>NW_024543871.1:0-10000000 GCF_018167655.1 Microtus oregoni | reverse complement strand
AGGTGGGAGCCCAATGACCAGCTTGGATGCTATTTTTAAATGGAGTGTAGAGAACCACTTTTGATTATCCCTCCCATCACCTCTTCCATAGAGAGATGATCCGATAAGTCACTCAGCCCCAGCTGGACGGACTTCCTCGCAATACTCTGCCCTGATTGAAGAATGAAGCCTCTAAGAATCCCCACAGTAAGTGAATCTGTTGAACTTTTTAGCCCAGCCTCCAATAGCTTGACCATAGAAACACTAAATAACTTCTGTACTCTGAGCGTTTCTCAAGCACATGCAGATAAGCACCAGACTAGAGTGTCCCCAAGCTCACTTCTGTAGCTAACATTCTGGAGCTAACTCTAGGCTCTGGAGTTACTTTGTGAACTGGTAACCATGAGTCTCCATCTGCCAATTGCTAAAAAAACTGAGAAAATTTTAAACTTGGGGCAATTTTTTCCTAAAAGTTCTTTCCCTCTCCATTCTTCATCTACCATGCACAGGAATTGTCTACAATCCTCAGATTTCAGGTTGTCTCTTTAGTGTGCAACTCTAAATTCTGCAAGTGTGTCCTTGGTTGGAGGTATCCTGGTAGATGCTGTTCATACAGAAACACAACTTCTAACTCAAAAGGATTAAGAGATAGTTTCTTTAGAACCAAATATCAGTGAGTGTGGCTTAAAAATACAGATTTATGGCACCCCCAAATGCCATGTTCCAATATGGAAACAGTTTCATGAAGTTTTTACAGTAACAGAACAAAATAAAGTGATATGTTAAGGCATTTTAAAATACATTATGGGGCTGGAGAAAGGCCTCATGGTTAAGTGTATGCACTGCTCTCATAGAGGACTGGAGTTTAGTTCCCAGAACCACCTGTAACTCCAGCTCCAGAAAATCTGAAGCCTCTGCCCTTTATGGGAACCTGCACACACACACACACACACACACACACACACACACACACACACTGCATAGATGGGTTCCAGGGAATCTCTGCTATAGGCCTTAGATGCTATCTGATGACATTCTTAGCCTTAGGCTAGTAGTCTACTCCACATTCCAAAATGATTTCACATAGCAGTCATAGGATGTTACGTAAAACACAGAGATAGGCAACAAATGGGTAATAAAAAAGGCTAAAGATAGCCCAGGTAAATTTGGCTGCAGATCTGCGTCATTCTAACTATCCACAATCATTAAAATTCTAATCAGCCAATCAGCTTTATAGAACCATTACTTCAGAGGACACCTTTTTCTGGGAATGTCAATTCACAATGTAGATGAAGGAATTGGTCTATATGTAAAGCAACAATATTCTGCCCTAATTGCCATTTTTACAAATCAATGCAAATAAAGCTTCTAAAACACCATCATTACTACTATAATCTCTTGTGTTACTTGACAGCATCCCTCAGGCCTTATTCAAACTTGGCCTGTCTGTCTGCTTTAAATCCCAGTTGTTCATATTTTACTCTCTCCAGCTTCTCTTGCTGGCACACCCAGACAGCAGTTATTACCTACCACCAATATAATAATTGTTTCCATATCTAATGCCTGATTTCTTCCTCTGCAATATTTTTCCATTTCATTTGCATTTCTTTTTTTTCTAGAATTTCTCTAGCCTAACTTCTAATGGCTTTGATTACTCTGTTCTGGACTTCCTCCAAGTGAACTAAAGTTCCCAGTTTGAATACAGCGCTTCCATGGAGATAAGACTCATAAAGCATTGGATCTTAAATCTGGCTGAACATCAGAATCATACTTTTTAAACTACGGATCACTAAATCCAACACAGCCATGTCATAAACTTTACATTTTCTTAGACTTTCTGTTCTTAAGTAACAGGATTTCACTGGGCCATAGACCAGCATTAGCCTAATTCCTCATGAGGTTTGTGACGATGAACACTCAGTCACAATGGCTCTCTCTCAAATATTAGCTTTCCTTGGTTAGAGACGCTATCAGGAAAGAGAGGCATCATACGACAAAAACTGTATTGATTTTCGTTAGAATGGATTCCTTTCAAAATTCAAGGCCATTCTCAGCTTTTATGCCACTGGGAGGCCTTTCTAGTCCAACACAACTCCGCCAAGAGCACTCAAAGTTCACATCTTCTGGAAAAACTGTGCACACCTGACAAAATTGAGAGCATGGGAGGGAGAAGGCAGTATGGAGGGGGAGGAGGAGGGGAGAAATGTGGAGGAAAACATGAGGGAACAGGATGGTTGAGATGGAGGGAGGACAAGATGGGAGGAAGGAATGAGATATTTTGATTGAGGGAGCTATTATGGAGCTGGCAAGAGACTTGGTACTGGAGAGATTCCAGGGACTCCACAAGGATGACCCTGGCTAAGACCCTAACCAATAGAGGACAGGGTGCCCGAACTGGCCTTGCCCTGTAGTCAGTTGATAAATATCTTAAATGTCACCATAGAACCTTCATCCAATGGCTGAGGGAAGGAGAGGCAGAGACTCACAGCAGAGCACTGGGCTGAGCTCCCAAAGTCATGTCAAAGAGTGGGAAGAGTGAGAATATGAGCAAAGAAGTCAAGGCCATGATAGGGACACCAACCAAAAGAGCTTACCTGATCTAATGGGAGTTCACCAATTCCAGCCAGACAGGGAAGAAACCAGCATAGGTCCAAATTAGTCCCTCTGAATGTGGGTGACAGTTGTATGGCTAAAGAAGACTGCAGAGCTGATGTGGAATTCCCCTCTGTATGCTGTGAGTACCATTAGTGAAAAAAGAAACTGCCTTGGCCTGTTGATAGGGCACAACATAGATAGGTGGGGGGAAATAAACTGATTGCTGGGAGAAAGAAGGGCGGAGTGAGGGAGAAGCCATGGAGCTGCTGCTGGAAACAGAGGCACTGAAACTTTGCTGGTAGGCCATGACCTCATGGTAATGCACAGATTAATGGAAATGGGTTAAATTAAGATGTAAGAGTTAGCCAATAAGAAGGTAGAGCTAATGGGACAAACAGTGATTTAATTAATACAGTTTCTGTGTGATTATTTCAGGCATCTGAGGGGCCAGGAAATGAACAAGCAGGCTCCCTACTATTGTCTGAGGTTTCCTGTCCTGCCAAGTTCCTGCAATTGTTAAGTCCCAAAGAAATCACCCAAAGGTTTTCATTAGTTATAAACTGATTGGCCCATTAGCTCAGGATTCTTATTAACTCTTATAACTTATATAGCCCATTATTCTTGTCTGTGTTAGCCATGTGGCTCAGCACCTTATTCAGCAGGGCAGTCACATCATCTTGCTTCTTCTGTAGTAGGATCAGGACTGCAGAGGAATGGGCTTCCTCCTTCCCAGAATTCTCCTGTTCTCATTGACCCACCTCTACTTCCCCTATCTGTTGTCCCGCCTATACTTCCTGCCTGGCTACTGGCCAATCAGCGTTTATTTAAAATATAACTGACAGAATACAGACCATTCTTCCACATCACTCTGCAACACGGGGCCACTGGTGGTGGCACTGGAATTTGTCCCTACTGCTTGTACTGGCTCTTTGGGAACCTATTCTCTTTGGATGGATATCTTGCTTGGTCTGGATATAGTGGGGAGGGCCTTGGACCTTACCCAAAGCAATGTGCCTTACCCTCTCTGAGGAGTGGATGAAGGGTGGGGTGGGGGGGTAGGTAGAGGGAATGCGAGGAGGGGGGGGAGTGGGAACTGGGATGGGTAGGTAAAATGAAAAAAGATAGGTTTTTTTTTCTTTTTTAAATAAAATAAAATTTAAAAACCGAATTAGCAGTGTAAGCCTTTCTGTAGTGTCCTTGACATCTCTGACTTACACAGTCAACTAACCTGGGATCATAAGGACTCACAAAGACTGGACAGACAATCAGGGAGCCTGCATGAGGCTGACCTAGGTAGGCCCTCTGCATATATGTTATAGTTGTATAATATGGTTCTCTTGTGTGACTCCTAACAATGTGAACAGGGGTTGTCTCCAGCTCTTTTACTGGTTTATGGGCCCTACTTCTCACACTGGGTTCCCTTGCCCAGCCTTAATACATGGGGAGGTCCTTAGTCTTACTGCAACTTGATAGGCCATGTTTATTGATACTCGTGAGAGATCTGCCCCTTCCTGGATAGAGACAGAAGAAAGGGGAAATTGGGAAGGGGAGAATAGGGTAGAGGGACTGGGAAGGGGGGATGGGGAGATGCTTCAGTTATGGTATAAAATAAATAGATTAATTTAAAAAATGAATTAGCTGTATCCAGCAGTGGTAGCCCATGCCTGTAATTCCAGCACTCAGTAGGCAGAGGAAGGCAGATCTCTGAGTTCTAGGACAGCCTGGTCTATAGACCGAGTTTCAGGACAGCCAGTGCTGAACAGAGAAACCCTGTCTCAAAATAAAAGAATTAACAGAAAAAAATAACAAGGAAGATTTCCATTCCATTGCTTACACTTGACAGCACTTACATTCGTTTATCAAGACATCATTAGGTTTCTCCTGCAAACTGAGGTCCATCTTATTCTTATTTGCTATCCTTGTAGCACTTAGGAGCATCTCAGTGTTATTGCTACTACTGCTGTTTCTTTCACTGATGGATACTGGGACTCTTATCCCCTAACCAGGCTTTCAAACAGATAAATTAGCCCAAAGTTAGATCCAAATGAAATTCCCTGTAAGGAAAGGGCTACAGCCACAATTCGGTTCCAGTTTACCCAGGTACTGTGGAACATAAAAAGCTATTTATTAGCCAAGTTTCAGGGAGGAAGAAAAAAATGAAACAAAATAGTGACAGAGTCTATAAGTTTGTAGAAGGTGTTCCCTTGGAGATGGCTCCCAAAGCCATGGTAGACCTTCTCATTCCAAAGCAATACTTGGGGAGAGGCATGTGTGAGGGAAAGGCTGGGGGTTCAAAGGCACTGCACAGAGCGAGTGTGGCATCTTTGCTATCACGTGTCTACAAAACTCTTCAAGCTCAACTGCAAATGAGTCAGCGGAGTGTTCTGGAACAACCAAGGGAGAGGATGCTGCCTTTAGGAGACTATTTATTCGGTTGCTACATAATACTCTAGGTTAATTCGGCACAAGAATGAGTGAAGCTATTTGGAAAAAGTGATAGCAGCTTGAAAGCCTCGCCCACTGCTGAGCTAATGCAGGAAGAAACCTTCCAGTTCTGTGCAATTCATTATTTTGAGGGGGTGTAAGAAAGTGACATCAACCAAATATCATTACAAAATCTTTTATCATATTGGCCCAGAAATCAGTCTCATAAAGTCAGGATTACAGAAAAAGGAGAATTGGCTCGATATTTGAAAGAACCTTTCATATTTCAAAGTATCATATATGTCCAGTGTGGTTCCGGAATGTTAGGTGCATCAAGAGCAAGCCCTGGCCAACAAACAAATTAACATGACTTAGAAACATCTTTTCTCATTTTCTGAATCCCTCTACACCTGGCAAGATGACCAGAGTGGTGAGTAAATACTTTCAATATGCTCAGTGAACTGGGTTTATAGTGATGTTCACAGTGATTACAGGAGAAACCTTGGTCTCAAAGAAAGAAAAAGATTGGAGCAGGGAGGAAGGGAGCCCTTGGTTTCGGAAATCTACCTGTCTCCATAGGCTGTCCTTAAATGCTGCTCCTGAGACTACTTCATCCCTCCTCCTGGTAGGCAGTTGCCCCAGGTATATCAGTACTTTCCCCTCAGCACCAACTCAACCTCATTTCATCCATTCTCCTTCCCCCAAACTGTTTTGAAGCACTTCCCAGACTTTATGTTGTTTTATCCATAAATAGTTAATTATTTATGTCTGAAAAAAAAACAATAGTCATTTTTGAAAACAATACAATCAGGCTGAGAATATTTGTTTTCTTTGCATGGCTGAGGCCCAGAGTTCCACCCTGTCCTAGTTACACTTTCTGTTGCTGTAATGAGACCATGACTACAGTAACTCTTAATAAGGAAAACATTTAACTGGAGCTAGCCTACAGCTCAGAGGTTTAGACCATTATCAGCATAGTGAGAAGCACATTGATGTGCAATAAGACATGGTGCTAGAGAAGGAGCTGAGAGCTCTACATCCACATCACCAGACAACAGGAAGAGAGAGACACTGGGCCTGGCTCAAGGTTCTGAAACCCAAAAGCCTATCCACAGTGACACATTTCCTCCAACAAGGACACAACTCCTCATAGTGCCACTACCTATGGGGACATTTTCATTCAATTCATCATACATCCTCAGTACCAGATATGTGTAAAATGTACAAATATGTGTATATTTTATGCATACATACATACATACATAAAAGCCATAATACATTCATTGAAAGTAAAATATTAGCATTTTTATCAAAGTCTACTTACTGACCCTATATTTCTCACTAGAAAACATAGTGTAAACTAACCAAGTAGAAAAATAAAAAGATTGTTTGATCTTTTACTTTGACCACTTATTTGCCATGTATCACATGCCCACATAAGGAGGGTGTGCCCATCCCTAGTCTCTCACTAGATATTACATGGTATCTGCACACGAGAGAATAAGCAGAAATGGTATTCCTCTTCAATGCTGTGCTGGCTGCACTGAACTTGGAATCTGCACTCAGACAAGTATGTTTTGGGGTTGCTTATGTGGTTTGTAAGAGATATGCTAATAACCTACATTGTGAAGCCTAACAACAGCAAATCATTCTTTCAACGTTGACTCTGCAGGTGCAAGGGCATGGAATACTGTAGCTGAAACAAGCTTTCTAGAAATGTCTTAGCTTCACAGAAAAAGAAAGCAGACTGTCTCAAGACAACTATTCCAGAGGTGTGCACACCTCCGTAGCCCAACACTTGCTTCTATTACTGGCCATAAGTGAGTCTACGAAATGGCCCACAAGTCCCACGTTGACTAAGAATGAGTCCCCAAACTGAACTGTAAACTTGTCGAAAACATGGTGATTCTTAAACCTTATTTCTGTAACTCCACGGCACCATTCTCAAGGATAAATTCTGTAGATGGCAAATGTTATATAAAATTGTCAAAAGGATGAACCTATGTGGAACTTAAACCAAAGGAATACCTTAAAGGCTCTTGCATTTGTTTTCCGTGGAGGGGGGGGGGGTTCTGTTTGCTTTTGAGAGAGTTTGAAAAGGTGCACCAGGAAACTTGCAGGTCAAGTCTCCAGAGCACTGCAGAAGAGTCTCCAAGACACTCAGCAAACTCAGATCCAAACTGAATCAGCCAGTGGTTGAACAAGCAATCCTTTAATCTTCTGCCAGCCCACAACTTTCAGATGGCCCTAGAATTTAGCCAAACTAAAAGTATATTGCATTGGTTTCTGCAGTGACCTTTTACCAAGTCATATATTGTGTAACAAGGGCAAACTCGGTACTGAAGAGATGGTTCAGCAGTTAAGAGCACTGCTTGTTCTTCCAGAGGCCACAGGTTCAATTCCTAGCAACCGCATGGCCGCTCACAATCATAGTTAACTTCAATTGCAGGGGATCCAAAGCCCCCTTCTGGCCTCCCCAGGCACCATCCAGCAAGTGCTACACATACAGACATTCAGGCAAAATACCATATACATAAAATAAAATGAAATTAAAAAAGACTGCCTAAGCACCTGCAATCCCATGCCTTCGAGATCTCCTTTACAGAGAACAGGACCACCGGGATGTTCCCCTGAGCATGAGAGCAGCATGAGCAATCCAGACTCCGCATATAGTTGGGCTCTTCAACCTTGGCAGCACGGCCATATGGAGCCAGACAGTACCTTACTGAACATACCCTGTGGGATATCTGCATGGTCCCTGGTCTCTCCCCATTAGATGGCAGGAGCATTCTCTCTCCACGAGTTATGAAAAATAACACGCGTCCAGACATCATCAAATGTCCTCCCTCTAGTGTGGGGCGTGACAAAATGAATCCTTGTCAATCATTACTGGAATGCAGCGCTGTGAAATTGTGGAACGTAAGATGGCGAATGGATATAAAATAGAGTAAATCTACTGCACATCTTCAGGGAAACCACTGCCATCATGCCGTCATTACTGGAAACTTCAAAAAAGCAGAAATAATAACTACGCCTTAAATAATAAATGAAAGCTCCCTTTGTTTTGAAATCATCCCCAAGAATCTGGAACATTGTTGTGTCAATCCCATTCTTTTACCTGTGAATATGAGCGATAGAAAGAGACTCTGCACAGTGTCTTCTGGGGTTTACTGATGAGAATGGTCCCTAACCTGGGGCTACAGTTCCCATGCTCCAGCTCTCAGCTGGAAATCTTTGTCAACCACTCCCCCAACTCCCCACATTGTCTGAACTTGAGTTTGGAACTATAGGAAGGTGAGTCTCAGAGCCAAAAGTAAGGCAGTCTGACCAGAGGAGAAGTATGCAGGCCCAGATGCTTGAGACCAGTCAACTTGAAGGTCTGTGGCTTGAAGTGCTCATACATGTAGAGAAGAAGAGGTTTTCAAATGATCCTCAACTCACCAGAGGCCTAGTCCTGATTTTTTTTTATTGGCAGGGATTATAAAGAAGCCAAACTGAGTTCAAGAGTGCTGTAGACATGCAGTTATGAGCCTGCATTGCTGTGTTAATATTGAAAACAATGAAGTTCTATGTGTGTGTGTGTGCATGTAAAATGGTCATTATGTACATGCAAACACATGCATATGGAGTATCAGTTCATCTCTGCAAGGACCTAAGGCAATGGCAGTGATGGGGGTAGTTTAAAGACATTAACTACAAATTGAAGCTGAGACACTGATCAGAGAAAAATGATCTGTAATCCTGAGAAAGAACCATCTGTCATGGCTGGAGGCTCAAGGAGAGAAGCTATAAGTGGAGAGGCCTCAGGAACAGATGGAGTGGCCTGAACCCCCACACAGAGCAGAGGGTACAACAGCTGGGACAGATTCATCCAGATGGATGACTTATGACGTCATGTGTCAGATTATACCCAAGTGAGGGGCTGAAAGCTCTAAGGAAGTCTAGGCCAACATAAAGGTGCTTCAACAGATGGTGTCCACCTCGGAATTCCACAAGGATGAAAATCCAGCGCAACCATGCCTTGCTGGCCTCTGTAGAAAGAGCAGAAGGAAGGATGGACTCTCTCCATCCCTTCTTTATTGTTTGTTCCTAGACTAAATGGAAATAGAGAGGGGGAGAAATTGAGCTTTGGAGATTATTAGCTTTTTTCGAAATTACATTATGAAGGAAATCATTCAAAACTTTCATGTTAGCCGGGCGGTGGTGGCGCATGCCTTTAATCCCAGCACTCGGGAGGCAGAGGCAGGCGGATCTCTGTGAGTTCGAGACCAGCCTGGTCTACAAGAGCTAGTTCCAGGACAGGCTCCAAAACCACAGAGAAACCCTGTCTCGAAAAACCAAAAAAAAAAAAAACTTTCATGTTTCAGTCCAACAAAGTGATTCATCGTCCAAGATTTGGGGAAAGGGGGTATTCTGAAGGTCAACTTAATCCGGTCTTCCTTGAGTAATCCCACAAGCACTTCAAACAACACATCAGAAGCGGATGCTCCTTTCAAATAAGAAACCCTAGTGCCTATTTCAGTCAAGGCGTGGAGTCTTGTATGTATGTGGCTTCACATCACTGGTTCTTTCCTTTCAGTACCATTCCTTGGCCAGATTACTGACAGTCTTTGGACAGTGGTACCAAGAGAAGATAAGCATGCCTGGGGCATCTGTTCAGTTAATGTCCCCAGATGGTGTTTATCAAATCCATGACACAACATAAAGCCACAAACACCTCTTTCCTTTCCATTCACTGGCTCAAACCTCTTTGAAAATAGAGGTCAGTCACTTTTGCCCTGCCAGGCTGGCTTCTGCTTACTTCAAAGGAGGTAGAGTTCAAAGGGAAAAGGCAATGTGGAGGCCCATTGTTCAGACACGGGCTGGCTCCTTTCCCAAGGCCTCAAGGGAACTGGGGGGTGGAAAACCATGTCCACTTGATTAGATCGTCCACCAGCCTTTCATGAAGCAATTCTCTCATTCAGGAGTAAGAACAGAACCTTTCTCCCCACACTCAATACATCATGCCTTGTCCCTTCTCGATGCCTTGCTTTCTTCCCATCTACGAAGTTCTGTAAATCACTGGATACTTGTGAAGATTTCCCAAGGCTTTTAATACCTCCCCCACATTTGTGTGCACTGCTAAAACATGATACTTCTTTTTCATGCAACTGGTCCCTTTCATCCCAGCACTGTTATAGGATTAACTGTAAGTCTCTATTAAATGAGTTGGAGATTCTGAGTTGACTCAGGTTCTTAGGGAATTTCTGCCACAGAAAATGCACAGGCGTCAAACGGTGCCCCCTCCATGCAAATTATTTCAAGCAAAAGTCCTTCAGACTTAGCAGGAAAGAACTGAAGAGGCAAACAGTACATCCATTACCAGTAATGGAGTCCCAGGGGTCAGTCTTGCTCTAGCCTTTTTCTTTTACTATGGATAAGAGCAGGAAGATCTTCAGTATGATGTATATCTTGCGTATGATGACTAGGCTCAAACAACGACACTCTGAGTGCTTGTATGTGTTATCCTTGAAAGAAATTAACCCCCCCACCCCCCAGTAACATCACTCAGGATTATAAACTTCGAGTAACTCACTGCCTAGAGAATGAAGATTCAGGAGCAGCTTCATTGAGTGGCTCTGGATTTTTATGAGGTTACACTCAAGATGTTTGCTGAATCTCTATTCATCTGAAAGCTCGACTGGAGTTCATGGATCTACTTCCAACCTGACTGCCTCACAATGTTGAAAGGTCTCAGCTTCTCCCCAAATGGACCTCTCTGTAATGCTGCTTTAGTGTCTAAGAAAAACGAGTAATCTAGTTCCCAAAGTCACACAACATCACTGCTGCCATATTCTTTGAGGTAGAAGTGAGTCACTGTTTTCCCCGAACTCAAAAGGGAAATGAGATTCTATCCTTTAAAAGGAGGAAGGTCGAAATAATTTATGGAGTTACTTTAAGCCGTATACTTAAGTGGTCTACCAGTCAGCTTTTGCATACCCTTACATATCAGCTCTGAAGCAGGCAAACCCCAGTGATCATGAACCCAGAAGTACAGCCACAACTAAAAAAGTTCTGAGACATTAGATAGAAGAAATCTAAAACAGTCTATGTGCCTTGCCCTGCTTCTTCATTCCGTTCCCTTCAATGTGTTTTCACGGGAATGGGGACATCCATAAACTACATATTCAACTACCTTTATGGGCCATTACTAATCTGAACCTTATGCTCATTTACACTGGGATTGGATTATAAAATACCTTTCCTCATAGAAACAACCAAAAAAGCGAAACTGAGATCTGAGGAACAACAGGGATGTACTTGATGAGGTCACAGCTTTGGAGAAGGTTATGAGCAAACTGTTTATTTAACTGAATTGTAGAGGATAGATGGAAGCTGACACTTAGAAATGTTCATTAAAAAAATAATTTTCTTGTACCCTGGACCTGAAGGAAAGACCATGTCAGTTAATACTATGTTATATACAGAATCACATTTTAAGACAACTAGATCATCTACTTTTTAGAGGTATTTTTGTTTATTTTACTTTTGCTGAAAATGAAATTGTGAAGTTTTAAACCTTCAGGAAATTGAAAGAATGGCACAGTAAACACTGGTATATCCCCAGATTCAATTTTTACCATATTTGTTCATTTATTCTGCTCCCTTGTTCCCTCCCTCCCTCCCTCCCTCTTCCTCTCCCTCTCTCTGTGAAAGCGAGCATATCCAGACCAGTGTTTGTTGTTACTGCTCACCCACTTGAAGGCAAGTTGAAAACATTGTGACACTTCAATTCTAAATACAGCTCCCCCAAATGAGAACTTCTCCTATATAACCTAATACCTTATGTAACTGAGAGAATTAACAATAATTAAACTGTCAAAGGGACACAGAAGCCATCGTAACTGACCAAAGTGAAGAGGAAATACACATCAGCCAAAGAGTAAGGGACTCCTCACAGCCCTGCCCAGCTATCCCCATGGGGAAGCTGAACAAAGACACCAGGGGCTGCAGCAACTTTTCAAGGAGGTCCAGTTTGCCATCTGCCAGGGATTTCCTCCTCTTGTGATTTACCTGGGTTTTATGGGTGATGCAGATCCCGGAATGCCTGACCCATCCATTTTAAGCCAACTTCAGAGATAAAGGACTATTCCGTCATCTGGATTTGGAAATAGCCCAATACGGATGGTATGCACTCTGGCTACATGAGATAGGAGACACTGTTTGGATGAACCCATGTCAGAGTGGAATATCTGCTACAGACAATCAAAACAGATATCTTCAAATGTTTCATAAAAAGAATGGGAGCAAAAGATCGTAACTCCCTGAGCAAAATAAGAAACTACATCCAGCCGGGTGGTGGTGGCGCACGCCATTAATCCCAGCACTTGGAATGCAGAGGCAGGCGGATCTCTGTGAGTTTGAGACCAGCCTGGGCTACAAGAGCTAGTTCCAGGACAGGCTCCAAAGTTATAGAGAAACCCTGTCTTGAAAAAAAATCAAAAATAAAAAAAAGAGAAAGAAATTACATCCAAAGACTAGAGAGATGGCTCAGCAGTTAAGATCACTGGTTTCTCTTTCACAGAAGGCCCTGCTTTGAGTACCAGCACCCACATGACGGCTCACAGCTCTCTCTAACTCCATTTTCAGGGGATCTGATGTTTCTCATGGACTCCTGAAGCACCAGAAATACAAGTGGAACCCAGACATGGTATAGGCAAAACACATACACATAAAATGAAATAAAGTTTAAAAAAGGAAACTGTCTCCATGTTGATATTGATATTATTTAATAAGTTGGGAAAAGAGGAAAATTCTTGTCCTTATTATAGAAAATCTACCATTAAACCGAAGGAGCAATGAAAGAGTGATTTCTAAAGTCTCCTAAGATATCTTTTCACAATAAAAGCCTCCTCAACTCAAAGAAAAGTGAGCATGGCTGGATTCATGTTGTGAGAAATAGAGGTTTTCTCCATCAGAGATAGTCAGGCAAGGATAAGTATTTCTTGAGCTGCCTACCACCCCCTTTGATTCAATTATTCAGTCTTGTCAGATTGTGAAGTCTGTGAAGTTGAGCTTCTACCAATAGGATGACATGCAGTCCCATCTATACTAGTGATAAAGACAGGGGCCATTTGGTAAGCATGTTCACTCTCCTTGTCTGGGGTCCAGTGCACTCATTCTACAAAAACAAAACAAAACCCCCTGCTGAATTACCTTGGCTTTGTCCATTTGTTCCCTTGTATGACACCAAGATTATTCTTTTCCTGGTAATGTTCCTAAGTAACTTGACGAGTTCATCTCTGACCAGATCATGCTTCTACTCGGCTTGCTGTTTTAAAATGCAGCTATTAAAAGTTATTATTATCTAGATATAGGGACGCCAATAGATCAGGAGCATACCTTAACTGATCTCATTGAGCACATTCTGAAGAGGAAGGGACATAGGATCCTGCATAGAGCCACACAAGAGGAAAGGTCAGCGCAGGAGAGGGTTGGGATTTGAGCTTTAAAGTAGTCGTTTTATATATGAAAGGTACACTTGTAGTCCAGCGATTGCTAGAGATTGGATAATCCTGGAAAATGCTTTCTCTCCCAAAGCCACCAAAAAACTAAGATGTCAAAGCAGCTACAATACCTGGTGAACGTGCACACCTAGAATATGAAACTACTTATTTAGTTCTCCAAGGTGACCCACTTGTGGCTGGTGGCCTGACATCTCAAGTCTTTTCCAGATGGACTTTTCAAAGGGTCTTAAAAGTCTCCCACTTCTCAGATAAACCCTGTCTCAAAAATCAAAAAAAAAATAAATAAAACTGTTTAAAAAGTCTCCCACTTCCGTGATTTGGATGGCTCAGTGGTAGAGTGCGTTTCTATTATACATAAAGTCTTAGGTTTTATCTTTGGTACCTGCAAACTGACAGAACATCCCACTTCTGAACAAAAACAAATGTTAGCCACTAAGCTAAGGCAGGAATCTTTAGGACCAAACTTCTATATTAGTACACATTCAAATAATCCCTTTTTTTTCTTTCAGCTCCATCTTTTTGGGGGAAATTGAGCATGCCCAGAGGTATTCCTGTCTACCATCATTATGACATAAACTGAGCATGCCCAGCAGTGTTCCTCTCTGCCATCTTTATGTCATAAACTGAGCATGCCCAGAGATGTTCCTGTCTGCCATCATTATGACATAAACTGAGCATGCCCAGCAGTGTTCCTCTCTGCCATCTTTTTGTCATAAACTGAGCATGCCCAGAGGTGTTCCTGTCTGCCATCATTATGACATAAACTGAGCACGCCTAAAGGTGTTCCTTTCCTCCATTTTTGCATTTTAAACATACGATCCATGATCTTGACTTAAACATGCTCCAAAACATGTTCAGTATGTTTCTCACTTGAACTATGGCCTTAAAGTGAGCACGCCCCTAAAGTACGTTCTTATATGTGAATCCTTTCTGTCCAGTTACAGAAAGAAACAGAAAAGCAAGGCGAAAGTCCTTGAGTGAAGGGCGCACTGAGGTTTCAACAACTTGTGTAATATCCTGTAGGTCTTGATAGGCTAGAAAAATGACAAGACCCCAACTCACTGAAGAGCCGGAAAAGTGTGAGGAAAATTATTTATTTAAAGGAGGTTGCTGTTTGCTTCACTGTTTGCCTCAGGGTTTTGCCTATCACCCCACTGAATGAACTTGAATTTTTATACTATGCTACTTATTACTAAAAATTAAAATTACATTAGTTTCTATAACTCAAGATGATCTTTCTTTCCAGTTTGGATTGAAACTTCTGTACATTATTAGCCTTGTGCTTTAGAAAAGAAACAGTGCATCAATTCAATCAGTAGTTTTAGAGCCCATTCAGTGGGCTAGGAACTGTAATGTGCACTGGTGGAAAATGGTTAAAAAAAAATGAATACGTGCTGTAAGTCAGAAGGCAAGTGACATACAAAGAGATGAAAGACTCTAAGAAAGATCGGTGCCGCAAGTCACAAAGAACCAAGACTGGGCAAAGCTTCTTAAAAGGAAGTGAGCATCAGATGGCAGATGGTGCCCCCCCCCAGGAGTATATCCATTGCTATGCATGAAGCCTCACGGGCTGAGGAAATGTTCTAAGGGGAAAATAAAGCTCTAAAGCCAGGCCCTAGGGTCCTCTATGAATCGTAAGTTACAGAGAGGTCAGTAGGGGACAAAGAAAGCGGCACCCGTGTCAAATGGCACGAGCTCAAAAGAGTCTCCATTTTCTAAAGAAGATTGAGAATGGTTAGAAAGATATAATGAAAAAGGAAGACTATGAAAAAATAAATACAAAAACTTAAATTTTATGTATCCGCGGGGGTGGTACATGAGTGTTCATTCATGGGGAGGCCCTAATTTATACTGAATGTCTGTCTCCATCACTTTTCACTGTGCCTCTTAAGGCAGAGCTGCCTGAAATCAGAGCTTACCAACTGCAGCTAGCCTAGCTAGCCAGCTTCCGCAGGGGGATCCCATCTCTACCTCCTGAGTCTTGGCATTACCAATGACCCCCATACCTAGTTGGCTTATTATGAGTGGGGTCAAATTGCATGGTAAGTGCTTTACCGCCAAACTATGATTTATAGTTTCCGAAGAAGGCCCAGGATTCTTCATTCCCGCCTACTAGAAGGTCAATAGAATATAGAATTGCTTGGATTAATTCAGTGTAGTTCAGCGTTGCATTCAAAAGTGGTTTGCTAACGCCGCTCCTCTCCCTAGCCTTCCTTCCTGTGCCTTCATACTTTGTCTCTCATCCCCATAAGCACATTGCCAAATGGTGGTTTCCATTCCAAACCAACTTTCACAATCCTAGTGCCTTCTGATGCACAATTTGTTCCCTGATTCATGTACTTCGTTCAGCAACAGCTTCGCTTTCAAAAAAGCAGTCTGGAGTAACAGCAAGCGCAATCCGCAGTCCCAGTCCGTCGAGCACAGAGGGCGTTCCTAACAACCCACTCCCCGCTCAGAAATCACAGAACAATTGTTCTAACTGATGTGCTCAGAAACTGCATTTGATTTGCAATGCAGTGATTTTGATTGATAAAAGTAATATGCCTTAATGGCTCCTGCTCTCTGGACTTTCAAAAACTAGAGTGTATACTCACTAACTTATTAAGATACTAAAAATCTGTGGTATATTACAGTCTGGAGGGAGAAATTGCCATTTATGAAAACAAAATCCGTCTCTCTATCTAGTGAGAGATGTCCAAGTTGGCGAGCCTTTGGCAGGAATCTTGGCAAGGCTCCAGTCAGCCAGAAGCTTCTCCCCCGTGAAAGCTGATATCCACCCATCTGAAGATGTGCAATTCCACAACATGTACCAAAGGGTCACGGAGATTTTCAAGGAAACAAGTAACTTCTCAATGACTGGAGATGTTTGTGTAACTTCTTCCTTTCTTCCTGTAGGAAGCAGGATTTTGCCTTTGAAAGTCAACGGAAGTGTATGTAATAATAGCTGTTATAGGCAACAAAGATCATCACAGTTATGAAGCTCAAGTTCCAAAAAAGAAAATTTAAATTTTTAAAGGAGAGACCTCAAGAAATCCAAGCTGATCCTTGCATTTGGGCTTGAGAAACATAAAACAAATCAATAGGCAGAGATTTGCATAACCCTTATTGGATTCCATGCGCTGTAAATATCTTATTAGACACATAATGACATGAAAGAAGAGGTACTTGTACTTGTGGACATGTGGCAAAGATACCCATCAGAATTAGGACACTCACTGGGAATGTGTTAAAATCAGGTGAAGAATAAATGATACCAAGATGAGGATGGCACTGTAAGGACATGACAGAGGCAGTCGATAGACTAATAAAAAGAGAACAGTAGATAGGGCATCATGCACGATTGCCATGGTGTTTCTCATCACCCTTCTGCATTGGTGTTGGAGACAAACTCTGATGAAATAAGGAGGAGACCATTGGTTTGAGCCTTCTGATTCAGGTTCACTACCCAAGAACCTCTTCATCATCCTAGAGAGAAGCAAAGGGCTGTGTGCCGGTTCTCAGGCCTGGAAACCCGAGAGTGCACAGCACTCTGGAAGAGCTGACCGACCACAAGTATGACAGACATGGGTGACTTCACATTTCTGTCTAGAAAAAAAAAGAATTAGCTTGAGCGAATATATGCAGATTCATCAACCCCTCCCAGTTGCAGGAAGTGACTCAGAGGTCAAGTTTGGTGGCCCATCCAGCTGCACCTTCCGTGGAATGTCGTGAGTCATGAGAGCGTCAGCTGGATAAGGATACCTCACAGGCCTTGTTCATTTTTAGCTCTTTTGTGGATTTCTTTTGTATTATTAAAATATAATTACATCATTTCCTTCCCATGTAGACATTGCACTCAACTAACCCAATTCCAACGAACCCACAGGCAGATAGGGAGGAAAAGTAACTTACAAAAGAGAAAGGTTGTGCCTTTTAAAACCTTTTAGCCAGTACTAAAGAATAGATGAGGACTTTTTGCTTGTTTGTTTAGTTTTAGTTTTTTTTTGTTGTTGTTGTTTGTTTTTTTGAGACAGGGTTTCTCTGTAGCTTTGGAGCCTGTCCTGGAACTAGCTATGTAGAGCAGGCTGGCCTCAATCTCAGAGATCTGCCTGCCTCCTGAGTGCTGGGATTAAAGGCCCTAGAATGAGGCCTTTTAAGCGCTCCCTGAAGTGCATTTAAAATGATTTGAAGGCTATCTCAGGCTCTGTGGGTTCATACGTTTATCAGCCCTACTGTGTCCGGAAGACATTGTTTTCTTGGAGTCATTTGCCACATATATCCCTTATCATCTTTCTGCTTTCTCTACCTCATAGGTCCCTGGGGCTTGAGGGGAGGAATGTGACATGAGTTTCCATTTAGGAGTGAGTTCTCCCAAGTCTCTGACTCTCTATGTGTTGCCTAGCTGTGGGTCCCTGTGATTGTAGCCATCTACTACACGAAGCTGCTCTGATGAAGGTTGAGCGAGGCACTGATCTATAAGTACGCAATGGATCCTTCTAAGATTGTATTCATTTAGCAGGAAAAAAATGCAGGAGGTTTTCCTTTAGGGCCTATGACCTACCTAGTCTCAGTTCTTAGACTCCTTAACAGCATCCGGTATGGGATCCATCTCATGAAGCAGGCCTTAAATTCAAACAAAAGGTAGAGCCACCATTCTGAGCTTATAATTCAGCACGCAGGTCCCAATACCAACCAAAATGGAAACAACGACCTAGTCCATCAAAGACGTGGTTCATAGTTCTTGGTAAAACATTTTTGCAAAGCTGGAACATCTTTTGATAGAAGGTGCTAGCTTGATCATTCACATTGTAACTTGCAATGGGATCTGGGCATGTGAACTCTGGGCAGGTCCTGACAGAAGTCTAGCACCCAGATCAGGCTATGGTGGAGCATGTGTGGAGGGGAGAGGCAGGCAGACACACCAGGCTAGACTGTGGAGAAGGGTGTGCAGAATCTGGCTGGGTGGAGAGCTTGGATGCCAGCTTTTTAAAATGTAGACTCTGGACTCTGAACCTTATCCCCAATCCCTAAATTGCTCTAATTAGTCTGCCTGAATATCTGTCCAGAGTGGGAAGGACAAATATGTTGGATACTAAAAGTCCCAGCTATGTAACTGTGTTCGTTGTAACACTGTATGTAAGACCCAGCCCGCTTTTGGAAAGCTCGGCAGACAAGAGTACAGGCTCTCTTGACAAATAAGCAGAGTCAAATGAGTACATTCCTTCTCTTTCCTTCACAAAGCTCATGCAGATGTGACTTTCACCCTCATCTAGCAAGATAGCAATAGCTATCACCTCCATTTAACATCATTGTAAAGGAGGAAAAGCAAAAAAGCCTTTCACGCTTTCCAGGAAGTGCCACCTAGCAGCTTACCCACCAGTCAGAACTCAGGTATGTGGCCACATGGAGCGAATAGATACACTCTTCTAGTTGAGTTGCCATCCTGAAAAGTTTCAGGACTGTCTAAAAATAAAAATAAAAATGAATACTAAATAGGCCTATGCAATCTCAATAAGAGGCACCTAAAGGTATTTACTTGTCTGAGTCCGTGGACCTGTTGTGAGGTAACTCCACCAGAAAACACAAGGACACACGTAAAGTCAAATAGAAAGCCTTCATTCTCACTGGCCTACAGCTGCACAAGGAACTCTCCCAAATGATACAGGCTGAGCCTTGCCACTCCTGGTATTTGATGTACAAAACCACATCCTGGTTTGATACACTTTAATCACGAAGAACAGTTAGCAATAACTGGAGCAACAGAAGTCAAGAAGGCAAGGTTAGTATATTTTGGAACTCTTAGAACTATGGACTATGATGAATTCAATCTTTGTTTTCATTTTGGCTGGTGCTGCGGGTCTACGTGCTGGGTTCTTCAGTCAGAATGGTGCCTCTAACATGGGGTCAGTTATGTTAAGCTTTGGGTGAGAGGGGGCTGTTGCAGACCCATCTGTGAAATGGGTATCCAGTGCCTAGTTCACATGGATGGTGCACTGGAAAATGTGTGTGTAACGGCGTAAATGAATGCAGACAGAGTGTAAAAATATATATATAGCTTTAATGTAGAAATAGACTTACAGAACCACCGTTCCCGCGGAGACCAGGAAAGCAGAAGCGAGAGCTCAGAGCTTGCTCGCCAAATTTATAGGCAGACATTAGCCCGAGGCGAACACGCCCCTTAAGGGGCGGGACTTATCCCTACATCTCCCCTTTTTGTCTAAATAAGACAGAACTAAACCAAATACAACTACATACAATAACAACAAATAATAAATACAACAAACAATATTGAGAACAAAAGCTTTGCTAAACATTCTATCTCAAGAAGTCCAAATAATGTAAAGAGTAACTACAATTATATAATCTTCAACTCAGTCAAAGATCTGAGAAGGGAATAAACACTACTCAACAAACGAGATATATCCAAAATGTGCAACAATTGACAGAGACAACTGACTACCTGGGCAATCACCCAAAGTCTCCTTTGCCACGTTGAGTCAACCGATTTTGGCTAAGGCCTAACATAACTGACATACCATTATTAAAGGCAAGGAACTTTTCAAAACTATCTTACCCTGTCTTGGCAGGATATGACAGTCCTGTTTTATCCATTGATGCACGCTCTGTATCTGTGTCAGTGGTTGAGTTATGGGCATTTCTTTGCCCAAAGGCCAGTTCTGCCAAATAGAAAGGCTCCAGGTGGAGTGTTTTTGGTGCTCAACATTTTCTCGGGAATAGAGCAGTGTTGCCAGGAGCAATTGTGTCTCACTATCACGAAACTCTGAGTTAGATTAAAGGCCATTTTCTACAGCTCTTTGAAGAGGTTGAAGATTATCTATCTATACTGAGTATAATCTCTATATATCTAAAGAACCTGATTAGTCTAATTATAAATGACAAACTTAGATGACAATTAGTCTATATAATTCTCAATATCTATCTAACTTAAAGAATAAGACAATAAACGACTGTGAAACAAATGAGGACAATGACCTCCAAATATAAACAATGTACAAATATACATTGCAGTAGGTAAATATATATCAATACACAAATATTATATAAGTATCTTAATCAGAGGTAGAAATGTACACTGCAATATGGTAAATATATACTATATATATATATCAATACAATATATGTCAATACATAAAAATGTTTTAAACAGAGGTAGAAACATGCATGCGTACAATAGTCAATATAATTTAACTTTGTATCAATATACAAGAATCTATACCAATATATTTGTCTATTATCCCATCATCCCTCTTTTTTTTTTCAAAATGATCCCTGAGCTTATAAAATTCCTCCCCCAACCCTCAATCATATACTAATTATAATCAACCCCTAAATGATGTCCCTAAACCCAAGGGCAAACTTTACTGGGAGAGGGGACGTCGTTCTCTAGAATTACTTCCAGCTGTCATAGGGGCGACGTTCTTTCTGGGGGATCCTGTGAAAGTAAAATGATGGTTAAATTTCAAGATAATGTCTTTTAAAATTGCAAATAGTCTCTGAGTATTTTCGTGCAGGTCTGGCCAAAATGTTGTATAAGATGTGCACCATTTCAGCTAACCAAGTTGGAACTGTCTTGTGCAGCTGGTACCCAAAGCAGGTCTTGTAGTAGCGCTATCAGTATCATGACGTCATATCAACCAGGTGGAGTTGTTGTTATGGGGCCCCATCTTCTTCCTGGAAACTTCAAATGTCACTTCAGGAAAAACTCATTGTTCATTATGAAAAACTTAAACATTAATCATATAGACATATATATATATTCAATGAAAGACATGATAGATATATTCAATGAAAAGTATGATAGATATGAAGAGAAGCAAAGATGTTTTCTAAACTCATATTTCTTTCTGTCCCATATCATGGCTCTTGACATGAGACAGAAACTCCAGAAACTCTGGGTTTTTCTCTTACTAACAGGCTTGGAATTGGAGAGGGACTGAGCCAGAGTCCAACTTCAAAACCAGCTTTATAAATTTAGAAATATGGTTTAATATTACTTACACAACCCATTCAGTTGTCTTGATATTTCCTATTGGGCAGGTATTTTTCCATCTGTCAGTATCCAAACATCCAGGGTCCCTTGAATTTCTCAAAGATGAGTGTTTTCCTGTGGAGATAAGAACAGAACCCTGCCCCCATTCTATATGTTTTTCTTACCACCTGTATGAATATCATCGTTGTGGATGAGTTGTCATTTCTCCTTTCCAAGAGGTTTCTCCTCTTCAAATCGAAACTTTATTAATTTTGATGGTATCCACAATTTTTCTTCTCCTGTGGAAACAAGAGCAAAACCCCTTCCCCAACGTAGCACATCTCCTGGCTTCCACTGAGAGGTCAGCACATCTTTGAAATAAATCGGTTGATTTAGTTCAGCAGACTTTTCCATTATCCAATGTCTTTCTGCTGCTGTCGTTCCTTTCTCATTAGCGTTAAGAAAATTCAAGGTTAATAAAGCATTATGTAATCTATTTCTGGGGGTATTTTCAGTCCCTTTCTGTTTGTTCAGCATATCCTTTATAGTACGATTTGATCTTTCTATAACTGCCTGACCTGTAGAATTATTTGGTATACCTGTAATGTGTTTTATATTATAATAATCAAAAAAGCATTTCATTTTCTTAGATACATATGCTGGACCATTATCTGTCTTTATTTGCGCAGGTATACCCATGATGGCCATAACTTCCAATAAATGTGTGATTACTGAATCAGCCTTTTCTGAGCTCAGGGCAGTAGCCCATTGAAAACCTGAATACGTGTCTATGGTGTGGTGTACATATTTTAATTTGCCAAATTCTGCAAAGTGGAACACATCCATCTGCCAGATTTCATTCCTTTGGGTGCCCTTTGGATTAGCCCCTGCAGGCAGTGGCGTTTGGTTATAGAAAGAGCAAGTAGGGCATTTCTTTACAATCTCCTTAGCTTGTTGCCATGTAATTGAAAACTCTTTCTTCAAACCTTTGCTATTAACATGATGTTTTTTATGAAATTCAGAGGCTTGTAGCACACTACCAATCAATAATTGATCAATTTCTGCATTACCTTGTGCTAGAGGACCTGGCAGACCCGTATGGGATCGGATGTGTGTTATGTACATAGGACAAAGCCTGTTCCTGATCAAATCTTGAACCTGGAGGAACAATGAGGTTAGTTCAGTATCATCAGGTATAAATTCAGCAGTTTCAATATGTAAAATAACTCTTTCTGCGTATTGTGAATCTGTAACTATATTAATAGGTTCTTTAAAATCCCTTAGCACCATAAGAATGGCATATAATTCCGCCTTTTGGACAGAAGTATACGGACTTTGTTCCACCTTATCCAAGTCTTCTGATTTGTAACCTGCCTTCCCTGATTTATTGGCATCAGTATAGAATGTACGGGCTCCAGTTATTGGAGCATCACGGACGATTCGAGGAAGAATCCAAGAAGTTCTCTTTATGAAGTTAAGCCTCTTGCTTTTTGGATAGTTGTTATTAATGTCTCCCAAAAAATTAGCACAAGCTCTTTGCCATGGTTCATTATCTTCCCATAATTTCTTTAGTTCATCAGCAGTGAAAGGCACTATAATTTCTGCTGGGTCTATGCCTGCTAGTTGACAAAGTCTCAGCTTGCCTTTTATAATTAACTCAGAGACTTTTTCCACATAAGTTTTCAGTTTCTTACTTGGTTTATGTGGTAAAAAGATCCATTCCAAAATAATATCATCTCTCTGCATTAAAATTCCTGTAGGAGAAATTTTTGATGGTAGTATGACGAGAATACAATCGAGCTCTGGATTCACCCTGTCCACATGTGCCTGTTGTAATTTTTCCTCAATCATTGTCAGTTCCTTTTCTGCTTCAGCTGTTAATTCTCTGGGACTGTTTAAATCTTTATCACCATCCAAGGTTTTGTTCAAATGAATTATTAAATCAGGTGTTATTCCAATAGCTGGTCGTAGACTGGAAATGTCTCCTAACAGTCTTTGAAAGTCATTAAGAGTCCGTAGGCGATCTCTCCTATTTTGTGCTTTTTGTGTCTTAATTTTTTGCAAACCTATTTTATAACCTAAATAATTAACAGAATCTCCCTTCTGAATCTTTTCAGGAGCTAATTGCAATCCCCATTTAGGTAAAAGTATCTTTATTTCTTCAAACAGTCTGTTCAAGGAATCCATGTTTGAATCGGATAACAAGATGTCGTCCATGTAATGGTATACTATAGATTTGGGAAATTTCTTGCGTATTATTTGCAATGGTTGGTTCACAAAATATTGGCACAGGGAGGGGCTATTTAACATACCCTGGGGGAGAACGGTCCAGTGGTACCTCCTCGAAGGTTGAGAATTGTTATAAGTAGGCACTGTGAAGGCAAATTTTTCTCTATCTTCTTTTTGCAAAGGTATAGTGAAAAAACAATCCTTTAAATCAATAACTATGAGAGGCCATCCTTTTGGTAATAAAGAGGGCAAAGGAATTCCAGATTGCAGAGGGCCCATAGGTTGAATAACCTTGTTGATGGCCCTGAGATCTGTCACCATTCTCCATTTACCTGATTTTTTCTTAACCACAAATACAGGAGAATTCCAAGGGCTGGTAGATTCTTCTATATGTCCAGCATCTAATTGTTCTTGTACCAGCTGTTCTAAAGCCTGTAACTTTTCCTCAGCTAAAGGCCATTGCTTTGTCCATATTGGTTTCTCATTCAACCATTTTAGAGGCAAGGCTGTTGGTATCTCTGAAGGGACATCAATTGCTTGTTCTTTTACAGCCCGAATGGCCGGTTTTCTCAGTTTGTAATATCTTTTAATATTATTCTCAGAAATATAGGCTCTAGATTTAGCAGGAATGTTAATTTCAGTATTCCATTGTTGTAATAGGTCACGACCCCATATATTCATTGCAATATTGGCTACATATGGCTTTAATTTTCCTATTTGTCCCTCTGGCCCTATACATTCAACCCATCTCGTGCTCTGCCTTACTCGAGATAGGGTTCCAATTCTCAGGAGCTGAACATTTACATTCTGAAGAGGCCAATACGGATGCCAAGATTCTGGGGTAATGATACTTACATCAGCACCTGTGTCCAGCAGGCCAGTAATAAAAATGCCATTTACACACACTCTCAGTTTAGGTCTTTGATCATTTATAGAAGTTTGCCAAAACACACGTAACTTATCTTTCTGATCATTATTGCTTGTAACAGTAGGCATGGGGCTTCTTAATTGTCCTGATGAGGCACGTTCTCTGCAGAAACTGGATATGACTGAACCATGTTTGCCATGGGGGCCTGTGAGGCCCCCCCTCTCACGTTTCCCGGCTGTATCAGGTTGCCTTGTCTATCTCTTGTAGACCTGCATTCATTCGTCCAATGTCTGCCCTTTCCACATCTTCTACATAAACCTGAAGGCTGAGTCCTCCTATTTCTGTTATTTCTAGAAGATGCATTATTATTATTATTTCTGAAAGATGCATTATTATTATTATTATTATTATTATTATTATTATTATTATTTCTGAAAATCCGTTGTTTACAATTCCTTTTAATATGACCCATTTTTCCACAATTAAAACATCTGGTATTCTGGTGTCTCCTTTTACCATTGGAAATTGCTTCTTCTACCCATGCTTCAGTGCCATAATCAAATGTATCAACATTGAGTGTATGCAAGACCCATTCTTCCAACGGTGCTGATCTGAGCTTTAAAGGACCCAAAATCCTTTTGCATTCCACATTTGCATTTTCATAAGCCAAAGACTCAATCATTATACGTCTTGCTTCTGGGTCAGATATTCCTATTTGTACAGCCTTAGTTAATCTTTGTAAAAAGTCACTAAAGGGTTCTCTCTGACCCTGTTTAACTCTGACAAATGATTCCATTCTCTGTCCTGGGTCTTGTACCCTGTCCCAAGCCCTTAAGGCTGCTGTAGTACACATGGAGAGTGTGTTTTCATCCAAATTAGCTTGTTCCTGAGGATCAGAAAAGAGCCCTTCACCTAGAATTTGATCTAGGGAAATGTCAATTCCCTTCGCTTTTTCCTGCTGTTCTAAGAGTCTAGCCTCTTGCCTGAATAAGCATTTCCATTTCAATTGCGGTCCACTCTCGAGTACCGCAGAGCTCAGCTGGAGCCAGTCTGAGGGGGTTGCTCTGCTTGTCATGGCCCAAGATCTTAGCATCTCTTTAACAAAAGAGGCTTGCATCCCAAAAGTCATGACAGCCTGTTTTATTTCCTTGAGATCATTCATACGCACAGGTTCCCATGTATCCTCCTTGATGACCCTAGGGTTTCTGGAACCAATCACCTTCTCTGTTGTTATTACTGGAAAGGCAGGTAGAGCTGTAGGTAGAGCTTTGTGGAAATTGTCCCGGAGAGACTTACCCACAGATGTAGTTAAAATTTTCCTTTCTACCCTTTGCTCTTCCTCATAAGAATTTAGAAATTCCTCAATCTTTTCAATTCTATTCACCATTGCCTTCTGCAATGTCTGAATCTCCTGTCCAGAATTATGTTCCAAAGCCTTCATTGAGGATTCTAAAATATGAAGTTTGTCCGTTAGAGATAACATCTCATCTTTGGACATAATTTTTATGGCATAAACCGTGCCTTCTTGTATTGACAATCTTTCTGTCAATCTGTCATAAGCTTTAGACAAAATCCGATTGTCACATTCAGCAGTTTTGATTCTCTCAGTTAATGTTTCTTTTCCTACAGAAAGGGACTGAATCTTATGGTCCAGATCAGCTGTTCCCTCTTCCATAGTAATGAATTTCTCCTTAACATCAGCCTGAAGAACTTCAACCTGATTCTTGAGAAGATTGTTATTAGCCTGGAGAACTTCAAACTGATTCTCGAAAAGATTGTTATCAGTCTGGAGAACTTCAACCTGATTCTTGAGAAGATTGTTATCAGCCTGGAGAACTTCAAACTGATTCTTGAGAAGATTGTTATCAGCCTGGAGAACTTCAAACTGATTCTTGAGAAGATTGTTGTCATTCTCAATTGTTTTTAAGCGTTCAATCTCTACCTTAAGAATCCTGGATTCGTCTCGTAAAGACTTTATCATATTTCTATTATCAAACCATTTGGTGCCAATGAAAACTACGAATCCCAGAAGGATCCATATATGTGGGGTGATAGACACCTCTTGTAAAATCTCCCACATGGTACAATTAAAAAATCATTAAATTCTTGAACAGTAATGTGTTCAGACATTTTATTTATAAAAGAAAATTTTTTTACCTGCAAAGATCGGTTCCTGCCAGTGGTGGTCTCTGTGTTTTTGGAGCCTGTCCTAGAACTAGCTCTTGTAGACCAGGCTGGCCTTGAACTCACAGAGATCCGCCTGTCTCTGCCTCCCAAGTGCTGGGATTGAAGGCGTGCACTACCAAGGCCTGGCAGGCCTCAAACTCACAGAGATCTGCCTGCCTCTGCTTCCCAAGTGCTGGGATTAAAGGCGTGCTCTACCACTGCCTGGCCGGCCTCAAACTTGTGATCCTCCTGCCTCTGCCTCCTTCAGCAAATCCTACCGGCGTGGGCCACCACAACTGGCCAAGTCACTTTGTAACAGACCAAATCTGATGCTGTGGCAGCTTTTGTTGCAAAACTGCAAGTACTTGAGCTTCTGCTAATTCAGGCAGTGGGGTTCCGCTGCAAAACTTAGCCAAGGCAGGCAGAATGGCCGAGTGTGTCTCGGACTCGGCACTGGGGCCGGAGTCAGGAACTGAAAAGCAGCACCGGGGAGGGTGCTGTGTTAGCTAGCGGGCTACCCGCTTGAGTCGGGGGCAAAATAGCCCGACGTTGGACGCCAAAATGTAACGGCGTAAATGAATGCAGACAGAGTGTAAAAATATATATATAGCTTTAATGTAGAAATAGACTTACAGAACCACCGTTCCCGCGGAGACCAGGAAAGCAGAAGCGAGAGCTCGGAGCTTGCTCGCCAAATTTATAGGCAGACATTAGCCCGAGGCGAACATGCCTCTTAAGGGGCGGGACTTATCCCTACATGTGTGTTAAGAGCCAGTACAGTAAAGCTTGGACCCAGATCTCCAGGTAGATTTTATACTGTAGTTATACCTGATAAACAGCCCTCAAGGGCTCAGAGATCCGGGGAATATAGTATTTGAATATTTAATTATTAAAAAGACTTTTTCATAACAAAAAGAGACAGGGTGGCTCCTTGCAGCTGCACTCTACTTCCTCCAAAGAAGACAAATGGGCACAAAACAACGTCCATCCACAATTCGCTTCAACTGCCAAGCGCTGACCACTGGGAAAAACTGCCAAGCGCTGACCACTGGGCAAAACTGCCAAGCACTGACCACTGGGAAAAAACTGCCAAGCGCTGACCACTGGGAAAAACTGCCATGCACTGACCACTGGGAAAAACTGCCAAGCACTGACCACTGGGAAAAACTGCCTTTCGTCTAAACTGAAGATGACCAGACAGTGGACAGAATCGCTGGAATTGACAACCTAGCTGTTCAGGTCAAGGTAGGCTTGTCTTCCTATAGATTTCTTAGCCCACAAGCTCTTCTGGAGCCTGGCAGGCCCTGCACTAAACTGCAAAAGATAAATATGACCCTCAGCAATCATGGAGGACCCTGAGATCTAGGTGCCAATCAAGTAAGTTCTCTGTCGTTTTTTAATCAGTAACTCAAGTAAAATTTTAGCGTTCTCAAAGATCTCTGATGCAGTTTGACAGTAGAGAGGTTTTGTCAGTTTAAAAGGACAACCTCACCAAACAAATTTCAGTAAATTACAAATATTTTTGTTATTACAAGTTATTAAGGTGTGTACCTACAAGTTATAAAGGTGTGAGGACAAATACAAGTTATCAAATTTCTCTCGTGCTGCCTTCCATAGTCTTAAAAATACTTTTCATTGTGCAAAAATATCTGTCACAGTCATTCTGACATAAATATGCTACTGTTTTTACAATATATATGTCTAAAACTTCTGTTTTCACAAACCCAAAGAATTCTTGTGAGTTCCAGGAAGCCAAATTGAAGGATCCACCTTAAACAGGTCAGATACACCCCTCTCAATTCCCTGGTCCTAAATTTTTTTCCTAAACTTAACTTTGTCCTCTGCTCTACCAATACCTTAAACAGATATAAGAGACACCAGACATTTCCATACCACAAACACTGGACAGAAACAAATAGATCAGCTACACAAGGATGTGACCAGCACCCAGCCTTCTCATGTTCCCCCCAAAGATGATGACCACAAATTAGCAGGAAGCAGTCTTAAGAATCTGCTACCCCAATTCCCTTAACCTGTAGTGCCTAACCTTCTGCCTTTTTATTATAAAAAAGAGATGGGAATGTAATGTATATCCTGTCTCTTTAAGAGACAAGCCAAGCCTACTTCATCTCCTGTCCGCTGAGGTAGGCAGATCTTCCTTCCTGCTTGCAGCCTCAGTCTCTTCCTTTTCTGTCTCCCTCTTGGAGAGGCAGCTTCTGCCTCTCCCCACTTCTCCCCTTCCCCCTTCTTTCTCTCTCTCTCTCTCTGCCTCTCTGCTCTTCTCCCCTTCTCCCTTCCCCCTCCATAACCCACTGAATAAATATCCAACCTCACTCTGCATGGTGTGCCTATCGATGTCTCTGTTTCTCACCAGTGCCTGCCACCTCTGGGGATTTGTAGCATTTTTATTAATCCATTTCATTGGTGCCATGATGTGGATGGCTCTCAGATGGCTCTCCTGCCCTTGAGCCCCTCTCCTGGGGTCAAGATCCAGAACTGGGTATTTTTATTTTTTTTATTTTTATTTTTTGCACAACAACCATGTGGAGAGGGGAAGGAGTGGGCATGGCTTGTCTTTTAAAAAGACAGGATAGACCATTACAATATGAACTGTCAGTGGTCCCCGAATTCTACCTTAGAGTGACAGGCACTTAATACAAGCACATCTAATAGTTGCTTTTGACATTGCTGCTGCAAGAAGCAACATAAGAGAGAAGGGGGTGATTCTGACTTACAGTCCAAAGGAATACAATCCATCAGGGCAGGAAAGACATGGCAACAGGAGCACTAAGAGCTCGATCACATTCTTGCGGCAATCAGGAAGCAAAGCACAAGAATGCTTATGCTCATCTATTTTCCTCCATTTACTTTAATCCACACCCCAACCCATGGAAATGTGCTGTCCACATTTAGGATGGATCTTTATACTGCAATTAAAGTAGTTTAGCTAATCCCCCAGAGGCATGAGCAAAAGTTTGTCTCCCTTGATTCTAGATCCTAGCAAGTAAATGAATAAGATTAACTGTCACATCACTCTTTCTGGAAAAATAAGGGCTCTAGACCTCAGAGAGCTCCAAGAGTTCTCAAGACGCAGCATCCCTTGCTGTATCATCCCAAACATAGTAACAGGATATCATGACTGATTTAGGGTCAAAACGGCTATGCCTTCATTTTATAATTTTAACTCCCCAGTCCCTCTAGTACTAGATCCAGCCTTACTCTCCCCATGTGTTTTTCTAACCCCTCCAAGTCCACTTTTTCTGAAAATCCTTCCAGTGATTTTTAAAACCTCCCAAGTCTTCACAGGCTCATGACTTTCTCCTCTGTCATATTATAGAGAATGTCTCCAGCAATTGGTCCCATGAACTTAATAAACATGTGTAATGAAATGCGTATTTCTATGTTGGGACATTACATCAGTGTCATAAATGTGTTATGACAACTGGTAGTTTTTTTTTTTAAAAAAAAAACATTATTCATTCTATCTAGTATTCTAATAAGTAACAACCTGCACATTCTAAGAGGCATTTATCATTTAAATTCTTCAGTGTTTTCTAAGATGCCTTTTCCAAGCATTCCACATCATATACAGAATAAGCTACCATTTGGTAGATGCAAAATTTTTAGTTTAACAGGTAAAGTGAGTTGTTTTTAAATGCAAGTCATCCACCCAAAACCTTCTTCAAAGCTTCAAGCAGAAGTACTAAGATCTAGCAGGCTACCTATTTCCAAGCCCATGTCATGTCTCCATCAGAATAAAAATGCCTGCTTCTCATTCAAGTCTATGTGAACTACATTGCTCTGTGTTAAGATTCATTGAGAAATGTCAGGCCTAAAATTTAGAAGTCTAAAATATGCTTCCATCATGATAAATTATACTACTGTATTAGCACTTATGATTTCAAACATTAAAATAAATGATGGTAGTAAAAAATGCATGTTAGTCATTTATTTATAAGCCTTTACCCTCCACTAGTCTATCTGATATATAGACAGGTCAATCAATGTTGACTATAATGAAAAATTTTGCTTGACCAAGAATAGGCATTTAGCTCAGACAATGTTTTTCTAAAAAATTATTTTGCAACAGATAGCATGATATGAATAGAAAGATACTTGACATTTTATATTTGGGGATATCAGACAAAATTTTCAAACTTCCTAAGTTAAAATAATTGTTTCATATAGTGATGCCTTGACATCTAAAGTTGGTGTACTGATGAGGGAGAAAGATCCTAGCCTAATGTAGCCAAACAATTTAGATACAGAGGATTCAGAAGTGCCAGCATAGAGGAGAGGCTTCACAAGTGCCTGCAGCTAAATGTATTGATTGAAAAGGTCAGCATACTTGCAGAAGCATCCATTAAGTCAAAATATTCATTGTAACCAGGGAAACCAGGGGGGGAAATGGAAAGCTCTTAAACAATGAAATGGCTTTTGTGCTCCTGATATGAGACCTGAATATATCTATATCTCTATCCCTGGGACATTTTCTTCAGAGCCCTAGGACTCTTGACTATGGTGGTTAATTGCTACATGAAAAATGAGAAAGCTGTTATCGAGCACAATTGCAGAGTGAAAGGCTGGTTGATGACTCACTGGCATGCAAAATAAATGAATTTCTTGATCACAACAATCATGACTAGCCTTTATAGTTAAGAGTTAAGAATCTGTGGATAATAACCACCAGAGTTAGTATTGTACAGAAGATAGTTTCTTGCATCTTAATCATATATAAGCAGATATGTGGAAGATATCAAGAGCCAACTGTGGGTTTCAATTTGTGGCCAAGAAAACCTGAATATCTTTTATTGAACTGGCAATGGCTATCTGTTTGTGTTCTCATACACATATTAGATACCACTAATATAAATCTTAAAGTAGCTAAGCTATAGCTTGGCTCCAGCAGTGGCCTAATTCCCTTCATTTACCATTAGCACCCTTAGACTTCAATGAGCTTGGTCTGTAGGAGACAGTGTTTATTGAGATTTATGACTATATAGGCAAACATATGGACCTAAGATCACTGTTCTGCTGTGCTAAATGAAAAGATAACAGATTTTCCACATTACCATATGAGAAGATCCCTAATGTGTTTCCTAGCAAGGAATAGCTGGTTCCCAGGAACTGTCACATACCTTTTCATTCTTTGTTGCCTTTGTTGTTGTTTGAGATGGGGTTTCCTGTAGCCCAGGCTAGCCTTGAACTCACTGTGTAATCAAGATTGACTTTGAACTCCTGATCTTCCTGCCTTTGCCTCCCAGGTGTTGGAAGTACAGCCCTGCAACATTATACCCAGACATTGTTTTCCCTTCGTCAGCTCAGGGAGGAAAGATTATGAGAAAAAATGAATGTAACCTCTCGCTCACATGAGGAGGCAAGCTATAAAAGCACTGGTCCCACATGGCCATTGACCACCCAAAGTAAAGTCAGTCCAAAATCAGCTGTGCCATTAAAGCCTACACTTTTTTGAACACTTTATATCAGAAGAATGTAAAAAATGCAATGATTATAGTTGCATGTTGGAGACATTATTGTAGATATATGGGCTCAAGGAAGCTATATTATTAAGATTAATTTCACCTGCTTCTTTGAACCTTTTTCTGTAGAACAGAGAAAATCTCAAATGTTTGGTTTAGCGGCCCACATCTACCTCTAGGAGATAAAACTGAGAGTAGTTAAGATTCTACATATGCTTAAAAGAAAATCATGGGTCAGGAAACAGCTTGGTCAGGAATGTGCTTGTAGTGCAAACATAAAGAACAGAGTTTGATCCCCAGAACCCACATGAAGAGTAAGGCATGTTTGCTCTTGGCTAACCACCAGAACTTGATGGTAAGACCCTATTTCTGAAATACCACACACATAGAGAAATCAAGTTGATATTGACCAGGAAGCTTTCTCCCTCTTGGATAGATTTCATGGTACTGAAAAACCGCTATGTAGGCAGATGAGGGGGAAATGTCACCAACAGTTTTACTGAGCTAAAATAATAAGCAATGCAGCAAGAGATGCTGATTAGTGCAGTAGTGGCACAAATGTTATGGGAGTAACCCTACTGCTTTTTAAATTGAATTTAGGATCTGCTCCATAGGAGAAATCACCATCTTAGTACTGTAATTCTGGCCAAGAACCATTGTTGAGAAGCTCACTGGCCCCAAGGCTGAATCTACTACTATTATTCTACTAAATGGAAATAGTATCTAAGTGCCATTTAAATTTGTATCTTTCTACCTATAGCTCTTGGACCTTATCAGAGAAGTTTCTTTGTGTAGTGGCTGGTAGTTAACACAGAAACTCAGAAGGGATCAAAGAAAAGAAAAGAAATGACTGTGGAGTTCTCAACCACAAATTAAACATTTATAACGCTGCCCCGCCAATGCTCAAGGCTCAAGGACCATCAAGGTAGAGAGAGTGAAAAGACTGTGAGATTCAAAGATGGAGGAGAACCAAAGCAAAACAGTGTTGTCTAGACAGGATGTAACCACTGCACTTGTGAATTCAGAGTATCTGTGTGCAAATACTGAGCTAGTCAACACTTCTGCAGGGAATGGGGAGGGGTGCTCATGAGCCCACATCCCTACTGTTGATGACTTCTGGGGGATGGAGGCTCAATTTTCTTCTAGGGTAGGACGACCATAGTCCAGTGGAAAACCCTATGCCCAGGAATGTATGAGCATCACAAGTTGGACTCAATCAGGGTTTTTTTATTTTTTATTTTTTGGTTATTTTTGAGACTGTAATTTAATTACATTTGCCCCTTCTCTTTACTTCCTCCAGACCCTCACATATACTCAGCCGCACTCTATCAAATTCATTGCCTCCTTTTTCATTAATTGTTACTGAATGCATGTATGTATTTGTATATTCATATACATTCCTAAATATAACCTGAATTCATATAATATTACTTGTATGTACGTTTTCAGAGCTGACCATGTGGCACTGGACAAGTGGCGTGCTCTTCCCCAGGGAGGACCTCTTCTCCCACTCCCAGCTTTACTTAAAGTTGCCCATAGTTCTTTATGTAGAGGTAAGGACCCTTAAGCAATTGTCTACCAAGTTTGGTGTATTTATTGGTATCACCCTTGTTCATTTGTGTGGTCATGTTGGGGAGACTTCACGGGTGTATTTCTGGTATTAAAAGGAGACAATCATCTAGAAAACTTCCTGACCCTCTACCTCTTATAATATTTTCATCCACTCTTTCACAATGTTTCCCGAGCCTTAAGTCTCAGAGTGTTTTGGGCTCTACAACTCTGCATTTTGTCAATCAGTAGGGTCTAAGAGAACAGGGAAGAGAAGTAAGTGAGTACGACCATACTATATTGTATGAAGTATTCAAATAATAAAAGTACGCGATTTTTAAAAGCTGAGCCTGGTGGTATACTTGTAAGAAGGCAGAGAGGTAAGTTCCAGGGGCTCCCTGGCCAGCCAACCTACCCTACTAGACAAGATCCTAGAAAGTGAGAGACCCTGTCTGAAAACCAAAGGTGGGTGAAATCTGAAGAACAGCACCCACCATTGATCTCAGGCCTCCACACCCATATATGAACACATACACTTGAACATATGTGAACATGCATATACATACCTACACACAGAAATAAATTTCAGGGAGTCATGACTAAGCCAGTTTACTGTGCACAACAGGGATGCGCTCTGATTTATGAGGCTATGCATTCAGGTCCCAGACACAAAAGAAGATGCTTTGGAATCAAGGAGGAAATATCTGCTTTCTGAGGCAAGGAAGACACGGTCGCAGAATAACTACACGTAGACAGATGATGGAAATGGCTTTCTGAACATCATACCTTCTTCAAGCTCTTTGTCCCTTGGACAGTCAGTCATGAGACAGCTAGCTACTGGACATACTGCTCAGGTCACCAGCTGCCGGCGTTTTAAAGAAATAAGGCAACCACCAGAACTTGGATTCTCCTAATCCTCCTCTACTTTTCACTTTTCCTTCTCCTGCTAACCAATTTCACATTAAATCCCAGTTCATACTCAGGTGTCCCAGAGTTTTCTAAGGCAATCACATTTTTTTTCATTTCTAAGTTCATCTTTAAAATATAGTCACATGTCATATTATAAGATATTATCAATCAAGCAAACAGTGTTATTCATTTTCAGGGTGCACATTCACATTTCTCTCAAGGATTACATCGATGCAGAAGGCTCCTCTTATGGGATATTTGGCTTTTATTCACAGTCTCCCAAAGTAGGATTAGTTGGAACATCCAAATGCATAATCATGGGATGCACTAGTTCTCAAAATTCCACCCCCTCTCATTTCTGCTCTCAGTCCTTGCCTGTGTACTCCTAAGTACCCATTTGAGTCTATAAAATTGCTACAGAAAAAATTTTAATGTCTAATTAGTGTCAATCAACCTCAACTCTCACATGAAGATGTGCATTTTCTTGAGTGACAAGTGCTATATCTCGTGTTTTCTTCCACGGTGCTGTACTCAACGCGCTAACGCTTTGGAGAAATCATCAAGTCGAGTTTACAGAATGAATGGAGGGGGCTGGAGATGCCAGATGTAAAAGAGATCAGGAATGATCAAGAAGCATATTGTTCTCAAATGCGTTGGAGGAGGAGATAGCATGAAGAGGATTGCTGCTGCCCCGCCCTGTTGATAACTGGCATAGAAAGTGCCGTGATGAGAGAAAGAGTATGGATTTGAGGGTCACATGAGCAGCTCTGTGACCAGTAGAAAAAGAAATGGCTGGTTTTCTCCTTAAGTAACAGAAATGAAAAATATGAGCATTTCATTTCTTCAACAAATGATACTGTGCAGCTGGTTTCGTGTGATTCCAGGCTGGCCATGAACTAGAAATATAGCTAAGGGTGACCTTGAACTTCTAATCTTCCAGCCTCCACTTTTGGAATACTGAGATTACCAGTATGTGCCATCATGCATAGCATATGTGGTGATAGGGATTGAACTCATGGCTTTGTGCATGATAGGCATGCAATCTACCAACTGAACTCCATCTATACTCCCTGCATAGATAGATAGATAGATAGATAGATAGATAGATAGATAGATAGATAGATAGAATCTCTTAAAGATAACTTTGGCTCTTACCTCATAGCTCATTGGAACTACTTAATTTGAGATGAATCACAGACCCAAATATAAATGCTAAAATTACAGCACCTTTAAATCAAATACAGGGAAATAGCGTTGCTATTTTAAGATGCATAAAGATGTCTTTAAGAGACACAAAGAACATTAACTAGAACAGAAAACATTAATAAATTGAACTCCCTCAAAGTTATACATGTCTGGTATTCAAAGAACTGTATTTAAAGTATAAAAAGGAAAACCATTTTCTGGATGAAATATCTACAGCACACAAAAATAAAGCAAGACTTGTATTCAGAAAGCAGAATACATTCTTATAATTCAATAACAAGAAAACATAGCCAATAAACACATTTTAAAGTATCGAACAGCGTTCATGAGGAAAAATTAAAGTTAAGAGCACAGTGAGGTATGTCTCCATACCTTAAAATGGGCTAGAATGAAAGAGTTAGATAACAAAAAGTATTCACAAGAATGCAGAACAATTGAAACACTCATGTGGTTAGGATTTGGAAACATTACAATCACTTGGTAGAAATCTTTGGCCTCAGTAAAGGTTAAACATATATTGACCCTATTCCTTAGAAATCCCATCCATAGGTATCCAAAATAAATAGTTATCTGCTAAGCCAAATGGGCACCTGTAAGACAAACTCACATATGATCACACTTTTAAAGTATCCTATCCTTTAGTTTTAGCTAAAGGATTTTAGAGGAAAAAAGGCAGCCAAGATCACAAAGCCACTATAAGGCATTCTTTTAGATACCTAGAGTAAACTTGGTTCATTATAATATTGAAATGAGCATGTTGAGAACATGGGTGTCTGTCATTAAGGATCCTAAACTCTGTATGTCCAGAATCACCCTTGTGTGCTATCTTAAAACTTTGAACATGTGTTCTATGATATTGCACTAAGCCTTCCTAGAACCATATGACCCATCTTTTTATTCTGAAAAATGAGCATGCTAAAAAAATTTTTTTGAAACTTTTAAAAAGTACCTGCCCTTAAAGTGCTTTCCTAGATCAATATTCATATACCTTCTGAATAAAATCTCCAGGTTTCTTTCTTATTCTTTGAGGAGAAAGTTGCTTTGTAGTAATTCTTGTTGTCTTTGGGTTTCTGTTGCTGTGAAGAGACACTATGACCACAGCAACTCTTATAAAGAAAACCTTTAATTGAGGCTGGTAGCTTACAGCTCAGAGGTTCAGACCATTATCATCATGGCAGGGAGCATGATGGCATGCAGGCAAACATGGTGCTGGCTACATGATCAGAAGGCAACAAGAAGTGGACTTGGTGTTACACTGAGGGAAACTTTAGCAAAAGAGACCTCAAAGCCCACCCCTACAGTGACACACTTCCTCCAACAAGGCCACACCGTCAAATAAAGCCACTCCCTTTGGGAGCCATTTTCTTTCAAACCACCACACATGTGCTCTCCTCCTTCACTGCAGGTGATGAATCTTTCCAACTCCCTCTCGTATTCTTTTTTCTTTTGAAGAAAATGTGTTTACTGATTATACTGCAAGGGGTAGCAGGCTGGGTAGTAAAAATGTACTTCCTACCATTCTTTGTTCTTTCTTTGTCTTTTGTCATCCTGATCATGATTATTGTCTCTTGTCACTTACCAAAAAATGAGAGCATTAATTTAAAAAAAATGAGAGCATATTGGTAGAAACAATCATGCAGACAAATTATTTGTAGCAGCTTTATTTATAACAGTGACAAAAAACTATGAACTGCTTGTGTTCAACAGAGTAGGTAAACAAACTATGGGATAGTTTAACAAAGGATTTCTAGTGAATAGTAGAAACAAATCATTAGAATTGGCTGAAGGTATAGCTCAGCAGAACAGTGCTTGCCGACTGTACACAAGGCCCTAAGTTTAATATCTATCACTGGTGGGTGTGAAGGTAGGAAGGATCTGTGAAGAACTGGAGGAGGGGAAACTGTGGTCAGAATATATTGTATGAAAAAATATTTTCAATAAATATGTATATTTATTATTGAGACTTTCCAACATTGAACTACATATTTTAATTTTTATAAGGTACATCTTAGTAAAGCTAACTTTTCAGCATTTCAGATATACTATAGCAGGCAAAAATAAAAGATATCTCTACTTTAAAAAACCCCAGTGCTGGGCAGGGTTGTCTGGCCATCAAATTCCAGAGTTCCACCTACTTTGCATTCCATGCCCACCTTTTTACACTGGTACTGGGAGTTCCAATTTACTCCCAGTTAATAAAGCTTAGAGGTCTGACTTCAGATCCTCAGTACCCATATAAAAATCCAGTGCAGAAATTCATATTTGTAATCTTAGTTTGGGGGAGGTAGAGACATTCTGGATCTCTCTGGCCAGTCAGCCTAGCCAAATCAGTGAGCACAATGAAGTAGAGAGCAATTGAGGGAGACAGTTAATTAACATCAACTTCTACACCTTACATACATGTGCACCCACATGCACACATGAACACACAAATATATAATATACCACAGAAAAGAAAAGAATATGACAGTGCTGATTGATGCTAATGGCCTGAAGGTTTTGCTTTTCAGCTGTTGATGTAAGGTTGACTATTAAGTTGGGTAGTGGGCATGGGGATAGAAGAACAGTGTTGCCTCGTGTTGCAAGGATATCTAAAAATTATGTGGTGTTTGACTAATGGTCCCCTCAGGCACATTTATTTGAATGCTTAGTTGGCATGGAGTGGCACTACTTGAGAAGGACTAGGAGGTGTGGCCTTGATGGAGGTGTGGTTCTGGAGTAAGTGTATCATGGGGGATGGGTTTTGAGATTTCAAAAGCTCAAGCCAAGCCCAATGTCACTCTTTTCTGCTGCCCGCAGATCCAGATGTAGAATTCTTGGCTACTTTCCTGGTACCACGTCTGCCTACATGCCACCATGAGGCTAATAGACTAAACCTCTGAAACTACAAGCAAGCTCCAATAAAATGCTTTCTTTCATAAGAGTTTCCATGGTTGGACTGGGCAGTGGTGGTGCACAATTGAAAGGCAGAGGCAGGCAGATCTCTGTGAGTCTGAGGACAGCTTGGTCTACAAAGCAAGTTCCAGGACTGTTGAAGGAGCTGCGGGCTGCGTTCCTGCCACCCAGCTCCAGGCCGCCTGGCTAGCTTATGCCCCAAAATAACAACACACAAACTGTATTCTTTTAAACACTGCTTGGCCCATTTCTATTAATGTGTGTAGCACCATTAGGTGCACTTACCAGGAAGATTCTAGCCTACGTCCATCCTGGGTCGGAGCTTCCTCACGTCTGTCCCAGAGAGCAGAGCTATCGAGTCTGAGCTTACTTCCTCTTCCTCCCAGCATTCTGTTCTGTTTACTCCACCCACCTATGTTCTAACCTATAAAATGGGCCAAGGCAGTTTCTTTATTAGCCAATGTCCTTCCTCCATCACAGGACAGCCAGAACTGTTACATAGATAAACCCTGTATCAGGGGAAAAAAAGAGTTGTAATATCAAGGTGTTTCTTCACAGCAATAGAACACTGACTAAGACACATTACTTCCAGCTTTTAATTTTTAATGGATTCATTTGTATTATTCTTTGACATTTTTATACATATATATAATACATATTGGTCATTGTCATCCTGCATTAAGCTCTCAAATTCCACCAGCTGAATCCTTTCTTCGCAACATGATTTGTTCCTCACCTATTTCCATGTGTTTTTCATGTTGTTTGGTTTGGTTTTAGCTGTTGTGGCCCATTGAGTTTAATTAGGGACACTTGCATGAACATGGGTTGTAGGATCATTTACTAAAGCATGAACAACTTACCATTGGCTACAACACTGAAGAAAATGACTCCCTTTCTCCTAGCAGCCATGAAATACAAATAGTTTATTCATTAAGGATGGGTGGGGCTTTCATCAATCTCCATGCCTACCTAGGATAGAACGTTGATGGGCTCAATAGCATGCAGATCTCATGCAGGTTACTATATCTAGTGTGACTTCCTGAGGGTCACAGTCATGCCATATTCAGAAGGCAGCATTTCACAGCGCTTTCACTCTCCTTTGGTTCTTACATTCTTTCTGTCCCCTCTTCAGCAATGTTCTCTAAGCCTTACTTACAGTTTTAAAGAATTGTTTTCACATCACATTTTCTGAACATGCTAAATGTGTTGCTATGGCAAAGACAGCAAATGCAATTCCAAGAGCTAAATGAAAGTCCTGTGGGCAGTGCCGAAGCAGCTGATTGAATACTTCAAAAGAGAGAAATGGGAGCAAGTTTGGGGTAAAATTGAAAAATTAAATTACTAAAACATGCATATTTTATTTTCTTAATAAAATAGTTTCAAATAAGATGCACAGTTGTGATTAATATTTGAACATTAAGATGTCATAATGCTTCCAGAAATATTGATGATATTGTACATATATATGAATGTGTTTTTTAAGAGTCTAAGTAAGCCAGATATTGTGGAGACCAAAAAATGCAGGCCCATTTCCACATTGTCTGACAAGGTGGAGTTTGGAGATTGACAAGCATAGTTGCACATTCCAACTCCGGATGTGATTGCTTAGTTCTTTTGAAATTAAGATAGGTCATGCCATCCTGACAAGTGGTCAGGATATGTAAATGTACTTCTGCTCCTTCTTTTGTAACTATGAGGTCACTGAGGGAAGGGCGGCCTCCAGGATCTAGAACATCTTTACTACTTAGACAACAGAATGCTAATGATTTGATGTCTCAGAGTGATAAAGCCATTGACTATGTGAGTTACCCTTTGCAGCATGTTAATAAAGTTTTGCTACCTTCTCCCCACCATTTATGTTGGGTGTAAAAGCTGTGGAAAAATAAACATGGGTGATTTCACAATTCCGGTGCTCACTGGAGCTCCCTCCCAATACTATCCTATATGTGTCTCCATTATATTATTTTCATTTGCATCTTCATATTCTTTACTAATATTTTCTAAATCCCCAGAGGTATTTTTGTCAAGGCTGGTCCCTGACAAGATATAGTGATGCATACCTTTAATTCCAGCACTCAAGAGACAGAGGTATGTGGATCTCTATGAGTTCGAGGCCAGCCTGTTCTACATAGCCAGTTTGGGCCAGCTATGGCTACATGGTGAGGTCATGTATCAAAAACAGATTTTAAGTAATTAAAGCAAGTCACAATAACCGTCATTTGACTTATACTATCTTGTAAATGATCAGGACCAAACTGGTAAAATCATCTCATAGATATGAGTGCATATTTGACAACCATGGCAAACTCAATGTCAAGTGTCAATGGACTACTTTTCTTATTTTTACTCTATACTCCCATTTGGAAAACCAATGGCACAATATGAATAGTATAATAGATAATAGCCAGAGTCATTAAACTTTTTCTGCAAAAGACCAGGCAGTAAATGCTTTAGGAATGACAGGCCATATGTTCTCTGTCACCGCTACTGAACTCTGCCATTGCAGCTCTCAAGTAGTTATAGAGAATATGTAAGTCAATGGGCATGTGGGTCCCACTAAAACTTTTTTATGGGTGTTGTAATCAAATTTTATATAAATTTTGTGGCATGGAATATTCTTTTGTAAGTTTGAAAACACTTAATGATATTAAAACCATTCTTTATGTGAGTGAGGTACATAAGCACATAACAGGCTGGATTTGGCCCAAAGGCCATAGTTTGCTAATTGTTGGATTATGGTACCAATATTTTCTAGCTACGTGACTTTTATGAAGTCATTTATCTTTCCCAAGACTTAGAATCTTTATCTGTGCAACTGGGAGTTGCTGGGCATTCAATGCATAAAATACAGAGAGGTGTTGTTGTTTTTGAAAAGCAATTAAAAATTAAATATTCTGATCTCTAGGCGCCAGGAGACCCAGCGTTGGGGTGAGTTTCTGACCCTGCGGCGCCAGCCCGGGAAGGGGAGTTCAGAGCTTCCTTGGCCCCCTATCCTTCTTGAGCTCTCGGCAGGGCCCCCACTCCCTGCATACCTCCTCAGTTCTTCCTAGCCCACCCAGCTTCCATCCAGAACCCTCCCCAATTTGCCCCACCGCCCTCTTTCTGCACATAACATCACCCAGCCCAGCCTGTCTGGGCACTGGGTCCGAATCCTCGGGGCACCCAAGCAGGCGGGAGTTCCTTTGTTTCTTTGGCCTGCCTGCACCAAGCAGGGTAGGCGCTTTGTTTGCCACCTGCCCATCAGCACGGAGGCCTGATCTCTCGGCGCCAGGAGACCCAGCCTTGGGGAGACCCAGCATTGGGGAGAGACAACGTTGGGGAGATCCAGCATTGGGTAGGCAAGGAGACCTGATCCTGTAAAGAAGATCCATAAGGGAGCATTTGGAAGAAGAGATGAGTAGACGCCAAGACAAGAATTCGCCCAACAAGCTGAAAAGCAACATGAAGCCACCAGAAACCAGCGACCTCACAACGGGAGGACATGAACACCTTAATCAAGAAGAAGTAGAAAAGGTTGACTTCATGAAAGTGATTGACGCCCTTAAACAGCATGTAAAAAATGCCCTTATAGAAATGGATGAGAAATATAACAGAAAGTTTGAAGAACTGAATAAATCAGTGAATGATACCCTAGAAAACCAAGGAAAAACAATCAAACAGATAATGGAAACGGTGCAAGACGTGAAAACTGAAATGGAGGCAAAGAAGAAAACACAAACAGAGGGCCGGCTGGACATGGAAAATTTAAGTAAACAAACAGAGTCTACAGAAACAAGCATAACCAACAGAATACAAGAGATAGAAGAAAGAATCTCAGATTCTGAAGATACCATAGAGAAAATAAACACTCTGATCAAAGAAAACAGCAAGTCCAACAAACTCTCATCACAAAATATTCAGGAAATATGGGACACAATAAAAAGACCAAATCTAAGAATAATAGGAGTAGAAGAAGGAGAAGAAGTGCAGCTCAATGGTCCAGAAAATATATTTAATAAAATTATAGAAGAAAACTTTCCCAACCTAAAGAAAGATATACCTATGAAGGTTCAAGAAGCATACAGAACACCGAATAGGCTGGATCAAAAAAGAACATCCCCTCGCCATATAATTATCAAAACACAAAGCATACAGAATAAGGAAAGAATATTAAGAGCTGCAAAGGAAAAAGGCCAAATTACTTATAAAGGTAAACCTATCAGACTTACACCTGACTTCTCCATGGAAACCATGAAAGCCAGAAGGTCTTGGATAGATGTACTTCAGAAACTAAGAGACCATGGATGCAAGCCCAGATTACTATACCCAGCCAAGCTTTCATTCACTATAAATGGAGAAAATAAAATTTTCCAGGATAAAAACAAATTCAAACAATACGCAGCCACAAATCCAGCCTTACAGAAAGTAATAGAAGGAAAATCACTAACCAAGGAGTCCAACAATGACCACAATAACTCAGACATCTAGAGACCCTTCACCAACACACATCAAAGAAGGGAAACACACAAACTCTACGACTAAAAAAATGACCGGAGTTAACATCCACTGGTCATTAATATCACTTAATGTCAATGGACTCAACTCACCTATTAAAAGGCACAGGCTAAGAGATTGGATACGAAAACAGGATCCAACATTCTGCTGTTTACAAGAAACCCACCTCAACCACAAAGACAGGCACCTACTCAAAGTAAAGGGCTGGGAAAAGGCTTATCAAGCAAATGGACCTAAGAAACAAGCAGGTGTGGCCATACTAATCTCTAACAAAGTTGACTTCAAACTTAAATCAATCAGAAGAGATGGAGAGGGGCATTTTATACCCATAACAGGAACAGTTCAGCAGGATGAAGTCTCAATTCTGAACATCTATGCCCCTAATTTAAAAGCACCCACGTACATAAAAGAAACATTGCTAAAACTCAAGGCAGCTATCAAACCGCACACACTAATAGTAGGAGACTTCAACACTCCTCTCTCACCAATGGACAGGTCAAACAGACAGAAACCTAACAGAGAAATAAGAGAATTAATGGAGGTAATGAATCAAATGGACTTAACAGACATCTATAGAACATTCCACCCAAATAGGAAAGAATATACCTTCTTCTCTGCAGCTCATGGAACCTTCTCAAAAATCGACCACATAGTCGGTAACAAAGCAAACATCCACAGTTACAAAAAAATATTAGTAACCACCTGTGTCTTATCAGATCACCATGGATTAAAGTTAGAATTCAACAACAATGCTACCCCCAAAAAGCCTACAAACTCATGGAAACTACACAGTCAACTACTGAACCATACCTGGATTAAGGAAGAAATACAGAAAGAAAATACAGTCTTCCTTGAATTCAATGAAAATAAAGAAACAACATACTCGAACTTATGGGACACTATGAAAGCAGTCCTAAGAGGAAAGTTCATAGCACTAAGTGCCCACTTAAAGAAAACAGAGAAAACTCACATTGGAGACTTAACAGCCCAACTGAAAGCTCTAGAAAAAAAAGAAGTAGACTCACCTAGGAGGAGTAGAAGACTGGAAATAAACTGAGGGCTGAAATCAACAAAATAGAAACACAGAAAACAATCCAAAGAATCAATGAAACAAAAAGCTGGTTTCTGGAGAAAATCAACAAGATTGACAAACCCCTATCCAAACTAATCAAACGGCAGAGAGAGAATTTGCAAATTAATAAGATCAGAAATGAAAAGGGGGACATAACCACAGACACAGAGGAAATTCAGAGAATCATTAGATCTTACTACAAAAGCCTATATGCCACAAAACTGGAAAATGTAAAGGAAATGGACACTTTTTTAGATAAATACCATATACCAAAGTTAAACCAGGACCAGGTGAACAATCTAAATAGACCTGTTAGTCGCGAAGAATTAGAAGAAGTTATCAAAAACCTCCCTACCAAAAAAAGCCCAGGACCAGATGGTTTCAATGCGGAATTCTACCAGAACTTCCAAGAAGACCTAATACCTATACTCCTTAATGTATTTCACAATATAGAAACAGAAGAGTCATTGCCAAATTCCTTTTATGAAGCTACAGTTACTCTGATACCAAAACCGCACAAAGACTCAACCAAGAAAGAAAATTATAGACCAATCTCACTCATGAACATCGATGCAAAAATCCTCAACAAAATACTGGCAAACCGAATCCAAGAACACATTAGGAAAATTATCCATTATGATCAAGTAGGCTTCATCCCAGGGATGCAGGGCTGGTTCAACATACGAAAATCTATCAATGTAATCCAGCATATAAATAAACTGAAAGAAAAAAAACATATGATCATTTCATTAGATGCTGAAAAAGCATTTGACAAAATTCAACACCCCTTTATGATAAAAGTATTGGAGAGATTAGGGATACAAGGGTCACACCTAAATATAATAAAAGCTATATACAGCAAGCCAACAGCTAACATTAAATTAAATGGAGAGAAACTTAAAGCCATCCCACTAAACTCAGGAACACGACAAGGCTGTCCACTCTCGCCATACCTCTTCAATATAGTACTTGAAGTTCTAGCAATAGCAATAAGACAACATAAGGGGATCAAAGGGATTCGAATTGGAAAGGAAGAAGTTAAACTTTCGTTATTTGCAGATGATATGATAGTGTACATAAGCGACCCCAAAAACTCCACCAAAGAACTTTTACAGCTGATAAACACCTTTAGTAATGTGGCAGGATACAAGATAAACTCCAAAAAATCAGTCGCCCTCTTATACACAAAGGATATGGAAGCAGAGAGGGAATTCAGAGAAGCTTCACCTTTCACAATAGCCACAAACAGCATAAAATATCTTGGGGTAACTCTAACCAAGGAAGTGAAAGATCTATTTGACAAGAACTTTAAGGCATTGAAGAAAGAAATTGAGGAGTATACCAGAAAATGGAAGGACCTTCCTTGCTCTTGGATTGGGAGGATCAACATAGTAAAAATGGCAATTCTACCAAAGGCAATTTATAGATTCAATGCAATCCCCATCAGGATCCCATCAAAATTCTTCACAGATCTTGAGAGGACAATAATCAACTTTATATGGAAAAACAAAAAACCCAGGATAGCCAAAACAATCCTATACAATAAAGGATTGTCTGGAGGCATTACCATCCCTGACTTCAAACTGTATTACAGAGCTACAGTGATGAAAACAGTGTGGTACTGGCATAAAAACAGAGAAGTTGACCAATGGAATCGTATAGAAGACCCGAATTTTAACCCACAAACCTATGAACACCTCATTTTTGATAAAGGAGCAAAAAGTATACAATGGAAGAAAGAAAGCATTTTTAACAAATGGTGCTGGCATAACTGGATGTCAACCTGTAGAAGAATGAAAATAGACCCATATCTATCACCATGCACAAAACTCAAGTCCAAATGGATTAAAGACCTCATTATCAGTCAGAACACAGTGAACCTGATAGAAGAGAAAGTGGGAAGTACCCTACAGGAGATGGGCACAGGAGATTGCTTCCAATGTGTAACCCCAACAGCACAGACTTTAAGAGCAACATTGAATAAATGGGACCTACTAAAACTGAGAAGCTTCTGTAAAGCAAAGGACACTGTCACCAAGACAAATAGGCAACCTACTGACTGGGAGAAGATCTTCACCAACCCCACAACAGACAAAGGTCTGATCTCCAAAATATATAGAGAACTCAGGAAACTAGACTTTAAAATGCTAATTAACCCAATTAAAAAATGGGGCACTGAACTGAACAGAGAATTCTCAGCAGAGGAAGTTCAAATGGCCAAAAGACACTTAAGGTCATGCTCAACCTCCTTAGCAATCAGGGAAATGCAAATCAAAACAACTTTGAGATATCATCTTACACCTGTCAGAATGGCTAAAATAAAAAACTCCAATGATAGCCTTTGCTGGAGAGGCTGTGGAGGAAGGGGAACACTCATCCATTGCTGGTGGGAATGCAATCTTGTGCAACCACTTTGGAAATCGGTGTTTCGGTTTCTCAAGAAATTCGGGATCAACTTACCCCTGGACCCAGCAATACCACTCCTGGGAATATACCCAAGAGATGCCCTATCACATGACAAGAGCATTTGTTCAACTATGTTCATAGCAGTATTATGTGTAATAGCCAGAACCTGGAAACAACCTAGATGCCCTTCAATGGAAGAATGGATGAAGAAAGTGTGGAATATCTACACATTAGAGTACTATGCTGCGGTAAAAAACAATGACTTCTCGAATTTTGCATGCAAATGGATGGAAATAGAAAACACTATCCTGAGTGAGGTATCCCAGAGCCAAAAAGATGAACATGGGATGTACTCACTCATAATTGGTTTCTAGCCATAAACAAGGGTCACAGAGTCTACACTTGGTGATCCCAAAGAAGCTAAGTATGAAGGTGAACCAAAGGAAAAGCATATAGTTGTCCTCTTGGCTATGGGAAGTAGACAAAATTGCCGGGGAGAAAATTGAGATCTTGGGGGTGGGGTGGGATGGGGGTAAGGGGAGATGGGGAGAGAGGGGGGAGAGGGGGAGAATGGGAGGGAGCTTGGGAAAGGGGGAGGATTGGGATGAAGGAAGGTTGGATGGGGGAGCACGGAAGCACGGTTCTTAGTTAAGGGAGCCACCTTAGAGTTGGCAAGAGACTTGAACCTAGAGTGGCTCCCAGATACCCAAGCCGAGGTCCCCAGTTAGTTCCTTGGGCAGCTGAGGATGGGGAACCTGAAATGACCCTATCCTAGAGCAATAATGACGAATATCTTGCATATCATCATAGAACCTTCATCTGGTGATGGATGGAGACAGAGACAGAGACCCACACTGGAGCACTGGACTGAGCTCCCAAGGTCCCGATGAGGAGCAGAAGGAGGGAGAACATGAGCAAAGAAGTCGGGACCACGAGGGGAGCACCCACCCACTGAGACAGTGGAGCTGATCTATTGGGAGCTCACCAAGGCCAGCTGGACTGTGACTGAAAAAGCATGGGATAAAACTGGACTCTCTGAGCATGGCCAACAATGAGGGCTGATGATAACCCAAGGACAATGGCACGGGGTTTTGAACCTACGTAATGTGCTGGCTTTGTGGGAGCCTAGCCAGTTTGGATGTTCACCTTCCTAGAAATGCACGGAGGGGGGGAGGACCTAGGACTTACCACAGGGCAGGGAAATCTGACTGCTCTTTGGGCTGGAGAGGGAGGGGGAGAGGAGTGGGGGGAGGGGGAGAAGGGTGGGAGGAGGGGGAGGGAAATGGGAGGCTGGGAGGAGGAGGAAATTTGTTTTTTTTTCCTCTTTTCTCAATAAAAAAAAGTTAAAAAAAATAAATATTCTTGTTCAGAATATGGTAAAATATATTTATTGTCATATACCATGCATTGCATGTTACTTCATAAGTGATCATTACTATTATGGTATTATCTAAGCAACATAATTATAAAGCTGGCAATGAAGAGCCTGATGTTAAACTGCTACAAATGAAACACAATTTCATGATTCTCCACGATGCTGTTTCGTCTTTCTTAGGTGGATATGATGACAAACCAGACCTATTTGAAGAGTTGGGAGATGGTGAGGCATAGGTTAAAACGGACTTCAGTTCCTGTTTGAAAGCTTTCATTCAAGTGGCAGTTTTCCCCCTGAGACCTCTCAGGAGACAAAGGCCATCTGCTCTGGATGACTCAGACATTCACCTGCCAGGAGGCAGGAGATGATCTCCTGTGAGCGGGAGCCGTCATCAGTTGGATGAACTGGATGAGGCTGAAATGAGACCACTGCCAACACCGCCGTGTTGGTGTCGTTTCCAGCTACCGAACACCCAAGTGAAAGAGCAGAGTCTTTAACAAACTCTTTTGTTATCCTAATATTAGGGATCTAGATGATATTAGCAAGCTTGAAGGTCAGTAGGGATGGACCCCTGCTTCATAACCACCTATTTGTAAAACCAATAATAAAACCTCCAGGCGATAATTACTGGAAAGAGGAATATGGACTGAATTCTGTCTCTGCTCCTGTGAAAGAGATGTGACATCCCGAACTGTCCAAGGTCATTAATAGATAACTACGTAAACTTGCTTCCAGAAGCCCTAAACCCCACAAGATTCCTGTCTAGCAGAAGGCTTTATGATAAAGAACAAAGGCATACACTGCCCCCTCTGTGGAAGTTAATTCAAATGGGTCTGTCAGTCACCTGAACAGAAACACACCCCTTGGGAAAGATGTATGTTCCAGGGCCTTCAAAGTTGACACACAACCTGTCTAAAATGGAAATCAAAATAATTATCTCTTGGGCACTGTGCTTCTCTCTCTCTCTCTCTCTCTCTCTCTCTCTCTCTCTTCCTCCATCCCTTCTCCTCTCTCCCTCCCTCTCTCCCTCTTTCATCTGCCTTTCTCTCTTTCCCCCTGGAGAATGTCCCACTTTTCTCTGCAATCAGCTGTGCCTATCTTTATACCATATTCTGTGGATCTTGCTGAAATTCTTTCAACAGAGATCATAAGGATCAAGGAACCCAAGGGAGCCAGAATGAGATCCTCAACACATTAATTTATAAAGAGCTAGTTTTGCAAGTCATTAGAATTCATGTAAGATGGAAGCTTAGCAGCCTCCCTCTTTACCTTCTGTTCTCTCGCTCCTCCAGCTATATGATGCCAATACGAGCCAATTAGGAGAAAAATGAATTCAATCTCCAAGCTTTTCTACTTCCCCTGGAGTAACTAGAGCCTGAACATTGTGGTTTAATAGCACGCGTTTGAAGGGTTGCCTTAACGAAGTAATTATTTCATACTGAATGAATAAGTAATTTTAGAATCACATGGGTCCACACTTGTCACCACTAAACCTTTCCCCTGTCTCCTTTATGTTTCCTCTTGTCTAAGGCTGCAGAAATCATTTAAGCCACAATCACTTGAACGGCCTTGTGATTTAAAATGGGCCTCTAGACCTTGCTCTCCCACAATCTATACTGAGATGAGTATGAAAGTGTTCAATAAAGCCTTTTCTGTTGATGATTGTATTTGGTTTTAAACATGCACATGAAAAGGATTTCTTTCTTCTTTGAGATCAGGTGTAACCGAGGCTGGCCTTGAACTCGCGCTCATGCTGCCTCTTCCTTCAGTGTGTTGGGGTTGATAGTTGTGTACCATCACATCAACTGAAAAAGAAATCTTGTCTAACGTTTTACACTTTAAACTTGTATCATTTTAGTGATCCTTGGTGATACGATTTTGCAATTAGAGAGTAAATTGGAGTTTCTAAGTTCACTCTAAACTTCCTGGTGATTTTTTAATACTTTGGCTATAAAGTATAAATTCAATAATGAGCACTTCTATTCCTGCTAATTTCATTCAAGACAACATGATCCTATATATGGGAACCGGTTATCACAGTCCTGACAATGCCCATGGGAAACACTTTAAGAACATATATTCAAGATTCGAATGAATAAAAGGAAAAGATAATTGACCTAGGTCTGATTTTTTTACCTATAAAACCTAAGTATTGTCTCATATATAGATACCTAGGCTGGTAACTCAGTGGTTTTGAACAGTGTTGTAATTAACATTGTTGTGCAAGTATCACTTTGACATGTTGAAGTCCTTCTGGTAAGTTCACAGGAGTAGTAAGGCTAAGTCATATGGGAGATCTATTTTTAGTTTTCTGAGGAGCCTCCATACTGATTTCCATGCATATCTACACTAGTTTCCATTCAAACGAGCACTGTATAAGGGTTCCCTTTCACCTGCAGCCTTGCCAGCACTGTTGTTATGTTTTCTTAATGATTGCCATTCTGCCTGGCATGAGGTGAATCTGGGTAGTTTTAATTTTCTTTTCTCTGGTGACTACTGAGGGTAAACACTTTTTCATGTATTTATTGATCATTTGTATTTCACTTTTGAGAACTATCTCCTCATTTAATTAGCTTATTAATTGATCGGTTGTTTGACTTCTTTAAAAAAATCTTTGTGTATTAGTTCTCTGTCACATAAATAGCTACCAAAAGTTTTTCCTATTCTGTAGGCGTTCTTTGTTTAATTTTTTTTTGTAGAAGTACTCTTATGTAAATATAGAACTCTGGAGGCTACAGCAGGACTGTGAGTTCTAGGACAGTCTGGGCTGCATAGCAAGACCCTGCCTCAAGCAGCCTTCTCCACATACAATTGAAAAAAGCTAACATAGACAGACAAGAAAGGAGAGAAAGAAAGAAATGAAATGAGACCAACATTCCTACTCTGTTTTCTTGAGCTATTGCTCTCATGCTTCCTTGAGAGCGTACCTCATAAAACCATCTTACAATTTCATTTACCAATGCGAATTCAAGAAAAATGAGTAAAATGGTCATATTTTTGCTTAATTTTGATTCTGTTTACATTTTCTTCCTTCTTATTATTTTTAGAATTTTTCGTACAGTATATTTTGACCAAGTTCTCTCCCTTCCCCCAAGTCCTCCCAGATGCTTCCCATTACCCTTCCCACCCAACTTCATTTTATCTCTCTCAAAAGAAAAAAAAGAAAAGAAAACAAAAGGAAACAAAATCAAAAAGGACAAAAATTTCCAAGCCACAAGCAAAAGAAGCACACACACAAAATCATGGAATCTGTCTTGTGTTAGCCAACTACTTCTGAGTATGTGCCATGGAGTGAGTGTGTTTAATACACTCAGTGTCACTCCATAAGTAAAACCCCCAGTACCAGGAATGGGTTTCCATGGTAAAATATAATGTTTATTTGGGGCATTGTCTTACTCATTATATGGTAATTCCATTTCAATTCCTTTTATACATTGTAGGAAGCTTCTAGAGTAGTAGGTTTCCACATAGCTTTTCTCAAGGGCTTTAGCTTAATTTTTAACATTTTTAAATAAATTACACCCTTTGAGAAATGTAACTTAGAAAGGGGAAACTTAGATATATAGCCATTATGAATACACTTAAGTGCTGTCCTCTTTTGAGAAGCTTGTACCTATGTTTTGAACTGTATTGTTCTTTTCCTGTGTATCTTACAAACTTCACTAACTCACTTCACTGTGACTAGCCATGACATGTGTTTCTGCTGCATAGTCAAGGATACAGCTTTGACCAGAACGGAGAGCACTATTTGGGAAGACTGATCAAGTCCCCAGCAGCTGTGCTATGATGTAGGAGTGTCTTCTATCTATCTGTTGTTTCATTGGTTAACTAATAAAGAAAACTACTTGGCCTGATAGGTCAGAACATATGTAGGCGGCGAAGACAGAACAGAATGCTGGGAAGAAGGGAAGTGAGACAGACGCCATGATTCTTCAACCCAAGATGGATGTAGGTTAGAATCTTCCTGGTAATCCACCACCTCGTGGTGCTACAAAGATTAATAGAAATGGGTTAATCAAGATGTGAGAATTAGCCAATAAGAGGCTAGAACTAACGGGCCAGGCAGTGTTTAAAAGAATGCAGTTTCCGTGTTATTATTTCTAGGGCTAAGCTAGCCATGTGGGAGCCGGACAGGAAGAAAAGCAGGCCTGCTTGCGTCATCATACAGTGCTAGGCTGTGTCTCCCTGGTGAAGTGACAGTATCTCATGGTGCATTTGATTTGTACATCCCAGGTAACCATTGATGCTGAGGCTCTTTTCTCCTTCCATCTTGTTCAAGTGGCTATTTTACAAATTACAGAGTGATTCCTTTGATTTCGCAAAGTGGACATATATAAACCTAGTATCCTCAAGCCAGACAATGTTTGTCCCTTAAGAAGTGCTCCCAATGCTGTAGAAATAGGCCAGTAAATAAAGTGCTTGCCTCACAAGCACGAAGACCTACCTGAGTTCAAGCCCAGAATCTAGGTTTTTTTAAAGATAAGCTTCAGTGGTATATGCCTGTAATTCCAGAACTAGGGAAGTAGAAACAGGCGGATAGATTCCCTGGGACTCACCAGTCAGCCAGTCCAGCCTAATAGGCAAACTACAGGTCAGTGAAGAAAGCTCGTCTCGGAAAAAAATAAGGTAAATGGCTCCTGAGGAACAATATCTGAGTTTGACGTCTGGCTTCCACATGCATGCACACACACATGCATATAGACCTGTATACACAGATGCAAACATATGCATGCACACACAAGAAGTGTTACCAGATAAAATATAGATATCCAATTCAATTTGAATTTCAAATAACTAACAAATAAATTTTAGTGTACATATGTCCCAAAAATGTGAGATACATATGCTAAAAAATGTTTGCTGCTCCTGGCATCGAGTCAATTGAAGCCAGAGTTACTACTGAACATCCCACAGTGCACAGGAAGTTTCTCTAAACAAAGAATGATTCTGCATAAAAAATATCAGTAGCAGTGCCCAAGCTGTGAGAGCCTGCCTCGACCATTTAGGAAAAATAAACTCTGGGAACTGAAATAAACTGCGTGATACAAAAGAGCTGGTAGCTGGGAGACAGGGAGGCCTCTAGAAAGTAGAACCAATCCAGAGGATTGAGGTAAGAGTCAACTTATTCTGCCTCTTTCTAAAGGCCTTCCTTTGTTAATGAGATGGGGAGTCAATATGACACGACCTGTCTACAGGCAGAGAGGGACTCGGAGCCACCCACCTGACCACCACAGAAGCTGCCCCAAATACAAGAACCACCAACAGCATCGTGTTCCTGAGGACATCAGAGCAGATCCTCTCAGGCAAGAGCCACAAAGACCCTCACAACATCAGGCACTGTAAGCACACGCACACACACACACACACACACACACACACACACACACCTCCAGCCTACAGGCTAAGGGAGGCCCGTGCAGCTCCATTCCTCTGAAGTGAATACAATCGGTGGACCATTCAGACACACTGAATGAAAGACAGCGTCTTCTTCAGCTAGCCATCTCTCCACATCTTGCCATCGTTTCTCAGTTTTCTCCTCTGACTCAAACCACACTGTCCTGTGGGTGCCATGATAGTCCTTACCAAATTCTTCTGTGCAAGAGTCATGCCCAGCAATGTCATGAATCCTCAAATTCAGACCCCCATACCACAGAAGCAATGTTAGACCTGGGGCGACTCAAAAATCCAAGCAGCTAGATTTCTGGACTATGCCATCTTTTTGCTTCATTTTTATTTGTCATTATTTATGCAGTAGCCCAATGGTAAACCAGTTGATGTGTGAAATTCTGTGTACAGGGAAATGAGCAATTCAATTATTCAGAGAGCTTCTTGTCAACCATACGAAGTTGCTGCAAGCGGTTCTGTCAAAGATAATTTAATTGCTCAGAGTCATCTTCAAACTCAAAAGATGTCAGCCAATTATTTTCTTGAAGTGACAAAAACAAGTGCCAGGCTGATTTATCTAGAAAGTATACTGATATTTATGCTATATGAAACCATTTCAGGGGTTTGGGGCTGTTTATTGTGCCAGTGTTTCTGGCCATTGGCAACTAGGGAGGATGGCTTTTGTGTCATGAATCTGTCCCAGAAAGCTTCCCAGAATAACTATTTTTTAGTGAGTGTCAAAATGTAGCTGTGGTGGCATATATCTGTAATCCTGGCTCTTTGGAGGAGGAGGCAAGAGGATTAGGGGTTCAAGGCTAGCCCCATTCACATGAGACCTTGTCTATAAAATAAAACAAAACTGAATGTCGGGTTCAATTGCTATTGAACCTAGGAGTATTTAGTACTGGTTCATAAAAATTGTAGAGAAAATAATTCCCTTTTTCTGTTTAAACATTGACTTTATGTATTTTCAACTTGACAATATTTTGCCTCCAAAGTCTTCTATTTCTGTGATGTACAAATTGAGGGTACTATGCAAATGGAAGTGGAGCTCTGTGGTATAAACAGCTCTTCCCAAGCAGAGACTTGTTCTTTTCTAAAGGATAGAGTACTCAGTGGAGCATGCTAACCAAGAAATAAATCAACCCTTTCTGTTCCCACTGGCTTTCTCCGCATGATAGACTCGCTTACTATGTGAGAAAGTAGCACTGAATCAACATATGTGAAACGGGAGTATCACAGAGCCAGTGTGTGTGCAGTGCACAAACACTCAGGCATTCACTTCTGTGCCAAAACTGTCACTCTATGTTAACTCTTCATCCCCTGTACTCTCATTTTATAGCAGTTCGAAATTCAACAAAATTATTGTTTGTCCCAATAGTACCTTCTTTTGTTGCAATACCATAGAAATTACCAGACACCCAGGAGACATGGGATTTGCTTATTTGTAATTGTTTATTTATTTTGTGTGTGTGGCATATGTGTACATACATGTATGCATGCGTGTACATATGTATGTGGAGATAGGAGGTCAATACCTGGTGTATTTCTCAATCAGTCTCCACCGTGTTTGCTTGTTGAAACAAGGTCTCTCACTAAACCTGGAGCTCACAGATTCGGTAGTCAGGATGTCCAGCAAGCCTCAGGGATCCTCCTGTCCCTGTCCCCAACCCTGCTGCTAGAATTAGAGTTGTACACCACTGTGCCTGGCTTATGTGGTTGCTGGGGATTCAAACTCAGGTACTTATGTTTATGGAGCAAGCACTTTGCCTGTCTCTCCAGTTTGGAGAGAGGGTTTTATTGTTCCTTCTTCCTTATGTCATGTGAATGATATCATGATTATGTTTCTCAGGGAATTCTTATGTCTTCCTGAACATTCCTAAAGCATCTTAGGTCCTAAGGAAGTGACTCCACACAAGGTTTATGTATCGGGTACTTTTTCAGTTGCTGTGACAAAACACCATGACCAAAGCAACCAAAGAAAAAATTCATTTGGGGCTTACGATTCCAGAAGGTTATAGCCCATGACCATCATGGCAGGAAACATGGCTGTAGGCAGGTAGGCCTGACACTGGAGCAATAGCTGACAATTTGCATTGATCCACAAGTACAAGGCAGGAAGAAAGCTAACTGGGAATGGCAAGAGCTTTTAAAACCTCAAAGCCCACCTCCAGTGGCACATGACCCACACACACAAGGCCACACCTTCTAATCTAACCATGTCCGTCCTTCATCATTTGAATGTGACCATCACCTACACATTCAGTGTTTCCAACTCAATCCCTGAGCATCAAACCATCTTCCGGTCCTGTAATCTGGAATCAATCCATCCTTTTGTTCTCCCGAAAATCTTTTTACTTATAAAGGATTCTTTCTTAACTGCTCATAAGTCTGCTATTTCTACTTTAAAAAGGAAAGGGAAAGAAGAAAAACATGTCTGTGTACTTTGAAAGCCTCATGAAGGCAGACGGCATTAGGAGACGGGGCTGGCTCCTTGTCTCAAGCCCTATCCACTCCCAAAGAGCTGCTATCTGCCCACAAATGGGGCAAATTGAAAAATGGGAAAAGGGCAAGATTGTGGGAGGAGGCAACTGAGAGGTCAGTTCCAGTGAGACAAACTCAAAAATCAACTCCCTGGGACTACATTGCAGGATGGGCCGTGAAGTCCATTTCAACTCAGAATGGCACCTGGGAAGCATCTTTTCTGCACCGTGTGTCCTCCTGCATCGAAGAGTAATTAGCTAGGGACTGAGTGTACATTTAAAAGGCCAAACTTCTAGCACCACCTCAGCAATCCATTATTTTTAGACAAGGATTAGGAACGGTCATTCATTGCTCAATTTCCTGTTTGCCTCAAGTTAGTCTCTTAAAAGATAGCAAAGCATTCCTAACGCAGAATGCTACCAGCACACAGAATTCCAGGGCTGTCATCCATATCATTTTGAGGAAAATTTGAAAGATGGAAGATGTGGACAGGGATGTCCTCTGGGCCTGTTTTGACAGGTGGCAGGAGTCATGAGTCTCCGAGAAAAAAAAAATCTCCCAGTTTGATACCTCTGTTTTGCTTAGGAACATAGCACAACATCTAAAAATTCAACACCCCTTAGAGTTTTTAGGTCTGGGGACATGGGTCAAGTAGGTCCTTAGGAGTCAATGCAATAAGACTCTCTTTCTGAAACAAAATGATCCAATATTTTTGTTCTTTCATTTAAGTACTAACCAAGCCCAACTCTGCTTAACTTTGGAGATCAGGGTGGTGAGGCCATGGACTATTTCTGATTCCTTTCTATCTTGTAGGTTAAAACAGGATAGACTGAAGAAACTCAATAAGCCTAGGAAATCATATTGGTTAGATGGCAGTAAAGACAGCTGTCCCACAGTGACCACTTGCCCTCTTGGGGTTTTCTCATTTGCATTCCCAGACTTGCTTTTACTCCTAAAGGTGAATTGTAGAGAGCTGCGTGGAGCCACACCTGATGGCAATGTAGAGAGCTGCGTGGAGCCACACCTGATGGCAATGTAGAGAGCTGCGTGGAGCCACACCTGATGGCAATGTAGAGAGCTGCGTGGAGCCACACCTGATGGTACTGGCTTCTGCCCTCTGCAATCCCGAAAGCGAGTGCTCTCTGTGATAATGCAATGATTGTCAGCTGCTTGCATATGCGTGAACCTATGGGCAGTGCCCACCTGGCAATCCAGGGTTGGCGGCCCGTGCCTTTTTAAGGGCTGGGAGAGGTTTGCCCGGTGGAGAGAGAAAGAGAAAGAGAGAGAGATACAATTGTTTTAAAAGGTCCTGAATAAACTGCTAGCAGGAAGAGCTCCGGTGTCACGTCATCCTTGTGGGTCGAGGTGGCGGCGACAGTGAATCAATGAACACATCTGAATTTCTGATTTACACAGTGCCGAGGCAGGGTCACTTTCAGTTCTTTTTCTCTTCCTACAATTCTTGACTGTGTAAGGAATTTGATCTGTGTTTAGTGAATAGTCAATAGTGATCAAATATATTTCAAGACATTCTGGAAACTTACTCTTCTTCGTTGACACAATTCTCTTTGTCACGCTGCATCTTCAGGTGGTAAAGTCACATACACTAGAATTCACATATAAAAAGAACACATAAAGTAGTGGATCCCACTCCCAATGGATGTATCTACAAAACAATTCCCACACCCAGGAACACTGGAGAAGAGGCAGTTTAAAAAAGACTTAAGGAAATGCTCAACATCCTTAGTCATCAGGGAAATGCAGATCAAAACAACTCTGAGATTCCACCTTACACCTGCAAGAATGGCCAAAATCAAAAATGCATAAAGCATCTAACACATATGAAGTACTACAAACAACGAAGAAATTCTGAGAGTTGGAGAAACAGCCTTCCCCAGAGGAGAGCATGTCCAATACTGAATGGTTAGTCCTGAAAACATGTATACAAGTAAGATTATATGGACTGAGAATGTTGTATTTATGTATTTAGGAATGTATATAATATATGTATTACATATATATGATATATTGCATTATATGTGTATATGTTATAACAACAATTAATGAAAAAAGGTTATGAATTTGAAAAAGAATAAGAAGGGACAGATGAGAAGATTTAGAGGAAGGAAAGGGAAGGAGAAATGATGTAATTATATTCTAATCTCAAAAACTGAAATAAGTAATAAAAACAAAAGCATACAGCAAGTCTGTGGAAGGGCTAAGAAACTAAAGGAACATGAGAAGTACTACAGGCTTGGTCTAGTTTTGTCTGAACACCTAGTTCCCAGGTAGTAGTGCTGCTGTGGAAGATTCTGGAACATCAGGACTCATACACATCACTGGCCTTTTGCAAGTCATTTTCTGGCCATGTTTCTCATCCCATTCTACTTCCTGATTCACAAAGATGTAAGCAAGTTGCATCACAAGTTCTTGCCACCTTGCAAGAGCCTCTCCACCTGCCAGGCCTTCCCAACTTCGTGATGGACTGTGCCCCCTAAACTATAAGCAGAAATAACCTCTTCCCCTTAACCTACTTCCTTGGGTATTTTATCACAGGAACAAAAAAAAGTAACTAGTGCAAGGCTTATGGGTAAATGCCAGTGAGGAAAAAATGGCACAAGATCCAGCACCAGCAAAATTGACAGAGCAAGTGTCTTGTATAATCTAAAAATAGTCAGATCCAGAGAGGAAGAAAGTAGAATGGTGTCCCCAAGAGAAGAGACAGGATGGAGAAATGGCAATCAGAGTTTCCATTCCACAGATGAGGAAGTTCTGTGGATCTAAAAACAACACAATATAGTGAATAATATTGCATTATAGAGTTAAGTCTGCTGACATACATTTGCCACAGAAAGCAAAGAAGGGAGGGAGTCCTGCCTTGTTCTCATCCTACATACGTGCATCAAGCACCAAGCTATGTACTTACATATGGACATCGTGTCAATTTACCAACCACAGGGCTGCAACGCTGACACAATAATCAGCTGAGAATATTGTTTTACTGCTTGCCCCAAAACTGCCTTGACCTTGAGGCCATTAAAAGCTCCAGTAAGTTGTCACCTAACCAATTCCAAGCATTAACGGAGCACCATTTCCCTCCTATCCACACAGCCAAGAAAATGCAGAATGCTCTCAATGAAGGGGCTCTTCTCTCACTCTCCGGAGCATTATTTCCTTACCAGTATGCTCACCCCAAATCATTGGTGTTTGTTGGAGATCTCTTTATGCCTGTCAACTTTATTGAAAGTACTCTGTACGATAGTGTCATTATTTTCCAATGGGTAACACAAGCAGCATAAAGCACATATTACACTCCATGGACAGAAGCAATTCAAGAAGCGAAGTGTGTTGCTGCCCTGCCCATAGGTTCAGAGGAAATACCCTTTCACCTCCTCACCAACTGGGGCTTCTCACTGTGCCCCAAACAGTTGGTGATGTCAGGGCTGCTCCTGTGCTTGCACCGGGAGAGAACATTGTCACACAGCTGCAATCAGAAAGCTGGGAATCAATATGTGCAAGTTGACCAATTCTTAAAGTTTTTCTTAGCTTATAAAGTAGAGATGAACATTTGTGTTTACAAAAATGACTCAGACTAATTAAGCCAAAGCTATCACTTGGAAATACTTCGATGCGAAAGGTCTGTATTTGTATTAAAAAATATTTTAGCAGTGAAATATCAAGGATGAGAATCCAAAAAGTTTCCTTAAACCAGTAATTGTGATGAATGCAGCAAGATTCATGTGATGCTTCTTAAAGAAGCAAAGAGTAATGGGTTTTTTCCACATCCAATATTAAATGTGAAAACGGTACAGCAAAGCAAGAAACACTAGAAAATCAGAAATCGAAATGTAAGGGGACAGTCCAATGCTCTTTATTTGGAAAACACAAAATCAGCCTTGGTGGAAAGATTCTTGAGTATTTAAAAATATTCATGTAAACAGAATACGTGATAGACAGTGTTATTGGATTTTTAGTCCTCCACAGTTAGTTGCTTAAATCCTTTCCATTATTAAAGCATCCTTGAAATGAAAGATGGAAACATTCTTTCAGAGAGACCATTTCTTTCCGGGAGGCATTGCAGAATTGTTCCATGCAAAATGCTTCCTTGTTCTTGGTACACTGTCAATTCAAGAACAAAGAGTTACTCTTAGTTCAAGCTGGACCAAGCTGCCCTGACAGCTCCAGAATTATTGCAGAGATTCTGTATTCAGGAGGAAGGATGGAACAAAATAATTAAGAGATTGGAGCCAGAGGCCTTCCGGGAAAGACTTTTACTGTGTTCCACAGCTTTTCTTCAAAATTTCTTTTTCTGTCTTTTGGCATCATCCCTCCCTCCCACCCACACTCTTCATGCCAACAAACAGATGATTCTGAAAAATGAGAACATTATATGTTCACTCATTCGTGCCATTTGGAGTTTGTTATCTCAGAACCAGAAAGTCTGACTACTCAAGAGTTTCTGTTGAATTTTTCTGCAGGCTTCTAAGAGTTGCCCCTGCCATGGCTGCTTCAATTTTTATACTAAATGTGATAGGCCAGAGTGCTGGTGACCTGTTTACATGATGACTGTTCCATGCTAGATCAAACACTGCTCATCCCTTTCAAGTTCCCATTGCTGCACTTCACACACAGGTGTCTGGGCATCTGTCATTCGATGAAAATGTCCCCTTCCTAAGGGACGCTATAAGCAATGCGAATCAGGATTGGTACAGGTTTTAAGGCCTGCTTTGAAATAAGAGTAATTCACTAGTTTAATACTTTCTGTCTACTATGTGGTGAGCTGTGAGAAGTTCTGAAAAGGCTGATTGTGAATAACACTGCTGTGAACATAGCTGAGCAAGTGTTCTTGTGGTATTATTCAGCATCCTTTGGGTAGAGCTGCCTTTGGGAAACCTATACTGGGTTGCTTTGCTCAGCCTTAATACAAAGGGAGGAACTTAGTCCTACCTCAATTTGATATGCAGCGCTTTGTTGAAACCCATGGGAGACCTGCCCCTTTCTGAACAGAAACAGAGGAGGAGTGTATGTAGGGGACAGAAGGAAGGAGGGGAGAGGGAACAGGAGGAGAGAAGGGAGGGGAAACTGTGGTCAGGATGTAAAATAAGTGGGAAAAATTCAATAAATTAAAAAATAAGTTCCGGAAATGATACGTGGTGACTGTTTAGCCTAAGGGACATTTGGAGTTATATAAAACTTGGTAATCCAGCTAGGAAATAGAACTTGTAATTGTTGGATGAAAGACACACTCCAAGAGCACAGCGATGGAGGAAGATTGGAACTAGCTAAGTCTTTGAATCATTTATTCAGCAATGCGAAGGCAGACGTGTAACACTGGGATTTTATCAGAAACAAGAAAACTGACCCCCAAAGGGTCGCACCATGTTTTGACTCCACCATCAGCATATGAATTTCAGTAGCTTCACAGCCTCACCAACTTGAGAGTGTCAATTGAAAAAAAAATCTTATTTTTATGTATATAACGGCACTGGTCTTTCGTTGTGGTTCTTTTTTTTTTCTCTGTTATCTCTGTCCTTTTTATTTATTCTCTTACCTCTATACAGACGTATCCCTTCTGTCTTTCTTGATGTCTTCTTTTTAACTAACTTGATTTTTCCCTTACAGCCCATATACACCAGCAAAATCTTTCAAGCAATATAAAAATTACAATATAGTTACATTCTACTTTTCAAGTGAATTATCACAATGAATACAAGGGTGGTGATTAATTCCTTGTACTCCTTTTTGCCCTCAGCTTCCTGATTAAAAGACAGTTGATGAGTGGTAATGCACCCTGAAGATTTAGAATAGAGCTGTTTCTCATATATAAAAGTGTATTTGTCGTTCTTCTAAGATTTTTATGATTACCTTTTGATATATATAATAATGAAATGATTGTCCTTTCTTTGTAACCAGATAATGTTGCCTATCAGCAGAACCCTTTGATAAAAATGACTTGGTTGCTTACACTCTGTTAATCTATCACAAGTTGCTTAGGTATGAATATACATGAGTTCTTGGGACAACTTGTTTCACCTATAATACAGAAAACATTTTATCATGTAAGAGATATCGTTGTGGTTCTTATTTATATTTTTTCTGATGCCTACTTACACTGAGAACCCTTTCGCATGCTCACAAATCATATAGTTAGTTTATTTCATTTCTTTCTTTCTTTGTTTTGTGGTGCTCAGGATTAAATTTGGAGTCTCAATCATGCCAGCTACAACTCTAACCTACTTTTGATTTTGAGACTGGGGCCCACTGAGTAGATCAAGCTGGCCTTGAACTCCCTGTCTAGACCTTGCTGCCACTGAACTTGTGATCCTCCTGCCTCAATCTTCTGAGAAGCAGAGATTACAAGCCAGCACCATCACACTCAGTATCATCAATCTTTGGGATATGATACCTTATAACATGCTTGTTTGGGCAATTTTTATTTTTTATTGGTTTGAGGATATTCTTTACATATTCTGGTCACAAAATTTGTGTATGTGTGTATGTGTGTGTGTAAAAGTAGTTATATCTAGTAAGTATGTTCTCACAAAAATGAATTTTCTTTTGTACTTGGTACAGAAATTTTAGAGTTAAGTTGGACCACTCACTGTTCTGTGGTGTTTGCTTTGCAATCTAACTGTTCAATGTGCCTATATTGGCAATAAAAAAGTGAAAGTCCTCTGTGTGATAAGTGGTTGAGTTTTGCTGGTATACTTAGCTAGCAAGCTATTCAGGACAGACTGGAAGCCAAGAGCTGAGCCGAGATTGGGTCAGTGATGGACAGAACCATGCCTTGAAGGAACTACTTAGTTATGCATACCTCTTGATCCCTGTTTAAACCAGTGGTTCTCAACCTGTAGGCTGAGACCCCTTTGGGAGGGGGGTCGAACAACCCTTTCATAGGAGTATCATAGGTATCAGATACCCTGCAAACTAGATAGTCACATTATGATTCATAACAGTTACAAAACTACAGTTATGAAATAGCAAGGAAAATAATTCTACAGTTGGGGTCACTACAACCTGAGGAACTGTATTTAAAAAGTCACCTCATTAGGAAGGTTGAGAAGCACTGTTTTAAACCAAACTTTATGTCCAAAGATAGACTTGGAGGTCACTGTATCTATGTACTTGCCCCCCTTTCTCTGCCATTCTCTAGTAACTGTATTACTATCTGTAGTTGGCAGATTAAAGGCAAGTAGCTGAGTCTGTGTCGTCAGAGCTGCCAGAACCCATGCTTTTACCCTAAGAATTCTAGTAACACCACCAATACCTATCGAAGCGCTCTGACCTCAAAACTCCTGCTTTGCTCCTGGGTGACACCACGCAAATGCATGACCCTTCTTCAATTCCTCTCTCCCCATGAAGTCCCCTTGCTTTCTCCCCCTTTTGGGTGGTGATCTATTGTTGCTATCTCTGGATGTCTCCAGCTGTGAAGAAGATCTTTTTTTTTCTTTCTGATCAGCATACTCCAGGCCTATAATTTATAAGAACTTATTTAAGGAGACAGAAAAGTCCTAGCATCCTGGCCAAGAGCTGCCTAAAGAAACCTTGTTGCTAGTTCACAATCATGCTCTCGCCATGCTCAGCCCTGAAACCCACAGTCTCACCACACATACTATGCCTTTTTATCTTAGGGTTTTTTTTTCAAAGTAACAATAGATTCAGGGCAAAGTGACCTCATTCTTCTATACACCTGCATAGTACTCCATTGTGTGGGTATGTCAGCATGGATTTAACAAGTCCCTGTTGATGGACACTTTGATTGCTGCCAATATTATGTCACCACAGTAACGCTGGAAGGAATAAGCTGGTGCATTCATTACTTTATTCTTGTGTGGGCAGACATGTAGCATAAATTCCCAGAAGTTAGATGACTGGGCCAAAAGGTAAACACATTTGTGTCTCCGAAACCCAGTGCCAAATTGCTGCTCTTAGCAACCGTACACGAGGGGTCTGTTTTCCCACAGTCTCCCCGTTTCCTAATCTCCTAGGTGAAAAGAAACCAACTTCCCATCTTCTGTTTCTCACGTGATAAACACTATTAATATGGTATTTGTGAACATGTCTACCTCTGCCACCGAACTGTGAGACTCAATTTCTTACTAGCTTTTGTGTCCTGTTGCTGACCTAGCAAAGTTTCTTGGACCGTGTAGCTTTGGCCACATCCCTCCCCCCACCACCACCAAGGAGGGTGGGGAGGAACCATGCTCACTGAGTTTAATCCAGTCCCACTTGAGCCTAGGGAGGCCCATGGGGCCTTTTCATTGTGGTGTGCCTGCCTGTCTTTCAGCCGGGTGTCAATTTTCTCTGGAGGCTGGGGCTGGCCTGCCCACCCACAAAGGCAAAAGGCCTGAGAACAAATACCTCACACCATCCTCAGCAGCTCAGGACCAAAGTCTGGAGGGCCATGGCATTTGAATAGCTCGGCAAGGTTGTCCCTGGGAGGTGGGGCAGTACTCTGAGAGGCTGCAGGGACACTGAGATCTCCTAAGGGGATGAAACAACACAGGCTGTTCCTTGCCCACAGTGGGAAGTTGCTTGCTGTTACCACCTGGCTTTGCTTTCTTGCCTCTCTTCCCCTTCCTCCAGCACTTCTCTACCGCACTGGTGAAATTTCCCTGAATCGTGTTCTAAATAAACAGCATTCTTAAGGTCCTTTTCCAGGGAAACTGAAACAAAGCTAGTTGATGATGCCCCCACACCTCTTGGCTCCAAGAAATGTGCAACGTGAAGTCTGTCTTTGGGGTGAACAAAAAAAAACAGGCACTGAAAACAGAGAGCAGTGAAATAAGAAGACATGTATACAGTTGGCCCTCCAAATGGGTTTCCATGAATGTGGATACAAAATATTTGAGGAAAAAGTTGCATCTGAACTGAATATACCGTTTCTTGTCATTACTCCCTAAGGCAACGTAGTATGGCAATTATTTGCATAGCATTTGCATTGCATTAAATATTGAAAGGAACTTAGAGGTGATTTAAAGTAAACAGAAGGCTGTATGTGTATTATATGCAATTACTATGCAATTTCATATACACTAATTACACTCAAATTGGTACCTTCAATGGGTCCCAGAACTAAGGGATAACATTCTCCCATACCCCTACCTCTATGTGTGTGTGTCTGTCTGTCTGTCTCTGTCTGTGTGTGTGTACCTATGTATTAGTGACAACACAAGGCAAAATGAGAGCGACATAAGCAGAATCCCTCTAGTTCATGGTGTGTACTACATGGCAGGCACTGAAAGTGCTGTTGATGCACTGACTATATAGGAAACCCTATAAATATAGTATCATCATCGTCAGCTCATAGATGAAGAAAATAAAACAAGAGTTTAACTAAAGAACTGAAGGGCACACTTGCCAAGATCTGACTTCCGAGTTTACACTCACACTCATCACCTCGCATTGCCTGTGGGGACGTACCTGAGAAGTTCTAGAAATGACAGTTCACTGTTGGCTCTTAGCAGCAGGAGTCTTGAAAAAAGAACATGGGATTATGCCTAATTATTGAGGGCTAATCTTCTTAGGACCATCAAAGAGTCCATTCATGTCAGCTAGGATATTGCCAGAACAGAAACTAAATAGCCAACCAAATATGACTTAAGCAACAGGGGTCTACGAATAAATCTCAAAAAACAAGAGGTCCTGGAGGCAGAAGGTTCCAGAAAATTTATTCAGCACTTCAATAATCAAGAGCAGCAGCTACTCCTGTCTTTATTTCTATTTTCCATATGAGTTCATCTTCTTTATGTTTCTCATGATTCTCTGATATGATCTTTCTTATGCAGGCTGTCTCAGCTCCAAGTAGCAGGGATAATCAGAAAGGGATGAAGAGGCTTTGTCCTGGAACTCCCCAGAGGGTATTTCCCTTTTTCCCACTGGCCAGGATAGCATCTCATAGTCTAGACACAACCGAAGTTGGGCAAGTAAGTTTCTGGCACTCTTTACCATAGAAGATGAGTTTAGCTAAAAACAAAACAAAACTCCAACATAGCAAAAGTAGACGGAATCTGCAATAGTCAGGTAATCTGAGATGATCCTATGCAACTCAAAGCCCATATGGAAGCTTTCCTTCTTCCCTGATTCTACTGAAGTTTGGAAAAATCCAGAACCCAACTGTTTGCAAAGTCTCTTGAAAAACAATAGGAGGTAGTACGCAGAGTCTAGTCAAAGAGCACATCATTTGATAACTTCCTGTTTCAGAGCTGGTTGCCAGATAAGCCAGAAACCAGCACATAAGACAAACAATTCCTGCTCTGGTCATGGAGGCAGCATGTGGATTACATTTAGGAGGCTTCAGAAACTGGCTATCAAGTCAAGGCTAGAGTCAAAAGGCAATGTGGGATTGCTGGGCTCAGACAATTGGTTTGGTTAGGTACTTAACCTTCTTAGAGCAGGCAGTATGGTGGTTTGAATAGGAATGCCCCCCCCCCACAGACTCATGTGTTTGAGTGCTTGGCCCACAGGGAATGGCACAATTAGAAAATGTGGCCTTGTTGGAGCAAGTATGCCACTGTGGGTGTCAATTTTGAGGTCCTATATATGCTCAAGCTACATCCAGTGTGAGACAGTTTACTTCCTGCTTCCTGTGGATCAAGATGTAGAACTCCCAGCTCCTTCTCCAGCACCACGTCTGCCTGCATGACACCATCTCCTGCCATGATGATAATGGACTAAACCTCTGAAACTGTAAGCTGCCACCACAATTAAATGTTTTCCTTTATAAAATTTGCCATAGCCATGGTGTCTCTTCGCAGCACTAGAAACCCAAACTAAGACAGGCAGTGCTTTGAACATTTCCAGGAAAGTGTGATGGGAATGTTTCAGATGTGTGTCCTGACCTCAAGAAAGATCTAGTAGTCATAGTATGAACTTAGCATGTGCTGCATACCAAGCCTCTTTGAAGCAATTCACGTCATTCTTGAACTTTCAATGTACATTTAGTCTTTACAGTATCCTGTGGAACAGGCTACATTTCTTACTACTACCACTTACCAATATGGAGTCTGATACTAAAGAAACTAAGGCTATTTAAACCATGGAAAGTTTAAATAATCCCGAGTTTGTATTCAAATGTTTGTTGGATGATTTCATAAAGTATAAAATCCAATTAATAATTTAAGTCGGTGGCTATAAAAATTTTTTAGAAAAAGAAGCACTGGTTATCATAAATATTATATGGCTCTATAAAGATCAGGGCACACATTCAAGCTGACTTTTTAAAAAATAATGAGCCTTACCCCAGGTCAGGTAGACAATGAAAACAGATACCAAGACACGACATAGCTCCCTGGGTAGGAGGCATCTGGAAGGTTTGTAGGGAGACATGTTCCTGTGATATAGGAAGCCAGACAAGTAGCCAGAAGGTCAGAGAGACAAAACGTTCAAGAGTGCTGAAACTTGTTCCCTGATCTCCAAAGACACTTCCCAGAATGCCATCCTGAGAGAGCATGAAGATTTCAAACAGAGAGAGCTCAGGCTGTGTTGAGTGAAAGCAACACAGATGATCTCCCAGGAGCACTGAAATTTTCCCCCTCAACCTGCTGTGGGCAGTTTAGCTCAGCCTCCCTGGGACTCTCCCTGATTTAGTGGCTGAACTCCCACGTACTGAGCCAACTCTCAGTCCGAGGGAAAGTAGAAGGCTTGCTCATCCTACAAAGGAGATTCCCTTACCTAGGGAATTCCCATAGCCACAATCTTTGAAGTGCCAATCATAGTTCCTATAATGCTGGGCTTTCTTAGAGATGGGAAAAACCCTAACTCTAATCCCATCCAAAATGACAGCCACTAGCTACAGGTGTCTACCGAGCACTTGAAATGCATACATTCAAACTGAGGTGTGCTGGGGGAAAAGTGTAAAACAGTCACTCGTTTGTGAAGGCATCACTGCCCAAATACAAAAGCTTTAATATGTCTTATACTGATTGCATCTTTGAAAAACCATACTCTGGATATACTGGGCTAAGTGAAAAGAGACCATTACATTTAAATTCATCTCTTTATTTCTTTTAATGTGGCTTTTCAAACACGAAAATATATACCTCCCATCATATTTCAGTTAGAGACGGGCTCTTCTAGGGAGAAGTTTTTCATTGAGACATTTTGTTTGCTAGTGTTTACAGAAGTAAGTTAAACAGTAATTAGTTAAATTGATGGAAGACATGCAAAAGCAAACCGCAGTGTTTTGGAGGTGTTGTCTTGGTGCTGTTGAGGCAGGATACTGACCAAAACACAGTCAGGCTTTCTTAGGACCCGTGGCTCCAGGCCAAGTGACAGTGCCCATAAAAATAACTCTGATGAGTTCATTGTTCTGAACATAAAGCCAAATTGGCTGTTGGCTCTTTTCATATAGTTTGAATCTTTTATGACCATAATATATTGTTGAAGTACGGATCGGCGGGCTGTGTCCCGCCACCCGGCTAGCTTTACCCGAAATAATTACACAGAAACTGTATTCTTTTAAACATTGCCTGACCCATTAGTTTCAGTTTCTTATTGGCTAGCTTTTACATATTGATCTAACCCATTTCTATTAATCTGTGTAGCCCACGAGCTGGCTTACCAGGAATGATCTTAACCTGCGTCTGTCTGGAGTGGGAGAATCATGGCGACTCCCTGACTCAGCTTCTTTCTCCCAGCATTCCATTCTGTTTACTCCGCCTACCTAAGGGTTGGCCTATCAAATGGGTCTAGGCAGTTTCTTTATTAATAAGAAATTACTCCCACATCATTTCCTCTTTTTCTGTTTAAACAAAAAAGAAAGGCTTTAACTTTAACATAGTAAAATTACATATAGCAAAACAGTTATCAAGCAAGAATTACAGTTTTAATATTTATATCTATTTTATCTTTTATCATAACTAAGGAAAACTATAACTGTCTATTCATTCTTCAACTCCATCAAAGACTCCAGAAGGATATAATACTACCTAAGTAAACAAGAAATAAGAAAACTCTAGAAATGACAGAGACATCTCGCTGCCTGGACAGTCACCCAAAGTTCTTTTGTACGGTTGGGGCATCCATCTTCAGCCTTCAGGCCCATAGTATCCAGCAGACATTTTCATGAAGCAGGAAATTTCAAAGACAGTTCAGTCACTATCTGCTGTGTTTTACAGAATGTCTCGCAGACTCTTTCATGAGTCATGAACCCCAAAAGACCGTCTCACCTTTAGGCAAGTTCAGCAGTCCTCTCTCTGCGGGTTCTCTGTGTCCATTTTATGCAACAGTCCAGGCAAGAGCAGTTTCTTGCCCAAATGGCTATCAAACTCCATAAGGATCCTCTTTGATGCCCATCTTCCTCTCGAAGTAGATTGGTGCCACCAGGAGCAGATATGTCTCATTGTCATGAAAAGTCCTAAGTTATTAAAACATTAAATGCCATATTCTGCAGTCTTTGAAAGATATGAAGAATGTCTATCTAACTGAAATGTATCTCTATATATCTAGAAAATCTAACTAACATGACTACAAGATTGACTATTATTGATGATTAACCATTAACCTATATTTCTTAATTATACATTACATTTTTAAATGAACTACACAATCACAATACCTTAATCAAGATCAGAAATACATATACATATAACAAAATTGACTGTAAAATCCACACCAATGCAAATTACTCATACCTATATCATTTCCCCCTTTAAATGTAAAAGAACATTTACAAACAATATTTTGGGAACATGGGCGCAGTTTTTTCTCTCCAAACTGCTTCCTGCTGAATGGGGGCACTGCTAATCAGATCATTTAGGGTGTAACCTGTGTGCCAGGTTTATCTCAGTTGCCAGTTGAGTGAAGTAATTTTTTGAGGATGTTCACAACAACCTTTCAGGAGGGCGTGGTCTATCATACCAAATTGTAATAGAAGAAATCCACAGGGTTTGGTCCTCTGTGAAAACAAAAGAAGACCCTCTCCAAAGCATCATATTTTTAAACCCAAATTTTGAAGTCATACCCTCATGATATCCGTTCTGGTTACACTTGGCAGTCCATATAATGAAATGTCTCTCTGTACTTAGCTCCTTCACAATCAAAAATTTTAAAGAAAACACAATGTACATTATCCAGACTCTCTGTGAATTTTCCATTTTTACGTGGCTTATTTTTTTTTATTTCTTTTAATCTCTTAACTATCTGTACTCTGTCTCTTTAAAGACTTTACCTTTTTTTTTTAAACCATTAACTTTATTCTTTATATTCTTTTCTTCTCTCTCTCAAGCCTACGTACACTCATCCAACATTGTGGTCTTTTATGTCTGAATCTGTTTTATTGTGAATCTGTAACATTTTTTTTTTACTATCCAGGAGCATTTCTTAAAATGTTAAACACTTCTTAAAAACTTAAGTTGCACCATGTACAGGTAATACGGTACTGCCTGTTTCCTGCCCAGTCGAAACCTTAACTGCGCTATTTTTATGGTAATTATGGTAGTTCCTGCCTGAGACCAGCACAGTTCATCATGTCGGAGCCTAGCCGCTCCTGCCTCAGAGCCATTTGGTGCCCCTGAGCCACATACAGTTCCAGGCACACAGCAGTCCACATTGCCATCAACCAAGCCGTAGCACATTATTCCAAATGCTCCATTTAAAACCTCTGTCTCCTGCAGGAGCCAGACAGAGATCGCAATGGCGGCACAGCCCAGAAAGCCGACATTTTAAAACAGCCAGTTTTTTCCTGCTGCTGAGTTAGGACAATTTTTTTGCGGCACGCAACCCACAAACAGCAAAAAGCTGTCTTAAATTCTCTCTCTCTCTCCTTTTTAAGCCCTCTCAGGTTTTATGTGGAGTTCATTAGCATGTTGGGCGCCACTCTGTTGAAGTACGGAGCGGCGGGCTGTGTCCCGCCACCCGGCTAGCTTTACCCGAAATAATTACACAGAAACTGTATTCTTTTAAACATTGCCTGACCCATTAGTTTCAGTTTCTTATTGGCTAGCTTTTACATATTGATCTAACCCATTTCTATTAATCTGTGTAGCCCACGAGCTGGCTTACCAGGAATGATCTTAACCTGCGTCTGTCTGGAGTGGGAGAATCATGGCGACTCCCTGACTCAGCTTCTTTCTCCCAGCATTCCATTCTGTTTACTCCGCCTACCTAAGGGTTGGCCTATCAAATGGGTCTAGGCAGTTTCTTTATTAATAAGAAATTACTCCCACATCAATATATAAAACACATTTTTAAAGCAATAACTGATGCACTCTAAAGCTTAAAAAAAAAAACTTTGAGTACTGAGCAAGTTTTGACTCTCCAAAGAATATAATAATGATTATAGCCCCTATGGGGGAAATTATATTTGCAAAGGTTCTATGCAGTTTTTCTTTAGCTGTTTTAATTTAAGAGTGTCTTAGGGTTTCTATTGCTGTGAAGAGACACTATGACCACAGCAACTCTTGTAAAGGACTTTTAATTCGGGGCTGGATAACAATTCAGTTTTAGTCCATTAGCCGGGCGATGGTGGTACATGCCTTTAATCCCAGCACTCGGGAGGCAGAGGCAGGCGGATCTCTGTGAGTTCGAGACCAGCCTGGTCTACAGAGCTAGTTCCAGGACAGGCTCCAAAACCACAGAGAAACCCTGTCTCGGGAAAAAAAAAAACAGTTTTAGTCCATTGTCATCATGGCAGGAAGCATGGCAGCACATAGGCAGACATGGTGCTGGAGAATAGCTGAGAGTTCTACATCTGGATTGGCAGGCAGCAGGGAGAAAGAGACACTGGGCCTAGCTGGAGTATCTGAAACCTCAAGGTCTGCCCCCAATGACACACTTTCTCCAACAAGGCCTCACCTACTCCAAGAATGCCACACATCCTAATAGTGCCACTCCCTATGAGCCCATGGGGGCCATTTTCACTCAAACTGCCACAGATAGTAACTGGATATTCCCATGAGGCAATCTGACTTGCTGCTTTGTTTGGCGGGATGTGTAACTCTCTCTCTCTCTCCCTTTCTCTCTCTCTCTCTCTCTCTCTCTCTCTCTCTCTCTCTCTCTCTCTCTCTGTGTGTGCCAACCATTGGCATCTACCTTATTTTTTGAAACATCATTGCTCACTGAACCCAGAACTCACCAATTGACCAGACTGGCTGGCCACCAAGTTCCCAAATCTCCCTATCTCTTCCTGCCCAGTGCTGTGATTACAGGCACATAATACGAGGCCCAACGTTTTAGGTGGGTACCAGGGATGCAAGCTCAGGTCCTCAAGCTATCTCCCCAGTCCCAACAGAAGCCAGCCTTTGTCTTCTTACTCCTGCCTGCTCGTGCTGGTTGTGCCCATCTGATCACACCTCAGCAATTCTATCCTGCTGGTGCTTTGAAACCAGCTGTGGTATAGTTGTTGTGCCTTGGAAATTGGCAAAGGCTACCAACCAGGTTGCTCTGGTTTGGTGCTTGTTGAGTTTTACTTCTGGGGAACTGGTTATTAAATATTTAGCCATACGCCACTAGGTCCAGCTCCAAAACTGAGCTGGGGAAGAGCAGGATAAAAAGACATGTTTTAATGAGCTGGCTTTTTGGAGCCCGTTCCATATGGTGGGAGGCCTGGCTCAGCCTGGATGGGGGAGCAGGGCTTGGTCCTGCTTCAACTGAATGCGCAAGGCCTGTTGACTCTCCATGGGAGGCCTTACCCTTTCTGAGGGTTCTCCTTTCACTTCACAGGGCAAACCGAAATCATTCAAAGCTGAGGGAGCTGTCATGGCCAAGAAGGGGGAAGCAGCAACCCTGCTCTGGTACAACAGGTGCCTCTAGAGTTGCCGCTTCTCTCCCTCCCTTCCCTGCTCCGGCTTTTGCACCTCCCTTCAGTGTGCATTATCAAACACATATGAAGACCGATATTTTTATTCCATGGATGACTAAGAGAAAGAGCTAGAACTTCAAAAGACCTAATAACCACATAAAGAATGTATTCAAAGAAGGGTGGCATAGTGTGGTTCATTTTCTTTCACAGAAAAATAATCTAGGGCTAGGAGGAAATGATGAGCGAGAGAGGAAAGGGGCTGCAGATGCAGAAATATATATACCTAGCTTGAAATCACTTCAATCATCTGCAGTTGTCTTTCAGCAAATCAAGCCCGGCATTTTTCTCAATTACTTCATTATTTCCCAACAAGAGAACCAGATTAGATAATGAGGGCTGAATTTCAGATTGTGCTTGTTCGAGAAAGTTTGGCATTGGCAGTGGGAGCTGCTCTATAAACTGTTCTAAATCGGTGCCTTAGCGCGACCATGCTCTTAACTCATCCTCTCCCACCCACCCCCAACACTTCAATGAACTAAGAAAAATGTCTTCCAGATGGTTTCTCAAGTTTTCAAATTAGGTAGGGTGTGGTGGCACTTGGAAGGTGGAGGCAGGAAGATCAAGAGTTCAAGGCCAACCTAAACTAGTGAAACCTTATATCCAAAAACAATATTTTCATAGTAAATGAATAGAAATCAGTTGGTCCTGAAAATGGGGAAAAAAAAACAAGAGATCCCAAAAGGTGGCCAGGTTTAGCTAATATCAGCCAACCAAGTCTGCAAGCGCACATCAAATACAAAATTATAACTAGATACGGTGTTTCATTACCGTGATTTTGATATTTCAAAATGATGCTAACAGCACAAAGCAAATTTCTCGATTTTCTGTAGTGATCCGGTGCCATGCCAATAGGCAGGTGGTCCTCCAAGTAGCTTCATTCACTCGGGTTACTTTGTTGCTTACCCTGTAGGCACCTGCATTTGTACTCTGGAACGAACGAAAAGGGCACCTCACCACTAAGAAGTAAAGGACGAAGGTTCAGGATGGCACTGCTTATGTTCAAAAGCCCTTCTACATCCAGTGGCTTTGGTTTCAGATGGACTCTCTTAGGATTTATGGAGCCATGCTAACACTGCTTCCTCGTGAATTGCGGTGAGTTTGCCAGCCCCTGTGTGATGGACAACTTGGCTGATCTAGAACTACTAAGAGACTAACCTGTGGGCCAATCTGTGAAGAACTTTCTAGATTGAATTTTTGGAGGTAGAAAGACCCACCCTAACCATGTGCAGCACCATTCCCATGGGCTGCAGTCTTGGGTTGTAGATAAAGGAGAAGCAAGCTGAGAACCAACCTTCATTTCCCTTGGCCTCATGTCTGTGAACGCCCTAAGCTCTTACTATCATGACTGAACCAACCATGATGGGCTGTATCCTCAAACTGCGAGCCTCATTAAGTCTTTCCTACCTTAAGTTGCTTTTATTAAAGTACTTGGTGGTAACGCTGACAAAAGGTGATTAGTACCAACCTGCCCTTCTGGAAACAAAATGTTTCTCGTGGCTCCTTGGAAGCAAAGCTTAATTTAAACAGATGGAAGGCTATTTATTGACTTCATTCTTTCCACTTGGTATGAACGTCTATGTATGTAGCTACAGGAGCATGGTTATGTTCGACTATAAAAGAGTGATAACCCAGTGTCAAGGCTGGTACTGATGTTACCTATCTCCTGTGTCAAAGCAAGCATCATGAACACAGATAGTAGAAGATGCGCAAGGAGACAAAGTTTCTTGAGAAGAAAAGAAATAGCTCCCCAAACCCAGGAGGGGACTCAAAAATGAGTTAGTCAAATAACATTCTGGATCAGAGAGGTTCTGTAATAACCCAGGAATGGACTGACTTGGGCGTGGCCCATGTAATTTAGGCATGCAGTTGGTGGTGAACCAGATGGCTAAGTTGAATGTACGTGGGGATCTCAGGTCAAGAGACCATGTGGTAAGTACAAACTCAGAAAACCCCACCAGTAGGAAGAGCTCAAAGTCCAGCCCAAAGTTCCAGAGTAGGGGAGGAAGGAGGAAGAAGTCAAAAGAAAAAAGATTTACAGCACTCAGGAGGCAGAGACAGGTGAATCTCTGTAAGTTCAAGTCCGGCCTGGTCTACAGAGCAAGTTCCAGGACAGGCTCCAAAGCTACAGAGAAATCCTGTCTAAAAAATTAAAAAAGCCAAAAAAGGAGGAGAAGGAGGGGGGAGGAAGAGGGAGAGGAAGAAGAAGAAGAAGAAGAGGAGGAGGAGGAGGAGGAGGAGGAGGAGGAGGAGGAGGAGGAGGAGGAGGAGATGGTTCGCTGATGTCTGGACGAGTCAGAGCTTTGGAATTCTAGCTCCTGGGCTCAGCAACTATGGAAAGTTTATTGTAAAGCCTCAGTGTTCTCAGAGCTGACTACTGGTTCAGCAAGAACATATAGACATTTTCTTTCCTTAGATCCATGACCCTGACTCTGACTCACTCTGCTGAGTGAGGCTCTCTTTGTCCTAACTCCTACCATGATTTGGTATTCCACAGTAAAAAAGCCCTCCAAACCTCTCAACCTAAGCATCTCTACCCTGAAGACTTCCCACGGAAGCCTTGGAACCTGTACATATAAAGAACTTGGAACAGCGTTGCCACTTAGAAAATACTAGGTCAGTATCTCTTACCATAACATGTGCCCTATCCTTTAAGTTTATGAGTGGGAAACTTGATGGGGAAGGTTGAAAGCGGCAAGAAGGTAGTCTCTGGCAGCTGAAACCAAACGGGCGGAAGGCATGGCCCAGCCCACTTGCCTCATGACTCTGAGGTAGATCTTTAGAAGCAGGGTTTGCGATCTGAAAGAACAGGTCAGAAACTTATCAGGGTTGCCAAGAGAGGTGCATAGAGAAGACACGGCAACCCCAACTATGGTGCCAGGTTTGAAATATCACCTCTCTCCTGCCACTGGGACAATTTGTCTGAATTTGCCAGGAAGGACTTTGTAAAGAGTAGCCGTCCTCTATGGTGCACTGGGTGTGGTCTCCGATTTGAGTCTTCCGCCTTTTTATGCTGTGCTTGAAGGGGGTTGCCCTAAGGGAATCTGTGACCAAAATGGAACTTCTTCCAAACCCAGCACTGTTCCACACCCTCAAAAAAACTAGAGGGCCCAAAGTTGCCCTTAGCCACTCCCCATGTTGTCTCAGAGATGCTTTGTGGTTGAAAGGAAGGAATTATGAGACACAGGTAGAGAGGCCATTTCTGGAAGGCAACAGTACTGGCTGCGTTAGTTTCATCCGCAGAAAGTCCTCGAGGATTCAGCCGTTGCTAAGCTAAGCAAGGATTCATTATTTGTCTTCCTAGAAAACTGAACTGTCTCAGGAAGTTTCATCCCCTGGAAACCTCCTCTAAAGCAGAAACAGCTTATGAGACCAGAGTCTTCTTTCATTTTCCCCAAGAGTGGGAGCCGAACCAGGAATTTATAAATATTATACCTCTTTTTTTGTCACCCATAGCACTACCTTGGAATTTTCTGTCATATACAAAACGACCTCCAGCTGAGGCAGAAAAGGTGACAGAGATTCCTAGTTCTCTCATCTTCCTCTTAGATCCTTCAGACACTGGGGAAAACATGGCCATATTTTGAAGAACATAGTCAGAGCCCCAAGAGGAGAAGACAGGCATCCATGGTCCTGGAAAGGGTATACAATACAGCAGGCACCTGTGGTCCTGGAAAGGGTATACAATACAGCAGTCAGTTGACCCCAAGGGAAGGCAGTCTGGTTGCTTTTACAGCCAGCGACCTTGGGAAACAGGCATTCTAGGCTACAGTGACACAAAATGTTGGACCACCTCCCCTGCCAGTCTCACAATCTGTAGTGACCTGTACTAAAAGGAATACATGTATGGTACAAACTGTTTTTAAGAGTAAGTATTGAAATCATGGGCAGAAAGCAAAATGATTATTATATTCCTTTTTAAAGTTACCCTAGAACATTATATATTCAACTCCTGTAAGGACCAGCTGATGCTCGCTGACTGGGAGGAGGGGATGGATGGATATTGTCCATTAACACACCACTTACTACTGATTAGAATCTTTCAGGGAAAAATAGTGGAAGACTGAATTAAACAAAGAAAGCTTTCTGGATGTACTACCTAGCACTATTTTCTATCCAGTACTATTTTCCTAGGCTCTTAAATGCTTTCGCTGATACAAACTATTTTACAACTCAGTACATTATGCAAAGCCAATAACATTCAAAGTTATGCTTGTTCAAGCAAATGCAAATAAATTTGTTCGAGCAGTATTATTGATCTTTGTTCTGTGAATATTGACCTGTTGTGTATCTATTAATAAATTTGCCTCAATATTCCTCGTTTTCTCTGTATGCCCTATATATGCTTCTGTTCTTTTACTTCATGTTTGCACCTTTCATGACATCATGCTTATGTCTTCATTAATGTAATTATTTTATAATTTTATAATTATACAGGATTTATGGTTTTGTGTGAAACTTAATGCATAATGAGCTAGGCTTGATGAGATTTAGAATCACAGTTCTGAGTATATCTATGAGGGTACTTTTAGAATAGTTTAGGTAAAGAGAGAAGACCCAGTCTGAATGGGGGCAGCTTTAATGCTGCTTCATGGACTAGAGTCCTGAACTGGATAAGAAAGAAGAAAAAGAATGGAGTTCCAGCATTTCCCTCTCTCTGCTTTCTGATGGCAGGGGCGGCGTGACTAGCTGCTTCACAGTTCTGTCCCCATGCCTTCTTCATCGTGATGGACAGTATCCGAAGTAAACCTTCCCTTAAGTTGTATTTTGTCAGTAAGAAGAAAGAAATAGCTAATGCTACTATTCCTTTCAAAACTTAACTTTTAACTGGCCCAAAGATTCTGCTAAGTTTAGATGCTAACTTTCAGAAGATGGACAAGTTGTGAATGATTTCTGTTGGGTAGAAATAACCTCAATGGCAACATATTTATTTCCTTGTAGGACATGAGTCAGTTTTGGTAATTATTTTGCAATATTCTTCTAGTGTTTTATTAGATGAACATGCATATTCATCCACACTTTTGCTACTTCCTCAACCCTGAACCCTTGAGCCTACTTGTTCCCTTATTAACTCCTTCTTAAGCAATGCCTACTACATATACACATATATATGTATGTGTATATGTGTGTATGTATACATATATGTATATGTATGTGTATAAAGAAACGTACACACACACACACACACATATATATATATATACATACACACACACTTGATATTATACAGTTCCTGATGAGTAATGATAAAAATAATCATTATTTTAAAGGCTCACCCTAGGATTTCAACCCAGAGAGACAGCATAATAGTATTTAAACTTATTCCTTGATAGCTATAATGGACTACTAACCAAAGGTCTCAGGGAATTCTAAGCTGCCTGCACAGCTTAAAATGGGATAATAAGAAAAATCACTTGGATGTTTCGAGTTTACATGGAGGGGCCTACAAGCTGACGAGAAAACTCTCTAAAAATCTTGAGAGAGATCCCAGAAACACAGCAAGCAAGATACTGGCTGTGGCTATGGCAGCAGCTGGCGAAGATTTGTTGGTGCCAAGAAGAGGAGTTTTAAGCTTAAAGTCTGTGAATATATCATTTTAGTTGTTTGCTATCCTTGTCTATGCTGTAACCAACACACACACGCACACACACACGCTACCACTGTCCACGGCTTTCAGTAAAGTCTATTAGAGCAAAGGCCTTGACTTGGGAACACTTGGATGAAGGCTCAAACAAGGTGCCCCAATCTAGAATTGAGTAACGATGAAATCATGAATAAGGGTGAAGAACAGAGAGAGGTTCAGGATTTAGCAGAACCTTAGTGCTGGAAACAGGGGGTACAGGACTGCCAACGTTAATGTGAGAACTTTCCCTTCAGCCTATGGAGGATGCTGGAAGATTCGGGACTTCCCAGTGCTGACAGTTCCTCATACAAATAGGACCATTACACAATCCAATGTCACTATGCATATGAAGACTTTAATATTACTACCCTCCTGTAAGGAGAAAGCAAATCTCTCCCTTTACTTGCTTTAAAAGCATTTTAAACCTATTTAACATTAATATTAATGCGCCCATGCTATATGTGTATGTGCATAACACACTTTTTAAAAATGGGTAATCGTGCAAGCAAACACACATTTTGTAACTTTTCTTTTCCTGAGTGAGGATAGAGATTCACTGAGAGAGAAACCGTTTCTTTGTGTATTTGTCTTTATTACACAAAAATATCCTACAGTGCCTGGGCCCACCATAAGTGTTTATATATTGACTTAGAGAGCCACCTTTGGCTCAGCTCACCTTCATTTCACTCTTCCTGATCTCTAAGGACCAGAAACTCCAGTTCCTGAAGGACTAAAGGCCTTTTTGATTATTCATAGGCACGGTCACATAACAAAAGCTAAAACCACCTTACTGCCTGCTCACGGGCCCAGAATGGAGGTTCAGTCCCAGCTGATATCATAAGTTTCTGTAGGTGCGTGAGGTTCTGTGACCATCATCTGAAATGGTCTCCTGGGTTCTTCTCATTCACTTCAGTCTGCCTCTTCCCGTTACCCCCACTTTTATCCCTTGTCCTCCCAACAATGTTTCTCTGACACCTGTTACTTTTGTCCACATAATGCCTTCCTAACTCTTGTTTAGATTCTCTGTTCACAATTCCTTGACCAGTGGACAAACCAAATCCCCCAAACACTTGTTCATTCTTCTATACGGCAAGTATTTCTTCAGTACTTCTATGTATTATAACCTGATCTGTCTTCTCCAAGACTTTACCATTTCTTGAAGGAGTCATGCATTAACCAACCACATGTCCAAAAACGGTTGTAACCCCCAGAAGAGGATGTGATAATTAATCTTCACTGGCAACTTGTTTGGATTAAATGAAGCCTGAGTCCTTAGTGAGGCACACCTTTGGGTGTGTCCATGAGTGCATCTCAAGAGAGGATTGATTGAGAGAACAAGACTCATCCTGAATGTGGGTAGCACTACTCCATGGTATGGGGTCCCAGACGAAATAAAATGAGAAAGCCACTTGACTGCCAGAAATCCCATCTTTCTGCTTCCTGGTCCACCAAGATAAAAACAAGTAAGTAGCCTCCTGCTGCCTTGCACGGATGCAGGTGCAAGTCCCTCAGTCACTGCCATGTCTTTCCCACTACAACGGACCTTCAAACCATAAGCCAAAGCAAATCTTTTGCCCCTTAAGTTGTTTCTTACCAGGTATCCAACCACGACAATGACAAAAATAATATGGAAAGAAATTAAACTTCTTCAGCGAAGCCATACAACAGGGTAAGCTAACGTAGGCAAAGGGATTGCAGTTACTAGGAGGGCTGTGTACTTGGGTCCTGAAGCTTGACAGTCAATGTGCTGTGAACCGGGAGATCAGAGCAACAGAGGGTAAGTCAGATGCCACCAAGTTGTCTCCTCATGCCAATACAGAAATACCAATGCACCACCACTCCCATAACTGCCAACAGCATTCTACGCTTCAGAGAGGAAGGTTACTACTACAGTGTAGGAACTTGTGCTTCGAATTTTCTCTATGTACTTATGACAGGCTTGCTTTCCTTTTTGTGTAAGAGGAGATGCTAGAAAGCTGTCGTTTAACTTGCTCTAAAAATAGTCTGTTTAGTGCTAGCACTTGAGATGCTCGGCAGAAAGAAGGTTTCAAACCCACGCACCACCTCTCTAACAGTCCAATTGGCCTGTAGTAGCAGTGACTCTAGCAAAATGGAGATTGCATGCAAATTGCCTACTGGTCAAGGAAGGGAAAGCAAATGAAAATAAGAAGTTGTTAGCATCTTCTCTGTGGTACTCTTTGTTTCAAACTGCTTAGGCTGCTGGAACAAAATACCTTAGACTGCGTCATTCGTTAGCGATAGAAATGTACCACCCACAGTTCCAAACGTGGGGAAATCCATGGTCAAGCTGCAGACACAGTCAGTGTCTCGTGATGGTCTGTTCTTCCTACAATGAATCTCTGCAGTTGTGCCTTCTCAAAACAAAAGTGGAATAAGGAATAATTCCATTCATAATGACATCATGGCCTAACTATCTCCCCAAAACCCCACTTTCCAATATTATCACATTGAGTATCAGGTTCAATCACACAAATTTTAGGGGACCATCAACCTTCAAACCCAAGAAATTTTCTTTTTCTAATTATAAGTTGATTATAACCAAATGAGATGAATATTTTATGTGTGTTAACCCCGACCTTCAAAGCTGATTATAACATATAAATTGATCATAACAAAATGAGATGCAAATCTTAATGCATGTGACAGGACTTTGGTGTGGTTTAGTGAAAAACATAACCATAAAAAGAAAAACAAACTTACATTTCCTGTCAATTTTCCGTGACCTGGGAATGATCAGTCTTTATTATTTCACCTCTCCACTTACAAAGACACGTCAGAGAAGAAAGCCTGGCTGAAATATTTGATTATGTTAAAGAAACTTTTAATTTCCTATCTTCTGCTAGTATTTCAGAGTGCTAAGGGTCAGCACTTATTAGAGTCTACTGGGGTCAGAAGCAATGCAAATTGTGCTTTTGGAGACCAGAACTGACAAACACATGTAAGGACAAGGAAATCACCCTGAACTCTAATAACTTTAGAAAACTATTTTCTCCCTAAAATGTTTACGAAGTGTGTGTGTGTGTGTGTGTGTGTGTGTGTATACATATATATTTAAAATCACTCATTTGAAGAAGCCTTTTGCAGTCTTTTTTATTATTTTATTTTTGTGAGTTTGTTTTTGTTTGTTTTTGTTCTGTTCTGTTCTGATTGAAACAGGGTCTCATGTAGCCCAGGCTAGCCTTGAATTTCCAGTGTAGCTTAGATTGGCCTTGAACTCCTGATCTTCTTAGCTGTCTCACAAGTGCTGGGATTAGCAGCATTTTCACATACCTGGCAAGGGGAAAGCTTTGTTCAGGAGCTACCCACAGGCAGCCAAAAGAAAGCCTAGGGAGGCATATTTACATCAGCTTAGCATAAGATTGAATGTATGCCAAAGTCTACACATCCTGGGCTGTTCCAGGAAGCCTTCTCATCTTCTGTGATGTTATTTAAACTGGCAAAGTTGTACTTCAGGAAGCAGTATGGTTTAGTGTGTTTTGTCTGTAGGTTATCCATGTAGGAAGTGGCCATACATCATAAGATTGAATCAAATCTATAGCTTGGCGAAGGGATCACCTTAGAATAAGGATGGTTGATATTCATCTAGTAAGTAATTAAAGGAATCCTTCTGAGAAAAGAAGAAAAGAACCACCTTAAGACTGACATCTTGGGCTAGGGACTGGGATGTCCCTGAGAGCCAATCTGCCATGCAGACCTTGACATTATGAGTCTCACTGTGTTCCAAGGGGGACCGAATAATTAGAAATAAACATAAAATATTCACAAGTTGCTTTTAATGATCTCATTTACTTTTCTTAGAAATTCATGAATAAGGCCACATCTTACCTCTGAAACAGACGGACATGGGCTCTCCTTTAGGTATGGCAAAAACTTTTTAAAAGTAGTTTGAGCAGGAAAAAAGAAATTGCATATGGTTTGGTCATTCTAAAGGAGCTTTTCTGATAGAATCGAAGCATGAGGACTTTGTTATCATGCTAGCTGAGAGTGACAAGACTCCCTACAAATGTTCTCTGGCTCCATGTGATTGACCCCTGACCTCTACCTATCACCAGTGAGTCTCCTGAACAAATTACAGCACTTCCTTGTCTATATTTGAGCTGAGACACTTTTCTTGTTCTACACTACACATTGAACAAGACAGTGAATGATTTCTCCTAGAGTAGACTCCAGATCTGAATAAGCCCAGAGACAACATATAATGGATAGCTGAACACTGAAGGGCCGGCTTCCAGCCTGATCAGCTCAAATAATTCTACCCCTCAGCTCCCCTTAGTTCTTTTTCTTCCCCGAGGCCCTGATATTTTTTTCTTAATGCTTCATTCAGTATTTTTTATGAAAATGCCTATCATACTTGCATAACCAATTGGACTTTTTTCATTCCCTGAGAAACAAAGGATAATCCCTGAGGATAAACAAAAACAATCTTGCTAGGGTCATTTTACTTGAAGTTCCAACAAAAATAGTATCTAATTAGTAAGCAATAACAAAGAAAATTAATGATAAAATATAAATCACACATAGCCTTGAAAGACCCCAGCTTAGCTGCTGTAATGCCATTTTGCAAGGCTTTCACACAAACAAATGTAAGTTCAAGGTAAAGTCGGTACTCCTAGGCGGCCAAAACAGGATATCTGTGGTCAGACACCAGGCCTAGGAGGGAAACGAACAGTTCTGGGCAAAACTACATGTACCCTAGATAGGGCCAAATCTGCTATATCAGACCTTCATGTCTCCTGGAAACTTGTCCCCTAAATGAACCCATCGCCTCATTTGAACTGACCAATGAGATCCCTGTAACCATGCATTGCTTCTGTATGCCTGCTTTTGCCACCCTTTTCCTATAAAAAGACCTTCTCCCAGCCTGCAGGCGCACAAGTCCTCCGAAAGGACTTTGCTGCCCACAGGTACCTGTGCCCACCCAATAAACCTCTTGCTAATTACAGCCAGTGGTCTCGACTGTTCCTTGGGTTAGGGGTCTCCTCCTGAGGGAAGGACCACTCTGAGGGTCTTTCAGCCTTTCAAAAGATGAGCAATTTTCTACCTCCAATGAAAACCCACTTACAATAGTCCCCAGCTTCCCAGATATGTATTTGTATGTGTATGTATGTATGTGTATATATACCTTACTCTTTTCAGCTGGTAAGTTATTCTTGGTATCCAGATGGATTCTGCTCTTGATGAATAACAAATTATTATAAATGCATCAACTTAACACCTCATCAATTTGTGGCCTTACAGTTTCTGTGGGTAAGGAACACAGCCATAGGTTAGCTGGACAGCCTGAAAGATTGAAAACAATGTTTCAGCTGAGGCTGCATTCTCATCTGACAACCACAGTTCAATCTCTGGACCCCACAAAAAGATGGAAGGAGAAAACTGGCACCATAGAGTTGTCCTCTGACCTTTCATACATGGGCCATAGAATGTGTATTTTGTGTGTGTACATACATACATACACACACACACACACAATCAATTTAAAAATAAGATTTAAATGTGTCAAACTGCAAGACTCTATGACCTTTGCCAACCTTGAAAGAACAAGCTTTCATGCTGTGTACTGTCCCATGAAGAGGGCTATAGGGTGAAGTTGCCAGGCCTATGTGACATGTGTTTTTACCTTCTAGGCCATCTTGCTGGCCTTCTGCATTCAAATCTTAAGTGTCATGAGTAGGGATATCTCTATGTTGCTGTTTCAGTGATAAAATACAACAACCAAGGCAACTTATAAAGAAAGAGTGTGTTTGGACTTATGGTACTTTTGCGAGAGTTCATAATGGTGAGCGTGGGATGGCAGTATGGAGCCAGAGCAGGAAAACTGACTACAAACATGAAAAGGATAGAAGGAGCTAGAAGTGGGTTGAGGGTATGAACTCTCAAAGCCTGCCATCAATAACACACTTTCTCCAGCAAGATTGTACTACCTCCCTAATCACTCCCTCAACTGGGAACCAAATGTTTAAATACCTGAACTTATGGGGGATATTTTTAATTCAAATAACTTACCAGGGAGTGGGGTGTGTGTGTGTGTGTGTGTGTGTGTGTGTGTGTATGCAATATAAAAAGAGAACAGCTATGCCTTTTGTTCAGACTAAGAAAGAACACTACCAGTTAACACTACCAGTTCAGGTAATTCATTCTCTCTCTCTCTCTCTCTCTCTCTCTCTCTCTCTCTCTCTCTCTCTCTCTGTGTGTGTGTGTGTGTGTGTGTGTGTGTGTGTGTTCTTTTGTTTTAAAAAGTAAAAACACTAGAAAAGAAACACCTTGGGCATTACAAAATGAGGGAAAGGAAACTGGAAGAAAATTCCAGACTTGTCTATGAATGAGCAAACAAGAGGGAAGGGGGAATTCAGACTCGTCTCCTCTTCCCCAAGGATATAAGCGCTTATCTCTGACCTTGCTGACTCCATGCCTAATTCATACTCTCTTGCCATATGTACCTGACTTCCAAGACATGATGGAATTGTTTACCCATGAAGTGATGGAGAGTAGTAATTACTCAAATGAACTCTACTATCTACTGTTTGGTTCTGATCCCTGTCCTACCTCCTACCACTTGAGTAAATTATCTCTAATCTCCACAAATGCTTCTCAGCTACAAAGTGGGTTTCCATAAATGTTTGTTTTGAAGAGTTAACAGGATGAAATGAATTCAACACCGGTCTGGGCTGCATTGTGTTTTTTCTTTGACCATTGTTGTTTTTGTTCGTTTATTTGATTTCTAAAGTGCAAAAGAAAGGGAGTGGAGCTGTGGGGTGGGGAGTGGGAAGAATCTGGAAGGAGCTGGGGAAGGGGAAGTGAAGATCAGAATGTACTGTATGAAAAAATTCAATTAAAAAGAATGAAAGGAAGAGGGAAAAATAAAGACCACCTTAGGGTACATCTAGTCCTTGTTTGCCTCTGAGTCATACTGATGTTTTAATTAAAGGCAAAAACGTGTAGTACTGCCTGACCTGGAATATTCACCATGACAACAATCCAACAATGGTAAGATTGCAAAAATAACTCCAATTTTATTTCACATTCTACCACTGTCTTCATATACAAGGTATGCATATTCTTGCTCAAAATACAAAGAAATCAAACTCTGTCTCACACCCACCATAGTTCATCCCTCCTTAACCCTTCCCTTGTTTCTACTTCTTCTCCAAAGACTTATTGTATAGGCCTCTTATTACCTGAGGGCCTCCCTATAGATCCAACCAATCCTCACTCACTTTAGACGCAATTTAAAAGCAAATGGTATATGTATTAAGTCATTTATTCTGTCTAATGCTATTGGCTAAGAACAGGGAACAGGAGAATTAATCAGAGGTCTGTTATGTTTTAAACCAAACCCATAATTCACAATGAGTGCCGATATTGGTAGCTAGGTTCATTTTGACATCTTCCTGTTATATTATCCTTCACATAGTCATGCCAATGGTACTCTGTATGCTTTCTTGTTTGTTTGTTTGTCTGCTTGCTTGCTTGTGAAAAAAGGTGACCATGAACTTGAAGAAGAGTAGGCGGTATACATGGCAGGGTTTAGAGAGAAGAAATGGAAGGGAAGAATGTTGTAATTATATTATAATTTCAACAATTAAAAGCATCAAAAAGAAATAACTCCCATTCACAGTGGCAAGTCATCATTGCTGTATTTTGACCATCAAATTCGAACTCATGTTTACTTCATTTTCTGTCTCCCTTTGAATTTGAAACTAGAGTCATGATAATGGTCCCAGCCTTGAAAGGCATTTTAGTCATTGTAACACACAGGGCCTAAAGGAAGCTCTGAAATCTGGTGGTTGTTCCTGGGCTTGGGGCTATGTCTAACTCCTGAGATAGCACCCCACTGCTCACTCTGCTTGCTCTCAAACTCTATTCACAGCTATATTTTTGTCGTTTTACAAAATCCCCCACCCACTCGATCCTTGCAAACATTGGTTCAAAGTAGTGACTCTCAAACTGTCCTACAAAAAAAGATCCCATTAAAAATCAGATTCTGTTTCAGGTCTACAGCAGAGCCTGAGAATTTGCATTCCTAGCAAGCTCGCAGATGTAGTGATGTACTTAAAAAAAAAAAAAACAAAGTATTTGCCTACCCTTTACTCTCAGACACTCAACAATTTTATAATTCTCAATGTGTGAGGAAAAGTTCCTGTACCTGGAAGCTTCTTTCCCACCTGCAGTTCCTGGATAACTACTCAGGAGCTTAATATTAATTACAAACTGTTTAGCCTATTTACTCAGGCTTATTATTTACTAGCTCTTAAAACTTAAATTAGCCCATTTCTATAAGCTTATATTTTACCATAAGACTCGTGGCTTGTAGGCCGGGCGTGGGTGGCACACGCCTTTAATCCCAGCACTCGGGAGGCAGAGGCAGGCGGATCTCTGTGAGTTCGAGACCAGCCTGGTCTACAGAGCTAGTTCCAGGACAGGTTCCAAAGCCGCAGAGAAACCCTGTCTCGAAAAACCAAAAAAAAAAAAAAAAAAAAAAGACTCGTGGCTTGTTACCTCACATCTTGCTGGTGTCTCCCTGACTCTGCCTTCTTTCTTCCTATCTTTTTGCTTGGATTTTCCATTTGGTTCTCTTCTGCCTGGCTGTTGACCAAATCAGCTTCTTTATTAACCATATTCTTAACATACAGAAGGACATCCCACATCAAGTCCCCCACCACCACCACCCCACAGTTCTATGAGTGAATCTCCAGTGGACACCAGGTCAGTGTCCCCTGATTCAACTGAGCCATTCTCTACCTGGAGGTACCATCAAATACTGAGAGATAATTACTTAGAAATTTACAGGCTTCACGATCACTGAGGAAGGACACACACCCCATAATGAGCTCTAGGACCCACCTTCTATGAGCCTGTTAAGACACGATTTTTAAGGAAGCAGGAAGTTTCACATTGACTCTCCTAAAGACTTAAAATACCGTATGACTGCCTAGCCATGAGTTAGGCAAAAAGGAGAAAAACAGAGACAGCAGCACTTTCTTGAGGCCTACCCTGAAAACACTACTTTCTCCTGGAAAGACTGGGGGGATTTTAAAACATTTTTTTAAAGATTTATTTATATATTTACATGCATCAGTATTTTGCCTGCATGTATGTATGCCCACCATGGAAATACTACTTCCTCCTGGAAAGACAGGGAAAAGTTTTTAACATTTTTTGAAAAGATGTATTTATTTATTTACATGCATTGGTGTTTTGCCTGCATGTATATCTGTGTGAGGGTGCCAGAGCTCCTGAAACTGGACTTACAAACACTATGACCCTCCAAGTAGATGCTGGGAATTGAACCCAGGCCATCTGAAAGAGCAGCCAGTGCTCTGAACCACTGAGCCATCTCTCCAAACCAAACCAGGGGCTTTTATAGATACAGTTTTTCTTTCTTTAATTGACTCTAATCTGCTCTGTTCCATGATATTTGCTCAAAAGAACACCATCTGAGTTTCATCCCTGGCCCGGGGTAGAGATAGAACTTTCTGAACCACATTGCTGATTGTAAGAATGTCATCTTGCAGGAGGCTTGCTGGGGAATAACAGACTTAACCATGCCCCGCCTCCCTTAATACTTAGTCCAAATGAACCTGTAAGTCACTTGAATGGGAGAACAGCCTCCAGGAAAGCTGTCTGTTCTAAAGACTACAGGAAATACTATAAAGACTACCTATGTATGTGGCATGGTGGGCTCTCTAGCCATTTTTTATTCTCATCTCACAAAAATATATTCCTTCTTAATGATCCCCTTGATAGTCACCCTTGAGAGTGCTTATTCTGTAATAAATTCTGCCTGTTTTCTACACCATTCTCAGTGTCTTATCTGACTTCATTCAGCAGTGACCCCAAGGATGAGGAAGTCAAGAAGAGATCACAGAGTAAGTCCCATAACAATTTCAGGTTGAAAGCTCCTCTTCGCAATTCTGTGCCACTTCTACCTGCTAAATACTACATAGGTGGGTTGTGCTTGGCAAACTTATAGCTGTATGTGAGGGCTTCAGAAGGCTTTCACTAGAGTCTATTCACTTGTTGGAGCAGCTCCCAGAACTGAAGGAACTGTAAGCATGGCCCTTCTTAGGAGCTCTAAGCCTAGGAGGAAAGAAAGCATGCAGGCGGGCGGTGTGCGGCAGGTCTAATGAAAACCAACCAGTTGCATCCTTCTGTTGAGCAGCCTGGTTTGTTTTGTTTTGTTTTGTTTTTTTCATAAAGCTTTGTCAAGCTGAGAGCAGAAAGCAAGCTGAGCTGTTACTTGTGGATTTGAGTCCGCAAGAAACCCCAGTTGCAAAACCCTCCATTTCTTCTTGCAGGCACTGAAGGGAAAGTCAGCCTTACAGGTAGGAAGCAAATTCTTGTCTTCCCAAGAAAGTGGTAATTAATGGTGACTTGATGGGCAGAAGCTCAAGCTGGCTTGAGCAAGTGCGCTAGTTAGAAAAACCATTTACAAAGCAGAAGCTATGCAACTCTGTGGCAGAAAGAAATCGAAGACATTGTGAAAGGAGCAGCAAATGTTTGCATGAACAAACACTGATGGCTAAGGTATGGAACCAACCTGGGTGTCCAACAACAGACAAAAAGAAAATAGTGTGCAATAGTGGGAAAATAATGTGCATATAATGAAAACTTTAGCCTAAAAAAGAATGAGATGATTGTTTGTGGGAAAATGGATGTAACTAGAGATGATCGTATTAAGCAAATTAGGTCAGTTTCAGAGATAGAAAGACCATTTATAGATTTTATACAGATACATAAAATCATGTATGTACGTAGAGTGCTGATTGCCCTGGGAGCTTAGGATAGTACCAACCTTATCCATCCTGCCCCGCCACCTTAAACTTGGAAGTGGTTCCTAGAATACAACTCAGGGAAGCAGAAGGTGGGCATCATGGGTACAGAGGTCCACTTCAACCTGTCTTAAACTGAAGAATGACGTAAGTGTCTTTTCTGAGAGCTAGTGCACTCATCCTGGCGCTCAGGGACACAGTCTAAAGAGACATGTGTGTCCCTTCCTTTGCTTGTCAGACTATTGAAACAATGAACCCTAAGAAACTGGAATTTCTCCAGGAATTTCACACTGTGAGGAGGAAAAGGCTGGAGCCCTGGTGCCAGACAGACAGGAAGCTTGTCTACAGGAAGAAATTTCACACGGTTCTAACAGCCCATTTGCCAGTCTACCTTGCAGGAAAGACTGGAGCCCAGACAATAACGGGTAAATGATGAATGGAACCACACCTTGGCTAAGAAGGTTTAGCCATTCAGACCTCTGACCTTCTGTGTAGACCTACACTTTATGCAGGGCCCCAAAGATGGACTTGTGTAGGCATCATTAGGCCTTTTGGTTCCTCTTCCTAATGTGCACACATTGAGTGAATCTCCTATTCCTCCTTCTTAACTATTACTTTGTCTAATTAGCCTACTGAGGGTGGGTGGATGCGCCTGGCTTGTTTCGGTTGCCAAGACCCAGGCTCTCACTCCAACAGCTCTGGTAACACTAGCAGCAGGGCCCACATAATTTAGAGTCTCTGATATGGAGCCCAGTACGCCTTGGATTTTGAACGGCAACAGAATGAGAAAGAGTTGGAATATTTCTGTTACAGACAGAGAGTCAGCAATAGGATTTGGGAGCCACATAAAGGAGTAATAAAGTAGTATTATAAAAGACTTGATAAAATTTAGTTTTATAAGGAAACTTTAAAAAAGCAAGAAAACTCACTTAAAAGACTATTAATCTAGGCCAGCCAGTATATACAAAGCCTTGGGATTAATCCCCAGCACAAGCAAGAAAGAGAAGGGTAGGGAGTGGAGAAGGAAAGAAGACAGATATCAGATTAGAGTGGGAGGAAAGAAGGCCAAAGACTGGGTATAGCCTTGGAAAGTGAATACAAGCAAGCATTCAAGGGCAGCACCAACCACACAGTAAAATTTCAACCTACTCAAGATCCTATCCCAAAACATAAAGTAGGCCTGCAAAGCATTTAGCTGATAAATGTTGCTAAATACATTACATACATGTCAATTCTACGCATTCTTGTATCTTGGCTGGGACTGATTAGTTGAAGATTTAAATCTTCCTTGCTTGGCAGGGAGAACTACTCCTAAATCAAGTAATGGCCACCGTCTTCCCCCACTCCTGGTTTCTTGACCCAGGTTCAGCGTAGATCATCTACGTATGCTTTTGACCCATTCCTCCTCCACAGAGACATTGGCATACCAGAAATAACATTTTACTGTGTTTATTAGCTCCTTCTCTCGCAGCTATGATCAAATATCCAGCAAGAAGCAGCTCAGGGAAAGAGGCTTCTTTTGGCCCAATTCCAGGGGATACAGTCCACTGCAGCAGGAAGGCATGGGGCCGGTATGGGAGTCCTCAGTCAGAAAGTGGAGAGACAGATGCTGGTGCCCAGCTCACCTTCTCCTTCTCATTCAGTCTAGCAACCCAGCCCATGAAAGGGTGAGACTTCTCACCTCAATCTAGAAAATCCCTAATAGGTGTGTCCAGAGGTTTAGTTGATTATAAAGCCTGCCGAGCTCATAGTCAGTATTCATCACCACGACTAGAGCTTTGTGTTTCTAAGGGGTCTTTTCCTGATCTTGAAATATTTGGAGTCAAGAAGTTGAACCTGTCATCTCATAGTGCATCGAAACCAAAATTTGCACATTCGCTCTCTAAAAAATTGCCCTCTGAGGGAAATGGGGAGAAGGTATATTCAGCATTAAATAATATATACTAATAAAAAAGACAAAAGAACAAAGTCATTCTGAGCATTGCAGGATATGTTCTAATCTTGGCTATCCAATGTTACATCATTGTTTCTTTTGATATTAAGCAAAAAAGCTGTGTGTGTGTGTGTGTGTGTGTGTGTGTGTGTGTGTGTGCACGGACACATGTGCATTTATGTTTCACACTGATAAAAATCATAAAAATACATTGAACAACTTCTTTTATCCATGTAAGTAAAAGATAACTGTGACTTACAACCCAGACCGCATAGGCCAGCAAGGCGACTCAGTGGATTAAGGCACTTGCTGCCAGTCCTGCCAGGGTGTTTGATTCCTGGAACCCATATGGTAGAAAGAAAAAACTGTCAAGCTGCCCTCTGACCTCCACATGCAATATGGCATGCACGTGTGCACACACACATATAAGTTAAATAAATAAATGTAATTTTAATTTTAAGAAAAGTACTAAACACCAGGTGCTATGTTGTAATGGTTAACACTCCGCACTCTGAATCCAGCAATCCGAGTTCGTAACTTGCTGGAATCTGTTCCTTGGGGAAAAGACCGGGTCATTCATCCTCATCAACTCAGACCATGAAACCCCACATCAATGGGCTGTCCATGCAGGCTTCAGCATTGCTGGGGGTATGTTTCACTTTCACCAAGGCATGGGAACAAGCATTGTAAAGTGACTTTCCAAGTACGTTCTGTGAATTCTGAACAATTGGGCTCCAGTATGTTGAGGAGGACATGGAAAAATGACTAAAAATATGTGACAGGTTTTGCTTTTCATGAGTGAAGAAGGGATGAACCCAGTGTAGTGGGTTCCAGTACAGAAGTCACAAACGCCTATCAATATGACCACCGAATCTGTTACCTTTGTCATCATTCAGCAATAGATTTTACTGTGTGGTTTTCATACACTGAAGGGATGTGGTCCCCTCTCTGGGGGCCCCAGGAGCACCTTTGCCTCTGACTGATTCCACAAGATGCCTGTGTGGGTGAGCCTAAATGGAAGAGAAAACTGGTTAGGTTCTGTCGTGGGTGTATGTTTGCAAATGTGGTATTTCAGCAGCCTGGAGAATTACCAAGGCAGAGGAGAGGATTCTGCAGGCAAGTTTAATTACTTTTAAACAACGAGCCGTTCCAACTCTCAGATGAGGCTTTTCTTGACTTTCTTGGGGGCTTTAAACAGGTTGCTTTCACTTGGAAATCCTCACGGGAGGGAAAGAACCAGAGCTGATTGGGAGTTTTTGAAAACAGAGAGGTACGACGGGGTTTTAAAAACTATTCACAGCAGTGGCTTTGAAATTACCAAGCGCAAGCTTTGTGCTGGCTGAACTAGCTCGCTTGCTGTCTGAATTCCTAGAGCAACTCTGCCCATGTTCTGGGAGCGTGTCTATACAACTCTATGAATAGCCATTCCAGTGGTCCTCAATCGGGGGTGGTTTGACCAACACAACTGCCAAGAGACACGATGTTGAGGAGAAAGCATTTTTCGTTGTCACAACTTGAAGAAAGAGCTCCTGGTATCAAGTGGGTAAAGGATGTTAACCATCCTACCATACTCAGACAGCAAAGAATCCATGGTGACACTCACGCCATTAAGGGCATGCGCATTCTTCATATAGGAGCACCTGAACTAGGAATGATTAGTTTAGACAACAACAAGTCTAGGGAAGAGGAGGAGGCTTAGTAGGTAAAGCTTTGCCAGGGTGAGGCTCTTATCTGGGATCAGGAGAAAGCACAGAAAAAGTCAAAGGCAGTGGGACACGCCTGGATTCCCACAATGGAAGGGTTGGTAAAGACAGACAGATCTTGGAAACTTGCTGGACAGCTATTTTATCCTACTTGGCCACATTCCAGGTAAATGAGAGGCCCTTTCTCAAGCAAAAGGTGGAAAGCACCTGGGGAATGACATCTAAGGTTGCCCTCTGATGCACCTGCACACACATGTATATAAGTACCCCCCACATACAAATGCACCCACATGAACATGCACACACACACACACACACACACACACACACACAAAGTCTCTGAGAACTCAAGTACCATTGCATTTTAGATGCTCATCTAATCATAAATACTCAGGGAGAATTGTATTCTTTCTGTTTTTTGAATAATATCTCAAGCAAGCATTTATTTGCAATTCTCTTAGCTACTCTAGTCAAAAATCACTTTGGAATCCAGCCATGTTGTACCTAGCCAGGGGAGAGTTGGGGCAATAGATTAGAATCTGGTAGCTTTTTCCGTGAGTGGTCTCAGGGGTGGGGGCAGAGCTAGGAACTCTATTTCCTGGCCAGGACTAGACATGACCACTCAAATCACAGTGACCTGCTTTAGAGGCTAGAGTCAGCAGTGTCACCCAGATCCATAAGGGACATGGCAGTTGATTTGGATGCCTTCTCCTCCTAATGCTTATTTTTAGCTGACAGTTAAATAAGACGTCAGGACGTAGGGAAAAGAAGTCTGAAGGAAGCTGAATCTAAAAGCTTTTACTTCTTAAGTCACTTCAAAGAGGGGGTGCTGAAAAGCATAGCCTATTGCAGAAACTCTAACCCTAGCCCTGTCCTACAAGAAAAGTTGTTTCATCCCTTGTTCATGAACAGAAACAGGGTTCATTCTGCCAGTGTAAGCAATGCAGCTACTGACAGGCAAATCTGTCACCCAACCCAGATTTCACTAGAGGAACTTTAGTGTTATACAGCTCATGTCACAAGATACCTGAGGCCTATCTAAGTACCTTCTTAGGAAACTAATTGTAGGCAAGTACAGAAAGACAAAATTAAGAAAGGTCTCCTACGCACTATATTCTTGTATGTTGTGGAGAATACTGTCAAAACTATGGGAGCAAGAAGAGAAGGTTCAGGCCATGTGTGGGTGTTGCAAACTCCTCATTATAAAGATAATTTGTTTGTTTCAAAATATATTAGATCATCAATTAGCATTTTGTTGCCAGTAGATATTTATTAGGAACTTAATGGAATTCTAGCATTTGAGAACATGTCATGCATATTTATGCCAACCAAGTAAATATGAAATGAAAATTGTTTCTGTGACCTTTTGAAATGCCAGGATTTGTCACCCCTTATGAAATCTAAATATTCGTTGCCCTGGTTTTAAATTATCTTCATCATTGAAAGCAGGCATACAGTTGAAGAGATAAAATCCGGAGCTATGAGGAAGGTAAACAAGCCTAGATTCTAAACCTCACCAAACTACATATGGCAAAGATGCATTTTCTTAGGGCAAAGACATCCAGATTGCACCCTGAGAGAACATCCTTCGTGATACCTTACCTGCAGCTCTTTGCCTTCTCTACTCAGCCATCTAAGAAAGTCCAAGGCAACCCAAATATCTATAACTAAACTGGGTTGTGGGAGGGTATATATGGCTCAGTTGGTAGACCACTCATCTATGCACAAAGCCCTGGACTTTATCTCTAGTCCCAGAGGAGCAGGACTTAGTAACTCACGTTTGTAATCCACAGGAAGGGGAGACAAGAAGATGAGAAGAAGGTCATATAGAGAATTCTAGGTTACCCAGGGCTACCTGAGAAAAGTAAAACAAAACAACCAATCAGAAACAGGACATGGTAACTCTCATGTAATCCACAGGAGGAGGAGATGAGAAAATAAGGAATCCGAGGTCATATAGAGAAATCTAGGCCACCCAGGGCTACCTGAGAAAAGCAAAACAAAACAGTTAATCACACATCACTTTCACTGGGCCACCCTGGTCCCAACGGTTGTTCTCTAGCTTCCTTAGGCTATAGGGCATTTTCTTATGAGTGATTGGTGTGGGAGTCTACTGTGGGTGGGACTACCACTTAGCTGGTGAATCTGATTTCTATAAGAAATCAAAGTGAGCAAGCTATGGGGAATAACCAGTAAGCAGTATTCCTCTACGGCCTCTGCATCAGGTCTTGCCTCCAAGTTCCTGCCCTGACTTCCTTTCAATGATTAGCAGTGATGTGGAAGTGTAAGCCAAATAAACCTTTTCCTCCCCAGGTTTCTTTGGTCATGGTGTTTCATCACAATAGTAACCCCAACTAAGACACAGGTGTTTTAATAAATTAGAAGCTCTCCATTTTTTCTATCTAGGTTGATTGACCAGTGAGCTCCCAGAATCCACCTGTCTCCAGCACTCAATACAGCCATGCCCAACTTTTTACATGCAGGGTGGTGATTCAAACTTAGTTCTTCATGCTTTCATAGGAATCACTCTTACCCACTGAGCCATCTACCAACCTCTACAATTTCATAATTGTAATAATACATTTGCTTTAACGTGGTATAATCAAAATATTGTCATTTGGATAAGATAGTCAATAGTAGGATGATTAATGAGATAATTGCTGTCATTTTAGTTTCAAGTCTTCAAAAATCCCATGTGTTTTTACTTTTACAGAACATCTCAATTTTAAAACATTTCAAGTGTTCAGGGCCTCATGAGGCTAATATTAGGCTATGGTATTATACATGGACACAGACTTTCCCTTTCAATGTCTCAGTGGCTCACATTTCATGCTACTATTTATTCAAGAAAAGCAAATTTTGGAGTGTCTGCTATCTTAGGATCTCATCTAGGTAGTGTCTAGCATCTAATTAAACTGGGCAAGATTCCCTTTCTGTCCAGAATTTATATCTTAGGCAAGGGATGTAAACCACTGGTCAGAAGGCAGGAGGGAACTGTCTGAGACAGGAAAGTCAGAAGGTTGTGCTGTAGAGGGGGTGGTAAGAGCGCCAAGGGTGGGGCCTCACTGAGACAGGGACATCTGAGCATCTGGGGAAAATAAGAAAGCAGGGTAGGGGCCATCTGGAGGAATAGAACTCCATACAGACAGGACAGTGGGTACCAGGCAACCTCTGGAGTGAGCATTTCAAAAGAACCATGGTGAATGAGGTGCAGCGCAGCACAGAAAGCAAGAAAATGGAGGCATCAAGGGGACCAGTGTGATGGCTTGGTGGGGCTTTGGTTTCTCTCTGAGTGAGCGAGAGAGGATTTTACTTGGAAGTCCAAAGAGATCTACGTTTTTGTACCAGCACCTTCTGGTTGAACCATACAGCTGCAAACGCACCCCCACCTCCTTCTCCCTGTGGCTTGCATTCCCTCTGCAGGCTGCACGCAGGTGTACAGCACTAGGACCCGCTGCTGAAAGGTAGCTACTGCATCTTCCAAGGTGGCCCTTGCACATCTCCTGTTCAACAGTTTCTTCAGCCTCACGGCTGTGTCAGAGAGAGACCATCCCGTCAGCTGTCAGGGAAATCGCCACATGAAAGGAAACAATTTCTGAACATTGTCTTCCTCAAGGCAGATGCCCTGCAGAAATCAGACACCCCTCCTTCATCGGGCATCTCACTTGTTTGGCATAAAAAAAAAAAGATTGCTTTTAGGAAAATGAAGGCATCCTCGTTCATAAGCCTAATGTCTGAGTCCTGGAGGTCAGGGGCACGCCCCTTAGATCCCTGTTGCCCAGAGGGGCTGGGAAGCAGCAGCACAGGCTGTGAGCATCTGATGAACGCAGCACCTGGGCCGCAGCCTTCTCTTGTTGAGTGACTTCCAATTGCTTTCAACAAGCTCTTCCAGGAAATGGAGCGCTGATTTGAGCTGGAAGGCCCACTCCAGACCTTTTACCCAGAATCCTCTCTGAATTGTTCAGATGACTCTCTGAAATGGTTTTTGATGGCTAAAAATGGTAGTATTAAGTGTGTCTCATTGTTCATGATTGTGGGAGTTGACTGAATTCCACCAAGTGCTCTTTCTGCTGCCTTTGGGATAGCCTTGAGCCTGCTGTCTCCTGGAGGCGCCAGTGGCTAGAATTGGCAAGATGTCTTATACACCTGTCTGAGAGTGTTTGGGGATAAATGCATCCCAAGTTTCACCTCCTGGAAGCTAGAAACATCTAGAACCTTGGATAGACTAGAGCACCCAAGGTAGCCCCTTGTACATTCAGCCAGTTGGAACACTGAGTTCTTTCAGAAGCGCCCAGCCTTTTGACATGGTGATCCAACCTTGTCATCTACAAAGTCCTGCTCAAGAACCACACCACCAAATTACAAGAGAAATTGCAGCATTGGGGCGTTTGTCTCTATGGTAAAGCACTTGCTTTGCAAACCAAAAGCCCTAGGTCCTGTCTTCAGTAGCAGGAATGAAAAACAACAACAAAAGAGACCCTCCAAAACCATCAGACGTCATAGAGATAATTACACCGCAGCACTATTCACAATCGCTAAGCTATGAGAACAGCCTAGGTATCCAACAAAAAAGCAATGCAAAAAGAAGATGAGCTGTCTACACAGTGGACTGTTTTCCAGTTACAAAAACTGAAGTTATGTCACAGGATCATGGATACAGCGGGAGATAATCATAGTAAGTGAATTAAAGTCATCTCAGAGAGACAAATATCTATTGGTTCTCTCATTTGTGGTTCCTAGATTTTACAAAGATAGACCAAATCATGTGGGGGTCTGAGGGTGTAATTAGAAGAGTCTAGGGAGGGGACCAACGAGACTAATCGAGGGAGGGGTGAGACTAGGAAAGGGAAGGGTTATGGGAGAATATGCTTCAACATACAACATACGCATTTACAAAATCTATGAGGAAACTGTACGCTTGAAGTATGTACATATCAACTATGCCTTAATAAAGCTGCTTTTCTATAAAATAAAACTTGCTCCCCCTCCAATCTCCTGTTTTAAGTAAATTTATGATTTGTGCCATGACAAATTCTTAGCTGTCTGGGGTACATGCATCCCGGGAGCAGGCAGAATATGCCTTATAAACTGTGGCATTAGTCCCCTGACAGTATGGTGACCTTGTTCTAAGGGGCTTTTCTGTTAAATCCACCTATGAGACACAGGGGTCTCTAAAATGAAGGGTCTCTTGGTATGGACAGATGCTAGCCAAAGGTAAAAAGATTGGGGCTGAAGAGACGGTTCAGTTGGTAGAGTTCTTGCCACACTAAATCCTAGCTGGCTCTAGAGCATGGGAAGCAGGAAATGGCCTGGGAATAGGAGATTGTCCACAGAGAGAAGGGCTTGCTGCTACTTGGCTGATTGGTTCTAAAAGCAGAGCATGATGGGGCCTTGATGCCTTATCTCCAGTGTACAGGGGAGGGATGTGGGCTTTTTTTTTCCCGCTTTCTTTATTGATTTAGCTTGAAGCTGTCAGTTAAAATAGACTCATCCTATCTGCTTCCTCTCTCCACTTTCTGGTCTGTAACTTAATTTAGGGCATTGCAGAATTCTCTTATCATTTCTAAGGGATGAAGTGGCACCATTTTTTTTACAGAAAGGAAATAAGTTTATTTTAACCACTGCCAGGAAGACAACAGGGACCATGACCATAGCACGAGAGTGAACCCCCACCTGGAAGCTGCACGTTTGGGGCGCAGTCTGGGAAATTGCCCAGTGGCATTCTGCTGTGTTCTACAGGTCAAAGCAAGTCACAAAGCTGAACTCAATTTAAGGTGAGTAGGTAGTCTGTTTCTTCATGCAGCCATCTTTAATCCATCCCAAAAGAAAATAAGGGGTACTTACTAAAGCAATTACCAGGTCAGCAATAGTAGTTAATTTCATCAATTCTAAAAAATACAACTTTACTGCTCCTTTCTATTTTAAAGTAGTCAGATATTCATAGTAAGTCTTTAAGTCAATACAGAGAAGTCACATACACACATCTCTCCATCTTCCCCCAATGATAGGTCATACAAAATTTTGGTAAATTACCAAAACCAGAAAACTGACATAATCAATAGAATACAAGAAATAGAAGAAAGAACATCAATAAGTTTAATAGAGACCTGAGTCTCAGTAGTTTACCCTGAAGTAATACCTGGTTGCTGGAAGAACCACAAACTGAGATTACCGAGCACCACCCAAAAACAGCCCATCCAAAGGAAATGCCTAACGTTCCAACCACTGTAGATAGGACCGCCTGCCAGCACACACTCACCAGGACACCTCTAGACAAATATCAGCCAATCAGGAGTCCTGAACCTTAGAAACCCCTCACCCCCACCTTTACTACTATAAAAACCCAATTCTAACTGAGCTTGGGGCTCTCCGGTTATTCCAATACGTAGGACGTGCGGAGAGACCGAGTTTGCAAACTTGCATAAAATAAAGGTTCTTTGCTTTTGCATATGGGACTCAGTCTCCTTGTTGGCTTTTTGAGGACTTCACGTATTTAGGCATAACAGTTACTATGACAAAATATAAAAGCCATGCAAGGAAATAAGGGTTTGTTTTGGCTTACAGTTTGAGGGTATCTTTCATATGGCAGAGCAGACATAATGGCGGAGTGTGAGGCTGCTGAACAGATTGCATCCATAGTCAGGAAGCAGAGGAAAACGAATGAAAGTCCCCAGCTCACTGATTTGCATTCTATCCAGGACCCTATTTGATGGAAAGGTGCCGCCACTGCTGGGGTATGTCTTCCTTCTTCAGTAATTCAACCTAGAAATTCCTTCACAGACTTGCCCAGAGGTTTGTGTCCTATATAAGTCTATATCCTCTCAAGTTGTTCATTATGATTAACCACTCCACTTTTCAAATTTTAAAATCCCAGGAAATGGAGAGTTCACAGGAGCAACAAGCTTATAAACTAAGTGTAACACGAAACTTGTACTTAAGCAGTTGGTCACTGAATTTCAGGCTAGCAGACTTTCTGCTTGCAATGCAATGAAACGGCTTTATTCAGTGGAAGACATTCGGCTCTGCATTTAATCAACCCTCTGCAAAGAGTAAATATAGAAAAAAATGAAATGAAGATGGGAAGGAGGTGATTCAATTGCTTTACATATACAATTAATGCAAATTCTCGAGAGAGGCCACCTATGGACTGAAAAAGTACTTTAAATGGAAGGTCACTTCAATAATTTTTTAAAAAATGTTCCTCATTTTTGAACTATTAAAATGTTTAAATTAAGAAGTAAAAGAGACCTTGAGATTTCTGTCTGGTGCTCCAATGTGGGTCTCTGTCTCTGTCTCCTTTCATCGCCTGATGAAGGTTAATATTCAGGAGGATGCCTATATGTTTTTCTTTGGGTTCTCCTTCTTATTTAGCTTCTCTAGGATCACTAATTATAGGCTCAATGTCCTTTATTTATGGCTAGAAACCAAATATGAGTGAGTACATCCCATGTTCCTCTTTTTGTGTCTGGCTTACCTCACTCAGGATAGTATTTTCTATTTCCATCCATTTGCATGCAAAATTCAAGAAGTCCTTGATCAGGAGCAGAAGGAGAGAGAGCGAGAGCAAGGAACTCAGGACCGCGAGGGGTGCACCCACACACTGAAAAAATGGGGATGTTCTATCGGGAACTCACCAAGGCCAGCTGGCCTGGGTCTGAAAAAGCCTGGGATAAATCCGGACTCACTGAACATAGCAGACAATGAGGACTACTGAGTACTCAAGATCAATGGCAATGGGTTTTTGATCCTACTGCACATACTGGCTTTGTGGGAGCCTAGGCAGTTTTGATGCTCACCTTACTAGACCTGGATGGAGGTGGGTGGTCCTTGGACTTCCCACAGGGCAGGGAACCCTGATTGCTCTTTGGGCTGACGAGGGAGGGGGACTTGATTGGGGGAGGGGGAGGGAAATGGGAGGCGGTGGTGGGGAAGAGACAGAAATCTTTAATAAATAAATAAATAAATTTTAGGGGGCTGGAGAGATGGCTCAGTGGTTAAGAGCGCTGTCTGCTCTTCCAGAGGTCCTGAGTTCAATTCCCAGCAACCACATGGTGGTTCACAACCACCTGTAGTGAGATCTGGCGCCCTCCTCTGGTGCGTGGGCATACATGGAGGCAGAATGTTGTATACATAATAAATAAATAAAAAATAATAATAAATAAATTTACAAAATAAATAAATTTAAAAAAAAGAAGTAAAAGAGAGCAAGAAAGCCAAGGGCTGATGGTGTAACACTTGTTTAGCATATACAAAGTCCTGGCTTCTGCCCCCAACACAGCATGTAAAACAGGCATGATGATATAAGTCTGTAATTCCAGCACTTGGGAGGTAGAGGCAGGGGAATCAGAAGTTCAAGGTCATCCTTGGTTGCACGGTAAATTCAACACCAGCTTGGGCTACTGAGATCCTATCTCAGAAAAAAAGAGGGAATGAGAGAGGGAGGGAGGGAGGGAGGGAGGGAGGGAGGGAGGAGGGAAGGAGAGAAGGAGGGAGGGAGGGAGGGAGGGAGGGAGGGAGGGAGGGAGGAAGAAACAGATAGAAAGGAAGGGAGAGAAAGGCAGGAAGGGAAAGGAGAAATGGTTTATTCATTGGTAGGTTGGAGCCAAATAGGATACTTAACACATAGATGATTACCAGGAAAAGAAGAAATTTGTATAACAGTGGTTGAGGGAGATACAAAAAGAATTATAATTTGCAAGTCTCAACTTTGATCCCTTTAAAATGTTGACCTCTAACTGGAAGCTAACAGTCAAAATCCACTTCACACATTTAAGAAAGTGCCATTGGATGCCAGGCAGCTTGCATTCTAAATTCAGTGCAAAAGAAAGACCTAACTGGTTTAAAATGCATTCACTCTTCCTCCCAGCATGCACACTTCCTTTGATTGATGGGGCTGTCTTGTGATTCAAGACATGTAGCAAATTCAGATCAGTTTGAGTTTATTCATGGAATAAAGGGAGTGAACTGAAGTAAATGGTTGTTTGTTGGTCTAGTTCCCACTAAGCATTTATGCGACGTTGCATCTTATCTGAGTGGGTTAAAGCAAGCCAACACACTTAAAGCAAGATGGATGGATGGATCTTAACTACTTAGAAAAATATAAAAGGGCCAAATACACAGAATTTGCTCCTAATCGGCGCTGGTTTGCAGACCTTGGAATAAAGATGATGGCTGAAGGCAATAGAACAGCATTTTCATCTACCATACTTTGGTAAACTCCAGGGGCAAACAGCCCCATTTAACAGATGAGGAAAACAGGTTATATAATTTATCCAAGGCCACACACATCCAATCAAAAGAAAACGGGGTTTTAAAAAGTTATTTCTCACCAGGTATGGTGGTTTATGCCTTAAAACCCAGAACTCAGGAGGCAGAGGCAGGCAGATCTCTGAGTTTAAGGCCAGCCTGGTCTACAAAGTGGCTTCCAGGGACAGCCAGAGCTATACAGTGAGACCCTGTCTTGAAAACAACAACAAGTTATATTGTATGTGATGTCCTGCACAATTATTTCTTTTGTGTGTGTGCATGTACATGTAGAGACCAGAAGACAACCTCAAAACTTATCCACCAAATGCTGTCTACCATTTCTTTTCTTTTCTTTCTTTCTTTTTTTTAGACAGAAATCTCTCACTGGCATAGAGTTGGCCAAGTGGACTAGACCAGGGATCTGCCTGTCTCTGCCTCTCCAGCACCGAGAGTACTATAAATAAACAGCACCATGCTTGGCTGCGTTTTACATTGGTTCTGGAAATCCAGCTCAGCTAGTAACTGAGCCATCAGCACAGCCCTGCTTCGAAATATGTAAATATAAACATCAAAACATAACTGGACAAAGAGTTTTGAGTAAGGAACTGGGTGGCCTCTGAAACAGATAAATAGATCAGAGGGAGAGGAGAGGTGGCGAGGATGGAAGATCAGGAAGAGCGGAGGGAGGGGAAACTTCAGTCAGGATGTATTTTAGGAGACAAGAATAAATAAATCAATTAAAAATAAAGAAAAATATTGATGAGGTATATGTTTACAAGAAAAATATCCCCATTTTAATTTTTAATGCTTTAGATCATGTAATAATAGGGTTAATCTTCTATTGTAGGGTCAGACAACTGGCATTTCTACAAAACTTGCCTAGTTGGCACTAACTGCAAAAAAGCAGCGCCCACCCATACAGCATTAAATAATGTTCTACTTTATGAAAGGCAATGCAGTGTCTGTAGTGTCTATTATTAAGTTCCCCAACGGGCTCTGGGGTAGCATCCTATAATCAACCGCATTAGCTTTTATGCAGTGAAACACATGGAGATTTCCTCTAAATGAGAACAGAGACTATAAGAAGCTCTGGGACAACTGAAGTCAAATTTTGCTAGCAAATCACTAATGAGAGGAGATTTTTTTTCTGGCTTTTCAAAGCATTTAGGTCATAAAATTGTGCGTGAGGAATTATGAAAGCATATATTTCATACTTCTTCGCTTTGCAAAAATAGGATGCTGAGTGATCTCAAGCACTGGCAGACACAAGCTCTTCCTTTTCAACAAGGCTGCTTCTCTAACCAGAGTTAAACTAGATACATATTCCCTTCTTCAACAGATAGGTAGGTAGATAGATAGATAGATAGATAGACAAACAGACAGACACAAAGACAGACAGACTGATGTTGAGAGAGAGAGAGACAGGTCATACACTGGACTTCCCTTCTACGAGACCCCCTTTTCCCCTTCCAGTAAGTACAGCTTCTCTTTGTACCAACCTTTGTGAGATCAGAATAGTTACCAGTGGATGGACCTGCCCGCAAGCTGCCCTTTCTCTTTGTGAAGTCCCCTCTATTAAAGGCAGTTTATAGCTAAACCTCCTGGGGCCACATGGGTGTGAGTGTGAGTGTGTGTGTGTGTGTGTGTGTGTGTGTGTGTGTGTGGCGTGGTGTGTTACTTCTGCACAAGTCCATGGAACCACTCCAAAGGAAGGAACTGTAAAGGCCATTGAATCTATGTGTGATGATGTGGTTTGAAATTAAATGGCCCCATAGGCCCATAGAGAGTGACACTATTAGGCTATATGGCTTTGTTGGAGTAGGTGTGGCTTTGTTGGAGATGTGTCACTGGGGGCAGGCTTTGAGGTCTCAGAAGCTCCAGCCAGGCCTAGTAGCTCACATTTCTTCCTACTGTATGTGAATTCAGATGTGGACCTCTCGGGTCCTTCTCCAGCACCATGTCTGCCTGCATGCTGCCGCGCTTTTCTTCATGATGATAATGGACAAAAACCTCTGAAACTGCAAGCCAGCCCCAACTAAATATTTTCCTTTATAAGAGTTACTATGGTCATAGTGTCTAGTCATAACAATAAAACCCTAACTAAGAAAGATGACCGCACCCAAGATGTCCCAGTGGTTCCTATTGCCTGGTATCGCACCTTAGTATAGTCCTACTATATTCCTCTCCGCTATTATAACAGCAGAGTTCCCATGACCAAAAGAACACAAAGGAAACTATGATATGTTACTTCTGAAGGAAATTGGGTTGTAAGGGAGCCTCCTTTCCTGCCTCTTCAAGTAGCAATGTCATAAGAACATTCATGCATCCAGGCAGCTCTCCAGACATTACACATGATGAGGAACCAAGGACCCCTGCACATGAGTGGCCAGTTTAGAATCTGGTTCTCCAGAGCCAGGATAGCCCTCAGATGACTGACTGTAGCCCCAGCTGATGTGTTGACTGCAACTTCAGAAGAGAGTCAGAACTACTCAACTAAAGTGCTCTTCAATTACCAGCCCTTGGAAACCACTGAGCAGAAATGTCTGTTTTGCCAAGCCAGAGCTTGGAGGAGTGCCCTGTGGTACAACAATAGATAAAATCCGGTCCCACCCATTCACAGATGAGGAATGGGTTAGTTATCTTTCTTCTTGTTGTGATAAAACACCTGGCTAGAGCAACTTTTAGGAGGAAGGGTTTCTTTTGGCTTACAGTTTGAAGGTACAATTCCTAGAGCTGGAGAAGTCACAGCAGCAGGAGCATTAGGCTGCTGGTCACATTGTGTCTATAATCAGGTAGTGAAGGGAGACGGAAGCTGCTGCTAAGTTCTCTCTCTCCTTTTCTTTCAGTCTAGGATCCCAACCTATAGAATGATGCCACCCATGTTTAGAGTGAGTCTTCCAATGTGAGAGCCAAAGTTACATGTTAAGTTTTAATTACTATGCCAAAGAGATCCGTGAAACAAAAAATGCCTCTGAGCCGCCGGGCCCCTTGCCCAAGGACAGACAGTTCCACAATGGAGGCTATTGTGTATGAAAGATAACATAAGCCACAAGTTTTCATTCCTCTAAAGGAGTTTGTGTGACCCGTCTGCACCAGTTGTGTTTGATCACAGATGGGCAGGAGATTAACAGACAGGAAATACATCAGGATGCACACTAGCTCCTGATTGGATATAGGTTGGTGGTGTATCAGGATGTGTACTTGCCCAATACTGCAAAGGATGGGAAATACTTAAGTCACTATAAACCATTATTTGGGGCCATTTTCTGGAAACCCAGAGATGGACCTGGTCATAGCCCATCCACCTGGCCTAGTATTTAATTAAAGCTTGCTTCCAATGTGGCTTTAAATAGTGATCTTGTTCTTAATCGTTGGGGTTAATAACCACCTTAGTTTCTCTGATCTAGAAACTCCCTAACAGATAAGCCGGGAAGTTTGTCTCTTAGATGATTCTAGATCCTCTCTAGTAGGCACTTAATATTAATCATTACCAGGAGACTTAGAAACACAAGGACCCCTGATGCCCTGGGACTCCGAGGGCCAGCCCAGTTCATTCTGCTTATGTGGAGTGGGCAATGGGCCTGTAAGCATCTTACAACCTTGACAGCAGTTTCCTGGAATTTAGTGTTTCTCATAAAGATGCTTAGAAGCCCTTGGAAAATATAACTTTGAAAAACATTTAGCACAGATGTCCTGCTTCTGGAAGGAATGTGTCCACTTACTAACTGTTCCCCAAAATAATCCTCTCTGGGTATTTGTCCAGAGAAGGTTGTTTGTCCCTGCAAAAGTGAAATTTCCTGCACCATGTTTATTAACCAGAAAACACAAGAGAGTGTGGAGCCCTTTTTCTCTCCTGCTAGAGAAAAGCCTGCTCTTGAGAGCATCTGCATTCCCTCAGCTGGGTTCCACTGCAGCGTTGACTGCAGTCGGCTCTGGGAGGATGCACCCGGATTGCACGAGACACCAAAGCAGCCGCTGACCCTTGCCTCCTTTATGCGCTGAATGGTTCCGTCCCCTGCTAACGAGGAGTATCTATTCATACCAGCTGCAGTTTACATACAGGATGTGTTTCCTGTCTGAAGCCCCCATCTGACTCCTCAAATCACCATATGTCATATGCTTATGTATTTTAGGTACAGATGGAAACATTACTCATGTAATTCATCACATGGGAAGATCCACAGGCTAGCTACTTTATTTCAGCTGAAGCATTAATTTCTACCTTTGCTCCTGAAAGGAAAAAAATCCAAAAAATAGGGCCAGCAAGATGGCTCAGTAGTTAGGTAAATCTGCACAAACTAGAGAACCTGAGTTTGGTCCCTAGGTCCCAAACAATTGGTTCTGAGAGTTGTCCTACGACCTCTCTGCATGTTCTGTGACACATGCTATCTCATGTGTATACGCAGATAAAGACAAAGACAGAGACAGAGAAATAGATGATTATGTGTCAGTTCTGAGCATTGGTTCAAAAGGACTTACAGCTTCCAACCCCTCTTCTGGAGCCTTGAGGCCACCATGTTAGCGTGGCCAGGCTAGCCAATGAGCAGCAGACAGGCAGCAAATCAGCAGAGGCAAGGACTTTCCATACACATGACCACAAGTGTGTTCATAATGCAACAAAAAAAGCCTTGCTAGGCGGCGTGCGCCACCACCGCCCGGCAGGCCAGGATTTTATTCCTTGTTAGGTCTGAATACCAGTCCATCGTTTAGAGGCCACGTTTTCTGCTGCTAGACGCGGCGCAGCGGCGGCACGGCGGCAGCGCCAGACGCGGCGCAGCGGGGCCAGACCCAAGCGGCTGGGACAGGCGTGCAATAAGGAGAGCAGATCGCCCTACTACAATTGAATCAAAGAGGTAGGCCTTTGGTTGGCCAGGTCACTGGCACAAGGGGAGCCTGGTCCTGTCCTGAAGATCCTTCGGAGGGGTGAGAGGGTTCTTGGCCTGCAGCAGGAACCACGAAAGAGAGTGAGGGCATTTTGTAAGCGGAGCCCTTGGCCAGCAGGGAAACCTGATCCGATTTCTAAAGGATCCATTGGATAGGATCAATAGGAGGAGATGGGCAGGCGCCAAGGCAAGAACTCACCCAATAATCCGAAAAACAACATGAAAACATCAGAACCCAATGATCTTACAACAGAAGTATTTGAACAACCTAACACAGAAGAAGTGGAAAAAATCGACTTTATGAAGATAATAGAGTCCCTTAAACAACATGTAAAAAATGCCCTTATAGAAATGGATGAGAAGTATAACAAAAAGTTTGAAGAAATGAGTAAATACGTACATGATACCCTGGGAAACCAAGAAAAAAACATCAAACAGGTAATGGAAACAGTTCAAGAATTGAAAACTGAAATGAAGGCAAAGAAGAAAATACAAACTGAGGACCAGCTGGATATGGAAAATCTAGGCCAACGAGCAGAGTCTACAGAAACAAGCATAATCAATAGAATACAAGAGCTAGAAGAAAGACTCTCAGATGCTGAGGACACCATAGAGAAAATAAACGAACAGATCAAAGAAAACAGCAAAGCCAACAAATTCTCAACACAAAACATTCAGGAACTATGGGACACAATAAAAAAACCAAACCTAAGAATAATAGGAATAGAAGAAGGAGAAGAGTCACAGCTCAAAGGCCCAGAAAATATTTTCAACAAAATTATGGAAGAAAACTTTCCCAACTTAAAGAAAGATATTCATTTAAATATTCAAGAAGCATACAGAACACCAAACAGACTGGATCAAAGAAAAACATCTCTTCGCCATATAATAATCAAAACACAAAATATACAGGTTAAAGAAAGAATATTAAGAGCTGCAAAAGAAAAAGGGCAAGTAACTTATAAAGGTAAACCGATCAGACTTACACCTGACTTCTCGATGGAAACTATGAAAGCCAGAAGATCCTGGATAGAGGTTCTGCAGAAGCTAAGAGACCATGGATGCAAACCCAAACTACTATACCCAGCCAAGCTATCGTTCACTATCAACGGAGAAAACAAGACATTCCAGGATAAGAACAAATTTAAACAATACGTAGCCACAAATCCAGCCCTACAGAAAGTAATAGAAGGAAAATCGCAACCCAAGGAATCCAACACTGCCAACACTGCCTACAATAACCCAGGCATCTAATGACCCTTCACGAGCACATCTCAAAGAAAGGAGACACACAATCTCTACTACCAAAAGCAATAAGAATAACCGGAGTAAACAACCACTGGTCATTAATATCACTTAATATTAATGGGCTCAATTCACCTATAAAAAGGCACAGGCTAAAAGATTGGATACGAAAACAGGATCCAACATTCTGCTGTTTGCAAGAAACACATCTCAACCACAAAGACAGGCACCTACTCAGAGTAAAGGGTTGGGAAAAGGTGTTTCAAGCAAATGGTCCTAAGAAAAAAGCAGGTGTGGCCATACTAATTTCTAACAAAACTGACTTCAAACTAAAATCAATCAGAAGAGACCGAGACGGTCACTTTATACTCATAACAGGAACAATTCATCAGGAGGACGTCTCAATCCTGAATATATACGCCCCCAATATAAAAGCACCTACTTATGTAAAAGAAATATTACTAGAACTCAAGGCAGACATCAAACCACACACACTAGTAGTAGGAGACTTCAACACACCTCTCTCTCCAAGGGACAGGTCAATCAGACAGAAACCTAATAGAGAATTAAGAGAATTATTGGAGGTAATGAAGCAAATGGACTTAACAGACATCTATAGAACATTCCACCCAAATAGGAAAGAATATACCTTCTTCTCTGCAGCTCATGGAACCTTCTCAAAAATTGACCACATACTCGGAAACAAAGGAAACCTCCACAGATACAAAAAAATATCAGTGTCCACCTGTGTCTTATCAGATCATCACGGATTAAAGTTAGAAGGCAACAACCACACTGCCCCCAAAAAACCGACAAACTCATGGAAACTGAACAGTCAACTACTGAACCACACCTGGGTCAAGGAAGAAATCAAGAAAGAAATTAAAGTCTTCCTTGAATTTAATGAAAATAAAGGGACAACATACTCAAACCTATGGGACACAATGAAAGCAGTGCTAAGAGGAAAGTTCATAGCACTAAGTGCCCACTTAAATAAAACGGAGAATGCATACATTGGGGACTTAAAAACACACCTGAAAGCTCTAGAAAAAAAAAGAAGCAGACGCGCCCAGGAGAAGTAGAAGACTGGAAATAATAAAACTGAGGGCTGAAATCAACAAAATAGAAACACAGAAAACAGTCCAAAGAATCAATGAAACAAAAAGCTGGTTCTTGGAGAAAATCAACAAGATCGACAAACCCCTATCCAAACTAATTAAACGACAGAGAGAGAACACGCAAATAAATAAGATCAGAAATGAAAAGGGGGAAATAACCACAGACACAGAGGAAATTCAGAGAATCATTAGATCTTACTACAAAAGCCTGTATGCCACAAAACTGGAAAATACAAAAGAAATGGACATTTTTTTAAATAAGTATCATATACCAAAGCTAAACCAAGACCAGGTGAATGATCTAAATAGACCGGTTTCTCGCGAAGAATTAGAAATGGTTATCAAAAATCTCCCTTCGAAAAAAAGCCCAGGACCAGATGGTTTCAATGCAGAATTCTACCAGAACTTCCAAGAAGAATTAATACCTATACTCCTTAAGGTATTTCACAATATAGAATCAGAAGAGTCATTGCCAAATTCCTTTTATGAAGCTACAGTTACCCTGATACCAAAACCACAAAAAGACCCAACCAAGAAAGAGAATTACAGACCGATCTCACTCATGAACATCGACGCAAAAATCTTCAATAAAATACTGGCAAACCGAATCCAAGAACACATAAGAAAAATTATCCATTATGATCAAGTAGGCTTCATCCCAGAGATGCAGGGCTGGTTCAACATACGCAAATCTATCAATGTAATCCAGCATATAAATAAACTGAAAGAAAAAAAACCATATGATCATTTCACTAGATGCGGAAAAAGCATTCGACAAAATTCAACACCCCTTTATGATAAAGGTCTTGGAGAGAATAGGGATACAAGGGTCCTACCTAAATATAATAAAAGCTATTTACAGCAAGCCAACAGCTAACATTAAATTAAACGGAGAAAAACTCAAAGCCATCCCACTAAAATCAGGAACACGACAAGGATGTCCACTCTCGCCATACCTCTTCAATATAGTGCTTGAAATTCTAGCAATAGCAATAAGACAACATAAGGAGATCAAGGGGATTCGTATTGGAAAGGAAGAAGTTAAGCTTTCGTTATTTGCAGATGATATGATAGTGTACATAAGCGACCCCAAAAATTCTACCAAAGAACTCCTACAGCTGATAAACAGCTTTAGTAACGTGGCAGGATACAAGATCAACTCCAAAAAATCAGTTGCCTTCCTATACACCAAGGATAAGGAAGCAGAGAGGGAAATCAGAGAAGCATCACCTTTCACGATAGCCACAAATAGCATAAAATACCTTGGGGTAACCCTGACCAAGGAAGTGAAAGATCTACTTGACAAGAACTATAAGTCTTTGAAGAAAGAAATTGAAGAAGACACCAGAAAATGGAAAGACGTCCCTTGCTCTTGGATTGGGAGGACCAACATAGTAAAAATGGCAATTCTACCAAAAGCAATCTATAGATTCAATGCAATCCCCATCAAAATCCCATCAAAATTCTTCACAGATCTGGAGAAGACAATAATCAACTTTATATGGAAAAACAAAAAACCCAGGATAGCCAAAACAATCTTATACAATAAAGGTTTGTCTGGAGGCATTACCATCCCTGACTTCAAACTCTATTACAGAGCTACAGTATTGAAAACAGCTTGGTATTGGCATAAAAACAGAGAAGTCGACCAATGGAATCGAATAGAAGACCCTGACATTAACCCACAAACCTATGAACACCTGATCTTCGATAAAGGAGCTAAAAGTATACAATGGAAAAAAGAGAGCATCTTCAACAAATGGTGCTGGCAAAACTGGATGTCAATCTGTAGAAGAATGAAAATAGATCCATATCTATCACCATGCACAAAACTCAAATCCAAATGGATTAAAGACCTCAATATCAGTCCGAACACACTGAACCTGATAGAAGAGAAAGTGGGAAGTACTCTACAGCACATGGGCACAGGAGACCACTTCCTATGTATAACCCCAGCAGCACAGACACTAAGGGCATCATTGAATAAATGGGACTTCCTGAGGCTGAGAAGCTTCTGTAAAGCAAAGGACACTGTCACTAAGACAAAAAGACAACCCACTGACTGGGAGAAGATCTTCACCAACCCTGCAACTGACAAAGGTTTGATCTCCAAAATATATAAAGAACTCAAGAAACTAGACCGTAAAAGGCTAATCAACCCAATTATAAAATGGGGCACTGATCTGAACAGAGAATTCTCAACAGAAGAACTTCAAATGGCCAAAAGACACTTAAGGTCATGCTCAACTTCCTTAGCGATCAGGGAAATGCAAATCAAGACAACTTTAAGATACCACCTTACACCTGTCAGAATGGCTAAAATAAAAAACAGCAATGATAGCCTTTGCTGGAGAGGTTGTGGAGAAAGGGGTACACCCACCCATTGCTGGTGGGAATGCAAACTTGTGCAACCACTCTGGAAGGCAGTGTTTCGGTTTCTCAGGAAATTCGGGATCAACCTACCCCTGGATCCAGCAATACCACTCTTGGGAATATACCCAAGAGAGGCCCTATCATACAACAAAAGTATATGCTCAACTATGTTCATGGCAGCATTGTTTGTAATAGCCAGAACCTGGAAACAACCTAGATGCCCTTCAACGGAATAATGGATGAAGAAAGTATGGAATATATACATATTAGAGTATTACTCAGCAGTAAAAAACAAGGACTTCTTGAATTTTGCATACAAATGGATGGAAATAGAAAACACTATCCTGAGTGAGGTAAGCCAGACCCAAAAAGAGGAACATGGGATGTACTCACTCATATTTGGTTTCTAGCCATAAATAAAGGACATTGAGCCTATAATTCATGTTCCTAGAGAAGCTAAATAAGGTGAATCCAAAGACAAACACATAGGCATCCTCAGGAATATTAACCTTCATCAGGCGATGAAAGGAGACAGAGACAGAGACCCACACGGGAGCACCGGATAGAAATCTCAAGGTCCAAATCAGGAGCAGAAGGAGACGGAGCATGAGCAAGGAACTCAGGACCACGAGGGGTGCACCCACACACTAAGACAATGGGGATGTTCTATTGGGATCTCACCAAGGCCAGCTGGCCTAGGTCTGAAAAAGCATGGGATAAATCCGGACTAGCTGAACATAGCGGACAATGAGGAATACTGAGAATTCAAGAACAATTGCAGTGGGTTTTTGATCCTACTGCACGTACTGGCTTTGTGGGAGCCTAGGCAGTTTGAATGCTCACCTTACGAGACCTGGATAGAGGTGGGCAGTCCTTGGGCTTCCCACAGGTCAGGGAACCCTGATTGCTCTTCGAGCAGATGAGGGGGGGGGGAGTTGATCGGGGGAGGGGGAGGGAAATGGGAAGCGGTTGTGGGGACGAGACAGAAATCCTTAATAAATAAATAAATTTAAAAAAAAAAAAGCCTTGCTAGGGCTGAAGAGATAATTCAGTGGTTAAGAGCACTAACTGTTCTTCCAGAGGACCCGGGTTCAATTCCCATCTACATGGTGGCTCACACGTGTCTGTAACTACAGTTCCAGGGAACCCAACACCATCACACAGGCATACATGCAGGCAAAACACAACTGTGCACAAAATAAAAAGTAATAATAAGTTGGCTTTTAATGCCACTGTATTTAGGGATGACCTGTTATGTGGTCCTACAGCCGCAATAAACAACTGATACGCATAGGTCAGTATGGTTTTCTTCTTGTATTAAGTTTATGTATTAAGTTTTTCTTCCTGTATTAAGTCTATGGGTTCAGATGTAATTTAAGGATGTTCAGAAGTTTGTGTATCAGCATCCTGATCTCCATCCTTCCTCTGTCACTTGGCACTCAGACTTCTTTTCCTACTGAGTCTGGATCCTCCAGTAATCGTTTGAAAGTAAATATGATAGGAAGAAGATAACCTGGCTGTACTGAAGTGATCCAGCCACTTCTTGCAAATATCCAACCAGATAAAGAATAATCATTTAGTATCCACCACAGAATGCCGTGGAACTATATGTTCTCTAGCTGTTTGATAGGCTTTTGTTTAGTTAAAAGGAGGGGTAAGTCAGGGATGGTGGCCCAAACCTTTAATCTCAGCACTGGGGAGGCAGAAGAAGGTCTCTATAATTTCAAGGCCATTTAGGTATATACATAACTAGTTCCAGGACAACCAGGATTATACAGAAAGACTTCTAAAAAAAAAAAAAGAGGACAGCAGCCAGAAGATCCATGTTGTAAAACATCATGGGATGTTTCCCCAACAACTCTGCCATCTTTGGTTTCATTACTCTTTAAACTTGGTAATGTTTTCTTAAGTCAAAAGAAATGTTTGCTTCCTGGTTCATTTTCTCTTAGATGTTTGTAAAATAGGATCTTCCCTTCCTCAGTGAGCCCAGGCTCTAGGCCTGCCATTGGTTTGCCATTTTAATTGTCCCTGTAAATACTGGCCCCCATTTCAGGATGGAAGTTACTGCATGACCTGTTTTGCACTTTTGCCTTGATTTCAGATGAATGTGGAGCAGTTTGATAACTGTCTGTTCCAAAGTAAACTCCACTCCCCCAAATTCTAACATCCACTTCCCTCTACCAAAGGAGCAATGCATTTCCTTATCTGTCCAAAGTTACAACTGGTTATCTGTGGCGTCTACTAGCATACCAAAGAGCACATTGTCGTCCAGGTTCTCTCAGAAGAGTAAATATAGTTACAGAGTCTATGCTGGCATCCTGACTCTTCTCTCCCACCCCAAACTTCTCCTATATAACCCTGCTATTTGGGCCATAGCATTCTCTCTCTCTCTCTCTCTCTCTCTCTCTCTCTCTCTTATGCTTAGTCTACTTTCCCTGCACTAGACTCTTCCAGATGCCTTTGGCTGTGCTTTCCCTCACTTTATACAAAAACATTTTCCCGAGATTGAAAATTATTAAAATATTCATATTTACTCTCTAATTTGGCACATAAAATACCCTAGATGGTTCCTTAGACTTTATTAAGATGAGCTAGAAATATGAAACTAAGAAGCCAGAGCTTATAGAAATGTCCATGGGCTAAAGCAAGCAAGGAAAAAAACCTTCAGGCTCTACCCCAAAGACAAACCAAAAAATTGGCTCTGTGCTTTCTAACGTCTCAGTCAATGTTCGATTCATTTTCTAAGAAAAAAAATGACAGTAATCCTGAGGTGGAAGTTTGACCCAGAATAGAGAGCTGAAAAATCACTCCTGGACAGGTCTTCACACAGGACACATCTTCATTGCACCTAAAATACACGTGATTGCTGTGTGACAGGGTTGTTGTTTATAAAACCCATGGTCAAAGGCTAAGAAAGGTGGCTCTGGCTGTACCTCCCACCAAAGGTTGCTTCGCAGAGAGGCTACAACAATATGATCCCATGTCCATCTCCCCTGTGGTGAACCAGAAAAAAAAATGATGAGTATCTGGAAATGAGTAGACAGCACATCCTCAAAGTAAATGTCCATTAATATTTTTCTCAAATCAGGACTGATGGCTTACACATTTGAGACCAGCATTTGAGAGGTTAAGGGCAAGAGAATCACCATAGATTCAAGGTTAGACTAGGCTAGTGAGTTCCAGGACAGCTTGGGCTACAGAGTGGAACCATGTCTCAATAAAATAAAAATAAGACAAACAAACAAAAGAATCAATCACCTAAATATGAGACTAAAGATGGAGCTCAGTTGGTAGAGTGTTTGCCTGGATTACACAAGACCCTGAATTCTATCCCCAGAGCCACATAAACCAGGTGTGGTAGTGTATGCCTATAATTCCAGCAATAGGAAGGTCAGAGGCAGAAGTATCAGAAGTTCAAGGCCATCCTTGGCTAGGCAGCAAGTATGAGGCCAACATGGGATAGATGAGACACTGTCTCAAAAATATGTGTATGTGCCTATGTGCAAGTGTATCTGTGTTTGTTAGTATATGTATGTACACCAAAGTATTCCCTTTTCTTTGTAATGCTTCATACTGGAAATGACAGATAGATAGTTCTGAAAAGGGTTAATTAAAAGGAAATTCACCTCATTTGCAATGTGAGACTTTCAGGTTTCTGAAAAAGTGTTGTATAATAGTCCTTTACACTGAGTGAAGACCCATCACTGTGATTGGTTGAATAAAACGCTAAATGGCCAATAGCTAGGCAGGAGGTACAGCAGGGACTTCTGAACAGAGAGAAGCTCTGGGAAGAAGAAAGGCAGAGACACCAGTGGAGGCAGAGGGAACAGACGTGCAGGAGGAGGGGAAAAAGCCACCAGTCACGTGGCAACACACAGATGAATAGAGATGGGTTCATTTAAGTTGTAAGAGGTAATGGGGGCAAGCCTAAGCTATAGGCCAAGCTTTCGTAATTAATAAAAAGTCTCTGTTTAGGTTTTTGTGTATGAGCTGGTGGCCCAAAGAAAAGTCTGTCTACAAAAAAGGCTATTAGAACAGTGAGCTACAGCATTTACATTGCATGTCCTGTGAGGATCGAGGCTAGTAAAATATAGATGTGCCTTGGGACGTCTTAAAGGGTTGGAGAAAGCTACCTGTGGCTCTTTCCTGCCTGGCTGCTGACAATTCATTTCCATTGTGTTGGGTCTAGAAGAATTTTTTCATACAGATCCTAAGAGCCTATATTAGGACAAGCTGGAGAATCAAAGGAAAAATATTAGGAAAAATGTTGCCTGGTTGATGCAGAGATAAGTTTTACTTAGCGGATGTCTCAAGTGCCGTACATCCAGAGTCCTACGTGTGGCCGTTTGTATATTGCTCTGTGGGAACTAAGAATTCTAGAGCCCAAGGACATGGGAAAGCATCCTGGAAACAGACTTACCATTGAATATTGTTTCCATTCCAAGATGAAGAGCTTCCAAGGGATCCCTTACTCATGATTTTAGGGCTGGGAAGGAGATTAGCCAGCACCTTTGGAGTTTAGACTTGAATGATATGTTATGGCCTTTCCTACAAAAGAGCTAACTCTTAAGAGACAGATCTATGAATATTCCATATGTGCCCCCCAGAGACCCAGTGACCCAATTAAATGCAAAGTGATGCCTCCGATCAATACACTGGATCTTCTAGTTTTCTGCCACCTCTACAGAATCCAACTGCAGATTACACTTGCAATTGGACTTGCTTTAGCCAGGACAACAGGTGTCTCCCCATTTCTATTAAAATCAATGTTCACAAAATTAAATGCCATGCAGTCATAGACCCTTCCAAATTCACTGGTGGAATGTGAGAATCGTATTCTTAAGGCATTCAACAATGTGGGAAATGGGCTAGCCAAATTCAGGCGGAGATTCTCACTGAGAGTTCTTGCTTTATGCCCAGTCCTATATTTGATCACATGAGAGGGATGTCTTTAATGTGAATTTGCTAATCCTTATCCTGGATGAGGCTTTCTAGAAAACAGCTGAAACTAATGGTTCTTGAGCTTGTCATCTTTGTATTGGGCAAGGGGCTGTTTGTAGGATAAACCTGTGAAAGAGATAGGAAAATAGGACTGGGAGAAAGCACAGATGCTGTTGTGGGAAAATCCCAGAGGCTGGATGTCTCACCCTCATCTTTTCCCTCTCCATCTTTCCCATCTCTCTCCAAAATCCCACAGAAACTCTAGAATGGAAACAGTATGGTAGAGCCTTACCTGATCAATTTTCAGGCAAAGAGGTTGTGGTAAGCGGCCACCATCTTTCCCTGGCCCCAAGCTACCATATGTATACATGCTCAGATGGCAAACACTCTTAACCAGTCTCTCCAGCTGCAGGCTCTAGTTTCTTAATCTGCTGAATATAGTATGGTCAGGGAATTCTTCAGTACTTTCATCCGGTTTTCTGTAGTGTTTTACCCATAACATGCAGATGATCCTGAATATAAAGGCCAGGTTCTTCTTTTTTGCACTATATTTTGATCATATTTTCCCTCTCCCACTCCACCTTCCTACGTACCCAGCTTCATGTGCCCCTACCCCCCCACAAAAGAAAACAAAACACCAAGCAAAAAAACCCCAAACCAATAAGATAAAAAACACACACACAAAAAAAAAAACAGAAAGCATACACCAAAAAAAAAAAAAATGGAGTTTGCTTTGTGTGGACCAACACTTGACATGAGACCTGCCCTGAGGGGAAACGTCTGATGAAGGCATCCCATTTAAAGCTGAATGTTCCAAAGTCTCTCGCTCTCTGCATATTGTCCATTGGTAGGTCTCTGTGTTAAGTATCATCTACTGCAAGAAACTTCCCGGATGTGAACTGAGTGAGGCACAGATCTATGGCTATATCACTATATCATTAGGAATAATTTTATTGCTATGTTCTTTTAGTAGAATAATAATAATGGCTTTTCCATCAGGCCCATAACCTATCTAGTCTCATGTTCTTAGCCACTTTAGCAGTATCAGGTATGGGTTCGTTCCATCTCAGCAGTGGGCCTTAAATCTAATGTAAAAGTGGTTGGCTACTCCCACAACATTTGTGCAACTGTTTCATCCGTGTATCATGCAGGCAGGTCATTGTTGCAGGTTGCAAGGTTTGTAGCTAGCTGACACTGATGGTTACCTTTCTCCTATGGCAGTTTGAAGAGTACCTTCTAGCACTGTGAACACTACTCAGTAGGGGTAAAGTGTTTAGTTGGGTACCAGCTCAACTTTTCCTTGTTTGATGGCATAAGCAATTGTTGTCTTCAGCACTAAGGTCTTAGCATCAGGTTATTGAGAGCAACCAGCAGCCTTGGCAATAATAGCCCATGATGTTTAGGGAGGGTTCATGGGACCCTGTTGACCATCATCAACTCAGCAAGATGTAGCCGTTCCTGGCACTGAGGTTTAACTTGAGGTCAGATTCTTCCTCCCAAGTAAGAATCAGGGAAGAGCAGTGATGCCTGAAAGCGTTCACTGTGTTACAAAAGGAAAGGCAAAGAATCACTGCTCTCTCACGGGAAATTCTGTCGCTTGATTTGATCACAGCACCTGGAATACTGTGACGTGGGATCATTAATCACCAAACTGACTCCGAGAGCCTGAGATCACAAAGTCAGTGACATTCCCATGAGTCGCTGGGTTTGATTTTAATCCTCTGGGATGCCACATGGAAATTTGAAATGATTTCTTCTAAGTACTACGGTCATTATCGGAATGCATACTGGGGAATCCTTAATGAGTTAGCTCAAGAGCACAATGGGCCATATCACATAAATGGAGGCACTCCTGCTTAAAAATTAATAAGCTGGGTAATTCAAAAAGAGCACTACAGTGCAGACCTCGAAGGCCCCCAGGAAGCAGAAGCTGCCACGTGTTCAGTCCCTTTCATCTTCAATGGTAAAGGAAAGTCACAAAATGTATGTGAAAGGCATACTTTATCTTTATTCAGTCACTCAGGGGAAACTCAGTCTTGTAGGAAGGTAGGGAATGCTAGGGACATTTTGGGGAAGTGGCAGTGGGGAGCACAGACAAGGTAAGGTGGGAAGGTGTTGCTCTCATAGATGAGCATATCAATACGACCCTCCTTAAGCAGAGCCCCGAGGGCAGTCAGAGTGACTAATGAGGGGACAGGAAAACAAGAAAGGACATAAGAATGTGGGTTAGTAAGATATGTGATGTGTTTTTCACTGGCTGCTACCCTCGGCAGTTAAGAGAATCATCAATTTTAAGATATCCATATTTTGCTAGTTGACTAAGGAGACTATGCTAATGATCTAGATGTAGAGTAGGAAGCAAAGAAAAGAAACAAGGACAACTCCAATAAGTTTGGGCTGAGTTCACTGGAAGAATGAAGCCGCCTTTTGTTGAGATGCGGACAACTGAAAGCACATAGCAACCCAAATGGCCTTTAGGAAGCAAAGTGCAGCTTAGTGTTCAAATCAGAGGCTGGAGAGGTGGCTCAATGAATGGCTGGGGGCGCTTGCCCTCAAGCGTGAGGATCCCAGCACCCGTGTATCAAGCTGAGCAACCCAAGCACTTAGAGAAAAAGAGATAAGAGGACCCCTGGAGTTCACTAGATGCCGGTCTAGACCAAAAAAAAAAAAGGTGAACCAGGTTTGCAGAGAGACCCTGAATCAAAGAAATAAGGCGAAGAATGATAGAGGACACCCAAGAATCTCCTTTAGCCTCTGAGTATGCACATACATAGGAATGCATATTCATGTACACACGTGCATATATACCACACTCACACACATGGATGCTAGTAAACAAAAAATTCATGCGAAATGGTGCAGACACTGTGAAAAGTGGTGTGGGATTCTTCGGAAAGTTAAATAGAGAATCACCGTGTATGGTTTGAACGAGAAGGTTCCCCATAGGCTCACATATTTGAATACTTCGTCTCCAGTTTGTGGTGCTATTTGGGGATGCTTAGGAGCTGTGGCATTGTTAGAGGAGCTATGTCACTGGAGGATGGCTTTGAGAGTTTAAAAACCCCATACCATTTCCAGTTGCTTTCTCTGCTTTGTACTTCTGGTTCAAGATTTAAGCACTCGGTTTTGTGCCCCAGCCATGTTGCCATGACTTCCTGCCATGATATATTCTTATTCCTCAGGAACCAGAAACATGAAAAAGCCTCTGTAAGTTCTCTTCACCATGGTTTTTTTTTTTTTTTTTTTTTTTTTGATTTTTCGAGACAAAGTTTCTCCATAGCTTTTTTGGTTCCTGTCCTGGAACTAGCTCTTCTAGACCAGGCTGGCCTCGAACTCACAGAGATCCTGCTGCCTCTGCCTCCCGAGTCCTGGTATTAAAGGTGTGCGCCACCACCACCCGGCCTTCACCATGTTTTTATCACAGCAATAAAGAAATAAGACACACTATAGCCCACAGAACCAATCTGAAGCATCTGTTGTGGTTTGAATAGGAAAGGTCCCTGATATACTCAAGTGTTTGAACACTTGGTCCCCACTTAGTGCTGTCATTTGTGAAGGCTGTAAAACCTATAGGCGGTGGAGCCTTGCTAGAGGAAGTGGGTCACTGGTGTGGGCCTCGAAATTTCATAGCCTGGCCCCATTTCCTGTTCTCTCCCTCTCTGCTTCCTGTCTGCTGGGCCAGCCTCACAATCCTGCTGCCATGCCTTTCCCATCACAATGGACTGTATCCCTTTCTGAACTACAAGCAAATTCTTTCCTAAGTTGCCTTTGTCAGAGTATATTTTTTTATCCCAGTCACAGAAAACAAATGAATACAGTATGTATTCCAGAGAATAGAAAAATCAAGCTTCATTGTATAACGTTGTTTCTATCAGAGCTCTTTACAATGTGCAAACCAAAAACAATCCAAATGCCCATTGATAGAGGAGTGGATAAACACATGTGGTGTATATATTCACAGACCAGAATAGCACTCAGCCATTAAGAAGAACAAAATACTAACACATACCACAACATGATGAACCTTGAAAACTTTATGCAAAATGAATGAAACCAGATCACGGGCATCACATATGATTCTGTTTGTGTGAAATGCTTAGAATAGGTAAAATCCCAGAGGCAAAAGGGAGAATGAGTAAGCAGGGAAGTGGGGGAAGGAACATGAATTGATTTTTAATAGGCACAGAGGTTTGTTTGGGGTAATAAAAATATAACTAGAGTTTGTGATTTTGTAACATTTGAAGATAATAAATGCCACTGAACTGTTGACTTTAAAATTGTTAATTTTATATTATACACATTTCATTGCAAATCTTAAAAAGAAACTAAAAAGTAGAAAGAATCAGTGAAAAGGAAAGTTTTGAAAGACATAAATCGGAGAAAGAAGCTGCCGCATTAGCCAGGAGCCATTTTGAGCTGGGAACATCTCTGCTACAGATTCTAAACCAACCAAACCATTTTCTTTAAGCTGGAAGAGTCAACACTTTTGGAAAAAGACAGTGTTAATAAATCTGGTCATTTCCCTGATTTGCATCTATTGGAGATGTGTGCATACATATTTTTCCATTGCTTATAATGGTGAGCTTTGCAAATAGCTTGTAAGCAAGAGAAAACCGAACTACAGGCAAATGAACGGCAGAACTGAGCACACTGTGCCTTTGAAAGCACAGACTGTACAGGGAGGGACAGGCTGCTATTTTCAGACTTATGTGGATGTGAGTATAACAGGCCTCTGGAAACAGCTGTTTAACAACAGAATGTGGGAAGTCTTTAGGGACACAGGCCCACCCTCCACAGTGAACCAAGGGCAAGTTCAAGAGTTGAAAAAGTCTGAAGTGGGGACCAACGCGAGGGCTTGAATGAGCTGCACTATTTAGCAAGAAAATACTCATTCTGTTTGAATGAGCTGGAATTACCTAGTCACAAGCAGACATGGGGTACTACCTTGAGAATACCCTCCAAGTTCCTTCTGCACTGAACCAACCTTCTCCATGCAAGACGAAAGCACCAGCCACTTCCAGAAAGAAACAGGCCCAGGTGGGACACATTGACCCCTGGGTAAACTTTTGCTTCAGGATCTAGCATTAGATGCAAAGTCTTTCCTACTGGGAAGGAGAGATAGTTGTTCAAACATTGGAGGTGCCCTCTTTTTTGTTTCAAGGAACCATGGTGTCCATTGTGGAACGCTGGTCCCACCATGACTTACTGGAAGGTAAAACCAACTCATTTCCATGCAGCCACAGATAAATGCACGGGAAATAGAACGCAAATGCCAGGCCATTAAGAATGGATTGACAAGGTGAGCCATGTTTTCTCTCTAAGACTTCGTATCTAAAGAATAATGAGAATAAGAAGAAAGCTTTAAAATTGTCCTGGCTATACTGTTCTGCCCACTTGACACAAGCTAGAGTCACTTGGAAAGAGGAAACCTCAACTGAGAAAATGCCATGACCAGACTGGCTTGTGGGCAACCCATAGGGCATTATTTTTGACTAATGGTTGATACGGGTGGGCCCAGCACCCAGAAAGTTGTACCACCCCTGCACATGTGGTCCTGGATGATAGGCAAGCAGGCTAAGCAAGCCATAGAGAGCAAGCCAGTAAACAGCACTCTTCTGCGGTGTCTGCTTCAGGTTCTTACCTCATTCGTGTTCCTGCCCTGATTTTCGTGGATGATGGACTGTGGTGTGGAAATATAGACCGAAATCAACCATCTCCTCCCCAAGTTGCTTTTGATCATGATGTTTTACCACAGCAATAAGAACCCTCACCAAGACAGAAATCAAGGCCATGTATTGAACTATATTCTGGCCAAAACTTAACCAGCGTTTATTCATTCTGACAGGGATTCAACAAATCTCTATTTGTTGCTTGCCATGTGATAGGCATCATACCAGGGGGCAAAATGCATTGCCAAGTGAGGGAGATACCTCTACTTTGGAGAACAAGTGCTAAATAGAGCAATATAGAAAACAACGATTGACCCAGCCAAGGGAGGAATGGGAGAGGAACATTTTCCATCATTCACATTCAAGGTCTCCTTTCCCAATCCCTATTTTCTATTCTAAAGTTAAACCCTATCCATTATTAAATTCAGCAAGACTAATCTCTAGTAACATAGGTCTGATGCCATTAGAAATCGTGTAATCGTATTTCCTAAGAGCAATGTTATGTAACGGTGATGGTTTGGACTGAAAAAGAATGTCCCCCAGGGTCTCCACTTTGAGTCTTCTATGAACAGCTCCTAAAATAAGAGCACACACAAATCTAAATGAGAAACAACTTAACATTTAAATTGACTGAGGAAAGTAGCAGCTTGTCCGCCAGAAACCTGTGAAGTCTGCAGAGAACTAACACAGCTGAAAGAAGTTCCCAAACGACACAAGGAAAATACATATTTGTAGAGTCAGATGGAGAAAATGCAGGGATTTCCCAGGAACTCTAGTCTCCGAAGCTTTCCTCTAAAAACAGGTACTGCTTGTCTTGTGTCTGTAGCACTAAAAGATTGTGGCGTGCGGGCGTGCGGGCGTGCGTGCGTGCGTGCGTGTGTGTGTGTGTGTGTGTGTGCGTGCATATTCCTGTGGATGCATGTGGATCTGCATGAGGAGACCAGAGGGCGTCAAGTATCTTCCACGTTCTTTTTTGAGACATAGTCTCTTATGGGCTAGGAACTCACCAGATGGACTAGGTTGGCTGGTCAGTGAACCCCAGGGAACCACCTAGCTCCATCTCCCCAGTCCTGGGACATCAAACCAATGTCATCCCACCCAACTTCTTTTAAATGGATTCTGGAACTCGAACTTGGGTCCTCGTGCTTGCAAGGCAAGCACTTTACTGACTGAACTATCTCTCTGACCCTACCCATTGTTTCTTTAGACAGGGTCTCATGCAGTACAGGCTGACCCTAAACTTGACCTGTAGCTGAGAATGATCTTGAATGTCTGATCTTCCTTCTTCTGACTTCTCAGTGTTAGGATTCCAGGTGTGTACCACTCCCCTGTGGACTTACACAGAGCTAGAGAGCTAACCCAGGGTTTCCTACATTCCAGGCAAGTACTCCACCAAATGAAGGACATTTCCATCCCCAACCCCAACATCTAACAACATATTTTTCTCACTGAGTTTCCCCAACAGGAGCAATTAAGGTCTAGTCCTACCCAGGATCGCCTTGTTACATTGCTTTACGAAATACATAGGTAACAAGAGGACCAGCTGGAAAAAATCAGGACCACAATAAACCTTGATAGTCAGAACCCAGGTACCAACAATACACAGACGACCACTAATCCCCAACTCCCAGTCCTCCGTGTGAGGTAGGACATATCAAGTGTCAATGTGATTGGGTTGGGAAGTTGTCACTAAGCAACCACAGAATTTGAGGCCTAAACCAACAGTAAATTCCACATGAAAATGATAATTTAATGGAAAGGTCACAACTTTGGGGATGATAAAACAGTACTTCCACCCCAAAATTATCCTACCTTCTATTCATTTCCTTTAAATATCATGGTGATCCCTCCCCCAAAGTGTACTCTGATTTATCAGCTTGAAATTATGTTCCATCTCTTCAACAGCTGGGAAATACATCCTTATCTTAACATTGAATTATTGACTCTTTGGAATAGAACCACTGCAAACGCAGCTGCCTTAAGGTTCCATGATCTAAAGCCGGTTGGGCAGCAATGGAATAGTTACTAGATCATGGTGACCTTCTGAAATGTGAAGAACAGAACGGCCGTGGAGGAAGACACAGAACGGCCGTGGAGAAAAGTGCTCCAACTAAAAATAATCTGTGTAGAAGAAAGTAAACAAGAGAGAGATTCAAGACAGTGTTCATTTGTCCAAAGAGCCACAAATATGTATGGGTCCTTTGACTTTCACTAGACATAGAGCATTTGTGCTTCAGAATTTAGCTAGAGCAAAATGTGATTGCTGGATGCTTTTTAAATCAGACACCAAACCAGAAATGCACATATACCTTCTTTACAACGAGCACGGCCCATGGCCTTGTGTGGGGTCATCTTGCTATCTTCATCATTCTCCTTCATCTCCTCTTCTTTCAACCTCCCCTGATTCAGTCAGGTCTAAGGTCTAGATCCTAGGAAAGACTTGAACTTGCTGCATTTCTGCTTTGCAACAAGTACCCCACTGTCTGCTATGAGGGATTTCTGAGTAGGGAGTGGAGGTCAGAATGGGGGAATGCCCTAGAGAGTCTCCTGAGTAGGAACCTCTCCAGGGATACCAGGCAGCCTGAGCTGATGAAGCTTACTGAAGCTGTCCAGCTAGGCAAGAAGGATGACTGGCTGTGTGCATGCTGTCTAGGTCAGTGATGTAGGTCACAGTTATCAAGAACCCCAGAAAAAGCCCTACCCATCCAGTTTCTCATGGGAACATGATCAGATACTCAGAAAAGCCTTCTTGGCTGAATGGCTGTATACACTGATCTTCACCTGATCCCCAAAGGGATGATCCTGATCATTATAATCAGCTCTCAAAGAGACATGGATGGTCTTGGACAGATCTCAAAGTGAGGCATGTACATCAAATATTTAAGAGATAAATCTACTCCAAAAGCACTAAGGCTCATACTGTGAAACAAAAATGGGTAAAATCGTCAGTCCCGCAGCAGCAGCAGCATCCTGAAATTATAAGGAAACACACCCTGTGTTTATAATTCGTCTTCAGGCCTGCTGCTAGCAAGAGCCTTCCAGTGAGGCAATTAACAGCTCCATGCTCCTATTCCCTCATCAACACGAGAATCATACCACCTACTTATCCCAAAGGAGTCATATTAGCGTGAGCCCATAAAGAAATCATTTTCAAACTATTCATTTGTATTAATAAAGACTTCATAAAATCTGTCCTGGGAAAAATCCAAGGCTCTTTATGTAACCAGAGTCCAGAGCTTTTACAGCAAAGTCTGGGCTCCAGCAGCTCCCTGAAAGTTAGTCTCAGCCACCTGTCCCCCACTACACCAATTAAAGAGATGGGTAATTGCGGAAAGCAGAGAGAAATGCATTCCAGGTAACCACACTGGGGAGAGGAACTAATAAGGGGCTCCTGCCACTGCAAATCCATCTTCAGGGTATTGGCATGACCTTTGCCCTGATATTGAACATAAGTTAGAATTGTGGGAGACCTGTATAATTCAGCCCTGGTCAAGATGAGGTCTGGCTCATCATTGTCTCGATTCTAGTTCTGTGAGATTGTCCAAGGAAGACCTCATAGCTGTTTGAAGGGATCCATCTGGTTCATTCAAGATGACCACTTCTGTTCTGGGGCCATGGATAATAGTCCTCATCTGGGCAGATGTCTGTCCTGTGAGGCCTTATACTTTCTGAAATCCAAGGTGACTCCAGGTTTCCAACAATGACTTGTCTTTGTACCTTCAGATAAAATGAACAGGACAGACAGACTCAAAATGAAGGCGGAGATGCCAGGTTTCCATCCTGTAGGCCCAAACATAGGGTCAATGCATTCCAGCAAAAGCAACTTCTAAGTCCCTGGCTCATGCAATTGTTCAAATAGGAAACTGCATTCTCCTGTGTAGGGTCTCCTAGACATTAAATAACCCCATGGTATTTCCCTGTGATTTACCAACTACTTTATTTTTGAGGTAAATAAAGTGTGATTTGTTTAACAAACCTGAGCGGAAGATCTTTTTCTCCCAGTTAAAATAAATGCACTAAGGTTTACTAAGGGCAAAGCAATGAATGGCAGAGTTTAGATCGACAACACAAAGGCTACCACCACACCTATTTTAATGGAAAGGGGGTCTAGTATCCTTTTTTCCATGGACAGAGGATTTTGACTCATAAATGCACAGATAGGACATAAAATATTTTCAGAAATTCTGCCCCAAAGATACCGACCTAGATCATTAGGCAAGACCACATGGAATAATTACCTTTCTTCAAGGTTACTAGTGCTGATGTCTGGGGAGCTGTGGAACTTTTAGAAAGTGGGGACTGTCTAGAGAAAGTGGGTCCCTAGAGGGTAGGTCTGCTTCTGAATGAGTTTTCTGCTTCCTGACTTGTAAAATACAAGCAAGGTGCACTGTATATTCCTGCTACCCTGTTTTCCCTACCAGGATGGGCTGGCCCCTCTCAAATTGTGAGCCGAAATAAATCCCCTCATAAGCTTCTTCAGCTATTTGGTCACAGTGGCAAGGATAGTAACTAATACAGCTGCCCACGAGAAATCAACACTCCTCGGAGCCTGCAGCTGCTCCACCCAAAATAAATCCTCCCAGAAGATATTTTAGCAAGTTTGTCTATCTATCTACAAGTGAAAAAGAACAACCAAATATTGTTTCCTAATGGAAATGGGCATGGGGGAAAGGCAGATTCTGGGAGGAGAAAGAAAATGGCCTTGATAGAGAGCACATCGAGAGTTCTTAGGCTTATGGCAAGTCAAAAAACAAGCTAAAAAGACTTTCTCCCTGTTCATTTCATTTTCTCAGAAGATGTTCACTCCTTGGGAATTGTCTAAGTATAGCTAACAAGCTGTGAAAGAACAGGGAGAAAGTACTAGAAGTACTTGGACTCTGTACCCTTCTTGGGTACCTGGTGTAGGATAAACAACCCCCTAATTACTGAACTTAGCCATAGCTCTGGACCCGAGGCACCATGGGGACAGATAACATTTAAGCAGCACTCAAACAGTATGGGAGTGGGGTTTTACATGCAAGACATCATTTCAACATCTCTATAATTTATAAGGAAAATTCCATTACTAGGGCCACTCAAAAGATACAGGTACCGGGCCCTGAGATCTCACAGCTTGTCAGTGACAGGGTTTGGGTTCGAGCTGTCTGATTTTCAGGTAGCTGTTGTAATCACTACATTGTGACTGCCACCTATTCCTCTACTTGTCCCAGTTGCTCTGACCTAACTATCATCATTTAAGCTGGATACCTCCAGACACCAAGGGACAAAGAGCTCACGAGATCTGCTCACAGACTGCAGCTAGAGCCAGGACTCTAGCACATCACCCGTGTTTCTGTCACTCCGGTGCTGCCAGAACCTCTTGGGACAAACAGCAAAAAACATCTGCTATTTATTGGAAAGCTGCTATTTTTCCAAACTGTCCCTCAAGGCACTGGGCAGGTAAGTTCCCCGTTTCTATTTGATACCTTAGCTGACCTAGCCAAATTTTTTACCAAATTTTCTCTTCGAGGCGATTCGCACAATGCCTTCAGTAATGACTTCGTTGTTCTGTTCTCTTATCGCACGGGCCTCCCTCCATGAAGATGCTGCAGGCAACCAGGGGGAGAACTCTGCCACAAACAGGAAGCTCTGCATTCCCTTCTCCTCAGTCAGGAATCCCCACACTGCTGATAAGGACAGTGGGCTCTGAAAAGTGGTTTAAGCTTGCACACATTGCAATGATAGCCCCTCTGAGTCATGGCGCTTGGGTCCCATTATCTCCTCAGCAACCCTTCCTACCAGCAAATGCCTGCCTCTGCCAAGTTCAAACACTGCCTGGCTCGCACTGGCTCTTCCCAGATAGTTTCTCTGTAACAGATACAGTTACACTGAGATTACAAAGAGGCCAGGATGTGTACCGGTGGATAAAAGGTATGCCACTTCTCACTTGGATTTGGAGATATGTTATAGCTCCAACGTCTTCAAAACTCCCACATGCGGTGGTACACACACCTGTAATTCTAGCAGTCGGGGAGATAGAGACAAGACAAGGAGAATTTCAAGGTCATATTCAAACTACACTGTGAGTTTGAGGCGAGTCTGGGATACACAATACCCTGCCCCCCCCCAAAAAAAAGGAAGGCTCACTGGAAACAGAATGTGGATCCCTAATGCAGATGGAGAAAGAGCCAGAGATAGAGGAGAAATAAACTCAGAAATCATTGCGCCTGTTGCAGGCTATTTGCATTAGCAGCCTGTCAATTACATATGACAACTTAAAGGCCAGAGATTTTGTGGCTTTGCGCTTATTAAAAAAACGAAAGTTACTTCATGTGCTCAGATAGAGGCACAGCGCTGATCCCATTGGGCAAACTCTCCAGCGCACCATCACCTGACCAAATAGTCTGTATGTTGGTGCTTAGGAAGTGATCCTCTAGTCGAGATAAGGAAGCGGTGCTGCCCAGAGACACTAAATGCAGCCCATTGTTGTAAATCATGTTGAAATGGGAGACTGCCTCTCTGCTTTGTTTCTGTAATGTCTGTCCCTGCCTGTGTGCTGCCGTCCCCAGGTTCAGGGCTTCTGACAGATTGCATGCCTCCAAAAGCTAAAAAAAAAAATCTATTTTCTGGTCCTTGACAAAGAATATTTGCCACTGGCCTCAGTGAAAGAGCGTTCTGAACACACCAGAAGGTTCTTTATGGTCCTAAAAATGAAATCTATTCATCAAATGCTGGCACCGCAAAGCAAGAGTAAGGCCAGGTAGAGCAATGTGCTAGGGACGCCCTAGTTCTCCATTTTCCATCCTGCACCGACTGTCTCCATGAGTGGAGCAAGCAGGCGTCTAACAGGTTTAGCTTGTCAACAAATCCCCTGCCGATGTGTCGCTGAGCTGCTATTTCTGAAATCGTCTCACAAGAGTGACTAAGAACTACGTTTCTATGAACAGGAATAAAGAGCGAAGCAGCTTTTCCCAGGCAGAGGCAGCCCGGCTGTAATTCTGGAGACAGAGCTCACAGAGACTGATTCAGGCCTTCCTATTGACATCCAACCTCCCAGAATAGGAGACATCAGAAGGGGGCCTGAGACTGCAGTCCAGCTTTACTTTGGCTCTGTTTCTTCTTATTATTAAGTTTTCTGTTTATTTGACCTGACTTTCATGTCATTTTCTTTCATGTCCTTTGAACTTCCTTTATCTTCAGCCTGCTTCTTCCTTGAGGTTGCACAGAAGTTCACTGGGATGTTTGCCCTCTTGCCAACACAAAGAAAGAGTCACAGAAATCCACCCAAAGGCTCAGCTGTACCTGGTCTTTGGCACTTCAGAGAATGGTGGGTTACAGTAACCGAAGTGGGCTTGAGGAGATGGGTTGAAGAGGGGGGAGGGGCTGATTACACCCTTCAACCCAGCTTCTCGGCAATTATGCAAAGTTCCAAGTTGGTTGACTAAGTGGAGCTGCCTCATTCCTATTACCCTGTTAGGAGTTTTAATGCCGCGTTTTTCAGACTCTCTGTTTCCTTTTTTTTTCCCAGGCACAGAGATCATACTATTCTTGTTTCAGAAAGTGGAGTGCCGTGCCATTCCCTTCCGGGGTCTTCGCACAGTGGTGGGAGTTGGCTGGCTGTGATAATTCCTTTTGCATATCCTTCCTTTGGGTCCCTGCTCCTAGTACAGGGCCCCGCCATCCTGGCCTTGTCCTCACTGCTCTGAGTGACTAAAGGATACAAAGATGGCAGCTTTCCTTCATATGTGGGAATCATAAGAAGCTGGCCTCTCTTTTCCTACCAGATCCATCGTTTCACACACTGGCATGGTGTGTGTGTGTATTGCCAGTCTTCACAGAAGGATTAAAAATAGCAATACAGAGTAACTTCGATGGGGAGTCTACAGCAGACTGTTCTAATCCTTTGAGAAAGGCATTAAGAGTAAAGAAACAACCTTACCCGTAGTTCCTTGGGTATTTGAAATGTGGTCAGCCTGATAGTTACATGTATTTGCTCTGGCTCTAGGAATGCCTAGGTCCAAATTTGTGCTCTGCCATTCCAGGGGTGCCTAGAACAATGGATCCTCTCTGCCTTAATTTCTCCATTTGAAATCAAGGACAATATGGTACTTTCCTAATAGGGTGATTGCAAAGTACAAATGAGTACAGAATGCTGTGCCCAGGGTTTTCCATATAGACTGCCCTTCAGAGATGCTAGGGCTGTTAGCCAAGATCCATGTCTCCATCAAGACAGAGCCTGTTCTCAGGGAGAAGACAAAATATCATATTTATTCTCATTCTAGGATCTAGATTTAACTGTATGTATGTATACGCACATATTTAGAAACATATACATACAGTTATATGCCATGAAGGACAATGACTTGAGAGGAGAAAAAGGTCCATTGAGGAAGGGAGGGGTTGGGAAAGATAGTGAGTTTGGGGGACAGGCTAAGTAAGATCAAGGTACAATCATATGCATTTAGGGGCAGGTCTATAAAAATTTTAAATTAAGAGTTACAGTCCAAACTACTCTGAAAAATTTGAAGATCATCAATGAGAGTAAAGAGGGTCGGAGATGGAAATCAACTTGCACATACTTGCATACACCACACACACACACACACACACACACACACACACACACACACATTTCCTAAGGACAAACAAGAACTTCCAAAATAAGAGGACTCTCAGTTCCCTAGGAGACAACTGCCTCTGGCTTGGCTCTTCCACTCACAGGGGGAAAGGCATCATATACTCCCGTAAAGGAAGTGAGCTGGGAATTTCTCTAGTGCCATTTTTCTTCCTAGCCCATAATGGCTCCCTCAGTCAGGATATCTCTTTCCTTGTTCTCTGTCTCTGTTTTTCCCCCATCTGGACCATCCTGTTCCCTCAAGTTCTCCTCCCTTTTTCTTTCTTCCCTCCTCTTCCTCTTCCACCCTCACTTCTCCCCCCACCCCCATGCTCCCAATTTTGTCAGGTGATTTTGTCTATTTCCCCTTTCCAGGTGGATCTACATATGTTTTTTTTTTTAGGGTTCACCTTGTCACTTAGCTTCTCTAGGGTGGTGAACTATAGGCTCATTATCCTTTGCTTTACAGCTAGTTTCTGCTTATGAGTAAGTACCATGTTCATCTTTCTAGTTTGGGTTACCTCACTGGTTTTTCCTAGTTCTATCCATTTGCATGCAAATTTCAAGTTGTCATTGGTTTTTACCACTGAGTAGTACTCCATTGTGTAAATATACCACTTTTTCTTTATCCATTCTTCCATTGAAGGGCATCTAGGTTGTTTCCAGGTTCTGGCTATTATGAATAATGCTGCTATGGACATAGGAACCCACAAGGATGACCCCAGTTAAGACCCTAAGCAATAGTGGAGAGGGGGCCTGGACTGGTCTTGCCCTGTAGTCAGATTGATGACTATCTCAAATGTCATCATAGAACCTTCATCCAGCAACTGATGGAGGCAGATGCAGAGAACAACAGCGGAACATTGGGCTGAGCTCCCAAAGTCCAGTTGAAGAGAGGGAGGAGTTGAGAACACGAGCAAAGAGATCAAGACCATGATGCTGATATCCACTGAAACAGCTTACCTGAGCTAATGGGAGCTTACCAACTCTGGCTTGACAGTGAGGGAACCAGCATAGGTGCAAACTAGGCCCTCAGAATGTGTGTGGGTGACAGTTGTATGGTTGCGGTAGACTGTGGGGCCACTGGCAGTGAGACCAGGATTTATCCCTACTGCTTGTTCTGGCTTTTTGGAACCCATTCTCTCTGGGGGAATACCTTGCACTGCCTAGATATAGTGGGGAGAGCCTTGGTCCTGCCTCAAACAATGTGCTAGACTTTGTTGACTCCCCATGGGAAGCCTTACCCTCTCTAAGGAGTGGAGGGGGTGGGATGGGAGGTGTGGGGGCGGGAGTGGAGGGAACAGACCTTTCTTGGGACCCGTCATACCTAGAAAACAGCTGAAAGTGCTAGCAAATGGCCAGAGCCACACAGCTTTCATTTCTGTTTTTAGAAACCAAGAACACAAAGGCCTTGCACAGCATTAGAATCTGGTGTGCATTTCTTACCTTGAACCAGAAAAATCGTTTAAAGCAGGACTCCTACCCACTCTCTAGCTTCTGTAAATGAAAGGAAAAGGTAAAGCTAGATTGTCTTCACCCTTTGTCGGAGCAAAAAGGAAGGGTGGTTATTTCAGTGATTCCCATTCAGCACACGATAGCCAGGCACCTATAGTATGTAAGTGCTGGATATTAAGTAAAAATCAAAGAACTAGAAGTCTGCTCTTATTATATTGATGATTATCTTACAGATGTGGAGGGAAATGCTAAAAGGGGCAGAGCGGGCAAGAGAGACGGTATTGATGAACACGTAGAGCCACCAAGGAGTAATTAATTGCTTCTTCAGAGCAAAGTTTTAAATGCAGCTTTAGGGGTAGTAGGTGGAGAGATGGCTCAGCTGTTAAGAGAACCCTGGTTGCTCTTCTGGAGGACCCAAGTTCGATGTCCTGCATGTACTTGGAGGCTCACAACCATCAGCCACTCCAGTCCCAAGGAATGTGCTGCTCTCTGCTGGCCTCTGCAAGCACTGCATGACCATGGTGCAGGCAAACACCCATATGCATAAAAATAAGTAAATATTAATAATCACAGCCTTAGGAGATGAAGAAAGGACCAGGAGACAACTCTGTTGGGAAAGCACTTGCACACGAGGATCTAAATTCAGATCCCAAGAACCCCTGCCAAAAAGCTGGGCATGGTGGTGCTTGGCTGTGACGGCGGCAGTGACGAGACAACAGACGAATCCTTGGCGTGCACAAGCCAGCTAACATAGTCTGCTTAGTGAAGTTCTAGGGGAGTGAGGGATCTGATCTCAGACAAAAAGCATAGAGTGCATGAGGCACGTTTGAAGCTCTTTTCTGACCTCCAGATGTGTACACATATGCACGTAAGAGTTGAAGCGTGTTCTCATGCATGTAAACTATCCATTCCGAACGCGCTGTTCATCTTACCTACAGTTTCCAAAGCCCACTTAGTCTGTTACGGTGTGGCCTCTTCGGTGGCCTGCCTCCCCAGGGTGCAGTACCTGCTGGGATCTGTAGTCCACACCTGCAACCTCAACAAGTCTTGACAATTGCAACCTCAGATCCCCAGCAGCTACCAACCAGCATCTGAACAAGTTTGGGGCAAGCGATTTTGAGGGAGAGCTATTGTTTTCAAGCAAGCATTCTAAGATTAGAGATGAAATAGATGGTCCTCTCATAGGGTGTGACAACCACCCTGGCATATTGTGTCGATGTTAGCAGATGATGTCATTCTAAAAAAAAAAAAAAAAGATAGAGAATAGTAGGCAGTTCCAGGGAAGAAAATGGTGACAGATGACAGTTCCCATATGTTGTCTCTCCAAACCAAAGAAAGAGTTCAGGGTGATTGATGGTAAATGCATGCCCTGCTCTGGCTGACAGCCCTCCCCACTAAGCCTGTAGGCTGGAAGACAGAAAAGCCAAACTTCACCCTCCGCTCACTTCCCCGGGAATGAGTCACCGAAGCCATCCTCACGTTTCTCCAGGCAGAAAGCAGGAGACTTTCCAAACAAGGCTGTGGTTTTGCTGTTTCCTTGGCTCCCTTCACACATAGCCCAGGCATGACCACATGCAATGACAGGCAGGAACCTATTACCTTATTTGGGAATGCTGTGGCCCTCTTTGTAGGGAGAGTGGGGAAAGAATGAAAGGCCACATCCAAACCACATGAGCTGACAAAAATAAAGGGAATTCAATAAACGAAGCAGACATTTTATCTAGAACAAATACAGAAAAATATCTGATCCAAGGATTAGATATTTCCATGCACACTGCTTTTTATTGGTCTCTGAGGAAAATATCTAGAATCTTCCATTTTTCTGTAATGATGTCTCCCACTTGCCTTCTGGTGGTATTGCTGGCTATCTGCGGTTTGCACTTCCTGCAGGGCCACCTGTTCCTATGGGGGAAATTATGTGGGTTTTATTCCCCCATAATCCTCTGAACTGGTTCTTCTGAAGCGTCACTCTGCCCAGCCTGTACTGTGTGACATTCATTATGTCCTGCTGACAGCAAAGGCCCGTGTCAGTCCCAAACAAGCAGTGCTGCGGATGACCCAAGAGGGTAAGCTTGTGGAGGATCTGGGCTTGATAGCTTCCTGCTGTCTTCGCCTTAGGTGAGCGAAATTGGAGCAGACTCCCCGCTGATCTCCACCACGCCGGTTAGGGCCCCCGCAGAGATGCTAGGCTTCCAACGCGGGATGAAACACGTAAAGCCTTAGGGAAACAACCCACAAATCCTGTGCTCAGGTATCCCTACCGGGTTCAAAGTTGCTCCCTCAACCCTTCATTTTACTCTGGGTTTCTCCAAATTTAAGGTCGCCAAGTGCTGAGAAAGAGAAGGAAAGTGAAGCCAGGAGACTACAGAAGTCTTGGGTGTGTCGCCTCATTCTGGAATGTGCGTTCAGCGTCAGTTCCAGCAACCCCGAAAGAAAAAAATCCTTTCTCCAAGTGGTGGGCCTGGTAATTCACTGGTCGAGGGAAGAGCGCCCTCTGCTGTCGTTTGAGATTTTCTGGTTTGATTTCAAAGGCAGCTGTCACACTTCACGTAAAACAGATTTAGGCAATATTGTCTCCAATAATTAGAAAAGACACCCTGGGATTTAGACCGTTTTAATAAGGCTGTGTTTTGCATCGTGTGAGAAAGACCCGAGGGGTAGCATGGGAGTCACCAGCAGGCCATTTCATGCTACTGCTGAGAAAACCATGGGAGGAGAAGTCCTGGAAACTCTCCATGTCCAAAACATTGCCTAGAGATGGAGCCATTGTTGAGGAACAGGGCAATCTTTCGGAGGCACTGTGGTCTGCCCAGAACCTCCATTTACGTCCCTGTTCTTTTCCCAGTAAGACCATGTGAGCTTATTATTGCATACTTCAATTTGTTTCTTTGGGAAAGAAAATATGCTTTCCACATTGGGAAGCTGAAAAGTCAAATGGCTTAACTTACGCGTTTTTGTGAAGATAAGAATTTAAAATAAACACATGTGACCCACTGTGATGAAAGATTGGTTATGTAACTCAGTGTGCTACCTTGGGGATATGGCAGCTTGCTGACTGCGGCATAGAACAACTGACCCAGACCTTCATTTGCCTTAGAGCCAATCCAAATGCAGTTTTCAGGGCCAATTTAAATCACAGTTATAATTCATGATTGACTGATGAAAATGGCCACAAATGCCATAGGTATTAATACCTTGGTCATTGCTCTTTTCCCCAATTTTTACATTCAAAGGTGAATTCTATATTAGAAGTCACCCAGAAATTATTAACCACTCTACAAGTTTTTTTCACTTGTCTGAGAACATGCAATTATTTTATGCTTCATAAAAGCCTTCCAGACTAGGGCAGAAAGATCCACAAAAATGAGAGGTAGTGTTATCACCACCATTGTCTGCCAATGACACATGGTCCATGCTATATGGTACTTGCCATGTGGTCCCTTTTTAGCTGAATTCATGCTTGACCAAAGGACTCTATCTACTCAGGTTAAACAACCAGATCTCAGCCTAAGTCTCACCGCGGTTGAGTCCAGAATGCTTTCCTCTAAAATTATCCTCCACCTGTCTGCTTCTTCTTAATGCCAGTGTGCATCTACTATACCTCACACACAGCAGCGTGTATGTGAGCATTGTTCACCATACCTAACACACAGCAGCATGTATGAGCATTGTCCACCACACCTAACACACAGCAGCGTGTATGAGCATTGTCCACCACACCTAACACACAGCAGCGTGTATGAGCATTGTCCACCACACCTAACACACAGCAGCATGTATGAGCATTGTCCACCACACAGCAGCATGTATGTGAGCATTGTCCACCACACCTAACACACAGCAGCGTGTATGAGCATTGTCCACCACAACTAACACACAGCAGCATGTATGAGCATTGTCCACCACACCTAACACACAGCAGCATGTATGAGCATTGTCCACCACACAGCAGCATGTATGTGAGCATTGTCCACCACACCTAACACACAGCAGCGTGTATGAGCATTGTCCACCACACCTAACACACAGCAGCATGTATGAGCATTGTCCACCACACCTAACACACAGCAGCATGTATGAGCATTGTCCACCACACAGCAGCATGTATGTGAGCATTGTCCACCACACCTAACACACAGCAGCGTGTATGAGCATTGTCCACCACACCTAACACACAGCAGCATGTATGAGCATTGTCCACCACACCTAACACACAGCAGCGTGTATGAGCATTGTCCACCACACAGCAGCGTGTATGTGAGCATTGTCCACCACACCTAACACACAGCAGCGTGTATGTGAGCACTGTCCATCACACCTAAAACACACCACCCGGTTAACTATTAATAATGGTTAGGCCTTGAATACTGGCATTACCTTCTGTCAAATCGATTCCTGCATGCACACCTCAAGTTTAAAACCATACATTATATTGGCACTCGGAGTTACGTGAAACTGTGGCATTTTGGCAGGGTCAATTTTCTCAGCTAACCTTCCTCGCAACAGTGGAATGGCTACTGCCAGGTACATGAGTTTGCTAGGCCGAAGATTTCCTTCCTCCTTTTTGAAATTTTATCCCATTCATTTATTGGGGCACAGGGCATGCATGTGTCAAAGCTTGAGCATGGAAGTCAGGGGGGCAATTTTTGCAAGTCAGCTTTCTCTTACCATGTGTGTTCTGGGGATAAAGCTCAGCGTGCCAGGTTTGGTGGCAAACATCTTTACCCCCTGTGCCATCTTGAGTCATAGCAGTTTGAGTTTCATGCTCGCATCATGGGCTTCATGCTTCTAAAGTTCCACAGAAGCTACCCAGAGCCGCCCAGGAAGAGCAGAGCAGGCAGAGTCTGTAGTCTGAGGCAGAAAGGTAATGGCTGTTGCTAAAGGGTAGAGGTGGGAGTGAGCATGAATATGGGCGTAGGGAAAGACACTGTGATGGGCCACATGGGTGGGAATATGGAAAGCAAGGCTTGAAAATGCTGCATCAGAGAATTGGAGAGATAGTTCTGTGGATAAAGTGCCTCTGGCACAAGCACGAGGGTTGGAGTTCAGATCCCCAGGACTCATGCAGATGCTGGGAGGGCATCATGGTGAACCTGGAACCCAGAACCCTAGAGGAAGAGACAACCGGTTCCCAGGAGAAAAGTAGCTACTAGACCAGAGGAATCAGTGAGTGCTGGGTTCAAAAGAGAGGCTCTACCTCAATATTTTAGGTGGAGACCAACAGAAGAGGACACTGGACATTGGCATGTGTGTGTGTGTGTGTTGTGTGTATATATACACACACATCCAACAAAGACGGCTTCATCTAGTGGCGCAGGAATGGAGACGAAGTGGCATCAGACACCGGTGGAATCCCGTGCCACAGAACTATTACAATGAAGCAAATTATTTCTCTCTCCCAACATGTTTGTTGCCACCAGATGTCATGAGAACAAGCTGACAGTAAAAGATGTCTTACAGGAAAACACACTCATTGCCTGACTGTAAGCAAAGGAAAACAAATGCACAGTCGATATTGACAACAACAAAAGGCAGCAGCATAGCCTTCTTCAAATAAACATTGCCAGCAGTTGCATATGCACGCGCATTTATCTTCTCTCCACCCTTGCTGGCGAAGCTGCCAAGGAAACTCATGGGACTGAGGATGATAGCTGTCAAGAGAGCAGATCTCGCCTCCATCCCCTCTGCTATGTAACTCATGTCCAGATGACCCCTTCTTCTAGCTGCTACTGACCCAGGACCCGCATCCTAACCCTAACCCAAACCTTACCCCTAATCTTGAGCTGTTACCAGAGTCCTAAGTCAAAAAAGGGTGACTTCTGGGGTTGGTGGGGGGGGGTAGGAACTAAGTCCAGACCACTTAATCCCAAAACCGAAAGGAAAGTAATGGTAAAATGAAGATATATTGTTTTTCTTGTTCTTATGACCAAAAAGCAACTTAAGAGAGGAAGACTTTATTTTGGCTGGCTATCTGAGGATACAGTCCAGGATGTCATGGAAACCATGGTGGCGGGAGCATGTGGTAGTTTGGCCACATAGTTTCCACAGTCCAGAAGGAGCTAGATGAATGCCGGAGCTTGGCTCTGTTTCTGTTTCATTCAAACAGGGCCACCAGCTTATGGAACAGTACCACCCCCCAGTTCGGGGGGGTGGTATCTTTTCCATTAAGCTTTTCTGGAAACCCCCATGTGGACACAGCCAGAGGTTTGCTTTGGTAGTAATTCTAAACCCAGCCAAGTTGTCAGTAACGATTAGCCATCATATCAGAAAGCAATTTAAAGAATACAGCCAGGCTGGGAAGACAGAGATGAAGCATTCCATACATCTTTAGTAATATTAGCATGAACTCCATATCCATGGGGGAGGGTGGCAGGAGATAATGTACAGAGTCTTGGTCAAACTGTGCTCTGGTTGATCGTCGTTATGATCTGGATATAAAATGTCACTCCCATAGGATCATGCATTAGAATGTTTCGTACCTATCTAGTGGAACTGTTTGGGCGGGGCTGGGTTAGAACCTTTGGGAGATGGAGCTTCCCTGAAAGAAGGGGATCTTTGCGTAGTGGGCCATGATGTTTTCTAATAGCCTTTCTCTGATCTACCCTTGTGCCATGCCTGGGCCACCACAGCCAAGAGCCACTCCCCCTCAAAGTGAGAACCAGAATAATTGCCCCCTTCCATAAGCTGCTTTGCTTAGGCATTTGGTCACAGCAGTGAGAAAAGTAATCGAAAAAAACACTGTCTCAGCTCTGGTAAGATGAGGCTTTATCTGTGTCAGGGAAATTGTCCTGCTCAGGTGCCACAGAAGTTGCCACTGTTCCCAGGACAATCGTCATTTGATTTCCAGGATATGACAGACCCATGATAGTACAGGAGGTCCCATATGACTATTGCTTCTAGTTGGAGAGAGGCAGTGTCGTCATAGAACAATATACCTACAAGCTTTCACTGCCCCACTGTCCCAGAAAGGTACAGAGCAATGACCAAAGACTTCTAGGTGTCACCCCAGGGGTCTGGATGAAAATACTGGAAGAATTGGCAGTTGACAAGCTGTTGAAAATATCATATTTACTCTGCGCTTTGTTTATTGTTTGTTTGGGGTTTTGTTTTTGGCTTTTTTTTGGGGGGGGTTGGTTTGGTTTGGTGTTTGGTTTTTCAAGAGGGTCCTTTCCTGTCCTAGAATTTGTTCTGTAGACCAGGTTGGCCTCAAACTCACAGAGATCCACCTGCCTCTGCCTTTCGAGTGCTGGGATTAAAGGTGTGTGCCACCGACACCCGGTTACCTTATTGACTCTCATTTTGGTGTCTTTAGTTTTGAATACGGTAGAGTACTCACTTTAGGCATACATCCTTTAAATTATTAATATGCCTCCAGGAAGAGTTGAACAGGGTTGTGGCCCTAAGTATAAGGAAAGGAGACAGATACAAAATGAAGGAAGAAATGACAAACTTTGAAATGGCTATGACCACAGACCCACATTCCATGACTGTGGACAGAATACCTACCTTGACCTGGCACATATACTTAGTTAGAGCTTAGGACTGAGCTTGAGAACCAGTACCTGCCATGGAGTAAGCACTCGGTCAGAGCTGACCATGCCACCCCTCGCCATGAAGAAAAGAGTGGCTTCTTCTCACTTGCTGCCTCCTCCTTCCTCGTTCAGCAATCTGAAGAAAACTGATAGTCCAAAAAAGCTTAGGACGTGAAAAGAGAACAGGAATGTGTGTCCGCATGGTCCCTTCCTCCAGAGCAGGGATTCTCAGCTTCCTAATGCTGCAACCCTTTAATATAGTTCCTCATGTTCTGATGACCCCCAACCATACTGTAAAATTATTCTCATTGCTACTCCATAACATTGATTTTTCCTGCTGTTATGAATCATAATGCAAATATCTGTGTTTTCCGATGGCCTTAGGTAATACCTGTGGCCCACAGATTGAGAAGCATTGCTCTAGGGCATGCTATCTAAAAGATCTTTGGGTTGTCTTTTCCCCTCATTTTCACCCACTCTGACTCATCACCAAATCCTTATCAAGGAGGAGAAAAGTGATAATGGGAAACGCCTGGGTGGTCCCTGAGGTCCAACTCAGGCCTCTCTTTCATTTGTAGATCATTTTTTTATTGATTTTTATTGAGCTCAGAATTTTTCTCTGCTCCCCTCCCTGCCTCTCCCCTCCCTTCTTCAACCCTCCTCCAAAATCCCCATGCTCCCAATTTACTCAGGAGATCTTGTCTTTTTCTACTTTCTGCTTCCCATGTAAATTAGATCTATGCAAGTCTCTCTTAGTGTCCACATTGTTGTCTAAGTTCTCTGGGATTATGGTTTATAGACTGGCTTTCTTTGCGTTATGTTTAAAAACCACCTATGAGTGAGTACATGTGATACTTGTCTTTCTGTTTCTGGGTTACCTCACTCAAAATAATGTTTTCTAGCTCCATCCATTTTCCTGCAAAATTCAAGATGTCACTTTTTTATGCTGTGTAGTAGTCCATGTGTAAATATACCACATTTTCCTTATCCATTCTTCGGTCGAGGGGCATTAAGTTGTTTCCAGTTTCTGGCTATAACAAACAAAGCTGCTATGAACATAGTTGAACACATGTCCTTATGACACGATTGAGCATCCTTTGGATATATTCCCAAAAGTGGTATTACTGGGTCTTGAGGAAGGTTGTTTCCTAATTTTCTGAGACATCGCCACACTGACATCCAGAGGAGTTGTACCAGCTTGCACTCCCACCAGCAATGCAGGAGTGTTCCCTTTCTGACACTATTCCAGGCTGCCCTGTGCATCCAAGGATGACCCTGAATTTCTGTTTCTCCAGCCTCCACTTCCCTAATGCTGGGCTTCCACATGTGTCCCACCACAGCTGCTTTCTGGGGTACTGGGGTTGAAGCCAGGGCTTCACACATGTTAGACTGGCACTCCACCAACTATGCCACATCCCCAGCCCAAATTTATATCTTCCTTTCCTCTCAGTTCCTCTTCCCTTAGAGTGAACCACAACACTGGGCCATTTGTAGGCTATGAAGTTATTAAGTTGTCAGCCCCATGCTCTCCCTTCAGAGACTCCTTCTTCTAAACCTTTTCTCCCAGAACCTGCTTTCGTGGAGTGATGCCAGATAGTCTCCTGAGACCCATACTCGGATGAGCCTTGCACTTGGCTAAGTGTGCCAGGCTTCCCTCTTAAAATTCGTCATTTGTACTCAGCAGAGCTCCATAGTTTCCTTTCAGCCCTGTCTTATGAACGAGTCCGAAGAAAACAAACTCTGGCTTGACCCCCTTGCCCAAGTCTGACTAATGCCTCTACATGAACAACGTGAAAATATTTCTAAACTACGTAACAAGAGCAAACGCAAGGGCAACAGAATCTTTAAGAGGACGACATTCTTGCTGGCGCTTTCCAAATAAACAAGTCTGAATTTGGCCCAGTAGATGTCCCCCTTGCTGCACGGCAGGAGGGACTCTTTTACTAGGCCAGCACGGGCTTCCAGAATTTTAAACCCTTGAGAAGGGATGACGTAAGACCTTTCATTATATAACTTCTCTGTCTTCTCATAAAGATATCATCAGAATGCAAGTACCATCAATTAAAACTAAGCAAAAGAAGATAGACAACAATTGTAGCATGATATGAATGCAGATAAGAAATGAACAATACCTAAGCAAGTGCCATTTCTTAGAACAAGTTGACACATCATTTTACATTATTGTTTTTATTTTTATCTTATGTACTTGGGTGGCCATGCAGACACATAGAGGACTTGTGGAAGCCAGAAGGCACCTTGCAAGAATCCATTCAAATTCAGGTCAGTGAGCTTAGCAACTTTACCCACTGAGCCATCTCCCCCAGTTGGTCCACCATTTTAACACTGAAATAGTGGTTATGACAGGACAGAACACATACAATGTAGATGTCTCAATGGAAGGGGTTGAATTGGTGCTGAATGAATCAAGTGGCAACGATTAGCAATCAAGCAGAGTCTATAACTTTTATCCCTAGACCCCTGAAAAAGGCAAAACCGATCTAAGGCTTCCCTCAGATGTGTTTCCTAATGTGCTGAAAGGCCCTGGTTGAACATATTGTCCCTGTCCTGGTCATATCAGCCTTGTGTGGACAGTCAGCGATGAAGCAAAGATGAATAGCTGGCTAGGAAGGCTGTTGCTTGCTGAGATCAAACTTCTCTCCCAAGTAATAGGACCTGTATTTCCAATATGAAAATGTCACCAGTACTAAAATAACAATTCATCATAGGAAGACATTGCAGTGGCCCTTGGAGTCTCCTCAGTGAGTTATTTCATATGGTGAAAGTCTAGAAAGCATCTCTTTAAAAAGCCCAACAATGCCTTTCACTTGTAGTCTCTGAGCAGCCAACCCCAACCCCACTCTGGATCTGGCCTACCTTATCATTATACCATCCAGATGTTTAAATCCCAATGTGCCCCAGCACACACTCCTACACTTGCCTCGTCACCAGAACGCATCCATTGCATGCTTATAGAAAACCCTTCTTTTTCCTGCAATCAAGCAGCCCATGCTTGATTCCTCTACCTAGTATGATTTACATGGCGGGCACTGAACATTTTCTCAATATACGCAACTCCCTCACACCACTGTCCTACCAAATGCATCCGATGAAGCGCCAAATCTGGACCCAAGATCTGCCGTTGTACTTTGTACCCTCTGAAGCTAATTCCACCAGCTGCACTTAGAGTGAGTTAGCATGAGAAACTCGAAAATGACAGATCTTTTCCTAGGCTCAGACTTAGGCTTCTGGTCCTAACTGCTTTCTTATCTGGAACCTTTTAGGAATGTCTGTTTCCATCTACTTTTCCCCGATTGTCATGTTCTTTGTCCTGTCCATTTCTTGAAGGCTGCCACTCCAAAATCCTCCCCTGATCCATATACTGCAGACTGTCACCACCCCATCTTCTCAGCTTAAAGGGGTCCGGTACACTTGATATTGCTCCCTCCTCATTCCCCTTTTACTCTACAGGCAGAGTTAGGAATTCTGTTCTAATCAGCCCACCAAAGCTGATCTCTCGAAAGCACCGCCCTCATATAGAATACACAGAACATGTTAAGTCCATTTCTTAGAGACTTGTTCTATCTATGGATACTACCATCAGCCTGTTCTCCTTATGAACACTTTAGATTCCTCTCTCTGTGTCTGTCTCTCTCTCTCTCTCTCTCTCTCTCACACACACACACACACACACACATACATACACACACAAACATCTCTCATTTGCCTTCTCTTTTAGCTCTAATCCCCTATGTACCTTTTATATGCTGTCCAATGTCTACTCCGAAGAGTTAAGGGAAAGCAATGTTAGTCACGGTCCGTGATCCATTCTTAGAACATTTACAGCTCCCTCTACATGATGACTGCATCCTCAGCCTAACAGTCCTGCAGATTAATATAGCTCATTGACTTCTTAGAAGGTTCTGGGTGAAGTTTCATGGCCCACTCAAGCTCAACATGTTTAAAATGTGGTTTCTCAACCTCCTCCTGGAATTGTTCTTCCAAGCTTCAATTAAGACACCACAATTTCTGAAGCTTGAAGATGACTGCTGACTTTCTTCTCCTTGCCATTGCAATGCAGCCTGCAGGGTTTGTTTCCTAGCTTGTTTGCAGCGATCCCAGTGATTACTTAATGATTATGTATTCACGGTATTGGTGGTCTTAATGAGTGTTCCTGTTTAATGCCCAGAATCTCCATTTAACAAGTGAGACTTAAAGAAGCTGTGTGCTGGGGCTGGAGAGATGGCTCAGTGGTTCAGAGCACTGGCTGCTCTTCCAAAGGTCCTGAGTTCAATTCCCAGCAAACACATGGTGGCTCACAACCATCTGTAATGAGACCTGGCGCCCTCCTCCAGTATGCGGACATACATGGAGGCAGAATGTTGTATACATAAGAAATAAACAAATCTTTAAAAAAAAAAAGAAGCTTGTGCTTTGTTTCAAAGTCTTACAGCAACTGAGTGATTAAAAACTGAGCCAGTATTAAATCCCAAGACTGCATAACCTTAAAACCTGTCCGCTTCTTTTTCATCAGCTAGATCTTTACAAATAAGGGTCTTATCCAGGGCTGAAGATACAGCTCAGTTGGCAGTGTGCTTGCCTAGCAAGAGATCAAAAGTTCAAAATTATCCATAGATACATAGGCCTTCCTTTGAGACATAATGAATTCATGAAATTCTGCCTCAAAAATTTAAAAATAAGGGGTTGGGAAGATTGCTTAGTGGTTAAGAGTCAAGAGCTAACTAGGCCTCTAAATTTTATAAATTGTCCAGTCTATAGCATTTGTTTATAGGAAAAGAAAACAGGCTGATACACCCATCCATTCTGCTCCTACTTTATCCTTGACAGGTTCCTTTACCCCTTTTGGCAAGAAGAGAATTTTGACCTTCTGTGAGTTTCCACAGCACAAGGATACTCACAGATTCATATACCACTCATGATGCCTTTAAAATTAGCTATGTGAGAGGGTACTATGAGCTTGCTGGTGCTGTAGAACCATTCACAAATCTCATTCAATTCACAAGTATTTACTGAGTTCCTATTAAGTTGCAGCCACTGAAAAACATGGAGAAGGAGGGGGAGGAGAAGAAAAAGAAAAGGAGGAGGAGGAAGAGGAGGAGGAGGGGAGGAGGACGGGGAGAAGAAGGAGGAGGAGGAGGAGGAGGACGAGGATGACGAGGACAACAAGGAGGAGGAGTATGAGGACGAGGACGACGAGGAGGAGGAGTATGAGGACGAGGACGACGAGGAGGAGGAGTATGAAGACGAGGACGACGAGGAAGACAAAGATGAGGAGGTGGAAGAGAAAGAAGGAGAGGGATATAATAATGAGTAAGGAAAACCAGATGTTCTTGTGCCTGCTTGTGATCCCAGCATTCAAGAGGTAGAGGTAGAAGGATATGGCCATCCTTAGCTGTCTAGTGAGTTCAAGATCAGCCTGAACCAGATCCTGTTCCACAAACACAGAAAGGTTGTATTATTTTGTCATTGTTTTGTGTGGACATAGATGTGAAAATGGCAGAGGAAGACAAGCTGAAAGGTTGCATCTAAGGGAGACACAGACAGACTGAGGCAGAAAGGAAAGAGCAGGAGGCAGGTGACCCAAAGAAAACAGAAATCTGGATAATAATACAGGGAAGTCAGAGGGCTGAAAGGCAGCCAGTGGGGTTGGCAGTAAGGAAGACATTCAGTGTGGGAGATTCCATCACGATGCTTCCTGGTCATATTTCCAGCATGTGCCGTCTATAATTCCTAGCCTTCCTTGCAGCTCGTTGAGTCGAGTGACAGGTGCTTGGTTAGCTAACGGGATAGGAGAGGCAGTGATGTCCGTCTATTCATGAAACTCCCCACAGCATCCTTTCCTGCCTCTCCAAGCTTGGTAGATGGCTGAGAGCAAAGGCTCTAAGACAGAGGTTTAGAAGGAAATTGTGGCATAAGCCACCTCAGAGTACTGCTGCCCAGCACCATCCTCAGCCTGCATCGCTCTCTGGCATATGCAAGAAATGTACGTCTGTTGGGTTAGGGCCCTGAAAATGTGCAGCTGTTTGTTCCTGGTAATGTTAGTTACTTGAACACAATGACATGGCAGAATAAAAATTAAGAGAGTAGAAGAGACTGTGCAAAACTATGTACAGAGTCTTAAAAATCAAAGAAAGGGTGATGCAGTAGAGACACTGGTTGGGGGCTGGTCTTTTAGGAAAAAAATAGAGGTAAATAGATAAAATAATATTTGAGGGTGAGGCAGCAGTATTAAGTAGGTTTTCTAGAAGAAAGAGATAGAAATATCTGCATCTTCTTTCCAAGTGTGCTATATAGAAGATTTTGTCAGTAACTGTTGAATTAATGAATCAAGGTGTGGATAAGTGAATGATTGATTGAATGGATGAATAAAAATGTCTCCTATGTCTTGTCACTTCTGAGATAAATTTCAGGACTATTTTCTGGGGAAAGGAGAAAACTTAAGAATTTCACATACATGGTCAACAAGACAAAATGACAACCAATGGAATGGGAAAAGCTCTTCACCATCCCCACATCAGACAGAGGAAGATCTTCAAAATATATAAGGAACTCAAGAAACACCAAAATACCAAATAATCCAATTAAAAATTGCGGTACAAATCTAAACAGAGAACTCTCAACAGATGAATCTCAAATTTCAGAAAGACACTTAAGGAAATGTTCCATTTCCTTCGCCATCAGAGAAATGCAAATCAAAGTAACTTCGAGATACCATCTCATATCTGTGAGAATGGCCAAGATCAAAAACACTGATGACAGCTTTGGCTGGAGAAGATGCAGAATAAGGGGAACACTCCTCCATTGCTGGTGGGAGTGCAAACTTGTACAGATGCTTTGGAAATCAGTATGGTGATTTTTCAAAAATTAGGAAAACAACCTACCTCAAGACCTAGCAATACAGCTGTTGAGTATATACCCAAAGGACATTTGCTCAACTATGTTCATAGCAGCATTACTTATAATAACCAGAATCTGGAAACAACCTAGGTACCCCTCAACCAAAGAATGGATAAAAAAAAATATGGTACATTTACACAATGAAGTACTACTCAGGGGTAAAAAACAATTGTAGTAATAAGAGCGGCGGGGCTGCGTCCCCGGCACCCGGCCGCCCCCACAGCTAGCTTTACCCAAAATAATTACACGGACACTGTATTCTTTTAAACACTGCTTGGCCCTTTAGCTCTAGCACTTACAGGCTAATTCTCACATCCCGATCAACCCATCTCTAATAATCTGTGAGAACCAGTCTTACCGGGAAGATTCTAGCCTAGTCCATCCTGGGTCGGAGCTTCATGGCGTGTGTCCGCCCAGGAGCGGGGCATGGCGTCTCTCTCAGGCGTCTGCTCCCGAGAGAAGAGATGTCGAGACTCTGAGCTCACTTCCTGTTCCTCCCAGCGTTCTGTTCTGTTTACTCCACCCACAGGGCCAAGCAGTTTCTTTATTGCTTAACCAATGAAATCAACAGATTGATATATGACACTCCCACATCAGACAATGACATCTTGAAATTCGCAAGCAAATGAATAGAACTAGAAAAAAAACTATGCCAAGTGAGGTAACCTAGACCCAGAAAGACAAATATAATAAGTACTCACTCATAAGTGGATATTAAACATAAAACAAAGGTTAATGAGCCTACAGTCCACAACCCCAGAGAACCTAGACAACAAAAAGGATCTTATGAGAGACATACATGGATCTACATAAGGAGAAAAGGATAAGATCTCCTGAGTAAATTGGGAACATGGGGGGCAGAGGGAGGGTAGAAGGAGAGAGGGTAGGAAGGAAGGGAAAAAATGTAGCTCAATAAAAACAACAAAAAGGTTTACAAAAAATTCACATAAAGAATCCTTCCCCTCATCCTCACTCTGTGTATACGTGTGTGTGTGCCCGCACGTGAGCATGCATGCATTCACTCACACATCCTCTCTCACATGAGCTTGTGTACTCAGGTGTGTGTGCATGTGTGTGCACATGTATGCAGAGACCATTAAATGTCTCCTCCTTGTTTTATGAGACAGATTTCTCTCACTGAATCTAGGGCTCACTGATTCAGATAGACCGACTGGCCCACGAAGGCCAGAGCAGCTCCTGTCTCTGCTACTCTGCCTCCCACTGCAGCACGAGGCTTACAGTTGTGCCTGCCTCCCCACCCAGTTTCTTCACATGGATGGTAGCGATCTGAACCCAAACCTTCATTCTTGTACAGCACATAGCAAACGAACAGAGATTAGTCTCCTTTGGTTAGATGTAAGGAAAAACATTTGGCAGGCAAGTATGGGGCACCTCTGAGCTGCAGGATTATTTCTCTTTCAGCAGACAGGAATGAGCATGAATGACATCTAGGGACTGATGACTTTCCTCAAGGAGTAACTACTGGCAGTGGTTCCCAACTTTCCTACAGCTTCTCACGTTGTGGTGACCCCCAATCCAAAAATTACTTTCATTGCTACATCACAACTGTAATTTGGTTACTGTTATGAATTGTGTTGGAAATATCTGCGCTTTCCAATAGTCTTTGGCAACTTCTGCGAAAGGGCTGTTCAGTCCCCCAAAGGGGTGGTGACTCATAAGTTGAGAACTGCTGGACTATAGGTGACCTGGGTAAGCCACGCAAGTCACTCTGGCCTGCACTCATTTTCTCATACTTTGCAGAATGACAAATTCCTTTTCAAAGTAGAGGTATCTCTCTAAAGAATAAGGGGTTCATGAGACCCCACCCCTCCCTGATGCTCTACAGGCAGTTAATGGTTGCTGGGGAAAGAGAGAGATTCTCTCTAGCTGTGCAGCCCTTGGTAATTTGCCCATGCTCCTGTCCATAACCCCTCACCCATGGTCCTGAAATCAATCCTGGTGAAACTCATGGGGTCATGAAAGTAGAAAGGGGGCTAGTTAAAAAGAGGAAAGGATCAGTAAGTGTGGAAGGGGACAAAAGACAGTAATGGGGGATAAATGTGTTCAAATATATTATGTACATTTACAGAAACGTAATGTTAAAACCTATTGTTGTATGTAATTAAATTATTCCAGTCGCTTTTTGTTTGTTTGTGACAGGGTTTCTCTGTGTATCCCTGCCTGTCCTGGAACTCGCTCTGTAGACCAGGTTGACCTCAAACTCTAGTAAACGTTTTATTAAAAGAATAAGGAAAGCATAGTGTCATTTTGGTAGGCATGTGTACTTCTTAGGGGCTATTGAATCGTGAAGACAGGCAAGACTGTGACACGGGTTCTTAGAGTCTTTTCTCGACTCTTTAGTAACAACAGATAAATTGGTTTAAACATCTAACCATTTTCACAGCTTGCTTGCTGAGTGCAAGATTTGTATATAGGAACTCCAGTGACAGGATTCCTAAGAATCACGATTTCTTAAGTAGAAGGAGTATTTAATATTTAAGCTCAGGGCATTCACAAAGAAGATTTAGATGATCCCAGGAGACTTCTGGACTCATGAGGATCCTGATGAGTTGTCCCAAATGCAAATATATATATATATATATATATATATATATATATATATATATATATATATATATCCCCAAATTGATCAGTCATTAGAAGAGGGGTGCCCATGAAAGAGATCATGACTGTGGAGTGTGGTAGAATAATCTTTTTGTACACTGTGAAGATTGTTGTTTTCATTGCTATAATAAAGAGCTAAATGGCCAATAGCTAGGCAGGAGGAGCTTAGGTGGGATTTGTGGACAGGGAGAGATCACTTTGATGAAGAGGGGCGGAGTTTCCAGGAGATAAAGGTGCCTTGTTGAAGAAAGGTGCCAAGCCACATAGTAGAATGTAGATAAGAAATGTGGGTCAATTTAAGTTGTAAGAGCTAGTTAGTAAGGCTAAGCTATCGGCTGAGCACTTATAATAAGTCTCTGTGTGGTTATTTGGGAGCTAGCTGGTGGAATAGAAAATTATGCCTATGGTGGAGAGGGGCTTTATTCAGTTATGAATTTTTTCATAGAGGAAACTTGAACTGCAAAGTATCATTTGCCAGCCTCTCCAACAACTGAAGGAATCCATTCTTCAGTCCCAGGGAAGTGGGGGTAGAATGATAGCTTGGAATTCTTCATCTTTCAATTCCAAATAAAGAGCTTCCTCATTCTTTAGCTCGGGGCACGTTATTCTGCTATATGCAAATAGAATGGACTCATACCTTGATGGAGGAAGGTCATTGGCTAATAAAGGAACTGCCTTGGCCCATTTTATTGGTTAGAAGATAGGTGGGAGGAGTAAACAGAACAGAATGCTGGGAAGAAGAGGAAGTGAGCTCAGACTCAACAGCTCTGCCCACTGGAGCAGAGACACCATGCCCCGCTCCCGGGCAGACACACGCCATGAAGCTCCGACCCAGGATGGACTAGGCTAGAATCTTCCCGGTAAGACCGGTTCTCACAGATTATTAGAGATGGGTTGATCGGGATATCAGAATTAGCCAGTAAGGGCTAGAGCTTAAAGGGCCAAGCAGTGTTTAAATGAATACAGTTTGTGTGTTGTTATTTCGGGGCATAAGCTAGCCAGGCGGCTGGGGTGCCAGGGACGCAGCCCCGCCGCCTCCAATTACTACAATACCTGGTTGCTTATATCAAATAGCAATCGATATTTAGACGTCTTAAATCCTTACCATCTAAATTAAGCTATAAATAGAACTTGAATTAGCCAGTTTCCCATGTATTTCTGGGGCAAAGCACATACAACAGTGAGGGTCTTTGCAGCAAAACAAAAGAGAGGGTGGGCAGGCAGTGAGTTGAGTAAGGCCCTATGGACCACAATTGTGTACCTCAGATCCGATTGGACAACCATGTGCTTCAGACCTTACCGTATGTGCAAGGAGAAAACATGAATGAATGGAGCAAAATGTTCTCAGTTATTTATTTTTCCTGTGAGTACATTAAATGGAATTGTGTACACCAAGGTAACATGTCTATCATTTTGAATGCTTATTTTTGTGCTGAAAATATATTAGCAACTTTTAAGAATATAATATTTGAAACTGGACGTGTATGTAGGTAGTGGAGTACTTGCCTGGCACACAGGAAGTCCTGGGCTTAATCCCCAGTACCATATAAACTGGGAGTGGAAGGGTACATCTGTAATCCCAACACTTGAGAGAGAGAGAGTCAGAAAGATCAGAAATCCAACACTACCTCAAACAGGAAAAGAAAAAAGCAAGTCGGTGAGAAAGATAAACAACAGCGGAAATGACTCATTAATTACTCTTACTGAGAAGTCTGAACAGGATCCTTACAGAATCATAGACAACCTATTACAGATCTCAATAACTGACCTGTGTTATAAACTAAAGTAATTTTTGAGACACTGTGAACTTCCAGAAAGTTTATGCTTACCACTGCAAATTGCCTTAATTGGGCCTTGGCAAGAGGGACAAGCCCATGCAGTAAGGTTTCTTTTTTTTGTCTGATGTCTAATAGACCACCACAGGTTGTGTACCTCAGATCTGATTGGACAACCATGTGCTTCAGACCTTACTGTATGTGCAATGAGAAAACATGAATGAATGGAGCGAAATGTTCTCAGTTTTTCACCACAGGTGGTCTATTAGTAACTAAGAAACTCAGTCCCCACCCAGATCCCCGCAGCTCACCCATGCTTGCATGGGTCTGGAGTGTCTAATTCCCCAGTCCTGATTTCTCCTTGTTCTCAAAGACCGAGCCCAATGGAGAGCTGACAGTGGTCTCTTCCAGTAATTTACTTGAATCTCAAAAGATGTTTTTAAAACCCTAATTCCTAGCTGGAGTGGTGATGCTCGTCTTTAATTCCGGCACTCTGGGAGGCAGAGGCAGACAGAACCCTGTGTTCGAAGTCAGCCTGGTCTACAGATGAAGTTCCAGAAGAGCTAAGGTTGCACAGAGAAACTCTGTCTCAAAAAAAACCAAAATCAAAACCAAAACCAAAACCAAAAAGAAAGAAAGAAAACTAATTTCTGTCAATGTGTCTATTCCATTGACATGGCCCTTGCCCAATATTTAATTGAGACCCGAAGAGCACAGCATGGAGAATGTTTTGCTGGGGGTGCTGTGTAGGAATGTGCTTTTTAATTTCTGTCACCAAAGCTTGGTTTTATTTTAGAAAACATATTTTTGTAACCCACAGACACATCTGTTGGCCACACGAAAGCCAAACCCAAATCAATGTGAATTAGAATAATATTCTACCTTGGGGAACAGTCATTAAAATGTAGGCAAGGTTGAAAGGAGATCATTTTTCTTCTATCCTTAGAAATAGATATTAACAGGAATGAGTCATTCATGAGCCTCAGGGCTGGGGCTGGGGGCCTCCTCATGTGTTCCTCCACTCTTGCCAGCATTCTGCTTCCTGTCACAACTGCAGGGTTCAAATCCTTCAAAGTGCAAAATAATCTCACATGTGTTTAAAGCCAATGCTTTGATTTGTTTTTAAGTGCTCTGGTGGAGGACCACCCAAGCCCTTGAGAACTAGTCGGATCCAGCTTTTAGGATGTGGCATTCTAATTATTCAGAGGACATTTGCAGTCATTTGTTCCTAATTTCAGGGGCTAATATCATGGAATCTGATGTACGGTCATAGGCAGTCGAGGTCCAGGCCCGGTTCAGGGGGCGCTTGGATGACTAAGTAAAACACAATTATCCCTTCCTCTTTGGGGGCCCTGAGAACACAAAGGGCGGAATTGACTCACTTTCCCCAATTGGAGAGTTAACTGAACCGCCAGTTAACCTATCCGAGGAGAGAGAATGTGCAGCCAGGCAGCTGTTTCAAGATTTGCAGCAAAGCCCCACAGGCCAGGAGTGCTAAGCGGCTAATAAATTGGCTGCTTAATGATATTGCAAAAATATTTTTTTAAAAAAGCATTGCGTACTCACAAAGATCCCTGGGGTATATAAAACAGTACCAAAACCTGGTATCTCTGCCTTTGTTTTGTTTTTGGACTTTGGCTAAAGGCACAGAGGGATAGCTATCCATGAGCCCAAGACTACACCCCCAGAGATCTACAGCTTACTGTACCCCGTACAACAGATCAGAGACAACACAATGGTTGGCTAATCACATGCTCACCTGGACTGTTTTGCTATGCATACTGAATGAAAAAAAATGAAATTAAAAGGGAGAGACATGGCTGCTCCTAGGTATAGAGGAGAAGGAAGTTTACTGTAGACACGTGAGAGAGCAGAAACAGAGGCATCTGGGAGAGTCCAGAGTGGACATGACCAGACTGAGCTGGGCCATGGGGGCGGTGGGAAAAAGAAGAGAGAGGGGAGAGAGGAAAACCAGGTACGGCAGCCAGGAGGGCAGAGGTCTAAAAAGGGTGGGGAACCAACTGTCTGGATTATATGAGGAAGAGCCTCTGGGGGAAGAGCAGCCCAGGCCCTGGGCTGGAGAGTTCAGGGTACAGGGCAGGGTTTACCAGCCAACAACAGGTAGGGACTGAGGGATACTGGGAGAACCTGGCATCCATGTCCAGCTTTAAGATGTCAAATAGGGGGGCTGGAGAGATGGCTCAGCGGTTAAGAGCATTGCGTGCTCTTCCAAAGGACCCGAGTTCAATTCCCAGCAACCACATGGTGGCACACAACCATCTGTAATGAGGTCTGGTGTCCTCTTTTAGCCTGTAGGCATATATGTAAACAGAATATTGTATCCATAATAAATAAATTTTAAGAAAAAAGATGTCAAATAGGCACCTCAGTTTGTTCCGGGTTTGAAACTTAACGCAGACTTCTTCTATCTAAACATAAACTTCATGTCAGGATACTGAAGACAAACTTAGGGCGATCACTGCATCTTTTTTTGTTGTTGTTCCTCTTCCCAATCGGCCACACGGACTAAATCTCTGTTCCTTACAATTGCTTGTCTGTCTCCTTGATTAGCATACTGAGACAGGTGGCTAAGACTACCCTATTGGGACTGTGAGAGGCATGGCTTTTGCCTTAAAAACTCTAGTAAAAGTAAGACCATGTTAGGGAGTGAAGAATGAGATCAAAGACCAACTCCCAGAGTCCCAAGGAATGGGAAAAAAAAAACTTGCCTTTCCATCAAGTAGGGCTAGCAATTAGTGGGGTCCCAGGAGCTTAAACTGCTTTGAACCCACCTAGTCCTAACACACGAATGGATCCATTTTTTTTTAGGATTCCATAGTCCGAAGCCCATAATCAGCAGAGAACAGAAGTCAGCAAACATCATTGAGGATAGTAAGAGCAAGTACATACTGACTTTCCTAGTCACAGGGTTTGGAACGCTAGGAGAACGCGGTGTTTCCTTCCTGTGTTCTTTTTTTCTATAGACAACAATGATCAAGGACAAGATGTGCTCCTCAAAAGCTGCTTTACTATGACATTGTGGCTCATTGGTTCCGAACTCTGGTCCAACCCTTTGGTTTCATGCCACCTTTGTTTAAACTTTGCTTCTCCTATGAAGCCTCCTCTTCCCCTGCTGCTCCTCTCTGCCAACTCATTTGGCCTTTGGCTAGGATCCTAGGCAGAGCCAGGGTGAATTTTAAAGAAGGAAGATTTATTTAAGTGATAGAGTGGAAGGTTCAATGGTTCACATCTCATGACGGCCTTCTTGCAAACAGACTCCCAGAATGATGCATGATAAGAGGTGTGGGATGTAGCTGTGTGTGCGTGCGTGGCTCCGTTCCATTGGTCTCTCCTCCTTAAAGTTCCCAGGATTCAACTATGGGCCTCTATCTAGTGACAATCCAAACCCCTCAAAGGCCCCACCTTTAAAGACCAGAGTGAGATTCGAAGTGATGAGCCCATCTACCAAGTGTGGTGATATGCATCCGTAAACCCAGCAATTGTGAGGCAGAGGTAGGGGATCAGGAGTTGAAGGCCTAAGGAGTTCAAGGCCAGCCAGGGATGCACAAAATGCTGTCTCAGGGGGGAGGGAAAACCAAAGTAGACTCACGAATTCCATTCCTTCACACTTCATTCTGTTATTAAGATTCATATTTGGTTTCTTGGAGTGGATGAAGAATAAAGAAAAAAATACATTTTTTTTTCTTTTTGAAAATGGTCTCATATAGCCCAGGCTGCCCTTAAACTCACTATGTAGCAAAGGATGACTTTGAATTCTGGTCCTCCTGCCTCTACCCCCGTCAAGTGCTGAAATTACAGGCTGTGCTAGCATGTTCAGCTTAGGCAGATCCTGGCAAGCGCTCAAGAAACTGAGTTGCAGCCCAGCCTTTGAAGACATCCTACTGATGAAGTGGACCAGATACAGCGTGCTTGGCAGAATAGAAGCCTTCCATTGCACAGATGAGGACATTGAGGTTCAAGGAAGTTATGGGATGTTCCACAAAACATGTACACTATGTTTTGTGTATGACCTGATCATACCACACCCTTTGAATTAACAGAAAAGTCTAGAAGCAAATGTTGTACCATCATACTGTTTTCAAACAATTTACTATGTGGGTTCGTGTTCACAAATCCCTGAAGAACAAGGGAGTGATAATGTGTTCAACATGTTTCCCTGGGATTCCTGCATTCTCTTGAACTACATTTACAATATTCAAAACAGAAGTTTGCATTATCCTCTTGGAGATCACACGTTCTTTAAGAAAAAGAGTTGGCCAAAGAACCAGAAAACATAATTAGAAAAAAGCCAGTCTTATCCTTAGAGATAGCACCTTCCCCATCTCCTTAACCATGAGTCTATTACTTACTTCATCAGCCAAAGCGCCGAAATGAAGTGAGACTCTTTTGAACAAGAGGTCAACCCCGAAGTAATTTATCAAGGCTTGCCATTTCAGAGCAATTTCAAAAGGTTTGTGGGCCTAGCCTGTTCCCTTGGTGACATTGTTATTTCCCACTTCTGTTTTCTCTGCCTGTGAAGGAGGCCCAGAAAGATGATTTCCATTTTCTCCAGGTTGTTATGAAGGGGAGATACTGTGTAGTGTATGTCAGCTCCCGCATGGCTTTAAAAGCTTCACGGACACGAGGGGCTGTGGTTATTACATGTGCACAAAGGATTTCTGAGCTGAAATGAATGTGGCCATTTCAGGAGAGGGCTGCGTTGGGACTCCCATGAGCCCAGAACCCTAAATCTGGCAATCATTTGGTGGGTTTGGAGTGACTAGCTGATTAGTGTGAAGTAGTCTGCTCCCTCCCGACGGAGGAAGCCAGCGGCTACGCCAGGGGTTTCTGAAGCTTGCACACAGATGTTTTCGGCATGCTTTCCATCCTACACTCAACAGCAGCGGTAGTCCTCCAGTTCCCCAAAGAGTTGGAAAATAGAAATGCTTCAACACAAAGCACTGAATACCCTGAGTCACAGAAAACATGCACAATGACTTGGAGAAGTTTCTCCATGCTTGGGACATTCTTTCCCAGACATAGGGGGCTATTAGTCCCTGATTTTTTTTAATTCTCTCAAGTTCATGCCATTGTGTTTTTAAAACTCTGTTAAAGATTCCCCATCTCAGGACCACCAGGAACGCACCCATAGCCATGTAGGATGGTTTGAGCATTCTTTGCCACGTGGGAAACTGTACAACATGAGAAACACTTGAATGTCTCATCCAAAGGTTTCTAGAAAGGAATATGGTCATGGGAAATTGCTCAGTTGGTAAAGTGTCTTGAAAACATGAGGATTTGAGTTCAATTTCCAAAGCTCACATTAAAAGCTGGCCACGGGGGGGGGGGATGGCTCAGTGGTCAAGAACACTGGCTGCTCTTGGAGAGGACCTAGATTTGATTCCCCCCATCCTCATGGCAGCTCACAAACCCCTGAAATTCCAATTCCAGGAGATCTAATACCCTCTTCTGGCCTCCACAGGCACCACACACGTATGGTACACATGCAGGTAGAACACTCATAAAAATAAAAATAAATAAATCTTTTTTTTTTAAAAAATAGCTGGGCATAGAAGCATGTATCTATTATTCCAGCACTGAGGAGGTGGAACCAGGAGAATCCCTGGGTCCTGATGGCCTAGCATTCTAATAATCGGCAAGCTCCTAGCCAATGAGAGATCCCACATGATCCTCTGGTGGCTGGTTCCTAAGGAAAAATACCCAAGGTTGACCTCCAGCTTCCCCATGCACACCTCACACACATATGCACCCGCACAAACACACACATGGTCCCACACTCACACAAAAAGTAGGGAAAGGAATGGCTTTAGAATGCAGGCTTGTGCTAGGCGATTTGGAGGAAGAATTAGAGAGCGGGGATTTGCTTTAGAAGAGACACTGTTGAGAAATGAGGGTACTTCTATTACCTTTATTCTTAAAATGTTCGTGGTGCAGCTGCCGCACGGCAGAGTGAGCTGCCAGAGCGGTGCAGATTCCCAGCGGTGAGCGGCAGACCGGGTCCTGGGAAAGTCACCCAAGTGGCGGCATGGAGACAACTAGCGGGCTGGCGGGAGACAGAGACGTGAACAGACAAAACATATTTAGGGGGTTATGGGGGTTAGGGGAAAGGTAGAAGGGGGAGAGAGAGAGAGAGAGAGAGAGAGAGAGAGAGAGAGAGAGAGAGGAAGCAGAGAAGTGGGGAGAGAGGCAGAAACGAAGCTGCCTCTCCGAGAGGAAGATGGAAAAGAGAGCAAGCTCAGGCGGGAAGCTGGAGATCAGCCTGCCTCAGTGGATGGGGAGGGAGTGGGAGTGGCTTGTCTCTTAAAGAGACAAAAAACAATAACAATTACTATAGGGTTAAATGCCATTATTCAGATTAAAGCCATTATTAGTAGAAGAAGCCATAAGAGAGGCTTGTTTGATTGTTTTGTTACCTTATTATGTTCAGCTTTTATCACATGTGTCTACAGAGAAGTTTTGTCTCTGCCTTTACTCATCCTGGTCACAGAAGAACTTTGTCTGCCAGTTTGCAGGTCTGTAAAATATTTACATTCAGTGAGAGAACCCCAAGCCACTAAGTACCAGGTCAGTTTTGTTGAGCAACAGCAAGGACAACTGATTGTACCCGATGGGCAACTGATGCTCTTTGCTCTTTTAATCTTTACTGTAAAAGAAACCACAGACAACCAAGGCATCTCAGTGAATATGCAGAAGATACACACTCCAGTAGCCCCCAGGGCCAGTCCAGAAGCAGAACTTTGCCAGTCATTCCAGCAGCTTCTGTCTTATTCACGGTCCCCAAATCAGGCATTATGTTGACTTTTCTAGACATTGGATTCATGTTCACTTGTAAGCACGTGGCAAGTCTTTTCATTGTCTTTAAAGCCATAGGTTTCTGTCTGCCCCTTTCTTTTCTTATAGTGGATCTGTTCAAATTCAAGCTATTGGATTCCCCAGTGTTTCAATTCTGCTATTTCCTGGCATGTTCAGTTCATCCCTGACATTTGTCCCTTTTCCCTCTCCCAGTGACATCTGGATCCAGAGGCTTACCTGGACTGGAGTTGAATGGATTTTAAGTTTATAGGTGGTTTCGTGTTCCTTTCTCAAGAGGCACAGTATGCCTCATTGTCCCTCGAGTTATATTTTGTAAGAAAAGAATGGGTGCTGCCTGTTTTCAGGTAAAATACGAACTTTGGCTTCACCACCCTGGACCCCGGAGGAGACCAGCTCTGATTAGGTCACCTTGCCTGGAGGAAAGCCAGAAAACATGGTTGAGGAAGTCTTCTTGTAGCCCAAAGCTTAGGGGTTGTGAACTTAAGGCTGTGCTAAAGGTCTCCTTTCCTGGCACTTCTGTAAAGAGTTTTCCCTTTTCTGCCACTTTTATACATTTTTCCATGAGAAATGTCTGTTCTCAAGAAAAACTTCAAATAAAGTGGAGTGGCATCTGGCACAGATCACTTCTTTGTGATGTGCAGAGAAATATGCATGCCTCTTGTAATGTAAGACTTATGCACTGGAACCACGCTGAGTGGACCTCAGGCTTCTATGCTGACACCCCACCGTGTAATCTTCAATAGCCACGCTGTCACTTATCAAATGAAATACGCAGTGAAAACACAAGTCCTGTGATTGAATTGTCTGAGTCTAAGAGACTGAAGGAAGGTCTCCATGGGGCTACACCAAAAGCTCTGAGGGAGAAAATCACCTGATGCCTATGTTATGGTTAAGAGGATGGATGAAAATGTTCAGACAATGTGTAGGAGAAAAGCAATTCCCTAACAGAAATCTCAATTAACAGGAAGAAACACAGCCTATCTTTTCCACAACCCTACAGTGTCTCTTTTATGGCAAAAGTTAATAGGAAGCAACTGGCAGGGCAGGAATGTAGAAGGGTGTGTTTAGAGCTGAGAGATAGCAGTTTAACAACCAGAAACCCTTTGTTCTTCTGAACAGGTAAGTGCAATTACCCTTATTTCCAATGGAAGTATCAGTTTGATCTCTTAGGGGCTTGTTTATAATGAATTTGTTGGAAAAACACACCCAGTTCTAAAAAACTAACTCTGTAGTGTGATATTGGCATATGGTAGGTGCTATGCAGAAAAATAAAAGAGGAGTAGCAAGTGAGTAGCGTTTTAGGGAGGGGTCATCTGAGCAGGCACAAGGCACAAATGGTGGTTTGTGGAGACAGTTCTCCATAGGTCTCTTCTATGGCTGTAATCTTAAAGAAACAGACTTGTCAACCTTCGGCACATATTGTCTTCCTAGCCGTGTTTGTTTATCCCCTTGGAAATTAGAGATGTCTTCTTTCTCTGAGGGCAACTTCCTAATAAAATCTCTCCTCGGGGCAGAGGTTGAGCTGTGTATGTATTACTTTTCTGGTTTCTATGGCAAAAAAAAAAAACTTAAGGAAGGAAAGGTTCATTTCATTTCACAATTTGAGAGTACAGTCCATTGTGGTGTGGAAGGCATGGGGGTGGGAGCTGGAGGCAGCTTTGCACCCATGATCAGGAAACAGAGGAAGAGGGAAAAGGAGAGAGAGGGGGGGGGGGGAGAGAGAGGGAGAGGGAGATGGAGAGGGAGAGAGAGAGAGAGAGAGAGAGAAAGAATATGTTGGTACTCAGCTCCCTTTCTTCTTTGTAGTTACCATACCCCAGTCCAGGAGAATTGTACCAATCAAGAAACTCCCTCAGAGGAGGGGAGGAAGTAGAAATTTTGAATGGTATTATTCATAAAGCAATAAAAAATAAATAAAAAAAGAACATAGGGAATAGCCCTGTACATATGTGATTCCATCATTAGGAACAAACGCAGATGAATCCTTGGAACTCTCTGGCTCGCACCTAATAAAAAAAAAGCAAGCCTCAGGTTCCCAAGAGAATAAAGCATACAGAAAGAAAGGAGAATACCCAACATCTTCCTCTGGCCTTGGCATGTACATGGATGCTTATGCTCACCAACATATGCTACACACACACACACACACACACACACACACACACCACTCTACACCACATACACAATGAAAAATAAAAGAAACTCCCTCACACAGCCAAAGGTTTGTCTCCTAGGTGATTCTAGACCCTGTCAAGTTGCTAGTCAGTGCTAACCATCACAGGCAGATTTGCTTGAAGTTGTGGGAAATGTTAAGCTCTGGGTACCTCAGATTTGACACAGTATGGCAGAGTATAGCTTGGCCCATGGGTATAGAATCTACCTAGGCCTACTTCTTTGTCATCCTATGGGTCATGGGAACAAAAAGAACTGATACCAACTGTTCTTAGTCAATGTTCTATTGCTCTGAAGAGACACCATGACCACAGCACCTCTTACCAAGGAAAGCACTTAACTGGGGCTGGCTTACATTTTCAGAGATTTAGTTCATGGTCATCATGATTGGGAACATGGCAGCATTCAGGCAGACATGGTGCTGGAGAAGTGACTAAGAGTTCTACATCCAGATTCATAGGCAGCAGGAAGAAAGAGATACTGGGCTTGGCTTGAGCTTATGAAACTCCAAAGGCCACCCCTAGTGGCATACTTTCTCCAACTGGGCCACATCTACTCCAACAAGGCCATACCTCCTAATTCTTTTCAAGTAGTGCCACACCCTGATAGCCAGTCACTCAAATATCTGAGCTTATATGGACCCCCTTTATTCAAACCACCACACCAACCAATCCTCCCTTACGAAAATTGACAGGCCTGTTTGTGGGTGTGTAAGTGAGATGTTCATGCAGACGATTCCCAATTTCAAAAGTTGACTTGATCCCACTGGAAGAAGTCTTTGATTATCAAGGGCACACAAAGATGAAGGTTTTAGCAAATGCTGGAGATTGCTTTCCTGAGGTGGAAATCAAGTATTTGGAATCCTAGGATAACTCAACGAAAGAAAAAATTCTTGCAGCTATTCCTAAATAAGCATTCCAGGTCCATAAGGAAAGTTCTCAGTATTCCTGGAATTAAATTATAGACTGCCAAGATTTCAGAGTGCTGTCTTATCAACACTTTTATGCAGATATGGGTTTCTGACATATATTCTGTGCTACTGGACTAAGTTGGTGTAAGTTTCTAACTCTCGTTTCTATTTGTTGCAAAATAATGCACAAAGAAAGAAGACAACTTGTTAGTAAAGCCCCTTGACAAATCACAAGTACACATGAACAAAATGCTCCCATTGATCATATTTAATCTCTATGTGACAGTGACATAGTTTTGCTGTTGTTGTTTTGCTTTTTGGTTTGGTTTGGTTTGGTTTCTTTTTTGTTTGTTTTTAGTTGGGTTTTTTGTTTGTTTGTTTTTTGAGACAGGGTTTCTCTGTGTAACAGCCCTAGATGTCCTAGAACTAACTCTGTAGACCAGGCTAGCCTCAAACTCAGAGAGATCCACCTGCCTCTGCCTCCCGAGGACTGAGATTAAAGGTATGCACCACCACTGCCTGGCTTGACACGTAATTTTTAACAACAGTTCAGGAGTGATGTACTGAGATTTTGACATCAAAATTTCTTCCATATTTTTCCAAATTCTTTGCTACCTCGGTTGCATAAAATTGACAAGCCTCCAAAAGGAACTAGAAGAATTAAAGAAACTGTATCAGGCCTCTTACAATTTTTCAACAAACAACATGCTTTCTTTCTGGGGAAACTTGCTATTTTTTCTTCAACAGGGTTTAACTCATGATCCATCCTCATGTGGAGGGTGGACAGTTATCTCATTGACTAGGATCATGTTCATAATCTCAGTACTGGAGAGTGGTTAACAAGCAGATGCTTTCTCCAACCTCACTAGCCAGCAAGTCCAGCCTAATCCACAAGACTCAGATCAGTGAGAGATTCTTTCTCCCAAAAGAAAATGGATGGCATCTGAGAAAATATATCTGAGACTGACTCCTGTCTACACACATATTCTCTCTCTCTCTCTCTCTCTCTCTCTCTCTCCCTCCCTCCCTCCCTCCCCTTCCCTCCTTCCCTCCTCCCTCTGTGTGTGTGTGTGTGTGTGTGTGTGTGTGTGTGTATACTACACACTTGCTAAGGAACATTAAAGGATCAATTAAATGATTAGGTAGTTCCTAATGTGTATTGGATAGAATTATACCTGAGAAATTCAAACCCTTGGTCACAAGGAATGCATGGGAACTTAAGGTAAAGTTAAGATGCTTTTATTATAAATAAAATGTATGGTCTTGTTTATGAAATTCCAAGAAAACTTCAGGTTTATAGCTGGGAAAGGAGTAAGGACACACTCAAAGGTTATATGCGCTTCTACTTTAAGCAGGTTCATTGCTTCTTTCTTTGCCATTCTTATTTGAAAGATTACTGTATAAAAGGAACATTTTCTCCATGTAGGCAACCTTCTCAGCAGATGGTAACTGCTGGAATTCTTGACTCCCACATGCAATAGATTTCACCCAAACTTCAGATTGAGGGGCTTGTGGTGCTTTGAAAGAAAATGGCTCCCATAAGAAGTGGCACTATCAGGAGGTATGGCGAGCTTTGTTGGAGGAAGTACATCACTGTGAGGGTGGAGTTTGAAGTTTCTTTTGCCCAGCCTTCCCTCAGTGTGACTGTCAGTTGACTTGCTGTTGTCTCTGAGTCAAGATGTAAGGACTGCCAGCTCCAGCTTGACATCTACACACATGCCACCATGCTCCCTGTCACGATGACAATGGACTTGAACCTTGGTAGCTGTAAGTGAGCCATCCCAATTAAATGTTTTATAAGAGTTATAAAATCCTTTATAAGAGTTGCCATGGTCATGGTGTCCCTTCACAGCAATAAAAAACCTTAACTAAAACAGGCCTCCTTTCCCTTTCCACTCCCTCTTAATTTTTCCTGTCTTTGTACCCTCCCTCAACTGAACTAGGTTAAGGCCACACCCAGGTTTCAAGATAAGTAGTGTTTGGTTTTACTCTAAGTCTCCAGGCTACCTAGTCTCTGGTTCTTGCTTTCCCAAACAGTGTTGGGTACAGGTTTTTTTTCTCATGGAGTGGGCCTTAAGTCAAATCAGACATACGCTGGCTACTTCTACAAGTTCTGTGCCATTGTTGTCCTAGTATATTTTTGGGCATGACAGATTGTAGGTCAAAGTTTCAATGACTGGGTTAGTGTCCATGTTTCTATTTCGGTAATCTTCAGAGTACCTTCCTGCACCAAACAGACTAGAACTTAGGGGTTAGACTCAATGTAGGTACCAGCTCGATTTCTCCATGTTGAATGAGTTGTGTGGGTGTGGTCCTTGGCAATGGTGCCCCACTGTCAGGTGATGGAGAGCAACCCTTTGTCTTAGCAGTAGCCTGCGTTATTTTGGAATTTCCATGAGACCCCATCGGCCAATAACACAATTCCACCTCTGGAAGCCTCACATGGCGACAAGAGATGGCCAGTTGAGATTCCATAACCTCCATTACTAGTCCTTGTGAGGATCACCTTCAGAGATTCCAGGAAGTTTCCACTGCACTAGGTTTTCACATCACCCCTCCACTGCCAACCAATTCCAGCTGTCTCTCCCTATACTCTCTCTTTCCTTCCCACCTTCCCCATGTTGATCCTCTAACTCTTATACCAACCTGCCCCCAGTCTGCCCATATAAACTGTTTTCGCCCCCCCCCAAGAAGATCCATGCTTCCCCCCTAGACCTCTTCTCTTTACCTAACCTCTCTGGTTCTATAGATTGTAACTTGGTTATCATTTACTTAATTACTAATATTCACTCCATATTTATCTTTCTGGATCTGGGTTGCCACATTCAGAATGACATTTTCTAGTTACATCCATTTGCCTGCAAATTTCTTGATGTCATTTTCCCCACCCTCAAATGATGCCACTTTTTAACATCTGGATAATACTCCATTATATAAATGTACCACATTTTCTTTATCCATTCTTCAGCTGAAAAACAGCTAGGGTGTTCTCAGTTTGTAGCTAAAATGGAAAAAGGCACACTAAACATGGCTGAGCAAGTGTCCTTGTGGTAAGATGGAGCACCCTTTGGATATATACCCGAGTGGTATAGCTGGATTTTGAAGTAGATTGATCCCAATATTCTGAGAAACCACCATACTGATTATTTAGTGACTGTACAAATTTGCACTCCAACAGCAGTGGAAGAGTGTTAACCTTTGTTCCACATCCTCACCAGTACGAGCTGACACTTGTGTTACTGATTTTAGCCATTCTGACAGGTGCAACATGGCATCTCAGATACTTTTGATTTGAAATTCCCTGATGGCTAAGAATGTTGGACAATTCTCTAAGTGGTTCTTAACCATTTGAGTTTCTTCTGTTGAGAATTCTCTGCTTAGAACTATACACCATTTTGAAATTAAATTATTTGATTTTTTTGATATCTATTTTCTAGTGTTCCTCATATATTTTTGGCTATTAGTCCTCTATAGGATGTGAAGTTAGTAAAAACAAATTCCTAGTCTGTAGCTGCCACTTTGTCTGGTTGACATGTCCTTTGCCTTATAGAAACCTCTCAATTTCATGAGGTCCCATTGTTGGTCTACGTGCCTTGCTCTCCATCTTCTGCTCAGGAAGTCATTTTCTGTGACAATGTGTCCAAGGATATTCCCCACTTTCTCGTCTATCAGGTTCAGTGTGTCTGGTTTTATGTTGAGGTCTTTGATCCTCTTGTAGTTGAGTTTTGTGCAGGGTGATAGATATGGGTCTATTTTCATTCTTCTACATGCAGCCGTCCAGTTTGACCAGCACCATTTGTAGAAGACGTTGTCTTTTTCCAGTGTCTCTTTCTAGCCTCTTTTTCAAAAATAAGAAGTCCATATGTGTATGGATTTATGTTAGGATCTTTAATTTTATTCCATTGATCAACATGTCTGTTTCATGCTGATACCATGCAGTTTTTATAAGAATGGCTCTGTAGGACAGTTTGGAATCGGGAATAGTAAAATATCCAGCAGTGCTTTGGCTGTTTTGTGGTGATTTGGCTCTCCTGGGTTTTTCATTTGTTTTTCCATATGATGTTGAGAATTGGCCTTTCAAGGTCTGTAAAGAGTTGTGTTGGAATTTTGATAGGAATTGCACTGAATCTGCAGATTGCTTTTAATAGGCCATTTTTACTGTTAGTCCCCATGAGCATGGAAGATCGTTCCATCTTTTGGTATCTTTTACAGTTTCTTTCTTCAAAGACTTAAAGTTCTTGCCATACAGGTCTTTCACTTGTTTTGTTACAATTACCCCCAAGATATTTTATAGTATTTAAGGCTATTGTGAAGCGTGTTGTTTCCCTGATTTTTTTTCTCAATACATTTGTCATCTATACATAAGAAGAGCTACTGATTTTTCTGAGTTAATCTAGCCATCTTGCTGAAAGTGTTTATCAGCTGTAGGAGTTCTCTGGTGGAGTGTTTAGGGTCACTTATGTATACTATCATGTCATCTGCAAATAACAGTACTTCGTTTGACTTCTTCCTTTTGAATTTATGTACCCTTGCTCTCCTTTAGTTGCCTTATTACTCTAGCTAGAACTTCAATAACTATACCTAATAGCTATGGAGAGAGTGGACAACCTTCTCTTGTTCCTGATTTTAGTGGAATTGCTTTGAGTTTCTCTCCATTTAATTTGATGTTGACTATAGGCTTGCTAATTAGTTTAGATATGTGCTTTGTATCCATAATCTCTCCCGGTCTTTTATCATGAAGGAGTGTTGGATTTATCGAATGCTTTTTCAGCATCTAATGAGATGATCATGTGGGGCTTTTTCAGTTTGTTTATATGGTGGATTACATTTACTGATTTTTATATGTTGAACCAACCATCCCTGCATCTCTGGGATAAAGCCTACTTGATCATGGTGGATGCTCTTTTGGATGTGTTTGGGGATTCTGTTTGCAAGTATTTTATTAAGTATTTTTCCTCTTATGTTCATAAAAGAAATTGGTCTGTAATTCTTTGAGTCTTTATGTGGTTTGGGTGTGAGGGTAATTGTGGCCTCATAAAATGAATTGGCAATGTTTCTTCTGTTTCTCTTTTGTGAAATAACTTGAGGAATATTGGAATCAACTTTTCTTTGCAGGTCTGGTAGAATTCCGAGCTAAAACCATGTGACCCTAGGCTATTTTGAGGGGAGGGTCGGAGAATTTTTTTCTGTTTTTTTTTTTTCCGAGACAGGGTTTCTCTGTAGCTTTGGAGCCTGTCCTGGAACTCCCTTTGTAGACCAGAATTTTAATGACTGATTCTATTTCACTAGGTCTTGTAGGTCTGTTTAAATTGTTTACCTGGTCTTGATTTAACTTTCATAGGTATTATGCATTGAGAATAATATTCATTTGTTTCAGATTTTTCCAAACACCGAGCTACATCCCCAGCCTTTTATGAATTTGTTTTACTACATAGATAATAAACATGTGCTTTTCCAAACATGTTAGGTTGAGATTTCAGCTGCTAACATCTGATTCTGTGGTGTGCAGACCACGAGGGGACCCAAACCGGGGCTGCACAATGTGGCCACAGTGGTTTCCCACAGCTTGTACTCTGGGCCAAGTTCCTAATTGAGCTCAAGAGCACTCAAGAAGCCACTTGCTAGGTGCCACAGTGAATTACTGAGCAAACCCAAGCTGAAGTTCTTCCTGTTCCTGTACTTGATCTTTGACAGCCTGGCATCCCTGGCCGCATCTAAATGAAGAAGAGCTGCCATCAAGCTCACATCCTGGCCTCGACCTTGGCTTGCTGCTGACTGAGATGCTTCCAGCTGTCACTCACCCGGTGGTTAGGAGAACCTAACTCAGCCTTGTTAATACAGCCTGCTCGCCATCTCCCCTATACCGCCAACATCACCACTGCAGCTGGTGAGCTCAGGCTCAACCGTCCCCTCCTAAGGATGAGTCCTCCTCTTCTCCAAGTGGAGAGGAGAAGGTAGGGAGAGCTCTGGCAGGCAGCCCAGCCCGGTTGACTGCTTCTCTTTTGCAAGGAGAGTGGGAGGGAAAAAGCACACTGCCCTGCTGAGGAAAGACAGACAGCAAGAGTGGCGAGATAGACAGAGCATGGCACACTCAGTTTACAAATCCCCAGGGACCATAGCCTTAGCCATGTGGGAAATGTCTAGGAATACACCCCCAAAAGGCCTACCTTCTTTGAGACAAACCTCATGAAATCTCAAGGCCCAACCACTACACTCACACAGCAACGAAATAAAATGGCATATTCAATTCTTGATAACAATAGCCTTATATCAATGGTTCATAGTTACATGTGGCTAGTGGCTCCCATACTGGACAGCACAGATAGAGAACATATCCATCCTTGCAGAAAGGTCTGCTGGACACCACTGGTCTGAGAGCAAGTGACATTCTGTGTTCGTTCTTCTTCACTCAATACGCCCGCAGAGGCTTCTTTCTCGTTGTTTTCTTCCCAGACACCTCTAAGAGGGTCTTTCCCATGAAGGGCAGGGCTGGGCATAGAATGGAAAGGGTCTCTCACTAACTAAGCTTTTCGAATTCGCCATATTTAAATTGCATTTTTTCCAGCAGAATGCCTTTTCTGCCTTAGCCTCCAGTTCCCTGGGGCTCAGCAACCCCTAACCAGCTTCGCATGGCCCATCACCACCAGGACACATTTCACACAAATGAAAGCAGGATTCCTGGAGTTAAGGAAAAGCATGCACTTCTGACATGGATTTTTAACAACCTTCCCATATGGGAGACCCAGGCCTCTCCTCTGGGCCTCAGATGCTGCGGTTTCTGGCATTTTGAAAGCAGCTTTGAATACTTCTAGATATTTTAGGGGCTGAAGAAATTGGGGCCTCATTTTATAGCATGCCATAAAGGATCTCACCACACTGCAGAAAAAAATTATTATTAAGGCCAAATTAAAGGCAGATAGATATTCCTATAATGGCTCGTCTCTGTTTTTTCTTCTATTTTTGAGATTTTAATATAAAACTTTTAAAATAAAACACATACAGCATCCTCACCATAGTCAGGGTACAGTCAAGAAAAAGTAGGAACACAGAAGAACATTTCTTAAAATACAGTTCCTGTGTGTGTATGTGTTTGTGTGTGTGTGTGTCCTTCCAGGCTCGTGTATGCAAAACTGAATGTCTTTGTTTACAAGATCCCCATTAATATCAAGAGGATGGCAGAAATGAAGGTAAGTCCATCCTCAAAGGTTCCGAATCTCAAAAGAGATCATCAGTTTGGATACAGCTGAATGGACAAACTTGAGTCATTTTAAATTTAAGAAGCACCAGTGGATAGCCCCATACCCAGAAGTACATACACAGTACAAATTGGGGTCTATGGGCTATTATATAATTTTTTAAAATATGCTTCAGTTTCCCCAGTAATCCTCATTCAGAGACCCTAAATATAAACTATGAATTAATGCCATTGGCTCAAGTAAACACATGATAGAACTTACCAACTATCAGTCATATTTTTTTTAATTTAATCAGTTTATGTATCTAATGTGTGTTGGCATTTTCTCCGCATGTGTGTCTGTGCACCACACGTGGTCCTGACGCCCATGGAGGCTACAAGAAGGCAGTGGATCCTCCTAGACTGCAGTTACCAATAGTTGTGAGACACCATGTGGGTGCTGGGAATCAAAACCAGGTCTTAACCTCTGAGCCATCTCTAAAACCCCTATATTCTTTTTAAATCACCAATATTTCATCAGTACTTCCACATTCAATATCTGTCATTTTGTTTGTTTATAGCAGACTATCTTTTACTAATTAATTTAAGACAAATTAATTAGGGCTGGTTCAACATACGCAAATCTATCAATGTAATCCACCATATAAATAAACTGAAAGAAAAAAACCATATGATCACTTCATTAGATGCTGAAAAAGCATTCAACAAAATTCAACACCCCTTTATGATAAAGGTCTTGGAGAGATTAGGGATACAAGGGTCATACCCAAATATAATAAAAGCTATTTACAGCAAGCCGACAGCTAACATTAAACGGAGAAAAACTCAAAGCCATCCCACTAAAATCAGGAACGCGACAAGGCTGTCCACTCTCCCCATACCTCTTCAATATAGTGCTTGAAGTTCTAGCAATAGCAATAAGACAACATAAGGGGATCAAGGGAATTCGTATAGGAAAGGAAGAAGTTAAGCTTTCGTTATTTGCAGATGGTATGATAGTATACATAAGCGACCCCAAAAACTCTACCAAAGAACTTCTACAGCTGATAAACACCTTTAGTAATGTGGCAGGATACAAGATCAACTCCAAAAAAATCAGTGGCCTTCCTATACACTAAGGATAAGGAAACAGAGAGGGAAATCAGAGAAGCTTCAACTTTCACAATAGCCACAAATAGCATAAAATATCTTGGGGTAACTCTGACCAAGGAAGTGAAAGATCTATATGACAAGAACTTTAAGTCTTTGAAGAAAGAAATTAAAGAGGACACCAGAAAATGGAAGGACCTCCCCTGCTCTTGGATTGGGAGGATCAACATAGTAAAAATGGCAATTCTACCAAAAGCAATCTATAAATTCAATGCAATCCCCATCAAAATCCCATCAAAATTCTTCACAGATCTGGAGAAGACAATAATCAACTTTATATGGAAAAACAAAAAACCCAGGATAACCAAAACAATCTTATACAATAAAGGATCGTCTGGAGGCATTACCATCCCTGACTTCAAACTCTATTACAGAGCTACAGTATCGAAAACAGCTTGGTATTGGCATAAAAACAGAGAAGTCGACCAATGGAATCTAATAGAAGACCCTAACATTAACCCACAAACCTATGAACACCTGATTTTCGATAAAGGAGCTAAAAGTATACAATGGAAAAAAGAGAGCATCTTCAACAAATTGTGCTGGCAAAACTGGATGTCAATCTGTGGAAGAATGAAAATAGATCCATATCTATCACCATGCACAAAACTCAAGTCCAAATGGATTAAAGACCTCAATATCAGTCCGAACACACTGAACCTGAAAGAAGAGAAAGTGGGAAGTATTCTACAACACATGGGCATAGGAGACCAGTTCCTACGTATAACCCCAGCAGCACAGACATTAAGGGCCTCATTGAATAAATGGGACCTCCTGAGACTGAGAAGCTTCTGTAAAGCAAAGGACACTGTCACTAAGACAGAAAGGCAACCCACTGACTGGGAGAAGATCTTCACCAACCCCGCAATTGACAAAGGTCTGATCTCCAAAATATATAAAGAACTCAAGAAACTAGACCGTAAAAGGCTAATCAACCCAATTATAAAATGGGGGCACTGAGCTGTACAGAGAATTCTCAACAGAAGAAGTTCAAATGGCCAAAAGACACTTAAGGTCATGCTCAACTTCCTTAGCGATCAGGGAAATGCAAATCAAGACAACTTTAAGATACCATCTTACACCTGTCAGAATGGCTAAAATCAAAAACACCAATGATAGCCTTTGCTGGAGAGGTTGTGGAGAAAGGGGTACACTCATCCATTGCTGGTGGGAATGCAAATTTGTCCAACCACTTTGGAAAGCAGTGTGGCGGTTTCTCAGGAAATTTGGGATCAATCTACCCCTGGACCCAGCAATACCACTCTTGGGAATATACCCAAGAGAGGCCTTATCATACATGCTCTACTATGTTCATAGCAGCATTGTTTGTAATAGCCAGAACCTGGAAACAACCTAGATGCCCTTCAATGGAAGAATGGATGAAGAAAGTATGGAATATATACATATTAGAGTACTACTCAGCAGTAAAAAACAAGGACTTTGTGAATTTTGCATGCAAATGGATGGAAATAGAAAACACTATCCTGAGTGAGGTAAGCCAGACACAAAAAGAGGAACATGGGATGTACTCACTCATATTTGGTTTCTAGCCATAAACAAAGGACATTGAGCCTATAATTAGTGATCCTAGAGAAGCTAAATAAGAAGGTGAACCCAAAGAAAAACATATAGGCACCCTCCTGAATATTAACCTTCATCAGGCGATGAAAGGAGACAGAGACAGAGACCCACATTGGAGCACCGGACAGAAATCTCAAGGTCCAAATCAGGAGCAGAAGGAGAGAGAACACGAGCAAGGAACTCAGGACCGCGAGGGGTGCACCCACACACTGAGACAATGGGGATGTTCTATGGGGAACTCATCAAGGCCAGCTGGCCTGGATCTGAAAAAGCCTGGGATAAAACCGGACTCGCTGAACATAGCAGACAATGAGGACTACTGAGAACTCAAAAACAATGGCAATGGGTTTTTGATCCTACTGGCTTTGTGGGAGCCTAGGCAGTTTGGATGCTCACCTTACTAGACCTGGATGGAGGTGGGTGGTCCTTGGACTTCCCACAGGGCAGGGAACCCTGACTGCTCTTTGGACTGGAGAGGGAGGGGAAGAGGAGTTTGGGGGGAGGGGGAGAAGGGTGGGAGGAGGGGGAGGGAAATGGGAGGTTGGGAGGAGGTGGATACTTTTTTTTCCTTTTCTCAATAAAAACAAAATTAAAAAAAAAATAAAAAATATAAAAAAGAATGCAAAACAAACAAACAAAAAAAGACAAATAAAATTTATATTTTTAAACATCAGTTTGTGTAAATACGTCAGTCATTACAAATAAAGCTATCAATTACTTTGTTATATATTATATGAAAATGGATCAATCGTTGCAAAGGACCTTTGTTTTATTTTGTTTTGTTCTGTTCTGTTTTTTTTCCAAGACAGGGTTTCCCTGTATAACAGCCCTGGCTGTTCTGAAACTCACTCTTTAGACTAGGCTGGCCTCAAACTCACAGTGCCTCCCAAGTGTTGGAATTAAAGTTATGTGCCACCACCACCTGGCTCAAAGGATTTTTTAAAAAATATATTGGTTGAAAGAATATTTCTACATAGAAGATTACATTAATCATAAGTCCCCCCTCCTCGACCCCTCTCTCTCCATCCTGACTGTGGACACAGTGTGACCAGCCCCTCAAGCTCCTACTGTCACAGCTAGAGCCTTCTCTGCCATGGTGGACCATATCCCTTCAAACTGTGAGCCAAAACAAAGCCTTTCTTTCTCAAAAAGAAAGAAAAATGGGATAAGGGACAAAACTGGGGAAAGAAAACTAGAAGCAACCACGAGTGGACTGCTCAGGATACGTGCTCTGGCCACAAATTTGATTTTAGACTTCCAAGCAGCCAACCCAAAGAGAGAAACTTGGGTACCTAGACAAGTCAGTGTCCAGGAAAAACGGCAGTTTTTAAGAAGTCCTGTCCTAGCAAAGAGGACAGTGCAAAAGTGGCCAACAAGGGTCTCACCGACAACTGGAATAACAGAGGAGTTCACTGTTTGGCCTTCTAGTGAGACCAATCGAGATGAGCAGTTCTGAGACTTTCAAGACACAATTGGCTTCAAAATAGATTTGCTTTGTGCAGTTAAACAGATTTTTTGACGGATTGTTTAGTCTGAGTGTAAATTGCAGTGGTGTGGTTCTTGGTGGAGGGAGGGATATGTGGGATCCTTTTTCAACCAACTGGAGAGATGTTGTGAATGAAAGAAGCACGCAACTTCTCTACTGCCGCCTGTCCCCCCAAGATTGGACTATCGTCCCCCTAGATATTAACAGAAACCTGAAGTTGAAAAGTTAGCTTAGCAGTTGAGAGTGCTCACTGCTTTTGCAGATGGCCTGAGTTTGGTTTCCAACACCTACATAGGGCAGCTTACAACTGCTTGCGACTCTAGCTCTAGAGGCTAGTGCCTCTGCTCTTAACAGACAACAGAAGTCACGTGTGCATACCACCCGGACAGACACACACAGAGAGACAAAGCCACACACACAGAGAGAGACAAAGGCACACACACACAGGGTTGGGGAGAGAACTAATTACTAAAAATTTGAAGAAAATGAAAGACTGGATGGCTCAACATTACGAGCACTTGTTGCTCGTCCAGAAGAACCAAATTCAGTTTCCAGCATGTTGAATATTAGGTGGTTCATAATCTCCTTTTACTCCAACTCCAGAGGACCACTGCCCTCTTTCGGCCTCTTCAGGTACCCATATACACTCACACAAACACATCAATTAAAATAAATCTTAACAGCAAGCTTGTAGTGGACCCGCAACATCAGTAGGGTGGGAACCTCAGGAAGAATGGATACTTTGGTGAGATCGTAGTAAGATGCAGGCACGAAAACCACGTGGGCAACTTTCTCCAAGGTCACCATGGTATCACTGTGGACTAAATCTGCAATGCCTTGCCTAGGGCCTTGTCTAACCTATTCTTAACTCGCTCACTAGATTCTGAAGCAGAAGCTGTAGCCCCAGAGCACCGGATCGTCCCTGTACTGTTTGGGCAAGCTTCCCTAAACATTCTCCTCCCTCCTCAAAAGAGTTTTTCAGAAAGAATGAATTCCAATTCTACTCCCCAGTGAGCACAGCTGGCGCGCCACTCTGTATTTCCAGTTAGACAGCCTCGTGCTATGACAGTTTGCTTCAACATGACAGATATGGCTGCTGATCAAAGTCGGGGCAACAAAGAAAAGGACATTCATAATGTGCAGCCTCCCTCCTCTACCTCCCCATGTGTCTTGGGACACAGCTAAAATATGGACTTGGTCAGAATCCAGATCCCATCTGGTTCCTTAAGCCCTACCCAGCTGAGAAACCCTGTGGATGGAGAATGTGTGTCTATACATCTAAGCTCCACTCAAAATGCCTTGGTGGAAATCTGATACATCGTTGTTGTAGATCTGACGCCTAGAAATTCTGCCGTATCGTCTTGGCGCTTACTGAACTGGTGTGAACAAAATTCATATGTAACAATAATATGATGTTAGTAATGATATGAATAGAACTCTTGTCCGATATTGCAGATAAAGAGACTGCCCAGCCAGGGACGTTCACTGAATCATCTGCTGGCAAAGCCTGTTAGCAGGTCTCAGTGATTGAGGGTCCGCTTGTGGTAGGAGGGTAGGGCAGAGAGAGGGGGACATCAAGATTAACAAATGAAAGAAACCCACAGAACCCTGGAAACCCTACCCACTGTAAGCTACCTTCATCAAAACAAAGCATTACAAAAAGAACGCATAGCACATAAATGACTCAGAAAAGGTCTCAGAGCCCCTGGCTCAACCTCTTTCAGAGCCTGAACCTGGCTACAGTTCAGGCCTATTTACAAGCTCAATCCTTCAATACATGGTCTCTTTTCCTGTTAGGATCCACTTGCCTCTGTATCTCATTGTTTCGAGACACAAGACTGGGTCATTTCAGCTGGGTCAAGCTCAGTTCTACAACTTATATCAGGGCCAAAGTCCCAGGACCTAAAAGGAGAAAATATTTGGGCCCGATTTGAACAAATAGTTCAAAAAAAAAGTTGACCGTTCAGTTTTGAGGCAAGCAATGAAGATTTAAAGAGTGTGTTTGGCGCTGTCTTAGTCTTGTCAAAGTCATGAGGAAAGGTGGGGGGCTTTTTGTAAAGAGCCGGTTCTGTCACAAGCTGGAGTAGAGGTCCACACTGGTACTCGAAGGAAAGAAAGAAGGAAGGAAGGAAGGAAGGAAGGAAAGAAAGAAGGAAGGGGATTTTCTACGGCATATCTGTTTGTACTTCTTGTGTTTTCTCTATCTACACACAAACGGATTCAGTACTAAACAGCCCTGAATCTATTTGAAATGACGAAGCAGAGAGCCACAAATTCCCGACTCTTCTCTCTGGTTACAAGTCTAAATTCTTCCACCATGGCTCTGGGTGCAGAAAGGAAATAAAATGCGTGTCTGTTGAGACTTCGGTGGAACTGCGGAGAGACGGTAAGATGCTGGCAATGGTTGAGAAGTGGCTTCTGAGCGTCCCTGTTACAGACAGCAGGAGAGCAGTGTAGGGACAAGCGTGACAGTGCACATGCAAGAAACATTTCCATCTCGCCCTGGGGGCTCATTTCACATCACAGGTGGATACCGTCGTCCATTCTCCTGACTACACTTGGGTTTCCTAATCTCCGCTTCTCTTACAAATGAGAACAAACCGTGAAACAGTAGACAGACTCCAGGCCAAACGTTTGCAAATACAGCAGTCCCATTCAGAAGAACTAGGCCAGATTTTGTGGGAGCAGGGCAGGTCTGCCCCAGTTCTCAGACCTTGAATAGGCTCCTGAGAGACTGAGCTGATGGGGGGGGGGGGGTTTCACTCGTCACTGGGTCTGTTCTTTAGCTCATGCACACTCTCAGTCTTGGCCAGGAAACTACCCTCACCACTCCATCGTGAGCTTGCCATGGCATCCCTGTTTGTTTGGTTTGGTTGTTGTTGTTTGGGTTTTGTTTTTGTTTGTGTTTGTGACCTGGTCTTTTGCCACATTTGAGCCATATTTACACATGTTTACACATCTTCATAGGTGAAGATGAAAGAGGGTGCTAGGTTGTTGTATCTCAGAACAAGAAATTGGATCAGGGACGTGTGCAGTGGTAGAACCAGAGACAGTTTATTAAGAAAAAGAGGACTAGCTGGCCACAATCTTAACCCCAGCACTCGGGAGGCAGAGACAGGTGGATCTCTGAGTTCGAGGCCAGCCTGGTCTACAAAGGGAATTCCAGGATAGTGAGAACTGTTACACAGAGAAGCCCTATCTTAAAAAAAAATTAAAAGAAACACACACACAAGGGGGGGGGAGTTGTGGAGCCTGGGGGAGATGGCTCAGTGGGTAAGGTGGTGGTACAAGCATGAGGCTTGTTTGAGCTCAAAGAAGTTTGCTCAGGAAATGAGATAGCCACTCTCCTCCCCTTTCAGACACAAACATATTTGTCTCAGAGTGCTATTTAAGGTCTAGGGCTGGCTGGGCCCCTAATTCTGTGATATCAGGACAGAATGATACAGAAACAGTGAAGACCCATTAAGGGAAAATTAGTTCCTTTTGGTTGAGACGATGAAATCTCTGTCCTGGGTGGAATCTAGCATCCCGAGCTACCCAACTGTAAACAAGTTAACAGAGTGAGGCCACTAAAACACCTGGCTAAGGAAGCACTCTCCAAGGAAGGCTCATCTTAAGCCATGATGAAGAGATGGGTGGAATAATTACCGCTATAATGAGATAATGAACATTTCCTCGCAGAATTCCCAGCCCCTATCACAGTCCCTATGATCCGTCACATTCTGCTGAATCTGCAACTATTTCTTTATTCTTATCTTTTGTTGTTGTTGTTGTTGTTTTTTGCCAGTGCTGGCCAGAGCATAAGTCTGCTTTTTTTCTGATATGCTCGGCTTTCTCACTCTCTCTAAAGCCGAGTGGCTAGCTGCCTCTCCACTCTGTAACTAATCTCCGTGTAAGCCTAAAACAAACAGCGTAGCTTTTTCTCTTCCCTCTCTGTTTTCCTCCTCTAAGCAGCTGCTACCATTCCCAGCTTGCCTGCCCTGGGGTTTTCTTTTCAAATCTAATAAAACTGTCCCCTTGGAGCAAACCTCGGTTTTGCATAACTTTCAAACTTTTCCTGCTTCTTTGTTTCTTAATCAGTTGGAGAAAATGAACCTGTTCTGAACCTCTTGATGGCCTCAGGAAGAGACCAGAACAGCCCCAGAGTAAAACATTGTATCCTTGAGAACAGCCAAAAGGCGAACTGTGTCCAACAGGTGTTCCTAGTGTTTATCCCCTAGTATAAAAGTGCCTGCAGCGGGGAATAAAAGCTTGAGGTTCAGCTATGGAGCAAAAAGCTCAATCAGGAACTTCAGAAGACTGCTTCAAATTCTCCAGCTGACTCTGCTAGCTGTGGTGAATGCCCCATCTGATGGTGTTTTCTCTGTTGTGGTGAGTGCCCCATCTGATGATGTTATCCCTGTCTGTTGTGGTGAGTGCCCCATCTGATGGTGTTATCTCTGTGCCCAGACTCTTTCAGCGGGGAACTCCAGCTGCCCCCTTTGGTTGCTTTCTGCTGGATACTGTGAATATCTAATTTGATGGAGTTTTCCTCCTCCTCTCTACCTCTGTCTCAGTCTATCTATCTCTCTCTCTCTCTCTGTCTCTCTCTCTCTCTCTGTCTGTCTGTCTTTCTTCTTCCCTCCCCCCATCTTTCTCCCCACCAAAGCTTCAGTTATCCTAGATCATTTTCTGAACCACACAAAACCTTTTTTTTTTTTTTGAGACAGGTCCTCTCACTGAACCCGAAGTTCAGCAATGCCGCCAGAAACTGGCTGGCAGCAGGCTCTGAGACCCATCCTCTTTCCAGCTTCCCAGTGCTGGGCTTACAGGCATGCACCTCCTTTCACGTAGGTGCTTGGGATCCTAAATCCAGTCCTTACGCTCGAGCAGCAACAATTTGACCAACTAAGCCATCTTCTCCAGACTTGAGATGGACTGATTTTTACATCAATTCTGAATTTCTCCTCAAATAAAAATGGGTATTTTCTAAACAGAAAGATGTAAGAAAAATATCTGTCCTGGCCTATGTCCATCATCTGGATGTATTTTACAGACCTCTAGCTGCAGAAAATCTAAGTAACCCAGGGGCCCAGGAGTTGTCTCTGGAATCCATCAGAGCGTGCAGCGCACAATGCCTGTCTGCATTCTATGCGCTACCATACAGTTCACGAGCTTCGGGCAAGGGGCTGGAGGTTGAAACACACAAAAACACACGGACCTCTAGTCGCTGGTAAGAAGCCCTTTATTGAACAGCACCATGGAGGCTTATATACCCAGCAGTCAGGTGGGCCAACAGGTGAAAACCTTAGCCTCTGATCCTCAAGGCCAAGGCAACACGTGTTCAGGAAGCAGAGCTGGTATACAACTTTGACACAGCCTTTAGTATCTCAAATCAGAAGGAAAGTAAAGATCTCTAGCAGGGAAGAGCAGCTGGAGGCCAGGACTCCAAATGGTCCCAACAAGAGCATATACACCCAAGTCCCATGTCTGCTGCTGATTGAGTCTGGTGGGTGATTTAAGAGACCCATTGCTAAGAAAAATACTTTCTTCTAATGATGGCCTGAACACCAAGATACCCGTGCCATTCTGCCACCCCTTCTTGGTTTTCACAGCTTGCTGGGATGCTTCAAGCAACCTTTCTCCCTTCTCTACTTCACACAGGCCACATGTCCCCTGAGGTCTGATGGTTCCAGCCTTGACTAGCTCTGTCTGTATTTTCTCTCACAGGCATCCCCCTTCATACAATTCTTGCACCTTTTGTGCCATTGGGGCAGACCAAGCCTAAACCCCAGCCCTCTTTAGATCTTGCTTCTGTTTGTTGGCCTGGGTGTGAGTTTTGTCACATGTTGTTTTATATTTCATGCGAGCCTTATGGGGACAGTAAATTTCTTTCATCCAGATGTTCTGACTGTCCTGATTACGAACAAATCTTAGTCTTCCCCCGCCCCCAGTTATTTCTGTTTATGTGGGAGAAGCTACTGGCTGGGTGCTGTAAGCAGCACCCCTCCATGGTCTCCACAAGAGCTCCTGCCTCCAGGTTCCTGCTCTCTTTGGGTTTCTGTCCTAATGTCCTTTAATGATAAACAGTGATGTGAAAGTGGACGCTGAATAAACCCTTTCTTTCCTCCCCAACTTGCTTTTTGGGCCATGGTGTTTCAACACAGCAATAGTAACCGTAAGTAGGACAATTGTGTTTTTATGATTTAGATTCTGCACATATTGGTAGGCAGAAGCTGTTCGTTTGTTTCCCGGCTACCCAAACCCAAAATAATCACGCAGAAACTGTACTAATTGTAATACTGTTCGTCCATTAGCTTAAGCATAAGCATATTGTTAGCTAGCTCTTATATCTTAAATTATCCAATTTCCATTATTTTATATTTTACCACAAGGTTTGTGGCTTACCTGTACTGGTGCGCAGGCTGGGAACGAAGGAGCAGGCTCCACCTACATGTAATTCTAAAATTCCAGAGGCTAAGGCAGGAGGATTACTGTGAATTTGAGGCTAATATGAGCTATATAGCAAGTACCATTCAGTCAAGGCTGCATACTGAGAAGCTGGGGGGAAAGTGTGAATATGATCAAAAGTACATTATAGCAAATGCTCAAAGAACTAATACAAATATTTCTTAAGAACTTAAAATGCAAACTCCCTAATTATTATATCAGGTTTAAGAAATTCCAGAAAATTCCATCTTTCACTCTTTGGTACAGTCTGGGAAATGCTGATGGCTATCCAGTCCCTGTGAGCTTAAGCGTGTCTTTTGACTCCCTTACAACTACGTAACTAAGGAGCAATCTGGGACTTGTCTTTCTGAGATGGACTGGAGTTGTCAGAGAGAGCTGTATTTGCAGGATTTGGGGGAATTATAGCAACAGGCACATTGGAAAGGATTCCTAAAAGGCTTCCCCTTGGCCCAGGAGTCCCTGACTCACTGATTAGCCATATGTCTCCCATGGAAGCATATCTACTGTCTGTCTCACCACTGACCTTCTTTTAATGGTTTGTTTATTTATTTTATGTGTATATGTGCATCTCTGTGTGTATGTTCCTCTGTGTGCAGGTTTGCATGCCTATGTGTGCATGTCCATGTGAAGGTCATAGAACGGTCTTGGATGTCATCTTCAGAATGTTTTCTACTTCCTTTGAAACAGAGTCTCTTATTGGCCTGGAACTCACAAACTAGGCCAGACTGACCGGCCAGCAAGCCCCAGAACTGCTCCTGTCTCCACTTCCCCAGCACTGCGATTGCAAACATGAAACACGCTTGCCTGGTGTGCATGAGGCCCAGTACTGACAAAAACATATGTACAGTAAAAGTCTTGATCCTCTCCACCATCGCCTTGACCCACTATCCACCCTTTCTTTCCAGTGCCTTTCTTTTTTCCAATAATGTAGACCCTAATAAAATCTAGTTCATACTTTCTGCCTCCACTTAGCTCCTAGAAAAAATTTTTAAATGAAAAGTTTTTATCACCAATGATTGAAAGATCTCAGTTAAAGATGGTCTGTTTAAATAGTCCACATATATGTTAAGCAACGAAATAGCTCAGAGGAGAAAAATAACGATCTGTAATACTATAATGTTTTTCCATTCAAAAAGTTAAATTCGGGGGCTGGAGAGATGGCTCAGTGGTTAAGAGCATCGCCTGCTCTTCCAAAGGTCCTGAGTTCAATTCCCAGCTACCACATGGTGGCTCACAACCATCTGTAAAGAGGTCTGGCGCCCTCTTCTGGCCTTCAGGCATACAGACAGAATATTGTATACATAATAAATAAATAAATATTTAAAAAAAAAAAGTTAAATTCTCCCAAATGCCTTTCAGGACTGATGACTTTTTAAGGAGAGAGAGAGAGGGAGTGAGAATATTTCTAGGGCAACAGATGGAAAGTATTAGAAACCACGAGGTAAAATAGCACTGAATTGCATCCAGGAGCTCACCCTGGTTATAATTGTGAACACTTACGAAATGAAGAACTAAATTGCTAATGTATAAATGCAGCAACACGAAGCCTTCGGCTCTAGGCCAGAGGCATGCAGTTCCCCCACATCATTCTAAAGCCAGTGATTTATACTTATAATACTTCCAAGATGAAGCTAGCATTCCCATCACACTTAGTCCAGAAAATGATAGATGGTCTATTTCCTGATGAAGGAGAAGATTTCCTGGCACTCCATGTAAAACAAAGTATGAAAGAGGGAAAATGTCACTCAATAAAACATATGTTTTTTTCTTTATGTATTAACAAGCAAAAATGGCATGAATTTGAGTGTCTCATGACTAATTAAGGTAGACCTCATTTCTAGGCTCCAAAGGAAAGTTCGAGGTCAGTCTGACCTACAGATTGAGTTCCAGGAGAGCCGGGACTAACACCGTGAAACCCTGTCTCAAAAAAAAAAACAAACAAACAAAACAAAACAAACTAGATCAGGACACCCAGTATCCTCCTCTGACCTCTGAACGCACATGGGCACATGCAGCCAGGCACTTGTGCTTGCAGACACCGCGCATGTGTGCACACACACATACATGCATACACACACACAGAGAGAGAGAGAGAAAGAGAGAGAGAGAGAGAGAGAGAGAGAGAGAGAGACTCAGAAAGCATTCTGATTGCAGAACAAAAAGGGAGGAATAGAGTGTGTGGATCACAGCAGGGGAGGGCAGGTGGCAGGAAGTGACATCAGGATGGGATCACCGTAGAGACCATGGCAAGGAGTTTACATTTTCTTCCTCAATGAAATATGAAGCTTTAGGCAGATTTGCACGGAATCTATTTTCCCAACTTCATTTTCACCCACTCTCCAGTTAAGGCTGGAGACCGCTTGGCTCCTGGCCAGTACTGCCCCTGTACCTCAGGATTTGCTAAAGGCCTGGATGGAGGAGTGGAGGCACATTCCTAAGGCATAGCCTGGAAACCCCTTAAAAGCTTGCTGAGCCACAAGATCTTCCAGTCTGCCGTGTCTCTTCTCAGGAGCCTTTGTGTTTGTATCAGGAGCCAGAGGGGCCTCTTCCTCTTTGAAGCAAAGGCCGTTTCTTCAAAGAGATTTACAATTAGGTTACAAACTGCCAAAGGTTATCATTGTGCTTCATATTTTCAGTAGCATTATGGCCATTTCAGACAATATGTTTGGCCGAAGCAGTAAGCCTTAATCATTCTACTTGTAAATTATAGCCAGGAGTCTTGTCACATAAGCGTCTATGTTAGGAACTTCTGTAGTTTGCTTGCTTGCTTGTTGCAGTTGAACCTGATACCTTGTGCATGCAAGAAGCTCCTTCTGAGCCCCATGTGTGTCTGTCCTGTTTCCTGCTCCAAAATCCAGCCCCACACAGGTGCACACAGGGTGATGCTCCCCAGTTCCAAGAAGGCAGAGCAAGCCCCTGAGGTCTTCCCAGGACCTTGTTTTCTTTTGGACTCCATTCCTTAACTTCACAGGACTAAACTCAAAATAATACCTTTACAGCATATGAAGTATGGGCTGCTATCAAAGGCAATGCTTTATTTAAAACAGCAACCCCATCTCAGCTATGCCAAACTCCCTAAAAGACCTCTTAAACTCCCTGAAGTCTAAAAATACAACCTTGCCACTATATTTCATTGTAGGCATATAGTCTTTCAGGAAACCTAAACCCCAGTGGCTCCAGTGAACTCCTTCCAGCTGCTTAAACAATTGATTTTGAACATCAGCATTTGTAATAGCGGAGGCTGTCGGGCTGTGTTTGTACATGCCTGTACTTCCCAGCACTCCAGAGGTTAAGCCAGGATGATCAGGAGTTCAAGGCCAACATAGGCTACATTGAGATCAAGCTATGTAGCAAAATTCTGTGAATAGGAAAGAGGAGGAAAGGGGGGAGGATGAGGAAGAAGAAAAACCAAGGAAAGCAAATTGATATTTTAAAACCTGCAGCTGTATTTTGGCATTTTATTTCTAGTTAAAATAACTTCCCTGCTCTATATGTAAAATTCATGGCTGGAATTTTTAAAGAACTCGCTATGTTTGCTACATAAGAAAAAGAAAACAAATATTAAAATGACTCAGTGTTACAACATAGCATTACATATTATCCTCAAATTCTAGCACCCAGAATGTTTAATATTCAAGTAAATAAAAATACATAATAAAATTTTCATTTCACCTGTCTTCTAGAACTTTCCACAGATAAATATTAAATAGTTTTTAGTATTCCCCAAATCATCTTTCCAGAAATACTCTGGCCATTCAATTAAGGTTCAATTTCTAGTGTATTTTTTATTTCCAGTCAAGTTCAAAGAAAACACGGACAATTGAGATAGCTTCATTACGTATTTTTAGAACTATCTTCCTTCAGCTTTCAATTTAACTATTTTGATTTAAAATTCTTCCAACCGTCAGCCAGTTTGGTCTTTCAATCTAAGCTTCAAGGGGAGAGTCTATCTGTAGCAATTCTTCCTCTAAGAAAGGGACAAAGCGTCATGATTGAGGATGAACATAACTCTTAGGTTACGCACCAGGGCCTGCCCTGCTAGGATGTGGGAATGTGTCCTAGACAGTGAAGGAATTTTCTAACTGGGTAGGGAGACTGCTCTTTTCTGGAGCAGGGATCACCAAAATGTGGTCCTCTGAACAACTCCTATGTGGATTCTACTTTTGTTCCATCTGGAAGTTAAGAATAACTTTTTTAAGATTTAAAAAGTACATATATGAACATTATGTATTTGTGATGGCTATTCTTGTTTGTCAACTTGATGAAGTCTGGAACTAACTAAAAAATCCATACATGTAAGGGATTTTTTTTCTTAATTAAATCATGTGAAGTGGGAAGAGCCACTTTTCATCCAGATCTTTCAGGTGGGAAGGTCTACCTTTAATCTGGGACACACCTTCTGGCAGCCTATATAAAGAACATGGGAGAAGGAATCTTGCCCTCTGCCTATTTGCCCTCACTCTCGATAGGCAAATCCATTCCTTCACTGGCATTAGAACCTACTTCTTCAGGATTCCAGCATAGACTGAAGATCAACTAAGACATCCAGCCTCATGGACTGAACAACTATTGGATTTTTGGACATTCTATGGGTAGACAGCCATTGTTGAACCAGCTGGGCCACAGCATGTAAACCACTCTAATAAATCATACACACACACACACACACACACACACACACACACACATTCTATAACAGTGATTCTTAACCTTCCTGATGCTGCAACCCTTTAATACAGCTCCTCATGTTGTGGTGACCCCTAACCATAAAATTATGCTCATTGCTACTTCATAACTGTGTTTTCTGGTGGTCTTAGGTGACCCCTGTGAAAGGGTCGTTCGACTCCCAAACAGGTTACAACCCACAGGTTGAGAACCTCTGCTCTATAAATTCTGTTCCTCTACAGAAGCCTGATTAATACAAAGTTTGTCTGCGTGTATGTATATGAACTGTGTGTATGCCTGGTACAGGATCCTCTGGAAATGAGTTATGGATGGTGGTGAGCCACCACATGGGTCCTGGGAATTGAACTGGGGACTTCTAGAACAGCAGCCAGTGTTCTTAACTGCTGAGCTATCTCTATAGCTCTATGATTAATCTTAACTGTCAACTGGGTGGGACACATGCAACACCACCATAGATTTTTTTTTATGTCCTACTATTTTGTTGTGTATTTATGTGTATGAGAGAGTGTGTGTGCTATATATATGAATATGGTGATCCATACATCTGTGTACATGAATGTAGGCCAGAGGAGGTGGTCGAGTGTCCAGGTCTATCACTCTGTGTCCTGTTCAGTCTGTCACTGACTCTGGAGCTAACCCAATAGCCAACAAGCACCAGCAATCCTCCTGTCTCTGTTTCCACCACCCAACCCCACCCCTGTCCCCGCCCAGCACTGCAGTCACGCTTATGTACTCATTCAAGGCCAGGATTTTTATATAGCTTCTAGGGAATCAAATTCAAGTCCTCATGCTTGCACGACAAACACTCTCTGTAAGCCATCATCCTAGCCCCATGTGTTTAACCTCTTTCAGTGGAAGCAAGAAAACTTCATAAGTGCTGCAATAAAAAATTAACCCTTCATATACCTGTAAGGTCCCTATTTAGTTTTCTATTGCTGTAAAGAAGACACTATGACCATGGCAGTTCTTATAAAAGAAATCACTTAATTGGGACTGATTACAGTTCAGAGGTCTAGTCCATTATCATCTTGGCAGGGAGCATGGTGGCATGCAGGCAGACATGGTACTGGAGAAATAGCTGAGAGTTCTACATATGGATCAGCAGCAGGAAAAGAGAGTGACACTGGGCCTGGCTCGGGCTTTGAAACCTCAAAACCCACTCCTAATGACACACTTCCTCCAATACGTTCACATCTCCCAATCCTTCTCAAGTAGTGCCACTCTGTGATGACTAAACATTCAAACATATCAGCCTATGGTGGTCCTTCTTATTCAAACCATCTCAGTCTCCATCCATTAATTCAATGAAGTGTGGGTGAAAAATACTCAAAAAGATGTGTATATCCTGAATTTCTTATTCCTGTTATTAATACTGTTCCCTAAAATAATACTTATTTATATAGCAATTACACTATATTTGGTATTATACATAAGGTAGAGATAGCTTAAAGAGGTAGTATATAGGTTTAATACTAATAAATACCATTTTAGATAAGAAACTTGAGCATCTGAAGATTTTGGTATTCATGGGGGATCTTAGAACCAATTCTATGCAGATGTCAAGGGACCACTCTACTTCCTACTGCCTCCTAACAGGGAACATGTGGTTCTACTTGTTCCACATTCAGTAATACCTAGATTGAGATGCAGGCTCCATCGTTATCAGTCTTTCTCTTCCACTGTAAAATCCCCAGGAATTGCTCTGCAGTAGTCTCAGCTTCTACTGATCCCATTGTCTAGATGCCTTCTGTCTCCAGGAGGCATGAAAACACAACTGTGTAATTGCATGTATAAATCTTGCACTTCTTAGCAGCTGCCTGACTGTGAGCATGCCCACAGCTAGCATTCAGCAGTGCTGCAACACATTGTGTACAGGAAATGCTTGTGTAGATTAAAAGAAACCCAAGACACACAGCAACCAAAAGAAATATGTGGATCTTGTTGAGAGCCAACCACAGAAAAAATTTTGAGACAACTGGGGAGGATTAAATACAGTTTGGTAGCTGATACTAAGAATGCTTATTAATTCTGTTGGCTCTAATACTTGAATTTATTACTTTAAAAGGTTTTATCTACTAGAAGATATACACTGGAGTATTTAGTGATAAAAGGATGAGTTTTAGATTTGCTTTAAAACTCTGCAGCAAATACTAACAATGATAATCCAGAGACTAACAATAGAACGGCTGTAATAGCTGAGCTGGGTAACAGGCTCCTGAAGCTTCAGTACCTTTGCAAATGTTTGAAATTGTCAAAAATATCAATTAAATGTATACTACTGCTCCTACTTTGCACTATTGAGTTTTCAGGAACATGGTAATCTTCTTTCAAAGCACCCCAGTTAAATGTTCCTAATATCCTAATATCGTGCATTTTATTTGCTGTGCCATAGCCCAAATGCAAAAAAAAAAAATACCTAGTTTCAGTCAGCTACTGCAAGGTCTTCAGAAGGGAGAGCTATTTTGAAGTTTCCCCTGACTCTGCCACAAGCCCTATGTGATTTGAGTTATTTCACAAAGAGTGAGCCAAAGGAATGAATCCTTTCATGAAAGGTTCACACCTCTATAAGACCTCCAGTCACTAGCCTTCTGTTTCATTGTTTTGCCTTTTGTTTTGATTTGGTTGTTTTGTTTTATTGAGACAAGGTCTTGTATATATCCCAGGCTGGCCTGGAATATGTATATGACCTTGCACGTCTGGTCCAACCTAATGTATGGATTACAGGCATGTACGAGCATTGCTAGTTTGTGTAGAGCCAGGGATCAAATCCAAGGTTTTATCCACTTTTGGGGAAAGTGCTCCTATTCTTCTCGTGTCTTTCTTGAAGGGCTCTCTCCGTGAATATCATTCTTACATTCTGAACCATGACTCTTCTTTTCTAGCAGGTCTATAGAGTGTATTTCTAGCTGCCCGGTAATCCTGGAGAGGCCTCTCCAATTTGACCAAGCCCCAGTCTCCAGATCAGAACTCTGGCTCTGACGTTTACCAACATCACCTTGGGGCAGTCATTTCACTCCTCTATACCTAGGTTCCCTCATCTGCAGCACAGAATTAAGCAGCAATACCTCACCTCTTACAGTGGCTATGAAAAGATTAACGTAGTTCAGTAAAACCCTTGGACCAGTAAACAATCCACATTCCTCACAATGTGTACTGTTACTGTTGGTTGGTTGTTGGATGATTATTGTGATCTATATTGTTGCTGCTACCCACCTAACTCTGAACCATTGTATAAGATAGGAACATATCTGGAGCCCATGCAGCAATTTTCATAACCACCTGGAGTATTGTAGCATGTAAGAATTGGACTCCAAGTCAAATTCTGAAGCCTGTGCCCTTTTTACAAATTATATGAATATCCTGGAAGACTTAGAATGACTGTTTTTTTGGAGTTTTTTTATTGATTGATTTTATTGAGCAAACATTTTTCTCTGCTCCCCTCCCTTCCTCTCCCCTCCCCTTCAACCCTCTCCCATGGTCCCCATGTTCCCAATTTACTCAGGAGAACTTGTCTTTTTCTACTTCCCATGTAGGTTATGTCTCTCTTAGGGTCCTCATTGTTGTCTAGGTTCTCTAGGATTGTGAATTGTAGACTGGTTTTCCTTGCTTTATGTTTAAAAACCACCTATGAGTAAAGCAATCTACAGATTCAATGCAATCAATGTCCATCAAAATCCCAGCAAAACTCTTCACAGACCTGGAAAGGATGTACTCAAATTCATATGGAAAAGCAAAACAATCAGGATAGCCAAAACAATCCAGTACAATAAAAGAACTTCTGGAGGCATCACAATCCCTGACTTCAAACTCTATTACAGAGCTACAGTACTGAAAACAGCCTGATATTGCCATAAAAACAGACAGGAGGCCGGGCGGTGGTGGCGCACGCCTTTAATCCCAGCACTCGGGAGGCAGAGGCAGGCGGATCTCTGTGAGTTCGAGACCAGCCTGGTCTACAAGAGCTAGTTCCAGGACAGGCTCCCAAACCACAGAGAAACCCTGTCTCAAAAAACCAAAAAAAAAAAAAAAAAACAAACAGGAGGACCAATGGAACTGAATCGAAGATGTGGAATTTAGTCCACACACCTACAAACCTTCTTGACAAAGAAGCAAAAAATATAAAATGGAAAAAAAGAAAGCATGTTTAATAAATGGTACTGGCATAACTAACATGTAGAAGAATGAAAATAGACCTATACCTATCACCATACATAAAACTCAAGTTCAAATGGATCAAAGACCTCAACATAAGCCAGCCACACTGAACCTCATAGAAGAGAAAGTGGGAAGTATGCTTGAACACATTGACACAGGAGACCACTTCCTAAATATAACCCCTGTAGCAAAGACAGTGAGATAAACAATTAATAAATGGGACCTCCTGAAATTGAAAAGCTTCTGTAAAGCAAAGGACATGGCCAACAAGACAAAACAACAGCCTATAAAATGGGAAAAGATTTTTACCAACCCCACATCAGACAGAGGTCTGATCTCCAAATTGTACAAGGAACTCAAGAAATTGGTCATCAAAAGAACAAATAATCCAATTTCAGAAAATGTTGTACAGACCTAAACAGAGAACTCTCAACAGAGGAATCTAAAAGACACTTAAGGAAATGCTCAACATCCTTAGCCATCAGAGAAATGCAAAACAACTCTGAGATTTCATCTTACACCTGCAAGAATGGCCAAGATCAAAAACACTGATGACAACTTATGCTGGAGAGGATTGGGGTAAAGGGAACACTTCTGCATTGCTGGTGGGAATGCAAGCTGGTACAGCTCCTATGGATGTCAGTATGGCGATTTCTCAGAAAATTAGGAAACAACCTTCTTCAAGATCCAGCAATACCACTTTTTGGGTATATACCCAAAGGATGTTCAATCGTGCCACTAAGACATGTGCTCAACTATGTTCATAGCAACATTGTTTGTCATAGCCAGAACCTAGAAACAACCTAAATGTCCCTTGACCGAAGAATAGATAAGGAAAATGTGGTACATTTATACAATGGAGTACTTACTACACAGCAGAAAAGAATAATGGCATCTTGAAAATTGCAGGCAAATGGATAGAGCTAGAAAACATCATATTGAGCGAGGTAACCCAGACCCAGAAAGACATTTATCATATGGTCTTAGAATGATTATATTCAATGTCATTAGCTTTTTTGGTAACTCAAACCTGGAGCAACCAACCATCCCAGTTTGCCTCAGACTGAGGGGGAAAAAAAAACAGGATTTGGGGGCTAAACCCCAAGCCATAGGTAAACTTGGAGGAAATTTTCATCATATAGACTCAAACCTCGAGATTTTCATTTCATATAATGAAACCCTAGCCTTCCCCATCCACCTCCAAAGAGAAATAACTTGGGTCTCAATTACCTACAGAGTCATCTCGATTTGGGTCGGTCACATGGACATCAAAGGGCAGTCAGGACAATTTCTGACCAGATCATGCTAGTCCTATCCAGCTTCTTTGATGAAAACTCAACCTACCCCTGTCATTGCCATTTTATAAATAGCCTTCCCCTGTCAACATGGGTGGCCCTATTGTTTTCATTTGAATGCAAGAATCCATTATTTCTATCTGAATAAAAACAGGTGAAGGAGATAAGTTTGCTTTTGGTTAAATTTTAAAACTCTTCCAGAAATAGGTAGCACTAAATTGTGGTGGTGAGAGTGGCCTGGCTGTAATCCCAGGCTCCAGGAGACAAAGGAGGGAAGATCACTATGAACTGGAGATGTTTCAGCAAGCTCAGAGGAGAAACTGAACAGACACATAGGTTGACGACAAACACCAAAACGAATGTGCAAGTTGGAACTCTAACTGGCCTTGGGAGACAGAGGCCATTTGAATGTCCACAGAACAGGATATTCATTGCTACTGGTCAACTATAACTTGCAAAGTCATGAAGTCATTAAAGATAACCAAAGGCTAGGAGCAAAAAAAAAATCACGATGGGTAGGATTTAAACAATGTTTTGCTTTTTATTAAAGTACGAATGTTTCCCTGTGCAAACCCATGCTGTTCAACATTTGTTGGACTGACTTTTCTCACTGGCATTGCTATGTTTCAGATCTTGCATAGCTGTGGAATGAAATCTCAGAGGGATTATGGAAAACAGGAGGCTAAACAAAACATGCCACTTTCATAAGCGTTTTTATGTAAGAAAGTATTAACAGAATTCTTTCAATAAACACTGGTTTATATGTGCTACTATGCAGAATATTAGGCTCTTCAAACTGCATACTTTTATTATAAGCAACAGTTACCTGAGGGATTAACTTCTATTTAAGACCACCTCTCATCCTAAAACCAATATTAGCTTTGGTGGGGAGCACTGTAGAAATAGCACTGGACTGGGGGGTTCCAAAGTTCTGCTTACCATTTTGATTCTCCCACTCACATAAAAATAGGTTCCATCCCCGCTGATATCTGACCTGGCAGGGCCTTACCTTGTACCAGGTGCCAAATTAAGGGCTTGTCAGAGAGTGACTCGTTGCAAATGACCCTAGGATTTTCCCATGTCCTGGTTGAAGAATGTGCGAAACAGAAACTTAACTCATCATACAACTAATAAAAGGCCAGGCTTTAATCTCAGCTACACCTTTAGTAAATCCCAAACTGTTATCTGCTATAGGAAGCCGATGGCTCTCTGTTCTCCTCTTCCCATAAGAAAGGATTGAGCTGAGAGACAGTTGAAGCGGGAAACATGCATGCACTTCAAAGAAAGAATGGAGTGGGCTGTCCTCAAATGGGAGGAGCAGAAAGTTTAGTTTTGTGTTGTATATTTTTTTAGGAAGGTTTAATGCATATTTATGAGCTTGATTGCATATTCATGGAGGTAAAATGACCTTTTTCCCCTTCTTAATTACAATGGACCAGATCTCTCTTTCAGGGTGCTTCTTCCCACGATCCAAGTCACAATACAAATGATACTGCAGTAAAGTCAGGGTCTTTAGAGGATGCAGACCCTTTGTTGGTGTGCCCCTGTGGCAGTTGGGAAAGTGCCCAGGAACCTGCTTTTCTGGCATAGTGGAAAGAACCTAACTAACTGAAGCGTCAGGGATGTTTGCAAAGAGTATCCTGACTCATAGGAGACTAAGCCATAGATAACAGCTGCAGTTTCCATGGTTACCTAAGGCCTAAATTCTTGCTTAACCAGGAAAACAAGGCTAGCAGTTTATAGCTGAAGTTTTCCTTGGTTCCGTCCTGTCTGACTCCTTACCTACCTTATCTTGTATTCACAGGGTCTCATCTAGCTAGGAAAGTTCTTTGTCAAAAACAAAGTCAAAACAGAGATAAAAAACACCAGATAAAGTGGTATCTACTTCCTCTATGGCTTGTTTTCCAAAGCTTGTAAAGCATCATTTCTCAACTCTGGAACCTCTGTGATTAAGAACGGAACACAGGTGTCACTTGACCTTGACTGGCTTTGAGTTGGATAAAAAGGGAATGATTGTCTAATATCATGAATGGCAGAATTTGACTCGCCGGAGGCATTGAGAATGGATTTCTGCTTACACTCAAGTTTGAATAAGATCTTTCTGGATATTTTATACACTAAAAATATTTTCATTGACCTTTGTAGACTCGTGAAGAAAGGTATCATCAAATGGTTCACCTTTACCAAGAATTCAGAGCAATTTTAGATAAATCATTTGACTTCTGAATCTTAGAAGGTCACCCCTACTTGTTCTCATAAATGTGTGCCCAAGATCCTCATCCAAGAAAAATAGATTGTGGGAAATTTAGGGTGATTATTTGGACTTCACCTCAATTGTGTTGCTTAAATCTTCTTGCCCCTCCCTAGCAGGTTTGGGTCCTGTGTCTGATTCAAGTCAAGAAGAATAATGAGCGGAGGATGGGAGACTCTTCTTAGCTCCTTAGTTTCACTAGAAATAACACTCAATGATTCACCACCACTGTTCTAAAAATATCTGTCCTGCCAGATGTGGTGACCCACACCTTTAATCCCAGAGGCAGAGGCAGGTGAATTTCTAGGAGGTAAAAGCCATCCTGGTTTGCGTATCAAGTTCCACACCAGCTGGGGCTACATAATGAGACCCTGACTTAAAAAAAGAAATATTTTTCCTCCCTGCAGGAATAAGATATCTCATGCTGAAGGTTCACACTTGTGTTGCTTTCCCTTGTTTCCTAATGTTGAAAGATCCCTCCTTATCCCAGAGTTGGTAACATTAGACTTTGGGCAGCCATTTTGCATGAGCTCCCAAGACACATTTGCAAGACACACGTGTGGTATTAATATCTCAAAAGAGACCAGATGAATACTTGGTTAGTAAAAAATACTTTGTAAAATTTTCTTTTAAGGATGTTTTAGAAAGCAGATGTGGTTTAAATAAATGATTTATAAAGTCAGACATGGAACAGCAACTTCACTAAAATCTCCATACTGCTTTTGTAAAGGTAAAGTCAAACTATAACACTATCTCTGACTTACTTTCTAATGGTTTATAACTAAATATAAGAGCTATGGGTGGTCAGAGAGATGGTTAAGTGATTAAGAGCATCTAATATTCTTCCTGAGGACCTGAGTTCAATTCTTAGTACCCCTATCAGGTAGTTCACAAGTGCCTGAAACTCCAGCTCCAGAAGGAGTATCTGACACCTATGGCTTCTATGGGCACCTACACATTACCACACACAGATACCCACAGATACTCAAATGCACACATACACACAGTTAAAATAATAATAATAATAATAAAGCTTTAAATGTATGAAAGCTATATTAAATACATATTAGCTTACTTGTTTACTGTCTGCTTTTTGTTGTCCCTTGTTGTTTCCTCAAGTGACCACCATAAGAATGACATTAAGTGCCAGGTGGTGCTGGCACACGCCTTTAATCTCAGCACTCAGGAGGCAGAAGCAAATGGATCTCTATGAGTTTGAGGCCAGCTTGGTCTACAAGAGCTAGTTCCATGACAGTCAAAGCTGTTACACAGAGAAACAAACAAAAAAAAAAGAATGACATCAAGTAAAAATATATTAAATCAAAGAGCAAACAAAAGAAAACTTTAAGTTTTAAACAGTCATATATTCCCATCAGGCCTGTGTTGCTGTTAGTTATAGTACTGAAGCTGGTAAGTTCTCTACCACCAAGCTACAGCAAGCCCTCTTTTTGCTTTTTCATTTTGATAAAATGAAATTATGTTGTTCAGACTGGCCTCATTGAACTCACTCTGTAGCCCAGACATGACTTGAACCTTTTTAAATCTCTTGCCTTTGACTCCTGAATAGCTAGACATGCACCATGAAGCCCAGATCTATGGTGTCATATGGATCTCCAAGCTTAAGTAGCCATCTAAATTGTCTTCATGATATTAATGGAACCTAACTGTACATGCAGGGTATTTAATTTGCATAAGCCAAAGACTTCAACATGAGCAAAATGCTATTAAATATTCTTTTTCTGTTTGAAAAGGGGGGCATAATTATTATCACATTGTATTTCTAAAAAAAGTTCTCAGTTACATTAATTCTTATCCAACACATTTGATGAAGGAAGGAAATATTGGAATTTACATACATCATAAATCTATCATGTGGTGAATTTATGATACACTTTGCTGAAGTAAGGACAGAATGTAAAAGACGGGTTTTTTTTTTCCATTCTGACACCATACAACCAACACACCATGTCTACAAGTTTAGTAAAATAAAAAGTACACCCGGGCAATGAGAGGGGGACAGGCATAGATTCCATTCCCTTGGTACTCAGTGTATGATAGATAAATGGACATGTCTTGTTAAATAGCTAATGATACATCTGAAAAAGAGCAAGTACCCTATTGTGTTCAACTTGACTATGAGAAACTTCAGAGCTCACCCAAACAGTAAGATTTATGTTAAATGGATTTAAAGAGGGATTCTCTTTCCAGATTTCCTACAAGATGCAATTCAGTGTTTGGATGGAAATGACTTTACTAGTATACATAAGTGTCTTGTTGGGGAGGTGGTCCCCCAAAGGCAAGGCAGTCTCTGGAAGGTGATCTCAGGAAATAGAGGAACAAGAGGAAGGCTAGGTGAGCTCTCACATTCTTTCAGGTGGAGCCTGGAAATCAGTCCCACTGAGGAAGTCAGGCAACCAGGGCTGAATATGCTTCTGAGGTTTCCCCACAGGAAGGGACATTGCTGGGATGTTTGATCACCAAACCTCTGTTCATCATAGGGTTAGGGCTGCCTTCAGAGACTAAATAGATATCCCCTGGATGCAGTTTCAAGTGTCCAAGGTAAGCTCTTGGATCATCATGGGGAAATGCTAGAGAGGCATTGTAAGGCAATAATGTTGTTTACTATAAGAGGCTTCATAGTCCCTAGTGTGAAACTCAGCCTTTCAAAACTACAGCACGTTTTACATAAACTTGTATGTTGAGGCATAGATGGTGTTATTACAGCCATAGCAATATGCACATGAAAGTGTAGATGGAATGGTGGTGATATAATTACAGGGCTGCAGGTCATTATACATATAGTATATAGTATATAATATGTAGTATATAGTGCTGTAGATACATTGAGAGAGGTAGAATTATAGACCTATAGGTAACTATGGATCTTGTGGCAGAGATAAAGAAGTGATGTGAAGATATGATTGCACATGTATAGATATAATAGTATAGAAATACTGGCATTGATATAAAAAGATAGGATAGTTATATGGCTAGACCTACAGTCATAGATACCCATCTCTCTGTATATATAGATGCATCAACAGCTAGATTCATCCATAGACATGTGGATGTGTAGCTATAGATGTATATATTCGTAGTCACCCAGTCTCCAAGTATTTCCTCCTTCCTAACACATTGGCCTTGCTCTTGATGATTCCTCATCAGTTCCCTGTCATGACTTGAGGTTAAACGTGCCTTGGGCTTCTCCCATCACAACTCTGTACCTCACCTGAATGACTATAGTTCTTAAGTGCATCAATTCCACATCCCTAGAGATGAACAATACAGCCAGTGTATCCACTTTGGCCTAATCACCACAGTGCAGTCAGAGTGTGCACCTACCAACCACTATTTTTTTTTTGCTGAGGCAGGGTTGGGGGAGTAGAAGGTCTCACTGTGTAATTCTGGCTGATTGGAACTTGCTGTGTAAACCAGGCTGGCTTCAAACTTGTGGCAATCACCTCACCTCTGTCTCCTGAGTGCTAGGATTCCAAGTATGTTCCACTGTGCCTGCCTACAACGCACTATCGAAGACACTACTTCAGTGGAATTAAAGGAGCTAATTAACATGGAGGTTCACTCATTCATTGAATAAACAAACATCCCTTCTTTGCTGAAACTAACCTGATTTTGTAATTGCAAATACAGTTAGGGGAAGCCGGGCGGTGGTGGCGCACGCCTTTAATCCCAGCACTCGGGAGGCAGAGGCAGGCGGATCTCTGTGAGTTCGAGACCAGCCTGGTCTACAAGAGCTAGTTCCAGGACAGGCCCCAAAACCACAGAGAAACCCTGTCTCGAAAAACCAAAAAAAAAAAAAATACAGTTAGGGGGATCATAATAGTTTTTTCCCCACTTTTTAGACCAAAAAGTCAAAGAACATTGGAAGGAACTATTTATTGACCCAGAATCCTTAGCAGATATGTATATCATATATACACACACTGAGGGAGGGAGAGGGGGAGAGGGGAAGAAGGGGAGAAAGGGCGAGAGAGAAGAAAGAAGAAGAGAGAGAGGTGGCGGGGGAGGCTGAAAGAAGTGAACTGGTTTGTCCAAATTAAGGAAGTTGGCAGAAGCCTCAGCTAAATCCTGGTTCCCCTAGATGTCTGGTGTAGTCAAGCAGCACAAGTGCTGTGTCAGGACATGCTCGCAACAAGTCACCTGAGCGAAGGCAATTTTCAGGATTTCCTATTTTCCTCCTTTCTAAATGAAGTCATGCTAGAAAATAGTTCATGAAAGTAAAGGATAAAACAGGGGCAAACACTTAAATGTATGAAACACAAAGGATTGAGCCTCTTCCTTCCTCGTTTCCAAGGCACCCTGAAGTACTTCTGTTAACACTTATGCCATGAATTCTAATAATGTGTTTGCATTTGTGCCACCCAGGGCAAAGGATTATATGTCATTCATCTTTCGATCCCACCCAAACAGTGTCCAGCACAGGATTAGTGAGGGGACAATTAATGTGGACTAAAGGAATGAGTGTGCCTATATGTTATGTATGAGAAGTCTTTGAAAATAGAAATGCACTTTTTAAAAGTATTTCATTCAGGTAAATTTTGATATTGCAAGTGATTCTAAAGGGTCACAAATGTCATTCCAGTCTGCAGAATATACAGAACATTTCTCAAGCAAATCTTTCCAAATCAAGTTGGAGTGACTTGTCAGAACTAGGTTGCCTGGCTCCGGCTGTCACAAACCATCATAGAGGATTTCCACAGGAAAACGCAGACAGACAAGCCTTGCAGCAGGAGGTCAAGTTCCAACATTCAACTGTGGGCAGGAAAGCAGCAAGGGGTATTTATGCACAGTGAGGCATGAAGTACACAGAATGGACTAGGCCTATAATCCACCACCCTACTTCATCCAAGACAAAATCCAAGCCATTGCTTGTGGAGGGTTTTCAGTTGGACAGCTACATATCCAAAACCAAGAGAGCTAAGAGCCAGGCAGTAAGATTTCATTCACGAACAAGAAAATCTTTCTATTAGTGACAAAAGTGTTGACATTTCAACACTATGAAGTTCACACTCAAGAACCAGGCAATTGAGTTACAGAACTTAAAAAAAATTTGCAGGGATGGGAATATGGCTCAGTCAGTGAAGTGCTTTTCATGCAAGCATAAGAGCAGATTCCGCACACTCGTATAGAAAGCTATGCACAGTAGCATACAAAAATCCTAGCACCGAGGAGCTGGAGAGATGGCTCAGTGGTTAAGAGCACTGCCTGCTCTTCCAAAGGTCCTGAGTTCAATTCCCAGCAACCACATGGTGGCTTACAACCATCTGTAATGACATCTGGTGCCCTCTTCTGGCCTGCAGGCATACACACAGACAGAATATTGTATACATAATAAATAAATAAATATTTGGGAGAGGGAGGGAAATGGGAGGCGGTGATGGGGAGGAGACAGAAATCTTTAATAAATAAATAAATAATCCCAGCACCGGAGAGGTAGAGGCAGGGGGATCCCTGGGACTTGCTAAACAGCTAGTCAAGCTGAGTCTATAAGCTCTAGATTCAGTGAGGAGAAGTTTTATCAAAAATATCTATGTAAATAATTAAGTAAAATGTAGAGTATATGAGAAAGACACCCAGTGTTGAAATCTAGCATGCGTGTGCATACACCAACACACAAATGTGTACATGCACATGCCTCATAGGCCCATGCACACAAAACTGCAAAATAGCCAGGCGGTGGTGGCGCACGCCTTTAATCCCAGCACTCGGGAGGCAGAGGCAGGCGGATCTCTGTGAGTTCGAGACCAGCCTGGTCTACAAGACCTAGTTCCAGGACAGGCTCCAAAACCACAGACAAACCCTGTCTCAAAAAACCAAAAAAAAAAACTGCAAAATAATTTTCATAATGTTTTCAGTAACTATACAACTTTGTCTTGGGCTCCATTCTTAGTTATCATCATCTGCATGTAGCCTAAGGGCCATGGGTTGGATAAGCTCAAAGATTCATGGGCCCCTGAAAACTGTCATGTCTCTCACTAAAACATACTTCCCTACACATAAAATATTATCCCACTATTTTCTTTTGTTTCCAGCACATGGGATCAAATATGTTTCTGATAGGAAATTGACATCACTCCAGCATTACCAGATTACACACTCCTGATTTAAAGATAGAAGCCAGATATGGTGGCACATTTCTATAACACTACTGAGGCAGGAGAATTGCTGTGAGTTTGAGGTCAGCCTGGGCTTCAAAAGGAATTCAAGGTAGGACTTGACCCCTACACATTGAGACTTTGTCTCCCAAAAGAATGAAATTAGGTTTCAAAATTAATCTCCAGTGAGGTCTGAGTTCAAAGCTCAAACCTTTCTCTGTATTTTAGATGCATTTTATATGTATGAGTATTTTGTCAGCATGTACATATATGCACCACATAAATGCCTGGTGCCCACAAATGCCACAAGAGGGCACTGTATACCCTGGAATTGGAGTTACTGATAGTTGCAAGCTATCATATGGGTGCTTGAACCCAAACTCAGGCACTGTGAAGAGCTGAATTCCAAAACTCACATCTTTATAATGTTACATTGTTGTAGGAGGCTGCTTGCTTATTTCCTGGCTGCCCAGACTCCAAAAATAACCACACAGAAACTGTGTTAATTAAATTACTGCTTGGCCCATTAGTGCTAGCCTCTTATTGGCTAACTCTTACATATTAATTTAACCCATCTCCATTAATCTGTGTATCACCATGTGGCTGTGGTTTACTGACAAGGTTTCGGGCTTGTCTGTCATTAGAGGAGCTTGATTGCTTCTCTCTGACTCCACCTTCTTTTTCCCAGTATTCAGTTTAGTTTTCCCCACCTAGCTCTGTTCTGCCCTGCTCTGCTATAGGCCAAAAGCAGTTTCTTTATTTATTAACCACTAAAAGCAACACATAGACAGAAGGACTTCCCACACCATTACATTGTTAGGTCATCTTAAGTAAGATATTGAGATGCCATAAAATTCACATTTCTCATCTGTAAAATTGAGTGATATCATCTGCCTGGTGTAGGTGTTGTCAACATTAAATCACTGCTCTCTATAAATTATCTCTCATGTAGTAATCACTGCACAATTATCAGCCACCTCTTCCTCATATACCAAGTGGAACGTTCTAAGAGCTATCAAAATTTGATAGGAAGAATTGATCCAAGTGTCATTTCCTTTTTGCTTTCAGTCTTGATTTAGATTTTGTTCTTCTATGAGAGGTAATAATCATTATCAAAGTAGACCAAACATTCTATAAACTGCAGGTCAATTGGTCCAGCTCACTTTCACCTGGGAAATGGAGAAGCAGGAAGTATCCAATGGACTTTGCCACTACGTGGTTCTCACTAACTAGCCCACAGTCTAGCACTTAATAGGGATCCAAAAAGACACTTGAGCAAACAAAGTAGGAAAGATCAGAGAGAGGTGAAAGAAAGAGAGAAGAAAGGAAGGGAAGAAATATGAAGTGACTGGTAGCTGTTTTCTGCCGCAGACACAGGATGAAGGAAACCAATCCAATGTATGCTGCAAGACAGAGAGGGCAGCAGACTCCCTTTGTCATACTCTTCTTCATTGACTCCACTCATCCAATAAGAAGAGGTGGCAAGAAACTGACTCAGAAAACATGGCAAACTTGTCGAACATGTTGATGGGCTTCAATGAACATGGAAGATTAAGGATTAGAAGGTGTCTTCAATGTAAAGGGTGATCAAGAAAACAGCATCAATAATCCAGGTATGGTGGAATATCTCTGTGATTTCAATACTTGGAAGGTAGAGAGAGGTAAGAGATCTCTGCAAGTTCAAGGCCCGCCTGGTCTACATAAGCAAGCTCTAGGGAACCACACACCTGTTCCAGGGCTGGTAAGATGGCTCTGTGAATAAAGCACTTGCTGCCCAAGTGACCTGGGTCCAAGTCCCCAGAATTCACATAAACCCAGGTATAGTGATGCACATGTATAATCTGAGCTCCTATAGTAAGGTGAGTGGTGGAGACAAAAGGCTCTCTGCATACTTCTGGGCCAGCTAGCATGGCATACAGAGTAGTAAACAAGAAAGACACTCCCGATTGTTCTCTAAGTTCTACACTAATGCTATAGCACACACATGCCTACACACACACACACGAGGGGGTTAAAAGAAAGAAAGCATCATGGATGATGAGGGGAAAGACTGTGTGCTGGAAACACAAAAGCATTAATTTTATTTAGGCAATAAAAAAAGTTGGTGCTGTTCATACTAGTGGCACTCAACATTGGCTGTTCATGAGAATCACCTAGGTATTTTCTGCGTGTTTCTATACCCAAGCCATAGTCCAGGCTTTCGATTCTCTGGAGTTGTGGCCCAGGCATCTGTGGTGGCAAAGCTTTCCATGCAATGCCATTATACAGCTGAACTTTCTACCAATCTAGATGATCTGTAGCTGCCACTACCCTAAATGGGACCCTCCAGCAAACAACATGAGTGTCTTTTAGAAGCTTTTATAAAGGCTTTTGAACCTTAGCCCCACCTAACAACAGTATCTGATGAAGCATGATTAATAAAAACTCAGTGACAGATATTGGGGTTCAACCTGAAGACCAGAAAAGCAAAGCAGCCAGACACTGGCTCTTACCTCGACTTCAGTCCAACAATTGTGATCCTGCCTCCAGGAATCTCAGAATGAGACTGAGAGCTGCCTCCTCCTGTTTTATATTCCTCTCTAGTTCTGGGATTAAGGCGTGTACCACTACCACCTGGTGTCCATGGCAAACTAGTGTGGCTACTGGGATGAAAGGTGTGTGTCAAACTGCCTAGGCTCCTACAAAGCCAGTACGTGCAGTAGGATCAAAACCCAGTGTCATTGATCTTGACTTCTCAGCAGTCCTCATTGTCCGCTATGTTCAGCGAGTCCGGTTTTATCCCATGCTTTTTCAGACCCAGGCCAGCTGGCCTTGTTGAGTTCCCAATAGAACATGCCCATTGTCTCAGTGTGTGGGTGCACCCCTCGCGGTCCTGAGTTCCTTGCTTGTGCTCTCTGTCCTTCTGCTCCTGATTTGGACCTTGAGATTTTAGTCCAGTGCTCCAATATGGGTCTCTGTCTCTGTCTCCAGGAGGATGACTATATGTCTTTTTGGGTTCACCTTCTTATTTAGCTTCTCTAGGATCATGAATTATAGGCTCAATGTCCTTTATTTATGGCTAGAAACCAAATATGAGTGAGTACTCTTTAATAAATAAATAAATAAATAAATTAATAAATAATAAATGTCAGAAGCTAAAAAAAAACCAAAAAGACCAAGTACTATGGTCAGGGCTAGTTGAGCAAGGAGAGGAATTTTAGCACTTTTTATATCAAAGACGTAATACCAAGAAATGCACACTGGTCTCTGAAGAATTATTCTTGGGATACCACATAAAAATATGATATAATAGGGCCATATAATAAATAAAGATGTAATTTCCAGGCTTGGGATCCTGGAGCCTTATGCTTCTAAATAAATAAATAAATAAATAAATAAAATAAAGGTGTGTGTCATTGCGGCCTGGTCTGTAAGGCTGGCCAGTGGGGCTGTTTTACTTTTTTGATCTTCAGGTAAGCTTTACTTATTAAAATACAAATGAAATGCTACTACTTCTGTCTTTCAGGGAGATCCCCAGATCATTGGAATTGACATTGAGGTTGAAAACATTGGCCTAGTGTCTCTGTTTCTGTCTCTGTCTCTTTCATATGTCTGTCTGTCTCTCTCCCTCCCTCCTCTTTCTCTCCACCCCCCGTGTGTGTGTGTGTTCAGGAAAAATATTCCATCAAACTTGTTCCTCACAGAGATCTAAATGAGTTAAAAGATAAATTCCTATACAAGGCACAGGTGATTTTATGGTATTCTGATCAAAGATCATTTTCCCTTTGTAGAATGGAGTTCAGCCTCCAAAAGATCAGCTGCCAACTTTCCCTTCAAAGTCAGCAGTGCCAGTGCGGTTATTCAAAACGCTTGCCTCCAGGTGGCAATTTGCATCTGACATCTCACCTGCCATTACCTCATTTCCAAGTTCCTTCCCTGTTCCTCATATGGCCAATAGTTCCTTTGTCCAAGCTTCCCCAGGATTTAAGATGGATTGACTAGAAGTGTTTGACCGCCGGAAGCTACCTGCTCAAATGTACGCCGCACTTAAGCTTATGGAAGATAGCTTTGCTCTGAAAACTAATGAAAGGAGCAAGGATGGAAGGAATGAAGGGACAAAGAAAACTGAATTGCCAGAAACTAGAAATTGACAGATAAATATCAATGCAAGATGTTCCTTTGAGCTTTATAATGGAGAGTCTAAGAATAAAGGATGAGCCCCTTATACGAGGTGACTAGTTTAGAATTTTGGAAGAGTTGTTTCTCTGAAGGAATGGGTAGTTGGATAAAGAATCAGTATCTGAGCCTTTAGGGGAAAGTGGCAGGAATACTCATAATTTTCAGTTCAACTGAATTTCCAGACTAGGTAACAGGTAACATGGCATCTTGCTCATGTCCCCCCAGCCCCTGCTTTCCAGTCAGACACCCAATAAATAACCAGTATCTAGCGTCCTTTGGCTGAGTCACTCCCTGCCACTCTGCTCTCTGCACAGAAAACGGAACATCTAAGATAGCACCTTGATAGATTCTGGCAGGCCATGGCTGAATAGGGATGGAGTGTAACTACTCCAGGCTCCTCACATTAGGGTAAGATCCTTGGAGACTAGTGTTCTCCGAGGATTCCAGGAGCATGAAGGTTCAGTGACATGATACACACCTTGTATTGTAGTGGTGGAATATTAATTTAAGATGTACCACATTCATTTGTGCTGCAGGATATTTGTTTAATGATGCAAAGATGTGTTGTATTCTTTTATGTTGCAATGTTTAACTCTGTAAAACTATGTTATGCTGCCTAAAACACCTGATCTGTCTAATAAAGAACTGAATGGCCAATGGCAAGGCAGGGAAAGGATAGGTGAAGCTGGCAGGCAGAGAGAATGAATAGAAAAAAAGAGAAGAGGGAACAAGAAGAGGAGGAGAGGAGGATGATGAGGGCCTTCCACCCAGTTACACAGTAAGCCATGGAGTAAGAAGTAAAGAAAGGTATAAGATAAAAGTTCAAAAGCAAAGGGTAGATGGAATAATTAAAGACAAGCTGTCTAGAAACAACCCAAGTTAAGGCCGGGCATTCATAAATAAGAATAAATCTCCATGTACTTATTTGGGAGCTGGGTGGTGCTGCTCCCCCAAGAGCAAAAAGAAAAAAACCTACATATTTATTGTTTTCTTGAATGCCACCAAAACAAACTATTTCCATTTAAATCCTTGTCCCAGTGTCTACCTGTGGGAAAACCCACACCAAGATGAAATATGTGTCCCATTTCCTTTAAAATATTTTAGGTATAGAGTTCAGAACCTGACGTGTAGCTATTATCTCTCAATTGAATCATTCACCATGCACAGAAGAAGGCTGGTCAAACCAAATTCACAGGCTTTGGAAGCTTTGAAGGTTATAAAATTGATAAGTCTCCCCAAGGTTATTAAAAACCAGTACACAAAGTCTACTGTGGTGGTGCTCACCTTGAATTCTAGCACTTAAACAGAGGCAGGTAATATCTCTATGAGTTCGGGGCCAGCCTGTTCTACATAGTTGCAGGTCAGCAGGGATTACATAGTGAGAGTCAGTCTCCAAATACAAGAAAACTAGTAAACAATTGTGGGAAGAGGATGCTTTCCTCAGGGGAGCCTGCTGCAGGTTGAACAGAGAGCTTCGGGGATGCAGGTTTTGTTTCTGTGATGGCTTTGAGTCTCCCCCATGTTTCTCTAAATAAACTTAATAAACACAAAGGTTTACTCAGTTAGACTTAGGTAGAAGGTGGAATTCTTTCTTTGGTCTCTGCTCGTCCTCTGGAAGAGCAGCAACTGTACTTAGCCTCTGAGCAATCTCTCCAGTCCCATCAAAAGAAATTGTTTTAAAAAACAAGAAGAAACTCCATCCCAACAAGTCTTTGTAGCTTGTCTGTGCTGTTGACCTTGGGTCAGAGGCTTCATGGCTCCATCAGCAGCTCCTCCTTGAGCTGGAGGTCTGCTAATGGGCCAGGTAGGTAGCTGTGTTCCACCTGTTCCTCATCCGGTTTAGGCTGTCAAGCTAACTTGCATGTCTTCTCATATCCCAAACAGAGGCACTGGGGTCTTTAGACATGGGGTTAGTATTGATACACTGTGCTTCTGCCCAAACATCATCAGCCAAAGCAAGTTACCAAAGCAAGTCCAGTGTCAAGGCGTGGGGTCATGAGCTGTGCCTACATGTCAAAGGATGTGAATGTGGGGACAAGGAGAAACTGATTCCTTCTGCTATGAGTCAAAATAAATAACTCATCAGCGCCTGAAAGCATTCTCTGAACTCACACAGTTTCTTTGTTTCTGCCTTTCTGCTTAGCTTGCTTTCTATTGTTGTAATTAAACACCATGACCAAAAGCAACTTAGGGAGGAAAGTGGGTTTGTTCGCTTCCTCATTCTGAACCATCCTGAAGGAAAAGCAAGGCAAAAACTCAAGTCAGAAGCCTGGAGTTAGAGGTGATTCAGATACACTGTTGAATGCCATTCAGGACTTTTTCTCATACCTTCCAAGACCACCTATGTAGGGGTGGCACTGCCCACAGTGAGCTGGACCTTCCCATACCACCCATTAATCAAGAAAATATCCCTAAAGCCTTGCTTATTTGGTAGAGGCATTTTCCCATTTAAGGTTCATTCTTCCCAGACGACAAGTTTGTGTCAAGTTGCCACTGGTTATTACGTTACAATATCATTTGGAGTCACATTTGGGAATGATAAGAAGACAACACTGGTTAAATAATGAAGTTTGAACAAGACTTGGTGATCTTTGACCTCTAACACCCTATGATTTGCCTTGTGTGGAAAAAAACCTAGCCAACCATAAAACCTCCATTGAAATGAGATTGCAGTGTGCTTATGAACTTGTATATTGTGGTCCTGCTTTTACTTCTCAAATCTCAATCCCTGGAGCTCAGCAGCGCATACTGTCCCAAGCCTGAAACACAGGACAATCGGAGGTGCCTCTGAGCAGCCACAGTGAACTGAAGCTGGAGGGTGGGGGGGGGGGGCAGTTAAGGGTGAGAGTAGAGTGTAGAGGCCTCGCGGGTCGTCCTGGAGGCGGGTCCCAGCCAGATGTGCTGGCCGCCCCGCCCCGCCCTCGCTGGTGCACCGGGGCGCTTCACCCAATGGAGCTTCTCGCCAGGGCGACCCCAGCCATTCGCAGCTCTAAACGTTCCCCAGCTCTCCAGTCCGGTTGTCTCCTCGCGCCCGCTGCCACGGAGCCTGCCAGCTGTGTGCAAAACTGAGGTCCTGATCAGCAGAGCAGAGAAGAGGCTGTGGCCTCTGTGTGTCCCAGGTCCTGAGGGGCACAGACAAGGAACAAGATCCCCCCGACAATATGCAGCCGCCCTGGGGTCTGGCGCTCCTGCTGCTGCTCCCCTGGGGGGCAGGTGGAGTAGGGACCAGGTGAGTGTCTGCATTGACCACGTTTCCCTTGGCTTGAACACTCCCTTTGGAGCCCTTTCTCATTGACCCACAAATATAAGGGGCACCTAGGTGCTGAGGTTGAGGTGCCTGATTGGGATGGATTTCACCAGGATGCCAGACCCGAGTGCCCATTGACTTTCTTCCCTGCGCCCCTTGGGCGGGGCTTCGCCTCGGGTGGTCTGTGGATCCCGCACCCACCTGGCTGAGTTTGCCCGGCAGATACAGAGGGAGGGAAGCTGGGCGCCTGAACCGTGGTTGTTCTCGAGCTTTGCTGCTATGCAGCCACTTCCGTGTAGTGCAGATGCATGAGTACCTAGCGCCGGTGCGAGTTTAGCGTTTTCCACCGTCCCTGAAGGATGCTCACTAATTGCCAATCGCTAGTATCGCTAGGGTAGAAATTTCTAAAAAACAGGAGGATGCAGACCGCGCACTTACACATTTACTGTTGAGCACTGAAGCAGCTCGTTTCTGGGCTCCGGTTCTAGCTGCCTTTGCATTCGGGGTGATGAACTGGAAAGTTCGCGTTGGTTAAAATGACAGCTGAACCCATTCTTGGTTTTGCCACTTCTTTCTATTCGGGAGCTTTTCTGAGCCCTGAAACATTTCCCCGAGAAAGTTCCAGAGCCACATAGTAAACGTCCACAGGCATAGTGTGTCTGACAGACTAAGCACATTCAGCTCTTTAACCCACCAGAAGCCCTAGCCCCTGTGTATTCGAGCTATTATCATTACCATCGCTGTCTTGAAGAGGTGAAATGAGGTCGAATAACTCGCCCAAAGAGACAAAGCCAGGGAGTGACAGAGCAGGAACAATCCCAGTCAATGTGGCCCATCATCCTCTAAAGTGCAGTGGGGCAGCCTTTTCAGGAAGACTCCCTGGAAACCCGCCCCCGCCCGTGCACATCCACACAGGGCTTCTTTGGGGCAGATTTAACGAGTTAAGATACTCATTTGATGGAGCGGCAGGCTTGCCTGTGTTCTGCGGGAGGTTTCGCAGCATCTCTGTGAAATATACTGGCCCCTATAAGATGCCAGAAACAACATGGATACCACCACCACCTACCCACAGCCAACTTGGGACAACCTCTGGAAAAAAATTCCAGGTATTTCCCAAAGTCCCCTGAGAAGCAAGTTTCTTCCCAGCTGTGTAAGGTTTTTCAGTGCTGATTCTAAGAGGAGGAAGGGGGCGGACCTTGGTTTGGCTTCAGCTCCTTAAAGGTGAGCCTGACTTTCAGTTACAGGAAAAACTCTTTCATCAGGGTCTGCCACGGTATTAGGGGATTTTGAAGTTCAAACAGAACAACCCTCAAACCAGGTTCTTAGACTGTATGGTTGCAAGTTTCAATTTCCTTCCCGTGATAAAAATGCAAGCAGATGCAATTTACCCAATCGCAGGTCCCTTGAAGGCTGAAGGGTTGTGTTTTGTTAGAGAGCTGGCTCAAGTAAGACCAAGTGCTTCGTGGCGATGAGATTAACAGTTCTTTAGGAGCAGGCAAAGCCTCTCTAGAAGATCCACTTTCAAAGTACCTCCAAATTAAATTAAAAGCTGAAAGGATCCCCCCTCCAGAAACATATATATATTAGCCTGAAGAATCTGTGTGAAGGGTCTGCCGTGCAGTGCTTTTCAAGATGTTAAGTGGGCTTGTTTCACAGTGTCAGGTTCGCTGCCCCTGTGCTGCTGATCTGCTCCACATGCTTGGAAATGTCAAGTGGTAGGCACTTTGGGAGCTGCCCCAGGGCCAGCTTTATTTAGCTCCAGACTCCATCTTGGGGGGGGGGCATTTACAGAGGAGGCAAGGCACAGACTGAGGGATAAAGAGGTGTCCCTACATGCTAGTTGTTCCCTAATGTTTCACTGAAATTTACAAGGAAAAAAAAACCCTATAGCTGGCACATACAGATTTCTAATTAAAAACACAAAAAAGGGAGCTGAGGATGTAGGTAGGCCGCTTGGTAGAGTGTCTGCTTAGCATGCATGAAGTCTTGGGTTCGAGGTTGAGCACGGAATAAACCAGGTGTAGCGGTGCGTGACTGTAATCCCAGCCCTGGGAGTGGGAGAGGAGATAGATGCAGCAGGATGATCAAGCCATCTTGGTCATTCTCAGCTACATAAAGCCTTTGAGAACCTGTCTTAAAAAGCAATGAGATAAGAAAGTACAGATTCTTTTTCACTGAAACACTATCACAATTGTATGGCCTGGAAAACTATATGCCTCTTTAAGCGCTGCTTAGTGTCGAGGTAGCAGTGACCACTGAGCTAATGAATAATTCATTAGTTATATATTAACCTTCTTATATACATCAGAATTTGGCTTGGCTTGCACTTTTTTATGCCCTTTGGGTATCAGGACTGTTTAAGATGCCCTGAACCTACTGTATATGCAACAGCAAACGTGATGGTGACCGTGTGCCAGGAATGTAGCCAGTACAAGGTAAGAAGTGCTGTAAATAAAAAATATTCTTTGGGCTCTCAGGATTTAGTATAGAGGGAAAAAGAATAGAAACTAGCTCACTGATTTTTTTTTATTGGTTACATGTTGAGATTGTAATATTGTAGATAAAGCACACTGGATAAAGTATGCTAATGAAATTAATTTTACTATTTATTTCTCATTTTAAAAGCTACCAGAAAATCAGACAGGCCACATGTGGTTATTGTATTTCCAGTAGGCATGCTGGTCAGAAAGATTTGCTTAGAACTCTAGTTCCAACACTCCACTCCTTTGGGCACATAGGATAAATATATTATTAACAGTGTTGTTCTTGAACATAAATTTGAAGCAAATTTCTACTTGGAATATATATCTGCTACACAACTTTTCCCTATTTAACTCAAGTAAAAATGTGTAAGAGAGGAAGGGACATCGGGGTTCGTGCCAAGGGGACTGCTTCCTGCTAACCACAGGCTACATGGAGAGTTGAAGCTTTTTGGAACCCTAGTAGGGAAAGGTCTCCAATACTACTAACCCACAAACTTCACTGTTTCAAAAAAAGCCAGATGCATTGCTTTACAGTTCTGGAAGTCACAAGACTAAAATGTGTCTTGTGGGACTAAAGTTGGGGTGTTGGTAATGTTAGTCCTTTCTGGAAGCTCCAAAGGAGAATCTGCCTTGTTTTTTGAGCATCTCAGCTTGTGGAAATAATTCCCATCTCTCCTTCCTTTATCACCTTGCCTTCTTTCTTGTCTTCCTCCCATTATAAAATCCCTCTGTGATTATAGGAAGCCCGTGTGTGGAACATCCAAGAAAATCTCAAAACACTTTGTCCACACTTGTAAAGTCTCCTTCATCATGATCCAGGGACATTTTCCATCCTCCCAATATTCCCATCATCTTCTCTCAGGGGCAATCTTGGTGCCGAAAGACATGGCTGGACCCCTGGGGTGCTCTGGAAGGGAAGAGGAAAGGACAACAGGAAAGGCTACAGCAGGAAGGGAAGGGACAGTGACAAAAGCAAGTGACCACTATGACTTAATCCTGTGCAGGGTCAGTTGGACGTGAGCATCAGACCTGTGTGTCCAAAGGCAAATGAGCAAAGGTTAGGCTCTGGTGACGTGAATAAGGGATTTGGGGTGGAAGGTTCTTGTGCTTTCTGCCTTTTATGTCCATAGGAAAAACTGACGCCTGTCAACAGCAAAGGTTCTTGAATGTCAAGAAATGAAGCAGGGGACTAGTGAGATGGATCAGTAGGTAAAAAGCATTTGCAAGTCTATGGGCCTGAGTTCAATCCCGGAGACCACATAAATGTGGAAGGGAAGAAACAACTCCACAGAGTTAACCTCTCACCCCCCACTCCATCCACACCGTGGTACAGGAGCCCCCACACACATTAGCCACATACAGACACACCTGCAATCATAATGAATTTTAAATTCGGGGGGTGGAGGGGGGAGAAAGAGTACATGAAGCTCTCTGTCTACTGTGATGTACCTGTTTGTCACTGGGCTAAAGAGTCAGGAGACCCCTTAGGATTGTCTTCTCCTGTTAACAACTTCTAGAACACAAACCCTCGGGGAGACAGCGGAAGCAAAGCAGACAGGTGCCCTGAGGTGGTATGGGTTTTACGGAAACCAAATTACAAAAGGGTATGTGATTGAATTACTCAGAATGTCACAGTAAAGAAGTGTCAGGTTTCAAGTTCCCGGTGTCTCTCACAAATAGCTCAATCTTTCTTTCTACTCCGTATAGGAGTTTGTCCAAAGGGATCAGTAGTACTGATTAGTTCTATTAGATGATTTCCCAGACAGGTTCAAGTGTATTGGTTTCAACAACCTAAAATGTTTTAGAGCTGGGGACTTGACTGGGGGGGGGAACAGTAAAGTGCTTGCTGCGCAAACATGGGGACCTGGACCTGAGTTCCCTGCCCAGCGTCCTCATAAAAGCTGGGGTACAGGGCTGCATGTTTGCAGTCCCCACACTGGAGAAGCTGAAGTGACTTGCTGGTCAGCCAGCCTAGCAGAATCGGTGACGTCCAGGTTTAGTGAGAGACTCTGTCTTTTAAAAAGCATCCTCATTTACAGAGTGACTGAAGACGCCAGCCACACATGTGTACACACATATATGTGTGTGACTATATATACCACACACAGAGAGCAACTGTTTCAAATCTCCAGATTGTAATGATGAAGACAGAGTCCAGAAGGAGTTAAAATTAATTTGGTCCAGTTCAACAACATTAATGGAACACTGGCATGCTCAAACATTCTCCTGATTGCCAGAGATACATATCTATCTACCGCCCCCACTGGAGCACTTCGTAGGGCCAGAAAAAAAAATGTCTTTCTTTGTTTCTTTGTCAGCTGAAGAGACCAAAGAAACTTTAAAAAAAAAAAAAAAGACCAAGGAAAGGGGATGAAAAAGGCAAATAATGTTACTTGTGCATAAACAATAAGTGAGCAGTTTCAGAGGAACAGATATGTATATATTATACCACTTATTTATATTGTGTATACACAAAATACAAAATTATACTTAGGAATATATTTATATGCATGTAACAACAATTAATGAAATGAGAGGCCATGAACTTTAAAGAGAGCAAGAGAGCAAATAGTGGTATATGGGACTGAGAGTGAGGAAAGGGAAATGAGAAATGATATAATTATATTCTAATCCCCCCAAAATAAAAGACATAATTAAAAAATAAATTTCACGCCTTTACCCAGCACTCAGGAGGCAGAGGCAGGTGGATCTCTGTGAGTTCAAGGCCAGCCTGCCCTACAAAGCAGTTCTAGGAAAGCAAGGATTGTTGCACAGAGAAGCTCTATCTGAATTTTTTTTTCAGGGTTTGGGGATGTAGCTCAGTGAGTGCTTGCCTAGCGTACCCAAAATCCTGGGTTGGAGCCTCAGCATCACATGAACTGGGTGTGGTATTGAAAACCTGGAATCCTAGCTCTCAGGAGGTGAAGGCAGGAGGATTGGGAGTTCAAGGTCATCCTCAGCTGCATAGCAAGTTCAAGGCCAGCCTGGAATACCTGAGATCCTGTGAGAAAGAAAAGAAAAGAAAAGAACATGGCATCTGAACTATCATAACGGATGAATGTGCATCTATCAGCTTTAAAATGAGGAGAAAGGAAGTCAGAGTTTAATCAATGGTCATTTTGCATAGAAATAAGGTAATAAATGGATGGATATATGCCTATAAAAGAAGAATGTGGAAGAAAGACACATTCCAGGTACAAAGGGTAGACTGGTCGTCATGAACTCACAGTATCTGTCAAGAACCAAAGAAGGGAGGCTTCAAGAAAGCTAGGATGTCAAGCTAATGAGCTTGGACTTCATGCCAAGAGTAATAGAGGGTAAAGCAGGCCATTGCAGGCTCTGCCGTTTTTCAGTAGAACCCAGTCATGACTTTCATGCCCCAAATCATGACAAAACTGCTCAGGATTGTCATTATGATGATGAGCCATCCTTTAATCTGAAGCATCCTTTCCCTTTCCTAACGGGTGCACCAGCCATGTACTCATAGTCCTTGGCATCTCAGATTTGATGAGTGCATGATTAGAACACGAATATACCAAAAGCAATGAACACCTTTGCAAACATCATCAGCTCGCTCTTCGGTATATCTCTTACTCGGTTGCTGGCCATATCTCCTTGCTCTCTGTTACTGGACTACAGAGTGCTTCAAAGCTTACTAAAACAATATTTTTGTCTCAGACAGTTTTTGTAGATGGAGAAATCCAAGCAGCTTAGCTGCCCTGGGGTTTGGGGCTGTTTTTTATGGACTTTATTTTTATTGAGAGCAATTTTAGGTTCACAGCAGAAAGGCAGGTAGGTTTGTCACAAGCTTGGAAGCAAGCTTTGGCCAGTGCCGCTGTCATCTGCAAGCTTGACCTTGTCTAGAGGATCTGCTTCCAAGATGGCACACTTTCATGGTGGTTGACTGGAAGCCTCATATCCTTTCCATGTGGGCACTCCTCCAGTAGTGGCATGACTGTCCTTAGTGTGTAAGCTGACCCGCCCCACCCCCACCCCGAAGTTTCTGATGCAGCCAAGAAACAAGGTAGAAGTCACAGTGCCTTTGGTGTCCTCATCAGGAAAGTTACCCTCCATCACTCCCACAGTTCATTGTTCATTAGAACCCAGCCATCACAGCATGGTGAGCAAGCCTCACCTTTTGCAAGAAGGAATATCAAAGAGTCTGCGGATACAATTCAAAACCCCCTCCCCATACATTCTGACTTGTTTTCCCCTATGCTGTTTACTCCTCTGCCTTGTTTACCAGGCTCCATTCTGTGAGATGCAAAGTTCTGGATTTCCTGATCTATACTTTCCCTAGGTGACTGTTCTATTCCTAGTGCTTTTGATCCCAACTTTGTGTACTTGACATCAAAGTGTGATTTCAGGGCCAATGAGATGGCTCAGTGGGTAAGGGTACTTGGGGTCAAGCCTGACAACCTGAGTTTGATCCCCAGGACCAGCTTGGTGAGCTCTTGATCTTAAGCCTGTATGTATCTAGAGAGTGGTATGGCGTTGGGGGAACCTGAACTTTTACTGTCTCTTAAGGATGGGTGAGAACTCAGGGCTAGGGAGAGGGCTGAGTGGTTAGAATACTTGCCTTACTGAAGTCATGAAGACCTGTTCATCTCCAGAACCCACAGTTTAGAAGCTGGGTTTACTGGTACATGCTTGTAATCCCAGTGCAGGGAAGGCAGAGACATGTGGTCTCCTAGACCTCACCAGCCAGCCAGCTAGTAACTGGAAAACTACATGCTAGTGGGCTGCCCTGTCTCAAACAAATAAGGTAGACAGCTCCTGAAGAATGACACCTAAGATTGTCCTCTAGCCTCCACATGCACACACAGAGATTTGTGCACACATGTGTCACATGTGAGTTCAAACACAGAGATGGATGACAACTCAAAAGTTAATTTAACCAATTATATACAATGAATGACCTTGTCATACTAGGTGAAAGATTTTTTTTTAAAAAAATCAGTAACAAAAAATACTCTCATGGGTTGAAGAGATGGCCCAGCAGTTAAGAACATGTACTACTCTTACAGAGGACCCCACTTTGGATCCTAACACCACATTGTATAGTTCAAAACGGCCTATAACTCCAGCTGCAGGGGATCCAACAGCCTCTTCCGGCCTCTGCATGTATTGTATTCACATGTACACACACAAATATACATCATTAAAAATAAATCTTAAAAAAGAAACACCCCATTGTTTGCCCTAGTTATCTGTATTTAGAAAAACTTTGATTTATAGAACATTTAAATATATGTAGACAACAGCAAAAGAAATGTAACTTCTCAATTTGACTTGGAGAATTTTCTGATGTTTTTTGTAAACTGATCAGCAGCAAGCATACTAAAGATCCTGGCACATTCTATTTTTGCAGAAAATAAGGAATCCTGTGCAGAAATACTACACTCCTTACACAATCCTTGGAACGTTTCTAAATTGACTCCAGCTGCGGAGACAGTGATGTTCTGATTAATGCGATCAATGTAGACAGCAATGTGTATAATGCATTAAAGGAATTCTGGGAAAGTCAGCATTTAGCTCAAACTCTCTGTGCTTCAAGCCTGCTCTCCACTAAGACTTGATCACCCATGTTGGCGTTCCCCTGCCTCAAGGCTAGATTCTCTGGGTCCTCTGGGTCTTATACCTGATAAACATTGTTTAGGAAGAGAGAGAAATGGAAAGGTAAAGAGAGGGAAAAGGAAAGGGATGAAGGGACAGAGGATGAGGGGGGTGGCATGCCCGTCCAGGCTAGGTAAAATGCTTCCTGTACAAGCATGAGGGCCTGAGCTCAGATCCCATGTTGGCCTGAGTTCAGATTCCTGACAACCACATACAAAAAGTTGAGCAGAATGGCACACACCTATAACCCCAGTGCAGGGTAGGGAATACAGATAGATCCCTGAGAGTCACTAGCTAGGCAGTTTAGCCAAAACGGGGAAGACTAGGTTCAGTGAGAGACCCACTCTCAAAAAAATAAGGAAGAAGAGCAAGAGAGGAAGACATCTCAATGCCAAACTCTGACTTCAACAGGTACCTGCACAGATAAGCCCACACACGGGGGGAGGGGGTGATTTCATTACCTGCAATACACTAGATATTCAGTATTCAAGTAGGAGAATTATTGAATTAATGATGGATAAGTTAGAGTGAAAAAGGAGGAGAGGATGCTGGGAAAATAATTCAGGTTATTTGCTAATATTACCTTGAAATGCCATTCGACACCAGGGAGAAGTAAAACAAGCTGTTTTTCTGAGCACTCTGAATTTCATGTTTCCAAGCCATATACTGCGCTATCATCATGCATGTCATGCCTGCTTGTCCTGGATTCCTTCCTTCCCCCAAACCATATTGTTTCCACTTAAATATAAGTAGTTGAACAATTTTCTTTCTTTCTGTAATTTTAAATAGATGCACATGTACATTTTCGAAACTTGCAACACAAAACACAGAACTGGATTCTTGATGCAATAAATCAATTTCCTATGACAATCTATAAATCAGCAAGTTAATTATTAGCAATTCTACCTACAAACACTTTTCACTCAAGTGATTTTTTTTCCATTTTCATGGCCAGATGTAGAATCTGATGATTAAACCAGTAAAATGGCAGTTGTGGCTGGCCCTTTGAAGTGTATTCTCCAAACTTGTTGAATGCACAGACCTCGCCCTAATAACAAGGCATGTTGCTAGTTTATTGGCTCATTTTCCTCTGGTATATTTTATGTCCTCGGGTGGTTTATTCCTAGAGTACTCGTTCAGGGTATCAGGACATGTGCAGAGGACATATTGCTATTACTCATGGAACAGCCACTGGCCAAACTATTATGCTTTGATTTGTGTTACTGTCTAAGTATCAGGATCTATTATGCAATTCTCAATCACGAGTTAATTCTTAAGAAACTGTCATTTGCATTTTGCATTTGTATGCATGTGGTGTGTGTGTGTGTGTATATATATATGCATGGTTGCAATGTGGGGGCACATGGCTGGGCATGAGTGTGGGTGCAATTATTGAGGCAGGGTTTCTTGATGAATCCAGGACTTGCCAAGTCTGAGTAGTCTGGCTAGCAAGCTTGCCCTGGGAATGCCCTCTCTAGATTTCAAGTGCTAGGTTTCCAAGCAGCCATCATGCCTGCCTGTCTTTCTTCTTAAGCTCTCGGGATCCAAATCTCTGAACCTCAAACATTTTATCTACTGAGCCATGTCCCCAGTCCCTCATCTGCATTTTTAAATAAGTGAAAGTAAAACTGGACTTTTTTAAAGATTTTATTTTATTTTTCGTATGAATTTTATGTCTGAATGTATGTATGTATGTATGTATGCCACCTAAGTACCTGGTCCCTCCAGTGGTCAGAAGAGGGCATCAGATCATCTGGGGCTGGAATTAGAGTTAGTATGATCCACCATGTGGATGCTGGGAACTGAATCTGGGTCCTCTGCAAGAGCAGCAAGTGCTCTTAAACACTGAGCCATCTCTCCAGCTTTAATGTTTTTTTACTGGTTTTGAAACAATGTTTCCCTGCCTAGTCAAGGCTATTCTGGAACTCACTATATAGCCCAGGTTCATTTCAAACTCATGCTTGTCCTGCTTAGGCTTCCAGAGATTCCAGCCCTGGGTCACTGTGCCTGGGTCTAAGGTTATAATCTTCCTACAGAGCTAAACTGCTAAGCTGCACTTGTGATGGAAGATATATCTTTTGTAGTAGGGAAGGAATCCTGATTTTTTTTTCACAAGATTTTGATGGCCCCAGTGTTAGCCATTAGCACTTTGGAACATTCTTTGAGTGGCACTTAATCATCAAAATGATAATATGAGACAAATTAATATACCTCAGATTTCTTGGGTTCCCCATTGTGCCTGGTCAGGCATGTGAAAGCAATAAAGCTTTAGAAAGCATTTTTTTCTGAGGAGCTCCGTAAATGTGCAAACACCATGTGAATGGCATCTTCTGGTAATTCTTCTACTCATTAACCCCACATGGTATTTCTGCATAGTATTATTTCCAATCTAGACTAATTGACTTTGACTTGTACATAGAAGATAGGCTTGACCACCTACACCGGAGATGCTGTACTGGTTTCTAATTAGGCGTTTAACATAGAACATATTTAAACAAATTTCTATCTTCTTTCGTTTTACTTCATATCTAACCATTGCAAAAATGACTGGAGCTCATTAAAATACCCACACTTCTACTGCAAAATCATTACTGTTTTTCACTTTTTAAAACCTTTCTAGAACTCTCTGATGCTTTCACAACCAACAAAATGTTTTCCGTGAACATTTTCTTTCTGGTTCCTGCTTATCTCTTTACCCCTTCTCCATCACCATGCCTCCTAGCTTTCCCTTCATCCTCCTGATGCTAAAGACATGCTTTTGTCTAGGCTCAAATTTGCCAGCCACCAGTCCACATGATCTTAGTAGCTGTATCCTTCGCATCAGCCATTCTCTCTTCCTGAAACATTTTCCTTCCCCCAGCCTCCTTCCCACTTCGCCAGGCTAGGTTCTGCCAGTCAACAGACTTCATATTGTTTCCTTCATTTCCTCTAGAAAACCCATCACTCACCCATTCTTACCAAATACTTCCTATATATTCCCCTAGCTCCTGAGAACTCCACCCTTTGGTACAGTTCATATACTAGAATACAATTATTGTACTTATCCATTGTTACCACTAGGCTCTAAGTTCTTTGGTCTTTTATAACCTTTGATAGTCTCAGTGTCTAGTACAATTCCTGTTGCATAAGTCCCTAAGTAGCTATTGTTCTCCATCTTATGTTTTGAGACCAGGTCTCTCACTGAACTTGGGAGTTCACCAAATCATCCAGACTACCTGAGTCAGCTAGCTTCAGAGATCCACCTATCTCTGCCTGCCAGTTCTGGGGTTACTGGTATGCACCACAACTCCTGACATTTTTAATAAAGGTGCTGGGATCCTAACTCAGGTCCTCAGGGTTGCACAGCATGTACTTTACCAACTGCACCATCTTCTCAGACTCTCCTTTTTTGTTTGGTTTGGTTAGTTGGCTTGGGGGTTTCGTATTAGAAAAAGCCTCATATGTCCCAGTGTCTTTGTTAGGGCTGCATTTGGTGTGATGAAATACCATAACCATAAAGTTGAGAAGGAAAGGGTTTATTTGGCTTACACCTTCACATCACTTTTCATCATTGAAAAAAGTCAGGATTGGAACTTAAACAGGGCAGGATCCTGGAAGCAGGAGCTGATGAAGAGGCCATGGTGGGATAATTCTTACTGGCTTGCTTCCCCTGGCTTGCTCAGCCTGCTTTCTTATAGAACCCAGGGTTGCTCGAGGTGACACTACCCACCATGGGTTGGGTCTTTCCCCATCAATCACTAATAAGAAAATGTTTTACAGTTATGGAGGCCTTTTCTTTTTTTTTTCAAAGATTTATTTATTTATTTATTACGTATACAACATTCTGCCTTGATGTATGCCCGCAGGCCAGAGGAGGGCGCCAGATCTCATTACAGATGGTTGTGAGCCCTCATGTGGTTGCTGGGAATTGAACTCAGGACTGGAGGCCTTTTCTTGATTTAGGTTCCCTCCTCTCAGATGACTCTAGCTTGTATCAAGTTGACATCCTAATACTAACTAGGACACTCAGGTTGACCTTGAATTCACTAAACTCCTGTCCTCCTGCCTCAACCTCCTGTTGTGAGGTAAAAAATGTGTTATATTTGTTTTTTATTGTTTTAATTGAGCTATATATTTCTCTCCCCTCCCCTCCCATTGTTATATTTGTTTATGCTACATTTGTTTAACAATGTAAAGATGTGTTGCTTTGCCTGCTTAAGGCACCTGATTGATCTAATAAAAAGCTGAATGGCCAATAACTAGGCAGCAAAGGGATAGATGGAGCTGATGGGCAGGCAGAATAAGTAGGAGGAAGAATTTAGGTGATGAGAGGGGAGAGAAGAGAGAATGAAGAAGCAAAAGGGAGACATACCTGGGCCCAGTCAGTCAGTCAGTCACCAGCCAGCCAAACATGGAAGAAGCAAGAAAATAGTACATACAGGATGAAAGAAAGGTAAAAAGCCCTAGGGTAGAACACAGATGAAAAGAAACAAGTTAAATTAAGTTATAAGAGCTAGTGGGACAGGCATGACTCTGGGTCCTCAGAGGAAATAGGCCTCAGCCAGGACATCTGTGGGTCCAGGCATTGGTCTAGGACATCAAAGGGAATAGGCAAGAACCTGGAACCTCTGTGGGTCCAAGCTTGACTCTGGGACCTCTGAGGAAATGAGCAGGTCCTCTGTGGGTCTGGGCACACTCAAGCCTAGGACCTCCAAGGCAGTGAACTGGAGCCAGAAACATTTCCAGGTCCAACTCCAACCCAGGGACTTTTGCAGGAGGGAATCCAGACCCGGGATTTTACAGATACAGGTAAAAGCCAGTAACCTAGGCCACATTTGCCTGAGGCAACACCTCGGCAACAAATTCCACAGGAGTGGAGCTAGCTGGGACAGAAAGGGCCTGAGGAAATAAACCCCACCAGATGCAGAGGCCAGGAGCAAATCCGGTCAGGAAGGAAACCCAGGCCCCAGGACACTGGCAGATCAGTATGGAGCCAGCGACCTGACTCAGATTCAGCAATCTCCACCAGAACCAGAGTGGGACAGAACCAGCTACCTAGGACAGAGATCAAACATGATCCACCTGGAGCAGAAGCCAGAAGCCAACCCAGTCCCAGGACACTGGCAGATCAGGATTGAGGCAGTGACCAGATCCAGAGTCAGCCATCTCCACCAGAACAGGTTCAACTCCAAGCCAGGGACTTCTGCAGGAGGGGTCCAGACCAAGATTTACAAAACAGGGCAAAGCTGGCAACCAAGGCCAAACAAAGTAGGCCTGAAACAGCAAACTCCAAGGGAGCACAGCAAAGCACAGGAGTGCTGAGCTATCTCCAGGAACACAGTGTAACCAACGAGGTAACTAGAACTGTGACACTAACTGTACCATGAGGAACAACCATCTGAGCTTTGGATTCACTGGCACCTAGAAGATTATTCAACAGAATCTCAGACAGCCCCAACCACACCTAATATTGTTTTTTAAAAAATGTTGCAAGATCCCCGCGGCAGTAGGCAGCAGAAATGCTGTAGGTCCCAAATGGTGGCAGCGGGCCATGTGGTGGCAGGCAGCAGGCTCTGGGAGCAGCCAGTCCCAGAGCGGTGGCCTGAGCGATGGTGGCAGGCTATATGGCGGCAGACAGCGGTCCCTGGGAGCAGCCAGTCCCAGGCAGAGATGGCTGTTGATCTCAGGGCAATGGTGGCGGGCCATGTGGCAGCAGGCAGTGGGCCCCAGGCAGAGACGGCTGCTGGTCCCCGAGCAATGGCTGGTCCCAGGCAGGGAGACACATGGCGGGCGGGCAGAAGACAGAAACATGGATAGACACGACATGCAGGGTGAGGTTGAATGTTTATTCAGGGGGTTATGGAGGAGGAAGGGTGAAGGGAGGACAGAGAGAGAGGGAGAGGGAGAGAGAGAGAGAGAGAGAGAGAGAGAAGAGGAGAAAGAGACAGAGAAGGGGGAAAGCGGAGAAGTGGGGAGAGAGGCAGAAGCAAAGCTGCCTCTCTGAGAGGAAGATGGAAAAGAGAGCAAGCTCAGGCTGGAAGCTGAAGATCAGCCTGCCTCAGCAGATGGGGGAGGGAGTGGGCGTGGCTTGTCTCTTAAAGGGACCAAAACCATAACAACACCTATTAGAGGAAAAGATGAATAGAAAAGGTAAGATCACATGCTGCACCACAAAGAGCAACACAACACCAAAAAAACCTAAAAACCCTACAACATCAAGACCTGAACAACCAAATATGGATGAATCAGAAGAAAATGACCTAAAAAAATAACTTCAAAAGAATGTTTGAAATTCTTAAAGATGAAATGAAAAATTCCCTTTAAAAAATGAGGAAAAGAGAAACAGAAAATTGAAAAATATCAGGAATTGACGTAAAGAAAACCAAGAAAAAGAAATCAAACAAAAACAAGAAACTATTCAGAACTTGAAAACTGAAATAAAAACAATAAAAAAAACCACAAGCCGAAGAAATTATAGAAACAGCAATCATGAAAAAATCATAAGGAACCACAGACACAGCATGAACAGCAGAATACAAGAGATGGAAGAGAGACTCTCAAGTGCTGAAGATACAATAGAGGAAATAGACTCATCAGTTAAAGAAAACATTAAATCTCACAAAAGCTTAACCCAAAATATCCAGGAAATATGGAACACCATGAAAAGGTCAAATCTTAGAATAATAGGTATAGAAGAAGGAAAAGTTCAACTCAAAGGCACAGAAAATTTATTTAACAAAAGCATAGAAGAAAACTTTCCCTACCTAAAGAAAGATATGCCTGTGAAGATACAAGAAGCTTACAGAACACCCAATAGACTAGATCCAAAAATTAAAAAGTCCTCTCGTCACATAATAATCAAAACACTAAATATACAGAGTAAAGAAAGAATATTCAGAGCTGCAAAGGAAAAAGGCCAAGTAACATATAAAGGTAAACCTATCAGAATTACAATTGGGAGTGCAAGCTGGTGCAACCCCTTTGGATGTCAGTATGGCCATTTCTCAGAAAATTAGTAAACAACCTTCCTCAAGATCCAGCAACACCACTTTTGAGTATATATCAAAAGGATGCTTAATCATACCACAAGGGCATGTGCTCAACTATGTTCATAGCAGCATTATTTGTCATAGCCAGAACCTGGAAACAACCTAAATGTCCCTCACCTGAAAGATGGATAAAGAAAATGTGGTCCATTTACGCAATGGAGTATTACACAGTGAAAAAAATAATGACATCTTGAAATTTGTGGGCAAATGGATGGATCTAGAAAACAGCATATTGAGTGAGATAACCCAGACCCAGAAAGACAAACATATGTACTCACTCATAAGTGGCTTTTAGACATAAAGCAAAGGTAAACCAGACTAAAAATCACAATCCCAGAGAACCTAGACAACAAAGAAGACCCTAAGAGAGGCAAATATAGATCTAATATACATGGGAAGTAGGAAAAGACAAGATCTCCTGAGTAAATTGGAAGTATGGGGATCATAGGAGAGGGCAGAAGGGGAGGGGGAGGAAGAGGGAAGCGTAGTAAAATATATAGCTCAATAAAATCAATTAAAAAAGGAAAAAAGAAATAACTTCCTTTTGGGGTGAGTAAAATGTCTTAGAATTAGTTACTAGGTGGTATGTGCACAATATAATGAGAATACCAAAACTCACTGACTGGAAACATGTACATTAACATGTCAATCTTGTATTTTGTGAGTCATATCTCAATTTTTTAAATGCTAAAATCAAAACTTTTTCATAACATCATGTATGGAGTAACAGCTTTTTATGTTCAGTAACCGTTTGTGTTAGTGTTCTACAGTGTCTTCCTTGCCCATTATTAGTTAAGTTGTGGGTCAAGAGCAAGGTACCGCCGGGCGGTGGTGGCACACGCCTTTAATCCCAGCACTCGGGAGGCAGAGGCAGGCGGATCTCTGTGAGTTTGAGGCCAGCCTGGTCTACAAGAGCTAGTTCCAGGACAGGCTCCAAAACCACAGAGAAACCCTGTCTCGAAAAACCAAAAAAAAAAAAAAAAAGAGCAAGGTACCTACCCCTCGTAGAATCATTAAGAAGATATGGACTTGGTTATGACATATAGTTGCAATATTTCTCAGTCAAAGGTCTTTCTCAGGTCTGTGGATGCAGGGATGGAATACTAGCCTAGTGTTCACTCCACTTAACTAGACATGTGTGCAGTACTGAGCACTGGCAACAGCCCTTTCTCAAAGCATTTGAATGGTAGCTACCAGGCTGCTCTATACTCTAGTGCATCTGTTTGCCATAGGCTGTGAACTAAAAATCAAAGGCTGGCTCTTTTTTGTCCTCTACTCCATCCGTGTGGCCAAGTAAGAGCCTGAAGCACAGAAAAAGCTCAACAACACTTTACTTTAAAGTAATGGTACTTAATAGAAGACACTTTTGCCTTGTGGGGGATTTTTTTTTTGGCAAAGTCATTTGTGTTTTTAAGACAGCATTTTGCTCTATGACTCTAGCCAGTTTGGAACTTGCTGTGTATCTCTTTCTGGTCTATGAATCTCTTGTCTCTCATTACAGACTGTTATAGGATTGCCAGTATTACAGGTGTACATCACCACACTCATTTAAGCTGGAGGTGTTTTATTGAGTGTCACAACTTTGGGGATATGTGCTATTGACAACTATAGACAGCAACTGTAGATGCTACTAAATATCTTAGAATGCCCATAATAGTCACCTCACACACACACACAAAAATCATCCAGCCTTCAGTATCAGTCTTATAGAGGTGCAGAGAAACTTGCTCGAAGTAGCTGAATTATGCGTTCCTATTAAAAATAAAAAGGTGGGGATCTGGAAAGATGGTTCTGCATTTAAGAGCATTGGCTGCTCTTCCAGAGGACCTAGGTTCAATTCCCAGCACCCGCGTGGAAGCTCACAACTGTGTACAACTCCAGTTCCAGGACAGTCAGCCCCTCACACAAAATACATGCAGGCATAACACCAAAGCACATAAGAGAAAAACTTTTTAAATGGAAGAAAAGTTGTCTTGCAAAACATTATTTTCTCTCACATTTTGTGCTCTTGGTGAATGAGATGTCCCAAACTCTACCTTTTTATCTCTGATAAAGTTTGTAGGAAAAGCAGATCATGAGAGAAATGGGCAAGCTCATTTAACTGCCTGGCTTGGACTAAGATACTCCAAACTAGCATGTATTCAATCCTGTACCTGGTAAAATGTGCATTGCTTATCTGTTAAAGAGCTCAAGAAATGGTTTGACACTTGTATTTCATATGCATGAGGAATATCAAATGTAGCCCTCCATAAATTGTATGACTTTTCTTCTATCCTGGTATCAGTCCTGCCCAAGCCCAAGACATCAAGTAGGTAAACAGGCAAGGAACTTCTTACCTGGGAGTGTCACGTAGGGCTCTTCTTGGGAGGCAGGAACTCACTTTTCAGATCAGGGGTCAGCAAGCTATAACCCACAAACCAAGGTGACCCCGTTTTTATACAACATATGAGCCAAAACCAGTTTTAACATTTCCAAATGGCTGATGGTGGGATAGAAGTATACTATGTTTAGGGATGTGGATATAATTCCCTCGACCCTCAGGAAGCGCAGAGTTGAATCCTCAGCAACACAGAAACCAAAACCAGAAATGGTGTTGCACACAGGTAACCTCAGTAGTAGGAAGGAGGAAGCAGGAAGATCAGAAGTTCAAAGTCAACATTGGTCACGCCGCAAGTTCAGGGCCAGTCTTGACTACAAAAGACACTTGGCTGACTTAACCAGCTTCCCAAACCCAGAAATAAAGTATATTGGAACAATCACACCCATCTGTTTGCTATTGCCTATGGCTGCTTTTGGACATAGACAGAAACCTACAGCCTGCAAAGCCTGAAATATTTTCCTCAAGTCCCTTTGAGAAAATATTTGCTGGTTCTTGCTCAATAGTTAAGTGTTTAGCAAAATGTGTTTCCAAGAGGCTGTTATGAAGCACAGTAAGTTTAAATCCGTAGCACCTGGCTCTGCTTGGGGACATGCCTCCACTGTATGCTGTTGGAGTTCCCTCCTCTGTAACCTGAGATGACTTAGCAGAATGGTCTCCCACAGTCCGTAGTGTATGGCGATTCCAGACCATTCAATGACTCCCAGGTGGCCCAAGAAGTAAAAGTACAGAGCTGTTGTCTGAGCCAAAGCCACTTAGCCAGTGAGTCACTGACACAAATCAGAACTGCGAAGCCACTGTGCCCAGTCAAAGCAGATTGGAGAAGTGGCATTCTACCAGTTTCAAAAATGTCCATTTTTGGTCACTTTCATGCAATCTACCTTTATAGATTCTGTAACCAATTTCTTTAATCCTAGGCAAAAAGGAAATGGCCAAAAACTAGAGGGAAGCTGGCAAGGGATAGAAGACAGGCTGCCAACTCCCAAATTCAGATTCTTTGTCCCCTGCAAAATCTAGCACTTCCCTCAGGTCTGTGGAAATCACACAGATACTTAACGTCTTTCCTGCTGCTCCTGCAGCAAGGAAGAGTCTCTGTGGCTATCTCTGTTCAATCAATACTAACATGTGCTTCTTTATCCACAGTCCAAGGGATTATGGGTTGCCAGCACTGGCACGCCAGCCTGGGGTCTGTCGCTATGGAACTAAGAAGGCCTGCTGTTATGGCTGGAAAAGAAACAGCAAGGGAGTATGTGAAGGTAATTTTTGTGAAAATTCAGACCACCCTGTGATTGGGTCAGTTTTCAATCTGTGACACTAATACCAAAATATTATCAAGGTCCCATCTAGAATGGTTGACATTATCATGCTAGATGGGAGTTATTTTAGGAGACTCCTGTCCATCATTATTTCTGCTACTCTCTGAGTAAGTGTAACTGGGGTTTGGTTTGGCTTTGGTTTGATTTAATCTGTAGAAACTGAGATGGTCAAAACCATACCAATTAACTCCTTCTAATTATGGTTTTTCCAAATGAATTCTAGTGAAATACACATTTTAATTAATTAGTCTTAGTCTAATAGCCAAGTAATATGCCACTCCCATTTTAAAATTCCTTAAGAGCAGTTTCTAAGGGCAAGAAATGCAGGCACAGGCATGGTTGCAAATGTGTTGTGGTTTTTTTTGTATTATTTTGTGCAGATTACAGACTAAGGCATGATTTCTCAGATTCTGTGTTAGAAGCTTATGTGAGAGACCTATAATAATTTCCAGAGGATTTCTGAGAGCTGAGATCAACACAGATTTCTGTCTTGTGTTGATTTTTATGTGGATTTCTGAAGTGACCAATATTTGTGATAGAGAACCATCAAACCTGCGTTTCTCCAAGGCAGTTGGTTACATTATCTGGGATAGACTTCATTACCTTATGGTAGAATTCTGATCTCAAATGTCTGATCATGAGTATATTGTCTGTTAAATGGGGTAATAACTTGTCTGAATGTTCCATAAGTGCATTAAAATGCTGAGGGGGGGGGGCTTAATTGGGGGAGGGGGAGGGAAATGGGAGGCGGTGGCGGGGAAGAGACAGAAATCTTTAATAAATAAATAAATTAAAAAAATGCTAGCTATTTTAGAAGTAATCACATTATCACCTCATAGGCCTGTCTCTGATCCAATTCCCCTCTATTCTAACTGGTCCAAATAGCTAGATTAATAGCTGCTAGGGTGGTAGAAGTCATTATTTTTCAATAGAGTGAGCACTGGTAAGCTTCCTGTGCCCCAGCTAATATTCCCATAACTACCCATGTCTATGAAAACACCCTAATTAAACTCAGTAGGTCAGTCTTAATCACTATTCTATTTCTGCAAATGACACCATGGCCAAGACAATGCTTATAAAAGAAAAGCATTGAACTGGGGATGGCTTACAGTTTCAGAGGTTTAATTCCTTATCATGGTGGAACATGAGGGCATGCAAGTAGTCATGGTGTTGAAGGAGCTAAGGGTTCTACATCTGGATCCAAAAGCAGCAAGAAGAGAGACACTGGGCCAGGCTTGGACTTTTGAAACCTCACAGTTCACCCCTAGTGACACACCTGCTCCGACAAGGCCATACCTATCCCAGTAAGGCCACACCTCCTAGTCCTTCTGGAGTAGTGCCACTCCCTAAGGAGCAAACATTCAAATATGTGAGCCTGTGGGGGCCACCCTTGTTCAAATCACCACAGGGTCTAAAAAGGCAAAAGACATGGCAGTAGAAGGAAGACCCTTGGGGGAGAAGAAGGGGTTCAGTGGGAGTGGGAAGAAGACAAGAGGAGGTGTAATGGAAGCTTGCTATGATCAAAATCCATTGTATATATGTTAAAAATTGTCAAAGAATGCATACAAGATTTTGAACTATATAGATTGACTCTAGAGGAGGACAGAACTTGATAATATCTGAAATCTATGAAACAACAGAAGACATGGGTACAGTTTCCACACATTCCCTGTTATTCAAAACTTTCAGCCATCAGGGCTTCTTCATAATGGAATAGCCAGAGTGCTGAGATGCTAAGGGAAGAATGAAAACCATCATTGTCCATCCAGTTAGAGGAAGTTAAAGCATTGGGCCCTGTGTCAATTAAAAGGGCAGACAGATGTAGCTCAGCTGCTAGAATGCTTGCTTAGCATGCTTCAGTCCTCAGCCTGATTTAATGTGTTATGATCAAAGATATCATACACTAGACTGATGTGGGTAAACTTGGAGAAGGTAGTGAAGTTAATTAAGGCTCTGGTTCCTCCCCTGGAATGTGGAGAGGGTAATATCCCCCAGAAGGTGCAGAGTCGAGGCACTAAAGCATGTACTAACTGCTTGTCACACAGAAAAAAAATGCAATAGTTCGTGTCACACTTCTGTCCTTCAAAGCACCAGGTGATAGGAGTATTAAACATAGATTTGTTCTTTACCCAGAAATGGCATAAAACATTCTTCTTTGAAGGCAGTCATGTGGAAAGTGGTAAAAGTCACCTGAGACATGTGACTTGTAATTCTTTACACTCTCACGAACCTCAACACTTATTGCCATAAAACTCGATCAGACCCAGCATACCCCTGGCAAGTAAAGGAGAGTGAAACCTGGCTTTGTGCGAGGGATGTTCTTCAATTGGATCAGAGTAGTCTGGCCACAGTATACCCAGCCAATCACCATCTTATATATCACAAGCACGGAGGAATGTGAAGCAAAAGGCTAAGACCCGGTGGGAGAGTTGAAGAAAAATGTTCAGTATGTGGATGTGGCAAGCTGAAGATGGTTTCCAGAGTTTCATGTAACCCAGGCTGACCTCAAACTCTTTCCATAGTTGAAGATGATCTTGAACTCCTGATCCTTCTGTTTGAGTGCTAGGATTACAGCCACACACCACCATACCCAGTTTGTGGAGTGTGAGGGATCAAATTCAAGGCTTTCTGAGCTCTAGGCAAGTGCTGTACTAACAGAGCTCCATCCCCACCCCAGCACTTCCCTTCTTGTTGGTAAGGTCATATGTTCCTAGAAGCACAAAATAACAGGGATAGTTATTTCCCTCTTCCTAGGTTCCTTATCCCTAAGTCAGACTTCAGCCTATACAGCAAAACACACACACACACACACACACACACCACCACCACCACCACCACCACCACCAACAACAACAACAACAACAATAACCTGCCCCAACAAGCACTACCAGACCCTGGCTGGGAGTTCCCAGTCCACACACACCTTCTCTTCCATTTACTGTTGACTCTTTGTTTCTCTCAATTACCTGCACCCAGGCACACTGGAGCCCACCCACCCCCAGCCTTTGGCCTCTGCCCCTGTCTAAATCTTCTGTCAGTGGTGGAGTCTGATCAAGTCTGCATCATGAACCTGAAAATATATGTCACTCTAGTGACCTGGAATGAAGTGCTGGCCAAGGACACATTCCAGCTGAAAAACTGCAAATGGAGGAACGGGGGAAGGAGAACTGAGGAGGAGAGTTTGTCTTTGTGCAAAGTGGGCCTCAGCCTCTGGCTGTTTTAGACACAAACTGCATTTCCCTTTGGTGGATTGGCTGTTCTGGTCACAGATCCAAAGCGACTGTAAATTGAAAACATCTTTCTGAAGCTCCGACCTTAAAGCAAGGCTATGGCTCACCATTTCTCCTGTGTGCTATCTGGCATTCATTCTGGGCTTTCCTGTCTGGATCACATCGGAAATGAGCTTCCAGGGAGCAATCACATGTCTTTGGGCCTTAAAAAACAATTGAAGATTTATTTTTTCTAACACCTGAACCTAAAGCTGCATCGCCAAATCCATGTTTATAACAGGAGACACTGAAAATTAAATTCCATCTCTTTAGTCTCTAGAAGTGGAAAAATTTTGCTGGGCGAGCTTTTTTCCTCTCCTTATCTTCTTAGTTATGACTTGTTCAAGACCAAAATGTTTCCCTGCTATAATTTCTATGTCTATTGCTTTATTCACTATTGAAAAAAATATGTGTTCTGGGCACACATCTCTAATCCCAGGACTAAAGAAGGAGAAGTAGAAGGATCATGAGTTCAAGGCTACAAAGAGAGACCCTGTCTCAAAACAAAAACAAAACAAGGGCTAGGACTGTAGCTCAGTGGTAGACCATTTGACTAACATACACAAGACTCCAGGTTCTACCCCTAGGACTGCAGTATAGTTGCATATTTTTATATATAGGATACATTTGTGTGGGGCATATATTTGCATGTGACGCATCTATTTTCCCATATGTAGTATAGTCACAAATGATATAAAATGCTTCAGGAGAAAAATGAATTTTAAGTGATTGCCCAAAGACACTGAGAACACAGCAATAGACAGAAGTTCTCACGCTCATTTTGCTCATCTCCTTCCCATGAGCCTGATTCAAACTTGCCATCATCTTTGATCATTTTTTCCTTACCCCCAACTCAGCTACAACATTCTGGCTCTCTTGTTTTAGCCTACCATTTTGTTCACTGAAGAAAGACTTAACAAATGCCTACTTTATAAGTTCACAACAGGAAAACAAATCCTGCCTGGGTTAGGCTTCTATAACTGCCATCCTCACTATGCTCTGAGTGCCCATCAGAGTGAGCTATTCAGATTTAATGATAACAAACGACACTAAAACTGTCTTGGTCATCCCAAAGAAAACTAAGTAGTGCTGGGGCCCATAGCTCAGACAGTAAAGTGCTTGTCACAAAGACATGAGCAGCTAAGTTCGATCCGCAGAGCCCATGTTGATTGATAGATAGATAGATAGATAGATAGATAGATAGATAGATAGATAGATCGATCGATCCAGGTAGAGTTGTGCATGTTTGCAATCCTGGCACTGTAGAGGCAGACTCAGCTGAATCCCTGAGACTCCCTGGACAGCCAGTCTAACTTAGTATGTGGTCCTGAAGGCCACTGAGAGGCTCAGTCTCAAGAAACAAGTTTTGGGTGGCAGCAAGATGACTCAATGGGTAAAGGTGCTTGCCACAAGGTCTGAAAACTTGAGTCTGGTCCCCAGGACCCACATAGTAGAAGAAAAGTACCAACTTCGGCAAGTTGTTCTCTGACCGCTCCCCTGCGTATATCATGGCACATGCATTCCTTGGCACCCAAATACAAATAAATAAAAATTTTTTGAAACAAGTAGATGCCAACTGAAGACACAAAAGGTTGTCATCTAGCTTTCACATTAAAGTACATATATGTATACTCACATCCACACATATGTGAACATAGACACATACACACACAAAGAAAGAAAAATAGAGAAATACTTAAGAAATGGGAAGAGACAATGACAAGAAATGGAGGGACCTTGGAATGGAGGGAACAACTTGCCCATGTTACTCTGATGTGTCTTTCTCTCAAATACTCTTCTTTCTTTATTATTATTTTGGGTTGACATTCAGAAATGGTTGGCTGTGTGGTCTGGGGGTAGGGGAGACATGGCCATACTAAGTAAATGAGTACAATATCTTTACCTATGCTGCATAGTGGGTGTGAGAGCTTGTTTTCTTCAAAAGGAAATCCCTGCCCAGTGTCAGAAAGGTCAAAGCAGAGTAGAGAGGAAACAGGTTCTCAGTCCATTCCCAAAGACTTCTCTACCATGTAGGAGGCAACCTGCCTGTGCACATTATCACTGCGTAAACCATTTTCAGGATCTCTTTTCCTTTCACAGCTGTGTGTGAGCCCAGATGCAAATTCGGTGAGTGTGTAGGACTGAATAAATATAGATGCTTTCCAGGGTACACCGGGAAGACCTGCAGTCAAGGTCAGTATGACACCAGGATCCTGGGACAAATTCCATTACAATGGGTTCAGGGAGGAAAGATGGTATTGAATTTCTTACAGGGTGGTAGTCAAATCTTGAACATAACATGGTTTAAGGACGAGAGTTTTCAGCTATCTCTCCTTAATTAAGTGTGAAACTTCTGATTTTTTTCAAAATATGCAATAAAAGGCTATAATCAGAGTCTGCCCTTTCATTTACCAGTCACCCAGACCCAATTAATCACACAAAAACCATATTAATTGCAACATTGCTTGGCCAATGGCTCAAGTATTCCTAGCTCACTCTTATGTCTTAAATTAACCCATTTATAATTAATCTGTATATCACCATGGGGCTGTGGTATACCTCATTTTCTCCATGTCTTGTTTCCTCGGTGGTTGGCTGGTGTCTTTCTCCTCTACTTCAGCAGTCTGACTCTGCCTAATATATATGTTTGGATTTCCTGTCTGGCTTTACTTTGCTAAGCCATTGGCCAAAGCAGCTTCTTTATTAATAATAAAAGACGAGATCCCACAACAAAGGGCCTTGTTAAAAATAACTATTATTTTTAAAATTATCTAGGTAATATACATTCTTTATTAAAAACAACAATTCATAAGACTATAAAAATAAAAAAGGATGAGCCAGTGATGTAACTTAGTTGGTAGAGTATCTGCCCAGCATGTACAAAGACCTGGGTTTAATCCCCAGCACTGCATAAAAACCAGGCATGGTGATGGACATCTGTAACCCTTAGCACTTGAGAGGTGGAGTCAGGGATGCTCAGAAAAGTTCAAGGTCATCTTCAGCTGCACATCAATTTCTAGACCAGACTGGCATCTATGAGACCCATTTGAGGGGGTGGGGCAGAGAGAGGCTCTACCCCAAACCCTTATTAGAACCAAAGTTAACAGTTTGCTCTCCATCTTCAGAGGCTTTTTCCAGGACCCTCCAAGCATCAGTATTTCTCCTGGGCACCCTTACCTGCCAGCATGCACAGTGCTCAAACTTCTTAACGTCATTATCCCAGTTCTTAGGGTGAAGATATTTGGCATTCAGGAAGCAAATGCTTTCTTACCATCACCATTTACATTGTCTCCAAACAATGCATCAAACGTTTTACTCCTATCCACTCGCGGCCATTCAGTCTGGAGTGATTGCTTTTGTGAGATATGTATCTAAAAATGGAACTGGGGAATTGTGTGCATATTTTTATCCCAGCATATACATTTCTGAGAGGGTTTGATTTTGCTTTTGAGAAAGTGTCTTACTATGTACCTCTAGCCATCCTAAATGTCACTTTGTAAAGCATGATGACCTTGAACTCACAGAGATCTGCCAGCTTCTGCCTCCTGGGTGCTGGGATTAAAGGTATGTGACACCACATTGATTTGTTTTGCTTTGAAACAGATTTGCTTGCTATATAGCCTAAGATGAATCTTGAACTCCTGATCCTACTGCTACCGTCTCCCAGGTGTTTGGAGTATATGTATGGGCTACCATGCCCAGTATATACAATGCTGGCGATGGAATTCAAGACTTTGTACACACTAGGCAAGCACTTTACCTACAGCCCAGCAACAGATATATCTCAAAAGTTAATTTATGATATTTGTCTTAATCTATTTATCTGGTGCTAATTAAGGATTTACTTTACTATCTAGAACATTGGCCAGGTATGGGCACATGACTATAATCGCAGCACATGGGAGGTAGAGGAGCTCAGGAGTTTGAAGCCAGTTATGTGCTCAAGAACAGGCTGGGCTATCTGAGACCCTGTCTCAAACAAACAAGAAAAGTCTAGAACAAAAGTTCTGTCTTGTAGAGAGAGCTGTTAGATCATTTTATAAGGTCCACTCTCATTTTACCTTTTACATAAGCAATAACTCTATTATAGTATGTTTATGCAGTAAAATTGTATGGGACGTATGCATGCTAAGACATACCAGTTACCTAAAAGTCAAACTTAACTGATAGTCCTATATTTTTAGTTGCCAAACTCAGGAACCATACCCAAGGGACAGCATTGTTGAAAGCCATTTAGAAGAGGTGCTGTTGGCTGGCATCTACTGGCTACACATCTGTCTTAGTTAAGGTTTCTATTGCTATGAAGAAACACCAAGACCACACAGTCTTATAAAGAAAAACATTTCATTAGGGCTAGCTTACTGTTTCAGAGGTTTAGTCCATTATCATCATGGTGGGAAGCATGGTGGCATGCAAGCAGACATGGTGCTGGAGAGGTAGCTGAGAGTTCTACATCTAGATCTGAAGGCAGCAGGAGGAGAGAGTTTCACTGGGGATGACTTGAGCATTTGAAACCCCAAAGCCCACTCCCAGTGACACACTTCCTCCAACAAAGACACACCTCCTAATAGTGCCACTTCCTAATGGCCAAGCAGTCACATATATGAGCCTATGGGGGCCATTCCTATTCAAACCACCACAGCACTCTACAGTGCCCAGAAATGCCCTGTACCAACAAAAATAGCTTGGTCCAAATGGCAATAAATGTTGATGCTGCAAGACTGTGGGAATTATAGTGAACAAAATCCACCCCCCAATGCTGGAGCTCAGTTAGGGAAGGGGTTGCTAGTAGTATCTATTGAACAAATCCCATCCCTTCTCCTAAATACCCACAGTACAGATCAGCCCCACATAAAGGAATGATCTGGACTCAGATGTCAAGAGAGGTTCAGCCACCCTTACAGAAAGAGAGCCTCAACAAAGTGCCCCTCATCCTGAGATAAGGTCAAGCACAACCAGCAAATCACATTTAACTGCTCTCGTGAGAAACTTCCAGAGGGCCAGAGAGAAGGCTCAGCAGTTAAGAGTTCAGATCCAAATGCCACATACAAAACGACCTGGGTGTGATGAGAAAGAACTGTAATCTCGGGCACACTGGCTGGCCAACCTAGCCTAATAGCTGAACTCTCTCTTCCTGTCTTCAAAGCCTGGGAATGGCAGCTGGCCTGATTCATACTCATGAACCCAAAGCCGCACACACAGCAAACACTGAGAATCCAGGTTCATCGGCAAAATCTCATATTAGACATATTAGATCTCTCTTACCAGGTGCTAGATCGCTTCTGGAACCCTTTGCACTAGAAGACCTATTTCTCATGTTAGTTCTCAAGTTCCAGTAAAATATCAACATTGAGAGAGTGGTCCAGTTGGCTCAAGTTTTAAGGTTTTCTCTCTTCCCCTGACAGTCCCCCTGCCCCATGGCAACGTGTTCAAAAACAACTCATGGCAATGGGCCTCAGGCCTCAACTAATGTGTTTCCCAAAAATCCTCTTTCTAGGACATGAGTGAGTCACTGAGAACTTGAAGCCAAATGATGGGATACACTGGGTTTTCCATTATGTCCAGTCAACGTATTTCAATTCCCCTATTAAAAGAGGGTGGAGTTGGGGGCCAGTGAGATGATATAGGCACATGAACACACGCACACCTGCATGCACACACTTTTGCAAAATAAAATAAACGAAAGTTTTAAAAAAACCAATACGGTGATTGGACTGTGTAAGGGAGGTGGTAGGGTCGAGGGGACAAGCAATAGAGAAGGAAGCTTCTTCAGGTGATAGAAAACCTGCATCCACGGGGCGGGGTGGGGGGGTTTGGGGGGAGGTAAGGGGAAGGTGGGGGAGCGAGAGGAGGGGAAGGAGAGTGGGAACTGGAATTGGTATGTAAAATTTTTAAAGACTATTTTAAAAACAGAAAAGAAAAAGAAAATCTGCATCCACAGAACTTTCCAAAGGCAGGAAGAGCCTTTGATTCACTTTTCAAGGGCGCATTCTGCTTGCTGCCTTTCAGAACTGTCTTCTCTTCTGTGGAATTTGCTGCTGTTCCCCTCTCTGTCTCTTCCTGATGGGAGTTATGCTATGAGTCCTCCTCCACAATCAGATTGCCAAAGACAACACAGATCCTTTCATCACAATGTCTTCCAACAGTTTTTTCTCCTGTACCTTTTTTTTCCTATTTGAGACAGGGTCTCAAGTATCCCAGGATGACCTTGAACTCCTGATCTTCCCCCACCACCCCACCCCCATATCCACCTCCTGAGTGCTGAGATTACAGGCACCACCGTGCCTGGATTTTGTGGCACTAGGTATTGAACTCAGTGTTTTGTGGATGCTAGGTGAGCATGCTTCTAACTGAGCTACACCCCAGCCCACCTCCTTTATCATGTTCTTATTTTAAAAGAAATGTTATTTATTCTTTTCTTAAAAATGTTATTTATTGTTAGTCTTTAATTTTTTTAACGAAATATACTAAGAAGCACAGGAAAAAGACATCTTTGAACAAACTGATTAGCCACAAGCATGGCTAGCATTGAGAGCGTTCACCCCGGGCTTCTGTCCCCTACACATTTCTGTTTGGTTGTTGATTCATCTACAATTGAGATCATGTACATGTAGCTCTGTAAACACCCCATGTGCACCTTCACATGCAATTAAATATGCTGCAACCTCACTACCAACTGCCTGTCAGGGTTTCTCTAGAATGATATGAGCTATGACGCTGGGTGTAAGTCTGGAGTCAACCAAAATCACAGCAATGCTCCCTGGCATGCGCTGTTTAGGAAGTCGTACAAACAGAAATATTCAAATTTGATGTTTCTAACTCTTTAAGTAGCATCATATAGAAGTGTACATGTATTAATAATGTATAACTTGGGCCAGTGAGACGGTTCATCGGGTAAAAAGCACTTGCTGTACAAGCCTGCTAACCTGAGTTTGATTCCTGGGACCTGCATCAGAAGGAGAAAACTGACACTTGATAGCTTTCCTCTGACCTCCATGGCAACCATGTGCCCACACTCTCACATACAGATCACACACACATACACACACACTAAATGTTTTCATAAAAAATATATGTGATAAATTGCCACAATACCTTTCTAATTGAAACCCAGATTAAAACAAAACAAAACCAGAAACTCAACAGTTCCTGCCTCTGACACATCTAAGTATTTCTTCCATCAACAAGAAAAGCATAGCCGTGGATGGTGGTGGGTGGCTTGTGCCTGTGATCCTTAGCACTGGAGGGGATGAAGCCTGAAGGCTGCCTCAAGTTCAAGGCCAGCCTGGGCTATCATGTGATGACAGATAGATAGATAGATAGATAGATAGATAGATAGATAGATAGATAGATAGATAGATAGAGACAGGTAGGATACATGGATGATACATGGATGGATAGATAGATAGACAGACAGACAGACAGACAGACAGATAGAGAAAAGCATATCTTGACTTTACTTCCTCTATCACAGTAGAATGGTGATACTCAGCTTATTCTACTCAATTTCTGCTTGTGAAAATCTTCTTTTGTTGCCTATAGTTGTAGTTTCTTCTATTTAACTGCTTACGACATACTTATCATATATCTATCCTGTTGAGGTGTATTTGAATCACTCCAACTATACATACGCTAGTATGAACTATACATATGCTAGTGTGTTTTCTTGGTGTGAAAGGACAGCAGGCATTTCTATTAGGAACATGTCTAGGACTGCAACTGCTAGCTCATAGGTAGGTCTCTTTCTAACTTGAAGTTTTCCAAAGTACCTGTAATACTTTCCATTCCCTCCAATGGTGAATGATTGCCCTATTTGCTCCACATCCTCAACAATCTTTCCAAGTGGAAAGACGTTTGACAGTTTGAAAGGATAGAAGCAGGGAGCCTGTGTCCTTCTGAAAATCGGCATCCAGTCTCTCGCACATGGATGATTTCTGACTCTCGTTAACTTTCCTCCCTTTTCTGACTGGCCCTGCAGATGTGAATGAGTGTGCAGTCAAACCCCGGCCATGCCAGCACAGGTGCGTGAACACGCACGGCAGCTACAAATGCTTTTGCCTCAGTGGCCACATGCTTCTACCCGACTCCACATGTGCACGTAAGTTTCAGCAGCCACTCAACGCGAAAAGCTTGCCTTTTGGTAGTCGGTGTGTGGGAAAGGACTTACTTGGGCACCTTTTAAAAAACATATTTAAGGTTATCCTGGTGTAGTGGTGCACACTTTTAATCCCAGCATCTGAGAGGGAGGGGCAAGCAGAGCTCTGTGAGTTTGAAGCCAGTCTCATCTACCCAGTGAGTTCCAGGCCAGACAGGACTCCATAGTGAAACATTTCTCAAAAACAATATGTCTACAGTTGAGGATATGGCGCAGTTGGTAGAGGCCTGCCTGGCGTGTAAAAATCCTTGGGTTTGATCCCGAGCCCCACACAAACATGGCATGCCAGTGCATGCCTGTGATCACAACATTCAGGTGGAGGCAGGAGAATAAGAAATTAGTTCAGAGTCAAACTGAGTTACAAGTCAAGTTTGAAGTCAACGTGGGCATACATGAGATTCTGCCTCTAAAAAATAATGGTCATGAACATCACCATTAGCAGCCACCCCCATTGCCCTTAGCAGCTACAAATCTGCCTCCTCTGTCTCTGTGGACTTGTTTCTTCTAGATACTCATTTTATAAATGAAAAATACAGACTCAAGGGGGTGGGGGAAATCAATTACATAGCTCTGTGTGTAGAGACGAGTTGGATTTCACCATGAAACTAGATGTAGTGAGCAAAGGGAGGTGATAAATGTCTGCATCATCCCAGGCCATCAATCCTTCCCACCAGCTACCTTTCTCACGCCCCTACTCCCTGAGATTAGAGTGTCTCGTTGGAAGTGCATTCTGACCCACATTCCTGAGAAGAAAAGCTTTTCTGTGATAGAGACCCGGGTTCCGTGGGAGGGTGGGAGTCTCCATCCATTCATTTCTTGAGAGAAGAGGCTTTTAAGTGTCACATTGCAGCTGAAAAGCAAACCCACCTTCCCTGCATGCCTTCCCTCCCCTCTTGCCCTCTCCTTTTCTTCTGCCCTGTGACCCCCAGCAAACATAAACCTGCTGCCTTCAGCCAGCTTCCTAGGGTTGCAGTCAAGTAGGCTTCCAGTCCACCCCAGGCTTGCCAAGGTCATCTCATCTAGTCTTGCCTACTGCTCCTGGCTCCTCTCTGTCCTGGCCCCTTCTCACCATGTACTCAGATCCTCCCGTTGTAAACAAGCCTAAGAGATAACACAAACATTCACGGTGTCTTTTTCAAATATCCTTATTCTCATAAACAGACGCCCACACAAAACAATCTGATAGCTTAATGAATTCTTGTACAGCACCTTTGTGACTACCACCAATTAGAACTTGGCCAGAACTTTTCTCTTATGCCTCCCCAAAGAGGACCCATTATCTAGGCTTTTACAGCCATCGCTTTGAACTTTTATTTTAAAAAGATCGATGCTAATGGATCTGAAACCTTCCAGTAGAACTCAGGCAATGCCAAAGAGATATCTTTCCCCAAATGGAAAGAGAGTAATGTTAATTTTGCTGATTACATTTCAAAGAAGATAACTAAAAAGAGAAGAAAAGAAATGAGTACTATAACCATCAGTAGGTGTTTGCTTCCCACCTTCGGTCTCCATCCCTACACACTCTTTCTTTCCCTCTAAGGATTATCTTTGTTTCTCCATTTAGAGCTTAAACCATGTCCTTGGCCTCTTTCCTGGGTGCTGGTTTTATTCCTCCTGGCCCATTTCACTGTCTTTGATCCCTCTAGATGACTAGTGTTTTCTGGAGCTGGGTGGATGGAGTATATTTACCAAAATCATGGTTGTGGTCAATGGTCAGAGAATATAAGAAATTTTGAGGGAGCTGAGAGATGGCTCAGGAGGTAAAAGCACCTGACCTGCCAGCATGAGGACCCGAGTTCAAATCCCCAGAACCCTAGTAAAAAACAAAACAAAAAGCACAAGGGTTTATAATTCCAGCAACCCTTCAGGAAGCTGTGAGGCAGAGACAGAAGGATCCCTGGAGGTTTCCAGGCCAGCTAGCCTGGAGTATATAGTAGAAAAGCAACAGAGACCCTATCTCAATCAACTTCATTGGAGTCTTGGTTTCTTTTGGTTTGGTTTGTTTCTTTTTCTTCTTCTTTCTTGAGGAGGGGGGTTACAAGGATGTGGGGGAGGACCTGGGAGGACTGGGAAGTATGATCGGAGTCCATGATATGAAATTCCCAAATAATTGATGAAGTATTATTTAAAAAAAAAAGTTTTAAAGCTAAAGTGAGTTCAAGGCCAGTCTGAGAAATATAAGAGGATGTTGCAATTTAAGAAATAGGGGTGCAGGGGGCTGGAGAGATGGCTCAGAGGTTAAGAGCACTGACTACTCTTCCACAGGTCCTGAGTTCAATTCCCAGCAACCACATGGTGGCTCACAACCATCTGTAATGAGATCTGGTGCCCTCTTCTGGGGTGCAGGTTCACATGCAGGCAGAACACCATATACATAATAAATAAATAAATCTTAAAAAAATTAAAAAAATAAAAAGAAATAGGGTTGCACTCAGAGCTATAGGTTTTGTCTAGAGATAGTCAAGTGCAATGTGTTACTCCATGAAACAAACCACGAGTGAGATTCACCCCAGGGGCCACCACAACAACACGCTTGCCCGGATTCCTTGTGGGTTTCCTTTTGGGACTCAGACCATGAATCCTGTCCTAAGACATATTACAATTCACATCACAGAATTGGGAGAGACTTCCTTAGTTAATCTCTGTCTACTTTTGCAGACTCTAGGACATGTGCCAGGACAAACTGCCAGTACAGCTGCGAAGAAACAGAGGAAGGGCCACGATGTGTGTGTCCATCCTCTGGCCTCCGCCTGGGTCCAAATGGAAGAGTGTGCCTAGGTATAACAGAAGGCATAGCCTCTATTCCTCTCCCATTTCCTCTTCATTCCCCTCCATTCTCCCTCCACTGAACTCCATTTTCATTCATTACAAGGCTTGTGCTGAACAGATACTGTATAAGGTAACTTGATTCAGGAAATAACCAGGCCAGCTTAAGATAAACAATTATATTTTTGCTTATTATAAGGGAAAACTCACGCCACAAGAATGGGAAGTCCAAGTTCTGCTGTGTCCAGGAGTTAAAGGTCATTCTTGGCTACATAGCCAGTCTAAGACCAATCTAGGATACACGTGTTGGGGGTGGGGAATATAGATAATGACATTATAGCCAGGAAACACCTCCAAGGAAAGACAGGCACAGTGATGTGAACCTGTGAACTAAAGAGCTGTGCGTGTGCCTGATAAAAACCTAGAATACTTCCTGAACAAGTGACATAGGCACTTTTCACTAGATAATCAGTTTTCTAGGCCAGGAGGCTGCATGTGCTTGAGCATTGCATGCTGGGGGTTAAGGTGAGTACCTGCGCATGTGTTGGAGTACTCTTCCTGCAGTCACTGACAGCTTCTGCTCCTATACCTTAGATATCGATGAATGCGCTTCCAGGAAAGCCATCTGCCCTTCCAATCGAAGATGTGTGAACACGTTTGGAAGCTACTACTGCAAATGTCACATTGGTTTTGAATTGAAATATGTCAGTCGCCGGTATGATTGCGTAGGTAAGATAGTGACTTTTTTTTCCTTGCCCCCGAGCCCCACGGCTTTCTCTACAGCTATTTTTTATGTCCGTTCAATCTACTATACTGGCCAGGTAGACAACACAGAAAACCTTGATATTAAGTTTGCAGCATTTAGGTAACCCCAGTGAAATTAATTATGAAGCTAGGTCCATAGTGACTTAAACAAATGAATATAATTATTATGGAGGCAAATATATTGAGATGTTACCTGTGAGATCTTTTTTTATAATTTTGTAAGTTTTCAATTAGTTTATATTTGCTTCTGTTTCCAATTACACATCCAAGAATGGGAGCAATAAATATTTATATTTGCTGTAAGATTAAGAAGACTTTGGGGGTTTGTTCCTAATGTTTTCTATTGGCTTTAGACAAATGTATGAAGGTGACTGGAGAGCTCGGTCCATAGTTACAAGTATTTGGTCTACAAACGCAAGGACCTGAGTTTGTGTCCCAGCAACCGCATAATAAGCCAACTCTCCCAGAAAACACCTGAACCACAGTTCTAGGGAACAGGGACAAGAGGATCACTTGGGTCTGCTGGCTCCGGCCTATCTAAGAAAAAAAAAGGAGCCTTAGGGAAAGACTCTGCCTCAAAAAGAAAAGTGGATAATTATAGAGGAGGACAGTCAAGGCCTTCATCAGGCACACACACATCTGTACACATACGCACACGCACGCATCCATTTTTTAAAAGGAAAATTCTATGAAAAGGCACGTGTCCTTTCCTCTTCTTTTGGCCTCCCCATAGCTCAAGTGTCAAACTCAGTCTCTGCTAACACTGTTCTTAGTCAACTATTAGTCTCATCTGTATGAAGCCAAACATTTGTATCTCTTAGGGAAGGGATCCCAAGCCTCAAGAGCTTGTGGGGTCTTGCATACCCATTGCCTGTAGAGCTTTTTTGTTGACCACCAGCTCCCAAATAACAACATGGAAACTTATTAATTATGAAAACTTGGCCCTTAGCTTAGACTTGTCTCACCTAGCTCTTATAACTTAAATTAACTCAATTGTCTCAATCTATTTTCTGCCACATAGCATTACCTCCCTTCAATCTTGTACTTCCTGCTTCCTCTCCGTGTCTGGCTGACGAATCCATCTTTCTTCTTCCCAGAGCTCTCGCTGGCTGGAAGTCCCATCTATACTTCCTGCCTAGTATTGGCTGTTCAGCTTTTTATTACACCAATCCCAGCAATACATCTTCACACAGTGTACAAATATCCCACAGCAGTTGTCCTTAATATATTGTCCTATAGTGAAGAGAAATGTGGGTTACCTCTAGCTCTCTATTCACATAACATGGGTGACAAAGGTTTCCACATGACATGGAAAGCTAACCAGTGGAGAAAATGATTTAAATCCTGTGTTTAGGGCTTCTTTGGACATGTCTTGTACCTTCATGGTGGGGCAACACCCCATTGCTGGTTTTTGAAGCATTTTGGGAGGCCTCGGTGGTTATTCCCTCAAATTTTCTTCACCCTCTCCTGTTGACCCAGCCAGTCGTGCAATCAAATGACAGTGGTACAGTATTCCCCAGTTCCCTGACACTGCAAGGACTTTCCCCACACAACAAGTTGGGAATCCACGTAGCTGCACAAGGAAGCAAATCTCGGGTTTGCTCCTTTTATGACTGAGTTCAAAACAATACACTGTTCTGTCTGCTTACATCTACAAAAGCATATGCAGGACATGGGGCGCAGAGTAGAGCACTTGCAGCTCCCACCTGGGTGGAATCTGGCCAATTTTCCACTGCTGAATCCAACAGGCGAGCTCAAACCAGCCTGACCCTTTCCCCTTGCAGCTTCTAAGCAAAATGCCCATGCCCGTGAATTCAGATGATGTCAGAGGTTCCTGGCTGATCCCGTCTTTTTTGTTTGTGAGGAGTTTAAAGGCCATCCAAAATTAGAATTCATTTTCTGATATCATTACTTAGTTTTCGGATTACAAGGATGAAAAGCAAACCCATCCAAAATCTAGCATTTGTTTTCCAGATAGTGTTATTCAGTTCCAGATTACATAGATGAAGATGTTAAGAAGAAACTCCAAACATCTTAGCAGATTTCAATAGCATTAATAATAAGCAGGCCGTGAAGTTGCTCGGGGGAGGTGAGTTGCATGCACCTTCCCTACATACCAGACAGGCGCCAGGCAAAGCCAGGGCTCTGGGCCAAAGGGCCTCTGGTTTTGAACACCTCTCCATTCTCAGGCCGCACTTAGTTTGCTGAGGTGTTGAGTGGTTGGTCTCGAAGTTGCTCAAGTGAAAAGGCTACTCTTTCAGCAAGCCCTTTTATCATAAAGTTGTTCACTGGAATGTTCCCCTTTTCAGATATAAATGAGTGTGCTCTGAATACCCATGTGTGCAGCCTCCATGCCAATTGCCTCAATACCCCAGGATCCTTCAAGTGCAAATGCAAGCAGGGATATAGGGGCAATGGACTTCAGTGCTCTGGTAAGTAGCATTTGGTCATGAAAATTTCCTATCTGGCCCCCCCAAAGCATTCTTTCCAGATCCCCCCACCGTGTGTGTGTGTGTGTGTGTGTGTGTGTGAATCACCCTTGTGTCTTTTCCTAGTTGGGCTGTACTCCTGAGACTCACAAAAGTTATAGACACAGAACTGAAAGATCCCGGGCTGGGATGTAGCTCAATTAATAGAGTACCTAACCTGTACAAAGCCTTGCCCCCAGGACTGAATAAACGCGCACAGTAATCCCAGCACTTGCAAGAGGTGGAGGCAGGAGGCTCAAACATTCAAGTTAAGCCTCTAATACGTAATGATTTTGAGCCCAGACTGGGACACAGGAGACCCTGTCGCAAAAACAAATAAATCCTAGGAGGAAAACACACAAACACACAATACATCTTATTTTTCTGGTCACAACATACTTTCGTCAGGATTTTTTTCAGAACATCAAACAAGACAAACTAGGATTTGTTCTTGTCATTTCTTCTTGTCATCCTAAAGCCTATGTTCGTGTGTGTGTGTGTAGAACAACCAATGAACTCTTTAATGACAGTAAGTTTAAACTATAAATGTATAAGTCAGATGTCCAACTAGAAAATGTCACAGCTGTTAACCTGGAATAACAGGAAAAGCGATTTCCCATGAGTACTTTGTATAAAGAGATGCTTCAGAAGATTTCTTACTTGCGGTGGGGACCCAGGCAAACTGAGATTCCACCATCTTATGGTACTTGGGTATTAACTCAAGCCCTTAGGATATTTCGCACCTTGGAAAGAGGCACAGGCAATTAGATACTACCTCTTACTACTTCAACTTGGAAGTGGCAGACTTCAAGGGCCAAAATGATGATGATGATGATGATGATGATGATGATGATGATGATGATGATGTTAGCAGTAGTAATGGTGATGATTGGTGATGGTGGCAATGAATACTAGGAACCCCAGGGAGTACCTGAAATACCTGCCAGGACAAGCTATCTACGCTCACAGTGCATGCCATCCTCTGGTAAACAGAGTCCTGCAGTGTTTAAAGCCAACCAGTCAGCATGACTCATGCCTGTACTCCCAACACTTAAGAGGTGGAGGCAGGAGGATAAAGACTTCAAGGTCATCCTTGGCTACATAGGGAGTTTGACCTGGGCTTCATAAGATCAAGAATAGCTGTAATAATTATAAAATAATTAATAATAATAATAATAATAACAATACCAGCAACTACTAGATTTATCCTTCTTGTAACCCTGGCTAGACTTATAACTAGACTTGTTTTTGTTTTGCTTTGTTTTATTGTATTTTTGTTTGTTTGGTTGGTTTTGATTTTATTATTGTTACTTTTTATTATATGTGTGTGTGTGTGTGTGTGTGTGTATGTGTGTGTGCACGTGCATGGTGTTTGTGGAAGCATGCATACCACAGCATGCATGTGGAGGTCAGGGGAAACTTTCTGGACTCAGTTTTTTCCAACCACCTTTTTGTGGACTCTGGAGATTAACCCAGGATTGTGCATCAAGAGCCTCTAAAGAGCTGAGCCACCTCATTGGCCTTGTTTGTTTGTTTACTTTTTTCCTTATTTTTTTTGAAATAAAGTCTTGTAATATAGTTTGGGCTGCCTGATACCTTCTTTGACTCACTGTCCTTCCCCTACTGTGCCTTCTGGAACCCCAAATAAACCACCTATACCCAAATCCTTCTTTGGGGATGTGCCAAAGGTAGCTCAAACTAAGAATAATACATTTCTGAGAAGTTTGTCTTGGGGTTGAAATGAGATGACGTATGGAGAAAGCTTCATCAGGCTGGCCACATAATAGACGCTCAGTAAAGTTTGCTGTGGTTAGTATTGTTATTAGTGTCATCTCAACCCCCTGTTGAGGGCCAGATGTTCTACTGTGAAATTGTATAAAGATAATTGCAAAAATGCCATGCAGGAAAACAGGAGCCCCAAGAAAATAACTGTTTCTTTAAAAGGGCAATTCACCTCTATATGACGATCTCCTAACTTCCATGGCTAAGAATTGAAGAATTAGGAATAACTGCCTAGAGGGGCCATGGATGTAGCTCAGTTGGGGTAGAGTGCTTGCCTAGCATGCCTAAGGCTCTGAGTTCCATCCCCAGTACTCCATAAACTGGGCGTAGTAGCACACGCCTGTGATCCCAGCACTGAGGAAATAGAAGCATAATTAAAAGGTCTGGTTATCCTTGGCTATATGGTAGGTTTGAGACCACCCTGGACTATATGAGGTCCTATCTGAAAGAGGGAGAGGGAGCAGGAGGGAGGAAGAGGAAGGGAGGGGGAGGGAAGGGAGAGAGAGAAAGAGAGAGAGCTTAATGAGGTAGCACAATTGTATGGCATTGTTTGCAGCCCCTGCTTTCTGTACTGTAGCCAAGTGCATTAAAATTATAAATCAACACAAGCATTTATTGTGTCAAACAAACTTCTAATTTTTAGCACCCATGTGCACAGCTTTCGGAATACGATTACTTTGGCTTGACTCCTAGCGCCTTGACTTCATACCTGTTGACTGAGAACAAGTATTTGACTGACAATGGCTCAGTTACCACATGTGCAAAAATAGGTATAGCAGCATTTATCCCTTAATATTGTTTAATACTAAATGAAATAATAGTTACAGTATAAACAAATGTCCACATATTGTGCTAACCATAAGCCCAGAATATAACACTGGAAAATATGTTTGATTATTTTTCACGGTATCTTTGAGTGTTTTTGTTTGTTTCAATTTATATGTTTGGAAGAGAATCTCTCTTATTCCCAGTCGGCCATAAACTTCTTGTGTAGCTGGGGATCATACTGAACTTTCGAACCTCCTGCTTGGATTACAGACATGTGCCAACACACCCAATTCATTCAGTGCTGGGGAGCAAAGCCAAGACTTTATACATGCTAAGCAAGTATGCTCGCAAGTGAGCTACATTCCCAGACCTGGTTTAAAGATTAGTACTTTTAAGTTTTAAATTTCTGTTTATTGTTTGCATGCACCTGAAATGTGGCACGGGGTGAACATGCCCTGATGCAAGTGTGGCAGTCAGAGAACAATCTTGTGGCGGCAGTGCCCTTCATTTGCATTTGTGTGGGGCCTGGGGATTAAAGTCGGGTTGCCAAGCTTGTGAGGCAAGAGCTTTTACCCATGGAGCCACCTTGCTGGCCCTAATATGTTTCTTTAATCATTCATGAGCTGAAAAGACAAGTCAGTGGGTAAAATGCTTGGCATACAAGCCTGAGGACCTGAGTTCAGATCCCCAGAACTCTCATTAAAGTTAGAAATAGTAGACACATATCTGTACAATAGTAAGCCAGGAAACTGAGGACCGGACACTTACCAGAAACTCTCAGGCCAGCTAGCCTGGCATATTCAGTGGCAAACAACAAGAGACCCTGTCTCAAACAAGGTGGAAGGAGAGGAAAGGCACCTGATGTTCTACTATAACCACCACACACGTCATGGCATGCTTATGTCCACATTCATACATGTGAACACACACACACACACACACACGCACACACACACACACACACAAAGATATTTTAAAAACGAAATTTTCTAAAAACACTAATCACTTATTTTTAACATCAGTTTGACTTCTTCGTAGAACAAGGGACATATATCCTTGAATCACAGATCTCAAGGAACGTGAGACAGTCTAGAGAAAAAGAACTGTTAGCCTTAACATAGAAATAAGCCCATCGTGGACATGGTAGAAAATAGAAGGAATTCTTGTGCTTTGCTCTCAAGTCCTCCCTCTGCTGCTAGCTAACCAAGCGCCCATGGACAAGTCACTAATTCACCCATCTACAAAACTACAGTATCCACCTAAGCAGCCCCTTTCTGCCTCTGAGTTCTTTTACACTAGCTAGTATTTCCCCATTACCAAAGTCTAGCTCTGGCCTTTCTCTTGGCTCCCTGGTCTTTATCATTGACCCTGAACGTATTCAGGTAAGACACACAGTGTAGTGTAGAGACAGCTGGGGTTTAGCTCAGAATAACATGAGGCACTATCGGGGCTAAGAATGGGCAATGGCCAAAAGGGCAGTCAAGGAGGAAAATGCTTTCACAGGGTCAGAGTGGACAATGTACTAAAGGACCAGTTGGGTTGGCCAGCATGTTAAAGTAAATTATGTGCTTTTTGGTTGTGAGCCTAGCCTTTAGTGGCTGAGCCATCTCTCCGGTGTGTGCTTTTTAAAAAAAAAAAGTCTCAGAGACAGAGTGAAAATGCCATAATGAAAACCCATTATTTGCTGGGCAGTGGTGGCGCGTGCCTTTAATCCCTGGACTCGAGAGACAGAGGCAGGGGGATCCCTGTGAGTTCAAGGCCAACCAGATCTTCAGTTCCTGGACAGCCAAAGAAAGCTATCCAAAAAAAAAAAAAACTCTGGACTAGAGTGCCCTTCCGAGGGGTGTTTTCCTCTCCAGCTGATCAGAAAGCCCCTTTTGAAGTAACTCTTAAGAGAAGGGACAAGAATGTATCTTTGTTCTTTATCAGAAAGCCTCCTGGAGGGTAAGAATCTTTGAATCTTTCTGGTGATTTAGAAAGTCGTGACTACGCCCAGAACCGGTCAGACCCCATTTTGTAGCCAAATTTTAAAGACAGGCAATTCTGACACTTACCCCTTCTTTTGTCTATCAGTGCTTTTCACTTGCGAAGTTGGTATGTTGCAAGGGACACAGGAAGTACAGCTAGAAGTGGCCCAGCAATGATGACTATCAAGCCTGATAATTTTTAAATTTATTTTCTTTATTCTTTGGCAATTTCATATATGTATCTAGTAGATTTTGGTCATTTTTTGACCCTGCCCCCAATAGCCTCTCATGCCATTCCTGCTGAACCCCTTTATCTGAAGTCTCCCTCCTAATTTCAGTCTGTTGTTGTCGCTGCTTTGTTTTTTCTTAGGGGAAGGGTGGTGGCTGACTGAGTTTAACTAATTAGAGGTGTTTGCATGAGCATGGGATGGAGGTAGTTACTGAAGCATGGGCAGTTTACCAATATCTACACCACTGAAGAAAATGACATACACTCCCCCAATAACCATCAACTGCCAACACCTCTTCAGGAAGATGGAGCCTCATAAGGCCCTCCTCCATCTGTAATGGAATATTGATAGGATCCATCTTGTGCAGGTTACCATAGCTACCGTGAGTTCGTAAGTGCAATAGCCATGTCATGTCCGAAGGACAGTGTTTCACGGCATCCATCCCCTCTTCCATGATGCTCCCTGAGATTAGGACGGGGTGTTATAGAGGTCTTATCTGGGGCTGGAAGCACCTTGACACTTCTAAAATGGTTGATTGTTCAAGCATGAGTTCAATCAAATGCCTAGTCTCCTGTCTTACTTTTTGGTTTAGTTATTCCTGAAAATTCTGTGAAGGAAATCCTCAGAGGACCTGGGACCATCAAAGATCGAATCAAGAAGTTACTGGCTCACAAGCACAATATGAAGAAAAAGGTGAAGCTTAAAAATGTCACCCCAAGACCCACCACTACACGTATCCCTAAGGTTAACTTGCCTTTCAGCTCTGAAGAGAACATTTCCAGGGGTGGGAATTCTGATGGAGAACAAAAAAGGAAGGAAGAGAAAAAGAGACAGGGACTTGAGGAAGAGAAAAGAGACGAAGTCCTAAAGAACGAGGTAGAAGAGGAGCGAAACCTTCGAGGAGATGTGTTTTGTAAGTATTGCTTTTGTTATTCTTGCATTCTACAAAAACAAACATAATTCCTCATGCCAAATCAACAAACAAGAGTAAACAATTTCTGCCTTAAGAAAGATGGCAAAAAAAAAAAAAGAAAGATGGCTTAGCTTCCTTTCGGTGTACCGAGTCTGAAACATGCAAACTTTTTATATAAAAAAATGCTTAATACAATCACTTTATTATATCACAAATAAAAACATCACACAGCAATTTTGAGGAGGCCACTCAAACATTCGTGTAGTCCCAAACTCTATACACTTATCATGGCCATTCTGAAGCTGTGGCATATCACTTGGGGTTTCACTACCAATTACGTTTTTATTCACGTAGCCGCCACAAAAAAAAAAGAAAAAAGAAAAAACATAACAGAGTTAAAACTAGGACAAAATAGCTTTACATCCTCTCTTTCATGACTCATGTGTCATTTCTCATCACTTGTCCTTTCGCCTGTATTCTGTCCTTCTCTTCACCTAATATTACCCTTTCTTGGTCTTATTTCTAAATACTATACTATACCCATACTTATGTCTGTTGACATATATACATATATACACATATAGACATATATACATTTGGGGTTAGGATCAGCATATGAAGAACATGTGATTAAATGTTTTTAAACTAGAAAAAGGAGAAGATTTTGGCCCTTAAGTGCTTAGAAACAAGGGCCTAGGTAAGATCTAGAGAATTTTTCCACGGGTTTTAAACAGGAACTACTGTTCTGGAAAACAGGAGGGTAAGTCCTGTCCTATTCCCTTACTTGGGTGCTTCCGGTCTGGCACAGCCCCTCCCTGCCAACACCCAGAAAGCATAGCTGTATGGCCGCCAGACTTTTCATGCAGGATACCCACCAAATCAGAGACCTTCATCACCAGATCTCCCAAACACTCCCTTTTTACTTCTTTTTTAAAAGGTTTTATTTTTCCTTTGAGACAGGATCTCTCTATGTAGTCTTGGCTGGCCTGAAATTCCCTATGTAGACTAGGCTGGCCTTGAACTCAGATATCTGCCTACCTCGGTTTCCAAGTACTGGGATTAAAGATGTGTGCCACCATACCCAGCATCTGAAAAGTTTTTATGATGCCCATTGTGGTGAAGAGGCAGAGGCAGGGATCTCTGTGAGTTTGAGGACACCCTGGTCTACAGAGTGAGTTCCAGGACAGACAGGGATATTTAAAAAAAAACAAACAAACAAACAAACCATTGTCTCAAATAAAATGATTTTCTGAGCCTATATAAATTATACAAATGAAATTTCATACATGTATAGAATATATTTTTGTCATATTATACTCTCTTGTCCCATTTTTACTCCTGCTGATCCCCTACCTCTTCCCAACTAGTCTCCTTCTTATTCTCATATCTTTTTTTTTTGTAACCCATTATGCATCTGAGTTTCTTCTCAGGGGAGATATAAACAACCCCTCCTTATAAGACCCCAACAATAGCACAAAGGATGATTGGACTATAGTCTATCCTGGGTAACCAATGAGTCTGTTGGGCTTACTTACTAAGCATGAGCGATGGGCTGCTTACAGGAGTGAGTGACCCCAAAGCAGCCACACTACCATTCAGTCAAATCTCTGCACAATGACAACTGCCCCATAGCACATAGATGGAGTACATCAATTATCCACCTGCAACCTGTATACTCTATCAAGACCGCTGGGCATACAGTTAGGGCAAAAGTATATACAAACGCTAGGGAGGTGTAGGAAGGAGCAGCTGGAAACTCAGGTGAGGGTCCAATGACCCCCCTCCACCTTCTCCTTCTATGGGAGAACATCAACAGTCACTAGAGGGAAGATGAAGGGATTGTTATAGGAGCAACTTACTAACCAGTGGTAAAGCCACTGGAGAAAATGTCTCTCCCTCTCCCCTCTCCCAGTGACTGTTAACTGCCAATAGAACCTCAGGAAGTGGTGAGGCCTTGTGAGTCCCTCTCACCTCACTTTTTTTATTTATTGAAGGCACTTTTCATAGGCTCACTGTATGGAAAGAGACTATCACAGCTGTATGTTTATGATTTTAAAAGCCAAAATAGCCAGGCCTGCTGATGTACACCTTTGGTCCCAGGATATAGGAGGCAGAGATAGGCATATCTCTCTGCATTTAAGGCTACGCTGGTCTGCATAGCAAGTTCCAGGCCAGCGAAGGCTACATAATGAGATTTTGTGTCAAAAGGAATTTTAAGCCAAAATACAAAGATTACAGAAGCAGCAAAACACTACAACACAGATCTTGGTTTTTCTGCATGAAATGGTTGGCTGATACACCTGTTTGCTATATCCTTGCTGCAAAGGTTGCTATACAGAACCCACCATAGGTCTCAGCCCCTCCAAGACAGTTTGTGTGTTAACCCCAAATCCCCACACTGAGACCCAATTTCCTACTTTCTGGGTACTCCGTTTTATCTTGTATTCGTGGCTGTTTGACTGGTGAGAGCATACACAAAAACCAAGTGGAATTAATCAAGAACTAGGCAGACACAGGTTCATCTTGGTCAGAAACAGTAGACCAGTCGCACAATCCCCCTTACTAAGGAAAATTTCAAGAAAATGAGTTTCCAAAACCTGGTGAGAAAGGGTGAGTCCGGAGTGTGAATGTTGCACTCTCTCGAGGGAACTTCTAAAAAACAGTCTTCCAGGGGAGGAAACTGGGTGAGAACTGGTAGGGAGGAGGAGATCTAACCCGTTTTTGCCATCATATTCCATGACAAAACCTTCTAGGTTCTGACACTAAGTTCACTCTTTGGTGCATGTGGGAGTTTGGTTATTTCTTAACTAATCAAGGTTCTTTATCAGCTAAGGTAAATGAAGCAGAGGATTTGGATCTGGTTTACGTCCAAAGAAAAGAACTAAATTCCAAACTGGAACACAAAGGTAATGATTTTTAAAAAAATAAGAAAAAAAAAGCCACAGCTCTCCTCTCAAAGAGAATAAATGATGAGTAACCCCGGCCTAGGTACAGAGATTTCAGGGGCCTCAACCATCATGTTTCGGTGGAGCAACAGTTTCCTAGACGTTTACGGTAAAGAACAAAGGTCACAAATCAAATCATTTTCAAGACACAATGATGAGAACACCAGGTTGATAGGTTCCAGCCAAGTGGGGGAACCTCTGTTATAGGCCCCAGACACTATCTGATGACATTTTAGCTTTGGGGTTGACAGAATCTGGGAGTCTGCTAAGTTAATACATCTCAGAAGGATTCACCTGATAGTCACAAGGATGTCAGGTCAGACATGGAGGCTGGCAATGAATGGTTATTAAAGGGGCTAAAAATAGCGCAAACGTAAATTTGAATCCACATCTTCAGTCACTGAAGTAGCCTTTGGTTTGGCTCCTTTCCGGAACTTTTGTTCACAGTAACTAATGCTTCTTTCTAAGTATTCTATAATTTAAAACAGTAGCAGACTCAAGGAAAGGAGCTGACATGAGATCACCCTTCAGGAAGACCTTTCTTAGATGAGCCATGAAGTGGGAGAGATCTTTCAACTCAGGAGAGAATAGCATCATGGCTACAGGGACCCTGAAGGAAGAAAGAGCCTTCCCTTAAAGCTGGAGAACAAAGGGGATTTCAGACTCTTAGAGGTTTGGGAGCTGGGAAGTCCAGCTTCACCCTGCATGATGTAGCTGAGGCTGGCCTACACGCCAGCCTGGAGACAGGCTCTAGATAGCTCTATCAACTTACCTTATGAGGGGGAGGGGCTTCAAGAACACAGCACAGCATACTTTCTCAGCCCCTGGGAGGGAGAGAAAAGCAGCTAGAGAGTCCGTGCTCACTCCTGCATCATCTTTCATTTCCCGAAATTACTGCTTCAGTGTAAGCAACCAAGAGAAACCTCGCTACACCACAGGGTGCAGAACCAGTGTGTATTACTCTCCCTGGGGAGACATGAGTAAACAAATATTCATTCTCTCTAGAGGTGGCACTAATAACAGACCAAAGTAACCTTCCCACCCGTCTAAGTTGGTAAAACAACGAGCTTATGAGGCTTACTTCAAAGAAGTATGAGTGAATGAGAAATAGTGTGTCACTGAAAGGTCCCATTTCAACAAAGATGATGATGACATCACTAAAGCTGCATCATGGAGCCCTGCCTTTTTTCAGGTCCTATCTGCTCTAGTGTCTCCCAAGACTATGTGCAGCTGAAGGGAGGGGGTCAAGAGGGAGTAGGTGGCTGGAATCCTAGGTGAGAGTCCAGTGACCCCCTCCCGCTACTAAGGACTGTTAACGACTGTATTACTATTGCTATAGACCCACTCATCACTGTATTGTTCTGTTTATTTTGTTGTCATAACTACAGGACCAAGTACTCTGTTGGTTAGCTCAGCATCCTTTCCTCCATGATAAAAGATGGTTATATCAGGCCAGAAGGAAATCCCTTTACCCCTAACCACCGGTGTTTAAATAGTAGGTCATTTTTAAAGGTTTTTATTATCATATGTTAATTATACATAATGAGTTTCATTAGGACATTTTATACATGCTTATAAAGTATTTTGATCATTTTCATCCCTATTGCCTGATTCTATTCCTCTTTCCAACTAGTTCCTACTCTACTTGTTAGAGCCTAGATCATGGGTCTGCCCCTTTAAGAAGCTGATCCCATTAAGATGCCGGTCAGGCACTGTAAGAGGCCAGATCTCACAGGCATATATCCCTGCAGCTCTCCCTCTGGGTCAGAGTTATGATGCCATGCTGTGTTGTTGGCCTAACAGCCAATAAAGTACAGTCTTACCCAGGACCTAACTCTTCCATGTTCTTTATCACATAGGATATGCTGAATTGGACTTCATGGTATGAAACTTCCTATCAGTTAAAAAAAACATAAAAGCCAAACTAGCCCCTTTCTCCAGAGTGTCTCTCTCCCTCTCCCTTTCCCCTCTCGTTTTTTGAAACATGATTTCTCTGTGTCGCTCTGGCTGTCTGGGAACTTGCTTTGCAGACCAGGTTGGTCTTGAACTCACAGAGATCTGCCTGCCTCTGACTCCAGAGTTCTGGGATTACAAAGGTGTGCCACCACTGCCACCACTATCAGGCACCCAAGGGGGCTTCTCTAAAGACTTCTGCTCCTCTGAACATCCCACCCACATGCTGCCATGGCTGCTATATCTCTTGTACTTTAGGGTGCCTCCTTTTTTCTTGTCCTTTTGGGTTTTTGTTTGTTTGTTCTTGTTTTTTGAGACAAGTCTGTCTGTGTAGTCCTGGTTGTCCTTGGACTCACTCTACAGACCCAGCTGGCTTCAAACTCACAGAGATCCAGCCGCCTCTGCCTCCTGAGTGCTGGGATGTGTGCTAGGCCATCTCTCTTAACGGAACTCCTCTCCAGGTTCTAAAAGAGAGCCCCTTTCCCATTAAGATGCCTATCATGCTGCCTCTGATAGGCTATCCTGTCCCCCGTCAATGCTGCCCCACCCCAAAGCCAAACTTGGGCCTCTGCAAAATGGACAGTCATGGATCTCAGCCTGATCTAGGTTCAGACTCAGTTCCAGCATTCAGTATCTGTGGAGCCTGGATAAGCCACTTAGGAGTTTTAGATTTATTGAGGGTCCAATGACAGATATTTTCAATAATCAAATTAGATGACATGGCTTTGTGGGGAAAAAAGGCAAATTACAATGAGTCGAGAAAAAGCAAAACTTATGGGCCATCAAGATGAATCAGAAGGTCAAAGCATCTGCCACCAAACCTGACGACCTGATTTTGATCCCTAGGACCCATATGGGGCAAGGACAGAGCTGACTTCCACAGACTGTCCTCTGACCCCCGCATGCATAGTTAAAATGTAATTTAAAAAGTTTTAATACCAGGTTGGTCTAACATGATCATCAACACCTTTAATGCCAGCATTCTGGAGGCAGCGACAAGTGGGCTTATATAGTGGGAAACCATTATGCTCTATGTAGTGAGATTCAGCCAGTCAGGGCTATGCTGGAGAGAAAGGGGGCTGCCTTAGCTTTAAATCAGAAACGTCTTGGTCTTTGCCCTCTTTCACAGTGCTCTGTCCTGGTTATCTTACATCGTGAGTCAGCACACTCTTCTGTGGTAAGGGCCAGAGAGCAAATACGTGAGGTTTTGTAAGGCATATGGTCTCTGGAGCGCATAGCTTCCTTTGTCCTTATAGAGTAAAGGAACAAGTAGACAGTAGGCTAAAGTGCTGGCTTGCAGACCTCTGCTTTACATAAAAGTTCAAAACCAGTACCTAGCACTAGCTGACTCCGCTCATATTCCTTTGTTATGTCTGCACTACACAGTCATTCTGCCATCACAGCAAACAAACAAACGAAAAAATACAATTTAGAAACTGCCAGTAGGTCAGCCTATTTGATGCAATATGTCCCTGATAAATTTCTAACAGGAATGTTGGAATCATGAAATGCCTGTTAGATTTTAATTAATGGAGGTGACTAAGTGGCAACATGAGGCCTATGCCATTGAGACAACAGTTTATTACGTACACTCACAAGAAAAGGGGACACACTGAGCAAGATCAGGAGCTAGTGGAAAACTCAACCAAGGTCCATAAGGGTTATGTAGAAGGAAAGTCAACGGGGAGGGGCAAGGGGAACCATTTAAGTTTGGATCATTTGAATAATTTCAGAGACCTTAGGGCAGTGGTTCACAACCTGTGGGTCACAACCCTTTTGGGGGTCAAATGACCCTTTCACAGGGGTCACCTAAGACTATCAGAAAACAGATATCTATATTACAATTCATACCAAAATTATACTTTATAAAGTAGCAATGAAAATAATTTTATGGTTGGGGGGTCATCACATCATCACAACTTGAGGAACTGTATTAAGGGGTCACAGCACTAGGAAGGTTGAGAGTCACTGCCTTAAGAGCACAGGGGCTATTCATAACTATCTGGTTCTGAGCTCATGTAGGTCAAGGGAAATGCTGGTTTGATGTGTGTATTGGCCAGTTTGTCCTCACTGTTACAAAATACCTGAGCCTTGTAGAAAGGGTTGTGAGTTCGATGCTTTATGGCTGAGCGCTCCACAGACACTTGTTTTCTGTCCTTTAACTCTGGCCTGAATTTTATGAACAACCAGTTATATTCTTTGTTTTGCTTCACTAATGAGGGTCATTGGGCTCTTAACCATGGAGCCATCTTTTTGGTTCCTTTTGTTTTATTTTCTGAGATTACAACAGAATTTGCTGAGAATGGCTATACAGATGTTACTCGAAATAGGGGCTCTGGAGAGGTGGTTCAGTTGGTTAAGCGCACTTGCTGCTCTTATAGAGGGCCCAGCTTCTATTCTCTCCCACGTGCTGGTTCACAACCATCTGTGACAAAATATACATACAATTAACCATATAATGTCCTCTTCTTAACTCTATGGGCACCAGGCACATTTGTTGTGCACAGATGTACATGCAGACAAAACCCTCATACTCATAAAATGTCAAAGTCTAAAGATGGTGCATCTGGCTTAAACTACCCCTACAAGCATGTCAATTGTCACGATCTATATTCTGTGCAGCTAAACCCATGACATCCCAGCATTCCAGAGCTCCAAATGAGCTGCTTTTGTGATGATCTTAATGGTTCTGAATATACTTTTGTGGGTTTTTTTTTTTTTAGCAGACTTAAACATCTCAGTTGACTGCAGCTTTGATCACGGGGTCTGTGATTGGAAACAGGATAGAGAAGATGATTTCGACTGGAATCCTGCTGGCCGAGACAATGGTATTTAAATCTCACTGCTACAAGTTCTCGGAGAGGTAGAGAGAAGGCTGTTGCTACTGTAGGGTTATTCCTGTCACTGCTGAGATCATGGCTGTTTGTCATCTTTGGGAACCTTTGACCTTCTGAGGTGGCCTCTGATGAATGAGTAACTGGTGTAGCATCTATTTCCTCTTCACCCCTATCTTATGACCCAGGAAATGTGTCCCAGCATCCCTCTTTTATATTTACCCTCTTCTAAGAGAACAAGAGGGAGATGGGAAAGAGAGGAAGGTGGGGATGTCTCTGAGATCTCCTTTTTCCCCCAGTTAACCAGCCACAGTCCTCTGTAGTTTTTATGTTGTGTTTTGATAGGAAGCAAATCTTTAAAGATAATAGGACCTCTGTCTACACTGGAGCTATAGTAGAGTCACCTCTCAAAGGATCAAAACCACGATGAGTATCAAGTTAATAACCTAAACTCCAAGACTCAGCTTCCCTTTGGGTTACCTAAGAAATCTCTGTGACCACCTGGCCTTGGATTGTTCTCACCATTAGCGCTGAGCCATGAACTTCCTGCCTTTTGTAATGTCTGCTTCAGACCTACTGACAGGCCCTGGCTTCCCCTTGGATGACGTATTTGACTTGCAGACACAATGTGGAACATATATGGAATCCTGCTCTCCTGAAAGCTGGCCATATAACTGCAACAACAGTTAAACAGCTCCGAGTTCCGTTCCTCGCTAGTATAATCGTATTTCTTTGGGGATGTACAGGCTCAGCCTTGGGTTAAAAGATCCTTTCTTAGGAAAAATTCCTTCTGAAGATATTTCATTGCATGCCCATACCTGCAGCCAGAAAGCTTTGCTATCCTATACCAAGAATTCCTGTTAGAGCCTGTAATTGGGGTAGAAGGAATATATATCCCACACAGCAGTTGTTCTGGTGGGCCAGCCATAAAGAATCAAGGCAATGGACAACTTTAAGAAGAGATAATACATCTTTGGAGAAACTGTCTTGATAACTAACATGAGTTCCTCCTTTCTACCATCATGTGAATGCAGACATTGGTGCCGCCAGAGCTATAGCGCATGGGGAGTCCCAGACTGACAGCTCACCTAGTCAGCACTGCCTTGCATTGAATTCTCATCAGTGAGATGTCTTCTATTTGCAAACACCCAATTTGCAAATGATCCCCCCCCCCCCCGGCTTCTCAGCATCTGAGGCACTCACATCACACCTTCTCTCTTCCGACATGTCCATCAGTTCTCAAGACGGTCTTGTCTTCCCCTATAGAGATAAATGTAGATGAGAAAAAAATGGAATGAGCTGATAATATTGGAGGGCTTCAAGGAAGGATGAAAGCTGGAAGGCAAGCCTTTAGCTGGGATTGAAGAGGTCACAGAAGCAAGAGTATAGCTGATAGAGTGACTGGATAAAGTACAGGATGCCTTCATTTGACATAGACTTGTTAGCAGTCTTAAACATACGGTTTACTTGAAATTTAAACTCCACTGGGCATCCTGGAGTTTAACTTGATGAATGCTCAGATTGGCTTCACTTTCTTCTTTTTATCCAATCCTGGACTCAACCCAGGGAATGGTGCTGCCTCCATTCTGAGTGGATTTTCTCACCTCAATTTAAATTTAGATAATCCCACGTAGACATTCCAGCGGCTAATCTACTCTAGACAATCTCTCACAGACGTGCCCAGAGGCTTGTCTCCTAGGTGACTCCAGAGCCTGTTGGACTGACAATCAATATTAGCCACTGCGGTTACAGTGGTTACAGACTGTGGTGCAGCTGTTGTAGAAATAATATACCATCCCAGTGAGAAATCAGTGCTCGCACACGCAGATAAATAAAGAATAAGACTCTTAGCACATGTCTGGCTCTGGCTGATTTCCAAAGAGAAGCTGGCCTTGAATAGCATAGTTTGCTAATTTATGTGCACCTTAGGCTACCATTCCACATATGCTGTCATCCTTAGTCTCTTTCAGGTCCCAGCCTCAGGTTACACTTTAAATAATTTAAACAGAGCCAGAAAGACAGGAGAATGCAAGTCTGGCCACTTAGGTAGATTTACAGAAAAGATTTCGTATATGGCCAGAAATATTTTAAGTATGTCAGCATTCTCCTTTTCCAAATAGTTGTTATCAAGGGTCATTTTGCCCACCTAGCAGAACTATGCTTTTGCTAGGGAAGAGGACCCACCAGTGTCTAGATCCAGTGAAGACTAAGGCAGCATCAGCCAGGGTCCTGCAAGCATCTCCAGAAGTTATACCAGAATACTACACACCATCCCCAGTGTCTTCCTCCCAACAACTTTGGGAATTCTTTTTTGAATTATTTCTTCAGACCTTGCTGTGTAAGAGTTATTTTAGCCGAGTCTGGGGAAATGGCTCAGGGATTAAGAACACTGGTGCTCTTCCAGAGGACCTGGGTTCAAATCCCAGCAACTACATGGCAGTTCACAACCATCTGTAACTCCAGTTCCATGTAATTCAATGTCCTCTCCTCGCTCCTTAGGTCACCAGGCACGTACATGTACAAATATAGATGTAGACAAAACACCCATATGCATAAAATAATAATTCTTAAAAAGTTGCTTTAGGATTCACCAAAGTCACAATGAAAAGAATAGAGATAGACAGAAAGTCCACTTCCCCAGGTTACAAGGTACTTAGAAGTCCTGCAAACATAGAAGAAAATATATGGTTGAGCCTCAAGAAGCCATTAGAACAATATAGGTCAAGTATATTTTTATGAGACATTTCTCTCTGGATCCACCTAAGTAGCTGGACATCATACCTGTGATGGTTAAAATTGTCAGCTTGACAGGCTCTAACATCACCTAAGAGATAAACATACCTATGAAAGATTATCTAGAGTAGATTAGCCTCTGGAATGTGTATGTGGGGTTATCTAGCTTTAAACTGAGATGGAAAAATCCACTTAGAATGGAGGCACCACCATTCCCTGGGCTGGGATTCAGGACTGGATAAAAAGGAGAATGCGAGCTGACCGTGAGTGTTCACTGTCTACTTCCTGACGGTGGATGCGATGTGACTGGCTGCCTTAAACTCCTGCTGCCATGACCTCCTCCTCCACCACCACCACCACCCCCTGTGGGCCATATCCTTGAACTGTGAGCCAAAATAAATCCTTCCTTAAGTTGCTTTTATTAGAGTGCTTTGTATCAGTAACAACACAAGTCACTAATCCCTACCTAGCCTTGATTCCGTGGAAAATGCATTGAGATTCAAATACTCAAAGTGGAAATGTTCTGGAACTCATTAGCTGCAAATTACCTTCAGGGGCTAAGTGACCATTCCATTATATTCTTATTTGCTTGTGAATGTGGAAAATTCCTCAGCTTTCTGACCCTTAGAGCTCTTCTCTGTATAGGAAAAGATTTTAACTCTCTAATCCATAGGACTCACTTTTGCATGACTGTTCCATTCGAATGGAAAGGACTTCAGCATGTCCTATGGGAGACGGTTGTTCATTTTTCTAGTTTGTTTATGTAGTAGAGTTAGACCCTTTCTCACGGTCTTTTGCTCTCTTAAAGCTATTGGTTACTATATGGCCGTCCCGGCACTGGCGGGGCACAAGAAGGATATTGGCCGACTGAAACTTCTCCTCCCCAACTTGACACCCCAAAGCAAGTTCTGCTTGCTCTTTGATTACCGGCTGGCTGGAGACAAAGTAGGAAAACTTCGAGTGTTCGTGAAAAATAGCAACAATGCCCTGGCATGGGAAGAGACGAAAAATGAGGACAAGAGATGGAAAACAGGGAAAATCCAGTTGTACCAAGGAATTGATACTACTACCAAAAGTGTAAGTGGAGAAGGAATCCCATAGTTGCATTTTTCCTTTTTCAGTGATTCAACAAAGTATTTGGTGGTATCGCTAGGTCTCAGGAGTACAAAGATAGGCCTGACTAATGAGGGTACTTGTCCAGTGCTTCCCAAAGAACCTATTGGTGTGTCTGGCCCTTCTATGTTCCATGCCAAGCAGGCTATGCATGCTTGGATAAGTTAAAAACAAATAAGCAAGCAAGAAAAGGGTTTCTCGTTCATTCTATGGAACTTAGCTCAATAAGTGGCAGCCAGAATATGATTATTTTAAGGTTATTTTAACTGAACTGAAGGGGTGGCTGTTGGGGAATTCCTACTCTTGGGGGGGATGATCTTTTAGGAGGTGTAATAGAACTGATAAAGGCTGTTAAAAACTTCAGTTGTGGTTTATATACATTAAAGTCAGCAAGAAGTAAATGGGATGTAAGCACAGGGGTCAGGAATGACCAGGCAGAAGCTTGTAGCTTTCTTTGCCCAGTAAACAAACCCCTGAGCAGATCTTAATTCTCCCAACATCCACATTTGACAAATGACAGAACTCACAAAGTACTGCACATCAGGGAAGCTCACCAGGCCTTGGCATCCAATGGTGTGTGTGTGTGTGTGTGTGTGTGTGTGTGTGTGTGTGTGTGTACATGTCTGTATGTTAATGTGAAAGCCACAGAACAGCCAACTCAGGTATTGTTCCTTGGGCCCTGTACACCTCGTTTCTTTTAGACAGGCCTTGAACTTGTCAAGTCTGACAAAGTAGCTGACCAGCAAGCCTGGGGGATTGACCTGCCTGTTTTCTCAACACTGGAATTACAAGTGCACATCACTACACAGGGCTTTTTCAAATGAGTTCTAGGGACTGAACTCAGGCCATATGCTTTCAAGGCGAGCACTTTATCACTGAGCTAGCTCTCCAAGCTCTCAAAGTTGCTAATGTGGACCAGTCTGCCCGCAGGATTGCTGGCATGTCTGACCTTAGCTATTCACTCTTCAGCATTTCCAGACGCTACACTGATATCATATAACCCAAGGACCCCATCATAAATCACATTCTGAGCATAAACCATCTGGCTTGGCGAAAGGTTACAGGTAAACAAAAATACTTTTAACCAAGCAGTTTCAAGTGCTTAGAAGCTGACTCTCAGTAAGCAGTCAAGGACAAAACTGTCTTTCAAATGTTCAGGTTTTGGGTAACTCAGACCTGCTGAGTTAATCTTTTACTGTAGAAGTAGGCTTAATAAAGGAAAAGGCAACTGCTCAAAGAGGAAGTTGCTTCATGAACTTGATAAAGAACAAATAGGATAAAATGATCAAGAGGTTACTGAGTTTGGAGGGCCTTGGCAAGAGCTGGTTCTTGAGAGAGAAAGGTCAAAAATCACACAGGAGAAGAACAGAGAGGGGCTAGGGTGTAGCTCAGTTGGTAGAATGAGTGCCTAGCATGCACAAAACCCTGTGTTTAGTCCCCGGCACTGTATAAGCCAGGCCTGGTGGGGCGTGCCAGCAATTCCAGTACTCAGAGGTGGACACAGGAAGAGTGGTAGTTCAAGGTCATCCTTGGCTGCACTACGAACATCTGTTCGCGCGCGCACACATACATACACACTTAAAAGTAAACAAAGATTTTTTTCCTTAAATGTAAATTCCAAAAGTTTCCTGCTCTGAATTACAGAGCAGGACTTTTTATTTTTTTCAAAACAGGGTTGCTCTGTGTAATAGCCCTGGCTGTCCTGGAACTCACCGCGTAGATTAGGCTGTTCTCAAACTCACAGAGATCCTCCTGCTTCTGAGGGCTGGAATCAAAGGCGGGTGACACCACTACCAGACACAGGACTTTGAGAAATCCTCCAGAGTTAGCTGTGACCCTTGTCTTCTCTAAACAGAACCCTCACTCTGAGTTGACATGTGGGAAACATATTGCTTATATAGCCAAGATATTGCTATGCAGTCAATATGAAAGGCAATTTCTATACAGTAGAGACACAAATTTAGTCTGTGCTAAGAGCTGTTCAATAGTCCGATGACATCACTGTTTTGAAGTAACCTTCTATTCTCTCTATATTACTAGGTCATTTTTGAAGCAGAACGTGGCAAAGGCAAGACTGGAGAAATTGCAGTGGATGGTGTCTTACTGGTGGCAGGCTTGTGTCCAGATGATTTTTTATCTGTTGAGGGCTAAATCCCACTGCCCTTCTTTATAACCTCTTTATATGTGGCTTTTTATGCCATTTTTTCTGGGGTTTCTTCTTATATAATATCATAGGACTCTTCCATTTGTAAATATAAGCTGAAAGTGTGTAATGTTCCAACAGAAATACCGTAAGATTTCTTTCTTGTCTCAAACATACTAAGACTTGCTTTCTATGTCGCACCACTGTGCCTTCCTTCTCCTGTGTTTCCGAATTCTCCACAGTATGTCATAAAATGTGGAAATACCACTTCATCTCCCCCTACCTAGTAAATCTGTTTTTCCTATGTGAGCTTATGGACTCTTCTAAATTACATTTCTAGAATAACAGCAACAGGAAAAAATAGTACAGATAAATGGTTAGTTGTGGAGGCTGGAGAGATGGCCTAGTGGTTAAGAATACAGGCTTTTCTGGCAGAGGATCCAGGCTCAATTCTCAGCACCCAAATGGCAGCTCACAACCATCTGCAACTCCAGTTCCAGAAGATCCAGTGCCGTCTTCTGACCTCCATGAAAACCTACATGTGTGTGGTACACATGGGTACACTTTGGCCCATACACATAAAATGATAAAGTAAATCATTTTTTAAAATGTTTAATTGTTTAACTTTTAAGGTGCTTCTTGGAAACAATGACATTAAACCATTTTTTGGCTAAATGGCTCATTCTGCTCTTTTATAGTCAAACTTGCATATTTAATTTTTTATAATCATAACCAGTTAATCACCTTATGTCATAGGAAGATAAAAGGATATGTTAGTGATTCTATGTTTACTTATGTGTGTGATTCTGGAAAACATAACTTTGGTTCTTTTCTCTGTTTAGATACTTTGTATTCACAGAAACTGCTTAAAACGGGCTTAGGCGGCTTGCTGGAATGCTTGCCTTGGCATGCCCCAAATCCTGGGTCCAATCCTCTGTACCTCATAAGTTGGGAGTGGTGTTGCCTGCCTGTAACCCCAGCAGATCAGAAGTTTAAGGCTATCCTTGACTATACAGTATGTTTGATGCTAACCTGGGCTACAGGAGACCTTGTTCAATAGAGGAGTGAAGAAAGAGAGAGAAAGAGTGCTAAATCTGTCTTCCAGGAAGACACTGTGTATATTCTCCGAAGCTGTTCACTGTACACATATCCCTGAAAAGACAGTACAGGCAAAAAAAAACCCACAGTACAATGCGTTTGTGCAAAGAGCACCAGACACTCATACAGATTAGCCACCTGCCATTAGACTCATATGTAGTCCAAGTTTTAACTCTTTTGGTTTTTTTTTTTTTTTTTTTTTTTGGTTTTTCGAGACAGGGTTTCTCTGTGGTTTTGGAGCCTGTCCTGGAACTAGCTCTCGTAGACCAGGCTGGTCTCGAACTCACAGAGATCCGCCTGCCTCTGCCTCCCGAGTGCTGGGATTAAAGGCGTGCGCCACCACCGCCCGGCCTCTTTTGGGTTTTTTGAGAAGTCCACCACTCAGTTCCCAAATAAATCACACATGGAAGCTTATTCTTAGTTATGATTGCCTGGCCTTAGTTTGGCTTGTTTCTTGCCAGCTTTTCTTAATCTTAAATTATGGGCTTTTATCTTTCTAACGTCTGTATATCTTACTTTCCTTCTTACTCAGTGGCTGGGTGGCTGGACCCTGGAGTCCTCCTCTCGTTCTCTTGCTCCTTGTTCTCCTCGTTCTCAGTTCTATTTGTACTTACTCTCTGCCAGTCCCCCCTATCCTGGCTCCTGCCTCGCTAGTGGCCATTCAGCTGTTTATTAGACCCACCAGGTGTTGTAGACAGGCAGGGTAACACAGCTTCACAGAGTTAAACAAATGCAGCGGAAACAAAAGTCACACACCTGAAACTAATATTCCCCACCACTCATCACTCTCTGGAATCTAGCCGATGAATATGACAACTAGAGGAACACTGGCTCCTTACCACTCCAGGACACTGAAAACAAGGCTTGTGCTCCTGGGAGAGGGCTCGCTTTCTCTGAGGGAAGATGAACAGACCTTCCTGGAACTCAGGCCTGCTGTTTAAAGTCTGTGCCAGTAGGACTTTAAAACAGTACTTAGGTGATTTAACTTCTTCAAAATGAAACACACATGAAGTGAAGGCATTTACAATTTCCGGAACACTCGCGAACATGTTATCATGTTATAATTTGTTACTATGCTTCACAGGCTTTTTAACAAATGGTCTTGCATTTTAGAATACTAAGGAGTCTGGGGGAAATTTACAGGCTGAATTGAATAATGACTACTTAGCATCATTTCATATAAATGCTTTCAGCCTGACACTATTAATTCTGCCCCAAGACAGAATAGAAGCAAAGATAGTGAATAGCAAGATACATGTCTGTTTTAAAAAACTGGCTTTTATTGAGCGTTCATAAATTTCTCTCAATTCGTTGGTATTAGGTAGTGGAGTGTTATTTAATTGTTTCTTTCCATTATAGGGATTGAACCAAGGGCCTTGCTTCTTCTGAACAAGTGCACCACTACTCCCGAGCCCCAGTATAAAGGTTCCACGTGAGATTAAGTCCTTTGACAAATCTGAGGCTTTCTCGTGCTTAGACTGTATAATATCTAAATTGCCGGCAGAGGCTGGGATGTGGCTCAACTGCTAGAGTTCTACTTAGCATGCATAAAGGCCTAAATTCAATCTTCAGCAGTGGATAAATTCAGCACATCTGTAATCCCAGGATAGGAGAAGAGGCAGGAAGATCAGAAATTCAAGGTTGCCAGGTGGTGGTGGTGCACGCGTATATTCCCAGCACTCGGGAGGCAGGGACAGACAGATTTCAGTGAGTTCAAGGCCAGACTGGTCTACAAGAGCTAATTCCAGCACAGGCTCCACAAAGCTACAGAAAGAGAGAGAGAGAGAGAGAGAGAGAGAGAGGGAGGGAGGGAGGGGGGAGGGAGGGAGGGGGGAGAGGGAGAGAGAGAGAGAGAGAGAGAGAGAGAGAGAGAGAGAGAGAAGTTCAAGGTCATCCTTAGCTACACAGCACATTTGAAACCAGCCTGGGCTACAAATGAGATCCTGTTTAGAAAATACAAATAAAACCGGCCTGGTGGTGCACACCTTTAATCCCAGAAGTGGGGAGCCAGAGGTAGGGGGATCTCTGTGAGTTTGAGGCCAGCTCTGGTCTACTGAGCAAGTTCCAGGACAGCCAAGGCTGTTTCAAAGAGAAACCCTGTCTCAAAAAACAAAACATAACAAACAAAAAGAACAAATAAAAAGTGCCAACATAAAACTGTATTCAACCACCTTTCTCTTCAGTTCAGACAGACCATGATCACAAATGCCAAAAAGTTGTGTTCTCTCCCCATCCAAAATACCCTGTGCTGTGTAGATGCCGCTGTATTCTTTCTGATCATAAAATGGTATGTTATCATGGACTTTGGCATTGTTCAGAGCCTGGCAGGTTTGTTTTTTACAAATTTATAAATAAGATATCCTTTTCCAGTGGAAGATGAGAGCTTAGATTTGGAGTGGCTGTTTACAAGCATTTTGGAATTATGTTCTTGACATAATGAGGCTTCAAAAAATTCTAGCCTTAACAACTTACGCCATAGGAGATGGATAGTGTGGTGGTGAGGATGTGGCCTAGAATGAAGAAGCCAGAGCCAGAGACTTCTGGGGGTCCGAACACGAATCTGGGACCTTCAAGGAAGTAGACCTAAGCCAGGACCCTGGTGGGTCTGAGCATGAGTCTAGGACCTCCCAGGAACTAGGCCTGAGCCAGGACCTCTGCCAGTCTGGGCATGAGTGAACCTAGGACCTCCAAGGGAATAGGCAGGAACCAGAGATCTTGGCAGGGCCAGACTTCAGTCTGGGTCCTCAGAGGTAGTAGGCCTGAGCCAGGACCTCTGTCGGTCCAGGCATTGGTCTGGGACATCAAAGGGAATAGGTAGGAACCTGGAACCTCTGCTGGTCAGAATGTGCTGGGACCTCTGAGGGACTAGGAAGGTCATCTGCTGGTCTAGGCACACACCGAGTATGGGACCTCCAAGGCAGTAAACTGGTGCCAGAAACCTTTCCAGGTCCAACTCCAACCCAGGCACATCTGTAGTAGGGAATCCAGACCGGGATTTACAGATACACGTAAAAGCCAGTAACTCAAGCCACATTTGCCCCAAGGCAAGGAACTCCACCTGGGGCAACAAATTCCACAGGAGTGGCTCAGAAGGAGCTACCTGGGGACAAGCTCATTCCGGAGAAGAAGCCAGGAGCAAATCCAGTCCCGGAAGCCAACCCAGTCCTGGGACACTGAAGCATTAGAGTCAATCTCTGGATTGAATATGGATCTCTACCAGAATGGGAATGGAACAGAACCTAGGACAGAGAGCAAATAGCTCCACCAGGAGCAAATCCAGTCCCAGAAGCCAACCCAGTCCCAGGACACTGGCAGATCAGGATTGAGGCAGTGACCAGATCCAGAGTCAGCCATCTCCACCAGAACAGGTTCAACTCCAAGCCAGGGACTTCTGCAGGAGGGGATCCAGATGAGGATTTATAGGAATGGGGCAAAGCCAGCAATCAAGGCCAGAGTAGGCCTGAAACAGCAAACTCCAAGGGAGCACAGCAAAGCACAGGAGTGCTGAGCTATCTCCAGGAACACAGTATAACCAACCTTAACTAGAACTGTGACACCGACTGTACCATGAGGAACAACCATCTGAGCTTTGGATTCACTGGCACCTAGAAGATTATTCAACAGAATCTCAGACAGCCCCAACCACACCTATTAGAGGAAAAGATGAGTAGAAAAGGTAAGAACACATACTACACCACAAAGAGCAACACAACACCAGTAAAACCTAAAGACCCTACAAAAGCAAGACCTGAACAACCAAATATGGATGAACCAGAAGAAAATGATCTAAAAAATAACTTCAAAAGAATGTTTGAAATTCTTAAAGATGAAATGAGAAATTCCCTTAAAAAATTGAAGAAAAGATAAACAGAAAATTGAAAGATATCAGGAATTGACATAAAGAAAACCAAGAAAAAGAAATCAAACAAAAACAAGAAACTATTCAGAACTTGAAAACTGAAATAGAAACAATAAAAAAAAACCACAAGCCGAAGGAGTTATAGAAACAGAAATTATGAGAAAAAGATAAGGAACCACAGATGCAAGCATGAACAGCAGAATACAAGAAATGGAAGAGAGAATCTCAAGTGCTGAAGATACAATAGAGGAAATAGACTCATCAGTTAAAAAAAATCATTAAATCTCACAAAAGCTTAACCCAAAAATCCAGGAAATATGGGACACAATGAAAAGGTCAAATAATAGGTATAGAAGAAGGAGAAGAAGTTCAACTCAAAGGCACAGAAAATTTATTTAACAAAATCATAGAAGAAAATTTTCCCTACCTAAAGATATGCCTGTGAAGATACAAGAATCTTACAGAACACCAAATAGATTGGATCCAAAAAGAAGTCCTCTTGCCACATCATAATCAAAACACTAAACATACAGAGTAAAGAGAGAATATTCAGAGCTGCAAAGGAAAAAGGCCAAGTAACATATAAAGTTAGACCTAACAGAATTACACTTGACTGCTGGCATAACTGGATATCAACATGTAGAAGAATGAAAATAGACCCATATCTATCACCATGCACAAAACTCAAATCCAAATGGATCAAAGACCTCAACATAAAGCCAGCCATACTGAACCTTATAGAAGAGAAAGTGCGAAATAAAATTGAACGCATTGACACAGGAAACCACTTCCTAAATATAATCCCAGCAGCACAGACACTGAGAGAAATAATTAATAAATGGGACCTCCTGAAATTGAAAAGCTTCTGTAAAGAAAACAACATGGTCAACAAGACAAACGACAGCCTACAGAACGGGAAAAGATCTTCACTAACCCCACATCAGACAGAGGTCTGATCGCTAAAATATACAAAGAACTCAAGAAATTGGACACCAAAAGATCACATAATCCAATAAAAAATGGAGTACATACTTAGATAGAGAACTCTCAACAGAGGAATCTAAAATGGCTGAAAGACACTTAAGGAAATGTTCAACATCCTTAGTCATCAGAGAAATGCAAATCCAAACAACTCTGAGATTCCATCTTACACCTGTAAGAATGGCCAAGATCAAAAACACTGATGACAACTTATGCTGGAGAGGTTTTGGGGAAAAGGGAACATTTCTGCACTGCTGGTGGGAATGCAAGCTGGTACAACCCCTTTGGATATCAGTGTGGCAATTTCTCAGAAAATTAGGAAACAGTCTTCCTCAAGACCCAGTAATACCACTTTTGGGTATATATCCAACAATGCTCAATTGTGCCACAAGGACATGTGCTCAATTATGCTTATAGCAGGTTTGTTTGTCATAGCCAGAACCTGGAAACAACCTAAATGTTCCTCTATCAAAGAATGGGTAAGAAAAATGTGGTACATTTATACAATGGAGTACTACACAGCAGAAAAAATAACAACTTGATTTTGCAGGAAAATGGACAGAGCAAAAAACATTATTTTGAGTGTGGTAACCCAGATACAGAAAGACAATTATCATATGTTCTTACTCATAGATGGTTTTTAAACATAAAGCAAAGAAAGCCAGCCTACAAACACAATCCCAGAGAACTTAGACAACAATGAGGACACTAAGAGAGACTTACATAGATCTAATCTACATGGGAAGTAGAAAGTAGAAAAAAGACAATATCTCCTGAGTAAACTGGGAGCATGGGGACCTTGGGGGAGGGTTGAAGGAGGGAGGGTAGAGGCAGGGAGGAGAGCAGAGAAAAATGTGGAACTCAATAAATATCAATAAAAAAGAACAAAAAATAAAAAAACAGTAAGGGCATGACAAAAAGATAGCAAAGTTACAAGTGAAAAGTCAAAGAAAAATAATTCTCTCATGTATATACCTTTAGCCAATTTGGGAACATCATATAAGGATTTCTTTTCCATTTCTAGGCTAATGTTTCCTCCATTTGTCATAGAATCTCCTACTCTGGGTTCATGTCCCACAGCATGAAGGGTCCTGGATTAAATATGACCAAGTAAGAAATAGTTACTTCTTCCCTCTCCGCAACTTTTTTGGAGAGCCTGCATACTGATTTCACTGACCGTGTGGCTCAAACCTCATTTGAATTCACCTTTTTCTGGAACAAAGGCCATACAGATTTGGCGCTGTGAACTTGTATTTATGCACCGTTTATGCTCCCCCCCCAAACAGTGTTAACAAATCTGAATTCTATCACAGTAGGAATGCATAGCAGCAGCACCAGTTGGTCACAGCCCCAGTGGACAGCTTGCGCAGCCAGAATGCCCATCATGAGCAGAATGGATAAACTGCTGTCGTCGTCCCATGAAATGCTATGAAGCCATGAGAACGAACAGCGAGCCCAATGCTGCTCACAGCAACCCAGGTCGACCTTTCAAACGGAGCACCCAACTGGATGTCATGTCCCACTTTAAATCCCAACACTCGGGTGGCAGAGGCAGGAGGATCTCCGAGTACAAGGCCAGCTGGGTAGAATACGTGACATGTTCCAGGCTAGCCAGGGCTCTATAATGAGACCCTGCCTCAAAAACAGTAATGATAAAATAAAAATAAATTCCAAAAGGCAGCACACATCAAGTGCAGTCAGAAAGTGTGTTCTATGCTTTATAAGTTGTAGAAGGGTCAAAGCCAGGCAAAATTAATCAATGGAAGAGGAATTGGGGTTTACCATTGTGGGAAGGTGCTGGAAGGGACCACCAGGGAAACTTGAAGAAAACAAGTAACTCTAGTGTTTGAGGGGTGTGTGGGATGTGTGTATGTATGTATGTTTCTATATTTGTGCATGTATACGTGATTTCTGCTTCTGAGTGGGCATGTTCAGTATGTGAAAAGTATTGAACAGTTCACTTAATGGCTCATGCATTGACTTTTCTATGTATGTAATATAATACATCAGTAGAAATTGCTTTTAGAAACGAAAGTTTTCTGCTCCCAACCCAACCCCTGTCAAAATGTCATGTATGTGCAATTTTGTTCCTTGATTGAAATACCTGGAGTGAATCCACATTTCAACGCCAGGCAGGTTGCGACTCCAGTTACACGCAGATTCATATATAATCCAGCAACCAACGATTTACATTGGGAATGTGTCCCCAGGTCCCCCACCAGTGGGCCCTGGACATCATCTGGCTACTTAGTCAGGAATACCAGTGTAATACCAAGAGGAACTGAGGCCCAGGGAAATAATCCCACTGATAGGAATCTAGAGCTCTCATCTGCTCCCTATCTATTGGTCTTGCAGAGAAGTGTTTAGAGTCCCTTTTGTATTCTGTTTTCCCTTCTAAAATTTCCTGTAAACACACAAGGGACTGAGGCAGGAGGATCAGAAGTTCAAAGTTAGTCTCGCCACCTAGCAAATTCAAGGCCAGCCTGAGCTACAGGACACTGACTCTAAAAGCTAAAGGGGAACCAGTCTATGCCTTTAATCCCAGCAGAGGCCGGGATTAAAGACAAGTAAATTTACGGCCAGCCTGGTCTACATAGTGAATTCCAGGGCAGTCAGGACTACACAGAGAGTCCCTGTCTCAAAAAAAAAAAAAAAAGCCAAGAGGTAAAGTAAGAGGGGGAGGGGGAGACAAAAGGAAGAGAAAAAAGTGTTTTCTCTCCCAAGATGAGTGTCAGTTATAGTCATACCGTTCTCCTGCTGAGAGCAGGACTCTCAAACTGCAGCATTTGTAATCTTCTCTCAGATTTCACTGCCGCACCCCCTGGTGGCAGTCTCTGTCCTAGCATGACGACCACCCGGCAGACACCATCAGATGGGCATCTACATGCATCTCTCTCTCTCTCTCTCTCTCTCTCTCTCTCTCTCTCTCTTTCTCTCTCTCCATATGCCTCCCATTCCCTTTCGTGAACTTTTGCTTCTCTCTGGGTCCCAACCCCCTTCTAACCCAGTCTTACAGATCTCTCATTCTCTCTCAGTTCAGCCTTACTAATGGCTTACTTGTTCCATGTCGAGTTTGACTGGTCTCTGACAAGTGAAGAAGAGAAGAGCTTCAAGTGTAACTCCTCTTGAGTAATAGTTCATACAAGTAGCATCCAATGCCTTAATCCAAAGAGAAATTGCTGCTCCGTGGTAAACGTCAATATCTTCTTGTCCTGGAATCCCAGAGCCACACAAAAAGGCTGCGTCAGTGTGGACTGGTAGCAAGCAACAGAAACAGACCCCAAGGAACTTACAGCAAGGACAGTAGTGCGTGCGTGCGTATGCGTGCGTGTGCGTGCGCGCGCGTGCGCGTGTGTGGGTTTAGGCAGAGCCTTGGAAGTTAACTGCAGTGGGAGAAGCAGTACAATGAGCCGTTGTAGGAATGGCCTGCTAAGGAAGTCATCTTTGCCCCACGGTAATGTAACCTCCACGGTACTCTGCTCAAAAGTCCAAATCCTCAAAGGGGGCTGGCTGGGGGTGGCTGGCGCTCAGTCATAGAATCCTTACCTAACATACAAGAAACTTTATTCCAGCTCCAGTGCCAAATCAACTGAACATGGCGGTGCATGCCTGTAATCACAGCACTTGGGTGGTGGAAAAAAAGAGAATAAGAAATTCAAGGTTATCCTCAGTTATGTATGGAGTTCAAGGCCAGCCTGGGCTACTTGAGATCCTGTTTCAAAAAGAAAAAGAAAAGTCACAGAAGGTGCTGCGGTCAGGGAGCCACCCCTGCCTAGGGTAAACAAGCACCAGAGAAGCCATTTACAAAGTGGGCAAGCTAGCTCAGTCCCATCAAAGTCCACCACCTAGATCCCATCATGAAAAAGCTGGAAATGAGACCTTGTCCATTCTAGCCAGAAGACCAGGCGGAGAAAATGAGGGCGAGCCGAGAAGCACTTCTCTCACCCTGTGAATCAGAACAGTACACTTCTGGCCAAACGTGTCTCCACAAAAGACTGCAGTGAACACAGCCATTCTTTATCTTTTTTTTTTCTTCCCGATGAAGGGACTGCCTGGCTCCAGGCGTGCAGTGAGGGCTATGGGTGAAACATACAGTTATCAGTCTGGGAGAAAGTACCATGAGGTTACATGGTTTAGAAAAAAAGAAAGATAGTCAGATAGATAAGGAAGCACAGCCCCTTGCCCTGTGGCACTCATGACTCGCTGTTTGAAAAAACTGTTACAAAACAACCTCCCTTTAAAAGGAGAGCCCAGCGACCAAAGTAAGTGAGCCATTCCGTGAAGCAGACCACACGTTGGGATCGGGATTGCTGGCTGCCGTCTGTAGTCCTGGAAACCAGCCACACGGACTGAATCAAATCCCAGATGCTGGGCCTCGGCTCAGATTTCTAAATAGCAACGGGACAGTCAACGGACCAGACAAGAGGAGGTATTTAAGTGAAATAGCATCTCCTTGCCTCATTTCTTCTTGTACTTTTTCCTACATCTTTCTGATGAAACGGAGTTTTGATTAATTTTCTTGACAATTTTGGGTACTTTGAATAATGTCTAGCAACAAAATTGTGGGAAAAAAAGTGCTCTTGAATTTTTATCTTATGATTATGACTGAAGCCAGATCTATGGGTCCTTCATCATTTCTTTGCTTATTTGGCTGCCATCAATCTATGGTAGCTTAAGTACAAGGACATTTTCCCAATTAAGGTCCCATGCATGGTTTCCAGGGTCATGAAGCAGACACAGCTATCTTTGTGGGGTGGCGCTTCCATTCAGGCACACACTCTAATCAAATAAGAAATGGTACACTCTCTCCTCCTCCTCTCCGCCCACACTGATCTTGAGGAGAACAAAAGAGAAAAAATGGAAGGCCTGCGTAAAATGAAGGCACTGAAGAAACTGACTCACAGGTCTCTTCTCTCTTTGCTGGCCAGAGGGAAGGTCAGACCTTTGAACAAAATGAGTGATGTAAGTACTAATGTTAGATGAGAGTAGAAATGCTTTTAAAATATACTTAATTGTGTGTGTGTGTGTGTGTGTGTGTGTGTGTGTGTGTGTGTTGTGGTGGTGGTGGTACATATCTGTAATCCCAGCTACTCAGGAGGTAGAGGAAGAAGGATTAAAAAAAATTCCTGGCCGCCCTTGGCTACACGTGAAGTTCCAATCTTTGTGAGTTCAAGGCCAGCCTGGTCTACAAGAGCTAGTTCCAGGATAGGCTCCAAAGCTACAGAGAAACCCTGTCTCGAAAAATCAAAAAAAAAAATGGAGAAAAAATTTAAAGAGACCCTGTTTCAAAGAAAGAAAGGTCACGTCACAAAGGAGGCTGAGGTCAGGAGCTCTTTACCTAGGTAAACAGATACCCTGACCAACAGTTTAAAAGGTAAACTTAAAGCTGGGTCTGCCCCATCAAAGTCCACGACCTAGATCCCATCATGCAAATGGTTTACTCGCGGGCTTATCCATTCCAGGCGATGTACCAGCTCAAACAATTGACAACAAACATGGCGACCGCGTAGAGGCCAGAGACCAACTCTGTGGGGTAGGTTCTCTCCTTCCACCTTTATGTCAGCTCCAGGGACCAAACTCAGACTGCCAGGCTTGGCAGCAAGGGCCTTTACACGCTGAGTCATCTCTCCAGCTGGACATTCCAAAACTAAAACTGGGTCTTTTTTCTCGTATTTATTAAATGTTGTGATTGACTAGGGATTGGTTAGGGTCTCGTGCATGTCACCATATATCATGCCCTCTTTTTTAACCTTATTTTGAAAAATTGAATGTAAGGTCTCACTACCTTAACTAAGCTGATCTTGAACTCACTCTGTCCTCTTCCTGAATAGCTCCCCTGCGGGTTTCTCACTGTAAATTGCCCTGTGATAGAATGTGGAAGCCACGCACACCCCTAACGCCTAGGCGGCATAAGTCAAGTTTGTTAGTAAACTTACAGTTAGAGAAGCAGCAAGCCGCAGCTGATTTCTAGTCTCCCCTCATTATCCCGTGGAGAAGCATGCTGGAATTCCGCTGGGCCAGAGTAGGCTCCTGTTCTCCAGTTCAGGGCTTTCCCACCTACCTCTGTTCTACTTTGCATCTGTAGGGGTGGAGCCGGGAGCTTCTGGTTGAGGAAAAGTTCTTCTGGTGTAAAGAGAGCCTCCAGAGCTCAATTAGGGGAGGTGTCACACCAAGGGCGCTTTTAGTGAGTTATTTCCAGGGGTGAACTGGCTTCTTAATGAAATCCCAAAGGGGGTTGCAGGGGTGGGGGTGAGACTTTGCATCTCTAGGTTTATCTTAACTCAGTATCAAGAAGAATGTGTCCTATGTTTTGCGCTCTAAGGGATTTGTGCATTGCCTGTCAACTCTTAATGTTTTACAACAGTGGTTTTCTTTTTAAAGTTTATGTCTATGAATGTATTGCCTGCTTGTTCTGTACGCATACCCTGCGCATGCCTGGCGCCCACAGTGGCGGGTCCTCCGGAACTTAAGTTAAGGATGGTTGCAAGCTATCATGTGAATGCTGGCATCTAAACCCAGGGCCTCTGCAAGAGCAACGAATGCTCTTAGCTACTGAGCTATCTATCTCTCCAGGCTCCCCCCACCCCATCAGTAATTCTTGAAAGACTTTGGGGTGAAGTTAAGGGCAGAATCACAACAAATGAAGGTAGTGGCATTCAATCTTGAATGTCCAGTAGAACTGTTAAAACATGGCAATGACTAGATTTTGACCGAGAGATTGTAATTTCATTGGTTTGAGGCTCAGCCTGACCTCCATGAGCTCTGAGAGTTTACCAGTTACTTTTCTGTTGCTGTAATCAGCTACCATAACCAAACTCATCCTAAGGAAGCTTTATTCGGGCTTATGACTGCAGAAGAGTAGATGTTCACAATGGCAGGGAAGGCTTGGCAGCAGGAACAGGAAGCAGAGAGATCACACCTAAAGCACACCTGGAAAGGAGATAGTGCCAACTGCAAGTAGAACGAAGTCTATAAGCCCTCAAAGCCCTCCCCCAGTGACCTACGTACGTCCTCTAGCAAGGCTTGCACTCTGCAAGTTCCAAACTTCCCAAACAGCAGGGAAATGGACCTGGGTTCTCTGCTATCACTGAGTCATCTCTCCGGCCCTTCCAACTTACTTTTGGAGACAGGGTCACTCACTAAACGGGGAGCTCAGTGACTAGGCAAGGCCCCACCTCCAGCATCGAGGTGACAGATGTGTGGCACTATGCCTAGCTTTTACAGAGGTGCTGAGGACAGGAATGCAGGTCTTCACACTTGTACAAGAAGCACTTTGCCCACTGACTCACCTTCCCAGCCCTGTAAGCCTGTCTTTTGATAAGGTGAAGACAGACTATACAGATCTTCAGAGGCAGAGGTCAGATAGCCCTCATCCTGTGGTTGAGGGGAAGGACCTGAGCGCAAATCTTCATCCAGAAGACACTATTTTACCAAGATAGAACTTTAAGATGTATCCACTTTACTGCATTTAGTTCTCAACAAGAGAAGAGTGAAATCTCAACTCTGTGACTGTTAAATGTGAAAGGGTTGTATCAAACCAGAACTGCTGGTGCACACCTAAAACACAGCACTCAGGAGCCTGAGGCAGGGGGATCACTGTGCAGTCAAGGCCAGCCTGGGCTACAGAGTGAGACCTTGCCTCCAAAATAAAGGGCTTACAACAATGAAATAATCACTTAACACAGTTTTTAAAAGTGAAAAGTCTTAGACAGGTGTGGTGACACAAGCCTTTAATCCCAGCACTCAAGAGGCAGAGGCAGGTGAATCTCTGTGAGTTTGAGGCCAGCCTGCTCTACAGAGTGAGTTCCAGGACAGCCAGGCTACACAGAGAAACCCTGTATCAAAAAAACAAAACAAAAAGGTGAAAAGTCTTTAACCTATGCTATATATACACATGAACATACACACACACACACACACACACACACACACACACACGGTGGTGGTGGCAGTAAAGGTGTTTGCCCCCAAGCCTGACCACCAGTATGATTCCTGGAATTCACATGGTAGAAAGAGAGAACTGAGTCTCACAAGTTGTCCTCTTCTGACCTCCACACACATACGCAATAATAAATAAATGTTATTTGTGAACTTTCAATTGTATATAAATTGTATATTTTAATATAGCCAGAAATCCAGTTACCCTTCTGAGCTTGGAGAAAGGACTATGTAGGATCCACTTCCCCACTCCTCAGCTCCTAGGTAAGAATCACTTGTGTCTGGTTTTCCGAGACAAGGTTTCTCTATGTAGTCCTGGCTGTCCTGGAACTCTGTAGATCAGGTTATCCTTGAACTCACAGATCCACCTGCCTCTGCCTGGCTCACCAGCTAGCCACTGTAGTAATATGGGGCGGCAGGGCTGCGTCCCCCACACCCGGCCGCCCACATGGCTAGCTTATGCCCCAAAATAATTACACAGACACTGTATTCTTTTAATCACTGCTTGGCCCATTCTCTTCTAGGCTAATTCTCACATATTAATTTAGCCCATTCCTAATCATCTGTGTGTAGCACCCCAAGGTGTGCTTACCGGGGAGATTCTAGCCTAGTCCATCCTGGGTCCGAGCTTCATCACGTGTGTCTGCCAGGGAGCAGGGCATGGCGTCTCTGCTGAGGCGTCTGCTCCCGAGAGAGCTGTGGAGTCTCTGACCTCACTTCCTCTTCCTCCCAGCGTTCTGTCCTGTTTTCTCCTCCCACTTATCCTCTAACCAATAAAATGGGCCAGGGCAGTGCCTTTATTAGCCAATGACCTTCCTCCATCAAGCCACAGTCTGATCTTGCAGAAAAGTAACTTTTCCTGGAAGAGTCACTGTTTCTGTGTCCTTTGACCTCTGTATGTCTGAGGTATCTGTTGCAGCAGCTAATCATGAAGTTTGTGTTTCTCTACTCGTTGCCTTTTCCTGCTATTCTGCAGCTCTTGAGATTTGAAGGGAATAGCTCTTTTTAAAAAAAATCCAATCCTTTATGTTCTCTGACCTTTACAAATATCCCCAGCTAAGCTCAAAGCCTGGCCCTAGTGTTTAATCAGGAAATGAACGTCAGTCACCACCTTAGAACCCCCTAAAGATGCCGTTATTCTGACTTCCTTCCATGGACAACATCTGCAACCTTTCCCTGAGTAATAAGTAACACTAGCCTCTGGAGAGGCCCTAGGAAGGATCGTTGCCTCCGTTCCTTGGGAATTTACAGGAAGGGGCTGTCTATGAGAGCTCAGGAAATCAACGTTGCCACTCAGAGACCTGATTTGAATTGAAAAGGAATTTCCACGGCACGGAATCAAATTTATCCAAGAGAATCTCAGAGTATTGAAACAGCTGAAAGATGATTCTTTAAACAAAGACCCAGGGCTGGAGAGACGGCTTGCTTGCTTGAGAGCACTTGCAGCTCTTGCAGAGGGTTCAGTTTCAATGCCCAGCCATCTGCAACTCCAGTTCCAGGGAATCTGGGACTGATGCCCTCTGTGGGTACCAACTACTCACGTAAATACAAATCCACAACCAGGCAAAACACTGATATGCAGAAAATCAAAATAAATAAACCTTCAAATAAAAACACCAAAGCCCTCCCAGGCAGTGGTGGCACACACCTTTAATCCCAGCACTCAGGAGGCAAAAGCAGGCAGAGCTCTGTGAGTTCAAGGCCACCCTGGTCTACAGAGCGAGTTCTAGGACAGTCAGAGCTACTCAGAGAATCCCTATCTCAAGAGTCATTCCAGATGAGCCAAGCCAGGACTGTTCAGCAGATCTTTCTGCAGTGATGGACCTGTTGTCTATCTGTGCTAAATATGCATCACAGTACCCATTAGCTATAGTAGCTGAGAACTTAGCATCGGGGCAGCATAACTGAGGAACTGACTTTTAAGTTGTATCTAAACACATAATAGCCCCAGGTGGCAACTGTAGTGACCATGGCAGCTCTTCCTGGTAATTATAGCTGGCATTGTAGGTGATATACTGTGTTTTAGTTTTGAGGGTTTTTTCCCCCCTTCACACCAGAGGAGAGTCTGGGTTATATCTGGCTTTGTTTTTTACATTTTTGAGTAATGCCTTTTTTCTCCTCAGTATAGCAGGGCCATAAGAAGTTGGTTATAATGTCCCTGAAGGTGCTACTGGCAGGTTTTGAACTAACTTTTAGGTTTTACACTAATTTTTCAGGGAAGTTTTTAGTAGTTTAATAGAACTGTTTGGTTTGGGGTTTTAATGCTCTACTGGGGATTGAACCTCCTTCACCAGTAAAAGAGTGATAACGATTCTTTGTAAACCAGACTCAAAGTCAGGCTCCTAAAACTTCTCCTAGGCCTTAAGCAGAGTCCTGATACTTGAATTGACCCACAGCCTCTGCCCCTCGATATCCAATCGCCCTCAGTGCTTGGCCCAGTTCCCCATTCTACACTACCCACCTCTGCCTACAAGCCCATGCTGTCAGATCTTCAGCAAAAATCTGATTGGCTTACATCCGACTTTGGGTTCTGTTGCTGTGATGGGCACAGAGACTGAAGGGTCTCTGGCCAGCTTGAGCATGTTGAGCATGGTTCTGGCAGGCCTTGCCCTTCTTCCCAAGTTACAAAGAGACTACACTCCTAAAGCTGGCCACAAAGGTCTATTTCCTTATTTGGTTACTTCCTTGTCCAGCTATGAAAGTATTGAAGTCCAGCAACCAAAAGCCCCCTATGGCTCACCTAATTAACACGCACACTTAAAATTAAACACCTCATCCTAACAGGGGTTTCCCCCTTCACCTTTATAAACTGCCTTTTGCCTATGTGCCACATGCCACATCTGTCTCCTCTCTGTCTAGAGGCAGTCCTTTGTCCTCTGGGGCAAATACCCTTGCCCCCTTTCCCTTGTTCCCTTCCCCTTCTTCCTTGTCCTTATCTCTTGTCTTTGTCCCTTATCCCTGCCCTCTGTCCCTCTGGGGCAAATAAACTGCTCAGAACTTTGTCCCAGGAACCCTGAGCTGGACACAGATAGTTTTCCTTAAATGGCCAAATCCAATTTGGGGAGGAAAGGATTTATGTCATCTTTAAGGTTACAGTCCATGGTTGAAGGAAGTCAGGGCAGGAACTTGAAGCAGAAACTGTGGAGAAATGCTGCTTACTGGCTTGCTCCCATGTTCACATCAGCTACCCTTTCACACACAGCCCAGGCCTAAGGCTAATACTGCCCCCCCCCCATGGGCTGAGTCCTCCTACAGCAATTGAAACTGAGAAAAGACCCCATAGATGCATCCACAGGCCAATCTGACAGTTCTTCAACGGAAACTCCCTTTTCCCAGGTGTGTCAAAACAACAGTCAAGACCTTGATGTTTTGTCGAACACAAATAATTTCTGAGAGCTTCACATCAAATGGGGCTATTTTCTGAGAGTAACGGACCATAGCAAAAACCAAGACTTCTAGACTGGGTAGAGTGGCATACCGTCATAGTCTCAGCACTTGGAGAGCAAGAGGATTATCCTGAGTTTGAGGCCAACCTTGACCACATAGTGAGTTCTAAACCAGGCTAGACTACAGAGCGAGATTCTGTATTAAACCAAACCAAAACCAAGATTCTTTTGTAATCATACCCTGATATTAACATAATCCAAAGCAAAACTAATCAGGCATCCCCTATCCTTACCAGCATGAGTCGCTTGCCCTGCTCTCCTAAGGTTAAATCTATTCCATTCATCACAGAAGCACCCTGCTTTCTGAAGGTACCCAGTGCACAGAACAGGAGAGTTTGCTTCCAGAAATCTTTCCCCCAAAGTGTTTTGGAATTGGAGGTTGACAAAGGAGACCGCCACATTCTCTAGTTCGATCACCACTAGTTTGAATGAATCCTTGCAGGCTAACAGTATGCACAGGTGAATTCAGGATGCTCATGACTAATGAATGTTTATTACTTTCGTTCATTCATCTGATGCAAGCAACAGAGCAATGCTTGTTAGACTAATTGCTGCCTTTTATTTATTTAGAGAGGGTTTTACTATGTAACCCTGGCTAGTCCTGAACTTGTGGACAGTCTCCTAATGAAGGGACAAAACAAACTCCATTTTGTGCTAGGCCCTCTGGAGTGCTTGGATTATAGGCCACCACGTTCAACCATTTTTATTTTCTATTGATGAGTTAGTTTTTTTTTTAAAAAAAAATGCTTATTATTACAGGTCGCCACTCATAATTTATTTCATTGTTCTGGTGGGGGTTTTTATTTTTATTTATTTAGGGAAGCGAGTATCGCATTCAGCCTTTTTAAAGAGCTTGACTCAGGCTGGCTTCAAACTCGAGATCCTCCTGTCCCAGTTTTTATTTTTCAGCATTTGCCTACTGGCGTCCATCACCACAGTCCGCCTGCTTTTGTTTTGTTCGTCTGTTTTACTGTTTTGACAGAAAATAAAGAGAATAATTTGGAGGGACCATCAGCAAACCTTGCCAATGGAAAAATGGCGGCTGGGTTAGCTTCACTACGGGCCTCAGCCCCTCCCTCGGGGCACAGCTAGGAGCCCGCCCCCCACCGCTCTGGATCGCTCTGCAAACGCGCTATTTCCCGGGCGCGTCAGCGGCGGGTTCCAAGCCCGGGTTCCAAGCCCGTGTTCCCGCGCGGGAATGTTTAGGGCTGGTGGGGGTTACGTCATCCGGCCCCAAGACCCGGAAGTTCCCTCCGGAGGCGGCTCCTGCACTTCCGGCGGCGCTGAGGACGTTAGAGCGGCGAGCGCGGTTTTTGGTGACTGGCCTACCGCCATTTCCGTTAGTTCGGCCCCCGGCTGAAGGGCTAACTCCGGTTTCCAGTGGAAGCCCATCCCCGCTCGCAGAGGCGCTCCGGCGCGCCCTCTGCCCGGGCGGCTCTAAGGTTGAATTCCCTCCTCCCTTTTAGCTAGGTAGCTAAGGTTGCTCGGACGCCATTACTCGTCGTTAGGTCTCAGGGACGTCCCCCGGGGGTGGATTTCTTCTGGCTTTGTTTAGTATTCAACCCCACCCACCGGAGTCTCTGGGCCGGCCAGGTCCTCTCCCTCTCCCTTGCCCTGGATCCTTATGCGGCTGCGGCTGCATAAAACATAGCAATGCCCCTGCCAGCGATTCCTCCCCCGCTTCCCTCCCCCACCCCGTTCTCCTGTTCCCTCAGGGCCAAGGCCTTTCTGGAAAGCTCGACTGTTAGGTTTAACCTAGTGCTAGAAGGTTCGATTTTCTCTGTCGTTCTGGAGAGAGATTTAAAGACTTAAAGGATGGGTTCCTGCTGGTTTGTTCCCTAAGCTTCTGGAAATTTTCACTGTGAGCATTCCTGGCGTTTTTTCTTCGCGTTTAGGCTATTTTGGTGCAGATGTGTGTACGCCCATCCCATAATAATTCCATACTTCCAAGCGTGTAATTACATCCAGGCAACACATTCTAGGACCCTACTCTTACTGTAAAAGCTTATATATGCCCGCGCATGCATATATATACATACATACATACATACATACATACACACACATGTATTTGGGGTTTTTTTTTTTTCGAGACAGGGTTTCTGCATAGCTTTTGGTTCCTGTCCTGGAACTAGCTCTTGTAGACCAGGCTGGCCTCGAACTCACAGAGATCCCCCTGTCTCTGCCTCCCAAGTGCTGGGATTAAAGGCGTGCGCTGCCACCGCCAGGCTTTATATTTGTATGTATATATGTGTGCATACACATACTCAAGCGTTAACAGTAAAAATGTATAAGCATTATACTTGCATCATATGTTCTGGGACTGAACTCCAACTGACAAGAAATTTGATCTGAATTAGAATGTGTTATAAATGTAAAGCACATCAGAGTTTTTGAGAATTATTAACACACAAAAATTAAAACACCTGTTGATATCAGATTTTGAAAGGACAGTATTGGGGTGTGACCTGGGTGTAGCTCAGTGGTAGAGCACATTTTAGTGTGCACAAGACCTTGGGTTTAAGTCAGGACCAAGAGGGGTGCACCCACCCACTGTGACAGTGGGGCTGATCTATTGGGAGCTCACCAAGGCCAGCTGGACTGTGACTGAAAAAGCAGGGGATAAAACCGGACTCTCTGAACATGACGAACAATGAGGGTTGCTGAGAAGCCAAGGACAATGGCATGGGGTTTTGATCCTACTTCATGTTCTGGCTTTGTGGGAGCCTAGCCAGTTTGGATGTTCACCTTCCTAGACCAGGACGGAGGGGGGAGGACTTTGGACTTCCCACAGGGCAGGGAACCCTGACTGCTCTTCAGACTTGAGAGGGAAGGGGAGAGGAGTGGGGAGAGGGGGAGAGGAGTGGGGGGAGGGGGGGAAGCTGGGAGGAGGCGGAAATTTTTTTTTCTCAATGAAAAAAAAAGAAAAAAGACCTTGGGTTTGATCCCTAGCATCCCATTTCTCTAAAGGAAAAAATATTTTAGATATACTGTGCCAAGTAAAATTATAATTAATTCCATCAGTTTTCTAACACGATTGCTATCCAATTTGAAAAATTGTTTTTGTGACTTGAAATCTTTCTGTGGGACAGGATTGCTCTAAGAAAGGCATTAACAATGTCCTGTGGCCAAATACACACTGCCCATTTTCTGCTTTGAAACAGGGTCTCTTGTGAGTCACCACGCGGGCTTTAGGGCTTTATGTCATGCTGAGGGGCAAACTCTGGCCCCTGTGCTTGCTAGGTAAGCACTCTACAAACTTAGCCTCATCTTCAGCACTACCACTCCTCCCTTTCCCCCATGCTTGCCTGGAAGCCAGAGTTCAATTTAGATGTCTTTCTCAATTACTGTCCCTCCCACTTGGTTTTTGAGATTTTGAGATAGACTGTCTCTGAACCTGAAAGTCACCAGTTCCACTAGACTGGCCAGTGAACTCCAAAGAGTCACATATCTCTCCCTTCCCATTGCTAGAATTGCAGGCTTGCACCATGAGCCTAGCTTTTTATGTGGATGTGGGGATCCAGACCCAGGTCCCCATGGCACAGCAAACAGTTTACCAACTGAGCCCTCTCCCCAGTCCCAGCCGTGTGTTGTATTATATTTACTGTATGTAGATAGATGTGTGGTTGTGTGCACATGAGGGCCAGTGCCACTGGGAACCAGAGGCATCAGATTTTCCCGAAGCCGGGGTTACAAAAGCAGTCGTGAGTCATCACACGTAGGTGCTGGAAACTGAACTCGGGTCCTCTGCAAGAGCCTTACACACTCAACTGCTTAGCCATTACTCCAGCTCCATTCAGTATTTGCTGTCTGTTGTGCTTTCTACAAAAGTAGCCGAGTTGAAAAGTCCCCATGCCAGAAGTCTAAAGTGTTTCCTATCTGTCCTTTTACAGAAAGTATTTGCTGACCTCCTGTCCTGGAACAACATCTGGTATGATACATATTAAATCTTTTAAAAACTGGTTTTTAGGGGGGCTGAAGAGATGGCTCAGAGGTTAAGAACATTGGCTGTTCTTCCAGAGGTCCTGAGTTCAATTTCCAGCAACCTCATGGTGGCTCACAACCATCTGTAATGAGATCTGGTGCCGTTTTCTGGCATCCAAGCATACATTCAGGCAGAATATTGTATACATAATAAAAAGAATTACAAAAAATGGTTTTTATCTCACTATAAACTCATGCTGTCTGGAATTGACAACCCCCCTCCTGTCTTAGCCTCCTGAATGCTAGGAATGTGTGTTCCAGTATGCCTGGAAAAATTATTTATTTTAAAATTACCTTTATTTATTGTGTGTGAATGTATATGTATCATGTTGTCCATGTAGAAGTCAGAGGACAACTTGTCATTTCTCTTCTTCTGCTATGTTCTAGGGATTGAATACACATGGTCAGGCTTGGTGGTAAGAACTTTTACTCACTGAGCCTTCTTGCCAACCCCCGGCAAATTTTTAAACTTTCTATTGTAAATTCATATCATTGTCAGTCCCTTTATAAAGATTAAGCCCGTCATTAAAACTGTTTCATTTAAATCATGCAGTGGTAGCCCACACCTTTAATCTCAGCACTAGGGTGGCAGAGGCTGGTGGATCTCTGTTAGTTCAAGGCCAGCCTGGTCTACAGAGCTAGCTCCAGGACAGCCAGAAGTGCTACACACAGAAACCCTGTCTGGGAGCCGGGCGATGGTGGCGCACGCCTTTAATCCCAGCACTCGGGAGGCAGAGGCAGGCGGATCTCTGTGAGTTCGAGGCCAGTCTGGTCTACAGAGCTAGTCCCAGGACAGGCTCCAAAGCCACGGAGAAACCCTGTCTCGAAAAACCAAAAAAAAAAAAAAAAGAAACCCTGTCTGGGGCGTTCCAGAAAAAGGGACTATCTCATTTAATTTGAATACTAATCCAAGGTGGCAGAGTCACCCCATTTTGAAGAGGTACAGGATGATCAGTAAACTTAGTCAGCTTGTTAATACTCCCTCACTTCCAGGAACTAGACTTTTTTCAGCGTCCATATCCAAGAGATTGCTAAGACCTACCTGATTAGCCCACAGTGGCTTTTGAAATCTAGGATTTTAAAATTTTTTGTTGGGCTGGAGAGATGGCTCAGAGGTTAAGAGCATTGCCTGCTCTTCCAAAGGTCCTGAGTTCAATTCCCAGCAACCACATGGTGGCTCACAACCATCTGTAATGGGGTTTGGTGCCCTCTTCTGGCCTGCAGCATACACACAGACAGAATATTGAATACATAATAAATAAATAAATATTTAAAAAAAAATAAAATAAAATTTTTTGTTACCATATAGAATGGTAGGGTTTTTTGTTGTTGTTGTTGTTTGGTTGGTTTGGTTTGGTTTGGTTTGTGGTCTTGGGGGAGTTGTTTGTTTTGGTTTTGGTTTGATTTGGTTTTTCTTTCTTTTTTTTTTTGTTTTTCGAGACAGGGTTTCTCTGTGGCTTTGGAGCCTGTCCTGGCACTAGCTCTTGTAGACCAGGCTGGTCTCGAACTCACAGAGATCCGCCTGCCTCTGCCTCCAGAGTGCTGGGATTAAAGGTGTGCGCCACCACCGCCCGGCTTGATTTGGTTTTTCGAGACAGGGTTTCTCTATAGCCTTGGCCTTCCTAGAACTCCCACTGTAGACCAGGCTGGCCTCGAACTCAGAGAGATCACCTGCCTCTGCCTCCCAAGTGCTGAGATTAAAGGTGTGCACCACCACCACCCAGCTCAGAATAGGTTTTCTATGGCATTTTTATTTGTAGAAGTCACTATATTTTATTCTAATTTATCTCCATCACCCACTACCTCTCCATGTTCTCTTCCCCCTCTGATGGATTCCCTTACTCTCATTTCCCCTGCCCTCTTCTCATTATCCCCTTTCTAGTTTTATGATAGAAAATTTTTGAATGATTTTATTAAAGAACAGGAATTGAGGTGGACTTTGTCTTCCAGGACTTACATACAGTACATGAGTACAAGCAAGTTGCTAATATAGTGACTAGAATTGAAGCTCACACGCTGAAAGGAGAGGAAGCATCCTGGACGCTTTGTCACTTGTTTAACAGAAGAAAGAATCTCGTAAACTCTTCGGAAGCTGTAGTCAAGGGAATAAAAGAGGTACTACTTCTTTGTGGGAACTGTAGAAAAAAATGTTCTTAAATATGGTAAACATGAGAACACTGTAGTGATTTTGTGTTTTTCACAGATTTTCTGTTGTTAGATGAAATTTACCTCCCAGACTTATTGTGCAAATTGAGGTAACCTGAGCGTGAATAGCGTCGTAGACTTGCTCAGTAAATGTTCATTGCCTCCTACTGTTAAGAGGTAAGTATTCGAGAATATCAGGAATTGTATACATTTCAACATTTACTACATTACAATCATAAAAGCTTCTAATTTGAATTGTACACTGCAGTGTTTTTAATGGGTTCTTATATAATAGGACTTACCTAACAAAGTCTGAAGTTAGAGAGGTTCTGTGTATTCAGTCCAGGAGCAAGACTACAACTCTTTTTGGAACTAATGGCAACCTGTTGGTGAAGTAGGTTGGAGGGGTCAGTTCTTGTGTGTGGTTTAAATCAGAATTGGCTGGAGAACTGAACAAATGCCCAAGTTCTCCACTGATACCAGGCATGTATATGGTACACAGATATACATGCAAGTGGGCAAAATACCCATACATGTAAAATTATAAAAAAAGAAAATAATTTTCTTCAAACTTAAAAAAAGACCCCACAATAGGGGATTTTTAAAACTACATTTATATGGCATGTGAGTTTGCATAAAGGAAATACCGGTATTCTTATTTTTCACAACTTTTCTCTAAATTTAAAAGTATTTCCAAATAAAGAATAAGTGGGTCATCTGGATGTGACTCTGTTTTTCCAACAGCTCAAATGTCAGCACATTGTATCCTGCTGACTTTCAGAGTTCACCAGACCTGCTTCCCAACCTGTAGTATCTGTTTATTTGCATTGGTTCCAACATTAGTATCCCATTTCTTTTTTATTTCCTTCTTTATATTCAGAAAAATATCAGTACAAAGATTATAAAGGCATTAGGTATATCAGTCTCATAACTGAATATGAGGAGAAAATAGCCCAGTGTTTGCTCAGCATTGTCTTATGGTTGCTTAAATGAGCATGATTTTATTCCCAATGATTATCAGATTCCACCCAAGATGAACTGATTTTTTTTTTTTTGAGACAGGGTTCTCATGCATTCCAGGCTAACCTCAAATTTTCTCTGTATCTAAATATTGTGTTAAACTCATGTTCTTTTAGTCTCCATCCCAAGTGCTGGGATTGCAGGTGTACACATGCTAGGTTCCTGAATAATCTTAATCTAGAAAGATACTAATGTACAGTATCTTGTACAGTGGAGGTGGAAAAGTTTAGCTGATATTCTATCAAGTCTTTGAATGTTCTGCTGAAACTTTGCAGTCATTTTTTCCCTTCTGCTATTGAGAATAGAAGTCTTGAAAGTTGACTAGTTCACATTGCTGTATTATCTAATCTGCCACACCCATTTATATCACATTACTCTTTCAGAAAACATCACATGGATAACTGGCAGAAGTGCTAGTTCACACTCCAAGAGCTGCAACTAGTAAAGGCAAACTTAAAAAGATTGAACCATCTTTTTTTTTCTTTGCAGCTGTAAAGATGTCTGACAAAAAACGTATCATTGCCAAGGCTTCCCTGATTGAGCAGCTGGTGGCTAAAAGGTATTTTGAGGATATTGGCAAACATCTGACTGAACTTGAAATGATATATGTGTCTAAGGAACATCTCCAGGAAACAGAGTTAGTCAGAGCTGTATACAGAGTCCTCAAAAACTGCCCCTCCAGGGCTTTGAAAAGGAAGGCCAAGTGTCTGCTGGCAAAGTGGAGAACTTTCTATAAGAGTACACACCTCAAAACAAAGGAAAGCCTTAAATTATTCCCTTCTAATGTTAATGAAGAAAAACATGCAGAAGTTTCTCAGGAGGTGAGCCAGGATGGGGCATCAGGTTTTAGTTATGATGAGATAGCAGGTCTCTGCAGTTCTCTCTCTAGGCTGGCATCTCAAGATGCTGAAAAAAAGCACGCTGCAGCAATTGAGTCTGAAAGTAGCACCACTCAAATGGAAATTAATGAAGAATATTTGGGGGATGTTAACCCTGAATCTACTAGCAAGAGCTCAAGTGTGTTACAAGATCCCCTAGTGTCTCTTAGATCTAAATGCGTAGAGCTTCTTTACACAGCGTTAGCTCGTTTTTCCACAAATGGCATGAAAACTCATTTGTGGCAGAGATTTGCAAGAGAAATTGAAGAGTACATTTTTACCCTTTATTCAAGCAACATCAAAAAATGCAAAACTTGTATTCGAAGCAAAGTTGCCAATTTGAACAACCCCAGGAACTCTCATTTACAACAAAGCCTGCTGTCTGGAACCATGTCTACAAGAGAATTTGCTGAAATGACTGTCCTGGACATGGCAAATGAGGAACTGAAGCAGTTGAGAGCTTTCTACACAGAAGCCAGTATTCAGGAACATCACCTTCCCCACACAGTTGACGGCACACAGACAGATAAAATAAAGTGCAAGCGCTGTGAGGAATACAACTGCAAGGTCACTTTAATTGCCAGAGGAACACTTTTCCTTCCAGTTTGGGTGCAGAATTCAAACCCAGATGAACAAATGACCTATGTCATTTGTAATGAATGTGGGGAACAGTGGTACCATAACAACTGGGTGTGCTTGTAATTTGTATATAATCCCTTCAGGGTCATATGTTTTACATGTATAACCCTTTTGTGCCCATTTTTTATAGAATCTTACCGTTATTTTTTTGTCTGGGATTTTGGTTTGTGAATGAGCTCACTATGTAGCCAAAGCTGGCCTCGGTCTCTTGAGTGCTGGAATATTAAGTGTACGCTGTCACACCTGGCTGGGTATACTGTTCTACTCCAGTTCTTGGAACAAGGAACCAGAGTTGTTTGCCAAAGTTAAGGTCATTGTTGCTAAAAGTTGTTTTGGAAGAGTAGAAGACTATCACTCTGTACTTTGTGGCCATTTATAGAGTGGCAATGTAGTACCACATGGCCTAAGAACATGCTAGAGGGACAGACTCTGACCCTATACTCCTTTGAATCCTGATCTGCATCTTGGCAGAATCCCCAGATCATCCTCTGAGATACCTTGAGAAGCACTGATATTGCTACAGGCCTGTGGCTCTCAGGAGTGACTATACATTGGAGTTTACTGGAGAGCATTAAAAGTATACAGGTGCCAAGGGTCAAGCCTAGAATAATTCAGTCTGAACCTATGGCATGGGACCCAGGCATCAACATTGCTCTGGTTATTTCTCAGTTTAAGTTGCAGTTAGAGTTGAGAACTGCATGTAAATAGTCTCATTTGAACCTTTCTATAGTTCTGAAGAAATGAATGTTATTCTGGAGATATTACAGATGAGGAAAGAGGCCCACAGAGCCTCAGTGACTTAACCAGGTTACATAACTATAGGTAGTCTGCCTCATATTTTTCAGCTTCCTTATGACGCAAGTGTGATGGCTGTAATCCAAATGCTAGGGAGGATGAAGCAGGAGGATTTAAATGAGTTCAGGGGCAGTTTAGATTTTAAAGTCCCTGTCTCAAAAAATATTAAAAAGGCACTGTGGTGATTCAAGTTTGTAATCTTAGCACTGCGAATGCTAAGGCAGAAACCCGTGGGTTATGTAGAGAAACACTGTCAAAACTAAAGTATTCACAGTCTGAGAATGACTTGATACTGACTTTAGAAAAAGTCTACTCCTGGAAATGGGCGCTAAGCAAATAGTGTTTGGAGCCTCTAAGTTTACATGATTAGAGTTTTATTCTTTTGTCCTTAATTTTCTCATTTTTACATGTCTCTCTTAACCTATGAAAAGTTGCACTGTAAGTTAGAATCTGACTTAGAGCTTGCTTTTGCACTTAAATGAGCTGTGCATTTATTTTTTTCTTTGTGTGAGCTCTTCATAAAGTCTTTATGATAACTAGTTTCTTGATGTTAGGAATCTTCATTTCTTCAAAGTCATGTGTGTTAAAATCCTGCTTATATGAAAATGGCACTAGTTGTCAGAGGAAGTTCACTCCCTCAACCTTTGAATTTATCAACATTTATTTACCTACTAACTGAAGAGGAAATCATTCCTCTAAGGCCTTTCTAAACAGTGTTTACTGATTTATATGCTTAAATACAGCAAGCCATTTGTATGATTATGGCTAATTTTCTTCCTTAAAAATGATAGAATGTTATTTGGGGTTTTGATTTTTTAACATGTAAAAAATTTATGCATCCACACAGAAGCTTAGATATGCACTCCTTTTTCAGTTTACCAAGTGCTTAGATATCCATTTTATCTTTTGTTGTTTGCCAGACATTCATGAGTAGTTTCTGTTTTTATAAGACTGGTACCAACCTGTAGCCTAAGCTAGATTGAAACTCAGACTGGCTAGCCTTAATTTCTGGAGTGCTGTAATTTGGGGTGTAAACCATTTATTGATTTTATCATAATAAAGAGTTTATTTCTTAGTTCCACGTACGTTCACATGTTTTCTTCAGTTACTTTCCTCTAAATCCCCAATATTCCTTCATTGGAATCTGTAGGCTTTTCTTTAGGTATATTTTTTACCTCCTTATGACAGTTTCCCAATGGATGCATAAAACTAGCAGACATTTTTGTTTCATATGTTTTGAAGAAAACAACTTGAGACTGTCAAGTCTGAGTTACATTTTGTTGTATTTTCTCCATTTTGCATTCCAGGACTGTTCATCATAATGCAATGTGTTAGTACTTTAAACAGAAACTTATAGAGTCATCAAAAACTCAAAAGTTTCACAAAGTGTGGTTTCATGTGACTTGGAATGACCTTAAAACCTAAATGTTGGTTGTGCAAGACTACACACAGCACATGAAAACCATGCTTAATTTATTCAAGTCAGTATTGGTATTTGGGTTTTCTATGTATCTATGTATGAGTATTATATACTGAGATTTTATAAGCTACATTTACCAAAATGAAAGCACTTGAAATGGAAAAAAAACTCTTATTCTCCAAGATTTTTTTTAATGTGTGCAGTCTTCCTCACTTCCCATAAGCTTTGTCAGTTAGTTTTGCAACTAGGGAAATGGTGCTGTTGGTTTTATTCTTTTGGTCAGCGAGACAGTTACATTTTCTGAGTATAGATAATTCTTTTACATTCTGTCTTATCCCAGAGAGAGAGAAAGGGAGATGGAGGGAGGGGTTTGTTTATTTGTTTGTTTGTTTGTTTGAAACAGGGCTTCTTTGTGTAGCCTTTGTAGTCCTAGCTCTGTAGCTCTGTAGACCAGGCTAGCCTTGAACTCACAGAGATCTGCTTGTCTCTGCCTCCTGAGTGCTGGGATTAATGGTGTGAAAGAGGAGTTTCTTTACAGTTGCTGGTAGGGTAGGTTCTAATTTAAAATTACCCTTACAGGAACAAAGAGCGACTCTGAAAATGCCAAGATGGGAAGGTACCTGATTATAAGGAACAGCTTATGTAAATGAGAGACAGTGTAAAAGAGCCAAGAGTTCATGAGTTCCGTTGTAGGTCATGATAACAATGAGGACTTTGGGGGGATAGGGTGGTTTGTGTTTAAAAAAAAAACCCACTAAAGCTAGGCAATTTGTAGTCATGGAATCTGAGTGTCTTTTTTTTTTAAATATTTATTTATTTATTTATTTATTTATTATGTATACAATATTCTTTCTGCGTGTATGCCTGAAGACCAGAAGAGGGCCCCAGACCTCATTTCAGATGGTTGTGAGCCACCATGTGGTTGCTGGGAATTGAACTCAGGACCTTTGGAAGAGCAGGCAGTGCTCTTAACCACTGAGCCATCTCTCCAGCCCCCTGAGTGTCTTTTAGGAAGATGATTGTAGCTGCTTTGTTGAGTGATGAGAGAAACAAGGATGGATGTGGGAACATCGGTTAAGTGGCCATTGACAATGGTTAAATGTATAGAAAGGGCTGAAGAGAGGGCTCAGCAGTTAAGACCACTGGCTGCTCTTCCAGAGGACCTAGATTCAATACCCAGTACCCACATGGCAGCTCATAACTCTATAACTCCAGTTCCAGGGAATCTGGCACCCTCACAAAGATGTACATGCAGACAAAACTCGAATGTGCATAAATTTTTGTAAATAAAAAAGTATAGAATGGTTTGTCTGGATCCTGATAGTTGATGAAACCCTTAGCAATTTCGCAAATGACTGTTTCATAAAATATGTCCAATCAAAAATTTCCTCCCTGTGGCCAATAGTCAAATAACAGTGCAAAATGTCAGCTTGTGCCCCAGTCTCCATGGTAACTACATAGGGTGAAAACATCCATTTTAATACCTGAATGTGGGAAGGTTTTCTCCATGGCTTTTTCCGAATCAGTCTCCTTTGTCCATACTTTTTTAACGTGAAGAACTGAGTACAATTGTGGCTCTGTCTCTTCCCTGGGTATTTCCTGTGATGAGAGCCTTCTTTCATTTCCAGATACCATTTCTAAGTGCCAGGCAGAAAGCTTGTGGCTGGCAGTACTCCATTGCCTTTGCTCAAAGGGTCTGGACCTTCCTCTTTTAGGTCAAATTGCTTTGTTTTTATAATGCCCAGTAAATGTAAAATATTTTGCCCCAGTTTTTTATGTCTCTCAGAGGTACTTATTGTAAGCACCCAGGTTGTAAGCAGTAACTTTTTAGTCTCAGAAGAGTGCCACAATCAGATGGACGAACCAATGGCAACCTCATGTAATCCTATTCATATTTAAAGTGAGGTGGCCAAAGATGCTACCACACACTGCCAGAAACTTGGTGTTGGAAGGATTACACATTTTGCCTTGCCAGGCACTAACTCTTCTGACACACAGGAACCTCCTTGAATCCTTTTTTGTGACATCATGTGGCCATCTGCTATTTTGAAAAGTAAGTGATTTTAGAATAAAATGTTAAAAATTAAAATAGAATACAAGGTAGCTGAGGCTGGCCTCAAAGTTCATATATGAATTTTCGTGGATGTATATTCTTTTTTTTTTTTTTTGGTTTTTCGAGACAGGGTTTCTCTGTGGTTTTTTGGAGCCTGTCCTGGAACTAGTTCTTGTAGACCAGGCTGGTCTCGAACTCACAGAGATCCGCCTGCGTCTGCCTCCCAAGTGCTGGGATTAAAGGCGTGCGCCACCACCGCCCGGCTGGATGTATATTCTTGCCTTCTTTAAAAATGAAAATGAGCTGGGCAGTGGTGGTGCATACCTTTAATCCCAGCACTAGGGAGGCAGAAGCAAGTGGATCCCTGAGTTTAAAACTGGTCTACAGAGCAAGTTCAGGATAGGCAGGGCTACACAGAGACACCCTGTCTTGAAAAAAAAATAATAAAACGAAACCTGAATATGAGAATCAGTTCAAGGTTCTTGTCATTGTCATCATCATCACTATTACTATTTGGGACAGCTTCTCATGTAGACCAGGGTTTGACCACACTACGAAACCATAACCAAAGATGACCTTGAGCTTCCGATCCTTTTGTTCCCACCTTCCCAGTGCTAGGATTACAGGCATATACCATCATGCCTGGTTTTATGGGGTACTGAAGATGGAACCCAGGGCTTTGTGCATTCTAGGCAAATGCTCTACTGACTGAACCACATCCCTAGCCCTGTTAATCCTTTTCAAATAATGACACATTTCTGAAAATCTAAAACAGGCATGGAAGAGTTACTGAAGTAAGAAGCAAATTGAAATATTATTCATTTAGAAACCATGTTTTATCTTCAAAATATAACCACTTCTGAAATGATGTAAACATAGATGCAGCTGCTTATAAAAGATACCAAATGGCATCATAATTCACCAAATTTGCCTTTGTGGATTGAAACAAAAATTTAAGAAATTTCCAAGAGTACCCATGAGGCCCTGAGTCCTCTGACTGGACTCCACCTACTGTGCCTCTCCTTAAATCGGTGGATCTCAAGTTCCCTGATGCTGTGACACTTTAGTACAGTTCCTCATGCTATGATGATGCCTAACCATAAAATTATTTCTGTTGCTACTTCATAACTGTAATTTTGCACTGTTACAAATCATAATGAAAATATCTGTTTCCAGTGGTCTTAGGCAACCCCTGTGAAAAGGCCACTCGACCCCCCAAAGGGATCAAGACCCTCCGGTTGAGAACCATTGCCTTAAATGATGGAGGATCCCAAACTACAAAAGTGGTTTCACTTTCCTTCCTTGGCCACAATATGACCACAGTATGGCATTTATCCAATCTGCATTGGCCATAATTCATATCGGACAGGCACGGCTCAGTGGAAGAAAGCTGGAGTCTGTATCCACTCATGTCTAACAGCAAAGGATTGATCCCGCAATTTAAGTGGGCTATGTCTTGCTATTCATGAGGCCACTGGGTAGGCTTGTCTTAGTTTTAGCATCTTTTCAGGCAGAAATGTCTCTTTCTGCAGTATTGTTTCCATTCAGTAGATGGACTTTTTGCTCACAGCAGACTCCTCACAAAGGGTTGAGCAGGAAGTTTCTGTATATCTTGAGGGAACATATTTTAAAATGAGATAGAAGTGACACACGATGTTTCAGAAGTAATAAAAATGTGTGATGGCCTGGTGTGCACAGGCTTTTAATCACAGCACTCAGGAGGCAAAGGCTAGGTGGATTTCTGTAATTCCAGGCCAGCCTGGTCTATGTAGCGGGTTCCAGAGAGAACCTGTCTCAAAAAAACAAAAACAAAAACAAGCCGGGCGGTGGTGGCGCACGCCTTTAATCCCAGCACTTGGGAGGCACAGGCAGGCGGATCTCTGTGAGTTCGAGGCCAGCCTGGTCTACAAGAGCTAGTTCCAGGACAGGAACCAAAAGCTATGGAGAAACCCTGTCTCGAAAATCAAAAAAAAAAAAAAGGCTGGAGAGATGGCTCAGAGGTTAAGAGCACTGGCTGTTCTTCCAGATTCTTGAGTTCAATTCCCAGCAACCACACGGTGGCTCACAACCATCTATAATGAGATCTGATGCCTTCTTGTAGCATGCAGGCATGCATGCAGACAAACTGTATACATAATAAATAAATCTTTACCAAAAAAGAAAAACCTAGTATTAAAGCCCTAAAATTGTATTAGTATTAAAGGGTACTGAATTGTAATCAAGAGAAAGAAGTCTTGTTTTCCATTTCCTTGTGGGTAACTACAGATAGCAACTGTGCACTACCTTGAAAAGCCACAAGAAGACTGAGGATGTAGCTCTGTTGGTAGTATTCTTACCTAGCCTACACGAGGCTCTGTGTCCAATCCTCAGCAACACATTAACACGGCATGGTGCCACCCACCTGTAATCCAAGTCTTTCAAAGGTAGAAGCTGAGGATAAGAAGTTCAAGGTCATCCTCAGCTACTTATCAAGTTCAAGCCAGGAGTCCTTCCTCAAAAAAAAAAGTTACTGGCTGGAGACAAAGCTGAGTGGTAGAGCTACTAGCATACATGAGGCCCTACATTCGTTCAATCTGCAACATCAGCAAATAAACAGACAAATTCAGAACCCATTGAGTTGTTGCATTGGCACTGTGTTAGCGCCAATGAGGTGGGTCAGCAGGTAGAAGTGCTTGCTGCGAAGCAAGCTGACAACATGGGTTCTATCCCTGGAGCCCATAAAGAAGAGAGAAAGAAGTGATCCAGCAAGCTGTCCTCTGACCTGCATGCACTGCTGTGGAGCTCATGCGCGTACACAATGAATACATTAATAAACGTTTTAAATATTTAAGTTACAGAAAGGATTTTGAATGCTTTTATTCAAAAAATGCAATGCTTAATAAAATACATAATTCTAACCTGATTTCATCACTTAAAACACATATGGAAACATCACATGGTACGCCATTAAGTTATACAATTTTGTGGTTTGGGGCCTTTGTGAATTGCATGCTCATGGGTTCAATCGCCAGTACCAAAGATGAATGCATTTAATTAGCTCAAAACCTGAAAAAACAAACTAGATTGTGGAGATGGACACGCACCTCTATGAATAGGGCTGGTCATTATTGACTTGCATGCTTTCGATGAATGAACTCTGTTTCAATAAAGCTGGTAACAAAACACCTGATTAGCTAAGAGGAAAGTGGAACTTCTGTCGGATATTTCTGAGCCTTCAGAGTCCCAATTATCCATACATGCCAGAGGAGAAATAACGACAATCTTCCTCAATGGGGGCTTTGAAGGGCCACCACAGCCAGACCCCTGCCAGGTAAACACCAAGTTTCCCAGCACCTCTGAAGCTGCCAGGATAATTAGTTCCCTGGGCCCTGGCATTTAGTTTCTGCATGGAAGACCCTCTTGCTTGCACCCAGATTCACAGGCCTAGTGGAGGATCCATCCCCGCCCCAGACACTTTTGAGAAAAGATCTCTCTATTATGTAGCTCTGACTGTCTTAGAACTCACTCTGTAGACCAGGCTGGCCTCGAACTCACAGAGATCCAGCTGCCTCTGCCTCCTGAGTGCCGGGATAAAAGGAGTGTGCTACCACACCAGGCCTCTGCACACCAGGATAAGCCCTGGAAAAGTAGAAAATCCTTTAGAACCAACGCAATCCATTGGCATTCTATGTTCCTGGTTAGATCTATGTTCACCAAAGAACCTTGTCACCTAACACTGCAGACGCAGGCCGCCACAGTGAAGCTCTCACACTGTGGACCCTGGGGTTGCTGGAAAGAAGTAGAGAGAGGCCCAGGCTCCATCCCAGACCTACCGAGTGCTCAGTCGTGCCTGTATGGATTCACTCCGTGAGAGGCTGCCTGTCCGCAGCGACAGACAAGGAATGTGCCCCCCCCCACCCTTTGGATGGAGGTTCTTAGCTGACAATATTCTTTCCACGTGCCTAAGTCACCAACAGCCTCCACCCTCCATGACGTCAAGGGACAATTCTTAGCCTTGAAACCGATCATTAGCATTTGATAGTTTTCATGTATGTACATATGTATTTTCAAATATCTCTATGTATGTATGAATGGTGTGTGTGTGTGTGTGTGTGTGTGTGTGTTAGGGATCTCTTATTCAGCACAGAGGTTGACCTGAAATTTACTGTGTAGCTTCAAATTCATGTAACTCCCCCAAACTCAGCCTCCTGAGTGCTGAAATGAGGTACCGGCCCTGGACCAACACCCGAAGTTTTTACTTCATTTTGTTGAATAGTTTTCCTCATGGCTGGAGCAGGTTGCTCTTCTGTTTTTCCCTTCCCTGAGTTACTCTAGCTCAGCCAGTTGTTTGCTTTCCTGACCTTTCAGCAGTGGAATGCCCCACATCTTGAGCCTGCTATCTCATCTCTGTCAAACCATCCTTTGGTGATCTTATCTAATTCCCTGGCCTCTAGAACTCTTAGGACTTACCACTCTTTCCCAGGCCTGCATCTCCCCACTTAATCCCAGACCCATAAATCTAAAGGCCGACTTGAGAACTCTCCACTAGTTGAACCCTGGAGTCCAGTTACTGAGGATGAGTCACCCCAAGAATATACTCTCACACCTCAGTTGATGTAATAGCAAGAGGATTTTAATTCTGCCACGGTAGGGTCACTTAACATTCAATAGCATTCAATGCCAAGGACCCCGGATGCCTGCTACAAGCCATTTTTTAAAGCAAAAATCCATAGAAACAAGGGGGGGGGGAAACTCGGGGGTTGTTTTCCAACTAGTAGGATTGGCTTATTCAGGGGACTTCTAATAACAAGTGGTCTGAGCCAGGGCTGCAGAGCAGTTGCCAGATGGGGGTCATTCTGACCCCTTTCCAGGGACAGAGTCGAAACATCTGTGGACATCTGTGGGTTATCTTGTCCCAATTCTAGGAATGGGGCTCTATTTGGAGAATATCCACAAGGACATAGGGTGATATTCAGTACGTGCCTGTATAGCTGTTAGATTCCCGGAGAGGGGGCACTAAGGTACTAAGACTGAGGGCTCAGTAATGGCCTCAGAATTGTCTGAAAGTTTTACACACTGATGTGTAATAACCATCCTAACATGTTTAAAATCCACCTTCCAGTCTTCTAACTCCTGCTTCTCCCTGGCTGCCTCGTGTTACTTGAACTGAAAACTCTGACAAGGAGCCCACATTGGCTCCTTGCTTTCTTTCACAATAGTTTGCTAATAATAAGAAAATTCCATTTTATTGATTATACTTCATATATATATATATATATATATATATATATATATATATATATATATCGAGAAGCCCAAGTTTAATATGGAGCTGGGGAGATGGCTCAGCAATCTCTTGCTGAAACGAGGCATAGTGGCGCATTCCTTTAATCTCAGGAGGCAGAGGCAGGAGGATCTCTGTGAGTTTGATCCAACTAGGTGTACAGAGTGAGGTCCAGGACAGCCAGGACTACAGAGTGAGACTCTGTCTCTCGAATAAGGAAAATAGTTGCTGCTCTTCTAGAAGACCCAAGTTTGGTTTTTAGAGCCAACAACCATCTATAGCACCTTGCTAACTAAATCACCACCACCACTCCCATATACCTTGCTATGGACTGGAACCAGTCAGACTGGCCTCCTTGCTGCTCTTCGACTGTGCCAGGCACACACCTACCACAGGACCTTTGCACTAGCTGTTGCTTTGGCTTGGAATGCTCTTATTCCAGAATTCTAATGAGTTGACTTACCTCTCACAAGTCCTAGCTTAATGAGTGTTGCCACCTTTTGCTTTCCCCGACCATTTCCTGTATCACCTACTACATTTTCTGATTGATTTCAAAGAGCTTATTCACCATCTAAATGTAATGCCTTCATCACCAATACTGATGATTCCCTGTCTCTTTCACTAATTGTAAACTCTGTGGCTCAGAGATTTGCCTCTTTGGCTCGCAGTCCATTCCTATCCCCTATAATAGTTTCGAATATACAGAAAACACTCAAGAAATGAGTGTTGCCAGGCCGTGGTGGCAGGCAAAACAATTCGAAAGAATGGAGACTTAGAAAACGGTGGACATTTTGCTTTTCTTTTTCATGTAGAAACTTTGAGTAAACACACATATTATAGTCTTCTGTCACATATTTCCAAACCAATATAAATTAATTTGCAATTGTTTTATAATCTTACCCTTTCTAATATAGTTACTGTCTAAGTGTTCAAGAGCATTGTCACAGAAATAGATGGAGAACAGCAGAAGTGAAAATTCCTGAGCCAGAAATGGTTGTGTATGCCAATGATACCATCTCTTAGGCAGTGGAGGTTCAAAAGTTCATGGCCAGCCTCGTGTGCGTAGCAAATTCAAGGCCTGCCTGGGATACTGAGCCCCTGGCTCGTGGTGCCTGCCTTTAATCCCAGCACTGGAGGGGCAGAGAAGGGTGGATCTCTGTGAGTTCAAGCACAGCCTGGTCTACAGAGCTAGTTCCAGGATAGCCAGGGCTACACAGAGAAACATTGTCTGGAAACAAAACAAAAAACCCCAAACCAAACAAACAAAACCAAATCAAAACAAGCCATTTGTTCATTATTTTTCTCACCAGAAACCCCTGCAAATTACTTAATGAGGAATGCTGTTGGAAGAAGTTATCAGACTGAAAATGTTTGGTGATCTATCTTTCTTTCTTTCTTTCTCTTTTTTTTTTTGAATGTGTGGGAGGATCCTGTAACTTAGCTGTTAGTATTCATGAGAGACTTTACCTGGCTATAAGTCAACAAATTTAGAAGCAGTTCTTTGAAAATATATCTTCCTAAATCACACACACACACACACACACACACACACAATTTCCTTTTTCTTTTTACTTTTCTGAGACAGGTCTGGTGTCGCTCAGGTTAGCCATTTAATATCCACTACGCACCTAAGGATGACCTTGATCCTCCTGCTGCCACCTCCCAAGCACTTGGAGGACAGGCCTGTGACACCGTGGCTACTTTGGGTGGTGCGAAGGACAGGTGCCATGGGCCTTGTAAACATTCTCACCTGAGCTACATCCCCAGCCCCCGAAACACTACTTTTCAAGTTATGGGTTGTTTGTAATGTTCATGTGAAGTTTTTTAAATCTAGTTCGGTGGGTTAAAACCACTGTACACAAAGCTGTTGTCAATTACCAGAAAGGATTGTTGAATCTTTTAATTTCCCAAGAAGTCTGGTAGCGGGTAACAGTCATCCGAGTTACCTGCCCTCCCCCGACTAGTTCCGGACACCTATAAATCTTTTTTGTATGGTTGTCTGTTTATCTGTTTGTTTGTTTGGTTGGTCAGGGGTTTTTTTTGTTTTTTTTAATATTTATTTTGTATATAATATTCTGTCTGTGTGTATGACTGCTGATCAGAAGAGGGCACCAGACCTCATTCCAGATGGTTGTGAGCCACCATGTGGTTGCTGGGAATTGAACTCAGGACCTTTGGAAGAGCAAGCAATGCTCTTAACCTCTGAGCCATCTCTCCAGACCCCTGGCTGGTCATTTTTTCAAGACAGGATTTCTCTGTGTATTCCTGGCTGTCCTGAAAATCACTATATAGACTGGGTTGGCTTCAAAGTCAGAAATCCACCTGCCCCTGCCTTCTGAGTACTGGGATTAAAGGTGTGTGCCGCTGCCCCCTGGCTAACTATAAATCTTGACTTATATATATTGGTTCTAATTTGCCTAACCTAAGCATTTCACAAAAAAATGGAGTCATAGCCGGGTAGTGATGACACACACCTTTAATCCCAGCACTAGGTAGGCAGAGGCAGGTGAATCTCACTGAGTTTGAGATGAGGCCAGCCTGGTCTACAAGGTGAGTTCCAGGACAGCCAGGGCTATACAGAGAAACTGTGTCTTGAAAAAAAAAAAGGAAAAAAAAAGAGGCGAGCAGACAGGGGGCAGACAGACATGTTGGGATCCGAGAGTGGCCAGGCCGGTCTTTGAGGGCTGTTGACTCTAGGTCTGTTCTCAGATCAATGGGTCACAGAGACAGAGCAATGGGTCACAGAGACTGAGCCGCCACCATGATTGGAGGTTTATTCATCTATAATCACGGGGGGGGGGGTGTTAAACATCTCCCGGGTCTACAGGGATGACATAGGGAGGAATGCAGTGGATGCCTTTGGGGTCAATGTGATCCATGCACGGCAGCAGGTGCGCAGCCCTGTCACAAACATCGCTTGCACCAGCTTCTTCCTTGTTAAGCGGTCCGCAGCAGTCACCAAGCAGAATGTCAATGTGGTCTTCGAATTCCTCTATAAGATGTGCGGTGGAATGGCTGCTTACTTTGGCAAGATCAGTGAAGAAACCATCAAGAACAACTTTGTGCTCATATACGAGCTGCTGGATGAGATGCTGGACTTTGGCTACCCACAGAACTCAGAGACAGGTACACTGAACACCTTCATCACTCAGCAGGGCATCAAGAGTCGACATCAGACAAAAGAAGAACAATCCCGGATCGTCAGCCAAGAGACTGGGCAGACTGGCTGGCGGCGGGAAGGCATCAAGAATCGCCGAAATGAAGCCTTCCTAGATGTTCTGCAGAGCATAGACCTGCTTATGTCCCCACAGGGGCAGGTGCTAGGTGCCCCTGTGTCAGGCCAGGTAGTGATGAAGAGTTACCTGAGTGGCGTGTCTGAGTGCAAGTTTGCAATGACTGACAAGATTGTCATTGAAAAGCAGGGCAAAGGCACAGTTGATGAAACCGGCAAGAGCGGTGCGATACATTGGCCCAAGTGGTGGGTGCCTAGCTGCCTAGTGGCAGGTGGCCCACCTCCCCACCCACCCTTTTCCCCAGTGACCACTCGTCAGTGTCCTTCCTCCCTCTTGCCTTGCTGCCTTTCCTTTACAGCAGCCCCTGAGTATAGGTCTGAACCCGCCACAGTGGGACTGCCGACAGTCCCTGGCTTCCTGGGCAGGGTGGTTTCTCAGGCTTCTCTTCCATCTGTCTGTCCCAGCTTAGTGCCAGGCCCTGAGTTTTGTGACCAAAGCCAAGTGGCTCCCTCTCCTTTCTACCCTGTGGCCACACCTCTGCAGTGGGAAGGTTGCTTACCCCTCCCCTCAGAACTCCCCCAAAGACCAGTAACAGATCCCCAGCCCTTAGTCCCTACTCTGCTTTGGGATAGTATGCTTTGTTTTGTATACGTGTGACTTGGTCCAGTTCTAAACCCAATAAACTGTAGAGTGAAAAAATAAATTAAAAAAAAGTGGAGTCATAAGTTACATGACCACCTTTTATATCTGATTTTCACAGGACTGGTGTGTGTTTAACTCAAAATGTAAACCATATTTTACTAATAAAAGGAACTTATACTGACACTTAGTTCAAGTACCTTAGGAGAATTTACATAGGTACTTTTAACATGTGCATGTTACAATTACACCCCTTCAAATTTTTGTGTCAAAAATTACTTTGGGGAGGGCATGATGGTGAGCACCTTTAGTTCCAGCCTGCTGTACATAGTGAGCTCCAGGCTAGCCAGGGCTGTATAATGAGGCCCTGTCTAAAAATAAAAACCTAAAACCAAGAAATAAACCTTTACAGTTTTTTTTCTACTAGTCACATGCAAAAGTTGGCATTTTAAAAGTAATATATTCTTATCTCTAAGATAAAAGTCATAAGATCTTTCTATCCTTGGAGAAAAAGGAAATAGCGATATTTTTCTCTAGTTTTATATATTTTTGGCAATGAAGTGCTCACTAAAACCATCATATTTAGTGAAGACTAAAATTAGGAATTCTTAGTAAGTTGGATCAGTCTTTCCCCCTAAACGTCTTTCCTCCCCTTCCCAAATACAGACACCATATGGTATAACATTTGTGTATTTAATATGTGATAAAAACTTACTTCTAATATATGTTTTTCACACAATTTCATAACACTGGGGGATTTCACACTTAGCCTGTTCTCTGTGCTTCATTTTTATCGCCTGACCTCTAGCTTTCACACCAATCCCCCCCAGACATATTATGAATTGTTGTATTCTAATTGAGAACTTCTCTGCTAGAGGGATAGCCTCTAGTCCAGTGCCAGGCAGTGGAATTTCCTACAGTGATAGACATTGTTTATAGCTTCACTTAGAAGTGAGTAGTCACTAGCCAATAGAGAGTGATATGCTCAAGGAAATGAATTCTGAAAGGTCAGTCTTTCTACATAGCCCTGGCTGGCCTGGAACCCACTATGTAGATCAGGCTGGCTTCGAACTCACAGAGATCTGCCTGTCCCTGCCTCCCAAGTGCTGGGATTAAAGGCATGCACCACTACACTTTACTATTCAGTTTTTAATTGATTTATATTTAAGTGCATTTTATTTTAAAGACAAGGCATCTGCAGTTAAAGGTTCTTGCTGTCAAGCCTGGCAACCCAAATTCAATCCCTGGAACCCTCATGGTGGAAGGAGAGAACTGACTCTCCAAGACTGTCCTCTGACCTACACACACACACACACACACACACACACACACACACACGCATGCATGTGTCATGTGTTTATCTCTGTGTGTGTGTGTTTAAACACAAAGTCTCATATAGCCTAGTCTGGCCTTATACTCACTATGTAGCTGATGGCTTTGGACTAATCCTCCTCTTGCTGCTGGGATTATAGACATACACCACCAAAGATGATTTTATATTTAAATTTAGATAATTACTCGTATCCTTAATGGTTAATGATTTGGACAACCAAGATCCGGTCCACAGAGGCACTGAACCTTTTTTAGTATTGGATTTAGGTCTTAAGATTTTATAATCTTCTCATTGAAACTGGTGTTTTGCTGGGCAGTGGTGGTACAAGCCTTTAGTCTTAGCACTTGGGTGGTAGAAGCAGGCAGATCTCTAGTATCAAGGCCAGCCTGGTTTACAAAGGGAGTTCCAGGACAGCCAGAGCTACATAGAGAAACCGCATTTCAAAAACGTCAAGCAAACAAACAAAAGAACTGGTGTCTTTACAAATTTTTGTGTTTTCTGCATTTGTTAGTTGTACATGTGGAATTGAGTTTTGCTAGTATTTTATACCAAGCCATCTTGTTGAACTATTTATTTTATTTTTTAAGATTTATTTGTGTATGAGTGTTTTGCCTGCATGTATTCCTATGTATCACATGTGTGCCTGGTACCCTTAGGGGCCAGAATAGGACAACAGAGTTAAGGATGATTTTCAACCACTATGTAGGTGCTGCGAATTGAACCCAGATCCTCTGGAACAGCAGCTAGTGCTCTTAACTGCCAAGCCATCTATCCAGCCTCTTTAATGCTTGTCTTAATTAGGGTTTCTATTGCTGTGAAGAGACACCATGACCATGGCAACTCTTGTAAAGGAAAACATTTAATTAATCAGGTGACTCACAGTTCAGGGGTTCAGTCCACTATCATCATGATGGGACATGGCAGTGTGCAGGCAGACATGGTGCTGGAGAAGGAGCTGAGTGTTAATACATCTTGACTTGCAGGTAACAGGAAGTGGTTTCTGATGCTGGGTGGTATCTTGAGCATATAGGAGACCTCAAAGCCCGCCTTCACAGTGACACACTTCCTCCATCAAGACCACACCTACTCCAACAAGGCTAGACCTCCTACTAGAGCCACTCTCTTGGGGGTGGGGGATGGGGTCCATTTTCTTTCAGACATCTCCCATAGACTCGTTTGGCTCATAGCCATATCACCTGTATAAATAAATGTATCCCTTTGCAATTCTCATACTTCCTTTTTACTTCTGTGCACTAGCACCCCCAGGAAGTGTTGAGAAATCTGATGCCAGCAGACAGTTCTGTTTTTTTTATTCTTTAAAAGGCCTGCTTATAGATTCTAATCAAAGATAATGTTTGCAGAGGTTTCAAGTAGATATTCTTTATGAGGTTCAAGGATTCCCAACTAGTCCTGGTTTGCTGAGGGTTTACTTATCATGAGTGGTTGTTGAATTTTATTGGATGCATATTTTTAACTATACTGTATGTGGTGGGGGCGGGGAGATGCTGGGGATTGAACCCAGAGCCTCAAACATACAGGTTCCTACTTTACTCTGAGTTATACCCAAGACCCCTATTCTTTTTATTGATTTTTATTTTTTATTCATCTACTTATTATACATCCTGGCCACAGCCTCTCCTCCACATCCCCTCCCAGTCGAGTCTCTCCCCTCCCCTCTCCCACCCTCCAGTTCCCTCCTCTTCTGTTTCTATCCAGGAAAGGGCAGGACTCCCGTGAATATCAATAAAACATGGCATATCAAGTTGCAGTAAGACTAAGCACCTCCCCATGTATTAAGGCTGGACCAGGTGACACAGTATGAGGAGTAGGGTCTCAAAAGCCAGTAAAAGAGTCAGAGACAGTCACTGTTCCTGCTGTTAGGAGTCCCACAAGAGGACCAAGCTACACAACTGTCACATATATGCAGAGGGCCTAGGTCAGTTCCTTGCAGGCTCCCTGGTTGTCGGTTCAGTCTCTGCGAGCCCCCATGAGCCCAGGTTAATTGATCCTGTGAACCTTCCTGTGGTGTCCTTGACCTCTCTAACTCCTACAGACCTCTTGTCTCCTCCTCCTCTGCAGGATTCCTGAACTCCAACTAATGCTTGCCTATTGGCCAGACCCCTATTTTTAATATCTATTGAATTGTCAGTACGTCCCCCCACTTTAAACTGCTGAGATACATACATATTTATCCTAATGTAGGAAATCCTTTTGCTTTGTTTTCTTTTGATCATTAGCCACTTTTCTCTTCCTCTGTGCATGTCTGATGATCTTTATTGAGTAATGGACACTAAATATAAGACAGGGATACTCCAGATTGTGTTTTGCACCAGTGAAGGTTCCTTCTTTGCTGTTAGACAAGTAGGGTGAATGATTTACCGCTTATTTCTAACCAGGGATTTTATTTCTGCTGAGCCTGGATGCAATTTGAACCAAGCTGTCTATGAGGTTGGAGTATTTATGCTCCAGTGTGGATGGAGGGAAGTTGAGGGTAGGAGGATGGGGGGCGGATAAGAAGTTGGCACTATGAAGATGGGAGTGGTGGTGCATACCTATAATCGCGGTAGTTGGGGGTCTGAAGTGGGAGGATTGCTTTGAGTTGGAAGTCATCTTGGATACAGAGAAAGAATCTGGTGCCCTGCCCCCCCCCCAAAAAAAAGATTGGGAATATGAGTGTGATAGCAGTGTAGAACTTTAAGACAATTCTGAAGCCATTTCTGACAACTCTTAGTACTTCCCCTCCTCCTCTGGGAACCAAGGACATAACAGCTATGCATGCACGTACTGAGATGTTGGGAACTTTCCATCTCCCTGAATAGGGGCAAGATAACCCTTAGGTGTTGACTCAGTTACTGATGTTTTGACTTAGTCCCTGGGAAGAGGCAAAGTGACCCTCAGAAGTTTCCCTTTACCTCATCTGATCTGGCAACCACTCTCCAGCCAATTATTGGTAATAGCCTTTTTGAATAAGCCAATCATAATAGTTAAAGAACAACCCCCAGACACCCCTTCCTTCTGTGTTTTTTCCCTTTAAAAATAGCCTGTACCAGACATTCAGAGTCTTCTAGCCTCCTGACTGCTGGAAGACCCTGTCATGACAGAATTAATAAAATCCTCATGCTTTTACATCGGCTGTGATGAGAGATGGTCTCTTGGGGCGACTCCTCCTCCTCGGTGATTGGACACTAGGGTCCAACAGCAGCCTCAGCTCCCGCACCAAAATGGTGAAGATAGGCACTAACAGGTATGGTATATCCACACAGAGTGATGAGGGGAGGGCAAAAGAGGAAGGCTCTGGGAATACTTGGAGAAGCACAGACATTTCGGCTATGTCTGTGTAGATTAAGGATGACTTTTTTTTTTCTAAAAGAAATAGTTGCTAGGTACTGGCTTCCTATCTTGCAATAACCATTGTAATCTAAGGTGAACATTACACTTGGATGCCATAGAAAAGACTTCCAAAGTTTGTTTTTAATGTTTTTTCCTTGTTGAGCTTATAGGTGCAGGTCTTTAATCCTAGACACCTGGGGAGCTGAGGCACGAGGTTTACAGTATCTGCCTGCACTACAGAGTGACTTTGAGGGCAGCTAGAACATCTTAGTGAGGCCCTGCCTCAAACTAAAAAGCAAAAAGAGGGCTAGGTGTGTAGTTCAGTGGTAGAGTGCTTGCCAAATGTATGCAAGACCCCGAGTTCAAACCATAGAAAAGTTCTTAAAACCATTAAAAGTGTCTACGTGGAGTTAGAGAGATGGCTCAGCAGTTAAGAGCACAGGCTGCTCTTCCAGAGGACCTTGGTCTGAACCCTAGCACCCTCAGGGTGGCTGAAAACCATCCTGAACTCCAGTTCCAGGGGATCTGACATCCTCTTCTGGCCTCTATAGGCATCGTACACATGTGATACACAATCATACAAGCAGACAAAACACTCAAACACATAAAATAGAAATTAATAAATTTGTTTAAAAATAGTTCTTATCGCTCAAAAGAATATTATAACAGAGTTCAATTCTTGAGTAAAACTTACCCAAAATCTTTCTGCCAAACTAATTCAACTAAATTTTTTTTGTGGGTATCGTCTGCTCTTTTGCTTATAAATACTCAAATGCAATTACACCCAATATCCTTCTTTTGTAATTGTAACCACAACATTCAGGTAGCAATCTCCCTTCTAAGATTAAGTTCAGTTTATAACTAATACTCATTGGTAAATCAGCAATGGGATAAAAGTCTTCATTTCATTTATGAATTTTAATGTTGTTCCATTCTGCCAGTTGGGGGAGAGGGCAGCGGTCGGTATTGAACAGAGGACTTTGACTTTCCTGGGCAATCTAAGTTGTCATCAGTCAAGAGGCTTCAGTGATAGTTTGCACACTTTCTCATTTAGGATTGCTATGGCCCAGGTTCTTGGGAAACTGCTTTATACTATATACTTCACTTGTAGCTCTCTTCCCAGAGCCCTTTTTATTGTTGCTTGCTCATCCTCAGGGCTCCAAAAGGAGTCAACCCTCATGCATGCCTTCTCTAGTGGCATTGCCTTGCATGACCACCTATTGCATCTTTTATTTCCTCCAAGGCCCTCAGTCTTATCTGTAGCTACACATTTGCTGAGCTGCTCGCTGTGTCTCTTCCACTCCTTTTTAAGCGTTCCTAGGAAAAGGACTGCATTTAGTTTATTCACCAAACTAAAGCCAGCCGAACTGTATAGACTTTGAGTCCTCTCGAAGGAAAGATGGTGCTGGGTGCATGGCCCACCCCCAATTTCTTCTGTGTCCCTTTATTGCTCTGTCCTCAGATAAGCACTTAGCATAATGGGGGCTTTGTTGAACAAGTAAGTATTAATGAGGATTGACTGTTCACTTCCTGCAAATCTAAAACTCACTTCAAGGGAAGTGAGTATGTCTATGCTGCAGGCCCTGGAAGGCTTTGGAACGGTGGGGTGCTTACTCAAACCTGTGGGAGGTACAAGTTGTGTTGGCCCCTCACGTCAGGCTTTCTGGTTTTGGACAACGGATAAGCTGACAGAGCACGCATATGAGTGACTTTTAACTCCCTAGTTGTCAACCACTATCAACCATTCTATGGAATTTGGGGGATCCGCATACAAGGGAATGTTCAATAATGGTTGAGGGTCAGAACTTTCATTTAATCCTATTAGCTCCACACTGGAAATTCTAAACTTTGCTCATTGATGAAACACAGACTAAAAATAATACAAGGAATTGCAACAGACAACAGACACCTGAAGCGAAAGGAATTGGGACCTGTATTGAAAGCCAGGTAAATGGAAGTCAAGGAGTGAGTTTCCGTAAGAAGGTGGACCATGCTTGATAGAAAGTGCCACCCAGTGTGCTGGCCGTGTATTTTTTACATGTGATTATGCATTTACTAACTTGAGAGCTCCCGAGCTCTCCAAATTCAGCCAGCCCGTCTTCCATCTTTCTTCAAGAGCCAATGCGGGGAAACTCCTGTCAAGGGCCTGCCAGTGAGGTAATGAAAATCCTGACCTCATAAGAAGTCCTTGTGACAGCACTGCCACCCCTTCAGTACTCAGAGACGTCACAGAGGACCCCCAGTCTGGGCCCCGTGGCTTCCGGAGGCCTTAGGAGACCAGGTCAGCCACTCAGCTGTTTGGTCCTGGCCACAGCAGAGGCTGCACCGCTAGGTGCTGCGCAGCCGGAGGGGATCCTTTCCCGCAGGGTGTGGTTCTCGCTCGCGCTCGCGCAAGGCAAACTTTGGGAAGGAAACAGGGCTAGCGAACTGTGCCAGCAGGGCGCTTGTTTTCTTTCAAGAAGATACCTCTTTCTGCCAAGCCTCTTGAAGCTTGGCGGTCTTCCCACCGGGCCGGTTGGGGGACCCTGTAGAGGCTCATGCCCGGATATATGATGTGAGGTGATGTCAGGAGAATGGCACTCATAAACAGAAAGTGCATCTGCGACCTTTGCTCCTGTGGCAAGCATCATTGCCCACATCCCGCCACCAAGATTTATGAGAAGACAGAGAAACCATGTTTTTTCTCCGAATACACCGAGAAGTATCCTACCTATCAATCTTACATGCCCCGAGAGCCCTTCAAACCTAAGGTGGAGTACCAGAAAGGAACTATACCAATGGAAGGCCTGTCTACAACAAAGAGAGACTTTGGGCGTCACAACATCGTATCGGTGAAACACCATCTTCCCGAAAAGTTCACTCCCAGCCAAGATGAAATGGATTTCCTCACAACGTATAACCAACACTACAACTACCATCCTGCCAGTCGAGTGAGCCCCATCAAACCTCGAGACAACAGACAGCCGTGTACCGACAAAATGGAGAGTGTGCCTACGTACAAAGCCCATTATTTACCTTGGAACCAGCAAAGGAGACCTCCATTTCGTCCACAGGAAACATACTGTCCTTCGTCCTGTAGGTTCGATCATAGAACCACACACCAGGACGATTACCCCATAAAAGATCTGGTGGATATGGTGAATTACAAACCCCCAAATGTGCCAAAGCTCTGTAATGCTCCCCTGGAGAATATGACAAGCTACAAATCGACCTATGTGGCCCATCCTTTGGAGAAACGGTATGTGTCCGAGACGGAGAAGTATAAACCATGTGAAATCCCTTTTGACGGCCTTACCACCCACAAAGATTCTTACAAGGGTTTGATGGGGGAGCCTGCGAAGAGCTGGAAACCTGTGTCCAAGTACTCTGGGCTAGACATACCTTTTCCAACCAACACCGAATTTCGAGATAAATTCCAAGCTTGGCCAACACCGCAAATAGTCCCCAAAGAGCCTATCCCTTATATCCCACCTGAAGGGAAGATGGATCTTCTAACAACTTCGCAAGCTGACTTCAAGTGCACTAATGGTATTCCTGCCCAGCCCTGCCGGCCAGTCTACCACATAAAGAAGAGCGACCGCTTTGAAGGCTCCACCACCACCAAAGAGGATTACAAACAGTGGGCCAACGTCCGCAGAGAGCCACTCAAACCTCCTCCCCAGCTGAAACTCTTTGATGAGCCTATGGATTACATGACCACCAATCGCGCCCACTATGTGGCCCATACACCTGTCAATACTAAAAGCTGCAAGCCTTCCTGGTCCGGCCTTCGTGTAAACATCCCAGTAGAAGGCCAGACCACCTATTCTACCAGTTTTACTCCGAAGGAAATTCAAAGGTGCCCAGCTTCATATTCTGAACCCCCTGGCTACATCTTTGAGGAGGTGGATGCTGTCGGGCATAGAATTTACAGGCCTGCTTCTCAACAGAGCAACCATCGTGGCTTTGGTGATGCGGAATGCCCTAACCAGAGAGAGATGGCAGTCCCAGCCTGCCATTGAGAAATGGTTGTTTAGCAATTGAATTTGCACAGTTTATTAAAAGCAAACAACTGAGGATTATTAATTGGACACAAAAGAATTCCCCAAAATGAAAACAACAATGTAAACAAGACAACAAACTTTATCATCAACTTCAGGATATTTGAAAGAAATAAGAATCACCTAAAAAATAGCATGGAATTACCAGCTGATTGACTCCTCTTAATCCTTCCTGTATTGTACCTCCCTAGCCCCACCAATGCCCCTTGCTTTGTGCTTATGAAATCAAAGCTGGTCTCAAGAAAATATTTCTCTGATCTAGGTGTATTTTGTTAATGTGATCATTTGAAAAGCTTGAAGTGTCAATAATAAAATTTATGCTGGGGAAAAAGTAAAATGGTGTGATGATTCATTTTTGTTTTTTAATTCTTTAAAATTTTTCGTAGTGTGTGGATTAAAACCAGACATTGATACAGTCTACGCAAATACTTGACTACCGAGTTATACCCTAAGCCCTTTAGTTCTTTCTTAGGCTGATCAAATTTCTGGTACTTACATAGTGAAATTATCCAACTTAAAATGTATCTTAGTATTTGTATTACTGCAAGAAATATGCTCACCTTAGTTTCTAGGCAAACTACACAAGTACTGCTTTGGTTTGGAATACTGAGAATGTATAGATGTTTTTGTATTCCTTGCTGAAAATAGAAAAAAAACCTCATAAAATATGCATAAAAGTAATGCCTAGCCCACTAATACATTAGCTTTGGTGTAGATAAATTAGCAAAAAGAAAAAATTACTAAGCTGTATGTGGTAAAATTTTTAAATTTCATTTGTATATTTTATTTATTTATTCATGTTTCTCTTTCTTTACAGGGTCTTTGTGTATATATCATGGCTTCCAGTTGTGTTTTTATGGGATTACTGGGTGTGTAAACTAGTGGAGTTAATATTTATTTCTTACGTTTTTCTTGGGTTATTTCCTTTTCTTTTGTCCTATTCCAATGTGTTAGATTTGCTGTATTATATTTTTATTCCTTAGAAGACTGTTTTCTAATGAGAAACAGAAGGGATTGATCTGGATGCGGGGGGGGGGGGCAGTGGTAGAAAGGAACTTGGAATAAAGGGAGGAGAAAACATAAACCTAAAAAACTTAGAAAAACTTTTATTTTTCTATAATCTCCCAAACATATTCTTTTTTCATTTCCCTGTTCGTTGCTCATTTGCACATTTTTAATAGTGCAATACTGTTATGCCATTGTGCTTGTATGATCGCTTTCTACTTTAAACTTAAAAGTAGCTATTACTTCGTGAACAGGGTAGAAGAAATGCAGGCAGAAGACCAGGGCAGCAGCTGGCACAAAGGAAAACTGCGATTTTGCAAAGAAGTCGGTTGGGAGAGCAGACTCCAGACTTTCTGGCTCCAGTCTTCTTTGTCCTTACATTCCCGGGACCAGCATCAGGGTCTTTGCCTCAGGGTTCAGTCTCCCAGCCTCTGGCCCCACCCCTCAGCTCATGGCCCCGCCCACAGACGCAGGCCCCGTCCCCGCGCCGGGTCCTGTTCTACCACTCCAGGCCCCGCCCCGCCGACTCAGGCCCCGCCCCCTCGCCCCACTGCTCAGGCCTCGCCTCTCCGCTTCGGCCCCGCCCCGGCCGGCCGCCATATTGGTCCTTCTGCTCAAGTCGCTAGCTGTTGGAGCTTGGGCTGATTAGCGCTCTCTTCCCTTCCGTGTCTCTGGCTCCCTTTCTTCCCTGGTTGCACCCAGGCGGGCTGGCCAACAGCTCCCGGGGCGTCCTGTGTGTGGCTGAAAGGTGAGCGGGGATCAGCATTCCTTTTGGGGCCGGGCCGGGCCGGAGCTGGTTAAGGGTGCGCGCAGGGCAGGAGCCGAGGGCCACCAGGGCGAGGGGCGCGCCAAATTGGCGCGGGTCTGTAGACTGCTGGGTAACACGGGCGGTTTGTCCCCCAGTCTGATGACTGATGCAGGAGGAAAGACGGGTTCGCACACTCAAATACATAGGAAGAGGGATACACACCCAACCACTCGGGGCATATACGCACGCGTACACACACACACACCCTCACCCTCCCACACGCATAGAGGAAGAGAAATTCACAAAACATCCCGGGAGGGAGATATCCCCAAACTCAGACCCCCCAAACACTTCGAAATTGGATGGTGGAGAGATGCGCACACGTACAAATACGCAAACACCTGGGTACACACATATACACCAGTCTTTCCCCTAACAACACGGGGACACCCACGCACACGAGACCAAACCTTGCGCCAGAGTGACTGACTAATGCTGGGGAAAGCAAGGACGCTCGTGTTATTTGAGTTTGGCGACCTCTGACATCCTACTCGGTTGAGCATTTACTTAATGTCTTTGGCCCACGCAGGTAAGGGAGCTTGGAAGATAAAGACAGGGCAAAGACCATGTAGGCGGTTGGGAACATTGTCTGATTCAGACCTTGGCAGAGGTTTCAGAATCGCGTTTCTTCCTTTCTTCCATCTTGCTGAGTGAAAAGACCAGATGAGACTTTTTAAGTGCTGACCAAATGGTTGGTGTGTGTATTATTGTTTTGTTTTGTAAGTGATGACACATCCCGTGATCATATTTCTTTTGAGGAATAACTTTTTTGCAAGTTTCCAGATTGGCACGTGACCAATCTTTTCACACGTCCTCAAAATCAACAGACTGAATTTGGTTTTTGTTTTGTTTGTACAAGTTTTTGTCTTTTTTTTTCCTCGCTAGTTCCACTGCAGTGGACAATCCCTACACTGCCTGAAATCTCAACTCGAGTTGAAGGAAACCCGGGGTTTTCAACTAAGGACTATTTTCCTTTTTCGTTTCTATACTCTTCTCTTTCCATTGCTGGAGATCAAACCTAGGGCCTTGTGCTTGCTAAGCAAGAGTTCTCTACACCTGAGCGCAATTCCCAGTTCCTCCCTTAGTTAGGGACTTAAGTAATCTGCTTTTTCTTTGTCTTTTATCATCTCAGGTCGAAGTTGTCACTAATTGTGTAGAACTCCAAAGTATCTTACACTAGGGTGCCATGTCTAACAGTGGTGTGGCAGTTTCTTGCTTTCAGGGTTTTCATGTAGATTGTAGTCTCTTGCTGTACTGAAACGTTTATGGTTTGGAGGCTTATTGACTTAGAACATTTGGGGATTTAAGGACATTTTTGCTTTACTTTCTGGAAGGTTAGCATAGACAAGCGGAAACTAGAACATCCATTGTTGGAGACGGAAATACATTGGTGGTATTCTCTCCTTTCCAGAGATCCTTTTTACATTTTCCCCTATCCAACCACTTCCATTTTATACTATAGTACTCTGGAGGCCTGAAGTTCTTTTAGTTCTCGAATTTTTTTTTTTTTTACCTCCTTCAGTTTCTTACTATTTATTGGAAGGTCCTACTCTATATCACATGAATTGTTTTTTTTTTTTTTTGGTGTTTGCAAAGCAATGGTTCTGTTTTACAGACATGAATCTGCTGGGACCTGGGAGGGTTAGATCTCCTTTCCAAGGTCACCTAGGGAGTGAGGGAGCAGTGCTGATTTTCAAAGTATGTTTGTGGGCATTTTAGAGTAGTAGTTTGCACCGGGAGGAAACTTTATCTTCTCAGGGGATATTTGAAAAATGTCTGGAAGCATTTTTGGTTCACATTCCAGGTCACACCAGGCTTCTATAGTTCTTTAAGCACAGTGTCTATTTTACTATTTAGGACAGCATTTTTATTATTTTAAAAGCTTCCTGGGTGAAAATTCTCTTTATTAAGAGGTATATGAATACCTGGTAACAATTCATTTTTTTTTTTTGGTTTCATGGTTTTGTTTTTCGTTTGATTTATTTTTAAGCTGGCCTCAAACTTTGTACATTATCGGAGGCTGGCTTTGAACTGCTGCCTCAGCCTCCTAAATTCTGGGATTACAGGGATGCACTACCACAGAAGTTTTGGAATCCTTTTTTTTTTCTAAGACAAAAGTGACAAAAACTTTGACACTATTGGGAACCATTTCAATGGACTTAGTAAGCCTGTTTCTTCATTATTCCATTCATCCACAGATATTTTCTGAACTGCTTGTCGGACACTGGTACAAAGGTGCTGGCCAGAAGGAAGAGTAGTGGGGAAGCTGGCAGTCTGGTCACAGTCATAAGACCAGGTTCTGGCGTGGTCCTAGAAGAGAATTTGTTGTTTGGACTAGTCGGGAACAGAGGTCAGGTGCTCATGAAGGAAACAACACATCCACACCCAGCACAGGAAGGAGTACCTGTCTCATGACATTCTTTCCTGGGCAGACTTAGATGAAGTGGAAAATAGTTTCTGGGCTCTCGAAAGCTTTGTACAGTTGAATTAGGCGTGTGCGTGATTACTAAACTACATCCAGAAATTAGTTGTCTTTTTTTTTCTCTCCATAATAGGGTCTCACTGTGTGGTTTCAGCTGGTTGCGAATTCACTTAGTAGACCAAGAGGCTGGCCTGCAGCTCAATCCAGCTCACTGTCTTATTGCCTGGAGAAGCTATTCTTAATTTACATAAGGTCTGGCTTAAATTTAGCCTCAGTAGATAATAGTTAGACAGGTGTTTTATTGTTGAAATCAAGAAATACAATGATAAAAATTTAAAATAACATTTGCAAAATTTTCTTTTTAAAGATTTATTTATTTTTGTATTTATGTGTATAGGTGTTTGCCTGCATGTGTGTCCTGGGTACTTTCTTTTGTAGTGCCCATGGAGGCCAGAAGAGGGTAATGGATCCCCTGGAACTGGAGTTTACAGATGGACATAAAATGTCACATGGGTGTGGGAATCCAATCCAGATCCTCTAAAAAAGCAGCCAGTGCTCTTACCTGCTGAGCCATCTCTCCAGGCCGAGTAATTTTCTTTTTGGTGTTTTTCAGCCTGTTTTTTTCCATGATTGTCTGAGTCTGAGACTAGGCCTTTCATGATGCTCCGTTCTAGCGTCAGTTATTACTGTTAGGTGAGCCTTTGGAATGGGTTTGTGTGTGTGCGCATGCACTCGCGCATGTGCAGGGTTAAATCTCTTTAGGATTTCCTGGGGAAACATTCACATGGTCACTAGGTTGCTTTGTGGTTGTGAGAATGTATGTGTATGTATGGTATGGATGCACACGTGTGTGTGAAGGCCAGAGAGGGATGCGGAGTGTTCAGTTCTATGTTCCACCTTTATTCCGTTGAGACAGTCTCCCACTGAACCTGGAGCTAGGCTGCTGGTCAGTAACCTGCAGTAATCCTGGTGTTTATGAGACCATATCCAGCTTTTTTTGTGGGTTCTGAGGATTTGAACTCGGGGCCTCTTGCCTATACAGGATGCTCGCTTACCCATGGAGCCTTCGCCCCAGCTCTGTATCTTTGGCTTTTGACTCCTGCCTCTGCACAGTTTGTTTTTAAGCTAGTGAATATAGATTTCTCTACTGATTACCAGATGCTCTCTGCTGTGGTGTGTGTGTGCGGGGGGGAACAGGATTGTTGAATTTCATATCACCTGAAAATGATTGCCCGTATATGCATTCTAAAAAAGGTATGTGGGTTTTGTTTTGTTTTTCTGAGAAGGGTCAAGAGGACTTGGTGCCAGGGAGTCTTGCTCAATCATTACTTGTCTTGCTACTCTCGCATACTTAGGTCACTTATATTTCTTTCTTTGTAAAAAGATACATTACTTCCTAATGTCTACCTACAGGTGTGTATATATATATATATATATATATATATATATATATATATCAGGTAACGACAGCAAATATTTAGCTGCCACATAATTCTGCCCTGGGCAGTTTGTTGGTTAAGCAGCAGGAGGAAATAAGCCAATTAGAAGTGGTGCCCAATGAGGCTAAGTTGAAAGCTATGTAGATAATAAAAGCTAGTGTAAGAAAATAGGGTTTGTAACTACCAGGTCATCCACAGAGACCATTTATTAAAGAGCTGTTGGGGAGGGGAGGAACTGAAGTCAGAAAACGCCTCAGGAAGTTTGGTGGGAAGTCAGGAAGCAAATGAAAGGATTCCTGAAGCAGGACACCTGGAGCCACCTAGGTATGTGGGTGGTGGTGATAGGGGTATCCGGCAGGCCTGTAGCAGTTCCAAGCCTGCTTTGCCTCAGGGTGCCTGGGCTGGTTAGATAACTTGGAGGAGAAATCTGTTTCTCAATGTGACTCTTGATATTGTACATATTGTGATGTGCTTTGGGTATTTCCACATTCTGGATTTTTCCACTTTGGTTTCTTAATTTTTGACCCTGATGATTTCAGACTGTAGAATGTCATTACATTGGAGACACAGACAGGACATGGAGATGTAGTTAAGGTGTTAAGTAAGATAACAGCTCTATATGAGGTAGAGAGAGCGTGTTTCAGAAGAAGTGTAGAGAAGTAAAGCAGGCAGGCGGCTTCATACTTGGTGGACACAGACTCCACTTTTGTCTTAGGCTGAAAGCATTATAAATGCTTGCCATTGTGTTGACAGGGACTGGGGAAACAGTATGGAATGATTGCATGCATTCATTCTATGACGGCATTTCTTTTAATCTAAGGGTAAATAATAGTCAAACAGTAATAAGGACTGAACTAGTTTTTTTTTTTTTTTTGGACTTTTTCGAGACAGGGTTTCTCTGTAGCTTTGGAGCCTGTCCTGGAACTAGCTCTTGTAGACCAGGCTGGCCTTGAACTCACAGAGATCCGCCTGTCTCTGCCTCCCAAGTGCTGGGATTACAGGCGTGCGCCACCACCGCCCGGCTTGAACTAGTTTTTGTGATTACAAAAATCCCAGGTTTTTGTGATTTGGATTAGGTGCTCGGGTACAGAAGTTAAGAGAGCTTCCAGGAGGTTGCTGCTCATAGCTGTGTTAGCAGTGTTAGAGAAATGTGAAAAGGCCTCACACTTATTTCAACATCCTGATAAGTAGAATGCCAAAAGGTCGTAGTGTTGAATGATTCTAACAGGGCCACAAGGCCAGGGAGGGTAGTGCACACTTGTAATCCAGGCATTTGAGAGACAGAGACAGGAGAGCAGGACTTAGAGACCATCCTTGGCAACAAAAGAAGTTCCAGGCCAGCTTGGACAAAATGAGACCCTGTCTCCAAAACAAAGTAGAATAAAACCAAGTGGAAATCTCTGAGTTGCTTGCTGTCTTTAGCTTACATTGTTGCTGTAGTCTGTGGTTTCAAGCTTGTATATTTGATCTGGTAAGTGTACCTGAAATACATACACAGTGTAGCAGGAAGTCAAATCAAAGACCTTGCTATGGGGCTGCATGTTGGTGAAAGCAGAGTAATCTGGAGTGAATTTTATTATCTCCCCTCGCCCCCCAAGACAGGGCTTTTCTGTGTTACAGACTTGGAACTCGCTTTGTAGATCAAGCTGGCCTCTAACTCACAGAGATCCACCTGTCTCTGCCTCCCGGGTGCTGGTGCCACCACCACCTGGTCAAATTCTAATATTCTTAAATAAGATTGGAAAATAAAAACAGTTTGGAACAGCAGACAACTGCCATTCTTTAATCTGCCTTTCATTTTTTTTCTGTGATCCTGGGCAAACTCAGCTTCACAAAGTTATGTCATCAGAAGGAATGTGTGCAATGTGGTGTTGAAATTGTGAACTCCCTTGAACACAGTACCATAGGGATGCCAGCATCTGTTTCCTTTAAGCATTTAGAGTAGCCTGCCCTACGCTTGTGAAGCCGTATAGTTTAGGAACCATAGCATTAGAAGTTGGTGTTTTCCATTAGTGTTTACAAACCTAAGGGTTTAGCGGTAAGGAAACAAGGTGTTAAAGTTGGTTTTTAATTCCCTACCACTCCCCTTCCAGTCAGTCTGAAAGCTTTTCCTCTGGACTTGCAGTTTGGGAATGCTGGTAGTTGGGTTGCTGGCCTGAGGAGAGCAGGGACTGCAAAGGAAAGCACAGGCCAGGCTTCCTATGCAGGCTGCCCCTCCATCCCTGCTTTGCAACCTCTTTTCTCGCTATTTTCTATTATATGCACTTGTTGAGGAAGTTGAGTGTGCTGGGAGGATTGGAGGGGTGGCTGTTCTTTCCCAGAGTGATCTAGCTTTCAGCCTTTACCTATCTAGGTGGTTGGAAAGTTGCTGGAGAGCTAAGCGGTACGTTTTAGTCCTGTGGCTGACTTTCCCTGTCAGTCAGTTCTTCTTGAGTTTCACACTGCCCCCACTGTAGGGTTAGCTTCCCAGTCTCTAGATTAGTTTTTTTTTTTGGCTGTGTTTTTTTTTTGAGTCCTTTCTGTCATTTGGTGGGGGTGAGGATAACACTTTTGACTTAACCATGTTTACTTGGGCCTGGAGATGGTATTTAGTCTTTGTTAGCTTTCTGCTGATCTGCGAAGCATGGGGGATGGTGTCTGATCTACAGGAGGTTTTAAGGGGCATGTCTCAGATACTGTGACAAAATGGAGAGGCCACTTAAGAGATGGGCCTCTGTCTAACTGAGGTGGGAGGAGCCCTCTAGTGTGGGGAGCACCATTTTCTGGTTGGGATCCTGAGTTGTATAAATGCTCCTCATTGTGATGAGCTATGGGTCATTTCAGGTTCTGGGTTACCTTGACTTCCCCACTATGGTGGGCTGTAGCCTTCTTTCTTCCGCCTCAACTGTATGTCAAAAACTTTCTTCCTTAAGTAGCTTTACTCAGAATATTTTATTATAGCCACAGGAAAAGAAAGTAAGGCAGATACGTCATAGATTGTAGTAGTAGCAGCTGTTAAGATGTAGTTGTAGCACTTGATAGTTAACTCAATAAGACAATGGCTAATAGGTTGGGAGGGAAGTAGACAGAATTCTTTGTAAGGTTGACTCAGGTAGATAAGACAGAAGAGAGAGGTCTTGGATAAATAGCATGGTTTGACATATTAAATTTGAGTACTGTCCTGATAAAGGGGTTGGAAATTTTGTGTGGCCCTGAGGTGTGAGAGTGACGTGGACTTCAGGAATCACTGGTGTTTATAACTAGTGGGAAGATGTGTGGACTTCAACCTCAGATTAGTCTTTGAAAGATTGTTGAGAAAGGGAGCCACCGGGCTGAAGAAAACTGATATAAGTGAGAAGCAGAGGCAGCCTCTTGTCAATAGTTTCATGGACTATTTTAGGAACATTTTCAAGAGGGAGAGGGTCATGTGCATTTTAGGCCTCATTGAGGCATTAATGGGGACTGACTAGTCCTGTTTAAGACACAAAGAATCCCACCTTGCCTCTGGGTAAATGTGTGGTGCTAGCAAGATACTTTGTCAAGTGGGCCTCCCTTTCCTTAGTTGTTTTGGAAAACTTGATTACCCTTCTAAGATTCTGTGGCATGCACATCTTCAAGGATATTGCTGTGTGTTACCATGGCCACAGGTGGAGGGACAAAAACCATCCCTCCAAAACCAAAAGCACCCTTTCACTCTTCTATTCACCTTAGGGCCCCGTGTTGAGAAGTGGAAAGAAGCCATTGGATTGGCTAATGGTCATTTCCTGATGACTCGCTGATGTTCCAGGGAATGGAGGTGTGTAACTCTGGAGAGTTAATCTAGTGTGGAGGCAGATGGGGAACTAGGCAGTGAAGGGTAGAGGAAGTCTAAGCTTGGGAAGATTTCCTGTGAGAAGAGTCCATTCCAGCATCTCAGTAGGGTTAAACTGGGTGCCACTGGAGAGGTATCAGTTACATCCAGTAAACAGAACTTAAGAAGAGATCCTTACATGTCTGGCATTGGACTGCTTACAACTTCTCTTGTGTGTAGGTGGAGTTTCCGAGCCTCTAATCTAGTTGAGTCTTAAAACAGCTGCTATTACTATATATACCATTAGTCAGCGACCAAGAGCAGCCTCACGCCTCAAAGTCTCTTGGTGTTGAAACTCAGAGGTAGTGTACCATAACCCACATCAAAGTTAGATGAGGGTCAGAGTAAGCTTGAAATTTTCGTTTCTGGCAGAGCATAATATGACAATTATTTCAGTTAATACATCTGGACCACGGTCAAGGCCATGAAAATCTCAAATGTGTTGCTAAGGCAGACGTGACTGTTAGGGAGGGTGGGGGCTTGGCTGAGAACTGTCTAAGCAAACAAAATGGACTCAGGACAAATTACGTTGGTCACTTTAGTATGTTATAGATTGTATTTGGTTTGTGTTTTGCTGATTTTATTTTTCCAATATACATGTTTAAATTCATTCTTTTCATAATTTAATTTTCTTCTTTAAACTCTCAGCCATAATTCCTAGTATTTTTTTCTTAGATAGGGTCTTGCTTTGTAGCCCAGGCTAGCCTCAAAATTGCAGTCCTCTTGCCTCAGCCTCCAAAGCGTAAAGATTACAGGTCTGGGATACCACACCAACTTCCCATTATTCCTGTGGCTTTTCCACTGTTTCTTTCTGTTTTCATTTTGCCTTTTAAAATTCAACCTGACAGTGGGCATCATGGCACACACCTTCAATCCCAACTATCAGGGAAATAAAGGCAGGTGGACCTCTGTGCTGTCTCTGGTTTACATTGCGAAGTCCAGGACAGCCACGGCTACATAAAGAGGCCCTGTCTGAAGAAACAGCCTTAAACTAGCCTACTCTTTTCTTTTTTGGGGGAGCATTGTTTTATGGGCTAGTAAGGTGATTCAGTGTCAGAGACCTGAGGTTTATGCCTAGGACTCACGTGGTAGAGGGAAAGAACCACAAATTGTCCTCTGTGACACACACACACACATGCACACAAGTAAATAAATAAAATGCACTAAAAATTAATGCTAGGCCTAGTGGCAAGCGAGAAGGCCTGAATTTGATCTCTAAAACCCAGGCAAAAATGCCAGGCTTGGTAACAAAGACTTGTAATCCCAGCACTAGGAGGTAGAGACAGGAGGATCTTTGGGGCTCTCTAGCCTAATTGGTGGACGTTTAAGGCAATGAAAGATCCTGTCTCATAAGGTGGATGACATCCAAGGTTATTCTGTGCTTTCTCTGTGCAGTGCCCTCGTGCACACATACACATGGCACACCACACCACAAATGTGGTGCAAGCTCTTCTAATCTTTCCAGTATAAAGCTCAAGCATGCAGGTTCCTCTCACACTTTGATTATACTTATCTTGAGCCCACGTGGGATTCTAGGGGTTGGCCCTCTCATGTTCATTCATCACACTGTAGACCTCCATTGTCTAATACAGTAGCCATTAGTGCTGTGGAATGCTTTAATGAAAATGAAGTTATTCAGTTAGTTAAGCGGACTAACCACATTTCAGATGTTCATTGGCCACATGTGGTTTGCTGGACATCTCTAGCAATACAGAAAGCTCTGAATTATCTGTTATTTAGTTGCTTAATTGAATCTTTTCTCCTCTTGCCATACCTAACTACAGCAGTGCTCTTAATGAAAAATTAATGTATATTTATATTAGATGCTTCATTTTCCAGAAAGCGTACTTACTGAAATGAGTTACTTAAATAGAGTATGTGCTTTGTCAGTGGTAGTTTTATTTATGCTTTGGTTTACATTTTTGTTTTTTCAAGACAGGGCTTCTCTGTAGCATTGGGGCCTGTCCTGGAACTAGCTCTTGTAGACCAGGCTGGCCTCCAACTCACAGAGGTCCGCCTGCCACTGCCTCCCTCGAGTGCTGGCTATTTATGCTTTGATTTCCAGTTTTTTTTTGTTTTGTTTTATTTACCTTTCCTTTCTGTGAGGTAGTAGTCAGTGCTAGATACTCCTATTGCACCTGACCCTTCCCCCCGCCCAGGATTTCTCTGTGTAACAGCTCTGGCTGACCCAGAACTAGATCTGTAGATCAGGCCTGCCTTGAACTCACAGAGATCTCCCTGTCTTTTGTCTCCCCAGTGCTGATACTAAAGGTGTGCACCATCACCACCCACACCACTGCCCAGCACAACCTAGCCAAATCTTAAACCTCCAAATTGGCCTGTTCTTGTGGTATTTTCCTTAGTTCTGGTTTGTTTGTTTCTGCTTGGTTTGTTATCTTGCTATATAGCTGGCATCCATTAGACTTCCTGACTTCCCTGGCTTGCATCTCATTCATTTTCTCTCCCCCGCCCCCCTTCTCTCATAGTCAAATTTGAGCTCACTGTGTAGCCCAGGCTGACCTTGAACTTGTGATCTAAGCTCTTCAACTCCTGAGTTCACTGTTTTACAGGCATGTGCTGCCCTGCACTGTCTGAAGCCCAACTTCTTTTTTTTCTTAAATAAATATGACCTTCTTTCTATATAATTTATTTAGCTTTATTTTTATGTACATTGATGTAAAGGTGTCAGATCTTGTGGAACTGGAATTACAGAGTAGTTGTGAGCTGTCATGTGGGTACTAGGAACCGAACCTGGGTCCTCTGGAAGAGCAGGCAGTACTCCCAATTGCTGAGCCATCTCTTCAGCCCCGAAGCTCAGCTTCTTAAGCTATGAAATTAAGTGAAATGGTAGCTATGTCTCTAATTAGTATATTCAGGGTGAATGAATGCAAAAGGAACTTGTGAATTTGGGGAGAGGTAAGAACCTTCCTAAATTTAAATCAGGAGTGATAAATTTCAATTAAAATATTCAGGAGTGAGAAGCCGCAAAGGGAGTGTGAGTTTTTGAAGTTTCGAAGTGGTTTACCAAAAGGAGCTTGCTCTCCCTTTAGTACCTTATAGAGGAATGTGCTAGATTTTCAGCATGTGCATGCCCACTCCTTGCTGATATCTGTAAATAGTGTCTTAACTGATTTTCTCATTAGAATTGCCAGCATAAGTTTTTCTCTCATATTTTAGTGGATATCAAAAATAAGAGGAAGAACTTACATGTATGTAAGTATAGATAGAAACAATAATAGAATAACAAAAATAAAAAGGAAATAATTTATTCTAGTATTTATTTGCATTTCACCATGCACAGAACATTTTATTTAATGTGGCAGACAAAAATAGGACAAATGTCTTCATTATGGTTCTATTGCTGTATTAAATACCATGGCCATAAACAACTTGGGGAGAAAACTTCTCATCACTGCTCATTTCCCCATCTGCCTCCATACCAAATTAACCTACACTGAGTTATTTCAGTTTACAACTCAGGTCACATCAAGGCAGGAACTGATAAACAAAGCCATGGATGACTGCTGTTTACTGTTCTTATGGCTTGCTCAGCCTACTTTCCTATAGCAGCCAGGGCCACCACGCCCAGGGGTAGTACTTCCCACACTTAGCTGTGCTAGCTCATTTCAATCACCCATCAAGAAACTGCACCACAGGCTTGCTCACAAGCCAGTCTAGACAGAGCATTTTCTCAGCTGAGATTTCCCTCTTCCAAAATGACTCTAGCTTATGTCAAGTTGGCATAAAACTAACCCCCACATGAATGAATGGCATAGATATTTGTGTACCTCCTGGGGAGTTGACATTGTAAACTGGAAAACAGACGTGCAACTGGGAGCATTGTAAGCAAGTGAAAAATTAAGGTGAGGGTGGGAATGACAGTACAAAGAAGACAAAGGTGTCATGGAGGCCTCTTGGATGAGGCGATCTGAGCTAGGCCTCTGATGGCTGAGTTTTGTAGCTATTATGGTAGAAAGGTGCCTCCTGGACCAAGATCACAGCCCAAGGAAAGATAGCCAATCCCCTGGAGGCAGAGAGAGAGTTTTGCATGGATGGGAGTGTGAGTGGCACAGATACTGGGGCAGACTTGGGAGGTTGGGTAGCAGTAGTGCTCTAACCCACTGAGCTATCTCTCCAGCAGCCTTAGTTAGGAAAATAATTTCTACTTGGCTCAGCTAAACCCTTTTTAAAACAAAATTTCTTTTTCTTTCATTTTGGGAGAAGGTGGTTGTAGAATAATATGGACCTTTTAAGTTGACAACCAAGAAGAAAATATGAGCATTTTTATAATGGTATATGTTTGTGTTGTTTGAATATTTTTAAGAAGCATATCTCATTTTTATTAGAAGGCATGGTAGACATGTTGAGTACTAAATTCTGATTGGCAGATGTTAGGAGCATCTAAAGAGGTTCAGTTGGAATTGGAAGTATTTGAGGGGGTGAGGTTTAGATGCATTGGTTAAGTGGATGTAAGAAAAAGGGGTGGGGATGGGGGCGAGCAACAAGAAGATGGAAGTCTTATGGTGAACATCTTACTGGAGAGGGGAGAATCAAACAAGACACAACCACCTCAGTTTTCGTACTTGAGAGCAGCTGACACTATTGGCAGTGTGACAGATTGTGAGGTTTCCATCCTGGCTCCACTTGAGGTCTTCTCCCACCTGTCACTTGCAGCTTATTTGTTTCTGTGGTAGCGAGTTACTTTTCTGGGCTCTATCTTACCGAGTCTTCTACTACTGAAGGTATTTTGGTGGCTTTTCTTAATCTTAAAGTTTAGGCAGAAATCCTTCTATGCAGGATTCCCTACCTTCAGTCCCATCTTCCCAGTCAACTTAGTTCTTCACCTGCCTAATGGTCTCCCAGTCCATGCCAGCACCAGGGTTCCTAGGCAGAGCCTTGGCATGTGTTGGTCCATTGTCCTGGTTCTGGCTCTTTTCTTTTCTGAATCAGATACCCTCTCTCTTGGAGTCAGACATTGGTTAAATAAGGCTGCTTCCTAAAGGCATCGTGTGGCTAAAATGGTCATTGAGCTGTGGTTGGAACATAACACACTAGAAATGTACATTCAGACTCTTATCAACATAGTGTAACACAACCTGGTTTTCTCTGGTACTGAAAGATACCTTTTCCTTAACTGCAGCTCAGCAGTTGAAGTGTGTTTCCAAGCCAACTGTAGGGTCATGTTGTATGTAAAGTCCTGATGGTGGCTGGCATCACACTGCTCTGTGAGATACCGACAGGCAAGGCCTAGGCCTGAGTAAGGGAACCTCACATTTTTACATTGTATCCCTCACCAGGGGAAATGTTGGAAGGGTACCCTATTATTATTATTATTTTTTATTGTTTTTATTTATTGAACTATACATTTTTCTCTGCTCCCCTCCCTCTCTCCCTTCCCCCTCCCCTTCTACACTCTCCCGTGACACACACCCCCCATGCCCAATTTACTCAGGAGATCTTGTCTTTTTCTCTTTCCTGTGTAGATCCATGTATCCTATGTATCTTTCCTATGTATCTCTTAGGTTCCTCTTTGTTGTCTAGGTTGTCTGGGGTTGTGGACTGTAGGTTGGTTTTTTTTTCTCTTAATGTCAAGAAGCACATCAGATTGTTCTTTATAGGTCCTGCTATAGTTGGGACTTCATGTAGGTGTTACTGTCAGGGCAGAACTGTGGTTTGCATCATTAATGTGTGGTGCATAATAGGTGCTGTCTAAATATGTGCTGGAAATCTGCTTTCACCCATCTTAGGAAACTGGAGGCTTCTGTAGAGATAATGAAGAACACTGCAGACTTTGACTCAGGTTTCACTTAAAACATTTTTTTTAAAATACAGTATATTTGGTTGGGGGGTGTGGCTCAGTTGGTAGAGTCTCACTTAGCATGCATGCAGCCCTGGGTTTAATTTTCAGCACCTCACAAAACTGGATATGATAGTGCACACCTATAATCTTGGTTCCAGAGGTAGAGGCAAGAGGTTTTATGCTCATCCTTAGCTAAGTAGTACTGAGTTTGATGCCACCCCATACTACACGAGACTGTACCTCACAAAATCAACAAGAACAAAAAAACCCATAGCATACTCAGGTATACTTTATGTTGCATATTGGCAGAGTAGCCTACTAGTTCTGTTGAATTAACTTGTTCTTGTGCAGACCTTGGAATAAAATGAAGAAGTGAAAAGACTTACTGCTTCCACCTGCTTATTTCCTTTATAACTACAGCGACAACAGTAAGCCCCTCAAAAACAAAAAACAAAAAGCAACAACAGCAACAAAAACCCAAAAAAAGCAGTTGCACTTGAAATAGCCCAGTGGGTTAAGTGCTTGGGCTTTGGAGTATTCTGCTATATTAACAGCTTAACTGTTTTACTAGCTGTGATCTTGCATCATATATAGTAAGCTCTCAAGCCTATCATAGGCAGTAATAGGAAAAGCTATAGCTTAAATACTGTTCTATTGTGAAGAGACACCATGACCAAGGCAACTTATACAAGAAAGCAGTTAGTTGGGGGCTTGATTACAGTTTCAGAAGGTGAGTCCATGACTATCATGGCAGCAGGCAGTTAGGCATGGCACTGGCGCAGTAGCTGAGAACTTCTATCTAATCCACAAGCAGAGAAAGACAGACTAACTAGAATGGCTGAACTTTTGAAATCTCAAAGCCCACCCTTAGGAACATATCTGCCTCCACAAGACCACACTGCCCAAGCCTTACCAAACAGCTCTACCTACTGGGACAAAGCATCAAACATGTAGGCTGTAAGGGCTGCTCTCATTCAAACCACCACAGATAAGAAACCTGAGAAGTAAATGTGGGGTCACAGGGCACATGGCATACAGGGCTCTATCAGTGCTAGCTGCTGTTTTATCCTTAATCCTAAATGTTGGCATTTTAAAGAGTCATGTTTTAATTGGTTGAATATGTAAGTTAAGGACTGCTATATACAATTTTCACAAAAATACCCTTTCTTTTAAAAATGGTGATGGTGGTGGAGGTGCTGGAGAACTGGATCATCATATAAGAGCACCTGCTGCTGTTCCAGAGGACTTGAGTTCAATTCCTAGCACCTGTGTCAGGTTGCCTCATAACTGCCAATAACTGTACTGTGGGCCTTGTGAAGTTGGTGGGATCCAGCTTCCTTTTCTGGCCTCAGCCATCACTCCCCCTCCCCCACATACACTCATAACACATATACATATAAATAGTAAAAAATATTTTTAGAAGGTGGTGTGTGAGTGTGGGGCTCTTTGGCTTCCTAATGAAGGTCTGCATATAATTTATTCTGCTTATAGCATTTTATAGCCATAAAACTATCTGTAAAATTGCCTATTTGAGACTTCATGGTCTCATTCCATAGAAAGTTCCTACACTTTTCTAGGAAGTCTAGAACTGGTGAAAACTGTGTGCAGTTATCTGAGTAAATGTTTGAGTAGCCCTTGGAGGTAGATGTTGCTGACCCTGTTGTTCCCATTTGGTTTCAGGGAATTAAGTTTGCCCACACTTAGGCTGTGTCCCTTGCTTGGTTGGTCTAGGAACATGTTCTCCCTCCGGCCACTGCTCTCATTCATGCATGGAAGGAAGACTTTGCTTTTTTGCTTTAGCTCCCCAGTGGCTTCATGACACTGCACTACCTCCAGATCTTGGTCTAACTCTATGGATCATATTGGTGCCTCTTTCTCCCTTGTCTCCTCTTTTTCCTGTTATCTGGGACATGGTTCTCAGCCACCTAAATAAAATTTGGGCAAGCATAATTCCCAGTATAATTTTATAGCTATGTCTGCATATGAAAGTTAGAAAAGAAGGGTGGGCAGGTAAAACTCTCGACAGAGGAAAAACAGTACTTAGAATACAGTATTTGATGTAGGGCTGTTTTTTTTTAAGCTGAGGTAGATTATAGATAACATTTAGGTATTTTTAAATTAAAAATGTAGATATAGTCAAATTTATTTTTCTTACAGTTAATTCTTTTTACACTTAGAATTATGAAACAGGTACAGGTCTGCAATCCTAGTTACTCTGGAGGCTGAGGTAGGAGGATTAAAAATTCAAGGTCCGACTTAGACTACAGGGCAGGTTCAGGGCCGGCCTGGGGAATGTAGTGGGACCTGACCTCAAAAGTAGTAAAAGGGCTGGGGTTATCTAATTAACCGGTAGAGCTTGCCTAACATATACAAGGCTTTGGGTTCAATCTGTAACGCCATAGAAGAAAAAAAATCATCAAAACAAACGTATATCACTAATGTGAGCTTTGATTTTTTTTTCCTGCAGATAATAATGATGCTTGAACTGAACTACTAAGGTAAGGTTCATGACCTTACCTTATTAAGCCTTTTTTATTCAGAGGTCTTTATTTGTAGAATTTAGCTGTAAAACTTGATGAAGATTATTGCTTTTAGTTTATTGCTTTTAGACAGTCTTTCCAACTGTGGAATATCAGAGTTTATATTACATTTACTTTTAGCTTAATTTTTAAAGTTACATGGTAGGAGGTTTTTTATTACTTTAGCTTATGCTAAAGAAATCACAAAGGTTTTACTGCTTTTAGAAAAGAATAGTGGGGCTCAGTGGTTAATAGTGTGTACTAAACTGGATGTGGTGGCACCCTCCTTTAATCCTGGCACTTGGGAGACAGAGTTAGGCTGATCTCTGTGAGTTCGAGGCCAGCCTGGTCTACAGAAGGACAGCCAGAGCTGAATCCCTGTCAGGAAAATAGAGCAAAAAAATGAATTAATTTTAAAAAAGTATTTGTACTGTTGCGGTTTGGTTCCCAGCACCCATGTATTAAGCAGCTCACAACTGCCTGCAACTCTTGCTCAAGGGACTATATTGCCCTCTTCAGGCCTTTGTGGGCATCCACCCCCTTACACACTTAACACACACACACACACACACACACACACACACACACACACACAAATTGAAAAGAACAGGAAACATTTTTATGTCCATAAGCGTGCTGTGATTATATTAATAGGTGGATTGAGTGAGGTTGGCTTCTCTTAAATATCATTGGGACTAAGATGGTTTATATACTTATAACACCATGTGTATTTGTGTACAGCTCTAAGGATAGAATCAAAGAGGTGGTGTGTATTAATAATGTTAGCAAAGGCCCCTATATTCCCAAGTAGGATTGTCTGGGAGCCCCCAAACAGTCAATGTGCATGTCAAAAATATTACCTGGTGTGTGGAATTTGCGAATGTAAATTTCTTTTAAAATGTCATGAATAGAAAATCCCATTTAATTAGGACAAAAAGGATCGCTACAATTATGTAAGTCTGTCTTCCTCTCACAATAGATCGTGGAGCTTTTGTGTTTTTTGTCAGTTAAAAACTGTGACAGGAACAACATTGATGGGGGTGATGGGAAAGAGTTTACAGTAGAGGTAGTGACCAAGCTGAGGAGGTCTGAGGGCACAGCAGTTGGGTTTGGGGTGCGAGTAGAAGCAGCATTTAGGTGAGGGAGCAGTGTGTGCTTGGTTGAAGGCATAGACAGTGAGTTGTTGCATGGCATTCCTGCAAGTAAACATCCACTCACCTAGATAGGGAATTGACAACAGACGCTAAAGACTAGCTTGGTGAATCAGTGTGTTTTACTGGAGTTCTTACAGGAATATGGGTTGATTGGTTATTTAAAGGAGCGGAAATGCTGCACGTAGACAGCTGAATCCCTTTCCCATCATTGATGACAGCTTGTGAAAGGTAGAAAACCTGCCTGGAGCTCACTGCACAGCCTGCAGGTAGCACAACAGGTTGGAGTGTCCATTCCTGGTGTTTAGGTTGATCTGAGCCTTTTCTAGGCAGCTCTGCCACGTTTTGTTTCTTCTAAGCCAGTGGTTCTCAACCTTCCTAATGCTGCAACCCCTTAATACAGTTCCTTTTGGTGACCCTCAACTATAAAGTTATTTTCGTTGCTACTTTGTACCCTCTAACCCACACATTGAGAACTATTGTTTTAAGCACTTTAGCTAGGCTCTGCTTCTTTAATCTTCTCTCTCTCTCTCTCTCTCTCTCTCTCTCTCTCTCTCTCGGGTCCTAGTGAATCTGGTGAGTTTCAAGGACTTCCTAAACTATTCCAAATTGTTTAATTTCTGTCTTAGTGAGCTTCTGTGGGGGTATTTCACCTCCTCGTAAATATTCTATGTTAGGTTTTAATCTGAGAGGAAACAACACAGCAGTTGTGGGATGGCCAAGTCAAAGTTGAGTTTGGTTCTTTAAGTCTGGAGAATAAACCATTAAATAATTTTAATAATTTTGGGCAAGTTTCAGATGCTTTCCCTATGTTGAAATACAGCACAATGGGGACACATTCTAAGAAATACATCATTACATGATTTCAATGTACTGTGGACATCCTCGAGGGTGCTTACATAAACTTAGGTGGGGTTGGTCAGTCATTTGCCAGCGCCTCTTGATATAATTGTGAAACTGGATAAACATAAGATATGTTTGGCTTGTTATGGCTTCAACTTTGTGCTTCTCTTGCCAATGTCTCTTGAGTGCTGGGATTACAGGCATAATATATACCACCACCCAGTTCTTTGATCATTTTTATTAAATTTTTTCTACTGACTTGATTTCCCTCACTAAGCTGTTTTTTTAACCTATAGTAGAACATAGAGTTAGAAATGCAGAATTCTTTTATGTTACAAAAGTATTCAGTAATACTGGATACCTTCACATTTAATAAGAAGACAGACAATATTTACTACACTGGTAATAGAAATTTATCCTAGTAGATAAAGCAATTATTCTTCATTTCTCTACTATTTTCCCACTGAGGGAGTCAACAATATTCGCTTTCATGACAAACTAATGACTATTCTTATTTTAGAACTCTGTTGTCCAATATAGCTAAAGGATTTTTTTAAAAAAAAATATTTATTTATTATGTATACAATATTCTGTCTGTGTGTATGCTGCAGGCCAGAAGAGGGCACCAGATCCCATTACAGATGGTTGTGAGCCACCATGTGTTTGCTGGGAATTGAACTCAGGACCTTTGGAAGAGCAGGCAATGTTCTTAACCTCTGAGCCATCTCTCCAGCCCCAGCTAAGGGCTTTTTAAATGTGGCCATTTAAATTAGCTGAAAATAAATGGGGACAGAAATGTAGCAGGTTTTTTAATGCTTAGCATGCACAAAGGCCAACTCCCAAGCACTTATCAAGTGCTCAACAGCCACATATAGCTAGGCCCATGTTGGGCCTTTATTATTAGGTAAAAATATTTTTGACAGTGCTCATATAAGAAACTTAATTTTCTTTCATAAAATTTAATATACTTAACAGATACTTAAATCTTAAGTATTTACATATTAGATGATTTTGCTTCAACTCAAGTAGAAACAAAGGAGAATAGGAGTTAACGAGCAATCAGGATTTGCCTTAGGTTGATAATTGGTAAAGGTGAGGCTAGGTTTTATGTGTTTTCCCACCCAGAAGTTTTTTTGTATGCTTATTTTTTTGTATATGACAGGGTTTCTCTGTGTAGTTCTGGCTGTCCTAGAACTTGCTCTATAGATCAGGCTGTCCTTGAACTCACGGAGACCCACCTGCCTCTGCTCCCAAGTGCTAGGATTAAAGGCCTATGCTACAGCTGCCCAGCTTTGAATTTTTTTTACGATGAATTAAAACAATATATCAAGTAGGGACAGTGTTTTCCATCAGCACTCAGATGTAGCCATCAGTCGTAGGTATCAGAAGTATCACTCCTCTCCCCTGACTGACTCCTGTAGTGTATGAAAGTTTTTAAATTCTACATCAGGACTTCTTTAAAGGGTATGTATAATTACATTTTCACCTGATTTGATTTTCATTTTACTTTATACATAAATGTCATGTGGGGCTGGGGAGATGGCTCAGTTGCTAAAGTGCTTGTTTTGGAAACATGAGGACCTGAGTCGGCATCCCCTGTACCCATGTATAAAGCTGAGTATGGAAATGTACCTATAATCCCAGCACTGGTGAGGCAGAGACAGGAGGATGTATGGTTTGTTTGCTGGCCATCCAGTGTAGCAAAATCTGTGGAGCTTTAGGTGAGAGACCTTGTCTTAAACTCTACTTCCCTGCTCAAAAATAAAAACAGTGGAAGACATCTGACATTGAACTCTGTCCTCCATGCTTGCTTATATGTGTATGCACTTCCCCCACCAGAGTGGGCACGCATTGGCTAAGAGTTGGAGCTGCCCAGATGAGTTTGAGCCTTATGCTCATGCTTTTGACACTGATCTTAACAACTCAAAATAGTATTTCCAATGAAGACAGTGAACTCTTTGTAGTCTGTGGTTGATAGATTTTTATTTCTTAGCTGAATCAGTGAGCTTCTGGAAGGCTCTGAATTTCCTGCTCCATAGTGCCTGTATCTGAAGTGAGAAGGGGAAGGACAGTAGGAACATATATCAGTGAACTGGGGATTGAGGGGCTGTTAACTTCAAAGAAATTTATGGACTTTGCATGCTTGCCACCTCTATCTGTTTAGGGTGGCTGGGGCTTGGAGGTGATGGCTCAGAGAAAGGTCTTTGAGGTTATATTTGGTCTCAAGTCCAGCTTCACAGTCAGCAAGGGTGAGACTTCTCTGTTATTTCTAGGGAATAATGAAAATGGATAGGGGTCGGAACATGTCTTAAGTGACAGTAAATAACAGTTCTCATTATTTAGGTAGTTCTTTTGCAAAGAGGAATCAGGGCTATGCATTTTTATTTCACTTAAATGCTGATTTTGTTAGAATTTTGTGGATTGCTACAGTATAAAGGCATGTAATGGTGGTACCTTTTTTTTTTTAAACAGGATTCTGAAGTCAAAACTCATACTATTAATAATGACAGGAAAATCGTCCCTTTTTAAAGTAATTCTTCTTGGAGATGGTGGAGTTGGCAAGAGTTCTCTTATGAACAGATATGTAACCAATAAATTTGATGCCCAGCTCTTTCACACAATAGGTGTGGAATTTTTAAATAAAGATTTGGAGGTGGATGGACATTTTGTTACCATGCAGATTTGGGACACGGCGGGTCAAGAGCGATTCCGAAGCCTGAGGACACCATTTTACAGAGGTTCTGATTGTTGCCTGCTTACTTTTAGCGTTGATGATTCACAAAGCTTCCAGAATTTGAGCAACTGGAAGAAAGAATTCATATATTATGCAGATGTGAAAGAGCCTGAAAGCTTTCCTTTTGTGATTTTGGGCAACAAGATTGATATAAATGAACGGCAGGTGTCTACGGAAGAAGCCCAAGCCTGGTGCAGGGACAACGGCGACTATCCTTACTTTGAAATGAGTGCAAAAGATTCCACCAATGTTGCAGCTGCCTTTGAGGAGGCAGTTCGAAGAGTTCTGGCTACAGAAGATAGGTCAGATCACCTGATTCAGACAGACACAGTCAATCTGCACCGAAAGCCCAAGCCAAACTCATCTTGCTGTTGATGTCATTAAAGAGATGGTCGTTGCATTCTAACACACCCACACCCACATGAGAGGAGGGTTCATCTATTAATAAAATTCAACTAACGAATATTGATTGCTGACTCATTAGTTGGTGGGGGAAGGGACACATTCACTCTGGAGGAAATCTATTTACTTGGTAATGGCACCTTACATTTATAAATCGTAATGGTTGTCTAATGTTTAATTTAAAATTAGTGCTAATAAGATGACCAAGAATTGAACTGTAATTCAAACAAAAGCCTTGAATATTCTAGAAGTTACACTTAGGTTGTTTTTCCCCACAAGAAAATGGAGAGTTACTTTTGTATGTGTATATTTTTATGTAATTAGCATTCTATTCTTGGTCCAGGGAAGTAAATTCCTATAATACTATTAAAGATTAAAATCTAATGCATTTCTTTATGTCGCGATGCTTTTTGATTTGATGACTTCATTATCTCTGTAAGAATTTATCTCACATTTATTTATTAAATTGTGTGGCACACACATATCCCCTTCCCAACATAGGGGCTAGCTTTTTAGAAGATTCTCATGTATTCTAGGTTGACCTTTGTACTTCTGGCTTTACCTCCACCTCCTGAGTGAGGGATTACAAGCATGAGCCTGTGCTGCCGCATCTAATGCATGACAGGTGAGCTTTATCTTCAGCCCAGGATTGTACTTCCTGAGGGTGAAGGCAACCATATCTACATAGGTATTTCTTTTGTATCCTCTCTATCACTATTTAATGATTTGCTTTGGAAACTTATTTTAAAAAAGACAACTTGCAGCAATGATCTGCCTTAGTTGGGTCACTACTGCTGTGATGAAACACCATGACCAAAAAAGCACCTTGGGAAGGAAAGTTTATTTGGTTTATACTTCCACTTCACTGTTTATCATCAAAGGAAGTCAGGACAGGAACAGGAATTCAGGATCTGATGCAGAGGGCACGGAGGGAGTTCTGCTTCCTGGCTTGCTTAGCCTGCTTTCTTACAGAACTCAAGACCACCAGGCCTCATTCGCAATGGGTTGAGCCCTCCTCACCCTATAGGCCTGTCTGATGTTGCTGAGCCATTTTCTCAATAGAGGCTCTCTCCTCTCATAAATTCTTTCATGAGTTGATTTCACATGTGGTATCAGTGACAACAGTCCTGGCCCAGAGAAGCAAATCAATCATAACCTAGACTGACTGCTGGTATAATATGAGTAAGACCCTTCCCCATGATAATTAAGGACATACTGGAGTAGGAGAGTGAACTGCTAGGCTGGTGATTGGGGGAGGGTATAGAATGTGAGAAACTAATCAATGTCTCTCTTGACCCCACCCATTGGAAACTAGGAGGAAACAAATCATTGCAGTAAGTTTAAGTTTTTGAAAGTAACTTCGTAATAGGGACAGTTTTTGCCATATGGGAACACTTTAAATTTGGAGCAATTCAAACTGTACACATATTTATGTTGGTACATACGTACATGTAGCTGGATGGAGGATAGATTTAGAGATAGTTTCACATATTCTAGGCTGGCCTTGAACTCCTGATCCTCTGTTAAGAGCTGTATTCAGCAGTGGTGGCACAGGACTTTAATCCCAGCACTTAGGAGGCAGAGGCAAGTGGATTTCAGTTGAGTTTGAGACCAGCCTGGTCTACAGAGTGAGTTCCAGGAAAACCAGGGCTACAGAGAAACCGTGTCTCAATACAAAAAAGGGTTGTATTGATCCCCACCCAAATGGCCTAATCAGTTCTTCAAAGGTAGTCACATTTCGAGGTTGTCTTTTTTAATTTTTCTGTTGCTGTGATTAAATATTCTAACAAAAGCAACTGAAAAGAGAAAAGGTTTATTCTGACTCACAGTTCTAGGCTGTAGTTCATCATGGCAGGAAAGTCAGTTGGCAGGAGCTTCAGAGAACAGTCAGGAAAGAGCAATGAAAATATGCATGCTAGTTGAAAACATGGCTGAAGAGGTAGTCTCTAGAATTTGGAATCAAATATGGTAGGTGGCAGAAATCAGCAGAAGTAAATGGTCCACATATATAGAAAAGTCGAATCAGCAGCTTGGTTCTGTTAGGAGAGGCTAAATCCCTGGAAGGGAGCTCATATATGGCCCTCTTGGGTTATGAGCACCTGGTGAATGAAATGAGGACATGACCAATCCAAGGTATGATTGAGAAGGATTTTATTATAGATATGAAGGAGAATACAGCCATAGCTATTTCTCCTGAGTTTCCTGGGAACCCCACACCAGTGTTGAGTGAATCCTTGCCTAGGGAATGGTGCTGCTGCCTACAGTGGGTGGGTGAGTCTTCTCACTTCAACATAAGGTGATATGCTATTAAGACTTCTCATATAATTTTTAGATGTGTTAAGTTGGTAACACCATCACAGGTTTTGGAGGTTAAGGTTTCAACATAAATTTTGGGGGACATAACTCAGCCTATTCATCTTTTACTACACACAGACACATGCACAAGCGAGTGCGTGAACAAACATTTAGGGCTACTTTCTTGAACATAGCTATTTACATTATCATGGGCAACTTTACCAGTGCCTATACAACTGAGAAATATGACTCCTCTTCCCCAAGGAATCATTAACTGCCTACAGAATCTCAGGGAGGGGTGGGGCTCATGAGTCCCTCTTTAATGGATTGTCAACAGACCAAATTTTATGCAGTAATCATAGCTGCTGAGTTCACCATGTAGTGACCATGCAGTATTTTTATTTGTAGATAGAATGTCTTAGTGTTTTTGCTTTTGTTTGATGATACAGGATCTCTTGTAGCTAAAGTTGGCATTAAAGCCCTGACTTAGCTTTTATCTCTAGATACCAGGATTCCAGGTATGCAAAACCCCACCTCATTTTAACTTTAAAAACTATTCATAACTTTCAGTTTACTACTGAAGGTTATACTAGTTGGTTTTCAAAGTCAGCTTTCAAAAGGTTAGAGCAAGCAGTGATAAAAGAAAAGTTTTATATCTGGAGAAAGAGTACCCAGCTTCACACTGTGTTAAAGAAGTAAGTGAATACTGGCTAACATAATTACATATGCTCCAACTGTATAAACCATGAGGAAGAGGAGAACAAAATCTTAAGGGCTAGCCTTGGCATTAAACTATAGCTAACATTGAATGAAAAGGTAGCTGAAGGTAGAGTTTTTCTTTTGTTTGAATAAAGTCGGGTGCAGTGATGGCTGGCTGGCATTACCTAGACAAAGATGGACAAAGCAGAAAAGCACAAGATGGGAAACCAAGCAGGTTATGTATGGCGGTGGAAGTGACAAGCAGCTGCCCAGGAAGAAAGCAGATAGAGGGAACTGTGTCGAACTTGTACTTCACTGCTCCTGCAGAGGGAGGCCCTGTTGGCAGTCACCATATGGTGTTTGACTTTCATTACAGGAGTCATAGTTAGCTAAGGGTAAGCTGTGTAGGAACAAAGCGGTCTGATTAAATTCTGTTCTAAGAGGCACATACTGAATTTGGAAAACAGATAAGCTGCATTTGGCTATTTGAGTAGAAATATTTATGCTCTTTTTACCCTTCTGAGAAGCTTTGTAGTTGAAATGAAAACATCCCAGATGTTCCTTGTCTTTAAACTGTCTTAATCTCTACACTAACTTTCCATATTAATAACACTATGATCCATGTTCTCTCCAACAGCAGTAAAGTGTTAAATAGAAAAAAATGGACCAATACAAGTTCCTAGTAAAAGGGGAAGTCTAGCCAGTCTGTGGTTTCTGAGATGATATGGACTGTCTAGGAAGTATGAGAGTCTTAAAAATTAAAACACCCCAGGTGTTGGTGGCTCTGCCTTTAATTCCAGCATTGAGGAGCAGAGGCAGGCAGATTCTCTGTGAGTTCAAGGCCAGTCTGGTCTACAAAGTGAGTTCCAGGACTGTTACAAAGAGAAACCCTGTGCCATGGCACATGTACTCTCCCTCCAAACTTCATACACAAATGAATAAAAAGCTTTAAAAAGCCACAGGTAGTAGCACGGACAAAGACATAATGATGCCTATATATGAGAAATAACAAAAACATGGGTGATACTGAGTGATGTACCCTAGGGATTTCCAGCTACAGAAAGGACACAAACAGGTTTGTGTATTTTTATCTGGATCTCCTTTGGAGTATAATGTATACTATAAATTTTGTGCCAACATAAAATTTCACATCTGGTAGGGACATCACCTATCAGATCTAAGCTTTGTCAGATAAGGTTAATGCTTTTACCCCTTACACAGGTTCCGGCTCCATGGCTGGAATGCAGTTTTTCTGTTTGAACACTGAAGTCTCAGTCATTGCTGGACTTCCTTCCCCTTGAGCTACTTGACAGTCACACTGAAAATTTGTACTTAAATTTGGCAATATACTCACACAAAGTGAATGGTCCTAGCTCCCATCTTGCCCTCCTAAGCCTGAAGAAAAGGAAGGCTCTTTGCAAGGTACCTTTTTGCTCTCTGGGGCTAGAAACCAAGTCTCACCCTGACTTCATGCTATAATATGATGCTGTTTGGTTGTCTGGAATTATAGCACCTTCCTGGGTGTGGCTTCTGTGCTCACTGAGGGTGAAACAAGTGGTACATGATAAGTACATATTTGGGTCTCTCCTATTAGCATTGTTCAAATTTTTAAAAAAATATTTTTAATAGTATGTACCTGTAAGTACAGGTGTTCAAGGAGGCCAGAGTCACTGGATCCTTCTAGAACTGCTCCACCTAGGTACTGGGAAGCCAACCTGGGTCATTTGCAAGAACAGAAGATACTCTTAACTACTGAGTAACACCTCTTGTGCCTTTGACAGCTAGTTGAGAGGTGATCTGTGGGTGAGATGTACCTACCACATTAGTTTTCAGACATCAGTAGGGAAATGGGATTTAAAAAGTATTGGTGTTGGGCTGGATTTTAGAAATAGGCATCTAACTACTACAATCTTGAATGTAAGTTTTTATTTAAGAACTCAAAGAGCGATGGTAACAACTTCACAAAAAGATCCAAGAAGACTTAGAACTGCTTACTCAAAAATGAGAATGGAAAAGTCTCCCAGTGTATACATGGAAAGTTGGTTTACTTGATTTTCCATGCATATATACTATTGTAAAATCAAACCAATTTCTCATAGAAGCCACACCTGCCACCTCCCGCTCTGTATACTGTCTAAAAGGCTAAGTACAAATGTCAGTGTAACTCAGGCTTTTATTAGTAATACCAAAGCTCTATTACATTTTTAAGTACAGATACAAGTACATTCAACTTTTAGTTTATTAAGAGAAAGGAAACAGGAATATAAGGTAACAGAGGGAATACATTTTGCAGTGGCCTGTAACTGATGCAGTGTACACGGGTCTAGGCTAGAGAGTCATAGCACGATCACTATTCTCAGCCCGACAGGCAGGTAGGCATGGAACACTTGGTATGGCAGAGGCTTTCTGCTTCAGCTTCTTGGTACTGTAGTGTATTATGCATTTAAAAAGACTATCTCTAAAAGTATTAATAACTCAATTTCATTCATGTCTGCAGAAGCTTTTAGTTTTAAGTCTAACAAATATTAAGTATGACATTTGCTTTTGAATTTAATAAGTTAAGATCAAATTATCTCAATCAGGAAAGGCAAAAGTTCATTCTCAAGCTTTTAAATAAAAATGTTTAAATTACTGGTAAAGAATTCTTTATAAATAACACTCGACAAGCAAATATTAATGCTGATAATCAACATGAAAACAATGTACAATTTTAAGTACTAGGCTGTTTCAAATTACTTACAGCGCACACATTCCTGAGTATAGCCCACGACAGTGATACTGTTTATTTCAGAGTTTTTCTCCATTTAGCTTAAAAGGTGTTTCTTCCCAAGAAATTGGACTTTCCTGTCAAATGCACTTGATCGAATAGGAGAATTGGGTTCATAAAATGGATTCATTGCAAACTAGAAAAGAAGGTATTAGTAAGCCTCTTAAAGCAAAGAGGCTCATGAATTACAGTTGCTAAAGAAATTTACATTTTCAGTTAAAATTTAGCAAAGACAAAAGTCTGGGTCTCATTTTTAATTCTCATTGAAAGTGTTCTATTATTTTTTTTTAGAAACAGAATTGGGATGTTAAAAGGGAACTTAAATATAGACTGTAATCATGAGGGCTAAGGAGAAAGAGACACCCAGGAAGTAAGGCACACCCATGGCATTTGTGTGGGCTTCTCAAAGGACACCCACTGTGAAATTTTAACATCTTAGCCAGGTGTGGGTGCATACCCTTGCAATTTCTGCATATGGGAGGTGCAGGAGGATCAGGATTCAAGGCTAGCTTTAGCAGCACAGTGAGTTCAGGGCCAGGTAGGGCTACAGGAGACTATCTCAAAAATAAAATAAAATAAAATGGCTCAGTGCCTAAAGGCAAGCTGACAACCAGGCTTCTATCCCCAGGACACGAGTGGTGAAAAGAGAGTTGATTTCTGCAAGCTACCTTGAACTCTCTCCATTATGTAAACCATGGCAGGTGCCACCTCTCCCCAGCCCCCACAAATAGGCAAATCAGCAATAATCTTAAAAACAAACAACAAAATGCCTCCTTAAAGAAAATTTTTCTGGGAGACAGAGTTTCAAACTCATTCTGTAACCTGGCCTGGCCTTGAACTCTAACACAGATTAGCAGTAAACTCACTGTAATCCTTCCTGTGTGGTAAGGCTTGGAATTTAGGTGTAAACTATCACACCTGTTTGTCTGAGATAGGGTCAATCCAAAGCAGCCTCAAACTCACCGAATATCTGAGACTGGGTCTGAATTCTTGGTCTTCCCTTTCTACCTCCCAAGTGCTGGGATCATAGACATGCATCACCTTACCTGGCACCTCTTCAGGAATTCTGTATTCCAGTATTTTTGTTTTGAAAAGTACTCGCAGCTGCCGGGCAGTAGTGGCGCACGCCTTTAATCCCAGCACTCGGGAGGCAGAGGCAGGTGGATCTCTGTGAGTTCAAGACCAGCCTGGTCTACAAGAGCTAGTTCCAGGACAGGCTCCAAAACCACAGAGAAACCCTGTCTCGAAAAACAAAACAAAACAAAACAAAAAAAAAACAAAAAAAAGTACTCGCAGCTAACCAATGGTAGTATGATTGATATGACCTATATACGTTAACATGGATCTTGAATCTACCTTGTATTCATTATGTGGATTAATCTATATGGCCTTTTGGATTATGTAAACAAATGGTAAATGTCAAATAGGTTCAGTTAAAATAGTCTCACTATACTGCTATTAAGTGGAAGTCATTTTTTTTCTTTCAAATTCTTGGGTAGCCCAACTGGCTTCACACTCATGACCCTCTCAAGTGCTGGGATTACAGACATCTGCCACTGTGCCTTATAATTCTTTTAATTTAGGGTTTGAATACTTTGCTTTAACATAAAGCTAAAATCCATCAGTTCCCTAGCTAATATAAGGACTTCATAACATATGTTAGACAACACTAAAGCAGAATTACTAATGATAAGAGAAATGTTCTTCTATGCCTTAATCTGGACTGTTTCTAGCCCTCTCACTTAAAAAATCAGATTATTTTAAATTATAGAGTATACCATACCTTTATATACAAATCATAGACATCAGTAAAGAAGTTCTTTATTCCATCTTCTTGCCTCACATCATGAAGCATAATAAATCTCATATGTGAAAAAATTAAGGCACAATCTTTACTAGAAATGAAAAATTAAAAACAATCATCTGATAAGATAACCTTCACATTGGTCACATAAACTGTGTTTTGTGATGGCAAAGCTGAATACATAAACTGGCTTAAAGTCAATTTAGCTTAAGGAGAGTGTACTCTTTTAAAGTTAGGAAATAAAGTAAAACAGCCCTTGGTATGGTTAAGATAAACCTAGTTTTAAAATTATTGGCTGAACATGTTTACAAAAAAAAATAAATGTAAGTGAAAAATTTTCATGGCAGCCTGATTCTTAGAAGTCTTCAAAATCAGAGACTGCCTTTACGTTTCAAGTTCTTGTTTTCTAACTCAGCCTTTGGCTAAGTATTTGTGGTAACGTCTGAGGGGCATTTTCTTAACTGCTAACTGATGTAGAAGGGCTGAGTCCATTGTAGGCAGTACCATCCATAGGCAGGTGGGCCTAGGCTGTATAAGTAAGGTAGATGAATATAAGCCTGAGCAAGCCAGCATTCGGTATTCTTCTATGGTCTCTGCTTCAGTTCCTGCCCAGATTTCCCTCAACAATGGAGTGTAGTTTGAGAAGTACAAGCTAAATAAACCCCTTCCTCTTGAAGTTGGTTTTGATCATGATGTTTATAATAGCAACAGAAAGCAAACAATAACATAAGGAAAGGATATGTCCTGCAGTGACAAATGCCGATACAAACCACTCATTGAATTTGTCCACAGTTTTTAAGTACATGTTATTAGAAAGCCACATGTTTTCATCCACAAGGTCAAGAGCAGCATGGGCTATAAACTGGTTCAGATGACGGTGATCATCCTAAATGACAGAGAATGGAGAAAGATGTACATTTCCATATGGCACTGGTACCACAGACAATTCATTCTGAAATTCTGTCAATCTGTGTGTATTGTGTGTGTTTTCTCTTGTTTTAGATATGGCCTTACTATGTAGCCTAGAATGGTCTGGAGCTCCTGAACCTGCCTCAGCCTCCCAGGTACTAGGAATACAGGTGTAATGCCTGGTTTTCATTCTGTACATACATATTTTTCTTAGGGGAGGAGTCTTAGCATTTACTATGTGTATTGGTATCATGAGATATAAAAGATTATGTTTTTATCATCTTGATATCTATCACTCATAACAGGAAGAGCCAATTAATAAAGTCTTGACTATTAAAACATTATATTTTGAATGCTGGGAGAAGGCAATTACCAAATTCTATAACTAATTAATCATATGTAAAGAGATTACTACTTTTAGGGGGAAAATAAGGCAGAGCCTACTTTCCAGAAGCCCATATCTTTTTAGAAGAGAAACACACAAAGTGATGCAGATGTGGATCAAAGAGGGCACTTTTCCCAGATCAAAATGGATGTCAAGGAAAGCTACAAAGGGATAACATGCATATGGGGCCTCAAGGGCTGGAGGCAACAGGGAGAGCCAGGCTTCCTGAGCAGAAACAGTAAAGACAGTTGTGAAGACCTATGATAGGCCTCTTGCAGAACAAGAGCTTACATGGTTTGGGGATCTGGGATTGGGGGTGGGGAGGTCATATTCAGCCTTAACTGTGAATTGTCATCTGTTAACAGCAGAAACAATCCTATCACAATCAGGAGTGTTCTTTTCGTGGGCAAAATGGCCTAACTGAAAAGAAGGTAGGGAATGACTCACTATAATGTAGAGAACATTCCCAACCTGGATGTAGTCTTACTCCTATAGAATTCTCTTTCACAGTGCTTTTCTCAAAAAGCTACCTGCTATGAAATAGACTCTATATAGTATAGAGCAGCAGTTTTCAACCTGAACAAGCCCTTCACAGAGATCTTCTTAGATCATCTGCATATCAGATATTTACATTACAGTAGCAAAATGAAAGTTATGAAGTAGCAATGAAATAGTTTTATGGCTGGGGGTCACCACAACTTGAAGGAGCTGTATTAAAGGGTGGCAGCATTAGCAAGGCTGAGAGCCACTGCTAGTCTCTCCTTGAGGAAACTCATATGGTCCTCAGAATGTGACCTTACTTAGAAAGAGGGTCACTGCAGATGTGGTTAGTTAACACGAGGCGATTCTGGAGTAGAGTGGGCCTCTAGTCCAGTGTTCTTGATGTCCTCGGAAAAAGTTTCGCTGTGTGTGATGCCTTATACCTGCAATCTCAGCATGAAGGAGGTTGAGGACAGAGAATCATCCATTAATTGGAGGCCAGTTGGAGATGCTTTAAGAAGGTAATGGCAGCCAAAGAGAGTGCTAAGACCATGTCAAGTTAGAAGGTGTTTTCATGTGCTGCTACCTAATAGGTCTCTGGAGTACACAGAAACTAGATTTAAGTGGCAACTGGCACAGGGCAATTGCTGCCACTGCCTCGAAACAAAGCTTAAGTGTTTTCCTAAAAACAAAGCTTTGAAATAACAGAACCGATAACTGGCAGAAAATACCATAAACAAATTTCTTTGTTATTTTGTTGGTACAATTTGAATAGTTGAAAAGTATCTCCTACTTAAGATTGTAATACACACACACACACACACACACACACACACATACATATATATATGACTTTAAAAAACCAACTCCTTGGCTTACTCTGAATGATGGGCATCATATTCTTGAACCAAAGTTTGTTCCTCTGGAACCATTCCCACAAGAAAGTGTCACCCCTGCTGTTGCTTTTAGAGTTTCCTGATATAGCCTGGGTACCAGCAGAATGGGGACAATGTAAGCAGTGCAATCCTCAGGTGTAAACTGATCTATGTCTGTTCTGCTGAAAAATAAGATTTGCTGTTGAATGGACTACTGTGGCATTTTGAGGCAACAAAATTGTTCCAGGCCCCTGACAGGTGGGGTACATTTCTTTATGCTTAAGAAGCATTTCATAGTGGGCAACATTTCTTCCCTAGCTGGTTTCTAACAGTCCGTGGAACTCCAGAGAAAGCCTTATTTAATTGTTGCTGTATCTCAGTGGCTTTATCTCTCTAGATCTATTTTAGTTCTAAAACACTATTATTTCATACCATTATAAACAACATAAAAATTCTTATGAAATTTAGATTGCATACGTACTTTAGATTCTGCTTTCCCAGGTGGCAAAAATTCCATTTCAAAAACTGGATTATCATGGTGGCCAACAATTACAAAGTAGAAGCTTCCAGACATTGTCTTCAATATAAAAAACTCCTAATCAAATTAAATAATATTTTTAGTCCTCAATACCAAGACCTAAAATGATTAACATAAAGTACAGAGTTCTAGTTTTCCTTTTTTTCCGAGACAGGGTTTGTCTATGTAACAGCTCTAGCTGTCCTGGAACTCACTCTATAGGCCAGGCTAGCCTTAAATTCACAGATGTCTGCCTGCCTCTGCCTCCCGAGTGCTGGGATTAAAAATGTGCATCATCACCGCCTGGCTTACTTTTTTTTTTAAATATTTATTTATTTATTATGTATACAATATTCTGTCTTGTGTGTATGCCTGAAGGCCAGAAGAGGGCACCAGACCCCATTATAGATGGTTGTGAGCCACCATGTGGTTGCCGGGAATTGAACTCAGGACCTTTGGAAGAGCAGGCAATGCTCTTAACCTCTGAGCCATCTCTCCAGCCCCCTGGCTTACTTTTTTTTAAAAAAAGTTTTCTTACTTAAATTTGACAACATGGTCTGCTTTCTGGTATATAGCATAGGCACATATCTTTCTACACATTAAATATCTGTGATGTGTCCTTTAGAACCCAATGTACTATGTACTGTATCTTCTGAAGGAAAATAGGAAACCTGTAGTATATCATAAGTATTCTCATGATTGAAAAATTTGAAATATTCAACTCAAGGGTCTTTGTATATGATGGAGTATGTTGAGCTTAAGTTGTACTATACTGGTTAATGTTCATATTAATACCTGGAAACACTAAAAGAGGTTGTTGATTAGCTAAGTACAATAAAAAGTAGAAAAGGCAAAGGAAATAATTAGCTGCCCCAGAAATGTTCAGGAGGTACCCCTCAGAGGAAGCTAAAACCCAGCTATACCACAGACCATTTTTACATAGAAGAGATAATGTACCATCTATTTACAAATTATACAGTGCATTTGTCTTCTTTCTATCAGAAAATTTAATTTGTATGCTACAAATTAAATGGCAAGGGCCTATGTGTCTCTAATACACTAATTTAGGAAACAGATTACTGGGTATGGTAGACAAGCCTTTTCAATTTCAGCACTCAGTAGGGAAAGGCAGGTAGATCTCTGTGATTTCCAGAAATTTTCTTTATAGCAAGTTCCAGGACAGCCAGAGCTACATAAAAGAGAGAGACTATCTCAAAACAAAAACAAACAAAACTAACAGAAACTGGGTAGGGTGGGCAGAAACCAAGTATTCCATGGTTTTACATAAAAAATTTTACATTTATTTATTGTGTGTGTGTCTGGATGTGTGTGCACACGTGCCATGACTTGCATGTGTATGGGAGTCAGTCATCTCTCTCCATGAGTTCCAGGGATCAAACTCAGGTTGTCAGGTTTGGTGGCCAAGTGACTGCACCAGCTCTATTCCATGGCTTTCAACATAAATTATCAGAAAGCTGGGTTGGCAGATGGGTGGATCTTAGTATGTTTGTACTTTCAGTACAAGGGCTTTGGATTTAGAGAAAGCCAGGCTCTGACTCTTACTTGCAATGTGACCACAGGCGCCAGTGTCTGTTGCCTCATCTATACAACAGTGGTAATATTAGAGCTACTTTACTGATACTTGTAGGAAGCTTCCTACACAGTCCAACATATGTAAAGCATGAAATTCTAAAGGAGGATGTCTGGCTAACAATGAGTGCTTGGTTAAGTGTTATCTAGAATAACATTCAAGAATATTTGACAACACTAGGATGTGACAACTAGTAACTCCTCAACCTGGGGTGGGGATCTAGTCAACCCCTAGCCAGCCTCCTGGATATCTAAGGACATGAGAGATCACAACTCACCAAGACTCTCTGGGTCTTTTGCTGATTCACACAGAACAAAAATCAATGAAATCCAAAGAAATCTGAAACGTATTTCCTAATGAAGGAAAAAGCAAGTCAAAGTTAGTACTTTTAGTTTAAAATGGGAGGCTACGATTGTGGGAGACAAGTAAGAGACTCTTTGGACACAGTTAAGATTTAGAACATTAGCTGGGACAGGGGTCTACACTTGCAGATTGCAGGCAAAAATTTAACCTCGGGCATTCTTTTACTATGGTCTAAAAACTGCTTTTGCCCTTCAATGAAAGAGCTGAACATCGGCAACAGAGACTATCTAGCACACACAGCCAGAAGTATTTAGATAAGAAAAGGGCCCAAAAATAAAAGTGGGTAACAAAGATAAGCAGGTCTGACAGAAAAGCTATGCAAAGCTAGGGATACTTGGTAGTAGTTGCAGAGAAAAGGAAAGGTAGAGAGCTTGGAATATGAACCAAGTAAACAATTATAGCATGAATTCTTGCTAGAATAGGCTGCAAGGCTGTAGGTCTGCAGTAGGTCAAGTGAAGGATTTGCTTTACTCAGCACACATATAAGCAGCAACAGCATAGGAGGGGGCCTGCAGGCAGCAGAAGGAAGTGCATGCACAAGAAAGATAACCCACATCATGCCCCACACTTGGTCCTTTATGGGATGTGCAGATGCTAAAGAAGCAAAGTGTCTAAGGATAGCATGAGATAAAAATAGGAACCAAAAGACAGACATGAGGGTTCTCTTACAACTTATCCATCTGGGCAGTGAGACGGAGCTTCCTTCCCTTGGAACATATTAAATGCACAAAACAATGGCTTTCCTAGGACATCCTCATGCATGCACAATGCACTTCAATCATCCCCACTTCCTCACCACCTTCTCATTGCTTCCTTTTTACTAATATGCTCTCTCAAATAGTCCCCACTTCTACTTTTATGTGCAAATGTTATTCAACCTAAACCCCATATGTAAGAGAAATCATGCAGCAGCATCCAGACTCACCTACAACCTTTTAGCAACTATTCTCAGGCTTACCTCGCACTGGATAAAGGTGTCACTGGGCAAAGGTGACACAAACCTATGTTGTCCACACTAATGTACTTTCTGCCAAAGTAAAAATGTTGTACAACCATATAGTCTAATATGGAAGCCAGTAAGCATTTGAAATGTAGCTAATTTAACTGCAGAACTGAATTTTTAATTTATTGGTTTAAACTAAGTATCTGTGTGGGGCTAGCACTTCTAATACAGAATAGCTCAACTTTAGATCAACTATTCTAAACTTTATAAAACCTCTGCACCTTCTCAACCAACAAAACAAGTACTACTAATTAGAGTTCCAACATATAAAACAATACAAGCTGTCTCATGCCTGTTTCCCCAGCACTTGGGAGGCTGGAGCAGGAGAGCCACTGTGGCTCTGAGGCCAGCCTGGATTATGTAGTGAGATCTTATCTCAAAATGGGAACTAACAAACAAACAAGCACAAAGTAACAGCTGTGCTTAAAAGTATCTATGTTGACCAATGTATGTGTCTGTTCCTTTTCTTTTTTGAAAAATATTTATTTATTTATTATGTATGCAGTGTTCTGGCATGTACTGTAAGCTACCATGTGGTTGCTGGGAATTGAACTCAGGACCCCTGGAAAAGCAGCCAGTGCTCTTAACCTCTGAGCCATCTCTCCAGCACCCCTCCTCCCCTTGGTGTCTGCTCCTTTTCTTCAATGTCCTGGAGACCCCTGAAGCTGACCTCAAATACAGAGATTAAGCCGGGCACTGCAATCCTGGCACTGGAGAAGCTAAGGCAGGCAGATCATGGATTCAAAGACAACACAGCAGAAAAGAGCAAAATCAAAAAAGAACCAAAACCAGACAGTGGTGGCACACACTATTAATCCCAGTGCTTGGGAGGCAGAGCCTGATGGATCTCAGTGAGTTCAAGGCCAGCCTGGTCTACAAAGCAAGTTCCAGGACAGCCAGGACTGTTACACAGAGAAATCCTGTCTCGAAATATCAAAACCAAAACCAAACCAAACAAAAAGAACTGAAGTGTGTAAACTATGTTAAGAAAAGCAAATGCCTTTGTAGGTCACCATTAGGAAAAGCAGGGCTTCTAGCACTATGTATACACTGAAATAATTGAAGATGAAAATCTGCTTAATTTCTATTTTCTGTTACAAAGCGTGACTTCTCAGTAACAAGCCAGGCTGGGCAGAATGCAAACTTCAAGACCTAGGTATTTCAATTCAAACAAGTCTTCAGGTCCTGGCAAATTATATAGCTTAGAGCAACAAATCTACATCTATTGTTACGTGACAATAAAGAAATCATAGGCACAGAAAGGCTCTATATGCTAAGAGATAGGTAAATGTTATTCCTATTTTCAAAAACAGGTAAAAGTGTTATGTCCTCAGCTATAACCGGGTATATCCAGAGACAAAAACACCAACACAAATAGGTATTGCCTGGCTGGTTTTGGTCAGATACCATGCTAGGACCCTTTTCTGTACAGTAGCTCATTCAATATAAATTAAAAAAAAACAAAATGAAACAAAAAACCACCACCACTAAAACGAGTTATTATTCATGCAAATTCTCTGCTTAAACTAATAACAAACAACATCAAACTGTTCTGCTTTGCAAAGGAAATGTAGCAGGTGGGTAGCAAACTTTCTGGGTTATTTTAGTATCTATGTAAGAACGCACTGGTGATAGAAAGGCACCCTCAATGAGAACAGACACACTGTTCTTATTCTCTATGGTATCCCCAGGGTTACAACAGTGCCAAAGGGCCAGCAAGCACTCATTATTTGCTGAATAAGGGGTGACTTACAGATGACTTAGCATTAATACCCAGGAACACTGAGTGTCTATGTCAATTTATGGTACAATGTCTCCAGGGAGATTTCGAGAATGACCTTAACCTAGTCCACATAGGCATTTGGACCAATAAGGTTTTATTTTATTTTTAATTTTGGAGACAGGATCTTACTGTGGCCCAGATCAGCTCTGAACTCATGATCCTCTTGTTTCAGTATCCTGAGTGCTCAGATGGTAGGCCTGACCTACCATGCCTAACACTTATTCAGTCACTTGAAGGTAACTTACCACATTCAAATACAAGACAGCTATTATGAGCTTATTAGCAGGTAATTAAGGAATAAAAGATATTTCCACTTCTGGGTGTGGTGGCATATACCTTTGATTCTAGCACTTGGGAGTCAGACACAGGTGGAGCTCTGTGAGTTTAAGCCAACACAACCATCCACATGAGACTGAGGACAGCCAGGTCTACACAGAGAGGCCCTATTTCAAAGTGAGGGGTTAGGATGGGGGCAGAAACCTAATCAGATAGTATGACTGCCAGGAGTTGGTGCTGAGAAACAGTGTGGTCAGCAGTGAATGACTGGGATCAATTATTCATGGCAGCTATGGGTACAGAATGTGCATGAGGCCAAGCACTTGCTAACTCTGGACTTGACAGACTTATTCTAAATGGCTCTAGAGGACAAACCCAGAGCTGTCATCTGCAGTTAGTAGGACGCTAAAATGCATGATGGTGTTAGACCGTCAGTGCAAGTGGGAGGATGAACTTAGAAATCCTTTCCAAGTTATGCATTTTAAATTACAGGTAATACAGATAAAATTCACACACCCCAGTTCAAAGCCATCCATTTTTATAGCACATCTCTCTACAGTATCTAGAAACTTCCCTGTGCTCCTGACAGCAGTAACTTCATTTGTTCCACAAATGAATAAGGGCTGTAAAACTAAACTGGTGTCACACGGAACATATCTGGTGCAATGAGAAGCTATATGAACACTACTGACAGATCTCCAATGGGAAAATGGCCCTATAAAGTCAGAAGCAATGCCCTCATTCCCAAGTGAGTGTAGGTTGACTTTTAGAGACCACTAAATCTACTTCTTTTTAATTTGGGGATCAAAGACAGTGGAGAAGAGTTCAAATATCTTTGGGCACTGATGCTATTTTAAAACAGTGTTCATAACACATCAGCATCATTTTAGAATATATTTCACTATTCTGCTCAAAAGTTTTAATGCCTCTCAGCTATGTAATCATGTACCAGTATTCAACATGGGTCCTCCTACATTGTTCCCTATGTTGCTTCTCAATCCTGTTGTTCACTTCTGCTGGAGTGGGCCAGTCTACTTACTTCAAACTCACTTTGACTATATCCACTCAAGATCCTTCACGCTTAAATGCTGTCCCTAATTCTGTGTGCATCCTTAATTCATCATTTACACTCCAACTTCTTAATTGTCCAAAACAAACAAAAAAATGAAAAAAAAAACCAAAGCTCGTTCAACTCCAATAGTCTGCTAAATATTCTTGCCACCCCTCAACTTTTATTTTTGTACAGCTACACATCAAAACTCTTTGTACTCCTTTGTGCTGTTAGCTTTAACAATGACCCAATAGCATCTTCATAGACCTTAGATACCTAACACCCCCAGCACATAACTCAGGGCCAGGCTAGAATCTCTAGGGCCCCAAGTGAGCCCTGGCATTAGTCCTCTGCCTATTCCCCCCTTCCTGTGATGCTCATCTTTTTTTGTTCACTATCCAAATGCTACCAGTCAAGGCACTGAAAAATAAAATCACACTTTCCCCATAGAGATGTCCTCAATCACTTCCACCTGCAATCAGCTTTCTTGCTAAACTATCCCGTCCTCAAGACTTCTTAGTCATCATTACTGGCTGTAATGGTTTTCACTCTTGCTTCTGGGGATTCTGGTTTCTTTTCTTTCCAATTAGCCTTATTTCTTTTCTTTTTTGGTATAGGGTCTCATTTATGCTAGACTGGTGTCCAACTCTCTATGTAGTGAAGGATAATCTTAAACTTCTGATCCTTCTGCCTCCACGAATACTGTGGTTTTTGGTTTTCAATGCAGTGCCTGAAATTTAATCCAGGCCTCTGTGTATGACAAGCGAGTACTTAACCAATTGAGCTACATTCCCCAGTCCCAGATTTACGTTTTCTTCTTTAGGCACATCATAGCCCAAACTGACCTCGAACTTTAAGCAATACTCCTGTCTCAGTCTTCCCAGTGTTGGCATTACAGACGAGCCACCACGACCGGATCTTTATAATCTGAGCTAGGCATCCTGGGCACTTGGCTCATCTTTATCTTTCTCACAGCACATAAACAGTGGGTTTTTCTTTCCTATAAAATTAAACTCTGTGGTTCTCAACAAGATGCGATTTTTGCTTCTGAGAGCATCTGTCAAGAGTCCGGAGACACGTGTGTGCGGAGATAGGGTACTACTGGCATTTCATGGGAACCGACCACTGCAGTGGCACTGCAGCAAAGACACACTGGATTAACTGACTGACCTCGAGAACGCCAAGCCTCCAAGAGAGTGGAGGTCGTTTCCACGTGGAAACCGGGGCTGTGTCTACTGGAAGAACTGTAATTAAGCGGCCCCGGAGGCTGGCTCTGATGCTCCGAGTCAGGGCAGGACAGAGGTACAACACAACATCCGCGTCACGCGGGGTCAGGGACGTCCCTCGCGGACCCGGAGCACCCGCCCTCCACTTACCTCCAAATCCTACCTGTAGGGAGACGCCAACAGCAGAAACGCCCGCCTAGGAAACCCGCGCTTGGTACTTTGAGCCGGGGAACCCAGAGTCACTCACGCGAGATCTGGGGCCATACTCTCGCGAGACGTGGCGGGAGCGTCCGGCGTGAGCTCGTGCGTGCGTCACAGTGCTCCAACCCGCGGCGGGTACGTTTGTCCGGTGCTTTGGAGCGGCAGACAGCGAGAGAGCGACGTTGGCGAGCTGTGGTGCAGTGAAAACTGTCTTTTGAGCGGCCGCTTCTGGTCTCCCTTTTTCTCTGGTGCGGGATCTCTCCTGGGTCACGGCCCCGCCCACCCTTTCGCCCTGCAGGAGGAAGTGCGCCTGCATCCCAGGGTAATGGGCTGAGTGCTCAGCTCCCTTGTTCCCCCGGGTCCCCAGAAACAGGTTGGTCTCGGAGGTCAGGGGTTCCCTCTCCACCCGCGGCCTGCCCTGACCACGGAGCCTGGCCGTAGAGGGGCGAGCTCGGGAGGAAGCAGATAACGATGGCTCAGGTAATTCCACCTGCCACTTCCCAGGGGTCTGTAAGAAAGCAAGTCCCTTGTTTATGTTCGTTAGAGCTCCGTTAAGCATCTAAGGGCTTTCCAGGAGGCCACTGGTCTGATTTCTGAAATCCAGGTCTCCTTTGCCGCTAGGTAACTCATCATTTTCTCTTCCAGTCCGCCATGTCCCTCAAGTGTGATGTGTTGAGTCAAGATGAACTGCGCAAAAAGCTGTACCAGACGTTTAAGGATCGGGGTATACTGGACACACTTAAGGTATCAGATGTAGGCATGGCTGTCCTTAGTTTCACCAGTGTAACCTCTGACAGTAGGTAGTTCCACATTTAAATTCAGCCAGAGCTTGGATTCCAAAATCACTAAAATATAGATTGTATCGGTGAGCTACATTTTGAAAATGTTGAGTTTCAGTCGTCTTAAAAACCATATAATAGATTTATTGAACCAACATTAAGGTAGCACATAGCATGTATATAGTGAAAACATTGTAATAAGTCTGAGGTGCTGTTACAAATCTTGTTTACAATCTAGATTTGATCCTGTTATGTATATGTAATGAAAGCAGAAGGGGGACAATTGTGGGGACAGGACAGGGTGGGGAGGGTGACGGGAAGGTGAATATGAGCAGAGCACAACAGTGTACACAAAATGAAACCTGTTATTTCTTTGCTAACTAAAAAACAAGAAATTCCGTAGATGTACACTTTTCAGAATAGGTGGTTTTAGAGTCTCTTGATGACACTACATAGACAAATATGAAGAAGTTATTGCTTATTGTGTAACAGTTTTGAGAAATGGATTTTTTTAAATCTATACTGGAATGGTAGCAGGTGTGTTGTCGCATGCTTTTCTTTAATTCCAGCACTTGGGAAGCAGAGGCAAGCACATCTCTTGATTTGAGGGCGGCCTCGGCCAGCTAGCCAGTTTCAGGTCAGTCATGACTGCGTAGTCAGACCCTGTGTCAATAATATTAAATAAAAATAGAATATATTAGAGTGAACATTTACTGTGAGTAGCAAATATGTACTAGTGCACCTTAAATTTGGGTAACAGCAAAGTGTGGAAGAGTTAGTTCAATGTATTTCATTACAATATGCCTTTCAAAAATACATTTTATATTTAGAATTGGAAATTAAGGAAAGGCGAGCCTGATTTTTTTTCCCACTGTTATTGTTTTATTAACTTCATAAAATACGTAAGACTTGTATAGAAAATACAAAGAAAGCAGAAGGGAGAATCATCTTTGATAACCATAAACTGGTATAAGGTGTATGTATCATTTTAAAATTTACATTATATGATGAGCCTTTCTTTGTTTGCTCAAGTTGCTTGAAATCCTTGCTTTTAGCGGCAACAGATTCATCTTGGTTAGTCAAACATCACACAGGTAACTTTCTACTATTTGAATGCTTAGCTTCTACTAAAGTCTACACATGATCTATTGTGCCTGTCATTTTCTGTCTAGCATAGAGAAATCCCATTTCTGAGAAAGAGACATAAGTAGGTTTTGGCCAGTTTGCAATGTTCTGCCTCTGCCTCTTGAGTGCTGGGATTACAGGCCAGTGCCATTATGCCCTGGGGTATGAACATTTTTACCAGTGTATGTATCTGGGTCTGAAATGGTTTTTACAGTTTATATTTCACAAGCAGTTTGGTGATATATTTCAGTGTTGCCCTGACACCTTCTAACAGTGTAACACTGAAAAAAAAAATCTCATTGCTTCGATCATTTCTTTGACTATTAAGTTCATTGTACTTTTCTGCCCGTTTATATCTGTTTTTCCATGAGAATGGTTAGGGTGATAATATTTTAAGAGCTCTCTTAATAGAATCTATTGATTTGTGTTCTATTTGGCTTTTAAAATATTGATGCCTAATTTTATATAGTCAAACTAAGTTTTTTTATTCTCACGTCATTGAATATTTACTTTTGGGGATGTGTGCCCTTGTGTGTTCTGGCTCCTGTGTATGTAGTTGCATATGCATATTTGCATATTTCTGTCTTCATGAGCCATCCACTTTGTGTTTTGTGATCAAGGATCACTGATAAGGGTAGGCTGGTTGGCTATCAAGGTGAATAAAGACAGGTGTCCTCCTGTCTTCATCTCCCTGGGGCTGGGATTACAAACATTCAGCACTATGCCTAGCTTTTGATGTACATGCTAGGGATTGAAGTCTGCTTCTTATGTTTGCACAGCAAGTATTTTAGCAACGAGCCCTCTCCCCAGCTCTCTCATTTGAAATGTTAGAAAGGCTTTATCTTTTGTCAACTCACTCCCCCATTAATGATACTGGATTCAACCACCTGGATTGATTACATTTTATCAATCTATAATATAGAAGAATCTTTTCATTTCTGGTTATGTCACATTGCAAATTAGACTTGATAGTCCTTTACCTCACATCTCAATTTTATTTGGTATTGACCAATGGGTATCTTTGTCTGTAGCCCTTGTTCACTTCCCAGCTATAGCATGGCTGGCTATTTAGTTTATTAGCCCAACTGGATGACATTTTCTCAAACTTAGCTAATTTTTACTTTCTTTTTTAAAAATATTTATTTATTTATTTATTTATTATGTATACAATATTCTGTCTGTGTCTATGCCTGCAGGCCAGAAAAGGACACCAGACCTTAATACAGATGGTTGTAAGCCACCATGTGGTTGCTGGGAATTGAACTCAGGACCTTTGGTAGAGCAGGCAATGCTCTTAACCTCTGAGCCATCTCTCCAGCCCCTAATTTTTACTTTCTAAATTCAATGACTGATATAGATTAAGCTACAACTTTTAAATTTTATAGAATTTTTAGTGGTTTAGTTTATATTGTTTTATTATTTGATATGAATTTGTATTTATAGTCAATTACAAAGTCATTTAGGTATAGGGTGTTTTTGTTTATTTTGTGGGTTTTGTCATAATTGGTGGTTTTTTGAGACAGTGTCTCACTATCCTGCCTCAATCTTGTGGGGATCATCCTGCCCCAACCTTTCTAGTGTTAGGATTACAGGCATCTTCTACTATATCCAGTTTAGGTATATATTAAATGAAACTTGTCAAATCATTTGTTTATATTTGGTCTAGTTAATCCATTTCTGAGATGTGTGTGACACAAATCTTTTCTCTCATACTTTGAGTTTCCGTCCCATTTTGTGAAAAGTGCCCTTTCATACTACTGTATATTTTTAAGATTTATTTTATATATGTCTGCCTGAGTGCATGTATATGTGTGTGTGTTTGTATATGCAGGCAGACCAGAACAGGCTATCTGATCCCTTGTGTTGGCAGAACACCCAGGTGGCTTGTTTTATAAGTACTAGAATCTAAACTTCAATTCCCACGATTATAAAACAGATACTTTTAACTACTTTTTTTTTTTGAGACAGGGTCTTTGTAGCCCAGATTGGTCTTGAACTATTTATAGAGCCAAGGATGATCTTGAATTTTCCAGTTTATTTGAATCGTAGACTGCCACAATCCACAGTTGAGATGAAGTGGCAAAATTTTTCATATGGCTTAATTTCTTCATCATAAACAGCTGAAATTGCTTTTTGAGATGTCAAATTATGGTCTATGGATGGTGGGTGTAGGAACTGGGGAGAGAAAGTTTTTGTTCAAGCCCACTTAGGGATAAGATAAATTGTGAAAGAAGTGCTTCCTACTTTTTGCCCATGGATCTAGATTCATTTTGAAAGTGAAAGAAAGAATTCAATTAATGTGGCAGATCTGTGTGTGTTTCTATTCTGGTAAAATGTATCTCCTTTTGTCTTTCTTTTTTTTTTCTGTTTCTCACTAGACACAACTCCGAAAACAGCTAATTCATGAATTGATGCATCCTGTATTGAGTGGAGAAGTGAAGCCTCCGTCCATTTCAGTGGAAGGGAGTGCCCTCCTAATAGGCGCTTCTAACTCGCTGGTGGCAGATCACTTACAAAGATGTGGCTATGAATATTCACTTTCTGTGTTCTTTCCAGAAAGTGGTTTGGCAAAAGAAAAGGTAAATTCTGGTATTTTTGAATTTTCTCTTGACAGTTTCTTCCTCTAATAACCGTAAAGTGGTATCTAATTCCTCTGCTTGTCTTTTGACTGGCTAGCTTCATTTCTTGTTCATCTTTGATTTATGTCATCCGTGCACAAATGATTATCAAATGTGACTGTTATTAATGCTTTAGTATTTCAGTCTTTTGTAAAATAGTGGTGTGTGGAATCACAAAATGTTTTGGAGTTGAAAGTGATGTTACAGTCCATGTGGTTTAAGTTAGACTGGTAACTGCTGTTTCTGTAATGTTCGCTGTGAAACTGGCACTGTGCTAGGTACACTGCAGGGAGCACATGTGTTACAAATGATGACGCAGAATGTAGACAGGTGAAGTGATTTGCCCAAGGTGAGTTGCTTCTAAATAGCATTGCAGGGCAGAACATTTTGTTTTCTTTTTTTTTTTTAATTTTTTTTTTATTGCGAAAAGAAGAAAAAAAAACATAAACAAAAAAAACAAGTTTCCACCTCCTCCCAGCCTCCCATTTCCCTTCCCCTCCTCCCACCCTTCTCCCCCTCCTCCCACCCTTCTCCCCCTCCCCCCACTCCTCTCCCCCCCCCTACCTCTCCAGTCCACAGAGCAGTCCGGGTTCCCTGCCCTGTGGTAAGTCCTAGGTCCTCCCCGCTCCGTCCATATCTAGGAAGGTGAACATCCAAACTGGCTAGGCTCCCACAAAGCCAGCACATTAAGTAGGATCAAAACCCCCTGTCATTGTCCATGGTGTCTCATCAGCCCTCATTGTTCGCCATGTTCAGAGAGTCCGGTTTTATCCCATGCTTTTTCGGTCACAGTCCAGCTGGCCTTGGTGAGCTCCCCGTAGATCAGCTCCACTGTCTCAGTGGGTGGATGCACGCCTCGTGGTCCCGAATTCTTTGCTCATGTTCTCCCTCCTTCTGCTCCTCCTTGGGACCTTGGGAGCTCAGTCCAGTGCTCCTGTGTGGGTCTCTGTCTCTATCTCTATCCATCACCAGATGAAGATTCTATGATGATATGCAAGATATTCGTCAGTATTGCTCTCGGATAGGGTCATTTCAGGTTCCCAATCCTCAGCTGCCCAAGGAGCTAACTGGGAACCTTCTCGAATTTTGCATGCAAATGGATGGAAATAGAAAACACTGTCCTGAGTGAGGTGTCCCAGACCCAAAAAGATGAATATGGGGTGTACTCACTCATAATTGGTTTCTAGCCATAAATAAGGACCACGGAGTCTACAAGAGGTGAACCTAAAGAAGCTAAGTAAGAAGGTGAACCCAAGGAAAAACATATAGTTGTCCTCTTGGCTAAGGGAAGTAGACCAAATTTCCGGGGAGAAAATGGGATCTTGGGGATGGGGTGGGATGGGGGTAAAGGGAGATGGGGAGAGAAAAGGTAGAAGGGAAGGAAGGGGGACCTGGGAAACAGGAGAATTGGGATAAAGGAAAGGTGGATAGGGGAGCACGGAACCACAATTCTTAGTTAAGGGAGCCAGTTTAGGGTGGGCAAGAGACTTGACCCTAGAGGGGCTCCCTAGTGCCCAAGATGAACATTTTGTTTTCTAACATGTTCTTCATTTAGATGGCTGCAGGTGTTTCTCTGCTTTGCATAAGAGAAGTGCAAAATACATAATTTAAGAAAATCTATAATAGTAGCACATTCCTTACGTCTTACTACTCTAATGATTTTAACTAATTCTTGTCACTGTTGAACATTATAGTCACATTTTATTAATTATTTTAAAGTCAGACATTCTCAATACTTGTACATTACCTAAAATAGAATTTTGTTTTTAGAATAGTTTTAGGCTTGTAGCAGAATTGAGTGGAAAATAGTTTTCATATACTTTATCTTTCCCACATGCACAGAGTCCTACACAATCATCATTTTTCATCTTGGGATACATTGATTGTAGTCAGTGATTCCAAATTGGCACCAAATTGTCAATCAAGTCTATGTTTTACATTAGGATTCATTCCTGATGTTTTCTCTGTGTGTCTTTGTTTTTGTTTGTTCTGCAATTGTCTCAAAGTTTTAAGAAATAAGAGCAATGTTAGTATTCTGATGAACAAATATGGTATACTTTATTAACTATATTCAACTTGTCAGCATAAATAATTTATTGTTTAATCTAGACATGGTGGCATACATCTGTATTCTCAGCACTAGACAGACAGGAGAATCCCAAGTTTTAGGCCAGCTTGGTGAGTCTCAGGCCAACCAGGTATACATAGTAAGACCCTGTCTTAAAACAAGTCTTAAAACAAGAATTCATTTTTAGCTCATCTTCTTTCTTATGACACATTTTACAATTTTGATTACTGTGTGATAGCTATATAATTATAGTAATATGTTGGAAGCATGACATGAAGGTACATGAGCCCACTGATCTCCAGAGAAACCAGGAATGTTAAGTCTACATGATTGTCTTTCTAATGGGAAAAATGAAAAACACATTCTTCCATCCAGAAAGCTGAGAATTGCAAGTGATTGATGGCCTGGTGATCTACATTATTTTTTGGGCCATGCCATATCAAGCTCCTACAACCAGGACTGTAGAGACCAGGCCAGACCCTTAGGTCCTTAAGGCTAAGTACAGGTAGTATATTTTTAGAACCTATCTTCTTGGAAGAAACGACATGTGCCCTGAGTTGAGTTTCAATGTAATTGTGTTTCCTTTTGAATCAGAGATTGCATCACACCGGGAAACTTTTTCCAAATTATCCTGGGCTTAAGTACATTGGAAATAAACTACCTGTTATTAGACTTCTCTAAGTGTGATCCAGGTCAGCGAAGTCAGTCTGTACCGGGTTTTCATTCCGATCGCGTTGTGCAGTATGACACCTGCAGGGACCCTCTCAGTAATAATTAAACCAGTTCATATCATTAATTGTTTCTAATAACGTAAATGCCAACCAGAGCTTCTTTAAAGGGAAACCATGTGAAAATATATTTTCTCAGTGTCCTAAGGATAGAGCTAGTGCACAATACATACTATAGTAGAAATATGTATATCAAGAATAGCTGTGTGATTAAAACTATTTCAGGTACACAATAGTCATTCATAGTTTAGAATAATAAAAGCTGAAGTTTATTCACATTTTTATATAGCTGTAAGGACCCTGAAATTCATTCATAAATCCCCTGGTTCACCAAATAGCTGAGTGTTATCTGTAAGGCATTCATGATTTCTTTCATTTCTGTTAGTGTTTGGAGGTTAATTACTTGGTTAAAAATATTTTATCTGAGCCGGGCGGTGGTGGCGCACGCCTTTAATCCCAGCACTCGGGAGGCAGAGGCAGGCGGATCTCTGTGAGTTCGAGACCAGCCTGGTCTACAAGAGCTAGTTCCAGGACAGGCTCCAAAACCACAGAGAAACCCTGTCTCGAAAAACCAAAAAAAAAAAAAAAATTTTATCTGGATTGGCATCATGGCTTAGCAGAAAAAGGCACTTGTTATTAAGGTTTGATGGCCTGAATTGGAGTCCTAGGTCCCATATGGTAAAAGGATTGGACTAATTCCTGCAAATTGTCCTCTGGTCTCCACATATACACCATAGCATGTTCATTCCTCCCAATACACACAAAAATAAATAGATGTAATTTAAAAAGCAACAAATTATTTGATCCTTCTGACCTCATTATATTTATTGTAACTTGTTGGCAACATAAAAGCTTTGTTTTTGCATTACTAGGTTAATTATATATAATATTATTTTAAATCGAAATGAGTCTTAATTTTATATTCAGTAATATATCATTTAAACTTATTGGTAGACAAATTTGTATACTTAAGCTTTTTTTCTCTCTTTAAGGTATTTACTATGCAGGATCTATTACAGCTCATTCGAATCAACCCCTCATCCAGTCTGTACAAATCACTGGTAAGAGTGTTTCATGAGCAACTTTGATTTGCTACTTATAAGTGAGTAATTTAATAAAGGTAAAATATTTTCTTTTAACAGATTTCAGGATTTGATAAAGAAAACCAAAAAGGTAGGAGACTTCATTTTTGTGGAGAATAGCAAGATTTTTATATATGTTTTTTCTTACAAAAATATAAAACTTGTGGTTTAATGAGAAGAATAGGAAAGTTAAGTAGAATCAGAACATTTGATTTTCCTTGCTGACCATGGCTTGCTTTTAAATAAGCAACTGTTCATATGTTATTTTGATAAAGATACCTTATTTCCCCACATTCTATGTTTTTAATAAGTCTTTGATAATCAAGTAAGGACACTGCAGACAGTATTCAAGAGCCCAACTAGCAAATGAAAAATACTCTTTACAGAACACTTAATGTTTAGAACATTTGCTTAATAGCTCCCCGCCCCATAAAAAAAGCTAGTAACATTAGCTATTTTTGTATATTAGATATCCCCCTCAAATGTAATTTATGAAGTGTTAAATGTATCAGTTTCTTTAAAATATTAATGCTTTTTTGTAAGTTAAGTTTTCATACATTCTTGATGAATTACCTCAACCCTGGCTTTGATAATTACTAAGATTGCCAGACCATACTTTAGACTTGGTATTAGGCTTTGTGTCTTGAACATAAACTGGCAACTTAGCTGCTACTGATAGTTAATCTTTCATACATTCTTGATGAATTACCTCAACCCTAGCTTTGATATTACTAAGGTTGCCAAACCATACTTTAGACTTGGTATTAGGCTTTGTGTCTTGAACATAAACTGGCAACTTAGCTGCTACTGATAGTTAATCTCTTGGTCTTTTTTTAAGTAGCCTGTGACATGTCACAGTGGTCCTTTTGTGTTTAGATTTTTGATTTGTCATCTCTGGTAGAAAGTTCATAAGCTTGGAACTTAATGAACAAACATTTGCATGTCTACTTTCAGCTAGCCATTACTTTTTGACTTTTTTGCCAGAGCTCTTGGAAGTGATGTTTGCAGTAAGTTAATTGGCTTACAAGATGTTCTAGGCTTCCTACAACATAGATCATCCCAGTTGAATTTTATTATGGCAACTGACCCCACATTCCAGAGTGAAACAGCTCGCAAAGGGTAAAGCTAGATAAGTTTGTACAACAAAATAAAGTGTATTTAGACATACAAGTGAATTATTATACAAAATAAAAATGACTCTCTTTTATCCCATACTGCTAAGTATATGAATAGATAGACCCTACATTCTGAACTTCAAGGCCATGTGCTATTTAGTGTAACTCTGGTTTTGATGGAGATGCCTATTTCTACTGTCTCATGAGGTGGTCACTAAGTTCATGTGGTACCTGAAATGGGGCTATTGTGACTGAACAGTGAACTTGGCTTTAGTTGAATTTAAATTCAGCTGCCCACATGGCTGCCATATTATAAAGCACTGTCCTAAACTATGCCACTAATAGTTGTTGCCAAAATATTGAGAAGGAAATTTAGAATTTGAAGCAATATTTAGAAATAATCGACTTTACTATAGATAATTGTAATAGCCTTAAAAGATTGTTGCCCATGAGTCCATAATGTACTTAAATGCTTCTGGTTCAAAAAACTTCTGACTAGTAGCTATTTAATGTGGTAACATTTCTGGAAGTCAGAGAAACGGAGTAGCATTTGTGTTAAGCATCCAAGTACCAAAATTTGGATAGAGCTCTTTGCTAACCATTTTGTTAATTTTGGCAAAAATCAGTACAAGGAGAGCTACAACTCAAATTTAGGATATTAGGTGATCTCTGGATAGATGTAGACTGTGGCCAAACAGTGTTACTATAATGTTCTCACTTAGGCTTATGGAGGGCTGAGCTTCCATAATTGTAAATTAGTGGAGCCTAGCAGCTGAAGGAATTGGACTGTAATGTAGGTGATAGTTACTTATATGGAAGGACTTAATAATAATTGTGAAATTGCAGTTAAGTCTATAGGTAGTAGATAGTAAGAGCCAACTTTCTCACTGTTAGAATGGGAAATTTGGGCCAGCGAGATGGGTCAGCATATAAAGGAGCCTGTTGCCAAGCCTGACTATATGAGTTCCATCCCCAGGATCCACATGGTGGAAAGAAGGAACTGACTCTGTGACTGAGAATTTAGATAATTTGTGTATAATTTGTAGATAGGGGAGTGATGTGTTTATAAGGGGGAGTTGTGAGGTTTCCGTATGATTCTGCTTATGTAAAAGAAGTTACAGTTGGGGGAATAGAATTTTAACATCTTTAGTAGAGAGGGATAAAAGATTGTAACTTGGGTGATGGAGCAGAAGTCCTTTCAACTGTTTAGACCATTTTTTTTTATTGCGAAAAGAAGAAAAAAAAAACATAAACAAAAAACAAGTTTCCACCTCCTCCCAGCCTCCCATTTCCCTTCCCCTCCTCCCACCCTTCTCTCCCTCCTCCCACCCTTCTCCCCCTCCCCCCACTCCTCTCCCCTTCCCTCTCCAGTCCACAGAGCAGTCCAGGTTCCCTGCCCTGTGTTAAGTCCTAGGTCCTCCCCCCTCCGTCCATATCTAGGAAGGTGAACATCCAAACTGGCTAGGCTCCCACAAAGCCAGCACATTAAGTAGGATCAAAACCCCGTGCCATTGTCCTTGGTGTCTCATCAGCCCTCATTGTTCGCCATGTTCAGAGAGTCCGGTTTTATCCCATGCTTTTTCGGTCACAGTCCAGCTGGCCTTGGTGAGCTCCCCGTAGATCAGCTCCACTGTCTCAGTGGGTGGATGCACGCCTCGTGGTCCCGAATTCTTTGCTCATGTTCTCCCTCCTTCTGCTCCTCCTTGGGACCTTGGGAGCTCAGTCCAGTGCTCCTGTGTGGGTCTCTCTCTCTATCCATCACCAGATGAAGATTCTATGATGATATGCAAGATATTCATCAGTATTGCTCTAGGATAGGGTCATTTCAGGTTCCCAATCCTCAGCTGCCCAAGGAACTAACTGGGAACCTCATCTTGGGCACTAGGGAGCCCCTCTAGGGTCAAGTCTCTTGCCCACCCTAAAGTGGCTCCCTTAACTAAGAATTGTGGTTCCGTGCTCCCCTATCCACCTTTCCTTTATCCCAATTCTCCTGTTTCCCCAGGTCCCCCCTCCTTCCCTTCTACCTTTTCTCTCCCCATCTCCCCTTACCCCCATCCCACCCCACCCCCAAGATCCCATTTTCTCCCCGGAAATTTGGTCTACTTCCCTTAGCCAAGAGGACAACTATATGTTTTTCCTTGGGTTCACCTTCTTACTTAGCTTCTTTAGGTTCACCTCTTGTAGACTCCGTGGTCCTTATTTATGGCTAGGAACCAATTATGAGTGAGTACATCCCATATTCATCTTTTTGGGTCTGGGACACCTCACTCAGGATAGTGTTTTCTATTTCCATCCATTTGTATGCAAAATTCGAGAAGTCATTGTTTTTTACCGCAGCGTAGTACTCTAGCGTGTATATATTCCATACTTTCTTCATCCATTCTTCCATTGAAGGGCATCTAGGTTGTTTCCAGGTTCTGGCTATTACAAATAATACTGCTATGAACATAGTTGAACAAATGCTTTTGTCATTTGATAGAGCATCTCTTGGGTATATTCCCAAGAGTGGTATTGCTGGGTCCAGGGGTAAGTTGATCCCGAATTTCCTGAGAAACCGAAACACTGACTTCCACAGTGGTTGCACAAGATTGCATTCCCACCAGCAATGGATGAGGGTACCCGTTCCTCCACAGCCTCTCCAGCAAAGGTTATCCTTGGTGTTTTTGACTTTAGCCATTCTGACAGGTGTAAGATGATATCTCAAAGTTGTTTTGATTTGCATTTCCCTGATTGCTAAGGAAGTTGAGCACGACCTTAAGTGTCTTTTGGCCATTTGAACTTCTTCTGTTGAGAATTCTCTGTTCAGTTCAGTGCCCCATTTTTTAATTGGGTTAATTAGCATTTTAAAGTCTAGTTTCTTGAGTTCTCTATATATTTTGGAGATCAGACCTTTGTCTGTTGCGGGGTTGGTGAAGATCTTCTCCCAGTCAGTAGGTTGCCTTTGTATCTTGGGGTAAATCTAACCAAGGAAGTGAAAGATCTATTTAACAAGAACTTTAAGGCATTGAAGAAAGAAATTGAAGAGGATACCAAAAAATGGATGGACCTCCCTTGCTCTTGGATTGGGAGGATCAACATAGTAAAAATGGCAATTCTACCAAAGGCAATTTATAGATTCAATGCAATCCCCATCAAGATCCCATCAAAATTTTTCACAGATCTGGAGAAGACAATAATCAACTTTATATGGAAAAACAAAAAACCCAGGATAGCCAAAACAATCCTATACAATAAAGGATCTTCTGGAGGCATTACCATCCCTGACTTCAAACTCTATTACAGAGCTACAGTAATGAAAACAGTGTGGTACTGGCATAAAAACAGAGAAGTCGACCAATGGAATCGTATAGAAGACCCGGATTTTATCCCACAAACCTATGAACACCTGATTTTCGATAAAGGAGCTAAAAGTATACAATGGAAGAAAGAAAGCATCTTCAACAAATGGTGCTGGCACAACTGGATGTCAACCTGTAGAAGAATGAAAATAGACCCATATCTCTCACCGTGCACAAAACTCAAGTCCAAATGGATTAAAGACCTCAATATCAGCCCGAACACACTGAACCTGATAGAAGAGAAAGTGGGAAATACCCTACAACAGATGGGCACAGGAGATCGCTTCCTATGTATAACCCCAGAAGCACAGACATTAAGGACAACATTGAATAAATGGGACCTACTTAAACTGAGAAGCTTTTGTTTTTTTTTTTTTGAGACAGTTTCTTTGTGTAGCCTTGGGTATCCTAGAACTAACTCTGTAGACCAGGCTGGCCTTGAACTCATGGAGATCTGCCTAGCTTTGTCTCCGAAGTGCTAGAACTAAAGGAAGGCATGTGCCACCACTGCCTAGCTGTTTAGATCATTTTTATGAGACCGACGCAGTGCCTACTGCGCTAAGGCAGCACCTTGTTTAGGCCAGTTTTTAAAAACATATTTAATTCCCTATTGATGGAGACTCAGTCATTTGTTTTTCGCTATGAGAAGCAATAAGTGTGCATCATGCACATTTTGTGACTTTATCAAAAGTTAGTACAGCAGTGTAAACTCAAAATAACTAGGTTAAAATAATGAACATTTGAAATATATAGGGACACTGACAAATTGCTTTCCCCATGTCAACACTTGACACCAGTGATTTAATCTTCACAGTGTTATGTAGAAAATGTCTTTTATGTTATTAATTTATATTTATTTATGAGTTTCTGTGCATTTGTTTAATATTTAAAAGGTGATTATGTTTATCTTCCATGTAAATTTTCTTTCTGTGAATTTTGTCCAGGCCTTTTCCTATTTTTTGTTTTGATGATTGCTAAGAGTTCTTTGGCATTATAATGAGCCTCTCAGTATTGCAGAATCTTTTCCAGTATATCATTTGTCTTTTGACTTTATTTTATGACATATATAAATTTATAATTTTTGTGGTTATAGCAATTTCTGTATTCATTTTAAGGTTTATATCATGCTTGGAAGGACCTTTCCTTGGTAATCAAATGATGTTATAAAGCAAGACTTATAAACAGCAATAAAGCAATGGTTGAATGATATTCTGAAACAAAACTATGTATTATGCTTTTATAGGTTTTCTTATGAGTTTCTTAAAGGAATTGGCAGAATATCATCAAACTAAAGAGAGCTGTGACGTGGAAACGCAAACAAGTGACACATTTCCTAGCAAAGTGTCCCTAGGTAATTATAGCCTTCTTCAATTTTACTGGGGATCTTGTTATTATTTTGTTTTTGCCTGATTATTTTTTCAAGCAGGGTCTCAACTTATAACCCTGGCTAGACTTGAACTCACTGTGTAGACAGAGCTGGCCTCAAACTTTTGATTGTACTGCCTCTGCCTCCTCGGAATACTGATATTTTCAGATGTTTACCAACTCCCTTGACCTGTTTTATTTTTGGGAGAAGAAAATTGTTGTATTTATCATACTATGTGATTTTTCCCTGATCTGGAAAAATGCTACCTGTATGTAGGTGACAAGGAGATTCATTTTTGTCTGAAATTATGTTGCTGGATGTACCAGGAATTGCTTTCCACTCTCATAATATATCCTGAATGGCAGGGCTATACTGATCATTCATATAGGGATCCCAAGACCAGGTTCTTCCTTACATGTGGAAGTTAATCTGTCTTAACTAGGAAACTCATCTCATGTCTTCTCTGACTTTATTTTATAGCCATTAAATTAGTATGTGTCTTAGCCAGTGTTCTAGTGTTGTGAAGAATTTCTTTTTTTGGAGTTGGCTTACAGGTTTAGTCTATTATCATCATGGCAGGGAACATGGTGGCACATAGGCAGACATGGTGTTGGAGAAGTAGCTGAGAGTTCTATATCCAGATCCACAAGCAGCAGGAAGAGAGAGACACTGGGCCTATTTTGGGCTTTTGGAACCTCAAAGCCCCCCCTGAATGACATACTTACTCCAGCAAGGCCACAGTTACTCCAACAAGGCCACACCTCTTTATCCTTTCAAATAATGTCCCTTCCTGGTGACTAAGCATTCAAATATATTAGCCTGGGGGGTGGTGTTCTTATTCAAACCACCATAGTTTGTTACAAACTGTTTGCTTTGCAAAGAGAGAAGTCATTGTCTCATCATTTCACTTAATAGTTGAAACTGAGGTCCTCAGAGGGGAGAGCAATTTGGAAACTCCCATTTGGGTAGAGTTCAAGGTCTTTGGTCCAAGGCCTAGAGATTTTATACTCTGTGCCTTTCTATAATATCCTTCTACCTGTGCTAGCTAGTTTTTATTATCAACTCTACTTGAGACAACCTAGCCTTAAATATAAAGGGTCCTCAATTAAACAATTGCCTCCATCAGATTGGACTATGGGTACATCTGTGGAGAATTGTTTTGATTGATGTTGGAGGGACCAGCCCACTGTGGGCAACACCGTCACCTAGGAAGGGGCCCTGAGCTGTATATAAAAGTTGGCATTATGAGCCAGGAAAGAAGGCAATAAGCATTCCTCTGTGTTTCTGCTTGAGTTCCTGCTGACTTCCCTCAGTAATGGACTGTGACCTGGAATAAAAGCTGAAAATAAGCCTTTTCTTCTCTAGGTTGCTTTTGGTCATGGTGCTTGTCACAGCAATAGAAAGCAAACTAGACACTACCTTTTTGTTTTGTGTCAAAAAAGCTGGAAAGCAGTTATTTATAGTGATGTGCTTACGCACCTTTTTGGTTCGTCCTCACTTAGTAGTGCCTTTAACTTGTAGGAAGACAAGGAATTCATCATTTACAAAGATATATTCTACAACTAGGCCCTTAAGTATAGTTTAAATACCATTAGCAACACATTATGTATTAATTGCAAAGGAGAGCTTTCCAGTACTACAAAGCACATAGATAAATTTTAAATTTTCTAGTGGGTACATTTTAAAAAAATGAAAAGTAACAGGTGAAATTCATTTTAATCATTTAACCCAAAACATTCAAGATATTTAGCAAGTACTCAGTATAAAAATATTAATAGATATTTTATGTACATTTTTGTAGTAATTCCTGGATATCTAGTGTTTTATATTCACTAGAGCACAGCTCAGATTGGGCTCATTTCAAATACTCAGTGACTACATGTGGCTGGAAAGTCCTGTATCAGACTGTGTGGTTATGGCTCATTGGAAAATAAGTGAAGTGGCTGGAAAACATGCTCACAATTATGCCTGCTGCAAACGCTTGATGTTTTAATCTACTCCTGCTATCTCTTTCTTCCCATATGTGCTGTTGTGCATGCGATTGTACTCTACATTCATGTTTATCCTCTGATTCATGGTTGATTTGGCTATCTGGTTGGTTTAAGGACCAAGAGCCTCCTGGAAAGAGATCTGGCATGAGGCCTTGAGTTGGGCTTGATTGTATAGTAGTTGCTTGACCCTCTGGAAGTTACTCAAACTCTTTGTTCCTTACCTGTAAAATGCAAGAGTTAAAGTACATAGTTTTTATACTTTTAAAATCCTTGTTTTGATCATGTGTCAACTTTAATCCAAGTCCAAAGGTCTCTGCACTTAGAAACTGAGAAGAGGTTGATTTATACTTGTCATTTTATTATTGACATTTCAAACATTCAGAACAGTTGAAACATTGTTAGAGAGACTATTTGCTTGCATAGATGCTGCTGTGACATTTGTAATTATACTTGTTTATCACTTATCTCTCCACTTATCCAGACTTATATGGTTCTTGAATATATTTCAAAGTAGGTAGCAGGCATCTCTACACTTCCCTTTTAGTATAGTCTGCTTTGGGCCTCTTGCATACTTGACTGAGTTGATTTTATATTTCCTAATTGGCTGTGCTATTTTTTTAATAGCTGAGAAGTTTCAGCTTATCGATGAACAATTTGCAGATGCTTTTCCTCACCGTCCCAAGCTAGAATCTTTAGAGACAAAGTTAAATGAATATAAGAGAGAAATACAACACCAGCTTCAGGTAGAAATGTGTCAAAAGGTAAGCTGTACTTCTTGCTGCTATTAATGAGAGCTACTTTCACTTATCTTCTACGGTCCTAATCTTGTGGGGAAATATCTGAAAGTTTTTATTAAAGAGTAGAGTACTATACCGTTAATGTACATTTCTCTCCATTGATGTCATTTGTTCACATGTTTGCCCAAATCCTATAGGACAGTAAATGAGATAAAACTAAAAATGGATTAAAGATGTATTTGGACAGAACATTATTTAGTAACCTAATGAAGAGTGAATTTCTACTATTTTTTAGTAACTTTTTTCCGTTTATGTGCTCCATTCATAGTTGAAGTATTTTAGAGAAACTGAAATAACAAAAGTTAAGATGGAAGAGAAAAGAAAGTTTGAAAAAGAAATGGCTGAGTTCCGGAATGAATTTGAAAGAATTTGTCAAGCTAAAAATGAAGCCCTCATTTCTCAGGAAAAAAACACCCTGGAAAGAATTAAAAAGCACCGAGAGGTAATATCTGGAAATAATTTACTGGGTGGCTATGTCTTGCTGTTAGTGGCTTCGTTTACGATCCAGAAAGGACAGCTGATAGAACAAGGCTCTAGAGAAGCAGTTGGAACTGTAGTAGTCAAGAGTGCAGAGAGACAATTCAGACAAGCCCACATAGTCTTTGCTCTGCAGGGCAGAAAAGAAAGAACTGGAGTGAATGTCCATCCTGGGATTAGGAGACACTTGGCAAACAGCATCTATCTTGTTAGGCAAATTAGAGAGAGAGGGCTTCAGGGAGAGGCTTGGAAGTAAATAGTTACTATTGGACAAGGGGGAGCAGCTCTTTAAAGCAGAGAGGATATTACCATTACAACACCCAACTGAGGCATCAACTTGAAAGTGGAAGAGCAAGCCATGTTCTTGGACAAGAGGTTTCTGTTCTGACTCTGGGGAGGATTGATCATTTCTGAGTACCTGTTCCTCCCTTTCCTTGAGGGTGGGAAGGTAGCGGCAGTTGAGGAATGCTGTTTTGACAAGCTTCACTTGATTTGAGAAAGACAGCGTCAAGAATTAAAGACCTTGGGGCTCTGCTAGGGGATGAAGAGGGAAAAGACAGAACCAGGAAAGAAAGGGAGGGGCCCCCATTCTGGGGAAAATGAGGATATATGGCAGTCTCAGAGTGATCTAGGAGTAGGGTCTGAGAGGCTGTTCAGAGTAGCCCAGTCACATTGCAGGCAGAGATTTCCTTCAGGAAAACCTGTTTGCTAAGAGCGTGTCTTCAGCCAAACGGGACTTGGAGTACTCTTTTCAGTGTGCATCCAGAACAGTTGTCAGAAAATGTTCAAAATAGAAATGCTTCCCCCTAGAGTTCATCATTGCTCGGAATTTTCTTTTCTTTCTTTCTTTTTTTTTAAGGTTTTACGTGTTTATTATGCACATATGGATCTTGTGTTGATCCTGACCTGATGCTGTCTGAAAAATGACAATCTACAGAAGGGATGATGCATTTGTTATTTTTGTATCACTACGACCACACACATGACAGAAATATGACCTGTTATCTGGTACTAAATAGGACCCCTCTACTATGTGTCTAGCATATCTGAGAAATGGACTAATTTCATCTACGAGAATAAGCATAGATGTTTAAGATACTGGGTTATGTTTAGATTAACAACTTTATCTTCAACATAGGTGACTGACTAGATCCCTATTTAGTTAATATTACATGAAAGTGTTGAAGATACCATGCCTTTGGATGCTTGTCCACATCTCTCCCTGTTAAGGCTGTACTATTCTTCATGTCACCTCAGTGACTTCTTCCCCAGCTCACTGAGTATCTCATACAGGTGTTTTTCCTGCATGTGGTCTTTATATATTTCATGTGTGAGATCATTACATCCTCATGTGATTGTTTTTCCCTCAACCAAATTATGAGATCCTTAAAGACAAGGAACTTTTCTGCTCCTGGTGTTGTTTTGTTCACTGGATGGTCACTGGATGACCCATAAACTGAAACATTTAGGCACCATCCTCAATCACCATGGAGATTCTATTTTGGAATTCATTGCTGACTGCACATGTTTAATGTTTTTCCTGCTGATTCAGAACTTATCAAATTTTTGAGTAAGGGAATATGAGGGTTGTTAAAGAACTAGACTAGGGATGTTAGGAATATAGCACAGTGTAGTTTATCATTCATTGAGGGACTAATTTTGTTTACAAGAAAGTACATTTTTATGCAAACTATAATATAGACTTAAAAAGCAAATCTTGATGAAATCTCTTCAAGGAGAAATTGTTACCCTAAATATCTGTAACTTTCAGTATTTTTATTTTATTTTGCTTGCTTGTTAATAATAAATGCTTTCCTATGCAGATTGAAACGAAAGAAATTTATGCTCAAAGACAACTTCTACTAAATGACATAGATTTGCTTAGAGGTAGAGAAGCAGAGCTGAAGGAAAGAATTGAAGCTTTTGAATTGTAAGTAATACATGTTCTTTTTGGATGTGCAAAAGTTGTACTAAGTATTATGTTTAAATTTTCTAGCCTTTTCCAAAAGATTTTGTGTGTAATATCTGCAAGGGTATATGCAAGTATACTCACCCATATGTGCCTATGTAGGTCAGAGGTCAATGTCAGACATCTTTATCAATCACCACCTTATTTTTTACAGGGTCTTTCATTGATTGGCTTGAAGCTCATTGATTGTCTAGACTTACTGAACAACAAGCTCTGTGCATCCATGCCTTTCTTTGATCACCCCTACCATTTCTGGCTTTTATATGGATATTGGGGATCTGAACTCAGGTCCTTATGCTTGTACAGCAAGCACTTTCTTTACTGAGCCATCTCCCCAGCCAAATAGAAACCTAGTGTGGTAGTGTATGTCTGTAATCCCAGCACTTATGAAGGGTGAGTCAGGGTTATTTCCAGGGGTTTAAGACCAGCTCAAGCTCCATGGTCAGTTCTAGGTCAGCCTGGATTCTTGAATCAGACTTTCAGGCCTGCTACATTTACATGCTCTGTACTCAAAGAAAGGAAATACAATAGTCTGACTTGGGTAGAGCTATTTCTCATTGTGTTGATACCCCACCTAATAACAAAACAAAACAAAGCAAAATTGCCAGGGAGAGTCCTGGCTGTGAAGGTGATATCAACTGCTTTAGAAGGTACAGCTTGTAGGGAGGCGAGCTTGGAGTTCTTTGTATGAAGTAATAAGGGCGGCGGCGGGGCTGCGTCCCCAACACCCCATCCGCCTGCCCTGCTAGCTTATGCCCCGAAATAATTACACGGACGCTGTATTCTTTTAAACACTGCTTGGCCCATTCTCTTCTAGGCTAATTCTCACATATTAATTTAGCCCATTTCTAATCATCTGTGTGTAGCACCCCAAGGTGCGCTTACCGGGAAGATTCTAGCCTATGTCCATCCTGGGTCGGAGCTTCATCCCGGGAGCGGGGCATGGCGTCTCTCTCAGGCGTCTGCTGCTGAGAGGAGAGCTTTCGAGTCTCTGACCTCACTTCCTCTTCCTCCCAGCGTTCTGTCCTGTTTTCTCCTCCCATCTATCCTCTAACCAATAAAATGGGCCAGGGCAGTGCCTTTATTAGCCAATGACCTTCCTCCATCATTTGTAAACTATTAGATAACAAGTTGGGCACCGTGATGAAATATTTCTATCAGACTGCCTTGAGGCTAGACAACTTGGAGGTATTCCTAATGCTTCAGCATATACTTTGCTTTGCAGCTGCCTTCAGTTATCATACCTGATAGTTTCTTATATGTAGCTGAACTTCAGGCATCCTGGCCTGCTCCAGTTACCCACTTTGTACTCCAATAAGGAAATGTGGTTTAACTTGGCTTGTCATGGAACCATTTCTTGTGATGGGGGCAGGGGTGCTACTTAACATGTTCTAAGTGTTCAGGATGCTTCATCCTTCAGTTTTACCTGGGACTGCTAGCAAGCCCACCACCTGTAGTGTGTGCATATAACCTTTTTTCCCCATTAGAATCAACTGTTAGCACTCAATAGGTACTCTAGGAGTCTAGTGCATTAAAGAACTTGTCACTGTCTCAGTTCATTTGATTTCTTCTTTACCTAACTTTTTTACCTCCACTCCTGCTCTGCCCTCCTAAGCATTCGGCTAAATTAAGTGTACTTGCTGGTGCATGCCTTTCCAGGTTAGCCAGCAGAGGGTGCTGGTGCTGATACATAGAGTTTATACCCAGTTCTTAGACCAGTGAGCTTTGGGTAGTGCTTTTCAGAATGGCTTGTTCTCTGCAGCACTCTGGAAAGTGGAGAACTGCCAGTACTGCTCATCTAACCTCACTAGGAGGAACTTGTTGAGTCAACGTATAGCAAGGATATGGTCCTTCCTTCCCTCCCTCCCTCCTTAAATCCCTTCTTCCATCCCCTCTCTTCATATTTAATCAATGGATTATTAAATGTTGAAAGCTTATCTTCTACCTTGAGTATCTATGGGCTAGTGAAATAGATACAACAGTTGTAATAAGTATTATAAAAAGTTATGTATATAAGATAACTTTTTTTTGTGCTTTTATAACATCCTTCTTCACCCCTGAATTGATTATGACCACTTACCATCTCTAGATAGGCTTTAGTTTGAGATATAGTCTCACTTTTTTAAAACCTGGCCAACCTGAAACTCATTATGTAGACCAGGCTGGCCTTGAACTTGAAATGATCCTTCTGCTTCTGCTGTCTAGTGCTGAGATTATAGGCATGGGGCACTGTGGTCATGATGTAACCAGTTTGCTTATTTTTTTGTGTGTATTTAATTTTAAAATGAATCTGTTTATTGGTGTGTGACTGGGTGAATGTGCAGCACAGCAGTGCACACATAGAGGTTAGAGGACGACTTATGATGAGTCAGTTCTTTCCTTCTACCATGAAGATGTGGATCCTGGGTATTGAACTCAGGCTTGGCAACAAGTGCCTTTACACTGCCCTCCTAGCCAGTTTTTAAGTGTTAATTAGCTCCTATAAGGAAGTACTTTGGCTTGATTCCTTCCTGCTTCTTTAAGCCAGAGACCCCTATCCTGCTCCCTCCCTAGTTCTGATATATTGTAAACTAGGTCAGTTTGTAAAATATAGGAAGACTTCTGTCTTTTTCACTTCCTATTAGTACAGTTACATATATTTCAGTCTGTTGTCATGCAGATATTTTTCTTCAAATTTATTACATCAGATATTGTACTTTGTTTGTTTTATATGTTTTTTATTCATCTCAGGACCCAGAAGCTCCAAGAAGAAAAATATAAAAGTGAGGCTGAGGCACTTCAGAGACGGGAACAGAATCTGAAGAACATTGAGGAGACTTATGATCAGAAGCTCAAAACTGAACTTTTAAAGTAATTGTTTGGCATTTTTAAAGAAGTAGTATGTTTAAATTAAGTTGGTAAAAATGTGAACAAAAGATGATGTATATACGGCTAATATTTACATGTCAAAGTTTAGTGTTTGAGCAAATCTATTTTCTATGACAAATCAAACCTTTTTCATGCGTACTTGAGTTAAGATGGTTTTTAAAGCATCCAGTGTAGAGAATTACATCAAATGCTTTTATTCATAGCTTCTCTGGCTGTGAAGGCTTGTGATTTACTTTAACCTTACATGTGTAAATATGTATTATATTGTATACTTTTTCCCTTTAACTTTAGGGCACCATATGACTTGCTTAGCTTGTGTAGCTGATTAGCTGTAAAATTGGAATTCTAATCACTTTAGTCATCTTTCTCATGTTGCCACTGAGACGTTCATATTAATAACAGTTTACAAATTACTAAGGTAGAATTGGATCGTGAACATGTATGTGCTTTGTATTCCCTCAAGACACTGTAAATCCAGGATCAAAAGGAACTAAAGTGAACTATATAAAGCAAAAGATGATACAGGGGAGGGAAAATATGACAGCTATGGTTACTTTGGTCTACCCTCCTTCCCTCCTGCTTTTTGCTATGTAGTCCAGGTTGACTCGAAATTCTTTACTCTCCTGACTCCAGGCTCCCAATTTCAGTGATAGCAGATGTGTGCCATTATGCCCAGGTACCTTAGCTTTTCTCTAGTCCTAATTTTACGTACCAGTGAATAGAATCCTAGAGCAAAGACAATTGTATGGCAGCTTTTCTCAGTGGCAGCTGTACATGCTCCGTCTAATAGCCTTTAATATTTGTCTTTGGTTTTAGCAAATGTAGGGGTGGAGGATGTTCATCACAGGAGGGTTTGTCTTTCTTTTCATCCATCTCTGACTAGTGACAACTGAAGAAAATAAGTAAAATTTCATGGAAACATCCCTTTTGCTATTGCTGATGTGGATAAAATACCAGTAGTATCTCAGTTGCACATAAACTCTAAGAGCACAAGTTCTTATCCTGGTTGGGGTTGGGGAGCTTGTGCAGGCAGATTACAAGTGACTGACTGCCTTGCTATCTCTGGGGATGTAAAATCTGTTATGTGCTAGTTAAGCTTTGCTTTGTTTCCTTTAATGCTCTCTGTAACAATTGAGACCAGTTGAGACTAGTTGAAATGGAGTTGTTTTCAGTAACCCTATGATAACACTCTTCATTTTGTGTGATTAAGTTTTGGGGCCAAATTTATAGGATAGAGGCAGGGTTTTACTGGACATTTGATGTTTAGAATTCAGTTACCTGGCCTTAGAACTTTTGAAGTTTCTCCTCAGCCATGTTGGCACCCTTAGATAAGCTCCTTAGGGTTAGTGATCTTTTTCAGGGAGATGACAAGGACCTCATTTCAGTCTTTCTGATTCTCAGATACCAACTGGAACTAAAGGATGACTACATTGCTAGAACAAATAAACTACTAGAAGAGGAAAGGAAGAATAAAGGTGATTTGGGTGGCTGGCTTATTTTAGATCTGATATAGGTTATTATCCTTCTAAGTTGCATCTGTTTTATATTCTTAAATACAGCTTTCGCTTTTTACAGAATGCTTATTTACATATTATTTGTCAGAGGGAGGGGATGTATTGCTATGGTGTGCATGTGAAGATCAGAGGACTTATAGGACTTGGTTTTTTTCCTTCTACCACGTGGGTCTCTAACATTGAAATTGGGTTGTCAGATTTAGCAGCAAGTGTTTTTACCCACCAGTCCATTTCACTGGCTCTTCATTGATTTTTTTTTAAGATTTATTTATTTTATGTGTATGGGTGTTTTGCCTGCACATAGGTCTGTGTGCCATGTGCATGTGGTGCTTGTGGAGACCAGTAGAGAGCATTGGATCTCCTGGAGCTGATACAAATTGTTAGCTGCCATGTGGATACTGGGAATTGAGCCCAGGTCTTCTAAAAGAGCAGCCACTGCTCTTAACCACTGAGTCATCTTTCCAGCCCCATTTATAGAAAATTTTACTTTCTCTGTCCTCTGACCAGGTTTAATAGTTTTTTTCATACATGTCATTATACTTCCTAAGCTCTCAAGTTTACATAGATCTGAGGCTATGAAAGTTGAATAATTTTTTAATTTTCAGATATTTTACATTTTAAGATATTTGTGAGAAATTGTGAAAAGAATATGAACTTTGGAAATTTCAAACATTTTTTGAAATAAACTGAAACTGCTTACTTGCTATTAACTAGATACCAACTGTGTGACTCCTTTTGCTCATGTCTTATAGAAGCAGATGTATCTCTTGTAGGATAACACTATTGTGTACTTAGATTTGTGAAATTTTCTTTTGATATTTATCTGCATAGACTTGTGTTAGAGGAAGGAAAAACTACAGAAGGAAAACTACAGATCTTTGCTTTTTAAAGAAAGTAGATGCCGTTAGCAGATCCCATACCCTTCCCAGGTGTAGTAACTGGTTGGCATGTGAACATACATGACACATGTTAACTCATCATTCACTGGGTAATGGGATTTATTTCTTATTTGCCCACTAAATTTTGACTTATACACTTGTTGCTTTAGACTATGCAGCAATAGTTATTTAGGTCTCATAGAGTGACCATGAATTATTAAATGTTTTTTGTGTTCAGTAGGAAATCACTATTTAATTGGTTCTTTTTTATTCCCTAGAAAAAACAATTCATTTGCAAGAGGAACTCACACTTATTAATTCAAAAAAGGAAGACCTCACTAAATCTGTAAATCGTATGAAAGAAGTTGAGGTAATTGTAAAACTCCTTTTTTAGTTTTTTTAATGACATGTTAAGGGTTTAATACTATTTTTATTTACAGAGAACATAGGGGTGTTTGGAGAGTTATTTATTTTTATTTTTGTGCATTGGAGCTTTGCCTGTGTGTATAGTGCCCATGGAGGGCAGAAAAAGGACATAAGGTCCCCTGGAACTGGAGTTACAGAGGGTTCTTAGCTGTCATGTAGGTGTGTAGGTATCAAACCTCTGTCCTTTGGAAGAGCAGTTTGTGCTCTTAACATTGAACTACCTCTCCAGCCCCATAGGCCTTTTTGACGTGTTTGAACTGATTATTTTATGACTAAGAAGGTGATAGATTCAGTTGATGCAGTAGGCTCTAATTTCAAGCAAAGGCACATAGGGACATAGGAAAAGAACTTGTATCTAAGAGTCCTGCTGCTCGAATAGTACCTCCCTCTGTTACTGCTTATATGCCTTTATGTGAGTGTAATCTTGGCGATATTTCTAACAATGCATGAATTTTGGGTGAGTTGGGTGAACTACCCATAATAGATGGCGAGCATATCTTAGCTTCTATCTTAGCCTCTTCTTTTTCATTGGTAGCTATTACAATTTTCTATCACTACATCATTCTTTTACAGGCTGTCTTTAGACAAAGTAAAATTTTTACATACCACTGATACTATACTATCTTTAGTGGTATGCTTGTCATGTAATGTCCAAAACTAAAACTTTAAGTAGTTAAAGGAGATTGTAGCTGGGTGTAGTGCTGCACACATTTGATGCTAGCACCCAGGAGGCAGGCAGATCTGAGTTTCAGGCCAGCCAGGGCTAAATGTGACCTGTCTAAAACAAAACAAACAACAAAAACCCAAACTGAAGTAGATACTATAGGTTAAAATTTACCTTTGCAGCCTTGAGATTTGTGTAGGCTTTCATATCCAGATATGGGACACCTAAGGAAAGGAAAGCACCTCACAGCAGTAGAGATTGTTTCCACCTTTTATCTGTTCATGTTTTAAAAATGTCTTGTTAAGTTGTGCTGATGTATTGCTAGCATTTGAGAATTGACTCTATACTCTTTCATTACTTCATAGGACAGAGGTCTATTGATACAGACTCTGAGCTTCCTCTGGCCTATCACCAGTGCAGAAGGCCTGACCTCTGTTTGGTAGTCACTGTCATTCATTTATGATCTTAGATTCAGACAGCCTTCCAGCCTTTACCTTTACAGTGCTGTGAAAGTTATTTAGATGTAAGTTTTCCTTTTTCAATTTTAGCTGGAGCTAGAGTCTGTCAAAGCCCAGTTTTTGGCAATGTCAAAACAAAACCACTTGCTGAATGAAAAGATGAAAGAGATGAGTGATTACCCATTACTGAAAGAAGAGAAAGTGGAGCTTCAGGCACAAAATAAATTACTTAAACAGCAACTGGAAGAGACTAGGAATGAGAACTTACGTCTCCTAGACCGTATGTCTTTTTTTCTGATCTGTCTGTTTCTGTAACTTACATTAGGTGGGGATTATAGAACAACTTCGTATCTGTAAGGAAAGCTTACTTTGGGAGAATCTTTTAAGATCCTTACATTGGAGCTGCTTTCTTTTTGCTTGCTATTATATAATTAGTAGTTTCATTTTAAGTAATATTTGTTAAATAGCTGCCTCTGTGTGTGACTTCCGGGTTCAAGCCCTCTGACTAATTGCCTTGGTTGAGCCAGTAAGCACTTGGAGCGAGGCCGGGAGAGGAGGTTGAATTATAGTTATTTCTACTCTTAGCCTTGATCTCCAGGTCCAGCAGTCTGGACTGCTTATATACTGTGCTTCTCAGACAAGAGAACTCACAGTCACTGCTGGAGGCCTCCCATTAGTCCTCTGTGCCTGTGCCTACTCAGTGTACCTCTGGAAACTTGTTCCTCTCCCAAGCCTCCTAGTCCTTATAGAGCACTAACATTGTGGCTCTGTTTCTACTACCTTCTCCTTTATAATTACCCTACAAAGGCACATTTTATTAATGGGGTTCTTGGGTGACCCAAATGGAGAGTACCATCAGCCTTATTTCTATAGCCTGACTGCCATGGGCTGCTGTTCAGATGGGGTGAAACCAGGGACATGCACTGACTGGTGACAAATAGGGACTTCTTTCTTAAAATATCATCTGCATGTGGTAGAGGGAAGAGATAGGCTATTGAGTTAATTTAAGAATTTGAAAGAATTCTTTAACTTAGAGGGCTCCTGGAGGAATAAAGTTATATTAATATGAATTAAATGATTTTATTCTGAAATTTGTGAATCAGGATTGTTCTTAGGCCATTTAGTAGAAGTGGTAGAACATTAATTGCATGTGTACAAAGAAAGGAAAATTTAAACCTCTTTAAAGAACTGCTTTTTTAAAAAGTGAAATAAGCAATTTTAAGATTGATAATAACTAGGAATGTTTTTCTTTTTTTTTCTTAAACCTTAGGTATAACTCAGCCACCTCCTGAGCTTTTGGTTTTTCAGAAAGAATTACAGAAAGCAGAACATGCTATGGCACTGGAACATCAGGAATTTGAAACTCATAGGCAAGCCCTGCAGAAACAACTACAGAGTGAAGTGAGTCTTGTTCCTTCTTTTTGTGGGTATTATGCCAGTCTACTTTGTAGTAGTTATAGAACCTTTCAATGTGCCACACCAGCGAAAATCAGATTTATTTGAATACAAAGAATTTCTCCCCCAACATTGCAAAGGAGCCTTTCTCATATGAGAAAATTCTCTGATGTTTCTGACTTTATATTCCTATAATAGCACTGAATGAAAAGTAAATTCATCTAGCTGTAAACTTCTCAGAGGTCCTGGTAATTCCCACCATGAGTTTCTTGATTCCTGCTTTGTGGCATACACACATCCACTGTGTCTCTGTAATTGCTGTCTTCGTGCAGTAGAATAGCTAGCTGTTTTTAGACTTAAATTGAAAAGGGAGCTTTCGGCGCCAGGAGACCCAGCATTGGGGTGAGTTTCTGGCCCACGGCGCCAGCCTGGGACGGGGAGCTCGGGGGTTTCTTGGCCCCCTGCCCTGCTTGGGCTCTCTGCTGCCTCTTTCTTCCTGGCCCACCCAGCTTCCGTCCAGAGCCCTCCCCACTTCGCCCCCACTGCCCTCTTTTGGCGCGTGGCATCGCCCAGCGCAGCCTATCTGGGCGCTGGGTCCGAGTACCCGGGGCTCCCGGGCGGGCAGCAGTTCCTTTGTTTCTGTGGCCTGCCTGCACCAAGCGGGGTAGGCGCTTTGTCTGCGAGCTGCCCAACCAGCACGGAGGCCTGATCTTTCGGCGCCAGGAGACCCAGCATTGGGGTGAGTTTCTGGCCCACGGCGCCAGCCTGGGACGGGGAGCTCGGGGGTTTCTTGGCCCCCTGTCCTGCTTGGGCTCTCTGCAGGGCCTCTACTCCCCGGGTGCTGCCTCTTTCTTCCTGGCCCACCCAGCTTCCGTCCAGAGCCCTCCCCACTTCGCCCCCATTGCCCTCTTTTGGCGCGTGGCATCGCCCAGCCCAGCCTATCTGGGCGCTGGGTCCGAGTACTCGGGGCTCCCGGGCGGGCAGCAGTTCCTTTGTTTCTGTGGCCTGCCTGCACCATGCGGGGTAGGCGCTTTGTCTGCGAGCTGCCCAACCAGCACGGAGGCCTGATCTTTCGGCGCCAGGAGACCCAGCATTGGGAGAGCCAACATTGGGGAGAGACAGCGTTTGGTAGGCAAGGAGACCTAATCCGGTAAAAGAAGATCCATAGGGAGCATTTGGAAGAAGAGATGGGCCGACGTCAAGGCAAGAACTCGCCCAACAAGCTGAAAAGCAACATGAAGCTACCAGAAACAAGCGACCTCACAACGGGAGGACAAGAACCCCTTAATCAAGAGGAAGGAGAAAAGATTGACTTCATGAAAGTGATTGACACCCTTAAACAGCATGTAAAAAACGCCCTTATAGAAATGGATGAGAAATATAACAGAAAGTTTGAAGAATTGAATAAATCAGTGAATGATACCCTAGAAAACCAAGGAAAAACAATCAAACAGATAATGGAAACAGTTCAAGACCTGAAAACTGAAATGGAGGCAAAGAAGAAAACACAAACAGAGGGCCGTCTGGACATGGAAAATCTAGGTAAACGAATAGAGACTACAGAATCAAGCATAACCAGCAGAATACAAGAGATAGAAGAAAGACTCTCGGATTCTGAAGATACCATAGAGAAAATAAACACACTGATCAAAGAAAACAGCAAGTCCAACAAACTCTCATCACAAAACATTCAGGAAATATGGGACACAATAAAAAGACCAAACCTAAGAATAATAGGAGTAGAAGAAGGAGAAGAAGGGCAGCTCAATGGTCCAGAAAATCTATTTAATAAAATTATAGAAGAAAACTTTCCCAACCTAAGGAAAGATTTTCCTATGAAGGTGCAAGAAGCATACAGAACACCGAATAGGCTGGATCAAAAAAAAACATCCCCTCGCCATATAATTATCAAAACACAAAGCATACAGAATAAGGAAAGAATATTAAGAGCTGCAAAGGAAAAAGGCCAAATTGCTTATAAAGGTAAACCTATCAGACTTACACCTGACTTCTCCATGGAAACCATGAAAGCCAGAAGGTCCTGGATAGATGTACTGCAGAAACTGAGAGACCATGGGTGCAAGCCCAGATTACTATACCCAGCCAAGCTTTCATTCACTATAAATGGAGAAAATAAAATTTTCCAGGATAAAAACAAATTTAAACAATACGCAGCCACAAATCCAGCCTTACAGAAAGTAATTGAAGGAAAATCACTAACCAAGGAGTCCAACAATGACCACAATAACTCAGACATCTAGAGACCCTTCACCAACACAAAACAAAGAAGGGAAACACACAAACTCTACGACTAAAAAAAAATGACCGGAGTTAACAACCACTGGTCATTAATATCACTTAATGTCAATGGACTCAACTCACCTATAAAAAGGCACAGGCTAAGAGATTGGATAAGAAAACAGGATCCAACATTCTGCTGTTTACAAGAAACACACCTCAACCACAAAGACAGGCACCTACTCAGAGTAAAGGGCTGGGAAAAGGCCTATCAAGCAAATGGACCTAAGAAACAGGCAGGTGTGGCCATACTAATCTCTAACAAAGTTGACTTTAAACTTAAATCAATCAGAAGAGATGGAGAGGGGCATTTTATACTCATAACAGGAACAGTTCATCAGGATGAAGTCTCAATCCTGAACATCTATGCCCCTAATATAAAAGCACCCACGTACATAAAAGAAACATTGCTAAAATTCAAGGCAGCCATCAAACCGCACACACTAATAGTAGGAGACTTCAACACTCCTCTCTCACCAATGGACAGGTCAATCAGACAGGAACCTAACAGAGAAATAAGAGAATTAGTGGAGGTAATGAATCAAATGGACTTAACAGACATCTATAGAACATTCCATCCAAATAGGAAAGAATATACCTTCTTCTCTGCAGCTCATGGAACCTTCTCGAAAATCGACCACATAGTCGGTAACAAAGCAAACATCCACAGTTACAAAAAAATATTAGTAACCACCTGTGTCTTATCAGATCACCATGGATTAAAGTTAGAATTCAACAATAATGCTACCCCCAGAAAGCATACAAAGTCATGGAAACTGAACAGTCAACTATTGAACCATAGCTGGATTAAGGAAGAAATCAAGAAAGAAATTAAAGTCTTCCTGGAATTCAATGAAAATAAAGAAACAACATACTCAAACTTATGGGACACTATGAAAGCAGTCCTAAGAGGAAAGTTCATAGCACTAAGTGCCCACTTAAAGAAAACAGAGAAAGCTCACATTGGAGACTTAACAGCCCACCTGAAAGCTCTAGAAAAAAAAGAAGCAGACTCACCTAGGAGGAGTAGAAGACTGGAAATAATCAAAATGAGGGCTGAAATCAACAAAATAGAAACACAGAAAACAATGCAAAAAATCAATGAAACAAAAAGCTGGTTCCTGGAGAATATCAACAAGATTGACAAACCACTATCCAAGCTAATCAAACGGCAGAGAGAGAATTTGCAAATTAATAAGATCAGAAATGAAAAGGGGGACATAACCACAGACACAGAGGAAATTCAGAGAATCATTAGATCTTACTACAAAAGCCTATATGCCACAAAATTGGAAAATGTAAAGGAAATGGATACTTTTTTAGATAAATATCATATACCAAAGTTAAATCAGGACCTGGTGAACAATCTAAATAGACCTGTTAGTCGCGAAGAATTAGAAGAGGTTATCAAAAACCTCCCTACCAAAAAAAGCCCAGGACCAGATGGTTTCAATGCGGAATTCTACCAGATCTTCCAAGAAGATCTAATACCTATACTCCTTAATGTATTCCACAAGATAGAAACAGAAGGGTCATTACCAAACTCCTTTTATGAAGCCACAATTACTCTGATACCAAAACCACTCAAAGACTCAACCAGGAAAGAGAACTACAGGCCAATCTCACTCATGAATATCGACGCAAAAATCCTCAACAAAATACTGGCAAATCGAATCCAAGAACACATCCGAAAAATTATCCATTATGATCAAGTAGGCTTCATTCCTGAGATGCAGGGCTGGTTCAACATACGAAAATCTATCAATGTAATCCAGCATATAAATAAACTGAAAGAAAAAAACCATATGATCATTTCATTAGATGCTGAAAAAGCATTTGACAAAATTCAACATCCATTTATGTTAAAAGTCTTGGAGAGATTAGGGATACAAGGGTCATACCTAAATATAATAAAAGCTATATACAGCAAGCCGACAGCTAACATCAAATTAAACGGAGAGAAACTCAAAGCCATCCCACTTAACTCAGGAACACGACAAGGCTGTCCACTCTCCCCATACCTCTTCAATATAGTGCTTGAAGTTCTAGCAATAGCAATAAGACAACATAATGGAATCAAGGGGATTCGAATTGGAAAGGAAGAAGTTAAACTTTCGTTATTTGCAGATGATATGATAGTGTACATAAGCGACCCCAAAAATTCTACCAAAGAACTCCTACAGCTGATAAACAGCTTTAGTAATGTGGCAGGATACAAGATCAACTCCAAAAAATCAGTCGCCCTCTTATACACAAAGGATATGGAAGCAGAGAGGGAAATCAGAGAAGCTTCACCATTCACAATAGCCAAAAACAGCATAAAATATCTTGGGGTACATCTAACCAAGGAAGTGAAAGATCTATTTGACAAGAACTTTAAGGCATTGAAGAAAGAAATTGAAGAGGATACCAAAAAATGGATGGACCTCCCTTGCTCTTGGATTGGGAGGATCAACATAGTAAAAACGGCAATTCTACCAAAGGCTATTTATAGATTCAATGCAATCCCCATCAAGATCCCATCAAAATTCACCTGATTTTCGATAAAGGAGCTAAAAGTATAAAATGGAAGAAAGAAAGCATCTTCAACAAATGGTGCTGGCACAACTGGATGTCATCTTGTAGAAGAATGAAAATAGACCCTTATCTATCACCGTGCACAAAACTCAAGTCCAAATGGATTAAAGACCTCAATATCAGCCCGAACACACTGAACCTGATAGAAGAGAAAGTGGGAAGTACCCTACAGGAGCTGGGCACAGGAGATCGCTTCCTATGTATAACCCCAGAAGCACAGACATTAAGGGCAACATTGAATAAATGGGACCTACTTAAACTGAGAAGCTTCTGTAAAGCAAAGGACATAGTCAATAAGACACAAAGGCAACCTACTGATTGGGAGAAGATCTTCACCAACCCCACAACAGACAAAGGTCTGATCTCCAAAATATATAAAGAACTCAAGAAACTAGACTTTAAAATGCTAATTAACCCAATTAAAAAATGGGGCACTGAACTGAACAGAGAATTCTCAGCAGAGGAAGTTCAAATGGCCAAAAGACACTTAAAGTCGTGCTCAACTTCCTTAGCAATCAGGGAAATGCAAATCAAAACAACTTTGAGATATCATCTTACACCTGTCAGAATGGCTAAAGTCAAAAACACCAAGGATAACCTTTGCTGGAGAGGCTGTGGAGGAAAGGGTACCCTCATCCATTGCTGGTGGGAATGCCATCTTGTGCAACCACTGTGGAAGTCAGTGTTTCGGTTTCTCAGGAAATTCGGGATCAACTTACCCCTGGACCCAGCAATACCACTCCTGGGAATATACCCAAGAGATGCTCTATCATATGACAAAAGCATTTGTTCAACTATGTTCATAGCAGTATTATTTGTAATAGCCAGAACCTGGAAACAACCTAGATGCCCTTCAATGGAAGAATGGATGAAGAAAGTATGGAATATATACACGCTAGAGTACTACGCTGCGGTAAAAAACAATGACTTCTCGAATTTTGCAGGCAAATGGATGGAAATAGAAAACACTATCCTGAGTGAGGTGTCCCAGACCCAAAAAGATGAATATGGGATGTACTCGCTCATAATTGGTTTCTAGCCATAAATTAGGGCCACGGAGTCTACAATAGGTGAACCTAAAGAAGCTAAGTAAGAAGGTGAACCCAAGGAAAAACATATAGTTATCCTCTTGGCTAAGGGAAGTAGACCCAATTGCCGGGGAGAAAATTAGGATCTTGGGGGTGGGGTGGGATGGGTGTAAGGGGAGATGGGGAGAGAAAAGGTAGAAGGGAAGGAGGGGGGATTTGGGGAATCAGGAGAATTGGGATAAAGGAAAGGTGGAGAGGGGAGCACGGAACCACAATTCTTAGTTAAGGGAACCACTTTAGGGTGAGCAAGAGATTTGACCCTAGAGGGGCTCCCAAGTGCCCAACATGAGGTTCCCAGTTAGTTCCTTGGGTAGCTGAGGATTGGGAACCTGAAATGACCCTATCCGAGAGCAATACTGACGAATATCTTGCATATCATCATAGAACCTTCATCTGGTGATGGATGGAGACAGAGACAGAGACCCACACTGGAGCACTGGACTGAGCTCCCAAGGTCCCAATGAGGAGCAGAAGGAGGGAGAACATGAGCAAAGAAGTCGGGACCACGAGGCGTGCACCCACCCACTGAGACAGTGGAGCTGATCTACTGGGAGCTCACCAAGGCCAGCTGGACTGTGACCGAAAAAGCATGGGATAAAACCGGACTCTCTGAACATGGCGAACAATGAGGGCTAATGAGACGACAAGGACAATGGCACGGGGTTTTGATCCTACTTAATGTGCTGGCTTTGTGGAAGCCTAGTCAGTTTGGATGTTCACCTTCCTAGATATGGACGGAGGGGGGAGGACCTAGGACTTACCACAGGGCAGGGAACCTGGACTGCTCTGTGGACTGGAGAGGGAGGGGGAGAGGAGTGGGGGGAGGGGTAGAAGGGTGGGAGGAGGGGGAGAAGGGTGGGAGGAGGGGGAGGGAAATGGGAGGCTGGGAGGAGGTGGAAACTTGTTTTTTGTTTATGTTTTTTTTTTCTTTTCTTAATAAAAAAAATTATTAAAAAAAAAAAAAAAAAGAAAAGGGAAGGAGGGGGAGGTGGCACACACATTTCCTCCCAGCATTCACGCGGCAGAGGCAGGTGTGTATGTGAATTCTAGGACAGCTAGGGCTTCACAGAGACCTTGTCTCAAAAAACCAAAACTTGTTTGGATGTTGTTTTAATAGAGTTCTTCCTATTGGTTTTTGGTGTAAATGCTTCTTCGAATTGGCAAAACAAAGAATAGAAGCACAATAAGAGAAATTTTCTTTCTGAAGCAAACTGTAATTGGTTTGTATTTATTTCTTTGGCTCTTTTTCAGATTGAACATTCTACACATTTAAAGGCCCAGATATTAGACTATGATGCTTCTGTTAAAAGGTTAACCATTCAGGTTGCTGATTTAAAATCACAACTAAAACAAACTCAGACAGGTTGGAGACTCTTTTAAAAATAAATTGCTTATTAATTGTGTTTGGGTATGTGTATAAAAAGAGAGAAACAGACACATAGAACACCAGAATATTGTGGCATTCCGGTGGAGATCACAAGACTTACCTGAATTGGTTCTCTGCTTCTACCTTGCTGAGGCAATGTGTCTCTTGTTTTGATGGTTGCACTGCCTTCCAGGATAGGTAACCTGTGAGCTCCCTGCTGTTATAATAAGAATGCAGATGTGTGCTACTGCATCCAGCTCTTTTTCAGTATGCTTAGAATATTTTATAGTTGTATAAAGTATCTTGATCATATCCATCCTACTCCTTTTTCCAGCTTCTCCCTTCTGTCAGTATATCTTCCTTTCAGCCTTAATCCTCTTTATTTCCCTGCCAACTCAATGCTTTCTTTCTTTTTTTTATTTTTTTAAACTTTTATTAATTTATTTATTTAATTTTATTATGTTTGTTGGTGTGAAGGTGTCAGATCTCGTGGAACTACATTTTCAGACAGTTGTGAGCTGCCATGTGGGTGCTGGGAATCGAACCCGGGTCCTCTGGAAGAGCAGTCAGTGCTCTTAACTGCTAAGCCATCTTTCCAGCCCCAATGTTTTCTTTCTTTTGTGTGTGTGTGTGACCCTGATAAGGCTAACAGATTTTCCCATATTTTTATATAGTTTTCAGTAGACCTGTGTGTAAATATATAAGAGAAACAGGATAGCTGGGTGCAAAGAGAATTACTTTCAGAATTGGAGACCTATTTTTGTTTTGGTCTTTAGTTGAAGTTGTTTGATCTCGGGCATAACACTTTAGAACTTTCTCAAGTTCCTAATTTATAGTGGGGATAATGGTATCTCCTGGGCCACAGTGAGCAACGATGGAATGATGGAATGGATATTGGGCATGAGCTGGTATATGAAAGCCCCTCAGGCACTACTTACTGCTAGTGATTTGTTACTATGTCTTTACTGTGGATGTTTCTCACTCTCTCCTGCTTTCTTCTTCTGTTGCTTTTGGGTCCAGTGTGTATTTGTTGCCCATTCAGCTTGTTTTTCATCCTTCCTTGACCTGAGCCTTCCTTAGTTCCAGCTTGGACTCAAGTTTCTCATTAAGTCCCTTGTTCTTTCCACCACCACTGGTTTTATTTCTATCTCATTTTTCATTTCGAAACTCTTTTTCAGTTTCTCATTTTTCACTAGCAATTGTTTGCCAGACTGTCTGCCACTGAAAATATAGGAGTCTTGTAATGTGGAAGTAGATCAGCGAAACTAGGGCCCTCCTGCTGTCCACACACATGGACTTAGCCCATTGCACACTTGTCTTTGTAGCATCATAAGGAAGTGTTGCATGGTAAGAGGCAGCATAGGTACAAGATTTATGCTAGAAAATCTCAGCATCTCTAGGAATTGTTGACCATGTAGCCCCCATCTCAGGAAGACTATCCCCTTTCTAAGTGGAGAGCAGTGAGAATTTGTGGTCAGGTTATCTGACACTTAAGCTTTGGGGGAAACTATGTTGGAGTCAAATGTGTGAGTATTCATGAAACAATATTTAGTAGATGGATATACTACAGTTCGGATCTGGCTACTTTGTATCAAGAAAATTATATATTTTTATTTCTCATCTAGATGTAGGTATTTCAGACTCATTTTTAACATATTGTGAGATTATATCATGTTTATAAAGGCTTGAGACATGAAGTTAGCTTTCAGTCAATGTTAATAGTTATGACTATGGCTTCAAAAACTGTTTAATGTACAAGCTTCTTCTTACTACTTTAAAAATATTTTTGAGCATAATTTAATTTTATTCACAGCTTTTTCTTCTCATTTCTCATATTTTCTTTTTGTGACCTGCAGCCTTAGAGAATGAAGTGTTCCGAAATCCAAAGCAGTCTTTGACCCTTCATTCCCTGAGTGGTTTAGTGAGTGGCAAGATGGCACCTCACAATGAGGATACAAGTGGGGATTTCTTGAATGCACCTCTTGAACAGAACAAGGTTATGGCAGGTGCAGTTATGTCAAGGGTCTTACCTTATGCAAATACAGCAACAGAGGCTGGTTCCCCAGACTCTGACCTTGAGTTCTTAGCCAGTAGCACTAAAGCCAAAGTGAGAGAGCTAGAGCAAGAGGCTGAACGCTTGGAAAAGGCTTTCAGAAATTACCATCGAAGAGTTACTCGGAATCCTACTGTGAGTCCTCAGCCAGCAAAGTGTCCTTCATCTGTATACTCACTAGGAGCTCTCAGAAGCATAGCTTCCAGTTCCATGGACAGATGTGTTTCTGCAGAGGACAGAGTTGTCTCTGAACAGCCTCTTGTGGACGTGCTGAAGGAAGAAAAGAGTGACGTGTCCAGAGCGTTCATGGGCAGTGTAGCTTCACGGCATCGCAGGACCTCTTCCTCCACACGCCTCTCCTCTACACCCCATCCAAAATCGAGAAGAAGCCTTGATAATGAAATGTATCTGGAAGGTAAGCCACTGTCCAGAGGGTTGTGACATAGATGCTTTAGACTCAGGCAGTTTACTGAGTAGATAGCTTGGAGGAGCCTGCTCCATCAGTGCTGGTATTCTCATCTTGCCATACCGTGGTTAGCAATGGTAGCCTTCCCATGTCATGGGGTTGGTGTGGAACTTGAAGCACAAAGGGTGTTAAGGACTAGAGTTTTGTTTGTTTGTTTTTGTTTTTTTTTTTTTTTTAGCATACAGAAGTGTTGCAGGTAGCCGGGCGGTAGTGGCGCACGCCTTTAATCCCAGCACTCAGGAGGCAGAGGCAGGCGGATCTCTGTGAGTTCGAGACCAGCCTGGTCTACAAGAGCTAGTTCCAGGACAGGCTCCAAAACTACAGAGAAACCCTGTCTCGAAAAACCAAAAAAAAAAAAAAGTGTTGCAGGAACAACATGGCCTTTATCTTGCTGATTTGTATGTTCCATGTTGCTTATACAGTTTGAGTTTGGTGCTTGAATCATCTTGAATCATTGCCTTTATGGATCTCATACATCAAGCTTGGCTATTTTCAAGGATGGCATAGGATTTATTTTCAACTTAATAGAGCTTTTAAAAATTTACTTTGAAGTGGGGCATTGGTGGCACATGCCTTTAATCCCAGCACTTGGGAGGCAGAGGCAGGTGGATCTCTGTGAGTTCGCGGCCAACCTGGTCTACAAGAGTGAGTTCTAGGACAGGCTCCAAAGCTACAGAGAAACCCTGTCTCCAAAAACCAAAACCAAAAAACCACTTTGATACCTCTCTATGCAGTTTGTGACATACTTGCTCCAATTCCTTCTACCTCGTAGGTCTTGGTAGACTACATGTTGCTTCCTCCAGCCCTTGTCTTGACAGAGCAGCTGGGTCACATGTTGCTTCCTCTAGTCCTTGTCCTGACAGAACAACAGCCCAGCCATCACCTGTTCCATCTAGGCACAGCTTCTCTGATCCTTCTTTCTCCAGCGCTCCACAGAAAAATGCCTGGTAAGTTATTTTCTCATCAGCTTCTCTTGACTTACGCTACTGACCTACTGTTTTGACTTTCACTTCTTTGGCCTTTTAAGGCAATATTAAAGATCATGTGGCAATCTGGAATTTACAGTTAGATTATAAAATAATTTGTGATCTTTAAAAGTAATCTAAATTATGAAGGCAAATAATTATATAAATAAAAATATTTATAGGTCTGTGAATGAATTTAATTCATAAAGATACACAAATTAAATAAACTTTGTGAGAGTAAATAAATTTGGCTCATTTTTTAAAACTGGAGAACTTCCACATATCAAAATATCATTTAAAAATATGTTTTGAGGGCTGGAGAGATGGCTCAGTGGTTAAGAGCATTGCCTGCTCTTCCAAAGGTCCTGAGTTCAATTCCCAGCAACCACATGGTGGCTCACAACCATCTGTGATGAGGTCTGGTGCCCTTTTCTGGCCTTCAGGCACACAGACAGAATATTGTATACATAATAAATAAATAAAAAAAATATGTTTTGAGGGTGGGTATGGTGGCACACACCATTAATTCCAGCAGTCAGGCAGAGGCAGATAGATCTCTGAGTTCAAGGCCAGCTTGGTTTATATATTAAGTTCCAGGACTACCAGGACCATCTCAAAAACAAACATCAACAAAAAATGTTTTGGCATTTAAAGATAAACAAGGTTTCAGTTTGTGTATCATTAAAATAATTTCTGAAGTAAGTGGGCTCTAGGGTATGATTGTCAAAGTAGAAAGACATGCATGTTTTTTAGAACTAGGACAGTGGGTCATTGAGTCTGTGATTCAGTGGCAAGACCACAGCAGGGGATCCGAGTCCCTGCTTCTGAGCTCCAGCTTGGCACCTGATGTTTAGGAATGGCCACCTGTTCAGATTTGAAAACTGCAATTTGGACCAATCATGATCCTAGAGCATTTATATTCTTTAATATTTTTATGTTGTACTTCTTTTTTCAGACAGGTTCATTTGTTATGTTGCCCAGGCTGGCTTCAAACTTGTAGTGCTCTTCCAGCCTGTCTGCCTTTCTGAGTCCCCATGCAGAGTTTGTATTGAATTTTTTTTTATGAGCAAGCCTAAAAGAGCATGGAGGCCTACAGTAAAAAAGTCAGCCCACTTTGACACATAGTTGGGCTTGTGGAGTTACATTTTCAGCTGGTTCGTGCTGATGGCATATGGAATTTGTCTTTTGAGAAAATGTCTTGTGGTTAGTGGAAAACTACCTGAGGAATGGTATTGAGAGTACAATATTCTTTGTTAAATGGAACAGTGACTACTTAAGGGCGTGGGGTGGTAACAAGGGACGTGGCTGAGTAAATATAGATTAGTTGCCAAGAACAGTGCTTGGTGGCAAGCTCAGTCCTCTGGAGCCATTCTCACTCCCACCACACACACACACACACACACACACACACACACACACACTACAACTGGGTCCTAGAGCCATTTTTATTACTATTTTTTAATGTGCATGGGTATTTTGTCTCCTTCTATGTCTGTGTACCATAAGCATACCTGGTGCCTGCAGAGTCCAGAAGAGGTTGTCAGATTCCCTGGACGTGGAGTTTCAGGCTATTTTGAAAAGTCACATGGGAGCTAGGAATTGAACCCAGGTCCTCTGGAAAAGCAACTACTGAACCATCTCTCTGGCATGTAGAGCCATTCTATATAAATCAATAAAAAATGAGTTTCAAGAGCATGCTTGCTTATCCCTATTATAATCCCAACATTCAAGAGACTGAGACAGGAGAATTACCATGAGTTTGAGGTCAGTCTGGGCTACATAGTGAGTTCTAGGCCTATCACAGAGAACCAGTCCTCCCAAAAAATTGGAAGTTTTGTAAATTATTTTCAGCAACCAAAAAACTTTTGTCACTCTATTCTCTTGGCTTTTATGTTAGTAACACTTTATATTCATGTATTTTATTTTTTCAATCCAGCTTTTATCAAAGACAAACTGAAACTCAAGACAAAAGCGAATTTTCAAATGTGGACAAACAATCTTTGAAAGATAATGAGGAGTATGGACCACCTTTCAGATGTAAGCTTTGAATATTAGGTTTTGTGTGTGTATGTATGTGCATGGTTATACATGTGCTGTGGCACCTGTGTGGAGGTGAGAGGATAACTTCAGATGTCATACATTATCTTCCACCTTGTTTAAGGCCAGGGTGTTTTTATTCATCATTATATATTGGTATGCCAAGCTATACAGCCAGTGAGCTAACTAACAGAGAGTCTCCTGGCTTGGCCTTCCATCCCACTTTAGTCACGCTGGAATTATAGACACATGTGGAGATCCGAGAAGAGCTTGTAGGAGTCAGTTCTCTTGTCAGGTCCCAGGCATGGAACTCAGGTAGTCAAGCTTATTGGGAAGCATCTTTACTTGGTGAGCAATCTTTCCAGCCTTGATTCATTTTTCTGTCACAAAGAATTTTAGGTTGCATTTGAGTTTCCTTTGGAAAAAAATGGTATAACATAGTTTCCAAGTTAAAACTAAGGCCATAAAGTGAATTTTTAATATTTCAAGGTTGGGGTTACTTCAATTTAAAAAAAATAAGTAATTTTCTCATTGTTCATTCTTTTTCTTTTCTGTGGAATGAAATACTTTCTTTAGCTTATACTGATAGAATGGAAGTGAAAGAATGTTCAAATGAGGGGTTGGGGCAATGGCTCTGTCTGTAAAGTGCACCTGCATAAAAGCTGGGCACAGTGGTGTACTCCTATGGCCCAGCACTGGGGAGCTGGAGACAGCAGGATGCATGGGGCTTCACTGGCTAGCCAGCCTAGCCAAATCACTGACCTTTCAGGGTTGAGTGATAGACTCTCTCACAGAAAGTAAGGTGGAGAGTGATTGAGGAAGACACCAAACATTGACCTGGCTGCCACATGCACACACAAAAATTAAGATGAGAGACAAGAAAGTGGTGGCCTAGCTATAACCATGCCTTGGATGGTATAGGGTCCTTCACCTCTGAGACTCTTTCCAGCTTGAGAATTCTTTACATTTGTATATGCTCTATCATTTGGGCTTGTTGTTTCATTTCAAATCTGAAAGAATCATTTTGCATAGTTAAATGGAAAGCTTTAGTAAATTTTGTGAATTTTTTAACTCTAGTTAATAGACTTTGTTAATTCATTAAATTTTTTCATTCTTTGAGAATTTCAGACATGTATATACAATGTATTTTGATTATAGCCACTGCCTACTCCCCTCAAACTTCTTCCTGACTCCCTGTTGTCATGTCTCCCTCCCAGCTTCATAACCCAGTGAGTCCAGTCAGAGTTGTCCATATGTGCATGGGTGTAGGGTCATCCACTAGAGCAGGGGCAACTTAGTAGGAGCCTCTTCCCTTAAAAAGAAACCTCTCTTCCCTACTCCAGTAGCTTTCAGCTACCAAAGCTCCTCAGTTAAGTAGTGGGGCTTTTGAATCCCTCCTTCATCTGTGCCAGGATATTGACTGCTTTTGGTCATTAAAATATTAATACTGAATTCAAATTATTAAAATTGAATTTATTATATTACAATTGAATTCAAAGGATTTTATCTGCAAACAAAATGAATTCTCTGTTGAATGATGAATCTAGTTTTGTAACTGAATATCATTTTTAAAATAGAAAGAAACTTTGAAAGTTGAGCATCTTGTAAGTGGTTGTACTAAGACCCCTGTGGGAGAAGGCCCCCATTTGCTTTTAGTGCAGCTTTAGTGTTCCATGGTTAGATCTATCTCCACTACTCCCCAACCCTCAAGCACCCTCCATCCCTGCACTACATAGCCCTTCTTTCACTTTCTGCTGTTACTAAGGACTCATGCATAATTAGTTACACCTCATGTGAATGCAGGGACCAAGCCAGAACAGTTTGAAGCAGAAGGACTCTACCCTGCTGGTGACATGCCTAGCATAGATCTTGCTGCAGCTACTGTGTCTTCCAGACCAATTTCATATGACTGCCCAGGTAAGTGATTCTTTTCTTAAACTATCAGTAACCAATAGCCACATGTTGCACGCTGATTTGTGTACTCTGTAAATTGTTTCCCGATTTCTAAAGCTCTTCTGTTATTACATTTACTTATTTATTTCATTAATTGTGTACACTGGTGTTTGTCTGTATATGTTCATGAGAGTACAGGTGCCTGGGGAGGCCAGAAGAACACATTGGACTCTTTGGAGTTAGAGTTACAGACAATTGTGAGCTACCTAGTGATAGGTTCTGGGACCCAAATGCTGGTTCTCTGGAAGAGTAGCAAACACTTTAATTGCCAAGCCATTTCTCCAGGAACATTAATTGTTCCTTTGTTTGTTTGGGGTTTTATTTGTTTCTGTGCGTTTGTTTGTGGAGGTCAAAGGACAGCTTGTGGGAGTCAGTTGTCATTGATCAAACTTGGATTTGGTAGCAAGTACATCTACTTGCTGAGCCATCTCTCTGGCCCTATCGGAATTTCATAAACATTATTCAGAGATTTGGGCTTGTGGTATTATCATTATTAATGACATTCTGAAGGAAGTCTTCCTATGTGGCCATGTACAAACTGCTAAGGAAACCTGAGAGTAAGACTTCTCATTAAGTCTTTTTAAAAAATGTTCACTTTGTCAGAGTCGAACAATGCAATTATGCTTTTCCCTTAAGACTTCTGCCAAAATTGTTTCGTAAAGAACCTTATCCATAGAAATTGTGGTAAAAACCTGAATTAATGGTCAAGTATCATTTTATATTTTTAGTATAATCACAACATTTTAGTATTGGGTGTCTTACTTCCCCTATGTCATAAGTTAGGATAGATATTTCAATCTTCAGAAATGTTGGTATCATTACATTGTCACTGGTCATCAGACTTCTGCCTGGCCAATGCTTCTTTCTCTTCTTCAGCTTCTCCACTTCTCTGTCAGGTGGTAGAGGGAGCAGAGAGAAGAACTGAGAGGAGGTTTGTGCTTTGTTTCAGCCCACCCAACAGCCAGGCCTTTTCTTCTTGGCCTCAAACTTGAAAGGAAATGTCTTACTTAAAGCCGCCTCTTAGTGCTGTCCAAACAGGGACGCCAGCATCACCTCCCACCCACCCACACACGCAGTCTCTCCATAGTAGTTTCTTGGTTTAAGCCACAGTACTCAGGAAGATGAGGAACTATTGAAAGGAGCAAGTGATTTTGATTATACTCACTGCCGAGTAAGTGTGCTTTGGAAAGTAATTCATTTAACTAAACTCAACCAAGCACCTTCTCTCTGTTGGGCACTTGCCTAGGGGCAGGATACAATCAGTAAGCCAAACCAAGCTCCTGCCTTAATGGAGATTCTGGAAAAAAAGGGGATGGGTGCAGTGAAGGAGTCCAGCAGACCATCACACATGCCCTTGATAGAAGGCACAGAAGGTACAGCAGCCATGTTTACAGAACTGAGGAAAGGAACCAAAATAATAGCTAAGGGGAATCAGTGAGTAGCTGCCTTGAGATGTATAGAAGACCACATTGGTGGCTTTTTAAATAATTAGTAAGAGCATGGGTATGTGTTGATCGCTTGAGACATTCTCTTATATTCATCTCTGCCTCTTCATCTAGGCACAAAGAAGGTCAAAATGTGGTGTTCTTGAAGTACCTAATACATATACCTCTGGTCTTGGCTTTTGTGCCCAAAGAAGTTTCTGCACTTCCTCTCTCTTTCCCCTTTCCCCTTTTCATCTTCTTCTGGTTCCTCTTTTTCCTCTCTTTCAGCCACAGTCCTATTTTGTTATTGCTATTCCCTTTGGGAAAGTAGAACCATTTGAACTAACCTCTCCTCCATCAGCAAGGAGGGACAGGATAGTTGTGCCTGTGGAAGTGTGAATCTCTGCTATTTTAATTTTATGACGTAGGTAGGTAGGTAGACAGACAGACAGACAGACAGATCTGTGCTGCCATTCTCTTGTCAGCAAAACTCCATTCCTGCTAAGCATTTGGAATAAGGGTCTGAAGTCCTCTGGTAAACCTGTGACATTGTCGCTGATTGGCATTGTTTGAGTGAAAAATGTAGGTCATGGGCCAGAGCTAAAAGAATGGCCAGCATCATCATCTTTGAAATTGAGACTTAAGGATGGAAAGGGAGCGGACAATATAATTGCCTCTCTAAGCCCATAGGGAGTGGCACTATTAGGAGGTGTGGCTTTGTTGTAGGAAGTGTGTCACTGTGGAGGTGGGCTTTGAGGTCTCATATTTGCTCAAGCCACACCCAGTGTGACAGTTCACTTCCTGTTGCCTATGGGTCAGGATGTAGAACTCTCAGCTCCTTCTCCAGCACCCTGTCTGTCTTCACGCCACCATGTCCTACCATGATGATAATGGACCTAAGCTCTAAAAATATAAGCCATCCCAACTAAAAGTTTTTCCTTTGTAAGAGTTGATGTGGTTGTGGTGTCTCTTCACAGCAGTAGAAACTCTAGCTAGGACAACGGGCCTTGCTCAGAAGAAATAGAAGTGGGGAAAAATAAACATACATGATGTTCTAGAAAGAAGGTATAAGATACTGGCAAGTAACTCACTGGCATGTTTATGTATCACTTGGAGGGTAAGGAGGACCTCACAGAAGAAGTGTCTCTATAGCAGCAAGATGAATTGTACAATCACACAAGCCCTGGAGGCTCAGTGGACATGGGATAAGTATGTTGCCTGGCCTTCCCTTGAATGTATGGACTCAGATTCTTGGATTGCTAGCGCTATACTTATGTGTGTTTGTGGCCTATCTAGACAAAGATGATGAAAAAAAAACAGTATAACTTTGGGAGGAGAAGGCTAGTGTTGTGGAATTTCTCTATGCCTGTGACAGAAAGTCCACTAAAAACATGGTTGTGAGGCTGGGGAGAATGGTTGGGAATGAAGAAAAACATGGAAATAATTGGGGGTTAAAATGTCCCTAGGGAGGGGCTGGAGAGATGGGCTCAGTCGTTAAAAGCACTGCCACCTCTTCCAGAAGATCCAGGATTGATTCCCATCAACTCTATGGCAGCTCATAGCCATCTGTAACTCCAGTCCAAGAGAATCTGACACCCTCTTCTGTTCGTCTCAGGCATTGCATCCACATGGTAGACACATGTGCAAGCAAAACCAGCTGTACAATAAAAATTGAAAAAAGATGGTCCCTAGGAAGGACCAGGTTCAGTGCATAGAGATGTAACTAGTGACATAGCTAGAGTGGTGACAAGGATGAAGCAGAGGAGGGAGTTCTATTTTGTTTGGGCCAGGAATGACTTGAGCATCTTTTTAGGAGTAAGGAGAAAGGGTTTTTAAATGGTTGTGGAAATAGGGGCTAATGATTCTGAAGACAGAGGAAGGATTGTACTCAAATGTGAAGGCAGAAATGCAGGATTTGCTATGGAGAGGCTGAAGCAGGGAGAGAAGAGATGAGTGAAGAGGATATGGGATGGAGGGAGAACAGTTGAGGTTGTTTGTGGCGTGCTGGTTTATATCCAGGAAAGTAAAAGTCGGGTATGTTGCTATGGGTCAGTCTGGGATGGAAGACAATAAAATAGAGCAACAGCTTAGAATAGGTCATCAGAATCAGTAGAAAATCAAGCAGGCCTGCAGAAGACCAAATGTGAAAAATCATATTGGCAGCTACTCGGTTCATTTTTTTTTGTCCTGTTAGGTGCTGGTCAGAGCCAAACTAGAGAACAAGAAGGAGAACAACAGCTGTGGGAGCTGCACATGAAAGAACGGAGGCAGAGAGAAGAACAAAGGCAGTATGAACGGCAAGAAGCTCTAGAGAGGGAAAGAAGAGAGCTGGAAAAACTGGAGCAGGAGCGGGTAATGTGTCACTTATATCCCTGTACAAGTTTCTCCAGTGTACACCTTCAGCAAGTACGTTGAGCTCAGGGATTGAGCCAGTAGTGCTGTGAGGTTAAAGAAGCAGCAGGTAACTTGAAAGGCATTCCCTCTCCTCTCCTTGTTTTGCTTGCCTTCTGAGCATCTGAGTTTTGAAAAGTCGCTCCCATGCACTCTCATCTATTGTGTAACTTCCCCTGTACACATATTCCAACACAGCCAGCTATCCAGCCTGGAAGAGCTAAGGCAAGGAGGTGCCTCTAGTCAGTCTTCAGTGACTTCTATTCACACACATCTTCTTTGTCTACCTCTCTCCTTGCCTTCCATGTTCTGATTTTATTGCTAGGCAGATGGATTACTTTGGCCACTTAACATGCCTTAGAAATGTTTCTTTGGCTACCCTTCCTTCCTTGAAATGATAAATTTGTCTGATGGTAGCAGTGACTTCCATTTAAATACACATATATACATATTTCTCTGGTATGCAAGTTGTACTTCCAGGGTAAGGATCCTATTACTATGATTTGTAGACACTGAGAAGCTTTTAAAACATGTTCATGTATTTCTTATTTTGGCACTGGCCTGTTTCCAGAGGATGATTGAAGAATCACTGAAGGTTGAAATAGAAGAAGAATTAGAAAAAAGTGTTCAAGAACAGAAAGACAAATCAGCTCCTGGTGAAAATCCTTTAGAGAAATACATGAAAATCATCCAGCAGAGACAGGAGCAATCAAATGCAGATAAGGTGCCTGTGCTATGGATAGTAATGTGGGGTGGCAGAACAGAGGGTAGTCACTGGGGAGGCTTAGTCTAACACCTTGGAACATGTGTTCTCTGTTGAAGACAAAAGATTAAAGGCTAAAAAGTGAATATTTGAAATGGAACCATGAATCTTTAAACATATATTACACTGTTGACAAAATTTTGGTTTTGGTTTAGGTAAAACATTGAAAAGATTCTGATTTGTCATTTTGTATCAGTTGGGATGTCTTATTTGAAAACAAGCAGTAGTGATGTATCATTGAGTTATGAATTGTGAAAAATTATTCCATCTGAATTATGATTATTGAAAATGCATGCATTAGATTATTTTGATGTGCTTGCTAAATTTGACTTTAAAGAGGCCTTTTATTAGGCTCTTATATATATTTCCAGAATAATTGGAGAAATCAAAGTGTACCAATTCTTGGGTTTCTGCTAAGATCAGGTGTAAAAGCCTCTGTTTCATGACATTTAACTTGTTTCAAAATTCTTCTTTCCCCATCCTGTGGAAGAGCTCAAAAAAATCATCCATAGAATACTCACTAGTGGACACGATGGCACCTAGTGACAAGGATGAAAGGTATGATTTCCCTCAAACATTATGTCCTTCAGGCGAACCATTATTGCTCATTTTGTCAGCTAAAAATTATCAAGTAGTTGGGCTTGCCTTAAATTACTGAATCAGTAAAAATAACTGACTTTTGAAAGTTGGGCATGGTAGTGTACGCAGCATTCAGGAGACTGAGGCAGGAAGATCAAGAGTTTGAAGTTACTTGAGCTACGTAGTGAGTCTCTCAAATAATTAATTTAAAAGGGATGGAGATTTAGCTCAGTTTAGTAGTGTTTAGCTAGAATGCGGGGATCCCTGGGTTCAATCTCCAACACCTCTTAAAGAAGGTGTGGTGCTGCATGCCTATAATTCCAACACCCAGAGGTGGAAGCGAGAGAAATAGAAATTTAAGGTCAGTTTTGGTTATGTAGTTTGGGACCAGCCAGGGATGCATGACACCCGGCATTGAAAAAACACAATGAAAACAATACTGGCTTTTAAAAGTACATTGTGATTTTCTTTGAAATTGGCCCTGATACAATCCTACAGTACGAACATTGTGATGGTCTAGAACAGTGATGCTCAACCTTCCTAATGCTGCCATCTTTTTTTATTCCTCATGTTGTGCTGATTGCCAATCATAAAATTATTTTTGTTGCTACTTCATAACTAATTTGATACAGTTATAAATTATAATGTAGGTACCTGTATTTTCTGCTAGTCTTAGGCATCTCCTGTGAAGGGATCATTTGACACCAACTCCCCTCACCACACATTCCCCCCATAATGACCCACAGGTTGAAAACAACTGATCTAGAAGTTGGAATGAATTTTTTAAATATCTGATTTTTCTTTTTAGTTCTCGAGACTTTTCTCATGAAGAACAAGATGACATCTGGTAATCACATTAGCTGTCTAGCTTTTACATACAAGAAGTCATGTAATAGTATTCTTATTTTTCTGTAATTAAAATTGTCAATAAAATATTTGTGTGTAGTGATTTTTTTTAACGTGGTTTTAATTTGGTACCATAATGTATGAAACAACAGTAACAGTTGAACCCTTCCACCATCCTTTTTATTGTTTTGAGACAAGTCTGAAGCCCTGGCTGGCATTGAACTCACACAGATTCATCTGCCTCTGCCTCCCTTTCAAGGCACGCAGCTCATTCACATTCCTTTCTTTAGCTATGGAATTTATTCATTACACTAAAATGACACTCCCCTCTCTGGTTTTGTCTTAAGTTACACCTATTCCACCTATTTGAAAATTTAGCTTGTCTGCTCCCAGGCCTGCCTTTGCTAAGTTTAAGCTGAGTGCCTCATGCTCTGTACTTTGGCTCTGATGTGTAAAACAGGAAGTCATCCATCCAGCAGAGTTTTCCCCCTAGACATGAACACAATTTTTTTTTCCATCGTAATGCCTATAAGTGATATTTTGCCATCTGTTGTGGTTAAATGTGTAGGACTTGCTGATATTCATATGTTGGAACTTAAACCTTAGTGTGATAATATTAGGAGGAGGGCTTCTAGGAGATGATCAAGGCATGAAACCAGAACCCTCTTAAATAGAATAAATGACCTCACTGTAGGCCCATTTGCCTCTCAGATTTTGGGGAGACAGCAGCTGTCCCTTCCAGATGTACCAAGAACTTGATCGCTGTATAAGCCAAGGCCTGACCCACTGAAATTGCCAGCATTTTGTTACTCAGCTTCTCAAGTCTCCAGAACTGTAAAGCAAAACAAAAAAGACCCCAAACTTAGCTGGGTGGTAGTGGTGCATGTCTTTAATCTCAGCACTTGGGAGGCAGAGGCAGGCAGATCTAAGTTTGAGGCCAGCCTTGTCTTCATAGTAAGTTCCAGGACAACCAGAGCTACACAGAGAAACCTTGTCTCAAAACAAAAAACAAAACGACCAAATTTCCTTCTTTATAAGTTACCTGGTCTAAGATATTTTGTAGTAGGAGTAAGCCATCATCTTTACTGTAATATCCTTGACCCTTACTTATAATGAGTGGACTTACTGATTTTTTAAGTATGTAGGCTTCCCCTGTAACTTTTACTTCATTTTTTTTCCCAAGACAGGTCTTCTCTGTGTAACTGCCCTGGCTGTTCTGGAACTCACTCTGTAGACCACGCTGGCCTTGAACTCAGATCTGCTTGCCTCTTCTGAGAGCTGAAATTAAAGGTGTGTGCCACCGCCTGGCTCATTTTTATCTTGTAAAATGTTTTACAAGAGGTAATTGGAAAAAACCTGTGCCTTCTGGAGGTTCCTATGTTTGTCTGGAATTACTGTCAATTAAGACTGCTTGTGATTTTGCTAAACCATTAGAGTTTATTCAGGAGGTTCCTGTGGCTTATCCAATGGCACAAAATGCAAGCTAAGCAGAAGGTATTAAGTGAGACAAATTTCATTGCATTTGGGCTCCTGATTGTTCTACAGTACGAATGAATGGCAGTGATCCAGAATCAACACCTCATATAGAGATGTTATTGTGTCCATGCTGCCAAAGGTTGGGTCTCACTAAGAAAGGTCAGGTGTAGACAATCAAAATGCATAATCATACTGACAGTCATCTTTCAAATTATAGAATAAAATTTCAAGTAACAACTGTAGTGCTGCTTCAAAGAATAACTGTTAGAATGAGTTGTTATTCTAGTCCCAAATAGATCTTTTCCCCCTAGACTTTGGGGTTGAAAATGAGTCACCAGCAAATAGACCTTTATTAAGGTTCCCCCATTATTTCTACTTTGCCGAAGATTAAGCCATGTGTTAATCCTATAGGCGGATAGCTTTTTATTGGAGAAACTAGTTAGGAAAATCCTGTGCCTTTCATAGACCTCTTAAGTGCCACTAGTAGCATTTTATATAAAATAGGGCTCAGTAGGTTACAATATTTCTCAAATTGTTCAGGCTAAAAACAGATTTGTATGTGTGTGCAAAATAAAACCCATAGCATTCTCCCGTGTGAAATCTTGATGTATATTATTTAAAAATGACACCATACTGCGAACAGAGAAAGATAGGATTTATGTATGGTAAAACGGCAAGCAAATGAAGCTATAATTTTATTTCATTACTCTTTAGTACATCCACAACTATTTCCACCTAAATAGATCTTTAAAATAAGCATACACAAGTATTGACTATTATCTACAAATATTTATTGTAACACTTGAATAGAACTACAGGAAGCCCTTGGCACTGATAGAAAATATTGATTCACTGTTAGGTTACAAAAATTTATACATAGCAAAATTTAATGCTCTTTACATAAAAAATATTAGACTACTTCAACAAAACGTTCATTAATTCCTGGCAATAGCTACCAGAATTAGAAAAGTAAAATTAGGCTTTAGACACTGCCTCTTCTAGAACACTGGACTCTAACAGCACCTCCACTGCTGGAAAAAAATATGGACTCTGTCATGCAACAGGAAAACAAAACACTAAGCTATCTTGGAACAACTGTTCTACACAGAAGAGGGCGTCTCCCAATTAAAAAGAACCCAAATAGGCGTTTTTCGGCATTGACCAAAAGAAAAAAGTCCAAATGAAGTACGATAGTTGATGTTCGATTTTAATAGCATCTTGATAAAGGTATGCTTCCTTTCATTTGAATACATTTCTGCACATGTATATGTTTTAAAATCCAGGAAACAGCCTAACCACAAGGTAACTCTTAACATGAATATACATAGTTAACCCTATAGTATGCAGCCCCTTTGAAAAGCACTGATGCACCCCACAGTTATATGTATGGATCATTCCAGAAAGAACAACACAAAACTTACCATCACTAATACCCAGTACCTATTAGTCACTTAATATTCTGGAACACAATGAGTTAGAAGGCAAGTTTCTTTTGAAAATGGCTTAAACTCAAGCAGTTTTCTTGCTGAACATCAAACATTATTATTCCAGGAAATTAAGATTTAGATAAGAAAACAAATACCAATCCTAATTTAAATTACTTATGTATTAAAGTCTATAAAAGTAGGAGGTCTGTGGTCAATTTGCAGTTAGGTTTTAGATAGTTGGTAGGAAACTGTAAACTCACTATCCAGACCACTTAAAAATGGTTTAGAATGGTGGTCATTTTAACAAGGTAACACTTCTTAAGAAAAATATTCATGGAACAGAATTTTATGAAGGGATTTTGGGTCTCTGCTTACAGTATAAATTCTTAAAAATTTAAAGCAAATATTAAGGCAGAGCTGACATTTATTTCCAAACAAGAATGGTGATCACCGAATCGTCACTATCATTTTGTTACGATGTGAGCTACTATAAAGCTGACTTTGCAGAGCTCGAGTCAGAATCCAGCTTCTGCACTGATAAATTTAGCATAATTGCAGCTCATTTTAGCATTACTAAGATTTCTGAGTGGCATGGGAAATGAATGAGTGAGACATTGGGGATGCTAATTTTTACAGGTTTGAAGGAATGACATTATCAAAGGTTAATAAAGGTCAGCTATCAGAAATGAACTTCACACCAATTCTATTTTGATAACGCTTGAGGACAGGTGGCATATGAAAATCTAGAGTCACATCCTTTGATACTGGCATGCCACAGGTCCGCATCAAGAAGCATGATGTAAGCCTGTGTTAGAACTGCTGTAGCAGTCATGGGCACATGCCACGACTTTCCAAAGGACGAACGGTCTTTCTTTCAAAAGTGTTGCCTTTTAAAATGGCTAACATGAAACCTCCAATATTTGTTCTAAAGAAAATGATTTACCCACTGGAAGGTTTTCCTAGAGATCCACCCCAGCAGCTTGAGACAGACAGTGAAATGTTGGTATGTCTACATTTGTTTGGTGGGATACACATCTGTACTGCAGAGCAGCTGTCTGATGATTTGTCAGAGCTGTAAATTCGTCGGCTGACACACTCTGGCAAACGCTTTTAAGTGTAAGAATTGAGTTGTTCTTTTGATCGAGACTGGATATCTTGCAGTTCCTGTTCTTCCTTTGCTTTGATATCCTGGTAAGCCTGCATTTTGCTTGCATCCTTTAAGTAAGCCCAGTTAGAAGACAGTATCATGAGGAAGTGGATCTGGAAAAGAAGGGTGAGCATGATGGCTAGTGAGCATGTGAGAAGGCAAAGCGAGCTGGTAGTCAGATTAGACGGGTCAGCTGGAGCGGGGCGAGGGTTATTCACTAGTAATGCTCTCCTGCTAGCAGGGTGGCAGACGCACAGGGTGCTCTACTAGTTGGCTTCACACTAAGAGGCTGAAGAAAAGTTAGTATGCAAATATAGTAAACTTGGGAATAAAATGGCCGGAGTTATTGTTAAGAAGTGAAAATGAAATACAAGGCAGTGCTCTTCACCACTTTGAGAGTAATTTTAAAGACAAATGTAGAGGTTCAGAAACATTGCTTTTTAGGTTAAAAATGTAAGATAAAGACTTGTCTGTGGGTAAAAAAAAATCCCCCAAAGGCCTACAAGTGTGAAAAATGTTTATTTTGAGTAATTATAGAACTATATATTTAACATGGAAAAATTAAATGTTAAAACCAAAATTGAAAGTATGCAGTCTATATGTTTACACATTTTCGCAGTGAAACCCATATTCTTCCTTTTATAACTGCCATTACTTCATTTCCTCTAAGTTCATTTCACATAAAAGTCCTTGTCATTCTTTACAGTTTATGTGACAAGACACATCCTTCCTGTGTATTTTCCTATTTCCTGAAACAAATCTACACAGCTCAGTTTCCTTAAATGCCATACTTTCTTCTTATATCATACTTCCTTCTCAACATAGATGAGACCTTCAGATCTGGACCCAACTTCTCTTCCCATTAAAATCCTACATGCCACGTAAGAACCTAGTTATGAGGGAACAGTCACTATTCACAATTTGAAATTACTAGTTTTGTGGGTTCTGAAGAAGTGACTGTTATACCAGAAATATGTAATCATTTTTTAGAAAAATCAAATGGGTGACACCCTTCTTCAAATTTATATGGCCTACTTGAAAGGGCATTTATTTGGTATGAATGAACCATGGATATAAAAACCTCTTAAATGGAATTTAAAATATACTTGGAAAATATTTTCTAGAAAAGAGTATGTCAAAATGAAATTTAGGTTATAACTTCCATTTTCAGCACTTGTTTTCTTTCCGTCATTAAGGCTGGTTATCAAGCAAGCGAGAATAATGGAAAATGCAGGTATTTCACGGTGTTAATACTTCATTTAGAGATAGTGCTCTAAGTTTAAGTTCAAGAAAATTATTTTTCAAAGGATGCTCACCAGTGTCAGTAAATTACAATCCTTTTCAAACTGTGGAACTAGACCCCATTCTTTTGTCATCCACTTACAGTAAGTCATATTATTTAGTCTACCATGCAAAGTGAGTTAACTGAAGCTATTTACAAGTTACTGTAGCCAAACTGCAGAAAGCTAGACTCTGCTTTAGTCTGGAGGGTCAGTGATATTCACGCTATAGAGCCGAGCGAGCTCTCTAATGCTCCTTATCAGCCTTATGCAATTTAGAACTTAGTGCAGCAATCTTCCCGACTCTTAAACTTCAAAACCGCAAAGTTATATGTAGTAGCCATCATGTAGATCAGCTGGTGGAAGAGAACAAAACAGGACAGTAAGATACAGGCAGTGGGGGCTGATGGCGCGACACCTCTAAACTGGGGCAGGCCTGCGTGCCAGCTCACAGGTAAAGGGCCTTCTCCCCACCTTCTAATCAAAGCAGATGGTTTTTCTCATCTTGCGCATGACTTTTTTTCTGATCACACATACATAATGTAAGTCCTTGGCTCTGCCCTCAGTAAGCTTATTAAAAAGCTTTGGATGTGTTTCAAGACTAACAAGATAGAGAGCTGGGTCAGCAGTATGAGAGATGAAGTTCACTGCCCTATTTCTTCTCATCTTTCCCAAACTGCCTGCTCAGCAGCAATTAGTCTTCCTGCCTGTTGCTCAGCCAAGAGAACAGGTCACCATGGTGATTTCATGGGAAGGAATGACTTAATGGTTAGGAAAACTGGGGATGAGCCATCCTCAAGCGGCTGAAATCTCCTTGCTCTCCTGATCTTAAATTACTTTTCTACAAGTCATAAAACCAAGCCCACCACCACCACCAGTTATACACATACCTGCATGAAAGCCCATTTACTTGTAAGTTGATTCTCATTATGTGCAGATTCCAAGTTCACCTACATGGTATAATATGTAACCCCCAAAACAGTATTCATCCCCCATGACTGGCCATGTGCAGAGCAGCTAAGATTTGAGTCCTCTGGTGTGCACAGTTCTAGCTGAAGTCTACTGAGGTGAGGCTTCCTTGTCTTCTCTGTGCTCACACTGTAAACAAGCATACTATTTGGTGCCAGTTCTGCTAAAATAGCTCCTAAGAAAGGTGTGCTAGTGCCATCCAGAGATAATGTGTGTGACAGAACCTTTATCCAGGCATGCATGATAGTAATGCTGGCCTTGAAGTCAGTAGTAATGAGTTAACTAAGGTGTCTTACACTGAAATCTACATGGAATAATGTGATCCAGAGGCTACTCGGTATTTCCCCAACATGCTGTGTTCAATATATACAATTTAGCATTTGAATTGACTTTTTAGAATATTATTTCTGCACATAAGGAGATCACTTATATATGTATATTATATTTCTATTTAGAAGTCCAGATTTCTTTGCAAAGAAATGGGCAGTGCCTCACGTGAGTCTGTCCATGAATGAAGCCATGGAATAATTGCTAAATGCCATAAGGCTATGCCTAGTCAGCAGGTGTTGGTACCCTCTTCTTTCCAGTGTTCAAATTGCATCAGTTGGTGCCAAAGCAGCTACTTCCTGCAAACTAGACACTGGGTAAGTTTACAGAGGGAACAGTTAGCCACAGCTGAACACACGGATCCTTTGCTGCTTCTCCTGGTAAAAGCTGAAAGGGAAATCTGGTTTGGAGGCAGGGGGTGGAGTGCTCCACTAGGGTAGTTCTGGGATAGTTACTCACCAGGGCAATGACGGTGGCACCAGCTCCAGCACAAGCCACAATGAACAGGTGATAGGACATGTAGAACTAGGAAAGAATAGGGTACACCATGAACATTTTGTGTGGAGTGAAGGGCCTTACATGCTGCTTTCCTCTCTTTCACAGCTCTTGGCTGCTAGCCTGGGTATAGGCTCAAATGTCCTTGGAGCCCTGGCTCATTTATAATCACTGTGGGAGCTTCAAGCCTTTCTGATTCTCAGGCTGCACCCCAGATCAATCACATTGGAATAGCGAAGGTCTGGGCCTCAACTATGGATGGAGTGTGATTCCTTAATGACTGCAATGCACAGCCAAGGTTAGGAGGCTCTGCACTGAGCCAACAATGCATGCTATGGCTATACAAATGGACAAGTCAGATAGGGTAGAGGCCAGTTGTTTCTCTAACTTGGTGCTTTCCAAACAGATGTCAATGTTTTCTTAGATATATACACTTCACCAGTGCATTGAAGATTTTTGTTTCATAACCAGTTGTAAGCCCACAGCTGACAAATAGTGTTAAAGAAAGTTTGATTTCAGAGTGTTAGGGTATGTTGCAAAATAAGGACTAAAATGAAGAAAGAAGGGCCTCAGAACAAGTTGTTCTGGAAATAGAAACGATTAGCTCTGTTCTCTTACTAAAATATAGGACATACACACAAATTTAGGATACTTTATTGTTTTTAATTGTATTTGTGGGTATGGATGTTTTGTATGCATATATATTAATAGTGCACCACATGTATGCCTGGTGTCTTTGGAGGACTGGAATTTGACAGAGAGTTGTGAGCTACTTAGTATGGGTACTGAGAATTGAACCTGCATCCTCCTGAACAACACCAGGTATTCTTAACTACTGAGCCGTCTCTCCAGCCACAGACTTTTTTAAAAAGAAAAAAAATAGAATTAACTAAATTTGCCTGTGACAAGTGTTTTTTTTTCTGAAAATATTCCTAAAAATCATTCCTCAGATTTTTAGGTTTGGGATCACAAATTATTGCAGAGAATAAAAGTTCACGGTCTTAAGGATCCTTCCTAAATGGACTGTACCATATGAAGTGAACATTAATTTTGTCAGTGGAAAGCAGAGTGATGGTTACACAGAGTTCAACAGTTCACATGGAAGACCTGCCTTTCATAGCACTTTGATTACCATCTAGAGCCCTGTTTCTCAGCTCAAGGTGTAAATCAGCACGTGTCGGGTGCTGGGACTGTGGCTTCTTTACCTCGTTCATGTTGCAGATGTTCTCCAGGGCAGAGCCGCAGATTTTGCCTGGGAAAGCATTCCAAGGAATGATACCTGCAAAGCGAACCCCAGCAGACCATGAGCACAAGATGTAGTACCCAGCGCCTTGACTTCAATTCGGGCTGCTTTAGTTTTGTTGTGCTAGTGGTGGTCTCTCCCACCCGCAATGCTAGGGATGGAATTTAGGGTTCTTGCACAGGCTACACACATTCAACCACTTTGCTACAGTGTCAGCTCACCTCATGTTAGTAGACCTTTCCACTTTTTTTTTTTTTTTTTTTTTTTTTTTGGTTTTTCGAGACAGGGTTTCTCTGTGGTTTTGGAGCCTGTCCTGGAACTAGCTCTTGTAGACCAGGCTGGCCTCGAACTCACAGAGATCCGCCAGCCTCTGCCTCCCGAGTGCTGGGATTAAAGGCGTGCGCCACCATCGCCCGGCCTTCAACTTTGGATTCATTACAGCTGTTAGCTATGCTCCTTTTCAATCAAGGTACCTTGTATTTGAGGTTCAGGCAATGAGGAACCAAGAATATGCTCTATGCTCTATATGGGCAACAGAGCAAGAACAAAGACACTCTCCCTAGTCCATGTGAGATTTCAACAGCTGGGCATTTTTCACCAGCAGACTGTACCTTGTCAATGGAGTTTGGTATTTGTAAGTGTCAGATTTTATTTTAGTCCCTCCCTCCGCCCCCAGTCAGGGTTTCTTTGTGTTGCTTTGGAATCTGTCCTGGAATCTCTTTGTAGCCCAGGTTAGCCTTGAACTCACAGAGATCCACCCGCCTCTGCCTGAGTGCTGGAATTAAAGGCAGGCACCACCACTGCCTGGCTTATTTTGGTTTTGTAGATAGAGTATGTATCTATCTTAAGTTAGTTTTGAGATAAGGTGTGTATCTACGTAGCCTGGCTGGTCAGGGACTAGCTATGTAGACCGGTCTGGTTTTGGAGAAATCTGCCTGCCTTTATGCCTCCTGAATGCTGGGATTAAATGTGTGCATCGCCATGCCTGGCCCACATTTTCAAGCCTAGATTTTTTTTTTTACTCTGTAGTGAATTGAATTTGCAGGGAAACCCCCTCATGAAGCATGATAGTAGTGCTTAGGTCACATGTCCTGACCACAGGAGCACAGGGTGGACTCTTCCAGCTGTAACTCTTGAGTTCTCTGCAGTGACAACTGCCCACTGGGTTACTGTTCCTTTCCCTCTTTAATACATGGGATGTGCTTAAATGCTAAGTACGGCTCGGTTTCCCCTTCTCACAGGACGTAAGGGATTTTTGTTAAATCCTCATTCTCTCCCATCTCTAATATTAACTCAAACAAGTACTCTTAAAAATAACCAGCTGGGGAGAGACAGGATTTTAAAAAAAATCATTACCATGGCAACAAGAGTTCTTTGTAAGGAGCGCAGAGATTATTGCACATATTCCTTTAGGGAAACTTGATGTTCTGAAGCAGGGTCTGACTCGGTGGCCCAGGCAGGCCAGGAACTGGCAATCTTGCTGCCTCAGCTTCTTGACACCTATGATTATAGACAGGTGCCAGCACACCCAGCTTTATGAGTACTTTAGAAACGAGCCCAAGGCCCTTTAAATCTATCTTAAGGCCGAATCTTTGTGAGAAGAGATCTATTGTGGGTACTTTTAGGCAGGTTTTATACCAGGCTGTAAGATAAGATGTTGAGAAGAAGCCCCATCAGAAAGTCTATGTAAAAATGAAAGCGCCATCTTTGTCCGGGACACATTCCGTATTCATTTCTAATGGAAAGCTCTCTTCCTCCCTGTTTTCTGGCAAGAACACATTTTCTACCATCCTATCTAGAGCAGTAATTATACTCCCTCTTTAGGATGTGGCTTTTCCTCAGCAAGGAAGTCAATTTCCACCCAAATTAATTGGTTAGAGGTCCCAGTGGCTCCTTCTGTGACTTTGAGGATTTCTCCAAGGATCCCATTTGTGAGAAAAAACTAGCTGAGCTAGCTTTTGACTACCGAACGCTGCTCTCCCAGAGTCCATCATGGCGACTCTGAAATACATCTGCATTTTATGTTTCTTTCAGTACAGATAAGTTGAAGCAATTGGTCATGTAAAAAAGACTCCCTTTAAAGAGCCAGGCTTGCAAATGTATTAGGTGAAAAGTGATAGTGAAAAGATCTGGGCAAGGGAGCACATGCCAGGATCCTAGCATTCAAGAGGCTGAAGGGGGCTATGGGTTCAAGGTCAGATTGCCAGCTTGGACTACATAGTGAGATAAGAATAAAAACAAGAAGAAGGCAGAAAAGAAAAACTGAAAAATATTCTTACAATGGGTATCTAAAAGTTTTTTTTTATTGAACTGCATTATATAAAGTAGTTTTCAGTTATGAAAGACTTAGTTTTAAAGTATGCACCTAATTTGAAAATTTTTTTGTTTTTGGTTTTTTGAGACAGGGTTTCTCTGTAGCTTTGGAGCCTGTCCTGGAGCTAGCTCGTGTAGACCAGGCTGGCCTAGAACTCACAGAGATTCTCCTGCCTCTGCCTCCCAAGTGCTCGATTAAAGGCATGCGCCACCACCCAGCTTCTTGAAAAATATTTTTACAAATCTCAAATAACATCCTCTAGCAAGTCCCGGGCTTCTTGCCTCCAGAAAATAGAGCAGAGTGTGAAGAATTCATGAGGGCAGGAAATGTGTTATGATAACGAAAAAGAGGTCTACCTGCTAATTACAACCCCCACACAGGCACAAGACAATGAAGGAGTAACGGGGACAGGATTGAAAGGAGGTACCATATTGCCGAACATCCACACAGATCTGCTCAACACCGGAGGTCCCGTTGGTTTGTGGGGACTTGATGACTTCGCAGGTTGACCATATATTGTAGAACATGAACACGGGCACTGCAGAGAACCCGAACACACCCAGCCAGGCCACTCCCAGCACATATGTGAGGAAAACGAACTAGGTAGAAAAGAAGAAGAGGGAGAAAGAATCTCGCTGATATGGGCAGGTTGATCTCAGAGGAAGGGCAGCACTTTTCTGCCCAGTGTGGGACCCATGGGATACAAGATGCATTCAGGGACCTGGCCTGGCTATGCAAGTGAGGAAGAAACATCTGCTCAGCATGGAGGAGCAGGGGAGGCACTGCTGTCAAGCCCCACAAGGAGAATCTAGCGTGGCAGTGCCCCAGTGCTTGAGGAGACCTGCAGACTTTCTCAGCCCCCCACTTTGTGGAGAAACTTGACTTCCTCTTTCTTAGGTGCTTTCCTTTATTTTTATTTTTATTTTTTTTTTGTTTTTTGTATCTCAGTGTTCTGGAACAGACCAAATAGTAGGCTGGCCTAGCTGGCCATTGAGCCCCAGGGATCCTCTTGTCTCTGCCTTCCCAGTGGTAGGATTCCAAGCTGGATCCCCCTGCCTGTATTTTCTATACTGTTATGAGTTTCAAACTCAAGACCGTCCAGTTGAGCATGTCTCTTGCCCCTCCTATTCCTCTTGTAACAATCCAGGTCGTGAGAACCCAAGAGGTGATGTTACTCCTCCAGCTAGTTAGTTCCCGGGCCTGAGTGAGGCTTGTGTTTTGTTGTTGTTTGTTTTTGTGTTGTGTTTGTACTGGGAATTGAAACAGGGCCTTGTATGTGCTAGGCAAATGCTCTGCCACTGTGATAAACATTCAGTTCCCTTTTTATATTTTTATTTTGAAAAAATGGTCTCATTAAGTTGTTTAAACTTTTGATTTTCCTACCTCAACTTTGCATAAAGCTGGGCTCACACTCCAGCACACTTGGGCCAGCCTATGAGATATTCTTTCAAAACATCAGTTCTGAAAACTCCCAGCATCCTACTAAATGTGGGCTAGGTCCAGGATGTCTTTAGAGGTCACGGAGTCACAACATTGTGTGGGTTTCTCAGTACTTCTCCTTGTTTTACCTTGCTTGTGGGTCTGGGAAAATAGCAACTACCAAGGGAGTCTTCTCTCCAAAGGAACTCTGCTAGTTCCTGATCCAGAGAACTTACTAGAAGTATTAGATCTTGAACTTTGACCAAAGTCTCAAACAGTCATGAGCACAATGAATCTGTTAAGATTCTCGTTTTCCTCTTCTATTTCATCTTCACCTAACTTTATGCCATAGGAGAGTCTCCAGAGGGAGAATGACCTGGACATCAGGTTCAAACTTCTGCCCCCTATTGGCCACCCTGGGAAACTGCAGATACAGGATATTGTCCTGTTCTTTCAAGGACCTTGTCAGTTTCTGAAGCACCTGCGTTGCTAAAATTGTTCAAATGAACACACTTCAGGGTCACACCTCCTCTTCCTCCCTAAGGCTTCCAAGCTGCCTGTTCCAGAATAGGTTTTCTTGTTCTTTCCCTAGCCACAGAAAACTGATGCCCCTTCACGGGCTTTCTAATAACACCACAGGGACTTGAGAAGGGGCTGGTGTTTCTTGACCTTGGTGAGTCTTTACTTCCTACAGAGGGTCCTGGTCCCAGAGGTCACACCAATGCTGGTAGAATGCACCCTCCGGAAGCTGTTCCTCCCAACAAGATAAATCCTGTGTAGCCTCCCCGCCCCAGGCAAGTAGGTGTTTCCCATAAAGGTCTGGGGAAAGCAAGGTCTTCCTCAGCAAACAGCAGTACCATCTCCTCAGTTGCTCCTCCTCTGCTCCTCAGCTGCTGCTGCTGCTGCTGCTGCTGCTGCTGCTGCTGCAGTACCAGCAACCCTGCAGCTTGTTTTCCCTGTCAATCTAGCCTTTAAAAACCGAAGTGGGGGCCCAGTAAGATGGCACTTGCTACCAAGCCTGATGGTGACCTATTCAAACCCTAGAAAGCACAAGGTAGGACAGAACTGACCCTGGCAAGTGGCCGTCTGCTATCCATACATGCATCATGTGATATATATGTGATATATGCTATTATGGCCCTCACCCCACTAAATAAATATAAGCCTTTTTGAAATTGAAGCGGGGCTGGGGACATAGTTCACCTGGTAAAGTGCTTGCTGCTCCAAGCGTGAGGGCCTGAGTTTGGTCCCCAGTGGCCACATAAAAAGCCGAGTGTGGTAGTACACACTTGTACCCCCAGTGCTGGGCAGTCGGAGAAAGGCACATCCCGGAGTCCACTACCTATCCAGTGTGCTCTAATCAGCAAGTCTCAGGTCCCAGACCAGCCAAAAGAGACGGCTGAGGCGGGGCCACAGCCATATCGTCCCTAACAGTGGCCACAGTGCTATCTCCTTTCAGTAAGGCTGTTCATGGCCTTATCTTATGCTGAGGGAAGTGAAGTCTGGCTGGTCCCTGTGGGAGGACAGTGGCACAAGAGAAAGCAGGAGCCTGAGGCACAACCATCCGACTGTGGTGCCACCTGGACAGAACTAGCAGAATGGAGGTCAGGGCAAGGTTGTAGGCTGTCCAGGCATCTTCAGGTACCATTTGCCAAGAGCCTTCAGGAGGTGGGCTCCTATAATGGTGAGAAGGCCATTAATGGAAGGAATGACATACAGACTGGACCTGATACAGCAAATGGTCTGGACCCTTGGCAGGCATCCAGCTCCTTGGCTCCTTCTTTCTTGAACTTTCAGAGGCATTATTTGTCTGTAAGTGGCTTCTGAACCTACCCAGGAGATGGTGAGGTACCTCGGGACTCCTCCACAAACCTTGATGGAAATTTGCTCACAGTTTTAGATAGGTAACTCCCAGCCATTCTCAGAAGCCCCGGCCTCAAGCTTGTAGGTGACACACTGGCTAACTGCACGTGATCCTCCAAGGTTGTAGTAAGCCCCCATGGGTCACAGTGAAGCGACCAATTTCTCTCCACCCTAATGGCACACAGCTCCTTAGCATAGTACTGGAGCCAGACTTGTCACTCATTTCCTCCTCTCATTATCCCACCCATGACCACACCCAGATCCCCTCCTCTACTCCAATGTCAGGGTCCAGTTGGCATCTTCGCGGTCTGCCTCACTTGAATCTTGAGATGGCCTCTTACAACCTCACTTTCCCAAATTCCTCTTCCATACCACTAGGTGACTGGCCAGATCTGAGGATTACTGAGTTGATGCTGTCACGACCCCACTTGTCTTTGCCTACCGATGCCATTCCCAACCTGAAATTCAAGGCTCATTTGTGTTGGCTCCCTACCCCTCCTCCAAGTGGTGGTCTTTCCCATCACCTCCACTCTTCCTGTTCAGACTTCATGGGACTGGACTTTTCTGAGCCTCCCCTGCTCACACTGGTTCCTCTTTCCTGATCTCATGTGAAGCAATTTCCTCTGTTTTGCTCTGGCTTTAATAAAGCCCTTCCTGATTTTGCACTTCAGTGCTCCTGTCCCTTGGCCTGGTGCCACTTACTCCCACCAGCACCCACCCCCACCAGCACCCACCCCTACCAGCATCCACCCCAATAGCACCAAACCCTACCATCGCCCACTCTCCTTCCACTGTGCGCTCTCACGTTTGAACTCAGGCTGAATAGTATGTATGCACGGTGAGCATTTTCACCCACTGAACCATCCCACCAGCCCCACATTTACCTTAAGAAACTTAATATAATAACACCTATAATATCATTCATGGCCAGGTTCAGATCGTCAAGTCACAAAGAATTCCACCCCAATCAGCATGTCTCCTTCACAGAAACTGCTGTGAACAGCGGACTACCCTGGTGCTGGAAGTCAGACCCACATCTTCCCCTTCCTAGTACTATCTTCCACCTCCCCTGCAGTGGGGTGCAATCACATCACTACTATACAGTAGGAAGCCCACAGCCCTGGCCTGCGGGCTGATGCTTTCCTCCTGGGAGGGCCCACATCATGCCTCACGGTTCTTCCTCAGCATTAGTACTTTTCTCAACTTCCAAATATTTTCTCTACATCTGACCATTCTTCCAATAACTAGCGACACGTCCAGCTGTCTGGGCAACATTTGGATAGGGATATATCATGTGTAAAACCTGTATAAGTGATGGGACGTAGCTCGCTGGTACAGTACCTGCCTAGGATGCAGAAGGCTCTGGGTTTGATTCCCAGGGCAACACACACATGCGCATTACCATATGTCAAGTTTTACCTTCGTGATTGAACAGTTCTTAACCCTGGCTTTGAAGATTTATCTTCCTCTAGAACAGAGCCCGGCAAAAGGGAAATATTTGGCTTAATACTACCAGTCACAAATTTTCTCAACAACACAAAGGTTTTCAAATCCCTATGGCTATGTTGGTAAGAACAGTATTTGTGTCATGGACCCTCCCTGAACAGCTCCTAGTTTCCTAGTAGAAAGAAACGCAGCCACGCATGGCTCTGCCGAGTACCCAGGTTTAGTACTCACCATTCCGCTGATGCATCGGCCACAGGCAGTTGTTTTAAACTCACCGTGCAGCTCCTTCACTGCACTTGTGGTGTAAAAGCCTTCTGCCAACAGAATGATGCCATACAAGAAGAAAAAGGATGCAATCCCATAGATGACATACTGCATCAGCTGGATCCTGTGAAAAGAAGATGGCTGCAAACGTGAGAAGCACTGTGGAGTAGGGACACGAGACACCCTTCCTGTGCCATGTCTGGTGGCCTCAGAAGGCCCATAGGGCAGCCCATAGAGCAGCCCGTAGGGACATCTCTGCCCATTCTAGCAGCCCAGGTCTTTCCATGATAGGTCTGTGGGCGAGATAGCCAGCCTTCTCAAGCAACGGGCAAGCATTTCCTTTGATGGAGTCTTGTGTGATGGATGTTTATATCTCCCTTTTACAGGGAGCATGAACACTGAGGAGTCAAGCTACCCACTCAAAGTCACACAGTGCCAAAGTAGGTGTTTGAACCCTGGTTCAGTAGACAGCATGCTTTTCCAAACATATCAAAATGCTTCCCAACCAGGCTTGGTAGTTGATGCTATTCTGAGAAAATACCTAAGTCAGCCCTCAGGGTATCTCTAAGGAGAAATCTGTGCAGATCTTTGTTACACAAGTGCTGGGATTGTCCCCTTACAGGCAAGTTACAGAAAGTTCATTCCCAACTTTGGCAGATCTTCAGGCTTTGGCTCCCCCTGAAATCACCTGGGTTGTTTCAGAAGCTACTGGTACCTGGACAACACCTCCAAGAGATTTCGTTAGCTTCTCTGCAGTGAGACATGGGCTGATTGTAAACTTGCTTGGAAGTTTGAGAGCCGTGGATTAAGATCACTAGCTAATTGGGTTAATACTCCCTTCCTGATATTTTTTTCTGTAGATTTCTGTACATCTTTTTTTTTTCAAGAAAGCACAAGATGGCATGTATCCCAGATGAGTTTTAAACTTGCTACATAACTGATGTAAGCAAAGGTTCACAGAAAGATACTGCCATTTCAAACTGGAGCTTCTACAAGGCTTATTAAGTGGTTAGTAATTAGTGACTTTGGACAGGTCCAGATCCTAATTGCAGTTTATCTTGGGTTATCTTTAATCCCCCCAAATAGCCATTCTTTGTCCACCTCTGTGCCAGACCTAACGCCCCATGACTAACAGATAAAAAGAAAAAAAATATCCTTGGAATGTCTTAACTTGGTAGAGCATTAACTTCCACCAACCAAAAGCTACAAGTGCCATCAGATAGTCCCTGAGGCCATCAACAGAGGGTCGCTGCTTTGCTGTAACCTGCCTCTCTGATGTTTGCATCAATGCATTTGAAGAGTGACTTGATCTGTGACCTTCTTGATTGTTACTATAAAACACGAAGCTGCTTTCATGCTGGGACATGGAATTTGGGCTGACCTTACATCTGTGTTCCTGAGCCATGGCCACTCTCATCTGGCTCCAATACATATTTATGCCTCAACACCGAGGATGACTTTAAACTTCTGGTCCTCTTGCCTCCACCCGCTTGGGCACTGGCGCTACAGGTGTGTGGACCTTGTTTGTGGAGTGCTTTGAAATCCAAGCCAGAGCTTCACACATATCAGGCAAGCATGCTACTGATCAGGCTATGGCCCCAGCCCTCCACACATGCATTCGTTACGCACATTTGTATGGGTTGATTTCCCCCCAATGCAGCTTTCTCATCCTTGCTCGTTTCTTTAGATGCGATTCGTGAACAGATTTTAAAATGTGAAGTTTTCCAGGCCTGGTAATTGATACCTGTAATCCCAGTATTTGGAGGCAGAAGCAGGGCCAAGGGCAGTCAAGGCCATAGCAAGACCATCAATGTCCAAACTAAAAGTCATTTCATCGTGATCCCACAAATGGTCATTTATGCCTTTGCCACTCTGACGGTTATTTCACAAGTACAACCCACAAACATGGAACCTTCAGAACTTAAACAAAAAGACCCAAGGAATCGAGCAAGGGGAAGCTACTTGCAGCAAGTACATATGGCAGTGGCGTTTGCAGTCATGAAATCAAGCCTGAGACCTGCTGAGCTTCCCCTGAGAATCACTGCAGAGTAGGAAGACAGAGGGCCAGTGCTGTTTCCAGAACTTCCCCTTTGCTGCATTGGGATGCTCTGGGCTTAGATCTCCTGCTCAGATATGGAATTGATGTGGAAATACTGTTCCTGTTGACTTAGACTTGAGTGAGTCCTCCACAGAGCATCCATTTCAGGGGGTAAACTAGAGGGTTATTGTTACATGGGAACAATGACAACTGTCGCTGTGTTACAGTCCCTACATCTACCACTGCTGTGTGGACTATGTACACGTTGTCATATGCAAAGGAGAATCTACCCTGGGCCTCAAATACCCACTACATTCTTGGCCTTTTCCTTTTTTTGTATCATGGATCCCCCCCCCCATTTCCTTTCTATTCCATGAAGCAGGGTCTCATATCCAAGACTGGCCTCAAATTTGCTATGACTTTGAACTTCTAATATTTTAAAAAAGTATTCTCTGAGAATTTCTTGTATACAAATAAATATGACCATGAACTTGAACTTTTGAGCCTTCTGCTTCTACTCCTGAGTGCTGGGAATATAGGCATGCTCAGTCTTTGCAGAGCTGGGGATGGATCTCAGTGTTTTGTGCATGGAAGCATATACTCTACCAGCTCAACAACATCCCAATCCCTTGTGGACTTTTTCTACCTGAATATAGCAAGCTTTAATCAAAGGTGTTGATTTTTTGCTCGAGGTCAGGGTAGCCTGTCAAAAAACACTGAGATGGTTGCATCTTAAATACATGTCTAAAGGGAAGAGGATACTCACACTTCGCTCAGCAAGGCATGGTCACTGGTGTTGGTAGAAAAGTGTTGCTCAAGAATTGCCATGGTGCCCGCGAGAGCCACATGCCCACAGCCACAGAACAAGGCGACTCCCGAGAAGCATAGGATGGTGGCCACCAGGGAGGCATAGGGAACTCCCCCCAGACACTTGATGCAGCATTCGAAGCAACCTAGACCAAAGGAGAAAAAGGCGACCATGATGGGCAGGGATGCCTCTGGTGTTCATGAACGCCACCATTTGCATATACATATCTAACTCCATCACCCTTCTCAGCTCTATGACTAATATGTGAACACCCCAAGGACCACAGGGGCAGTTGCCATGGTATCACATTCTGTGAGTGAGGACCCTGGTACTCCTAAGGAAAGTGCACCTGTAATTCAGAGTCTCCCAAAGTAGTGAGTTGACAGCCATCAACTGTCACTTATGAGACATAACCTAAGTTGAGAGCTTCCTGACTGACTGTGAGGCAGAGGGGCACCTGTCCAATTGATAATAGGAGCACCCATTCTACTGAGAAAGACAAAGGAGAGGACTGTAGAGCCACTGTGTCTCCATGAAGAGAAGCCACAGTCCGGTTTTCTCGAAATCCAGCCTTCTGGGGTTTCAAGTACATCTACTGCTGTAGCACCTGATGGCTTTCCCCAAGCCCTTGTTGTCCTGGGAGCCTGGAAGAATCCAATGTGGTAATTAGACTGTTGCCAGGTTTGGAAAAATACCAAGGGGATCATTTCGGGAAGGGCCTCAAAGGTACTGAAGTACTAAGTCGCCAACATCCATCCAAGAGGGTCCACCCAAGTTTGCTTCCAAATGATACCAGAAATTACCTCAGCTGTTTAATAAAAATTTCCCATCTCCAACCTAGGCAGTACAAGCAATTCATTTGCAGTCCTCCTCCTCCCCAGTTTTCATCTTAACACACATGCCACATGCTTAGAGTCAGAAACCCAAACCCAGTAGGGGATTTTAAGTAGTTGAAGGGAAAAAAAGAAACAGAAGAGGGGAGGAAAAGGACAAAATGAGACTCTATGAAGTGAAATGAAGGAGACAGAGTCAGACTTCACACTTGGTATAGAGAAGGTGAGACGTTTATCTAATTTTAAAACGAGATTTATTTTTATTATTTTATGTGGATGAGTGTTCTGCCTGCATGTACATATACCTCTGTGCATTGCATGCCTCGTGCCAAAGGAGGTGAAGAGCCTCCCTGTAGGTGCTGGAGATGGAAACCAGGCCCTTTGCAACAAGAAGTACTCTTAATCACTGAGCAAACTATCTGGTCCCTTTATCTCTTTTTTAGAGAAACTTTTCCTTGAAATAAAGGTCTTCATAAAGGTCTGCCTGACCTCCATGGCCAGGTAACATTTTTAGTTTAGAGACATTTATCTTCTAGTTATCACAGTGCTGGCCTTGGGGATAAAGTCTGTAGCACTTCTGACCTCCCATCCATGTTTATATTATCCAGACCCTCCAGTAAATGGCCTGTCAGAGCAAATTCAACTTTAAATGCATTAACATGCTCAACAGCAATTAAGGGCAATTCATTAGCTCGGGGTAAGCGCACTAAGCCACTTAAAAGGCTTCCCATCAAATGGTCTTCATAGGATTCAGGGATGGCAAAGCCAGCAGAACCATGTGAAGGCAACATTCATTTCGCTCTACCACAGAAAGTGACTGGCTGCTCTGCTTTCTGAAACTGCCCTTTAGCTCATTAGAAAATGCAAAATATCAGGGTTTTCCCAAGGAGCCTTGCATCCTCCTATTTCAAAATGACAACCAGTTTTATTCAGGAAGGTCCAACTTTTTTTTTTTTTGCTTGTTTTTTTTTTTTTTTTGATTTTTCGAGACAAGGTTTCTATGTGGTTTTGGAGCCTGTCCTGGAACTAGCTCTTGTAGACCAGGCTGGTCTCGAACTCACAGAGATCCGCCTGCCTCTGCCTCCCGAGTGCTGGGATTAAAGACGTGCGCCACCACCGCCCGGCTGGTCCAACTTTTTGAAACAGATATGCAAAGCCTCATAAAATAGAGCCAGTGCATGATACGGTTCCAACTTCATTAGCAAGTTAATTCCTTAAAGAAGTCTGGACACTTGAGATTTGTGAACATGAACATGGATGTTGGAGTTGTTCAGTTTTTTTTTTTTTGGATACATGACTTTCTTGGGGATTGAGTGGAAGGAATGCAAATTCTCTCCAGCCTCCTAAAACTAAAAGAAACAACATCCTTGGCCTTGATCTGTCCCAAAAGATAAAGAAAAGATAGAGCAATGTGTTTTGGATCATTAACAATCCATCCCCTCCTATTCTCCGTTTCTATGATAACATGAAGGACAGGGTGGATGCTTGCTGCTGTATCTGGCCTTTATTAGAGCTGTATGGTTGCAGGACCGTGCCAGCTGAGCAAGCAGTAACTGACACATGTGGCTATTGAAATTTAAGCGAGTTACGATGAAGTGAAAAGAGAACTTCATTTCCCCAGTAACACTGGCCACGTTCCCTGGGTAACCACCAGAGCTAGTGGCTGCCATAATGGACGTTGCACATATACCATGTTTCATTATCACAAAATTCAGACTTACCATTTATTTGCTTGTCTCTAATATGAACTGGGTCCTAACTGAACCCAATGAAATCCCCTTGGATTTCATTCATGAGGTACTTTTGAAGACTTAGTGGGTGAGTGTCAAGCATTGTGCTTAGCACTGGGCACACACATCCAAAATAAGATACTTTCACCTTCAAGATCAGTCTGATACTGCATCAGAGAATAAACTTCGCTCAGGCACATGCACCCTTTGAACACCACAACACAAGCCTGTCATTTACAAAGCTCACACTCAAGAATTGCACAACTGAATTACAAAACAAACTTTTAATAAACCCTCATGTTTCAAGTAACTTTTATTGTGTTGTGTTGAATCACATTCACAGCTATCTAGTGGTGCATAGTCAGAACTGTAGCATCACGAGGGTCAGGATACAGACTACCGGAGGACCAGTGGCAGAAAGCAGAGAAGAGGAAGGGGGGAAACCAGAAGGGAAAGTAATTCATACTGGAGATGGGGCAGGAAGGTTTGTACAGCAATGGCTTCCTCACTCATGTGATGATCATGATATATAACCTGATAAAGCGCTCCTTCATTTCGGGATAGTTTGGGTGCACATATATTTTTAACAAGCCACATCTTTTCTTGCCATTAGGAGTTAGGTTTAAGTGTTACAGTATAGCATATTCATTCAGCCCTTAACAATGGAGCACAACCTCCCAAATCCACCGTGGCTGCTTTCAAAGGCTCTTTCATCCAGAGGCTTAGAGTATTCTGCCTTTTTTCAAAGGAACTATCACAGCTGCTCCCAGGCTCAAAAACACAAGTGGGGTTATAAGAACAATGGCATTCAGTCCCAAATTCAACACTCGATCAAGGCTAATGTTTCTTTGCAATTTCTCACTCTTAGAGACAGCATCTACTGAGTGTTGTGGATCTAGCCTTGTCACAGCAGGGGAAACCAGGGATTCAGGGACTTGGGGGAAATCACAACCACATCAGCGAATGCCAATCTTGACCAGCATGCATTTCCAGCAGACGGCTTCATTTGTGGCTGGGAACCATGACTCCCTCCAAACTGAAACCACACACTCATCATCTCTATTCCTCACACACAGATACAACTCTTACAGACTCTACCAGACAATGCAACTAGAAAGTTTTTATATGTGACATGGGAAAAAAACTGATAAGGAATACTACTACAGGTGGACATAGAACCTAATCTAGCTATGTTGCCCAGTTATCTAAAAAACTAAAATTCTTTGTGTGGTGACTTTCCAGCTACTCCTAATTGGATTGCTCTCTACCGTACCTATATCACCTACCATAGAAGCCCTCAACACTCTTGGAAGCCTAACTTTGAGGTCAGTTACCCTGATACAAGTTCCTTACTGGGCCAGTTCCAGCTGCTTTCTTCTACGCCAAGCCAAATTCGACCATAATGAACTCGAACTCCATAAAACAGTTCTTGCTTTTGGTCAAGATGGAGGAAGAACAAAGATGAAATTTAGCTTTCTGCCTGAAACAAGACAACTGGACAGAGTGTATGGAACAATATACATATAAAGATGGTGGAAGCAGGCTATGAAGAACTATCCTTGGCTAATGGTAGAATTTCTAAATCATTGAAGAAGCAGCTATGATAGCATAGGTCTATGTGAAGGCACAGCTTGGCTTTCACTCCAACTGAAGAAGTCCCTTCCCTTGACCATTATTACAAGTGCTGGGGTCTTTTGGAATACAGTATTATTTATTGGACCTGTTGTGAGGCAGGATCCTGGACCAAATCAAGGCTGGCCAGCTATTCCATGCCTTTCAAAGGGTAGACAGTGTTTACTGAATGCCTTTCATGTCCTGTGCTAGGTGCTAGGGACCCAGTGGTGAGCTAAGATATGTGTGATCTATACTCTGTTGAAGCTTGCAGTTTATGGAGGGTGAGGAAGTCATTAAACCATTTTAAATGAAAAAGTGTGAGGAAAAGGAACAGTGGGGACAACTCAGGTTTCAGGAGGTGATTAGTGATGGTGTCTCAAACTTAAACCCAAGAATGAATTAGGTAAAGGGAGGGAAAGATGGAGAGGGAGAGTGATCCAGGGAGTGAGAAGAACATGAAGGAAAATCCTGTGGCGGGAGAGAACAAGGTCCATTCAAAGACCACTAGGGGGAAATGAGCCAGAGACAGTTCACCGAGAGCTGGAGTGGTAAGAACATAACCGTATATAGGTGCTTGATCATGTAGGGGCCATCAGGTCTCTTTACTAATTCTTGAATGTACTAAAAGATTCCTGCTGGGTGTGGTGGTACACGTCTTTAATTGCAGCACTCAGGAGGCAGAGGCAGGGGGATCTCTGTGAGTTCAAGATCAGCCTGGCCTACATGGTGAGTTCCAGGCCAGTCAGGGGTTACAGAGTGAGACCTTGTCTCAAAAGCCCTCCACCCACCCCACTCCAGACAAAGATTCTACTGACTGATTGATTAGTTTCCCTGATTGTAGAGACCTGGAATGTTGCAGGTCCAAAGCCAAATAAACCTGGTCTATCTTTAGTCCTCTTAACTGTCATTGGCCACCTTTGTGTTTGATATAATGTTTCCCTCTATGATTTACTAGGTAGATCCTTTTGAAATATACAACTAGATTCTAGCCTCTACCAACCCAAAGCACTGAGATAGCTTCTCGGACCCTCGACTGCCATCTGTCCGTCTGATGTTCTCACCTAGGGTTTTGGGTTTTTTCTTTTTTGTTTTTCGAGACAGGGTTTCCACGTAGCCTTGGACCATATCCTGGAAGTTGCTCTTGTAGCCTCACAGAGATCCACCTGCCTCTGCCTCCTGAGTGCTAGGATAAAAGGTGTGTGCCACCACAGTCCAGCCTCACCTACGTATTAAAAAAAAACCCTTTGGTTCTGTTACTATAAAAAAAAATGAAAACTATTACCATGTTGGAATGTAGTGTTTAGGGGTCTGAATCTGTGTTCCTGGGACATGGTGAGTCACATTCGTTTCTAGAATGAGCTCTCACTTTGAGGTAACAGCTGCTTTTCTGTGTCAACAAAAGCATCCGCAGAATCACACAGAGCCATTCAATGTTTGAGAGCAGGGAAACAGATCGGGGTCATGCAAGATGACTTGCAACTCAGCAACGCTAAACTTGAGGCCAACAGCTTCTACTGGACGGCAACAAAAACTTCCAGGGGTCAAGAAGAGCTAAGAGCTGGGCCTAGCAGTTGACGTCTCTAATGCCAGCACTCAGGAAGCTGTAGTAGAAGTGTGAATTCAAAGCCGGTCCAGGCTGCACTCTCTTTCCCTTACTCTTAGCCCCCAAGCCAAGAAGTGATACAGGAGCAGAGGGAGAGGGAGGAAACGTGTGCTATTTGGAAGTGCCTTGCACAGGGTGGTTCTGGGAGGAACAACTGTAGCTTTGAGAAGTGGGGAATTTCGGAGTGACAGAGCTATGCAGAATCTTGGGGGTAGCTTCTACCAATCAGCTAAGCGAGCCCCCCCTCTTCCTGGAGCGGTATGCAGAGGCTGGAGAAGCCATCCAAGTCAGCAATTCCATCTCCTCTGGATCAGATGTGGTATTCTGAGACCACGTAAAATGCCTACTTTCACATAGCACCTGGAACTTCACCCCCTGAAAAAAAAAGGCCTCCTAGGATTTGATCACAACATTCTAGCCACTTCTAGACCAAATGGCTAGTTTTGGGGCTCCCAGGAAGAAAAACAAAATGAAAATGTTCTGAATTGTTCTGCTGTCTTGAAAGACTGCAACTCCGGTGCTTTCTGGGAAACAAGGAAGCCCTGATAGCCTCAGCACTGCTCACAGTTAAAACTACCTTTACCCGGATGCAGGCAGGGGCTGAAACAATAGATCTGGGACCACTGAAGAAAGCTGTCTTACATGCACCCCTCACCCCCACCAAGGTGCCAGGTGTGCATACCGGCAAAGGGAGTGGGCCTCAGGTTCAGCCTAGCTTCCCGGTTAGGAAGTCCCAGGCAAGTGTTTTGAAGTATGGGGGTGGCGTTCTGTATCAGCAGAGGACCAGGCTGTGAAAAACCAATGCTCGTTAAGGAAGAGTAATGTCTTGCTTCAGTACACTTGCAAACCCACAGAATTGAATTTTCCCAAGCTTCAAATCAGCATTCATTATATTAGTTACCACAAACCGGAGGGACAAGAAAAGCGCTGCCCCCCACAGTTCTTATTGCTGTGATCTTATATTAAAATGAAAAAAAATGCCAGGGTTTCAAACATGTTTTTACTAGTAATTCTCAATCCCTTTCACCAAATTCCCAAACCTCTTCTGAGCTAATATCTTAAGCTTTTGTTTAGGAGGTCTCTGTGTAAAGATAGTTTTAGGTTTGATTCACACAAAAGCTCCACTGTTATTGGTCTAAGACAGTTTAAATATAAAGCACATAGAAATGAGAAAAAAGTACACATCAATGCCTCTCACTGTCAATGGCCATTTGTCCCCCGCATCCCTAGAACCTTTTGTGCAGAACAACAGAATAAAACACCTTTTGTCCTCGGGCTTGCTGATGGCCGTTGCCATGGCTGTGAGTTCATAATGGCCAAGTGATTTGCCCAAGTCATCCATGATCTTGGCTGCAGATTTAATGCTGGCTCAGAAGGAGGGCCAGCGGGAACAAGGGCTCAGATTCTTCCCCAGGGAATGAATGTCACACACATACATACACCATACTCCCCTCTACCCAGGGCATGCCTTGCCCCCTTACCAAGATACAAAATTAAAAAGGAAAGGAGTTATTTTTGCAATGTTCAGACCACCAGCTACGGGGAAATGGAAGCAGCTAAAATCCTGCACAGTTAACGACAGTGTGCAGAAGCCTCCGGGATGCTAAATAGCATTCTCAGAGGGGATGGTTGTGCCCCAGGGGGACATCTGGCAGTTTATTGATATTTTAGGTTGTAACAGCTGGCAGTAGGGATGCTACTGGCATCTAGTGGGTACAGGTCAGGGATGCTGTAAATATTCTATAGTGTACAAGACAGCTAGCTTCTCACGACAGAGTCTTATCAGGCCCTGAATGTCAATATAGTCCAAGAGAAGAATGCCTGAGATATTCTAAACAAAAAGTCACATTATTTAGACCTGTCAACCAGGGGCCTTCTTCTTCCTCAGGAGTCACTGGGCAATGTCTGGAGCTAGTTTGGGGTTCATATACTTGGAGGGCGGTGCCTGCACTTGATGCTAAGGGTGAAGAACCCGGCTCTGAGGTTACAATGCTGGAACCTTGGTCTTAGGATTTGATTTTTTCACCAGTTGTCTAAGATTAAAAAAAATGTGTGTATGTATGTATGTATGCATGCATGCATGCACGCATGTATGTACACGTGAGTGCAGGTGCCCCATGGGGACTAGAAGCATCTATTCCGGGAGCTGGACTTACAGGTAGTTGTAGGCTGCCTGATATCTATGTTTAGAACTAGACTTGGGTCCACTGAAAGAGTAGCAAATGCTTTTTAACTGCTGATCCATCTCTTCTTTTTTTTTTAAAGAAAAAAAATGTTTACAATAAAATTTACTTTTTTTTTTTAGCATGCTAGAACAGCAGCTCTTGCTCTTTCTAGCACATTAGCACTATCTGGAAATCCTAATGTCTAGGCTCCACTGGCCTGGATCAATTAGATTGGAATTTCCTGTTGATAAGAAACTGCAGAGTTTGTTGTTCGAGCCTTTCCGCTTTCCCAGTGATTTCAATGGAAAACCAAGGATACAGTACACAGGCCAACAAACTGGCCCATGGGGCAAATCTGGCTTGCTCTTCTTACAGCTACAAATGAAGAATGATTTTTGCATTTCTAGATAGCCAGTTGTGGTAGTACAGGACAGAAACCAAATGACAAAGAAGATGAAGCAGTGAGATTACAAGTTCAAGGCCAGTTTGGGCTATTCCTTTGTTCTGTGTTCATACTACCCCTAAGTGTGCCCAATCTTGTCTAAATGGGACAGAAGGGGGAGGCTTGAAAAAATATTTTGTGACATATGGAACGTATATGAAATTCAAACTTGTGCACCCATAAATAAAGCTTTATTAGCACATGGTCGCCCACATTCGTTTAAGTCAAGTCCCGAAGGCAGAGCCTATGGATAACTACACCGGACCCTTTTTGGGAAGAGCCTTCAGAGCTCCACTGGAGAAAAACAGCGGCTGGCACACTTCTCCATGCAGAACTCTGTCTAGGGGCTAGAAAGCTCAGGCAGTAAAGGGTTTGCCGCTCAACCATGAGTCCTTGAGTTGAATCTCCAGAAGCCATGTGAAAATGTGAGGTGCAGTTTTCTAATTTCAGTGCTGCGGAGGTAGAGAGAGGCCGCTCCCCTGGTCTTGCTCGTCAGCCAGTCTAGCTAGCTTACTAGGACAGCGCCAGGATGAATGGAAAACCTTTCTCCAAATAACAAGATGGGTGGTACCTGAGGGATGATACCTGCAATTGTCCTCTGGCATCCACAAGTGCATCCCCCGCAACACACACACACACACACACACACACACACACACACACACACACACACTTCAGTCTGTGTAATTCCACGGAGATAAGCAAACTGCTGTTTTTCTGACCAGCTCCCAGAAGATTCTCTGGTGCACGTCTGCCAGCTCCCCACCCCCACCCCCACCCTTTGACCAAGCCAGGAAGGTAGAGCTTTTGAAAGGAGCTAGATTGAGCCCTGAGAGATTGTGAGGCCCTTTCAGGAGGCCCGCGGGGTCCAAACTCTCGAACATCACGAAGGCGATATTTACTTTTGCCGCTCTAGTGACCTTTGCGCAGGAAAAGCGCTGATGCCGCAGCAGAAAGCAGGCAGCGGCTCCGAAGTGCAGTAAGCACATTCTTCAGCACTCAGCATCGCGGCAGGAGAAAGCAAACTGCGGAGCTGGTTTCGTGCCAAAGCATCCTCGGTACAAAGCAGACGTCCGTCCATCTACAGTGCCACAGATGTTAAAATATGGGACTTTTATTTAATCACAACCCCGAGACCGCCTATTAGAACGTTCTGTACCATGAATGCGGAGGAAGCGCAGAGCGCTGGGATAGACATCGCACATCACCGGATGTCCGTAACCTTTGGGGAAATTCTGGTTCGATTGTGTTACAAACCCACCTAGCACCTTTTCTCATGGAACGCTGTTTTTCATTTTCTAGAAAGAAGCTTTGACAGGCTGTAGTTACTCAGACATAGTTATTTGGAAGACATTTTCTGGGAAGTGAACTAAGCGAACAGCTTGTCATTTCAAAGGAAGCAGCTGATGGTATCCATTGCCAATGAACTTGGGGAAACTTGTACCTGCCACAGTGAGAATGACAGTTTCCTTAGCTCAGACGACTTCAGGATGAAGTCTTGGCAGTGATATGGAGACATGGGATTTTATGTGGTTTAATAAAATGTGTCAATATTGGGAATTCAGACATAAGCACATACACACTGCTAGTGTTTTCCAAATAATAAGTGTGTAACTTTACAAAAAACATTTCTGAATATAAGAGCCAATCAAAGTCCAGGTTACAGCAATGAATTTTAATAGATCGGGATACAAAAGGGTCATCGATATGGTTTCAGATGTCACACTGTGAACCGTTCTTTAAGAAACTACTACTTAGGCCAGGGAGATAAAGCAATGGGTCAAGTTGTGCTTGCCACCAAGCTTGATGACCCAGTTCCATCCCTGGGGCCCACACGGTGGAATGAGAGCAATGGCTTGTACAAGCTGTCCTCTGAGCACCACGCAGAAAGTGTGATAAGATATTCCTTTACAAAGAAACTGCTATTTGATGGTTAATCTTGTCAAAGGCAGAAAAGAATTTCAAATTCCAAAATTATTTTAAAAGGCCATTGAAACTCTCCTCCAACCTCATACCTGTGTGAGATGGAGTTTTCTCCATCTATCTAAATTAAAGCAAGAGAAGCCAAGATAGCACTGAATGAATACAGAGGCAGAGGCAGAATCTAGCTGCCTCACATTAAGTCCCATATTAGAAAGATGAAACAAAAACAACAACAGTATTTACTCTTCTCACTAAATATCTTTTGAAAATGCTATTTAGGATAACATAGGATGGGTTTCATTATTGTTTTAATATGTAGGTTGAATTGAGGATGTAGCTCGGAGGCTGGGAAATAAATCCAAGAAAGAAGACACTCATTAGCCCTTCCCAACACTGGTCCTTAATAGTGAATGGTGAGGGAGTAACACACAAGTACAGAACTTTCCATGAGAGTAAGAAGAGAGGCAGCATAGGGACGTGGGGAGGGAGGTACGGGATAGATGTCCTTGGGTAGTGTGAGCTACTGTCAAATGGGTCTATGGATAGACTGTGTAGCTAGGCCTTGGGAAGCACATATGTTTCCATGATAGGCACTGGGGAAGGAGTGCTGTCTCAACGTGGTGTGGGAGCCAAGGTTTAGCTGAGTTTCTCAAGGACACCAGGGTAGTGTTAGGAGAAGTTGGAAAGAAAGGCAGGTGGGCCCTCCTCCAACTGTAGGAGGCAGTCAAGCCAGCCTGAGCTTCGGCTTCATTTGCAAGCAGGAGAGGGGGCAGGTTTGTGTGCAGGCAAGTGACATGATCAGAGATGTGCCTGTGAGAGTCATCTGGCACTGGTGTGTGGGCTGGGCCCGAGTGGGTGCAAAGCTGAAGTCTTCAGTGGGTGGAGGCAGAATCCGCCTTGCTGAGTTTTATTCAAAGGGGACAGGGCGTCTTCAAGGGAAGCAGGAAGGATGAAAATCAGACAAAGCCACAGAGCTATTAAGCAATCAATGTCACATGCCAGTTTGTGGGAATGGAATGAGAAAGGGCAAGAGAACTTACATGAAGCCATGTTTGTAAGGCCGTTCTAGGAAAAGCACAGGAATCCAGAGAGAAGGCAAAGCAGAGGTTGATTTGGGGAGGGAGCAACAAGGAAGGGATTAAAGAGGGCTTGGTGATCTTTGGGCATGACAAAATATCATCATACTTAGTACACAAGGAAGCAAAGACTTAAACCCTTGAAATAGTCTCAGGGTGATGGTCAACTTGACAGAATCCAGAATCATCATGGAGCCAAACTTCTGGGCAGGGCTGTGCAGGGGTTTCTAGATTAGGTTAACTGAGGTGGGAAGGTAGCAACATCCCATGGGCTGCAGTCTTGGATTGAATATAAAAGAAAACGTGTACAACACCCGCTTAACTCTCTCTGATCCTCCATTAGGGATTCAATGGGACCAGCTGTTTCATGTTTTTGCTACCATGATTTCTTCACCATGATGGCCTCACCAGCGGCTCTCAGCCTTCCCAATGCTGTGACCCTTTAATACAGTTCCTCATGCTGTGCTGACCCTCAGCCATAAAATGTTTTCATTGCTACCTCTTAACTGTCATTTTGCTTCTGTTATGAATCATAATGTTAATCTCTGTGTTTTTCAATGGTCTTGGGTGGTCTGCGTGAAAGGGTCATTTGACCACCAAAGGGGTCTTGACACACAGCTTGAGAACGGTTGGTCTACATCTTCAAATCACGAGCCCAAATAAACCCTTTCAAGCTGCTTTTATCAGGTATTTTGCTGCATCGATGTATGCTTGTTATTGCCACTTTAAAGCAATGTGTGTATATATACGTACATAAGTATATATGTATGTATGTGTCTATCTATCTATCTATCTATCTATCTATCTATCTATCTATCTTATGGGCAAGTAGCCACAGGTCATCTGTAATGGGTATGACTGGTTCACATACAATTTTATCAAAACACAATGGGTGGTATCAAACCCCCCATGGAAATTTCCATTAGTTTCCCCCAGGAAACTGCACGGGAAGCACAGGAAAATAAGGGAAAGTGAGAGAGTTCTATTGCCATGTGTCTCCTATTAGGCAGGCATTTCTTCACAGGCGTTACTCTCCTAGGGCAAAAGCACTCCTTGGAAATGTCTAGATAAAATCTAAGCATAAGTTTTAGAGAAAGGCTCAACCTATCGAAACGACTTCTTGAGAGGGGGAGCATTCCATTTAGTATCATCCTGGCACAGACCCAGAAACTGGTTTTGTGTGGGACTTATTTGGAAGTGAATCGGAATGACCAAAAGGACACAGCAGGAAGAGGTGGGATGACTCACATTGCCAATGCTTTCTTCCCAGCCATGGTAGCCATAGCTCCCCTTACCTCCAAGAGGGTCAAAAGATGCCAAGGCAAAATGAAATATTTGTCACTGAAAAAAAAAAAACTGTGAAGCAGCAGCAGTAGGAGTAAGCGAGCAGAGACCACTACTCGCAAAGCTCATTCTGTCTGATCTAAGCTGTGGTCCTCACACTATCTGCTGTGCCTGACAGACAGCTCCAGATTGGCATCCAGGGCTGATTGTCTTCCCCGCTTTTACTTTCTTTCCTTGCCTACTCTAAGCTAAGGAGCATACACAAGAGTAAGAGGCCAGGTAAGCTGATGCCATGGGGACTCACTGGGCCACTGTGACACAAACAAGTGCCGCACACGTACTGGCCAAATAGCAGCCCCAAATTGGAATGTTTGTAAACAATCAAGGAGAGTTTTCTTTATGACTAATTATAGTTTTTTTTCTAATTAAGCCATGGAATAGTTACTGTACAACAGATATCATTTTATAAAAATAAGAAGCAAACAAATCCCGGAAAGCAGAAGACTTCAGAGAGTGAATCAGAGCTACGATATGCTCTCATCGTCTTCACGTCCACTGAACCAGAAAACCCCAAGTGGCTAGAAGCATATCATAGGCAGAGAGCTTCCCCAGCTTCTGATGTACACACTCAGAAAGCTACAGTTACCTACACTCTAGGGAACAGAGTGACAAGTGCCATCAGAACCTACACGACATGCCCACCCCCTCCAATGATGGAGGAAACCCCACCCAAGACAGGTACCATGTTCCTGATGCATGTCAAAATAGTAAGAAAGGGATTTCTCTCTTGAGATACATTTAAAGTGTTTGAAGATACGACCCTAAAACAGAGTGGCCATACATCCTTAAGTTCTGAAAGTGTGGTCCTAAGGGACAGTAGCACCCCTCCCCCATGTCAGGTTGAAGCAGATCCTGAGGGAGAAGTTCCAAGGTCAGCAGTGAAGGGGGCAGATGAACTGCCTCTGGGAGTGTGAACTGAATCACCATAGTGACCTCAAGGTGCCTTCAGGCACTCACTCTCAGTAACCCTCCACAGCTACTTAGGGATCCATTCTCGGTAATGCAAGTTGCCTAGCTTGGGCACCAACCCATCCTCAAGTTTGCCTATCCCGACACTCGTCATCCTATTACACAAACAAGAGGTCATGCTCCTTGTTTGGACATCTGGATTTACCTATGGAATTTTAATCCAAGCATCAGAGTAGTTTCCATTTGGCTGATTTTTTTTTTAAAGACAGGGTTTCTTTGTGTAGCCCTGGCTGTCCTGGACCTATCTCTGTAAAGCAGGCGAGCATCAAGCTCACGGAGACCCGCCTCCCAAGTGCTGGGATTAAAGGTGGGAGCCACCACCGGCCAACATTCAGAAAAAAGAATTGGAGGTTGGTGAAGTAAGTGGAGGTCTTTACTTCTCAGACTGAAGTCCAAACGTCAGATTTACAGATAAACAGCCATTCTTAGTTGGCTAGTTTGCAGCCTGTGTTGAAGAACCATCCTGGACACATATTGAGGAAGATGGGATACACTTGTGTCTTTCCCCCAAGCTCCCCACAACTTCCCCGTCCATCATTCTTACTCACGTGTCTTCATAAGGAAAAAAATGGATTTAAAACTATCACAGAGCCAGGTGTGGTGGCACATGCCTTTAATCCCAGTACTTGGGAAGCAAAAGAAGGTGCATCTCTACGAGTCTGAGGTCAGAACGGTCTGTATAGAGAGCTCCAGGACAGCTAAGACTACATAGTCAGACCCTGTTTCAAAGGAACTAAAAATAAAATGAAATAAAACAAAACTGTGGCAGCACTTGAAAGGTTCAAGTTGGAGGATCAGGGGTTCAAGGTCACTTTCATCTACATAGACAGTTCAGGTCCAGCATGGGCTGCAGAAGAGCCTGTCTGGGGGCGGCAGGGTGGGGAGGTAATGGTAAGAGTAACAACCAAGTCTTAAAAATGTAACTTCTGTAGAAGTTACAGTCAAAAAAAAAGAAAGAAAGAAAGAAAGAAAGAAAAAGGAAAGCTATGGGAGAGGAATCAATGCAAAAGACTGAACCTGATTTTTCTGGTGGGAAACATGAAGTTGGGGTAAGGTGGTCTCTGCTAGTAACTGTATGGGTGAGAGAGGCATTTTTCTTTGGCAAAGACTTCCTGGTCAGCCAGGTCAGTCAACACCTCCTTGTCCCCCTCCCACCCCGGAAAGAAACTGCGACTATGTATGGAAAGGGAAAAAAAGAAAAGAAGAAAGAAAAGACACACGAGCCATATGGAATTCTTGGTTTCTCCTTCTCATACCATCTGCTTTAGAATTTAAGTGTGGGATGGCAAAACTATGTTGATTTTGGAGCCAACAAAACCCAGGGAGACATCTCCTGGGCAGATGAAGACATGGCTGGGCGCCAGGTTTCCTCCCTCCGTGACCTAATCCATCATCTTTTACACTGTCCGGGGTAATGTCGCTCTAGTTACAAATGGGACTTCAGACATCTATTTAGCACCAGAGAAGCCAAGGATTGATGTAAATGCATATGAAAGTTAAAACAGCGCATACATACAAACCACTTCAGGATCTTGGAAGATCATTCTTTAAAATTTCATGTTCAAATCAAGTGCAAAGATTTTCTTTATTGCAGGCAAGAGCCTGACGGCGCCCAGAATTCTTCTTTGCAATATCACCGACAACCTGATTCTATGAGCAGCCTGAACCTCTCATTATGCCTACAATTCAAAAAATAGTAATTTTTAATTTGGAGCCCAGAGGGGAGAATGGCAAACTGGGGTTGGACTCAACTTCCTCGGTGCTGAACCTTGAGTTAATGGCCAACGGAGCTTCATGGGCTGGGCTCTCAATTGCCTGCAGTGGCAGTGAGACCTTGCCAGTGGGATGGCATTGCCCTGAACAGCAGCACCCTCCAAACCCAAGTTCATCAGGGTTCCCCAAAAACCAATTTAAGGAAAGTCTTTGAAGCCTTACTTTTTTTTTGGGGGGGGGGTTGTTGTTGTTTCTCAGTTACAACTGCAGCTTCAAAGGCCCTGCATTTAGAGATTGGACTTCCAGATGAAAAGCACACACATGGTGCTCTTCTGTAAAACTCGAGACTGCTCCAGAGCCACGGACAGAGGCACCTTGTCCTCTAGGAAGATGACAGTGTTTATCTTTCACCACACAGCTTAGTGTCTGGTGTCCAGGAATGACCCAAAGCTCTGTCTAGATCTCCAGTTGCCTTGGTGTCATTAAACTGTCCTTTATATTTATTTGGTTTTTTTGTATCACACACACACACACACACACACACACACACACACACACACACTGTGGTCAAAGGACAAATTGCAGGGTCATTTCTCTCCTTCCACCATGTAGGTTCCAGGTATTGAACTAGGGTTATTCAGACTCGGTAGCAAGTGCACAAGTGCATTTACCCACTGAGCCATCTTGCCAACACTTATTCTTAAAATAAATATCCTGTTTCAAAAGCAGAAGCTTGTGATTCCTAGTGGGTAACAATACTCCTTTCTCATTTACCCCTGAATTACATATATCTAATGGGATGGGGTATGTATGGTCAAACAAAGCAAACATTGCTTTCAGGTATAACTTATATACTAGAAAAATCACTTTTTTAAAAGGTAAGGTCTTACTATATGTCACTGGAACTATGTAGTCAATTGGTGGTAATTATCCAGCTTTCGCTTCCCAACTTCCGGGATTATGGGTGTGTAGCCCACTGTGTGAGGCTCTCATCTATTTTAAATGCTACCATTCAGTGCTTTTGAATTAATCCAGGGCTGTATAATCATCCCCACAATCTAATTTTAGACCATTTCATCACCCGAGAGAGATCCTGGGTGCTCTTCTCTAGTTCATCTCCACTCCCTACTTCCCTGAGTCCCTGGCATGCACTCTCTAAGGAGTTACCAGTTCTGGAAACTCAATACAAATGGAGTCTTACAGTGCTTGGCCTCCTGTGTCTGGTTTCTTTTACATGTGTGCTATGTCGCAGTGTGTAACGGTCCTTCATTCCTTTTCATTGCTGAACAAGAATCCATTGTATGGTAGTATTACAGAGAATAGCAACAGCAACTTCCAAACCAAGATCCCAGCCCTCACCACCACATTCTTTGAAGGAGTTGTGCCAAAGGATGCTTGATCCATTCTTCTTTACCTTATAGGCACACACAGAACAAACAAACACCTATGGGCTGGGACTATAGCTCTCTTGGTAGAAGGCTTGCCTAGCATGAATGAGTCCCCGGGTTTGATCCCCAACACCACGCAAATGGAGTGTGGTGGCATACACCTGTAATCCCAGCACAAGATCATCCTTCAGATGCTCAAGGACAACCTGGAATACAGGAGACTTTGTCTCAAAGAAGGGGAAGGAGGAAGAGAAGCAGCAGCAGCAACAGCTGCCACCCTAACAGCCCTATGTGGAATGATGGAGTGCATTACATAGAGCTAAATTTAAAATCAGATTTCATGATAATTAGCCGCATGGTTTCATTTTAGGTCTTAAAGGAAAGAGAACCATTCAACAGGATGTTTTATGTTATCCCTCAAGATGTTTCTTTCTAGAGTCATTGACCACACTACCATTTCTTTGTTGTCTTTTTAGGTGTGTGTGCATGCGTGTGTGTGTGTGTGCATGCATTGGTGCATGCGTGCAAATGGTGACTAAAGGTTGATGCTGGGAATCTTCCTCTTTCCCTTATTTTTTTTTTGCGACGGGGTCTTTAACCAAATCTAGAGCTCACCAACTGGCTTTGAGCTCCAATGATCCACCTGTCTCTACACCTCTCCCACTGGGATGACAGATGCATACTTCCATCTGCTTTTCCGTGGGTGCAGGGGATCTGAACTCTAGTCTTCATGATTGTTCAACCAGTGCTTTTGACACTGAGACACCACCCCAACCCCTACTACTGCCATTTCTGGTTGATCCCTGAAATAAGTACATGCCTCAGTTGGGAGAAATGACATCACACCTTGAGACAAAATGATAGCAATACTTTTTTTTTCTGAGATAAGGGTTTCTGTATGAAAGAGCCCTGGCTGTCCTGGAACCCACTCTGTAGACCAGGTTATCCTCAAACACAACAGAGATCAGCCTGCCTCTGCCTCCCAAGTGCTGGGATTAAAGGCGTGAGTCACCACTGCTCGGCTGATAGCACAATATTTAAGCTTACTCTTGAGTTTATCTGACCGGTCACTGGTCCTTTGTATCACATCTCACGTAGCTTAAGCTACCTTCCTACCTTGAGCTAATTGAGCTGAACATTAAGACACATTTGGGCTTTGGGAATAGGGAATGGAGAAGTTCCTACTACTCAGTAACCTCTCCATCTCAAATCTCCAAATTGACATCCCTGACATTTTTCTCAGACATAGCCCCCTAATGGCCACCGAGATTAGTGTCCTTCATGTGCAAGGAAAATGGAGACTGGACTCAAAGGATCTATCTGGTGGGGCCTCTAATACATAGCTGTCTGATCTTAATTTCACAGTCTTTGAGTTTTGTTTTCCCGAAAGTATGGATTGATGCTAATGGAGGGTGGTACAAAGCAGCATCACTGAAGAGTGTAGGCAGGAGTTCTCAAGACCTTCAGAGGCGAGGCTCCTTGAAATCCTGACCCAGCTCTGATCCCTGTGGTGGATACGTACCGACCTCCTCCCCCGTTACTGAGTCAGACATCTGGAAGTCTGTGGTTAGCCCAAGGGCATAGCTCACTGTACACTGTTTCCTTTGATACAAAGAAGTGGGTGGAGGAAAGAGAGGGAAGGTGGGAAGAAGGTGGAGAAAGATGGCTGGAATGGATAGGGGGAAAGAAAAAATGAAAATGATTCAAAAATTATTAAAGGGCCGTTTCCACCCACACCCATGTCAACAAATGAATGCACCAAGCAAAACATAAAATATCACCAAACTGAAAGAGCCATTATAAATCACAATCAAGATAACAGTCGAGTTGTTTTTGGAATTCACCCCAAGGCTGTATTTACCTGGACTGCTCAAGGGGCCAGCCCTGTCCCCCAGGGTTGGCACAGGACGGTACTGATGGTTCTTTGAGCCTGGGTACATCCAGTGGTACCTGCCAATTTCCATTTCAGCTCTGCTGTTCACTGCCAATTTCAGCGGCAAAGAGTCAGTGTCTATCTCCAGCAACGATTCTATTATCAGCATTTCTATGTATTGTCTTACCATGTAGTAAAGGAAAACGGGGAGTTAAAAATACACTATCAAAATGCAACCCTTCAGATTCAATTTATCAGTTCAACATAAGCTTCAGAATCGGTTGGACTCTTGTCCTCCAATTTTGAATTTAAGTTTACACAAATCACCAACATTTTCTTTATTTCGATTTTCTGTATTATCCCCTCCCCTAAAATCTTCATTTGGGGATGCTACAATTCACGGTAAAAATGTGGTTTCTCATAATGTGTTACTTTAAGTTTCTTTCCATTCAGACCAACAGAACACTGTAACTAAGACCAGCTGCACAAGCAAAAGTGAACAGTAGTTCACTCTCCATCATGGAACCCAGTTCCTAGTCTAGAACTTTGGCAAATGACTCTGGGGCCTGTTGAATTCATTTTCATTTCAAGATATCACAGAGTCTAGAATATTCTGAATTGGATTCTATTTCAATAATCTTTCAGTGTGCTCTAGGGAAGGAATTGCTTCTTCCTATGCTAACAAATGGTTTTCCAGGCCTCAGGTCTTCATCTGGTAATAGATTTCCTGCTTCTTAGGGAATTGGAGAAACAACAACAATATGTTTTAATTTGTCTGGCATGGAATATAGGCTTCCTGTCACAGTTACCTGAATTCTAATCCTGAAACTCTTAAGAAGCTAAAAATGTCACTGTGGGCCATCCATGCCTATAAATTCCATAAAATGTGTGAAGTGGTGATCCTCTGAGGTACTACAAAATCTTAAATATTAAAAAAAAAAAGTCTTTGGCATTGATGTGGGTAACGATTCCATGAGAAGATGAGGTTCTAATGTTCTGTGTGGCGCCTCAAATCATTGAAGACCAGATGATAACCACACTGCGAGGCTAGGAAATGCCCACCCTCACCAGAGACACCACAAAGCATACCAAGCCTTACAACTATCACAGTCCCACTCAGCAGTCTTGGAAAATTCCCAGCGTTACTTGAGATTGGGACACACTTTGGTCAGTGATGCTTTAGAGAAGGCCCTTTGGGATTGAAGATCAGATAAAAGTGTCCCATTTAAAAGGAATAAGAAGGTCTGGGAGAGCGTAGTACAGCGATAGAACACTTGCGTAGCATATGTAAGGCTCTGGGTTAAATTTCTAGCACCAAAAGCTATTAAGTAAATAAAGGTTCCCAAGTAAGAACAGAGTGTACAATGAAGCTATTTTTGCTGCTTCTGTTTAGGCTGTCAATAGCAATGATAGCTATAATTTATGGGATGCTTACGGTGTGCTAGTCCTAGTGTTACACACATAATGCCTGCTGTTGCACTAGGTATAGTCACCCTAGGAAATTATTATTCAGTCTTGACAAGGGAAAAATGGAATTCAAAAAGAGGCCCATCTCTTGCCCAGGGACACAACCTGGAGGTGGAGCTGGCTATGCAGTTGGAAAATCAGCCTCCAGAGGGCGCACTTTCAAAACCCTAGCATCAATTGCTCCCCACCCCATCCTTCTTGGGGCCTAGAGAAGTTCTATCTTTTCCTCCTTTCTCAAGTTAAGGCCAATGAGAGCTGTTCTAAGTTCCATGTGGGAGTGAGCAGTACTTCTGCGGTTCCTAAAGAAATAGTCCCGGTCCCCTGTTAACACTACTTTCCCTGGAATTTGCCCTCTGATTTTCACAACTGAGGGGATAGTTCAACACTAGAGCACTTGCCTAGCATGCTCAGGCAGTGCCCTGCATTTGGGCCTTGGTACAACCCAAACCCAAGCAAAACAAATAAAAACTTCATCTAATTTTTCAAAGCCATTCTCTTAGATAAAGGTTATGCTAAATTCTCAAGCTAGAAAGAAGCCTAACCAGGCTAGTGAAAAGGATCACAGGGTCCAGTCACCACCTAATATAAGCTGATTTCCTTTTGGGAAAGTTGACCGTGAGCCCTTCATATTGACCTCTCAAGAAAAAAAAGAGATTTTAAGCAGTTTAATCTCTTCTGATAGGAGTTCTTCTTTTCTTTCTGTGAGTGTGGGGGAGGGTGCTAGAGACCGAACCCCGAAGAACCTCGTGCATACGAGGCATGCATTATAGCATTGATCTACCCCCACAACCCTCATCTTGTTCTAAATTTTATCTCTATACGTGCAGCATACAATAGGTTCCCAATAAATGATTGCTGGATGCATATTTCATTGAAAGTGAAAGACACCCTAGGGCGCTACGGACCCACAACATGCTGATGGCTCTCTTAGTCACTAAAGTCTAACAAGAACACTGTCGCATAAATGTGTGTGTGTGATATCTGTGGCTGCAATTCCGAGGGCCTGTGTATGCCCTGTCCTCATATCCTCACAAAGATGGGAATGTCTGCAGCTCTCTGGGCACTCAGGCAGTGGCCACGGAGCAAAGATAATGGAAATACACGGATTATTCAACTGCAAGTTTTTTTAAAAATTGCTTCTGTAGCCGGGCGGTGGTGGCGCACGACTTTAATCCCAGCACTCAGGAGGCAGAGGCAGGTGGAACTCTGTGAGTTCGAGGCCAGCCTGGTCTAGAAGAGCCAGTTCCAGGACAGGAACCAAAAAGCTACGGAGAAACCCTGTCTCGAAAATAAAAAAAAAAAAACACACAAAAAAAACAAAAAACCTCTGTGTGTGTGTGTGTGCGCACACACACATGCGCATGCCTAAATGTATATTTGTGCACCACATGCAAATTGGAGCCCACAGAGGCCAGAAGGGGCCACCACCATATGGGTACTGAGAACCAAATCCTGATCTTCTGCAAGAGCAGCAAGTGCTCACATCCACTGTGCCTGCCATCTCTCTAGCCCCCAAACTGTGACAATTTCTCTGAGAAAAATATGGCAGCTATGCCTTCTGGAGATGCTCCATAGAGTGGGAAAATGCGATGACCACAGCAGATCTAGAGACGAGACAACTGCACAGCCGTTTCCCAATCCCTTGGACGAATACTCCGGGAGAGCCCTTTTACAAGAGCAAATCTTTAGATATGAGACAAAGGAAACTCACTTCTAGGCTGCGCTTTTGAGTCAAACTTAAGCAGAGACATTAAACACAGAGTTATCTGCAGTGTTCGTGACATCAGACTACACACTTTAATCCCAAGGACAGGATCCAGACACCTAGGAGTCAAACGCCTTGCTGAGTCTAGGCATGCGCAAGTATGAGGAAATGGCCTATTCCACATACAAGCAGAATACATGATGGTGGCTATGGTGGCTCATGGAGACACATATGATTGTAAGTGGTCATCACCAACGTGGGAGCATGACATCAATAATGGGAAACCGAGGAAAGCAAAGCAATGTCTTTACTCCCTTCCGTAGCCCCCATTAACTTTGACAATATGACATAGGGACAAGTGACTGCCAGGCTGGAATGCTTTTACAAATGATCACTGGAAACAACCAAGTGACAAATATGGCTGGCGAGGAAGGCCATATTCACTGAACGAGGTCTTTTCCAAAGCTGTGCTTGTCAGTGTCTGTTTTGTAGCCCTTAGCTAAAGTGTGAAGGGAAAGACAAGGTTCTGCCAGAATACCAGACAGGGCTGCAGACCATCTCATCTGGTAAAGAAATCTGACTGGGAGCTGGAGAGATGGCTCAGAGGTTAAGAGCACTGGCTGCTCTTCCAGAGATCCTGAGTTCAATTCCCAGCAACCATATGGTGGCTCACAACCATCTGTAATGAGATCTGGTGCCCTCTTCAGGCATGGAGGTGTACAGGCAGGAGAAACATTGTGTATATAATGAATAAATCTTTTTTTTTTTTTAAAAAAAAGAAAATCTGACTGGAACACTGTTACATGCCCTTGGGCACATACATCTGTGGCTGCTTCTTCATGCTAGGATGGCAGAAGTGAGCAGGCAAAGCAGAGATCTGTGGCGGGGAAGGGTAAAAAAATGTGCCACCTGGCCTTTTGTATGAAAGGTTCACTATGCCCTGGCATCAAACGGTAGGTAGGGCTTGGTATACACGTGGTTAATATAATTAATAAAATCAGCCTGTAAACAAGGCATTCTCTGATTGTCTCTTATTCACTCTCTTAGGAGAAGTACCATGGAGATGGCTGAGGATCACAAGTCTCCGTCATTGCCCTTGCTTATTTGTGACCAATAAAAGCCGTGTGATGCTACTTTTAATGATGCCTAAATGGGTGAGCAGCCTTTCACTCCTCGAGCGGGAGCCGAGGGCACAGGAGGAAGGATGCGATTTCAAAGGCACATATTATGAAATGAATAAATGACTGACAAATGGCGAGCAACAAAGAACACTTGTAAAGCTGGGAGTGGAGCCTCCCTGTCTCAAAAGCCAGTGTGTGTCCCATTCTTCCTCCCTCCCAGAGTCTCCCCTTCTCCTGACCAATTAGCTCATGTGGATGCGTATTTGGTCAAAAGGAAAAAGAAGAAAAAGGTGTCATTGGAATGCTCCAATTCATCCCCAGTCCTGGTGACGGGGAGTGGACATCGTGCAGGCACTGGTTGTTCTGCATGGCCTTGGATACAGCAAGACTAAGAAATGGTGACACTAAGAAATGGTGTCGCTAAGATCTCTTACCCTTACCTGATCTGTATTCCCAAGTAACAGAAAAATATGATCTTCCAACTTACTGGCACAATGGAGGTTTATGCTCAATTTCAAGGGAGAAATAACATGGCCAAGTTGTGAAAGTGTGTTCATGGAACTGATAACAGAAATGGGACAGCCAGACTAACTTGCTCAGATCCTTCTCCACATTTTAATTTTCTTAAAAAAAAAAAAACAACCCACAACCCTTCCCTTCCCCTAACCATCAAAGAATGCCATGTCATACCTACGACATATGTCGCCCACCATCTGGACAGCCTCTTTTTGCTACAGTCTGTTCCCCAGGCCCATCGCTTCAGATGCTCACCTTGGCAAACTCTTACTGAGAATAACAGCATCTAAAACTTTCCTGGTATCACATTCATATAAACAAGTTTGCAAATGTCAGGACGAATGTCATGGGTCCTTCAAAATAATGTTAACATGTTAAATGTTCCAGAGAATTGCTTTTTTCTTCTAAACAAAAAATGGAGAGCCAACATGCACATGTTTTGCTAAATTTAAAAAAAGCAGAAAGATTACAATGAATCTGTTAATACTGTAAACAAGTCACTGATTCGAATTCGTCTTGGATTCCGACTCTGTCCTTCAATTTGCTTTCAGTCAAACATTATTTCCAATTTACCACATTTCTCCCTTGCTACATGGCTAGAAACTGAATTTGATACTTGGATTCTGGGATTGATTTCAGCAATGGTTTACAGGAACTGACCTAGCCTGCTTATAATTATTCTGGGAGATTCCAATTTCCTACATGTAATAAAAATAATTTTCAGCACAGATACTGCTCCCCCATCATAGAGCTTCAGAGTTGTGAGGGATTCAATTGTTTTTCTCCCCCATAGTGACCTGCTTCCAGCAATTCCAGACACATCTGTTTTCGCAAATGAAGTGACGCTAAGTGATACTCCACAGAAACAAATGGAAACCTATCTTTCCATCTTTTTATTAGCAGAGCCATCATCCACTTCCTTTAATTGCCTTATTCATTTTCTCTGCTCGTTCCATCTTTGCTGAATCTGTTTACTCAATTCTGCCACTTTACTAAAACCTGTCACTTGCAATAATTTTGCATTTGCTATACTCATCCAAGAAAACCTGCTTTCTTTAAAAAAAAAAAAACAACAAAACAAAAAAAAAAAAAGCAAACTACTGTCTACCCCTGAAGATGTGTGAATTTTGGTTGCTCAGCAGCATTCTGGGATAACACTATGAGAGCACCGCAAAAACACAAACGCTTTCCTGTTTGTTAAGACTTGGATCATTTTTGTCTGAAATAAGAACAAAGCGGTTCTGATTGAGTTTCTAAAGAAACAGATCTCTTGGTGGCAGTTAGTGAGTTGCAATAGCTCGGATGTGTTCCCCTATGTAAACTCTCTCTGGGAACAGAGACCAACCAGCAAAAGCTGAGGTCAGTTTATAAGTCTTAGTTTAACTTCCATTCTTCATAGACACCGTAATAATTATCCAAAGCTATTCCTTCACAAGCTGTGGGGTGTTAGCCATTGGGCAACAACACCCCAAATTAACAGACAGGCAACGCCCCTGTCACCAACAACTGAAAACCAGTGGGAAAGAGGAACACTGGGAATCACAAATCACATATGCATACAAACCTGTGAGTAAGAAAAATGTAGAGGATAAATAACATTTAGGAACGAAGAAGTCTTGCAAGCAAGAAGAAGAAGAAGAAAAAGATTCTCCAAGCTCCAAAAATTACACAGTTCATTTTATAAGTAATATCGTTAAGTATGTAAATGTTAATGTCAATGAGCTAAGCATAGGTTTTAGACACCCAACATCACATCTGAAGGAATACAGAAGAGATAAGCACACAGGACCATTTGTGGCTACTGTTTTATAACAATGGGTCAGCAGACTAGGGGATGACACATGTACTTATGCGAGTTTGGACTTTGGGAAGCTAGCATATGAACTTGGGCATCCCACTCAAGATCAGTCATCTTCCAGAATGCTTCCAGCGGGGGTCCACACAGCCATCACAATCCTTGTTGCTGCAGATTAAGAATAAACTTCCTGGCCCAGATTCTTATCCAAACTTGCACCACACATGTGACCTTAGCTTAGTAGCTTGCCATTTTTGACTAATTTAACAACTGGTGTTTATGAATCCTGGTCACCTTTAAAGTTCCTCTGAAAATGGTATTTTGCTTCTAATTGTGCCGCTATAAGGATAGCTAGCCAGTTTTCAAATACTGGGGACACAGTGGAAACCTGTAGACCTGCCCTTAAATATGTAGATGATGCCATGTAATGACCATCCCTGAGACCAAAAGGGAACAGGTCACACAGTCGTGTACTAAAGATTGAATGCCTTCTGTTTTTGAGAGAGAAAAAAAAGATCCATTTCTGCGGACACAGACAGTCTCGTAGAGGTCACAGAGCTTTTATCTGCCACAGGCAAACATAGCATTAACAACAACAACAACAAAAACACGCATAAAGGAAAATCATCCACTTTAAAAGAAAAAGGCTCTGAACTGTGGTACATTTCCTCCGGGATACTACTACATTATCACATATGCAATCGACTTATTATCTAATTGTAGTGGAAATGAAACTTGATGAATATACCCGAGTTTCTCTTATTTGACCATTCACATAGATTAGAAAAAAATGAGAAAAAAAATCATACTCAAGAAAAGACAGTGCCTTTTGTTAGGGGAGGGGTAGGCCTGATATAAGAATTACACTAAAGTAGCAACTTGAAAATTAAATTGCTATGTACTTGTTGCCCCTGAATTGTAGGTTAAAGTGGTTAAATGATAAATTTGTGAATTGTATCAGGCTTCTAAAATTAGATTTTCAAAATGAAATTGGTCTGTTTAGGATGGATATAATATGGAATATTAAGATAGGCAGAAAAAAAATCTGTGTGAAAACAAGCAGCCCTTATCCCAATGTGCTGTGAACTTGACCTGCATATAGATGGGCTTTTCGTGTTTAAAATGGTCAACAGCAACAATTTCAGGTGGCTCAACCCATATATTCATAAAGAAAATGGGGCTGAAGAATTACTATTATTTAGGGACTGCAATTGAGTGTAAAAGCCGTGAGAAAGAACCTTAGCGTGATAGATTTTTTTTTTTTAATCCTGAGCCCGTGCAGTTATAAAACATGTTTTTGTACATTATATGACAGCTTTTATCTTGAAGTGAAGAGATCAATTACAGCGGAGCCAGACACCGTTAACCTAACAGTGGCTGAGCTGTTTCTACGGGGCATCAAACTTGACCTCAGGCATAGCGTCTCGTTTCTGCCATTTTCTTGGTGCAATAACGTCAATTTCTCCAAAGTCGGAATCTCAAAACTGTGACTTGGTCTGAGACTTCCTTAAAGGTTGGAACCCTTGGACAGTTTTCTTCCTCCAACTCTTTAAGTCACAATTAGCAAAAGACCTCTTCCCTCCTGTCAGTGCTAGCGGACAAAGCTGATGTCAAGCTCTGACTATAAATGATTATTACATGTCATAGTCTCATACATGGAAAGAACAATCATGTTAGAATAAGAAACTTACAGCATATTTAAATCACTCCGGCATTATTGGAATCAAAGTATATTTATCATGCATGTCTCTCCAGTTCCTCCTTAGCATCAGCACAGAACAACGCATCCCCTAATCCCTGAATGTAGCATGCAGAACACAGGACCTAAGTTGTGATTAATCGTTTTAGTAAAAACCAAAAAGAGAGAGACAATTTTCCTACTCCAGCAGCCCAAGGTGAAAAACTACAGACATTTTTCTATGAAATACCATGTTACATAGGAAAACTTGCAACAGAAATACAAGAGAAGCTACACTATTAATTTAACATTAGCCCCCAGGAGAAAGACAAAACCCACCCTTTACAAAACCACACCACCGGGTATTGTTTTAGAGCTGTTTTTACAAGAGATAAAACCTAGATAACCCCCTTTAAGCACCCTCAGTGAAAAGCTTTAAAACAGGCTATTGTCAGAGCGCTGGGTACCTTTTCTCTCTTGGCTTTGTTCAGTATTTTCCTTGGCTGCAGTTTCCATGGCTGGCTTCATACCATCCACCAAAAATGCTTTTCCCTGCTTCCCCCCAACACACACTTTTCCCCCTCCTCTTCCTTTTCTTTTGGACTCCCCTCCGTCTCTCTTCTTTACACCCGTCTGATTGAGAGGCTCTGTTCTTCACTACAGTAGATTACAGCGCCATCCAAGATGCAAAAGTCTTGTCAGCGTCAATTTCGCTCTGCCTACTGGTCCATAAAGACAGCTGCCAAGGAGCAGGCGACCATACGTCACCGAGGATCCCAGTTATAAAACAGCCACTCTGTGCCCCCACTCCCAGTGTACCCCGGGAAGGTCCTGCTCCCCCACCAAGCTCTTCCTCCTTGCTCTCTCCCTCTTAAGATCTCTCCCTCTCTTTCTCTCTCTCTCCTCCCTTCTTTCTTCTTGCCAACTGCAACCCAATGAATACTAATTAATTCTCCCAGGAAATAATAGACTTGTGACATCAGAGGAAAGGATGTGGAGGAGAAAGAAAAGAGCCCCCTCCCACCACGTGACTTGGTCAGGCCACACTATATGTTATCTCTCAGGAGAACGCCTGTTTTCCTATCCTATGCCTTCCTTTTCTGGGGCATCATTTTTTTTTATCCTATTTATCCGCAAGCCCTGGCAAAGAATCTTCAAAAGATGTGCCCTTAGTCTATTTTTTTTTAAAACAAAAAAACTTATGTTTCACAAATCACTAGATGGGCTGATTTAAAAAAAATACTAAAGACAAGAGAATAAAAGTCTGCAAGAGGGAAGAAATTCCAAACAGATTTAAAATGGCAACAGAGCAATTCAGTATTAAAACTGACTTCTTTATATTAATAGGTGAGAAATTTTAGCTTAAACCCAATTTCTAAAAAGGGACCCATGCTTATTCAACATTCAGTATATTGAAAGTGTGTCTAACTGATATTTTGGTGGTTTCTAAGATGAAATTCGAAAGTTTTTTTTTAAAAATACATCTGCATGGCATTTTATTCATTAGAACTCTTCAGTCAAAATCTTAAGAGGGTACTTAACTCACCATAAGAATTGAAATTTTTATTTTGATTACAAGTTTCCAAACATTACCAGTTTCAAAGACATTTTACAATTGCATTTAGTGCACTCACCTTCATTATCCCGACTAGAAAAATGCTCGAAACTAAAGTCACCTACAAAGATAACTGTTGATGACCACAGATTAAGGGAATCCTGGACCCACCACAGTCTGCTTGACACCACCTGCGAGTAAACATTAAAGGCTCAACAGGTAAAAGTGCCTGCTTCCAGCCTGACCATCACTTGGGCTCCCCATGGTAGAAGGAGAGAATTGATTAGTGCAAGTTGTCCTATAACCTCCAGATGCACGTGTTTGTGTGTGTGTGTGCACGCACACACGGATACATACGTGCACACATACACACACACAATTTTTTTAAAAAGAAAAATTGGAAACCACCTCTCCTAAAACCAGTCTGAGTTTTCTGGGGCTTTTTCACAGTACCTCAAAACAATGTGGGAAGATCCCAAATCAAAATCCTGTAGCAGCCGGATCCTTTAAAGCTTTGGTTTTAGATAATCTCTCACGCCCTTTTAGATTCAACATTTCTGCTGTGCTGAACAAGAAAAGACTTTGAAAACCAGTTTGGCCGGCTTCGACACTTTCTTTTAATTTTCCATCTCACTTTCCACTTTAGCCATTGTCCCTGAAGATCACGCCCACACGCAGCTACTCAGCTATTCCCCCGAAATATGGCTTCAGCCAATTATATTGTCTCCATGTGAAGGGATTGGAAATGTACCACACAAAACTTCAGCCTCTGGAAAGGGGAGGGGGTACCTCCATGGGAAAACTTACAGTGTGTACTAATGGGACAATTTAAGACATGTTGTGTAAGAACAACTTAGGTCTATTCAGACAGAAAGATACAGCATACAAAAGTTTTCCTTGTGGGTCCATAAGATTGCTCTTGTTACCAGGTATTACCTGAGCTTGGTCCCCAGGACACACATGATCGGAGAAGAGAACTGACTTCCACAGTTATCTTCCTACCTTTGCATACATATCATGACACATGTGTGTACATATAGTGAAATCAATGGATGTAATTGAAAATTAAAAGTATAATCGTGAGTAACAATTTGGTGGATCTTTTATAAAGTGCCTAACAAAGTCATTTAATTTTAGAACTATCAAAACTAATTGCTTTGGCTCTTCCTTCGGACTAATAGCTTTTTATGTAAGAGACAGGGTCTGGCTAAGGGGAGGCACCTACCACTGAACCTCCTTAGGAACATTATTTTAATATTAATACAAGTGAAAAGGAAAAATATGACAGGCATTTTAAATTTAAGGACAGCCGTTGTTCTACAATAACGTGACAAATCAAAACCATTGGGCAAAATGTCTATTTCTACAGGTAAATAAGCAATTCATGATTTTACCTTATTTACAATTTTACTTTTGTTAGGACCATGATTTATGACGGCGCTTCTGGAAATCCCCATTGCACCAGCTCACAAGCAGCTTCAAAAAACCTCGCAGATCTTTATGCTAAAACATATGATACAGAAAGAATAGAAAGAAGCAACAGAGATCCTGTCAAGAAGAAAAAAATAGAACTCATGTTTAAAATATCTTTTGAGGTTTGCATCCATATTTCTTTTGACAGAAAAGCTGAATATATAGAACGAACGGGATATGAAATGGCGGCTTGAGCTCAAAGATCTCTTTGAGCCCTGTGAACAACAGAGATGCTCCTAAAACTTGAGACCAGCCTGGGCTGCCAGTGCGGTGAACTCTGCCCTCTGCTCATGCTCACGCACACGTGCACACACACACACACACACACACACATGCACACATGCAAGCACACACACACGCACACACTCAAGTACACACAGACACGTCTGCACAACATGCACGCATGCAAGCATACACACACGTATACACACACACATGCATGCAAGCACACACACGCATGCATGCAAGCACACACACATGCACACACTCAAGTACACACAGACACGTCTGCACAACATGCACGCATGCAAGCATACACACACACGTATACACACACATGCATGCATGCAAGCACACACACGCATGCATGCAAGCACACACACATGCACACATACATGAAAGCACACACAGACACGCCTACACACACGCATGCACGCATGCAAGCATATTCACACACACATACACACACACACAAATCAAGAGGGCTGGTACATTAGTTCAGTGAGTAAGAGCACTCACTGCCAGCCCTGTCAACCTGAGTTGGATTCTTTGGACCCACGTGGTGAAAGGAGAGAAAGTTGTACTTTTACCTCTGACTTCTGTGTGTGCTTTGGCACATGTGACCTTTGGTTGTTAAAAAATCATTGAATTTCTTATTTTTCATGAAATGTGAGTTTTGGAAAATGCCTTTTGAGTTCATTACTTATTATTATTTCCCTATATCTATCTGCTGAACTTCACAGGAAAGCTGAAAGTACAGATCAGATAAGATGATGTTTCCGAACACTCGTGAGAAATTGTGAAGCTAGGGACTGGAGAGATGACTCAGTAGTTAAGAGCATTAGCTATTCTCCCAGAGGACCTGAGTTGAGCTGACATGGCAGCTCATGACCATCTGTAACTCCAGTTCCAGGGGATCTGGCCCCTTCTTCTGACCTCTGGGGGTACTAGGAATGCATGAGGCATGCAGGCAAGACATCCACATATATGACATGAAGTAAAATGACTTTAAAATTGTGAAGTCTGAGTTGAAGACATAACTCAGTGATAGAGTTCTTGCCTGGTATACGCGAGGCCCTGACTTCAATTTTCAATACCACAAAAAAAAAAAAAGATGAATCTTTGTAAGGGTGAGCCATCACCCATCGTAGTTCTCTTTAATGGCAGAGGTTGTTCCCAAGTAGACCCTTGGCTAATGTCCACAATGCTGAGAGTAAGAGTTTTCCCCTTCCTTTCCAGCCTCATCGGCTGTTCATTTAGTATCAGGCAGTAGCCTCCTTAGAAGATTCAGGAGCTGCCCAAACAGCAATTGTTGAGTTTGGCAACAGTCAGCTCATCTGTCCCAAAGACAACAACAGCGACAACGAAACTTCACAGAACCACATGTTCAAACAGAGGGTAAGAATAAGTTTGGGATGCACAGCCTAGGGCTCGACGTGGTGACACCAGGTGCAGCATGGGCAGTTACCACATTCCCAGTTGAGGAATGGGCTCCCCACAGGGGGCGCTGTGGCATTCCGAAGTAGGATGGGTGACCTCTATCTCAAAGTCGATTTCAGTGTTGTGGCTTCCTTCCTCTCTCTCAAATCAAGGCTGCTCGCTGTCAGCTAAGCCTCACTTAGCATGGGGTCATTCTCTCCTGGGGTGATGTCCTGGACATAAAGGATGGTCCCTGACCTCCACGCATTAGATGTGTGTTTCTGAGGGAGGAAAGTCACTCCCAGCCAGAAATCACTGCCTTCAATCTAGTTTTCTGTGGTTACTTTAACATTATTAGCCAATGGTTCTAAAGGCTGGCTGTACCCTGGAGTCACCTGGGAGGGTTTAACAATAGACCCCACCCCCAGATGCTGTGACTGGTTAGTCAGCTTGTGTGGTGGCATCAGATCTGGGGCTTCCCACAGGTCAGGGAACCCTGATTGCTCTTCGAGCAAATGAGGGGGGGGGACTTGATCGGGGGAGGGGGAGGGAAATGGGAAGCGGTTGTGGGGACAAGGCAGAAATCCTTAATAAATAAATAAATTAAAAAAAATAAAGTCCATTTTGGCATCTTGAAAAAAAAATAAATAAAAAAAAAATAAAATCTCACCCAGGGCATTCAAACGTGCAGCAGGCATATAGGGGTTGGGACACAGTAAACTACTTTTGAAAGAGTACAGAGAGGGGAATTTGAAGTACATATAGGAGACCAGAGTCAGGGCAACTATGACCAACAGGGAAACGATTAAGGTTCAGTCCCCAGCTAGGACAGAAAGGACCAACTGAGCATCAAGACAAGAGATGGGGGAAGTCAGTGTGGAGAGCACAGGGAACACAAGGAGATCAGGGGATATACTGATTTTCTAAGGCTGATATGACAACGGAGCATAAACTGGATAGCTCTAAACAATAGAAATTATTCTGTCACGGTTCTGGAAGGTAAAAGTGCAAAGCCAAGGTGAGGAAAGGGCTGTATTTGCTCTGAAGGGACCATGAGACAGATTCTTTTTCACCTCTGCCAGCTTCCAACAGGTGTCGGTCAGACCTTCCTTCTTTCCTGGGCTTCATACTACGCTCCAACCTCCACCATGTCACCACACGCTGCTCTCTCTGTGTGTCTTATAAGGATACCAATCACATTGGACTCGGGCCTACCCCAGTCAACTATGGCCACATCCCCTCTTCATTATATCTACAGAGACTATTTCCCAATAATGGTACCTTCACAGGTACTGGGCGCTTAAGCCTTTAGTATATTGGCACCTGGGAGATAATGTAAGACTCACCTCCCACCAGGTGAGAGAGACTGAGAAAGACAATCACGTTTGGAAGCCATGTGAGCGATGCCTGTAAAACTGCTCAGTCTAGGCAGGATTTGGAAATGAAGAATTGGGTGCTAGCAGCAGGGAAGAACAAATTATAGTGGGAGTGGGTGCGATGCCAAAGCAGAAGGCGCAGAGAAGAACACCATGCAAGTACCACCTAAATTCAGGGGGGCCTCGGGAGAAGTACTCTCAGAGGAGGCCAAGGGTATTGGAGAAGAGCCAGGACAGGGGCCTGTCGCAGGGGGAGAGAATTTTGAGAAGCGGGGGACGTAGCACAGTTAAAGCAGTCAGACAGGGAGGATGTAGCAAAGACCACTGAAACGGAAAATTCCAATTTCCTTGCCAGTGGCATCACAGAGACTAGAATGGAAACCAGTTTTTAGAAGGATCACGGGAGGACTGAGAAGTGAGGAAGAGAGGGAAAGTGTGGGCCATCTTACTAAAGACATGCACTCCGAGAAGGTAGGGGAGAGATGGAGCAGATAAAGGAAAAAAAAAAACGTGGCCAAGAGCAAGTCCACCAAATGCTGGATCTGCAAAAGCAGCTGGGATGGGAAAAGATTAAGATGTAAGTGGAGGTGGATAAGGGACAATGAATCAAGAGGACAAGAGAGTGGGCACCAGCTATAGGGGCAAGCTGGGACAGCTCTCCTTCTAAGATGGAAGCAAGGACAGAGGAAACAGGAAAACGGATGTCTATCCAATTCCAAGACTCAAAGCACTCAAAAAAGGTGGCCGTGACTGTCCTGTGGGGAGAAGGGTACATCCATTACCTGGTAGCATCCATGCCATAGTCTTAGGAGGGACAACCAGTCCCAATAGGTGACATAGTGGGAGGATGATGGTCTTGGCCTGAGTCTGGGTAACTTGTGGATATTAACAGACCTTAAATTTTCAGAATATCAGAGGCTCCTGGAGGGAGGGAGGGAGGGAGGAAGAGAGAAAGAGAGAGAGAGAGAGAGAGAGAGAGAGAGAGAGAGAGAATACCCTTATTATGTCAGTATACTGGGGAGTGGATCCTGGCAAGACAGTCACATCTAATTAAAAATGAAAAAAAAAATGAGAGCCAGATGATTGTTTTTTGTTAGGGTTGTTTTTTTTTTTTTGAGAAGGGGTTTCTTATATCCAAAGCTGCCCTTAAACTTGCTACACAGACAAAGACAACCTTGAACTCCTGATATTGCCTCCACCTCCTGAGTACTGGGATCGAGGTGTGTACTACCACACCAGGTTTCCATTGAGCACAGGGCTTTGCGTACGCTAGGCAAACACTCCAGCAACTGAGATACATTCATAGCCCCTGTTTTTATTTCTTGGAAAATGTTTTTTCATTTATTTTTAAAAAGGTATGCGTGCTTTGTCTATGTGTGCATGCACCACAGGCATGCCTCCAGAGGTCAGAGGAGGGCATCACATCCCCTGGAACTGGAACTACAAATGGTTGTGAGCTACAGTGTGAGTTCAGGGAACTGAACCCAGCTCTTCTACAAGAGCAGTGAAATGCTGGGAACTGCTGAGCCAGGTGTCCTCTGCGCCAGCATTGTGGAGGGAAGTTGACCCATGTTCATTCTTTCTTTCGTTTGTTTTGCCTGTAGGACAATATTGAAAGCAGGGCTTGCCATCTTCCTTGGACAGAGACACCAAGAGCAGAGGGAACCAAAGGAACTTGGGCTAAGGCCAGAGTTTGAGCAGAGCCTTGGCTCTCAGATGCTAATGCTGGGAATTCAGGAATCTGGCAGATAGAATTGAAAGACAAAAAACTAAACAAGGGCCCTTGCACAAAGGTGTTCAACATCATGAACTATTTAACTTCAAGAGTTCAGGTAATTTTCTTGAAACAGCTCTCTTGGATAGGAAATGTAGCACCGTTAATAGAGTACTTACTTAGCATAGATGAAGCCATGAAGCCCCAGCACCTCATAAAGTAGCCAGGGTAGCACACACCTATAGTCCTAGCACTTTGGAGGTAGAGGCAGAAAGATCACAAGTTCAATGTCATCCTTACCTACAGACTGGAGTACTTGAGATACTGTCTCAAACAAACAGAAAAACAAACGCAAAAGGAATACTGAAAAGAAAAAACAAGAAAGGCCTCTTATACTAGTTTCTCCCCCAAACGTTGTATTCCAGAGCACTCTACCTGCCTCTCTGCTTCTGTAGAACCCGGCCCTGGGTACCTCACTAACAGAATGATGATCTCACAGCCACATCCTTGCCCACCATCTGTTCTAGCCAGCTCTCCCATGCCCAGCCTGGTGATGTCACCTGACCTTGCCTGAGCCTTGACTTCCATCAGCTATGGGAAGAACTCATGCAGGAGCATCCTCCACCGGGCTATTGTTAACCTAGCACGATGCTGCAAAGCCTCACCATGCCTCCTACTTGGTACTGACAAAATGCTATTTCTATTTTGGAAGGTTTTCATGCTCCCACTACTGTCATACAGTCCCATGGCAGAGTGGTGCAGAGGAAGGACTAGTGGGTGATCGCATATCCTACTAGATCTTTCCTTGTCCTTGAGGGCCTCCCACATACTTTATAGTTTAGGGTTGTTTTCTGAGGCTTTCACTCTAGCCTGGGCTGACACGGAACTCCCGGCAATCCTTCTGCCTCTGTTTCTGGGTGCTGAGATTACAGGCTTGAGCCACTATGCCCGGCTTCACCTCTGGGCCCTTGTAGAAATCAGATTTCTACAGACACTTCCATCCTCAGTCCCTCCCAGCCCTCGACCACTCTTTGATCTTGTCCTAACCACCCCCATAACCATTCCCAGGGAGGCCTACCTGAAGAGGATGCCCAAGGATAGAATACCTCATACATAAGTGGGAATGATAGGAAAAAAGCCACGAGATTAAAAGAAAGCATGCCTCTAAGAGTATTTTTCTTCTTTAATAGATAGATGGAATTTGTTTCTGGAAGCTGGGGGTGGGGACACTTGTTAACACCTGCATATCTACAATAAAATTAGATGTGCCTCTAGTTCCAATTTTTTTTCAAACGCAATTGGATTTCTTCATGTCAGAAATCACAAAAACAGAGCTAGCTTTGTGGGTATGCATCATGTATCCTATCCCTATCTCAAAAAGAACCTTTGATATCAAGGACTTGAAATCCTTTCTTTAGAGACGGGGTCTTATGTATTCTACTCTGGTATGCTGGGATTGCAGGCATGCACAATCACACATAATTTATGCAATGTTGGGGATCAAACCTATGTCCTTGTACATGCCACGCAGTCTACCAATTAAGCTACAATTTCCAGATGCTTCCTCTGTACTTTGAACAAACAGACCACATTTTCAGTTTGCACTGAGCTCTGAAAATTCTGTAGCTAGCCCTACCTGTGGAGGCCTAACCTAGTAAGCTGTCAACATGCAGATTTATAACAATAGAATCAGGCAGATGGCTGACGTCTGTGTTGACTTCAAAGCATTTGGCGAAATCCCGGCAAATGTTTGGGGGAGGGTAGCTTGCTGTTGGCAGCATCACTAAGTTATAAACTCCAGTGAAAAAAGAATAGGCGACGGTGCATTCAAAGTGGCTACGAGACGGTAGCTGTCAATTCAGAGTAAGGTGTTAAGCTCTCCATCACTCATCTCTGTATTTGGTTTATGCCATGGATGTGGAAAAATCACCTCCAGCCTCGAGAGGGCAGGGTAGAAACCTTCATTTTACCACCTGTTCATGTGAAATAAAGACACGGGAATCAATTTAGAATTTCTTCACAGAAAACTGTGAGAACTTTGCATGATTCTTCTGATCTCATTTTAAACACACGTGATGTACAAAGAATCCTCACACAATTGGGCGGTGGTGGAGCACACCTTTAATCCTGGCACTCGGAAGGCAGGGGCAGGCAAATCTTGGTGAGTTCGAGACCAGCCTGGTCTACAGAACTAGTTCCAAAACGGCCAGGGCTGTTACACCAGAGAAACCCTGTCTCAAAACAAAACAAAACAAAACAAAACCCAATCAAACCAAACCAAACACAACAAAACAACAACAAAAATCCAAAACAGGAACAAAAAATTAAGAGCAGGTAAGCTTCTTCTCTCCTTCCCCAGCCTGCAGTCAGGACAAGGCAAAACTAGAGAGTTCAGTTCTCTTGACTACAGTCCAATGCTCTTGTTTTTATCTGATACATAGTTACCAAGCATTCTCTTGGAGTCAGGCACAAGTACCAAATCTACGACGTCTATGCTTGGTAAAGAGAATTCCTCCCCAAATATACATTCTTTGCAAAACCCAGGTTTAATACATTTCTACAAAATACTTTTCAAAAATCAAACCCTGTTGGGCCAAAGCAGAGCACTGTGAAAAAGACAGCATAAATCTTTGGAAATCAATACTCCATGATCTTTGTTTGTTTTGTCATTTTCAAGACAGTGTCTCACTGGATAGTCCTGGCTGTCCTGGAACTCACTATGTAGACCAGGCTGGCTTCAAACTCACAGAGATCTGACTTCCTTTGCCTACTGAATACTGGGATTGAGGGCGTGCACCACTACAGCTGGCCAATTTATTTTTAAAATAAAACTCTGGTAAACCACGTCGTAGGATTAAGTGAATGAATGCAAGCTACAGGCTTTCCAGGAGACCCAGGAACCCTCCACGAGAGGTAGTTGTTGTGGTGCATAGGTGACTAGAACTGGGTGTGAAATGCTTTTTCACAAAGGCAGTGAGCTGTAGGACCGAGCTTGTCAACCCGCCTCCGCCAGAACATAATGGATGGATAATGGTCACCTGGTCCACCTACTCTCAGGGTACAAACTTGGATTATGGACAAATCTCAGCTCCCAGCTGAGAGCCCACTTATTTCCGCCCACTCAGGGAAACCAAAGCCAAGTACAAGGCAGAGGCAGTGGGATATGAACAGAAAGAATGTACACAGTTAAGAAAAGGTCGCTAGGCACATTTGTGTGCCTTTCTGTAGAGCAAATGGTTAGAAAGGCTAATAGCTTTACTGAAGCACACAGGGCTAGCCTGCTTCTAGCTGGGAATGGCTGCTTTAGGAGAATATGAAGTATGTCTAAGCATTTAAGATGATAAGGTGCTCAAAGAATCTAAGCTGCTATAAGAATACAGCCCAAGAAGAAACACTCATTGATATTTGGGCTAATAGAACAAAAAAGCAAGTTCTTGTTTTGGGTAATTCTTCAAATCCCGGACCCAAATATGAGTTTGAAGCCATTTTTTTTTCTTTTTAAGCACTTGATGCCAAGGATTGACAGAGAAACATGACACTGAGCTAGAAAATGAAGTACTAATATATTTAGAGAATTTAAGATGTTTACTTCCTTCCCTGTTTCGTTTTGGTTTTGTGAGGCATAGTTTCACTATATAGCATAGCTGGTCTTCAATTTTGTGACACTCCCCCTGCCTCTCAGCATCTTAAGGCCTGGGATGACAGGACTCCATTGTGATGATTTAAACCTCTTTAACCAGTTTTATCTCTAAGCAGGTGTTCAGCAGCTGGTCTGTGTTAATCTGGAGTGTTAGTTAGAGGACCTGATGTGTACCGTCTCTGCCAGGTTTACAGATGGAAGCTCTGGGTAACTCATGTTCACACCCAAGGACAGATCAGTCAACACATGAATTATGTAAAATAGTTAATATTAGTTGCGAAAATGTAACTTATTTTTCCCCACTAGTTCTGCTAGCACTAGTGAAAATATTAAAAAGAAATTAGATGACTGTCAAGCCTGTTACCTTCATGCTTAATACGTTTCATAGGGGGAAATCCAGAAATTAGTCTATAGAAATACGTGCTCATGATTTCATTGCATTCAATTTGTTTTTGAGACAGGTCTGTCTCCTTGCATAGCCCTGGCTGTTGGAATATGTTATATAGACCAGGATGACCTTGAGTTTGAAAGAATTCCTCTTCCCTCTGCCTTCTGAGCACTGGGATTACACTCCTGCACCACCACGCCTGGCTGCTACCCCCAAGCTCCTGTGATTTGAATTAGAGCAGTAGGGCCATGCCAAAGCTGACTCAGAACCAAATGCAAGATGCTACTTAGATTAATATGGCTCTCAAACTTGCCCCTTATAGCACCCATAGATACCCCCCCCACACACACACAATGTTGTGATCTGTGTGAGCTAAAGCTTGGGCATGCACCCACTGGCCGGTGGTACTTTGAATCACTAACAGGTGGCTGACTTGCCTTTTTCACTTTGATTTCCTTGACCCCACTACAATTTCAACCATTTGAAATATGACTGCTGTTCTCAGGCTGTGACTTGAAGTGTTAAAGTATGCTCACCATGCAAGTAAACAGATCACCAAACAGAAGAAACGCCAGCCTTAATTTAAGTAAAACACGAAATCTATAGTTTCAACCAAGTAACGCCCGCGTGCAGAAGTGAGTGCCTTCTTTGTAGAGTGAAGGGGTTGAAGCGAACAGGCTCTGGTCCTTATTGCTACCTATGCAAGGATGGGGCCAAAGCTGCAGTCGCGTGTTGTGCAAAGAAGGTCTATGTTCCACGAAATGAATGGCTAAGCAAGTCCTTTGTCGTGAGATCAAGTGTACTTCTAAAGAGTAGGACAACTGGACTGCCTTATGGACTGCAATCTCTCTCACTCATGTGGCCCGTTAACCCAAACAGTATGTGTGAGTGCAGCTCCCCAATTCCATAGTGCAGAGTTATCATGCTTTTAACTTCTTCAGAACATAAAACCCTTGGACTTCCCACAGGTCAGGGAACCCTGATTGCTCTTCGAGCTGATGAGGGAGGGGGACTTGATGGGGGAGGGGGAGGGAAATGGGAGGCGGTGGCAGGGAGGAGGCAGAAATCCTTAATAAATAAATAAATTAAAAAAAAAACCCAAGGAACCAAAAGATGCAGTCAAGTGCTTTACTTTAAAATTATTATTTTTAATTATGTGTATATGTATGTGTGTTTGTGAGCATGTGACTGTAAGGACCCATGTAGCTCAGAAAAGGACATCAAATTACCTGGAGCTGGAGTTTTAGGTGGTTATGGCCCCCCCAACATGGGTACTGGGAACCAAAACTTAGATCCTCTGGAAGAACAAGAGTGCATGCTCTTAATAGTTGAGTCAGCTCTCCAGCCCTCATTAAAAAAAATAACACTAGCAACTACTGCAATTAAGACAATAAACCTATATTTTTGTTTCACGCATAAAGCATACTGCCATCAATATTTACCAAAACAAACCGAGAATTCAGCTAACATTTGTGACCTACATAGAATATGCCACAAGTACGCATGACAAATGCAAAGACAGCCTCCAATGAGTCCTGTGAAATTTCAGTTGAGAAGCACTTTTGCCTGTCTTAATGGCTGCTTGCTCATGAATGCATTATTCTTCAGTTACTAAAATTCCACATGTGAGCATATACCCGCCCCCACGAGCTCACACACACAAGCAAGCCAATCAAATAAACTTCTAGGACTAGCAAAAGAAATGATTCATGGCCCATGCCACGAAATATTAATTCTCTCAAGGACTGATTCTCAGTTTGAAAAGAGAAAAATGGAGATTTATCTGACTCAGAATGAATTCTTTAAAGACCTCTTAGCTTTTAATGGCAGCTCAAAACCACGAGGGAGTCCTTAAAAGGGTGGCCGCCTTTACAGAGGGTCCAGGCCCTCAGCTACCCAAAGTACAATTGCACCCCAATCCAACTTGGGAATCCAGTGAGTTCACTGAGCATTCTTTACAAAGCCTGGGCGGGGGGGGGGGGGGGGTGCACTCACAGCAGCTGCTTCATGAAGCTGGAGACTTCCCCATAGCTGCAAAGCTGGGGTACATTTCTATACTCTAGCATGTCCAGAGACCATGACAACACATATATTTAGTGCAGAATCACACACTAATGGCTGGGAAGTGCAGGAAGGATCGACTGGAGTGTCTAATGACCTTCCCTAGCCTCTTCTATGAGAGAATGTCAGTGGTCTTCATGTGTTGCTCGGTGCAGAGTAGAGCCAATCAGATATTGAAAAAACCTCGCCAAACACTGATGGCTCTTAGGCTCCCACTTTCAGCTGAGTTATGCCTGGAGTAGCTAGCTACCCATGGAGAGGCAATTCTGCTCCCCCTCCCCGTGGCTACCTTCTCTGGTTGGACTGCCCCCTTTATTTTCCCTAGCGTCCATCTCTGCATGTGTAAGACACGCAAAATCACCTTTTCTTATGGAGTCAAATGATTCTTCCTGGCCCCAGCGCCTCCACTCCAGATTTGAGGACAAGATTTCTCTTCTAAATTCCATTCTTTTATTTACCGAACAGCCACATAGATGTTTGTATATGTATGCACCCACATCCACGTGCACAACATATCAGCTGACATGGGAATGAAAAGATAAAGAGTCTAATTAGGACAGGAAAGATAAATTTAACTTAGAATATGTTGAATTTAAAAGGATTTAAAATATTTTGCTTCGTTGCTGTCTCTTGGAGGCCTGCTTTTTTTCTGAAGGGACTCAAAGGGGACAGATCTGGGGGAGAAGGGAGGTGGGGAGGTCTGGGAGGAGTGAAGGGAAGGGAAGATAAGGTCAGGATATATTATATGAGAAAAGAATCTATTTTCAATAAAATAAATAAATCTTTAAATGAAAGTGTCTGCGTATATATATGTTGGCACTTACATTACATATGCATGCATAGATACATAAATAGGCAAAATATATGCATTGATATGTAATAAACATATTTGTGAATGCGCATGTGCTCCCATGTACATAAAATCGTGGGAACACGCTGTACACACATGCGTATACTTATTCCATTTAAATATATTATAGCCTTCTAAACTCAAACTATGTAAGGTTGAATTCCTTTAAACATTTTTTGAAGATTTATTGTGTGTGTACAAGTGTTTTGCCTGCATGTATATATGTGCACCACATACATGCCCGGTGATCAGAAGAGGACACTGGATGCCCTAGAACTGGAGTTATAGACAGTTGTGAGCTGCTATGTGGGTGCTGGGAACGGAATCTGGGTCCTCCACAAAGAGCAACACGTAACCATTCCTCTTTTTTTTTGTGATTTGTTCACTTTTAATTCCTTAAAAAAAAATTTAAGGCTATTTTATTTTATGTGTATGGGTGTTTTGCCAGCATGCATACATGCACACGACATGTGTGCCTGGTACCAACAGAGGTCAGAAGAGGGCATTACATCTCCTGGAACTGGAGTTACAGACAACTGTAAGCTGCCATGGGGGTCTTCTGCAAGAGCAACAAGTGCTCTTAACTGCTAAGCTGTCTCTCCAGCTCCACATTTCTCTTTTTGTTATTTGTACATTTTGGTGAAAAACAAATTTCTAAAACTTCTATTTATTTGGGTACGTGTGTGTATGCATACCGCAGTGCATGGAGGCAGACACCTTGTGGGAATTGCTATTCTCTCTCTATCATGTAGGTCCTTGGGATTGAATTCAGCTCAGTAGGCTTGGCAGCAAGTACCTTCACCCGCTGAGCCATCTTGTTGGTTTCCATTTGGGGATTTTGAGACATAGTCTTGCTATGTAGTCCTGGCTGGCCTGTAACTAGTTATGTAGATTAGGCTGGCCCTACATTTATAAAGTTATTCCTTGCCTCTACCTCTCTTTAGTGCTGGGATTACATTGCTCTTCTTGATCCCTAACCCCATCAGATGCCTCCCATATACCCCAACCCCAATGCTTTCCTTCTCATCAAAGGCATCTTTACTCCCAACACTTTATTTTTATTTATTTATTTATTTATTTTGGTTTTTCGAGACAGGGTTTCTCTGTGGTTTTGGAGCCTGTCCTGGAACTAGCTCTTGTAGACCAGGCTGGTCTCGAACTCACAAAGATCCGCCTGCCTCTGCCTCCCAAGTGCTGGGATTAAAGGCATGTGCCACCACCGCCCGGCTTCTCCCAACACTTTAGAATCATAGCTCTGCCACTTACCAGCTAAGCCGCATTGGGAAGTTAGCTAGCTTCTACTTCCATGGGTGTAGTTCAACATCTGCTTAGTGGTTGCAGTAATATATTCCCATACCACCATATAATATATAGTTTGGAACAACCATTCAAGGTAGACAATGTCCCTCTATACAGCTCATGCATGCTCTCTATAAAAGATGTATCAACCATAACTCATCCACATTAGTACTAAAGAGATGTGGGCCAGGAGGTCAATAGTTCAAATCCCTCTTTACTCCTTTCTTTTACCTTCTCTGACCTCAGACTTGTATCATTAACAGTGGCCAATTGCGATTTCCACAATTGCCTACCTGAAACTAAAAATCAAACTTTATTTTCCCAAAATAAACATTTTCATGGAGTTTTCCCCCTCATCTGCAATGAAAATATTTCCCATGAGACCAGGCTGTCTATCAGTGGCACACATGAATTACCCTCCTCTCTGCTAAACCAAGGGTGTCTGCTCCACTGCCAGGGCTCCTCACAATTAACCTTCGTGCATCCTCTGGCCTCTGCTTCTTGGACCAGTTTTCTCCTCACTCTTCCTTGCCTTCCAACTTGATATATGTCTCTTCAATTTCAAGGTACAACTCAAGGGTCGTGGTGCGTGTGAAACCATGATTTGGTTCTCATTGTCTATGTTCCCCCAACGTATCTCATTATAATGCATTATCTTTTATGTATGTCAGGCTTATAGTTCCTTAAGATTTCTCTATGTTCCCCCCCCCTGGTGCCATGTCATAGAAACTTATGCCCTTTGTTTGAAAATTACCGTGTAATTTCTATATCTTATGTAACAAAATAACCACACACCATCATCTCTATCCGGGAACTGTTAAGTATCCAGGCATGTACTATAGTCGCAGATACTTGCAAGGGTGAGACAGGAGGATAAATTGAATCCAGGTGTTCAGTAATAGCTTGGGTAACATAACAAGATCCTCTTTACCCCATCTCAAAACAAATGAAGAGGGCTCTCTGTGTGTGTGTGTGTGCGTGTGTGTGTATGTGTGTGTGTGTGCGTGTCTGTGTGTCTCAGTTGCTAAAGTGCTTGGTTTGCAGGCATAAGGACCTGAGTTTAATCTCTGGAACTCACATAAAAAAAGACAGGAGTGGTGGTGCCCATTTCTTAATCCAGCCCTGGAGAGGTAGGGACAGAATCTTTGGGCCTACTGGCCATCCAGTGTAGCCTAATTGATGAGATCTGGGCTAATGAGAGATGCTATCTCAAATAAGGTAGACGGCATTCCTGAGGATGACACCCAAGGGTGTCGTCTAGCTTTCACTTGCTTACTCTGTCTGTCTGTCTCTCACACACAGCTAAAACAAAACAAAAAATGTTAAGCAAATATCATTTCATTAACAGATGGAATTTGGCAAACAATACAGTGCACATTTATGTATCTAATGCATTGTATCCCTAGAGCTCAATAGATAGAAATGCTGCTAAGTAGCTTTCATTTTCCACCTATGGTTTGTGAAGCCCAGGGGGCCCTACACGACCTCACTGTGGAACAGGGAACACATCCATCTGTCAGCAGCAATTGTTTTATTGACCTGATTAAAGAACAACTATGTCCATGGTCAAAAAGATCTATCCAAATGCATCAGCCTCAGCTACACAGGAGCAATAATTAGAGATTCATTATGCCTGCATTAAAATATGAGTCAGTGGGCACAGCCCAGATTCATGCGCTATTAACATTTACCCAACTTATTTCTCTTGCTGGTTATGATGTGTGATTAGAGCCAGAGCCCATTTTTAAACAAAACCAACCAAATACAGCTTTTCTAAGGTAGTCCAGACATACCTTATAATTCACCGAACTGTATACACTGTTGTGAACACATTCCCAGCTTTCTGCTTACTGTAATTGGCACCATGATCTGATTTTGAATGTTTTTATTCCCCCTAAAAGAAAGCCTAATCCCACCAGCACTCAGCCCCTACCCTTCCTGCTAGCTCTGACACAAAGAAGCAATACTTTCTTTATAAAATTGCCTTTTCTGGACACTTAACATGCAACTAAAAAAAAAAAAACACTTGCAGGCGTTTTACACTTGGCATAATTTCTCATCTTTTTTCACTTAGCGTGATTTCTAAAGGTCACCCACACTTAGCATGTTTTTCTGATTGCTGTGTCACATTCCATTGCAGTACATAGCAAATTTTGTTCCTTCATTTGAGTTTTGACTTTTGGGCTATCATTAATATTAACATTACAGATAAGCCTTTGTGGGAACCAAGTTTTCAATTCTCCTTGTTGTATATACCTAGAGGTGGGAAGAATATTTGGACCATATGGGAACTCTATGTTTAGCCATTTGAGAGTCTGTCAGGCTGTTTTCCAAAGTGGCTAGCCTACACATTTTTTCCATTTCCACCAGTAGTGTGAGAGTTTTGAATTTTCCACACCCTCATCAACACTTCTTTTCTGTATGTTTGATTCTGGCAGGTGTGATGTGATATCTCATTGTGGTTTTGTTCTGTGGGTCCCAAAGGACATGTTTTCATGCACTTCTCTGCGTATCTTTTTAGGGGTGTTGTATTAAATCTTTTACTTTCATTCTGCGTTGCCAATTGTGAGCTCCTTTTATACATTCTTGATGCAAGTCTCATAGATTCAATTCTATTGAGACAGGGTCTCACAATGTAGACCAGGCTGACCTTGACCTTACAAAGATCTGACTGCCTCTGTTTCCTGAGTGTTGGCCCTAAAGGCATGTGCCACTCTGCCAAGCTCTACACTCACTCTCTTTTAAATATTTTCTTTTAATTCGTGGATTGCATTTCTATTTTCTGATAGTATCATTTGCAATACAAATGATTTAAATTTTGATAAAAATGCCAATGTATCTATTATCCCCTTTGTTCCTTATATTTCTGGTGTTGTATCTAAGAAGTGTGTGTGTGTGTGTGTGTGTGTGTGTGTGCATTCATGGGAATCAGTTCTCAGCTTTTTCCATGTGGGTCCCTGGGATCAAACTCAGGTCGTCAGGCACAGTTACAAGTACCTTTATGCATTGAGCCATCTTGCCTGCCCATTTAAGTTTCTCCATTGTTTTAACATGAAGCAACACCGAGAGAGCAAGAGCTGGGATCGAGTTTGCCTCCATTTACTCAAGTGTCTCCTGCTATTAGCCAGGATAGTCTCTTTTTTCACAGCAGAAAGCTGAGCACTTGAAAGGCTTCCAAGTCTATTTATTTAGGAAAAATTGCCAAGTTCCAGCTCACAGGATTTTTGTTCGTTGGCAAGAAATAGACTTCCATCTTCCCTCTTCCAACAGTCCAAATGCTTCCAGTACATGCAGAAGGTAGAGTTTATTTTTCCCTGCAAAGATTGAGAGTGCAAAACTGATTTTTCTTTGCATCAATTATTAACTGTCACTTAGATTGCAGGTGCCAACTAGTTATGAGTGTTTTATTTAAGTCATTAGCATTCCACTACTTTTTATTGAGACAACGTCTTAAGTAGCCCATGCCACACCAACTTTTAAAGGGGCAGTGGATGTAGCTTGAGGCTTAAACTCTTGCCTCTTATAACAAAGCCTTGGGTTCAATCTGCAATAATGCTAAAAATGAGGGAAAAAATGGAAGAAAAGGTAATTTTCAAAAAACCTAACAATCATCAATAACATATTAAATAAATTACAGTTAAATTTTCTGAAATTACATTGTATTATTTGCCAATGACTTTGTCTCTCAAAATCTCCTTTCAACAAATAAGGATCTCTGGTCTTTATAGATTCCAGTGTATTATTTCTCAAAGAGATGTATAAACGCCCTATCTAAATTCTAACTCAGTACTAATCCCATTTACATTTCATTTTCCATAGATTGAATATATGAATTATGGTTCGATTCAGCCCCCTTCTCAGCATTTACTCAGGCCCTCTCCATAGCCATCTCTTTACAGGAAATGTGTTTGCTAATCCACTAGCCACTCAGCTGCAAGGAGATTAATGTTACTGCATTAGAAAATGGCCCCTATAGATCATGCCAAATGAGTAATTCCCAATATTGGACTTTGTAGTAAAGCCAAAAGGGCCCTCCAAATGATGACTTTAACATTCACTGTCTATCAAGGTTCTTTTCCAAGTAACTTTACTAAAACAGTGTTTTAAATATTAATTGTTCATTAGAATTTCCTATCACTCTGTTTTGAAATGGTGCTGGCCATGGAACCCAGAGTTTTGTACGTGCTAGGCAGATACACCCCCACTGAGCTACACCCCCAGACTCTGCTGCAAGTTTTTAACCACCTTTGTTTCAAGACATCAAAGGTGAAGTAGAAAAGAAACACCTACATTTTTTCCTATATCTAAGCCTAGAACTACATGAATATTCAATGGCCATTACAAAGATATTAAGGCGGTTACCACCCCCTCCAGAAAAATCAAGAACTTCAAACACATTTCCTGAAACTCCAACTTCTGTTGCATCTTACGAATGTCCCTTGACCAGCTCTTCTACACCCCAAACAGCCTCACAAAATTTCGCCTTGGGACTCATCTTTCTGATTGTGGAGGCTATTCTGGATGGAGAGGGGCTTATCTTATGATAGTCTTATTGGCTTATGAAAGCATAATCCTATGATCATATTTAAATGGACCTCAGAAAGGGCACTCCCCTGGGATAGAAAGGGTGTGTAAGAGAATGTCAGTAATACAGAAACCTAACAGAAAAGTTCAAAGGTGCAGGAGAGCTGGCTCACTTGGTAAAGCACTTGGAGTGCAAGCATGAAGACCGAAGGCCTGATCCTAGTACCCATGTAAATAGCCTGGTCTTGCAGGTATAGGCCTGTTACTGCCCTGCTGTGGAGGCAGAGTCAGGAGGGTCCCTGGGGCTGGCTGGCCATCTGATGGAGCCAAACTGATGAGCTTCAGGTTCAGTAAGAAGCCCTGTCTCAGAAAATAAGGGAGGAAAAAATTTTAAAAAAGAAAGAAAGAAAATAAGGTGGGGGTCGGTGAGATGGCTCAGTGGGTCAAAGAGCTTGCTGTGCAGCTTGACTACCTGAATTCAACCTGGGACTTTTATAAAAAGCCAGGTGTAGTGGCACACATCTGGATTCCTGGCACTCCTGAGGCAGGATGGGAGGCAGAGACAAGAGAATTAACTGGTAGCGCACGGACTAGCCAGTCTAGGGTACATCGTAGGGCAGACAAAACAGAAACTCAAACAAAGAAACAAACAAGGTAGGAGAGAATCCACTCCTCAAAGTTGTCCTCTAACCTCCAAATACAATAACAATAAGTCACCATTTTAATATGATGGAAGGAGATTGCAAAAGACATCCAACATACACTTCCGGGGCACACACAGGCACATCCCACTTCTCAAAAGGCAAAAAGTGACAAAGATGTTGAAAGAAAAAATATAAAGGGAAGTCAGGGCATGCTGACTCATGCCCATAATCCTAACATTAGGGAGGCGGTGGCAAGAGGATTAAGAGTTCAGAGGCATCCTCAGCTACACAGTGAGTTCTAGGCCAAACTAGACTGCATGACATCCTATTTCAAATACATGCACGCACACACACACACACACGCATTCACAGGCAAGCATGGTGGTGCATAGCTATAGTTTCAGCAAGAGGCATACTATGAGTTTGAGGTCAGTCTGGACTACATAACAAGATCCAGGACATCCAGGGCTGTATAGCAACACACTGTCTCAAACCAGCAAAATGATGCATACAAACAGATGTGAATGAAATAAGTAAAGCGCTGGTATAGTAATGAGACGATCGTTTCTTGGAACGTGTTCTAACAGAATTAGAGAAAAAAAAGGGCTGATTAGAAAGATTGTCAGGGATAGAGCTGTCTGGATGTCCCCCAGTCCTTTCTTTACAACTCCAGTATTCTGGGAACGCCTGTAGCACCGCCAATCTCCTGCCCCATTCATTTGGACATAATCATGTATTGCTGTACAATCTCAGTTCTTTTGGGCACAGAGTCACTTCCTTGAGGCTGATGTATGCATGAGTGCACTGTAAATATAAACAAATGCATGATTGAACAATTGAGTATAATCAGCTTAAAGCTAAGTGCAATCGATTATTCTGGATTCTCCTAACAGTCATCGTAATATTAAGACAATAAAGCTAGCAATTCCCCTTGCATAGAAGTGGTAAAGTCATCAACACCATGATTGTTCTGGGTTGAATGTAAAATGCCCTCCCTCTGAGGGCCCATGGCTTTGAACACTTGGTCCTCAGCTGGTAGTGCGCTTTTGGGAGGTTGTAGAGCCTGCAGGATGTGAAGTTTAGCTGACGGAACTAGTGACAGAAGGGTTGGTCTTCAACCCCATGAACACACACACACGACTAAAAAATAATAGGCCTGGGAGATGACTCAGTGGGTAAAGGCAAGCTGCTCTCAAGCCTGATGATCTGAGTTCAATCCCCAGGACTCACAAGATGGCAAAAAAGAAGCCGCTCTCTCAAGCTGTCTTCTGAGCGTTATGTGCATGCAGTGGCACACTAATCGCTACACATATATAGAAACAATAAAAAGTGTAATACAATGTTCTTAAAATGAAAATAAAAAATGTTTAAAAATATAACAAAACACTGAACAGTAGTGGCACATGCCTTTAATCCCATCACTTGGGAGGCAGAAGCAGAGGCAGATAGATCTCTGAGTCGGAGGCAAGCCTGGTCTACAGAGTGAGTTCTAGGACAGACAGGACTACACAGAGAAACCCTATCTTGAAAAACAACAACAACAACAACAAAATACAAGCACACATCCAATAATGATACTTTAGTTAATAATGGAGCACATAGGCGATTTCTTATGAAAACAAAATAATAAAAAAAATGCCAAACCAGATAGGAAATATTTGAAATTTTGCTGTCCATATGATCTTTGTTACCACTTCTCATTTCTACCATTAATTCTAGCACAAAAGCAGATGGAAAGAGTGGCCATGGTCATGCTTCAACAAAAGTTTAGTTATTAAAACAGGTGGCTGAATCATGTGCTGTGGTACAAGCATAGGTAACAGTTGGAAGAATGTACACCCCTCCCCCCCTTTAGAGACAGCGTCTATTAAGTAGCTCTGGTTATCTTGCGACTTACTATATAGCTCAGACTGGCCTTGAACTCACAAAAATCCACCTGCCTATGCCTCCCAAATGCTGGGATTAAAGGTATGCTCCATCATGTCAAGCAAATGTGCACTTCTTATCTCCGAGAATGCTAGTTTGATGATGGTACATGTCACTTACATTTAACCATTGTTATTTAGTCTTTAAAATTGTTCTAATTGGCACAACTGACAAAATGATACTAATAAAGAATACAGCGGAAGCTTCATGTGATGGGGTACACCTGTATTCCCAGTATTTGGGAGGTTGAGGCAGGAGGATAGCAGACCCTGTCTCAAAAAGAAAAAAAAAAGTTATTGCGTAGATAACAATCAGATACTAGATTTATTACTGAATATCTTATTTTGATTTTGCTTGGTTGGGTTTTTGTTTTTGAGACAAAAGTCTTGCTATGTAGCCTCAAACAGACAGCAAGCATCCTGCATCTGTCTCCTCCGTCCAGGGATTCTGGGTGTGCACCACTTTGCCTTGCTGGGGACCCTGCTTTTTATGTTTTTCGCCTGTCCCCACTCTCCCACAGCTGCCTGCACCTTTCCAAATTCTCCTAACCTCCCACAGGACAAACAGAATTCTGGTGTTTTGTTACTACAGTTTGGGGATGGAGATTACAATTTCACATTTTATAGGCATCACATGGTATGGGAATGGGTACAGAACACATCGAAAAGTGGGGTTCCTGGATCAACGAGTCAGCGAATTTATGACTGTGATCCCAAGGGACTCACCATTCCCCACTTTGTTCTAGATTCCTCAGCGGCACACCTGGGTACCTTCTGACCACATTGGTGCTAGGAGAAAGAAAAGCTGAAACACTGTTTCTTATGTTTGTCCCCAAGACTACCCTATGCACAATGCTTTCATAGAAGGCTTCACAGGACCCAGCACCTTGAACTTCCAGGCAGTGTTTATTACAGCAAATGCATAAGGGCGTACCAATGGGTCCTAAGGGGCAAAGATGGCGCAGAGACGAGGAGGACCCATATGCAGACTTTCTTCTGCTCTCTCCCTCCCAGGAAAGGTGATACCTGGCATGCTTTGCCCCAGCAATGAAAACGTGTCTCCTATATAAAAGTTCTACCCAGAGAAGCCCATTTAAGAGGCAGGTTGGGCCCACAGGCATCCTCTGCCTACCCATGGCAAGGTTCCAGAATCTAGGAAGGAAAGCCAGCACTCAGCATCAACCATACCCACACCACAATTAGGCAACCTAAAGTAGCTTGACAAGGGAGTTGGTGATGAGGGGGAGAATGTCCTTGTCCTTTAGAGAATAGCTCATCACCTAAATTCTCTTATGTAAAGGAGACAGACAGACACAAGTGCCCATACATGCACACACCACACACACACACACACACACACTCCCCTTTAGAGATAGCTCTGCCATGCCAAATCTTCCCTGCACTGTCTAGCAAGGTGAAGTCTTTTCAGATCAGCCAGCCAGTTAGTTTGACTGTATATCACCAAAGGCAGGAAGTGAGTGTGGCTTTGGGCAAACCATGGCTCCGTGGGATCAACTCTGATTGGCCAGCTGCTCGCCTTGAACTACTTCACACCATTTGAACTGAACCGCAGCTCACTCCAGGCTGCCGCAGGGAAATGTGCCCGGCATGACAAAACTGTCTCCGAACAAAATTACTATTTATCGCTAGCTGCTGCTTGAGAGAGAGAGAAAATGACCCCATTCTTTCATTCTTCAGCACTACAAAGGGCCAAGAGGGAACAGGGCTAATACTGGCTTCAGGGATTTTCATGAAAGACTGTACCAGCTCAGTGAGAAAGCAGGATACAGAATAGATAGCCTTCGGTTTGGAAGTAGGGGTTTAAATACACAAATTCCTGAACAGGCATTTTTCTCTTTAGAGCAAGTATTTTTCTAGGGATTCTCTATTGGTGCAGCTATTTCGAATGCCTAGTTCTCCGAAATCATCAAGGCTTAATAGACTACATGCACGGATAGAAAATGCTAGGGTTACAGGCAAGTACAACAATGCTGGGTGGTTTACATTTGTGTTGGGGATTCGAACTCCGATCCTTATGCTTGTCCACCCACTGAGCCATTTTCCTAGCCCTTGACCTGGACTTACAATGCCACTAATAAGCCTGCTCAGTTTAAGCTTTTTTAGAAGTGGAATTCTATGAAATGTTCTCTTGAGATACTCTGCTGTCTTGCTGCATGTTCCGGTAGCTTATTCACTCTCAGAGCTGTGTAGAAATTCGTGACAGGACTAAACCATGGCTTATTTAGCCAGTCTCCTTCAAAAGGCATTTGGACTGTTTTACATTTACTGTTAGGAGGAAGAAGAGTTCAATGCATTCATTTTCCAAAATGCTAGTAAGAATATTCAAAATAACTAAATAGCAGGCTCACGATCAAGTACGCAAATTCTAAGTATTTCCTCGATGAGTGTGGCACCCCCTCCCCCACCAGTATAACCCATGTGACCAAAGCCAAGAGCAGGTAGCTTCTCAGGAGACCGTCTCTATTTTAAATCACTCCAAAGCCAGGAGCAGCCCCCAAATCTTTATAATTACAGCACAGCCTCCAACTGAGATGGTTCTCTCAGTGCACAAGGTTAAGCCCCAATTCTAGAGCATCCTCTGTCATTATTTGATGACCTCCTCGGGGGTCATGCTTGGCTTTGGTTTCAAAGTCTAGCAAATGAAGGAATGCAACAAGATGGACACCGGGGCCCATTGCGTCTCCTGTCAGTCAAAGAACCCCATTGAACACTGGGATCCTTGTGGCGATCCCCCGTTGTTAATAGGTAATTACCATTTTCCTGCTTGCTGCCTGTCCAGTTTCTTACATATCACAATTAAACCATCATTTAGCCATCTCTGCTTATGGTGGGATAATTGTAGCTTTTGCTTGTCCCACAGATGGGCTCTCCTCCAAGTCTTTGTGGTTTCTCTGCAAACATCTTCTAATTATCTACATGCTTCTAAAAAGGAGCTCCCAATGGATTCTAATATTTTAGTCAAGTAGACCAAAGGTGATGAAGGAGAGAGAATCCAGACAATGAAGGGATCAGTCAGCCTTCCTATTCAAAGTCTGGGGGAGGGGTAGCGGCAGCCAGGCTGGGCATCCCCGTCCTACTACCTACTTTGCATCTCAGGAGGGCCATTAAGTTGTAAAGCTGCCTGCTCATCCACAGTTCTTCCTTCAGATCCAGCTAGTCAGTACCCCCAGGTGAGCCCAAGGTATGAATGCAAAATACTCAAGCCTTGGGAAGACACACTTTACCAGTTTTCTTCAGTCTCTCCTGCCTCCTCAGGACCCCTGCAATGACAGTTCACCCAGTCAGACGTTTAATCACATTCTAGCAAAGTCTCTTTTTGCTGTGTAAGGTAGGAGATTCACGGGTTCTGGGGAGTATTGGCCAGGGCATCTATGGGAGTTGTTCATTATTCTGCCTTGCAGAAGTGAGGCAAAACAATCCAGAAAGAAGCAATAATTATTTGCTAAAATCTCTCTTGTTTATTTGTTTTTGAGAAAGGATCATACTACGTAACTTTGGCTATCCTGGAACTCACTCTGTAGACCAGGCTGGCCTCAAACTCAGAGATCCACCTGCCTTCTACATCCTGAGGGCTGGGATTAAAGGCTTGAGCCATCATGCCAAGCCAAAAGTCTTAATTTATGATTTTCTTGTTTGGTTACTATAAATATTTCATGATATGTTACCACATTGGAACATGGGCTTTTGGGAAACCTGCATCTATGTTCCTCAGCCGTGCTTATTCATATCTGGCTCTAGAATAAACTAGCTCTTACTTCCTTTGTATCTTGGTGATGACACCATCACCCCATATAGTGCCTCTTCCTAGCTCTTAAGGAAACCCTTGGGTTTATTTTATAAGATGGGTCTGACAGCTGCATGTCATCTCCAATGGAAACAACCTAAATGCATTCTTTCACTAAGCCTTTTTTGAGCACCCACTGGACAGTAGGGGGGTGCAAGGACACCAGAGACTCGCAATACCAGGTTCCTCTGGAGTCTGCACCTTAACGAAGCACACAGCACACAGACCAGGAAGGTGTTTTTCCTTTTGTGTGTATATGTGTGCTTGCATGTGCTGTCGGTGTACAGTATGGGCACACCATAAGAAATAGGTCAGGAATTGGGGCTGGAAACATAGCTTAGTTGGTAGAATGCTTGCCTAACCATGCAGGGGACCCTAAGTTCAATTCTCAGGACCGTATAAACCAAGCATTGTGGTACATGTCTATAACCCCAACACTGGGTGGTAGAGGCAGCAGAATCAGAAGTTCTAGGTCATCTTCAGCTACATAGCCACTTTGAGGTTAGCCTGAGCTACACAAAATCCTGCCTCAAAGAACTCAAACAAACAAAACAGTCAACCAAAACTATGTATGTATTGTGAAGGAAACCTCTTGAAAATAAACTGTGTTTGCAGCCAGGTCCACCCTAACCCCTCCCTCATCTAGGACCTGCTGGAGCTCATGAAGGGACTGGTCCTGTGGAACAACCCCTGAAGGATCTCCACGACTTGGGGTGGCCACAGGCTATCCCAGAGGAGTTCCAGTGAGGATCCAATGATGGTGGTGTACCAGAAACCAGTGTTCTTGAACCAGCCCAGTGACTCATTGCATGGAACATTTGGTAGTCGAGCTGGTTGGACAAAAGGGTGTGCTATGTGACACATGGCTCCCAGTGCCACCAGGATGCACGAAGAGGTGTTGGATTGGTGGGAACAATGGAGGAGTGAGCAGTATTTTTTTTTGTAGTTGTTCTGTTTTATTCTTGTTTTTGTTTGTGTGTTTGCTTGCTTACTATGTTTTGGTTTGATTTTTAAAATTTTCTTTTGTGGGGGCACTGCAGGGGTGAGGGGGAGGATATGGAAGGAACCAGTAGGTGAGCAGAATTAGGTGCATGATGTGAAATTCCCAAAGAATCAATAAAAAATTATTTTTTTTTAAAGAAAGCAACTGCAGAAAGTGATTGATTAGAATTTTAGTACTGTGGAGAGGCTGGGATGGGAAACGTCCAGAGACGTATTAATTACCTTACCTTCAGCTAGTTCTTATCCTCCAGAACAGCCATTCTTTGCTCACCTCTGGGTTAGAATTAATATCTGTGACTAATAGAAACCTTTTGACATCTATTGTCTTAGCAAAATACTAGCTTCCACCAACAAGCATGCCATCGGACAGTATCTTGGGCCCATAGAAAACCTTCCCCCATCATGGCTATGCCCACCTCGCTGATGTACCCACCACCGTATTTTAATGATCTATGACTTTCTTTCTTCTTTTAAAATTCCGTTTATTTAGCGTATGTACACATAAAAGAGGAATCACCCTCAGATCTCACCCAGCAGAAAACATGCACAAACCCAAGGTGTATGTGGAAGGGGGGCCCAGCCCCAAGTTAGCACCAGGAATGGTGCAATGCTGTGATCACAAGCCCATTACAAGCGGGCCGGACCGAAGTGTCAAACAGGCTGGAACCCTGCTGCTGGCCCTAAAACAAGTGAGTGTCACCGCCGAAAGTCTGTTTGATGCCCTCAAAGTAATACCGCTGCCAGCCTTGCCCCATCTGCTCTTCCTCAGGAGCAGGGATGCTGCTCTGGCCTTCCATGCACAGCTCTGTCTCTCGGTTCTTGCCAACAAAGGTCAAGGAGATGGTAGCAAAGTGCCCCTCTAGCCATGACTTAAAACTGCTACTCCATAACGATGTGTTTCTTAGGGACCAGATCAGTAAACTCTCCCGTGACATTGTCGTCAACCATGTGGAACACCTCCTAAGGCTGCAGGAGCCTAGGGAAAGGCCTGCACCGGCTCCTAGGTGATAAACATTCTTTAGAGCGTGTCCAGTGACATCTGGAAGGTCTCTCTAAGGGAGATCTTACAAGTGAGGGTTTTGAGCCGGGCAGTGGTGGCACACGCCTTTAATCCCAGCACTCGGGAGGCAGAGGCAGGCGGATCTCTGTGAGTTCGAGGCCAGCCGGTCTACAAGAGCTAGTTCCAGGACAGGAACCAAAAAAAAAAAAGTTATGTACAAGTGAGGATTTTGTTTTTTTTTTTTTTTTTTTTTTTTTTTTAGTAGTTTTTTTTTTTAAATTTATTTATTTATTAAGGATTTCTGCCTCGTCCCCACAACCGCTTCCCATTTCCCTCCCCCTCCCCCCGATCAAGTCCCCCTCCCTCATCTGCTCGAAGAGCAATCAGGGTTTCCTGACCTGTGGGAAGCCCAAGGACTGCCCACCTCTATCCAGGTCTCGTACGGTGAGCATTCAAACTGCCTAGGCTCCCACAAAGCCAGTACGTGCAGTAGGATCAAAAACCCACTGCAATTGTTCTTGAATTCTCAGTATTCCTCATTGTCCGCTATGTTCAGCTAGTCCGGATTTATCCCATGCTTTTTCAGACCTAGGCCAGCTGGCCTTGGTGAGATCCCAATAGAACATCCCCATTGTCTTAGTGTGTGGGTGCACCCCTTGTGGTCCTGAGTTCCTTGCTCGTGCTCCGTCTCCTTCTGCTCCTGATTTGGACCTTGAGATTTCTGTCCGGTGCTCCCGTGTGGGTCTCTGTCTCTGTCTCCTTTCATCGCCTGATGAAGGTTAATATTCCTGAGGATGCCTATGTGTTTGTCTTTGGATTCGCCTTATTTAGCTTCTCTAGGAACATGAATTATAAGCTCAATGTCCTTTATTTATGGCTAGAAACCAAATATGAGTGAGTACATCCCATGTTCCTCTTTTTGGGTCTGGCTTACCTCACTCAGGATAGTGTTTTCTATTTCCATCCATTTGTATGCAAAATTCAAGAAGTCCTTGTTTTTTACTGCTGAGTAATACTCTAATATGTATATATTCCATACTTTCTTCATCCATTCTTCCGTTGAAGGGCATCTAGGTTGTTTCCAGGTTCTGGCTATTACAAACAATGCTGCCATGAACATAGTTGAGCATATACTTTTGTTGTATGATAGGGCCTCTCTTGGGTATATTCCCAAGAGTGGTATTGCTGGATCCAGGGGTAGGTTGATCCCGAATTTCCTGAGAAACCGAAACACTGCTTTCCAGAGTGGTTGCACAAGTTTGCATTCCCACCAGCAATGGGTGATTGTACCCCTTTCTCCACAACCTCTCCAGCAAAGGCTATCATTGGTGTTTTTTATTTTAGCCATTCTGACAGGTGTAAGGTGGTATCTTAAAGTTGTCTTGATTTGCATTTCCCTGATCGCTAAGGAAGTTGAGCATGACCTTAAGTATCTTTTGGCCATTTGAACTTCTTCTGTTGAGAATTCTCTGTTCAGCTCAGTGCCCCATTTTATAATTGGGTTGATTAGCCTTTTACGGTCTAGTTTCTTGAGTTCTTTATATATTTTGGAGATCAAACCTTTGTCAGTTGCAGGGTTGGTGAAGATCTTCTCCCAGTCAGTGGGTTGTCTTTTTGTCTTAGTGACAGTGTCCTTTGCTTTACAGAAGCTTCTCAGCCTCAGGAAGTCCCATTTATTCAATGAGGCCCTTAGTGTCTGTGCTGCTGGGGTTATACATAGAAAGTGGTCTCCTGTGCCCATTTGCTGTAGAGTACTTCCCACTTTCTCTTCTATCAGGTTCAGTGTGTTCGGACTGATATTGAGGTCTTTAATCCATTTGGATTTGAGTTTTGTGCATGGTGATAGATATGGATCTATTTTCATTCTTCTACAGATTGACATCCAGTTTTGCCAGCACCATTTGTTGAAGATGCTCTCTTTTTTCCATTGTATACTTTTGGCTCCTTTATCGAAGATCAGGTGTTCATAGGTTTGTGGGTTAATGTCAGGGTCTTCTATTCGATTCCATTGGTCGACTTCTCTGTTTTTATGCCAATACCAAGCTGTTTTCAATACTGTAGCTCTGTAATAGAGTTTGAAGTCAGGAATGGTAATGCCTCCAGACAATCCTTTATTGTATAAGATTGTTTTGGCTATCCTGGGTTTTTTGTTTTTCCATATAAAGTTAATTATTGTCTTCTCCAGATCTGTGAAGAATTTTGATGGGATTTTGATGGGGATTGCATTGAATCTATAGATTGCTTTTGGTAGAATTGCCATTTTTACTATGTTGATCCTCCCAATCTAAGAGCAAGGGAGGTCTTTCCATTTTCTGGTGTCTTCTTCAATTTCTTTCTTCAAAGACTTATAGTTCTTGTCAAGTAGATCTTTCACTTCCTTGGTCAGGGTTACCCCAAGGTATTTTATGCTATTTGTGGCTATCGTGAAAGGTGATGCTTCTCTGATTTCCCTCTCTGCTTCCTTATCCTTAGTGTATAGGAACGCAACTGATTTTTTGGAGTTGATCTTGTATCCTGCCACATTACTAAAGCTGTTTATCAGCTGTAGGAGTTCTTTGGTAGAATTTTTGGGGTCGCTTATGTACACTATCATATCATCTGCAAATAATGAAAGCTTAACTTCTTCCTTTCCAATACGAATCCCCTTGATCTCCTTATGTTGTCTTATTGCTATTGCTAGAATTTCAAGCACTATATTGAAGAGGTATGGAGAGAGTGGACATCCTTGTCGTGTTCCTGATTTTAGTGGGATGGCTTTGAGTTTTTCTCCGTTTAATTTAATGTTAGCTGTTGGCTTGCTGTAAATAGCTTTTATTATATTTAGGTAGGACCCTTGTATCCCTATTCTCTCCAAGACCTTTATCATAAAGTGGTGTTGAATTTTGTCGAATGCTTTTTCAGCATCTAGTGAAATGATCATATGGTTTTTTTCTTTCAGTTTATTTATATGGTGGATTACATTGATAGATTTGCGTATGTTGAACCAGCCCTGCATCTCTGGGATGAAGCCTACTTGATCATAATGGATAATTTTTCTTATGTGTTCTTGGATTCGGTTTGCCAGTATTTTATTGAAAATTTTTGCGTCGATGTTCATGAGTGAGATCGGTCTGTAATTCTCTTTCTTGGTTGGGTCTTTTTGTGGTTTTGGTATCAGGGTAACTGTAGCTTCATAAAAGGAATTTGGCAATGACTCTTCTGATTCTATATTGTGAAATACCTTAAGGAGTATAGGTATTAGTTCTTCTTGGAAGTTCTGGTAGAATTCTGCATTGAAACCATCTGGTCCTGGGCTTTTTTTCGAAGGGAGATTTTTGATAACCATTTCTAATTCTTCGCGAGAAACCGGTCTATTTAGATCATTCACCTGGTCTTGGTTTAGCTTTGGTATATGATACTTATTTAAAAAAAATGTCCATTTCTTTTGTATTTTCCAGTTTTGTGGCATACAGGCTTTTGTAGTAAGATCTAATGATTCTCTGAATTTCCTCTGTGTCTGTGGTTATGTCCCCCTTTTCATTTCTGATCTTATTTATTTGCGTGTTCTCTCTCTGTCGTTTAATTAGTTTGGATAGGGGTTTGTCGATCTTGTTGATTTTCTCCAAGAACCAGCTTTTTGTTTCATTGATTCTTTGGACTGTTTTCTGTGTTTCTATTTTGTTGATTTCAGCCCTCAGTTTTATTATTTCCAGTCTTCTACTTCTCCTGGGCGCGTCTGCTTCTTTTTTTTCTAGAGCTTTCAGGAGTGTTTTTAAGTCCCCAATGTATGCATTCTCCGTTTTCTTTAAGTGGGCACTTAGTGCTATGAACTTTCCTCTTAGCACTGCTTTCATTGTGTCCCATAGGTTTGAGTATGTTGTCCCTTTATTTTCATTAAATTCAAGGAAGACTTTAATTTCTTTCTTGATTTCTTCCTTGACCCAGGTGTGGTTCAGTAGTTGACTGTTCAGTTTCCATGAGTTTGTCGGGTTTTGGGGGCAGCGTGGTTGTTGCCTTCTAACTTTAATCCGTGATGATCTGATAAGACACAGGTGGACACTGATATTTTTTTGTATCTGTGGAGGTTTCCTTTGTTACCAAGTATGTGGTCAATTTTTGAGAAGGTTCCATGAGCTGCAGAGAAGAAGGTATATTCTTTCCTATTTGGGTGGAATGTTCTATAGATGTCTGTTAAGTCCATTTGCTTCATTACCTCCAATAATTCTCTTAATTCTCTATTAGGTTTCTGTCTGATTGACCTGTCCCTTGGAGAGAGAGAAGTCTCCTTCTACTAGTGTGTGTGGTTTGATGTCTGCCTTGAGTTCTAGTAATATTTCTTTTACATAAGTAGGTGCTTTTATATTGGGGGCGTATATATTCAGGATTGAGACGTCCTCCTGATGAATTGTTCCTGTTATGAGTATAAAGTGACCGTCTCGGTCTCTTCTGATTGATTTTAGTTTGAAGTCAGTTTTGTTAGAAATTAGTATGGCCACACCTGCTTTTTTCTTAGGACCATTTGCTTGAAACACCTTTTCCCAACCCTTTACTCTGAGTAGGTGCCTGTCTTTGTGGTTGAGATGTGTTTCTTGCAAACAGCAGAATGTTGGATCCTGTTTTCGTATCCAATCTTTTAGCCTGTGCCTTTTTATAGGTGAATTGAGCCCATTAATATTAAGTGATATTAATGACCAGTGGTTGTTTACTCCGGTTATTCTTATTGCTTTTGGTAGTAGAGATTGTGTGTCTCCCTTCTTTGAGATGTGCTCGTGAAGGGTCATTAGATGCCTGGGTTATTATAGGCAGTGTTGGCAGTGTTGGATTCCTTGGGTTGCGATTTTCCTTCTATTACTTTCTGTAGGGCTGGATTTGTGGCTACGTATTGTTTAAATTTGTTCTTATCCTGGAATGTCTTGTTTTCTCCATTGATAATGAACGATAGCTTGGCTGGGTATAGTAGTTTGGGTTTGCATCCATGGTCTCTTAGCTTCTGCAGAACCTCTATCCAGGACCTTCTGGCTTTCATAGTTTCCATCGAGAAGTCAGGTGTAAGTCTGATCGGTTTACCTTTATAAGTTACTTGCCCCTTTTCTTTTGCAGCTCTTAATATTCTTTCTTTAACCTGTATATTTTGTGTTTTGATTATTATATGGCGAGGAGATGTTTTTCTTTGATCCAGTCTGTTTGGTGTTCTGTATGCTTCTTGAATATTTAAATGAATATCTTTCTTTAAGTTGGGAAAGTTTTCTTCCATAATTTTGTTGAAAATATTTTCTGGGCCTTTGAGCTGTGACTCTTCTCCTTCTTCTATTCCTATTATTCTTAGGTTTGGTTTTTTTATTGTGTCCCATAGTTCCTGAATGTTTTGTGTTGAGAATTTGTTGGCTTTGCTGTTTTCTTTGATCTGTTCGTTTATTTTCTCTATGGTGTCCTCAGCATCTGAGAGTCTTTCTTCTAGCTCTTGTATTCTATTGATTATGCTTGTTTCTGTAGACTCTGCTCGTTGGCCTAGATTTTCCATATCCAGCTGGTCCTCAGTTTGTATTTTCTTCTTTGCCTTCATTTCAGTTTTCAATTCTTGAACTGTTTCCATTACCTGCTTGATGGTTTTTTCTTGGTTTCCCAGGGTATCATGTACATATTTACTCATTTCTTCAAACTTTTTGTTATACTTCTCATCCATTTCTATAAGGGCATTTTTTACATGTTGTTTAAGGGACTCTATTATCTTCATAAAGTCGATTTTTTCCACTTCTTCTGTGTTAGGTTGTTCAAATACTTCTGTTGTAAGATCATTGGGTTCTGATGTTTTCATGTTGTTTTTCGGATTATTGGGTGAATTCTTGCCTTGGCGCCTGCCCATTTCCTCCTATTGATCCTATCCAATGGGTCCTTTAAAAACCGGATCAGGTTTCCCTGCTGGCCAAGGGCTCCGCTTACAAAATGCCCTCACTCTCTTTCGTGGTTCCTGCTGCAGGCCAAGAACCCTCTCACCCCTCCGAAGGATCTTCAGGACAGGACCAGGCTCCCCTTGTGCCAGTGACCTGGCCAACCAAAAGCCTACCTCTTTGATTCAATTGTAGTAGGGCGAACTGCTCTCCTTATTGCACGCCTGTCCCCGCCGCTTGGGTCTGCCGCTGCGCTGGTCCCCGAAAGCCTCTTCCTGTATGTGGTGTTGCTCCGCCGCGTCTGGCCGCCGCGCCGCTCCGCCTCTGCGCGTCTGGCCGCCGGGCCGCGCCGCTCCGCCTCTGCCACAAGTGAGGATTTTGACACCAACAGGTTTGGCCTGGCTTTTTGAAGGAGCAGACTTAGCCTGGCATACCTCAGTCTTTAGTGCTGGCCTACCGACTCTGCATTCACTGTGGGCAAAATCTGCCCTGAGTGAACTCTGCTTTGACGGTGCTGATGGAAACCCCACTGCTTCTTTTAGACGTTTCAGCCCTTCTTCCTTCATTAAGGCCATGAGATTTGTGTCAGGCTCATCTTTGGCAAGGCGCACACTAATCTCCACTTCATCCACACTGTTTTCAGGAGACAAACTGGGGACTTCCACAGGTCCTTTGTATTGCACTCCTGACTTCGAGGTACCTGTCCAGTTGAGCTTGATGGTCTACTCATAAAAGAAAGTAAGTTTGCCTCACGCTTGCCCTCCTCATCTACTAGAACTGCCAGGAACTGAGTTTTCAGCTTTTCTGTGGACCGATCTGAAGCATCCCTTTCTGTCCAGTGCCAGTGGTTGAAGTTGGTGGGATCTGTCCACTCCTTCAAGAGCCAGCGTGGATCTCCCTCACCCCATTTGGCCATCAGCTAACTTATCCCTCACCAATACCAGTTCCCAAGCAGCCGCTGCCACAGCCTCAGGACTGCTCGGTCCCAGCTGCCCCGCAGTGCCTGGAAACTACTAGAAGCGGCAGTAGCACCTCTTAGCTTGCTTTTTCAATCTATGACTCTTTTTGTTCTTTAAAACTATAAAAACTTCACGAAACTGCTTCCATGTTGGAAAATAAAAGTCGTAGTAACCTCAATTTGTGTTCCCAGGCCATGGTTACCAAAATGGCTCCAGAATAAACTATCTCTTATACCCTTTAGGAAGACAGCTGTTTGTTTGTGTGTGTGTGTGTGTGTGTGTGTGTGTGTGTGTGTGTGTTAATGTGAAGATGCCATAAGGAAACCTTCTGATTTATAGGCTACTTTTTTTAAATACCAAAAAAAAAATAATTCGTTAGTGACTTTATTCATTTGGCGACTGAGCTTATCTTCGATGAGTCGGAAGCCAGAAGTACACCAGAAGGCATAAAGAACTCGATTGGTCTCGTGGGACGCTGACAATTCAAAAGAAGTCAAGAGGAGAGGGAGCACCATTTACTAGTGGTTCGAAAAACGTGTTTGTATGAGATGCTCATCACATCTGTGCTACAGAAATAGTACCCTGATGCTTCAGTACTCATGGACACCACACAAAACCATCTATTTCCTACTTTAGCATGAGGTAAGGATGGTTTCGTGGAGTGTCCACCTTCCCATATGAGTATCTTTTGTAGTGGCCACGATCATTCTGTCTGCTTTCTTCTCTGAAGTTCATAGCTACTTAGGATTACAATCCTTTTTCTGCCTTTCCTTTTTGGACCTAATGTGTCTACCTCTATCCCTACGCCCAGTCAGTCTTGTCTTCTAGGACTCCAGTAACAACACACCTGAAATTCTCATGGGATTTCATGATGGTTTTGATGCAACTTCCCTATAGTTTCTGAAAGGATACAGATTATTCTACGTCCCTCTGGCTTCCTGCTTTGCACCTTTGATAGTATACTGGTGTATGGAGATGTCTCAATAGCATCTGTATTAATTCCCCTTAGAAACAATTCTAACAGGGCTGGAGAGCTAGCTCAGCTGTTAAGAGTGCATGCTACTCTTGTAGAGGACCCCTAGCAGCCGCATCAGATAGCTCGTGACTGCTTGCAACTCCAGCTCTAGGGGATGCAACACCCTCCTCTGGTCTCCATAGGCACCTGTACTCACATCACAGGCACACACACACACAGACACACACACATACCACACACACAGATACTTCAAAATAAAATGAATAGTTCTTTAGAAAATGCAAACAGTCTCTAAAAAAATATTCATTCTAAGGTTTTTCATTCACCTTTTCCAAAATACAAGAAAGACTAATGTTCAGCAGTTTTATAATTTGTAGCAACTTCTAGCTTTGGGGTATAATTTACATACATTAAATTTCACCTATTTTAAGTGTATAATTTAATGAAACTTAGTAATTATATGCAGTGTTATAATTACAATAATCAAGATACAAAACAGTTCCCTCTGTGCATGGTACCCTAGTGCCTTTCTGCAACTCACCACCTTTCCCAGATCCCTGATTTTCCCTTTCATTGATCAGTAGCATTCTATAGAACTGATATGCCATAGGAACAGTTACACTTTTTGAATCACATTTGCATAGTTTCAAGTTTGCAGGCATTATGAATTATGCTGCTATGAACATTAATGTATAAATCTTAGTGTAAACCGAGTTCTATGTGCTTTTGCATCAGTCAGTGAATTCTTTCATATACTAAACCCAATTACAAATGCTTTTTCATTTCATGCTAACACCAACCCTCAGGTCTGGTAGTTTCAGCTCACCCCAAAACAGTGAAGTTGCACAACTTTATACCACAAGGAAATGGAGGAGTTAGGATTTGAACTCTGCTGATCCACGTGGTTGTCATGGGGATCAAATGAGTTAATACATATAATGTGCTTAGAATAGCAGGCGTTCAATAAATGTCAGCTATTATAACTAAGCTCTTTCCCACACACGATCCTGCCACCCACAGCGTACTCAACGGTGTTGGAAATCAGGCTTCACAGCGGCGGAAAGAAATGGATAACGCCGCATCGTTCCTTTCTTCTCTCTTTTACCGCTGTCCTTCACGCAGGCCCCAGGTTAAGAAAACAAAATCTGTGTCTCCTCACTTTGGCAACTGAGATCACAAAAGTAGTGACAACAGACATCCTCCATGCTAACACATAAAACAAAATGATTTCACTGGGACGAGCCTCCTCGTTGGGCCAGGTGGATTTTGTGCCTGGAATCTGACAAGAAAAACAAGGTGATCCATATTAGAGTTTCCTCACCCCCGTCACCAACCACTTCTTTCTTTCCTTGAATCACTTGAGTTTTGTGGATTTGAAGAACACTTCTCACAAATATTACAGAACTCCCTCTGGGAAAAGCAAAAGATGACGTTCATTTCAAATAGAAAGGAATCTGGGGTTCAGAGTTCAGGTCCATGTTTGGGTATAAATATGTAGATATGTACACACTGAGGTTATCTACAGAGTAATCTCTGTGATGGCAAAAGATTTAGTTTTAAAAAGTGGTTCCCATCTGAAGCCCAGGAAAAGCAGAGTACTCCTATAAACACTACAAAGGAGTTTGTTTAGTTTGAGGGTTTTTTGTTTGTTTTGTTTTTGAGGTAGGGACTGGATTACGCTAGAGAAGTCAGGTTGGCCTTGAACTCAAAGGCAGTCCCCTGCTTCTGCTGGGATTGAAGGCTACACCAACAGGTCTGGCTAGTTTTGCAGTTTTAAAGAGAGCCACTTAAGAAAAGCATATCTGAAAATCCCGCAGGAAGGAATTGAAGAGTTTTTGTTCCTGGTGTGCTAATCATCCACTTTTGTCCTCTCGATCTTGTCAGATAAGCATTTTTGGCAACTGTCAAGTTTTCTCCTAACTGGATATGAGACCAGCAGAATGACCAACTTCTCAACGTACGTACACCTCTCTAAGTGAAGTGGGACTTTTGTCTTGTTTCAGCTGGCTATATTTGGTGCCTGTGTTAGTCTCAGCTACTAGGGTGGCTAAGGGAGGAACATGGGACTTCAGAACCAGCCTAAACAGCATAGTGACTCCTTGTCCTAAATAAATAAATAAATAAATAAATAAATATGCTTTTAGTTTAGATTTTATGTTCGAAATCACTCAGATAAAATTTGAACTGACGACCAAGAGGCTGAAGAGACGGCTCGGTGGTAAAGAGCACACACTGCTTTTGCAAAGGATCTGAATTCAGTCACCCATGTCTCCCAATCACCTATAGCTCCAGCTCCAGGGGATCTGGTACTCAGTACTGGTTTCTGCAGGCTCTGAACACAATGTACACATATATACATACAGGGGAAAACTCATATACATAAAACATTTTTTTTAATTTAGCTGATCGATATCTATTATTTTGGCTCTTAACTCTGGTTTTGGCGATCATGCTGAAAAATATTATAGTACTTAAAAAGTCAATAATGAACACTGTGTTTCCAAACTCACTCTCAGGACTCTATATTATGTTTCAACAAATAAGAAAAATTTATTTTTAGCCTCATGGCATTCTAATGAACTTGATAATTAAAAAAATAACCTGAACAGATTTGATTAACTGAAGCATATGCAAATAGTAATACCAAAAATGAAAACATAAATAAAGGGCATATATGTAGAAAATAAGACCCCACTATAGGTTTCATACATACAAGTCCCGAAAAAACTATAGCCAAACTCTGTTTCCATTTGTTCTGACACTCTTCAAGGGAAGAAAAGTCAGTAGATTCTCCAGTAGTCCATGACTCAGAAGTGGTGACAATTATCCACAATGTTCTCAGGTTGTGTTCTCAAGTCAGTAGATGAAGCAAACTGTTATGTGGTCAAAAGCATAGTGCCTACTGGTATTGAGACGTTACAAAGCCACAGAGAAGCAGGCTGGGGTTGTAGCTCAGTAGGTACTCAGTTAGCATGCATGAAGTACTGGGCTCTGTGATTCCAGCACTCGGGACGTACAGTCCTTAAAGCCTAAGCCTATTTTTCAAAGCATTAAATCATAACAGTAACCGTTGGGCATCATAAATGATATGAAGCATTAGCAATAAATGCAAGAATAGCCAGCCCCCTATATTCATGTATAGATCCAACAAGCAGCAACTGAGCATGCAAAAAAATTCTGTCTGTAGTGAACACAGATGGAATTTTTGTTCTAGGCCTAGGGATGTAGCTCAGTTGGCAGAGTGGTTGCCTAGCATGCAAAAGATTCTGGGTTTGGTTCCTACCACCACACAAAATGCATGTAAGGGCGAATGCTTGTAGTATTAGCACTTGGGTTGGAGGTAGGATGATCAAACAGTTTAGGTTCATCCTAGGTTACACAGAGAGTTCAAGACCAGCTTGAGATATATAAAACTGTCTCAAAATAAGCAAATTGGTAAATAATAATAAAACAAGTTTTCTTATCATTATTCCCTAAACTACAGAATGAGTTTCATGGCTTTTATGCAGTAGTGTATACTATAAATGATCTAGAGAATATGGGAATATGGGCATGCATTGTTGTGCACTGTAAGTGATACAGAGAATATGGGACAGACATATATGATATATAGATATTATCTCCCTTATGGTACAGACTGAACCCAGGGCCATATATTATTCTAGTGCCTGTGTCATAGAAATAATCTGCCTTCCCAGGGAGAAATCACTCTCTACACTTAGAAATTAATAAAGGAAAATCTCTTTACTGAAATAAAGTGTGTGGTTAGCTGTGGCTACTGTCCAAGGAAGAGCTGGCTTTGAATAAAAGATTTCACTAACACACACACACAAGCACTTTAGGCTTATGCATGCCACATAAACTGTCATCCTTAAATGTCTTTTAGGTCCCTGGTCCAGGTTACACTTTGAACAATTTAAATAGAGACAGGAGACTGCAAGTCTAGCTGCTTGACCAGACGGAACATTTACACAGCAAAGAGACTACCAGAATTATGGCTTTAGTACACCAGTGTTGTTCTGTTCAAATACTTGCTACCTGGGTGCACTGGCCACCTGGCAGAATTATGCTTTTCATGATATGAGGGGACTTAATGGCAGAACAGGCAGGATTAATGGTATTTGTTAACCTGCTCTGCCTCCTTGAGCTGGCTGTCAGAGGGATGGTCGTCTTTAGGGATGGGCCTAATGGCTGTCAATCCCGCAGAACAAGCATTTACATAATAGTGCTTAAATAATTTCTCTTATCTCTAACAGGCCTGGTTAGCATATTATTTATCTTGCGGGAATTTTGGCAGCAGCACTCCCTTAACTGAGTTCTACTTGACACCAATTCTATTACTTTGAGTTTCATCTATATCATCTGAACTGAATCTTAAACATCTTATATGCAAATATTAATATGCTATTTTATAAGGGTCGTGAGCATCTATGGATTTGGTCTCCAGGAGAATACTGAGACTAATACCCTTCAGTTATCAAGGGCTCACTGAACACTATAGAGTTACTGGAAAATATTCAATGAGAAAATTATGACCATCCCTTCCTAAGAGCTATCTGTTTGACTTCTGCTTTAAGAATTGGAATAATCACACAAAGCCATTGAGCCATAATGTAATCACCCTCTCCCACCCTCAACCCCACCAGTACAGGGGATCTTGCTTTGGCAGACAGCACTGATGGCCTCTGCTCCGTTCTGATGATCAGGGAGCTTGCACATTTTCACATGCTACATAATTAATTCCACCAAAACCTTCTCCAGGGGTCATCCTTGAAAAAATATGAGCCATAAAAATTAGTTTCACATCAACATAGTTATCTCATTTCTAGGTTTAAAACAAATACTCTCTCCATGCACTACAATCATTTGAAATACAAATGTGCCAAGCTCCATTTAAGTTGCTTAGTCCATAGGAACTATTTCCATCTCCTATAAAAATGGTAGCTCACACTACAATGCAGAAATTTCTCTTGAAGACCGCAAGGATTTGGCCTCAGAGGGGGAAAGAAAAACAGGAGCTCCAATGCCACATGCAAAAGCAAGCTGGTTGTGTATATTCTGATGCCAACCAAGCTGGCCATTGTGTGCCCCTTTTCCATGCTGGCTGCTTCCCAGAACTCATTACGACAAAGGTTGTTCTTTCTCCCTCCTCAATGAATGCAGCTTTTGAATACACTTTCTAGTTCTATTTGGTCCCAGCACCGATAGGTTATTTTAACCATGATCTCCTAATGGGAAATTCACTCACTTTATTCCCAGAGAATGAGCTGCCCTGTGACAATTATAGCAGTTTTCAAAACTCCAGGATATGTGGTGTTTTTGAAAGGAAAGGGATGGAGTCCTTGGCAAAACAACAAAGAACCAATTTCCCTTTGGTCTATCCTTGTCTGTTTTAAAGCTTGCAGTGAAATGGTAAAAGCAAGAGGGGAAGTACTTGGGTTGCAGTTTTGTAGGTGCTACACATAGTTTTTACTAAAATAAGCTCTGTTCCTTTGTGTGTGTGTGTGTGTGTGTTTGTGTGTGTGTGTGTGTGTGTGTGTGTGTACATGCGTGCGCGTGCAAGTGCCATAGTGTGGAGGTTAGGACAACATTGAGTGTTAGTCCTTGTCTTGTCTTCTACCTTGTCCGAGCCAGGGTCTGCTACATACACCCCAGGCTAGCTGGCTTATGAGCCTCTGGGGATTTTTCCGACTCTAACTCTCATCTCACCACAGAGTGCTGGGATTACAGACACTGGTTACTATGATAGGTTTTATGCGGGTTATGGGGATCTGAACTCAGGTCCTCTCAACGGCATAGCAACTGCTTTATCCACTAAGTCATCTCCCCAGCCCTAAGGCAATTTTTTGTGGTATCTTATTACTGCTCCGAAAACTAGTGGGCTAGGGTCCATTTCTTTCTGGAAAGCAAAGCAAGGTTAGCAAAAGAGAAGAAAAACTTTCAATGGAACCAATGAAGTGATATGGAAAAGGTGGCCTATCTCTTGACTTCCCACTTTATGGCACAAAGGACCACAGGAATCAGCAAGAGACTTGACAAATGCTGGAAGAGTTGATGCTGACCTCTGAGCCTTCAGCCCATCTCTCAAAAGGCTTGCATAGTGATGGCAATAAACCAGTGAAATAGGTCTGTGTAGGGTCTCATTTAGCAAAATGGCAGAGTAGCTGACATAGTGCCAGTTCCCTCTGGTATAAGGCAGACAAGGGAGCGCTGCCACATTCGTGCCTTGGGCGCTGTTTTGGGGGAGGCAGACACACTTCTCAAGCTAGGTGGTGCAGGCAAGGGGCTCTGAAGGGAATAATTTTGACTTTAGAATCTTCTAAAGGTTCTTTTAAAAAGCAAATTTGTTTAGTGGATGGAGGTCTCCTCCCGCCAATATACATGAGGGTGCAGGTGGAGGACAAAAGTTTACAGATAAGATTTTCTTTAATCACTCTCTACACTCCCAACCTTACTTCTTGTTCATTTGAGACAGGGTCTCACTTTGTAGTCCTGGCTAGCCTAGAGCTCATTATATAGACCAGGCTGGCCTGGAACTCAAGAGATCCATCTGCCTTTGTCTGCTCAGTGCTGGGATTAAAGGCAAGCAAAACACCACCGTGTCCAGCCACCTCATTTTCTGACAGAAACTCTCACCGAACCTGGAGGTCACCAATTCTGCCAGACTGACTGACTAGCAAGCCCAAGGGCTCTTCCTACCTCTGCCTCCCTTGTGCTTAGATTACAGGCATATGCTACCATTTGCGACTTTTTACATGTGTGGAAGGTATTCAAACATGGGCCAATTTGCACACTTAGCACTTTAGCCTCTTAGCCAGCTTCCTGGGCCCCTGGGATCAATTTCCTCATCATTATTAATTTTTCACAATCATTCTTTCCCTGTCCTTCACTCAGGGCCCCAGTTAAAAAAGAAATCTGCAACTGATGTCACAACAGACATCACTCAGAGCTAAGACACATAGTGACGTGGAAGATGAGCGTACTAGGTGGGCCGGATAGATTTCTGCATGTGGAATTTGTACCTGAACTTTATTTATGAGAGAGAGAGAGAGAGAGAGAGAGAGAGAGAGAGAGAGAGAGAGAGCTATGGTGCACTTATGGAACAACCCAGGGTAATTAGTTCTCTCCTTCTACCATATGGGTCTCAGGGATAAAATGGAACTGGGCTAGTCAAGCTTGACAGCAAGTGGCTTTACTTGCTTGGCCATCTGTCTGGCCCAGGATCAATTTCTTGAAGGACAGCTGCTTTAGAGACCTGAATTATCTCAGATGTGTGGCCCTGGAGATGCTGTCATCAAAGTGCCCCACAGAAAAGCAAATGGAAGGCCGGAGTGTTGGAGTGTCTTGTGGTAATCACCTTTCCCCACCGTGTTTCTATAAATGGCAGGAATGAAAGGTTAAACAAGAATTTCAGGGAAGAAAGTCAGAAAGACGAGCTTCCACAACCTTCTTCAGTGCAATATATGCCACATGCAGTAAAGGCTATGTGGTGAAAATGCTAGCAGGCATCAGACTTTGTCACAAAAAGGCCTCCTGGCTTGGAAGAATCCCCTCAGCTTCCTATGGTATTAAATAGATGCTTGATTCCGCTTCTTTATTTCTCTAAAGTGCAGACCACAAAACCATTGACTCACAGGGTAATTGTAAAGATCGTATGCATGTGAGAGCGTCTGGTAAACTGTAATCCGAAAGAATGAACAGGGCCAGTGAGATGGTTTCAAGGCTAAAGGTGTCTGTTGTCAAGCCTGGTGACCTGAGTTCGATTCCCGGGGACCCACATAATGGAAAGAGAAAACTGATTCCTGTAAATTGTCCTTTGGCCTCTATAGGCCACTTTGGCACATCTACCCTCAATAAACAAACAAGCAAATAAATAAATGTAAATACATAAAATATCTTAGAGTAACTCTAACCAAACAAGTGGAAGACTTTAAATCTTTGAACAAAGAAATTGAAAAAGACACCAGAAAATGGAAAGATCTCTCATGCTCTTGGGTAGGTAGAATTAACATAGTACAAATGGCAATTTTACCAAAAGTAATCTACAGATTCAATGCAATGTCCATCAAAATCCCAGCAAAATTCTTCACAGACCTCAAAAGAATGGTACTCAACTTCATCTGGAAAAGCAAAAAAAAAAAAAAAACAACAAAAAACAAAAAACAGGATAGCCAAAACAATCCTGTACAATAAAGAAACTTCTGGAGGCATCACAATCCCTGACTTCTAACACTACTACAGAGCTACAGTACTGAAAACAGCCTGGTATTGGCATAAGAACAGACAGGAGGACCAATGGGACCAAATTGAAGACCCAAATATCAATCCACAAACCTACAAACACCTGATTTTTGACAAAGAAGCAAAAAATATCAAATGGAAAAAAGAATGCATATTCAACAAATGGTACTGGCATAACTGGATATCAACATGTAGAAGAATGAAAATACATCCATATCTATCGCCATGCACAAAACTCAAGTCCAAAAGGATCAAAGACCTCAATATAAAACCAAACACTCTGAAACTCAAAGAAGGGAAAGTGGGAAGTAGGAGACCACTTCCTAAAAATAAATGCAAATATAAATAGTCAAACAAGGACGTAGCTCAGTTAGCAGAGTACTTGTCTACCACGATGAAGCCCCGAGTTTGACCTTCAACACTGTATAAACTGAATACGGGTGGATAGATGCCTGTAAGATCAGTGCTTTTGAGGAAGAGGTAGGAGATTCAGAAGTTCAAGGTCAATTTAAGGCCAGCCTGGGTTCTATGAGGACCTGTTGCACAGAATAAGATAAAACAAAATAACAAAAGCATTGTCTGCTTGGACAAGAAACAATGACCTTTGGCCAGAAAAGAATAGGGAAAAACTAATTGAAGAAAGAGATCTGAGGTCTCAAAATGATTAGAAGATATGAACAAATTTAAGCATTCCAGTGAAGACATTGAAGGAAGTAACTAAATCTTTCCCTATATTATTGAGTGGGGCATGGAAAACACCTGCAATTTGCAAGAGGGAAAGGAAGATATATGCTTTAACAGCCATAGAGTAGGGAATTTGATAGACATTCTAGCCAACAGTCTACAAGCGACTTTTGAGAAATGTTGTATGAGTACTTAGGAATGGGTACAGTGAAATTAGATGCCAGACCAGCCTCTCTTTGTTTCTTTTGATAAGGTTACCTTGCTATGCTCAGGGAATACTCTAGGGACAAGCTATCGGGATTTGGATAAGTATATTAGTCAAGTTTCTTTCCTGTACAAAACACCTGAACTAAACAACTTAAGGAAATAAAGGTGGTATCTGGACTCATAGTATCAGAGATTTAATGGGTTGATTTCCATGACTACCCAGTCTCCTTTGTCTGGGTCTGTGGTAAGGCAGAAGATCATGAAGGGAGGGTGCAGTAGAACAAAGAGACTCACATCATGGTGGCCAGGAAGCAGAGAGAAAAAAATGTCTGCATTTCCTCCTTCTTCTCCTATTATTCCATCTGGGCGCCCAGTCTATAAAATGGTTGCTGCTTTCATTCAGGGGAGGTCTTTCTTCCTTAGTGCATCCTCTCTGGAATCATCCTCACAAACATAGACAGACACATGTTTTCCAAATCTTCTAAGCAAACCTGTTCACCCCAATGTGTATGTATGCATATGTGTGTCCACAGCCAAGTGTACACGTGCGTGTAGAAGCCAGAAAACAACCTCAGCAATCATTCCCTGGATATCACCCACCTTGTTTCTTTGAAACAGAGGCTCTCATTGATGTGGAACTTGCCCAGTAGGCTAATCTGGCTGCAGACAAGCCCAAGGGATTCACCTGCCCCATTTTTCAGCACTGAAATTATAAGCATGTATTTCCATGAAGGACTGAGCTTTATGGGCTGAGCCATCTCCCCATCTTTCCTAGGCATAGCTCCACTCAATCAGGATTAAGCACTGTCAGGGTTTTACCAAAGCTTTAAGCTTCCCTGTTCAAAAGAGAATTCAGAAGAAATTCCTTCAGGAAGATTGCTGCTTAAAAGATCTCCAAGCTGTGTCTGGAAGCAGTGATCCAAGCATGAGGTGGCTGAGTGGGATGCCAGTATTTCTGTGTGCTATGTGCCTCAATTGTTGTCTTGTTGTTATGATATGATACCCTGACAAAAGCAATGGAAGGGGCAAAGCGTTTATCTGGGCTCACATTTCCAGAAGTTTCATCCCATCATGGCAGGGAAGACATGGCAGCGGCTAGCAAAGGCATGATGGCAGGAGCAAGACATTGGCTGGCCACATTGTCGCTGCATTCAGGAAATACAAAGGGAATAGAAAGTGGGGCTGGACTATAAAACAGCAAGACTCATTCCCAGTGAATACTTCATCCAGCAAGGCTCCCTGCTGCTGCTAAAAGTTCCAGGACCTTCCCAAACAGAGCCACCAGTTGGGAACCAAGTGTTCTAAACCACAACATGTATCGATGTTTAAAATTACATTATTGGTACTTTGATGATTAACTGTGCAGGGAATTTGAAGCCAAGAAGGAAGGCCAACCTATGGCATTGCAAAATTAACTGGGTACCTAAAGGATCCTGGAAATCCAGAAAATGGGGAGACTAGAAAGATTGAATGTCATGAGGACAAATGTCTGGGTCTTAGGAACTAAATGCATGATTTCAAAACGGGGTGGGGGAAAAGGTGTGGTTGTTTGAATGAGTTGTCTCTCATAGTCTTGGGCATATGAATATTTGATCCCCAACTGACCTCACTGTTTGGGGAGGCTTAGGAGGTGTGGCCTTCCTGGCAGAAGTATGTCACTCGGGGTGGCTTTGAGAGTTTAAAGACCGGCACCCCTTTGAGTTTGCTATCTCTGCTTCATGGTTGAAGATGCGAGAACTCAGCTTGCTGCCACACTTCCCACCCCCAACATAGACTCTCACCTCTTTGAAACCAGAAGCCAAACAAATTCTTTCTTCTGTAAGTTTCCTTGGTTAGAGTGTTTTGTCACAGTGATAGAAAAGTAATTAATACAGAAGATTTGGGGCTGACTCAACAGCCCCAGAAAACAATTGAACGGGCTTATTTTGGGCAAACATCTATGTAAGTTCAAATGGTGTCATCACTCAAGAAGGTCAACCAAAGCTTACATTGAAACCCAATTAGGAATGCTGATATCCATGTTCCATTCCGGATATGTATTGTCTTTAACAAGGAGTCTAGCAACCATACAGAAGAGGATGTGGGTGGATTAGAAGTACCCAGCACACTTTATCTCCTGAACTCCACACTCTGTGAAATGTCTCTATTTGTGCGTAAGTGAAGCATCAGCACTGAGAAAAATTCAAGTAGGGCGAAGAGTCTTCCAGGAAGTGAGAAATTCTTCATGGAAATTTAAATTGCTTGCAAGTATGTTTTAAAGTACTATTGGAAGGAGTCATTGAAATGACAGGAAATGCTTTGTGTTAAAAATCACTTTTATACAATAGCTGAAAATTCCAGATTTTGAAAATAAAGGGCCAACATTTAAGTAAAGTTTCCAGGGTTTATTCTGGTCTCGACTTTAGAAGATTGCCTTCACAACTGAACGGAACTATGGAACTTTTAACTCAGCTCCAAAACAAGCCTGGGCTTTCCCCCCTTCCATTTCATTTATTTCCGTTAATAGAACATGAATTAGATATGCAAATCCACTCTTGCTAAAAGTAAAATATAGGCTCTTAGTCATCTCTTCTTTGGTAAAATTGTCTGGTGTTGGTTATTAATCAGCCCACAAGTAAAAGATTAACTTTTAAAATATGATGGTTGCATAAGAGTTTTCCTTTACCCCTTGGGTCAAATGAGGGGAAATTCCATGACCTAGAAAGCAATGTATGCTGTTTCCACAGAAAACATTCTGTTTCCACAAAGTTTGGCAATAGCATTCCTGGGCAACTGATATCTTTCCTTTCTCACACTTCTTCAAGAAAGCAATTCACTGCAGAATTCCCCAAAGTGATTATTGATTTGCACGTAAAATAAGACACCCCACACCCCCATTTCTGAAACCCCAAGGAAGCATTTCTTACCTTAATTCTCAAGACTTTCCAACGTGGTTAAGTATGTATCTAAGACAGCAAGCAGTACTGGGTAGGATGCTAAGAAATGTGGAAATGTGCAGCTGCCCAATCCCCAACAATCTATCTTCTGAGACAACAGACACACAGAGCATGGGAAGCTAGGAGACAATTCTCCAGAAGAATTTGATCAAAGGTCATTGTGCTGATGGTCCCAAAGACAAAGATTAGTTATCACATAATCAAGGGCTAAATGGAGCGTAGTACATATATACCCACACAATGAATTACTGAACCATGGGAAGGAAGGAAATAGAAGTCATGACATAGATAAACCGCAAGAAACATTGTGCCAAGTGAAGGAGGCCAGATGCAAGAGATGACATATGATTTTACTTAAACACCCAGAATTAAAAAACCCACGAAGACAGGAAGGGAAGAGCGGTTGCTTATAGCTGTTTAGAAGTGGAGAAGGCAAGTCGGATGTCAGTGAATGAGGTTCTTTTTTCTTTCTGAGGTACTTGTAATAGAACTCGGGGCTTTAAGAGTACCAGACAAGTGCTCTATCACTGAGCTGCACCTCCAGCCCTCTATTTTAGGGGGAAGAAAGTGTTCTAAAATTAGACTGTGGTGCGGCTAGAGAGATTGCTCAGTGGTTAAGAGTACATACCACTTTCCCAAGGAACTGAGTCTGACTCCCAGCACCCGCATCAGGTGGCGTACATCTGCTCCAGGGGGATCTGGCACCTCTGAGCTGTGTGAGCACTTACATTCATGTGCATATACCTACCATAGACATATAATTAATTTTAAAAATCTTAAAAAAATATGATTAGACTGTGGTGATGTGGACACAGCCTTGTGGCTATCCAAAGACAGGGTGAACTGTACAAGTTAAATGGGTGAATTATGTGGCATATAAATTCTATTTTAATTGCTAAAAAATGAAATTGTGACAAAATGTGGGACCTGCAATTTTTGATCTCTGTTTATCTGATTTAATTTCCATTTTGAGACAATTCTTTCCCCTTTTACTTTTTTTTTCCTCTCAGAACACAGGACCCTTCCAATTTTTTAAAGAACTTTTATTTTGTTTTGTGGTCACTTTAGCCTTTCAGGAGGGTTGTCAAAATGTCAGAGAGCCATACAGTGGTATAGTATTTGTGTCTTAATAAATAAAGCTTGCCTGAAGATCAGAGAGTAAAACAATCACACTGGTCAGCCTCACAGACCAGGCAGGGGTGACACACACCTTTAATCCCAGCAGCCACACTAGTTAGCCATAGATGCCAGGAGGTAACAGCGCATGCCTTTAATCCCGGCCCTAGAGAGGAGTATAAGACGAGAGGAGACAGCTCTCAGTAGTCTATTCTAAGAATTCATGAAGTCAGGATCGCTATTTCAGTCTGAGGTAGAGGTAAGAGCCAGTGGCTGGCTGCTTTGCTTTTCTAATCTTCAGGTTAAACCCCAATATCTGTCTCTGCATTTTTATTAATCATACAACAGAACCAAGCACTGTAATTCCAGCATCTGGGAGGAAGAGGGATTCCAAATTCAAGGCCAAATTGGGCTAGAAAGTGAGACTTTGTCTCAATGGGTAAATGCCATTAGAGTTTTGATAAATCCCTTACTAACTGAGCTTCTTACGTTAACATTTACATTGCTATTCAACAGTCCTCATAATTAGACAGCCAAGCTTGGTACAGCGCTATCAACTCAACTATAGCAGCTATCAGTTCTTCAAGTAGCATGCCCTTTTCATCCTAGGATCTTACACCGGGTTTACTTTTCACGTGTCTTTGGTCTACGTCAATTTGACAGTCTCTCAGTCTTCTCTATGACCTTGACTCTCTTCAAGATGATTGGGCACACCCTGGCTTTAGGTGACATTTCCTCTTGTTTGGTTGAGGTTGTGCATTGGAAGGGAAGTCAGAATAAGGATGCTTTTGACATCGCAGCGCGTGGTATCAGGAGTGAATGATACTGATTAAGTGTTCTTGATTCATATTACTTTTGACATGCACCTTGATCACCTGGCTAAGGTGGGGTCTGCTAAGGTTCTCTACTGACAAGTTGAATGTAGAACTAATTTTCATGGGCATAACATGTTGACTTGATATCTGCCAGGGGCCAGAGACAATATAAAGCTTAAGAATATAACTGCTCATTTTTGTGTGTGAATTAAGATGATCAGTGGAGCCTTTAAGACAGAGAAAACCCAAGTGTCTTTAGGGAAGACACTGAGAAGTTTGATTTTTTTTCCCCATCTGCGGTATTTCACATTCTATGGACTTTGTTAGGAGAATTGGGGCTCAGAAGATGCCAAAGTACATCAACCATTCACTTGTCCCTTACTTAGCAGGCGCATGCTTCAAACTGCCAATGAATTCCCCAGAAGGTGCACAGGACAGGACCTGTATACAGTGTAGCACCTTTTCCATCTTAATTAAGGACTTGTCTTTCACTATTGGCTAGAACTTCTACAGTTTACAGTGTGATAGCAAAGCTAATACAAATTTCCTTTTCTTTCTTTCTAATTTCATGGCAAGAGTAGATCTTAGCAACCTCAGCATATGGATTTTGTCTTTCCTGACTGAGCTGAGGATTTTTACCTTTTGTTTTAAAGAAGTGTTTCTCTTTGGCACATACCATAATCATTATTACTAAGGAAAATAAGAGTAATTTGCAAACAAACACTATGATACCACGAGAGTTATTTTGACAACTAAAATGGCTACCATGTGCCTAATAATGGATACTGAATATACTAAGGAGACAATGATTCCCTTCCAGGTCCAAGACTATATGTAATATTTCATTCTACTATTCAAAATGGAATCCAATTTAAAACTTCTGGAATTCTTCATCTAAACATTTAAAGACTTTTAAAGGTTGACAGAAAATAACCATGTGGGGGTTGGGGATGATGTATGATGATGCCCTTGTGGGGATCCCAGGGGAAGATATCGGATGTTTTGTTCTATTACTTCCCTAGGAGGCAGAGGGATTGCACCACCACTTTCTGCCTTAGTCCCTCAAGACCGAATATCTCACTGAATCTGAAGCTAGGCTGGTGGCTGGCAAGCCCCATCAATACTCCCATCTCTACCACCTCTCAGCACTGGGGTTATAGGCATGCACATATACGCACACAGAAGTTGACCTTGCTCAGCTTTTATGTGGGTTCTGGGGTTTTGAACTCAGGTCCTCATGTGTGCAGAAGCGCTTTAATCATCTAAGCCATCAGCTCAGCTCTATCAGTCATTAAACAAATAAAGCAAAGATTTATTTCCATTTTCTCTGTGTTGGTGTTTTGTCTGAAGAGGGCACCAGATTCCCTGGAACTGGAATTACACGTTGCTGTTTACTGTCACGTGGGCACTGGGAACCGAGCCTAGGTCCCCAGCAAGAACAAGTGTTCTTAATTGCCAAGCCATCTCTCTAGCTCACTATATGTCACTTTTGAGAGTGACAGGGATATTTTCAATAATAATTCCATAGGGGCAAAATAAATTTGGTCTTTCCAGGGTATCCAGGATGCATGGCTACCTAGGCGGAAGGTGAAAAAGAAAACAGGGCTAGCATTGTGAGTTTTAAAGCCATCAACGCAAAAACCAGGGAGTGCAGAATGAATGGGAAGACCCAAAGGTGGGTGTGGGAGATTTGTAAAGAAAGGAAGACAGGAAAGTGGACAAAGATTGCCCACATTGAGGGTGTTAGTAGAGCAGGGGGGATGTGAGTGAGGACTGGAATAAGCGAGAAACAGAACAAAGAATCAGGGGTGAAAAGGATCCTTAGGATTTGACAGAGAGAAGAGAGAACTAGAATGAGAAGTGGAAACAGTTGAACTTGACCTCGGTAAAAAGTCCAGTATAAAACCAAAGCCAGGCAAGGCAAGCAAGTGCCCTCAGCTTATGACTCAGAGTGCACACTCCTTTAGGACTCTTCCGCACTGACTTAGCCCCAGCCATGGGGAAGGTATTGAAAGCTTCAGAAATATACATGTTAGGTAAAATTCTAATGCAGACAGACGCAGAGGCAAAATGCCAGGAACTGGAGAATTACCGCCCCATATGATGGCTGCAGAAAGAGACTCGGAAGGAAACAAAAGGAGAAAAGGGTTTGCCCGATTTCCCCCTGCAAATAGCATAAGATGATTTGTCACTCTGAGGGTTAGCAGCCACAAGACACATCACCTGCTTCGCATTGGCAACTATGAAGGGAAGTGCTTTGTTGCTGCTGTTCGAGATACAAGAGAGTGCTCAGATTTGAGTGTAACGGTCTTTAAGTTTTAAACATGCTACGTGTGTAGGTGTTTTGCCGATATGTATGTCTGTGTACCACAAGCATGCCTGGTGCCCTTGGAGGCCAGAGGAGGGCATCTGATCCCCTGGAACTCGAGTTACAGACAGTTGTGAGCCACCATGTGGGTGCTGGGAATTGAACCCTGGGTCCTCTGGAAGAGCAATCAGTGCTCATAATCACTGAGCCGACTGTCTACTGCAAGCTTGGTGTTCTTAAAATGATACAGGGTGGCTCAGGTTCCCGTGTGAACTCCATCACACAGGCATAAGAAGTCCACTGACTGATCCACTGCATATGTCTCCTTAGCCTTAAGATGAGGCCTGCCCCTTTCTGAACAGAAACAGAGGAGGAATGGATGGGTATTGGTGGAGGGGAGGTAGGAGAATGGGAGGAGAGGAGGGAGAGGATACTTTGGTCGGGATGCAAAATTAATGAATAAATTCAATTACTACTACTACTAATAAAGAATACTGATAGTGTTTCTTTTATGGGAGATCAAAATGTCTTGGAACTTGAGTGGTACAAGACTGTCAGTATCTACTAGACACAGTTGAACTCTTCACCTTAAAATGATCTACTTTATGTTATGTAAACATAATCTCACTTTTTTTTCTTTTTTCTTTTCTTTTTTTTTTTTTTCGAGACAGGGTTTTCCTGTGCTTTGGAGCCTGTCCTGGAACTAGGTCTTGTAGTCCAGGCTGGCCTCGAACTCACAGAGATCCACCTGCCTCTACCTCCCAAGTGCTGGGATTAAAGGCGTGCACGGTCACTGCCCAGCTTTTCTTTTTTTTAAAACATCTTTATTTTTTCAAAAATAAATTGTGTGGATGTTTTGCACAGGTGTGCCTGGTCCCTTTGGGGGTCAGAAGAGGACATCAGATTTCCCTGTAACAGGAGTTATAGGTGGCTGTGAACCACTATGCAGGTGCTGGGAATTGAACCCAGGTCTTCCTCAAGAGCAGTCAGTGCTCTTAACTCATAAGCCATCTCTTTAACTCCTTCTTATTTTTTTCAAAAAGGTGTGATAGTATCTACTGCATACAGCAGGCTCAGGATTAAAGGGACCAATTAGAACAATGCCTGCCACATGTTCTAGATTCCAGTGACAGATTACAACGAGATGCTCCATCCTATGTAAGGACCATGGAAATATGCTCAAGAGATCTTTGACTAACAAATAATCAAAAACTAACATATTTAAAAGGTTAGTTCCTAAGGGTAGCACTGATGGATGCTTCTAATTTCAGCACTTGGGAAGTAGAGGCAAGAAAGATGAAGAGGGAGTTTGAGGCCAGACTGGGCTATGTGAGGTCTTGTTTCAGAAACCTGAGATAAAGTAATAATAATAATAAATGCATTTGTTTAAGTACCATCTCTGTGGTATCCTTTTCTTCACAATTTCCCTCACCAAAATAGCACGTTCTCATTTCATTAAACTGACTTTGTCTTTTAAAAATTAAACACGACATTGAGACGACTGGGCTGCTTTGAATAACAAAGCTCATCATGTCATCTTTTCCACCGGGAGCAACAACACACGAGACTACTCAGTAGCACAGGTTGTGCAAATGACACATCTCAACTTCAGCTGCCAGCAACTTACAACAAATATATTAATGCTATTCTTATTCAAAAAGTGTGAGATTAAGGAAGATATTATGAGACAAAGTCTTTGTTTTAATGGCTTGTAAACAGATACAAATGAAGAATAAGGCTCCTGTCTGAGAATAAAATAAAACATTACCATAAAGAAAAAGGCTATACTTTTCTGGGGTTGAAGGAGAACAAATTAAGGATCAGAGAAAATAAAGACTATGAATGCTCCATTCCCTGGATAATTAGATTTGACAAAGACCTACAGAACACGGAGTGCATGTAACACATTCTGAAGGTTCTGGGGGATACAACTTTTGAATCTGGGAGCTTGCTCTATTGCTGAGCTACACCCCCAGCCCCCACAAACTATTTTTGCAATTTCCAATTGTTACTAAAATAGCCCAACAATAGAAAGACAAAAATAGTAATAAGTGCCTGTGAGCACAGAGAACTGGTGGTACCCATCTCTGTCCTTGAGAAGCTGATGGCTGGAGTACAGGTGGAAAACCATCAAAGTGTCATGCAAGCCCAAAGGGCCAGGGCTGACTCCAAGGCACGTGTAGAGTCTGTCCAGTAAGAGCATTCACCGGACTACAGATGCCTCAGTTAGTAAAGTACTTGTGAGTATGAGGACCCGAGTTTGATCCTCAGAACTCACGCAAGAAAAAAAGAAAGAAAGAAAAGAAAAAAAAAAAGCAAGTGCATGCTTGTAACCTCAGTACTGCGGAGTGGGGAGGCAGGAGGATCGATGGTGCTTGCCAGCAAACTTAGCCTACTTGGTGAGTTCCAGGCCAGGAACTCAAAAGACAAGGCAGACAGCATCTAAGGAACAACACCGACAGTTATCCTCTGATGTTCCCAGGCATACATGTGAGTACACACAGGCACTTGGATGCATGTGGGCACACACAGAAATGAAATGTAGTCGAATAGAGATGGATCCAGAGAGATGTTCTGGGGGAATCTGGAACAATCTACTGTATGTCAAGATGGCTCCCATGGGCCGACTCAAATGCACCAGGAATCTTAAGCCAGCTTGTGTGAGATCAAGATCCCAAACTGTCCACCTAAAGAACTGATGACAGCGAACAAGAGAAGAGTTGTTCCCAAGGGAATTAAGTGGCCATGACAGAGTGCCGCATATCCGACACTGAGTGTGGCCGTTGTCTGGAAGCATGGGAGGTGACATCATGCACATGCCATGATGTTGTCTCACCCTTTTGGCATGATGGATAAGCCCCCGGGGTGCTTTCAGAAGACTCTCTCTACTCCTAAATTGGAGAGCTGGTTGGAGCTCATGTGTATGCACAGGCAAGACCATTCTTTGGGTCGGAAAGTTCCAGCTGTGCACTTCAGTATCATTGAAAGGCCTGGGTCACAGGGCAGGAGAGGACACTTCCTCCTTACCCTCCCCTAAACGGACCCCTCTCTCAGTCTCGAGGAAGCTAAAGGGAACACCCACCAGCCGAGCTGCTTCTCACTGCCATTTGTTCTCTTTCGCATACTGTTCTAGAAAGAAGCCCTTTTGAGATTTTGAACAGTCCATTGAGATAATCAAGAAAGCAAATGTAACAGGATCCCAAGGTTGTCTTCAGGGGCATGGAAACGTAACAGAAACCCTGAATTAGTTTCATCAGAAAACCTAGTAAGGAGGGAGAGAGTGAAAAGAGCAGTGCTCGGAGGTGGCAGGAACAAAATCAAATCTCCAAGGCTGGGGCTGAAGAGACGGCTCAGCAGTTAAGAGTACTGCCCGCTCTTCCAGAGGACCTGAGTTCAATTCCCAGCATCCACATGGTGCTTCACAACCATCTATAGTGAGATCTAGTGCCTTCTTCTGGCATGCAGGCAGACATGCAAGCAGAACACCATATACATAACAAAACAAAACAACAAAAAAATAAAAATCTGTAAGGCTGGGAACCAAGTCATTGTGCTAGGGAATCTTTTTTTAAAAAAAATTATTATCTTATTTTTAAGACAGGGTCTTGTACATTCCAGGTTGACCTCGAACTCACTATGTAGAATGGCCTTGTACTCCTGATCCTCCCACCTCCACCCCTGCCCACCGAGTGCTGGAGTTACAGGCACAAGAAACCATGCCCAGTTTCTTATGTAGGTTCTGGGAATGTGAACACAAGTCCCTCATGCTTGTGTCATGTTGAACTTTACTCAACATGTCATTTCTCCAGCCACAGATTACTCCTGATACTGAATGCCAAGTAAGTTCACTATGCTTTCTTTAACTTGTCAAATGTATGAAATGAAAGAATCCAGGTTTCTAGCTTTCATCTGGTTCAAGCAGAGAACACTCAATTGCCTGAATAGAATTCTACACTGTTCTTAAATACGGGGAAATATTGTTAAGGGTCCACCAAGAGATGCTGCAAACCCCCAAAACTCAAGAGTCTGTAGATTTGACCTTGTCTCTATTTACTGCCCTTAAAATATCTGGGAACTGGGGCTAAAGAGATGGATTGCTCAGTAAAGTGCCTTTCAAGCGAGCACAAAGACCTGCATTTGATCCCTAGAACCCATATAAAAGGCTAGGTGCCTGTAATCCAAGTTCTGGGGACATGGAGACTTGCTGGCTAGCCAGCGTAGCCAAATAGGTGAGCCCCAGGTTCAGTGAGTGACCCTGTCTCAGAAAATACAGTGAAAATTGACTGAGGAAGGTATCAGTAGTCAGTTTCTAGGTACATGGAGGTACATGTGAATATGCATGTGAGCGCATGTGCACACACACAAGATCTGGGAAATACAGTATAAGAAATGGTGTCTCTATAGTATCACATTTGTTATCCTTAGAGTTATAAACTATAATACATCATATCATAAAGTAGGATGAATTTTTTCCAAGACATTAGATAACTGAGGTTGCATTCCTGGCCAAAGACTCGAAATCAGAAAGAAAGATATAAATCAATGACAGAAGGAAATATACAACGTCTAGCCTGCATAGCATTTGAAACATGAAACGATCTAAGTAGGAGAAAGGCTTAGATGACATGATCCAGGAAAACATTTGGTCTGCCCTGAAATCTTTATGGGGGAAGGACACGGAGAGTAAGAGGGAGAAAAACAACATCTGTTGAGTATGTATACATAATTTGTGTCATCTCACTTAAAGAGACATTGAGTAATTTGTTTGGGAAGGAGTCTAGTTTTCTGGCTTTGGGTTCCCAGAACAGGGTATTTAATAACCTATTTGTACCACTTAAAAACATTTTACAATTATGTGTAGATGTGCATGTGGGAGTAGGGGGTTTGTGCACATGAGTGTTGCCAGTGCATATGAATGGAGTCCCTGGGGAGGCCAGAAGAGGGTGTTAGACCCCCTGCAACTATAATTACAGGCAGTTGTGATCTACCTGTGTGGATGCTGAGACCCAAACAGTCCTCACTTTAAGAAAAAGCTTTATTTCTTTTATGTTTGTGTGTATGTAAATGCATTTATGTACACCGCATGTATAAAGGTACCCAAAGAGTCCAGAAGAGGGCACTGGACTGCTCTGGGGACAGAATTACAGGTAGTTGTGAGCAACCAGAAATAGGCACTAGGGAACCAAATATTGGTCCCCTTAAAGGAGTAACAAGTGCACTTGACCACTGCGCCACCTCTCCAGTTCCTGCACTATTTCTCTTATAAGTCTATAAAGCAGGCATAAGTATACTGTCATCCTCAAGTACACGGGGAAGATTGGTTTATTAAAAATATGGCATCATTAAAATATGAAAGTTCATGGACTTTTATCCCAAACTGACATATTAGTTAACACAACTGCCAAAGAGCCCATTAGTTATCCTTGCTATCTTAGAAAAAGGAATGATTGGGAGAGAGGTGTAGCTCAATGGGAGAGCACTTGCTTAGAAAAAAGGAACTCTTTAATGTTCAAATAAATGTCCAGAACCTGAACTACATGTAGGGAGACCTTGAGTTCAGCCAACATCACTGAGAAGAAACAGAAGAAAAGCTGAGCAAACAGCAGAAAACACATAAATGTCTAGAAGTTGAAACTAAATGGCTGTTGGACCTTACTTTCTATTACTGTGATAAACACCATGACCAAAAGTAATCCAGGAAAGAAAGGGATTTGAATTATCTTACACATTAAGGTCTATCATCAAGCAGAAGCTAGGGCAGAACTCAGAAGCAGGAACTGAAGCAGAACCATGGCGGAATGCTGCTTACTGGATTGCTCTTCATGACTTGCTCAACCAGTGTTCTTATATAGCCCAGGACTAACTGGCCTTAAAAGGGCACAACTCACAGTGGGCTAGACATCCCCATATTTATCATTAATAAAAAACATGCCTCACAGGTATATACCTGGGCCAATATGATAAAGGTAATTCCTCCACTGAGGGTTCCTCTTCCTGGGTGACTCTAGTTTGTGTCAAGATGACAAACCCTGTCCATAATACAATAGGACAAATATACTTCATTTCTTGGAAATTTCAAAATACCTAGTAAAACCGTGAGGTGGTGGGCATGCTAACTACCTTGATTAGGTCAGTACACACAAGAAACCTTTATCAAAATACTATTGTATCCATAAATGTGTACTATTATGGGTCCAAAACTTCCATTCCCTTCAGTACAGTCAGGGTGTAAGTTTGACTCTGGTGAACCAGAAGAGATTAGTCTTATACTTCAAAGTCCAACATGATCTTTTACTTGAGTTTGGAGTGGTTTTAGTTTTTTACCCTCTCTGCTTTCTAATGTGAGAACTGAGGTTTTTGAGCTGAGCGTGATGGCATACACCTGTGAACTCAGGAGAACGAGGCAAGAGGATCAGGAGTTCCAGGCCAGCCTGAACTACAGGAGACCTTGTCTTCAAACAAAAACAAAACCCAAACCCTAAGCACACAAACACATGAGGTTTTTCTTTTCTTTGAAAACTAAAACAACTGAAAGTGAGTACAAACCAAAAGAATTCACATGCTTGCCTCTGTATCACATGTGTAATTTGTTAAATCAGCAACAGAGGTGAAAATTTGACCTAGCTGTCTACCCTGGCCTCCTGATTTTCTGACTCATGAGTATAAAATGCTTCTTGATTTCTGGGTTATGAGCCGCAAAGACGTTGCAGAATTAGTATTCAACATATTCAAGGGAGGCAAATGTATTCAAATTTCTGCTAATGAATTAGCAAGCAAAAGCTCACCCCGAAGTTCCCCATTTAATCAATGATTAATTTAACCTGATGCCTTTAGGAGCTAAATCGATCCTCTTGGGGTCCATAACATTTTTCTCTAGAGAAATGTGCGAACGTTGCCTGTTCCTAGTACATTGCTCCATCTTTATGTTTACAGCAGAGGATGTATCAGGATGTAGCTGCGCTGCGGGAGCATGTGAAAAATGCTTCACACATAGGTACTATTTATAAGTTCCCAGCTCTGCTGACATCACGGGGCCAGAACGGTTAGCATCCCTATATAATCCTGTCATTCCGAATCTTACACTTCCCGTTCTTGCCTCCAGGCAAGGCGCCACACTGCTCTCAGCCAGCCAGCCAGCCAGCCATCACTCTCCTGGTGATGTCACTCCTTTACCAAGCTCTCAACATGGAACACAGCTTCCTCCCCGTTCCTTCAGTCTCTACCCAAGCCATTATCACTGAAGAAAATGATGTCACAATACAGAAGTTTTCACTCTTCTCGTTTAAGGTGTGGAGCTGGGTGCTAGGCTGCCAGTGTCCCCGGAAATGGTGCCCTTCATCTTCCAGCAAGTGTCTCCTGCGCATGCCTATTCACCTACTCGTGAATGTTTTGTGCTTGTGTTTCTGGTATAAGTCAGAATCTAATGACATGAGCGCAGGGAAAAGAGATCAGTCTTTGGGTTTCTCCTTCCAGGGAACTTGGGGGCTCCCCAGAGGGAAGACAGAGGTGAGACTGCTAGAGGGGACAGCACAGAATCTTCTCAGTCTCAGTTATACCACAAACTCTGTTGCATCTCTCTCCTGGTGGCTGTGAAGACAACAAGGGGTTAAAGAGAGAATCAGGATGTCACTAGGCACTCTCCATCACTAGCTTGCTATCCCTTCTTACCTTACTTCCCTGGGAACTGAAAATGGAGGAGAGAAGGGCAGTGGTGTATAAGAAGCGATTCTCAATATTGGCTGCCTTAGAGTCACTTGGGGGAGCATCCTGTTGCTGCTGCTGCTGCTCTACCCCTAGGTCCAATCAATCAGAGCCCCTTGGGGTGCAACCACAGGACAGTCAGCTCACCTCCCTGACAGCCTAACAGTCACTGAGAGCCCACAGTTGACCGCAGCATTTTTGCTCCCAAGTGATCTCTCTCAAGCCCTCCTATGATTCTATGGTGTTTTACCAGGCTTAAAGCCCTCATTCACGTAGCTGATGCTACACGCAGGCTTGATATTTCACATGTATGATGAGGGCCGGCAGAAAAACAGACATGGCAGCCCTGAATTTGACTACCCCTTTCAACACTCAGGGGCCATTTTTCTATGACTGCAATGCTCTCTCCCATCATCTCCCGATGGGAATCAACATTAAGGAAAAGTGGCAAGGTGTGCTCATGCTTCAGGGTTTTTTTTTCCTGTGTGCATATCTGTGGGTGTATGTACATGATGTGTGTGTGTGGGGGGGTGCTGGCGTCAATCTTGAGATCATTCTGTAGGAGCAAGCCACCTCGTTTCTTGAGATAGTCTGTTAGTGGGACTCTGGGTTTGACGATAAACATGCCGGCCTGGCTGGCTAGACTAGGGAAAGCTAGGGATCCACCAATCTCTACCTTAGCAGCATCGAGATTACAAACTCATGTTATTGTGCCCAATATTTTTCAAGGGTTGCTAAGGATGGAAATTAAGCCCCCATGCTTAGGTAGCAAGCACTTTTGCCATCTGAGCCATCTCTCCAGCGCCTAGAGTCTTCAAATATTTCTGTAAGCAGCCGGGGATTACTGCAAAGCCCACTTTCTGCAAGAAAGGCATTGCTTACAAGGTCGGACTAGAAAAATATTCTCCGTCCTAACAGATCTTCTAACGTACATGCAGAAACTCTTTCACAGGAACCCACAAAGGATAGAAATGTGCGCATTCCCTTTAGCCCTGGGGAATGAAATCAAGATCTCCATTTGTCGTCTGTTCTCTCACCAAGCCAGGATCTGACAGTTCCAACTCAGGCCTCTCGGCCATTTCTTGAGCATGCTTTGTTCGGGAGCTCTGCACACACTGTTCTGGCCTCTGGTGAAAGCAAACAGGAAATTCATTCTACTCTCTGGAGGAAAAAGATGGCCCTTTTTGCCTCTTATTTTTCTTCTACCTAGGCTAAGGCTACTTTGTTTAATCTATTTGGGTTCTTCCCTTCTCCTGTTTCATGATGGTGTTCCAAGCTGAGATTAGAAATGAAGTAGGGCAAATTAAAAAAAATGCTTTTTCTCTTTTGTCTCCAAAGCCAATTATTTAAAATAGAATCACGACTGCTTCAGATGGCAACAATACCTCTTTCTCTGTGGACTATTTTTAATTTGCATTGCCGGTGTCTGTGGCCTCCAGAAATACACAACATTTTCCTTCACAGCGCGGCCAGCCGACCTCCACTTCTCCGGGCCAACCAAAACAGCACGGCATTAACAAGAAAGGGAACTGTAGGTGTCCCTGATTTAACACACAAACAATTCACCTGAGGCCGCTGGCTAAGTCCACTGGACCTGTGTGGGACTCAGGTGTTTTAAAGAAGCCCTGACATCTTCCTGAAACAGTTGGGACCTCACTCTAGGAAGCACGGAGCTAGGTGACCGTTCAAAACCCTGGCATCTGTTGGGTTCCTTTATAAAGGCTGGATGGTTGGCAGGCCCTCAGGTCAATGGAATGAGAATCTGTGGCCTGTGGCCTGTGGCCTGGGCATTAATGGGCATAAATTACTCCAGGTGAGTCTAATCTCTGCCAGTCTCCAGAAGATGACGTCATGGAAATGAAATAGTACTGAACCACAAGTTGCCCAGCTCCAAGCTCCTCCCACAGCCAGAGGGCTTAGAAGACAGAGATATTAAATATAAATGCATGGGTAAGTGAGTTCCCGTCCCTAAGGAGCTTAACAGATGTACTGCTGGATTCATCCAGCCAGCAAATATTTGTGGGCCAGTTGCTAAATCCCAGGAATGCTCCTAGGGACTAGGGATCCTGTGACAAACAAAGCAGACTTGGTGCCTGCTGTCAGAAAGTGATGGTTTCGAGAGGAAAGGCACCACTCGGGAACACAAAGCCAGTGATTTGAAGTCGTAAGTGCTAGCAAGCAAATACACCGATTCTAATGAGAAGATAGGACATCCTGATGCTTCTGGATTAGAATCAGAAAGCATATGGTCTATGGTCCAACCAGTCAATGGTCAAGAAATCACAAGATTCCCCCCACCCCTCCTCCTTCATCTCAGGGTAACAGGTACCTAAACTGCCCTTGAACTTGCTATACAACCAAGGATGACCTTGAACTTCTGGATCCCTGAACACAGGTTTACAGGTGTGCACCATCACACCCTGTTTTGTTGTGCTAGGATTAATTCTCTAGCCCCATCCCTAGATCCAACAGGAGGCACTTCTAAACTACCTTCTGCCCATGCCGTTGCACTAGAGCAGTGGTTCTCAGCCTGTGGGTCTCTACCCCTTTGTCAGAGGTCATGGGTCACCTAAGACCATCTGCATATCAGATATTTACATTACGATTCATAACAATAGCAAAGTTAGAGCTATGAAGTAGCAGCAAAACTAATTTTATGGTTGGGAGCACCACAATATGAGGAACTGTATTAAAGAGTCGCATCATTAGGAAGGCTGAGAGCCACTGTTTTAGAGAATTAATTAATGCAGAATCCCTGAGGGTGGAGCTGGGCCAGGAGTTCTTTATCTTTTTAAAAATTGCATTTATTTAGCATGTGTGCAAGTGTGTGGAGGTCAGAGGACAATTTGCAGAAAGAAGTTGGCTCTCACCTTCTACCATGTGGGTTCCAGGAATGGAACTCTGCCTGTCAGACTTGGCAACAAGCGCCTTTAACCTGCTGAGGCAGCTTCCTGACGCAGGAGCAGTTCCGAAAGGGCCCCAGGTGATCCCACCTCGTCCCAACTGACAGCACACGGTGTACAAGTGTACCAATCCCTCCACCGCAGCCTCCCCATCCGACCTGGAAAGTAGTTACAAACTGCAGAACGGTAACTGGCAACCAGAACCCCGCTGACCCAAACGCCCATAACCACGGCAGAAATGGCTGCTCTGGAATTCATACGAAGACTATGACAGACATGCTAATCTCACTTTCCAGCTACGGACAACAACTCGGATACAAAACAACAATTGCTAACTGTGAATGGGCGCCTTCTGAATTTCCTTTTAAGCTCAGGCGGCCACACTTTGGTGAAACGTGCTGTGTTTACGATTTGTCTGAGCTCGCAGTCCCCCAGAGGGGGCCCAGCACACTGCTATGAACTCGGTGGGTGCTTAATAAATATTTACTGGCCGCCTAGCTCGCCCAGATGTGAGAACGAAGTGTGTTTTTCTTGGAGTTGGAGAAAATATCGCCACCTAACCAGTGCATGTGACTTCAGGAAAGGCAGGCACAATTCAGCTTGTGGCTAGGTTTTGGAAAGCGGCAGGAGGTGCTGGAGGGGAAAGGTAAGAGGACAAGTAAGAAGTTTCAGCATCGCTGTACCCATGGCATGAAATAAACAGGAGAAAACTATGCCAATCACCGCATAATGAATTCGCTTCTGGCTGCCAAAGTAGGGGGCCTCGGAACAATGAACAATTTGAACGGCTTCTGTTTCCACAATGCAGCCTTGTGAATGTCCATGGGCAAAAATTTCTGCCTACCAAGCACTGCACATTTTTCTTTCTGAGGCTGTGCTCTAGACCTGGGCAGCAAATTGTGAACTAAAGAAACGTTTCCTGTCAGGGGCGGGAAAAGGAACATTTGAGCCTGCTGTCTGGCATAGCTTTCAGGTATAAGAGACACAATTTCTTTTTCTCGGGGCCATTTTCTGAAGCAAAGACAAATGTTCAAAATGGCTGCGGTGGTGTGGTTACGTGAAGATGGCACGGCAAAAGGGTTTCAAGAATGTCCCTGCAGACACAAGCACCCTCTAGCTTCAGCACCTTCACGCTGCCTTCAAGTTTCTGTGAGGAGGTGCTGACTGACTAATTTGGTGAGTTATGGCAGAATCCTTTGTAACTAAGATCTCTCCAGAACTAGCGACCACGTTCAATACACCCTCATAGTGTGCCAGGTGGCCTTCCAAGATTGTCCCCAGTCTGGCTTCTTTGGAGACGGTTGGAACTAATCACTGCTTCTGACAAAATCTGGGGCCTAAGTAAATAAGGTGTATCTAGTACGTATGGAATAAAGTCTCCTTTCCGTCCTGTTCTCTGAAACTCCTTCTGTGCAGCAATATCTTTAGCCATAGATTCACACAGGCTGTGTTACTGTTCCTTGGGCCTGCAGTCAACTGCACTCAGCAGATTCGGATAAATCCATGCAAATGTGAAAGAACAATTTTCCACACAGAGATGCATACTTTTCTCCAAAAACAAGTCACGCAGCATAATGGGTACAACTTGCTCATCCTGATCCAGAGGAGTGAGAAGTTACCAAGCACAGTACCATGCCAGGAACCATAGTTCTCATTACTCTGCTCAGGGGAATCTCACCCCAGGGTTGGCCAAGACATGTGTAGCATCTACCCTTGCAGACAGAGGCGATCAAGAAATGTTCCCTGAGCCTGGTCCATGGTACTATAAGATTATAGTGTCTATAATCTTAGTACTTGGGAAGCTGAAGCAGAAGGATTGAGAATTCTGGGCCAGCCTGGGCTACATAAGGAGACCTTGTCTTAATAGTAAAAGCTATTATTTCCTGGGGAAATAGCTACTAAACAAACAAACAAACCATACCACATTGAAGGCTTTTAATGCATGACAGAGACACCACTTTCCAGAAGTTCTCAGGATGCCTAGAAGAATGAAATAATCACTCAGTTCTCTTGAGTTTAAGGCTAAAAATATTAAACCTTCAAAGAGGTGGAAAAAAAAACCTCTTCCTGCCAAATACCAGTTCGTACCTTCTCTTTGACCATAGTACTGAAGGAAAGAGGTAGTATTCCAATTGGGCACTTTTTTTTCAGCTCTCAGTGCCATCATAGTAGGGTTCAAGAGGAGACAAAGTTTAAAAACAGTTATAATGAGTGTGTTGGTGAGGAGGGCTGGAATATTTCGTATTAAGACTGAATAATTAGTGGCTGGGGAGAAAGCGCAGTCGATGAAGTGCTTGGCTTGCAAGCATAATAAACGGAGGTCAATCTTAGCTGAGTTCAATTCCCAGAACCCACATGAAAGAAGCTGGGCATGGTCACCTATGTCTATAACCCCAGTGCTGTGGGGGACAGAGCCAGGGTGATCACTGGGCTTGCTGGCAACCAGCATAACTCTATCTCCATGACAAATTACAGTCGGAGAGGAGTAAGTGATAGAGCGGGATTCCTGTTGTCCATCTATCGACTCCATACCCATTCATGCAGGCACAGGAGCCCACACGCACCTGCACACACAGCACACATTCACACAAACGTATACAGTAAAGAAGTTTTTTTTTTTTTTAAAAAAAAGGCAAGATGGGTATCTTCTAAGAAACAAAACTGGAGTGGCCTTCCTATGTGCACGTCTATGTCAATGCTTGCAAACACACCCCCCCACACACACACCCACACACAATTGAAGAACTCAAGGCTGAAGTTGTAGTCATGTCTTTATGTTTTCGTATGGCCTTGTTCAGAGCAAGCGTTTACTTTTCAGCTCAGGGAACAGCCCGTTGTCTACAAGAAATGGTAATTTGCGATTGCCTTTGGAGAGTTCTCTAATAAAACATAAGGTGACCACGAACTGGATCAGTTAATTCGGGGACCAGCAAACTGTTCCAGTAAAGGGCCAGATAGTAAAGATACTAGGATTTTTTTTTTTTGAGCCATATGTGGCTTGTATTACAGCAACAACATTCTCATTTTGACAAAAACACAGTCAAAGAGAGATGATCCACAAATAAATGGAACTGGCCAGGCATGGTGGCCATTAGAAGTCTGGAATAGGACGATCAGAGTTCAAGACCAGATCACTCAACATAGGGAGATCTCAAAGATTCCATTAAAAAAAAAAACAAAAAAGGCTTGAATTACTGAAAAAAAAAAAAGAAAAAGACCTGTGTTGGAATATAACTTTACTATGGACACTGGGTTTTGATTTGAATTTCCTAAAATTTATGCTTCATAAATATTTATTTATTTATTTATTTTTGCTTTTTTTTCGAGACAGGTTTTCTCTGTGGTTTTGGAGCCTGTCCTGGAACTAGCTCTTGTAGACCAGGCTGGTCTCGAACTCACAGAGATCTGCCTGCCTCTGCCTCCCGAGTGCTGGGATTAAAGGAGTGCGCCACCACCACCCGGCTATTCTTTTATTTTTCTACTGAACTTTCTATTACATTTATATATTTATTTTGTGGGGGGGGGCACGCCCATGTGCAGGGGTATAGGCATGCCATGGTGTGTTTGTGGAGGCTATGATTTTTTTTTTTGGAAGTTGTTTTTCTCCTTCTATGATTTGGGTTCCGGGGTTCAAACTCCGTTCATCAGGCTTGGTGGCAAGAGCCTTTACCTATTTCCCCAACCCTTCTATTTTTTCCCCCAACCATTTAAAAAGGTAAAAATCATTTTTAGTTTACAGACTGTTCAGAAACTTATTGTGGACCAGATTATGCGTCCATGGGTCACAGTTAACCAAATTCTGATATGAGCTAGTCATTTTCTAACAAGACTTCATTCCTAAATTACACACCTGGATTTGGCGGGATGTTCACTAAAACTTACAGACCCGAATTGTCTTCTCACCTCCATACATTTGCTGTGGCATGCACACAAACACACATGAACACACATTCATGAGTAAATAAATGTTTTTAATTTTTTTTAAAAGAATTTAGCAGATCCAAGGTTGGTCATACACAAGGCAGGGCACTTAGCTACAGAAACACCTCACTTTTACTTTTGGCACTTGGAATAAAGGGGTTTGCTGCGTTGAATCTATTTGAAGGATAAAACAAAAATTTGCTCAAATATGGGGGTTTGTATACACAGAGAATCAAAGCGAGTATCCCGCATGCTCCCTCTCCCTTCTCTCTGACAACTGCTCAGCCCTAGGGAACATAATGACAGTAATGTAAGTCACACTCAATATTTTCCCTGGACTGTTAACATCATCTTGGTGAGAATGAGCCTGCCATTCCTTGCCATGCAAATATTTTCATTTGGGGTTTTCTTTTCATTGCGGGCCAGATCTTAATTTGAGAGTGTCTACTGGGGCCTTCTGGCCCTTGTTTTGCCTTCTTTAGGGCTTCTGAATTTACCCACATAATCACAACAGCCCAGGGGGCGCCAGTGAGCTCTTCATTGTCTCCTGCTATGACCCTGCCTCTCTGTGTGACATTGGCAAAAGCCACGGGAAAATGAATGAGTCCAACTTCCCCCTGAGCATGATGCTCTGGCACTTTTTTTTCTTCATTTATAGTTGACTTAACTTGTGTTGAAACAGTCAGCTTTCATTTCCCCAGAGAGGAATAATATTCTTTTAGCAAAATTCCTGGGTCAAATCCATGTGTATTTTGGAATGGATCAAAAACTGGTGGGGAAAGGGGACACAACCCAGCAGATTATCATTCTGGGAGAAAAAAAAATCATAGGCAGTTACTAACAACTCCTTCTGGAAAGTGACTAGTAAGGAAAAGGATTTTCCAGACCTCAAAAACCCCGTTTCTCTAGAAGAAGTATCTGCCAAGATCTTGACATATGTGGCTAATGGGACAGAAAGGCTGTGATACAAATAGTGTTTAAAAAAATATTAGAATTCAGAATTCAATAAGTACTCTTGAACTGGGAATGGAGGCTCACACCTTTAATCAACACTTGGGAGGCTGAGGCACAGAATATTCCACGAATTCAAGGCCAGTCTGGGCTACATATTGAATTCCAGGTAAACCTGGCATATAGAAAGAGACCCGGTCTCAAACAGAACAAAATGAAACAAAAAAATCTTTGAGCCTGGCGGTGGTGGCACACGCCTTTAATCCCAGCACTCGGGAGGCAGAGACAGGCGGATCTCTGTGAGTTCGAGACCAGCCTGGTCTACAAGAGCTAGTTCCAGGACAGGCTCCAAAACCACAGAGAAACCCTGTCTTGAAAAACCAAAAAAAAAAAATCTTTGAGATGATGCTTATGAAAAAATTAAATAGTCATAAAACATAAATTAAATTATCTTAAAAATAGAAGATAAATGGCCTTTCTGCGTAGCTGGAAGACAGGGAGAAGAGCCACCCCTGCTGGAATCTTGGTGAAGGTGCTCTTTTCATACGGGACAGAGACATGGCAACTATGTCCTATAGAAATAAAGGCTACACTAGACCAAGCCATTCCTCCATTCTTCTGAGAGCTACTTTTAACCAACAAACACAAGAATACAGTGTTAAATAGTCTAGTGGCTCCTAGGAAATCCTAGGTGGTTTCCTGTGTAGAAAATGGTTATGGACTGTCAGTTTGATATGATTTTCTCTAATAGAAAGTATAAAGAGATAAGCTTTCTAAGGTGGTCTAGAGCTTTAAATATTAAATAAGGGTAACTGTGATGGTTTAGCTAATGAATTTGACTTGACTTGCAGGAACAAAAAAAATAGGAAACATTTATTCCACATGATAGAATCAATGGTTAGGAGAATTTTGTTTTATTGTGTTTTATCTTGTAATGGAGCATAACACACTTAGTCCAAATCTTAAGTGTTCTATTTATTATTTATTTTTTAAAATCATGTACCATTACTCCGTGTGTGTGCATGTGTGTGTGTGCACGCGCACACTCATATGCGAGCACACATGAGGGGGTTTACATGTCATGGTATGTGTGGTAGGGTCAGAGGACAACCTTGTGTAGTCAGCTCTTGTTTTTTTAACCCGAGTTTCAGGGACTGAGCTCAAGTCACTAGACGCGTGCATAGGCACTCTTATGTGCTGAGATAGCTTATCTTGCCAGTCCCACAGATATATTCTTCATTGGTAGGAAAAGGTCAGATTTTCTTAAAGCCTCACACATTCTTGCCATGTCTCTAAAATTCTACTGGCCTTAAGAGATGCTGGAATCGTGCACTTTATTTTATTTTATTAAGGTTTTTTTTGTATTAGTTATTCTACTTTGGGGTGTATTTAAAATCTCTCTCTCTCTCTCTCTCTCTCTCTCTCTCTCTCTCTCGTGTGTATGTGTGTGTGTGTGTGTGTGTGCACGAACACGTTCCCATTTTCCTATGGAGGGCTGACTTCAGACTGCATTCTCCACCTTATATTTATGCACAGAACTGGAGCTCACCATGTGGGCTAGCGTGGCTGGTCAGTGAGCTTGCGGATCTGTTTGCCTGTGCCCTTTTAGGGCTGAGGTTACCGGCATGCACTGTTTAGCTCAGCTTTTATGTAGACACTGGACAGAATTAGTCTTTTAAATTTAATTTTTTGAAAACGTCATACAGGAGTACTGTTTTTGCATTATTTCTATCCCTCCTCCTCCCTATAATACTCTCCACTCAAATTTATCATATCTTTAATTGTTGTTATATAATTATTATATAAATTATTTTTTATTTCACATACAAATATCTCCTGTTGTATCCCTTTAGTCCTCCTCATGTGTATATGTATTTAGTGCTGACCAGTTGGGATTAGATAATTTATTGATGTAGCCTGTCCCTGGAGAAGACTGATTCTCCCTCTACATTCATATAGAAGTTGAACTTCAGTTCTGCCTGAAGCTCTTCATCTAAGGGCAGAGCCTTGTGAGATTGCCCTGATCCGTACTGACATGTTGATTGGCATTGACATCGTTTGGTTCTTGTTTAGGTGACGATATTTTTGAGATTTTGTAAGGACAGCTTTCCTGCCATATGTAGAAGACACTATCTCACAGCAGATGTCCTTAACTTCCGGTTCTTACAGTCTTTCTGCCCATCTTCCGTGACGTTCCTGAGCCTTGAGTGTTAAGTGTTATGTTATAGCTGCATCCACTAGCGCTGAGCATCTCCGCTGTGGATTTCTGTAATGCTCTCCATCTACTGCAAAGGGAAGCTTCTTTGATGGGTGGTGAGACCTACACTTCCCTGTGGCTATAAGGATAATTACTTATAAGGCCAGCTAGAAATTACATTGGTTTAGGAAAGTGGCAGCAAAATGGCTTCTTCTAGAACCCATGGCTTCACCAACCATGGGTAGTCACAGTCAATAAGGTTTTTTCTGTTGTTTGTTTGTTTGTGTGTTTTTCTTTTGAGACAGGTTTCTTTGCATAGCCCTGGCTGTCCCGAAACTTGCTCTGTAGATCAGGCTGGTCTCGAATTCAGGGATTCTCCTGTCTCTGCCTCCTGAGTACTGGGATTAAAGGCATGTGCCACCACTGCCCGACTTTAAAGACATCTTGAATGACCCAACACTTCTTTTCCCCTTTACACAAATGGATTGGTACTTTCTAGCTCACAATGATTTATTATTACATTGTCCTGTAGTGTCTCTACTAGAGCTAACTTACAAATATATTTCAGGAGCAAGTGATAGCATGTTACACTTCTTTTATTGTTGATTTTTGTTTTGATTTGGGACATGGTCTCATATAGTTCAAAGTGTTCTTGCTGAATTGCTGAGAATGACTTTGAACTTCTGATCCTGTCTACAACTACCTTCCAAGTACTAGAATTATAGGAGTGTGCCACAATGCCTAGCTTTTGACAATGCTGGGGTTTAAACTCAGGATTTCATGTATGCTATGAAACCATGTACCTGCTGATCCACAGCCCTAGCCCCTTAAATTGCTCCTAGAACAGAAGAAAGCTGTCAAGCAACTCATTTTTAGATAAGCTATTCCAATGTCTTGTTGCTGTTGTAGTTTTAAAGGGTTCGACCACAAAGTTGAGTCCTATCACTGCGTGGGAACATCCACATGCCGTCATATGGATGTCCGGGGGAACCCGAGTGGTTTGTTAACAAGCAGATGGGCTTCTGTGCATCGGTCTGTATTTGTCATTTCCTGGAAGAGAAAACTCTTCCACAGACAATTCTGGAGCCTTTCTATCCTTGCAGAGAATCTGAGGTCTGCAGATCATAACAATGCACCACTTGGTTACCCAGCTGCAAGTCATAGTCAAGAGTCCAAGGAATGTCCTAAACTTGTTCCAAAAAATGTCCAGCTGGACTCACTCACATACCACTCCAGTAGCAACACTGATGGATGCAGAGTCGGGTCAGTTAGCCACACGCACATTCTATATGGAGTGAGCAGCCACTCTCCCCAAAGATACCCACATGAGCTCTGCAATATCCATAGGCCTCTCTGTAGATCTCATGCTGCCCAAACTGGTTTCCTTTGAACTTAATCAGTTGTGTTTATTTAGACTGTAGTTAGCATATTCTCTCACTTTAAATCACTCGAAGGTATCTATTCATGGTGACTGCCAAGTTTCACCACTATAAACTATGTGGTACCAACAGGCTGGGACAAGATGACTCTGACCTAAGAGGTGGTTTTTGTGTTATTCTGTCCTGCGTTATTGAGAATAAGTATGTGATCTCTTCAAAAAAGAAGCAATATTGCTGACACCTGGGGCCACATCATTCTATGGTGGAGGCTATCTAGCACTGTAGTGTATTCCCTATTCCCAGAGTTCCACCATCAACTGCCAATATCACCAGATGGTACCCAATGGTCTTGGGCAATGAACTGTGCTCAGCTGAGAACCACTGCTTCAGACTTTGTGGAATTCTAAAGACAGTTTGAGGGATAAACAGTTGGTAGAGTGCTTGCCTAACATCCTGGAGGTTTGGGGGTTCAATCCACAGCACCACATATACCAGGCATGGTTGTGCATGCTTTTAATCCCAACACTTGGAACGTGGTGGCAGGAGGACCAGAAGTTCAGAGTCATCTTTGGCTACACAGTGAGTTTAAGGGCAGAGCCTGGGACACAAGAGACCCTCTCTAAAAATTTTTTAAAAGAACCAATGATAATAAAATTGTATTTGCCTTCGTGCTTTCTTGAGATGTTGCTATTTAAAGTGAAGTTGCTAGTCTGGGAGTATGGCTTAGTGGTAGAGCACTTGCTTAGCAAGCATAATACCCTGGGCTCCATTCACTGCACCACAAAAGAAACAGTAGATTGACTAAAACATGGCTTAAAATATGAGAAAAGGCAAAGTCTTCTAAGATGCCAAGTTAGAGCTAGCAGGATGGCTTAGAGGGCAAAGGTGCTACCTCCAAGTCTGAGGACCTGAGCTTGATTTCTAGGGCTCACCAAGGTTAGAAGGAGAGAACCAGTTCACAAAAGTTGTCCTCTGACCTCCACAGGTACATGAAGGTCCATGAGGTTTCCCTTCAATAAAATCATAAATATAATTTACAAATTTTTAAGATGCCAATTTAGCTTTGTTGAATACATGAACTGTGATCAACAATACACAGAGGGCACACACACAAGTACAGAATGGGAAAGGCAGAACCGTGGGGACAGAGGACAGTCTGGGATCACACCGCTCTGAGCAGTCATGACTTCTGCACCTCAGTTTCTCACTTATCTCCTAAAAGGGTTGTCATAAAGACACAACATAGCAACTATATCCAAGGAGACCTGGCACCCAGCAAGTGTTCCTCTTTTCTTATTAGTCACCATCCCCAGCTACAGGTTTTAAATGTCATTAATTCCCTTTGGCAAATAGAGCTATTCTTTCTTGTACAGATTTTAGATAAATTACAAGTAAAATGTCATCACATTATAAAACATCTATAAAGAAATGAGTCTCTCTTAGTTCATTTTGAAAAATAACATTAAATAGCATGAAGTTAATTGGAAAGTTTGGGGCCTGTACAGTCACTAATGCTATAATGTGACCAACATAGGTTGGGTTAAAAATGATCATTCTCAGAACCAATAGAAGGTCCAGAAAGTAAAGATGATTGTTGTGCAAGCTTGGTGACCTGAGTTTGATACCTGGAACCCCCATAACAGTGGAAGGTGTGAAACTGACTTCAAAAGGTTGTCTGCTGACTTCCACACCTGTGAAACACACACACACACACACACACACACACACACAAACACACAACTAGATAATTTTTTAAAATCACTCTAGAAAGCTAAATAAGGAGAACCCAAAGAAAAACATATAGGCATCCTCCTGAATATTAACCTTCATCAGGCGATGAAAGGAGACAGAGACAGAGACCCACATTGGAGCACCGGACAGAAATCTCAAGGTCCAAATCAGGAGCAGAAGGAGAGAGAACACGAGCAAGGAACTCAGGACCGCAAGGGGTGCACCCACACACTGAGACAATGGGGATGTTCTATTGTGAACTCACCAAGGCCAGCTGGCCTGGGTCTGAAAAAGCCTGGGATAAAACCAGACTCGCTGAACATAGCAGACAATGAGGACTACTGAGAACTCAAGAACAATGGCAATGGGTTTCTGATCCTACTGCACGTACTGGCTTTGTAGGAGCCTAGGCAGTTTGGATGCTCATCTTACTAGAACTGGATGGAGCTGGGGGTTCCTTGGACTTTCCACAGGGCAGGGAACCCGGATTGCTCTTCGGGCTGAGGAGGGAGGGGGACTTGATTGGGGGAGGGGGAGGGAAATGGGAGGCTGTGGCGGGGAAGAGACAGAAATCTTTAATAAATAAATAAATTAAAAAAAATAAAATCACTCTAGAGCTAGAGATGAAGTTCAGTTGGTAGAGTACTTGCCTAGCATACACAGAATCCTGGGTTTGACTCTTCAGTAAACTGAAGGTGGTAGAATAAACCGAAGGTGGGAGAGCTCACTTGTAATACCAGCATTTAGGAAGTAGAGGCAGGAAGATCAGGAGTTTGAAGGTCATCGTCAACTATATTTAGCGTTTCAGGCCAACTTGGGCTACACAAGACCTTATTTAAAAAAGCTAATTAATTACGAAATAGGAATGTAAGGGTGTATTGAAGTAAGTGATGTCAATAAATCACAAATGGTGTACATATTAATGAGGGTCCCTTGTAATGTTCATTATACTATGTTCAAATCAAATCAAGTGAAACAATAATCCCCTCAAATTCGTACTCTTTGTGGTGAAAAAACTTAAAATCTTTTAGCTGTTGCTGTTTAATTTCATTCTTTTTCTTTTTATCCAGGACAAGAGTTTCTATGTGTAGCTCTGGTTGTCTTAGAACTTGCTCTGTAGACCAGGCTGGCCTCGAACTCAGAGATTCCCCTGTCTCTGCTTCTGGAGTGCTAGGATTAAAGGCCTGTGCCAACATGCCCATCTTAATTTCTTAATCTCAGATATACCATAAGAAGAAAATATCCTCTTTTTCTGAAGGATATTTTAGCTGAGAATCAGATCCAATTATAGTCTCAAAGCAGAGCTTTCTTGAAGCCCATGTGCTTTCTTCATGACACTTTCAGTGTGTAACATTACATTCCATGTCCCAGTTTCCATAGAGTCAAAACCCCCAAGTCATGCAATATGCTGAACACAGGAGGCAGTTGAGGAGATGGTTCTAGACAGACCCCTGCATTACCTGCTTGGAGTCTTATTATCTAACTCTCCAAAGAGGTTGTTTTGAGGACTGGATGAGAAAACGTAGTTTGAAATTACCTAAGCAAGGCTGAGAAAACCAAGAGTTGAATGCAAACGCGGATGCAGTACTTAATTATAACCTGTCTCTTTGCAGGCAATGTCCTATATGCCTCAGCATAAAGTGCTCACAAAGGCAGCTGTGAAAACACAGACCGACTAGCAAACAAACATGCCAGGCATAGGGAGCTGAGAGACACAGGCAAGCGTGGGGAAAATCGACTGCTTCCACAGAGCCAGGCAGAATTTCATTGCATCCTTGAGTTTCCGCTAGCTTTCGAAATGCCTTAGTTTTCTGGTGTGAACATCTGGAATGTCCCATTTCCTTGTCTAAAAAGGAGATTCATTCTCTGGAGTCTGAAATATAGTTCTTGCCCAATTTTTTCTTCCTGTCATGCTACGAAAGGGAACTTCAGAGCCATCTAAGTTGTTTTCCACTCTTCCCTTAAATCTGTCAGGAACGAGGACCATTGTTCTGAAGTCTAGATAGACAAGGTCACAAGGCAACCTCCAGAAACTTGTGCATGCTTATCCAGGGGATTCTGGAAGTCTGCTTCTGGAGCAGATCTTGAGATCCTGACTGAAGTCCTTTGTTGACTGAGTTTTCTGTCCTGCCCGGTTTCTGCAGTCATTAAGTACCAAAGTAATCACACAGATGTCTACACTAATTAAAAAAACTGATTGGCCTAGTATCTCAGGCTTCTTGTTAACTTTTATAACTTACATTAGTCCATAATTCTTGTCTGTGTTAGCCATGTGGCTTGGTACATTTTTCGGCAAGGCAGTCACATCTTGCATCCTCTGCATGACTGCAGAATGAAACTTCCCTCTTCCCAGAATTCCCATTGCCCTGCCTCTACTTCCTGCCTGGTCGCCCCACCTATACTTCCTGCCTGGCTACTGGCCAATCAGTGTTTTATTAAAAATAATACAAGTGACAGGATACCAGACCAATGTCCCATAGCAGTCCTTTGGCCACTTTTACTAGATACTGAAATTTAGATGCCTTACCCCAACCCCAAATGCTAACTACCCATCAAGTACTGAACACATGTTGCTTACTGGGCCTAGGGCCAGGAAACTTTCCCATCCAGGAAAGGGATCAGCAAGCCTAAATCTATCTAACTCTTTATTTTTATTTATTACAAATTCATTGGATGACCTCTGATTTTAAGAGCTTTTTGTTACATGGAATTTCTAAAGAGTTGTCATATAGAAGTCAAAGGTGCCAATGCAGACTTACATTACATGTATGTACTTCTCAGAGAGAGACTTATTGGTTGGTTTGTGTTTATAATTGTGACATGATCACTAGGCTTGAGTAAGAGCAGAAAGACCATGTCACGTGGGTATGTGTGGTTTTCTGTTAGACTTAGGATTGCCATGGCTGAGGAAATGTCATGACTAATATTGATGGTCGATTTGACAGGATCTAGAATCCCCTAGGAGACAAGACTCTGTACATGCCTATAGGGATTATTTAGATTATGTTAATTGAGGTGGCAAGACCTACTTTAGCTATGGGAGGTACCATTCCATGGGCTAAAGTTCTGGACTGAATAAAAAGGAATGAGCTGAGCACCAGCATCCATTGCTCTCTCCTTCCTGACTGTGGATGCAATGTGACCAGCTGCCTCACATTATTAATGGATGCCTTCAAAAACAAGTGAAAAATACTCCAGTTCCAAAACATGAATTTTTACCTTTACTTAATTTCTTACTAAAGGCTAATTCCATAAATGCAGATTGACTTTATTATTATTATTATTTTAGAACTTGTACAGATTCTTTCTCCATCTCAGCCCTCTGAGCTAGTAGACTCAGCTTATTTTTCATACCATTAATGAAAGTGGCTTGCTCATAAAATCACTTATCACCATTGTTTCACTGTAACCCTAACTGTAACCCCTAACCCCTAACTCTAGCCCTTAATTTGTTAATACAGTTTCTGTCCTGCCCTGTCCCCCAGCTGTTCAGTCCCAAAGAAACACACAGAGGTCTACATTAATCATAAACTGGTTGGCCTATTAGCTCAGGCTTCTTATTAACTCTTACATCCTACATTAACCCATAATTGTCTGTATTAGCCATGTGGCTTGTTACCTTTTATCAGCGAGGCATTCTCATCTTGCTTCTTCTGTGTCTGGATGATGATTTCAGACTGCTTTTCCTCTTCCCAGCATTCTCCTGTTCTCATTGTCTTGCCTATACTTCCTGCCTGGCTACTGGCCAATCAGCATTTTACTAAAATACAAGTGACAAATCTTTATAAGATACAAGACCATTGTCCCAAAGCATTAACCCTTAAGCCTAACCCTAACTTATTGCTTAGGGAAGGAATTACCCTATTTTGACAGTCACCTAAGCACATAGAGAGGGTCAGTGGATTGCCCAAGATCAGAGAGGTAGTAAAAGTCTCATCTCTGATGCTTACTCTAACTAACATGCCTTCTATTCTGTCATGAAAGCTGGGTTGTAGGGGCTGCCTAAAGGCAAGCAGCAAATCAGAGACCCTCAGGTTCCTGTCTGAACCTGTCAGGGCTCATGACCCCCACACACAGCTCCTGCTGGGCCATGACAGTGAAGCCCATCTCTCCTTATCCCAGTGGTCTTAATAATTCCTGTGAGTCACTGGTGCCTCAGCCACATAATCTACAGTGCCACAGGTTGAGCCCACAGGAAGCCCACAGGACTTAGTTCAGAGAACACACTGAAGATACAGCTCAATCAAGACAAAAGGAGGAACATGTGATATAAACTTAGAGGGACCTGTCTCTGTGTGTCTATGTGCACTCACGTATAGGTTCATGTGAAAACCAGAGGTCAATGTTAGGTATCATTTCTCAGATATCATCCACCTTGTTTTCTGAGACAGGGTCTGCCACTGGTCTGGAGTTGATGGCCAGAAAGTCCCAGGGGTCTGCCTGTCTCAGTCTTTCAGCCCTCCCAGCTCTGGAATTATAGGCATGCAAATCTGTGCTTGGCTTTTTTTTCTTTTCTTTTTTATAGTTCTGGAAATCAGACTTAGGTCCTCATATTTGCAAGGCAAGTACTCTACCAATGTGACTATCTCCAGCCCCCCTTCCAAGTGAGACCTTCCTAGACATATTCTACTGGGTGATTGTGGAGCCATCTAAATGACCAACAGAGATGTGAGGATCCTGAGAGTGTTGGACAGACTTACCTTATGCTTTGTCACATCACATCAGTCTGTCCAGGGGATCCTCTCCTGGCATACCACTGTCCGGTGTGACTCTGCAAGCTGAGTCCCTTGATACAGAGACCACCACCTGTTTTTCTCACATTGAGCTCTCGGGGCATCTCTGGGTACACATGGCTCAGAACTTGGACTTACATCAGGCAATACCCTAGCATCCAACTATTGACCAGCCCAGGCAAATACTACCTCTCAAATACTGAATGTGTTCCACGGATCAGGCCAACCACTTTTTCTTGAGTCAGTCTCTTATTTAGTCTTGGCTGCATCCTATCAAGTAAGTACAATCCCCAATTTGCTTACGAGGAAATTGAAGTTCAGAGAGAATAAAGGGAGGCCCTTCCCAAGCACATAGTTAGAGGAATGGGTACATCAGCATTCTGCCCTTAAGCTCCTGCTCATTATGGTTTTGCTGTGCAGGCTCTTGGACCTTCTCCAACATGAGGTCAGCTTCCAGGAAGAGACACCGGCATGGTCAGGGTGGCTTAAGGTCATCCTGATGGCCAAGGTCAACATCAATGTGTCACTGTGCAGGATAAAGGGATCTTTTCATTAACAAATCACAGACTCATTAAATTTGAGAGCTGATGGTCTTCCTGGGTCCTCAATATTACATGTAAGCAAGTAATGCCATTTTAACAAGGCGGGGCTGGGGGTGGGGAGTGTCTATGACTGGCACCAGGGGTAACAGAGCCAGAGGAAGGGCAGTGGGACCCACACAGTGCTTTGAAGGCTGAGTGGGTCATACATGGGGGGCATAGGGACATTCAGTGAGCTGGAACTCTCGGAACCCCCAGGACTAGGGGAGACTCCATCCTGATACTCTAGGAGGTCTGTAGAAACCAAGCTGATTGCTAAGGTTTAACCTACCAAGCTCTTAGGGCCTCAACTATCCTCCTGGCCTCCTGATCAGTTCTGAACTTGAGACAGCAGGTGATCACCACTCATGCAGTTTTTCTCTAAACCCAAGAAGGAGTAAGGCTCAGAATAGGCTTCTTCAACTTTAAACCTATTTATACCTTCAAGAAAAATCAGACAACTTGTGTGCCTGGGAGTATAGATCTGTGGCAGAGCACTATAGCATGCGGAAGTCCTAGGACCAACCCCAGCACCAAGGAAAACAAAAGTCAAATTCTTTGTCATACGAAGTTGTGCCATGTCCTTCACTAGGTCTGGCTTTGTGCAAACGTGGCTCTATTACGAATTCATTTGAATACTCTGTTTATTTAACCCCAGTGGCAATATGCCAGGAGACAATGTGTACTACCTTGTAAAATGAAGGACTCTGTGGTGCTAGGACGTATGGTGACAGCAGTGTTACGTGCACATGAGCCATCTGTAACCTTGGAGATGAGTAAGCACTTCCAAGAAGAGCCAGCTAATCTAGCCTCTTCCATGGTCATCGGATAATTCTAGCTTTATTTTATTTGAGAGAGAGTCATGTGTGGCTCAAACGTTAAATGTAGTTGAGGTTGATATTGGACTTCTGCTCCCCCTGCCTCCAGCTCCCGAGTGCTGGGACCACAGGCGCACACCACCTTGCCAGGTTTATGCCTGGAATTTCCTGAATGCTAGGCAAGTACTCTACTAAAGCTAGACATTTTGATTATTCCTTGTAATAGTGTCCCAAAAAATAAGGGTATGACCGTGCAGCATGCCCTCCCAGTTTGCCCAATTTATACCACATTGCTCTTTGATGGCCATATTTTTTTGCAAAACCCTCTTTGGACCTGAAGAGATGACTCAATGCTTAAGAGCATTTACGGCTCTTGTAGAGGACCTGGATTTGATTTCCAGCACCTGTTAGAAGGCATGGGTCACAATCCTCTGTCAAGTCCAGACCCAGAGGATCTGAAGCTTTCTTCTGGCTTCCACAGTCACCAGGTGTATGCACGTGCAAATAAAACACTCACTCATAGGCATAGATAAAAATTAAATAAAACCCATTTGGTCTTCGACTTGAGAAGATTCCGTTTGAGCCATGTGTACCCTTTATTCATGACATAAATGGGATCCCACTTAAAAAGATAGGAAAACAAAATCATAACCATAATTGCCTTCGGAGCCAGCCTTCATGTTTCATAGTAAACACCAGCCCAGAAATTTGGAAGCAGGTAAAAGCTGTGTTGATCTAACCCTCACCGGGCTCTTGGAACAGTTTCATCTCTGTATTAATTCACCCTCTTCCTATCCAGACTGCATTTCATTTTCCCCCTGATAAAGAACATCCTGAAAGTGTCAGAATCACCCAGTGATCCAACCTAAATCCATGGCTGCTGGCTTCTGTGAGAATGCGCACAGCTGCTGTGAGGAACTGTTTTTCTTCTCCCCCATCGGCCTGGTTCTCTCCCCAGCAGCTGCTTTTGTCTTTTGTTTGACTGCCTCCTCCTACTTCCCCTCCCCTAACCACTTACAAAGTTGGGGGCCAGGGCATGCTGGATACAAAGCTGAGCTTGTTACAATTTGGAGTAAATCTGGGCTAATAGCCAAATTGAATTCTAAAGACCCTTTCTGGAAGCTCAGCTTCAACTGGAATCTAGTTATAGGTCCGGCTGTTTCAAGGACACCATGTTCCCATTGCTAAGGGGGAAGGGAGCCAAATTTGCTTTGATTGGCCGCTGGGTTTCAAATATTTGGTCCATATTTTAAAAACCAACACTTTCTCAGAGCTAGGCTATACAGACTCCTCTGAACTATCAATTTATGACTAGAAGAAATTTTACAGTCAATGGATATACTACAAGTCAATCACATAATCCTATCTTTCAAACTAACTAGACAAAGAAGCAATCTAGTTCATTTTTCATGGTATTGTTTTTGTTTTTGCCACTAACAGGACTTGAGCCTAGGACCTCATGTCTGGTAGTCAAGAGCTTTATTATGGAGTGGTCTTTTTTTTTAAAAAGAGGTTTATTTCATAAGAAATATCCAACCCATTAAACTTCATATTTTGGAAATTTATCAGTAATATCTAGTATTCAAAAAACCAGAGTATCTCTTGGAAAAGAAAAATTGCCTGAATTCATGTGCCTTTTCCAGTGGTGAGATTATTTCCATGTCAACTTTAAAGACCAATTTTAATAAGCTTTTAAAACCTCATACAGGGGTCTAGAGAGATGACTCGGTGTTTAAAAATTAAGGGCACTTGTAGCTCTTCCACAGGATCCCAGCTCACTCCCATCGGGTGGACCAAAAGTTGCTGTGACTCCAGTTCTAAGGGATCTGATGTTGTTTTCTGACCTCTGACACACACACACACACACACACACACACACACACACACACACACAGAGCATAAATTCACACAGATGCACATATATACATAAATATCAATTTAAAAAATCTTGAATACTTCAGACATGACTCCTATAATGTTAGGTCGTAAGGGGATTGGGAGGAAGAGAGGAAGGGCTTAAAACAGTCTTACTATGTAGCCTAGGCTGACCTGGAAGTCCATGCCTGTAAAGCTCAGGCTGGTCTTGATCTCCATGGATCCTCCTTAACCTCCTGAGAACTAGGATACATTGACATGAGCCCCCACAATCAAGTTATATGGTATTTATGGGGTCATGGGTGGGGAGTGTCCTTTTGTGGTCTGAAGATATCTCTAGAATATAGGAATGATGGGCACAAAGTCAAGACTACCAGGTTGAGTATGGTCTAACTGCACTTACAGGTGAGGGAAGAAATGTCCAAGCGTCTTCTGCTGTTACTGCTTCCTAATAGTTCTGCAACCCACTTGCAGATTTAGAAGGATGTAAATCAAATTGCTTTAGCCTTTCGTGGCCTATCAACTCATAAGGGGCCACAAGAGCCATATGGGATAAGATCAAAGACCAAAACTGCCATTGATGGGCCCTTACCCTGTATGCTCTAATCTTCTGCGAATACTGTCATTGCACAGATACTGGAAGGTGTATTTACTTAAAGCTATCTGCTACAGCTTACTACTCAACTAGGCTGAATGGCCTATACAAGGCAGAGCCTTAAGGTCCTGGGACCGGGGTGAACAGATTAGTGTGAGATGAAGCGAAGCCCAAGAGAAGATGAAGCAATGTGTGTAAAGCTATTGCCAGCTTAGCCGGGCACACCATTTGATGGTGAACTTCTTGCTGTGTAAGTACAAGGGAAATTCTGTAAAATGACGACGAAAAGTACAGTAACTAGCAGGGCAGCGCACGCCTTTAATCCCAGCCCTCGGGAGGCAGAGGCAGGGGAGTCTCTGAGTGCTCCAGGACTACCTGGTCTACAGAGCAAGTTCCAGGACAGCCAGAGCTGTTACAGAAACAAAACCAAAAAGCCCTTTCTCAAAAAACTATAGCCAAAACCAAACCAAAACAACAACAACAAAGAAGATAAAAACTACCGTAAATAAATAAAGCTAGCAGTCCCAGTGATTTAAAAAAACAAACCAAAAACATGGCTCCTTTAAAGAAGCTCTGCCTTACAGCAGAGCACATAGACAAGCCTTTTTGAGCCTAAGTAGAAACTAAGCAGAAATAGTGTGCTGGGTAGGGATGCCTGCTGCGGCTCAGGCGCTGGCATTCCAGGGCTGGGGAGACTGAATGCAGTTCCAGCTCACACAGGCCGGCACCTACCCCCACACCTGGCCGCGAGTCCTAGGCTTGCCTCTCACAGACCGGAAGAAGGGAGTGTCTTTCAGGGCCAGCAAAGATAGAAAGTTAGCCTGTTGCTACTCTGACTATCTGAATCCACAGGTTTTCATCCTAGCCTTTGAATCTCAAGTTTTATTAGAACGATACGCATTTAGTTAAAACAACCTTTAGTGGCAGCACCAGAGCCATTGGCTGGTGGAACAGAACTCCCCCCAGGCTGCGGCCTTAGTGGCCAGGCCGATGGTAGTTTAAAGCGCATTCACTGTAAGGAAGGTAAAATAACGATTTCCCTGCCCCCATTCTCCTGCCCCTCTAACTGGGGTTATAGCTCACGCACAGGAGCTACATGGATGCTGGAATCTGAACCCTGGTCTTCAAGATGGCCTAACAAGTGCTTTTAACTAACGATCCAATATCCTGTGGTAGGCTTCCTTATACCAGCTTCACCCCAAGCACAAATGGTGATACATGGCTGTATAACACCTGTCACTAGACCTTAGAAATTTTTTTATCTCCATTACTGTTTTGTTGTTTGTTTTGAGATAGGATCTCAAGTAATCCACGGTAGCCTCAAACTCCCCTCTTGTAGTCCAGGATGATCTTAGACACCTAATCCTCCTGCTCCAGTCTCCCAAGTGTTGGAATTCCAAACACAGGACACACCTCCCACATCAATAGCATTCTAATCTTCTGGAACTTCTGTACTATATGCAGTAGACTGTAGCGGTATATTATTTGTATTTTGATAAAGAAATTTTGCCTGAAGATCAGAGATAAAGCTAAAGCCACTAGAGGCCAGGCAGTGGTGTCACACACCTTCAATCCTAGGATTTGGGAGACAGCAGCAGATGGATCTCTGTGAGTTCAAGGCCTTCCTGGACTACACAAGATCAATGCAGAAACAAATCCAGGTGGTGGTGGCTCACAGCTTTAATCCCAGTCCTAGGGAGTCCCACATCTTCAATCCCAGTACTAGAGGGACTATAAAATGAAAGGAGAGAGGCTTAGTCTGCTTAGTCTGCGGTTGCCCTGCCTTGGTAGAGATAAGGCTTCTGTAGTGGCTCAGCTGCCTTGCTTTTCTGGTTCTGGAGTTGAAGCTCACTTTTCTGTCTCTGGGCTTTCACTAGTCGTGCTACACTGTCCCTGCCAGAAGCATCGCCATGTAGCCCCCAGCACACCACTCGCGCCCTCTCTTTAAGTCTTGCATCTACCTCAGGGAGCTTTTCTTGGAGAGCTAAGGAACCTGCTCCTGAGAGGTAAAGCAGCAATTTTAATTTAGGTTGGTCTGACTCAGTTCATTTTGTTTGCTTGCTTGCTTTTGGGGCAGAGTCTCAAGTAGTCTATGGTGGCCTAGATTCTCTGAACTCTTGATCCTTTTGCCTCCATCTGTCAAGTGATGGCGTTGCAGGTATGTGCTTCCATGCTGCCTGTAAATTACTCTTCGTCACATGTCACATACCCTTAAACTCAGACTTCAATACAAGTTGGTGAGACTTTAAAATGGTTTAATACCACCTTTAATCCCAGCACTTGGGGAGAAAGAGAGATCTGTGAGTTCAAGACCAGTTTGAGTTCTAGGAAATCTACAGTCACATACTAAGACACTGTCTAATAATTAATAATAATGATAATGATGATAATATAAAATGGGCTGTAAACAGTGTACTCATTTTAAAAGCAAGCAAAAACCCAAATGCTTCAAGGAATACGCTCAAGTCAACATGCTTCTTTTCCTGAGCCTTGTCTGAAGTCTGGCTGCACAGCCTACCCCCTCTGCACACAATTGTAACAGCTTGAGGAGCTTCTTTGTCAATCATTGCCAGCAGCAGAACTGGGAAAGCTTTAAGCAAGCATATTGAGAGCACCCATGAGATGAAAGGAAGCAAATTATGAAAATGACACACAAAGAGTCAGAAGCATGGGCTATTTGAGACCATTTTTATGCAGACATAATATTTCCCACGTCATTTTTTATATTGTAACATGGTACACAAAGGATGTCTGTTATTAAAGGTATTTATAAAAATGAATCCCAATTTGTATCTCTGTACCTTCTTCATTTTGCTGTGAATATAAAATGTTCTGAAATACAAAGCCAAAAAAAAAAAAAAAAAAAACCGAGCTCAAGGCTACAGATGTGTCCTTAAGTAAACTGTCAGGATTAGCAGCACCAGTAGTGAGATAGTGAGATATACTGACGTGACATGTCCCCTGATAGCATCGCTGTGGTATTTGTGCCCCCAAACATACACCCCAAACCATGAGAAAAAAATCGGGCACATCCAGCTTGAAGGAGTTGCTCCAAAATACTTGATCTGTACCTTTCAAAATGAGTTGAGGTCAAGGGCCAGGGATGAAGCCCATTCGGTATAGTGCCTGCCTACCATGCATGGAACCCTGACTTCTGTCCCCTGCACTGCATAAAATGGAGCAGGGAAATGCCTGTAATCCCAGCACTGAGGAAGGTAGAGGTAGGAGGATCAGAAATTCAAGGTCAATTTTGGTTATATAGCAAGCCTGAGACCAGCCTACTAGCTACATAAGAGCCTGTCTGCTTTTCTATTTTTTTTAAGAGTTGAAGTTGAAAGCCATAGAAAGAGTGAGGAACGCTCATGGGATGGAGGAGACTGCGGGAGTATGAGACCCGAATGTCATGTGAGAGCCTCAACTGCATGCTGCAACAGAAAAGGCCGCTGGAAGAAAAGCTAGTGTCCAAACAAACATCTTGGCTTAGTTAGGCATTGTGCTAATGCCAATTTCCTGGCTTTGATCATCGTTCTACAGTTTTGTAAACGAATGTTAGGGGAAGCTTGGTGAAGACTAGACAGAAAATCTGTGATGCCTTTATTGTGCTTCTCTATCTAAAAGTATTATTATTGCTTTATCATTATTATTGGGCTGTGTTTTTCCCCTTTGAGACAGGGTCCCATATAGTCCACACTTGCCTTAAATTCCTGACCCTCCTGCTTCCCCCTCCTAAGTGTTCAAATTACAGGTACACCATCACTCCTGACATTTTCTACTTGAAATTCATTTTTGAAGTAAAAAAAAATTGCATGAATCAAATCTGGTTAAGCATACATGTGGAAATATAAATCTTAGAAATGTCTTCCGCAGAAACATGTCAAATAAAAATGTTGGTCCTTTATGAGAAGGGTTAGTATCCGGTTTCCTAAGCACATGGCTGGCACACAAACATTTGTTGAGTAATGAATAAACAGCCCACCCCCATTTACCAAGACAGTGTTCCCATGGTAACAAGTTATTAAAACATTTTATCCTAGAACTCGTAGGTCTAGAGAATACTTGTCAAGATGCTACACATAGTTCTGATCTGCTTCTCACTCAGTTCCCCTATTAACATGAACCCCACTACTCCTATATATGCTATGACTTATTCGGCTGGCTAGCTCAGTAGGCTCTTTGTTCTTCGAAGGATGAAGACCAGCTTGATGCTAATCAAATCTTTGTTTCATTTTTTTTTTAAGTCAGGGTTTCACACATCCCAGGCTGTCCTCAAACTCACTAAGTAGCTGAGAATGACCATGAGTTTCTAATCCTCCTGCCTCCACCTCCTGAGTGCTGGGATTACAAGAGTGACCAGGCCATTCCCAGTTTATTTGGGGCTGGGGATTGAATCCAGGGCTTTGTGCAGACTTGGCAAACACGGCACAAATGAGCTGCATGCAGAGCTCACGGCTTTTGGAGTTTATAATCATAGTCGGGGGGAGTAGGTCAGGAGTTTCAGTTTACACAAATCATCTAATTATCACCATAATGGAAAGAGATGGGCGTCTTTTCTTATTCCCACTCCATGCGGGAGGAGAATGAAGCACAGGAGACTTCCAAACACTTCTCAGATCGTCCTGGAGGAAAACTGGAAGAGTTTCTGAGGGTTGTCTCGACTACTGCAACTGTCAATGAACCTAACCCTGGACACAGCTGTTCAACTAAGCTGCCCATATCCTAGGAATGTTCAATTGGCTTTATTTCAAGTAATCAGGCTGTTTTTTTTTAAAAAAATTCCTTTTGGGTTTCCCTTTAGATCTGTGCATCTTTCCTTCTAACTTGTCAATGTTGCTTCTAGCACCTGTCAGCCAGTGCGTACTCCTTTCAGCCTAAGGTCGTCATCATTCCTGGGTTTAATCCATGTGCTAGGCATGCATTCCCATCCCTGACAATGATGTAGACCTGGGTCAGGAGTACTGATGCATGCTTATAGACCCAGCCCTTGGAAGGCAGGGGCAGGATCATGAGTTTGAAGTGAGTCTGGGCTATAGAGAGAGAAACCTTGTAATAATGATTTTTTTTTTAAAAAAAAGCCAGACATGCTGTCACATGCCTTTAATTCCAGCACTCTGGAGGCAGAGGCACATAGATATTTGAATTTGAGGTCTGCCTGATCTACAGAGCAAGTTCCAGGATAGCCAAGGTTACACAGAAAAACCCCATTTCAAAAAAAAAAAAAAGATCGGGTGTTGGCATTGCTACAGTTTGACTGGCGGCAGGGTGTTTGCATGCATGAATCCTGGGTTCAATCTCCAGTATTGGATAAATGGCATGTGGTAGTACATACCTGTAATCCCAGCACTCAGGAGGCAGAGGCAGGAAGATGAGCAGTACAAGGTCATCCTCAGCTACGTGAGATACTATCTCAAAAAACTAACAAGCAAAGGATCTGGACAGAATCCTGTGAAAGTCGGCAACTACCTCGATCCAGGTTGATGTAACCTTTTAATAAGCAATGGCTGGGCCACCCTTCAAAATCAGCCACTCCTTATCACTGGGTAGAGTCTAGCTCAATGCACCCAGCTGTATATCAGTATCACACGTCACGTGCAAAAACTCCCCATGCCCAGTGCGGCATCCTAGAGCATTACACCCATATTTTGTGGGTGGGACCTACACTTAGGCACTAGCATTCGCCAAGTTCTCCAGTTGAGAACAGAGCATAGCCGGGATGCACCTTTGTTCTCATGCAAAGAACTCCATCAGTCACTGTGTCGGATACAGGCTGAGCATTTGCTCTCATTGTCAAGTCAAATCACTCCAGGGGAAAATCAGTCCTGGGTACATGGACGGCATGATGAAGCTGCAGGTTGGAAAATCTGCAAGTCGAAAGACAAAATTTCACCTGACCCACACATTGGCATCACAGGATTGCTCCACACAAAGGTGTGGAAGTAGCAGTCATAGTGTAGATATGCACTCCGAGGCTGAGAATGCTTCTTAGATATGGTCCAGAGCCGTTACGATCCCAGGCTAAAACAAAATCATCTCAACTCCCATTGCAAGCCTACTGTCAGAGAGGAGTGGCACTTAGTGTCATTTTTTGATGATGATGCAAATGTACTGTTTCTGGTTGTCCAGTCTAGTAGCCTTTAGCCACACGTGGCCACTGGAGTCCTTAAATGTGTTCAGGGAACCGCATTTCATTTCATTTTAAGTAGTTCAAATGGGAATGACTAATGAGAGCCATATTGCACAGACAGCAACTGAAGCCAGCCGATGTCTGTTATTTGCACCCTTTAAGATCACTGCTGCGACCAGATTGGAAGCAGGAACTGCGAAGTTGCTTTTGCTGAAAAGCCTTGATTCCCAGTACCCACAGGGTAACTAAATGCAGGACGAAAACCTCGAACCTCTGCCTTCGTTTTCTACCCATCTCATTCACTTTGGCTCATAATTCTTGCTTGACTCTGCATAGGTATGTTCCTCATGGAGAGGCTAGGCTGTCTAATTGTCCTAAACCTGAAGTAGTCCCAAGGACTTCTGAAAATAACCTGACAGGAAGGATCTGTTCCCAGGATGGCTGGGATTGCTTAATTACGCAGATCCCCACCCCTGATTAGAATTCTTTCTCTAGTTAGGTCCAAAACTCACGTCAGTCTCCAGAAGACACTTCCAGGCACGTTACCTCTTTACCTAGTCCACTTCCCAGTGTGGCCACAGTGACCCCCCCTCGCTTTCTATCATTATTCATTTCTTTCCTTGGTATGTCAAGGGTGTGGGGTAGAGCCTAGACTTTTATCCTAAAATCTCCATTCCCATGTCACTTCGAAAAGCGGGTTCTCTTTCTGTGACCGTTTAACTGCTCACTGGCCCATCTCAAACTCTGTTGAACGAAAATCCTACCAAGAAGTTTGAACAAGCTTGAGTTCCATGCTTTTCTGGGTACTGGGCCTGGCAAGATCAGCAAGCAGGCTCTGCTGAGGGTTGGGATATTGGTCTTGCAAAATGGAGCGATGTCAATGAAGAGCTCTTGCAAAGAAAACAATTCCTACTGCGCGTGCTCATTGACGGTGGAGTCTGTTTGCAAGGAGCTGGAAGAAGTGTTGGGATAGAACAAAGGCGAACGTCCCTCATGCTAGTCAACCACTTGGCTGACCTGCAATACTGCCATAGGTTGTGATGTTGAGATTCCCAGCCCCAGGCTTTCCCCAGCCAGCAACCACACACATTCGTCACTCCCTGTGTCCTAGCACCTTTTTCTTTTCCTAGCTGAGAAAACCAACACCAAGACAGGCAAGGTTGAATAGTCCAATCACAGGTTTAGTCCATAGTAATCTAGGAACAAACTGCCCCTCCACCCCAATAATGCCTTCCTGCTTTGGAAATCCTATTCTGCAAAGTACTGCTTAGACAAAATGTGACACTTTTCTTAGGTCTCCCCTTAGGTCTGTTGTTGAAAAATATCTTTACAATGGAATCCACAAAGGGATGTTTTTGTGATCCCAGTACTAGTGAGGTGGAGGCAGGAGGATTGCTGAGAGTTCAAGGCCAGCATGATTGACATAGCAAGACTGTTTCTCAAAGAAAAAGAAAATTTGCTTTTATCCACAATAATGACAGAGTTGGTGAGATGACTCTGGACAACCGCACTGGTTGCCAAGTCTGAGTCCCATCTCCAGGACTCACAAGCCCAGGCAGTGGTGCACAGGAAACCTCTCCCCATGACAAACAGTGTAAAAACTGTTTAAATGTAACTACAAATGCATCCACATAAAGAAGTATTTTCTTGGTCTGGGGCTTTTCATTCAGTCGGTAGAGTATTTGCCTAGCATGCATAAAACCCCGAGTTCCATCCCCAGCACTGAATACACCAGGCATGGTGGTGTGTATCTGTAATCCTGGCACTCAGGGAGGAGACAGGGCATTCTCTGTTCTCTGTTTCCCTCTTTACCACCCCCCATCTCTTAATAGGTCCCCTGCGGTTCTGAGCAGCAACCCCCACCAAACCAAACCAATGGTGCTATTAAATAGCATCAACTGCACTACCTCCACTAAGAGGAGATGAAGACCACAGAACTGGGCCAGAGTTCTTGCCTTCAAACACTGACTGGTGTTGATATTTCCTAGTTATGTGATCTCAGTTGTCACATGTGTAATATGGTCAGGATTACAATGTCTGATTAAGGAACACATTTAGAATAGTGTATACACATAGTAAGGGCTCAGTCCATTTACATATATATACATATATATGTGTGTGATGTATGTATGGTATATATGCATATTATATATGTATATGTGAACAATGGCTGTGTTTGTCATGAAGGCAACACACATTAGCCCATGTATTATCTATGTATAATAGCTAATATATATTCCTTTCCTAGATGACAGGGTGGGGGGAGATGCGCCTTATGTGTATGTGTGTGCATATGTTCATTTCTTAATTGATACACATGTATATTTCATTTTCTTTGAAAATTAAGTTGACTCATAACAGCAGTGTCCTTTTGTCCGGACTTCAAAACTCTTGTCAAAGCTCATTCTCCTGCATTTGCAATATGTCTAATTAAGTGCATCTTCCACTTACCCATCCCCCCAAGGGTTCAGAACAGGAAGGGCACTGCAGGCTACAGTAGGCTCCAAGCCTGACTTGGGAGGTTACGACTATAATTTTATTTTCTCGGTGACCAAGGGAGCTTGTTTGAGTCGCTCGAAAGATGTAAACACAGAAATACAGACAGTGCCAATGAAAGGTTTCCATAACAGCCAAAGTGGAGCAAAGAGAAGCTCTCAGCTGAAGTGAATCTGTCTCCTATGCTGCCCTCGAGGGATATGTCCCAAGTAGGACATAGTTATTTCACCAATATGAACCCATAGAGCCACAAACTAAGATTCACTGTTTTTCTACAATATGAATGTCAAACCTCAGCTATTTGCAGAACAGTCCTGCAAAAAAGGCAGAGCCATCAATGCCCGCCACATTAGCCCATGTATTGTCCTAAGATGGGCACTGCCAGCACCTATTCCAGGCTACTGAGTGGAAAAGAGCGCAGAACTCTTTACTGCTTACATATGTTTGAGAAGAACATGTAGTTGTTCATAAATTTGTGTGTGGTGGAAAGAAGCTCCAGCTTAAATGGGCATTTAAGGTTTTAGGGACCTTTGTGACAATAGAGGGGAGGTAGAGACTGACAAGCGCAAATGAGGCACTGCACAGACTCTCGTGAAAAGTCAGTGGCTTCAGGGTTGGCTCATGAGCTGAAGATTCCTGTCACACTCAAGACACAATGGCCGTGTCTATTACTTTTTAGGAAACACTCCACTCAGGTGGTTTTACTCTGTTAACTTGGCATGGACACATGGACAGCAGTTTGTTTGTTTTTTTTTTTTTTAAATACTACCTTTGCTTTCGTTCCTGGCCATTTAAATATCTTCAGTGCTTTATTAAGTAACTTACTTCTCCAAACTGCATATGATCAAGTGACATGCCAGTTAAGTGAAGACCTGGTCACTGGACAGGAACAAATGACATCGGGAGATTTCTTTCTCTTTTCTCCAAGCCATCAATCTGTAATATTTTTAAATCAACTAAATGCACTTTGCTAATTTAACTACAAACTTGCCACCGGAATAATAACATATAGTCTGTCTCTGTGATCTCCCAAGATACTCATCACAGGTGATAAATGTATACAAGGAATGAAATGGATTGCTGGATCAGCCAGTAGCATCTGAGACTAGACTTCACTGAGCATCTGAATTAAGATCGGAGTCGGTTCTCTCTTCCTACCATGGTTTCTGGAGACCAAACTTAAGTCATTAAGCTTTAGCAGGAAGTACTTTTCTTGGCTGAGCCATCTTACCAGCGCTCTCATTTATTTTCCTAGAGCATGCCAGTGAGTGTCAAGAGGCTTATGAAGAAGGAAGCACCGTGTAATGCTGACGTTTCGTCGGCTCATTTGGAGCTACCGACCTATGTGGCTGACTCTCCTATACAGCTTGTGGTTTTATCAGTTTTATCCCCAGCCTTCTCTGTTCTCCTAATTGCACAACACTGTCCATGATAATTTGCTACATGCAGAAAATGCCCTTTTGGAAAGGTCAGGTTCTTCCCAGCTGTATATTTTGTTTCAGCAGATTGTTCACTTGCAAAAAGAGCAGTACGTGGATATCAGTAAAATGTGAAACTTGTTAATACGGTCATGACAACGGTCAGCTACAGTGTAAAAGACGGCAGAACTGTATATACACATGTATGTGCTAGAACTACAGGCCAGTCATAAGTTGTTAGGAGTCTAGCACCAAAAAAAAATGCTTTCTTGAATACATTTTTATTGTTTTGCATCTACCTTTATCATAACTTCTCCTCTGGGGCCGGCAAGATAATTCAAAGGGCAAAGTAAGGCACTTGAATCCAAGACTCATAACCTGAGTTATAATCAGAGGGACTTGTATGGTGGAAAGAGAGAACTGGCTCCCTACAGTTGTCCTCTGATTTTGACATGTGTGTCATGACATGCCCCCATTTCCCATTAAATAAATAAATAAATAAATAAAATCTCTGTGCTTGCAAGTGTCTGTGCTACCGGACTACTGGAGTCTACTTTGAAGCTAAGAGGCTAGATAAGATTATAAGGTTTAAGTGCGTAGCCTACACTTAAAATTGCCCTTAAGCAATGGCTGCACCAGGAGACCTGAGGGGCTGGCTAGCAAAGAAATCCATGCCTCAAAGAAGCCTTTGATGACATCAACACAGGTAGAAACATTACCCGAAATGGCTACTGTGGCCATCTGGTGCTTGGGCCTTGGCTACAGCCTTTCTCTGCAGGTGCTGCTGTAGCTGGCAGGGTAAAGACAAGAGTCGACCTTTTTCTGCAGCATTTATAGGTAGGAAGATGGAAACATAGAAAACTTTTAGTTCCTTAGGCAGCCGATGTACAGTGAGGCAAACCTCCCTTTCCTTTCTGGTCACTTCCTCAACATTTCAAGCCCTCTAACTTCCTTATTTGGACCCACCAATTAACAATGATGGAGGAAGGTCATTGGCCAATAAAGAAACTGCTTGGCCCTGTGGGTGGAGTAAACAGAACAAAATGCTGGGAGGAAGAGGAAGTGAGGTCAGAGACTCCACCGCTCTGCTCTCGGGAGCAGACGCCTCAGGGAGACGCCATACTCCCAGCTCCCAGGCAGACACACGCCATGAAGCTCGACCCAGGATGGACTAGGCTAGAATCTTCCCGGTAAGACCGGTTCTCACAGATTATTAGAGATGGGTTGATCGGGATAACAGGATTAGCCAGTAAGGGCTAGGGCTAAAGGGCCAAGCAGTGATTAAAAGAATACAGTGTCTGTGTAATTATTTTGGGCATAAGCTAGCCGGGCAGGCGGCCGGGGGTGCTGAGAACGCAGCCCTGCCGCCCCTATTACTACATAACAACTCTTCGAGTGAGGGTCTAAAGACATCAACTTCTTCTTCATAAAGACTTCAAATAGTGTCACGCTGGTTAGGCAGGGATCCTTAAAGGTGGACTAGAGATGGTAGTGGGAAGGAAGAAGAGAGTTGGTTTGCCCTCCTGCTTGTTTGACACATGCTCTCCTGTAAGCCAAGCGAGGCTTGGATTCCCTCTGTTGACCGGGCTGGTATAGAACTGCTTCAGTCTCTTGAATACTGGGATATTACGATCGTGCTTCGTCATGCCTGCGGATTTTCCTCACTGAACAATATGGAGTTTTATGATTTTTTTCCCATGATGCTTTTATGAGCAAGTACCTGCTTTCAAATATAAGTAAGTTAGAGCTGGGGATGTGGTTCAGTGGGAAGTGCTTGCCTAGCATGCACAAGGCCCTGGGCTCTATTCTCCGCACTACAAGAAGAAAAAAATGTCTACAAATGTAAGTAGATTAGCTAACGAACAAGCTTCTAATTACATGCTGTTTCATATAAGGATGATTTTTTTTTCGAGACAGGGTTTCCCTGTAGTTTTGGAGCCTGTCCTGGAACTAGCTTTTGTAGACCAGGCTGGCCTTGAACTCACAGAGATCCACCTGCCTCAGCTTTCTGAGTGCTGGGATTAAAGGCGTGCACTGCCACCACCTGGCAAGGATGAAATATGAAATTTTAAATTTTAATTTGCTAAATCTTAAAAGAACGTCTCTCTTTCTTTCTGTGTGTGTTAGGGGGGCACAAACACCACAGCACCCATGTGGAGGTCAGAAGTCAACTTGCACGAGTTGGTTTTCTTTTTTCATCATATGGATCCTGGGGTTCGAACTCAGGTCAGCAGGCTTGGTGGCAAGCACCTTTACCCATGGAGCCATTTCAACAGCCTGAGGATCAACTTTTAATCCTTCTCTATTCTTCACCCTCAGAGAGAAATATTATTTTCATTTCTAATACTGTTCATGACTGGTTAATAATTGTGTATGAGTAATTTAAAATGAGACTTCTAAACAATCTGTCTCTGTGAAAGTACACTTCTTTGTTAGGTCTTGACTGACAAGAGGTATAAATATCTTTAGAAATCGTTCAACTGCATGGACATAAGCAGTTGCCATTTAATAATTACTTGGAAATGATATATATAGATTTAATGATTTCAACTAAATATATGGGGAGAACACTTTCCTGCAGATATTGCCTATCATCAACTGTGTACATCAGCAGAAGCATCCGTTAACTCTAAGGGAAAGAAGAGACCCACCCCAGCTAAAGAACTTCCTCTGCATGTCCACACATTGTATCCATATGTATGCCCCCAAGCAGACAGCAGCATCTGCAGGGAATGGACACCAGGGCCTTAGTTCTTTGCTTCTGCAAAGGAATTGCGGTAGGGAGAGTGGCCCCTTGTGCTTCTTTCTGCAGGATGGGATTTGTGAGGGCAACTCCAAGCAGGGTCTTCTGAACACTGATCAGAATGAAACTATGACAGCATGGACAAAGTTTCAGAAGAAGAAGAAGTGGCTGGAAGGAACGCCGGGGTGAGATTGAGACCATGGCTTCGCCCCCTCTTTTTAGCATGTTGGACAATTAGGCTACATTTGAATTAAAAAAGCCACACTTGTATATTTTTTTAAAAGGTCCAAAAACGGTGTAATTAGTAGTTCAGCCTAGCAGCTGCGTCAGCAACTGGAAAGTCAGGGCAACCTGATACTTAAACCAACCATTCTACTATTCATTAGCAGCTCTTAGAATATAAAAAGGTAAACCTTTGAATTCAGTGATGAATGAAAAATAATTGGTTTGCATCAGTGTTCTACCCTATCTTTTTTATTGTTGTTAATTATGTGAGTGTTGGTTTAAAATGTTAAATAATACATAAATATTTAGGGGTACAAAGGATTTGTATATGCTATCATGACTCACAGTCCCCCTGTCTTTTTTTTTTTAATCATAAAGAATGCTGTTACTGGGCATGGTGGCACACGGCTATAAACTCAGCACTAAAGAGGCAGAAGCAGGAAGATCACCAAGGAGTTCAAGTCTAGCCTAGTCTAAATAAGCTGCTGCTAGGCCACTCAGGGATATATAGGCAAACTCTGTCTCAAAAGTAAACAAGCCGCAGTTCCATGTTCATAGTAAGAGTCCTGAGAGGATCAGGGGAATTAGCCCGAGTAGGCTGGCATTGTTACTAGTAAAGAATGATACCTGGGACTATGTCTACTTCTGGGTGGGGTTTATGTGGAAAGATGCAGTTACTTCGGCATAAGCTGTTTTCTTCTTCCTTCCCTTCCCTCCCTCCCTCCCTCCCCCCTCCTCCTCCCTCCCTCCCTCCCTCCCTCCCTCCCTCCCTCCTTTCTTCCTTCCTTCCTTCCGTCTCTCTTCCCTCTCTCCCTCCATCCCTCCCTCCCTCCTTTCTTCCTTCCTTTCTTCCCTCCGTCTCTCTTCCCTCCCTCCCTCCCTTCTTCCTTCCTTCCTTCCTTCCTTCCCTCTCTCCCTACTTCCCTCCTTTCCTTCTTCTGTCATTCCTTTTTTTTAAAAAAAAGTTTTATAACAGTCCATACTGGCCTTGAACTGCCTAAGTAGCTGAGGATGAGCTTGAACTTCTGATCCTTCACTGCCAGGATTGCAGGTGTGTTCTACCAAACCCATGTTTATGAGGTTCTGTACATCAAATCCAAGTTTATGCATGCGAGGTGAGAACTCTGCAGACAGAGCTACATCCCTAACCTGTTTTCTTTTTTTTAAATATCTCATTTGCCATGTTAAAACTGAGGAAACTGTAGTTCTATTACAAAGAAGTAATTCTTCTGTGTCTACACGAACCCCTGACAGTTAAAATAGAAAGGCAAAAAAACAAAAAGAAGCTAATTTTCACATATAATTTCAGACTTCAGTTTAACTTGCTTATATATGTCCTTACTTAATAGTGCTATGGACAGAAGTTAGGGTCTTGTGTTATCTGAACACATACTTCACCACTGAACCCCACCTGAGTCTATACTTGCATTTTATTTATTTATCCATTTGTTTATACAGTGCTGGGGAATGAACCCAGGACCTTCTACATACTAGACAAGTGCTCTAACATTAAGGAATACCCTTAGCCCAGATTCAATTTGATTTATTTCGCTATTTTAATTTATTTATTTTTATTTTGCAGTTCTGGAGATCGATTCCAAGGCCACCAGTACCCCTGGCATACGTTCTACCAGTGATACCCACGGCCCTCGACTTCAATTTTAAATTGTAAAATATTAATATTATGAAGCTGTCCAATGGCAAACAGATTATAAGAGAAGTGAGCCCTGAGAATGGATTCTTATGGCTACAGCCTTTTAAGGTGGCTGAAATCTAAACACGGGTAGGTGTGTAAGTGGAGGACCACAGATGAACACAGAAAGCATCCACAAGTTTGGTTTGGATCTTCACTGCGCATGACACAGTAACAGTCCCCTATTTTTAAAGAGGCAGTGGACATTTGGGTTTCAAGCCAGTGTGATCTACACAGTGAGTTCCAGGACAGACAGGACTGTTGTTACACAGAGAAAGCCTGTCTCATCCCACCCCCAAATAATAAAAACAAAATAAAAATTTTTAAAAATCACATTTCCAATGTTATCTTTTAGGAAAGTTACATTCGTGGCTCCTGTTGCCCTTGAAATAAGTAAATAAGTAAAAGTTTGAGGCCTTGTTGAAGACTAGAAATACTTCTATGAAGTGATGGGTAGCAGCCACACACGTAATCTCATTTGATGGCTGACTAAGCTGCTTTCCGAAATAAATCAAGTCCGTGCTACAGGCCAACTGCTGGCCTCCTCTTAGCAGGGCACACGGTTATATAAAATATTCTGGGAGAAGTGTTCCATTAAATTACTTAGGGAAACTAGGTAATCTTGAATCGACCATGAAATTTTCATTTTTCCCACAAGTAACATTACTGAACTTTGAAGTAACACTTGAACATTGCTGAGATATAATGAAAAATTGCCTTTTTTTTCCTTTCTCTTCCAACTGGGAACTACCGAGTCTGCCGCGCTGAGACCGCAGGCATGGCATGTGTCACCACTCCCAGCTTTTTAGCATTGTTTGATTTTGCTTTTGCTTTTTTTTTTGGAGACAGCATCATGCTATGTAACCTAGACTGGCCCCATATTCACAGCGATCCTCCTGCCTCTGCTTCTCAAGTTAAAAAAATGCATTATATGGAAGGCCATGCATGTGTGGAGTTGGTTCTTCTCTTCTACCTTGAAGTGGGCTCTGCGGATTAAACTCAGGTTGCCAGGCTTCGGTGGCAAGCACTTTTAGCCACTGAACCATCTTGCTGCCCCTAGGAGTTTTATTTTATTATTTAGATGTTTACATATGCTGCTTTCTTCTTCTTCTTTTAATTGTTTTTATTGAGCTGTATATTTTTCTCCACTCCCTGCTTCCCTCCCCCCCCCTCCGTTTTTACCCTCTCCCATGATCCCCATGCTCCCAGTTTACTCAGGAGATCTTCTCTCTTTTTACTTCCCATGTAGATTAGGGTCCTCTTTGGTGTCTAGGTTCTCTGGGATTGTGAATTGTAGGCTGGTTTTTCTTTCCTTATGTCTGAGTGACTACATATAATAATTGTCTTTCTGGGTCTGGGTTACCTCATTCAATATAATGTTTTCTAGATACGTCCATTTGCCCACAAATTTCAAATTTTAGAAAAAAAATGATTTTTTTTCTGCTGTATAGTACTGCATTGTGTACTGCAATGCGCTGCATTTTCCTTATCCATTCTTCAGTCGAGGGGCATTTAGGTTGTTTCCAGGTTCTAGTTATGACAATGTGGCTATGAGCATGGCTGAGCACATGTCCTTGTGATACGATTGAGAATCCTTTGAGTATATACCCAAAAGTGGTATTGCTGAGTCTTGAGGTAGGTTGTTTTGTAATTTTCTGAGAAATCACCCTACTGATTTCCAAAGCAGCTGTAGCAGCTTGCACTCCCACCAGCAATGGAAAAGTGTTCCCTTTACCCCACATCCTTTGCAGCATAAGCTGTCATCAGGGTTTTTTTTTTTTTTTTTTTTTTTTTTTGGTTTTTCGAGGGTTTTTGATCTTGGCCATTCTGGCATGCTGCTTGGCCATGCTGATTTTTCTAATTAGTGTTATTTCTACAAAGAACTTAGAACTCTTGTCATGCAGAGTGAGAATCCAAAACAGCTTTTCTACTGAAAAGGAGCTCTGGTGGGCAGTGGAGAATATCCTGCAACTATAGCTACTTGTTTTACGATTTCTCTAGGAGCCTGTGAGTGTGGAGTCACACTTTAAAAGCTAAAGTGTCATTCCCACATTACAACAGAATTCATCATCTTGTGATGAAGAGACCTTGTTTGAGACCCCAAGGACTCTAAATATGGGCCTTAACTCCCAGTTTTTATGCAGAATACAAGAAAGAGGGAAAGGTTGAATGTAGAAAATTTCCTTTTATTGAACATGGTGTACATCAAGGGAGACAATGAAATTTCCACTTGGCTCCATTAAAAATAATTTCAATGGCTGGGAGTAGTGGCACTGCCTTCAAACTCAGTACTCTGAAGGCTGAGGCAGGCATATATCTGTGACTCTGAAGTCAGCCTGTTCTACCAAATGAGTTCTCTGTCTCAAAACAAAAACAAAAACAACATTCAAAGCTAGGCATTGTAGTACGCATGTGTAATCCCAACATTTATTGGTGAAGGCAGAAGATCAAGAGTTTAAGACTGAGGGTTGGAGTGATGTCTCAGTGGTTGGAAGCATTGGCTGCTCTTCCAGAGGACTCTGGTTCAATTCCCAGGACCCACACGATAGCTCACAACTGTCTATAACTCCAGTTCCACTGGTTCCAATTCCCTTACACAGACATGCAGGCCAAACACCAATGTACATAAAAATAAAAATCCAAAAGATAAAGAGTTCAAGACCAAAAATAACTGTACATCAAGCTCCAGGACAGCCTGGGCTAAATGAGACTATCTCAAAAAACTAAAAACAACAAATAAAGCCTTGAAGCAGGGAGACTGTCACACGGCTATCACACATAGCTCTTCCCAACAGGCTAGTATGTTGGTAACGCAGAATCAGCTTTCCCACACTGACAATTTATTCATTTAGTTGACTAAGTTTGTACATTATCTGGATTTTCTAAAGCTGCAAGAGTATGGAAGGGAACCATGACATTCCATGGGATTAGATTTGACTTTATTTGATTCACTTTTTAAGAAGCTACAAATATTATGAGGGACCTTCAGATCATCGTAAGAGGATGTGACATCATTGTTGGGAGGTGAAATGGAGGTCAACGTACACAAATGGGAAGACTCAAAATCACTGAACATGCGACCAGCACATTTACTGCAATCCCCCTCAAAATCCTACTCAGGTATGTTTGTGGAACATGAAAAACTAATTCTCGAGGCAACGACCAAGAATAGCTCAGTGAATAAGAGCTAAAAGAAGAAGCTTCTGTGAGATTGCCAGGCTTGTTTTAAATGGATATAATCAAGGCTGTTTATATTAGCACAGAGACACACTCATGCACACATATGTAATATATATGCATAATATAAAACCAACACAAAAGGATGAATTACACACTGTGGTTGGTTTCTGTACAGATTATATAAAATAGTACATTTCAGCCTCTATACCAAAAAAAAAAATCTTTATGGAAAAAAAGGACTAAAAGACTGGGGAGTTGCTTGATGTGCAAACATTAGAACCTGAGTTCAAATCCCCAGCAGGCACATACCAAGCTGGCATGAGGTGGTGAGCTGGAGAGACGGCTCAGTTGCTAAGAGTACTTGCTATTCTTACAGAGATCTTGGGATCAGTTACCTAAGTCCACTTGGTGGCTCCTTCTGTAACTCTAGTTCCAGGAGATACAACTAACTCCCTCCTCTGACTTCTGAGTGCACATACATCTAGGCATTCACACAGACACATAAAAGTAAATAAATCATTTTTAAACACTAGGCATGATATAGCCATCTGGAACTTTGATGCTGAGGTAAGGAGGGGTGGGACAGACATAAGAGGATTCCAGCCCAATTGCCTCCTCCAATAAAAACCAAACCAAATCAAATACCAAGCTAAACTCGGTGAGCTCCAAATTCATGAAATAGCTTGTGTCAGGGAATAAGTGATAGAAGTCCCTCTATCTCTGTGTGTGTTGGGACCAATTGAGTCCTGGGCTTCAGCTGCTCTTCCCTGTCTAGAGCCTTCTAATTGAAGTCACTGGAAGCTGTGCCTAGCTTAGAGGATCAGAGGATGGGATTTTCTCCTGTTGGCCACTGACTGCAGGGTATTTAAGCCTCCATGGGCTTTTGTACCAGCGATTGGAGGTCTGTGTGTTGGTCTGTCTCTGCGTGTGTTTCTTCAACCTCCAGCCCCTTGCCTGAAGCTCGCAAACTGGCTTCTAGCACATAGAGCACAGACGGGGGGGGGGGGGGGTGCATGGCAGTGTGCTCATGCACACACGTCTGCACACACACATGCAACAGAGACAGATAAAGACAGGAAAATTTCAAGTATACATTTGTAAAACCTTTTAAAAAATAACAGAGGGACAGAAAAACATTTTTCCTGACCTCAGGGACAAGACTGATTTTTAAGTAGGATGGAGATAAAAATCCCAGATTAGAAAGTAGTAAAAGGAAATATTGGTCACTGGGACTTGATGACAACTTGAAACCTCAGTACAGTGTGACATGTTGGGCAAAGTTAAAGGTGGGTCATACACAGGAAAAACACACACTGACCACATCCTTCCTAAAGATTAGGACCCAAAACATAGACACGCATGGAAGACAAAACCCAAGTAGCCAAGAACCTAGCCCTCACTTTAAACCTCTCTAGGGAAATTCAATGTAAAAATCATGAAATACCATTTCATACCTACCATAATTTAAAGACAATATAATTTCACCAAAGCTGAAGACACTACGAAGCTAAAATTTTCACATGTTCCTGGTGGGAGACTATCTGGAGTCTTCAGTTAGAAAGCCGTGATGACATGATAAAATTGGGGACAATAAACTCTCCATTGTACTTGACCTTCATTGTGGTCAAGAAGATAAAACTTCTCGGTGAGGGGAGGCAGGCAGGTTATAGATGTGTATGTCCAAATAACACACGAAGAAGTCATTTGTCAAAGATAATTCTGTCTCTACCTGTTGACTTTTGGGATGAAAATCAGAAATCATCGCAGCTCTTCGACCACTTCCCAGCCTTCTACTCTATTACCGTCAGGTTCTGAGGAATTATGGTTATAATTCAGACGCATCCTGCAACTCCATCTTATTCAGGAAACTCATTGGAGAGAGGCCCTGGCATCTATTACAGCCTTATATCCTGAAGCCAGAACGCATCCATATTGATCATTTCCTGAATGATCTAACCTAGCAGTGACAGCTTCCTCTCTGTGTGTAGCTCCTCAGCTCGCGCTTTCTCTCTGAGAAGGGCACATGGGGATATATTCTTTTCCTAATCTCTTCAGAGCCATCGTGTTTTCCCATGCAAACAGCCCATCTCTCTTCAAGTGTTGTTCCAAGATCTCTCATGGTTACCGTGGTAGGGTTTTTCACCTAAAATAGAGGGTACAAACCCATGCTTTATACCTTTTTCTACTAAATTTCTATAGACAAAGGCTTTTCATAATTGCTTCTAACCATATGATTTAGAAGCATGCCTGTCTTACGGACAGAAAACATTTCTGGGTTTGAAAATAATGTTGTGAATATTGAACAAAAGTTCAGCATTTATACTTTATTATTCAATTGATATAAAATGTAAAACCAAGTAAAACTATTCTGCTGGAGATTAGTGGTTACCCTTGGTGGGGAAGACAGAAAGAGCCCTTGAGAGAACCTTCTGAGGGGCTCCCAATAATTTTCTTCTTCCTCCTCTTCTTCTTTGTTCTTCTTCTCCTTCCTCTTCCTTCTTCTCCTTTCCTTCTTCTTCTTCCTCCTCCACCTCCTCCTCCTTTTCTCCCACCTCCTCTACCTCCTTCCCTCCATCATCCCCTCCTCTGTCTTGAGATAAGGTTTCACTATGTAGCCCTGGCTGTCCTGGAATTCACCATACAGAGCAGGCTGGCCTCAAACTCACAGAGATTCTTTTGCCTCTACCTCTAAAGAACTGAGATTTAAAAGTACATGATCATGCCTGACCGCCGCCCCCCCCCTTTTCAGTGGTGGGAACAGAAGCCATGGCTAGGCAAGCACTCAATCACTGAGATATATGCCCAGCCCCACATTCTGCACTTGGAAAAACTTATCTAACTCGTATACTTACGATCTACTTACTTTTCGTGGCTATCTTATGGCAACAAATTTCAGACGAGTTTGTAATATCCATGTCTCTTACAAAACAGTGTTTATGACAAACCCTCACTATGTAATAGGGCTCCAAAGAGGTGTCGGCAATCCAGTACAGCAGCTTTGCAAAATGGCTGTAATTCACACACACTGGAGTTTCAGGCCTTCAGTCCTCGAGATTCTATTTTCCTCACCATGGAATGGGTCAGAGCAAGTCAAGTGAGAAAATAAAGGAAGCAATATGAAGTAAGGGGCTGCATCCAATAAAGTTATCTGAAGTGCTTGCATTGCTTTGCTAATTACCCCTCCACTCTTTGCTGACTGTGTGAAGGAACAGATGTCTGAATTCAAGCTCCAATTTGAAAGCCCACCATTGAAACAGCCTTTTCAGGGAAAGGTTATAAAAGCCCCATTTCTCCACCTAAAACAGTAACCTGCTGCACATAAATAATAATTTTTTAAAAAAGAACAGAATTCCTAAGCTCCTTCCAATCTTCACTTCTGATATGCCTTCTGTATTTTTTTGGCCATCTTTTGCAACTGCAATCAGATCTCTGGGGAAACAATGACTTACAGCCTCCACCGTGGTAGGTTAAGACTGGAGGGTAGGAGGGAAGATCCAAGGGCTATAGGAGAAGGATCTCCAAGCAACGAGCACGAAGCCAGTCTTGTATCCAGCTCTTTTACTTGGGAAACATAATGAAGACACAACTATGCACTCTAAGGACAGCCTGTAGGAAGGCAGCCTTAAAGCCTTAAGCTGGCTAGATTTGGTTCAAGCTAAGGGGATGAAGTCTAAATTTGGAAAGGCCAAATTAAGGTCGTGATTAGCTCCTTCACGTCTTCTCACTTACTGGAAGCAAGGATAATGTCAACAACAACTTTAGTAAGCAAAACCAACTTCAGAGATAAGAGTCCTGTGAGTGAGAAGTTGCACTAATGCATTAGACAAAGTAACCAAGGTAAAACAGACACCCTGCTCCAGGAGAGGGGGAGGGCAGGGCATCACAAGATTGAGATGGTTTCTAGTGCCATTTTACTTCAAGGAAGGCACGGATCACGTGGTATGCCACGCTCCCCATTACAGTATAATCCTTTCTGGTAATGCTAGAAAAAGATGAAAACAAAAACCAACTTTCTTAATCTCTCTCTCTCTCTCTCTCTCTCTCTCTCTCTCTCTCTCTGTGTGTGTGTGTGTGTGTGTGTGTGTGTGTGTGTGTGTGAAGCAAGAAGCAAGCATTCCCCCTGGAAAGAAGGGACCTTTTAAACCAGAGATTCCAGATTTACAGATATGTTTACCAAGTCCTCAGTAAGGCCATGATTCTGATATGTTTTTGATATTGTGATGCACAAAGGTTTTCAGTACCTATCTCCTCTTTTGAGACAAGATTTCATGTAGCTCAGGCTGCTCGCATAATTTTTATGTAGCCAAGGATGACTTTGAACTTCTGATCTTCCTGCCTCTACCTCCCAAGTGCTAGGATTATATGCAGGTGCCATCGTCATAAGGTACTGAGGATTGAACCTGGAGCTTTCTGCACTCAAGAAATACACTCTACCAACTGAGTTACATCTCCACTCCCTTTTTACTCTTAAACCATTATCAGTATGGCCCCATCCCCAGCCCCTATTCCATCAAGGTTATCTGACATCTGGGGACATTTGGTTGGTATGAATAGGGGAATGTCACCGCATATGGTGAATAGAGGTCAGGAATGCTGCTAAGCATTCTGCAAGGCGCCAGTGGGATGGAGGCACAAGAGACATATGTGAATATGATCAAATCGCATAGATGCATACAAAAATGTCCTAACGAAGCCCATTATTACATATAATTAACATATGCCAATTTTTAAAAACTTGAAAAGACAAAAAGCAATGAAGAAGAGACAGGGAGATAGATCCTAGGTAGCTAAGCCCATGGAGTTTCTGTGGCATTAGTGTACCAAGCAAGAGAGGGCATGGAAGCTCCTCATGTCTTCTCCCATACTTTACCCAATGTACTTCTTCAGATGCATGCTCTATGAAATCCTTTATGATAAACCAGCAGACATATTTAAAAGTAACAATAACCAAGTCACTAGATAAGGATGGTATTCTATTTCAATGCCAAATCATGAAGGAGTCCCAGCAAAGTTACTCCTTATTGCTTTTCATCCCAGGCAGCTCACACTTCGTTCTGTGCCCTTGAAAGGGAGGAGATAATAGATTTGCAAGATTCTCTGCGCCCATTTATAATAAGCGAAAATGTATCACTCCCATCTGGCTCTCTGTTAGCCCAACAAATCATTTTTCCTTGTTTGAATTTTTTTACGTTTATTCATCATGTTTGTATGTGTATGTGTACACTATGCTGCGTGTGCAGAGGTCAGATGACACTTGAGACAGTCCATCCTCAAACCTCCAACATGTTGGTCCTGGAGAGGAAATTCAGATCGCCAGGCTTGGTGGCAAGTGCCTTCATCTGCTGAGCCATCTCACCTCAAATCTTGCTTTTTATTCTTCCCCACCCCTACTCCTTGCTATGTCCAGTTACTTTAGGATACCACTGATAAGCCTTGCTCACTCCTACCTCTCCTGCATGGGTAGCTCCATCCTTCCCATCATTCCTCTCAGCACACCTTCAGTGCAAGCTTCCCCTAGAACCTTCAGAGAAGAAACGGGGTCTCAGTCTTTTCAAAACCCTGTCTATGCTTTCATTTGGAAATTTGCAACCAGATAAGAAGAAATCTCGTTCTCTATTGTTGGTGGCAGCTTTTCTAGTTTTGCTTTGTTTTAATTTGGGGGATACTGCGGGGTGGAATCCAGTGCCTTATGCATGCTAGGTAAGCCCTTTCCCATTGACGTATTTCCCAAGCTACCACCTCTAGGTGTGTGTGTGTGTGTGTGTGTGTGTGTGTGTGTGTGTATGTATGTGTGTGTGTATGCGTGTGTGTGTGTGATAGGAACATATGTATGTGCAGGTGCATGTGTGTATGTATGTGAAGGACAGAGGAAACCATGGTATCATTCTTCAGGTACTCAGTACTATTCATTTTGTTTTTTGAGACAGTGATTTGGCTAGGCTGGTTGGCCAGCGAAGCCCAGGAACCTACCTGTTTCTACCTTCCCAGCCTTGGGATCACACCCAGCTTCTTGACATGGGTTCTGCAGATTGAACTCGGGTCCTTACGCTTGCAAGGCAAACACTTTATTGATTGAGCTTTCTCTCCATCCCCTTTCCTCATTAAAATACTAACTTTATTTTGAGACAAGATCTCATTAAGTTGGCCTGGCTGGCCTTACACTGCCTATGTAGCCCAGATGGTCCTTCAATTTGCCACCTTCCTGCCTCTGCCTCCATTTGCCAAGTAGCTGGAATTACAGAATTGCATCGCCATGTCCAGTTTTAATGGTCATCTTTTTAGTCCCTTTGGGAGACTGCCATTTTTCCTCAGCTGTCACTTGCCTACTTAAAATCCCTTTACAGTTCTCTATGGCTAACAGAGTCATGATTGATTGCTTTCCAAGCACAACACTAAGTAGTCTGGCCTCAGCTCAGCTCTCCCCACTCCCCAACTTCTGACCATTCTTATTTCCTTAAGGTACCCACAAAACAGCCTCAGTCCTGGCTCCTGCCTTTCCTTATCTGTTCACAGCCTCTGAATGTTCTGTCTCAGACACCTCCTTAAATATTCATTTTCTTTTTTCCTACAGGCCCTTGATCTTCAGCTTTTGCAAAACGGCTGGGTATAGGAGAACAGAGTCTGTGTTTCAGGATACAGCACAAGGCCTTGGGGCACCTGAGCAGGACTCCCCCATTCCTTTAATAGTCTCCCAGTCAGGCTATGGTACTAACAGGAAGGCAGAGGCTTCCAGTTGATTCTGTGCATGCTTATTGCAGGGCACTGTGCTACATGCTGATTTAACCCCAACATTGTTGAGAATGCAAAAGTGAAACTTTTGGTGCCGTTCTATTCTCAAGGCAATGTTTTTTACTGAAAGAAAGTATTTCTTCTCTAGCTTTTCTGAACTTCAAACATTTGACAAGAAGAAATGATTTTTCACTAGAGGGAGGAAAATCTTACATCACAATAGGAAAAGCAAAAGGTAAAAAAAAGTAATAATAGCAATAACAAGAACAACAATAACAGTGGAGGAACATTCAAACTGCTGTGTAAATTGTTTTTGTGTCTGGGCATGTCTGAAGTAATGGAATTACTATGAAGGCATTTTCCAGTGCTAAAATTCTGTTACTCCATGAAATACTGTGATACAAATATTAATTTTACCAAACTATGATGTTATTTGTGCTATTTGATAATATATGGTTCATCATAGTTTTTAATGATTTTGAATACTTTATAATTTATATATGTTTATTACAGGCAATCCTTAATAAGATGAATCTTATATGATAAACTTCATATTTTTTCCAAAAAATATACCTGGAGCTTCTACAATATGCTAATTATCCAAATTAACACTGAGCATCAACAATACATAGAATAACCTCTGCCTTTGAAACAGTTGGTTTTTTGAATAAGGGAGGCATATAATTAAAATAAATATATCAATGTGTGAGACTATGATCACCAGTACAATTGTGTTACAATTATCCAAATGACTATGGCCCCAAAATACAATAGAAATGCTCTTACCAATATCATTCACCCTACATACCCCCACTCACTTCATTGCCTTGTATGATGATTAACATTGTCGTGTTGAAAAGATCTTGACTCACCTAGAAGGCATGCCTCCCTGGACATATCTGTATGATATTAGGATTAGGATAGCCTCTATGCATATCCTTGAAGAAGTAGCTAGATTAAGTTGAGGTGGGAAGATCCACCTTACCTGTGAGTGCATCATTCTATATATATAAAGGAAAGTGAGCTGAGTACCAGCATCCCACATTCTGCCTCCTGTGGCGGGGATGTGATCAGCAGCTTCAAGCTCCTGTTGCCATGGGTTCTTTACCATATGGACTGTACCATCAAACTGTGAGCCAAATAAACCCTTTCTCAAATTGCTTTTGTTAGGGTATTTTTATCATAGCATCAAGACAAGGTAACTAAAATACCTTGCATCCTCTTTCCTTTTTCTAGACCATACTTACTACTGTCCACAAAACTGGGCTTCTAGAATCTTCTCCAGAGTATAAGTATTATTTCTCTCATCAGTGTGTGTACTTAGGAAGTCTTTTGTCTTTGTCCCAAAAGGTAGTCATAACAGTTAGGTTTGTTATCATAATTATGCAAATTAATTTAATATTGCATAAACAAATGAAATATAAGTCTCAAAAGGAAGTTTTCTTTCTTTTCAAACCTGATCCATTGCTTTGCAAAGTCTTGTCCAAAATGAGTCACTTCGAAAATAGTTGCCAGAATAATTAATGGCAAGAAACTGTTTAGGTTTTATTGGAAGTGGGTGGGTAATGTGAAAGGATTCTGCACACAAACTGGATTTGAGCAACTTTAGGTCACATTTTACTTTAAAAGTATCCCAAACTGGCCCTTAGAAGCCAACGATGAAAACTTTAAGGAACCCCAAGCACCATCAGGATGTCTTGGTCAAAGAAAGGCCTTGACTCTCCAGCAAAACCTCAGCAGATTAATGTTTAAAGATAACTAAAACATTTAGGACACAGAAACAGCCCTTTATAGGATTTACCACTTTGGCATTTTCAATAAAGCATCCTACTGCTTGATCTCGGATGTCACTATCCTCTAAAAAAAAGCCCCCAGGGAGGCCAAGTGGTTTGGCCAACAGCTGTTGCTAGAGCAAAAATATAGTAAAGAATCAATTGCTTCTTGTTTGTCACAAACAGTTCTCAGTGGACTTGGTCTGAGGTTTACTCAGAATTTCAGCCTGTTTTGAAAAGAGTCTCTCTGAGGCCCCGGGTGGGCTCCTTAGGAGACATTTGGTTTCAGAAGGCTGCCTAGCACATGCTGGGACCATATCCTGCCCAGTTATGCATCAGTACACCACTCTTTTGTCTCCAATTGCATCTGAAATCCTGAGCCAACTTCCAGAACTAAATGTTGTATGGTGGGGTCTTCAGGGTGCAGCTTCCTTTTGAGGCACAGCCTGGGTGTGGAGGGGGGGTAGGAAAAGCTCTGTAGAGACAAGAGGGAAGACACCAAAGCTGGAAGTGTTGAAGAAGGCACCCTTGGGGCTTCCTCCATCCATCGCCTTGGAGAACAGCCACCATCCTGTAGGCGGGCACATGGAAGATGCCAGCATAAAACCCAACTACAAATGAGGTCTGGCTGCTGCCTTGACAGAACCAAACAGTGTTTAAACAATTAGGGAGCTGTTTGCTCCTGTTTTTCAAGCATAACATTACTCTCTCATGTTTGTCCCCTAAATTACATACTTGTAGATTTGTAAAGATTTAAGGAAGTCATTTTATAGATTTTTTTTCTCCTAGTAAACTGAGGTTGAAGAGGTGAGAATGATGTATCTTAATTATACAGTACTGAGGGTAAGCTGAGGCATGGACCAGGGCCCTGACTTTCCCAGGCTTTTTTTCTATTTTCTAGCTTTGGGCCAACAGCAGCAGAAGTGGTAGTGCCAATGTGACTTTAGAAATGTCACCAAGGCTGTTCCCAGGCTGGTTGAGCCAGGGCACTTTCCTTTCACCAGGATCTCCAGATGATTTGTGATACTCCATTATTAAATTTTTTTAAAGTGTATGTATGTGTGTGTGAGAGAGAGTGAGAGAGAGAGAGAGAGAGAGAGAGAGAGAGAGAGAGAGAAAGAACCCATTTGCTGTGAAATGCATGTGAAAGCCAGAAGACAACTTTCCAGAGTGGGTTGTCTGCTTCCATCTTGTTGAGGCAACATCTTCCTCGTTTCTGTCTTGATGTGTATTCTAGTCTACCTGGTTTCTGAGCTTCCAGGCAATTCTCCTCTCTCCACCTCTCATCTCAAGGCAGAAGTTCTGGAATTTACAGATAGATACCACCAAATCCAGTTTTTTTTTTTAAATGTGGGGTCCAGGGATTAAACTTAGGTTGTTAGACTTGTATGGCAATCTCTTTTATCAGCCCAGCAGAGCTGTCTCAATGACTGCTTGGAGTCTTGGATTTTCTTGTAACTTTTATCTACTGTGTGTGTGTGTGTGTGTGTGCGCGCACACACGCGCGCATGGGCATGTGGCATTTGCTTATCACAATGAGCACATGCAGGTCAGAGGACAGCTTGTGGGACTCAGTGCTCTCCTTCAGCGTATGCTGGCCAGCTCCATCTCCTAGGTGCCGGGGTTACAACTGTGAGCTACCATGTATAACTTAATATTTTTAAAGTAGTAGTGAAATGATTTCATTTCATAAACATAAAAATTTCCTGTCAACTGGGTGCGGAGGTCTTTGAGCCCAGCTATTCGAGAAGCAGAGACAGGAGGATAACTTGAACCCATGAGTTTGCAAACAGCCTAGGAAACACAATGACAGCCTGTCTTAAACTAAAACACATTCCCTAGTAGTAGAGTGGGTCAAATAATTATTTCCATTCATGGTTTGTGACATCAGATCTCTTCACATACTGAAATAGTGTCAGCATTTCTCCCTAGATATATGAGCCATATTCCACAAAAGTCTTCTGAGAATTTATTACATTGAATTTTGTTTAATTACTATGTCTTCAAGCCGATGAGAGGAGAAACAAAGTCAACATTTTGTTGGCCAAATGGGTTTCCATCAGATACAACAGAATAAAACTGGTAGGGATAAGAGACATTGGGCCATGTGGAACCACTCCTTCAGTGGGAGAAGAACTAGTCACAGCATACTTAATTAGGTGGTGTCCTCTATCTATACAACCCGCCAACTCTTCTCATTGTGCCCAATAACCCAAGTCAATGAATAGTCCAATACAGTACAAACATTAATTGGTTCATTTCATTTACATGAAACATCGGGAAGAGCTAAATCCATAGGGATGGAAAGTAGGTTAGTGGTTGCTAGGGTTGGAGGAAGGAGAGAATGAGCAATAACTGCTAATGGGCACAGGTTTGTTGAGGGGGTGAAAATAGGGGCAATAGTTACCCAACTCTGTATCAAAGCCTACAAGTTTGTATGCTTAAAATGTGTGAATTACATGTGAACGGTAGCTAAAACAGATCAGAAACAAAAATCAATTGACTGGGCAAAAAACAAAAAAACAAAAACAAAAACAAAACACCTCATTTTCTTTGAAGATGGAATCGTATATCTGGCCACTGTTCTTTATCTTGCTTTTTTTTTCTTTAAAAGTTTTTCTTTCTTTTTTAAAAATAGCTTAAAGTGCAAACCCAAAGGGGCATTTATCTTTACAAATTTCATTTATTTTATCAGTGAAGTAACTGATACCAGGTTAAGAAGTGATGTGTGTAGAAGAATCAACGGAATGGGCCAATGGTCAGCAATTTTCCAGCACTCACTTTTTTGAAATAGGGCACTCACAAGGGTACATTCAGTAAGAAACAACATCTGGAAAAAGAAAGCCAGTTAACAGCCCTGTAGTGTATTTATTTACTGGGAACGTAAAGGAAGTCAGTATGTTTCCTTTCTGGCATGAAGGGAGCTCGCTTTTTCATGTAAACTACAAAACGAAAACCAAGGCTACTGCCAGAAGCAATGAAGTATGCGCAAATTACCATAAATTGGCAACTGCAGTGTAGAACCAATAATTGTCCAAGACACAAAGTACTTCCTTGAGAGCAGGGTGTTGGCCGGGATATTTGTTTCGGGAGAACTGCAGCGAACTTCCACGCCCACTTAAAAAGAAAGCCCCCCCCCACTAAAGACCAGAGTACTTCAAACACCGCTGTGCAGAAGGCTAGTGTGCTCAGCCAATGCTCAAATTCAACTTCTGAATCTCAGTGTCTGGAGATCAAACACCACAAGAAGTTCCTTTCGGCAAAACTTGTGCTTTCCCCTATCCACCCCGCAGGGCTGGGAAACTGCAGTGGTCTTGGACAGCAGGCATTGCTAAAGCAGCTCCAAGCTGCCCCAGAGCCCTCTGCTGACTTTTGGGTATGAACCCCGTTTAAAAGGGAAGACTGAGTTGTTGGTTACTGCTCACATGAGGACATTGAAAGAAGTAAGAACCAGAGCTACATGCCACTCAGTTCTACTCTTTCTAGAAGAATCTTATCTTAGCTTTCATCTAACTTTTTGGAATGAAATTTTTTCTTTCATATTTTGATCATTGTATATTTTAAAATTCTTTAAATATAAAGTTATTTCAGGTTTCTTTTTAAGTGGAAACTGATGTGTCCTCCGTTCTATCTCGTCCCCCAAATATAATCAGTTTAAAAAAAAAGATCGCTGCCCCACCCCCACACACTTAGAGGAGGGAGTGTAGTGGCAAGAACTGGGAGCTTGCTTGTGACTCCCAAGCCCTGGCTCTTAACCTTCGGTGCTTAAACCCACTGCTTTTCACATTAAGAACGTTTCCGAGGGTCCCTTCTTAGTCCTCGTGGCACTGTGGCTGGAGCTGTCATTAGAGAACGATAATGAAGCAGAGAGAAACCCCTTTCTCAGACGAAGCCCTGAGAGCCGCGGCACAAGGCTTATTTCCAAGGAGCTCTTGAGTTTTCCTCCCCATGGTGCCGGTTTTAAGGACGTGTTGCTGACGGCAGCATTTCGGGGTGTTAAGAAGTGACAGAAGGGATTCTCCCGCCGCCTAACACCCACCTCCGGGCAGGTGAAAGATTTTCACGTCTCTGAACAGAGTCTTTCACTGTTGTTAGCAGTCATTTCCCAATTGCACTGGAACCCACTTTCTCACCGGCTCCACCTGCTCAGGGGTTCCGCTTAGGCAGTTGGAACCAGGGACAAAGAGAGACTCGTGGTGTGTCCCATCCTGTCCCCTCCCATTCCCTCCCACTTCGCTAGTTTCAAAGGTCTGGGTTCCGAGAAAGGAGCTTGGAAGATCCCCGCGTTAGGGGGTACAGACATGTTTCCTTGGGCTTCAGAAGAATTGAAGGACCGCAGGGCGACACAAGACTGGACTCAGGGCTGAGAGCTCGGTGACAGGGAGATCGTCCCAGGAAATGGGCAAGAAGCCACTCTACCAACCCCTTGAAATAAAACAAGAGCCCGCGGTCCTGGACATGCTGCCCGACCCACCACACACACCCCTGCCACCCCTCGCGGGACCCAGTTCTCTAGCTCCCGCGCTTGGCATGCACCAGCGTACAGTGTGGGTGCAGCTGGAGTGGGGACGTTCCCATGGATGGGGCAGGGAGGAGCACCTGGGCATTGCGGACACCTGCGCTGTGCCCCTCCCACCTACGGCCTCTGTTCCCCTCACGCACCGGTCTGGACCGGATGACCCAGGTGGCTCAGGTAGCGCCACCTGAGCTGGGGGGTAGGGCGGGGTGCGCCCCTCTTCGAGACAGACGCGAGGCTGTGGCCGTGGTGGTGGCCGGGGAGGTGGCATGGGGCCAGCGCGATCACTTACCCATGGTTGGAGACTGGCGGGAGGGGTGCGGGCTCCAGGCTATTGGGCTCCCCGGGGACGCACGAGAGCCGGTGGCACAAGTTTGCAGGTTTGGCGGGCACGTGCGCGGGGCCGGGCTCCGGGGTGGCTGCGCTGGGCTAAGCTGGGCTGGCCGCTTGGCTCTTCTCTCCTGGCCGGGGTGGGAGCGCGGTGCAGCTCCGCCTGCCCTGGGGGCCGGCCGTGCAGAGAGGGGCCCTGACGTCAGCGCCGGGGGCTTTGTGTGCCCGGAGCGAGGGCCAGGCTGGGGGAAGTGGCCGCGCCCGCTATTGCCAAGCCAGCAGCTTTCACTGCGACCCTGGAGCAGGGGGCATGGAAACCGGAGAAGCAAGGAGGGGGGGGGTGCAGAAAGAGGGGAACGGGATTCTAGTATCTTTTTTTTTTTTTTTTTTTTGATTTTGGCTTCTTTTTTTTTTAATAATTTTTTTTATTAAGAAAAGAAGAAAAAAAAACATAAACAAAAAACAAGTTTCCACCTCCTCCCAGCCTCCCATTTCCCTCCCCCTCCTCCCACCCTTCTCCCCCTCCTCCCACCCTTCTACCCCTCCCCCCACTCCTCTCCCCCTCCCTCTCCAGTCCACAGAGCAGTCCAGGTTCCCTGCCCTGTGGTAAGTCCTAGGTCCTCCCCCCTCCGTCCATATCTAGGAAGGTGAACATCCAAACTGGCTAGGCTTCCACAAAGCCAGCACATTAAGTAGGATCAAAACCCCGTGCCATTGTCCTTGGCGTCTCATCAGCCCTCATTGTTCGCCATGTTCAGAGAGTCCGGTTTTATCCCATGCTTTTTCGGTCACAGTCCAGCTGGCCTTGGTGAGCTCCCAGTAGATCAGCTCCACTGTCTCAGTGGGTGGGTGCACGCCTCGTGGTCCCGACTTCTTTGCTCATGTTCTCCCTCCTTCTGCTCCTCATTGGGACCTTGGGAGCTCAGTCCAGTGCTCCAGTGTGGGTCTCTGTCTCTGTCTCCATCCATCACCAGATGAAGGTTCTATGATGATATGCAAGATATTCGTCAGTATTGCTCTCGGATAGGGTCATTTCAGGTTCCCAATCCTCAGCTACCCAAGGAACTAACTGGGAACCTCATGTTGGGCACTTGGGAGCCCCTCTAGGGTCAAATCTCTTGCTCACCCTAAAGTGGTTCCCTTAACTAAGAATTGTGGTTCCGTGCTCCCCTCTCCACCTTTCCTTTATCCCAATTCTCCTGATTCCCCAAATCCCCCCTCCTTCTACCTTTTCTCTTCCCATCTCCCCTTACCCCCATCCCACCCCACCCCCAAGATCCTAATTTTCTCCCCGGCAATTGGGTCTACTTCCCTTTAGCCAAGAGGATAACTATATGTTTTTCCTTGGGTTCACCTTCTTACTTAGCTTCTTTAGGTTCACCTATTGTAGACTCCGTGGCCCTAATTTATGGCTAGAAACCAATTATGAGCGAGTACATCCCATGTTCATCTTTTTGGGTCTGGGACACCTCACTCAGGATAGTGTTTTCTATTTCCATCCATTTGCCTGCAAAATTCGAGAAGTCATTGTTTTTTACCGCAGCGTAGTACTCTAGTGTGTATATATTCCATACTTTCTTCATCCATTCTTCCATTGAAGGGCATCTAGGTTGTTTCCAGGTTCTGGCTCTTACAAATAATACTGCTATGAACATAGTTGAACAAATGCTTTTGTCATATGATAGAGCATCTCTTGGGTATATTCCCAGGAGTGGTATTGCTGGGTCCAGGGGTAAGTTGATCCTGAATTTCCTGAGAAACCGAAACACTGACTTCCACAGTGGTTGCACAAGATGGCATTCCCACCAGCAATGGATGAGGGTACCCGTTCCTCCACAGCCTCTCCAGCAAAGGTTATCCTTGGTGTTTTTGACTTTAGCCATTCTGACAGGTGTAAGATGATATCTCAAAGTTGTTTTGATTTGCATTTCCCTGATTGCTAAGGAAGTTGAGCACGACTTTAAGTGTCTTTTGGCCATTTGAACTTCCTCTGCTGAGAATTCTCTGTTCAGTTCAGTGCCCCATTTTTTAATTGGGTTAATTAGCATTTTAAAGTCTAGTTTCTTGAGTTCTTTATATATTTTGGAGATCAGACCTTTGTCTGTTGTGGGGTTGGTGAAGATCTTCTCCCAATCAGTAGGTTGCCTTTGTGTCTTATTGACTATGTCCTTTGCTTTACAGAAGCTTCTCAGTTTAAGTAGGTCCCATTTATTCAATGTTGCCCTTAATGTCTGTGCTTCTGGGGTTATACATAGGAAGCGATCTCCTGTGCCCAGCTCCTGTAGGGTACTTCCCACTTTCTCTTCTATCAGGTTCAGTGTGTTCGGGCTGATATTGAGGTCTTTAATCCATTTGGACTTGAGTTTTGTGCACGGTGATAGATAAGGGTCTATTTTCATTCTTCTACAAGATGACATCCAGTTGTGCCAGCACCATTTGTTGAAGATGCTTTCTTTCTTCCATTTTATACTTTTAGCTCCTTTATCGAAAATCAGGTGAATTTTGATGGGATCTTGATGGGGATTGCATTGAATCTATAAATAGCCTTTGGTAGAATTGCCGTTTTTACTATGTTGATCCTCCCAATCCAAGAGCAAGGGAGGTCCATCCATTTTTTGGTATCCTCTTCAATTTCTTTCTTCAATGCCTTAAAGTTCTTGTCAAATAGATCTTTCACTTCCTTGGTTAGATGTACCCCAAGATATTTTATGCTGTTTTTGGCTATTGTGAATGGTGAAGCTTCTCTGATTTCCCTCTCTGCTTCCATATCCTTTGTGTATAAGAGGGCGACTGATTTTTTGGAGTTGATCTTGTATCCTGCCACATTACTAAAGCTGTTTATCAGCTGTAGGAGTTCTTTGGTGGAGTTTTTGGGGTCGCTTATGTACACTATCATATCATCTGCAAATAACGAAAGTTTAACTTCTTCCTTTCCAATTCGAATCCCCTTGATTCCATTATGTTGTCTTATTGCTATTGCTAGAACTTCAAGCACTATATTGAAGAGGTATGGGGAGAGTGGACAGCCTTGTCGTGTTCCTGAGTTAAGTGGGATGGCTTTGAGTTTCTCTCCGTTTAATTTGATGTTAGCTGTCGGCTTGCTGTATATAGCTTTTATTATATTTAGGTATGACCTAATCTCTCCAAGACTTTTAACATAAATGGATGTTGAATTTTGTCAAATGCTTTTTCAGCATCTAATGAAATGATCATATGGTTTTTTCTTTCAGTTTATTTATATGCTGGATTACATTGATAGATTTTCGTATGTTGAACCAGCCCTGCATCTCAGGAATGAAGCCTACTTGATCATAATGGATAATTTTTCGGATGTGTTCTTGGATTCGATTTGCCAGTATTTTGTTGAGGATTTTTGCGTCGATATTCATGAGTGAGATTGGCCTGTAGTTCTCTTTCCTGGTTGAGTCTTTGAGTGGTTTTGGTATCAGAGTAATTGTGGCTTCATAAAAGGAGTTTGGTAATGACCCTTCTGTTTCTATCTTGTGGAATACATTAAGGAGTATAGGTATTAGATCTTCTTGGAAGATCTGGTAGAATTCCGCATTGAAACCATCTGGTCCTGGGCTTTTTTTGGTAGGGAGGTTTTTGATAACCTCTTCTAATTCTTCGCGACTAACAGGTCTATTTAGATTGTTCACCAGGTCCTGATTTAACTTTGGTATATGATATTTATCTAAAAAAGTATCCATTTCCTTTACATTTTCCAATTTAGTGGCATATAGGCTTTTGTAGTAAGATCTAATGATTCTCTGAATTTCCTCTGTGTCTGTGGTTATGTCCCCCTTTTCATTTCTGATCTTATTAATTTGCAAATTCTCTCTCTGCCGTTTGATTAGCTTGGATAGTGGTTTGTCAATCTTGTTGATTTTCTCCAGGAACCAGCTTTTTGTTTCATTGATTTTTTTGTATTGTTTTCTGTGTTTCTATTTTGTTGATTTCAGCCCTCATTTTGATTATTTCCAGTCTTCTACTCCTCCTAGGTGAGTCTGCTTCTTTTTTTTCTAGAGCTTTCAGGTGGGCTGTTAAGTCTCCAATGTGAGCTTTCTCTGTTTTCTTTAAGTGGGCACTTAGTGCTATGAACTTTCCTCTTAGGACTGCTTTCATAGTGTCCCATAAGTTTGAGTATGTTGTTTCTTTATTTTCATTGAATTCCAGGAAGACTTTAATTTCTTTCTTTATTTCTTCCTTAATCCAGCTATGGTTCAATAGTTGACTGTTCAGTTTCCATGACTTTGTATGCTTTCTGGGGGTAGCATTATTGTTGAATTCTAACTTTAATCCATGGTGATCTGATAAGACACAGGTGGTTACTAATATTTTTTTGTAACTGTGGATGTTTGCTTTGTTACCGACTATGTGGTCGATTTTCGAGAAGGTTCCATGAGCTGCAGAGAAGAAGGTATATTCTTTCCTATTTGGATGGAATGTTCTATAGATGTCTGTTAAGTCCATTTGATTCATTACCTCCACTAATTCTCTTATTTCTCTGTTAGGTTCCTGTCTGATTGACCTGTCCATTGGTGAGAGAGGAGTGTTGAAGTCTCCTACTATTAGTGTGTGCGGTTTGATGGCTGCCTTGAATTTTAGCAATGTTTCTTTTATGTACGTGGGTGCTTTTATATTAGGGGCATAGATGTTCAGGATTGAGACTTCATCCTGATGAACTGTTCCTGTTATGAGTATAAAATGCCCCTCTCCATCTCTTCTGATTGATTTAAGTTTAAAGTCAACTTTGTTAGAGATTAGTATGGCCACACCTGCCTGTTTCTTAGGTCCATTTGCTTGATAGGCCTTTTCCCAGCCCTTTACTCTGAGTAGGTGCCTGTCTTTGTGGTTGAGGTGTGTTTCTTGTAAACAGCAGAATGTTGGATCCTGTTTTCTTATCCAATCTCTTAGCCTGTGCCTTTTTATAGGTGAGTTGAGTCCATTGACATTAAGTGATATTAATGACCAGTGGTTGTTAACTCCGGTCATTTTTTTTTAGTCGTAGAGTTTGTGTGTTTCCCTTCTTTGTTTTGTGTTGGTGAAGGGTCTCTAGATGTCTGAGTTATTGTGGTCATTGTTGGACTCCTTGGTTAGTGATTTTCCTTCAATTACTTTCTGTAAGGCTGGATTTGTGGCTACGTATTGTTTAAATTTGTTTTTATCCTGGAAAATTTTATTTTCTCCATTTATAGTGAATGAAAGCTTGGCTGGGTATAGTAATCTGGGCTTGCACCCATGGTCTCTCAGTTTCTGCAGTACATCTATCCAGGACCTTCTGGCTTTCATGGTTTCCATGGAGAAGTCAGGTGTAAGTCTGATAGGTTTACCTTTATAAGTAATTTGGCCTTTTTCCTTTGCAGCTCTTAATATTCTTTCCTTATTCTGTATGCTTTGTGTTTTGATAATTATATGGCGAGGGGATGTTTTTTTTTGATCCAGCCTATTCGGTGTTCTGTATGCTTCTTGCACCTTCATAGGAAAATCTTTCCTTAGGTTGGGAAAGTTTTCTTCTATAATTTTATTAAATAGATTTTCTGGACCATTGAGCTGCCCTTCTTCTCCTTCTTCTACTCCTATTATTCTTAGGTTTGGTCTTTTTATTGTGTCCCATATTTCCTGAATGTTTTGTGATGAGAGTTTGTTGGACTTGTTGTTTTCTTTGATCAGTGTGTTTATTTTCTCTATGGTATCTTCAGAATCCGAGAGTCTTTCTTCTATCTCTTGTATTCTGCTGGTTATGCTTGATTCTGTAGTCTCTATTCGTTTACCTAGATTTTCCATGTCCAGACGGCCCTCTGTTTGTGTTTTCTTCTTTGCCTCCATTTCAGTTTTCAGGTCTTGAACTGTTTCCATTATCTGTTTGATTGTTTTTCCTTGGTTTTCTAGGGTATCATTCACTGATTTATTCAATTCTTCAAACTTTCTGTTATATTTCTCATCCATTTCTATAAGGGCGTTTTTTACATGCTGTTTAAGGGTGTCAATCACTTTCATGAAGTCAATCTTTTCTCCTTCCTCTTGATTAAGGGGTTCTTGTCCTCCCGTTGTGAGGTCGCTTGTTTCTGGTAGCTTCATGTTGCTTTTCAGCTTGTTGGGCGAATTCTTGCCTTGACGTCGGCCCATCTCTTCTTCCAAATGCTCCCTATGGATCTTCTTTTACCGGATTAGGTCTCCTTGCCTACCAAACGCTTCTCTCCCCAGTGTTGGTTCTCCCAATGCTGGGTCTCCTGGCGCCGAAAGATCAGGCCTCCGTGCTGGTTGTGCAGCTCGCAGACAAAGCGCCTACCCCGCTTGGTGCAAGCAGGCCACAGAAACAAAGGAACTGCTGCCCGCCCGGGAGCCCCGGGTACTCGGACCCAGCGCCCAGATAGGCTGCGCTGGGCGATCGGATTTTAGTATCTTGAGGGCGTGAGTCTTCGCTCCGGATGAAAACTAGTACAGTTAAGGGGGCGGGGGGCTTGAGGTCTTAGCCACTACCCGTTGTACAGATAAAGAAACTGAGGATGGGAACACTGCTTCGAGGATGCCCTTGGGCAGAGCTGCTTCGACCCACACTCCTGACATTTTTGTACCATTAACAAGCTGCAGGTGGTGACTTAATCAATTGGGCCTCAATCCTAGTGACATTTTAGAATCACCTATTTCATCAGGGCATCTGTGGATGGGTTCTAAGTTTAGGGCTCCCACATCACTCCGGGACATTCATCGTGTTCATACAAGACCTTACACGAACCACCGACTGGAGTTACCTGTGGGTAACAAGTGATTTAGAAGAGCTCAGATGACGTCCGTTAGTTTGGGTGGAATCAGATTTAGACATGCCCATAGTTAGTCAGCTGTCTAGATCCCTGGAAGCCCACCGCGGTAGGCTCTTGCAGACCACAGATTTGTGCCAGCCAAAGGTTCCAGCTGTTTCAGGCCTTGCGCTGAATCTTTAGGCGAATTAATGGTTTAACAGTGGCGAGCATTTAAATTCTTCCTGCTTCCTTAGAAAGAGAAGAATCTCCCTGTCAACACAAGTATTCGAAAAGCCCTAAGATCCAGGCAGTTCCTGAGGCCGATATTTTATGTTGTGTTCCTTTATGGTTTTGGAAATACAGCGTGATACTTGAACAGAGGGTTACATAAACAGTAACACTAGATAGTGCATTTAAGGGACATTTAAGCCAGAAGAGAGAGGCTTTGGGGTTGAGAAAGGGAGGAGGAAGCAAACATTTCATCTATTGAAATTTATTGGATTAGGAAAGATTTGATCAAGGCACTGCTCTAGAAAGCTTAATAATATTTTACATAAAAGGACAGAGATTTGTGCTAGGCGGATCACTGGCTCATTTTCTTCACAATCCCACGGGAACAATCATTCCTCCTCTATCTTTGTGTGGCAATAAAGCAGCAGGGATCTCACAGGTTTCAGTTTTCTATTACCAGAGTAATCCCTTCGCCTGAGTGCTGAGTGCACTCTTCATCAGGAATCCGACCAACCACTGGTGACTCCGACCAACCACTGGTGACTCCTGAGGCGGCCTGTGAAGGACAGGAAGTCAAGGTGGTCTGGGTGAAGACAAGAGGAATCCATGTCAAGTCCTGGTTTTTGGAAGAGCCCTTTAGTTGGTTCCTACATCTCAACAGACTTTTAGGAAATAGCAAAAACACCGGAACAGGCTTTGGGCATTCCCAATCAGAAGTAGCATGTTTATTGCTTCCATGAGCTACTTGAGGACCAAGAACTGGAAAGTTTGTGCACTGAGGTGATAGTCAACCCTTTGGTCTGTTGATTCATTGCTTAGACATATTGGACTTTTTTTTAAAACTACAGAAAAGAAAGAACAGCTGTCTAAATATTGGTGGGAGTCACAATGGGATGCTACGATTTAAAAGGGAAGTCACATTTTAATAGAAACTTTCCCTCACTTTGCAACTGTCGTGGATTAATTTCACCAAGTAATTGACCCCAAAAGTCTAAGAAAATCTTGGGAAACCAGAGTGCAGAAGGTGGACTAACCAACACGTTTGAGTTTCCTATTAAATGCTTTATTAAAATAAAACTAATGCTTTCATGTTAAGTAACCAAAGCCTTTACAAATTAAAGCAAAATACACTGCAGGTGGGTGAATAAATTGGGCAAGGCTTTCTGGAAAGCCCCTTGGCATTGTGTATCAGAGACTTAAAAATATTCAGTGTCCCTGACCTACTAAAGTCCCCTTCTGAGACTCTCCTCAGTAAATAACGACTGTTAAAGTTAAAATGAATGCAAAAGGATGTTTATCAGATGGTGAGATAAAATGACAAATAAAATAACAAAACAAAAACAGGAACACAATCATTGCTCAACTATCAGGAAGTAGCTACAGCAAATTTTTTTGCTGAGTTAGCTCAACCGAAAGGGGATTTGTGACCCTGCCCTCAGCAGTCTCTCCTGCTCTCCCTCCTCCAGAGGCCCCAGAGACATTTAGCCATCTCTGGAGAATTTTGAGCATTATGAACAGGTAGGAGGGCCCATCCCTGTCCTCTGCCATGGTACTGTTAGAGATGTTTCCAGACTGTGGGACTACTGGTCTGGGCTATAGGAGGTAAGTGAAAGGCCTTCCTTCCCAGGGGTCCATCCTAGGGTCCTCTTTTAGAATTGGTCTCCAGCTGGGCTAAGGCTTAGAGGATGGGATAAATGGTCACATCCTGTGACTGGGTCTTACAGAGTCCAAGGTTAGAAGTGAGACGGACTAGGGCATAGGAAAATGAGCAGCAGCCTGGGGGCTCTGGATTTCAAAGCTGACTAAAAACAGATCCTGCCTTTCAAACAGAGGTCACCTCATGTTGCTCCTGTGAGTCATAGCAATTGACAAGCATTTTTTTAAAATGTGGTTTGTATTGAGCATCTCAATCCAGCAGTTTGGGCCATGTCTGTCTCCAGGGCTCTCGGAGCTTTCATGTGATATTCCATATTTTTCTACCATGGCCAAATTTCCCGCATGTGTGAGTTTAGATCCCCGTTCACAGCAGCATGTCAGGAACTCGCAACAAATGCCGATGACCATGCTTAACCGGATGGAGGCTACAGCTAATGGGACAGCATCTCCTTGCGTCTGCAGATGAAATTTTAAAATGAACCATTCATACAGCTCCAAAATATTTAACCTGTTCTAGTTTCATTTTTGTTGTTATGATAAAATATAATGGCAGAAAGCAAATTATGGAAGGAAAAAATGACTTGGTTTACAGTTTCAGGTGACAATCCATCACTGTAGGGAAGTCAGGGCAGAAATGTAAAATATTTCATCACGGTCAAGAGCAGAGAGGAAAGAAATGAGTTCTTGCTTCCTCATTCTCAGCTAACTTCTATTTTTTTTTCAAGACAAGGTTTCTCTATGTAACAGCTCTGCTATCCTGGAATTAGCTTTGTAGACCAGGCTGGCCTCAAACTGAGAGATCCACCTGCCTGTACTTCCCAAGTGCCAGAATTCAAGGCGTATACCACCACTACCTGGCTGCTTTCTCCTCCTTTGTGCTGTTCAGGATCCCCTGTCTAAGGAATGGTGTCACCCACAATGGGCTAGGTCTTCTGACATTATTTAATAACCAAGACAATCCTCCAGAGAGATTCTCCCCGGACAATCTGATCTAGATAATTCCCTGTTAAGACTCTTTTCTCTGAAATTCTAAGTTGTGTCAAGTTAGCAGTTCAAATTAACCAGTATATAACTGATTACTCGTGATAACAGGAAATTATCTCTTATTCTTTCTATAGATTCCTATGGCCCAGAAAAAATGAATTTGCTATGTTGATAAAAAAAAAACTAAAACAAAACGACAACAAAAACCACAACTGTCACCTCAAAGGAGATAAACCAGTTTATTCTGGAACAAAATACGCGTTATCATGGTCAGGGGACACAGATTCAGATGACCTCAAACACCCCAGTTTCATTTTTACAGTTAAAACAAATCATGAGATACTTTAAAAAATAATACATTTCATTTTTATTACATTTTGAGTGAGTGTGTGTGTGTGCGTGCACACATGCTGTGGTGTGCTAGTAGCAGCAGATAACTTGCAGGAATCCCTCTCTCCTTCCACCATCTAGATCCTGGGGAATAGAGTCAGGGTGTCTGGCTTGGCAGCAAGTACCTTTCCGCAATGAACCACCTCACTGGTATCAAGACCCTTCTAAAATACAGTAGTGGGAACATCAGGCAGGCGGTTACCATAGCAAAATGGGGGAAATCTCTGCTACAGGTCTCGTGTTATCTGATGACTTTCTTAGCTGATGAGAGCAAGGGGTCTGTTTGTACGTTCTGAAAGGATTGTTACCTGCAGTTGCAGGGATGTTAACTCAAGCATAGGCTATTAAGGGGCCTAAAGAGATCCCAAGATAACTTGACTCTCTCTGGACCTGCAATTTTGCAACCGTGCCACAATCTTTTAAATTCTAATCAGTGAATCACCCTTTGTTGAAGGCTCCAAGTAGGGTGCAGCGTGTTTGAGGGGACTTCAGTTCACAGTGTAGATTAAGTCTTAGAAAAACCATTCCAAGCTACCCAAAGCTTCCTTGACTGTTATAAAAGTCAAAGTTATCATTATTTACAAAATTCCAGGGATGTTTTAAAAGTATCTCAGCATCCTGGATTATCCTGGGGCAAGCATTCCAGGACTGCCCAAAGCTGGTCTTCAAGGAAGGGGCTCTCGATGCACATCCATACCTTGCTGGTCAAGATAGAAGTCTCTATTGTCTCAGGCTGGAAACATTCTAAAAGTATGTTTTTTTTTCGGGTTCTTTGTTATTGTTTTCTCATGGTAAAACTCACATACCATAGAATTAGACATTTTATTTATTTTTTTCAGACAGTGTCTCTCGACATAGCCCTGGATCTCCTAAAAATTCCTGTATAAACCAGGCTGGCCTCGAACTCACAGAGATCCACCTGCCTCTGTCTTCCAAGTGCTGGGATTAAAGGCGTGCGCCACCATACCAGGTCAGAGTTAGATATTTTAAAGTGAAACTTGGTGGCATTTAGTATATTCACACTGTGATAGAAACACTAACACTGTGTAGCTCTAGCGAATTTTCAGCAGGCCAAAGGGCAAACCACATCACGCTCTAGTATGTTTCAATACTCTGTTCCACTTTTACGGCTGAATATTTTCCATTGTATAAATGTCACACATTTTCTTGCCTCAGACATCTATCTTTCGGCTACTTGTGAATAATACTTCTTTCAACATCGGTCTACAAAGATCTGTTCAAATTCCTGATTATAATTCTTTTGGGTCTGTTGTTACTGCTGGATCATTTGGTAAGTTCATGATGCCTTAGACAACAGCACTGGCATCTGACATTCTCATCGTCAGTACAGAAAGGTCGTAAGGTTTTTACCTCCTTGCCTCATTATTTACTGCCCTCTGCATTACAGCCATCATGGTGGGTGTACAGCCATATTCCTAGTAATTTATATTTTCAGCTCTCTTTGCCATGCCCTATAGGCAATTCTTATCTTCTGCTGCCTGCCCTGACTTCTCCTGTTCCAGTCTTACTTACACCCTGACTGTTACCTTCCAGTGTAGGACCTCTGTGCACTTCTACCTCCTCTGTGTCTCTCTACATCTCCCTCCGCATCTGGCGCTTAGTTTGATGATCACCTGGCCCCTGAAGTCCTGTCTGATCTGTCCACTGGGTCGACAGCCGACAGTGGCATTTCACTGTGCCAAGTACCTCTTCTAAACCCTGCCAAGGCTGCAATTCTACTTTGGGTTAGATGAGTATGTAATGTATGTTGTTCCCCATCAGACCATGACTGTAGTGAGAACAAATTATAACACTTCTCTCAATTCAGGCATAGGTATAGCTCAGTTGATAGAGTACTTGAGTAGCAAGCATAAAGTCCCGGGCTTCATCTGCAGTACATGAATCATAGTGGCATATACTTGTAATTTAAGCATTAGGGAGTTGGGAACAGGGGGAGCAGAAGCTCAAAGTCATTTGGGGGTATATACTAAGGTGGAGACCAGCCTGGGATATATGAGGCCCTGTCAAAAAAACATTCTCTGCATTCTGAGTTCTCTAAATGTTTGATTTCTTCCTTCCCTAGGACTCTGCTCCTGCAATAACAGTGCATTTTGGTTTGCTTGTTTTTGTCGGTTGTGAATCATGACTTTTAATCAGGTCATTTGAGATGATCCCCTTATGTTGTCGTCACTATATGATCGTCTTAGCAAACCCCAGAAAAGTCACCCATACGTGTGCACACTTTTCTCACCTCCCAATCTCTGGAGCCCCTCCCCCGTAAACCTAGTGCCCCCACCCTATTGCTGAAATTTCTCTTTCAAGGACAAATGACGGGCGCAGGAGCAAGACAGGATGCTTGTGCTGTGTCTCCTTGAAGTAACTTCTTATCTGAGCCTCTGAGAACCAGGACATTCCTGTTTTCTTTCTGTCTCAAAGGGTACAATTTCTGTGTGCTCTTCACTGCTATTTAAACTTTGTTTCTCTCGACTCTCCCGGACTTCCTTTCATCCCTTTGTGCTGAGGACATAACCCTGGTGTCTCATTCATTCTAAGCATGAACTCTAGCACTGAACTGTGCCCCCTTTAATAATTAGTCAATTAATTTGTGGGGTGTGTGTGTGTGTGTGTGTGTACGTATGCGAAGGTCAGAGGACAACTTTTTTGTTTGCTTTTGAAACAGTATCTCGTTACATAGCTCTCACTGTCCTTGAACTCACTATGTAAACCAGGCTGACCTCAAACTCACAGAGATCCTCCTGCCTCTGCCTCCTGAGTGCTGGGATTAGAGGCATTTACCACTACACCTGGCTTAGAGAACTTTTGAGAATTGGTTCTCTCCTACCTTGTGAGTACGCACCATTATCCTACTGAGTATATCACTAATGACTAATTGTTGTTTCTGTTGGTGGTGGTGGTGATGGTGTGTGTGTACGGGTGTGTGTTTGCTCATGCCATGTGTCTGCGTGTGCCACAGCATACATGTAGAGGCTGGAGGGCAAATTTTTGGATTCTAATGATCAAATCATCAGACTTGAGGCATCTTCTCTGCCTTTCCTATTCTTTTTTTTCTGTCAGTTTCACGCAGTAAACAATAAGCTTCCTATGAGCACGAATCTTGTTTGTTTTGACCATACCATCGAGTCTTTGTTCACTGAATTGGAATTGGTGCTGTTTGGAATACGTTTTGTTTTGGTGCAAGTGATTGAACTCAGAACCTCACAAATGCTAAGACACGCCCATTAGATATACCTCCAGCCTAAAAATAAAAAGTTGTTAAAATTCTCGTTTAAGTCAAAAAGATTCTAATGCCTTGTCTACACCATCCTTTGCCATTTTGATTCTCCTCCTGGACATGCTCACTGTTCTGCCATCTTTCTCTACTGTTCTTGGCTTTCTTTCTTCCTTTAGGTTGACCTCAAGCCATTGCCTAGCATGCTTTGGGCGCTGGTGTTTTCAACTACCTCAATTGTGCAGCACGTATCTCTCCACATTGTCTGCAGGGATGGAACAATTCCTGTTGTGGAAAAATGCCATCTTCTGTTTAGCACACACAGAGTTCTAGGCTTTTGCAACTGTTCAGCTGGTGAAAGCACCTGTTGGCAGGGTGATTTCCAAAATCTGCGTGAGCAAGGTCCATTCCCAACCTCGGAAAGAGGAACAGCCAGCACGATGCCGCAGTTTATGGTGGAACTCCAAGTGTCCTGGTGAAGGTTCTCCTATCACACTGTGACCAAGGGCAAAGAGCTGCCCTAGCAAGGCCATTTGATACAATGTTTCCTCTCTGTTATTGCTCGTTGCTCTGCTTCTCCACCTCCTGAAGGCCAGACAGGAAGTTGAGTGGCATCCTTATTCATTCTAGAAGCTTGATTTAAAAAAGCAATGATGTTGGGGGTGGGCAGCAGGCTGCTGTGATGACTCCATAAGCCCTCATCCTGGGAGACTGTCTCTTTCTCTTCAAATACGCTCAGCTCTCGACCCAATGTTTGTATAAGCACACTCACTACACATTGCCCAAGATTGCCCCGCGGGGTGGGGGTGGGGAAACTCAGCAAATATGAGGCACATTGAGAAAATTTTGCAGAAGATGTTTAGTCTCAGGATGAAGTGGTATCTTAGCTTTGGAATGAATGCTCATAGATGACTGCTTGACTGAAATCATAAGGGCTTTTCCACACTTTCCTTTCCCACATACATTTCCAGCATATAAGTGGTAGAGTGCTCGCTTAGCATGCAAAAGGTCTTAGGTTCAATACCCAGTCCTTCTCCCACTGAAAGTAGGCAGCACTGACTAGGCCACTTGTGGGTTTCTTTCCAGAAACTCCTTTGAGCCTCTTTTCTTCTCTTCTCTTCTCTTCTCTCTCTCTCTCTCTCTCTCCCTCCTTCTCCCTCCCTCCCTCCCTCCCTCACTTTCTTCCTTTCTTTCTTCCCTCCTTCCTTTCCTCCTTCCTTTCCCTTTTTAAATTATTTATTGCTGGGATGAGTCCCAAGCCAGCCTAGTCTAGATAGAGAGTTCCAGGCCAGCCTAGTCTATGTAGATAGATAGTTCAGTGCCTAGCATTTGTGGCGCACACCTTTGATCACAGTACTCGGGAGGCAGAGGCAGGAGGTTCTCTGAGTTTGAGGCCAGTCTGATCTACAGAGCAAGTTCCAGCACAGCCAGGGAGGGCCATACATAGAAACCATGTCTCAAAATATTTGTGTGTGTGTGTGTGTGTGTGTGTGTGTCACAGTGCATGTGGAGGTCAGAAGACAACGTGATGGAGTCAGTTCTCTCCTCTCAACTTCATGTAGATTCCATAATGAAACTCAAGTTGCCAGTCTTTTGCAGCAAGCACTGTTGCCAGCTGAGGCATCTTGCTCACCCCCGTGTCCTTATTCTTGATTGGTAGAGAAGAATATCGTTCGCACATGCTTTCTTGTTCATTTAAGTGTTTGAAGCTGCAGAGTTAGGTGAAGCCCTGCATCAAGGCTGATTTTCGTTTTTTGCAGTTGATGACAAGACATTTGCAGTTACAATGTTTCCTTTGTTGGCAATTTAGACTTTTGCTCCAATTCATCTCTTGGTGAATCTTTTGTTTCCTGTTGATGCTAGTTTACATTGGAATCTCATGGCATCTCAGGGAGGGAGGGAGGGAGGGGGGAGGTTCTGGGGTTTTTTTGTTTATTTGTTTGTTTGTTTGTTTTGCTGGAACAGAGAATCAGAAACAGGTGACGAGTGGGAAGCAGGGTGAGAGAACTTCAAGAAAGAGTGTACCATTCTAGGACTGGAGTCATGGCTAACTGCTTAAGAGTACTTGCTGCTCAACACATGTAGTTACCGCAATGATTCCAGTTGCTTTTCAGTTCGGGAGCCCACTATGATTTCTGTTAAAGAGGGACATGGATAGTTGGGAATACTTTGGATTAATGTCTAATTTACTTTATTTGCTTTTCTTCTTATAACTGGACAACTCCTTGTAGTTTTATAATTTTTTAATCATGACCCATGAGTCTAAGGCCTTTAGAGGCCTTGTTATTAGTTAGCAAATTTAAAGAATCTGGTGTTCTTTAAATGATGTTTTTTTAAAGGAATGGGTGTGTCGGCCCAATCTCCTTAAGCAAACTAATGAAATGTGGGACTGGAGTGGTCTAACATAGCCAAGCAGCGAAAGGAAGTGATTCCTCACAGTTCCCGTTGTTTGTCTGTTCTTAACCATCCTCGGGAAGTGGAAATGAAAGTCGGGATGATTTATTCCAGAAACTAAATAAATGGTTGCCTTTTCAGTTAAAAAAAAAAAGTACTTGCTGCTTTTGCTGAGGACCTAGGTTTGATTCCCAGCATTCATACCGGTCAACTTCTAACTACCTGTAACTCCAGTTCCAGGGAATCCAAAGCCCTCTTCTGGCCTTTGAGGACCAGTGGTGTACGCACACGCAAAAAGGTGTGTGCATGTGAGTGTACATACGCACATATACACACAAAAGTAAATAAAAATTCTGAGGGCTGGAGAAATGATTCAAAAGGTTAAAAGTGTGCATTGCTCTTCCAGAGGCCCCGAGTTTGGTGTCCAGCACCCGTGCTAGGCAGCTCACAACTGTCTTCAACACCAGTTCCAGCGGAGCTGACTCCATGCGGAATCACAGACACATATACACATAATTAAAATAAAATTCTGGGAGCTGAAGAGATGGCTCAGCAGCTAAAAGCACTTGCTGTTCTTCCAGAGGACTAACATGGTGGCTGTGTGATGCTGTTCCAGAGAAACCAATAGGAGCAAGGCATGCGCGTGGTGTGATACATATGAACAGTAAACATCCAAACACGTTCATTCAAACACTCATAAACTTCTGTCTACAAATGGTGCCCAAACGTTTGGCAAGAATTTCCACATAAAGCATGAGAAAACTTTATAAAAAAGAAAAAAGGATTCTAAACAGACAAGAACAGAGTCAAGCACAGTTTATTGGTAACCATCTTTTCTCCAGGAAGCTCTGTTTGCTAGAGGCAAGCAGAGGCATGGCTCCTTTAAGTGAGGCTTACTGGCTCAGCGTTAGCCACAAAATCCTCGCAGCTCTTTTAAGAGGTTCTGCCACTCAACACTTACATGGTGTTTATGAACAGCAGGCAGCATGCTTCTTGGTGATGATAGAACCCTAGAAGTTCTACAGAGTTGTGCAATAAACATGGCTCCTGCCTCTAACTCTGCCATGAAACTGGACTCTCAGAAAGCTAAGGAATCATGAACTATGGGCTCGATATCCTTTGCTTTACAGCTGGCTGAGATTATCCAGTCTCACAGAATATTCCATTCAAGATTAGACCATAATCCTAAATTTTCTATGGGTCCCCATAAATTTATCAGCACCCCAAATCAGAGGGAAGTAGCTTAGAAAACTATGCCCACATTCCCAAAAAATAAATTTATGGATGTTTGTTTTTGTTTTAGTTACAAGTTGTTATGGATGATAATCAGGAAAAAAGCTAAACAAAGTAGATTCCAGAGTTCTTGTTTTTTAAAAAAGGGGAAATGCTGTGGGATTATTCTCCTTGTACACTGTAAAGAATTGTCACTTGTATTAGTTTAATAAAATGCTGATTGGCCAGTAGCCAGTCAGGAATATAGGTGGGGTGAGCAGACTAGAAGAATTCTGGGATGAGTAAAGGCAAAGATGCAGTTGTCACCCAGAGGCAGAAGAAGCAAGATGAGAATGTCTCACTGAGAAAAGGTACCAAGCCACGGGGCCAAATATAGATAAGAATTATGAGTTAATTTAACCTGAAAGAGTTAGTTAATAATGAACCTGAGCTAATAGGCTAAACAGTTTATAATTGAAATAAGACTCTGTGGAAAATTCTGTATGAAAGCTTTCATGTCACATAGTATGGCCTTTTTAGGAGTGCCTTGGTGTCTGTGCCAGTGACAGGCCAATTGTCTTTGTTGGTGTGGGATGAGAATGTTCCATCCTTCCTCTTTGCCAGTGGGTTTTTGTTCTATGATACTTTTGCAGCCTCAAGTAAAGGTTTCCATACTCCGGTCTCCATTCTGTTCTCCTGATCCACTGTGGCCCAGAGGGCTGATGATGGTGACTACAATGTTCCAGAGACTCCAGGAATGTGTTAGTTACTGACAGTCTTGAAATTCTGAACTTAGGTGGAAGGAATTTGAAGTTGTCAGGGTTGATTTGAGCTGCTCTAATAAACTACCACAGATGGGGGAGGTTTATGAACAACAGATATTTATTTCTCACAGTCCTGTCTTGGAAGTTCAAGGCAGCAGTAGTTGGTTGGTGAAGACTGCTTCTTGATTCACAGACAGCCATCTCTCCATTCCTGTCTTCATGTGGTGGAAGAGACTAAGGGTGGCTACAGGACTCCCTTTATAGGGGTACTAATTAACTTCCAATATTGTTATCCTGGGGATTTCAACATATGAAATTTCAGATACAAATATTCAAGTTATAGCAAAGGTTCTCATTTCTGACTGACTCTGAAGATGGCCGAGTTCTTCTCCATGTCCTCCTCTTGCTGTTATTAGGCTCTCATTGAATGCTTATTGAGTGAAAGAATGAATTAGTGGATGAGAAGACAGACCTAGTACCAGGCTCTATTAAAAGAGCCCAAGTCTCTCAACCATAGTACCCTTGAAGGGTTGTGTTGGCCGTATAAAGAATAGCTATTCTGTTTTTTCTTCCCCGCATTCATTTTAACTCAGTCCCCCTTTCAGAATTGTAGCCACTTCCATTTTGTTCTTTCTTTCCATATACTTATTTACTTATTTTTATTATTTACTCCTTGTCAAAGGAAGAGAAAAGTAACCTCTTTGTTACCTCTCTGCTCCCAACCATACTTCTTTTCATGCTTTGTCCCCCTGCCTAGTTCTGGGTTTCAAATTATCCTTTGTGTTTTGTGGGTCACAAATAAAAGCATAGCGCACACAAGGATGAAACATTAGCTTGCCAGTAAGCCAACATAATGTCCTTTAAAAAAAACTCAAGGTAATCGTGATTCATAATTCCAAGAATCCTCATACTTGTTTTGATTTCTCAAAATGCAATTGAATTTAACATAAAGAATCAAAATCCTTTATTTAAATTATATTGAAGTAGCTTTCCATCACCAAACAGGTCATATTTGGGGAGAAATTTCTCAATATTTAAAATGAATAATAATTGCTTTAGAATAATCATAATTACATCCCCAAAAGGGAAATTTATCTCAGTTAATTTTTTCCCTTTGTACTGTTGAATTACTGATTCCGAAGCAATTATGAAGCACAGCGTTCTTTTTTGCCATTGAATGGCATGCCTATTATCCTGCCTGTGTCCTGTGTTTCCCTGCAGCCCCGCATGGGTCTGAAAACAGTGGTTTTGTGATTTAAGCTTATCGCACAAAATGCCAATGCTAATCGACCTTTGAGCATGTACATCTCTGTACCAAAGCAAAGGGCCATGAAAAAAGTATGTAGGCGTGCAGCTATGAGGCATTTGATTTCCACTGTGCTAAGGGGCTCTGTGTGGGTGGCATGAACATATTGAGGTCTTACAAAACCCCTCTCCTCTCTGGAAGAGCCGCCCCCTTTGCAGTGGCTTCCAAGATCAGGTTTTCTGAGCCTCTCTGATGGTGGGGACCTGGGGTCTGCCTTCCTGACATGTGTGTCCATTACTTTGCTGCTGGGGCAGCTGCTTAAGTAACAAATCCTGTTAAGAAGGGTGGGCGATGAGGTGATGCTGCTCTGTTGGCCCCTGCACATCCCACTCAGTTAGGAAATGATTCTCATGGAATCAGTGGGAAGGCAAGCTTTGAGGGTAGGTGGACTGAAGTTCAAATCCTGACTCTGCCCATGGCTCACCAGTTGATGCATTAGGCCTGTTCGCATGTGGATGTGAGGATGCTGAGGCAGAGTTAGGGGTGGGGGAGGTCACACCATAGCCAGTTTGCTTTGATAGAAGCTCAACTGCTGAAAATCCCTTCTAGCACTACCTACAATGTGGTACTTTCCATGGCCTGACTCTGTCTAAGTAGGTGTTGTCTTTGTAGAATGGGAGAGGAGTCGTATGTCTCCTAAGAGGTTGTTTAAAGCATGAATATATAATATACATTGATATGTATTTGTGGTACAGGCATTATCCCTTATATAGCATCTTCCCATTCTGAGCAGGGTCACCTTGGAAGGGCCCAATGAGGGCCCTACCTCATCTTACTTGTTAGGCATGACTTTTTCAGAAGTGTGTGTGTGTGTGTGTGTGTGTGTGTGTGAGAGAGAGAGAGAGAGAGAGAGAGAGAGAGACAGAGATCTCATCTTCCTTGTTCCTTGTTAGGCATGGCTTCTTCAGAAGGCAGTGTGTGTGTGTGTGTGTGTGTGTGAGAGAGAGAGAGAGAGAGAGAGAGAGAGACAGACAGACAGACAGACAGAGATAGAGATGATCTCTATCTCATCTTCCTTGTTAGGCATGGCTTCTTCAGAAGGCAGTGTGTGTGTGTGTGTGTGTGTGTGTGTGTGTGTGTGTGTAGGTTAGAAGGCAACTTTTGGAAGTTGTTTGTATCCTTCCACCATTTGGTTCCAGGGAGCTAACACAGGGTGTCAGGCTTGGCAGCACCCTCCCTTACCTACTGAGCCTTCTCTCTGGTTTCCTTTATGTTACTATGTTGATGGGTAAGAGGTATAGGTTTAATTTTATGTACATGTATTTATAAAAATATTGATACCTGCCCCCTTTTGGTTAGCATTGAATGGTGCTTTTCTTGGTTGTCTCATTCCGTTAAGGTTTTTATCACAAGATGAAGCCTTTGAGCTCTGGAATGGAGTTCTAAGTCTAGTGTTCATTTCTTATAGAAAGATTTGTCTCCGTACATTCAGAACCCCTCTCTGGCACTTTGTCAGCTGCCAAGTGTGTACACAGGGGATGCCAAAATGGGGGCTGAGGGTCATGGCATAGCCATGGTAGAAGCCTTTGGCAGAAGCCACCAGCTGCTGTGAAGCCGTTTGCCCACTCCCACAGAGTCCTTGGCGGAGCCTCCCAGCAGTTGTCCCCTTGCTTTTTGCATGTCTTACTCATAGTCACTGACTGTTCTCCATCTGTCTTTTTCTGATTTCCTCTTCCTTACTCCTCCTACTCCTCTCCCTTCCCTTTAGTTTCTGGCTTCCTTGTCTGATTCTCACCAGTCACTGCTAGAACATTATTATATTATATTATATATTATGTATGTGTGAGTATGTATGTTTATTATTTGTATATTTAGTGACAGGATCTCATGTAGTCCCAGCTGGCCTTGAATTTGCTATATATTTGAAAATGACCTTGAACTTATGATCTTCTTGTTTCTCTCTCCCTAGTCTTATGATTACAGGCTTGTTGACCACACTCAGCGTCTTAGTTAGGGTTTCTATTGCTGTGAAGAGACACTATGATTACGGCAACTCTTATAAAGGAAACATTTAATTGGGGTGGCTAGCTTACAGTTTCAGAGGTTTAGTCCATTATCTTCATGCCAGGGCATAGTGGCATGTAGGCAGACATGGTGCTGGAGAAGGAGCTGAGAGTGGAGAAGGAACTACATCTTGATCCTGCAGGCTAGTGGAAGCGAACTGAGACACGGGGCAGGGCTTGAGTGTATACAAAACCTCAAAGCCCGTGCCCACAGTGACATACTTCCTCCAACAAAGCCATACCTATTGCAACAAGGTCACACCTCCTAATAGTGCCACTCCTTTCGGGCCATTTTCCTTCAAACCACCACATCCAGTTTATGTGGTGCTGGTGATCCAACCCAGGGCCTGGTGCATACTAGACAGGCACTCTACCAAAGTTACTACTTCTGGCATTGAGAGACGTGAAACTCTGCCAGTCTCTTGATCAAATGCTGACTTGTACCACATCATAGGGGGAGCTGGAATGTTCTGGACTCCACCGGCAGGATTTCTCATCCAGTGGGTCTGGCGGAGACAAGGGTGCTGGTGAAATACAGAGAACATCCTTTCCTTCTCAGGGATTGTCTCTCAGATAAAACTGGATCTTTGAATAGGCTGCAAAGACTTATAGCATGAGCCACAGGGAAGCCGAGGCAGTGAGTTTATTTTTTTTTAGTTTTTCGAGATAGGGTTTCTCTGTGGTTTTGGAGCCTGTCCTGGAACTAGCTCTTGTAGACCAGGCTGGTCTCGAACTCACAGAGACCCACCTGCCTCTGCCTCCCAAGTAAGTGCTGGGATTAAAGGTGTGCGCCTGGCTTGAGTTTATTAAGATAAGGGAAGTGAGGCAGGAGGGTCAATACTTCAAGGTCATCCTCAGCTACTAGGCAGTTCAGGGTGAGACACCACTGGTACCTTGTTTATGAAGGTATAAGTGTAAATAAGAAACTTACCTTTTCCAAGCACAAAAACCTGACATTTTTCATCTAGATTTCATGACAGAGTAATAATGTGTTTCCCCTGCATCCTGGCCTACTCAACCCAGTTCCAGCCTACAAAAAAAAAAAAAAATGACACTAGCTCCAAGAGCTGCTTTGTGATATTGCTAGGAGGGGGATGCCTCTCTTCCAGCATTGTATGCTGAGATATCAGCATGGCCTTCTGACAGCACAGGCTGTGGAAGGTGCCCTGCAATCCTTTGTGCCAGCAAGACTGCTTCTCTGAGCCATGCATGGTTCCTCACACCCGCAATCATAGCACGTGAGAGGTTGAGGTGAGGTTCAGAGATTCAAGGACAACCTGGGCTACGTAGGACTGAAAACGGAAAGAAAACAGAGACTGATTTCTAAACAGATTGTGAGGATTTTTGCTATTCTGATGCACAGCAGCAGGAAGAGCAGCAGGAGGGTCACTGTCATTTGATTTCCGACCCTGTGTTTTTCATACTCACTCAGTGTTAACAAATCATTAAGATGCTAGTTTTGTTTTTCTTTAAGTGGTTTCCTGTAGCAACAATAATTTTTCAAATGCTTTCATCGGCTCTGAAAGAAATTGGTGCTTCCTTCCAAATGCTCTCTAGCATAAATGAATGCTGTAGGTGCTGGCCATGGAGGGCAGGACCTGGTTGGAGAATGCTCTGGTCACTTCAGAGAGACCTTCCTCCCTAGTAGTTCCCGGCCACTTTAAAAGGAAGCTGGCCACACTGTCTTACGAAGGATGAAGTGATTCTTTTATTTTTATTCTTTTATTTTTTAACTTTTTTGTTGATTTTATTGAGCTATATATTTCTCTGCTCCCCTTGCTTCCTCTCGCCTCCCCTTCAACCCTCTCCCATGGTCCCCATGCTTCCAGTTTACTCAGGAGATCTTGTCTTTTTCTACTTCCATGTAGATTAGATCCATGTATGTCTCACTTAGGGTCCTCATTAGTGTCTAGGTTCTCTGGGATTGTGAATTGGGGGCTTGTTTACTTTATGTCTAAAAGCCACTTAGAGTGAGTACATATGATATTTATCTTTCTGGGTCTGGGTTACCTCACTCAATATGATGTTTTCTAGCTCCATCCATTTTCCTGCAAAATTCAAGCTGTCATTATTTTTTCTCCTGTGTAGTACTCCATTGTGTAAATGTACCACATTTTCTTTATCCATTCTTCAGATGAGCGGCATTTAGGTTGTTTCCAGGTTCTGGCTACGACAAACAAAGCTGCTATGACATAGTTGAGCACATGCCCTTGTAGTATGATTGAGCATCCTTTGGATATATACCCAAAAGTGGTATTACTGGGTCTTGAGGAAGGTTGTTTCCTAATTTTTTGAGAAATACTGATATCCAAAGGGGTTGTACCAGCTTGAACTCCCTCCAGCAATGCAGAAGTGTTCCCTTTATCCCAATCCTCTCCAGCCTAAGTTGTCATCAGTGTTTTTGATCTTGGCCATTCTTTTGGGTGTAAGATGGAATCTCAGAGTTGTTTTGATTTGCATTTCTCTGATGCCTAAGGATGTCAAGCATTTTCTTAGGTGTCTTTCAGTCATTTTAGATTCCTCTGTTGAGAGTTCTCTGTTTAGGTCTGTACCCCAATTTTTATTGGATTAATTGTACTTTTGATGACCAATTTCTTGAGTTCTTTGTACATTTTGGAGATCAACCCTGTGTCTGATGTGGGGTTGGTGAAGATCTTTTCCCATTCCGTAGGCTGTTGTTTTGTCTTGTTGACCATGTCCTTTGCTTTACAGAAGCTTCTCAGTTTCAGGAGGTCCCATTTATTAATTGTTTCTCTCAGTGTCTGTGCTCCTGGGGTTATATTTAGGAAGTGGTTCCCTGTGCCAATGCGTTCAAGTGTAGATGAAGTGATTCTTTTTTTTAAAAAATATTTATTTATTTTTTATGTATACAATAGTCTATCTGTATGTATGTCTGCAGGCCAGAAGAGGGCACCAGACCTCATTACAGATGGTTGTGAGCCACCATGTGGTTGCTGGGAATTGAACTCAGAACCTTTGGAAGAGCAGGCAACGCTCTTAACCACTGAGCCATCTCTCCAGCCCGATGAAGTGATTCTTTAGAAGACGGGGCGTGCATCTTCCTCCTTTTTGGTGTCTTGGATTTTATTCAAGCGAGACATTGCAGTTGGAATGACTTCAGGTCCCATTCAAAGTTCTGGGGTTCCAGGTACAAAGCAGCTGACTTTAGCACTGTCAGGGAAGACAGAACCTCCAACCAGGAACCCCAATTTCATCTTAGTTGAGTTCTATGATTGATAATCAGTCATCTATCATGCTAGACCCTGGACCAATGTAATTGGACCAAGTATTTGCAGCTACCAAAAAAGGCCCAGTGGGAGCCAGAGGTAGGACTCTGGCTTGGCCCCCAGATGGAAGCTGTTTTCTCCAGCTTGTGAGTGTCCTCAGAACTAGTGGTTCGTACTAGGTATCCACAGTGCCTAGACTTCAAATTACACACACACACACACACACACACACACACACACGCACACATGCACCACACATGAGAGACAGACATAGACAGAGAGAGAGAGAGAGAGAGAGAGAGAGAGAAACAGATCCAAGGAGAAACACAGAGAAACAGAGACAGAGAGGCAGAGACACAGAGAGACATCTTTATGGCTGACTCTGGAAAAAAAAGAATTAGTTTATTCAAAGATTTAGAGGAAATAAAAACAACATTTTGAAGGTTTTTCCTTCTGGTCATTGTATGATATGATATTCCAGGGTGAAGAAAGTCTCTATTTTTTTTCTCTGTAATGAAGGAATGGGGAAGGATGTATTTTTTGAAATTTTTATTATTTTTTGAGATTATAACATAATTACATCATTTCCCCCTCCTTTTCCCCCTTCCAAGCTCTCCCATATACCTTTCCTTTCTTTCAAGTTTATTACCTCTTTTTCATTGTTATTACATGCGCATATATGTCTACACATATATATGTATATTCATTTATATTTCATAAAAATGTAACCTGTTTAGCCCAGATATGTATAAATGTATGTATGTTCCCGGGACTGACCATTTGTATCAGATAACCAATAGGTGCGCTCTTCCTTGAGGAAGACTATCGCTCTGTTCTCAACATCCTTGGCTGCCTGCTGTTATCTGTGTAGCGCTTAATCACCACCGTAGTTCTCTACTCAGGAGACATCAGCCTAGGGTCAGTGTTGGGTTTGGAAGGGAAAGAATTGAAATGTTGTGGATTTTGTTTACAAAAACAAAAGCACGTAAACTATAGAGATGGGTCAGTGCTCAAGAGCCCCTGTTGGAGTTGCAGAGATAGCTCAGTAGGTAAGAGGTCTTTCAGAGGACTTGAGTTCAGTTCCTAGTACCCACACTCATCTGTAACTCTAGTTCCAGGGAATCTTATGCCCTCTTCTGGTCTTGGTGAACACCAGGCACCAATGTGGTACACAGCTATACATGTAGGCTAAACACCTGTACACATAGCATAAAATAATTTTAAAAAAGAGAGTGATGTTCTTCCAGAATACAAAGTTTGCATCTTAGCACCCACAGCTGGTAGTTCACAATTGCCTGTAACTCCAGCTCCAGGGGCTGCCAAGTCCTCTTCTGCCCTCCTAAACACGCACGTGCCATACATCCACACAGACACACAGAGGCACACAGAGGCACACACATATGCTCAAAATAAAAATACAGTTTTAAAAAGAAACCTCACTAATATACTTCAAGCTTCTGCAGATCTGCTTCTACTGAATATTTCACTTAAATAGATTCATCACAAATACAGACTTCTGCCCACACTCCTGTAAATAACCCGTGCCCACGCTCCTACAAGCAACACTAGTGAAACTCATTCACACCACACATGCGCACACAGAAAAATACATGAAAGCAGCAAGGGGAAAGGGATCAGTGGGAGTTAGAGGGGAACATATAAGGGGAATTGGGGTAAATATGATCGAACTACACTATATACACATATGTATATACATATATAAAATATAGCTTGAACATAAATATACACATATAGTAAAACAATGTGAAACCCGTTATTATATAATTACACATAATTAACATGCTAAAAATGTGGTCTTCTGTGTCAGGCTCTTTCAGTTAGCATGAAGTTTTCAAAAAGTATCTAGCCATGCTGTAGCACGACCACAATCAGTCCCATTCTCTCGCTGGCCACCTGCTATTCAATTGTACAGATAGGTCATGCTTTGTTTATCCATTCGTTCATCTGTTTCGGATATTTGATCTGCTTCCAGGTCAAGGCTACTATGACTAAGGCTGTTACAAACATTTGCACACCAGCCTGTTGTTGTTTCAAAGATAAGGTTTCAGGTAGCTCAGGTTGGCCACAGATTCTCTATGTATATCCTTGAACTCCCCCCCCCCCGCTTTCACCCAGTATTATATGATGGTAGGGGTCAGAACCCAGGGTTTCACAAAAGCGCTCCATCAATGGAACTACAGCCCCAATTCCGCAGGGCTTTGCCTTTTTGATCTTTCTTCAAACCATACTTTCGTGGTGTGTCTAGACATTACACTGGTTTTTGGTGAGGCCCTGCTATATAGCCCAGGGTGCCTTCAAATCAGCAGAGGTGGAAGCAGGAGAATTGTGGTAAAAGTGAGCCACCATGCTGGGCTCTCTTGAGCATCTTTTAGAAACTGGCCGCCAGAGTGGAAGCCCAACCATTTGTCTTCCTGCCTTGGAGGATCAGCTCATTCCACCAAGTGAAACTGAACTCCATAACATTCGAGAGTTCGTCTTCTCTCTTCTGAACCCCCTGGTCTCCCAACCTAAACATAGAAAGCCAGATACGGAGGAGTGGAAAAAAGAAGCAATAAATCACTCACATGAGTGGATCATCTTGAAACTAGCGATGTAAAATCCCCAGTGAGAGAACGAGTCTGCCAACTGCTTGAGGTCTTAGTGGAAAAAAGAGAAAGAATAAACCATTTTCAGAAAATGAGCCCTACATTAACAGGACACAGAAATCTTCTTCAAACATTGAGCAAATAGTCCTTTGGGAAAGCTCTGCTGATTCGTTCACTAACAACATGTTATGCATGTTGATTTAATATGACAACTGAAGAAGGCAGGTGGTGTGTGCCTGTAATCCCAGAACTAGCAAGGAAGAGCAGGAGGATTCCTGTGACTATTGGGCAGCCTGGGCTATATCATAAGTTTCAGGTTAGCCTAGATTAGAGTGACACCCTGTCTTAAAGAAACACACATGATAGCAGAATTTCTGAAGAAAAATGGGAGACTATCCTCCGAAGGTTTGTGGCATGCTTGTTGGAGCCATTTTCAGAAAAAAAAAGGATGCATTTGGGGATGTCAAGATGACTGAGAGAGTAAAAGTGCTTGCGTTGCAAGTCTGATGACCTGGTTTGGACCATAGCAGCCTACAGTGGGTCCTTCCCCAAAAGTTCTCCTCTGAGCTCCACATGTGTGTATCTGCACACACCTATAATACAAGTACTACTACATGAAGAATGGGAGGAATTAAAAAGTGCCTCCCTTGCACACGCCCGGACCACCCAGTCCTCAAGCTCATCGGGTCCCACCCTCTCCTCCACACCCCTCCCGCAGCTCTGTCAGCCCACAAGGAGCCTTTTGTTCTCCACAGCATCTTGCCTCTATCACTTAGGCTTGAACTAGATTCTCCACTTCCTGAAAGTGTCTCTTCAGGAATACATTGTCTCCCCTGTCTCCCTTCCTGAATTTGTTTCTTCAGGAATACATTGTCTCCCCTGTCTCCCCACGAGGTCCTAAGGATGGAGGTTGTCCCTCCTTTTCTACGAAGAAGAGTTTCAGTACATATTTGCTGGAGTGAGTTGGGTTAGGGTCTCTAAAAACAGGACCCGCTACTGGGTGGGCTCTCGTGATCTCACAGGGCTGTGTCTTGTCACAGCTCTCAGGGCTACTGGCAGAAGTAAGGAACAGCAGGCTTGGGGGATGCAGCTTCTGCCACTACGCTATTTGGCTCTTCCTCTTCTCCTTTTTCCTTCCTGTGCTTCTGCTTTCTATTTCTGCCCCTTTTCCTTTTAAAAATGTCTATCCAGCTCACTAAAATAAAAGGAAAATATGGTGGCCATAGAGCTAAGAAAAAGCAGGCCGGAATCATATATATGTATAAAATCAAAACCCAGGGTTTCATGCAAGCACTCTATCAATGGAACTACAGCTCCAGTTATGCAGTGATATATATATATATATATATATATATATATATATATATATATATATACACACACACACACACATTTTTCTTGTTTGTTTCCCATTTCTTTATATTCCTGATTTGGGGCTGGTGGAGCTAAGGCCCTGCAGATTAAACCAGGCTTTGTGATTGCTAAACTCACATTTCTCTTGAGGTATACTCACATCCGTCATTTATTTCATTTAAAAATATTTGGTATAATGGCTTTTGGACATTTGGATTCAGCCAGAATTTTAGATGTTGGTAAGGTTTTGAAATAGATTGTACAGGAGCTAGGAATGTAGCTCAGTTGGTAGAGGCTTGCCTAGCATGCTTATGAAGCCCTGGTTCCAGCTCCACTACTACATAAGCAGGGAGTGGTGAGGCACACCTGTGATCTCGGCACTTCGGAGGGGTAGCTGGAGGATCAACAGTTCAAGGGCACCCTCAGCTACACAGCAAGTTTGAAGTCAGCCTAGGATACAGGAGACCCTGTCTCAGAGGGAAAAATGGATTTATGTAGAGAAGCATTGAAATTTAGTATGAGTGGGCTTGTTTAGTTTAGAGAGGGGGAAGGATGGGGAGGAAGAGACGAGTGAGACAGAGAGAGAGAGACAGACACACATACAGGCACAGACGTACACAGACAGAGGAGAGGGAAAGTGAGACAGACTGGTTGAGAGAAGTGTTGAGGGTTGGATAACTGAGTGGAAAGGTCAAGGCTAGATAGAGCCTGAGTATCCTGACTGCCTGTGCAGAGACCTGGGTGCGATTTCTATGCCTACGAAAGCTAGTGTGCTAAGGAAGAATTGTTACTACAGTCAGCAACGTCTACATATCTCCTTAATGCAGGATTCACTAAGTCATACACCTGGAATTAAATTCAGAGTCAGACAGATAGAAAACTGCACTGACTGCTCTGTCTCGCAGCTCTCTAAAAGTTCATGGCAGAGCTTCTAAATCCCCACAGCCACCTACCCTGGAGAATGCTTGCTTTATTTCTGGTGGATGATTAAATCCAAACTCTGATGCTATGACAGAAATCGGGAGCTGGCAAGCTGGTGACATGTCAAACCCAGCAATGAGTGTAAATGTCAAGAGGCCTCTCCTGGAGCTCGGCTGCTCCCCCCTCCCCAGCTAGTTTGAACTAGGTTGTCCTGGAATTAAAAGACTTGTTATCTAAAGGCAGAATGGCATGTTCCCGTGTTAGAAATGTATCTAGTTTGTTAGATTTTCATTAAATGTGTCTTTGAGAATCAGTTGATGTTGGGTAGGGCAGGAAGACAAACATCTGACTCTGAGCACTTTCCATTAACTTACTTCCAGAACCTTCTAGCAGATGTCTTAAGACTAGTTTCCTCCATTTTTATGGGCATTGGAAATAGCACTCAAGGTTTTGTTTATTATTATTATTTAATTAAAAATTTCCACCACTCCCCTCCTCCCATTTCCCTCCCGCTCCCCCCATCCCCCTTCCCCTCCCTTTCCAGTCCAAAGAGCAGTAGGGGTTCCCTGCCCTGTGGGAAGTCCAAGGTCCTCCCCCTTCCATCCAGGACTAGGAAGGTGAGTTTTTTTTTTAATCACATGTATTTCTTTTGTGTGTGCAGAGGACGCTGCCTGACCACCACTGTGTGTGTGTGGGGGGGGGGGTCAGAAAACAACTTGCGGGAACTCAGGTCGTCAAGATTGGCAGCAGGTGCCTTTACCCACGGAGCCATGAGTGGGCCAGCACTCTTCTTTACTGTAACAATTGGTCACAAGATACAGCAACAGCACAAACCCGGTAATGGGAGCAAATGGAGGCAAGGCACTGAGATAAAAGACAACATTACAATTTTGTAACAAGTGTCCCCATCTGCCTGGGTTTTCACTTTCATCTTCAGGATGGTTAAAACCCTGACTGGAACAATCAAATTCAAGTGGAGTACCAGTTGAATCTGCTCCTGGGAGAACACAATTCTCTGAGAAAATGGTCCAACTCAGCCCCTCCAGCAGTTATGTCCATCAGAATCCCTGCATTGATGCTGGTTGCCAAGGAGATGATTAGTTTAGGGACCCTGGGATAGAGCCCAGCTAGGTGGCTGCCAAGAAGCGCTGCAGCCAGAAGCCTTTTATGACCTCTCGGTTCATCATTACACCTCAGGAAGTCGCTTTCGGAGCGACATGATACCAGAGGGGCACCTGTGTCACCACAATTCTGTCTCTTATGTCTTTGGGCTTCACAACTCATACTCCTAAGTGGGCCAATGGCAAAAGCCTCCAAGGCCTTTGAGTCTTGAGGTTAACCATTTCTGAAGCTGACAAAAGGCAAGTCACGGGCTTCCGTGGCTTACTGAAGTCCTGAGGATCTCGAGAGCAGTTTTTCCACATACATTGACTATCTGCTCAGTGATTGTCTTTCTGAAAGAGGCAGTGAGGATGAGGTCCATGGGAAAGATGAGCCCAGCTTGCCGAAAGCTCTCAGTGAAAGCTTCAGCACGACTGACTCCCTTCATGCAAGGCTGAGCTTCTGCAAAAGCCCTCTGGGGTCACAGATACTGAGATACCCAAGCATCACAATTCCTAAGGAGCCGAAGACTTAAAAGGAAAAGAGGGAACTGGTTTAGGGTATCTTAGCCTACTTCCTGGCCACATGGCATCCACCGGGGGTGGGGGTGGGGTGGCGGGGGGAGTCAGATGGAATCCCGCCCTGCAGTGCCTTATTCCAAGTGGGAAATCTCACGAAGGTTTGTCAAAGTCCCATATGCCAATGTTCTCTCCAATGCCCTCTCTCCCATAAAGCCACCCACATAACAAGATGAAGTAGAAGGCTAACTGCATTACCTCATCCTTTTGTAGGCCAGTTTCTCTACTGGACGTTAACGATTGCCAGCTTACTGCCATTTGAACTATCAGACTCTGGGTTTGGACTGTGTGGAAGAAGAGCAGAGAGCAAAATCTCAGAGCAATTTATTGTGTAGATAAGAAGGAAGCAAAAAAGGGAAGGAGAAAGGGAGAGAGAGAATGCGCAAGAAAGATATTTTACATACACGTCCTGGAAGCCCATTGTGGTTTAATTAAAAGATTAGTCATCCTAGGCCCAGACACTTCAGAGCATTGGTTCTCAGTCCCGGCTGCATATACAGTCCCCTGGGGAACATTTAAAATGTACACATATCCTACCTCGATCAATTCCACTGGAATCTCTGGGGGCGGTTCGCAGGCATTCAAATTTATTAGAAAGGATGCTGCTATTCAGGATCACCAGATGCCCGAGAAGCATCAAATTAGGTTTCTAGTATCGAATTCAGGAAGACCACATTTAAAATCATCTTCTGCTTTTCAATTTAAATACAAGACCTCACAACAATTAGCATCTACTGTTGGGCCTCAGCAACCTCAAGTTGTTATTCAATTCTCTGCATTTGAAGTTACCAAGGGAATACTAGATATCAGTTTGTACGAAAGCAGTTGGTATATAATAATGTATCTATGTAAATAGACTGGCTTAAAACTGTCTCTGGAAGTAAGATACAAAATGGCTTCATTTTTATTTGGCATTTGTTTCCTGTTGTGACTTGAGACTTAAAATGTACTCAGTGTGTGTGTGTGTGTGTGTGTGTGTGTGTGTGTGTCTGAGTCACGCACATGTGCATGCATGCATGACTCTCACACACAGATGCTCACGTGCATGCTCTCATGACAGTCTTGTGTCTCAAATAGCTCAGGCTGTCCTTGAAATTGCTAAGTAGCTAAAGATGAGCTTGAACTTCTGCTTGTCCTGCTTCCATCTCCCAAGCGCTGAGTTTACAGGCTTGTACCACTACTGTCACTGTATTTTTGCAATGTTGGGAATGGAACCCATGGCTTTGGACCTGCTAGGCAAGCACTCTGGCACTTTATGAACCAAGATTGACTCCCAGCCCCGTCATCCATGTCTTTATGCAGGGACCCACATTGGAAGCCTGTGATAGAAACCAACATTGGTCCAAGGAAGGAGACATCAGTATTGGCTGGTAGAGTCTGGCTAATCGGCCAGGAAAAAAAGACCTTTGGAGCACTCACAGGACAGGCATAGAAAGGGTGCTTTGGGGACAGAGTCTTTGGGGGACACGCTTTACTGGCAATCCAGGAGGGATGGAAACACAAGGTGGAGGACAGAAGGCCCAGAGGCAGCAAAGAAATTCCTGTTAAACTCCTTCTCATCCTGAGCTACAACACAAGTCCGGAGATTGAGGCTGTTCTGTCTCACCAGGCGCTGTTGACAGTCTGTCAGGTGGGGAAGTAAGATACGACCCCTGCTCTTGAGGAAATGCCAGTCTAACTAGAGGTTCAGATCTCAGTCACTATTTTTTTCCCTTTGAGTGGAGTCTCCCAGAAGCAGATTGTTGAATCTGCTACAACAGAAGACAAGACCAACCCTTTGCCGAGGCCCTCATTATGTATGAGTATCCAAAGCTGAGGGCCCAAGACTTCAACGCAGTCATAACATCTGAGACCACTTTGTCACTTATTAGCATGCATGTGCTCTGTTCATGAAAGTTCTGTGAGGTAGATCAGATAATATTGGCCCAGGAGTAATAATCATGCATTGCTTGATTCCAAGAATCATGTGACTGACCATCATGGACTTACAGCGCAACATTTTGTTTCAGAATTCACATCCTCCGATTTTTTATCTTGTCCTCATTTTGTGCAATTCTATCCCTTCTGGCCAAACACCAATTTGTCCCAAATGTTTCCATGCCATACCATTTAACAAGAGGAGAAGACTAGTCCTGAAATGACTCACTGGAGGAGAAGGTGTGAAAAGTTAATTCCTAGCCTCCAGCTTAGTATCTTAGCAACCACATATATTTAGTCATGACTGCTTCAAGGCCTCCAAAGCACACTTGCTTTCATATGATCCACAAGCTGTACCACAATTTAACTGAAGCTTTGCTCTAAAAGCTCTAATGACTCTTTCATGAGCAGAATCTTGGTTTTCGCCCTCTCTGCCATGCATATGATGTGTGAAATTCTAGCACTTTCTTAGTATAAAAAGACCCCCCTTTTAAAGGAGGATGATGTAAATGAGGGTTTTCCCCCCTTTTGAGGTTGTATATGACTTTCATAAGCCTGGGGGAATTTATATAGGTATAACCTTTTTGAAGAGCAATTTGATAGTGACAATCAAAAGCCTAAAACATGTTCTCTATTTGACTTGCTAATTCCACCTCTGTATTCTGTCCTCGGGCAAATGAATCTGAAAAAGAGACTAAAATTCATGCATAAAAGTCTTTGCTGCAGCATTATTTATAAACAGCAAAGCATTATTTACAACAGCAGAAAAGTGGAAAGAACCTACACGAATAAAAACGGAGTGGGGTGGTTGAGTTGAAATTTATACAGTCAAAAATAGACTCAGCGATACAGGGTCGGGGAAGATGGCTTAATAGGTAAGGTGCTTGTTTGCAAGTGTGAGGACCTGAGTTCAAATCTCCAGAGCTAAAGGAAAAAGCTAAGTCTGGTAGTGAATGTCTGTAAATGTCAGCATTTTAACTCTACTGTGAGATGGGAATTGGAGGCAGGAGAATCCCCAGAAGCTCACAGGTCAGCTAGCCTGCCATCCACAGGATGAACAAGAGATTCTTCTCAGGCAAGGTGAAAGATAAGGACTGACATCCAAGGTCTTACTATATCACTTTGGCTGGCTTGGAAAGCTCTTTGTAGACCAGGCCCACTTTGAACTCAAGAACTCTGCCTGCCTTATTCTCCCAAGCACTAGGATTAAAGCCATGCACTGGAACGCCTAGATCTTTATCTTTTTGAGACAGGGTCTCATGTGGCCGTGTGGCACAGGATGGCTTGGGATTCATTATGTAGCCAAAGATGACTCTGAGCTTCTGATCCCCCTGCATTTACCTCATGAGTGCTGGAATTCCAGATGTGTGCCAACATGCCTGGAATACGGTGCTTGGGATCAAATCCAGGCTTCCTTTCCCATGCTAGGTAAGCACTCTAGCAAATGCGCTACAGCCCCAACACCCCCAAGCTCTTTTATGCTGCTTCTTCTAGCAGTCAATGGGATGTTTTGAAATGAAGAATGAATTTCCTGTCTCTGCTCAATGTCCTTTAGCACATCATCAAGGCAGTGTCCCCCGGAAAGCTGACAAGACTCTATGGGATTTCTCTGACTCTCTTTCTTTTCCAGTCACACTGGTATCCTTGGTGTCCACTGAATAGGCCAGGAACATGCCTGTCTTAGGGCCTGTATACTGTTAGTGAGCACACTTCTCTCAGGCACCAATGTAGCTGCTCCTCGCCCTCGTCCCACTTTTGTGCACACGTGACCTTCACTGATGGAGGAAGGTCATTGGTTAAAAAATAAAGAAACTGCCTTGGCCCATTTTATTGGTTAGAACATAGGTGGGAGGAGTAAACAGAACAGAATGCTGGGAGGAAGAGGAAGTGAGCTCAGAGATACGCCATGCTCCCCTCTCCCGGGCAGACACACGCGATGAAGCAAGCTGCCAGGTGAGACAAGCTGAATCTTTCCCGGTAAGACCGGTGCTACACGGTTTATTAGAGATAGGTTGGTCAGGATATCAGAATTAGACAGTAAGGGCTAGAGCTAATGGGCCAAGCAGTGTTTATAAGAATGGGACGCAGCCCCGCCGCTCCTATTACAACACTTCACAGTGAGCCTTCTTTAGACACACAATTAAATATGTACTCCTGTCTCGTTCCAGCCTCCCATGCTGCACTTTTCCCCGGTCATGGGATTCGTTTCCCCTTTTCTGTAGGAAGTGCCACGTTTCCACAATTCCGTTGATTCATGAAACAGGACTACTTTTGGCAGGGCAAAAGACAGAGCCCTCCTCCTGTCAGCACACCCTGGGACACTTTTCTTCTCCTCTCTTCTAAAATTATTGATTATTATAACTTTTATTGTACATGCTACAGTGCATGTGTAGAGGTCAGAGGATTAAAGTCCTTCTATCTTTATTTGGGTTCCAGGTATTAAACTCAGGTTGCCAGATACAAATGCCTTTATCCACTGAACCAAATCATCAGCCTCCCTCATGCACTTTGGTACTTTTGTTCTTTAGCAAAGAAATGAGTGTGTGTGTGTGTGTGTGTGTGTGTGTGTGTGTGTAACTTCATATCTGCTTGCTTATTCATTTTTGTATTTATTAAAACTGGGTGGATAAAGCTAAATCATAGAGGTCATTTTTGCTTAATGGATAAAAGCACACCCATACCCACACAGTAAGATTTATGCCTAAGGATGAACATGACAGTATTTTCTCCGTTAGAAAATCAAAACTATAGGCTAGAGGGATGGTAAAAGTATTTATTGCTACGACTCATGCATGACCTTAGCTCAATCTTCAGGATTGAGCTACATGTTGAGAGGAGAGAACAAACTCCCTCAAGTTATCCTCTGACATCCACATGCATGCTGTGACATGTGCCCCCAACACAAAATAAAGGGCTCTTAAACAACAAGGAAGCAAGGAAGGAAAAAAGAAAGAAAAGGAAAGGAAAGGAAAGGAAAGGAAAGAGAAACCAAGTTTGCAACCCAAGCTGAGTGGTAGAATTCTTGTTTAGCACGCACTGGGTCCTGCATTTTAATCCCCAGCACTGCAAAACAAACCTGAACTGAATTGTTCAGTAATAAGTAAATACTGTTTAATAAAAAGGTTCCACATCCATACAATGCCGTACCCTATAGCTATTTGATATGTAACCTGCAATCCATCTGTAATCATGTAGTAGATTATATAAGACACAGCGAATACAAACCAGACTTCAACATATTTCCATTTGTGAGTAAACTGATGCCAGTGTGTCATACATGGATAAAGACAATGTAGTGAACATATGCAGACTTTCTGGAAAGAGTCACAGTGTTACCACTGGGTGTTAGGTCTTGGACCCGCATTTGAGTAGGGAAAACTTGACCTTTCATTTAATAGCCCCTTTATAGTTCTCAGTTGTTTCCATGAGATGCATGTGTTACCTTTATTATAGCAGCCCAAATCCAGATTCAACAGCATTCCAAACTGCAGTTGGGATCATGTTTCAATTATGAAGGTATTTTACCACTAGTAATTTGATCTTCCTGAACAATTAAAGAAAGAACTTTGTAGAGATTGGAAGCTAGAATCAGAATTTAAAAATAAAGTATTTACTGACATTCAGGTGACCATATAAAGGTTATCATTAACTCCTAATGAAAGCGACACCTCTACTTCCCAATTCAACCATGGAGATGATTAACTCCAAAGACACTATGATCTGAGAGGGCTGGTTTAGGGTTAAGAATCGACTCCTTGGTTATCAGGTGACCTAAGGCAGGTGGTTCTCCATAAGGAAAATCCTACTAAATAAAAGTGGTTTAAAAGTGACAGATTTTTTTCCCTCTGTCATCACTAAATATAATTCTAGAGATGGGACTTTAGGGCTGGCTGCTATGGTGGCTCCACCTCCATGGTGACCAGGAGCACACACTCTAATACCTTCCTTCTTTATCCGCCTGGAAAATGCTTCCATTTTCAAGTTGCCTCATGAGCCAGGGAGGCATCTGGAACAGCAGCCACTATATCAGAATACCAAATGGCAAGCAGGAATAAGGAAGCAAGGATGAAATAAGCAACTTTTCATTGATTAAACTTTCTTTAAGTGGTCCAAGAAGTCTCACCCAATTGTTTGGCTTGGTTCTTGTTAGAAAAGTACTAATTGCGTGATCAAGCTATCTGCAAGGGAGGTAAGGGTATGATCACACTGTTAGCCTGAAAAAACACAGCCTTCTGATACTGAGAGAGAAGAGCTTACAGGAGGGACATGATCCCCAGAAACAGAAATAGCAATGCCTACAATGCCTATTTGAACATAGATGTGTGTGTGTGTGTGTGTGTGTTGTGTGTGTTGACACTAGATTTCATATAGCCCAGGTTATCTTCAAAATTACTGTGTAGCTGACAATGACCTTGATCTTTAGACGCCCTTGCTTCCACTTCCCAATTGCAACCTAGAGCTTTCTGAATGCTAGGCAAAGCACTACACCAGCTGAGTGGAATGTGATTTAAAGTCACATTCGTCTTATCAGTGATCAGGCTGATGTTCGCATGTCTGTTATTTGGATCCTGCATTTAGTTTACACTTACTCTTAAACTTCAGTAGAAAAACAGGATTGAAATGTATTAGCATCTTCATCTCCATATATAATTATTTTTATGGACTGATTGACTTTCTTGTTTTTTTTTCAGAAAACAGAAAAGGGAAATTTATTCAGTGTGGCCACATTGGGAAGAGGGACAAAGACACTATGATCCAGTGAACCCCCTGTGGTTGCTGGGAAGGGAGTGGCTCCCATAGGCTCTCTCTTTTCCTCTCTCCGTGTTAGTGGTTTTATTTAAGCACAAAGAAAACATGCACATGTGTTATCTATTCATTCTCTCTCTTTTGCAGTCTGGTGTTGGGATTGGGGACTTTGATGGCCAACTGTGCTGTTCTTTCTATGATGGCTTTGGGTTCTTAGAGGAAACATAAGCGATGTCAGCACAGTAAGATTAGTTGCACATCCGCGGCGCTCCCAGCTCCTTGATGTATGAATGAAGAACTTCAGGAAGCTGCCGGGCATCATGAGCTTGGTTTTCTCCTGTAATCAATGGTGGGCTTCAGGATTTGGTCCTACACAATAATGAGTTTCATCATGAGATTTTCATACATATACATTTTCCATTTATTTACCCCATTGCCCTTTCTTAATTTTCCTAGCTTTCTTTTTTGGGGATACTATTTTATAGCTACATTTTCTGAGTATATTTTGTTTCCTTATATGAAACAAAAACAAATACAAAATAATATGTTAGAATTCTCGTTTTCCAACTAAAACAAAAACCATTTCTTTTCTGGAAAGATGACATAAAAAAACTGTGTTCTGGCAAATGTACACGATGCATTAATACTCTTCTCTTCATAACTTGGGCAACAATGGTCTTTTGTGACCAAGAGAGACACACTATCTTCTAAGACAGAAATGACATATGTTCATGACTACCATAAAAAGAATCTTGTGCAGGGAGTGCCACATACCCCAGGGAATGTGGAAGGGAGTGACAGAAGAGAGAGCAGCAATGCCTTTTATGGTTTCTTTTCAGAAACTTGCTTCTTATGCCCTTTGCGTTTCACTTCCTGCATAATGAGCTTCGTGCATAATGAGATTCTCTGCTGCTTGTGTTGTTTCTATTTGGCAACTAGTTCTATTTCTACTGTACTTCAAAGGGAAAAAAAAGACCCTTGAAATATCGTAGGAAATGGTCCTAAGCAAAAATAGAAAGGAGATTAACTACTTGTAGGGAAATGAAAATTTGGAAAGAGCAAGTTACTATAAATGTGGGACAGGTGGGCAGGGGATGGGAGTTGGGAATCAGTGATGGGCACAGTCTGTCACGGCTTCGGTTTCTCTTTATATTTCTCTCTCTCTCTCTCTCTCTCTCTCTCTCTCTCTCTTCATGTGCATGAATGCGTGTGCACATGTGCCAGAGCTACATGTGTGGAGGTCACAAGACAACCTTGCATGTTGGTCCTTGCCTTCCATCTTTGTTGGACACGGGGTCTCTTGCCAGTCTCGGTGTCCAGCAAACTAGCTGGCCCGTGAGCTTCTAAGGGGATTCTCTTGCCCCTGCCTCCCATCTCACCATAGGGGCACTGAGATTATAGATATGTGCTAACATGTCTGGCTCTATGTGTGTTCCGTGGATCTAAACTCAGGTCCTGATGCAGCAAGTGTTTTCTCCACTTTTAAACTCAGGTCCTTATGCAACAAGTGCTTTATCCACTTTTAAAATTTTGTTCTGAACCTGAAAACAACCTAAAGGCCCCTTGACTGATGAATGAATAAGGAAAATGTGGTACATTTACACAATGGAGTACTATACGATGGAAAAAATATAATGACATCTTGAAATTTGAGGGCAAATGGATCTAGAAAACATCATATTGAGTGAGGTAACCCAGACCCAGAAAGACAAATATCATATGCACTTACTCATAAGTGGCTTTTAGACATAAAGCAAAGAAAAACCAGCCTACAGTTCACAATCCCAGAGAACCTATACAACAAAGAGGACCCTACGAGAGAATTACATGGATCTAATCTACATGGAAAGTAGAAAAAGAGAAGATCTCCTAAGTAAATTGGGAGCATGGGGACCATGGGAGAGGGTATGGGGGGGAAACAGGAAGAAACAGGAAGAGAAAAATATATAGCTCAATACAAACAATTAAAAAAAAAGGACATCCAAAATTTTTTTGTTCTGAGACAGGATCTCCCTATATAGCCTAGATAGCTTTGAACTTACAATCCAGAGTAGTAGTCAATTCACTTCCCTTCATTTTTAGAAGCCTAGATCCTCATCATCTTCACAAGGGCTTTCTCACACTATGACTGGCAACTGATCAAAATTGATTAGGCACAGCTGCAAGTAACAGACTGCAGATACCAAATCATAGCAGCTCAAGGAGATGAAACTTCCTCCCATGAAAAGTCAGGACTGGGTAACTTAGAAATGATACGGCTATTATGCTTCATCCGGTCCTGAGGAGGCAGACTCAGTTCATTTCTCAGGGCATGATGTCCCACCTGTGGTTGAAAAGCTTGGTCAAGGGTCCACGCACTATATAAGAATTCAGGGCAGCAGAAGGAAGAGATAAGAACAAGCTTTACTGTACATGCGCCAGCTGTCTTTCTTTCAAAGATGCCTGGCAGCAGCCATGGGAACTTTATGCTCACATCTCATTGGCTAGAACGTAATCACAAGCCACAACTAGCAGCAAGGGGAAATGGGAAATGCAGTCTTTCCCTGCAACCAGCATTTTAAAAGAAATCAGTTTTCAGTCTGATCAGTTCTTAACCTCCTAGCTAAGACCAAATATGACATTTACTCCAGGGGAAGAAGAACATTAGATACAAGGGACAATCACGATGAGCCAGAAATTGTGCCTTCTATATGTTGGTCTCAAATGCTGTTTCTTGGGATTAGTGCCAAGTAGTAAGTAACAAAGAACTGACTGTGTTCTTTTCTAGTGTAAATTCAAACAGTTTTAAGTTGTCTTTTATCTTTATGTCAAGGCTCTATTAGATTTGATCTCATCTCAGCTTTCAGTTCCTTTTTGGGAACATAGGGATGTCCTGACTTGTCTTTATTGGGTCGGGTCATGGACACTCTGCTTCCCAGGACACTATTTCGATGCGTGGAGACACAGGCAGCCATGTTGCACCCATGCAAGGTATGCCTCGGACCCTTCTTCTAGAAACCAGGAGCCATAATTTAGAAGTTTGAGGCTGCAGGTCAAGTGACTTTCATGGTGGATTTAATAATTTTATAGGACAAGGTAGGAGTGGACAGAGTGATTCAGGTGTTAAGCTCTATCAAGTGTAACACTCTCCTGACCATCCAGAATTGGAAGGAAACTCAAGGATCATCTGTCTTAACAAGTCATCATATAGAGCTGGATCACTAGGACCATGGCTGGTTTAGAACCATCATTCTCCAAGGCTTGGAACATTAGCATCCAATATCTTAACTCTTCTATTAGATAGGCTACGGTATTATCCCTGTTTTGAAGACAAGGAAACTGAGTTTGAGAGAGATGACATTATCTTATTTTTTTCCAGTGTGACTCTTGAGTAAGAGGAATAAAACACAGGCTTTATACATTTAACACACATTGTATTACTTAGAAGTCACTTAATCTGAATGATCTCTCCTAGCTCCAAGATGAAATTGATAGTTGTTTGGAGGTAGGTAGGTAATACAGTAAAGGATAAAGAGCACAAATGACATAAATGACTCTACTGAACATTTTTATTGCATTTTAAAAAGTCCATGTAAAGGTTTGGTTTTGGTGTTAAGCCCATGGCATTCTAGGGAGATGGCAGAACACTTAGGTGAGGTCTAGTAGGGGGAAGTTTGCTCACTGGTGTATGCATACTTTCTTTTTGTTTCTTCCTCCCTCCCTCCTTCCCTCCCTCCCTCCCTCCCTCCCTCTCTCCCTTCCTCCCTCCTTTCTTCTATTTCTTTCCCCCTCCTTTCCTTCCTTTTTTTGAGGAACAGTCTCACTATGTAATTCTGGCTGGTCTGGAACTCTCTATGTAGATGAGGTTGGCCTTGAATTCACAGAAATTGGCCTGCCTCTGCCTGGGATTAATGGCATGTGTCATCATGGCTGGCATTCTCTTTGCTTCTTACAACATGAGCAGTCTTTCTACCATATGCTTCTGCTATGGGCACCGCCCAAAGGTCATGAGGCCAAGCGAACGTGTAGACTGAAACTTTAGCAGCTGTCAGCGACACAGACCTTTTCCCCTTTAAATTGATTATTCTGGGGATTTGTTATGGTGATGGAAAGCGGACAGACACAAAACAAACCTGGTTATAGAAACCCTTGGATGCGGCTGGAGAGAAGGCTCAGTAGTTAAGAGCACTGAGGATGAGGGTGCAATTCCCAGCATCCACACAGTAGCTTAGAACCATCTGTAACTCTAAGTTTCCAGGGCCTTCTTCTGGCCTCCATGGGTACTAGTCATATGTCACTCACATACACACATGCGCGCACACACACACACCAAAAAAAAAAAATAACCCCAAACCCACAGAAACAAACAAAACCCCCTCAAAACCTTAAAAAAGAGCCTCTTGAATGGATAACAGTTGCTGTGTTCTGGGTGGGAGCAGGTGGAGAGTTCACACTTACCCACAGGAAATGTACTGTAAGACACAACTGAGGGGCTATTGTCTGCATTCAGCAGGACCGTTGAGGAAGATTTTCAACATTCAAAGATTCTACATATCTACAGAAGTATTAGAAAAATTCCTTCTATAGGGGGCTGGAGAGATGGCTCAGTGGTTAAGAGCATTGCCTGCTCTTCCAAAGGTCCTGAGTTCAATTCCCAGCAACCACATGGTGGCTCACAACCATCTGTAATGAGGTCTGGTGCCCTCTTCTGGCTTGCAGACATACACACAGACAGAACATTGTATTCATAATAAATAAATAAAATATTAAAAAAAATTCCTTCTATAGCTATGGATATGCTTTCTTTGTAGTTCTTACCTTATTCGATTTATTTTTTTAGGTGTGTGTGTGTGTGTGTGTGTGTGTGTGTGTGTGTGTGTGTAGGCCTGAGGTTGATGTTGGGTCTCTTACTCTGTAACTCTCCAACTTTTTTTTTTTGAGACAGGGTCTCACACTGAACCTGGAGTTCAAAGCTAGACTTGAGGACCAGCAAGCCCCAGTGAACTTCCTGTCTCTACCTCCCCAGTGTTGGGATTATACATTCTGTGTCTTAGGGTTTTATTGCTGTGAAGAGGCATCATGACTTCAGCAACTCTTATAAAGGAAAATATTGAATTGGGGCTGGCTTACATTTCAGAGGTTTAGTTTGCTATCACCATGGCAGGAAGCATGGTGGCATACAGGCAGATATGGTGCTGGAGAAGGAACTGAAAGCTCTATATCTAGATCGACAGTCAGCAGGAAGAGAGACACTAGGCCTGGCTTAAGTTTCTGAAACCTTGAATCTCATCCCCAGTGACATACTTCATCCAACAAGGCCACACCTCCTAATCTCTGTCAAGTAGCACCCCTCCCTAATGACCAATTATTCAAATATATGACCCTTTGGGGTCATTCTTATTCAAATCACCACATGCTTCCTTGCCTAGCTTTTCTATATGGTTTCTGAGGGATCAAACTCGGGTCCTCATGCTTGAATGGCTGAGCCATCTTCCCTGTTTTTTTCTTATATTTTATTTCCTGAAACATGGGTTCTTGCAGCATTAAATTTGCACACTAAACTTAGCAGAGGGTAATTTTCAACTCTTAACCTTCCTGCCTCCTTCTCCCGATACTGGGATTACAGGCATGTATCACCAAATCTGGTTACTATTTAATAATTGTAGTGATAGCTTTATTTACATATAATTTTATACTATATAACTCAGCTAGCTACGTTATAACATTTGATGGTTTTTCCAGTCATAGGATTGTGCAACTATTAGCACATATTTTTTTCTCTAGGGGATTGTTGGGGGATCCAACCCAGGGTCTCATACATACTAAGTATGGTGTCTACCACTGACTTCGCAACTCTAATTACCACAATTGACTCTAGAATATTTCCATCATTTCACAAGGAAACCTCCGAACTCAGTGTTATAGCTCAAATCTGTAATTCCATCACTTGGGAAGAAGAGGCAGGAGGATTACCACAAGTTAGAAGCCCACACAGGCTATAGACTGAGGCCCTTATGTAAACAAATCCTTCCACTCACTAGCAAGAGACACCACATTCGTTAGCATTTGTTTCCCCCTTCTTTTCCACTCTGTCTCTATGGATTTGTTGTTTTGGAGATTTTATATGTTAGATGGAATCAAAGAATATCCAGATACTGTACGTGGCCATGATTTTATCATCTTCATGAGCATCAGTTAAACAGACAAGAGAGACCCGTATTTATCATTAAATGGTAAAATCACAAACCAGGCCAATATCCAGTCACAGAGAAACAAATAGATGGGATTTGACTATTCCCTTAGTAAAATAACTAAACTATTTGAAAATCCACACTTGCATGCTAAAACCATATTTTTGACTCATACTATTCATTTTTAAAAAGATGTTGTTCTTGGTGGTTTTTCATTCTTTGACCTTTCTGCCAAGTCGCAAATTTAAGCCCTTCCATTCTCTCTGGGCTCATAATAAAAGGAAGAGCTCAAATAGATGCAGAACACAGAGTAATAGAGAAGTACTTCTTGACTTTTAAAGTTCAGAAGCCTCAGCAGGATAGCTCAGTAGGTAAAAGCACTCGCTGTCAAACCTAACAGCTGAGTTCTATCCCTGGGACCCACATGGTGGAATGAGAGAAGAGACTTCTGAAAGTTGTTCTCCGGCCTCTACACACACACACACACACACACACACACACACACACACACACCGCACACACACCAAATAAAATAGCAAATAGATAAATAAGATGCTACATAAAAAAATAAAGTTCAGAAGCCTGGTCCTCCTGACAGACTTGTGTAGTTATCAGCTGGCCTGTTGTGTGAAAATATTAAAAAGTAGTATTGTTGATTGAGGTTTTCTGTCCCACCCGGTCCCACAGTCATTCAGTCACAAATAAACACACAGAGGTCTACATTAATTATAAAACTGATTGACCCATTAGCTCAGGCTTCTTATTAACTCTAACTTATATTAGCCCATTATTCTTGTCTATGTTAGCCATGTGGCTCAGTACCTTATTTGGCAAGGCAGTCACATCTTGCTTCCTCTGCATGTGGGTCATGACTGCAGAATGAAACTTCTCTCTTCCCAGAATTCTCATTGCTCTGCCTCTACTTCCTACCTGGTTGCCCCACCTATACTTCCTGCCTGGCTACTGGCCAATCAGTGTTTTATTAAAAATAATGTAAGTGACAGGATAAAAGACAATTGTCCCACAGCACTTTCCCTTTTTTTTTTAAAAAAAACCAAAAACTCTAATCTAACATCCTTTGTTTAACTTTTCTCCTGACCATTATCCATAGCAACTTGTAACCAATATTCTAAACAGAGGAAAATATCCATAGTCCATTTTGGGGGGAATGTGGGTGTAGTTTTCCAGGCTACTTCCTGCTGGTTGGGGGTGCTGATAATCTTATGGAGACCTAAAGAAAATTTATAATTATCATCAAGTCATGACTGGAGTATCCTGTGAGTCTTGATCATCTCACGCAGCATCTTGAATCTGTTCTGGATATAGAACTCAGACATCTGGGCCATCTGTTCCTACCAGAGATTTCTCAGGGGGTCTTCCTTGATCAAACATGATTTTTCTTAACTCAGAATGCATCTACAGCCTCTCATTTCCTATGGAAACAAAAGCAAATTCTCTTCTCCAAAGCAACATACCTTTTTACTTCAATTTTGAAGTCAAGGTATTTTCAAAATACCTCTTGGATTAATTTAGCAGCATTTATAAACAAATATCTTTTAGCAGCTGTTGCTCCTTCCTCATCATTCAAATAATTCAAAGAGAGCATAATAACATATAGTATCCAGACTCTCTGTTTATTTTTCATCTTTACGTGGCTTTATTTTAACCTCTATTTCTTTTACTTTTAATTTTTATCTTTTTGAGACGGGGTTTCTCTGTGAATCTCTGTCCTGGAACTCCCTCTGTTGACCAGGCTGTCCTTGAACTCACAAAGATCTGCCTGCCTCTGCCTTCCAAGTGTTGGGATTAAAGGTTTGTGCCACCACACCCAACTACTTTCTTCCTTTCTTTTTCTCTTTCCATCACCTGAGTATCCAGAATTGAAATCAGGCCATTTGGCTTAGCAGCAGGTACCTTAACTGTCTAAGCCATCCTGCTGGTCCTTGCTGGTGCTGCTTCTTTAAAGATTTTTAGTTTTCCCATTTTAAAAATTCTCTGTGTACATGTGCCTGTTTGTGGCCATGTGCATGTGAGTGTGCGTGCCCCACAAGGCCCAAAGTATCAGATGTCCTGGGGCTGGAGGTATAGCTGGTTACCAGCTGCCCATGGTGGGTGCTGGGGATCAAACTCAGGACCTCCGGACAAGCAAGCAGCACAGGCTCTTAATGTCTGAGCCATCCTGCCGGTACCAGCTGCTTGCTTCTTGATGCAACGTTTGGTTACCAGTGCAGCCTGTGAGTCGGTATTGTCCAATAGAACTGGGGTTGATGATGGATGTGCTGTCTGCTACGCTGTTGAACAGCTGAAATATGCAACCGTGACCCGGAAACTGCAGGCAGCGATATATGTAGCTACTGGCTACCACCCTGGACAGTGGAGATGTTCCAATCACTGAATAACGTTCTGCTGGAGAGCACTGCTCTCTTGGGAACCAGCCCTGAGCTATAACCTGTCATTGATTTTGCTTCTGGAGTGGGAAAAAAGACAGCTGGAAAAGGGAGCACTGAGAAGGGGTCTGCACATGGGCAGTGGGAGCCCTATTAGCCCCAGGAGTTCTGGGAAACAGCAGAATTCACATCTTAGGATCAGGCTGTCTCAAATGTCATGGAACTGGCATATTTCTCCAATTTCCCATTGTTTAGTTCCTGTGACTTTTGGGCACTCCCACTTGTCCTGCACAAGAGAGGACACTGGCTCTAAAGGGTCTCAGTCACAGAACAGGAACAGTCAATGCTGTCAGAGTCTACAATATTGGTTCCCATAGGGTCCTGGTCCTGACCTCTAGGCTCAACCATAATGTTTTAAATATGCCTTCAGAGAAGTTGTCTCATTTGTATTTTTTATTTCATTTAGACAATGACTTTATTCCATAATATTCTTCTACTTTGTTTTCCTACTGAATAGAGTATGTTTCAGAAATATTCCATTGGAATCATTTTTTTTAAAGATTTTCCCTTCTTGGCTGTCTTTATTACAAAAAAGCTTAGGCTGGGGAGAAAAGGCCCTTCAGGGGCTTGACTGAAAGAACCGAAAAGCCTCGTGTTTAGCTTATAGATTTCAAAGGCAATTGTTGAGACTGCAGTTTGCTTCAAGTCATTTCAGGATGGTGATTTTCCTGTTAAAAAAACAAACAGGAGTTTGCTCTGTGCTAAATTCAAGCAGTGTGTGGGCTGATTAGATAACGGAGTAGGCAATCAATGCATTAACTCCCAGGATGCCTACTGCAGCGGAAGGAAGCAGACTTTTAGGCAAGGTAGCTTCCAGCGTGGGAGGTAGCTTCCAGCATGGGTAGTTGTAGATTCAGTCCACTTCCGCAGCAGACAACAATGTTACTTTTGATGCACCTTAAAGGATGTCTAGACTCCTAGTTTCTTTTTCTTCTCCCACCTCCTTCAAACATTCCACACTGGCCTTGAAATCCCTGGGTAGCTTCTTGAACTTCTGAGGTTACTTATACCTTCACCTCCCAATAGCAGGAATTACAAGCATATACCATCTTGCTCAGCTAAGAATGCATCAGGTATACTCCTACCTTTTCCCATTTCCTTGACTGTTCAGTGAGGATGGATGACAAGGGCTACTGAGATCAGACTCTGCCCTGCTCTAAGTTACTCTATATTGTGGAAAACAGTGGGGTTTCAGGCTTTGCCTTGCTTTGGGAGATTCCATTTGAGGATGGAGGGTGATTTTCCAACTTGGGGCACCTATAAAAAAATCACCATCTATCCTACACCACCCACAAGGCACAGGCTGATAAATAACATTCCTAAAATGCTGTCCTAATGACAGGAAGCTGAGAACTTGGGTTGGCTCAGAAAAAGTATAGCCTTCAAGTCTACTCCCACTGAGCTACCTCCATGAGGGTGGCCCCACGTTCCACATGTACCACAATCCACCAAAAGAGCATCACGACCTAGGGACCAGAGGTCCAAACACATGAGCCGATGTGGGACATTTTACATTCCAACCAAATCAGAGAGTTTTGTGTAGAACAGATTATAAGAAAGCAAGGGTGGGTAGGGAGCTATTGAAATAAAATCTCGATTTGAAACGGACAGTAGCATTTGGACAGTATGAAGGTTTGAATGACAATGGTCCCCCAAAGCTCATATGCTTGAATACTTGGTTCCCCAGTTAGTGCTGCTGTTTGGGAAGGATTAGAAGGTAGGGTCTTGTATGAGAAGGTGTGTCACTGGGATAGGCTTTAAGATTTGAGGAGCTCACATCAGGCCCAATTTTGCTCACTCTCTGTCTGCAGTTTGTGGGTCAAATGTGAGCTCTCTGCTACGTAATCATGGCTGCCTACCTGCTGCTTCCCTCCCCGCCAGAATGATCATGGACTAGCAATGTGAAACTGTAAGCAAGCCCCCAATGAAATGCTTCTTTTAATAAAATTCTTGATCATGGTGTTCCCTCAGAGTAATGGAACAGTAACTAAGGCAGGTAGAGAGGCAGCCGTGTGATAGCAGATGTAGGCAGAGCCAGCAAGATTTCTGATGGGTTGAGTGGCTGAAACACCTAGAAATATGGAGTTGTTATTTCTTCTCCATCTCTCACATCTATCTTCTGTCCCCTGTTTCACTGCCACTTTCACTGTAGGTCCCATTGATTCTCAGTGCTGTTATTGCTTTCAAGCAGATCATTGTGGGAAATGGGTTAGTTCAGTTCGGGCCTTTGTGAAGGCTTAGCAGCTGCTCACAAAGTCCAAAGTGTAACACGGAAAACCTGCTCCAGTTCAAATGCAACTTGTCTCCTCTGCAATTCAGTCAGAAATTAATCCTTCATATGAGATATTAAGAGATATTGGAACCTTAAAGAGGTGGTTAGGAGTCTGAATGGATTAGATCATGCAAGTCCACTCTAAACCCAGCTTAGCTAGGTCTCATGGGCAATCACCGTGTTTCACCATGTGGGTCCATCACTGACTGCTTCAGGACCCTGCCAGCAAGAGTATTACCCAATTTCCAGTTCCTGGCAAACACTAACTCATTTTCTATCTCAGTGGATTTGCCTACTTTGAACATTTCATATCAATGGAATCATTCAGCATGTGTGTGTGTGTGTGTGTGTGTTCTATCTTGCTTTTTTAAACTGATATAACAGCTTTGAGGTTTCTGTTCCAGACACTTATCTTCGCAGTACTGGGTCTTTTTATGTTACCCAGTTGGCCCTCTTTCCTCTCCGACTTTGCAGTCATCCTAAATGGTTTATTCTACTTGCACGAAATCCACTGTGGGTGAGTTTCTGCCTTGACCTCAGACTTCTCTTTTAGTTTTTCACCAAATGCCTATCCAAACCACTCTGCAACCCCAGGCAGTGCAGACAAGAGATTCAGTCTCCCATGTCAGAAAGCTCGGGCTCCCTCAAATCTTTTTGTCCATCTGCAGATGGAAAGTGTAACCCAGAGGCAAGAGCTCAGAGAGACTCAAAACCCAGATCAATCTTCACTCCTGATGTGGCTCATTTGCCGGCTTGGGGCCACATCCTCTGACTTCATTTCTCTATCTGGGCAATAAAGAATTGATTTTCAGAGGTTTGCTAGGATCGAATCATGTAGTGCACATGAATTGCCCAGCACATAGCATCACCAATCAATCACCCACTTCCTATATCAATTTCCTGTTTGTCCTTTCTGGAAGAACTGCCACAAATGTAATGACCTAAGCCAAAGACAGATCCTCTTACGCTTCCTGAGGGCAGAAGTCTGCATGGAGTCTCACAGGGCTAACATCAAGGCATATGAAAAGTTTCATTTCTTCGAGACGCTCTTGGGGGAGAATCCATTTTCTTGACGTCTAATTTCTGGAGACTGCAGGCGGTTGTCCTTCGCTCTTTCTAGTCATGTCTTAGACTTCTGCTTCTGATGTTCTGTTGTTCACTCCAACCCACATGCGTTCGCAATTATAAAGATCCTGGAATGACGAATCACAATGTGAGAATACAGGATCCTCCCTCCCTTCATAAGCTCGTTCACTCCATCAGTCAAGTCCCCCATTGCCATGTAAAGGAACTGGACAAGTGCCTCAGATGAGGAAGTACTACCATACCATCTCTGAGATCTGTGTCAACACCTGCAAGACCTGGGTTTTTCCCTTCAGTGCCTAGGGCTAGCCCTCTCCAGGTCTATCTACTTCCCACTCTCTTCCTTTATTATTATTAGCTCATGCTCATTTTTTCTATTATCATTATTATTATTTTATTGCTTTTCGAGACAGGGTCTTTCTAAATAGCCATGGCTATCCTGGAACTCACTATGTAGACCAGGTGAGTCTTAAAGTCCGAGATCCACTTGTCTCTGCCTCCCCAGTACTGGGATTCACCATTCCCAGCTCTCCTGCTCCTTCTGGACAACAGAATTTAAGAAGTTTTCGCTAGAGCAATCCTAAACGGCTTCTAGCACTCTGGTTCTTCCCCACTTGGAGCTAAAGTCCTGCAGGCCATCTTTATGCAGAGACGTTTGGCTGTCTGTTACAGGGCATAAACATCTCTCTAATCTCAGGGTTGAAAACTGATCTGGATGTAAGGGAGACAGAGGCATTAGGACCAAGAGTTTAAGGTCATCTTTGGATACAGAGCAAATTTGGTGTCTGATTGGGCAACATGAAACCGAGCCACAAATCCCCACAAATTAAATATGAAATTAAAAAAAAATCTAACTGACCATGCTGGCTAGTTTTATGTCAACACAAGCTTTAGTCACCAGAGAAGAGTGAGCCGCAATTAAAAAAATGAACCCCAAAGATAAGCTGCAGGAAAAGCTGGAGGGCATTTACTTCTCTCTCTCTCTCTCTCTTGTTTTTTGAGACACGGTTTCTGTGTAGCCTTCGCTGTTCTGAAGTTTGCTCTGTAGACCAGGTTGGCCTTAAACTCACAAAGACCCACCTGCACCTGCCTCTCAAGTGCTGAGATTAAAACCTGCTGTAGGGCATTTTTAAAATTAGTGATTGATGGGGGTGGGCCCAGCCCATGGTAGGTGGTACCAACCCTGAGATGCTGGTCCTGGGTTCTACAAGAAGGCAGGCTGTCCAAGTCATGTGGAAGAAGTCAGTAAACAGCAATCCGTGGCCTCTGCATCAGCTTCTAGCCCCAGGTCTCGAGTTCGTGTCCTGACTTCTTCCTTCAGTGATGAACAAAGTAAACTAAATAAACCTTTTCCTCCTCCTTGCTTTTGGTCATGGTGTTTCATCACAGCAGTAATATATGGTTCTATACTCCTTGGTGGGAGTTCCCGACTTTCTACTGCCTGGCCAAAAATTTGCCTATCTGAAAGGTGTGAAATGTTATGCTATTTGAATTACCATGGTTCTGATTAGCTGTGGGGTAATCCATAATAGGCTTGGAAATACTCTATATGCTTTCACGTTGCGCAGATTTATTGGTTTTTGTTCTTTAAGGTTTCATATAGCCACGGCTTGTTTCACACTCATTAAGTAGCTGAGGATGACCTTGAACTCTTGACCCTTCTGCCTTTACCTCTACCTCCCCAGCGCTAGGGTTACAGGTGCACACTACCACACCTTGTTTATGGAGTGTTGGGGATAGGACCACGGGCTTCATGCATGCTAGGCAAGCAATCTCACAACTGAGTTACATATCTGGCCTTGTGGTATGATATGCAATATGTATTAGTCTCTGCATCTGGTTCCCAAATGAACTCCTGAAACTATGGTAGAAAACGGCTCTAAGGGGGCTGGAGAGATGGCTCAGTGGTTAAGAGCATTGCCTGCTCTTCCAAAGGTCCTGAGTTCAATTCCCAGCAACCACATGGTGGCTCACAACCATCTGGAATGAGGTCTGATGCCCTCTTCTGGCCTGCAGACATACACACAGACAGAATATTGTATACATAATAAATAAATAAATAAATATTAAAAAAAAGAAAACAGCTCTAAGAGAATATTAATTCTAATACTTGGCTTTTGATTTTCATGGTATGGAGTTCTTAAATCCCTTGGACTTCCCTATATAATAAGATCATCTCTTGATCTAATGAAACAACTCTTGGTAGCTCTAGGATGGTGTCAGTTTGGGAGCTTGCTGCGAGCAGAAACAACTAAAGCTGTCAGCATCAAAATGGAACCCTTTATGCTAACCTCTACAAAGCAATTGTTTCTTCAACTTTGACATAACTTTGGCTATTAGTCATTTTGGCAGAGGATATTGTTTCAAAATAGCTGACTTGACCCTCTTCTTTTTCACCTTAAGTCTTCCCCTTGTTCCAAACTCTCTGAACATGGGCATAGTTTACTATGGTGCAAATATTACCACTGCCTTGCCCTAAGCTCTCTCTTCTGCTTTTACAGATGCCTCTAGCAGTACAGACACACAGCAGTTAACATAGTACATGTTTGTGTCCCTGCCTAGAATGCAAGTTCCCTAAGGGAAAGGACTACAGTGCAGCTAATTGGAAGGGATACTCAATATATTCAACAACCATTTACTGAGATCAGCAATAGGTGTAGTCTATCACAAATGGTCCTAGGAACAAATTACAGGTGGGCATGAGGTATCCAGAAGCAAAAGTGGACAGGGAAGGAATTCTCTATATTTGGAAGTTTTATATTCTGGATCCCCCTTGATATTTTATGGCATTTTCAAAAGAGAGAATGTGTATTATAAATACTTACTTTTTACTGTGTGACTTACTTTTTACTGTGTTTTATAGGTACTGCTCAATTGTCTTCCCAAAAGCAGTGAAAGGAAAGCATTGACACACATATCAAAGAGAAAGAGCAGCACCAAGAGAGGAAGGTAACAAAGCCAGTAGTGGGGAATGGCCCGGCAGCATCTCTGAGGCAGGCAGAAAAAGCTGTGCTCTCAGCCAAGCATCTCCTGCTGAGACACTAAGTGGCTTGTTTGTGCGTGAGTCACATTCGTATTATCATTTAGGTGTTGGAGTTTCTAAGGAAAGGGAGAAAGATGGAACACTGAGAATGTTAGTCATTGTGTCACCTTGGGGCAAGTGAATTCTGATTTTTGTCTACAGTACCTAAGCACAAATCGCAAAGCCAGTAATAAAATGAGAACTTGGAACAAATAAACACCCGGGGTGCTGAAAGGAATGTTTGTCTCAGGGCAGGGGCCGGATGGAAGCTAAATGTGCTCCTCGGGAGAAACACATCGATATGAAGTCTTTTCACCTACCTTTGATGGATGTGCTAATCTTCTCAGGTCAACACAGGCTCACCCCCAGCAATGCACTGTTAATCACTTATTTAAAAAGTAGCTGGCTTCTACAAATGGACTGCACCGTCAATGTTTAGGTTTCCTTCTCACAGATGTCCTTGCTTATCAAATTGGTATTTACCATATGCAGTAAGAGCTCAACTGTGCATTCTGACAACAAGAGGTGGCAAAAGTGACCAGATTGGGGAATTCCTGTTCCTTGCTATCAATTAATTCTGTTTGACATCCAAGGTCTGAACAGAAAACAAAATAAGAATGTCAGATGGGTGATTTTCATTCTGTTATAGCCGCAGTTGCAGATCAGATCCAGTCCATGGCCTGTATTTTACAAATAAAGTTTTATTGGAACGCAGTCAAATTCATTTATTTACTCAGCATCCATGGCTGTTTTGACGCTGTAAAGTCAGGGTTAGGCAGTTAGGAGACAGAGCACATGGCCTGCTAAGCCCAGAGCATTGCTCTCAGGCCTTTTAGAGAGCATGTAGGCTGACACCTCGCTGAATAGCAAGTGGCATTTTCCTTACTGTACTCTTGTATCATTTTCAGACGGATCCAAAGGGTTACAGTCAGTGAGAACATGTGGATTAGAGCCCAGAATGGGGTGCACATCTGTAAGCTAGCAGTTGGGAAGTGGAAGGAGGAGGATTTAAGAGTTTGAGGCTAACTTGGGTTATGTGAGAACTGGTCTCAAAAAAAAAATGACATGTGGCTTAAGGCTTTTGTGACAACCAGGAAGGCTTAAAGAAGGAAATTACAAATGCAAATCATTGTATCTCTAGGCAAAAATGTCCATGAACTGAACTCTATTAGGAAGTTAATCAAGAGCCAGTATAATATATACGATTATCACTTTATATAAAGGGGACATTTCTTGTGTTGGCAACAGTGTACCTCCTGCTGACAGAATTCTAAGTGGCTGACAGATCCTATCCACTGTGTTGGTATATAGGCCTCTTTCTCTGAAAAATGTCCAAGAGAAATGAAGAGAACACATCCAGAGGAGGGAAAGGCGAGGAATTGTGTTCAGGAGGCTTTCCCCAAGGTCCCTGTGCCAACGACTCAGAAATTCAGAGGAATGACAGGCCAGTATTTTGGCTGCTTTTTGTCACAATACTTGTCAAAGCTCATCTGCACAGCAGCCTCCATGGCCAGGATCTTGGGAGCACTGTCCCCATACAAACGTTTCATCTCGGCTTGACGCCGCTCCCCAGGCTTCTCTAAGGGAGGCTCTGTGGACCGGTGGTGGTTGTAGTACAGCCCATGGTCGGCATTTACATAGTCGTCCAGGCGCTCTGCTTCTAGCTGCTGCTGTCGCCCTGGGGATGGATAAGACCATGGCCATAAAAGATATGTACATGCAGGAGAGGACCTGATGAGTATTGCCGCCACTGGCACAACTCATGTGCAGCCATAACTCACACGCCGCCTGTGGCCCCTAAGGTCCTTCTGGTCGCCTTTTCCAGTGGTAAATTTGAACCCTGCTGGACCACTGAGGTAATTTTCAGATCCTGAGGCATGGCCTACAGATTCTCGTTATCTATATTAGTAGTCATGAAGCTCACTGCTCACTTCTTAGGGGCCTCTAGCTGCTGACAGAACTGGCAAAATACCACCAAGAAACCCATCATTCCAATCCACCAATCCTCTGTAGCAGACCTTAAAAATACAAGAGATAATGAAAACACATGGCTTTCGCTGGCCATCTGCTGGGCCATGCATGGCAGGCAGTCCTTGTGTGCTTTCAGGTAACGTTCCCCCACGAGAATTACTATCCACTGGATAGACGAAGGAAGGCGCAGTCCCTTGGACCCAGAGCTCCCTGATGCAGCTAGTCTGTTTAGCCAGCTTGCTCCTTGGACTGTGTCTCTTCTCAAACGCTGGGATTACAGGTGGCCTGCCACGCACATCTGCTATTGCTGGTGCTGAAGTCCCAACTCTGGTCTCCACACTTGTATGGCATGACAAGTGCTTCACACAGAGCTGACAACTCAAGCCAAGAAGCAGTTCTTACAGCCACAGATGAGGTACGAATGTGGGGTGACCCCTCTGCGCCTGTCACACAAGGAATCTGCTACATAAGCCATCTGCTTTTTTAGGTGTGGGGTTTCACTTGTCACTTCACAGCTTAGCCCGGGTGAAACCTGCGAGTCTGCCAATTTAGTAAGTTCCTGTAAAGTAAGCATTTATTCAATTTGTTTCCCCTTTTCTACTTTTGTTTAAACCACACGTCCCAATAGTACAATTTTTATTCCTATGTAAATAGCCACATAAAATTGTCAACAAAGCAATGCTGCAGAGAGTAAAATGGAGGCAGCTCACACGGATTCTGCAAGCGATGCTGTCAGGAGGGAAATGGATAGCAGAAAGCACATTGTCTGTAGCTGCTATTGTTACCAAGAGGAACGCCTGGAGATTAGGAGTCAAGATGGCTGTAGGGGAATAAAACAACGGCATAAATCAGCCTCTCCTAGTATCTGGAAGGGAAGATGGCACTGAGCTAATCAAGTGTGAAGGGAAGACAGCTATTCGCTGACACCCTTGTAAATCTAGTTCTTTATAACTAACACCTTGGAATTGGCAAGGAGTTTTACAAACCTGATGGAACAAGCCTTTCAATATGCTAGCCATCCCATGGCGGAAGCAGGTGGACTGCTGTGAGTTCTAGACCAGACTGGTCTCCATTGTTAGTCCAGGATAGCCAGAACTGTATAAGGAGACCATGCCCACATTTCATTCCCGCACCCAAGCTGGGCAGCTCACACTTACCTGGAACTGAAGCTTCATAGATGCTCTGAGAGCACCCCCGCACATTTGACATGCACACATACATACACACATATACATAAATAAATAAAAATGGCTATGGCCACATATATTCATCTGGTCACTGTTGTCCTAGAACATCTGCAGTTTACTGTCCCATGTGGAAGTAATATATAATAAGGCAAAAGCCCGTGAAGCCACAAAAAAGAGATGTATATTGATCTTTACTGGAAGATGCAAAAAACTGGCCTACTGCACAAATAAATTAGAGGTCACCAAGTATTTTGCTTCAAAACTTGGGTCTTTCTCCCAAGTTTCAATCATTAGCATTGCTGCTCAGTCCTCAGAGGTATGTACATTCTATACCCCAAACCTGAGTTCTGGTAAAGGAACATGATGGTGAATGAACTGGGCCCCAATTAGCCAGGGGAAATGGCCATTTCACCTCTGAGCTCACTTCTGCTGGAAGAACAAAAATTAAAAAACTGAATCAGGGAAAAGCACGTGACAGCTCTCTCTGTCTGCATCTTATTGCTATAGAGATCCCTGGGTTTTAGATATGGGAGCTTGGGTGGAAACCCAGCCAGAGACTGTCTTTTCTCTGGGCTCACCCTTCACCCTTCTTTTACTACCCTTCCCCAGTCCTAGAATCAGTCACTTCCGGTTCTTTTGGCAGAACTCTGAAGTAAGCTTAGACTGCCTGGTGGGACAGTGTTTAATAAGCATTGGAATAGTGGCTTAGCCTAGACTCGCAATGTAGCCAAGGTGACTGACTCCAAACTTCTTATTTTATGGTCTGCACTTCTGAGGTGTGGGATTATAGTAAGTGCCACCACACCTGGTTTAGACAGAGCTGAGGGTGGAACTGCAGGCTGTGGGCAACCCAGGCAAGAAGGTTACCAACTGAGCTATATCTTAGACTCAAAAATTTAGTTCAAAATCAATCTCTCACCAACAGGCTGTGTACTTATGATCCGTTAGTATCTGAAAATACTATGAACAGCAGTTCTCAATCTGTGAGTTGTGACCCATGAGGTCAAGGCCCTTTCACAGGGGTCACCCAAGACCACCGGAAACACAGATATTTACATTACAAATCATAACAGGACCAAAATTGCAGTTATGAAGTAGCAACAAAAATAATTTTATGCTTGGGGGTCAGCACAACATTAGGAACTGTATTAAAGGGTTGTAACATTAGGAAGGCTGAGAAACACTGATCTAGAATACACTGACTTAGAGAACCAAGAACTGTATGATACAATGGGCTTAAAGGCCTCCGCCCAGTCTGTTTGTTAATTATTGCCTTCTTCCTCTCTCCCAAGGAAAGAAAGCATCTGTAACCCTCCACATTTCCTTTGTCAAGTTATGGTGAAGGCTCAACTGAATGATCCAAATGAAGCTGACATCACCATCACACCAGAGACACAGCTGAATGGTTGCCTTGCACGGATAACAGAGTAGGTCATGTTAAATCTCAAAACACAGTAGCACTCAATGTCACAGCATTTTTTTTTCTCATAGGGTTGTAATAGTGAGTCTTAATTAACAACATGACTGCATTGAGGGACACCTAGGATATAGTAAAGACCCCCTTTGCACGTGTCTAGGGGTGTTTTTCTAGATGAACAACCAAGGAAGAAAGATCTGTCATAAGCCAGGCGGTGGTGGTGCAGGCAGGCGGATCTCTGTGAGTTCGAGGCCAGCCTAGTCTACAAGAGCTAGTTCCAGGACAGGCACCAAAGCTACAGAAAAACCCTGTCTCGGAAAAACAAAAACAACAAAAAAAACCCAAAAAAATCTGTCATGAATGTGGGTGGCAACAGGCTGGCTCCCAGAGAGAATAAAATGATTGGCAGGAGTGCTAATGTACTGAGGTGGCTGCTCCCACAAGCCACTGCCAGTTGGTGTTCTGCCTGTTCTCAGTCTCAAAGCCACGAGTCCATCCAACTGATCTTGGACTAAACCTTCTGAAACTCTGAGCCCAAACCAATCTCTCCTTCCTGGTTGACAGGTATTTTGTCACAGCCACTGAAAGTCTGACTAATTTAAGGGTATTTGGCCGAGGGAATTTACTAACTATAAATCAGAACAGCACTTAAATTCCATTGCAGTTTCAACACAGGGCTGAAGCAGGCTAAACAGCATGTCCTTACTACCGAAGCATCAAAATGGGAGCTTACTTGGAAAGAGGGTTTTTGCAGACAGTTAAAGAGATTGATGGGATTATACTAGATTAGGGCAGACCCTGAATCTAATGAGAGTGACCTTATATGAGACAGAAAAGGACACAGAGACACACAGGGAAAGCCGTGTACACAGACAGAGCCTGTGACACTGCTCTAAGTGAAGGCATGCTGGGAGACACCAGAAGCTGCGGCAAGCAAGGCTTCAGAGCCTTTATAGGAAGGTAGCCCAAAGCCGGGCGGTGGTGGCCAGCCTGGTCTACAAGAGCTAGTTCCGGGACAGACACCAAAGCTACAGAGAAACCCTGTCTCGAAAAACCAAAAAAAAAAAAAAAAAAAAAAAAGGAAGGTAGCCCTGAGGGCACCTTGATTTTGGGTTTGAAAAGATAAACCTCTCCCATTTGATCATGAAATTTACTGTAATTTGCTACAGCTACCCTATAAAGCAAATACAAGGATTTTCATGTGGGGTGTAAATAATCCTCCAATCATTAATATATTTTAAAAGAAAATGTCACTGGACTCCATCTAAGTTTAGGGTCCAGAGTTTTGACATGTTTCTGTCTCAGTCTGTGCATCTACAAGAGACTGGGGATATGACTCCGTGGTTAAGAGTTCAACTGCTCTGGCAGAAGATCCAGGTTTAGTTCCCAGCACCCAGGCAGGGGACTTACAACTGCCTGTAATTCCAGGCTGCTCTGGCATCATATCAACACACTTACACCTTCCGGCCCCCCCACCCCCACCAATTAAACTTGATTTTAAAAGAGAGAAATTACTAATGTATAATTATAATCCATAATGGGAAAAAATAATCACAGGAAGTTACTCAGACTTTAGGGAAATTTGACACAGCAGGAAAACACTCATTAAATATTCCACAGATAATTAGCTCAAAGGCAGAACAGTTTGAGACAAAGCACTACAATAATTAGTGTTAAGGAATGTTATTTCTCCTCATTTTTCTAGGATTAACATGTCTTTCTTTATGAGAGTTCTCTGCTATGTTGCCAAAGTTAACGATGCTAGCATAACCAAGGGACAGCACAGACGTGACTAAATCAACAATGCCTTTCTGGCTCATCAGCAACAGACTCAAAACACAGGTACTTGCCAAGCACAGTCATCTGATTGGTGTCCTTGTTCTGTGTCCATTGTTCCACATCAAGTGTAACCCTGAAGTCAGTGGGCAATCATCATTTTAGCTTTTATGAGGAAAGTGCATTTACCCCGCCCCCTTCCACTTTCTCTGACCTTCCACATCCATCATCTCAATAGCTGCTTTTCTGAGCTTCGCAACATCTGTACCAATGAGATGAAGGCATAAAGTGGGATGGTGCACAGTCAGTGTGATTTCACACTCTCATCCCATTACCCAAACCAAAACAGCTCAGGAAACACTCGACTATAAGCCTTGTTAAATACTCCAGGTTTTCTAGAGGACAGACTAAGGGAGAAAGCGGTGGGTTCTTAGTGCACTGACCAAAGGGTCAGTCACTATGGACACAATAGTGGAAATCCTTTAAATGGGCTATACAGAACATTTTGGAGCCCATGTTTCCCGTGAGATGCACAAACACATCTGGGCTCTTTAGTAAAAGTAACACAGCAGTTAAGCACCAAGTGGACTTAACCTTTTCTCTCATTCTTAATAGATGTGGCACTGCTCCAAGTCCAGAGCACACTCCAGTTCTCCACAGCTACCTTGTAACAGTCGTCCGTCCACTGTCTTGGACACTGGCTCTGCCCCTTTGTTTGTGTCAGTAACTGTATGTACGCTGTATGCCACAGACACTCTTCTACACTTCATTTTAAATAAGAGTTCATTTCAACTTCATTTAAGAATATCACGTTCTTTGAGAACATGTCCTTGTTTTGAGCCAACATACACCATAGAATCACATCTAATAAAGACCTGACCAGCACAACACCAAGACCACAGGGGCAATATTTGTTTTGAAGGGCTTTCTTTCCTATGGGGGATGTTAACTTTCATTCATGTTCCTGCCTTTTCTTGGCAGTAATATTTTGCAAAATCCTGTGTTCTCTAACCCATGCTGTAAGTCATAGTGTTACAAGTACATATGAACATGCTCCAACACCTTACCTCTTCATTTGTGATATATGTCTTAATTAGACTAATGACTGTTCTGTATGAATTTTGAGAAAAACTAAAATTTATTTCTGGGGACCAAGGAAAGAAATGTACTCCATGGGTCTCCTGAGATGATTTGGCAGATAAGGGCATTTATCAAGACCGATGACAGGAGTTCAGTCCCTGTGACCCATATGGTGGAAGAAGAGAGCCAACTCTGGCAACTATGTTCTCTAACCTGCATTCCCCCAATAGGTAAACAGAATAAAAAAGAAACATACTCTATGCAAAACAAAGTATTGCTTTCAAAGTTGTTTAGATATAGTTTCTTTTTTAATTATTATTTTTTATTTACTATGCATGAGTGTTTTGCCTGCATATGTGTCTGTGCACCATGTGCATGTCTGGTGCCCCTGAAGATGAGAAGGCATTAGAGCCCCTAGAAGTGGAGTTACAGACAGTTGTGAACTGCAGGGAATGGAACCTGGGTCCTCTGGAAGAACAGTGCTCTTAACCTCTGAGCCATTTCTCTAGCCCTTAGCATTTTAAGAAGTGCTCCTGGACAGTAAAGAATTACAGATTCACAATAGGACACATTCAGATATAAAAGACCTCTAAATGGGTCACAGTGTTAGATAGGCTTGGGAGAAGGAAAAGGGTATAGAGAGTCATAAAATAAAGTTAATGCTTAAAAAGGAGGGTAAAGTCTTTAAGGAGACAGAGTACAGATAGTTATAGACTAAAAGGAGTAAAGAAAAATAAGCCACATAAAAATGGAAAATTCACAGAGAGTCTGAATTATGTCTGTTATTGTGTTTTCTTTGAATTTTTTGACTTTGAAGGAGCTAAATACAGAGAGACATTTCATTATATGGGCTGCTAAGATAAACCAGCATGTATATTAATAAAGTATCATGACTTCCAAATTTGAATCTAAGGATAAGTTGCTTTGGAAAGGAGGTTCTTCTTTTGTTTTCACCGAAGATGAGAACCTGTTGATTGCTTCTACACCAATATGGTTTCATGAACCAAGACCTCCTGAAAGGTCGCCATGAACACCCTCAAAAAATTACTTTGCCCAACTGGTAACTGAGATGAACCTAGCACACAGGATACACCATGAAAGACTTGATTAACAGCGCCCCAATATAGCAGGAAGAAGTTTGGAGAAAAATAACTATGCCCATATTCCCAAATATTGCTTATAACTGTTTGTTTATATTTAAAGGGGATATGATATAGATATGAATAATTTGCATTAGTATGGATTTTGACCTTATACAAATTATACAAATTTAAGGTCAATTTTGTTATATGTATTTCTTTTTTTTTTTTTTTTGGTTTTTCGAGACAGGGTTTCTCTGTGGCTTTGGAGCCTGTCCTGGCACTAGCTCTTGTAGACCAGGCTGGTCTCGAACTCACAGAGATCCGCCTGCCTCTGCCTCCCGAGTGCTGGGATTAAAGGCATGCGCCACCACTGCCCGGCTATATATATATGTATTTCTGATCTTGTTTAAGGTATTGTGATTGTGTAGCTCATTTAAACATGTAATGTATAATTAACAAATATAGGTTAATAGAGAGTCGTCTTTATTAGTCAAGCTTATAGTCATGTTAGTTAGATTTTCTAGATGTATAGAGATATATTTCAGTCAGATAGGTATTCTTCAAGTTTTTCAGAGACCTTCAGAATATGGCATATAAATGTTTTAAAAATTTAGGTCTTTTCATGACAATGAGACACATCTGCTCCTGGCAGCACAAGCTACTTCAAAAGGAAGATGGGCATTGAAGAGACTCCTTATGGAGGTGGTTAGCCATTAGGGCAAGAAACTGCTCTTACCTGGACTGCTTCACTGGACATGCAGGACCTGCAGAGAAATGACTGCTGAACTTGCCTAAAGGTGAGATGATCCTTCAGAGTTCCTGCTTCATGAAAGAGTCTATGAAACATTCTACAGGACACAGAAGAAAGTGACTGAAAACTGCCAATATAGGCAGAACTGGCTTTGAAATTTCCTGCTTTGTGGAAAAGTCTGCTGGATACTATGGACCTGTAGGCTGACGATCGATGCCCCAATGGTACGGAAGAACTTTGAATGACTGCCCAGGCAGCAAGATGTTTCTGTCAATTCTAGAGTTTTGGAAATTGTTTATAATGTACTTCATGTTTACTTAGGTAATATTATATCCTTCTGGAGTCTTTGATGGAGTTGAAGAATTTATAGTTATAGTTTTCCTTAGTTATGATAAAAGATAAAGTAGATATAAATATTGTAACTGTAATTTTTGCTTGATAACTGCTTTGTTATATGTATTTTTACTATGTTAAAGCGTTCCTTTTTTTTAAACAGAAAAGGGGAAATGGTATAGGAGGTTCTTCTGTTCATGTGTTGCTTTCATTAGTTAATGAATATAATGCTTTGGGCCTGATAGGGCAGAACTTAGGTAGGCGGAGAAGATAGAACTGAATGCTGGGAAGAAGAACAGAGTCAGAGAGAAGCCATGGACCTTCTGCCTGAGACGGACGCTGGTTAGAATCTTGTCAGTAAACCACAGTCATGTGGCGATACACAGATTAATAGAAATGGGTTAAATTAAGATGTAAGAATTAGCCAATAAGAAGCTAGAGCTAATGGGCCAAGCAGTGTTTTAATGAATACAGTTTCTGTGTGATTATTTCGGGTGTAAGATAGCAGGGTGGCCAGGGCAAACAAAGGACCCCCCTCTCATTGTAACAGATACTAAAAAAAAATCTTTCACCCAAAGTCTGCTGCTTAGTTCCTTGTATCAACTGGGGATCAATAAATGCTAATCTATTGTTAAGAGGGCACAGATATCTTAAAATGGAAATGAAACTTTTCTACTTTGAAACTTCTAGTTTTCTGTTTATTAGAAAATTCTGGGCAAGGAGCTGGCTTTAGTGGTGCATATCTTTACTCCCAGTATTCAGGAGGCTGAGGCAGGAGGATCAGAAATTCCAGGTTAGCCTGGGCCATACAGGAAGACTCTGTCTCAAAACCAACCAAATGAAAATTCTACATAAAATATACAATGAGACCATATTGAAAGGTGTCTTGAGACCGAATACTAGTTGTAATAGGAAAGAAGTATTTGTAAATCTTCAAGGGCACTTGAAACAATAATAAATGATCTAGTGAACACTGCCAATGTTAAATAGGAAAATTCCTGCTGTTGAACATACAGTGATAAGATCTTTATTGTAATGCTGTAAGCTGTAGCGTGGACCAAACAGGAAAGCTGTATCTGTGGGGCATTTTGTTATTCTGTTTAGGTTCATACTGACTCTACACTGCAAGGAGCTATATAGGACCAGCTCTGAGCTGTGTCCCTGAGAAATGGTCAGAGTACAGTATTTGGAAAATCCAGTAGCGTCAGGGAGAAGCATGGCAGAGAGAAAGATACACGCTAGTGTGCAGTCAGGAAGAGCTGAATCCTAACAGCAAATGAGTAGCTGTGTAATTAACCTCCTCAACCTTCACTTTTCTCATTTGTAAAATGAGTTCCATGCCTTGAGAGACTGCTGTGTGGATTAGAGGGCATACAGGCATGCACATACATGCACGTTCCATCTGGTTGAGTGTCTAATGCTCAAAAAAATGGCAGAGGTATCATTAGGAACTCAAATGAACAGCCCTATATAAAAACTCTGGATCAATGTAATTGAGGAACATCAGCACAGTTTTTTCTGGGCTTAGGACCAGATTTAGATTAACTGTACATAAATAAAAAGTTCTAAGAACTTTTTATGTTAGAGAAGAAAAGAGATGCAAATGGCAGGGCAGCCAAAAGAACACAAGGTAACAGGCCCGAACTTACGCCGCTCTTCTCTGTGCCTCTCAGTCTCTGCAAAGTACTGGCGGAGCTCCTCCGTGATTTCCATATTGCTCAGGTCACATTCTATTTCATTATCTGAATCCGACTCCATCTCTTCCTCTTCATATGGGGCTTCATCTTCTCTTGTAGTGGCCTGGATTCTACTGCTATCATATAGAGGCTTCCCAGAGCTTTGTAGATGGGAAACACTGTAGGGAGGCTCCTGCCAGACCATGTGTTGGCCTTGATAGTTCCAAGGATGCCCAGCCTCAGAAGCAACAGGGTTCCAGGGAAGAACTCCTTGAGGGTAGAACCATGGGGAAGTGAAACAGGAATTCCTAGACTTCCTGTAAACATTCTGGTGGGATCGCATCCAAACCATTGCATGATGATAATGTCGCCAATATCTTGCATATACTGGGTGAGAATACCAAGATTCACTAGTTCTCCATTTTGAAGTCTATGGAATGGACACATAAGAGACATCAAATGATTCATCCTCTAGAGAATCTTCAAATGTTTAAAACGACTAACCAACAGCTATTCACTGAGTGCTATCATTTCTTTTTCTGTTGCTGTGATAAAATAACAGGAACAAGAACAATTTCTAGAAGAAAGCATTAAAGAGGGCCTTGTGCTTCCAGAGTTAGTCCATTACAGTTGGGAGGCATGGCAGCAAGCAGCAGGCACAGGAGCCTGAGCAGAAAGCTAAGACACCACATCTTCAACCATAAACTAAACTAGAGAGTAAACGGAAAGGGGGACAAGGCTATAAATTCTCAAAGCCCACTCCATGTGATGTACTTTCTCCAGCAAGGCTACATTCTTCAATAATCTCCCCAAACAGTGTCACCGACTGGGGATCAGTGTTCATTTACACCAGCCTACAGGGGAGATTTCCCACTCAAACCACCACACTAATACTGAATATCTACTTCCACAAGGATGCTACTAAGCATAAATAAAAAGAAAAATGTGTCAAATAGGTTTGTACCCACAACAGGGGGCAAATGTAATATATTTCCTGAGTTACCCACAGGACTATAGCTAAAGGTTATGGAGGCTTATATAATGTGATGATTGGTGTTGACAACATCACAGGATTTAGAATCAGATCTCTGGGTTCAACTGTGGGGGATTCTGTCAATTGCGTCTGGAAGACCAGTCCAGGTGGCACCATTCCCTGGCAAGGATTCTAGAGTGTAAATGAAGCAGAAGCATGAATTCCTCACCCCTTGCTCCCGACTGTATCCAATATTACCGCCACGATGAACCGTACCTTTGAACTGGGAGCCAAAATTATTTTTTCTCCCTTAATGTGCAGTTATCTGAGAATTTTATCACAACAACAGGAAAAGAAACCAAGGCATCGAGGACAGAGGGAAATAAAGACTGTTTTCACTAAAAAAGCCTTCATTTAATTCACAGTATTTGTAGCAAGAGTCCACTTTAAGTTTTTTATTAGTATATGTAATAACAGCTTCATGACATCTCCATACTAGTACATAATGTATTTACAACATATTCATCCCTATTATGCTTCCCCCTTTTCTACTTTACTGTTTGCTTTCTATAAGATAAGAAAAAAGTCCTGACATTTGTCATTTTGGCTATCTGTACTACTTCCAAGATAGAAATGAACTGCCAATTCTAATGACCCCAATAGCCTCTGGTTCCTTTTCTTGTTTCTTACTAATCTGCTAGCTTAGTTCACTCCTCAATGTCTGAGACATATATCTAACAGCACACAAGATGGGGCTTTTATTTTTAGTTGCTGATAGACAGGTTGAGTATTCCTTATCTGAAAATGCTAGGGCCACAAGTGTTTCAGATCTCAGCAGCATTTGGAATGGCTGCATACATCTTTACTAGAAATCCGTAATCTGTACTACCTCAAAATCTGAAATAGTGTGTGTGTGTGTGTTGTATTTGTGTACAAACATTTTTGGACTCTGAATGTCTTGGAAGAATGAGTTCATCAAGATTTTAGGGGGTGGTTGGAGTGGGAGGACTATTAGGGGTTGAACATAGGGGTGCTGTGCATGCTAGGCAAGTGCTTTACCGGTCAGCTATATCCTCATCCTAAATGTCAATAAAGACTAACTTTAAAAAATTCATAAGAAAAATAGGTAATCTTACCATTGCTGCTATCGCTGATTGGAAATTCCAAGTGGGCACTGAAAAGACAAACACGGTATAAACATTTGATCAGCACTGCTATAGTACGGTCACAGCTATTTCATGGTCTTCAAAATAGCTCTTAAGAGGTTGCCCTTGCCAGCATCATGCCCGATCTTCATGCACAAGAACCTGTTACCTGGCTTGTGATCTCATGATCTGGGGAAGAACAATTTCCTTTGGTATAAGTGAGTCAAAGGGCCATGCCTGGTTTTGTATTCAACTACTTGTTTATTGAAAGAAAAGTTTATAAAAATAATCACATAACTTAGTATGTGTATAGAAAAACCCACTACAGAGCATGAGCTCCAAGCTCACAACAGTACTTCACTAGTCTAAGCATAGGCTAATGTCTATTTAAAATAACCACAGTTTCTCTTTTTCTTCTTGAACATTTATTTATTATTTATTATGTATGTGGGTGCGCTAGGTGCGCCATGCATGTGTGTGGAAGTCACATGTGAATGAGTCAGTTCTCTTTTCTCTTGTGGCTCTGGGATTGACTCAGGTTGTCAGGCTTGGTGATATGTAGGCAGCTTGGCCCATGGAGCCACCTTGCCAGCCCAATCATGAGGATTATCTTTCCAACTGACTGGACGCCTCTGTTGGGTCTTGCCTTAAACTTGCAGAAGTCTCTTGAAACAAGAGGATTCTCTAGTCTCTGCTTTGGTTTTGGTCTCCTATGATATCCTTTCTTTAATCATTCCGCTTCCAGAGGCATAGCATATTCTAACTGCGTTTGCCAAAGCACTGCTTTGCCAGTTTGGCTCCTTCTCCTACTACCTAGCCACCTACCTATTTGTGATCACTCACTCATCCACTGAACAACCTGCCTAAATAGAAGTCTAAGCTCCACCTGCACATCTTGTACAACCCACAAAAATTAATGTTTGGGCTGTTGAGACTGCTCAGCAGGCAGACGTGCTTACCACATGAGACTGATGAGCTAGAAACCACAGTGGACAGAAAGATTCCCAGAAGTTGTCCTATGACCTTGGCCTGTACACACACACACACACACACACACACACACACTGAATTAAAAGTTAATTTCTTCTCCTTGGTTAGAGTTTTTAAAATGCCTGACAACACCAGAATGTACTTTTAAAATAGTTATATCAGGCATGGTGGTGCATGCCTGTAATTCCAGCACTTGGGAGATGAAGACAGGAGGATCACCATGAGGTCAAGGTCAGTATGGACTGTGGAGATCTTCTCTGAAAACAAACAAACAGATAAACAAACAACAAATATCTTAAAATACGTGTAAATTTAAGATCATATAAGACAAAAACACCAACAATGTGATACTTAAGGTTTTAGAAATTTTAGAAATCAGATTCTGAAGAAGCCCTATTTGTTTTACTTAACTAGAAACCAGAATCCCCAAAACCCCAAACTGTTAAAAATAAAGCTGACATAATTTGTGACCTCAGTAATGTTTTCATGAGTATGTTAAAAACTAAGATATTGCACTGACTATCCTTGTTTTCAGATTTATCTTAAAGAGAATCGTTCATATTGAAATGTAGCAAGCTTTCAAATAGGGTATTGATAAGAGGGTTGTCACGACTTTCTACAGACTTCTTTTAAACACAAGTACCTTGTAAATTCAGGGATGTAACATGTGCTTATGAACACACACACATGCGCATGTGCACACACACACACACACACACACACTGGATAGAAACCGGGATATAGTAATCAAATGCAGTGAGTGTGTAAGCTGAATTGATCTTTTCAACTCTAATTTAAAGGTTTAAAACTGGGTCCATTTCCTGGAAACACAGTTAGCAGCTAATGTTCTTTATAGGCTATGGAGGAAATAGAAAATAGTAATTGGGTGTGTTACCATCTAACAAAATAAAAAGAAAGGCAATTATGGTAGAAATCAGTGCACATTTAAGTGCTAAACTGCAAGGAAGCCTGTAAGTGGCTAATTGACTAAAGCCAGGTTTCATATATCTATCACTGAAATCTAAAGAGCTTTCAGTGCCTGCAGCACACAATGACATCAAGATGAACTCCATGCGTGTCCTAATCAAATTTGTTTTCTAGGTTAATAAAGAGCATAGGGATTAAATATAGAAAGTCCAAGAGTAATCAAGTGTCTTCTGGAAATTAAGAGTTTTGCATCCTAGCTGCATGTGGCAGTGCATGCCTGTGATCCCAATTCTCATGAGTCTGAAGCGGGAGAATAGAAAGTTTGGCAGAAGAAATAAAAGCAGTCATCAAGCCCCCCCCCCAAAAAAAAGGATCAGATGGTTTCAGCACAGAATTCTACAAGACTTTCAAAGAACTACTAATACCAATACTCCTCAAATTATTCCATACAATAGAAACAGAAGAAACATTGCCAAACTCTTTTTATGAGGTTACAATTACCCTGATACCCAAACCACAGAAAGACATTACTAAGAAAGAGAATTACAGACCAATCTCACTCATGAACATTGATACAAAAATACTAAATAAAATACTGGCAAATAAAATCCAAGAACACATCAGAACTGTCATCTACCATGATCAAGTTGGCTTCATCCCAGAGATTCAGGGATGGTTCAACATACGAAAATATGTCAATGTAATCGACCATATAAACAAACTGAAAAATAAAAACCACATGATCATCTCATTAGATACCGAAAAAGAATTGGACAAAATACAACATCCCTTCATGATAAAGATCTTGGAGTAAGCAGGGATACAAGAAACATACCTAAACATAATTAAGGCAATATACAGCAAGCCAACAGCCAACATCAAACTAAATGGAAACTCCCAGCAATTCCACTGAAATCAGGAACAAGATAAGGTTGTCCACTCTCTCCATATCTATTCAATATAGTACTTGAGGTCCAAGCTAAAGCAATAAGACACCAAAAGGAGATAAAGGGAATACAAATTGGAAAAGAAGAAGTCAAACTCTCACTGTTTGCTGATAATATAATAGTTTACATAAGTGATCCCAAAAATTCTACCAGGACTTCTACAACTCATAAACAATTTCAGTAATATAGCAGGATACAAAATTAACTAAAAAAAATCAGTAGCCCTCCTGTACACAGATGGTAAAAGGTTGGGAAAGAAATCAGAGAAACATCACCCTTCACAACAGCCACAAATAGCATAAAATATCTTGGAGTAACTCTAACCAAACAAGTGGAAGACTTGTATAAAAAGAACTTTAAATCATTGAAGAAAGAAATTGAAGAAGACCCCAGAAAGTGGAAAGATCTCCCATGCTCTTAGGTAGGTAGAATTAACATAGTAAAAATGGCAATCTTACCAAAAGCAATCTACAGATTCAACACAATGCCCATCAAAATCTCAGCAAAATTCTTGACAGAACTCAAAAGAACGATATTCAACTTCATACAGAAAAGCAAAAAAACCCAGGATAGCCAAAATAATCCTGTACAATAAAATAACTTCTGGAGGTGTCACAATCCCTGACTTCAAACTCTACTACAGAGCTATAGTACTGAAAACAGCCTGGGTATTGGCATAAGAACAGACAGGAGGACCAATGGAACCAAAGCAAAGACCCAGATATTAATCGACACACTTTCAAACACCTGATTTTTGACAAAGAAGCAAAAAATATCAAATGGAGAAAAGAAAGCATATTTAACAAATGGGGCTGGCATAACTGGCTATTAACATGTAGAAAAATGAAAATAGACCCATATCTATCACTATACACAAAACTCAAGTCCAAATGGATCAAAGACTTCAACTTAAAGCCAGCCACACTAAATCTTATAGAAGAGAAAGTGGAAAATACACTTGAACGCATCAGTACAGGGAACCACTTCCTAAATAGAACCCCAGCAGCACAGACACTGAGAGAAACAATTAATAAATGGGACCTTCTGAAACTGAAAAGCTTCTGTAAAGCAAAGGACATGGTCAACAAGACAAAATGACAGCCTACAGAATGGGAAAAGATCTTCACTAACCCCACATCAGAGGTCTGATCTCCAAAATATACAAAGAACTCAAGAAGTTAAACACCAAAAAAAAATACCCCCACATAATCCCATAAAATAATGGAGAACAGAGAACTCTCAACAGAGGAATCTAAAATGGCTGAAAGACACTTAAGGAAATGGTCAACATCCTTAGTCATCAGAGAAATGCAAATCAAAACAACTCTGAGATTCTATCTTACACCTGTAAGAATGGCCAAGATTAAAAACACTGATGACAACTTATGCTGGAGAGGTTTTGGGGAAAAGAGAACACTTCTGCATTGCTGGTGGGAATGCAAGCTGGTACAACCCCTTTGGATGTCAGTGTGGCAATTTCTCAGAAAATTAGAAAACAACCTTCCTCAAGACTCAGTAATACCACTTTTGGGTATATATCCAAAGGATGCTCAATTGTGCCACAAGGGCATGTGCTCAATTATGTTCATAGCAGCTTTGTTTGTCATAGCCAGAACCTGGAAGCAACCTAAATGCCCCTTGACTGAAGAACGGATAAGGAAAATGTGGTGTACATTTACACAATGGAGTACTACACAGCAGAAAAAAATAACATCTTGAATTTTGCAGGAAAATGAATGGAGCTAGAAAACATCATTTTGAGTGAAGTAATCCAGACCCAGAAAGACAATTATCACATGTACTCACTCATAAGTGGTTTTTAAACATAAAGCAAAGAAAACTAGCCTGCAAATCACAATCTCATAGAAGTCAGACAACAATGAGGACCCTAAAAAAAACATACATAGATTTAATCTACATGGGAAGTATAAAAAGACAAGATCTCCTGAGTAAATTGGGAGCATGGAGATCTTGAGGAAGGGTTGAAGAGGAGGGGAGAGGCAGGGAGGGGAGCAGAGAAAAATGTAGAGCTCAATAAAAAACAATAATTTGTTTTTTCAAAAAAAAAGAAAGTTTGAGGCCAGCATCAGCAGCTACAGGAGCAAGTTACAGACTAGCCTGAACTATACAGGGAGACCCTGTGTCAGAAAACAATCATAACACCACAAACTGCTTGAGATCTAGACTTCATTCTATGCGTTATAAATTATAGAAATGGGTCAAGTCTGATAAGCTCCAATTAATAAATCCCATTGTGAATGAACATTTATTATAGTCCAAATCCTGTTTTGATTTATAATTGAGAAGATGCAATCTGGCCTTAAAAGTACTAGCATATTCTGAAAATCTATGAGACAGCTGAGGCTCGTCTGCGCAGCTAGACATTTAGGTGGTGTGGAAAAGTGGGTAACCCTTGAAGAGCTTTAAGGGTAATTAGTGACATTTTCCCAGCAGCTCAAATGTCAATGCCTGTGATTAAAAGAGGCTTCAAAAGAGTTCTAGTTTGTACAGAGGTTGCTTATGATTTAGGTTCAACAAATAATTAGATAGCAGGTTTGTAGTGATACAATGCTCACTCTAAGCACTTCTGCAAGCCAGAAGCCAGGAAGATCATATTTGCTCACTAAAGAAATCGGGTTTCAGCTTTCCACACAGAAGTGGCTCATGTTGAGTCCGGTGTCCCACCATCTAGAAGATAACATAAGGTACCCAATCAAATTCTGTCAGCCAGCCATGCTGGGAAGAGAGCCATGATCCTTGAGCAAGCTAAGCAAGCACCCTACAGATTGAGAGACTCGGTCCAGCTACTAAACAATTTGAAGACTTAGACCATAAAGGAACGACACAATTTATGCCAACGATGGACAAGAGGAACTTTGCTGACAATTTTGTTTGGTTTTGCATACCAAGTAGAAGAGGAATTCAATTAGTTTTGGTTGCTGCAATACTTATAATCAACTTGCTGCCATCCGTCAGTAAGTACAGTGCCACTTGGGCAGGACATCAAAAATGCTCACGTCACCCTTGGCTTTAGTACTTTCCCATCCTAATTTCCCAAAGCAATTTGTCATATTCTTTTACATTTTAGGCTCCCCAAGATCCTATAGATATTCATATGAATAATTTTGAGGAATTTGAAGATTAGCATTTACAAGTTAATCTTCCAAACTCAAGTAAGATAAAGTACAGAAAAACACCTCAAAAGGAATAGCAATTTTAAGCAAGCTTTATATTAGCTCAGTATTTCTAGCATCATTCTTCATATTTTATGCTAGCATTTTTCAGTAAAGGTCCAGATAGGCAATATTTTAGGGCTGTCGGCTACATATAATCATTTTTACATAATGTTAATGTTCATCTTTGCTTAAAAAAAATCACCCAACAAAACAAGCCCCCTATACTTTTAAAACATATAAACTCAATTTCTAGCATCCTGTTAACCACAGTTTTGGGTTAATATGACAATATCTTGTATAGTCTATCATATATATATATGCTTTTGGTTGGGTTTTTTTTTTTTTGGTTTTTCGAGACAGGATTTCTCTGTAACTTTGGAACCTGTCCTGGAACTAGCTCCTGGAACTAGCTTTTGTAGACCAGGCTGGCCTAGAATTCACAGAGATCAGCCTGAATCTGCCTCCTGAATGCTGGGATTAAAGGCGTGTGCCACCACTGCCTGGCTCCCAAATATTCTCCACATTCTACTTGGAAGTCAGCGGAGGAATCATATAATTCTTATATATTTCATGATTAGGCTCTACATAAGACTAGAAGAAATTAGGATCAATTCTAGTCTTGGTAAGTGATTCCTAATATTTGGGGGCAAAAGAAAACTGCTTCTAGTAAGGAAAATGGGACATTCAATTAAAGCTCTTCATAGACATTGAAAGACTTAATTAGGGGGGAAGTGGTGGTGCACGCCTTTAATCCCAGCACTCGCGAGGCAGAGGCAGGCGGATCTCTGTGAGTTCAAGGCCAGCCTGGTCTACTAGAGCTAGTTCCAGGACAGGCTCCAAAAAGCTACAGAGAAACCCTGTATTGAAAAACAAAAACAAACAAACAAAAAAGAAAGACTTAATTAAAAGCACCAACAAGGCCGGGCGATGGTGGCGCACGCCTTTAATCCCAGCACTCGGGAGGCAGGGGAGGCAGAGGCAGGCGGATCTCTCTGAGTTCGAGACCAGCCTGGTCTACAGAGCAAGAACCAGGACAGGCTCCAAAGCCACAGAGAAACCCTGTCTCAAAAAACCAAAAAAAAAAAAAAAAAAAAAAACCAAAAAAAAAAAAAGCAAAGCACCAACAAGGGGGAGAGATGGCTCAGGGCTCAGGGGTTAAGAGCACTTGTTGCTCTTGCAGAGGATGGGTTCAATTTCCAGAACCAACACAGTGGCTGACAACCACCTGTAATCCCAGTTCCAGGGGAATCCAGTGTGTCTTTTAGCTTCCTTGGGCACTTCATGAATGTAGTGCACTTACATACATGCAGGCAAAACATCCATACACATAAAACAGAAATCCATCTTTTCTAAAAAGCAGGAAGAGACTGCACAATGGTATCAGTCAGCAGTAGAAAGCCTGGCTAGGGTCATGTTTTCTGACATAGACTGCTAACTAGCAACAGCAGCATGAAAAAGCAGGCATGGCAGTTTTGAGCACATATATACCCGGAAGGAACACACAGTCTTTAGTGCAAGGGAATCGAGTCTGCTCCAAAAAACACCGCCCCACCCACCCACCCAAATGAGTCCGGTGGTATTTTTAGTGGGTTAAGAACACTTGGCATCCCTGGCAAAGCCAACACTGCAACATCCTCAGGCAGTAAGCAGCATTCTCCTCAAGAAAAGAAAGTGTACGGGGTCTTAAGGGCTTCCATTTTATCTTTCACCCCCCCCCCCCCAAAGTCTCCTTTCTGGAACAAGCCTTCAGGGACTGAATACGTTTTCTTCTGAAGGGCTGGTGGAACTGAGAGAAAAGGGACTGACAATGTCAGGAAAGGCCGGATCCACAGCTCTGCAAACTGGGCAGCCCTCCACAGCCAGCACAATGGCATCATGGTCACCACCCAGCTGAGCTCTGGTGAATACAGAGACGGTTCATTGTTCTCAACCACCAAAGAAGGGAGAAAAAAACCACAACAGCATTGAGGTCATTCACGAAACACTGCTAAGGCCTACAGACAAGACAGAGCCTCCCAGTCTTGAATGATATATTTTCCCATACAGCTCTTCTAAGGCAAAAAGAGAAAAAGGAAAAAAAAACCAACAAGAAAAAACACCCAAAACACCCACATTTGTTCTGCTATGACTTTCTTGCTCTAAAAGATAGATTTTTAAACACATTAACTATACATGAAGAACAACAGTTAAGAGCTTTGTCATTTTTCCACAAATACAATGTAACTCTCTCCACTAAATTACTAAAAAAAACTCCAGCTGTAACGCCTTATTGGAAACTTTGTCAAAAGTATGTATTCTTTTCATTGCATATTTACATGCTTTCTTTTTTTCTTGAATACACACACACACACACACACACACACACACACACACACACATATTCTTATAAATATAGGATATAGGGCATGCCATGACAACCAGAAAGTAAAAATCACAAACTCCCTCCAAAACTATGTGTCTTTTTTTTTTTTTTTTGGTTTTTCGAGACAGGGTTTCTCTGTGGCTTTGGAGCCTGTCCTGGAACTAGCTCTGTAGACCAGGCTGGTCTCGAACTCACAGAGATCAGAGATCCGCCTGCCTCTGCCTCCCGAGTGCTGGGATTAAAGGTGTGCGCCACCATCGCCTGGCTCAAAACTATGTGTCTTAACACAAATTTTCTTTCTGTCTTTTTTTGGTACAATTTTGAAAATTAAATACATGAAAGCTCATTTGCTTTTACTTTTACAAAGGAAGCCAGTCAAAATCAATTATTAAATTAGTCTTTGTGGCTACAGCCTGGAGGCTCAACCCTTTTCTGTTGAGGTCTCCACTGACTTGGCTCTGAGTCACAGACTGATAGTTTGGGGGCGTAATTAAGACCCTCAGAACACACGCTACAAGGGAGTGTGCCGAAGACTAAAACAAAGCAAATGAAGGGGCCACGAGTAACAGAAGTCACCTGTGATTCTAAGAAATCGTTCTGAACATGTAATGCTAACCCCAGAGATGCCTTTCAATTGTACAAATACCAAGAGTTAGCTCAATGGGGAGAAAAGCTAACTTGCCAATTTCAGACAGTTTGTTTCCTGCCCTCCTACTCTGGCTGTCTCCATGCTACCCCTAGCTCGTTGAGCACAACAGGCTTGATACCTCATGGATTTCTTCCTATGGCTTTGGATGGTCCCTACTCCATCATTTAGACATTAAAGGTGGCCTAAGTCCAAATGTTCTACTTCCACCCACAGGAGAAGTCAAAGCTTCATTTTTCAAACAAGAACATTTGTTTATTGTGTGTATGTATCACATTTGGTGGTGATAAATGCTTTCACTAACTAAGCCACCTGCCAGCCCCACAAGCTCCATCTTTAGCTGGACACAGGGCCCGCTTACGAACACACATCTCACTGTGTTTCCGTCTGCGCCTTTAGAGTTGGAGATGGAAGGAGACAAGTAAGTGATATTTAATCCCGTTTCACCCTCTCAAGCCCAGCTTTACAGTCGTCTGGGTGTGGCAGTAAGTGTTGTCAGGACGACAGCATGGGGAGTGGGGGAGAAGATGGAAAGGGGATAGTTACCAATCTTGCCTCTCCCCCCACAATTCACATTCCACCCACAGAAAGGCAATATTGAATGTATCAGCAAGGGTGAAAAACACTTGTGAATGGTTTTATTTGCTAAACCCTTAATGTGGCGAGTGCCAATCAGAAATGAACTACAAGGCCAGGAAAGAGCAGGATATTCTGACTCAGAAACATCACAGGCAATGGAAGAACTGAAAATGGGGACAACCAAGAATGGCAATGACAATCCTGTTGAAAAGAAGAAACAGATGGCATTCATTCCATTTCAGGCATGTGTCTTTCATAGTGTGACCGTGAAAGAATAGCGGCGCATAGAGCACACACTCAAAATTACTGACACAGCAGTAAAAATCTTTAGTTTAAGTAGTTAAAACCACTTTTATATTTCTGGACATTTACTTTAAATTACTGTCTATAAACACATTCCTACAGATTCCATACTAATTTCTTTTTCTGAGTCCTGTACTTGTTCTGGGCACTTATTTGGAGGGATAGATCCCACCACGTATTCCTTTTACAGGTCCCATTTTCCTGCCACCAGAGAAAATAACATCTATTGTCTCCCACCTGTGGAGGCTGCTGGAATTGTTGAGGTTATCTGCTGCATCCTGATAATATCCTCTCCAACCTCTGCAGCCCCAAATTATTAAGGTTCAGTAGCTCAAAAAACAGCAAAAAGTTCCAAATATTCTCAGCAGTACACGGAAATCCGTTAATATATTTTCAATTTATCTGGCCTTAATCAAACAGTTACAGTTTGTAGTCACTTGTCCAAGTGTTCTATGGGTGGATTTCCTAATGTAAAGAAGTAATTCTGGGAGTTCGATATTGGGTTTGTGAACTTTCTTATCTATACTCCAGCCATGTTTAATTTCCTGTCGTCTGTCTTATCTCAACTTCTCCTTAAACGCCGGATTTTAAGACACACAAAATAGTCTGCCAGCTGTAAAATAGTTTTAGAACGAAAATGTCTCTCTGCAACTTTGGTTTGTATACTTTCCCAGTGCAGCAATCAAGGGGAGGATTATATACTTCACTGTGAACTTGCCTGTTAGGTTTCCCCAAAGCATATGTGTGTATTTCCTTGTCATTTTGCCATCCTAAAGGGGATATTATTCTAACAAATTATGCTGGCATAAATTGTACTTTTAAATAGTACCACAACCTCACAATTCATAGGAATAGAGAAAGTAAATAACCCTAGAAGCCTTGTGTTAACTTTTAGTCCAAAGATTTCAAGTAATGGTCTGGCTTTTGGTTAAAACAAAACAAAGAACAGTTAAGTCCAGAGAGCCTAGCCTATCAAATGTTCTCAAGATAATTTCCACTAAGACTCCTGACTCCTGACCTACAAGAGGCCAAAGGAAAGGAAAAGAAAACTCTTTTTTTTTTAAATGAGCCAGTATCATAGACATACCTTCAAGGAATTGTACTGAGCTAGGGTTGGATAGGCAAAATCAAATTCACCTATAGACCTACTACTGCAAACGGGTCAATTACTGCACATTTGAATTACAGGTTTAAAGTAGTTCCCATGCTTGAGCCTCACTTCTAAAGATTTCGACTGAAAGAGTCTGTGCTTGAGCATCAGAAATTTTAGCAGGCATCCAAGGATTAGTAAGCACGACGGGGTTGAGAGCAGAAATTAGAACTAGGTTTCTTTAAGCAATCTGTTAAGAGTCTGGAACTCTCACGAGTCTCTGCAAGTCCTCGTGCCGCCAGATAATGGTAATTAGAGCCACAACGTGATCAAGACAGTCCCTCAAGTTTCTGTGGCTATCAGACCTGGGGCCCCCAGGCTACTCCCTTAATCCCTCAAAGCAACCCATCAGTCCCCGAAGTCACCTCGTGGGCATGCAGCTTGCAGATGTCAGGCGGTGGGCAACCACGGGCCCAATTTTCGGTGGAGCGGGGGTAAGGAGGTGGGGGAGGGGAGGAGATACACGGAAGGGGGAAGGAGGGAGATGTTGCCTGGGCAACTAGGAGTGCGCTTCCGGTTCGGCTCCCGAAGGACGGAAGTTCTGCCTTGGCCGCCGACATCACCTCGCCTTCAGGGCTGCACAGACCTGACAGGCAAGCACACAAGGAATTCGCACGTCCGGGTGTGGCGAAGGCGGTTGGAGGGCGGTCCCGGCGGAAGGTCCCGGGCCTGCCTATTGGGTACCAGGGCGGGACTGTTACCTCCCATTTTTTGTTCTTTTCTTTAGCTGTCGCTTTCTCCTACGTACCTAAAATGGAGGCTGGGAAATGCTCCTGCTTTGGAAATCTAGATTCACTCAGATCTGAGCTCTGTGTATTTAACTGCCTCAGTCCGCTCTTTCTTAACCTTGACACGGTACCTAGCCTGATGCCTCACCTCAGACAAAAGAGTATCAACAATTTCTGTCATCATAATTATCAGCAATGTATGTCCTGCTAGAGTCGCAGGAGAGTCCTTAATAATCAAATATAAACTAGTAGACGTCTCAATGTAATTATTTGGCAAAATATGCCATAACTTGTGGGAAACTTTTCCTATGAAAATTGAATTTGGACCAGATGCTTATTTGCATGGTTATTCCAAAAAGTGAAAACTGGAAACAATTTAAAAGTGAAAAAGAAAAAAAGGACTAAGACAATTAGGTAGTGTCATTAGTGAGACACTAACTACCTTGTTCTTGTAATGTGGACGAATCGTACTGGTATAAAAATATTTAACAAATATATACCAGCTACCTACTGTGTGCTAAGTGTCTACATTGTCTTGTAGCTTCTAGGCACACGTGGCTTTGAGATATTGAAATGTGAGAATTTTTAATATGCTAAAGTAAATTCCATAGTATACTTTAAAGAATTATTATTGAAAAAAAAGAATATAAAAATATCTAGTTGTTATTGAGACAGTCTCACTTTTGGTTGGCTTGAAACTCACCATGTAGTCCAGGCTGACTTGAATTCACAGAGATTCACCTGCCTCTTGTTGGAATTAAAGGCATGTATCACCAAGTCTGACTTAACTTTGAAATTCTCAACTGTGATATAGCTCAGTTGATGTATTGCTTACCTAGAGTGCATGATGCCCTGGATTATACCCCTAGCGCGACTTAAAAATGATCATGGTGGCACACCTGTAATCCCAGAATTCTGGAGATGGAGACAAGGTTGTCTTTGGTGACATAGTGAATCTGAGACCAGCCTGGGATACGTGGAGCTCTGTTCCAGGTGAAAAAAAAACACCTTGCCCTAGGGGAGGATAATTTACCTTAAGGAAGAGTAAGATTAATTTCATCTTTATATTTTTACCTTATTAATGTGCTTGTTAGAACATAAAATGATATATGTGGGATACATTGTGATTCTAATGGAGAGTAGTATTTTCTTTACTGAATATACACCGGTAAACAAGATAGCTTTTTAAGTTCATAAAATTGACAGTTGGTTGGGTAGAGAGTGTAGACAGTAAATGAAAGTGCAGTTATGTTTTAGTTTTGTTTGTTTGTTTTAGAGTCTTAGGTAGCCTACTCACTATGTAGCCCAGGGGGAACTTGAATTGTTCCTGTCCTTGCTTCTATTTTCCAGGTGGAAAAGGGTTCACTACCATACCTGGCATGTCGTAGTAGATTATGTGAAGAATATGTTGTAGACAGGGCCAGTCTATACACTCACATGAACGTACACATGTGGTTTGGTGTAGGCAAAAAATGAGTTGCCAGTAGCGACCCTCACATGTGACACCTAAAAAAAAAATGTCCCCCAGGGTCAAAGTTACCGACAGTTGAGACTTATTGTCTTAAGACTTCGACAACTCATCCATCATAAAGACAAAGCACTTTTGGAATTTTCTATCTTCCAGATGGCCTAGGCACCCAGCAGCAAGTTAGCTGAAGACAAAGTCAAGAAGCTAGCAGATTCTTTCCTCCCCCTTGTCTTATGGAGATAGCTATCTTCTTGGCTGAATTTTAGTGGTTATTTCAAATTAGTCGCATAAAAACATTGATGGTGTTTAACAGTGAGCCACTAAAATGTGAGAATCCAACCCATGACCATTTTTCGATTCTAAGTGCAGAAATTGATGCTGTCCTCAGACAGTAACATAAATGTATGGATGGCATGTGATACATTAGCTCATGAATAAAGGGGAAATGGCTGTGAAAAAAAGGGTGAGAATTCTGTTTAAGAAGCAGGTCGACATAATTAAGGCAATATGCAGCAAGCCAATAGCCAACATCAAACTAAATGGAGAGAAACTCCCAGCGATGCCACTGAAATCAGGTACATGACAAGGTTGTCCACTCTCTCCATATCAATTCAATATAGTTCTTGAGATCCTAGCTAGAGCAATAAGACACCAAAGGGAGATCAAGGGAATACAAATTGGAAAAGAAGAAGTCAAACTCTCACTATTTGCTGATGATATAATAGTTTACATAAGTGATCCCAAAAATTCTACCAAGGAACTTCTACAACTCATAAACACTTTCAGCAATGTAGCAGGATACAAGATTAACTCAAAAAAATCAGTAGCCCTCCTGTAGACAGATGATAAAAGAGCTGAGGAAGAAATCAGAGAATCAACACCCTTCACAATAGGAACAAATAGCATAAAAAATCTCAGAGTAACTCTAACCAAACAAGTAGAAGACTTGTATGACAAGAACTTTAAATCATTGAAGAAAGAAACTGAAGAAGACACCAGAAGGTGGAAAGACGTCCCATGCTCTTGGGTAGGCAGAATTAATATAGTAAAAATGGCAAACTTACCAAAAGCGTTCTACAGATTCAATGCAATGTCCATCAAAATCCCAGCAAAATTCTTCAAAGACCTCAAAAGAACAGTACTCAACTTCATTTGGAAAAGCAAAAAACCCAGGATAGCCAAAATAATCTTGGGCAATAAAAGAACTTCTGGAGGCATCTCAATCCCTGACTTCAAACTCTACTACAGAGCTACAGTACTGAAAAAAGCCTGGTATTGGCATAAGAACAGACAGGAGGACCAATGGAACTGAATAGAAGACCCGGACATCAATTCACACAGCTTCAAACACCTGATACTTGATAAAGAAGCAAAAAATATCAAATGGAAAAAAGAAAGCATATTTAACAAGTGGTGCTGGCATAACTGGATATCAACATGTAGAAGAATGAAAATAGACTCGTATCTATCATCATGCACAAAACTCAAGTCCAAATGGATCAAAGACCTCAACATAAAGCCAGCCACACTAAATCTTATAGAAGAGAAAGTGGGAAGTACACTTGAACACATTGGCACAGCGAACCACTTCCTAAATAGAACCCCAGCACCACAGACACTGAGAGAAACAATTAATGAATGGGACCTCCTGAAACTGAAAAGCTTCTGTAAAGCAAACAACCTGGTCAACAAGACAAAACAACAGTTTTCAGAATGAGAAAAGATCTTCACCAACCCCACATCAGACAGAGGTCTGATCTCCAAAATATACAAAGAACTCAAGAAATTGGACACCAACAGATCACATAATCCAATGAAAAAAAAAGTGAAGTACAGACCTAAACAGAGAACTCTCAACAGAGGAATCTAAAATGGCTGAAAGACACTTAAGAAAATGGTCAACATCCTTAGTCATCAGAGAAATACAAATCAAAACAACTCTGAGATTCCATCTTACACCTGTAAGAATGGCCAAGATCAAAACCACTGATGACAACTTATGCTGGAGAGATTATGGGGAAAAGGGAACACTTCTGCATTGCTGGTGGGAGTGCAAGCTGGTACAACCCCTTTGGATGTCAGTGTGTTGATTTCTCATAAAATTAGCAAACAACCTTCCTTAAGATCCAATAATACTACTTTTGGGTCTATATCTAAAGGATGCTCAATTGTGCCTCAAGGACATGTACTCAAGTATGTTCATAGCAACTTTGTTTGTCATAGCCGGAACCTGGAAGCAACCTAAATGCCCCTCGATCAAAGAATGAATAAAAAAAATTGGTACATTTATGCAATGGAGTACAATACAGCAGAAAAAAATTACAGTTTGAATTTTGCAAGATAATGGATGGAACTAGAAAACATTATTTTGAGTGAGGTAACCCAGACAGAGAAAGACAATTATCTCATGTACTCACTCATAGGTGGTTTTTAAACATAAAGCAAAGAAAGCCAGTCTACAAACCACGATCCCAGAGAACTTAGACAACAATGTGGACAGTAAGAGAGACTTACATAGATATAATCTACATGGGAAGTAGAAAGTAGAAAAATTGAGTAAATTGGGAGCATGGGGACCTTGGGGGAAGATTGAAGGAGGGAGGGGAGAGGCAGGGAGGGGAGTAGAGAAAAATGTAGAGCTCAGTAAATAACATGGGAAAAAAAGCAGTGTGAAAGGGTGAGAGGATTTGGAAATGCTAAGAGAGGTTGCAGCATTACTTGTCTTTTACCGCCACCTCGTGGGAATTTTTAATCCGCTCATTCCTCATCCTGCATTTCTTTTGTTCTGTTTTTAATTTAGGATTCTGCCAAACTTTACAAGGTCACCTATGCTGAGGAATTTTAAACTGCTGTGTTCTCATGCTTGAGACTATTGGTGTTTGAGGCAGTATAGCACCTATACATTGTAGAGTATTTTGAAACAACCCTGGTGTCCCAGGTTGCCTCTCATTTGTAAGAAACAAAAATCTTGTCAAATGTCCCCTGTGGCACAGAATTGCTCGTGGTTGTGAACCACTCCGTTAAGCCAGACAGCCATGTACCTTTTCCTGTTTTTGCAGCTTGTATAGCACAGTAGTCTTAGGGCAGCAGTTCTCAACCTGTGTGCACACTTCTATCTCCAAACATATTCATGTTGTGATGCAAAACAGCAGCAAAATTGCAGTTATGAGGTAGCATAAAAGCAATTTTATGGACTAGTGGTGGTGGTGCACACCTTTAGTCCCAGCACTTGGGAGACAGAGGCAAGCAGATCTCTGTGAGTTCGAGGTCAGCTTGGTTTTAAGAGCTAGTTCCAGGACAGCCTGAAGAAACAGAGACACAGAGAAACCCTGTCTAGGACAACCCCCCAAAAAGTAACTTTATAGCTGGGGGTCACCACAACATGAGGATCTGTGTTAAAGGGTCGCAGCATTAGGAAGGCTAGCATCCTAGGAATGACCTGTATGGTAAGGATAGCATAACAGTGCACCTAAGAAATGAGATTTCAATCATAAATAGCTACAACAGGATATGGCCTCCTGTTCACAGTTTGCAAAATCCCACTCCTGCTCAAGCCAGTAGTGAGAGGAGAGATCTATGGCAAGATGACAGAGTGGAGTACTAAGTCCTACATGCTAAGGATGCAAATCTACAGAGGGAGTAGCACAGCACAACCCTAGGCTCTGCCCCACAAATGGGACACAGGCGTGGGTGATCCAGAGACGCTGAGGAGTCCATAGCTAATCTCTTGAGCTCTTTGGACCTCCCAACCCCACCCTAGGGCCTGTGGGTCACGAAATAAGTGGTCGGAAAGCACATTCCTGTAATAGCTGCACTTGGGAGGTGGTGGCTGGTGGGTCAGAAATTCAAGGTCATTCTTGTCGGAACAAGCTAGAGGCCAGCCTCCACTACTTTCTTGAAAGGACAACCAAGGAAAGAGTGGCTTTCTAGGAACACCTCTAACATCTTCCACTCCTTTCTCTCTTAGGTCCTCTCCTATGCTTTCTCCTTGTTCTGGGATTCAAGACCTACCCACCAGGCCCTCTCAGTGGCCCGTTGCCCTTACTGACAAGACCGGGCACTCAGGTCAGCATTCCTAGCTGTGTGGCCTTCCAGGACCCTGCTCTTTAAGCTGTTCTTTCCCCTGCCTGGGGCGCAGCAGTCAAGGTCTTTTCTGGAACTTTCCCAGAGCCTCAGAGGCTTCCCATTCTCATGCAAATTCACCTCACTCTTCCAAAGGTCACTTTTTTCTATTTCCTGCCCTCTGAGCAAGTGACAGACTTGTTTGCGTTTTTCTGATCCTTCCAATACTTTCTTGGGTCTTCCAATCCATTCTTCTTGCTGGTCTTCCTCTCTGACTTTCTTTTGTGGTCACCCTTCTGTAAAAATCGGGCTGCCTTTATTTCTTCACCTTCTCTTCTACTCTTATGGTTCTTTCTTTCAGCATCTCTCTCTGAGGCCATTGCAGTCTTCTCCTGGGATACTGCTTATTAGTCGTCTACTCTGAAGGGCTTTCCATAAATTGATGCCTTCTTTTTCTTTTTGCAATTAGAATGTCCATCTCATATTACAAAATAACACATGCTTAATGCAACAGGAGGGGGTAGAGAGAGGGAGGAAGGGAGGTAGGAGGAGGAGGAAGGGAGGTAGGAGGAGCAGGAAGAGACAATTACAACAGCAATAAAAGCGCAAGTCTGGGGAAAACCCAGGTAGTTTAACCACAAAGGAAAATGCCAAGAATCACTAGCTCTGGGTGTGTTAGTACACACCTGTGATCCAGTACTAGGGAGGTGAGAGATTGAGAGAAGAGAATTGAGAGTTTGAGGCTAGCCTGGGATTCATAGTGAGAGCCTGTCTCAAAAAAAAAAAGCCAAGACTGCCAAGATGGTTCAGTGAGTAAAAGCACTTGCTGGGTTAAGCCTGATGATTTGAGCTCAGTACCTGGGCCTCCACAACTGCTCCCTGGAATTTATTCTCTCTCTCTCTCTCTCTCTCTCTCTCTCTCTCAAATAAGATAATACCTGCCTCTTTAACATACCTAAACACAAGGCAATATACTGCAAGCCAATAGCCAACATCAAACTAAATGGAGAGAAACTCCCAGCAATGCCACTGAAATCAGGAACAAGATAAGGTTGTCCACTCTCTCCATATCAATTCAATATAGTTCTTGAGATCCTAGCTAGAGCAATAAGACACCAAAGGGAGATCAAGGGAATACAAATTGGAAAAGAAGAAGTCAAACTCTCACTATTTGCTGATGATATAATAGTTTACATAAGTGATCCCAAAAATTCTACCAAGGAACTTCTACAACTCATAAACACTTTCAGCAATGTAGCAGGATACAAGATTAACTCAAAAAAAAATCAGTAGCCCTCCTGTAGACAGATGATAAAAGAGCTGAGGAAGAAATCAGAGAATCAACACCCTTCACAATAGGAACAAATAGCATAAAATATCTCGGAGTAGCTAACGAAACAAGTAGAAGACTTGTATGACAAGAACTTTAAATTGTTGAGAAAGAAATTTAAGAAGACACCAGAAAGTGGAAAGACATCCCATGCTCTTGGGTCGGCAGAATTAATATAGTAAAAATGGCAATCTTACCAAAAGCGATCTACAGATTCAATGCAATGTCCATCAAAATCCCAGCAAAATTCTTCAAAGACCTCGAAAGAACATTACTCAACTTCATTTGGAAAAGCAAAAAACCCAGGATAGCCAAAATAATCTTGGGCAATAAAAGAACTTCTGGAGGCATCACAATCCCTGACTTCAAACTCTACTACAGAGCTACAGTACTGAAAAAAGCCTGGTATTGGCATAAGAACAGACAGGAGGACCAATGGAACTGAATAGAAGACCGGACATCAATTCACACAGCTTCAAACACCTGATACTTGATAAAGAAGCAAAAAATATCAAATGGAAAAAAGAAAGCATATTTAACAAGTGGCGCTGGCATAATTGGATATCAACATGTAGAAGAATGAAAATAGACCCATATCTATCACCATGCACAACACTCAAGTCCAAATGGATCAAAGACCTCAATTTAAAGCCGGCCACACTGAACCTCATAGAAGAGCCAGAATGGCTACTCTGACTTGTAGGAAGAAGGGTGGTGGCAGAGCCTTTATTCTCAGACATGGACCAGTAATTGGGCCCAAGATCCTGGAAAGGGGTGTGATATTGAAAGCAGCGACTCTCTGATGATGGAGCCTTTTGTTGAATGATAATCTAGTGTTTATAACGTGGGTACTCAGCCATTATTAATTTACCTCTTACTACCTACCACTCAATGTAAGGATTCCTGAGAATGGGACCACATTTTGTTTGGTTGTATGTTATCAAAATCTAGTAGACTATGAACAAATCACTTGTGGTGAAATTAAATAATAAAATAAAATGGGACAGTACTTGTGGTTATTTGGTTATTTACATACTTAAATTTTGGAATCAAAAGCTTCATTTTCAGCCAGGTGGTGGTGTCACACAACTTTAAGCCCCGTACTTGGGAGGCAGAGAGAAGTGGATCTCTGTGAGTTTGAGGGCAGCCTGGTCTACAGGCCAGCCTGGGGAATTCCAGGAGAGCCAAGGCTATACAGAGTAACCCTGTCTCCAAAACACCAAAGACAAAAACAAACAGATAATAATACTTTAATTTTTATTTTGCTGAGTTGTGGGAAAATCTCAAGAGACTAACTCATGTCCATGTTGTTATTTAAATGTAGGAGTTCTTTCAAGGGTAACTTACTATCAAACTGATCTTCATTAATGCCCTGAATCTTCTGTACATGAAAGTATTAGGAATTTGAAAAGAGTATTAGAAAGTTGAAGTGCAAAAGAACCAACTAATTTCTGGTATGCATTCAGAACTTCAGCATCAAAAATTGTATTTTCATTTATTAAATTATTTTTGAGACAAGGTCTCACTATGTAGCTCTGGCTGTCCTGGAACTCACTATGTAGACTAGGCTGGCCTCGACTCATAGAGATCCACTTGTTTCTGCTTCCCAAGTCCTGGGGGATTAAATGCATGTATCACTACACCTGGCTCTGTATTTTATTTTTATTCATTTGTTTGTGAGATAATATTTCATCAGTTCTCTGAGAACTTCATAGAGTGCATTTGGATGAAAATTTGCATTTGGTTATTTCTTTTTCAATTTTAAATATATTTATTTAAGAAATTGCATTTTCACTTTCAGTGCTTATGAAGTGCACGTGAAAATTGTGTGTGCATGTCATCTTGACATAAGCTAGAGTCATTTGGGAAGAGGGAAACTCAATAAGAAAGTGTTCCCACCAGACTGGCCTCAGAGTAAGCCTGTAGTACATTTCCTTGATTGATAATTGATGTGGCAGGGTTCAGCTTGCTGCAGATGGTGGGGTCCTGGGTTCTGTAAGAAAGCAGGGTGAGCAAGCCATGAGGAGCAAGCCAGTAAGCAGCACCTCTGAATTCCTGTCCTGACTTCCCTCAGCAGTGGGGTGTGGCTTGAGAGTTGTAAGGTGAAATAAATCCTTTCCTCCCAAAGTTGTTTACGGTCACGGTATTTTATCAACAGCAATAGAAGTGCCCACTTTCATCCAGCAGAGGGCATAGTTGTACATGCTTATTCCTGGAGAAACACTGGCCTTGTAAAGTTGAAACAAGTATATTTATTAATTTGTCTTTCCCTGTGGTGACATGTGTCACAGGTAAATTAGTCTACCTGTACATCTAAAATTCAATAGCGTATTGTTTCTAGATGATATTCCATTAATGTATTTCTAACTATTTTTTCGTGTTATTACATCTTCAACAGCCCCAGAATTGGGTTCAAATTATTCTCTAGCAGTTCATTTCCACGGGCTATAGTTGTTTGAGCCTCACAATGTGTAAGCCTTTTGTAGAGCTGTTTCCTCCATGGTATGCTTTCTGTCCTGACAAGATGCTTTATTAAAACAGAGGGAAAGCTCATCTCCACGTACTGCACAGTATCTAAGATGCCTTAGGGATAAAGGAAAGATTAGTTTAACAGCACTCCCTCCACACTGCCGGATTTTTCATGGCCTGGATCGTATACATGCTGAACTTACCATGTATAATGGATGGACTGCTCTAGGTTTGTCCTTTAATTTCCTGGGCTGTGCTGCTGTTTCTCAGAACTCCTATCTTCTTCTGTTAGTGGGGGATCTGTGACGGCTGCTGGGCCCTCTTTGCAGGTGGCCTTACAAGGCACGGGGGCCCATTCCTCAGACGTGTGGCCCGTCACCTATGCCACAGACTAGAGTAACTGAAGCAACAGTAGCCATTGTGACATAACTGTAGGAGAGCAAATTCTCTAGTGTCCTCCCTGCAAAGACTTGAGCAGAATGAATTTCTGAGTTCCCTCCTGCAAAGACTTAATATGAGTGAATTCCAGAGTTCTTGGGCAGTTCAGAGAAATCTCTAAGTGAGAACTTAGAACTCTGATAGCCTGAGGAGAAGGGCTTTGGGTAATATTACAAAATATTTTCGCCTTTAAAGCAGGTCAAGCACATTTTGTACTTTAGATATGTTTTTGATGCCACATTGCACAATTTATTCAATACTATAAAATAACCAATGGAAATATATGTGAAGATATTTATTAAAGCATAATTTATGGACAATTAGTTATATTTTAACACAGTTAGGGACAAGGATTATTAGGCAGTCATCAAAATGCGAATTATAAATATTATATAGGTATGTGTAAAGAGAGTGAAGTAAGTAAAATGAGATCAGAATAAATGAAACAGTGCTTTAATAGTTGTGCTGAGATCGAGAGTAATGTGACTGGGGAAAGAAGGCAGGAAGGATAGAATTGCTGTGATCATTATTACCTTTTTATTCTTTGAGACAGGGTTTCTCTGGGTAACAGTCTTTGTTGTCCTGGAACTCACTCTGTAGACCAGGCTGGCCTTGAACTCAAAGATGTTGTCTGCCTCTGCCTCCAGTTAGGAGTGTTAGGATTACAGGCGTGCCCAGCAGAGATTCTTAATAAGTCTATGCCTGGGAACTAGAGATAGCTCTCTGTCTCCTTCCCCTTTGAAGTCTCATTATTGCTGTTATAATTGTGTTTCTGGAAAAGAGGCTTCTGAAGAGCTTTTCATATTTAGCTTCAAATCCAGTAGTGCCCATTTATCCAGTATGCTAGAGAAGAAATAGTGGATTTAATACTTATGAGTCTATTTTTTGTATTTATTGATGTTTGCTCCTCTCAACACATACACACACACACACACACACACACACACACACACACAGAGAGAGAGAGAGAGAGAGAGAGAGAGAGAGAGAGAAAGAGAGAGAGAGAGAGAGAGAGATGTTTTGACTAGAGATCTTTCTATGTGATTTTTGCTTTCTTGTTATTGCCAGTGGTTATCTGAGCCTTTTTTCTTTTTTCCTTATGTCTCAGGCTTACCAAGATAAATGTCAGTCTCTCTCTGAGATGAGACTACAATGATGTCCTTATGTCAAGTTCAAGTGTAGGCTTGTTTGCTTTTGTATGGAGTGATCAAATGTCTTTGATTTTTGATGGCTTGATTTTGATTTTTGATTTTTATTTGTTGATCTTCCACTCTCTTGCAGTCAGTTTTATCAGGGGCTGTTTTCATGGCTGCTGGTGTCTCAGCCTTTGACAGCCTTCATTCCTAACTTCTCGACCAATTTGCTGCTTCTAGTGTGCTTTGTGAGAAAAGTCACACTAGTGTGTTTGCTAGAATTCTACCCAGAGTGCTCCCATGTGGATTCTGCTTTTTGGGAGCATCTTGCTGCTGGAGAGAGGTCTGTCTTGGTTGCTCAGAGGTACATTTTGCTTACTTCTCAGCTCTTGGTTGATTCTGGTATAGCTTGAGGTCTCTGGAAGACCTCTGTGCATGAGGGACATGCTGCTGCAGGGAAAAATAGAATTCTGGTTCACTGAATCTGAGCATAGCCATAGTAAATCCAGTCAACACCAACAAATCAATGGGAGCCGACAGCAGAGTCCAGCAATCAATAGCTAAAAAAAAAAAAAGTTCCCAGTGCCTCTGCGCCCTTCTCTTTCCTTGTCACGTCATCTCTTCCCTTCACAGACGTCATCCTGATCTGCCTTACCTCCACCCGAGAAAGGAGCAATGCAACAAGGAAGATCAGAAATGATACAAAAATACAGCAGAGCATAATAGTTTATGCTATTTAAGATTCTTTTTATTTACAGGCTGGGGATAGAGCTCCTTTGGTGGAGTGCTTGTTGACAATTCACGGAGCCCTGATTCAACCCAGCCAGCACTGCACAAACCGAGTGTGGTAGTACTGACCTGTAATCCCAAGACTTGCAAGGTGGACATAAACTGGAAATCCAAGGTCCTTCCCAGCTACATAGCTCTTCTGAAGAGTTCCTCTTCTAATTATCGATCAATGTCAACGCCATTTGAGGGTGTTGATGTACTTACAGAACTTGGGAAAAATTTATATGAGTATAGGCCTCTGCAAAACAAAATATGCAAACTCACTCCCTACTTTTTAGGGCAGCAGTTGAAATAATAACTTGTAACGGGACACAATGTTGGGTGTTCTTTGATTCTTAAGGACTGTACAGATTCCATGAACCACTTTGTGAAAAGTACCTTATTCTTTGGAAGGGAGAAGATATTTTCTTACTTATTATAAGACTTACAACTGATACTTCATATAAAAAACAAGATTAAAAAATTGGCTCAATATATATTCTTTGGTATTTTTGAGACAAGATCTCATGGAGGCCAGGCTGGCTGTGAACTTCCTTGTGAAGATGAGGATGACCTGAACTTCCAGTCCTTTTATTTCTACCTCCAAAGTGCTGCGATTATAGGCATGTGCCACTACACACAACCTTTTCATTTACTATAAATTAAAACCATTTCTTACTTTATTCATTACTTGGTTCGTTTGTGTGTACATGTGTGAGCACTCGTGTGCCATGGTGGAAGAACAAGCTGTCTTTTGACCTCTAGACCTACACGTTGGCACAAGCCCAAGTCGTTAGGTTTGGCAGAAAGTTTGGTACTTGCTGAGCCATCTCATTAATTCTGATAAAAGCATTAAGGCCATTAAGGAGCCTTTAGAAATGAATACTCAGAGTTTTGGGGAGACTGTCCATTTGAATGGGCAGTAGATTGGGAGTCTGATTGGAGGACAATGTGTGGACGCTGGTGGTTATAAACTGGGGGAGCTCAGCAAAGCCTACTTGCGTGCATTCTTGGCCTTTGTGCGGAAAGTTTTCTCCCCTCCATGAGAAGGGTAGGTCAAGTAGGGAGAAAGGGGCGTGAGTGTTTGAGCAAGTACCTTCTTAGGTTTTGTGGCCTGCTTCTGGAGAAGGTCAGAGGGTGTAGCATGAATAATAAAAATCCAGAGACAGAAATTAGGGTTCAACTTGAAGAGCAGAAAAGCAAAGCAGCCAAGCCACTAGAGAGCTCTTACCTCTACAAAATCTGAAAAGAGAGCGAGTTCCTGTCTCACCTGCTTTATATTCCTTGAAGCGCCCGGATTAAAGGCGTGCACCCCCACCGCCTAGCGGTGACTGCTGGGATTGAAGGCGTGTTTCACCAGTGCCTGGTCTGTATGGCTGGCTAACCGGTGTGGCTGTTTTGCTCTCTGATCTTCAGGCAAGCTTTATTTATTACAAGGCAAATAAAATATCACTATAAGAGGGCTGTCTTGCTTCTGCTGTTTTCTCTGTTGCTAAATGGCCATATTTTGGGGGGTATTGTGTCCCAAGCCCCATCAGTTTAGAGTGATGTTTGAGATTTTACCTATTTTTTAAGAATGAATTTAGGGGATCTGGTGACTCAGTGTAAAGTGCTTGCCCCACAAGGATTAAGGACCTGAGTTCAGATCCCCAACATCCATGTAAAAAATCTGGGTGTGATAATACATAACCTAAGCCCAGAATTGAGGAGGCAGAGATGGTCAGAACCTGGAAGATTGCTCACCATCCAGTCTACCTGAATCAGAGAGCCTCCCTCAAAATATTTATTGGAGAGCAAAAGAGAAAGGAGCCAATGTTGACTTCCAATCCCATATGCACTTATATATCTGTGCACATATACAAACACACACACATTCACATGTATCACACACACACACACACACACACACACACACACACACACGATTGTGGTGGTGGTGGAAGTTTTTTTTCAGTGTGATTCAAATGATGATCAGTACTGAAGAAATAGCTGGAGGCTATAGTCATGAATACCTAAAGTCCTCGTTGCCTGAATAAAAAACACGTTGGAACCCGATGCACCCGGTGAATTCTGGTTTGTTCGCAGTAGTAGAGTCAAAGCTAGCTTCTAAGAAAATCATCTGATAAGATATTTAGGAACAATTTCAAACAGAGCCTCAGGAGCTCCAAAACCATTACGAGTCACATTTAATCTAATAATTAAGACATTCTCTCATCACATTTTGTAGTGTTGTGAAAAATTCTGAAATAACCAATATTCTTCATATTGTTTTGGCTCATTTTCTGTTGAGAATATTAATGGGAGACGAAATGGTCCAAAAGTTAAGAATTAGAGGGTACTTTCTTTTCTGGCTGAAAGAGTCTGTGAACACCTAGACATCTGATAACAGCAGTTCAGTGGGTGTTAAGGATAATGGATATACTTTATTGTTGATATTCAACTAGTTTCCTATGGCAATAAATGTGCAATGACATCAATACCCCCAACTGATAAGACCACGGAGATAAAGCACCAGTTTGTTCCTTTGCCACAGCACTTCTTAGCTCAGAATTCATATTAGAAACACTTCACAAGCTTAAAGTAACTTCAAGCCCAGGTCACATTGTAGACCAATTAAAAACTCCAGTCTCTTGGGACGGAGACCTAGATCCCTGTGTTTAAAAACTCACTAGATGGTTTTAACCCGTATCAGAGTTTTTGGATACACTGCTTTAGAGAACATTACTGCTTGGTTTTATTTAAGCTTAAGTCCTTTAGAGACTCTAACAATATTTAACAGCCCTTTCCGTTCAGTCTTTCAGGACCATTTCTGTGTCTTTAGCTTTAAACAAAAAGCGACTCATTCCAAATGAATAATCTTACCCATTTTCCTTTATTCTGTCCCTCTGTTTCTTTGCTGTAGCTTTTTTTCCCCTCTGCCATATTGATCAAAACTGTGTAATGGCACATGGAATTAGGTCATCCCTGGTTTAAACACAGGGCGAACTATTTACTAATTGTCATGGATTGGTGATTTAGCTGGTGTTCAAGGTGATTTCTTTTTTTTTAAATATTCATTCATTTATTATGTATACAATATTCTGTCTGTATCTATGCCTGCAGGCCAGAAGAGGGCACCAGACCCCATTACAGATGGTTGTGAGCCACCATGTGGTTGCTGGGAATTGAACTCAGGACCTCTGGAAGAGCAGCCAGTGCTCTTAACTTCTAAGCCATCTCTCCAGCCCCCCAAGGTGATTTCTCCAATGTGCACAGTAGCTTCTCCTTGGATGGGGATGGCTTTACTCACTATGAACGATTTGGGAGTATTGAAGAGGTTTTTGACTGTCACTACTATTCTGACATCCACTAGATAGATGCCGTGGGTAGTTGTAAAGAGAAGGAACCTTGGTTTATAGAGGAAGGACAGAGTTTGGGCATCTGACTTCAGTATCATTCCTCTTCTTTCCATCAGGGTGACCTTGAGCAACTTAATCTGTCTGCCAAATCCCTTTTCCTTTTCACTGCTCTTGGACTTAATGTGGGCTTTACATAGGATAATCTATTTATGACATTAGCACCGTTAATTATCATCAAAATGTGTCTCCCTCTGTCTGGAGAATGTATGGCCTTTAGTCTGCACATCTGATAATATCAGAGCTGCTGTTTCATGACTGAGGAGGAGAAGAGTGGAAGCAGTTGGAGGGTGTGATTGTCTTCTACCATGCATCTGCTTGGAATCCTAAGTAGAAATCCAACAATAATAGTGATGCAGTACACCAGCAAATCCCTGCCCTCCATTTGCGTTCCTCTGCTACCTTACCTCTGGCTGGACGCTTGTGCTGAAATAGAGCCTTCCAGCACACAGCCTTGTACTGGGCCTGATAAGCACTAACATATGCTTGCAAGTGCTGCTTTTAAAAGCAGAGGCTTTAATGGTAATGAACATGGTTTGTTAATAAACTTTATTATTAACAAGAGGCAGATAGTTACAGGAGTTTGAAGTTCATGGAAGGGGTCGGAGCTAAAAACAGGGGTTTGGGAGGCATAATTACAGAAGGAGTCCAAGTTATGGGAGAAAAGGAAACCACAAGGGATACTGTAGGGCAAGAGCGGCACTCAGGATGGAACTGGAGAAATAACACCTAGCTTACCATCCTTGCAAACCCACTGTGCTTCCCAGCACCCTTTCACCTAATGCACGCATCTGGATGTTAGAGAAGATCCCTATTAATCCCTTGTCCTTGTCGACAAATCAGGTAAGGCTGGCTTGAAAAATAAATTGATTTCCACTGAAGAAAAAAGGTTGTGCTCCCAAAACTAGATAGGGAATCTCTGTATTGATTGCTCCCCATTAGTAAGGGTCACTTAAAGTTTTTTTTTCTTTTGCTGTACAATAGACATGCCAAAGTGGATGGGAGAACTACCATGAGACCTCAACCTTGGACAAAGGGCCACAGGCAACTAAGGAATGCTGAGACAGGGAGAAACAGTCTTCCCAAGGGAAGAGCACACCAATTGGTTATCCAATACCACATGGTCAGCCCTGAAAACACACATACAAGTAACATTGTATAGATGGAGCAGGCCATATTTAGGAATATATATGTTCACACACATGTACACACACACACACTTAATGAAAAAAGAGGCTGCTTCGTACTGGCTTTGTGGGAGCCTAGGCTGTTTGGATGTTCACCTTACTAGACCTGGAAGGAGGTGGGAGGTCCTTGTACTCCCCACAGGGCAGAGAACCCGGTCTGCTCTTCAGGCTGATGAGAGAAGGGGAGTTGATTGGGGGAGGGATATGGGAGGTGGTGGCGGGGAAGAGACAGAAATCTTTAATAAATAAATAAATAATAATAATAATAAAAAAAGAAAAAAGAGGCTGCTTATTTGAAAGAGAGCAAGGAAGGGTGTATGAGAGGATTTAGAGGGAGGAACAGGAAGGGAGAAATGCTGTAATTATAATCTCAAAAATAAAAGAAAAAAGGTAAAAACAAAGCTTTGTTATAATTATTTAATTATATTATGAAACAAAATTTGAACCTTTTCTACATACATGTCTTTCTTTAGTGATAGTGCCATGTAACCATTTAGTAAGTGCTTTATTGCAAGATAATTCATACACTGTACAATTCACCCCCAGAAAGTATCAGTGGTTGATAGTATTGCCACAGACTTACACAGGCATCAGCAAAATAGGTTTTAGAACATGTGTATCTGTTCCCCTCTGAAGAAACCCTACACCTGCTCAATCAGTCTTCATTTCTTATATTTTAAAGACTTATTTTATTTTTTTAAAATCATGCATGTGTGTGTGTGTGTGTGTGTGTGTGTGTGTGTGTGAGAGAGAGAGAGAGAGAGAGAGAGAGAGAGAGAGAGAGAGAGAGAGAGAGGCATGTGCAATTATGAGTGCAGATGCCAGGGAATTTGGAAGAGGGGGTTGGATTCCCTGAAGGTGAAGTTACAGGTGGTTCTGAGCTGCCCAAAGTACTGGAAACTGAGCTTCAGTCCTTTGCAAAATCCTTACACGCTCTTAACCGTTAGGCATCCCCATCTCCTTCATCTTCTCTCCATCCTCCTAGCAGTAGACAGTTCTAGCTATAAATTTGTCTGTTTTAGACATTTCTACAAAATGTGGCCCTTTCTGTCTGATTTCTTTCACAAAACACAATGTTTGAAAAATTTGCCCATGTTGCAGTACTCATCAACGTCTCACTCCTTTGTTGTAGAATAATATTGCATTGTAAGGATATAATGTATTTTGTTTATCTATTCACTAGTTAATAGCCCTTCTACATTTTGGCTATTATGAGTACATCAATGAATACTTTTCCACAAGTGTTTTTTTAAATACATGCTCTCTATTGTTTTGATCATATACTTTGAAGCATTTACTGGGTTATATAGTAATTTTATGTTTAATCTTTTTAGAAATGGCAGAGTTTGCCATTTTGCACTCCTATCAACCTGGTATGAGTTTTTAGATCTCTCTACACATTCACCAACATTTACTATTGTCTGTAGTTTTGGTCATAGCCACCATAGTGGGTATGAAGTGGCATATTATTTCTGTTTTAATTGTACATTATTTTAAAATGATGCTGTTTGGCTGGGCATGGTGGTGCACTCAGGAGGCAGAGGCAGTCAGATCTCTGAGTTGGAAGCCAGCCTGGTCTACAAAGCAAATTCCAGGAGAGACAGGGATACACAGAGAAACTCTACCTCAAAAAAATAAACCAACAAAAACTCAGAAAACCAAATCCAGCCAAACAAAAAAGGGTGCTATTTGAGATTCATTTCAAGGTTACTATCTGCCTTTCAAAATCTACATTTAAACTGGTTATAAAATATTCCTTCAAATAGGGATCTAATAATTTTCTAGGTCATTCTTGTATCTAGGGACATTTAAATTGTTTCCAAGTTTTTGCCATTATTAGTAGATCTTTTTATTCTGTTTATAAGATTAATATTTTCTCTCTACCGCCTTCCTTGCTCATATAATCCCTCCTCCCTCTCTTCGACTGGACTCACGGAGCTCAGCCTGTGGATCTCTGCATCTGCTTCCATCAGTTACTGGATGAAGGTTCTATGATGACAGTTAGGGCAGTCACCAATCTGAATACAGGAGGTCAGTTCAGGCACCCTCTCCACTATTGCTAGGAGACTTAGTTGTGCTCATCCCTGTAGATTCCTGGGAATTTCACTAGCACCAGGTGTTCCCTAGCCCTATAATGGCTCCCTTTATCAAGATCTCTTTCCTTGGTCTACCTCTCCATCCCTCCCCTAACTCTACCATCCCATTCTCTCATATTCTCATTCCCTATCCCCTCCCTGTTACTACCCCCTGCCCCCAGTTTATCCAGGAGATCTCATCTAATTCCCCTTCCCAAGGCAGTTCATGTGTCCCTCTTAGGGTCCTCCTTGTTACTTAGCTTCTCTGGAGCTTTGGATTATAGTCTGGTTATTCTTTGCTTTACATCTAATATCTACTCATGAGTGAGTACATACTGTGCTTGTCTTTCTGAGTCTGGGTTACCTCACTCAGGATTTTTTTCTAGTTCCATCGATTTGGCTACATTTTTTTTTGTTTTTTTTGAGACAGGGTTTCTCTGTAGCTTTGGAGCCTGTCCTGGAACTAGCTGTTGTAGTCCAGGCTGGCCTCGAACTCACAGAGATCTACCTGCCTCTACCTCCCGAGTGCTGGGATTAAAGACGTGTGCTACCACTGCCCGGCTCCAAATTTCATGTCATTGTTTTTTACATCTGAGTAACATTCCACTGTGTAAGTATACCACATTTTCTTTATCCATTCTTCAATTGAGGAGCATCTAGGTTGTTTCCAGGTTCTGGTTATTATGAATAATGCTGCTATGAACATAGTTGAGCAAATATCCTTGTGGTATGATTTAGCATTCTTCGGTTATATGCCCAAGATTGGTATAGCTGGATCTTGAGGTAGATTGAGTCCCAATTTTCTAATAAACCGCCATACTGATATCCAAAGCAGCTGTACAGGTTTGCATTCCTCACCAGCAGTGGAGGAGTGTTCCCTTTGTTCCACATCCTCTCCAAGATAGGTTGTCATCAGTGTTTTTAAACTTAGCAATTCTGACATGTGTAAGATATTATCTCAGAGTCATTTTGATATGTATTTCCCTGATGATTAAGGATTTTGAGCAATTCCTTAAATGTTCCTTGGCCATTTGAGATTTTTCTGTTGAGAATTCACTGTTTAGATTTGTACCCCATTTTTAAATCGGATTGTTTGGTATTTTGATGTCTATTTTCTTGAGTCCTTTATATATTTTGGAGATCAGCTGTCTGTCAGATGTGGGGTTGGTGACGATCTTTTCTCATTCTGTAGTCTGCCATTTTGTCTTATTTACTGTGTCTTTTGCCTTACAGAAGATTTTCAGGAAGTCTCATTTATTGATTGTTGTTCTCAGTGTCTGTGCTACTAGTGGTAAGTTTAGGAAGTGGTCTCCTGTGCTAATGTGTTCAAGTGTGCTTCCCACTTTCTCTTCTATCAGGTTCAGTGTACCTGGTTTTATGCTGAAGTCTTTGATTCACTTGCACTTGAGTTTTGTGCATGGCGATAGATATGGATCTATTTGCAATCTTCTACAGGTTGACATCCAGTTATGCCAGCACCACTTGTTGAAGATGCTTTCTTTTTTCCATTGTACAGTTTTGGCTTCTTTGTCAAAAATCAGGTTTTCATAGGTCTGTCTTCAATTCGAGACAGCTGATTTGAACTTGTGGGAGCTCACTGACAGCAGGGGAGCCTGTATGGGAAGGAACTAGGCCCTCTGCATGTGAGCAACAGTTGTGTAGTCTGCTCTGGGACCCCTGGCGGTGGGACCAGGATCTATTTCTGGTGCATGAGCTGGCTTTTTGGAACCCACTGCCTTGATGCAGTGGGGAGGGGCTTAGTCCTGCCCCAACTCAATGTGCCAGGCTTTGTGGACTCCCTATGGGAGACCTTACCCTTTCTGAGAAGTGAATCGGGGGTGGGTTCGGGGGAGGTGGGGGAGAGCGGGAGGAGGTGAGGAAGAAGGAACTGTAGTTGGTATGTAAAATGAATAAAAAATGAAAATAACATTAATATTTGCATTGTTTCATTAAACTATATTAAATCGATTTGATATCTTTTTTAAATATTTATTTTTTATTTTTAATTATGTGTATTTGTAGGTTGGTATGTGCACATGAGTACAGGTATGTGTAGAGACCAGAAGAGAATGTCAGATCCCTTGAGGCTGGGGTTACAGGTTGTTGTGGGCGCTCTGGTGTGGGTGCTAGGAACCCAACTTGAGTTTTCTGCAAGAGCAGTATATAATCTTAACTGCTGAACCATCTCTCTAGTTTATGAAGTCATTTTTTAAGTTCATGAAGGAAGCATAAAGAAATACCTAATTCAGAAATTTTGTGTGGTAGAGAGGCTATAATGAAGTAACATTTATCATTTAAGATTTAAATGGATAAAAGCTACCAAGTAGCCAGCAGCGAACTTCATCTCATTTTTTCATAGACATGAAAATCTCTCTAACCTTTACTTGATGGCATTTGAACAAGGGGCCTGGTACACTTAAATTTAGAGTTAGGTGTATGTGTGTTTATAGTTTTTGTTGTTTATTTGTTTAGAGTTAGGTGTATGTGTGTTTATAGTTTTTTTTGTTGTTTATTTGTTTCATTTTTTGAGACAAGATAGCCCATGTTGGCGTTTTCATTATGTATTGAGAATGACTTTGAACTCCTTATCCTTAAAAAATAAATATATATTTGTGTACAATTTGCATGTGTGTGTTTATGAGTGTGAATATGTGTGTGTTTTGGGGTGTGCACGTATGTGCATACACGTGAATGGAGGCCATAAGACAACCTTGGGTATTATGCTAGGTCATTATTCATTATGTTTTTATTTTTATTTATTTATTTTTGTCTCTCACTAGCCTGGGCTTGGCGGTTTGGCTAGGCTGGCTGGCCAGTGAGGCTCAGAGATCTGCTTGGTCTTGTCTCCCCGGCGCTGAGAGACAGTGCACTGTCATCACTCCGAGCTTTTATAATGTGAGTTCTGGGGGCTGGGCTCAGGTTCTCAGGCTTGCAGAGCAAGCACTTTAGCAACCGACACATCTGCCCAGCCCACTAAATGATTTGTAGTGCATATAAACCATGGAATATAAACAAAGGAGGAAAGAACTTCCTCTCCCTACTCCAAAATTCTCCCTGCTACTTGAGGAGGAATTCCTACTTGAGTTGCTTTGGATGACCTTCAGGTGCTAACTGCCTCTGATGGTTGAGTCGGAGGAAAACCATCTATCTACAGGCAGTTCTAGTAAATGCCCTGCAGGCCGTAGAGGAAATCCCCTCAAAGCATTGCTTTCTATTGCCTTTGGTCTTCTTGTTGGTTTAAGTACATTTAAGAGCAAAATTCATACACTTACAAGGAAGAACATTTCTGTGGATCTTCCCATTGACTTCAGAAAATGGATCCGAGTGACAGTAATTCCCTATGCATTAATCGGACAGCTTGCAGGGTGCACCAGCTGCTAATTTCAATTATTTCCCCAAGTTTTTACTCTAGATAGATCTATTTTTTTTATTGAGAAAAGGAGAAAAAAAAACAAGTTTCCACCTCCTCCCAGCCTCCCATTTTCCTCCCCCTCCTCCCCCCTACACCCCCTCCTCCCACCCTTCTCCCCCTCCCCCCACTCCTTTCCCCCTCCCTCTCCAGTCCAAAGAGCAGTCAGGGTTTTCTGCCCTGTGATAAGACCTAGGACCTCCCACCTCCGTCCATATCTAGATAGATCTAAAGAGATCTTTGTACACTGAGATACGCCTCCAATGTAAGTGCTTTGTCATAAAATGGATTCTTCCTCCCCACCCCACCCCCAGAATAAGGAAAAAAATGTCTTTTTTTAACTTTGAATACCAAACTATGAGTCTACATGTACTTCCACACACTGATTATGCATTTTCATACATGTATTGGGCGCCCACTGCACACAAAGCAAGGCACTGAGTCTGTGAACTCAATTGCAAGGGACTGGATGCTAGGGAGAAAGAAAGGTGATCCTGAAGCAAACGAGGAAAGGTTCATGGGCTAGGGATTATCAGACTGAACATTTTTTTCTAGACCTCAGCTTTATTTATGTTAGTTTCCTTTTTAGAAAGTAGAGCTAAACCCCAAACAGAATTGGCTGGGAGGGCTCTGGAGACCCTGGATAGTTGAGGGAAGTTTGCGGAGCTGAAGCTTAGGGAATCTACGTTGTGTTGAAGGCTCAGGAGAAGAGCAGATTTATCTCAGTTTGGCTGTTTTGCTGTGGTCCCTGAATGCTGACAAGAACCCGCAGGCCTGCGTTTACAAAGCTGTCTTCTCCCGGAAATCCCTTGTGTTTTTATCAGAAAAATACAAGTAGTTTAGCCCCGAGTCCAGAGATTGGACACTGTTGGTGAGGGGCCTTGGAAGCTACTTTTTTAAAAAACCAAGTTTCCCCGGCAGTGCTTCTGCATAGACAGTTTTTGGCTTGTCTGTAGGACTGTGATTCTGTTTAAGATTTGGGCCTGGGCTGGGTGGTGGCGGCGCACACCTTTAATCCTAGCATTCTGGGGCCAGAGACAGGAGGATCTCTGTGAGTTCGAGGCCAGCCTGTTTTACAAGACCTAGTCCCAGGACAGTTTCAAAAGCTACAGAGATACCCTGTTTCCAAAAACAAACAAACAAACAAACAAAAACAACAACAAAAACAGGGATTTTGGGGCCTGGCCCTTCTGAGCACGGGGATCATTTGGGGGAATGTCAACAGAATTCAGGTCCCACTGCTAGCGTCTGAGGTCTTACTGTCCTTTAGTGGGCTTTACCATCAATTTCCTAAGCTTTCCAGGGGAGTTCAGGGCAGGCACTTAGAGATCAGACTTTCAGTCTTTCCACTCTGCTAGTCCAGAAGCTGATCATCCAAGAGAGTTCAGGCTACAGAGAAGACTGTTACATAGGGGGCCATTATTAATACAAAGCCAAGACAAAGTCTTCCTTGGACTGGTTACTGCTTGGTTGGTAGAGTGCTTTACTTAGCATGTAGGAAGTTCTGGATTTAAGTACTAGATAAAAAGGGTTCAGGAGACCCAAGCCTCAATCCCAACACTCAGGAGGAAGAGCCAGGAGGATCCGAAGTTCAAGGTCATCCTTGGTTACCAAGCAAATTCAAGGGTAGCCTGGGAAGTGTGAGATTTTGGCTCAGCAAGAAGAGAGAATACTGCATCTTAGAGACAGTTGTGCTTTTAGCATTCAAAGGAGAGGGCGGGAGAGCAGGGAAGCAAGCAAGCACTCTTTAAAAGACTTGCTGCTTCTAGAAGGTTCATCAAGCAGCTGGTGTCTTGATTATAAAGTGACACTTTCAGCTTCCAGCAATAAGTGGTCTCACCAGGTCTCCAGAGTGAATAGAACCCCGACTGACCACAGTGTGACCATTTTTCACCTGCACAGGATATCTGTCCTAGCAAGAGGCTGCCTTCTCATGGCTACTAGAAAAAAAAATCACCGGCTTTGTTCACAGTCTTTTTTTACTCCAAACAATGCCGTGTCTTTTCTTCTTTACAAATGGCACAGCAGATGGCAGTCCAACATAAAAAGAATGACAGGCTCATGCCACCACCTCTAACGGTGACACGCAAGCACGAGCTAGCAGCCTTTGGGAAGCCCCTGAGTGGTGAAGAAGTACCACCGCCTAAGGAAACTCGCAGCCTGCCAGAATGGCCCTCCATCTGCGACGGCCTGCCGCTGCAATCCTTGCAGCCAGGTGGGCTCTGAGCCCTTGAAAGGTGTTGCCTGCCACTGAAGAAGCGGAACAAGATACCGCGTGAGTGTTTGTGTGTTTCCTAAAAATGTGCAGAGTAAAGCTGAGTGGAAAAGAGAACAGCATGGAGTGACGTGAAGCTACCCCAGCTCAGTGAAAGCAGCCACACTCACAGGCAGCGACAGCCGTGAGGAAGTAAGCCTCGAAAGGAGTGCTCCTAGAACAGGGCTCCACATCTCCAGTTCATCTGTATCTAAACTGAAGGGGGCTCACCACGGATCCTTGTGTGTTATGGAAACTGGAGCTAGGGCAGACCCGAAGGGTTGTTGTGAAGATAAAGTGGGCTGAAGCTCCCAAAGTGCTCACACAGAGCACGATGCGATAATTAGAGATGGTTGAGCTTTCCCTTCCTGTTTCTAAAACGAATACAATACTCTTCCTGGCTTCTTTGCAAGGCTAAGTGCATCAGCACGCAGAGCGCGTGGGTCATAGTAGGCGTAGTTCTCAAATGCCATGCTTGTTCCTTCTGAGGGAAGGGGCTTTTCTTCTACGTCTTTGGTAGCGATACCATTTTACATTGCAGACCCAGACAGGCCCTGGGGATTTACTGGATGGAGATATTAAGTCTTTCTTTCTGTCCTTTCTCTCAGTTACATGAGTGTCACTTTTAGGAAACTTTCTTGGGACAGTCTAGCATGTATTTGAGGCTATTATCTAATGTCAGGCTTGTCTTTCATCTTAATCCACAGCCATCGCTTAGGTTTTCCTGCCCTTACAATTTACACAGATATATCACCTCACATGGTTGAGCCCAACTTTGATCTATTTTCACCAATTTAAAGGTCATATTGTTGGACTCTAGCGTCCAAACACCGAGGAGTCACCCCCAGAGACCACCTCATACACCACAGCATGAGGATTTTATTAATTCTGTCATGACAGGGTCCCCCAGCATTCAGGAAGCCGAGGGACCTCGAATAGCTGGTACAGTCTACTTTTAAAGGGGCCACAGAAGCAAGGGAGGTTGTTTTTTGACTGTTCTGATTGGCTTATTCGAAAGGGCTATTACCAATAATTGACTGGAGAGCTGTTGCCAGATCAGATGAGGTAAGAGGTCATTTTGACCCCGTTTCCCAGGGGACTGAATCAAAACATACGTATATGGGTAATTGTTCAGGAACTGAGTACGTGCAAGTGTAGCTGTTAGGTCCTTGGTTTCCAGGGGAGGAGGGGAAGCACTATGGCACAGAGGCTGAGAGGATTCAGAATTGTCAAAAATGGCTTCAGGATTGTCTTAAAGTCTTACAATATTTTACCCAATCAGTTGTCCCTAACTCTTCCACAAGGCTCTTCCTTTCTAAGTACGTTTATTAGTCCTGCTTTCTAAATGCAATGAATTGCGTGTGTGCCAAACACACTCGACCTTTGGCTGAAATACGTCACTCTCAGGGACTTTTCTTTTTTATCTTCCGTATTTAGCCTAGCTTTGTTGCTGAGTACTTGTGGATCACGCTTGTGCATACGAATCAATTGCTTCTTACAGTAGCGGCAAGGAATGTCTAGAATTTTTGGGTTTTTGGCCAAAGCTTCTGAAAAACTCAAAATAGTACAGAGTACCTTTGGGGCACCGGGCAGATGTCTGATTTTCGTCATGGATTATGTGCTAACTTAAAACTTTAAGGATCAATTTAAAAGGGTTCTTAAACATTCTTAAGTGAAACAAAACCTACGTACCACCTCATTGGCTATCCAACTGCTGTACCTCTGGGTGGTGGTGGTAGTATTGATTGGGCTAGCAATATATGGGTAGCTCCCTAAAAGCGTGTTGAGTGAAACAAATGTGCCTTGTGCCTCTCACAATATGTGCTTCCAACTCAAAGCAGGTAGCGTGACATGGCGCAACTGATCAACTTTATTACTTGACTTTTCAGCTGGCACTTCAAGGAAAGGAGAACTGCAATGGAAAGCTTTTGTGGATTCTGGCACGGAGTGGTTAGTGATTTGACGTTCAGAGAATCTTATATTTTGCAGTCTGCTTAGTTTTTTAATGTGCGGGCTCAGGTGTCCCAAGGAAAGACAATTGCAGCTCTACTTCTGGAACACAATAGCATCGTCCCCCACACGAGGACTAAAGGGAAATCTCCTTTTGTAGTCAGATCCCTTCAGCTGTTGACGCTCCATGGTGAATGAGAAACAAAGCCATAAAGCGGGAAGACATATGTCCTTTTCTAGGAGATGGAACTGCCTAGAAAATCCGAGAACTAAAAACACCTCACCAAACCCTGAATAGAAATCTTGTCAGATCTGATAACTAATGCTTCAAGTCTTTATCTACTCTAAGTGGTTAGAGTTGCCAACGAGTGTATATTAGGAGAAACATTCTGGCTAGTCTCTGAATGGGGAGGGTGTTTATCAGTCAGCGAGATATACACAGAATTCCTCCACAGACTTACTACTTCCGGTCAAGCTTTCTTATTTTACTGTGTTTGTAAATCACGAAGGGTGCTAGAAATATCGAGTAATGGCGAGCTGTGATGTGTGGGAAAGACTTGCCGTTAGTGTCAATTTTTGTCTTTCCCTAGAGGTCCTGCAAAGAAAATACTAGTGGGTAAAGGGAGTGCCTTCTGAGGGCTGCGAACGTGCCTGAAAGCTGCTATTTCATCTGAGGAGGGGCTCTTTAGAGCCTAGGGCACAGTGTTTGAAGGTTGGCAGATTGCTTAAAGTGCAGCCGGGAGACAGAAATCACACACATGATCTCTCAGTGGAATAGCTGGTGAAATTCCCCGTTTCCACAAAAGCCACCTAGTATTTCCTCACCATCCCTATGGTGCTGCCAACCACACTGTCCTCATCATTGCGCAGGGAAACTAAAATGTAGGTATGTTACGATGCCCATGCTTCCAACACAAATAAGCTGATTGAAAAAGCTATGCTTGACCTGAGAACGTATCTAGTAGTAGAAGACACTGCGCAGACACATGTTGAAACTAAACTGTTACGTGGACAAAGCAAGTGAGCAAGGCACTTGTGGAGATGGAACCCAGATTTATTTACTGCCACGTAGTTTACATTGGTCTTACTTCATAACCATAAACTAGATATGCCTGACATACTATTCACAAAGTGTTGAGATAGGTATTAATTCCTTTTCTCTCCACAGCGACAAAATACCCAACAAAAGCAACTTATGAAAGGAGGAGTCCATTTCATCTTTTAGATAGAGTCCTTCAGGGCAGGGAAGGCATTGCAGTAGGCGCAAGATATGGCTGGTTACATTACTAGGAAACAGAGAAGAGACAGGAAGTGATCCTGGACTATAAAACCTCAAGGTTATCCCCACTTCCCCAGACTCATTTTCTTCAGAAAGCTTCTACCTCCTAAAGTTTCTGGTTTTCCAAAAAAAGGGCAAAGAGTTGGGGACCAAGTATTCAAACATGAGTTGAGTCTATGGGGGACAGTTCACATTCAAACCACGATAAGGCAAAAGAGTAACAAAAGAAGGCAGAAATTGAATTTGACTCTTGAGGACAGTAACTGCATCGGGGAAAAGCCAAACATGCACAGTTTTCTCCTGAAGGCATTCTTCAGTCAAGGCTAAAACTCAGTCTGAAAGCCGCTGTCACCAGTAAAAGGCAACAGAAGAAGACTGGACAATACAATCAAGGACTCTGTCTGCAAGAGAAACTGGGTTTAGAATTTGAATTGTGACATGACATTGGTAAGCACTTGAGGATTTCTTTTGAAATACCAGAGAAGCTACCGTGCCTCATTGTTACAGGCCTAGGATTAGCCTTGAATGTAAGGATGAAACAGATCCACCATGACAACGCGTAAAATCAAGCCTTCACGAGTTCAAGGTTATCAGCTAGTTATTTATGTATCTGCTAAAACAAAAACCAATAATATTCCATAGAGGATAAAAGGATGCCAAATCTTTAAAACATACCATCCACAATATATAACAGAAAATTTCATCTATCTACAAAAACGGAACTGGCCAGAAAGATGGCTAACTGGGTAAAAATGCTTGCCTCTTAAGTCAGATGACCTGAGTTCAATTCCTGGACCTTACATGTAAAAGCCAGATACAATAAGGCAAGATGAGAGGTAGATACAGGAGATTTTATAGACTCTTACAAGCCTCCTAGCTTGGCGTATATAACCTTAGGGGCAGAAACAATGAGACAGACTCTGCCTCAAAACAAGGTGGAGAGACCAATTCCCAACAAGTTGTCATCTGACCTCCACACATGTGCTGTGGCACATACATGCACGCCTGCACACACACACACACACACACACACACACACACACAAAATAAATTAATAGATATTTTTTCAAAAAGCAGAGACATGTGACCTAAGTCAGGAAAGAAAGTAGCGAGTAGAAAGAGTCTTGGGTTCACAACCAGGAACTCTGCAGGGACTATTATTAATCACACCCAAGAACCTTAATGAAAAGAATCATAATGAATAAAAAGACTAGGAACAAAGAGACAGAAATAAAAACTACAAAAAGCCCACATGAAAATCTAAAACTGTAAAATACAATGAGAGAAGCAATAATTCACTGAATAGGTTTAATAGCAGCTTGGAACTGGGAAACAAAAGAATCAAGGAGTTTTCAAGGCAACTCAGTATAAATGCTCCAAAAATGAAGAGTAGGAGGGAAAAAGTTTATTGTGGATTATTTTACTTTTTTTGGGGGGGGGGGCACCACCCAGCTCCAAAATAAATCACATACACGGAGGCTTAGTCTTAGTTATAAATGCCTGGCTTTTTTCTTGCCTGCTTTTCTTAAATTATCCAGTTTACCCTTTGCCTCTGGGCTTTTATCTTTCTAACTTCTGTATGTCTGTCTTTCTTTTTTACTCCGTGGCTGGCTGCATGGCTGCGTGGCTGGGTGGCTGCGTGGATGGGTGGCTGACCCCTGACGTCCTCCAGTCCTTTCTCTTGCTTTTTGTTCCTCCTTCTATTTATATTCTTTGTCTACTAACCCCACCTGTCCTTGTTCCTGCCTCGCTATTGGCCATTCATCTCTTTATTAGGACCATCAAGTGTTTCAGACAGGCACAGTAACACAGCTTCCCAGAGCTAAACAAATGCAGCATAAACAAACGTCACGCACCTGAAACTAATATTCCCCAACAGGCGTTGAAATAAAATGAACGTTCTCACTGATTGGTGGGGCAATATCAAGTGACCTTACATCCATACATGTAATTAGTCTTTAGGAAGGATCAGAGAGAAAGGGACAGATGAAAGAAGAATATGAAGGAATAATGGCTACAAGATTCCCAGTGGTGAAGATCATCCATTTGTGAAGGTAGGAAACGAAGTCATCACTAAACAGAAAAAATGCACTGAAGACCACATGGAGCCACATCATGGTCACACAACCAAGAGGTGAAGGTGGAAGAAATCTTCAAAGCAGCTGGTGAGGAGAGGGATACATTAGAAAAAGCAATTGTGAAGGATGACTTATCATCAGAAATAAAGACCTAGAGACAATGGAATGACATTTTTCTTGCTTTCATATGTGTGTATGTTCATGTTTGCCCATGTGTGAGCACATGTGGTGTATTAGGTACGTGTGTGTGTGTGTGTGTGTGTGTGTGTGTGTGTGTGTGCATACATGTGGAGCCCTAAGGTCAATGTTGGGATTCATATTCAATTACTCTTCTACTTTATTCAATGAAGCAGGGTCTCTTAAGCAAATCCAGAGCTCATCTTTCTAGTGAGTTTGCTCTGGGGATGCCCTGCTTCTACCTTGGGGAGCCGGAATTACAGGCTGGCCACCATGCTCATTTTGTATTTATCTAGGTTCTGGAGATTAGAACTACACCCCTCGTGACTGCATAGCAAACCCTTCACTAAACCATCTCCCCAGCTTCAAAGTGTCATTTTTGGGGATGAGGGATAAGGCATTTCTGGAATTCAGGCTGTCCTCAGGCTCAAAAAATCATCCTAACTCAGCCTCCTGAGTGCAGGGATCACAAATGTGTGCCACTATGCCTAGCTTGGAATCATATTTTTAAATTTCTTAACGAAAAATAATCACAATTCTATATGTATTAAAAAACAACAAACAATAATTCCAAATGGACACCAATATCTAGAGAATGTGTTTTTTTAGATACAAAATGAAAATCAAAACTATGGTTTTGATTTGTTTTTTTGGAGACAGGGTTTCTCTGTAGCTTTGGAGCCTGTCCTGGAACTAGCTCTTGTAGACCAGGCTGGTCTCGAACTCACAGAGATCTGCCTGCCTCTGCCTCCTGAGTGCTGGGATTAAAGGCATGCGCCACCACTGCCCAGCCGAAAACTATGTTTTAAGATGAATAAAAAGTCTAAGGACTGTGTTCCAGAAGAATTCAAAAGGAAAACACATCAAATAATAAATATTTCAAATACAAAAGAAGGAATTAAAAGCACTGAAAATGATAACTATCTTGATAAATATAAGACTTTCTTCTTGTTTTTAATCTTAGTGTCTTTAAACTGCAAATGATTCTTTAAAGTTAAAAAACAGTATTTAATTTTAGGATCACTAACATGTGTCAATGATAAGAGAGTGAGTTAATAGAATTAAACTTTTACAGGCTCTTTCATTTTCTATGAATTCATAGAAAGTTAAGTCTATATAGGTTTTAAGTCAGGACTCACATTATCTTGTTTAGAATACCTAACGAGTAAAGGAAATGCAAGGAGGGATGGGCAAAAAGTCGTTGGAGGAATTCAGTGGAATAAAATAACTTTATTTAATTAACCAAAGAGAAAGTAGAAGTCAAAATAATGATGATGAAAGTATATGAAATAACTATAAAATGGTATTTTAACATTTCTCTAGACGAGAGCTGGGGATGTAGTGCCAGGGGAAAGTTAGTGAGTGAATACCACAGTCTTCACCTAGCGCCACCCCCAGTACTACAGAACTCCACTGTGGTGATACACACTTGCAATCTTAGCACTGGGGATGTAGAGGAAAAAGGACCATAATGGGTCCTTCTTGGCTGCATAGAGTGTTCAAGGCCAGCCTGGGACACACTATTTCAAATAACAACAGCAACCAAGTTTATCTAGAAGAATAAACAAATGGAGAAAAACCAAGAGAACCACTGCTGTGGGAGAATTATCTGTATTCTGTCAATCATGTATTTTAATAAAATGCTGATTGGCCAGGCAGGAAGTATAGGGGGGTCAACCAGACAGGAAGTAGAGGCAGGGCAAAGAGAACAGGAGAATGCTGGGAAGGAGGAAGCCCATTCCTCCCATTCCTGCCCAGATTCCAAAGAAGCAACATGTGATCTGCCTTGCTGTGAAAGGTACTGAGCCACATGTCTAACATAGATCAGAATAATGGGTTAATATAAATGATAAGAGCTAATAAGTAACCTGAGCTAATGGGCCAATCAGTTTATAACTAATGTAGACCTGTGTGTGATTTTCTTTAGGACTTGCCGGCTGTGGGGTACCGGGTGGGACAGAAACCCCAACAAGCAGGCCTCATGTTACAAACCACACATCCCCTTTTGTTCACTTGTTTGAGGCAGGGTCTTACTATACCTCTCAGGCTGGCCTCAAATTTGTAATCCTTCTGCCTTAGCTTCCCACAGTGTGAAGACTATAGGTATGCACCATCATGCCTGTCTAAGAAAAACTTATTCTAACATGATATAAGAATGTTCACAAAACTACAGTGGTTAAAACCTTGTGGTACTAACTCAGAAGAGACAGGTGAATACAAAAAGGGCCATTGGTATGGGAGCATTTGCCATTTCCATTTGGTGTTGCTAATGAGGGACACATGAGTCAACACATCAGATGTGGAAGACCAAACATTTCCACCAAAGATTGGAAAGAAAGCAAAGATATCTGCTTTTACAACTTCATTACACTGTTGTGTAAAAGTGATGTGGATGTTTTCTTTATTTGTAGATGTCATGCTAAGGCAATTCAATAGGGTAAATGAGAATCTTTTCAACACATAATTCTTTTTTATTGAAAAAAAATTTCTGCCTCCTCCCCGTCTCCCATTTCCCTCCCCCTCCTCCCACTTCTCTCCCCCTCCCCTCACTCCTCTCCCCCTCCCTCTCCAGTCTGAATAGCAGTCAGGGTTCCCTGCCCTGTGGAAAGTCCAAAGTCCTCCCCCCTCCATCCTGGTCTAGGAAGGTGAACATCCAAACTGGCTAGGCTCCCACAAAGCCAGAACCTGAAGTAGGATTAAAACCCAGTGCCATTGTCCTTGGCTTCTCAGTCAACACATAATTCTTGAATAAGTAGCTTTTCATATGGAAAGTGGCCAACCTTAACCTCAAGCTCATCTATGGATCATACACAAGTCCAACCCATGTCCAATGGTTTGATAGAAATGGAAACACTGATCTAACATTTATAAATTAATGTAAAAGAACCAGAGTTATCCAAACCCACTCTTTCCCCTTTTAAGAGATCATTTTCACAAAGCTATTGGTGGAATGAATTCCCACAATGATGTACATATTGTGGAAAATGGATCTGCAACAAAAATGAGAAAACTACAATGACAGACTGAGTAAAAATGAATTCCAAGAATGTTACTGCATGATTCAACTTTTAGAAAGTTCAAGAATATGCAAGACCTACAGCAATAGAAAGAATAGTGGTTACTTACTGTGGATGGGATGGAATTGAAGGAGACATAAAGGATCTTTGTTGGGGATGAAGGAAATCTTGTTCTTGGATCTAGGTTTGTTAATGCCCATATGCTATATATGCACATCATAATCCATCCAATTATAGAGTAAAACATAAACCAAAATGCTAACCACATTGAAGTTGAATGTTTCTTCTTGGAAACGCCCATGTTTTCAGGTTTCCCAATGAACATTTATTTCTTGAACAAGTAGAATTCACGTTTAAGAAATAAATCATTTTGTTGTTTAAGATAGTGAGGTACTTTTATTTTTATAATTTGGTCACTTACAAATTTATGTCTAACAAGGTCACATTTTCCCTGGATGTACTTATTGTTCTAACATTTTTGCATTAGCATACTGCCTACAGTGCATTTCAAAGTTCAAACAAATTATGTATGGCATTTATGTGGCTGGAAAGTAAGTTGGATAAAATGAGCTGGCCTAGAAGATTCACCACCATAGTGATGTGGTATGCCTCTCTGTATGCTGTGAATATGTTTTATTACCATTGGTTAATAAAGAAGATGATTTGACCAATAGCCAGGCAGAATAGAGCCAGGCAGGAAAAGCAAACAGAGATTGAGTGAAAAAAAGGGCAAAGTCAGGAAGACATTGGCAGCTGACGGAGAAGCAAGATATGAGGTAACAAGTAAAACATAGAATAATAGAAATGGGTTAGTTTAAGCTGTAAGAGGTAGTTAATAATAAACCTGAGCTAACAGGCCAAACAGTTTGTAATTGATATTAAGCCTCAGAGTGGTTCCTGCACTCCTTTCTCCTCCTTCTCTTCAGGATTCCCGAACTGCACCTAATGTCTGATTGTGGGTCTATGCATCTACTTTCATCAGTTGCTGGATGATGCCTCTCTGATGACAATTGGGATAAGCACCAATCTGGTCTCTGGAGGTGGTTAGTTCAGGCTACTTATCCACTATTGCTAGGAGTCTAAGATGGGGTCCTCCCCATAGACTCCTGGGAGATTTCCCTGAACCAGGCTTCCACTTGGCTCCAAAATGCACCCCCCTGCAGTTCCCCCAGCACTCCTCCCCTTCACACTCCTCCCAAACTTATCACTTGTGTTCCCATCCACACCTGCTCACAGACACTCACAAAATCTTTTATTTCCCCTTCCTAGGGAGATCTGGGTGTCTTCCCATGAAATCTTTTTATTACCTAGTCTCTCTGGGTTTATAGATTGTAGAGATTTTAGGATCACTTTTGTATACTATATCATCTGCAAATGGTGAAAGTTTGACTTCTTCCTTTCCAATTTGTATCCCCTTGATCTCCTTTTGTTGACTTATTGCTCTGGCTAAAATCTCAAGAACTATTTTGAATAGATATGGAGAGAGTGGACAACCTTGTCTTGTTCCTGATTTCAGTGGAATCGCTGGGAGTTTATCTCCATTTAGTTTAATGTTGGCTGTTGGCTTGTTGTATATTGCCTTAATTATGTTTAGGTATGTTCTTTGTATCCCTTCTCTTTCCAAAACCTTTATCATAAAGAGATGTTGTATTTTGTCAAAGACTTTTTCAGCATCTAATGAGATTATTGTGTGTATGTGTGTGTGTGTTTCAGTTTGTTTATATAGTGGATTACATTGACAGATTTTGTATGTTGAACCATCTCTGCATCTCTGGGATGAAGCCAACTTGATCGTGGTGAATTATTTTTATGATGTGTTCTTGGATTCTCTTTGTCAGTGTTTTATTGAGTATTTTTCATCAGTGTTCATGAGTGAGACTGGACTGTAATTCTCTTTTTTAGTAATGTTTTTGTGTGGTTTGTGTATCAGTGTAATTGTAGCCTCATACAAAGAGTTTCACAATGTTTCTTCTGTTTCTATTATGTGGAATACTTTGAGGAATATAGGAATTAGTTCTTTGAAGTTCTGGTAGAATTCTCGACTAAAACCAACTGGTCCTGGGCTTTTTTTTTTTGGTTGAGAGGGTTTTGATGACTGCTTCTATTTCCTTAGGGGTTATAGTTCTATTTAAATTGTTCAATTGGTCTTGATGTTGTTCCTATACAGAAAATTATCCATTACTTTTACATTTTCCAATTTTGTGGAGAACAGGTTTTTGTAGTATGACCTAATGATTCCCAGGATTTCCTCAGTGTCTGTTGTTATGTCCTCCTTTTAATTTCTGATTTTGTTAAATTGGATGTTTTCTCTCTGCCTTTTGATGAGTTTGGATAAGGGTTTGCCTGTCTTGTTGATTTTCTCAAAGAACCAGCTCTTTGTTTCATTGATTCTTTATATTGTTTTCTTGGTTTCTATTTTATTAATTTCAGCCCTCAATTTGATTACTTCCTCTTGTTTACTCCTCCTGGGTGAGTTTGCTTGTTTTTGTTCTAGAGCTTTCAGGTGTGCTGTTAAGTCACTAATGTGAGGTTTCTTCCCCTTTCTCTATGTAGGGACTTGGTGTTATGAACTATCCTCTTAGCACTGCTTTCATAGTGTCCTATAGGTTTGGGTACATTGTGCTTTCAATAATAGGAAGTCCTTAATTTCTTTTTTTCTTCCTTGACCCAGGGGTGGTTCAATTTCCACGAATTTGTAGGCTTTCTACAATTATTTATTTATTTTGATTTTCGAGACAGGGTTTCTCTGTAGCTTTTGGTTTCTGTCCTGGAACTAGCTCTTGTAGACCAGGCTGGCCTTGAACTCCCGAGTGCTGGGATTAAAGGCGTGCGCCACCACCGCCCGGCGCTTTCTACAATTATTATTGCTGTTAAATTCTAACTTTAAACCGTGGTGATCTGATAAGATACAGAGGGTTATTCAAATTTTTTGTATCCGTTGAGGTTTGTTTTGTTACTGAGTATGTGGCCAAGTTTAGAGAAGGTTTCATGAGGTGCTGAGAAGAAGGTATATGCTTTTGTATTTGAGTAGAATGTTCTGTAGATGTCTGTTAAGTCCATTTGAGTCTTGTCATCTGTTAGTTCTCTTATTTCTCTGTTAAGTTTCTGTCTGGCAGACCTGTCCATTGTGGAGAGTGGGGTGTGAAAATCTCCTATTAGTGTGTGGGGTTTGATGTGTGATTTAAGCTTTAGTAATGTTTCTTTTACATATGTGGGTGCTCTTGTATTTGGGGCATAGGTCTTCAGTATTGAGACTTCATCTTAATGGATTGTTCCTGTTATGATTATAAAGTGTCCTTCTCCATCTCTTCTGATTGATTTTAGCTTGAGGTCTATTTTGTTAGATATTAGGATAGCTACACAAGCTTGTTTCTTGTTCACTTGATTGGAAAATCTTTTCCCAACCCTTTACTCTAAGGTGATGTGTGTCTTTGAGGTTGAGGTGTGTTTCTTCTAAACAGCAGAAGGGTGGATCCTGCTTTTGTATCCATTTTCTTATCCTGTGCCTTTTTATAGGTGAATTGAGTCCATTGATATTAAGAGATATTGATGACCAGTGATTGTTCATTTCTGTTATTTTTTTGCAGTATTTCCCTTCTTTCGGGTTTCCTAGTGTGAGGTTATCTGTTGCCTGTGTTTTTGTGGGTGCAGTTAGCTGGGTTGGAGCTTTCTATCTAGAACTTTCTGTAGTTTTGGATTTGTATATTGTTTAAATCTGGTTTTGTCATGAAATATCTTGTTTTCTCCATCTATGATGATTGAAAGCTTTACTGGGTACAGTAGTCTGTGCTTGCATTCATGGTCTCTTAGTGTCTGCAGCACATCTGTCCAGGACCTTCTGGCTTTCAAGGTTTCCATTGAGAAGTCAGGTGTAATTCTGATATGTCTGCCTTACTTGACCTTTTTCCTTTGCAGCTCTTAATATTCTTTCTTTATTCTGTATGCTCTGCATTTTGAATATTATATGGCGAGGGGACTTTTTTCTTTTTGGTCCAGTCTATTTGGAGTTCTGTAAGCTTCTTGTACCTTCATAGGGATATCCTTCTTTAGGTTGGGAAAGTTTTCTTCTATGATTTTGTTGAAAATATTTTCTGTGCCTTTGAGTTGGAATTCTTCTCCTTCTATTCCTATTATTCTAAGGTTTGTTCTTTTCATTGTGTCCAATATTTCTTCGATGTGTTGTTAAGAATTTGTTAGATTTAGTTTTCTTTGACTGATGTATATATTTCCTCTATAGTATTCTCAGCACCTGAGATTCTCTCTTCCATCTCTTGTATTCTGTTGATTATGCTTGTTTCTGTAATTCCCATTCATTCACCCAGATTTTCCATTTCCAGAATTCCCTCAGTTTCTGTTTTCTTTATTACTTCTATTTCAATCATCAAGTCTTGAATTGTTTTAACTGTTTGCTATAGTTATTTGATTGTTTTTCTTGATTTTTTGGGATCATTTCTTTGAGAGATTTATTGATTTCTTCCATTTTTTGTTTGCCTTTTCCTCCATTTCTTTAAGGGAGTTTTTAATTTCCTCCTTAAAGGTCTCCATCATTTTCATAATGTTACATTTAAAGTTTCTTTCTTTTACTTCTTCTGGGTTAGGATGATCAAGTCTTCCTGTTGTGTAATCACTGGGTTCTGGTGTTACCGTTTTTGCTTTTTGAATGAATTCTTGCATTGGCACCTACCCATCTCTTCCTCTAATTGGTGCCAACAGTGTCTTTGCCTCTTGGTCCAATCCTTGCAGTGGCTGTCTGTGTCTTTGGGAACTGTTCTTGGTCTATTCTGTGTCTCATGGAGCCACTGTGGTTTTTTTTTGTCCTGCTCTCTGCAGTGACAGCCTGTGCTTCAGAATTCCTCTCTTCGTCCTCTCTGTAGGAAGCTTGCCTGCTGGCTGGCTAGAGAAGCTGAGGCAGGTGGGGGAGCGGCCTGGGGTTTTGCCCCTATGGAGGGCCGAGAGAGTGGGGTGCTTTGCTGGGTGGTGTTCAACTCACCTTTTCTTCCTCTCAGTGTATTTGAGTTTTTCTGTAGTCATGGGGGTGGGAGGTAGGGGAGATAGGAGGATTTGGGGGCAGAGTGGGACTTGAGGCTTACCGGGTCTGAGCGATGGGATGGGGGTATTGGAGCAGCCTACCTGCAGGAAACTTACCTGTTGGCTGGCTAGAGAAGCTAAGGTAAGTGGAGGGGCCTGGGATTTTCCTTGGTATGGAAGGCCTAGAGAGTGGGGTATCCCACCAGGTGGGTGCTCACTTTCCTCTTGATCCTCTCTGTGAATCTATAGCCTGTGTTACCTTGTATACTTCTTATAATTTGATACGAATCTCCTTCAGGTTAGAAACATTTTCTTCTATAATTTTGTTGAAAATATTTTCTGGGCGTTTGAACTGGGTTTCTTCTTCTCCCTCTAGTCCTATTATTCTTCAATTTGGTCTTTTCGTAGTGTTGCAGATTTCCTGGATGATGTGGGAGTTATTTCTTATTAATAAAGAAACTGCCTAGACCCATTTGATAGGCCAACTCTTAGGTAGGCGGAGTAAACAGAAAGGAATGCTGGGAGAAAGAAGCTGAGTCAGGGAGTCGCCATGGTTCTCCCACTCCAGACAGACGCAGGTTAAGATCATTCCTGGTAAGCCAGCTCATGGGCTACACAGACTAATAGAAATGGGTTAGATCAATATGTAAAAGCTAGCCAATAAGAAACTGAAACTAATGGGTCAGGCAGTGTTTAAAAGAATACAGTTTCCTTGTAATTATTTCGGGTAAAGCTAGCCGGGTGGCGGGACACAGCCCGCCGCTCTGTATTTCAACACCTGGATGTTTTGCACCAGGAGGTTTTTTTTTTTTTGACTTAACACTTAACATTTTCTTTGACCAATGTACCCATTTTTCTGTTGTATCTTTAGTGCCTGAGATTCTCTCTTCCACCTCTTGTATTCTGTTGGTTAATCTTTCCTGTTAGAGTTTCTAAGTTTTTCATTTCCAGATTTCTTTCATCTTGGGCTTTCTTATTGATTCTATTTCCACTTTCAGCTCTTTAAAGACTTAATTAATTTCCTTCTATTGTTTGTGTTTTCATAGATTTTTTTTAAAAAAATTTATTCATTTTCCTCTATTGTCCACATAAAGGTTGTTTTAAGGTCTTTTTATTGTGCTTCCACAATGTTGGAGGCATACTGTCCTGGCTGCTGTTGAGTGTGCATTTATTCTGGTGTCTTGGTATCTGCAATAGAAAAGATTTTAATTGTAGATGCTGATATTTGTTTTTGTCTTTGTTGGATGGGTGCTTTTTCCCTTGGTTTCTCTTTTCTCTCTGAGTCTTAGAAGAGTATAATGGCTGCTCATTGCCTAGAGGGACATCTTCTGGGGTCCTGATAGGTATAGGTATTTGTGGCCTAGAGGGACATCTTCTGGGGTCCAGATAGGTATAGGTACTAGGGGTTCCAGGGAAAATGTGCTTCTGGGTTTTGGGACCTGAGATTTAGAAATGGGGAAAACCTGAGGGCTTCACAAATGTGAGGAAAGCAGAAGGTTTCACCTGTGCCTGCTTACTTAGCCCCTTCATTATGGAGATGGAGAATTTGGAGAGGAGACTGCAGACAGTTTGCTAAACAGCTGGAGATGAGACTGGGGGTTGGACTTAGGGGTATGGAGGGAGAGCCCACTTGCTTCCCTAGTCAGAGTCGCCTGTGGGTTCCCAGGAAGTGCCTGCTGGAGTTGGGAGGAGGTGGTGGGACAAAGTAATGATTGGGGAGAAAGGAGGTTGTGAGAAGAAGATCTATGGGATTCACTGGAGATGCGGACAGAATGGAAATGGAGGCTGCAGCAGATATTCTGCTCCAGAGCTGGGGATGAGACTGGGGATTGGATCTGGAGGAGCTGAAGGGGAGGTGAAGGTTGGTTAGCTAATTTGCTTTCCTGGCCAGAGTGACCTATTAATTTCTAGGCAGTCTGATCTCAATACTTAAATCTTTTTTTTTTTTTTGAGACAGGATTTCTCTGTAGCTTTGGAGCCTGTCCTGGAACTAGTTCTTGTAGACCAGGCTGGCCTCAAACTCACAGAGATCTGCCTGCCTCTGCCTCCCTAGTGCTGGGATTAAAGGCATGCACTACCACCGCCTGGCTTAATACTTAAATCTTATTGGTGGATGATTATTAGAAGATTCTTTGAGGCATATAAAAACTAGATCACCAACTATTTTACTGAAGACAAACTGAGGTTATTGGTTTCTAGAATCTTCTAATCACTCTATCCTGTTGTTCTGTCATTGGTGTTTTAATAGTTGAAATGTCCTGCTTTCTGTGACAAAATGAAGTCCTGTTTGCATGTATAATATGTTGCTTTTAAAAAATTTATTTTTAAATTTCATTTTACATTTCAACCACAGTTTTCCCTCCCACTCCTCCTACTGCTCTGGCTTTCCTCCCTCCCCAGCACACCTCCCATCCTCTCCTCCCAGTGGGTAAGGGCTCCCATGGGGAGTCAGCAACATCTGGCACATTAGGTTGGGGCAGGGCTGAGCATTAAGGCTGAGCATGGCATCCCACCATAGGGAATGGGCTCCAAAATGCTAGCTCGTGTATCAGGGGTAGATTTTGGTCCTACTGCCAGGTGCCTCTCACAGAGTCCAGAGTCCAAGCTTCATCACTGTCTCCCACTTATGGAGGGCCTAGTTCAGTTCCAAGGGGACTCTATAGCTGTTGGTCTGGAGTTCATGATTTTCCATGAGCTTTGTTCAGTTGTCTCTGTAGATTTCTCCATCACGATCTTGACCTCTCTTGCTCATCTATTTCCTCCTTCCCCTCTTTGACTGGGTTCCCAGAGCTTGACCTGGTGCTTGGTCGTGGATCTCTGCATCTGGTTCCATCAGTTATTGGATGAAGGCTCTATGATGAGAGTTGGGGCATTCACCAGCTTGATACAGGGCAAGGCAGTTCAGGCTCCCTCTCCACTATTGCTAGGAGTCTTAGCTGGGGTCATCCTTGTGGATTCTTGGGAGTTTCCCTAGCACCAAGTTTCTCCCTAATCCCATAATGACTCTCTCTATCAAGATATCTTCTTCATTGTTCTTCCACTTTGTCTCTCCTCCAACTCAACCTCCTGTTTCCTCACGTTCTTATTCCACTTTCCCTCCCCTGTACTGCCCCTTTGCCCCAGTTTACCCAGGAGATCTCATCTAATTCCCCTTCCCAGGGGGATCCATGTGTCCCTCTTAGGGCCCTCCTTGTTACTTAGCTTCTCTGGAGCTATGGATTGTGGTCTGGTTAGCCTTTGCTTTACATCTAACATCCACTTATAAATGAGTACACACTGTGTTTGTCTTTTTGTCTTTCTGAGTCTGGGTCACCTCACTCAGGATTTTTTTTTTCTAGTTCCATCCATTTGCCTGCAAATTTCATGATGTCGTTTTTTTTTTTTCAGCTGAGTAATGCTCCATTGTGTACCACATTTTATTTATCCACGCTTCACTTGAGGGACATCCAGGTTGTTTCCAGGTTCTGGCTATTACAAATAAAGCTTCTACGAACATTTCTGAGGAATTGTCCTTGTGGTATTATTGAGTATCCTTTGGGTCTTGAAGTAGATTGCTTCCCAATTTTCTGAGAAACCACCATACTGATTTCCAAAGTGGTTGTACAAGTTTGCACTCCCACCAACAGTGAAGACGTGTTTCCCTGATTCCACATCCTCTTCAACATAAGCTGTCCTCAGTATTTGATGGAGGTGGGTGTTGTATCTTATCTGTTGCTTTCATTGGTTAAGTAATAAAGAAAACTGCTTGGCCCTTTGATAGGGTAGAATTTAGATAGGCAGAGTAAACAGAAGAGAATGCTTGGAGAAAGAAGCCGAGTGAGAGAGTCACCATGATTCTCCCACTCCAGACAGATGCAGGTTAAGATCTTCTCTGGTAAGCCACCTCGTGGGCTACACAGATTATTAGAAATTGGTTAGATCAATATGTAAGAGCTAGCCAATAAGAAGCTGGAACTAATGGGCCAGGCAGTGTTTAAAAGAATACAGTTTCCATGTAATTATTTCGGATAAAGCTAGCTGGGTGGCGGGAAGCAGTCTGCCGCTCTTATTACAACAAGTATTTTTGATCTTAGCCATTCTGACAGGTATAAGATGGTATCTCAAAGTCATTTTGATTTGTATTTCCCTGATGATTAAAGATGTTGAGCAATTCCTTAAATGTTTTTCGGCCATTTGAGATTCTTCTAATGAGAGTTCTCTGTACCTCACTTTTAATTGGATTATTACAGCTTAGTTTGGGTATAAAAACAGACACGTGGACCAATGGAATTGAACTGAAGAGCCTGGCATTAATCCATACACCCATGAACACCTGATTTTCAACAAAGAAGCTAAAATGGAACAGTGGAAAAAGGAAAGCATCTTTAAAAAGTGGTGCTGGCATATCTGGGCATCAACATGTAGAAGAATGCAAATAGATCCTTATCTATCACCATGCACAAACTCAAGTCCAAGTGGATCAAGGACCTCAACATAAATCCAGTTACCTTGAACCTGATAGAAGAGAAAGTGGAAAGTAGGCTTGAACACATTGGCACAGGAGACCATTTTCTAAATATAACACCAGTAGTAGAGACACTGAGAACAACAATCAATAAATGGGACCTCCTGAGACTGAGAAACTTATGTAAGGCAAAGGGCATGGTAAATAAGACAAAATGACAGCCTACAGAATGGAAAAAAAAGATTCATTAACCCCCAATTTGACAGAGAACTGATCTTCAAAATATATAAAGAACTCAAGAAAACAGACCCCAAAGTAAAATGTTGTCTTAAAAAGCTCCTGCTATTGGGTCAGTCTTTAATCCCAGCACTCAGGAGGCAGAGGCAGCTGGTCTCTGTGAGTTCAAGGCCAGACTGGTCTACAAGAGCTAGTTCCAGGACAGGCTCCAAATCTACAGAGAAACCCTGTCTCAAAAAAAAAAAAACCCAAACAAACAAACAACAAACAAACAAACAAAAACTCCAAAAAAGGCCCTGCTATTGTTAAACTCTAAGTACAAAATGGCACAGCGTCACCTTGATACTTTGTCAAAATAGACAGGAGGCCTGTAGCTAATTGTCTGTCATTTGTATATTAAATGAAACAAGAAAATGTGGTGTCAAGAAACCTGTGTCAACTGTATCAAATTCTTACAAGGACTGGATGTTTGCAAATAGAGTTGCAAAGCTTTGCCTCGTTTATGAGTCAATGATTAGGTTTCCCTTCCCTCTCCCTTCTTTCATTTTTTTCCTCCAGTTACTTTCATTTCTTAATTCTTTTGTTCTCTCCATGTTTTCCAAGATGTTTACACTGGTGTTCAGGAGTGATGGCTGGAAGTCATAACTCCTTATTAAGCTGTAACTGAAGAGACTGAAAATATATTTTGGCTTGCTTCAATAGAATTACAAAAAGACCAAAATTTTCTTCTTATAATTTAGAACTCTAAAAAAATAGTAGGGGTGGGCTATGGTTCAGTGGTAAAGCACTTATATAACAAATAGTGCTATGTTTAATTCCTAGTACTAAATACAAAGAACACAGCATAAAAATTAGCATAAGAAATAGTCATAAAAATTGAGTGTCCTTGAGCCGGGTGCACGCCTTTAATCCTAGCACTGGGGAGGCAGAGGCAGGTAGATCTCTGTGAGTTCAAGGCCAGCCTGGTCTACAATAGCTAGTTCCAGGACAGGCTTCAAAAGCTACAGAGAGGGACTGGAGAGATGGCTCAGCGGTTAAGAGCGTTGCCTGCTCTTCCAAAGGTCCTGAGTTCAATTCCCAGCAACCACATGGTGGCTCACAACCATCTGTAATGAGGTCTGGTGCCCTCTTCTGGCCTGCAGGCATACACACAGACAGAATATTGTATACATAACAAATAATAAATATTTTTAAAAAAAAGCTACAGAGAAATCCTGTCTTGAAAAGAAAAAAAAATTGCGTGTCCTCTTGTCCACCCTCTCCCCCCAAAACAGTAGCAACTGGACTGAGCAGAAAATCAAGTTTAGGTCCTAGCTCTGTTCTTTATCAACTGTTTCATTCTGAAAACATATTAGTCTCTCTAAGCTCACTGTTACTTGTCTGTAAAATAAAGAAAAACTTAGTACATGTCAAACAAGAAACCAAGTGTCCCAGCATAAAGATCTCCAGATTTGAATTGTTGAAAAACCTCTATATACTTATAAACAAGGGTGCAACATAAATGTTTTGATGAATGTGTACTCAATTTTATCAAATTGAGCTGAGTAGCATACACATCATCTTATATCCTTTATTGTGGTAAGAATATTAGAATATACTCCCTGGGCAGTTTTCAATAGCACAGTGCATCATTAATCATAATAGCCACACTGTAAAATAGATTATCATAATCTATCCCTAATGTCAGACACAAACTTGGTATCCTTTCACAGGTATTTCCCCAACTCCACCAAGCCCTGAAGAAGGATCGCTTTTATAATGAAATGGATTTCATTACTAATATTGCCAACACAAGCATAGGTAGCACTGTTCTAGGCAACCTGAAGCAGAACAAGGTCTAAAGTCCTTTTCGCTCAAAATGGCTCCAGATGCATGTGTATTTGTTCATCAAAGTGGGGTAGGAGGGCCGAAGGGAAGGGAGAGTTTTAAAAAGGCAGGCTTGCCTGTGTGGGGGTTTTATGTAAAGAGGAAATTGAGTCTCTATTTCTGCGGAGGTCCACAGCTGTTATGAACACTGCTGTAAATACACATTTGATTTTATTTCTGTGGTTCATGATGTCTGCATATCGGTGGGGATATTGCTTTGGTGGATAGCTCTATTATTTTGAGGTGCTATTTCCTCTCGGTGCTGATTTTCCTGAATATGGCTGTGTGTCTGTTTTATGTGAGGCAATCTGTTTGCCTATTTATGAGGAAACTTACCTGCTGATTCATTTTCTTGGCTCTCAGCATTTTCCTCCATTCCTATTTTTCTTTCCACTAATAGCAATTGATAGCTATCGACTAGCTCTGACATGATTCTGGTTTTATGAGTATTTTTTTTGCACACAAACTGCTCCTTGGTTGTGCCTATAATTGGTACAGTCACGGCAGAGTCATTTTTAGATTTAATTGGTTGTTCCTGACTTACTTTTAAATAGTTACTTGTGTACAAACCAACCACTGAGCATAGTCTGGCGAGAATACTTTCCATCAGTTTAAAAGCACAGCCATATTTCTGAACCTGCACTGAAAGGGGAAAGATTGTTAAGGATACACATGTACACTCTCAAATGGACTCCGGGTGTTCTGCCATGCCTATGAACAAATAAGGGCGACGTTGGCATGGCAATGTAATTCAACCTCCCTCCACCACTTGTTAGTTTGTACTTAACCAGATCAAAACCCTATGACTCCAAACTGTAAGTCAGACAACACAGCTCCTCCTCTTTTATTTTGATAGATGTTAATTACCACAGGCAGGAGCAATGGAGTAATTCAATTACTGGCTATAATGTCATGTCATTTAATTAATAATACATGCCCCATATCTTAGTGAGAGAGAAGAGTGTGAAGGATTTGGAGACAGATTACAGCAAAATATTGTAATTCAGATACGTGTGATGGAAATTCTAAGAGTCATTGCCAAGGGTTAGCTCCTGATATAGCCTACAGGGGATGGACATAATGGTGCATGTCCAATTGCTTGGTGCCAAAGCTATTTCTTAGTGAAACAAAATAGGATTCATTATGAGACAGTGATTGATAGTGAGGTTGCCAACTCTTAAACCGGACATGTGGTGATAGCACCAGCAGTAAGAATAGTATCATCAATGATAACACACATACACAGCACTTACCAAATTCCTGGCAATTGTCTAAAGACGGTCAGTCTTTAAACTTGTCCGTGTTCGTCATCCTTTATGTTTAAAGAAATATCTATTCTTATCTTAGATTCCTTCAGAGCAAGACTTGCTATTTTATTTTTGAGATGAAGTCTGATGTAGCCCAGGCTGGCCTCATACTTGCTATATAGTCAATATTCCTGCCTCCATCTATCTCCCCAGTGCAGAAATTTCATGTGTGTCTCAGCATGCCCAAATTTGTGGAAAGCTGCAGATTGAGCCCAGGGCTTCATGCTAGACAAACAAGCACTCTATCAACTGAACTACAGTTCTATTTATGGAATACAGTGCTTAGGACAAGAATTTGAATGTAAGACATATACTTGGTACATGAAGGAAGCTGGCAAAGAGTGGATAAGAGACAGGAATGAAAACGTAGCCAAGGGGCTGGAGAGATGCCTCAGAGGTTGGGAGCACTGACTGCTCTTCCAGAGGTCCTGAGTTCAAATCCCAGCAACCACATGGTGACTCACAACCATCTGTAATGAGATCTGGTGCCCTCTTGTGGCCTGCAGGCATACATGGAGGCTGAACACTGTGTATATAGTAAATAAACAAATCTTAAAAAAAAAAGAAAAGGTAGCCAACCTGCTGGGTGAGTGTCTAGAGCTCACAAAGCACATACTAAAAAGGCGCTGAATCTGTACATGCAGTTTCTCTCCATTCTTCCCAGGACTGTGGAAATGGAGATGCCGGCATCTTCACTGACCCCCTGAGAGTCTCAGGGACTATCCACATACAGATGGGATTTGAATCACAACTTGCATGTGAACACTTCTCTGGTTCGTAGGTCCGGTCATGTGCTTTTGGTTGTTTTCATCTGGTAGATATTGTTCATTGAATTTGAGGTTCAATGGCCTTACCAATGGTCTCTTGTTCAAAGGTACTATTTGTGTGAAATGTTAAGTGCAAAAATGCAAGGAACATCACAATGTGTACATTATGTATATAAAAAGAAAAGGCAAAAAAATCCATGCTTACTTGACTACGTGGAGGAAATGTTAGGATAAAACATAAAAATGTAATGACATAGAAGGGGAGAAGCAGAGATAGGGACACAGAGAGAGGAGAGCTTTAAATAAGAGATCTGGTTCATTTTCCCCCTAGGTTTGACACATACTTATTCCATTGTTCTTTTTTATTCTTTTTAAAACAATCTCATTTTACATACTAATCCCAGTTCCCTCTCCCTTCTGTCCTCCAGCTCCCCCCACTCTCTGCTTACCCCATCACCCATCCACGCTTCAGAGAGGGTGAGACTTCCCATGGGGAGTTCACAAAGTCTATCACATCAGTTGAGGCAGGACCAAGGCCCTTCCTCCTGTATCTAGGCAGAGCAAGGTATTCCTCCATAGGAAATGGGCTCCAAAAAACCAGTTTATGCACTAGGGATAAAAACTGGTTCCAGCCAGGCGATGGTGGCTCACGCCTTTAATATCAGCACTCAGGAGGCAGTGACAGGCGGATCTCTGTGAGTTCGAGGACAGCCTGGTCTACAAAGGGAGTTCCAGGACAGGCTCCAAAGCTACAGAGAAACCCTGTCTCAGAAAAACCAACAACAACAACAACAAACAAAAAAAAAACAAAAAAAACTGGTTCCAATGCTAGTGGCCCCACTAACTGCCCATGCCATGCAACTGTCACCCACATTCAGAGGGCCTACTTTGGTCTTATGCAGGTTCCCCATCCTTCAGTCTGGAATCAGTGAACTCCCACTTGCTTGGGTCAGTTGTTTCCATGGGTTGGCCCTTTTGCTCATGATATTGCTCTTCCTCCTCTATGACTGGGTTCCAGGAGTTTAGCCCAGTGCTTAGCTGTAGGTCTCTGCATCTGTTTTAATCAATTATAGTAGGCAAGGGGAAGGGCAGTTAAGGTATCCTCTCCACTATTGCTTAGATTCTTAGCTGAGGTCACCCTTGTGGATTCCTGGGAATTTTCCTAGTGCCTGGTTTCTTGCTAACCCCATAATGAGTCCCTCTTTCAAGGTATCTCTTTCTTTGCTCTCCCTCTCTGTCCTTCCCACAACTCTACCTTTTTGATTCCCATGTTCTTCCCATTCCCCTACTCCCCTCTACACTCCTCTACCACCTCTCCCCTCCCCCCATGCTGCTAGTTTACTAAGGAGATCTTGTCTGCTTCCCCTTCCCAAGGGATCCGTGTATATCACTCTTAGGGTTCTCCTTGTTTCCTGTCTTCTCCGAGATTGGTCTGCTTTATGTCTAATATACACTTATGATATCATGTTTACAGGTCTGTGTTTGGATTATCTCACTCAGGATGATTATTTTTAGTTACATCCATTTGGTGTCCATTTGCCTGCAATTTCAAGATGTCATATTTTTTAATCGCTGAGTAGTATTTTATTGTGTAAATATACAGCATTTTCTTTACCCATTCTTCAGTTGAGGGGTATCTAGGTTGTTTTCAGGTTCTGGCTTTTACGAATAATGCTTCTATGAACATATTTGAGCAAATGACCTTTTAGTATGACTGTATATCCTTTGAGTACATTCCCAAGAGTGGTATTACTGGGTCTTGAGGTAGATTGATACCCAATTTTCTGAGAAATCTCAATGCTGATTTCCAAAGTGGGTGCACTCTCCACAGCAGTGGAGGAGTATTCCCCTTACTCCACATCTTCTCCAGCATAAGCTTTCACTAGTATTTTTGATCTTAGCCATTCTGACAGGTATAAGGTGGTATCTCAGAGTTGTTTTGATTTGCATTTCCCTGATGGCTAAAGATGTTGAGCCATTCCTTAAGTTCCTTTTGGTCATTTGAGATTCCTCTGTTAAGAATTCTCTGTTTATATCTGTATCCCATTTTTTTTTTATTTTTCGAGACAGGGTTTCTCCGTAGCTTTTGGTTCCTGTCCTGGAACTAGCTCCTGTAGACCCGGCTGGCCTCAAACTCACAGAGATCTGCTTGCCTCTGCCACCACCGCCCAGCCCTGTATCCCATTTTTTATTGATTTTTGTTGAGCTCTACATTTTTCTCTGCTCCCCTCCCCGCCATTTCTCTCCCCTTCAACCCTCTCCTAAGGTCTCCATGCTCTCAATTTACTCAGGAGGTCTTGTCTTTTTCTACTACCCATGTAGATTAGATCTATGTATTATCTCCTTAGGGTCCTCATTGTTGTCTAGGTTCTCAGGGATTGTGCTTTGTGATCTGGTTTTCTTTCGAGTTTTCTTTCTAGTATTTTCTATTTAGTGTTGGTTTTGTGGATAGGTATTGTTCAAATCTGGTTTTGTCATTGAATATCTCATTTTTTTCTACTATGGTGATTGAAAGCTTTGCTGGATATAGTAGTCTGACTGACATCTTTGTCTCTCAGTGCCTGCATAACATCTATCTAGGACCATCTGTCTTTCAGAGTTTTTATTGAGAAGTCAAGTGCAATTCTGGTAGGTCTTCCTTTATATTTTACCTTTGCAGCTCTTAATATTTTCTCTTTATTCTGTATGTTTAGTGTTCTGATTATTTTATGGTGAGGGGACTTTTTTTGGTCCATCTATTTGGTGTTCTGTAAACTTCTTGTACCTTCATAGGCATGTCCTTCTTTAGGTTGGGAAAATTTTCTTCTATGATTTTGTTGAAAATATTTTTTTTTTGCCTTTGAGCTGTACTTCTTTTCTTTCTTCTATCTGTATTATCCTTAGGTTTGGTCTGGTCTTTTCATGGTGTCCCAGACTTCCTGGATATTTTGTGTTAGGAGTTTGTTGGATTTAACATTTTCTTTGACCAATGAATCTATTCTTCTATCATATCTTAAACACCTGAAGTTCCCTCTTCCACCTCTTATATTCTGTTGTTTATGCTTGCATCTGTGTTCTTGATCATTTACCCACATTTTCCATTTTCAGAATTCCCTTGATTTGTGTTTTCTTTAATGTCTCTATTTCAGTATTCAAGTCTTGAACCATTTCTTTCACTGTTTGATTTTTTTCTTGGCTTTTTTTGCTTTCTTTAAGGGATTTGTTGATTTCTTCCAACTTTTTGTTTGTCTTTTCCTTCAGTTCTTTAAGGGAATTTTTCATTTCCTCTTTAAGGCCCTCTATCATTTTCATAAAGTTAATTTTAAGGCTGTTTTCTTTTGTGTTATCTACGTAGAGATGTTCAAGTCTTGGTGATGTGGATCCACTGTTTTCTGACAGTGCCATATTGCTCTTTATGTTGTTGAATATGATTTTACACTGCTCTCTGCCTATCTCTTCTTCCAGTGGGTGCAGGCGGGTCCTGTGCTTCAGAGGGTCCCTCTTCCTCCAATTTGTGCAGGTGTGGCCTGTGGCTTAGGTGGTTGCTCTTCCTCCAGGTGCAGGCAGTTCCACGCCTCTGGTGGATGCTGATATGGTTCTGAAGCTCCTCCAGGTGTAGACGAGGCCAAGGCTCTGTTGGTCGCAGACGCCTTGAGGGTTGGGGGTGTGAAGAGGCTGCTCCCAGGTCTCTTGGGGCTTAGCTGGGTGGGGGTGGGTCACAGGTTGTGCCTCCAGGGGCTAGGATGTGGAGAGTAGGGTCCTCCTGCTGGGGACTCACTCATCTCTCCATGTTATGGCAGGGGCAAGGCTATGGTGGTCATAGATGCCATGGGGGGTGGTTGGGGGTGTAAGGAGGCTGTTCTCAGGTCTCTGGAGCTTCGATGGGTGGTGAACTGGTTCTCTTTTTTATGTTTTTTTTCTTTTTTTTTGATTTATTTATTTATTTAGGATTTCTGTCTCCTCCCCGCACCCGCTTCCCATTTCCCTCCCCCTCCCCCGATCAAGTCCCCCTCCCTCATCTGCTCGAAGAGCAATCAGGGTTCCCTGACCTGTGGGAAGCCCAAGGACTGCCCACCTCTATCCAGGTCTCCTAAGGTGAGCATCCAAACTGCCTAGGCTCCCACAAAGCCAGTATGTGCAGTAGGACCAAGAACCCCACTGCGATTGTTCTTGAGCTCTCATTATTTCTCATTGTCCGCTATGTTCAGCTAGTCCAGATTTATCCCATGCTTTTTTAGACCTAGGCCAGCTGGCCTTGGTGAGTTCCCGATAGAACATCCATTGTCTCAGTGTGTGGGTGCACCCCTCGCGGTCCTGAGTTCCTTGCTCGTGCTCCTTCTCCTTCTGCTCCTGATTTGGACCATGAGATTTCTGTCCGGTGCTCCCTTGGGGGTCTCTGTCTCTATCTCCTTTCATCGCCTGATGAAGGTTAATATTCATGAGGATGCCTATGTGTTTGTCTTTGGATTCACCTTCTTATTTAGCTTCTCTAGGAACATGAATTATAAGCTCAATGTCCTTTATTTATGGCTAGAAACCAAATATGAGTGAGTACAACCCATGTTCCTCTTTTTGGGTCTGGCTTACCTCACTCAGGATAGTGTTTTCTATTTCCATCCATTTGTATGCAAAATTCAAGAAGTCATTGTTTTTTACTGCTGAGTAATACTCTAATATGTATATATTCCATACTTTCTTCATCCATTCTTCTGTTGAAGGGCATCTAGGTTGTTTCCAGGTTCTGGCTATTTCAAACAATGCTGCCATGAACATAGTTGAGCATATACTTTTGTTGTATGATAGGGCCTCTCTTGGGTATATTCCCAAGAGTGGTATTGCTGGATCCAGGGGTAGGTTGATCCCGAATTTCCTGAGAAACCGAAACACTGCTTTCCAAAGTGGTTGCACAAGTTTGCATTCCCACCAGCAATGGGTGAGTGTACCCCTTTCTCCACAACCTCTCCAGCAAAGGCTATCATTGGTGTTTTTTATTTTAGCCATTCTGACAGGTGTAAGATGGTATCTTAAAGTTGTCTTGATTTGCATTTCCCTGATCGCTAAGGAAGTTGAGCATGACCTTAAGTGTCTTTTGGCCATTTGAAGTTCTTCTGTTGAGAATTCTCTGTTCAACTCAGTGCCCCATTTTATAATTGGGTTCATTAGCCTTTTGCCGTCTAGTTTCTTGAGTTCTTTATATATTTTGGAGATCAGACCTTTGTCAGTTGCAGGGTTGGTGAAGATCTTCTCCCAGTCAGTGGGTTGCCTTTTTGTCTTAGTGACAGTGTCCTTTGCTTTACAGAAGCTTCTCAGCCTCAGGAGGTCCCATTTATTCAATGATGCCCTTAGTGTCTGTGCTGCTGGGGTTATACGTAGGAAGTGGTCTCCTGTGCCCATGTGCTGTAGAGTACTTCCCACTTTCTCTTCTATCAGGTTCAGTGTGTTCGAACTGATATTGAGGTCTTTAATCCATTTGGACTTGAGTTTTGTGCATGGTGATAGATATGGATCTATTTTCATTCTTCTACAGATTGACATCCAGTTTTGCCAGCACAATTTGTTGAAGATGCTCTCTTTTTTCCATTGTATAGTTTTAGCTCCTTTATCGAAAATCAGGTGTTCATAGGTTTGTGGGTTAATATCAGGGTCTTCCATTCGATTCCATTGGTCGACTTCTCTGTTTTTATGCCAATACCAAGCTGTTTTCAATACTGTAGCTTTGTAATAGAGTTTGAAGTCAGGGATGGTAATGCCTCCAGACAATATTTTACTGTATAAGATTGTTTTGGTTATCCTGGGTTTTTTGTTTTTCCATATTAAGTTGATTATTGTCTTCTCCAGATCTGTGAAGAATTTTGATGGGATTTTGATGGGGATTGCATTGAATCTATAGATTGCTTTTGGTAGAATTGCCATTTTTACTACGTTGATCCTCCCAATCCAAGAGCAAGGGAGGTCCTGCCATTTTCTGGTGTTGATGGAGGAAGGTCATTGGCTAATAAAGGCACTGCCCTGGCCCATTTTATTGGTTAGAGGATAGGTGGGAGGAGTAAACAGAACAAAATGCTGGGAGGAAGAGGAAGTGAGGTCAGAGACTCCACAGCTCTTCTCTCGGGAGCAGACGCCTCAGCAGAGACGCCATGCCCCGCTCCCGGCATGAAGCTCCGACCCAGGATGGACTAGGCTAGAATCTTCCCGGTAAGACCGGTTCTCACAGATTATTAGAGATGGGTTGATCGGGATGTGAGAATTAGCCTGTAAGTGCTAGAGCTAAAGGGCCAAGCAGTGCTTAAAAGAATACAGTGTCTGTGTAATTATTTTGGGGCATAAGCTAGCCATGTGGGCGGCCGGGTGTGGGGGACGCAGCCCTGCCGCCCCATATTACTACAGTTGGCGCCCAGACATGTGGACAGCCGAAACCCACTTAAAAAACCTGAGAAGGCTTAAAAATAAGGGAGAGAGAGTTTAACACAGATTTTTGCTGTTTGTTGGTGTCGTGCTGTAGAGAGATTTCCTGATTCAGCAACAGTAGCAGAAAAACCACTTTGTCATTTTAAATCGCAACTTCCTGGGGCTGTGCCACCATTGCGATCTCTGTCTGGCTCCTGCGGGAGACAGAGCTTTTGAATAGAGCATTTGGAGTAAAGTGCTACGATTTGTTTGATGGCAACTTGACTCACTGTGTTCTCGGGTCTGCTCTGCTTGCTAGAGGCAAGCGGGCGCATCATCTAAGAGAGGCTTCCTGACTCAGCTTTAGCTGCAAAAGCCTGCAGCTCATTAAGAGGTCCTGCCACGAAACACTTAAACGGTTAAAGCTGAACGCATGCTTTTCGGTTTTCAGCCATAGCAGGAAAAAAGCTGCGCCATTTAAAAATGCCGGCTTTCTGGGCTGTCCTGCCAGGACAAACTCTGACTCTTTTACGCAGGCGGTCCCTGCGGTTTGCAAACACAGGCTGCTGAAGCTCGCTTGCTGGCTACAGCCAGTACCTCAGCCATGAGGCTGGAAAGCTAAGGAATGGACTGGATCTAGCTGGCAAAGCCACGCCTTTAATCCTACCCATATTGCTCAGTAATTTAAAGGCTCGTGTGGTCAGAAAAAGAGAGATATATAGTAAAGAGAGATTCAAAGACAAAGAAAATTTCTAAATGGTTTGAAGTGTGTTAAAAATATATGCAGACTAAAATTTAAAGTTCTTAAAGTAACAAAAAAAAAAGGAAGAAAGTTGTGTGTGTGGTAGCACACGCCTTTAATCCCAGTGCCTAGAAGGCAGAGACAAACAGATCTCTGTGAGTTCAAGGTGTAGTAGTGTACACCTTTAATCCCGAATGCCTGGGAGGCAGAGACAGGCAGATCTCTGAGAGTTCAAAGACAGCCTGGTTTACAGAGTTACTTCAGGTCAAAGATACAGAGAACCTGTCTCAAAAAGCAAAGAGTTAAAAGTAAAAATAAACAAAATAGAGGTTAAAACAAAGCTGCACAAAGATGGAAAATACACAGAGAATCTTGATACTGTATGCTATTATGCTCTCTTTGAATTGTTTGAATGCTGAGGAAGAAGCAACAGCTGCTAAAAGATATTTATTGATAAATGCTGCTGAACTAATCCGACATAGATATTTTGATGCCTTAACTTTGAAATTTGGATCTAAGGACATGATGCTTTGGAAAGGAGTTTCTTATTTTGTTTTCACAGAGGATGAGACGCTGTTCATTTCTTCTATTCCTATTTGGTATGATGGACCACGCCCTCCTGAAGGGTTGCAGTGAACATCTTCAGAAAATTGCTTCGCTCAACTGCCAACTGAGATGAAACTAGCACACAGGTTATACCATGAAAGACCTAATTAACGACGCCCCCATTCAGCAGGAAGCAGTTTGGAGAGAAAAAACTGCGCCCATGTTCCCAAATATGGTTTATAAACGTCCTTTTACATTTAAAGGGGGATATGATATAGATATGAATAATTTACATTAGTATAGATTTTGCTTTATTGATAGAAATTTAAGGTCAATTTTGTTATATGTATAAGTGTTTCTGATTTTGATTAAGGTATTGTGATTGTGTAGTTCATTTAAATATGTACTGTATAATTGAGAAATATAGGTTGTTAATGGATAATCATCAATAATAGTAAAGCTTGTAGTCATGTTAGTTAGATTTTCTAGATATATAGAGATATATTTTAGATAGACATTCATCGTGTCTTTCAAAGATTACAGAATAGGACATTTAATGTTTTAATAACGGAGGACTTTTCATGACAATGAGACACTCTGCTCCTGGCAGCACCAATCTACTTCAAGTGGAAGATGGGCATCGAAGAGGCACCTTATGGGGTTTGATAGCCATTTGGGCAAGAAACTGCTCTTGCCTGGACTATTGCATAAACTGGAAACAGAGAACCCGCAGAGAGAGGACTACTGAACTTGCCTAAGGTGAGATGATCTTTCAGGGTTCCTGATTCATGAAAGAGTCTGCGAGACATTCTGCAGGACACAACAGATAGTGACTGAACTGACTTTGAATTTTCCTGCTTTATGGAAATGTCTGCTGGATACCATGGGCCTGAAGGCTGAAGATGGATGCCCCAACGGTACAGAGGAACTTTGGGTGACTGTCCAGGCAGCGAGATGTCTCTGTCATTTCTAGAGTTTTAAAAGTTTCTTAGTTCTTGTTTACTTAGGTAATATTATATCTTTCTGGAGTCTTTGATGGAGTTAAGAATAGTTAGTTATAGTTATAGTTTTCCTTAGTTATGATAAAGATTATTGTAACTTTTACTTGATAACTGTTTTGTTATATGTAATTTTGCTATGTTAAAGTTAAAGCCTTTTTTTTTTTTTGTTTAAACCAAAAAAGGGGAAATGATGGAGGAAGGTCATTGGCTAATAAAGGCACTGCCCTGGCCCATTTTATTGGTTAGAGGATAGGTGGGAGGAGTAAACAGAACAAAATGCTGGGAGGAAGAGGAAGTGAGGTCAGAGACTCCACAGCTCTTCTCTCGGGAGCAGACGCCTCAGCAGAGACGCCATGCCCCGCTCCCGGCATGAAGCTCCGACCCAGGATGGACTAGGCTAGAATCTTCCCGGTAAGACCGGTTCTCACAGATTATTAGAGATGGGTTGATCGGGATGTGAGAATTAGCCTGTAAGTGCTAGAGCTAAAGGGCCAAGCAGTGCTTAAAAGAATACAGTGTCTGTGTAATTATTTTGGGGCATAAGCTAGCCATGTGGGCGGCCGGGTGTGGGGGACGCAGCCCTGCCGCCCCATATTACTACATGGTGTCTTCTTCAATTTCTTTCTTCAAAGACTTATAGTTCTTGTCAAGTAGATCTTTCACTTCCTTGGTCAGAGTTACCCCAAGATATTTTATGCTACTTATGGCTATCGTGAAAGGTGATGCTTCTCTGATTTCCCTCTCTGCTTCCTTATCCTTAGTGTATAGGAAGGCCACTGATTTTTTGGAGTTGATCTTGTATCCTGCCACATTACTAAAGGTGTTTATCAGCTGTAGGAGTTCTTTGGTAGAATTTTTGGGGTCGCTTAAGTATACTATCATATCATCTGCAAATAACGAAAGCTTAAGTTCTTCCTTTCCAATACGAATCCCCTTGATCTCCTTATGTTGTCTTATTGCTATTGCTAGAACTTCAAGCACTATGTTGAAGAGGTATGGAGAGAGTGGACATCCTTGTCGTGTTCCTGATTTTAGTGGGATGCCTTTGAGTTTTTCTCCGTTTAATTTAATGTTAGCTGTTGGCTTGCTGTAAATAGCTTTTATTATATTTAGATAGGACCCTTGTATCCCTATTCTCTCCAAGACCTTTATCATAAAGGGGTGTTGAATTTTGTCGAATGCTTTTTCAGCATCTAATGAAATGATCATATGGTGTAGGGATAAGTCCCGCCCCTTAAGGGGTGTGTTCGCCTCGGGCTAATGTCTGCCTATAAATTTGGCGAGCAAGCTCCGAGCTCTCGCTTCTGCTTTCCTGGTCTCCGTGGGAACGGTGGTTCTGTAAGTCTATTTCTACATTAAAGCTATATATATATATATATTTACACTCTGTCTGCATTAGTTTATGCCGCTACATTTTTATCGTCCAACGTCGGGCTATTTTGCCCCCGACTCAAGCGGGTAGCCCGCTAGCTAACACAGCACCCTCCCCGGTGCTGTTTTTCAGTTCGTGACTCCGGCCCCAGTGCCGAGTCCGAGACACACTCGGCGACACAGGCCCATTCTGCCTGCCTTGGTTAAGTTTTGCAGCGGAACCCCACTGCCTGAATTAGCAGAAGCTCAAGTACTTGCGGTTTTGCAACAAAAGCTGCCACAGTGTCAGATTTGGTCTGTTACAAAGTGACTTGGCCGGTTGTGGTGGCCCACGCTGGTAGGATTTGCTGAAGGAGGCAGAGGCAGGAGGATCACAAGTTTGAGGCCGGCCAGGCAGTGGTAGAGCACGCCTTTAATCCCAGCACTTGGGAAGCAGAGGCAGGCAGATCTCTGTGAGTTTGAGGCCTGCCAGGCCTTGGTAGTGCACACCTTCAATACCAGCACTTGGGAGGCAGAGACAGGCGGATCTCTGTGAGTTCAAGGCCAGCCTGGTCTACAAGAGCTAATTCTAGGACAGGCTCCAAAAACACAGAGACCACCACTGGCAGGAACCGATCATTGCAGGTAAAAAAATTTTCTTTTATAAATAAAATGTCTGAACACATTACTGTTCAAGAATTTAATGATTTTTTTAATTGTACCATGTGGGAGATTTTACAAGAGGTGTCTATCACCCCACATATATGGATCCTTCTGGGATTCGTAGTTTTCATTGGCACCAAATGGTTTGATAATAGAAATATGATAAAGTCTTTACGAGATGAATCCAGGATTCTTAAGGTAGAGATTGAACGCTTAAAAACAATTGAGAATGACAACAATCTTCTCAAAAATCAGTTTGAAGTTCTCCAGGCTGATAACAATCTTCTCAAGAATCAGGTTGAAGTTCTTCAGGCTGATAACAATCTTTTCGAGAATCAGTTTGAAGTTCTCCAGGCTGATAACAATCTTCTCAAGAATCAGGTTGAAGTTCTTCAGGCTGATGTTAAGGAGAAATTCATTATTATGGAAGAGGGAACAGCTGATCTGGACCATAAGATTCAGTCCCTTTCTGTAGGAAATGAAACATTAACTGAGAGAATCAAAACTGCTGAATGTGACAATCGGATTTTGTCTAAAGCTTATGACAGATTGGCGGAAAGATTGTCAATACAAGAAGGCACGGTTTATGCCATAAAAATTATGTCCAAAGATGAGATGTTATCTCTAACGGACAAACTTCATACTTTAGAATCCTCAATGAAGGCTTTGGAACATAATTCTGGACAGGAGATTCAGACATTGCAGAAGGCAATGGTGAATAGAATTGAAAAGATTGAGGAATTTCTAAATTCTGATGAGGAAGAGCAAAGGGTAGAAAGGCAAATTTTAACTACATCTGTGGGTAAGTCTCTCCGGGACAATTTCCACAAAGCTCTACCTACAGCTCTACCTGCCTTTCCAGTAATAACAACAGAGAAGGTGATTGGTTCCAAAAACCCTAGGGTCATCAAGGAGGATACATGGGAGCCTGTGCGTATGAATGATCTCAAGAAAATAAAACAGGCTGTCATGACTTTTGGGATGCAAGCCTCTTTTGTTAAAGAGATGCTAAGATCTTGGGCCATGACAAGCAGAGCAACCCCCTCAGACTGGCTCCAGCTGAGCTCTGCGGTACTCGAGAGTGGACCGCAATTGAAATGGAAATGCTTATTCAGGCAAGAGGCTAGACTCTTAGAACAGCAGGAAAAAGCGAAGGGAATTGACATTTCCCTAGATCAAATTCTAGGTGAAGGGCTCTTTTCCGATCCTCAGGAACAAGCTAATTTGGATGAAAACACACTCTCCATGTGTACTACAGCAGCCTTAAGGGCTTGGGACAGGGTACAAGACCCAGGACAGAGAATGGAATCATTTGTTAGAGTTAAACAGGGTCAGAGAGAACCCTTTAGTGACTTTTTACAAAGATTAACTAAGGCTGTACAAATAGGAATATCTGACCCAGAAGCAAGACGTATAATGATTGAGTCTTTGGCTTATGAAAATGCAAATGTGGAATGCAAAAGGATTTTGGGTCCTTTAAAGCTCAGATCAGCGCCGTTGGAAGAATGGGTCTTGCATACACTTAATGTTGATACATTTGATTATGGCACTGAAGCATGGGTAGAAGAAGCAATTTCCAATGGTAAAAGGAGACACCAGAATACCAAATGTTTTAATTGTGGAAAAATGGGTCATATGAAAAGGAATTGTAGACAACGGATTTTCAGAAATAATAATAATAATAATAATAATAATAATGCATCTTTCAGAAATAATAATAATAATGCATCTTCTAGAAATAACAGAAATAGGAGGACTCAGCCTTCAGGTTTATGTAGAAGATGTGGAAAGGGCAGACATTGGACGAATGAATGCAGGTCTACAAGAGATAGACAAGGCAACCTGATACAGCCGGGAAACGTGAGAGGGGGGGCCTCACAGGCCCCCATGGCAAACATGGTTCAGTCATATCCAGTTTCTGCAGAGAACGTGCCTCATCAGGACAATTAGGAAGCCCCATGCCTACTGTTACAAGCAATAATGATCAGAAAGATAAGTTACGTGTGTTTTGGCAAACTTCTATAAATGATCAAAGACCTAAACTGAGAGTGTGTGTAAATGGCATTTTTATTACTGGCCTGCTGGACACAGGTGCTGATGTAAGTATCATTACCCCAGAATCTTGGCATCCGTATTGGCCTCTTCAGAATGTAAATGTTCAGCTCCTGGGAATTGGAACCCTATCTCGAGTAAGGCAGAGCACGAGATGGGTTGAATGTATAGGGCCAGAGGGACAAATAGGAAAATTAAAGCCATATGTAGCCAATATCGCAATGAATTTATGGGGTCGTGACCTATTACAACAATGGAATACTGAAATTAACATTCCTGCTAAATCTAGAGCCTATATTTCTGAGAATAATATTAAAAGATATTACAAACTGAGAAAACCGGCCATTCGGGCTGTAAAAGAACAAGCAATTGATGTCCCTTCAGAGATACCAACAGCCTTGCCTCTAAAATGGTTGAATGAGAAACCAATATGGACAAAGCAATGGCCTTTAGCTGAGGAAAAGTTACAGGCTTTAGAACAGCTGGTACAAGAACAATTAAATGCTAGACATATAGAAGAATCTACCAGTCCTTGGAATTCTCCTGTATTTGTGGTTAAGAAAAAATCAGGTAAATGGAGAATGGTGACAGATCTCAGGGCCATCAACAAGGTTATTCAACCTATGGGCCCTCTGCAATCTGGAATTCCTTTGCCCTCTTTATTACCAAAAGGATGGCCTCTCATAGTTATCGATTTAAAGGATTGTTTTTTCACTATACCTTTGCAAAAAGAAGATAGAGAAAAATTTGCCTTCACAGTGCCTACTTATAACAATTCTCAACCTTCGAGGAGGTTCCACTGGACCGTTCTCCCCCAGGGTATGTTAAATAGCCCCTCCCTGTGCCAATATTTTGTGAACCAACCATTGCAAATAATATGCAAGAAATTTCCCAGATCTATAGTATACCATTACATGGACGACATCTTGTTATCCGATTCAAACATGGATACCTTGAACAGACTGTTTGAAGAAATAAAGATACTTTTACCTAAATGGGGATTGCAAATAGCTCCTGAAAAGATTCAGAAGGGAGATTCTGTTAATTATTTAGGTTATAAAATAGGTTTGCAAAAATTTAAGACACAAAAAGCACAAATTAGGAGAGATCGCCTACGGACTCTTAATGACTTTCAAAGACTGTTAGGAGACATTTCCAGTCTACGACCAGCTATTGGAATAACACCTGATCTAATAATTCATTTGAACAAAACCTCGGATGGTGATAAGGATTTAAACAGTCCCAGAGAATTAACAGCTGAAGCAGAAAAGGAACTGACAATGATTGAGGAAAAATTACAACAGGCACATGTGGACAGGGTGAATCCAGAGCTCGATTGTATTCTCGTCATACTACCATCAAAAATTTCTCCTACAGGAATTTTAATGCAGAGAGATGATATTATTTTGGAATGGATCTTTTTACCACATAAACCAAGTAAGAAACTGAAAACTTATGTGGAAAAAGTCTCTGAGTTAATTATAAAAGGCAAGCTGAGACTTTGTCAACTAGCAGGCATAGACCCAGCAGAAATTATAGTGCCTTTCACTGCTGATGAACTAAAGAAATTATGGGAAGATAATGAACCATGGCAAAGAGCTTGTGCTAATTTTTTGGGAGACATTAATAACAACTATCCAAAAAGCAAGCGGCTTAACTTCATAAAGAGAACTTCTTGGATTCTTCCTCGAATCGTCCGTGATGCTCCAATAACTGGAGCCCGTACATTCTATACTGATGCCAATAAATCAGGGAAGGCAGGTTACAAATCAGAAGACTTGGATAAGGTGGAACAAAGTCCGTTACTTCTGTCCAGAAGGCGGAATTATATGCCATTCTTATGGTGCTAAGGGATTTTAAAGAACCTATTAATATAGTTACAGATTCACAATATGCAGAAAGAGTTATTTTACATATTGAAACTGCTGAATTTATACCTGATGATACTGAACTAACCTCATTGTTCTTCCAGGTTCAAGATTTGATCAGGAACAGGCTTTGCCCTATGTACATAACACACATCCGATCCCATACGGGTCTGCCAGGTCCTCTAGCACAAGGTAATGCAGAAATTGATCAATTATTGATTGGTAGTGTGCTACAAGCCTCTGAATTTCATAAAAAACATCATGTTAATAGCAAAGGTTTGAAGAAAGAGTTTTCAATTACATGGCAACAAGCTAAGGAGATTGTAAAGAAATGCCCTACTTGCTCTTTCTATAACCAAACGCCACTGCCTGCAGGGGCTAATCCAAAGGGCACCCAAAGGAATGAAATCTGGCAGATGGATGTGTTCCACTTTGCAGAATTTGGCAAATTAAAATATGTACACCACACCATAGACACATATTCAGGTTTTCAATGGGCTACTGCCCTGAGCTCAGAAAAGGCTGATTCAGTAATCACACATTTATTGGAAGTTATGGCCATCATGGGTATACCTGCGCAAATAAAGACAGATAATGGTCCAGCATATGTATCTAAGAAAATGAAACGCTTTTTTGATTATTATAATATAAAACATATTACAGGTATACCAAATAATCCTACAGGTCAGGCAGTTATAGAAAGATCAAATCGTACTATAAAGGATATGCTGAACAAACAGAAAGGGACTGAAAATACCCCCAGAAATAGATTACATAATGCTTTATTAACCTTGAATTTTCTTAACGCTAATGAGAAAGGAACGACAGCAGCAGAAAGACATTGGATAATGGAAAAGTCTGCTGAACTAAATCAACCGATTTATTTCAAAGATGTGCTGACCTCTCAGTGGAAGCCAGGAGATGTGCTATGTTGGGGAAGGGGTTTTGCTCTTGTTTCCACAGGAGAAGAAAAATTGTGGATACCATCAAAATTAATAAAGTTTCGATTTGAAGAGGAGAAACCTCTTGGAAAGGAGAAATGACAACTCATCCACAATGATGATATTCATACAGGTGGTAAGAAAAACATATAGAATGGGGGCAGGGTTCTGTTCTTATCTCCACAGGAAAACACTCATCTTTGAGAAATTCAAGGGACCCTGGACGTTTGGATACTGACAGATGGAAAAATACCTGCCCAATAGGAAATATCAAGAAAACTGAATGGGTTGTGTAAATAATATTAAACCATATTTCTAAATTTATAAAGCTGGTTTTGAAGTTGGACTCTGGCTCAGTCCCTCTCCAATTCCAAGCCTGTTAGTAAGAGAAAAACCCAGAGTTTCTGGAGTTTCTGTCTCATGTCAAGAGCCATGATATGGTACAGAAAGAAATATGAGTTTAGAAAACATCTTTGCTTTTCTTCATATCTATCATACTTTTCATTGAATATATCTATCATGTCTTTCATTGAATATATATATATATATATATATATATATATATATATATATATGTCTATATATGTCTATATGATTAATGTTTAAGTTTTTCATAATGAACAATGAGTTTTTCCTGGAGTGACATTTGAAGTTTCCAGGAAGAAGATGGGGCCCCATAACAACAACTCCACCTGGTTGATATGACGTCATGATACTGATAGCGCTACTACAAGACCTGCTTTGGGTACCAGCTGCACAAGACAGTTCCAACTTGGTTAGCTGAAATGGTGCACATCTTATACAACATTTTGGCCAGACCTGCACGAAAATACTCAGAGACTATTTGCAATTTTAAAAGACATTATCTTGAAATTTAACCATCATTTTACTTTCACAGGATCCCCCAGAAAGAACGTCGCCCCTATGACAGCTGGAAGTAATTCTAGAGAACGACGTCCCCTCTCCCAGTAAAGTTTGCCCTTGGGTTTAGGGACATCATTTAGGGGTTGATTATAATTAGTATATGATTGAGGGTTGGGGGAGGAATTTTATAAGCTCAGGGATCATTTTGAAAAAAAAAAGAGGGATGATGGGATAATAGACAAATATATTGGTATAGATTCTTGTATATTGATACAAAGTTAAATTATATTGACTATTGTACGCATGCATGTTTCTACCTCTGTTTAAAACATTTTTATGTATTGACATATATTGTATTGATATATATATTGTATATATTTACCATATTGCAGTGTACATTTCTACCTCTGATTAAGATACTTATATAATATTTGTGTATTGATATATATTTACCTACTGCAATGTATATTTGTACATTGTTTATATTTGGAGGTCATTGTCCCCATTTGTTTCACAGTCGTTTATTGTCTTATTCTTTAAGTTAGATAGATATTGAGAATTATATAGACTAATTGTCATCTAAGTTTGTCATTTATAATTAGACTAATCAGGTTCTTTAGATATATAGAGATTATACTCAGTATAGATAGATAATCTTCAACCTCTTCAAAGAGATGTAGAAAATGGCCTTTAATCTAACTCAGAGTTTTGTGGTAGTGAGACACAATTGCCCCTGGCAACACCACTCTATTCCCGAGAGAATGTTGAGCACCAAAAACACTCCACCTGGAGCCTTTCTATTTGGCAGAACTGGCCTTTGGGCAAAGAAATGCCCATACCTCAACCACTGACACAGACACAGAGCGTGCATCAATGGATAAAACAGGACTGTCATATCCTGCCAAGACAGGGTAAGATAGTTTTGAAAAGTTCCTTGCCTTTAATAATGGTATGTCAGTTATGTTAGGCCTTAGCCAAAATTGGTTGACTCAACGTTGCAAACGAGACTTTGGGTGATTGCCCAGGTAGTCAGTTGTCTCTGTCAATTGTTGCACATTTTGGATATATCTCGTTTGTTGAGTAGTGTTTATTCCCTTCTCAGATCTTTGACTGAGTTGAAGATTATATAATTGTAGTTACTCTTTACATTATTTGGACTTCTTGAGATAGAATGTTTAGCAAAGCTTTTGTTCTCAATATTGTTTGTTGTATTTATTATTTGTTGTTATTGTATGTAGTTGTATTTGGTTTAGTTCTGTCTTATTTAGACAAAAAGGGGAGATGTAGGGATAAGTCCCGCCCCTTAAGGGGCGTGTTCGCCTCGGGCTAATGTCTGCCTATAAATTTGGCGAGCAAGCTCCGAGCTCTCGCTTCTGCTTTCCTGGTCTCCGCGGGAACGGTGGTTCTGTAAGTCTATTTCTACATTAAAGCTATATATATATATATTTTTACACTCTGTCTGCATTAGTTTACGCCGCTACAATATGGTTTTTTTTTCAGTTTATTTATATGGTGGATTACATTGATAGATTTGCGTATGTTGAACCATCCCTGCATCTCTGGGATGAAGCCTACTTGATCATAATGGATAATTTTTCTTATGTGTTCTTGGATTCAGTTTGCCAGTATTTTATTGAGAATTTTTGTGTCGATATTCATGAGTGAGACAGGCCTGTAATTTTCTTTCTTGGTTGGGTCTTTGTGTGGTTTTGGTATCAGGGTAACTGTAGCTTCATAAAAGGAATTTGGCAATGACTCTTCTGCTTCTATGTTGTGAAATACATTAAGGAGTATAGGTATTAGCTCTTCTTGGAAGTTGTGCTAGAATTCTGCATTGAAACCAACAAAAAAGTCAGTTTTGTTAGAAATTAGTATGGCCACACCTGCTTTTTTCTTAGGACCATTTGCTTGAAACACCTTTTCCCAACCCTTTACTCTGAGTAGGTGCCTGTCTTTGTGGTTGAGATGTGTTTCTTGCAAACAGCAGAATGTTGGATCCTGTTTTTGTATCCAATCTTTTAGCCTGTGCCTTTTTATAGGTGAATTGAGCGCATTAATATTAAGTGATATTAATGACCAGTGGTTGTTTACTCTAGTTATTCTTATTGCTTTTGGTAGTAGAGATTGTGTGTCTCCCTTCTTTGAGATGTGCTGGTGAAGGGTCACTAGATGCCTGGGTTATTGTAGGCAGTGTTGGCAGTGTTGGATTCCTTGGGTTGCGATTTTCCTTCTATTACTTTCTGTAGGGCTGGATTTGTGGCTACGTATTGTTTAAATTTGTTCTTATCCTGGAATGTCTTGTTTTCTCCATTGATAATGAATGATAGCTTGGCTGGGTATAGTAGTTTGGGCTTGCATCCATGGTCTCTTAGCTTCTGCAGCACCTCTATTCAGGACCTTCTGGCTTTCATAGTTTCCATAGAGAAGTCAGGTGTAAGTCTGATCGGTTTACCTTTATAAGTTACTTGGCCTTTTTCCTTTGCAGCTCTTAATATTCTTTCTTTAACCTGTATATTTTGTGTTTTGATTATTATATGGCGAGGAGATGTTCTTCTTTGATCCAGTCTGTTTGGTGTTCTGTATGCTTCTTGAATATTTAAATGAATATCTTTCTTTAAGTTGGGAAAGTTTTCTTCCATAATTTTGTTGAAAATATTTTCTGGGCCTTTGAGCTGTGATTCTTCTCCTTCTTCTATTCCAATTATTCTTAGGTTTGGTTTTTTTATTGTGTCCCATATTTCCTGAATGTTTTGTGTTGAGAATTTGTTGGCTTTGCTGTTTTCTTTGATCTGTTCGTTTATTTTCTCTATGGTGTCCTCAGCATCTGAGATTCTTTCTTCTAGCTCTTGTATTCTATTGATTATGCTTGTTTCTGTAGACTCTGCTCGTTGACCTAGCTTTTCCATATCCAGCTGGTCCTCAGTTTGTGTTTTCTTCCTTGCCTTCATTTCAGTTTTCAATTCTTGAACTGTTTCCATTACCTGTTTGATCGTTTTTTCTTGGTTTCCCAGGGTATCATGCATGTATTTACTCATTTCTTCAAACTTTTTGTTACACTTCTCATCCATTTCTATAAGGGCATTTTTTTACATGTTGTTTAATGGACTCTATTGCCTTCATAAATTCAATTTTTTCCACTTCTTCTGTGTTAGGTTGTTCAAATACTTCTGTTGTAAGATCATTGGGTTCTGGTGTTTTCATGTTTTTTTTTTTCAGATTATTGGGTGAATTCTTGCCTTGGCACCTGCCTATCTCCTCCTAATGATCCTATCTAATGGGTCTTTTAAAAACTGGATCAGGTTTCCCTGCTGGCCTAGGGCTCCGCTTACAAAATGCCCTCTCTCTGTTTCCTGGTTCCTGCTGCAGGCCAAGAACCCTCTTACCCCTCCGAAGGGTCTTCAGGACTGGACCAGGCTCCCCATGTGCCAGTGACCTGGCCAACCAAAGGCCTACCTCTTTGATTTAATTGTAGTAGGGCGATCTGCTCTCCTTATTGCACGCCTGTCCTTGCCGCCGCTTGGGTCTGCTGCTGCGCTGGTCCCCCAAAGCCTCTTCCTGAATGCAGTGTCGCGCCGCCGCATCTGTTCTGCCGAGCCGCCGCGTCTCTGAACTGGTTCTTGTATTCATGATGCATGTGATATGTCTCTTGTGTGTGTGCATTTGTGTATAGGAAGTGGACACACACAAGTGTGTGTTCATACATGTGGAGGCCAGTGGTTTAGTTGTTCTCCATCTAATGTTTTGAGACAGGGTCTCTCACTGAACTTGAGCTTATTAGTATGACCAGACTGGCTGCTGAACTTTGAGACTCCTGAGGTACTCTGGTGCTGGAATTTTACACCCCCCCACCCACATCCACACACATACACACTTATCCACAGCTATGCCTGTATTTTATGTGGGTGCCAGAGATCTGAGCAAGCATTCTTTTCTATTGAATCATTTCTCCAGCCCACAGAGGAGATCTTTAAAAATGCTTTGTGAGGGCTGGCAAGACAATCAGATGACCAGAGTTCTAACCTTTGACCTCTGTGCCCATGCTGCAATATGTGTATAATTGCACTTATAAATGATGATGTGGTGATGATGATGATGTCTGTAACTATGAATTTTGAACATTGAGAATTTAATTTGCATTCAAAAGTTAAATTGAAACATATTTTCATAATATAAAGAGACTAAGAAAATTTCTCTGCCCACTGAACTCCTATAGTCCTTTGATTTTGAGCCTCCCAGGAGCTAGATTTGAGACATATCATGTGAGCATTGTAAACAAACTTGCTACAGAAATTCATGTAAATTGGTTGAAGTTCTTGTGCTTCTCTACTTGATGAATTAATGAGGCCTCTTGGTCATGTAGCCTGCTGGTTCTGTAGAACACGTCCGAGTTTCCTGAAGCACAGCTTATGAGACAAACACAGCTGCAGCTGTTACAAACAGTCACCGGTTAGAGAAAACGTGCCTGTAACCCGTTTTCCAAAAGCATTTTTTTAAAAATATCGTTACCTACATCCTGGCATAGATACTAACTTTTGGCGTTGAAAAGGGAAAAGTTGGACTTTCACTTTAAATGAGAAAGATGACATTCTGCATGGTGACAGGCAGGAAGAGTGTTAAGACCCAATTCGATAATTCAAGCAGACTTGTGGCAATCAAAAAATTCTTTGATGATCCATTTGCCTACCTAAAGACAGGAATCCTGGCCTCTTCTGTTCTCTCTAGGAAGCTGGCATTATTCATGTGAATAAAGTGTGGCTTTTAAAGAGAATAAAAGGCTGTACTGTGCTTAGCATGTAGCATTCAAAGGCATTCTTTTAGCTTACTCCTTTAGAGCTGAATGCTTGGCTGGGTTCCTTGGGTTCCTTGGGATTGCACGTGTGTGGGATGACTTTATGTTGATCTTAGGCATACTCATGCTTAAATGCAGTACATGGTTTTAAACAAAATGACCTTTACAGGGAGTGGTAATATTAGGAGGTTTGACTTCACTGGAGTGGGTGCAGCCTAGTCAGAGAAAATGTGTCACTATGGAGGTAGCTTTGAGGTCTCATATATGCTCAAGCCACACCCAGTAAGACAGACCACTTCCTATAGCTGTAGGACTCTCCGCTCCTGCTCCAGCACGTTTGCCTTCATGCTGCCATGTCACACCGTGATGATAAGGAACTCAACCTCTGAAACTGTAAACCACCCCCAATTCAATGTTTTCCTTTAGAAGAGTTGTTGTGGTCATGGTGTTTCTTCACAGCAACAGAATCCCTATATAAAACATGCATCAAATGAAGTTTTCAGTTGCTTTAAGTTCACAGGAGCACCATTGGCAACCTGGATGGTACTGAAAGCAATGTGTTGATGGCTGAGCAATTCTGTAGGTCAGGAGCCTTGCTCATCAAAGATGTGTCACGCCGTTCCCTCATGCAAAACACTGACTCTGAAAATTATGATCACTCATTGCCATTTGTGCTTGTCATTCCAAGCCAACCATTGGCTGCTTCACTGAACACTAAAGAGGCTGTAGGAATTGATGCATGGCACAAAATGCCCAGCACTGTACTTGGGACTTGCCAGTATATGAAACAGTGAACTGAAATTACGGGGAAAAAAGGCTGAATTCAGCTTCCCCAGAAGCAGCCCTGATAGGTGAATTGGAGAGCAATTGCTTTCCTCAGGGAGAGCTGGCAGGAGATGTGGAGAGAGATTGAGGAAGTTTCGGTCTCAGTCTGATCACTGGGGAGTTCTGGAGGACAAAGGACACATACTTAGCTGAACCAAGAATTTGCTTTCATCTTTAAATTCAAATTAATTAAAATGGAATAAAATTCAACCTCATGCACTAAGAATATTTTAAGTGTATGACAACTGTATGTGGCCATATACCATCAAATTGGACAGCACAGCTCTAAGCTGCCTCCTATGCCCACAGTAGTGCTGGATTGTAAATGTGACCCACTACGTTTGTTGTTTCTTTTTTTTTTCTTTTTTCTTTTAATTTGAGTTCTAAGGATTGAACTCAGACTTGTGAGGCAAGTGCTTTTTACCTCACTGGCTCAATATCAGATTGTTTTGATTACAGTAATGTAAGTAATGGGCACGAAGTAGGCTAGTAACTAAATTTTCCAGGAGGAGTGCTAAACTGAAGGAGTGAGAGAGAGGCACACATGCCTTGTGTGCCATTTGGAAAAGAGGTACCCAATAGTCGCATAGGTTCACTTTTACTCCATAGATCTCCCAGGTCGCACACAGAGACTCCAGCCAGAGCAGTCCACAACTCTGAGAAGTTAGATGATTCCTGTGGCCCTGAGAATCCACCATGAATCCATTGAACCTGCTTCAGCTCCTTGATGAAATACTTGAACTGAGAATCACTATGAACAGGGATGACCTTTTCAGCCAGTCAACTGGATACACAATAATCTAAGAATAACTCTAAGGGAGGGCAAGACAATTTGGCCACATATCCAACTTCTCAGCGACTTGGTCATGTGGCCTAGATAGTTGGTGTCAATACCAACAACATAGTGTCATTCTTCTCAAGTATTTCTCCTTTCTTTTTGACTTGATTTCATTCACATCTAAAACTATACATTGTCTGTGGGTCAAGTCTCATTAGGTCAAATTGAAGAAATAAATGGCATCCATGTGAAGGAAAGAGAGCATGGGATCAGGATGTGAATGTCATTCTGTTGTGATTTTTCAACAGAAAGAAATGCACATGGATAAAGTGAAAATAAAAAATATTAGAAAAAAATCAAACCCGCTTCAAAACAAACAAACAATCAAACCACTGTTCATTTCTTCAAAAACCAAACTGAATTTCAAAACCCAAACTGACCTAACCAAACCAAAGCAAGATTCCAAGCTCTTCTCTTATACTGTTTCCCTAAAGACATGATCATAGTTAGGGTTACTGTTGCTGTGATGAAACACCATGACCAAAAGCAAGTTGGGGAGGAAAGGGTTAATTTGGCTTACATTTTTACATCACTGTTAATCTCAAAGCAAGTCAGGACAGAAACTCAAAGAGGGCAGGAAACTGCAGGCAGGAGCTAATGAAGAGACCATGGAATGGTGCTGCTTACTGGCTTGCTCTTCATGGCTTGCTCAGACTGATTTCTTATAGTACCCAGGACCATCAGTCCAAGGATGGCTCTCCCCAATCAATCACCAATTAAAATTACCTACATGCTTGATTACAGCCCAATCTTATGAAGATACTATTTTTTACTTGTTCAACTACGTTTATTACAGTTTTATTCATAATAGCAAGAAACTGGAAACAACATAGATGTCCCTCAACCAAAGAATGGATAAAGAAAATGAAGATTTTTTTTAAAATTGAGATTTCCACCTTTTAGGTAACTTGTGTCAAGTTGAAATAAGATCAGTTGCCACAGGTATCTCTATAGCTATAGTGTTTACTGTATATACCAGCATCAATTCCAGGTGGAGTAACATGTTACTAGAAAAAGCAAAAACTTCTCAGGAAATCAGAAAGTGATTTTCATAATCTTGTGATGAACTCTGCTTTTCTCCAAAGTCAGAAATATCAAACTAAAACATTGAGACATTTTACTTCATTACAAAAATATACAAAACCTTATAAGGTGGTCCCAAATACCATAAATGAAAAGAATTTGTGACCCATGGAAAAACTGTAGCATATACAATGGTGCGTGGATCAATTACTTGCAGTAATAGGTAAGACGTGTTACAAATTAGTATGCTTGTGTTTAGAGAAGAGAGAGAGCTCTGCTTCAACTCCAAAGACACCTTTCTTTATTTTTTTATTGGACTGGGACTACAAAAAGATCATTAGCCTTATATGTCTGTAGAGAACAGTAGAAACATACATTTGGGAAGATTCATGAAATTTTATCCTGTTAGAATGTGTTGTATCATTTGGCCAATTACTCCTTTTCTTGGGACATTTTCTCTACATGATCCATACTTTTTCTTCAGATGTCTTGTTTGTCTAGCGATTTTTAGATTCCTTAGTTGGGTGCTTTTATTTTCCTGGAAAGACAACACACACACACACACACACACACACACACACACACACACACAAAACAAAGCAAAACAAAACCAACCAACCAACAAACAAAAACAAACCTCTGTCCCAACCCTAACATTGGGGAGTTTCCTTGTTGGCAAGTTATATCTGCTCAAACTAAAGGCATTTGTTAATCTTATAAATTAGTTTAGATTGAATGGCCATGATGTTTGATGAACCTCTTCTAATCAGGGTGTATTTTCTGTTTGAATCTAACAATCAATTTTGAAGGTATCCATAGCATTTCTTCTTCTGTGGAAACAAAAACAAAACCTGTTCCCCAATATAACATATTTCTTGGTTCCCATTCTGAGGTCAACACATCCTTAAAGTATACAGGCTGATTTAATTCAGTAGTTTTCTATTATACAATGTCTCTACACAGTTGTCATTAATTTCTCATTAGCATTAAAAATTTAAAGTTAATAAAACATTGCTCAATCTGTCTCTGGGGGTCTTTATTACACCTTTCTCTTTATTAAGCATATCTTTTAAAGTGTGATTAGATCTTTCTATAACTGGTTGTCCTGTATGATTATGTGATACCTATAATATGCTTTATGTTATAATATACAAAAATATTTCATTTTAGTAGAGACATATGCTAGAGCATTGTCAATCTTAATTTGTACAGGTATCTCAATGATGGCCATTGTGGTGACGTTTAATTTGTATTTTAATAAATAAAGCTTGCCTGAAGGTTAGAAAAGTCAAAGCCACACTGGTCAGCCTTACAGACCAGGCAGCAATGACACACACCTTCATTCCTAGTAACCACAATGACACACTCCTTTAATCCCTGGAACCACACTAGCTTGCCATAGGAAACCAGGCAGTAGTGATGCACACCCTTGATCCCAGAACTCGAGAGAATTCCTGGAGGCAGGATCACCATTTTGGACTGAGGTAGAGGTAAGAGCCAGTGGTTGGCTGTTTTGCTTTTCTGGCCTTCAGGTTGTACCCCAATTTTTGTCACCAGTTTACATTAATCATATATCAGGCCATAACTTCTAATAAATGTGTAATTTCAGAATCAATCATTTCAGAACTCAAAGCAGTTGCCTATTGAAATCCTGAATATGTATCTATGGTATGGTGTGTATATTTTAATTTTGCAAACTCACCAAAATAAGGCACATCCATTTGCTAAATTTTGTTTCTTTGAATACTGTTTGAGTTGCTTTCTGCACATAATGGAGTTTGGTTATATAAAGAACAGGTAGGGGTTTTCCTTATAATTCCCTTTGGTTGTTGCCAGGTGATAGAAAACTCTTTTTTCAAACCATTGCTATTAACACGGTGTTTATTATACAATCCAGAAGCTTCTATCACATTTTCTACTAATAGCTGATCAACTTCATCATTACCTTGTGCTTGAGGGTCTAATAGACCCATGTGTGATATCATATATGCTAATTGCAAAGGATTAATTCTATTTCTGATGATTTTTGTAATTTAATAAATAAGAATTTAATTATAAATCATTTAAAATAATTAGATATCATTCTTGTATCCCTAATCTCTCCAATATCTTTATTACAAAGGGGTGTTAAATTTTGTCAAATGCTTTTTCAGCATCTAATGAAATGATCATATGTTTTTTCTTTCAGTTTATATGATGGATTACATTGATAGATTTTCATATGTTGAACCAGCCCCGCATCTCGATCATAATGTATAATTTTTTCAAATGTGTTCTTGGATTTGGTTTGCCAGTATTTTATTGAGAATTTTTGCATCAGTGTTCATGAGTGAGACTGGTCTGTAATTCTCTTTTTTGGTTGAGTCTTTGTGCAGTTTTGGTATCAGGGTAACTGTAGCTTTGTAAAAAGAGTTTGGAAATGACCCTTCTGTTTCTATTATGTGGAACAGATTGAGCAGTATAGGTATTAGCATAAAGTTGATTATTATTCTCTCAAGGTCTGTGAAGAATTTTGTTGGGATTTTGATGGGGATTGCACTGAATCTATAGATTGCCTTTGGTAGGATTGCCACTTTTACTATGTTGATCCTACCTATCCAAGAACATGGGAGCTCTTTCCATTTTCTGGTATCCTCTTCAATTTCTTTTTTCAAAGACTTAAAGTTTTTGTCAAATAGGTCTTTCACTTCCTTGGTTAGTGTTACCCAAAGATAATTTATGCTATTTGTGGCTATTGTGAAAGGTGATGCTTCTCTGAATTCCCTCTCTGCTTCCTTATACTTTGTGTATAGGAGGGCTACTGATTTTTTTGAGTTGATCTTGTATCCTGTCACATCACTTAAGGTGTTTATCAGCTGTGGGAGTTCTCTGCTAGAGGTTTTGGAGTCACTTATGTACACTATCATGTCATCTGTAAATAACAAAAGTTTGACTCCTTCCTTTCCAATTTGAATACCCTTGATCTCCTTATATTGTCTTATTGCTGTTGCTAGAACTTTAAGCACTATGTTGAAGAGATATGCCTTGTCTTGTTCCTGATTTTATTGGAATCACTGTTGTGGGACAATGGTTTGTACCCTGTCAATTGTATTTTAATAAAATGCTGATTGGACAGTAGCCAGGCAGGAAGTATAGGTGGTACAACCAGACAGGAAGTAGAGGTGGTTCAATGAGAACAGGAGAATTCTGGGAAGAAGGAAGTCCTAGTCCACAGTCATGACCCAGTCACAGAAGAAGCAAGATGTGACTGCCTTGCCGAAAAAGGTACTCAGCCATGTGGATAACATAGACAAGAATAATGGACTAATATAAGTTATAAGAGTTAATAAGAAGCCTGAGCTTATGGGCCAAAAAGTTTATTACTAATGTAGACCTCTGTGTGACTTCTTTGGGACTTAATGACTGAGAGAACTGGGCAGGACAGAAACCCCTTGGTCAATAAATTGCTTTGAGTTTCTATCCATTTAATTTGATGTTAGCTGTTAGCTTGCTATATATTGCTTTTATTATATTTAGATCCTTGTATCCTTAATCTCTCCTCCCAACAAAAAAAAGGCCAGGGTTGGATGATTTTAGTACAGAATTCTACCAAAAATTTCAAGAAGAGCTAATGGGAGCTCACCAACTTCAGCTGGACTGGTAATGAACGAGCATGGGATCAAACAGAGGGCTGAATGTGGTTGACAGTTGGGGCAGACTGAGGGGCCAATGACAATGACACTGGGATTTGTCTCTATTGCATGTACTGGCTTTTTGGGATCCTATTCTCCATGGATGCATACCTTGCTCATCCTGAATGTAGTGGGTAGGGTCTTGGACTTACCACAGGGCAGAGTGCCTTGCCCCCTCTTCAGACTGGAGGGGGGTGAGGGAGGGTGTTTGGGGGGAGTAGGAGGGAAGTGAAAGGAGGGAGGTATTATTGCTAAAGTAATAAAAATAAAATAAGTTCAGTGGTTTCAATATGTAAAGCAACTCTTTCTCCAGATTTTTTTTTCTTTTTCGAGACAGGGTTTCTCTGTGGTTTTGGAGCCTGTCCTGGAACTAGCTCTTGTAGCCCAGGCTGGTCTCGAACTCACAGAGATCCACCTGCCTCTGCCTCCCAAGTGCTGGGATTAAAGGCGTGTGCCACCACCGCCCGGCAAAATGCCGCTCTGACTTCCTTGTCGGGGAATCGAACCCCGGTCTCCCGCGTGACAGGCGGGGATACTTACCACTATACTAACAAGGAAGACTCTTTCTCTAGATTGTGTGTCAATAACTATATTAAGAGATTTTCAAAAATCTAATAATACCATGAGAATAACATATAATTCTGACTTTTAAATAAGATCATAATGGCTTTGAGCCACTTTAATTAAATTTCCTGACTTATAATCTGCCTTTCCTGATTTGTTTGCATCAATAGAGAATGTAGGGACTCCAGAAATTGGTGTTACCTGTATAGTATGAGGATTGATACAATTAGTTCTCTTTATAAAATGAATTACCTTGCTTTTTGGATATCTGCTGATAATCTCTTCCAAAAGATTACTACAAGTTCGTTGCCAAGGTACCACAATTCCTCTGTGTCTATTCTTGCTAGTTGATGAAATCTTAATTTTTCTTTCAAAATCAATTCAGAAACATTTTCAACCTAGGTATTTAATTTTTTACTCTGTTTATGTTGTAAAGATATCCATTGTAAGATATTTTCTCTCTGTATAAAAGTTCCTGTAGGAGAATGCATAGAAGGTAAACTAACCAGAATACAATCAATCTCTGAATACAAATGCATCCAGTAATTTATCTTCAACCAAAGCCAATTCTCTTGCAGACTCTGTTGATAATTTTCTTGGAGTATTTAACTCTTTCTCACCTTGTAAGATTTGAAATAAACTACTTAATTATTGAGTGGTAAATCCAACTGTGGCCAGTCAATATCTCCCAGAAATTTTGAAAATCATTAAGACTTCATAATTTATCTTCCCAGATTTGTATTTTCTATGGTTGAATTTTTTGTAAACATATCTTATATCCTAGGTAATTAATAGAATCTCCTCTTTGTGTTTTTTCCAGAAACAATTTGTAATCCCCAACAAGGCAAATTTTTCTTTACTTCTTCAAACATTTTCTCCAAGATATCTGCATCTGAATTAGCTAGTAAGATATCATCCATATCAATGTGGTGATTTCTTAGAAAATTAGGACCAACCTTTCTCAAGACCCAACAATACCACTTTTGGGTATATACCCAAATGGTGTTCAATCGTATCACAAGGACATGTGCTTAACTGTGTTCATAGCAGGATTATTTGTCATATCCAGAACCACAAACAACCTAAATTCCCCTTGACCAAAGGATGGATGAGCTGAATGTGGTACATTTACACAATGGAGTACTACATAGCAGAGAAAAATAATGACATCTTGAAATTTGCAGGCAAATGGATAGAGCTAGAAAACATCATATTGAGTGAGGTAACCCAGACACAGAAAGACAAATATCATATGTATTCACTCATAAGTGGCTTATAGACATAAAACAAAGCAAAGTAGCCTACAATGCACAATCCCAGAGAACTTAGACAACAAAGAGAACCCTAAGAGAGATATACATGGATCTAATCTACATGGGTAGTAGAAAAAGACAAGATCTCCTGGGAGCATTGGGACTATGGGAGAGGGTTGAAGGGGAGGGAATATAAAGGGAGGGAAGAGAGAAAAATGTATACCTCAATAAAATCAATAGAAATATAATAAATAAATAAAATATATCATTCATATAAAGATAAATTATAGGTTAAAGAAACTGTTTATGAATTCTTTCCAGTGGCTGTTGTACAAAATAATGACACAAGGTAGGGTTGTTCAAGGTAAGGTTCTTCTGGAAGAATTTTCCATTGATATCTTTTTAAGAGGCTGGGAATTATTGTTAAGTAAGAACTGTGAAGGCAAAATTTTCTCTATCCTGTTATTGTAAAGGTATAGTAAAAAGTAGAGTAGCCTTTTAAATAAATTGGTATAATAGACCATCTTTTAGGTAATAAAGAAGGCAAGGAAATTATAGGCTGTAAAGAGCCCATTGGCTGGATCACCTTATTAAGAGCTCTTAGATCTGTTACCATTCTCTATTTTCCAGATTTCTTTTTAGTGACAAATATAGGAGAATTTCAAAGACTGGTAAGTTCTTCAATATGTTGAGCATTTAGCTTTTCCTGTACCAGCTGTTATAATGCCTGTATTTTTTCTGACCTCAAAGGCCATTTTTCCACCCAGACAGGTTTGTCAGTTAACAATTTTAAAGGTAGGGCTATTGGAATCTTTGAAAGATCAACAGCTGTTTTTCTTCTGTTTATGTACAGCCTGAATAGTTGATGACTGTTCTTGATAATACCTTTGAATATTTCTCTCAGAAGCATACATTAGTTTATGATTTGTTTGTGAGATTTGATAATGTTAATCTGGGTATGACAAATCACATCCCCATAAGTTTATTACTATGTTAGCCACAAGTGGTTTTAATTTTCCTCTCTGTCCTTCATTAGATGAAGTATTTACGTAATTATTCTTTATCAATAAAAATTTAGGAGTCAGATATCATGGTACGAAGCTGAATGATCAGAGAAGTGGCAGAGAAGTAACCAGTGTTCTCCTCTCATTCCTTGATCCAAAAAGGCCTGAGACCTTCTCTAAGTCTGCCCTATTTCCCGTCTATCTGTCCTCAGTCCTCTAAGTCTTCTATGGTTAATGTTGGTCAGCTATGAGATAGCTCCACCCTCTGATTCTAAGCAAATTCTTATTGGCAATCTTGGGAATGTCAGAATACAATCAAAATATTACAGAATAGGACCTGAGTTCAGATCTCTGGTTTACCCACATACAAAGATGAGCATGGTAGCATGTGCCTACAACCAAGCATTGGGGCAGAAATGGGAAGATTCCTGGAGCTTGCTGGTGAGAGAGTTTAGAAGAATCAGTAGGCAGCAGGTTCAGTGAGATAATATCTAAAATAGCAATATGGATAACATTAGAGGAAAACATCCACCATTGATTTGTGACCTTTACATGCATACAAGCACACATCTATCCACACACAACCATGCAATACATACATACAACAAAAAATAGTGAACAAAGGATGCACATAGTCACTTCCTGAAAGCAGTTCAATAACAGATACATACATACATATGATTACTTATTAACAATAAAATAAAGGCATATTTAAATAATAAGATATAAAATATGATTTATTTTTTGGTAAAGGCCAAAATAATAGTAACAGTCAGAATTGATAATGGTTTTCACAATGGCCTATCATAATGAAGTGAATATAAAATCCTCATGAAAATATGCTCATCATATATTAATTGTATAATGAGGCTGTTCCTAGCTCTCAGACCTGAAATATTCACACAGAAACTGTATTAATTACAACACTCCTTGGCCAAGCAAGCATATTAAGCATATTGCTAGCTTAAACTCACCTATTTCTATTAATCTGTGTATCACCATGTGGCTATGGATTACAGGGTAAAGTTCAGTCCCCAGCATCTGTCTCTGCTGGGTGGCTACTTGGTTTCTCATGACTCTGACTACCTTCTCTCTATATCTCTTTCAGCTTGGCTTTACTCTGTTAAGTCATTTGCTGAAAGCAGCTTTTCATTAACCAATGACAATAAAGCATATTAACAGCATACATCACCTCCTATATCACCTTCACTTTCCTGTTTAAATAAAAAGAAAGGTTTTAATTTTAACATAGTAAAATTACATATAACAAAAAAGATATCAAGCAAGAATTAACAGTTACAATGTCTATATCTACTTTATCTTTTATCATAAATAAGGAAAACTATAACTATCTATTCTTCAACTCCATCAAAGACTCCAAAAAGATATAATATTACCTAAGTAAATAGGAAGTGCATTGTAAGCAACTTCCAAAATTATAGAAATAACAGAAACATCTCACTGCCTTGGCAGTCACCTAAAGTTCTTCTGTACCATTGGGGCACCCATCTTTAGCTTAGAGCTACATAGTGTCCAGAAGACTTTTCCATGAAGCAGAAAATTTCAAACAGTTCCACCTATATTGGCAGTTTGTAAGTCACTTTCTTCTGTGTCCTGCAGAATGCCAGGCAAACTCTTTCATGAAGCAGGAATCATGAAGGGCCATCTCACCTCTAGGCAAGTTAAACAGTCATCTCTCCATGGGTCCCACATATCCAGTTCATACAGCATAGCATCAAACAGTCCAGGCAAGAGCAATCTCTTGCCCAAATGGCTAACAAACTCCATAAGGAGCTTCTTCAGTGCCTATTTCCTCTCAGAGTAGATTGGTGTTGCCAGGAGCAGATGTGTTTCATTGTCATGAAAAGTCCCAAATTTTTAAAACATTTTAAATGCCATATTCTGGAGGTCACTGAAAGATTTGAAGAATACCTGTCTAACTAAAATACATCTCTATATATCTAGAAAACCTAACTAACATGACTAGAATCTTGACTATTATAAATGATTATCTATTAAACCTATATTTTCTAATGATACATTACATATTTAAATGAGCTGAATAAACACAATACTTTAATCAAGAGCAGAAATACACATATAACAAAATTGACCTTAAATTTGTATCAATAAATGAAGATCCAAAGCAATGCAAAGTATTCATCTCTATAGCATATCTCCCTTTAAATGTAATCAAATATTTATAAACAATCATTTTGGGAATTTGGGTATAGTTCTCTCCAAACTGCTTTGGAAAAGTAATTTTGGGGTCATTTACAGTGACCTTTTGAGGGGTCTTGGTCCATCAAACTTCATTAGTCTGGAAGAAATCCACAGTTTCTTATCTTCTGTGGAAACAAAAGCAGAACCTCTTTTCAAAGCAACATAGCCTTAGACCCAAATTTTCAAGTCAAGATACCTTTAAAGCATATATGTTGGTTTAGCTTAGCAGCCTGTACAATGAAATATCTCTCTGTACTTAGCTCATTTACAGTCAAAAAATTCAAAGTAAACACAATAATATACATAATCCAGATTCTCTGTGTATTTTTCCATCTTTACATGACTTATTTTTCTTTACTCCTTTTAATCTATGACTGTCTGTACTCTGTCTCTTTTTTATTAACCAATGGTAATAAAACATACACTGCTCACATCACTTCATTTTGCTAATGAAAGGATCTAAAAAAGTTATTCAGCAGTGACCCCCAGTAGCCCTCCAGGGCTAGCTCTACTGTGTTGCCCAGATTAAGTCTAGAGGCTACTCTCCCAAATGTTGCAGCTGGTTGGGAGCAGCAATAACTCTCCCATCTGCCTCAGATGTTGACGGCTAATGGGAGCATGGAGCAGGGCAACTTCCTCCTGTCTATTTTGCCTCAAGACAGATGAGGCATTACTTTGGGGCTGGCTCACCCACACTTCCACTAACAGGGTTGAGTTTATTGTGTTTCCCAGGCCATGTGCAGGGCTTGCTCTCTTGCTTTTATGACCTTGGGGCCAGCTCTCCCCGTTGTCTCGGGCATTGGGGGAGTGTTAAACCTGTATCTTATTCTTTTATTTTCAATTTTCTAATGGCCAATGATGTTTGATGTGTTTTTTTGGCTACTTGTATATTTTCAGTTCCATTGATTTTTGTTGTTCAGTTAAATAAAAGAGATGATGATTATTATTATTTTGTTTTTGAGACAAAGTCTTATATATCCCAGGATAAATTCAAATTTGTGATATGGAAGAGGATGATCATGAACTAACAAGCGTTCTCTCTGCATGTCCCAAGTGCTAGGATTATAGGCATATGTTACTATGTCCAGTTTAAAATCTCTCTCTCTCTCTCTCTCTCTCTCTCTCTCTCTCTCTCTCTCTCTCTCTCTCTCTCTCTCTCTTCTAGATGTAAATTTACCTTTCAAAACCAGCTCTTACATATCATTTGGAGATTCAAGTTGGATGCTTCAAAAGTTTAACATGCTCTACAGAAATTTTATTCTCAAATCAAAGAACATGTAACAGACTGTATGTTGCCCCCAAAAGCAAAGTTGTCTAGCATGTGGCTCTACATAAAGGGGTAGCTGGACCATGTGGCTCTACATAAAAAGGGTGGCTGGAGTGAAATCTTGGGGGACAGGGATAGATTTGAAATGCTTACAGTTATGGCTGCTAATCACCAACAAAAACCCTAGTGTTTTTCATATAGTATGAAATATGTATTTGGGAAAAATTCTGTGTAAAGTGATTACTATTATAAACATTTTGATGTTTACATTTTTTAAAACTACCTATATGAGAGGCTTCATTTTATGGTTAAGTAATTGCATGGAACACTCCTGTAAATCTGATCCACCAAGTGTTACAGATGAGCTTTTAGAAAGGCTATGGAAAACAGTTTCCATGCTAGACATCAACCATCTGAAGTGCAGAGTAAGATGGAGAACTTGGTTATCCTTCGGTCTGTTGCTGTTCTCATTTGCTGCTGTGGAAACACAAGATTTCCAGAACACAGTGTCACCCAGTATGTGTGAGTCAGGGAATGAGCCTTTTGGGCGAGAGCCAACAATTACCTTGCTGATAGCAAAGGCCTGCACATGTTGCATTTCTTACCCTGGAAAGGGTTCAGCCTGACAGAAGAAATGTGCTTAAAAATAATGTATCTATTTTAGAGATTCAGAAACATGGACATATTCACATTGCTATTCTCTCCTTGGTTTAGACATTGCTTACACATCAGAAATAGCTCAAGGAAAGGGGCGCCTTGCCCTTTTCTTAACAGAATTACCTTTATTATTTTTGGCCACAGCTCGAGCATTGACAATCAGATTTAATTTGTGGGCTGATTGCAGCATAGTGGAGGGAAATTAAAAGTGGCGACTGCATTACCCTTTGGTCTTCTGTATGAATGGCTGAGCTCTAGATTTGAGTCTAATTAAAAGCAGACAGGAATTGCTGAAGTGAAAGTGAAAGAGAAATAAGAATCCGTCTTTATCATCAACCGAGCACATTTGTGAAGGCCTGTGCTTAGTGAGGAGCGAAGAAGCAGATGTGCACTCCACAGTTAGCTAACGTTTCTGTAAAGGATCCAATGGGATATTTTCCCAAGTGTGCAGACCACACTTCCATTGCTATTATTCAGCTCTGTCAATGCATTTTGTGAGAAGTCGTAGACAATAAATAGTAAATGATAGGGCATGGCTGTGCTCCAGTAAACTTTATGTGCAAAAATGAACTATAACGTTTCTTCACCAAATGGGTGTGTGAGGCTCCTTCACGTTAATAGGAGGAAATACCTGGCATTAGACTTATGAACTAAGGAGACATTTATTTTGGACCACAGTTCTAGAGTTTCAAGTCCAAGCTTGAGTTACCCCATTGCTTTGAATCTCTGGTAATGTTAAAACATCATAGGAAGAATTCATGCAGCAACACTGTAATCACAATTGAGACAGTGAGGAAAAGACTGGAGGTATACTGGAGGGTGTCCCCTTCAAGGTATGTACTCAATGACTCAAGGACATCTTCACTAGGTCACATATTTTTCAAGATCCATGGTATCTCCCAATATTATCATTTTGGGGACCAAACATTTATTTATGTCCATTTGGGACACACTCAGCTAAACCATAGCATCAGATCTATACAGTCCAGTCTGCTGTCCTTTCCTCCAGCTGGTGCACATGTGAAGATTTCTGTGTCTACCGACTATCTGAAGGTGTCCAGGAAAGAAAGAAAATGTTAAGACTTTTCTAAGACCTTTGGTTTGGTATAAAGTTAAAGTTATAGTTCATACAGGACTGATGAGCCATGGAGGTGTAATTAAAAAAAAAAAACGCCATGAAGAGAAGTCATGCCATGTAACAGGGCTCTCATGGGAGGTTAATTGGAAAAGGAGAGAGAAGGGAAAAGAGAGGGAAGCAAAACCAGTCCCTGGGAACAAGAGTCGCAGAAGAGAAAGAGAGGCGAAGAGAGAGAGAAATGGAAAGAGACAGGGGGTGGGCAGGCCCCCCCCTTTAAAAAAGAAATGTAGTAAATATGCACAGGGGGTGCTCTTAATGGCTACAGCTGAGGATGTATCCTGTCAGGACGCCAATGGCAGGCCAGTGCAGGTGAGGCAGGGATGAAGTGTTCTCAAGATTGCAGTCTTTGGGGGACCTGAGAAAGCTGGGGTGCTGGCCACACCTTGGGGTCTCTGACTGTTTCACTTCACTGTCCAGGCTCTGTGGAATCGTCAGGTGCCACTTGGACCTGGCCAAATACCGTTAGAGGTGGACCCAAGTCAACTGCCTGGATCTTAAAGCTCCTGATCCTTTCCCATCACCACGGCATCACCTGGACACCCTCTTACCATCCAATTTACCAGGAAGCAGGTAATCAACAGTAATCAACACATGGTTGATTACTGAGGGCAGTCATTGTAGAGTTAGTGTATTTTATATAAAGGAATAGTAAAGAGTTACATTAAAATATGTTCTGGAAGTCTCTTTTCTGAATCTGAAGGAAAGTGAATACCTCTGGGGTGGGGTGCTGCTGGTTCTCACCACCTTGACAGGTTTGGTAGTCTTGTGCCTCTGGCTCTGTGGTTAACAGTTGACAGTCCTGTAACAATAGCTGACCAGTTGTTTGATCAGAGATTTTTCTAATGTATTGTTGGAGATACATAGAAAAGAAATTGATGAAGCAGGGTGTGGTTGTCAAAGATAGGAGAACAAGGAGAAGGGTCAGGAAGGAAAGCATCCTCTTCCACAGGTGTTCCCAATCCTGTGGAAATCAGGTTTTGAAACAATGAAAATAAAAGAAAATGGGGAATTCTTTTACTGTTCCCTGACTGTCTGGTCCAAGGAATACAGAGGCCAGATTTATTTTAAAAGGAGTGGTCAGTAGGTCTCCAAAAGACATCTCTGTGGGGGTGAGGGGGTGTATGGCATAGTTCTCAAAGATGAGGCAGAGGAAGAAAGAGAAAGAAGATCCAAAGCCTGAATATGCTGTCATCCCAGGGAATCCAGAAGGATCAGACTGAGTGGTCACAAGCTATTTTTAGTATGTCATCATGCAAGAACAGTGGCCAAGGGCTCTGAGCCTGAGAGAGACACAGTCACCTGGTACCAGGACTTTCAGAAAAGCCAGAAGGCGAGAAGAGGACTGTGTCCAAGAAAGGAAGCCTCACATCCAGGGGAATAGATCACCCCGCCAGAGACCCACTTGTTGGTACTGAATGGGAGGCAAAGCCATCAGTGAACGAGAAAGCAGATATGTTGCAGGTGGAAGAGAGCGGATCAGAAGGCAATATCTAAGGGATATTCGGGCCAGATATGACTGCAAAGATGAGTTTAGAAGCCCTTAAATAGAGCACTGAGTGCAAAGGTTGGAGGTTATAGATGATGCCAAAGTTTGCATGAGTGAGGCAAATAAGTGAGATCCAAAAGTCTGTAATTCCTAGCCTCCTAGAAATTCAGAGAGGGTTGATTTTGAGAATACACAGGCTGCATCAGTGACTCCTCAAACACAGATTAGGAACCAAGGGCTCCTAGACTGAGAGAGCTGTGGTTGTCTGGTACTAGGGTTTAGTGAGGCCAAAGGGCGAGAAACCACATTGGAGAGATGAGTCCTGCCTTGTGGAAAATATCCAGACAGGAGGAAATGCCAGCAGAGTCTTTCCCAGTCAGGGAGCCAATAGTGTAATTTGAAAAACTTGAGAAGTCACATCATGCAACAGGACTAGCATGGGAGGTTTATTGGAAGAGGAGAGAGAGGGGGAAGAGACTGAGCCCTAGGGACAAAAGTGGTGGAAGAGAAAGAGCAAGAGAGGGGTAGAGAGAGAAAGAAAGAGGAAGAGGGAGAGAAAGTGTGAGAGAGGAGTAGAGAGAGAAAGAGAGAGAGGGAGAGAAGGAGTGAGAGAGGGGTAGAGAGTGAAAGAGAGAGGGAGAGGGAGAGAAAGTGTGAGAAAGCGATAGAGAGAGAAGAGAGGGAGAGATAATGTGAGAGAGGGATAGAGAGAGAAAGAGAGAGAGAGGGAGGGAGAAAAAAAGACAGGAAGTGGGCAGGCCAGGACAGATGCCTGAATAACAGGAGGTGGATTCATAATTTTGTAAGAGTTAACTGGAAAAAATTCAAAACCATTATGCATAGGCCTAAAGTAAATGAGGTGACAGTTTTCCTCAAGATAGTGTGTGTCCCCTATTCTTATTCTTAGCAAATAATTGGTTCATTTCTGAATAAACTTGAAGTCAGTAATCTGTGCATGTTCTTTTGGTCATGGCTTATTTAAAATAATAATGTCCTGGGAAGGTTTTTCTAATGTAAATATACCTGTGATTACATTTAATTTTTTCCTGGGAGGAAGTTGTTGTATTTAAGTAGAGTTTTTTTTAAGCATCATTTTAACACTAGTAAATGTTCAAGCACACACTGAAATGACAGTTCTAGAACACTGCGGGTAAGCATAGTCGTATAAGTGGAATCGCTTCGATATACACCTCCAGCACCCCAACATTGCATTTCATTTGTATCCATGTTTAAACACCAGTATTTACAAAAATGAAGGGATAAATTATGTAATAAAAGGGGATGGGAAATTCAATTTGGAGAAACAATTTGGAGAAGAGTTTGGAAGAAAAACCAGTTTATTACTTCACCTCACACCATTCATTCAATAAATGCCAGAAGATGAAGTTAAAATTAGACATTGTATGATGATATGCAAGGTATTCGTCAGTATTGCTCTAGGATAGGGTCATTTCAGGTTCCCTATCCTCAACTGCCCAAGGAACTAACTGGGGACCTCAGCTTGGGCACCTGGGAGCCCCTCTAGGGTCAGGTCTCTTGCCAACCCTAAAGTGGCTCCCTTAACTAAGAATTGTGGTTCCATGCTCCCCTGTCCAACCTTCCTCATAGAACCTTCATCTGGTGATGGATGGAGATAGAGACAGAGACCCACACAGGAGCACTGGATTGAGCTCCCAAGGTCCCAATGAGGAGCAGAAGGAGGGAGAACATGAGCAAAGAAGTCGGGACCACGAGGGATGCACCCACCCACTGAGACAGTGGAGCTGATCTATTGAGAGCTCACCAAGACCAGCTGGACTGTGACTGAAAAAGCATGGGATAAAACTGGACTCTCTGAACATGGCGAACAATGAGGGCTGATGAGACGCAAAGGACAATGGCACGGGGGTTTGATCCTACGTAATGTGATGGCTTTGTGGGAGCCTAGCCAGTTTGGATGTTCACCTTCCTAGATATGGACGGAGGGGGGAGGTCCTAGGTCTTACCACAGGGCAGAAAACCCTGACTGCTCTTTGGACTGGAGAGGGAGGGGGAAAGGAGTGGGGGGAGGGGGAGAAGGGTGGGAGGAGGGGGAGGGAAATGGGAGGCTGGGAGGAGGTGGAAACTTGTTTTTTTTTCTCCTTTTCTCAATAAAAAAAGAAAAAAAATTAGACATTGTTACAGAATAAAATACAGAACAAAATTTGTCTGATTTTTTCAAAAGACCTTAATAAATAATTTTTCAGCACATAAAAAGAAGAAAAAACTCAAACGGACATAATTTACAAAGTTATATATATAAATCTACTTTAACCTAGAGCTCGTATTTGTAAATGTACCATATCTATATCTATCTATCTATCTATCTACCTACCTATCTACCTATAGAGAGAGAGAGAGTGAAAGAGAGAGAGAGAGAGACAGAGGCTATAAAGTTGGGTGGGTGGGGAGATGAACGAGTATCTGGAAGGAATTTGAGGATGAAAAAATAGTCAAAATATACTGTATGAAAAATATTTCTGATTTGTTTCTTTTTATTCCCTAGAACTCACTCTGTAGACCAGGCTGGCCTCAAACTCAGAGATCTGCTTGCCTCTGCCTGCTGAGGGCTGGGATTAAAGGTGTGCACCACCACCGCCCTTGTGGTTCTTTTACTTTCACACAAAATTTTTCCTTACTGCTGGTATGATAAATAGCATTATATAACACAAACAATATTATGATACAATATTTTTATTTTGCTAAAATGATATTTGAAATATTTTATAACAATATAGGAAACTATGTAACAGCACATTAATTGAAAAAAATCTGGAACTCAACCATTTGTACTAGGATTTCCCAATAATTATTATATTGGGTCATAGTAGAATTCACACACTTAGGAAAATTGAGTTCAAAAAGCTATACAGGGAACTTGGGAAATGGCTCAATAGGTGAAGTGCCTGTTGTGCAAGTGCATATCTGAGGTTGGATCACCAGGAACCACATAAAATTTGAGTAATCCTAGGGTGGGAGAGGCAGAGATAGCATTCCTGGAACCAATCAGCCTGGTCAAAATAATGAATGAGCTCCAGATTCAGTGAGAGACCCTGTCTTAAAAATTAAGGCAGAGAAGCTGGATGCGATGATGTATGCTTTTAATTGATTAATCCCAACACTCAGTAGGCAAAGGCAAGCAGAACTCTGTGAGTTCAAAGCCAGCATGGTCTACATAGTAAGTTCCAGAGTAGTCAGGGCTATGCAAAAAAAACCCTGTTTCAAAAAAACCAAAAAAAATAAAAAGGAGACAAAAAGTGGTGGATGATGTGGGATTGTTCTCTGTATGCTGTGAATATTATTGGTGAATAAAGAAATTGCATTGGCCTGTTGATAGGACAGAGTAGAGCTAGGCAGAGAAAACTATATGGAATGTTGGGAGAAAGGAGGCAGAGTCAGAGAGAAGCCATGTAGTCCTGCCGAGACAGATGCTGGAACTTTACCGGGTAAGTCACAGCCTCGTGGTGATGACACACAGATGAATGGAGATGGGTTTATTTAAGATATGAGTTAGCCAGAAATATGCTTAAACTATTAGCTAAACATTATTGCAAATAATATGGTTTCTGTGTGGTTATTTTGGGGCTGAGCAGCTGGGAACAAACAAGTGACCTTCTACTACAAATTGGCACCAACCTGGACAACTAAAATCAACTTAAAACCTGAGAAAATTTGGGAAGGATTTCTAGGCACACACACACACACACACACACACACACACACACACACACACACACACAAAACCCCCAAACCCCCAGAGTTAAGCAAGGCTCAACACCGCTGCTCCTTTAAGAGAGTTTTTCCTGATTCAGAGGTAGCAGAAAAAAATCTGCAAAGTTTTGAAAGGGCAGCCTTCTGGGCCATGCTACCAAAGCAAACTCTGGCCTCAGGACATCCGACTATGGAGCATTTAAATGGGTTCTGTGAGCAAAGTGCTACAACTTGTTTAATGGCAACATAGACCTTATGTGTGCCTAAAAATGGGGCAATGTATGTGGCTCTCAGAGGCAGCGAACAGCTCAGCCATGTTGGACTTTTTGGAGCAAGCAGTAAGGGCCTTATTTGCTCTAGCAATGCTGCCGCTTAGTTTTTTTTAAATTGATTTTATTGAGCTATACATTTTTCTCTGCTCCTCTCCCTGCCTCTCCCCTCCCCTGCAACCCCCTCCAATGGTCCCCATGCTCCCAATTTACTCAGATCTTGTCTTGTACTATTTCCTATGTAGATTAGATCCATTTATGCCTCTCTTAGGGTCCTCACTGTTGTCTAGGTTCTCTGGGATTGTGATTTGTAGGCTGTTTTTATTTTTTGCTTTATGTTTAAAAACTATTTATGAGTGAATACATATGATAATTGTCTTTCTAGGTCTGGGTTACCTTACTCAATATGATGTTTTCTAGCTCATTCCATTTGCTTGCAAATTTCAAGATGTCATTATTTTTTTTCTGCTGTGTAGTACTCCATTGCATAAATGTACCACATTTTCCTTATCCATCCTTTGGTTGAGGGACATTTAGGTTGTTTCCAAGTTCTGGGTATGACAAACAATCCTGCTATGAACAACAACAACAAAAAGGTAGAGTGATGGACATAAGAGCACATGTCCTTGTGGCATGATAGAGCATATATACCCATGATTGGGATATATACCCAAAAGTGGTATTGCTGGGTCTTGAGGATGGTTGTTTCCTAATTTTCTGAGGAATCACTATACAGATATCCAAAGGGGTTGTACTATCTTGCACTCCCACCAGCAATGCAGAAGTGTTCCCTTTTCCCCACAACCTCTCCAGCATAAGCTATCATCAGTGTTTTTGATCTTGCCAATCCCACATTAAACAAAGGTCCTATCTCCAAAATATACAAAGAACTCAAGAAATTGGTCATCAAAAAAACAAGTAACCCAATAAAAATGGAGTATAGACCTAAATAGAGAACTCTCAAGAGAAGAATCTGAAACAGCTGAAAGACACTTAAGGAAATGCTCAACATCTTTAGTTATCAGAGAAATGCAAATCAAAACAACTCTGAGATTCCTTCTTACCCATGTAAGAATGGTTACCTAGGTTTTTAAGAAGCACCTAACATTTTAAGAAGCTATCCTGGTCTGAAAAGGATTACAGATGCACAATAAAGATGATTCATATGAAAAAGACCTTTAGATGTGTCACAGTGTTGGATAAATATATGTAGGCTGGGGAGAGAGAAGAAAAAGTATAGAGAGGTGGAAAAGAAATAAATAGTTTTTAAAAAACAAAGTCTTTAAAGAGACAGACAGTCATACATTAAAGAAATAAAGAAAACTAAGCCATGTAAAGATGGAAAATACATAGAGAGTCTGGATTATGTATATTATTGTGTTTTCTTCGAATTTTCTGACTGTGAAGGAACTAAGTACAGAGAGACATTTCATTGTGTGGACTGCTACGTTAAACCAACATAAAGGTATCTTGATTTCAAAATTTGAGTCTAAGGATATGTTGTTTTGGAAAAGAGATTCTGTTTTTGTTTTCACAGAGGATGAGAACTTGTGGAATCTTTCCAGACTAATTTGATTTGATGCACCAAGACAACCAGAAAGGTCTCCATGAAAACCCTTCCAAAATACTTCACCTAACAAAAAAATAGGAAGCAGTTTGGAGAGAACTACACTCAAATTCCCTAAATGATTATTTATAAATGTTTATTTACATTTAAAGGGGGATATACTACAGAGATGAATACTTTGCATTGGTATGGATCTTGGTTTATTGATAAAAATTTTAGGACAATTTTGTTATATGTATATTTCTGCTCTTGATTAAGGTATTGTGTTTGTACAGCTCATTTAAAAATTTAATCTATAATTAAGAAATATAGGTTAGGCCGGGCAGTGGTGGTACACACCTTTAATCCCAGTACTCGGAAGGCAGAGGCAGGCAGATCCCTGTGAGTTTGAGGCCAGTCTGGTTTATAAGAGCTAGTTCCAGGACAGGCTCCAAAGCTACAGAGAAACCCTGTCTCAACCCCCCCCCCCAAAAAAAAGGAAAAAAGAAACATAGGTTAATAGATAATCATCTATAATAGTCAATCTAGACATGTTAGTTAGGTTTTCTAGATATATAGAGATATATTTCAGTTAGATAGGTATTCTTCAAATCTTTCAGAGGCCTTTAGAATATGGCATTTACAATGTTTTAGTAACTTAGGACTTTTCAAGACAGTGCTCCTGGCAGCACCAATCTACTTCAAGAAGATAGGCATCAAAGAGTCTCCTTATAGAGTTTGTTAGCCATTTGGGCAAGAGATTGCTCATGCCTGGACTCCTTGATCCTATGCTGTATGAACTGGACATGCAAGACCCATAAGACCCATGAAGAGATGACAGCTCAACTTGCCTAAAGCTGAGATGGTCCTTCATGCTTCCTGCTTCCTGAAAAAGTTTGCCTGACATTCTGCAGGACACAGAAGAAAGTGACTTACAAACTGTCAATATAGGAGGAATAGTCTTTTTTCTTGTATCCTGCTTGTCCTGTCCAGACATCATGCATTTCAGCACTTGATGTTGACTTCTATTGACCTCTGACCTGTACATACACATTCATACATTCATGGATACATGTACCTAAAACAACTTCACATGTATGCACAAACATACTGACTTAACACACAGGCACACACATACATTATACAAGACTGCTTAGGGTTTTTACTATGCTATTTTGTAGTATGAACGAATCCCTAAGCAGGGAGAATGTGGCATGCTCTGTTTTCATGTTCTTTGCCCATGAAACCCAATGGCCCATTATGCATGATTTTCCAAGGATATAATAGAGAAATACTTGTTACTTTAAGTATATCTTATGTATAATACACACCAAAGAATGTGATAGAAAATGAATTAATGTGAACATGACTTCTCAGTAATCAATAACAGATAATATTTTGGGGTTGTATGTTTTATTCAGTATTTTCTAGAACAGGCATGAATTAATCCTTTAATTCTAAAAAATGTTCATTAGGAAGGAATATATAGTGATGTCTCTTAAAAGAAGAATCTTTTAATCTGTCTTCTACCTTTCTATTTCTATATATTCATATACATATGCATATTTTATGTACATCTAATTTATTTATTTTTATTTTTTAAATTAATATTTTTTTAAAAATAGTCTTTTCTCATTTTATATACCAATCCCAGTTCTCCTTCCCACTCCTCCTCCTACTTCCTCCATCTTCCCCCTATACCACCACTCCTCAGAGAGGGTAAGGCTTCTATGGGGAGTCAACAAAGTCTAGCACATCAGTTGAGGCAGGACCAAGGCTCTTCCCACTATATTTAGGCCGAAGAAGGTATCATTCCAAAGATAATGGGTTCCAACAAGTCAGTACAAGCAGTAGGGATAAATACTTGTCCCACTGCCAGTGACCCCACAGACTGCCCCAGCCATACAACTGTCACCCACAATCAGATGTAGTAATATGGGCGGCGGGGCTGTGTCCCCAGCATCCCGGCTGCCTGGATAGCTTATGCCCAAAATAACAACACACAAACTGTATTCATTTAATCACTGCTTGGCCCATTTCGATCTAGCCTCTTCTAGGCTAATTCTCACATATTAATTTAGCCCATTTCTAATCATCTGTGTAGCGCCCCTAGGTGCGCTTACCGGGAAGATTCTAGCCTATGTCCATCCTGGGTCAGAGCTTCATCGCATGCGTCTGCCTGGGAGCTGGGAGCATGGCGTCTCTCTGAGGCGTCTGCTCCCGAGAGGAGAGCTGTGGAGTCTGAGTTCACTTCCTCTTCCTCCCAGCGTTCTGTTCTGTTTACTCCTCCCACCTATCTTCTAACCAATGAGGGCCAAGTAGTTTCTTTTAATTTAACCAATGACCTTCCTCCATCAATCAGAGGGCCTTGTTTGGTCCTATGCTGCTTCCTCCATTGTCAGTCTGCGGTCTGTGAGCTCCCATTAGCTCAGGTAAGCTGTTTCAGTGGATATCCCCATCATGGTCTTGATGCCTTTGCTCATATTATTGCTCCTCCTTCTGTTCGACTGAACTTTGGGAGCTTAGCCCAGTACTTCACTGTGGATCTCTGCATCTGCTTTCATCAGTTGCTGGATGAAATTTCTATGATGACAATTAAGGTAGTCATTAATTTTATTACAGGGGAAGGACAGTTGAGGCATCCTCTCCACTACTGCTTAGCTGGGGTCATCCTTGTGTATTCCTGGGAATTTCCATAGCGTCAGGTTTCTTCCTAGCCTCATAATGACTCCCTTAATCAAGATATCTCTTTCCTTGTTCTCCCTCTCTGTCCTTCCCCCACCTCAACCATCCCATTACCTCATATTCTCCTCCTCCCTTCTCTTCTTCATACCTCTTCCTCTTCTGTCTTCCCTTCTCTCCCAACTCCCACACTCCCAGTTTTCTCAGGTAATGCTCTAAACAATCCCACACTAGTTGGATTCAATGGGGGTATTTATTTTAGGGGGAAAACTTACAGAACACTGACAGCCAGGAAAGGAGTCTAGTCATTGGAGCAAGAGCCGGAAGCAAGAGAGCAAGAGAGCGAGCAGAGAGCTGCTGCTCTTTTTAAAGAGAAATAGACCACGCCCAGTGGGCTGGTATCTCAGCGGCTAATGGCTGAAGGAGCAGAAGGCGCTCCCACAGCACTCAGGAAATCTTATCTATTTCCTCTTCCTAGTGGTATCCTTGTATGTTTCTCTTAGGCTTCTCCTTGTTACCTAGCTTCTCTGGGGTCATGAACTATAAATTGATTATCCTTCACTTTACATCTAATATCCATTATAAGTGTCTTTCTGCCATTTGAGAGTCTTCTGCTGAGAATTCTCCATTTAGACCTATACCCCATTTTAAAAATTGGATTATTTGTTCTTTTGATGTCCAGTTTCTTGAGTTATTTATGTACTTTTGAGATCAGTCCTCTGTCTGATGTGAGGTTTGTGAAGATATTTTCTCATTCTCTAGGCTGGTCTTTTGTCTTGATGACTGTGCTCTCAGTTTTACAGAAGCTTCTCAGTTTTAGAAGGTCCTATTTATTATTTCTTGCTCTCAGTGTCTGTGCTACTGGTATTATGTTTAGGAAGTGGTCTCCTGTGCACATGCATTCAAGGCTATTTCCCACTTTCTCTTCTGTGAAGTTTAGTGTGGCTGGATTTATGTTGAGGTCTTTGATCCATCTGGACTTGAGTTTTGTGCATGGGGATAGATATGAATCTATTTGCGTTTTCTACATGTTGACATTCAGTTATGCCAGTACTATTTATTGAAATACTTTATTACAGCGTATAATTTAGCTTCTTTGTAAAAAATTATGTGTTCATAGGTGTGTGGATTAATATCCAGTCTTTGATTCAATTCCATTGGTTTTCCTGTCTGTTTTTGTGCCAATACTAAGCTGTTTTCATTACTGTAGCTCTATAACAGAGCTTGATGCCAGGGTTGGTGATATCTCCAGAAGTTCCTGTATGGTACAGGATTGTTTTGGCTTTTCTGTTTTTTTCCCCTTATGAAGTTGAGAATTGTTCTATCAAGATCTGTGAAGAATTGTGTTGTGATTATGATGGGTACTTTTTTTCATTCTTTTTTTTTATTGCGAAAAGAAGAAAAAAAACATAAACAAAAAAACAAGTTTCCACCTCCTCCCAGCCTCCCATTTCCCTTCCCCTCCTCCCACCCTTCTCCCCCTCCTCCCACCCTTCTCCCCCTCCTCCCACCCTTCTCCCCCTCCCCCCACTCCTCTCCCCCCCTCCCTCTCCAGTCCACAGAGCAGTCCGGGTTCCCTGCCCTGTGGTAAGTCCTAGGTCCTCGCCCCTCCATCCATATCTAGGAAGGTGAACATCCAAACTGGCTAGGCTCCCACAAAGCCAGCACATTAAGTAGGATGTACTCACTCATAATTGGTTTCTAGCCATAAATAAGGACCACGGAGTCTACAAGAGGTGAACCTAAAGAAGCTAAGTAAGAAGGTGAACCCAAGGAAAAACATATAGTTGTCCTCTTGGCTAAGGGAAGTAGACCAAATTTCCGGGGAGAAAATGGGATCTTGGGGATGGGGTGGGATGGGGGTAAAGGGAGATGGGGAGAGAAAAGGTAGAAGGGAAGGAGGGGGGACCTGGGAAACAGGAGAATTGGGATAAAGGAAAGGTGGATAGGGGAGCATGGAACCACAATTCTTAGTTAAGGGTACTTTTTTTTTAGGAGTATTTATTTATTTTTTTAGGAGTTTATTTATTTATTAAAGATTTCTGCCTCCTCCCCACCACTGCCTCCCATTTCCCTCTCCCTCCCCCAATCAAGTCCCCCTCCCTCATCAGCCCGAAGAGCAATCAGGGTTCCCTGCCCTGTGGGAAGTCCAAGGACCACCCACTTCCATCCAGGTTTAGTAAGGTGAGCATCCAAACTGCCTAGGCTCCCACAAAGCCAGTACGTGCAGTAGGATCAAAAATCCATTGCCATTGTTCTTGAGTTCTCAGTAGTCCTCATTGTCCACTATGTTCAGCAAGTCTGGTTTTATCCCAGGCTTTTTCAGACCCAGGCCAGCTAGCCTTGGTGAGTTCCCGATAGAACATCCCCATTGTCCCAGTGTGTGTGTGCATCCCTCGTGGTCCTGAGTTCCTTGCTTGTGCTCTCTCTCCTTCTGCTCCTGATTTGGACCTTGAGATTTCAGTCCGATGCTCCAATGTGGGTCTCTGTCTCCTTTCATCGCCTGATGAAGGTTAATATTCAGGAGGATGCCTATATTTTTTGGGGGGGGGGTTCACCTTCTTATTTAGCTTCTCTAGGATCACGAATTATAGGCTCAATGTCCTTTATTTATGGCTAGAAACCAAATATGAGTGAGTACATCCCATGTTCCTCTTTTTGGGTCTGGCTTACCTCACTCAGAATAGTGTTTTCTATCTCCATCCATTTGCATGCAAAATTCAAGAAGTCATTGTTTTTTACTGCTGAGTAGTACTCTAATATGTATATATTCTATACTTTCTTCATCCGTTCTTTCATTGAAGGGCATCTAGGTTGTTTCCAGGTTCTGGCTATTACAAATAATGCTTCTATGAACATAGTTGAGCATATACTATTGTTGTATGATAGGGCCTCTCTTGGGTATATTCCCAAGAGTGGTATTGCTGGATCCAGTGGTAGGTTGATCCCGAATTTCCTGAGAAACTGCCACACTGCTTTCCAAAGTGGTTGCACAAGTTTGCATTCCCACCAGCAATGAATGAGTGTATATGATGGGTACTTAATTGCATCTGTAGATTGCTTTTGGTAGGATTTCCATTTTTGCTGTTGATCCTACCTATTCAAGAGCATGGGAGATCTTTCCACTTTCTGGAATCTTCTTCAATTCCTTTCAATTTCTTTTTTTTTTTCAAAAATTAAAGTTCTTGTTGAACAGGTCTTTCACTTCTTTGGTTAGTGTTACCCCAAGATATTTTATGTAATTTGTGGCTATTGCAAAAGATGATGTTTCTCTGATTTCTCTCTTAGCGTCTTTATCTCTTTTGATTGACTTTAGTTTGATGTCTGTTTTGTTGGATATTAGGATACCTACACCAGCTTGCTTCTTAGGTCCATTTGATTAGAAATTCTTTCCCCAACCTTTTACTCTGAGGTGATGTCTGTCTTTGAGGTTGATGTGTGTTTCTTGTATGCAGCAGAAGGCCGGATCCTGCTTTTTTATCCATTCTGTTTTCCTGTTTGTTTTTATAGGTGAATCAAGTCCATTGATATTAAGAGATATTAATGACCAGAGATTGTTAGTTCTTATTATTTTTTTTGTGGTAGTGTTTGTTTCCTTTTTTGGGATTTGCTGGTGTAAGGTTATCTGATGTCTGTGTTTTCTTGGGTGCAGGTAACTTCCTTGGGTTGAAGTTTTCCTTATAGTACTCTTGTAATCCTGGGTTTGTGGTTAGGTATTGTTTAAATTTGGTTTTGTCATGGAATATCTTATTTTCTCCCTCGATGGTGACTGAAAGCTTTGCTGGTTATAGTAGCCTGGGTTTCCTTCCGTGGTTTCTTAGTGTCTGTAGCACACCTATCCAAGACCTTCTGGCTTTTATAGTTTCCATTGAGAAGTCAAGTGTAATTCTGATATGTCTGCCCTTATATGTTACTTGACTTTTTTCCTTTGTAGCTCTTGATATTCTTTCTTTATTCTGTATGTTTAATGTTTTGATTATTATATGGTGAGGTGATTATTTTTGGTTCAGTCTATTTGATGTTTTTTAGCCTTCTTGTACTTTCATAGGCATGTCCTTCTTCAGGTTGGAAAAGTTTTCTTCTATGGTTTTGTTGAATATATTTTTGTGCCTTTGAGCTGGACTTCTTCTATCCTTATTACTCTTAAGTTTTGTCTTTTCATGGCTTCCTAGATTTCCTGGATCTTTAGTGTTAAGAATTTGTTGGCTTTAACCTTTTCTTTGACAAATGAATCTATTTCCTCTATCATGTCTTCAATGCCTGAGAGTCTCTTTCCCATCTCTTCTATTCTGTTAACTATGCTTGCTTCTGTAGTTTCTGACCATTTACTCAGATTTTCCATTTCCAGAATTTCCTCAATTTATGTTTTCTTTATTCCCTCTATTTCAGTTTTTGTATCTTGAATTGTTTGCTTCACCTGGTTGATTGCTTTTCTAGGTTTTCTCGGGTTTCTTTAAGAGATTTATTGATTTCTTTCAATTTTTTGTTTGATTTTTCCTCCATTTCTTTAAGGAATTTTTCATTTCTTCTTTAAGAGTCTCTGTCATCTTCATAATGTTATATTTAAAGTCATTTTCTTCTGCTTCTTCTGGGTTAGGATGTTCAGTTTTTTTTTATGACCACTTGGTTCTGGTTTGCCAAGTTGGTTTTCAGGTTGTTGAATATATTCTTGCATTGGTGACAACCAATATCTCCCTCTATTTGGTGTATGTCTTTGCCTTTTGATTCAATCCTTGCAATTGGTGTCTCTGTCTCGGGGATCCTCCCTTGGATCAATTATTGCAGTTGGTGTCTGTGTCTTAGGGATCTGCTCTTGCTCTGCTCAGTGTACTTGCTGTCTGTGTCTCAGGGAGCTCCTGAGGTCACTGGGGATGGGTGATTTTGGGGGTGGAGTGGGGCTTGTGTATTACAGGGTCTGATCAATGAGGTCAATTGGAGCAGCCTAGCTGTTGGAGGCTTGCTTGCTGTCTGGCTAGTGAAGCTGAGGCAGGTGTGGGAGGGGCCTAGGGTTTTGCCCATGTGGACTAGGGCTTAGAGACTGGTCTGTCAAACTGGGGAGCTGGTCACTCACCTTTTGGTATGCTCTACGCAGTCACAGTATGTGCCAGTACATGCAATTTAAAGCAACTTATAGCATAGGACAAATTTCTGTATTTATTTATTTACATATTTGAGACATGGTCTCATGTACTCCAGGTTGACCTTAAGTTTTCTGTGTAGCAGAGGATTAATCTGAATGCATGTTCTCCTTTCCTCTCCCTTCCAAGTGTTAGAATTGCAGGTAAGTACTACCATGCCTGGTTTATATAGTTTTGGAGATTGAACCCAAGATTTCATGTGAGCTAGACAAGCCCTTTATCAACTACTACACTCCAGAACTCCTGCAGTCTATGATGTTTATGAGCTCAAGGCTCTACATGTTAATTTTGCACCAGGGTCCCTGAGATGAAGAAGTTGGAGCCAAGCAGGTGAAGCACATCTTTAATCTCTGCACTCAGGAGGCAGAGGCAGGAGGATCTCTGTGAGTTCAAGGTCAGCCTAGTCTCAAAAAGTCAAAAATAAAACAAAAACAAAAACAAAGTTGGGCTTCTTGGAGAGTTTGTCTTGTGTACAAAGAACATATGAAATTTGAGGAGACAACGGGGTGTTGGTGCTTCTTGAGTTCCTGAGCCTTCATGTATATGACTATTTTGACTTGAATCTAGCAGTGTAGTCTGCTCCCTTAATTTGAAGATCCATGCTTTCCATGGCTCCCTGTTAATGGCCTAGAATTTCTGTGTGGAATTATTATTTTTTTGCCTGCTCAACTTTGATTTCTGTTTTTAAAACAAATCAGTTGGAAAACTTGCTTACCTGTGGGCTAGACAAACTGCTTTGCTAATTTATATCAGAAAATTTCCTAGTGATGGCTGTTGCCTCAGCAGCTATGCATATCCTATTTATTAAACAAGTTTAAAGGAAAAGAAAAACTGCTCTGTTTTGCTCCCAAGGTTGGTTAATTGGCTCATGCTGTTATCAGGGCTGAACTGTGAATTATAACTCCCCTCCTGATGGGATGATATTAATTTTTCTGCAGCCATAGAAACATTTAGCCTAACAGTATGATTTTAAAACCAGAGAGCACTGCTTGGCCAAATAACCATAATAGAACACACAAGCCTGTTTGGTTGTAAAGTCGTATTATTTATGATGGTCCAGAAAGCACTTGATAAGCCGGGCGGTGGTGGCGCATGCCTTTAATCCTAGCACTTGGGAGGCAGAGGCAGAGGCAGGCAGATCTCTGTGAGTTTGAGACCAGCCTGGGCTACAAGAGCTAGTTCCATGACAGGCTCCAAAACCACAGAGAAACCCTGTCTCGAAAAACCAAAAAAAAAAAAAACCAAAACAAAACAGAAAGCACTTGATAAAATTGTTCTGTGGTGGAGGGGGTGTTCAGTCAAACAAAGATCTCTCCCTTTGCTTCATTTCACCAGTAGAAATTGTGAAAGCAAGATTTTGAGTGAGCTATTCTGCTTTCATTTTTGTCTTATGAACTGGTAATAAGTCTATTGGTTGTCCAGTAATGTTGGGCAAAGTCATACTTGAAATTAATTCATGGATTCAATGACACAAATTCAGAGTGGAGTGGGATAGCAGGAGACAGGACAGCAAAGGGCAGTGAGGCAAGGGGGAAAGTTTCTTGGATGTTGGAGTGGGATGAAAATATTTTGAACATGGGAAGGACATGAGTTTTGGGAGTCCATGAAGTGGACTGAATTGGATCGTCTTTAGTAATATATTACTATCCTAACCCACATACCCTGTGAATGTGATATTTGGAAATAGAGTCTTTACAGATACAGACAAGTTCAGATGAAGCCATAATGGATTAACATGAATCCTACCCCAAAGACGAATATCCCTATGAGATGAAAGAAATTTAGACAAGACACAGGAGAGAGCCATGTAATGATGTAGACAGAGACTGGATTGATGCACAGACAAGTAAAGTAATGGTAAAAATTGCTGGCAACCATTGAAAGCTAGAAATTATGATAGATATTCTCCATGGTGTGGGAGAATGGTCTGTATTCTGTCAATTATATTTTAAATAAACACTGATTGGCCAGTAGCCAGGCAGGAAGTATATGCGGGACAACCAGACAGGAAGTAGAGGCAGGCCAATGAGAACAGGAGAATTCTGGGGAGAATAAAGCCCATTCCTCTGCAGTCCTGGCCCAGCCACAGAAAAAAGCAAGATGTGACAGCCTCACTGAAAAAGGTACTGAGCCACGTGGCTAACATAGACAAGAATAATGGGCTAATATAAGTTAGATGAGTTAATAAGAAGCCTGAACCAATCAGTTTTATAACTAATGTGGACCTCTGTGTGATTTCTTTGCGACTTAATGATTGTGGCAACTGGGCAGGACAGAAACTCAGACAACATTCTTCCAGAGACTTTTAAGGGAACATGACTTCTGCTCTGTGACACATTGATTTCTGACTTCTAGTCTCCAGAAATGTGTCATTAACGTTTTGATGTTTGTGATATTTTCTTCCAGCAGAATGAGGGAACTTTATATTGCAGTCTCATATATTGTAAATGAGGAATAAGAGAAATGAAAGACAAAATACCTGTTATTGTAAAACACAGAACATCCTTTAAAAGACAATTGCTTTGTCTTTTGCTCTCAGATTATATTTATTGTAGAATAACAATAACAATAAAAATAAAAATAAGAATACTCAGGCTGGTAAGATGGCATAGTGGGTAAAGGGACTTTCTGTATAACTCTGATGACATGAGTTCAATCCCCAGAATCTACAGAGAGGTGGAAAGACTGAATCTACTCTTCTAAGTTGTTTCTGAACTCCACATGCATGGTATGCCATGTATATTCCCACATCATACACACACTCACATGTATGGAATTTATTGTTATGTATATTCATTTTATTAGTTCTGCCCCTGTAGAGAATCCTAATATAATAAGCTATTACATCAGTGGGCTAAGCCATGTTGTTGGGTAGGTTGACTGTATTAATTAAATCTGTATTTTTAAAAGATATTTTTGTGTATGTATAAAGTATGTATACATTCATGTGCGTGAGTGGGGACACACACATGCCACCCAACTCATTTGGAGGTTAGAGGATGACCATGGGTGTAAGTCCTCTTGTTTGAGACAGAGTCTGAGCCAAGAGCTTCCAGGGGTTCTTATACATGATAAGAATAAATAATGCAGGTTGCTCTCAGCAGGTGAAGGTGCCTGACACCAGGCCTGTTAACCTGAATTCAGTCCTCAGGTCAACTACATGGTAGAAGGAGAGAAATAACCATACAGTGTTCTTCTCTGACCTCCACACATGCATGTCATGCTTATTCATATGCACATCATGCATGCACGCATGCATACACACGAATGAGTAACCATAAATAAAAATTTAGGACTTGGAAGATGGCCTGAGTTCAGTCTCTAGGACCTGTATGATATAATGAAAGAGCTAAGTCCTAGAAGTTATCCTTTAACATCCGTCTGAGCACTGTGGCATGTTTGTACTCACCTACACTAAATAAATAAAAACAATTAAAATGTAAAAAAATATGATCCATTTACATATATACATATATATGATGTACTTTGATCCACTTACACACAATGTATTATCATATACACACACACACACACACACACATATATATATATCCAACCCATTCTATCTTGTATACTGTATTCAAGAAAGAATATCTAATTGTATATGTAGCTTTGAAAGAATTCTGTTGAACTTATGGTGTCATAAACACTTTTAATATCATGGAATATTCTTTGAAATGCCCTTTATACACCCTGAAAGTATCATTTGTATTTAATGTTTCTCATCCATCTGGATGGATATTGCATAATTTGTTTGACTTCTTCTATGGCAGTAGACATTTAGGTTAAGTAGATGTAATTTTTCTTTAAAAATATTGTTACTATTTTAAATTTAATTTTACTAATTTTATGTGTCTGAGTGTTTTGCTGCATGTATGTTTGCCTGTGCACCACATGTGTGCAGTGTCTTAAGAGACCAGAAGAGTGCATCAGATCCCTTGGAACTGGAATTACAGAGAGTTGTGCGTCATTATGTAGGAGCTGGGAATCAAAGCTGGATCCTCTGAAAGAGCTGCCAGAGTTCTTAATCACTGAGCCTTCTCTCCTGGCCCACTTTAGTCTTAAAATCGGTTTCAACCAGGTTCCCAATTTTTCCTTCTTACGTTAGATTCCAAAATGTGGTTTGATATTAGGAATAACATCACTCTCTTTCAAACTAACAGAAAAGACTTTTCAATAAGCAGTATTTTGAATATTTGCCACAATTAGTTTAAGACTTGATAAGAAGTCCCCTGGGTATTCTGGGAAAAATTACATACTGCAGTTGCATATAACTGTGTGCAGGTCAACACTTAGACCAGGATGGTTTGAAAGGCTAGAACCTTGGTCATGATGAATGGGATCTATATCATGCCTAAAATTCTATACTTTTTTAGGCCCTGTAATGAAATGATATGACTTCAAGATAGATGAGGGAATCCTGGTAGAGAGAAGGCACTCCCTGGCACATATCTAGACTAGCCCATCTGCTGAAATTATCATGTCTATGCATAGAGGAACAAACAAATGGAAGCGGAGTACAAGATCTGTATAAAACAGCAACTTCTAACTTGTAATAAGGTTGACTCACAGTATTTCATGGTATAAAATAGCTAAGATTATATCAGATAGCAAGGGCAGGGGGCAGCATTTTGTTGAAGGGCAGATGATTAATGATAAAGTACATAGGATTCACTATTGATCTTGATACACATGACTTTAGAGATGAAATTTTGCAGCAGGCATTTGGATTCAGATGTATTGTAATCCCTATCATGGGTAAACCTTGCACACGGAGATCTGAATATAATTTGCACAGTGTTGTTTTCCTTCCCATATTTTATGGATAACTTATCATAAGGGCATGTAATCATTCATTTAGCACAACTTGAAAATGTAAATTACCAAAATGCCTGTGATAGCTGAAAAGATCCTTTAGGATAAGTTTGACAGCATTACTGAAAATAATACCATTGATTTCCATTTATCTCCATTTATTTGGTACTCTACAGAATAACTTTACAGTCTTTTGGTATAATGGACTGATGAGTGATTTCTTACTTTGTTTCTCTAGTGTTTCTGGGAAGATCACCTAAGCACCTGTTCTTACATGCACACATAGTGGAAATCTGAGAGAAAAACTAGAGCATCCCGCTGGTCATTGATGTTCCTATAAACCGTATGTCTCATGTTTATAATATATCTCTAAGGAGAGTTTTCATTGATATTTAGAGGTAAAATTTCCAAACACATCTCTCATCTATTTTTTTTTTCCACCAACTTCTTTGGAGTTCAAAACTCAGGTTTTACTGTGATATTTTTATCTGCTGCATTTATTTGTGCCTGCAAAAGTGTCTATGTGTATGCATGTATGTGAGTGTGTGTGTGTGTGTGTGTGTGTGTGTGAGAGAGAGAGAGAGAGAGAGAGTGTATGTGTGTGTGAGTGTATGTGTGTGTGTGTGTGAGTGTGTAGTCTGTGCTCTTGTGGGAGACTGCATTATCCTTTCACTATGTGGGGCCCAGGGATTGAATTCAGGGCCGTCAGACTTGGTAGAAAGCACCCTTACCCATGGAGCCATGTCACTGGCTGAAAGATTCCTTTCTCTGTTACAAATACTCAGCTAGGTCTATGAGTTCCAGATCTGCATTGCTTGGTTCTTTGCTGTCACCTTTTGAGATTACTGAGTAGGCTTTGACTTTGTTCTCCCAAGATGAATCTGTCCCATGAACATCAATTAACTACAGAACGGTTCCTTCTCTTTTTCTAATCAATCTTGACTGACCCAGTCAAGCTCTCTTCTATTTTTAGGTATTGGTGGTCATGAAACAGGATTTCTAACTGTTCGCTTTCATTGAATTATGTCGTTTTTTTTTAAAAGAAGATGAGCAGGTCATAGGTCTACATGTTTTATTACTCCTCAGACAACACTGAAATATCATCTGTATATCACCTATTGCCCTACCTTCCCTTGGTTTGACAGACAAAATAAAACACCAGCAATGGAGAAGCATCTGTTTTAAATGCATATAACAGATGGCACGATTTGAACTCACAACAGAGAAGAACTGAAACCCAAACTTACTCTGAGAGGTAGCAGTTGTTTAACTGACGTTCTGCACACTCCAGGGGGACAAATTGCTTCCCAAACGATATGCCTTAAATTGAAATGCTCTAACATCCTGTCACCTCTGCTTCTGTTATTCTTTTCCATAGCGAACTTTGAGTTTTTGTTCTTCAGTCTTCAGCTCTAGTCTTCCTCCTCTTGAACCTGACTAATAATTGGCAATGGGATTGACATTGTGTAAAGCAACTTAAAGAGATATAGGTCCTACCTCTATGCTTTGCATTCGAAACTTAGCACTCCACAGTGCTATCCCAGTGCACATGGAACAATGTCATAAACATGTTTTACCAGCTGTTCCTCCTGCTTCTGCTTTCTGTTTTTTTAAATTTCAGTGAAATATAACTACATACTCTAAAATTCTCCATTCTTATGTGCACAATTTAATGAGTTTTCACTATATATATATATATATATATATACACACACACACACACACACACACACACACACACCCTTGTAGCTGGCACTCCAATGTATTAGATTTCTGTAATTTCAGAAAGTTTGTTTTCACCTTTATCCAGTCATTTTTTTTTCACCAGACACTTTACTGCCCTGGTTTTCATCACCATAGATGAATTTTGTCTGCTGTAGCACATTATATACATGGAGCCCCATGTGCCTGATATTTTTCCCACTCAATACAATGATACACTTCCCTAGCTCATTCCTGTCTATTGCTTGGTAGAATTTCATTACACATGTATACCACAATTTGTTTTCCATTTTTATATTGATGGACACCTAGTATATTTGTAGTTTTTAGCTACTTTTTTAAAGCTGCAACAAAAATTTCCTACTCGAATGTATTTGAGGACATCTGCTTGAATTTCTCATATTTTCAGTTCCAGGGAAGGAAAGAAATGGATCACAATTAGTTTTATGTTCAATTTTATTAAGAAAACACATGATTTATCATTTTAGATTCCCATCAAAAATTGAAAGATCCCATTTCTCTGAATTCTTGCCGTTGATATAGTTACCTTTAAAAATATTACTTTGTATTAAAATTTAGCCATTTTACTGAGTACGTGATAGTTTTCATTTTTATTTCTATGATATGTGAACATCTTTTCATACATTTATTGATTATTAGTATATGTTCCATTTGTTGTGTTTGTTCAAGGATTTTTACTCCTTTTTTGTGGAGTTGTCTTTTTAAAAATTTGATTTGTAGGAGTTATTTACACATTCTGGATACAACTTAGCTATTTCTGTTTTCATTCCAAGTCTGAGCATGAAAGCTCATTTTCTTTTCTTGTCAAAACACCAATTGAAGCAAACAACACAATATGTTGCTACTTCACCCAAAAGCAGTGTTTTCACTCTGCCCCTTCATGATGGCTCAGTGGGTCACTTGCAGAATGCTCATTTTGTTTCTTTTTTATTTATTTTTATTGAGCTCTACATTTTTCTCTGCTTCCCTCCCTATCTCTCCTCTCTCTTTCAACCCTCTCCCAAGTTCCCCATGCTCCCAATTTACTCAAGAGATCTTGTTTTTTTCTACTTCCCATGTAGATTAGATCTATGTATGTCTCTCTTAGGGTCCTCATTGTTGTCTAGGTTCTCTGGGATTGTGATTTGTAGGCTGGTTTTCTTTGCTTTATGTTTAAAAACTACTTATGAGTGAGTACATGTGATAATTGTCTTTCTGTGTCTGGGTTACCTCACTCAAAATAATGTTTTCTAGCTCCATCCATTTGATTACAAATTTCAAGATGTTATTTTTTTTCTTCTATGTAGTACTCCATTATGTAAATGTACCACATTTTCCTTATTCATTCTTTGGTCGGGGGGTTTTAGATTGCTTCCAGGTTCTGGCTATGACAAACAATGATGCTATGAACACATGTCCTTGTAGCACGATTGAACATCCTTTGGATATATACCCAAAAGTGGTATTACTGGGTCTTGAGGAAGGTTGTTTCCTAATATTCTGAGAAATTTCCATACAGATATCCACAGGAGCTCTACCATCTTGCACTCCACCAATAATGCAGGAGTGTTCCCTTTACCCCACAACCTCTCCAACATAAGTTATCATCAGTGTTTATGACCTTGGCCATTCTTACAGCTGTAAGATGGAATCTCAGAGTTGTTTCAATTTGCATTTCTCTGAAGACTAAGGATGTTGAACATTTTCTTTAGTTTCTTTCAGCCATTTTAGATTCCTCTGTTGAGAGTTCTCTATTTAGGTCTGTATTCCATTTTTTTTAAACTAAATATATATATTTAATTTCATTTTATATTCCAACCATAGTTCTCCCGTCCCCCCATCTTCTCCCCCGTCCACACAGGAGAGATAGTTGTGTAGCTTGGTGTATCTCAGGGGTCCCTGGTGGGCCCGAGATTGATAGCTGATGCATGAGCTAGCTTTTTGAAGCCCATTCCCTATGGTGGGATGTCCTGCTCAGACTTGATGCAGAGGGGGAGAGGCTTGGTTCTGACCCACTTAGCAATCTTGCAAAACCTGTAGGTGAATATTTTTAACTCCAAATCTTCTTTTCAACAGTTATCAGATATTTTGGGCAAAAATAACCAAGATTTTTTTTAAAAAAATAAAAAAAGACTAGATTGCAACATCACCAGAGTCTCAATCTGGACTCTTCCTGTGCTCCCTGGTATTAACCTCTCACATTAAAGTCAATTCCAATGGGCCTGTTAATCACCAGGACAGAAAACCTCCCTGTGGCCATAAGCTATTAACATTTGTGGCCATTATCCACTATTACACCAAGTGTGTTCTACTTTTATCCCATTTGAACTCAGCCTATCTTCTCTACTTTGTTCTGTGTGTCCTCTCTAAATTTTTTAATGGAGATCCCAAAGACCAGGGAGCACTGTATTCCATTTTTTATTGGATTATTTGTTCTTTTAATGACCAATTTTTTGAGTTCTTTGTACATTTTGGAGATCAGACCTCCGTCTAATGTGGGGTTGGTGAAGATTTTTTTCCCCAACTGTCATTTTGTCTTGTTGACCATGTCCTTTATCATGAAGAAATGTTGTATTTATAGAAAGCTTTTTCAGCATCTAATGAGCTGATCATGTCGTTTTTATTTTTGAGTTTGTTTATATGGTGGTTTACATAGACAGATTTGCATATGTTGAACCATCCCTGAATCTCTGGAATGAAGCTTACTTGATCATGATGGATGATGGTTCTGATGTGTTCTTGGATTTGATTTGCCAGTATTTTATTTAGTATTTTTTTTTTCGGATTTTCGAGACAGGGTTTCTCCGTAGCTATTGGTTCCGGTCCTGGAACTAGCTCTTGTAGACCAGGCTGGCCTCGAACTCACAGAGATCTGCCTGCCTCTGCCTCCCAAGTGCTGGGATTAAAGGCGTGCGCCACCACTGCCCGGCCCAGTCTTTATTTAGTATTTTTGTATCAATGTTCATAAGTGAGATTGATACCTTTCTTAGTAATGTTCTTATGTGGTCTGTTTATCAGGGTAATTGTACCCTCATAAAAAGATTTTAGCAATGTTCCTTCTGTTTCTATTGTGTGGAACAATTTGAGGAGTATTGGTATTATTTCATCTTTGAAAGTATTGAAGAATTCTGAGCTGAAACTATCTGGTCCTGGGTTTTTTTTTTTTTTGGTTGTGAGACTTTTGATGTCTGTTTTTATTTTTTCAACAGTTATAGGTCTGTTTAATTTGCTTATCTGGTCTTGATTTAATTTTGGTAAGTGATATTTATCCATAAAGTTGTCTATTTCCTTTAAGTTTTCCAATTTTGTGGAGTACAGGCTTTTGAAATATGACCTGATGATTCTCTGCATTTCCTCCGTGTCTGTTGTTATGTCCCCCTTTTCATTTCCGATTTTGTTAGTTTGAATATTCTCTCTCTGCCTTTTGGGTAGTTTGGATAAAGGGTTGTCGATTTTTTTTCTTATTTATTATTTAATAAAATTAATATTTCTTTTTTCCACCTCCACCCAGCCTCCCATTTCCCTCCCCCTCCTCCCACCCTTCTCCTCTTCCCCCCACTCCTCTCCCCCTCCCTCTCCAGTCCAAAGAGCAGTCAGGGTTCCCTGCCCTGTGGTAAGTCCTAGGTCCTCCCCTCTCCGTCCATTTCTAGGAAGGTAAACATCCAAACTGGCTAGGCTCCCACAAAGCCAGCACATTACGTAGGTTCAAAACCCCGTGCCATTGTCCTTGGCTTCTCATCAGCCCTCATTGTTCGCCATGCTGAGAGAGTCCAGTTTTATCCCATGCTTTTTCAGTCACAGTCCAGCTGGCTTTGGTGAGCTCCCAATAGATCAGCTCCACTATCTCAGTGGGTGGGTGCACCCCTCGTGTTCCCGACTTCTTTGCTCATGTTCTCCCTCCTTCTGCTCCTCGTTGGGACCTTGGGAGCTCAGTCCAGTGCTCCAGTGTGGGTCTCTGTCTCTATCTCCATCCATCATCAGATGAAGGTTCTATGATGATATGCAAGATATTAGTCAGTATTGCTATAGGATAGGGTCATTTCAGGTTCCCTATCCTCAGCTGCCCAAGGAACTAACTGGGGACCTTGGCTTGGGCATCTGGGAGCCACTCTAGGTTCAAGTCTCTTGCCAACTCTAAGGTGGCTCCCTTAACTAAGAACTGTGCTTCCGTGCTCCCCTATCCAACCTTCCTTTATCCCAATCCTCCTTTTTCCCCAAGTTCCCCCATTCTCCCCTTCTCCCTTTTCTCTCCCCATCTCCCCTTACCCCCATCCCACCTCACCCCCAAGATCTCAATTTTCTCCCCGGCCATTTTGTCTACTTCAACCTACCCCTGGACCCAGCAATACCACTCCTGGGAATATACCCAAGAGATGCCCGATCATATGACAAGAGCATTTGTTCAACTATGTTCATAGCAGTATTATTTGTAATAGCTAGAACCTGGAAACAACCTAGATGCCCTTCAATGGAAGAATGGATGAAGAAAGTGTGGAATATCTACACATAAGAGTATTACGCTGCGGTAAAAAACAATGACTTCTCAAATTTTGCATGCAAATGGACGGAAATAGAAAACACTATCCTGCGTGAGGTAACCCAGACCCAAAAAGATGAATATGGGATGTACTCACTCATAATTGGTTTCTAGCCATAAACAAGGGTCACGGAGTCTACAACTGGTGATCCCAAAGAAGCTAAGTAAGAAGTTGAACCAAAGGAAAAACATATAGTTGTCCTCTTGGCGATTTTTTTTATTGAGAAAAGGAGAAAAAAAAACAAGTTTCCACCTCCTTCCAGCCTCCCATTTCCCTTCCCCTCCTCCTACCCTTCTCCCCCTCCTCCCACCCTTCTCCTCCTCCCCCCACTCCTCTCCCCCACCCTCTCCAGTCCAAAGAGCAGTCAGGGTTCCCTGCCCTGTGGTAAGTCCTAGGTCCTCCCCCCTCCGTCCATTTCTAGGAAGGTGAACATCCAAACGGGCTAGGCTCCCACACAGCCAGCACATTACATAGGATCAAAACCCCGTGCCAAGGTCCAAATCAGGAGCAGAAGGAGACGGAGCACGAGCAAGGAACTCAGGACCACGAGGGGTGAACCCACACACTAAGACAATGGGGATGTTCTATTGGGATCTCACCAAGGCCAGCTGGCCTAGGTCTGAAAAAGCATGGGATAAATCCGGACTAGCTGAACATAGCGGACAATGAGAAATACTGAGAATTCAAGAACAATTGCAGTGGGTTTTTGATCCTACTGCACGTACTGGCTTTGTGGGAGCCTAGGCAGTTTGAATGCTCACCTTATGAGACCTGGATAGAGGTGGGCAGTCCTTGGGCTTCCCACAGGTCAGGGAACCCTGATTGCTCTTCGAGCAGACGAGGGGGCGGGACTTGATCGGGGGAGGGGGAGGGAAATGGGAAGCGGTTGTGGGGACGAGACAGAAATCCTTAATAAATAAATAAATTAAAAAAAAAAAACCCGTGCCATTGTCCTTGGCTTCTCATCAGCCCTCATTGTTCACCATGTTCAGAGAGTCCAGTTTTATCCCATGCTTTTTCAGTCACAGTCCAGCTGGCCTTGGTGAGCTCGCAATAAATCAGCTAACATCAAATTAAATGGAGAGAAACTCAAAGCCATCCCACTTAACTCAGGAACACGACAAGGCTGTCCACTCTCGCCATACCTCTTCAATATAGTGCTTGAAGTTCTAGCAATAGCAATAAGACAACATAAGGGGATCAAGGGGATTCGAATTGGAAAGGAAGAAGTGAAACTTTCGTTTTTTGCAGATGATATGATTGTGTACATAAGCGACCCCCAAAACTCCACCAAAGAACTTTTACAGCTGATAAACACCTTTAGTAATGTGGCAGGATACAAGATCAACTCCAAAAAATCAGTTGCCCTCTTATACACAAAGGATATGGAAGCAGAGAGGGAAATCAGAGAAGCTTCACCTTTCATGATAGCCACAAACAGCATAAAATATCTTGAGGTAACTCTAACCAAGGAAGTGAAAGATCTATTTGACAAGAACTTTAAGGCATTGAAGAAAGAAACTGAGGAGTATACCAGAAAATGGAAGGACCTCCCTTGCTCTTGGATTGGGAGGATCAACATAGTAAAAATGGCAATTCTACCAAAGGCAATTTATCGATTTTGTTGATTTCCTGGAAGAACCAACTCTTTTGTCTCATCGATTCTTTGTTTTATTTTGTTTCTATTTTGTTGATTTCAGCTCTCACTTTAATTATTTTCTGCCATCTAGTTCTCTTGAGTGAGTTTGCTTATTTTTGTTCTAAAGTTTTCAACTGTTCTGTTAATTCACTAGTGTGGGATTTTTCTAGTTTCTTTATGTAGACATTTAGTGTTATGAACTTCCTCTTAACACTGCTTTCATTGTGTCCCATAAATTTGGGTATATTGTATAGTCAGTTTCATTGAATTTTAGGAAGTCTTTAATATTTCAATTTATTTCTTCCTTGACCCATTGATGCTTCAGGTGAGCATTGTTTAATTTCCTTGTGTTTGTGGGCTTTCTGGAATTAGTACTGCTGTTGAAATTCTAGTTTTAAGATATGGTAATCTGATAAGATACATGGGGTTATTCCAATTTTTTTTGTATTTGTTGAGGTTTGTTTTGCTACCGAGTATGTGGTTATTAGTTGAGAAGGCTCCACGAGGTGCTTTTCTGTTTGGATGGAATATTCTATAGATGTCCATTTGAGTCATAACATATGTTAGTTCTCTTATTTCTCTGTTCATTTTTTGTCTGACTGACCTGTCCAGTGGTGAGAGGGAAGTGTTGAAGTCTCCCACTTTTAGTGTGTGGGGTTTAATGTATGATTTAAGCTTTACAAGTGTTTCTTTTACATATGAGGGTGCCCTTGTATTTAGGGCATAGATGTTCAGTATTGAGATTTCCTCTTGGTGGATTTTTCCTGTGACTAATATGAAATGTCCTTCTTTGTCTCTTTTGATTGATTTTAGTTTGAAGTCTATTTTGTTAGATATTAGGATAGCTACACCAGCTTGTTTCTTAGGTTCACTTGATTGGAATTTTTTCCCCAACCCTTTACTCTGAGGTAATGTCTGTCTTTGAGGTTGAGGTGTGTCTCTTTTGTGCAGAAGAAGGATGGATTCTGTTTTCATATCCAATCTGTTAGCCTGTGCCATTTTATAGGTGAGTTGAGTCCACTTACATTAAGGGATATTAATGACCAGTGATTGTTATCTACTGTTAATTTAGTTTTCATTGTTGGTGATGTTAAATTGTATGTTGTCCCCTTCTTTGGGGTTTACTGCTGTGCGGTCATCAATTGTCTGTGTTTTTTTTGTTGATGTAGCCAACTTCCTTCTGTTGGAGTTTTCCTTCTAGTTTTTTGTGTAGGGCTGAGTATGTGGCTACATATTGGTTTAATCTGGTTTTGTCATGGAATATCTTGTTTTGTCCTTCTATGGTGATTGAAAGTTTTGCTGGGTATAGTATTCTGGGCTGGTACCTGTGGTCTCTTAATGTCTGCTTAACTTCTGGCTTTCATTGTCTCCAATAAGAAGTCAGGTGTTATTCTGATAGGTCTGCCTTTATATGTTACTTGGCCTTTTTCCTTTGCAGCTCTTAATATTCTTTCTTTATTCTGTATGTTTAGTGTTTTGATTATTATGTGGCGAGGGGACTTTTTTTATCCAGTCCGTTTGGTATTCTATATGCTTCTTGTATCTTGATAGGCATATCTTTCTTTAGGTTGGGAAAGTTTTCTATGACTTTGTTAAGTATATTTTCTGTGCTTTTGAGTTGAACTTCTTCTTCTTCTTCCAAACCTATTAGTCTTAGGTTTGGTCTTTTCTTGGTGCCCCATACTTCCTCAATATTTTGGGTTAAGCTTTTGTTAGATATAATGTTTTCTTTGACAAATGAGCCTATTTCCTTTATTATATCCTCAGCACTTGAGAGTCTCTCTTTCATCTCTTGTATTCTGCTGTTTATGCTTGCATTTGTGGTTCCTGATAGTTTTCTCATGATTTCTGCTTCTATAATTCCCTCAGCTTGTGTTTTCTTTATTGTCTCTATTTCAGTCTTTAAGTCTTGAATAGTTTCTTTCAGATGTTTGATTGATTTTTCTTGGTTTTTTAAAAACGGGATTTGCTGATGTCTTCTAATTTTTTGTATTTTTCTCCATTTCTTTGAGGGAATTTCTCATTTCCTCTAAGAGCCTCAAACATTCTTCTGATGTTATCTTTTAGGTCATTTTCTTCTACTTCATCTATATCCAGTTGTTTAAGTCTTGCTGTTGTAGGGTCGTTAGATTTTACTGGTGTTGTGTTTTCTTTGTGGTGTTGCATGTGTTCTTACCTTATCTACTCATCTTTTCTTCTAATTGACGTGGTTGGGGCTGTCTGTGACCCTGCTGATTAATCTTCTGGGTTCTAGTGGATCCAAGGTTCAGATTGTTGCTACTCATGGTAAGTTAGTGCCAGGGTTCTAGTTAACCGTTGGTCACTTTATGTTCCTGGACATCTTTCAGTGCTCCAGTTTGCTCTGCTCCCCATGTAGTTGGTGTTTCAGGCCTGCTCTGGCCTACATTGCTGGCTAAATGTCCTTGGTCTGGGTCTGATCCTGTGGAGGTCCCTGGCTTGGGGTTGGCCTTGCAAAGGTCTCTGGTTTTGATCTACTTTCTCAGAGGTCCCAGACTCAGGTGTGCCCTGATCCTCACAGGACTTGACTCAGGCCTACTCCCTCAGAAATCCCGGATTCATGCCAGGACCAGCAGAGGTTTCTGGTTCCTGCCTACTCCCTCAGAGGTCCCAGACTCATGCCAGGACCAGCAGAGATCCCAGAGTCATGCCCAGACCCACAGAGGTTCTTGTTCAGGCCTAGGTTCTCGGAGGTCCCAGACTCATGCTCAGACATGCAGTTGTCCTGGCTCAGGTCTACTCCCTTGAAGATCCCAGATTCATGCCCAGACCCACAGCAGTCTCTGGATCTGGCCCATTCACTCAGCAGTTGCTCTCCTGTGCCTGCTCCTATGGAGTTTGCTGTCTCAGGTCTGTTCCAGCCAATGTTGCTGGCTCAGTCCTATCTCTGCAAATGTCCCTGGTCTGGATCCACTCCAGCTAGGTGAATATTCATGGCCTAGGTGAATGTTCATTTTTATTGGTCTATCTTTTATTTTTATTTCTTGTGTGTTTATGTATCAATAAGAAGTTTTAATTAATAACATTTAGGGATTATATGTCTTTAAGAGGTAGGCACATGCCTGAGCTCTCTTTTCTTGTAAATGCTTGAAGATTCATTAATTAAATGGGTAAGAAAATATTACCTGATGTTGGCTGGGCTTTTGTGTTTAGCATCAAATCAACAGGTTTATGTTGAAGCTGGCTTCATACCTTCAGGCCAAAATAATGAAGTGAGCCAAGAGCCTGGTCCTCGTCATATCAGCCAGCACAGCTCTTGGAGGATATGAGCTACAGTGAAATAGTTTACCTTTTCTAAGAGTTTTGTTGTTAAGCTTTTATATCCAATGCCTCCATTCATATTGAAATAATATTCTGTATGGTTCAATTTATTTATTTATTTATTTATTTATTTATTTATTTATTTATTTATTTAAGATTTCTGTCTCTTCCCCGCCACCGCCTCCCATTTCCCTCCCCCTCCCCCAATCAAGTCCCCCTCCCTCCTCAGCCCAAAGAGCAATCAGGGTTCCCTGCCCTGTGGGAAGTCCAAGGACCACCCACCTCCATCCAGGTCTAGTAAGGTGAGCATCCAAACTGCCTAGGCTCCCACAAAGCCAGTACATGCAGTAGGATCAAAAACCCATTGCCATTGTTCTTGAGTTCTCAGTAGTCCTCATTGTCCACTACGTTCAGCGAGTCCGTTTTTATCCCAGGCTTTTTCAGACCCGGGCCAGCTGGCCTTGGTGAGTTCCCGATAGAACATCCCCATTGTCTCAGTGTGTGGGTGCACCCCTCGTGGACCTGAGTTCCTTGCTGATGCTCTCTCTCCTTCTGCTCCTGATTTGGACCTTGAGATTTCTGTCCGGTGCTCCAATGTGAAACTCTGTCTCTGTCTCCTTTCATCACCTGATGAAGGTTAATATTCAGGAGGCTGCCTATATGTTTTTCTTTGGGTTCTCCTTATTTAGCTTCTCTAGAATCACGAATTATAGGCTCAATGTCCTTTATTTATGGCTAGAAACCAAATATGAGTGAGTACATCCCATGTTCCTCTTTTTGGGTCTGGCTTATCTCACTCAGGATAGTGTTTTCGATTTCCATCCATTTGTATGCAAAATTCAAGAAGTCATTGTTTTTTACTGCTAAGTAGTACTCTAATATGTATATATTCTTTTTTTTTTTTTTTTTTTTTTTTTTTTTTTTAAATTTATTTATTTATTAAGGATTTCTGCCTCGTCCCCAAAACCGCTTTCCATTTCCCTCCCCCTCCCCCGATCAATTCCCCCTCCCTCATCTGCTCGAAGAGCAATCAGGGTTCCCTGACCTGTGGGAAGCCCAAGGACTGCCCACCTCTATCCAGGTCTCGTAAGGTGAGCATCCAAACTGCCTAGGCTCCCACAAAGCCAGTACGTGCAGTAGGATCAAAAACCCACTGCAATTGTTCTTGAATTCTCAGTATTCCTCATTGTCCGCTATGTTCAGCTAGTCCGGATTTATCCCATGTTTTTTCAGACCTAGGCCAGCTGGCCTTGGTGAGATCCCAATAGAACATCCCCATTGTCTTAGTGTGTGGGTGCACCCCTCGTGGTCCTGAGTTCCTTGCTCGTGCTCCGTCTCCTTCTGCTCCTGATTTGGACCTTGAGATTTCTGTCCGGTGCTCCCGTGTGGGTCTCTGTCTCTGTCTCCTTTCATCGCCTGATGAAGGTTAATATTCCTGAGGATGCCTATGTGTTTGTCTTTGGATTCACCTTCTTATTTAGCTTCTCTAGGAACATGAATTATAAGCTCAATGTCCTTTATTTATGGCTAGAAACCAAATATGAGTGAGTACATCCCATGTTCCTCTTTTTGGGTCTGGCTTACCTCACTCAGGATAGTGTTTTCTATTTCCATCCATTTGTATGCAAAATTCAAGAAGTCCTTGTTTTTTACCGCTGAGTAGTACTCTAATGTGTATATATTCTATACTTTCTTCATCCATTCTTCCGTTGAAGGGCATCTAGGTTGTTTCCAGGTTCTGGCTATTACAAACAATGCTGCCATGAACATAGTTGAGCATATACTTTTGTTGTATGATAGGGCCTCTCTTGGGTATATTCCCAAGAGTGGTATTGCTGGATCCAGGGGTAGGTTGATCCCGAATTTCCTGAGAAACCGAAACACTGCTTTCCAGAGTGGTTGCACAAGTTTGCATTCCCACCAGCAATGGGTGAGTGTACCCCTTTCTCCACAACCTCTCCAGCAAAGGCTATCATTGGTGTTTTTTATTTTTGCCATTCTGACAGGTGTAAGGTGGTATCTTAAAGTTGTCTTGATTTGCATTTCCCTGATCGCTAAGGAAGTTGAGCATGACCTTAAGTGTCTTTTGGCCATTTGAAGTTCTTCTGTTGAGAATTCTCTGTTCAGATCAGTGCCCCACTTTATAATTGGGTTGATTAGCCTTTTACGGTCTAGTTTCTTGAGTTCTTTATATATTTTGGAGATCAAACCTTTGTCAGTAGCAGGGTTGGTGAAGATCTTCTCCCAGTCAGTGGGTTGTCTTTTTGTCTTAGTGACAGTGTCCTTTGCTTTACAGAAGCTTCTCAGCCTCAGGGAGTCCCATTTATTCAATGATGCCCTTAGTGTCTGTGCTGCTGGGGTTATACATAGGAAGTGGTCTCCTGTGCCCATGTGCTGTAGAGTACTTCCCACTTTCTCTTCTATCAGGTTCAGTGTGTTCGGACTGATATTGAGGTCTTTAATCCATTTGGATTTGAGTTTTGTGCATGGTGATAGATATGGATCTATTTTCATTCTTCTACAGATTGACATCCAGTTTTGCCAGCACCATTTGTTGAAGATGCTCTCTTTTTTCCATTGTATACTTTTAGCTCCTTTATCGAAGATCAGGTGTTCATAGGTTTGTGGGTTAATGTCAGGGTCTTCTATTCGATTCCATTGGTCGACTTCTCTGTTTTTATGCCAATACCAAGCTGTTTTCAATACTGTAGCTCTGTAATAGAGTTTGAAGTCAGGGATGGTAATGCCTCCAGACAATCCTTTATTGTATAAGATTGTTTTGGCTATCCTGGGTTTTTTGTTTTTCCATATAAAGTTGATTATTGTCTTCTCCAGATCTGTGAAGAATTTTGATGGGATTTTGATGGGGATTGCATTGAATCTATAGATTGCTTTTGGTAGAATTGCCATTTTTACTATGTTGATCCTCCCAATCCAAGAGCAAGGGAGGTCTTTCCATTTTCTGGTGTCTTCTTCAATTTCTTTCTTCAAAGACTTATAGTTCTTGTCAAGTAGATCTTTCACTTCCTTGGTCAGGGTTACCCCAAGGTATTTTATGCTATTTGTGGCTATCGTGAAAGGTGATGCTTCTCTGATTTCCCTCTCTGCTTCCTTATCCTTAGTGTATAGGAAGGCAACTGATTTTTTGGAGTTGATCTTGTATCCTGCCACATTACTAAAGCTGTTTATCAGCTGTAGGAGTTCTTTGGTAGAATTTTTGGGGTCGCTTATGTACACTATCATATCATCTGCAAATAACGAAAGCTTAACTTCTTCCTTTCCAATACGAATCCCCTTGATCTCCTTATGTTGTCTTATTGCTATTGCTAGAATTTCAAGCACTATATTGAAGAGGTATGGGGAGAGTGGACATCCTTGTCGTGTTCCTGATTTAAGTGGGATGGCTTTGAGTTTTTCTCCGTTTAATTTAATGTTAGCTGTTGGCTTGCTGTAAATAGCTTTTATTATATTTAGGTAGGACCCTTGTATCCCTATTCTCTCCAAGACCTTTATCATAAAGGGGTGTTGAATTTTGTCGAATGCTTTTTCAGCATCTAGTGAAATGATCATATGGTTTTTTTCTTTCAGTTTATTTATATGGTGGATTACATTGATAGATTTGCGTATGTTGAACCAGCCCTGCATCTCTGGGATGAAGCCTACTTGATCATAATGGATAATTTTTCTTATGTGTTCTTGGATTCGGTTTGCCAGTATTTTATTGAAAATTTTTGCGTCGATGTTCATGAGTGAGATCGGTCTGTAATTCTCTTTCTTGGTTGGGTCTTTTTGTGGTTTTGGTATCAGGGTAACTGTAGCTTCATAAAAGGAATTTGGCAATGACTCTTCTGATTCTATATTGTGAAATACATTAAAGAGTATAGGTATTAGTTCTTCTTGGAAGTTCTGGTAGAATTCTGCATTGAAACCATCTGGTCCTGGGCTTTTTTTCGAAGGGAGATTTTTGATAACCATTTCTAATTCTTCGCGAGAAACCGGTCTATTTAGATCATTCACCTGGTCTTGGTTTAGCTTTGGTATGTGGTACTTATTTAAAAAAATGTCCATTTCTTTTGTATTTTCCAGTTTTGTGGCATACAGGCTTTTGTAGTAAGATCTAATGATTCTCTGAATTTCCTCTGTGTCTGTGGTTATGTCCCCCTTTTCATTTCTGATCTTATTTATTTGCGTGTTCTCTCTCTGTCGTTTAATTAGTTTGGATAGGGGTTTGTCGATCTTGTTTTTCTCCAAGAACCAGCTTTTTGTTTCATTGATTCTTTGGACTGTTTTCTGTGTTTCTATTTTGTTGATTTCAGCCCTCAGTTTTATTATTTCCAGTCTTCTACTTCTCCTGGGCGCGTCTGCTTCTTTTTTTCTAGAGCTTTCAGGTGTGTTGTTAAGTCCCCAATGTATGCATTCTCCGTTTTCTTTAAGTGGGCACTTAGTGCTATGAACTTTCCTCTTAGCACTGCTTTCATTGTGTCCCATAGGTTTGAGTATGTTGTCCCTTTATTTTCATTAAATTCAAGGAAGACTTTAATTTCTTTCTTGATTTCTTCCTTGACCCAGGTGTGGTTCAGTAGTTGACTGTTCAGTTTCCATGAGTTTGTCGGTTTTTTGGGGGCAGCGTGGTTGTTGCCTTCTAATTTTAATCCGTGATGATCTGATAAGACACAGGTGGACACTGATATTTTTTTGTATCTGTGGAGGTTTCCTTTGTTTCCGAGTATGTGGTCAATTTTTGAGAAGGTTCCATGAGCTGCAGAGAAGAAGGTATATTCTTTCCTATTTGGGTGGAATGTTCTATAGATGTCTGTTAAGTCCATTTGCTTCATTACCTCCAATAATTCTCTTAATTCTCTATTAGGTTTCTGTCTGATTGACCTGTCCCTTGGAGAGAGAGGTGTGTTGAAGTCTCCTACTACTAGTGTGTGTGGTTTGATGTCTGCCTTGAGTTCTAGTAATATTTCTTTTACATAAGTAGGTGCTTTTATATTGGGGGCGTATATATTCAGGATTGAGACCTCCTCCTGATGAATTGTTCCTGTTATGAGTATAAAGTGACCGTCTCGGTCTCTTCTGATTGATTTTAGTTTGAAGTCAGTTTTGTTAGAAATTAGTATGGCCACACCTGCTTTTTTCTTAGGACCATTTGCTTGAAACACCTTTTCCCAACCCTTTACTCTGAGTAGGTGCCTGTCTTTGTGGTTGAGATGTGTTTCTTGCAAACAGCAGAATGTTGGATCCTGTTTTCGTATCCAATCTTTTAGCCTGTGCCTTTTTATAGGTGAATTGAGCCCATTAATATTAAGTGATATTAATGACCAGTGGTTGTTTACTCCGGTTATTCTTATTGCTTTTGGTAGTAGAGATTGTCTCCCTTCTTTGAGATGTGCTCGTGAAGGGTCATTAGATGCCTGGGTTATTGTAGGCAGTGTTGGCAGTGTTGGATTCCTTGGGTTGCGATTTTCCTTCTATTACTTTCTGTAGGGCTGGATTTGTGGCTACGTATTGTTTAAATTTGTTCTTATCCTGGAATGTTTTGTTTTCTCCATTGATAATGAATGATAGCTTGGCTGGGTATAGTAGTTTGGGTTTGCATCCATGGTCTCTTAGCTTCTGCAGAACCTCTATCCAGGACCTTCTGGCTTTCATAGTTTCCATCGAGAAGTCAGGTGTAAGTCTGATCGGTTTACCTTTATAAGTTACTTGCCCTTTTTCTTTTGCAGCTCTTAATATTTTTTCTTTAACCTGTATATTTTGTGTTTTGATTATTATATGGCGAGGAGATGTTTTTCTTTGATCCAGTCTGTTTGGTGTTCTGTATGCTTCTTGAATATTTAAGTGAATATCTTTCTTTAAGTTGGGAAAGTTTTCTTCCATAATTTTGTTGAAAATATTTTCTGGGCCTTTGAGCTGTGACTCTTCTCCTTCTTCTATTCCTATTATTCTTAGGTTTGGTTTTTTTATTGTGTCCCATAGTTCCTGAATGTTTTGTGTTGAGAATTTGTTGGCTTTGCTGTTTTCTTTGATCTGTTCGTTTATTTTCTCTATGGTGTCCTCAGCATCTGAGAGTCTTTCTTCTAGCTCTTGTATTCTATTGATTATGCTTGTTTCTGTAGACTCTGCTCGTTGGCCTAGATTTTCCATATCCAGCTGGTCCTCAGTTTGTATTTTCTTCTTTGCCTTCATTTCAGTTTTCAATTCTTGAACTGTTTCCATTACCTGTTTGATGGTTTTTTCTTGGTTTCCCAGGGTATCATGTACGTATTTACTCATTTCTTCAAACTTTTTGTTATACTTCTCATCCATTTCTATAAGGGCATTTTTTACATGTTGTTTAAGGGACTCTATTATCTTCATAAAGTCGATTTTTTCCATTTCTTCTGTGTTAGGTTGTTCAAATACTTCTGTTGTAAGATCATTGGGTTCCGATGTTTTCATGTTGTTTTTCGTATTATTGGGAGAATTCTTGCCTTGGCGCCTGCCCATCTCCTCCTATTGATCCTATCCAATGGGTCCTTTAAAAACCGGATCAGGTTTCCCTGCTGGCCAAGGGCTCCGCTTACAAAATGCCCTCACTCTCTTTCGTGGTTCCTGCTGCAGGCCAAGAACCCTCTCACCCCTCTGAAGGATCTTCAGGACAGGACCAGGCTCCCCTTGTGCCAGTGACCTGGCCAACCAAAGGCCTACCTCTTTGATTCGATTGTAGTAGGGCGATCTGCTCTCCTTATTGCACGCCTGTTCCCGCCGCTTGGGTCTGCCTCTGCGCTGGTCCCCGAAAGCCTCTTCCTGTATGCGGTGTTGCTCCGCTGCGTCTGGCCGCCGCCGCTCCGCCTCTGTGCGTCTGGCCGCCGCCGCTCCGCCTCTGTGCGTCTGGCCGCCGCCTGTATATATTCTATACTTTCTTCATCCGTTCTTTCATTGAAGGGCATCTAGGTTGTTTCCAGGTTCTGGCTATTACTAACAATGCTGCTATGAACATAGTTGAGCATATATATACTTTTGTTGTATGATAGGGCATCTCTTGGGTATATTCCCAAGAGTGGTATTGCTGGGTCCAGGGGTAGGTTGATCCCGAATTTCCTGAGAAACCGCCACACTGCTTTCCAAAGTGGTTGCACAAGTTTGCATTCCCACCAGCAATGGATGAGTGTACCTCTTTCTCCACAACCTCTCCAGCAAAGGCTATCATTGGTGTTTTTTATTTTAGCCATTCTGACAGGTGTAAGATGGTATCTTAAAGTTGTCTTGATTTGCATTTCCCTGATCGCTAAGGAAGTTGAGCATGACCTTAAGTGTCTTTTGGCCATTTGAAGTTCTTCTGTTGTGAATTCTCTGTTCAGCTCAGTGCCCCATTTTATAATTGGGTTGATTACCCTTTTGTGGTCTAGTTTCTTGAGTTCTTTATATATTTTGGAGATCAGACCTTTGTCAGTTGCTAGGTTGGTGAAGATCTTCTCCCAGTCAGTGGGTTGCCTTTCTGTCTTAGTGACAGTGTCCTTTGCTTTACAGAAGCTTCTCAGTCTCAGGAGGTCCCATTTATTCAATGAGGCCCTTAATATCTGTGCTGCTGGGGTTATATATGTAGGAAGTGGTCTCCTGTGCCCATGTGTTGTAGAGTACTTCCCACTATCTCTTCTATCAGGTTCAGTGTGTTCAGATTGATATTGAGGTCTTTAATCCATTTGGACTTGAGTTTTGTGCATGGTCATAGATATGGATCTATTTTCATTCTTCTACAGATTGACATCCAGTTTTCCCAGCACAGTTTGTTGAAGATGCTCTCTGTTTTCCATTGCATACTTTTAGCTCCTTTATCGAAAATCAGGTGTTCATAGGTTTGTGGGTTAAAGTCCAGGTCTTCTATTCGATTCCATGGGTCGACTTCTATGTTTTTATGCCAATACCAAGCTGTTTTCAATACTGTAGCTCTGTAACAGAGTTTGAAGTCAGGGATGGTAATGCCTCCAGATGATCCTTTATTGTATAAGATTGTTTTGGCTATCCTGTTTTTTTTTTTTGTTTTTCCATATAAAGTTGATTATTGTCTTCTCCAGATCTGTGAAGAATTTTGATGGGATTTTGATGGGGATTGCATTGAATCTATAGATTGCTTTTGGTAGAATTGCCATTTTTACTATGTTGATCCTCCCAATCCAAGAGCAAGGGAGATCCTTCCATTTTCTGGTGTCCTCTTTAATTTCTTTCTTCAAAGACTTAAAGTTCTTGTCAAATAGATCTTTCACTTCCTTGGTCAGAGCTTCCCTAAGATATTTTATGCTATTTGTGGCTATCATGAAAGGTGAGGCTTCTCTAATTTCCCTCTCTGTTTCCTTATCCTTCGTGTATAGGAAGGCCACTGATTTTTTGGAGTTGATCTTGTATTCTGCCACATTACTAAAGGTGTTTATCAGCTGTAGGAGTTCTTTGGTATAGTTTTTGGGGTCGCTTATGTATACTATCATTTCATCTGCAAATAACGAAAGCTTAAGTTCTTCCTTTGCAATACGAATCCCCTTGATTCCCTTATGTTGTCTTATTGCTATTGCTAGAAATTCAAGCACTATAATGAAGAGGTATGGAGAGAGTGGACATCCTTGTCGTGTTCCTGATTTTAGTGGTATGGCTTTGAGTTTTCTCTGTTTAATTTAATGTTATCTGTAGGCTTGCTGTAAATAGCTTTTATTATATTTAGGTATGACCCTTTTATCCCTAATCTCTCCAGGACCTTTATCATAAAGGTGTGTTGAATTTTGTCGAATGCTTTTTCAGCATCTAATGAAATGATCATATGGTTTTTTTTCTTTCAGTTGATTTATATGATGGTTTACATTGATAGATTTGCGTATGTTGAACCAGCCCTGCATCTCTGGGATGAAGCCTACTTGATCATAATGGATAATTTTTCTAATGTGTTCTTGGATTCGGTTTGCCAGTATTTTATTGAGGATTTTTGCGTCGATATTCATGAGTGAGATAGGGTGTAATTCTCTTTCTTGGTTGGGTCTTTGTGTGGTTTTGGTATCAGGGTAACTGTAGCTTCATAAAAGGAATTTGGCAATGACTCTTCTGCTTCTATATTGTGAAATACATTAAGGAGTATAGGTATTAGCTCTTCTTGGAAGTTGTCCTAGAATTCTGCATTGAAACCATCTGGTCCTGGGCTTTTTTTGAAAGGGAGGTTTTTGATAACAGTTTCTAGTTCTTCGGGACTAACAGGTCTATTAAATCATTCACCTGGTCTTGGTTTAGCTTTGGTATATGGTACTTATCTAAAAAAATGTTCATTTCTTTTGCATTTTCCAGTTTTGTGGCATACAGGCTTTTGTAGTAAGATCTAATGAGTCTCTGAATTTCCTCTGTGTCTGTGGTTATGTCCCCCTTTTCATTTCTGATCTTATTAATTTGCATATTCTCTCTCTGCCGTTTGATTGGTTTGGATAGGGGTTTATCAATCTTGTTGATTTTCTCCAGGAACCAGCTTTTTGTTTTATTGATTCTTTGGATTGTTTCCTGTGTTTCTATTTTGTTGATTTCAGCCCTCAGTTTGATTATTTCCAGTCTTCTACTCCTCCTGGGCTTGTCTGCTTCTTTTTTTTCTAAAGCTTTCAGGTGGGCTGTTAAGTCCCCAATGTATGCTTTCTCCCTTTTCTTTAAGTGGGCACTTAGTGCTATGAACTTTCCTCTTAGCACTGCTTTCATCGTGTCCCATAGGTTTCAGTATGTTGTCTCTTTATTTTAATTAATTTCAAGGAAGACTTTAATTTCTTTCTTAATTTCTTCCTTGACTGATGGAGGAAGGTCATTGGTTAAAAAAAAAAGAAACTGCCTTGGCCCATTTTATTGGTTAGAACATAGGTGGGTGGAGTAAACAGTACAGAATGTTGGGAGGACGAGGAAGTGAGCTCAGAGATGCCATGCTCCCCTCTCCCGGGCAGATGCGATAGCTGTGCTCTCTGAAGCAGACGCATGAAGCTCAGACCCAGGATTGACGTAGGCCAGAATCTTTCCTGGTAAGACTGATGCTACACAGATTATTAGAGATGATTTGATCGGGATATGAGAATTAGCCTGTAAGTTCTAGAGTTAATGGTCCAAGCAGTGTTTAAAAGAATACAGTTTGTCTGTTGTTATTTCATGGCATAAGCTAGCAGGCGGCCGGGGTGCTGGGGACACAGCCCCGCCGCTCCTATTACAACACTTGACCCGGGTGTGGTTCAGTAGTTGACTGTTCAGTTTCCATGAGTTTGTCGGCTTTCTGGGGGTAGCATAGTTGTTGCCTTCTAACTTTAATCCGTGGTGATCTGAGAAAACACAGGTGGACACTGATATTTTTTGTATCTCTGGAGGTTTCCTTTGTTTCTGAGTATGTGGTCAGTTTTTGAGAAGGTTTCATGAGCTGCAGAGAAGAAGGTATATTCTTTCCTATTTGGGTGGAGTGTTCTATAGATGTCTGTTAAGTCCATTTGCTTCATTACCTCCAATAATTCTCTTAATTCTCTATTAGGTTTCTGTTTGATTGACCTCTTTGATTTAATTGTAGTGGGGCGATCTGTTCTTGGTGTTGCGCGCTGGTCCCTGCCACCTGCGTCTGCCGCCGCACTGGTCCCTGCTGGTCCCGGCTGCCTGAGGCCTGCGTGGTCTGCTGCTGCCGCCTGCGTCGTCTGGTTCAATATTTTTAAGGCTATTTTTTATGTAAAATTATATTTCTTTAGTGTGTGTGTGTGCATGTGTGTACGTATGTGTGTGTTCTTACCCTCTGATACAATACTCATATTTCTCAGCGGTTTGCATTTTTAAAGTTAACGATACATCTTGGAAATTTTATATATGTCCTTTAAAAGTAAAAAAAAATGGAGGTTAAAGGAATGACTTGGGGGTAAGAACACTTGTTGTGAAAATGAGAATATGCAAGTTAAAATCCCTTGCAGTTGTATAAAATCTAGGCATGATTGTATATGCCTGAAACACAATGGTTCTCAACCTGTGGGTCATGACCCCTAAGGATCAAATGAATTTTTTTTAGAGAGATTGCTTAATACTATTGGAAATGTCAGATATTTGTATTACACTTTATAATAGTAACAATCTTACAGTTTGTTATGAAGTAGCAAAGAAAATAATTTTATGGTTAGGAGTCACCACAACGTGAGGAACTGTATTAAAGGCTCACAGTGTTAGAAAGGTTGAAAATCACTGCTGTAACCCAATCATAGGGTTCAGGGAAGACAGGAGGACCTTGCTAGCCAGTCAGCTTAGCCTTTAAGGTTTGCTTCAGGGTCATCAGGAGATTCTGTTTCAAAAATAAAGTGGACAGTTATAGAGGAAGACACTTGACATTCTTCATAATACATACTCATGGATGTGTGCACTATCCCCATGCAAATATGCTTCACTCCATAAAAACGTACAAAAATTCATTTGCCTGCAAATTAAGTTGAACAGGCAGGGGAGAAACACACATCCTGTCTTCTAATACCTCACTTAGCAAAACATGGAGCATGTTTTCAGAGTAGAAAAAAACTGTGTTCAATATTCATTTCAGGAATCTAGAATTCTTTTATTTATTTATTTATTTATTTATTGAGAAAAAAATTTCCGCCTCCTCCCAGCCTCCCACTCCTGTCCCCCTCCCCCCACTCCTCTCCCCCTCCCCCTACTCCTCTCCCCCTCCCCCACTCCTCTCCCCCTCCCTCTCCAGTCTGAAGAGCAGTCAGGGTTTCCTGCCCTGTGGGAAGTCCAAAGTCCTCCCCCCTCCATCCTGGTCTAGGAAGGAGAACATTCAAACTGGCTAGGCTCCCACAAAGCCAGGACATGAAGTAGAATCAAAAACCCAGTGCCATTGTCCTTGGCTTCTCATCAGCCCTCATTGTCCGCCATATTCAGAGGGTCGGGTTTTCTCCCATGCTTTTTCAGTCACAGTCCAGCTGGCCTTGGTGAGCTCCCAATAGATCAGCTCCACTGTCTCAGTGGGTGGGTGCATCCCTCTTGGTCCTGACTTCTTTGCTCATGTTCTCCCTCCTTCTGTTCCTCATTGGGACTTTGGGAGCTCAGTCCAGTGCTGCAGTGTGGGTCTCTGTCTCTATCTCCATCCATCGCCAGATGAAGGTTCTATGGTGATAGGAATCTAGAATTTTTGTAGTGGAGGTTAAGCTTAGCTAAAAAATGTTTAGGTTAAGTGAAAAGCTAAGTGTAAAATGCAAGGCAAGAGAGGCAGCTGTAGATTGTTGGACTTAGAATGTGAATTGAAAAGAGAAATTTCCTCTGAGGTGAGTACATGAAAAACTCACAGTTTTTGAGATATTAGTTGATAAGTAAAGTAAAATAATTTAAAAATATGCACAGCAAAGTTTGTCATGGAGATCTTTTAAGTTTTTTAAGGGCCTTGAGCAAAGACTGGCATTGTTATTTACATTGTGCTTCTCTGAATGTTGCAAAACTCTTGTCTGAATCACAGAAACATTAGCTTTTATAGGGCTTCCATTCATTTGTACAGGTATAGGGTAAAACAAGTATGTATAGATCAATAAAATTCAAATTAGCAATTTTATATAACTAAATATATACAGTTTTGCTGAAACTAATGTACTTTTTATCCATCTTCTCTCTAACATTTGAAAGACATTAATGACATGTTTTACTTATTTGTTACTTTATAATTAAAGAATAATAGACCATCATTCAGGTCATAATTTCTTCTCATTGTCATTGTTTCCCATATTAAACGAACATCTTAATTACTAATCTGCTGTTTTGATGGAGTAATCAGTTTGGGATGGATTTCAAAATATAATAATGAAAATTAGAAAGACTATTAGACAAAAGTCTATTATGTATTTTGATTTCATATAATGTGAAATATTGTAAGTTGGCATGGCCAGAAAGAGAACTCAGTTGTATCACTTTTTAGTGTAAACCTTGAATGTGTCCACTCTGTTATTCGTTTCCCTCTCTCCACTCGTACCAATTTTCGGTTTTAAATTGCTTTAGAAAGTTTGCTTCTACACTGTTCAACGAGGCTGGCTTGCTTTTGTTTATGAAGATCAGAGGCCTCATCTTCTGATTTTCTATTAACCCTTGATAATGAATCTAGCACTTAGTTATATCATCCTATTAAGATTATGGCCAATAAAGTCTCAGGTTCAGAAAAGCAATACATTAGAAAACACACAATTATCCCACCAGCACATACTCTCAGCACAAATTATTATTACAATTTAAGTTTTGCCTTTATACATAGTACAAAAATGCGGGAGGACTTTGAAGGCACAGGTGGGTTAACTGCTGTCCGTTGAACATTAGGGCATGTCACTGGGAGGAAGTCAGATATGCTTATCACCACACTGAGTTAAACACTGTCGCTCTGGGAAATCGCTTGGAAACCATAATGATTGAAAAATAAGAAAAATACCACAACAACAGAAAAGACAGATATGAAAAGAAGAGACAGCTTATGGTTTAACGATAGCACTCTGATGAGTCACAGTGTGCCATATTAAACTTTTTAGATGAATTAAATTACAATATAAAATTAAAAAAAATCTCTCAGACTTTGTGGACATTTACTAATATGTTAAAGGGAGATCCTATAATGGTAGTATAAGGACTTCCGACACAAAACTTTTAAAGATTCTCTTTTTTCTCCTTGGTATGCAGTAAGGGCTATCAATACTGCCACAGTTTGAATATAGGTATTTTCTTTTTTCTTGTAATGTGTCCTTTTAAAAATATTTTTGATAGCTTCATACAAACACACACATGTGTATATAAATATACAGGGCATTCTGTTTACTCTTACCCTATCCTCTTTTATCTTCTACCCACTGCTATCATTCCCCCATCTCCCTGAAAGCCCCCATTTTTTTACATTCATGACCTTTCAATCTTGTTGTGTGACCCACTGACTTCATCAGGACAGTGTTTGAACACTGGTTTGCAATATTCATTGGAACCTTGGAAGCTCACTGTTCAGTGTTCAACAGTAACTGCCCCTCCTCACCAGGTGCCTTCCTAATCACTTTTTGAATACTTGTTTATGTGTGGTAATGGGAAGGAGCTACATATATTCAGGAGGCAATATATTGGCCATTAAGTATTTTGGGACCAATGAACTATAAAGGGAATGCATTTCAGATAATAGACTCATTTATTCATGCTCATGTGTTTACTGCATACTAGGTACTGTGCAAAGTGTTGGTCATTATTAAACCAAGTAAATAAATGAAAACATCAACAACCACTATTACTTGTGATGTATGTGGTGAAAGGAATGCCAGAATGCAGAGATAGAGAACCTTTCTGAAACTGGTATTAGGAAAGGGGGTTCATTTTACTCACTGTGAATGCAAACCTTGCAAATCAAAGGACAGAGGAATGAGCTTAGGGTTACATAAAGTAGGAGGTGATGGCACTAGGTGGGCTTTGGGTGCAAAACTTTCAGGATGTTACCTTCTGAACTCAGCATTTGAATCTTAGAGGTGATTTTAGGGAAGGCAGTGGGAGAGTGAATGTTAATCAATAAAGTTAGGGAATGGAAGTTAAAGGCAGGCAGATTTAATTAGCATACAGATATAGGGCATGGGCCGAAGATGGAGGCAGTTTTCAAGGCAAAGGTTTACGACAGAATATCAGCTAGCACTTGGTTCACAAGAGGTTCCTTTAGGTTTGTGGTTCTCAATGTGTGTGGGTCACAACTCCCTGGGGTTGAATGACCATTTCACAGGGGTTGCATATCAGATATCCCGTATATCAGATACTTGTATTTTGATTCATAAAAGTAGCAAAGTTATAGTTAAAAAGTAGCAATGAAAATAATTTTATGGTTGGGGTCACCACATGAGGAACTGTATTAAAGGGCTGGAGCATTAGGAAGGCTGAGAGCCACTGCTTTGGGTGGATGAAAACATTGTTGAACTAATGAAAAAGTATTATGATAGGTCTTAAACATTTTTTCAATCCTCATATATAAAAATTTTATTGCTAGTAATGTTTCTGAATTTCTACTCAAATTCTGCTATAGCATATTAAATTTGCATGTTCTATGGGACAGGAAATGTTTACTTTCTTTGTTGCTGGGGACAAGACTCAGGGACCTGTACATGCTAAGTTAGGGCTTTACCACAGAGAATGTGTGCCTGACTCTGAAACATTCTTTTGAATGACCGTATTTTAATGTCAGTGAGGAAAGAAATGTCTTTAGGTAGAGGCTATGCCCCATGGAATGCCATCTTCCAAATATATTACACTGGTGGTCACATTGTCAAGGAAAAAAATGCTTTTCTATGCATGTTATTCTCATTTGGGCCTGCCATTTGGTGGCCCCTATGATTCATCTGTGAAAATGAGAATAATTACACATAGCAATTAAAATGTAGTGACTTGTTGAAAATATCACATCTCATATTTATATTTTTTCTCAAACCATAAACATCATTCATTATTAATTTGGTCATGAAACAAAATGTAATCAAAATAGTGAGACAGCCCACGAGTCTCATAAAAATCAGGTTTTATAAGCTGGTTATCTTAGGGACTAATGTAATGACCCAATAAATTCAGTGTACAGGATCTTCTGGGGTTCCATATGTCATTTGGGTCATTTTATCCTTTGAGTTCCAACTCTCCCCCATTTAGCTGCTATTAGATAAAGAGAATGCACCACAACATCTTAAGTTCTCAGATATTAGGGGTGAAGGAGGAAGAGTTTTAATTCAAAAGGATTTTGCTTGGGAAGGGGGTGATGGTGCAGTGTAGAGGGCGTGGGTTTGATTCACAGTGCCTGGACAGTAGCTCACAGCCCTCCGTAACTCCAGTTCCAGAATGCGCACGACACTCACATACTTACAAACCAAAGACTCACACACATAAAACAACACAAACAAATATAAAAAGGAGAGTTTCCGCCTTTAATGGACCTAATATTTTCTTGGATGTGAGGTGGTGGTACAAGCCTTTAGTTCTAGTACTTGAGAGGCAGTGTCTAGAGGATCTCTGTGCGGTCTAGTCCTTTTAGGACTACATAGTAAGACTCTCTCTCTCTCAAAATAATGATATATATCCCTTTCTCACTATAACTAATATTATTTTTAAAAATTTTATTTATTAGTATTGTGTACGGCCTCATAATGTTTCTGTGCCCTATTGTCGTGCGCATGTGAGTTTTAGCAGGCTGTTTTATGAAGTTGATTTTTCTCTTTCCCCTTTTATGTTTCTTCAGTTCAGGTAATATGTTTACAGCTGCAGTTCTGGGTTTCTATGGGACATGAATTAGTAGTATGTCTAACTACACTCAGCGTGACCTAGAAATCATGAAAATTATTGGAGTTTATCACAGTGTAGACAAAGCTGTTTAAACAAGAGCAAGTGTAATATAGTATAATCAAACTTCAGCGCATGGTTTTGGTAAAATTGGGACCCGTCAAGGGGGCCATAGAATTAGCTCAAACTAATAAGACTGTGGGGAGGTAAAGGGGTTAGGCACGTGGCTAAGGAAACTCTCTTGTCCCTTTGAAGACTAGAGGGTAGCTTCAATTAAATTTTGCAAAGTCACATTTTAACCCAATTGTTCTTTCTTGGAGACAAAGACTGAAAAGAATATTGTGGTCTCAAAATTGGGTATGATTTCAAGAACATGGAACAAGCTACTCAGAGTAGCTCCTTTGTCACAAAAGTTAACAGCTGTTCCATTGATTCCCTCTCTCATCTGAGGAACTGCTAGACTTGATGTTCCAAAAAGTCAGAAGGGGATGGGAATGTGACCGACAGTCTGCATTCTGGCTAATTTCTTATAATAAAAGTCTGTCAATGGAGTCTTCCCAGAGGCTGAGATTTTCTCATTGACCCTGAAGCAAGGGTTCAAATGAAGCCAGTCCTATCACATGATTTATCATCTTTAAGAAGCCGACTCTTTCAGGACTCGCTGAACATAGCGGACAATGAGGACTACTGAGAACTCAATATCAATGGCAATGGGTTTTTGATCCCACTGCTCGTACTGGCTTTGTGGGAGCCTAGGCGGTTTGGATGCTCACCTTACTAGACCTGGATGGAGGTGGGTGGTCCTTGGACTTCCCACAGGGCAGGGAACCCTGATTGCTCTTTGGGCTGAGGAGGGAGGGGGACTTGATTGGGGGAGGGGGAGGGAAATGGGAGGCGGTGGCGGGGAAGAGACAGAAATCTTTAATAAATAAATAAATAAACAAATAAATAAGCCGACTCTTCCTAAGTCCTTTGGATGACCATATAATCTATCACTTATTCTATTATGAAATGAAATAGAGATACTTGATAAATTGGGGCACTGTGCTGTATTGAGATAACTGCCTGCTTTCCTTACCTCGTGGACTAAATTGCATCTAGAGTTTCCTCTTCACATTGTAAAACTTGTTCTTATAGCGTGCTTGCTAGCTATGAAATATTTCAATTAAAATGTGAACGTTGTATTTTTTTTAAATTATTGTTCTGATTATAGAAATGAAAAGACAGAAGATGGAGGTTGAAACTAGAACTACAAAGAACCTCATGAGATTTTTGTCGAACTTTGTCTCCTGTCTGTGTTGCATGCACGACTATTTAAGCAGAGAACTATTTTACCTTAGGAATGATGGGTTGGAATGAGGAGAGATAAGGACACGTTGCTCTAGGTAAGAAAAAATTCTATCTCTTATTAAGCCAATTAAGTGTTCCCACTTGGTATTTAAAGCTGCTTGGGAGCTTTATGCTATTAAACTATTTTCTATCTCTAAAGGCAAATATATTATTCTTTTAGTTCATTTTTGTTTGGAAAAATGGGCTGGTTTGGATGGTTTAAGCTTTACTGGATGCATCTCCCCTTAGCAAATCCCAGTGCATGTAGAAACAGTTTAGGGGCAATCACAGCTGATGCTTGCCAGAGATCACGGAAAACTATGAGTGATTCTGCTCTGTATGTCTTGGTTAGCAATGCCAGCAGATATCCTGGGAAATTCTTTAGCAAATGGACCATGACATAAAGCTTGCTACTCAGAAAACTACACACAGAAAGCTCTACGTGTCTCGGGCAGTTCATGTTTTGTGCCTTTGCCTTCTTTTTAATGTAGGCAACGAGACCTCTTGCTGCCTAGTTACCTCCAGTTGTGAAGTATGGCATATATCCATTACCTTGATTAACTTAGCATAGAGAAACCCCCGCAGGCATGACCAGACATTTGTTTCCAAGCTCATTCTAGATCCTATCAAGTTGACAATTGAGCTTAACAATCACAACATATGACAGAAAACACAGGGTGTTTGTCTTTCTGAGTTTGGCTCATTTTCCTTAGCAATAGCTGCCAGTTCTATTTGTTTTCCTGCAAATGTCATGATTTTATTTTTTTATGGCTGCATAAAATTATATTTTGTGTGGATGTTGTGTGACTTTTCCCGAGAAGATCTGAAAAAATGTCTAAGCATAGGAAGGTTAGTGACCCAGTGAGCTTATTGGAGTTGCTTATAGGAGCACAGGTAATTCCACCTTGTGCCAATGAACAGTCCACTGTGACATGGGTGGATGACAACTCAAAATCTGCTTTCATGAGCTACCTGCACAACTCACAGGCAACCTAGCTGATTAGAGTCTCTTTCTCCAACAGCTACTACTACTTACATAAGTTTGGTGAGGGGCCTTGTAACATTCAAGAGCTTCCTATGTCTTGTAAGTCTTATTTACTTACTGAACTTTCTATGTTCTATTTACTTCCCAGATTTTCTACATTCAGTTTACTTTCCAGGCCTTCTGTGTTCTGTTTCCTTTCTGGACCTTCTAAGTTCTATTTACTTCCCGGACGTTCTATGTTCTGTTTACTTCCTGAACCTTGTATTTTCTGTTTACTTCCTGGACTTTCTATGTTCAACCTACTTCCCAGACCTTTTATATTCTAGTTACTTCCTCCGTTTTATGAGTCTCCTTTCTACCCAAGAAAATGTTTCAATTTGTAGGAAACAGTTGCACAGCAAAATGCACCAAATTTTTTTATTGCATTTTCTGTCGATGGACTTCTAGACTGGTTCCATTTCCTGGCTACTGGGAATGATGCAGAAATGAACAGGGCTGTGAAAGTATCTCTGTGCTGTGTTGACTTGAAGTCCTTTGGGTATACGCTGAGGAGTGAATTAGCTGAGTCATATTGTAGCTCTAGTTTCAGTTTTTTCAAGAGCTCCTATGCTGACTTCCAGAGTGACTGTACCAGCTGATGCTCCTACCAGCAGCAAGGAAGGATTCTTCCCCCACATCCTTGTCAGCATTTATTATCATTTGTCTTCGTGATGATAGCCATTCTGATTGGGCTAAGAGGCATCTAGAGTAGTTGTAATTTGTATTTCCCTGATGATGCAGGATGTCAAGCACTCTTGGAAGTATTTACTAGTTGCTTCTATTTCTTCTTTGGAGAAGTGTCTTTTCAGTTCATTATCATCCTTACTGATTATATGATTTATTTTTTGTCATTTAATTTCCACAGTTAAGTATTCTAGATGTGAACCCTCTGGTGTGCAGTAGCTAAAGACCCCTCACCAACGCACTGTTTCATAGGCTCTTTTCACTGCACTGATTGCTTCCTTTGCTGTGTAGAGTCTTTGTAATTTCATGTCATCCCAATTCTTAATTCTTGGGATGATTTCATGTGCTGTTTGGAGAAATTTTCAGAAAATCCTTGCCTATGCCTTTATCTTGAAATCTCTCCCGCTAGCATCTTTGAAGTTTCAGGTGTTTGACTTGTTTTGAATTGATTTTTGTGCAGCATGCAAGCTGGTCTTCATTCATCATTCGTTCCCCTCCATGTGGGTACCCAGTCTCCGCATTCGCTAAAGATGCTGTCTTCTTCTCAGTTTCTGATTTTCACAGCTTTGATAAAATGTAGGTGGTTGTAACTGTGTTGTTCTGTTTTTGGGTTCTCTATTTTGCTCCACTGGTCTATGTATCTGTGTACAGGATCTGATCAGTTTGTTACTGCAACATAACATGTTATTTGCAATCACGTTTTGTCATTTTTCCAGATTCACTCTCTTTTTCCAGAGATTAATTTGGCTGTATGGTTTGTTTTTTTTTAATTTTGGCATCGTATTTTTAGGATTCTGTAAAGAATGTCACAGACTTTGATAGAGATTGCACTGAATGGGTAGATCACTTTTGGTAATGTAGCACTTTCCACAATATTAATCCATTAATCTGCCAATCTATGGGAGGCCTATCCATCTCCTAGAGTCTTCTTTAATGTGCTCTTTTCAATGTCTGAGTACAATTCTTAGAGGTATTTTCTGGGTTCAAAGAGCAGCACTGTGCTTCACTGTTGAAAACTAAAACTCCTGAGCCTCTAGTGACATTGTAAGCTTGAACACAAGTGTTTCAGCAGGAATTTGACCTGTTTCTCTTCCTATGTCTTCTGTTACGGGATGCTTTTCACCTCAAAGCCACTATTTTTGAAGAGATGCTCTGTTTTGTTAAGAGCTCCATGATTCTGCCCATAAACTATTGTAGGGACAGCAGTGTTCCGCCATGCTTGTAATTGCAGCAGCCACATGAGTTTAGCCTTAGGTTGAGGGATCTGGGTAAGGTGGTGAGAATGAATATTCAGTATATGCCACTATCTCCTTTAGTGAACATCAATTCTACTCTTGTTCCCATAGCTTTATTCTGTGCTTATTAAATACACTATTATGCTTCCTAAATGTACGTGCACAACTCTAGCTTTCCCAAATGAAGAATCCAAGATAAGAATATAGAAATGGAGATTCCCGAAATAAGAATGAAGAAATAAAGAACTAGAAGTTGTAAGCCTAGGAGACTGAGAGCAGGCTGTCAGCAGCTTTCTCAGCAGCTTGAGGATTAACTAGTAACAGTGGGTTGCTCGGCTTTACTACCCATAGCTCTGTTTACAAGACCTAAGCATCCTCTGCAAAGTGAGGGTCAGCTCTGCACACTGAGAGTGAGCCCTAAGATAAACCCCCTGGCCACTCATGACCAGCAATTGAGGTGAGTTGAGTTAACTTTTAAATGATGGGATGTCTGTGACTTTTGCCTTTTTGGTTTTGCATTGTCCCATACTCTTTGCTGCTATGCAAAAGTGACAGTATCAGGAGAGGGCAGAGCTTCCGTAACGCCATCAGCATGTACCAGAGAGACACATGGTATAAATACAAACACTAGCTTAACTGAAAAAAAAACCCTGTTAATGGAAATTGTAAAAAGGCAATTTGTATCTTAGATTTACCTCAAGATTTAAAAAATTCTATTGTTCATGCTTAATGCTTGCTTCTTGCTATAAAAAGGAGGAGTTCAAAAACTGGCTTTTGCCACAGCCTTAGAAATCCACCTCTGGCAGTGGTCTCAGGTAGCTGATAAGCTTTTTGTGCCCCATGGAGATTTATTATTTTCTTTTGTTTTTTTTTCATAGACTAAACTTTGCTTCTGGTTTACTAGACTTTGGTGGTTTGTCCTCATGTTTGCACAGCACTCACCCCCCAAACCCAATACCATACTCCCTTGAAGTTAAGCTTGAATCTGACTGGTTCTGGTCAGAGAACTTGTGCCATATGTGATGTGTATCTCTCTTAAATGAACCAAGAATCTGTTCATGGAGAGTTAAGAAGACGTTGGACTAAAGACAGCCAGCGCTTCCCTATGTCTCCAGAGTCTGAAACAAAACATTAGGTGTAGCACTGCAGAGTGAGACGAAAGTCACAAAGGCACAGGAGCACAACTGTAAACAGGAAACAGAGTTTAGGGAAAATTCAGAAATAACGATTTTATTTGTTTATTTTACCATGAATCAGTATTGCATGTATTTTACATATAGTATACTGAGAATGATTATTTTCCTAGGTAGCTGAAAAGGCCAATTCAATTGATATTAAATCTGATATAAATTATGACATATTCTTACCCAAATCACTACAAGAGAATATCTATTAATGGTATTTTACTTAGCTCCATTACATCTGATGAAGGCACATGCTTAAATGAGGAATGTTCCAAAGTTTCAAGACTGAGCAACTATTTGCCATAGTCTAGGAAGAGAGTGAGTAATTGATTATAAAATAATCTTGGTTTTGGTTAGCTCTTATCTTTAATGAAAAATATATACATTTTCATTGACTTAGTTACTAAAGTTTTTCCATCATAAAATTTCAGCTTATATCTGTTACTGTTTTTTTTTTTTTTTTGTTTTTCGAGACAGGGTTTCTCTGTGGTTTTGGAGCCTGTCCTGGAACTAGCTTTGTAGACCAGGCTGGTCTCAAACTCACAGAGATCCACCTGCCTCTGCCTCCCGAGTGCTGGGATTAAAGGCATGTGCCACCATCGCCCGGCTCTGTTACTGTTTTCATTGATGTGACAAGATACTTGTCAAAAGCCACTTAAGGAAGGAGGAGTCTATTTCGGCTCACAGTTTGAGGGTCTATAGTCCAGCATGGCGGGGATTGCAGAAGTTGCTAGATAGTTGTTTCCATTGTTTCCATTCAGGAAGCAGAGACTGAAGGAGGGAAGGATATAGGGAAGAGAGTAGGGGAAAGTGAAATGGAGGGATGGTGCTCAGCACATCTTCTTCTTTTTATTTGTCCAGAACCATAGCCCATAGAATGGAGATGAACACATTCAGGGTGGGTCATCCTTGCTCTGGGAAACATTTCTGGAAACTCCCTCATTGATATACCCTGAGGTGTGTTTCCATGGTGATTTTAAATTTAGTTCAGTTAACAGTCAAGATTAACCTTGACTGTCTGTGTATGTATTTCCAATTTCACTTGCCAAAGTGATTAGTAAAAACTGATAATGAAACCCTTTAAATGCCAGTACAAAAATAGCGTTGATGCTGGGGAGATGACTCTGTGGGTTAAGTGTTTGTTATCCAGACATGAGGATCTGAGTTTGTTTTTACCAGCATCCACATAGAAGCCAGGTGTGATGATATGAATTCATAACCCCAGCACTGGGGATTGAGGCAGAGACAGGTAGATCCTGGGGGTTCACTGACTTATCTAGCCAAAATTGGTAAACTGTAGGTCTAATGTGAGAACCTGTCTCAAAAAGCAAGGTGGAGAGCAATAGGAAATAGCTGATGTGGTCTTGGGTTTCCATGCAAAGGCGTGTACTAGCATACGCACAAATGGCTGTTTACTTACAAATATGAAGTAATTTAAGTAGTTTCTACTTTTCTGAATAATTTGAAGTCGGAACCTCCAGAATGCGTGAATGATTTAATTTTTAAACCCTCTTTTTGTCTGTGAGAAAGGATAAAACAACTGACAGACTAAGGAGGAACCACTGAAGAGATAAACACCAAGACCCAAGGTCGGGGACTTTGTCCTTTCAACTAAAGGAACAATGACATTAGGATGCAATTACCCTGGGTGGCTAGACATTAGATGGTTCAATAATCAACTCTTAGTTTCTTGGGACTGTGCCATTTGCTGTTTTTTTTAAAAAGCAGATATGAGCCTTAGAAATCATCCAAATAAATTCCCCCACTTTATTACAGAACGTTTTTACCCCTTCTTTCTAATTCTCTGAACTAGTTGCTAGTAACTAAATCACAGACATAGATAATCTTTAAAAAGCAAAAAAAATTAAAATGATAGCAGAACTTGGCAAAATAGTTAAGACTATAAAGAGACAGATTAGGAAAAAACGAGTATTACTCTTTATAGAAATCTTCTCCCTTGAAATTCTTCTTTTGTTATTGAAGAGATAACTTCTTATGCTGCCTCTAATGGCTGGGACGAAATGATCTGTGGTTTTTCTAATAACCTATTTGATTCATAGACATCAGATAATCTAGAAGCTATCAGTTGTTTTCAATGTTACAGCAGAAAATTGGTTACTTAACAAGAATCATTTAGAGTAAATTCAAGATTTTTTTAAAAAAAAATTATAGCATGAGAGAAATGAATCTTTATAAATTTTCTATAAATCTGTTCACATCAGGGAAACTGTCATATTAATAGTCTCAAAATACTTCTGGAACAAATAAGGCCTTCTAATTTTTGGTAATTTGTCGAGACTAATTTCTGCATAAGCTGCTTTCCCAGGCCCTCAGACCTTCCTCCTACATGATGCCTTGCTACTTTCTCAGGCCTTCCCAGTCCCCTTCACTGCCTTCTCATCTGATTTTAATCTAGATGATCAGCTAATGTGTTCACCTTTTGACTCACTGTGTTCACAGAAACCACGCTTTGACATGAAGAGTAAACAGTTCACACACAAAAGATTACGCCATACAGTTGTTCTGTCCAATTTTGATTGACCAGGCAGATGAGACAGAAGGGGCATTTTATCAGACAAGTGGCATTTATTTATTTATTTAAAATATTTATTTATTTATTTATTATGTATACAATGTTCTATCTGTGTGTATGCCTGCAGGCCAGAAGAGGGCACCAGACCCCATTATAGATGGTTGTGAGCCACCATGTGGTTGCTGGGAATTGAACTCAGGACCTTTGGAAGAGGAGGCAATGCTCTTAACCTCTGAGCACCTCTGAGCCAGCTCTCCATCCTGATAAGTGGTATTTATGGCTCAGGGTCAGTGAGCCAGCAACTTCAGGAATTCTTTGGAGAGTGACCTACAGGCATTTATCCAGGTTGTATGTGTCGTTTGTCCAGTTCATAAACAGTTGAATGTTGTCTACATAGTACCTATTGGCCACAAAGTAAATATTGCTGGATGAAAAGGTGTTTTAAGCGGAGGTCACATTTCGACAGTTCAGCACTCATCCATCAGCTGTCAGTTAACAGTGGGAGAATGTTTTTGTCCGCCTCCAGGCCACCAGAACTGGTCAAGCTCTTCCATTGTGAACTCATTCTATAGAGGTCTTCAGTGAAGTTGCAGTCAGCCTGAAGTAGACTCCATGGCGTATAAACCTCACTATCCAAGTGAATGGTCACAAAAGTATTATTGGTGCGGGACACAATGTCCATCATAACAGCTAAAAAAAAAAGATTTCTCTTTTGTCAACATGAATACTGTATTAGTTACTTTTCTGTTTCCATGATAAAATACCCTGACAAAAAGCAAATGTGAAGAATCAGGTTTACTTTGGCTTATGGTTGTGAAAGGATGGTGTCCACCATCATACCAGGGAAGGCACGGTAAAAGACAGAATGGAGGAAAGAGCAGAATGCCTGATCATATTTTCATCCTCATACCAGAAGCAGGGAGATGGAATGGGAAGTGTGATGAGGCTCCAAGCTCTCAAAGCCCATTCCCAGTGATGTACTTCATTTCCCAAAGATTCCATAACATTCCCAAACAGCACCACTACCCGGGGTCCAAGTTTTCAGATACATGAGCCTATGTGGGGGCATTTCTCATTCAAAGCACTACAAATGTAGTAGAAATTGTGAGGCACATATATGGCCCTCAAGGAACCTTTCAGGCATTTCAGTTTCATGGTGAACCATACAGAATATGCAACTGGGAAGCCTGTCTCTACTTTAATAAGGAGTTCTATAAAGAATTTGCACATTCATGAAAGAGGTGCAGTCATTCCATGTTTACATAGTCAAGTGGTGTCTGCTAATGGCACCGTGTAGATTTCACTGTTAGGATCTAAGCTTTACAGTTTGAAATCCATGCTGGAAATTTTGGGTGCAATTGATGTTGCTATGGGGATTCTTTCCAACATGCTCCGAGTGTCTGATGCTTACAAATTTAGGATTTTGATGAGTTCCTTTTTTTTGCTTTTATTTTTTTTAAATTTATTTATTTATTAAGGATTTCTGCCTCCTCACCGCCACCGCCTCCCATTTCCCTCCCCCTCCCCCGATCAAGTCCCCCTCCCTCATCTGCTCGAAGAGCAATCAGGGCAAATCAGGAGCAGAAGGAGCGGGAGCACGAGCAAGGAACTCAGGACCGCGAGGGGTGCACCCACACACTGAGACAATGGGGATGTTCTATTGGGAACTCACCAAGGCCAGCTGGCCTGGGTCTGAAAAACCATGGGATAAATCCGGACTAGCTGAACATAGCGGACAATGAGGAATACTGAGAACTCAAGAACAATCGCAGTGGGTTTTTGATCCTACTGCGAGAAGGTAATTAGAGAAAACATAACCATAAAATAGTACTTAACAGGATAAGAAAGAAGTCACCACAACAAGTTTTGCTATCATTTTAAACACCCAGAGAAACTTCCCGTTGTTAAGGGAAATCCTTGAGACTTTGAATACCAATGATTTTCCCTCTCCCAAGGCCTCAGGAGTTACCAGTTTGTTCATCAGAAGTGCAAAGACATCTTAAAAGGCAGACCAGCACTTTTGATTTGAAGGGATGACAAGAACTGATTCCATGTCAGTTCAGAGTTGGTCTTGTGTTGCTAGGTCTAGTTCTACGTTCCGCAATCCAGCCATGGTGGTGTCTCAGGAGGTTCGCACCCCAGTGCACAAAGCAGGGCTACAGCCTCTGTGTGCAGGAATGCTCTTTTGGAAGTAGAAATACTGACTTGAGAGGTGCAAAAACAAACAAAGGAGCAGAAGGCAATGCCTGGGAAGTGGGAGAATCCTTCCCAGAAGGGCATTAAACAAAAGAGAAAAGGAAAGCCTCATGGAGCTCTCCAGGAACTTGATTCAGCACTGTAAAAATACAGTTAAAGATGGAATTTATGAAATGCACAGCAAGGGAACCCCTGTATGTCTTAACTTATTTTTTCATGTCCCTCCTCGTTCCCAGAACAGACTGTATTGGTTTGCCTGCTCTCCACATTCTCAGAACCCTCTAGACATTCATAGCATTTCCCATGCTCAACTGTGCACTAGCAGAACATCTCTAGTATGAGGCATCACAAACACACGCACACACACATGCGTGTACTATGTATGTGTATATGTGTATCTTGTTCAATTATTTGTTTATATATATAAAGGTACTGGCCCATGGACACAGCAACCTGTCTCCCAGGGCCCTCTCTTCATGCTAATACATAGCAGTTGCGTTTGCTCTTCTTCTTAGAAATCTGGCCAAATTCCCCAATGAATGCACCCTTCACTTCCCACTGGGCTGCAGCACCTGAGACACAGCTTCCTGAATCCATAGTGATCCTATAGGTGTTTACTCACTTAGCCAGTGGAAAGGGGAGGTGCCTTTTCGCCTTGGAGGTGTAAAATGCCGGAACTTCTGATTATCCTGGTCAAATAACATGATGATACGGTCTTTGCTAAGATGGTCCCACAGAAAATGAATTCTAAGCTAGACATGAAAGGGCTGAACCTCACTCTGCTGCTGATCTTAATTCATTCCAATGTTCTTCAATGTTCAGGGAGTGTAGAATCCACTGTTAAGTTGTTTGCAATTTTCTCTTTTTAAATTTGGAGGAATTCTCCCCATTGCTTTCCCAAGGAGCTGTACTAATTTATATTCCCTCCAACATTTAAAAACTTATAAGTGTCTCTTTACCCCTATGTACTTGCCAAAATCTTTTTTCTTTATTTTCTTTATGATAGCCATTTTCTCTAGGCAGAGATAGAATTCCAGGATATTTCTAATCGGCATTTACCTGATAGTTAAAGATGCCAAACATTTTTAATAAGCCATTTTACATTTTATTTTGCAAACTCTTTGTCCAATTAAATTTTCTTGTTATTGATTGTATGACTTTTGTGTATGTTTATTTTTTCAGCTTTTTGTATATTACAGAAATCAATCCCTGGTCAGATGTTGAAAGTGTCTTTAATCTGCTGGATGTTTTTTTTTTCTGAGCACAAAATTTGTCAGTTCTTTTTGTTCTTCTTGTTGTTTATTTTAGAGACATGGTATTTCTATGTAACCCAGGCTAGCCTCAAAAAGACCTACCTGTTTCTGCCTCCCTAGTGCTGAGATTAAAGGTATGCACTACCATTCCAGCCCAATCCTTAATTTTTTTATTTTATTTAATTATTATTTATTTATTATTAAAGATTTCTGTCTCTTCCCTGACACCACCTCCCATATCCCTCCCCCTCCCCAAATCAACTCCCCTCTCTCTTCAGCCTGAAGAGCAGACCAGGTTCCCTGCCCTGTGGGGAGTCCAAGGACCTCCCACCTCCTTCCAGGTCTAGTAAGGTGAACATCCAAACAGCCTAGGCTCCCACAAAGCCAGTACATGCAGTAGGATAAAAACCCAGTGCCATTGTTCTTGACTTCTCAGCAGTCCTCATTGTCCACTATGGTCAGTGAGTCTGGTTTTATCCCATTCTTTTTCAGACCCAGTCCAGCTGGCCTTGGTGAGTTCCGGAAAGAACATCCCCATTGTCTCAGTGTGTGGGTGCACCCCTCATGGCCCTGAGTTCCTTGCTCATGCTCTTTCTCCTTCTGCTCCTGATTTGGACCTTGGGGTTGTAGTCTGGTGCTCCAATGTGGAACTCTGTCTCTGTCTCCTTTCATCACCTGATGAAGGTTAATATCCAGGAGGATGTCTATATTTTTTGGGGGGTTCACTTTCTTATTTAGCTTCTCTAGGATCACGAATTGTAGGCTCAATGTCCTTGGTTTATGGCTAGAAACCAAATAAGAGTGAGTACATCCCATGTTCCTCTTTTTGGGTCTGGCTTACCTCACTCAGGATAGTGTTTTCTATTTCCATCCATTTGCATGCAAAATTCAAGAAGTCATCATTTTTTACTGCTGAGTAGGACTCTAATATGTATATATTCTATACTTTCTTCATCCATTCTTTCATTGAAGGGCATCTAGGTTGTTTCCAGGTTCTGGCTATTACTAACAATGCTGCTATGAACATAGTTGAGCATATATATACTTTTGTTGTATGATAGGACATCTCTTGTGTATATTCCCAAGAGTGGTATTGCTGGGTCCAGGGGTAGGTTGATCCCGAATTTCCTGAGAAACCGCCACACTGCTTTCCAAAGTGGTTGCACAAGTTTGCATTCCCACCAGCAATGGATGAGTGTACCTCTTTCTCCACAACCTCTCCAGCAAAGGCTATCATTGGTGTTTTTGACTTTAGCTATTCTGACAGGTGTAAGATGATATCTCAAAGTAGTTTTGATTTGCATTTCCCTGATCGCTAAGGAGGTTGAGCATGACCTTAAGTGTCTTTTAGCCATTTGAACTTCTTCTGTTGTGAATTCTCTGTTCAGCTCAGTGCCCCATTTTATAATTGGGTTGATTAGCCTTTTACGGTCTGGTTTCTTGAGTTCTTTATATATTTTGGAGATCAGACCTTTGTCAGTTGCGGGGTTGGTGAAGATCTTCTCCCAGTCAGAGGGTTGCCTTTCTGTCTTAGTGACAGTGTCCTTTGCTTTACAGAAGCTTCTCAGTCTCAGGAGGTCCCATTTATTCAATGTTGTCCTTAATGTCTGTGCTGCTGGGGTTATACGTAGGAAGTGGTCTCCTGTGCCCATGTGTTGTAGAGTACTTCCCACTATCTCTTCTATCAGGCTCAGTGTGTTCTGACTGATATTGAGGTCTTTAATCCATTTGGACTTGAGTTTTGTGCATGGTGATAGATATGGATCTATTTTCATTCTTCTACAGATTGACATCCAGTTTTGCCAGCACAATTTGTTGAAGATGCTCTCTTTTTTCCATTGTATAGTTTTAGCTCCTTTATCGAAAATCAGGTGTTCATAGGTTTGTGGGTTAATGTCAGGGTCTTCTATTCGATTCCATTGGTCGACTTCTCCGTTTTTATGCCAATACCAAGCTGTTTTCAATACTGTAGCTCTGTAACAGAGTTTGAAGTCAGGGATGGTAATGCCTCCAGACGATCCTTTATTGTATAAGATTGTTTTGGCTATCCTGGGTTTTTTGTTTTTCCATATAAAGTTGATTATTGTCTTCTCCAGATCTGTGACGAATTTTGATGGGATTTTGATGGGGATTGCATTGAATCTATAGATTGCTTTTGGTAGAATTGCCAATTTTACTATGTTGATCCTCCCAATCCAAGAGCAAGGGAGATCCTTCCATTTTCTGGTATCCTCTTCAATTTCTTTCTTCAAAGAGTTAAAGTTCTTGTCAAATAGATCTTTCACTTCCTTGGTCAGAGCTTCCCCAAGATATTTTATGCTATTTGTGGCACTCTCTCCATACCTCTTCAATATAGTCCTTGAAGTTCTAGCAATAGCAATAAGAGAACATAAGGAGATCAAGGGGATTCATATTGGAAAGGAAGAAGTTAAACTTTCGTTATTTGCAGATGATATAATAGTGTACATAAGCGACCCCAAAAACTCTACCAAAGAACTCCTACAGCTGATAAACACCTTTAGTAACGTGGCAGGATACAAGATCAACTCCAAGAAATCAGTTGCCTTCCTATACACTAAGGATAAGGAAGCAGAGCGGGAAATCAGAGAAGCATTACCTTTCACAATAGCCAATCCTTAATTTTTGGTACTATTTCCTGAGCTATTGAAATCCTTGTCTGTACTTATTATCTTGAAGTATTTTCCCCTAGCTGTTTAAAAATGCAGCCATTAGATTCATTTTAGGGCTAGAAGAAGACTCGAATTTTGTTCTTTTATGTGTGGATATCTGGTTTTCCTAGCAACATTCACTGATGAGGCTGTGTTTTTGCTAATATACATTTTGGGCATCATTGCAAATGGACACCTTTTCAACAAAGAAATAGAAATGCAAGAAAAATATTGAAAATCTTTTGCCACCAGGAAATGCAGAACTAAACTACACCGAGATTCAATCTTACCCCAGGCAGAATGGCTACCATCAAGAAAACAAAAACCACAAATATTGGTGAGGATGCAAGAAAAAAGGAGCCCTCATGTACTGCCTGTAGGAATACGAGGCCACTCTACCGTATACCACTTCGGGTGTATGCCTCAATCAAATTCAGCTTGCAATAGAGAGACATGTGTCCATGTTTATCGTATCATCATGCACAATAATAGTCAAGGTAAGGTATACCCTGAATGTAAACCATGTGGTAGAAGACAAGCATAGGGAAGTAAATGAAGTCCTTAGTGAATGTGGGTTTTTTGACATGAGCGTGGCTATGTTTCAGATCCATGGGAATCCAAACCTTCCCCATATCAGGCTTAGGGAAATGAAAGAATCTTCTAGTCTGAGTACAAATGTTGATTGTACAATTGTACAAATGCAGAAAACATGTTCTCCCCCCCTCCAGGGTATTTACCGACTGTTCTCCTGTATACATGGCCTACTGAGAGAAGCTAAACTCTTCTTCTTGTACCATACAAATAAATGAGCTGACTTTCTTGGATTCTTAATAGGTGCCTCCATCAGAGCAAGATCCCAGTATTACTATATCCGTGCCTTTCTGTTTGTGCTCTTCCATGCCCTTGTCATCCCAGGCATGCTTTCAGGACCAAGCAATTCAGCACATGGTAAATATACAAAGGCCATCACAGCATGTGGTAGGTTGAGGCAGGAGTATTGTTCGCTTCAGGCAAGTCTGGGGTACATAGTGAGAGACTATTTCAAAGAAAATTCCAGGTTTGGTAATGCAGTATAGACTATCACATTCTGACTAACACAGCAGGACTGTAAACATATATGCATGGGAGGTAAGTACCTTATTAAGAAGCTAACTGTAGTTCTTGACATTTTAATTATTATCTTTGATTATTGATATATTTGTAAGTGCTGTTGAGTGAAGTTCTGCAGGTTGAGCATTATGGAAAGCACAGTATTACGATCTGAAAGCATGCCAGTGGATCTTGACACTGCTCAGAAATGATCATGTGGACATTCTAGTGCACCCCAAATAAGATACCTCTGAAGTACATGTGTCATTCATATAATACACATGTTAAAGTTCACAAAGACGTCCTTTGCTCGCAGATAAAAGCATTGCGATCATTCGTAATGTTGGAGGAGGCATCGTGACTGCCTTCTCACCATGCTTTGGAGGGCAAGCTCTCACTGTTTTTCCAAAGGCAAGGCTAATCTTTTCTCCACACAGACCAAACTTTCCTGGAGTAACAATGTTACCCAGATTAAAAAAGCTGAAAATAAAATTGTTTCAAGGAATTTTATTTTTGATGTCTTTTGATTACAAGTTCTAAGCCAAAAGAAAGGAAACTCGAGCTCACTGGTTATCCCTAAACGGAACAATACAGATGGAAAAATAGTTAATGAAAAATCTTTTCAGGATTTTTTTCAGGGCATAGCATCAAAGCTCAGTGACGATTAAGGATGCATGCAGCTGGACAAAAGCAAGTAAATTATTTTCTGCTCAATACCTTTTGATTTTATATTATGTACTGATGGGTATGTTCTTTTGCTGTCTGTGTTTGCTTCTTTGAGACAGTGTCTTTCACCAAAACTCAGGCTTTCTGGAACTCACCAATCTTAGGCTGGCATTGGATTTGAGCAGTCCGCTTGCCTCAACCCCTCAAGTGCTGGAATTATAGGCCTGTACCACCATACCAGCAGGCAATAGGTGCTGTTTCAACTTGTTTTCATCACCTCTTCTGCATTTTTCCTCCCCATCCTATCAGTTCAGATGCTAGAAGGTTCTTCAGTAGCCTACACACTGCAAGAATTATTTTTTCTATTTTGAAGTGAGTTATCAGTTGAAGGTATTTCTTTCTGTCTGTTTCTCTGCCTATCTGTCTCTCTGTCGCTCTCCTTTCTTCCCTTCCCCTTTCTCATAAATGGGAGTTTCCTTAAGGATCTGCAGCTACTCTCATACCAGGACTTTAAGAGGCCGCTTAGCAACAAATAGCATAAAATATCTTGGAGTAACTAACCAAACAAGTGGAAGACCTGTATGACAATAACTTTAAATCTTTGAAAAAAGAAATTGAATAAGACATTAGAAAACGAAAAGATCTCCCAAGCTCTTGGGTAGGCAGAATTAACATAGTAAAAATGGCGATCTTACCAAAATCAATCTACAGATTCAGTGCAATCCCCATCAAAATCCCAGCAACATTCTTCACAGACCTCAAAAGAATGGTACTCAACTTCATACAGAAAAGCAAAAAAACCCAGGATAGCCAAAACAATTCAGCACAATAAAAGAACTTCTGGAGGCATCACAATCCCTGACTTCAAACTCTACTAGAGAGCTACAGTACTGAAAACAGTCTGGTATTGGCATAAGAACAGACAGGAGGAAAAATGGAACTGAATTGAAGGCCCAGATATTAATCCAAACACCTTTGAACACCTGATTTTTGACGAAGAACCAAAAATCATCAAATAGAAAAAGAAAACATATTTAATAAATGGTGTGGGCATAACTGGATATCAACATGTAGAAGAATGAAAATAGACCCATATCTATCACCATGCACAAAACTCAAGTCCAAAGGGATCAAAGACCTCAACATAAAGCCAGCCACACTGAACCTAATAGAAAATAAAGTGGAAAGTATCTTGAACGCATTGGCACAGGAGACCACTTCCTAAATATAACCCCAGCAGCACAAACATTGAGAGAAACAATTAATAAATGGGACCTCCTGAAACTGAGAAGCTTCTGTAAACCAAAGGACATGGTCAACAAGACAAAACAACAGCCTACAGAATGGGAAAAAAAATCTTCACCAACCCCACAATAGACAGAGATCTGATCTCAAAAAAATAGAAAAAGAACTGAAGAAATTGGAAACCAAAAGAACAAGTAATCCAATAAAAAATGGAGTACAGACCTAAACAGAGAACTCTCAACAGAGGAATCTAAAATGTCTGAAAGACACTTAAGGAAATGTTCAATATCCTCAGTCATCAAAGATATGTAAATCAATACAACTCTGAGATTCCATCTTACACCTGTTAAGAATGGCCAAGATCAGAAAGACTAATGACAATTTATGCTGGAGAGGTTGTGGGGTAAAGGGAACACTTCTGCACTGCTGGTGGGAATGTAAGCTGGTACAGCCCCTTTGGATGTCAGTGTGGTGATCTCTCAGAAAATTAGGAAACAACCTTTCTTAAGATCCAGTCATACCACTTTTGGGTATGTATCCACAGGATGCTCAATTGTGCCACAAGGACATGTGTGCTCAACTATGTTCATAGCAGCATTGTTCGTCATAGCCAGAACCTGGAAACAACCTAAATGCCCCTTGACTGAAGAATGAATAAAGAAAATGTGGTAATTTACACAATGGAGTACTACACAGCAGAAAAAAATAATGGCATCTTGAATTTTGCATGAAAATGGGTGGAGCTAGAAAACATCATTTTGAGTGAGGTAACCCAGACCCAGAAATACAATTATCACATGTACTCACTTATAGGTGGTTTTAAAACATAAAGCAAAGAAAATCAGCCCACTAGTCACAATCCCTGTGAACTTAGACAACAATGAGGACCCTAAGAGAGATAGACATAGATCTAATTTTTTTTTTTTGGAGAGAGTGATATCCAGTATGACGAGTGTAGGCCTCTCAAAGGAATGTAGTCAGAAGCTACTTGTTTGTTTCCCAGCTTCCCAGAGAAGAAATAATCAAACAGAAACTATATTAATTGCAATACTGTTTGGCCAATAGCTTAAGCGTATTTCGAACTAGATCTTACATCTTAAATAAATAAATCCATTTCTATTATTTTATATTTTACTACGAGGTTCATGGTTTACTGGTACCGGCACATGGGTATCTTTCTCCTCCAGTGGCTACATTGCATCTCCCTGACTCTGCCTTCTTTCCTCCTCTATCTGCTTGGAATTCCCACTTTTCTCAATTCTGCCCTGCTGTAGACCACAGTAGCTTTTTTCATTTACCAATGGCATTCACAGCATACAGAGGGGAATCCCATATCAAGGAAAAGCCACAATTAGAGTTATTTCCTATGCCTATGTATAAAATTTTCATGAGTCGCAGGTTGCAATGCCACAGGATGCTCTCTGCCAACAGAGATGGGTAAATGAAGAGAGTTGAGCTCGGTTCCCAGGAAAAGTAAGAGAAACGGAGTCCAAATACACAAGAAGAGTAAGGACATGAGCTGGAATTATACAAGGGGTGCAATTAGTCATTTCCCTTTTTCTAGAATTCTCTCACAGTCACTGGCTTTTCTTTGTCCCTCTTCTCTCTGTCTCCCTCTTTGACTTTTCTGTTCCACTTTCCCATGTCCCTCTCATCTTTTCTTGGAAGTAACTGGAAAAGGAGAAACACACACTGGCACAAGAAAATGAGAAGTGAAGTGAGCTGTGCAAAAGGGGTAAAAGTTTAATAACACACTCATGGGCAAGGCACTGAAAGCCAAAGCAAATGCCATGCAGACCAGAAAACTTGCTCCTAATTTGTTACAGAAGTGGACCAATCAGGATAGAATGCCATGGTATGTTCAATCAACCACATATTAATTTAAACAGCCCCCAGGGAGAAGATCTAACTCAAGAGACAATGGGGGAGAGAAAGGCTTATATAAGAATCCTGGCACCAGAGACCACTGTCTAGTACCTTAGTACTCAAATTGTGGTCCATGGAATGAAAAAAAAAATCTTATATAGGTGTTTGTTAGAAAATGGATCCCACCCAGTTGTTTGAAATGAGGATGTCCAGTTACCATGGCAATCTGTATGTGTGCTAAAATTTAGGAAATGCCTGGTTAGAGGATCACAAAAAGAATAGTTGAGAAATGGAGCGATGAAGTATCAGAACAAAGATGAACTCAGGTACTTCTGGGATCACACTGGAGTGTCATGGGACCCTTCTCTGCCTCAAATCATTAGGGATGGCCAGAGAGGTCAGTCAATTGTAAATGGCTGGAGATTTTCAAAAGAAAGTCATGGATGGAGTGTGGTATGCAGAGTAGGTAGAATATACAAAACTCTTCTGGATGCTCAGAAACACTGCTCATTCATTAAGTCTGTTGTTCCACTGGGATAGAAGTATAATCTGAAGTGATAAATGAGAGATGGGGTTCAATACCAGGGTGGAAGTGGTTCACGAAGAGCTAACTGATCCCTCTTGGCAAGTCTTGGGATTACTTTTGAAGCAATGGTAAATCATTGATTAGTCTGAACTGGTGAGAAGTAATTCTGGAAGAAATAGATGCAGACTCATGATACTATAATAACATTTTTTGAGCATGTATTAGATTCCAGATACAGTACCAAACTTGTAAAAATGTCTTATTCCACTTACACCAAACTCCTAACATATGAACAATGTCATATGATGATTTCTAGGGTTCAGAGGATGGTGATGGCACTGCTCTTTACTATGTACATGGAGTAAGCAAGAGGGAAGGTCCCCTTGGTGATGCTGCAGAAACGGGAAGAATGGAATGACTGTGCACTCGGATCTTGAAGGTCCACTTTACAGTATGTTTTGGGGGCAAAAGAATTTGGAGAAGGAAGGCGATGAGAATCAGTATTTACATTGCCTTTCTTTGTTTGCTGCTTTTTGTTAAGATTCTGCTTTATTTGAAGAACAATCTGTTTTATTTCCTAACATGGGTTATGTATCGTCAGCTGGCATAACACGGAGACCACAGGCAACTGCAGGTGCTCTGTGGGTTACCTTTAAGTGAATTCTCTGAGTAAACAGTTCAGTCAAAACTCACCAGGTGCCCAATATCACAACGCATAAAGTCAACCCCGACTTTTGCATCCTGTGGAGAACCATTTTTACCAAGGCTGGCAATAGTCAGAACTGGGAGACAGCACAGATTTGTCTTAGGGTTCTCGCTTCCTTTCTTTCCTGGAAAACTGTCAGACTCAGTGGGGGTTTTTCTTCATCATCAAAACACACCTGGCTTGTGTCCGTTTAGTAAGGGTTCTACTATCCTTAAGAAAGTATGTTGTTATGTATCAACCAACCAAAACAATCCTTTACAATGAGTCAGTCCATCAATAACACCACATTTCCCAAATCGCAGATGTCCTTTAGAGTGAGTCTCAATAAATACGCTGTATGGGCAGCAAGATTAGAGAATGTTATTCTTATTGTGATACTCTTTCCTTTCCTATGACTGCTCCAGTCTATCAGTGAATATGGCAAAAGAGAACTTGGATTGCTATCAATTGTTTATGGTTTGGTTTTCTTCGGCCAGTACTGAATGATTTTATGTTCATGTTATGACATGAGGATAGTTTGGAAAAGAACTTCATGAATGGACAAATAAGGAAACAGTTTACTTCAGAAGGTAAACTAAATGTAGACTTGAGAAATAGAGACATGGAAGGAGACAAAATACAACTTCTTTCTTTTTTGTACTTTCTGTGCTTTCTACAATGCTGTACATTGCACCACTAAGAACTGTAGAAACAGCATTGTAATTGGAAGTAGTAAAAATAATGCAAGACTAGAGATAATTTTTATACCCATACACAGTACTTTATCCAGAACACCAAAAGAAAGGGGCTTAGGGTAGTGAGATGGCTCCACAAGGAAAGGTGCTTGTTCCTGAGCCTGGCAACCTGAATTCAATATGGTGGACCCATGTGGTGCAAAGATAAAAGTGACTCCCACAATTTGTCTTCTGACTACCTTATGTATCCTGGTATGTGGGAATATACATATGTATACATATAAAATGCACAGACACACACACACACACACACACACACACACACACACACTGAAATAAGTTTAAAGAAATAGAATAGGGTCTATATCCTTACTTGAATGAGACTTCTGAAAATTTCAGTTTTGAAAAAGTTTATGTGACAAATTCTGTTTCTTGCTCATGAAAAAAATTCTTTCTCTAGCCTAGGTTAAAGAGGACAATATAGTATGTACAAAAAGTCTTAAAAAAGGGCAAGAAATAATATCAAAAGAAAGCAATTTAGGCCACATTTTATCTTGGCATTGCTTGATGGCCTAATTTCAAAGCTCAGCTTGGTAAATGTAAGACAAGGAAGAGCCAAAATGAAATGGATAAAGAGCACAACTGTCTGATGATCCAGTTTCTCCAAGGACAAAATTTAGTGCACCGGCTATAGACCAGAGTGGATGACAGAAGATGCTGACAATTCTCTCCAAATACTATTCCTCACCATTTCACAGCATATTCCATTAACCTTCATAGTATGGGCTAATGATGAAAAGGGGAAAAAACTTTTGTTACATGAAAGATTGTCTTAGCCCTTTGTGCTGCTGTAACAAAATAGCTGAACAAGAGTAATTTATAAAGACCAGAGATATACTTTCTCCCAATTCTGGAGGCTGGGAAGTCCAAGATCAGGACTGGCAGACTGGTGGTTGTCTGATGACGGTCATTCGTTGCTTCCAGTATGGTTTGTTGTTGCTGAATTTTCCAAACAGAAGAACAACTGTAGCCTTTATGATTAAGGCAAACAAGCACACTATAACAAAATTTGTTTATAAGGTCTAAATCTCTTTCTCCTTCAGACTTAATCATCTCTTAAAGCGCCCATCTTATAATGTTATCACACTGATAACATGTGAAGTTTGGAGAGAACCTATTCAAACCACAGCAGTGGGTCATCCTTTTGGGCAAGTAGAGGCATGAGGATTTTCTGCTGTAAACACATTTGTATTCAGATGCTTTGAAATAAGCAGAGATAGGTAAGCTTGACCTTCTGCCTTATCATTTAGGTATTTTCTTGAAAAGAAATGTATTTGGATTGTGTGGTGCTAGGCAGATCTACCTAGTGATCACTCACAGCACAGAATTTCTTTAGAAATCATTTCTGATTTCTAACAATTTCTAGTAATTTCAAACATGGATGTTTTCTCTTTTCTAAGTCCAACTTGCCTCCTTCCCATTCCTTGTTTACTTTACAACTTCATCTTCTCTTCCTTTCCTTTAATTTCTCCCTCCTATTTTTTTGCCCACTTTGCCATTATTTTCACCCCAAGAAAGCCTTGAAGTATTCTCTTCCAGATAGTAGGTGGTATGCTGTGCCTTTTCACTCAGAGGGAAATATTTATTATATCAGAAGATAAAATCACAGTGAGCAAACATTGACTGCCTAGCTATGCACATTAAAGAAGAAAACAAGCAAATGAGTTACATAGATGGGGCTTTTTATATACTTCAGCAGCTTGATAAAGAATCACTGGAAATTGATCATCTTGTAATATAATGGAAAATATTTCTTCTTTCCCATGAATAATGGTTTTTAAGGTTCTTTGTTCCTTTTCTCTAATAGTGTTACTTTCAGAGAGCTTGTGGACTATATTTCTTAGGTTGCCTGATGATTCTTTTCTGGCACTTTCCTGTAAATGGAGCCTTGTCTCCTGTCTGCCTGTTTCCAAATTCCTGGCAGCCACTTACCACAGAGAAACTTATATTAATTATGAATGTTTGACTTATAGCTCAAGATTATTACTAATTAGCTCTTACAACTTAAATTAACCCATTTGTATAAATCCACATTTTGACATAAGGTTTTATTGCTTTACTTGTTCTCTAGCATCTTGTTTCTTGGGCAGCTGACTCATGTCTCTCCTAACTCCATCCCTCCTTATCTGAGTCCTCAGTTTGATTGTTCCACCTTAGCTTTTCCTGCCTGACTATTGATAAAACAGCTTTTATTGTTATCGAATGAGAGGAATATATATTCACAGCATACAGGATGAGCAACCCAGAGCACCTCCCTCTTTTTGTACAATCAAAAAGGAAGGTTTTAACTTCAATATAGTAAAATTATATACAACAAAACAGTTTACTAAGATTTACAGTTACAATATATAGTCTATTTGTATTTGACAAAATTAGAGAAAATATTTAATTATTCACCCTATTTTGGTGTATCTTCAATTTTATATATAATTTATTTTTATCATAACTAAAAAACTGTAATTATAATTATCTAGTTTTCAAACCCATCAAAAACCTGAGAAGAAAATAATATTACCTGAGTAAGAAGAAAGTGTAGGAATGAAACTTCCAAAAAATGTGAGAAATTACAGAAACAGCTGACTGCCTGGACAGCTACCCAAGGTTCCTCTGTAATGTTGGGGCATTCATTTTTGATTTACAGGCCTAGCATATCTGACAGGCTTTCCTATGAAGCAAAGAATTTTGAAGAACTGTCTTACCTTGTCTTGGTACAGCTCAGCAGTCACCTTTCTTGTGTTCTTCTGGTCCTATTTGGGCAGTAACTTTCATCAATTAAGACAAGGACAATTTCTTTGCCCATATGGCTAATTTTTGCTGTAAGAAAAGCAAAGCCCATAAGGAATTTCTTCGATACTCATCATCCTCTTTGAGGAATTTATGCTTCCAGGAGGAAACATCTTACTGTCAAGAAAAGTGTAAACTTTATCCATACTAAATACCATATTCTGTAGGTATTTGAAATATTTGAGGACCATCTATCTATTTGAACTATATCACTGTATGACCTTGAAAAGCATATCTAATATGTCTGTAAGTTTGACTATTATAGATGGCTTTTAATTTGTATTTCTTAATTATATATTACATTTTTAATTGAGCTGTGCAAGTATAATACCTTAAGTAAGAGTATATATATATATATATATATATATATATATATATACTGTATAACAAAATTAACTTTAAATTTGCATCAGTGAACTAAAATCCATACCAATGTAAAATATATAAGATTAACAGTTGTTTGTTGGATTAAAATAGATTTAATAATTGATGCTTTTCTATTTCATAATAATCTACCCTTTTCCCATCATTTCTACACCATATCCCCCTTTCTTCTTTTAAAAAGACATTGACTATGACCAATGAAAATTTGTAACCAATTCCCCTTAAATGAAAACAAACATTTATAACCAATATTCTAATTTAGGAATGCGAGTACAGTCTTCTAGACTAATTTCTGTTGGTTGATGGGTGCTGGTAATCTTTGAGGGAGCCTGAGAAAGTCAGGATAATTGTTAAGCCTTGGTCTGGAGTATTTTGTGAGGTTGGATCATCTCAGTCATCAGCCTAGAAGCTGTTCTGGATGCTGGACCACCTGGGCCATCTTTCTTATTGGTGTCTAGTCCACTTTTTCTGAGATGATATAAACTTTTCAGGGTAACATACATATCTGTATTAATACAAACATAAATTATGCATTGTATATTAGCCAACCAAAGATAATTTTTTGTTTTATTCTTGATCAGATAAAATATATGTCACATGTCTTGTAGTTACTTTAGGTTTATTTTCCCATGTCTTTCTCTGTTTATCTCTAACTCTTTTTGTTTGTATCAACAAAACCTCTAAATTTACCATTCAGTGGCAGCTGTTCTCTCAAGCCCACAGATAGCAACTTGCTGGAAAAAAAAAACCTCTTTGTGCTTAGGTAGAATCCTCCATGCTGCAGTTCAAGCCCACTGTGGCCAGGGGATGTGGCTGTGTAATGTGGCCTGCATTAGAGACATGAACTATGAAGCTGTTCTTATGGTGTAGGCGGTCCTTCTGTTTATATGTTGCTTTCATTGGTTGAATAAATAAAATGCCTTGGTGATGGAGGAAGGTCATTGGCTAATAAAGGAACTGCCTTGGCCCATTTTATTGGTTAGAGGATAGGTGGGAGGAGTAGACAGAACAGAATGCCGGGAAGAAGAGGAAGTGAGGTCAGTCTCGACAGCTCTGCTCTCTGGAGCAGACGCCTCAGCAGAGACGCCATCCCCACTCCCGGGCAGACACACACCATGAAGCTCCGACCCAGGATGGACTAGGCTAGAATCTCCCCGGTAAGCGCACCTTGGGGTGCCATACACAGATGATTAGAAATGGGCTAAATTAATATGTGAGAATTAGCCTAGAAGAGAATGGGCCAAGCAGTGATTAAATGAATACAGTTTGTGTGTTGTTATTTCGGGGCATAAGCTAGCCGAGCAGGCGGCCGGGATGCTGGGAATGCAGCCCTGCTGCTCTTATTACTTCACCTTGGCCTAGTTGATAGGACAGAACTTAGGTAGGCAGAGTAGACAGAACTGGATGCTGGGAAGAAGGGCAGGGTGACAGATGCCATGGATCTCCTACCTGAAATGGATGCTGATTAGAATCTTGCTGGTAAGCCACAGTCATGTGGCGATACACAGATTAACAAAAATGGGTTAAATTAAGATGAGAATTAGCCAGTAAGAAGTTAGAACTAATGGGCCAGGCAGTGTTTAAATGAATACAGTTTCTGTGTGATTATTTCAGGTCTAAGATAGCCAGGCGGCCGGAACAAAAGGGCCCACTCTCTGTGCAACTCTTGCCTCTGCATTTGTGTGTCTAGAACTCTTTTCAAAAGATTTTTCATGTTTTACCTGAAAGTATGTACCCCATGTAGAGCACCATATGTAATTGTAGGCAGAGCTTTTCTTTTGTACCAACTGCCTGGTTTCAAATAAACACACAAAAACTTATATAAGTTATAGAGTGTTTGGCTTATAGCTCAGCCTTATTATTGACTAGCTCTTATAACTCAAATTAACCCATTTCTTTTAATCTATTAATCTATATTCTGCCATGTGGCTTTGTTACTTCACCTGTTCTCTAACACATCTAGATTGGACATTTATATTTTCCATTGACTAGATATACTTACTCTACAAGAATCTGCTACAACTCACCCTGGAGAAGTCAGGAGATGCTAAACCTTCTCTTGGCCCATCTAACTTGTAACATCTTGAGGTAAATAGCTAAATATTCTGTCCTAGTTGTTAGTTACCAATTGGACTACACTCTGAGAAGATCAAAACTTTCCTCATATCTTTTAGAGTTTGACAAGGATAAAAGAAATACTTTTCTGTGCTGAAATATTTTTTAAAAAAAATCTGGTACACAGTCAAGGAGATATAAAAATAGAGAAAGAATAGCTCTATGAACGAGCTACATTTATCATTGCTATGAAAAAATACTGGTCAAAGTGTTTTCATTGTGATTCTAAATCTTACCAAACTCCCAATTAGGATCAACTACCACAATTACCCCTTGTCAATGTGACACTCAAATTCATCACCATTAAGACATATCTTTTCTCCTCTCATTCTCAAAGGTTCATGGCTATCTCATAATACAAGCTGCATTCAAAGTCTCCAGTCTTTAATCGACCCGTCACTGTTCAGAGTCTAGTCTTTTTTGAGATTCCAGACAAACTCTTAACTGAACTCATAAAAAATTATGGGTATATTTCTAATATACAAAGGCATGGAGTACATATTTTTATCCTAAAAGGGAGGAAGTAGAACATAGCAAGGAAATTAAGACCAAATCCCAGCACAGCACAAACCAAATTCTGTAATTCTATCTAAAGCATCTAGGGCTTGTGATTGAATTATCTGGGACACAAAAAGCTCGGGTAGTACTACCCTTTCAGCTTTGACACCTGTAGCACATACAACCTCTCTGATGGGCTAGGTCTACTAGCACCTTCAGCATTCCCCAATGAACCTCCTCTCATGGTTTCAGCCTCTTTAATATTCCAAAGTCTTCAACACGACTTAGGCTTCACTTTCCCAGCTTCTGACAGTGACCTCTTGGCCTTCATGGAGGGACTTTGACCTGACCACACTTTGTTTGGTTTTAGTGGCTCGCTAGAAACTTAAGAAAAAAAATCTCCATGGCCTTCTTCTTCTTGCATCTGTCACACTTGCAAAATCAGTATCACACAAGCAGTGCTTTTAAGTTCTGCTGCCAACTCAAGGTATAGCTTGGCTCTCTCGGAAAGCAGCTGCACCAGCCTCTGAACACTTTGGTAGATGAATCTGCAAAAAACTCTTCCCTAGCAGGGAGCCCCTTATGTGGCATTCTTGGCTCAGAATCAATCCTTTTTAAATGAATTTGCATTTTAAAAAATTGGAGACTTTTAAGGGTGGAGTTCTACCCTCAGGGGCACCTTTCTTATTGTCCTAATACAGAGCGCCAATTTCCTCTTTAATGACTCTCTTTCTTTTACAATTACAGTTCCTTTAAAACTGCCTTGTCTGTATCTTTAAACCCCTTTTTATTCTCCTCCTCATCCAGCTACACATTTTTCATGTCCTTCCACTCTCTTTCACTGTAAATTTGGATAAGTTAAACTTGGATAAGCAGTGGGCAATACTCATGACACAGCATAAATGCTATGTTGTCTTGAAATTCTCACTTCCAAACAAATAAGCCCATTATTTTTGAATTCAGCCTTTCTCAATGACATGGGAAGAATGAAGTTGATTCATTGCCAGAATATGATATAAATGACTGATAACCTAGTTCCTGATTGATTTATTGTTTCCCTCCGAAACCTCATGACCCCAACCTCCAACGTCTGTTCCTTTCAACATTCTGTCTTTTCAAACTCCCATCATAATGATCTATTAAAACTGTGTGTAGCATTCCAGGGCTTCATTAGACTGTAGCTTCAAACTCTTCCATAATGCTCCTACAAAGTGGTTCAAAGTAATCTAAGAAGCACATGTCAGGTTTATTTTAGCAATGGTTTTGCCCCTTGGTGCTAGTTTTCTGCATTTAGTTACTTTCCTTGTTTTGATGACAGAGTACCTGACAAAAAACTCAAAGAAAGAAAGATTTCTGGTTCCCAGTTTGAGGGTACAGTCTATTATGTAGGAGAAAGCATGCTCACGTTATATATGCAGCCAGGACACAGAAAGTGATGAATTCCAGGGCTCAGATTGCTATCTTTTCATTTGATTTACAACCCTATTTTTTGGGATGGTGACACCCATGTTCAGGGTAAGTTAAACCTTCCTGGAAATACCCTCTTGGACTCACCCAAAGACACGCTTCCTTGGTGATTCTCAATCAAGTCAAGTTGACACTCAGGAGTACTCACCACACTCCATGTTATGAGTATTAATCAGCGATCTTACTTTGGGATTTATAAATGAAAATAGGCAGTGATTCATATTTGCCACAAAATAAAACATATCCGTGAGGTTGGGTGACAGATATTTTGTGTTGTGATTATAGAAATCAAATTAGAAGCAGGAAATTTCCTTCTGCAAGCTGATAAAAAAACCCTCTCAAATGTTTAGTATCTCACAATATGACCTTTTGGTGTCCTTGATCAGTGCTAAGGAGTATGTTCAAGGAAAAGGCCAATAGGAATAAAGAAACACAGAGTCACATTCTTCACATGTAGTTATCTAGTTCAACGGGTTTTCAGGTGCTTGTTTGATAACTCAGATTTGTGGAGGAAACCGGAAAATGACAGGAGGTAGTCTGCTGTAGGTGGGAATATATCTGTGCCCTCTAAATCCGAAAGTAGTTGTATTTTTAATAGTTTTATTAGGGAATAACTTTCATGCCACATAATTCAGTGATTTTTAGAGAACAGTGAATCCATTATTATCATCCAATTTCAGAATATTTTTATTGCCAACAAAATATGACTCACTTTTAAAAATATGTATTATATAAATTCTCTCATATATGCATAAAATGTAATTTGATCGTATTCATCCTCACCAGCCCCCTCTAACTCCTTGCAGATATACCATCCACCTGCTGATATTCCAACTTCCTGTCTTCTTTAAACCATGGAGTCTAATTTATGTTGCTACTAGTGTTCCTGGTATGGGACCATCCATGGGAGCATGACTGCCCTACCAGGAACTACACCCTTAAGGAAAAGTGAGTTCCCCACTTGCAGCTATAAAACTGTCAATAGTTACTCAGCTAGGATAGGACTTGTGAGTTCTTCCTCTTTCCATGCTGGACTATTCATTGTCTTGATCTTGCTCAGGTCTTATACAGGCAATCACAGCTACTGTGAGTTTATGAGTGCAATGGTCCTATACTGTCCAGAAGACACTGTTTTGTTCTGGCATTCCTCTTCATTTCGTTCCTACAATCTATCTATATTTTCTTTCTTGATTTTTTCTGAGTCTTGGGGAGGGGTTATGATATAGATGTCCCAATTATATATGAATACTCACAACAAATTTTTATCTAAAATGTTTTTTTTTTCTGAGATAAGGTTTCTCTGTGTAACAGCTCTGGCTGTCCTGGAATTCTCTTTATAGACCAGGCTGGCCTTGAACTCACAGATCCTCCTGCCTCTGCCTCCCAAGTGCTGGAATTAATGGCTTATACCACTGCTGCCTGGCTATCTAAAGTTTTAAAATAAATTTTATTGAGATTTTTTTCCTTTGACAATTTCATACATGTATAAATAACAGCAATAATGTTCCCAAACATGGCACACAGTAAGCCAGAATGAGATGTGTGCTGCTTACACTTCCAGTCTCAGATCTCCTCACCCGCCCTTCATCTTGCTCCTTCCCTGCATCTCCACTCCTTGACAAGTGATGCAGAGATGTCCAGTGGCAAAATGACTGGAGCCTGGTTTATTTAAACTGTACATACTTAGTTATTTGTTTTCTTATACAGGATCTCGTGTAGCTCAGGCTGCAGTGGAAGGATTCTCATTTTCCCTCTCCAGATCACAAGTGCTGGGAGAGTAGGCATGGGCCACCACATATGTCCTAAACCCTAGTTTTAAATCTTAGGTCTATTTTGTAATTGCGTGTGAAGAAGAAAACACATTGCATTTTTCCTTGAGCCTCAGTTCCACATTCTGTAGTGTGGGTGTTTTGACTGTATGTATGTCTGTGTGTCATGTGCACACAGTGTGCACAGAGACTGGAAAAGCGTGTCAAATCCCCTGAGATTGGAGTTGCAGACTGTTATGAGCCACTGTATGAATATTTGGAAAAGAACTCAGAACCTCTGATGAGCAGCCAGTTCTCTTAACTTCTGAGCCATCTCTCCAGACCAGAAGACAGCATTTGACAGCCCTTTTCCCCTAATGTTCTGTCTTTTACATTTAAAAAAAACATAATTCTTTATTGATTCTTTGGGAATTTCCCATCATCCATTCCAATACCCCATCTTACTTCCCCATCTTTCCATATCTGTCTCTCACCACTGCAGCATCCCCCAAAACTAATTAAAAGCAAAACAAAGCAAGCAGAAAGCCCACGTCAGTGCTCCATCTCTACTGTCTTTACAACACCTCCTCAATTGTCCTAGTGGAACTGAGAGCTTTGGTCCAATCAGCCCCACCTGCAAAGGTTCATTGCAATGAGTCACTGGTCTGGCTCAAGGCCTCTGGCACACCATCATCACTGAACCCTAACTGAAATTCCTCTCGGATACCCTGCTGTTGTCCCAAATCATGGTCATCCTGCAGCTATGGTTTCATAGGCCCTTCTCTAATGTTCCCACAGTCTTAGAGAAATTGGTATAAATGTTCTGTTTAGGACAGGATTCTCAGTTATCACTTATTCTCAGCATCTTGAACAGCCACATGACTCTGCATCCACCACTATACATTGAAAAGAGAGGCTACTCTAATGAAGGATGGAAGTAACTGTTATCTATGGGTATAAATATAAATATCCAGGAGGCAGTTTGGTAGCATAACAGTTTAGTTGAACACCAGTAGTAAATTTTTTCCTCAGGTCTAAGGCCTCATTAATCATGGGTTTTTGAGCAGGTTTACAGTACCAGCTTGTGAAGTGGGCCTCATATCTAGCAAGAGAGTGTTTGTTTACCCCATAACAGTCATATAACTATTGTACCGACAGGCACATCTTGCCTGGCAGATTGTTATTGTACATAGTAGATTTCACAGGTGGGTAAAGCTGTTTTGGCATTCTCTTTTTCAGCACCCCGCGTAGTCCCTTCCTTGAACTTGAAAGGTAGCCTGCAGGGAAGAAAATTCTAGCTCAGTTCTAGTTTGGTGTTTCTTCACATCAAAAACAAAGTGTGTGGTTTCTTCAGTAATCATGCTGGTTTATAGCATGAATTCTAGTAGATCTTAATAATAAAAGCCTGGAGTCAAATATTGGGGAAAATGCTGAGAGAGCAGAGATGAAGGAGCAAAAACCACAGTCACCTCACCTCTCACCTTCTCAGCTGAAAAGAGAGTGAGTTTCTGTTTCCTCTTGCCTTATTACTTCCTCTTTCTACCCAGCCATATCATTTCCTGTCTGTCTGTACAGACCTCCAGACCTCTATGGTTAGCTAATGGCTAGCTCCTCCCTCTGATCTTCAGGCAAGCTTTATTTGTACAAACAAGATATCATCACACTGGTTCGTTTCTTTGTATGTGTGGGGTTATATCTTTTACTAGAGTAGAGTTTAATAGTTGCAGTAGAGACATTTGCCTCAGAGACTCTCATTTTATTCACTAACTTATTCTCTACAAGAAAAGCCTACTAGCCTCAAGTCTTAGGCAAATTAGGAAAACTTAAAACATAGATAATTCTTTCAATAATATTGAACGTCTTATACTGATTAGATTTGATTTGTTGTAGGCATCAATGACAGACAGGCCTATTTTCACATGCTCTCACTACCATCTAGTTTTTTTTTTAACCTGTAAAGAGAGCTATTATAACTATGACGCTGAAATGATGCATGTAACATTCATAAAGCCCAGAGCAGAGTATTCAGCACAATTTTAGCAAAATTCTCATCCCACCCTCAGATGCCTATGTTCTATTTGTTGCTTAGCCAGAGAGAGAAAGCAAAATCATTTTGTGAAATTAACTTTCAAAGAAAGTAACTGCGGTGATTTCAGGGAAAATTGCTAGCTTGTAGAATACTTTGAAGAATTAGCCCCATTCTTCCCCCAGTGTCTTTGTTTAAGAAAGCAGAATAAGACTTCAAATGGTGGTCATACTTAGTTAGGCAATTACTCTACCAACTGAGACATCTCTTCAGCCCCCAGGGATGGAGGCCTCTCCATACCTGGTTAGTCTTGGAGTGGGGGGCTGTGGACAAATGATCAGAAAACTCAGAAGACATGAAAAAGTGCTTGGAGTTATGGCTCCAGCCCCCATCTGCCTTATGGGGGAGTGGGTGAAAACCTCCCCACTTACCCACTCTCATTGCCTGTGGTTGGTGAGAGAGCTGTCCCTGAGGGCATGAGAGAAAAAGAATTGGCATCGCATCTCGCCCAGGCAGCACAGTAGAGCAGATCCTCTCGGCAGGGGCATAGGTGAGTCAACCCAAAGGATGTGAGAGCAGGAGAGTTGATCCTGCTCTCCCCTTGTCTGCCATGTGATGGCATGTGTGAGGGAAATATGCCCTTCCCCACCCCTTGCCAACTGTGGCAGGTGGGAGAGCTGTCCCCCAGGGGTCACAGCTGCCGGAGAGCTGGTCCTGCCCCTCCCTAGCTGCAGCACATGGGAGGTCAGGCAGGTCCTGCCCTTGCAAGGGAAGCCCTCTAGAGTGGATTCTATTTGTGGGAATGTTGGTGAAATGGTCCTGTAGCAGTGAGAGCAGGAGAGTGGCACCCACTCCCTCCCTAGTATGCCATGTGGTGGAATGAATGAGGGAATTATGTCCCCACCCCACCCCTTGTCATCTGCAGCAGGTAGCAGAGCTGGCCTGGGAGCATGAGAATGGAAGAGCTGGCCTTGTCCCTCCCCAGCTGCAACAATTGAGAGAGCAGGCTTTCCACCTCACCTGGGCAAACAGTAGCGCTGGCTCCGGTGGTATGAGTAACTGCAAGCCCGACCCGGGGGTATGAGAGAACTGGTCCTGCTTCTTGCTGCACACTGCATTAGGTGAGCTTGCTGGGGCAGTGCTAGAGAGCGCGCCCTGGTGGTGACGATGAGGAAAAGCTGGCAGGCTTACCAACCCAGCTACCACCCAGGCTCAGAACCAGGGCTATCAGTTATCCCACTCCAACACTACTACCCTCCTTTTAGAAACTGCTGGAGTGTGTGAAAGGTGCAAATTCAAAGCTACAGGATCTCTTTGACAAAGGACAACAACAGGATATCCAGGAGTTCCAGGAAGAGACCAGTAACAATAGGGTAGCACAAGCCAGAGGCCCCAAGCCAGACCAATGATCCATTGCAATGAACACTTATAAGTAAAGATGTCTAGACTAAGGGATGCTCTATGCAACTCAGTGGGCCACACTGCAGTTTCCATGCCGAAATTCTGTTTGTATTTTTCCTTCTGTTTTGTGTTTTTGGCTATATTTTTAAATTTTGTTTTCGGTGGCGGGGGGGGGGGGGGGTCCTTCACAAAAGCCAAGGGCAGAGGCAAGGGGAAAGGGAGTTGAGTGGGATCGGGAAACAGAATGTGAAATCCACAAAGAATCAATGCATTGTGGGGAAAAAAAAGCTCAGAAGAAATCTAGAATGCATTTAGCCTCTATTTTTTTTTTCAAATTTGTGTGGTTTTGTAAGATAATTGTATGGCAAGAATCAAGTTCAAAGATTTCTTGATTCAGAGGGAGAAGTACATACATGTCTCTGACAAGCCAAAAAATGCAAAATTATGTCAAATGAGGTAATTAATTTTGTATGGATGATGTATAATTTGGCTTTAAAATATGACTCCTATCAAATTAATGCTATATTCTAATGCATTTGAAAGTTTGAACATTGCCATTAAAAAAATAAGGTTAGTTCCTTCAGTAAATAATGTTTTGACTAGCCCCCCCCCAAATGGCAGGGAAAGTCAGTCTCTAAATTGTGTGGAATGATACAAACATTTTTTATGGAGTAGCAGAAAAATTTATGGTTAAGAATAAAACTATTTTATATGATCAGAGTAAAACTATTACTGTTTTTAAAGCACTGATGTATAGTTAGAATAATAAGTATTTAAAGTGTTTAGAAGAATATACCCTCATTTAAAAATTGGATTATTTGGTTTGTTGTTATCGAGTTTCTAGAATTCTTTACATATTTTGAATATTAGCATTATGTTGGATGTGGAGTTGGCGAAAATCTTTTCCCATTTTGTAGGCTGCTATTTTGTTCTACTGACAGTGCCCTTTGCCATATAGAAGCTTTTCTGTTTCATGAGGTCCCATTTATTGATTGTTGATCTTAGTGCTTATGCTATTGGTGTCTTTCCAGGAAGCTGTTTTCTGTGTCAAAATGTGCAAGGCTATTATTCCCCACTTTCTCTTCCATTAGGTTAAACAAAGAATTCTTTACTGAGGACTCCCAGATGGCTGAGAAACTCTTAAAGAAATATTCAACATCCTTAGTCATCATGGAAATGCAAATTAAAACTACTTAAGATTCCATCTTGTACCTGTCAAAATGGCTAAAAACAAAAACACAAGTGATAGTTCATGCTGTCGAGGATGTGAAGCACAGGGGAATAATCCTCCTCTGCTGGTGGGAGTGCAAAGTTGCACAACCACTTTGGAAATAAATGTGGCAGTTTCTCAGAAAATTGGGAATTATTATGCCACAAATCCAGCTATAATACTCCTGGGCATATGCCCAAAGGATACTTCGTCATACCACAAAGACACTTGCTCAATTATGTTCATGACAGCTTTGTTCATAAGAGCCAGAAACTGGAAACAACCTAGATGTCCTTTAACTGAAGAATGGATAAAGAAATGTGGTACATTTACATAATGAAGTATTACTCAGCTGTTAAAAACAATGCCATCATGAAATTTGTGGTCAAATGCACGGAACTAGAAAAGAGCATCCTGAGTGAGCTAACCCAGACACAGAAAGACAAACATGGTATGTATTCACTGATAAGTGGACATTACTTGTTAAGTAAAGGATAGCCGTCCTACAATCCAGAGACCCAGAGAGGCTAAGTAACAAGAAGGGCTCAAGGGGAGATGAATGGAATTCCCTGGGAAGGGTAAATGGAAATAATCTTGAGGGTGGATGGGGGCAGGTGAGGATGAGGACAAGAGGGATCAGGAGGGGCTGTTGGAAGGAGAGAGTACTGGGAGAGATGATTGGAATCGGGGGCATTTGGGGAGTGATATAGAAACCTAGTACAATGGAAACTCCCAGAAATCTATGAGAGTGATCCTAGCCAAGACTCCTAGTAATGGGGGATCCAGAGCCTGAGCCAACCATGTTTTATAACCAGGTAAGGCTTCCAGCAGGACTAGGACACCAACCGAGCCACAAAATCTGTGGCCTACAATCTGTTCTGCCTAAAGATATACTGTAGTGATGGTGGCACAGAACTTGTAAGAGTGGCCAACCAATGATTGGTTCAATTTGAGGCCCACTCCCTGGGAAGATTCCCATGCCTGGCACTTCCTAGACAGCCAGAAACCAGAGGCTGGGCAGCCCAGAGACCCAGAATAGAACCAAACAAGGCTGGAAGAAATTCAATGAAATGATTGCTAATGATATTCTGATGTATTCGTAGATCCGGTGCTTTGCCCAATTGTCATCAGAGAGGTGACATCCAATCACTGATAAGAGCAGATGCAGAAACCCACAGCCAAACACTAGGCAGAGGCAGGGGAACCCCTCAAAATAGGGAGAGATAATACTGTAGGAACCAGAGGGGTCGAGGACATTATGAGAACACAGCCTACAGAATCAACAAAGCAGGGCTCATAGGGAGTGACAGAAACTGAAGAGATAATCATGGTCCCTGCATGAGTCAGGTCCTGTCCATATGTTTTGGTTGTGTAGCTTGTTGTCCTTGTGGAACTCCTAATAGTGGGAGTGTGAGGGTGCCCCTGCTCATAGGACCCTTTCCCTCCTATTGGGTTGCCTCATCCAGCCTTGATATGAGGGTTTGTGCCTAGTCTTATTGTAGCTTGTTATGCCATGTTACATTGATATCTTTAGGAAATCTGCTCTTTTTTTTTATAAAGGGAAATGGAGAAGGAGTGGAACTTGGGGAGAAGTGGAGGCAGGGGAAACTGCAGTCAGAATATAATGTATGAGAGAAAAATAAAAAGAAGATTCTACCCTCTTTAGAGCATTGTCTCAGCGCTTTAATTCCAATTTTAAACTATGTAATTGAGTAACTAATTGAGGCTTATGGAGATGAATGGAAATCTTATGAAGTTTGTAATCTGAACTAGAATATTTAAGGTACTTAAGGATTGGTAAACTGAATTAGAATATTTAAGGCACTTAAGGATTGTCTTGTTTATAAGTTTAATTTTTTAGATTTGTAAATTTAAGTATTTGAAAGGTTTATTTACAAAACCAGACAATTACTTTTAAAAAGGAGAGGGAGTTAAATATATTAAGTTTACAGATGTAGTTAAATTCTTTAATGCACCTAGTTAACTGTTAAATAGAAACAATATTATTCAAGGGCCATTTAAAGGCCATTTCTAAATATCGCTAACTTAATACACAGAACAAAACATTAGCTTTTAAAAACTTAAGAAATTAGATCTGTGGATTTGTAATTTTAGTTAACTGAGTGTTGATTTTCAGAACACATATGTACAAAAATTAGAGTAGTTTTACTTGCATAAGAATCATTTTGGGAACACGCGCACGCACACACACACACACAGAGAGAGAGAAAGAGAGAGAGAGGGAGAGAGAGAGAGAGAGAGAGAGAGAGAGAGTCAGTTCACAAAAGGAGCTGACTTAGTGAGAGTATTCTTTCTTACCCTGACAGGACCTTATTTACTTATTTATCTCAGGCTGGTCTCAAAGCTTGCTAGTAGGCAAGGATGACATTAAACTTTAGATCCTTTTGTTTCTTCCTTTTGAAGGTTAAGATTACAGATGTGCATCACCATGTCAGGTTTATTCATTGCTGAGGACTGAACCTAGGGCTTTGTAAATGTTAGGCAAGCAATCTACCAGCTAAACCAAAACCCCAGCTTGAGTATTGTTGACAGACGCAGTGATTTTTCTTTTGTTCTGTCCTATGCCAGTGGAAATTTATGGAGAAAGCAATCCCTATAATCTCTGACTCTGGTACTGAAAGTTCTTCAAAATTCTGACCAAGAATGGGGTCTATATATCTTCGTTTGGATCTGGACAGGTTCCATGGGCTGTCTGAAAAATTGTAAAAGGCTAATTATGTAAATGCTCAAACCTCAGCAATGCCACCCTGGATAAAGCCATTTATATGATTACAGGGAGACATGCTAAAGGATGCTCATAATTAAGAAACTGACCAGGAGTACTATCCACATCAGAATGGTACATAAATTACAGCCTATTCTCATGGTAGAATGCTCTTACAGTAAAGAAGCAACAGACTACTACTGAATGCATTAGCGAGGATACATCTCACAGACAGAAAGCTAAGGAAACTATTTGTAATGTAGAACAGTCTTTTTCATTATTGCCTCCCTAAAGAGTCTTTCAAGTAATTTTCCCTTAACGCTTCTATGAAATTTTAATTTCTCAGATATATTCTACATCTGTTTATATGCTCTATGTATATTTATAGATTATACATCAGGAGAGTAAGAATTTCCACATTCCACGTCTAAACCCATTTCTACCACCTGGGGAGCAATATTGGCCCAGTTGGTATTGCCAGAGATAAAAAAAACATACATGAGTACCGTGCTATTTATGTAATGTTTTGAAGGATCCACAGCGTAACACTTTGTTTATAGAAATATACCCATGTGGTAAAGATAGAAAGGAATGCATGGTAATGGTAATAATCAATTTCAGGGGAATAATAACTTTGTGGCTCTGAGAAAGATGAAAAGACCCACCTAATCAGGAAAAGGCTGTGCACGGAATGTCATGAGTTGATGGTGTCATGAGTTACTGAACTTCCTGAGTTGATGACTTTATGAATATGAATTATGGAAGTTCCAAAGTGGTGGTGCTATAGTCTCTGTACTTCATAATGCTGCTTTTAAACATTAGTACGTATTGGGCTGGAGAAGTGATTCAGGCTATTAAGAGCATTTGTTGCTCTTGCAAAAGATTTGGTTTTGATTCCCAGCACCCACACAGCTCACAACCATCCGTAACTCCACTTCAAGGGGATGTCATGCCTGCTTCTGACCTCTGTGGGGAGAAGACATGCATGTAGTACACAGACATACATACATGCAAACCAGTCATATACACAAAACACAAAGATGTAAACAAAAGAAATTGTTAGTATATATTAATTGTGCAAAATAATGGTTTCATTTTGACATTTTTATACACATATAAAATGAATTTTATCACATATACTTGTTTTTGCTAGCTTGTCTCTCCTTAAAATGTCTTTCAAACATGTAGATATATTTTATTTTATTTCATCTGTATGGGTGCTTTGCGTCCATGTATGACTAGGCATCACATATCTACAATTCCTTATGGAGGTCAGAAGGGGACCTCAGATCCCTGGAACTGGATTTTCAGATGGTTGTTAGTTGCCATGTGGGTACTGCAAACTGAACGTCAATTTCTGGAAATGCAACAAGTGCTTTTTATATAGCCGACAATGAGGACTACTGAGAACTCAAGAACAATGGCAATGGGTTTTTGATCCTACTGCACGTTCTGGCTTTGTGGGAGCCTAGGCAGTTTAGATGCTCACCTTACTAGACCTGGATGGAGGTGGGTGGTCCTTGGACTTCCCACAGGACAGGGAACCCTGATTGCTCTTTGGGCTGAAAAGGGAGGGGGACTTGATTGGGGGAGGGGGAGGGAAATGGGAGGCGGTGGCGGGGAAGAGACAGAAATCTTTAATAAATAAATAAATAAAAAAGCAGACACCTCTCCTCAAACTTACATTAAAGGATGTTCAAAAGAAAGTGAGTTTAATGGACGATAGTTATAACGTGTTAAAATGGAATGACCAATAGTGTTTTTAGAAATTTGGCTTAGTACGGTCTGAAATTAAGTAACATCCGGCTATATGCCATGAATAGAAACTACCAATCTTTTCAAGTTATGTATGGAAACTGTTGCAGTCACTGGTATATTTGGGAAGGGAAAAATCATTTGGCACATGGCATCTTTTTATTTTCTTTTTATAAATTTATTTTTCTCTCATATATTCCATTCTGACCACAGTTTTCCTTCCCTTATCTCCCCCTGATCCCCTACCCCAAAGCACACCCCCCCCAGATCTACTCCTCCATTTCTCTTCAGAAAAGGGCAGTCTTCCAGGGATATCGACCAAACAAGGAATATCATGCTGCAATAAGATTAGGTACTCAAATGGCTCTCGGATTCCTCCTTACACCTGTCAGAATGGCTAAGATCAAAACCACAAGTGACAGGCCATGCTAGTTAGAGTGTGAATCAAGAAGAACACTCCTGCGTTATTGGTGGGAGTGCACACTTGCCCAGTCCCTTTGGAAATTTATATGGTGGTATCTCACAAACCTGAGAATTGATCTACCTTAAGATCCAACTATACTACTCTTGGACATATACCCAAAGGATGCTCCACTGTACCACAAGGACGATGGCTCAACTGTCTTCAAAGCAGCTATATTCATAGTACACAGAAACTGGAAACAACTTATATGTCACTCAACTGAAGAACAAATGAAGAAAATGAGTTACATTTACACAATGGAGAGTTAAACAATCTATTAAAAACAATGACATCCTGAAATTTCCAGGCAAATGGAGGGAATCAGAAAATATCCTTTGGGTTTGCTTGTGGTGTCCGTGCCTTTGGATCCTATAATCTTTCCTCCTCCTCTTTTATGGGGGTGCCCTTGCTTTGCTATTGTCTGGCTGTGGGTCTCTGCATCTGCTTCCATCAGTTGCTGGTTTAAGCCTCTCTGATGATGATTTTGCTATACTCTGGTCTAAAGTATAACAGGGTATTATTAGGAATCATTCCATTGACTTTTTAAACTTTATTTTATTATTTAAAAATTATTTTATTTTTCCAGTCATGGCATATAACATCTCAATACAAATTTATGAAAGATAGTAGTCTGTATCATAATAAGTAAACCCTATTGGTTTGGATCATAACATAGAGCCATGGACACCCTAATTTGGCTCGTGGAGAAGCTTTCATGAAATATGCATGAAACATACTGTTCTTTTAAAATTAGCAATCTGCAAAATATTATTTTGGACATTCATATGTGTATATAATGTACATGTATTGTGTCATATTTCCTGTGACCTACATCACTCCCTCCTGGAGAGAGGTCTTTTAAGACTCAGAAAATAAATCAAATCTATATGATTCACAAGACCCAGTTCCAAAACTATCTAAGCATTAACAACTGCTGGAGAGAGGAGACCCTCCCACTGGTCAGGATGCTTGCGAGTTGTACAAGGAGCTCCGTGGATACAGATTTCATGAGTCCTAATTCATGTTAGAGTGGGCTTTTTGGTGATGCAGCTAGCTGCCTTTGGGATATCCACATTCCTGTAAGTGATCCATTACCTGTACTTGTGTAACTTATCAGTAAGTTTCCTTGGTTTTTGCTTTAGACTAGGGCAGAATATATATTTTTTTTGATCTGTTGTCAGTGCCCTATCTAGGGTAAAATGTGATTTGTTCACATCTTCTTTTTTATTTATTTATTTTTTAAAATGATTTTTATTGAGCTATGTATTTTTCCTGCTCCCCTCCTTCTTCTCCTCTCCCCTCCTTCCCTTTATTCACATCTTTATGGCAAAAGAAATTATACAACATGTTTATTATAATGAATGTCCACGATAAAATTTTATCCACTATGTCCTTTATAACCCAAGACTGAAACTGCATATGTGATATTAACCTTGGAATAAACATTTTAAAGATATAGTTCAATAGCTTTGTATGTAGCAGTGGTTTATTTTCTTTTTTATTATTTTTTTTTATTAAGAAAAGAAGAGAAAAAAACATAAACAAAAAACAAGTTTCCACCTCCTCCCAGCCTCCCATTTCCCTCCCCCTCCTCCCACCCTTCTCCCCCTCCTCCCACCCTTCTCCCCCTCCCCCCACTCCTCTCCCCCTCCCTCTCCAGTCCACAGAGCAGTCCGGGTTCCCTGCCCTGTGGTAAGTCCTAGGTCCTCCCCCCTCCGTCCATATCTAGGAAGGTGAACATCCAAACTGGCTAGGCTTCCACAAAGCCAGCACATTAAGTAGGATCAAAACCCCGTGCCATTGTCCTTGGCGTCTCATCAGCCCTCATTGTTCGCCATGTTCAGAGAGTCCGGTTTTATCCCATGCTTTTTCGGTCACAGTCCAGCTGGCCTTGGTGAGCTCCCAGTAGATCAGCTCCACTGTCTCAGTGGGTGGGTGCACCCCTCGTGGTCCCGACTTCTTTGCTCATGTTCTCCCTCCTTCTGCTCCTCATTGGGACCTTGGGAGTTCAGTCCAGTGCTCATGTGTGGGTTTCTGTCTCCATCTCCATCCATCACCAGATGAAGGTTCTATGATGATATGCAAGATATTCGTCAGTATTGCTCTAGGACAGGGTCATCCCAGGTTCCCAATCCTCAGCTGCCCAAGGAACCAACCGGGAACCTCATGTTGGGCACTTGGGAGCCCCTCTAGGGTCAAATCTCTTGCTCACCCTAAAGTGGTTCCCTTAACTAAGAATTGTGGTGCCGTGCTCCCCTATCCACCTTTCCTTCATCCCAATTCTCCTGATTCCCCAAGTCCCCCCTCCTTCCCTTCCACCCTCTCTCTCCCCATCTCCCCCTACCCCCATCCCACCCCACCCCCAAGATCCTAATTTTCTCCCAAGCAATTTGGTCTACTTCCCTTAGCCAAGAGGACAACTATATGTTTTTCCTTGGGTTCACCTTCTTACTTAGCTTCTTTAGGTTCACCTATTGTAGACTCCGTGGCCCTTATTTATGGCTACAAACCAATTATGAGCGAGTACATCCCATGTTCATCTTTTTGGGTCTGGGACACCTCACTCAGGATAGTGTTTTCTATTTCCATCCATTTGCATGCAAAATTCGAGAAGTCGTTGTTTTTTACCGCAGCGTAGTACTCTAGCGTGTATATATTCCATACCTTCTTCATCCATTCTTCCATTGAAGGGCATCCAGGCTGTTTCCAGGTTCTGGCTATTAAAAACAATACTGCTATGAACATAGTTGAACAAATGCCCTTGTCATATGATAGAGCATCTCTTGGGTATATTCCCAGGAGTGGTATTGCTGGGTCCAGGGGTAAGTTGATCCCGAATTTCCTGAGAAACCGAAACACTGACTTCCACAGTGGTTGCACAAGATTGCATTCCAACCAGCAATGGATGAGGGTACCCGTTCCTCCACAGCCTCTCCAGCAAAGGATATCCTTGGTGTTTTTGACTTTAGCCATTCTGACAGGTGTAAGATGATATCTCAAAGTTGTTTTGATTTGCATTTCCCTGATTGCTAAGGAAGTTGAGCACGACTTTAAGTGTCTTTTGGCCATTTGGAATTCCTCTGCTGAGAATTCTCTGTTCAGTTCAGTGCCCCATTTTTTAATTGGGTTAATTAGCATTTTAAAGTCTAGTTTCTTGAGTTCTTTATATATTTTGGAGATCAGACCTTTGTCTGTTGTGGGGTTGGTGAAGATCTTCTCCCAGTCTGTAGGTTGCCTTTGTGTCTTCTTGACTATGTCCTTTGCTTTACAGAAGCTTCTCAGTTTAAGTAGGTCCCATTTATTCAATGTTGCCCTTAATGTCTGTGCTTCTGGGGTTATACATAGGAAGCGATCTCCTGTGCCCATCTCCTGTAGGGTACTTCCCACTTTCTCTTCTATCAGGTTCAGTGTGTTCAGGCTGATATTGAGGTCTTTAATCCATTTGGACTTGAGTTTTGTGCACGGTGATAGATAAGGGTCTATTTTCATTCTTCTACAGGATGACATCCAGTTGTGCCAGCACCATTTGTTGAAGATGCTTTCTTTCTTCCATTGTATACTTTTAGCTCCTTTATCGAAAATTAGGTGTTCATAGGTTTGTGGGATAAAATCCGGGTCTTCTATACGATTCCATTGGTCGACTTCTCTGTTTTTATGCCAGTACCACACTGTTTTCATTACTGTAGCTCTGTAATAGAGTTTGAAGTCAGGGATGGTAATGCCTCCAGAAGATCCTTTATTGTATAGGATTGTTTTGGTTATCCTGGGTTTTTTGTTTTTCCATATAAAGTTGATTATTGTCCTCTCTAGATCTGTGAAGAATTTTGATGGGATCTTGATGGGGATTGCATTGAATCTATAAATTGCCTTTGGTAGAATTGCCATTTTTACTATGTTGATCCTCCCAATCCAAGAGCAAGGGAGGTCCATCCATTTTTTGGTATCCTCTTCAATTTCTTTCTTCAAAGACTTATAGTTCTTGTCAAATAGATCTTTCACTTCCTTGGTTAGATGTACCCCAAGATATTTTATGCTGTTTTTGGCTATTGTGAATGGTGAAGCTTCTCTGATTTCCCTCTCTGCTTCCATATCCTTTGTGTATAAGAGGGCGACTGATTTTTTGGAGTTGATCTTGTATCCTGCCACATTACTAAAGCTGTTTATCAGCTGTAAAAGTTCTTTGGTGGAGTTTTTGGGGTCGCTTATGTACACTATCATATCATCTGCAAATAACGAAAGTTTAACTTCTTCCTTTCCAATTCGAATCCCCTTGATCTCCTTATGTTGTCTTATTGCTATTGCTAGAACTTCAAGCACTATATTGAAGAGGTATGGCGAGAGTGGACAGCCTTGTCGTGTTCCTGAGTTAAGTGGGATGGCTTTGAGTTTCTCTCCGTTTAATTTGATGTTAGCTGTCGGCTTGCTGTGTATAGCTTTTATTATATTTAGGTATGACCCTTGTATCCCTAATCTCTCCAAGACTTTTAACATAAATGGATGTTGAATTTTGTCAAATGCTTTTTCAGCATCTAATGAAATGATCATATGGTTTTTTTCTTTCAGTTTATTTATATGCTGGATTACATTGATAGATTTTCGTATGTTGAACCAGCCCTGCATCTCAGGAATGAAGCCTACTTGATCATAATGGATAATTTTTCGGATGTGTTCTTGGATTCGATTTGCCAGTATTTTGTTGTGGATTTTTGCGTCGATATTCATGAGTGAGATTGGCCTGTAGTTCTCTTTCCTGGTTGAGTCTTTGAGTGGTTTTGTTATCAGAGTAATTGTGGCTTCATAAAAGGAGTTTGGTAATGACCCTTCTGTTTCTATCTTGTGGAATACATTAAGGAGTATAGGTATTAGATCTTCTTGGAAGATCTGGTAGAATTCCGCACTGAAACCATCTGGTCCTGGGCTTTTTTTGATAGGGAGGTTTTTGATAACCTCTTCTAATTCTTCGCGACTAACAGGTCTATTTAGATTGTTCACCAGGTCCTGATTTAACTTTGGTATATGATATTTATTTAAAAAAGTATCCATTTCCTTTACATTTTCCAATTTTGTGGCATATAGGCTTTTGTAGTAAGATCTAATGATTCTCTGAATTTCCTCTGTGTCTGTGGTTATGTCCCCCTTTTCATTTCTGATCTTATTAATTTGCAAATTCTCTCTCTGCCGTTTGATTAGCTTGGATAGTGGTTTGTCAATCTTGTTGACTTCCTCCAGGAACCAGCTTTTTGTTTCATTGATTTTTTGTATTGTTTTCTGTGTTTCTATTTTGTTGATTTCAGCCCTCATTTTGATTATTTCCAGTCTTCTACTCCTCCTAGGTGAGTCTGCTTCTTTTTTTTCTAGAGCTTTCAGGTGGGCTGTTAAGTCTCCAATGTGAGCTTTCTCTGTTTTCTTTAAGTGGGCACTTAGTGCTATGAACTTTCCTCTTAGGACTGCTTTCATAGTGTCCCATAAGTTTGAGTATGTTGTTTCTTTATTTTCATTGAATTCCAGGAAGACTTTAATTTCTTTCTTGATTTCTTCCTTGACCCAGGTGTGGTTCAATAGTTGACTGTTCAGTTTCCATGACTTTGTATGCTTTCTGGGGGTAGCATTATTATTGAATTCTAACTTTAATCCATGGTGATCTGATAAGACACAGGTGGTTACTAATATTTTTTTGTAACTGTGGATGTTTGCTTTGTTACCGACTATGTGGTCGATTTTCGAGAAAGTTCCATGAGCTGCAGAGAAGAAGGTATATTCTTTCCTATTTGGATGGATGTTCTATAGATGTCTGTTAAGTCCATTTGATTCATTACCTCCATTAATTCTCTTATTTCTCTGTTAGGTTTCTGTCTGATTGACCTGTCCATTGGTGAGAGAGGAGTGTTGAAGTCTCCTACTATTAGTGTGTGCGGTTTGATGGCTGCCTTGAATTTTAGCAATGTTTCTTTTATGTACGTGGGTGCTTTTATATTAGGGGCATAGATGTTCAGGATTGAGACTTCATCCTGATGAACTGTTCCTGTTATGAGTATAAAATGCCCCTCTCCATCTCTTCTGATTGATTTAAGTTTAAAGTCAACTTTGTTAGAGATTAGTATGGCCACACCTGCCTGTTTCTTAGGTCCATTTGCTTGATAGGCCTTTTCCCAGCCCTTTACTCTGAGTAGGTGCCTGTCTTTGTGGTTGAGGTGTGTTTCTTGTAAACATCAGAATGTTGGATCCTGTTTTCTTATCCAATCTCTTAGCCTGTGCCCTTTTATAGGTGAGTTGAGTCCATTGACATTAAGTGATATTAATGACCAGTGGTTGTTAACTCCGGTCATTTTTTTTTTAGTCGTAGAGTTTGTGTGTTTCCCTTCTTTGATATGTGTTGGTGAAGGGTCTCTAGATGTCTGAGTTATTGTGGTCATTTTTGGACTCCTTGGTTAGTGATTTTCCTTCAATTACTTTCTGTAAGGCTGGATTTGTGGCTGCGTATTGTTTAAATTTGTTTTTATCCTGGAAAATTTTATTTTCTCCATTTATAGTGAATGAAAGCTTGGCTGGGTATAGTAATCTGGGCTTGCACCCATGGTCTCTCAGTTTCTGCAGTACATCTATCCAGGACCTTCTGGCTTTCATGGTTTCCATGGAGAAGTCAGGTGTAAGTCTGATAGGTTTACCTTTATAAGTAATTTGGCCTTTTTCCTTTGCAGCTCTTAATATTCTTTCCTTATTCTGTATGCTTTGTGTTTTGATAATTATATGGCGAGGGGATGTTTTTTTTTTGATCCAGCCTATTCGGTGTTCTGTATGCTTCTTGCACCTTCATAGGAAAATCTTTCTTTAGGTTGGGAATGTTTTCTTCTATAATTTTATTAAATATATTTTCTGGACCATTGAGCTGCACTTCTTCTCCTTCTTCTACTCCTATTATTCTTAGCTATGGTCTTTTTATTGTGTCCCATATTTCCTGAATGTTTTGTGATGAGAGTTTGTTGGACTTGCTGTTTTCTTTGATCAGTGTGTTTATTTTCTCTATGGTATCTTCAGAATCCGAGAGTCTTTCTTCTATCTCTTGTATTCTGCTGTTTATGCTTGTTTCTGTAGTCTCTATTCGTTTACCTAGATTTTCCATGTCCAGCCGGCCCTCTGTTTGTGTTTTCTTCTTTGCCTCCATTTCAGTTTTCAGGTCTTGAACTGTTTCCATTATCTGTTTGATTGTTTTTCCTTGGTTTTCTAGGGTATCATTCACTGATTTATTCAATTCTTCAAACTTTCTGTTATATTTCTCATCCATTTCTAAAAGGGCATTTTTTACATGCTGTTTAAGGGTGTCAATCACTTTCATGAAGTCAATCTTTTCTCCTTCCTCTTGATTAAGGGGTTCTTGTCCTCCCGTTGTGAGGTCGCTTGTTTCTGGTAGCTTCATGTTGCTTTTCAGCTTGTTGGGCGAATTCTTGCCTTGAAGTCGGCCCATCTCTTCTTCCAAATGCTCCCTATGGATCTTCTTTTACCGGATCAGGTCTCCTTGCCTACCAAACGCTGTCTCTCCCCAATGTTGGCTCTCCCAATGCTGGGTCTCCTGGCGCCGAAAGATCAGGCCTCCGTGCTGGTTGGGCAGCTCACAAACAAAGCGCCTACCCCGCTTGGTGCAGGCAGGCCCCAGAAACAAAGGAACTGCTGCCCGCCCGGGAGCCCCGGGTACTTGGACCCAGCGCCCAGATAGGCTGGGCTGGGCGATGCCACGCGCCAAAAGAGGGCAGTGGGGGCGAAGTGGGGAGGGCTCTGGACGGAAGCTGGGTGGGCCAGGAAGAAAGAGGCAGCACCCGGGGAGTAGAGGCCCTGCAGAGAGCCCAAGCAGGACAGGGGGCCAAGAAACCCCCGAGCTCCCCGTCCCAGGCTGGCGCCGTGGGCCTGAAACTCACCCCAATGCTGGGTCTCCTGGCACCGAAAGATCAGGCCTCCGTGCTGGTTGGGCAGCTCGCAGACAAAGCGCCTACCCCGCTTGGTGCAGGCAGGCCACAGAAACAAAGGAAGGCTTTTATTATTTTTTATTGATATTTATTGAGCTCTACATTTATCTCTGCTCCCCTCCCTGCCTCTCCCTTCCCCCTTCAACCCTCCTCCAAGGTCCCCATGCTCCCAATTTACTCAGGAGATATTGCATTTTTCTACTTTGTACTTCCCATGTAGATTAGCTCGCAGTACCCTGTAATCTCTGCTCTCACTGAAGTTCTTTGGGTTCCATATTTTCCTCATTCCCCTTCAAGTCTAGCTGGATTGCAGAGTTAAGTTTATGATTATGAATAAAAACTAAGTAAGAAAAAAAATCACCTGTGAGTGAGTACATATGATAATTGTCTTTCTGTGTCTGGGTTACCTTACTCAAAATGATGTTTTCTAGCTCCATTCCTTTTCTTCAAAATTCAAGCTGTCATTATTTTTTTCTGCTGTGTAGTACTCCATTGTGTAAATGTACCACATTTTTTTTTCTTATCCATTTTTCGATTGAGGGGAATTTAGGTTGTTTCCAGGTTCTGGCTATGACAAACAAAGCTGCTATGAGCATAGTTGAGCACATGTCCTTGTGGCACGATTGAGCACTTTGGTATGACTGGGTCTTGAGGAAGGTTGTTTCCTAATTTTCTGAGAAATTGCCACACTGACATCCAAAGGGGCTGTACATTCCTACCAGCAATGCAGAAGTGTTTATTCCCCCACAACCTCTCCAGCATAATTTGTTATCAGTGTTTTTGATCTTAGTCATTCTTATAGGTGTAAAATGAAATCTCAGAGCTGTTTTGATTTGCATTTCTCTGATGACTAAGGATGTTGAACATTTCCTTAAGTGTCTTTCAGCCATTTTAGATTCCTCTGTTGAGAGTTCTCTGTTTAGGTGTGCAGTTCATTTTTTATTGGATTATGTGATCTATTGGTGTCCAATTTTTTGAGTTCTTTTTATATTTTGGAGATCAGAGCAGACCTTTGTCTGATGTGGGGTTAGTGAAGATCTTTTCCCATTCTGTAGGCTGTTGTTTTGTCTTGTTGACAGTGTTCTTCGCTTTACAGAAGCTGTTCAGTTTCAGGAGGTCCCATTCATTAATTGTTTCTCTCAGTGTCTGTGCTGCTGGGGTTCTATTTAGGAAGTGCTTCCCGGTGCCAATGTGTTCAAGTGTACTTCTCACTTTCTCTTCTATAAGGTTCAGTGTGGCTGGCTTTATGTTGAGGTCTTTGATCCATTAGGACTTGAGTTTTGTGCATGGTGATAGACATGGGTCTATTTTCATTCTTCTACATGTTGATATCCAGTTATGCCAGCACCACTTGTTAAATATGCTTTCTTTTCTACATTTGATATTTTTTGCTTCTTTATCAAAGTTCAGGTGTTCAAAGATGTGTGGATTGATATCCGGGTCTTCCATTTGGTTCCATTGGTCCTCCTGTCTGTTCTTATGCCAATACCAGGCTGTTTTCAGTACTGTAGTTCTGTAGTAGAGTTTGAATTCAGGGATTGTGATGCCTTCAGAAGTTCATTTATTGTACAGGATTTTTTTGACTATCCTGGTTTTTTTGCTTTTCCAAATGAAGTTGAGTACCATTTTTTCCGAGGTCTTTGAAGAATTTTGTAGCAGTGGTTTAAAATGAACTCATTTAAAATACATTAGCTGTCTATGTCACACCCTTCCCCCATAGCTGAGGTACTTCTTGCCATGATTTTGTATCACGGCATTCTAAAATTGAGGTACTTGTACTATATAAAAATCACTAAGTTTTAGTTCATTCTACAATAGGTATTTTATAGGCTTTAGCTTGCCATTTTTTTTACATCTGTAGTTATACTTACACATCTTCATGTGTATATAATAGAAATGCATGATATCCACTTGCACAGCATTTGTCTTCCTAATAGCAAAAAGCATGAATGAAGAGTTTTTGTTTTCTGCATGTTGGCTATATCAGTTTGCATGTTTTATTCTACTACAGGAGAAGAAATGCATCATAATATTGCAATATGATTTCTTTCATAAGTGATACAATTATTTCAATATGTAACCAACTACACTATAGGCTACTTTTTAAAAAAACAACACCTGAATAAATGAATATAACAGTTCCTAGGAATGGGATAATTTAAATAGACTAGTACATATTGTAACTTATTTCTAGAAAAAATCCTATAGTTATAGATCCTATAATACTAAGAAAGTGATCTAGGGTAATTTGTAAGAGAAAATATTTTAGAGGTAGTGTCCCAAGGCTAAAGTGTGCCTTTTTTGTGTTAGGGATTGGATTGAGGTTTGAGTTCATTTTTCTTCCTTTCCATAGTTTGGGATATTAGAGAACATTAAGTATCAAAATGCAAAAGGTGTCAGTATTATTAATGGCAGGATGGAAGTCTGTTGACTTCCAAATGCAGAGTTCTCTGAAAGGAATCATGTACTTTAGAGAGAGGTTCAGGATAGGGACTCTTGTTTCTTTCTTTGACGCAGAATCTTGTATTTGCCTGTTGAATGAGAGGCTCCTAGAGGACAGTCCTTTTATCCCTGCACTCAGACTGCTTATGAGCATAGAGTTGTGCTTCAGTCTCACAGTGACAGGCTGAGAGGGAAGGAATGGGCTGTTCCTTTTCTCATAGATGTCCTGTCCAGTAAGATTTATGTCTGGATCCACCTTCACTAGATACAGATATGGAGAGTTCTCTTCTATAATGCTACTCAAGCTTGTGGAGGGCAAAGACAACAGAATGTTTCCACTAGATTCTGGTGTCTGGACCAATACATGACCATTGACTGAAAAAAAGTATTCCCTAAATGCATGTTATAGACTTTAACCAAATGAGTTTTCATTGCTTTTTATTGAAAAGAGCCTCTGGAGACACAGGGAAATGGAAAATGGAGGAGAGTGTCTGAAGTTCTTTCTTGTATGAAAATATCACAGGGGTCTTTCTGTTAGAGGGGTGATATAAATATTCTTCTTCCATCTCAACTTAGATGTAAGAGCTCCAACAATGTCCATTGGATTTGGGGCCTTTGACATGTGCTTTTCATTACCTACAACAGAAGACGATATTAAGTTAACATTCCTCAAGTATCTGCTAGGGTTTAATAATTTTATATGCTTATCTACTTTTACCATTATAATTTAATGCTTGCAGTAATTGCTTGCAGTTGCATCTCACAAAAAGATCAAAGTCTGAAGTTGGCTAGGAAGCCACTGTGGCCAAAGTTATTCCTGGAAATCCTGTAGGCAAAATGCCACACTTGCAGAAGATTTATCTTCTCTTAGTAAGTCCAACATAGTCATATTTTTCTCCAGCTTTGTAACAAAATTTTGATTTTTGCAATTGAATGTGAGGTAAAATAGTTGCATATTTAAGAGATAGGTTGTTTATAAAATATCTGTCTTTAAAACTAGAGTTATATTTAGCCAAGTGAAATGCTTACACTATGAGATGCAGCAAAATTGGAAATCAAAGGAGGAAACACCTTGATGTTTCCGAGCACATTCATTAGGGTTAATTCACTTGCTGATTAGAAGATGGCACTTCTAATAATAATTTCTTTCTGCATTGTCTTTTCAATGATATCAAGATCATAAAATGAATGCTATCAGTTGTGTGTCTGCTGTGACTACATTCTAATGCTGTGTTACTTACACTAAGCGAGGATATGATAAAAACCAAATTAATTCTGAAGTCTTGGGCCCTAACGACTTCATTGACTCTCATCAACAGAGGCCTCTTTCTAATTTATATAAAATCAGAGAGAGAGAATGAGCCTTCTCAAGTCTTCCATTTTGCGATTTATCAGTCCAAACCATTTCACCTGTGCCTTTGTTATTTTAACTTGTAACCTTGGTTATCAATTCTCTAGAGGCTAAGAGAGCTGAAAGGACACATGCTGAGTTTTTCTTCAGAAGTAACAAATATAATATGTTCATGATTCATTGGACAGAATAGGTACATAATATTTCTAGCTTCCAAGGGACTGAGAAGGATGTTTCAAACATGTATAATCAAAGGACAGTAAGTGTCTCTGTCACACACTTTTACTTTATTTAATGAGAGATGATGAGAGGGTGCAGTATTGTTTCAAGTGCTTTATGTAAGTTATTACACTTACCTATTATATGAGTAATACTTTGTCTCTGTTTTAAGGTCTAAAACCGAGGGTTGAAACAGTCAGATAACTAGTCTAGTGTTGTAGGATGGCCTCTTCATCATTCCCACTCAGCAACTCATACCCTAAATAATCACACAGAAACTGTATTAATTAAATCACTGCTTGGCCTATTAGCTCTAGCTTCTTATTGGCTAGCTCTTACCTATTAATTTAACTCATCTCCATTAATTTGTATATTGCCACATGGTTGTGGATTACTAGGTAAAGTTCCATTCAGCACCTATCTCTGGCGGGGTTATATGGCTTCTCTCTGACTCTGCCCTCTTTCTCCCAGCATTCAGCCTAGCTTTCTCTGCCTAAGTTCTGCTTTGCTATAGGCCAAGCCAGTTTCTTTATTCACTAACCAATAAAAGCAACACATAGACAGAAGGACCTCCCACACCAGTCCAGAGTCAGCCATTTGACAACTGGCACAGTGAGATAGCAATAACAAACCCAATTTTATTGATCTCCAGTGATATTAAGATAATTTGCTACTGAGTTATTTAACTTCCTCATGAGATTTTATAGGCTCAGATTTTAACATAAATAGTGACTATATGGATAGTCTATTAGACCATTTTCATCACTTAAACAAAATACTTGAGGTAGGGTACTTTATAAAGAAAAATGATTTTAAAGGAACTTTGATAATTTCATACATGCTTATAATGTGTTTTGCTCATATCCACTCCCCCATTATCTACACTTCAATTTCTCTCATCTTTTCCACAATATTTTCTCATCTTAATTTCATGTGCTCTTATTTTTAAACCATGGGGTCTGCTTAGTGTTTCCTGTATGTGGCCCCCTCACAAAGCTCTTGACTCTTCACAGAAGAAGGGACAGAAAGATTATAAGAATCAGAGGTAATATATGTCTATATAAAACAGTATTTGCTGGACATGACAGTGAGGTTGCATACATGAACTTACAGTAGTTATGATTTCATGCACAAGACCTGAAAAACATCAAGCCAGTCAAAATTCCAGCATACATGAGGGAGGGGCTCATGCAGCCCCGTTGAAGGAGCTGTGGGCTGCATTCCTGCCGCTCAGCCTGGCTAGCTTATGCACCAAAATAACAACACAAAAACTGTATTCTTTTAAACATTGCTTGGCCCATTAGCTCTAGCCCTTACCGGCTAATTCTCATATCCCGATCAACCCATCTCTAATAATCTGTGTAGCAACAGTCTTACTGGGAAAGATTCAGCATGTCTGACCTGGCGGCTTGCCTTCACTGCATCTGCCCGGGAGAGGGGACCATGGCGTCTGAGCTCACTTCCTCTTCCTCTCAGCATTCTGTTCTGTTACTCCACCCACCTATGTTCTAACCTATCAGGGTCAAGCAGTTTCTTTATTAATTAACCAACGACCTTACTCCATCACAGCCCCACCCACTATCCAAGGAGGCGAGTGCGAATAAACAATGGGGTGGGGGAGGTAGGGGAGTTGAATCACTCTTCAGTTTACAGCAGTTGGAGGAACTGTGGCCTTTTTGGAGGAAGTATGTTACTGGGGATGGGATTTGGGATTTAAAAAAAGTTATGCCAGTGTCTAACTCCTGCTTGCTGCCTGTGGACCTGAATATGGAACTCTCAGTTTCTTTCCAACACCATATCTGCCTGTGTGCCACCATGCATCCCATGGGCTGAACCTCTGAAACTGTAAGCCAGTCCCAATTAAATATTTTCCTTTATAAGAGTTGCCGTGGCCATGGTGTTTCTTCACAGCAGTAGAAACTCTAACTAGGACAACTCCCATGGGCTAGCTTACAGTTTCAGAGGTTTAGTTTATTATCATCATGACGGGCCATGCTAGTGTGGCTGGCAGATGTGGTGATGGAGAAGGAGCTGAGAATTTCGCATCTTGATCTTCAGGCAGCAGAAGCAACTGTGTATCACACTGAGCATAATTAGAATGAAACAGACCTCAAAGCCCACCCCCATGGTCTCCAACAAGGCCACACCTCCTGAGTGTGCCACTCCCTATGGAGGGTATTTTCTTACAGACCACTACAGTAATCGAGCAGTGACTATGAAGCTTTACTTGCCTCACAGGGTAAAGAAAAAATTAGAATGTAGGATATTCTGTTGGAGGGGAAGTTTTGCTGAGAGATTTGATAATCGAAAGGTAAATGATGATCATATTTCAGTTAAACTTTTTCCTAAAGTGGGCATTCCAGGAGAAGAGTAACACAAGAGTAGGAGGAACTGTAGTACATGTGATCTGTGACACTTACTGCAGATGAGAAGATGTCTGAAGCTTTGGAATCCTTAGGAATATGGTTTCTTAGGACCAGAGAAATTCTTATTTTAGGAAAGAACATATTTTTAAGGGTATGGTTGTATTCCTATATTAAGACTATCCATGGAAGCCCAATTACATGGAACCTAGCTATCGTTTATAGGAATATAGGCTTAGGGTAATTATACTTATTACAATCGCATATTATGTTATATAATAATATTTTACACAAAGTCTTGGCACTGTTAGCTATAACATAAATAACTCACATTGTAGTTGTCATCATAAAGTGTCAAAGGGATGGCTTTTGGCCAGAGTCTGCTACACCGAATCAAGGAGGAAACCCAGATCTATCTATTGTACCATTTGCTAGAACCTGAGTCTGCTGTTCTGTCTTCTGCATCAATTTGCATTTGTGCTAGAACACAAAGAAAGAAAGAGAAAATGCATATACCACATCTACACAATCTGTGTACCAGTACTAAGGCATTTGGCCACATCTGACTCTAAGGGAAGCAGGGAAATGTAGCATAGCTACATGAAGAAGAAGAAATGGGTTTGTGAAGGTCATTGGCTAATAAAGGAACTGCCCTGGCCCATTTTATTGGTTGGAAGATAGGTGGGAGGAGTAGGCAGAACAGGACGCTGGGAGGAAGAGGAAGTGAGGTCAGAGTCTCTCGACAGCTCTCCTCTCAGGAGCAGACGCCTGAGAGAGACGCCATGCCCTGCTCCCGGGATGAAGCTCCAACCCAGGATGGACATAGGCTAGAATCTTCCTGGTAAGCGCACCTTGGGGTGCCATACACAGATGATTAGAAATGGGCTAAATTAATATGTGAGAATTAGCCTAGAAGAGGTTAGATAGAAATGGGCCAAGCGGTGTTTAAAAGAATACAGTGTCTGTGTAATTATTTCGGGGCATAAGCTAGCCGAGCAGGCGGCTGGGGTGTGGGAACGCAGCCCCGCTGCCCCTATTACTACAGTGAATATCTAGACTAATTTCTGGTGCAACCAGAATAAAGAAAAAGATTGTGGCATCATAGAGAGTTCAGTGTATACTCCTAGTGGAGAATAAAGAATAAAAACAAAATTATGGCTGAGCAGAAGAAGGAGACCCATGTGCCTGCCTGAGGCAGCCTGGCTGGAATGGCAAGGAGAAAACACATACCCTCCTGGTGTCGCAAGGTGTCAAAAAGTCGGGCACTATTATGGTGAACAAATATATGATGGCGTATGAAAGAGAAAGACAGGTTGATTCATGTCCTGGGGAGGGAGGAAGATCTGCAGAGGTGAAGGAGATGAGGAATGGGCTGAGGTGGGTGGCTTGCTTGCTACCAGAGGCCATGGTGATGTTCTAGACTGGGTGGCTGCCAAGGCCCTTGCCTGGGTCCGTGGCCCTGCTGCAGACACTCTTTTTGTTGATGTCCATTGCTCCTGTTATCTGTACCCAGGAGAGCGAGTCCTACATCTTACCTGGGCAGCACAATAGAGCTGACCCTGTGTGCGGTGGCATGGGTGAGATGGTCCCGAGGGCATGAGAATGGAAGAGCTGGTCCCATCCCTCTTGTTTTCCATGTGGTGGTATGGGGGATGGAAAAGATGCCTCCCTTGCCCCATGCCACCTGCCACAAGCAGGGAACCTGACCCAGCCCCTTACCAGCGGCAGCGCTTAGAAGTGGACTTAGCACCTCGCTTGGGAAGCACAGTAGAGCTAACCATGCCACTAGGGATGAGGGTGAGCAATCCACAAGATGGCTTGGGAGATCTGGTCCTGTCCCTTGTTTGCCATATGGTGGTGTGGGCGAGGGAGAGATGCCTGATCCTACTCCTTATCAGCTATAGCACTCAGGAAAGAAGGCCATGTACCTTGTCTGGGCAGCACAGCAGAGCTGGCCCTGGAGATGTAGGTGTGGCTGAGCTGACCATGAAGGAATGAAAGCAGGAGATCACAGCCCTGCCGCTTGCTCCTTGCTGTATAGGCTGAACTAACTGGGGCAGTGCTGGAGAGCTCACCCTGGTGGTGACATCTGGCAGGAGACACTTCCCCTCATTTCTTTTATATTTCTGCCTGTCTTTTTTTCTTTTTTTCATTTTTGTTGATTTTGATTGAGCTCTACATTTTTCTCTGCTCCCGTCCCTGACTCTACCCCCTTCAATCCTCCCCCAAAATCCCCATGCTCCTAATTTACTCAGGAGATCTTGTCTTTTTCTACTTCCCATGTAGATTAGATCATTATATCGTAGTGTCCTCATTGTTGTCGAAATTCACTGGGATTGTGATTTGTGGACTGGTTTTCTTTGCTTTAAGTTTAAAAACCACCCATGAGTGAGTACATGTGATAATTGTCTTTCTGGGTCTTGGTTACCTCACTCAAAATAATGTTTTCTAGCTCCATCCATTTGCCTTCAAAATACAAGATGCTTTTATATTTTTCTGCTGTGTAGTACTCCATTGTGTAAATGTACCACACTTTCTTATCCATTTTTCATTTTAGGGGCATTTAGGTTGTTTCCAGGTTCTGAATATGACAAACAATGCTGTTATGAACATAGTTGAGCACATGTCCTTGTGGCATGATTGAGCATCCTTTCGATATATACCCAAAAGTGGTATTGCTGGGTCTTGAGGAAGGTTGTTTCCTAATTTTCTGAGAAATTACCACACTGACATCCAAAGGGGTTGTGCCAGCTTGTACTCCCACCAGCAATGCAGAAGTGTTCCCTTTACCCCACAACCTCTCCAGCATAAGTTGTCATCAGTGGTTTTGATCTTGGCCATTCTTACAGGTGTAAGATGGAATCTCAGAGTTGTTTTGATTTGCCTTTCTCTAATGACTAAAGATGTTGAACATTTCCTTAAGTGTCTTTCAGCCATTTTATATTTCTCTGTTAAGAGTTCTCTGTTTAGGTCTGTACTCCATTTTTTTTATTGAATTATGTTATCTATTGGTGTCCAATTTCTTGAGTTCTTTTTATATTTTGGAGATCAGACCTCTGTCTGATGTGGGGTTAATGAAGATGTTTTCCCATTCTGTAGGCTGTCGTTTTGTCTTGTTAACCACGTCCTTTGCTTTACAGAAGCTTTTCAGTTTCAGGAGGTCCCATTTATTAATTGCTTCTCTCAGTGTCTGTGCTGCTGGGGTTCTATTTAGGAAGTGGTCTCCTGTGCCAATGCGTTCAAGTGTACTTCCCACTTTCTCTTCTATAAGATTCAGTGTGGCTGGCTTTATGTTGAGGTCTTTGATCCATTTGGACTTGAGTTTTGTGTATGGTGATAGATATGGGTCTATTTTCATTCTTCTACATGTTGATATCCAGTTATGCTCGCACCATTTATTAAATATGTTTTCTTTTTCTATTTGATATTTTTTTGGTTCTTCGTAAAAAATCAGGTGTTCAAAGGTGTTTGGATTAATATCTGGGCCTTCAATTCAGTTCCATTGGTCCTCCTGTCTGTTCTTATGCCAATACCAGACTGTTTTCAGTACTGTAGCTCTCTAGTAGAGTTTGACGTCAGGAATTGTGATGCCCCCAGAATTTCTTTTATTGTCCAGGATTGTTTTGGCTATCCTGGGTTTTTTGCCTTTCCATATGTATGAAGTTGAGTTTCTTTCAAGGTCTGTGAAGAATTTTGCTTGGATTTTGCTGGGCATTGCATTGAATGTGTAGATTACTTTTGGTAAGATTGCCATTTTTACTATGCTAATTCTACCTACCCAAGAACATGGGAGATTTTTCCACTTTCTGGTGTCTTCTTCAGTTTCTTTCTTCAAAGATTTAAAGTTCCTGTCGTACAAGTCTTCCACTTGTTTGGTTAGGGTTACTCAGAGATATTTTATGCTGAGTGTCTTATAGGCAGAGGAACAGAGCGGCTTTGCTTCAGATTTTCATGAGCACCTCTATTGAAAATAATCCAAAGTTGTTGCACCCTCTGGAACAGGATAGATTTGTTAGCTAGCTCACCAGGATAATCTGGATACTTCCTTCCTTTGCAACATAACTTGGGAGAGTTTGTTTGTAGGCCTATTAAAAGACTGGGGTTCTTGAGTATGAGGTTCCTTAACTGTGGTACAATCCCATTGTATAGACAACACTCACTGGAGCCCAGTTGTGCAGTGTCTCCGTGAGAATTTAAGAGACAAGTTTCATGAGAGATGCAGCTCATGTTGCCTGCTATGCTGTAAGTAATGTTCCCTGTTTGATTTAGGGGCCGTGTGTCTGCTACCTGCCACTGTGAAACTGGTAAGTTAACAGGTTAGCTTGGAAATAAGTCAAAAGCTTAGAACACCACACATGCTTTCTGCAACAAACTCACAATGTGAGTGACTAGTACCATCCCTAGTTTATAGGAAGAGAAGCCGAGGCTTTTAAAGATGAAGGGCCTTGCCAAGATTTATGTTGTTATTAAATACTAGAGACAAAATTTGACTTTAGTGATGAGAATTTACAGCCAGTGTTTTTAGGCCTATAAACAAAATATTATTTATTTTGAGAAATAATAGTTGAGAAAGCACAGCTGTTATAATTCTTGATGAATAATAACTTGGGGTCTACTTTCTTTGTTAATATAACTTGAATAAGTAGATGAAATAGTTTTCCTTCATGTAGCCTCAGAAAAGAAGGGAATGTTTTGCAACTGAACCTCTAGGAATAGATTTTTGTTTTGGTGTCATTAAGCAAATGTCTGCTAAGACGAATGACCAAGTCCAAATAAACAGTTTCTTAATTTGAGACCTCTTTGCATTGATGGGGGTGCTGGTCTACCCACAGAGAGGGAATACTCAGGAGTTCAGAGTTCAGCTTTCTGCCTTTAAAAGGTAGTTGGGACCAATGTGATATTTTGGCAATTAGGTGGTCAGCATCATTTTTTTTTAGTGGAAAATGTGATATAAAAGTCAATGCTCTGGGTAAGGACTTACCTCTCCCGTGTGCTTTAAGGTTGTTGGGAGTTTTCCTTTGTGCTGTTCTCTCCTGTGTGGTTAGTAAACTTTGCAATTTCTTTCTTCTGTGGATTTTCTGAAAGTTTTCATGTTTAGTCTCAAGGACACTGAGGATGGTGCAGGGAGGTCAAGCCTTCTCTGATTTTGTTCTATGCACACATACACCCCTTTGCTCTCAGAAGACATGTTTAAGTCTATATATGTATCATTCTGACTTTGAGAGATATTTGGAGCTTGGTGTTTCTAAATGCTTCAGTAATATGTGCAGTATCTTATTTCTTTAGATTATCTCCTTCCTTACCATCTTTGCACTCTTGAACTTAGACATAATGGCTGGAATTTCTGTTGCCATCAAGAACCATAAGGTAATGCTTATAGATGAAATCATAGTTAAAGTAGCCACCTTCATGGATGCCACTCTCAGTGGCTCAGTGAAAATGAAGCTATTGACATGAAGTTTGTCAGAATTAAAGTTTTACTGCATGAGATACACAAGACATCTTCAGCAAATGTTATAAAGTTGGGCGATCTTTATGAACATGGCTTCTTGGTAGCAAAACTTTTTGAGACAGGGTCTTTTGTAGCCCAGGCCTTGAACTTATCTTTGTTATATAGGTAAGACTAACTATGAGCTCCTAATTCTCCCAAATTCTGGGAGATTACAGACATGCACCACCACATACATCCATTTTAGTTTTGGACCCACATAATTCTATATTGACTTTGGAATGCATTTATATTCATAATACATTTGAAATAAGAATAACTATATCTATCTATCTATCTATCTATCTATCTATCTATCACCCCTCATCAAAGAATCTTTTATTTTTTTTTTGTAGCAATGGTGGCCATTATAGAAAGCCACAAGTGGTCAAAAGGCAGAAAACAAGTACCCATGCTCAATTAATACATTTAGAACAGCACAGCACAATATCTACACCCAAAGCTCTGGGAACATTGTGGAAGAATGAATGGAAAGATTGTAACAGCCAGAAGACCAGGATGTTTGCTGTAAAATAGTATCTTCCAAAGGTAAAGAAAATAGAGGAATGGAAGTGGGGAAGAATAGGAAGGAAAAAAGGATGGATCTGGGAAGAATCACGGGGAGGAGTGGAGAGTGAATTTGATCAAAATATATTGTATGAAATTGGCAAATAATTAATAAAATACATTATCAAAAATTTAGAATAAAATCTTATACATGGTCTCTTACAATAACTTTTTGAATAAACTTGTGTAATTCTTAGCTCCAAAATTAATTAGATTTAAGGACCTTAGAGAGTTTACATAGAGGCCAGAGAAATCCCTGCAGTATAGGAAAACAATGATGGGCAGTGAAACAAGACCCCTAAGAGAAAAAAGATAACAGTTAAGAAAACAGATAACTAGGTGAATGAAAGTCTCCATAATTCGAACACAGATAATCAAAAGAAAATGTGGTTCAAAGTGTAAGATTAAGGATTTAATTCAGACAAAAAAGGAAATATTTTTCATGGTTATGCTTGTTAATAATTGGACTGGCTCATATTAGGAAGGGTATGAAGTCTCATATTCCAAGAGCTGGTATGGGAGGGAAAGGGCTTTTCTTTTCTTTTTTTTTTAAATATTTTTTTAATATTTATTTATTTATTATGTATACAATATTCTGTGTGTATGCCTGCAGGCCAGAAGAGGGCACCAGACCCCATTACAGATGGTTGTGAGCCACCATGTGGTTGCTGGGAATTGAACTCAGGACCTTTGGAAGAGCAAGCAATGCTCTTAACCTCTGAGCCATCTCTCCAGCCCCAGGGATTTTATTTTCATCTTCCAGAAGTCGGATACAATTTTATCACTTCTTAATTTCTTGAACATGGTAATTCTAGGTAAAATATTCTGCCAAGGTGTTCATTTTTCTCTTTGATTGTACCATTGCTAGAGGATTAGTGTGTGTGTGTGTGTGTGCGTGCGTGTGTGTGTGTGCGTGTGTGTACGTGTGTGTGTTTAGAGGGAGTGAGAGAGGGCAGGTTAGCACAGCATTATGCATCTGTAAGCAGATAAGAGGGGCTGTAGCCATATGAAGCTGCTGTCTTACTAACGTTAGGGATATGCGTTTTCAACATTGACTGACCCTTGTTCTACACATTTATGTTCACTTATTTTTTAAATTACACTTTATTTATATGAGCATGTGTGTGTGTGTGTGCATGAATCACAGTGTTTGAGCAGTATCAGAGGACAACTTGCAGGATTTGGTTACCTTCTTGAATCATATGGGTCCTGGATATCAAACTCAGGTCTTCAGGTTTGGTGGCAGGCACCTTTAACACCTGAGCCATCTCGCCATTCTATTTCATTTATCGTTGCTACTATTTTGCCTCTTCTTTTCAGGCATCTAAGGGGAAATACATGACTTATTAAAGTTATGTGAATGGATGTTTTTCATTTTCTTATAATTTGGCCTGTAAGAATGCTTTAGTGTTTTTTAAACACAATTAATATTATTACATTTTCTAATAAAATAGGGAAATTCATAATATAGATGGGTGAGCCATGAGGGAATAAAATGCCTGCTTAATATAAAAATCTTAGCTAATACTTATATTAAGTCTTTTTTTTAAAAATTTTTTTATTGAGAAAAAGAAAAAAATGTTTCCGCCTCCTCCCAGCCTCCCATTTCCCTCCCCCTCCTCCCATCCTTCTCCCCTTCCCCTCACTCCTCTCCCCCTCCCTCTCCAGTCCAAAGAGCAGTCAGGGTTCCCTGCCCTGTGCAAAGTCCAAGGTCCTCCCCCCTCCGTCCATGTCTAGGAAGGTGAACATACAAACTGGCTAGGCTCCCACAAAGCCAGAACATGAAGTAGGATCAAAACCCCATGCCATTGTCCTTGGCTTCTCAGCAGCCCTCATTGTCCGCCATATTCAGAGAGTCCGGTTTTATCCCATGCTTTTTCAGTCACAGTCCAGCTGGCCTTGGTGAGCTCCCAATAGATCAGCCCCACTGTCTCAGTGGGTGGGTACACCCCTCGTGGTCTTGACTTCCTTGCTCATGTTCTCCCTCCTTCTGCTCCTCATTGGGACCTTGGGAGCTCAGTCCAGTGCTCCAGTGTGGGTCTCTGTCTCTATCTCCATCCATCACCAGATGAAGGTTCTATGGTGATATGCAAGATATTCATCAGTATTGCTATAGGATAGGGTCATTTCAGGTTCCCTATCCTCAGCTGCCCAAGGAACTAACTGGGGACATCGCCTTGGGCTCCTGGGAGCCACTCTAGGTTCAAGTCTCTTGCCAACCCTAAGGTGGCTCCCTTAACTAAGATTTGTGCTTCCCTGCTCCCCTATCCAACCTTCCTTTATCCCAATCATCCTGTTTCCCCAGGTTCCCCCCATCCTCAACAGAAGAAGTTCAAATGGCCAAAAGACACTTAAGGTCATGCTTAACCTCCTTAGCAATCAGGGAAATGCAAATCAAAACAACTTTGAGATATCATCTTATACCTGTCAGAATGGCTAAAATCAAAAACACCAATGATAGCCTTTGCTGGAGAGGTTGTGGAGGAAGGGGTACCCTCATCCATTGCTGGTGGGAATGCAAACTTGTGCAACCACTTTGGAAATCAGTGTGGCAGTTTCTCAGGAAATTCGGGATCAACCTACCCCTGGACCCAGCCATACCACTCTTGGGAATATACCCAAGAGATGCCTTGTCATATGACAAAGCATTTGTTTAACTATGTTCATAGCAGTATTATTTGTAATAGCCAGAACCTGGAAACAACCTAGATGCCCTTCAACGGAAGAATGGATGAAGAAAGTGTGGAATATATACACATTAGAGTACTACGCTGCGGTAAAAAACAATGACTTCTCGAATTTTGCATGCAAATGGATGGAAATAGAAAACACTATCCTGAGTGAGGTAACCCAGACCCAAAAAGATGAACATGGGATGTACTTACTCATATTTGGTTTCTAGCCATAAATAAAGGTCACAGAGTCTATAATTGGTGATCCTAAAGAAGCTAAATAAGAAGGTGAACCCAAAGAAAAACATATAGTTATCCTTCTGGCTATGGGAAGTAGACAAAATTGCCGGGAAAAAATTGGATCTTGGGGGTGGGGTGATGGGGACATTAACTCTTTAAAAAAATGTTTTCTCCATTTCTAGATTTAGTATTCAAAATTTTCAGCCTTGGAGTGCAAAACTAAGACGGGGCAAATGAGCAACCTGATCCTAACTCATTCATGGGCTCCTCCTCGGTCTAAGTTGTTTTTTTTTTTTTTTTTGAGACAGGGTTTCTCTGTAGCTTTGGTGCATATCCCGGAACTAGCTCTTGTAGACCAGGCTGGCCTCGAACTCCCAGAGATCCGCCTGCCTCTGCCTCCCGAGTGCTGGGATTAAAGGCGTGCGCCACCACCGCCCTCCTCCTCTGTCTATTTGCTTCTTCAAACAACCGAAGAGACTCACCCTGTCCTGTATGGGATAAAACGGAGGGGAAATCGATGGAATGATAACAGGAATTTCCATGTCTTTAATGACATTATAGTTCATGTCCAGAAAGCTTATGTGTTGGTTAAAGTTTAGGAGAAAAGTTTGTCCTCCCATAATTTTTATTTTATAAGCTTCCCGTTTTCATTTCTTACCTCTGATCTGCTTAAACGGTATATTCCTCAACAATTTATTGCCTTTTAAAGCTGCAAATTCCGAGGGCTGACAGTAAACCCGGACAAGCTCTAATATGCCTCGTGCCAATTGTAATTTAGCTGGTTCTTTGAGAGCTCAAGTTTTTTATTACCATAAATTTTCTCCACCTTCTAGGTGTCTCCCTGCTGACAACGTTGTCCAATTTTGAATCCCAACATCTTCATTTCAAAAGCTGGAAAAATGAAACTGCAAAGGTCAGGTTTCATTGTAATTGCGGGCTCTGGGGAAAAAAAGCCTACATTTCTTAGCACTGAGCCACCGTCCACACTGCTTGCTTCCGAGGGCACTCAGGCTTATGGAAAATGTCACCATGCAATTCAAGTGAATGATTGTACCTGGCACTTGGATCAACAGGAAATATATCAGTGTCTGATTTTGTCACCATGCAAGGACGAGAAGAAGAAAAGACCTTAAAGAGGACTCTTTTTTTTGGTTTTTTGAGACAGGGTTTCTCTGTGGTTTTGGAGCCTGTCCTGGAACTAGCTCTTGTAGATCAGCTGGTCTCGAACTCACAGAGATCCGCCTGCCTCTGCCTCCTGAGTGCTGGGATTAAAGGCTTGCGCCACCACCGCCCGGCGAGAGGACTCTTATTTAGCAACCACAACCACAACATGCTCCCTACTTCCAGAATATCTATCTCTCCTTTTTATCCATAAGAGATGCCTTTCAACCTCCAGATCTTAGCTCAGGTAACATGACTGCACCTGACTGAGCACTTAGTACAGTGCTTCTCAATCTTCCCAATGCTGCGACTCTTTAACACAGTTCCTCATTCTGTGGTTATTCTTGGCCATAAAATTACTTTCATTGCTACTTCATAACTAAGTTTTGCTACTGTTATAAACTGTAATGGAAATATGTGTGTTTTCTGGTGGTCTTAGGTGACCGCAGAGAAGGGGTCGTTTGATTCTCAAAGGGGTCATGAGCCACAGATTGAAAACTACTGACTTAGTACCTTGTATTTACATGTAAAAGAATTGTAACAGTGATTTCTTCCTCATTCATTGGCAAGATGGGCTGAGCTAGTACAGGATGCATGCTTAAAGAGAGTGCCGGAACTAAGTAAATTCTCTACCATTATTAGCTATTGCCAAGAACTCACTCCATCATCATAATGGCTAAGGCTCTCCAAGAGAGGTACTGGGTATGATTCACTTATATTTTCTTCTTTTTTAAAGATTAAAACGTTATTTTATGTGTATGAATGCTTTGCCTGCTCATATGTATTTGCACCACATGCATGCCTGGTGCCTGTGGGGACTAGAAGAGGGTACCATATTCTCTTGAACTGGAGTTGTGGATGGATATGAATCACTAATGTTGGTGCCGAGAAACAAACTTGGGTGCTCTGTAAGAGCAAGAAGTGCTTTGAACCTCTTAGCCATCTTTCCAGTCCTCATATAATTTCTCATTGAATCTTGGCAGCAGCCTCGTGAGTCTGATGTCACTCCGTTTTTCTTTGGGTGGAACAGAGGTGTTAGAAGGGTGGAAACTGGAGTTCGAATACTAAGTTAGTCAAAGTTACGTAGTGAGTCAACTTGCACCCATGCACGTAAGCCCCAGAGCTCATGTTTTCGAGAAAAACAAAGCTGTGTGGCAGATGCTGTCATGGTTCTCTCCATAACCTGTCACCCCTACTAGTTCAGGACACAGTAGCCAGATTTCTAACTTCCCAAACCTAAACTTTGTTGCTTGAGAGTTCTCTCTGGTGTCTAAATCCTGCTTTATTCATCATAAGGAAGACAGAAAGTTACAGGGGATCAGTGAGTGGCCTTCAATAGTTATAGTTGTGAGGTGGTGGATAAAAACCCTAACCCCCTGCACCCAGGTAGGGTGACTCTGAGATAATCCTACCTAGGCTCTTGCGTCCAGTTGCTCATCACTGTGCTTCTTTTCATTTTTTTATCTTTTTTTTTGCTCCTTGGATAGATTCTTCATTCTTTTGTTTACTCTCATTCCTGACTAACTGTACTTAAACCTACTTTCAGAGTTGGTTTCTGGGAGAATCAAATAGCTCCAGTCTCCTTCCCTCCTAAGATTCCTTTATTTTCAAGTTGTTGGAAGTGGAGAGGACCAGAAGTATAGATAGACTCAGAGAGAAAAGGGCTCATGACTAGATTGTTTGTCCTGAGAGGCCATAGTACATTTCTGCAATCATGGCACTATTGGATTAGGAGCTAGATGACTTTTGTTGTTGCTGGTGGGGTTGTCCTATGCATTCTAAGAAGCTCGGGAACATGTTTCATCTCTGTGCTGGCTAGTTTTATGTCAAATTGACCCAAACTGTGGATATCTGAGAGGAGGAGACCTTGATTAAGGAAAATGCCTCCATCAGATCAGGCTATGGGCCAGCCTCTAGAGAATTTTAAGCAGTGATTTACAGAGAAGGACACAGTTCATTGTGCATGCTGGCAGTCCTGGACTGGTGGTCCTGAGTTCAATAAGAAAGCAGACGGAGCAAATCGGGAGGAGCAAGCTAGTAAGTAGCCCTCCTCTCTGGCCTCTGCATCAGCTCCTGCCTTCAGATCCCTGTCCTGTTTGGGTTCCTGTCCTCACTTCCTTCATTGATGGACTACAATGTGGAAGTGTAAGCTGAATAAAACCTTTCCTCCACAACTTGCTTTGGTTCATGGTGTTTCATCACAAGAGTAGAAACCCTAACTAAGACAGCCTCTGTGTACCAGAAAGTAGTGTTGGCACCTCAACCTCCTGCAGCAACTTAAAAATCTCCAAATGAGACACTGTTTGGATGAGAGTGGGACACTATAGAATCACTCCCAGTTGAGATACACTGTGTGAATGAGATGCCAGTTAAGAAGATTATAACACTATTAACATTATTGGTTCCCATTTGCCAGACATCATAGATACTGCTTTATATACTATGACTTACTTGATTCTTAAAATGTTTCTCTTCTCTTCTCAAATTTCATTCATTCTTCCTGAATTCCCTAAGTCCCATCTACTCTCTAAGGATCTGTTCTAGTATTGTTTCTACCCATCTCTTTCTTTTTGTTGAAAACTGTCCCATTCTGCATCCTTGCATGTCACCATAGTGTTCATGTGTCTGCAAATTGCAACAAATTGGAAGATTCACAAGGGTAAGAATTGTGGCTTATTCATCTTTGAAGAATCGTAGTTTTGCTCATATGAAATCAGAAATGGAAACAAAGACTGCCAATGGTGATGTTAGGAATCATATTTGACAGGTGTCAAAAGTGAGACAGGAAATAAAAGCCCAGAAGGAGTGTGTAAAATGAGTACATTGCTGCTTGTGTCAATTGTTCTTCCTGAGAATAGTATTAATAATTATGCGCAAAGCACCCATGATTGTCTCCATCAAAGAGAATATTTACCTAGCAGCTTCCTGTCCTAATATACACTATATTGGTAAATTTTCGTGTCCTGTTTAAGCTTGTTGAAGTCAGACTCTGGTAGTAAGGAGACTCCCGTGTCCAAGACTCCAACAGGTTTCTTTCAAGTGTTCTCTCAAAAGCCCTCCAAGGCTCCTTGTCCGGGAATGGTCTGACCTCTGTGTGACAGTGAAGGAAGAGAACAGCAAAAATACCAAAGTGTAGGAATGCTGTTTCTTTGAGAACAGCTAGAAGGTAACCAGTTTTCAACAGATGTGTTTGTTTACCCCATGATATAAAGACACCAACATTGGGAAGGGGAAGTCTAGAGTTCTGCTACGGGAAGCTCATGTGCAGAGAGAAAGTTCAATTACAAGCTCTAAGTTAAGTGCTTCAACTTTCCTAGTCATTTCTGTTGGACTTTGTAAGCACTCAACCTGTTAATATTATCTGTCTGCTGTTACTTGTTTTTATTTGGATGCCTCACCCATGTGGACACTCTGCTCTGCCAAGGACTCTTGATCAGGAGCTCTAGCTAGATATCTCAATGAGGTTTCTCCAGTCAACTTCTGCTGGATGCATGTAAGTCTCCAATGTGATGGAGCTACCTTTTGTTTACATTCTCAATTGGGCTACCTAAGTAACCTTTGCTGGAGGTTGTGAGCTCCCAATTTGATAATATTTTGTTATCTGTTTGCTGCTTCTTTGTATCTGCTACTCACAATTCATTCTTCTTCTTTCACTTGCTATGTACTTAATAAATTTACTCTTTGAGAACCAAAAGCATAGAGACTGTAGGTCATTCTCTGGATCACACACAACAGTGTCTTATTCAGGGTGTGTGTCAATTACGTTCCCTGTTTCTGTGTCTGAACACCTGATATGGAACAACATAAGGGCAACGAGATTTATTTTGGTTTACAGTTGGAAGTTCACCATTTCAGGGAAGGTTTGATGGCAGAAACCTAAAGCAACTGGTCCCACTGCACCCACAGTCAGGAAGCAGAGGGTAAACGGAAGATGGGGCTGGTTTTAAACCCTAAAGTTTCCTCTCTGTGGTCTCCTCCTCCAATGAAGCTCTACCTTCTAAAGATTTCACTTTTCCAAAAGACACTTCCAGCTGGGAATGGAATGTTCAAATACATGGTCCTATGGGGGTATTTCATATTAAAACCCCAACATTCTGTCCTTTTTCCTCATTAGCTCATAGCCATCTCATAATGCAAAATGCATTCAGTCTGGCCTCAAAAGCCTCCATAATCTTTAACAGTCACAATATTATTCAGAAGTCAAAAGTCTCTTTTGATACTCAAGGCAATTTCTTTTTTTTTTAATTTTTTTTTATTTTTCTTTTCTTTTTTTTAAATTTATTTATTTATTTATTAAGGATTTCTGCCTCGTCCCCGCAACTGCTTCCCATTTCCCTCCCCCTCCCCCGATCAAGTCCCCCTCCCTCATCTGCTCGAAGAGCAATCAGGGTTCCCTGACCTGTGGGAAGCCCAAGGACTGCCCACCTCCATCCAGGTCTCCTAAGGTGAGCATCCAAACTGCCTAGGCTCCCACAAAGCCAGTACGTGCAGTAGGATCAAAAACCCACTGCGATTGTTCTTGAATTCTCAGTATTCCTCATTGTCGGCTATGTTCAGCTAGTCCGGATTTATCCTATGCTTTTTCAGACCTAGGCCAGCTGGCCTTGGTGAGTTCCCAATAGAACATTCCCATTGTCTTAGTGTGTGGGTGCACCCCTCGTGGTCCTGAGTTCCTTGCTCGTGCTCCGTCTCCTTCTGCTCCTGATTTGGACCTTGAGATTTCTGTCCGGTGCTCACATGTGGGTCTCTGTCTCTGTCTCCTTTCATCGCCTGGTGAAGATTAATATTCATGAGGATGCCTATGTGTTTGTCTTTGGATTCACCTTCTTATTTAGCTTCTCTAGGAACATGAATTATAAGCTCAATGTCCTTTATTTATGGCTAGAAACCAAATATGAGTGAGTACATCCCATGTTCCTCTTTTTGGGTCTGGCTTACCTCACTCAGGATAGTGTTTTCTATTTCCATCCATTTGTATGCAAAATTCAAGAAGTCCTTGTTTTTTACTGCTGAGTAATACTCTAATATGTATATATTCCATACTTTCTTCATCCATTCTTCCATTGAAGGGCATCTAGGTTGTTTCCAGGTTCTGGCTATTACAAACAATACTGCCATGAACATAGTTGAGCATATACTTTTGTTGTATGATAGGGCCTCTCTTGGGTATATTCCCAAGAGTGGTATTGCTGGATCCAGGGGTAGGTTGATCCCGAATTTCCTGAGAAACCGAAACACTGCTTTCCAGAGTGGTTGCACAAGTTTGCATTCCCACCAGCAATGGGTGAGTGTACCCCTTTCTCCATAACCTCTCCAGCAAAGGCTATCATTGGTGTTTTTTATTTTAGCCATTCTGACAGGTGTAAGGTGGTATCTTAAAGTTGTCTTGATTTGCATTTCCCTGATTGCTAAGGAAGTTGAGCATGACCTTAAGTGTCTTTTGGCCATTTGAAGTTCTTCTGTTGAGAATTCTCTGTTCAGCTCAATGCCCCATTTTATAATTGGGTTGATTAGCCTTTTACGGTCTGGTTTCTTGAGTTCTTTATATATTTTGGAGATCAGACCTTTGTCAGTTGCGGGGTTGGTGAAGATCTTCTCCCAGTCAGAGGGTTGCCTTTCTGTCTTAGTGACAGTGTCCTTTGCTTTACAGAAGCTTCTCAGCCTCAGGAGGCCCCATTTATTCAATGATGCCCTTAGTGTCTGTGCTGCTGGGGTTATACGTAGGAAGTGGTCTCCTGTGCCCATGTGCTGTAGAGTACTTCCCACTTTCTCTTCTATCAGGTTCAGTGTGTTCTGACTGATATTGAGGTCTTTAATCCATTTGGACTTGAGTTTTGTGCATGGTGATAGATATGGATCTATTTTCATTCTTCTACAGATTGACATCCAGTTTTGCCAGCACAATTTGTTGAAGATGCTCTCTTTTTTCCATTGTATAGTTTTAGCTCCTTTATCGAAAATCAGGTGTTCATTGGTTTGTGGGTTAAAGTCCGGGTCTTCTATCCGATTCCATTGGTCAACTTCTCTGTTTTTATGCCAATACCAAGCTGTTTTCAATACTGTAGCTCTGTAACAGAGTTTGAAGTCAGGGATGGTAATGCCTCCAGATGATCCTTTATTGTATAAGATTGTTTTGGCTATCCTGGGTTTTTTGTTTTTCCATATAAAGTTGATTATTGTCTTCTCCAGATCTGTGACGAATTTTGATGGGATTTTGATGGGGATTGCATTGAATCTATAGATTGCTTTTGGTAGAATTGCCATTTTTACTATATTGATCCTCCCAATCCAAGAGCAAGGGAGATCCTTCCATTTTCTGGTGTCCTCTTTAATTTCTTTCTTCAAAGAGTTAAAGTTCTTGTCAAATAGATCTTTCACTTCCTTGGTCAGAGCTTCCCTAAGATATTTTATGCTATTTGTGGCTATCGTGAAAGGTGAGGCTTCTCTAATTTCCCTCTCTGTTTCCTTATCCTTCGTGTATAGGAAGGCAACTGATTTTTTGGAGTTGATCTTGTATCCTGCCACATTACTAAAGGTGTTTATCAGCTGTAGGAGTTCTTTGGTAGAGTTTTTGGGGTCGCTTAGGTATACTATCATTTCATCTGCAAATAACGAAAGCTTAAGTTCTTCCTTTGCAATACGAATCCCCTTGATCTCCTTATGTTGTCTTATTGCTATTGCTAGAACTTCAAGCACTATGTTGAAGAGGTATGGAGAGAGTGGATCAAGGCAATTTCTTAACTATGAGTAACTATAAAAAGAATAAGAACAACCGTATCTCTCTAATATATAAAGGCACAGCATAAACTACCCACTTCAAAAGGGAAAACAGGGACATAACAAGGAAAGATTAGACCAAAGCAACATCAAAACCCAACAGGAAAAATACTAAATCCTGTAGATCTATCTACACTGGGTATCTGGGGCTTGTGATAGACTTATCTAGGCTCTAATGTGTTTAGATAGCCATGATCTTCTGGCTCAGTAACCTACAGCACACACAGCCTATCTCTTGGGCCAGCTGCACTCTATGCTTACAGATATTTTTGGCAGACATTCCTCAATCTTGACATTGTTAATGTCCTAAGGTGTCCACTGTAACTTAGACCTCATCTTCCCAGCTTCATGTCTCAGGATCTCTTGCAAGGAATCTCACCACGCCTCAAATTTACTGGCCTCAGTGGCTTTCTGTAATGTCTCTTTAAGCTAGGTTTATAGCATTATAGAATTTCTTTAGCCTATAGCTTTAAACTCTTCCATATTCCTCCAGAAACCACATACCAAAGACCTATGAACAGTCTGTTCAAGTTTATCACAGCAATGGTCCCACTCCTTATCAATTTTCTGTGTCAGTTACTTTTATTTTTGTTGTGACCTGACAAGAAGTGATTTAAGGAACAAAGAGTTAATTTTGGAGTGTAATTTGAGTTCATTTAGTTCCTAATTTTCATGATGGACTGGTGGTCGGGTGTGGTGGCAGGAATGGGAAGGAGCTGGTCACATTGCATTTGTCTTCAGGGAGCTGATCTATAAGACCTCAAGGGCTGCCTCTAGTAACTTCCTTCCTTCTAGCAATACTCTACCTCCTAATGTTTCTAAAACCTTTTAAACTAGTGCAGGAACCTATGGGGGAGGGTAGCATTTCACATCTAAACTGAGCAGAGATCAGAAAACATTGTTGTCTCTGGACAGGGGTTTCAGACAGAGAAGTGGAAGATTTTCATGTTTCGTGTGAGGGATAGCTGTGGAGAGCTGAGACCTGAGTCAAGCTTAGATGGTACATCAACAGCAGCTGTTTCAATACTCACGCTTGGCTTGGTGTCTGGCAGAAAAGTTGTGGCTAAATATTTATTTCTTCCTTCCAAATAAATTCAGGCAGGCTGAGCTAAGTTTGGGGGCACTATTACAAAAACAAATTAAATTGCTTTTGTACATTATTTTGGTAGAAATTTTATTCTAAATTTCAAAAACTTTACATAAACCCTTAGAACACACATATCCAATCAATGGAAGCTACCTGCACACATTTTAGAAAGTGCCCTTTTCTGACTTAGTCCTTGGTCTTGAAAATAAAAACTTGGCCTTGTAAACAATTCACAGTTCTGATTTCAGAAAATGTAGTGATTTTTCTCTAGGGACTCATGAGAACATGAATTCTGATGTTTTCAGAACAACATTCAATTCTGTTTGACATTGACAATTAACAAAAAGACCTTAAATGCTTATCAGATCATAGCCTCACTTAAATTACTCATGACTGGAAATTAGAAAGTTGTTTCCAAGGCAACTGACAACCAGCTATTGTCCTCCAGGGTATTTCATGTTAGGAGTTTAAAATGTGCTTGCCTTCACACCACAGCTCTGTTTCTCCTCTAGCTTCCTTTCTCTCTTCCCCTCTCCCTCTCACTTGGTTATAATTTTTCCTTTTGCAGATATCTGAAAACTGCAATAAAAATGTTGGATACCCTAAATGTTCTGATATTCCAATCTGAGATATTAGATTAGGAGTATAGATTATGAAGGCCAGGATGCATGAGAGAGGAAGAGATCAGATGATTAGATAGAAAACCATGAAAAGATTCTGGGTGCTTAAGCTTTGTCTTATAACAACTTGTTCTCAAGGGAACTCAACAGGGTCTCATGAGAAGTTCTTTAATCCCTCTTAAGAGGAATAATGTTAATGACCCTACTGACTCCATTTTTAAAGGTTTTTCATTGCTTCTCATACTATAACTCTGAAGATCAGGTCTCCAACTCATGAATATTTAAGGGACAAATCACACTGAAACCACAACAAGCACTGACCCATTCCCAAAAGCTTTAGGCCTGTGGCCCAAACACCTCCTGCAGGATGTGCTGGGCTATACTGCTACACTGAGAATTAACATTCTGACACACGAACTGTAGAAGGACATACTCAAGCCATAGGAGATTCATACTTTCCATCGGTCTTCAGCAGCAAAAGGCAAAATCACCAGTTTAAGAGATATGAAACTATGAATATGAGGAAAAGACTAATAGAGAGGGATACGGTGGAGGACATCTTGTGATGGGGAAGAATGTTGTACTCTGTAATGTTTTCTTTGTCTTGTGGGTGGGAAGAGCGAAAGGAAGAAAAGATTGTCTTTACCTCTGTGGTCCATATAAACCTTAGTAGTGAAGTTTGTTTTTATTTCCCTTGAGGCCTCTGGGTCCTGTAATGGAGAGCTGGGCAGTGGGGGGGGGGGGGAGAGAGAGAGAGAGAGAGAGAGAGAGAGAGAGAGAGAGAGAGAATGTAAGAAGGTGGACATTAAACAAAGGACAAGATCTGCAGTGCAGATCTCAGGCTAGGGTGCTTGTCTGGGATTTGATACCTAACATTACATAAACCAGAACAGGGTAAATTGTCCTGGGAGGTCGCAATGATTACCTGAGGTGGTTTTCAGTGCAGCTCCCCAGACCTCAAACTACATTGTCCTGAGTGGAGCAGACACAGAAAAATGAATATTAAAAAATTTCTCAAATGACTTAAGCAAATTTATTTTTGAGAATTTTATATGTGAATACCATATTTATATCATTTTCCCTACAAAGTCCTTTTGTGTCCCGCTCATTCCCTCTCAAATTCATGACCTCTTATTTTTTTATTGTTGTCACACACACACACACACACACACACAGAGAGAGAGAGAGAGAGAGAGAGAGAGAGAGAGAGAGGAGAGAGAGAGAGACATATGTGCCCACATGTGCAACATGATGAGTACCTTTAGTATTGCATGTATATGTATGTGTTCGGCTCTGGCCACCCAAGATCTAATGTATCAGCGGACTACACAAACTGGCACAAATCCATGTTAGCCTACTACCTGTCCTTGCTGAACCCCTGAACCTTGTGGATAACCTACAACTGCCAGGTTCCTAAACCAGTATAATTCCTAATTGCATTCTAAATACTTATCCCTAAACCCTCAGAGGAGTGTAGCCATCTACCCTCGTCAAGGAAGCTTCTTCTTGCAGCAGACAAAGCCCTTATATAAAGCCATAGCTGGTCAAAAGCAGAGCACAACTGATCGTGGGAGGACTGAGCCCCAGTTGATACATCTACAACACAACACCTACCCCTAAAAGCTAAAGCTCAGAGTGTGCTATTTTGTTTGTGATTGAACAAAGAGAGCTTGCCTGATGATCAGAGTGCAGAGCCAAATCCACTAGTTAATCATAGAGGCCAGACAGTGATGGTGCACACCTTTAAACCCAGCACTCAGAGGCAGCGGATCTCTACAAGTGCAAGGTCTCTCTGGGTTACACAAGATTGATCCAGTCTAAAAGAGAAACAGAACCAGGTTGTGGTGGCTCATACCTTTAATCCCAGCACTAGGGAAGTGGAGATAGGAAGGGATATGGTTGAACAGAGAGAGGAATATAAGGCAGGAGGAGACAGGAGCTCGGGGTTCAGTCTGAGGTTCCTAGAGATGGCATTCAATCTGAGGACTTACAGAGACAGGCTACCCCATTCGCTCTGAAGATTTCATAGAGGTAAGAACTAGTGACTCTGAGTTTTTATTATTATTTTCTTATTCTATTTATTATTATTTTTTTATTAATATCATTTAGAGTTTGTGCTACAGCACAGGAAATTGAAAAAAGAGGAAGCAAAGGAAGAGCTTGAGGACCAGGTCATCTGCTATGAGATGGTGTCTTCCATATGCGACAGGGGAGTTGCACCATGAAACCTTAGCGATATGGTTGTTACCCAAACAAGAGTTGAAAAACGACCACACCAACTGACAAGCCAATGTGGATGAGTGAAATTTTGCAAAACCCTACTGCTAGGACAAAGAGCTACAGGCAATTAATGGGTGCTAAGGGAGGGAGAATCAATTTTCTCCATACGCAGGCCCTCAAATGACTGATGTAGCTTTACCTTGCCCTATTGTGATAAACCCTGATCTGTTGTTTTCTAAATTTTATGCTGGCTCGAAGAAACAAATTAAATCTCTAGGTCATCACAAATCTAATTTGTCAGCTCCTAATGGTTATGAAAGCCAGGCTTCTCTCTTTTCCTATTAATCTTCCAACCAGAGTAATTTCCATGTAAGTCCACTTCCCTGGTACCTTAAGGTTAAATCAGAACTCTTCTTACCTGCTTTCCTAATTGTTGGGAAGAGCTATTGTGCAGGGATTTGCGACCTCATGCCCCAAACCCTGGGCCTGGAGCAGCACCTTGATGGTGGGCCCAGTAATTTCTCTTTTTTCTCTGCAGAGTAATGAAGTTTTACAAAGTGCTTCCTAAGCTATTTGGACCTGAGGTGTTACATAAAATTGGTTATGTAAGAAGAATTGAAGCCACATTGTAGGCATCTGTATTAACTTCTCTGTCCCTCTGCCCCAACTCTGGGAAAAATTGGAGTATGTATCTGCTGGGAGAGCAGAAGTTATAAACAGGCACCACCTGCAGGCTAGAGGGAGAGTCGTGGGGTGAGATTTTATACCTTGTGCTTTGGATAGACAAATCTAGCCCATGGATGTATACTACTGCCACTTAGGGAGCACCTGCTCTAAGCCAAGTGTTGAACCAGGCATTTGCTTATATGTTGTTTCTTATTCCATTTTTATCGCTATAGAGCAAGGATTTTGTTTTTTAAATCCCCAGACTATACAATGTGGGACTGAGGCTCAGGGAAAATGCTGTGTGCATTCTTCATATCAGACAGTTACAAAATAGACTGTTCTGAGATTTGAGATGAGGCTCTAGGCTGTAGTGGGATGTGCCTATAATCCCAGTACTTGGCATCTGGGGATTGGGGGATCAGGAGCCTTCCATTGCAACTTAGGGTACATGACACACTAAGAAAAACAAAACCAACTAAACAAATGCATATTTAAATAAACCAGGCTCCAGTCATTTTGCCACTGGACATCTCTGCATCACTTGTCAAGGAGTGGAGATGCAGGGAAGGAGCAAGATGAAGGGCAGGTGAGGAGATCTGAGACTGGAAGTGTAAGCAGTATACATCTCATTCTGGCTTACTATGTGCCACATTTGGGGACATTCTTGCTGTTTTACAGGCACCACTTCTTTTTTTTTATTTTTATTTTTGTGCTCCCCTATCCAGCCTTCCTTTATCCCAATCATCTTGTTTTCCCAAGTTCCCCCCATCCTCCCCTTCTCCCTTTTCTCTCCCCCTCTCCCCTTACCCCCATCCCACCCCACCCCCAAGATCCCACTTTTCTCCCTGGCAATTTTGTCTACTTCCCATAGGCAAGAGGACAACTATATGCTTTTTCTTGGGTTCACCTTCTTACTTAGCTTCTTTAGGTTCACCAATTGTAGACTCCGTGACCCTTATTTATGGCTAGAAACCAATTATGAGTGAGTACATCCCGTGTTCATCTTTTTGGGTCTGGGTTACCTCACTCAGGATAGTGTTTTCTATTTCCATCCATTTGCATGCAAAATTCGAGAAGTCATTGTTTTTTACCGCAGCGTAGTACTCTACCGTGTATATATTCCACACTTTCTTCATCCATTCTTCCATTGAAGGACATCTAGGTTGTTTCCAAGATCTGGCTATTACAAATAATACTGCTATGAACATAGTTGAACAAATGCTTTTGTCATATGATAGAGCATCTCTTGGGTATATTCCCAAGAGTAGTATGGCTGGGTCCAGGGGTAGGTTGATCCCGAATTTCCTGAGAAACTGCCACACTGATTTCCAAAGTGGTTGCACAAGTTTGCATTCCCACCAGCAATGGATGAGGGTACCCCTTCCTCCACAGCCTCTCCAGCAAAGGCTATCATTGACAGGCACACTTCTTAATGTTGTGTTTGGGGAAAGTTTCCATCACTGCTAAAGCAAAGGGGGTAGTTTTGAAAATGTAGTTGAGGATAATATATCTGTAACTCACTGTATTTTAAAGATCTCCCTATAAACGTTGTCCTCTTTTTGCCTTCTTGTGAGTAATAAGGTTACAGTTGGGCAAAGAATGGCAAGAATTAAAACTTTTCTATACAGAAAGAGAAAAATAGGAAAGAAATGCTTGCATTTTCCTGGGACAGGAAGTTTTTTGAGTTCTAGGAGATAGACATGGGGAAAGAGAAAGAGGTTTAAGACATTAATCACCAGTGTCCTTACTTCTTCCTGTGACAGTGGCTGAAGATGCATTAGAAAAAACTTCCACAGGCTCGAGTCCTATCAACTATGTAGCACTCTGTGAAGAAGCCTCCCAAACTGCCTTGCATGCTTACAATGTTCGTACAACCTTTTGGAAGAGCAGCCCATTTTTATTTAAATCAGTGTTTTGGAAATTCACCATGGCATTTTGATGTAACTGCTTTAGATAGCTTTTAATTTAGCTCTGTTACTACAGAGAATTCTTCTCACCAACTGTGTTTTACAAACACATACATGACATGTTTTCCTTTCTTTCTTTCTTTCTTTCTTTCTTTCCCTCCTTCTCCTCCTTCTCCTTCTTCTTCTTCTTCTTTTAAAAATATGTATCCTTCCTGCTTTCTCGGCATAACACCATGAACCAAATTTAATGGAAGATAAGAAGACTTTGACGTCTTCTCTGGATGCAAAAACTCGTGAGTCCTAATATGCCAAAGGGTAGAATTGACTCATCACTGCCCGATCTCATTCCTGATGGTACAGCATAGAAAAGAGCCATGCTTTTAATGTGTCTTGTTCACAGTAACTACACAGAAATGTAAGGCAGACAGAGGTGATAGTGCCTTCTATGGCTTTAGTGCTATTTTTTCTTGAAGTCATCTTACACGTAAGTGGGTGATCTCACTTTAAGGAAGCAGTGTAAAATATATTGTTGGTTGTAGTAAAGATAGACAAAGCTGCAAGAATGCCCTAGGCTGCTTGTTTTACAAGGTGGTGATTATTTGGCTTTGGAGGTTGGTTTCAAGGATTGCTGATTAGTCATGGTGTCTGGAGTCCATGCCTTTTAGCAGTATCTTTTCACACTGACTCTGGGCTTAGCCTGCTGTTGAAGCCCACTGTGCGTTGCTATAGCAAAATGCATTTTTTTGTTTTCTATAACAAAATTCTTGCTGCTGGATAATAGATAAACAAATGATTCTCCAGATGTCTAGATGGGGTTTGAAGTTAAAGACTAGGTGGGCCCCATTTGCTGACCCTGGGCGAGGGCCGACTGGTTGCGTCATCACATGATTAGAGCGTCATCACATGATGAGAGCACAGGCTATGTAAGAAGCCGTGTGGTGCGTTAGAAAGCAAGAAAGCAAGAGAGGTTAGACATACTTTTTTTTTTGTAACAATCATCTCTTGCAGTAACTGGCTACATTACTACTTCAAGAACTGTAGTAGTTTTTTCTGAGGATGGCACCTTTGGAGTTTAATCATCTCTTAAAGGCTCCACACAACCTTAATACGATGACATTTAGAAGCTAGTTTATAGCTCATGAACCTTTGGAAAATATACTCACATTGAATCCAAATCACAGAACCTGTGGTTTTCTTTGGCCATTGGGCAATAACCTTTTATGTTAAAAAGATTTTCACATATTCAGAATTGTTTGCTGTTGGGGTTTGAACTCATGGGGACAGGTGAAAAAAATCATGTGAGCAAAGGAGCGAGGCTCATAAGTAGATAGTGTGATTGATTACCAGTGTATTTTTTTTTAAAATCGTTTTTACCTGAAGCAAAAATTGTAGTGAAAGAGGCAACTTACAGGGTGAAAAAAAAAATGAGCCCGAGGAAGGTGATATTTTGGTCTCAGTGCTATCTTGTTGTATCTAGCATCCAAATCTATTGAATAAAAATTTTTGAGAGATGTATGTGTGTGTGTGTGTGTGTGTGTGTGTGTGTGCATGTGCGTGTGTGTGTGACAGAGAAAGAGAAAGAGAGAGAGAGAGAGAGAGAGAGAGAGAGAGAGAGAGAGCACTCTACCTTGGACCTGGAGTCACACATACAGATTCTTTCTATTTGAGCTCCCTTTTTTAGAGTTCTTAAGAATTTTCTAGAATATGTCTTCCAAGAGTCAGACACAGTTTATTTTGCCTGCACAGAGACCTTGTCACACCATAGAAATCAGATTTTAGGTTATGGTACATTGCTGGCATTTTACATTTTAAAGTTTTTTTTTAATTTTTAAAACAATTATTATTTTACTTTCCAATCCCTGTTCCCTCTTCCTCCTCCCCTCCTGCTCCCCCACTTTCTCACCCCATCCCGATTCACTTCTCACAGAGGGTGTGGCCTCTCACGAGGAGGGGAGGCAACACAGTTTGCCACATCGCTTGAGACAGGACCAAGGCTCTCTCCCTGTATCTAGGCTAAGTAAGGTATCCCTACACAGGGAAAGGGCTCCAGAAAGTCAGTTCATGGACTAGGGATAAATACCGGTTCCACTGTCAGTGGCCCCATAAATTGCCCAAGCCACACACCTGTCACCTACATTCAGAGGGCCTAGTTCAGTCCTATGCAGAGTCCCCAGTTCAGTGCCGGTGAGCTTCCACTAGCTCAGGTTAGCAGTTTTTGTGGGTTTCCTCATCATGGTCTTGCTCTCCTTGCTCATAATATTGCTCCCTCCATTTCTATGACTGGACTCCAGGACTTTAATCTAGTGCTTAGCTGTGGATTTCTGCATGTTTCCATCAGTTGCTGGATGAAGGTTCTATAATGACAATTAATGCAGTCATCAGTCTGATTACAGGGTAAGGCCAGTTCAGGCACCCTCTCTACTGTTGCTTAGATTCTTAGCTGCGATCATCCTGGGAAATTCATCCTGGGTCATCAGGGGAAATTCCTGGGAATTTCCATACTGCCGGGTTTCTTGCTAACCCCATAATAGCTACCTCTATCAAGATAATCTCTTCCCTCGCTCTCCTTCTCTGTCCTTCCCCCAACTTGGCAATCCCAATCCTTTATGTTCTCCTCCATTTTTAACTCATATAGTTTAGCATTTTATATTTAAAAAATGTTTTATGAGGAATGTATGGAGAGCAGTCAAGGTGCTACTGCACAGTAAGCTGCTGGTCACGCAGGTGGAAAGCATCCGCATATTTAGATGCCAAGGATAATGATGGATTAGACAATGATATCAGATGGAGAAAAAGCCAATGAAGATAGATTATTGGATTGGATAGAGGTGGGTGGAAGGGAAATCAAAACTGATCTGGGGATGGAACAAATTTGTGGTACCATTTGCCCTAGGAGCTGGGGGGGTTGTATTTATTTCTTTATCTGTAAATAAAAAGAACAGAAATTCTAAGGTATGGTTGGATTAATATGACTTGACCATAGTTCTGGCAATACTAAGCCCTTAGACATTGCCAGATTTTATTTTCTGTGCACAACCACACAGCTAGTCTTTCTGGCTTTAAAGTCTGTACTTCAAGCTAGCACATCTCAGCCTTTTTTATGCTGATAAGTCACCTGGGCATCTTGTTAAAGTAGCCGGTCTGATTCAGGCAGTGCAGTGTGAGACTTTTGATTCTGTTTCTCACTGGGCCCATCTGAGCCTGAGCCTCTAAGTTCATGATCATGTTCTGAGTAACAGGGAGCTAGAGCACTCAAATGCTCATGGGACTGTCACAAACTTCTTAATAACAGTAACTGCTTCACTTTGACGTCAGGAATGGAAGAGAAAGAGGAATAAGCTCCATCATGGTCAGATACTGGGACACATGGAACAGGTACATAGCAGGCTCCCCTGACTTTGTGAATTTGGGGTTATTGATCTTAACCCAATTGGTTAAATTCCAATCCTTCTGTAAGCATTACCTGATATCTTGAAACATTCAAATCTTTTTTTTTTTTGAACAAGACTGGAATTACCTAGAGTCCCAAGGCAACCTTACAGCTTGCATGGAAGGTCCTTGAGTGTGTCTGAAGAGCAGTTGAAGTTTACCTACCCGTCTTTATGAAAGTATCTCCAGTGTGGCAGAATAGAAAGAGCTGAAGAAGCTATTGCAGGCTCTCAGGAAAAAAAATATTCAACTACATTAGTACAAGATCAATTCACACGCTCAACAATGTAACCCAGGATGCTGTTGGCAGATTTTTTTTAAAGCAACTCCATCAAACTCCATGCAACCTGACATCATTTTAAAGTATTAAGCCCACATTTTTGTCAAAGGCAAACATTTGAAGTTGATTTCTCTAGGGGGTATCAAGGTGACAACATAGCTTTCACGGGCTGTCTGAGGAGTCATGGAAAATTAACATCAGAAGGAATTTTGATCACCAAACTTTAGAGCTAGAGAATAATGAAGAGCCACAAAAGTCACAAAATCTCAGAACTGGTAGGAGTTGAACAAATCCTCTTAGAATGTAGTTGAGAAATATTTGATTCAAGAAAGGGGAACGTTGCAGTAGGCCATACAACCAGTCAGTGACTATCTCTAATACAGTATTGATCACTACTGACGGCAAAAATAATCACATTGCTAAAGTCTACAAGTTAGGAGAGGTTTATTTAAAGCATTCAGAAATTGGGGGAAAATGAATGCCCACAACTCACATAGAAGACTTTGACCATCTTCTCTCCTTGATAAAAACCAAAAAATTAGAAGCATTTCATATTTGGCAAATGTAACAATTTTCACATTGCCATCAGAGGCAGGAACATTTAAAGCAGATGGAGAAATTTCTTTGGCTTCTGGAGGTGATCTGAACTGAAGATGCACATGGGAAGGAGGGGGTGATAAAGACTCCTCCCTGGGAGTTCCTGAAGGATGACAAGCCTGTGTTTTGTATGTTAATTATATTGCAGAAGTCGTTTCTGCATCATTGATTTTCTCCAGTTTTTGTTCTGTTTTTTTTCTCCCTCTGTTGTATAGTAAAATTAATGTAGAAAAATATTGAGCCTTCTCTTAGATGACCTACGGGAAGAAGAATATTGATTCATACGTAGGCTCCAACAGCCAGGGCCTTCACTCACAGTATTAAAGCACAGCACCCAGCAAGGCACCCAAGGCAATTAATGATCTGGCTCCTGGTCCTTTCAGTACCCACCTACTGTTTAGCCATGGGGAGCTACATTTCTTTTCAGAATACATCTTCCTTTTTCTAACTCAGTCTTTGCACTAGCTACAATCTGCCTTGAATACCCAAGCTGCCCCTCCCTTTTAGCTAGCGAGCATTTGCTCATCCAATTAGACCAGGCCACGGCTCCTCTGCAAAGGCCTCTGCGGGTCTCTGGGTAGAAGCAGTGGATATGTCTCCGTACTATTTATAGCCCTCCGTGCTTATGGTAACAACAGAGTCTTAAAATTACTCATTCGCATGTATGTCTTTCTGCAGTGACTGCTCAATAAAATCATCAGTGGAGCTCCAGAAAGAGCCCCTGTCTTAGCGTCGCCTCAACATTCTGATTCAAATAGTCTAGGGTCAGATGATGATGCTATTATTCATGTTGAATATCCTTAATTAGTTTTAGTGTGCAGACAGCACTGAGAAATATCATGATTAGAATATCAGTTCTTTGCAGAGACTGTTTATTTCTTTTTTTTTTCTGTCCCTTTCTAAGTGCCCAGGACAGTGCCTTACAGTAAGACTTACAGAATCTTGGAAGCAGAGTGGGTCAATGCAGGCTTTCGGCATGTACAATGTTTACTTTGTTGAATGATCCATTTCCTCAGAAATAGTTGGAGTCCAGTGGGGAAAGGATCTCAAAGGGGAAGAAATGGGGCTAGTTCATGTTTTTAATGACCTTGCTTGACCTCCAAGTATAATTATAAATAAAAAAGAAACCTAGAAGGAAGATGCCCAGAGAATCATTTGTTTGGTACAAAGGAGGCCAGACGTGGGAGGAAGTTGTATTTAGGACTTTTTGTTAGCACACAAACAATTCAGTTGCATATTGGTATTTTTCAGAGGTCACATTTGTTATCCCCTGCTTGTGTCCTCCCCTTGTGCCTTCCCACTGCCAGTTATCTCTTTCCATTTTCATGTCACATTTGAACTTTTGTCCTCTCCTCTCTTTTCAACACCTATCTCCCTTTCATGGACTTCCTACTTAGCTGGTAAGTCTTTTACTTGGGGTGATGTCCTGATGGCTGATATGTGGCTTTGGAAAGGAACAGTTCAAAGCAGTATAAATGTCTCTAGAGCCACACTGACTGGGCCCATCTCTACTACTTCCTAGCTATGTGATCTTATTTGAGATGAGATTGGGTGTGTTCAAGGTAGTCAGGCTGTAGACTGTGATCTGATTTTATTTTTGCTGTATCATTTTATTTTACCTCAAAATTGGTTATTTATCGGAATTAGTTTTCTTGGGTTTGGGTGAGTTTGTATATTTGATACTTTTCTTATTATATTAAAAATATATTTTAGGCCCAGTAGTGGTGGCACACTCCTTTAATTCCAGAACTTGGGAGGCAGAGGCAGGCAAATCTCTGAGTTTGAGGCCAGCCTGTTCTACAGAGTGTGTTCCAAGACATACAGGGCTATAGAGAAACCCTGTTTTAAAACAAACAAACAAACAACAATTTTTTTTCATACAACATGTTCTGATCATGGTTTCCTCTCCCTCATCTCCTCCCAGACATTTCCCATTTCCCTACCCTTCTAACTCTATGCTCTTTTTCTCTCTGTCTTTAGAAGATGAACAAACAAACAAAAAACCAGAATGAAACAAAATAAACAAAGAAAAAACATTAGGAGAAACACACACACATACAAATAAAATCAGAAACCATGATATACAAACAAAAGACAAGTAAAAAAAAAAGCCCCAAAAAGCAATATAAGACCAAAAAAAAAAAAAACCAACTTATTTTGTGTTGGCCATCTACAGCTGGGCATGGGACGAGTCCTTAAGTGTGGTTTCTATTCCCAGTGAGACTCTATTAGAGAAAGCTAATGTTTTCTTTGCAAGTTGTTGTCTATTGGAGATAGCTTCTTGGTTAGTGGTGGGAGCTCATGTTTATTTCCCACTGCACACCAGCACTGGGACTCCATCTGGCTTGGATCTGCACAGGCCCTATACCATGCTGCCACTAGACTGTGATTTATTTAATTATGTCACTTTTGTGTCTTCATTTCTTTTTCTCATCTGCAGAGTTAGATTCTGACGTCAATACTAGTGACTGATTTCCTAGGAGGATTGCAATTAATTCAATAAGTTAATTTGTATGAGGCACCCAAAGTAATGTCTAGTGAGTGCATTCGTGAACTTTTGCAACGCCTATAAGCTTGTCTTGTCATTGCTATTATTTACGGAGTAGAAATGCAGAAACTTTCTAGGAAGAAGCAGGTCACTGTTGGAGTTAAAACCAACCATCTAGAAATCTTCAGCCAGCAATACTGGCTGTGCAGCATCCCGCACAGAACTAGATAAACACAGCCCTATCGCTGTCTTCTGGCTCTGCCTCGTTGCCCAGTATCCTTGATCTAATGTGTTAGAAGGAGCTACTGCCTTTAATCTTTGAAATATAAGTGAAAAGGTGTCTCAAAGATACCTCGGGGCACCTTGTCCATTTAACTAGAGAATGACCCATCATGACGCTCAGCCTTTCCAAAGGAAGCCTCAAGAGTACCATTAAGCACAATTGGCTTGGGGCCTTTGGCTCAATATACTGTTGCTTCCTTACAGTCCTGCTGGGGGCTATTTCAGATTTAAAGATACACACACACACACATATGTAGCTATATATGGGTATCTAGGTACATACACATATGTCCTGTTACATATTTTTTAGGGAATATGAAAGCAAAACATGCAGCTTTAATAAAGTTGTTTCCTTCGAAAATAATATTTGTTATTGATTTACAAAATTAGACTCATGGCAACTTTTCTGGATTTTTTTGCATGATTTTGTAGGGCAATTAATCCTTCAACTGTCATCTGGTGTTTTTAATGAGGACAAAACTAATCAACTATATAGCAGACAGAAATTGTAGTCCTTCTGGCTTCTATTTCAATAGAATCAGAAAATTTCCAACTGCCAGATTTGACTTTTTTCACTAGGAAAACACAAGTATTTTAAGCATTTAATGTTTTGGTCTAAGAGTCAATAAACTCCAGTTTGTTTGTTTAACTTTCTGGGCCTTTTTAGTCCCAACCTATTTATAGTTCTTTTCCTTAGAAAGGAAAAAAAATCAAATGCAAGTAAAATTCTGGGCCACTCCCTGGAGTTTTAGGTGGAAAAGCCCTAAGATTCATGGACTGACATGGACTTTCAACTGAGAACCTAGAGGCAAGTCCACCAATCCTGTTTTCTGAGCCATCTTTGTGTTCTGTGGCAAAGGAAGGCTCTAGATTCTCTATGGCAACTTTTGAGATGCCTCTGATGCCTTCCTGCAAAGCTTTCAAGTGGTTCTCATCTCCCAGAGACCTTCTGTAGTGCTGTGTGCAAGACTCACACACGGGTTTCAGCCTGCAGCCTCCCTGTGCGTTTTCAGCCTTAGTTAGGTCTCAGCACGGAATTTGAGACTCCTCTAGATTGAGCCCCAATTCTCTTTAGTACCACCTGCTTCATAGCGCCCGCCACCTCACCCCCATATCCTAATCACTGTGACTGCCTGCTGTTTATACAATACTGTTATCTTTATTCCTGATTATCTCATTTGGACACTTAACCTTCAGATTCATTTCAAATAGTGATCAAACATGAATTAGACTTTCTTTCACCCTCCATCCCTCCTCCCTTCCTCCTTTCCTCTCTCCCTCTCTTTCTCTGTCGACCTCTGTCTCTAGTAGTACTCTTTTGAGAATGTCAAAGAAGTGTTTACCTTTTTTTATCAGGTGTACAATGTTTTGTCCTAGTATCCCATGTATTTGCTTAACTTCAATGTGATTGTGAATCTGGCTTGGCAACTTGATTGGAGTTGGAAATATGCACTTCTGAGTGAATCTGGGAGGGCATTTCCTAAAAGTATCTACTGAGGGCAGAATATTTTTCTTCTGACGGAAGCCCAGATGTGAAGAAGTGCAGTGAAAAAAACAGGAACACTTGCTTGCCTTGCTTACCTCAACCCCAGAGTTGTTGGCACTGCTGCCACTACTATCCTCTGCTGACATCAAATCCCAATGTGTTCAGCTTTCCAACCTGGACTAAGAGAAACGACTCTCCAGGAATCCTCTAGGTTTTCCATGCTAAAGACTGCTAAGGCTCCCAGCCTCATAGATGGAGCAGTTACTGGTGTTTCAGTCTCTCCAGCTTACATAAAATGCTATATGTAGTCTAGTCCACAGTATAAAGTCCAGCATCCATTGTTGGAATATACAACTCTATTATGTAATCCAATCTAATAAATCCCCTTTATAATATATGCTTATCTTATTGTTTGAGTTCTTCTAGGGAACCCTGACAAATACAATGAGCATTCTAGAAATAGTAACAACAGTAATATTTGCTATCTGATTGAAAAAATATTCTTTCAGGCTCAGAATAGTTGCTTATTCTTAAACAATTCTGAATTGCCCAGTGGATTTCATTTGAAAATTTGAAAAAGGGAGCATGAAAGAAGTCAGTATTATTTGAAGGCTAGTTTAAAATGAATATGAATATGTGTGGTTGAGTGTTAACAGATTAACCTGGTGTGATGGTTTGAATGAAAATAGCCCCCATAGACCCATAGGGAGTGGTACTATTAGGAGATGTGGCCTTGGTGAGATAGGAGTGACTTTTTTGGAGGAAGTATGTCACTGGGGGTAGTCTTTGATGTCTCAGACGCTCAAGCCATGCCCCAGTGTCTCACTTTCCTTGCTGCCTGTGGATCCGGATGTAGAACTCTCAGCTACTCTCCAGCAGCATGCCTGCCTGTGTGCTGCCATGCTTTCCTCTGTGACAATAATGGACTAAAAGCAAATATTTACCTTTATAAGAGTTGCTGTGGTCATGGTGTTTCTTTACAGCAATAGAAACCCCAACTAAGACACCTGGTGTGGTCTATCAAATGGTGGATTTCATTTTCTTCTATTGGAAGATGATGACTAAAATCTTTATGTACTCCTAGACCTAGATGAGTATTCTGTGGCTCCTATAGAATTTGTTTTACAGCCAAGATTATATGGAAGATGAGGAGGTTCTCAATGACTTCTCAAATTTACCACTGTATCCTAAGATCTCTTAAAGAAGAAAGGTGGAAAACCTGTGAATTCAGGCCACTCAAGGTAGGTTTGGCACACTTTACCAAACTTGGGAATCTCTTCTACTGTCTACCTGCCTGCTATGGTGGGGAGCATAGACTCAAACTGCTATTTCCTTTAAAGGAAGAAAAACCAATCAAAAGTCCCTGCCAATCAGGATGGATATGTGACTACCATATTCATGTAACAGATCACCTTGACAAAGATGAGGGCAGCAGGCCAGTTATATGGTTTGTTAGAGTGTCCTAGGTAATTATTTGGCTATGACTCCACCAGTCTCACCCCTAGGTTTATAGAAGTTCTTTAAATATGGCCCTTAGTTTCAGGGTGTTGCTATAGATTAATGAACTCTCAGCTAGCCCACAATGGCTCCTGTATATTGAGCATCCTCAGTTTGAAGCTCAAGCAGAGACTAAACAGCATCAAGAACCATGACTACGAAAGGGAGATAAAGCAACTTGCTTATTGGTTCTGTGACAGAAAGTTAAGAAGTAACACCACACACTTTCATTCTCCAGTTATTAAAAACATTTCAAATTTATTTTATTTTTATATTCTGTACTTGCATGGTGTATGTGTGGGGGAGGAGGGCGCATATGTTTGTGGTGCACATGTGAGTGGTGCACCTGTGTCATGGTACATGTGTAGATACCAGAGGAAAACTTAGTGAAGTTGATGATCACTTTCTGCCTTTATGTGGGTTTCAGGGATTGAACTCGGGTTGCTAGGCTTGTGCAAGAATTGCCTTTATCTGCTTAGCTATCTTTTCACTCTAAATTTTTGATTGGCATATATCCAGTATTCATTGTACATAGTACTGGGCTTCATAAGGACATTTTTTGTATAAGTATATAGTGTGCTTTGACCGTAGTTACCCTATACCGCCATCTATTAGTCTCCTTTGATTTCTTACACAATTTCACTTGTACTTTCATGTCATCTCTCTATATATATCACTTTTTGTATCTACATAATATCTAGGATTCACAAATGAGAGGAAACTTAATATTAGTCATTTTGAGACCAACTTAACTGCTTAATTTGGTAATTCTCAGCTACTTCAATTTTCCTAAAAATGACATAATTTAATTCTTCCTTATAGCTAAAAATTTCTATTGTGCGCATAATCCACATCAGCCCCAGCCTTAAGTACCTCTGAATGTGACTGTACTGTGCATGGCCCTTTAAAGAAATAATTGATTTAAAGCAAGCCACTAGGATGTGTCCTGTCTGATGTGACTGATTTTTAAATTTAATCTTTAAATTTTATTTATTTATTTTGCATCACAGTTTCACTTCCTTCCTCTTCCTCCATGATTGATGTTTTTAAAGAAGAGGAGCATGGAACCCCCAGAGAGATGCAGAGCACATGTACATAGAGGGCTGGATGACTCTGGGTGAAGAGGAAGCAGGATAACTGCCACCCACCATCAAGTAATGAGGCCTCAGAGCAAACTGTCTACTGGTGCTTTTACCTAGACCATCTAACCAACAGAACTGTAAGAAAATAAATTGCCATCATTTAAGCCACCCAGTCTGTGCATTTTGTTATGGCAGCTATAGAGAACTAGTTAATTTTCCTCCTGCTTCTAGTCTCCTATTTCTCCTTTTGCCAGGATAGATCTGGCTGGTGGTGGCTATGATGATAATAACTCTTTCATTAGTGCCCGGGTGGCCCACTGTCAGACATTGAATGCTTACTACATACAGACAGGACGTAATCTCACAATTTAGACCCAGTAAATTCCCAGTCTTTAGGAGCAGAGCTATTATATTGTAGTCTACTTCTAACACAGCCCCTTTACCCTATCCTTTTGAGAAATGCAGGAGCTCTTGCATGCTATCAGACCTGAACTGACATCTGATATTTCATTGGTTCACTTTCTGTAAAATCCACTTGGGAGAGATGTAGGTCTGTAATTATTGCTGTTGAACTGTTTTTATTTTGCCTAAGAGGACAAATTCCAGCAATGTTCTGCTCAATTTCTCTTCACCTCTATAGTACAGGATCCCCTGCCTAAAGAATGGTGCCATCTGCAATGGATGGGTCTTCTTTCCACAATTAATGCCCCTCTAACAGGCCCATTGTTGAATCAAGGGTTGCTCCCATCTCATAGCACTGCTAAGAAGTTATTGGGTCATGAGGAAACTAATTTAATCAATGGATTAATCTTTTTATGAGTTCACAGCTGAATAAACTATTAGGTTCCTAGTTGGAGCAATTGGTCATTGGGGACATTCTTTGTAATTTTTGAAAGTAATTTTCCCCATACAATATATTCTAGTTACTGCTTCCTCTCCCCCTAGTCTTGCCAGATCCTCCTCAATTCCCATTTCATCTGGAGCCACATATTTTCTTTCATTAGAAAACAAACGGCATCTAAGAAATAATTATAAAACAAAATAAAATGTAATACAATACAATAAAACAAAAACAAATTTGAATAGCACAAGACAAAGAAATAAAAGAAAAAGAGCCAAAGAATAAATGCAAGAAATGCATGCAGACACAGAGACACATATCTTTGCACACACAGAAATTCCTTTTTAAAAAAAAGCTGGAAGCCATAATATGTACTCCAAGGACCTGTTACAGCCACACTGAACCTTATAGAAGAGAAAGTGGGAAGTACACTTGAACGCATTGGCTCAGGAGACCACTTCCTAAATAGAACCCCAGCAGCACAGACATTGAGAGAAACAGATAATAAATGGGACCTCCTGAAACTGAGAAGCTTCTGTAAAGCAAAGGACATGGTCAACCAGACAAAACAACAGCCTACAGATTGGGAAAAGATCTTCATTAACCCCACATCAGACAGGGGTCTGATCTCCAAAATATACAAAGAACTCAAGAAATTGGTCATCAAAAGAACAAATAATCCAATAAAAAAATGGAGTACAGACCTAAACAGAGAACTCTCAACAGAGGAATCTAAAATGGCTGAAAGATATTTTATAAATACCTTTATAAGGAAATGTTCAACATCCTTAGTTGTCAGAGAAATGCAAATCAAAGCAACTCTGAGATACCATCTTACACATGTAAGAAAGGCCAAGATCAAAAACACTGATGACAACTTATGCTGGAGAGGTTGTGGGGTAAAGGAAACACTTCTGCATTGCTGGTGGGAATGCAAGCTGGTACAACCCTTTTGGATGTCAGTGTGACGATTTCTCGGAAAATTAGGAGCAAACCTTCCTCAAGACCCAGTAATCTAACTTTTGGGTATATATCCAAAGGATGCTCAATCATACTACAAGGACATGTGTTCAACTATGTTCATAGCAGCTTTGTTTGTCATAGCCAGAACCTGGAAACTACCTAAATGCCCCTCAACCGAAGAATGAATAAGGAAAATGTGGTACATTTACACAATGGAGTACTATATAGCAGAAAAATGACATCTTTAATTTTGCAGGAAAATGGATGGAGCTAGAAAACATCATTTTGAGTGAGGTAACCCAGACACAGAAAGACAGTTATCACATGTGTTCACTCATAGGTGGTTTTTAAACACAAAGCAAAGAATGCCAGCCTAGAAACCACAATCCCAGAGAACTTAGACAACAATGAGGACACTAAGAGAGACTTACATAGACCTAATCTACATGGGAAGTAGAAAGCAGAAAAAGATAAGATCTCCTGAGTAAATTGGGAGCATGGGGACCTTGGGGGAGGGTTGAAAGGGGGGTAGGGAGAGGCAGCAAGAAGAGCAGAGATAAATGTAGAGATCAATAAAAATAAAAAAATATTCTAAAAAAGAATCACTGTCTTAACATTATGAGGCAAAGAACCTCCAAGCGTGAGTGAGTTTTCTGTTATCCATCTACTACTTGGCATAGGCCTACTCTTAAGAGTAGTTTGTTTCTCCACTGAGATTCCCTTGAAGAAAGCTAATTTTTCATTTTTAAGTAAATATTAGTTAGTGATAACTCCTGTGTTATTGTTGGGGCATGTAGTCCCTTCTTGGGAGTATGCTCTTATACTTTTAAAAATTGCTGTATATTCATTGGGTTTCATTATGACATTGCATGATCATCCTGTGGGATAATGCTCTTGTATCTGTAAAGATTTGTCACTTGTATTAGTTTAATAAAACACTGATTGGCCAGTGGCCAGGCAGGAAGTGTAGGTGGGGCAACTAGACTAAGAGAATTCTGGGAAGAGGACGGGCTCATTCTGCTGTCATCACCTAGATGCAGAGGAAGCAAGACAAAAATGTTGCACTCTGAAAGGGTACCAAGCCACGTGGCTAACACAGATAAGAATTATGGGTTAATATAAGTTGTTAGAGCTAGTTAATTCTAAGCCTGAGTTATCAGGCCAAACAGTTTATAATTAATATAAGCCTCTGTGTGTTTCTTTAGGACTGACTGGACAGGACAGAAACTTCTGTTTACACCTGCAATACTTTCTTTTCCACTTCTGCCCACTTTCTTGCAAATGATACAATTTAGTTTCTTTTTTGATAGAATAAAGTCTAATATATAAATGTCATATTTTCTCATTCATTTATCCATTGATAGGCATGTAGGCTAATTATCTCTCATACACTCACTTACAATAATAAAAATTCTAAAAATAAAGTATAACTGTGCTCCTGACTGACTCTAAAGACTTCAAAAATTTACTGAACTTATCCAAATACCAGTTGATTCTGACACAAATGGGATGTTACCCTTTTCTCCAAAAGCAATCATGTAGATAACTTTTCATTTCTCTTGGGTCAATACTTTGGACCAGAATTTCTGTGTCACATGAAAAACTTACATTTAACATTTTAAGTTATTGTTAAACTGTTTTCTAAAATAGAAGTCTTTTTAAATTTTATTTATTTATTATAATATTATTTATTAATATTATACAGTGTTCTATCTGCATGCCAGAATAGGGGACCAGAAAGAATTACAGATGGTTGTGAGCCACCCTGTGGTTACTGGGAATTGAACTCAGGACCTCTGGAAGAACAGCCAGTGCTCTTAACCTCTGAGCCATCTCTCCAGCCCCTAAAATAGAATTTTTATCAGTTTGCATTCATATCACAATCTATGAGTTTTGTTTCTTCACACTTACATTCTATTGTGTATGAAATTGTATGCCATTGTGGTTTCAATTTTTCTTCCCCAATGATTAATGATGTTGAGCATCTTGTGAAACTTAATATGCATTTGTATATCTTTGATGAAATGTCTATTGAAATATTTTGCACGTATTTCAATTGAGTTGTTTTATAGTATTGTAAGAACCTTTTGCTTATTCTGATAGAGTTCTTTGACATGAACTGTGAATTCACCAATACAAGTCAATTACAGCACACAGTATACTTAATATGGTAAGAATATTCTTTTTTTTTTTTTTGGTTTTTCGAGACAGGGTTTCGCTGTGGCTTTGGAGCCTGTCCTGGAACTAGCTCTGTAGACCAGGCTGGTCTCGAACTCACAGAGATCCGCCTGCCTCTGTAAGAATATTCTAAATGAAGCTTTTCAATTCAATTCAATTCTGTTAATTTTATTGGGTACCAACTATATTCTATATTCTGTGTATTGGAGACTCAATAAGACAAAAACCCTTGTTCTTAGAAAAATAAGTTGTTATTATTAATGGTTGCATGGTTAGTGGGTAGAAACAACTGGGTTTTGGACCAGGCCTTTTCTTCTGAAGCCCAAGATCTAAGCTGTTCCTCTACATAGCTCAAGTCTTATTGTAGTCTAGTGTGTAGTTAATCTACTGTTCAACATACCTCAAAATCTTTATGATCACTATATATCGTACTATGGAAATATGAAATGTCAGAAGCAGTTTATATTTAAGAGCAGAAACTTAGAGAATGAATTTTCATTTATTTAGATCAATAGTTTATTTTCATATATGCCAGATATATGTAATCTCTATATTGTTCCTCAAAGGCATAACCATTACTGCAAACTCCCTCATTGAGTTATAGCTCTACTTCTCCACCCTGAAGCCTTGAAGAATCTTAATAAATGGATAGGTAGAAAGTTTTATTGTTTTGCTTTATTTTGTTCATTTTTTTGAGACAGGATTTCTTTGTGACTCAGGCAGCTCTTGAATTCACTATACAGGTGAGATGGATGATCTTGCACTCCTGATCTTCCTGCTTCCACCTCCTCAGTGCTGGCATTTTAGACATGCGACACCATGCCTGGCTGGATTATTTTATTCTGAGTCTTAGAAAATAGGTTACTGAAAGATCAATGGAGTTAGTTCTTTACCTTGATGTTAGGATGTTTCCTCTTAAGATTACAGCGAGGCATGGGACCTTTGATTTCCTAGTCTCTTCTCAGCCTAACCTTTGATTAGCAACAGCTTCAACAATAATAATCATCTCTGAATATAGTGTTTTCCTGAATCTCTAGCCACAGCAGCATTGAGGGACATCTCCTTCACCCGATGGTGGCAGCCGGAAACTGCTCTGTTAGCTGTTCTCTTGAGTTCTGTCCTCCAGGACTATAACTGGAAACCAAACAGCTACACAGAATGTTCCTGACTAAGGTTGCTGCTCTGTTAAAATGTGCTTTCAATAGAGTTCCTCTCCAGAAGGAGAGATAGCCATACCATCCCAGGCGGTCACTGTTGGAGCTATTCAGCTCTTCCCTTTGGCTCTGGGTACTTCTGATATTTTGTAGCACTGGACCACAACAGGGCAGCACCCTCAAGCATTCAGTAGGCAGATCTGTCATCCAAGGTGGGCCCTGGATGTTTCTAATTGTATCTAGGTCAAGTAACTTCATCTTTGTGGGGTTTAGATTCCTCATTTGTAAAATAGAGTAATATGTTTTTTCACCTTCTTTGGTTACTTTGAGGATTAGTAATCTATGAAAAGCACAGTGTCTGACACTCCGGAAACACTCAATATATTAGCTAGTATAAAATTGCTAGATACAGAAAAAATTGTTTAAACAAACTATGAAAGAGACTTGTAAATGGTGCTAAATTCTTCCCACTGGGCTTTAAGGCATCCTGCGAATTGGCAAAAGAAATAACTGCTTGTTCTTGCTAGTAAAATACTATGATTTTGCTCCTGCCTTTCTCATGTGGGCATTTTCAATGCTCTTATTCCTTCACTAAGGAACCACTCAGCTTTCAGTTCAAGCTGATATCACGTGAGAAATACACTGTTAGCTTTCTTTGTATGTATAACTCTAATATTGCCCTTCCTAGATTGCGTTGTAGCAATTGTTAGTTGGACTTTGTTACCAGATTTATAATACTTAAAAGACAGATTTTTTTGCATTATTCATCAAAGCATTTAACGTCAACATGCATTCAATGTAAATTATTATTTATGAGATGTTTGCATTCCTTTGTGTGTATTTAACATTTTAAAATACATTTCAGTTTTTATTATGCGTATTGAAATGTTTACTAATTTTCATGTATAGCTAGTAGATATGGGATTAGCTGGCACAATTCTAAATGACTCATACTCTCAGATCATTTTGATCATATCTCAATTATAGAAATTTAAGTAGAGTATATTATGAATGATTTATTCATATATCTGTTTTCTGTCTATGATCATTTGTAGTCTGAAGATTTATCTTTGTATCCTATTCCATAACACAGTGCTTACTCTATATTAAATGGTCAATAAATTATAGCGTGTTAGTAAATTCTCTATTGCCGTGGTAAAATAGCCTGACATAAAGAAACTCAAGGAAGAAAGAGTTTATTATGGCTTGTGCGTCCAGAGGGATAGATTCCATCATGACAGGGAAGGAAGGTATGGAGGCTGCTAGGGGAAGCATGTTTATGGAAGCAGGAAGTTGGTTGATAATATTTTCACCCAAACATTGGAAGTAGAGAGAAACAATAGGATGTGGGATGAGGTTACACCCCCCCCCCAAAGTCTGCCCTCTCTCACTCTTCCTTTAGCAAGGCTGTACTTTTGGAAGATTCCATAACTGCCCCAAACAGTTCTGCTGACAGGAGACCAGGTGTTTAATTATTTGAGCCTATGGGAGACATTTGTCATTTGAACAATCACAAATACTATTTCTATACTTATTTAACAACTATTAAGTGCCTGGAAATTTATATACTTTTCATTTAATCATATTTATTCATTTGGGTAGTTTATAGATAATTCAGTCTCAGAAAGGAAGTAATTGGAGTGAAGTATAAATTAAGAATGATGGGATTGAAGCCCTTGTCCCTGATATTAGGACATGAATCTCATCAATATAATTGTGGGTCCCTGATTAACTTTATTTAAAATTGGTGATATTTATCATACACTTGAATCCTTTGCGATTCAGTATCGTATATCAGAAATGAATGAACCCTGTTAGGTAACATCTAGACTGTCTTTCAACTTCAGATACTACTATTATGATTTATGCAATTTTTTTTCCATTCACCAATTGTTTCCCAGAGTACAAAATACCTCCCAAATTAGACCTACTTATGCCACTTGGTTACTTTAAAAGAGCAACTAAAGTTCCCACATAAATTATTACAAGGCATATGAATAGTAATAATGATTTTTGTGGTAGTGGGCATTGACCCTAGGATGTTGTACGTTGTAGGAAGGTGATCTACCACTGAGCTATATCTCTAGCCCCCAAATTAAGTACTCTATTTCTTTTTTAATTATTGGGAAATTGAAGCGTATCTTGTTAGTATCCTTACTTGGTTCTGGTGCTTAATATTGGTATTCCTATTTAATTAATTTGAAGATTGTTGTGAGGATACATCTAATTTCAATAGATAAACCATCAATATGTTCCTGAAATCTTCCCTCCATCTGCTAATATTTACGAACAAGACAGTAAAAAAATCTTTTCTTAATAAATAAAATAGAGACTATCTTTTTTAAATAAAAAATGAACTTTTTTCATACAATATATTCTGATAATACTTTTCCCTCCCTCATATCCTCTCAGATCTTCCGCACCCCACTCACCCATCAAACTCCAGACCTCCTTTCTTTTTGTCTTTAGAAAATGAATCAGCAATTGAAACAAACCAACAAGAAGAAAAAGAAAACAAAGATACACAAAAAAGAAAATCCATAGAAATACAGATATACACATATACACAATATATATATATACATATATATATGTGTGTGTATATATATATATATATATTGTGTATATCCATACACAAACCCATAAAAATTCAAAATCAGAAATCCTAACAAAGACCAATAAGGTAAAAAAATGACCAAAGTGTCATCAGACAAAAAAAATTTCCCAAAATATTATTGAATTTATTTTGAATTGACTGTTTACTGCTGAGCATGGGGCCTGTTCCTAAGTGTGGTTTGTGTACCGTTTTGTCCCTATTCTACTGCTGTGAAGAGACACCATGACTAGAAAAACTCTTACAGAAGAAAGCATTTAATTGGGTCTTGCTTACAGTTAGTGCAGAGGTTCAGTCCATTATCATCACAATGGGACATGCTGGCAGGCAGACAGATATGGTGACTGAGAAGGAGCTGAGAATTCTGCATCTAGATCTTCAAGCAGCAAGAAGAGAAACAGACACTGGGCCTAGAAAATTTTTTTGTATTTTATTTTTACTTATTTTCAATCACATGTTTTTATTTATTTACTTTTTATACTCCTTTCATTTATTTTAATACCAACTACAGTTTCTCCTCCCTCCTCTCCTCCCGTTCTCCCCACTGGCTCCCATCTACTCCCACTCCCCGTTTACTTCTGTCTCCAATCAGAAAGGGGCAGGCCTCCCATAGGCTTGAAGAGAGCATGGAACATCAAGTTGAGTCCTGACCAAGCTCTTTCTTCCCTTGCATCAAGGCTGGGCAAGGTATCCAGCGTGGGGAACAGGTTCCCAAAAGCCAGCAAAGTGCCAGGGACAAGTCCTGATCTCACTGCTTAGAGCCTTACAAAGAAACCAAGATATACAACTGTCAAACACATGCAGAGGGCCTATGTCAGTCCCATGCAAGCTCCCTAGCTGTTGTCCCAGAGTTCATGAGCTACCAGCAGCTGAGGTCAGCTGCCTCTGTGGGTTCCCCTGTCATGACCTTAACCCCCATGGCTCAAGCAATCCTTCCTCCCTTTCTTCAACAGAACTCCTGGTGCTCAGCTCAGTGGTTGACTATAGATCTCTGCATCTGTTTCCATGAGTTATTGAATAAAGGCTCTCTGATATGTTCTGGCACCCTCTCCTCTATTGTTAGGCATCTTGGCTTGGATCATCCTTGTGTATTCTTGGGGGTTTCTGTGGCACCAGTTTCTCCCTAACCCCAAAAGGCCCCCCATTAAGACATGTACTTCATTACTCCCTGCCTCCAACCTGCCCATAACCCACCTCCTGTACCCATCCCACCCAATCAGCTCTCTCAAGTTACCATCTCTCCACCCTCCCCACCTATGCTCCCAGATTATCCAGGAGATCTCTTCTATCCCCCCTTCCCAGGGTAATCCCTTCACTCTTCTTTGGGCCTTCCTTGTTATCTAGCCTCTCTGGGGCCATGGATTGTATGTTCCTATATTTTACTCCTAATATTCACTTATGAGTGAGTACATACCATGTTTGTCTTTCTGGATCTGGGTTATCCCACTCGGGATAATTTTTTTGTAGTTCTATCTATTTGCCTGCAAATCTTATGATGTAATTTTTTTCAACCTTAGTAACCCTCCATTGTGCAAATGTACTACATTTTCCTCATCCATTTTTTGGTTGAGGGGCATCTAGGTTGTTTCCAGGTTCTGGCTATTATGAATAATGCTGCTATGAACATAACTGAGCAAGTATCCTTGTGGTGTGATTGAGCATCCTTTGGATACATGCCCAGTATATCTTGATTCCTAATTTTCTGATAAACTGCCATATTGATTTCCAAAGTGGCTGTACACTTCCACCAGCAGTGGAGGAGTTTTCTTCTTAAGTCAACACCTTCTCTACATGTGACTCAAAGATTTTAAACCTTAAAACTCACCCCAAGTGACATACACACTTTGACAAGACCACACCTACTCTATCAAGGCCACATCCTTTCAAATAGTGCCATTCCCTATGAGCCTATGGGGGACATTACCATTCAAACTATGACATATAGTTTTCCCAAGAAAGAAAACTAATTTTTCTTTAGTAATTGTTTGACGCAGATAGCTTCTAAGGTAAAGATGGGACTCATGTCCACCTTCTCCCTCATCCCTGAGACCCTTTCTGCCTTGGACCTGCTCATGCTGTCACAGTCTCAGTGAGTTCATATGTGCATCAATTGTATTGTGTGTAGATGACGCTATTCCTTGGTGTCTTCCATCCCCACTGGCTCTTTCAATTTTTTTTTTTTGCTTCTTCTTCCACAGAGTTCCCTGAGCCCTGATGTGAAGGGTTTGAGGGAGACATCCCATTTAGAACTGAGTTTTCTAAGGTCTCTCACTCTCTGCATATTGTCCAGTTATGGGTATTTATTAGTTCTTGTCTCCTGCAGGAGGTAGCTTCTCTGGCTATGGCTGCAAGACACTATGATCTATGAGTAAAGAAGAATGAGTAAAACAAAACAAAAAAAAGAAAAGTCATTTTATTGCCATATTCCTTTAGTGTAACGGTGGTGTTTTGTTTTCCTCTAGACCCATTACCTATCTAGTCTCAGATTTTTGGCCATCCAAGAAGTGCCAGGCATGGGTTCTACTGTTGGGGGAAGGCCTGGTTGTTCATCCTGCTTCCCAGTTCCTGGCTACCCTGCTAGTTTAGCCAGGAAATAACCACACAGAAACTGTATTCATTAAATCATTGCTTGACCCATTAGCTTTAGCATCTTACTGGCTAACTCTTACATCTTAATTTAACCCATACCGGCAAAGATTTAGCATGTCTGACTCTAGTGGCTCCATGGTATCTCTCTGGCTCTGCACTTCTTTCTCCCAGTGTTCAGTTCTGTCTTCCCTGCCTACTTAAGTTCTGCCCTCTCAACAGGCCAAGGCAGTTTCTTTATTCATAAATGGTAATGACAACACACAGAGGGGACTCCCACATCACCTCCCCTTTTCTGTTTAAATAAAAAGGAAGGATTTAACTTTAACATAGTAAAATTGCAAATAACAAAACAGGAATAAAATAAAAATTACAGTTACAATATTTATATCTATTTTATCTTTTATCATAACTAAGGAAAACTATATTACTACTATTTATTTTTCAGCTTCATTAAAGACTCCAGAAGGATATATAATATTACCTAAGTGAAAAGTGGATTATAAGCAACTTCCAAAACTCTAGAGTTGACAGAGACATCTGGACAGTCACCCCTAGTTTTTCTGTACCAGTGGGGCTTCTATTTTCAGCCTACAGGTGTATAGTATCCATCAGACTTTTCCAGGAAGCAGGAAATTTCAAAGACAGGTCTGCCTATAATGGCAGCTTGCCAGTCACTTTCTTCTGTATCCTGCAGAATGTCTAGCAGACTCTTTCATGAAACAGAAATCCCAAAGGATCATCTCACCTTTAGGCAAGTTCAGCAGTCATTTCTCTGTGGGTTCTGCATGTCCAGTCTAACAGTCCAGGCAAGAGCAGTTTCTTGCTCAAATGGCTAGCCATATTCTGAAGGTCTCTAAAAGATTTGAAGAATACCTAACTAATTGAATTATGTCTCTATACATCTAGAAAATCTAACTAAATTGACTCCAAGCTTGACTATTATAGATGATTATTTATTAACTTATATTTCTTAATTATACATTACATTTTTAAATGAACTACACAAATGCAATACCTTAATCAAGATCAGAAATATACATAAAACAAGACTGACATTAAATTTTCACCCATAAACCAAGATCCGTACCAATGCAAATTATTCATATCTATATCATATCCCTCTTAAAATGTAAACAAACATTTATAGACAATATTTGGGAATATGGGCATAGATTTGTCCATACTGCTTCCTGCTGTTTCAGGGACCTGTTGATCAGGTCTTTCATGGTGTATCCTGTGTGCTAGGTTCATCTCAGTCAGCATTTGTGTGAAGTAATTTTTTTGAGGGTGTTCATGGGAACATTTCAGGGGGACATGGTCTATCAAACCATATTGGTCTAGAAGCAATTCACAGGTTCTCATCTTCTGTGAAAACAAAAGAAGAATTTCTTTTCCAAAGCAACTTATTCTTAGACACAGATTTTGGAATCAAGATACCTTTATAGAATACATGCTGCTTTATCTTAGCAGCCCATACAATAAAATGTCTCTCTGTACTTAGCTCCTTCATCATCAAAAAATTCAAAGAAAACACAATAATATACATAATCCAAACTCTCTTTGTATTTTCCATCTTTACATGGCTTATTTTTTTTTACCACTTTTAATCTATTACTGTCTATACTGTCTCTTTAAAGACTGTTTTTTTAATGACTTACTTATTTTCCAGCTCTCTATTTTTTTCTCTCTCCTAAACCTATGTACATTTATTCAACATTGTGACCCATTTAGAGTTCTTTTATGTCTGAATGTGTAATTATTTTTTGATCAGAAGGTTTTCTTAAAATTCTAAGCAGCTTAGTCTCAGTGGCCCTGGGTGCTGACTTGGCCTTTCTGAAGCTTTAAATATGGTGGAAGTACTTCACCTCAGTTCTAGGAATGCCAGGTGGGAGCCATCCTCACCACCTAAACTCTGGATAACACCATGCAGCATATAAACCTTTTTTTTAAAATAAAAGCTAAATTCACTATGCAGTGCACTATGCTGCCTGGAAATAACTCTGTGTATGGTGGCAGAAATCCACCATGCTCTCCTGCCTGTGCACTCCTAGCAGTCCTGATCCCGCCACCTGCCCAGGTGGAGGGGAGCCACTGAGCTGTGGTCATAGTCTCAGCTACTTTCCTCCCAACCCTAAGTGGGCACACAAACACCCAAGCCCCAAAATGCCATTGAAATGCTTCATAGCCTGAGTTTGTGCTCACGGCATGGCCCATGGTCAGGAAGCTGCCATTTTGGAACTATGGCTGCTACTGCTGAATCAGTAAGATCTCTCTTTAAAAAGCTGCAGCATGCCGCCAGCAAACATTAAAAAGCTGTGTTAAACTCTGTTTTTTTCCTTTTGTCTAAAATTTGTTTTCAAGTGTTCTCAGGTTTATGTGAATTTAGATAGCCACATAGGCACCAATTGTTGGGATAGACCTGTTTGTTCGTCCTGCTGCCCAGTTTCTGGCCACCCTGCTAGTTTAGCCAGGAAATAACCACACAGATACTGTATTCATTAAATCAATGCTTGGCCCATTTGCTCTAACATCTTATTGGCTAACTCTAGCATCTTAATTTAACGTATTTCTAGTAATCTGTGTATCACCATGTGGCAGTGGCTTACCAGCAAAGATTTGGCATGTCTGACTCTGGTAGCTCCATGGTGTCTCTCTGTCTCTACTCCTCTTTCCCCAAGAATTCAGTTGTTTTCCCTGCCTACTTAAGGTCTGCCCTATCAACAGGCCAAGGCAGTTTCTTTATTCATTATTGGTAATGACAACACACAGAGGGGACTCCCACATCATTCTACCTTCTGGAATGGGCCTTAAATCTGACCAGATAATGGGTGGCTTGAATACTTCCATAACTTCTGTGCCACTATTGCACCAGTATCTTGCACCCAGGTAATCATTGTAGATTGAGAAGTTTGTAGTTGAGTTGTTGGTTACCTTCTTCCTTTGGAAGAATGTAGAATACCTTCCAGTACCATGAATACCAATCAGTATGGGTAAAAGTTCAACTGCTCTGTATTCAGTGAGATATGCAAGTATGGTCTTCAGCAATGGGGCCTTAGCAATTGAGACTACCTCCTATATTAACTTTCTAATTGAAGTAAAAGTCTTAAATATTCTAACTTCAACTTCATGTGTGTTTCCTAAAAGTTATAAAATTATGATTTTATATATTCAAGGTTTTATATAAATAGAACTCTTAGTTAATAATATATAATGAAATTAGACTTTTTAGTTCTGGAAGAGGGGTTAGTGTAGCCTGTAGGCCAAATGTGATTAAAATCAATGTTTGTAAATAAAGTTTTATTATGTTGCCATCATGCCCAGTTAAAAATACATTATTGCTTGCTATTTTAGTGCTATGTTGGCCAATAAAATCAGAAATATTGGTTATCTGGTAATTTACTAAAATGTATCTAGTTCTATCTAGAACATACTTGTTTGGGTTGCTAAATATCTGTGGCAACAGCCTCTGCTTTGATGTCGCACAGGATTCAGAAGTGACCCATTTCTTAAGAGGACTTCACACAGAAGCTGGTTGGAATCCCAGGATGGCCAAAGTTTGAGAAGAAGAAAGAAATAGTTATCTTTGGATTTGCATTGTTAAAGAATAAATTTATTTTGTACCAGCTGAGATGAGAATGGGAAACAGTGATCAAATGGATAGGAGAGCTTCAATTCTAGAACTTTCTCCTAAATTCTTCTGCGGCCTTAAATAGTAAAATATTTTTAACTTTTCTTTTTTATATTGAAAAATTCATACAGTATATTCTGATCACATTTCCCGTCCTATATCCTCCCACCTTCTTACCTTCCCAATGCCAAGCTATTCCTTTCTCTTTAGAAACAAACAAACCAGAATTAAAAGAAAACAAAGAAACACCCATACACAAACACCCACACACCATACCCATAAAACACAAAATCAGAAACCATAATATAGAAACAAAATATCAGAATACAAAAATGCCCAATAAAAACAATATGAGACAAAAATATATACAAGCAAAACAAACCATTGAGTTTGTTTTGTATTGGCCATCTACTGCTGAGTGTGGGGCCTACCCTTAAGTAGTGGTTAATATACTCAGTAAAACTTCAGTGGATAAAACTAACTTTTCCTCTGCAAACAGCTGTGAATTGCAGATAGCTTCTTGGCTAGGTGTGGGAGTCCATGTCCAGTTTCCCCTTTCAGCACTGGAACTCAGTCTAGTTTGAACCTATGTAGGCTCTATGCATGCTGCCACAGTCTCTGAATTTATATGTACATCAGCCTTGTTGTATCTGGAAGACACTGTTTCCTTGAAATCATTCACCACCTATGGCTCTAACAATCTTTCTGTCTCTTACTTCCACATAGTTCCCTGAGCCTTAAGAGAAGGAGTTTAATGAAGTCATCTCATCTAGGACTGAATGGTCCAAAATCTCTCACTCTTGGCATATAGTATGATATTTATCTTTTCTTTGTGTCCTTTGTAGGAGTGAAATATTATTAATATTTTAAATATCCATATGAAACTTAACTGAATCTCAGTAAGGATCAGTGAAATTCACCTTAATATATTTAGTTGCAACCTTTCCATTTAGTTGCAAAATTCCAAAATATTATTGTCAGGGTAGCTGTGGTAGTTTGAATGTAATTGTCCCCTATAATCTCATAGGGAGTGGCACTATTAGGAGGTGTGGCTTGTTGAAGTGGGTATGACCTTATTGAAGGAAGTGTATCACTGTGGGGGCAGGCTTTGAGGTCTCTTTTGCTCAGGATACTGCTCAATGTCTCAGTCAACTTCCTGTTACCTGCAACATATAGGACTCTCAGCTATTCCTCCAACACCATGTCTGCCTCCATACCATCATGCTCCCCACCATGATGAAAATAGACTGAACCTTTAAACTGTAATCAAGTCATCTCAATCAAATCTTTTCATTTATAAGCATTGCCGTGGTCATGGTGTTTCTTCACAGTAATAGAAAACCCTAACTAAGACAGAAACTTATGCTTGTTTAATTATGATCATTGGTTAATGATTATTGATTCTGGATCTGTCTGATGCTTAAATAAATTAGCATATGTAGAATACCAAACAGAGCCTGGAACTCAGTGTATCTTGGTCATTATGAGGTAACTATTTCAAAGGAACTAAAACATACCAAGGAAATATCTGTTTTCTGCCTATGAAATATTTTCTCCTGGAAGTTACTCTGGATTTTTATTTAGAAAATCAGCTAGAACAATTTCTATATTTATTTTCAATATATAATCCAATGATAACATTATATAAGAAAAATGAATTAGATATGTATGAGAAAATTAATTATGTTTGGCAGGGACTCCATTTTTAGAACATGTTCTGGTGATTCTCTAGATGCCTTAAGCAGAAGGAAATTACATACAAACCAAAGGAAATCAGCAAATTTGAATGCTATTCTCTAGACATGAGACATTAGTGAGTATATGCTCTTTGGCAGATACCAGTTCTTTAGGACTCCAGGAAATATAGCATCCACCATGTTGTGGAACAAAATGAAACTATCACTGGAGAAAATATTATGATTTACTTTAAGTCTCACCAATGCTAGTTAGAATTTGTCTTAAAAAAATAACACTGGGGCTGGAGAGATAGCTCAGTGGTTAAGAGCACTGCCTGCTATTCCAAAGGTCCTGAGTTCAGTTCCCAGCAACCACATGGTGGCTCACAACCATCTGTAGTAAGATCTGGTGCCTCCTTCTTGCCTGAAGAACAATGTAGGCCAGGCGGTGGTGGCGCACGCCTTTAATCCCAGCACTTGGGAGGCAGAGGCAGGCGGATCTCTGTGAGTTTGAGACCAGCCTGGTCTACAAGAGCTAGTTCCAGGACAGGCTCCAAAACCACAGAGAAACCCTGTCTCGAAAAACCAAAAAAAAAAAAAGTAAGAACAATGTATATCTAATGAATAAATAAAATTTTTAAAAAAGTAACACCTATTCTTATGTCCTTGCCCACATTCTTTCAGTATTTATGTCTGGGTACGACAGCATGACTTTTAATTGTGGGTTCTTGTGATCTTTTAGGAATGGCCTAGCCACTGCAGCTCCTCTGTTTACCCACAAATATTACGTAAGACATAGTCACAAGTTAATATTATCTGGAAATAAACCTTAATGAATGTCTTATGGAAACTGTTGGATATATAGACAAGCCCTCTCAGTAACATGAATGTATTTAAGATATATGTGTTCTATACTGACTTTCAGAGCTTTTCAGTAGGTTGCTTCTTCAATTTCTAAAATAGTTGTTTGCTTCAATCATATACTTTCTTCCTATCTTCTCTTATTTCTTCTTGTATTAAAATATTGCCCAAGACTAACTTCAAAATATAATGCATGTATACAAGTCCTAATCTGTGCGTAGGCATTGGAGGGAATGATGTGATAATGACAAGGTGAAAAAGAAGGCAAAGTGAGAAACTTGCTTAGTTCTGTTGTAAACTGTATCCTATTGGTTAATTTCCACTTTGTATTTACAGAAGAACTTTCATAAGCATGCAATTGAACAAGTTAACTATACAATGACAAACTATTTTCTTTAGCTGTAAAATCATCAGTTTCTATAAAACAATTTTTATATATGAGATAAGTGGAAATGGAAGCACATACAGTGCGTATGAAGTTTAAATAAATGAAGTTCAAATAAAGTTGGACATGGTAGCTGTGGCTGTCTGAACCAGAATGGCTTCATAGACTCATATATTTGAGTATCTGGTCCCTAGTTGGTGGAACTGTTTTGGAAGGATGAGGAGATATGACAGTGTTGAAAATGATATGTCACTGGGGGGCAGAAATTGAAGTTTCAAAAACCCCATGCCATTACCAGTTACTTTTCTCTGCCTGATGCTTGTGGGTCAAGATGTGAGCTCTCAGCAATTGCTACTGTGCCATGCCCACCTGTCTGCTACCATATTCCCTACTATGATGATCATGGTTTCTAACCCTTTGAAACTGTGAGCTCAAATGAAATGTTCTCTTTTATAAGTTGACTTGGTGATGGTGTTTTGTTACAGCAATTGAAAAATAACAGTGGAAAATATCTATAATCCCAGCACGTAGGAGGTAGGGACAGGAAGATAGGGAGCTCAAGTTAGCCTGGTACAAATAGCAAGACCCTTTCTCAAACAAAAACCCAAACCAAAGCTAAAACACCTCCACCTTTTTATTTGTATTTTATTTTATTTTATTTTATTTTATTTTATTTTTTTGGTTTTTCGAGACAGGGTTTCTCTGTGGCTTTGGAGCCTGTCCTGGAACTAGCTCTTGTAGACCAGGCTGGTCTCGAACTCACAGAGATCCGCCTGCCTCTGCCTCCCGAGTGCTGGGATTAAAGGCGTGTGCCACCACCGCCCGGCTACCTCCACCTTTTTAAAAGGTTAATTTAGGAAAATATTTGTGGATGTTCATGCTCATGGAGCAATACAATTAATATAGTGAAATTAACATCTGATCAAAAGCAATCTATAGATTCAATAAATCCCACCCAAACCCAATATATATTCAAAGATATTGAAAAAATTTTCAGTTATCTATGGAAACACAAAAAAACCAGGGTAACTAAAAACAATTCAGCATAAAAAAAGAACTGTTGAAGATATCACCGTCACTGACCTAAAATTGTACTATAGAGCTACAGTATAAAAATAGATATTGGCAGAAAAACAGACTCTTTGATCAGTGGAATTGAATTGAAGACCAAACATAAATCCATACACCCATAGACACCTGATATTTAATAAAGAAGCCAGAAATACACACTGAAAAAAAGATGGTGTCTTCAACAAATGGCAATCATTAAACTGGATATATGATATATATATGTGTGAATTCAAATAGATCGATAGTTATCACTCAACAAAAAATTCAACTTCAAATGGACCAATGACCTCAATTCTCAATTAGCACCAGATATAGAGAGGAAAGTGGGGAAGGAGTAACCTTAAACTCATAAACACAGGCAAAGAATGAATAGAACACCATTAGAACAGACACTAAGATAATAAATGGGACTTCATGAAACTGAAAATCTTTTGCATGGCTATAGTCACTATCACTTGACTGAAGTAGTAGCCTAGAGAATGGGTAAATATTTTTACTGACTTCATATTTGATAGATGGGTAACATCCAAAATATATAGAGAACTAAAAGAACCTGGATGTAAAGAAAGCAAATAACCTAATAAAAAAATGGAGTACAGATCAAAACAGAGAATTTTCAACAGAGGAAAGGAAAGTGACTGAGACGTACTTAAAGAATTTTCAACTTCCTCAGTCATCAGGGAAATGCAAAACAAAATTCCTTTGATATTTTTATCTTAAATCAGTTCAATTAGCCAAGATCATTAAAAACAAATCACAGCTCATGTTGTTGAAGATGTGGAGTAAGGGGAGCACTCATCTATTGCTGGTGGGAGTGCAAACTCATAGTCACTATAGACATTAGTGTGCAGTTCCTCAGGGATATAGAAATCTATTTACTTCAAGATTCAACTACACCACTCTTGGGCGTATACCCAAAGATGCTTTATCCTAATAAGCAGACACTTGCTCAACCATGTTCATTGCTGCTCTATTCATAATAGTCAGAAATTAGAAACAACCTAATTGTCCCTCGACAGAAGAATGGATAAATAAAACGTGGTACATATATACAATAAAAACTCAGCCACTAAAAAATAACATCATAAAATGTGTAGGCAAATTGATGGAATTAGGAAAAATTTGGCCTAGAAAGACAGATATGATATGCATTCACTTATATGTGGATATTATTGATAAGGCAATGATAACCAAGTGACAGTCCATAGAATCCACAGAAGTTAGGTATAGATTAAGGGACTGGGGGCATATAGATCACCCTGGAAAAGGGAAATAGAATGATAGTTATGGATGATGGAGGACTGGAATAGGAGGATCAAGTGGGGGAGGGGTCGGCAAGAGGATGAAGGGAAAATATGGGAAGAGTTGGCTAAATTAAGGGCCATTTAAGGGGTGGTATGGAAACCTAATACAGTAGAAGCATCCATACACACACACACACACACACACACACACACACACACACACACACGTGCGCGTGTGTGTGTATATCTGATCTAAATGAAATTGTCAAATAATAGGTTACACAAAGCTCTAAATCAACATCTTTTGTTATCAAATGAAGCTTCCAGTACTGGAATTGTGTTACATTTAATCAAATTATTGGTCAGTAGGGTACCATGGGAACCCTTAAGGAATCCAGGCTGTTGTAAGACTATAACTTGCTTTCTACAAACTGGCAGTAAGACCCGATTGCTAAAGACAACACCCTACACAATTCATTGAACATGGAGAAGTCTACCTGGTAACTACATGGAAGAACCTCCATCTCTATCTTCTAACATCTTTGCTACAGGAAGATACTCCACATGTTACCAAAGGAGAAACATAGACATCAACCTATCTGCAAATCCTTGGATCTTCAATGCTGTCCTGCCTATAAGATAGGCTAGTGCAACAGTGGCATAAAGCTTGTGGGAGTAACCAGCCAATATCTGATTTGACTTAGTCCCACTCCAGAAGGTGGAACCCACACTTGACACCGCTTAGGTGACCAAGAATCTAAGGCTAGCCCAGGGACCTAGGTTAAAAACAAATGCTACTGTTTCACTAAAATAATACAGCAATAAAATGACTCTTAATGATATTATTCTATACTCATAGATCAATGCCTTCCTTAGCCAACATCAGAGAAGCATCTTTCTGTAGTAAATGCGAACAAATACAGAGACCCAAAACTAGACAATACACGGAGAGTAAAAGACCTTAAAACATTCAGCCAAAAAGAGATGTCTTCATTAAGGCTCAGGAAACTCTGTAGAATGAAAAGGACATCTTTATTAAATCCCTCTCTTTAGGGTTCAGGAAACCCTGTAGAATGAAGAGGAAGAGGAAGCAGTATAAGAGCTAGGGAGGGTAGAACACACCAAGAAAACAAGGCCCTCTAAATGAACAGGAAGGAGGCACATATGAACTCAGAGAGACTATGGCAGCATGATCAGGACCTGTGTACTTCTGCACCAGATGGTATCCTATAGTTGAAAGGAGAAGTGGGCAAATGCCCCCATTCCTAACCCAGAAGCAGTCTTCAACTGATAGTCACTTGAAAATAAATATTTAGTTTTCTTCAAGGGAGTCTTACTCCCTTGAAGGGAAACAAACTACTCTTAAGGGGAGACTTAATTCCCAGCAGCAGATGCCAACATAAAATGAACTGAGTGGCAGCTTTAGAGGCTCCTGGTTTTATAATGGTGTGTCAGGGCTTTAAATATTTTAAAAATTGTATTCATTTTTTAATGTCTTTTATTTTCATTCTAATATATAATAATAATTGTATATGTTCTTTTTTACTTATAGGTCTTTTGCATATATATTATGGATTTCAGTTCAGTATTTCTATGGCATTCCTGAGTGTGTGAAAGAATGGGTCTCTATGTTTGGTTCTTGTAATGGCTTTTTTTGGACACCTTTCCTTCTTCTTTTATTTTCTTTTTCTGATTTTCTAGACAGGGTTTCTCCATTGTGTTTTGTTCCTGTCCTGGAACTAGCTCTTGTAGACCAGGCTGGCCTCGAACTCACAGAGATCTGCCTGCCTCTGCCTCCCGAGTGCTGGGATTAAAGGCATGCGCCACCACCACCCGGCTGACACCTTTCCTTCTATATATTTGTTTTGTTCTATTTCAATATATTAGATTTTGTTTTATGTTATTATACTTAAATCCATTTTATTGTTATATGCTAGACAACTATCTGTTTTCTAATAAGAGACAGATAGAGAGTGGATCTGGTTGGGAGAGGAGGTGGGGAGGAAATGACAGAAGTAGAGGGAGGGAAAATTGTAATCAGGATACACTGTATGAGAAAGGAATCTATTTTCAAGAAAAAGAAAAAAGAATATGTTAATAAATAAATAAAAATCACCTGAAAATAGCATCAAAAATAAAGAAAAACACCCACATTTTATAAAGGTTTATTTAAGAACATATTTGAAGATTTTAAACCTTTTCCTAAGTTCATAAAGCAAATCATAAACCTGTTGAAGTGTGCCTTAAAGTCCTCTGATGTACTCACACTCATTTGCCTTCTATAAAATCTAGCAAAGTGTTCTCTGGAAGCAAACAGAAAGAAACCACGTATTTATACTGTAGAAAGGATTTTGAACAGTTTCTTAATTCTCAGTTTTCTTGGTAATGACTCACGGCTGAGCTTCAGGGGACTGGTGAAATACTTGAGATTGCCTATAAAATTAGACCATACACATTGTCACAAGAAAGATCTGTAAACTTGTATTGGATTCCCAAAGGTATTTATGACCCAAAACATAAAGCTCAGCATAGCAACTACATTTAAAGGCATCAAAGCTGATTAGCCACATTTTAGTTTCATCTTGAAGCAAAGCTTTGGCATTTTTAAACCATATTTTTTTTTCTTCTGAAGGTTTGACTTACCCAACTTAGATGTGATGGCTTTTGTTTTTTCTTACTATATGTTATTTTTGTCATGCTTGATTGTTATCTCTTAGAAGCCTGTTCTTTTCTAATTATAGACAGAAACGGGGTGGATCTAGATGGAAGAGGAGATGGCAAGGAACTGTGAGGAATAAAGGGAGGGGAAACTGTAATCAGGATATATTGTATGAGAAAATCTATTTTTAACGAAAAGGGGAATGTTATAAAAATTATTTTGGTCTGATAAGTAGCAGAATTATGGCCACGAGAATTGCACTTATACTGTAACTAACTATTAAACTAGATACAATGTTAAAAATGAAACAATAGATAATTTTAAGACAATAGACAATCTTTAAGACAATATAGAGAAAAATACAATAGACAGTACAGGTTTTAAATCTTTGCCGTATAGGCACACATGAGCTAAGTTCTGTATCTCCTTTTGGTTTGGGTGGAATTTTCAAATGATTGTGCAAATAAACAACCCAGAGACCAGCAATCCTTTTGTGCTAAGGAAGTGGATCATATGTTTGAGTTGGAAAAGTGGCTAGAATCTATTAAAATGAAGTTTTAAGAAATCTGCACATGTGGCATCTTTAATCTTTGCTATAGCTAAGTTAAACACAAACACGGCAAGATTCAGTGAGTTTTAGCAGAAAATATATGATGGAGATGTGGAGATAAAATCAATAGGAATCCTAGCCAACTCACATGAGGAGTTGGTCAATACCTTAATAATTGAGCTCATACTCTAGAAAGACCATGTCTTGAAATAGGGTTATTTTAGTCTTAGAGGAAGGTCTACTGTAGATCACAAACAAGCCTGAAATGAAATTTAAACAGGTTTAAGCTGGTTCACCAGCAATAAAATGTTTGTCAAAATATAATCTAAGGTTCATTGTAAGAAAACAGTCAGATCAAGAGCTTAAGAAACATTATTCATGATGTTAAATATACACTTAAGTGTTATGATGTGAGAATAATAGAAAAATGTCAAATAGGATCAGAAGGAAAAAACAATGATCACACAGACATTGCAATAGGGTCAGAAAACAACTGTTATAAATATCTAGAAAAAATGCACACTGAAAGAACATACCGTAAATAGCAGCAGAATATGTTAAAACTAGAACAAAGAAACAGGATCTGGACTTGTAGGTCAACTACATAGCACTTAACATGCATGAAAGCCTGAGTTCCCCAAAACAGCTAAAGAGAAATTCTATGATTAAAATATGTAACATATTTTTAAAAATTAAAATATAATAAAATAAAATCACATAATTTCCCTCCATTACTTTTCTCCCATCCTCCATCTAAAATTCCTGGTCTCCTTTTCTTTACTTGCTATTTTATTATCATCATCATCATTATTATCATTATATTTGTATTTTTAATTTATTCATTTGAGATAGGTTGTCACTATGTAACTCTAATAGTTCCAGAACTCACCATGAAGACCACGCTGGCCTTGGACTTACAGAGATCTACCAGTTTTTGCCTCCCAAGTGTTAGATTTAAAGATTTGTGCCATGATTCCTAGGTCTTTTGTTGTTATTGTCACATATATATTTATATGCACAAACATATAAATACAACCTGCTGAGTTTGCTCAGTATTGCTTCCATGTACTCAAATTCATAGATGAGCATTTGATATTTGAATAAACAGTTACGGGGCTCGTCCCTGGAAATGACTGATTCTCTCTGTCTCTGAGCAGTCATTAGCTGCTTATAGTTCTTTGTCTATGGTTGGAGCTTCATGAAATTTCCCCCTTCTGTGATAACATGACTATTAGTGTCATCCTTGGTCATATCTTATTTAGGCAGCTGTGTTGATGAGACTTCATTGATGCAGCTTCCCTGTCATTTCTAGGCAACACAGTCTCACAGCAGAATTTTGGTCCTCTGACTTTCTCAGGCTTTCTGTCCTCTTTTCTGAGATGTTCTCTGAGCCTTACATACAGAAGTTGCATTGTATACTCATATACTTGGGTTGGGCATCCCATAATTAATTGTTCTCTGCATTTTGAACCATTGTGGGTTTCTGTAATGGTCTGAACATTGAGTGAGAGCTACACTTATGTGTGGATAGAAGGATAGGTATTTAAAATGTAGGTAAGAATTATGCTGATTTAGTAAAATGCGGAGAGTAAGTTCTCCTCTAAGATCCAAGACCCTGGGTAGTTGACCAGATTTCTAGTATCAGGCATGATTTCTTTCCTGTTGAGTGGAACTTACATCCAAATGTTGTAAGAGCTGCGGCTAGCTTTATATCCGAAATAATTACACGGAAACTGTATTTTTTTGGTTTTTTGAGATAGGGTTTCTCTGTAGCTTTGGTGCCTGTCCTGGAACAAGCTCTTGTAGACCAGACTGGCCTTGAACTCCCAGAGATCCGCCTGCCTCTGCCTCCCGAGTGCTGGGATTAAAGGCATGCGCCACCACCACCTGGCGGAAACTATATTTTTTTAAACACTGTTTAGCCCATTAGCTATAACCTTTTTTTGGCTAGCTCTTACATATTGATCTAACCCATTTTTAATATTTTGTGTAGCACCATGAGATGGCTTACCAGGAAAGATCTTAACCTGCATCTGTCTGGAGTGGGAGAATCATGGCGACTGCCTGACTCGGCTTCTTTCTCCCAGAATTCTGTTCTGTTTACTCCGCCTACCTAATTTTCTGTCCTATCAAAGGCCACGCAGTTTCTTTTTTAATTAACCAATGAAAGCAACAGATAGATACAAGACCCACCTCTATCATTTCCCCTTTTTCTCTTTAAACAAAAATGAAGGCTTTCATTTTAACATTGTAAAATTACATATAACAAAACAGTTATCAAGTAAGAATTACAGTTACAATATTTATATCTACTTTATCTTTTATCATAACTAAGGAAAACTATAATTATCTATTTTTTAACTCCATTAAAGACTCCAGAAGGATATAATATTATTTAAGTTAACAAGAAATAAGAAACTTTAAACTCTAGAAATGAAAGAGACATCTCGCTGCCTGAACAGTCACCCAAAGTTCTTTTGTACCATTGGGGCATCCATCTTTATCCTTTTGGCCCATAGTATCCAGCAGACATTTTTATCAAGCAGGAAATTTCAAAGACAGTTCAGTCACTTTTTGCTGGGTCCTGTAGAATGTCTCGCAGACTCTTTTTATGAATAAGGACCCCAGAAAGACTTTCTCACCTTTAGGCAAGTTCAGCAGTCCTTTCTCTGTGGGTTTTTTGTGTCCAGTTTATGTAAAAGTCCAGGCAAGAGCAGTTTTTTTTTTGCCCAAATGGCTATCAAGCTCCATAAGGATCCTCTTTGATGCCCATCTTCCTCTTTAAGTAGATTGGCGCTGTCAGGAGCAGACATGTCTCATTGTCATGAAAAGCCCTAAGTTATTAAAACATTAAATGCCATATTCCGTAGTCTTTGAAAGATATGAAGAATGCCTATCTAACTAAAATATATATTTAGAAAATCTAACTAACATGACTACAAGCTTGACTATTATCAATGATTATTCATTAACAACCTATATTTCCTAATTATACATTACATTTTTAAATGAACTACATAATCACAATACCTTAATCAAGATTATAAATATGCATATACATATAACAAAATTGACCTTAAAATCCATACCAATGAAAATTATTCATACCTATATCATTTCCCCTTTAAATGTAAAAGAACATTTATAAACAATATTTGGGAACATGGGCGCAGTCGGTAGAGCATGAGACTCTTAATCTCAGGGTCGTAGGTTTGAGCCCCACGTTGGACACCACTCTGTTGTAAGAGCTGCGGTGTATGTTTCTGGCACCCGGCTGCCCGCACGGCTAGCTTTATACTTGAAATAATTACACAGAAACTGTATTTTTTTTAGTTTTTTTTGAAACTGTATTTTTTTAAACACTGTTTGGCCCATTAGTTTTAACCTCTTATTGGCTAGCTCTTACATATTGGTCTAACCCATTTTTAATATTTTTTGTAGCACCACGAGCTGGTACTTGAAATAATTACACAGAAACTGTATTTTTTTAAACACTGTTTGGCCCATTAGTTTTAACCTCTTATTGGCTAGCTCTTACATATTGGTCTAACCCATTTTTAATATTTTTTGTAGCATCACGAGCTGGTTTACCAGGAAAGATCTTAACCTGCATCTGTCTGGAGTGGGAGAATCATGGCGACTGCCTGACTCAGCTTCTTTCTCCCAGAATTCTGTTCTGTTTACTCCGCCTACCTAATTTTCTGTCCTATCAAAGGCCAAACAGTTTATTAATTAGCCAATAAAAACAACAGATAGATACAAGACCCACCTCCATCATCCAATTAGGAGGCTGTTAGTTGTCACCAAGGTATGAGTGATATTTTGTACCTTTAGGGATATCTTGATATGTTGATCATTATAAACTTCATAAATGGTTAGGAATACTGGTTGCTACCTTCCCTTGGCAGTTTGAATAATACAGTCTGGCACTGTGAAAGTCAGTCTTGGGGGAGGAGGCTTTCAGGTCAGATCCACCTTGAATCTTCTGAATCTTATGTCTAAAGTTCATGATGTCTTAAACAATAGAGACTTACCTTTAGCCTTTGGGAAGCAACCAAGGGCAAAGACAATATCCTGTGTTGTTTTGTGAGTCTCTTGGACTACCCTGACCAACATCTCTAAAGAGAATTTTTTATGCCTGTGTGGAGGCCCAAAAATGTGAGCCTATTTCCACTCTGACCAAAAGTCAGAGAGCTGGAACTTTCCTCTATTACTTCAAGGTTATTGTGTTTCTACCTCAAACAAAGGTCCCACTTAGATTTAGATCAGATTGTTCTGTTCTTTCAAGGTTATTGTCAACAGTTGTGGCTAATAGCCAGACCCTGCATTTCAAGAATAGAGAAGTAGATATGTTTCTACCTCAAACAAAAGTCTGAGGATCCAACGAAGGTTCCATTTCATTTAAGGGGATAGCATTGGATTCCACCCAGGGAGTGGCTTGCCAAAATAATGTTTTTGTAGTGTGTGAGCTTGACTTGTTTTGTTCTAGCAACAGAATGTTTAACTATGGATGCAGCCTGTGACCATTGATTAGTCTGTTCACTTCCTTGTATCATGTTAATGCAAGGTTTTTTTTTTGTCTTATTTCTACCTTTTGGGGTCAGGGGTATTTTAAGCAATTGGAAATTAAATGTGGGTGATTTCAGTGCTCACTGGTACTTCCTTCTGATACTATTCTATGTTTTTCTGTCTTATTATTTTCATTTCTTTGTATTCTTTACTATGTTTCTGAATCCCAATGCCTCTACCCTGACTAGAGGTATTTTTGTTGAGGTCCCCAACATGCCTGGTACTGGAATTTTTATTAGATAATCTATAGGTTGGGATGGCATCATCAGCCACAATAGCACAACTTTATTTAACATATATATGTATATCCATACACTTACATGCATAATGTTGTATAAATAAAAAAATAATATAATTCTTTATGGCCTTTTAAAAGCTCCTTACTGTTGTTTTCTCTCCTTTCCCTTCTCTTTCTATATTGACTTCCATTCCACTTCCCCAATTAAAGTACCCCTATTTTTCCCATTTTCCTTCACACTATTGTCATATAGTTGATATCTTAATATTAAATTAAATTAATTAAATAATAAATAAATTAAATAAATATAGTTAATATCTTAAATTAGAAGATTGTATACTGAAAATACATTTGTTGTGCTTTAAAACAGTTTGAAACACCAGCAAAAAAAAAAACATGCCCTCAAAAGAAAACTTTTGTTGCCAGGTAAGGATAACATCAAGTAATAGTTACAGATTTTTAATGAGAAAAGAAATGAATAATTAGGAATGAACAAACATATGTGATAGGTAGTATTTTTGTATTCTGATGGTAAGTTTCTCTGCCAGTGCAGTAAGCCAAATCGAACTGAATTAAAAGGTAAGGGACCAGATTTAATCTGAGCAAAGCATTTTTGTGTGATCTTGGGGGCAGAGAGGAAACGAAATCACATAGCAGACCCATGGGACTGGAGCTTAAATACCCTGTAGACACAGTATGGAGCAGCTCCAGGGGAGGAGTTACTGCTTGGTGGGCTTTCTGGGGGACAGGTATTGGAGAGGGAGGAGGGGAGGCTAAGGCATAGCTTCCAATGGAATAATATGAAAGAAAATATCCTCCAATTTTCAAACTTATTGAAAAAGATGAATAGATGAAACAACTTTAAAAAAATCTTCAAGTATGAGAAACATAAAGAAAAACAGATGAGGCAAATTTCATTTAAATTTTTTTTCCTTTTTATTTATTATTTATTTGTAGATCAAGTTTCAGTATGTAAAACCTGGCTGTCCTAGAATTTTCTATGTAGACCAGGTGGGCCTCAAACTCACAGAGAACCAATTGCCCCTGTCCCCCTAAGATGGGTTTGAAGGTGCACACCACCACACTTGCTCCTACCCCTATACAGAATCTTACTCTGTTTACCTAGGCTGGCCTGGAACTTACTATGCAGCAAAGGTTGGCTTAAAACTTAAAGTACACCACTTGCCTCAGCCTCAAGCATTGGAATTATAGGCATGACTTACCACTTTTGGCTTGCAATTAAATTTCTGAGAACCAATTATATAGAAGACATGAAAAAAGTCAGCCAGTGTATTATATACATATGAACAATAATAAAAGCAATTACTGGTAATTTTATCAGAAATACTGGCATCCACATACAAAAGGATGTTGTTATAAAGTGTCCAACCCCCCCGGAACTAGGTAGTTTTATGTCAACTTGACATACACTAAAGTCATCTGAAAGAAGGGAACCTCAATTAAGACAATGCCTTTTTGTAAAAGGAGCAGTGGCATTGCTGGCCCAACTGGCTAGCTTAAGCCCCAAAATAACCACATGGAAATTGTATTAATTAAATTGCTGCCTGACCCATTATCTCTAGCCTCTTATTGGATAACTCCCACTTCTTAATTAACCCATTTCTGTTAAGGTGTATTGGCACTTGACTGTGGCTTACCGGCATGAGTTTAACCAGCGTCCGTCTCAGAGAGGAAAGGCATGGTGTCTGCCACACTGCTTTCTTCCTCTCAGAATTCTATTCTGTCTACTCCACCCACCTAAGGGCTGGCTTATCAAAAGGCCAAGGCAGTTTTCTTTATTCAATCAATGAAAGCAACACATAGAAAGAAGATCCTCCTACACCATTTCCCCCTTTTCTGTTTTAACAAAAAGGAAGGCTTTAAATTTAACATAGTAAAATTACATATAATAAAACAGTTATCAAGTAAGAATTACAGTTACAATATTTCGATCTATTTTATCTTTTATCATAACAATGGAAAACTATAACTATTTATTCTTCAACTCCATCAAAGACTCCAGAAGGAGTCTTAAGTAAACAAGAAGTAAGCAACTTCTAAAACTCTAGAAATGACAGAGACATCTCGCTACCTGGACAAATTCGGAGTATTCATATTCCTTGAATTTAAGAACTACTATGAGGCTAGAGCAATTAATCAAGCAAGTGTGATATTAGCATAAAATCATATAAATCAATTCATTAAAATAGAGCAAGTTCACAAATAGACCTACATGTTTAAATGACTTGTCAAAATATGATTTGAAAGGAGCCTAGAGAATCTTTTCAACAGAGATCAAAATGGTTATACAGATAGAAATAAACAAGATTTATTTCCTGGTCTACATTTGAGTTCCAGGCCATCCAGGATTGTATAGTGAGGTCTTGTCTGTAAACAAATGAATAAATACACTAAATAAATAATGGAAAGGAAAAAATAGAATGAAGTTGGCTGGTATATTTTCTTCTTATCTTGCTTGAAGATCATGCATCATGTTACACATACATAATCACATACAAAGATAACTGAAGATAGATTAAAGCTAAAAGAATTTCTATTAGAAAATAATTGAACAATATTTCTGATATATGACTGGCAAAGATTCTTCAAACAGGACAAAGCAGACACATCAAGTTAAAATAATGAAATTTTAACTAAGTCAAACCTGTGTGTGTATGTGTGTGTGTGTTGTATGCATATGCTAATATGTGCATGTGTACTTGTGTGTGCAGGTAGATGCAGAGGAAAGGGGTCAATGATGGGTATATTCCTCAGTCACTCTCTATCTTACTCTTTCTGGGCAGGGTCTCTCACTGAATCTCAAGCTGATGTTTCATCTATATACCAGGCCAGCAAGCCTCAAGGATCTTCCTTTCTGTCTCCTAGGACTGGGATTACAAAGTACATCTCTGCTATGCCTGGCTTATCATGTACATGATATATATCATAAAATCAGATCCCCATGCTTGCCTGGCAGACAATTTCCCCACCGAGCTATTTCTCCACCTCACCCGAAGTTACAAGAGACAATGCTAGGATAATAAGTAGTCAAGTGCTAGACTGGGAAGGACAGTTTACAAAATCAATAACAGATAAAGAAGCAACATACATAGTATTCATAAAGGACTTTCACAATTTAGAAAATAATAAAAAACAAAGAGTTAAGTAAATTATGACCAAAGATTTAAATTGTCCATTCATAAGAACATCTTCACTTGGCTAAAACAGTACTCAAACTTGACCTACCTTTGAGGAACAACAATCAGATTTCCACTGTGGCTGCACCAGCTTGCTACTCCTACCATGAGTACATTAGGTTTCTTAGTGAATTTGGTTTTGATGCTTAGATATTTGGGTTCTTTGTATATTCTAGATACTAACTCTTTGATTTCTTCATGTATTTTGAATACTAAGTCTCTGTTAGCTGTACAGCAGGTAAAGATTTTCCCCATTCTCTATGCTGACTCTTCAATCGAACGAAGGTGTCCTTTGCTGTAAAGAAGCCTTTTAGATTCAAGAAGTCCTGTTTGACAGTTATTTGCCTTAATGCCGGTGCTACTGGGGTCCATTTCAGAAAGCCTTTTCCTGTCCCTATATGTAAAAGTCAATTCCTTACTTTCTCCTCTATCAGAATCAGGGTATTAGGTCTTATATTGAGTTTATTGATCCATTTGGAGTTGAGTTTTGTGCAAGATGAGAGATAATGATATAGTTTCATTGTTCTATATATAGTTACTCAGTTTGATTAGCACCATTTGTTGAAGATGCTGTCTCTTCTCCAGTATGTGTTTTCCGCCCCTACCAAAATGCAGGTGGTCTTATCTAGGTTTTAAGTTCTCTTCCATTGGGAAATACCTCTGTTTTTATCTACTGTACAGTTCAGCTAAACCTTTCCTGGGTATATTCTGAAAGGTTTCTATGTGCTGCTGCAGAGATACTTGTTCATCAATGCTTGTTGATGCTTTTTTTCATAATAATGAAAAATGGAAACAGCCTAGATGGCCATCAACTGATGAACGGATAATGAAAGTGTAGTAAACAGATGCAGTGGAACTGTATTTGGACTTAAAGTTAAAGAAAATTTGAAATTTGCAGATAAATAGGTGAAGTTGGAAATAATCATTTGGAATAAGATAACGTATGTAAGAGGGGTTTAAATGGTGTTACCCTATAGCAGGGGTCAATGCCTTTTCCAGGTTCTGTAGGCAATAAAATAAAAAGTCCAGTGCTAGGTATGGATTATATCTTTTGGAATTGTTGGCCAGTTGAAATCCTTTTGTTGAAAATTCTCTGTTTAGACTTATACCCCATTTTTTATTTGAATTATTTGGTATTTTGATATCGAGTTTCTCGAGTTCTTTGTTTATTTTGGAAATAATTTCTCTAATAGGTGGGTGAAGATATTTTCCCATACAGTTGGCTGCCATTTTGTCTTATTGACTGTGTCCTTTGCCTTACAGAAGCGTCTCAGTTTCAGGAGGTACCATTTATTTACTGGTTCTCTCAGTATCTGTGCTATTGATGTTATATTTAGGAAGTGGTTTCCTGTGCCCATGCATTTAAGGCTACTTCTCACTTTCTCTTTTATGAGATTCAGTGTGGCTGGATTTATGTTGAGGTTTTTGATCCATTTGGACTTGAGTTTTGTGCATGGGGATTGATACCGATCTATTTGCATTCTTCTACAAGTGGACATCCAGTTGGACCAGCACCATCTTTTGAAGATGCTTTCTTTTATCTGTTGTATAATTTTAGCTTCTTTGTCAAAAATCAGGTGTTCTTAGGTGTGTGGATCAATATCAGGGTCTATGATTTGATTCCATTGGTCTACCTGTCTGTTTTCAAGTCAATACCAAGCTGAATCACTACTGTAACTCTACATAGATCTTGATATAAGGGATGGTGATGTTGCGAGAAGTTCCTTTATGGTACAGGATTGTTCCATCTGTCCTGGGGTTTTTATTTTTCTATATAAAGTTGAATATTGGTCTTTTGAGGTCTGTGAGGAATTGTGTTGGGATTTTGATGAGGATTGCATTGAATCTGTAGATTGCTTTTGGTAAGATTGTCATATTTTTTATTATGATCTTACCTATCAAAGAATATGGGAGATATTTCCATTTTCTGGAATCTTCTTCAATTTCTTTCTTCAAAGACTTAAAGTTCTTGTTGTACAGGTCTTTCACTTCTTTGGTTAGTGTCACCCCACAGTGATTATGTTATTTTATAAATGTTACTTTATAAACACATGCTAATTTTTTTTTTAGATCTAACCCTAAGATTGCTGGATGAATCCTCTGAGTCCTCGGTGGCTCTATGGGAGACAGAGTTGGACTGCACAGAGCTGACCAAGTGGTGAGTGATAATTTTCTCACTTCTTTCTCAGTCCTCTTATCATTTATATATAGGAGGGCCACTGATTTTTTTAGTTGATCTTTTATTTTGCCACATTATTGAACGGGTTATTTGTTTGCCTTTTCTTCCATTTCTTTAAGGGAAAAATTTCACTTCTTTAAGGGTCTCTTTCATCTTCATAAAGTTATATTTAAGGTGTTTTACTTCTGTTTCTTCTGGATTAGGATGCTCAGGTCTTCCTGTTGTAGTACAACTAGGTTATGGTGCTGTCATATCCCTCTTTAGGTTTTTGAATGTATTCTTGCATTGACATCTACACATTTCTTCCTCCAATTGGTGTAGGCCATGTCTTTGCCTCTTGGTCCAATCCTTGCAATCAGTGTCTGTATCTTAAGGATGCTCTGTTGGACTGATCATCACAGTTACAGTCTGTGGCACAGGGGGCCACTCTTGGTTTACTACATGCAGTTGCTTTCTCTGTCTCTGGCAGCCACTGAGGGCCTCAGGGTTGGTTGGTTTCTGGGGCAGAGTGGAACTTTTAGATTTTAGGGTCCAATGTGTGGGTGTAGGAACAGCCTGTCTATAGGAGGCTTGTCTGCTGGCAGGCTTGTGCAGATGAGACAAATAGGGGAAGGGCCTGGGGTTTGCCCTGGTATGTAGGGCCTAGAGAGTGGGCTTTTCATTTGAGGGTCTGGTCACTCACCACTTGGTCAGCTCTGTGCAGTCCAACTCTGTCTCCCATAGAGCCACCGAGGACTCAGAGGATACATCCAGTAATCTTAGGGTTAGATCTAAAAAAAAATGAGCATGTGTTTATAAAGTAACATATTCAAGAATGATCATAGCACATTTATTCCTCATAGTCTTAAACTTGGAAATGATCAAAGGCTCCTTCATGATAATGGAGATGAATTCTGTTACAGTAGATTCACAATCAATTGAAAAAAATGGGCCACGCATGCCATAAAGTGTGGTGTCACAAGCCTGAAGCAAAAGATAACATACTGGATCATTCCACTTATACCACAATGTTCTAGAATAGGCCAACAGTAGAATTTGCTTTTTGGATCCTGTGTTGACTGACTGGAAGGCAAATAAGAGAACATCTGGGGTCTGTTAATGTTCTTTACCCTGGTGTTTGGATTACACAGCTGCATGCATTTCTCAAAACTCATCAAATGATAGTCTTAAAATATGTGCATTTCTCTGTATGTTAATTTTCTCTTAATTAAGAAAGGGGGGAAATTAAAGCTAAGCAGATTCCTCATATTTGCCCTGCAGGATTTTTTTTTTAAATGGAATTGAATGGAGAACACCTTGTCTCTACTTTGTGTTAAGATCAGTGCGTTAAATTCAGGTAGACTATTAAGATGAATGATGCACAGTCTTTGTCCTCACATTGCTTGTATGCTCCTAACCTGGGAAGGGGAGAGTTGAACAGAGATCATACAAGTAAAGGCAAAATAATACAACAACATTTCCTGGCAGCTGTGAGCCCAGGCGCTGCTACAGCCGGAACTCTGCTTGGCCACAGAAAGTAGTAATTAGATTTTGCTTTTCACCAGCTTAGCTCTGAAAGGGCCATGGTGATTAACAGGACTAATTAGGCCAGCCTCAAGGGCAATATCAGCATGTAAATATAATAGGATTATTCTTTATGCCTCTCTAGCATGTCACCTTAGATTACTATTATGAAATGTTTGGGGCATTTAACCTAATCACTTGTCTAGACTTGTCTTCAAGATAGACAGGCTTTTCAGATTTTATTGTTGTTTTTACCAAAAGCAGAAAAATTTGATTCAGTCCAGGTATAGGCAAAATGTTCCCACAGTCTGGTCTGAAAAGAACCCAGTAAAAATGTCGCTTGCAGCACTCTTCTGAGTGCATAGCCTGTCATGAAAGTTCACAAAATAATGTCTTTCAATTCCCAGGATTCTGCAACCTTCTGCCACTGTTTTCAAAATCTCTATTAAAACAAGCCCCTGTATTTCCACAGCGAAAATGGTTCATAAAAAATTTTAGAGCCCATAAGTAAAAATTGTCAAAATTTTATGTATCACAATAATTTATAACCCTACCTTAAAGTTTTGACTCCTCTACTGTGTTGAAGTTGAAAAACATTTTCTGCTATATGTAGAAGTTACTATGGATACAGCTCTAATTATGGGAGTGAATAGAGGTAGGTAAGAATTTGGAAAATAAGCTAAAATTGAATCCAATAGGAGTCTCTTTTTTTAACTGGGAAATAGAATCATATATGGAGAAGACACAAAACAAACAAGCATCTTAGTGCATTATAAGAGCAAACACATTCTACTCCTTAGCCAGATCAGGAAATGTAACTTTACCAGTCATCTCTTGAATTGTCTCTTCAAGCCCCTCCCTTTAAAATGAACCACTCTCCTAACATTTTATAATGATTGCTCCATTGAATAGCTCCATATGTGCATTATTAAACTCAACTTGTCTAGTTTAGGATGTTCTATTTAAAAATTTGGTATCTTATTCTTTCTATTTTTCATACGTGTTTAGGGATTGGTAGCTGTAGTGTGTATGGAGGCCAACCTCAGGGTACCTCTGTAGGTACTGTGTACCTTGTATTTGGAGATATGGGCTGTCATTGGCCTGTAACATACATGTTAGTTAGGCTAGGCTGTCTGTCTCCACTTCGCTAGTGTTGAGTTTGCAAGCACACATCACTATGTCTGGCTCTTCAAAAACTAGGTTCACACCACCCACCAAGTCCGGAGACCCTGAGCAGCTTCTATACACCCACTATCCTCCTCCACCTCATCTGTGACCACAGGAACCTTGCCCCAGACTGCCCCCTGGACAAAATAGTGGCCCAGACTGCCCCTGGAGAGAAAGCCTTGGCTCAGACTGTCCCTGGAGAGGATCCCCAGAGCCTTATCCACATCTGTTAGAGGAATGGGCCCATCTGCACCTGGAGGAAGAGCCACAAACTAAGTTGCAGGCACCACCTGCACCCACTGGAGGAAGAGATGGAGAGACGGCAGTGTAAGAAGACATCCAACAACATAAAGAGCTATATGGCATCACCAGAAAGTAGTGGTCCTACAACAGGAAGACCTCACATTCTAACCCAGAAAAAGCAGAAGAAAACGACTTTTACTTTAATTATGAAGATCATAGAGATCCTTAAAGAGGAAATGAACAATTCCCTTTAAGAAATGGAGGAAAAGACAAACAAAAAAGTGGAAGAAATCAATAAATCTCTTCAAGAAACCCAAGAGATGCCCTATCATATGACAAGAGCATTTTTTCAACTATGTTCATAGCAGTATTATTTGTAATAGACAGAACCTGGAAACAACCTAGATGCCCTTCAATGGAAGAATGGATGAAGAAAGTGTGGAATATCTACACATTAGAGTACTATGCTGCGGTAAAAAACAATGACTTCTCAAATTTTGCATGCAAATGGATGGAAATAGAAAACACTATCCTGAGTGAGGTAACCCAGACCCAAAAAGATGAACATGGGATGTACTCACTCATAATTGGTTTCTAGCCATAAACAAGGGTCACGGAGTCTACAATTGGTGATCCCAAAGAAGCTAAGTAAGAAGGTGAACCAAAGGAAAAGCATATAGTTGTCCTCTTGGCTATGGAAAGTAGGCAAAATTGCCGGGGAGAAAATTGAGATCTTGGGGGTGGGGTGGGATGGGGGTAAGGGGAGATGGGGAGAGAGGGGGGATAGGGGGAGAATGGGGTGAGCTTGGGGAAGGGGGAGGATTGGGATGAAGGAAGGTTGGATGGGGGAGCATGGAAGCACGGTTCTTAGTTAAGGGAGCCACCTTAGTGTTGGCAAGAGACTTGAACCTAGAGTGGCTCCCAGATGCCCAAGCCGAGGTCCCCAGTTAGTTCCTTGGGTAGCTGAGGTTGGGGAACCTGAAATGACCCTATCCTATAGCAATACTGACGAATATCTTGCATATCATCATAGAACCTTCATCTGGTGATGGATGGAGACAGAGACAGAGACCCACACTGGAGCACTGGACTGAGCTCCCAAGGTCCCGATGAGGAGCAGAAGGAGGGAGAACATGAGCTAAGAAGTCGGGACCACGAGGGGAGCACCCACCCACTGAGACAGTGGAGCTGATCTATTGGGAGCTCACCAAGGCCAGCTGAACTGTGACTGAAAAAGCATGGGATAAAACTGGACTCTCTGAGCATGGGCGAACAATGAGGGCTGATGAGAACCCAAGGACAATGGCACGGGGTTTTCAACCTACGTAATGTGCTGGCTTTGTGGGAGCCTAACCAGTTTGGATGTTCACCTTCCTAGAAATGGACGGAGGGGGGAGGACCTAGGACTTACCACAGGGCAGGGAAATCTGACTGCTCTTTGGGCTGGAGAGGGAGGGGGAGAGAAGTGGGGGGAGGGGGAGAAGGGTGGGAGGAGGGGGAGGGAAATGGGAGGCTGGGAGGAGGAGGAAATTTGTTTTTTTTTTCTTTTCTCAATAAAAAAATTAAAAAAAAAAGAAACCCAGGAAAACCTACAAAAACTAGGTTCTGGGGAATGAATTAAAGTCATTGTGCTTGCAAAGACATGCACTTCACAGAACGAACCCTCTCTTCTATCCCCAAATTGACTTCTTTTAAGTCTTTTTAATTTTGCAGGCCTCATCTAGATTCTGTTTTCTACTATTTACCTCATTAAATCTATACAGTTTTACCTATTCTGCATTTTGCTGATGTATACTCATTGAGGACAATGTATTTCACTGCTCTATTTCCCTCTGATGGGCTCGTGAATACAGAGGGTTGAAAGAGTTCAAATCAAATCTCTTTGTTCAAACCAGAGGGAATGATGTATTCCCATTTTCAGGGGGCACATTATGTTCTGTACTTTGCGGTGTAAAAAGATGTTGTTTCGAAAGCCAGGCAGTTGTGGTACATGCCTTTCATCCCAGCACAGAGGCAGGTGGATCTCTCTGAGTTCAGGTTCAGCCAGGCGAGTTCCAGGTCTACAGGGTGAGCTCCAGGAAAGCCAGGACTTCGTAGAGAAACTCTGTCTCAAAAGACAGACAGACAAACAAACAAACAAAATGAAGCAACCAAACGGAAAGCAAAACGAAAGAGCTGTTTCTCAGTGGCTAGATGTGGCATCACTAATTCAGATATAAAGGGATGCTGCTCTGATTCTTTTTGATTTATTAATTTGAATATTTTTTGAAAGAGATGCTTTTTTGACTTAAAATAGAAACTTATTTTTTGACATTTCTGAAAAAATTAATAGTACAAAATCAGGACAAAGTGGGTTCTTTTTGTGGCCCAGATTTTATTTATTTAATTTTTAATTTTAAAAATTGTTTTTATTGAGCGATATATTTTTCTCCACTATCCTCCCTTCTTCTCCCCTCACCTTTTACCCTCTCCCATGGTACTCATGCTCCCAACTTACTCAGGAGATCTTGTCTTTTTCTTCCCATGTAGATTAGATCCATGTATGTCTCTCTTAGGGTCCTCATTGTTGTCTAGGTTCTCTGGGATTGTGAATTTTAGGCTAGTTTTTCTTTGCTTTATGTATAAAAGCCACTTATGAGTGAGCTGGGTTTGGGTTACCTCACTCAATATGATGTTTTCTAGATCCATCCATTTGCCCACAAATTTCAAGATGTCTTTTTTTTTTCTTCTGGGTAGTACTCCATTGTGTAAATGTATCACATTTTCCTTATCCATTCTTCGGTTGGGGGCATTTAGGTTGTTTTCAGGTTATGGCCATGACAAATAATGCTGCTATTAACGTAGTTGAGCAAATGTCCTTGTGGGATGATGGAGCATCCTTTGGGTATATGCCCAAGAGTGGTATTGCTGGGTCTTGAGGAAAGTTGTTTCCTAATTTTCTGAGAAATTGCCAAACTGATGTCCAAAGGGGCTGTTCCCATTCATACTACCACCAGCAATGCAGAAGTGTTCCCTTTTCCCCACATCCTTTCCAGCATAAGTTGCCATCAGTGTTTTTGATCTTGGCCATTCTTACAGGTGTAAGATGGAATCTCAGAGTTGTTTTGATTTGTATTTTTCTGATGACTAAGGATGTTGAGCATATCCTTAAATGTCTTTCAGTCATTTTAGATTCCTCTGTTGAGAGTTCTTTGTTTACATCTGTACCCCATTTTTCTTTTACTGGATTATGTGTTCTTTTGGTGACTAGTTTCTTGAGTTCTTTGTATATTTTGGAGATCAACCATCTGTGCAATGTGGGGTTAGTGAAGATTTTTTCTCATTCTGTAGGCTGTCGTTTTGTCTTATTGACTGTGTCCTTTGCTTTACAGAAGTTTTTCAGTTTCATGAGGTCCCATTTATTAATTGTTTCTCCCAGTGTCTGTGCTTCTGGGGTTATATTTAGGAGGTGGCATTCCTGTGCCAATGCATTCAACTGTACTTCCCACTTTTGAAAAAGATGCTTCTTATCATGCATTTTGGTCACTCAGATTTACAGTTAGCACAGGGATAGTAGAATAAGTGCTTACCACACAACCCCTAGCAGAGAAGGTTCTTTTTGTAGTACATGGTAATTACCATGGAGAGACACACAATTTTACAAGTTGCAGAAAGTGAAAGAGTTTTAAGTGCTCATCCCAAATGGATTGTCTTTATCACACCTTGTAGTAGCATTTCATTTGTATTTTAATAAATAAAACTTGCTTGAGGATCAGAAAAGTAAAATGTCCACTCTGGCTAGCCTTACAGACCAGGTGGCAATAACACACATCTTTAATCCCAGTAGCCACCCTAGCTTGCCATAGAAACCAGGCTATAGTGGTACACGGCTTTAATCCCAGAACTAGAGAGGATTATATAATTGGAGGACACAACTTTCAGATACAGTCTCATTCTGAGATTCCTGGAGGCAGAATTGTCATTTTTGGACTGAGTTAGATGTGAGAGCCAGTGACTTCTTGCTTTGCTTTTCCTGGTCTTCAGGTTGATCCTCATTATCTATCTCTGAGTTTTTATTAATCATGCATCAACTCCGTCCTCTCAAGACTCAGAGATCTATGTGGAAGACAGAGTGGAAAAACTTTAAGGGTCAGAGGTGTTGGAAGACTTAAGAAAACAAAATTTTCTAGATGCAACAGGGCTGACATTCATATTAACTCACAGGGACTTGCAGCTTGCACAAGATCTGTGCAAGCTCAAGCTAGATAAAATGCCAGCACAATGGAGTGAGGTAGACACAAAGTCCCATTCTTATCCAAGAACTTATTCACAAATGATAGTTACTGGGAGAGGCAAGTCAGTTTTCTTCAGTAGAGTGACTTAGTATGTCAATAACATTACAGGGCAAGCCCATGCTCTGCAGCAATTGGCCAATACAAATTGGATTCTCTACTTTTTAGTAGCCTTTTCCTCTCTTCTTCTCTTCTCTTCTCTTCTCTTCTCTTCTCTTCTCTTCTCTTCTCTTCTCTCCTCTCCTCTCCTCTCCTCTCCTCTCCTCTCCTCTCCTCTTCTCTCCTCTTTTTTCCTCCATTCCCTTTTCTCTCCTCTTCTCTTCTCTTCCCTTACCTTCCTTCCTCTCCCCAGCTCTTTCCCTCTCCTTCCTTTCCTCCCCTCCCCTCCCTTCCAGTTACTTCCCTTCCCTTCTCTTCTCTTCCCTTCTCTTCTTTTTTTGTGAGAATAGAAAGAACATAAAATTGTATAGGGAAGGATGGGAGAGACTATAGTAGGAATTGGGGAATGGGAAAGTAAAAATATACTAGAAAAAAATGTTTCAAGAAAAAAATGCCTGTTTATTTCCATCTATTACATGATTTCAAGACAATGAATTAGCTCACCTTTATCATTATCATTATAATTTAATAGTGACATATCATAACTTAAAAATGTTATTGTATCATCACTAACAAGATAGTTGATATAATAAGTCAATGGACTGCAAATTTCATCATTAAGAAACAGACTATCTTTTTTGTTTGAAAGAGCAGTCAGTGCTCTTAACCATTGAACCATCTGTTCAGTACTATTCCTTAAAAAAATTATTTTATTCTTTTCCCTCCCTCAAGCCCTCATAGATTGTCTACTTATCGAATTTCATGTTATCTCTCCCTCCATTACACACACACACACACACACACACACTCACACACACACACACACACACACACACACAAACAAATAAATCAAAACTACTTCCCCCAAAACCAAAACCCACCAAACTATAACAAAAGAAAATACATGCAATATAATATGGAGTTTATTTTGTGTTGATAAACTACTGCTGGGCATGAGATCTGTTCTGGAGAGTGGTTGATATACCCATTGTTATTCCATTGTACAGAGATGATTTTCCTTCTCTCTGCAGTTATCACTACAAATAATTTCTTGGTTAGGAGTAAGAATTTGTGCCCTCTTCCCATTCTCCATGGAGCTTTTGTCTGGCTTTAGTTTGTGCATGTTTGTGCATACTACACAGTCTCTGTGAGTTCATATATGCAGAAGTCCTATTGAGAGTGTAAGACAGTGTTTCCTTGTTTCATCTTATGTCACAGCAGCTTCAACTTAATTCCCAAGTATTTCTGATTTAACTTTATTGCTTTGTGAAGACGTAAGTCACAAACAATGCCACACCAATTCGGGGTTATGATTATTAGGGTGGTATTTATTTAAAGGGGAAAAAACTTACAGATCACTGTCCCAGGCAACAGCTCTCTTCGCAACCAAGAAAGGAGTCTAGTCGCAGGCGGAGCAGGAAGTGAAGAGAGAGAGGAGAGGGAAGTGGCCGCTTTTTTAAAGGGAGAGAAACCACGCCCCAGTGGGCTGGTACCTCAGCGGTGATAGGCTGGAGGAGTGGGAGGACCTCCCGCAACACCTCCCCCTTTTGTTTAAATAAGAGAGTTCTAAACCTACTATGAAATTATATACAATAAGTACAAATATCCTATTCTAACTAGCTTAGGTCTTGTATAATAAATAACTTGGCCAAGTCATGAGAGAAAGTAACTACATTTATATAGTCTTCAACCCCATCGAAGATCTGAGAAGGGAAATAATGTTACCTGGGTAATTAGGAAGTTCAGTAAAACAACTTCCAAAACATGCAACAAATTACAGAGACAACTAGCTACCTGGGCAATCACCCAAAGTCACATTAGCAGCGTTGAAACAACCAACTTTGGCTAAGGCCTAACATAACTGACATACCATTTTCTAAGGCAAGCAACTTTTCAAAACTATCTTACCCTGTCTTGGCAGGATATGACAGTCCTGTTTTATCCATTGATGCATGCTCTGTATCTTTGTCAGTTGTTGAGGTATGGGCATTTCTTTGCCCGAACGCCAGTTCTGCCAAAAAGAAAGGCTCCAGGTGGAGTGTCTTTGGTGTTCAACATTCTCTCGGGAATAGAGTGGTGTTGCCAGGAGCAGTTGTGTCTCACTACCACAAAACTCTGAGTTAGATTAAAGGCCATTTTCTACAGCTCTTTGAAGAAGTTGAAGATTATCTATCTATACTGAGTATAATCTCTATATATCTAAAGAACCTGATTAGTCTATTATAAATGACAAACTTAGATGACTATTAGTCTATATAATTCTCAATATCTATCTAACTTAAAGACTAAGACAATAAACGACTGTGAAACAAATGAGGACAATGACCTCCATATATAAACAATGTACAAATATACATTGCAGTAGGTAAATATATATCAATACACAATCATTATATAAGTATCTTAATCAGAGGTAGAAATGTACACTGCAATGTGGTAAATATATACTATATATATATATATCAATACAATATATGTCAATACATAAAAATGTTTTAAACAGAGGTAGAAACATGCATGTGTACAAGAGTCAATATAATTTAACTTTGTATCAATATACAAGAATCTATACCAATGTATTTGTCTAAAAACAGTAACTCACAATTACAAATCTATTATCCCATTATCCCTCTTTTTTTTTTTCAAAATGATCCCTGAGCGTATAAAATTCCTCCCCCAACCCTCAATCGTATACTAATTATAATCAACCCCTAAATGATGTCCCTAAACCCAAGGGCAAGTTTTACTGGGAAAGGGGACGTCGTCCTCTAGAATTACTTCCAGCTGTCATGGGGGCGACGTTCTTTCTGGGGGATCCTGTGAAAGTGAAATGATGGTTAAATTTCAAGATCAATGTCTTTTAAAATTGCCAATAGTCTCTGAGTATTTTGTGCAGGTCTGGCCAAAATGTTGTATAAGATGTGCACCATTTCAGCTAACTAACCAAGTTGGAACTGTCTTGTGCAGCTGGTACCAAAAGCAGGTCTTGTAGTAGCACTATCAGTATCATGACGTCATATCAACCAGGTGGAGTTGTTGTTATGGGGCCCCATCTTCTTCCTGGAAACTTCAAATGTCACTTCAGGAAAAACTCATTGTTCATTATGAAAAACTTAAACATTAATCATATAGACATATATAGACATATATATATATATTCAATGAAAGACATGATAGATATATTCAATGAAAAGTATGATAGATATGAAGAAAAGCAAAGATGTTTTCTAAACTCATATTTCTTTCTGTCCCATATCATGGCTCTTGACATGAGACAGAAACTCCAGAAACTCTGGGTTTTTCTCTTACTAACAGGCTTGGAATTGGAGAGGGACTGAGCCAGAGTCCAACTTCAAAACCAACTTTATAAATTTAGAAATATGGTTTAATATTACTTACACAACCCATTCAGTTGTCTTGATATTTCCTATTGGGCAGGTATTTTTCCATCTGTCAGTATCCAAACATCCAGGGTCCCTTGAATTTCTCAAAGATGAGTGTTTTCCTGTGGAGATAAGAACAGAACCCTGCCCCCATTCTATGTTTTTCTTACCACCTGTATGAATATCATCATTGTGGATGAGTTGTCATTTCTCCTTTCCAAGAGGTTTCTCCTCTTCAAATCGAAACTTTATTAATTTTGATGGTATCCACAATTTTTCTTCTCCTGTGGAAACAAGAGCAAAACCCCTTCCCCAACGTAGCACATCTCCTGGCTTCCACTGAGAGGTCAGCACATCTTTGAAATAAATCGGTTGATTTAGTTCAGCAGACTTTTCCATTATCCAATGTCTTTCTGCTGCTGTCGTTCCTTTCTCATTAGCGTTAAGAAAATTCAAGGTTAATAAAGCATTATGTAATCTATTTCTGGGGGTATTTTCAGTCCCTTTCTGTTTGTTCAGCATATCCTTTATAGTACGATTTGATCTTTCTATAACTGCCTGACCTGTAGGATTATTTGGTATACCTGTAATGTGTTTTATATTATAATAATCAAAAAAGCGTTTCATTTTCTTAGATACATATGCTGGACCATTATCTGTCTTTATTTGCGCAGGTATACCCATGATGGCCATAACTTCCAATAAATGTGTGATTACTGAATCAGCCTTTTCTGAGATCAGGGCAGTAGCCCATTGAAAACCTGAATATGTGTCTATGGTGTGGTGTACATATTTTAATTTACCAAATTCCATAAAGTGGAACACATCCATCTGCCAGATTTCATTTCTCTTAGTACCCTTTGGGTTACTCCCTGCAGGCAACGGTGTTTGATTATAGAAAGAACAAGTAGGGCATCTCTTTATAATGTCCTTAGCTTGTTGCCAAGTAATGGAAAATTCTTTCTTTAGGCCTTTACTATTGACATGATGCTTCTTATGAAATTCCGAGGCCTGCAACACACTTCCAATCAATAATTGATCAATCTCAGCATTGCCTTGGGCTAGAGGACCAGGCAGACCTGTATGGGACCGGATGTGTGTTATGTACATCGGACAAAGCCTGTTCCTGATTATGTCTTGTACCTGGATAAACAATGAAGTCAACTCTGTGTCATCTGGTATAAATTCAGCGGTTTAAATATGCAAGATAACTCTTTCTGCATATTGTGAATCTGTAACTATATTAAGAGGTTCTTTAAAATCCCTTAGCACCATAATAATGGCATATAATTCTACCTTCTGGACAGAATTATAAGGGCTTTGTTCCACCTTACTCAATTCATCAGACTTGTAACCTGCTTTCCCTGATTTATTTGCATCAGTATAGAACGTACGGGCTCCAGTTATTGGAGCATCACGTACAATTCTAGGAAGAATCCAAGAAGTTCTTTTTATGAGATTAAGTCTATCACTTTTGGGATAGTTGCTATTAATTTCTCCCAAAAAGTTAGCACAAGCTCTTTGCCACGGTTCATTGTCTTCCCATAACTTTTTTATTTCTTCAGTAGTAAAAGGCACTATAATTTCTGCTGGGTCTATACCTGCTAGTTGACGAAGTCTCAGCTTACCTTTTATAATTAATTCAGAGACCTTTTCCACATAAGTTTTTAATTTTTTACTTGGTTTATTAGGTATAAATATCCACTCTAAAATAATATCTTCCCTCTGCATTAGAATCCCTGTAGGAGAAATTCTGGAAGGCAATATGACTAGGATGCAGCTAAGATTTGGGTTCACCCTATCCACATGTGCCTCCTGTAATTTTTCCTCAATCATTGTCAGTTCCTTTTCTGCTTCAGCTGTCAGTTCTCTTGGACTATTCAAATCTTTATCACCATCTAAGGTTTTGTTTAAATGAACTATTAGATCAGGTGTTATCCCAACAGCTGGTCGTAGACTGGAAATGTCTCCTAACAATCTTTGGAAGTCATTAAGAGTCTTTAACCGGTCTCTCCTAATTTGTGCCTTTTGCGTTTTAATTTTCTCTAACCCTATTCTGTAACCTAGGTAATTAATAGAATTTCCTCTTTGAATCTTTTCAGGGGCAATTTGTAATCCCCACCTAGGCAAGACTTTCTTTACTTCTTCAAACATCCTTTCTAAAGTATCTTTATTTGAATCAGATAATAAGATGTCATCCATGTAATGATAAATGATGGACTTGGGGAATTGTTTACGAATTATTTCCAATGGCTTACTTACAAAATATTGGCACAGTGTAGGACTATTGAGCATACCCTGTGGGAGGACAGTCCATTGATATCTCCTATTAGGCTGAGAATTATTGTAAGTAGGCACTGTGAAGGCAAATTTTTCTCTATCCTTTTCTTGTAACGGTATAGTGAAAAAACAATCTTTCAAATCAATAACTATAAGAGGCCATCCTTTTGGTAACAGAGAAGGCAAAGGAATTCCAGATTGTAGTGGGCCCATAGGTTGAATTACTTTGTTGACAGCTCTTAGATCTGTCACCATTCTCCATTTACCAGATTTCTTTTTTACAACAAACACAGGAGAATTCCAAGGGCTGGTTGATTCTTCAATATGGTGAGCATCTAGTTGCTCTTGCACCAGCTGTTCCAATGCCTGTAGTTTATCTTTAGCTAGAGGCCATTGTTTGGTCCATATTGGCTTCTCAGTTAGCCATTTTAAAGGTAGGGCCGTTGGTACCTCTAAAGGTTTGGTATTTGCTGTATGTTCTTGTACAGCCTGAATGGCTGGTGACCTTTTTCCATAATACCTCATCATATCCTTCCCAGAATTATGAGTTCCTGGAAATACAGGAATGTTAATCTGGGTATTCCATTGCTGTAGCAGGTCATGGCCCCATAAATTTATGGCAATATTGGCTATATATGGCCTTAGTCTTCCTATTTGCCCTTCGGGCCCTATGCATTCAACCCATCTTGTGCTTTGTTTTACACGAGATAGGGTTCCAATTCCCAGGAATTGAACATCTACCTCTTGAAGAGGCCAATTCGGATGCCAAGATTCTGGGGTAATGATACTTATATCCGCACCTGTGTCTAATAAGCCTTCAATAAAAGTGCCATTTATACAGACTTAGCTTTGGTCTTTGATCATTAATAGAAGTCTGCCAAAATATATGTTTACTCTGTCCTATTGGGTTTTTTGACTCATCCTCCACATGTAATTCTTCATTTAGACCAGTATTACTTTTTACAGCAGAAATTGGAGCTTTTAATTTTCTTGGTGAGGCACATTCTCCACTGTCACTGGGAATGACTGGGCCACTGTTGGCTTGGGGGCCTGCGAGAGGCCCCCCAAGGAGTTTCCCGATGATATCGGATTGCCCCGTCTGTCTGTTGTTGACCTACATTCGTTGGACCAATGCCTGCCTTTATCGCATCTCCTACATATACCTGAAGGCCGAGGTCTCCTATTTTTGTCATTCCCAGAAGAGATATTATTCCTAGAAATTCTTTGCCTGCAATTCCTTTGCAAATGTCCTAATTTACCACAATTAAAACACCTGGCAGTTTGATGTCTCCTCATTGCTTTGGAAATCGCTTCTCCTACCCAAGATTCATCATTATAGCTAAACGTCTCAACATTCATCGTATGCTGAATCCATTCATCCATAGGTGCTGATCTAGACTTTAAAGGCCCAATTATCTTTTTGCATTCTATGTTTGCATTCTCAAAAGCTAGAGATTCAAGAAGTATTCGTCTAGCTTCTGGGTCTGTTACCCCTATGTCCAGAGCCTTAATTAATCTTTGCAAAAAGTCAATAAAGGGTTCTCTCTGTCCCTGCCCCTGCCTAATTCTGGTATATGATTCAACCCTTTTTGCTGGATCTTGTATCCTATTCCAAGCATTTAAAGCTGCTTGGTGACATAGACACAGTACTTCATCATCATAAAGAGCTTGGACCTGTGGATCAGCATATGCTCCTGCACCAAGAATTTGATCTTGGGAAACCTCAATACCTTTTGCTCTTCCTTGCTGTTCCATATGTTTGGATTCTTCTCTGAAATAAATTCCGAACATCAAGGAAGGTCCATTATCTAAAACTGCAGACACTAACTGATGGAAATCATGGGGAGTATCTCTAGCATTAGAAGCCCAAGTCCTTATCATTTCCTTTACATATGTATTGTGCAAGCCAAAATTAACAACAGCTTGCTTAATTTCTTTCAGATCATTCATTGCTATTGGCGTCCATCTAGCTTCTCTGACTCCCTTTGAGCCTTTAGAAGTTGATGCTTTTTCAGAATTAAGTATAGGGTATGTCGCTAGAACCCTGGGTAAGCCAGTTCTAATAGCTGGTGGAGGCCTTATATCCTGTCCTTGTGTCTCCTTACTCTGTTCACCAGCTGTAATAATTTCCCCAATCTTTTCAAATCTTTTTATCATTGTCTCTCTTAAATCCTGAATCTCCTGACCTGTATATATTTCCAGTGATTTCACTGAGGTATCAATTTTTTGGTCCCCATTCTGCACCTGTGATTCCAAAGCTTTAATTTTTTCCTTCAAAGATAACATGTCCTCCTTAAACTTTTCTTGTATATCATGTAGATTCCCATCTTGGAGGTACATTCTGTCTGTTACCTTATCAAAACTTTGTGATAAAGTCTGAACGTCAAATTCAACAGCCTGAACCCTTTCAGGTAACTTTCTAATACCCTTGGATATGGAATCAATTTTGTCTGTCATAGTATCCACTTGTTCAGATAACCTCTGATTTTCAATAATTTTAATCCTGTCAATTAGTTGTTCATTATTAGTTCGTAAAGATTCTATCATTCTTAGGAGTGCCATATTCTTCTGTTCATTATTAGTACGTAAAGATTCAATCGTTCTTAGGAGTGCCATATTCTTCCTTAATGATAGAATATGGAAAAGAAAACTGAAGGCTAGTAAGAAGCAAATTAAGGTATCCCCATAATCATATAAACCTTGTATGATGTAATTCATTGTATTAGTAAATATAAATTTACTAATCCATTGTATTAGTGAAAACAAAGCAGTAAAATTTGCGTTAGAAACAAAAACTGCAATATTACCTATTATCCAGCAGGTGGCGCTGTTGCAGAGTTGCGGTGAAAACATGGTCCTGTTTCAGTGCCTTAGTAGATGTTAAAAACTGGAAAATGCAAGTTTCTCAACAAAATAAATCTAATTAAATCAATTCCTGAGACATAACAAGTCACCCTGAGGGGTTGCAGCTTTCAGCAACCACGTGCTCTGGTTTGTGCCACTTAAGAGCTGTACTTGCAAGGGAGATTTAAAAATGACTCAGAAAAGAGCAAACCAGGAGGCCAGAGACTGCGCGGGCCTGTGGAGTTTAAATCCACGTGGGGAGTCCAGGCCTCTGGCGGCTGAGGAAGGAGGGGCTCCCGCCAAGCCGAACTAGAGCCCGCCAAGCCCGCGGCCGCCAAGCTGAACTTGCGCCCGCCAAGCCCGCAGCCGCCAAGCCGAACTTGGGGCCGCCAAGCCGAACTCGAGGCTGCGAGTGGGGAAAGGAGAGGTTCTAAAACCAAACGTTGGGCGCCAAAATGAAGGCGTAAGTCACAAACAATGCCACACCAATTCGGGGTTATGATTATTAGGGTGGTATTTATTTAAAGGGGAAAAAACTTACAGATCACTGTCCCAGGCAACAGCCCTCTTCGCAACCAAGAAAGGAGTCTAGTCGCAGGCGGAGCAGGAAGTGAAGAGAGAGAGGAGAGGGAAGTGGCCGCTTTTTTAAAGGGAGAGAAACCACGCCCCAATGGGCTGGTACCTCAGCGGTGATAGGCTGGAGGAGTGGGAGGACCTCCCGCAACAGCTTTGTATTAGTCACTTTTTCTATTGCTGTGTTAAATACTCCGAGAAAAGCAACTTAAATTGGGAAGAAAGGGTTTATTTTGTCTCACAATTCAAAGGTATGATTCATCATGGTGGAGGAGTCATCATATCAGAAGCTAAAGGCAGTTGGCCACAATGCATTAACAGATAAGAAGAATAAAGAGATGAATGCTAGTGCTCAACTCCTGTCTTAGTCAATGTCTATTGCTGTAAAAGACAGTAAGACCAAGGCAACAATTATAAATGAAAATATTTAAGTGGTGACTGGCTTACAGTTTTAGAGGCTTAGTCCATTGTCATCATGCCAGGGAGCATGGTAGCACACATGGTGCTGGAGTAGTAGCTGAGAGCAATATCTTGATTTAGAGGCAGGAGGGAGAGGAGAGAGGGAGAGGGAGAGGGAGAGGGAGAGGGAGAGGGAGACACACACACACACACACACACACACACAGAGAGAGAGAGAGAGAGAGAGAGAGAGAGAGAGAGAGAGAGAAAGAGAGAGAGAGAGAGAGAGAGAGAGAGACTCGGCTTAGCATGGGCTTTTGAAACCTCAAAGACCACCTACCAATCTTCACCCAGTTGGTGTCTGTGAAGCTGGTATAGAGACTGATGTATGTGCAGAGCCCCTTGTGAGTTGGCCTGGCCTTGTGAGTTAGCAGGAAGAGTGAACCTGTAAACTAGAATCTCGGAAATGGGTGGGGTAAAAAAGGGGCTCCAAGAAGCAGAATAAAGCTTTGAGGATGTAGCTAAGGATTCTTAGACCCAGTATAGGTGTTGGCAAGCAGGTATCACTAAGAAAGAATGAGAGAAAAATTGTTCTGCAAGAATTCATGGCAGTGGCAAAGTTTTAAGTGGGGAGGAACCAATCCCATCTATCCCAATAACTGAAATTGTGAGGGTAACATAAGACCTGAGTGAGATGTTAGAACAGAATAGGTAGTTCCCATGTCCAAAATAAAAGTAATGGACTTACCCACTACCTGCAGCTTTACCCTAGGCTCGGATAGAGTTACAGGATATACCAAGTCTGGGCAGCGTCAGTCTTCTACAAGACTGAGAAATTTGAAGGCTGGCACAGTTTCACTTGCTGATGTTGGTGAGGCTGGACCTCCATAGCGTGGCATAGAGGACAAGTCCACATGGGGGCATTGTGATTTTCAGTGTCCAGGTTGCTGGCAGATAGGGCATAACCTCAAAGGAGGCATGATGTGGGAAAATGGTTTATATTCTGTCAGTTATATTTTAAATAAATGCTGATTGGCCAGTAGCCAGGCAGGAAGTATAGGCGGGAAAACCAGACAAGAAGTAGAGGTGGGTCAATGAGAACAGGAGAATTCTGGGAATGAGGAAGCCAATTCTTCTGCAGTCCTGACCAGTCTCAGAAGAAGCAAGATGCGACTGCCACACTAAAAAAGGTACTGAGACATGTGTCTAACATAGACAAGAATAATGGGTTAATATAAATTATAAGAGTTAATAAGAAGCCTGAGATACTAGGCCAATCAGTTTATAACTAATGCAGACCTCTGTGTGATTTCTTTGGGACTTAAGAATTGTGGGAACTGGGCAGGACAGAGAACCCTCAGACAACAGAGGCATAGTGCAATATCATGCCACATGACTATTTAGGCCACGCTTAAAATAACTTACCTGTGGGTTGACTTTATCCATCAGGATAGAGCCTTGTGGTTGGCTTCCCCTTTTCCCTTCCTGAGACCTTAGGGTGGCTGATAAGGCGTGGGCCTGTAGGTTAGCCTCTTGTCCTAGCCATGTAAGGGTCATTTTTTACCAATTTCCATATAGGGATTTGGGGACCCTCCTCAACCTTTCTTAACTTTAAGCAGAAGGATTAGTAGAAAAGGAAACTAGCCGCTTTTTTTTTATATGAGAGAGATCTGGAAGAAAAAAAGGAACATGAACTTTTATAATGCCATTGGCTTCAGCCACCTCTGGAGAGGACAGAGAAAGGCAGAGCTATGGTGGGATCTGGTATGGGAGGAGACAGGGGAGAATTGGGAGGGGCTAGCCCAGTGAGCAGAGGGGATCCAAGGGTGGGGAGATGAAGTAGGAGGGGGAAGGGAGGGTCAGTAAGGTGGAAGTTGACCTTGAACCTCCAGATTTGTGTCAAACAAACAAACAAACAAACAAAAAACAAAACAAATACTTCTCCCACCCTCAAAAATAACTTTGGATTCTGTGTACAATTTTGGATGAAAATTCACTAAGGGCTTGGGAATAGGATTTATTCATCTTTGGACCTGTGAAGAGGGTAGTTCTCAGAGCTGTAAAAGTTGTTTCTTGTGCAATATTCTTTCTCAGGGCAGGGAGAAATATAACTAGATTTACAGAAAAAGCATATCTTCAGATTCCCCTATGTGTGCTGTGAAGTTTGCTATGCTGTTTTTGCCTGTAAGTCTGTGTGGTTGCACTAATATACTGTATTTATCTCTGCTGCTTTTAAATTTTAAATGAGACATGATTTTATTCATTTATTTAGGACATCATGCAGGGAAGCATTAAAAGATAACTCATTTCCTCTAGATACCTAGTTGATTTTGAGGGCACATTAAGAAGACCTCAGTTACTTGAAGCTTGCCAAATGGTTGAATAAAATTACAAAATTCCAATATAGTATGAATTTTATAGTATAAAACAATGAACATGCAGCATTTCATATTTTAAACTTGCATTAATGTTTCCCATCAGAAGACAAATCCAAAAAGCTGACAGTGACCTTAGTAAGTCATTTGATATCTTTGAACTCATTTTCCTTTGTCATTTCATAAGATAGATTTAGATTCATTGTTCCCTTTTTCCCATTTCTACCCAGTAATGACCCTAAAATCTAGTAAATGTAAGCTGGTATAATACCATCACATTTCACACTAAAGGTATTAGACCTGATACAATTTTGAAATATTCAACAAGTACCCAAGATTTGGGTATACGTGGAGTTGTAGAGAGAAACATTCCAGTTCAAAATATTTGAACTAAATATAGATCTTACTTCTTAGACTGTGAATTTCTTAGACTGTCTTTTGAAAGGCTTGGCTTAATTTTTATGTCTTCAAATTTCTTCATTGTGTACATTGAGACACATTTAATTTTAATTACTCAGATTCAGAAAATGTTCTTTATAGTTATTTTTTTATTTATTGTTGATTTAGAAGCTCTTCTCAACTGTATCACAAATACATTTATACACAATATTTTCTTTCTATTTACCTTTATTGAGACAGTGTCTCACATAGCCTTCAGCTGGCCTCAGATTTGTGATGGCCTTGAGGATGATTATGTGCTATTTATTATCCTGTATCCACCTCTGAGTGCTGGATTGCAAGCATACCTCCTCCTCTGGCTTCTGTGGTGCTGGGGATTGAACCTATGGCGTCATTCATGATAGGCAAGCACCCTTTGCTTTGACATACATTCCCAGACACTTTCTTCTGTTATTTATTTTATTAAGTTTTATACTTGGCTTTATTAAGCTCAAGATTTTATTGGCAGATGATGTTATGGAATAAACTTTTTGTAAACTGTGCAGATGTGTCTTTGACAAGGTGTCTTATGATTGATTTAATAAAAGAGCTCACTGACCAGTAGTTTGGCAGGAGGTATAGGCAGGACAGAGGACACTTGGAAGAAGGGCAGAGTCTTAGAAGTTGCCAGCAGACACAGAAAAACAAGTTGAATGGGTCATGTAGAAAGAAGTTACTGCAACATGGCAGAGAGTAGATAAGAAATATGGGTTAATTTCAAATGTAAAAGTTAGCTAGTAACAAGCCTGGGCTATGGACTGAGCATTTATAATTTATAAATTTTTGTGTGGTTATATGGGGAACTGCTGGTGGGACAGAACTGACTGACAATCTAGATGGAAAACTCTGCCTACAAATGGTGCTTAAACTTCTAACATCTATATCCACATAAGACCTGAGAAAGCTTAAAAATCTAAACATACAAAAATGGAACCAAACGCAGCTTCCTTGTCTCATGTCCCTCATGATGGCTGCAACACAGAGATGTGTTTCTTTGCAGCTGCCTGCAGGCTTAAGTAACCAGTGTGAGCTCTGCAAGCACATTGCGTGGCTGGATTGGGGTTTTGGTCACATAGACAGAAAAAATTACAAATACATAGTAAAGACAGATCCAGACAGAAAAAAGCCTCTAAATGGGTTACAGTGTGTTTAAAAATGTACAAAGCTGTAACGGCGTAAACGAATGCAGACAGATGGTAAATATATATATACAGCTTTAATGGAGAAATAGACTTACAGAACCACCAAGCTATGCAAGCAAGCTTGCCAGATTTATAAGTAAACATTAGCCCGAAGCGAACACGCCCCTTAAGGGGCAGGACTTATCCCTACACAAAGCCTTGGGGAAAAGCAGGTATAGAGAGTCATCAAAAATAGTTTAAAAATAATAAAGTCCTTAAAAAGATAATAAAAACAAAGATATAAGCTACATAAAGATGGGAAATACACAAGGAGTATGGATCCTACGTTATTGTTTTGACTTTAATTTTTTGAGTGCTAATTAGGGAGTGACAACTGCTGAGGGACATTTGACTGTGAAAGTCTCTAGATTAAACCAACCTATACATTTTAAAAACATGTTGACTTTGAAATGGAAGTCAAAAAGTCTGTTGTTGCCTTCAGGGAGAGGTTATTCATTGATTTCCATAGGAAATGAGAGTCTGATTTGGATCAAGTCTGATGGAGAAGATCCCCTAAAAATCCTGGCAACAGACAAAAAAAATAAACCTAGAAAACTACACAACATGTAACATATGTTTTACCTAAACATAAAACATAAAACAAAGAAATCATCTTTAATTGACTAGCATAAACCACATATTCCATACTTGAAAGGTATGTTACCTTTAAAAGTTTATGTATTTCCACAACAAGGGAACCAAACATCAATGAAAACATATGGCCCAGGTGATCCAACATCTCAGAATGTGTCTCTCTTGGTTTGTGAGTTCTGCATCCAGAACATCTTCAAGAATGCTGGCTCAGATGATCCAACCTCAGGACTACGCCAGTCAAGACTTAGCCATCATCCTGAATTTTCTCAAGGTTCCCCCAAAGATGTCAATGGCCCTAGACAATAAGAAGCAGTCTAGAGAAAACAAAACCCACATTCTCAAAAGATGTGTCATGGATGTTTGTTGTCATTTAATGGGGGGTTGGTTACAAATTGTTATTGGTCATAGTCAGGAAAAAAGTTAATCATAGGAGTTAAATTAAAAAATTCTCTTTCTAAAAGAAAAGGGAATAGGATATAGAAATGATAGGATAAAAGGGTATATTATTGAATCTTTTTTAGTCAAAAAACTATTAATCACAAAATATTTTACATTGGTATAGATTTTGCTTTATTGAAAAAAAATTAAAGTTAATTTTGTTATACTGTATGTATATTTCTATTTTTGCATGGGTTATTATACTTATGCAGCTCATTTAGAAATATAACACATAATTTAAAAGTATAGGTTAGTAGTTAGTCATCTATAATAATCAAACTTAAAGTAATATTAGGTATGTTTTCAAGGTCAAACAGAGATATATTTTAGGTAGATCAGTGGTCTTCAAGCACTTTCGAGAACTACAGAATATGCCATTTAATATGTTTCAAAGCTTAAAGCTTTTCATGACAGTGAGGCATGTCTGTTCTTGACAGCACCAATCCACTTCAAAAAAGGATGATGTGCATCCAAGAATCTCTGCATGGAGTTTGCTTCCTTTATGAAAAAAGCTAGCCATTGGACAAAGAAACTGCCCTTGTCTCAATTGCTGACACTATACTGTCCAAAGTGAACCAGCAGGATGTAAAACAGTGACTGCTGCCAAAGCTTGTCAAGATAAGGTAGGACAGTTTTTCAAAATTCCTTGCTTCTCAAAAATATCTGTCAGATACACTATGCCTGAAGGCCAAAGTTGGATGCCTTAACCTTACAGAAGGACACTGGGTGACAGCCAGATTTTCCTGTTATTATAATGGGCTGGATTATTCTAGCAGCATTTATAAACACATGTCTTTTAGCATCTGTTACTCCTTCCTCAGTAGTCAAACAATTCAAAGACAACACAATATCAGATAGTATCCAAACTCTCTGTGTATTTTCCATCTTTATGAGACTTTTTAAAAGCTCTATTTCTTTTATTTTTAATTTTAATTTTTGTTTTTGTTTTTGAGACAGGGTTTCATTGTTTTCTTTGACAGTTATGGATTTCACTCTGTAGATCCAGCTGGCCTCTGCCTCCCAAGTGCTGAGATTAAAGGCATGTACCACAACACCTGGACATCGAACTCACAGAGTTCTGCCTCCCATGTACTGGGATTAAAGGTGTGTGCCATCATACCCAACTACTCTTTCCTTTTTTAAAGGCCTTTCTCTATTATTTTTCTTTTCTCTCCAAACCTTACATATATTTTTAAACAATTCAAACCATTTAGAGGCTTTTTTTGTCTGAATTTGTCTTTACTGTATATTTCTCCTTTTTTCTGACCACATGAGTGTCTAATTTGCTAAGTGATATGTCTAGGATTAAAGCCATAGCTTTGGCAGCTGGATCCACCCCACTCCTTGGCACCATATTGTGCAAGCAGGAGTACCTGGGTCTCTATCCATTGCACCCATGTAAAATGCTGGCAATGACAGCATATACCTGTTTTCCCAGCACTGGGCATTAAAGACAAAGGGATCCGGTTGCTTGCCTGATCATGCAGTCTTGATAAATCAGCAATTTTCAGGTTCAGTGAGAGACCCTTCTCAAAAATAAGGTGGAGAATGATAGAGAGATACCTATTATCATCGACATGCATCTACACATGAACACATGAGTGTGTATGCCTCTCAACAAATGTAAACACACATACATACACATGAAACCAAAACATATAACTACCAGTTTGTTATGTTTTGAAAACTAAATGAGCTTTATCTTACTTTAGATGAATAAAGCTTAATAGTTCATAAATAAATGTTGAACATTTACATTTGTCTTCCTATAAAATATTTCTTGAGACCACTAATTTCATAAATTTAGTGAATAAAGCTGATTTATTGATACTGAATATTTTTCATATATGGAATTATGAAGAACTACTTGATGTGATGTATTTTGTAAGACAACATTGAATTTTGTTAGTTAAACTTTGACCTGATTTTTTGGGTCACATTAATATGTATTAAAGTATATGATATATACTTTATCATATATATCCTATATATTTTAATATTTTAGTTTATAAAATATATAATATGATGGTAGAAGGTACAAAATAATCCCACATACATTATATTACGTATAATATTACATATAATAAAGGTTTATTTATTTAGGGGATACTCACAGATCACTGTCCTAGATTACAGTCTGCTGCACAAACAGGGAACAGGAACCCAATTATCAGCTTGAAGTGAGAACTGGAAGCAATAGAATGAGCTCATGCTTTACAGCTGCATTTATAGTATAAGAGACCATGCCCAAGTGGGTTGGTATCTTAAAGGATGAAGGAGCTCCCCCAGCACCTCCCTCTTTTGTTTAAATAAGAGAGATCCAAATCCAATACAAAACTATGCATACTAGGACCAGATATCAAGTATAAAGTTAGAATTACAACCAACATAAACAATATTAAGCAAGGAAAATATCCTAATGTTTTGATAAACATTCTATCCTAAGAAGTCTAAGTCTTGTATTGGAAATGGCTTGGCTAGATCATAAGAGAACGGTAACTATGACTACCTAATCTTCAACCTCATTGAAGGCCTGAGAAGGGAGATAATATTACTTGAGCAGGCAGGAAGTGAAATCAATGAGCTTCCAAAATGTGCAATAAATGACAAAGACAACTGGCTGTCTGAGCAATCACCCAAAGTCTCATTTGCAATGTTGAAGCAACCAACTTTGGCTAATGCCTAGAGTAACTCACAGACCATTTTCAGAGGCAGGAAAATTTTCGGAACCATCTTACCCTGTCTTGGCAAGGTTTGGCAGTCTTTTTTCTTGTATCCTGCTTCTCTAGTCTGGACATCATGTACTTTGTCAGTGGTTGAGGCTTGGGCAGTTTTTTGTCCAAAGGCCAGTTGTAACAAGAAGAAAACAAACTCAAAGTGGAGTGTCTTTGGTGCTCATTACTCTCTCTAGAATATATGGGTGCTGCCAGGAGCAATCATGTCTCATGTCAACAGGATGCTAATTTATTTAAATGCCATGTTCTACAGATCCTTGTAGTGGTTGAAGAATACAATCTATATGTATGTAAAGAACCTATTTAGTCTGACTAAAAGTATAACAAACATGAATGACTATTTACCTATAATACTTAATACTTGTATAACTTAAAGATTAAGACTACATATCAGAATATTAAATAACCTTTAAACAACTTTGTAGAAAAGAAGGACAATGACCTCAAAATGTAAACAATGTATAAATATCTTGATCGGATATAGAAATATAAAATGCAATATGATAAATATATCCTAAAATTGTATCAATATACAAAATGTCTTTAACAGAGGTAGAAACATACATGCATATAATTTGACAAAATAACTGTGTATAGTTGTATAAATATTATAAACAGAAATAGGAGCATATTCAATATAACAAATATAATTTGAACTTGTATCAATATACAAAAATCTATACCAATGTAAATTGTCTATAAACAATAGCTCATAAGTATTCACTCTTTATTCACTATTATTATTATTAGTGTAAGTTTGCACTAATCTACCTATGATCCTATTAAATTTTTTCTCTTTTTTTGAGTTCACTGGGCCTACAAAATTTCCACCCCAACCCACAACTCAATGTGAGTAATAATCAACCTGGCCAAAATGGTGTCCCTAACCCTGAGGACAAACTTTGTGGGGAAAGGGGACATCATCTTCTAGAGTTGCTTCCTGCTGTCATGGGGATGATGTTTTTTCTATGGGATCCTGTAAAAATAAAATGATGGTTAAGTTTCAAGATTGCTGTTTGTATAATTGAAAATGGTCTCTGAGTAGTCTATAGGGTTTTTCTGAAGTTCTTATTTGGAGTTCTGGCCAGAACATTATAATAAGATGCACCATTTCTGCAGCTGGTACCCCAAAACTGGTCTCATAGTAGTGCTATCAGCATCATGACATCATATCAACCAAGTGGAGTCATCTTCGTGGGGCCCCATATTCTTTCTGGGAGCTTCAAAGATTACTGCAGGAAAATCTAATGTTTATTGTGGAAAACTTAAACATTATTCATATAGACATATATTCAATGAAAGATATGATATAGACAAAATAAGCATGGAAAAAAGTAAAATATTTCCTTAAAATCTATCTTCTTTATGTCCCATACCAGATGTCTCCTGACACGAGACAGAAATTCTGAATTTTTCTTTTAACAAGATGCTTGGATTTAAAGAAGGATAGCCACTGTCCAACTCCAAATTCAGCTCTTATTTTTTAAGTAAAGATGTATACATGTCCAGATAATCAAATTTTACCATGCAGATGATACAGCATCACAAGTCAGATTTCTCTTTGCTTGTTGATTCTTTCTGATAGCTATCTTTTCATCTTTAGATATCTAGATATCCAAGGTCCCTTGACTCTTTGAAGGCAAATATTTTCCTGTAAAAACAGGAACAGAATCCTGCTCCAAATCTTATGAGGTTTTTGTACCACCTGTATGATTGTCACATCGGTGGATGAGCTGTCATTTCTTTTTTCTCAAGAGTTTTTTTTTCAAATTTAATCTTTATTAATTTGATGATATATATAGCTTTTCTTCTCCTCTGGAAACAAAAGTGAAAACCCTTCCCCAATATAGCACATCTCCTGGTTTACATTGTGAGGTCAGCACATCCTTGAAATACAATGGCTCATTTAATTCAGAAGTTTTTTCTATTATTCAATGTCTTTGTGTTGTTGTTGTTCCTTTCTAAACAGTGTTAAGAAAATTTAAGGTTAATAAATCACTATACAATCTATTTCTGGGGATATTTTCCATTCCTTTCTGTTTGTTTAACATATCCTTTATAGTTCAATTTGATCTTTCAATAATTGCTTGACCTGTAAGATTGTTTGGTATGCCTGTAATATGCTTTATATTATAATAAGCAAAAAATTGTTTCATTTTTCTTAGAGACATATTCTGGACTATTCTCTGTCTTTATTTGTGCAGGTATACCCATGATGACCATAACATCTAACAAATGTGTGATTACTGAATCAGCCTTTTCTGAGTTCAAGGCAGTTGCCCATTGAAAACCTTAATAAGTGTCAATGGTGTGGTGTACATATTTTAATTTTCCAAATTCTGCAAACTGGAACACATCCATCTGCCAGATATCATTCTTTTGAGTACCCTTTGGGTTATCCCTGCAGGTGTTTGGTTATAGAAAGAGCAAGTAGGATATCTCTTTACAATCTCCTTAGTTTGTTGCCATGTAATAGAAAACTCGTTCTTTAAACCTTTGCTATTGACATGATGTTTCTTACGAAAATTTGAGGCCTTCATCACACTTCCAATCAATAATTGATCAATCTCTGCATTACCTTGTGTTAGAAGACCTGGTAGACTAGTATGGGATCAGATGTGTGTTATGTATATGTGATAAAGTCTATTTCTGATTATGTATTGAACTTGAATGAATAATGAAGTCAATTATGTATCATCTGCTATAAATTCTGCAGTTTTAATATGCAAGACAACTCTTTATGCATATTGTGAATCAGTAACTCTATTGAGAGTAACTATAACTATATTAAAATCCCTTAGTACCATGAGAATAGCATATAATTCTGCCCTTTGAACAGGATTTTAAGGGCTTTGTTCCATCTTACTTAATTCTTCTGATTTGTAATCTGCCTTTCCTGATTTATTTGCATCAGTATAAAATGTACAGGCTTCAGTTATTGGTGCATCACATACAATTTGGGAAAGAATCCAAGTAGTTCTCTTTATCAGGTTAATTCTATCACTTTTGGTATAATTTCTATTAATTTCTCCAAAAAATTAGCACAATCTCTTTGCCATGGTTCATTGTCTTCCTATAATTTTTAAATTTCATCAGTAGTAAGAGGCACTATAATCTGCTCCATCTAATACCTGCTAGTTGACAAAGTCTCAATTTTCCTTTTATAATTAATTCAGAGAATTTTTCCATATATGTTTTTAATTTTTTACTTGGTTTATGTGGCAAAAAGATCCATTCTAAGATAATATCATCCCTCTGTATTAAAATTCCTGTAGGGGAATTGTGTAAGGCAATATGACTAAAATACAATTAAGAGTTGTATTGGCTTTATCTATATGTGCCTCCTGTAATTTATTCTCAATGATTGTCAAATCTTTTTCTGCTTCAATTGTTAATTCTTTGGGACTATTTAAGTCTTTGTCACATCTATGGTTTTATTTAAATGACTATTAGATTAGGTGTTATTCCAACAACCGGTTGTAGACTGGAAATGTTTCCTAACAACCTTTGAAAGTCATTAAGAGTCCACAGTTGGTCTCTCTCAATTTATGCCTTTTGTGTTCTAATTTTCTATAAACCTATTTTGTAACCTTGGTATTTGACAGAATCTCCTTTCTGTATTTTTTTGAGCAATTTTTATTCCCCATTTAGGCAAACCTTTTTACTTCTTCAAACATTCTTTCTAAAGTATCTGCATTTGAGTCAGATAACAAAATGTTGTCCATGTAATGGTAAATTATAGATTTAGGAAATTGCTTGCATATTATTTCCAATGGATGAATTATAAAGTATTGGCAGAGGGTGGGGATTTTGGACATTTCCTGTGAGAGGACAGTCCATTGGTATCTCCTAGTAGGTTTAGAATTATTATAAATAGGCACTGTGAAAGCAATTATTTTTCCATCCTTTTCTCATAAAGGTATTGTGAAGAAACAATCCTTTAAATCAATAACTATAGGAGGTCATCCTTTTGGTAATAGAGAAGGCAGAGGAATTACAGATTGCAGAGGGCCCATAGGTTGAATAACCTTGTTTACAGCTGGTTTACATTCTCCATTTTCCAGATTTCTTTTTAAGAACAAATACAGGAAAATTCCAAGGGCTGGTTCATTCTTCAATATGGTGAGCTTCTAGCTGCTCCCCAAACCAGCTGTTCTAAAGCCTGTAGTTTGTCTTCCTTTAAAGGCCATTATTTAACCCATATTGGATTCTCAGTTAACCATTTTAATGGAAAGGCCGTTAGTACCTCCGAAGGCTTGCTAGTTGCTTTGTGTTCGTGTACAGCCTGAATGGCTAGTGACCTTTGTTTATAATATCCTTCCCAGAAACATGAGTTTTGGGGACTGCAGGAATGTTAACCTAGGTATTCCACTGCTGCAATAGGTCACGACCCCATAAATTTACTGCAATATTAGCTACATATGGCCTCAGCCTTCCTTTCTGTCCTTCTGACCCTATGGATTCAACCCACCTTGTGCTTTGTTTCACTTGAGATAGGGTTTCAATTCCTTGGAATTGAATATCTGCCTCTTGAAGAGGCCGATCTGGATGTTAAGTTTCTGGAGTAATGATATTTATGTCCACACCTATGTCTAGTAATCACAATTACAATGTCATTTATATGCACACATAGCTTTGGTCTTTGATCATTTATAGAAGTCTGCCAAAACATATGTTTCCTATTTCCTACATGAGTTTTTGATTAATCCTCCATGTATATTTCATCATCCAGAACAGTATGGTTTTTTACAATAGGCACTGGATTGTTTAATTTTCCTAGTGACACATGTTCTCCACATTGACTGTGAATGACTGGACCTTGTTTGACATCAAGGCCTGTGAAACGCCCCCCCCCCCAGGAGTTTCCCAGTGGTATCAGCTTGTATTGTCTGTCTCTTGTGAATCCACATTTATTAGTTCAATGTTGGCCTTTACCACACCTCCTTTATATACTAGAAGGCTGAGTTCTCCTATTCTTGCCATTCCTAGAGGAGACATTATTCCTAGAAATTTCTTGTCTACAGTCCCTTCTTTGATGTTCTATTCTTTCACAATTAAACATTTGGCCTTTTGGTGTCTCACACTATTGGAAATAATGATAATGCCTCATGCTTGGATGCAACTGATGGTGTGCATATTACCTTCCTGGAGAGATATCTTATCTATTAATCTATCATAACTTTTCAACAGATTCTGATAGTTAAATTCAAAAGCACAAATTCTTTCATATAATTTTGTCAAATTGATGCAATCCCTCTCCATAGTATTAAACCATTTTTAATAAGATAATATTGAAAACAAAACTAATTCCTAGAATCAAATAAGGGGATCTAGAAGGAGACATGCATAAGCCTTGCAGAATACCTTCCATTGTATAAGAAAAATAATTATTGAACTCCTGGAGATTTATGTTATCAGTCATTTTTTGTAGTTTTTCAGATATTACCTGTTGTAAGGCAATTACAAGGAATTGCAGTAGGTGTAATAATTGTTATTGACCAGCAGGTGTCACAGTTGCAGCCACGTGGCTGAGAGATACTACCAGCAGTGAACAGCACATATTGCTTACTTAGGTACTAAAAACTATGCATTGTTTAACAAATTAAGAGCAGTTATTAAGGTGATCAAACAATTCTGAGAGTTGGAGTCCAGGATAAAGAGAAAACCCAAAGTTTTCCATCAGTGTGAGTTGTGGACTGTGTTCACCACAGGGATGGCAGGCAACAGCATGTGGGCTGGCATATAATGCACAGAGAGGCAGCATGGGGGTCACAACAAGGGAGCACTGAGCAGCAGCCTGCTACATCTGAGGGCCGGCTAGAACCTTGGGTGGGAGAGTCAGTGCCCAATGTGCCATGTGGCTGGTGGACCAATCCCACAAAGTATACACATACACACACACACACACACACACACACACACACACACACACACATATATATGTATAATCTAGATAGCATTAGCATAAGGAATCAGTAGCTTTGATAAATATACTAGAATAATTTGCAGAGAGAATGTATTATATATTGATGATTTTGAGAAGTCACCTGCCAAGCAATATTGATGGGCTCTTGCATGTCAAAGATCTCTATCTGCTATTTCAATTTATTTAACAATTGTTTGTCTATGAATTTTTACATTTTTCTTTCAGGAAAATTGGTTTAAGTTTTCAAATTTCTCAACATGTAGTTAATTTTTAATAGTTTAAAAGTCACCACTTTATATTGTAGTTTTGCAAAATTTTTGATTTTGAAAACAATTTTATTTTTTAAAATATTTTGATTATTTTTTGAGCTAGGCTTTCAAATATCTTAAGCTAACCTTGAAATCACTATTTAGTCAAGCATGATGCTAACTAGCAACTTTCCCTTCTACATCTTCTAAGTACTAGGATTAGAGGGATGAAGCACCACTCCTGGTTTATATAGTGCTGGGAACGAAACTAAGGGCATCAGAAATGCTAGGCAAGCATTTTATCAACTGAGTTATATACCCACCCTTCTGTGTTTTATTATAATTTCTTTATCCATCTTACCAAGAAACGCTTAATATTTTCAAAGATATGGTTTTTAGTCTTCTTCTTGTTCTGTAATTTAGCCCTTACTACTTGCTTTTTTTCTTATTTACTATATTTCCTTTGGAGGTGCTCGGCTATCTTTTTGCATTGAAGTCTAGGTTTGTCTTAAATATTTCTGACATCCTAACAATTATCCAAAGTCAAGTGTCCTAGATGTGGATTTAGATGCATTCCACAAATGTTGACCTGTGGGAGTGTCCATTCAAGGTAAATGTACATTTTTTCCAGTATGTATTCTAGTTATGATTGATGTTGAGGCTTTAACACTAAGAACAAGTATGTTAGTGCTGAATATATATCTTCCTACATTAGTTACAGTTTTCTTATTGCTTTGTTTATGTGTAGAACATATTTAACTATTTATTTGGCCATTTCCTAGTTTAAATGTTTTGTTTTTTTCTTTTTGGTTTGTTTTGTTGCTGTTTTTACATAATACAATTCCTATCCATTGTTACCTTTTTATTTTGAAATAGGGTCTTGCTATGAGCTATGAACTATTAGCTATTAGCGAGCTTCAAACACGTGGCAGTACTCTTGCCTCATCCTCCCATAGCTGTGTGCTGCTACATCTGTCTCCACTTCTTTTCTTTATATTTACTTATTTATATATCATTTATTGTCTTAGTTTTACTTTTTCATCCTTTTTGTTGTAATTCTGCCTCTTGGAATCATTGTGTTGGCATGAGAGTTGAATGTTCTATTGAGAGACTTGCTCATTTTGGTGTGTTTAGTTTATACAAATATAAACTGTATAAGTATTCTTTAGAATTTTAGTTTTTGACAGCATATATATTTCCTTCTTTTCCATTTATTTTCCCAAGCTTAAATTATTTGATGGCTCTTCCTTTTTCACATAATTTGGGGGCATCTGTCTAGAGCTTTTTGGTCAGTATTAAGGCTTGATCACAAAACCTTGTGCCTGCTAAGCAAATGTTACTCTGCTTAGCATCATTTAAAAACATTTATTTTTCTTAATATCTAAAACTTTGTATTCAGGTGCTTTTATCTTCAGGATAAAAATATGTTATCTTCTTGCTTATAGTGTGGTTATTGAGTAGTTTGAAGGAAATATAATCAATGATCATTTGATACTGAATAGTTAGCTTTCTCTGGAAGTGAATGAATTTCTGTATTTGTTTTTAAGATCCACAATCTTATCGTCTTTTTCAAGGACTTTAATTCTGTTTACTTTTAGACCACTAAAAAATCAACCATATTTTAAAAGTTATACTACATATATTAAAAATATAAGCTTGAATATTAATATATAGAAAAAATCAGCGACCATACAATCATGTGAATATACAATGCATATTTTTTAATTAACATTTAAAAACATTCAAAAGTTAAGCATCAATAATTTCTTCAGATTCATCTTTCAGTAACTCATTTTATCTTCTCTATAACATACCACTAGTCCATCCAATTAATTTTAAAATTTGGTTATTTGTGCATGTACATCTGTGTAAAAGTACATGAATGCACATGCAAGTGAATGTCAATTTTGAAAGTGGAGTATTTCTCCTTCAACACTGTTTGCCTTGTATTTTTGGTTTTGATGATATTTTGGCTTTAGTGTCTCTCAGGGTCCTGCAACATAGAAATTATGCTAAGTTAACTGGCCAGGAAGAGTCCTAGAAATCTTCTTGTCTCCATCTCCATAATAAAAAGTACAATGTCAATATAATTAGGATTATGAACATGAACCTCAGTGCTCATCTTGTAACATGGACATTCTTGGAATCAAACTCAGATCCTCACACTTTTGAGACAAGTTAATGACTTAATGACTGAGCAACTGCCCTAGACATTGGATATTGTATTTTTCAGTCACTTACTGATTTTTCAAGTTCTTGCTGAAATTTCAATATTGTCATTCAATACACTGAAATATTAAATATGACTATTTAGTGTCAGATAACATCACAATCTATATATCTCTTGAGTGTATCCATAGTGTTTATTAACTCCTGGTTTTCACTCTTATTAACCTAGCTGTTTTAAATCAAAGATCAAGTATTTCATATACAGATTGAAGAGGGTGATTTATGGCTCTGAATGATGTTATCTTCCTCAGGGGGACTTTCCATCTTTTTCTGTATGGCTTCTGGTCCTAGGGTTGACATAATTCAACCTGGGCTTCTATATTTATCATAGTTGATTTAGTTCTTGTTTACCTTTTCTCACAGAGTGTAGCAATTTCTTGTCACCTGAAACTTGTACTGTTTATCAAAATTCCACCTTTTGTCAGGACTTAAATTCTATTTTTTTTTTGTCTGCCTAATACCCGAGAATCTTTTAAAATCTTGACTTAGTTTTGCAGTCTTTTATGCACAATTTTTGAATTGGAAATGGGCCTGGGAAAAGATCAGAATATATTGCATGGTTTTTTTTTTCACAAAAGAGTGATTTGTAAAATGTTGTTTCAAACAGTGACAGACTAGATTGTCTAGGGTACATTTCTCCAGCTCCTCCCAAGTTCTTCCCACCTCCTTACTCTCTCAACTTCATGCATTCTTTCTATCTTTAGAAAACACACAGACAAACAACAACAATAAAAAATGAACACAAACCAGAACTTTAAATAAATAAAGAGGAAGTACAACACACATATACCCCTCTCACACACACCATAAAAATACAAAATGGCAAATAATAATATATAAGCAAAAGATCAATGAGACAAAATTTCCCAGACAAGGAAATATGAAACTGAAGCATGATTAATAAAAACTCAGAGACAAAAATTTGGGGTTCAGAAAAGCAAAACAGCTAGCGACTGGCTCTTAGTTATATCTCGGTCCAAAATGGTGATCCTGTCTACAAAAATATCACTGAGTTCATTTTGTGTTGGCCATGTACTGTTGAGTATAAGGTCTATCTTTAAGTGCGGTTAATGCACCCAGTGAGACTCTATTGGAGAAAACTAGTTTTTCCTTTGCAAGCAGATGCCAATTGGAGATAGCTTCTTGTTTGGGGATGGGAGCCAGTATTCACTCCAGCACTGGGACTCTATACAGCTGAAACTTTGTGTATGAGCTATGCTTGCTGTCATTATTTCTGTGAGTTCATCTGTATATCAGTTCTGTTGTGTCTGGAAGACACTACTTCTTTGGAGTCATAAGTCCCTGGAACTAACACAGAAACCTCCAACTAGACAATGTATAGAGAGTTAATATTCTGTCTTAAATGGAATGTTTTCACCAAATCCCTACCCTCAGGGCTAAATGACCTATGCAGTGGAAAGATTGTAAGATATAAATTTCTTTTGAGAAAGCCTGTGCATTCCTACTTCAATGGTTAATTTTTCTTCCCAGATGTAGAACAGCGATCTCCTAAAGAGAAGAAGACAGGAATGATGTTATTTCCATTAGTCTTGCATGGTCTGCAGGCATAATGGAGTGACTATCATAAATAATAGAGTCACTTGTACTTGCTCTACTTTTTAAAAAGTCTTTTCATTTGAAATAACGTTAGAATTACAGAGAAGTGTCAAAGATGGCTCTAACGGACTCCATCAGCCCTTCACCTTTGCACAACTTCCACTAATGGCACCATTATATAACTATGATATATTTGTCAAGTCTAAGAAGTTAATATTGCTTTAATGCTATCTATGAACCTATAGCCTTCTCATACAGCATATGTCCCCATTTTATCCACCAGTGTCTTTTTCTTCCATACTATTCATTACAGCATGTGCTGCTCAGGTATTTACTGTAAGGTTCTGTATCTTGTATTTGGGCAGCATTGTCTCATAGTTCAAATGGGCTTTGAATTTTAGGGAAAGTGCCCAAAGGCACATGTTTTTTCTTTGCCACATCAGGAATATAACTTCATGATTTAGTCCTGGGAATGCTAACCTTGATTAGTGGATAAGGAAGCTCTATGTGCTGACATGTTATAGATTTCCTCTTTTTAATCTTGCCCTACTTCTCTTGACTATTTACCTCAGAAGGACATCTTTGTTTTCTGGATATTACCCCAATATACCAATAGTCTCCTTTGTTTCTTCAGTTGTGGGACAGGCAATGATATTAGGGCTTCAAGGTTAATGTGAGGGGAAGATACGAATAGCTGTTTCCTGGTCTTTCCATTGCTGCAGCTTATTTTCCCATTGACTTGTCTCAGACTTGTCATCAGTCCCTCAGGGTATCGTAAGGTTTTTATAATTTTATTTTCCAGTTCATGGTTTCCTTTTCCTTTTGTAGGAGGAGGTTTATCAACTTGTCAAAACCCAGAAGCTACCCTTCTGTAATTCTCAAGCCGTGTGACATTCTGTAATATCAATGCTTCAACTTTATAATGAAAGATATCGAGTTTTAGACAGTCCAAGGGCTCTGCTTATGTTGCAAAGCTAATCGTTATAGAGTAGGAAATCATACCTAGAACCCACATTGTGTTATATGCCACCTGCCAGTCAGACATTGGCTTGAGCAGCAAAAACTAAAAACTGTGTTCTCCTTTTACGAACCCTTTTCTATGAGTGAAACTTGGGTGTACAGTTCAGCCTTGTTTATTGAGGGTGATTTTTTTTATAAGCTACATTGTCCTCTTATACAAGGATCTTTGGTGAGGTTCCTCATAGTCTTGATGACATCTGTACCTTCTCTCATTTTCTGGATTTCACTAAAGTGTTCTTGAGCTAGATACCTTGAGACATTTGTTTAAACAGATAGTTTGTGATTCTTTTGAGCAGTGTGCCAAAGTCCTCTTCAAACAAGTAGTTCCAGACTGTCCAAGATAAAATTTATTTCTTAAATATTCATTGAATGCTTATTGGTGAAGAACAATGTTAGATGATGACTGGAAGGGAGAAATAAATATGAGAACTGCTAATATGAAGTTTAAACAACTAATATCATAGCAAAAAGTATATATTTCTTATCTCCCCTTCCTCATCTTTTCATTTTCCCCTATACAGGTGATTGACAGTTTCCTCACTACTTTTGAAATCAGAAAAATATTTTTACACCTGGGCATAGAAAAAAGGACAAAGAAATAAACATTGTGGCCAAATCACAAATCTTGTTAGCCTTAGAAGAATTTTCTAAGTTTTGGAAGCAGTAGAGTTTTATTTACATAATAGTTATTATAGTTTATTTTTTCTACTTATATACTTGGTACAGATTTCATTTCATTGTCTTTGATAATTATAATTTCAAATTCAGGACATTTTAAATTATATTTTTCCTTTTCCATACATCATCCGAAAATGTCAGCACAAGGTTGTAGATAGAAGTTTCTGTCCCATGCGATCTTGTAGCTGTTCAGTTCCAAAGAAACACACTGAGGCTTATATTAGTTATAAACTGTTTGACCTACTAGCTCAGGCTTATTATTAACTAGCTCTTACAACTTAAATTACCCCATAATTCTTATTTATATTTAGTCACATGGCTTGGTACCTTTTATCAGTGCAGCATTCCCATTTTGCTTCCTCCATGTCTAGCCTTTCTTCTTCCCAGAATTCTCCTAGTCTGGTTGCCCCACCTATACTTCCTGCCTGGCTACTGGCTAATCAGTGTTTTATTAAACCAATATGAGTGACAAATCTTTACAGTCTCCAAGAGCATTATCCTATAGAACAAGGTCATATTGGTTCATTCAGCTATTATACAGGTGTTCCTTTAGATATTTAATGGAATAATATAAAGTTTCCTCCAAAAATTCACTAAAGCGGGCACATGTCTCCTTTTAATTATCTTTTCAGTGTATTTATCAGTTTGATATATTTTAGGTTGTTTACCATCTATTGAAAACTGACCATTTTCTCCTGGTGCTTAGTTAGAACCAGTACTAGGGCTAATTTAAAAATCAGTTGTGGCCTTGTGACTTTTATCAGCACTTTATGTCTATAATGGCTGTTCTACCAAACTATAATCTGAAAAGAGAGGAAATATTGCTGGAGAAATGTTTTACCCTTTATTTTTCTCACCAAATCATTTGCCTTCTATTCCACCAGGATATTGCTATTTGTAAAAGTTGAAGTCCAAAATTCTATGATTTGAAAAGTCCTCCAAAATTGGTAAAGTGAAGTGCTATTTTCATAGCTGCTGTGCTTTCATCCCAAGAAGATGGCAGGACTGGTGATGTGTTATTTGGAACTTCCTGTGAAGTCTTCACAGACACATGGTTTTAAAAATATTTCTCAAGTTGGAAGGCAGATGTGTTGGGGGAGATTTGGGAGTATTTGGAGCTGTGAGGAGAGTGGATATAATCATATTTCACTGTATACGTGTATAAAATTCTCCGAGATTATAATGCTACTTCTTATGCGAATTAGGAATTTACAGAGATAAAAGGTATTTCAGTGGGCAGAGCAAATGGTTGTTGAAAGCTGACAAATTGCTGGTGCTAGAATGTGAACTCTGGATATTTATGTTAATCATGTCGGATCACATCACACCACACACACACAGAGGGAGAGAGAGAGAGGGAGAGAGAGAGAGAGAGAGAGAGAGAGAGAGAGAGAGAGAATTTAGTTTCAAAAGTTAGGAATTTCAAGGAAATAGATTTAAAAACCTGTTCATCGCATTTCTCCCGAACTACCCATAAAAGTAAAAATTGAACTCCAGAATTTATGCTATATTGTAAACTATGCTCTAGATTCAGAACTGCTGAGATTCATTGCTGATACTCAAAACATCTATATATTCTAGTAATTACAGTAAACTTTAATGTTAGTTTTATGTTAATGTAACTGAGAGCAAATTATTATTTGAAAGTTAAAAGATTGCTTTGGAATAAATACATACAACTAATGGATGGACCATTTCCCCAAACAAACTACAACAATCCAACAATGTGTTAGTTGAGTGTACTATCTGCATGGAGGTATCAATTTTTTAAATTGTCATCTCTTATTGGTGCATATCATAAACATGAAAGATAATGATTATATGGTTATGTGAAAACTATACATGATACCAAAAAAAAAATACCACCCGGGATATCTTGATCCCAACCCTAAGTTTGTCCCCAGAAAGAATGAAAGAAGGAATACTTTTTAGTACCACAAAAATAGGGGAGCACGGAAGCACAATTCTTAGTTAAGAGAGCCACCTTAGGGTTGGCAAGAGACTTGAACCTAGAGTGGCTCCCAGGAGCCCAAGGAGATGTCCCCAGTTAGTTCCTTGGGCAGCTGAGGATAGGGAACCTGAAATGACCCTATCCTATAGCAATACTGACGAATATCTTGCATATCACCATAGAACCTTCATCTGGTGATGGATGGAGATAGAGACAGAGACCCACACTGGAGCACTGGACTGAGCTCCCAAGGTCCCAATGAGGAGCAGAAGGAGGGAGAACATGAGCAAAGAAGTCGGGATCACGAGGGGTGCACCCACCCACTGAGACAGTGGAGCTGATCTATTGGGAGCTCACCAAGGCCAGCTGGACTGTGACTGAAAAAGCATGGGATAAAACCGGACTCTCTGAACATGGCGAACAATGAGGGCTGATAAGAAGCCAAGGACAATGTCATGGGGTTTTGATCCTACTTAATGTGCTGGCTTTGTGGGAGCCTAGCCAGTTTGGATGTTCACTTTCCTAAATATGGACGGAGGGAGGAGGACCTAGGACTTACCACAGGGCAGGGAACCCTGACTGCTCTTTGGACTGGAGAGGGAGGGGGAGAGGAGTGGGGGGAGGGTGAGAAGAGTGGGAGGAGGGGGAGAAGGGTGGGAGGAGGGGGAGGGAAATGGGAGGCTGGGAGGAGGCGGAAACTTGTTTTTTTTTCCTTTTCTCAATAAAAAAAACCATTTTCACATATTGTAACATTATCTAACAGAAGTTGATATCTTCATTATCACCTTTTTCCTACTGAAAATTAAGAAACTAAGTTACTTGCTCAAGCTAATTTAGTACCTTCAGAAGCCAAATGTTTTGGATTTAAAATTTTTATTGAAAAAAGATGACTAGATGCTCTATCTCTAAGGCTCTGTTTGTGAAGACCTTTAGAGAACTTATACTTTTTCTGAATGGAAACGTTATATTAAACCAAATGTGTGAGACATGGCCATAAAGCATATAGACCTTTTCTTTCTAGTAGGAGTGTAGTATTTACTGTTCTCATGTATCAAGCAAAGCAGAAAGGGAAACAGGAAGTGTTATCCTTGTTACCTTATTATAACATATAGATAGTCCAGAAAAAAATTCTACTTGAATGTGGTTAGTTTATATCAGCTAGAACAGAGACAAACTCCTTATTTCAATCACAATACTAATTATGAAACTGAATGAACAATATGTTCTATATTCTATTGATCAAGCAAGTTATGTCACAAATTTATTAGTGAATAAAAATCATTTTTTATCTTATTTTGTTATCAATGGAAGGGAAGGACAAAAGCAAGACATTTTATTAAGTTAGATGTGAAGACTGAGAGGCAAATAATAATAATAGCACACAAACACAGAGTCTCATATTAACTGTGCTTCCTTGTATTAAGCTCTGTAGAGTAATGAGGAAGCCCACAGGAAACAGAGTCTTCAAATTTCTATATAGAATTTATATTTGTTATCATGTTGTCTCTGTAGTTAAGGGAAGTTACATATGACTACAAATGCCATAAAATGAAGTGTATCAAGGAAACTACCCATATCAGCTGTATGCAATGATATTCACTGATATTTGAAGTTTGGACTATTCATCAACAGCTCAATTTTTCTAGAATATGTGATTTTTGAAGGCAAAATTGAAGTAATATATGAGTTTGAGTGTGGATGAACAACTTGGCTTTTTAAAAGATGATCATCTCCCTCCTTATTTACCATTTCCTGATACAGATTTTTGGCTTCCTTACTACTTATTGGCAGATGGGAGGAAGAGAATATATAAAATGAAGACTACCAAATGAGGTACAAGCAAACATTATCATTGTAGATATGATCAAAATTTGGAATTTATCATGGCCATAGGGGATACTTAGTACAACTCAAATAAGACTGGTTGAGGAGATCCCAAAAAGGAAAGGATACACTCCTAGGACTGAGGGAAAAAGGAAAGGATACACTCCTAGGACTGAGGGATATACGATACAAATATTTTGCTATAATATGAAAGCAATTTGAGAAAGAGCATGTCTGACCCTTTTTTTTTCTCACAGTTGCTAGAATAGTATGAATTAGACAACCTACACACTAATTCCAACCTCTCTGCCCAACTAAGTACTGCACATCTTGCTCAAGTGTCAAGATAGGTGAATCTCCCTGATCCTTCCCAGAGTATACCTTGCCACACCACAGATCTAGCCAGGGTCCCATATCCAGTTCCTGGGCCTAGTCTGATCAGCCCTGCCTGCATGGCCTCAAACCTCCAGGATTTGGTAACAACCCCTGCCACCAACCTATAATTTGTGCACTCTATTGCACCACAACAAACCTCTATGCATAGTCCCGATGCTGCAATCTTGTGCCAGGGTCTAGCTCAATAGTCCACGTGACCATCCTTTTCCACACCCTCCCCAACTCTCAGATCGACCTTTAAATTCTAGGCTTGGATGAGGCTGCACATTCTATGTGCTAGACCAGATATTTGAAACCACCTGAATTCATTCCAGCTAAGTCATATCCAGCCTTCAAACCCACCCCAGCCTATATACCCCATGCTCTGCCCCACCTGTTCTATCCATATCAGATGCAGAACTAACAAGAGGTGCCCATAAGCATGTGCATATCTCATTGCAAAAGTACAAACGACATGGAAGATCAAGCTAGTACCTCCTCAACAAAACCTATCAGTCCTGTAGAAATGTTGGCCAATGAGCATTACTTGGATGAACTCCAGGAAACAAAATTTAAAATAATGAGTAAAAGCTTCATCAAAGAATTTCAGTCCTTGAAAGAAGAAAGGCACAAAGAAAGGGTGTAGTGAAATTAAGGAGAATAAAAGCCTAGGTGATGCCTAAAGAACCACAAACATAAGGTCAATGGAAAAGAAAAAGACAATCCAGGACATGAGAACTAAGTTCAGTAAAGAGATAGAAGCATTAAGGAAAACTCGAGCTGAAATAATGGAATTGAAAAAAAAAAAACAAATAATAATCCAACTAGAAAACTTAAGTGGAAGCCTTACAAGTAGAATGAATCAAATAAAAGATAGAACACCATGATTCAAAGGGAAAGTAGAGAAATTAAATTGAAGACTATGAAAAACAAATAAAGAATACCGGAAATGTGGGATAACTTTGAAAGGTCAAACTTTTGAAACGTAAGCATAGACAAGTGAGAAAATTCCCACGTGAGTGGCATAGTATATATATATGCAAGAGACCACAGAAGAAAACTTTCCCAAACTAAGGGAATACACCTATACAAATACAAGAAGCACACAGAACATCAAGTAGACAAAACAAGAAACAATGGCAATCACAACAATAATAAAGAAAAAAAAGATTTGAATTTGAGAGAGATTATGAGGATGGTACTTGCCAGAGACTGGAGGAAGTAAGTGGAAGGCAAATAAGATGTAATTATATTTCAATTTCAAAAAAGTGAAAATTTGAAGTACAAGAGTCTCTTGACATTTGTGAAGACTGCATCTAGTGATCCTCTTGTATCTCAAGTACATTAGCACTTTGCTCATGGAGTTTGGATTTAGTTATTATGTTAAGAATTTTGTTCTAGATATTATGTTAGATATCAATTAAAAGTAACTTTTTTGCATTCACAATCACAGAGTTTAGAGTATAAAGAACTGTAGTTATAGTGCCCATTAAAGTAAAAGGTAACCAGTATATGATAGGTTAAAGGCAACAATGATTTGGGTTTAACACATCCACAATTGTATTTTGATTTGTATTTTGTCATTTTTATTGAGGTATAACATATATACAGTAGCATATACACAATTAAGTGGCCGACACTCAAGAACCTACCCCTAAGGTGAAGATACTCAAATAAAATATTTCTAGTATACCAGAAATTTCCTTCTCTGTTGTCTTTTGAATATTATCTTCTCTCCCAAATAACCATTTATTTTATCAAAAGTGTGTGTGTGTGTGTGTGTGTGTGTGTGTGTGTGTGTACATCTATGATACATAAGAGAAGGCTAGTGGACAATTTTTTAGGGGTTGGTTCTCTCCTTCTATCTCATTTTTGAGACTTATTTCTGCATTGCCCTGTGTTCATGAGCTTTTGGCCAATTGTCCTGTTTCCACTTGCCATATCCCCACAGGAGTACTGGGATTATAGATTACAGACATAACATACCACATCTGACCCTTTCATGTATGTATTAAACTCAGATGATTAGAATTGCCTGACCACTGCTCTTCCTGCTGAACCATCTTGCCTGTGTACAACTGTTTTTAAAATTCACATTACTAGTTAGTTTTAGCTAGTGTAGAAATTGAAGTAAATAATACTGCACATCCAAATTTATCATTGCTCTTTGTTATTTATTTGTGCTGTGGATGGGAGCTTACTGTTTGTCAATTATTTGTAGTATTTTATTGTTAGACATATTGATTTAATTTAGTTCTCTAGCATGAGAATTCTTGAACATATATTTTGGAAAACATAAAACATACAACCCTGATTACAATTGCTGGGTCATAAGCATAGGTATATGCATAGCAATACTGCTAATTTCTCAAAGATATTAAGTTACTTTGTTTCTGCAGTTATATAAGATGGAAGTAATTGTCCCAAATCTTTCTCCAATCTTTTGCAATATTTCTGTCGTCTTATTTGTTAAAGACATTCGCAGAAGGAGGGAGAACATGAGCAAAGAAGTTGTGACCACGAGGGGTGCACCCACCCACTGAGACAGTGGAGCTGATCTATTGGGAGCTCACCAAGGCCAGCTGGACTGTGACTGAAAAAGCATGGGATAAAACTGGACTCTCTGAGCATGGCGAACAATGAGGGCTGATGAGAAGCCAAGGACAATGGCATGGGGTTTTGAACCTACTTAATGTGCTGGCTTTGTGGGAGCCTAGCCAGTTTGGATGTTCACCTTCCTAGGAATGGACAGAGAGGGGAGGACCTAGGACTTACCACAGGGCAGGGAACCCTGACTGCTCTTTGGACTGGAGAGGGAGGGGGAGAGGAGTGTGGGGAGGGTTAGAAGGGTGGGAGGAGGGGGAGAAGGGTGGGAGGAGGGGGAGGGAAATGGGAGGCTGGGAGGAGGTGGAAACTTGTTTTTTTTTCTCCTTTTCTCAATAAAAAAGATGAAAAAAAAAAGAATAATGTGATATCTCATTTTGGTTTAAATTTCCCTGATGGCTGGTCATATTGAGTATGTTTATGTATACTTATCGATCTTTTGGTCATCTACTTACTTTTCTTTCAGTAAGGATGTCTTTAAATTTCTTGTCCATTAAAAAATAATTTTATCTGTCTTTTTGATTTATAATAGTTTTTTATGTATTTTGGGCACAACTACTTTCTCAGATGTATATGTTTTCTCCCAGGCTGTGGCTTGCTTTTCCCTCTGTTGTTTTTCATGACCATAAAGTCAAATTTATCAATCTTCCTTTTTTATAGTTAATGCTTTTGATGTTCCACTTAAGAGATCTTTGCCTTAAGGTTGTGCAGATATTATATTTTCTTCCAGAGAATTTGCTAATTTCTTTTTTTCCATTTAAATCCTTGTTGTGTCTTAAAGTAAATGTGTATGGTATGAAGTTAAATGTAACTTCTTTTATCTCTATTATATTTTCATCATTCTCTTATTTGGGGAATATTTCTAATTTGCCACCAAGCTTATCTTTATCTACATTAGTTTTAAGACAGGCGGTATCAGTGCCAAGCAGCAAGCACACGAGATGCATCTGTTCATTTCAACATCCAAATCTAGCTACAGATATATTTAGGCAATTCACCTTTAAAAGTTCACATTGCTGTCTGCATTTTTCTAGCCCACTCAGCACTCAGAGCAAGTAGCATTAGTTAGTCTAAGACCATGAAAATGGATATGTCCCCTACAAGAGTTTCAGTTCTAAGCTTGTGAATAGTTCCTGCTATGCAGGGCTTTTTAGTAGCCCCTGTGGTATATAAGGGGCTATATAAATGCAAATTTCATTTAATTTAGAAAGGAAATTAGCCACACTAAATGGACATGCGTACAACTTTGGAATTAAAAGGAGGGTGGATTTCTTCTATCAGCAGGGCCAAAACAATACTCCTTATTCAAATCCGTCTTTTTAAACATTTAGCAGTTAAAAGGAACATGAGAGTTTGGATGGGAACAGAAACAAGATGAGCTCTATGTTCCAGTTCATTGTTTCATTGCTCAGCGGTGGTAAGGCAGAACTCACTGTATTGGCTTTCTCTAGTGATTCCTGATTCTGGAGAGCCACTGTGTTCAAGTGAGAGCAATTTTTAGACATAGTTCTAATAATTATTTCTAATAATAAGGAATACATTGATGAGTATATATTAAATTGATGCTTTCTATTATTCCCTATACATCGAGCAACTGAGGAGCATGGTTTCCAGGATAAAAAAGAGATAGATATCAGGCAAGTTTATATACATTTGACAACATAGAGCATGTGTAAGACAGCTTTTCATGACTGTAACAAACATCTGTGATAACATAAGATAAAGGGAAAAAGTTTGTTTTTGGCTCATAATTCTGGCGGTTTCAGTCCATGCCATTCAATTGGTCCCTTTCCTTTGGGCCTGGGTTGGCACAATATGACAGGAATGTGTGGTGTAGTATGCAGCACGGATACTAAAAACCCAGAGACAGATATTGGGGTTCAAGGTGAAGATCAGAAAAGCAAAGCAGCCAAGCCACTCTTACTCTTTATATTTGTTTCTCTGTCCAGTCATATTGCTTCTGTCTTCACCTCCCTAGTGCTGGGATTAAAGGGGTATGATCCCAATGCTGGAATCACCTTTGTGTGAGTTCTGCTTCCTTTTTAGACAGATGCAATCTTGTGTAGCCCAGGGTAGCCTTGAACTCACAGAGATCTGTCTGCTTCTGTTTCCCGAGTCCTGAGACTAAAGGTGTGTGCCAATACTCCCTGGCCTATATGGCTGACTAGGACAACTGCTTTGCCCTCTGATCTTCAGGCAAGCTTTATTTATTAAAGCACAAATAATATAGCACTGTAGTAGCAAATCTGTTTACTTGATGTCTGTGGATGACAAGGAAAAAGAAGATAAAATGAGGCTAGGCTTCCAGTAATTTCTTTAAGGGCTAATCCTCCATGTGTGAATCTCTTCCAATAGCCCCATCTCCTAACATTTCTACCACTCCCCTGTCATGTCAAACTGCAGATCAAGTTTTTAATGCATGGGCCTTTGGGGGAATATTTAAGATCAAATTATCACAGAACACACATAACTGTTACATCTTTCTTCTTGGTAGCAGAGATTCTTTATTAGAATCTTGCCAAAATAAAAATGACCACTGAATGTTGACCCTCCTTAATAAACATGCTCCTTAAATTTTGTTCAGAAAGAAAAGTTCTGGCAAGATTGCTGACAAGACCACCCTCAAGCTGTGTGAGTCCTTAATAAATGAGGACTAAATTAAAACAAAAACTTAGAAGTCAGCTGATTGCAAAGAGATAAATGGAATTGTTCTTCAGTTGCCAAAGCAAAGGAAAATCAATTCCTAGTGGGATTATAAATGGAAGCTTAGAGGTGTTTGAGGAAAAAGAAACAAATCTTGACCCTGGACCATTGAGTTTTAGATGCATTAAATTTGCTATTCTTTTCTTCAAAAAGGAGAATTCTCCACTGTACCTAAGGTGACGTGTTGCTTTGATCAATTAAATGAGACAGAAATGATGTGATGTTTCCAGAGTACAGAATAAGTAACTACTATTAATTCTTCTCCAAATATATGCTCATAGACTCCAACTGCCCATGCAGGCTGAGACTCAAGCAAACCTCACTGAGTAGTCCTATGGAGGAGCACCAGCTTATCTTATTCAGAAGCTCCAGGGGAGCCCTTGTGCAGCATCAACTGCCAGCCACACTAAGTGCAAAATAGTGAATGCTTCATTTGCACTAAACCTTCCAAATGACTGAAGTCCATCTAATAAGCAAGCACATGGAACCAAAGACTCTTGTGCCTTGCTTTATCAACCTACCGACTCATAAGCGATAATAAATGGTTGTTTTGGCTTTAGTGCATAGGTTTTGATTTTATTCTATTTTTATTTATTTATTCCAGCCTTTAAAAAAGAAGTTATTTTTAGAGATTTTATGCAAGAGTTTATTGTATGTCGAGTGCTTTTCTTATTCTCTTTTCTTTTTCCTTTCCTTTCAATCAGTGCCATTTCTACTATCATGTGTTGTATACATATACCATCTTATCTATCAGTACAGAATGTAAAAATCACACAAGAGAGAAAACATAAATTTGTATTTCTGAGACTAGCTTAATTCACTTAATATGATTAGTAACTTCTGCTGCATCCATTGTCCTAAAAACTCATTCATCCACTGGGCAGTGGTGGCACACGCCTTTAATCCCAGCACTTGAGAGACAGAGGCAGGTAGATCACTGTGAGTTCGAGGCCAGCTTGGTCTACAAGACATAGTTCCAGGACAGACACCTGGATAAATCCTGTCTCAAAAAAACAAAACAAACGAAAAAAAAAAAAAAAACCAAAACCAAAACCTCATTCATCCTTATAGTAGCCTATATGTTGTTACATAACAACTTAAAATCCAAAACTGACCCTAAGATGTTAGCTTTGACATAGTAACAGAATTTGGGCTTTAGGCTCTAATGGCACAGAGAGGTGATGCTGGACCTAATACCTCTGCATACAACTGGGACATACCTGCTCGTAATGTGTCTTTTCCACTTATTGTTAACATTCTTATAATAAGATTGAAAAATCTTGCCTTTTTATATTGTATTTATGCCTCTGTCCTAGGATTTTCCAAGCTAATTTATTAGTTATAACCAATAATACACACATCATCTAACTTTTAATTCTCTAAGAAAGGAGGGAATCGCTAAATAGTAAACTTGGCTTGTTTGGAGAATTTTACAAGATATCTGTAGCAATTAGTGTTCTTTATTTTACATTAAAACTGTAAACTGCTCCCTCCTTTGCAACCCAATATAGTGAGGTATTCTTGTAATCTGAGTTAAGTGTTGAATGAATGCCTTGATTCAATAAAATTAATTTTGGGGGGCTTCTTAAAAAAAACTGGGACATAAAAGTGCCGCTCTCTGGCAGGAGGAGGAGATGGCCTAACCAGTACAATTAAAATAAAACAAACAAAAAACTTTAGTTGCTCAAGATTGGTCACTCGAATTTGATCCCTGAAACCCATTTTTAAAAAACCTGATTTGGTGGAGCAGATCTACAATGTCAGTATTCCTACTTGATATGAGAGGCAGAAATGCCCAGCGCATGCAACAGAAACAGTAGGAGAGATTCATGTCTCAACAAGGTGGAATGAGAGACCCAACCACTGGAAGTTATCCCGTGATCTCTACATGAAGGTGACACTTCATGTGCTTAGTTGCACATGCTCCCCCAAAAATAATAAATGAAAACAACATGCAAAAGTGGAGCTGAATAATGCCCTGACCACCATTTCGGAGATGTGAAAGGAATTTCTTCTCTTGTTTTCATTACAGAGCTAGATGACAGAGACATTCTTGTGTTGCCTCAGGCTGACATTATACCTGGGTATAGAGTATAAGTTTTTATTTTTTGCAGGATTTCTCCAAGTTGTGAAATCAACACAAAACTGATCAAAGGTGAGTGAATCCTCTTTAGTAGGGTATACAAACAGGTTAAAACTCTTCTACTATAATACTTTCACAAGTTAAGTAAATTATGACCCTTACCAGAGAGGTCGGGTCACACTGAAGACTCACTAAAATACTGAAAATCACATTAAAGGATCACCCAAACACACAAAACAGAAGAATTAGTTGATCTGGAACTCAATATATATCCAACTGAATACTTCTATGGGGAAAAGGAAGAAAATAAAAAATCAAATAAATAAACAAGATGTATATGTATTTCAAAGGAACATGTCTTTAAAAAAGAATCAAAAGGAATATTAAAAAATGAAAATCTAAAAAGTAGATTGTAACGGTGTCATGGAATATTTAAGTATGTAGGTGTGTTATAATTGTTTCTGCTGTGGAATATCACACTAACTGTAAATATGTGTTACATTTGTTTCTGCTTCCGTTGTTAAAAATATCAAGATGCGTTACATTTGTTATGTTGCATTTGTTTAATTATGCAAAGATGTGCTGCTTTTGTTTCACCTTGCCTGCTTAAGGCACCTGATTGGTCTAACTAAAAGCTGAATGGCCAATAGCAAGACAGGAGGGGGATAGATGGGGCTGGAGGGCTGAGAGAATAAATAGGAGGAGAAAATCTAAGAGGAGAAGAAGGAGAGGAGAACAAGGGAGAAAGAGGGAGAAATGCCCAGGGTCAACCAGTCAGGCAGTTGCCAGCCAGTCAAGCAAAGAAAAAGCAGGAGAAGCAGGACATACAGAAAGAAAGGTAAAATGCCCCGTAGGCAAAACGTAGATAAAAACAAACAGGTTAAGTTATAAGAGCTAGCTAGAAATGAGCCTAAGCAAGGCTGAGCATTCATAACTAATAAGTTTCTGTGTCATGATTTGGGACCTGGTTGATAACCTAAAAGAGAACCTGCTACATAAAGGTTACTAGGTTGTAGCTCAATGCTTGCTTAGGCATGATGCTTGCTTTCCATGTCCAAAGCCCTTGCATGGATCCCTAATGTTGAAAAAAAACACTGAAAGTTTTTGTGTTGTCTAGTTTATGTCAAGTTGACATAATGATTAATGATTGACATTGGGGGAGCCTAGCCCATTATGGGAGTGCCATCCTTGGTTCCTGAGCTGCGTAATAAAGTACAATGAGCAAGTCATAAGGAGCAAGTCAGTAAGTAGCATTCCTCCAGGCCTCTGCATTAGTTTTTGTTTCAAGGATCTTGCCCTGACTTCCTTCAATGATGGGCAGTGAGGGTCATGACATTTTATCACAGTAAAGGGAATCTTAACTAAGAAGAAGTTAAAAAAGCACATTTGACTTAGCAAATATTGAAGGAGGGAAAACTGTGGTTGGGATGTATTGTGTGAAAGAAGAATCTCTTTTTAATTAAAAAAAGATATAGCTGACAAAAATAGCTAAAATTATCATAGAATGATAAAATGTTAAAAATTTTAAAAGGTTGGGTCTCCATGAGATTCCCTGTTAGCACGTTTATTGGTATCCTTGTTCAGATCTTTCTTAATTAGCCATGTCAATGAGACTTGATGATGTGGCTCCTCTGACATTTCTAGAAGATTACCTACTTTAGCAAAAGTTTTATTCTTCTGTCTCATAAGATTTCTTTCCCTTCCCCTTTGATCACTGAGGCTTATGTTCAAGAGTTGTGTTGTAAATGTTTCATTTGGTCCACAGGAACACTTAGTTTCTGCAACTTAAAAGATTCTGGTCATGCCACAAAGGAATCCGAAGAAGAAGAAGAAGAAGAAGAAGAAGAAGAAGAAGAAGAAGAAGAAGAAGAAGAAGAGTCTTCCTCACGCCATCCCCCACATTTCCCAATAGACAGGTTATTTAACACCAAATAGTTAAGCAGGAAATACATAGAAGTAACATTATATGGATCCAGCAGGTTGTACACACACACACACACACACACACACAAACACACACACACACGTATATGTATACCAACAATGAAAACAAGAACCAATGAATTTGAGAGAGGGCATATGTGGGAAGGGTTAGATGGAAGAAAGGGAAGTGGAAAAGATGTAATTATATTTTAATTTCAATAATAAAAATTTATATAAAAATTTGAACAAAAGATTATGACAATCACATACAAAGGTTAACAGGCATCATATGTCTTATAGAATAGGTTAACAGGCATCATATGTCTAATAGAAAGCAATATAAAAGATAATGGCAGAGAAAGAATAATTGCAAAGATAATAGATTGTCATGTTAAGGCTCTGTTAATAACATTTACATTTAAAAGAGCTAGTTCCAGGACAGGAACCAAAAGCTACGGAGAAACCCTGTCTCGAAAGATCAAAAAAAAAAAAAGTCTTATTGCAAACTAATGATTCAGTGTTTTTTCATCTTTAATTGAGAAAAATGACTATAAAGCTACTTAACCTGGCATTTATTTCTATCCTTGTCAGTAATGTCTGTGCAAGCTCCTGCCTCCTAGGCCAATGGTTCTGCTCTTTAGCCAATAGCACCCATGACTTCTGTGATTCCCATTGTTCCCTTACCAAGTCTGTTTGGCAGCAGAGTGAACATTCCAGTTTATCTAGCCTCTACCTCTTTCATTTGTTTTGTTTTTCTATTCTCTCTTTCCCTATATCACTGGTTCTCAAACTTGAAGGGACACAAGAATCACTGGAGAAGCAAGCTAAATATACAGATTTCTAAATCTTTCGGTGACATAAGCCATTTCAGTGGAGGTAGAAACATTTCTTACTGCCAGTATTTTCCCCTTTCATTTGCTGTTCCATTTAAGTCCATTGTTTCCAAATGCCTTCCAAGAAGGCATGGATGCTATGTCTTCAGTGGTCCTATTTTTTTCTTTTTTTTATGTGTAGGTCAACACACATAACAGCTCCTCCTTTTTTGTATGTATGTATGTATGTATATATATATATATATAATGTTTTATATGTTTTAAATATATATTATGTTTGTAATACACTTTTCTCTGAATTGTTTTGAGAAGTCTTTCCTATGGAGAAACATGACACCAAAAGTTTCGAATCTGTTGAAACATCTGTTATTTAGAAAGTATGTCCCATCTTTACCTCCCAGAGTAGAGTAATTCTGTCCTATTGACCAACATCTAAATCAGCACTGGAATCAGTTTATAGTAATCTATTTTGGCTCATCCATTGAATGTCTCAGTTCTCCATCTCTTTTTAGAGCTTGAATGCCATTATGTTTCTGGTTTTACTATACATTAGCCTGTTCCACCAATTATTCTCACTCCTATTTACCAAACAACTCTAAGGGAAAAGAAATTTCTTTCCATCAATATATTTACCTTCTTCCTTGTTAAAATGACAATGACACCTATGTCTTAAAGTCCAATGCAAACAGACCTTTTACATGAAATGTGACTGGAAAACTCACCAGAAGACCTATGTCCTCATTTTAAGCTCCTATAGTACACCATAATATGTGCCAAACAAGAATGATAGTTTGGGTGTTGAGTATTCCGAGAACCCACAAAGAGCTAAATGCTGTAGTGTGTGCCTGTATTTCTATCATCCCCATGGCAAGATAGGATGTGGAGACAGGATAGTCCCTGGAAGCTCACAGGCCAGGTAGATTGGTGGACTCAGTGATGAACTGCAAAGGTATCCTGCCCAAAACAACTTAGAATGTGAAGATCAATACCTGAGATTTTTCCATATCATCCACATGAAAGCTCTTTATGTCCATAATTACACATACACATAAAGACACACATATAATGTCTACACAATAATTTCATAAATGAGTGTGTCTGTTTCTATAGAAACTGAGAAGCAAGCATTGGACAGGATTTGGCTTTGAGATGTTATTTGCCAATCCCTGTGTGATGTTAGTGCTATGATAAGCATTAATGCTATGTTCTTGCTAATAGTGCCACAAAAAAGAAAAAAAAAGTGTCACCACAGAAGCTGAAATCTGACTGAGGATACTCAAGCATCATTTATTAACAGAACAATTCCTCTTGCAGAATTGCCTGTCTTCTTTGCTAGTTATTTTGCCTATACGCAGGGAATGCATCTTGGATTCACTTACTTCCAGAATGGATAGAATGCTCTTAGTCAGCGTGTTTAAATCAAGATTTCATATTTTAAAGGAAGTGACATTTCCTACATGTGATTGGAAGCTAAATATTATAAATATAATGAGCATTTAGGAATATCTTACTTCTGAATCATTTTTAATTTATCAAAACTGTCAGAGAAGACTCTAGTAAGGGTAAGCAAAAGAAATGGTAGACTAAGTACAATTTTAATTCTTTCTATTTTCCAAGATAAGGATGGAAGCATTAGAACGTGAGTTACAGGGATCAACTGAAGCATAAAAATGAGAGCCATTTGACAATTGAGAGAATGCCCTATTCCTCAATACTGACCTCAGCCCTCTCAGCCAACCTCCTGCGGGGGCTGGAGTCTACTGAAAGCTTACTGTATTTTATAATAACTGAGTCTGGTCTTCAGGAGATGGATTTCTTATTCTGTATGGGACAGCTACAATTTGGAGAAGATCAATCCATTGACTTCTGTCACTTCTGGTTCATAATTTTGCCTCCACTCTGCACATGGAAGTGGCAGAATCATTACAGTATCCATTTCCCATATATTTTCCACATATACACGGGTTATTGCTAAGGGAATAAATCTCATAAGGTCCTACCCCTGGTTTCATTGCATTAATGTGTGTGTGTGTGTGTGTGTGTGTGTGTGTAGAGAGAGAGAGAGAGAGAGAGAGAGAACAATGAGAACACCTGTGAGAGAACCTGGACATCACAATGCACATGAACATGTGACGGTCAGAGGACAACTTTGGAGAGTCTGTTCTCTCTTAACATTTTGAGGGAGGATCTCCTTATTTCTGCTGTTGTAATTTATACACCAGGCTAGTTGGCCCATGAGCTTCTGGAGGACTTGACTGTCTCCCGTCTCTCTTTAGGCATGCTGGGATAAAGATGCATACACCACATTCAGCTTTTTACAAGGGTTCTTGGGATTCTATCTTGGGTTTTTGGGATGCATGGCAAGCACTTTAGCCTGTTAAGAGTCTCTCTGATCCCATCCTGAAAACTGTTTACTGTGGTAAATTTCTCTGTTCTCTCCCTTTCCTGTAAACTGTTTTGGCTCTACAATTTTCTCTCTTTTGTTCTACCATTTTTTTCCTTTGGATTTCCTGTGTTTATTAGAGCTAGCAGTGGCTTTTTACCAAGTAGATGTTCATTCTTCTGCTATATGACTTCTCTAGATCTATTTTCTGTTTCAGTATGGTACTTTCCAATGATCTCTTCTCACTGACTGATTCAGTTCCTTACTTTGGAAGGAATTACAAAGTTGATATTTTTATTCAAAATATTTTAAAATCATGATCTGCCTGTTAGGGATTGACATCACTAGTTTTCACACTGTTCTAGTCACCCCAGACAGGGCACTGTAATAGTTAATCTTCCTTGTCAACTTGACTACATTCAAAAGTAAATAAAAGCCAGTAAAGTGTACCAGTGAAGGATTTTTCTTTGCTAGATTATATGAGGATGTAGACCTCATAAATCCAGATCATTTGGGGCCAGCTGATCTAACCTAAATCTGAGCCACACCTTCAGGTGGTAACACACATCAAATGACATGGAAGAAGGAAGTTTGGGCTTTCTACCTGCTTGCTATCACTCGTACTGGCAGCTTCATCTATCTTGAGCCATTCCCTCACTGTTGTTAGAAGGTACTTTTTCAGAGTGCCAATGTGGACTGATAACTGCTAGTTCTCTTGGACCTCTGTGGGACTCCAGCACCAGATTGGGACTGCTGAAACAACCAGTCCAAAGAACTGAACAATTCCAGACTCTTCGGCCTTTCCATTAGGAGGCAGTCATTGCTAGACTACTCAAATCACAGTGTATAAGTCACTCTAATAAGTTCAACATATATGCATGTATACACACGTGTGTGTGTGTGTGTATGTGTGTGTGTGTGTGTGTGTTATATCAGAACCCTGACTAATACAGGCATCAATAAAATAATTCCACCCCAATCTAGCTTGGTGATTCAGTAAATTCGGTTGGGCTTGCTTACAAGAACACAAATGAAGGATTGTTTATTGGAGTATGGGTGACATCAAAATAGCAGCACCATCAAAAAGTACCTGTACAGCGTGCATGATGACTTCCACTTACATAAATGGAGTTTCACCTTCTACTTCCTGTATACTCTAGCATCTGTAGATACTTTAGTAACTTTAGGACCGTGGGCAGTGTGGTTAGAATTACATACAGCTGGGAAAGTCTTGTTTCATTAAAACATAAAAGTTGAAGAGGCAATAGTTAAGAGGCAAGGAAGCAGACAGAAATCACAGTGTGTTATAACTTAATCATTAATATGATGTCTCATCAACTTCGCTGAATTTTATTTGTTAGAAGCAAATCACCATACTCAGGAAACATTTAACATGAGATTCTATAAGCATATAAATGCAAATGGGCAGGACCAATGAGACTCTAGTTGAATGCAATTTGAGCATAATCTGCTAAATCTAACAATGTGTCTAACATTGGGCTCTGCGAACTCCGTAAGTGGAGACTGGTTGAAGTAGAATCGAGAGAAGCAAATATATTGCAGTATTTTGGTGTCTCTTTCAGCATGTGCTGCCTTAAAGCATAAATGGCTTGTCAGTAAGGCTAGGATATAGATAACCAATTGATGTTCTCTTTTCTAGGGAAGATTATTTCTCACACTCTCAGCCTTCCTTAGTTGACTACAGTTTTTCTGTATACTATTGAGGCCTTGTGGGTTTTTCCCCATCAACTTTAACACACCTATTGTTATGGTCCTTGTTCACTTCACATTGAGGCAGGGATGTTGGTGAGACTTTTGGGTGCAGCTTCTGACATTCTTAGGAGAGACAATCTCACAGCAAACTCCCTGATCCTTTGGTTATTAAAATTATTCTTCCTTTGAGCCTTAGGTGCAGGAGCTGTTTTGAAGATGTACTCGTTGGGCCTGGCCGATTGGAGACAATCTGCATTTTGATTGGTTGTGGATTTCTATAATGGTCACCATTTGTTGTATAGAGAAGGTTCCTTGATGAGGTATGAGGGGTACACTCATCTATTGGTATAAGGATAAATATTTACAGTGTAGTTATGGATTTTGCTGTTTTGGTAAAGTGGCAGTTATAGGCTCCTCTCCAAGATAGATGAATTCAGTGGTCCCATGTAGTTAGCTAGGTTTTCAGTACGGGGCTCATCTGATTGTTACTGTGCAAATTTAAAAGCGAAGGCAGCTTTTTCCTGTGTCCCTCCATAGAATCTACATGGACTTATTCATAGCCTCTAATTCTGAGTGGCACACTAAAATGTGTCTATCTCCCATCTTCTCTTAGAGCCAGCCAATAAATACAAGATGAAATTTGAGATTGAATCCAGGTGTCCTGATTTTGAGCTGCTTGTTCTTTACCCTTCACTAAACAGTTGATCAAGCACTGGAGAAGGGCTCATGTGCAGTGACCTGAATATAGGTAGTAGTGTACCAGAAGAAAGAAGAGAGAAGAACTTTTGAAATGGAAAAGTAATGCCAGTGAACATTTGTTTGCATTTTTTTCTATAGCAGATACACTGCTCAGCATTATATTTGCATTTTTCCATTTAATTCTTTCAATGCCCAATTGGGACATATCATGTTATTAATATTGCTATCTTGTAGATAAGGAAACTGAGATCTGGATTAAAATTCTTGGGTAGCATCCAAATATGGTAAATAATACAGGTGGAATTTTACTGTAAAAGGACAGTCCCTGTCCCAGTCACCTGGTACCAAATACATACACAGAAGCTTATATTAATTACAAATGCTTGCTCAGTAGCTCAGGCTTATTACTAACTAGTTCTTACACTGAAATGAACACATTGTTAAATCAATCTTATTTTGCCACATGGCTCATGGCTTTACCTGTCCTCTATCATGTCTTGCTTCTTGTGTAGCTGGTTGGCATCTCTCTGACTCTGTCCTTCTACTATTGCCCCCAACATTTTCAGTTTGGCTATCCCACCTAGCCTTATTCTGCCTTGTTATAGGTCATCAACACTTGTATTACCAATGAGAGTAATATATATTCACAGCATATAGAAGGATTATTCCACAGCACTTTAATTTGAGGTATCTTTTAATATTTTTATTATTTTTTTAATTTTTTTGCATGTATGGTGTGTGTGTGTGTGTTACTGTGTTAATACTGAATCTGGCTTTACATAAAATCTAGGGTTTTCTAACTCAGACAGATCCTCATTATTTTGTGGCAAGTTCTTTACTCACTGAGGTCTCTCCCCTGTTCCTAAAAGTTATGTATCTTTGACTTAAGAAAAAATATGCATGCATACTACCTTCAATATTGAATTGCCTCTGGAACATCTTCTCTCATTAGAATATTCCTTACAAAATGCACTTGGAAATCCCTAGACCTATCACCCATTTTACAAGTAGGTCTTATCATTGACTTCTTTGGGGATAGCAAAATAAGTGCTCTGAGTATCTGGATGGTATTTGTATCTTAGACAGAAAAATATGGAGCCAAAACCTTCTAACTTACAAGCTCTATACCTGGAAAATGTTGAGGCAAATAGTATTGGAAGAAGAAGGTTGAGCTAAAAGATTCATTAAACTAGATCTTTCATGATCCAGTGGAAGCTTTGTTGCTTGGCAGCTGGTTTTCAAGATGTGCAATCTGATCCAACTGACAAGCCCAAAACATACATAAATAAGCACACACACACACACACACACACACACACACACACACACATATATATATATATATATATATAGTCAGCTTGATTATCATATAAAGTCATTGTTCTCTAATAGTTGAACTAAGATTCTGAATATTTGTTTCATGCAACTTATATATCTAGCAACTACAGCTACTATCCCTTAGATAAGAGTTATATCTATGGTTTGTAAAAAATATGATGTTATTTTTATTTTGCAAATAAACTTTGTAATCTTTTCTAAATCCCTTGATAAATATTGTCTCTCATTGGAAAATATAAATTTTAGCCTCTCTCCCAGTAAGCATAGAAGAGAGTTTATAGGTGATGGATAGATACCCAGATTCTGTGTACCCTTGTACCTATGTCCAACTTGAATTGGATATACTTGAATACAGTTCCAGTGGCTTTTCCTGGGAGCTGATACATTTAGAAATACTAAGGACAACCCCCTAACTTTTTGAGGTAAGTTTTCACTGACTTTGAACTCAGATTAATCCCCTTTGCCACTGCTTCTTGAGTGTCGGTGTTACAGTTGCCAGTCACCATGCCTACTTTCTCTTCCTTCCTTCTCATGCACCTGTAAGATATGCTTTCCAAGTGCAGCAGGGAATTCTAGGCATTCTACTAAACAAACAGCATATAAATGTGCCGATGAAGCTCAGGGGCAACAGATCTAGGGTATAGCAAGGTGGGGCTGAGTGTTGCCACCTTCTTCGGATACCTTTAGCTTTCATATTTTCTACTTTTCAAGATTTAAGAGCTTTTAAGTGGCAGAGCCAATATCTGATCCATTTTTATGAATTCAGAATCAAGCTCTTTCTAAATTACAGCAATAGATCCTCCTCTTGTTCAGCTGACAAAGAGTCTATTGCCATTTTAATAACTAGCTATATACTTTGGAATCCCCTTTGCTTTTCTGCATAAAATAACTGTACAATATCCATGCATCTTCTGCTTTGCAAAATTGAAGTAAGAAGACCATCCAGTGATGACTTACATATTTTTGAAAAATTTACAGATATGCTTTGTATAATTATGAAAGTAACAAACAAGATTATTTTTCCCATTATAAATCAGAAGCATTATCATGATTATGGAATTAATTCCATATACCTTTAAGTGGTGTCCCATAAAAATCTAAAATATGCATTCACATGAGTGATCATTACCAAATAAATTTAGTAGTTAAGGAACAGAGAAATTCAAATTCCCACCAATGAAAGACCAACTAAGTAGATCACAAGTCTGCACTTAAGTACTTTGAAGATGTGTAAAAGAAAGAGGACAAACTCTGTGTACGGAAATGAAAATGATTTCCAGGCTATATTTTTTTAAGTGAGTAAAGCGAGCTATGAAAGAGTATTTTAGCTTTGTGTGGTATTTATGTTTCCACTTTGATACCTACAGAAAGACAGGGTAAAGAAAGAGTTTCAAGAATTTTCTTTGTTATCACTATATAAGGTTCATATAATTAAAAATTTAATTAAAACTACTTGAAAATAAACAATCAAAATTACATCATAATCATGCAGAAAATAACATAAGTTGCTTTAAATTCATGATGATCATGTTAAACAAAATAACACTCAGAAAAACAAGAATCACATGTTTTCTCCTATATAGATTCTAGAAAATAATGACACGAAAATAGAAGGGAGATCATTAGAGAGCAAGGAGGTGGTACATGGAAGAAATATTAGGGAGAAAAATGGGAGGTGATCAATACTTGCAATGTGTTCATATGAAAATATAATCAAACTTATTATTTTATATAATGAACTGTGCTAAAATCGGTATACAGACCCTATGTCTTTAGTGGGATACATTCTAATGACATTGAGATGTGCAAATGGATCTTAAAAGTAACTTAAGTAGGAGATTATGGATGCTAAAATGAGCACTGATGTTTTGTAGTTATGTAGGTATCTTTAAAATAAAGCAAATTTTGCTTTTGTCATTAGAAATGAAGGTTTTCAGAATGAAAGAAACCTAAGCATGACATTTAAAAAAAACTTGTAATCTTAAGTGTGGATAGGAAAATATAACCTCAACATTTTCCCCATAAAATGTGGTCAAATTTGTCTACTGACATCATCCTTAATCAGTGATAACTCTGAAGCTCTGAGCCCTTCTAGAGTCAAACTGGATTGCAAAATATTATATTTTGATACAAGAAACCTTGGAGGCTCCTTGGAAAAATGACAGATTCAATGTCTCAAGCACAAGCGGGACAAGATGAACATGAAACTAATTTTTTTTTGGTACTAGAAGGCAAAGAGTGCCAGGAAAACTACTCTTACGAAAGTGGTAATTGAAATACACAAGTTCATAAAAGAAATTTAAAATATTATTGTTTCTGGAGTGACTATAAAAGTTGTAGGCTGAATATACATAGGCAGAGTGGTGAGTCAAGCTTTTGTTTTTTTCTTTCCTGAATGAGTTGTACAATATTCAGGTAGATAATAGTTCATCAAGGAATATTTCATTTTGTATAAAAAAGTTAATTCCATTATGGAGGCATAATGGAATTAGAATACCTCTATTTTGGAAGTGCTGCAGAAACTATCAATGTAAATAACTGCCATAAATAAGTACTAAATAGGAGAAAAGTCAGTAAGTTCACAATATAAAGATTGGGCAGCTAGGTTATGAAGCCAAATGGTTATTCTCACATCTGACATTGGTGCATCACGTTAGATAAAATTGAACTTAATGATCCATGTCTTAAGATCTATCAGGTAATTTATAGAAAATAAGTTGCTTATGGGAAGATAAGAAACATTTAAATAAGAAAATGCTTCTCACTACCATCAGGAAAAGCTTAAATAATTAATTTTACTATTTAGAATGAGACACTCTCACCAGTGATACTCTATATAGTGTTTTGAATCATTTTAAATATATTATTTTATAATATGGGTATTATGACTGCATATATGTCTGTATACCATGTGAATGCCCGATGCCTGCTAAAGCCAGAAGAAAATGCCAGATCCCCAGGAACTGGAGTTTGAAATGGTTGTGAACCACCATGTGGTTGCTGGGAGCTGAACCTGTGTCCTCTAGAAGAACAGCAAGTGTTCTTAATCACCAAGTCATTTTCCAGTCTCAGTATTTGGATTCTTATTTAGAGCAATTGGCAAGGTAAAATATGGAAGGATACAAACAGCAAAGGAAAATCCAAATAATTTTAATTTATACATGATATGATGCTATACTTAAAAGACTATATTACATGTATAAAATCTGGAAGATCCCACAAAGAAAACTTATAGATTACTAAACACTTTAAGCAAAGTAACAAAGCACAAAATGAGCATACAAAAGTCAGTAGCTTCTCAGCATACCAATAGCAATCTTGGAGAGAAAGAAATCCTGGAAAAATCTTCTTCACAAATTCAAAGAAGCAAAAAATAAAAGGATTAAAACTACAAAGAGATAAAAAATACTTCTACAATGAAGACTTTTAAAACAACACTTATTTAAGAATTTCACATGATGCATTTTGATCATCTTCACCTTCTCTCCAAAAGATCCATCCTACATCCCTACCCACCAAACTTCATGCTTTCCTTCTTTCTCTCTGTCTCCCTCCATTGAGTGTAGTTTGTGTTGGCTAACTATTCTTAGGTATGGTGTCAACTTTTAAAACATAAAAGGAAGAAATTGAAGAACACACTAGAAAGTGAAAAGACTTCCCGTGCTCATGCACTGACAATATTGTAAAAATAATTATATTACCAAAGGTAGACCACAAATTGAATGAAATTCTCATCAAAATTCCATTGACAAGATTTATAGAAACAGAACAAAACCAACAAAGTAATCCTAAAATTCATAGGGAAGCATTAAAAGAATAATGCTATAGGCATTCTAACACTTGATTTCAACTTACATGACAGTAATTCAAGCCATAGTAAGTTATGGTATGAAAACACGTGCAGACAACTGGAATTGAATAGAGAATTATTAAAACTACACTACTATAGTTAGGTTATTTTCATCAAAGATTCCAAAAAAATCTGTGAACTTACATTGGAGAAAAGACAGCCTCTTTAAAGTATGGTGCTGGGGAAATTAAATATTCATAAGCGAAGACTAAAACTAGATCTGTATGTTTAATTATGTACAAAAGTCAACTCAAAATGAACAAAAACCTTTAATGGAAGATGTGGGACTTGGAAACAACTAGAATAAAACAAAAGGAAAATATTTCAAACTATATAGCGAAACAAAGAGTTTCTGTATAAGATTTTAACAGTTATAGAAATAATAACAAGAATTGACACATGGGATTGCATCAAAATAGAGAGTTTCTATACAGCAAAGGAGACTCTGCTACCACCACTTGCAAGCCCAGCATAATTTCTAACCAAATTCTAAATCTTATTCTTATACTCACACATAAATGTAGATCTTACACCTCATTCAAGAGGCCTCTCTGTAGAGGAAATGGAGGCCATTACAGAAAACCACAACTTGACACGATGCAAAGATCAAAGGATTATGGGGATGCCAGTCCTAGCAGGTATATCTGCAGCATAGCTCCTTCATCTATGCCTCAGGGTAGATCTTGCAATAGAGGTGGAAAGACTGTAGAAGTTAGAATATCAGGAAGTCTTCTGTGAGACCATCTATCTGGTCTACCCTAGAGATGGCAGCCCAAACAAGACTTGAACAATGACCATATTGAAATGCTAACACAAAAGGAGGGAAACCTCATATAGTCCCACTTCTATTCAAAGAACTAGAGGCAACTAATAGCTGATCAGAGGGAGAGAATTAACCTCTCTGAGGGATAAGCCTTCTCCCCAGTTGGTTACTCAGTACAAAGTGGTCAATCCCGAAACAATATATACACAAACAACAGAAATAGACTTACTGGATTGTATGCTTGTACATAAAAACATAGCAATAATAAAGAAAAATTGGCTATCTGCTTGAGAGTGGGGAAATGGGTTTTGGGGAGGAGGCATGGACAGGGCTAGAGGGGGAAAAGGGAAAGAAAGAGTAACTTAATTATATTTCAATTAAAATATATTAAAATGCTGATATCTAAAATAAAAAATGACCTAAGTACAAATGAACGATTTTCCTCATTTTAGATGATAAAAATTTTTTATTGATTCAAGGCATTGTGATTCCTTAATGACATAAAAATTCATGTTTATATTGATATAAAATATAAAGGCATTATCTCGGAAACATGAACTAATTTGAGGTTGTTGTTGTTTATTTACTGTGATAAACATCCCAAGCTAACCATTCCTTTGATTCTAGTACATAAAATGGCTGGATTGAAAGCTTTTGATTCTATTTTCTCCAATTAAAAAGACAAAATATAAACAAAGATCTCCTTTTAATGCTCAACAGTATTTGACCTCCTTCCATTTCAATAAGCAGAATCAGGATGCCTGTCAGTTTGATGTTTTATTAAAGGTCAGATTGCAGTTTGTAATTAAAAAAATCTTAGAAAGGTATGAGTAATAAAAGGCTTGCATTTTAGAGCATGCATAGTTCTTAAAAGTAATAGCAGATGAATTAATATGCTTCTTTGGTATTGGTATTATTTTATTATTTGTGTATTTTACTTTAAACATTTTGATTCAGTTCTCTACATGCTAATCACTATGGGCTCTCCTTCCTCATCTCTCCCTATTTTTATCCTGAGTAACTCTGTTCATATCTTGAGACTTAGCTGCAATGTTACCTTCTTCCATGGACATAATATTTTTATTACATTTAATTTTTCCTCTCTTTGTCTCTACATCTCTGCCTGTCTCTCTCTGTGTGTATGAGTGCTCACACAGGTGTGTGTGTGTGTGTGTCTACATTTTTCACAGTGTGCCTGTGGCAATCAAAAGACAACCCACAGTATTAATTTCTCTCTTCCTACCATGTGTGCTTTAGGGCCATCTTGCCAGCCCCTTCCACAGATTTCTTAATAATGATGCTGTTCACTTCATGCTCGTTGATATGGTCCCATGTGCTCTATTAGCTCTACACTGAAAACACATTTAATTTTAACTAGCATTAAAGAGGTGACATTTTGTGCCTGTTTGTAAACTGAAGACCAGAGATATCAAATCTGACAAGAAGTGGAAGAAGGCGTGAAGTCAGTCTATGCAAACGTTATCTGTAACAGTGACTGATATTCTACTCTCCCTGGGACCAATGACTCCCCCAAGAATCTTCACCCTTGGTTCTAAACCCAGGGCAGTCACAGAAAGAACGGGATATTGCCCCAAGTAGATGTTTCCCTGCAGGAAAAGCCAACATATCTATACCACCAAATAGTATTTCTTTCTACATGGACTTGGAAGAAAGAGGCAGAATGAATCCAGACATTGCCTTCAGGTGTCTGAATTCCCAAGAACTGGGAAGACTATTACCATATGGTTCTTGCTTTATATACAGGCAGACTGTCTGATAAATGGTGAATAAATTGCATGCTTGGAGATTCAATCTTATTTTAAATGTAAGTTTTGTCTTTAAAATAAAACATAAAGGGCCCTTGAATGCATACTTGCATAAATGTCAAGTTTGTGTCACTGTCCTCTGTTGACAAACTCACATTCCCCTCCAATATAAAAAAGCAGCAGCAGAGTAGAGTCTGAGATACAGAGAAGAGATATATTGAGTAAATTTGGTGTTAAATGAATGCATGTTTGCCCACAAGTAATAATGGTCATTTATGAATAAAACATAGACATCAACTTTCTTAATCATGAACTTTTCTCCAAAAGGGGATCTTCTAGTTCACAATAATAGGCTATTTTATTTTGTATTCTTCTTCTTTACAACAACTGCATAGCTTATTTCAGAATGTAATGAAATGATAATTCAGTTTTTCAGTAAACCATACAACATATGAAAATCACTCCAGTAGCCAAAGGCCCTTTTATTTCTTAAAACCAATTTGCAAGTGTAATTAAACTATGTGAGAAAATTGTATCTGACATCATTTAACATATCCTTCTGAATGAATGCCATTAATTGCATATATCCTCTTCTTTGTCTAAGTCCTACTTATTACAGGATGTCCTCAGAGTGAACCTCAGAGATGGTTTTCATGAAACATTAAGAAAAATGTAATTTCTTCGTGGTCAATATTTGATTAACTACTTTGTGATTTGGTCATGTAGGGTGGCACATGCCTGAATCTTGATCTCAGGAGACAGTTTGAATGTCAGGCATCCAGATAGTGTACTCAGTTGCACATGCATGTGGTTTGATGTTTTTAAGGATGAAGGCAAATTTATGAAGGGCTGTTACTATGATGACGAAGTTGAGGACTGTCTTTACTACATGTATGCCATGTTGTCATCTGATCACATGTCAGGTGTCATCTGTGGCTTGTCCATCATTTCTCATCAATTACTTCTAACATCAAGATAAAATAATTATTTTCATTAAACATTTACATTTATATGGACATATCAAGCTTCTTGATATTCATAATTATTATCATTTTCACCCTAAAGGTATGTAAATTTCCTCAGAAATATTATATCCCTCATTTTAGTTAAAAATCTGGAAATAAGACAATCCAAAAAATGTATGTCATATCTTGCTTCAAAATATCCATAAAATAGTGAGTGTTTCTTTCTATGCTATTAGCATTTCTCTATGGAGTTTTAGAAATTACTTATATACAATTTTGTTATATTGATACAGAATGTATAATATAATCCAATTTAGTATTTTTGGAAGTTATCATTTTTAACATTTAAGTAGAACGAGATGAAATTTTTGAGATAAATATTTCCACATATCCATAATTTTATACTGGGAAATTTTCTTAGAAGTACAATTTCCACACTGAAAGACATATATATGTTTAGCCCAAACAAGTTTGTTAGTCTTGACTGATTTTCTTTTCAAACAGTCTACAAATACTTAAATATTAGGTCTCATTGTTGTTTTGAAAGTCTCAATCTTTGTATCACCAGACTTCAACTCACCCAGATAAGTTCTATAGTTTACTTAGTGAGTCATAACAGGGATAGCTTAAATTTTCATGTTCCAAATGTGTTTTCAGTCTATTTGTTTTACATGCTGATTTAAATAAATATTTGAATTGTATGTTGATGGGTGCTTGCTTGTATGTATGTCTGGACACAACTTGAGTGCCTGGCTCCCACAAAGAATCATTGCTATCTACAGAAGACAACACTGAACCAAGTTTCAAATGAAGAGCTTGAAGTGGGTAAATCAACAGTGTTGTGAGCCATATTGGTACTAGAAATTAGATTTCCTGAGGACCAAGAACTCTTGGGCTTGGGGACACAAAAGGTCTCTTGTGGATGGAATTTAATGTGATATTGCAGGAACATGATATTGAGTAGCCCAGTCATAGTTTGCCAAGAAAGGTAGTCCTTCAGGAACTAAGTTTGTTCATCCTGGTGATCTAGAAAAAGGAATCAGAGAGAGCAGAGAGAGGTAGTTCTGAAAATTTTTTAAATGGATTTTTAAGTTAGCTTCTCATGTCCAGTGCATATTATGGGTTCCTGTGCAACCGAGAGTCTTCTCTTATTTCTGTTCCAACTTGCTCTCTGCTTCCATTGCCTCCACTCTGTGTGCTCCTGTGCACCCTACCCTGGGTTAGGTCATGCCTATTCCCTATGTCTGCAGTCCCCTTAGTGTGTTCAAAGCTCTTCATATTACTTCTTTGATTTGTATTTTGAACATCTTGACATTCTAAATGTTTCTTGTATTTTTTGGCTATTTTTTCCTCCAGATTTTGTAAAATCTGTGCTATAATTTTCTTGAATAGATTCTTTATGCCTTCAGTGTTTACCTAAGCTCCTTCTTCAAACTTGTGGATTTTTCATCTTGCTTGCTTGGTAGTCTACAGAGTTCTTGGACGTTGTGGTCATGCTCACTTTTCTTTTTCCCTTCTTGGTGTCCAAATGAAGCATTTTATTTGTGTTGTCTTCCAGGTCTGATACTCTTTCAAAAGTCTACTTGTTTTAGTCCATTAGTGATGGTTTCTACTTTGGTGTTTGATTCATTGAGTTTTTCATTTTTAACATTTGTTTTTCAAAATCTCAGTTTTTTTCACAAAATTTTTCTTCCATGTTACTGATTTTTTTACATTGCTATTGTTTTCTCGTCTACATCCTGACTTTTTTTTTCTATATGCTGTTAACTTTTCTTTCTCGTGACTGTATTGAATTAGCCCACATGTTCACCTTCACCCCCAACTACAGGGTCAGTTCTAGTATGCTGCCCTTTAGTGAGGGGTGGGACTATCTTTTCTGAATGTGGCAGCTAGCCCTCCCCTGAGGGGGCTGGCCCACTTCTCCTGCATTATGCAGTGAGAGGCAGGGCCAACTATCCGGGGCCAGTGCAGGGCATGGATGGCTCAGTATGCATTGTTCCAGTGCTAACATAGGCCATGGATATCACAGATTCCAGCTACTGCAGAACCCCAGACCAAGACATGTCTCTTGGCAGCTGCCCAGTCCTGGACCTTACCACTGCTTTGTGGCAACACAGGCCACCCAGATCTGTATAGCCCCAGTGGCAGCAAGGCTTTTAGGCGCCAACATAGTCTTAGGTGGCTGATTGGACCCTGAGATTCTGCAGAACCCTTGGTGGTAACAGTAGTCATGGACAGTACCCCAGATCATGGCTGAGGCAAAACCACAGACCCAAACATGACTCCAGGCAGTAGCCCATGCCTAGACTTTTCCATGGCCCCAGGAGGCATCACTGGCCACCTAGATCACCATGGCTCTAGCAGTGCCATGGTCCTTGGACACTGACATGGTCTCAGGTGGCTGACCAGATCCCAGTTATCTGAACTGATCTTGCTGTTAACAGGAGCCACAGACATCAACTCAGCTTTGGGCTATGGACCCTGTCATTGCTCTTGACAGCATCCCTTGCCTAGATGACACCATGGCCCTGAGTGACAGTGTAAGCCTCTCAATCAGCATGTCTCCAGTGGCTGCATGGGGCTCAGACACCCTCATGACCATAGGCTGCAGGCCAGATCCCAGGTATCTTTGTGGACTTCGGTAGCAGCATGGGCCATGGACATCAATACAGACATAGCTGTGGTAGGGCCATAGATATAGACATGGTCCTATGCAACAGCCCAGGCCCAGATGTTACCATTGTCCCAAGTGGCAATGCAGGCCCTTGGGCATCAACATGGCTTCAGATGGTGGCCCAGACCCTTGGATCAGCTCACTCTTCAGCAGTCTCGGGAGCTACAGACATCAACATAGACCCTGGCAGTGGCAGGGCCACAGACCCAGACATGTCCTTCAGTCACAGCCCTGGTATGGACAAAACCGTGGCCCCAGTTGACAGGTCACCCAGTTCAGCCTTCCCTTAGTGGCAACAAAGCCCTTGGATACCAACATGGTCACAGCCCACTGTTCCAGACCCTGGGTACCCCAGTGACCCATGGAGACAACATGGGCCAGGGACATCAACATAGAACCTACCCCCAGCTGGACCATGGACCCAAACATGATCCTTGGCAGCAGTATCCTGGGTCAGGATGTCACCATGGTCCTAGGTTGCTGAGCAGGCTATCCAGAATGGTATGCTGCCCAGACCACAGGTCCCTGAACCACCCCCACTGGAGATAGAAACCACAGACAATAACACATACCTCTTCGGCTACTCCAAAGCCCAGCACTAAGACTTGGCCCTTGGACATAGGTCATGCCTGGATATCGCCCTGTCCTCAGGTGGCCAGGTGGTCATTCAGGATAGCCTGTTCCTCATCATGTTCAGTTCTCCAGATCTGTCTCTCTCCAGCCCATGAACCATTCCATCTTTCCCTGTGGTCCAACTCCCCATACTGCTCTCTCACTACAGTGGTACCCGATCTCCAGACTCCAGGGCTCTTAATAGGGTTACAGTTGGCACTTGGTTGTGTTTTGATCACCCAAGTTTCAAGGCTTGGTGCAGAGCTATTAACATTTCCTCTCTTCTGTGCTTAGGCCTAGAACCCTGGGTGGCTGTTGGTATGATGGTGCATGTTCCTGGTTGATTGTGCCTGCCACAGACCAAGAAGTATGGTGGGAAGCCATTTATGTCGTCTGTCAATTCAGGTCTGAATGGGCCCCAGCAGCTGCTGGTTGCTTGTGCTCGCCCTAGACAAAGACGTCTGGGGGATCAATCTGTGTCCTTACCCTAGATCTATTTTTTAAATTACTTATAGCCTTAAGTTAATATGGTTTTCTCAAAAAATGCTCATGAGCCTTAAAACTGGACAGTATTCATATTATTAAATGTTTGGAGAACAGATTATAAAAAATAAATAGATTTTTTTTTCAGGGAACTCAATTAGACATGAAGCCAAAGTAACTTTATTTTCTCCCTCAATTACTCAAGAATAGGTTTTTTTTTTGTTTTGTTTTGTTTTTCCTGGAAGAAGATTTCAAAGCCCCATAATGTTTCCATATAATACAGCCATCCAATCATTAGAATGGTCTCATTTTTTATTATTTGATGTTGCTAGTCATGTTGCTAGTTAAAAGTCTCCTCCCCCCATCTTTGGCTTACTTCTGATCTAAAAGCTAAGGAATGAGGTGGGAAAAGAGGGTACAGGGATCTGATTTGAGAGACTTCCTTTTTCTTGAATAGCTCTGAGAATATCTTCTTCCGTACTCAGTGAGCTAGCCTTAGTTTTCAGACCCTACAGCATAAAATATGGAGCCACAGGTAGGGCAGTATTAAATCACTGAAACTGTAGGAGATTCCATTTATGCTCTACAGACATGGCTTGGGTTGACCAGGAGAATATCCCTTTCCATTCCCCAAGTGTGAGAGAGGAAATATAGAAAGTACCATATTCTCTAAAAAGAAAATTCTCTGACTCATTAATTCTCATATTTAGACCATTTTTGATATGCTAAATATTTAACCTCCCATCTTGGAGATTCCCTTTGGCATTTTAATGGGGAATTATATGTTGAACTGCTTTTTAGCCAACAACCTCCCCCCCCCCCACACACAAAACAAATCCTGCATGACTGATTCACACAACATTTAGATGAATCTTAACATAACTACCCTGAATAACAGAAGGCAAGCAGAAAATGTACAAATCCTATTATTTGACCTATGTGAGGTTCTGGTCAGGTCAAATCAGTCAGAATGTTTCTGTCTCTGGTGAGGGAGGTAGATTGACTGGGACAATGCCTAATTGAGGATTGGAAAATGCTATCCCATGTTTGCATGTGGTATACCTGGATATATACAATAATCGCTTTCCAGTTTGGTTGTATTTATATTATATGCAAATTATACCTCAACAAATAATTTCAGAATATTTAGAACTTAAATTTTTAACACAAATGTATTTTCTCACTTTTAAGTAGTTCTTGGAGAATTTCTTACTATGTATTTTGCTCATGCTCACCTCTCCTCCACTGTTCCCACATCAGTGCTTTCTTCCCTTCCCACCCAGCTTTGTGTTGTCTGTTTTTAAACTCATCAAGCGTAATTTGAATTGGTGATATACACTTGGATGAGTAACCTTCCAACAAAGCCTGGCCCTCCCAGAGGCAATATCTTTAAAGAAAACTGAATCCCAAGCGATCCTTAGTTAGGGATGCACTTCTTGTCCACCTCCTCTCTCCATACAGGGGTTTTGTCTGGTTTGCTCTTGCACAGGTCTTGTACACACCACCACAACTGTTGTGAGTAAATGTGAAACTGACTTGCTGTGTCCAGAATGATCAGAGCTACCCTGAACATGCTCAGTCTTATCTGATCTCAGAAGCCATGGAGTGTTGGACCTGTTTAGTTACTATATGGGACCCTTAGGAATTTTTGGAACAGGTTTTGCAGAATGTTGGTATGGGAAACACTGAACACCAAAACACTTTATAAGTTATCCTTCACTTTCAAAATTATCTTGTGTTTTTGTTGAATATTTTATTATATCAGAGTGGGTTAAAAATTACATTTTCTTCCTTTTTTGTTATTTGCTAACATTATCTTGACTTTTCTACTTTTATTCAATCATCAATATAAATGTTGAAAATCTTCATTCTACCTCCTTTCAGGCTGCTATCAGACATACATTCATTTGTGCTTCTTATTATGTTTTACTTAGGGATATTAGTTCACAGTGAATAGGTCTCAAATCAACTGCATGGTATAAATGTCATAAATAGTTTATCAAATGTGTTGATATGAAAATGTATCACTCTATTTATGATTCTGCTCCTTTCATAAATGGTCAATATTTAAAATATTCTTTATTAAACTAAAATTTGTGAATTTGAGTCATCTTTTACAAAACAATTGCTGATATTTTGAATATCATAGACTTCTTTTATGCTCTTTACCTTTTTATCATGTTTTTGTTTATATTTACAAGCATACACTATAAAGAACACTTATCAGATTACAACCCTTTGTCATTTATAGATACTATTAGATAAAGTAGAAAGGGCTTCAACTTCCAGAAATATGGCCGACAGACCTGATAAGGAAAAGCAAAATCTACATTTAAAAATAGGCAGAGATGCTAGAATAAAGTGTAGTGACCATTTTGTATACAGCTCAGCTTGAAAGAAACAGTGGAAATCCCCTGACAAAAGAATTGAAGAGGAAACAAGACCAGAACACTAAGCAGAAGCTGATGTAGTGGGTTTTTAATCAGATAGTAGGGTTCTGTAGCCTGCATAAAATTCTCTGATGCTGTCACAGAGGTAGGAGATATGGACCTGAGCCGAAACATTTTAGTATGCTGGGATCAACCACCGTGAGAAGGCGACTGGGACTATAGTTGTGATTCAGTGGTAAAGCATTTGCCTCTGCAACCTTTATCTGGGTCTCTGGGTTTCGTCCCTAGTACTATAAAACAAAATCTCCCCCAAAATCAAAACAAAACATATTTTCAGCTATCGCTTTACCAATTTTTAAACACATGACACTGTTGGATGTGAGCTCCCATGATGGAACTCACAGAATAATAGTCTGTCATAACTGAGGACCATCAAGGGTAATCAGAATAGCTGCCCTAATTGAGACAAATATATTCCATCACTTCCACGACTTAGAACATTAAGGAAGGAGAGTTGGAAAGAATTAAAGAGACAGAGAGTGATGAAGGAGGCAGTATCATGAAACACTGCCTTCTAGACGTGACATGGCTAGTGTATTCATAAATTTACAGTAACTATGGTTACCTGCACGAGACTCACACGAGATTAAGCCAGGCGAAATTCTGTCAGAGACAGGGTATATGATCTTTTTTCCCCATTCCCCACATCTTCATGAGGAATTGATAGTTTCTGGAAGGAGAATGATTTCTTCTTCTTTAAGAAAGTGGCTACAGGTTGAATTCTCATGTTCCAGGGAATAGAGTCTTACCTTTGCATGTATTGACAGCAATAACTAAATTTATTCGGTTATAAAAAGACATGAAATTAGGTGGGTGACCTGTTGAGGGGAAGATGAGAATTGAAAGCAGAGGTGGGAGTGTATATAATCATATTTCATTGTGTGCATGTATGCCATTCTCAGCATAAAGAAAACAATTTAAAAAGGATAATCAGAGCAGGCTCACAACCTCAAGAACTTTGGGAGATAAAGCAATTTGATTATGATGATAAAACAAGTTTGAAACAATTCAAGACATGATGTGGGAATCAAGGACAATTGTGAAAATTCGTAGGTATATTTTAGCACTTTCAAACTTATGCAACTAGAAAAGTTTAAATCTCTTGTAGAAGTAGATTAGCATACAGCCTTTCTCTATCAGCAGGATTTTCCGGGCTTGATTCTAAATAAGCTCACCAACAGTCACTTTCAGTGAAGTATGTTTGCAGAGTGAATGTCCTTTATAATGTATACAGACTGTCCCATTTCAAGAGAAATCAACTTATTTTAAAATTGTGCTTTAAGTGTTTATGAGATGGATATACTTTATTTTATCAGGTTGGAATACAAAGTACTTCCCACATCTTTTTAAAAAATTTTATTCATTCTTAACTTTGATACCTCATATTTAAAAGACTATCTTCTACCTGTCCAGTCCATCTACAATAATTCTAAGAATGGTTCCTTGGTCTAAATGCTCTAGTTCTGATTATTGTTACATTGAGGAAAGAAAAGTAGATATAGTTTGTTATTGTTGTTTTAGTCCTGAAGCTTTAAACTCTTCTGTTGCTCCAGTTTTTGTGTTTGGTGTTGTAGATAGGTAAGTCATCTGGTGGAGTCCTTCTTTGTTGTGAAGACAAAAGCAAGCACATACTCGAGTACTGGAGGCTTCTTTAGGTATGCTTGGCGCAAATGGGAGTCTCTACTCCTTAGCCCCTCCAGATGTGTCTAGATGAAGGATGTTCCAGGGCCAATATCAGTCAGGCATAAGTAAGGAATCAGTCCTCTCCAAATTTTGGGGAATGACATAGCTTCTCTGTGTTCAAGAAATGCTTCTCCCTGAAAAAGAAATATTCATTCTACTTCTGAGTCCTATCCAAACCAACATAAAAAAAATAAAAATAAAATAGGGAAGAGGAGAGAAAAGAGATGCTGGAATGGTGTTCCCCATGTTTCCCTTCTGTGAGGTCAGGGAAACTTAACACATAACCAACCACACAAGTCCATCATCTTCAGTTCTTTTGAGCCTCAATGACTTGTTCCTAAACTTAACCATAACCTATTTCAGTTATCATGGTCACAAACCTTTTCTATTCTTTCTTGTCTAAGAATTTTAATATATATCATCTCAGCAATAGGCAATTCTAGCTTGAAATATTTTTAAAATACAGATTTTTCTTATTCGGAATAACTTTTCATGCCCTATAATAAAGAACTTAAAAAAATTCTCTAAAAATCAATTCTAAAACTCACTTTAATAACATAGTTTTATTAGTTTTCAGCATGATTCAATGGGCAGTTCCAAGAACTCATCATATAGTATAAGAGATGTATTTCTCTTGTGTTGATATACCAATTATAGGGGCTATGTCCTTGTGGGGCTCACTAGATATCTGGGCTCAGTTCTACAATAGACTGTTTATGGGATAAGTATCTTTGCTTAATTCTTACCTTTTTATAGTCAGAACAATTGGGTGATGTTTATGTCATGAGTAGCTTAAGAGTAGGGGTAAAGGTGGCTGTGTAGCTGGTACTCGCAACAGAAAAAAATGAAAAGATATGACAAGCACAAGAACAGGAAGCGCCTGAGAAAAATGAACTATCAGGTGGTCAGCTGCAAGGACAACCAAAACAATGAATTGTATTGGAAAACAAATCAAGAGGTGATGCATTTCCTTGACCTTCCTCGTTATAGTTAAAGAATAAAATCTGCTGCCAAGGAGACTCACATCTGCTTTTGGCTTTGCGTTGATCTTTCTCCAAGGAAATCACTTGAGCTCATCGTTTAAAATGAGTACATGTTAGGAAATTGATATAAAATGTGAAAGCCTCTTTGTTATTTAACCTGAATTATGAAGGTTTTCTTTTGTTGATGGGTAAATAGTCCATAACAATCTGTAGTATGAAACAAAAATTGTTTAAAAGATTATTTGAATGTGTTTGGATTTTGGCCATTTTACACATATTTCAATTTATATTTTTGCTTTATATTTTCCTCAGAAGCCCAACATTTTCCCAGATAGATTTCATTAGTTTTGGACTCTTAGGTGTGCAGGAAATTCTTCATTAATGAGTGGAGAATGCTTGGACAGATGAAAGAAAATTGAGCAGCTAATTAAGCAGAAAGCGTGATCACTCTAACAAAAGAAGTCAAGTAAACATAGACAATGCCACTACTTTGTTCTCATTTACCTCATAGTTTTCTTTAGCTTTGATAGATGACTTTGATAATTATCTTGGGATTGAAGAGACACCATGTGAGGAGGGAAGAGGCACAATTACCAGGGCAACTCTTATAAAGGAAAGTATTTCATTGGGGTTGGCTTGCAGTTGCAGATGTTTAGTCTGTTGTTACCATGACAGGAAGCATGGCAGCACGCAGGCAGATGTGGTGCTGGTGAGGTAGCTGAGAGTCCTACATCTTGACCTATGGGCAGGAAAAGATTGACATACTGGGCCTGGCTCGAGCATATATAATACTTTAAAGTCTAACCCCAGAGAGACACTTTCTTCAACAAGGCCACACCTCCTTATAAGTGCCACTACTATGGGCCAGTGGGGGATTTATTCAAACCACCACAGTAATCATCTTGTTCCTTGCAGAATTAAAGTAAATTCTATTTAGTTAATATTTATTATGCCACTGTACCTAGAAACATAGCTTCAGCTTAGTGATACACAAGCCTGGGGTAGCCTCATTTAGCTCTTAGCAATTACGTGTGGCTCGCTAATAGGAAATGGGTTGTGAACATGGTCACTTTAAGAAATAGCTATGACTTGTCTTCTTCCTTCCTCTTTTCCACATTGTAGCCTATATGAAGAGTTGTAGTGTATTTTCCACTTCTTTCTGTTTAATAAGGGCTCCAGTAGCCCTGTAGCTTTCTCCAAAGTACGGTGTTTCACTTTTCATAATCTGCCCATTTGTCCTGGAAATGGCACATGGGGGAAACAACAGAGTTTCTAATAAGACAAACTAAAATATACTTCCAGTTACACACCTATCAGATGCCAGACACAAAGTTAAGTATTACAACATGAAATACAAACTTTTTCACTGATAGCTCTGTTTATCAAAGGATGTGAAGTGTGGGTGTGCAAATGTCTGACTATTGCCAAGTAAAGAAACACAGGCGGAATTGAGTTAGTATGGTATTAAGGAAATTATTTACATACTAGTTTTTGAATAAAAAACAGAAGGGATTTTTCAGAAAGATAGAGAAAACTGGATGAACAGAGGATTCTGGGAAGACGATGTAGTTAAAAGCACCAGGAATCTGTCTCGCAGCCAGATGAAATTACACTCACAGAATTTCTCTGGTTACTGTTTTGAAACTCTTGAAGTTTTATAACATATAGAGAAAGGCTTCAGTAATATGCTTTGTTCAATTTCAGCTCTTAGTGGAGAATCAGATACTTTCCTGTGATCTCCCGGCCACATAGTGGCTGCTTCTGAACACAGAGGTACAGATCAAGAGGCTATAGTCATTGTCACAGCAGACCTCTCCTCTATGGCAAGTCTCTACACCTGGGATGAAACAGCTTCTGTGGAATTTAAAGAGTAAGCATCACCTCTCCATCTCTTTCTGTTTTCCTCTCTTGAAATGTGGGCATTGAAGACTAGGGCTTACAAAAACATCATACATACAAGGAAAATTAGAAATTTGTCATAGTCGCCTTAGAAAAGGTATGAATTTAGAAAATGCGCAAGATCTTTAATTTATACTTTATGGTGCAGAGAGAGGTTACTGCAAAATAAATAAAACAGAACAATTGCCCAAATTCTCAAACCCTGAGCAAAGAAGAGATGATGAAATCCAGAGCAACTACGTTTGTAGATTTAACGTTCAGTTTTCCACAAAAATAATAGGGCAAACAAACATCAGGAATGTGTGGCCTACACTATAGGAGAAAGTTCCTAACTGAATCTGTTCCTGAGAAAGACCTAATGGAAAACTTGCTAAACAATAAATTTAAGACAATTGTCTTAAAGATCATCAAAGAATTAAAGAAAGAAATGAAGAAAATAAAAAATGATGTATGAATAGAACAGAAACATCCACACAGTGATAGAAAACCTAAAGGAGAAACTGAAAAGAAATTATTTTATTAATTAATTAATTAATTTATTTATTTATTAAAGATTTCTGTCTCTTCCCCACCACCACCTCCCTGATTGCTCTTTGGGCTGAAAAGAAATTCTAACAACAGTTGAAAAGATTAATAATTGAAACGAAGAGTTCAACTAGTGAAATTCAAACAGAGATATGAGCAAGCAGGAAAAAGAAAGATTCGTGAAATTGAAGATGGGACAATGGATATCTTTGAGCTTCAGGAATAGAAAGAAAAAAGAGTGAAGAAATATAAACATAACTGAAGGGATCCATGAAACATACACAAACGGATCAAATAAATGCACTTTGTTGGTGCTTTAGAAGGACATAATGACATCATTGTTCATGATAGAAGGCCAAGTGCATTTTTTTAAACTGATCCTCCCTCCATTTGCTTTTTGTAACCAGTTTAGCCTCTTTCAAGGTTTCTGAGATTCTCTATAATCATATCCATTTCTACTATATTCAAATGCATCCCTCACTATTTGCCAGCCTTCAATTTGCCCACTTGCTAGGTTGGCTCTCAAGTCTGACATCACATAACCTGCTCATAGCTGCTTTATTCCTGCCTGCATTATTTCTCCCATTTCTTTCGCCCATGAAAACTCTATTCCCTGCTTAAAACAGTCAATGTTGCTGCTATACTAATCCTTTTCTAAGAAACCCCGGACCTCACTGCTATCACCTTATGTGAACTCTTTTGAGATCAGTTCTCATAAGAACATTTTACATGGCTTCGCATTGAACTTTATCTGTTCCTTGTGAAACTGTTTTATGTACTCAACTGCAGTATTAGAGTGTGGTTCCATCCAGTTGGTAGTCCTGGTTGTATTTATGAATTACCTGGGATAGTTAAAATGTTTTGCTACCGACGTACCACAAAAAGTGGCTATACTATATTGACTGAAAGTTAAGCTCCCTTACTATTGTTTTTTAAGAGCCTTTAGTGACACAAATATATAGCCTAAATCAGCAGTCTTGTTTCAGATGGAATGGAATAGAATCATCATTATAAAAAATCAACTCTAGAAAACATAATTTATACTGTGTGATAATAGGAAGGCTTCAACATCAGATAGAGAAACCTGTTAAGATGTAATGTCACTTCTTGATGATTACAATGATTAAGTCGTGTGCTGATTCATGTAATGCCATGGTCATCTAAGCCCTCGAGGAAAGCAGTGTTTTAACTTGCTTTAACATCTTATCCTTAGCTAAACAAAACAACAACAACAACAAACAACAGGGAGGACACAAATTCAGATCTCTGTGGTCTGGCTACTTATGTCTCCTTTTTGCTGATAGCAATTTTGGGGTAACATTAAAGATACCATTTCCATCTGGTCCCTCAAAAGGAAGCTCTCTAGGTGTTCTGAGCTAAAGTAATTTTGCAACAGAAAAATAATTGCTTGTAAAATTATTGGAAGGCTTAGAGGGGTCAAATTCAGGAGACCTTCATGTAGTTGGTATTTAAGGTCCTATATCAGTGTGACTGCAGTAAAGGAATCAAGAAATGAAAACAAGGGCTATGAAATCCTGCCAACATCATATCTACTGGGTTGTAGAATTTTGTGACCACAACAATATAGATTTTGAGCTTCACTTTTGGTAGCAGTTCTTTGGAGCCTTATGTCAACAGTTCTATAACTTTTAAAAGTTAGGTGGGTCTCCGTCAGTTGTGAGTGTCCTGACTCACTGCTTAACTGTACTGTGATTGCAAACTCATCCTATGAGAAGTTGGCATGAGGATGATAGCAGTTAAATACCACTTTGTCATTTCGGTCCCAAGACCTCTAATCATTTGCTCTAACAGATAAAACAGCAGGTTTTCTTTTTGTCGCAGTGAGAGCTTTGGAAGGAACCATCTACTAGATGGTCTTTCGCCCCTATACCCAGGTCAGAGGACTGATTTGCATCAAAGTTGCTACAGACCCTTACCAGAGTTTCCTCTGGCTTTGCCTTGTCAAGGCATATAGTTCACCATCTAATGAATGGCTGGCCCTATTTGAGGCCCATGCCAAGAGAGGTTTCCCATACCCTACACTGCCTGGATGGCCAGGAACAAGAGGCAGAACAACCCAGTGACCCAGGACATACACACACACACACACACACACACACACACACACACACTCACTGTATTCTGCCATACTCAATAGATTGATGCCTAGCCCAATGATCATCAGAGAGGCTTCATCCAGCAACTGATGGGAGCAGATGCAGAGACCAACAACCACACACTAGGCCGAGCCAGGGGAACCCCACAAAGGAGGGAGAGGAAGCATTGTAGGAGTCAGAGGAATTTAGGACACTATGAGTATGTGGTCCACGGAATCAACTATACAGAACTGATGGGGCTCAAAGAGACTGAAGCAATAAACATGGGCCCTGCCTGTATGGGTCTGCACTAGGTCCTCTGCATATATCTTATGGTATGTGGCTTAGTGTTCTTGCCTCGTGGGACTCCTAAGAGTAGGAGTGTGTGTCTGGCGGGGCGGGGGGGGGTGTCTCTGACTCTTTTGCTTAATCTTGGGACCCTTTTCCTCCTATTGGATTGCTTCACCCAGCCTTGATATGAGTGTTTGTGCCTAGTCTTATTGTATCTTGTTAGGCCATTTTCAGTGGATATCCCTGAGAAATCTGCTCTTTTTTTAAAAAGAGGAAATTGAGGAGGAATAAATCTGGCGGAGAGTGGAGGTGTGGGGGAGAGGGACTGCGAGGAGTAGAGGGTGGGGAAACTGAGGTCGGGATGTAATATATGAGAAAAGAAAAAAAAATACTGCTTCTCTAAAGACAAGTCAATGTTTAGAATAAATCTTAAACCCTGCAATGGTTCTATATAAGAAACTTCGAAGTTTTCAGTTTTTAGTATGTGTGGAGCACAGAATTTGAAAAGCTTTTAAAAATTTTTTTAGACAAAAACTATAATAAGATGACAGTTTGAAACAGCAGTGCTAATATATAATAATACTCGCTGAGAAGTTAAGGCTGGCCCTCATTTTCTTGTCTTAAATTTATTTCTGCTCAAACTGAGATTTAAACATCAGTAGCAAATTTCTAATTACGGAAACTGTAACATTTTGGGTGAATTAGTAACTTCTGTGAGAAAGCCACAGCCTCTACAAATGTAGAAGGGATCACACACTGGTTAAGATTAAATAAAGAAATGCCTTTCAAACTTCTCCATTAGTATTCAACTAATGTCAGTGAGGACAAGGGGCGTTATAGAAAACTCAAACCTTTCAATTTTCTTATTTCATCATAAAATGTCAAGTGAATCCTATACATAAATTCATAATATACTGACTACAATTTTATTATAGAAATATCTTAAATGGGTTTCTATAATGTGAAATTGACATTGTAGGGTATGAACCAGTTTTACCCTGTGGTTTGGAGATGATTCTTCCATGCTCACTTGAAAAGGACATAGCTGAAAGTGTTCTGTCAGAATCACATATAGGACACCCTTAATGACTTACTGAATTCTGAGGATTTTGAATAAAAGGGATTTCAAATATAAAATAAAGAGGAGAGAATAATTTCAAACTTTTGAGGGTTTTATCTTGAGTTTGCAGGAATGTTTCATTCCTTAAGACATGCTGAATGGTGTTTAAACCTACTTTCATTCTTTCACAGAGTTAACAGATCTAAACAGTTTTATCTAGTGATATCAAATTTCACCACTTGATCATTTCAGACCAGACTGGATTTTATGCTTTTATATTAGAAGGCCTATCTCAACCAACCAGTGGTATCCAGGGCCTAGAAGTCCTACACCAGCAGAGTGTAGTTTAAGTACAGCATAGGAATATACACCATTTTTCCTTCACATACCAATCAACATTAGGACTATACTTCCTCTTTCTCTGGAGTAGAAGAGCTCTCCTGGTGTATAGGTTACTTCAATTGGGTGCATTATGGGGACGCAAAACCAAATTTAATTCACCTTGCAAATATACTGTCCTTGCTCTGACATTTTATGCTGAAATATACTGACATTTCATGACAAAATAAGAATATTTTATTTTAATTTAGAGTTGTTTATCTTGCAAGGCCAAATATAATATAATTTATATTTTGTTGCAATTTATAATAATTTACTTTGCAAATATACAGGTGCTGGCAAGACAGATACGGGAATCTGAATAGGCATCAATCCCCAAGAAACACCTTTGTGAGTTTCTGTTTTTGTCTCATATAATTATGCCACACCTTCTTGACTTTTGCCTGTAAAGTTCTTTTGTCTTGCAGAAGCTGATTCTTTTGGTGTGCCTGGCAAACTCCTGCTTTTCACTTCAGGCCCAGATCAAATGTTAACCATGTATCAAGCATTCTTCTTGGTGTCTTCTGATTCATTTATTATCCCCTTTTGTTACAATCAAGATGCCCTAAGTCTTGACAGAAGATCATATAGCAAATATTGATTGAAGGAATGAAAAATTGTGTGGGTTGAAATACTACCATCTGAACAGAGATATGGATCAACACTTTTGAGTATTTTCCCTGTGGAAAAAAATATACGACCTGGGAGAAGTCTTTTATGAAGGAATTTCATTTGCAAGTAAATCAGATACTAAGCCTTGGCATACTATCTTATGTATGCTTCACTAGGAGAATTTTTTTTCCTATCAGTTATAGAGAGATGACCACACTCCCACATATTCCATTGTAAATTGTACAGAAAGTAGAGTTTGTGTAAGCTGGTGGAAAGTAATAGTGTAGCTTGAATTTGTGAACTCATTTTGCCTTGTATCAGATTAGTCATTAACCATTAGACACAAAATCTGCCCCAAAGTATTTTTTCTAATATGAAATTTAGTATTTAATGACTCACCTGCAGATTATTTCTATAAGTAAAAGGGAATCTTCTGGAACTTCCTCTCATAGAAAATATACCACATTTACATTTTTAATTTGGCACTGAGAAGCTGTTTATTTGTCAAAGTAATTATGGACTTTCTTGCCAGGGCCCCATTTCTGCTTTGGCTTTAAATCATGGTTATGGTGGAATAACTTTGATCAGACACTAATTAGTCCCAAATCTGTAAGTCATTTAGGTTAGGCCTTTAGTGTTTGCACTTTATTCTTTCAAATAGGGAGGGGGAATATTAGAAAAGTTTGAGTAAATGATCTAAGTATCTGCTGAATAGTTGTAGAGATATTTCTGTAATCTGCTCAATAAACTGGTTATCTTAAAAATATTAAACTCATTTTTAGCAGCTTATATTCACTTAAGTCTCACTCCAGATGGTAGCTGTCAAAATGTTTCTTGCAATTAGCATTGGTAAACTAGTTTCTGTAAAAGTATGTGGATCAACAGAGTCAATTCTTCTGTAGTGTGCTGTCTCAAAGGCTGTTAAATGGTAAATATGACTGTATCTAGATGTACAAATTAATTTGTTTATTCATGAAGTTGTCTGTCAAAAGCAAGAAGCCAGTCAATAAAAACTATTCATCTAGTTAAGCTCACAACTGTTCTGCTCAGGTCAACATGGTCCATAAAATTATCATTTTAGGCGACGTTCTATTTCATTGAACTGTAGGCTTCAATTATTGAATTAGTCAGGTCTCTTGGCTCCAGATGAAAGAATCCCATTTGAGGGAGTCTGAAAAGGAAACAGAGTGCAAAGAAGAACAATTTCAAATGTTGTCACTACAAAGTGACAGGTATTTGAGGTGACAGATAATGCCAATTATTTTGATTGACTCATTCCCCATTTTATTATAAATTCAAAATCATTTTGTATGTTATAAATATGCACAGTCATAACTTGTCAATTTGTGGTTAAAGATAAAAGTGAAACAAAAAGAAATGGCACAGGGCATCTTGATAATCAAACTCTGGCAGAAGAGTTCAGAGATATTTAGAGAAGTGACTCACTTGAGCTCTGTCCAATTTTGTGTTTTGGGCAAACCAACAAATGGGAGTGGGAAGCAGGACAAGAAAGAATGTGTAGTCAAGCCCCGTCATCAACCTGATTCTGCAGAGGAATTCTGCGGAGTCAATTGGAACTCAGAGTTTCCTCACTGGATGTAAAGGCAGCTTTGTTTTTCACATGCCCCTGCCAGTTACTTATTCACTACCCACAGCCTAGAGAAACCTACCTCAAGGCACAATGGACTCCAAATATCAGTCAGAAAAGCTTTAGCTTCTTTTGGATTATAACCATGTCAAAAATGTAAGGCATATACTGTTATGATGAAAGAGTGAACAGTAACCTGGGAGACCTGATACAGAAATGGTTAAAGAGGCTACCAGGGGGCTCTGGGTGGGATGCTGACATGTTCATTACAAACACTGTTTACATTATTATTGTCTTTGATACTTGACTGTTGGCTTTATCATTTCCCTAACATATCATTTTCCTCTATAAGTTAGTATTCATGGCTGTGAGCTTCTTTTAATTACTGTATCTTATAACTTTCAACACAAAAGTGGGACATTTGCTTTTAGTGATAGTTAGAAGTTATGAAAGAGAACTTATATTGTCCTGGCTTAGATCTAGTACCTACTTATAGAAAAGCTCTAGTCAAGGGGACAAGGTAATGTGAAGATGTCATGGGTCTCTAAGTGCTATATTTTAAGTAAAAGAAGCTATTTTTCATTAATAAGCCAATATACTTCTGAGACCGAGAACACTTTGTTGGAGGATGGTGTATGATCAGTGATATTTGTTATATGCTTATAGCATTCTTCATTGTTGTGTTTAGTGACTGCATTTTAAAAGTTTAATTTTGTGTGCATGCCTGACTGTATGTATGTGCACCACATGTGTGCAGGAGCTGTGGAAACCAGAAAATGGGTTTGATTCCCTGGACTGGAGTTATAGAACTGTAAAACACACACACACACACACACACACACACACACACACACACACACACACTTTGTGTGTGAGTGTGTGCTGGGCACCAAGCCCAGGTCCTCTGCTTATGACCACTGAGCCATCTCTTCAACCCTAAGTCTACATTCTCGCTTTGGTTCAAGAATACAGGTACTAGTTGCTATGAAAATAATATAGAAAGAGATTAGAGATTTTTTTGGAAAAGAAATCCTTAAACTCCCTCTCTGGTAAACGTGATGAAAGTTCAGCATTCATTAAACTATTTTGTCAGATTCTTTAAAAGTTTTCTATTACCCCCATCCCCCCCCCCAAGATCCCAATTTTCTCCCCGGCATGGGATGGGGGTAAGGGGAGATGGGGAGAGAAAAGTTAGAAGGGAAGGAGGGGGGGCCTTGGGGAAACAGGATGATTGGGATAAAGGAAGGTTGGACAGGGGAGCACGGAACCACAATTCCTAGTTAAGGGAGCCACTTTAGGGTTGGCAAGAGACCTGACCCTAGAGGGGCTCCCAGGTGCCCAAGCCGAGGTCCCCAGTTAGTTCCTTGGGCATCTGAGGATAGGGAACCTGAAATGACCCTATCCTTGAGCAATACTGACGAATATCTTGCATATCATCATAGAACCTTCATCTGGTGATGGATGGAGATAGAGACAGAGACCCACACTGGAGCACTGGACTGAGCTCCCAAGGTCCCAATGAGGAGCAGAAGGAGGGAGAACATGAGCAAAGAAGTCGGGACCACGAGGGGTGCACCCACCCACTGAGACAGTGGAGCTGATCTATTGGGAGCTCACCAAGGCCAGCTGGACTGTGACTGAAAAAGCATGGGATAAAACTGGACTCTCTGAACATGGCGAACAATGAGGGCTGATGTGACACAAAGGACAATGGCACGGGGTTTTGATCCTGCTTAATGTGCTGGCTTTGTGGGAGCCTAGCCAGTTTGGATGTTCACCTTCCTAGATATGGACAGAGGGGGGAGGACCTAGGACTTTCCACAGGGCAGAAAACCCTGACTGCTCTTTGGACTGGAGAGGGAGGGGGAGAGGAGTGGGGGGAGGGTGAGAAGGGTGGGGGGAGGGGGAGAAGGGTGGGAGGAGGGGGAGGGAAATGGGAGGCTGGGAGGAGGTGGAAACTTGTTTTTTTCTCCTTTTTTCAATAAAAACATAAAAAAAAGTAATAAAAAAGTTTTCTATTGTAATTTTTTTTAGAATGTATCACCTTGTTAAAAAAAAGTGAATTCAAATATAAGAAACATGCAGGTTGGTGCTGGAGAGATGGCTAAACAGTTAAAAAAAAGCATGAAACTGTTAGAGTGGACCTGAGTTTAGTTCCTAGCACCCACATTGGGTTCCTCACAATTGCCTATAACTACTGTTGTTGGGGGTCTCAGTGTCTAGCCTCCACTGGTAGCTGAACTCTCTCTGACACATGCGCGTGCACACACACACACACACAATAGTAAAATAAATCTTTAAAGCAATATACAGCTGAAGGGGAATTGAACCGCTCAGATCATCTAAATTCATTGTTTAACCTGATTTTCCTTTGTCAAGCTCTAGCTGCTTAATAACTAATCTGCCAAGACTTCTAACAATGAGTATATTGGAGGTGAGGTGCTTATTTGTATTTTTTTTTCAGTTTTAGAGGATGTTATTTTCCTCCCCTAACCTCATCTTCAACCCGTATCTCTACATCTATTGATACTGGTCACAAATGACCATCCTAATCGGCATCAATGTAATGTTTATTCATAATCTTGGCTCACAATGGTTAGTTTAATATTCATCAACATACTACTTATCTTTCTCACACTGGTTGACTGTGGTTGCCTTTAATGCCAGCCAGTATAATTCTTATCCTTATTCTTAGTTGACCATACTCTGAAATCAACATAGCATTGCATGAATATTTCAATATGCAGAGGGAGAGGGTTGTTATCAAGCCTCAGCAGCTGCTGTTTACTGGTTATGAATTGAGTTTTGTTCCCATTGAGAGCAATTTCCTGACTTTCACTCATTTGTCTAGGTAGAGATGAAAGATTCATTTTTAGAGTGGTCTTTGAGAGGTAGGGTTGTAGAAAGACACACATAGAGATGGGGAGTACGAGGGACGATATTGATGAGTGAATCAAAGAAACACAAGTGCACAGGTCCAAGGACAGAGGTGTAAAGACACACATAGTGGGAGGGAGAGGGAGAGAAGAGGAAGTGGGAAATGCAGGAGGGAGAAGGAGAGAGAACACAACAAAGAGGCAGAATCTGAAAATACTGTGAATTTACCATAATGCAATTCCAGGGGTTTTCTGTGCAATGTGTAAGAAAAGATTGTCTACCCAGGCAAGGTGGTGAATTACTAACATTTATGATGAACAGGTTTTCAAGACTGTATCTTATGGTAATCTGAGGCTTCTAATGTTGACAGCAGAAGCTTCGTTCAATGCTGACTGAAGTATTACTTTGTCTAGCGCTTGCTAAATGGAGAGAATCATGTGGCGACAGTTCATCCAGCTCGATGCGTAAATACATCGTTGCAGGGCAAAGAAACTTAACTTGTGGAGGCAATAATTTGAGGGAACTGGGGAATAGCTTAAAGTCTGACTGCTAGAGATTACTCTATTATCTTGGACCTCATTTTAGGAATTGTGCTATTTTAGGTTTATTCTGTAAATGCTTGAATGCCTGCCAGACACTGAGAATTCGGTAAGCCATAGTTACTGTCCTCAACAAAGAAAAGAGACAATTTAAAAGTAATTTATATGCATACTTCAGTGGAATTGAACTCATGATAGCGTGGGAATATAAGAATTTCCTCTCACCTTTTGGATTATAGGCCTAGCCAGGACCATTTGTGAAATACATCAAAGGTGAAAAGGTTGATGGATAGAATGGAATGCATAGGCACCCCAAATCCAAAACTGTGTCCTTTGGACTGAAGAATAGTCCAAGTGTAGTTATGTTGAGTTGCAATCCTTAATTTTAGTCACAAATGAACATGCGAATTCTGAAAGTCAAGGTAATGCTTATCCGTAATACTGATTGGCAATAGTTATTTTAATGTTGATCAACACATCGGTCAACAGTGGTTACTTTAGTGTTGATTAGTGTAATTCTGATCCCTATGCTTAGTCTTAATGCTATAAAAATGGCTGCCTTTAATGGTAGCAAACAATGATTGTCATTCTCTTCAACAGAGCCTCTTTTTAAATGGTTACTTTTAAACGCTAACTCATGACCGTTTATGGCTTTCATTGATTCATATAACATGATAAGTGGTCCTTTCCTCAATTCCTTAGAATAAGATGATAACATTTGGCTATATTTTAGTAGTTTGGGGCCTTTAAGAGATATATGTCCCTTTTATATCAAAGCATTTTCCCTGTTGTGCAAACCTGCAGGGCACACTTTTCATCTTGAATATTGACTGGGAACATCTGTAGTGACAGGTTCTTCCTCAGCATAGCCTTATGAAGAGGCCACCCTTCTATTTCTTTTCTGGATATATAGTATGAGTGAGAAACAAATGCATCTCAATATAGATCTCGGAAAAGTGAGAGTTGTTTTTGTCCAGTAGCAGAACAAAATAGTCTAATTGACTAATCTGGGTGCAGTGGGTCTTAGCCCTGTTGAACCCTGGAGTCACCAAAGGACCTCTGAAAAGATGCCATTGTCCATGCTTCACTGCAGCTCAGTTGGAGTAGAATATAAATTTACTTTAAACTGTGGCAGCTGAGGGACTAGTACGTAAGCCTTACATAGGCAAGTGCACTGTCTTGGTTGCTGCTCTGCACCTATACTGAGGGAATATTTAGAAAATTAATAAATACATTTTTGCATATATTACTTATCTTGCCTGCATTAGCATTTGCATACTCTCTCCTGTGCCATTTCCTCGTGTCATACTCTTCAAAAAGGATGAGTTGCATTAGATGGTTGGTTTACTGTCTAGCACCTGGACTGCTATCTTTGTGTCCTTCCACCTCCATTCAGAACTAATGTTTGCTGTAATTCCTGGATCATTGTTTAAGATATCCAGATGTTTTCACAATGATCATGGCGTATTTCTTTATCCTTGTAACCTATATTCTGCCTGCTTCTGGCTTTTTGTTCTTCCATAGAAGCAGGTTGTACAATCCCTCTGCATTGATACATAGGCATTTTCAGAGTTATAGTGTAGCCTTTAAGAATAATTCTTTACTAAATAAGCCATTAATAAAAATAATAATATTACTTTGTAATAGTAATTTTGGGGTAACATATGTATATTATATATTTGTGTGTGCATGTGTACACATGTATGTATGCACATGTATGTAGAGGCCAGTGGTTGGCATTGGGTATCTTCATTAGTCATTCTTCACCCCATTTTCTAAGACAGGGTTTCTCACTGAATCTGATGCTAATCAATTTGGCTAGGCTGGGTTGGCCAATGAGAGCCAACTGTTTCCTCCTGTGTCCATCCCTTGCCAGTGAGAGGCTTATAAATGCATGTTGCCATGCCTCATTTTTACAGATGTGTTGGAGGTTGGAAGTCACATCCTCATGCTTGCACAGTAGGCACATACTGGCTTATGCAAGTCCTTAGCCTCAATTTTTAAATTATTTAGTTATTTTACTTCAGCACTCATATCTCATTTGAAGTATTTGAAAAACTATTATCCTGTTCATAAACACATAATGTAAGTAGCAAATTCACAGTAGGCTTGAAATTCCCTATCCATTGACTGTCAGAATCACTTCTTTGCAATCTATGAGGAAATCATAATGAAATTTGCTTATATTGTGGGCCTCATTTTATAAATTTAAATAAGATCTCCTTTTTATTCCATTCTTATCTCTCCCAACATTTTATTCACCCTGGCTGCTAATGCATTTCTAACCATCCTCAAGGGCTCACTGAAAATGTTTTCTCTCACTAAATCTTTCCCCAGGCATCTTAATCCACAGTGATCTTTTTATTCTTTGAGCTCCAGTCGAATTTGGTGTATCCTGAAGTATTCATCTTAAAACTTGGATTGTATTTGACTGTGTGTTTTTCTTGTGTGGCAACTGAGTTGGTTAAAGAGTTAAGAATTACTTTGCAATTATTTCATATTCTCTCTTGTTGGAGCCCACAAGGCTATATAGCAGAAGTACAGCTGACAAACTAATCGACAGCTTCATCGGAAGTGTATATTACACTCCATATGGAGAACCTGATGGCGGAGCTCTGGGTACACTTGTCTTTTGGATAGTCATGGTCAATTCTGTTAAAATTCTTGTAAAATCATGGCGTTTCTCCTTTCCATAATATCCCAGTAGTGTATAAATCATTCATTGAGATAACCTGACTTTTTCCATCCGGGCAGCTGTATACCTTTCCCCACTCTATGAAGCCTTGGCTTGAAAGTATTCACTCAGTCAAATCTACATATTGCTAGTCCGCCTCAACTGTTCTTGTTGACAGGACTCATTGACAATAAAGGAGTCCTAAGCAGGCTGTATTGAGCAGAGAGACAGTATGTCTGCTCTAGCAGCGACTCAGGAAGGTGTAATCTACCAGCCTTTTGCTCTAACTCAACAAGCTATCAATACTTCGTATTTATCTTTCACCTTTGTTTCAATTAACATAAGATTATAGCCTAGGAAATGAACTGTTTATGCCTTTACCCCTAGAGATACAGGAAAGGAGCTTGAGTTGCTGATTCAGCCTCAGAGAAAAAAATTCCTTCTCACCCAGGTGTTGGCAGGCATCCTTCTGGAGTTAAAAGTGGTCTCCAAAGAGATTCCCTTTAATTCAGCCAGTGAGATACTGATGCAAATCAAGCGCTTTGCTTTCCTCCCAAGCTGAGGGTGGGGTGGGGAGTGTGGGGGTGGGGGTGAGTGTTGTGGGGAGGGGGTGCTATGGTTACTGATGCTGTGTTCCCAGCCACCGGGGAAGTGCAACAGCGTTGCTGTGTTTGTCTACAATTCTTAATCATAAACTGTTACGCTTAAGAAATGTAGTTATTGCATGAAAACTTCTTAAAATTTTGTATTGATTCTTGATTAATCCTCCGGATATCTGCTGGGGAGCTTCACAGCCATGCCCCCTCTGAGACCCAAGGTGCTTCCATGCCAGGTGAACTGGCTTTTGTGATTCTGTGAAATGCATGCTTGTTCACTGGGAAACCATGTGGGATGGGTAGAACAACGAGAAATGGTGAGAGAACAGCAAGGAACACCAAGAGAGAATTGGAGAGGGCATTGGAGGAATAAATGAGTCATGATTAAAAAGAATTATGTGAGCTAATTTGTTTACCCTCAGACCCAATTAGCCAGTTTTTGCCTGCTATAGTGATCCTGTTGAATCCTGAGAGGTTTAGTTGGTTTATCCCCAAAATAAATCTCAATAGTCTCTAGTGCTTAGTGATGGGAGAAAGTTGATATTCAATTCATTTATTCAGTAAACATATGTTTACTCAAGTATTAGAGTCAATATGTGATATTTGATTAAAAGAACACATTATACATACTTGGGTATATACATATATTTTTATTACACACATTAGTTGAAAATTTATGGTTTATTTCAAGACCATGATTACAATAAATGATTCTAAATCTTAAAGTTCATGTTAGAGTGGTTAAGAATTTATAAAAATTGTGGGTTTCCAAATTCACACATCTATTACACTCTCTACCATCTCATCATAACTTTTTGCTATCCATTTTAAGGAATACTAATGCTCTTAATTCAGATAAAATCAAATGTTGTCTAGTTGCACAAAACTCTAATACACACAGGAAAACCTACAAGTGCTGTTCTATCAACAGCTGATACGATAATGAATTTCCCATTAGGAATACATATGCACAAATCTGGTCTCTAGCCAATTATTTTCTTCATTCCATTAAAGAACATTTTTCTTTAAATCTAAGGAAGAAATATAAATAAGATAACTGATTTCAAGATTTAAATTTTCTATACAAATTTCTTTTTAGTTTGCTGGGTGGTGCAATCCATTAATCCCAGCACTGGAGAATCAGCGGAAAGCAGATCTCTGTATATTCCAGGCCAGCTATGGCTATATAGTAAAACATTGTCTCAGAGCATTCTTTTTAGATACTTAATGTAGCTATCATATTTAATTATGAACACATACTATGTGTATTAAAATCACAATGAAATCATGTATAGTTAATATATTCTAATAAACATAAAAACGTTTTGTGCATATTTGTGTGGTATACGTGTATGCTACAGATGTATATAATCTATGTACCTGAGGGCATGTATTTGGGTATGCACATGAGGCCAGAAGGGGACATCTGGTGTTCTCCTCTATCACTTTCAGAGTTGTTATTTTGATACAAGGTCTCACGTTAAAGAAAATTAACTCTTTGAAAAATTCATAAAGTGTATTTTGATCATATTCACCTTCCATCCCCCATCTCTTCTCAAATCTAGTACTTTTTCCCTTTCCACCAAACTTTGTATCCTTTCATCCCCCCATGCCCTAATCAAGGTCAATTTGTGCTACCAATGTATTTTGGGAGGTTTGGCTTTTCACTTTAGCATCGTCAACCTATCATGGTCTACACTTTTAGAGAAAGTTGATCTACTCTCAGCAGCTAAGAATTGCGAATAGTTACCCAGCTAGAAGTAGAACCCCATGCCAAAATTGCCTCTTCAGTTAGTCTGAGATTTGATTTGATTTAGACTTGAACATGTCTTGTATATGGTGTCATAGCTGTTCCGAGTTCATATGTGCAGCTGCCATGCTGTGTCCAGAAGACAAGGTTTGCTTGTAGTCATTCACCATCTCTGGCTCTTAAACTCTTTCTCTCACGTCTTTTGCAATGATACCTGAACCTTTGGAGGGGGCATTGTGGTATATTAATTCTACTTAGGAATGAACATTCTGTAATCTCTGTGTTGATTATCATCTATTGCATGGAGAAGTTTCTCTGATGAGGCTTAAAAGATCTTTGGGTATATCAAGTCACTAAAAATTGGTTTATGTCCATTATTATTAGTAGTAGGTTCTTCCTTAGGGTCTATCTATCTATCTATCTATCTATCTATCTATCTATCTATCTGTCATCTGCCTGCCCACCTGCCTGTCTCTCCATCTGTCTCTCTGTCTGTCTGTCTGTCTATTTATCTATGTGCCTGGGGAGATGGTTCAGCAACAATCTTCCAGAGGAACAGGCTCTATTCCCAGTACTCATACTGGGGACTCACAACCATCTGTGACTCTATTTCACGGGAACATGATGCCCTCTTCTGGCTTCTGTGTGCACTGCTGCTAGCCAGATATGGTCTTCATGAGCATCAGGACTTAAATCCAATCTGAAAGTGATTGGCTACTCTAACGACATGCATACCACCATTGCCCCATGGGTATGTGTTACCAATCAAGTTGTTATTGATACACAGTCTCTTACTGGTTCTGGGTCTAGGCTAGCAGCCAGCAAGTGATCTTTCTGTGTCTGTCTACCCTTCACTCCACTGCTCTGGCTACAGGCACATATTCAGCTTCTCCCAGTTTTTTAGGTGAATGCTAGGAATTCAAATTCAGTTTCTCAGGCTTGTAGGGTGAACATTCTTTCCCATTAAGTCATCTGGTGTGGGAAGTCTTTCTGTATATGTGCTGTTTTTATTGGTTAATGAATAAAGAAGCTGCTTTGGCCTGTGAGAGGGCAGAGTAGAGCTAGGCAGGAAAACTAAACTGAATGATGGGAGAAAGTAGACAGAGTCAGAGAAGCCATGTAGCCACCAGAGGAGACAGACATCTCTGCTGGAGCCTGCCGAAACTTTGCCAGTAGATCACGACCTCTTGGTGATGCACAGATTAATGGAGATGGGTTAGTTTAGGATATAAGAGCTAGCTAGCAATACGCTTAAGCTATTGACCAAACAGTATTGCAAATAATATAGTTTCTGTGTGGTTATTTTGGTTTTGAGCAGCCAGGAACGAACTAAGCCTCTGACAACAGCCATCTCCCTAACCCTAAAATCGTCTTAAGACAGAAGGAAAACACTTTATGGGCAAGAATAAAATGATAGTTTGACTACCTAGAACAAGGCAAAAAACAAAGTTCATGTTTATTAACTGTTGAGCTTATTATTTATTGAATTGAATTAGAATTATCTGAGGGAATACAGTTAAATGTTTATGAAACATACAATTGTGATATTACTTATACAATAAGACTGATTTAATTAACTTTTCTTTAAAATGGGAGATTTCCTTAACAGTCTGTTGAAAACTGTGGCTCCTTTCTCTGAATAATGTTTTTATAAGCATAAAATAGATTGTATATCATTAGGTGTCACTACGTCCACAGATGCCTTGATATTTTCTTATCCACGAGTTTCTTACTCTATGGATTCTAGGTTATGAACCCCTTGAAATAGGGTGTGTGGGCCTAGTGAATTGTATAAATCACCATGGCTAAATAACTCTTGTTTCTATGTACATACACCATGTGGAAATTATAATATATTTTACTTGTGATGAAATCTGAGGAGTAGAAATAACTTTGATAAAAGTGCCAGCAATATTGTCCCCAACGTTATGATGTAAATATGCATTTTTGACACCAATAAATAAAAGTATGTCTAATAAATAATGATTTATGTAGGTTCTTGTGGAAAAGGAAAAATTTCCTACTTGGAGACAAGTCAGGGTTTCTGTGTGTCATATATAAAAATCAAAGAGAAAACAAAGGTGCATGTGTAACTACTGATACCTAATTAATATTTTTTATCTATTAAGTTTGTGTTAATCTGTTTAAGGTCTCATTGGTAACTCATTTATATACGTTGTCATTACTCCACATAAAACTGATCATAGCTAATTATAATCCTGCATTTCAAAAGTTTAGTTCAGCTAAAGCATATAATAATAATCTGTTCAGAGGATAGAGGGTGACATTTATGGCATGGATATACACACACAAGTTTAAGTTATTAATAGGTAACTGAATTTTGTCTTGTACTACATTTGACTATAAGGTTTCCCCCTCCTTTCCTCTTTTGTTTCATTCAGAAATATTCATGCTATATTTAGGTATATTTGGTATATTAGGTATATTTGGTATATTAGGTATATTTGGGTATGCTATAAGTAAACAGATATGAAATCCTTCTCTCTAACTTTTAGTCTCATATTATTTAAAAGTTGGTTGCCCGATGTGAGTGGTGGTATAGTGATATTTCATTTGAATTTTTATAATTAAAGCTTGCCTGAAGTTCAGAGAGTAAAACAGCCACACTGATAAGCCTTACAGACTAGGCAGTGGTGACACACACCTTTAATTCCAGTAGTCATACTAGTTTGCCATAAAAAACAGGCAATGCATGCCTTTAATCCCAGCACTTAGAGAATAATAAAATGGGAGGAGACATCTCTCACACACAGTCTCATTCTGAGATTCCTGGAGGCAGAATCACCGTTTCAGACTGCGGTAGAGGTAAGAGTCAGTGGCTGATTGTTTTTCTGACCTTCAGATTGAAACCCAAATTCTGTCTCTGAGTTTGTGTTAGTTGTGCTACATGATGGCACACACCCTTAAACCTAGCACTTAGGAGGAAGAGATGAGTAAAATCAAGGTCAGGAAGGGCCGGGCACACAAAAAGATTCTGCCTCAAAAAAACAACAAAACAAAACAACAGCAAAATCTTGTACATGTAGCACATTTGTATTCTCTATCACCCTTTCTCTTCTTGCCCTTCCTTCTCCCTCCTCAGGCTGGTGTAATGGCCTAGTGGTTAAAAACATTCATTGGCTGGTCTTCTAGAAAAAATATCAGCTTATCCAAAGGAAGAGATCGTTAACGCTATTATCACTGCTTGAAAGTATAATTATTCTTTCCCTTAAGGAAGTTGTTCAAAACAGTTTATTGAAGTTTCTAAGCTATTTAATAGGTTTGTAGATATGAAGTTATTTATCATTCTATTCTGCAGAAGCCCTCCATATCTCCTCATCACTATTCATACATTTCTATTAAAAATGAAGATACAAAATCATGAATAACTTCATACAGGCATATCATATACTTTGATCTTAGATTTCTAAATCAAATCTGTCAATCCAAGGGTAACCTCATGAATTTCAAAGTGGACTCTAATCTGCCTTGCTCAACCAATAAGTATGGTAGGTATGGCTGTCTAATTATTCATAAACCATTAGAACAAATGAAAGCGAAATGCATTGTGTATAATTAGATATAGAAGTCACACGTAGTACGTGCGCTTTGTTGACTTTATAGAGACTATTCTACCTACTGCCAAATAGTTTGCACTGTACAAATTATCCTGAAAACTAAATTTGAGGAAAGAAAAGCAAATATGTGGATTCTTAAAAACATTTCTGATCATCATTTGGCCTATCATTATATATCTGTACACTTAGACCCAAAATATGTACTGTTTTCATGATTGTTATATGACACATTTTCATGTAAAATTATTTATTTTATTTTATATCTATGAGTGTTTGTTTACATGTATGTGTGTATACCTCATGTGTATCTATCTGATGCTCACTTGAGCCAGGAAAGGGCAATAGACACCTTTGAACTGAAGGTACAGACATTGGTACTGGGACCCAAACCTGGGTCCTTTTCAAGAGCAGTAAAGTGTTCTTATCCACTGATCTATCTCACTAGCACCACAGTTTTAATGTTTATAAATCTAGGCAGCTTTTCCTTTCTTTTACAAATCTAAAAATCTTAAAATTCATATTCATAAAATGGATGAAGTAGGACATTGTCTCAACCAAACATATATGTTATCCTCATATTTCAATAGTTCTGAAATAACCATTTATTATCTATGTGATGGTCTACTGTTTTCTCCCCCAAAAGCCACTATTTGTTTGATATCATTTAATTATAACTTTCATAAATCATGGTGTCCCAGAGAAAAGGAAATATAGAATAATAACTATTGTTTAGCTTGGAAGAATATTCCTACTGAATTTGATCATGCCTTTAGAATTTCTTGGGAGCATTTGTAATAAAATTAAATTAACTAATATATACATATGTGTGGATTTTATTATAGAAGAATAGAGGTATTGAAAATAGAGAAGGTAGACCTTCCAAACACGTACAGAATTGTCCCCGAGTTAGACAAGACTCAAGCATGATCTGGAAGTCCTTTCAAATAGTCCTATAGCTGAAAGAAGAGTAGGATCTGAGTGAATTCTCTATTCAGACAAGGCTTTGGAATGCTACTGGTAAATCAGAAAGTATTATGTATTAAAACAGAAATACACACATGTACACATATATACACATACATATATAACTATTTACAACTGTGCATTGACTTTAAGTTTCTTTGTATCTTATATACATAAACAAATACTTCATTATGTTCTGTGAGTTTATAATCTTCATGTGATGCATAAATTTTAGCTATGCAATTTCTTCAGACTAAGCTTTGATGAAAATACAGATTGAGTTTCTTTGATTTCAGTGTTAGGGTTTTGAGACCATGACTTTAATCAGACTTTAGTATTCTGAGGCACATGTAATATTGTGGTGGTTTGAATAGATATGGACCCCATAGACTCATATGTTTGAATGCTTGACCTATAGGGAGCAGCACTAGTAAGATGTGTGCCTTGTTAGAGCAAGTGTTGTTGGAGGTAGTGTGTCACTGTGGAGGTAGGCCTTGAGGTCATATAAGCTCAAATCTGGTCATGTTATCTCTTCACAACAATAAAACCTATCTAAAAAAATATTTCCTAACACTTTTTGATATCAGGAGTCATCATTTCTACTAAGACTTAGAGTCCATCAATGCCGTATACTCATCTTATTATTGTACTTAAATTCATGAAGTGACGTGAGTGAAAGGTTATTCAAGTTGCATTAATATTCCTCTTCTAGGGCAGTGTTGAGAATAGTTGTTACTTTTTTCTTTCTTTTTTTTTAAAATTTTTTTATTAAAAATTTCTGCCTCCTCCTCGCCTCCCTTTTCCCTCCCCCTCCCCCCACTCCCCACTCCCCTCCCCCTCCCTCTCCAGTCAAAAGAGGGGTCATGGTTCCCTGCCCTGTGGGCAGTCCAAGGTCCTCCCCCCTCCATCCAGGTCTAGGAAGGTGAGCATCCAAACCGGCTAGGCTCCCTGGGATGGGGGAAAGGGGAGATGGGGAGAGACAAGTGAGAAGGGGAGGATGGGGAGAGCTTGGGGGAATGGGATGTTTGGGATAATGGAAGGATGGATATGGGAGCAGGGAAGTATATATCTTAATTAAGGGAGCCATTTTAGGGTTGGCAAGAGCCTTGACTCTAGAGGAGTTCCCAGGGGTCCAGAGAGATGTACCCAACTAGGTCCTTGGGCAGCTGAGGAGAGAGAACCTGAAATGGCCCGATCCTATAGCCATGCTAATGAATATCTTGCATATCACCATAGAACCTTCATCTGGTGATCGATGGAGATAGAGACAGAGACCCACATTACAGCAATGAACTGAGCTCCCGAGTTCTTACTTTTTATTGTAGGAAAGACAAAGAAAATTAAAAACATTATTTGCTAAGATGGTGATTTCTTTATAGTTATAATAGTATAGGCTAACAAATGTTTCATATTGAATTAATGCTTGATGAAAGAACAAGTGATATAAAACACATTTTATTGGATTGTTCCTTTTTGGAGATTTACCCATACACATGCTTGCACTATGGACATTTTGCCTGAAAGAATCTTGAAAGTAAGCTTTGTATGTATGAGCATGCTATTTTGGAAACTTATGTTTTGCTTCCTATATTTTTATTGAATAACTTTAGAGTAATTTTTTCCTATTAAATGGATGGTTCTTTCTTAAAAAGTGGGTTATTTGATGTGTTGTTTTTGTTTTTTACCTGAGTTCATGTACATGCCTCCTTCCATAAGACCTATTTATTTTTCTATTGTCGCATTTTCCGTCTTTATTGCTGGGCTTATTATATATCTATCTGATACTAGGATATTTTCCTTTTCCACTGTAATGTCAGCATCAACACCTAACACTTAATGTCCCCTAGTTGTCATATTTCTTTTGAGAACCATAATTAACTAGATGCATACATCCTTGATGTTTACATGCAACAGATGGCTTAGCCGAGAGAGCTAGATAAATTTAGATTGTCTTGGGTATGGATGAGTAATATCTTGGAAGAAAAAATTGTGGAGAGAAAAATGACTTGAATTTTGCTGCAATTTGAGTGCTCAGTAAGCTCAGCTTTGGAGAAATCCATCTTTTCAGAAAACTGAAAGTTTTTTGAAGGTCTGACATATGGTTGGTTTGGGTAAAGAACTGGCCTTAATAAGGGAAAACTCATGGATTCAAGTGTTGACCCTTGACAAATCAAGCTCAATAGGAAACAATTAGGGGATTAATCATTAGTGACCTTTTCATTATATTTATAATGAGTGCTAGATAGTGCGTCAGTGATTACTGGTAGGTAAATGAGTTAATTAAAGAACACAAATGTGAATGAATGGCTGCCAAAGATAAAGTCACAGCTTAAAATATCATTTCATATGTATTTTGTTTGAAGTACATAACAGATTAATATGTGGGAATTATTTTTCTTATTTTAAAGTCAGTGAAGACAAAGTTCAAAACAAAAAGGTACAGGGAGTTTCCCATTTGTTCTAGATGGTAAATGGTGGAAATGGAATGGTACCAGAATTTGAGGCTCTGTATTTTCTACTTGTGGTTATACTTAACTATGCCCTGTTATCCTCATTCAATCTGATCTTGAATGTCAAGGTTCTAACTGATGTTTAGTTTTACTTACGGCTTATGAAAGAAGTGCAATTGTTCTTGATTAAAGAATTATGCCTTATTCTTCTTATGACAGTAGATTTCAACATTGATGGCAGGCACTATCTTAAATGATCATCTGTGTAGACACTTATTGTGATATTTTATGTTTCTACTTTTCCAAGAGCAGATAGTTGTTTGCAATGCCTTACAAATTGAATTTAATTCAAACTTTTACATATATGCCTATATACATTTTCAAAATATTTCCTTAACTTTTGTGTCTGAGATTTAAAAAAGTGTGCTTATGTGTGTGTATGAACATGTGGACAAAACATATATATGTGCAAGCAGGTGGTACAACATATGTGTGGAGGTCAGAGGGTGACTTTTAGGAGTTGATTCTTGCCTTCCACCTTGTAAAGGTAGAGCATCTCTTGTTTCTGCCATTGCCCAATTTACTCCAGACTAGGTAGTTTGCAACTGAACAATTCTCCTTTCTCTTCCTCCCATTTTAGGACAGGGGTGCTGGGATTGATGAGCACCACAGCATACAGCTTTTTTCTTTACATGGATTCTGGAGTTTGAATCGGGCTGTCAGGAATGTGTGATTAGCACATTTTTAGCTGTTGAGCCATCTCCACATCCAATAATAATAATAGTGATGTCATCATCATCATCAACAACTAAAAATGTTAGGATAAAAACATATCCCGGAGATTGAACCCAGGGTATATGACATGGTAGGGCAAATACTTTACTACTGAGCTAACATGGTCTATGGACCTGAGTTTTGTACTGATTAACTAATACTCATAAATAGAATAACTTCCCCACATTCAGAGCTGCTGCTGTTGTTTTAATATCATGGTTTTGTGGTTTGTTTATTTTTCTCCAGCACTGAGGATTGAACCCAAAACTTTGCATATGGAAAGTCAACTCTCCACTACTACGTCCTCAGCTTAAAATCCTCATCTGTGAGTTGACACATTTCCATTTCAAAGAAGGAAGGAAGGAAGGAAGGAAGGAAGGAAGGAAGGAAGGGAGGGTGGGCTTTGATCTCTACTCAGGAGATGCCAGGAATATTCTTACCTTGAGTTGCAATAATCAAAAAGGTCTGCAAATACTAACCAAGTGTCTCAAATGAGAGTACTGGTTAAGAATAACTACTTTTAAAAATTTTTGAAAAGACCAGATCACTAAATTCCATTATTCTGCTTAACTCAGTCCCATGACTCTCAAGTGGGTTTATGTGGTAAGCTAGAACCACTGACTTTCTAGCAGCTAGAAGAATAAACCGACTTTTTGAAGGCTGCCCATCCTTTTCAGAGTCTAATTTCTCTGATAATGCAGTTTTAGGTTAGATGAACTCAACAAAGATTGCAGACAAAAAAATCAGAAGCCAAAATTCAGCTTCATTGTTTCTTTTGTGATGTGATGCAGAAATGGCAATGATATCTGGCTGAGGAACTCATGTGTTTCACAATCACCTAGTGATCGTCTCTCAAAAGTCACACTTCTTATATGAAGATAAAGCAGAAGGACATAAGGTAAAGGACACCTTGGGGTTGTATTCTATCTGTTATTTATTTTCTACCAGCTCAGTTCTGATCAGTTTGTGAGGTCACCGAGATGAAATGAAGGGGGCACTGGTATGTCACAAGAAGATTCAAATTCCACTTTGATTTTTTCCTCCTAACATATAGAACAGATTATATGTTTTTTAATCTCTGAAAAAACCATTTTAATATCTTAAAAATGAAAGTAGTAATTCCCAAACCACATACTTTTGGGGAAATTAATGTAGCCCTGATCCCCAAATGGAGTTGCAAGATCAGCCACATCTTAACAATCAGGACGCTTGCTAGAAATAGAAATTATTGGCTCCCTGGCCAGGCCTACTGAATGAGGTACTTCAGTCACTGGGGTCCATTGATCTGTCTTCTAACAAACCACTCCGGAAGTTCAGACTGTGGTACACAGTTAACTTTGAGAACCACTAGACTATATTAAAAGTGCAAACAATATATGAATACCTACCTTTTAGTTGACTTTCTAATCTATGTGTAAATGCTGACACTGTACTTCACTTTCTGCATGGTTCTTCCTGGGTATTTGTTTTAAATGCCTGGAAGGCCATCAAGCAGAGTAGGTAATACGCGAAAATAAGTTGAATGGGTAAGTGAATGACTGGACAGGATGTTATTAATTTCAAATTTAGGGTGGACATATTCAAACATGTGTTTTGTTATGGTAGGTTTGCCAGTTTCAAAGTCTTAGGTGTGTTTTGAAGGAAGGACTATAATAAGAACCTGGTTTATCTTGGGAATTGATAGATAATGGAACTGGGAGAGAAACTGAAAAGATTTTGGAAAGATTAAAGTGAGAAAAAAATCTTTTCAGTATAGCATCTTATAATCTACAGCTTGGTATAAACTTGTATTTAATCCTTCTCAGTTTTTCTACTCTTCTAAGTTTATTTCCAGATTAAAGGAACTCAAATTATACTTTGAAATTTTGACTGTCATAAATAACCCAATCTATTAGATTTACTAATATGGATTATAAAGGAGATAAACATGCTAAAATAGAGTATCAAATCATGCCTTGAAGCTTCAAATGGCTCTATCCACTGGACAATTTTTTTATAATTTATTGTTTTTATTTGAGCTATATATTATTTCCCATTCTCCTTCCTTCCTCCCCTCTCACAGTCCACCTTATGCCTCTTCCCCCCATGCTCCCAATTGTCATTTTCTCCTTCCTAAGTGGATCCATGTATTTCCCTCTTAGGTTCTTCTTTGTTGTCTAAGTTCTCTGGGATTGTGGAGTATAGGCTGGTTATTCTTTGCTTTATTTCTAAAAGCTATTTATGAGTGAGTACGTATTATATTTGTCTTTCTGTGTCTGTATTACCTTATTTAGTAAGGTTTTTTTTTCTAGTTATGTCCATTTGCTTGCAAATTTCAAGATGTCATTTTTTTTTAACTGCTGAGTAGTGCTCCATTGTGTAAATGTACCATATTTTCCTTATCCATTCTTAACTTGAGGGGCATTAAAGTTGTTTCCAGGTTCTGGCTATTACGAATAATACTGCTGTGAACATAGTTGAGCAAATGCCCTTCTGGGATGATTAAGCATCCTTTGAATATATGCCCAAGAGTGGTATTACTGGTGATAGATATGGACCTATTTGCATTCTTCTACATGTCAACATCCAGTTATGCCAGCACCATTTGCTGAAGATGCTTTCTTTTTTCCATTATATAATTTTAGGGTTTTTGTCAAAAATTAAGTGTTCGTAGGTATGTGTGCTCATATTCGGGTTTTTGATTAGATTCCATTGGTCCTCCTGTCTGTGTTTATGACAATACTAAGCTGTTTTCATTACTGGAGCTCTATAGTAGAGTTTGAAGTCAGGGATTGTGATGCCTCTACAGGTTCCTTTATTTTAGAGGATTGTTTTGTCTATCCTGGGTCTTTTGATTTTTATATGAACTTGAGTATTATTCTTTCAAGGTCTGCGAAGAATTTTGCTGGGATTGTGATGGGTGTTGCATTGAATATGTAGATCACATTTGGTAAGATTGCCATTTTTACTATGTTAATCCTATCTATCTTGAAGAAGAGACCTGGTCAGTCGCCCTCATCAACTTATTTAGACCATGAAACTGAATATGGACAAGTTCAACAGAACTGCCATATACAGGCTGCCCATTAAAAAATTCTACCTATGTTAGAAGATGGGAGAACTTTTCATTTTCTGATGTTTCTTTTGATTTCTTTCTTCAAAGATTTGAAGTTCTTGTCATACAGTTCTTTCACTTGTTCGGTTAGAGTTGTCCCAAGTTATTTTATGCTATTTGTAGCTATTATAAAGGGTTATGTTTCTCTGATTTTTTTCCATCTCATTTATTATCTGTATATAGGAGGACTACTAGTTTTCTTTTGTTAATCTTATATCCCGCTACATTACTAAAGGTGTTTATCAGTTGAAGGAGTTCCCTTGTGGAATTTTTGGCATCACTTGAGTATACTATCCTATCATCATCAAATAGTGAAAGTTGGACTTCTTTTTCAATTTGTTTTTCCTTGACCTATTTGGTTGTCATATTTTTCTAGCTAGAACTTCAGTACTATATTGAACAGATATGGAAAGAGTAGACAGCCTTGACTTCTTCCTTATTTTAGTGGGATCACTTTAAATTTGTCTCCTATTTAGTTTGATGTTGGCCATTGGTTTGCTGTATATTGCCTTGATTATGTTAAGGTATGTTCCTTGTATCCCTGCTCTCTCCAAGACCTTTATGATGATGAGGGTGTTGAATTTTATGCATTTTTGTATGTTGGACCATTCCTGCATCTCTGGGATGAAGCTTACTTGGTCATGGTGGATGAATTTTAGTTGTATTCTTATATTTTCTAGTATTTTATTGAGTATTTTCACATCAATGTTCATGAGGTAGATTGGTCTGTAATTCTCTTTCTTAGTTGTATCTATGGGCCCAAAGTTCAGATGGGCATTTTTCCTGATGTTGTCAGGGCTGAGGCTGAGTCTCCAGTGGTAAATGATTTCTGGAGGCCACGGCTGTCATCACAGGCTGCCTCATTGCTGCTCATTCTTTTCCTCTCAGTGGTCTGGCCCAGTCCAGCCCGTTGTGCACTGCTCACACTTCTCTGTTGGCAGAGATTTTAAAGCATTCTTTGCAGTTGTAAAATACAGCAAAGCAATTATAGTTCTGTTTTTCAAGATAGAGTTTCCTGTATACCCTGGTTGTACTGGAACTCACTATTCCACTGGACAATTCTGATGGAAATCTCTTCTTATTTTTCCTGATGAACACAGTGGTCACTTACTTCATCTAAGTGACTTGAAATATGAGCACTTGAAATATGGCTAGTATAACTGAGGAACAGAATTTAAAAAGTTACACATGACAAGTGGCTAGCATATTTGATTGAGTGATGCTACATGCCTTTAAGAGTAGATACGTGAGTTCCTGCCTCACAAGGCAGTGGTGGAAGTCAGCCAGGGCGCTCCATCTCACAAGGCAGGCACCACTATGATGAACAAAAATGTGATGGAGAGGTAGAAAAGATGGAAAACCAGGGTGGTATGTGTGCTGTGAAGAGGGGGAGAACTGGAGCCACAGTAGCAGTGACAGGTGCGAGACAGGGCTGAGGTCAACAGTGGAATGTGTCATTGCCCAGTGAAGTTGGCAGGGTGGTATGCAGCAGCCTGTAGCTAATGCAGACAGACTCAGCCCTGGATCTGGGCAATGATGGTGGCTCATCCACAATGCCACCTGAGGCCATGTTGCTATGTGTAGTCCATGCCTTAGGTCATGATGAAGTCTGAGATATATTTTTAGGGGGCCATGTTGAAGTGAATGGCCCTTATAAGCCCCTGGAACCATGCTCAGGGTCATGTGTGGGTCAAAGGTCCTGATGCAACCATCTGGGTTGATGCTCATTGCCTGTGTTATCACCTAAGGCTATTGGGACGTCTGTGTTCTATGCTGTGGCCTGAAACTATGTTGATGCCTATGAGCCATGCTACTACTGAGAACCAGGCTGATGTCAGTGGCCACTGCAGCCACTTGGGGTCCACAGTCCATGCTGCCACTGAGCACCACGTCTGCATCTGTGGTTCTGATGTGGCTGGGAGACATACTGACATCTGTGGCCCATGTTACCACCTAGTATCATGTAGCTGTCTGTGGTCTGTGCTGCAGCCTGGAGCCATGTAGTTGCCCACAGGTCATGCTGCTGCTAGGGATCATATTGAACTGAGTGGCCGGCCTGGCCTGCCACCGGAGGCTATGTTGATGTCTATGGTCAGGGCTGCCTCCGAGGTCCTTGTCTGGGGCCCTGTTTGTAGTCTGTGCTGTTGCCAGAGACCATGTTAAAGCACAATTAATAAAAACTCAGGATCAGAAATTGAGGTTCAACCTGAAGATCTGAAGAGCATATAGCCAGCCACTGGCTCTTACTTCAACCTCAGTAAGAAAATGGTAATCCTGCCTCCTGGAATCTCAGGAGACTGTATCTGAGAGCTGTCTAGCCCTGTTTTATATTCCTCTCTAGGGCTGGGATCAAAGGCATGCACCACTGGGATTAAAGACATGCACCACCTGATTTCTATGGCAACTAGGGTGGCTACTGGGATTAAAGGTGTGTGTTACCATAATCTGCTCTCTATGGCTGTTTTACTTTCAGACCTTTAGACAGCCTTTATTTATTAAAATACATTTAAAGTACCCCTACACCATGTGATCTGTGTTTCTGTTGACTGTGAAGAGCAAGGAAGCTACCTTTTAGATGACATCAATGACCATAGATGCACAGTTGAGAAGGAGGGACATAGAAGGCGTCTGAGATAATCCCTATCCCTATCCCTATCCCTCCACACAAAAAAGCAACATCCTAGACAGTAAGTTACTGAAAAAAGGCATGACAAGGATGCTGAAGTGTAGCTCTCGACAAATGATGGCATCTGGAATGGATGGGGAGGGGAAGGACTCAGTTCTATTTAAGGATCAGGTCACTGGAGTTTGACCATGCTACAGTGAGTATATACACAATGCTGGTTGGTGTAGGAGGTCCTTCTGTTTATGTGTTTCTTTCACTGGCCAATCAGCATTTATTTAAAACATAATTGAAAGAATACAGAATTGTCCCACACCACGAAAGCAACACATAAACAGAAGGACCTCCTATACCACAATGCAAGTTGGACTTTTTTAAAATTTTATTTTATATTTTTTTATTTTTATTTATTGATGAGGGAGGTCATAAGGGTAGAAGAACGGACATGGTAGGCCTGGGACATGAGTATGATCAGGGTGCATGATGTGAAATTCCTGAAGATTCAATGAAAACATTATTCTGGGAAAAACTGAGTAGTTATGAGGAGTTTTTCTGCTTAGCTCCTTCTGGAAGTAAAGAATAAAGCATTATGGAACCTTGGTTAGTTGAAGCAACATGCTCAATAGTCTGTCAGCTTTCTGGCTTTCTGCTCCCCTTGACAAAGAACTACAACCTGGAGAAGTGTAACATGGTCTGCTCTATGTGGGTCACACAACATTTTGGTGATAGGACAGACATTAGAAAGTAACTTCATGCCCAGAGCAGTAGACAGAAGTGGCTCATTGAAAGGAGTGTTTAAAACACATAGAATGTACAAAACAGTTTCACAAATGTCTATCCTTACTAGCCAAACTTAGCTAATGTCAACATTGAGATTTACTTGTACAGAACAGAGCCCTATTGCAATCTAGTCCCACTCCACCCTTTGTCCTTTCCCATTCAGAATCATATGTGCATCCTCGTATTTTAATATATGTATGCCTTTATAAATACAGTACCACATAATTTGAGATTTTGAATAAGTAACTTTAATCTGGATGATTTATAGCTTCCCCTTCTTTAATATTTCTCTCAATATTATTACTGTTGACATATGTAGCTCCAATTTATTTACTTTAACTACCCAGCTAAATTCTATTGTGAGATTTCATGGCAATTTCTTCATTCAAGACTCTTTTTGTCATTCCATGTTTAAGCTGGATGTAGCAGCATACCTGTATCTGTAATCCTAATACCTGCAAGGCCAAGAAAGAAGAACTGGGAGGTCAAGGTCAGTGTGGACTGCAGAGTGAGTTCTAGAGTAACCTGAACTGCATAAAAGGGGAAACGTTTTTCAAAAAACATCTATTTCAATCTATTTCCTCATTCAGGACTTTATGGGAATTTTTCCATGTTTGCAGGGGAAAGTTGATTAATTAACCAACAGCATTCTAATTATAAACTGGGGTCCTAAACCATTGTTATTTACTGACTGAAGGGATGAATGTACTATCAAACCAACTATTGACATCAGTTTAATGATGATTGACCCAAATGATAGCAGTATTTGTAATAGACATTTCAGAGCTTCTTACAATGTAGGCTATGTTCTATGTGTTTGATTCACATTAATTTATCCATTTCTCATAATAATCTCACAGAGACCATCTTCTCTCATTTTTTATAAAGAAAAGATTAAGTTACTATTTCAATATATTAACTTTCTCTGCTGTCAACAAATTACTACATGATTAGTAGTTCAATCCAAATGTACATTTTCTTTATCAGTTTCCCTGGTGTAAAGGATTAAGCTGAGTTGTCTTCTCAGGTTTTCTCCATGTTGCAATCTAGGTATTGTCCAGTTTCATTCTTTTTTTAATTTCATTTTTTTTAGTTTTATAATTTATCTTCTTTCTATCCCCACAACTTATTTTTATTAACTATTTGGGAATTTCAAACAATGTACCTTAATCTCCCTTGCTTTCCATTCCTTCCAGGTCTATCTTCTAACTTTTGCACTGCCCTCCCCCCCACCCCCCGACAAAAAAAAAGAAAAGAAAGGAAAAAACAAGCATCAAGTCCAATTGTGTTGCCCATATACTCACTGGAGCATTCAAACTCTCAGCAGCCAGTGCCTTAAAGAAAACTGAGTCCTTCCCCACCCACACCCACACCAAAAGCCATCAACTGTGAAGACCTACACTTCATTGTTGTGGAACAATCTTTGTACACTGTAAATATGTATTACTCTCGTTGGTTAATAAAGAGCTGACTGGTCTACAGCTGGACGGGAAAAGATTGGACAGGAAAGCCATACTAGGAGGACACTGGGAAGAAGAAGGGAGGAGTCGGAGGAGTCTCAAGTCAAATGCAGAGGAAGCAGGATGTATAGAAAATGAGGTAACAAGCTATGGGCCATTTGGTAGAACTTAGGTAAGAAATATGGGTTAAGTTGTAAGTTAGCAGCTGTTAGCAAAGCATTTATAATTAATAAAAGTCTCTGTGTGGTTATTTGGGAACTCACTGGTGGTCCTGATGAAAAACTTTACTTACACATCATCTTCTTTATCATAACATTTTTCAACATAATATTTTTATTGGTTATTTGTGAATTTTACATATTCTGGTGAGTATATGGACACCACAAATTGGACTTGTTTTTTTCCTTCTTTTTTGGAGGAGGAGGTTGTAAGAGTTGGGGGTTGACCTGGGAAGACTGGAAAGTGAATGTGATCAGGGTCTAGCGGCACTCTTATATTTTTCAAAATAAAAATTTATTCCTTTTTTTCAAAATATTCATATTTAAATATTTTTTGTTTGTATTGAGCTATGTATTTTTCTCTGTTCCTCTCCCTTCCTTCCCCCTCACCTTCTGCCCTCTCCCATGATCCTCATGCTCCCAAATTACTCAGGAGCTCTTGTCTTTTTCTACTTCCCATATAGATTAGATTCTAGCTGCATTCTTATGTGAAGGCTGTACTAGGAAAAGATTTACCTCCCAACTCACTGATGTTTCATGCCAAAACCATCCTTTTGTAATTGTTGGACTGATTTTATTTTCTTTCTGGTTGTTGCTTTGAATTCACATTCAACTTTTGGGGTCTCCCTGGAGTTTCTTGCCACATGATCTTCTTTCAATGTGGTAGTTTATTTCCTCAAAGCTAGCATGAGCATCTCTGCTCAGTTTGTTAAGACTGAAGTTTATATACTATAATCAAATCAGGGTAGTGGTAATTCATTTTTGTTATACGCCATTGACCATAGGATCCTCCTACACTCAAGATCAAGATATTTCCCAAAGGTATCTCTCATTGCCTATCCCTTTAGGACACTTGTCACACACTCTAAGAGGCTAAGAAAGTATTTCACTTGCTATCATTTATCTGTAACATCTATTATTTTAAAATGTTATGACTTAGTACTTAAAATATTGTAATATTGTATCAAATAGAACATCTCTGTATTTACTGTGTCTTCATATGTATGTTATCTACTGCCAAAGTAGCACTGTGTCACAAATTACTGAAACCATTGTAAGTACACACAAATAAATATTTATGTCTCGCCTGCCTATTGAATTCAATTGAATCTAGGTTGGTCTTTGTTTCATGGTTATTCTGATCTCAGTCCACTGTCTCATTCATCCATAGATTGGCTAACTGTGACCTTCTCTAGGTTGGGTTCAAGTGGGGAAACGTGCTTCTGATTTAAATATCTCTTATCTGCTTCCTAAAGAATTGGACAAGTTTAGGCATACCCTTGCATGCAACAATTAAAGATTTATTTCTGTGTTATATGGATGTGTGTGTGTGTGTGTGTGTGTGCCTGTGTGTATGTATGGATACCACTTGCATGCTGGTGCCCATGGAGGGTAGCAGAGTTGCAGCAGATACCTCAGAACTGGGGTTACAGGCAATTATGGGATGCCCAATATGGGTGCTGGGAATTGAATCTGAGTCCTTGTCAAAAGTCACAAGGGCTCTTAATCACCTAGTCATCTCTCCAGTCCCTCCCTCAATCCTTTCATTAAAACATGCCATATGGTTGAATCTAGATTAAATTTTCAGAAAGCTTCAAAACCACCCCAAAAAGAGAATATATCTATGGGGGAAAGCAGTGGAGAAATGAATCTATTAGTGCAGTCAAAATGCATCAAAATAAGACATGTCTAAAAGTAATGAATTGTGTTTAGTTGCCTACAATGGATGCTCTGAGGACAGATCTACATATGCATATCAATTATTAGTGAGCAGTGGGCACACTAATCTTTCAATTAATTGTAAGCAAATAGTGAATTTGTTATTTGGGTCAGACTATGCTTAGCTGTGGAGGAAATCCTGTCTGTCCTCAAATTGCATTTTGATGCAAGGGTTTTCAAATGTTCTTCATATACTATTTAATGTTTATACTGTAAATGTCAATCTGTTAAATGGGATTTAATTGACTTCAATTTCTATGTCCCCATAGCCAACTGTGAACTAAATTTATATTCACTATTTTGATATCCTAGTTCTTGCGAATGGCTAGAAGAGAAAGAAACTATTTGCTCATTACTTTCCATCTCCCTGTGGTAGGGCTAGTCTTTATAGCCAGTAAACCTGAATGTTTGAGCAGTAAAGTTTAGTGCTCAGAACTCCCATTTTAAAGCCCCATGGATAATGTCATGATCAACAAAACTTCTCAATACTATTTTCTTTTTTTCCCAAGTAGCAGTGCTAAACAATGGCTATATTCAGAGCCTACACATGAAAAGAAAATTTATTATCACCAAAATCTCTTAGAAATTTAGCAGTTAGAAGTGGAAAATGATGTTGCAGGTTGAACAATGTGAATCTTAGTTTATAGAAAGAAATCCTGCACACACACAAAAAAAATTGCCCTGGATTGGAAAAGAATTAAAGTGGAATATATGTGATTTTTTCTTGTCAAGTCATTTTCTCTCTTAAGCCTCAATTTCTTTAATTGTGTGTGTGTGTGTGTCGGGAGGAGCACTAGAAATTAGAATCTCAAAGTCTCTTCTATGACTGAAGGTAGAATTATTTTCTTCATGTTTTTCTGTTCCCCATGATGGGCTCGTTCTATCACCTCTGTGTGAATACTTGCTTGAAATAACTCTCTTCTGAGCAGTATCCTTTTCTTCTAAACATGAATCTCATTTACCTATATGTTTGGTTAACCCCGTTGATCAGGGATCAGCTTTCTACATCCTATAGATGAAATCTAGCAGCTATTTGAAAGGGTTTGGGACTACAACTTGCCTTTCAATTTTTGCATTGTATCATGTAATGGTAGCAGATTTGAAGAGCTAACTAGAATTTTTTGCTATCTGCCCTCCCATGAAAAATAAGAACAGTGAGTGTAGCTGTATTATCCTTTTATAAGGACAACCATTTGATTATTGTCTGTCACTTCTATAAAGAAATAACCAGTGAACAAGGGAGTTTTTTTTTTAAAAGTAAATACCCTTTTCTCAACCTAATTCAGGATTGTTTCTCTTAAGAAAACAGGTCCCTTTTCATGTTCACGAAGGATGGCATGATCTTTATTGATTTACCATATTCCCATTTTACTTTGCTTAAACCCGAAGAGTAACTGAAAGGCAAAGAGGAACACGTTAAATGACTGTCAATTTGAGACAAAAAAAAATGTAGATGAACTATGATTTAGGTATTTCTTATTTTTTTTGTCTCAGATTACTCATGCAAGCTGTGTAGGTGGTACATTCTTGCTTTATGAGAGCAATAATGTTATTTACATCTCAGTTTGGGATGTGCACCTCATTTTTTCTTTCCCAGTAGCTGACGAATTTGGACACCAGAGCATGGTAGGCAAAGAGCCAGTTTTCTCCATGCTTGCTTCAGATGGCTGGGACAGGTGTTGCCCTTCATTTGTATGTCTCTCCCTCCCAGTGAGGATATAACCTTTCCTTCAGGTTACAACCCTGTACCCATGAGTCTGGAATGCCAAAGCTCAAAGTCGGCTGATTCAGAAAGTCCTTTATATGTTCACTATTAGGACCACAAAGACTTGGTGGCTCTAGTCTTAAATTTCCAAAAGGAGCTTCAAAGCAAGAGTTCTTTTTTTTATAAAGGGCTCAGGGCCATGGATTCAGAAAGGTGTTGCATAAATGATAATTATTATGACCGTTAAACATTGAACAAGATTTTCTTAAGAGCTAATTATACCTTTTGGTAATATTAGAAGCATCATTAACTCGGTTTTATAAATAAATACCCATTTCAGAAGACCCTGGAGGACAGATGCTAATAACTTAAAGAATTCAAGATCTTAGAGTAATATTTTATCCTAAATCTGGCTTCAAAAATTCATTATTGATTTTTGAGGTTCTAGGGATAGAATCTGGGAACTACATATGCCAGGCAACCATTCTACCATTGAACTAGGCAATCCAGCCTGAATTCAATGGTTTCATACTTAAATACCATCAAATAGTCAGATCTTGGTTAACTAGTAGAAAGCAGTTATCTTTGGATAAGACATAATCTTAGCTTGACTACAAACAGCAAGAAGGCAAGGACTACACAGGTCTTCTCCACAAAGTTCCCGACAGCCATAGCGCAATTTCTAGAACATGGCAGTTCCGCAGTAAATACGTACATACTTCACTTGTTGACTTTCAACTGTACTTGAAGTGTTGATTTGAATGTGAGAAAGTCTTTGTGTGGAAAACCTGTTGTGCTCTTTTGTAATTGTCTGCCTTTTAAATTACTGCTATTCTAGTCAGTAACTGCAACTCTGCTGTGACCAGCACAGACCCTTTCAAAACTACTAGGAGAACTTATCTAAATCTCTCTCCTGCTAAAGAATTCAAGATTCAAAGGTTGAGGTAGAATCTTGCTTCCCAGAGAGGCTGAATAGCAAGCAGCTCATATAGTTCAACATCTCACATCTCCCAGGAAATCCTCATATTTTTATAAACCCTTCTCCACAGGCTCTTCTCTACTATTTCCCATCAGCTAGTTGGTGACGCAGCCTCTGGGCCACAGGTGAATTTTATTTAATCCAGCACATCCTTGTGTCATTCAACAAATGTTCTAAAGTCTAAACAAAAGTAACACACCTTAAGATAATATTCTACAACAAAAAGTTTTCATTAATGTTAATATGAAAAATTATTTTGAATTCCTCCCAAATCCAAAGACAACAATTAACAATTTATGCAGAGAAATGTTTCAATAAAGCAATGGAATAAATTTCTATAGGCAATAAATAAGATTTTGAAAGTAAGTGTTAAAGTACAGAAAAATTAGCTATCACTTGAAATAAAGTATATCCTATAAGAAGAATGTAAAAATAGCTTGTGTATCCAACAGATGGAAGGGAAGATGTTAAACAAATTTTCTTACTAAATATATGAACTCAAATCAAAGCATTTGTGTTTAACCAAATAAAGATAGGAACTTCAGTCCTGTATGATTCATTTCTCACTTTGAAATTAAAGTTCTGAGAAAACTATGTCTTTTTCTGAAATAGTAATGTTTATATATTGTTTTCTTTGTGTTTTCACATAGTGAGCTTGGTAATGAAAAAGATAATTATACTGAAGCAAAAATAATCTTGTAAGAAGTAGAGTCACTCTCAAGAAGTCTTAGAGAAACAGGTATTAACTGAGAGTCCCTATGAAAATGAGACTGATTTTCGTGGTTGATGTCGTGCTGATGTTGAGCAACTAGAAGCTCTGAACTGGCCTTAACATTGCATGGTGCTGATCTATGTTTATGAGCATGCACATCTCTGTTGAAACTTATTAACTTCACTTTCACTGGAACAGAGCCTGAAACCAGTTGATCTGCTTGAAGAGGGAAATGAGGGCACGGTAGGGAGAAGGACTAGCTCCAAAGACCCCCACAGCCTAGTCTTTCCCCCCTCCAATCCCATCTGTCTCCACAGATGCCTTTTGCCTTACTTCCTTCCACTCCTGTGCTTCATAGAATTTTCAGTTTGGAAAGTATCAAAAATAGTTTGAAAATGCAACTTGAATTTCAAACCTTAAAGAATAAAAAAAAAATCTTTCTAATTAGTATGCATTAATTGTATGCATATTAATTGACTCCAGTGTGATATTTTAACACATGCACAGAGAGTGCATTGATCAAATCAGGGTCATTAGCATTTTTATCTTCTTATCATTTCTTGTGTTTGGAGCCTTTGATTGCCTATGTTTTCAATTTTCATAAGCTACATATGAAGTTATTATAAACTATAGTCATCCATCTGTGTTGTGAAACATCATGACTTGTGTTTCTTTCTATATTTTGCTACCTGCTATCCAACCCCCTTTACAGTAGTAAAGTAAAATTAAAACTGTTATGTTATTAAATGTCCTCCTAAGTCTTTACACACATAGATCAGTGCATCTCTCAACCCTCATCAGAGAAGTTTCTTTTGTAAGTAGATACAAAGACCCACTACTGTTCAATATGCACAGAATAGGAAATTTTGGAGTGTTCCACCCTAAATAGAACATGTGTATCACACTCCCCTCATCCAAGACTCAGGTGTCATTATAGAAGAGGAGGCAGAAAGATTGTAAAAGGCAGAGTGATAGCTGACCACAGCAAAGTAGTGTTTTCTGAACACAATAGGACAGGAACACCCATGAACTTACAGAGACTAGACTGCATGCACAAGACTTGTGCAAGATCAATCCAGAAAAAAAAATCTAGTATAGATGGAGGATAGAGCCATGATGTCTCATTCCTAACTGCGGGACTGTTAGCAATTGGTGACTGCTAGGTAGAGAGGAAGAGCCAGTTTTCTTCAAGGATGAAGATCCCAAGATACTATTCTTGCTCCAGGAGATAGCCCTACACTTAATGGCAGCACAAAGCGGACTCAGTGAGTTAAATATTTTTCTCTGCTCCCCTCCCTTCTTCTCCCCTCCCCTTCTACCCTCTCCCATGGTCCCCATGCTCCTGATTTACTCAGGAGATCTTGTCTTTTTCTACATCCCATGTAGATTAGATCCATATATGTCTCTCTTAGGGTCCTCATTGTTGTCTAAATTGTCTGGGATTGTGGTTTGTAGGCTGGTTTTCTTTGCTTTATGTCTAAAACCCACTTATGAGTGAGTATATATGAAATTTGTCTTTCTGGGTCTGAGCTACCTTACTCAATATGATGTTTTCTAGATCCATGCATTTGCTTGCAAATCTCAAGATGCCATTACTTTTTTCTGCTGTGTAGTACTCCACTGTGTAAATGTAGCATTGTTTGTCATAGCCAGAACCTGGAAACAACCTAAATGCTCCTTGACTAAAGAATGGATATAAAATGTGTTTTCAAGATTCTTAACCATTACTTTGTGTTCCAGTTCATTCAAGGATCCTAGCATATCTGTCTTCTGAGGTTTTTCTGTAACGCTACGTCTAACACATTTACCTTATTTTGAAATCTTTGTGGTGTCATTGCATTTTATTGATTTGTGTCATTTGCTACAATTTCATCCTATAATATTGTAATTGAGTATTTTAGAAACCTGAAATTATCAAAATAGTATCCCAAGGTTCTGCATTCTGAACTGTTTCTTGAATGTCTGGAATCTATAGAATACATTCAGTTTTTGTGTTTTCTTTCTATAAGAATATATATATTTTATCACATGAATGATAAAGAATTGCATGAACAGATAAACCATGGAGATTATTAATTTATTGCAAAATCTTCTGTAGATTGATATATATCAATTTCTAAAAAATGAAACATCATTTGGTATTTGAAAGGTATATAGCATTCTTTATCAAATAAGAATTAATAAGAACTGAAGACTGAGACAGGTGGCAAAATTAAGTAGGCCAAACATCCAATCATATAAGCTGACACAAATCAGTTGAATGTACTTACCAGACTCAAAACATGGGCTCTGAAACCCATCAAAATAAATAATACAGATGATTTGTCAAAATGTCATTATGTAGAATATAAATCATTTTCTATAGTCTTGCAGTATATAGGATATACTGATGGAAAAATTCATCCTCGATATTTCTTTTAGCTTATAAATCTACTAACAATAGTTACAATCTGTTTTATATATTTCATAATACTACCCTGAAAACACATGCGTACACACTTACCTCTTCACTTATTAGAAAGCATGTGTGTTGATTGACTTTTATTTAAAATATACAGATAGCATAATGTTTTCATGACAAAGAGGCTTTCTTTTAAGGAGAGGAAGAAAATGAGATCATATTGGTTGTGTCTTAGTATTGCTGGTCTGACACAGGCCATGATTCCTTCATAAAATTAGGATATAATAACATTCCTAAGTGGACCATATGCTATCAAGAAGAGGTTTAGGTGCTGATTCTACAAGTATCAAACATCTCTTCAAATATCAAAACAGTAAAAACTTGAATATATTAGAATATTAGACTGTATTATGCCATGGGACAATATCTTGTACCCTATAAAGATTTGTCACTTGTATTGGTTCAATAAAATGCTGATTGACTAGCTCCAGGCAAAAAGTATAGTTGGGGCAATAAAAACAGGAGAATTCTGGGAAGAGGAAAGGCTCAGTCTGTAGTTGTCATCCATACACAGGGGAAGCAAGATAAGAATGTCTCACTGATAAAAGGTACTAAGCTGTGTAGCTAACACAGACAAGAATTATGGATTACTTTAAGATTTAAGAATTAATGAGAAGTCTGAGATAGTAGACCAACTAGTTTATAATTAATGTAGACCTCTGTGTATTCCTTTGGGACTGAACAGCTGCAGGACGAGCTGGGACAGCAATCTCTGTCAACAGTATTAGGCATACCTAATGTCCCACCCAGATACATTTGGGCAGTTTAATTCCTAAAACCAATGATGAAAATGAATTTTCATAAGACTACAAGAACAACGCTTTTAAGACACCTCTTGGGAAAAGGGTATCAAGATACCCTTTCTCAAAATCTTAAGATAAATTTAGTGACTTGTTCAGGGTTGCTCTATCAGCAAAGCATGGCATCAAGACTCTAACTAAATGCTTCCATCTATGATATTTTTGCTTTGGCCTTGCCTTGCACACACATGACAGCAGTAGTAACTGGTATATATTTAAGAACTCAATCTCTAAGTCAGTGCTTCTCAACTTGTGTGTTGCTCCCCCTTTACATTAAGACGCATAACAACAATAAAATTATCGTCATGAAGTAGCAACAAAAATATTTTAGAGTTGGAGGCGCCACAACGTAAGGAACTGTATCAAAGGGTTACAGCATTAGCAAGGTTGAGGATTACTGCTCCAAGGGAAATGAAAACGCTACAACTTGCATTAAATTCTGCATGGTGGCCAGTTTGCTACCACTTCATGGAGAGCTGAAAAGTGATGCACAGCAGTGAACCATGATGTATTTCTGCCGTGAAGATAGATGGAAAGAAATCCAAGCACATAGATGATAGTAAGATAGTTAGGAAATGATTGACTTGAATATTACCTTTGCTTTTGATAACTTATTTGGTCAATTTATATAATTTAACTTTTAATAAAAATCTATGTTTAACCGCCAGCTTGTGAAACTTCTCAATGTTTGACAGCTGGCTCCCACAAGCTAGTACAAACCATTTCCAATATGTCATAACCTGGTATTTGCGTGAAGATCAGTGATAATGAATGTCAACATTTTAAAGATTTCATGCAAAGTCTACAGTATCTTTCCCATTTATTACTCATCTGGTTTTGTGCCTGCAAAGAGTCGGAACATAAAAACAGGAGAATCTGGGCTTCTTTTTGAAACTCTGTGAATTGGAAAAAATCGAAAAACAGAGCCAGGATTTGAAGTCAGTGCTGGAAAGAACTAGGCAGGAACTGGGAGCTTCCCCAAAATTGAAAAGGGGGTTTAGAGCCTGAAGCAACAAGCAAGAAAGATTTCTGCTCCTGGACAGAATCCCAGAAAAATCATTCTCATTGTTGATCACTGATGTGTTTTTCCTAGACTACTTGTGTGTGTGTGTGTGTGTGTGTGTGTGTGTGTGTGTGTGTATCATTTTAATTTAGTACTATAAATTGCTACAGGCCTATTAAAATATCACTTTCTCTTTTTCCACTTCTTTAGATGACTCAGAATATTTAATTTTTATGATGTAAGATTGATTATTTGAGCTATATTTTTGGATGATATCCAACTACTGTTCTAGCATGCTTATTCTTTCCCAATACAATTTCTGAGTTTTGGTGTATAAAAAAAATCCTTCAGTATAGTCCTAAACCTCAATTTTGGTCACAGAAATATCATCCTTTCTCTTGACAAGTGGAGGTTGCCTGTTGATAGGCCCACTCTTTACCTAGTCATACAAAGTTTTGCTTTGGGTCATGTTTAATTTCTTTCCTTTACGACAATAGCCAAGTCTAGTTACTTCTGTCATTGAAAAAGCTTTCTTACTAACATACATCCTACTTCCTAGGGCAACTGCCCATGCTAACTCTCCTTTCAAGTGACAATAAAAGCCTGCCCTCTTTGACCCAATTTGCTCATTTTAGTCTGATTTTTCTTCAAGTATTTATCTAAACTAACAATGCTTATTCAATTGTCCACGAATTTCCCTAGCACATGAGCCTGTGACAGATTCTTTCCTGTGGTTTGCTAGTCTTAAATTGTAGTGTTTTGTCCATGGTCTTAGTCTCCATCCTATCACTAGTCAATGTAATTATTTCCTGAGAATGTATTTCTTATTCCCGTCAACAAACCACTCACGCCATGATTTCTGCCTGGAATTACTTTTTCCTTGGCTACATCACTCTTTTCTTGACCTCAGCTTTCTATCAAGATTCCATTAACCCACTTTGAAAGCCTTCTTGTTTTATAGCTCACAACACCTTCTACCCCCACCCCCCACCCCCAAGACAGGACCTCACTGTGTAGCCCTGGCTCTCCTGGAACTCTGTCGGTAGACCAGGCTGGTCTTGAAAGCAGAGATCCACCTGCCTCTTCTTCCCAGAGTGTTGGGATTAAAGCAATGTGACACAATCACCCCATTCCCTTCTGCATTTTGTGTGAGGCTTTTGGGATATTATTTTATCCTTCTTCCTCAAAACAGGAGATAGCTTAGTTTTCACTTTGTATTTTTGAAGTGCTGAGAATAGAGATATTTGATGACTTATTGAGATGGGCATTTTGGAAAGTTTTTCCTAGACATTGTTACGGCTGTGAAAGAAAAAAAATGTGGTATGTCTGTTGTCATGGTAAAACAATCGACAATATCAACAGTGCAACAATGTAGTTATTTATAAGTTTGTTTTATTGTCAGATGCTTTTTAATAATTAAGTATTTTTTCTGGTATCTGCTATTTGGGAAGAAGATACTAATGGCACAGAAATAACTGGTGATAATGGGAGGAAGATTTGACTTTCATGTCTTCTGCTAACCTGTTGTCAGTTCTTTTTAGGAACATTTAAAATTTGTCAGAATTATATGCATATGTGTCATTTGCTTTGAAGGGTCATGATAAACTCTTTACTTCCTACTGTGTAAGGCCTGAAACCTTTTCAGTATGCCTAAAATTGGCTCTTCCAGTCTGACATTTTTCATATCCTTTTTTTGCATGTTCATGATATTGGCATCAACTCAGACAAAGTTTATACTCAGAAATGTGATAAAAGATGAGTGTTAAAGGTCAAGGGATCTGTAAATACCAAGTGTAATAAAATTTGGCCAACCTATGTTATAGTTTAAATGTGAAATGTTCCCTACAGGCTTGTGTGTTTGAACTCTAGGTCCCTAGCTAGTGACAATGATTTAGATGGCCGTGAAACATTTAGGAGATGAGGGCTTGTCTAAACGAAGTGGATCTCTAAAGAACATCCCGTCTCTCTTTCCTGGTCTTCTGAGATGTGGAAAACCGTCTCATGCGTTTTTCTTCACAACAGAGGGCTACTTCTGTCACCATGCCTCCCTTACCATCATGGGCTCTATCCTCAATCATAAACCTAAATAAATCCTTCCTGTCTTAAGTTCCTTCATGTCGTGTGTCTTGTGTGAACAATGAGAAAAGTAACTAATGCAAAAGTTGGTAGTATTAAGCAGAGATATAGCTACTGAAGTGAGAAACTGAACATGTGGTTTATAGGCCTTTTTGATTGGTTTGGACTAGGGATACTGAAGGGTTTGGAGCTTCAGGGTAGAGAATGCTATAAGCAGAGCTTACTGAGCAATCTTTGCTGGAGTTCACAAGACCAGAATGATGGCACACAGTAGAGCCTGTGCTCCTGAGGCCTCAGAGGACAAGGGTTCTACTGAAAGCTGGAGTAGAAGTTGTTCATGTTACATTTAAGCAAAGCATTTGGCTATGTTCTGCCTGTGTCCAAAGCATTTAACATGACTTAATTCAAAACCAATGGGCTAATTTGTATAGTGGAGGAAAACTTCAAACAGAAGTTTATTTTAATTGTGGCAAGAACATTGTTCACAATATTTCACCAGAATTTTGATGGTAAAGCAAAATAATGGAGTAAAAAGACATGAGAACTATGCACTTTGATGAAAAATGGAGCCTGAGTGTGTTTAAATTTACACACAAATCTGAAATCGATAGAGCATCTTCAATCATTAATGAAATTACCACCACATCAGGAAATTACACACTTTACACTGAGATCACAGAGAGTTCCAGGGTATAAACATGCAAGCTCAGTTATGAAATTTTATTTGAAAAGAGAGTTCCTGGACAAAGATAGCCCCTTAGCCATATTGTTTGAGTTGGACTTATTGTGTATTTTCCAGGTTTATCTGTGAAGAAACGGGCAACTGTAATTGTAATCCGAGGGAGACAGGCCATAATTTGAGATGGCAGAATGTAGCATCATCTACATAGTGCTGGTTGTCCAGATAGGCAAGATGTATGAATGATGGACCATGGGGGCTTACACTAAGCTTCAAGAAAGCTTTTGAGACCAGGTACCATATATAAGGGTCTGATTCCCTGTTTGGATCTTGAGAGGGATGCAAGAATCTGTGAAGGTAAAGCCTAAGTTGCAATAAATACACTGTGATGTTGGAGATGTCAGAAATGTAGTATGTCCACCAAGGAAAGCAGGAGACACCAAGTGGGAGTCAACATAAGAGAAAAGTCTCAAATGCTGCAGGTAATATTTAATATTTTATCTGTGTCTTTTGAACAGTATTTCTTCTATAAGACTTTGAGGACTTTGGATGGTAGGCTGAATGCATTTTGCATTATGAGATGACCAATTTCATTTGTGTAGGTGTTGAACAGTATTACAGGACAATAATTCAGGACAAAACACTTCACTTCTCAAAAAAAGGTATTGTGAAATCGTGTTGTAAAGTTATGTGAATAAAAAAGAGGTAGAGAATTGTGGCAATTTTACCATCTATCACATGGCCTTTTGGCAAAAGTGTTTCTCAGTATTTTCTAAAAAGAAGACATACATTTCTTTGCCCCATCAACAACATTCCTAGATACATACCTAAAAGACACAGTTGTGTGTGTTATACTATACAGACATGCATACCATTAAAATGTTCACAGTACCATGATTCATAATAGCCCTAATTGCAGACTACCTAAATTCCCATTAGCCTGCCACTTAGAATTTATAAATATGTTATTGTATTTTCATGTCATGTAATATTGTGTGTAATGAAAATGTACTATCTACAACTACAAACAGTTATGTAGATGAATCTAACAAGCATAGCGCTCAGAGGAAAACAAGCTTCAAAAACAGGCAAAGTCTGTGTGCTCAATTAGCATGAGAATGATAGTTTCTCTTGGGGTGAAAGAGATTAGAGATGGGTACAAGGCAGAGGGAGAACTTCATCGTGTTGATCATGTTTTTTTATTGACCTAGATGATTATTACAAAGGTGTGTTTATTTTGTGACAGTTCATTGAGCTGTAGTCTCACGAGTTAAGCAAATTTATGCATTAATGCATAAAATATTTTTTAAAAGTAACATAATTGAAATTTCCTATTCACAGCCGACAGGCAAATATTTATGTTTGCCCTACACATTCCCCAAAAGACTGTGTATTGAAATAATTGCCATTATGGTGTCGTTATCATGAAATAATGTAAAATTCTTGTTAATACAAGCATGACAGTAAATTATAGTTTAAAATTTGGCATATTAACTGAAATATTATGTCTTTAAAATCCATACCCTGTCTGAGATATGATGCTATCACTCAAAAGGCTGTTTGATAAAGTGACTGACTTGTATACCAGGAGGAAAGGAATGTCTCAGCTGTCTTCAATTTTTCTTCACCTGTTTGGATCAGTGAACTCAAAGTTATCGCCAATTTTCAAATCAATATCTTTACCACCTATTCTTTTTTCTCCTTACTAAAAAAACTCCAGGTCTAGATATAAGAAAGAAAGCCCAACTTTATCGTACAGAAAACTTTGTATTCTCTATAATATACAGAAGTGAAAATCATTTCAAACTCTGGAGACATAAGGGCAAACAGGGTGGAATATATCCCTTTTCAAAGGACATCTTAAAACATTCATAATGCCTGAATGCTGAAAGCATATTCCCAGTTAATACAGATGAACGATATATCATAGTAGTTAACTAACCATTGCTAAATCTAAGAATAATACTAATGGAATGGGATGATCTGGGTCAGGCTTTGCTTTGCAGTGTTAAAAATTATTCCCTATCTTCAGAGGCGTAAACCAATGAAAATTTGTTTCTTGCTTTTGATGCATGTAAATTGAGAGTTGGCTAAAAATTTTGTTCCACTTTATGCTCAAGTTGGTACCATCTTTGCCCTGGAACATTTTGTAACACCCTGATACAATCACGGAAAACATGGCAAAGTATATGCTTACATGCACACACACTATATAAATATTGTGTGTGTGTGTGTATTACACACTGTAGTGATATTTCATTTGTATTTTAATAAATAAAGCTTTCCTGATGTTCAGAGAGTAAAACAGCTGCACTGATCAGCAGTTGGTGACACACACCTTTAATCTCAGTAGTCACATTACTTCGCCATAGAAAATGGGCAGTAGCTGTGCATGCCTTTAATCCCAGCACTAGAGAGGAATATAAAATGGGAGGAGACAGCTCTCACACACTCTCATTCTGATATTCATGGAAGCAGGATCGCCATTTCAGACTGAGGTAGAGGTAAGAGACAATGGCTGGCTGTTTTGCTTTTCTGACCTTCAGGTTGAACCCTAATTTCTGTCTCTGGGTTTTTAATTAATCATGAAACAGCACACACATATATAGAGATAGAGAAACACACACACAGAGATTATAATATAATTACAACATCAGTTCCTTTCCATGCCTTCCTCTGAACCCTGCCACATACCTCTATCTACTCTCTTTTAAATTCCTGGCCTCTTTTTTGTTAATTGTTATTGCACAATTTCATGCCTATATGTATACACATATATGTTCCTAAACATAAGCTGTTAAATCAGTATGCTGTTACTTACATATATGTTTTCAGGATTACACTTACATTCTTAACGTTCTCTCCCAAGAGAGACCCATGATGTTGCTGTTCATAATTTCTTGGCCAAAGCTAGTGATATAATTGTACTTAATTTCAGTTTTCATGTCACTAGAAAGGCACAAAAAGCTAGATTGCTGGTGAACAGCTTCACTAGTTATCATATACGGTTAGTTTGAAGCTTTCAAAAGAAATTTGTTCCATTCTTTGTCTTGACAATTTTCCTATCACCCAAAATATGTCTTGATAATCATAGCATGGGGACTTTGGGGAGGATTGAAGGCAGGAGGGGAGAGGCAGGGAGGGGTAGAGAGAGAAATGTAGAGCTCAACAAATATCAATAAAACATTTAAAAAATAAAAAAAAGAATGAAAACTTGAGCATGAGTTAACATAAACAGATTTTTGTGTTATTTATAAGATATTAGAACTTGAAATGACCTTCAATATCTTTTGGGATAATCTTTTTGTAAACTGAGTGATGATCCTTCTTTGTTTAATCTCACTTGATTAAGGCACCTTCTGATTGGTTTGATAAAGAGCTAAATGGTCAATAGCTAGAAAGGAGAGGATAGGCAGGACTTTTGGGTAGATGTTGGAACTTTGGAAAAGAATCTGAGGAGGGGTATTTACCAGCCAAATAGGGAGGAAGTCAAATGCATGGTACTGAGGAGGTGGCAGAACATAGATTAATATAAACGAGTTAATTTAAGTTTTCAGAGCTAGTTGGGAACAACTCTAAACTAAGATCAAGCTTTCATAATTAATAAAAAGATTCCATTTCATTATTTGGCAACTAATGATCCAAAGTAAGACCCTTTACACATATAATCTAATTCAATCTCCTTACATTAAAATCAGAGAAATATTTAACCATAGGAACCCATCTTAAGTCAAAGAAAGAATTATTTCTTTTAAAAAAGATCCAAATCCAATGCTTCTGATTTAGAACATTTACTCTGTTTGTACAGGAAAGAAGCTGCATTCGGCAGTAGCATTTCAAGCATTTATAGTTTGGACCAATAGTCAGTGTTGTTTATTTAATAAATATTCAACATTTATAAATATTGAGCTAGATATTCTGTAAGAGGCAAAGTGACTTAGTTACAGAGTTTTCACTCAAAGAGAGCCTGGTAGAATTAATTAATTAATGAGGCACATACAATAAGAGTTGCCAAGGGACCAACAAAGATAATTTTGTCCTGCAAAAGATTGTTAATGAGAGTTATTCAAACATTATTTTACACTCAATGAGAAATGCTGGCTGATATCAGTTCATTCCCTTCTGCACATCAAACGCTCTTTGGAGAACTTCCTGGGTTCACATTTCAGACCAATTAGGGAGCAATGGCACTTTTAATGTATTCATATCGTGCAAATTTGTTTAAGGTATCTTTTATGCCATTGTACAACATATATATGTATATATGTACATATCTCTCCAAGAGGAATTATGTGTGCACTGATGAATTAATTTTGCTTTTACTGTATTGAACATATTCACGCCCACATTTATAATACCAGTAGCACTAAAGGAACCTGAACTTCTAGAAAGGAATTTGCCCTTGAGTAACACAAAGCAAATACATGGTAAGCCTAAGAACCCTATGGTTTCCAAACTCAATGTTCCAAGGAATTTATTATCATTGATAGCTAAATAGCCAAATCAAGACAGAAATTATATGTAACCCAAAGCATAGAGTCTTAATTACAGAACATATTTCTACTATACCCATAGGAGCATCACCTAAGGTGCTCATTTCAATCAACTACTGTTGTTGTTTTCAATTAGCCCAAACCACTACACAAATGAATCTTCATTTTTTTCAATTCTTTAGTTTCCAGGTAGGTTTTACATATAGTTTGCCCATAGTTACATAAATCTAGAAGGTTTTAAAATGCTTTACCAAACCACAAGATAGTAAAACAACACATTAAACAATAACTTCAGTTATATAGTGGTACGCAATGTATGTGCTGGCTGAAACACTAGGTGCTGAAGAAAGTATAACAATTGAAAGATGTAGCATTCAAATGGAATTTGTCTTATAACTCACAGAGGAGAAACATTGGAAGACAAGAATGTAGACATTGGCAGCAAGGACAAAGGAATGGACTCTCAGTTTGAAAGGAGGATCTTTGTTAGTTCCCCAGCAGTAGGAGCCACCTATGGTCTTTTTCATTTCAGCATTTATCCATAGATCATGTTTTGAGTGTCATTTGTATTCAACAATAAGTATTAGGGTAGATGATGTGAAAGCTCTCTATGATCTCATCTGCTATACTTGTGAAGTTAACCTATGTGACCAAGGGCTGGGTTACAACTTTGTGATAAAGTGCTTGCTTTAGCATACATGATATCCTTAGTTCAATTCTCAGTATCAAAGAAAAGAAAAGGAAAAAGAAGGAAATAGTCCAAATATTGAGATTGGAACCACGTGTGTTTTCTTTATAGATATCTACCCTCCACTATTTTAAAAGTGAGGAACCAAAGGGTCTTAAAAAATACGGTTCTCATTATACCTTCGTGATACCAATTAAAATAAGTAATTATTGGCAATTTCAGGATTAGGACATTTTGGATTACATTTTTTATATATCCATATTTGATATACTAGTCAAAATCTTACTGAAGATCAAGAGTTGTCAAGAATGGGCCACAGGCCAAATATCATTAGGCTATGATCTTGCAAACAAAGTTATACTAGAACTTATCTATATCCTTATATGTGGTCTATGGGCAGTCATAGTGATGCAAAGTCTACTGTTTATAAAGACTAAATAAAATATTTCCCATATGGTCATATCAGATATCATCAAATTCAATTAGGGGCTGTTGCCATCATTTGCTCTAGATCTTTGTATTATCTGATGTTGTGATTTTTTCATAATTGATCAAAGGGATTTTGGTTTTGCTCTTCAAGAGATAAATTAATCTGACAAGTGACTATTGTTTATAAGGGTGGCACCACATGCTAATTTTGTAACACCAGGGAACTGTTGCAAAACACGAAGAAAACATTCTCTCATGGAAGTGTCTTGTGGGGTTTCCTCTGGGCAAGAGGGAAGGATGTTTGTAAATGGGCGAAACCAGTAAAAAGTCATTATGGAAGTAATTTCCAGCAATCTTGTAACATTCAGATCATTTTCCCAAGAGCTGCATTGCCTCCGTGCATCTCGAGAGGCTGCTCATTCAGCCAGATCGTCCTTTTGAAAGTCAATGCAATTTGCCCTTTTTAACACAACCTTCAGCAGCTGAAGGAAGTGTAGCTTACTAGGGAGTGAGGGCTTGCTGGAAGCTGTACTTACAAGCCAATGGCTTGAATACTGCTTGGAGTAAAGAGGACAGAAAGCTGAAGACCACAGCCAGTTTCAAATGCCACCTCATTAGTAGCAATTAGCACTCAGTCATGCCTGGGAGATTGTCCCCATAAAGCAGGTCAAATCAATTATTGCCTGCTTCTTAGATAAAAGAGGAGGCCGGTGAAGATTGCTCAGGCAACTTTTGGGCTTTCTGTCTGAGACCAGGAACAGATTTGATTACACTTTAAAATCTTCTCCCTAGAGTAGGACTTCCATCTTTCCCTACGCTTTGTGTGCGCCAAAAAATATAGCTCCTGTCAAAAAAAGAAAGAATGAAAAGGAAAAAAGCCCACTAGTGTCTTCGACGTTTTTGTTGCAGGTGAATTGGGGCAAACTTCAAGGATGTGGAAGGCTTTGTGACTTTCTGAATAGATGCTGGGACCTAGAGGGGTTTTTTCTCATGGTGAGAGAGATTGAAAGAGAATGAAGTTCACACATGACAAGATTGCTAATTCTTCTCTGGGGCATATATAAACCGGCTTTAAAGAAAATCAAAGAATTGATCGTGTGCCTGTTAATGGCTTAGCTGGTGACAGCATTTTTGTCTTTTTAGGAGGTGATGGAGAAGGGTCAGCCAAGGTGCTTTATGAGTTTCTAGGGGAAAAAAAGAAATGTAAGCATTGGACAGAGGCCTGGTGTGGATTCTTAGCTGCTTTTGAGTGTGCCCGAGGCAATTTCTGCCCTGCTACACTGTGAGAGCCCAGGAAATAACAGAGCCTATTTCTTAGAAAAGAACATGAAATTTTTGCTTTTTATGCAGCATTTTTATCAATACAGTTAAGAAAATTTTCACTTGATGCCTACAATAAAATATCCTCAACTAATGCGGCGAAGCATTTATGTGGTTCATTTTATCTGATACAAAACACGTTTTCCCTGTGCCAGAAGCTAATTTTGTAGAACTTGACTGCATCTTGTATTGTATAAAGCCTTTCTTCACGTGCTCTCTGCTGCTAGCGGAGCAATCTCTGTAGGATTCTCCTTAAATTACTCATAAGGGGTGTGATGGGCTATGATTAAAGAGGACAATTGTAGGATAGGGTTAATTAAAGGGCAGAGACTCTCTGGCATATGGTACTGGTTTGATGTTTGTTGCCTCCATCTTGTCTCACTAAGTCTTCTTCAAAAAGTAATATTTTAGGAAATTCCAGTGGTTTTTACTACATTTTACAAAACTTTCTAAGTCCCTTCTGGTCCAGATTGCTGTCCCTAAGTTTCTTCAGTGCTGAAATACATTGCCCAAAGGCTTCATGTGACCTGTCCATCAACATGTAAAACCACCTGCATGACAATTATTAAGGGTACTTGTTAAAATACAGGTGACCATGCCTTCCTCAATCTCATTGTACTAGAATGCATGGCTGGGACAGCCACATCATTCTTACATACGCTCAAGACTGAGACAGGCTTGTTGTTTTCCAAAAGGCATGAAGTTTCACTAGTTAGTAGATAGAAGTCAGGGGATCCTGAAAGTTTGGTATGTTATCTGTGATGCCCAAGAAATAATTTTCTATTCAGTGGTTTATGTCAAATTCCTGTTATTAAACCTTAAGATTCATATTTTTTTCCTCCTTGGTTAGTGTTCTCAGCCTAGAGTGAGTCTTGGGCAATCAAGAGACACAAGTCTTCCTAAAGTTATTGATTAACCATAAGTTACATAGGTTGCTATGGAAAGTAGCATAAATATGAAGAGAGGCATGGAGAGACCAACTAGGAGTTATAGTTAGAAGACCTGCTAATTAAGAAAAGACACCAGCATTCGGATACACAAATAGAAAATGACTCCAAGCTCTTGAACATCTCCCTCTAAATAAAGATTTCACAACTAGCACAGAGTTGGATACACTTCATCAGTCATATCTGTGCAAGACCTCATGTTAGCCTTCCCTTGGCAACTTTAATAATTGCATTGTTCCATGCTTCTCCATATAACTATGTATCCGTCTATCTATTACATATTATTACTACCCTATCATGTTTAAGTCACAAAGTTTTGAGCTGAGGAGTACTCAGAGATAGAATTCCTGAACTTGAGAGACATGCGAGGAGAACAGATGCACATATGAAGACTCAAAGAGATTCTCCTTTAGGCATTTCTCTGTTCTTCCCTTAACAGTCATTCCAAAGTGGAGTCCCCAGTATAGCGGTCATCCTCAACCACAAGTATGATCACATCGTATTTGTGACTCAGAGTCCCCACTTTGCTGCCTTAGACCTAGATAATTAAATCAACTGTATCTTTAAAGGTTTTGGTCATTTCCCAACTTTATGCTGTCATTTGGTTTCTTTGCCTACTTTATTTTTCATGATTTCTTACCTTGTTTGTGTGTGTCTGTATATATTCACATATGTGTGAATGTGTGTAGTGGCCAGACATTAACAGTAGATGTCTTCTTCAACCTCTGACTACATTAGTTTCTGGGACAGGGTCTCGCACTGAACCGCAAACTTAAGAACTTAGCAAGACTGGCAGGCTAGAAACCCCAGATATCCTTTTGTCTCGACCTTCTTGGTGCTGGGATTACAGGTGCGTACTGTTGCGCCTGGCTTTTTTTTTTTTTACCTGAGTGCTGTGTATTGAACACAAGTCATCACAACACAACAAGCACTTTACCCATTGAGTCATCTTTCCAGCCCCTTGCTTATTTTTATAAATATTTAAAAATATTATCACATTAAATATACAAATGAATAAATTTTACTGTGAAATTCATTGCAAATTCATGTAATATACGAATATGTGGAAATATCATATATATTGTATTTTAATCATACTGATGTGGGATTCCCTCTGTATGCTGTGGATATGTTTTTATTACCATTGCCTAATAGAGAAGCTTCTTTGGCCTATGGTAGGGCAGCAAATAGCTAGGCAGAAAAACTAAACTGAATGCAGGAAGAAAGAATGCAGAGTCAGGCAGACGCCATGTAGCTGCTGAAAGAGAAAGACACCAGAAACTTATCGGTAGGCCTCAGCCTCATGCTGATACACAGATTAATAGAAATGGGTAATTTAAGATATAAGAGCTAGCCAGAAATACGTGTAAGCATTGGTCAAACTGTTGTAATTAACATAGTTTCTGTGATTATTCAGGTCTGAGCAGCTGGGAAATGAGAAAGCAGTCTCGGTTTACATCGTACCCATCCTCCCTATAATTTTCTCCTGCCATCCTTTTGCACCCTTTCTTTATCTCCTGGTTCCTTCAAGTCCTTTTCATAATTTGAGGACAACATTTTTACCTTTTAGTTTCCACATATGAGGAAGCCTTTAATACTTGTCTGAGTATGGCTTATTTCACTTAAGATGATGACCTTTCTTTCCATCCATTTTCCTGCAAACAACATGATTTTAATCTTCTTTATGGACAAATAAAATTCCATTATTTCATTATATACATATATAAAATTATGCAAATCCCATCATATAAACACACACACACACACAAACTTTTTCTTTGTTCAGCTGATGAGAGAGATTTAGACTTGTTCCATAGTTTTGTTATTGTGAGTAATGAGACAATAAACATGGATATACAATTACCTCTGTAGTATATTGACACAGTTGGCTTTGGATGCATGCTCAAGAATGGTAGAGTGGGATTATATTGTAAATATAATTTAATTTTTTTAGTAAAATACTTACTTCTTCGTAGAATTTCTTTTCTCCTTGGATAAATGTGGTCTTCACCAGGCCAGTTAAAGCCCTTTCCGTTACCACTTTTCTTTGCTTTCTCCACTCAATACTCATTCAGGTGGAAAAAAAAAACTTATGAAAATATATTGGCTGGGCCTGCTTCAGAAGCATTCTGTGTGTTTTCTGCTTGGCTCTTGTGGTGGTTCTACTGTTCTTTTGTATTTATATGTCCTTTCTTTTTTATACACATTTCCCCTGCTCTCTGAGTATCAGTATCATTCATCTCTCACTCAATCTGATCAGATGAGTTGCCCCATATATTGTGTAATATGTCCAGAATTCTTCACTGAATTGTCTGATTTTCATTCGTACAGGTCACTGTAGCTCTCTCACTACTTCAAACATCTATTCCTACTTAACTCGTCTCTTCTTTCCCAAGAATTCATTGGGATAACTCATTTTAGGAATCACTATTTTCACTATCTAGAAGTCTGAGAACTTGTATTAATCTTGCCACTCTATTTCCTATTATAAACAACTTTCCTGTGCTCTGTTGTCTCGTTTCAACATAAAGAATAAAAGATATTGAGAATTTTCATTTAATGAGAAATAAATGAGTTCAACTATTTGATGATTATTGTTGATTTAGGAATAACTATCACTTAAGCATTACAGTAGCGAATAAATCATGAAAGCTCTTGCCTTCAGACTTTTCTCTGGTGAAGGAGTCGGGATATAAAATTATCTAGGATGTAATATCATACTACGATGCACGGCTTTGAAGAAATTCAAGCAGAATTCTTCAGCATTTGAAGGAAACTACTTTCTGGGGGTGGGTCAAAATGACCTCATTCTAGTGGTAACATTCGAATCATAGTTTGAATATAGTGGAAGACTGTGATATTTGAATAGTTATAAAAGGAGAAAACAATTAGACTGAAAAACAAGTGTATAGTGGTTTTTAAACTACATCCCTAAATTCTCTGATATACTGATTGCACTTAATTTCTGTCCCCATGAATACAGACTGGCTTAGTGACTGACTTCTTTGAACGAGTATACATTCAGCAGAATTGGCGGTGTGTGCTTTAAGAGACTGGGGTATAAATAACTTTATAGTTTTTTCCTGGACTTATTTCTTGGTCACTTAAGACATACAGAGAAAGCAAGCTTCCATGTTGTATGGACACTCAAGCAGCCTGAGGGTAATATCTTTCATTATCATTTGGCTTATGCACGATCTTGAGCAAATTGAAATTAATCAGTCCTTCCAAGCTTTACTTGGTTGTCACAATCTCTTACGCTGAGTCTACATCAGTTTGTGTAATAAAACCACCCCAAATCCATAGTCTTTTCAAAGCTAAAGAGATAAATCTGTGTGGTGTAGGCAAAGCTGAGTTGAAGGGCAAGCAAATAGCAGCAAGGGATTATAAATCCCTGCTTGCTTCAGCTATAAACCAATCTGTCCACAGCGAGGAAGCATTTAATAAAGGGTTTCGTTGTACTGGAGGAAATGGAAAATTATACTCCACGAGTAAATGGTCTGCCAGCAATCGCCTGGAACTGGAATTGTAGATGCCTTTTAATGTTTTTTTTAATCAATAACTTTAGCTTTTCAAATTAAATTGCTGTAAGTAGGAAGAGCACTTAATTAAAGCTTTGTTCTTTCATAAAATGAAAAGCTAGTGTCAGACTTGCACCCTTCCTCTCTCATATACATATGCAATTTTAATTGTGTTGGTGTATAGTGTGCTCTGTGCTTTCCTTTAGTAGAAATAAAAATGAGAATAAGGGAGAAGTAACATGATGGAAGGGCACCCAAACAGCATCTATGGCATCCCAAAACTGGATGGAAAAAAAGTTGAAATAGCAAACACAGCATAACCAGTTTCTATTAGAAGCAAGAACAGGAAGGAATTGGCCAATGTCCAATTTTGAGTAGGCACCTAGAGACTTTTATTATATTGGTGAGAGCAGTGGGTGTTTTCCTGTATAAAATACTAGCATGGGTGCTTCTAAAAATATACCTAATGCGATGGAAGCAATCTCTTCGGTTACTCTGGTTTAATTAGATTATCTCTTCTGCTTATTTCTGATTGGCACAGCTTTCTTTTTTTCTTTTTTCCTCATCTTCGTGCTGTCCTGGGGGCTCCTTAGTGTAAGAGCAGGCGGTGATGCTCAGTGACACTGACAGGCTGCTTGGCTGACTCTGCTGCTCTCCCCTGGAGCTCATCTTACACCAGCTACCCTGCTTAGATTCATCATCTAGAAAACTCTCTATGCTCAGGTATAACTGGATTTACTCTGCATAGATTCCAGGGGCCGATTAAAAAAAAAGCCCTACCTTCCCAATTATTCTCAATCATCTTCTGAAACTGTGGACCTTAAGGTAAAAGAATATGAAACCTTCACTTACAGAAAAATCTTTCATTATCTCACATGTGAGGAAGGTCAACCTAAGTCACCTCATCATACTGGGGTGCCATGTAATAGCAAGCACAGCTGAAGCCATCCTTCTTTATTGCTATGCAAATTATGTGACTCTATTATATGTGGTGTGAGAAGCCCAGGGAGCTCACTTCAGGTACTAAGTAACTTGAGACAATTTTAAGATATATATTAGATGAACTAAAGCATAAATTGTCTATCTGGTGATATATAGAGCTGTAGCTAGCAATAGGATGTAGCAGCTAACCCTTGTCACTACCTCAGCACTGTTCATCCTGGAAGATGTGCTTCAGCTCACAAAAGACAGAGGCAATTCTGTCATCCTATTTTACAATTTTATGGGAAGTCTTCCTAGCCTAAAAGCCTATAAACAAGCTCACAAGAAAGCTACCAGAATGAGAAAGCCACAAAAGGAGTCTGAGAAAGAATACTCAGAAAAATGAAGCCTCCAGCTTGGGGAAGAGCAACCTTACAACAATATGTGTGTGATACGGGTGCTGAAGGAAAGTTGTTTGAACTATGGTGAAGGATCAGTGTCCACAGTGGACCCTCCTCTAAGTGTGTTTTTCATTTAATGCTGGTGATGGGCCTGTTCATTAGAATAGGCATGTCCCTGCATTCCCCACGATTGCTTCCTAATTCTCCTATGCCAGGAGCTCAGCAATGGTTCTTATTTTTCTCTTCTGCTCTCTGCAGTTACTCCAGGATATGTCCTCGCATCTTCAGATTTGGAGTTAGGAGCCTCCTTTGGAAAAATAGATATGACATTTGTCTTACTGGGTCTGGTTTACTTCACTTGAGACGATCTTTTCTAGTTCCATCCTGTAAAGTTCATGCTTTTGTTTTTCTTTACAGCTAAAATAGTATTCCATGGTGCATTCCATTATCCATTTGTTGATTGTAGGACATTTAGGCTGTTTGCACTTACAGTTATTATAAATAGATCAGTAATAAACATGGCTGAGCAAGTATCTGTGCAGCATGGTGACACATTCTTTGGGCATATTCCAAGAAGTGGTATAACTGGATCATAAGATGGATTTAATTTTAGCTTTTTGAGAATTCACAGATTTCCAGAACGACTGCACCAGTCTGCAATTCCATTAACAGTGAATGAGGCTTGCCTTCTCCCCATAGGCCCTCCAGCATTTGCTATTGGTTGTTTTGTTGATCATTGCCATTCTGACTGGGATAAAATGAAATCTCGAAGTTGTTTTGTTTTACATTTTCCTAAATGCTGGGAACAATAAACATTTTTTAAGTTGTTTCTTAACCATGCTTTCCTTTGATAACTCTCTCTGAAGGCTCCAATCTCATTTTTTTTTCAAATGGGTCATTTGACTCTTTGTTTTCTGAGTTCTTTTTCTGAATACATATGGAGGTAGATTTGCCTAGATGGAAAGGTTGGATTGGCATGGGAAGGATCTGTGGATTGGGGGATATTTAGAGAGGGTCCTGGAAGAACTGTAGAGATCAGTTCTGATACAGGCAGAGGAGGCCATACTAAGCCCAAGCACTGAGTGTTGGTCCCAAGCTAGATCATACAGCTGGTATAAAGTCTGTGGAAGGAGAAGGTCAGGGATATGTAGTAATAGGAGCGGCGGGGCTGTGTCCCCAGCACCCCGGCCGCCTGGCTAGCTTATGCCCCGAAATAACAATCCACAAATTGTATTCTTTTAAACACTGCTTGGCCCATTTCTCTCTAGCCTCTTCTAGGCTAATTCTCACATATTAATTTAGTCCATTTCTAATCATCTGTGTAACACCGCTAGGTGCCCTTACCAGGAAGATTCTAGCCTACGTCCATCCTGGGTCAGAGCTTCATCGCATGTGTCTGCCCGGGAGAGAGGAGCATGGTGTCTCTGAGCTCACTTCCTCTTCCTCCCAGCATTCTGTTCTGTTTACACCTCCCACCTATGTTTTAACTTATCAGGGCCAAGCAGTTTCTTTATTGCTTAACCAATGAAATCAACAGATTGATATATGACACTCCCACTTCAGGGATACTCACCAATGTGGAGTGGATGAGGATGGGGACAAGGATATGTGGTAGCTAGCTGAGGTGAGGTGTGGCAAGGAGGGACCCATGGGTGGTTGTAGGTAAGGTGGTCCCTGCCAGAAGCTGAATGGTTGATTAGTGTAGTCAGGATGGCTAGATAAAGCTGGGGCACTAAGTATTGGTCTCATGCTAGGCCTGGTGAGTTGGGAAGAAGACGTGGATGGCAGGTCAGTGAGACTTATGTACCTAGACCTGGAAATGGAAGGTGTAACTGGGTGGAGAAGATTAATTGTGTTATTTACCTGGTGATCCTCTCAAAGAAAGTGTTCTGAGTAAGGAATTACAACTATCTAACTGTCACTTAAGTTTGTCAAAACTCAATTTGGGTATAGTGGTGCACATGTTTAATCTCAGCACTTGGGAGGCAGAGGCAGGTGGGTCACCATAAGTTCAAAGCCAGCGTGATGCACAGAGGGGGTTCTAGGACAGCCAAGGCTACATGGAAAGACTGATTTTCTTTTATTAAAAATATTATTAAAATCTGAATTAGAAAATTTCCTGAAGAAGTGGTATGGTGACATCTCCCTGGTCATTTGCCATTTACCATTTGCTATTGCCCCAATGCAAGAGACATGCTCACCTTCTCCCAGCACAGGCTTATGGAAGTTAATCCAGTTGCTATAGAAAATTTCTTTTTATAATTGATAGAAAGAGAACATATTCAAGAATGACATCATTTTGCAAATGTCAAAGAAAAAATAAAATACAAAGTATATTTGCCCTCCCAGGAAATTTTATGTGACAAAATTCTGAACATGCCATCTGACAAATATCTATTTTTGATGCCCTCTATGACTCCGCAGTAGGCAGTTGCCCTTTCTTCTCTTCCCTGGTCCCCTAAGGCCACATGTCTAAGAACAATTGTTAAGGAGAGCAACATATCCCGGGAAGCCTTGCCTTTACCATGGAAAGTATTGCACTTTAGAAAGTCCCTGCTGGAATCCTCTCAGTCCTGGGCAAGCAGAGATAGTTGCTCCTCACTTGACTTTGCCAGCAGAGTCATTGGGAGAGCCCTGAAAAGTCAGAAGCATGGGCCATAGTCCAGATCAACTAAATCAAAACCTCTGTTGATGGGACTCGAGGGATTAGTGGGCAGCACAGGTTCAGAACCAGAAGCTAAGAGCTCACGCAAACTTGCAGTGCTGAAGCCAGAGTCTCAAAAGGCCAAATGTCAGAGATATGTGAAGGTGTCTGAAAAGTCGCTTGCTACTCCTGACCTTGTTTTCTCATAGCTCACTGGACTAGGACACTCTAAGTGGGCATTTAGAATTTCTCATTTCACATACTGGTCACCATATATGAGAGTTTCAATAGTTTTCTCTCTTCCCCTCTTCTTTGAGGATGTCTGCAGTGAAGGTCACCTCACTTCCCATTTCCCACCCTATTTTCAGCATCTGTTCATCCCTGTTTACTCTGAAAAGAAAATCTCCAAGACAAGGAAATGATATGATTTCCTTTAGTATCAAAACTGAGAAGACATATACATGTGTTCCTAGTTCACATCCTTATCTTTCCATGGATTTTAATGATGGTCAGCTAGACATTTGTGGGTAAAGGAAATCTGAAGCTCTCATTCATTTTTAATTGCTAAGAATCTCATGGGTTTGCTGCCTGTCCTAAGAACCTTTACACACAGAGGGCAATGGTTTCATTCATTTATACAGCAAATGGTCGCATTCCTTTGCCTCAGGTACTATAACGATGACTGTGAGTGCAATGACGAACAAGGCATGAGCTCATTCAAGTCACATTCTGCTGGTAGAAAGTTTGGCTCTATAGCTTCTCTTTGACAAAGTCAGACTGATATTGAAGCATAGCCATGTATTACATAATGATATGTTGGTCAGTAATGGACTGTGTATGTGACCATGATCTTATGCAGTGCTTTCACCTGGTGCTATTGTAGTCATCTTCGTGTGTGTAATTAATTACCATCTCTTTTGCTCAAACAACAATGAAATAAACTGAGGATGTATTTCTCAGAATATATCCCATTGTTAAAAACTATTTAAATGTATTTTGTCTACATGCATATACACAGCTATTTGGAATACTGTTATTTAAATTGTAGGCTATTTCTTAAAGCTTATCACAAACCAGGTATTACTTGAATAGATGTGATGAAATGGCTTTTAAAGCAAAAAACATTTTATTTTAAAAATTATTTCTAATACTACTCCTTCTTTTTCCTTTCACTCCGGTATTGGTTGAGCCTGTAGGAATAAGAAATATAGAGACCTACCATTTGTGTTTCCAAGAGTCATAGGCATTGAACACTCTAGGCATAGCTAGGCAGTTTGATTCAGGAGATGTCGGAGAAGCTATTGAAGGAAACAGACCTTAGCAGATCTCACAAGGGCAACAATAAGAGACAGCAAATGAGGCCTCAGTGGAATGGCATGGCACACCAAAGGCAGACTGTGCCAATTGTTCAGGTGGGGCTCTAGCTATGTGGATTAATACTTTCAAGAGTCTCTCCTGTGTCTTATTTAGGACGATTATCACTTGGCATTTCAAGGCTCTCTTTTCTTGATTAAATTGCATGAATTGAATGTCCTTCCTTTCTTTGTACTGCTTGTTTTTCCTAATCCTTGAGAAGATGTTTTATGGAATATATTTTACGTGTTGTATGTGCCTTTAACTTTTAGTATTAGCTTTATTTGAAATGACAACATTTGAGAAAGATTATATTGTCTTATAAAGAATTAAGGAAATCAGCATACAAAGTAAAGTATTTCCTCATAGTATTTTTATACATGCTACATTAGTCAGGGTGAGAGAGAGGGAGGGGGAGAAAGAGAGAGAACAAGACCCAGAGAGAATCTAATCTATTAGAACACTGTACAGGCTGCAGTCCAGCTAATTCAACAATGGCTGGCTGTGAACAGAAAGTTCAAAGATCCAGTAGTTCCTCAGTTCACAAGACTGGATGTCTTTCAGCTGGTCTTCGGTATATGCTGGAGTACTGAAGAAATAGGCTCTATTGCCTTTGAAGGAATGGACTTTCTACCAAGGCAAGAACAAGCAGGCAAAGAACAAATGTTTCCTTCTTCTATGTCCTTATATAGGCTTCCAGCAGAAGGTATCACACAGATTAGATCTGGATTAAAAATCTGAATTAAAGATGTGTTTTTGCACAAATTCTAATTCATCTTATTAATAAAAACCTGGAGCCAGATATCAGGGCAAATGCTGAAAGATCAGAGAAAGAAAGGAGCAAATCACAACCACTGCTTACCTTGCTAACTCCTTAGCTGAAAAGGGGCAAGCACCTGTCTCCTCCCACCTTCTATTCCTCTCCCCGCACAGTCATGTAACTTCATTTCTGTCTGTACAGACCTCCAGATCTCTATGGTTATCTAGTGGCTTGCTCTGCCCTCTGATCTTCAGACAAGCTTTATTTGTTATAGTACAAACAAGATAGTACCTCAATGTGTTATCCTTCCTCTAAGATCTGGATTAGAAGTGGATTCTCTTACTTCAAATTAAGCAAAATTTCCTCACAGGTGTGCCCTCCATTTGGGAGTTTTAGCTAACTCCATATGTAGTCAAGTTTATACACAAGAATAGTTACCATACCTACTATGCTCTTGTTGCTTCTTCTCCCTTAGAACCTTTCCCTCTGTCACCTGCCATCAATAGCCCTTCTGTTTTTATGCCGCATGTATTATATTACAAAATTGTTTTGTTTGGATGTTATTTTTTTGAGAAATTAGCTTGCTATATGATCTTAGCTAGGAATACAGATGTATACCACAATGCCTGTAAACAATAAAATCGTTAATAAAATAAAAATAATGTGCACAGATAAAAATGTCTTTGCATTTAAATAAAAAAGGTTCACAATTTTCTTTCATTTTTAAAATTATTATTTTATTTTATTATTTTAAAAAATACCAATCCAAATTTCCATTTTCTCCCCTCCTCAAAGAAACATTAGGACATCATGGAGGCAGCAACTGCAGGAAGCACTGTGATATCTGCAGTTCAAAACCTCTCAAAGACGTTGAAATTCATTAAATGTAGATGTGGGAAACAAGAGTCCCATTATTCAGCTGGTGTCGGTATCTCTAAACCTGGAGAAAGAGACTATGGGGCCAGGACCTAGACATTTTAGAGTTTTCCTAGTGAATGGTAAACTTTCTCTCTCCCTCTCTCTCAATTTCTCTCTCCAATCTTGTGTGTGTGTGTGTGTGTGTGTGTGTGTGTGTGTGTGTGTGCTTACTGAGACAGAGTCTCTCACTGAAATTAAAGCTTGTCATTTTGGCTAGGCTGGATGCCTAGTGAGCTGCTGGGATCCACCTCTCTCCAGTCTGCAACACTAGGGTTACAGGCACAGGTGGCCATAACCCAGGTCTTAAAAATTTATGCAGGATCTAGCGATTTGAAGCCAGGTCCTCATGTCAGCACATTGAACACTCTTACCCACTGGGTCATCTCTCCAGTCCAGCAATAGGATTTTCAAAGGTGCACTATGTACTGAGTCTGACAGCGCCAGCAAAATTTCAATTGGAATCAGTTGCTAGTGGAATGAATTGTACCATTAGAGTGAAGTAGTTGTCTGAACCAAGTAAAAGCAACCAGGAAGAGATGTATTCCTTCTTCTTGATCCACCTTGCACTGTTTTTCTAGAGTCCCCTATTGGCAGAATCTAACAAAGAGCAGTCGGCAAAGAAGAAACATGAGTTACAGAGTCCTAGATGCTGCAAACAGAAACTTGAAAGAGTGGTTTTGAAGCCAAGAGTTAAAGCTTAAACACTGTCCAATAAATTAAGAGCACACTCTTGAATAGTTGTATGCAATAAAAGTTTGTCAAATTGAATAAAACATTGTATCCCTTTTGCAGGGATAGAATTCTGATAAGGCTACACATCATGGGTTATTGGACATTTTAAGTTTTGAAACCAGAGGTTGGCTCCTCCCTTTTCCACAACCAACAGCCAGATGGTAAATGTTTTTAGGTTTGCAGGCCTTGTGGCCTTTGTTGCACTACTCTGCTGCTACTGGTTTACCCTGTACCTGTCCTACCTCTCACATCTACCACTGTCGAGGGAGAGAGGGATAAACAATATTATGAGCCTGACAGTATTGCAGTAGGAATTTATTTATGAAAGCAGCTGGCAGGTCGGTTGAACACAAGAGCCAGAGTTTGCCAGCTTTTGCTCCAGAGTGTAGTGATCCGCAAGCCTATGTGCACATTTAGATGAGCCTGGAAATCCCAATTCCTCCTTCCAGAGATTGATCTTAATTTGGTTTGCAATGAAGCCTGGGCAGTAGTACGTTTTAAAGGCTCCCCAAGTGGTTTGATGCTGGTAACCACTACTTTACATTCCCTTTTAATTCCTTAATCAAGTGATCAATCATCAGTGAATCCTAAAATGCCTTAAGCAGATGCATTATTTGAAAGAATCCAGAAGTGAATTATGTCATGGTGATTTTTTGGAAGCCAGAAGCATCGTCTCCTCATTTATTTTTCATAAGTTCAGATTTTCATATATCAATTTTTAAAAAGTAGCAAGCAAGTGCACATGTGCAAATAAGGCCCTTATGCATACGTTAGCTTAGTGCAATGTGTCTATAACAAGACACTGGTGTTTTATTCATTTCTGTGCTCAGAATGCAGGGATGGTCAACATATACTTGAAAAGACTTTAGCAAGTGAATAAAGAAAGGAAGAACAGAATCACATGGAAATCTTAACTGATATCCCATTGAGGTTATTCCAAGTTTCAAATGGCTGCTACTGCATTGACTACCATTGATAATCTTCACAGCTCTAATAAATCTTTAATTCAGTTCATGGATTAATTTCTTTGGGGATATTTATGAGGGCACATTGCCCGATTCTTTTAATTCAGGTCTAGACTCAATGACTATTTTACTTCCTTGAGCCGAATTTGTGAAATTCTCTTTTTATTAAAAATCATACATGTGGAGTCTTCAAAAATGCACTTATGTATTTTTGTGGCTCTTTAGTTTCCATGGCAACTATGGTTATGGCATCACTGATGTTATCAGTAGAGTAGCGGGGAGATATAAATACTATGGATGATAATGTTGTTTTCATTTGTCTTAGTGGATGGCTCCAGGCACTAAGAAAGACGATTTGGGTGTATTGGAGAATAATAGCCGAGACTGTAGTGTGGAGTACACCTGGATTTCATTATTATCAAGAAATAGGCCCTGCCAAAGTTTTCCAAGCCAAGGCTTCTCTAATACTTTCACAGAATGCCTTCATTAAAACAGATTTGCCTTTTAAAGGAACACAGTCACAAGACAGTGCACTCTCCATTGTCATATTCCTGAAAGACTGTGAAGATGATCCTCAACGACTATGCAAGATCCATTTTAATTTTATGTGTATGAACACATGTTATGTATTGCACCACGTGTCTATATGCATGCCTGGTGCCCACAGGGCAAAAGAGGGTTTTACATCTCCTAGAACCAGAGTTACAGAGTGCTGGGAACTCAACCTGGGGGACCTACAAGAAGAACGATTTCGCTTAACATGGATTCATAGCTCCTGCTGGGGAACTCAACCTGGGGGACCTACAAGAAGAATGATTTCTCTTAACATGGATTCATAGCTCCAGCTCTCTATGTGAGAGTTTTAATAGAAGTTGAGATGGAAAACTTGATTAATTGAGCATTTTAGCCACTATAAAAGTAGCCTGTATCTTTTTTGTCACTGTAGAGAAAATGCTTTTCATTTTTACTTGTTCCTTATATTTTGCTCCAAGATGTAATTAATAAAAACAATACAAATGTCTATCTAGAACTTGTTGAAGAGAAATTACAACATTTTTCCCATAACATAACTGAATGATAATAAACTATGAAATATTCCTTTGACATCATTCCTTCTCGTTTGTTGTACTTATAATGCAGCAGCAGGAAATGAATAAGTGGCCTATTTTATGCTACGTAGTAGGCTGCTACAAACACAAATTATTACGGAAGGGAGCTGTAACTGTTCCGTGTACATGTCTATATTGCTCATAATGTACATATAATATGAGCTCAAGCATGTACATCAAGAAATTTAAATTCCATCATGAACTCCAGATTTTTCTCTATCACTTGACTTTCTTAGATCTCCATCTGGATATCTAACAGGCATGTCAGCTGTAGCATAAGAACAACAAAAACTATGACCTTTCTCTTAGAAACCTTATTTTCCTCCAATCTTTCTTGTTGTAGTAATAGACAATCCTATTTCCCAATTACCCAGGCTAAAATTCTTGAAGTCATCTTTGGCTCTTCTCTCTCATATCACACATTCAATCTGTCAGCAAATGCAGAAGCCAGCTACTTCCTTCCTTCCTACTTTCACAGCATTCCCTGTTTGGATTATTGCCTTCTAACTGCACTTTCACAATGGACTTTCAACATTAGAAGGCGTAATCTTGTTAAAAATGTTTGTTGCGCCATGTCAATTCCCTATTTCAAACCTTCCACTGGCCTCTTACCACACCATACTAAAGCCTAATTCCTTATAGTGGTGTACAGAGCCCCATGAGATCAACCATTTGCTGCCCTTCTCACCTGTTCTTATAGGGCTCTTTCACTGGACTCAAGTCCAGCCACATTGGCCTCCGTCCTATTCTTTGAGCAAACTAGGCATTTTCCCAACTCAGGGCCTCAGGAGGCAAGTCTTCTTGTTCCCTCTGCCTGGAGCAGTTTTTTTCTCTTAGATATCCGTATGCTTTCTCCCTCATCTATTTCGTGTGTTCGCTTAAAAGTTTCTTTGACTGTGAAACCTTTTCTGACAATCCTCCAAAAGCCCAATAGCCCTCTTGTCTTTTTGTTCATTTGAAAAAATTCATTTTCTTATTCACCACCTGCACTTAGCACTTGCTTACTCTAAAGTATACATATTATAGTTATTGAGATTTTTGTATCTCCTATTTCCTGCTGTATCAGCAGAACTTGTAACACTTCCTGGTGTGCGATAAGTGATTAATAATTATTAAATGAGTGAGTGAGGAAAGAAGGAAATAAACTGAAGGAATGATTTTTCCAATAGAATTGATATTGATCCTGAACCATGTGAGACAAATGTTTCAAATATTAATTCAGGGAGCTTCTCATTCAATACATTCCAATAAAATCTTGGTACTACCAAATAAGGTATGTGCTAAGATTACCAACTGTTATTATGATTGCGTCATTTCTCTATGATATGGTGTCATTTATAGCCGTTTTTCTTGCTTAGTGAGGATGAATAAAACTATTTGTATTTTTGTATGATTATAGCATCAAGTGTTTACTCAGAACATAGTAATCATACTAGGTACTAACGAAATAACCAGGAAACTGATTACATAGCTTTTGGAGGATAAAAAGACTTTTTAAAAAGGAACACTGAAGTAATCCTGAATTTGTAACTTCAGGAAGGAGCTTTTACTCCTGGGATTTGGGGAACACAATGTGGAGGTATGGGTGACCAGAATTAAGTAACTAGGCAAGGTATAGAGGCACATGCCTATAATCCTTGTACTCTGGGGTCAGAGGCAGATGAATCTCTTTGAGTCCCAGGCTACCCAGAACTACATAGTGAGACCTTGTACCAAAAAGTATTTAAAAACTCACAAAATATCATATGATTAGTAATTTCACATTTGTTTATGTAGTAAAGAGAAATGAAAACATATGTTTTCACAAAACTTGTGCACAGATATTTATAACAGTACTCATAATAACCTCAAAGAAAAAAAAACCCATAAAAGGATAGACAAAATATGATATATTCACAGGATGGACTAGTTTCACCAATGGAAAAAATTGACACACCCTAAAGATCGATGAACCTTGAAACCTTTGTGCCAAAGCCACAAATTTTATGCTTTCATTTACAGGAAATACCCAGTGTAGGCAAATCAGTAGAGACAGAATGTAGGTTTGTGGTTACTTGAGCTTGGAAGAGAAGTGGAGGATGGGAAGTGACTATTAATAGGTACTAGGTTTCTTTGTGGGAATATTGAAAGTCTACTAAACTTATATTACACTGATTGGTACTCAACTTTGTGACTATATGTAAAAACATCTAAACTATTCATCTTAAGTGGATAAATTAAACTGAATGTCAGATACACCACCCACATCACCAATGTGCTTTATGATGAGGGTTAGAAGATTTGAAGGAGGTTCTGAGGATCTAGGATACAGTCCACTGAGGAAGAACTTAACCTGGCTGCTTATTATATGATAAAGCTAGTTCTGAGACAGAAAAAGAATGGCTGGAGGCTGGAGCCAACTGTATTGTTGAGATAAAGCTCTTTTTCCACTAGAATGACACATTGACAGCAAGTTAAGAGAGGAAAGAATTATCTTCTTTCTTCCATATTTTTCAGCTTGGTTGACCCCCGTCCCCGCTCGCAGCCATCACTATTAGAAGTTCAGCCGGAGCCACTGGCAAGGAAGGATGCGCTTAGCTGCATTATAGTCTCGAAACAGAATGCAATAACCAGAATTTCAGCACTTGTACGTACACTTTACACAGCTTTAATTGCATTTGATATAAGTAACTAATGCATTTTTCTGCTTAGCAATACATATCCCCTAAATAAGCAAATACATTCTCATTTTCTTTTCAAAAAGAGGAAAGGTAAAGTCCCAGTTACTTTGTATCTTCTCCCTGCAAAGAAAAGAAAAGAAATATTATTAATGAAGAAAAGGAACCCATTTATCTTCTTCATCTTGCCCACCTCTTCACCAGATATTTGTTCTTTGTAGTGCTATTGGAAACTGTGGTGTATCACGCAGCATATCCTTTTGCACAAACAGTTTTACTTCCAAATAAATGTTCATTGCAATGAGTTGTGGTCTGGTTGGAGGCCGTTGGCTTATGGACCCTCAACAAAATTCCTCTCAAATATCCTGCTGTTGCCCTGAGTCATGGATATCATGTGGCTACGTTTCCACAGGACTGATCCCTTCATATGCTCCAGCAATTTATAGATGGGACAGATGTTGGGGTGGGACAGATGTTGGGGTAGGCCAACTCAAGGCTCTGGATCTAGCCCTGTGTGGTATCTGAGTTGGTTATCCCAGGGACCACTCCCACTTTAGGCAAAGAGGCAGAGCCATCTCTTCCCCCACTCCACTTCCTATGACTGCCAGCAAGGGGCAGGACCTGCTCTCCCAGGGTCAAAGAGAGGTGGGACCTGCTCAGCAAGGCTCTCAGGCATCAACATGGTTTTAAGAAGCAGTTCAGATGATGACATCTGCATGGCATCTGGTGGGTAACATGGGCCATGAACATCAACACAGATCCCAACTGCCATAGGGGCATCGACCCAGACATGGCCCTTATTCACAGCACAGGTCAAGGATATCACATGGCTTCAGATGGCAGCATAGGCCACTCACATCAATCAGCCTGTCCCTCAACTCCATTGTGTCTCCAGTTCTGCTGCCTTTTCTTACAACGTATGAATCACTCTGTTTCTCTTTCTCTCCCATCTTCTCCATCACATACTTGTTCATCATAGTGGTGCCCAAAAGACCTGTGCCATGCAGTGGTGGCTGTTTTCTGGCTGCTGTCTTGCACCCACCTGATTTATTTTTGTGTTTATTTATGTATATGCATCTGTACATACGTATGCTTCATATATGTCCGGAGAGACCAGAAAAGAGTGTCAGAGCTCCTGGAACTGGAGTAACAGGCAGTTGTGAGTCACTAGATGTGGGTGCTGGGAACCAAACTCAGGTCGTCTAGAAGAGCAGCATATGCTTTTAAACTTTAAGCCATGATTCCTAAAGAATACACTGTAATTACCTTGGTAATGTCTGGGTCCCAAATTATTTCAAAGTAGAATCATGACAGTGTTGATATTAAATCTTACCATTAATACAATTAAACAAACAAAACTGGGGACCGAAGAGCTGGCTCAGCAGTATTTGTTCTTGCAGGGAACTCAGATTTGATTCTGAGCATCCACATAATTGGTCACAACTCTCCATAACAATACGATGCCTCCTGCGGGCGCCAGGTGTGCACAAGATGCACAGGCACAGGTGCAAACAAAACACTCAGTCAAAGAAAATAAATGCACTCAAAATATTTTTCAAAGAAAACAGAGCTAACCAGACAGCATGTGTATAGATAGCACATGGCAGAAGGCAAGGGGGAAAGTGTAACTGAAGAAGTCATTTCTCCAGCTAATGACCTCCATCCCTTCACAGTACCGCCCCTGAATGGGTTTTCCTTCATTATTGAATTCTTCTCTTTCAGTCACCATTACACATTCCTCTTTTTCTGAGCCTAATGGATTATGTTATTTTATGAGGTTGGATGACCTTACATTTTGATGTTGTTCATGTATTTTTTTTTTTTTTTGGTTTTTTCGAGTCAGGGTTTCTCTATGGTTTTGGAGCCTGTCCTGGAACTAGCTCTTGTAGACCAGGCTGGTCTCGAACTCACAGAGATCCGCCTGCCTCTGCCTCCCAAGTGCTGGGATTAAAGGCGTGCGCCACCACCGCCCGGCCACGTATTTTTTTTTTTTTGGTGGGGGGATTGCTCATAATCAACTTCTCTTCTCAGACATAGCACCAAATGGACTCTGAGAAAATTCCATACATTCTTGACGGAGTCTATCCAGATGTTATTGAATAGTAGTATCTCAACCTCTTCTTGGTAATCTGTGTCAGCCATTGAACAGGAACGTTGCTATTATATTCTTTGCCTTTGGATTCAAGAGCATGAGGAGCCCAGGATGGCCAGTGATAGTCTCAACTTCCAATATCATGAAAACACACTTGTGTGCTTTTCTTGGAACTACGGTCCCCAAAGTGACAGAAACTAAGTATTAGTTTTTAAAAGCAAAACTTCTTTGAGTAGGATATATTAAGTGGAATGGTGAGAGGAGCCACTTGCGTTTGCATGTACAGGTTTCCAGGCCCGCGTGCTAAATATGCAAGTTAGACATAAATATTGTTGGTTTAGCCAATGTTTTTTTACCTGTTGGATTTTTGTTCATATCTCTCAACTGATCCTCATTAAACCCATAGTTGAACTTTCCTTTTGCTAAAAGGTGATGTTTTCAGGTGAATGAGTATATAGTTAAGATCAGTAAACGCAAGATCGTTGTAGATCAGTGGTAGAGGCTTTTCCCAGCATTCACAAAGCACAGTCACTACAAATGATAAGCAAGGAATTCCATGAGAATACACCCATGGCCATCTCTCTCCCTTGTGTATTGAGCTAGGAAAACAATGATATGTGGGATGTGATGATGGAACAAAAAGCATTCTGTGTGCACAGATGGTAGTGATAACAGAAACATTATCTGCAGGGAAAGCAAATCAATATCTAGGAAACATGTCTACTCAAGTGAAGACAGAACACTACTCTGTTGGTGACAGAAGGGATCCAGTGTAATTAACCTTCCACCAGGTGGCTGGCTGGTCCCCTGGGAGGATGCAGCTGTTTCTGGGACTTAGTGTTGGCTTCTGTTAGTAATCTAGGCACTAAGACATTATAGTGTCTGTATCAGCCTTTGTGACAGGTACAAGCAGCACACCAGTCTAAGGAAGTCCCTTTGCTCTCTTCTTGCATGCCAGTGTTCCTCTTGGGCCTACTATGTGCAAAGGCCAACAGGAAATTAACTGCTAAAGGAGAAATGTCACATTTTAGCTTTAGGGAGTTGAATAAAGATCGATGATGTTAGTTCTAAAACACACCAGTTTACCAACCATCTATATTTGGTAAATGTATTCTGTCTTTCCTGGGAAGAAGAAAGTTCAGAAGGCTAAGCCTTCTATTTGAACCGAGGATCGTATGGCCATGTTAGAATAAGCAGGGTTTTTGTTGTCAAGACTTAGAATACCTCAGAGCAGAATGATTAAGTGAGGCTGGGCTGGTTACCCATCATGAAACTTGGTTTTACCTTCCTTGACTACAGAATTACAACCTCCTTACAGAGCTGTTGTGGAAACACATGAAACACATGTAATAACATCCTTTAAAACACTTATTACCAGGAAGTATGTTTTCTAGCTCCTGTGTTTCCAGTTTATTCAAGGACCATTTGAGTATTTGACAGCCTTTTAGCAGTGGTTTTCAATGGGAGTAACAGCTCTCCACGAGATACTTGAAATTGGAGATATATGCTGGTTGTCCCAACTGGAGTGGTACAGAGGATGGGATATTTCTAAATAACCTGTGATATACAGACTCCAAGTAACAATAGTTCCAAGACTGAAAAAGTCTGTCTTATAGCCAGGGTCACTAGAATTACTTAAATGCTAAAGTGTCTTTCTCAGATCGGAAGCCCAAAGGGAAGGGACTGAAACAGTGATTGTACACTGTTAGCTGACTCTCTGCCACATTGCCTTGATTTAGCTTTCAGTCTTGCTCCCAAATGGGTTCATAATGGTGCTTTTAGATTATACGGCAGTAGAACAATACAAGAACACTTACAGAAGATAAACAGCTGCCAAACTGGCCAGAGACCAGCCATCTTCCTTTCTAAATTTATAGCACATGATTTTCTGTCTCACAGAGCAGGGGATGAGGCAGCCACGTATTCTCTTTCCCAGGTTAAACAACAGTGACACCTCAGACAACTTGAACAGCAGAGAGAAGGGGTAAGATTTATGGAGTGTTCACTGTGTACCAGCACAACGCTAAGCATTTTCTATGCATTATCTCATTGTGCTTCTGTTCAGAGGTTCAACTTTCTGTTTGCTCATTTCATAATCAGCCACCATATTAGATTACCAAGTCAACCTTTTAAATGGCACTCTGTAGGAACATACACATTAATTGTTGACAATATTTTTTCAAGATTATTTTGTGCATGTCTTTTGTGTTCTGTGTTATAATAGCCTTCAAAGAAAATATATCACACATCAAGCTGAATAACTGAACATCAGTGAATTTGTTTCTCTCCTTGGATAGTTGGCTTCCAGGATAGAATGAAGTATAATGCATGGTTAACACTTACCATCTTCACAAATTAATATAGATGGAAGACTAAAGACTGTGATTCTGTGTAAGATAAAGGAATACTTTTTCAAAAATTGGTGTTCTTATTTCATTAATACACAACAAAAGACTCTGGCAGTCTGCGGACTTCTACTATATGGAAGGCAAAGCTAAAATCAAACTCTAAAAAAGTAACAATTTCAATTCACATGTACCTGAGCTTGATTTAATTATTTCTCAAGTCATAGAAATGCTTATCCTGCATTGGAAAAGGCTCTAATTTTGGAATTAGACAGATCATGTATGATTTGGGTGAGCTCCATATTTTAAAATATTAAATGAACAAAATGAGATTTATATTTTTTAATGTTTTATTTATTTATTTTATTTATTTATTAAAGATTTCTGCCTCCTCCCCGCCACTGCCTCCCATTTCCCTCCCCCGATCAAGTCCTCCTCCCTCATCAGCCCAAAGAGCAATCAGGGTTCCTTGCCCTGTGCAAAGTCCAAGGACCACCCACCTCCATCCAGGTCTAGTAACATGAGCATCCAAACTGCCCAGGCTCCCACAAAGCCAGTACGTGCACCAAGGCCAGCTGGCCTGGGTCTGAAAAAACATGAGATTTATTTTTCAAAGTCTTTAGAAAGATCATAAAAATAGAAAAGTCATTAGGCTTAGTATATGGTTGATACCCTAGATATACTATTTGTATTATCCTATTGAGTGGTATGAGACAATGGTCTATATTCTGTCAATTATATTTTAAATAAACGCTGATTGGCCAGTAGCCAGGCAGGAAGTATAAGCAGGTCAACCAGACAGGAAGTAGAGGCAGGTTAATGAGAACAAAAGAATTCTGGGAAAAGGAAATCTTGATCCGCAGTTCTTTCTCAGCTACAGAAGAAGCAAGATGTGACAGCCCCTCCAAATAAGGTACCGAGCCATGTGGCTAACATAGACAAGAATAATGGGCTAATATAAGTTATAAGAGTTAATAAGAACCCTGAGCTAATGGGCCAATCAGTTTATAGGTAATGTAGACTTCTGTGTGATTTCTTTGGGACATAATGATTGCGGGAACCAGGCAGGGCAGAAACCTCAGACAACATTATGGCATTAAAATGACATTTACTTCTACCTGTGGTACATATTACTAACAAGAAGGCACATTGATAGTATTAGCCTATTAGCAGGATATATTCTTTCAAAAAATACATATCTCCATTCTAGTTGTTAGGAATGTCAGACAAACTCTGACTGAAGGAGATTTGTGGAAAATAACCAATCAGGCCTTTTCCAAAAAGCCAAGGACATAAATGATGGAAACATTAAAAAAATTGTGGTAGATTAGAGAATCCACGGTACATAAAGTAGTATCTCTTTTCTTTATGAAAGATTTATTATTAATTTTAAATATATATATATATATGTTTCTGTATGTATACGTGAGCGTGGGTACAGGTGCTTGATGGGATCAGAGGTGTCAAATTGCCGTGGAGCTGGAGTTAGAGATGACTGTGAGCAACTAGGAATGGGTGCTAGAAATCAAACTCGCTTTTTTACAAGAGCAGTACAGTTGTCTTAGCCTCTGGGACATCTCTCCAGTTCCATAAAATAAGATATTAGGTAAGATACTTGAATGGAAAAAGAGATAAGGGAAAAGTGGTAGAATTTGAATAAGTATGGACATTTAGTTAATAATCTTATTGGTGTCAGTTTCATGATCTTGGTAATTATGCTGTGTCTAGGTAAGATAAAAGATTTGGAAAAGAGCTGAGGAATATAAAGGGACTCCATATTACTATTTTTGTTACTTCTCTGCAAATATAAAATTAGAGTAAAATAAAGCAAATCCAGTGATTTGTTAGAGTTAAATACATTTGTGATTCATGTTAATTATAGTTCATTGTTTGCCCTAATTAGTGAAAAAATTTTCAAAAAGAAGTATTTTCTGTCTTGAATAGCAAAATTAAATGCATACCCTCTCGCATTCATATATATTTGCAGGACATTTTAAGAACATAGGCCGAATACATTAAAGCAAGTATACATTTGAACTGTATGATTTCATATTTAGAAAGTTTTACAAGCAAATAATGCTACATTTTCTGTTCAGTTAGGAGTTCAGTTCATTTCTTGAACAGTTAGGAGTTCAGTCTTCTGAAGCTTTATTTGTAAAGCTTCATTCCCCCCAACAGCAGGAGCCACACAATTCAAATCTGAGCAGCGTTTTCCTTTGTGACTTCCTGAGTAAGATGGGATTAGAACGTAACTCTTTCCCATATCATTATAATAAATGATCAATAAATATTTAAATAACTGAATGGATTCAAGTATATATATATACTATACACACATGAAGTATATAAATACATGTTATACACTGGATCACTTATCATAAGAGAAGAAAAGATCTATGTCAGTGTCAAGAAACAACTGAGTAAATATTGGTTAGTCCGTGTGGATAAGTACTCATTGTCCTACCTAATCATGATACGCATTGCTAAAAGTAAGATATATCAGTGTTTATGTGGACACTTATTTGCATGGAAAGAGGCTCCAAATATATTTATTGATAATTGAAAAAATGAATTAAAGAATCATTTTACTTTTGTTATGAAAAATGTAGTTTAGAATGATAAAAGTGTACATATATTCAAATGTTTTCAATCATTTTCTCATTGATGGAATTTTCTATGGATAATTATTTTAAGATTGAAGTTTCAGGCTAGACAAGAAATTATGATAGATATGTGAGTTCATAAGTGATTTTAAAAAGAAATGAATATAAGATGCTTTTTCCTCCAAAGATCTTGTTCCAGGTCTCCGGATGTTTTCACCATATTAAGGCTATAAAAAGACAGCAGGGAAAGTACTTTACAAAGGTGGCTGAAAACATTTCTTTAGAAAGCTCTGTCACAGTGGTGAGGGCCCTCGTTCCCTTTAGTGTAGGCATGGGAAGGGACTACATTCTTATCTCATCTTACTCTAGAGCCATGGAGGAAAACATCAGTTGAATTTAAATCATATGGATCTTGATGCTAGGAGGGAGAGAGCCTGATGAAAAAAGCTAAAATACACTGAAGTTAGAACTGTCCAAGAAATGAAGGCACAAAAAAACTTCATTGTTTTGAGAGCCAACCGAGAATTCTCTGAAGGTGACCTAAATTTCCAGTTTGGGACAACACGTTTGAGTACAATGTGTTTGAGGCCTGAAGGGAAAGCAAGTGAGCTGCTTTGGGAGTGTTAAGAATCTATTAGAGTGTTGGTATATCTTCTATTCAAAAGAATGCCATACAGACTAGATCAGAAGGGAATCAAGAGGATTTTGCATATCTCAGGACATAGTTTTAAACATTTGAAGTTCACAAAGTATAAAAGGCCCTAGAATCATTGATGAGACAAGCCTCTTGGTATGCCTATGATGGGTTATCTGGATTAGGTTCATTTACGGACATATGTGTAAAGGATTACCTAATATATTAAGTGAGATTAGAAGACCAACCATAAATGTGAGTGGTATTATTTCCTGGGCTGGGGTTCCACACTAAAAAATAAAAAAGCCATCTAAACACAAACATTCGTGGTTATTTGGAGGAGAACTGACACCCATCATTTTCCTAAACCAGGATAATCATTAACTACACTCTAAATATTTGTCCTTCCATCCATAGAGAGTGTAGTCTTCACTCCTCATCTGAGAAGCTTTTCCTTCCTTCCTTCCTTCCTTCCTTCCTTCCTTTTTTCCTCTCTTTCTAAATTTTTTAAAAAATTTCTTCTCTCATGCATTACATCCTGATTGCAGTTTCCCCTCCCTCCTATCCTCCCAACCCCTCCCCCACCTCCTCTCACCACTGGATTCATTCCTCCTCCATTTCCTTAAAAAAAAAAAGAGCAGTCTCCCTAGGAACATCAACCAAACAGGGCACAAGATATAGTAAAACCAGGCACAACCACTCATATTAAGGCTGGATGAGGCACCCAGTAAGAGGAAAAGGGTCTCAAAAGCAGGCAAAAGAGTCAGACACCTCACACACACACACACACACACACACACACACACCTACTGGAGTCCCACAAGAAAACTAAGCTACACAACCACAACAGGTATTCAAAGGACCTATCTCAGACTCATACAATGTCTGTGATTGTCAGGAAGCTTCTCCTTTCAATATATGGAGATCATCAATAGAAAACCACAATCACTCAAATGCAGACTTGTGGATCCTAGTACAAAATAACTCTAGTCAGGATGGAAAGATTGTTAAGAACCAAAAGATCAGGAAGTTTGTTGTGAGACTGTATCTCTTCGTAATGTCAGAGGGTACACCCATAGAGTCTCACCAACATGGCTACTTCAATATAAACTGAACAAGGAGAACAATAGATATGACAAAGTAGATGAGTAAAGACTACAGACCTTAACCCTACACTAGCAATTACAGGTAACTAAAGAATGCTGAGAGTGGGAGAAATAGTTTTCTTCAGGAAAAAGCACACCAATTTCAAATGGTCAGCACTGAAACACACATACACGCGACATTATTCAGACTCAGCAGGTTATATTTAGCAATATATATGCATATCCATATATGTGCGTAATAACAAATAATGCAGAAAGAGTCCATGAGTTTGAAAGAGAACGAGGAGGGCTCTATGGAAGTGTTGAAAGAAGGAAGGAAATGGATAAATTAAGTAATTATATTATAATCTCAAAAAAATGAGAGAAAGAAAAAATAAGACAGTCAGCTCAACCCATTCACTGCTTCCAGACATCAGGTGCTTTCAACCTCCTGACAGAGTGTTTTTCCTGATGTGATAGACTGTATCCTCAAATTGTAAGACAAAATAAACTCTTCTTAAATTTCCTTTGTTAGTATATCATATTACAACAACCAATAACTAAAACAGGTATTATAAGATCAAGTGGGGACATTTTGCCCCTCTCTTCTAAAGGTTTTAGTATAGCTGTTGGGTATTATAATATGTATTGTGGAAAGTATTACAGCAGACTAAAGCTACAATTGAGACAATGAAGACTTCATATGAGAATTAAGGTCCAATTAGAAGTATGTGTGCTAATGAATGTTTTGATCATTTTCTTGGCGAGCACCTTAGATTCCATCAGCATTAAAGGCAATATGAACAGAACAATTCTTTCAGGTAAGACTTGGCATACCGTCTGTTGAGGAGCACTTAAGTTTTAGCAGGAATATGTAAAATGCAATGAAAGGAAGGATAAATGTACTTTTCCTTCACAAGAAGGGAACAAATTTTAAATATGGAGGAAGTACTCATTTTACTGCAGAAATCTAGGAAGATATATATTTATTTCAAATGTATAAATTAGGTTTGTCGTTTTTTTTTAAACCTGGAGTGTACTCATTGGAGAAGATAAAGCAGTCAAATTTAAGTATGTCAGAGGCCATAAGAGTCATAGCAGATATCTAGTGTATCTGAACACTAATTTTCACCTGATTTGACTCTCATGGCCCCTGAAATGAGTGACATGAGAACAATTCATTTATTTTGCAAAGTGTAGCAGTTCTTTTGTTGGGACCACTCTTGTTTCTCTTCTTCCCTACCTTTGCCTTATTCCACTATATTTTGACTATGATTTGATGATGATCATATTCTAATCACAATAATATTCTCTGAGCAGCTATACTACTTTCTATCCACAAAACCCATCCCCACTGCTATTCAAGCAGAGCCTAACCATGACTGCAGTAGAGTCTTGATGTCATCTGGGAGGATTCCACATGTGTCTCCTAAATCATGGACAAACAGTGAAATGGATCTTAGTTCTCTCTTAAGAAAGTAGTAACAAAGCTAGGCATGCTTTAGGTAGTGGGAATAGCTAAAGTCATCGCGTAATCTTCATTCCTCAGAGAAAACTTAAAGAAGCATGATCAGAAAGTGGGATATACTACTCAAATGCTTGCAAGGTTCACTGACACTGTCTTCTATATAAAGTATTCGCTGATGTCCAGTGCCAACTGGATCACTGGATGACCAATTCCTGATAGGCTTCTTCTATTATAAGTCTTCAATAATATGTATGCATAAACAAACACACACACATATATACACACATCTATCTCAACCATTCATTTTTATGCTTACCAAGTGTTCAAGGCATTTGCTTTTGGCTATGAATGCCACCTTTCTTTGTTATCAGCAGTTCTCAGGACTAAAGAAAAAAAAGTTCAGGACTCTTTTTGGGGGGAGGTGCATTTCATTTATCCTGCTTATCTGATATTTACATTACAATTCACAACAGGAGCAAAATTGCAGTTATGAAATATCAACAAAAATCATTTTATGATTGAGGGATCACCACAACGTGAGGAACTGTATTAAAGGGTCACAGCTTTAGGAAGGTTGAGAACCACTCATCTACATAGATTAATGAGGAAGGAAGGAATGCTGTGTTGGGTATTTTGGAAAAAAAAAACCCTTAGGAAGGAAAGTGACTTAAACATTGCTGTTGAAAAGTGTGGGTGGCTGAGCAAAATAAAAATTAAAGTGTGGGTGGCACAACCATAAAAGATTAGGGAGATTTGTGAAAGCTAAAAACATTTTGCATCTTGAATGAATTTGCATGTAGCTTCAATCCTCATTAGCAAGGAACTTAAGTCAAAGTGCCATTTGAGTTGCAGTTGGTAGGCTTCAGCTAAAAGAAACATCATGCCTCATTCAGGGAAAAAAAACTGGTGTGTTTGTGTGTGTGTGTGTGTTTAAAGTTGTTTGTTAAAACAAATATTTTTGTGTTATAATTCACTAATCATAAATATTTTGTGTTATAGTTCACTAATCAACTTCCAGTCCTGAATGAACTAGACTATTGATTAAAGCTTATAATTTAAGAGCAATCCAGGAACAATCAAACCATAGCCCAAATCTAGTCCACTTCCTCTTTATAAAAAGGCCCATGAGCTCAGAATATTTTCATATTCCTGAGTAGTTAAAAAATCAAAAGAAGACTTATTTTGAGCTGTATGATAATTATACAAAATTCAAAATTATGTGTCCTGTCTGTAGTACTTTACTGGAAAGCATGCATTCTCATTTTTTCAGTAGCCGGTGGTTGCTTTCATGCTCTAATGGCCTAGTTGAACAGCTATGATAGAGACTAGGTAGCTGGCAACCACTAGAATATTTGCTTTCTGATAATTTCCAAAAAAAAATGTTGATGATCTCTAACCTGGAGTGTTTTAGAGAACTTTCTTCCTTACTTTATCTTTTCTAAAATTACAGTTTGGTGGTGAGAGACATTTAAGACTGCCATTGCAGCTCTAGGTTGTCCAGATTAATGTTGTCTTTCATATGAGACAGGGTGCTCTTTGTGGCAATCAAACACTTTTCGATGTCAGGACTAAGTGAAAAGAGTCAGGAGTGACCTTTTAATGCACGTTATTTACTCACAAGAAAGCTTTTTCTTTTAAACTAGAGATGCCTTGCAGTTCATCCTTTCCTGTCTGCTTCCTTTAGGGCCAGATTGCCTGAAAGAACAAAGCAAAAAAATTTTTGCTTTGTTTCTTTTCTGAAGGACCGATGTAGGTGAGTGACCTGGAGAAAATTGATTTTTTTTCTGTTTGTGAATATTGGTTTGATTTTCTTTTTCCTCATGGAGGTGACAGATAATCCTTTTTTCTGATTTACTGGAAAATACTGGTATTCAGGGTTAGACACTGGACACTCAAATATATGATTTTTCCAAGGGAGGTGGAAAAAGCATACTCATCTCTCTTTCTTGGCAGAGAACAATCAGAGCCAAAAGAAAAAAAAATAGATGTATAGGTGTTTGTAGTGTTGGAAGTTTCCTTCTTGAGCCAAAGGAATATTGATTATTAAAAAGCCTTCAGATGATTTCTTATTATTCTGATGGAAGAAGACTAGGATAATTCCTATTGATCAGCTTCTGGTATAAAAAGGGCACTAAATAAAAGTTTGGAATGAGGAACCAAGGTATAGCATACAACTTGTGAAATTAGGCTCCCTAGAAATTAGACACAACGAGAGGGTTTTCTTTTTGTTGTTGTTTGTACAAATAATCTATTGAGAGTGGTTTTGTGTTGGAGAGACAGCTCAATAGTTAAAAGTGCTTGCTGTGTAATCATGAGGGTTGAGTTCAGATCCCAGCACCCATATATTAAGACAAGAATAGTTTTATGAGCACCTGTAACCCAGCTCTGAAGAGGGTGGAGACAAGAGGATGGGTGGGGCTTATTGATGTCTAGCCACAAAGCAAGATTTCCAAGTTCAGGAAGAGATAGTGTCCAAAATGAATAAGTCAGAAATAAAATAGGAGAAGGACTCGATGTCTTCTCCTGGGCTATATTTGCAGGCACAGGTACTTGTACCTGCATACACACACGTACATACCTCACACTCACAACACACATATACATATACGTGCAAAAATCAAATAGGAGAGTACTTCCAGAGAGTCTGTAACAAAGTGGAAAGTGAGATAAAGAAGGAGAGAGATTAAATAGGAGAAATTCAGGGATGAGTTAGCCTGGCTTTGACGTTTTGGGGAGGTGGGGAACATAAAAAGTACTTCAGAATCTATCATGTCATGAAGACAGAAGGACAATTATTTTCAAGCATCAGACAGTCCTGGAGAACTCTGGCTGTGGTGGTACTGGGGTTTAAATGCCCAGACACCTCCTACAAGGCCACTGGATTTATTAAGAGTAATTCTCTAGAAATAAAGAAAGTCGGAGGTGATCATGTGACTTTGACCAAGGGACCCATGAGATCAATAACATCAACTATGGGATTCATTTCCAAATGAGGCTAAGAGGCAGCCCATCACGTAGAATTTACACAGAGAGAATGAAACCACCGTAAACCTCTCAGCCTCATCCAGAAATTCAGAGTGCTGGGGTAAATCTTCACTCCAGACAGGCATTGTCTTCTGTTTTCTCCTGCAGCAGCCAGACCCAGCGGAGTTGGGCAAGAACTTTCAAATGAAGAGTGAAGGGTTCATTATTATATTGGACTGAACACTGACTGGGGACCATGATCTGAGATTTAAAGTGAACACACACTCTATATTACCTAAAAGAAAAAAAAAACTACCAAAGTCATCACATTTCTTAGTTTGAACGGTGGGAAAGGAGAAGGCTAGCCTCACTGGGGAGAACTTTCTTTGAGACAACATCCTGGGGGTCTTGCAGAAGAGCATGCCATTGTTTTGAAAATATTCAAGTCATCCACATCAAACTTTGTGATTATTTCCAGAATGGATCAGAATTGGCAATTCCAAGAAGATTAAGTTTTCCTGTTTGTTTCTTTATTTTCATGTTCTAAGGGTCTCTTTTAATTTTCAAATACCAAATTTGAGAACTTTACTTGAAGAGAGAGGCTCACTCACCTTCCTTGAGCTCCAACAGCTACTCTTTATCACAAGAGTCTTCTATTTAGAGGACTTGAATGGTTTCCAATAAGTTACAACCTAAATAGTCTAACTAAGGACTTGTTTCCTTGAGAAGTCTCAGAAACAGTAATTTATTCCCATTGATGAATGCTAAGGAGTTTATAAGGATTTTCTTTGAATCTTTGTTTTTAGGAATATTTTACTTCTATGTGTATGTGTGTGTGCACGCACACACACACATTGTAGTGTAGTTTGTGTGTAGTGTGTATGTGTGCACATGTATATGTGGCTGTGCATGCATGTGCCTGTGAGGACCAGAGATAAACATTAGGTAGCTTCCTGGATCGCTTTCCACCTTATTATTTGAGACATCGTCTCATACTGAACCCAGTGCTCACAGACTTGGCTACCCTGGCTGGTCAGAAAGCTCCAGGGGTATACCTGTCCCCAATCTCTCTCTTCTTGCACTTAGGATACATGTATGCACAATCATGCCTGATTTTTCACATGATATCTGGGGATCCAAATTCAGGTACTCATGATTTCCAAAATGAGCAGTCACCTCCCAGTCTTGTGATTTTCTGTTTTTGTTGAGTTTCTTTTGCCTGTGGTGGCTTGAGTCAGAGTCCTTGATGGAAACTACAAAGGTGCTAAGGATGTGCTTTCCAAGATACCTTTGCCAGATTGTCACTATAAGACAGCATCATTCTCCATTTCAGAACTGAGGGCAAAAATACAGAAAATTCAGTAAATTGCACAACTGGCCAACTGACAAATTCCGGCAATCTGGCTCCTCTGTCTCCAGGGAGACCGTTTCCCCATTCTTCCTGTTACAGCGTTGGAGAGAAGTCATTGACATCATGGACTCAGGCTTTTGTTTTGGAAGGTTCGAGAGTCTTTTCAGAGAGGTGGAAAGTAATACAGTTAGTTAGCCTGCTGTATGCAAGATGAAAAGAAAATGTTTTTCTTTGCTCGGTCATTCCATTTTTAAAAGCACACAGAGAGACAAGTCTATGGATGCTGACACTAATGTGTGTGGGAAGGCTCAGTAGTAATGAAAACACTAATTTATCTTAGTCGAGCCATTAATCGGGTTCCTTCCTTCCCTCTTAGTAGAAATTGCTAACAACGTGGGACTGAATCCTGAGTGGAGGTTTGTTATCGTTTGCTTCATTAAATAACACTCTCAGAGGCATGGGCTTATAATTATGTCTTCCCTTCCTTATGCCCAGTACTTCAAATCATCATATTTATTTATGAGACACAGTAAGTGTTACTCCTCTTCCTGCAGCTGCTACCGTGGTACATAGGTCTTAGTTTTTGGTTTTTACCACATTAGAACAAATTCTCATTAGACTTTATCACATTTCTTGTGCAGCATTTCCAAGCCGTCTCCTTTCTTTACAGATAGGGAAATTCTTATCTCGGGTAATTTTCTCAGGAAGAGATTTTGACCATGCAATTTTAAAGTTCTATAAGATGAGAAGGGAAGAAATGATTTGTATAAAGTTTATCTTTTCCTTTTTAAACTAATTAGGCAGTTCAGTTATTCTTCATTTCCTGTGTATACATTGATGTAAATAACAAGCTATTGCACTCTAGAAAAGAAAACCTTCACATGAATGGTTCATCAGAGATACTAAGGATAGCAGCAGCATCGTTGCTGGCATATTCAAGTCCACAAGCAGTGGGGAGGACACCTATTTCACTTGGGATACGTTTATGTAGACAAATCTCAAAGCATACACTTGGATAACCAAATTTCCCTTGGGAAGTTCTGTACAAATCAGCAAAGTTACTTCTACGTAGGTAGAAGGTCCAAAACTGATATTGAATAGATAACATGTCTGACTCTCTGCTGTTTTACATGCATCACTCTGCTGAGCACTCTGTTTAATCTTCATAAAAGTCCCTGTAATCAAGGTAATATTCTGTTCCCTCTTCAGTTCAGGTAATTGAAATAATCTTGGCCAAAACCAGATTTATTTTAATATGATGAATTGGGATTTAAGTTTTATTAATTTTTTTAAAAAAGATTTACTTTTAAGACAAGGCCTCCTATAGCCCAAGGTGACCTCAAATTCATTATCTAGCTGATGACCTTAAACTTCCGGTTCTCCTGCTTCTACTTTCCAAGTGCTGAGATTACAGCTATGTGCCACCACTCCCAGCTTGGATTTAAATGTCTAATTATCCAGTTTTCAGAGTTTAACTTCTTCCTTGGGCTACCTATCATCATAGGAGAAGAGAGGCCATTTTTGGGAGTCAATTAAACTTGGAACCAGAATTCTTTCCTATGGTGTTAACAAATTTGATTATGAGCAAAACAGAGGTAGCCAAAGAAACCTGTGTTGCTATTTTATTTGAGGAAAGGTAGAGGTATTAGTGATTTTAGAAAGACAACTCTTTAGGTTCAACTTAACTACTCTCTAAGAAGATAGATCCCAAAGGGTAACAAATACATTTCTATCAGTCTTTAATTTGACTCTTTCTTCTGCTTGAAAGCTCTTCACTCAGGTATTAACATGCAAACTCCTCCCCTTCTTGAAGCCTTTGCTCAAATGTCAACTTCTCCCGAAGCCTAATTTTACTGTCATATTTAAAATAAGAAACACCAGAAGCAAAACTTCCGATTCTCGCCGTAAGTTGCTTCAGTCTTTGCACCATACAACCTGCCATTTTTTAGTATACTACCCAATTGACTTAACCGCTATGCCAATCACTTTCCTCATTAAGACTGCACACAATGCAAAGAAGGAAAACTTAAGTCTGTTTTATTTAGGGATGGACTCCAAACTCCCACAACTACACAGTGAACATACATTTAGTCTTATAAATAAAGCAGGAAATTTGCCCTCAGGAATTATCATCAGGCCCCTGACACACAAGACTGGTCAAGCACAGACCTTGTCCTGAGGAAAAAGCTCAGTGCTATCTTGAACATTGCAGCAGAGTTCTCCCTCCCTCTCCCTTTGTTTTCTTTCTTCTCTCCTTCATTCTCTCTCTCTCTCTTTCCCTTTCTCTCCCCCTCTCTTCCTCCTCCTCTCTCTCTCTCTCTCTCTCTCTCTCTCTCTCTTTCTCTCTCCCTCCCTCTCTCCCTCTCTCCATTCCATCTCTTTCACCTACTACAGTAGTGTGGAGGAATCAGTTCATTTTGGAGAAACCATGTCTGTGGTTATCTGGGGTAACAAACACTAAAGTCATCTTTTCTTCTCCATAACTTCACTTTCTGCCCTTGTAATCCATGTTGTTCACACACTAAATGCAGCAAAGTGGGGAAGGAGAAGTAACAACGAGCTAGAAGTGTTTTCTACTGTTCTTATCAGGAAAGCTTGATCAGGGCAAATTGACTCTTCCAAAGCAAAGTGCAATTTCTTTCATCTCTATAATTCAGAATGGCTCTCTCCATCAATGCTATTGATTGCACCTTAATGTGTAATGTAGAGCGTCCAATAAAGACACCAATGGGACTAACTGCACTCTAGGAAAGGGGAAACATCTTGTAAATAAAGTAAACCCAAGAGCTTTGGGGTAGAAGATGAAAGGCAGATGAAAGGATGGTCAGAAGGAATCCACAGATCATCATGTTAGTTTTCACAGTAGATTTTGAAATTAACATTAACAGGAGGCAGACAGACCGGTGTAAATAGCTCCCTACATTGTCTGACTATGAGAGGGTATGAAATTCTTTCTTTGGAAATCAGCAGCAACAGGTCATGATTTTGAAGATGAAGGAACAAACTGCAGCCTGTACTAGCCAAGTCTGATTTGTTATCGGCTTTTGTGATTAGTGTGGCTGTGTATGTATGTATTCACGTGTGTGCCAATAGGGGTGAGTATGCATGGAGGCCCCAAATTGACACCAGATGTCTTTCTTGAACACTTTCCACTTTATTTGTTAAGATAGGGTCTGTTGCCAAAGCCAGAGCTTGCCCATTCTGGCCATACTAGCTAGACAGTTTGCCCCAGGGATCCTCTGTCTCTGCCTTCTGAGTTCTGAGATCATAAGCAAAAACATACTGGCCTGACTTTTACATGAGCTCAGAGACTCATTCTTCTGGAGCTTTCGTACACAGAGCCATCTACCCAGCTCTCCCATCTGTTTCCATATGATTCAAGAGCTAATGATGGTTTTTATAGATTTCACTGATAACAAAACAAAATAAGAGTGATATTTTGGTATATGTACATATTGTAAGATATTCACATTTCAGTATTGGTAAGGAAAGTTGGGCTGGAATACAGCCACTTTCATTCCATCCTGTTTAGACTTTGACTAATTTTGTTTTATATTAATAGAATGGAGTATTTACAACAGAATGTATGTATATGGACCACAAAGCTGAAAATATTTGCCATTACTCCTTTACAGAGTAAGTTTACCTCCTCCTGGCTTAGAACTTCAGTTGTTTGTCTGTACTTTTGGAATGGAGATGTAATAGGCTTTCTTTCCTACAGATACTTTTCCTTAATAAGATAAAATCTGAATCCAGTGCGTTTATTCCATTATGATATACTATATCTTAATACCTTTTCTAATTTTGCTGCTGCACAGTCTTTTTAAATGTCTGTCAGCCTGAAAACAATTCATTAACAGCTCTGTATCTTGTGAGAAGTAATAAGTGCTGTTCATTAATTTAAGCAAAATTTCAATTTTATTGACTTTTCCTTCAAATGGTTCTCAGTTTCATAAAACTGAACTGCACCTAATAGAGAATTAAATGTCTACATTTGCCTCAAAAGTTGAAACTGCCTTAATTTTTTAGATTCTTATTAGAATGTGTTGATTTTTTTTCTTAGCGCAGAAAATGTCATATGTGCTCTAAGACCTTTTCTAAATGAATTGGAACCTACAGGATCAACATCGTGGGCATAAGAGAACTTGTTAATCATGGTTTCCAGTCTGGCGATGCAGCCAGCAGAGGAGCTTAGTGCTGTTGGTGGCTATAAATCCACTTGAATGTTTCCTTTCTACTAATTTGTAAGGACAAATAGGATTCTATTACTCTCACTGTTGGATTCCCTTTTCTCCCAGCTTCCATATTTTTAACAGAAGCACCAATACCTTGCAAATTTTCCCTTTTCAAAGCTTAAGGTCTCCTCTGGTGCCCATTTATCAGGCTTAGCCTCAGGTTGCTGTGGCTGTCAAATAAACATGAAACAAACGAACAAACAAAAACAAAAACCAAACCTCCAAACCCTCAAAACAACCAAAAATGGACACACAAGACCTAAATCTCCAAGGTGCACTGGTGTTACCTCTGCTTGTGTCTCTCCCCTTGGTTTTGCTCAGTTTCGGAATATCTCCGTCTTCCCATGATCCTGCTGGTCTTAAAAGCTCTTAAGCGATGTGTCATTGCTGCTCCCATAAGACATATTTTGTTTATTGTTGCTTTCCAAGCTCTATTTCTATATGATACCAAATTTCAGTTTCTAGGATGAGAAGGAGGCTCTACTCCTGCCTTCCCTGAAACTTGAGTTCTAAAGTGACACAGAGTTGTGAAAACCAGCAGGTTTTCAGTCTTACTCATGGTGTTTCTGCATTTCTGGTCTCATTATCCTACAAATGTTCATGTCCCCAGAGAAGCTCTTGTCACTTTGTCCTTCTACTCTCTGGGGTTGGTTCCAAAATCTTCTTCATAATCATCCCTCCATTTATTGGATTTGATCAGCTCACCTACAATCTACCCTTCATTGGGGCCTCTCCAGTGCTTCCATATGTCACATAGCCATGTCCTCCACATAGAAACATACCCTCCAGTTATCCAACTTGAGTTTCACAGGCTGGCTTCAAAATCAGCTTAGTAGTCAGTTAAAGGAGTGATATTATATGATATTAATAGCAGAAAGAAGTAAAAGGAAATTTATTTAATATTGGAAAAGGGACAAAGAGATTCACCCCCAAATTTGTCTTTAGGGCATGAAAGTGGGATGCGGTTTAAAAAGAAGATCAATATTTGTGTGTCCAAGCGGTTCTGATCAAGGTGTGGTTCTACCCACCATTGACTCAACATTACGTTGTGGGGCTGGGAGAAACTGGGCTGGGTCTTAAGCCTTGTACTATAAGGAGATCCGGCAAGAAATAATTGTTAGAAACCTCTTTGCAGTCAGAAATTTCCCTTCTGGCAAGGGCCATGTTCTTTCAACATGAGATTTATGAATAAAATTCCCAGTTCTGTGTAGTTCACTGTTTCAGTAGTTTAGTGGTCAGACTGAGAAACAGATTGTTCGTCACTTTAGATGGTTTTCATTTCAGCCAGGCCAGTTACACTATTTAGAGGGAAGAGTGAGGATTATAATAGTTAGGAAACACAAAAAGACTCCGGAAGCTCTGAAAACTTGACAAGCTCCATGAGGGTTATGCAAGTAGCAACAATTGCTAGGGAGGAAAGACTTTCCAACCAGCTCGGCTGCCTGCAAGTAACAAGGAATTCTCAGGATCTAGCGTTCATGAGTCACTACCTACGCTGAGCAGGGCTTTTTGGTGATGCAGCTGCCCCTGAGTCATCTGTGCCTGACAGTAACTCCTTATCCGCGCACCTTAATAAACTCACTGGTTCACCAAACTAGACTTAAAAAACAACAGGAATCATAGGAATGATAAAACAAAAGCAAACAAATCAAATTGGAAACAACAAGTAAACAGAAGGAAAAGTGCCTAAGAAAAGGCATAAGAAACAGAAACAGATAGAGACACAGAGAAATAAAGGCCCTGTAGGATAAAAACAAACAAAAACAAACAAGATAGATAGATGGTAGATAGATAGATAAATAGAGCTAGATAGATAGATAGATAGATAGATAGATAGATAGATAGATGTAAAAATAAAAATAAAAACATGGGGTAAAATAGCGCTGTCATGGCACCATGAGACAATGAGCCTTCAAAGATGCTTTTGGATTCATTTCCTAGAAATGGGGGCAGAGAGTGAGGAGAGACCAATAGGAGGGAGACTGCTACAGAGCTGGAGATGAGACTGGGGGACTGGAGAAGAGGAGGGAGAGGGAAGAGCTGAAGCTCACACACCTGCTTCACGGCCTACTTGATTCCTTAGCAGGTTTGGCAGTCAGGGTCCCAGGGAACACTTGCTGGAGTCAGGGACTGAGACAAACGGATATGTGATCTGAAGTAGATCTGTATTACATGCTAGAGACTGGGATGGAGAAAAAGTGGAGGCCTCCTGAGGTGTTTTACTACAGAATTGGAGATAAGACTGGGGGACTAGATTTTTGAGGAGAGGAGAGAGAGGTGAAGATCTGCAATTCGTCTGCCTGCTCCCATGCCTCCCATCTTTTTTGATGCCTCGTTGACATTCTGGGCTCGCCTGTCGAGGTGCAAGGTATCTCACTTCCACAAAGAATATCTGTGGAATAGACAAGCTATACTAAGGAATGATAGGTCTGTGAAGTTATAGACTACACATGGTTCCTTCTTGTATGGGTCAGGTTCCATATATCATATTCTTTATTGCCTTTGTTCCAAGTGTTTGTAATCATCTGTCTCATTTGATGGAATCTTCTAGGGCCAGTGGATTCAATATTCTATTCTTGAAACAGCAGCTTTTTCCTACAGGTGAATGGGTGAGCCTTCAGCACAAAGTGACATTTAACTGGAAGAAGGGTCTATTCTGTTTTGATTCTCTACAGGGATGTTTTATGGTTACATAGGCTCCGTCTATTCAGAGATTCTGTCCAGGTGGAACTTGATATTCCCCTAGTGTTCTTTGGAATAGGGATCCACTTTAGATTTGTGAACTGCCAAACATGCTGGTGAAGGCTTTCAGATCCCTTGCCTCTAAGCAGGGATTCTAATTAGTTATGTACTCATTATTTAATGAATGTAATTGTTCACAAATTCAATTGTTTCTTCATTACTCCTTTCATTTGTAGGCCCTCTGGGACATTGATGACTTTGAACTATTTAGTACATAGGAAGCAGTTACAGGTCTCAGAATCTGCACAGAGCTGTTCACCACTATTAGGGAAAAGACACTTTTGCAAAGACAGGGAAACTCTTGTGACAGATCATTCCCAACTGTTAGCAGTGTAACATAATGAAAGTTAATAGGCCAGTAATAGAAGATGGAAAGAATGTGGATTCTTGCTCAGATGGTTCCCCTAGGAGTCTTTTCTTCAGCCACAGGGCTCAGAAACACAGATTCCTGCCATGTTGTAGCTCCATCTTCCTGTAAACTGAGAGAGTTCATGGTGTTCAGCCATCCAATAAAGAAAGAAAAGAAAAGAGCACATATGGGAAGATTGTGGGGGTAGGGCCATAAAGACAAGTGCTATTCCTTCTGCTCGATCCATCCTTGTGGTCCAGACTCAACTATTGGCTTCATCATAGGCCTGCAAATGCAGATCAGATGGCTATCTTAGAGTAGAGGGAAATAACTTCACTCACAGCAAGTAAAATGCTAGTCACCATGCCAGCTTTTGCTCTTCAATTATTTCAAGTGTTGGTGTTCCCCCAACCACTGACATTACCCTATTTCTCAGATTGTTTTAAAAAAATCTAGTATAGAGACAATGGTTATGTTCTATCGGGAACCCACCAAGGCCAGCTGGCCTGGGTCTGAAAAAGCATGGGATAAAACCAGACTCTCTGAACATAGCGGACAATGAGGACTGCTGAGAAGTCAAGAACAATGGCAATGGGCTTTTGATCCTACTGCACGTACTGGCTTTGGGGGAGCCTAGGCAGTTTGGATGCTCACCTTACTAGACCTGGATGGAGGTGGGTGGTCCTTGGACTTCCCACAGGTCAGGGAACCCTGATTGCTCTTCGAGCTGATGAGGGAGGGGGACTTGATCGGGGGAGGGGGAGGGAAATGGGAAGCGGTGGCAGGGAGGAGGCAAAAATCTTTAATAAATAAATAAATTAAAAATAAATAAATAAAAGAGTTAAAAAACAAATATAAGTAAAGGTAAATATAAAATACATTTAAAGATTGCAAATAAAATAAATTTGCATATGCTAATTATACTTCATAATTTATATTAAGAATCCAGTCAAGTAAAACTATTTTGGATCAAAGAAAAAAAATAAAAAATCTATATATTAGCTCCACAAAGCTATAGTGGAGGAATGTCAATTGTACAGCTACCTACCAGCCACTTAAAAAACAAACCACTTTGAAGACAGGGAAATGTTTGCCTTTGTCGTAATTATCATCTACATCTGTCATTCATCTTTAACTCTCTCTCTCTCTCTCTCTCTCTCTTTCTCTCTCTCTCTCTCTCTCTCTCTCTCTCTCTCTCTGTGTGTATGTATGTATGTATGTATGTGATGCATGTATGTGGGTATGTGTGCCTGTGGAGACCAGAGGTTAGTGTTGGGTGTCTTCTGTCACTCCCAACTTCAAGTTTTTAGATGGGGTCCCTTGCTGAACCCAGAGCTCACTGAATGACTAGTCTAGCTCACTAGCAAATCTCTAGGACCCACCTGTCTCTAGCTCCCAGTGCTGGGATTGATTGCAGGCACAAGACCAACTTTCTAGACTGGTGCTGGGTATCCAAATTCAGGTTTCCACACTTGTACAGCAAGCATTTTATGTACTGAAACATTCCCCCAGTCTCCAACTGACTCCTCTTTCTTACAAAGTGATCTTATTTCTTAAGAAAGAAAATGAAACCCTAATACACTGTACCTCCCTCAGTGGTTTGCTCTCATAACACAAATGTCTTTCTTCTCTTGCCATTTCCTCTTGTTTCCTGCTGTCACCAAAGATCAATACCAACTCCCCTTTTAGCCTATTACTTTTACTTTCTCTCTGTATTTCCCATTATTAGAGACCACTTATGCCTCTGTTCTTCCTTCCAATCAATCCTTAATTTAATCATATTCAAACTTATGTACCACATCTATATTTAACCTCCTGTTTCTCTTCAGGTTCACTTATCCTTTTAACATTTTGTGAAACAGCTGCCCATATTTACTGCCTCTGTGTCTTTACCTATCACTTTATTTTAACCCATTTTATCTGCATTCTATCCTCCCATTCTAGGGAATAAATTATATCCAAAGGCATTATGAACTTTGATCTAAGCCAATGGATCTTAGTCCTTGCTCTATTTGACATCTCAGCATATTTGATTTGAGGGAGATTCTGTCCCTTCTTAGAACACTTCTTATAGCTTCTATGGAGGCACAGTCTGTTCTTTCTCCTATCACTGTTCGGAAATCTGTTTGATATTTTGTCCTCTATAGAATTTTTTCCCCTGAGACATGGCTTCCCTGTGTAACCCTGGCTGTCCTGAAACTCATTATATAGACCAGGTCAGCCTCAAACTCACAGAAATCTGCCCCCCTCTGTCTCCTGAGTGCTGGAATTAAAGTTATGCACTACCACTTTTGGCTATCTATACTTTCTTAAATGACAATATTCCTGAAATATTTTTCAGTTCTTCTTCTCCGAATATATTTGGAGAAATATTCATGAATATATATTTCATCAGAAACAACACCTACTTTCTTAGATTGCTGTTTTTTCATTCTGGATTATTGTTTACTGAATCAGTATCAAGTTAAAATCCCCTTTACCACCCAAAACAACCAAACAAACAAAAAAATGAGCATCATCACCACCACCAATATCAACTTCCCAGACCTGACTTTGCTTAGTTTGCAATTTCTTTGTGAGAACTTAAATTTTCTCGCAGTTGTCCCCATGTGATCTTTGATTTCTTCAGTCTTCAGGTTTTTTTTTTATTTTTGTTTTTATCTCACCCTACCACATGGTGTCTGCTTCCATCTTTGTACCAGGGCAGCTCTTGATAAAGTCATTAGCAACCTTCCTTTCCTAAACTCATTGGAAGCCATTTTCTTTCTTGACTTCTTAGAAGCCTAAAGTCTATGGAGTGAGTGTGTTCCTTCTTTGCAGTCCATGTTGGTTCTCTAACCTCACACTTTTGCTTTGACCTCTGTGACTGTTCTCTCCCTGATACTTTGTGAGCTCCACTCAAATGATCTCCCCTTTAGATTCTGGACTTCTCAAAGGCTCGGCCTACAAATGATTTTTTTTTCTGTCAAGCTTCCCCTGTGCTTTTCATTAATTAAGATGTTTATGTCCTAATGATCTATAAGTTGATTCAGGATTCTATCTGACATCTTTTGTGAACTTCACACTCAGTGTGTTCAATTTTCTCCACATTGTTGACATTTTGATATGAAAACGTTGAAAATTCTTTGGTTCAGTATTTCAAATATTGATACTTTTCACTTTTGTCCCTAAATGTAGATCATTCCTCCAGGGTTTCCAGTTTCAGTGAATGGCACCATCACTCATTCAGATATGCAAACTAGTTTTCTAGGAAGTATCTTAAATACTACCTCTTGCAGTTTTCTATCCACTTAATATATTTTCTTTTTAGTTTTTCTTTTAAAGCACCTTCCAAATTTGTTTATTTCTCTCCATAATGCAATATACTCTTCTAGACATATCTTTTTAACTTTTTATTCTTTAAACATTATATGCCAGGTGGTGGTGGCACTTGTCTTTAATCCCAGCATTCGGGAGGCAGAGGCAGGCAAATTGCTAAGTTCAAGGCCAGTTTAGTGTACAAGAGCTAGCTCCAAGACAACTAGTACTGTTACACAGAGAAACCCTGTCTCAAAAAAAAACCACCAAAAAAATTATACAATATATTTTAATAGTATTCTTTCCCCTCTTCCAATTCCTTCCAGATCCTCCCCACCACCCTTCTCACCAACTTGATATTTTTCTTATGATCTTTCTCTAAAAAGTCCACACAAATTAAAAAAAAAACCACTGAATTAGATATGTGTTGGCCAACTTCTCCAGAGCATGGTGCTTGACATAACGAGCGTCATTTCATTGAAGAAAACTGATTTACCTTCTCCCAGCATCTGTCAATTACAAATCGATTCTTGACTAGAAATAGGACTTTTACCCACTTTCTCTCCTCCATGCTGGGGTTTTGAAAATAGTTTTAGATTTATTTGTGTGTATGAGTGTTTATTCTGCATGCATGTATGTATGTGTACTATATGTGTGCCTATTACACATGGATGTCAGAATGAGTCATTGGCTTCCCTGGAACTAGAATGACAAGCTGTTCTGAGCTACTGTGTAGATACTAGGAACTGAAACCATATGCTCTGCAAGATAACAGGTCCTTTGAACCGGTGAGCCATCTTTCCAGTCCTTCCTGTACACATTTTCAAACAGTCTCCCTGTCTCTTATGTTTCTTCCACATTGAAGTCTTTAAAAGAAATATGTCTCTCTTATCCTCACTTCTGAAACTTTCTCTTTATCCAGCCTATCTTTGTCTATGACCTGGGAAATCCTCTTTTGTAATTTTGATCTCATTGCAAGCATTATTTTGAGCAAGGAAGCCTTCATCTATAATTTAGACTAAAATCCGTCTCTGTTAGATATTTATATAGGTTACTATATTTTTCTTTCACAGAACATAGCAGAGTACATTTCTATTTGTGGCATTTTATTAGTGCTGTATGTTCTTCACAGCATTACATAGCCTGGCCTTTATTGCTAACCTCTATATTATCACTCAAGCATGGAGTATGGTACATGCCATTTATCAATACTCAGAAAATAGTATCTTCAAGTGCCAACTGTGTCATGCCAAATTCTAAAATTATTTCCAGATCAAGGTTCTTTCCTGATCATCAGATCTTCATAAGCAACTCTTTACCTGGCTATCTTTATCTACATCACCGGTATTTAACGTCAAGAAACCACAAACTATGTTCATCATTTATTTTACCTCGTCAAACCCTATTCCTCCTTTGTACATTTGTACAAATTAGATAGCAAGCATGAATTTTACTGTCCCTCATGCTTCTGGTATGATAAAAGTGCTAGTACTATTCATTGTTAAACAATGTTTCCTGATAGTTGAATTCTATTCTGTCTCTAGCCTGGATTACAACAAATCAACCTTAATGGGTTCCCTCCTACGAGTCCTATGTTCATTGTACGCATTAACCTTTATAAAAAGTTATCTGTATAAAATGAAAATCAGATCATAACCATTTCCTCACTATGTAGAAAAGCTTTTAACTGAAATGTCCCATCCACCCTCTATTCTCCACCCTAATTTTTCATCCCATTTCTTGCCATTTTCCATTTCCATACACGCTCTAGAACTTTAGTTCACCAAATGTACCCTCCTCTCTTATACTTTAAGATAATTTGTAGTAGGCGGATCTCTGTGAGTTCGAGACCAGCCTGGTCTACAGAGCTAGTTCCAGGACAGTCTCCAAAGCCACAGAGAAACCCTGTCTCAAAAAACCAAAAAAAAAAAAGATAATTTGTATTAGGAAGCTATTACTGAATAATAAATTAATTTGAAATATAATTTTTGACATTGATGATTTATTACTTCCCAATGTCTTACGGGTCCACTGAGGATTTCTGCTGATATGAGCCATATTCATCTGCTTTACATTGTACTGCTCCACTTGCTTTTGTTCAGTTGGCATGCCAATTTGGGGTTGACTAGTTTATTTGATGTAGTAGAACATCACCTAGCATGCTTCTGTTCTCTTCCACACAATCTATCACCCTTCAGTAGGAGACTCTGGGGTTATCCCATGGATGTGACTTATTTCAAATAAAGAAAGCAGGATAATACAGTCCTAAGCATGACATAACATGACATCACTTTTGCAACATAATATTGGACAAAACAAATTTTAAGATTATTCCAGATTTAAGAAGCTGGAAAAATACTCCATGTTATAGAGGGGTAGATACATAAAGAGATGTGAATCAGGGATAATAGGTTTGACCGATCATTAATCATACTTCTTTTGCATAGAATATTGTTACTAACAGAAAATATCAGCCAAGCAGGGGCTCTATGACTGATAACAAACCTAAAATGCAAAATGCAATCAATTAATACCAGCATATGCATCTCTTGACATTTAACTTTCTGATTAAAGATAAAACAGTATCAAATATCTTTACCACCACACATTTCCCCCTTCCTTTTAATTTATTTTTCTTCAGTAAAATCTATGAAGCATGAGTGTGAACTTTTTGTAGATTCTGCCTTGCAAACTGTGATGATTTGATTAGGTATGGCCCCCATAGGCTCATGTGCTTGGATGCTTGGTCTACAGGGAGTAGCACTATGAGGAAGTATAACCTTGTTGAGTAGGTACGGCCTTGTTAGTAGAAATGTGTCACTTTGGAGGTGGACTCTGGGGTCTTATATATGCTCAAGCTCTGCCCGGTACACAGTCTGATCAAGATGTAGAACTTTCAGGTCCTCCTCCAGCACCACGTCTGCCTACACACCATCACGATGCCACCATAACAATAATGGACAAAACCTTTGAACTGTAAGCTTGCCCCAATTAAATGCTTTCTATTAGAAAAGTTGCCCGGGTCATGGTGTTTCTTCACAGCCATAAAACTCTAACTAGGACAGGAGTTGGTACCAGGGACTTGGATATTGCTGTGTCAGGCTTGACCATGCTTTTGTGTGGAGGGATGTGGACTTTGGGAGTTGGGTTAGAAAAGCAGTTGGATGCTTTAAGTGAGGCTTAATGGGACATTCTAGTAGGAGGATGGGAGACAGTGGAATGGTGCTGAGGGTGATTTGAACTGTAGGGGTCCAGCTCAATAGGTTTCAGAGAAGTAGAATTTTAGTATGTTGCCTAAAGATAATTCTTGTGATATTTTGGTAAAGAATCTGGCTATTTTATGTCCGTGACTGATGAGGCTTCCTGAGGTTAAAGTGAAGAGATTTGATTTAATTGTATTGACAAAGGAAATCTCAAAACAGCCTAGTATAGATTCTTCTTATGAAGATTTATAACAAAAATAAGTTAGTTGAGCAAGTACAAGTACAAAATGTACAGAATAAGAAAGGGGCCATCAGGTGGATCTAATTCCTGTGATCAAGGAGATAAACAGATAGAAATGAAAAAAAGGGAGTGGTGACCTCAAGGCAAGATCCCACCAAACTAAGTTTCCAACTTGTGAAATTAAAGGAATTAAAGAAAACTTTAAAACTGGGTGTGGTGGTGCACACCTTTAATGTGAGCACTCAGAAGGCAGAAGCTAGAGGATCTCTGAGTTTGAGGCCATCCTTGTATACGAAGCAAGTTCCAAGACAGCAAAGTTTAGGCAGTGAAGGAAACCATCTAAAACACAAAGCTGATGAAGACAGAATCGAACAAGGGGGCCATGTTCCAGCTCCAGCAAGAAGCAGAACTTGGCAGCTTCAGTTACGTGGTTCCTGTTTTACAGTAAAGACACAAAAGAAAGTCATTATGGAATCTCTGTCTGTGACTAAGGAAAGCCACTGAGGCCAGGTTTGTGTCAAGTGTGTCACTGCATGGAGGCCCAGAGAGGTCATTTTGTGAAGCTGTGAAGGTAAAGCTTGGATTGCCTTGGAGACTCTAAGATGTTAGTGATGTCAGAGCCATGAGATACCTGCCAAGGAGAGCTGCTAAAAGAGAACAGAACCAGTCCAAGAGAGAGAAATGTGTTTCAGTCAACAAACCTGAAAGGAGTTGGAGATTTAAAGAGCATTTTAACATCAAATATGGAGATGTAAATTTCAGAGTTTGCATAGATAGTTTTTGGTCTTGCTTTGGTCCATTATTTCCTCACAAGCCTCACTTTCCTCCATTTTGGCATGATAAGGTACATCCTGTGACATTTTATGTTGGAAATATAATCTGTTTTTGATTTTGATTTTATAGGGGGTTACAGTTAAGAAATTTCATGAATCTCAGAAGAGATTTTGAACTTTGGATTTTTAAACATGATTGAGACTGTGATAGAGTATGAGGACTTTGGAAGTTGAACTAACTGCACTTTGCATTACAGCACGGCTATAAGCCTGTGGGGATCCAAGAGTGGAAAGTGATGGTTTGAATAAATACAGCTCACATGGACTCATGAGCTTGCGTGTTTGGCCCATAAGGAGTGGCACTATTAGAAGGTGGGGCTTTGTTGGAGGAAATTTGGCCTTGTTGGACAAAGTGTGCCACTGTAGGGGCAAGCTTTGAGATCTCATATCTGCTCAAGGTATGCCCAGTACAATCTTTCCCTGTTGCCTGTGGATCAAGATATAAAATGTTCAGCTCCTTCTCCAGCACCATTTCTGTCTGTGTGCCACCATACTCCTGCCATGGCGATAATATACTAAACCTCTGAACTGTAAGCTACCCCCAATTAAATATTTTCTTTTAGAGATTTGCTGTGCTTATGGCATCTCTTCACAGCAATAAAACCCTAACGAAGACACCGACTTTTCATAGAAATACAACATGGATGCGGATGTCATGGGTACAAATCTACCCGATTTTCTCATAGGACAGAAGTATGTTCTTCTTCCCCATTCTTACTGCACTGTTGTTTACACATTGCTAACCTGATAAGAAGTACGCCACCGCTTTATCTATAAATTACTTTTTTGTCAGGCAGGGCTCAATGATTTTCATCCTGTCTTGAGTCTTCTCCAAATCTTTGACGCGTCCCAGAAAAGCTAAACTGGTATTTAAGATACAGTCTCAAGAGCAGCGAGGTGTGCTGCTCAAATTTCTCTCACACGGCTGCCTTCTGTTTTGGCATCTTATCATGTTTATTTCTGTGTTGTGACCGACTTTTCTTAATTGCATTTTTCACGCTTTAATTTAGTTTCCTCAGCCACACGACACCTAATTCTAAGCTTTCTCTGTATTCTCTTATGATATGATTTTCTAGTCCTTTTCTTTCTTCCCTTCTCACATTCTTCTTTTGAAATCCTATTTTTCTCCTCTTTCAAATTATTATTACTTTAGATATGTGACTCTACAGGGAATACTAATCTCTCATCATAATATAATGCATTTCAATTGCAAATAGCAATAACACTGCCATCATTTATATATCTAAATCCATCAAAATTCTTCCAAAATATACCTGTCTCCCATTTCTACTGACCTTCTGCAATCTTCCCCTGAGATTAACTGCTGTTTATCTCCAAAGAGCAACTTAACAACAGTGACAATATATGCAAAAAGTATGTCAGAAACTCTCCAAAGAGAGTATTCAAGTTAGTCAAGCTAGGTCTCTGATTTAACAAAATTAACTCCCAAATTCCAAAAGGAATCGCCATTTGTTAATTCTATAGTGGGAGTTCTATGCATAATATACATTAGAGAGTTGCCTATTCACATTTCTGACAAGTTTCCAAGATCAAGCCCCCAGGAAAATGTTTGACAGGGCTTTATAGTAGCCTTGTGAAACATGCGTGATGAAGGATATGAATAGGATGATACTGTGGTTGTATGTCTATATTGGCTGAAGGAACTATTTGTCTAAGGGGCTTGGTAATAAATGTTTAAATTTAGGGGAATGTACTCCTCAGGTCTGCCACTGTGACATGAGAGCAGTCATAGACAACATTAAATGAAAATGCATAAAGCAGTAGACTGATCTTGGTGTATGGGTAATAATTTGTTAATTCTTGTTTTAAGTCCTATAGCACCAGGGATTTTTACTACTTCATGGAAATTTAGCTACTCATACAGTATTAAAGTTCAAAACTCCTCTGCAACCGCAATTCCTTTTTTTTTTGTTATTAGAATCTGTTACACTGTGTTAGTGTCTTCTCTTCAGAGAGATGGAAAAACATTGAGTTATTTTACTATAGAAATCAGTGCAGATTAAGACACAATCTACACATAGGCGAGACCATAAAAACATAAGAAGACATTAGCAGTTAATTAGAAATTAATGCTGAAATGCTAATTGAAGTTCTTAGATTGAAGCAACTACATCACACTTAAATTGTTAATATGGCAATTAGTTTGGCTGCCTACAAAGTACTTGTTAATAAATACTTTATAAAGACTTCTGTTACGTGAGATCACGGCAGCTTTATAAAATGTAAATTTATATGGTCTTGAAACATGTATGCAGTTTTTTTTCTTTCTTTTTGGATGCTCTAGTTATGATGACTGCTCGAAATTACTCATAATAAAATATAGTCACCATTCTGAAACTAAAGCTCAAGTATCTACAATAGTGATTCAGAATGTGTGGTCTAAAGACTAGCAATATCAACCTTAACAGTGAATGTTCATGTCAACTTTCAGGCTATTTTAACAAGACTTGTTAAAATATCTTCAATGATTGGATGGTAGTAGCACAATGTAGAGTAAAAAGGCCAGCCAAAGAAACCCCCCTGGCCCTGAAACCGGAGCCAGTGAAAGAAACATACCATGGCTCTGAAACCAGAGCTAATGAAAGAAACATTTTAGCCCTGAACCCAGAATCAAAGAAATGCACCCTGACCCTGAAATCAGGCTAAAGAAACACACTTGGACCCTGGAACCAGAACAAGTGTAAGAAATATACCCTAGTGTTGTCGGGGTTTTCTGTCCTGCCCAGTCCTTGTTCTGCCCGGTTCCCGCATTTGTTAAGACCCAAAGAAAATCACATAGAGGTCTACATTAGTTATAAACTGATTGGCCCATTAGCTCAGGCTTCTTATTAACTCTTACAACTTATGTTAGCCCATTATTCTAGTCTATGTTAGCCACATGGCTCAGTACCTTTTTCAGAGGGGCAGGTCACATCTTGCTTCTTTGGTGTCTGGGCAGGACTGCGGAGGGAGCTTCCCTCTTCCAAGAATTCTCCTGTTCTTATCAACCTGCCTCTACTTCCTGTCTGGTTGTCCCACATATACTTCCTGTCTGACTACTGACAAATCAGTGTTTATTTAAAACATAATTGACAGAATATAAACAATTGTCCTGCACCCCCCTAGCCCTGAAAATGGAGCCGAATGGCTAAAAAGGAGCTGCGAAAGAAACACAGTTTGGCCCTGAAACCAGAGCCAACTCTGCCCCTAATGAACTGACAACAAAAACAACCAATCTCTAAAAAGGAAACTAACCAAACCCTGAGCACAAAAATCTAGCACCCTGACCCTGAACCTAGAACCAGTGAAAGAAACACACCCCAGCCATAAATGCCAGATCCAGTGAAAGAAACACTTTATCCTTGAACCCAGAACCTAGTAAACACATCTGGATCCTGAAACAAGAACCTAAGAAATACACTTTGGTCCTAGAACCAGAGCCAATGAAAGAAATATGCGTTAGCCCTGAAAATAGAGCCAACAAGCTAAAAACGGATAGTGAAAGAAACATATTTGGCTCTGAAGCCACAGTCAACTCTGCCCCTGGCCAATTAAACCAACCAAGCCCTGAGCAGGAAAACTAACCAATTCCTGAGCAAAAAATCTTCTTCTTGAGAAAAATCCATCCCTAGGAAGCCCTATATAAGCCCCTCTGCTGGTTAAGCTGCTGGTTGTTGTTTCCTACCCTGACAGAGGCAGTCACCCTTCTGGACTCCTTCCCAAATAAATATCTTTCTGAAAAGAGTTTTGGGCCAGGCAGTGGTGATGCACAGCTTTAGTCCCAGCACTCAGGAGATAAAGGCAGGTGGATCCCTGTGATCTCAAGGTCAGCCTGTTCTATAGAGTGAGTTCCAGGAGTGACTTCACAGCTACTGGGAAACTCTGTCTTGAAAAAACAACAAAAAAAGAGTTTTGTGTGAAGATCTTTCCCCTGCATGGAGCAGAAGAACCTTTGCTGAGACCTTCCCTTTCCTAGGCTGAGCAGAAAAATAACAACCTTTGCTGAGATGTTCCCTTAGAGAGAACTGAGTAGAAAAAAAGTAACAACTTGTCACCCGAACTGGAGGAGATTAGTACATTTCTTCAGGGATTTCCCCTTTGGCCAGCGTAGAAGAAGTAACATCTTGGCCCAGGACAGAAGCAGCTGATAGCTCTGCTAGGTGGTTCCTTTAGGGGAACAAAACAGAACTAAAGTGTATCAACTCTCTCTCAGAGGGGAGCAGGATTGATTGCTACACCCTACAGGGAGACCATCTCCCACCACATCCCAGCGAGTCAGGATATCTTTCTCTCCAGATGTAAGGTATGCATACACACCTTTAAGTCTAGCACTTAGGGAGTCAGAGGCAGGCAGATATCTGAGTTTGAAATAAGTCTGATCTACAGAGAGAGTTCTAGGACAACCAGGGTTACACAGATATATATTCCTCAGTTGTCGTGGTAAAGCTCAAGTTTGAGAATTACAGATTTAAGACACTGATAGGTAAGCAAATAATGTTCAGCTGAGTGTGTCTCAGATGGTATAATGGAGTGATGGATTCTATGTTTTATGCTATTGGGATTCCTTTGGGTGCTTTGCAAATATTTATATCTGAGTCTCACCAAAAAGGCAACTATCTACTTGATCTAGGATGTGACATACACTTTGACGTGCAGAACAAGATTTCTGAGTTGTTCTAAATCTGCAGATGTATATAGTAAAGACGACAGTTGAGGAAGTCATAGATTATTTCAAACACAGTGGTACACTATATTTGATGGTATGGGGATGGCTATCTTATCTTTCGTCTTCTCTCATGTTAAACTACATTCTGCTTCAGTTGGAAAAGTGTATATTTGCTGTATTTATCATGGGGGAAATACAAAATATAAACCAAAGAAAAATAAATTAATTTTTAAAGAAATCAAGAAGATATGAATTTGTGAAAATGCAGATAATGCTGGAATATTTTGTTTAGACATTAGAAAAATAGACAAACCACTAACTCATCTTTTAAAAGAATATGATGAATCAAAGTCATGATGTATCAAAGTTGGGCATGGTGGTTTATCCAGCCTTGTAGTTCCAACATCTATGAGGTAGAAACATGAGCATAAAGAGGTCAAGTCTACCCTTTGCTATATAGCAATTTCAATCCTATCCTGAACTACAGGGGACCCTGCCACAAAAGTCAAAACAAATCAAAAAGTACAGAATTATGAAATATTATACATACATTCTAACAGTTTTTAAAAACTTGAATAAACTGGAGAGATAGTTATTTTTAAATAAATAAAAAGTTAGCAATAGATTGAAATTAGACAAACAATGAAAGAAATTGGAGGGATGGTGTATTTTTTTTTACAGGTGCATTCTTCAGATCATTGAGTTTCAGACATTTCCAAGCTATTAAGAGTGTTCCAGAGAAAAGAGGAAAAGAGGGACTTAAAAAAAAAGAGTAATGCTGAGAAGCACATTTGACAGTCAAAAATGTTTTCACAAACTGGTGAGAAAAAAGGAAGAGGGAGAGAGAGAATAGAAGAAGGAGAGGGGGAGAAGGAGATTAAGAGAAACTGGCAACTTCATAGGGATATCACAAAATTGATCCTAGGACAATTCAAGCATTGGTTGATTGAGGAGAGCAAAAGCCCTTGAGCCTTCTGGAACTCTCCGTTATTCATGGATGAATGGCCTTGGGGAGTTAAATATTTTCATGATTCTGAAGCATAGTTCAATACACAGATGTCATTTTAATTCAAGAAAGCAAAAATACATCCAATGTATTCAACAAAAGAAAACATACAATAAAGACTATAACTTAAAGATACAAAAGAGAGTTAAACTGGAGATATTCTGTAGGGTTGAATAATGATACACCAAAAATACCCTGGGTAATTACACAAAAATCCCAGTGCAATATGAGGGTACCTCCTTATGAGTTGTTGGCCAGGGAGGTCTCAGAAGCCCCCATCCTAAACAATACAGGCTCTTATTTTCGTTTGTTGATCACCAAAGGTAGTTAATAAGACCCACTCTGAAGATAGTACATATCTTGACTGCAAGCTATAGAGAAATCAAGCTGAAACTGAACTGGGTGTTTTCTCCTTGTGACTGTATGTGTGGAAAGAAGCTATGAAAGTTGCTGGGGGAGAAAAGGTATTATTGGTTTTAATCATCTGTGAACCCTAGGGACTACAATACAAACATGCCAGGCAAGATGTGACCATGCTTTCAATGTTTTGCGTGTAACCAACAACTCTGGACTCGAGGTTTGTTCCACAAGAGGGAACATTTGCCTGGTCTTGTGATTCTGGTCAAAAGTTCCTATCCGAAGAGATCTTAGGCCCTAGAGGTGAACTTATTAGTATTGTTTAGCTAAATTGACATGGCACCAAGCTGCCTTCTAAATCTTTATCCTTATATGCGCAAGCAAATGCCATCTGCAGCCTTGATCAAGGGAGTGTCTCTTTCCCATGAACAACAGTGAGACCGTTCGAGGTGCTGAGACTAAGTGGTAGTTGGGTGCTCAGCCCTAAACAGGACATTTCTGCCATCCCTCAGGTAACATCATCAGAAGGTAGGCTAGGAGAAAAGTAAGAGCCAGAAAATATGGACAAAAACTGTGAAATGCTGTGTTCTGGGCATGACCAGGCAATGCAGTCATGCCCTTAGAGCGGCTGTAGTTATTACAAAATACGGGGCCTATCAACAATCAACCATATCCCAGGGAGGGGCTCATGCAGCCCAACCCCTCCCAACTGAGCTATTGATGTATTCTGGGAGAGGGGCAGTCATTGCCTTCAGTTGGATACTCACTGAGGAGTCTGTTAGTCTCTCATGGATATTTGCAATTGCATAGTCACATAGCTGGTCCTGGTGAAACTCAATAGGCCTCAAAACAAAACAAAAAGACAAGAATGTGGGAAAGGAACTTGTAGGGGAGGAGTAAAAGAGGAAGGAGGCAGAAGAGAGAAGGTAGTATCTACAGTAATTAGAAATATATATATATATATATATATAGTTTATATATACGTATATATGTATGTATATGTATATATATGAAGTTAATAGAGAAAAAATTCAATTATATCAAAAGATTAAAATGTTAAAAAAATATAACACCTACTCATACTCACACATCACTTTCTTTTCATTATAAAATTTTGCCTAAACATTAGGAGTAATCCATTGCAAGGATCAAAAACTACTAGTGGGCCTGGAGAGATGGCTCAGAGGTTAAGAGCACTGGCTGCTTTTCCAGAGGTCCAGAGTTTAATTCCCAGCAGCAACATGGTGGCTCACAACCATCTATGAGATCTAATGTCCTCTTCTGGCGGGCAGGCATACATGCAGACAGAACATTGTATACATAATAAATAAATAATTTTAAAAAAACTATAAGGTTTCAGTTGCACTAGCTTTCAGGTTCACAAAGGACCCTGTAAGAGTTTCCTTTTCAAAATCTGAGCTGCTCGACTTGACCTTTCCACTAATTTGGGGATAGCAATATACTTGGAGGGGTATATAAGCAGTCAAATGCTATATCTACATTTTTTATTTGGTTAAACTCTAGTTTAATTCTTTTCTTTAATCAGAGTGCATGCTGCTGGAAGGGATTCAGCTTTCTTTGAACATCAGCCAGAAGCTTTGGATCAATAGCCCTTTGGTATCTGGATAATACTTTTTGCCACAAATGTATAAGCCACATCAACTATTTCTGGCTTTCAGATCTTGTGATCTTTCCTAAAATATCTAATTTTTGCAGCCTTTTGATTACATGAATTGATATTCCACAAAAATATATTTGCACAATAACTTATTTAAGAAAATGTTAAAAAAAGACAAGGTATCTAATGCTCAAATATTTTTTCACAACACCATTTGCCAAAGAAAGAAATTTGGTAAAATGATTGAAAGAAGTACATAGGATGAGCCTAGAGAATCTTATCATATCAAGAGAAGAGAGAGATAAAGTGAGTTAGAGAGAGATAGAGATAGAGAGATAGATAGATATATATATATATAGAGAGAGAGGTAGAGAGAGCATAAAGTACTTGAAAGCAAACAAAAAACCCCTAAACCCTCACAATGACAGAGTACAAGAAATACAGAGTAAAGTTAAGGATAGTCTAATAAAAAAACATTAAGTGTTTGAGCTATAAGATGAATTTCTATAGAATTATCATCATGTCTAAAATATTTATAAGAGCACCACATCAATGTAAATACATGACTGAATCATTAACCAGCTAACTAGAGAAGTGTCAATTCTCCTATAATTTATGCAAGCATTCTTCATTCAAGTTGTTGGTGTATAGTTCCTTACTGTGTGTCTATATAACCTAACACCATGATTTACTTCCTAAGAACACAGTGTAGAAAGGAGAGGTGGAATAATCAACTTTCCAGTGCAAATACATGACAAATACTACCTCAGGGAACCAAGGCCAACTGTAACCGTATATGTCATGTTGATAACCTGTACTTTTGATATATTAGGATAAAATGACAATTTATGTCTCCAGAAGTTCTCTCCAAAATCCATTATGAGTCAAGACACTCTACAAAATGGCTTACCAATCCCTTTTAAAACTGGTGAGATCATGGGCCAGGGAGGTGGATCAGCAGATAAAGGCACTTGCTGTCCAAGCCTGAGAAACTTAGTTTGACCACTGGAACCCAGATTATTCTCTGACCTTCATATGTGTGCCATGGTATGCATGAACACCCCCACATAATACATACACAAGTGTCAATAATAATTTCAAAACTTTAAAAACCTGTGAATATCACCCAGAACAAATAAAGTGTGAGAAACTGTTACAGGTAAGTACAATTTAAGTCAATATGACGACTAAATATTATGTGAGAACTTGGTTGGGATTCTAAAGGGAAAAGGCATTAGGGGAAAATAAAGAAAATGAACAGGATGCAGATTTTAGTTATGTGTCTATATAAAGTAATATATGATTTATCCACTATATATCGTATCAATAGACTGTGACAATTATTTGTATCACATTCACAACTTTCATGTAAAGGTAAATTTTAAAATAAAAGGTTTGTTAAGAAAGACAAAAGAAGTAAATATCAGTTCAAGTTTCAAAGCAAGTAACTTGAGGAGGATTGATAGATTCTTCCAGCACATGTATAATTTCCAATATTCAAACAGCAACAACTTAGCATTTAAGCTCTTTTCCAATATAATTTTAACATGCATGCTCAGAAATAAAAGTCTGAGAGTACCTACTTCGAATTAAGGTTAATTGATTTATAGCACTAGTTATTAAGTTCAATTGCAAACTCTAACTGAATGATATTTTATTTTTATTGCCTTCACTTCTATGACCACAAAAGTAAGAATAAATCTTATTCAACTCTCTCTTCAGCACTTACAAACAAATGTGAAGTATGTAGTTAAACACATTAGTGGAATTAATTCATTGATTGCTGAATGGAACTGCCTGGCAGAATAATTATATAATAGAAAGAAAGCACCACACACACACACACACACATACACACACACACACACTTATACACAGGTAGAATTTGTATATGAGCCCAATATTTTTAGGACTTCTACTTACAGGTCTTTTTTTGTGTGTGTGTGGAGGGGGGGAGGTGGTGTTGAAGTATTCTGACACTAAGTTATCATAGAATTATTTTTCAATAATTTATTGTGCTCAACAAAATGATAGTTTTTAAACATTTGTCTTCCAGAGACATTTAAAATACATACTTAAATCAAATGGCAATGTGTTAAAGAGAGAGAGAGAAAGAGAGAGAGAGAGAGAGAGAGAGAGAGAGAGAGAGAGAGAGAGAAAGGCTCCAATTTCTTGAAGAGCCATTTGGATAACGATGACAAGTATTGGCTATAGATGCTACAGGAATTTTAGTTTCTGAATGATTGTTTTAAATCAGGGGCTGAAAAGAAGTTGAAAATTTTATTGTAAAACTAATCTAAAATACCAAGGAAGGTGATATTCTTTCCTTACAAAACTTCATAAATAACATTTCCCTAGTCTACCTCCTGTGCTCCCTGCTATTCATTTCCGATGCATAGGATCCACTTGAACACTTCCTTATCCATATTTCAACAGCAGACGAGGCCAAAGTATCTTTGGAGTTCGCTCACTTCTAAAGCTGGCTGTTCTCTTTTTTCAAGACAACACTCTCCTTTAATGAATTTCCTGTTATTGACCTTTGTGTCTTCCAGTTCATTACTATATAGAAGCCAACAGAGATTATTAAAATGAATGCAGATTTGATTATGTCATTCAAAATGACATTTTTCATCCATGGTATACAGATTAAAATATTTATGAGGCATCTACCCCCTCCCCAACTCCCCACAATAAACAGACTGATATTATGCCCAGATTTGTTCTCAGGACCCTGTGAGATGCTACTGGCTTATGGGTGTCTTTTTTTAACCATAAATTGCACAAGTTATGTGCAACTAGAATATAAAACCTGGTCAAAAGTGGAATGTATTAAGGCCTGACTCCTTGCCTGAATTTAGACTACTCCAAAGGATTATCCTAGTTCCCTACATTTCATGCTAGGTCATCTCTATGTGCAGCTATGTTGACGTTATTAATCTCCACTCCATTCCTCTCCCCCCCTCCTTAAGTCCCTGCCATAACAAACCTCTAGTAGTCCAATATAATCTCAATTTTAGAGGCTGTTTCTCATAGATGTATCTGAAAATTTCTTTTCTCCCCCTCAGAATGCACCCTTTACCCATAGCTGTAGCAACCTGGATTTCAGTCTTGTGTCTGCACCAGTTAGAGAAGCTGAGTCTTATTACGTGACACACTGACCTTTCTATGAAATGACAAGATATTATAGAATAGACATTCTAAAACTTTAATATGCCTTTGAATCACATGGAACTTGCTAAAATGTGTGTATGGATTTTCCTGTGACACTGTACTTTGTACTACAAATGTCAGCTCTTAGGAAACATTGCCACTGGTCTATGGAACACACACATGAGTATTTATGGTCTCTGAGATTCACTGTGGCTACAGTATTTTGATAGGCAGCAAGTATACAATTCTGGATTAAAGACTGTATTTGCTTAGAGTAGGCTTCCTGGGCATCCTGGGTAGGTAACTTGGACTATGAGACCAGTTTATCCATATACCAAACCAAGAAGAATTTGGAGTTATTGCAGTTATATCTTGAAACATATAACACCGGCAAATCATTTAGCACAGTACTTGGAATATAAACCTTGAAACCATCAAACCTCTATCTTCAAACAGGCATCCTAGGTGGGAATGACTGGGGTGTTATTAAGATCCAGGGAAGCACTGCCAGTAGCATTACTGTAAGTTCAGAGGTGCAAAAAAGAAACCTTAGAGCAATGGAAACTCCCAGGAACCTATGAAGATGACCCCAGCTAAGACGCCTAGCAATAGGAAATATGGAACCTGAACCAGTCATCTCCTATAACCAGGCAAAACTTCCATTGGAGGGACTGGGACACCAAACCAGCTACAAACCCTTGAAACTACTATGTGTTCTGCCTACAAGATGCACTGGGATAAAGACAGTTTGTGAGAATGACTAAGCAATGACGGGCACAGCCAGAGAGCCATACCCTGAGAAGGAGTCCAGCCCTGAGGGCCAGGACCCAGAGGCAGGATACCCCTGAGAACTAGGATAGAACAGAATTGGCAAAAATAATGAATGAAATGATTCCTAATGATATTCTGCTATTCTCATAGATTGGCACCTAGCCCAACTGTCATCAGAGAGGCTTCACCCGGAAACTGATGGAAACAGATGAAAATACTCACAGTCAAACATTAGGCTGAGCTCAGGGAATCCTGCAGAAGACAGGGAGGAAGGAATGTAGGAGCCAGAGGGGTCAAGGACACCACAAGAAAACTCACAGAACCAACTAACCTGGGCTCATAGGGGCTCACAGAGACTGAACAGACAACCAGAGAGCCTATACAGGACTGACCTAGGCACTCTGCATATATGTAACAGTTGTGTAGCTTGGTCTTCTTGTGGCACTCCTAAGAGAGGGAATAATGGCTGTCTCCAACTCTGCTGTCTGCATTCCTCCTGCTGGATTGCCTCATCCAGCCTTTATAGAAGAGAAGGTGCCTAGCCCCACTTTAACTTGATAATCCATGACTGGCTGATAGTCATGGGAAGTCCTGCCTATATCTGAAGAGAAACACAGGAGTGGATGGGAAAGGGGAGAGAGAAGGTGCGGGGAGGAACTTGGAGCCGAAGAGGAAGAGGAATCTTTGGTTGTATTGTAAAAACAAAATAAAATAAATAAAGGCAACAACAACAAAGAAGAAAGAAAGAAAGAAAGAAAAGCAAAGAAAGGAAGGAAGGAAGGAAAAAAGGAAAGGAAGGACAGAAAGACAGTTTAGGCACAGAAATGAGGAAGGACTTTATCAAATAGAACACAAACGAGGAAGAGAGAGTAGTATGACTTTCTCAAATCTTCTGTGTCATTTTGCAAGTAAATAAAGGCCCATGGATGCTAGCTGCTGTCTGTTCTGTGGTCTGTGGGATGGCTAACCTGGGAAGGAGGGGATGAATTCACCACAGGAGCACGAGGAAGCTACCTTGTTATTTCCCTTTTCTGTGTCCATCGTATTTAGCAGCCTCTCTCAGAACGCGCTCTTAAGATTCATGCTGGATTTAACAAGCCTAGGATCATAGTCCCTAGAGACAGTATTAAAAAGGACTCCATGGCTTTAACATGTTTCCTTTGATTCCAAGCAAAGAAGTCATCTCAACAGGAAACACTGTTGTTTTCTCTCCGTGGGCATAGCTGAAAGCAGCCGCTCTTGTCTAACAAGCCAGCTTGCGGACGCAGAGACAAAGGGACACATCTTAGAGCCTGGTACCACAAACAGGCAAACAGTGAGTACCATTGATTCTGGTTCAGAAGCGAAGAGTGAGTGGAGATGGTCTGAAGAGGTAAGGCTCATCTCAGGTCAGCAGAACATGGGCAGAGGATGGAGGAAAAAGGCACCTAACAGAATCATGCCTGTGAATCCTTTGTGGTTGTCAATAAGAGCAAACACACTGTGAACTGATGGGCAAAGCTGAAGCAGGCCTCAGTAATATCTATTTTTTCTAACCCAGTGAAAGACATTTGTCACAGAGAAGGACACAGTTTAGAAAATAATCTTACAATAACTCGAAACACAAAGGAAAGGGGGAACATGGAATTTACTGTAGCTATGAGCTAGTCTGCTTTGATTTTTTTTAGCATTCAGTTGACATTAAGGTTTTAGCCACCTATTAAGAACACTGGGTGTGTGCTCAAAACACGTACAATTCTTCTATACATACAATTCATTCACTCAGTCATTTTACTTCATTTTCAGTTTCCTTTGCTGTTACATGTTGTCAGTGAGTGAGTGGGCTTCTTCCCAGTGGAATTTAAACACAAAGGGTCTATGCTCTAGGCATGGCCAAACTCTCCTTAATAGAGCCTGTGCTGTCAGCTTGACACATGCTAGAGTCTTCTGAGTGGAGGGAAGCCCAATTGAGAAAATGTCTCTATAAGATTAGACTGTACATAAGACTATAGTGCACTTTTTTAATTAGCAATTGATAGGGGGCATTGTGGGAGGGCCCAGACCACTGTTGGTGGTGCCACCCCTGAGACTGTGGTCCTGCGTTCTCTGAAAAAGCAGGTTGAGCAAGTCATGGTGAGCAAGGCTGTAAGCAGCATCTTTCCATGGCCTCTGTATCAGCTGCTACCTCCAGGTTCCTGCTCTGTTTGAGTTCCTGCCCGGGGTTCCTTTGGTGATGAACAACAATGTGTAAGTATAAGCTGAATAAACCCTTTTCTCCCCAAGTTGCCTTATGGTCATGGTGTTTCATCACAACAATGATAGCTCTTAAGACATAGTCCTCCCATTTGATTGTACAGTAGAGAATATTAACAGGATCTTCTAGAAAATATCTTGAGCTGCAATATAAGAGACCAAATCCTTAAATGACTGAAGTAGAGCTCAGATGATCTCCTGACCCCATGGCTCCCATTAAATACATGAGAAATAAAGGTTTAGTGTTCCAACCTCTTAAATCTTAGCATTACATGCTACAACAGCTATTCTGCTCAAGTCAGCACATGCAGAGAATGCAATGGAAAGACAGATGTTGGATTACCATAGTCTGCCTTGGTCTTGGGGGATGTGGGACCACATTGTTGATGTGCAAAAGCACTCAGTGGGATAGACAGCAGGAGAGAAGTTTACTGACCAGGCATGTGGGCGGGAATTTGAGGTGTGAGATAAGACTTGTGGCTAAGACATCACTTAACAGAATGGGCAATTAAGGAAACCACACTTCAGAATAACTGCAGTTTTTGTACCTACCGGTGACATGAGAGGGCAACTCTAAACTTTTAGACCAAGATTAAGCAAACTATGGTCTGTTCACCAAACCTGGACTACCATGCATGTTCATACAACTATAAACTAATCATTTTTTTTATTCTAAGTAGTTGCAAACATCAAAAGAATATTTTGTTCTGCATGAAAATTACATACAATCCAAATTTCAGTATCATGAAATTGAGTTTTATTGGACTATAGTCACACTTGCTCATTTAAATATGGACTGTTCTGCTTTTGTTTACAATGACAGAGTAGCTATGTGGCTCACAAAAAAGCTTAAATATGTGCTGTTTCCTTACACATCAAGCTTGCCAACTCCTTCCTACGTTAGAGGCTGAATTTTGTCTAAGTGCTAGCCTGCACTATTGTTTCAATTCTTCACTTCTCTTGTATCCACACTCTGTCATTATGACTTTGAATTTCATTCTTCTGAGTAGGATGTGTTCTGCTTCACTGATGTTTAGCTTCGCTGTGACACTTGCTTTGGACAGTAGAATATGGGAGAAAGTGACAATGAACCTGTACCAAGCCTTGCCCGTAATAGAAATAATGTGTTTGCCTTTCTCAGTTGTGTTTCCAACAATGTCATGAGAAGGACATGACCTTCATAGAACAGGAATGCAGAGAAGAACTATCTCAAGTGAACCTCATATTCAAAGTCTTAAACAAAGTCACCCAAACAATTTTAGACTTGTTAGTATTAATATATGTTTATTGGTGCATACCAATGAACTTTGAAATTTTTGTTAAACAGTACTGAGTGAACTATACTTTATGTAGCTATTGAGTTGAAACACCAATTGTAAGGTTACACACCAATTTAAGTAAGTGTTAAAGGCTGTTAGAAAGTTATTAGAGACCTAATGTCAAAAATTATATAGGTCACAAAGAAGCCTAGTTAGATAAACAAAATGAAAGTGCAGTCAGGCAGGAGTCTTTTAGCTCTTTATCCTTTGCTAGTATCGGAATAATTCCTTTGGCATCCTTTTCCCCAAATAGATGCACATATGTAGGCATAAAAATCCCTTCTATCCCTTTTATTGCTGCTGATCTTTGCTTTGGTATAGCTCTCCTTTATCTTCACATTTTTATGATTCTCAGTGGATCTTATAGGGATGTCCTCCTCCCTCAAATCTTACATGTGTAATTTTGGAGTTGAAAGTCTCTGGTGTTCCATACCAGGAAATTCTGAGCTTTTAATCATTATATGAAATGTCTAACAAAGGACACGTCAAAGACCCAAAGTGTGCCTTCCAGGTTTCTTGGTTAATGTCTGTATGGGTTGTCATGGTGATTGCAAAGGGATGGAGATCAGAAAAAAAAAGATCAGAGAATATATTGTCATGCGGGGACCTATAAAGCCTTTGTGAACATTTGCTGCCTGGAAATTAAGTCAGGAAGTTGCACTTTCAGTAATGTATCTTGCTGGATCTCACAAGGTAAGTAAATTTTCCTCATGATTACATAAACTGGTATTATTGCTTTGTTCCCTTTTCTTCAGAATCTTAAACTTCATGTCTAAATGAAGCAGACACATCCTGGGCATAGTAACATGAAGATTTAAACAATTAAAATTTGTTTATTTGTTATATTGAAGTGTCCCACTTTCATTTTCCAGTTGCTAGCTGTCTTCTCACCAGGAAAATAGGATAATACAGGGAGTCAAACAAAGGCCCATTCTAAAGTAATTTATCAAACCATGGGGAGGGTATATAACGAGCTACAGGGATCAATCTGAACCCAAGTTTGAGAATCATTGTTGTAAGTCTGGTTCTTGGCAAACTGGTATTCTGTACATCATAAGGGCTCTAAGAGGGAAATAACTACCAGACTATAATAGTTTACTACATGTGTTCCTATATGTTTTCATTTTCAGAGTAACAGAAAACCCGGCACAAGCCAGCAGAAAAAAATAGGGACAGTTATAGTTCAATGTAAATAAAACAATTTAATGTGGTGTTCATTTTGCCTCTATTCATTGCTACTCATAATGCTATTATTGGTGGTTCTAAAAGATTTTTTTTTAAGAAATAGGTAGAGCTACATATTTTCACATCAGAATCAGTTCTAGAAAGGCAGCATTCTTTCTCTCAATTACTAGACAATATCTTGCCTTCACTTTTATTTGATTAGCTTAGGTTATCTTCTTACCATAACAACCATTAGCTAAGTGTCCAGAAAACTCATTTATACTAATTAGCTTAGTACTAGATTATAACGTTTTTTATCCCATAATAGATACAAATGTTTAGCTTAGGTCAAGTAGAACTCCCTAGTAGTACTGGGAGTTAGAATAACTCCACTCAGCAGTCAGACTGCGCCATAATATGATCGGACTGGCGCCTGTTAATAAGGAGAAAGTTAGAGATAAGTGCTAATTAGGCAATCAAAATTATCTACTGAAGAATAGAGATAACAGAGATTATTCAGATTATTATTTTTTATTTCTTTTTGGTAGCAGAGGAGTAAAGGAGAGTGCATTCATCCTAAAATGAGGAGGTATTTATACTTTTGTCAAGTTATAAACCATACAGATTAAGTATCAGTTAGGTCAAAAAACTTCCTCTCCTTTTTTCTTTTTTTTCTTATTTAAGATTTCTTGTCTTCTATGTCATGTTAGAAAGAGGAGAAACACAGGTGCTTTTAACCCACTCATTCAGAGTGCTCCAATGAATCAGAAATTCATCTGTAGACTGAAGAAGCAGCTTTTACTTCCTAAATTCAAAATAATGGCCACTTGTAACAGGATAACAAGCTATCTTAGAATGTACTCAGTAATCCCTCCTACCCCATTCCTTATTTGTTTAGCTTTTCCCCCAAGGTATCTTTTGGTTGAGTTAGTCCAGGTCAAATGCAAACATTCTTTGAATTTATTAAGTAAATGGTTTTGTTCAATAAATAAAATGAAGTTATTAATTAAAGTAGTTTAATAAATAAGCAGAATTAATTTAAGTAAATAATTACATAGAGTAGTGAGTAAGTGATTAAATAAATTTCTTAAGTAAATGACTTATGTATACAGTGTTCTGCCTGCATGTATGCCTGCACACCAGAAGAGGGCACCGGATCTTGTTGTAAATGGTTGTAAACCACCATGTGATTGCTAGGATTGAACTCAGGAGAATCTCTGGAAGTAGTCAATGCTCTTAACCACAGAGCCTTCTCCTTTAAGGAATCGGAGAAAGTCAATTCTGGAACTCCCTAAAGAGTTTGAGAGGCACTCAAGTACACCAGTCTTCACTTTTAACTTTACATTAGAACTTCTACACCCTGATTAACTAAGAATCTCTGTGGGCAAGATTGTTATCTGAATTAGATTTCTCTGTTGCTGTTATAAAACCCATGACAAAAAGCAACTTGGATAGAAAATGTCTCCATAGACTTACCTACAAACAGTCTGATGGAAGTATTTTCTCAACTGATGTCCCCCTTTCCAGATGACTCTAGCTTGTGTCAAGTTGACTGTTGTAATAAGGAGCTGTGGGGCTGCATCCCCAGCACCCCGGCCGCCTGGCTTGCTTATGCCCCGAAATAACAGCATACAAATTGTATTCTTTTAAACACTGCTTGGCCCATTTCTATCTAGCCTCTTCAAGGCTAACTCTCGCACCTGGACTAGCCCATTTCTAATAATCTGCTGTAGCCCACGAGGTGGCTTACCAGGGAGATTCTAGCCTATGTCCATCCTGGGTCGGAGCCTCATCGCATGTGTCTGCCCAGGAGAGGAGAGGATGGCGTCTCTCTGAGCTCACTTCCTCTTCCTCCCAGCATTCTGTTCTGTTTACTCCACCCACCTATGTTTTAACCTATGAGGGCCAAGTAGTTTCTTTATTGCTTAACCAATGAAATCAACAGATTGATATATGACACTCCCACATCACTTCCCCTTTTTCTGTTCAAACAAAAAAAGGAAGGCTTTAACCTTAACATAGCAAAATTACATATAACAAAACAGTTATTAAGTAAAAATTACAATAATATTTATCATAACTAAGGAAAACTATAACTATAACTAACTATTCTTAACTCCATCAAAGACTCCAGAAAGATACAATATTACCTAAGCAAACAAGAAAAAAGTAACTTTCAAACTCTAGAAATGAAAGAGACATCTCGCTGCCTGGACAGTCACCCAAAGTTCCTCTGTACCGTTGGGGCATCCATCTTCAGCCTTCAGGCCCATGGTATCCAGCAGACATTTCCATGAAGCAGGAAAATTCAAAGTCAGTTCAGTCACTATCTGTTGTGTCCTGCAGAATGTCTAGCAGACTCCTTCATGAATCAGGAACCCTGAAAGATCATCTCACCTTTAGGCAAGTTCAGTAGTCCTCTCTCTGCGGGTTCTCTGTGTCCAGTTTAAGCAATAGTCCAGGCAAGAGCAGTTTCTTGCCCAAATGGCTATCAAACTCCATAAGGATCCTCTTCGATGCCCATCTTCTTCTTGAAGTAGATTGGTGCTGCCAGCAGCAGAGTGTCTCATTGTCATGAAAAACCCTAAGTTATTAAAACATTTAAAATGCCATATTCTATAATCTTTGAAAAATATGAAGAATGCCTATCTAAAATATATCTATGCACATCTAGAAAATCTTAACTAACATGACTACAAGCTTGACTATTACTGATGATTATCCATTAACCTATATTTCTTAATTATACATTACATTTTTTAATGAACTACACAATCACAATATCTTAATCAATAGCAGAAATATGCATATACATATAACAAAATTGACCTTAAATCTCTATCAATAAAGCAAAATCTATACTAATACAAATTATTCATATCTATATCATATCCCCTTTAAATGTAAAAGAACATTTATAAACAATATTATGGGAACATGGGCGCAGTTTTTTCTCTCCAAACTGCTTCCTGCTGAATGGGGGCACTGTTAATCAGATCATTTAGGGTGTAACCTGTGTGCCAGGTTTATCTCAGTTGGCAGTTGAATGAAATAATTTTTTGAGGGTGTTCACAGGAACTTTTCGGGAGGTCGTGGTCTATCATACCATATCGGGATAGATGCAATCCACAGGGTCTGGTCCTCTGTGAAAACAAAAGAATCTCTTTTCCAAAGTATCATATCCTTAGATCCAAATTTTAAAATTGTAATACCCTCACATCCATTCTGGTTTAGCTTGGCAGCCCATGTAATGAAATATCTCTCTGTACTTGGCTCCTTCACAGTCAAAAATTTTAAAGAAAACACAATGTACATAATCCAGACTCTCTGTGAATTTTCCATTTTTACATGGCTTATTTTTCTTTATTTCTTTTAATCTCTTAACTATCTGTACTCTGTCTCTTTAAAGACTTTACCTTTTTAAAAAAAAAACATTAACTTTATTCTCTATATTCTTTTTCTTCTCTCTCCCAAGCCTATGTGCATTCATCCAACAGTGTGACTCATTTAGTGGTCTGAATCTGTCCTATTGTGAATCTGCAATTTTTTACTATCCAGGAGCACTTCTGATTTGCGCCTTTAAATCACTAGGCACTTAAGAATCTAAGCTGTGACATTCCTAGGTCAAAAACAGGTACTGCCTGCTGGCTCCACCCAATCCAACATGGCGGAGCTGCTCGGGCCTCTGATCCTTGCACATTGCACCACACAGCCCCGCAGCTCCTTATTACAACAGAATGGCGCCCAGACGTGATGGACTAATTCCACTTAAAAACCTGAGAAGGCTTAAAAATAAGGGAGAGAGAGTTTAACACAGATTTTTGCTGTTTGTTGGTGGCGTGCTATAGAGAGATTTCCTGATTCGGCATCAGCAGCAGAAAAAAAAAACGCTGCTTCATTTTAAAGCGTGGCTTCTTGGGGCTGTGCTGCCAGCGTGAACTCTGGCTTTAAAGCATTTCAATGGATTTTATGGGACTGGATGTTTCTGTTCCCGCTTGGGATTGGAAGGAGAATGCTCTGAGACCCTGCCAATGGCTCAGCACTCCCCGCCTGCACCTGGACAGACTGCAGAATCAGGTTTAGGCAGGCAGAAGAGCATGGCGTGTTTTCAGACTGTGCAATGCTCTGCGTGTCAGATATGGCTGTAACTTGGATGAAAAGAATTTCTGTGCTGCATGCTCAGTCTCAGAATTAAAGTGCTGAGTGCCGCTCCTACCTGGCGGCCCCAGAGCTAGCACAAAATGGTATGTCCTCCATTTTGAAATTTTCCTGACTCAGCAGCAGGAAAAAACTGGCTGTTTTAAAATGCTGGCTTTCTGGGCTGTGCCACCATTGCTATCTCTGTCTGGCTCCTGCAGGAGACAGAGCTTTTGAATGGAGCATTTGGAGTAAAGTGCTATGATTTGTTTGATGGCAACTAGACTGCTGTGTGCCTAAAAGGGGGATACAGCCCTGCCGTTCATATTACTACAGTTGACAACAAAATTAGCCAGGACAATTAGTGTCAATACATTTAAGCTATACTGGTGACTCCATTGTGTAATTCAGTTGGAGACTTAAGTTTGACAAGGACTTTGTGGAGGCCTTAGCTGGTTGAAAGAGCTGGAAGCCTTTGGAAACTAAAGAGTAATAGTGAAGTATGATTGGGAGAAGGTACAGAAAGACATAGTAAGTGGGAGGGGGTTTGGTAGGTATGTCAGAGATAACCTATATTAAATGAACAAAACTGTTCATATTGGCAGTTCAGTGTTGGGATCATATTTGATAGAATGAGGTATCTTGTATGCTCTTCTTAGATTTTCAATGGTCTGTAAATTCCCAAAGAACTTGCAAGAATTCAGATTCAGCGGGTTGGGAGTCAGTCCTGAGATTATTCTCTTCTAACAGTCTCTGCTGCTATTACTTTGCACATGGCCTTCTGAGTAGCAATTATAGAGTATCTCAAAAGTGCCCAGAATGGACCACTATGACACAAAAGCCATGATGAGCAGAAGACATTACCTGTGTTTCTGAAATCTTTTAGTTGTCTGAAAGCAGCACTTCCAAAATGAACTCAAGTGTAATATTGAACAACAGGGAACAATGAACTCATCAAACTAAGCAGGCACTCTTGGCAATCATAGTTCCAATCTATTTTCTAAAAGTCCTATTCAGTTTTTCTAAAGTTATTCATTTTGCTCTAGGAACCCATTTCTCTCCCACTTCTCTGTAGTAAGATAGAACAGTATGGAGTAGAGTATAAGATGGTATATTATCCCTCAACTCTAATATTTTTTTGTGGACAATCATATGCACATATGAAATTTCACAAAATTACTTCTCTTAAATAGCAGATTCGTTTGTAGCTTCCTCATTCAAATCCCTAGGAGAGTATATTTTTCCCCACAATAGTTAGTCAGCAAGGATATAATGACTAGGGCATCTCACATCTCTGCAAACTGCAGCTGAGACTGTAGGCCTTCTAAATGAGGTGATTGTTGTGAAATATTAGTTTAAGATGTGTTACATTCTTTTATAACTGTAGAATATTTGTTTAATGATATAAAAATGTGTTACATTTGTTAGGAATATTTCTTAATATTAGCTCTGTGATGACGCAAAAATTCCCAATCAAGCCAAATCAAAACAAGCCAAATTAAGAAATATCCAGGTTTAATGGGAAATCTGCGCACTTGGGTGGCCCCAAGGGGGAAACCGCGAAGCCGCAGGAATGTGACCCCTGGGAGGAAGAAAGGGAGACCACGTGTTCTTCATTTGGGGATCACTTAAGTACCCTGGGGAGTGGTCCTGACTCCACCCCCAGGGAGGGGTCAGGACCTGGCCTGCTGGGATTTGAAGTCCAGACCAGGTCTGGGGGTTGGGATAGATGTGAGGGAGTGGGACCTAGGATCCCAACCTAACATTCCAGACTCTTTGGATATAGGGGTGACAGAAAATTGGAACAGTAATTATGACAAACACTTAGGCTCTCTTTGGAAAAAAGGGGGTAGACTCAAATCTGGCTTCTTCCTGCAGGCACGGGGCAGCGTGGGGAAGGGGAGAGCCAGGTGTCCACGTTTAGTGAGAGGTGTGGCTGGAAAGACATCCCATGAACTGTCATCCTGGAGAAGGCAGGCATCTGTTCCTTGGGGGAGATGAGAAGGAAGGCAGGTATCTAGGAAAAAAGATTGTTATTGCTAAAGATGAGTGTGCCAGAATGAGGAGCAGGTAGGCCCTTCATTATGGCATCCTGGAAAGCCGGAGGATGAAAAGTCCTGTCTGTTGGACAGATCAAGTGTCCTGAGTAGGTACCTGCTTGAGCCTGGAGAGATGGTACCAGCATGGGTGTCCCAAGAGCTTGGCAGTCGAGGGGGTGGTGAGGATTACCATGTGTGGTTCTGTCCATTGAGACTCCAGAGACCTAGGAATTAACTCTTTGAGGAGTACTCTGTCCCCTGGGGAGAGCAGGGCAGGTTTAGGGGCATTAGGGTCCACTGGTGTGGGGCAGGGAGACAACTGTCAGTGTGTGAACAGATAAGGGACCATAAAAGGGAGAGGCAGGGTAGGTACACCCCCAGTGGAGGAGTTTGAACTGGGAGGTGATGGTTAAGGAAAAAAGGGCCTGCCATTAAGCAACTAAAAAGGGCTCAGGCCCATAGGGGAACATGGGGTGGTGGTGGCCCTGAGATGAGGGCCAAGATAACCTGAGTTCAGGGAAAAGCTTGCTTAGTTGTTTGATGAGTCCCATTGTCCAGGAAATGTTGAGAGCTTCTGACACGAGCTCCTTGACCCTGAGCCATCGCATTTGCCGTTTCCCTGGAGACTGGAAATGCTTCTATCCATCCTGTAAAAGCGTCCACAAGTGCTAAGAGATAACGAAGTTTTTTATGAGTAGGCATATGGGTGAAATTAACCTGCCAATCTTTGCCCGGTTGGTGTCCATGAAGCTGGTGTATGTGAAGAGCTCCTTTTGGGTTGGCCTGGGCACATGTCTGGCAGGAGGAGTGAACCTGTAAAATAGAATCTTGGAGATGGGCGGGGTTAAAAGGGGCTCCAAGAAATGGAACAAAGATTTGGGGAAGCAGCTAAGGATATCTGCACCCAGTAAGGGTGCTGGGCAAGCAGGTATCACTAAGAAAGAATGGGAGAAAAAGTGTCCTACAAGAATGTAGGGCAGTGGCAGAGTTTTAAGTGGGGAGGAACAGGTCCCCTCTACCCCCATAGCTGAAATTGGTGAGGGAAACTTAAGGCTCAAGTGAGAATAAAAGTAATGGACTTACCCTCCACTTGTAGCATGACCCTAAGTGAGGAGAGGGTTACAGGATTTACCAAGTCTGGGCAGCATCAATCCTCTGCAAGGCTGAGACGTTTGAAGGCTGGAACAGTTTCACTTGCCAATGGTGATGAGGCTAGACCTCCGTGGCTTGGCATAGAGGACAAGCCCGCACAGGGGCATTGTGATTTCCAGTGTCCAAGTTGCTGGCAGATAGGGCACAACCTCGGAGCAGGTGTAGTGCAATATCATGCCACGTGACCATTTAGGCTACACTTTATAGAGCACTGTGATTGGCTTCCCTTGTCTCCTTCCTGTGACCTTAGGGCAGCTGGTAAAGCCTGTGCCTGTAGATTGTTGTAGCTTTGTCTGTTGGGAACATTCTGCTGATTTTTTCGGGCATTAAAAACTTTAAAGGCCATTTTCACCAATTCCCATATAGGAGTTTGGGGACCATCCTCAACTTTTTTTAAAACTCTTTCCTAATATCTGGTACTGGCTGAGGAAGCAAAATGATTAGATTAGTAGAAAAGGAAGGTAGCCGCTTTTTTACCTGAGAGAGATTTGGAAGAGAAAAGGGAGCAGGGGAGGTACTAGCCCAGTGTGCAGAGGGGGTCCAGGAGTAGAGCAGTGAGGTAGAAGGAGGAGAGGGAGGTGAGGGTAGGTGGAAGTTGACCTTGAACCTCCGAATTGGGAAAGGGAGGGGAGAGAATGTTGCTTCACCAGGAGGGGTTGGGAGTGTGGGCTAGAGGGAGTAGGGGAGGAGTCAGTGCCTCTGGCAGTGTGGTGCTGCTTGCTAAGGGGGAAGGGGCGAGAGCACAGAGACCAAAAAACCATGAACAAAAAACCGTATATATGTAAGTTTTGTTCATTTGTATCAGGCAGGCTCAATTTAAAAGAGTTTTGTAAGAGGCTTATAGGGGCAACAACAGACCTGGCTTTGAACTATAAGTGCCCATTTTAGAGTCTATGCCCACTTATATGACCTAAGTCCACCTTAGTGCGTCCACCAAGATGGCTCTTAGGTCCAGAGGGGCCGCAGAGATTGGATGCCTGGCATCCCAAAACACACAGATCTCTGCCTCAGCCAAGCCTGATCCTGTGGGATTGACTGCAACCTGATTCGAATTTCCAGCGTGAGCTCATGACTTCATTGGGAATCCGAAAATGACAAAAATAAGTATGAATGGGTCCCCCAAAACCGTATAGCATAGACAAGAAAAGGGACTCACCAAGACGCAGCTGCTGTAGCCCAGAAGCCAGTTTTAAGCGTGGGGTAGAGAGCTCGAATTGTAGACTGGTGGCCTTTCAACACATGTGGCCTGCCATGTGGCAAGGGCCTGCCCTAGCTAGGCAGGAACCTTCAAATGTAGGGAATATTTGTTAATATTAGCTCCCTGATGACGCAAAAATTCCCAATCAAGCCAAATCAAAACAAGCCAAATTAAGAAATATCCAGGTTTAATGGGAGATTTGCACTCTTGGGTGGCCCCAAGGGGGAAACAGGGAAGCCTCAGAAACATGACCCCTGGGAGAAAGAAAGGGAGACCACGTGTTCTTCTTTTGGGGGATCACTTAAGTATCCTGGGGAGTGGTCCTGACCCCACCCCCAGGGAGGGGTCAGGACCTGGCCTGCTGGGATTTGAAGTCCAGACCAGGTCTGGGGGCTAGGATAGATGTGAGGGACAGGGACCTAGGCTCCCAACCTAACAACATTCTTTTATGTTGCATTTGTTTAACTCTGTAAAGCTGTGTTACTTTGCCTGTCTAAAACACCTGATTGATCTAATAACGAACTGAATGACTAATAGCTAAGTAGGAGAAATGATAGGCAGGGCTGGCAAACAGAGAAAATAAATAGGAGGAGAAATCTGGGAAGAGAGATCGAGAAATGAGAAAAAGAAGAGGAGAGAACATCAGGGGCCAGTCACCCAACTACACAGCAAGCTATGAAATAAGACGTAAAGGAAGGTATATAGAATAAAGAAATGTAAAAATCCTAGAGGTAAAACACAGTTAAAGAGAGAGGATAATTTAAGTTAGAAAAGTTGGCTAGACACAAGCCAAGCTAAGGCCAGGCATTCATAAGGAAGAATAAGTCTCTGTGTATTTATTTGGGAGCTGGGTGACAGCCCCTAAAGAGCAAAGAGTAAAGAAATGAACAACTGAAAAAAAAAAACTATAGCTGATTGATTTATGAACACTTAAAATAATCATATCCCCAATGTTCTGCTCCTGGTTGGATGGCATGGGTGTAATTAGAGGCTTTTCTTGTCTCTTCTTTATTAACATTGACCTACATAAGAGATTCTGTAAGAACTAGTTCTTTGGGTATTATGACTCTTGGTATTCCTTCTAGGAGGTGCTCATCGAGTTCCTGTGTTGTGGAATAATCTTTTTGTACATTGTGAAGATGTATCTTGTAAAGGTGCTTTCTGGTAAAGAGTTCTTTAATGAAGAGCTGAATGGCCAATAACTAGGAAGGAGGAGATTGGGGGATTTCAGGTAGAAAGAGAAAAAGGAGATGAATCTAGGCATAGAAGAGACACCATAGGAGATGGAGAGAAAGCAGGACATGCAGGAGGAGAGGTAAAAGTCGTGAAGCATGTGACGACAACACATGGATTAATAGAAATGGGTTAACTTAATGTATGAATTAGTTAGAATCAAACCTAAGCTAAGGCCAAACTTTCATAATTAATAATAAGTCTCTTTGTCATGATTTGGGGGATGGTAGTCCAAGAAAGCCTGCTACATTCCTATTTGTTTGATTTTGTATGCAGAGCTTGAATCATATCCAATAAGAGTAGTGTCCATCTGGCTTTTGTGTCAAATGGAGTGGGAGGGAACAGGAGAAAAAGAGTTTGCTAGGTCTGTGCCTACAGGTGACCAGATATCAAGTTGGTATGCAAGACAGAAGCACAAGATTTACAGCTCATGGCCTAGAGTTTGTCAACTCTGAAGGAGTGTGTTCAAAACCCAGACTTCCCAGGTAATCAAAATAATAAGATCCTAAGAAGATTTGGTTCAGAGCAGTGCAGGAAACCTACCCAGCCCTGTGTCACTCAGGGTCACACAAGCCAAAGTCTCTGTCTCCTACCCTGGGTATCTGTGACACAATCAGGTAAGCATAAAAATATTAACTAAAGTTTTCCTGCAGTCCAGGACCTCCCCATCCTTCACAAACCACTAAGAGTTGTCCTAAACAAGGATTTGGAGTTTACCTTATACCTTCTAAGCCATCTATTTTGTTTGATAAGGATGAAGCTTTGTCCTTCACATTCCTGCTGTAGTAACTGCAATGGTGGTAATACCTGAAGAACTATTGGACTCCATGATTTTCTCTAGAAATTAACCTCTTTCTCTTTCCCCTTTGACAAACCTAACAGGGTGCCTCTTTTTCCTCATTGCCTAATTACCTGTAACAATGAGAGTTTTGATTTTCTTCAGAAATGTCATAGAGGGCTACCTATGTCTTTGACAACTTCTTTGGGGATATATCTTGTTTCTGTTGTTATTTTGAAAGATTATTGATTTTGAATCACATGCAAAAGACAAAATTATGACAAATTCGGTTTAGGGATCTGGTTGGTTTCTATTTGTGATTCTAGAGCCAGGTAATACCTCATTGTGTAAAATGAATGAATGTTCTTATTGAACAGAAAAGTTTGGCTACCTTGGTAGAAAAGAGTCAGGGCAGAAAAGATGTGGAGAAAGCAGAGACATAACAAAAAGTGGAATGGTGGTTTCAAAATTATCTTTTTGATGTTAAAGCAGAGATAACTTCCTTATTATATTGACTGAAGTTAACTGAGTTCCTTTTTAAAAAGATTGACCCATTTCCAATTAGGTTTGATTAATTGGCACTAGTACTAGTGGCTCTGATTTGATATCCTTTGCTTGGGCATAGTATAAAAGGCTACTTCAAAACAGTAGCTCCTAAAAACTTTGTTTCAAAACAAAGAAAAAGACAAATGGGCTCATTATCTCTAAGTCATATTTTTAAATAAATACACACTTAGAGGTTTTAAATATTTAGAGTCCAGTTTTAAAAAGTTCAATATTGCTAAGAGTATTTACAAATATTTGAGTCAATTTCTTGAACACTCTAACAAAAATCAACTATTTTTCTCTGCTGTTGTATATTTGCTTAACATCTTCCTTCAATCGATGAATCCAATACTAAAATTCAATAAATGCTCTGCTAATTAAAAATTGATGTTGACAGAGGTTTCTGTCCCACCTGGTCACGCAGCTGTTCAGTCTCAAAGAAACACACAGAGGCTTACATTAATTATAAACTGGTTGGCCTAATAGCTCAGGCTTCTTATTAACTCTTATAACTTACATTAGCCTATAATTCTTGTTTGTGTTAGCCATGTGACTTGGTACCTTTTATCAGCGAGGCATTCTCATCTTGCTTCCTCTGAATTTGGGTTACAACTACAGACTGGGTCTTTCCTGCTCCCAGAATTCTCCTGTTCTCATTGCCCTGCCTATACTTTCTGCCTGGTTGCCCCACTTACACTTTCTGCCTGGCTATTGGCCAATCAGTGTTATTTTTTTAATTTATTTATTTATTAAAGATTTCTGTCTCTTCCCAGCCACTGCCTCCCATTTCCCCCCTCCCCCAATTAAGTCCCCCCCCTCAGCCCGAAAAGCAATCAGGGTTCCCTGTCCTGTGGGAAGTCCAAGGAACCCCCCACCTCCATCCAGGTCTAGTAAGGTGAGCATCCAAACTGCCTAGGCTCCCACAAAGCCAGTACGTGCAGTAGGATCAGAAACCCATTGCCATTGTTCTTGAGTTCTCAGTAGTCCTCATTGTCCGCTATGTTCAGAGAGTCCGGTTTTATCCCAGGCTTTTCCAGACCCAGGCCAGCTGGTCTTGGTGAGTTCCCAGTAGAACATCCCCATTGTCTCAATGTGTGGGTGCACCCCTCACGGACCTGAGTTCCTTGCTCGTGCTCTCTCTCCTTCTGCTCCTGATTTGGACCTTGAGAATTCAGTCCTGTGCTCCATTGTGGGTCTCTGTCTCTGTCTCCTTTCGAGAGGCCTTATCATACAACAAAAGTGTATGCTCTACTATGTTCATAGCAGCATTGTTTGTGATAGCCAGAACCTGGAAACAACCTAGATGCCCTTCAATGGAAGAATGGATGAAGAAAGTATGGAATATATACATATTAGAGTATTACTCAGCAGTAAGAAACAAGGACTTCTTGAATTTTGCATACAAATGGATGGAAATAGAAAACACTATCCTGAGTGAGGTAAGCCAGACACAACAAGAGGAACATGGGATGTACTCACTCATATTTGGTTTCTAGCCATAAACCAAGGACATTGAGCCTATAATTAGTTATCCTAGAGAAGCTAAATAAGGAGAACCCAAAGAAAAACATATAGGCATCCTCCTGAATATTAACAATCAGTGTTTTATTAAAGCAATACAATTGACAAAGCTTTACAGGCTACAAGATCATTGTTCCACAACAAATTGACCATAACTAGGTAAAATATTTTCTTACATTTCAGTATCTGCACATATGTGTAATTGTCAATAAAATTTTGGAGTTTTTCTTGTACCTTCAAAACCATATTCTAAGGTCAACTCAGGTTTTCTAATTCAGTAATGTGGAGTTTCTGAATGATCATATATACTGAGATGGAAGTCCTGAATTTGAAAAAGAATGAGCAGCCATGAATGCAATATACGTTTTCAGTAGGTTGTCTCTTACCACCTGGGAACAAGTGATAAAGGCAGTAAGAAGAAGTGGGTGGAGATTGAAGCCAAAGACCAGACAGACTGCATTGAAATGAAAAACCATTGTAGAAAGTGTGGAGACCCAAAAATGTGAGCATATTTCCACCTTGTTTGAAGGTCAGGAAGCTTGAGGTTCTTTGAAATTGTTGACAACAGCCAGGGCTGCACACTCATCCTGACTCAGGATGTGGTTACTTGATTCTTTTGACATCAAGATGGCCCATATAGGTAGATCCACTCCAAACTGACAAATGGTATGTAAACATACTTCTGCTCCTTCTTTTGAAATAGGTTCGATCTTGGGAGTGGCTGCCTTCAGGATATTTGGTCTAGGGTGGGTTCACTGTTTAATCAACAAAATGCTAATGACTTGATATCTCAAAGTATTGAAGCAAATAATTGAGTTGTCCTCTGTATCACTTTCGTTGCCTTCTCCCCCTTTTGTATTTGGGCATAAAGTGTATGGAAAATTAAATGGGGGATTTCAGTATTCACTGGAACTCCCTCTTGGTACTATCCTATCCTATGTTTTCTGTTTTATTATTTTTAATCATGCCTTCATCCTCTTTATTATTTTCTGATCCCTGTGCCCCTACACTGGCAAGTTGTATTTTTATTGAAGCTGTTCTCTGACAAGAAAGTTGAATTACCAAAAAATTTAGCAGCAGAACTTCTAGTTTACCTAGCAAAATGTATACTCAGAATTAAACATTAACAGCAAATTGATCCAGTGATGGTGATGTAATAACTGAAACAAATGAGTTTACATAAATCACACTCTTCTTTAGAACCTTGGCTTCCTACTGCCACAGGCATTTTAGTCTAACTTGTCCTCTCTCTGGATCAAAAGAACACCCCCTCCCCTTGTTATGCAGCACAACAGAGGCTTTTGATTTCTCCAAGGGCTATTTCTAACAATAAACGCAGGTTAGTGTCTCATACTTATGCAGAGACCATGATCTGAATTTGAATTGAATTTCAATATAGTAGCACTTGGAATGCAAATAGAAAGGTAACTAGGGTTCTGCAAAAAGAATATAAAAGTATATGAGTCTCTGACCATATATTAAACTCTTTGGTTAGAAGGCCTTCCCTCCCCATCTTATTGGAGCCTTTAGAAAATAAGTTGTGCTAATATAGACAGCAAAAAAGCTATTAGTTTTTTTTAAATATTCCAGTTCCTCTAATGTTCTTTCAAAATAGCATGCTGATAATGCACAAATCTTTGCAATTAAATGGAAGGATAAAAGCACTGCACACAGACTTACTCAGAGGGACTTTTCCCTGTGTGAATTATCTCACTACTTTTCTCTGTGTGAGTTATCTTACTTAGCCAATAAGCATGTACTATGATAACACCATTAGGATACTTAGCTGTGGGGTACCTGATAACAGAATTTGGCCTTGCAATATTCAAGAATGACAAGATATGGTTTATTATATTGCTCTTCATAGCTGTATACTCCCTTGCTTCTTTGTTTTAAGGACTATACATTTCTGTTCCACTGATTCTGGACTTACTGTGACCAATGGATGACAGTGTAACATAATGTAGACCACGTTTAAGCAAGAGGTTCAATATATAGTTGTGTGATTTCATCAGTGACAATGGAAGAAAATTCAACGTTGCTAGCTATCCAACTTTCCAGAGACCTCTGTTCTATTAATAAGACCATAATCTTATCTTATGCCTAAGAAAGCAATTTCAGGAAAGGTTGGTATTAGTTGGTATGTAGTCAGGATTGACAGGGGCAGGAAGTAATGATAGAGGCACTTTTCTATTCTGAATGAGACACACATATACTCCATGTTGTGGAAAGGGATATGCGTGAACATATTATTAATAACATAGCAGTGCACACTATAGATTGTTGGTTTGTTCTAAGATAGCTACCATCCAGCCTAGAAGGTTCTAGAGGAATACAAGGTTGATACTAGTAGACACTAACTAGACTCAGCACTTCTAGAAGTACCCAAGCCAAAAATCCATAGAATGAAGAAGAGTGCAAGAAATGATAATGAGAGAAGTACAGAAACCATATGTCTCAGAAATGTTGCTGATCATCTGATGAGGGGCAAAATTTGAGCACCAGAACGATTGTCTTTGTCCATGTCCCTACTTTTCATGGCCACTTTCCTTATATAATATGCTGACAAGAGTTAAGATGGAAGGCAATGTTAACATGCTGCATTCATAGATCCCTTGCCCTGATAAAGTGAAACTTAAAGATTCAATTTGTATTTCTGTTTACATACCTTTGTGGTAATGGTATGTTGGGTAGCTAGACAGACATTAGCAGGACTCCTTCCTCAAGGCTATCATCTTGAAAACCAAGAACTGAAACTGCAGTTCTCTACTTGTTATTGGACACTGGCAGTCTTACTTCTTACTGTTTCTGTTGAAACCCACTGAGAGAAAGACAGATACTGGAGGAGGATATAGATTTATTTAAGTCTAGGTTTTTCAAAATGGGATGGAGACTGTCCATCTCATAAGAAAGCATTTTCCAATTTCCACAGGAGAAAAGGTTCAAGGATTTGAGAGGAAGGGAGCAATTGGTGGAAGATTCCACCTGCTTAGCAGTGTTCTTTGTTCACAGTCATGTTCGTGAACCTGCAGATTTGTAGTGCTGAAGTCTTTCTGGAAAATCAGTTTCTGATCCCACTTCACATGACTCTGTTAACACAGCAAGTCAAAACATCTGCAAGGAAAAAATCGTGACAGGTAAATAAATGAAATAGCACAATTGCCCCTCTTTCGAATTTGAAATAACATGTACAAGGAAAAATTAATCACAATTGCTCCACCTTAAAATGTAAAACACCTTAGAACGGGATAGCTGCTGATTAGACACAGAGCGGAAGGTAGAGGTCACAGGACTTTGTCAAGGTCCTTCAAGTGAAGGCTACTTGCTCTTGCTAAAGCTTGGCTGGCTTTATTTGTCGGAGATAGGGTCATAAACAGCCCAGACTAGCATCAAACTCACTATGTAGCTAAGGGCAATACTGTTTTGTATATTTATTTTTTTTGATATATAACTTTGACGTGGGATAGAGACATGACAGTCAGAACTGTCTGGAAGGTCAAAAGATTTTCTAGACAAGGTTGTTAAAGAGCAGAGACATGTCACGGCCTTCTCCTGGAAGAGCCAATCAAAGTAGGCCTGTCAATCATCTAGGCAAGCATGATAGGTATGAAGGAAACCTAGGGTTTATTAAGAGTAAATAATTTATTAAGAATTAAGTGTGTCTTTGAGAGATACATAAGGAAAAGAAAGTAGTATATACTAAATAATAAAGGATGGGTATGAACTTCTCAAAAGAGTTGAAATCTTGTCTAGTTCAGCTCATTTTATGGGTAAACCTTAATGGGAGGAAGGATTATGTATGAGTGAGTGGGAGATGAGAAACTCTAGGAATGGCTAGACATTTTCCTGGAATAGGGTTTATTCCCTTTTTATGTGCTAATATGGGGCCTTCTGGATATACTGTGGCAGAAGATACTAGACGGAAATGGGTAATTTTGCAATGTTCATATGTAAGCTTATGTATGATTTACTGTTTTCCTTTTAAAAATAGAATACAGTCTTTAATGATTGTACCTCTTTGAAAACTGAAGTCCTTAAAATAGAAATGAAACCTTTTACTTTTTTTAACCCTACAGGGATTCAGGGGATGATAAATAAGCTTATTCACTAAAGTCCTTATAAAAAATTCCTGGCTTCTGGAAAGCATTTTGTAGGTCAAATTTATTTACATTTTATGCATGTATATGTGAGACAAAATTATGATAAAATAATGTAAATTAAAACCGTAAGTCTATTGGAATAGTTTTCCTAAAGGTTGGCTCCCTCTAACTAAAGACAAAAATGATTCCTTTGTGTTTTCCTCAACAGCAGACTGAGGTGAAAAGAGAGGTGGGATGCTTATTTTTGTTTGTCAACTTGACTGCATTGGACCACTTTCTCTGTGAAAAGGACACTTTGCCGTCACTGGAGTAGATACTTCTGTTTATAGATTTGACTTTCCCACATACAATGCTTCTGTCAAAACCACCATCCAGAAACTTAAAGAATGCCTGATCCACCAACATGGTATTCTACACAGTATTGCTTCTGACGAAGGAAGTCATTTCACAGACAGAGAAGGGTGACAGTGGGCCTAGGATCATAAAATTCACTAGTCTTACCATGTTTCCCACCATCCTGAAACAGCTATCCCAATACAAAGATGGAATAGACTTTTGAAGACATGGTTACAATGCCAATTAGGTGGCAGCAGTGTGGAGGGCTGGGGCAGGGGTCTCCAGAAAGCAGTATATGCTTTGAATCAGTATCTAATATATGGTATGGTTTCTCTCATAAATAGGATCCATAGGTCCAGGAATCAAGGGGTGAAAAAGGGAATAGCTCCACCCACTACCACCCCTAGTAACTCACTAGGAAAGTTATTGCTTTCTGTTCCTGCAATATTAAGTTCTGCAGGTCTAGAAGTTTTGGTTCCAGAGGGGAAAATGTTCCTGCTAAGAGCCACACCAAGCATTACATTGAACTTGAAGCCCAGAGTTTCCTTGGGTCTTCTGCAAGAATAGTAGTCTCTTAAAAGGTTTCTCTGTGTAACAGCCCTAGCTGTCCTGGAACTAGCAGCTTAATGACCTGGCTGGCCTCGAGCTCACAGAGATATGCCTGCCTCTGCCTCTCAAGTGCTGGGATTAAAGGCGTGCACCACCACTGTCCAGCTGAGCAGTAGGCTCTTAATGGCTAAGAAATCTCTTCAGTCTCTTACATGTTCTTTTTTTCTCACATCAAACTTTTTCTAGAAGTGAAGCAAACTAATATTTCCAGCTTTGCTGCTCATATAGTCGCTAATGCAAACAATTACTCTGTTATTGTAATAGGAAAGAAGCAGCAGATTATATGAAATGGGGGAACATCAATGTGTTTTGATCTAAATTTTCTCACAAGAATGAAGGGCTGGGTGAAGATTACAGGTAATGACTTGTCAATACCAGCTTTAATTTCAACCCTTTTGCTGTATTATTTTGCTTCTCCTCTCTTGCCTTTCTCTTCACACACTTATCCACTGCATTGGATTTTGGCCTGGCCCACAACTCATGCTAGCAGCATGTGTTTCTTTTTATATCTTTTATAAAGTAACTTTACATTTCATTTCTATAACTGATAAGCTCTTGACCCACAGGACAGTAGGTGGATAAGTCCTTATATTGAGACTATATTATTTGAATTAGTATAAAAATATGGAATACTGGAATAAATGTCAAAATCTTAGTGATTTTGCCCTATCTAATTATTTGTTCTAATTATACAAAATATCATGCAGGTTTATGAATAGTCGGCTCTCCACAGGATGAAACAGAGATCCAAGTATATTCACTACTTTCTTTCTTGTTGTTACAAAGTAATAAGAAACCTAAGGAATAAAGGATTTATTCTGTTTTATAATTTAAGAAAATATCATCAATTATGGTGAGGAAGACATGGCAGCAGTAACATGAGGCATAAGATCACGTTTGTGTCTTCAACAGGAAGCAGAATGCAAACAAAAAGAGTGGTTGAGTCATAAAACGTCAAGGCCCACCCTTCAGTAATCCACTTCCTCCATCTGGGCTCTACTTTATAAAGGATCTACAACCTTCCAAAACAGTGCCAGCAGGTGGAGATCAAATAGGCAAACACATGAAGGCATAAGTCACAAACAATGCCACACCAGTTTGGAATTATGATTAATAGGGTGGTATTTATTTAAAGGGGAAAAAACTTACAGATCATCATCCCAGACAACAGCCCTCTGCGCAACCGGGAAGGGAGTCTAGTCGCTGGCGGAGCAGGAAGTGAAGAGAGAGAGGAGAGGGAAGTGGCTGCTTTTTTAAAGGGAGAGAGACCACGCCCCAATGGGCTGGTATCTCAGCGGCTATAAGCTGGAGGAACGGAAGGACCTCCCACAACAAACACATGGGCCTATAGGGAGCATTTCATTTTCAAACAATAATACCAAGTTTCTTTCAAATGTGGATCTGTCATTTCTTCCATGTTTAAACATCTCTGCCAAATCTTTTGCACCCCACTGATAGGTAAGGGAGAGGTAACACAGAGAATCAGATAAGGATACTTCATGGGTCAGTCTTAGAAATGAAATGCATTTCTCTCTCTAGTCACATTTAGCTTCTATAATATGGCCATGGGCAACCAAGAGAGATTCTAGGAATGCACTCAATACATGTAGCCAGGTGTACCATTTTAAGCCCTTAGTATAAAGATACTCCTTGACTTACAATGGATCTAGGTCCTGATAAACTCATTTTAAGTCAAAAATTCTGTAAGTTGAAGCCACACTGAATATATCCTACCTACTGTATAACCTAGGAGCCTAGCTCACCATAGGGTATTGAGTGTTTTCCCCATGTGATTGCAAGGCTGGCTAAAAGCTGAAGCTGCTACATATTTCAGCAAAAGAAGTTCAAACTTCCCTTGGCTAGCCTGAGAAGAAAATCAAATTAAAACTTGCAGTATGGTGTTGACTAAGCACATATCACTTTTACACTACAGTAAAATAAGAGAATCTAAGTTTTTAAGCATGGTACGTCAGGGACACATTTTCATCCATTCAAGGACTGATCTGAATGAACAAATTCCATCCTTTCCCATAAGTCATCCATGTCGTACTCATTCTTAAGATCCAGCCTAAATGTTATTTCCTTTTATAGTTGTCTTATACACACCATGTAGAATTTATTATTTTATTCATTCACTGCAACATGACTATCTTTATCTTTGGTCCTCAAAATATTTACATCTGTCTCTGTATTTTACACTTGGTTACACTATTTTGTATAATTTTCTCAGATTTGATGAGACCAATATTAGTAGCTTTGTGAAAATAATTTGGCCTTCTGTGCTGGCAAGTTTCTTGTCAACTTGACACAAACTACAGGCATCTGAGAGGAGGGAACCTCAACTGAGAAAATGTCTTCATAAGATACAGCTGTAGGCAGGCCTGGAGGGCATTTTCTTAATTAGTGATTGATGAAAGAGACCCATTGTCAGTGGTGTCACACAGGGCTGGTAATCTTTGTTTCCCTAAGAAATCAGGCCTGGCATCATGGGAATCAAGCCAGTAAGCATGGCCTCTGCATCAACTCTTGCCTCCAGGTTTCTGCCCTGTTTGGATTCCTGTTCAATGATGAACAATGGCAAAAAAGCATAAGCTTAGAATAGCAATAGAAAAAAGATGAACATGGGATGTACTCACTCATAATTGGTTTCTAGCCATAAATAAGGGTCACGGAGTCTACAATAGGTGAATCTAAAGAAGCTAAGTAAGAAGGGGAACACAAGGAAAAACATATAGTTATCCTTTTGGCTAAGGAAAGTAGACAAAATTGCCCGGGAGAAAATTGGGATCTTGGGGGTGGGGTGGGATGGGGGTAAGGGGAGATGGGGAGAGAAAAGGCAGAAGGGAGGAGGTCGGGCCTTGGGAAAACAGGAGGATTGGGATAAAGGAAGGTTGGACAGGGGAGCACGGAACCACAATTCTTAGTTAAGGGAGCCACTTTAGGGTTGGCAAGAGACCTGACCCTAGAGGGGCTCCCAGGTGCCCAAGCCGAGGTCCCCAGTTAGTTCCTTGGGCAGTTGAGGATAGGGAACCTGAAATGACCAATACTTGAGCAATATTGACGAATATCTTGCATATCATCATAGAACCTTCATCTGGTGATGGATGGAGATAGAGACAGAGACCCACACTGGAGCACTGGACTGAGCTCCCAAGGTCCCAATGAGGAGCAGAAGGAGGGAGAACATGAGCAAAGAAGTCGGGACCACGAGGGGTGCACCCACCCACTGAGACAGTGGAGCTTATCTATTGGGAGCTCACCAAGACCAGCTGGACTGTGACTGAAAAAGCATGGGATAAAACTGGACTCTCTGAACATGGCGAACAATGAGGGCTGATGAGACGCAAAGGACAATCACACTGGGTTTTGATCCTACGTAATGTGATGGCTTTGTGGGAGCCTAGCCAGTTTGGATGTTCACCTTCCTAGATATGGACGGAGGGGGGAGGTCCTAGGTCTTACCACAGGGCAGAAAACCCTGACTGCTCTTTGGACTGGAGAGGGAGGGGGAGAGGAGTGGGGGGAGGGTGAGAAGGGTGGAGGAGGGGGCGTAGGGTGGGAGGAGAGGGAGGGAAATGGGCAGCTGGGAGGAGGTGGAAACTTGTTTTTTTTTCTCCTTTTCTCAATAAAAAAAAACTATCACATTACAAAATGGAACCTCAAAAAAAAAAAAAAGAAAAAAAAAAGATGCTTTTCTCTTTGGTTATAATTTCCTGATATCAGCACATGTAATTTTACATTAGAAGAAATGAAGGGTACATGAAAGTCAAAAAAAAAAAAAAAAAGAAACCCCAGCTAAGACACCTTCCTTTATTCTCACTGGTGTGAATGCTAGACTTTGGCTGAATCACTGGTGTCCTTATGCTTGCTGATCATACTCTTTGTGCTTCAATTTTCTAAACTACAAAGAAAACAACAGTGCCTACTAAATAGGATTATTGAAAAGATCAAATGAAACAATATATGTTGTAGATTGGTACCTGTTATATAGTAAGTACTATGCAAGTTGTTACTAAAATAAATATTGATGTAAATATATTTTTCCTGGACAACTGAAGCCAATCAGGATTCTAATCTTTAAGTAGTGTCATTATGTAAATATGCCCTTGTAATAGGCTTTCCTGACTATATTTTCTATCTTGTGGCTATTGCTTCACTTTCTCTGAAGATCTAACTTGACATATGGTGCCAAACCAGATGCCACTCTTTTTTGTCAAGATATGGCAAATGTCATATGAGGAAAATAGTCTCTCAATTGATTATAACAGTAATAATAAACATATATAATAAAAGAAAACAGTTCTATAGCTAGGGGGATAGCTATGCCAGATTGATGACCTGATGTCAGATCCCAGTAACTCATGTCAAACTAGATACAGCATAGCTCATGACTTCTGGAATAGATTACAAATCTGAAGTCAGAAGCAAGCCATGAAGTCTGAAAGTAAAAGTTATAAAACATACTTACGGAATATTTGGGGAATTTATTCAGGGAATTTAAAGCTTTCTAATTTAACAAAGTTTATTGTTAGAAAGTCAAAGTATAGCACATACATCATATTCTTTCAAATTGTTTTGTAGACTCAACAGAAACACAATGGAAATCCTGATAAACTTTTTGTTCTATTCAAAGATTTTTTAGAGAATCTGGCATATAAAATTAGAAAGAGAAACAAGAAGGGCTTGCAGATGTTACTGTGCAGCAAAATTGAAGGGAAGATAATGAGAATGAACAGGTAATACACAATCAAATTTCTGGAAAGTGAAACAAGTAGTTTTAGAAGCAAGGTAGAGGAAATTGTATCTCTCAATATAGGTGAACTTTATTTATATTATTTACTTATTTTTGTGTATGCATTATTTTTTATTTTATTTGTATGAGTGTTTTATTTGCATGTATGTACAGCGTATACATGTCTGGTGCCCTCAAAGGCCAGAAACAGGTATTGGATCCCCTGAATGGAGTTATGGATAGTTGTAAACTATGTGGATTCAAGTAATCAAATTCAAGTCCTCTAGAAGAGCAGTTGGCAGTCTTTTTTCTTTTTTTGTGGAAAAAGAAGTAACATCATTTCTGTATTGTACTGATCCAGAAAGAGATTTAGGAGTTATACCCAAAATAAATTCTGAACACATATGGTAGGGTCAAGGAGCTGGAACACTTTCCTGCCTCTTCATGCCTCCTGTACCCTTCGCCAAAACCTGTCACACTGACTACATCTAGGTGGGGACCTGTGGTTCCTATTTTCATCTTAATATTTTATCCTTTGCACCCAATCTGTTCACAGAATGTAATCAGAATAACAACTCTGGGGGTGTGTGCCCTTGTTCCACATCGAGGGATGGCTCTTTTTACCAGGAGAGTTGAGAAGTAGTGATTATTGTTTTTTGTAGCCCTTTGCTTAATAATGGTCTGCCTAGGAAGAGGACAGCAAGGAACCATGGTGTGGTATAACCAATGAGCAGAAGCTACAGACCAATTTTGTCCCCGGAGCCTGTCCTCTGTAGTTAGGTAATTGGGAGCTATATGTTTTTAGAAGCTGTTTGTTCCTGGCCTCCCAGACCCAAAATAATCACACTGAAGCTATATTATTACTATACTGCTTGGCCTATTATCTCACACTTCTTATTGGCTAGCTCTTATATCTTAAATTAACTCATTTTCTATTAATCTGTATATTGCCATGCGGTTTTGGCCTACCGGTAAGGTTCCATCTGGCGCCTGACATCTGTCTCCTGTGGCAGCTACATTGCTTTTCTTTGACACCACCTACACTCTCCTCCTCTGTCTGCTTGGAATTCCCACCTTACCCTATCTGTTTTAAGAATTCAGGTCTTTTCATGAAAATGAGACACATCAGCTCCTGGCAGCACCAATTACTTCAAGAGGAAGATAGGCATAGAATAGGCTCCTAATAGAGTTTGCTAGCCATTTGGGCAAGAAACTACTGTTGTCTGGACTGCTTGATGTTATACTGTATGAACTGGACATGCAGGACCCACATAAAAATGACTCCTGAACTTTCCTAAAGGTAAGATGGTCCTTTGGAGTTCCTGCTTCATGAAAATCTGCCAGAAATTCTTCAGGACACAAGTTGACCGACAAATTGCCAATAGAGGCAAGATAGTTTTTCAGATTTCTTGTTTCATGGAAAAGTCTGCCAAATACTATGGGCCTGTAGGCTGAAGATGGATGCTTCAACAGTACAGAAGAATTTTGGGTGACTATCCAGGCAGCTAGATGTCTCTCAATTCTAGAGTTTTAGAAGTTGCTTACAATGCACTTCCTATTTCCTTAGGAGTCTTCCTTCTGGAGTCTTTGATGGAGTTGAAGAATAGTTATAATTATAGTTTTCTTAGTTATGAAAAAAGATAAAATAGATATAAATGTCATAATTATAATTCTTGTTTGATAACTGTTTTGTTGTATGTAATTTTTCTATGTTAAAGTTAAAACCTTCTTTCTTATTTAAACAGAAAAGGGGAAGTGATGTGGGATTACCCTATGTATGCTGTTAATAAAGAAGCAGCTTTGAGCCTATTGTAGCACAGAATAGAGCAAGGCAGAAAAGTGAGGGGGCAGGCCTGTGCTTTTTTTTTGGTACCATTGGCTAGGCCTAACTTGGTCCAGCCTCTCAAAGACTGTTGGATGAAGGAAGTTCCCCATCAGTTATATTTATTCCAGAAAGGAGTTGGCATGGTGGTTTTAAAGAGATTTACCCTGTGAACCTAAAGAAGCTGCTGGCTCAAGAAAGCTGGGATCAATCCTTTTGACTCTATGTGTTAAATTCACTTTTATAACAACAAAAAAGGTGGCTTCGTTTGTGATCACCCATTCTTGGTTGATGTGGAATGCCCTTCTGTATATGTGTTGTTTTTATTGACTAATGAATAAAACTGTTTTGGCTGATGGCTTAGCAGAGTAAAGCCAGGCAGAAAATCTAAACAGAGGGTCAACATTTTTTTAATTTTATTGATTTTTATTGAGCTCTACAATTTTTTTCTCTGCTCCCTCCTGCCTCTCCCCTCCCTCTTCAATCCTCCCCCAAGGTCCCCATGCTCCCAATTTACTCAGGAGATCTTGTCTTTTTCTACTTTCTACTTCCCATGTAGATTAGATGTATTTATGTCTCTCTTAGGCTCCTCATTGTTGTCTAGGTTCTCTGAGATTGTGATTTGTGGGCTTTTTTTTTTGCTTTATATTTGAAAAGCACTTATGAGTGAGTACATGTGATAATTGTCTTTCTGGGTTACCTCACTCAAAATGATGTTTTCTAGCTCTATCCAATTTCCTGCAAAATTCAAGATGTTATTATTTTCTGCTGTGTAGTTCTCCATTGTATAAATGTACCACATTTTTCTTATCCATTCTTCGTTTGAGGGGCATTTAGGTTGTTTCCATGTTCTGGCTGTGACAAACAATGCTGCTATGAACATAGTTGAACACATGTCCTTGTGGCACAATTGAGCATCTTTTGGATATATACCCAAAAGTGGTCTTGAGGAAGGTTGTTTTCTAATTTTCTGAGAAATTGTCATACTGACATCCAAAGGGGCTGTACCAGCTTGCACTCCCACGAGCAATGCAGAAGTGTTCCCTTTACCCCACAACCTCTCCATATTAGTTGCCACTTGTGTTAAAAAAGGTACATATATATGTTGTAGAATATTTATTTAAACATGCAAAGATGTGTTACATTTGTTTCTGCTACATTTGTTTAACTATGTAAAAATGTGTTATATAAGTTGACAGGAAGTAGCAGAAAGGAACCTAATGTGTTTTATTTTTAGATGCGACAGTGTGGAATGAGAAAGGCTCCTGTGATACCAGATAAGAGAGAAAGTTAGTTAGTTGCTACTCTAACTCTTTGAACTCTCAGGTTTTCATTCTAACCTTTGAATCTCAAATTTAATTAGAACGATAGACATTTAGTTAAATCTACCATTATTTAGCAGCAGCAGCAACAGAGCCACTATTTGATGGAACAGAACCCCCTTCCCCGGCTACAACCTTAGTAGCCAGGCTGCTAATAGTTTCCAGCAGAGCCACTGTGATGACGTTAAAACAGGATATATGTATATATGTAACCACCACACAGAAGCCTCTCTGAGGTTTCTAGTGGTGGTTAAAATGGTACCATGTGTTCATCAGAAAACAAGACAATCCTCATATCAAATAAGAAAAACTCCTGTATTCAAGGGACAGGCGTGCCTATCGCTGGGTGTTTGGATATCTCTGCCTTGTTTTGTAGAGATGAAGTCCCCGTTGATCATGTCCAAGTTTTTGTTTTTCACTGTCTGAATGATGTTCCAGCAACCAGTACTCTTAACTGCTAAGCCAAATCTCCATCTCAGGATAGATGACTTTTTTTAAAATGTGAACAAAACAAGGGATCATTTTGAAATAGCATAAAATGGCCAAATCTTTGAATGATGGACATAGAGGAAGGAGAGTAATATCATACCAATGACACATAAAACATATCAATACAATCATATAAGAAAATTTCACAAATCTAGAAAAAGAGATGCTCATACAAGTATAAGAGACCTACAGAACATCAAATAGACTGGATCATAAAGAAAGTCATCAAATAAAACATAGCTAAAACACTAAAAATGCAGACAAAATAAAGGTATATTGAATTCTGCAACATAGAAGGATGAAATCATAAATGCAAACCCATCAAAACAACAAATTATTATTTGACATAAAAATTTAAAGCTACAAGGGTTAGGAAACATGCATTTCATGTTTAAAAATAGTGCAGCAATCAACACAGACTATTATACCCAACAAAAATATCTAGTATAATTAAAAGAGAAATAAAAAGTGACAAAATGAATTAAAGCAGTTTTATGGTCACTGGGTCAGCTGTACAGAGGATACTGAAATATTTCACACTTGAAAGCTATAGGGGATGTATCAGAAAGTTAATGTCTAGACTATATAAGGAACTAAAATACAGAGAATCAAGAAGACAAGCAACACAATTAAAGGTTGTCCATGGAACTGAAACAAAAAGGGTCTCAAAATAAGAACTACAAATAAACAGTAAGTACTTTAAAAAGTGTTCAACACTCTTAATTATCAATGAAATACAGATTAAAACTACTTTAATATTCCATCCCATACTAGTTAGGGGTACAAACAACAACCAATTCTAGCATGGATGTGAGAAAGTGGAACTGTAATACATTCTTGCTGGGAGAGTAAACCAGTGCAGTCACTATGAAAACCAGTCTGTGGGTTTCTTTAAAAACTAGAACTATCATATAACCCATCTCTACTATTCCAGGCATATACCTAAATTTATAGAGATACTTGCACATCCACATTGATTGTTTCTGTATTCAAAATAGCTAGGAAGTGAAATAAACAGAGATGCCTATCATTGAGAAGTCCCAAGGCCAGGAGAAAAAAACAAGTTGTACTTATCTGGAGTCCTTTTGACCTGTGTGAAGTGGATCTAAATTTTATGACTTCCCAGATCCTCTGAAGTTTTCCCGAATTTTTTTAGTTTACAGAGAGAGTCTTAAAAGGTTTAGATGCATTAGGATTACCAATTGGTACTGAAATCCATATCATAGAAAAAGCAAGTAACAGGTATCTGGGAAATAGCAAAAATTATAGATTTGAGTTAAAAGCATGCATCGTTTTATTCTGTCCAGAAAGCCAGGTATGGATTGGACAGAGATGTCTTTGGCCTGATGAGAAGCATTTTAAAGTGTATACCTAGATGACAACCAAAATAATTCTAAAATATTGAGCTTGTGACTCAAACAGTAAATAGTCATTACTGCACCAACTTATTAGAACTATGCCATAGAATTGGAAATAAGTCTAAAATATTTTTGTACCTTAATTATCTATTTATACCTTTGTCACCTGTATTTATATCTTAAATCATTTTCTGAGCTTTTATATATTTAGATCTTCTTAAAAATTATTTTTAGATCCATCTTTAAAACCTTTATGACTTACTTAAACTTTTATATCTTACATAGAGAGCTGAGAAGGCAACTGAAGCCTTAATTGCTGCTGTTGAGCTGACAAAGTTACCATTAGTCTAGTTGTAAAACAGTATCAGAGTTCTGAGAAGGACAAATTGTACCAAAGTGTAGCCTAAACAGCTTCCAATTTTATTAGAAATGACAGAGACCAGTTGTGTGTGAGGGCCTTCTGTCTTTGTGTTGCTTTTATTGGTTAATAAATAAAAAATGCTTTGAACCTACAGAAGGGAAGAACAGACTAGGTAGGGAAAGCTAGACTGAATGCTGGGAGAGAGAAGTGCAGAGCAGGAGAGAAGCCATGGAGCTACTGGAGACAGATGCTGGGAACTTTACCCCGTAAGCTACTGCCACGTAGCAATACACAGATTAATGGAAATGTGTTAAATTACCATGTAAGAGTTAGCCAACAAGGAGTTAGAGCTGATGGGCCAAGCAGTGATTTAAATAATATGGTTTCTGTGTGATTATTTCAGGGCTAAGCAGCTGGGAACCAACAAGCGGCCTCTCTCCTTACTACAGACCAGTCCATACCCAGGTCTCCATTGTGTTGGAGGCAGAAGTATCAGAACAGCACCAATCTTTGCCAGGTACATAAGGCCAGAGTTTTTTCTGTGTAGGAAGTAGATGGGGAAGACCAACCTCATTGTTTGATGTGGGAGTGTCATATGTCAATCTGTTGATTTCATTGGTTAAGCAAAAAAGAAACTGCTTGGCCCTCATAGATTAAAACATAGGTGGGAGGAGTAAACAGAACAGAATGCTGGGAGGAAGAGGAAGAGAGCTCAGACTCGACAGCTCTGCTCTCTGGAGAGATGCCATACTCCCTTCTCCCGGGCAGACACATGCGATGAAGCTCCGAACCAGGATGGACGTAGGTTAAGATCTTCCCTGGTAAGCCACCTTGTGGGCTACACAGATCATTAGAAATGGGCTAGTCCAGGTGCGAGAGTTAGCCGAGAAGAGGCTAGATAGAAATGGGCCAAGCAGTGTTTAAATGAATACAATTTGTGTGTTGTTATTTTGGGGCATAAGCTAGCAGGCAGCCGGGGTGCTAGGGATGTAGCCCCCCTGCTCATATTACTACAATTGTTTCTAGGCAAAAGTGTTGCAATCTATTCTCCAGTGTTCTGCTGCTTCTCCATAGTCTAGGATGGGTCCTGGCAGCAGGGATTGAACTGGGGCATCTTGCTCAGTGGCCAGTATTGCCGTAATCCAGGTAGAAATATCATGATGCCCCATAATCTTTATTGGATACCTTGGGTCATTTCTATAATCTGGGAATCTCTGACTGAAATATAAGTTTTTTAAATCAACATTTTACATACCATATTCAGCAGATCTCTGAAATATTTGAGAACTTCCCAGGTATATCAGAGTAGACAAACTTCATTGCTAGCTATTGTTTTAAGCTTAACTTTGAAATTACAGGGGACTAATTAAGGCTTATTCATGTAATTAATTTAACAGTACTTAGCATGAATACAATAAATGATCTTGATCATTTATAAAGATTACCAACTATACTAATGTTTCTTAACAGTCTACAATAAGTTAGTAGCTTTCATGAGACTAGGACTTTGTATTCCATTCCTGTCAGTTTTAGCCTTAAAAATAATGATCTTGAATTGAAACTCTTCTACTATCAAAATAAAACTTTTATATGACTCAGTTTATCCAAATAGCTTATGCTTAACAAAGTTAGCAAAGACAAAAAGGATAAGCATACATTCTTAAGCCTGAATAGGCTTTGAGTAAGGAGAGACATTTTCAAAGTCATTGGTTCTCATTTTTTTTTTTTTGGTAAAAATAGCTTTATTCTCCTTCGGAACATAAACCATCACTCTTGGTGAAAGGAAGGTGGCAGGGTGGTCTGAGGCTCACTTAAAATGGGGATGAGATTAAGAAGTCCCACCCCACTGCTTACCCTAGCTGAGATAACATTAATCTTAACACTGTATAAATATCTCCTTATATTAAAAAAATTCAGGCCCCACTTCATTCTGCCCCCAGCTGGGAAGCCGTTATCTTCAATGGTGACATCCCAGATCAGAGAAAGGGTGTGGGGGAGAGGCAGACATGGGGCGGGTAGAAAATAGGAAGGGTACAAGCCAATGAGTAATGTCTCCCACACTGCCCAGCTCCCTTCTGCAGAAGAGCACAGAGGGGCCCTGTAGAACTGAGAGACCAGTGCTGTACCTGTGGGCATGCACTCCTGTCCCCAATCCCTGATGCCCAGGAGTGAAGTGTCCTGTCACATGCTCCCTGTGAGGTCAGCTCATTCAGCTCAACAAGTTTTTGGGTTCCCCTCTAATAGGAGACAGCCCCCCTTGCTCAAGCTTGAAATCAGGCCTCTTTATCATGGCCCTCTCTCCAAATGAGGGGTACAGGGAGAGCCAAAGGGTCCTTCCTGGGAAGGGGGTGTTCTGAGGACAACCAACAGCGGGGCCCCATCAGTCCCTGACCAGGCGGTAGATATGGTGTTGGGCTCTGTGTTCACTGGTGGAGAACTCAAAGACGTAGGCAGTACACAGCAGCGATTCCTGAGTGTCCCTATTGGTCACCACCTGGAGGATGGTGAAGTTCTCCAAGACACTGTTCAGCATGTAGCTCTCGGGCAGCTGCCACAGCTTGTGCAGGAAGTTAACCAGGTACTCACACATGGGGGAGCGCATCAGGTGGTACACAAAGCGCCCATCCTCCAGCTGGGCCCTCTCTGTCTCCACTTTCTCCACTGCTTGCTTGCCAAAGGAGCAGACCTTGGAGGAGCAGGTAAGTGTCATGAGCTCCCGGCTCTCATACTGTCTGCTCACTCCATAGAAGCCACCACTGCCTCCACTGGTCCCTGCCTCTTCACCACTTGGGCTCCAATTCAGGTCCGCCCAGAACTTGACCAGGAAGAAGGCATGGGGTGGCCCTCTGTCATACAGCTCCCGGAGGCCACCCTTTTTCTCGGGGAATTTGTCATAGATCTGTCGCACGTCCACACTCTCCAGGGGCGGCACTCCAGGACTGGGGCACTGCTGACTGATGTGGACAAACAGATGCCTCTGGAACGAGTCAACTGTGCCTGGTGGTTCCACAAAGGCTGAGAACTCTACCAGCTGCAGGCGGGCAGTGCCCAGGGCCGAGCCTGCCAGGCTGGGGGAGATGGAGCAGGCGGGGGCAGGGGTGAGAGGGCTGGGGGCGGCTCATACCCTGGTAGGTCGGTGGATGGAGGATTCAGTGACACGGAGAATGGTGTCTGGGAAGAATGGCTTCACGTATGGAACATTCCACGGTGGCCCAGAGTTCCCGGACCAGAACTGGAAAAGCTCAGTGGTCTGAGGTCCAGAAGGACCCAGCTTGGCCTGGAGGGACGTTGCAGAGATGAGCTGTGCCGAAGACATGGTAGCCATCGTCTGAAAGGCCTTGTCCTTGGAGACTTGGTCCTTCAGCTTGGACTGAATTTCTCTTGATTTCCTTCTAGCCAAAACCTGGATGTGACTCGAGACCTGCTTGCGAGTTCTCGTCTTCCCTGTCCTCAGCTTGATGTATAGGCAATGAGTTCATTCCGGCCATACATCTTGCCCTCATCTGACAAGATGATCTTGCATCGGCCACACGGAGGATATATGGCCAGGGCCTTTTGAAAACTCTGCTCGATGTCGGGGCTCCACACACCCTCTGCATCAGGGCCCCCATCTCCTCCAACACCCTCACTGCCTCCAGTGCCCTCCTCGCTGCCTTCCTCACTGCCCGTCCAGGCCCCACCATCATCCAGGGGGGCCCCAGTCCGGGGTTCCCCCATCTGGGCCCCAAGCAGAATCCCGATTCCCCGGTTCTCAATTTTTAAAAATGTTTTGAACTTTTAATATAGTTCCCCCATGCTGTGATGATCCCCCATTATAAAATTTTTCCCACTGCTATTTTACAACTGCAGTTTTATCAGTGTAATGAATCTCAATGCAAACATAGGACATGCAAGTGGTTTTAAGTTATTCGATGCCAAAGGATCAATTGAGACTCAATGGACCATGAGGGGTGCACCCACACACTGAGACAATGGGGATGTTCTACTGGGAACTCACCAAGACCAGCTGGCCTGGGTCTGGAAAAGCCTGGGATAAAACCGGACTCTCTGAACATAGCGGACAATGAGGACTACTGAGAACTCAAGAACAATGGCACTGGGTTTCTGATCCTACTGCACGTACTGGCTTTGTGGGAGCCTAGGCAGTTTGGATGCTCAACTTACTAGACCTGGATGGAGGTGGGGGGTTCCTTGAACTTCCCACAGGACAGGGAATCCTGATTGCTTTTCGGGCTGAGGGGGGAGGGGGCTTAATTGGGGGAGGGGGAGGGAAATGGGAGGCGGTGGCTGGGAAGAGACAGAAATCTTTAATAAATAAATAAATTTAAAAAAAAAGACTCAATGGGCTGAGAAACTGTTTTAAGCCCTTTGTGAGACTGCTTAGGTCATTGTCTTGATGTATCATAATAAATGAACATTCCAGTTTTGGGGTATTATTTGAGGCTTATGGCATGACCCTAATTTTTAGCCTTTTATTTTAAGATTAAATATTAGCGATACAAAACATTTTATAAACATAAAATGTCCCATAGTCTTATAAATTTAAATATTTTAAAAACTATTTCTTAAAAGATATGTAGACTCAAGATATTGGTCACCAAAAGAACAAATAATCCAATAAAAAGTGGAGTACAGACTTAAATAGAGAACTCCCAGCAGAGGAATCTAAAATGGCTGAAAGACATTTAAGGAAATGCTCAACATCCTTAGCCATCAGAGAAATGCAAATCAAAACAACTCTGAGATTCCATCTTACACTGGTAAGAATGACCAAGATCAAAACACTGATGACAACTTACGCTGGAGAGAATGTGGGATAAAGAAAACACTCCTGCATTGCTAGTGTGAGTTCAAGGTGATACAACCACTTTGGATGTCAGTGTTTCAATTTCTCAGAAAATTAGGAAACAACTTTCCTCAAGACTCGGCAATACCTCTTTTGGGTGCTCAATCATACTACAAGGACATGTCCTCAACTATATTCATGGCAGCATTGTTTGTCATATCCAGAACCTGGAAACAACCTAAGTGCACCTTGACAGAAAAATGGATAAGGAAAATGTGGTACATGTGCACAATGAAGTACTACACAGCAGAAAAAAATAACGATATCTTGAAAGTTGCAGGTAAATGGATGGGTCTAGAAAACATTATATTCAGTGAGGTAACCCAGACACAGAAAAACAATTATCATTAGTACTCACTCATAAGTAGTTTTTGAACATAAAGCCAAGAAAACCAGCCTACAAATCACAATCCCAGAGAACCTAGACAACAATGAGGACACTAAGAGAGACATACATGGATCTAATCTACATTGGAAATAGAAAAAGACAAGATCTCCTGAGTAAATTGGAAGCATAGGGACCATGGGAAAGGGTTGAAGGGGAGGGAAAAGGAAGGGAGGGGAGCAGAGAAAAAATGTATAGCTTAATAAAATCAATAAAATGGAAAAAAGTTTAAAAATAAAAAGTATCTAGTTTTTTAAATTCTGTAAAGTTCTAAAATTTTTTTCTTAAAAAAAATTAAAATCTCTGACATGTCTTCCTACAGTATCAAAAATAAATTATGCTTTTTATTTCAAGAGGGAAAAACATGGTATAACCACAATCTGTATATATTAAATATAAGCTCTAATATAAAGGTTTTATTCATAATCCTTTTGTTTCTTTTTTTTAAAAAAAGCTTTTGATCATCTCTTTGGTCCTACATGTAAACAGAGACTACGTGTTCATTTTCTGGATTCCCAGACCTGAATAATTAATTACACAGAAACTATATTAATTACAACACTGCTTGGCCTATTAGCTCAGGATTCTTATTAACTAACTCATATCTTAAATTAACCCATTTCTATTAATCTGTGTATTGACTTGAGGCTGTCACTTACTGGTAAGGGTCCAGTATCTGTCTCCTTTGGCAGCTACTTGGCACCTCTTTGGCTCCACCTACTCTCTCTATATATCTCTGTTTGGATTTCCTGCCTAGCTTTATTCTGCTCTGCCATAGGCTGAAGAAGCTTCATTACTAACCAATGGTAATAAAACATATTTACTGCATATAAAGAAGAATCCCACATCACCCACCCTCAGCAGGATATACACATTTCATGAATAAATAAGATTTCTGGGCCAGGAGAACATCCATTTGTCAATTTCATGCCTATATGTTTAAGAAGAGCAAAAGAGGAGAAGAAGGTAGCAGAAGGAATAGAGGGAAAAAGGAGGTGAGGGAGAGAGAGAGAGAAAGAGAAGAACAAGCTAAAACTTTGCCTTATCATGCTCCACTTCCACTCTTAGGCAAAATTTGTTACCAATTCAGTATATCCCCCATTTCTAATGATCTTTGTTTTGTCAAAAAAATATAAAAAACAGCTTTGGTAAATTATTTGTGCTTTAAAGAGTATGTGTCTATGTCCACATGCACTATTATATTCTAATGAGAAACAAATTAGTAAGAACTCTATATTTAGATAATAATTACTCTGTGAAATTATTATTAAAAGCAGAACCAAAAGGACAAAAGACTAAATTATTTGTCATTATTAATTTTGTAATTAGTTTGCAGGAGCCTGCGTTATTAGTATTTTGTATAATATCAAAGTAATTTGTGTTCACTAAATACATCTGAATAAGTGTCACAATTAGAACTATTGGGAGGTGTATTTTGGCAATTAAATATGATTTTCTTAATTAGCTGGTATACATTGTTAAGTTCTTCTAGGCACACTGGAGAAATATAGCTAAAGAAATAGGATGCTCAACTCAGGACAGGATTTGAATGTGCCTAATTAGAACTAATTGCCTCAAGGTACCCTGTGAATTGCCCAGTTTTTTTATTAAGTGCGTGGAATGACAAACCATCATAAAAAAATCAATGAAACAACATCTCAAGTGTACCTTACCTGATTACGCAATGATTGTGTTTAGGTTCAATTAATTATAGCAATTAAGTAGTTTACTGTACTGGTATCATTAACTTATTTAATTAACTTGCTGATAAAAATTAACTTGTGACCCAAAATGGGAATGACATTTTTGTGTTATATTAGCATATGAAAAATGATTAATATGCCTCTTTGAAAGAACAAAGAGTCCTTGAAAAATCATTTTATACTTGGTGATTCTTCTGTGTCAGATAACATTATACAGTATTAAATATCATATGGCATAAAATACATTTAAAAAGAGGGAAACAGTAACAGAATTCTCAAAATTCTGTGCCAAACCTATATTCTCCATTTTTTTAATATTTAAAAATGATTAAAAGTATAATTTTTGAAGGCAAGAGGGAAAAGAGGGTAAAGGATCAAAAATAAGATGAATTAGTGTTTAATCGAGCAAACAAGCACAGCAATATAAAGAGGGAAACCTCATTCAGCAAGAAAGAAACATGGAGAAAATTGTAAAATATTGAAATCCAAGGGAGCTTTCTTGTAAAAAGAAATAGTACATCCATGGTAGTGTAATCCTAGCACTTGGGAAGTAGAATCAGGAGGATCAAAAGTTCAAGGTCATTCTTGGCTATGTGGGAAGTCTGAGGGGCAGCCAGGATAAATGAGATCTTGTCTAAAAAATTAAAAGATTGTAAAACTTCAGAAGTTGTGGAAATTACAGTATCAAACTATCTTTAGAAAGGTACAATAGATTCTCTATATAATGATTTTATTAGAGAAATAAACAAGTCTATTTTATTAAATAGCCAAACTAGCTTCGGAAAAAAAATTGAACATTTTCTCTCCTTTCAAAACATACACATTTGTAAACACATTCATATTTAAACATTTCATAATAAAATTTAACATCATTGATATTGAAGAGAAAAGTCTATGTGATTTAGAGGGTAAAATGCATGGACATATAAAAACTATATTGACATGATAAAAAATATCAGAAATACAGATTCTAGATGCTTAAGTCAGAATCCGCAACACAAAAAAGAAAAGAATCACAATGACAATAGATATTTTGGGTCTAAAATATCAATTGCATCTGACAACAAAAATAATAAGACCTAGAAATGTTACCAACAATGAATTTTAGTATTTATTTTTTAATGTTATTTTTGAGATTATAATTTAATTGCATTTTACCCTTTTGTCCCCTCTGAACCCTCCTGTGTACTACTCTCTGTTCTCCTTCAAATTAATGCTTTTTTATTAATTATTTCTGCATATCTATATATTTTTGTATAGACATATATATTTCTAAATATAACCTGTTGAATCCGTATAATGCTACTTGTGTGTATGTTTTCAGGGATCACTCTGACACTAGACAAGCAGTTGATGTGCTCTGTGAAGACCATTTCTTTCTCCTGCTCAGTAATAGCAGTAATTTTTACTTTAGAATGATTAATGTAAAAATTCCAGCAAGAATAAAATGAGTACAGGTCATGATAGTTTTAAAAAAATAACAATGTTCAGCACAGTAATCAGTAGGACTTCTTTAGTCAGAATAAGTGTTAGTTATAAATTCAAAAAGCATATATTCTGATTTTTCCTTCCCTCTCTTACCCTCTCCTTCTATCTCTTCCTTTCCCCTTCTTTTGAGTCAGAGTCTTTCTATGTAGCTCAGGCTGACCCATATCAGCTATCCAAGTCTTGGGACTAAGGGAATGCTTTGCTATGTATTGCTCCTAAAAATGAAGAGGTGGTAAGAGGGCAGGTGCAAGTGATGGGACTTAGGATTTATTTTGGGAAGGAAAGATGTACTGGTTTACTTTGGTTCAGAATATTGCAAATCAAATCCTACCTTCCAAGATCCATCAAGGAAGAAAAAGGAGGCAGAATAAAAAGAAAGTGAAGACTGATATGGCAACAGTGCCATCAATTTAAATCTTCAATATTAATTGAATGTGCCCATAAAGTGTGATCTAGATAAATAAACATAAAAGTAAACTATGTGAAGCAAATGCCATAAACTGCAAGAAATTGAAAACTTAAAAGAAGCCAGGTGTAGTGGCACATACTTTTAATCTCAGCACTTGGGACACAGAGGCAGGTGGGTCTCTGTGAGTTTGAGATCAGCCTGGTCTACAGAGCTAGTTCCAGGACAGCTAGGGTTACACAGAGAAACCCTGTCTCAAAAAACCAAATAAATAATGAAAGAAAGGAAGAAAGAAAAAAGGAAATAAGGAAGGAAGGAAAAGAAAAAAAAACACTAAAAGAGAGATCTATTCAGGCCAGAGCAGAATCACTCATATCAAAGTAAAAATTAAAAATTGAATAGATCACAATTTGAGACTGGGAATATATAATTAGAAATTTTACTTAGAGTAAGTGAAAAACGAGAAGACGAAACTGAAGGAAATTAATCAGTAGCTACTCCCTGTAAATAACCATTGGCTAAATTTGTGTTTGTGTTGCCATGACTTATATGTCCATAGTGAGGCCACTAAGACTCAGAAAGCCATTGTCTCATCTGCTTGAGGAATCCTGGGAGAAAGGTTTGATCAACTAGAGCAGTGGGGAAGTGAGAGATTTAATCCATCAAAGAGGGAGGTGAGAAATCTGTGTGTCAATGGTACCCAAAATCTCTGTGACTCAGGCAGTGTCTGGAAAGCTGAGAATGAGCAGAATCAGCTGCTGCCCACTGCTAAAAGTATACTGTATTGGAGTCTAGCCATATTAGTTGCTCGCTAGAAAAATACCATCCGTGTTCAACGAAACGTAATAGAATTCAACATCTCCACACACATTTTTTCTAAGTTAGGTGAGAAACTTATATGCAAGTATGCAAGCTAACTGAATCCTAGACAAGAAAAATACAAAGAGGAATTGTACCCAATCAGTTTTGTAGTCAAATTCTGAAAACCAAAGATAAGAAAAATTTCAAAGCAGCCACAGAGATATGATTCATTTAACATATTACCTGATTCAAGAAAGGGTGATCCTCTCATCAGAAATAGAGAAGATAGAGATCCGAAATCTGAAAGTATAAAAGAATAAGTCAATGCAAAAGTCTGCTAAAATATTCATTCCTTTTTCCTTTCCTTCCCTCCTTTCCTCCCTTCATTCCTTCCTTTGTCCCTTCCCTCCCCCTTTCTTCCTCCCTAACTATTCAAAAAGTTATCCGCATGGGTCCCAGTGAAACTCTGGAAGAAGAACTACAGCTCAGGGGCAGGTGTGAGAAACTGTGTCTGATTGAGGGCAGAGGCTTTAGTAGTAAACTTGATTTTACAGCAGAATATTGCTCCTTCAAGTCAATGTACTGATTATAATTGTAGTTGAATTTCCCACCGAGGGACAAGGGAGGATTGACACGGGGACAATTCTAGAGTACAGAGTACTGGATTGGATTAGAACTGGGGGAATCAGGGCATAAATTTAAGTACCTCTAATAAATAGAAATAAGAAATATAGTACCTAGATCTTGATTTTTAAAAATATCATGCTCCAATAAAATGAACCATCTCTTATTTACAAAAAAATTTCCAGTTAATAAATACAGATTAATGGGGTGAAAGAACATTGGTAATGCATAAAATAGGTAAATACTTAATGAGTATACCCCAAACTATTCATCAATGCCTAGGGGAAATATAAACTTCATGATGAAGAACTTTGAAGAAACCATTTTTTCTCTTTCTTTTTTTTTAAACAATCTTTTTTCATTTTACATGCCAATCCCAGTTCCCTCTCCCTCCCCTCCTCCGGCTCCGCCTACCTTCCATCCCCCCCACACCTGCATCCACTCCTGATGCAGGTAAGGCTTCTAATGGGGATTCTACACAGCCTGGCATATCAGTTTGAGGCAGGACCAAGGCCCTCCCCCCTATGTATAGGCTGATCAAGGTATCCCTCCAAAGAGAATGGGCTCCAAAAAGCCAGTTCTAGCACTAGGGATAAATCCTGCTGTCACTTGGGAATATCGTCAGTCATTCATAGTTGTAATGACAAGTGAAATCATAAACTATGCAGGTAAATGGATGAAACTAGAACAGCTCCTATTGAGTGAGATAATCCAGACCAAGAAAAACAAAAGTAACACTTTTTTCCCATCAGAGGCTCCTAGTTCCAAATTCTAAGCTGTGAGTTTAAAACATGCAATAACCACAAACAGCAACCAGAAAAGTGAAAAAGGACATTGACAGGCAGGCCAGAGTGGTGAATAGAAGGGTTCAGACAATTTGAATTAAATCATGGAAAAACAGGAGGGGTTCTTATTGTGGAGGGTGGAAGGAGGTCAAACTTTATTTCTTCTTCTGAGGCTAATTTCCATTTAGATCCTTTTATATGCATCCAAAGTCAGAGCTATGTAGTTTCTTTTTACTTTTAAAAGTTAAAAGTAACCTATTTTTTTCATTCATTTTAAAATACTTTTTTGTCCTTTAAATGTCCATTCAGCAGTACCTTCCTCAAACTTTCTCTAGTATCCCCACCTTGGCCCCTTCCAAAATTCAAGTAAGTTTTTTTTTAAAAAAAAATGGTGTTTAAAAACCACCGAGACCAGTTATTGTTGCCCCTATGTGAATGGATGTGGAGCCACCCAATGGGTCATGAGCAACATCCCAGCAGCCACATCTGAAAGGCAAGAAACTGACTTTCCCTCAGAAGTCACCAGTCGCCAATAACTTCTCTATTGGGGATGTGGTCTCAAGAGTTCCTCCTGTATCCAAACTAGAATGGTGACTAGCTTGATCCTATGCAGGTCTTCTAAAGGTAAACCACAGCTGCTGTGAGTTCATGTATGTAACAGCTATGCCATGTCCAGAAGTCAACATTTCACAGCTTTTCCCAATCTGACAGTTCTTATATTCTTTCTGTCATCTTTTCCATGTTTCCCACATCTTGGATGAAGAAAGACTGATAAAAAGGACCCATCCCCAGCTGAGCATTCTTAGTTATTAATGGTGTGCACTATGAACAGTTTGAGTCTCTGCATTAACTACTACATAGTGATTCTACTATAGACCTTTCTAGGACCAAACTTGAGAAGCCCAGATCTATGGTCATAAACATGAATATTTGGTAGTATGACCATTTAGCAAAACAACAGTTTTCCTTTTAGGGCCCATGACCTCCCCAGCCATGATCTTTCTACCAGATTTACAGTACCAGGTACAAATTCCCTCCTGTGGAACTAGCCTCAAATCCAATCAGAAAATGGTTAGTGACCTCCATATGTAACAGTCATATCACTATTGTATCAGTGAGCACACCTTGTCAGTCAAATCAACATATCATTTTTTATGCAGAAATAACATAAAAATGATAGCATGTCCAATAGAATTCTTGGTACATGCTGTATGGATGCACAGGCGATTGGGCCTAGCTCAAATAGGCCCAATTTTATTAAGATGATTTTATTAAGATGATTTCTTCCAGAGGGAGAAGCAAGAATATGAGCAAAGGGGTTAGGACCATGAGGGGGATACCCACAGAAACATCTGACCTGAGCTAGTAGAATCTCAATGACTCCAGACTGATACCAGGGAAAACTGCAGAGGACCAAAGTAGGCCCCCTGAATGTGGGTTCCAGTTGGTGGCTTTCCTTTTCAACTTTTCTGGTTTCTGTTTGTGGTTAATGCCTGTTTTAAACTCACAGGTTAGGATTTGCAGCTAGGAGCCTCTGATGGGAAAAATATGTTACTTTTGTCTTTCTTTGTCTGGATTACCTCACTCAGTATGAGCTTTTCTAGTTTCATCCATTTACCTGCATAGTTCATGATTTTACTTTTCATAACAGCTATAAATGACTAACAGTATTCCAAAGTGTATATGTGCCACAATTTAATTATTCATTTGATGGGTGTAGGACATTCAGGTTGTTTTCATTTTCTGGTTATTGTGAATATAACAACAGTGAAACTGGATGAGCAAGTATCTGTGGAATCGAGTCCTTTGGTCTCATGCCAATGAGTGGAATAGCTGGATCATTTACTTTTAGAAATCAATCCATATTGATTTTTCCAGCAACTGCTCCAGTTTGCTTTCCCATCAATAGTGAATGAGAGTTCCTCTTTTCCCACCCTTTTGCTAGCATTTGTGGTCAATTGTTTAGTTTATTTTTGCCATTCTGACTGGGGTAAGATGAATTCTCAAAGTTGTTTTAATTTGCATCCCTAATTTCTAAGGATGATGAACATATTTTGAGCCATTTTTAGTCATTTTTAACTTCTTCAATTGAGAACTCTCTATTCAGATACATAGCCCATTTTTATTTTTTTATTTTATTTTATTTATTTTTTTTAAGGTTTTCTCCTTTTATAATCAATGACCACCTTTATCCAGCTTTGGAAATCTGGACAAAGAGAAGGCTGAGAGGAGGCCTGGTCCAGTGTCTAAGGGTCTCTGAGTGAGTCTGCCAGCACATGGACCCAACTGGGCCTGTCATCAGTTGGGCACAGCAGTTTCCTGAGTATGAGCCAGTCCCACCCTCAGGGCAGCGTCCTGGTCCAGAGAGGACTAAAGGCCCCAGGTTGCGCCTATTCCCAAGGCCTTCAGGACGGTCAATAAATAGGTTAGATTCTGAGCCAGGCCTGGGAGGATGGGGTGAAAAAGAGCAGGATCAGCTGTCCAGGAATCCCAAAGAGGTCCTGGGTACTCTCCTGCCCTTCTCCAACAAGGAAGTAATAAATAGACCTTAACCTCAGGAACGGGGTGTTAGAGCAGGGGATCCTTCCCCTCAGAGTTAGTAATGAAATCCTCATGTTAAAAACAAACCAGCCCTAACCCCTACCAGCATCTACAAAATTCTACAGGAGAGGGCGATGGGCTAGCCTGCCTGGGGGTACACAGTACCCAGCCCTGCAGGGTCCTGGAGGAGGCTTCCCGTTTGCTCAGCGACCCCTGGGGCTCCTTCTTCCTTTGGGGGTGGCTCCAGGAAAATAGGGGTGACTGATGGTGGCTTCTTCACTGAGTAAGGGGAGGCTGGGACCCCCACCACCAAAAAGTGGTTCTTCTTCCGAAATAATCTCCACAGGCCATGGTGGTTGCCACGAACATCCAGGTCCCAAATCTGGAGGCACTTGGCAAGCTGAGTCCAGGTAATGAAGTCATCATCTGTCACCATTTGGATAAAGGCCACATAGGTATGGCCCTCTGTGTCTGGCAGGAAAGAGTCTTCACAAGGGTCCTTGCTGTGGTCCAGAACCTCGGCTTCACTGAGCAGCCTGTGAATTTCCACTTCATAAGCTTCTTTCTTCAGACTGTCTACATTCCTGAGCTGGACACCTGGAACCGTGTTGAACTTGTGCTTCTTGAAGTAGGCCTCATGGAAGTAGCCGTTCATGTTGAGGCCCACGATGCCAAAGTGATAGGATCGGGAAACATCTGGGATGATGCACTCTCGGCCCTGGCGCTGCTCTGGCATCCACATCCACATGTCCCAGTCCCACAGCTTTTCTGGTGTGGGCCACTTGGGCTCAAGCTCCTCCTTTGTATAAGGATTTCCGAAGCACCCACCCCAAGCCAGGCATGGTCTCCACACGGTACAGTAGTGCTGGATCCTCAGCTATGTGTTCATACCCCTGGTCATTCCAAGCAGAGATGCAGTACAGGCTGTCATCTTCCTCCAGCAGGTGGATGGACTGGCTCAGGAAACTGAAGAAATCCACAGCGATGACCAGGTCCTCTTCCAGAACCACGGCAAACTTGGCCTCCGGAAACAGGTTGAAAGTGGCAGTGAGGCTGGCCTTGTAGTGCTAGGACACACGGGCGTTCTTGATGCTAATAGGTGTGTGCTGGATGCCCCTCAGGCCAAACAGCGCCACAACATCCATGGGCTCCTCATAGTAGCAGTCAATGAAGACCGTTATCATCTGCGGAGATACCCCTTGGGCTGAGAGCAGAGAGCGCAGCATTCTGTACAGGTAATTGGGTCGGTTCCCTACAATGACAGCCACAGGCACATTGAGGACCTTATTGTCTGGAAGTGGGTAAGGGCTGAACTCAATAGGTGTTGGGTCCTTGCAGCTGCACACACTCCCATAGCCCTCCACTTTGCTGCAGAAGCGCCGGCGGCGGCGGTTCAGCTCTGTGTCTGACCAGTGAAACTCGGCATCTTCAGCCGAGCTCAGTGGCACATCTGTCTTCAGCAGGACTGGGTCACCCCAAGAGGAGAGGGCGGGAGATTTAGAATGTTTCTCGCCAAGTACAGGACCTCCTTTTCGTCCCACGAAGGCCCAAGTGTCCCTCCAGCCAAGGGCAGGGCCTGCCTGGCTTCCCAGGCTCCGCAGCAGAGCCTTCGCTGTATCTTTGAGGTGGAAGGAGCCCTCATCCTTAACAGTGCAGATCAACACACGGCCGGGCGCCACCATGTTGAGGAACAGCACCATGGCCTCATCCTCGTGAGGAGAGTACGTGTCAAATACACGCTTTGCCATCACATGACCCGTGGCCTGGTTGAGGACAATGACATGGATGCCTCGGCCCTGCTCTCGGGCCTCATCCTCTAGCACCGTGGTGCCGTCCACTGCCACATAGACTTTGCTTCTACTTGAGTAGACTTCCACATCCAGGACACGCCGGGGACTGCTGCCTCTCCGCCGAGGGGACTCCAAGTGTCCTAGGGCCTCATCGTAGTCTTGCTCTGGTTCCGGGTCTTCATTGGCTTCATTGATCGCTCTCCGAGTGTCTAGGATCAACTTGATGTTGACAATGACAGTCACCAGCAGGAAAAGCACAGCCCCTGTCTGACAGAATCTCCGTAGGGCCCCGTGGTTTGTCAGTTTATACTTCCATGTAAGATACCAGCTCCATTTCTTCCTAGCCCCAAAGGGCTTGGTGGGGGGACTAGGCTTCCAGTCATCCATACTGGATTAGGGAGTCACCCCTGTCCTGGCCAGGTCCATGACTTTAGGAATGGCCCAGGGGCCCCGGGCCCCACTCGGGCCCGCACAGCTCAGCCCTGCGCGCCATGGCCTCCGCGGCCTCCGCCTCCTCCATGCCGCTCGCGCCCCGCCCCGGCCCACCATAGCCCATTTTTAATTGGGTCATTTGCCTTTTGACTCTTGTCATTTGAGTTCCTTATATATTTTTGATATTAATTCTCTATCCAAAGTATCACTATCAAAGATTCTCTTCCCCTCTATAACACCAAAAATGTTTGATAAAACCTCAAGAAATCATATTACTTAACTAAAATTATACACAATACATATAAGTATATGTATACACACATACCACGCATATCTTAAGTGAAGTAATGTTACTTTGGCTGACAGTGCACTCCACAAGAGCTATGAACTATCTTTTTTTTTATTTAAATTTATTTATTTATTAAGGATTTCTGCCTCGTTCCCGCAACCGCTTCCCATTTCCCTCCCCCTCCCCCAATCAAGTCCCCCTCCCTCATCTGCTCGAAGAGCAATCAGGGTTCCCTGACCTGTGGGAAGCCCAAGGACTGCCCACCTCTATCCAGGTCTCCTAAGGTGAGCATCCAAACTGCCTAGGCTCTCACAAAGCCAGTACGTGCAGTAGGATCAAAAACCCACTGCAATTGTTCTTGAATTCTCAGTATTCCTCATTGTCCGCTATGTTCAGCTAGTCCGGATTTATCCCATGCTTTTTCAGACCTAGGCCAGCTGGCCTTGGTGAGATCCCAATAGAACATCCCCATTGTCTTAGTGTGTGGGTGCACCCCTCGTGGTCCTGAGTTCCTTGCTCGTGCTCCGTCTCCTTCTGCTCCTGATTTGGACCTTGAGATTTCAGTCCGGTGCTCCCGTGTGGGTCTCTGTCTCTGTCTCCTTTCATCGCCTGATGAAGGTTAATATTCCTGAGGATGCCTATGTGTTTGTCTTTGGATTCACCTTATTTAGCTTCTCTAGGAACATGAATTATAAGCTCAATGTCCTTTATTTATGGCTAGAAACCAAATATGAGTGAGTACATCCCATGTTCCTCTTTTTGGGTCTGGCTTACCTCACTCAGGATAGTGTTTTCTATTTCCATCCATTTGTATGCAAAATTCAAGAAGTCCTTGTTTTTTACTGCTGAGTAATACTCTAATATGTATATATTCCATACTTTCTTCATCCATTCTTCCGTTGAAGGGCATCTAGGTTGTTTCCAGGTTCTGGCTATTACAAACAATGCTGCCATGAACATAGTTGAGCATATACTTTTGTTGTATGATAGGGCCTCTCTTGGGTATATTCCCAAGAGTGGTATTGCTGGATCCAGGAGTAGGTTGATCCCGAATTTCCTGAGAAACCGAAACACTGCTTTCCAGAGTGGTTGCAGAAGTTTGCATTCCCACCAGCAATGGGTGAGTGTACCCCTTTCTCCACAACCTCTCCAGCAAAGGCTATCATTGGTGTTTTTTATTTTAGCCATTCTGACAGGTGTAAGGTGGTATCTTAAAGTTGTCTTGATTTGCATTTCCCTGATCGCTAAGGAAGTTGAGCATGACCTTAAGTGTCTTTTGGCCATTTGAAGTTCTTCTGTTGAGAATTCTCTGTTCAGATCAGTGCCCCATTTTATAATTGGGTTGATTAGCCTTTTACGGTCTAGTTTCTTGAGTTCTTTATATATTTTGGAGATCAAACCTTTGTCAGTTGCAGGGTTGGTGAAGATCTTCTCCCAGTCAGTGGGTTGTCTTTTTGTCTTAGTGACAGTGTCCTTTGCTTTACAGAAGCTTCTCAGCCTCAGGAAGTCCCATTTATTCAATGATGCCCTTAGTGTCTGTGCTGCTGGGGTTATACATAGGAAGTGGTCTCCTGTGCCCATGTGCTGTAGAGTACTTCCCACTTTCTCTTCTATCAGGTTCAGTGTGTTCGGACTGATATTGAGGTCTTTAATCCATTTGGACTTGAGTTTTGTGCATGGTGATAGATCTGGATCTATTTTCATTCTTCTACAGATTGACATCCAGTTTTGCCAGCACCATTTGTTGAAGATGCTCTCTTTTTTCCATTGTATACTTTTAGCTCCTTTATCGAAGATCAGGTGTTCATAGGTTTGTGGGTTAATGTCAGGGTCTTCTATTCGATTCCATTGGTCGACTTCTCTGTTTTTATGCCAATACCAAGCTGTTTTCAATACTGTAGCTCTGTAATAGAGTTTGAAGTCAGGGATGGTAATGCCTCCAGACAAACCTTTATTGTATAAGATTGTTTTGGCTATCCTGGGTTTTTTGTTTTTCCATATAAAGTTGATTATTGTCTTCTCCAGATCTGTGAAGAATTTTGATGGGATTTTGATGGGGATTGCATTGAATTTATAGATTGCTTTTGGTAGAATTGCCATTTTTACTATGTTGGTCCTCCCAATCCAAGAGCAAGGGAGGTCTTTCCATTTTCTGGTGTCTTCTTCAATTTCTTTCTTCAAAGACTTATAGTTCTTGTCAAGTAGATCTTTCACTTCCTTGGTCAGGGTTACCCCAAGGTATTTTATGCTATTTGTGGCTATCGTGAAAGGTGATGCTTCTCTGATTTCCCTCTCTGCTTCCTTATCCTTGGTGTATAGGAAGGCAACTGATTTTTTGGAGTTGATCTTGTATCCTGCCACGTTACTAAAGCTGTTTATCAGCTGTAGGAGTTCTTTGGTAGAATTTTTGGGGTCGCTTATGTACACTATCATATCATCTGCAAATAACGAAAGCTTAACTTCTTCCTTTCCAATACGAATCCCCTTGATCTCCTTATGTTGTCTTATTGCTATTGCTAGAATTTCAAGCACTATATTGAAGAGGTATGGCGAGAGTGGACATCCTTGTCGTGTTCCTGATTTTAGTGGGATGGCTTTGAGTTTTTCTCCGTTTAATTTAATGTTAGCTGTTGGCTTGCTGTAAATAGCTTTTATTATATTTAGGTAGGACCCTTGTATCCCTATTCTCTCCAAGACCTTTATCATAAAGGGGTGTTGAATTTTGTCGAATGCTTTTTCCGCATCTAGTGAAATGATCATATGGTTTTTTTCTTTCAGTTTATTTATATGGTGGATTACATTGATAGATTTGCGTATGTTGAACCAGCCCTGCATCTCTGGGATGAAGTCTACTTGATCATAATGAATAATTTTTCTTATGTGTTCTTGGATTCGGTTTGCCAGTATTTTATTAAAGATTTTTGCGTCGATGTTCATGAGTGGGATCGGTCTGTAATTCTCTTTCTTGGTTGGGTCTTTTTGTGGTTTTGGTATCAGGGTAACTGTAGCTTCATAAAAGGAATTTGGCAATGACTCTTCTGATTCTATATTGTGAAATACCTTAAGGAGTATAGGTATTAATTCTTCTTGGAAGTTATGGTAGAATTCTGCATTGAAACCATCTGGTCCTGGGCTTTTTTTCGAAGGGAGATTTTTGATAACCATTTCTAATTCTTCACGAGAAACCGGTCAATTTAGATCATTCACCTGGTCTTGGTTTAGCTTTGGTATATGATACTTATTTAAAAAAATGTCCATTTCTTTTGTATTTTCCAGTTTTGTGGCATACAGGCTTTTGTAGTAAGAGCTAATGATTCTCTGAATTTCCTCTGTGTCTGTGGTTATGTCCCCCTTTTCATTTCTGATCTTATTTATTTGCGTGTTCTCTCTCTGTCGTTTAATTAGTTTGGATAGGGGTTTGTCGATCTTGTTGATTTTCTCCAGGAACCAGCTTTTTGTTTCATTGATTCTTTGGACTGTTTTCTGTGTTTCTATTTTGTTGATTTCAGCCCTCAGTTTTATTATTTCCAGTCTTCTACTTCTCCTGGGCGCGTCTGCTTCTTTTTTTTCTAGAGCTTTCAGGTGTGTTTTTAAGTCCCCAATGTATGCATTCTCCGTTTTCTTTAAGTGGGCACTTAGTGCTATGAACTTTCCTCTTAGCACTGCTTTCATTGTGTCCCATAGGTTTGAGTATGTTGTCCCTTTATTTTCATTAAATTCAAGGAAGACTTTAATTTCTTTCTTGATTTCTTCCTTGACCCGGGTGTGGTTCAGTAGTTGACTGTTCAGTTTCCATGAGTTTGTCGGTTTTTTGGGGGCAGCGTGGTTGTTGCCTTCTAACTTTAATCCGTGATGATCTGATAAGACACAGGTGGACACTGATATTTTTTTGTATCTGTGGAGGTTTCCCTTGTTTCCGAGTATGTGGTCAATTTTTGAGAAGGTTCCATGAGGTGCAGAGAAGAAGGTATATTCTTTCCTATTTGGGTGGAATGTTCTATAGATGTCTGTTAAGTCCATTTGCTTCATTACCTCCAATAATTCTCTTAATTCTCTATTAGGTTTCTGTCTGATTGACCTGTCCCTTGGAGAGAGAGGTGTGTTGAAGTCTCCTACTACTAGTGTGTGTGATTTGATGTCTGCCTTGAGTTCTAGTAATATTTCTTTTACATAAGTAGGTGCTTTTATATTGGGGGCGTATATATTCTGGATTGAGACGTCCTCCTGATGAATTGTTCCTGTTATGAGTATAAAGTGACCGTCTCTGTCTCTTCTGATTGATTTTAGTTTGAAGTCAGTTTTGTTAGAAATTAGTATGGCCACACCTGCTTTTATCTTAGGACCATTTGCTTGAAACACCTTTTCCCAACCCTTTACTCTGAGTAGGTGCCTGTCTTTGTGGTTGAGATGTGTTTCTTGCAAACAGCAGAATGTTGGATCCTGTTTTCGTATCCAATCTTTTAGCCTGTGCCTTTTTATAGGTGAATTGAGCCCATTAATATTAAGTGATATTAATGACCAGTGGTTGTTTACTCCGGTTATTCTTATTGCTTTTGGTAGTAGAGATTGTGTGTCTCCTTTCTTTGAGATGTGCTCGTGAAGGGTCATTAGATGCCTGGGTTATTGTAGGCAGTGTTGGCAGTGTTGGAATCCTTGGGTTGCGATTTTCCTTCTATTACTTTCTGTAGGGCTGGATTTGTGGCTACATATTGTTTAAATTTGTTCTTATCCTGCAATGTCTTGTTTTCTCCATTGATAGTGAACGATAGCTTGGCTGGGTATAGTAGTTTGGGTTTGCATCCATGGTCTCTTAGCTTCTGCAGAACCTCTATCCAGGACCTTCTGGCTTTCATAGTTTCCATCGAGAAGTCAGGTGTAAGTCTGATCAGTTTACCTTTATAAGTTACTTGCCCTTTTTCTTTTGCAGCTCTTAATATTCTTTCTTTAACCTGTATATTTTGTGTTTTGATTATTATATGGCGAGGAGATGTTTTTCTTTGATCCAGTCTGTTTGGTGTTCTGTATGCTTCTTGAATATTTAAATGAATATCTTTCTTTAAGTTGGGAAAGTTTTCTTCCATAATTTTGTTGAAAATATTTTCTGAGCCTTTGAGCTGTGACTCTTCTCCTTCTTCTATTCCTATTATTCTTAGGTTTGCTTTTTTTATTGTGTCCCATAGTTCCTGAATGTTTTGTGTTGAGAATTTGTTGGCTTTGCTGTTTTCTTTGATCTGTTCGTTTATTTTCTCTATGGTGTCCTCAGCATCTGAGAGTCTTTCTTCTAGCTCTTGTATTCTATTGATTATGCTTGTTTCTGTAGACTCTGCTCGTTGGCCTAGATTTTCCATATCCAGCTGGTCCTCAGTTTGTATTTTCTTCTTTGCCTTCATTTCAGTTTTCAATTCTTGAACTGTTTCCATTACCTGTTTGATGGTTTTTTCTTGGTTTCCCAGGGTATCATGTACGTATTTACTCATTTCTTCAAACTTTTTGTTATGCTTCTCATCCATTTCTATAAGGCATTTTTTTACATGTTGTTTAAGGGACTCTATTATCTTCATAAAGTCGATTTTTTCCACTTCTTCTGTGTTAGGTTGTTCAAATACTTCTGTTGTAAGATCATTGGCTTCTGATGTTTTCATGTTGTTTTTCGGATTATTGGGTGGGTTCTTGCCTTGGCGCCTGCCCATCTCCTCCTATTGATCCTATCCAATGGATCCTTTAGAAACCGGATCAGGTTTCCCTTCTGGCCAAGAGCTCCGCTTACAAAATGCCTTCACTCTCTTTCGTGGTTCCTGCTGCAGGCCAAGAACGCTCTCACCCCTCCAAAGGATCTTCAGGACAGGACCAGGCTCCCCTTGTGCCAGTGACCTGGCCAACCAAAGGCCTACCTCTTTGATTCAATTGTAGTAGGGCGATCTGCTCTCCTTATTGCATGCCTGTCCCAGCCGCTTGGGTCTGGCGCTGCCGCCATGCTGCCGCAGCTGCGCCGCATCTGGCGCCGACAGCTGCTTTGCCGCGTCTGGCGCCGTCGCCGCTGCGCCTCTGTGCATCTGGCGCGCCGCCGCTGCGCCTCTGTGCGTCTCCAATATCCATACTTTGAGGCTATATTCAGAACATAGGGAGATTTAGAGACTTTCTTAATTTGAAAACTCCCATGGAGGAATCCAAGGTAAAACTTTGTTTTTATTAAAATGCATAAAATCCCTTAGTGTGTGTGTGTGTGTGTGTGTGTGTGTGTGTGTGTACACATATGTGGAGATCAGAGGACTCCTTGGGGTAGTTAATTCTCTGCTCCAATCATGTGTATCCCAAATATAAGACTTGGTCAGCAGGCTTTATGGGAAGGGCTTTTGCTCTGTTAGCCATCTCACCAGCCCCAGAAACTCCTACAAACAATTCAGTATTGGATACTTGCCTTAGCATACTTGGATCAGGAATGAGGGCAATCAGAAATCCTGGCATTGATACAAATTGTGTAAAGAAAAGTAAAAGATCCAAATATGTTTTTGTTTTCATTTTTAGAGAGCATTTCATTATTTAATCTGACAGTCACGATTCCTCTGTCTCAATATACTAAATATCTCAATTTAAATTAGAAAGGAACCAACCTAAGACAGAGAGGGCCGAAGGAAACAAGCTCCACCAGGAACAAAGCCAGGAGCAAATCCAGTCCCAGAAACCAATCTAGTCCCAGGACACTGGTGGATCAGGATTGAGCTAGCGACTTGACTCAGCGATCTCCACCAGAACCAGAAAGGGACAGAGCCAGGTATCTAGGACAGAGAGCGGGAAGCCAGGAGCAAATTCAGTACTGGGACACTGGTGGATCAAGACTGAGCCAGTGACCAGATCCAGAGCCATTGATCTCCACCAGAACAGGTCCAACTCCAAGCCAGGGACATCTGCAAGAGGGGATCCAGACCAGGATTTACAGAAACAGGGCAAAGCAGGCAACCTAGGAAAAAGTAGGACTGAGACAGCAAACTGAAAGAGAGCAGAGCAAGGTACAGGAGTACTGAACTATCTCCAGGAACACCAAATAACCAACAGGGTAACTAGTACTATGACACTGACTGTACCATGAGGAACAACCATTTGAGCTTTGGATTCACAGGCACCTAGAAGATTAATCAACAGAATCTCTCAGACAGCCCCAACCACACATATTAGAAGAAAAGTTGAATAGAAAAGGTAAGATCACATGCTATACCACAAAGAGCAACACAACACCAGTAAAACCTAAAGACCCTACAACAGCAAGAAATGAACAACCAAATATGGATGAACCAGAAGAAAATGACCTAAAAAAATAACTTCAAGAGAAGGTTTGAAATACTTAAAGATGAAATGAGAAATTTCCTTAAAAAATTGAGGAAAAGACAAAGAAAAAAATTGAAAGATATCAACAAATCCCTTAAAGACAAGAAAGAAAAAGAAATCAAACATATGAAAGAAACTATTCAGGACATGAAAACTAAAATAAAGAAAACATGAACTGAGGGAACTATAGAAACAGAAATCATAAGAAAGAGATCAGGAACCACAAATGCAAGCATGAACAGCAGAATACAAGAATTGGAAAAGAGAATCTCAAGTGCTGAAGATACATTAGAGAAAACAGACTCATCAGTTAAAGAAAACATTAAATCAAACAAAAGCTTAACCCAAAAAGATACATTAAAAATGGACACCATAAAAAGGCCAAATCTTAGAATAATAGGTATAGAAGAATGAGAAGAAGTTCAATTCAAAGGCACAGAGAATTTATTTAACAAAATCATAGAAAAAGACTTTTCCTACCTAAAGAAAGATATGCCTATGAAGATACAAGAAGCTTACAGAACACCAAATAGACTGAATCCAAAAAGAAGGCCTTTTGCCACACAATATTCAAAACACTAACATACAGAGTAAAGAAAGAATATTAAGACCTGCAAAAGAAAAAGGCCAAGTAACATATAAAGGCAGACCTATCAGAATTACACTTGATTTCTCATTGGAGACAATGAAAACCAGATGGTAATTGCCAAGCATTATGCAGACATTAAGAGACCATGAATGCCAGCCCAGATTACTATACCCAGCAAAACTGTCAATCTCCATAAAAAGACAAAACAAGATATTCCATGGCAAATCTAGATTTCACTAATACCTAGCCAAAAACCCAGCTCTACATAAGACACTAGAAAAAAAAAAAAACCTCTAACCCAAGGAAGACAAAAAAAAAAAAACCACACAGACAATTGATGTTCTCATAACAGAAAATCCCAAAGAAGAAAAAAACACACAAATTAACATTAGTGACAATGAAAACTAAATTAACAGGAGATAGCAATCACTGGTCATTAATGTCCTTTAATGTAAATGGACTCTACTCACCTATAAAAAGGCACAGGCTAACAGACTGGATACAAAAACAGAACCCATCCTTCTTCTACATACAAGAAACACATCTCAACCTCAAAGACAGACATCATCTCAGAGTAAAGGGTTGGGAAAAAATATACCAATCAAATGGACCTAAGAAACAAACAGGTGTAGCTATCCTAATATCTAACAAAATAGACTTCAAGCTAAAATCAGTCAAAAGAGACAAAGAAGGTCATTTCATATTAGTCACAGAAGAAAATTCATCAAGAGGAAATTTCAATAGTGAACATCTATGCCCCAAATACAAGGGCATCCTCATATGTGAAAGAAACACTTGTAAAGCTTAAATCATACATTAAACACCACACACTAATAGTGGAAGACATCAACACTCCCCTATCATCACTGGAAAGGTCAATCAGACAAAAAATGAACAGAGAAATAAGAGAACTAATAGATGTTATGACTCAAATGGACTTAACAAACATCTATAGTGTATTCTATCCAAACAGAAAAGAATTTAACTTCTCAGGACATCATGGAACCTTCTCAAAAATTGACCACATACTTGGTAACAAAAGAAACCTCAACAAATACAAAAAAACTGGAATAGCACAATGTACCTTATCAGATCACCATGCTATAAAACTAGAAGTCAATAGCAATACTAATTCCAGAAAACCCACAAAAACATGGAAATTAAACAATGCTCACCTGAATCATCAATGGGTCAAGGAAGAAATGAAGGGGGAAATTGAAGACTTCCTAAAATTCAATGAAAATGACCAGACAACAAATCCAATGAAAGCAGTGTTAAGAGGGAAGTTCATAGCACAAATGCCTACATGAAAAAGCTGAAAAACTCTAACACTAGTGAATTAACAGAACATGTGAAAACTTTAGAACAAAAAGGAGCCAAACTTACCTAAGAGAACTAGACAGCAGGAAATAATCAAATTGAGAGCTAAAATCAACAAAATAGAAACAAAGGAAACAATACAAAGTATCAGTGAGACAAAGAGCTGGTTCTTCGAGAAAAATCAACAAAATAGACAAACCTTTATCCAAACTAACCAAGAGACAAAGAGAGAATATCCAAATTAACAGAATCAGAAATGAAAAGGAGGACATAACAACAGACTCAGAGGAAATACAGAGAATCATGCAGACATATTTCAAAAACCTGTACTCCACAAAATTGAAAAACTTAAAGGAAATGGACAACTTTCTGGATAAATATCACTTACCAAAATTAAATCAAGACTAGATAAGCAAATTAAACAGACATATAACTGCTGAAGAAATAGAAACAGTCATCAAAAGTCTCACAACCAGAAAAAAAAAGCCCAGGAACAGATGGTTTCAGCTCAGAATTCTACAAGACTTTCAAGGAAGAACTAATACCAATACTCCTGAAATTATCCCTCACAATAGAAACAGAAGGAACATTTCCAAACTCTGTTTAAGAGAACACAATTACCCTGATACCCAAACCACAGAAAGACATTACTAAGAAAGAGAATTACAGACCAATCTCACTCATGAATATTGATGCAAAAATAGTAAATAAAATACTGACAAATAAAATCAAAGAACACCTCAGAACCATCATCCACCCTGATCAAGTCAGCTTTATCCTATAGGACAGGGATGGTTCAACATATAAAAATCTGTCAATGTAATCTACCATATCAACAAGCTGAGAAATAAAAACCACAGGATCATCTCATTAGATGCCAAAAAAGCTTTTGACAAAATATAACATCTCTTCATGATAAAGGTCTTGGAGAGAGCAGGGATACAAGGAACATACCTAAACATAATTAAGGGAATATACAACAAGCCAACAGCCAATATCAATCTAAATGGAGAGAAACTCCCAGTGATTCCACTGAAATCAAAAACAAGACAAGGTTGTCTATTCTTTCTATATCTATTCAATATAGTTCTTGAGGTCCTAGTTAGAACAATAAGACACAAAAAGGAGACGAGGGGGATACAAATTGGAAAAGAAGTCAAACTCTCACTGTTTTCTGATGATATGATAGTTTACATAAGCGATCCCAAAATTCTACCAAGGAACTTTTACAACTCATAAGCACTTTCCATAAGGTAGCAGGATACAAGATTAACTAAAAAGAAATCAGTAGCCCTCCTGTACACAGATGATAAAAGAGATGGGGAATAAATCAGAGAATCAACACCCTTCATGATAGCCACAGATAGCATAAAATATCTTAGAGTAACTTTAACCAAGCAAGTAGAAGACTTGTATGACACCAATATTAAATCTTTGAAGAAAGAAACTGAAGAAGATACCAGAAAGTGGAAAAATCTCCCATGCTCTTGGGTAGGCAGAATTAACACAGTAAAAATGGCAATCTTACCAAAAGGAATCTACAGATTTAACGCAATGCCCATCAAAATCCCAGGAAAATTTTTCAAAGACCTCGAAAGAACACTACTCAACTCATATGGAAAAACAAAAAACCCAGGATAGCCAAAACAATCCTGTACAATAAATGAACTTCTGGAGGCATCACAATCCCTGACTTCAAACTCTACTACAGAGCTACAGTACTGATATTAGCCTAGTATTAGTATAAGAACAGACAGGAGGACCAATGGAACTGCATAGAAGAGCCGGATATCAATCCACACATTTTTGAACACCTGATTAATCACAAAGAAGCAAAAAGTATCAAATAGTAAAAAGAAAACATATTTAACAAGTATTGCTGGCATAACTGGATATCAACATGTAGAAGAATGAAAATAGATCCATATCTATGACCATGCACAAAACTCAAGTCCACATGGATCCAAGACTTCAACATAAAGCCAGCCACACTGAATTTTATAGAAGAGAAAGTGGGAAGTACACTTGAATGCATTGGCACAGGAAGCCACTTCCTAAATATAACCCCAGCAGCACAGACACTGAGAGAAACAATTAATAAATGAGACCTCCTGAAATGGAAAAGCTTCTGTAAAACAAAGGACATGGTCAACAAGACAAAACGACAGCCTACAGAATGGGAAAAGATCTTCACTAACCCCACATCAGACAGAGGTCTGTTCTCCAAAATATACAAAGAAGTCAAGAAATTGGACACCAAAAGAATACATAATTCAATAAAAAATGTAGTACAGACCTAAACAGAGAACTCTCAACAGGGGAATCTAAAATGGCTGAAAGACACTTAAGGAAATATTCAATATCCTTAGTCATCAGAGAAATGCAAATCATAACAAATCTGAGATTCCATCTTATACCTGTAAGAATGGCCAAGATCAAAAACACTGATGACAACTTATGCTGGCGAGGTTCTAGGGAAAAGACAACACTTCTACATTGCTGGTGGGAATGCAAGCTGGTCAATGTGGTGATTTGTCAGAAAATTAGGAAACAATGTTCCTCAAGACCCAGTAATACCACTTTTGCGTATATATCCAAAGGATGCTCAATTGTGCCACAAGGACATGTGCTCAACTATGTTCATCGCAGCTTTGTTTGTCATAGCCAGAACCTGGAAACAACCTAACTCCCCCTTGACCAAAGAATGAATAAGGAAAATGTGGTACATTTACACAATGGAGTACTACGGAGCAGAGAAAACAACGACAGCTTGAATTTTGCAGGAAAATGGATGGAGCTAGAAAACATCATATTGTATGAGTTAACACAGACACAGAAAGACAGTAATCACATGTACTCACTCATAAGTGCTTTTCAAACATGAAACAAAGAAAGCCAGCCTACAAACCATAATCCCAGAGAACTTAGACAACAATGAGAACACTAAGAGAGACTTACATAGATCTAATCTACATGGGAAGTAGAAAGCAGAAAAAGACAAGATCGCCTGAGTAAATTGGAAGCATGGGGACCTTAGGGGATGGATAAAGGGGGTAGGGGAGGGGCAGTGAGGGAAAAAAGAAAATTAGAAAGGAACTAGTACTTTAAGAGATACATGAGTATTGCTTTGAAAGTTCTTTCCTTTAATAGAAGGAAGTAAGTATAACTTCCACCTGCTGAGCTTATAGTATTTGGTCGGAGCCACAAATATGTTCAGTCATTTCCATGTAGTAATAGTTGTTAAATTAGTGCCTATCATCATCCCTCTTTTGGGGACAAAACATGAGCAAGAGGGAATGAAACAGTAACTTGAGAAGATTTGGGGTGCCAAACTAGTTCTGTATATCTTTACTCATTAGTATTCAGTCATAGGCTAGATACATGTAATGTAAATTAAATCAAAATAACACACAAGAAGATTAAAGGGCATTTTAAACCATCATTTTAATTTGCTGGCTTGACTTTAAATTTCTGCCTCCCAGAAGAAAATTCTGGATTATGTACAGTAAAATCAGAGGGTGTCTTTGAATTACTAATTTTAGCCTTGTTTAAGACTTTACAATGAAGACTTTACATTACAATTAATATCACATAGAACACTTTGAGAATACATGTGTTAATATTTTGCATATATATGTTTCTCGAGACACGAATTTCCCTCAAGGCTTTGTTTGATCTTGTTCTAGGTGGTATCACACTAGAGCAGAAGTCTACCCAAGAATATGTTGTATGCATTTTATATACCATCAGCATTTAAAAACTCAAACATAGGAAACCTTCTCTCTGTGTAGTGCATGTTAATAGTTATTAAATAGTCCTCAAAGAATGAAACAGTGGATTCTGCCAATCAAGAGACATCAAATATGCTAGTGAACACTGAGTATATAGATGCTTTCTACACATAAGTATTTTACTTTACTATTATGAATATATCTTTAGATCTACTTCAGTGATGTAGCAAAATCCCCAACAAGGAAGAATTTAAGAAAGGGAACTTATTGTGTTTCACATTGAAGGGTATACATTTAATCATGATGTGTAGCAGAGAGCAGGGCCCCTTGTTTGTCCTGGCCACCCCACTAGCTTACACCTGAAATAATCACTCAGAAACTGTATTCATTTAAATGCTGCCTGGCCCATTATCTCTAGCCTCTTCTTGGCCAACTCTCACATCCTGATTTAACCCATTTCTATCAATCTGTGTAACACCATAAGGTCGTGGCTAACCGGGAAAGATTCAGCATGTCTGACCTAGAGGCTCCCTGGCAGCTCTCTCTGCCTTCCTTCTGTCTCCCAGCATTCAGTTCTTTTTTCCACACCTACATAAGGTCTTCCCTATCAAAAGGCAAAGGACGTTTCTTTATTCAACCAATGAAAGCAACACAAATACAGAAGGACCTCCTACACCAATGATGGAGAAGGCAGAGTGGCAGAAGTAGGAGGTCAGTTAGTCACATGGCATTTCCAGTCCAGTCCTAGGTCCAGGCTATAAAAGTCTCAAGGCCAGTCACCAGTAATCATCTTCCTGCAGAGAGTCTCCGCCTCCTTACAGTCCCATAACCTTCCTACACAGTGTTCAAACACATGAGTGCATTGCATTTCACCTTCAAATCACACACTCACCATGCACCATTCTCTAACCTAATAATGCCATTGTCACAGTCCTTCAAAAGAACAATTCCTAAGCAGTTTGAAGTTGCAAGGCACTAACACAGCATGATTTGTTTGTATCTTTTTCTCCCCTGAAAACAAATTCTGTATCTGTAAGTTATAATTAATGTCACATGACAGGCTTTCATTTCTTCTCAAGATCATTAAAGGTCCTCTCCAAGGTTAAGAAGCTAACAAAGCAAGAGTAGAATAAGTTGAACAAACTATGTTCTAGGAAACTTCCTGTTAGCAAGAAGAGTATATAGTTGAATCCCTGAGTATCATAAATAGTACAGGAGCCAAGGCAGAGGCTTGGTCAAGACAATTTCCGGTATTCTTTGTCTGCCCAAATTTCTAGTCTTTATTCAACTAACATAGTAGTTCATATAATATTCCTTATTTTTGGAACATCTGTAAAATCCCATTTAATCTCTAACACCTAGCTAATAATTTAGCATTGGGATTTTGTGTGGTTGGACTCTCTTTGGTACTTGAAAATTCTACTCTAAACATGTTGATAAAAATAGAAGAATCTTTTGAAAAGTAAGAGACAGTTTAGAGGGAAATAGATATTGAGTGTTGAAATGGGACGAAGAGATCAAAGTAGACAGAAGAAATGTATGATAACAAAGGAATGGCTGACATGGGAAAGGGGGCTAGACCATGAAAGGTGTGCACAAATTGCTTTCTTCTTCTAACTTTCTACATGGCATCGATTCACAGGGGTATTCTTTGGAGAAGTGAGAGTAGAAAAGACCGAAGAAGTGTCTAGATAGGTACCTATTTGGAGAAAAAGTAATAGAAAGTCTAACATATCTTCTGTCATTTTGGGAAATCACTTAGCTTTTACATGACTTAGTTTTATATCTATAAAATTTGAAAACAGCAAATCTGGTGTTGCTGATCTAGTTCATGATTGTGTGTGTGTGTGTGTGTGTGTGTGTGTGTGTGTGTGTGTTTTGAATGCTGTGAATGCTCCCCAGAAGTTACTTTGGAACCCAATCACTTACTGTGATGGTATTAAGAGCTGGGATCTTTTTTGAATTAGTTTCATAACCTCTTACTTCCTGAATGAGATTTTAGAAAATGAAGACAGTTGTCTAGCTTGCTGTTTCTTCTGCCATATGAAGACATAGTATGCATTACTTGCATCTTAGAAACAGAGAATGAGCTCTTACTGGACACCTCAACTTCTCACACCTGGATGATGTACTTTTTTTTTTGACTATACAAATGTGTATCTGCTCTGTGGTATTTTGTTATAGAAACACAAGCAAGACACATGCATATACAATTAAATAAAGTATGTGAAAGCACTTGGCTTCTTGTCAAGTTTTAGCGATCAGTTGTTAATGTAATCATTGGATATTCCTAGGGGGTGTGATTAGTTCCCAAAGGGTTTGGAAAGAATGTGTAGCTAGGTGAAATATGGCTTTGCAGATAACTGGGGTGGTAGTGGCACGTGCCTTTAACCCAGCACTTGGGAATCAGAGGCATGTGGATCTTGAGTTCGAGGACAGTCTGGTCTTCATTGTGACTTTTGGGATATCCAGGGTTACACAGAGAAACCCTGTCTTGAAACAAACAAACAAACAAACAAACGAATACAAACAAACAAACAAACAAAAACCTTTGCAGTCATACACAGAGGATGTTCAGTGGTAAAGCTAGGCATTGACTTGCATCGCAAATTTCAGACTGCAGATTTCTGAACTTTAATCACAATAGCATGAGTGTACAGGCAGACTGTGTGGGAAAACGGAAGCAATTTAGTAACAAAACACAGTCTGCTGGCTTCCAACTTGTTTGGAGAAAGACTGAACATACAATTATCAGGCTCGATCAAATACATCTGAGACACTTTAAAGGATACATTAAAATGTAATAAAATTGAAAATATGCAATCCTTTGGAGGGGCATGTGAAGAAAAGAAGAGCGTGTATGCTCATTCTTACGACATTGGACTCCATCATTTTTATTTTTGATTTGGACAATTGTTTTGAACCTTTCATTTTAAGCCCTTTGTTCTGATCCCCTTACCCACCTGATAATTTTCTGCCAACTGTCTTTGCAGGAAGCTTCCTGTGAAGAAAGTATGCCCTGTTCTGTCACAGCAAGGCTTCCAGTTGTACTGGCTTTTCGTGCCAATTTCAGTGAACAAGAATGAAGTGTCTGCCAGTGGGATGGATCTCTGTTCACTGCAGAGAATAACCATCCTATTTTTGAACATGGGAAGGAATGAATTCATCATCTTAAATGACATTTTGAGAAACCTTTTAGTGATATATAATCTTCTCTGCTGACCCCCGATATTAGTCAGCATCCAGAGTGACCAACTGTCCCTGTTGTATCTGGGTCTGAATTGGGTTCCTGCACACAGGATGCTCTAGTAAGACTGTGATAGTTTCAAACAAATCATAGTAAGTTGACACATCTAACCAGCAGTTTACATTTGAACTACAGCAGCGATGCTAGCACAGGAATCATAAATCTATAATTATAGAAAGATCAGGCAACAGAAGGAGACACTTTTTTGCTAAGGATATACATAGTGAGTAGGGCATCCTGTAGCCAGTGTGACAAAGAGGCAAGCTGCCATCACCTACACATATAACCACAATTGATGGTAAATCTCTTCACATCTTTCACAAGCTTCTCTTTCACATCCTCCCAAATATATGGAATTTTTAGTTACATATAGGGCCAGTTAACAGTGCTGATAATTGGTAATATAACCAAAATACTGTGGATAAGACCAGTGTAGATAAAGAAGGGTTTCAAATTTTAGGCCTACCAAAACTACTTTCTGTAGTTGGGATTTTACTGTGAAATATTCCCAGTCTTGGATCTTTAGCTGATGACTATATTTGGGTAGGCTGTGAGACTTTGAAGCTGTGGAATTTGGATGACGTGTGTCATTGTGGACAAGATATTGAAGTTTATAGCTTTGGCTCACTTTCTTGGCTACTGTGCTTTGCTCACTTATTGTGGATATAATATGACCTGCTACCTAGGTGCTCCTGTCACCATATCTTCCTGCCCTGATTAACTGCATTCCTTTGAAATGAATCCTTTAAAATAAACTCTTCCTTAAGTTGCTTCTCATCATGTATTTGTTTATAGCAGGAAGCATAGTAACTAATATAGAAGTCACTATCAAAAAGACTCATATTTGAGCATATACATCTATTTTATCTCTCCATATTGTTTTATTTCAGGGCTACTCTATCATCCTTTTCCTTAAAGCCTACCACGTTGTAGGGTGTAACTCACAGGTTAGGATCATTTTTAAGATACTCTATTTTAGCTATATTCTTCTTTATATCCCACTCCCTATTGTGGGAGAGTTAGAGGGAGTTAGTTATACATACAAGTATTCATTTGTTCTGACCAAGAAAGCACATCTGAAGAAACACATCTTTCCATGAATTTATTTGTACACATTTCAAGCCCAAATGTTGGAACAACAAATTACTTATAGTAATAGGTTTAATAGTCATATTTTTTTATCTATTTGTGTAAGCACTCATGGATAATTTGGTGTGCTTGTTTTTGAATGAGAATGGACTCTACAAGCTCCAATGTTTGAATGCTTGGTTCTCAGTTGGTGGAACTGTTTAGGAAGGATTATGAGGTGTGGCCTTGTTGTAAGAGGTGTGCCACTGGAGCTGGGATTTGAGGTTTCAGTATCCCATGCCCATCCCAGTCTTTTTTACTGTTTGCCTCCTGTTGTGGATCAGGATGTAAACTTTTAGATACAGTTACAGTGCCATGCCTGCCTGTCCACTGCAACGTAATATACTATGATGGTCACCAACTCACCATAATCCCCAGTAAGTATTTCCATTTATAAATTGCTTTGGTCATTGTTAGAACATGGCTAGAAGAATGACACATGATGAACAATGACTTGGGGAACTGAAAGAAGCTCCAGGAAAAAAGGCACAGGGCCTTTTACTTTAAGAGCATTTTGTTCCCTGGATTGTTCTTGGAAAGTGATTTCATGTCTCTTATGTTAAACATTTACATTCAATTTATAAGACATGTTTATTCTTGGTGGATATCAGAACATAAGTATAGAACACAGTATGGTGAAAGAACATGCTGAATATTGTTCTCAGTGTACCCTGAATATGGATATGACCTTCTGCCTTGCTATCATGCTTTCCCAGATACAATCTGTAGTATGTGCCAGATAATTCTATTTAAATTGGCCTGTCTTGAGAAAGTTATGGGAAAGGTCTTTTCTGTTAATATTTAGTATGTGCTTATGTGTGTTTATTTACATGTTTTTTTAGCTCAAACAATCTTTCATGAATCATTGCTTTCTTCATTGCATTCTGAAAATGATGTAAGAAGGTCTGCAACTTTAAATTGTCGTCCACTCAATAATTTTAAGGTCTTAAAAACCCAGGTGTTTTAGGGTTTCTATTGCTGTGAGGGGATACCATGATAACAACAACTCCTATAAAGCAATATATTTAACTAGAGCTAGCTTTTGTCTATTATCATCATGGCAGGAAGCATGGCAGTGTGCAGACAGACATAGCGCTACAAAAGAAGCTGAGAGTTCTCCATCTTGATCCATAGGCAGCAGAAGGAGGCTGCCACACAAGGCATAGTTTGAGCATATTATTACCTCAAAGCCCACCTCCACACTGACACACTTCTTCCAACAAGGCCATACCTCCTAATAGTGCCACTCGCTATGGGCCAAGCACTCAAACACATAAGTCTATGGGGGCCATTTCTTTTTTTTTTCTTCTTCTTTTTTTTTATTGCGAAAAGAAGAAAAAAAAACATAAACAAAAAACAAGTTTCCACCTCCTCCCAGCCTCCCATTTCCCTTCCCCTCCTCCCACCCTTCTCCCCCTCCTCCCACCCTTCTCCCCCTCCTCCCACCCTTCTCCCCCTCCCCCCACTCCTCTCTCCCTCCCTCTACAGTCCACAGAGCAGTCCGGGTTCCCTGCCCTGTGGTAAGTCCTAGGTCCTCCCCCCTCCGTCCATATCTAGGAAGGTGAACATCCAAACTGGCTAGGCTCCCACAAAGCCAGCACATTAAGTAGGATCAAAACCCCCTGCCATTGTCCTTGGTGTCTCATCAGCCCTCATTGTTTGCCATGTTCAGAGAGTCCGGTTTTATCCCATGCTTTTTCGGTCACAGTCCAGCTGGCCTTGGTGAGCTCCCAGTAGATCAGCTCCACTGTCTCAGTGGGAGGATGCACGCCTCGGGGTCCCGAATTCTTTGCTCATGTTCTCCCTCCTTCTGCTCCTCCTTGGGACCTTGGTAGCTCAGTCCAGTGCTCCTGTGTGGGTCTCTGTCTCTATCTCTATCATTCACCAGATGAAGATTCTATGATGATATGCAAGATATTCGTCAGTATTGCTCTAGGATAGGGTCATTTCAGGTTCCCAATCCTCAGCTGCCCAAGGAACTAACTGGGAAACTCATCTTGGGCACTAGGGAGCCCCTCTAGGGTCAAGTCTCTTGCCCACCCTAAAGTGGCTCCCTTAATTAAGAATTGTGGTTCTGTGCTCTCCTATCCACCTTTCCTTTATCCCAATTCTCCTGTTTCCCCAGGTCCCCCCTCCTTCCCTTCTAACTTTTCTCTCCCCATCTCCCCTTACCCCCATCCCACCCCACCCCCAAGATCCTATTTTCTTCCCGGAAATTTGGTCTACTTCCCTTAGCCAAGAGGACAACTATATGTTTTTCCTTGGGTTCACCTTCTTACTTAGCTTCTTTAGGTTCACCTATTGTAGACTCCGCGGTCCTTATTTATGGCTAGAAACCAATTATGAGTGAGTACATCCCATATTCATCTTTTTGGGTCTGGGACACCTCACTCAGGATAGTGTTTTCTATTTCCATCCATTTGCATGCAAAATTCGAGAAGTCATTGTTTTTTACAGCAGCATAGAACTCTAGCGTGTATATATTCCATACTTTCTTCATCCATTCTTCCATTGAAGGGCATCTAGGTTGTTTCCAGGTTCTGGCTATTACAAAAAATACTGCTATGAACATAGTTGAACAAATGCTTTTGTCATTTGATAGAGCATCTCTTGGGTATATTCCCAAGAGTGGTATTGCTGGGTCCAGGGGTAAGTTTATCCCGAATTTCCTGAGAAACCGAAACACTGACTTCCACAGTGGTTGCACAAGATTGCATTCCCACCAGCAATGGATGAGGGTACCCGTTCCTCCACAGCCTCTCCAGCAAAGGTTATCCTTGGCGTTTTTGACTTTAGCCATTCTTACAGGTGTAAGATGACATCTCAAAGTTGTTTTGATTTGTATTTCCCTGATTGCTAAGGAAGTTGAGCACGACCTTAAGTGTCTTTTGGCCATTTGAACTTCTTCTGTTGAGAATTCTCTGTTCAGTTCAGTGCCCCATTTTTTAATTGGGTTAATTAGCATTTTAAAGTCTAGTTTCTTGAGTTCTCTATATATTTTGGAGATCAGACCTTTGTCTGTTGCGGGTTTGGTGAAGATCTTCTCCCAGTCAGTAGGTTGCCTTTGTGTCTTAGTGACTATGTCCTTTGCTTTACAGAAGCTTCTCAGTTTAAGTAGGTCCCATTTATTCAATGTTGCCCTTAATGTCTGTGCTTCTGGGGTTATACATAGGAAGCGATCTCCTGTGCCCATCTGTTGTAGGGTATTTCCCACTTTCTCTTCTATCAGGTTCAGAGTGTTCGGGCTGATATTGAGGTCTTTAATCCATTTGGACTTGAGTTTTGTGCATGGTGAGAGATATGGGTCTATTTTCATTCTTCTACAGGTTGATATCCAGTTGTGCCAGCACCATTTGTTGAAGATGCTTTCTTTCTTCCATTGTATACTTTTAGCTCCTTTATCGAAAATGAGGTGTTCATAGGTTTGTGGGATAAAATCCGGGTCTTCTATACGATTCCATTGGTCGACTTCTCTGTTTTTATGCCAGTACCACACTGTTTTCATTAATGTAGCTCTGTAATAGAGTTTGAAGTCAGGGATGGTAATGCCTCCAGAAAATCCTTTATTGTATAGGATTGTTTTGGCTATCCTGGGTTTTTTGTTTTTCCATATAAAGTTGATTATTGTCTTCTCCAGATCTGTGAAGAATTTTGATGGGATCTTGATGGGGATTGCATTGACTCTATAAATTGCCTATGGTAGAATTGCCATTTTTACTATGTTGATCCTCCCAATCCAAGAGCAAGGGAGGTCCATCCATTTTTTGTTATCCTCTTCAATTTCTTTCTTCAATGCCTTAAAGTTCTTGTCAAATAGATCTTTCACTTCCTTGGTTAGATTTACCCCAAGATATTTTATGCTGTTTGTGGCTATCGTGAATGGTGAAGCTTCTCTGATTTCCCTCTCTGCTTCCCTATCCTTTGTGTATAAGAGGGCAACTGATTTTTTGGAGTTGATCTTGTATCCTGCCACATTACTAAAGCTGTTTATCAGCTGTATAAGTTCTTTGGTGGAGTTTTGGTGGTCGCTTATGTACACTATCATATCATCTGCAAATAACGAAAGTTCAACTTCTTCCTTTCTAATTCGAATCCCCTTGATCCCATTATGTTGTCTTATTGCTATTGCTAGAACTTCAAGCACTATATTGAAGAGGTATGGCGAGAGTGGACAGCCTTGCCATTTTCCTGAGTTAAGTGGGATGGCTTTGAGTTTCTCTCCGTTTAATTTGATGTTAGCTGTCAGCTTGCTGTATATAGCTTATATTATATTTAGGTATGACCCTTTTATCCCTAATCTCTCCAAGACTTTTAACATAAATGGATGTTGAATTTTTTCAAATGCTTTTTCAGCATCTAATGAAATGATCATATGGTTTTTTTCTTTCAGTTTATTTATATGATGGATTACATTGATAGATTTTCGTATGTTGAACCAGCCCTGCATCTGAGGAATGAAGCCTACTTGATCATAATGGATAATTTTTCGGATGTGTTCTTGGATTCGATTTGCCAGTATTTTGTTGAGGATTTTTGCGTCGATATTCATGAGTGAGATTGGCCTGTAGTTCTCTTTCCTGGTTGAGTCTTTGAGTGGTTTTGGTATCAGAGTAATTGTGGCTTCATAAAAGGAATTTGGTAATGACCCTTCTGTTTCTATATTGTGTAATACATTAAGGAGTATAGGTATTAGGTCTTCTTGGAAGTTCTGGTAGAATTATGCATTGAAACCATCTGGTCCTGGGCTTTTTTTGGTAGGGAGGTTTTTGATAACAGCTTCTAATTCTTCGCGACTTACAGGTCTGTTTAGATTGTTCACCTGGTCCTGGTTTGTTTTGGTAAATGGTATTTATCTAAAAAAGCGTCCATTTCTTTTACATTTTCCAGTTTTGTGGCATACAGGCTTTTGTAGTAAGATCTAATGACTCTCTGAATTTCCTCTGTGTCTGTGGTTATGTCCCCCTTTTCATTTCTGATCTTATTAGTTTGCGTGTTCTCTCTCTGTCGTTTGATTAGTTTGGATAGGGGTTTATCAATCTTGTTGATTTTCTCCAGGAACCAGCTTTTTGTTTCATTGATTCTTTGGATTGTTTTCTGTGTTTCTATTTTGTTGATTTCAGCCCTCAATTTGATTATTTCCAGTTTTCTACTCTTCCTATGTGAGTCTGCTTCTTTTTTTTCTAGAGCTTTCAAGTGTGCTGTTAAGTCTCCAATATGTGCTTTCTCTGTTTTATTTAGGTGGGCACTTCGTGCTATGAACTTTCCTCTCAGGACTGCTTTCATAGTGTCCCATAAGTTCGAGTATGTTGTTTCTTTATTTTCATTGAATTCAAGGAAGACTTTAATTTCTTTCTTTATTTCTTCCTTAATCCAGGTATGGTTCAGTAGTTGACTGTTCAGTTTCCATGAGTTTGTAGGCTTTCTGGGGGTAGCATTGTTGTTGAATTCGAACTTTAATCCATGGTGATCTGATAAGACACAGGTGGTTACTAATATTTTTTGTAACTGTGTAAGTTAGCTTTGTTACCAAGTATGTGGTCAATTTTCGAGAAGGTTCCATGAGCTGCAGAGAAGAAGGTATATTCTTTCCTCTTTGGGTGGAATAATCTATAGATGTCTGTTAAGTCCATTTGCTTCATTACCGCCATTAATTCTCTAATTTCTCTGTTAGGTTTCTGTCTGATTGACCTGTCCATTGGTGAGAGAGGAGTGTTGAAGTCTCCTACTATTAGTGTGTGCGGTTTGATGGCTGCCTTGAGTTTTAGTAATGTTTCTTTTACGTACGTGGGTGCTTTTATATTAGGGGCATAGATATTCAGGATTGAGACTTCTTCCTGATGAATTGTTCCTGTTATGAGTATAAAATGTCCCTCTCCATCTCTTCTGATTGATTTAAGTTTGAAGTCAACTTTGTTAGAAATTAGTATGGCCACACCTGCTTGTTTCTTAGGTCCATTTGCTTGATAAGCCTTTTCCCAGCCCTTTACTCTGAGTAGGTGCCTGTCTAGGTCCATTTGCTTGATTAGCCTTTTCCCAGCCCTTTACTCTGAGTAGGTGCCTGTCTTTGTGGTTGAGGTGTGTTTCTTGTAGACAGCAGAATGTTGGATCCTGTTTTCTTATCCAATCTCTTAGCCTGTGCCTTTTTATAGGTGAGTTGAGCCCACTGATATTAAGTGATATTAATGACCAGTGGTTGTTAACTCCGGTCACTATTTTAGTAGTAGGGTTTGTGTGTTTTCCTTCTTTGATTTGCACTGGTGAAGAGTCTCTAGATGTCTGAGTTATTGTGGTCATTGTTGGACTCCTTGGTTAGTGATTTTCCTTCTATTATTTTCTGTAAGGCTGGATTTGTGGCTACGTATTGTTTAAATTTGTTTTTATCCTGGAAAATTTTGTTTTCTCCATTTATAGTGAATGAAAGTTTGGCTGGATATAGTAGTCTGGGCTTGCATCCGTGGTCTCTTAGTTTTTGGAGAACATCTATCCAGGACCTTCTGGCTTTCATGGTTTCCATAGAGAAGTCAGGTGTAAGTCTGATAGGTTTACCTTTATAAGTAACTTGGCCTTTTTCCTTTGCGGCTCTTAATATTCTTTCTTTATTCTGTATATTTTATGTTTTGATTATTATATGGCGAGGGGATGTTTTCTTTTGATCCAGCCTATTTGGTGTTCTGGATGCTTCTTGAACCTTCATAGGTACATCTGTCTTCAGGTTGGGAAAGTTTTCTTCTATAACTTTATTAAGTATATTTTCTGTACCGTTGAGCTGCACTTCTTCTCCTTCTTCTACTCCAATTATTCTTAGGTTTGGTCTTTTTATTGTGTCCCATATTTCCTGAATGTTTTGTGATGAGAGTTTGTTGGACTTGCTGTTTTCTTTGATCAGAGTGTTTATTTTCTCTATGTTATCCTCAGAATCTGAGATTCTTTCTTCTATCTCTTGTATTCTGCTGGTTATACTTGATTCTGTAGTCTCTATTCGTTTACCTAGATTTTCCATGTCCAGCCGGCCCTCTGTTTGTATTTTCTTCTTTGCCTCCATTTCAGTTTTCAAGTCATGAACTGTTTCCTTTATCTGCTTGATTGTTTTTCCTTAGTTTCCTAGGGTATCATTCACTGATTTACTCAATTCCTCGAACTTTCTATTATACTTCTCATCCATTTCTATAAGGGCGTTTTTTATATGCTGTTTAAGGGTGTCAATCACTTTCATGAAGTCAGTTTTTTCTACTTCTTCTTGATTAAGGTGTTCATGTCCTCCTGTTGTGGGGTCACTGGCTTCTGGTGGTTTCGTGTTGTTTTTCAGATTGTTGGGAGAATTCCTGCATTGGCGTCTGCCCATCTCTTCCTCCCAATACTCCCCTTTGGATCTTCTTTTACAGGATCAGGTCTTCTTGCCCACTGATGTACCTTCCCAGTGATGTCACTCCCCAGAGATGTTTCTCCACAATGATGTTTCACTCGGTGCCCAGATCGAAACTCCGCGCTGCTTGGTTAGCTCGCGAACAAAGGGCCCACCCCGCTCGCTGCGGGCAGGCTTTGGGAACCTATGGGGGCCATTTCTATTCAAACCACCACACCAGGCCTTGCAGACAGATCTGCATAAGTTGACAAAGTTATTAAACCATGATGTCTTTTTACAAGAATAAAAGTAACTAAAAATTTGATAAGTTTGAAAAAATTATGCAAGCTTGAAACTAGCACCTAATCAAGTTGTAGGATATTTTCAGGGATGATTTTAAATATATCAAAATCCCGTTATTAAAAATTAAACTTTTTATTTTGTGATACTTTATATTCATATTCACTTTTAATAATAACACAAAGAAAAGCTATATATCCTTTACCCAATTGATAGTACTAATTACTATTATAGTATATTATATCATTATTATGATGATATTGACATCATGGTAGTAAATATACAGATAATTTCTATTGCCAGAAAAATTCCTGTTCCCTTTGTAGAAACATTTAGTTAACAATCTCAGTCATTGGAAATCACTAATCTTTTTCTTACTTTCACATGCTTGTGTCATTTTAAGAAAGCAATATAAGTAAAATCATATACTATGTAGTTTTTTGGGAATGGCATCTTTTTGTCAACACAAAACTTAGGAAATCTGATTCCCCCAATACCTATGATTATTGTCAGTATATGTTATTTCTTCCCTGTCATTGCTCAGTAGCATTCTATCTAACCAGGATTGCTGTGAAGTACGCTCATTGTTAATAGTGAAGCTTCCTGACTGATAGCAGGGTGGGAAAAAAAACTAGACAAGAAAGTCTGACACAGAGGGAATGCTGGGAGCAATCAGAACATGTAGAAAATGAGGTAACAAACCATGAGCCACATGGTAGAACATAGATTAATAGAAATGGGTTAATGTAAATGTAAGAGCCAATTAGTAATAAGCCTGAGCTATCAACTGAGCATTTATAAGCAATATTAGCCTCTGAGTGGTTATTTGGGAAATGGCTGGCAGAACAAGAAATGTCCATTTACAAAGGATAATTAATAAAGTTGTTCATTTTCCTTTAACCCTACTTTTACAATCTATAAAAAACAAAACTTTAGATGAATGATACTGATATTTTTCTATTGTAAGATTTTTGTTTCACACTTTCTCATTTCCTGTGGAAATGTTATGTTTTAAATCAGATTGTATGGCTATGAAAGAGTACTGTTGCAGAAGGCCACCACAAAGTAACAGGTGAGAGATTAGCAAGCACCCAGTGTGAGGTGAACATTTGATCCTCATTATTCCATATTTTGTATTGCATAAATGATTATTGTAGCTAGCCTTGGGTATGCATGATAATGTTCTTGACTTTTTCCACACACATCAAAGTTAGTTTCATTGTCTGAGATTAATCACTTTCTATTTGGCTTAGCTTAAATATTTGGTGGTCCAGATCCAAAGTTGAGGTCATTAGAAAGAGAAGTTTTTCAAAGCAGTCTAAAATTTTTTTTAAAAAAAATGTATGACTTATGTTTTTTATCCAGAAGCCATCAAACAAAAACTTGAAAGCTTTGCAAATCATGCTCTAGGTTAGCAAATATTAATTCTTTATAGGGGGCTGGCTAGTGCTGTGGTAGAGACAGGAGTGAAATATAAGTATTAAGAGACAACCATGGTTCATGCGCAGCCACATTTACATTTGAGAAAAAAAGGAAGAAGTGTTACCTTGTTAATTTGCACCCTCCATCATCCCTTCTGTACCATCAGGAGCTTTCTCAACTGCCTTCCAAATGCTCATATACTCAAGGCAAAGTGGCCTTGAGTATATAGAATACCTTCTCCATGTCATCTCCATGTATCTTTTTCCAGAACAAGTTAAGCTTATATATGACTCTGAGACCTTAGACCCCATTTGTTTAGAAGGCCAGCAGAACTCATTTAATAATTCAGTATCATTAGTTACCCATACCCTTATTATCTTGTCCTCTCAACAGTGACTTTTTCTCACTCACTTATAATTCTCTATGTTGTTTACTTTTGTGTATGAATTTCATATTTGCAGACGGAAGTATCTCAAAGAGATTTTTGACTTGAGACCTCCAACTCAATGAAATATCTACAATTATTTCAGGGCACTACCGTATTCTCCGTAAACAAAATGGTAGCTAATGAAGAACAAGAATGTTGCAGACAGGAGGGCTAAAAGGAAGATTCTGAGCTGTCACAGAATCAAACTGTGGTACCCTATTCCAGAGTTAGAAGTCATTGCTAATGGCATAAGGACTTCTAGAGCCCAGTGATGATTCCCCATAATCCTCCTATTTGCAGTGAATGCACATTCTCTAAAGACAATTAGTGGCTATATGAAGAAAAATTGCAAGCAATAGTAAAAGGTATGCTGTCAGTTAGATTGTCAACTAAGTTTTTTAATTAGGAAGGATCTAGGGTTTTTGTTTGTTTTGTTTTGTTTGGTGTTTCAGGACAGGGTTTCTCTGTGACTTTGGACCCTGTCCTGTAAATAGCTCTTGTAGACCAGGCTGGCCCACCTCTGCCTCCCAAGTATTGGGATTAAAAGCATGCACCACCACTGCCCAGCTCAAGGGTCTAGGTTTTAAAAGGAAGAGATATTGTATTTTGAAATAAGATAATCACAGTTTGGAATTATCTATTGAAATATCTTACAAATGGTGATATTTTTTCAGACATAAGGATCACAAATATCTCATGTGAAAGTTAAAGTTAGTTTTGAAAAGGAAGTAATAAGGTGCCAAACTTCTTGGCCTACAGAGAAAAGGTACAAGAGAGAGGTGTTTTTTTTTTTCCATTTTCTTCCAGAGCAGTTTGTAATACGGCTGGAGCTTATCTTTTGTGTTCTTCTATCTTCACTTCCTTATCTTTCTCTTTTGGTCTCCACATACTCTGGAAACATCCAGCCCATTTGGTAGTCTACTAAAGGCTATCATATTCCATTCCTAAGTGTATCATACATCTCCAAACAAAAAACATTCCAGGAGAAAAACAATCTTTCTTTCCATTGTATGTCTTTTCATCTTGAAAGACTGTAAGCTGAAAATGCCACTTTAAAGTCACTCTTGCTCCCAGTTTTAACTCTTTTTCTAAACATTTCATTTCGCATCTCACTGGCATCCCCAACTGTTCCTATAGAACATTGGAGCCTTACTATGTTGCCTAGAGTTTGTAGCACAAATTCTAATTGTTCTTAATAATAAAAACTTGGAGTCAGGTACTAGGGGGTGAAAACTGAAAGATCAGAGAAGCAGAGCTGCCAGCCACTAATTCTTACCTCTACGAAAGCCTCAGACTGAAAGGGATATCCTGTCTCTACAAGTCCTCAGACTGAATGTTGTCTCTATGAAACCTCAGACTGAATCTTGAGATCATTTTTTCTCCTGCTCTATATTCCTTTCTCAAACTAGTCATATCACTTCCTTTCTCCACCTCCCTAGTGCTGGGATTAAAGGTGTGAGCCACCGTGGCTTGCCTCCATTTCTACTTTAGATTGATTCAATCTCAAGTAGCCCAGGGTGACCTTGAACTCATAGAGATCCACCTGTCTCTGTCTCCAGAGTGCTGGGATTAAAGGTGTGTGCCTCCATTGCCTGGCCTCTATGACTAACTAGTGTGGTTAGCCCCATACTCTAATCTTCAAGCAAACTTTATTGTTAAAGCACAAGCAAAATATTGCATTAGTTTCTCTGCTTTGTCTGAGAGAACACAGCTCAATCATTGCCATCTCTTGGCCAAAGCAGTTCAGTCAAGGATAACCTTGACTCTTTTGTCTCTCACACCTCACACCTGATCCCACAGGAAGTCTGAAAACCTTGACCTAGAAATGCCTTCTCTTTTGGTAGAGCCATCAACATTTCCTATCTGATTCTTGTAATCAGTAATAGTGGGCCAAATGGATTCCTTTCTTTTTACATTGTTGATAATAGTCCTTTCCCTATGATGCTGCCACAGTGATATTAAAAAGGTAACAAGTTTTGTATTATGAGTTACTCCAAATTCTTCAAGGTTTTGTCATTTCGCACAGAAGAGCAAAAGCTGTTACAGTGTCACATGAGACTCAATGATCACCTACGCACTGTCATCCCACAAGTGCCATGTTTTCTGATTTTTTTGTCTATGACTGTCTCTCTGGATCTCTTCTTTCTGCACTGATGAATCATCATTGTCCAGGCCAGCTTCTGTCATAATCTCTTTGACAGGCATGTTCTTCCTAAGGTATTCATAAGGCTGTCTCTCTCCTAAGTTCATCATGGTGAAACTGTTCTTGACTGCCTTACTCCAAAGAACAAATGTTAAGTCCTCAAGACGATAGATTTATTATTGTTCTCTTATTTTGTCCTCATTGGCCCTAAAGGAGTTACTTTCTCCTAATGAAAATTACTCCATTAAGGAGAAAGAGTCATGCTTCTCCTTGAATGAATCCATTATAACATATTTTTCTTAGTATCCCAAACTAAGAAAACAGTATTTTTTGACTTATTATCATTGTTATTGCTGATATGTGTGTATATATATATATATATATATATATATATATATATATATATATATGTATCATATGTGTGTGGGTGGTGGAGAGAGAGACAGAGAAAGAGAGGAAGGGAGGGAGAGAGAGAGAGAGATATGGAAGTTAGAGCACAATTTCGGGAACTGTTTCTCTCCAATGTGCGTTCCAGGTATTGAACTCAGGTTTTCAGGTTTACACAGAAACTATTTTTCTTGCTTGGCAGTCTCATTGGCCAAGAAGCAGTATTTTTAAATAGGGTCCTTATTATTACAAATAGATTTTTCCTATTGGAGATTCTTCAGAACAAAAATAGTAAAAGTGAAAATCTTGGGCGGATTTGGAAGGCAAGGGTGAATTCTATGAGAGGTTGCCTATGTGACTACAGGAAGCTTAGTGATTGGAAGGAGCTTGGTGGAGACACAACCCTCTGTAGGCCTTCTATATGTCCCTGTCTATGTTTTTGCATTTGTTACTTTCTTTCCATAGCAGATAGAAACTTGTGGATTTGTGCAAGGTCCTTTGCATAAGGAATGAAGATTTCAGCTATCAAGCAAATTATTTGTACATCTGTTGCTTTCTGTATGTAGTTCAAGAATTAAAATTCTTGAAAATCTTAAAACTGAGCCCAGTACTTTCAGATTTCCAGATGTGAAGGCTATGAATGAGTAGATAGATACAAAACAATAAAATAAATTAATATTAATATTTCAGTTACTAGCCAAACAAGGGATTAAATATAAAGATTGTATATGTAAATATATGTAGACAAACATAAACATGTTAGTATTTATGACACAAATATAGATATTTTTCCATTCCTGTATATTTCTATTGACTTTTCAACATATATCATCTCTTATCTCCATTCAAGAATCTGTGAAAATAGCATAATTTAAAATGTAATATCCTGGTTCAACCTTGGACCTTGAAAAAATATTTTTCAATGACTTTCTGAACTCTCCATTAGCAGGCATGAACCATGGCAGTTCATTTCATGCCTTTGTTAATAAATGTTGCAACTACATTCTAAAAATACAGCCACACTTACCAATTAATTTTAACGGACTAATTCACAGGGTAATATTCACTATGCGATATGTTGCTGATTAAAGCCAAGGTATTATTCCCATATGGTAAAATAAATCCTTCTGCAAGTATTTGTAGAGAAGAGCATATTTTCATTCTTAATTTGTTAAATTTGACATCAATAAGATTTAGAAATTTGCTTTCCTTAATTTAATTTGTATGCACTGAAATTGTAACAGACATGGATTTGCTAACAATAGATTTGATGTTAAATACTCTTTACTCATCTCTTTCCTACTTTAACTTCATTCCTAATTTCATTATATATCAGGAATAGTGAAGTGAGTTAGTCACAATTTTGGTTCTATCTGACTAAATACCACTTTATCTTCATCAGTTGCCTCAATTATAATATGACGACAAGAACTGGTTCTCTTCTTTCCTTCTTCAGTTATGTTCTTCACCAGACACACACACACTTCCTCTGTCATGCCTACAATTTTTCTAAAACTTAAGACAAATTTTTAGATTCACACAACAGTTGCAAGATAGTACGGAAATCTCTTTTAATAATCTTTATCTGGCCTCCTCTAATGATAATATGTCAATATTTTGGTACACTTACAAAACTAAAGAACACTTATTTCAGTATTTCATTTTACATCATTGTCTCCTCCTGTTTCAAGGATTTTGCTTGTTGCATTACCACTTCGTAAAATAACTCTCTACTTAGCAAAGCGACTCATCCTTACACTGGAAACCATCACAGACCGTTGACAGCCATAGTGCCTGTCTGTTTAGATGGTTTAAAACTTTAGCGTCACATGTTATCTCATGTATTTGATCTTATTTATTATTGTATGTCTCACATTGCCTATGGTATAGGAAGGTACTCATGAGCAAAGACTGAACCTAAAAATATAACAGGTCACAGGTTGTTATAAATACAGACCTAGATTCTCTAGGAAACAATTATCTATTTCTCCCTCTTTTTATTGATTTTTATTGAGATCTACATTTTTCTATGTTCTCCTTTCTACCTCTCCCCTCTCATAAAACCCTCTCCCATGGTCCCCATGCTCACAATTTACTCAGATCTTGACTTTTTTTTTTTTACTTCCCAGGTGCATTATATCCATGTATGTCTCTCTTAGGGTCCTCATTGTTCTCTAGGTTCTCTGGGATTGTGATTTATAGACTGGTTTTCTTTGCTCTATGTTGAAAACCCACTTATGAGTGAGGACATGTTATAATTGTCTTTATGTGTTTGGGTTACCTCACTCAAAATGTTTTCTAGCTCCATCCATTTTCCTGTAAAATTCAAGATGTCATTATTTTTTTCTGTTGTGTAGTACTTCATTGTCTAAATGTACCACATTTTTCTTATCCATTCTTGGGTCAAGGGGCATTTTGATTGTTTCTAAGTTCTGGCTACGACAAACAATGCTGCTATGAACCCAGTTGAGCACATGTCCTTGTGGCACAATTGAGCATCCTTTGGATATATACTCAAAAGTGGTATTACTGGGTCTTGAGGAAGGTTGTTTTCTAATTTTGACAAATTGCCACACTGACATCCAAAGGTGTTGTACCAGCTTGTATTCCCACCAGCAATGCAGAAGTGTTCCCTTTACCCCACAACCTCTCCAGCATAAGTTGTCATCAGTGTTTTTGATCTTTGCGATTCTGATGGAATCTCGGGGTTGTTTTGATTTGCATTTCTCTGATAACTAAGGATGTTGGACAATTCCTTAAGCATCTTTCAGCCATTTTATATTCCTCTGTTGAGAGTTCTCTCTTTAAGTCTGTACCCCAGTTTATTTTGTTGGATTATTTGTTCTTTTGGTGACCAATTTCTTGAGTTCTTTGTATATTTTGGAGATCAGCCCTCTGTCTGATGTGGGGTTAGTGAAGATCTTTTCCCATTTTGTAGGCTGTCATTTTGTCTTGTTGACCATGTCCTTTCCTTTGCAGAAGATTTGCAGTTTCAGGAGGTCCCATTTATTAATTCTTTCTCTCAGTGTCTATGCTACTGGGGTTATATTTAGGAAGTGGTCTCCTGTGACAATACATTCAAGTCTACTTCCCACTTTCTTTTCTATGAGGTTCAGTGTGGTTCAGTTTATGTTGAGGACTTTGATCCATTTGGGCTTGAGTTTTGTGAATGGTGATTGATATGGGTCTCTTTTCATTCTTCTACATGTTAATATTCAGTTATGCCAATACCACTTGTTAAATATGCTCTCTTTTTTTCATATAATATTTTTTTGCTTCTTTCTCAAAAATCATGTGTTTGAAGATGTGTGTACTGATATTCGGGTCTTCAATTAAGTTCCATTGGTCCTCCTGTCTGTTTTTAAACCAATACCGGCTGTTATCAGTACTGTAGCTCCGTAGTAGAGTTTGAACTCAGGGATTGTGATGCTTCCAGAAGTTTTTTTATTGTACAGGATTGTTTTGGCTATCCTGAGTTTTTTTGCTCTTCCATATGAAGTTGAGTACCATTCTTTTGAGGTCTTTGAAGAATTTTGCTGGGCATTGCATTGAATCTGTAGATTGCTTTTGGTAAGACTGCCATTTTTACTATGCTAATTCTCCCAAGAGCATGGGAGATCTTTCCACTTTATGGTGTCTTCTTCAATTTCTTTCTTTAAAGATTTAAAGTTCTTATTATACAAGTCTTCCACTTGTTTGGTTAGAGTTACTCTGAGATATTTTGTGCTATTTGGCTATTGTGAAGGGTGATATTTCTCTGAATTCCTTTTCAGCCCATTTATCATTTGTGTAGAGGAGGGCTACTCATTTTGTGAGTTAATCTTGTATACTGCTACATTATTGAAATTGTTTATTAGTTATAAACGTTCCTTGGTAGAATTTTTGGGATCACTTTTGTAAACTATCATATCATCAGCAAATAGTGAGAGTTTGACTTCTTTTCCGAATTGTATCCCCTTGATCTTCTTTTGGTGCTCTAGCCAGGACCTCAAGAACTGTATTGAATAGATATGGAGAGAGTAGACAACCTTGCCTTGTTTCTGATTTCAGTGGAATCGCTTTGAGTTTTTCCCCATTTAGTTTGATGTTGGCTGTTGGCTTACTGTATATTGCCTTTATTATGTTTAGGTATGTTACTTGTATCCTTGCTCTCTCCAAGGCCTTTATTGTGAGGGGATGTTGAATTTTGTGGAAAGCTTTTTCGCTATCTAATGGGATGATAATGTTGTTTTCATTTTTCCGTTTGTTTATGTGGTGAAAAACATTGAAAGATTTTTTTTTTATGTTGAACCGTTCCTGTGTCTCTGGAATGAAGCTGACTTGATCATGGTGGATGATTTTTTCTGATGTATTCTTAGATTCAATTTGCCACTATTTTATTTAGTATTTTTGCAACCATGTTCATGAATGAGTTTGGTCTGTAATTCTCTTTCTTAGTAATGTCTTTCTGTGGTTTAGGTATCAGGGTAACTGTAGCCTCATAAAAAGAGTTTGGCAATGTTCCTTATGCTTTTATTGTGTGGAGTATTGATATTAGTTCTTCTTTAAAAATCTTGTAGAATTCTTCAGCAGTTATAGCTCAATTTAATTTGCTTATCTGGACTTGATTTAATTTTGGTAAGTGATATTTATCCAGAAAGTTGTCCATTTCCTTTAAGTTTTCTAATTTTGTGGAGTACAGGTTTTTGAAATATGACCTGATGATTATCTGTATTTCCTCTTTGTCTGTTGCTATGTCCTCCTTTTAATTTCTGATTTTGTTAATTTGGATATTCTCTCTCTGCCTTTTGGTTAGTTTGGATAAAGGTTTGTCTATTTTGTTGATATTCTCAAAGAACAGACTCTTTGTCTCATTTAGTCTTTGTATTTTTTTTTGTTTGTTTCTATTTTGTTGATTTCAGCTCTCAATTTGTTTATTTCCTCCTTTCTAGTTCTTTTGGGTGAGTTTGCTTCTTTTTGTTCTAAAGTTTTCAAATGTTCTGTTAATTCACTAGTGTGGGATTTTTCCAGTTTCTTTATGTATGCATTTAGTGCTATGAACTTCCCTCTTAACACTGCTTTCAATGTGTCCCATAAATTTTGGTATGTTGTCTGGTTATTTTCATTGAATTTTAGGAAGTCTTCAATTTCCCCCTTCATTTCTTCCTTGACCCATTGATGATTCAGGTGAGCATTGTTTAATTTCCATGTGTTTGTGAGTTTTCTGGGATTAGTATTGCTGTTTCCTTCTAGTTTTATACAATGGTGATCTAATAAGGTACATTGGGTTATTCCAAATTTTTTTTGTATTTGTTGAGGTTTGTTTTGTTACCGAGTATGTGGTCAATTTTTGAGAAGATTCCATGAGGTGATGAGAAGAAGGTATATTCTTTTCTGTTTGGATGGAATATTCCATAGATGTCTGTTAAGTCCATTTGAATCATAACATCATGTTGTTAGTTCCCGTATTTCTATGTTCATTTTTTGTCTGACTGACCTTTCCAGTGGTGAGAGGGGAGTGCTGAAGTCTCCCACTATTAGTGTGTGGGGTTTAATGTATGATTTAAGCTTTAGAAGTGTTTCTTTTAGATATGAGGTGCCCTTGTATTTGGAGCATAAATGTTCTGTATTGAAATTTCCTCTTGATGGATTTTTCCTGTGAGTAATATGAAATGTCCTTCTTTGTCTCTTTTGATTGATTTTAGTTCGAAGTCTATTTTGTTAGATATTAAGATGCCTACACCAATTGTTTCTTAGGTCCATTTGATTGGAAATTTTTTCCCAACCCTTCACTCTTAGGCAATGTCTTTCTTTGAGTTTGAGGTGTGTTTCTTGTATGGATTCTGTTTTCATGTGCAATCTGTTAGCCTGTGTCATTTTATAGGTGATTTGAGTCCATTTATATTAAGGGATATTAATGACCAGTGATTGCTGTCTACTGTTAATTTAGTTTTTGTTGTTGTTGATATTAATTTGTGTGTCTTTCCTTTCTTTGGGATTTATTTCTATGAGACTATCAATTGTTTGTGTTTTTGTTGATATAGCCAAGTTCCTTGTGTTGGAGTTTTCTTTCTAGCACCTTGTGTAGGGCTGGGTTTGTGGTAAAGTATTGGTTAAATCTGGTTTTGTACTGGCATATCTTGTTTTGTGCTTCTATGGTGATTGAAAGTTTTTCTGGGTATAGTAGTCTGGATTTGCATCCATGGTCTCTTATTGTCTGCATAACCCTTGACCAGGACCTTCTGCTTTCATTGTCTCCATTGAGAAGTCAGATGTAATTCTGATAGGTCTGCCTTTATATGCTACTTTGCTTTTTTCCTTTGCAGCTGTTAATATTATTTCTTTATTCTGTTTATTGTATTGGTTACTATGTGGCAAGGGGACTTTTTTTTGAACCAGTCTATTTGTTGTTCTGTAAGCTTTTTGTATCTTCATAGGCATATCTTTAGGTTTGGAATTTTTCTTCTATGATTTTGCTAAATATATATTCTGTGTTTTTTAGTTAAGCTTTTCCTTATTCTGTACCTATTATTCTAAGATTTGTTATTTTCATGGTGTCCCATATTCCCTGGATTATTTTGTGTTAAGCTTTTGTTTGATTTAATGTTTTCTTTTACTGATGAGTCTATTTCCTCTATTTTATCTTCAGCACTTTAAAATCTTTCTTCCATCTCTTGTATTCTGCTGTTTGTGCTTGCATTTGTAGTTCCTGATCATTTTTTCATCATTTCTGTTTCTATATTTTCCTCAATTCATGTTTTCTTTTTTTTCTCTATTTTATTTTTCAAGTCTTGAATAGTTTCTTTCATATGTTTGATCACTTTTTCTTGGTTGTCTTTAAGGGGTTTGTTGATGTCTATAAAAGTTTTTGTTTGTCTTTTTCTCCATTTCTTTGAGGGAATTTCTCATTTCCTTTTTAAGAGTCTCAAACATTCTCCTGAAGTTATTTTTAGGTCATTTTTTTTCTGCTTCTTCTATATTTGGTTGTTCAAGTCTTGCTGTTGTAGGCTCACTATATTTTACTGCTGTCGTGTTGCTCCTTGTGATGTTGCATGTGTTCTTACCTTATCTACTCCTCTTTTCCTCTAATTAGTGTAGTTGAGGCTGTCTGTGATGCTGGTGATTAACCTCCCAGGTGCCAGTAGATCCAAGGCTCAGATGGTTGCTCCTCGTGGTGCAGTCAGTGCCATGGTTTCAGTTATCCCACTGTTACCCCATGTTCCTGGAGGTCACTCCGAGCTCCTGGGGTTTGTGTGGCTCTCATGCATTTCACTGTGTCAGGCCAGCTTTGGTCTAGTTTGCCAGCTCAGACCTGTTTCTGTAAATGTCCCTGGTCTGTATCTGCTCCTACAGAGGTCCCTGGCTTGGTGTTGGTCCTGCATAGGTCTCTGGCTCTGATCTACTCCCTTGGAGGTCCCTGACTTGGGTGCGCCCATACCCACAGAGGTTTTACTCAGGCCTATTCCCTCAGAGATCCCTGACTCACTCCTGGATCTACAGAGGTCTCTGGATTTGGCTCACTCACTTGGTGATTGTTTACCTGTACCTGCTCCTGTGGCATTCCCTGTCTCAGGTCTGCTCTGGCCTAGGTCGCTGGCCCACTCCTGCTTCCGCAAATGTCCCTGGTCTGGATCTGCTACTGAACCCATGGAGTTCACCATCCCAGGCCTGCTCTGGTACAGGTTGCTGGCTCAGTCCTGTTCTTGTGGAGTTTGCTACCTCAGGCTTACTCTCTACTTCCCTTAATGGACATACCAAGTCAATTTACATTTTATTTACTCATTTGTTTCTTTGTTTATTTTTTGTTTGTTTATCATTTTTTAGAGACAGGATTTCTCCTGTGTAGCTTTGGTAACTGTCCTGGAACTAGCTCTTGTAGACCAGGGTGACTTTGAACTCACAAAGTTAGAGTCTGCCTCTGCCTTCTGAGTGCTGGAATTAAAGGTGTGGACCACCACCACCAGACTCAAATTACATTTTGAAGCACCCAACATTCGATATGAGCAAATGAGCTCAAGTAACTTGTTTGGTTGTACTTACTGCCATATAAAATGGCTATCATGGCCTTTTCTCTTAATCTTCATACTATATGTTTTTTTTTCCTTCACCTTTTCCTATGGAAATTCTTTATCTTCTGTTCTTAATCTCACTATGTCTCAATATATTTACTTATTAAATAAACATTAAAATGGTAACTTCCTTACTCTTCAAATAGTAGGCAAATAACTTATTGTATGTAAAGCACGTTGTTCCATAATAGCTGTAAAAAAGCATACCTATTGTCCTTGGCTTCTCATCAGCCTTCATTGTCCAGCAATCTTGTCTACTTCCCATATCCAGGCAGATGACTATATGTTTTTCTTTGGGTTCACCTTCTTATTTAGCTTCTCTAGGATCACAAATTATAGGCTCAATGTCGTTTATTTATGGCTAGAAACCAATTATGAGTGAGTACATCCCTTGTTCATCTTTTTGGGTCTGGGTTACCTCATTCAGGATAGTGTTTTCTATTTCCATCCATTTGCATGTGATCCTACTGCATGAACTGGCTTTGTGGGAGCCTAGCCTGTTTGGATGCTCACCTTCCTGGACCTATATGGAGGGGGGAGGACCTTGGACTTCCTACAGGGCAGAAAATCCAGACTGCTCTTCAGAGAGGGAGGGGGAATGGAGTGGGGGGAGGGGAAGAGAAGTGGGGGGGAGCGGGATAGGAGAGGGAGGAGGGGGAGGGAAATGGGAGATGGGGAGGAGGCGGAAATTTTTTTCAACAATAAATAAAGAAATAAATAAAGCATACCTACTTTAGATGAGAAATTTTACTTTCTCTTTATGTGAAAATATATTGAATTTTTAATTATTTCAAGAGACCAACTTCTATGATTTTATTAATTATATGAATTTTATTTATGCACTTGATCCAACCTACTCTGCTTCCTAAGCTATGCTGTCATGGTTGTCACATTATGTACATTTCATACTTAGGGTTATCATCTTCATTTCTAACGCCTTCCACCAAAAGCTTTAAGCATTTTAACTAGAATGAATGAGGAAGGGATGTGAAGAAACGATTGCTGATTCTCTGCTATATGAGGGATTTTGGATGTTATTTAATTTCATCTTCAATACAAATCTCTAAGGTGGATCATTTTATAGGCAAAGTCAGAAACATCAGAACTACATAAAAATTATCATCAACAACCTTAAAAGCTAGGAAAGCATGAAATGATATATTTCAATCTATAAACCTGAATAATTGCCAATAAAGATTGCTATGCCCAGAAAAGTTACTTCTTAGAATTTATGGAGAAAAAGAAAATGCCAAGAGAAGTGTAAATTAAGGCAATTCATGACAGTCAAACCAGCATTGTAGAAAATAATTAAAATAACATGATAACCAGAAGAAGAAGAAAAATACCAATTACAAGAGCATAGAAATATATATATATATATGTCGTAAGAGGAATATATGAGCATAAAATAGCGGTGTAGGAATTCATCATTGCTACATACTGCATACCAGCAAACCCCTTATACCATCAGGATGGGAAGAAAAGAACCTACCAATAATCCAATCATTCAAAACAGCAGTCACCAAAATTATAAGAAGCAGAATGCTCCTCTCAGTAATGACCTCAAATGCAATAGCTTCGGCTCATCATTCAAAAGACATCGGCTAACTGACTGGATGGAAAAATTCAAGATTCAATGATTTGTTGTCTCATGAAACAACTCAGTGGTACAGATCTTTGAAAATGAGAGTAAAAGGAAGGAAATCAACTAACCACCCAAACAGAAGTCATAAATATTCTTTCCTCATCCTCTTCTGCAGGATTAATGTTTGGCTGTGGGTCTTTGCATCTGCTCCCATCAGTTGCTGGTGACACCTCTCTGGTGACAGTTGGGATAGGCTCTTATCTACAAGTATAGTATACAGAAGATTTTCATTAGTAATCATTTTATTGACTTTAATTTTTTCTTGATCATGTTTGTTACTCTCCTTGGTCTCTGCGATATACAGACTCTGGTTCCTGACTCTTTAGCCGGTATCTGGCATGGGCTCCCTCTTGTGGATTGGGTCCCAACTTAGAGACTCCTAACAGTCAGAATGTGAGTGTCTGACTCTTCTGCCTGCTTTTGAGATCCTTTTCTTCCTAGTGGTTTGCCTTCTTCATTGTTAATATGATGGGGTGTGTCTAGTGTTACTATAATTTGACATTCCATATTTGGTTGATATCCTGGGGAGGCCAGTCCTTTTCTGAAGGGAAAAGAAGAGGAGTTACTCTGGAGGAGTGGGATGTGGGGAGAAGGGTACTTGGAGTAGAAGAGGGAGGGGAAACCACAGTTGCAATGCAATGTATGAGAGGACAATAACTTTTTTAAAAAAAAGAAGTCATAATAAGTAGATACAGGCATTACTGTTTGTAAAAAAAGTAGATTTTAGCCCCAAATTAGTAGATGAAATAAAGAAGTTCTCTATGTTTTTTTTTCTTCTCTTGACTACTTTACTAAACTTCTTCTCTTTTTTTTTAATTGAACAGTTGCATGGTATGCCCTTTCCTGAACATAATGAAGGACAACATCTAATATTAAATGTTAATACCAGTGTATTTATGTGATAAAATAGATAAAAATTTCGCATCCTATCATTACAAAGACATTTTCCTATTGCAGATAACTCTTATTAGAGCCTGCTTTATGTCTCTGTTCCTCAGGCTGTAGATAAAAGGATTAAGCATAGCAGTTACCACTGTGAACATCATAGCCATGGTAGTCTCTTTCACAGTTGAGTTATTAGCTGATGGACAGAAATAGAGAGCGAAGTTCTCTATGTTAATAAAGAGGATGATACATTAAGAAGATATACAAACTGTAAATGTTTATGGGCCAAATATTTGGATTTTCAAATTAAAAAGCACTACTAAAATGTATGAAAGTTTAGGTAGGCTCTAATATAATAATAGTTAAAGACTTCAATACCCCAATTTTATTTGTAGGTATGTCTTCTAAACTAAAATTCAGCAAAGAAATGTCAAAGTTAAATCATACCATAGATCAGTTGGATCTAACAGATCTTCCCATATTGGAACCTACATTAATCCCAGTGGTACATAGAATTTTCTAATATTAATCTCATAGTGGTCCATAAAACAATTTTTAACAAGGACAGAATACTAAAAATTCCTCATCACTTCTCTTAAGGTCTGTGCTACTGGGGTTATACATAGGAAGTGGTCTCCTGTGCCCATGTGTTGCAGACTACATCCCACTTTCTCTTCTATCAGGTTCATTGTGGTCAGATTTATATTGAGGTCTTTAATCCATTTGTACTTGAGTTTTGTGCATGGTGATATATATGGATCCATTTTTATTCTTCTACAGGTTGACACTCAGTTATGCCAGCATCATTTGTTAAAGATGCTTTCTGTCTTCCATTGTATAATTTTAGCTCCTTTGTCGAAAATCAGGTGTTCATAGGTTTGTGGATTAATATCCAGGTCTTCGATTCAATTCCATTGGTTAACATCTCTGTTTTTATGCCAATACCAAGCTGTTTTCATTACTGTTGCTCTGTAATAGAGTTTGAAGTCAGGGATAGTAATGCCTCCAGAAGTACTTTTATTGTGTACGATTGTTTTAGCTTTCCTGGGTTTTTTGTTTTTCCATATAAAGTTGATTATTGTTCTCTCAAGGTCTGTGAAGAATTTTTCTGAGATTTTGATGGCGATTTCATTGAATCTATAGATTGCTTTTGGCTATGTATAACCCCAGTAGCACAAACAATAAGAACAACAATGAATAAATGGGACGTCCTGAAACTGAGAAGCTCCTGTAAAGCAAAGGGCACTGTCATTAAGAAAAAAAGGCAACCTACTAAATGGAAAAAGATCTTCACCAATCCTACATCAGACAAAGGCCTGATCTCCAGAATATATAAAGAGCTTAGGAAACTAGACATTAAAATTCTGTATAACCTAATTAAAAAATGGGGTATTGAACTGAACAGAGAATTCTCAATGGAAGAAGTTCAAATGGCCAAAAGATATTTGAGGTCATGTTCAATTTCCTTAGAGATCAGGGAAATGCAAATCAAAACAAGTTTGAGATACCATCTTACACCTGTCAGAATGGCTAAAATCAAAAACACCAATAATAGCCTGTGCTGGAGAGGATGTGGAGTAAGGGGAACACTCATCCATTGCTGGTGGGAGTGCAAACTTGTGCAACCACTTTGGAAATCATTGTGATGGTTTCTCAGGAAACTGGGAGTCAACCTACCTCAGGATCCAGCAATTCCACTCTAGAGAATATACCCAAGAGAAGCCCAATCATACTACAAAAGCATTTGTTCATCTATGTTCATAGCAGCACTATTTGTAATAGCCAGAACCTGGAAACAACCTAGGTGCCCCTCAATGGAAGAGTGGATAAAAAAGGTGTGGCACATAGACACCTTAGAATTCTACTCAGTGGTAAAAAATCACGACATCTTGAATTTTGCATGCAAATGGATGGAAATAGAAAACACTTTACTGAGTGAGATAACCCAGAAAGATGAATATGGTATATACTTACTCAGTAGTTTCTAGCCATAAACAAAGGGCATTGAGCATATAGTTTGTGATCCTAGAGAAGCTAAATATGGTGAACCCAAAGAAAAACATATATTTATCCTCCTGGATATTGGAAGTAGACAAGATCGCTGGGCAAAAGTTGGGAGCATGAGATGGGGAGTGGAGAGGGATGGGGAAATGGAGAGAGAGAAGGGAAAGGGGAGGATTAGGGAGAGCTTGGGGGAATGGGATGGTTGAGATGGAGGAAGGGTGGATTTGGGAGCAGGGCAGAAGATATCTTAATTAAGGGAGCCATTTTAGGGTTTGCAAGAGACTTGGCTCTAGAGGGGTTCCCAGGTGTCCATGGGGATGTCCCTAGCTAGGTCCTTGGGCAACAGAGGAGAGGGTGCGTGAACTGGCCTTCTCCCATAGCCACACTGAAGAATATCTTGCATATCACCATAGAACCTTCATCCAGCAATGGATGGAGATAGAGACAGAGACACACAATGGAGCACTGCACTGAGCTCCCAAGGTCCAGATGAAGAGCAGGAAGAGGAAGAATATGAGCAAGGAAGTCATAACTGCAAGGGGTGCATCCACCCACTGAGAGAGTGTGACTGATCTAATGGAAGCTCATCAAGGCCAGCTGGACTGGGACTGAACGAGCATGTGATCAGCAGGACTCTCTGAATGTGGCTGACAATGAGGGCTGACTGAGAAGCCAATAATAATGACATTGGGTTTTGATTCTACTGCATGTACTGTTTTTTTTGGGCGGGGGGATCCTAGTCTCTTTTGATGCATATCTTCCTAGACCTGGATGGGGGGGAGGGCCTTGGACTTCCCACAGGTCAGGGCACCCTGACTTCTCTTAGGACTGGAGAGGGAGGGGGGAGGAGGAATGGGGAGAGTGGGAGGGAAATGGGAGGAGGTGGAAATTTTTAATAAAAAAAACAGGGATACTGTAAAATAGAGATGCCCAAAGGGGGGAAAATTCCTCATCTACCAATTATACCCCAAAATATAGCCTTAAAATATATATTAGTCTCTATTTTAAAAGTGCATCTGGCCGGTGCGCAGGCCCCGAGCTGCGGAGACCCCTGGCGTGCAGGCCCCGGCGGATGCGGGATAGGCCAAGCATGAAACAGTGAAGCCCACACTGAGAGCAGATCGCTCCACTACTACTAAATCAAGTAGGTTTTGGGGGGCCTGGCCTGCAGAGTGGTAGAACGTTTATTGACGAGGTCCACGGGCGAATGGGAAGCCTGGTCCTGCCCCTGAAGACCCTCTTGAGTGGGGAGAGTGTTCTGGACCCAGGCAGGACACAGGAAACGGAGCAGGGGCATTCCCCAACCTCCTTGACCCCCCATTTAGTCTGTGAGGGCAGGTACCATCTGCTGGGGCTGGTACCCTCTGCTGGGGCTGCTCCTCCTCTGCGGCAACCTCTCTCACCCTGACCCATCCCAGCTTATGCCCAGGAGCCTCCTTCACTCCCCCTCCCTTCCGTGGGGTGGTGGGATCACCCAGTTTAGCCTGTAAGGGCACTGGGTCAGGAGCTCAGGGCAGAGGGCAGCGAGAGTTTCTCTGTTTTGGCGGCTGGCCTGCAGAGTATTAGCCCTTTGGTTGACGAGGCCCCTGGTGAACGAGGAGCTAGGTCCTGTTCCTGAAGACCCTTCTGAGGGGTGAGAAGGGATCTTGGCCCCTGGCAGGAGCCAGGAAACAGAGGGAGGGCATTTGGTGAGAGGAGCCCCTGGACAGCAGGGAAACCTGATCTGGTGTTAAAAGACCCATTAGATAGCATCGATAGGAGGAGATGGGCAGGCGCCAAGTCAAAAATTCACCCAATAACTGAAAAACAACATGAAAACACCAGAACACAATGATCTAACAACAGAAGGATTTGAACACCCTAACACAGAAGAAGTGGAAAAAATTGACTTTATGAAAGCAATAGAGTCCCTTAAACAACATGTGAAAAACGCTCTTATAGAAATGGATGAGAAGTATAACAAAAAGTTTGAAGAAATGAGTAAATACGTACATGATACCCTGGGAAACCAAGAAAAAATGATCAATCAGGTAATGGAAACATTTCAACAATTGAAAACTGAAATGGAAGCAAGGAAGAAATCACAATCTGAGGACCAGCTGGATATGGAAAATCTAGGTCAACGAGCAGAGCCCAAAGAAACAAGCATAACCAATAGAATACAAGAGATAGAAGAAAGAATCTCAGATTCTGAGGACACCATAGAGAAAATAAATGCACTGGTCAAAGAAAACAGCAAAGCCAAAAAATTCTCATCACAAAGCATCCAGGAAATATGGGACACAATAAAAAGAACAAACCTAAGAATAAGAGGAATAGAAGAAAGAGAAGAATCACAGCTCAAAGGCCCAGAAAATATCTTTAACAAAATTATGGAAGAAAACTTTCCCAACCTAAAGAAAGATACTCTCTTGAATATACAAGAAGCATACAGAACACCAAACAGACTGGATCAAAGAAAAACATCCCCTCGCCATAAAATAATCAAAATACAAAATGCACAGGTTAAAGAAAGAATATTAAGAGCTGCAAAGGAAAAAGGCAAAGTAACTTATAAAGGTAAACTGATCAGACTTACACCTGACTTCTCTATGGAAACCATGAAAGCCAGAAGGTCCTGGATAGAGGTACTGCAGAAGCTAAGAGACCATGGATGCAAACCCAAACTACTATACCCAGCCAAGCTAATGTTCACAATCAATGGAGAAAACAAGACATTCCAGGATAAGAACAAATTTAAACACTACGTAGCCACAAATCCAGCCCTACAGAAAGTAATAGAAGGAAAATCACAATCCAAAGAATCCAACATTGCCAACACTGCCTACAATAACTCAGGCGTCTAGCGACCCTTCACCAGCACAACTCAAAGAAGGGAGACACACAAACTCTACTACCAAAACCAATAAGAATAACCAGAGTAAACAACCACTGGTCATTAATATCACTTAATATTAATGGGCTCAATTCACCTATAAAAAGGCACAGGCTGAGAGATTGGATACGAAAACAGGATCCAACATTCTGCTGTTTGCAAGAAACACATCTCAACCACAAAGACAGGCACCTACTCAGAGTAAAGGGTTGGGAAAAGGTGTTTCAAGCAAATGGTCCTAAGAAAAAAGCATGTGTGGCCATATTAATTTCTAACAAAACTGACTTCAAACTAAAATCAATCAGAAGAGATCAAGATGGTCACTTTATACTCATAACAGGAACAATTCATCAGGATGACATCTCAATCCTGAATATCTATGCCCCTAATATGAAAGCACCCACTTATGTAAAAGAAATATTACTAGAACTCAAGGCAGACATCAAACCACACACACTAATAGTAGGAGACTTCAATACACCTCTCTCTTCAAAGGACAGGTCAATCAGATAGAAACCTAAAAGAGAATTAAGAGAATTATTGGAGGTAATAAAGCAAATGGACTTAACAGACATCTATAGAACACTCCACCCCAATAGGAAAGAATATACCTTCTTCTCTGCAGCTCATGGAACCTTCTCAAAAATTGACCACATACTCGGAAACAAGGGAAACCTCCACAGATACAAAAAAATATCAGTGTCCACCTGTGTCTTATCAGATCATCACGGATTAAAGTTAGAAGGCAACAACAATGCTACCCCCAGAAAGCCGACAAACTCATGGAAACTGAACAGTCAACTACTGAACCATACCTGGGTCAAGGAGGAAATTAAGAAAGAAATTAAAGTCTTCCTTGAATTTAATGAAAATAAAGAGACAACATACTCAAACCTATGGGACATGATGAAAGCAGTGCTAAGAGGAAAGTTCATAGCACTAAGTGCCCACTTAAAGAAAACAGAGAAAGCATACATCGGGGACTTAACAGCACACCTGAAAGCTTTAGAAAAAAAGAAGCAGACGTGCCCAGGAGGAGTAGAAGACTGGAAATAATCAAACTGAGGGCTGAAATCAACAAAATAGAAACACAGAAAACAATCCAAAGAATCAATGAAACAAAAAGCTGGTTCCTGGAGAAAATCAACAAGATTGAAAAACCCCTACCCAAACTAATCAAACGGCAGAGAGAGAATATGCAAATTAATAAGATCAGAAATGAAAAGGGGGACATAACCACAGACACAGAAGAAATTCAGAGAATCATTAGATCTTACTACAAAAGCCTGTATGCGACAAAACTGGAAAATGCAAAATAAATGGACACTTTTCTAGATAAACAACATATACCAAAGTTAAACCAGGACCAGGTGAACAATCTAAATAGACCTGTTAGTCATGAAAAATTAGAAGCTGTTACCCAAAACCTCCCTACAAAAAAAAGCCCAGGACCAGATGTTTTCAATGCGGAATTCTACCAGAACTTCCAAGAAGACCTAATACCTATACTCCTTAAAGAATTTCACAATATAGAAACGGAAGAGTCATTGCCAAATTCCTTTTATGAAGCTACAGTTACTCTGATACAAAAACCACACAAAGACTCAACCAAAAAAGAGAATTACAGGCCAATCTCACTCATGAACATCGACGCAAAAATCTTCAACAAAATACTGGCAAACCGAATCCAAGAACACATTAGAAAAATAATCCATTATGATCAAGTAGGCTTCATCCCAGAGATGCAGGGCTGGTTCAACATACGAAAATCTATCAATGTAATCCATCATATAAATAAACTGAAAGAAAAAAACCATATGATCATTTCATTAGATGCTGAAAAAGCATTCGACAAAATTCAACACCCCTTTATGACAAAGGTCTTGGAGAGATTAGGGATACAAGGGTCATACCTAAATATAATAAAAGCTATTTACAGCAAGCCGACAGCTAACATTAAATTAAACGGAGAAAAACTCAAAGCCATCCCACTAAACTCAGGAACACGACAAGGATGTCCACTCTCTCCATACCTCTTCAATATAGTGCTTGAAGTTCTAGCAATAGCAATAAGACAACATAAGGGGATCAAAGGGATTCGTATTGGAAAGGAAGAAGTTAAGCTTTCGTTATTTACAGATGATATGATAGTATACATAAGCGACCCCAAAAACTCTACCGAAGAACTCCTACAGCTGATAAACACCTTTGTAATGTGGCAGGATACAAGATCAACTCCAAAAAATCAGTGGCCTTCCTATACACTAAGGATAAGGAAACAGAGAGGGAAATCAGAGAAGCATCACCTTTCATGATAGCCACAAGTAGCATAAAATATCTTGGGGTAACTCTGACCAAGGAAGTGAAAGATCTATATGACAAGAACTTTAAGTCTTTGAAGAAAGAAATTGAAGAGGTCACCAGAAAATGGAAGGATCTCCCCTGCTCTTGGATTGGGAGGATCAACATAGTAAAAATGGCAATTCTACCAAAAGCAATCTATAGATTCAATGCAATCCCCATCAAAATCCCATCAAAATTCTTCACAGGTTTGGAGAAGACAATAATCAACTTTATATGGAAAAACAAAAAACCCAGGATAGCCAAAACAATCTTATACAATAAAGGATCGTCTGGGGGCATTACCATCCCTGACTTCAAACTCTATTACAGAGCTACAGTATTGAAAACAGCTTGGTATTGGCATAAAAACAGAGAAGTCGACCAATGGAATCGAATAGAAGACCCTGACTTCAACCCACAAACCTATGAACACCTGATTTTTGATAAAGGAGCTAAAAGTATACAATGGAAAAAAGCGAACATCTTCAACAAATTGTGCTGGCAAAACTGGATGTCAACCTGTAGAAGAATGAAAATTGATCCATATTTATCACCATGCACAAAACTCAAGTCCAAATGGATTAAAGACCTCAATATCAGTCCGAACACACTGAACCTGATAGAAGTGAAAGTGGGAAGTACTCTACAACACATGGGCACAGGAGACTACTTCCTACGTACAACCCCAGCAGCACAGACATTAAGGGCCTCATTGAATAAATGGGACCTCCTGAGATTGAGAAGCCTCTGTAAAGCAAAGGACACTGTCACTAAGACAGAAAGGCAACCCTCTGACTGGGAGAAGATCTTTACCAACCCCGCAACTGACACAGGTCTGATCTCCAAAATATATAAAGAACTCAAGAAACTTGACTGTAAAAGGCTAATCAACCCAATTATAAAATGGGACACTGAGCTGAACAGAGAATTCTCAACAGAAGAAGTTCAAATGGCCAAAAGACACTTAAGGTCATGCTCACCTTCTTTAGCGATCAGGGAAATGCAAATCAAGACAACTTTAAGATACCATCTTACACCTGTCAGAATGGCTAAAATCAAAAACACCAATGATAGTCTTTGCTGGAAAGGTTGTGGAGAAAGGGGTACACTCACCGATTGCTGGTGGGAGTGCAATCTCGTGCAACCACCCTGGAAAGCAGTATGGCGGTTTCTCAGGATATTCGGGATCAACCTACCCCTGGACCCAGCAATACCACTCTTGGGAATATACCCAAGAAAGGCCTTACCATACAACAAAAGTATATCCTCTACTATGTTCATAGCAGCATTGTTTGTAATAGCCAGAACCTGGAAACAACCTAGATGCCCTTCAATGGAAGAATGTATGAAGAAAGTATGGAATATATACATATTAGAGTATTACTCAGCAGTAAAAAACAAGGACTTCTTGAATTTTGCATACAAATGGACGGAAATAGAAAACACTAACCTTAGTGAGGTAAGCCAGACCCAAAAAGAGGAACATGGGATGTACTCACTCATATTTGGTTTCTAGCCATAAATAAAGGACACTGAGCTTATAATTCATGTTCCTAGAGAAGCTAAATAAGAAGGTGAATCCAAAGACAAACAAATAGGCATCCTCCTGGATATTAACCTTCATCAGGCGATGAAAGGAGACAGAGACAGAGACCCATATTGGAGCACCGGACTGAAATCTCAAGGTCCAAATAAGGAGCAGAAGGAGAGAGAGCACAAGCAAGGAACTCAGGACAGCGAGGGGTGCACCCACACACTGAGACAATGGGAATGTTCTATCGGGAACTCACCAAGGCCAGCTGGACAGGGTCTGAAAAAGCCTGGGATAAAACCGGACTCGCTGAACATAGCAGACAATGAGGACTACTGAGAACCCAAGATCAATGGCAATGGGTTTTTGATCCTACTGCACGTACTGGCTTTGTGGGAGCCTAGGCAGTTTGGATGCTCACCTTACTAGACCTGGACGGAGGTGGGTGGTCCTTGGACTTCCCACAGGTCAGGGAACCCTGATTGCTCTTTGGGCTGACAAGGGAGGGGGAATTGATTGGGGGAGGGGGAGGGAAATGGGAAGTGGTGTTGGGGAAGAGACATAAATCTTTTTTTTAAGATTTATTTATTATGTACACAGTGTTCAGCCTCCATGTATGCCTGCATGCCAGAAGAGGGCACCAGATCTCATTACAGATGGTTGTGAGCCACCATGTGGTTGCTGGGAATTGAACTCAGGACCTCTGGAAGAGCAGTCAGTGCTTTTAACCTCTGAGCCACCTCTCCAGTCCCCGAGACATAAATCTTTAATAAATAAATAAATTAAAAATAAAAAAATATTAGTCTCACTTTGGCCCATAGTGCTTCCTCCAAGAGCCAAAGACCATTTTACGAAAAGCACAATACCAGACTAGGGGCATTCTCTTTAGAACTGTTTGTCAGGGCTGTCCAAGAGATTCCAAGAACATATAGTCTATTGCTATTGCCCTTAATTAACCACCCCACCCCAGAGGTGGAAGGCAAGTACTTATTGCCCAAGACACTATGCATTTTAAAAACAAGGCCCAGAGGTCCCTGAGTTGGAACTGACCTGAAAGTTTGCTTTATGAGAACAGCTTTCATGGTACCAAAATGTGTTATACAAGCTTCCAAATGAGAAAGGCAACTAATGGTCCCACCTAGCTAAGGCTCCTATGGACCATATCAATGACCAATAGGGCACGACAGCCTAAGGTTGCAATAGTAACATACATATCTTGGCAATAGCTATCAGCTCTTCTAATTGGACTTAGGACCCACTCAACAAGAGGGATACAATGACTGGTACTAGAAACCTGGCCAACTCCCCTGGGCTAGTGATGTCATGGTTATTGGTGAAGAATTTACAACCATTAACTGACTAGATCAGGATAATTCCTAATAACAATCTATAAATATTTATTTATGTTTATACCAATGGATTGATGTAGTCTACCCCTCTCAGTAAGAAAACTTCTCTTTGTAACAGGAGACCACTACAGAAAACCATGATCTATTAAAATGAATACTTGTGGAATTCAGTCCCAGTGGATATATATATATACAAAACATTCCTGTACCAAAGGCTCAGACAGCATTGCAGAAGAGGGAATAGAAAGATTCTTAGAGCCAGAAAACCAGGGAGCTTCTTGTGAGTTTGTGTCTCCTGGTAATATTTGGGATTACACATAATATATGCATATCCAAATGCATATATTCATGCAATAAAAATGATGAGAAAAGAGGGTTATAAATTTGAGGAAGAGTGAGGAGAGGTGTGTGAGAAGGCTTGGGGAGAGAAAAAAGAAGACAGAAATGTAATTAAAACACAAAATCAAAAATAAACAACAGAAGAAAGGTAGTGCATCAATAAAATAATATAAAATTCTATTCAGTTATAAAGAATTTGACTTTCAGGGGCCATATGATGGAAAGAAGGAACCTACTTTGGCCATTTGAATTCTGACCTCAACATATGTGCTGTAGCATGTATGTCCCTTTAAATAAAGGCATGTAATAAAAAGAACTCAGGACGTTACTGCCATTAATTCTATAAACCATATTGATGTTAAGCAAAGACACTGTCTTGGTTGGACTTACTGTTGCTATCACATGAGCACCTTTGTTGTCTCTTCAACGTGATATCCATAATCCTGAAGGGTTGACAGGATAAGAAATGTTCATTTCACTTGTTAATTGTATAGACCTGATCTCAAAAGTATTACCTCAGCCGTTCACTATGGTATGGTTAAAAGCTGTCAACAGACATGCTTGCTATGCCTCTAGATGCTCTAATCCTCGGCTTTGCTATTTTGTGATGTAGCAGTGGTAAGTTCCATTTCCCACAATGCAAACTTAACCCAGCTGTCCCACTATGAGCTGTTCTGACCCAAAAGCTGCTATCTTTTAGCAGTAGTAGCCAAGGCAACTTCTCTGATATGAATAATTGTCTCCTTCCTTGATGCTTGCACACACTGACATGCAAAGCTTTATATAACTATGGAAATGTAAAATGGGTGCACCTGCTCTGGACAAGTCTGTCAGTTCTTAAAAATGCTAAATATACAATTACCATATGACCCAGAACTCTCCCTCTGAGATTTAAATTCAAGAAAATGGAAAACACATGTTGTGAATGAGCACTGAGTATTATCTATAATATAATATCCACAATATAAAAACACCTCAAATGTTCAAGAACCGATGCATGGATGAATAGCATGTGCTTTGTTCATACTGTGAAATACTCTTCAAAAATAAAATGGAATGAATACTGATGTGTATTACAACATAATGGGCAAATCTTGAAACATTATGCTAAGCAAAAGAAGCTGGGCACAAAAGATCTCACTTTTAATAATTACTGCTTGAAAGGATTGTTTACAATTAACAAATCCATAGAGATAGAAAAGAGAGTAGAAGTTGCGAAGAGCAGAGCAGGGGAGATGCAGAGTTATTGCTAATATAGATAGGATTTCATTCTGGAGTGATGAAATACTCTGCAATTAGATAATCATGGTAGTTTTATAATGCTCTCAATAGACACTTTAAGTGAGAGAATTTTTATGACAAACGAACAAGTTCAGAATTTAATAAGCGATTTTTCTGTGTATGTCATCAATTTAGTGCATTGTCTTCTTTGATAATTTCATACATGTGCATAATGGTTATAAAATAAGTAAATTATATAGCAAGTTTTTCAAAGGGAAGGAAAAGCAATTGCTTTCTTTTGATAACACCTTGCAGTTTACTATTTCACATACATAGCAACTCAGCAATCTTTGCTCGCAATACCCTCATGGTCTACCTAGCTGCTGGAAAATTACTAATAATATATGGCAGAGTGACTCATTTTGCTCTCAGTTCAGATCATGCACTCCTTGACCAGGTATTTATTGAAAACAGTGTTTGTAAATTTCCCAGAAACCGTAAGAAGGTGTTTAAGTTAGGGTTATTATTGCTGTGATGAAACACCATGACTAAAGAAACTTGAGGAGGAAAGGGTTTATTAGGCTTACACTTCACATCACTGTTCATCATTGAAGGAAGTCAGGACAGGAACTCAACCAGGTCAGGAATCTGGAGGCGAGCGCTGATGCATAGGCCACAAAAAGTGCCTTGCTCACCATGGCTTACTCAGCTTGCCTTTTATATAACCAAAGACTACCAGCAAAGGAATGGAACCATCCACAATGGGACAGTTCCACCTACTTCAACCACTGTTTAAGGAAATGCCCTACAGCTGGATCTGATGGAGGCATTTTCTTAGTTGAGATTCCGTCCTCTCAGGTGACTTTAGCTTCCATCAAACGGACATAAAACTAGCCAGCACAGAAGGGAAACATTATCTAGAAGGCCACCTGTGTAAAACTGAGTCCTTGCAGTCTGTTAAGTCATGGTTTTAACATTCATTTTATGTTGAGTATTCACAAATGTTCCCTGCATCCTAGAAAGGCATATGCATCACCTAAATCCTAAGAAAAGAGTAGTTTCAGTCTATTGGCATCACCAATTTTTTTTAAAGCCTACAAGTTGTGGGTAGGAAAGGTGAAGTGGACTAGGAGGAGTACAGTAAATATAACCAAAAATATATTGTACAAAATATCAAAGAAATAATAAAATGAGAAAAAAGAAAAGGGTACATTTAAGTTTATCCAAGAGATTAAGGGCTAAACAATATTGCTCAAATTTCTGCATTCTATAACTTTTTAGGTATGCTTGATCTATCAGTCAGAAAAGTTTAGTAAAATGTTTCATTGTGACTATGAAATTTAAAATTCCTTATATTTAAGTAATTATTCATTTTAATTATCTTTTATTTATTTATTTAGTTAGTTGAAAAAATTCCCACCTCCTCCCTGCTTCCCATTTCCCTCCCCTCCTCCCACTCCTCTCCCCCCTCCCCACTCCTCTCCCGCTCCCCCACTCCATCCCGTCTCCCTCTCAGTCCAGATTCCCTGCCCTGTGGGAAGTCCAAGGTCCTCCCCCCTCCATCCAGGTCCAGGAAGGTGAACATCTAAACTGGCTAGGCTCCCACAAAGCCAGCACATTACGTAGGTTCAAAACCCCGTGCCATTGTCCTTGGCTTCTCATCAGCCTTCATTGTCCGCCATGTTCAGAGAGTCCGGTTTTATCCCATGCTATTTCAGTCCCAGTCCAGCTGGCCTTGGTGAGCTCCCAATAGATCAGCCCCACTGTCTCCGTGGGTGGGTGCACCCCTCGCGGTCCTGACTTCCTTGCTCATCTTCTCCCTCCTTCTGCTCCTCATTGGAACCTTGGGAGCTCAGTCCGGTGCTCCAATGTGGGACTCTGTCTCTATCTCCATCCATCGCCAGATGAAGGTTCTAAGTACACTGTGAAATCTGTAGAATTGAGAATTATATTATTTTATTGACAATTTAAATTAATATTGTAATTCTCACTAAACCACCAAGTAGTAACTTTTTTTTGAAATTCCATTTCGATGAATGTTTATATATAGCCAAGTTGGGTTAAATTTATCTCATATATTATATACATTGACTTAAATTGACATTCTCTGCCTTTGAGAAATTTAGTATTTTTTACATTTTATGTGATTGTTGGTATATTCACACTTATTCAAACGCTCTTGTCATGTAATATATTTAGACTTATTAAAACTCTACATTTTAATTTTCTATGTATATTATTATCTTACTCTAAGTCATCTTGCACTGCTTTGGAAATATTGCCACTTTTCAGTATCTGTTACATATATTTTCAAATAACAAAGTCTAAAGTTACTTGATATTCTTTCTTTTTCAAAATTAGGATGTATATTCATTAAGAAAATATATTTAATCTTATTTTTGAATAGTTATTTTTAAGATGATTTCCAGGCTTTAGGGTACAATTTGCTTTTCTTAATAAAGCATAATCAAAACTGCCCCCCCCTCAAAATTTCTTCTGTCTTTCTGTTGATAGGTAATTTTTATTGGTTTCTCCATTTCATTGAGGTTCATCTTTACCATGTAACAGGGCCCCAGACTGTGTCACAACTGACTCCATGATGGAGGTGCCATTCAGGCTGTAAAAGTCAGCACATAGACACTACCAGTTGCCAAAAAGTGAAAATAGAGACCCAATCTATCAAAATTCATAGGTCTGCGAAATTCTCTAAAAGTGTTAAACTTGCTTTTTGCCTTCTGTAGTTCTGTTGCTGGCTAATTGTTCTTGTTAACTGAAGTATGTCAACCCAAAACATGGATTTTATGCTTAAAAGCTTGCTCAGTGCAACACTGGGATCCCAAACACTCAGTGTAGTTGCCAGCTGGTTAATGAAGAATTTCTGTTGGCTTAAACCAATGTCCAAGCAGTCTTCTCTGGTGAATACCCACAAAAAATAGCATTGTTGTTCAGGCATTAAGCCCAAGGTCATAGATAAGTTATAAAAGAAGCCATCATGCTAGATTCTTTGTGATTTTAGCTCCTTTTTCATTTCTGTCATTTTTTTTCTCATGACCACACGTAATTACTAAAATTATTATTTATTTTCAAAACACTTAGATATCTTCAGTAAGTTATTTGTCCTGTTACCTTAGTTGCTGGAAACTGAGCTTTGAAGTAACTCCATAGCTGAGTTTGCTGCTCATATTCTTACAGTTCTCAGATCTGTCTGTAAATTATAGCCAGAGATATTTCTGTAATGCAGATACGACTCTCCAACTTAAAAGTATGCTGTGACCCTTAGGAAAGAAGTAAACAGCTCCTTGCTGTGTGTGGTGCTTTGAATAAGAATGACCCCCTCCCCAAAGACTCACATATAGTGAATGTTTAGTCACCAGAAATGGAATTCTTTGATAGGATTAGACTGATGAGGAAGTATCTCATTGATGGTTAGCTTTACAGTTTCAAAAGCCCATGCCAGCAGGTTTAAACTCTCTCCTCTCTCTCTCTCTCTCTCTCTCTCTCTCTCTCTCTCTCTCTCTCTCTCTCTCTGTATGTGTGGGGGTTGGGGTGCCTATTCATCAGGGTGTAAAATTCTCAGTTACTGCTCCAGCACCACGTCTACCTACGAACTTTCATGTTTCCCACCATGATGATTACAGAGTAAGTCTCTGAAACTATAAGCAAGTTCCCAATTAAATGCTTTGTTTTTTATAGGAGTTTCATGTATTTGAAGCTTCCAATAATCTGAATCATGTTCATCCCCAAAGCTTCAACTCTCATCACTATGGCTTTATTTTCTACAGATGGATATGAGAAACTATTTTCCTGAAAGTCAGTAATGATTTCTTTTGCCTTCAAGCATTCTTTCCATATGACCCCTTTCCACCTTTACCATTTTAAACTCTTAGTAAACTTTTCATATTGTGCTAATGTGATTTATTTCAGATGATCTTTACAAGCTTCTTAGTATCCCTTGGTGACACGTGTATGTGACACTTTATGGCATCCTGTTACTTGTAATTATTGTGCAGTCTATCCGTCCTTCTGGTAATCGTCATTTAAAGCAAGACTTTATCTATCCTATTCACTAATTTGCCCTTAGCAATTAGTCTAGCCCTGGGCATACAGTAATGAGTTAGTAAATCGTTGTGAGCAAATAAATGAACAAATTAAGCACACTATTTTTTAATGGAGTTCACAGATCAAAGCTTTATTTACTCTCTTACTGCTCACAGGAGGTTTAAGAATAGAACATCTTATTAAAAACAATGATGTGCTAGAAGAATTTTGATCCTTGAGAAGTAAAAGCCAAAGTGAATAGAAACACTTTTTCTTTTAATACAGCTCTATGGAAAAGTTTTGAATCAAAGAAGACAGAAGTGAGAAAGACATGTGTTGTGTCAAGGATATTAATGCAGACACAGTAGTGAGATTCAGTCAGTGAAATTGCTAGGGCAAGAAAAACAAAAGTTTACAGGTGGCCAGGATGAGTTTTTTTTATTTCTCATGGATTAATGATTGCAAGAAGAATATAAAGGAGGCTTAGGGCACATTTTACAGTGTTATCAAAGATATGATTGTCTCATCAAGCACAGAGTAATAATTGAATTCCAGACCTATGAGTCAATAATACAATTTAGACTGTATAATGACTAACCTGTTTGAAGATATTACTCACATTGATATCCTGTAATCTATTTATTTTAAGAATTGGTATTCACTAACCAGAAGACTAAAACTTATAATTCTGTCTAGTATTTTTTATGGGAGCATTGAAGGTAATACAATTTTCTTTTAACTGTGTGACTCTTTTGCTGCATTTGTAGATGATGTGATTTCAGACTAATATTCACATTGACTGTAGGATGCCAAAGCAAGCCTTCTTCCTATGTCAAGATCAGAGTTGATAATCACTTCCAGTCATGCAGCTTTTGCCTTTGTTTATTTTCTCCCCACATGTTTATTTTGTGGTGGAGTCAGAAAGAGACAGAACACTGAGAAGGATTATTTACTTTTAAGGGTGTATTAGATATTCTTCCTTATCAAACCCACCAGAAAGATAAAAATAAAAGCCTCAAGGATTTATTGCAAGAAATGATCATAAGCAAAACATAGACATTTCAAATGTGACCATTCTCATCTTCTGAAAGAAACTCAAATATTCCAGTCTGTAACATAAAAAATTGGCCCATTTCAAAAGCTCTGGAGATTAAGTTACTACTGCATGGGAAGTAGAGAGTTTTTGGTGAATAGCAAGTCCCAAGACAAGGGTGACTCTTGACTGCATCTTATTACCAAAGAGATTCATTTTGCTGCTTTGTTACTAACCCTTGTTTAAAGTGATGACAATTCATTGTTCTCAAATTTATTGTTTGAACATTATAACTCTTTGGAAGGATTAGTAGTCATTGTCACATAAGCATTAGTTAGTTCCAACTACTTTCATATTATTTCATCTTTATAAAGTGTTTTGGAACTTCAATGAGGAAGATATAGAAGATTTGAGACAGCACCAAGATACAAATTGTAAAAGTGGAACAAAATGGCAAAATCAACTCCCCAAAGAAAAATATTAAAGGAAAAGACACTGTGTTCTTCTTAATGGTATACAGAGACGTAGCATTTACATTAAAGTTTGATTAAATTGCGATTCATTCAGTCTTCTAGAATAACCTATATGACTTGGCTGCCATTTAAACATATTGTACCGGTAAAGTATTCTGAGACTCCAACCTTAAAATAAAACTAGGCCTTTACCATTATGGGATCTGGATAATCTGCTACACACATTGCCTTAGCTCATTTTGAAATATAAAATTTAAGGTTGTAAATAGTAAGATACCAAAAGACTGAAAGAAATATCATTGTTTCTTTTCATTTATTTTTATTTATTTTTCATTTATTTTTAAAAGTTTCATACTCCTTGGGTGTGGAGAAAAGAAAAAAATCTCTTGGGTGCTTTTCTACCACAGTGTTTGCTTTTGGAAAGGAAGCTACTGATCAACCAGCATTTTGGAGAAAGAAATTCTCATTTGGAAGTGGGTTCTCAAGTTGTTGCCTATCAGAAATATAGCCAAGAACAAGAAACACACTATTAAACACCACTCAGGTCACTCAGGTTACCAAAATATCCATATTTCTTCTTTTACCATAAGAAAGCTTAATCAGATTCACCTCAGAACTTATCATTCCTGTATTTCAGGCATTTCTGATACCTGTGCTATCTGACTTTCAAGTCCAAAACAGCCTGAAGGCAGTGGATGGGTGGCCTGGGAAGAAATTCTTATGTAAGAAAGCACATGAAACATTGTAAGTGACATATTGCTTCCAAACAGATGTGAACTCTAACCCTGCATCATATTTGAATGTGTTTTGTGGGTCTTTTAGCACAAAGTATAAGAAACAATTAATTGTTTCAATATTGTCAGCTCATTTGGGGCATCATAATGACTGCAAGCATAGTAAATAGATAATGATACTTAACTTCTTTCAATAAAAGGAAAGATATAAAACAAAATATTTGTATTTCTTTATAATAGAAAAAATCCCATAATCCTCTAATTCTGGGAAAAATAGAATAAAGGGAGACAGTGTTTGCAAAGTACTTGCTCAGCTCCAGGCTCTATGCTCAGCCAACTCATCCCTAATCCCTAATGCTTATGACAATCCGACAAGATGAATAATATGATCTTCATTTTATAGCTAAATAGAAATGGATGTTTTCCCATATCTCTGAAATATTTGTGTTTTTTTCTTATACTCTAAATGTGCACTACTTTTTTTGTTTAACACTTTTACCTCAATAAAGAGAGATAAGGAAAGAAAAAAATCCAAACATAATGTAAGTGGCTTAAAAATGATCACTATGTATATGGTTTATGACCATAATATGTGTACAGCATACTTTAAAGCATATTTGTGATGAATGGATACAATTTTACCTGTCCATCAAAAATAAAGAAAATTATTTTCTAAATTGAGAGATGGTTTATACTCACCCAGTTTCCTATTTTAAGTTGTATTGAGCCCATTCATCCTATTTTTAAGATGGCATATAATAGTTATGCATAGTAATGGGATAGACTGTGATAAGACAATACATATGCATGACATACAATCATCAAGATATTTAGCATTTCAATTTCTTATATCTGAATCCATAAACTTCCTTTCTTTTAGCTCTTCATGATACAACACTAATCGTGAATGGTGGTCACCGTATTTTAATAGAGTGCTGACCCTATTTATACAATTAGATACTAAACTTTCTTCATGCCCTTCTCATACTCTTCCTGGCCTTGTGTACTCACTGATTTATGCTCTTCTTTGAGATTAACATTTTACATTTCCTTATGTGAGTGAGAACTTATGACATTTACCTTTCTGTATCTCACTTATTTCATTGAATGAAATTTTCTTGAATTATACTCATTTTACTAAAAATGCATGTAACTTTTAAAGGAAATTAACTTTACTTTCTTTTTTGGAAATTTAACTTTTTAAACTGTGTGTGTATATGTATACAAATTCATGACAGAACAATTTATACGTCATTATTGTGTCTTATTAAACAGTGAGTTAAGAATTAACCCTTTAAATTCTCACTCATTTCCTTTCGCCATACTTTTACCCTCATAGAACTAAGTGGCTCGTTAGAAATATTGCAGTTATTGAATCCATATAACAGGTTATATAGTATTTAAATGATAAGGCAAGGGCAAAAATAATATCCATGGTATCACTCTCAGAAAATATTCTGTGGCTACTGCTAAGAATACATAACCTGATACTGTCTTTTTCTTCTCATCTAAAGTCCAGAACACTGGTAACTTGTGGTATATCCCACACTAATCATCACATTTTATTTACAGTTGTTCTCTCACAAAAGTTAGGTAGAATTTAAATATCTGCATTATCATTGAATGGCTCTATTTAAGTTTCCTCTCATCATATAAATTAGTGAATAAAGAGAATTCCAGAGAAAAATAAGTAGGATATGTACATAAGCAATTCTCAGAACAGGAAATATCTATACTATTTACAAAGTTGTCTCAAATGTACTGGTAATGAAGTAAATTCAAATCAAAAGCCATTCATGTTATATATGATAAGCATATGCTGGTTCTATAAGTATAACGTTATAGAAAATATAGAAATCAATCTGGCAGTACATATTAATATATTGCCTCTACTAGTACCTAGAACTTTTACTCATATGTATGTGTGTGCTTGTGTATGTGCATATGTTTAAATCAAAAGTAAACTTTAGACTAAGTTTTTTTCCTTAATCACTTCCTCATCTTTTTTAAAAAATTATATTCTTTTACTTAGTTTTAGTTTTAGAGTCAGGCTCTCACTATGTAGCATTTGTTGATGTGGAACTAGATATATAGACCAGACTGCCCTTGAACTCACAGAAATCTGCCTGCCTCCCCCTCTGTGTGCTGGGATTAAAGGCATTTGCCACTGTGCTAGGGTATTTACTTAATTATCTCTGTGTGTATTTGCAAGCTAAAGTACTGAGGTATGTATAGAAGTCAGAGGAAACTTCTAAGAGTCTTTTATTTTTCTACCATGTGGATTCCAGGATTGAACTCAGAATATCAGGCATGGCAGCCATACTGACAACATCTTTTTTGAAACAAAGTCTCTCACTGAACCTGGATGACATGCCAGCAAGTCTCCAGGGCCTTCTATCTCGACAGTGCTTAGATTATAGGCACCCATCACTGTAACAGTAAAATACAAATAAAAGATGCTGCAGGATCCCCAGCAGCATCAGGCAGCAGGCCATGTGATGGCAGGCAGTGGGCAGGGGGTTCCAAGAGCAGCCATTCCCAGGCAGGGACAGCTGCAGGTACTTTAGCCATGGCTGGTCCAGGGCAGGGAGACACACTGCGGCAGGCAAGAGACAGAGACATGGATAGGCATGCCATGCAGAATGAGGTTGAATATTTATTAAGTGGGTTATGGAAGGGAAGGGAGGAAGGGGAGAAGAACAGAGAGGTAGAGAGAGAAAAAAGAGAGAGAGAAAGGGAGAGAAAGAATAGAGAGAATGAGAGAAGAGAGAGAGAGAAGGGAGAGAAAGAGGAGAGAAGGGAAGAAGGTGAGAGAGGCAGAAGCTGCCTCTTTGAGAGGGAGATGGAAAAAAGAGAGAGTCAGGCTGTAAGCTGAAGATCAGCCTGTCTCAGCAGATGGGGGAGTGGGCGTGGCTTGTCTCTTAAAGAGACAGAACAGATCATTATATTCCCATCTTATTTTTTAATAAAAAGCAAGAGGTTATGCACCACAGGTTAAAGGAATCAGGGCAGCAGATTCTCAAGGCACCTTCCTGCTTATTTGTGGGTGTCATCTTTGTGGGGAACCTGAGAAAGCTGGGTGTTGGTCACATCCTGGCATAGCTGGTCTCTTTTCTCCTGTCTGGTGTTTGAGGTATGGAAATGTTTGGTGTCTCTTACACCTGTTTAAGGTATTGGTAGAACAGAGGACAAAGTTAAATTAAGGGAAAAAATTTTAGGATTAGGGAATTGAGGGAGATGGATCTGACCTGTTTAAGGTAGAACCTTCAATTCTGCTCCCTGGAACTCAAAAGAATTCATTGGGTTTGTGAAAACAGAAGTTTTAGACATATACATTCTATAAACTGTAGCATATTTATGTCAGAATGACTGTGACAGATATTTTTGCACAATGAAACATATTTTTATGACTATGGAGGGCAGCACAAGAAAGGAATTTGATAACTTATATTTGCAATTTGCTGAAATTTGTTTTATGAGGTTGTCCTTTTAAACTGACAAATCCTCTCATCTGTCCAACTGCATCAGAGATCCTTGAGAAGGATAAAATTTTACTTGAGTTATGGATTAAAAAAAAATAAAGAACTTACTTGGTTGGCACCTAGGGCTACTCCTCAGGGTCCTCCATGGTCGCTGAAGATTGTTTTTGCCTATTGCTGTTTAGCTCAGGGCCTGCCAGGCTTCAGAAGATCCTGTGGGCTAAGAGATCTGTAGGAAGACAAGCCTGCCTTGACCTGAGCTGTTAGACTGTCAATTCCAGCAGTACTGTCCATGTCAGGAGATCTTCAGTTTAGATGAAAGGCAGTTTTTCCCAATGGTTAGCGCTTGGCAGTTGAAGCGAATTGTGAATGGATGTTGTTGTGTGCCCATTTGTCTTCTGTTTTCCTTGGAGGAAATAAAGTGCTGCTGCTATGAGCCTAACTGTCTCTTTTTGTTATGAGAAGATTTTTTTAATAATTAAATATTTAAATGCCATATTCCCCAGATCTCTGAGCAGTTGGGCATTGTTCATCAGGTATAACTATAGTATAGAATCTGCCTGGAGGGCTGGGTCTGAGCTTTGACTGTACTGGCTCTCAACTTAACAGGTAAGATTTACATACGTAAAAAGACAGAAAGAAGAAAAAAACTGCTTGCAATAGAAGGTTAATGGCAGAACTGACAATAGTAGAGAATAGCTTAGCATATTTTAAATGAAGGTTGGATTAATTGTAAAGTATTTTTGTAAGAGGCTTAAAAGTACATACCAGTTTAAAGCATGAGACTTATTGTTTTTGTAGTCTGAAATGACATGCAACGAACAATCATAACATTAAGCATAGGTGAATTTAAGTTACATGTATGAACACACACAGAGAGAGTGAACAGGAAATTGGGCAAAGTGGATGCTCTTGATGGGCCCTACCAAAGGCATGTCACTGCATAAAACACAGGCAGAGTTAACAAGAGGAATTTAGTGAAAAAAAAATAAGTAAACCAGGGGACAAGGCAGGGTATACTTCAGTAAAGATGGGAGAACTTGGTCACCTGACCTGGTTCTCAGTTAAGATGGCAGTAAGGTCATCCATGTAACAGAGGTAAAACTAGGGAAGCAGGCAGGGAATACCTCAGTAAAGATGACAGATCTTGGTCACCTGACCTGGCTCTCAGCCAAGATGACTTCGTTGTCACCTGGCCCCAGTCAAAATGGCAGCAGTCACATGTTGTATGGAAAAACCACAATTTTTGAGCTGTAGGTGTTTTAAGCTCAATAATAGATGAAAAAGCCACAAATTTTGAGCTGTAAAGGTTTTAAGCTCAATAATAAATTTAAAAGCCACAATTTTTGAGCTTCAGGGATTTTAAGCTTAATAAGAGAGACCTAGAGGCATGATCCACCCTGTGGCTGAGCTGCCATGCCATAAGCTGCAGAGGGGAGCAAAAGGCTGAAATTGAAAAAAGTTACCTTGTGGATCCGACCAATCTTGTTGGCAGCAGTAGCCATGGCAAGATCCATTTGCTTGTGTGCTGAAAGTAGTTAGAAAGTTCCCATAAAAGTGGAGCTGGTGGGACACCAGCAAAGTGAGGGTAAGAGCTGAAAGAAGTAGGGCATTAAGGCTTGTGGTTTTAGGGCCTCTAAAAGGCATCCATCCCAGAGGGGATGAATATGGATGGCTTGCGACCCAGGGCTAAAACCATGAAAACCCATGAAATAGCAACACCACAAGGCACACAGTAAGATGGCTCTCGACTGTGGGTGGGGTATGAATCAGTGCAACCTTCATAAGACCCATGAGAGGGCATCCCCCATGCCATGAGCGGGAAGGTAAGGCCTGGTTGCCTCTGGTAGGGGTAACTCAGAAACCAGAGAGGTCAAAAGCTGCTCTGACCAGCCTTTTCCAGGAAGGGGATCAAAAAGAGAAGAAAAGAAATGGAAAAAAAAGAAAGAAGAATCTGAGGGACCCTGGGCCCCCAGTCACAGGTGTATTGGCCCCAGGCCATTCCAAACACAATTTCAGCTATGGGAAGCAATCCAGAGATGCATGTCAGCAAAGGGCACAACTGTAGCCTTGAAGACAGTGGTTTGGGGCAGTTCCCCCATTTCTAAAAACACCAGAGAATTGCCAGAGCTCAATGGTCAATTCTTTGGATTCAGAGAAACGGTTAAGCTGAACAGAATGGGGAAACTCACCAATTGAAGCCACTGGTATGAGTAGAAATCATGCTGTCGAAATCATGCTCAGGCATATGAAACATGTGGTTGTTGTGGAAAAAAATACCTGGTTCAGGACCCCAACCCTGGGAGAGGAGCTCAGAGTGGGAGAGTCTACCTGAGTCACAGCACCAAATGTAATGGATCATTAAAGATGCTGTAGGATCCCTGGCAGCTGCAGCAGGCCATGTGGCAGCAGGCAGGAGGCCCTGAGAGCAGCCAGTCCCAGGCAGGGATGGTGCAGTTACCCAAGTGACTGAAGCAGGCCACAAGGAAAGACAGAAAAATGTGAATGCCATGAGACAACACTGCAGGTCTCTGAAGGTGGCTAGTTTTTAGCAGGAAACTATGCAGTGGGGGGTGGGTGAGAGACAGATGGATAGGCACACCATGCAGAATGAGGTTAAGTGGGTTATGGAAGAGAAGGTGGAGAAGGAGAAGAGCAGAGAGAAAGAAGAAAGAGGAGAGAGAGAAGAGAGAAGAGAGAGAGAGAGAGACAGAGAGAGAGAGAAGGGAGAGACAGAAGGGGAAAGGGAAAAAGTGGGGAGAGTCAGAAGCTGCCTCTTTGAGAGGGAGGCAGAAAAAAGAGAGAGTCAGGCTGCAAGCTGAATATCAGTCTGTCTCAGCAAACAGGGGGGCATGGCTTGTCTCTTAAAGAGACAGAACAGATCATTAGATCATTACAATCACCATGCCCAGATTTTATATGTTTGTTGGTTACATAAATTCAGGTACTCAGTAATTGTGAAATATGCAGTTAACTTCATTCATATGTCTATGTTCTGAATTAATTCTCATATAATACATAGATACCAAATACAGCACTATTATTGAAAATAATTTTACAATAGCTAAAATTAGAGAGGACTCAAATATCAATCAAGTGTACATTTCAGTTATTTCTTAGTCATATGATAGAATAATATATAAAAGTAAAGTACAATGGCCCAGAAATATGTTAATGCATATGGATGAAATTTCAAATTTAATAATGAATGAAAAAAGTAATTTTCAGAAGTATATAAGAAGTATATAATTTATATCAAATTTAAAAATCAGGGCATCAAAATAAACAAACTAGAAAACCCATAATATATTATATGACAAAAAATTGAGATAATTTTTAAAGTCAGGGAATATTCAAAGAGACATATATAAACCATAAATGAAAGAAATCTACCAAATCCTAGGCTATGCTAACCCTTAGAAAGCGGTGACGTTTGATCAGGTGATAACAGCAGAGATTATCAATTATTTGCTATATGTAACTCCTTGAACTGGATGAGAGTCATGTATGTGTATATTATATAATTTCAATGCCTTATAATATTATTCAATATTTCAAAATAAAATTTTAAATTACATGGCATTCATTATTACTAAGCCATAAAAATCATACCCAGACAATATAATCTCAAAGAAATGACAATCCTGAGGTTGGAGAGATGACTTATAGGGTAAAATGCTTGTCTCACAAACAAGAGAACCTGAATTTAGATACCTAGCACCCATGGAAAAGCTGGGTGCATTTGTGAATGCCATGCCTGTAAGCCCAGCACTTGAGGATGAAGACAGGAATATTCTGGGGGAATAAGGCCTGACTAGTCTAGCAAAATTGTTGACCTGTAAATTCAAGGAGAGACCCAATCTCAAAAATAGTGGAGAATAATCAAGGTAGATGACAGTCATCAATCTCTGGCTTTTATACTGGCAGGAGTCCATGAACACATACATTCATATATTCTATACAACCAAGCACAAACAACACACAGACACACACAAACATACATAAACCCATAAGCATGTAGTCATGCAATGTAGGACCAAATGTTCATGATACAATATTAGTTACCAAATCCATTAATTTCTTTTTACTTTCTATTCTCCTAATGATATATTTAATGCAACTGAAGAATTTTATACTACTGTTCTTATATTCAGAAGCAAATCAATTACCTGAATGCCCTTTCTATTTGTACATATGCATTCATTATTTTAAGTGGGCCAAAGTGGTGGAGGGCAGAGAGATTTATATGTCATGAATAGTATCTTTACATCTGAGATTCTTTCTGACTTTGTGAATGAGAAGAAACAGTTAAAAAGACAAAGCCCAAAGTCTCTTTACTGATCTTACCATATGAGAAATCTATAGATTTATTAAATGGGAGTCATTCCTGGAGGGAACTAAAATAATTCATTTGTTTTGTTTAATGTCAAGATTCAATATTTTGAAGAATTTTGTTAACTTTTTCAGAATATCTGATGTGGCATACATAAAGTTTTAGGTTCAACCAATCAAGCTTATTTAATGAGTTAGATTAGATTTGTTCAGAATCTAATTTCAGTTTCTTTTGACACTGAGAAGCTATGGATTTAATTTTCAATGGCAGTGTACCTAAACTACCTGGCTTGTGAATAGAATTGTCTCTTGTTCATTGTCAATACTTGCCATTTAGGTATATATAATGAAGAGGGCTAAAGGTTGAATCCATCTGAAGAGCAGTTTTTCTTTTTTAAAAATATTTGTAAATTAACTTACAAAGTAATGAGTTGCATTGTGGCATTTCATACTGTTCTGACTAGTTTTATGTCAACTTGACACAAGCTACTGGAGATGCAGGCAAGCTTGTAGGTAATTTTCTTTTTAAAGTTTTATTCCTTTATTTTTTAATTTCATGTTTACATTCCAACCACAGTTTTCCTTTTTCCTTCCTCCCACCCCCAGCCAACCCCCTATCCACTCCTCCCAATGGGTAGGGGCTCCCCCATGGAGAGTCAACAAAGTCTGGCACATTAAGTTGGGGCAGGAACAAGTTCCTCTCTGCTGCACTAAGTCTGATCATGGCATCCCAGGAAAAGGAATGGTCTCCAACAAGCTAGATCTTGCACCAGGGATGGATCACGGTCCTACTGGCTAAGGCCCCTCAGATATTCCATGCTTCACCCCTGTCTCCCACAGATGGAGGGCCTAATCGGTCCCATGGATTCTCTATAGCTTTTGGTCTAGAGTTTCCACAAGCTTGGTCCAATATCTCTGTAGATTTCTTCATGATGATCTTGATCTCCCTTGCTCAGGTATTCTCTCCTACCTCTCTTTGACTAAATTGCCTGAGCTTGGCTTGTTGTTTGGTTGTAAATCTCTGCATCTGGTTCCATCAGTTACCGAATGAAGGCTCGATGATGATAGTTGTATTCACCAGTCTGATTACAGAGGAAGGCCAGTTCAAGCACCCTCTCCACTGTTGCTAGGAGTCTCAACTGGGGTCATATTTGTGGATTCTTGGGAATTTCTCTAGCACCAGGTTTCTCCCTAACCCCACATTAGATCTCTCAATCAAGATCTCTCAGGTCATTTTCTTAATTTGTGACCAATGGAGGAGGGCCCAGCCCATTGTGGATGGTGCCATTCTGGGCTGGTAGTCCTAAATTCTGTAAGAAAGCAGGCCAATCAAGCCATGAAGAGCAATCTAGTAAGCAGTACCCCTCCATGGCCTATCCATCATCTCTTGCCTCCAGGTTCCTGGCCTGTTTGAGCTCTCATACTGACCTCCTTCAAACATGAACATTGATGTGAAAGTGTAAGCCAAAATAACCCTTTTCTCCCTAACTTCTTTTGGTCATGGTGTTTCATTACAGAAATAGAATCCCTAAGATGCATACATAATTAGTTTTTATTGATTTTCTTCCTTTTCTTCCCCATCTCTTTTTCCATTCCTCATTCCCATGGTTACCTCCATTATCTTTTTAGTTCATATTAGATAATATCTTTTATTTTATTGTTTGAGACTTTATATACACATATAATATACTTTGATCAATCTGTCATCCCACTCAGTGTTTTTCCCTTCCTCATTCCCATGGTTACCTCCATTATCTTTTTAGTTCATATTAGGTAATATCTTTTATTTTATTGTTTGAGACTTTTATATACACATATAATATACTTTGATCAATCTGTCATCCCACTCGGTATTTTCTAATTCCTCCCTTTTACCTTCCACACCACTTCTTTGCCAATTTTATGAGTTCTTAGAAAAACAGCAACAACACTGAGTCCACATAGTTCTGACAGTATGTGTATGCATGTTAGGGACATCTAAATCATGGGGCCTTATCTTTGAAGAAAACTGTTCTTGCAGCATCTGTTAATTTCAAATGGGTCCTCAGCTAGGAGGACTTTTTGACTCTCTCCCCATCCATCATGTTTGTTTGTGTTGATCTTGTGTAATAGTCATAGCTTCTGTGAGTTCATTTGTGCAAATGCCCTATTGTATCTGAGGAACACTTTTTCTGTAATTATTTGCTACCTCTGAGTCTTACAATCTTTCTGTCACCTATTCTATGATAATCCCCAATCCTTGGAAGGAGTGGGGTGTAATATCAATGTACCACTTGAGGCTAAGCTCTCTGTGGTCTCTTATTCTTTGCACATTGACTAGTTGTGGGTCTCTGTATAAGTAGCCATTTATTGTGAAAAACGCCTTCCCTGATGAAGATCAAGAGATGTACAGATCTATAGGTATAAAGATAAGTATGTAGGGAGTAGTTTAATACTATGTCCATTTAACAGAATAATAGTAGTAGGCTCTCCCCTATGGCTTATGAACTACCCAGACATGGGATTTTGGACACAATAATGGGACCAAATAAGTTCTGTCTTTTGGAACAGAGGAAAAAGTCAAACAGGAAGTGACCTATAACTCCCGTAATGTTCATGCCACTATTGCATCGGTAAGCAAGTCTTAAATGTTGTTGTAATTTACAAGGTTCACTCTCCCAGTAGCTTGCAGAGTGCCTTCCAGTACTACAAAAGCCAGTAGGAATAAAGTTTTCAGGTCAGCTTCATTTCTCCATATTTCATAACTCAGCTGTGTAGAGAATTCAGCAATATAGTCTAGCTATCAGAGGGTTACCATCTAGAGGTTAAGCTAAAACAGCAACAGCCTATAATGTTTAGGGGCCGTAATATCTTACTAACTAGCCACTTGAAAAGATGTAACCCTTCTTGGGCTTATTTATTTGATAATCTATGCTGTCTAAGAAAGGTATTGTCCTCCTGTTGTAGAGTAATTAAATTTAAACTTGTTTATATGTATAAAGAAAAAAAAGAATTTTTCTCTAGTAGTAGGCTTCCATATAGCTTTTTTCAAATGACTTTAGTGTTAGTTTTCCCTCCCCATACTCCCACATCAACATGCCATCTGCCATCCTGTTTCTCATCTCATTTAACTCTTCTTGATCCATTATTTCCCACTCATTCTTTATGCTTTCTGTAGTCCAGATATCATTCCTTGAAAGGCTCTGAATGGTCCCTAACCATTTTTTCTTACTTCTGTAGTTACTCCAGTTTAACTGTATCCATCTAAAGATTCAAAGCTAGCATCCTCTCATGAGAGAATATGTTTCATTTGTCTTTCTGCATCTGGGTCACTTCACTTGGAATAATTATTTCCAGTTTTATAGACAGTACCTTTTTTTAAGGAATATGTGTTCCATGAATCTCTTCTGTCAAATAAAGGAGCAACTGGTTAGGGCTACAGCTGAATCTCCCAGCTACTACAGCTGAATCTCCCAGCTAATTATCCCTCTACATTGTAACATATAATTTACAGACGTTCTGGTTATGTTTTCATTTGTATTAATGATATTTACAAATAGCCTCTTAAAACATCTTCCTGGCTAATGCATTTTATTAACAAAAAGCTAGGTGAATCTCTGAGGAGAGGTGAAAGTACATTAGAAGATAATGCTGCTTGAATTTTTAATTAAAATGACAAATAGGAGTTAGTTTTTTCACTTCCTACTAAAAACAAATCTCAAAGGCATCTCAGTAAATTTTAATGCATATTTACAGTAAATCCAACAAAACTATGGTTATTGAGTAACACAGTTTTGTAGAAAACCTCAGGTTCAGAGGAACAGTGAATATCCTAGTCTAACAAGATTATTGGAATCCTATTGTCATCATTACATTTCTATTGCAGTGAAGAGACACAGTGATCAAGGCAACTTATAAAAGAAAGAGTTTAGAGGGGGCTCACAGTTTCAGAGAATAAGTTACTTCAAAAAGTGCATGCTTCACTTTTCTTACTAAACTTAATTTATTTTATATTTGTCCTTAGTATTTTTAAGATTTATTTTTATTTACATATTTGTGTGACTATCTGCCATGTATTATCATCATAGAAGGGAGCATGACTGCAAGCAGGCAGACATGGCAGGCATGATGCTGGGGCAGTAGCTGAATGCTTACATCCTTATCCACAAGCATACAGCATAGAGAAAGAGGAAGAGAGAGAAAGAGAGACAGAGAGGGGGAGGGGAGAGGAGAAAGTGGGAGAGGGACAGGAGGGACAGGGAGAGGGAGAGAGGGAAGGCGAGAGAGACAGAGAGAGAGAGAGAGAGAGAGAGAGAGAGAGAGAGAGAGAGAGGTGGACTAAATGGTGGATGGACTGGCTTGCGCTTTTGAAACCTGTAAGTCTATCCTCATGACATACCTCTTCCCTCAAGACCTCACTTCCTAATCCTTCCCATATTGTTCCAATGACTGGGGACCAATTATTCAAGCATATATGAGTCTATGGAGTCATTCTTATTTAAATCGCCATACCTATATTTATCTTTATGCCTATGATGACCATCTTCCCCAGACAGTGTTCATTTTAAACACTTTTAGATTGGGTTCCTATGTCAGATGAGTCTGATGTCTGTGTCTGTGATCTTTTCAAGTTCAATTTGACTTCAGTTCCACTCAAAGCAGGTGAACACATTTACAAGCTCTGTTACGACTGTGTTAATAGTGCTCCACCAAACTGCACATTAAAGGTGAGGTTAAGTCCAATATTAGGATGGACAGATATTTCCTCCTTTTTTTAATACAGCATTTAAGCTCCAAATTTACACAGCTCATGGTCGTCAGAGTTTTTTGTTCTGGAGATAGAAAGGGTAAAGGGTAAAGCCATCTTTGCTGAAGATTTGTCACTCACATCAGACTTTCACCTGATAAGACTTTCCCAGCTCTCTTTTCAGAAAACATTCCCCCACTCCTGCTGTTTTTACTTCTACAGTAAAAAGTGGTCTAGCAAAATAACTAAAAACAACTTTTTTTTTAAAAAGAAAAAAACTTTTTACTTTGGCTTTTAGTTTTAATAAATATTTAGGTTCTCTGGCTTACAATTTTTAAGTTACATCTCATCATCCAAGGGAAGAAACGTATTTGTTTAATTCGTTCGAAAGTGGTGTTGTCCTGCGGGTGGTAAACTATTAATCTGCAGCTTATACTCTACAAGGATATAGTCAAAGAGATCTTTTTCTTTTACAAAACCTATATATCTTTGTTAGATGCCTGAAGAGGTAAGTTAAAATCATTAACCAAATTATGAATTTTAAAAAAAATCAATTATCAACAGTGTTTACTTCAAAAAGTACATACTTGTCTCTTCTTCCTAAACTTCATTATATATTTGTCCTGAATGTTTCTTAAGATTTAATTTTTATGTACATGTTTGTTTGAGTGTCTGCCATGTATGTTTGGGTGGCCCTGGAAGTAAGAAGATGGTGTTTGATCCTTTGGAGTTGGAGTTACAAGAGGTTGTAAGAAGTCTGAGGTGGGTGCTGGGATTTGAACTTGTGTCCTCTGGAAAAACAGTAAGTATTCTTAACAACTGAGCAATCTCTCCAGCCCCATTTGCTCTTGATCTTACTGTTCTTTACTGCTGTTTTTAGTTTATAGCCAGTCCATGTAAAGATGTAAGCAAAAACTTTCTCTCATGCTCATCCATGCTATTAGCAACAAGGGAACACTCTGTTGTCTTCAAAACTGTTGTATGTCTAAACTCACTCTACTTCTTTTAATAGTATGCAATAACCAACCAAGCAATAGCACATTCTCCCCTTACTTTTTGAAGCTAAATGGTTAATAACCTGCCATTCTCCATGCAGTACAAACACTGTTGCTCATTGCTATTGTTATTTTTACGCATTCTTAGGTAAATTTTATTAGTATCTTCACTTTGAGATGAATTTCTATGTCTTATTCTTTTCTGTTTTCTCTCATCCTTCACAAGACAAAATGACAGAGACAAAGATTATAGTAAAATGTGATATGGGAAGTCTTTCTGTCTATGTGTTGTTTCTTTTTTTTGGTTAATGAATCAAGAAACTGCCTTGTCTTGTTGATAGGGCAGTACTTAGGTAGGTGGGGAAAACTGGACTGAATTCTGGGAGGAAGGAAGCAGAGTCAGAGAGAGACATCTTCGATCCACCACCAGAGATAGATGTGTTAAATCTTTGCTGGTAGGCCATGACCTTGCAGGGATGCACAGATTAATGGAGATGGGTTAAATTAAGATGCAAGAGTTAGCCAATAAGAAGCTAGAGCTAATGGACCAAGCAGTGATTTAATTAATACAGTTTCTGTATGGTTATTTTGAGGCTAAGCGGCGGGGAACAAACAAGCGGCCCTCTGCAACAACAATGAATGTGCTTTTAGGTAAAAAACATCTATCCTTCTAAAAAGTTCTTTTATTCCATTAAGAAACAAGTGAGCTTTAAATGGTTTGTAAATTCTAGCAAGAACACAGCTATTGCTTAAAATAGGTATAAACTGTTGCTTATCATCTCCTCATGTTGAGTGATACTTTTAAAATGAAAATTATGTCATTATAAAGAAATTGTTTTATTTTTAAGAATCAATATTTATTAAAAATTATTTTATTTATAATAATTAATATTTATTACAAATATTTATCATTCTATAGAACATATTTCTTTAAATCATTTTATTTTCAGAAAATTTAAGGCAAGAAACATGCTGAAATAATTTAGACAAAAGTACCAACTAATTCCAGAGTATACATTCCCAATCACATTTTATTTTAGAAATATAATACCAAAGAATAAAATTTGGCATCAAAATGTAAATTTCAGATCTCATTTGCGATGATATTTTAGAGGAGAAATGGTTTATAGATCCTTTATATTCACAATAGCAACTATTGTTTGTGTCAAAACAGATCTGAACTTGGTCAACTTTTTTTTTCTTCCTTTCTTTTTTTACCCATCTAGTATTGTTTTCTTGTTAATCATATACATCATTCAGTCCTTCTTGGTACACTTTCCTTGGATATACTTCCCATGGGTACCTAACAGGAAGACAGACTATTCCTCATCACGTTCTGGTAAGATATGAGTCATAGTTTTTGGTGGACAGAAGGAGTTTTTGTTAGACTTCTCTTCAGCAATCTCTCTGTTCCAGGTACTTACTTTATAGCTTTTAAATTTTGGCTTCCCTTAAGGTTTTCTCTTCAATTTGAACTGTGGCCAGATTCTAGGGTTATACTTTTTCTACCCCCCCTCCCACTTTCTAAAACCTAACTAGCATGCTTCAAATCTGCACACAGAGTAACACATGACTTCTCTGAGACCTTTCATATCTTCCCCTTTTTAGAAATACTGTTTTCAATGGCAGCAAAATCATATGCAGTTGTTGGATGTAAAATATTACATTGTAAAAAACATGGCTGTGTGAAGTAATGCAAATGTTAGCGAGAAAGCTATTCTACAGTGTATCTATTCTTTCCTTTCTTGTAGACCAAATTTATTAGTTGTTTAAGAGTGGTTGTGTTGTTGAACTTTAAATCTGTCAATGTACCAAGCATCTAATCTAGCTTTTTTCATATATAAAAGAATAATACCATAATTCTTATTCTCAGAGAGTTTCATGAAATTAATTATATACACACATCCTCAAACAAACCCTTATATTTTACATGACCGATTCTCTGTAGTGTTGAGTTTTCTCACCCATCTGAAAAGGTCCAAGATTTAGAAGCTACTTTTACAACCTGTGGTAGCGGTGGCTTCACCTGTTCCCCTTAGAGGGTAGCCCCTAGCAGTGTCCCAATGGCACCATCAAGCTCCACTCACTATGCAGAATATTTTGATTTCAATGTCTCACTTTGAAGCTGTAGCTAAAAAATACTTCAGAGACCTATTTGAATAAGATTGGGCTATTCCAAGCAGTATTTCTGCAAAGCTGACACCTCACCAAATGTACCCCAAAATCTTATCTTACGATGTCCAAAGAATGTCCACTGATCACCAATTGATAACTCATCACTTTCTCCTCTCTCAGCACTCTTAGTTAACTGTAGTTCGTTGTGTAGATTTGAGGCCTTGAGGCTTTCCTCTTTCAATTTTGGCATGTCTATTGTTGTTGTCTTTTTAACAAATGGTCATCCCTGAAAACATACATATGAATAACATTATATAGATTGAGATATTTATATTTAGAGATGCATATATGTATTATAAATATAGCAACAAGTAATGAAATAAGAGGACATGATTTGGGAAAGCAAGGAAGGCTATTTAAAAGGGTTTGGAAGGAGGAAGGGTAAGGGAGAAATTATGTGATTATATTATAATTATTAAAAAGTACACTAAATATTAATAGTTATCATTTCACCTTCAGTGTGAATTTCATAGCCATAAGAATATAGCAGACATATTAATTCCATGTTCTAATGTTTCCCCTTAGATCACAAATTTTAAACTATGTTACAGTATATTTACTCAACACTGAGTCCAAAACCAAACAAAATGGAGATACTTGCTAAAGAGCATCCTTTATTTGACCATGATATTTTAATCAACCCTATATGTACTTCCTTACTTAATTGTATTGTCTTTTCCTACTGTAGATTTAAATCCATCCTTTCTCCCTGAGCTCTCTAGATCATTTACCCGGGTCTGGTATTATGTGCCCCTTTTCTGAAATGCTGAGCTACAATCATGCATTAACTTGTTATTGTCATCATCTGCTCAAAGATCCATTTAAAATTGCCATTGCTATTAAATGTATTTAGTTTATCTCCACCCCCTCCCAAAGTTAGTGAACCCTTTGAGAGGATGCATTATGCTATTTTTTGTATCTGTCATAATGCCTACAACAAATATCTGAGCGGACATGATATTTCCATTTGCATAATGGATTCTTCAAATGCCTGTAACATGTCAACTCTCAGAGATTTCTGCTACTGGAGAAGGTCAAGTAGTTATAAATAATCTAACATTTGAAATATTTAAAAATCTTTTATATTGTGTTTTGAAGATACTAGTGGCACTGGCAGTCTTTCTCTAATGAATGATTTATAAAAAATAATACTGATGCCAACACTCACTAAGATATTGTAATTTTCATAACTTAGCCAAAGCTAATAAGGACTCATCTGTGTTTGCTGAGTACCTGTTATAGAATGTAGAAAAGGTGGGCACTGTGAGAAAAGTCTAGAGGGTCCAGGACTAATTGAGAGAGGACCTCCCAATCCCCCAAGTAGGTAGCACATTCGGGTAGGTACCCCATATATAAAGAAAATCAGTGCTATGGAAAAATCAATGCTCCTTGCCCATCTGACCTCACTTCTTGCTTATGAGTGAGTGGGTATGTGTCTGTTGCTACTGCCACCATCCTTAATTTTCATCCCCCTCCAGTTTTTTTAGGCTTCCAACCTGGACTGAAGAACAGAAATTCTCCAGGAATTCTCTCATCTTTAAGTACTGCTGAGGCATCCAGCCTCATGGTCCATGCAGTTACCTGGTTCTCAGCTTCTCCAGCATCCAGACAGCTATTATTGGAGCATTCATCTCCTACTGTTTAAGCTAATCTAATATGTCCATGTAACAATATATATTCATTCTGTTGTTTGTGTTCCTCTAGAAAACCCTGACCAATACAGTGTTTATGAGTAAGACAAAGCTGACATTGTAAGTAATCACTAACAATCTACTTTATATTTCAGCATCCTCCTGTGAAAAATAAGGTTTCCAATAGCATATATATCATTAAATTATCTCTGTGAAGGTTGAATTATATGTAAGATGTTTATCACAACTTTTAACATACAATAAATTTTCAAATGTTAGAGAATAAGTGTGTATAAGTATATAAAACATAAAACGTTACCAGAAATTTTAGTATCTTTCTTTATTTCCCTATAATCCAAATTAACCAGATGCAGGATGGCCAAATACAAAGGAAATACAAATTATGTTCATATTTTGGAAGAGAATGATGTAAAACTAAATTAAAACCAAAGCAAACACAACTCAAGAATTAACCAAAGAATCCTGAGGTCAATGGCTACAAGAAAGGGGATGTCAGCTATTGCAAGTTACATATAAACAAGTAGAGTTGCCCAACAAACAGAAGGTGATTAGCTTACCTTCAGAGACTGCTATTAAGTGAGCTTTGAGTCCCATCCAATTTATAGAGCAATTAGCGATACCACTGAACTCCTGCTAGGATGCTCTCTCTAATCTGTGGCCCAGAGGGTGTTGAAGGATTCAAGTGTTTGAATGGGGAGGTAGAATATGGGCATAAACATATTTAAGTTCAAGTCAAATGATAAAGAATGTGAATAATAAAAGGAAGCAAGAGTAAACTATGATTTGAAAAGTACAAAGCTAGGTCTTCAGAGACAAGATTTCACCAACGTCAAGGAATAAACTGTTTGATACAGGGGTGATTTGAACTGAGCACAGATGGTAGAACAGGAAGTTAATATAAGCATGTACTAGTAATGCATTAGAATAGGAAGGGAGTTGATTTTACCTCCTACAGGACTGATAGGAAAGCCAGATTTGAAATTATGGTATGTGGAGATAAACGAATAGAATTGCAGAGCATCATATGAAGTGAGATAAACCAAACTAAGAAAGACAGATATCACACATTTCTGTCATAGTAAGAGAAAAAGGATAGGTAAGGATCATTAGGGGTAAGTGAGAGAGCATTGGAAGGATGAATATAATCAAAGTACTTGTTATAAGTGTATGAACATTTAATCATGAAAGCCATCACTTTGTACCAAGAAATTATGCTATTCGTTTGTAAAAGAAGCCTCCCTCCATCCCTAACCAAATGCATCTCCTAAAGAATGTTTTCCAAACAATTACTGGAGTATTTGTTAAGTACATAGTACAGACTCCAAAATAGTCACAACTGGAAACATCTTTAGAATCCCTGTTTTTGTTTTTTTTTCTTTTTGTGATGCTGTAGCCTTGAGCCGTGGAGAGCACAGCTGTTTCATGTGTCTTCTCCATCGCTCTGGATCACAGGGCTAAATCTCTGAGGGACACTCTGGGCTCATTTTCCTGGAAACACAGTAGAGAAAGGACATATGCCTGACACAAAGTATCCACAGGCTCATGGCAGAGGTCTTTGAATTAGGCTCAAACTATAGTACCAAAAACTTCAAGGGCAGGCAGGGGCCATGGAAGAACTGACTCATGCCAAATTATAACTCAGGGTACTTTACTTTCATCTTTCTTCACTTCTTTAATACTTTCTTTTCCTCGAGCTACTCAGTCTTTTTACTAATGGGTAAAGGAAACAATCTGGTCAAACTCCTGCATATTAAAGCTTAAGGGTTTTATTGACTTGGTCTCTTCTGTGAAATAATTTTTCGGCACACTGTGAAAATGTGTCGCTCTCATTGTTAATAAAAAGCTGATTGCCAATAGCAAGGTGGAATTTGGGGGACAGAGAGAATTCTGGGAAGAAGGGCAAAGCCGCAGGGGTGTGGCAGATACAAAGAGAAACCATTTGCCCATCTTGTTGGAATTCTGATTATAATTCAGATACATTGGTGTGGGGCCTCATAATAATGCTTATTTTGCGTGTCTTGAGAAAAAGCCTAGCTATGTAGCTCCAACTTCTCTGGAATTCACTATGTAGCTCAGGCTGATGCAGAATTTGTAATCCTCCTGCCTCAGCCCCCAGACTACTGAGATAACAGATGCTTGCCACTATATCCAGCTGAGATCCTACCTTTCTACTCAACTCTCAGCCACTTATGATGCATTCGATCTCAGAACCACTTTTTCATGGCAGAGAATCATTAGCTAATATATTTAATGATACAATGGCCCTTTTTTTCCAAATTCTGCAGAAACAGGTTATTTCTTACCTGTGGCTTGCTTTCAGTTATAAAAATGAAGTCATGATATGGTTGAAGAAATGTACAGATAAGAAATATTGTCACCAAGAGTTGAGGAGGAAGCTACCACTTGAGCACAAAGCCTTTAACTCACATTATTCCCTCTGGAAATGGGATGACCTGGAATGGCAAGAGGCAATTAATCACACCATATTCTCCTCCAGGCACAAAGCACTGGCTGATTATTTCCTAATAGAGCTACTAGTCTCAATGTTGTATGTGCCTGCTGTGCTTTGCTCCTTTTTTCTTGGTCTAGAAACAGAACGGAGTCTTGTTTAAAGGAAATGAGCTCTTCTTTTCAATGGTCTATCATTTTATCCTATTTTTGTAACTACAGATGAGTCCCATTTCTAAAGGCTTGCTTTCATTCATATGTTACTTTTGCCTATCTTTCTATTCAATGCCTCATCCTTTTCAGACTTCTGCTTCTTCCTTGTAATGCTATTATTTTACATGCTTAAGGAGTTGATGTGGTCTCAAATACAGATGTATTTTTCACAACAAATAATGTAATTTATATATTCATTATTCTGTATTTTAAAGGTGCAATGCTAGTACATACGAGATTAAAAGCATACTTGGAACTGAGAGAGTTCATGAATTTTAATCACCTGGGAAACCAGAGCCATTCCTTTCATGATAATATGCTTTCCATGACTCTCTGCATATATTTTGAACTGTCCCGTTAGGTAATATTTACACAAAAGACATTTTCAGAAAGAGGGTAAGAACATCCAAAGAAGTAGGATGGACAGAATGTGACAGAGGACAGAGAAATTGCTCTAATATTCTTTTGCTGAGCCAGATATTTCATTGGATGTCAATGGACAAGTGAACACAGACTTCACTGAGCTTGTAAAATGAATTAAAATAAATATGTCAATGTAGCACATTAATTTAACACATTAATTCTTGACATCATGATTAAATTAACTAGGCTGGAACACTTTAAAATACATACTTATTGTGACAAAATGAATAAACATTTAAGGAATACCATGCAAGTATATTCTCTGAAACCATCATTGCCATAAACATAATGAAAATATTACTTCTCAAATTCTGTGTCATTTTGTGATTCCTTTTCTTATTCTTTCCATCCCATTCACCATACCCTGCTCTACTTTTTGTCACTGTAGATTGGTTGGCATCTTTAGACTACTATGCATGCATAGAATCATAGAAGATGAATTTTTCATTTTGATTATTTTTCCCATAATATCGTCATTTTGAAACATTGTTGCATGTTCATTCTTTTATTTGCTGCATAACCTGCTGATAAGCAGTGGAGTTGGTTCAAGTTTTAGGTCATTATGAATAAAGGTTCGATGATAGTCTTTATATAAACATTTGCTTTCCCTTGTATTAACAATGCAAATGTAATAACAATGCAGAAGTAGAATGGCCAGATCATATGGGGAATATTAACTTACTAATAAATTGCAATCTGTTTTCTATTTACCTCTTTGTCAGTACTTTGATAGCTCACTTCATTATTTTAAACTATTGAATAACTATATACTATTTCTTCATGGTTTTAATTTCCATATTCTTTAACATTAATAATATGGAGGTGTTATCTTTATATCTTCTTTTATAAAGCCTTTTAGAACACCTTTTTCTTATTTTATATTGAGTATGTGTTAACATTTTATTTAGTTTGAGCGCTCTTTATGTATTTTGGACATACATTTTTATTGCAGAAACGACTTATGCATATATATATGGGGCTGGAAATCTAGGACATCTATGGTGAATAAGATTTGAACCTTGCCTATAGGACAGGTCAATGAATAAAGGAGCCAAGACAGTAAGAAGTAGTTGTTGAAGGCTTTAGAGGCTAGGATCAAGACACTTTAGGGTTCTAAGTATAGAGTACAAGGATTTTTGTTTTGTAAGATTTCTCAGAAGAGGAAGTGTCTTTTTCTTTTTGTTTTGATGACTGAAGAACTAGTTAGGTAAAAATAAAAAAAAACCTTGTCTAAAAACATGCTAGACAAAGAGACTATGTGAAAAGGCAAGAACATTATTTGCGATACTGTTAGTTCTGGATAACAAGAGAGGGTGGGAAAGGGTGAAAAAGGAAAGGGCAAGGAAGGCTGAGAAGAGGTTGTTAGCTTGTGGAGAGCTTTGTAGATAAGCTTAAGCATATGAATAGCATCTTCAAAGCAATAGGGAGTCTGCTGAAAGATTTTAAGCACCAGAGTAAAATGGTTAGTTTTGCACTTTAAGATAGTATCCTGCAGTGATGGCAAAAGGATTAGTAGACAATAATGAATTCAGGAAAACTGATGAGATCATAAACAATGAAGTAAGAGCAAGGATGGAGAAATGGTGCTATGCATTCTTAAGATAATAGTGCTAGAAGGTGATGAGTGTTTAAAGGTCAGGAGTGAGGGAGGTGGTGATATCTAAGGAGCCCTTTGGCTTCTTGTAGAAATAATGAGGTAATTTTCAAGACTATTTAATATTTTCAAGAATACAGAAAGTTCGGAAACATTATATGCTATGATTGTACCATTCATTCATTTATTTAACAAGTTTCTTTTCTTTTTTTTCTGAATGCCTACCATATGGTAGGAAATTGAAAGAGAGCAAAACAGATACTATACTAGCCATTCTGTTATTTTTTTTAAAACTAGCATGAAAGAAATACAGTGAAATAATATTAAATATGTATAATTTAAACCAATGGCTTTGGATTACTGGAAGTAAGACAACAGGGTGTTTGGATATGCACAAGTGTAGTCGCAGTCTCAAAGAACAATGTCTCCCTCATAGCATAAAGGGGTTCTAAAGATCCAAACAAATTATAGTGGCCAATATAGAAGAATAATGGTTAAGGTGCAATTAACAGGAACAGGATACGATAAATATGGTAGGACATCTATGTAGAGGTTTCTGGAAGACAGATGGAAGCAGGTAGAGACAAGATAGCAGAAGGAGAAGGCATCTATTTACAGGGAACCAAAAACCATAGCAAAGATGGGAACTTAGAAGGAATGTTAGTACGGCTAGGAGAGAATAAGGCTAATGAATACCACTAAGAATATGGACCATAGAATACCAATATTTAAACAGATGGAAGAAGAGAGAAAGCCAATTAAGGGACAGGAAGAAACATTAAAGAAGAAAACTGAGAAAAAGGAAATACATGGTTTCCCACACTCAAATAGTAATAACTGCTTTGGTTTACTGGTTTGGTGCCTTACTATGTATAAAAACATGTACACAGTCTTAATTAATTTTCTTGAATATCTTTCATCAGGCTCAAAGAGATACCTTGCTTCATTAGATCTCAAGGAAAGTATGCATATAACGGAGAAAATAAACTTCATATTGATTTTAAATGTTCTCAGGGGAACTTGTTTCGGCATTTTCCCCTCTGCCTGTCATTCTGAAGAGTGATTGAAAATTTCAGATTCATGAAATCATTTTCCAGCATATTTGCAATGTAATCACATTCCATAGTGTGTGCTTCTTGTTCTGTGAAATGAATCAGAACAGTGTAGCCATTTCATCTCTTCTGGGACAAAAAAAATCAAGATGCAGAAGAAGGTCCTTTCAGTCTGTTATATTGATATGCTTCTTATACAAGAAGGGATTCTTGTTAGGGAATCTTGCTGTAAAACCCAAACTAACTACCCAGAGAAAATCTATCATTCCTTTTCCAGCCTCCCTGCGTCTATGTATTATTTTTTCAATATCTGCTTTATCACTTTCTGCATCAAGTTAACTCCTATATTATAGCCTTCAATTCACACCCTTTCTATTATTAACAATTGTTTCTTAAGAATCTACTATGTGGCATGTACCTTGCTGTTGCACAACATATTGTCTTGCTTAAGAAACTATTTCAGGTATATTTATGGCAATCAGAACAGAAGGCTAAATTTAGAGATATTAAATTGTATGTAAGACATTTGATTTGTTATTGGCATAATATATTCAATGTATATAATACTGGGCTGCATAGGATAATTTTGTTTATAGATATAATGCACTTTGACTGCCTATATACAATACCCTTTATTTCTCTCCCTTTTCTCTTCTATTATGCCCCTGTGTTCTCTAGACAGTTTTGTTATACTTCATTGTCATATATGCATACATAATTTAATGGATTTATATAATATATAGAATCAACAGATAAGAAAAGAACGTGATTTTTTTTGAGTTTACTTTAATTAGATTAATATGATGGTCTCTAATGGCATACATTTTTCTATCTGCTATATTCTTTTGTTCTTCATTATAATTGAATAGAATTGCATTGTGTGTATGTGTGTATGCATATCACAATTTCCTCTATCCATTTGTCTACTGATATGTACATAAATTGGTTTTATATATTGAACTCAAATATCTTAACCATCGAGCATTATATAATTCATAGTTAAGACAATTTAACCATCTAGGATATGTCTATTTATGCTGCAGGAAGACCCACCCACCATCTTTTAATAGAAAACATTTGTTTCTCAGGCATAAAGTTTAGTAATACTCCAAAGTGAGCTGCAATGATGATTATACAAAGCAAAGGGGGTTTTCTGCATTAGATTTCTGCATCTATTCTAATTCATTGCATATTTTTAGATTCATTTTATTATATATAGATATTTAAAAAAAACAGTTTTCTTCATTCTTTGGAACTTTCACATCATGCACCCCAACCTCACTCATTTCTGTGTCTTTTTGTATCTTCCCTCCACCCTTGTAACCTTTTCCACAAAAGAAAATAAGAAATTAAAATTAAGGAAAGAAAAGAAAAGAAAATTGTTGCTTTCTCTCATAGCAGCCACGGCTATCACATCTCCAGTTCCTGCATACATATACCCCTCCACTTCTCCATCTTTCTGACCTCTCCATCACATGTTTGTTCATGATTGTGGCATTGGAAGCTGTGGTATTTCACACAGAATACCCTTTTGCCCCAACAGCTTTACTTACAAAAGTTCATTGCAATGAGTTGTTGGTTTGGTTCAAGGCCTCTGGCTTCAGATACCCCACTGATACTGGATCCTCACTGAGACTCTTCTTGGATATCCTGCTGTTGCCTAGAGTCTTCCTTCACCTGCTCCAGAAGCTCATAGATGGGGTAGATGTTGAAGAACAACTCATGTCCCTGAATCTGGGCCTGAGTGGTAGCTGGGTTGGTCAGTTGAAGTCCTGGTTGGGCCTCCCCTCTCCCTCAGAATGGGGTTGGCCATTTCTCCTAAACCCATATCACTGCTGGGCCAGCTCTCCCAAGAGCAGAGTGCAGTGATTGGTGGGGGATGGTGGCAGCCAAAAACAATGCTTGGACCTCAACATAGCTTTAGGTGATGGCTCAGACCATAGATATTTGCATGTCCTTTGGTAGAAATATGGGCCTCAGACATCAAGACAGATCCTGACTGTGGTAGTATCAGTAGGATCATGGAGCCAGACATGGACATATGTGGCAGCCTGGGGGATTTAGGTGACAGCCCAGACCATGGACATCGAAATTGCCTTCAGTGGCAATACAGTCCACTGACATCAACACAAACCCTGGCTGCAGTAAGGCCAGGGACTCAAACACATATTTTGGGTTATTTATGTATTGTGTGAATATGTATTGCTGGTACTGGTGAAATAAAAAGCTAAATGGCCAATAGTTAGGCAGAAGGTATAGTCAGGAGTTCTGGACACAGAGAAAGAAACTGGGAGAAGGGGTCTAGGCATATGATTTTGTCATCAGACTCAGAGCAAGTTGGGTGTACTGTGTAGATGGAAGTTTCTGTCCTACTGGTCCCACTGCCATTCAGCCCCAAATAAACACACAGAGGCTTAAATTAATTATAAACTGTTTAGCCTATTGTTCAGGCTTATTACTAACTACCTCTTAAAATTTAAATTAAAACCACAATTCTCGTTTATGTTTAACCATGTGGTTTGGTACCTTTTCTCAGTTAGACCTTCTTTTTTTGCTTACTTTGCATTTGGTTGGTAACTGTGTCTTTGCCTTTCCTCTTCCAAGAATTCTCCTAGTCTGGTTGCCCCACATATACTCCCTGCCTGACTAGTGGCCAATCAGCATTTTACTAAAACAAAATGAGTGACAAATCTTTACAGTGTACAAGAACATTTTCCCACAGCACTTACCCTTTTTTCTTTCCAAAACAAAATACTGAATCTTATCTCATTTGTTTATCATTATCCATAAAAACTTGTAACCAAAAAAAGGAAAACACCCATAATCCATTTTTTGGTAATGTGGGCATAATTTTCTGGGATACTTCCTGTTGATTGGAGGTGCTGGTAATTTTATAGAGATCCAAAGAAAATTCAGAAGTATGATCTAATCTTGATTGGAGTATTATGGGAGACTGGATCATCTCAGCCAGTAGTCTTGAAGTTGTTCTGGATGTAGAACTCAGAGGAAATTGCAAGAGAGGTGCTCTGGAACATTGGATCATCTGGGTCATCCATTCCCATGGGAGATTTTTCAAGGGGGTCTTCCTTGATCAAGCCTTATTTTTCTTAATGAAGAATGAATCCACAGTCTCTCATTTCTTATGGAAACAAAAGCAAAACCTCTTCTCTAAAGTAATATGTCTTTTGACTTAAATTTTGAAATCAAGGCAATTTCAAAATATATATGTTTGATTAATCCAGTAGCATTTATAAACAAATCTCTTTTAGCAGCTGTTAGTCCTTCCTCAGCAGTCCCACAATTCAAAGACAACACAATAGCATACAGTATCCAGATTCTCTGCGTATTTTTCATTTTTGTGGCTTTTCTTTTGAATTTTTGGTTTTATGAGACAGGGTTCTCTATGTATATCTTTGACTGTCCTGGATCTCTCTGTAGACTAGGCTGGCCTCAAACTCAAAGTGATCTGCCTGCCTCTGCTTCTGAAGAGCTAGGATTAAAGGCGTGCACTGCTTTGCCCAGATACTCTCTCTTTTTTTAAAGGACATTCTCTATCCTTTTACTTTTTATTCCCAAGATTAAATATATTTTTAAACACACTGTAAAACATTTAGAGGGTTTTTTCTGTATTAATATGTCTTTATTGTATATTTCTATTTTTTTCTGACCTCATGAGTCTTTAATCTGCTAAGTGACATGGCTAGGAATAAAGCTGCAGCTTTCTTGGCTGTCTCTGCCCATTTCTTGATTTCCTAAGAGTTTAGCTTCATGGCTGAGGTACAGGCAGGAACCATGTGGGCTTTATTTGCCACAATTCTGTGGAGTTTCTTGGTCTATGTCACCATCAAGAAACATGTCACTGGCTGCTCATAAACACAATTTAATTGTAGAATCTTAAAAAAATTAAAAGAACTGCTGTGTATTGATTGCTGATAACACTGAGTCAGGAACCATTTCCTTTCCTTTCTCTCTTTTTTTTGTTTTTATGTTTTGATTTTTGAGACAAGGTTTCTCTGTAGTTTTGGAGCCTGTCCTGGAACTACCTCTTATAAGCCAGGTGACCAGGCTGGCTTTGAATTCACAGAGATCTACCTATCTCTGCCTCCTAAGTGCTGAGATTAAAGGTATGTTCTAATACCACCTGGCTAGGAAACCTTTCTTTTTTTTAATATCTTTTTTTTATTGAGAAAAGGAAGAAAAAAAACAAGTTTCCACCCCCTCCCAGCCTCCCATTTCCCTCCCCCTCCTCCCACCCTTCTCCCCCTCCTCCCACCCTTCTCCCCCTCCTCCCATTCCTCTCCCCCTCCCTCTCCAGTCCAAAGAGCAGTCAGGGTTCCCTGCCCTGTGGTAAGTCCTAGGTCCTCCCCACTAAGTTCATATCTAGGAAGGTGAACATCCAAACTGGCTAGGCTCCCACAAAGCCAGCACATTAAGTAGGATCAAAACCCCGTGCCATTGTCCTTGGCTTCTCATCAGCCCTCATTGTTCGCCATGTTCAGAGAGTCCAGTTTTAATCCATGCTTTTTTCAGTCACAGTCCAGCTGGCCTTGGTGAGCTCCCAGTAGATCAGCTCCACTGTCTCAGTGGGTGGGTGCACCCCTCGTGGTCCCGACTTCTTTGCTCATGTTCTCCCTCCTTCTGCTCCTCATTGGGACCTTGGGAGCTCAGTCCAGTGCTCCAGTGTGGGTCTCTGTCTCTATCTCCATCCATCACCAGATGAAGGTTCTATGATGATATGCAAGATATTCGTCAGTATTGCTATAGGCTAGGGTCATTTCCGGTTCCCTATCCTCAGCTGCCCAAGGAACTAACTGGGGACCTCAGCTTGGGCTCCTGGGAGCCCCTCTAGGTTCAAGTCTCTTGCCAACCCTAAGGTGGCTCCCTTAACTAAGAATTGTGTTTCCGTGCTCCCCTATCCAACCTTCCTTTATCCCAATCCTCCTTTTTCCCCAAGTTCCCCCCATCATCCCCTTCTGCCTTTTCTCTCCCCATCTCCCCTTACCCCCATCCCACCCCACCCCCAAGATCCCAATTTTCTCCCTGGCAATTTTGTCTACTTCCCATAGCCAAGAGGGTAACTATATGTTTTTCCTTTGGTTCACCTTCTTACTTAGCTTCTTAGGATCACCAATTGTAGACTCCGTGACCCTTATTTATGGCTAGAAACCAATTATGAGTGAGTACAACCCATATTCATCTTTTTGGGTCTGGGTTATCTCACTCAAAGGCAACCTACTGACTGGGAGAAGATCTTCACCAACCCCGCAACAGACAAAGGTCTGATCTCCAAAATATATAGAGAACTCAGGAAACTAGACTTTAAAATGCTAATCAACCCAATTAAAAAATGGGGCACTGAACTGAACAGAGAATTCTCAGCAGAGGAAGTTCAAATGGCCAAAAGACACTTAAGGTCATGCTCAACCTCCTTAGCGATCAGGGAAATGCAAATCAAAACAACTTTGAGATATCATCTTACACCTGTCAGAATGGCTAAAATCAAAAACACCAATGATAGCCTTTGCTGGATAGGCTGTGGAGGAAGGGGTATCCTCATCCATTGCTGGTGGGAATGCAATCTTGTGCAACCACTTTGGAAATCAGTGTTTCGGTTCCTCAGGAAATGCGGGATCAACCTACCCCTGGATCCAGCAATACCACTCTTGGGAATATACCCAAGACATGCCCTATCATATGACAAAAGCATTTGTTCAACTATGTTCATAGCAGTATTATTTGTAATAGCCAGAACCTGGAAACAACCTAGATGCCCCTCAATGGAAGAATGGATGAAGAAAGTGTGGAATATCTACACATTAGAGTACTATGCTGCGGTAAAAAACAATGACTTCTTGAATTTTGCATGCAAATGGATGGAAATAGGAAACCTTTCTTAACGGGGCTGCACCTCTGCTCACTGCTAGCAAACAGAGCCTATTGGAGTATGACAGTTACCAAGAAGATGTGCTTAACTCTGTTCTTTTCTATCTAGACTCCATGTTTTAAACTTTCTCAGGCTATCTGTGGAAATTTTTGCCAAACATTTGGGTGCCATTTGTAGCACAATCAGTAAAAACCCAGTGGCAGATATTTATAGATATAATAGTGTAAAAGGGTAGATTATTGAATCTACTATGAAAAGAAAAAAGGGATGATATAGATAAGATAAAAAGACTTTTTATTGAATCTACTTTTAGAAGGCAACTACTAGTTTTAAATATTTTACATTTGATTGGACTTTTGTATATTATATAAAAATTTTATATATTGATACAAATTTGAGATTAATTTTGTTAGAATATACTGTGCAAATATTTCTACTACACACCTCATTTAATAATGTAATGCAAATTTCTAGTCGTTAAAATGTATTATTAGCAACCATTTAGGATAATAAGGAAATACAGGTTAGTAATTAGTCACCTATTATAATCAAACTTACAGTCACATTCAGTATGTTTTTAAGGTCAAACAAAGATATATTTTAGATAGACAGGTTGTCTTCAGACACTTCAGAGATCTACAGAATATGACATTTAAGATGTTTTAATAACATAGGCTCTTTTTTATGACAATAAGACATGTCTGCTCCTGGCAATACCAATCTACTTCAGAGATGATACTGGATATCAAAGAATATCCACATGGAGTTTACTTTTTGTGGCAAAAGTAGAACACTGGGCAAGAAAATGCCCCTGCCTCGACTGATGACTGTATGCTGTCCTAATTGGACCATCAGGACACAAAAAAAAGTAACTGACAAATATTGTCATGACAAGGAGGTACAGCCCTTCAGAATATCCTGCTTCACAGAAAAGTCTGTTGGATATTCAAGACTTGTAGGACAAAGATAGATGTCCCATCATTGCAGAGGAACTTTGGATGACTGTACAGGTAACCAGTTGTATCTGTCATTTCTAATATTTTTTTTTGGAGCTCACTTGCTCGCACTTTCTGTTTACTCGGTTAATATTATTCCCTTTCTGGGTCTCTGTGGGAATTAAATACAAGATAGATATAGTTCTTCTTGTTTACATGATGCAGAAAGGAAGTTATGATAAGTATATTGTGTACAAGATTTTTTACTCACCAAGATAGGATAGATATGGAGTCTTTTCTCAGAATTTGTCAAATGCAAATGGACTAGACATTGTTGATGAATTTACTGCCTGTATATATTGTATATAATTATTGTACTTACTGCATATAGTTTTTCTTTCTTTTTTTTGGTTTATATTAGTTATAGCATCCATTTTATTTTAGAGAAAAGGTATAGAAGGAGCTGCGGGCTGCATTCCTGCTGCCCGGCTCCTGGCCGCCTTGCTAGCTTATGACCCGAAATAACAACACACAGATTGTATTCATTTAAACACTGCCTGGCCCATTATATCTAGCCTCTTCTTGGCTAATTCTCATGTATTAATTTAGTCCATTTCTAATAATCTGTGTAGCACCCCGATGTGCGCTTACTGGGAAAGATTCAGCATGTCTGACCTGGTGGCTGGCTGCATCGCATCTGCTCTGGAGAGGAGAGGCATGGCAATTGCCTTACTTCCTTTTCCTCCCAGCATTCTGTTCTGTTTACTCCGCCTATCTAAATTCTGCCTTATCAGATGGGCCAAGGCAGTTCCTTTATTGACGAATGAAATCTCACATCAAAAAGGAGTAAACGTAGTAATATTTCACTTATATTCTAATAAATAAAGCTTGACTGAAGATCAGAGAGTAAAACAGCTGCCCTGGTCAGATTTACAGACCAGGCAGTGATAACACACACCTTTAATCCCATAGTCACACTACTTTGCCATAGAAACTGGGCAGTGCTGGTGTATGCTTTTAATCCCAGCACTAGAGAAGAATATAAAATGGGAGGAAATAGCTCTCAGGTACAGTCTCATTCTGAGATTCCTGGAGGCAGCGTCACCATTTTAGACTGAAGTAGAAGTAAGAATCAGTAGCTGGCTGTTTTTTTTTTTTTGATCTTCAGGTTGAACCCAAATATCTGTCACTGGCTTTTTACCAATCATGCTACAGTGTTGTACTAAAAACAGGTAACTGAGCCATGTGGCAGAATGGAGATTTTATAACATAGGTTAATTAAATTATAAACCAGTTGGGAAAAAAGATTAAGCTAAGGCCAAGCTTTCATAATTAATGATAAGTCTTCAGGTCCTTATTTGTGGGCTGGTGGTCCAAAATTGTCCAACAAAAAAGCTTGCTACATGTAACATGAATGGGGCCTGCTTGTAGGGGGTTTCTGTCCTACCCGGTTCCCATAGCTGTTTAGCTCCAAAGAAAATCACACAGAGGTCTCCATAAGTTATAAAACTGATTGGCCCATCAGCTCAAGCTTCTTATTAGTTCTTTTGACTTATATTAACCCATTATTCTTATCTATGTCATCCATGGTTTGGTACCTTTCTCAGCAGGGCAGCTCACATCTTGTTTCTTTGGAGTCTGGGCAGGAGTGGGAGGAATCACTTTCCTCCTTCCCAGAATTCTCCTTTTCTCATTGCATCATTTCTACTTCCTGACTGGTTTTCCTGCCTATACTTCCTGCCTGGCCAATCAGCATTTATTTAAAACATGATTGACAGAATACAGACAATTCTCCTGCACCAGCTACAGACAAGTTCCTCTGAGCAGCATGGGCCTGAATGTCACTCTGGCCTCAGGTGGCAGTGCAGGCCACTCAGATCAGTATGGCTCTTGGTGGCAGCATGGCCCTCAGACATCAACATGGCTTTAGGTGGAAGAGCAGGCACCTCATATTGGCCTGCTCTTTATCACCATCAAGTTTGCAGTTCCACCTCTCTCCACAGGGCACAAACCTCTTCCATTCTCTTGCTCTCTCATCTCTCTACCATGCACTCTATCATCCTCATCTCTCCATCACACATTTGCTCATCATATTGGCCCCTACTCTCTCAGCCTGCAGGGTCTGGAGTGGATACTTGGGTGTCATCTTCCTGGCTGCCCCAGCCCTATCTGGGGAGCCAATTCATTTTTTTAAAACATTTTTTCTTTTACTTTTGAAATTATAATATGATTACATCATTTTCCTCTTTGCTTTCCTCATTCTAAGCCACATATACCCCTCTATGCTCTCTTTTAAAAATATGGCTTCTCTTTTTGCATTAATTGCTGTTACAAGCATATATGTATATATAAATGTATGTATGTATGTAGGTAGGTAGGTAGGTATATATTCACAAGTATAACATGTTCTATCTGTATAATGTTATCTGCTGGATAATTAATTCGTGTGCTCTTTCCCAAAGATTATTTTTCTGATTCTTCAGCTTTCTTCAGTTGCCTGTAGTTCTTTGTGTAGGCTTGAGGTTTCCTAAGCTTTCCCTTGTCAACTTTAGCATGTCTATTGTTGGAATTTGTTCATCTCATGTTTAGACACAATCATGTTGGTGAGACTTTTTGGTGTAGCTTATGATATTATTAAGAAACAGAATCTCACAAGAACTCTCTGATCCTCTGCCTCTAGCATTTTTTCTGTTCAATCTACCACAGTATTCTTGAGCCTTAGGTGCATGGATATTTTGTGGATGCATCCATAAGGATCAGGCTCCACAATTCTACAGTTTGAATATTTGCTTCATGTGATGATCTTTGTGTGTTAAAAAAAGAAATTTTTCTGATGTAAGGTCAAGACTAAACTTATTTGTTGATATAAGGGCAGACATTTAGAGTGTGGTTAGGGATTGTGTTGATTTAGTAAAGTGGTGGTTATAGGTTGTCCTCTAAGGACTATGATTTCACTAGCCTTTAGTATTTGTCTAGGTTTCAGGACGAGGCATGGTTTCTCTTGTTGAACAGATCTTAGATTTGATCGGGAAACTATTGGTTACTGCCAAGGCATGCATGTCACTACTGTACCCTTATGGTGACTATGCCAGGCTGTGGCTTATAAGCATTACAACTGGGTGTAACTGCTTGGTTGCTTTACTTAGATAGAACATATATTTTATTTTTATTCTTTTTATTATTATAAATGTACAGATTCCACACTAGCAATTGATAGCATATCAATTTTCATGAGAACATAAGGAAAAGAATGTCTAATAAATATTTCCAAAATGATTATCATCACTAGCAACTAGGAAAATGCGAATCAAAACAACACTAAATATAAATCCACTTAGAATGGTAAAGACCAATGGAACAATCATCAACAAATTCTAGAGGGTATGTAGAGAGAAGAGAATCTTTATTTGCTCTTGGTGGGACAGCAAACTGTTCAGCGATTATGGAAATCAGTGTGAAGAATTCTCAAGAAGCCAAAATTAATGTTCCTTATGACCCAGCTATATCACATATTGGCATATGCCCAAGGGACTCAACATTATGCTCTATACATATTTGCTCAGCCATGTGCATTGTTCTATTCACAATAGCTAGGACATAGAATCTAAACGTCCTACAACTCTCAACAGATAATGAAAATGTGGCATGTATATACTATAGAATGCCATTTATCTGTAATTAAAAATGAGATCATGAATTTTGTAGGTAAATAGATGGCACGGGAAAAAATTATATTGAATGAGGTAACTCAGACACAGAGAGACATTGAATGTTCTCTTTTCAGAGGCTCCTAGCTCCAAATCTTCAACTGAATACATAGCCTGTAGTAACTACAGAAACTAGGGAAGTGAAACAGGGCCATTGTTAGGTAGCAGGGTTGGGAGGCAATAGAGAGGATAATAGGAGAGTCCACATAATTTAGTCAGAGAAATGGGAGTTGGAAGGCTTTCTTGGGGGAGGGGAGTAAATGCAGAAGATAGTGGGAGGAGGATAAATGGGAATCACAGAATAAAAGTAATCCAAGGGAAAGCAGAAAAGTGGAGAATTTTAGGGAGAAGAGAGTGGTAAATACAGGGGAAGAAGATAGAGTAGTAGTAGGTAAAATAACAGTATAGATGACTGAAAAACTGACAAAGAAACATATATATTGCTTTTAACGAGCTTTTCTTATCAGGATTAATGGTACCCTTTAAGAGTCAAAAGCCATTTAACAAACACTCCAATACCATACATAATAAGCCTCATTCTGAGTTGTTGACTAGAGTTGTCTAAGAGATTTCTAAAATGTACAGCCTACTGTTATTTCTCTTGGCTACTCACCACAGGTAATAGGTAAACCTTTACTGTTTAAGACACCATACACTTCAGAAAGAGGACACAGAGACACTGAGCCAAAACTGACTTAAATTCCTATACCCAGAGGATTAGCTCTCATGATACCGGAAAGCACTATGCAAGCTTGCAAAAGAGAGAGGCAACCAATAGTCCTACCCAGCTGCGATGCCTATGAACCACGTCAATAAGCAGCATGGTGCCATAACCCTAAGAGTGCGGTAGTAACGCACATATCTTGGCAATAACCAACAGCTCTTTGATTGGACTTAAGCCACTCTAAATAAGAGGAATAAAACATAGGTTAATAGTGCCAATAATTTCATAGTTATTGTTGGGAGAATCCACAACTTTTAATGTATGAAACCAGCATATTCCCTGACAACAATCTATAACATGATCATATAAATATATATGTAGTATCTGTTCTTGATCTTAGACATGGGTCCAGTTGAGACCCTATCTCTCCAATCTCCTCCCAGTCTGGATGCTATAAAGTAAATGTAGTCCACAGAACACATTTCATTTCTTTGCAATTCTTTCAGTTTTTCAACGAGACCAAACCAGCTGCAGATCTCGTCCCTTGAGCTGTGTCTCATGGTGATAATCCCCATGACACTAACTGTTCTATTGAGTTTATTTTAGCTCAATTCTTTTACTTGACTGTTACATGATAATTTATTTAGTTAACCACTCCTTTCTAGATTTTCTAATCATAAATTCTCCCTTTAAGTTCACTCCCTTTTTTGTCTTTCACTTTCAAGCATTATTTTTCATGCTTGCTTGAGTTCTTGATTCTTTCCTTCTCTGGCATATTTCTGGTGAAACCCTACTTGTAATGGCTTTTACTGTCTGATTTCTCATACTTAGAAGGCTTGGAACTAACAAAGAAAAATCCAAAAGTAGTGTAAGTTGGGAGAATGTCATTTCTTTCTTTAATCCTGTGCCTATATGCCTTTGCTTTCTTTTGTTCTGCTGGGTTCTTTTCATTCTTTTCTGTAGTCTTTTCTTTCTATATTTATCTCTGCATTCAGGCTCTTCCCATATTTGCCCTAGGTGTCATTTGATTTTCATTCTTAACGTATGTCCGAATGAGTGTGTACTTTCTTTCCCCCTGTACAATGCCCTAAGGGGTGGTCTAGCAGTAAACATTTAGGAATAAACAGGAATCCTTTGGCACAAGTTACATGCTCTTAGGTGTGGTATTTTGCAATCAGCTTCACAGAGAAGTTGGCAGTTGTAGAAACTAGAAAAGATACCTGAGACCATAATATTGTGAGCTTCTAAAATCTTTTGGAATTATTGCACTATATGTAGTTTCACTGGAAACTTCATTTTCTAAGCGTAACTTATGTAAATACTGAAAGCTTCTTTCTGCATGTGGGAGTTTCCCCCATTTCGCATTCATCTTTATACACTTCCATATAAACTAAGCTTTATCTCATTCAACTAAATTTATTACTATCATTCCATCATTCAGATTATTGCTCCATTAAAATATTAATACTAAGTAATGTCAAAGGTAACATTGATACAAAGACATCAATCCTAATGACTGAAGCAATGGGGGAAAGATAGTGTAGCGATCCATGTTGGTACTAAAAGTCCAGGAAGATCTTCCCTGACCCTCAGAACAAATACCTGTGTAGTAGATAATGAACGAAGAATTATCCCTGGTGAAGCTTATCCATTCATTAACTCTGAATTTCTCGTCACTCACTACAAATAGAAAATGACTTAAAAATTTGAATTTAGTTAAATTACAGCTGCTTGAGTTTTTCCTTCATTATTTCTAGCCATGCTTAGAGTTTTTCCTCAGAACTTGAACCAGTGAGCATCCTGACCCACGAAGTAGGGATAGAACCCTCAGACATGACAGCACTGAGAGGGCTGGGGTTAGAGTTTATTAATAAAATGTTTGCCCGTGATCTGCAATGGACTAGCGTCAACTCATAGTCCCACAGAGAGAAAGGAAGAAGGAAAGAGAGAAAGACAGTCTGATGGACAAATGTCAGATTGAGAAAGAAGGAAGTATCTTCTCAAACAACCATTTTGTAGTTTTATAAGAGACAATTATTAGGTAAATTTATGTTCAAATGGGAGAAGGGATGAAATGAGATGAGGCATGCTTGTTCCCACTAACTTGGGAAACCATATTTGAAAAAAAAAAACAAACGACCTGGTGAGTCTTATTTCTTCCTTCAGTAGTGTCTCATGTGCAAAGCATCTGCTTTTTATTAATGTCCTCAAGATATGCTTGTGCATGTGGAGCACTGTGATTTATACACCTACAAAATGTCCCAATATCATATAGAAATTTGAGAAAGAAAAATATTTTCCCATAGCCTCATAGTGGAATGTCAGAAGAATTTAATTGAGATAGGAAGCTCCTAGTGGTAAAATCTAATCTAAAACAAAAAACAAAAAACAAAAAAACAATTAGAGGATACATTCTAAAGGGACCTACATGAATTCCATGAAAAACATTATGAGGAATATGAAAGAAGTTCAGATTGTATTCCTTATTATGTCCAGGATAATCCACAATTGCTAGGCATACTGGTTATACCAAGAGTGAATCTAAGGAGTCAAATAACTGATATTTGCAGACAAAATTATATGTAGATTAAGATGACATTCTTCGTACACAGCCAACTAAGACAAGGAAGAAAATGTTGGCATGAAGCCCAAGTTTTCTGAAATCTTGGGGAAAAATAACTACTGGTATTTTTTTCTGGAACTTTTTAAATTCGGACTTGAAACAATGGTATCTAGGTAGGAGTGGGATGGCCAGCAATTTCCCTCCTCTCACTTACCCTTTTAATGAAAAATGATTCAAAATGGGGAAACCCTGAAAGAGAAGTTTAACTAAACAGGATTTTATATTACAATACTCAGGAGGAATAAATCCTCTAGCTTCTGTGCACAAATTAAAAATGTTCTCAAGAAAGAAAGGACGAATAAGCAGGAGGAAAGTTCAGCTCAAATAAGAAAAGTTATACAACATTAGATTCCACAAGAGGAAGGATCAAGTCCTTCTAGAAGGCAAACTGCAGCCAGAGATTCCTTACCTCCATGAGAACAGCTGTAATAAATGGGATGCCTGTGAAGAAAACCCCAGAACTCTCATCTATTTGTGTTGGCACTACCCAAAGGCAGATGCCAATCCAATGTTAGATAAGAATCTCTCACCCAAGATCAAGCAAATTGCCTCCAAATCAACTACATTGTTGGGAAGCAGAAGATCTGGACAAGGAGAACTATTTATTTGTTAAGTTAATTACTTGCTCTCAGCTCCTTCAGGACTCTAGAGAGAACCCCAACATGCAACAGACCTGTTTCAGTTATGCAAGGCTATATCTTTGCCCTATTCATCAAATATGTAGAAGAAAGTTCTGATCATTACCTATCTGTAATATATTAATATAATACTATTAATACATATTTTATATATAATTAGAAGTGCCAAAGAATGTATAAAATGTTTGATAATTGCAACAAAATATCCTCTAGTGACAACTTGCAAAGTTTTGTATTTATGTTATGCAGAGGATAAAACTTCTGGGATAGGGTCCAAAAATGTTGATGAATTAGTTGCAAAGGGTTTGGAGATATGCAAATGTAATGTGATTACTGAATTGGAAATGAAATGTGTCCTAATCCAAATGTAATAGTGTTTCTTGAGTCGTCCTGGTAGAATTCAGACAACTGATAAAATTACTGTACTCGAATTCTTGAGGTTAACTTTTATGCATCCCAAATTTCTCAGTATCAATTTGGTTGCATTTTCAAACATTCATAATTTTTGTAAAGATATTTTGGTGCAACACTGTGATAAATTATTTATGTTTTACATTGGTTTTTCTGCTGCTGTACTGCTTTATGCTCAAAACCTGTCAGTCACTTTTTTTTAAAAAAAAAAAGTGTCCATTGCTTGTAACTGTGGAGTAATTGATTGAGGTGTTCTAAAATGAGATCACTCACATGTATGCATATTTCTCATTACTGTTGGCTCTTGACTGTGAAAATTGGACAACTCAAAATTGCTAAATGTGTCTTTCATCCTCCTGAGCTTTTGTTTATGGCAAGAGTGATACCAGTCAGGCACAACATCACCATCATCATTCTACTAGCTAAAGTAGATAAAGGAAAGGGGTATATTTACTTATGACTTTGATAACTTGAACTGCAAAGAGACATGGTAAAGGCCAAAGATTCAAGGAGTTTCAGCTGAGGAACTAGGACTAGTGAGAGATCCAACTATTATAATTATACAAACACAAGCCTTTAAAAAGGTGTTAGTTTAACATTCAATTGCCTATGAAAATTGATCATGGCACTATGGTTCATAACAGTAAAACATAAAAAGCTTTGGTGGAAAACTTCAAAACTTTATAATTATCTTTATTGTCTCATTCCTTGGTATTTCTGGCATATTTATGGGAATCTAGATCAACTGTTGGATAATTTATATGTATGTATTCTTTGAGAAAATGTTTATGTTTGTTATTATTTATTCATTTCTTATGTTTTATGGAAAATATGGTGTGTATGCATGTCTGTGAGAGTGTAAATGAGCATGAGGAGGGCAGAAGAGTAATTCTAATTCTATTATCCTACTCTATTGCTCTGTGCCTTATTATCTTGAGACAGGGTCTCTCAAGAAATTGGAGCTGAGTTGGTGGCCTGCAAGCCTTAACAATCCTCCCATACCAGTCCCTTCTTCTTCCAAGTACTAGGTTTACAGGCCCATAGCCACACCTAAGTATTTTGTGGGCACTAGGTATTAGAATTCATGTCTTCATGATCAAGCAACCAGTCTTCTTGCCTAATGAGCCATGTTTCTGCCTTGGTGTCTTTTTTTGTCTTTAAGCCTATGGTGATAGGTAGAAATGAAAGAGATCATTCAGACCAAGGATGGCCTTTCTTTTTCTATAAAGCATCAAAAAATAAACATGTTAGCTTTTGTGGACAATGTGCTCTATCAGAAATATGAAACTTTGGTATTATAGCATGAATGAACATGGCCATGTTTCAGTGAAATCATATTTGAAAGCCAAAAATTGGGTTTGATTTGGATGTTGGGTTATATACTTTGCTGACTACTAATGACAATGCCTAATCTTTTGACATCATGACACCATGTTGTTATCTACAAGGTTTATGCTTCAGAACCATGCAATTTAATTACAGAAAGAATTTTAAAAGTCTTATAATGTTTTAATAAGTTTATGATTTTTGTATTGGGCTGAATTCACAGACGACCAATGACCAAGACTGAAACACTTGGTAGACAATGTATGAGATTGTCAATTCCATGATGATACTTTGATGAAATAGAAGGAAGGAAAACCAAAGATATTTATACATCAAGCAATGATGTAAATTAAAAACATTGTTTCTTATGATATATTGATTATTACCTTGACTGGATCTGTAATCACCTAAGTAGGCCTTCAAGCACACCTGTGAGAGATTTCGACTAGGTTAGCCTCTATAAATGACTTAAGAGGCACTAGCTGGCTATGGTAGAGCAGCAGCATTCATTGACTTATGTATAAAAAAAGAAGCTAGCTGAGTAGAAGTAATCACTGTTCTCAGCTCCAAGATTGTGGATAAATATGACCAACTATTTCAAGGTCCTTTGCCAGAATTTCCCTGTGATAATGGTCAATAACCTGTAACTGTGACCCCAAATTATCCCTTTGTCATGTAAGGTGCTTTTGTCCAGGTATTTTATAACAGCAACAGGAGAGGTAACTAAGACAGTTTACCAATAGTTGCTACAAGGATTAAGTAAAGTGAAATACTAAGCTTTCATATTACAGCAAGGGAAAATGAATCTGAATATATGGAGTTCAGAGGAAAGTTTTTTTCCTGTCTTTTATCAGTGGTTTGAAGTGTGTGTGTGTGTGTGTGTGTGTGTGTGTGTGTGTGTGTGTGCAGGTATAGCATTTTTCATTTTCTGCCTGATTTCTTTAAGCCAGGATATTTCACTGAGCTGGAGATGCTATTTCTATGAGGCTGGGTAGCCCGCGAGTTCCCAGCATATGCATGTCTCTGGTTATGGGCATCAACAGCCATTCCCAGATTTTTGTGTGGTCACTTGGAATTTGAACTCAGATATGGATTATGAGAATTTTAATTCATATATTCACATGCAGTAAGTGTTATTACCTACTGATTTATCTCCCTAGGGTTCTGATTCAAATCTTTTATGTTATCTTGATTTCCTTTGAGTTTTCATGGGTAATACTATATATTGTACACTATCTCTCATAGGCATATGGTTGTCTCTTATGAAGAAAGAAAACAAACTCAAAAGTAGTTTGGGATGTAATGTATGAACCTAATAGTATCTTTTAAAATACCCTTGGACTTTCTTTTCAAATGTTTTCTCTCAAACAAGTTGCAATAAATCAAACATGCAGTACTTAGTTCGGTCCATTTGAGTATGTGGAAGGCACTAACTTCCAAATGTCCAAATGACTGTAGAAGGAGCTGCGGGCTGCATTCCTGCTGCCCGGCTCCCTGCCATCTGGCTAGCTTATGCCCCGAAATAACAACACACAAATTGTATTCATTTAAACACTGCTTGGCCCATTTCTATTAATGTGTGTAGCACCATGAGGTGGTGACTTACCAGAGAGATTCTAGCCTATGTCCATCTTGGGTCAGAGCTTCATCGCATCTGCCCTAGAGAGGAGAGCTATCAAGTCTGAGCTCACTTCTTCTTCCTGCCAGCATTCTGTTCTGTTTACTCTACCCACCTAAAGGCTGGCCTATCAAATGAGCCAAGGAAGTTTTTTTTATTAGCCAATGACCTTCCTCCTCAAATGACAAATGTTAAACATGAATTTGAGAGACTATTTATAATGTCTATTGATTTGAACTATTATTTGCTTACAAAATTATCAGACATGGGAGAGTCAGGCTCAAATTCAAATGATGAAGACATAGAGGACTTGAGCTCATTTAATGAACACAATAATTTCTTTGGAGAGTTTGAACAAGTGTTAATGCTGCTCCCATGACCTAAATGAGAATAGCAAGAAATCTATTCCCAATAGCCATTTGATCACCTCCATCTCTCTACAATTATCTCAAATTTGATCCTCAAACCAAGTAATCAAATTCTGATACATCCTCTCTAGTGTCCCATAGTATTTGAATGAAGTATAATGTACCAAACTGAACTTAACACATTTTAGGTTCATTTTATTTCTAAATCCTGTGTATTTTTCTGCTTACACACATGTATCTCCTATTTATCTTCCCATCATGCACATAGAAATCCTGACTCAGGCCATGTATTTCTTGTCTTTGTGCTTGTGTGCATATGTATGTGTAAAAGTAGATCCACTGTGATGGCCTCCTAACTTGCTCTGAGATTTTGATTCTCTTGAGTACAATATACATTTTTCAATTTTTGAAATTAAAATATTATTTTATCATTTAGCCCTTCTCTTTTCTTTAAAAATTCCATGTTCTATTTTATACACTTTATGACAAAACTAGATACCTTAATTAAATTCATAAAGCCTTTCATGATTTGACAACAATCTATCCATTCTGCTTCACCATTCTACTTTGCCCACATTGCCTTGCTTAACTTTCCTGAATGCCACATTGCCTCTTTGGCCCCATACTTATTGTTTCCTCCTCATATTCACTTCCCTATTCACCTGGTTAAATTTTGCATTCAAATTCCATTTGAAAGGCATTTTTGTCCAACCATCTTATGGTGTGGAACTCAAGAAAGTAGAAGTTATTTTCCTATTCACAAACTGCTGCATTTATAGTATACCAAGCACAATTTCACATACTGCCACATTCATAGTATACCCAGTTCTGGATACACAGCACAATTTCTGGGACATAATTGATGTCCCCTAAGTAACTGTTAAATGGGTAAATATTTTAATTGTCTATTTACCTATCTAGTCATTATCTATTTATCTATATAGCATCCATCAATGACTTTGGGAGAAACCAATAAAGCTCTTTTAGGGAATAATTTGGGAAAGATATATTGTTAGTTACATACAAATATTATGGATGTTGCAGTCCATATTTTCTTTATTTCTATATTCTCACAGAAACTCACATGATGCAGTGTGATGAATTTAATAAGTGGCCTATCGTCATGTTAAATATCAGAAATGTCTCCATTTTAAACTTAGTTTCAAATGAGAACTCACCCCTAATGTCTTTCTTTTTTTCCCTGATTTCATGTATTAGAAGACTGCATATATTTCTACTAATTTGGGACTACAGACTGCTCATCAGGTATTTCCTTAGTTTAAAAACTTATATTTTTTCATTTACTTTCTGATAAAAATTTTGAAGGAATCCATTTATAATACAGCATTTTATTTCTTCCCTGCTAAGCTCTCCTTGACCCATGCTTCAGTTCTACCTTCATTCCAGCTTATTGTCTTTCTCTTGGTATAACCCATTACATCCAATTTGTGTTGTCCATGTACACATGGATCCAACATCAATTGGAACATTTTGTTAGTTAGGGTTTCTATTGCTGAGATGAAACACCATGACCATAGAGCAAGTTGGGGAGGAGAGAGTATATTAGGTTTACACTTCAGCATTGCTTTTCATCAATGAAGGAAGTCAGGCCAGGAATCTGGAGGCAGGAGCTGATGCAGAGGACATGGAAGGGAGCTACTTACTGGTTTGCTTCCCATGGTTTGTTAGACCTGCTTTTGCATAGAATCCAGGACCACTAACCAAGGAATGTCACCACCTAAAATGAGCTGGGCCCTTCCCCATCAATCAGTAATTGAGAAAATGCCTTAAAGCTGGATCTCATGGATGCATTTCCTCAACTGAGGTCCTTTCCTCTCTGATGACTCTACCTTGTGTCAAGTTCATACACAAAACCAGACAGTATACCATGTAAGCCTAAAATCCCTGTAAATAACTGGATGCAGTATTTTGCATCTGTAATCCCAGCACTTTTATGGCAAAATCAAAAATAGAAATATGAGTATCAGCCTAAATTCCATGGTCCAGCAAGCCTAGAGTATGCAACAAAGCAGCAGAAGCAACGACAAAAAAGACCCTCATCTCAATAAGGTGTAATACAAGAACCAACACTAAAAACTTGCTCCGTAGACTCCTCAATGCCTGTAAGTGTGCAGGCAGACATAGTACTTGAGAGGGAGCTGAGAGGTATACATTGTGACACACTTCCTCCAACAAGGCCACACTTTCTCCAACAAGGCCACACCCACTAATAATACCCTTTCCTATGGGCATCGACTCATTCAAACACATGAGTTGATGGGGGTCAAACCACTGCACTCAATCCACTGCAACACGTATCTTAGGGTTTCTCTTCCTGAAACTAAACACCATGTCCAAAAAGCAAGTTGGGGGAGAAAAGGGTTTATTTGACTTAAATTTCACATTACTGTTCTTCACTGAAGGAAGTCAGGACAGGAACTCCAGAGGGCAGGATCTTGAAGGTAAGAGCTGATGCAGAGGCCATGGAGAGGTGTTGCTTTCTGACTTTGCATCCCCTTGTTTGCTCAGCCAGATTTCATATAGAACCCAGGACCATCAGCCCAGGGATGGCACCACCCACTGTGGGCTGGGCCCTCCTCCCCCATTTATCACTAAATGAGAAAATACCTTAAAGCTGAATCTCATGGGGGCATTTCCTCAACTGAGGCTCCCTCCTCTTTGAAGAGTCTAGTTTGTGTCAAGTTAAAAAAAGCAGTCAGTACTAGTATCATTGACTTCACTAGGGGCCACACCCTTAAAAAGACCAAGTCCTCCAAGCTGCCTATTGTTCAGAGATCTCCAGCTGGAGGGGGGGTTTGAGAGCCCCACTCCTTCCATGGTGGAATGTTGACTAACTTGTTCTTGGGAAGTTTTTCAGGCAACCACAGCCACTGTGAGTTTGTGAGTGTGTCTGTGAGAACCAGAAGACACCTTGAAAACTTTGGCCTACCATGACTTCTGGCTTTTACAATATTTCCACTCTCTATTCCACAAAATTACATTAGAAGATGACTTGAAATTACATAACTTAATGCAGAGATGAAATGTATGATCTGACTAACATGTTAGGAATCAATGCCATTTTAACTGTATATTAAAGATAAATGATAGAAAAGAATATTTGATATACTGATTTTAGAACAATCATATTCAAGATCTAATTTATGTTATTTAGTTAATGAAAAATTTACAGAAACAGAATCTGTAAGATCTATGAGAGCAAGGGTTTTATCACTGAGAAATATTGCACCTATAATACTATCACACAGGCTAGACAATAACTGCAATAACTACTTGTTGAATGAATACATAAATAACACATTGAAACATATAGTCTATTTCAGTTTTAGTTATCTAAGAATAAGGGGATGGTAAATATTCTAGAAATCCTAGATATGTAATTCAGAAAATTACTGGGATAGAGAAAAGTGTATGCTTGGAAAAACTTTAAATCTGGAGAGACCTATGCAAGTTTAAGATGTCATTATTATCAAGATTATAGTTTTTCTCTAAAACCTATAATATAAATATTCAATATTATTCATTTCATCTGATTTGTGTCTTTTATATTATATCATTGCAGCATATGGTTAGTATTATTTCAATCTACGTATATTATAAATTTGTGATAATATAGCATTATAGATGATATTACCAGTAAAACCTTATAATTTGAAAATAGTTATATGTTTAGGAAAAAATAATTTTGATATAATAGTAAAGTAGTTTCAGTGATATGGTTTCAAATGGAATTCCAAAGGGGACAGGAAGACATTTACATAGTCAATAGGAATATGAAACATTACAATTTTAGACATTCTATGCATTATCTTGTGTGATTTTTGTAGCAGTCTTCTTTCCACATGAATTGCTTTCCATTTCACAGAAGATGTAATGGAAGCATATGGGCAGTACATAAATTGGCCAATTATACATGGCTGCTAAGTTACTGAGCTTGCTCTTCTATCTAGATTTTCCATAAGCATACACATTTTACAGTTACAAGAACTCTAGGGCAAACTGTGAATTAGTGTCCTTCCTTCGATTTTGCATTTACTTTATTTTGTTTTATTTTTGAGATCACAGAAGTAGTTTTCCAAATATTTGTTTCTTTGTGAAGTAGCTTTTAACAATCACTTCAAATTAATCTTAGTATAGGCAATTCACAAGGCAAATACACAGACTTTCTTGAAAGCTGTTATTTTTATAGTTTATTAATGTTTATGGTCTATTACAGATCAATGTAAGCAGAGACTGTTTGCTCTTTTCCCAACTGCTCAAACCCAAATAATCACACAGAAACTATATTAATTAAAACACTGTTTGGCCAATGGCTTAGGTGTATTCCTACTTATCTCTTATATCTTAAATTAATGCATTTGTGTGCATATCATCACAAAGTTGTGTCTTACTTAGGAAAGATTCCAGCAGCAGTGTCTTTCTTTTTTGTGAGCTGCATGGTGTCTCCCTGACTTCACCTACATTCTTTCTATATCTCTGTTCAGGTTTCCCACCTGGCTTTACTCTGTTAAGCCATTGGCCAAAACAGCTTTATTTATCTACCAATAAAAGCAACACATATACATAAGGACATCCCACATCATCTCCCCTTTCCTGTCTAATTAAAAAGAACGGTTTTAACTTTGACATAGTAACATTCATATAACAAAACAGGTATCAAGCAAGAATAACAGTAACAGTATTTACATCGAATTTATCTTTTATCATAACAAAGGAAAACTATAACTATCTAGTCTTTAACTCTTCAAAGACCCCAGAAGGATATATTACCTAAGTAAACAGGAAGTGCATTGTAAGCAACTTCCAAAGTTCTAGAATTGATAGAGATATCTTGTTGCCTGGACAGTCACCCAAAGTTCTTCTGTAATATTGAGGCATCTATCTTCAGCTTATAGGCCCATAGTGTCCCCCAGACTTTTTTATGAAGCAGGAATTGAAAGAGTTGTTCTGCCTTATAATGGCAACGTTCATCAGTTGCTTTGTTCCATGTCCTGCAGAATGTCTCACAGTTTTTTTCTGTGAGGCAGGAATCTTGAAGGGTTGTAGTATCAGAGAGAAGCCATGTTGCTGCCAAAGGAGAAAGACACACTGGGACCTTAGTACCCTTACCGATAAGCAAGAGTCCTGTGGTATTACACAGATTGATAGACGTGGGTTAATCTAAGATGTGAGAGAAATCTAGGAATATGCTAGTGTCATTGGCCAAACAGTATTGTAATTAAAATAGTTTTTTGTGATAATTCAGGTCTGGGTGGCTAGGAAATGAGTGAACAGTCTCTGCCTACAAATATCGCCCAATGTGAGGCAACTACAATCACATAAAACCTGAGAGAGCTTGGGAAAGAATTCTAGACACAAAAAAAAAAACCCCAGGAATTCTAGACATAAAAGAACATGGCTTCTTGGTAGCAGCATTTTCTAGGGTGAACTCTGTTTGCTAGAGGCAAGCAGAATGATGGTTCCTTTACGAGAAGGCTTCCTGACTCAGCGTTAACAGCAGAGACTGTACAGTTCCTTTAAGAGCTGGCTTCCTAGTTCATGCTAGTCCAGTTATGGAGCACTTAAATGGGGTCTGTGAGCAGCATGTCACAAATTGTTTAATGGTGACGTAGACCACAGTGTCCCTGGAGCTGGGATGGTGATCATGGCTCACAGTGGCAGGGAATATACCTCCCCCATGTTGAACTGGACAGAACAAACAGGCTGGGCTGCAGAGTTGATCCTAGCCACATCTGTTTAGCATTTTTTAAAAAAAGTACTCTTGGACTGGACTGAGCACTCAAAGTCCATTTGAAAAGTGGGAAAATTGAGAATATGAGCAAAGAGGTCAATGCCATAATGGGGAAACCCACTGAAGCTTGAGCTAATGGGAGCTCACCAACTCCATACAGACAGGGAAAGAAGCAGCATACATCTAAACTAGTTCCTCTGAATATGGATGACAGTTGCATGGCTGGGGCAACTGTGTGGCCACTGACAGTGGGACCAGGATTTATCCCTACTTCTTTTACTGGCTTTTTTGGAACCTATTCCCTTTGGAAGGATACCTTGCTCAGCCTAGATATAGTAGGAAGGGCCTTGGATCTTCCTCAAAACAATATGCCTTAACATCTCTGCAGAGTGGATGGGGGGTAGAGTGGTGAAGTAGGTGGAGGAAATGGGAGGAGGGAAGGGAGTGGGAACTGGGATTGGTATGTAAAATGAAAAAAGATAGTTTGTTTTCTTTTAAAAAATAATTGAAAATAAAAGTAAAAAATGAAACAAATATGAAATAAAAAAAGAGCAAGGCTCTCAGAATACAATGTAGTATATTTTTACACTCTTGTCAAAGGTATTATAATGACAATTAGTGACGTTTTGTTTGTATTTTTATAAATAATATTTGCCTGAAGATCAGGGTGCAAAGTTAAGCAACTAGAGGCCAGAGAGTGGTGGCATATACCTTTAATCCCAGGACTCAAGGTATATCTGAGATTGAATCTGTCTAAAGATAGAAATTGAACTCACACAAAGGTGCTCCCAACTCTCGGGAGTTAAATGCCTTTAATTCTAGCACTAGGGAGGTGGAGACAGGAGTGTTATGGCTGGGCAGAGAGAGGCATATAAGGCAGGAAGAAATAAGAGTTCATTGCAATCTTAGGTTTGGTGGAGATTATTGCAGTCTACAGTCATGCTGAGAACAGAATCACCCCTTTGTCTGAGACTTGGTAGAGGTAAGAGTGCTCTAGTGGCTTGGCTGCTTTGCTTTTCTGATCTTCAGCTTAAACGCCCCTCCCTCCAAAATCACTGCTGGTCAGAAAGTGATTACAGATAAGCAATAAAAACAAATCAAGACAAAAATGACCTCTGAATGTGTCACAGTGTTGGATAAATGTATACAGGCTTGGGAGATAGAAGAAAAAGAGTATAGACAGTTATAAAATGAAGTAAAATCTTTGAATATGGGTGACAGTTATGTGTCTGGGGCAGTCTGTGGGGCCACTAGTAGTGGGACCAGGGTTTACCCCTAGTGCTAGAACTTGCTTTTTGAGCCCATTCTCTTTGGAGGGATACCTTGTTCAGCCTAGATATGGGAGGGTGTTACTAGGTTCTGCCTCAAAGTAATATGCCAGACTTTGTTGACGACTGTGAGAAGTCTTACCATCTCTGAGGAGTGGATGTGGGTAGGGTGGGGGAATAGAAGGCAGGAGAGGGGAAGAAGAGGAGGGGTGAGAGGAAACTGGGATAGACATGTAAAAATGACAAAAGATTGTTTTAAAAAATAGATTAAAAAAAGAAAGAAAGAAAAGATTTTTCCCTTCCATTTTGGCATACCTATTGATATTGTCCTTGTTTAGGTCTTGATTAGTCAGGCATGTAACTTTATGGGTATAGCTTTCCTAATATTTCTAGGGGATACAATCCCAGCCCATAAAACCCTCCCTGATATTTTGGATTTTACAGTCTTTTTGCCCCCTCTTCTTTGATGTTCCCTGAGCCTTAAGTGCAAGAGTTGGATAGCAGATGTATTGTCTGGAACTGGATACCACAAAATTGCTTGTTCTCTTCATTTTGTTTATTTGTAGTTATATATATATATATATATATATATACATATATATATGTATACACACATACATATATATATATATATCAGAATTATAAAGAATTATGTCCTATATACTTTTCCTAACTGTAACCAAGTAAGTTTATACTAGCATTAGTATTCCTAAGAGAGTGATGTGTTGCATTGCAACAGCTAGGACATCACCAGGTAAAACAGTTCTTTTTATCTTTTTTTGAAATCTCCATTATTATCTCAGTAGACTACTGTCATTAAAGCTATCTGTTGCTGACCATGAAAATATTGTTATGTGCCTCACGACTTCTTCTGGCCACAAGATCAGATGACGTGGGTGAATGTAAGAAGTCTCAGATGAAAGGGATTATATCATTGCCATGGTTCAGCTATATCCTTTGTAGCTTATAACAAAAGATACAACTGTGGGGAATGATAAAAGCACAGAGCCCAGTGTTTGAGGAGGGAAGTCTGTTTGGTTTATAGGATTTTTTTTAAAATAGGCTCTTAGTTATTTTCAGTTTAAAAAATTGATATCCATTATCAGGCTAGTAACAGTCAACTCCTGGGGCTTTTTCCTAAAATTAGTTTTGATACCTTAAAGAATATTGATGATATTTTAGAATAGAACATCCTTACAGAGCCAAAATAAAAAGCTTTCCAAACAGGACTTTATCCTTCAGATTTATCAGGAATAAAAAAATAAAAAAAGAATAAAATAAAAATGAGCACTATTGTAGCTAGAAAGTCTATTTATACAAGTGCTCATTTTTTTAAGAGAAATCAGCATTTCATTTGAGTGAGTTTGGTATATGCATATTAATTCTTTTGGGCTAATGGTTTGTGTTTCTTTGGTATAATTTGAAACCCTTTATTCAAATGAAGACCATCTCTGCCATCCTGCATGGAGGCTACTATTTCCTCTACATGCCTTTCTCAGCCCTTTCACTTCAGAGATCCTGTTTTTAGTTTCCTAAAGCTACATGTCATCTTCTGTTTCTTGAATTTCTCTGGATTAGGGAGAAGGTTATTGTCTTGTGCTGCTCATCTTCTCAGGAGAATTTACAATCAAAAGAATCTTTCAAATTATATTCACCAGAATGGGTTTATTAGTTAGGACATGCAAAGCTCAGATGCACTAACAAATTTCCAGGTCTTGGTGGCTTGATACAGCAAAGGCACATACTTCATTTAGAATGCAGTGTAATTAAAATTTGTATGTTATCTCTTTTCCATGTTCTTCCAAGTGCTTCCCTGGGGATTAGGAGTTAATTTTGCAAGTGTGGAATGATAGGTTTCTTGGGTTTTTTGTTTGCTTGTTTGTTTTGCTGTGTTACAATTTAGGGTGGGGGGAGGGAAAAAAGGATGGTGAAATATGTATTGGTTTATTTGCTACTAAAGAAACACAACACCTTAATTCATGCTGCATTAGTAGAATCAGTCATAGACACTTGTGCATATTAGCTGGTAATTGGAGAGAGGATTGACGAGAAATGTGTTTAGGGAACTGAAAAATCTTCAGAAATCCATAGTTCGTACTAGCAGACAACCAGTGAATCAACCAGCAGGTGAGTTTGAGCTTAAATCAAGAGTTCAGTTTAGCATTATTATACACCAACCATATGTTAAGACTTGTGCTTGCTGCTGGGTACCCACAAATAGAAAATGTGTCACTACTCTCAAAAACATCAATGCTATATGAGTGATGTTAAAAAAAATCCCTAATTACATTGTAGTTCATCATTTATAGTAATATCCATCTGCACCACATTACATGAAAACTATGAAGGTCTTAATTGTTTCTATACATGTTTCAGAATAATATGGAACATTGTAAAGGAAGTGACCCTTCCAAATTTGTTGGAAGAAATTTTGTAGACAAAGAGAAAGAAGAAAAGTCTTGTGAGAAAGGGATAACAATGTCAAGCCTATAGCAGCAAATGAAGTCATCTGCTGTATTTGGATCCTACAGTGGTATATAGAAGGTTAGTTTTTATAAAGAACAGAGTAGTATGGGGAGAAAGAGATTTGCACTGGGGTCTACACATGTAGGCTATTTTTCCCAGACATGTTAAGGTCCTTACAATGGGAAACATCTGGAAGGTTCTGCACAAGGAGATAATTACTAACACAGCTACTCTTAGAAGTTTAGAAAATTCCTCACCTATACTAAACTCTCACTGTAAGCTAAGCACAGAGTAGGACTTCTCGTGTAAAAACTTTTGTTTTGTCTTCTCAAACATCTTAGTGAGGCATTATTATTTGTATTATTGTTACTGAATATAAATAAATAAGATATTAAAAAGGCTAGTAAATTGTCAAAAAGCACACAGCTATTCTGTGAGGAGGCCAGGACTAAAACTCAGGCAAAATGTTGAGCATAATGGCAAGTGCCTGTGGTCCTCAATGCTTGGGAAGCTGAGGTAGGAGGATTCCTGAAGCCTATGTGGTCAAAACCAGCCTGAGTAACACAGTGAGATCCTGTCACATCAAACAAATGAACAGCAATAATAACTACATTAAACTCCAAGCAACATGATACTCAATTCAGATCCTTTTAATCTAGGCAATGGTTGTTTAAAAAATTATAATATGAACCATATAAGAACTGGGTTTTCTGGTAGCCATTAAAAAAAGAAGAAGAAAAACTGGAATGATCTAAAATAATTTTGTGTAACATTTTAATTTGCTTTTTGGCTCTCGGAACGATGGTGATCAGCATGAACAAATGCCTAACCAAAGGATGCAAGAAGCGAGCCAAGAAGAAAGTGGTTGGTCCTTTCTCTACAAAAGAATGACATAATGTGAAAGCTTCAGGTTTGTTCCAGATTACAAACATTGGAAAAGCACTTGTCACAGGGAATCATGAAACCAAAATTGCAGCAAGGGTCATGTGTTTGAAGTGAGCCTTGCTCAAGAGAATGATGAAGCTGCATTTAGAAAAGTCCAGCTAATTACTCAGGGTGTTCAGGAAAAGGTGCCTGGCCAAATTCAATGACATGGATCTTACCAGGACAAAATGCTTTTTCATGGTTAAGAAAAATGATAGTCCATGATTGAAGCTCATACTGTTGTCAAGACAACTGATGACTCTTTTCTTCATCTGCTCTGTTTGTTTTATATAAAATAAAAACCCTCAACAACCAGAATAAACAAGATGTCCTATGTGCAACATCAACAGTTGGGTCAGATACAACAGAAAATGAGGGAAATCATGGCCTGAGAAGTTTGGGCAAAGGGCTGGAAAGAAATGGTTAATAAATTGATTCTATACAATCTGTTGTATGTCTCAGGGAAACAAAGAAAAGATTTGCAAATCATTTATCCTCTTCATGAGGTCTTCCTTAGAAAATTAAAAATGTGAAGATACCCACATTTGAATTGGGAAAACTCATGGAGCTTCATGATGCAGGTGGTAGTTGTGGAAAAGCTGCCAGTGATGAGGCAGGTGCTGAAGCTGAAAGAACTGACAGACCTGTACCACCAGTCCTGGAATCAGGTTAAAATCCACATTTTTTTTCTATAGTGAAAAATGAACAGTCTAGTTTGTGGAAAAAAAAGTTTTAAGTTAATCCCATGTACCCCAAATATTTCAACCTATATTTAATATAAAATTATGAAGTATTTCACACTTCTTTCATGCAAACTTTTTGAAATATGGTATTTAACATTCCTGTTGAGAATACAACCTTCCAATATTCAACTCAAACTGAGCTAGTCTATTGCATTGAACTAAGAGGGTTCATTTCTGTGCTTTTAGGAGAATTTAGCCCAGGGTACTAAGTAGCCATGCAAATAAAATGTCTATTCTTGTTTTTAGGTGCTTTGTAATCACAGATGGATCAAATAGCTCAATTTCAGATCATAATTTTCTCCTCTTAAATTTATTCTAAAGTCTCCCTTTCATCTTGCTGCGATATTAAGTAATGATTGTACCTCCAATTTTAAACTGCCAAATTGCTCATTTCTATGATTCTAAATGAAAGGTTGCCACTTCAAATTCCACACTCTGTAAGGGTCACAATCCATCAGGTATCTAATAAATTTTCTTTTCTGAATTTGTATGCCTTCAGAGTGTTGAATATTATACAGAACAAAATGATTTGCTTGTCTGTAGAGAAATCCTAGCAACTCCAGCTTGTAATACTCATGGGAATAGCATCAAACGTGAACAATGGAGTTTCTTTAAGGAAGAATAATCTTACTTTTGGTCATTTACAAACTGACATAGTCCCTCAGTTAAACATGTATCTAAGTATATTCTGAAAGGTGAATTGATTCTTGTTTATTTATTTTTTAAATTTTATTTTTAAGAATTTCATACACGTATACAGTGTATTAAGATCATATCTACCCTCCTTATGCCCACTCCATCTCCTGGACTTTCTCAACATGTGACAACCAGTACAGTAGCAGCATGGCTGGTTTGTGGCTGAATTTATTTTTGTTTTTCCTGTTCGTTTTGTGTTGCTGGCAATTGAACCTAGGGCCTCTTATATAACATAGCTACATTCCCTGTCCAGAAAGAAGCTGTGTAAAATTTAACAGTCTTTCCCAACACCTACCCCATCACCACAACTAACTTCATTATGTAAATTTACACCTTATTATAAATCTTTTCGGAACATTTATGGTTTTAACTGTGTTTTCCTTCAATGATTATTTTTGTACACAAAACATTGTATGAATATGTAATTACTGCCTCTTACAATGTTTTATTCTTAACTCTATTATAAACTTTTTTATTTAAATTTATCTTAAAGGATAAATAAAAGATTATTTATATAAATGGGGTATTACGTGATGTTTTGGGACATATATGCTCTGTTTAATGTTCAAATTAATCCAGGTCAAGAATACCCATCTATATCCTCAATTATTAATCATCCCTTTATGATGCAAACATCCAAAATTCTTTCCTGTAGCTTTGGAACATACATCATATTGACATCATTTATAGACACAGTCTACCTGGGAAAAGGGTCTCTGAGAATGTTTGTGAAGGAGTGCCATAATTCTGTTAACTGGTGTAGTAAGATATGACTATGTGGGTGGCATCACTTCATTACCTGGGGTTGGAGATTTGATTCTGTTGGTGAAAGAGAGAGGGGGACTGAGCTCTAGCATGCATGCATAGATCACTCTGTGTTTCTGATATGGATGCAATTTGATCAGCGCTCTCAAGCTGCTGTTGCTGTGAATTCCCCATCACGATGGGCTATCACCTGGAACTGTGAGCTAAAATTAACCTGGTCTCTCTGTAAGTTGCTTTCAGCAGACTATTTTGTCGCATCAAAAGTAAAACAACACTAGGACAGAAATAATGTTAAGTGTAGTGCGCAGTCTTGAAATAACAGGAGAGACTTGTGTGTTGGAACATTGCACTTAGGGTTAAAGAATAGTTTTGTTCCATAAATGTTAAACTAAGAAGTTTATAACACAATTGTGAGGACAACCACAATGCAATAATATACAACATAATGTGATATTTTAAAATGAATGAAACAAAGTTAAGGTAGTGATAGTGTGTGTAGTTTCATGTGACATTAATTATGATGAATTATGTTGATGAATTAATTATGGTGAAAATTTAAACTTACTGATTATCAAATCTGATTGGACACAAGTAGAAAGATTTTTTTTTTCAGACAGGGTTTCTCTGTGTATTTCTGGCTGTCCTGGAACTCACTCTGTAGACCAGGCTGGCCTTGAGCTCACAGAGATTCACCTGCCTCTGCCTCCCAAGTGCTAGAGTTAAAAGACATGTGCCACTACCACCCTGCTTAAAAAGACATTTTTAATAGAAAAGAGATTGTGCTCTCCCTTGAGATCCTGTGTGTTCTCACTACTTGAAGAATTATAAAATCAACAAGCAAAACGCTGTCAACTCTACTTAAGGCAATAAACAAATTAAAGATCTCTTAATTTTAGTCCTTGACTATAATAAAAAATGTTGCCCTCTGGAAGGTAAAAGCTTAGAGAGCTTTTCAGAATTACTTATGTCACAGTCAGTCGGTATAAGGTTGGATAAGCGGTGACATCATTTGTGATCATCTTATTCACGGAGGTGCAAACAGATTATGAAATTGTTTCAATTCTCTACTTCCTTTCTCTACACGCATGCTTTGTGGAGAAGTGACTCATCAGGGAAAAGCTTTCCTTCTCCACAGCATGCTCTCGGTTCTCCCAGAGGGCAAACTTGAGTGCTCAAGCACACATTAAACCACCGCCCCAATCACATTTGCTGATGTTTTCTTGGCTAAGGCAAGGCACAGAGCCAACTAACAAGTTCATTTAGGAGAGGGCTACAGAAAGCAATACTTCAGGGAGATGTGATTCTTTAGGGAAAATTATTTAGCAACCTACCGGGGCCGCAAGTCTATTTGGTAAAAGTCGTAGATGATACTGTGTGGTTTGAAGAATGCAGAAAAAAAATATTCTCTGCAGCTCAAGAAGCCATTATCAGCATTTTATTCTATTGGAGTAAGCCTACAGTTTGTTGCTGGAGTTAATTTCAGAACCACCGTTCTATTATTTTCAAGGCAAATAAATAAATACCTGGCTTCTTATAGAGGAATTAAACCAAATCAGTTCACAGCTGATTTCTATGTGCATAGTTGAGTAGCATTATCTGCGTTGTGTATTTTATGTCTAGCAGTGACGGCTTAGCTTGTGGAAGGCAAAACTAGTAGGAGTTGAACTCCAGTTACTGACGAGGGAAATTCCAGGGAGAAGGAAACTTATTGAGGTGTTTAGGTTTCTTTATTTAGTCCTACATGAGTTTCTTTTCTCATATTGAATATGGGATTTTTATCAATGACTGTTTTGTCTTGTAGTCTTTCTGTAAAACCCAAGAAGCAGAGTCTCTCTCTCCTCTCAATATATATAACTTTTCTTTTTCATCCTCCCCATTTAGAAAGCAAAAACAGCAGAAAAGCAGCAAACAAACAAAACCCCCACAAAACAAAAATCAAAACAGGCAAAAAAGCAATAAGACAAAAACATTTCAAACAAAGCCAAATGAAACCAAAAGTCCAGAAAAATACCCTTAAGTTTGTTTTGTGCTGGCCAACTATTCTTGGGTGTGGGGCCTGCTTTGGAGTGTGGCTGATAGAACCCAGGGTGACTCTAGTGGAGAAAGCTGATTTTTCTCTTTGTCAGCAGGTATTGATTACAAATAGCTTCTTGATTAGAGTTGACACTTTGTGTTCACTTCCCCGTCTCAGTGTCGTGATGCCATTTGGCTTGAACTTGTCCAGGTCTTGTGTGAGCTGCCACTGTCTCTTTGAGTTCACATGTGCATCAGTCCTGTTGTGTACGGGAGATACTGTTTCCTTGGGGTCATCCATCACCGCTGGCTCTGATTCTCTTTCCACTTTCTCTTTCTCATATAAACCTGAGCTTCAGGTAAGAGCTTTGTTGAAGACATCCCATTTAGGACTGAGTGCTCCAAAGTCTCTCACTCTTTGCACATTGTCCGGTTGTGGGTCTCCGTGTTACCTTCCATTCGCTGCAAGAAGAAGCTTCTCCGATGTGAGTTGGGCACTGATGTATGGCTATAGTAGTACATCTTTAGGAGTCATTTTATTACTATGTTCTTTAACAGAATAACAGTACTAGGTTGTTTCCTGGGCCTGTGACCTATCTCGACTCAGGTTCGTGGCCATTTCAGCAATTTTTTTCTCATATCTAACCTTAAGAAAGTTACTTGTTAGTCTGAACTGTTTCAGGTAAGAACCACCATGCTCATCAGAACAAGTCCTTTTTGGTGTGCATGCAGCTTAGTCTTTCTTGAGGACAGCTAATATTATGGATTAGCACATAACTTATTCATTTAAAAGATACACACTATTTCAAGGGCATATATATATATATATATATATATATATATATATATATATATATATATATATATGGGATACTCTCTGGTGATTAGGGAAAAGCAGTACCACACAACACTAAATGATAATCTTGCCTAACTTAACTCCATCTAAAGTTGAATAAAGGGATTTCCTCTGAGCTGCTTCTGACAGTGTTTCCTCTAAGGTATTGGAGCAGCATGCTTGCTAGCTTTCTTATCTTACTTTGTTAGCTGAGTGTTCAATATCTTGCACTTTCCTGCTCAGGGGAGAGAACTTGCTTGCCTTTCAAACTTCCTTCCAATCTTCTTTTCTGCTTGACAAAGGCAGGGGAAAAATAACAGGCCTCATTGTGACTTTGCAATGCTTAAGTTGGAAAGCAATTTACTCAAAGCACCTCTTCTCTTCTCCAGTAAAGCTTCCATTGGTACCCATAATTGTTATAAATGCTTACTTCAGTCAGATGCTTAAAATCATCCATTAACTACTCAAACAGGCACCCGGCTCCTTTTGAAACAGGTCTATTTTTTCAGGGCTACACCTCTTTTTATTTTTGGACATGGCTTTTGAAATTCATTTTAAAATGACTGTTTCCAAATGAGCAGGTATTGTTGAATGCACTGGAAGACGCAATTGTCTTCACAGGAAAAGCTGAGGACTTCATACATTTGCACAACTCAAATAACCTTGCAGATCACATATATGTACACTGAGCAGAGACATGACACTGATTTGATTCATATGCCTAGGCCTATAATTCCAACTCTGCCATCAATTATTAGTAAAATATTGCACATTTAATTTCACAATGGGCTTGGTTTTCTACAGAGTATCAAAAGCTTGGTGATGTGTTAGTTTCTTTCTAAAGTGGATGATGGGTAAATTCATTATGAACTGTGAACACACTGCACTTTCCTTGAAGCTGACTTGATTCAGTCTCCTGTCTGAGGTCATAAATATTTGGATAACATTTCCCACTAGTAACAGGAATCTAAATTTATTTGACGATACGCTACATGAATTTTATTTTAAGAAAATGAAAAGATTGGAGATGGTTCTTTACAACAGCATTTTTTTTTCAATTAGTACCCTAATCACTTCAGCCTTCTTGAAACAATCTGTGATCCTTTATGAGCTGATGTATTCTCCTGGGCGTTTCTTGTACATTTGATATGACTGGACCATTCACAACCCTAGTGATTCATGAAGAGACCTGATAGGTTAGCAAATTATTTAGAGTTGTATTTTTTGAAGCACCTGCAATTATTTTACCTTCTAGGAAAGTATTCTAAGTACAGGAACTTTAAATAAACCTTCACTAAAAGGAGACCTTTAAAACTGTTCTGAGAAGGGGAGTCCCAAACATGTAGCATAGTAGGAGACTGCTCTTTCGTTTCCCGGCTGCTCAGACCCAAATAATCACACAGAAACTATATTGATCACAACACTGTTTGGTCAATGATTCAGACATATATCTAGCTAACTTACATCTTGAATTAACTCATTGCTATTAATCTGTGTATTGCCACGAGGCTATGGCTTACTAGAGAAAGTTCTGACTGGCATCTTTCTCCTTCAGCCCTTACATGGTGTCTCCTTAACTCTGCCTACTCTCTTTCTATATCTCTGTTTGGATTTCCAGCCTTGTTTAGTTTTGCTAGGTCATTGACAGAAACAGGTTTATTCATCAACCAATAAAAGCAACAGATATGCAGAAGGACATTTAACATCAATGTAAACCACCTGGGGATCCTGATAAAATTCAGGCTCTGATTTTGTATATCTGGGTTTGGGCATGTGTTCCATTGAGTCCACAGACAAACCTTTCAGTAAAAGGCATTAAGAGATTAAAGAAATTGTATGTATGCTTTGTATCAATTATAATTCAGGTTGTCCATTATAAAGATACAGAGGCAGCATACCAGTTATGAATGACCTTGTGGAGGATCTCTTTCCAAGCGGCACATCAATAAGGTGGTGTGCTTCAGCTTTTAAATATTCACAACATGCCTTTTGTCTTGTTTCTTCCAAGTGTTTTGAGGTTTACTTAAGTAATTACTGTCACTATTAAATGGTGGCCCATAGTTCTGTCCTTTGTAAATCCTCTATGTTATCATTCAGGCCTTTGATTCATGTCTGCTCTTGGAAGTTGCCCTTATCAGGTTCTTCAGGTGGATTCTGTGCAGATTCAGAATTATTCTCAATGGCCCATCAGAATGTAGCCAACATCATTTCATCAAGAGTAGAAGCAGAAAGGGAAATTGACTGGGAGGAGAGATTTCTATCCCAGGGCCACTCACACTTAAATGGATAAGACAAAGCAGAAAAGGCACTTTCTTCCCAGATCTTCTTACAATGGGTATTGTCAGATTTTCAACGTCTTTGCCCATTGCAGAACTGTCTTCTTTATATAGAGAAGGAAATCTTAGCTTTCTCCAGTATTTGTTCCAAGGAATATTGCTATGGCAAAACATTGTGGAATCAACAACTTGTATTCTTCTCTATTTGTGACTCCATTTGGGAATTAAAATGTGGAGGATGCTTTAAGGGAAGAGAAGTTGACATGTTTTCTTAACTGTGCTAAAAAAAATCTCTAAATATATTACTAATATCACAAACCTATTTGGTGTATTTAAAGCATAATCAGTTATGCATGAATCTCAAATGAATGGCTATTTTTTTTCCTTTTAGTAAAGGGAAAAGTCATTTTCAGATTAAGAAGTGGTTCATTTTTTTTTAATGGAAATTCTTTTGGTTCTGCTCTGCAGAAATAAATCATTAAAGCTCTCTCTGTAACACTGCAAATATTTTGTACTTGTGCACTTTTAAAATAAAAGTTGAAATCATTTTAAGGTTGATCAATTAGTCTTCAGCAAGGTTAAGCACATTTGGGTATTAACATGCTATTGCATAATACAGTGAGCAGAAGAACAAAAAGTAATTGGCTAAGTTTAAAATGTTCATAGATTCTTTACTTGCAGGTGACCTTGAAGAAGCAATAATTTTTTTAACACACTAATTTTTCAGTCAAAGGAGCAAAGAAGTTAACAAAGTTCAAATTCTGACTAAGCCCAGATGAAGAGCAAAGAATCTGTTGTTCTATATCATTCATCACAGTAGCAGTTATAGTTGGGAGAAATTATACTAAAAAAAAAAAGACTCTTTGAAAACCATTTCTCGAAGACCGATATTATGCATTGTTGTTTTCTTCCTGGCATGAATAACACTTCCTTCTCATCTGGTGAAACAGAAAAAACAATTGTAGTAGGTAGCTTCTAATATGTCGCTCAAGTTGGTCTAACGTGAGTATCCACATGCAATAGGTTGCAGGATACTCCTCAATCTGCTGTCAGTGGCAGAGTAATGCATGGTTATGTGTAAGTACACACGCACACATGCATGCACATACACACATCCTCTGCAATGAGAACTTTCTGATTTTGCCAGGCTGTGCGACATCAGCACGTGTGCCTTACATGCTCAGAGGTAGCAAGGGTTCTCTGTGGGTTGTTTTGAAGTCTCTGAAGAATGACTTTAGTGCTGATGCTCTAGTTCCTTGCTTTGGGACACAAATATATCCTGTTATACATTTGCAGAAGAAAAAAAATAGTGCACAGTTTACCCAGGAGCAACCTTTTTTTGGTAATATCCTGGCTTCTTCAGGTGAGGTCAGCCACCTGCATGTTTGTGAATATCACAGAACAGAGAGGGAACATCAGGCTACTACTGCTCAGGTTTCCTCTTACTTGGCCCACCTCCATGTGTCCTTTATAGTGTCCTTTTTTTGTAGAACCGTTTAGCACTTGAAATGCCCCGCTAAGTGATAGATGCTATTAAAGATTGCATCTATGGCCTTAATCTTTGGCCTTGACTCAGATCTTCCTGCAAGGTATTTTAGTTTCACTCCAGGGTGACATGCTTAACATGTCTCCTAAGTCTTGAGATTTAACCCCATTGTTGGATCAAGTAGTCAGTGGTCTGCAGATTATAATAATGTACCAAAGATGTTTGTTAGACAGGGACCTTGCATGCAAAGGTGCAAATGGTTTGAAACAAATAAGGAAGTATTAGGGTCTTTTTTGCTCTATGATAATTCATCACCATTAGCATACTGATATTGGGGAAACTTTTGTGATAACCCAAACTTTTTAGCAATTGTTTCCTAATACTAACACTAGTGAGTAAAGTCTGTATTAGAAATGAAACTCATTCATTCTACACTCACTATCACATCACTAGTGAGCGAAAATGTGATTTCTTTTTTAAATCAAAGTTTGGAAATCCTATAAAATGAAGCTTGAGATACCATAATAGTACTTTGAAGTTTAGTATCGTAAATGAAACTAAAGAATTGGGATCATGGCAAAAATTGTCATTTATGCTTACTCTTAAGAAGCATTTTCTCTTAAGTCTTAAAACATATACTTTATACATCCTTATTTTTTGTACTTTTATAATTAAATCTATTACCTATATAAAATTGATTCAGGTACTGATTTGCATATATGAATCAATATTTTTCAGTTGGATTTTTAAATAATTCAGTATAGATTATAGAAAAGTACAATTTTTTTCTATTGCACTCTAGGGTCAATTTTGTCACAGTACACATCCCTGCACATGGGTGGCTTGTTCTGGACTCCATTTTGTTACACTGGCCTATATGCCCCTCACTATGTCAGTGTCATATAGAATTAATTACTGATGGAAGCAGATGGCAGAGATCCACAGCCAAGCATTGTGGATTGAGCTCCTAGAGTCCAGTTGAAGATAGGGAGGAAGGATTGTATGAGCAAGTGAAGTCAAGATCAGGACAGGAAAACCTCAGAGACAGAGAGCTGAAGAGCCAGCATGGGACTCACCTAGGCCATCTGCATCTGGGTGACAGTTGTGTAGCTTGGTCTTTTGTGGGGACCCTAGCAGTGGGACCAGAACTTGCTCCTGATGCATGAGCTGGCACTTTGGAACCCGTTCCCTATTGTGGGATGTCTCTCTCAGCCTTGATGCAAGGGGGAGGAGCTTGATTCAGCCTCAACTTGATATGCCATGCTTTGTTGACTCCCATGGGAGGCTTTACCCCTTCTGAATGGAGGCAGAGAAGAAGTGAATGGGGGATATGAGGGAGGTAGGGGAGGGAACTAGAGGAGAGGAGGCAGGGGAAACTGTGGTTGGTATGTAATTGCCATCTGCCAGTCTCCTTTGACTTTTTGCTTCTTCAAGCTTTCCATGGCTATTCCTGGCCTTTGCATTTTAACATACATTTTATTACCAGTTTGTGCATTTGTGTAATGACTGAGCTTAAATTTATAGCTCAATTTGGGCAGGAATGATACTGTTGTAATCTAGAATCTTTTAGTCCATAAATATAATATATCTGGAAGGGTCTTAAAGAACTGTAGCACATCTCTTCTTTTTGCCAAATAAAACATTTAGCTAAATACCAGATACATCGTGGAGAATTGGCTCGAGTACCACACTCCACGCTTGCCCCCTTCCACTTTCAGAAACCCGGGATCATTAGCATTTCTTTGGGGTATGTAGGCACCTTCATTTGCCCAAAAACTCCAAAGATAGTGCCTCTCTCTATTACATACCTATTCATCATACAATAAAGATTACAAGCTGTGATGACCCACTTGTTCAAGAAATGTAAATTATAGTGGAAGTATGCACATAGTATCAAGAAACAGCTTCACTTTAATTAGCAGAAATATAGACACGATACTCTGACATAGCCAAAAATTTCCAAATTGTAGAATGTCAGAGGCATACAACAATAAGCTCAGATGTTTTGAGATTAGCTAGATGGTGGTTAATGTGAGAAGACTCTGCTCTGTCTCTTCCAAAGAGCTGTGAGCAGACCAGAGTGAGTTCTTTTGGAGGTATCAGTGAAAAAAAAATCCTATTTTACAAATGCCTTTAAATTTTTCTCTTCTCTCCTCCCTCCCTTTTCCTCTCTTGTCTTCTATTCCTCTTCCCCTCGGTATATGTGTGTATAGATATATATATATATATATACATATACATATATGTGTGTGCATGTGTGGAGAACAGAGGCTGACATCAGGTGTCCACACTCAGTCTTTTTGCTTGAGACATGGTTTCTCAGAAACCAAGAGCTCACTGACTCTGCTAGGCAGAATAAATTGCCAAGCTCCAAGGATCTGCTTTCCCAGTGTTTGGATTATGAGTACACAACACTACACCCTGGTTCTTATGTGGGTACTAGGGATCCAAACTCTGATTCTCATGGTTGTTTGGCAAGTACTCTGTCAACAGAGCTGCCTTCCCAGTCTCAGCTTTCTCTTCTCTTGATACCCACTTGTGCATCACAAGTCAGTAGTTGAATCCAAAACTAAGGCGTTGAATAAGTATATTCTGCCCTCTGAATTGGAAGGATGAATGAATAATTTTTGACAGAGACCCAATTAACCATCCTTGGGAAATCTTGCAAATTCTTAAGAATAATACTTTTGCTAGATGTTGCTGTATAATTTAGTAGTGTTTCAATCAAATACCAGCAATTAGTGGGTATCTTTATGACATTTTGGGAATTCCTTTATTTAGTATATGTCAGTCCAGTCTACAGCTTATCAGTGACACACCTATACCCTTACATGTGAGCCCTACATATTACTTGTTTAAATTTCCATTCTTTCAAGATACAGCTAAAGTATTTATTCTTTTAGAAACTTCACAAATTCTAATGTTGGGTATTTCTAAAATGTTTTCCCCCTAGTTTTTTTTATTGAAATTTTCCACCTCCTCCCCTCCTCTCACTCCCCCCTTTCTCCCATCCCCACTCCTCATCTCTCTCCAGTCCAAGGAGCAGTCAGGGTTCCCCACCCTATGGGAAGTTCAAGGTCCTCCCTGCTCCCCCTAGTTTTTAAAAATAGTATTCACATTATACGGTAGTCCATTAAAGCATGTATACATTGGGTTGAAGGCCAAATTTGTTTGATTTTCTGTCTTACATAGAAGATTGCAACATACCTTCTATGTCAACTACTAGCCCCTCTTTTCTTTATGTTATGTCTCTTAGAAAGAGGCAGCAGAACTGACTCAAGTATTCATTAAATTGTGTACTTTAGTCTATTTAGATGCTTCCTTTATATGCTTCAACTAAACTCTTATTAAGAAATTTTTGAACCAGAGTATGAGATGTGTGTGGAATGCTGTCTTCTGAGTAAGACTCTGCCAATGTAATCACAATCTCACAGCAGCAGAGGCAGCCTAAAATTGCCCTGAAATGGGCCTGGTAACAGTCAGAAATAGATTAGAGAGAAATCCATGTGGCCCTACACTTCCTGCTGAACCATGATGGATATAAAGACATTGTATTTGTCACTTCTTAACTTGCTTTTTAAGTTTATAATATATGCTGAATATTAATATTGTCCTAATTATTAGTTATTTTATGCAATATTATTTAAATGACTGAATTCCATCCCACTGTGCAAATATGCAATGATTAATTTATCTGGTCTCTTTTGTGCACATTTAGGCTTTTCTAATTTCTTTTCTCATAAGCATCATTTTATAGTAAATGTTCACATAGCCATAAATTTTTCAAAGCCCTCTGATTCCCTTCACAGCACTTACCCCTTAGGATAAACTCCTGGAAATAGATTGTTAGATCAAAAGATTATACAAATGACAAATTAATTCTCCTCACATGCACTGCCAAATTGTCTTTTCTTGGATTATTTTCTCTCTCTCTCTCTCTCTCTCTCTCTCTCTCTCTCTCTCTTTCTCTCTCTCTCTCTCACCACTTACAAGCAACAGGCTTCATGAGCAATTTCTATCTTTTGTTTCCTTCCAGTGATCTCTAGGAACCCTAAGGGATATGCTATTTTATGAGCTGTTGTGCTATATGTTCAACTGTGCAAGCAGAGCTGAATTCATGTCAGACACACATTGGTGTCTACCTCATTGTGGTTTGTCTTTTCAGAGAAAGCCCTTAAGCTTTCATTGTAGCCCCTTGGGAAATAGCCAGCCAAAAGTTTCAAATCTCAAGTCAAATGTCACACCAGCAACAATAAAAGGATCTGTTGCTAGCATTTCATTTTTTAAAAAACTGGTTGAAGTACCTGTCACTGGCAGAGTTCTATTCCTAAGAATCATCTTTTTTTTCCCACTGACAGCTTTCCATAAATGGCAATATTCTTACAATGCTGGCAACATAGGTAGTGCTAAAATAAAATCACTGCAAAGATGGGACGTCCTCTGTAATTTTGAAAGGAGATATTTGTACTATAACTTCATGGTCAATTTTCTATTGCTGTTGAAAGAACAGTGTGTTTCTCAACATAAGCACTCAATAAACATGAGATGAAAATTGGATAGATAAGGAAATGAATGTTCTTTGTGAGACTTTTTGGGTAGTTGTAGCACTTAATAGATTCTAACTATGGACAGGACATAGCTGCGTTATTTATAAGACTTGTGTAACTGTGAAAGAAAATATAAATTGATTTATATATGAACCAGAAAGGGTAAGCAAGACAAGTCACCTTTATTTATTGCATATCTTACAGTTTTGTCATCTTGATGTAAATAAGGTGAGTGATGTTGCAGAATTAGGTGTGGGGAGTTTGAATAATAATGGAAGCCCTAATTAGTTCTGAAAAATTGGATGTTAACATTTTTAGGGGATCAGATTAGCAACAAGTTTGTGTACACGGGCAAGAAGACAATTCCTACGGGGGAGTCTGAAATGTTTTGTCATGCTGCCTTTTCTTTCAGACTCTATTATTTCTCTCTCACCACTTCTTTAATGCAGTACAGAAAACATTATCGTGTGGGAAAAATTGCATAGTTAATATATTTCTACATAACAAATTACCCCAAAACTGAATGCTTTCAAAGAACTTGGACTTATCATTTCAGTTTCTGAGGATCAAGAATTCACATATGGCCTAACTGGATCTACTATAACATCACAAGGCTCTATATGAAGGATATGATGTTGCTTAGTTTATTCTTGAAATTTTTAGTGTCATGCTTAGCTGATAATCAGAGGTTTCTTTCAGTCTTTTGCTATATGGCTTCTCTATGGGGTATATTACCGAATACTGCGTTCAGCTGCATCACTTTGCGCAAAGGAGAGAGAGAGGTTAAGACAGAGAAAGAGTACATAAAGATGTGAGTCCTTCAATCAACTCCATGATGGCAGTATTTGCAGCCTACATCAATTTTCTATGTTTTTACTTCTCTTGCATATTTACACGTGTGTGTACATGAACATCTGTGCATGCATATAGAGACCGAGATGTTATTGAGATTGTTTCTCCATCATTCTCCACTTTATTTTTGAAGCACTTTGTCTCACTGAACTTTGCACTTACTGATTCAACTAGGCTGCTTAGCTGGAAATCTCCGAAGCTCCTCCTATCTCTACTTCCCTAGTGCTGAGATAACAGGTGCAAACTAGCTTGCTCAACTTTATGTGGATATACTGGTACACAGAACCTAGGTGTAACCAGAAGTTTCTCTCCTGACCACCAGTTCCCAAATAAGCACTGTGACACTTAATATTAATTAGAAACTGTTTGGTCTATTAGCTCAGGCTTATTATTAATTGGCTCTTACAACTTAAATTAACCCATTTTTATTATTCTATATTTTACAATAAATCTTGTGACTTGTTAACTTATATCTTGCTTCCCCATTGGCTGCTGGTGTCTCTCAGACTTGGCCTTCTTTTTCCTTTTGTCTTTGCTTGGATTTTCTGCCTGGCTCTATTCTGCTTGGCTATTGGCCAAATCAGATTCTTTATTAACTGATGGCAATAAAACATATTCACAGCATACAGAAAGGTATCCCATATCACCTGAGTTCTCCTGATTGTCAGCAAGTGTTTTACTAAATGTTCTGTCTTTCCACCCTCAGACTTTTTTCTTGAAAACTGACTATTCCATACTAGCAAACATGCCTTCTTTTTCATATTCAATGCCTTGATTAACATTATTTTGAAAAGGATATTATAATGAGACTATTAGCTTCAAGAACCATTTTATGAGGAAATTGCTCTATGCAAGAACTATGTAAAAGTTACAAAGACTTTAAACTCATCTTTCCATTTAAAACAATTAACTTTTTTTCAGGTGTCTCCCCATCTACTGCGTATAAAGTGTTTCGTGAATATAAAGATGAATGCCAGTACCCCAACTAAATGCTTGCTTAATCACTAAGAGCTCCATTTCCCATGCCCATGGAAGATTTTAGACTTGTTTCAGCCAAGAAGTGCTTCTCAGTCTTTTTTCCATATACAGTTACTTGTACTGCTTTCAGTTAGCTATACAGCTTGGCTGACCCCTTCACAGGTTGTAATATAGCCATGAAAGTAACCCCAAGTGGTCAGAAAAATAAGGTAAATCGATGGTTCTCAGAATTTGGTGCTGGACCACTAGCATCAGAATCACTTGAAAATATGCTGAAGATAACATATTCTGAAGCCCTACATCAGACTCAACAAAGGCTCAAAAGGTGTTACCCAGCAACCTGCGTTTAATGGCATTGTTCAGCTGATTATAGATGAGAACACTGACTACGAAAATATTTACTAGTGAGATTTTAAGGGTGCATCTTCCAACATTCTTAGAAGACACAATCTCACAGTAAACTACACGATTCTCTGGCTCTTACAATATTCATCTCTCTTCTGCAATGTTTCTGAGCCTTAGGTGCTGGAACATTTTGGAGATATATTTATTGGGACTAGGGTCATACATACATGTTACACTATATAGACTCAACAGATTATATTTAGAAATATAAATGCACAAATGCATGCATTAACAATTAGTGAAAATAAGAGACCATGGCAGAGTTTGGAGGGAGGAAAGAGAAGGGAGAAATTATAATCTCAAAAATAAACAGAAAAAAAGAATATGAAAGGAAGACCATTACCCTGATTTCGTAGTTAACAAGTTCTTTATTTTATCTCAAAGATTGCTTGGATTCAAATTTGAAGGAGAGATTGGCACAAAAAGTCCTCAAAATTTTTTCACTTGAAAGTAGATATTAGATGTAAAGCAAAGGATAACCAGACTATTACAATCCACAGCTCCAGAGAAGCTAAGTAATAAGGAAGATCCTAAGAGGGACACATGAATTACCCTGGGAAGGGGAATTAGTTAAGATCTCCTGAATAAACTGAGAGTGAGAAGGGGCTGTAAAGGGGAGGGGAAAGGGCATGAGAACATGAGGGAACATAACGGTTGAGGGGAAAGGGAAGGAGTGGAAGAGATATCATTATAGAATCATTATGGGATTAGCAGGAAACCTATTGTTAGGGAAATTCCCAAGAATTCACAAAGATGACCCCAGCTAAGACTCTTAGCAATAGTTGAGAAAGTGCCTGAACTGGTCTTCTCCTGTAATCAGATTGATGACTATCCCAACTATTACCATAGAGCCTTTATCCAGCAACTGATGGAACCAGATGCAGAGATCCACAGCCATGCACTAGACTGAGCTCCATGAATCTAGTTGAATAAAGGGAGGAGGAAATACATGAGCAAGAGAGTTCAAGATCATGATGGCAAAATCTATAGGGACATCTGAACCAAGCTTGTGGGAACTCATGAACTCTGGACCAACAGCTGTGGAGCCTCCATGGAATTGAACTAGGCCCTCCATATGTGGGAGACAGTAGTGAAGCTTGGACTATTTGTGATGCACATGGAAGCAGGACCACGATCTATCTCTGGTGCATGAGCTAGCTTGTTGGCGCCCATTCCCTAGGTGGGAAGCCATGCTCAGCCTTAATGTAGTGGGGAGGTGCTTGATCTTGTCCCAACCTAATGTACCAGACTTTGTTGACTCCCCATGGGAGCCCTTACCCATTGGGAGGAGTGGATAGGAGGTGGGCTGAGGGAGAGGCAGAGGGGGCAGGAGGTATTGGAGGAAAAACTGTGGTTGCAATCTAAAATAATTTTTTTTTAAAAAAAGGAATAAAAACGAAAAATCCCTGTTTGTTTCACTGTCTTTCTACTGCTGCTTTTCCACCTTTTCCCCCTTTCTGGTTTCTGGGGAACTAGGATATTCCTCCAAAGGTACACTTTCCCAGGTCTTAAAGTCACCACTAAATACAATATAAGAAGTTATCTATCTGATGATGAAGACAGATGTGCATACAATCATAGCATGTACCGAAAGATATGAGTCCTAGTAATGATCATGGTGGAGATAAAATAGCAAAATCCTGAAGAAGGATTATTTTGTCACGGCTGGGAGGATTGCAGAAGGTGTTACAGAAGAGATAGGACTTGATCTGAGTTTTGGAGGAAGTGAAGCATTTTAACAGATGAAGTAGAGGATTAGTGTTTAGACATATACTCAAAATGATGTTAGATGTCCGTAGAAATCTGTAGGTATAGCAACAAGAATTATAGTTTTTCTCAACTTGCAGAAGTATCTGTTTTAAAATGATTTCTTTCTAATGTGCGCTAGTTCCACATTTTAAAGCCCATAATTCATTGTTGTTGCTTTTTTCCCTTTAATCTTGTAAATACTCTGAATTTGTTTCAGTATTAGTGCTCCAGTACTAGTCTTCATCAAACAAATCAAGGTTGGTAGATTTGTGGATGATTAAGAACATTTGAGAATTAATAGCCTGTGAAATTTCATATGAAAGCAATTTCATTTTGGTCTTAGTCCAGTAAGTAATCAGAGAAGTTTTGTGATTTTATGGATTGTATTGATGAGTTGAGGGATTTGGCTGGAAAACAGTAGGAGGGTGGAGTATTAAGAGAAGTTCCTAATATCAAGAGAAAGAAAGAGAGAGAGAGCCTAAAGGAGATAAATGGGCATTGGGGCTCTTGTATTATGTCGACTTAGAATGTCAGGATGGATTACAGGGGTTTTAAAATGGACAAGATCTCCCTTCTCCAGGGACATTTAGCAATTCCTGAAGACATTTTCTGTTGTCATAAAGAATGGAAAGGAGTGGATGGAGCATGGTGCACGTATTTTATAGATTGAGGTTGAGTGAGAATGTTGCCAAAGAATGTACAATCACCAGAAAGTGAAGGCGTAAGTCACAAACAATGCCACACCAATTCGGGGTTATGATTATTAGGGTGGTATTTATTTAAAGGGGAAAAAACTTACAGATCACTGTCCCAGGCAACAGCCCTCTTCGCAACCAGGAAAGGAGTCTAGTCGCAGGCGGAGCAGGAAGTGAAGAGAGAGAGAAGAGGGAAGTGGCCGCTTTTTTAAAGGGAGAGAAACCACGCCCCAGTGGGCTGGTACCTCAGCGGTGATAGGCTGGAGGAGTGGGAGGACCTCCCGCAACACCTCCCCCTTTTGTTTAAATAAGAGAGTTCTAAACCTACTATGAAATTATATACAATAAGTACAAATATCCTATTCTAACTAGCTTAGGTCTTGTATAATAAATAACTTGGCCAAGTCATGAGAGAAAGTAACTACATTTATATAGTCTTCAACCCCATCGAAGATCTGAGAAGGGAAATAATGTTACCTGGGTAATTAGGAAGTTCAGTAAAACAACTTCCAAAACATGCAACAAATTACAGAGACAACTAGCTACCTGGGCAATCACCCAAAGTCACATTAGCAGCGTTGAAGCAACCAACTTTGGCTAAGGCCTAACATAACTGACATACCATTTTCTAAGGCAAGCAACTTTTCAAAACTATCTTACCCTGTCTTGGCAGGATATGACAGTCCTGTTTTATCCATTGATGCATGCTCTGTATCTTTGTCAGTTGTTGAGGTATGGGCATTTCTTTGCCCAAACGCCAGTTCTGCCAAAAAGAAAGGCTCCAGGTGGAGTGTCTTTGGTGCTCAACATTCTCTCGGGAATAGAGTGGTGTTGCCAGGAGCAATTGTGTCTCACTACCACAAAACTCTGAGTTAGATTAAAGGCCATTTTCTACAGCTCTTTGAAGAAGTTGAAGATTATCTACACTGAGTATAATCTCTATATATCTAAAGAACCTGATTAGTCTATTATAAATGACAAACTTAGATGACTATTAGTCTATATAATTCTCAATATCTATCTAACTTAAAGACTAAGACAATAAACGACTGTGAAACAAATGAGGACAATGACCTCCAAATATAAACAATGTACAAATAAACATTGCAGTAGGTAAATATATATCAATACACAATCATTATATAAGTATCTTAATCAGAGGTAGAAATGTACACTGCAATATGGTAAATATATACAATATATATATATATCAATACAATATATGTCAATACATAAAAAAATATTTTAAACAGAGGTAGAAACATGCATGCGTACAATAGTCAATATAATTTAACTTTGTATCAATATACAAGAATCTATACCAATGTATTTGTCTAAAAACAGTAACTCACAATTACAAATCTATTATCCCATCATCCCTCTTTTTTTTTTCAAAATGATCCCTGAGCGTATAAAATTCCTCCCCCAACCCTCAATCGTATACTAATTATAATCAACCCCTAAATGATGTCCCTAAACCCAAGGGCAAGTTTTATTGGGAAAGGGGACGTCGTCCTCTAGAATTACTTCCAGCTGTCATGGGGGCGACGTTCTTTCTGGGGGATCCTGTGAAAGTGAAATGATGGTTAAATTTCAAGATCAATGTCTTTTAAAAATGCCAATAGTCTCTGAGTATTTTGTGCAGGTCTGGCCAAAATGTTGTATAAGATGTGCAACATTTCAGCTAACCAAGTTGGAACTGTCTTGTGCAGCTGGTACCAAAAGCAGGTCTTGTAGTAGCGCTATCAGTATCATGACGTCATATCAACCAGGTGGAGTTGTTGTTATGGGGCCCCATCTTCTTCCTGGAAACTTCAAATGTCACTTCAGGAAAAACTCATTGTTCATTATGAAAAACTTAAACATTAATCATATAGACATATATAGACATATATATATATATTCAATGAAAGACATGATAGATATATTCAAGGAAAAGTATGATAGATATGAAGAAAAGCAAAGATGTTTTCTAAACTCATATTTCTTTCTGTCCCATATCATGGCTCTTGACATGAGACAGAAACTCCAGAAACTCTGGGTTTTTCTCTTACTAACAGGGTTGGAATTGGAGAGGGACTGAGCCAGAGTCCAACTTCAAAACCAGCTTTATAAATTTAAAAATATGGTTTAATATTACTTACACAACCCATTCATTTGTCTTGATATTTCCTATTGGGCAGGTATTTTTCCATCTGTCAGTATCCAAACATCCAGGGTCCCTTGAATTTCTCAAAGATGAGTGTTTTCCTGTGGAGATAAGAACAGAACCCTGCCCCCATTCTATGTTTTTCTTACCACCTGTATGAATATCATCATTGTGGATGAGTTGTCATTTCTCCTTTCCAAGAGGTTTCTCCTCTTCAAATCGAAACTTTATTAATTTTGATGGTATCCACAATTTTTCTTCTCCTGTGGAAACAAGAGCAAAACCCCTTCCCCAACGTAGCACATCTCCTGGCTTCCACTGAGAGGTCAGCACATCTTTGAAATAAATCGGTTGATTTAGTTCAGCAGACTTTTCCATTATCCAATGGCTTTCTGCTGCTGTCGTTCCTTTCTCATTAGCGTTAAGAAAATTCAAGGTTAATAAAGCATTATGTAATCTATTTCTGGGGGTATTTTCAGTCCCTTTCTGTTTGTTCAGCATATCCTTTATAGTACGATTTGATCTTTCTATAACTGCCTGACCTGTAGGATTATTTGGTATACCTGTAATGTGTTTTATATTATAATAATCAAAAAAGCGTTTCATTTTCTTAGATACATATGCTGGACCATTATCTGTCTTTATTTGCGCAGGTATACCCATGATGGCCATAACTTCCAATAAATGTGTGATTACTGAATCAGCCTTTTCTGAGCTCAGGGCAGTAGCCCATTGAAAACCTGAATACGTGTCTATGGTGTGGTGTACATATTTTAATTTACCAAATTCCATAAAGTGGAACACATCCATCTGCCAGATTTCATTTCTCTTAGTACCCTTTGGGTTACTCCCTGCAGGCAACGGTGTTTGATTATAGAAAGAACAAGTAGGGCATCTCTTTATAATGTCCTTAGCTTGTTGCCAAGTAATGGAAAATTCTTTCTTTAGGCCTTTACTATTGACATGATGCTTCTTATGAAATTCCGAGGCCTGCAACACACTTCCAATCAATAATTGATCAATCTCAGCATTGCCTTGGGCTAGAGGACCAGGCAGACCTGTATGGGACCGGATGTGTGTTATGTACATCGGACAAAGCCTGTTCCTGATTATGTCTTGTACCTGGATAAACAATGAAGTCAACTCTGTGTCATCTGGTATAAATTCAGCGGTTTCAATATGCAAGATAACTCTTTCTGCATATTGTGAATCTGTAACTATATTAAGAGGTTCTTTAAAATCCCTTAGCACCATAAGAATGGCATATAATTCTACCTTCTGGACAGAATTATAAGGGCTTTGTTCCACCTTACTCAATTCATCTGACTTGTAACCTGCTTTCCCTGATTTATTTGCATCAGTATAGAACGTACGGGCTCCAGTTATTGGAGCATCACGTACAATTCTAGGAAGAATCCAAGAAGTTATTTTTATGAGATTAAGTCTATCACTTTTGAGATAGTTGCTATTAATTTCTCCCAAAAAGTTAGCACAAGCTCTTTGCCACGGTTCATTGTCTTCCCATAACTTTTTTATTTCTTCAGTAGTAAAAGGCACTATAATTTCTGCTGGGTCTATACCTGCTAGTTGACGAAGTCTCAGCTTACCTTTTATAATTAATTCAGAGACCTTTTCCACATAAGTTTTTAATTTTTTACTTGGTTTATTAGGTATAAATATCCACTCTAAAATAATATCTTCCCTCTGCATTAGAATCCCTGTAGGAGAAATTCTGGAAGGCAATATGACTAGGATGCAGCTAAGATTTGGGTTCACCCTATCCACATGTGCCTCCTGTAATTTTTCCTCAATCATTGTCAGTTCCTTTTCTGCTTCAGCTGTCAGTTCTCTTGGACTATTCAAATCTTTATCACCATCTAAGGTTTTGTTTAAATGAACTATTAGATCAGGTGTTATCCCAACAGCTGGTCGTAGACTGGAAATGTCTCCTAACAATCTTTGGAAGTCATTAAGAGTCTTTAACCGGTCTCTCCTAATTTGTGCCTTTTGCGTTTTAATTTTCTCTAACCCTATTCTGTAACCTAGGTAATTAATAGAATTTCCTCTTTGAATCTTTTCAGGGGCAATTTGTAATCCCCACCTAGGCAAGACTTTCTTTACTTCTTCAAACATCCTTTCTAAAGTATCTTTATTTGAATCAGATAATAAGATGTCATCCATGTAATGATAAATGATGGACTTGGGGAATTGTTTACGAATTATTTCCAATGGCTTACTTACAAAATATTGGCACAGTGTAGGACTATTGAGCATACCCTGTGGGAGGACAGTCCACTGATATCTCCTAGTAGGCTGAGAATTATTATAAGTAGGCACTGTGAAGGCAAATTTTTCTCTATCCTTTTCTTGTAACGGTATAGTGAAAAAACAATCTTTCAAATCAATAACTATAAGAGGCCATCCTTTTGGTAACAGAGAAGGCAAAGGAATTCCAGATTGTAGTGGGCCCATAGGTTGAATTACTTTGTTGACAGCTCTTAGATCTGTCACCACTCTCCATTTACCAGATTTCTTTTTTACAACAAACACAGGAGAATTCCAAGGGCTGGTTGATTCTTCAATATGGTGAGCATCTAGTTGCTCTTGCACCAGCTGTTCCAATGCCTGTAGTTTATCATCAGCTAGAGGCCATTGTTTGGTCCATATTGGCTTCTCAGTTAGCCATTTTAAAGGTAGGGCTGTTGGTACCTCTAAAGGTTTGGTATTTGCTGTATGTTCTTGTACAGCCTGAATGGCTGGTGACCTTTTTCCATAATACCTCATCATATCCTTCCCAGAATTATGAGTTCCTGGAAATACAGGAATGTTAATCTGGGTATTCCATTGCTGTAGCAGGTCATGGCCCCATAAATTTATGGCAATATTGGCTATATATGGCCTTAGTCTTCCTATTTGCCCTTCGGGCCCTATGCATTCAACCCATCTTGTGCTTTGTTTTACACGAGATAGGGTTCCAATTCCCAGGAACTGAACATCTACCTCTTGAAGAGGCCAATTCGGATGCCAAGATTCTGGGGTAATGATACTTACATCCGCACCTGTGTCTAATAAGCCTTCAATAAAAGTGCCATTTATACAGACTCTTAGCTTTGGTCTTTGATCATTAATAGAAGTCTGCCAAAATATACATTTACTCTGTCCTATTGGGTTTTTTGACTCATCCTCCACACGTAATTCTTCATTTAGACCAGTATTACTTTTTACAGCAGAAATTGGAGCTTTTAATTTTCTTGGTGAGGCACGTTCTCCACTGTGACTGGGAATGACTGGGCCACTGTTGGCTTGCGGGCCTGCGAGAGGCCCCCCAAGGAGTTTCCCGATGATATCGGATTGCCCCGTCTCTGTCTGTTGTTGACCTACATTCGTTGGACCAATGCCTGCCTTTACCGCATCTCCTACATATACCTGAAGGCCGAGGTCTCCTATTTTTGTCATTCCCAGAAGAGATATTATTCCTAGAAATTCTTTGCCTGCAATTCCTTTGCAAATGTCCTAATTTACCACAATTAAAACACCTGGCAGTTTGATGTCTCCTCATTGCTTTGGAAATCGCTTCTCCTACCCAAGATTCATCATTATAGCTAAACGTCTCAACATTCATCGTATGCTGAATCCATTCATCCATAGGTGCTGATCTAGACTTTAAAGGCCCAATTATCTTTTTGCATTCTACGTTTGCATTCTCAAAAGCTAGAGATTCAAGAAGTATTCGTCTAGCTTCTGGGTCTGTTACCCCTATGTCCAGAGCCTTAATTAATCTTTGCAAAAAGTCAATAAAGGGTTCTCTCTGTCCCTGCCTAATTCTGGTATATGATTCAACCCTTTTTGCTGGATCTTGTATCCTATTCCAAGCATTTAAAGCTGCTTGGTGACATAGACACAGTACTTCATCGTCATAAAGAGCTTGGACCTGTGGATCAGCATATTCTCCTGCACCAAGAATTTGATCTTGGGAAACCTCAATACCTTTTGCTCTTCCTTGCTCTTCCATATGTTTGGATTCTTCTCTGAAATAAATTCCGAACATCAAGGAAGGTCCATTATCTAAAACTGCAGACACTAACTGATGGAAATCATGGGGAGTAGCTCTAGCATTAGAAGCCCAAGTCCTTATCATTTCCTTTACATATGCATTGTGCAAGCCAAAATTAACAACAGCTTGCTTAATTTCTTTCAGATCATTCATTGCTATTGGCGTCCATCTAGCTTCTCTGACTCCCTTTGAGCCTTTAGAAGTTGATGCTTTTTCAGAATTAAGTATAGGGTATGTCGCTAGAACCCTGGGTAAGCCAGTTCTAATAGCTGGTGGAGGCCTTGTATCCTGTCCTTGTGCCTCCTTACTCTGTTCACCAGCTGCAATCATTTCTTCAATCATTTCAAGTCTTTTTATTATTGTCTCTCTTAAATCCTGAATCTCCTGACCTGTATATATTTCCAGTGATTTCACTGAGGTATCAATTTTTTGGTCCCCATTCTGCACCTGTGATTCCAAAGCTTTAATTTTTTCCTTCAAAGATAACATGTCCTCCTTAAACTTTTCTTGTATATCATGTAGATTCCCATCTTGGAGGTACATTCTGTCTGTTACCTTATCAAAACTTTGTGATAAAGTCTGAACGTCAAATTCAACAGCCTGAACCCTTTCAGGTAACTTTCTAATACCCTTGGATATGGAATCAATTTTGTCTGTCATAGTATCCACTTGTTCAGATAACCTCTGATTTTCAATAATTTTAATCCTGTCAATTAGTTGTTCATTATCAGTTCGTAAAGATTCTATCATTCTTAGGAGTGCCATATTCTTCTGTTCATTATTAGTACGTAAAGATTCAATCATTCTTAGTAGTGCCATATTCTTCCTTAATGATAGAATATGGAAAAGAAAACTGAAGGCTAGTAACAAGCAAATTAAGGTATCCCCATAATCATATAAACCTTGTATGATGTAATTCATTGTATTAGTAAATATAAATTTACTAATCCATTGTATTAGTGAAAACAAAGCAGTAAAATTTGCGTTAGAAACAAAACCTGCAATATTACCTATTATCCAGCAGGTGGCGCTGTTGCAGAGTCGCGGTGAAAACATGGTCCTGTTTCAGTGCCTTAGTAGATGTTAAAAACTGGAAAATGCAAGTTTCTCAACAAAATAAATCTAATTAAATCAATTCCTGAGATGGAACAAGTCACCCTGAGGGGTTGCAGCTTTCAGCAACCACGTGCTCTGGTTTGTGCCACTTAAGAGCTGTACTTGCAAGGGAGATTTAAAAATGACTCAGAAAAGAGCAAACCAGGTGGCCAGAGACTGCGCGGGCCTGTGGAGTTTAAATCCACGTGGGGAGTCCAAGGCCTCTGGCGGCTGAGTAAGGAGGGGCTCCCGCCAAGCCAAACTAGAGCCCACCAAGCCCGCGGCCGCCAAGCTGAACTTGCACCCGCCAAGCCCACAGCCACCAAGCCGAACTTGCGGCTGCGAGTGGGGAAAGGAGAGGTTCTAAAACCAAACGTTGGGCGCCAAAATGAAGGCGTAAGTCACAAACACTGCCACACCAATTCGGGGTTATGATTATTAGGGTGGTATTTATTTAAAGGGGAAAAAACTTACAGATCACTGTCCCAGGCAACAGCCCTCTTCGCAACCAAGAAAGGAGTCTAGTCGCAGGCGGAGCAGGAAGTGAAGAGAGAGAGAAGAGGGAAGTGGCCGCTTTTTTAAAGGGAGAGAAACCACGCCCTAGTGGGCTGGTACCTCAGCGGTGATAGGTTGGAGGAGTGGGAGGACCTCCCGCAACACCTCCCCCTTTTGTTTAAATAAGAGAGTTCTAAACCTACTATGAAATTATATACAATAAGTACAAATATCCTATTCTAACTAGCTTAGGTGCTGTAGAGAGATTTCCTGATTCGGCAACAGTAGCAGAAAAAACGCTGTGTCATTTTGAAGCGCGACTTCCTGGGGCTGTGCTGCCATTGCGATCTCTGTCTGGCTCCTGCGGGAGACAGAGCTTTTGAATAGAGCATTTGGAGTAAAGTGCTATGATTTGTTTGATGGCAATTAGACTCGCTGTGTTCTCGTGTCTGCTCTTCTTGTTAGAGGCAAGCATGCGCTTTCATCTAAGAGAGGCTTCCTGACTCAGCTTTAACTGCAAAGCCTGCAGCTCATTAAGAGGTCCTGCCATGAAACACTTAAATGGTGTTTACGAAAAGCTGAACGCATGCTTTTCGATTTTCAGCCGCAGCAGGAAAAAAGCTGCGCCGTTTAAAAATGCCAGCTTTCTGGGCTGTCCTGCCAGGGCAAACTCTGACTCTTTTACGCAGGCGGTTTGTGCGGTTTGCAAGCACAGGCTGCTGAAGCTCGCTTGCTGGCAAGGACCTTGAAATGCCATAGAGTTGTCACAGTAAACATGGCTACAGCCAGTACCTCAGCCAGGAGGCTGGAAAGCTAAGGAATGGGCTGGATCCAGCCGGCAAAGCCACGCCTTTAATCCTACCCATATTGCTTGGTAAATTAAAGACTCGTGTGGTCAGAAAAAGAGAGATATACAGTAAAGAGAGATTCAAAGACAAAGAAAATTTCTAAATGGTTTACTGTGTGTTAAAAATATATGCAGACTAAAAGTTGAAGTTCTTAAAGTAAAAAACATAAAAAAAGGAAGAGAGTTTTTTGTGTGGTAGCACACGCCTTTAATCCCAGTGCCTAGAAGGCAGAGACAAACAGATCTCAGTGAGTTCAAGGTGTAGTAGTATACACCTTTAATCCCGAATGCCTGGGAGGCAGAGACAGGCAGATCTCTGAGAGTTCAAAGACAGCCTGGTCTACAGAGTTACTTCAGGTCAAAGATACAGAGAATCTGCCTCAAAAAGCAAAGAGTTAAAAGTAAAAATAAACAAAATAGAGGTTAAAACAAAGCTGCACAAAGATGGAAAATACACAGAGAATTTTGATACTGTATGCTATTATGCTCTCTTTGAATTATTTGAATGCTGAGGAAAGAGCAAAAGCTACTAAAAGATATTTATTTATAAATGCTGCTGAACTAATCCGACATAGATATTTTGATGCCTTGACTTTGAAATTGGGATCTAAGAACATGATGCTTTGGAAAGGAGTTTCTTATTTTGTTTTCACAGAAGATGAGATGCTGTTCATTTCTTCTATTCCGATTTGGTATGATGGACCACGCCCTCCTGAAGGGTTGTTGTGAACATCTCCAGAAAATTGCTTCGCTCAACTGCCAACTGAGATGAAACTAGCACACAGGTTATACCATGAAAGACCTAATTAACGACGCCCCCATTCAGCAGGAAGCAGTTTGGAGAGAAATAACTGCGCCCATATTCCCAAAAAATGTTTATAAATGTTCTTTTACATTTAAAGGGGGATATGATATAGGTATGAATAATTTGCATTAGTATAGATTTTGCTTTATTGATAGAGATTTAAGGTCAATTTTGTTATATGTATAAGTGTTTCTGATTTTGATTAAGGTATTGTGATTGTGTAGTTCATTTAAATATGTACTGTTTATTAAGAAATATAGGATGTTAATGGATAATCATCGATAATAGCAAAGCTTGTAGTCATGTTAGTTAATATTTTCTAGATGTGCGTAGATATATTTTAGATTGACATTCTTCATGTCTTTCAAAGATTACAGAATAGGACATTTAATGTTTTAATAACTGAGGACTTTTCATGACAATGAGACACTCTGCTCCTGGCAGCACCAATGTACTTCAAGAGGAAGATGGGCACCGAAGAGGCACCTTATGGAGTTTGATAGCCATTTGGGCAAGAAACTGCTCTTGCCTAGACTATTGCATAAACTGGACACAGAGAACCCGCAGAGAGAGGACTACTGAACTTGCCTAAGGTGAGATGATCTTTCAGGGTTCCTGATTCATGAAAGAGTCTGTGAGACATTCTGCAGGACACAACAGATAGTGACTGAACTGACTTTGAATTTTCCTGCTTTATGGAAATTTCTGCTGGATACCATGGGCCTGAAGGCTTGAAGATGGATGCCCCAATGGTACAAAAGAACTTTGGGTGACTGTCCAGGCAGCGAGATGTCTTTGTCATTTCTAGAGTTTGAAGTTTCTTAGTTCTTGTTTACTTAGGTAAAATATCTTTCTGGAGTCTTTGATGGAGTTAAGAATAGTTAGTTGTAGTTTTCCTTAGTTATGATAAAGATTATTGTAACTTTTACTTGATAACTGTTTTGTTATATGTAATTTTGCTATGTTAAAGCCTTTTTTTTGTTTAAACCAAAAAAGGGGAAATGATGGAGGAAGGTCATTGGCTAATAAAGGCACTGCCCTGGCCCATTTTATTGGTTAGAGGATAGGTGGGAGGAGTAAACAGAACAGAACGCTGGGAGGAAGAGGAAGTGAGGTGAGAGACTCGACCGCTGTCCTCTCGGGAGCAGACGCCTGAGAGAGATGCCATGCTCCTGACTCCTGGGCAGACGCACGCTATGAAGCTCCGACCCAGGATGGACTAGGCTAGAATCTTCCCGGTAAGACCGGTTCTCACAGATTATTAGAGATGGGTTGATCAGGATAACAGAATTAGCCAGTAAGGGCTAGGGCTAAAGGGCCAAGCAGTGATTAAAAGAATACGATTTGTGTGTTGTTATTTCGGAGCATAAGCTAGCTGAGCAGGCAGCCGGGGTGCTGGGGACGCAGCCCCGCCGCTCTTATTACTTCAAGAAAGTTTTTGTCAACCTCCACTTCAAAGGCCAGTAATGCTTCATTTGAGAAACCCTAATTAAAATTGAATACATGTGACAAGTAAATGGGGAAAGAGGTCTAAATGGGGAGGTGGGCATGGGAACAAGAGGGATCGGGTGAGGGGAATGGAAGTTGAGAGTACTGGAAAAGAAAATTGGAAGCATGGGCATCTCTCATATAAGCTAGAAACCTAGTGCAATGGAAACTCCCAGGAATCTCTGAGGGTGACCATAGGTAAGAGTCCTGGCAATGGGAGATACAAGTCTGAACCAGGCATCTCTTGTAACCAGACAAGACTTCCAGTGGAGGAACTGGAACACCAACCCTGCCACATAACCTTCAACCTTCAATTTGCCCTGCCTACAAAATATGCTGGGGTAAAGGTGGTGCAGAAATTATGGGAGTTGCCAAACAATGACTGGTCCAGATTGAGACCTATACTATGAGAGGGAGCCTACCCTTGACAATGTCTAGAAGGACAGGACTCAGAGGCTGGACAGCCCAGAGACATAGGACAGAACCAAACATGACTGACAAAAAACAAAACTCAATAAAATGACTCCTAATGATTTTCTGCTATACTCACAGGTGTTTGTATAGCCCAATTGTCATCAGAGAGACTTTACCCAATAACTGATGGAAACAGATACAGAGACCCACAGCCAAACATTAGAAGGACTTGGGAAAGCAGGTGGAAGAGGGGAAGAGGGAGAGGACAGAAATCTGAACTAGAGGGCTAAGGACACCATGGGAAAAGACAGAGTCGACTGACCTGTTCTCATGGGGGCTCGTGAACCAGAGAGCTTGCATGGGACTAATGTAGGCCAGCTGCACATATGTTACAGCTGTGTAGCTTGGTTTTATTGTGGGACTACTGCAAGATGGAGTTGGGGGGGGCTATCTCTGACTCTGTTGCCTTCTCTTGGAACACTTTCCCCATGCTAAATTTCCTTAACCAGTCTTAATAGGAGAGCAGGAACCTAATCTTGCTGCAACTTGATATCTCATTGCTGGTTGATATACATGGAAGGCCTGCTCTTTTCTGAAGGGAAAAGAGGAGAGGAGAGTGAAGGGAGGCTAGGGGGAGGGTCTGGGAGGAAAGGAGGGAAGGAAAACTCTGATAAGATTGAAAAATTTAACTAACTGATTAATGAATAAAAAAGAAACTTGTTAAATAAATGAATAGAAAAAAGGAAAAGAAGAAAAGAAGGGGATTGAGTTGTGCGAGGTCCAGAGTTTGCTATTGTCATTGTTTATTGTCCTTAACTATTTGAATTAGTAGGAATTAAAGAACTTACTGTATTATTAATAAAAATGCATTCAGAATCTATTAGATTGACTCTTGTGGGGAGGCTGTTCATTCGTTCCTGAGCATCCTGACTCAAAATAACCACACAGAAATCTTTATCAATTGCAATACTGTTTGGCCAATAGCTTAAGTGTATTTCTGGCTACCTCTAATATCTTAAATTAACCTATTTCTATTATTTTATATTTTACCACCAGGCTTGTGGCATACTGGCAAGGTTCCGGCTGGTGACTTGCATATTTCTTCTCTGGCAACTCCATGGTTTCTTCCTGATTCTGCCTTCTTTCTCCTAGCATTTAGTTTAGTTTTCCCACATGGCTCTATTCTGCTAAGCCACTGGCTGAAACAGATTCATTCATTAACATGATGTGGGAGTTCCCTTTGTGTGCTGTGATTACCATTAATGAATAAAGAACCTGCCTTGGCCTGTTAATAGGGCAGAGCTTAGGTAGGCAGGGAAAACAGAAGTGAATGCTGGGAGAAAGAAGGATAGAGTCAGGGGATGCCATGGATCCACAACCAGAGTCAGACATGCTGAATCTTTGCCAGTAAGCCACTGCCATGTGGTGATATCCAGATTACTAGAATTGGGTTAAATTAATATGTAAGAGTTAGTCAATAAGAAGTTAGAGCTAATGGGCCAAGCGGTGATTTAATTAATACAGTTTCTGTGTGATTATTTCGGGTGTAAGCTAGCCGGGCAGCCCCTCCTTGCAACATTAACCAATAAAAGTAACATATAGACAGAACTTCCCCATAATTGACTTAAAATTATCCATCCTCCAGATGTTGTCAGGGATGTAAAGAAACCAAGCAGAATCAACCACGAACTGTTTGTAGAATTGTATGGTGGTATAGCCTATAGGGAAAATGACTTGACAGATCCTTATAAAACTAAACCTATAATTGTCACACAAACTAATAATTGTACTCTTGGGCATTTATTCAAGGAAAATTGAATTTTTTTAACCTTCAAAAATCTGTGCACAATTATTCAAAGCAGATTTGTCCATAGCAGTCGCAAACTGGAAGCCCAGATTTTCTACAATGGTTAAACAAATCATAGTTTCATCCATACTATGGACCATTACTCACACATAAAAAAAAACTGATTATCAGTACAGACAACTTGAATGAGTCTTTTGAGAATTATCCTGGGTGAAAAAAAAAAAACAAATCTCAAAAGCCTTACTTATACATCAAAAAATCTTACTTAGATGATATTTTACGACATTTATTTTTATTATTTTTAATTACATGTATATATTAGTCAGGGTTCTCTAGAGTAACAGAACTTATAAAACAAATATCTCTGTGGATATATTTACATATACATGCATATTTTATCATATATATTGGGACTTATTGAAATATATATATATAATTTATTATAAATTTCAGTCTAACTAATCCAGCAGTGGTTGACTGTGAATAAAAAAAAAAAATTCCAAGAATCCAGTATTTGCTCAGTCCAAAAGGCTGGATGCCTTACCTGACCTTCAATATATGTTGGAATCCCAAAAATGTAGGCTTCAATGCCGGTAAAGGAATGGATAAGCTAGTCTGGACTAGAAGTGGATTCAACCACTTCAAAACAAACAGAAAAATCTCTCAAAGGTGTATCCTTCATTTCTGGATTGTAGCTCATCCCAGTTATAGTCAAGCTGACAACCAAGAATAGCCACCATGGTGTATATCTGTGTGGGTATGTACATGTGAGTGCAGTACCCAGAGAAGCCATGGACACATGGAGTTATAGGCTGTTGTGAATTCCCTGATGTGGATACTGGGGATTGGATGCAGGTCTGCCATGATAGTAGTGTATGCTCTTAAATGTTGACCTCTCTCTCCAGTTTCCTATTTTAAAAATTATTCATTTTGTTTTATTTAGATAACATTCCCAATATAACAAAATCATACCAAAAGAGGCCATAATACTGGTTGCCTGTAGTTAAAAATGGCTAAAGGGACAGGAGGAAGGTAGGAAGGTCTTCAAAATACTAACTTTTGTGCTAATATAATTGCTCGATACCTTGAGTGAGTTAAAGTAAATTAAGGACAATTGAACAATTTTGTTGCATTCATTCACTATCAGTGTCCTGCCTGTGTTATTTTACTAGAGTTTTTAAGATGTAATTGAATGAAAGCACAAGCAAGGTACACAAGCTCTCTAATTTTTAAAATTATTTTTACTCGGTATTCACATACTTTTAAAGGTACAGTATGATGACACATGTATATACTATGCAGTGAAAAACTCTTGTAAAAAAACACTGGTAGCTCATTAAATATTAACTACGTCCATATATTAGGAATTTTCATACTTTCCTAATTGGCTTCAAATATGTCACAAGTCATTGCTATTTTCCCTTTTAATGTCATAGGAATCCAGAAGTAACATTTCCTTTCGGAGTTTTGATGCCTTTTGTCACTCCCTACCTACTCCCCTTTGCTGTTTCAATCCATATTCCAATTAGATTGATATTTTTATTTTCTACAACTGAAATGTGAGATATCTCTCTCTCTCTCTCTCTCTCTCTCTCTCTCTCTCTCTCTCGCCAAGAGTTCATAAATAGCCATTCTAACTTGGATAAGTTGATATCTCATTTTGGTTTTGATTGATTTTCATTTCCTTGATGACTAATGATATTGAATAATTTTTCATGTACCCAATGACCATGTATGTATTCTCTTTAAGAAGTATCTATTTAGATCCAGAGCCCATTGCTAGTTGGATTACTTATTTAATGGTATAAGGTTTTGAGTGCTTTATATATTCTGCATATGGATCTCATTTCAAAAAATAGTATTTTTACCCACCTGTAGCTTGTATCATAAATCCTCTGAATGTTTCCTTTTATGTAAAAAAGTTTTTAAGTTTGACAAAATCATATTTCCCTGATATTGCTTTTGTTGATGCTCCATTTGGGGTCTTACAAAAAAATCTTTGAGAGACTATAGAGATATTTCAGTTGCTAAAGTGCTTGCCATATGTCCTACTTATCTTTAATTGTCAACTTAACACATCCAAGAGTCATCTGAAAGGAAATCACAATTAATGAATTGCGTAGATCTGACTGACCTTTGTGTGTGTGGGGGGGATTGTCTTGATTATTATTAGTTGATGTAGGAAATCCCAGCCCACTGAGGGTATCACCATCACTGAGCAGATGGTGATGAACTGTAGAGGAAAGATAACTATGCATGAGCAAGCCAACAAGCATTCCTGCCTTGGTTTCCTGCACAGACTTCCTTCAATGATAGACTACAAGTCAAATAAATAATTTCTTCCCCTACATTACATTTGTGAGGGTGTTTTACCACAGCAACAGAATGGAAACTAGAACACTATGTAAGTATGAGACCCAATTTCAGTCTCCAGGATCCACGTCTAAAGGCCATGCATGGTAACACACACCGGCAATTTTAGCACTGGAATTCTGGAGACAGATTTACAGGCTTTCTGGCCAGCCATACTAGCCTATTTAATGATCTTCAGGTTACTGAAAGAATCATGTCTTAATAAACAAAATGGATGGCACCCCAAAATACTCTCTTACACACATGTGCACAAATGTGTGTGCATCCTACGTAAACATAATACACTCTGTACAATATGCATACATTTACACAAATTTACTAAAAACAGAAAAATGTTTGCCCATTTGTCTTAAAATGCTTCCTCTATATTTTCCAACAACAATTTCATATATTTAGGTCTTAATATTCATCTAGGTATTTGACATATTTTTAGTTGATATTTGTGTGTGGTAAGAGGAGGAACTAGTTTCCCTCCTTTGAATTTATCCAGTTCTCCCAGTATCTTTTATTTGAATACTTTCCCCAATGTAGAATACTTTCCCCAATGCAAGATTTTAGTGATTTTGCCAAAAAGCAGTTGCATGTGCATATGTGGATTAATTTCTGGAGTATTTATTGCAGTCATCCTCATCTACTTTATCTACAAAGTGCCACTGTCTTTCCAGCTACATGTACTTTGCTAGAACAAAATAACATCATCTGTTGGTAGCACAAACAAAGCACAAGAAATAAATTCATCCTGTGTTTGACTATAACATGTCTCCAATTTAGTATGATTATAGAACCAATGAAGACTATGTCATCAGAATCTTTAAAGAATAACATTCCACAAAGCCAGCACATTGCGTAGGATCAAAACCCCATGCCATTGTCCTTGGCTTCTCATCAGCCCTCATTGTTCGCCATGTTCAGAGAGTCCAGTTTTAACCCATGCTTTTGCAGTCACAGTCCAGCTGGCCTTGGTGAGCTCCCAGTAGATCAGCTCCACTGTCTCAATGGGTGGGTGCACCCCTCGTGGTCCCGACTTCTTTGCTCATGTTCTCCCTCCTTCTGCTCCTCATTGGGACCTTGGGAGCTCAGTCCAGTGCTCCAGTGTGGGTCTCTGTCTCTATCTCCATCCATCATCAGATGAAGCTTCTATGATGATATGCAAGATATTCGTCAGTATTGCTTTAGGCTAGGGTCATTTCCGGTTCCCTATCCTCAGCTGCCCAAGGAACTAACTGGGGACCTCGGCTTGGGCTCCTGGGAGCCACTCTAGGTTCAAGTCTCTTGCCTACCCTAAGGTGGCTCACTTAACTAAGAATTGTGCTTCCGGGGAGCCTAGCCAGTTTGGATGTTCACCTTCCTAGATATGGACAGAGGGGGGAGGACCTAGGACTTACCACAGGTCAGGGAACACTGACTGCTCTTTGGACTGGAGAGGGAGGGGGAGAGGAGTGGGAGGAGGGGGAGAAGGATGGGAGGAGGGGGAGAAGGGTGGGAGGAGGGGGAGGGAAATGGGAGGCTGGGAGGAGGTGGAAACTTGTTTTTTTTCTTCCTTTTCTTAATAAAAAAAAAGAATAACATTCCAAAAAATGTTTTCGAAGTAGATTTTATTCCCAGTGTTACTTATTCAATATATATATATATATATATATATATATATATATATATATATATATATATCAGAAAATTGATTATATAAAAAGTATATATATAATCAATATGTTTCTGATTAGAACTTTGTGCTTATCACCTACATACATGTTGAGACTGCAATGTATGTTCTTTGGTTAATTTATCAGTTAAATATATCCTGTTTATTACCAAGGAACAGTGGACTTTCGCCCCTGGTGAAGTGATGCTAGTAGCTTTGCTTCTAAACCAGTCACCATCATACCTCTAGTACTAATGAGATTCAGAGAACAGTGGATCAAAGATATAAATCCTGCTTTGAAAAATGAAAGATGTTACTATTTCTGAAACTACGGAAGGTAGAGAGCCATAGGAGAGGGTAAGGTTAGGTCTTTCAACTCCTCTGTTTGATTTATTTGACACATAGAAGATAATTATAGTCTACATGTCAAGACAAGATAGAATCAGAGTCAGCGTGATTTCAGAGAAACATCCGAAAAATGACATGGGGCAAATATATTATGTGTCTATAAAAGGTGAAGCAATTTCTCTTTAGTTAGTGAACAATATGATAATTAAAGAAATCATCTTGCAAAATTTTAGAAGAAAGCTGGATTAAGAAAAGAAAAAAATTCTACATATTAGACTCAGAATAATTATATGTGTATTAACAAAGATGTTGGAAATGGTATGAATGTATCCTAAGGCACAAAAAGATGCTGAAAAAATGAGTTGGTAGTGAGGATTATTGCCTTGATCCTGTTGCTAATGTAAGTGCTTATATATACACTTTTGTAAAGGGTTTGCTCTTATTCTGGATAAATATGCACGCCCTATTTTAGGAAATATGCTAAAAAGTTTGTCATTCTTGAAAATTTCATACATGTATACAATGAAACATGATCCTATTTATAGTCCATTTATCACTTACTAATAATTTTGTTATGAATTTTAACCGATAAACGATAAAAAATGCAGGGCTCATAAATGTCTTGAGAAAATCAAATATCTTCTTTAGTGATCTGAAAACCATTTTTGATATATACTTTTCTTGACGTTTCCTCTGTATTGGGTGGAATCTTTTAAATTTACTGTAACTTTAAATTTATAAAAGGAATTTTATAGAACTTTTGGGGAAAGGGAGCATTATCATTATCTTATTTAAATCTTAGAGATAGTTGAGTCTCTTAGGAATAGATTTGGACTTTTATCTTTTTTTGAGCATTGGAACAGCTTGGATAGACTGGATATTACTTTAAAGATTTGATAGCCTTAATACTAGGAATTATCTAGTCATAATGGCTTATGAAAGGGAAGTAAATTTTTGAGAACAAAAATATCTTTAATACTCTATTAAGTCTTTTTAACTCTACTCATGTCAAATTAAATAAATTTTATTTTCTTAGAAAATGTTCCAGTAATATAAATTTTCAAATCTTTGGGTAGGTTACTATAATTCTTTTGTATATTTCCTAGAATAAAGCCTAATTTTACAATACTTGTCTTCTTTTTAATAATATTCTCATTTATTCTTTAGAAATTCTGTACAGTTTATGTGATGTATTTGAGACTATGTCTTCTTCTAGTAGCTAGAGTACCAATTATGACAGGATTTAATAAACTAATATAATGTCATTAACATGAGAAAAATTGGATATCAAACTATTAAGAATATTTTACTTGGTGAAAGCCTTGTTCTTAACAGAGTTCAAAGTGGCCATTGTCTAGGTGGTCTAAAGTAATCCAAAACCTCCTTGCCTCATGTTCTTCTATATTTTGAGAATCAAGAATACCACCAATGAGACACTACTTTAAATTCCGCATTTAGAGGTTCCTAGGTCAAGTACGAACATGTTCTGTTAAATACATATCACAATCCCCATTCTCTTCAAATTAATTATATGTTAATTTAATATATGTCCACTGTCCACAAATGGGCAAGTGTAAATTAATGAAGAGCTAGTAATAGTATGTTTAATAGACTCTAAGACAGACATTAGATCCTTATAGCTCCTTTCTATAACAAAAACTTCTGACTGATTTAATTTATAAATATAATTTATCAGAGTATAAGAAAGTTGTTTATTCTTTTGCTTTGAGTTGACTAATACATCTTCATAATTCCTTTGGCTGTATTTACTCTATTTTTAAACTGAGCATGCTTAGGACTACTTGATAAAATGAATGAAACTAAGTCTATTTCTCTTAAATCTGAAAAAAATAGATTTTGGGCATAGGGCTATGTAGGGTGTTTATCAAGTTACAAGTACTCTGGAATTCAACTCACCACATGTAGCTTTCTCTATGCATGGGTGCCCATCAGCTCTAAGACTGAACATAATAAGCATTGATCCCTTTTCTCACTGGGAGGTATTTTTATGTGTGTGGTGTAATGAGCTTCTCTGGTAAGTCTCCTCAGAGAAACCCACTGATAAGATACAACACTTCAAAATGCACAGAAAAAGAAATCAATCAAAGCCATATCAAATAAGATTAGTGCAAACTCGTATATACCATCTTTTTAGTATCCCAAGGAAAATCACACTTTGTTTATATCAAGAACATATTAGAAACTCGATTCTCATTCCTTGTTTAGTCTCAAGAAGCTAGCTGCAGAGAAATCAGGTAGAAATATTCAAGAAGGCTGAAGCTAGGGTCCATTTTCATCTCTTCTCTGCGTATTACTGACCTACCCAGGATAGTTATATAATGGGTACTTTGATTCCATCTATAGCCCTATATTACTCTGTGTGAACCTGAGATTATTCCTTGCTTTACCTGGAGGTAAAGAAGGCTGTCTGTTTGCTAATAACAATTACAAATGGCTAATTAGAAATTGACTCATTTAATTGTGTAAGCTATATTTTGATGATCCTTTTTTTGTTTGTTTGTTTTGATGCTTCTGAAAAATCTCTTGATTTGTTTCTATTTCTGATGTGGAATTCTCCTGTGTATGCTGTGAATATGTTATATTACCATTGGTTAATAAAGAAGCTGTTTTGCCCTATGGCAGGCCAGAATATAGGTAGGCAGAAAAACTAAACTGAATGCAGGAAGAATGAAGGCATAACCAGGCAGAGTCCATGTAGCTGCTGAAGAAGAAAGATGCCAGAGGTAAGCCACAGCCCTATGGCAATAAACATATTAATAGAAATGGATTAATTTAAGATGTAAGAGCTAGCTAGGAATATGTCTGAGCTATTGGCCAGAGTTGTAATTAATATAGTTTTATGTGATTATTCTAGTCTGGGTAGCCTGGAAATGAAAAAACAGTCTCTGTTTACATAATGACACCCAACATTCAGCAGTGTATATCCACATACAGCCTAAGAAAGCTTAAAAAGGAGTTTCTACATCCACAAAAATGGGAGTCAATTGGAGTTTCTTGGTAGCCACGTATTTTCAGATAGACTCTGTTTGCCGGTGGCTAGCAGAGACACTGTTCCTTTAAGAGATAGCTTCCTGGTTCATGCTGGTGGCAGGACTGGCTCTGGCTCTTTCAGGAGGGCCTGCTACAGAACATTTGAATGAAGTCTGTGAGCAGCATGAGGCACAATGCTTTTTTTTTTTAATAATTTTTTTATTAAGAAAAGAAGAAAAAAAACATAAACAAAAAACAAGTTTCCACCTCCTCCCAGCCTCCCATTTCCCTCCCCCTCCTCCCACCCTTCTCCCCCTCCTCCCACTCTTCTACCCCTCCCCCCACTCCTCTCCCCCTCCCTCTCCAGTCCACAGAGCAGTCCAGGTTCCCTGCCCTGTGGTAAGTCCTAGGTCCTCCCCCCTCCGTCCATATCTAGGAAGGTGAACATCCAAACTGGCTAGGCTTCCACAAAGCCAGCACATTAAGTAGGATCAAAACCCCGTGCCATTGTCCTTGGCGTCTCATCAGCCCTCATTGTTCGCCATGTTCAGAGAGTCCGGTTTTATCCCATGCTTTTTTGGTCACAGTCCAGCTGGCCTTGGTGAGCTCCCAGTAGATCAGCTCCACTGTCTCAGTGGGTGGGTGCACGCCTCGTGGTCCCGACTTCTTTGCTCATGTTCTCCCTCCTTCTGCTCCTCATTGGGACCTTGGGAGCTCAGTCCAGTGCTCCAGTGTGGGTCTCTGTCTCTGTCTCCATCCATCACCAGATGAAGGTTCTATGATGATATGCAAGATATTCGTCAGTATTGCTCTCGGATAGGGTCATTTCAGGTTCCCAATCCTCAGCTACCCAAGGAACTAACTGGGAACCTCATGTTTGGCACTTGGGAGCCCCTCTAGGGTCAAATCTCTTGCTCACCCTAAAGTGGTTCCCTTAACTAAGAATTGTGGTTCCGTGCTCCCCTATCCACCTTTCCTTTATCCCAATTCTCCTGATTCCCCAAGTCCCCCCTCCTTCCCTTCTACCTTTTCTCTCCCCATCTCCCCTTACCCCCATCCCACCCCACCCCCAAGATCCTAATTTTCTCCCCGGCAATTGGGTCTACTTCCCTTAGCCAAGAGGATAACTATATGTTTTTCCTTGGGTTCACCTTCTTACTTAGCTTCTTTAGGTTCACCTATTGTAGACTCCGTGGCCCTAATTTATGGCTAGAAACCAATTATGAGCGAGTACATCCCATGTTCATCTTTTTGGGTCTGGGACACCTCACTCAGGATAGTGTTTTCTATTTCCATCCATTTGCCTGCAAAATTCGAGAAGTCATTGTTTTTTACCGCAGCGTAGTACTCTAGCGTGTATATATTCCATACTTTCTTCATCCATTCTTCCATTGAAGGGCATCTAGGTTGTTTCCAGGTTCTGGCTATTACAAATAATACTGCTATGAACATAGTTGAACAAATCCTTTTGTCATATGATAGAGCATCTCTTGGGTATATTCCCAGGAGTGGTATTGCTGGGTCCAGGGGTAAGTTGATCCCGAATTTCCTGAGAAACCGAAACACTGACTTCCACAGTGGTTGCACAAGATGGCATTCCCACCAGCAATGGATGAGGGTACCCGTTCCTCCACAGCCTCTCCAGCAAAGGTTATCCTTGGTGTTTTTGACTTTAGCCATTCTGACAGGTGTAATATGATATCTCAAAGTTGTTTTGATTTGCATTTCCCTGATTGCTAAGGAAGTTGAGCATGACTTTAAATGCTTAATGGCAGTGACATAGACCCCCTGCACTTCTGGAGCTGGGGCAGTCGGCATGACTCATCGAACTGGTGGTAAATGTACCTCCATCATATTGAAAGACTGAGAGAGGCAGCATCCAGGGCTACAGCAATCACACTGCTTACCATTTAGAAAAGGATTTCAGATACACAGTAGAAAAGATTCAGACATAAAAGACCTCTAAACAAGACACAATGTGTTTAAAAAATGTATGTAGTTTTAAGTAAAAAAGAAAATGGGTACAGGCAGCTATAGAAAGAGTTTTAAAAATAAAACAAAATCTTTAAAGAGACATTAAAAGTAATATAAAAGAGTACAGCCAGTCATAGATTAAAGGAGTGAAGGTAATAAAATAATCAGTTAAAAAGTAATAAAGTAAAAAATAAGTCATGTAAAAACAGAATATACACAGAGAGTCTGTATTATGTATACTACTGTGCTTTCTTTGAATTTTTTGATTGTTAGTTATTTAAATGCAGAGAGACGTTTCATTCTGGGGACTGCAATGCTAAACCAACATATATATTTTAAAGGTATCTTGACTTTAAAATTTGAGTCTGAGGATATGTTATTTTGAAAAAGAGGTTCTTCTTTTGTTTCCACAGAAGATAGGAACCTGTGGATTACTTCCAGGCTGATGTGGTTTGATGGAACAAGACCTACCAAGAAAATCTTCGTGAATCCTAAAAATACTTTACCCAACAAATAGCAGGAAGCAGTTTTGACAAAACTATGCCCAAATTTCAAAAATGATTGTTTATAAATGTTTATTTTCATTTTAAAAGGATGGTTATAAATATTAATAGCCACAGCCAATTTCTAAAAAAATAAATAAATAAGAACAAGAAGGATATGATATAGAGATGAAAGCTTTGCATTGGTGTGGATCTTGGTCTATTGATACAAATTTAAGGTTGATTTTGTTACACTGTGTGCATATGTGTGTATTTCTACCCTTGTTTAAGGTATTAAATTTATACAGCTCATTTAAAATGCAATGGATAATTAAGAAAAACAGATTAATAGACAATAATTTATAATAATCAAACATTTGGTCATATTAATTAGATTTTCTGAATATGCAGAGATACATTTCAACTAGATAGATAATCTTCAACACTTCAAAGACCTATAGAATATGGCATTTAAAAGATTTTAAGAACTTAGACTTTTTTCAATGGTGTCAGGTTCTAGCAGTTCCCTTTACTTCAGAGAGATTGATGGGCACTGAATAAACTCATTATGGTATTTGCCTTCAGTGCTACAAGGCTAGTCATTTGGACAAGAAACTGCTCTTTTCTGGATGGTATGCTGTGTAAACTGGACATAAAGGACACATAGAAAAATGACTGCTGAACTTGTCTAAAGAAGGTAAGACAGCCCTTCAGGGTTCTTGCTTCATGAAAGGGTCTGCCAGATGTCCTGCAGGATACAGAAGAAAGTGACTGACAAACTGCCAATATAGTCAAAACAGTCTTTCAGATTCCCTGTTTCATGGAAAAGTTTCCCGGATACTATGGGTCTGTAGGCTGAAGATGAATGCCCCAACATTACAGAAGAACGTTGGGTCACGGTAAAGGCAGTGAGATATCTATGACAAGTCTAGAGTTTTGAAAGTTTCCTACCATACACTTTCTGTTTGCTTAGGTAATATTATATCCTTCTGGGGTCTTTGAAGAATTGATAAGAGTTGAAGAGTTATGATAAAAGATAGATATATAACTTTAGACTCTCTGAGAAATATTGTAACTGTAATTCTTGTTTGATACTTGCTTTGTTATATGTAGTTTTACGATGTTAAAGTTAAAAGCTTTCTTTTTAATTAGACAGAAAAGGGGAGATGATGTGGGAGTCCCCTCTGTATGTAATACTGTGAATATGCTTTATTAACATTGGTTAATAAAGAAGCTGCTTTGGCCTATGGCAGGGAAGAACATAGCAAAGTGGGAAATCCAAACTGAAATGGAGGAGGAATGAGGGCAGAGCCAGGCAAATGCCATGTAGTCACCCAAGAAGCAGAGGTAACAAACCATGTGCTAAAATATAAAATATTAGAAATGGGTTAATTCAGGACATAAGAGCAGGTTAATAAGAATCCTAATCTAATTAATTAATATAGTTTCTATGTGATTATTTGGATCTGGGTGGTCAGTAACTAAAGTGTATTCTACCTTTACATATTTCTCCAAAGTAAAGACACATGTATCCAATACATTATTTTAGATGTATGTTCCAAAACAAGATAGGTTGCTTGATTTTAGCTTCTATCTTGCCAAATACATTATTGCCGTGTAACATATCCCGTATCATTGTTTCCCTAATTCTATGGTTATAAAGAATACAAGGGGATCATATTAAAATGCAATTTATCTCAGACTGGGTAGAACCTTAGAGTCTACATTTTTTTACTCTCAAAGCAGTAAGCACAAACCACAATACAAGGAGGGCTATATTGTTACACAGAAATGCTAAGTAATCCTAGACTGTGTTAAAAACTCAAGAAAAAGAGAAAGAACCTGGGTAATGGAAGAAATATATGATGGTCTGTATTTTTAAACAATAGCTATCAGGTTCAGTAAGTGAGCAAATAATTTTCTATCACTGGGCAAAGCTCTACAATTTGAAAATATGTTGTGTCTGAGGCCCAATAATGTGCACAATTAACTTTAAAAAACATTAGAACTATGTAAGATAAACAGGGAGTGTTCTTGACACAGTTAGTTCTATTTCAGTTCCTGTAAGGATAGAAGTTTTTCACTCATGATTTCTCAGGTAATGAGAAAAGACGCCTGAAGTGTGACATAAATGGACTTCAAGAGGCATTAGTGTTAATACAAAAAAATCCTTTGCCTCAAGGTCATTGAAAACATTTCAAATTAACAGGAATGTGAATAGGAATTGGCAAGGCAGAATTTTCCTTCTTAAGTGGGCCAGTTGATGAGCTCAAGTCTGTTCATAATCATCCAAATATTCAAATGGTCTAAGGCAGGAGGAAACAGCAGTGTTAGAGTGCACCAGAGTTAGGTTGACTTGAAATCAGGGAAAGAGATGTCAAAGGAATCTTTTCTGAAGCTACTTTTCTGTTTCTTCCTCCCTTTTTCCTTCCTTCTTGCCTCATCCCTTCTTTCCTTTGTCTCTCCCCTCTTTTCTTTCTTTCTTTCTTTCTTTCATTCATTCTTTCTTTCTTTCTTCCTTTTTTGCCTTCTTTTCTTTCTTTTTTTTTGTTGTTGTCTGGATTTTTTTTCATTGAGAAAAGGAAAAATAAGTTTCCCCCTCCTCCCAGCCTCCCATTTCCATCACGCTCCTCCCACCCTTCTCCCCCTCCCCCCACTCCTCTCCCCCTCCCTCTCCAGTCCAAAGAGCAGTCAGGGTTCCCTGCCCTGTGGAAAGTGCAAGGTCCTCCCCCTCCGTCCATATCTAGGAAGGTGAACATCCAAACTGGCTAGGCTCCCACAAAGCCAGAACATGAAGTAGGATCAAAACCCCGTGCCATTGTCCTTTGCTTCTCATCAGCCCTCATTGTTCGCCATGTTCAGAGAGTCCGGTTTTATCCCATGCTTTTTCAGTCACAGTCCAGCTAGCCTTGGTGAGCTCCAATTAGATCAGCTCCACTGTCTCAGTGGGTGGGTGCACCCCTCGTGGTCCTGACTTCCTTGCTCATCTTCTCCCTCCTTCCGTTCCACATTGGGACCTTGGGAGCTCAGTCCAGTGCTCCAGTGTGGGTCTCTGTCTCTATATCCATCCATCACCAGATGAATGTTCTATGGTTATATGCAAGATATTCATCAGTATTGTTATAGGATAGGGTCGTTTCAGCTTCCCTATCCTCATCTGCCCAAGGAACTAACTGGGGACATCGCCTTGGGCTCCTGGGAGCTACTCTAGGTTCAAGTCTCTTGCCAGCCCTAAGGTGGCTCCCTTAACTAAGAATTGTGCTTCCGTGCTCCCCTATCCAGTCTTCCTTTATCCCAATCATCCTGTTTCCCCAAGTTCCCCCCATCCTCCCCTTCTCACTTTTCTCTCCCCATCTCCCCTTACCCCCAACCCACCCCACCCCCAAGATCCCACTTTCCTCCCTGGCAATTTTGTCTACTTCCCATAACCAAGAGGATAACTATATGTTTTTCCTTGGTTTCACCTTCTTATTTAACTTCTTTAGGTTCACCAATTGTACACTCCGTGACCCTTATTTATGGCTAGAAACCAATTATGAGTGAGTACATCCCATGTACATCTTTTTGGGTCTGGGTTACCTCACTCAGGATAGTGTTTTCTATTTCCATCCATTTGCATGCAAAATTCGAGAAGTCATTGGTTTTTATCGCAGCGTAGTACTCTACTGTGTATATATTCCACACTTTCTCATCCATTCTTCCATTGAAGGACATCTAGGTTGTTTCCAGGTTCTGGCTATTACAAACAATGCTGCTATGAACATAGTTGAACAAATGCTCTTGTCATGTGATAGGGCATCTCTTGGGTATATTCCCAAGAGTGGTATGGCTGGATCCAGGGGTAGGTTGATCCCGAATTTCCTGAGAAACCAAAACACTGATTTCCAAAGTGGTTGCACAAGATTGCATTCCCACCAACAATGGATGAGTGTACCCCTTCCTCCACAGCCTCTCCAGCAAAGGCTATCATTGGTGTTTTTGATTTTAGCCATTCTGACAGGTGTAAGATAATATCTCAAAGTTGTTTTGATTTGCATTTCCCTGATTGCTAAGGAGGTTGAGCATGACCTTAAGTGTCTTTTTGCCATTTGAACTTCTTCTGTTGAGAATTCTTTGTTCAGTTCAGTGCCCCATTTTTTAATTGGGTTAATTAGCATTTTAAAGTCTAGTTTCTTGAGTTCTCTATATATTTTGGAGATCAGACCTTTGTCTGTTTCGGGGTTGGTAAAGATCTTCTCCCAGTCAGTAGGTTGCCTTTTTGTCTTAGTGACAGTGTCCTTTGCTTTACGGAAGCTTCTCAGTTTTAGTAGGTCCCATTTATTCAATGTTGCCCTTTATGTCTGTGCTGTTGGGGTTATACCTAGGAAGCGATCTCCTGTGCCCATGTGTTGTAGGTTACTTCCCACTTTCTCTTCTATCAGGTTCAGTGTGTTCGGACTGATATTGAGGTCTTTAATCCATTTGGACTTGAGTTTTGTTCATGGTGATAGATATGGGTCTATTTTCATTCTTCTACAGGTTGACAACCAGTTGTGCCAGCACCATTTGTTGAAGATGCTTTCTTTCTTCCATTGTATAGTTTTAGCTCCTTTATCGAAAATGAGGTGATCATAGGTTTGTGGGTTGAAGTCAGGGTCTTCTATACGATTCCATTGGTCAACTTCTCTGTTTTTATGCCAGTACCACACTGTTTTCACTCCTTAATGTATTTCACAATATAGAAACAGAAGAGTCGTTGCTAAATTCCTTTTATGAAGCTACAGTCACTCTGATACCAAAACCGCACAAAGATTCAACCAAGAAAGAGAATTACAGGCCAATCTCACTCATGAATATCGACGCAAAAATCCTCAACAAAATACTGGCAAGCCGTATCCAAGAACACATTAGGAAAATTATCCATTATGATCAAGTAGGCTTCATCCCAGAGATGCAGGGCTGGTTCAACATATGAAAATCTATCAATGTAATCCATCTTATAAATAAACTGAAAGAAAAAAACCATATGATCATTTCATTAGATGCTGAAAAAGCATTTGACAAAATCCAACATCTCTTTATGATAAAAGTATTGGAGAGATTATGGATACAAGGGTCATACCTAAATATAATAAAAGCAATATACAGCAAGCCGACAGCTAACATCAAATAAAACGGAGAGAAACTTAAAGCCATCCCACTAAACTCAGGAACACGACAAGGCTGTCCACTCTCGCCATACCTCTTCAATATAGTGCTTGAAGTTCTTCTTTTCTTTCTTTACTTTCTTTCTCTACTTTCTTTCTCCTTCCCTCTCTCCCTCTCTTTCTTTCTTCCCCTCTCCCTATTCATTGTAACAGAATCATGCTATCTCACTATGTAGCCCAAGCAGACTCAGACTTGTGACATACCTCCTGCTTCAGATATTTTAGTATAGGAATTACAAAATCTGTGCCATTATAGTTGCCTCTGTTTTATTTTCTTGACAAGAAGAAAATAACTTGGATGAATACAGAAGGAAAAAATGGCACCTCTTGATACTCAAGTGACGGTTTTGAATATTTGTAAATAATAAAAAGGAGCACTGAGCAAGGAGTCAGGTTATCTGAGTTTCACTGCTAATGATGCTATTTGATCTGGGTTTTCAGCTATATTAATGTTTTAGAGAATTGATCCAGGTAAGAGTTTTCTTAAGAGTAACAGGTGGTTAAGTAGAATTGTGCAGGAAATTATTCCCCATAGCCAAATTGATATGCAGATATTTGGTTAAATATACATGCTTCACTAGTGTCAGGCTTCCTGAATTCTTTAGGTGAAATCTCTCTCAGCATAGATAACTCTATTTGGATATATTCTCAAAAATTTAATACAGACCATTTTGATAGGACCATCATACAAGATTAATGTTCCATAAAGATTATTTTGGAAAAGTGGATGTTTTTAGAGCTACTTCCAATTTTAACACACTATTACCTGTTAACAAAAATTAATTATAGAATATATTGAAATCCTACTTACATAAACTTTAAAAATATGGATAGTAACATTATTTTTGGAAGTTGTTGCTGTTTCAACTTGATATAAATCTGATTTTTAAAACTCCTTTTAATATATTTTCAAGGTCAATACACTTTATTGTACAATTTTATTTGAAGGATTAATAGCAGCATAAAATTATAATCAGGAGAGTCACAACCATTTGATATTTTGAAAGATATTTTTCAAAAATCAAAGTGATTGATGAATTAACTTTATTATTTTCATTTTAAATCAAGATTCATCTTTCTCATTCAGTTTGCTTCATGTTCCAGTTTGATTATGGCAATGCCACCTTTTCATTTCAGTCCAATTTTAACAACCTTTGTCTGAACTTTTTTCCTAATACAACAAAGAATAATGGAGTTAGTAAATATCTTCAATATTAGTAATAAGTTGCAAGGTTAAAATGAAATTCATTATTATGGTCAGATATATTATTGTTGTCACATTAGTCTAAAGATAATTTATTTTAACTGTCTATTCCTTGATAACAGTATCCAATTTATTTGTATCTCTTTACCTTACCTTCAAAATATAATTTATGATGACTGTCTAAATGTCTTCAAATTGACTTCAAAATTTTTAACTTATTGGCATTAAAATATTGAAAATCAAAAGAATATTAATATCTCTGAGAGTAGGAGATGATGACCTTCATTCCACAGACTCATCACCATAGCAGTATTAATCTTAGTATTTAAATAATGGTCTTCATATTGGTTACTTTTATTGAAATTCTAGGTTTTGTTTGTAACCTTGTCTAGAAAAATGAGGGTTATACAGAATGACCTTTAATGTTACCTTCCAACTTGTTCTGAATCCATTCATTAAGAAAACAAGTTACCTGACAAAGGTGCAAACCTGTTTTCTTTTTTCTCTTAAAGTGGGCTGTTTTCCACACTTCAATTGTGCAGTGGTGTTTTCTGAAGAGCCTATCGTACAAGATCATATAACTGATATTTAAGGGATAAATCACAGGTTTCTGACTAGAGAGGAGTTTTACTGATTTTTGGTGATCAGGAATAAAGAAAAGATTGTGCTATGCCAGCCATCCTTTTACAGCTGATGGTATTTTAAATATAAATATCAAATTCTATTTCCCTTTAGCACTCTTTAAAGCAAATAGTGAATCTATGAATTAGAGGTAATAATCGTTCAGATGACTTGTCACTAGCTATGATCCCCAAATGGTTTAAGGACAATGACCAGTTTCTCATCTTAAGAACATTTGTATTTAATAACTGATGATGAGCATGTGTTGCTACTACTTCTTTCCATTTAATTACTATTCTATTTTGATCAAACAAATTAATTAGAAGAGCTCCAATACATCATGTGTGAAAACAGCAAAGCACTTAATTAACATGTGTTGCCCTGGTGGAGAGTAATAGAAAAGCATAGCAATATTGAGTAGGCTCAGAAGGGCAACTTCAACGAAAGTGAACAAACAAAAGACTGGATGCATTACAGAACTCTACTCTCATTTAAGAACTACCCATGACAACTACAGATCACGATGTAATTAGAGTCTCCCTTGTTCTCTTTGACTCCCTATCTGTGCTCCCAGTTTGGGAGAAGGAAACCGTACATGGAAGATGAGAACTAATAAATGTTGAATAACTCTATTGTACTAAAACTCAATATTTATTGAATATTTATTAGCATCTAGGTAATAAGATGTTTTTAAATGACTGTCATATTTATCTTTCTAGCAATTCATGTGACTGGTCATCTAAAAAATGATCACTATAAACAGAAAACTCAAAAATATATAGCTGTTTCAAGTTGCAAAGCTACTAAATGAGGGAGGGCAAATAATTTTACCCTATCATTATTTTTTTACTTGAAAATGTTTTCTTACATTTCCAGCTACTTTGAAGTTCTGTACAAAAATGTTGGCCTAGTACAAAAGGTATCATTTGAGAAACAACAAGGATTGATGCAACTGGTTTTTTTTTAAGTTTGGGTATGAAGTTTATTTGGTGGATTATGGAGGGGAAAGAGAAGGAGGGGGAAGAAGAAAGAGAGACAGAGAGAAAGACAGATACAGAGAGAGGGAAGGGGAGAGGCAGTAGTTACCTCTTCAGAAGTGGAATGGAAAAAGAGAGAGGTAGCTGGGTTTTATGTACACATAGGATGTGGTTTTTACTGATTAAAACACAGTCCAGTCTTTATTTTTGTTGTGTCAGAATCATAAATCCGAGGTGGAGTTGTCAGTTCCTGTTATTTTATTTTCTATATATTAGCTACAATATAATTACACCACTTCCCCGTTTTTATTCTTCCCTTCAAACTCTCTGATGCCTCCCATTTCTTCTTACATTCACAATCTCTTAGATGATCCTGCTGTAGTATTAGGATTCCATAGAGCAGTGGTTAGATCATTGGTCTTATAAATCCTGCTGTATTAGTTACTTTTTTTTTCATCACTGTGACAAAACATCTGACAGAAGCAATTGAAGAGCAGAGAGGTTTATTTTGTTCATAGTTTTAGAGGGTAGAGTCTGCAATGGCAAGGAAGGCACGGTGGTTGAGGAGGCTCTGTTCATATTGGAAGGTGTGGTAGTCTGAATGTAATTGGCCCCCATAAACTCATAGGGAGTAACACTATTGACTTTGTTGGGATAGCTATATCCTTGTTGGAGAATGTGTGTCACTGTGGGAGTGGGCTTTGAGGTCTCCTTTGCTCCAGCTATGCTCACTGTGGTTCACAGTTCACTTCCTGTTGCCTGTGGTTCAATATGTAGAACTCTCAGTTCTTTCTCCAGCACCATGTCTGGAGCACATGTCCAGCACACTGCACACCACCATTTCCTACCTTTATGATAATGGACTAAACCTCTGAAACTGTAAGCTACCCAAATTATTATTTTTTCCTTTTTAAAAGTTGCTGTGGTTCTGGTGTCTCTTCTCAGCAATAAATACCCTAACTAAGACGACAGGAATGTGAAGCAACTGTTTCATGTTATGAAACCAGAAAGCAGTAGACTGGGCCAGAATCCAGATTGGTCTATAACCCTCAATTTCTTTTCCTCCAGCAATCAGTTTTTACCAACAGACCACATCGCCCAAAAGTTTTACGACTTCCATAAACAGCAGCACACATGATCCTTTTAGAGCATTTTAGATGAGAAGCATAGGATTTGATCTGATTGTGTCTATGTATGTTTGCATGCATATGAGTTTCTGTGTATGTGTGTGTACCTTTTATGGCTTCACTATTTTTTAAATAAAAACCAATGAAAGATAACACACAAAAATCCCTCTTCAGTCTACCCTATCAACGAAGAGTCAGTCCTACCTCACCTAAATGTGTCACCCAAATAAGACAAAACTGACATCACAGCTAAAATAGATTGCCTATATTTCCCATCAGTTTTAGTTTCCAACAAGTATACGGATTGTAGAGAACCACTTTCCCTCAGCTAAGGTTCCCTGGCAGGAAAGGCTGTAGCTGAAGGAAATTTCAAGAAGATTATTAACCTCTCCTGCTTCTTAATCTTTTCCAAGTACATTGAGACAGCTGAATGAAGAAATCTTTGATTATCCTATGTGGCATTTCTCTTACCAAGGGTTGCTATGTGTTTGGCAAAATGAGTTAATTAAGTATTATTTTGAAAGCATAGAGAAAGGTGCAAAATATCTGGTATGTCCTACAGTCAGAAAATATATCCTAAAGGTAAAATCATTACCTAAAGAATGAAGGGGAGATTGAAGAAGTTAGAGTGGGTACTAAGGGAGAGAAATTGCCCTTTCTTGCTTGGTTCTTATCTTGCCAAGAGAGTTCAAAAGCAAGAAAAGTGAGATGAAGTCTCAAGAAAGAAAAGATTCACATTATGTATGAAGTGGAACACATTTGTACATGAAACACAGTCAAGATCTGGTTTAAGTAAATAAATCAAGGTATCTCATGATTCGATATGCTTACAAACTATTTTTTAAAATACTTGCAGTGGTTTATTGCTTTTCACAAAAGCTAATGAGGATAAAGGTTGCTTTAGGAATCTGATAGATATTACTGAGGCCTCATACAAATAAAAGCATATATACATGAATTTTTGTACTTAATTTAGTGATGGGGCATGTTAGAGAAAACCAGCATTGCTGTAATATTCGGCTTTCTTCTTTACCAAAAGTGTATAAAATGTTTCTCTTTTTCTGTGGCCATCTGTGGGGTCTTGTCTTCCATATTCTCTCTCAGTTTATCTCACAGTAAACACTTGTTGACTCCCATTTGGATAAATAAATAAGAGATTAGGCTTTGTTTCTGTAAAGAGGAGGCTATAAAAGGATATAATTTTCTTTCATCTGTGACCAATGTAGGGATTTGTTGATGTTATGAAATATAATGATTTCAGATTTTCTGATGAAAAAGAAATAGTTCTAAGATGAGAAGGTTGGGAAGAGAGAGTCACTTTCCGCCCTCATATTTGATAGCATGAAAGGAGTAGAAAGCACGGAGCGAAACTGAAGCTTGTCTAGCACTTCTCTGTTTTTCTGACAAAAGAAGTCATTTTCAAAATGATTTTAGATAGGGTTTCATATCAATAATTAATTAATCATTTAAGTGTTATGAAAGGCTCTCTGTTTCGACATGCACAATTATCTTAATTAAGGTGGTCCAAATAATTTCTTTGATTTAGGAAAGCTTGCATGTGTGCATTGACTACCTTTCTCCTAACAGTATGGAATTGTCATGCCATATAATCCATTAGAGTTATATTGAGTCTGATCGTATCCTTGGACCATCCAGTTTCCCAACATGTCAGTCTCTCATGAATGGTCAATCAAAGCCCAATCCTTCTACCCAAAAGAGATGTATATTTTTTAGTCTATAGCTTTGCAGCTTTGTCTGATTTGAGACCCTTGGCATCTTGGGCTGTCTTGTGCAATGGTGGAGCCTCTGCCCAGTTGGGCTTAGGGTTTTGAGTATAGGCAGTATTGTTAACCGTAGCTCATAGGCCGATTGACTCCTTATCTCTCACTAAACAGTCATGTATCTTAAAATTTAGTGACTTCAAGCTATGATTACTGCATCTATTTTTAAGTTTTAAAAGTTGGAAATCTGGGTTGAGTTTCACTGCTTCGTTCCTTTGGGTAGTGGCCTCATCTGACCTCATCTTAAGGTTTGTAACTAGAGTCAATCTGGGCTACAGCTTGCTGATTTAGTAGGGTATCACCTGGGACGAATTGGGTCTTTCATCTAATAGCAACTAATTTTATTTTTTTGTCAATATTAGTTACAAGTGGACTCTAGAAACGTGTGCATCTAAATATTTAAATTAGAATCACTCAGAGCAATTGTTAAAATTAGAATTCCTGAGTCCACCTAAGATACATATGACATAAAAGCAGAGGGGGACACTGGGGACCAGCAGAGGAGTTGTGGGAGCAAAGAACTAAATGGTGGGAATAAGTAGTTTAATGTCATCAAGTTATTATAGAATGTGTCTATGTGAAGTCCAACTTTATATACTGAGAATATACACCAATAAAAATTCCATATAAGGTAATGAATACTGTTTGCACCCTAATTACACACACACACGCACACACACACACACACACACACACACACACATCTTTGTAAACATAAATGAATGATTGAAAGAATATTTTAGGGAAAAAGTATCCTAAGTATACAGAGTTCCATTGTTATAATAAAATTTCTAAGAAAAGCAGCTTCTAAAAGGGAAGGGTTAAACTTGACTCACAGTATCAAAGGTCTTGGTGGATGCTCACTTGAATTTTTCACTCTTGGGCTTGTAATATGACATCATATCACAGCTTGGAGCAACTGGTGATACTTACTTTGTGGCACTTGGGAAGCAGAGTGGGATGTGGACGAATAAAGTGTACATATTCTCTTCAAGAGCACAGAACACTGGATGTTCTGATTTCTCCAAATAGTGATGGTTCTGCATCTCCCAAAAAGAAGTTCAGTCTTAGAACTGTGACTCTGTGTGATATTTAAGGAAAACAACGTAAGTATTTTCCAATCTAACTTTTCTAAATGCTGACACTAACTCTGGTGTATTTCATGATCCAGGATTATGTCATAACCAGACTTTTGCAAAACATAGCTTCAAGAGGTATACTCCTAACATATTTATTTAAACATTTTTGTTTGTTTATTCCCTCATCTATACATGGTGAATATTTAAATGGCTCATCACTTATCCTTAATAGATACCTCTTACTTGTCATTCCCTAGTACCAGTGTTTTCAGAATTTACAAACACTTATTGTAATGGAAAAAGGACACATGAATTGTGAAAAAGAATATAAAGCTAATTGTTTTTCTTATTTCAACTGTCATTTGTGTATCTGTATGTGTTTGGATAAATGCATGAAAGTGTAGTAATAGTGGAATTTTAAAATCCAATGTGAAGATTTATGAGATTCCAACCTCATAAAAGTTCAATGAGGTGTACAAAACTAGGGACTAGACAAGTATTTGAGTGACGACCTCAATGTATACCTCATACTTGTGTGAATGAGAGAGGTCAATTGTGAGCCTCTCTACAATTTCTATCTACCTTGTTATTTGAAACAGTGTCTTCACTGAACCCAGAACCCACTCGTTTGGCTAGACTAGCTGGCCAGTGACATCTTTCCTTCTCCCCTCCAGATCTAGACTTTTAGGAACATGCTACTGCACTTGAATTTTCTGTGGTTGCTAAGGATCCAAACTTGGGATCACATGCCTGCAAGACAAGCACTTTATCCAACGAGCCATCCTCTCAGATGAACACTTGTCTTAAAAGACAGCCTTTTGAGCTTTTCTGTCCCCAGATCCCAATTCATTAAGAAACAAGTTCTCAGACCCAATCTGTTGCTCCAGGGTCTGCACTTTGAATATCACTGTCATATATCCCAGTCTCCTTTTGATCAAAAAGGTAAAGGAACCCTTAAGTTTCCTGACTTTTACTGGTGATCTCTAACCATACTGGCTTCTGTTTCATGATTTATTTTTGCTGCCGCCTGACTTCATTTGTTTCTCCTGGCCTTCCACTAGCTCAGACTTTTCTTGCATTGTGTAAGGAACATATTAGATTCTGTTGGTGTTTCCCTAGAGCCTGCCAACTGCACCCCAACCATTGTCTTAAAGGCACGTTTCCTGGCTATGATGCCAAAGCTGTTCTTTCGGGTCCTCTCATCTTTTTATTTATTTATTTTTTTCAGAATGTAATAAGGCAGCTCACGTCCCAGTCTAAGGATGCTGTTTGTTCTATGTAGTCAAGAGTGTTGTTCTATCAGTGATAGCAGATACATTTCTCATGTTATTCTGATGACATCAATCATTTGTTCTGAGAAGGCCTCAACCTGAACCTACTGGCCAGGAGAAAAAGAAGAAATGTGTGTTATTGTGCTTTGTGTTATTTGGAAAGTGACTACAATAAGCAGAGAGAGAAAGATTCTAGGAAATTTTACATATGTGGTGGGAATTGCATGATGCAGCAAGTTATTATAATTCTTTCTCTTCTCCAAATGCATAAATGTGACTTTTGGTCTATTCATGCTATCCATTTTGTTCTACCTATGAAAAGAGGCCGGAGTACAGGCTACAGAGATAAATCTAGACTTCCCTGAAAATTCTATGCTACTCAAGTTGCAAATGGAACATCTTTAATTGTTTAATGAAATTGATAGGGAGCTTATTTCTATCTTGAGTACCCTGCATTACCACAGCCATGTAGACAGCCATATTGTCCTGGTAATGATAACTGATCAACCCCTTTGGATACTTTCAAAGAAAGCATAATTTGTGAATTTTGCATCATCAGGTACATTCTCCTTCCCACACTCACAGTTGAGAGTTCCTAGGGACCAGAATGATGTTCTGGGGAATCCTTAAAGCTGATACTAACATTTCCCATTAACATTTCTAAGTCAAAATGTACCCACTTATCCACATAATTTTCTTATCTAGTAAGTAGAGCAGGATTTCTGAATCCTCAACTAGACCACTCAGCAGTTTAATTTTTTACTGACAAAAATTTAAACTTGGTCCCCAGGACCATCTGGAATCACTTTGAGACAGGGTTTCTCTGTAGATTTGGGATGTATCCTGGAACTCACTCTGTAGACCAGGCTGGCATCAAATTCATAGAGATCCACCTGCCTTTGCTTCCCGAGTGCTGGGAGTAAAGGCATACACCACCACCACCACCAGGCTAGAATGCAGGATATTTTTTTGTCTAAGTGAGAATTTTTAGTTTTCAAATTCCCACCCACACTCTGGCAAGACACTCTAATTAAGCTCAGTGGCCACACACAGAAAGAAAACAAGGAAGAAGGAGGAGGGACTTGCTGGAAAGAAAGGGGCTTCAGTGGAAGAGGGCGACAGTGAGAAAGGAGAGAAACAGTGTGTGTATGGGGTGGAGAGAGAGAGAAAAAATGACTGAATTCATTGTACAAATATATGAAACATTGAATAAAATTTTAATAATCTAAATATTAAATTTTCCATATGGTCATCTAAGAAGTACTTTATTTATGGCTAGAAACCAATTATGAGTGAGTACATCCCATATGCATCTTTTTGGGTCTGGGACACCTCACTCAGGATAGTGTTTTCTATTTCCATCCATTTGCATGCAAAATTCGAGAAGTCATTGTTTTTTTACCGCAGCGTAGTACTCTAGCGTGTATATATTCCATACTTTCTTCATCCATTCTTCCATTGAAGGGCATCTAGGTTGTTTCCAGGTTCTGGCTATTACAAATATGTACTCACTCATAATTGGTTTCTAGCCATAAATAAGGACCACGGAGTCTACAATAGATGAACCTAAAGAAGCTAAGGAAGAAGGTGAACCCAAGGAAAAACATATAGTTGTCCACTTGGCTAAGGGAAGTAGACCAAATTTCCGGGGAGAAAATGGGATCTTGGGGGTGGGGTGGGATGGGGGTAAGGGGAGATGGGGAGAGAAAAGGCAGAAGGGAAGGAGGGGGGACCTGGGAAACAGGAGAATTGGGATAAAGGAAAGGTGGATAGAGGAGCACAGAACCACAATTCTTAGTTAAGGGAGCCACTTTAGGGTGGGCAAGCGACTTGACCCTAGAGGGGCTCCCTAGTGCCCAAGATGAGGTTCCCAGTTAGTTCCTTGGGCAGCTGAGGATTGGGAACCTGAAATGACCCTATCCTAGAGCAATACTGACGAATATCTTGCATATCATCATAGAATCTTCATCTGGTGATGGATAGAGATAGAGACAGAGACCCACACAGGAGCACTGGACTGAGCTCCCAAGGTCCCAAGGAGGAGCAGAAGGAGGGAGAACATGAGCAAAGAATTCGGGACCACGAGGCGTGCATCCACCCACTGAGACAGTGGAGCTGATCTACGGGGAACTCACCAAGGCCAGCTGGACTGTGACCGAAAAGCATGGGATAAAACCGGACTCTCTGAACATGGCGAACAATGAGGGCTGATGAGACACCAAGGACAATGGCAGGGGGTTTTGATCCTACTTAATGTGCTGGCTTTGTGGGAGCCTAGCCAGTTTGGATTTTCACCTTCCTAGATATGGACGGAGGGGGGAGGACCTAGGACTTAACACAGGGCAGGGAACCCGGACTGCTCTGTGGACTGGAGAGGGAGGGGGAGAGGAGTGGGGGGAGGGGGAGAAGGATGGGAGGAGGGGGAGAAGGGTGGGAGGAGGGGAAGGGAAATGGGAGGCTGGGAGGAGGTGGAAACTTGTTTTTTGTTTATGTTTTTTTTCTTCTTTTCGCAATAAAAAAAAGAAGTACTTTATTGAGAAATGCAAAATATAAAATAATACTTGTCAGATAGTTCAAGTTTTTTTTGTATATCAAACTGACATGTTGATTTCATCAAAATCATGGTTAAAAATAATTTGATCCAGAGGAGAGAATCTATAATATCCACAAATGTTTTAAAGCCTTATTTCTAGTCTTCAGCCTTAGATCTCCTGACATCAATGCACTCAAATATCTTGGCTACAGCAGAATTCTGCTCTGGTACGTCTTTCAACTACCACTTAAATGGTAAGTCCTGCTAATCATAGTCTGTGATGAGGCCTTTTCTACTCAGGCACCGTTGATGTGTCCAGATTTGAACTGGTGACCCACACTAGATAAACTATAGGGCCTTACCTAAAAATTAGTACTGTAGTCAAGTTTCTACTAGGACTGCAAACTTCCAGTGAGGCAAGAAGCAGTCACAAGTGATGCAGGATCCTATTTTTTACTGTGCATTGGCCATCAGAGAACTACAGAGAGAAAAAGTAGAGAGGAAAATAGCAGAAAATTGGAAGAGTACAGATAATGTCTTGAGCCCTCATTCTAAACCATTTCCTTCATTTCTTAGTAAGTAATAATGGCTTTTTGCATCTATTAGTTTGGCTCCATTAAAATCTATTTCCATTCTCTAAATGCCTCAAAAAGAATCCAAAGTAGTACAAATGCCTTCTCCAAACTAATGTCTAATTCCATGCCTCAGAATTCTATGAAAGGTATATGCATGGTAAAAGAACCCCATTTTCATTAATAACTTAATTGAATTAATTAAAATATAGTATTTGTGTGTATATTACATTTTAACCATCCAAATAATTACCTTCTTGTCACCTGACAAATGCATATGTTTAGAGATTTCAATGTCTACACCTAGGTTGTGACAGATTTATAAATTGATACTGTTTCTTCTCTAAGCAAAACTGACTTACCTCGAGTATCTGTCAACAGTTGATCATCTAGGAGTGGGGGCTTGTAAACTTTTCCCCATGTCCTCTGGAATGTTAGCCTGTTGAAAATATGCAGGTCTTAGGCAGGAGACTGCAGCAACTTTAGTACAGGAGTACACCAGTCCAGCCATGTCCAGAAGATTTTGTTTTACCCTGACCTCTGTCTCTTACAATCTCTGCCGACACCTTTGAAAAGTTCCCTGAGCCGTGGGAAGAGAGTTGGGATGTAGATGTCCCATTTATGCTGAACACCCCATAGACCCTTACTGTCTGCACTTTGACCAGTTCTGAGTCTGTATTAACTGTGTTTCTCTACACAAAGGAGCTTCTTTTGATGAAGATAAAAAGCTGCACTAACCTACGTGTATAATGATATGCATCATAAGGCAGTTTGATCTTGTGTTCCTTACAGAAATGATAGTAGTAGATTCTTTCATAGTTTGCTCCACTATTTTGCAAGAAAGTGTACGGTTTATTTGAATAGATTATTTGAAAATCAATTTAGGCTGATTTTTTGAATTGAGGATTCAATTCAAAGGAACAAAGATTTCAGAAGAGGGGTGGGAAAAAGTAGGTGGAGAGGAAGAGAGAGAGCAAAAATAGAAGTAGGTAAGAGAAAGAAAGACGAGAATAGAAAAATTAAACTGTAAACTAGGTTCTGAACATTGCTATTTGCTTCTTCATTTATTCTCTAGAGCAGCAGTTCTCAACCTTTGGATCACAACTCTTTTGGGGGGTTAAATGACCCTTTCAAAGGAGTCCCCTAAGACCATTGGAAAACACAGATATGTACATTACTATTCATAACAGTAGCAAAATTACAGTTATGAAGGAGCAACAAAAATAATTGTGTGGTTGGAGGTCAGCACAACATGAGGAACTGTATTAAAGGGCCACAGCATCAGGAAGGTTGAGAACCACTGCCCCAGAGATTTATTGGGTGTTTAGAAGGAATTGTGCTGAAAGCTGAATAGCAAAAGACTCAACTTGCTCTCAGTTTCCACACCATCACTCAGGGATCAAATTTCAGACCTTTTTTAACTGACTCGGATTTGATAATGCAGCCTCAGGATTTTTTTGTTTGTTTGTTTGTTTGCTTGCAGTTTAGTTTTCGATGGGTCTTCTGGCTTATTTCTGATCCATTTCTTACCAACTGGCCTAATTAGTGCCTGGGTCGACTCTTAGCCTTCACTAAGCCCTTGATATTTACTGGATTCTCTAAGCCAGGGATAACTCCACATTAGGCGTATACCTGAAGGTTTATCTCTCTAAGGTCGATGGGTCATAAAACTGGAGATGTGCACTTGTCTTGGCAGGTGGCACTGCATGCACACTGGCAATTTGAAGTAAAGATACAGCAGAACATCCTTGAGTTCTTTCACAGCTTAACAATGAGTGTTTACTGACAGTGGAAGTAAGTCCCGTGCTGCAAAAATGAATGGAAGTTAGAAAAACATCCAATCTTCATTACTAAAATTAGAACATTATTGCATCTCTTTCCTAGCTATTCTAATAAGCCAATTATATACTGAAAGTAAGAGATTTTCCTTTAGTGTACAACTTCAAATGACTGCCACGAGATTCATAAAAATGCTATTATCACTTCAGAGCCTGAAGAGTGATTACATTATATGAACATATAAACAAACGTAAATGTTCACACAGAGAAATCCTTGGTGGGGAAATTCTTTCTCAGTTCAATGGAATTTAGTCATATCTATGTCTGTGTTTTAACTCATTCGAACATCTCAGTCTTAACTGTAAGTGTGGCTTTGGAAAGTTGAGAGGAAAAAAAGTCACAATGAAATGTTTCTATTTTCTAGAATTGAATACAATTAAAATGAGAATAAACACAAACAACAAAACAATTTGGACTAACCATTTGTTTTAATCATGTGTCCCATACCTTTAAAAATGTGATGCAACATCCTACCGCTGAAATAAAAACAGAGAGAAATCACTTTCTGATAGCAAATAGAACTGTAGAATTTTAATAAGTCTTCCTTGATATATGATTATAGATCACATGAAATGTGAATGTTTAGTGGGCACAATTATATATTAATTTAGGCAAGGATGCCCAGTGAGTTATTTGGTGCACACAATTTTGCCTGACTAAGGTATGATATGGGTAGAAGTAGATGGATGAATGGTATGCATAATGAACTGAGGGAGCCATTCCTTTGTTTAGGCAACATTATTGTGCCATTACTTTAATCCGAGGGAATTAATATTCAGCGTCATGTACTGAAAATTCAAGTTCCTGAGCAATGCATGGAAAGATAGGTGGGGCAAATATAATCTAAGCAAACATCGCGTCACATCACATTTTTTGAGTTAACTCTTGTTGGAGGGTTATTGTTTAAAAGTCTTCTTTATTGATTTTCTAAGATCTTATAATGATGACCAAGCAGTATATGAATAATAACCAGTAATGGATCACAAAAAAGCTAAGTGGTGTGTGACTACCTCTAATTATAAATTGTATTTATAAAAATAAAATAAAATATAGGCCATCATGGCAAGGCATCCTAAAAATTGAACATATTGGACATGTCGACATAAGATTTTTTTGTCATCATCGTAATGATTGTCAACATATTTGTGATGTGCCAGCTGTAAAAATGAGTACTTCACTCTCCACAGAATATTAAATTCTCATATAAACACTGTGACATAGATATTAGTTTTCTTTTTACAGCAGAACAAATTCTTAGAACAGCAATTATATACCTCTAAGATACAAATAATGCTTATCTATCGAGATAATTGCTGTTTAGTCTCAATTCTAAGTCTTTGTAGTTTGGTACCTTTCTTATACAGAGACTTAAGGGTAGGTACCCTTTATTCCTGAATGTTCAGAATGAAAGCGCTATCAGAAAATGATATAAAAATCTATTACCCAAGCAGTCAAAAAGGCTCCTTTTTTTTCAGATTTGTATTATATAGGCACACTAAAAAGGCTCTTTTGTTTCTGACCTTTTGTTACTGTAGTAAATGGTAGCACCCATTTTCCTAACTGGACAGAGAGGTAGAAAAGATAGAGACCAAAATGAGATGCTGATCTGGAGCAGAACAGCATGAATGCACCCCTCAACAACCCCTGTATTAGTTGAGCCACTTATTCTAACTAGTCCTTATTTTCTTCACTTAAAAGTGATAAAAAATGATATTTAAATAGGTTTGTAGTAAAAAATTTCCTGAGATGCTACATGTAACATACTATTATAGGATAAATGTTAACTCTTATTATTTGACTAAAGTATTTATTTCTTACAACTAAATTGTTCCCCAGAAATTACGATTGGCCCTTTGTCACGTCCAACACCATTAGCTTCTAAATCTGTCTCCCTGTGATAATAAACTACTCAATGGCAGATGTCTGGCAAAATTGCCATTTTATGACTGAGAACTCAGTGATGTTTTAGTGCATAAAAATGTGTGGTTGACAAAGCAGACCTTTTATTTCAAGCTTTAAACTAGTTTGCAATAGTCTTATAAATTTTAAAAGTGAAGTCATCATGATATAAAGTAGCTACTGTATTCAATTTCTGATGCAAATAAGAAAAGACCTACATGTACCACAAGGGCCCCCTGTACATGCTAGGCCATGTATTGAGGAAGGGTTTCACCTCAGTATAGTCCATTTTTCCTGCAGTTTAGTGATCTCCATTTTTGTTGTAATCTTCCCAAAAAAACCCTAAATCATAATAATGAATATTACTGGCAATAATATATTAGAGATATATTAGACATATTAGATAGGTTACAAATATCCCTAGGTGAGTGAGTAGTAGTATTTTGGCATAGTTTTACAAGTCTTTAGAAATTTGAGTGATGCTAAGTAAAGGTGAGAATGTACTGGAAAGATACATGGTTGTTGGAAGTCTTTGATAGACAATCATTATACATCTATTAAGGGCAAAAGCACTGCTTGTGTATCAGCCTCAAAGATTAACCTGACATTGATAGTGTTAAGCTGAACACCAAATGCTTGCTACTGACTTTGCAGACTGAGATGCACAAAGAGCCAGTTCATCATGTTAGTGATAGGATCTGTCATTTCTTAAAGGCTCCTACTCAATTAAGGTCGTGTCAAGCCATCTGTCTTGAGGACTAATGCAGTTAAACAAACTTTGGAAAGCATTTCACTGATGAGCAATAACAGAAAATAGTGATAATTTTGGTAAACATCCAAGGTTTCATCCAATGAACTCAAATACTCTATTTGTACACAGATCTCTACCACAAATATCCTGCTTTGGACTCATATAGAAGTAGCATTCATTCTTTTTTTTTTAATACTGTTTTCTTGTAAACCTTGTTGTTACAGCAATACTGTTTCGTTTGATCATTTCCCAAGATATGGATCTCTACTGTTTTATATTCCCTTCCTGACAGTGGAGCCTGTAAATACCACCTTCTGAAAGAGCTTCCTCCATCTCCACTTCATTATTTGACAGAATAACACAAAAATTGTCATTTGGGAGATGAAGTCATTTCTAGCTTTAAATACCTATATTAAATTAAATTCTGAACTAACTGGATTGTTTTCTATATTCCAACCTCAAAACTCAAGGAAAGGGACAATTTAGTAAATGTATAGACATACTATATCCAAACTTATACTCGATATTCTGTGTGTAATAAATTAACTTTACTAACATATGTAATCACCCAAAAGTGCATTCTTTTTACTGTGTAATTTGAATATATCTAATATGTACAATGTTGTATTTTTGTGGACTTACATGTAGTGAAACGGCTACTATAGTGAAAAAACAGCATATATATTGTTTCACACTGTGGCCTTATTTTGCGATAAAACCAAAAATATGCAATTCCAGGAAGCAACAATGTGATTAATTATAACTTCCATGTCCTATATTATAGTCTAGCCTCATTTCCCCTACAAACGGTCTTTTGATGTATAACTACATTTTCCCATTATTTCCTTTCACCCTATCCATACCCATAGTAAACACCTTTTTATTGATTTTTATTGAGCTGTACATTTTTCTCTGTTCGCCTCCCGGCCTTTTTCCTCCCTTTCAACTTTTTCTCATGTTTAGGTATATTTTATCTTTTGTGTTTTTATAATAAAAATATACAAGTAAGTGAGATTATGCAGTTTTCCTTTCTGCATCGGAATCATTTCATCAGGAATAATGTCCTCGAGATTCAACTTTATGTGTCTTTCCTAGTTTTCGGAGATAGAGTCATATTCAATATGTAATGCAGGCTCTCTTTAAGTTTGCAGACTTTCTGAGTCACCAGCCCAAGTGATTACAAGGAAATGGCATCATGCCAAGTTCACGGTTTAAAATTTTTCATTTTTTTTGTGTGTCCATCTCTAGGAATCAAACTCAGAAATGCCACCTGTCTTAGATATCCTCTCCTCCACTGAGCGTAACTCCAGCTCCAAATTCCTTCTCTATTGGTACACTTCTTCCCCTGCACCACACGATGGATTCATCAGCAAACACCTTCTTCTTTCTAATATTCTTGAAATTTCCCCTTATGTATCCGCCTCTATATCTTTCACTGTGGACTCCATCGCTCTCTGGATTGTTGTATCAGACTCATAACTATTCTCTTCAGCTCTGCTCTTGCATTGTGAAGTCCTCTTGCAGACAAAGCTTCAGAATTACACTTTAAAGATGTGAGGCTGACCATGTTACTCCCCTGCTGAAAACTTTCCAGTGGTTTTCATATCGCTTCATGATTGCCTCTGAGCAGTCTGACTGTGTCTCTTGCCTTTCTCCTTGTGGCATTGTCTAGGACTAGGCAACTAGCTCTTCTCAACCTATGAGTCCTGACCTCCTCTGAGGTCACATATCAGATATCCTACATATCAGATATTTCCATTACAACTCATAACAGTAGCAAAATTACAGCTATGAAGTTGCAATGAAAGTAATTTTATGACTGGGGTCACCACAACATAAGGAACCATGTTAAAAGGTCACAGCATTAGACTACTGGACTAGAGTATTGTATTCTGGGCATTATGTAAAGGGAAGCACACATTAGCTGCTATTTCGTGTGTGTGGCTATTTTTTTAACCAGTATAAGGATGAAGACATTGGTATTATTTCATGATTAGACAGACTGATGAAACAAAAATGAGGTATTGGAATATTCTCACATATAAATGAAAGGATTCATTAAAATATGAAAATAGACAAATGGAATGTGAAAATAAGGAGCCTGAAATAGTGCTCATGTATAAAAAAATTGACAAAAGAAATTATAGAGTAAATAGCCCTCTGCTCAATGCTAGATGAATAATGAAGCAATTTGGAATTACCTTATACAAATATGCTTACTAAAGAATGAATACAATAGAATTTCATTTTTACAATTCTCAAAACACATAGAATGAAATAAAATTTTACACATAAATTTTTATGAAGGTGTACAATGAAGTACAAGTATGAGAACCATAAAATTCAAGATCATACTTAATTCTCTGGTGGGGTAGGATACAAATGAATCTGCATAGGTACTTAGAAATTTCAGGCATTCAGATAATGGTCTTTCACTCTGGGCTATGGAATACCTGGATTAATTTATTGTTTGTTGAATTGTATATGTTACACTCTTTTTATGCCAGTACTATGTTCAATAACAATAAAATAATGATGGATGGGAAAATTTTCTTAAAATTAAGCTATTCATTATAGCAATCAAGACATACATTGGTGTGTCTTTTATTTAATTTTAATTTAAAATATATAAAATTAAATTAAATGCCCAAGTTGCATTGTTATAATTGAAATGATCAGTAACCCTCTATCTTTTATTTCTACCATAGCAAACACTACAGATTATTTGAAAGCACTGTTCAAGAGCATTCTTATCTCCTTAGATTACATACTGTTTTAATCCATGTTTTATAAATGTAAGAAATTCACAGCCTTTCTGTATAAAATATCTCTGCAATTCTGTCAATATCATCAGTAGGAGATTAAAGCAAAGATTTATTTCCTATGGATTTTGTCGATCCTCTTTGTTAAAGGAAATGACATTAATAAATTTGTCAGGTTTCATATTTCCGCTCATTTAACTCATCAGCTGCCAGCTTGAGTCTGCTTATTTTTCAGCTTTAGGAAGTCAAAGACTGTTTCCAGGCATGCAAGTTCAGCTTGTGCCAACAAGATTGTGAAAAGAATTTCATCTGCTAAAAATATTCATTGTGAAGATGTTTAAAGCTGTATTTCCTCCAAGGTAGAATGCATAAGTGAACAGTGGCCATCCAGAAATGGCACATACTGCAAAGAAAGAAAATGTTCTTCTCACCTATTTTCTAGTTTTTTCCTCCAAGTACACATTGCCAGCTTGAGTAGCTTCAATTCTAGGGCTTTAATGACTATTTGACCATGTACTCATGAGTTAAATACATGGGTTATTTTTCCTGTTTCTCTTGCCTCTGTGGAGCAGAGTCTGGCCTTAGATTGTGGTTTCCTATTTTTGTTTTCTAATACATGTATACTCAAATGTTCTAAACACTGGCTTCACGTTTCTAATATGATTGACATCTGAGTAGTGAAAATTTGAAAGTGGAGTTTGGATTTCAAAACAGAATGAACTGTTCTTTTTGTTGTTGTTTTGTTTTGTTTTGTTTTGTTTTTTTCAAGACAGAGTTTTTTCTGTAGCTTTGGAGCCTGTCCTGGAACTAGCTCTCATAGACCAGGAAGGCCTTGAACTCACAGAGATCTGCCTGTCTTTGCCTCTTGAGTGCTGGGATTAAAGGTGTGCACAACACCACCTACTTGAAGCATCCTTTTTTACTAACTGATCTAAACCATGGATTTCTGAGCAGTTGTCTAGAAATCTTCCATTGGTATTTTAGCTACAAAAATGACAACCACTGTCTGTTGTGGGTATCTTTAGATATTTCAAGGAGAAGAAAAGATGTGAGCCTTCAAGAGAAGATTCAGATCATATTTTAGCCATTGGTCACATTTCTGTTGAATGGCATTTAAATTATCACAAGAACCCTTAAGAGATATTCGGAGGGATTCAAAGTTAAGTAGCGAGTTACAGAAGGAACAGTCCTGTGTAGTCCTGTGTTTAGTTACAAGATAGCTCTGGTAGGTGCTAGCATCCCTGATAAATTAAGTGTTTTCCACACCTGAGTAATTATCATGCCAATAACAGTAGGAGTGGTGGAGTAGGAGGGATAGAATCACTTTCTGTCTGAGTCCAGGCCATTTATCATATGTCTATCTTTCTGCAAGTGGTTCATTTCAAAGTTATGAATATTTTCTTGATCTGTATTCCTGAGCATCTAAAGAGAAAAAATATTTTAAAACACTATTTAATAATTAAAATTTACTTATCAGGGAGATATTTTTGTCTGATGGTTTTACTAGAAGAATTAATGGATGCGCAAGCAATGAAAATTCTAAATTATTGCAAATTTTCCTAAACAGAAATAAGAATATTCACAAAATAATTTCTATCTTATTAGCTAAACAACAATGAAGATACATTTTGCTACCTTTTGATAGTAAATCCAGGTTTGGTTTTCATATTTTTAATTCATTCACTTTTTTCTTTGTTCTCATTCACTACTTTCAAGTCTGTGCATTATGAATGCACAGGAACTCGAAGTATGGAGCATAAAGGACCTTTAATCATTTTCTTCCCCAAGTGATATCTGCATGCTCAATAAAGATATCTTCCTGTATATGCACTGCTAAATTTAGATGTGTGCTCATACTGTGATTAATCAACCACAAGGCCATCTAAAAGCTTTTTAAAATATTTACTCAATTTTTGTTTCAGTTCAAGTATTTTCCCCATCAAGGAATCCTAGAAATATAGTAAAATCATATAGTGATTTGGAATTTTTTTCTGATGATATAAACAGCTCCTCATACTGCCGCTCATAGCTCATAAGTGTTAGAAAAACCTTGGTTTACATCACGTAGAATTTGGTCCTCTAGCACTACAAATTAATACGTACAAATTAATTATAATGCAATTTTTGAGCCACAGGAGTCACCCACCCCTCATAAGTGACATTCAAGGATCCCTAGAGCAGAACTATGCCTGGGTTCTTAACAAATGAAACTGAATTAACCTTTTTAAATCCAAAGAAAACCCACTCTGCTTATCTAAAATGATTGCTTCCTTCTTGTTCCTGAAAAATACCCAAATTTCTTTCTAAACATAAGGAAATAATAGGACCGAGAGGGAACTCAGGAGATGCTAGACATGTAGTCTCTCATCCAGACTTTATCTTGTACTGATTTTGACTTTCTTACTATTACTGGAGAGGGGAAGTGCCCAGCTAACCCATCCCTCAGCATCCTCTTCTTTCAAACAGCCCTACTACTTATATCAGACTACTCATTTTTCTAAGGTTCAAGTGGTATAAAGATAGGATATCAGCTTCCATTTCTCCAGAGGCTGCATGGGCATTATGCCAAATAGCTCTACAGTTCTGGTTAAATGACCAACTTTAGCTGTTCTTTAGTGAGCTGCGGTTGAAGTCTTTGGGAAGTGCAGGAGTGAAAGGAGAGGTGACAAAACCGGTGATGCACTCAGATTTCAGTCCCAAGATTAAGAGATAACATGTGATTACTTATTCCCATATAACAAATTGTTTTCTCGGGGAAATTAATTGGAATACTGGGTAAAAGTACAATCTGATATGTATTTTTTGCTTAAAGTTTAAATGGGAAGCACAGGCAATTTTCCTCAAAATAAACTCCCTTTTTATAATGAACTCCTTTAGCTTGTTTTCATTCCACAGTTTTCACCTTAAATTTTAGCTCATTAGCTTTTTAAAAACGGTGTTGCTCAGAATAACTGGGAAGGGAAGTGTAACTCGGAGCATCTTGTGGCGGGATGAAACAACAGCCATAACTAATAATACAATAAAAATCCTGTGGCCTTGATGTTAAATCAGTGGGAGCAACTTCCTTTGTCAAAAAACAAAAATGGTAACAACACACACACACACACACACACACACACACACACACACACTGTCCTTGAGCATTAGTAGAAAAATTGGAGACGAGTGGAAGGCAAACATAGGAGAGAACAGAGTTATCTTTTTCTATTGCATCTGTGGGTTTTGGTGGACATTTCTAAAGGTTAGCTTATCATACTTACAAATGAGTATAATGATGGCCAGCTTCAACCAGCATTCTCCACACATAATAAGTACCCAATAAATATTTATTGGCGGCAACTGACCAATTCAAGATCAATTTAGGAGAATGCTTTTTTTTCTTATATTCCTGCTGGTCTCCCTCTAACTGATTTTAGGTCTCAGAATTCCTTTAACTATGCTCAAGACTGAGACTGGGATCAGAATCATTACAAAACATGCTAATTTAGCATCAGCTTTATGATCTGAAAATGATATCTTTGCAGAGGGAAACATACCATATTCCAAAAACAGTTTTTTATTCTTCATATGTTTTGGATATTACTTTCAAAATATTATTTTTGAAAAAGAAGTACTCATCTAAAGATTATTTTAGCATGTGTGTTTTCTCTAAAATGGCTCAAAAATCAAATCACATTTTTCTTTTGCATATTTACCCAAAGGTCTCCAAGTCATTATATTATAGAGATACTTACACATCAGTGTTTATAATAGCATGCTTCCCAATAGCTAAGTGAGAGGACCAACCTAGGCATTTACTAACAGGGGATAAATAGAGTGTGTTTCACATACACACACACACACACAAAAAAAACAGAATATTTTTAAGTCATGAAGAAGAATGAAACTATGTCAGGAAAATATATACCATCAGAGATAATCATATTAAGCAAATTGGATCAGTCTCAAAAGGGGAAATATTACATATTTTCTCTCATGTGTTATCCCTAGATTTTACACATACATATAAAATTAGGTACACATATATAGCACAAAAGTAGAAACAGAGAAATGGGACTGAACCAGCTACCTAGGACCGAGTGGGCCTGAGGATGCAAGCACCACTGGAGCAGAAGCCAGGAGCAAATTCGGTCCTGGGAGCCAATCCAGTCCCCTGACACTGTATATCAGCATTGAGCTAGCAACCTGGTCCAGAGACAGCGATCTTCACCAGAACAGGTACAGGGGAGTAACTATTGAGCAAGTGAGCCAGAGCCAGAGACCATTGAGGGTCCAGACATGAATCTGGGACCTTCAAGGGAGTAGACTTAAGCCAGGACCCCTGTGGTTCTGAGTGTGAGTCTAGGACCTTCGAGGAACTAGGTCTGAGACAGGATCTCTGCCACTCTGGGTGTGAATCTGGGTCGTCCAAGGGAGTAAACAGGAACCAGAGATCTCTGTGGGGCCAAGTGTGAGTCTGGGACCTCAGAGGTAGTAGACTTGAATCAGGACCTCTATGGTTCCAGGCATTAGTCTGGGACATCAAGGGGAATAGGCAGGAACCTGGAACTTCTGTGGTCTGAGCATGAGTCTGGGATCTCTGAGGGAGTAAACCTGAGCCAGGTTTTTTGTGGTTCTTGGTGCACCAGAGCCTGGGAACTCTGAATCAGTAGACCAGAGCCAGAAACCTTTGCAGGACCAAGTCCAAGCCAGGGACTTCTGCAGGAGGGGATCCAGAGCAGGATTTACAGAAACAGATAAAAGCCAGCAGCCTAGGCCAAAGTAGGCCTGAGACAGAAAACTGCATGGGAGCAGAACAAAGCACAGAAGCACCAAGATAGCTCCAGGAACAGGAATGACCAACAGGGTAACTAGAACTGTGACACTGACTCTACCATAAGGAACAACCACCTGAGCTTTGGATTCACTGGCACCTAGAATCTCAGACAGAATCAACAGAATCTCAGACAGGCCCAACTACACCTATTAGAGAAAAAGATGAGTAAAAAAAGTAAGAACACATGCAACAGCACAAAGAGCAACACAGCACCAGTAAAACCTAAAGACCCTACAACAAGACCTGAACAAACAAATATAAATGAAGCAGAAGAAAATGACCTAAAAATAACTTTAAGAGAGTATTTGGAACTCATAAAGAGGGAATGATAAATTCTCCTTAAAAATGGAGGAAAAGACAAACAAAAAATTGGAACACATCAGCAAATTCCTTAAAGAAAACCAAGAAAAAAATCAAATATATGAAAAAAATATTCAAGACTTGAAAATTGAAATAGAGACAATAAAGAAAACACAAACAGAGGAAATTATAGAAACAGAAATCATGAGAAAATGATTAGGAACCATAAACACAGGCATGAACAGCAGAATAGAAGAGATGGAAGAGAGAATTCCAAGCACTGAAGATACAAATGAGTAAAGAGACTCATCAGCTAAAGAAAACATTAAATCTAACAAAAGCTTAACACGAAATATGCAGGAAATATGGGACACCATGAAAAGGCCAAATCTAAGAATAACAGGTATAGAAGAAGGAGTTCAACTCAAAAACACAGACAATATATTTAACAAAATCATAGAAGAAAACTTTCCCAACCTAAAGAAAGATATGCCTATGAAGATACAAGAAGCTTACAGAACATCAAATAGACTAGATAAAAAAGTCCTTTTGCCACATAATAATCAAAACACTAAACATACAGAGTAAAGAAAGAATATTAAGAGCTGCAAAGGAAAAGGGCTAAGTAACATATATAGGTAGACCTATCAGAATTACATCTGACTTCTCATTGGAGACAATGAAAATCAGAAGTTTGTGGTCCAGTGGCATTAAGAGAACACAAATGTCAGCCCAGAATACTATACCTAGGAAAACTTCCAATCACCATAGAATGACAAAATAAGATATGCCATGACAAAAACTAGATTTCCCCAATACCTAAACAAAAACCCAGCCCTACAAAAAATACTGGAAGGAAAATTCCGACCCAAGGAAGTTGGCTACACCAACAAAAACACAGACAATTGATGGTCTCATAGGAGCATATCACAAAGAAGGGAAACAAGCACAAATTAACATCACCAACAATGAAAACTAAATTAACAGGAGATAGCAATCACTGGTCATCAATATCCCTTCATGTAAATGGACTCAACTCCCCTATAAAAAGGCACAGGCTAACAGATTGGATAAAAAAAAAAAAACAGAATCCATCCTTTTTCTGCATACAAGAAATACATCTCAACCTCAAAGACAGACATCATCTCAGAGTAAAGGGTTGGGAAAAAATATACCAATCAAATGGACCGAAGAAATAAGTAGGTGTAGTTATCCTAATATCTAACAAAATAGACCTCAAGCTAGAATCAGTCAAAAGAGACAAAGAAGGTCATTTCATATTAGTCACAGGAAAAATCCATCAAAAGAAAATCTTAATACTGAACATCTATGCACCAAGTACAATAGCAAAAAGAAACACTTCTAAAGCTTAAATCATACATTAAACCTTACACACTTGTAGTGGGAGACTTTAACACTCGCCTCTCTTCACTGGACAGGTCAGTCAGACAAAAAATTAACAAAGAAAAAAGAAAAATAACAGATGTTATAACTAAATTGGACTTAACAGACACATATAGAATATTCCATCCAAACAGAAAAGAACATACCTTCTTCTTAGCACCTCATGGAACCTTCTCAAAAACTGACCACATACTCGGTAACAAAACAATCCTCAACAAATACAAAAAAGTGGAATAACCCAATGTACCTTATCAGATCATTAATTAAAACTAGAAGTCAACAGCAATACTAATTCCAGAACACTCACAAACACATAGAAATTAGACAATGCTCACCTGAATCATCAATGAGTCAAGGAAGAAACAAAGGGGGAAATTAAAGACTTCCAAAAAATAAATGAAAATGACCATACAACATACCCAAATTTATGGGACACAATGAAAGCAGTGTTATGAGAAAAGTTCATAGTGCTAAATGCCTACATAAAAAAGCTGGGAAAATCCCACACTAATGAATTAACAGAACATTTGAAAACTTTAGAACAAAAAGAAGCAAACTCAACTAAGAGAACTAGACAGGAGGAAATAATCAAATTGACAGCTTAAATAAACAAAATAGAAACAAAGAAAACAATAAAAGAATCAATGAGACAAAGAGTCTGTTCTTCGAAAAAATCAACAAAATAGACAAACCTTTATCCAAACTAACCAAAAAGCAGAGAGAGAATATCCAAATTAACAAAATCAGAAATGAAAAGAGTGACATAACAACAGACCTGAGGAAATACAGAGAATCATTAGGTCATATTTCGAAAGCCTTTACTCCATAAAATTGGAAAACTTAAAGGAAATGGACAACTGTTTGAATAAATACCACTTACCAAAATTAAATCAAGACCAGATAAGCAAATTAAACACACCTATAACTGCTAAAGAAATAGAACACTCATCAAGTCTCCCAACAAAAAAAAAAGTCCAAGGCCAGATGGTTTTAACTCAGAATTTTACAAGACTTTCAAAGAAGAACTAATACCAATACTCCTCAAATTATTTCACACAATAGAAACAGAAAGAACATTGACAAACTCCTTTTATGAGGCTACAATTACCCTGATACCCAAACCACAGAAAGACATTACTAAGAAAGAGAATTTCAGACCTATATCACTCATGAAGTAAATAGAATACTGGCAAATCAAATCCAAGAACCCATCAGAACCATCATCCACCATGATCAAGTTGGCTTCATCCAAGATATGTGGGATGGTTCAACACATGAAAATCTCTCAATGTAAGCCACCATATAAACAAACTGAAAAATAAAAACCACATGATCATCTCATTAGATGTTCAAAAAGCTTTTGAAAAAGTACAACATCCCTTCATGATAAAGGTCTTGGAAAGAGCAGGGACACAAGGAACATACCTAAACCATAATAAAGGCAATATACACAAGCCAACAGCCAACATCAAACTAAATGAAGAGAAACTTCCAGCAATTGCACTGAAACCAGGAACAAGACAAGGTTGTCCACTCTCTCCATATCAATTTAATATAGTTTTTGAGGTCCTGGCTAGAGCAATAAGACACCAAAATGAGATCAAGGGGAGAAAAATTGGAAAAGAAGTCAAACTCTCACTGTTTGCTGATGATATAATAGTTTACATAAGCAATCCCAAAAATTCTACCAAGTAACTTCTATGACTCATAAACAGTTTCAGTAATGTAGCAGGATACAAGATTAACTCAAAAAAAAATCAGTAGCCCTCCTGTACACAGATGATAAAAAGGGCTAGGAAAGAAATCAGAGAATCAATACCAATCACAATAGCCACAAATAGCATAAAGTATCTCAGAGTAACTCTAACCAAACAAATGGAAGACTTGTATGACAATAACTTTAAATCTTTAAAGAAAGAAATTGAAGAAGACACCAGAAAATGGAAAGATCTGTCATGCTCTTGGGTAGGCAGAATTAACATAGTAAAAATGCCAATCTTGTCAAAAGCAATCTACAGATTCAATGCAATGCCCGTCAAAATCCAGCAAAATTCTTCAGACCTTGAAAGAACAGTACTCAACTTCATATGCGAGAGCAAAAAAACCCAGGATAGCTAAAACAAACCTGTATAATTATAGAACTTCTGGAGGCATCACAATCCCTGACTTCAAACTTTACTACAGAGCTGCACTACTAAAAGAAGCCTGGTATTAGCATAAAAACAGACATGAGGACCAATGGAACTGAGTAGAAGACCCGGATATTAATCCACATTCTTTTGAACTCCTGAATTTCGACAAAAAAGCAAAAAAATATCAAATTGAGAAAAGAAAGTATATTTAACAAATGGTGCTGGCATAACTGGTTATGAACATGCAGAAGAATTAAAATAGACCCATATCTATCACCATGCACAAAACTCAAGTCCAAATGGATCAAATACCTCAACTTAAAGCCAGCCACACTGAACTTTGTAGAAGAGAAAGTGGGAAGTACACTTGAATGTATTGGCACAGGAGACTACTCCTTAAATATAACCCCAGCAGCACAGACACTGAGAGAAACAATTAATAAATGGGACCTCCTGAAGTGGAAAAGCTTCTGTAAAGCAAAGGACACAGTCAACAAGACAAAAAAAAAACAGCCTACAGAATGGGAAAAGATCTTCACTATCCCCACATCAAGCTGAAGTCTGATCTCCAAAATACCAAAATATACAAAGAACTCAAGAAATTGGTCATCAAAAGAACACATAGTCTAATAAAAAAAATAGAGTACAGTCCTAAACAGACAACTCTCACTGGAGGAATCTAAAATGGCTGAAAGACACATAAGGAAATGTTCAACATCCTTAGTCATCAGAGAAATGCAAATCACAACATCTATGAGATTCCATATTACACCTGTAAGAATGGCCAAGATCAAAAACACTGATGACAACTTATTCTGGATAGGTTGTGGAGAAAAGGGAACACTTCTACACTGCTGGTGGGAATGCAAGCTGGTACAGCCCCTTTGGATGTTAGTGTGGTAATTTGTCAGAAAATTAGGAAACAACCTTTCTCAAGACCCAGTAATACCACTTTTGGGTATATATCCAAAGGATGCTCAATAGTGCCACAAGGACATGTGCTCAACTATGTTCATAGCAGCATTGTTTGTCATAGCCAGAACCTGGAAACAGCCTAATATGCCCCACGACAGAAGAATGGATAAGGAAAATGTGGTAAATTTACACAATGGAGTACTAGACAACAAAAAAATAATGACATGTTGAATTTTGCAGGAAAATGGCTGGAGCTAGAAAACAAATTTTGAGTGAGGTAAACCAGACACAGAAAGACAATTATCACATATACTCATTCATAGGTGGTTTTTTGAACATAAATCAAAGAAAACCAGTCTACAAACCAAAATCCCAGAGAACTTAGACAACAATGAGGACCCTAAGAGAGACTTACATAGATCTAATCTACATGGGAAGTAGAATAGAAAAAGACAAGATCTCCTGAGTAAATTGGGAGCATGGGAACCTTGGGGGAGGGTTGAAGGGGGAAAGTGAGAGGCAGGGAGTGGAACAGAGAAAAATGTAGAGCTCAATAAAAATCAATCAATAAAAGTAGAAACAAAGCTGTCTAGGGGAACAAAATGGTTTAGGGGATGAGAGACAAAAAGACAGGGAAGGGAGATATAGAGGGTAATACACTCAATGTACATGTATGCTTGTATAAGAATGTTGTTGTGCAACAGTTACATCTATAATGAGTACACATCGATGAAAGTTTTTGTAAAGGCTGTAATTTACTTACATTTTCTAGACTTCACAATATTATTTTCTGGCTATTATTGCAAAACTAAAGCTACCCATTCGTACAGTATCTATCACTGCTTTTATAAGCCATCTTTATTCTTTCTTTGTAGACTTCTTAAAGTTTCCAGTAGGTTTCATTGTAATATTACTTTTGAAAAAGTAGTAGTTAACTCCTGGTAGAAATTTCAAAATTATGGAAAAAGCAACCCATTTCTTCTTTCCTATTTTATTAATTCAGTTTTGTATTTAAATATGTCAAAATTATGAATAATTTATCCTTAAGCTTAATAATATACAAAAATCTCTTAGGAAATATAATAAGACCCAAAGCTTATATCTAACCTCAGAGATGAGATTCAGAAGGAATTGCCTGGGCATAAGGGTATTTATACTGTCCCTACCTGATGCTGATGTCACCTTCTAAAGACCTGGATGGGTTAATGGAGCTGTACAAAACATTAGATATCCTCCACAATGGCTCTCTCTCTCTCTCTCTCTCTCTCTCTCTCTCTCTCTCTCTCTCTGTGTGTGTGTGTGTGTGTGTGTGTGTATGCTGAGACCTGAGCATCTTACAGCTTAGCTATAAAAATACTGTTTGGAGAGCAACTCTAGTTTAATGAATATGTCTTCATAGATGATCACGTGACCTGTGCGTATTTTCGCTTGTGGTAGTAAGGTGGCCCCTGTACATTTTATGTATATTTGTGTACTTTATTTTTAAAAAGCCTGTTTCCTTTACTGAAGAACTACTGGGTCCAATAAAACTTGATTTCATGCCAGTAAACTATGACGGGAGGAAGAAAGTACTCAGAGGAATCTAGTTATTTTGTATGACTTAAAGTACCCTAGGCCAAAGGGAACTTGTGAACTTGACCCTCCTGGGAAGCAAAATAGAAAGTCAGCCAACAGTTTGGGGAGAATTTTCAATTAACTCATATATACTCTTTATAAATGAATTTTGATGGAGCTTATCCTACAGAAAAGAGGGCTCTCAAAAAGTCATTGTGACCACTGAATTACAGAAGAAATGAATCTTGATTGACACTGAGATTAAAAGTGGTATTATTTTCTGGACTTTCTAAGTTTAATGACTCTAAATCAAGCCCTATTTTTTAAAAAAAGAAACTGGTAAGCCTGCATCTGGCTGTATTTCTAAGAAGGCTATTTTTTGTTTTGTTTTATTTTTTCAAGACAGGGTCTCTCTGTTGCTCTCGAGCATGTCCTGGAACTAGCTCTTGTAGACCAGGTTGCCCTCAAACTCACAGAGATCTGCATGCCTCCGCCTCCCAAGTGCTGGGATTAAAGGCATGAGTCACCACCACCTGGCCTAGAAGGCTTCTTCTTGATCCCTCGGAGTAGACTGCCCAAGACTAGGGCTTTCACTGCTAAAGGTGGAAAATTCCTAACCAATCAAAAGGCAATAGAAGAGATACACTTCTCATTTTAGAGGAGATGAATTCTTTTTTTCCTTTTTCAGTATTCTTTTTTTTAAAAGAAAGAAACCATCTCTTTTCATTATACATACCAATCCAAGTTTCCACTCCCACCCCTCATCTCATTCCCTCCACTTGCCCTTCCCACCCTTTATGCACTCCTCAGAGAGGGTAAGACACATTGCTTTGGGAAAGGTCAAAGGCCTTCCCTACTATATCTAGGCTGAGCAAGGTATCCATCCAAAGAGAATGGGTTCCAAAAAGTCAGTGCAAGCAGTAGGGATAAATCCTGGTGCCACTGCCAGTGCCCCTCAGTTTGCCCCTCCATGCAACTGTCACCCACATTCAGAAGGACTAGTTTCGTCCTATGCTGCTTCCTTCCCAGTCTGGCTAGTGCTGGTGAGTTGCCATTAGCTCAGGTAGTCTGTTTCAGTGGGTCTTGACCTTTTTGCTCATATTCTCATTCCTCCCACTCTTCATCTAAACTTTGGGAGCTCAGTCCAGTGCTCCGATGAGGTTCTCTGCCTCTGCTTTTAGGTTCTTACCTAAACAATAGAGGAGAGGAGGATGGAACTTGCCTTGCCCTGGAGTCAGACCGAGGAATATCTTAAATATCACCGTAGACCCTTCATCCAGCAACTGATGGAAACAGAGGAGACAATTTCTGAGGTCCACATGGTGCTGGAGTTATAGGATATTGGGAATCACTTTCCCCACAGAAACACTCAGATAGGTTTGCTAGAGAAACTGCATGACACCCTACCACCTGCTGAGAATTGAGGAAGAGAGGGGGCATGTAATAGGTTTGGGTGAGGAAGAGAGAGGGAGAGGACAAGAGGCTGGAGAGAGGGGGCGTGTCTTTGATTCCTGTCAGAGTAGCATTGGAAAATTCTGTGAAGACCTGAGGGGAGGCGCACCACAGCCTTTGGCCTATAAGGAAACCTTCTTTATGATGCCTCTTTTCATTGTCCATGATAAGTGCCGGGACTTGGTTTCCCATGTAACTTCAGAGGGCTGCAAATTCAGCAGTGGCTTCAGGACAAGTGATTAAATGACGTCTTTCACTGGGTCCTTGCTGGCAGATCAGGGTCAGCCAAGGTCATGAGAGGTTTTCCTGCATCGTGCTTCCCAATTCTCAGAAAAAAGGCACAAATGGCATGGGACCCCTTGAGAGTTGCAGTGGAAGGTCCCCTCTCTTTGTCCAGTTGTGGCTTCTGATGTTTCCCTTTTACCTTCGCTGTGCATCGTTTAAAATTATGCTCAATACAAGAGCTCAAAACGTCCCTGCTTAAGGAAGGATGGATGCGTACACATATCTTTGTGTGTGTGTGTACTGGATATGTATTATGATTTTTTTATTTTTCCATTCAAAAATTTACACTTCCTCCCCTCCTCCCACTGCCCTCCCTGCTTGAGAGAGGGCAGGGAACCCTGCCCTGTGGGAAGTCCAAGCCCCCCCCCCCCGACATCCAGGCCTAGGAAGGTGTGCATCCAAATAGACTAGGGTCCCAAAAAGCCAGTAAATACCATATACCAAAATTAAATCAAGACCAGGCATACACATGTCCTTTAAGAATAGAGACATCTTTCCCACGTTTAATTTATCACACTGTTTGCACTTGTGATTAGATGTATGATCTCAACATGGGGAAGTTGAGGAGACAAAGTAATTGTATTTTCTAAACATCATAGAAAACTCTAATGCAAACTTGTCAGTAGTATGTGTTACTTTTTGGCAAAGTCTCAACTCAACCCTACCAAAACTACGTATATTTTGTTAGGTATTATAAGATCCTATTTTATCCTCTAGGAGAACTTCTGCGATTTGAATACGTGGTAGAAAAGAGCTTGAGGGGGAGAGAGCAGAGCAGAGAGAGACAGGGACAGAGACAGAGAGAGAGACAGAGTCTAACGAATATAAGTGTAATTGAAGATGAAGAATTTGTGAAGCTTGTGATTTACTATATGTGTGTTTGCACATATGTATGCATGTTGCAGGAGGGCCCGCATTTTCGTCCCAGCCGCCCTGCTAGCTTAGCCTCAAAATAACTACACAGAAACTATATTAATTAAAACACAGCTTGGCCCATTAGCTCTAACTTCTTATTGGCTAACTCTTATATTAATTTAACCCATTTCTATTAATTTGTATATCACCACATAGCAGTGGCTTACCGACAAAGATTCTAACCGGCTTCTGTCTCAGGCGGAGGATCCATGGCGTCTCCTGAGTCTGCTTTCTTCTTCCCAGCATTCCATTTTATTTTTCCCCACCTACCTGAGTTCTGCCCTATCAACAGGGCCAAAGCAGTTTCTTTATTAACTAATGAAAACAACACATAGACAGAAGGACCTCCTACACCAGTATGTATATTTCATACATAACCTAAATATATATAAAGCTATATATTAAAATGTATATATACACACATATATGTATATATATATATACTCAATCTTTTCAGTGTATTTGTATATATTTTATAAATGAAGATCTACACTAGAACAAGATAAAGTTGTTCACCTTAAGCCTGTACAGAAAAGAGCAGAGAGCAGATCTGAATGCAGTTATTGTTGCCTAATGATACCTTCAGACTCCATGATAATTGTGAGTCTGGAACATAAAAGTCCATTGTACAAAATTTAACTGGATGTCTCTTTCATTTTGTTTTTTCTTAATCTGTGTATGTGAGTATGGGCATATGTTGTTAGGGGCCTTCCACCCTGTTTTGGGACGGGGTCTCTTGGTTTTCACTGTCTATATGGCCTGTGCACCTTTGGGACTCTCCTGCATCATCCTTTTATCTCTCCATAGAAGCACTGGTACACTGCTGTGCCTAGCTTTAGATGGAATCTAGGGATTCAAACTCAAGTCCTTATGCTAGTGTGGCAAGCACTTTTCTAACTAAGCCATCAGGAGTATTCTTTTTCTTATACAACCATAAAAGACAACCATAAAAGATGAAACAAAATAAACAAGCAAAAAGAAAAAGAGCCTTCATTTTAAGGCAGCCACTTGTGAGCTGATAGTTTCAGCTGAGAAGAATTCATTATGTTTAGGGGCAAGCAGTGGACAGAAAACATGCATAGAGCAAATTCATGAACCCAGTTGTAGGGAGGAGAAACAGACATATGCATGGGCATCATTAGTCTACAAGCTACCCTTCAGTCCAGTGAGAGACCCTATCTCCAAAAAAGAAGTGGTGGATAGTACTCAAGGAATGACACTGAAACTTGTACTCCAGTCTCCACACACATTTACACCTGCAAGGACATACACACACACACACACACACACACACACACACACACACAGAGAGAGAGAGAGAGAGAGAGAGAGAGAGAGAGAGAGAGAATATATCTTAGAAAACAGTCACTTATCTGATTCTGATTTCCAAAATTTTCTTCCTGCTAGCCCCAAAATATTAAGAATCCTCCATAGTCCCCAAGTACTTTTATTCTAAAAAGTTCAAACTATTTTTCTGAGTTCTTCATTAATCCTCACCATATGTGTCCGAGGCACCCACAGCCAAATGCCAGGCCCATTTTTATAGATGAAGGATTTGGGCAGCTTAATAGAAGACATGTCAGTCACACCCTCAAAGGAGTGAAGATCCAAACCAACTGTGAGGCCAGACTTGCTGCTTTCCCTGCTGTTGCCCTCTTTATTAAGAAATGTGGTTTCTCTTGGCTTCACTCTGGTGCTTCTCCTTGGATGGTTACTAGGCAACTTGAGCTATCACAGTCTGACTGATTCAAAATACCAGTGAATCAAAGTCTTAGAAAAATGAGAAAAAAAAAAACCTTTCATTGTACACATGTTAAATTTATCCTAATTTGTCACTGCAACCAGGATCGGCTATGAGATAAAATAAAAGCAAAAACAACAGCCACCTCAAAAATCCCTTTTATGAAGCACCAAACACTGTGCATCTGATAGGCTGCCTTAACGATAAGCTTATAATTGTTATAGATATCTTAGAGCACATAAGAGGGAAAAATTACAGGCAGTTTGCTCTATAGAGTTTAGACCCACAAGGCACTCAAATAAATACTTGTAGCGTAGGTGAGAGGTCAAGCAAGAGGAGAGAAATCAAACAATAACCAGGGCAACTGGTCCTAGCTTCCCTGGGCTTTCAGGGCAATTTTTTTTTATTGAGAAAAGGAGAAAAAAAAAACAAGTTTCCACCTCCTCCCAGCCTCCCATTTCCCTCCCCCTAGGCCCCCCCTACGCCCCCTCCTCCCACCCTTCTCCCCCTCCCCCCACTCCTTTTCCCCTCCCTCTCCAGTCCAAAGAGCAGTCAGGGTTTTCTGCCCTGTGGTAAGACCTAGGACCTCCCACCTCCGTCCATATCTAGGAAGGTGAACATCCAAACTGGCTGGGCTCCCACAAAGCCATCACATTACGTAGGATCAAACCCCCGTGCCATTGTCCTTTGCGTCTCATCAGCCCTCATAGTTCGCTATGTTCAGAGAGTCCAGTTTTATCCCATGCTTTTTCAGTCACAGTCCAGCTGGTCTTGGTGAGCTCTCTATAGATCAGCTCCACTGTCTCAGTGGGTGGGTGCATCCCTCGTGGTCCCGACTTCTTTGCTCATGTTCTCCCTCCTTCTGCTCCTCATTGGGACTTTGGGAGCTCAGTCCAGTGCTCCAGTGTGGGTCTCTGTCTCTATCTCCATCCATCACCAGATGAAGATTCTATGATGATATGCAAGATATTCATCAGTATTGCTCAAGGATAGGGTCATTTCAGGTTCCCTATTCTCAACTGCCCAAGGAACTAACTGGGGACCTCAGCTTGGGCACCTGGGAGCCCCTCTAGGGTCAGGTCTCTTGCCAACCCTAAAGTGAAGAAAGTATGGAATATCTACACATTAGAGTACTACTCAGCGGTAAAAAACAATGACTTCTCGAATTTTGCATGCAAATGGATGGAAATAGAAAACACTATCCTGAGTGAGGTATCCCAGACCCAAAAAGATGAACATGGGATGTACTCACTCATAATTGGTTTCTAGCCATAAATAAGGGTCACGGAGTCTACAATAGGTGAATCTAAAGAAGCTAAGTAAGAAGGGGAACCCAAGGAAAAACATATAGTTATCCTCTTGGCTAAGGGAAGTAGACAAAATTGCTGGGGAGAAAATTGGGATCTTGGGGTGGGGTGGGTTGGGGGTAAGGGGAGATGGGGAGAGAAAAGTTAGAAGGGAAGGAGGTTGGGCCTTGGGAAAGCAGGAGGATTGGGATAAAGGAAGGTTGGACAGGGGAGCGCGGAACCACAATTCTTAGTTAAGGGAACCACTTTCAGGGCAATTTTAAAATGAGAAGGCAAAAAGGTGAAGGGAGAGGGAACAAATCACCAAGTTACTTGTCTCTGAAGTATATGGAGGAATTCCTTAGAAGAGTCAGCGTGGAAAGACTGTTTTATCTCAGATTGTGAATCCATACAGACTTTGCTGTGTGAAGAAAGTTTTGCCCTTGAGGACAAAGTACACGATACTGTCCTGGGCTTTCGAACAGGAGTGGATCCCTAAGCCAATAGTACAAAGCTTGGTGACACAATTATATAGAAACAGACAGGCTCTGTTTCCCCAGAAGGAACAAGACATGGTCCAGGGAGAATGCTCACTCCACTCTGTTTGATAATATGGATATTTGGACCCAAATCATTATACAAAAGGCTCAGATTTGCAGTTTTAAAAATGTGACACTGACTACTGAAATATGAGTGGGATAATGGTTGTATTGCAAGATCTTCTTTGTCCCTCACAGCCTCATTAATTCAAAGAATAGAAAAACTATCCCAAAAGGTTCCTGAAACCCTCTAGTCATTGTTGTTCCTTGTGTTTTAACCCAGCCATATCATCTTGGAACACCTTAAAGGATTATGTAATCCATGTAAAATATTTAGCATACTGACATATAGTAAATATTTACCAGTAGCTTAGGCTCAGTCAAGGACATGCTATTGCTTTCATTTCTTTAGAGTTCTAGCTAATGAGAGAATCCCTAAAGAATTTAAATAAGCATTGTAAGTCATATTGCCCCAGTATGCAAATAATTTCATGGCTTATATAAACCGAACATAAGACAATTAAATATAAATTATGGTTTTGAAGGCAAAAGCACAATAAGATATTGTTTACCAAAAAAGCAATTTTTTAAAACCCATTGAATTGTTACAAAACCAGAGAGGTATGGAAACAGAATGCAAACATACGCACTCCATTTTCTAGCAATTAGTGATATTTAAATCTAAACTATTTTGAGATTGCTCCTTACTCCAGTCAGAATGGCAAAGATGAACAAAACAGCTGACAGCAATGCTGCCAGAGGGTTGGAGGAAAAGGGAATCCTCATTCCCTTTTGTTAGGATTGCAAACTTGGGCAATCACTATCAAAACTAGTGTAGAGAATTCTCAAACAGTTAAAATTAAATCTACCATATGATCCAGCTATGCCACTCTGCAACATGCCCAAAGGACTCACCATCCTACTCCACAGACACTTGCTCAGCCATGGCCATTGCTACTATTTTATCAGTTTCTGGGAAATGGAAACCATCCAAGTGCCCTTCAACTGATAATGGGTAATGAAAATGTAGTACATATATATAATGCAATACTATTCACCTGGAAAGAAAAATGAAATCGTGAACTTTGCAAGTAAATAGATGGAACCAGAAAAGAAGCATACTGAGTGACGTGACCCATACAAATGTCACATGTTCTCTATTACAGTATATGCCTGACTCCAAATCTTCAGATGAGAGTACATATCCCAGAGTAACTGCAGAAACCCATAAAGTAAAGGGGGACCATTACAGAAGATTTCAGAGAGCAAGTGAGAGTGTAATAGTAGGGTATAAATGATTTGATTGGGAAAAATGTGGTGGGGCTCTAATTAAAAGGAGGAGGGCAGATAAATGAAAAAGGAGACCAGATGGCAAAATTACATAAGGATGATTGAAAAAGTCATAAAGAAGCATATTATTAACTATCTAAAAATCCTTTAATACATGTAAGTGTGTGTTCAAATATACTTATGTAGCTTAAATTAAGAGTTCCCATCTGGGCTGACAATGCTCCCATCACGAGCCAAAATCTTTCCCACAATAACTCAATCACCAGAAGTCTTCTTTTGAGTTGTTCATCAGAGTTGCCCAAGAGACTCACAGAACATTACAGTTGCAGTTGCCTTTGGTTGCCTTTCCCAGCTTGTTCAGAGTTGGAAGACAACTTCCAATGCTAAAGACACCATACATTTCAGATACAGGGCCCAGGAGTCCCTGGGCTGAAACTGATTTGAAAGCCTCCTCCCAGAGGACGAGCTTTCACGAAACCAGAAAGCACTATGCAGACTTTCAAAGGAGAGAAATGACCAAAATTTCTACCTTGCTCTTTATGATTCCTATGAATCACAACAATGACCAACTCAAGGAGACGTCGATCCTGCCTGATCCTGGAAACCTAGCCAACTACCCAGGGCTAGTGAAGCCATGGATCTTGAATGAGAACCTACAATCGCCACTTAACTAAGCCATCATAATCCTATATTCTAATACATATACCAGATATGTATATATGTCTTAGAATATATATATATATATATAAAACTATATATATATATGTATAACTATATTCTAAAATCTATCCTTACATCCATCGATAAGTGTAATCCTCATCCCTCATCAAGGAAATCTCTCTATTCAACAGAGACCACTACAGATAGACACAACCAATCAAAATGCAGTTGTGGGCTCTAGAGCCTCGTCCCAACTTATATGTCTACAACTCAGCTCCTCTACCTAAGATGCAGGAATGCAGGAAGAAGAGGGAACAGAAAGATTGTAGAAGAGGGGACAGAAAAATTGTTAAGAGCCAGGGAAACAGGAAGTTTATTGTGACCTTGAGTGTTCCTGTCTGAAGCTATATCCATAAAGTCTCACCACCATGACAACATAAGCATACGCTGAACAGGGACAATAATAGTAGGTATGCTAACGTGGACAGAGAAAGCCCAAGAAGCCTAAACCTACACAAAGAACTACAGGCAACTAAGGAATGTTGAGAGCTGGAGAAACAGCCTTCCCTAAGGAAGAGCACACCAACTGGTTAGCCAGTACAAATGGTCAGCCCTAAAAACATACATTCAAGTAGCAACGTAAAGGCTGCACAGGGTGTGTGTGTTGTGTGTGGAAACACTGATGTGTGTGTTTGTGTTTGTAGGTAACAGTAATTAATAATAAAAGAGGCCATGTATTAGAAAGAGGCAGGCAGATCTCTGTGATTTCTTGGCAAGCCTGGTCTACAAAGTGAGTTATTGGACAGCCAGGCATACATAGAGAAACCTTGTCCCCAAAAAGCAAAATAAATAAATAAATAAATAAATAAGTAACCAGGCAAATAAATGATAAATAATATCAAACAATTTAGGGAGAAAATACCTTTTAGTAAACATTAGAAATAAGTACAATTTTAAAAATAAGCTGATTTATAATGAAACCAGACAGAGATGGAAACAAAACTATTCATAAATATTCCATTAACAATTGGCACAAAATAACATAATAAACAGTAAAGAATGAAATAACAAATATATAAGAGAACTATTTTTTTTTAAAAAAAGGATTTCTCTGTGTAATAGTTTGGCTGGAACTTGCTTCATAGACCAGACTGGTCTCAAACTCACACTGGTCTCAAACTCACTGCCTCCCAAGTTCTGAAATTAAAGGTGTGTGCCACAACTGCCTGGCAAGGGAGGGGAGGGAGGGAGGGAGAGCGAGAGAGATTTTATTAAGGCACATCAGAAAAAAAAAAAAAACAGAGACAGGCCATGCTCTGTGACAGAAAGCCTGAAAATAATACAAATGTTACTCTCTTCCAAATAACAATATATATTTAGTGCAATTTTGTCAATCAAAAATCCAGTGGGATTTCACCAGACAAAATGATTTTTAAATGCATATCAGAAATCTGGACCCATCAACGTCCTCTTATAGATGTGTGGGTGAATTTACAAAACAGAAAGCAAACAATATATGTGAGAAACAGAAGTATGCAAATGTTGCCAAGAATGCTTTCACAAAAGTAGAAAACAAATGCTTATTCTCCCAACTATTAATATCAAAGATTGATAGATTCCAGAAGCTTCCTCTCAGCATCTGTTTTGAGGAACTCAATATGACACAGTTATTATGATCCGTTCAGTACTGACTCATATTTCACTAAAGATGTCAGAATTTAAGTGCTTATGAGTCAGATAAAGAAACAGGTAAGGGGAAGTGAGCTTAGCTTCCTGCAGCTACAGGTTCTAGTCAGTTGGATCTCAGATGAGCTCTGGGTCCTGAAAGCATTCCTGGGATCACTTCCTTGTTGCTCTCTCCTGCTGCCTTTTGCTTTGGAAACATTTCCCATTGTGACCCGGTCCTCCTTCTTCTCTGCACACTTTGGCTTGTTTTCCATTCGGTTCCCTGCTTGGCTTGGAAGTCTGTGGTCTGGCACTGCTCCCAGTGTTTTCTTCTGCCTTGGCCACCTTTATGCTCCATTTGGCGTTGACCCAAGATCCAGCAATTTTTCTCACTTGCTTCTCCTTGCCAATGTCCAGAATTCCAGATTTAGTCACAGCCTCATTTGTAATTATATTGCTCCCTCCCTAGAGAAAAAAAAAGGGTCTCTAGTGGATTATGACAAGTGGCTAGACTCCGAGAGATTTGAAGCCTGGGAGCCTGTCTGATTTATCAACCCAGCATCTCAATCATAGTTTTATTTCTTTTGCTCAGGCAGCTGTGGCAAAAGGACTACAGTCTAGGCTTAAAACTACAGAAATGTTTTTCCTCAAGCATTTGCAAGAAAGACATCTGAATTCGAGCTGTCAACAGGGTTAGTTCTTTTAGATGGCTTTCTCTCCTTCCCTGACTTCCACATGGTTATCTTCAATCTATTCCCTTACATAGTCTTTCTTTAGAGTGTGTCTGTGTCCTAATTTTTTAATAAGGACACTAGTAACATTTGAATAAGCCTTACCCACTGACCTTATTTTACCTTAAAATCCCAATGTCTAAATACAGCCACATGCAGACGTACTAGGGGATAAAATTCCAACATAGGAATGTGACCGAGTGAGGGAAAGACCCAGTACTAGCTCAGCCACCTCCATGCAGTTCACATTTCCACCAGCTAAGGAAGATGAAGCAAATTCTTTCCTTTAGGACTCACTTACCTTATTTGCCAAATGAAGAAGGTAAATTTTTGTTCAATAGAACTATTGCGAAGAAAAAGAACAATAGATATCAAAAGTGCCTAAACTATAATTGTTACCTAATAAAATATTATTAGGATTTTTGAGGTCTCAGAATGACCACCGAATCAATAAAGTATATTAAGAATGCCTATCTACATTAAAAAATTCAAAGATACTAATTTTTCTCATAAGTACTAATTGAGCACTGACTTTGCACAATCAGCTTCCATTATTTTTGATAATTATTTTATATAAAGTTATCCTGAATAGTGGATTATGGAATAGTGAATCATTGCTCCTAAAGGAAACACAGAGTTATGCTCCTGAAAGCCTCTTGCCACATTTTTATCACTTTATCAGTACATAACATTATCTTATGTACGTTAACATTTAAAGACACTTTATTTAATATATAACACTGATTTATTGACATTGAACGCCTGACCATCAATATGACTGAAGGAAGTTTTTCTGATTCATAATTTTTTTTCATAAAGCACATCTCTTGCACACCTCAGTTTTCTTGCACTTAAGGATGCTAGATAGTATTTTAGCAGTTCACTTGACCAGCATTTTTAGTTTATTTAATTTATTTTACATGCTAGGCAAAGGTTCCAACATTGAACCAAGCCTATTTGAGACCGTGAAATTACCAACCAACAAAGAACACCAAAAATACAGAAAGAAAATGAGCCATCGATTTGTCCTCATCCGGATATTTTGTTTTGGTTTGAGAATTGAGATAAGAAGGCAAAATGTCACTTTGTTAAACCTCAGGTGTTAATATGCATGCATATTTAAAGGCTACTTTTCTGTTCCTCTGCGCATGTCCATGAAGGATTGTGAAAGTGCTCTGAGTGACGATTTTGAATTTCCATATAAATTTTAGTAGGTAGGTGAATTCACAAATACAGAATGCTGGGATACTGAAGATTGACAGTATGCTGAGCACTATATTAAAATTCTAGGGCACATTGAAAATAAGGTGAGTTTAAGTGATGCTTGCTGTCTAGAAGGTGACAGGATGGTAAAGTACCAAGAAAAAAAAGGATTAATGAGTGACCTAGTGATTTAAAGGGTTGGCAGGGATGTTCTAATTCCATGCTTTCTCTGGATCTGTTATTCCACTTACTGAATCATTACATTCTCTTTCTGGACTGGGGTGGGTGTTACCACCATCAGGGAAAATTCTAGTGGGGTCTAAGCTGAATATTGTAGTTGGTCAGCATCCTGACATGTGTCCTCTAGCTTATAGGAAGTGCTTTCATGTGACCGAGATAGAACTAGCATTCTCCCTTAACTCAAATGGATTTTGTAAATAATATTTCTCCTCTTCAATGTAGTGCTAACTCACCTTTCAGTACGGTCTTCAATACAAATGACTGGAGTTCTTCAAGATAGGAATTTATACCTTTTTCTAGGCCCATATGATCTTCTTCTATCCCCTATCCTGCCGCTAAATTTTATTTTTTTTTTAATTTTTTATTTTTGGTTTTTCGAGATAGGGTTTCTCTGTGGTTTTGGAGCCTGTCCTGGAACTATCTCTGTAGACCAGGCTGGTCTTGAACTCACAGAGATCCGCCTGCCTCTGCCTCCCGAGTGCTGGGATTAAAGGCGTGCACCACCACCGCCCGGCCTGCCGCTAAATTTTAAAACAGGGATTCTGTGCTGATGAGAATGTGGAGAAAGTGGAACACTTTCACAATTTGTGAGGAATTAAACTCATGGGGCTACTATGGAAGTTAGTATAGAGGTTCCTCAAAAAATTAAGGCTCCAAAGTTACAAAGAAACCTTGTCTTGAAACCCCTCCACCCCAAAATTAAAACTAAAACGACCACAAGGCCTACATATACCAATACGTATACCAGTTCTAGGTACTTAATGTCAACATACCACCAGGATGCTTGTATACCCATAATTATTTCACTATTCACATTAGCCAAGGTATAGAACCAGCCTTGATGTTCATCAACAGTTGGTTAAATAAAAAAGTATGCTACATATATGCAGTAGAATTTTATTCAGCTGTAAAGAAGAATGAATAATGATATTTGAAGAAAATGGATGGAACTAGAAATAACTATATTAAAAGAAATAAGCCAATCTTTAAAAAGTGATTGTTGAGGACTAGCAAGATGAGTCAGTGTGTAAAGGTTCTTGCTATTAAGCCTGCTAATCTGAGTTCAAACGCAGTGGAAAAGACAACTAGCTACTGTGGCATATATATCATTCCCTTCATAGATAGATAGATAGATAGATAGATAGATAGATAGATAGATAGATAGATATTTCACATATTTGATCTCATGTGTAGAATGTAGAAGGGTGTGTGTGTGTGTGTGTGTGTGTGTGTGTGTGTAGGCATAAAGGGAGACGGGTTGGGAGGAGAAGAGACACAAAGTGATGCAAGAGTGTAATGGAAAAGAGTTAGGGACTCAAAGAACAGAAGTGGGATGGGAGAACAAATAACAAAGTATAATGACGTATATGAAAATATCATAATAAAATCCATTACATTGTATTCTAACTTTTAAAAATTAATTTAAAAAATAAAATAACAAACAGCAATACAAACAAGGATTCTGAATTTCAGCTGTGCTTGAGAACCACTAGATAGGCTTTAAACAACCACCAAAGTCAGCGTACATCCCAGAGCAATCTGAAAGGCTTTTGTGGCAGGTTCTCTAACGTTTCCTGAGTAAAGCAGCACCACTTTGAGTCCTTCGCCTTTCAATTACATCAAATGCAGATAAAGGATATTGGTGTCTGATGTGTTCCAAGACATTATGTTATAAATGACAGTCCTAAATTTAGTCTAAAACCAGCAGTACCATCTCTCTTTAAACATTTCTTCAATTAATATTTATTATATAATAAATATGCTAATCATATGACTCAATAAGATGTAGGCTCTGTCTGCCTGTCCTATCTTGGAGTAAGAAAATGCGATAAGGAGGGAATATCTGTTTAGTAATAGTTGACACAATAAATCTAAGTTAAGCCCCTAAGACAAACATCAACTTCATTACCATGGTTTAAGATGAACCTACATTCCTCAGCTGGCCAGAAGATTGGTCTGGCCCCATTGGAATGTTAGGTCTGCACCTGGGCTAGAAATTCTATTCTCTTGAACAGGAAAGGTTGCCTATTAAGAGGCCTTCACTGCTACATTCTGCCTCTCTAAAGATCCTAGAATCAGGCCAGGAGGTGGTGGCACATGCCTTTAGTCCAAGCACTTGGGAGGCAGAGGCAGGTGGATCTCTGTGAGTTCAAGGCCAGTCTGATCTATAGAGTGAGTTCCAGAATAGCCAGGACTGTTTCAAAGTAAAATCTTGTTTTTTAAAAAAAAACAAATAAACAATAACAACAACAACAAAAAGAACCTAGAATCACTTACAAATCTGATCGTAGATTTAAGAGCCCCCAATTGTCAAGGGTTGGGAAAATAAATGACTGGAAAGAGATTTGGAAATATTCAAGTCAAAGTTCACTGGAAACTCTTAATGAACTCACAAGAGACTCTATTTATTGAGCTTTTTTGATTTACTAAGATCTACAGCTGATTTCCAGAGTGATGAACCCACAATTGGCCGCCATGCTCTTTGATAGGAGGAGAGATTTCTAAGAAATATTAAGTAAAAGTCTGTTCTATCACAAACTATAAAACATGTTCAGAATAATGAATTCAAATACTTTTATATTTTCACTTTGTAAGACTTTTATGCAAATGTTTTAATTCCCCTCCATGCCCAAGAAAATCTTTATTTACACAAAGGTCCCTGATACATTCCAGGAATTCAATGGCCTAAACCAGTGATACTTTTTCCCTTTTCCTCCTTCATTTCCTACATATCAATTGTTTTCAGATGATCCATTTAAATAAGACTGTGAGATTGAACCCAGCCAATTGGGGAAAGATACAGTCATCATCTGAGTTAGATTAAAAACCAAGTGCATTTCTTGTTTCTGTGTGTTACCTCTTCCAAGCATACACTCTTGTTCAAGAGTAAAGTATTGCCTTTTCCAGAAAATAAATGTGAAATTTAATAGGTTTTTCTTTCCCACAATACCATTGATATCTAAGTATTTACAAATTTGGAAGAAATAAAATGATGTTTTTCCCTCCAAAGAAGCAAAAACAAGAGGCAAAACAAAACAAAACCACAAAGAAAAAAACAATTAACTGTTTACTAAATAATAGTTGGACTTGAATACTTTGTGACAAGAATTTCAATGCCATTTTGTATCTCTAATCACATCCCTTGAGTATGTTGGTCTATGGCTAAAAAAAGCAATAGAGATATAGATTTGAGCCAAACAGGATTTTTTTTTCTTTTATTGTTCATTTTGTTTTTGAAAAAAGGAATATGTCAGGATCTTTGGGGAAAAATAAAAACTCTTAGAGTTCAGATAAAACTCTAAGAGGTAAGCCTAAAATAGATTTGAGTGGGCAGATGGCCAGAGTAAAGGCCACCAGGCTCTCTCTACATGACCTAATGCTGAGTCAAATGCAAAGAGTACTTTAAGTTCTTCTCAGATGGCATACTGAAATCCTGTACTTACATCACCCAACAAAGGTCTTCTTAAGATGTATGAAATTTCAAGAATAATTTAGAGATTCTACTTACAAACAGTGGTCCAAAGGTATCTTTTTTATTTGATAAAGACAGTTTGATGTTATCTTCTGCTGTTCTATTTGGTTGGGATACTCAGTCCATGGGCCTCACAAAGAACAAGATATGTAGCCAACTTCTGGATCCAAGATGTGATGCTGTTTGAAACTTTTGACAGTAAAAGAACTGATGGTGTGAAGAAACTCACATATAAATTTGAATTATAACCTAGGAGCTTCCAGAATGGATTAGAAGTTGAGGTCATGATAGATTAGTAAGATAACTAGCAGATATCTCAAACTCACAAGGATGACAAGTAAAATTCAATGATATCTGTAAAGACTAGATGTGATCAGTTCCCAGAGGTAAGGAAGTGAAGACTGAATAATCAGAGGGTTTGTTTATTGTTCATGACACAGAAAAGAAAGCAGATAGGACGGGTCTACACAAAAGTGAATCACAAATCATGGGACTAAAGGTAGAACCTAGAAATCCAGTTTGAACTATTAGACTAAAGATTAAATGACTCTGTGAATCAAAAAATGTAAAATGAGACACAAGATTTCTTAGTATTCCACTTACTAAAACAGAATTGTCATCAAGGAATGATCTGGCAGCTGGGTACCACCTGGTAGAATAACTAAAAATCCTGATTTTTTTTGGAACTTTTAACGTTAAAAAACTCAAAGACCAATAAAATCTCTTAGTCAAAAAATGGGAGTGGTTGATTATCTTAATCCTGGTTAGTCTTGAGTTAAGACGATGCACTTTCCGAGTTAGAGAATATTGTAAAGAAGACTGTGAAAGGAGTAGAAAGACTAAGGAACTAAGATTATTTATTAAAGTTTGCACAATGGCCTTGGTATCTTCTGGATATCTGCCATCTCTTGAAACTTGGTTTCTACATCTGCCAAATGATTACATGCTGCTCTAAAAATTACTTTCTTTTCTTTTTCTTTTTTTTGCTCTCTTTTTTTAGTAACTGTTTATTTTTTAATTTTTTTATTGAAGATCGATTTTTTTTCACATAATAGACTCTGATTATAGCTTCCTCCCACTGCTCCTCCAAGTTCTACTCCACATCCCCTTCCATCTCTCAATAGAAAGGAAGCAGACTCCCAGGAGATAATAATAAAATAAAGTATAATAAGACAAAAACTAACCCATTAGTATAGGACAAAAATAAACAGAAGGAAAGAACCCCAAAGAAAGCAAATAGACAAAAACAGAGATTCACTTATTCACACATTCAGATATCTCATAAAAACACTACATCATGGAATAAAGAAGTGGAAAAAGATATTTAAACAAGGTCTACAAGAGCTAGTTCCAGGACAGGAACGAAAAGCTACGGAGAAACCCTGTCTCGAAAATCCAAAAAAGGAAGAAACCACACCCAAAAGAAATATATGGCGTGAAATAATTGAAGTCGGGGCTGAACTCAATAAAATAGAAACAAATAAACAAACCAATACAAAGAATCAAAGAAACAGAGAGTTGGTTCTTTTAGAAAATGAACAAGATTGACAAACCTGTATTCAAATTAACAAAAAGGTAGAGAGAGAAGTTATAATTAATAAAATTAGAGATGAAAATAAGATAACATATACTGAGGAAAAACAGAATATCATAAAGATTTTCAAGGAAGAGTTAAAATCAATATTCCTCATATAATTCTACAAATTAGAAACAGAAAGTATAGGCCCAATTTGTTTATGAGGCCACAGTTACCCTAATACCTAAATCACAAAGAGACCCAAAAAAGAAAATTACAGACCAATTTCTCTTATGAACATAGATGCAAAAATTCTCAATAAAATGCTTGCAAACTGAATCCAAGAACACATTCAAAAGAATAGCCACATGATTAAGCAAGCCTCAGGCCAGAGATTCAGGGATGATTCAACATACACAAATTGATAAATATAATCCACAACACAAATAAACTGGAAGAAAAAACACCCACATGATCATCTCACTAGAATCAGAAAACACCTTTAACACAGTTTAATACCCTTCGTGATAAAAGTCCTGGAGAGATTAGGAATACAAGAGACATACCTAAACATGATTAAGATAGTTTACAGCAAGCTCATAGCCAACAATAATTTACATGTAGAGAAATTAAAAGCAATTCTGCTAAAATAAGTAATAAGATGATGTTGCCCACCCTCTCCATATCTGTTCAATATGGTACTTGAAGTCTTAGCTAGAGCAGTAAGACAACTGAAGGAGAACAAGGCTATATGAATTGAAAAGGGAGTTTCTTTATTTGCAAATGATATGATAGTAACCATAAGTAACCCTAAATGTCTCATCAGGTAACTCTTAAAGCTGATAAACACTTTCAGCAAAGTAGCAGGATACAAAATTAGCTCACAACTTTGAGAAAATCAACAAGATAGACAAACCCTTATCCAAATTAACAAAAAAGGCAGAAAGAGAATATCCAAATTAATAAAACCAGAAATGAAAAGTGGGCCATAACAACAGACACAGAGGAAATGCAGAGAATTATCAGGTCATACTTCAAAAACCTGTACTCCATAAAATTGGAAAGATTAAAGAAAATGAACAATTTTCTGGATAAATACCACTTATCAAAATTAAATCAAGACTAGATAAGCAAGTTAAATAGACCTATAACTGCTAAAGAAATAGAAATAGTCATCAAGAGTCTTCCAAACAAACAAACAAACAAAAAGCCCAGGACCAGATGGTTTCAGCTCAGAATTCTACAAGATTTTCAAAAAAGAGCTAATACCAATACTCCTCAAATTGTGCCACACAATAGAAACAGAAGGAGCATTGTCAAACTCTTTTTATGAAGCTACAATTACCCTGATACTCAAACCAAAGAAAGACATTACTAAGAAAGAGAATTACAAACCAATTATCATTCATGAACATTTATGTAAAAATAGTCAATAAAATACTGGCATACCAAGTTCAAGAACACATTAGAAAAATTATCCATCATGATCAAGTAGGCTTCATCCCAGAGATGCAGGGCTGGTTCAACACACCAAAATCTGTAAACTACCATATAAACAAACTGAATAAAATACGCACATGACCATCTCATTAGATCCTGAAAACGTCTTTGCCAAAATACAACATCCTTTCATAATAAAGGTCTTGAAGAGAGAAGGGATACAAGGAACATACCTAAACATAATAAAGGCAATATACAGCAAGCTAATAGCTGACATCAAACTAAATGGAGGGAAACTCAAAATGAGCCCACTGAAATCAGGAACAATACAATGTTATCCACTCTCTCCATATCTATTTAATATAGTACTTGAGATCAAAAGGATACAAATCAGAAAAGAAGTCAAACTCTCACTATTTGCTGATGATATGATAGTTTACATAAGTGACCCCAAAAATTCTACCAGAAAACTTTTACAACTCATAAGCACCATCAGTAATGTAGCAGGATACAAGATATCTTGGAGTAACTCTAATCAAACGAGAGGAAGATCTCTATGACAAGAACTTTAAATCCTTGAAGAAAAAAATTGAAGAAGACACCAGAAAGTTTAAATATCTCCTATGCTCTTGGGTAGGTAGAGTTAACAGAGTAAAAATGGCACTCTTACCAAAAGCAGTCTACAGATTCAATGCACTGCCCAGAAAAATTCTTCACAGATCCTGAAAGAACAATACTCAACTGCCTATGGAAAAGCAAAAAAAAAAAAACCCAGACAGTCAAAACAATCCTATACAATAAAACAACCTGGAATTGGCATAAAAACAGACAGGAAGGCCAACTAAAACAAACTGAAGGCCTTGATATATATATATATATATATATATATATATATATATATATATATATGAAAAAGAAAGCATATTCAACAAATGGTGCTGGCATAACTGGGTATCAACATGCAGAAGAATTAAAACAGATCCATATATACTGGCATGCACAAAAACTGAAGTCCAAATGAATCAAAGACTTCAACATAAAACCAAACACACTGAATCTCATAGAAGAGAAAATGGGAAGTACACTTGAACACATTGGCACAGAAGACCACTTCCTAAATATAACTCCAGTAGCAAAGACACTGAGAGCAACAATTAATAAATGGGACCTCCTGAAACTGAGAAGCTTCTGTAAAGCAAAGACATGATCAATAAGAGAAAACAGCAGTCTACAGAATGGGATAAGATTTTCACTAACTCCACATTGGACAGAGGACTGGTCTCCAAAATATACAATGAACTCAAAAAAAAATTGGTCATGAAAAGAACAAATAATTCAATAAAAATGGGGTGCAGACCTAAACAGAGAACTCTCAATAGGCAGATCTAAGATGGCTGAAAAACAGTTATGGAAATATTCAACATCCTTAGTCATCAGATGTGGGAGTGTCATATATCAATCTGTTGATTTCATTGGTTAAGCAATAAAGAAACTGCTTGGCCCTGATAGGTTAAAACATAGGTGGGAGGAGTAAACAGAACAGAATGCTGGGAGGAAGAGGAAGTGAGCTCAGAGAGATGCCATGCTCCCCTCTCCCGGGCAGACGTGAGAGCTCTGCTCTCTGAGGCACACGCGATGAAGCTCCGACCCAGCATGGACATAGGCTAGAATCTTTCCCGGTAAGACTGATGCTACACAGATTATTAGAAATGAGCTAGTCCAGGTGCAAGAGTTAGCCGAGAAGAGGATAGAAATAATGGGCCAAGCAGTGTTTAAATGAATACAATTTGTGTGTTGTTATTTCGGGGCATAAGCTAGCCAGGTGGCCGGGGTGCTGGGGATGCAGCCCCGCCACTCCATTTACAACAATCAGAGAAATGCAAATCCAGACAATACTGAGATTCCATCTTACACCTGTAAGAATGGCTAAGATCAAAAACACTGATGTCAACTTATGCTGTCTAGGATGTGGTGTAAGGGAAATGCTCCTCCATTGCTGGTGGGAATACAAAATGGTACATCTGCTTTGGAAATCAGTATGTTGATTTCTCAGAAAATTAAGAAATAACCTACCTGAAGACTCAGCAATTCCTCTTTTGTGTATATACCCAGAGGGTGCTCAATCATATCACAAAGGACATGTGCTCAACTATATTCATAGTAGCATTATTTGTCATAGCAAGAACCTGGGAACAACCTAAATGCCCCTTGACCTAAAAATGGATAAAGAAGATATGATAAATTTACACAATGGAGGACTACACAGTAGAAAAAAATAATGACATCTTGAAATTTGTGGGTAAGTGTATGGATCTAGGAAACATCATATTGAGTGAGGTAGCCCAAACACAGAAAGACAAATATCATATCTAGTCACTCATAAGTAGCTTTTAGACATAAAGCAAAGAAAAAACAGCCTACATTTCACAATCCTAGAGAATCTAGACAGCAAAGAACACCCTAAGAGAGACATACATGGATCTAATCTACATGGGAAGTAGAAAAAGACAAGATCTCCTGAGTAAATTGGGAGGGTGGGGATTATGGGAGAGGGTAGAAGAAGAGAGGGAGGAAGGGAAGGAAACAGAGAAAAATATAAAGCTCAATAAAAACAATACAAAATTACTTTCAACAAGGTAGCAGGATACAAAACTACCTCACAGAAATCAGTAAACCTATATACAAATGAAAAATGGACTAGGGAAGAAGTCAGGGAAACAACATATTTTCCTTAGGACTTCTATTTCTGTGAGGGGACAACATAATCATGGCAACCCCTTCTTTTTATTTTTTTTCATTTATTTAACATACTGACCACAGTTTTCCCTCCCTCCCCTTCTCCTGCTCCTTCCCCCCACCTCCCTCTATTCACTCCTCCTCCATCTCCATTCAGAAAGGGGCAGGCCTCCCATGGGAGTCAAGGCAGCATGGTATGTCAAGTAGAAGCAGGATCCATCTCCTCCCTTTGTATCAAGGCTGAGCAAGGCAACCCAGCTTGGGTATTGGATTCCCAAAAGCCAGCTCAAGTGCCAGGGTCAGGTCCTGATCCCATTGCTAAGAGACCCACAAAGAGACCAAGCTACAGAACTATTACACACATGCAGAGGGCCCAGGTCAGTCCCATGCAGACTCCGTAGCTGTGGGTCCAGATTCAGTGAGCTCCCATGAGCTCAGGCCATCTGTTTCTATGAGTTCTCCCATCAAGACCTTGACCTCTCCTTCCCCACCCACACCCTGCTTGTATAGTCCTTTCTCTCTCTTCAACAGAACTCCCCGAGTTCTGCCCAGTGCTAGGCTATGGATTTCTGTACTTGCTTCCATCAGTTACTGGATGAATACTCTCTGACGACAATTAGGATAGTCACCAACTGACCACGACAACTCTTATAAAGTAAAACATTTATTTGGATCTGGCTTACAGTTTTGGAAATTTAGTCCATTTGTTATAGTCATGGTGGGGAACATTACTGCATGCAGGCAGACATGATGCTGGAGAGAGAGTTGCAAGTTCTACATCCCAATCCGCAGGCTTGAGCTTCTGAGACCTTAAAGCCAACCCCCTACTGATGCACATCCTCCAACAAGGTTACACCTACTCCATGGCCAGAACTCTTTTTTTTTCTTCTTTTTTTTATTTTTTTTCTTTTTTTTTCTTTTTTTCAGAACTCTTAATAAAGACACTCCCTATTGTCCTATGGGGCTATTTTCTTTTAAACCACCACACAAAACCTTTCACAATAGCTTCAAAGAACATAAAATACCTGGGAGTAACTAACAAGCAAGTGCAAAATTTGCATGATAAAAGTTCAAGTCTTTGAAAAAACTAAGTAAAGAAAATATCAGAAAATATAAAGATCTTTCATGCTCTTGGATCGGTAGGACTAATATTGTAAAAATGGCCATCCTACCAAAAGCAATCTATAGATTCAATGCCACCTCCTTTGAATAATGTACATAAAACATATTCAAATAATCACTATAGGTGGTATAAATACGAAAGGATAATTGTGTGTGTTGTACATGTGAGAGTGTAAGTGTGTATGTTGGTATGTGTCTCTTTGTTCTATGCATTTGAACACATAATGTATTTGGTTTAACCTTGAATTTGGGCATCCTTGGGCCTCATTAACTACATTTGAGGTTAGTAGATACTATTGATTTTCCCATAGAATGATGTTCTTATGATAAAGAGAAATCAAGTACTTTAATTAAGCAACCCTGGATGGTACACAATTTTAACTCTCTGGAATCATAGCCCTGCAAATGAAGTTCAATTTATGCCAAAAATGTATCCTTTGGTTTTCTTAGTACAATCGATAGGTATTGGTGACTATAGACAGATCAGAATCATCAAATAACATTGGAAACTGAAAGAAGAATCATATAACTGCTCTGGGTATGTCAGTTGTCTTGAGAAGAAAGCAACATTCATGTTGTGGTAGTTGTTCATGAGGCATTCTTCATGGGCAGCAGCTGAGCCAGTTTCGACCACTGTTATCTTCAACTTCTTAGTACCTGACCCATACAAAATTAAGTTCTTCTGGCATTTTATTTCTGGCATAGTTTGTGACTTTGATCTATGATATTCTGTCCAGTGTCATTCTTTTGTCAAAAACCTATATATTTTAAACTCTATCCAATCCTGCTGCTTGCTGAGCCCTAACACATGATAGTGAAAAGATATGAGTCCAGAGGCACAGGTCTATCACTACCTAATTGAGTGACTCTCAGCAAATTATCTTAACTATCTAAACCTTGTGTCTTAATATATAAAACATTTTTGCCCTCTTATGATGATTATGAATAACCAATTATTGTGTTTGCCAAATGCTTGTTATTTTATTTGTTACTTTAAATGCGACTGTTTTCATGTAGACTGGGTTTTCTCATCATGAGTTTCATGACAACTGGTTGTTTGTTATTGCTTTTAATGAGGATGGAAGTGTCATAAAATTAAGAGCTAGCAATTAGAAATCTTTAGATTTGACATTTTTTGAAAAACAGCTCATATCCACAGATACTTTGACAAACAGTGATATAGATGGTACCTTTTTTTTGACCACATAAGCCTTTAGTTTACTAAGCAATTTGGGGAGGTTTAAAGCCGTGGCTTTGACAGCTGGATACAGCCCATTTCTTAGCTATTGAGAGTCCAGCCTCATGGCTGAGGTACCTGCTGGAGCCATGTTTATTGCCACAATTCTATGGCATTTCAAGGTCCCTGCCACCAATAGAAAACATGCAGTCAGCTTTTCATCAACACCATTTAAGTGTTTTGTGGCAGGACCTCTTTAAAGAGCTGTAAGGTTTTACAGCTAAAGCTGAGTCAGGAAGTCTCTCTTAAATTAGAGCACTTGCCTCTAGCAAGCAGAGGCCACCTAAGAAAATGCTTCTGTCAAGACATGCCTAACTCTATTTTTTTTTGTCTAGAATTACTTTCCAAGCTCTGTCAGTCTTTGTGTGGATGTAGGTGCCCCATGTTGGGCACCATTTGTTGTTGGTTTCATCCCTGCCCAGTTCCTGCAAACGTTAAGTCCCAAAGAAATCACACAGAGGTCTACATTAGTTATAAACTGATTGGCCCATTAGCTCAGGCTTCTTATTAACTCTTATAACTTATATTAGCCCATTATTTTTTTCTAGGTTAGCCATGTGGCTCAGTACCTTTATCAGCAAAGCAGTCACATCTTGCTTCTTCTGTGGATAGGCCAGGACTGCAGAGGAAGGGGCTTCCTCCTTCTCAGAATATTTCTGTTCTCATTGACTGGCCTCTACTTGCTGTCTGGTTGTTCCACCTATACTTTCCTCCTGGCTACTGGCCAATCAGCATTTATTTAAAATATAATTGACAGAATACAGACCATGGTCCCACACCAATGTTATCCATTGGTATCTATTAAAGAAACACAAATCAATGTAACATTTGTTCAGAAAAGAGCTCAAAAAATCTGTTTCCAAGGCAAATTGGGATGTATTCCAAAGCCAACTGGCATTTCTGATTTGTGTGACTCATGCCATTTCTTAAGGCTGCCCAAGGATAATTAAAAGCCAGAGGGGGAAATGTAATTCTTTTCTGTTAAGGTATAGTGACTGTAGTAAAAATAGAGCATTACCATTTTCATAGGAGGAGGAGAGAAGTGCTTGATTAAATCTAAAGCAAACAATCAATTCTAAGCATATGCTGTGGTCACTTTATCCATTAGCTGCTGGACAAGAGTGGCATTTGGAGTTGACTTTTCAAGGCTTTGGCATTAGGCCATTCCTGAAGCACACAGTCATTATGGAGACATTTAATTAGTGCATTTTGCATGATTGCCTATGGACACAGGAGGAGCAATGTGCCATTCGGCCCTTTTAGGGTCAGTTGATGGCTAGAGAGGATGCCAGCTTACAGAGTCATGCTAAGTCCTATGAGGTTAGGAACTTCCTAATGCTTCTATTTTTAATACCCTTCATTTGTTGAATAGGGCATTGAACACTGAGTAAAGTATCTGTTAAGATTATAAATGAGCTTTAAGGTTAGCAAATTTATAATACTTCTTGAAAGTGGATGGTGTCACTAGTTCAGTTCAGGATACCTGATCCTAGCAAATGACAAAACCATTATTTAAATGCAAAGCTTTTCAATTCTAGAGTTCATGCTTATTATACTCTGTTGCAAAATTGACATGATAAACAAATGCCATGATCTTCATAATTGAAATGGTCTCACAATTTCTGATTTGGTTTCCTGTCTCTCAGGCCTCACTGGAGCTGTTACCCATCACTTTTCTCTCTATTTCTTAAAGGGGGATATGTAATTTTTCTTTTTGCACTCTTACTAGGAAAATAACACTAGATCCTTTTCCTGTGGGCAAAGATGTTCTCATTTTCTTTATTTTGTATATTGGATGTATTCTGGCTTTGCCTTCAAAAACCAAGTTGACTCTTGGGAGTTCAAAAGATTGTAGCTTAAATCAAAAATGTAATCTGACTTTAGAAACCCATTTAATCTTACCTTTATCTTGTTTCCCACAGTCTTGTCTACTATATCACCCTCAAACACCCATCAGTTGCATATTTTGGCATATGAACTAACATATTTGGCATAGAATTAACATTGTTTAGTTAAATAAACATGACAGTGTTTCCAAATAAATTGACCTACTTATTGTGATCAGATAGATAGATAGATAGATAGATAGATAGATAGATGATAAATTATTATATAAATTCTGTGCTATACCCTTTAACAGTTAGGGGGAACATCCAGACTTTGTCATATTGAGGAAGCAAAGAGTGTTCAGAGCTTGGAATACTTTTATTTATCATTAATAATCTAATTTACTTGTTTTATAAAGGGGGGTTCTTGGAACCTGATGGGTTGTAGGAATTGAGACTAGCAGAAAAATAAGGATAGAGGTAAGCATAGAAAGAAATGAAAAACACTAAGGAAAGAAGATGGACATTAAAATTTCAAATCTAGCATTCACTGTCTCTCTCATTGGCTTAAAAGCTGTAGGAAATGTTGAGAAAGGTTTCTGCATAATATTTAAGTGAAAGAAGTCTTACATCTAAATTAATAGCTATAGGTGAGTTTAAGACATGGTACAAAGCCATAACAGAGCAGAGAACAATGTGCACTCAAAATCATGCCTTGTAACAGGACCTTCTCTCCAGGAATCTGCTCTCCCTTCTTTTGCCCCATATCCAGCCACAGAGAGCATCTGAGTTGGATCAATACAGGGCAGGGCAGAGGTGAAGGCAGAGGCAAAGACTCTGTTTTTCCATTTGAAAATGGTAATCCTATTCAGCCTCTCTTTGTCATTTAAAAATTTTGCAGGATTCCCTTCTAGGCTTTCTTCCTTAACTTTTCTTCCTTCACATCTTCTTTAGTTCAGTCCCTGCTTTTGTTTTAATGTAGCATCACAAAGAAGCCATAATTGCATTGACTTGAGTGCAATTTCTGGCCCTTCCTAAGAAGAGTTCATTGTTGGTTTTGCCTTGAAACCTATTGCTTCTAAAATTAATATTTTATCTTCACTGCTTTTTCTTCATGGTGTCTTTTCTTCCTCCATGAAATCATCCTTTACTCTTTTTCTTTCTTGAGATAGTATTGCTAGTAAATATTTTCAGTTTTTATTTCTGTAAATGTTTCTTTCATTCTTTTTTTTTACATTTTGTAAAAGAACTTGGCATATTCATACCCTAAATCAGAAGCTATGTTCCTTCAGTATATTAAAGAAGCATTTTGCTTTTACAATTTTTGTCTTGGTGGTGTTGCTGATAACTCATCTTTCCAGTTGTTGTTGCATACTATTGTTTGAAAAGTCAACTCATCTCAAGGTTTTTAAATGTGACAATGTTTCATTCTTCCTGAATCTCACTAAAATCACTAATTCTGATGGTTCAAACATTTCATAAATTCTCAAAAAGTTTTCGTCACTTATTGCATTTAGAAGCCACTTCTTCGGAATTCTATTTCTTTAAAAGTCATATTTAACATGTGTGAGATATCCAGTCCCCCTCTATCTTTGATGTATCTCCATCTCTTTTTAATATCTTTGAATACTTTGTCTCTTTGTCTTGTGTTCTTGGTGAGGTTTTGTCTATTCTGGTTCAATAATTGTCTCATTTTTCATATCTAATATGACATTCAGATGACTCACTATCTTTTTTTTTGTTTGTTTTTTTTTGTTTTTTTTTAAATTTATTTATTTATTAAGGATTTCTGCCTCGTCCCCACAGCCGCTTCCCATTTCCCTCCCCCTCCCCCGATCAAGAACCCCCTCATCTGCTCTAAGAGCAATCAGGGTTCCCTGACCTGTGGGAAGCCCAAGGACTGCCCACCTCTATCCAGTTCTCGTAAGGTGAGCATTCAAACTGCCTAGGCTCTCACAAAGCCAGTACGTGCAGTAGGATCAAAAACCCACTGCAATTGTTCTTGAATTCTCAGTATTCCTCATTGTCCGCTATGTTCAGCTAGTCCGGATTTATCCCATGCTTTTTCAGACCTAGGCCAGCTGGCCTTGGTGAGATCCCAATAGAACATCCCCATTGTCTTAGTGTGTGGGTGCACCCCTCGTGGTCCTGAGTTCCTTGCTCGTGTTCCGTCTCCTTCTGCTCCTGATTTGGACCTTGAGATTTCTGTCCGGTGCTCCCGTGTGGGTCTCTGTCTCTGTCTCCTTTCATCGCCTGATGAAGGTTAATATTCCTGAGGATGCCTATGTGTTTGTCTTTGGATTCACCTTATTTAGCTTCTCTAGGAACATGAATTATAGGCTCAATGTCCTTTATTTATGGCTAGAAACCAAATATGAGTGAGTACATCCCATGTTCCTCTTTTTGGGTCTGGCTTACCTCACTCAGGATAGTGTTTTCTATTTCCATCCATTTGTATGCAAAATTCAAGAAGTCCTTGTTTTTTACTGCTGAGTAATACTCTAATATGTATATATTCCATACTTTCTTCATCCATTCTTCCGTTGAAGGGCATCTAGGTTGTTTCCAGGTTCTGGCTATTACAAACAATGCTGCCATGAACATAGTTGAGCATATACTTTTGTTGTATGATAGGGCCTCTCTTGGGTATAGCCATATAATAATCAGGACTCACTATCTTTTAAAAGTTAATTGCTATCTTCTTATTTGATTGTGTTTTGTATCTGTTATTTCTTACTCATCACTTCTCTTTGTAATTGCTGAGCAGCTTTAATACATTTATTTGAGTTCTGACAATCTTCATCTGTTGTATCTTACACTGCTCATTGCTTCCCATGGCCCATATTTATGAGTTCACTAATATGTGTTCTGTGATTTGTATTGGCATATGATCTCCACAATAGTTTTAGTTGGAGGACAACCTTGAAATATGTGTTTGTTTTCCCTAAGTTCATGATTATTCCTTATACAGAGATATTTGAGATAGCTAACTTTGAGCAATTTTAAATGAATGTTTGGCTTGAAGTGTTTTAATGATAGACTTAGTTTTAATTAGGATCATAAACATTCATGATGTTTTCCTACGAGTACAAGTTGTACAATTTTATGTTATCATCAATGTCCAGATTCAGGTAAGTGTGTTTTGTTTTCGAGCTGTACTTTTGTACTACACTGTGTGACTCACCTCTTAAATAGACTTTCACTTTTCTTGGGTTCTAGATTGTCTTTCATTTTCCCATCTCCCCAAGGTGCCACTAAAACTTCAGTCACAGGTCTCTGAAATCAAAAGACTCCAAGGCACTGTGCTAAAAGCGTTTGGATGCTACTATGAGCTCGTGCTTTGGTGTTTTAGGGCTCTGAGAATTTCCCTTAGCTCATGGCCATTTGTCTTTTCTTTTTGAAAAAAAGTACCACACACTTCATCCATAAATTTGAGGCATTTTATAGTGAGAGTCTTTGCAATCCATTTAATCTTTATTACTCAGTAAAAAGGCTGACACACTAATCAACGACTGCTTCCCATTGAACCATGCTCTCTTCCATTTTTAGCAATGCTCCCTTCTATACTGAAACCCAGTAAGATACACACAACTAGTAGAATGCAGAAAAACTGAGGCTGTGTGACTCCCAGGGCTAGATTATAAAAACTCCTATATCACCAACTCTCTAGAATCACTTTGCAGTGTGCATTGTGGGGACCTATTTTTCTCAGAACCCAGCCATTATGGTGTAAGAATTCTAAGCTTTCGGACAGAAACACACATGTGTCTCCTTGCTAACTGTCCTGCTTGAACTTTCTTACTCAGAACTCTTTAGCCAGTGTAACATTCCCATCATGTAAGCAAGCCATCTTGGAAGTCTAGCCCAGTTGAACCTCCAGATTATTAAAGCCTGCTGTGTAACAATGTTTTTTATGCCCTGTAAAGATTTGTCACTCATATTGCCTCACTTAGTAAGGAACCAAGTCACATGGCTAAACATATAAGAATTATGGGTTAATTTAAGTTGTAAGAGCTATTTAATAATAAGCCCAAGCTAATAGGTCAAACAGTTTATAATTAATATAAGCCTCTGTGTGTTTTGATGGGATTGATCATCTATAGGACCAGGCAGGACAGAAACTTCCATTTACAAAAGCCTTAGTTGTTCTTAATATCAACTGAAATAACAAGAATAGCAACAACAGGGCAAAATAATTTGGTTATGAGAAGAAAGACCAAGACAAAAAGAGGTGAGTATTATTCTTTTTTTTTATGTTCCTTTTACCTGCCCTACTACCAGAAGGTGCTGCCCAAATTTGGGATGGGTTTTTCCACATCAATTAAGGGAAACAAGACAGTTCCTCAATTGATACTCCTCACTTCCTCATTTAGGTGAGTCTAAATTGTGATAAGCTAAAATGTAAAAACAACTATAACAACTACTAAATGAGAAGTGTGAAGAAACTATCAAATTGTCATTATTCTGCTTTAGTACTCCTGAGTATATACTGAAAGGAATCAAAGTTAGAATACAATAGAAACCTTCATCCTCTTGTGTATCTCAGCATTATTCATACTAGCAAAATTATGAAGTCAGTCTAATTGCCTGCTAGCAGATGAATGGATAAAGAAAATTTGCCATATGCACAGTAGACGAAAATCAACCACAAATAGGAAAAAAAATCATGTTATTTGCATATAATGAATCAAATCAAATAGTACCATATTAAATGAAATAATCCACATGTTCTTAAAGACAAATATATGTTTTGTTTCATATGTGGAATGTTAATAAAACAGAGAGGGGAGATATGAGAGGGGGGAAAAGAGAGAGAACATGAAGGTGGAAAGGAGATAGTAAGAGAGGAGGAAGGGCATTGGGGAAAGGAGAGAAAAACAAAGGAGAATAATTGTTGGATGTGATTAAAATGCCTTGTCAATATGCCTTATCATAATGGAACTGGCAACTTTGTGTATAAGTAAGTCATGAATTCAAGAGGAGGCATTTGGGAGACACAGGAAGATTTGGAGTAGTGTAAATGATACAAATGAAGTATACTGATGTATAAAATCCTCAAATTAAAAAAAAGAAAAATCATTGTCTTAAACTAGTATGTTGAAAGGCAGTTTACTACAAAACAATGTGTTACTATAACAAGGGCAGACATTTCTTGTCTTTAAAATTTGCCAATATGTATTGTATGATGCTGTCCTAATATTATAGGTCACCTTGATTTTTCAACTCTCAGAACAGAATAACATAAATTTCCTATTCATATATGACATACACACACCTGTCAGCCACTATGTGCATATAGCAGTTGCTTTGATAATTAGAACAAATGAGTTGTTTTAGATGTTAATTCTAAAACAATGACAGAAAATAAACAGACATGACCAAAAATGTAGGGACACATAACATCTGAATGAAATATGTTTATTAGCATGATGTGACAAAAAAGAAACACTTGGCTATTGATGTAATTCTATTACAAACATTAAAACAGTTAAACTTAGAAAAGATTCATTAAATTTACTAGTAACATTCTATACATAGCAATTATTTTATTATAAGAAAAAATTTAAAATATGTGCCATAAAGTAAAACAACAACAAAAACAAACAAATAAAAAAATCACCAATTAGGAAAAGCTGTATAAGATAATGGGCAAGCAATGACTATAAAATAACTTACCCATAAGAATCAGGGAAAAGAAACAAGTGAAATGAAAGGTTTTTTAAATAAATAAATAGGTATTCGGAAAGCAAAATCCAGTCAGTAAATTTATTGCACTGACATTTAGCATTATTAGTAATCAGATAAATAACTAAAATCAGTATGTGATGGTATTTAACAGTCTCCAGATGGGAAACAATTAAGAAATCTGAAAATGCCAAGTATCTGTAAGGATAAAATGTAATTAGACCTTTTCCGTACTATGGGAAGACTGTAAATATGTAAAATTGCATATTAGGTCACAACTTGGTAGCATCTAACTGAACAAGAGATTTAACAATTCTTCCAAATACATACCCTAGAGAAACATTGCACATGTGCACCAGAAGAAAGGCTCAAGAACATTATGCAGCATTATTTATTGTAGCAAAAAATTCAAACAAGAAGCAACTCCAAATCCCACCTGCAGTGGAACATATAAATAAATTGTGGAGTTCTCATTGAATGGAACAGCAGAACATGAAAACGAATGAATTCTTGCCAAGTATAATAACAGTATATTGACTAAATAAAGAAAAACACAGAAGAACACAATTTATGAACACTTTACAATATGAGTAACTGTATAAGATATCTGTATGTGCTAAAATAGCAAAGTAGAGAGGATAATAGGAAAGTATTTAGTGCATAAATTAATTAGAGTGAACGGTGGATTAGCACTCGGTGGTTTAAAGAGGTATTGGTACTTTTTTTTGTCTTTTAGATTTTTGTTTGTGTGTGTGAGTGTGTGTGTGCATATCCTACAGTGCATGTGTCGAGGTCAAAGGTTGACTTTGGAGAAACTGGCTTTCTCCCTGCAGCATGAGTTCCAGGAATGAAACTTAGGTAGTCAGGCTGGCATGCAAATATTTTCAGCACCTGAGCCGTCTTGTCAATCATGACTTCCTTTGTCGTATGCCATCTGTGGTTACACAAATATTTCTTTTGTTGTTCTTATATACAGGTTACCTACACTTCATATATTTTTAAAAGTATATACTATTCCATAATGTACCATTTTCAAAATGCAAGGAGAATACCAGTGAGCAACAGAGCTAACAAGAAATAGAGCACAGGAAAAAAAAAAGTCTGAGAGATAAAGCAAATTCCCGTGCAATGAATGAGTCATGAACACAAATGACTTTAATACTCACTATTATGAAGCTAGGGATGGGATGACTCCATCAGTTCATTTGATTTGTGCTTACTCAGTGTTTTCACATTTTAATCATAAAGTCACAGTCTATTGTTCTAATGTAGTGTTTGTCATAAAGCACTTCAGCATATAACCAGGAAGTTTATGCACTGGGTTACTTGCTGTATTTCCATTGCAGATTATATGTCATGATCTTTGGTATTATAGAGTTACTATGTCATATTCCTAATTAGTAAAATATTTGGGACACTGACAAGATTATTTTTGTGAACCTGTCAAAGTAATAATTAAAATGTAGACTGAAGAATACATAAAAGAATATTTGCTTGTAAAACTTTTGGTTGTCAGCAATTTAATCTCTCCATGGGATACTGTAAAAGTATACTCCCATCATATTATTTTCATCTTTGCATATGTAAGTCCTTAAACATCACAAGCAATACTTTACCTCATTGTCTTCAAAGCATATCCAGCACTTCACTTATTATAAGTGTTCATCCATATTTGTTGTCTGGCTACAAATGTATTAGTTAGTTATATGAATGCCATCACTGATCCTAACACCTCTCCAGCTACAACTAATTTTTAATATCAAAGTCTTGCTATTATTTTAGTTTGAACCTTTTACTTTGTCCAAAATCACTTTTTTTAAAAAATTTGTGGATACAAATCCAGAATAGACATTTCCTGAAGTGAAACTAGATATTAATGACATGAATGTAAACTCTGAGATCACTCCAGAAGAAAATTTTGCTAGGACATTACAAATAAGATAGTAACATGAAAGATAGTTTCAAATCAGAGAATATAAGGCATGTGATTTTGAAGCAGTCCATTTTCTTGTTATTCATTGTTTTCATCTTTACAATACAGCAAATGAGGAACTTTCCTAACATAGTAAATTGTTATTGCCTTGAATTTATCCTCTAATTTATTCTCTGTCTTCTTATTATCTATATTTCTCATTTTAGCCAATAGAATAGGAATCATTTGCCATGAAACATGGCTGGAAATAGAAATTATTTCAAGTTGGGCACATTTGTGGTCTGTGAACACTGAACACTAATAAGTTGATGAGTTCCAGTTCTAAAATGACTTCCAAGTAATTTAATCCAGAAATACTCTGGACAGTTAGTCAGTTGTCTCTTTGGAACCTACAAAAGCTATAATTTTACATTTAGGCCTCCAAGCTTTGATACTTGTGGTTCTGCATGCTGGGTATCTCTGTGCATTCCGCAAACCACAGGGGAGAGAAGCAAACAGTAATACTGAACACAAAAGAGCATGAACGCAGAGTGACATCAGTCCTTGGCATTCTTGCCCAGTGGGCGATGCTAGCCATTGGAGACCACCTTAGTGTTTCAAAACTAAAGTTTGCAGCAACCTACACAAATAAACATGCAAAGACTATACTTCCTTCCTCACCTTCCTGCTGTCATTCTTGTCTTCTCAGCAAATGAAATAATGGGGCTTCCAGAATACCTTTCATTTCCAATACAACTATGTAAGGAAATGCAGGACATAAGTGTATGTGAGTCACCATGTAAGACAAGAGTTGCCATGAACTCTGCATGGGGTATCTGAGTCTGAGAGACAGACCCACAATAATGCATTTGTGATGGTTAATTTTTTGTGTCATCTTGATTGGTAGGAAATTCCTTGGAACTGATCAAACATGATTTCTGGTGTGCTGTAAGTATATTGCTGGAGGAAATTGGTGCTATTCAGTAGAATGAGTGGGGGCCATCTCCCCTGGATACAGGGAAACAATATCTACTTGGCTGGGTATTGTCTTGCTTTGAGATATCAGAACTCCAAAGTCTCAAGTCTTAAAATCCAGCACTTAGTGAGTGGTCATCTGGGTTTTCAAACCTTTGGTCTTGACCGAAATATTAAACCATTGGCTTTTCTCATTCTATGGCTTTCTGACCTTAAAAAAGTATCTGGTATCTTAGGATCACCAGACTTTAGACGACCTGCTACCTGTTTTAAGCCTTTAGGCTCCTATCATCATCATAAGTGATCTCACCAACAAATCACCCATGTAACCATTTACATACAAAATTATCCATGGTTAAGCAATGGCACTCCCTCATAGGTATCTCATGACTTTAATCTCATGATTTAATAAATATATCAATCCATTAATACTATCTCAGATTATTTTCACTGTAAAATCTATTCTAATTTAGAGCTATATGATAAGAATATGTTAAGGCATGTGAATCTTTCCCACATTTCAAGAGGATCATTTTATTAAACTAAAGTTAGCTCTATTATTCTTTGTGAAGAAGTAACATCCATCAATTAAAGATTTTATGAAACAACTTGGTGATTTATTAGTTCAAGTTTTCCTCAACTACTCAGTGTGTATCAATTGTAAATGAATATATTCTTTTACAACTCAAACTTTCTCTCTTTTTTCAAATACAATTTTGTTATACATACAATATATCATTATTTAATTTACTTATTTTACATACCAACTACAGTTTCCCTTCTCTCCTCTCCTCCTGTTCTCTCTTCTACCTTCCTTCTACCCTTCATCCACTCTTCTTCTGTCTCTATACAGATGGGGTAAGGCCTTCCATGGGAATCAACAAAGCATGACATACCAAGTTGAGTCAGAACCAAGCTCCTTTCCTTGCATCAGGACTAAACAAGGCATTCCTCCACAGGGTATAGGTTCCAAAGAGCCAGCTCATATATCAGGGACAGGTCCTGATTGCTCATTGCTAGGGGCCCCACAGAAGATCATGCTCCACAACTGTCACCAAGATGAGAGGGCCTAGGTCTGTCCCATGCTGGCTCCCTAGTGTTGGTCCAGAATCCGTGAACTTCCACAAGCTAAGGTCAGCTGTCTCTGTGGGTTTCCCCATCATGATTATAACCCCCTCCACACCACTCATAAAATCCTTCCACCTTCTCTTCAACAGGACTCCCAAAACTTGGCCCAGTTCTTTCTTGTGGATCTCTGCATCTACTTCCATCAAGTAATGAAGGTTCTATGATGACAATTAGGGTAGTCACCAATCTGATTACAGGGGAAGGCTGGTTCAGGCACCCTCTTCACTATTACTAGTGATACCATTCTTGGACATATACCCAAAGGATGCTCAATCATACCACAAGGACGTGTGCTCAACTATGTTCATAGCAGCAATATCCATAATAGCCAGAATCTGGAAACAACCGAGATATTTCTCAACCAACAAATGGATAAAGAAAATGTGGTATATCTATACAATGGAGTATTACTCAGAGGGGGAAAAAACACTAACTTCATGAAATTTGCAGCCAAATGGTTGGAACTAGAAAAAAATCATCCTGACTGAGGTAACCCGGACCCAGAATGACAAACATGGTATGTACTCACTCATAAGTAGATAGCAGATGTAAAGCAAAGGATAATCAGGCTACAATACTCAGCCCCAGAGAAGCTAGGTAACAAGGTGGACCCTCAGGGGGACAAATGAATCTCTCTGGGAAGAGGAAATAGATGAGATATCCTAAATATACTGGGAGCCAGAGGAGTAGAGGGGAGGGGATGGGAGATGGGACATGAAGAATCAGGATGGTCAAGTTGTGGGTTGGACAAAGGGGGAGAGTAATGAAAGAGATATCTTGATGGAGGGAGCCATTATGGTGTTAGGGAGAAACTTGGTGCCAGGGAAACTCCCAGGAACTCACAAGGATGACTCCAGCCAACTTTCTCTTTTAAAATGGAGGGAACAATGTTCACTTTGAAGATAACTACATAAGAATTGGCTTAGTGTCCTGATGATGGACATTTATGTATTAGACATTTACCTGTCCTTTCATTCAAGAAATTGTCTCTGTGACTTCTAATACTGATTTTCCATGAACAATATTTGTACACAAATGTTAATAGAATGGTGATCAAACTGTAGTAACATCAGGATATTTTTATTAAAAATTATTAGAGGTTTACAGTGTGCTTCCAGTGACTTAAAGAATTGTATCAATCATACATGATGAGAAATAATTCTGTTCAATTTGTTAATAACTATAGAAAGTATATTTTTGTCACTTAATCATGAATGGTAGAAAAGTTACACTCTTCTTTGGGAAAAAAAATGTGGGTATCCATTATTGTTCTGCCCCCATAGTGTGAATAGTTTTGAAAACTTTAAAGTATTATTTACCTATTAGATATTATTAGGATGGCTATTTGTAGAGGATACTGGCATTCATCTAAAATGTTTCTTTTATATATCTATTTAAGGTATATTTAGATATAGAATGATATGGATTGGTCATTGTGTGTTTATCTTTATATCATTATATGGTGGATCAAATATTCTCACTTTTCTGACAAGAAAAGTACAGAATGAGGATTTCAAATGCTGTGACCAGTGTGATTTGGTGAGTTAGATGTGTAGGAGGACTAGACTTCAGGATGTTCATTGCTTTGCAAATAAGACCTTTTCAAAGCTCTGGAGTCTTACTGTCTTTAAATGTAGAATTGCCCAAAGAGCAAAGGCAAAACTTAAAATTGAACAACTAGTAGATACCAGGAACTGAAAATAAGAGCATTAAACACTTGCTTATCTATGATTATCTGTAAATTTCAAGAGTATTCTACATAAATATATTTGAAGTGATATTATCTACATGTTACATAATATAAAAATGAGGCTCAGAATGATTGTATGACTTTTCCACAATTCCATAACCAATGAGAACTTGTTTCAAGTAAATTAGATTATACATTATTATACATTGTTTTATATTTCACATTACAGACTTGTGATCCACTGAACATGATTCCCTCTCAAATTATAATAATCTTAAATATTTGATTTGTAATAAGTAATTTTGTAGAATTATTTATGGTTCATATATAATTATGTATATGGTTTCATTTAATTGGAATTTTTGTGTATACATTTAAAGTTGTACCTTATTTGCCACCAGTATTGTTATTATGCCTATTGTCATTAGCACTAAATGTATAGGAGTGTAATAACAGATTGAATCTGCTATCTCTGTTCATCTTAAAGCTTGTATAAGTGTATTAGTCACTGTGAAAAAATTCTTGGGAGAGTCAACTCAAAGAAGAAAAGGGATACTTCTTGATTCACTGTTTCAGAAATTTCAGCCAATGATTTTTAGTTCTATCTCTAAGCTCATGTAGAGGTAAAACATCATAGTGTAGAATATATGATACAGTAAATATTCTCACACCATGGCAGCCACAATAAGAAAAGAAGAACGGGATACAAGTTATAGCCTTCATGGACACATTCCCAATGACCTATTTCCTCCAACTAGGACCCATTTCTTACAGTTTTGATGACCTTTTGATAAGACATTCAATTATGAGTACATTACTAGGTTAATTTATTGATGAGATGATCCCCTCATGATTTAAATTCCAATTTAAGATCACATGATTCTCATGATAGAGTTTCCCAAATTCTATCTTTGAACAGCACACTGAAAACCATATTCATATCATTTTTTTAAAATTTGATTGCCTTTCCACATCAATGCCTAACACTAGGTAATCAAACTCTTATGTTCATGAAATGGTAACATGCTTATAAATCAGACTTTGGAAGTATAAAGATTCGCTACAGTAGGAAGAGCTGATAGAGTTGTGCAGGTTAGGAAGACCTTCTTAAGGAAGGAATCTTTAAATGTAGTTGAGCATTCCACGAGATTAAACCTTATAGCAAGCATAAGAAACTAAACATGGTTTGAGGGGACAGGCTGAAAAAGGGACAAGATTAGGGACAAACTAAGTTTAGCCAGATTTATGAGTGATCTTTAGACCATATTAAGCAATCTTCTTCTTCTTCTTCTTCTTCTTCTTCTTCTTCTTCTTCTTTTTTTTTTTTTTAGTTTTTCGAGACAGGGTTTCTCTGTAGCTTTAGAGCCTGTCCTGGCACTAGCTCTTGTAGACCAGGCTGGCCTCGAACTCCCAGAGATCTGCCTGCTTCTGCCTCCCGAGTGCTGGGATTAAAGGTGTGTGCCACCACCGCCCGGCTATTTTCTTGTTTTTTCCCAAAGGTTAGTGAGGAACCATATCACTAATTAGATGCTATGTGTGATCAGATTCTAATTTTGATTCTTCATTTTTGTTGCAGCATGTTGCAAGAGTGTGTTGGTTCTAATGAACCAGTAAGAGGACTAAGACAGCACCATAAGGATCTCCCAACTGAGATCAGAGAAAATAAGATACAGAAAAATGGGTAGACTTGAGAAATAGTTGGAAGACAAATCAGTGGGGCTTTGTGAAGACTTCATTTGGAAACTGATGGGAAGGGTATCACAGAGAGTTGCTTTGTCCATTGGTTGGTAACAGTGGAGTAGATGCTGTGTAAGATCAGGGAAATTTTTAAACAGTTTATTTTAGCATGAGAGAAATTTGAAGACATTTAGAGATATGAAAAAATTACCAAAGAAGCAGATGGATGACTATATTTTTTGTGTTTGTGTATAATTTACAGAGAAAGACAATGGTAGTTATAGTATCAAAATATTGGCTAATATAGTAGAGTATGAGAAGAAGTGAGCTCCTAGAATATAGTTTTTAAGAAATCAAACTTCCGTAGGCCATATGTTAGACGGTATGCCTGACAAGATGGAAAAGGAGATATCTGGGAGTTCACTGTGTCACAATGGGACAAACTTTGCAAAACAAGAGACCAATGATATTATATACTATGGAAAGGTCAGGAAAAAATAAAGGTAGGTAAATGTTCTTTGACCTCAGATGCAAATAATTCATTGGCAAACTTGATGAGAGTTCTTTCTGTGACTTGAAAGGGGTGGAATCCAAATTGAGGAAAGCTGAGAAGTAATATAAAGAGGGTAAACTTGATCTTTTCTAAATTACCGTTCAGATCTAAAATAATGTAGTGCCACAATTTTGTGCTAGGAGCTGAGTGTCTCTGTGTTACAACTCACAATATCTACCTCCTCCTGTTGCATTGCATGGCTCTGTGTTTAGAAAGAAGGAATTAAAAATGTTTAATCTGGGCATCATTACAATCTTCTATTTGTGACAAATCAATTTCTTCTACTTTTATCTCTACTTTATTTTGGAAATATTCTTAAGCATGTACACACACAAACATCATATATGATTTTTCCATATAGAATAAGCTGAAGAGATACATATCTGGGAATTGTTTTTTTTTTTTGACAGAAGTACCAGGCCTGCAGAGACACAGTCAGGTCTAGAGTTTCTTTGTGGATGAACTTGGAAGGGTCTAGATTTGAAGCTGGAGTACAGGGATGTCTCATCAAAACACACACCACACAGGTTTTTTTTTTTTTTGTTTGTTTGTTTGTTTGTTTAAAATGAGTCACTTTTTTTCTAGGATTAAGGATTATGAAACCAAATGTGGTGGAGTTGCTTTTGAATGTAAGCAGAAGGCATCGACACTGTTGCATTTTATCTCAGAAGAAGCCTAGAAAGTTTCATTGTCTGAGTGGCATAAAAATCTGGTGAAAGTTCATTTGTAGCCTTGCTACTCAGTGTGTGACTGTGGACCGACGATAATCACCCTTAGCTAATAAGAACTTGTTAGAAATACAGAATCTCAGGTCCTGAGGCAAGCCTGCAGTGTTAGAATCCACACTTCAGTGGGATCTTCCTGTGTTTTACGTTAAAAAGAAAAAAATAACTTGGATATTTTAAAATTAGAACCTACCTTCCAAAAAAGCATAGGAATCTTGTTACTTTACTCTTATATTTAAGTCAGTCCAAGGAGAAACTTGCCATTTATGAAATAAATGTAATGACTGCAGTGTATTCTCAAATCAAACCCCGTGGTGGAGTGCCAAAGTGCTTCAGCTACTGTATTTCATGGATAAAAAGCAAGTTCCTCACCCAGTTCATGGTAGGACACACATTTCCAAGTGCCACCAGTTACTATTGTTTAACATCTCCCCTTCCTTTATTTATCAATAGCCTCAGTAAATTCGGTTGGAGATAGCAGGTTACCTGATATGCTTTTGTACCGGACTTAGAAACTTTCATTATTTTCAGTCTCTTTAGCCAATGTGGGAGAAGAAGAGCAACATTTCATTAGTCGACCCTTCTTGATGATTAATACCTGTAATGGGGAGAAGAAACTGAACGCCAAGTCTCACTTTTCTTTGCATCATTTCTATCATGAAGCATTGTTCAAACCTTAACCAGGGCAGGAAAAGATTGCTACTGCCCCCTGCTGGCTCATTCTCTCCCCTTTTGTATTTTATCTGTGTCTTAAGGATTTAGAGTCATTGAACTGTAGAACGAACTTTCCCAAGTAGGGAGATAGATCTTTTGGGAAAAAGAGACTAAAGTCAAAACAAAGCCCAGAAAGGCATAACGTTATTCTAAATTCAATTGTTGATCCCCGTGCACTCTCTCTCTCTCTCTCTCTCTCTCTCTCTCTCTCTCTCTCTCTCTCTCTCTCTCTTCTTTTTTCCTTAAACGAAAGCTTCTCTTTGCCGAGGAAATGCACCCTCCGTGTCAGCACAGGACTTCTCTTTTCTGCTGGCTTCCACTGACCAGATGTTGACTTCCTGCACCCAATTATAATTTCAGTACTCCAAATCTTGTTCTCTGCGTTCCTAGTTACTTTTCCGACGCCTAAGCCTCATTCAGGTCCCTTCTGATTCAAACTCCTATCCCGCCTACCTAGAGGCAGACTAGCATTTCTAGGAGCTCAAACCCTTGCCCCTCTCACCTTTTCCCTCTACTCGGACCCTGGTCGTCTTCGCACCCCTTTCAGTAGCCCCCTCAACAAAGGATCAGTCACTCTCTGCATTTCAACAGCAGGCGCATCTCCTCTTGAATGCCTCTCTCCGACCCCCGCCCCAAGCTACTGAAAAAGGAAACATGCGCACTTGCACTTCAGAGCTAGGAGCTGTCCGAGTGCTGAAATTTATAGGCTGGGGTAAGATCACGTCTCCGTCTCTTTCTGTAGCCCTCATTCCAGCACAGGCTCTTAGTAATTTTTCCCTCTTTCCCCCAAACACTCCAACACAGAGAGTCCTTTCTTCTCCCTCATTTACAACTTCTTTTCAAAAGAGAACATTTCTTATAGAAAGGGGCTTTGCTGAATAGAAAAGATATAAAACAAAAGCTACAGCAGCCCGACTTCCAGCATGGCATTGTCACCAGCCCCCTTTGCGTGGTGATGCGATTAAGGTAGCAGCATTTTTATTATTCAGGAAAATCAGCTAGGGGATTCATCAGTTCTGAGGCTTTGTCTCTCCTGAGCTAACTGATGGTCCCGAACCTCGGTTTGACCTGACCATGTTGCCCAGGGCTGGCACTTTTTGTTTTTTCTCAGCAAACTGTACAACCCCAAATCTCTTTTTGATTTTCAAGGAAACTAGATTCCTGCCAGATTTTCATCTGGACAATAAATAGACACTTTGTCCCAGTCTTCTCTCTGGAATCATTTCGGGATATTTTCCACAAGCATCACAGAAGCAGGAATGAACCGGCAGCTAGTGAACATTTTGACAGCCTTGTTTGCATTTCTCTTAGGGGCACACCACTTCAGGTAGGTGAAATGATTTTGCATGCTGATATTTTGCACATGAAAACTGTTTGAAAGAGAAAGTATGCAGTGTTCTGTTTGTTTGGTCCATGCATCACACTATTTTAATGTTGTAGAGGAGAGTTTGGTGTCTTTTGTTCATTTAAAAAAGCTTAATTATGGTGGGAGGGAGGCAAATATTCACAAAAGCAAGTTTTATGTTGCATAGCTGCACTTTGTGCATTTCAACTCACATTTTAGAGTAAGTGTGATATTAAGATTAGACTAGTGAGTTGTGTGCTCTTTACATTTCTATATATGGTTGATGTCTTTTGCTTTCAAATTCTTCTGGAAGTCATTTAAAGGGATTTTTGAGTGCAATGTTCTTTTTTCGTATGGTGGAAGTGATTGGATTGATTTCCCAAGAGTATGCTCATTTTATGTAAAATAAATAAGAATCCTGAATCTCAGCCAACTTGGGACTTCTGTTATATTTCACCAACTAGGAGCATACTATGAAATCTATGATTGAGAAAATTTTTCAAGTAGTAAAGATCTTTATACAAGTCCATCCTTCTGTTCAGTCTATTTGAAAATTGATTGCATACCAAAATTTAATTAAAATGACATCTTTGTATTTATGCCTGTATGAGAAATGGGGTGTGCATAATTAAAAGAAGTAGAGAAGTCATTATTTGCATGCTTGCATTTTCAAATAATTTGCTAATTGTGAAATCAATTGATACTTTGAAATATCAATTTTATTGCCACTGAATGAAATAGCCAGTTAATGGCATAGAGTAAGACAGCTTAGTCATAAGAAAAAATTATTAAAACAAAAATGTAAAAAATGTTTTACAAGATTTTATGGTATTTTTTCCACAGAACCAAGTGAAATTGAGCACATAGAAATAATGCTATGAGTACTGGGAAACCCCACTATGTTCCTTTCAGATTTACACCTCTTACTGTCATTAAGAAAGAGTGTAGGCTGTGTTTTTATTAAAGTCATCACCATCATCATCACCATCATTACCATCATCATCATTGGCCTCACTCCAACCACCATCATAATAAAATAATACTTGATTAATCAGATGAATCTGCAGATGAGAATGTGAGTATTTCTGGATGACTGTACCAATTTTTAACTCCTACCAAATATTCATATCATCTTCGCACTTATAATTAATGCCTCTGATTTGCTGGCATGAAATGTGGTGTTATCTTAATGGCAGGATTAATAAATTATTTAAAACACATTCAGACACACATGTATATGTATACAATATGTGCACACGTTAGTGACATTCAATCAACTACTGATGTATTGTGAGAGAATTCAATTTACTACAATCCAAATATGCCATTTTATATGCTTTTTATGACTTCTAATATGGATATGAATATCTGAGAAATTTTCAATCACCCTTTACTGGTTTTGATAATGTAAGAGGTAGACTGGTGTAAAAATGATCTCCCATTAATGCTTTATTGGAGGCTCAACAATTTATATATATTCATATATGGTGAGAACTGATAAAATAATGAAACTAGCATACTCATTATTGATCTATTTTAAAATGGTGGTGAAATTCCAAGTGGAGGTTGTTTTTTTTAGACAACACATTGGAAAAGACATTAGCCTGTTAGCTGCAATTGAATGGTAGCAAGTGAAAAAATATGCATGCAATAATTAATTTTATTATTCAGTCCATCTTATTATTATATGTTTCTCATATGGGATATAAAATACATTTAAAGATGAAATGCAACAATGTTTATAATCATAGGAAATTATTTTACCTTATCACATGAATTTCACAGCCTGCCTTTACTTTTCTGATAATTTCTAAAACAAAAAAAACCCTTTGTATAGCCATAAAATATGGAACCTGAGTCTATATACATTATCTCACCTTCAGCAAAACAGAATTTAAGTTCAGAAACATGGGTGACATTACTCAGGATTTATACTTTTCATCAGCTGAAGTTAACTTCAGAGAATGTACAGTTCAGAAGTTGATCAAAGATTTCAGATCTTTCTTCTTGTTAGTATATCAAACATTTTTGTGAAAATATGGTTTCAAATGTTCTGAATTAGTTTTCAGAGGTTAAAGGTGTAATTCTTGCTAAAATGTGTTTAGGGAAGGTGTCTGCAAAGACCATGACTCCAGGTCTGGAAAACATCCCTCACAGACCCTCTCTCCTTCAGATTTCTTGGATAAATTAATGGGAAGGACATCAGGATATGATGCAAGAATCAGGCCAAATTTTAAAGGTAGGTTTCAGTGAAAACTGAATGCTACAGCTTTGTGAAATTTTTCAAGTCTCACAATACTTTGCACCGAGGAACATTTTCAGGCCTTTTTTAAAAGAGAATTGCCAAGTATGTCATTTGTTTTACTTTGGCATTTTTTAAAATTATCTCTTGATTTAAGGATCTTAAATTATACTTAGCACTTGGCATGTTCAAAAACTTTCCTTGCTTTTATTCTATTCTACAAGTAACGCTAGTGGTAGAGATTATTGTCACAATTTCTATTTGGTTTAAGTTGGACTGTGGCTGAAAGCACGTTCAAGAACAAATGATAGAGTTTGCCTGCATGAACGTCTATGAGGAAACACACCAAGTTAAAAGGTTACACAAAAACACACAGTTGTTTTAAATATCTATATTAAAGTTTACATTTCAATATAATACATGATATTTTGCATACTATCAGGCCTCTAACTTTTAGAGTATGTAAGAAGAGGCTTTCATTTAATTATCATATATTTTCAATTCTAAGTTACTTAAATATCCCAATTGCTGATTTGAAATTAATTATCTGAAATTAACAAAAAATATAGGAATCTAATGTATATCTGTCAGAGATGATAGATACTATATTTGTTCAATTGAGAGAGAACAGAAGATTAATTTTGCTCTTGTTTGTTTAACATTACAAATATAGTTAATAGTCTGTAGAACTGATAGATTTATCTATTTTCATTTTACTCTGAATCAGGAAAAAAAGCTATATTAAGGAAAAAATTGTTGTTAGAACTGAATTATTCTAGTGCTTTCATTTTTAATACATATCTTAAATGTGAAATGTCCTTTCTAAAGTATTGAGTGTAACATAATGCACTGTGAATTGTTTATGATATTTTATAAAGGGGGAGACTTTTAATCTAACTATTATGTAGTAATTCATGCATCAGTTTGGTTTTGATCATCAATAATTTAATTACATTACTTTCCTTGAGTTTTGTTTTGTTTTTTTAAATAATTATTTATTATGTATACAATATTCTGTATGTGTGTATGCCTGCACACCAGAAGAGGACACCAAATCTCATTACAGGTGGTTGTGAGCCACCATGTGGTTGCCGGGAAATGAACTCAGGACCTTTGGAAGAGTAGGCAATGCTCTTAACCACTGAGCCATCTCTCCTATCATTTGCAAGCATGTGCATGAAACCTAAGTTCCAAATTTACTTCTTCCTTAAATGTAGTGCCTCTGAATATACCCAGGTTTGAGCATATTCTGTAAATTGTATATCATAATTCTGGCAAAACAAATATCTTTTTAATTGAAAATGTTGATAAAAAGACAGCTAAGTTTAGTCTTTCTAAAGAAAACTTTTTAAGTTCATTAAATTATCTACAATTTGCAGGCCACTCTTCGGGAACTCAATATTTAAAACAAAGGTATATGAGTAACAAGCCAAGAGTCAATTTTCAATAGGATTTGTCACTCACATATTTAGAGTCTAAATTTATATGGGAAGTCCTTCTGTATATGTGTTACTTTTATTGGTTAGTGAATAAAGAAACTGATTTGAGCCTTTAGCAGGGCAGAATAGAGCTAGGTGGGGAAAAATAAACTAAATGCTGAGAGAAAGAAGGTGGAGTCAAAGAGATGCCATGTAGCCACTGCCAGATGAGCTGAAACCTTGCCAGTAAGCCACAGCCACATGGTGGAACATAGATTAATTAAAAGGGGTTAAATTAAGATGTAAGAACTAGCCAATAAGAAGCTAGAGCTAATGGGCCAAGACAGTGATTTAATGAATACAGTTTCTGTGTGGTTATTTCAAGTCTGGGCAGCCAGAAACAAACAAGTGGGCTTCTTACTACACTAAACCATATGCAGAATACTGAGCACTGGGAGATACTTTGGAAAACTGAGAGATGAAATGTGTATATGCAAAAAATTTCAATGGGAAAAGAAGATGCTACATGAATAATTATAGTATTTGAAATAAAGTAAGCACCATTGGGTAGTATGGATAAAATACCAGAGGGTCACTTAAAGTGGAGAGATAATTTCCTACTTAAAGTGGAGAGATAATTTCCTACTAAACTGTTCATAAAAGCCTCATTTCATCCAGAAAAGGAAATTTGTTATCTTTGCCTGATAACAGTAATTTCTTATCACTGTCAAATAGTAGTAAAGCAAGCATTCATGTGACCACTTACTATTTTAATATGCACATAGAATAAACTATTATTTTCATGAGTTTTTTTCCTCTTCTGTTTCTGCTGTGGATGTCACTTTTTATAAATGACATTTATGATTCTAAAAGATAAATGAATGAGGAGGTTGAGATTTTCTGTATAAAACCACCCCTTTGTGATTTGGCAAATATGTAAAGGAAAAATATAGTATTTGAAAAGAATTTATACAAAATAAATGATGAGAATATCACTTTTGAATCTAAAGCAAATGAATGTCACTTACCTTTTTATTCTCCCTTTAATTCTCCATGACAGTAAACACTATTATTCCTTCACAACCTTATTTACAAAGACCATTTATATCAGACACGGCCAAATACTTGGCATCTCCCAAGGTGCTCTAGAGAGCTCGGTCTTTCAATGTGAATGATTCGCTAATATTTCAAAATAAAACAACTTCCTATCCTTGGCACTCTAATGGAACAGCATATGTCTAATAAGATGAGTATGCATACTTATGGATTGTTAATCTACCTTAAACAGCACTTATGAGGGCAGAATGGTATCTTGTTTCACATAGGCATACATGGCCTTTTGACAATGTAAGGCAAAGAACTCTTCCTTTTTAGTCGAACAAGGAAATAAGGAATGAAAGAAGGAAATGCAGATTAAATTGTGCAAATTAATGCTTCTAATCAACTTAGTAGATCTTGAGTGTAGAACTTAGGATATCAGTAGACACAGTGACAAATAAAAAAAAATCTTAGCTTAGCAGATAAAAAGAAATTAAAATCAAGATATAGTGGGGAACTTGGAGTATCAAGAACCTAAGAAGAAAATCACAGTACTTATATTTGCTTGGTAATGTATGAGTGAAAAATTTTATATAATATGTAGAAATGGGGATCAATTAAGACAAAAATGCATCTAGAATAGTGAGTCTCCCTGTAAAGAAAATTGATTATGATAACAATAAACATTATGATGAAGATGACATTGACAACAATAGTGATTAGGAAGTAGAAAGACAATTTTTTTTACCACAAAAGAACAAATGCCAAAGTCAAATATGGGCTACTACGGCATGGAGAATGGCTACTCTATGAGGCTTAGGAAATCTTAGGAGATTTCTCTGCCTTACTTGCTGCTCTGCATTGGAAAGAGGAAAACCAAATGCAAATGTATAATTTTTCCCTACTGGTAAGTTTTTTTCACCAGTGTACTTTCAAGTCAGTAAAATATTGCATGTCCATTCCATGTCCCTGATGGACTCTGAAAGATGTCATAATTCACAGACATATACAAAAGAAGATAGATGTAAGCTAGGAAATGAAACCAGAAATGATTCAGTCTTGGGTTCTGTAATTGAGAGACATTCTTAGAAACTACAGGAAAAAATAACTTTTCTGATGTGCTGAGGCACAAGTGTATAAACAAAACCATGAGTCAGAGTGCCAATTGAATTATATCTGTAAGATCCATAGAAATGCGAATCAGATCCTGTCAAAACTAAAATTTTCAAATTTCCCTGTATTGATGAAAACACAAGTATGCCCATTCACAATTACCTTGTCCTAAGACCATGACAAATGTTGATTCTATACCAATAGAGATTCTTCTTTCCTCCACTTGGGTAATCTGCCTCATTTTAGTTGATTTATCATGGTGTTGTTCCATCACCCTATTACATTTGCCTTTGTCACTCTTATTGTACCTTGAAAATGTCACGTTAAACATTAAGCTTTTAATGAAACACTCAAACATGGATAAAATGCATTAGTTCAGTTTCACTGTTTTTGAAGTCATTTAATACAATTTTCTTTGAAATTAAATTAACTTCAAGTTAAATGCTGAATCTTAAGCCAGTGGGAACAAACACATTTCTCTGTAATATTAGGGGGGAATGTTCATTCCTCATCCTTGTGCTTGCCTTGCAAACTGATATTTCTCATATCTAGAGATCTATGTTTAAAAGTGTGATGTGTGACATTAACACCTACATTTGCATTCAACATAGCATTCTGCAATTTCCAATGAGTTAGTAGCTATAGAAATGCTTCATATATAGTTAGAGCTAGACTGATCCTCTTCCGTGAAGCCAAAGGTTTTCAAGCTTTGTCCTTTGGAGACTCTGTAACTCAATGCAATTGAAGTTCAAATATGAATTTCAATCCTATCCACCTGGGACAGTTGGAAATGATCTCTCTCTCAGTTAGGGGTAAGGTAGCCAAGCGTGACTATGTCTTTGATCCCATGGACATTGGACATTACTGTGAATTCTAAAAAAGAGGGACATGATGCTTCTAAGTATAACGCATGAGTCTGCAGAAAGTAGCAAAAGCCCTCAGGCACCCTAAGAAGTACTAAAATCTTGGTTATTCTGAGATCTGTGTTTAGTAGGAACGACATAAAACATTGACTCAGTTACCTTGGTGCAATTATTTTCTTCACAGAATATTCCTATTCTGCTTTAATTTGAGATTTCCCAGAATTAAGCAACAGGCTTGTGGAAAATCCATTGTAACTCTTTTAGATGGTAAATAAAAGGCCCAATGGAATAATGTCAATATTGAAATATATTAGATTATGTAGTAAGAGGCAATTGGGACGCATCTTGCTGCCCAGCTAGCTTAACCCCTGAAATAACCACACAGAAATTGTATTAATTAAAACACTGCCTGGCCCATTATCTCTAGCCTGTTATTGGCTAACTCTCACATATTAGTTTAACCCATCTCCATTTATGTGTACCGCCACTTGACTGTGGCTTACTGGCATGAGTCTAACCAGAGTCCATCTCGGGCAGGAGAACCATGGCATCTGCCTGTCTCTGCTTTCTTCTTCCCAGATTTGACCAATTGTCACTTTAGGTTCTGTAACATGAATAATACTCAAATATCCTATCTAGAATTCTATGACTAATGTCCTTCTTAAATTAGCTTTCTACTATCATGCCTCATATTACAGTACTGTTGATTTTGTTTTTGTATTAATTTTTCATCACATATGAAAACACATGATAGAACTAAGAGTAAGCCTTATCAGTTACTTTCTCTAAAAATTATTTGAGAATATTGTTTCTAATCTGGAATTAGGAAGGAAAATGTAGATCCTGGATTTTGGAGTTTCTTGTAATTCAATTTTCTTTGATGTTTTAATACATGTATAAAAGTCATTCTAATTACTCTCATCTCCCACCCTGTCAACCACTCACTCCCACCTACAATTCATTTTCCACATTTATGACATTTTTTCGTTTTGTTTTGCTACCCACTGAATAAGTTTATAAGATCAAGAAAATTGGCCAATGGTGGTGCATTCCTTTAATTCCAGCACTTGAGAGGCAAGGGCAAGTGGATCTCTGAAGTAGGAGGCTACTAGTTTGTTCTCTGCTGCTCAGCCCTGAAATAATCACTCAGAAACCGTATTATTTGCAATACTGTTTGGCCAATAGCTTCGATGTATTTCTGAATAAGTCTTATATCTTAATTTAACCCATCTCTATTAATCTGTGTATCACCATGAAGTCGTGGCCTACCAGCAAAACTTCAGCATGTCTGTCCCTGGCAGCAACTCCATGGCTTCTTCTCGACTCCGCCTTCTTTCTCCCAGAATTCAGTTTAGTTTTCCCTGCCTAGCTCTGTTCTTCCATGCTCAGCTATAGGTTCAAAGCAGTTTCTTTTTTAACCAATGGTATTCACAGCATACTGAGGGGGAATCCCCACATCAGATCTCTGTGAGTTCAAGGCCAGCCTGCTCTACACAGCAAGGTCCAGGACAGCCTTGGTTACATAGAGAAACCTTGACTCAAAGAACCAAAAAAAAAAAGGATAATTGGAGGCAAACATTTGGGTAACCAAAGGAAATATGTATGTAGCTGTTTTGTTCAAGAATGATGTTAATGAAGATTTGGACATATAGAGTCCACTGATTGTGTCAAAATTTACTAATTTTTTGTGTGATGTATGGATATTAAAGCATATATACACCAGCTTCTAACACTTTCCTTAGGCCCACAGATAGTTGTCAGGGATTTTAGTTGCCATCAAAAAAGAAGGTGCCCAGAATATTGTAATGATTTCTGACAAAGCACATGCCAAAAGTTTTAGCAGTATACAAGTTAGCATTGTAGACAGGGTGGTGGACTTGGTTCTCAAATATTAGCATTTATATTGTGGTTTAGTCGCTTTTGAGAAAAGGTCTCTTCATAATTATTAATATATTGTATATTCTTATATCTTTAATTGTCTCATTTGGGTTATTTTGAGAGTCAAATGAGTCAAATAGGGTCATGATTTTAACTGTCTGCAAATACGTAGTTCTGATTACTGCCATAAGACCTGCATGAGATTGATCCTTTCAACTTTCCATCATGGAGTCAGTAAGAGCCTCAGAAGCTATGGTAGAAGGAAATAACAGACTTCTAAAAGTTACGCTTTGATCTCCACAGATGCATTGTGCCACACACATGCTCAGAAACTTGAACCATATTGATTGACATGAGTGGGTGGATGTGCACACATACACACACACACACACACACACACACACACACACCAATAATGAAAAAATTTCAGTCATGGAGGGAGGAGGGGTTTTTGAGGCCATGGGGCCTCACCTCTGCCTGAGGATCTACTGGTAGTTAATAGTTGGTGGAATAGGAAGAAACATTTTCTTCAGTGGTATAGCCACTGTTAATATGCTTATGCTCCTATGACTGACCTCTCACCCATGCAATATCAATGAAACTGATTAGCCAGCAATAACAACAAATAGACATGAAATTAGAAGGCAGACTGGTTATAAAAAGAAAGGCATCATCAGGCATGACAGTGTAAAAAGTCGTGCACATTATCAAGATACAATATTTATATGCATGGAAATGTCCTGATAAGATTTGTTATTTTGTATACCTAATATATTATAATAAAATACTAATAAATCACAAGTTGAATTTATATAAAAAGGACTATTATCTACAATGTGAGTTATTAGTACAATTCTTGTATTCTTTAACCCAACACTTTCTGTGACTGTCAGAACTTGTCCTTCATGACTATATCCTCATGGATGTTGGAGGTTTTTTTTTAAATAAAAAAACCAGTTAGAATCATTTCAGCACATTAGATTCTACTGATAGTGATTGCAAAGTAGATTCCATGTATCACACCTAGTTTTCCTTTCATTAGTTCAGTGGGAACAGTTTTAATGTGAAAGGGTTATTTGAAATGCCCAACTATGAAGCCAAGAGGGAGCCATTTTATGAAGGCATTATCTTTATCCTTTCAAATACCATCCATAATTATTATGTTGGATTTGTGTAAAAAAATAAACCAAATAAAACTGCAGTTTTTGAAAAGGAGACCCCGCATTTAACTGAAGCTACTATGGCTTTTGTTCTGATGTATCCTCTTGCCCAGTTACTGTCGTTGCAAGGTTCATTACACAAGCATGTGTAATTGATTTCCAATTTTGCAATAAGTGTTTTAAAGTGGGTGTTTGATCTCTATAGCATAGGAGTTTAAGAGCAGAAGAAATAGACCCATCACGTAGTCTTTGAAAAAGCGTTGTATAAATCCTTAGACGATGATAAGTAATCCATATTTTTAATTAATTAATTAATTTATTTATTTATTAAAGATTTCTGCCTCCTTCCCGCCACCGTCTCCCATTTCCCACCCCCTCCTCCAATCAAGTCCCCCTCCCTCATCAGCCTGAAGAGCAATCAGGGTTCTCTGCCCTGTGGGAAGTCCAAGTGAAAAAGTCTAAACATCTTATGCTAAGTTCAAGAGAGATTTCTGTTCCTTTTTATTCTGAAGGACAAGTTAATCTATTTTGCTAATAAATCTAGTTTAATTTTAAGAAATGAAAATTAAAAGATAATGACATAAATATCAAAGTGTCTTAGTAAATCATTGTTCATTAATCATTGTACAGTATAACAATTCTAGTTGAAGTGGTTAGGTTTAAAGTAAGGAAAGAATAGTTATTGGTTTATTCTTAATTATGCTACAATATATAAAATATATATGGGACACTACTTGTATATATGGCCCTGATAAATAATACTTCAGAACGCATAAATAAACACAAAGAAGTGTTATATTTATGTGTCCAACACTTGTGTATTTTGCATGTGTGAGTGATAAGACTAAAACATGGAGAGACAAAATGGACAAGTGATGTGGGAGATTGTTAAGTGTGGTAGGCTTGCTAATATCAGTGTGGCGGCTCTGCAGCAATTCCATTATGAGATGTACTGTGAACTCATATTTGAATACAAGATGTGATGCCAGATCTACTCAGGGGAGTATTTTTAAGATATAGTCTTCTGTTCATGCTCCTTAGTTCTACATATATCTGATAGAACACTAAAGGAAGAGGATGGTTTGGTGCAGGATTCAAAGAGTTTAGAGCAAGCAGTGTGGATTTCCAGGAAATAGTGAAAGCTGGAAAGTGTTACTTATTTACAATTCTGTTTGATCCAGAGATGTTTATTGTTGCAGTTCTGCTGCTCTAGGAGACCTCAGTCACTTTAGCACCAAAAGTTTCCTCCATTTTCAAAACCCAAGTGTATGTGGAATTTAATATAATCTCTGATCTTCTAATTTGTTTCTATTTAAATATCTCAGTGTTGATTCCTAGGAAGTACTCAATGTCCAACAAGGGAGTCAAGATTTCTTTTTATCAGATATTCTCTTAGAAAGCATATTTTTGTCTTCATTTCCCACAAAGGTATTGAGAAATAGGAACTATTTGTATAGCTTAGAACCTCAAAGTCTCTGTAAAGTATCTCAACTCGTTGGTAAAGCCACTCAAGCTAGATGATATAATCCAGTATAACTTAAAGGTGACCACATGATATTCACAATGGGTTTCTTGTATTCAACCTTTTTCTTTAATTGACTAATTTTACTACAGGGGCTTAGTAGGAAATATTACTAGATAGATGGATTGCAATGGGTTTTTGATCCTACTGCACGTACTGGCTTTGTGGGAGCCTAGGCAGTTTGGATGCTCACCTTACTAGACCTGGAAGGAGGGGGGTGGTCCTTGGGCTTCCCACAGGTCAGGGAACCCTGATTGCTCTTCGAGCTGATGAGGGAGGGGGACTTGATCGGGGGAGGGGGAGGGAAATGGGAGGCGGGGGCGGGGAGGAGGCAGAAATCTTTAATAAATAAATAAATAATTTAATAGTAAACAAATTAACAACAAAACAAATGTTTGTAGCACAAAGCAATGATCAAGGAAATGGGTATGTTTTTCCTGATTTGAACATTGCAAAATATATCCACCTACTGAATTGCCACATGAAATTTCACAAATGTGTGCAATTCTAGTGTGTAAATTGAAGTTTGAAATGCATACCCTGTGTTCCACACTTCTTAAGATTTGCCTCTGCTGAATCTCTGGATGGAGGTACCTGAAATATTCAACAAATCTTCCAGTCTTTCAAGTTTAACAAGTATAGGGCTACAATATTCAAAGGTGCTTTCTTTGCAGCATTTCTCTTAAGACATTGTGTGCCCATAATGTCTTTACGAAACCAAGGATTGAAACACCATGGAAGGGAAAAACAAATCTGAGTCTTTTGTACTATTCTTTTACCAGCAGCTCTGACAGCTGTGGCCTGAAACATGCCCTTTGATTCACAGTCATCATCTGTAAATAACAGACCTAGAGGTCTCTTTAGTTCCCTTCCAACATTTGTGATAGTCTAAATTAATAGATTTCAGTGTGTCCTTTTGTAAAGTATTGATTCACCCACAGGAGATCTTAGGTACATCCAATCTGCCTAGAGAATTGGTCTCTTCTCTGGGAAATAATTAATTCTGAGCAGAAATTTTGTAGTAGTCAATATTTTCTTTATTTCAACTTTCAATATTGGTAAGATGGTTGTTTTTTCCCCATGAAAACCTGGAAATGTCCAGTTGGAATTACTGAACAAATCAGCCAATAACAATTCTTACCTTGGTTTTGGCTTAGGAGTAATAACTTCATATGCAAGGTTGTTTTTGGAAAAGTAACTAGTCAATTTATACTTACAGTTTTTGATTTTTGAGAATTTCATACCCCAACTGTCCTCATTTCCATCCAACACTCCCCCTTCCAACTTTATGTCATACTTTTATAACTGAGTCCAGTTAGTGCTGTTTGCGTGTGCATGGGTGTGTAGGGCCAGCCACTGGAACATAGGTAATCTATTAGTGGTTACATCATCAAAAAGAATAATTCTCCCTACTTCAACAACTGTCTGTTGCCAAAAGCTTCTCAGTTATGGGTAAGATCTGGAGAACACACTCCTTCTACTCTGGCATTTGGCCGGTTTGCTCTTGTGTAGCTAACTCCAGTTGAAGAGCTCTCGTGATCCCGTTAGTTGTGTCATGGGCAGAAGGCAGCATTTCAGAGTGCTCTCTTCCATTTGGCATTCTTTTTGCCTCATCTGTTGAAATGTTCCTTGAGCCTTGGTAATTGTGGGTCAGAAATCAGGAAGTGAAATTGTGGACTAACCCAAAGGAAAAGGATATAAAAATCCATATGGGATTCTATTATTTTAGGGTTTCTTTCTTTTAACAATCATATTTTACATACCAATTCCAGTTCCCTCTCCCTTTCCTCCTTCCACGCCCCACCCTACACCCCGTCCACTCCTCAAAGAGGGTGAAGTCTTCCATGGGGAGTCAACAAAGTCTGTCACATCACTTGAGGCAGGACCAAGGCTCTCCCCCTGTATTTAGGCTGAGCAAGGAATTCCTCCATAGGGAATGGGCTCCATCTACCAAGATATCCCTTTCCTTGTCCTCCCTCTGTGTCCTTCTACCAACTGGACCTTCCTGATCCCTCCTGTTCTCCTGCCCCCTCTTCTTCTCCTCTTTTCACTCCCATTACCCTCCCCCATACTTCCAGCTTAGTCAGGAGATCTTGTCTTAGGTCTTCCATTGCTGTGATAAACACCATGACCAAAATCAATTTGAGAATGAAAGGGTTTATTTTCAGCTTACTGCTTGTCGTCCATCATCCAGGCAAGTCAGAGCAGGCGGTCATGACAGGAACCCGGAGAGAGGGGACTGGTTTGTAGAGGTTGCTGAGTGGAGTAGTGTTACTTAGTAGCTTGCTCATGGCTTGCTCAGCCTGCTTTCTTTTCTGGTCCCAGGGCTACCTGACCAGGGGTGCCACCACTTACAATAGGTTGGGTCCTCTCATGTAAGCCACTAATTAAGAAAATGTGAATATAAATAAAATACATTCTAAGTTGGTTTGCTTACAAAGAATCATGTTTTGAGCTGGGGAGATAACTTAGTCAATAAAGTGCTTGCTGTGTAAGCATGAGGACCTGAGCTCAATCCAGAAGTCATGTGACAAAAGGTCAGACATGATGGTGTATGCTTGGAATCCCAGCACTACAGAGGAGGAGACATATAGGTCCCCTTACGTGCTGCCAGACAACCCAGCAGAGGTTGAAAACCAGACCAAAAAGAAACCATGTGCACAAAAGGGTTGACAGTACATGTGGAACGACGCAAAAGTTGACCTCCGACTTCTACACACATGCATGTACACATGAAGACACACCCACACATGTATGTACATTGATATGAACACTTATCTCCCCTCCACAAAGACTACGCATATATAACATATTTCATATTCATATATATAATTCATAAAAATTATAAAAAATGTTTTCAATAGGATGGATTTAGAAGGAGAAATGCCTTCAAAATGTCACTAAATGTCTTCAGAAAGGGATGTCTTTCACACACACGTGCATATACATATATATGTATATCTATATCTCTCTCTCTATATATATATATCATACTTTTAAAATATATATTAAGAAGATTTATGTATTTTCAAATAGAATATACTTTTACTTTTTGATTATTGGCTTCTCATGCCTTTTCTGAAACTTTCTGTTAAATAAGGAAGCATGATTATTTTTCTTTTTTTCCTCACCCTCTTCCAAATATATAGGGAGTGGGAAGAAAGTGCAGCTACCTAGATTTAATCCGTGGCTTCTGATCTGTGCTATTTATTTCACATAGTAGATAAAGACGCATTGGTGATAAAGCCCCTGCACATTTTGAAGGAAACTAACTCTCTTTTAAAGCATTGCCTAAGATGTCCAGAATGATACCATTAACATTGCTACTTTAATGCTGTACAATTACCAGATAATGACATTGAGGTTTTTTGGTGATTGAGGGTTAGAAGTGAATGAGTATTAACCATAAGCAATTGATTTGGCTTGTACACCATTTGTTTGCGCTGCCTTCAGCTTTTGTTTTGTGCAGCCTGACTGAGTACCTGACTCAGATTTTTGGAATCACTTCCCTCCAATTTTACATCTGCATCTCCATTTCCAATGGGGATGTCAGATACTGGACGAGATGGACATAGTTTGGCTAAATCCATACTTATAGTTGTCATGGAATATGAGCAAGAGGTAACATTTTTGTTCAGAATTGTGATAGATTTTTCTTTCCAACTGATGTAAGTAAACAAAGTCTTCTCAAAGTATAACAGTATTAGAGATTCCTCTGAAAGGAAATGCTGGGAGTGCCCAGGGCTATGTCTAGTGACTACGCAACCCTACAACCACAGTTTTCTTCGTTTTAGGAGGCGTTTTAGTAATTAAATGTTGCTCTAAAAGTTAAAGTCACAGCTTACTATTACCAAGGTTGCTATGATATGCAGTATTTTCCCCTTAGAAATATCCCTATTTTTTTCCTTGAAACCAATAGCCACTCTGTGATTGGTCCCACAGACATATTGGATCAGATTCTTGGCAAACTAATCCCACCCTATTAGCAGACATATTCTCTATAGCTTTTGAAAAAATAAGAAGAATTCTTTACAGTCTGGGATACCTAATTCTTTTCTTTCTCCCAGCATCTATATTTCCAAGATTCAGGTTTATTTCTCATGCACATCTGTCCCATTTATTCACAATTCCATTCATTTTTCTCAATAAATATTACTATTTAAAATGCAGCAAGTGAGCTCCTGTTCCATACTTCTCCTGAATGACAACTGAATTTATAACTTATACAGGGTAACTTATACAGGGCTTCCAGAAAACTGTATGAATATGACACTTGGGTAAAATACCCTGGAGCCTATTAAATACAAATTTCCTCAACAGGAAACTTATATTTCCCCAACAGAAAAAATTCCTAAACTCCTGTCAACTGTATTTTGTAAATATCACAAATACACATATAATTTGTTTCTTGTGTCCTTTTGAAACTGGGCTTACAAAGGCCTTCCAGGCAGAGAGTATTATACACCACCCCCATCCTTACATTGGATTAACTGAAGAGATACCAATGTATAGTTAAAAGCTCTGCAGCTTGGGCTAAGAAATCTTTGTGGGGGTTTTATGGAAGTAGATATGGTATGTTGAGGCTCCCATTGATTGAATTGTTTCTTCACTGTGGGGCCTTCCTTCTTTTCCCAAAAGTTCAAACATATAGTAATTATTTAGGATTTTGAAGCCCTGTGCTAACAATATGTGCCAAAATAAACAGTGCATACATAAAATCTCAAGTGTGTAGGTATGCTGTCACTGTCCAACTTTTCATATAAATGCCAGAGTAAATTATCTGCTTCAGTGATAAGGCAAAGGACTTGAGCGGATTAACTAAAAGTGTCCATCAGTGACGTTATGCAATATGCCATATAAATTGCAGAATGACACCTTTGTAAAGAATTATTGACTCCTGAGGGGGGATGAGGCAGGTGCAAGATGACATAGAATTATAGAATGGATAATAAATAGCTCCTACAGGAAAGCTAAGACCAGAAATAGCTCTTGCACTCTTTTTAGAAAATCCATAGTGCAGCTACTCCGGAGGGCCTGATTGGCTGTATCTTTATCTGAATGCACACAGAAAGGAAGCAGAACTGTCAGCCGGGGGTGTGTAGAGTTTCAAAATCTTAGTCTCCTTCATGTTCTTAGACCTCTTGTGACTCTTGACATTCTTCTAGGACTTCTACCCACTTCCACACCAATTCCATACACCTGCACATTGGTTTATAATGGTCTTCATGGTTAGGTTTGTGATTTTTTTTTATCTGCCCGAGGCTGGTTTTCCCTAGAGTAAAGATTGTGTGCAAATGATTTACTATGAATTAACAACCAAGAACAATGGATATGAACGTGAAAAAAAACTGAACGAGAATGAAAACTAGGAAACTACATTATCTCAGATAAGGTCCAATAGACCATATCCTCTGCTAGACCCATTACAAGAAATCAATAGCCTTTGTTAGACCCTTTAAGAGAAATCTAGAATGGGAGATACACTCCATAGCTGTCCTGGTTGGAAACAAATCCAAACATCCTTATTTCGTTCTATCTCAGTTATTGATTAAAGGCTATTCTCAAGTTACACATAAATGCATACATGGAATATCTCACATAATCCGTTTCTTCCCATGGGATCCTAATAAGTTCTAGAATCCCCAATCTCTCCTTGCCCCCAGCACATTTATGCTCTCTCTCTCTCTCTCTCTCTCTCTCTCTCTCTCTCTCTATTATAAACTAACTCTAGAATAGTAGGAAGTGTAGAATTGTATGTATTTCATTCTCCATGCTACCTCCAGCACAGGCAGTAAGTGAGCATTCAATAAGCATTTTCTAAATAAATAAATAGGTAGATAATACTAATATTTAATCCCAAATTCTAGACTGATCAAACTTGGATATGAGCAACTCAACTAAAATATTCAATCCACCAATGTTTGTTTCATTTAAAATTCATGAAGTCTACTCCTATGTATTATCTAGCTCTTTACTACATTTTCTTGGGTAAAAAACAGCCAGAATTTTGTTGAATTCTTGTTTAGAAGAAGGAAGAAGTTATTTTTATGATACATAAGCTGACACTATCTTTCCAGATGTTTAAAGCTTAGGATGGAGAGGGATGTGTGTCATTAAAAACGATGACAGGGCCACTTAGTCTCTATCTACAGTACTTTATTGAATATTTTTAAAGCAGCTGTTCACCTTTCTATTAGAGATTTAATCTTATTTGTCTTTGTAAGCCCAGGTTTCTGTGTCTTTTGAAGAACTAAAGAAATGGTTAAGCTGACTAAGTGTATTCTTGTATCTGTGGACAATTATTAAATATATGCCACACATTTTGGCATTATAGCCTGAACCCTTACTATCCCCACTGTTTTAAGATATAGCATATTTGGGGGCAAACAGGTTTTATTTCCCATATACATTGCTTAAGAAGCATTTACTGCATGGATATGGTATCTTACTTAACCAAGCATAATTTACTCACTCTGGCAACTTCTTTCCTAAGCATCCCAAGTATTTAGCAAATAAATACAATGGTACCTGAATAATTGTTACTTAACATTTTATATGTCTGTATTATCAGGAAGTTCTGCTGAAGTGAGTCTCCCTATTGGTAACTGTCCTTACCTCCTTCCTGTCAGTGAGCTTATAAGGCTGAACACAGAAAGAGGTGATTTAGAATAACAAACAGCACAAGAGAGAGGACAACTGCTGGAAAGGGAGTGTCAATGAAACAGGACGACTCAGTCTTATAGAGTAGATAGAATCCTTCTTATCCTGGAGGGAAAAGATTTCTTTACTCTGATAATGGTTGAGAGTCGGGGAGAAAGTATTCAGTGGAAGTTCATGTCCAATGGCTTCTCTATCTTTGGTGAAGCTGTACTCTGCCATTTGACACAGAGACATCGCTTAGTGGCTTAAATGTCTTCTTGGTGCAGTCATTTTCATCAACAAAGAGCATGAAACTGTTAATGTGTTTATACTTGTCTGCCTTTTTTCAGGGTGTGCTTTTAAGTTTAGAAACACCATAACTTGTGTTTGTACTAAAGCTACTCTCAGGTTGTCTTACTGATCAGGAAGGTAATCCGTGTATTTTATGTGCTAAATATGATGACCAAGAAGATGAAGCCTAAAGTATTGTGCACTATTCTCAAATAAAAGCAGAAGGGGTATGAAGGGACTCAGTATCAAAGCTCTTAACTGGATTCTTTGCCCTTCATCATTGCACTCATCCATATATTTTACATCATTTTCATTGAAGAGTCTGAAATATTTAATAGGAACATCTTCAGCTTATAACTATTGAATTTTCCTATGCATTAAACTCCGACTGTATTGCATATTAATTCATTTTGTTCTCCCAACAACAGTAGTAAAATACATACACGTGACAATTATTTATACAGATCAGGAAAGAGAATGCACATTATATTGTATTATTTTACAACTGCTGTGACAACATGCCTAACAAAAACATCTGAAGGAAGAAACCATTTAATTTGGCTCATGGGTTGGTGGAGGCAATATGACAATTATGGCAGCTCTGAGGTTTTAATGAGAATTACCTTGGGTGTAAAAAGTACATATCATTCTATTGTCTGTCTGTTGTGGTTGTTGTGTCAACATATAAGCTCTCATCTCCTGCCTCAGCATCATTCCTGCCTGCCTGCTGTCATGCCCTGTGCCCTGATGCTCATAGACTTACCCTCTGAAACTGTAAACTTCCCCCACTAAACTCTTTCTTCTATAAGTTGTTGTGGCCATGGGGTCTCCTCACAGCCATAAATAAGACAGCAGGCAAGGCAGAGAAGCTGAAGAAGGGTGACTGGTTTCCTTCCTTCTTTGGTCAAGGAGCAGAGAGGGATGAATATTGTCTTGCAAATTGTTTTCTAAATGTTTCTTTAGTTCAGGACCCCATCTCATGCTGTGGTGTTGCCCATGTTTAGGATTCGTTCTCCCACACCATTTAACCTGATCCAGACAATCATTTACAAGCATACAAATAGTTTTAGATCCTAGGAACGTGATCCAGTCCTAGTATGTTGGCAATAGAAATTAACCACCAGACTCCCTGAGCAAATAGGAGCACAGAAATAGCTTTTGATCCCAGGCCATCTGTTTTCCTTATTACCATTAGTGGCTGTGGTGCCTTGTACATTGACTCCATGAGTGAGTCTTGTATCAGTTACTTAATTACAGAGCCATGTTAAGGGCTTGTGAGTCTACAGGCCTGTAGAAGACTTTGGAGTGTTTTGCCTCAGGATCTGTTTATTATTCAACATTACATCCTGAGATTTGAGCATATTATTAATCCTTTGTAAATATTTGATGAATAATTAAGTGAACAAGCAAAGCTGATTTATCTCCAAATACCCAAGAGCTTTCTCCTTGGGAAGTATCGGAACTAGTTTGTATGTTGGGAGGTGGTGATGGCAGGGAACAGTACATGGTTGAGGAAAGGGGTAGGAACACACAGATGCTCCTACCTTCATGCATTCTATATAAATTCTATATACAAGTACATTTTACTTTTTACATATATACAGTAAAAATTCTGAGAATGCCATTTTTAATCATTTATTACATCTTTCAGAAAAAAAATCATTCTTAAACATTCCAGTAAAATTCTGATGATGGCATGAAGCATGATTTACAATATGGCATTTTAATCTACTCCAATGGATTATCTCACAGAATAATTGACTGGGCCCTGGGAATATCTTAATCTCATATTTTTAATCATTAGGACATAGTGGGAGAGGAAGTTCTAAATTATGTCTGAAGTCCATAAATTTATTGATTTTGTATTATTTTATGACATAGGCATAAATTCCAGGTTTGCTTAGGGAACAGGGTAGAGGAAGCTCTGAGATTTGGTTGGAGTCCTGTTCTGTCAGAACTAATAAGATTGTGTTTGGAAATTGACTTAGTCTTCCATTAAGCAACTCTATCACTAGCTGCTTGTATACAAAGTTAAATACAACTTGTAACAAGGTACATATTGACCACAAAACTATTTGGGAGAACGACTTAAACTACTGAACATTTCTGGAAACTGTAACAGATACTCTTGAGACCTTATAAAAAGGCATAACTTTCCTGGACAAAGGAGCAGGTGTAAAACACTGAGCAATTTAAGCCCTTATCTATAGAATCATACAACTACATGTGGAATTCTATCATGGATATTAGGCATTCCAAGTGAAGATGCAATAGGGGAAGTATAAAGAAGAGGGAGAAGATGAGGATTTCAGCTAATGAATGGGGTTACAGATGCCAGGCATCATGATAGCTTTTGTCACAGTTACTTTTCTATTGCGGTGATAAAATGCCTCAAACAATACCAACTTGAGGAAGGAAGGAAGGAAGGAAGGAAGGAAGGAAGGAAGGAAGGAAGTCATACCAGTGACAGCTGGAAAGAGCTGGTCACATTTCAGTTACAGTCAAGAAGCACATGCTCAGCTTCCTTTCTCCCTTTAAGTCAGCCTAGGATCTCAGACTAGGGAATGGTTCTACCCACACTGGGTGAGTCTTCCCACATTACTAACCTAATCAAAACAATGCCCCACAGGCATGCCCTCACAGGTTGGAGAGGTCTATCTCAAAGGTCATTCTAGACCATGTCAACTTACCAGTTGAGGTTAACAAACTCAGATGTGTTCTGTGGCTACTTGCATTGATCCTCTGTAAACCCAGTAAATTCAGTTACTAAGCAGTCCCTGCTTCCTGAATCCAGAAATTAATCTGAAGAATTGTTGGGACTGGCACAGTGAACAACTAGTCAACTCCAGTCAGTTTGATGATGGAGGCCCCATACGCAGCCACCATAGAGCTCTTTATGGTGGCCTAGACAAGCTACTAGTGGCAGCTGTTTGCAAGTACATGGCACACTTGACCAAAGATGAATGTTTGATGAAGTGTGTTCCAAAGACATTTTATTGGGACATTTATTTAATTTTGGCAGAGCAGACTTCTTATCACCATCACCTGAGGGGATAGAAAATTGGCCTTTAAAAAAAGAAAGAACATTCACTTCTCTACAGTGATGCATTATTGTGCCTGGTACAATATGCAAAATAGTCTTTTAAAGTCTCAACAAATCTGGTCTCCAGCATGAAAGAACCACAGATACAAAACGCCATATTGTTCATTTGGCAAAATATCTGAAGTTTCATGCTTTCTAATTATAGACGTCTTGAGTTCAAAGATTTTTATGGTTATATGAGCCCACAAATAGGAACACATCTTGAACTTCCTCCACTTCAAGAGTAAATACTATAGTGAGTGAGAGGTTACTTGACTTCTTTATATTAATGGGAAAGCTCTTTTTGGTTCAGTACCACAGATCACATCATATTGTGTTGGAATAGAAGTATATCAAATAAGAATTTAGATTCTTTATCACTTTAAACATCTTTATGCAAAATTTAGATATTTCAAATTTGAGAGATAATATGAAATAAAGACAATGCATATCCAGAGTTCAGTTACTGGTCATATTTGGAGATATATAGATATAGATGTATATAGATGTATATAGATACACATATATGTGCATAAGTAGGTATATATAGTCTTCCTCCTCCCCTACACACAAAGAGCTATGTTAATCTACTGAAAGGGAATACATCCTCTTTTTTCACACCACATGTTCACTGATTCTTTTGATCTGTTCCTTTCAAATAACATTCTTATTATCATATTAAATTTAAGTCTGATCATGCCATCGTATTACAAATTATGAGTTAACTGAACGCAGGTGTTGTATCTATTTTGGCAACCTTATAGAATGCATTTTTAGTATTTCATTCATGTCTCTAATCCCTTACTACATCAATGTGCAGCTTGATGTTCGAAAGGTAGCAACTCCATTCTTTGCTGTAGGGCAGTGGTTCTCAACTTTCCTAATGCTCTGACCCTTTCTTTAATGTTCCTCATGTTATGGTGACCCCTAACCATAAACATATTTTCATTGCTACTTCATAACTAATTTTGTTACTGTTATAAAATGTAATGTAAGTATTTTTGGAGATAGAGGTTTACCAAAGGGGATGCAACCCACAGGTTGAAAGCCACTGTTCTAGGGTCTTCTCTGACCTAAGCCACATCCTTGTGTTGGACAAGAAGTGAAGATGAATTTAATGACTTTAAAGAGACCTCTCACTCAGTGAGTGATGGGAATTGATGCAAAGTAGCCAAAATACTTCTTCTTCTTCTTCTTTTTCTTTTTCTTTCTTTTTTTTTTTTGTATTTTCGAGACAGGGTTTCTACGTAGCTTTTGGTTCCTGTCCTGAAACTAGCTCTTCTAGACCAGGCTGGCCTCAAACTCACAGAGATCCTCCTGCCTCTGCCTCTTGAGTGCTGGGATTAAAGGCGTGTGCCACCACCGCCCGGCCTACCAAACTACTTCTTCCTTGGGAAGAATATTCCAGGAGTATGTCTATAATGGCTTCTAGAGTTATCACAGAAAGAATGACTTCATTTGCTATCAGAGAAAAATGAACATATCACCTCATCTTTCGTTGTCTGCCTGCCTTTTCTACTCAGTCTCACTTATTTTCTATTCAGGTTATTATTTACATTCATAATGAGCTACTTTCACCTCAGCCCTCGACTTAAGGAAAAATAATCATTCTATAAAAGAGTCCAGTAAATGTGTGTTTAATTAGACCAAATTACAGAGAAGCAGGGTGTAGCATGAGCTAAGGCCTGGAAGTGCTGTGCTCCCTAAGTACTGGGGACCCATTAGTCAAATGTGAGCACTTGTAAACACGGTAACTCCAAGGCAGCAGTCCTAGTTGTTAGGAGAGAAGAGTACATATCAGGAATTCTGACTTCTCTTTATAGATCTCCTGCTGACACAGAAAACCTCTTTCCCAACAGTCCAGTGGTGACCTTATCACACTCAGAGAAATGGTGCATGATGTCTAAGGAGAAAACAGGTCTCCATTTGTGGAAGCCACGGAGGGCCAGAAGAGGGAAATCTGAGCATAGATCCTGTTCATTGGCAAGCATAGTGCTTCATGATTTCTTTTGACAGTTAAATCGAGAGTGGTGTATTGCCTAGCAGTGCAACGGTCTCAAACAGAATGTAGGTCTCCAAGCTTCCAAAGCCTGGCTCTGAGCCTCAGCCTCCCAAAGATGGATAGACTCTAGTTGGAGAATTTTACATTCAAAGGCAAATTTACAAAATCATGTAAAACCATGACGCTCTTACAAATATAAAATCAAAACATATTTTAAAATTAGTTAATTCGTCAGTCAATTTAGGAAACCAGAGAGATGGTACAGCCAATTCAAAAGAAATTCCAAAGAACTGAAGCAAACAAAAAATAGTGAAATGCATGTGGAAAGGAAGGCAAGACCTTACCTCTCCCACTGGCTTAGAGAAGTTACTCAGACATTTACAGAACAGGGTCTGCATGTCCAAGACAAGTTTGCATTCCTGCCAGTGAAATATCTACACAGTGGTACAGTAAAAAGGAAAAGGAGATGTGATAAAGAAAATGCATAGCTCTTCATTAAAGGGCATTTTTTCTCAATATTCAGAATGTTAGATTTAATAATATAAAATCCACTAGGGGTGGTCAGATGTTTTTTTTCCACAGTTTATACTCTTTCAAATTCCAGGCCTTTCCATTAACACTGTGAGGAGAAAGGTGGGAAATCAAAGTGCAGAGCAGAGAAAAGAACTCATTGTCAAATAAAGGGAAAGTCTGCATCTAGACAGGGTGCATTCAGGGTGGGAGGGCTGCAGCAAGAGAAAATCTCAAAGTTTCTGAAGAAGGTCCTTCTTGGTAGGAGAAGGGATAGGAAGAGAAGTTCTGACACTCTATGCGCAAGATCTCGTTCTGTTCTCCCAGCCAATCTGAGAATTTGGTAGAGAGAAGATATTTTATCTTTTAAAACTGAGAAAACTGGAGCTCAGAGTAATTAAATAGCCTCGAAATTAAGTAGTCACACAGTGTATAGTAGAGCCGTGGCATTAAGCCCAGCCTTTATGACTTTCGAATGGTATTCCAGGGTGTAGTGGTGGAGAGGGAGACAGTCATGAAGTTTGCTAATCCCCACCTCAACCAGAGAAGCTCCATAGAGGCTTCAAAGGAGCACATTTTCATGTTTCCTGTCAGTGATTAGCATGCTTTGCCACAGTTTCTTCATTCTGCTCCGTGCTCTGCAGAAACAACATAGAGATCTCCTGTGATCTCACAGGCTCAGATAACACTATCGATTTAAATGAATTACTTGTGGGGAGAAGGGATAGAATTTGACCTCAGGAAACTCCACATATGCCAAGCACTTACTTCACCACTAAGCTACGTGGATTACCTTTCCAGTGAATTACCCTTTGAAGGTGAAGAGATAAATACAGCTCTTGTTTTCTCACACAAACGCTCATACTTTTTGTCAATAACATGCATTATTTAGTGCTAATATGTGATCAAAACATACTGAACACTCTGGGGAGCATACCAATAAGTCAGATTGAAGCCATGACCTGTATAGAACCCACTACAGAAATCTTAGAGAAATATAAGATAAAATAGAGAATAGCACAAATTGGAAAAGCATCTAGGATTTTAGAAGTGCCAAGAAAGATGATACATTGAATAATAAAAAAATAATTAAGACATATCATTAGATTTAAAAGAATGAGAGAAGCAAACACAGAAGAAAATGTTCATTTCATATCCATGAATGATTATTATATGCATACTTTCTTCTTTACAAATTATTAATACCAAAATTCTATTTTCAGTTTGCTAACACCTAACAAGTTGATGAACTTGCTATTCATTTTGCAAAGTAGTAGAGAATTCAATTAACAAAAGAAAGTGGTGTTTAATTCTATTAGTGTAACTTCCTAAAATGAAGGGAAATGTGTCATTTGTGTTCATGTGAAATTCTCAGGTCCACTTATTTCTACACAGTTTTCAAGCGGCATTTAAAATTGTCTATTTTGCAGGGCAAATGGATCTTCATTTCTTATCTTAAGTAATCCCAAGACAGTAGGAACCTTATGTTTTTCAACACTTCTCTATCAGATGACATTTTATTATGACATAAACAGAGATATATAGAGATTACATCTACTAATTAAGCCTAAAGGTCTCGTTTGTTTCTAAGCTCTTAAAAACACAAAATGGACCTTGTACAACAAAGTACTCTGAATCTCTGCAAACACTGAGAGCCAGTTTATGGTCACTATGGTCTTGCAATAAGCAAAAGGACAACAGTTTACTCATATGAGAAACATCCCTTGGAAATGCTTGGTTTGGAGTATGCTTTTTTCTTGTTTCAGCTGACATTTCTAACAGAATGATTCAAGAGATTTTCTGCAAATTGTTTTGACTCATCATTAATGCTTGAATTTCTCATATTTAGTTCCCCAGTTCACCAACTAATTATAAACGAGAACTAGAAAATCAAATACAATGACATATAATGGGCACTCAGTAAATACTTGATAATACTATGAGGTGACTACGAATAAAGTACATCAATTTCAACAAAGGTCTGCCAATTTAATTTAGAATTTAATTTCACAATTAGAAAACAAAACATGTGAGGTTTATGACACTGCTTTGCTTTTTAACAGTTACCTTTATTGAAAATACTTTTCCTCATGCAATGTATTCTTGTCATTACCCCCAATCTCCTCCCAGCTGGTAATAATCAGAACTAGCCCTGAAGAGAAGACACACTTGTAACCACCATACTTCAAATCTACTTTTGATTAAAATGATTCAAAGTCTGCATTCAAGACAGAATCAGTTTATACTTGATGCTCCCTTGCATGGTTAATGCACTTTCTTTCTTTAAAGAGTTCATCCTAAAGTCAGGCATGGTATTTCATGCTTGTAATTGAAAGGCAGAGACAGAAGGTTGCTTGGTTTGGGAGCCACCTTGGGCTATATATCAAGACTACATAGAAGAACTCAAAACAAAAATAACAAAAAGCGGCCACCAAACACGAAATGGTGTACTCCATCCTATTCTTTTTTTTCAAAACATGGAGAAATCCATAGAGTTCAATGATAGTAATTTTTATTAGATTAAAAAAAAAAACAATCCAAATTCCCACTCTCTCCCCTCCTCCCATTCCTTCCACACATCCTCTCACCCCAACCCCTCTAATCCTAAGAGAGAATAGGGCACCTTGCCCTGTGGAAGGTCCAAGGCCCTCCCCACTACATCTAGGCTGAGAAAGGTATACATCCAAAGAGAATAGGATCCCAAAAAGCCAGTACATGCAACAGAGAGACATCCCAGTGCCACTGCCAGTGGCCCCTCAGTCTGCCCCAGCCATACAACTGTCAACCGCATTCAGAGGGACTAGCTTGGTCCTACGCCTGGTCCTTCCCAGTCCCACTGGAGTTGGTGAGTTTCCATTAATTTTCCAACATTTTCAAATTCTCTGAGATCCATCAAAGTCATTTGCCTCTCTGTCAATAACTTTGGATAGAATCAATTGATAACTGGTAGCTATCAGTAAGAAAAACATACATGTTCATATGAGTTCATTCATTACAATGCATGGAAATGTACTCATTTCTAGTAATATAGCCAGTCGGAAACTAATGGTTTATGTAGTATTCAGGCTATTCTTTACCTCTGAAAAATTTGTCCTTCATGAAAGTATAGATAGAATAGCCAATGGTATATAGTTAATACAAGGTGAATTATAATGATTATTATAATTGCTTAGATTATTTCGAAAGTATGATAATGACATTTTCAATTTTACTTTTTTTTTCAAATTATATGCTTTAAATATCTCATCACTAGTGATTTCCACTATGACGAGACATTCCCCCTTGCAGTCCAGCTATTTTCTAAGACCTTCTTTTTTTCACAAGCATCAACACACCATGGAACATTAAAAAGATCATAATAAGTAGTGCTTACTTGTGTCCAGATATTAAAGTTCTAACCCTTATATCTACATATTTTTAAATCATCTGTGGATTGGTTTTTATCTCTTGAGCTAACAGCAATGATTACTCTGTTAGACAAAAATATCTTATTCCACAGGAAATTTAGCTTCTATATACAGCATTTAATTTTCCATTTCCATGCAAGGGACTCATACCAAAGCAATTGTGATACTTGAAGACATGTTAAATTATTTACAAGAAGTAAAATGAAAAATGAAAATGTCATACTTGTCTATTTGTGACAAAAAAAGAAAAACATGACATTTTCATCCTGGAATTCAAAGACTGTTCTTTTCTTGCAAGTAATCTTGCACCATAAAATGATGTTGGAAAATATCTGGGACAAAACTAAACATTAGTGACTAATTGTCTTGATGTCTTGTAAGGTCCTTTCTTGATGCTTACTTTTAAATAAAATATAGCATAGACATTTTTAAGTTATATAATGTTTCTTGTTAGCTTAGAAAGCTCTGATGAAGATAAATATACATTATATTATACATATAATTTTATATAAATAAAACTATTTCAAATTGACAATGAATAACACAGGAATATTTGACGAGAACATGATGTATGTTCAAAAAAGGGTCATTTCACCAAGAAGACAGAATAATTCCAAATGTATGCAATTTTATATCTGATTATTAATTTTTCAACAAATATTTAATTTTCCATTTACTTTTATTCATGTGTATGTGTGTATATGTGATGCGCATGTGATCACAGTGATCACAGAGGATGGAAGAGTTACAGTCACCTGTAACTTCTAGAGCTGAAGTTACAGGTAGCTGACCTGAACCCAGGCCCTCTGCAAGAACATCAAGGGCTCTTAACTGATTAGCCATCTCTCTAGCCCCTATACAAATTTTCTTAATCATAGCATTTACCATCACTAAACTGATTCTGTTCAAAACCCTCTTTGAAACAATACTAATACTAATACGAATCTCAACTCCAAAAGTAAGCAAAATAGAATGATTAAATATAGGTTTTTAATTCATAGTCTATATATTGATTGTCTCATTACCTCTATTGTTAGCATTATTTTATATTTAAAATCCCACAGGCCTGTTGAACTTTTTAATAGCATACACAAGAATTCTGACCTAGATGAAACATATACCAATAGACTTGATAGAAGAAACAAATATTTCTAAGCAATATCTCAATGCACCATTTTCAATATAGAAAATAGTATCCACAGAGTGATCAGTAAGGAAATAGAGGACATGAACAAAATTTTAAACCAACTCGATATAATGGACATGCACAAAGCATTCTACTAACAGCAATAGATTATACTTTCAATTTTTTTGGTAGGTTTTTCGAGACAGGGTTTCTCCGTAGCTTTGGAGCTGTCCTGGAACTGGCTCTTGTAGACAATGTTGGCCTCGAACTCACAGAGATCTGCCCACCTCTGCCTCCCAAGTACTAAGATTAAAGATGTGTGCCACCACCGCCCGGCTTTTCTCAATTACACCCAGAATATTTTTCAGAGATGTAAAGTAAGTTTCAATAAACTGTTGATGTTTGAAATCATTATAAGTATCTTTTCCAACCAAGGTTGGTAGGGACACTAAGGATCAGTAATACACAGAAAACTGCAAATTTCATAAGGTTTTAGAAATAAACACATTCTTAAACAACCCATAAATCTAAATAAAAAAGAGATGAACCAAACAAATCCACAATATAAAAAATCACATAGTGCAAGAAAGGCAGAGATTAGAGAACAAATTATAATGTAAATGTCCATATTAAAAAGAAGAAAAATATCAAATTAATAAACTATATTTATACTTCAATGATTAGAAAAAGAAAGGAAAACTAAATCCAATCCCTAAAGAGGAATTTAATATTAGAGTACAAAAAACATAGAATAGAAAAACAGTTGAAGGATAACAAAACCAAAATTTAGTCTTTCATAATTCAACAGAAGCAAAAAAGCAGCAAATATTTAGCTAGTCTGAGAAAGGAAAGAAATTGAGATAATGCAAATAAAGAAAATCAGAATTAAATAGAGTCATTATTGGCTTTCTAGAAAGAAAATGTATTTTAAAGATTAGAAACAATTTATACAGCTATGTGAAATTTAAAAACACACCTAGAATATACTAATTACCTAATAGTTTCAGGATTGACCAGAAAGTCCCAACAGGCATACAATTAAAAAGACTGAAACACTAATCAAAACTCTCTCAACAAAGGAAACTTCAGAACCAAGTGGCTTTTCTTTTGAGTTCTAGTAAATATTTAAAGAGTTTACATCAAATCTTTTTCAGTTCTTCCAAAGAATAGAAAATGAATGTCCCAACATTAAAAACTCAAAGTAATATGTATTAATGGACTGAGGAAAAAAGTCTCATGATAATTTCAGCTGATGCAGAAAAGGCATTTGTAGAATTCAAAATAATTTATGGATTAAAACTCAGTGAGGAAGTCTGGAACAGAAGAGGACTTCGTCAACTTGATGAAGAGCAATTATGAAAACCTACAGTTAGCAACAATGTAAGCTTTCCCTGAGGAAATACTGAAAGACTTTATGCCATGATCAAAAAAAAAGAGAGAATTTTCTGTTTCATGACTGCTAGTCAGCATGGTGGTGGAGGTCTTATCAATAGCAATATAACAAGAAAAACAGAAATATGGTATCCAAGCTCAAAATGAAGAAGTAGAATTATTTCCATTTACAAAGGATAGCATCAGATGTATAGAAAAACTTCCAAGCATCTGAATGAAAGCTACTAGAACAAATGCATTCAGCAAAATTGCAACATAAGGATCACCACACAACACACAAAAATCAATTCTATATTCTGTAGAATTCTATGAAAATATTTGAATAGGGAAGTAAAAAAAAGCAGGGGAGTGTGTAACTCACTCAGTTGATAACATGCTGGTCTTGCTAGTATGAGAACTTGAATTCTGGTTCCCAGAAGCAGTGTAAAGTCATGTACAGTTGTATGCATAGTGGAAATCCCAGGTGTACATGATCATGGAATTTCAACAATACTGAGATGGGAGGCAGAGATGGGTGAACTCCTGGTAGCTTTTTGGCCAGTTAGTCTAGCCTTATCTGGTAAAGCTCCAGGCCAAGGAAAAAACCCAAATCCAAAAAGAAGAGAAAATTGTGTAAGGAATGACATCCAAGGCTACTCTCTGACCTATACACTTGTATGTTTTCACCTGTACACACACTTACAGACTATCCACAAAAGTTCATTTTCAATAACTTCTTACATATATGTTAAATCAAGATGGATGTTTGTACATTGGAAAATGCAAAATATTAACGATATAAATTAATGAATGCATAAATAAATGGAATGGTATCTCATGTACATAAGTAGGCAAATTTAATATTTCAACAGAGTCTATTTACAAAGTAAAGGCAGATTGCTGAATTTCATAGGAAAAAGAGAAAAGAGGAAAGGAGGAATGCAAGTGAGATGAAAAGAAGGGTGTTAAGAAGAGACAATGAGGACTGGCAAGGTGGCTCAGATGTTAAAGGCTAGGCTAGCAACCAAAACTATAAGAAGAGATTCTGGGATTCCCCTCTGTATGCTGTGAATAGCATTGGTTAATAAAGAAATGGTCTTAGGCCTGCATGGGGAATAGAGGTAGGCAGGGAAAACTAAAGTAAATGCTGGGAGAAGAAAGGAGGGAGAAGCCATGGAGCCCTGCCAGACACAGATGCCGAACTTTATCTGGTAAGCCACAGCTTACACAGATTACTAGAAATGGGTTAAATTAAGATATAAGAGTTAGCCAATAAGAAGCTAGAGCTAATGGGCCAAGCAGTGATTTAATTAATATAGTTTCTGTGTGATTATTTTGGGGCTAAGCTAGCTGGGAACCAACAAGCGGCCTTCTTGCAACAGATGATGGGAACAAGAAAAAGAAATATTTGGGGAGGAGATTAATTAGAAGTCTAGATAGTTATATTGAATTTTCTGTCTCATTCTTATCCAATTCACTGTGGAATGTCATCATCTTGCTAATGAACAGGTTGAAGAGAATATGTTTTCTTTCTTCGTGTTATAGAGCACTGTCATTTTATTGGTGATCACATCTAAGAGCATGTTTTTGACAATTAAAACATCTAATCAGAACAGAAATGATGAAATAAATATATAATAAGGGAGAACATATAGCTATACTATACAGTTAGAGTAATCCATCAATGCCCATCTCACACCAGAGAGCCTGAAAATCCAGTAGTTGTTCAATTCATGAAGCTGGATGCTTCAACAGTCTCTTTGGCATTGATGGCCTGGAGGATTTCTGTAGTGAGGAGTGGCGGGCTGTGTTCCCACTCAGCCCCCGCATGGCTAGCTTTATACCCGAAACAACAACACACAAATTGTATTCTTTTAAACACTGCTTGGTCCATTATCTCTAGCCTCTTACTGGCTAATTCTCACATCTTGATTAACCCATTTCTAATAATGTGTGTATCACCATGAGGTGGTGGCTTACCGGGAAGGATCTTAACCTGCGTCCATCTTGGAGAGGAGAGCTATAGCGTCTGCCCCACTGCCTTCTTCCTCCCAGCATTCTGATCTGTCTACTCCACCTATCTAAGCTGCTGTCCTATCAAATCCAAGGCAGTTTCTTTATTCACCAAGGGTCAGGGAACCTTGATTGCTCTTCGAGCAGATGAGGGAGCGGGACTTGATCGGGGGAGGGGGAGGGAAATGGGAAGCGGTTGCGGGGAGGAGGCAGAAATCCTTAATAAATAAATAAATAAATAAAATAAAAATAAAAAAATAAAATGTAAGCATGAAAAAAAAAGAAAGTAACACATAGACAGATGACCCTTCTCCATCAGATTTCTAAAGAGCCACTTGTCTGCAGTCCACCTTGGAAGCCTGCAGAAGCTTCTCATCATATCAGTGAATGAACCAGGAGAAACAGCAATAGCATAGACAATTAGTAAATAAGAATGAAGGTCAAGTGAGCAGAAAGTATCCTCTTCAGGGCTACTACGAGAAGGTATTGCCCACATGTAGGGTTGGTCTTCCCACATCAATTAAAATAGTCAAAAAAATCCATCACAGACATGCTCACAGGTCCACCTGATGGAGACAGGCTTTCATTGTGCCCCTCTTCACAGGTGATTCGAGGTTGGGTCAACTTAGAATTGTATCAACCTAGGTAGACTGTTAATGCTCACCATCACAGGGAACTACTTTTATGGCTCAGCTTTTCTCATCTGTAAAGTGCTAGGCAGAGCATTACCTCCCCACTGAGGGATGACATACGCAGCTCACCGACACAAAGAGAGATTTTATTGTGTCAGGTCTTACCACATGTCTATGTTAATCCCTTAACTTTACAATAGCTCACTGTCCTCAGGTTTTTCTTTCCAAGTTTTTTTTTCTTTCCAAGTTTTTATGTGTAAATATGAATGTAACTTCAAACAACAAAATGCCCAGGACTGAAAATGTCAGATACTAAGGAGCAAGAAAATCTCTCATGGGGATTAAGGCAAACAATGTGTTTGTATATGTTTATGTATGTAGCGTCACATGCATTCGTTTGTATGTATCTTAAGGACAGAGGACAACCTCGGTATTGTTTTTCACGTCCACTATTGTTGAGACAGGGTGTCTCAGTGACATGCAACTCCCAAAGTAGATTAGTGCTGTTTGGTTAGGGATTCCCAAGGTTTTGCTTGTCTTCAGTTCCTTCATGCCAGGGTTACAAGCATGAGCCAAAGCACCTGGCTTTTGGAAAATGTGCTTTGCGGGGTTTGAACTGGAGTCCTTAGACACACAGGAAAGTACAGTACCTATTAAACTATGTTGCCAGGCTTACAAACTTGACAATGTTAATGCGCTTAGGATTTGATAGCTTAAAAATTATTTAGATTGCAAAAACACATCCGCACTGTCAGTTAGTAGGAAGAAAACAAATGATCATATAGTTCAACTTTCTGAAGTTTTCCAAGACATTGGGGGAGACCAGACAAAGAGGTAATTTATTACACTTTCATAACTAAGGTTTGAAATTGCAAGTTCCTATTTAAAATGTTATAATAGTGTAAAGTGAGTTTGAAGCACATTTTTTAATGGCTTTACACCTTTTACGCTCCTGTTCATTTACTTTCTATTTTGCTTCATAAAACTTCATAAAAATGTACTCAATAAGCTGATCTAAACGTAAGTATTTCTTTGTGGTGAGAAGAGAAAAAATATGGTGAGAGGGGGAAAAAGCAAACACATACAAATTCTCATGTCATGCCCCTTGTTGTCTAATTTATTTCTTACTAGCAGAAAATAGATTTGTGATAGAATTGTATGGCTAAGAAAAAGAAAGACTAATTTTTTCCTACGAGCTTTGTAGGAAGGCTTCATGCCAAACTCCTCTTCATTCAGAGCTTACAGGCTGGTTAGGTACAGAGCCAACTAGGGTGTCGCTTGGACTCAACTCATAAAAATTTGTCAAGTAAAGAGGGATGCATTTCTGCAGGAAAAAGAAAGCACTGTGTGGATAGATGTTTTGCAACAGCATGTTTCTATCTCATTTAGTATTTGGGGAAATGCCCATAGAGGCAATAAACATATTCCCCAGAAAAACATAAAGCAAGGAACCATCAGACAATGACTTACCTGTTGACAAAAGGCAAGATGAAAAGAAGGCTAGTGGGAGTCTAGTCTCACCCCTCTGGAGATAAGGGTAGACAATATGGCAATCATCACTTAACACCAGATCTACTCTGGCCAGAGTACAGATATTCAATGACATTTCTACATGTGTTTATGTCTTAATGTAAGTTCATTTAGTTTGTTTTGTATTTCTGTACACTATTTTTCACATCAGAGGGTATATAGAAAAAAGGGGGTAAATTCAGAGGCATTATAAGAATCAAAGTAACACATTGATTAAGACATGATCCAGTTCCACCTGGACCCCTAAATTCAGCCCTGTGTTGATGCAGGTTATTTCATTACCATTGGCATTATCTAAAACATTGATGATCTTAAGATTGAAGAAAAGTAGTCAACCAAATGATTATTGTCACATAAAGTTATGCTGATAAATTCAACTAAGTAATTTTATATTTTCCAAATTCAAAACTCTTTGGAGGTAAGTTGTCATCGCTTAATTATCATTATTCAAAGTACTATTGGGAAGTTATTACACACTTCTGAGTCATTTTTTTATCTTTACAGTCTCATCATCATTTTCATTTTATTTACATCTTTAACCACAGATGTTGATGGAGCTGTAATATTGCTTCAATGTCTATTGCAATATTTTTATTGCATTCTGCAGGTCCTCCAGTAAACGTTACTTGCAATATTTTTATCAACAGTTTTGGATCAGTCACAGAAACCACCATGGTAAGTGCTACAGTGCCATTGGCAAGAGAAAAACGTGACTCAATTATGCTATGAACACAACCTGTCAAATTTTCTATTATTCAACTTACAGGGCCTCCTGTAAATGTTACATGCAACATATTTATCAACAGCTTTGGGTCAATAGCAGAAACTACAATGGTGAGTGGGACTGAGCATTGAAGCCATCGTGTGAAGGACTGGGATATGGGATCACAGCACTGTTGCATGTTTATGTGACATTTACTGAGTGCCAATCTCTAATATCACCACCCTCTAAAAACAGACATTTATAACCTTCATTTCAGAAAGCCGTTTGTCAAGGAGCTACAACATAAAACTCAATGATATTTTACCCATTACCCCAGAGTAATTTTGTAAACACATAATTTTTGTTGAGTTGGTCTAATGAGTAGCAATAAACATAATGTGTATTTAACAGTACTAAAATATGTACATTCCCTAAGTTTCATGAGTATGAATTTTAAAGTTTGACACATGCTTGGTATTTCCAGTCTTTTACTTTTCCTGAAAGCTGGGATATCATCAAGCCTGTCTGTTGCACATTTATGACATCACAAAAGGGAACAATTCATAAGAGCATGCATATACATTCCCATGTTTACATATGCACACGTAATTTTGTTAGCAGTAGAAAGTAGTATTAAGATCACAGCAATTACAAAAAATGAGCACCTTTGAAAAAATAAGCACATTAAAATACTCATGAAAAATATGTGATACAAACATAATTCTCACATTAGAAATTGTTTCAGGAACTATATAGTGTGCTATAATGGCTTGTTGCCAGTGACTCATACCACTGGATCATTAACTAAACCCCACATAGCTCTAGGTTAGAGTCTGGAGATTGCATATGGGGTAAGGAATTTCCTTGGTATCCACATGGTTTATTTAAAGCTCTTAGTCAGTTGCTTGCTTTTAATTTACATGGTTATTAAATCATATAGGCATTTTATTGAATGAGACCAAAGTGAAATAGTAGTTGAATTTGATCAAATTCTATAATACTTGAATCCTACAAAACTCAAGAGGTAAAAAATGAACATATGCCAGCATTGAGAAGTAAAAACAAATGTAGGTTTTCTATTTTAGGCTTCTAAGATCGTTTTTAATGAACTACTGTACTCTGAGGTGTTTTTGATACTAGGAAGAAACAATTTACCTTTACTAGTCATTTTTATTGGCAAAACGTTAACTATAATGTGTATCTAGTACCCATTTAAACATTACTCCAAAACAGCATTCCAGATATAAGATTCTAGCAAGATATGTAGTGCATTAAGAATTTTACCTAAATAACATAGTTTTGATACAGCTATCAATGACTCATATGAAACACTAAGCATGGAAATAGCAACCCAACTCTGGACTTGACACTCAGTTTCTGTCTCTTCTATTGCTTTTATCTTTAAAAGAGCAACAACGTTTCCAGCAGCCCACTGTCACCAGCTTTACATGATGGCATTCAATGACCATATTTGCACGACCTAATGCTGATTGCATTAATTAGATTCCTAAGTTGCCTTGATAAAATCTCCCCATTGCATTTTACTCTCAATCAAAAATGTAAATTTGCACCTTTTCAGTGTTCATTAATACAAGAAGCTAAACATTTAAAGGGATGAAAAGATGAAAGCTATGGATACCCAATTTTCCTCGGTCTTTAAAACTTACAGGGTTGTTTAGCAAATTGGCTGCTTAGGTGCTTCTTGCCCACTTAGTAAGTGTCCTTTGTCATGTTTCCTATGAAAAGAGGAAACTGGTGCTCAAAGGTAATGTCAACAGCCTGCTAGCTGCTGTGTAAGGTAGATCAAATTGCATGTTAGAAGAGTGTTGCATAGTGTGCTTCTTTTATATCACTTATTAGATTTTGATGTCATGATAGGCTCCTTTTGGTGTTGAAAATACATATATATTGTTTTCTCATGGCTTTGATGTGAAACTAAAACAAGTTCTTACATAATGTTTATCCTGTTTATGTCCAAGAAGAAATTATCATGTTACCTAGGGTAAGAATTGGCAAATCCTTCCTGCAAAAAGACAGATAGCAAATACCTAAGATCATGGGAGCCAGGTGATCTCTCTGATGCTTTCTCAACTCTGCTCTTTGGTGGAGGGCAGATACTACTACTACTAGTGACCAAGTGAATGTGATCACATCCAATTAAACTTTACTTGCAAAAGCAGACTGGGTCAAATTAGTATTTAAATTGATATTTCAGTTTTTTAATAATGGTGTGACAATTGCTGTATTGTAAAAGAGAGTTCTGGCTTCCAAGATGCCTGAAGCTTTGCCTGGGTGTCTACCTGATGCAACCTGTCTTAATTGGGTCAGGCTGCAAAGGAGCACAAACTGGATGGCTTACAAACTGTAGAAATTCTTTCTCTCATATTGGAGGCTGGAATGTGAAAAGTAAGGCCAGCGCACTCAAGTATTGATCGGGGATCTAGTAAAGACACAGACGGCTGACTTGTATCTTCTCATTATAGAAAGTTCTCTTAACATCTTAAATGCATTGTCTCTCAATAATATCAGGTTGGGGGTTAGAATCTTAAAAGCAAGTTTTGAGAGGTTATAAATATTTAGCCCATTACATACTTGCACATATTTCCTTTATTAAAACTCGAAGATTCTACAAGATTGTTACTGATAGTTACTCAAAATTTGACTCACAAAATATGGTTGACCATGAAATGGAGCACCAACTAAAATTATAGCTGAAGTCAAAAAATTAGCTTCAATGAATATTAATAAAGTAGTCGAGGCCATGAATTAGCATTGTTTTCTTGGGATAATAGTTTTGCTTTCTCTGCAATTTTTTCCCCAAGAATGCTTCTAAACTGAGTTTCTGAATATGTTTATTATAGTCTCTTGCTTTCCATATCATTCTCTTACAGTGACTGAAGTAACATTATTGAAAGATTTAGTTTTGGTTGATCGTTTCTAAAGAAGGGGTAATGATTATCTGTTTTACGAACTCAAATATCTTTTGATTCTATACAATTTGACCCCCCCATGGTTACTGAAATCACACTAATTTATTGTTAATGCTGCCTGTTAACAAAGTAATGACTTACAGATTCAATACAAATGTTCCCTTCTTTGATACAAGTATTGGAGATATGTGTTCACAGGACACCATAATGTTGTATCTTTAAGGAAGGAACAGTTTTATGGGTCATCACTATGATATAAGTTATTAAATTCAATATTATACATACTTGTTCACTAAGAAATTATTGGTATTTGACCCTTGTAGTATGATTACTCAGAAGACATAGTTTTGTATTGTTTTAAATATTTAAGAGGCTTGGAAGGGATATATACCGAGACAGGTTATATTATAGTTTTGAAATGTTAGTTTATCCTTCCTTCTTTCTTTCTCCTTTTCTTTCATTGCTGATAACAATCGAATTTACAGGATAAGGAATATAGTTACCATCCCCTCTTTATTAATTTTGAGGCAGAAATAGAAAATATTGGCAACATAAATAACAGTCAAGGGTATTTCATACCAGTGGTGTGCCGCTCTCCCAAAGACTAGAACATCAGAAAATGGGGGCGAGAAGCTTTTTTCCCAGTTTTAAGTGGCTGTCTGGAGAGAAGGTAGTGGATTCTGTGCCATCTGGGCCTTATGGATGCTATTATACTACTCATGCCTCAGCAGTAGTTTGTAAGCCTCCGCACATTTAACAGATATGAGGGACAGTTGAATGTATAGAAATGTATTTGCCAGTTACTGCTGCACTTCATGGAGTTACTTTGCCTCTGATCTAAAATTGCATTTCCCAGGAACTTAGAGAAGAAGGTAGACCGAAGCTGACATGATTACTTATTGTGTTGTAACCATTGAAAGAGCGTAGAAGTTTCCTTTCATTGAATAGTTGAATGAGTGTATCACAAGAAGATGCTAACTGCAAGAGACAGTGTATTATTATGTCAATGATTTCTGACATCTTAAAGAATAATCAATACATTTCCATAAATCTTATATTCTGTTAAGCTGATGCAGAAGATGAACTTGCTCCCTAAGTTATTAGTGAAATATTAAAACCCACATTCATCATAAATCAACTGCCTACAACCATAATTTAAAATACAAGTTCTCCCATTAAAACTAAAACAGTTTTGAGATTATGGAAAATGTTTTTAGAGTGTTGACAGGTTTAAAAACTGAAGTGTGACATAAAAATTATGGATAAATAAATATACCTTCAATATATTTATAATTATATTAAAAACATGCAAATACCAAGCAATAAGACATAATGATAATGTTTGATATGAGTATTTATGAGATAAAGTGATCATCTTTATGTACAAATGCAATAGTGCAAAATAATTCAGCTTAAGGAAGCAATGTTTACGAAGTAGGCATAGCTTTAGAAGGTGTCAGAAAAGAAACTTGAAAAATACTAAATTTGACATAAAGGATTATTATGGAATGTAGGTACTCATATTACCAGTATTAAGGATATAATAAAGATTATGCAGTTTATACATGGACTTTGTTTATAGAGTGAAATACATGCACATATAATATAAATGTTTCTATTACCTTAGCCAATGCTTAGAAAGTCAATAATATAGAAATAAATTATAGCACAAAGAAATATGCCATTTATTTAGAGTAGAATCTGTCCTTAGAGAGTACAGGCAATGTAAAAGAGAATATAGCCTTCATTTAAACATGTTTCTCAGTATTTACTTTCCCTTTAATATTTTATTGAGCGTGGAACCAGCAGAAAGTCAAAGAAACACTACAAAATCACATAACTACTCTCTTATGATTTGTGTTATTATTAGATCATAAATTTATTTGCAAAAAAAACAGAAATGATACATTGGTAATTTACATGTTCCTAATGTTTATTATATATTGAAAACTATAAAGAACTAAAAGAATTACACAGGCATGGCTGCAAAACATTTTCTTTGACTGTCTACTTTCTCTATATTTTGGGAGTTCCCTGTCTGTTTTTAAATACTTTTAAAAGTTCTTATTTATTTTAAAATGGTATATCTCATAACAAACCTAATCATGGATAAATATTAATCACTACACATTCAAAGTAATGGATACTAATAAACCAAAGCTCTGGTATATAATTGTTGGATATAAATATATTTCCCTTCTACTTAGCATTATTTATAAATAGTGTAAATAATTAATTTTAAATGATCCTTATACATTTAATAATTGAAGTGAGATATAATTGTCTCATTCTTTTAAAAATTCTTACATTACAAAGAATTTTATTTCACAATTTTCTTGCTATAAAATTCAAAATAGAAAACCAGGAAACACTGGAGAACACCCATGGGAATTTTCTATGAAAATCTATGTCGAGATATTTTTCTTAAATGTCATCACTTTTATATACTGTGTCACTAATTTAATATTCTCTAGGGTAGGTCAATAGGCAAGTTTAACTCATTCTCAGGGGCACAGGATGATCACAAGGGAGTTTTGTTTGTGATTTTGTTGTCCACTGATTTCTAGCTAGGTTCAAATGGCCTTTTTGCACCCCAAAATACATTCTGGTGAAGAGACTGCTGTTCTCCCAATAGTCTGATATTTACCCCTTTCACTTTTGTTATGTTCAGCTGCTCCCACTTCCTGGACTTAGAGGATCTCTAGATAAGGCTAGAGGAGGAGAGCCTCTTCTTTCCTATTTCCAGCTGAAACAAGGATGGACCTCTCCTTACCCTCAAGAATTCTGTTAATAATGGATTCTTACTCTAGGAACCTAGAAGGAAATGGGCACCATAAACTGGAGAGGCCTCATTTCCTTGCTTGAGAAATCTTTTTTTAAAAAATTAATTATCTTTCTTCATTTTACATAACAATCCCTGTTCCCATTGCCTCCCCTCCTCCTGCTCCCTCCACTCACCCCCTATCTATTCCTCAGAGAGGGTAAGGCTTCCCATGGGGTGTCAACAAAGTCTGACACATCACTTTGAGGCAGGACCAAGGCCATTCCCCCTATATTTAGGCTGAGCAAGGTATCCCACCAAAAAGAATGGGCTCCAAAAAAGCCAGTTCAAGCAATAAGGATAAGTCCTAGTCCCACTGCCAGTGGCCCCACAAACTGCCCCCGTAACCCAACCATCCTCCACATTCAATGGGCCTAGATTGGTACTATGCAGGTTACCCAGCTATCAGTCTACAGTCAGTGAGCTTCCACTAGCTCAGGACAACTGTGGGTATCCCCATCGTGGTCTTGACCCCTTTGCTCATAGTATTATTACTCCTCCCTCTTTTGACTGGTCTCCAGAAGGTCAGCCCAGTGGAAATCTTAAGGGCCATATAAACCAACATGTATATGAGCACTGGGTCGTTTCATTTTTAATTTTATCTTCTGTAATTTTCACAAATCAGACTTTCTTACTCATTATTCACAAAAATCTCTGATGATTCAGTAACACATTCACAAAAACACACCAATCTGCTAATAATCTCTTTCTGACAGAAATCCCTTGGTTTCTTTGAACAACTCTGAGAATATTGAGATCCTGTCATTCTCTTCATAACTCACCAGGACAGCCAGTTGGGGTAGATGTTGAGCTAAGCCCACAAACCACATCCACTCTGATTTGAGAATTTGCCGTGCAAAAAATCTAAATAGAAGCTGCCTGCTAAGCTTTTTCAAATTACAATGTTTATATTATACAATAGAAAACCTGAGGTAATTAGTTTTTTTTAATTTTTTTTATTTTTTTAATTTATTTATTTATTAAAGATTTCTGTCTCTTCCCCGCCACCGCCTCCCATTTCCCTCCCCCTCCCCCAATTAAGACCCCCCCCCCTCAGCCCGAAAAGCAATCAGGGTTCCCTGTCCTGTGGGAAGTCCAAGGAACCCCCACCTCCATCCAGGTCTAGTAAGGTGAGCATCCAAACTGCCTAGGCTCCCACAAAGCCAGTGCGTGCAGTAGAATAAAAAACCCATTGCCATTGTTCTTGAGTTCTCAGTAGTCCTCATTGTCCGCTATGTTCAGAGAGTCCGGTTTTATCCCAGGCTTTTCCAGACCCAGGCCAGCTGGCCTTGGTGAGTTCCCCATAGAACACCCCCTTGGTCTCAGTGTGTGGGTGCACCCCTTGTGGTCCTGAGTTCCTTGCTCGTGCTCTCTCTCCTTCTGCTCCTGATTTGGACCTTGAGGTTTATGTCCGGTGCTCCAAGGTGGGTCTCTGTCTCTGTCTCCTTTCATCGCCTGCTGAAGGTTAATATTCAGGAGGCTACCTATATGTTTTTCTTTGGGTTCTCCTTATTTAGCTTCTCTAGGATCACTAATTATAGGCTCAATGTCCTTGGTTTACGGCTAGAAACCAAATATGAGTGAATACATCCCATGTTCATCTTTTGGGGTCTGGCTTACCTCACTCAGGATAGTGTTTTCTATTTCCATCCATTTGCATGCAAAATTCAAGAAGCCCTTGTTTTTTACTGCTGAGTAGTACTCTAATATGTATATATTTAGGCGGTGGTAGCGCATGCCTTTAATCCCAGCACTTGGGAGGCAGAGACAGGCTGATCTCTGTGAGTTCGAGGCCAGCCTGGTCTACAAGAGCTAGTTCTAGGACAGGTTCCAAAAACACAGAGACCACCACTGGCAGGAACCAATCATTGCAGGTAATTAGTTTTAATAATGCAGGCTTTCTAAAAGATCAAGGGTTTTATCACTGATTTACAATAATTTGGAACTATTTGATTATCAGCTTTTTCCAGCCTACTTTAGGCATCTTTCCCAAGAACAATGACATTCGAAATATTCTATGAGGTTGGTCACAAGTAATGTTTGTTCCCTTAAAAAGTGCCATAGAAATTTTAATAGTTTAGTACAAAATTACCTCCAAAACTTTCTTTTTCTTTTGACCACAAGGGAATTAATCAAAATATGCCATCCCTTAGTGGTTTCCATTGTACCTGGCAAAGTGAACAGTCACATTTGTTTGCTTAGGAATATGGGTATTGTGAGACTTTAGGAACCTAAATTAGAAAGTTTTCAAGTAGACAAAGACAACTTAATCACCATTTAAGAAAAATAAAGACCTCAATGTGCAACTAGATGCCAAGGATGTGAAGATGACGCCAACAGAGCTTAAGCAAAAGGTGAGGGAAAAAAATGGAGATGCCCATCACCTTTAATAGCCACACGTGACAAGAAGCTCTGAAGCTCTGATTTCAGCCCTGAAGGACTGGGGACTGTTGACGATGTCTCAGTCAGAGTCTAGACCATGAAGTTAGCCAGGGCTTCCATGAACCTAAAAGTCTTTGAATCCAAGCCTTCCGGAGAGTAGTCATAGTAACAGGCTGATTCATTAGCACAGAAGGAAATACCCAGATCATGTGAGAATGGGGGCTGTACCAGAGGCTCCCACTAGGGAGAAAACCTTTGTCAGATAGTATTCATATTAGAAACAACATGAAAATTGTCTGTTTGACTGAAGCATCAAGCTGCCTAATGCAAACATAACACATGGAGAGAATTCAATAAAATATTCAAGAGTTTTGAAAGTAAGTAGTTGCGAAGGAATCATTTTGTCAACAGGAAGCATCTTAATGTTGTTAAGGTTTTAAGAATATTGTACTATCCTAACATGGCTATATAAGATTTTCCCTCCCAAATTGAAGAGTGGGTTTTCTTCAATACAGAGCATCTAAGCAAAAAGAGATTAGAAATCATGTCATTTCTGCTTTAGAAAATGAATTGAGTTTATTTGATAATCTGCCATGACAGTCTGACTTCTGTGCTCATTATTGTCTTTTTCTACAGAAAGACCATCTTAAATTAATATTATTTCAATGCAAAATTAATAATTGAAGCATAAAAAATCAAAAAAGTCAGTCTGTTTAATTGGTGTTCTGTTCTTTCTTCTTCCTGTCCACCTCAAATTCTAGTAGAACTGAATGCTTTATTTTGACCAAAGTGTACCACGACTTGTTTGACCAGACAAAACCACTATATCAAATCAGAAAGAAAGTGAAAAGTTAAGTAAATATATTTCTTAAGCCAGATTGGATAATAAGCAGCCCTTGTATATGACATTTCTATAGGACTATCGAGTGAACATTTTTCTGAGACAACAGTGGAATGATTCACGGCTGGCATACAGTGAATACCCGGATGACTCCCTGGATTTGGATCCATCTATGTTGGATTCCATTTAGAAACCAGATTTGTTCTTTGCCAATGAGAAAGGTGCCAATTTTCATGATGTCACCACTGACAACATGTTGCTGCGGATTTCCAAAAATGGCAAAGTGCTCTACAGTATCAGGTAAGCCTTTGCTGCTTAGAGCTCTTCGGTTCTTTTGAGCTTAGAGATACCTGATTCTTCAGGACAGGATGTGGATGAATGTATGACTTTGTGGTCTTTTGTTTATTATTTGAAATTTAAAGTAGTTGGAACATTTCAGAAGTTTTCATGATTATATAAGTGTAATTCTTAACAACAAAATGTATTTGGTAGGTTTATGGTCAGTTGATTGTTTTGTATAAAAATCTAAGCATATATATTTAATAAAGAAATTATAGGATATTCAGTTTAATTACCTGGGACCATAATATATGAATTCCAGTTTCAATAGTTCTCTCATTAACCAGAGACAAAATCTTCAATGGATCAACTTGGTCGTCAATAGCACACTCTGGGTTGAATACATACGGACTTTATCTTAACCTCATTTGTGCTTCTCAGTAAACGTATGACCTTCGGGGCTTGATCTATTAATTTTTATTGGATTTTAACTTGGGACAGAAATTTTCTTAGACTCTTTTTGTTATATAATAGGATCCCTGACCCAGGTTGGTCTTCAACTCCATGTAGCAGAACATTACCTTGAACTTCTGAGCCTCCCAACTCTAATTCCTGGGTTCTGAGGTTACAGGCATGAGCTACCAATCTCAGTGTGTGGGGGACTGGAGATTGAAGCCAGAACCTCATCCACGCAAAGCAAGCACTCTACCAAGGGAACTACATTGCTAGGCCCTCATTTCAAAATATTATATTCAAATATGTCCTCCAGCATCTTTATCTCTCCAGACTCAGAAAATTTTCCTGTCATTCTTAATACTAATAATCATTTTTTTCCTGTGGCTCTGTAAGGTTCTTATTTGTTATGCCTTGTATTTTAGTTACTACAATACATGAGTGACGCATAAGAATATGAATTTTTTGAATCATAGGATTTGTTGGAATCATATAGATTTAGAGTAAAACTAGTTTTGGCACTTACCAATTTCCAGGATCTACAAATTCATGGATCTGTGGATAGCTTCTTATGAAAATTAAGTATATAGACATCAGAAAATATTTTAAAGGTCCAGATTGCTATCATTTAAACTATGCAGACTAAATGACAACTACGTGTATGATTTAGTTCAAAATCAACTATAGAAAAAAGGCAAACAATATTTCCATAATGCAGGGAAATACTGGTACACTAAAGTCCTTTCTGTGGCTATGGCTGGTCACGCCTTCTCAGAGACAATGTAAAACTATTTGCCATGGAGTTTGTGCTTGATAAATAAAGCCTGAATCTTAAAAAGAATGCTCTGTTTCAATAATAAGCTATCTTCAGTCATCTTTTAGCTCTTCTGGAAGACTGGGACAGTGTAGTCTACAAGGATGCCAGTACACTGAATAACTATTGACATTTCAATTGTCTTTATAAAGGACCCCATTACTCTCTTATTTTATTACCATCCCCCAAAAGCGAGTAATTAGTATTTTTGTAAATACTTTTCACAAGTTTGCAGACTCACCATCCTTTAAGAACCCATTATGTATTTTGGTTCTTTACTGCAAATTCTGTTTGTATGCCTAATAAGTTCAGAGCTTGCTTTTGGTTTACTGTCTAGTGTCTTAAGGCATGTAGAAGGCTGCTCATTTGGGAAATGCAGCAGTACTGCTGCTTTCAGAAAGAAGCAGATAAATTCCCTAGATACCCATTGCATTGTTAAGGAAACAGTATTCTGCATGATAATCCATTTGTCTGGTGTAAGACGCACTGTTGGGCATGACCTAAGTTGATGTGACCTGATAGAAAGGGACATATGTAGAACATGATGCTGGAAAGGAGAGTTATAAAAAGTAACACAGTGTATCAGCTGCTTTGGCTAGTCCTTTGGGCCTTGGGTGGTGTTTGTGCTGGTAAATACCTAGCATTGTTCACTGCTGAAAAAAAGTCAGGTTTTTGTCATTTCTTTTTGTACTGTTAAGATTTCTCTGTTCTATATCAATGAAGGATATATGTTACCCCAACATAGATACAAAGGCAATTGTTTTATTACTGGTTCTGAAATGTGACACATTATTCATTGCTTAGAATCTGAGGAGTTTATCCATTGGCAGTTTGTGGACGATCTCTGAAATCTGAGGGGAAAAATCATTAGCAAAGAAGAACTACAGATGCCACATTCAAGAGACACAAGCAAATTTGAACTACAGAAGTCTAATTATTTTCCCAAAAAGGTTTTCAATGAACCAGACAATATCTTGGGCATAAACTATACAGAGCTGAGTAAGATGTGGCCCTTTCCCTAAAATGCTTCATTATTATTGAAACATGCGAACTAATAATCAATTAAGAAATAATAAATTGGCCGGGCGTTGGTGGCACACGCCTTTAATCCCAGCACTCGGGAGGCAGAGGCAGGCGGATCTCTGTGGGTTCGAGGCCAGCCTGATCTACAAGAGCTAGTTCCAGGACAGGCACCAAAGCTACAGAGAAACCCTGTCTCGAAAAAATAAAAAACCAAAAAAAAAAAGAAATAATAAGTAGGAGCAAGGAAAAGAAAAGTAGACATCACCTTACAAACAGTGTTCTTAAAATTTTGATAGAATTTGGGGGTTGGTGCCTATAGACAGAGACTGCTTGCTTGTTTCTCAGGAGCCCAACCTAAATAATCATACAAAAACTATACTAATTCAAGTTGGAAATGAAGCAGGCTATAGTTGTGTATTTCTAAAAGGTCCTTAAAAATAAAACACAAGGTAGAAGAGGAGAGGGAAGGGCAGGAGATTATCAGAAAAGCAAAACAACCAAACTATTAGTGAGCTCTTTCCTCTAAGAAATCCTCAGACTGAAAGAGGACAAGTTCCTGCCTCATCTTGATATATATTCCTCAATAGGGCTGGAATTAAAGGCATGTACCACTACTGCCTGACTTCTATGGCAAATTAGTGTGGCTACGGAGATTAAACATGTGTGCCACCATGGACTGGACGATAAGGCTGACAAGTGTGACTTTTTAACTCTCTGATCTTCAGACAAGCTTTATTTATTAAAATACAAATGAAATATCACTACATTTTCTCTTTTTGTCTAAAATAAAAAGAAGGCTATAACAAATATAAGAAAACAATATACAATATACAATAACTATATACAATATATAGGTAATAAATATATCAACAATGTCTAGTCCATTTGTATTTGACAAAGTCAAAGAAAATATTACATCTCTATCCAGTCTTGGTGAGTTCAAAGACTTGGACCTAATTTACTTTCTATCTTGCATTGCTATCTACAAGTTACATATCTATAACTTGCATTGCTATCCAAAACTATTTTTGATATCTCTCAACCTTATGTATTTTACGTTTATTAAGTAAAATTCTTTTCTGAGTCTTGTAAACAATGAAAACTGTAACTATAAATATCTAGTCTTCAACTACTTCAGAGACTCAAGAAGGAAATAATAATAACTGAGTAAGCAACTAATGTGAGCAAATGACTTCTGAAAATTGTGATAAACGACAAAAGAAACTGATTGACTGGACAGTCACCCAAAGTTTACCCGTAACATTGGGACATTTATTTTTACCCTACAGGCCTAGAATATCTGACAGATTCTTTTTTTTTTTTCGAGACAGGGTTTCTCCGTAGCTTTTGGTTCCTGTCCTGGAACTAGCTCTTGTAGACCAGGCTGGCCTCGAACTCACAGAGATCCGCCTGCCTCTGCCTCCCGAGTGCTGGGATTAAAGGCGTGCGCCACCACCGCCCGGCTCTGACAGATTCTTATATGTAGCAGGGTTTTTGAAGGAATCTCCTGCCTTATCTAGGCAAGGTTTGGTAGTCACTCTCTTTTGTGTTGTCCTGCTTGTCCCATTAGGATAGCATACTGTCAGACGTCAAGGCATGGGCAGTTTCTTGCCCAATGTTTCATTTTGCCACAAAGAAAGCAAACTCCATGTGGAGTTTCTTCCATGTCCATAATCTTCTCTGAATCAGATTGGAGCTGCCAGGAGGAGATATGTCTCATTGTCACAAAAAGAACCTATGTTATTAAAACATCTTAAATGCCATATTCTGTAGCTCTCTTAAGTGTGTGAAGATGACCTACCTATTAAAATATATCTCTGTTTGACCTTAAAAACATACATAATGTGACTACAAATTCTATTTAATAGGTGACTAATTACTAACCTGCATTTCCTTATTACCCTAAATAGTTGGTAATAATACTTTCAGGGACTAGAAATTTGTGTTACATTGTTATATGAGCTGTATAGGTACAATACCTTGAAGAAGATTAGAAATGCATGTATAGTCTGTTTTAACAAAATTAATCTCAAATTTGTATCTATATACAAAACTTGTAAACAATATACAAGTCCAACCCAATATAAAGCATTTAAAACTAGTAGTTGCTTTCTAAAAGTAACTCAATAGTCTACATTTTTATCTTATCATATCTATATCATTCCTTTTTTCTTTTCAAAGTAGATTCTACTCTTTTATCCTATCATATCTGTATCCCCCTTTTTCTTTTCTAAACAAGAACTTTGAATCTAATCTTTGTTCAACTTTCCTGCAGACCATAACCAATAATAACTTGTAACCAAACCCTCCAAAACAATGGCAAATATCCATAACTGTTGAATGACCAAAAACACACTCACTTCACCTCTTGAGAATGTGGGCATCATATTCTTAAATTTACTTCCCAGTGTCTGGGGGTGGCAGGGTCTTTAGGGGATCCTGAAAAGAGAATTTTTTGGCTAATTGTCAAGTCCTGAGAGGGGTAGCTTTATTATTTGTTGTCAATCTCTGCGAAATGGTGAAGTGCAGGGTTTGTCTTAAGTCCTGACTAGAGTAGTCTGTTAGGCTGGATCATCTCAGCTAATCACTTTGAAATTGTTCTGAGAAGTTTGTAGTCCAAAGCTGATTTTTAAGTGGTGTTCTTCCGCTTAATGGTACTATCATAGTCCTGGAGGACTCATCATTGTGGGACCCTATCCTCTTTTTGGAGACTTCACTGTTAGGTGTGCTCATGGTTCACTGCAGGAAATTGATAGTCAAACCTGAAATCATGTACAAGAAGGTAGATGAAATCTTTTTTCTAGGATTAGTTAGTATTTTATATGACCATTAACATCATGACAAAAAGTTTATATATAAATCTTATAAATCTTCTACCTTAAGAAAAGCTGTTAAAGGGTCAATATAAAACCAAAGGATTATGAAATTATTGGCAATAAGTTAGTCCTTAAATATTTGTTTTTATTCTGTCCCATATCAGGTGGCTCTTCTGACATCAGACAGAGATTTTGGATTTCACTTTAATAAGCATGCTTGGGTACCTTAGCCATCAGAGTCATCCAGCAATGGCTAATATCAGAGATACCTAGAAGTTGGTAGTTGTTCTATCTGGGTACCTTAGCAGCTCAAATCTGGTGTGAAAGTTTGAGAGGGTTCCTAAAGAGCCATTGTTCCTCTGTCGATTTCAGAAGCCCAGAAAAGCTTTTTCTAATAAAAGTGGAGGACTCTGTGGCAACAGGAGTAGGAGCATCAAGAGTACCAGTGTAAATAAATTAACTCGGTGGCAAGAGAAAACACCAAGTGATGAAAATTAAATAGTTTTCCTTCGTTCATGACTCCCCTTTTTATTTGGGTTACTACCAGAATGTGGCACCCACGTTTTCAGTGGGCCTTCCATGTCAATTACAGTTCCTCCATTGAGACTCCCTACTCAGATTATTTTAAGTTGTGGCAAGTTGACATTTAAAACCAAATGTCACACTCTCTCAAACCATCAATAATTATAGAATTTGCTTCTGCACAAAACATTCCATATTACCAAAGCTTCTTCTTGTCTCATCATTAACCTTTGCATGAGCTTAAATGTACCATTTTATAGCACTAGACGTAAGATATTCATAAATCCTTTTTGGTTCAGCTCCCAGTTATAGGTGTTGATGATTCGGTCTCCCAGCTTCCTCATACTGCCTGAGTTGTAATATAAAACCTATGGGGACTAACATTCCTCTCCCTCTACTGATCCATTGCAAATACCACTGAGAATGGTTAGAGTGTAGGTTTCTAGACAGACACACAACTGTGGCCCATAAACAAGCCTGTCTAATGATCAAATCTATCTACACATAAAAGTTTTTCCCACATTGCCTCCAATTCTTGACTCATACTAGAGCTTGATGCAAGCGCTTCAAAGAATTCTCTTTTTATAGAATTCTAACTCTTTTTATAGAATGATTTTTTAATAGAATAAGATAAAAAACATTCTTTATTTAGATACCAGGACTGAAAATAAAATGTACACTGAACTGAGACTTACCTAAATATTATCATGATTATTCTTTGGTTATTTTACTCGTGGTTTTGGTGAGCCCCAGAAACACATATTTGTTAGTTATAAAAAGCTGTGATCCCATCTCTATATGCACAATTAGACTATGTATCTTTATACACTATAATCCAGGAAAATTATATGCTCATTTTGTAATCCTGTATCAAAATATTCATTAGTTTTGTGATGACTTAATGCAGTAATTAATGACTATAACATAAGCACACACATCAGAATTGAGCACTAAATCAGGGAAGTGCTGGGAAATATAATGCAAGCCACATGATCCCATTGTTCTCAGAGACAAAGAAGGTTCTAGAGTGGGAAGAGCTGGCATGCACAATAATGGTGGATGAAGCAGGAACTGAGCTAAGTGGTTTTATGGAGAGGGTAGATTTGGAGAAGGGCCTTCAAAAATGAACCAGCTGGGGGTAAAATTATGAAGGTATCAAAAGTGTATTGTATACATAAGAAATTATAATTTCTGGAAAACTCTGTTGAGTTCCTACATGAGTTCATAAAAACAATATGCAATAGATTGGCTCATATGAAACACAGTTGGGACCTTCTTATGCATGTTTTAAGAAAAGAAAGAAATTGCTCAATAAAATATATGGAAACTGAACAACTGCTTGTCTTAGGGTTTCTTTTGCTGTGAAGAGACACTATGACCATGACAACTCTTATAAATGAAAACTTTTAATTTGGGCTGGCTTACAGTTTCAGAAGTTTAGTTCATTATCTTCGTGGTGGGGCATGGCAGCATGCAGGCAGACATGGTGCTGGAGAAGGAGCTGTGAGAGTTTTACATACTGATCTGCAGGCAGCAGAAACAACTGTGTCCCACACTTGACATAACTTGAACATATATAAGACATCAAAGCCCATACCGACACTTCATTCAATAAGGCCACACATCCTAATAGTACCACTCTCTATGGGCCAAATGTTCAAACACATGAGTCTATGGGGGCCATTCAAACCTATTCAAACCACCACACTACTCGTCTTTGACTTCATCTGACTGGACTAGCAATTGAAAGATTTATTTCCTTTTGGAAGTAACTTTCTACTGCATTAACATCAATCAGTTTGTTCTCCAAGTAATGAAGAGACAGAATAACAAGTAGATATCTTGAGACAACATGAGAACCATACTTCCTTTTTTCATTTAATCTGTACTCTAAGATGGCAAAACAGGCCTCTGTAGCCTTACCGGATCATCATTCTGACTCACTTTCCTCTCTTAAATAGAACTTAACCAGAAAAACAGGGGTTCTTCTAGCTCTATAGCAACTTTTCTCTTCTTCCCCAGCCACAAAGCTCCTTCTCCATGAATTAAAATGTTTCCTCATGTTCGGTACAGCTTGAGAACAAGAGGAAATTCTTCATTCCAAAGTGCCTGCTTCAAACTGCTTTTAGGTCTCAGAAACATTCCCTCCTAAAGTAAATATGCAACCACAGAAGTGGGAAAACTGATTTTGATGTAGTATAGGGAAGTTTAAGAGCTGGCTTTAAAACCATCAATGATAGTCTGAACTGTGACAGATGCTGAGAAAATTTCACAATCCCAATCCCAATCATTTTGGCATTTGTGAGCAGGAGAAACTGTAGGGCATTTTCAGAATGCTAGAACTTATATAACTTATAACTTATAGACAATTATACAGAGATGATTGCCTGGTTCAACATTTCACTAGATATATAGGTGAATCTGATCCCAATGTAGGGTTGAACCAGCAGAGTTTAAAGGGCAGTCTGTTGTTACTCATTATCTAAATCTTATTTCAAGAAGCCAAAGAAAAAGCCAGAGGTTCTGGTTAAGTTGACTTATGTTGACAAGCGCTTCTTCTTGGTCCATACTGCTGCTTTTCATAAAATCCCTGTATGGCATGAATACTTAGTGAAACAAACATTATGTGATTGTGGTTCTTTCGAAAACATATACATTACTAATGTACATTCCCCTAGTTTAGTGTCTAGAGCAGTGGTTTTCAACCTTCCCAAAGGTAAAATTATTTCATTATTACTTCATAACCATGATTTTGCTATTGTTATGAATTGTAATGTAAATATTTTTTGAAGACAGAGGTTTGTCAAAGGGTCCTGACCCTCAAGGGTAAGAACCCAGTGCTCTAGAGGAAAGACACTCCATGTTAAAAGAAGAAAGTTTTACAATTTGCAAAGTTCGACAGTCTCTCTACAAGTTTCGCCATGTTTGTATCATGTAAAAGTACAAGCATCTGTCCTATAGGAGGTGTGATGGTGATCACTGGGCAGTAATTGAAAGACAGATAATTAGGTACATAGATAATTACGGAAGTTCTCGTACTTCTGGAGCAAAGCCATTGATAATGGAGTTACTTCAGAGAACAATGAAATAACAAAAAGACACCTCATTTCAGTAGGGTTATTGAGCAGTCAGAGGAAAGCTACTAAGCAGAAGGTGGGCTGGGCCATTAATGATAAAATGCTACAGAAGTAAATGTCAAGTCTGAGAACAACAAAGACTTAGATTCAGATCCAATGTTATTAAGTGACTATAAGAAGCCATTTAGCATTTCTCAGAACTGTAGTATTTTTTAGTTCCTCAGTCACACAACATATTAAATGAATCTCTTAGAAGATAAAGTGGAAAGAAAGCAGAGAGTCAGTTTTCCCTACCATTCATTCTAATTTATAGATTACATATTTCTTGTTATGCACCTACGCCATCCAAATTCCACTCACTTTCCATATTTAGTACAATGCAGATGCTCTCCTGGCCTTGTGTTTCATCCTTTGGGGAAGCAAATGCCTAATAATGGGAGTGATAATTGTATCTCTTTTCAGATAATAATTAGGCTGGTTCTGAATCTCCCATTTTAGCTATTCGTTACAAGTAAACAGTGACTGTGCTTGATTTTCTGTGGGACTTTCTCTGAGGAGAGATGAACACACATTTATCTCTTTACCTCACATCTGTCATTGGTAACAGACCCCAGAAAAAGAAAGGAATATACTCAAATGTAGGTTGGTGAATCAATGAATTTATCCATGTTGCTTACAGGCACATAGGTAAATGAGTAACATACAGGAACATAGGTTATCAGAAATAGCTGTACTACTCGAAATTTCCATTTGAAATTTGGGTAGTTATTTATGAAGACTGCATTACTGAAGTTCCTTGCTCAACTTTAGGTCACTCCAATAGGGTCTCCTCTCACCCATAAACATTTTATTTTTTTATACAACCTTAAAGAGGAGCCTCACAAGCCTAACAACTTTCATTAGTTTCTTGAGGCATAAGGCCCTCACTTCTCCCTCCAAGACTGAGTGCTTCAATTTAAAGTAGCTACACATCACTGTCCCATCAAGGACAAATCATCTTTCTTGGGTGTGGTGATGCACACCTTTAATCCCAGCACTCCAGAGGCAGCGTCACTGTGAGTTCAAGGCCAGCCTGGTCTACTAGTAAGCTCCAGAGGAGCCAGGGCCACATAGTAAAATCCTGTCTCAAAAGAAATCAACTTACCATCTACCCTCAAATCCACTTTCTTACCAGTCTTTGCCACCATAAGAGCAGTTAGCAATCCTCCTGTAGTTTCCATAAAAGAAATCTTCATACTGTGATATGCTAGTCGATTAACACTAAAATTATGCCCCCATCTGTCAGTAGACAAAGTTACTTTGGTTTGCTCAAAACTTTATCTGCATTTCATAGAATGCTGTCACTTGTTCTGGAGACCTTTTTTTTTTCAAAAGTAAGATGATCCCAAACAAAATGTTAAGGTTATTGCTATCTAGGACTTTTTATCTCTCTCTACCTCACTGAGGCTCCTAAGAGCTGTACCATTGGATACAGAGTGATAAGAATCAAATCACTTCTTATTATTTTAATGTACTGGCTAGTAGCAGTTTCTCTTTAAAACTGCTTGAATGTGTAATTAAACACTAGACATGAAATGAAAGATTATTTAAAGCTGCTGTTCGGAGCTCTTTTTCTGGTGGTTAGTTTAGCCCTCTCCTTACTCGACACCTTCCAAACATTTTTATCCAGGAGAAAGCATTTGCAAATTTAAACTACAGATTTATCCATTGCTCTCCAAGTGGAATTCAATCCAGATTTGGACTTAATTAACATGATCCAACCATATGTGTTCACATTTTTCTGAAAGGACCACACACAGATGGGAAGAGTTATTATATTTTTGTCCCTGCTAGCTGGTATTGCTCAATGCATATGGGTATTTCCTATGAGGCCTTTTTAGTGTTTGGTAAACATGGACCTTTCTACTCAGACATAATTTGAGGCAGGAAAGAGGAACAGAACAGTTGAGGATCCAGACAATGTTGACTTTAGTCCCCTCCACATCCCACGTTCAGAAGAAACAAAGCATCAGGGCTGTTTATTTGGAATCAACTGGGAGGAAAGTGTAATCTCTCAGCTTTGGACCAACCTGTAGATTTGGGTCAATCTTCTACAATAATGAAACATGATGTGTCTCTGAGGCCCATCCACACTCCTCTAAGGCCTGTGCTGTTGTTGCTTTAATCTAGCGTCACACCTCCTTATAAGAGTACTGGAGTCTGCTCTTTAAAATGTGGGTATCAGACCCAAGAATCTATCCACTAGTTTACACAAAGACAGACATGATTATTCATACTTGAAACATCTTCCTAGCTTTGCATTTTAGTAGTCATAAGAACCTGTGGTTAAATGTTTTTTAGTTGATTACAATTAACAGCCAGGAATTGGTAGGATTTGAGCAAGGGCAGATTGAGGTCATTCTAGACCTCAACACCTAATGATTTATACAGTGTTTATGTGAAGGGTCTTATCAGATACCTGAGCTTGTCCAAGGGATCAGAGAAACAAACGAGGCATGGAGCAAACAGCATGTTCTCCATAATGTATATGATGAGTGAACTCAAAGCAGTAATTTCACTACACTATTTCTGTAAGAATAATTTAAAATTTGTTCTTCTTTCCTTGTCTGGCCATTGGGCTAATAATTATTTTGCAATGTCATAAAGCTCCTTTTGTGTATACCTTTGTTTTCAATTATGAAACAACAACTTCTCTGGATTTAGAACGTTATTCAGTATGGGTGCTTACCTAGGTTCCAGAAGTAAGCACATTCTGTTTAGAGGTATGGTTTTCATTATCCATAAAAAGACAGGTTAGGTCATGGAAAACAAGACTCTTTAAATGGAGAATTGGGAAAAAACCTTTTAAAGTTAAAGAATACTGGCTGTAGTGTGAATACCTTTAATACCAGCACTTGGAGGCAAAGGCAGGCAGATCTTTGTGAGTTTGAGAGTAGTCTGGCCAACATGGTGAGCTCTTGGCCAGGCAAGACTACACAGTGATTTCCTGCCTCAAAAGAGTTGAATAAGTCGGGTGGTAGTGGCACACACCTTTAATCCCAACACTCATAAGGCAGAGACAGGAAGATCTCTGTGAGTTTGAGGCCAACCTGGTCTACAAAGTAAGTTCCAGAACAGGCTTCATAGCTACAGAGAAGACCTGTCTCAAAAACCAAATAAAAAAAGTTGAAGAATAAACTCTCAAACTCTCAACTATTAAATATTCCCATTTTAAAGTGCAAATTTCTCCTTGAAGAAATTTTTATTTCAAATGTTTGACAGAAAATGCCTCCAAATATTGCCAAACTATTGCTCTACAAAGTTGTAGCCTAGGTGGAGTCTTGCCTAACATCTCCTTTTCATAACAGATTTGGTCTTCTTGCTACACTCATGATATTGTTGGTTGCTAGTAAACTAATCTTGGCTTCATTGTGCTGACTCTGCCAACACGCTCTCCAGGATGACCTTGACTCTCTCTGTCTTGTCTCATTGTCCTAATACAATCATATAGCAGCCTACCTGGAGCTATGTGCCCCACCCTGATGCAAAAATTAAAGTAATATTTTCCCCCAATCAAAGGTAATGCTTCTGAAAGGTTACAGATTCCCTTCTCAAGTTTTTCTTGTTTACTTTATTAACCCTTCTCCTTCTACTTCATTATTTGATGGTGAGGTCAATCCTTGGGATGTGTTTCTTAAAATAACCCTGGGGATGCCATTAGCCCTACACAGACTTCTCATTTAAAATACCTGAGAATGTGAATTATCACAAAAGCCTCTCAGGTGCCGCTCATATCGACCAAAGATTAAAATTCAAAATACATAGGACAACCAGTCTATCAGAACCAATTTCCTATCTCTTATTTCATTCCTTTCTTAGTGTGTGTGTTTTATTAATGCTGTACTTTAAAAGGAAGTCATTTGTTTTATGTTTGTTGATATTTTGCTTGCATGCATTTTGAGTTGTGAGTTGCCATGTGGGTGCTGGAAGTCAAACCCTGGTCCTCTGGAAGAAAAGTTACTCTTTTTGAATCATTTCCCTAGATCCTAATGATGCAATTTTAACTTGACTTCTATCTTGCCCCTGGGATACTTCTACTTTTAGATTCTAGATGGATTATGATGACAGTCTTGTTCAATTTTCGTTGTATCCTGTCAAATCATTCCAGTAATAAACTGTCACAAGTTTCAGAACTTGTAAGATACTCAGAGGAAAAATTTAACAGTTCTAAACCTTACATTAAGACCATCTTTATGTTCTCAAGGAAGAATGAACTATATTCTAGAATGTTGGACAATAAAGCTATCTTAGTGTTCCTATTGCTGTAATAAAAGACCATGACCAAAAGTAATGTGGGGAGGAAAACAGTTTATTTGACATACAGCTTGTAGCCCATCATCCAGCAAGGGCCGGAACTCAAGGCAGGAACCTGGAATTGGGAACTTGGAAGCAGGAACCTGGAGGCAGGAACTGCTGCAGGGCCATGAAGGCGTGCCACTTTCTGACTTGCTCCTTATGGGTTGCTCAGTCTACTTCCTCATAGAACTCAGGATCACCAGCCATGGTTGTTATCACCATATTAATCTGAGCCTTTCAGTATCAATCATCAAACAAGAAAATGTCCTACAGACTTAGCTACATGAAAAACCTATCAAGGCATTTTTTTTCTATTGGAAATCCTTCTTTCTAAATGACCCTAGCTTGGGTCACATTGGCATAAAAACTAGCCAGCACATAGTCCAGTGGAGGTGCAATAGCTTTATAACCTGTATGTCACAATTGGTCAGGAAGTTTCTATGTTTTAAAATAAAATGCAATTACTTGTTCTTTAGGTTTTCATCAGTTTCTAGAGGGTACCTACAGCTACAAGAGGAAAGCCTTATTTCTAGTCACCCTTAATTACAGTTCAAGATCACAGAAATATCAAGCAGCACAGGCAGGTAGGTAAGCAAGGAAGCCAGGAGATTGAGTGACTAGTTCTTTATGAGTACACTGTGCATCTACCACCACGTCCCCAAAGTCATACTAGTTCTGATGTCTGAGAAAATATGAAGCCAGTATCCTTAAGGAAATACAAGACAACCAAGAAGTCTGACCAACTCCACTGGCTTCAAAAGCAAAACTTGTTATTGGGTCCCATTCTGAAAGAAGAAACATGATAGATGAGAAGTCAATAGACTTTGGTATCAGTGTAAGTGGGGCTTCTATGAGCTTTAATTTGGTTATCACAAAACCAGAGATAATTCTATATTTCTTTCTCACTTGCATGATGCTTCTCCATGATTGTGCAAGGATGAGAGCTCTTGGCTTACAGCATTCATCCAGAGACAATACTATTCTGTCTATTATCATCACAGTCCATTGATTTTTTTATCATTCTTCAGTACTTTGATACTAAAAGAATACCACATGTTGTGCACTCTCTGATGTAGCCACGTGCCACTGTTTGCTTCGCAGAAAATGTGGTCTCCAAAAGATGAACAACAATATTCAGAAAGCTCCTTTTCCCTCCCCCAAATAGAAAGATCATCTGCCCTCTCTTTTTAAACAAGATAGATTATTGCAACCATTAAAAATAACTCCTTCAAAATAGTACATTGCAATTATTTGCTTTATGGCAAGTAATTATCCATTAAAATGTAAATTTCTATTTGAAAGTCTACTTCCTCTTCCATTGGTATTTTCTCTTCAAAATTCTTACTGGAATAGATCCCCAATTTAACACATAGTTTCCTTTGAGTCTTAATTGTCTTAAGACTCAAGAAACCTTCTGTTTGCTCTCATGAGGTTCTTTTAAATTATTGATTTACCTTGTTCGCATACTGCAGTAACAGCCTCGGTTACAGACCTGGCTGCATAACTGTGACTCAAAGACAGACAGTGCATTTTGGCACTTGACTTTGAGTTTATTCAGTTGATTTCTAATAAAAAAATTGCTATCAACTAACAAAAGGGCTCAGGCAAGCTTTCCTGGATTCTTTTGATAGTCCTTTAATTTAGTTACACTCTGTGGTCTCTGATAACCAGCCCACATCCTTCAAAAGCCTCTGTCATCTGAAAATTTCCTCACACGGTTCCAGGATGCTGATGCATTCATTCGCTCAACAAATATTTATTGGGTGTCTAATTCATGCAAGGGATGGTTTTTAGACAGTGTAGGAAAAATGCCAGCCTTGATGAACTTACATTGTAGTAAAGGAGAAAAGACACAGATATTTTAAAAATACAAAATAATACTTTATTTTAAAACATGATAAAGATAATAATTTATTTATAATACCAGTATCTACCAACAACTTAAGATTTAAGCAAAATATAACCCCAAGAGTTGGCTTTATGAGCAAGGTGAACTGAATAGAATAGAAGGAAGGGAAAGCATGGAAGGCAGGGAAACAGATTTCCTGTATTTTGGTTTATTCTTTACCTTTAGAGTCTAAATGCTTGTTCAGCCTTCTTATTCTCAGAAAAGATCTATGACCTCTGGGAATTCTGTTCCCTTTTTGTGCAAAAAGGAATGGGGGTTTCCTCTGAATATGTATTGCGTGTGTGTGTATGCATTGACTGGAAAAATGAATGATAATGCTGTAGGAAATGAGTTCTTTAAATCAAAAGGAAGCAGGCAGCCCCAAAATCATTGGCTTTAGGTGCAGTGGTCTTAATATTTCAGGCTTTGGAGAAAAAAAAAAAAACAAATTTGGCATGTTATGTAAAGTCTGAATTTCAGAAAAATCGAAAAAATACTTGAATTTTAAATAAAATACTTAACTCTGTGAGATCCACCAAAATTTATCATGTTTTATGATTTAGTTTTTCACCTCAAGTATATAGCACAATTTCTGTATCTTGGTACAAAGTAATATAGCGTTTAGCGTTTGTTGTTTGTTTTTTATTTAAATAGCATTTAGCCTTTATTATAACAATGAGGTGAGAGTTATTTTGGGAGGTTCTGGTCTGGGAAGAAAGAATGCTCTGGGGGTGACATGAGTGTTGCAAGTCTTCATGAGAATGTTTATTACTAGGGTATATATAGCTCTAAAAAGCCATCAAACTGCAGTTTTAGGATTTTAGCATTTTACTCTGTTTAGTGTATGTCAAAGGAAAAGGGGAAAAAGAACAAAATAAACCTTTGTTAGGCTTCCAGATGTATGTTATACCAGACATCATAAATTTGAAACTCTACAATTCATGCAGGACCAATTAGGTTTTATAGTCCCTTCTCATTTGCTCGCCCAATGACATGATTTAACAAAGTACAGCTGTGAGCCCTCTGGTTGATTATTGGTGCTCATTGTGTTCTAAATGTACAATTTGTCTTAAAAAGAAATATAGGTAAGCAAGAGAAAAAATGATCCAGTGAGCTCTCATGGAAAACAGAACTTAGGAATCGTTTCATGTTTGTGGGGAAATTTCCTCAGTGTGTTCGGTCATCTGTGCTGTTAATAAAATTCTGTGTCCCTGTGGGATTGTTAGATCAGACACAAAGGCAGGAGTAATTGCGTGAGAGTTTCTCTGCTCCCTGAACAAATGGGGACAGTTCACTTTGCAAAAGAAGCCAGTGCTGTGAGCCTACGGTGACGAATAGCAGAGCGGGGTTGTCACAATATCAATTGCGCAGTCTTTAAACTACACCCACTTCCATTATGATTATTTCCTCAGTACTCAAAGGTAAAGTTTTCAAAATTATAAGGAACTTTCCAGATTTTCTGGTGTTGATAAACTTTAATTATCAATACTATCTGAATATTGTTAAATGACAAATATTGTAGATCTTTCTTTATTTTAAATTGAAAAGCTATAACTAGCTATATATATATATATATTTGTGGGGCAAAAGCGATGTTATTATTTATGAATATAATATGGAGTTATTAGATGAAGCTAGTTAATTTATTCATCAATCTCAAATGCTTATTTTTGTGGCAAGAACATTTGGAATATATACTCAGTAATTTTGAAATATATAACACATAATTTATTAAATTCAAAATATTGTACAATGTCTCACAGAAAACCACCTCTTCCTTCCTAATTAAGGCTTTGTACTTGTTAATAGTAATATTTACAAGAAAAAGTCAGAGAAAAACATATTATTGTATGATGAAAATATTACCCCTTTTAAAATGAAAAAGAAAAACATTCATTTTCATCCCAAGGATCTTTTTGAGTTACCACTACTCCAGTTTTTAAAAATCAGGTATTTATTTATTAACTAGAGATTTTATTTGCTTTTTCTTTGTCCTTATTATAAAGGGTTTATGGTATAAATAACCAAAAAAATTGCATTTTTTAAAACCAGCCTTTACTCAGGTGAAATCTGTAGATATCCATATATTTATATCTACAAATGAACTCCAAAAGTGATCAGTATTCTTTTTTATATCTAAAAATGATATTTTAAGTCAGGTCTTTAAAACTCAAAACTTGTTGGAGCCATGGAATTCAGATTCTCGGATGACCTCAAAAAGACAGCTTATTCATTTTGTAATGAGGTGCAACACTGGATCTGATATTCAGATTACAATAGAAAATATAGAATAAAATAGAATTTTCTAATTTTACCTTTCAGCGTTATTTTGAAAAAAAAAAAAACTTTTCATTTCCTGAAGATGAGAAAGCTGATAATGGATGTCATGGACATTTTAAACACCTTATACTTGTCAATACAGATACTTCGGAATAAAGAATAAAAACAAACAAAAATTACTATGAATACTTCCAACAACTAGAAATATCTACTTTTAACTTAAGGGTGCATTTGTTTCTAAGATTGAATACATTTTTCTGTAATTGTTGCTTTGAATTATGCTTGTTCCAATCACTGCTGGATTTTAATGCCTTTGGCAACCGTCAACATGGACTCCCTATTCTCACTTCAAACCTTAAGTCTTTCCTTTTTAAAAAAATGTGTGCTATAATTTGCTTGTGCTGGAAAAGAACACAAAATGAAACACCAAAAACAAAGAGAGGCAAATCAGGAGGTGAGTTGAGGATGAGCATAATGGTAAGAGAACTTTTGGGAAATACTGTGACACGAATCTTTGGATATGAAAAATCATGGCTACACAAAAAGGAAAAAGTCGAGTCATGAAGTATTAGCATCAGATAGGAATCAAAATCATATATCCTACTTCCTACTTTGATCAGTGAGAGCCAAATGTTCAGCAAGTTTTAGTACCTTGCTTTGAATCCAATGTGGTTTTAGGTAGTATTGGGAAGGAAGCCTAGTTCTGTTGATTATCAGTTCTAATTGGTTTCCTTGAATCTTAAAAGTACAAAGAATTTCAGGGCGAAAGTTAAGCACCATTGCGATGAGAAATCAGAAGAAAAAAATGCTAAAAAAAAGAGATGGTAGCTCAATGAATATCCTAATTGAAGGCCCAATGTGGAGAAGGCTGGAGCTCAGAAAAGTTCAAGGAGAAAAGAGATCAAAGTCACCCCATAGGGTGTAGAGAGATGAAGACTGTACAACCCACTATCTTGAAGTGGGTTTTCCTCACTCAAGAATTACTTGCTCTATAACTGGAAATCCTAGAATGCATGCCAAAATAGTTCATTCATCATGTGGATTAGTAAATGAAAAGTCTGTGAAACCAAGTATTTTCCCATTTGATGGAAAGAGAACTGTTTCGTATCCATTCACATCATGGTACATATATCTAGAATATAATTCTTTTCTTTCTTTCTTTCTTTCTTTCTTTCTTTCTTTTTTCTTTCTTCTTTCTTTCTTTCCTTTTTGAGACAGTTTCTCTGTGTAGTTTTGGAGCCTGTCTTGGAAATAGCTCTTGTAGACCAGGCTGACCTCCAACTCAGAGATCTACCTGCCTCTGCCTCCAAGTGCTGGTATTAATGGCATGCAGTGTCACTGCCCAGCATAATGTTTAAATATCATAACCTTGTGTTTTTGTTCACCATTGTGGCTAAGAGCCCATTGTTCATATTACAACATTTTATCTTGAGAGCGAGCATCGCTGTTGGAGAGAATCAGAATCTGGAAGTGAGAAATACTCAGAATCTGGAAGTTGAAAATAGAGTAAGGGTTTGGAATGAAATGGTAAAATATTTTTGTAAAGTTATTCTTCATTAAAACAAAGTATTGCCTTGAAAGCTTAGGTTTCAATATTTGAATCATTATATTTGCTAATGATAAATGAATTTTTGTCTCTCAAGGATGACCTTTCACAGATTTTAAAGTGGGTTTTCCTTTTGTTCTTTGCTAAGGCTCACCTTGACTTTATCTTGTCCCATGGACCTGAAGAACTTCCCAATGGATGTCCAGACCTGTACGATGCAGCTGGAGAGTTGTAAGTCCTCATTATTAAATGACAACTTGTTTGTTGTAACCACCATTGGCATGTCTCTTTCAGTGTGCCAAGAAGGAATAAATATTTTTAAGACTAATTCTCTACAAATTTCCCAACACCCAAGGTCTTAATGAAGGATGAATGTATAATAGGAGAAGCTTATTATCAGTACAGCAAGAAAAACTTTTAGCTCAAAGTGTTAAATAAGTTTCCTTTCCTCAGGAAAAAAAACAACTTAAGTCTGATTTAGCAATATTTTCTGTGAAATGAAAGTTTTTCCTTTAATAATTGTGACTATATCTTGCCTTTATAAATAACCACTAATCAGAAAATTATGTTTCTTTGAGTGTTACACTCATATAGACCAAAGTAGCCGAAAAGATACTAGAAGGAAGAGTGATTGACTGAGAACAAGACACAAGGCCCTTAGCCATAGGAGGATTCAAAAAGGAGAGGCATGAGGACTAAAGCTTAACAGGAGTATTCTCGCCTAAAATTCTCAAGGCCCTGGTTTTGATCCTTGGCAATACCAAGGAACATAAAGAAATAAATAAAATGACAAAGGGCGTAAGTTGACATGGAATAAGAGCTGGTATCTTTCTTAAATAAGCAATGAATACATTAAGACATATTGAAGTAAATAGGGAAATATTATTTACTTTGTCCCCTTTGTACTCTGACTTTGCTGCCACAGAAATCGCTGACATGTGCTGTAAGTTGCCCATGCCTCCAAGGTAGTGAGATTTTCAGTTAAGATCCATGAAATTTCCTCTGGCTTGCTGTTTTCAGAGTCCAAAAACATGTTAAGTGCTATTAACTTAAGGGGATATTAGGAGATTTAATGAGGCGGGGCCAAGGTGATACTTTTAACTTCTTGGCTTATAAAAAAAAGTAAGTGTGAGAAGACATACTAACCACCATTTTAAAAGAAATGGTGATGGGCATCTTTCGGATCGTTTAAAGTCTTTACAGAGTTCCCTTGAAACTTCTTATAGAAATAAATAAAATAACAAAAATCTTTGTTTTTAGATGCTGTCATAGAAAAAAATGAGAGTATTTGTTTATAATGTATTTAATGATTCCTTGTTGTCCCTTCTCTTGAGAAGAAAGTTGAGAAAAACATTTTTATACGTAAAAAGTGTCACCTCTACTATTCTAAATCTTCCAAGCCTTGACCCAGTCGTTTTATTTTCTCTGTAAAGCAGTACCCAGATCTATGAAATGGAGCTCACCTAAGACTTAAAAAGATTCAATCAGTTGATTTGTTTTGTCCCATTAAGTATTAGTTGTAGGATATATTCATACAGATTGGTGATGGGAGAGATAGGTTAGCCATTGCTTTTCTGGACCATCAATGTTTAAACAGAATCCACACTCCAGTTTGCTACTTTCTATAATTTTATTTCTTGTCTTTAAGATTCTCAAAAGAATGTAGACACAAATAAATATGCCATTGATTTCTGGTTAGAGTTGGTGAGTCGCTATTTGTAGTAAGCAAGAATAAGAATTTATAAACTTAATAGATATGCTACAGTTATTAGCCATTGCACTCTTCATAGAATATTTTTTGTTCTCACTAGTCTGCTTTCCACAGTTCAAATATTAAAAAAAAATACAAGGAGGGCATAGAAATAATGAGTGAAAAATTATTGTCATATCTAGGTTAGAGAAATATGTAGACCTATTGATAAATAATGATCCAATTATTTATACTTTATAAATATACGATTTTTCTTCTTCTTTTTTTGTTTTTTGTTTCTTGAAACACGGTTTTTCTGTAGCTTTGGAACCTGTCCTGGAACTAGCTCTTGTAGACCAGGCTGGCCTTGAACTCACATAGACCCACCTGCCTCTGCCTCCCAAGTGCTGGGATTAAAGGTGTGCACTACCATTCCCCCACCCCAACCCCCAGTTCCTCTCCACTATTTCTATGATTGTAGTCATATAACACTTGGACCTTACAAAATAGGGAACCTGTTTTACTTCATGAGAATAATGAGTGGGGTAATTTAGCAATGTACATATAACTGTTCTTGTGGAATTTGCTGTTCTTTTGAGATAGTGTCTCACACAGCCTCATCTGGCCTTGAACTAATTGTGCCGGCAAGGGTGACCTTGAACTTTTGTTATTTCTGCTTCCATCTCTCAACTTCTGAGTCTACTGTGCCACGACTAGCTATTTTATGTGGTGCTGGGGATAGAACTCAGGACCTTATCAATGTTAGGGAAGAACTATAACAACAGGGCTACACACCCAGCTCCTGTGTCAGTGTTCTTGGTTTACTTGTCCTACAAGGTCCTCTTAAAATGACTGGGAATTTACTATTAGTAATTAACATGTTTCCTACAAGTAAAACTAACACTCCAGAAGGGGCCAACTGTGCAATGGCAATACTCGCAGGCAGGCCTGTAATGAATTCGTTCTCATTAAAACTTTCAAAAGGAATGGTTTCATTTGAAATACTAAGACCGGCACCATGAATTGGATTGTCTTATTGAACTGCTACAGACACAACTCTTTCAAGCGAAGAAAATCTTCAAAGGATTTGGTGTTTGTTTACTTGTTTGTTCTTCAGAGAGAGTTAGTGACTAAAGAGGCAGGAGATAAAAGATTCTCTAGATTCCTTCCTCTCATTATATACACATGCAAAAATAAATTAATTAGAAATCCCTTGCTGCGTGCAGTTCGTCTGCATCTGATGACATGTAGCTATTGTGATGACTGTAGCTCTTAAGACTGTACTTGAAATGATTTCCCTGCTTGTCCACTTCTGTCAATAGACTTTGCCGTCTCCTAGAAAGGGTACATTGTTTGTTACTACTTCTTTCTTCCAGTTGGGTACACTATGAATGACCTGATATTTGAGTGGTTAAGTGATGGTCCAGTACAAGTCGCTGAAGGACTCACCCTGCCCCAGTTTATTCTGAAAGAAGAGAAGGAGCTTGGATACTGCACAAAGCATTACAACACTGGTAAGCTTTTCTTTTCCTTGCTAACGCCCAATACCCCCTATTTGCTTATCAAATCAGCTATCCTATTAGGTTAATAGTTGCCCATTCATGGAGCACACAGACGTTAAGAGAACCCTAAACATTTGGGGGCTCTGACCCTGTGGAATAAGCCTGTCTGTGCAGCAGCTCCTCTCCCTCAAATGCTGAAGAGAGATTTAGAAGTCTTTGGCTCTTCTTTTACTGAGCGTTTGCTGTCAAATGAGTCTGAGGAGAGGTGTAGAAGACCTCATTAGTTGTGCAGAAAACATAAATCTTGGCTGCTCCTTGCATCCACTCTTCACAGTGCACCCTCAGGTCAATTTGTACTCCTAGCCTTAGTGGAAGAAAGTGATAATGACATAGGTCTGGGAAGCCCAGAAATAGAGATGTTCTTTCTCTGCAGTCCTGGAGAGCACTATGAGTATGGATGAGCATCATCTGGAGAGAATTCAGCTGGCTCTATAAAGTCAGGTGTTATTTTTAGCAATGAAAGGCATATGTGGTGGGCAAGGTTGAAGTAGTGGCAACACATGGGCATCTGTTGTTGCCTGGAAGATTATACCTGCCCAGGAAAGCTGATGTCTTGTGTTTCAAGTGCTCTGGCCTGTTCATTACAATGGGTCTCTTTGTGAGCCAGCCCAGAACAACCAACAGCAGCTTCTTATGAAGTAACTTAAGCCCGATTACAAGGTATTTTTTCCCAATCTTTATTCTTCAAGGGAAATAATACAAATAACCTTGCGGGTCTAACTCAAAACCAATAAAGAAGAGAAAAATGTGGAAAGAGGCCAGCACATCTACTTCTTAATAATAATGTTAAAAGTTACAGTATCTTCCTATGCACTTATTGTTATAGATTAAATAACACTGCAAACTGGTTCTAGGAATGAACGAACACTCTAAGGGTCTCCAAGCAATTCCCAAAAGGGTAGAAAGTTTTCACAATGAACAGGGTGTATGCATACTCTATAAATGCACCCTTAGATTTTTGCCATTGAGAATACAAAGATAAACAGTTACTCCAAGACTCAGGATGTTCTTACCACTTAGAAGCAGTTGAGGGCTGGGGACTTAGCTCAGTCAGTAAAGGGCTAGTCATGCAAGCCTGCAAACCTGAGTTCAATCCCTAGCACCCAGGGAATGGTGTCACATAAATGTAACTCCAGCGATGGGGAGGTGGACACGCATAGTTAGCCTACTCTAATTTGAGAGTCCCAGGTCCCAGTGAAAAACTGCCTCAAAAACCAAGGTGAAAGGCACTTGAAAAATGATACCTGAGCTTGGCCTCTGGTTCCCCAAGCAGAAACACACACTTGAACCCCAGCACAAGCATACACACACACACACAGGATTGGTTTCAATTGTACCAAATTACATGGTATGTGTGAACTATTACATTGTATATAGTGCGTGTTAATGTTAATGGTTACACATTATGTGCTGTTTAGTACTTGCAACACAAACATTTTTAATCTTTTGTCAGTCTTACAAATGCCAAAGTCCTATCTAAAATAATCAGCAACAGATCTACATCATATGCTTACACTATTGTTTCCATTACTGGAAGAATTGGAAAATTTGAATTGATTGTGTAAGGTGAGCATTCATTTGTCTACAATCTTCCCAATCTGCTTACAATGTGATTGATTTTTCAGAATCAAATAGGAGAGTAGAATTGGGGAAATGAGTTCAAGTAAGATTTCAAATGATCCTTTTCTTCTTCCAGGCAAGTTTACCTGCATTGAGGTCAAGTTTCACCTGGAACGCCAGATGGGCTATTACTTAATCCAGATGTACATCCCCAGCCTGTTGATAGTCATTTTGTCCTGGGTCTCCTTTTGGATAAACATGGATGCAGCTCCTGCCAGGGTTGCCCTTGGCATCACAACAGTCCTGACAATGACTACCCAGAGTTCAGGTTCCAGGGCATCTCTGCCAAAGGTAAGAAATACCCTCACTTGGCAACAAGTGACTCAAGGGGCTCTCCAAAGGTCTTATTATGGACCAGAAAATTCTGTGAGGACAGAAATTTTGCCATTACATTATACTGCAGGACAGGCAAACATATTAAGAAAATATGCTGAGTTTGAGACTGTCAAGAATCTGATAATCCGTTTTTACGTGGCTCATTTTTCTTTATTTCTAAAAAAAAATAAAAAAAAAGAATCTGATAATATGGGAGACCCTCAAAATCCTATCCTTTTTTATGTAAGGAAGGTTTCATACTATAACAAATACTGGTTAAATAATGGAAGGTATTCTTCTTACAAAATGTCCCAGTTCCCATGTGTTTTCCCATTTTGAAGAGTACATTGAGCTGTTGGCTTCAGTTTTCGGAGAGTGCGAGTTCATTTTAGTATTCAGCATACTCAGTCTCATGCTGTTTGGATGGTTTCTCCAAACTCCAGTTCCAGCAAAGAATTGAGATGTAATCCCTTATCATTTTTGGCTTGAGCGTATGTTCAGTTGTGTTACATTTAATGTGATGAGAAGTGTTAGAGCATGTAGCCTGTTATCTCTGGTGTCTGCAAATAAGACCACAATACAGAGGAGACTTGGGGCTGTGACATAGATGGAATAAATACCAAGGAAATAATTTTACAAATTAATTTAGTTTCATACTTCCACAAGACAAATATAAAGCTTCTATACTCAAATGGAAGCAGGTGACCTATCTCTGACACCTTTTAACATCTGGTGGAATAACAAACAGAATAATGTACTCATGCAACATACCTACTGAAATACAGATGTCAGAAATACCCATGGCTTTTTTCAGCTACATAGGTGCTGATCCCTTTTAGTTACTAGAAAAACTCCAATCTACTTAATGCCCTCATGCCAAAGAGATTCATTTGCTTATTTCTCTCTAGCTATTACCTACCACCGTCATTGCCTGCCATTGCTCTGCAGGATGCACAAACACACATTTTACCATTTAATGGACAGCTAAAGTGTTGGTGACAAATCGTGAGCAGATAATGTCAAAACATAAGACATTTAACTCCCAACTGTCCCTTGCAATGAAAAGAATTATTACTTATTTGCAAAATGAGATTTTCATTTTTGTAAATGTGCTATTCATTCTATGGAGCCGTTATGATTCTGTATCAACAGGGAAACTATTGTTAGGTAAATGGTCACTGATGAGTGACATTTTTCTGTAGAAAGAGTTGGGAATTCAAATAGACAAATGAAGAGGGTATAATTTAAAACAATTTTACACTTGGCTTCGAACACATAGTGGTTAACCTTCTAGCACCAGCAGGTTTCTCTTCCTACGTGTGTTTTTAAACCATTATTAAACAAAGTCAACTCCCAACTGACCCGTGAAGAGATGCGACTCATATGTATGATGGAGAGAAAGCAGGATTAAAGCACGAGTCATGGAAATTGAAAAATCCTGACCATATACTTACTTATACAGATACATAAATATTCATGGATTTATAAACACTACAGTTCCTGAACAGATGGGCCATTGTGTTAGCAGTCCAGCTGGTCCAGAGCCTGCTGGGACACCCTGTACAGAGTACACATGTATTTTACATGTTCGTGGAAAGATAGAAACATCATTTATGTTCACTCTGCAGTACATAGCTGTTGTTACGAAATATATGCTCTTCACCTTTATTTCTGTTTATATCTATGACCAAACTCCCTTATTGGTATGCACAGAGAATTGAAAACCAACTTTTATGTCATCATATGCTATGTCATTTCTCACAGCCTTAAAAATATGTTATGAACATATCTTATTTGCAGTGGTCCAGACTAAATCTAATCTTACACACGTTAGGCAAACACTCTACCACTGCTCATTCCATAAGCAATCTCCAATGACTTCATAATAGTCAATCTGATGTATCAGTCATTTATTTATGCCATATATGTATTGAAGGGCTTCTTTTCTGCTTTTACAAATATGATAATTATAAATATATTTACATGTGACTGTGTTGAAGGTTTTTTAATAGAGTGAATGGGGAAGACGTATGGGAAGGTACACAACAGCACACACATACCATTTATATAGGCACTTTGTCAACATCATTGTATTAAGCTCATCATTTAAAATACATGTGGATGAAATTAGAAGATTAATGAATCTTCACTGCTGACAAATAAATTAATGAACAGTCGTGACCCTGTCGCATGAGACCATGGATGAAATAGACCTGGAGTAGAATCCAACCATGAAATTTTACAGAAAACTTTAGAGATCGTTTTTGTTTTATTTATTTTTTGACAATTCCATGCCTCCACATAATAAAGTCTGGTCATATGTTACCTCCCAGGATCCTCCTTCAGCATCCCCTTTTCCTCCTAAAACTAGGCATTTCCCCCCCCCCCGCAACAAACCTGACTCCTACTTTGATTACTTTGATGTTGTTATTTTTGTGTGACTCACTGAGTTTAATTAGGGTTGCTTGCATGAGCATGGGCTGGGAGGATTTCATGGAGCAAAGGCAGCAATGAGTTCATGCATGCAATGGCTAGAGTTTACATATGAGGGAAATGTAGTAATATGGTATGTATCATAAAAAATGTAATTTGTCTAATATCATAGATTGCCTGTTTCCTAAAGTTTTTCCACTAGACTCCAGAAAGTTTAGAATACATGTATAAGAATATACTGTATATAATGATGTACTGGGAAAGGTAGGAAAACCTGGATTTTAATCTTGGGGCTTTCATTCCTCCTTTCTTCTCTAAGCCTTTTTACTCATTTCTAAAATAAGAACATCTTGAGTTACCCTTTTCAAATATTAAATGAGGACAAGATGAAGCACTCCCTGAATAAATTGTTTATACCAGTTTATACAGGATAGGCACAGAACTCTCTCCCGTCAAGGCTATTGTTACTTTCTCTACTGTAGAAGAGACTTCCCACTAGGATGGTAGATTATATTAGAAGATTCACAAAGAAGCTTATGAACAGAAGGTACCAAAGTTTTAGATGACCCATTAATTAGGTCTGGTCATGTTGCCAATAAGACAAGCCAAGGTTTATTATACATATTATGTAGAAAGCATATATCTGCATATATGCACATGCCTGTATTTTCTATAATCTTATTGATAAGTTAAGATCACGAGGGTCTAAGTAAACAATGACCTGGTTGGTGTGCAATCACTGCCATTGAACATACTCCTTTGGCTCTGTGTTCCGTGCCCTTGGAGGACACCTGAGGATTCCATAGATTCTCAGTAATAGCACACCATGCCATGAGACACACACACACGCATGTGTGCTCACACACTTTATAAATGGACAGTTAAATCAATGTAGATGTATACATTAAAATATTTCTTTATAAAATTTAAAATATGATTATTCTGTAACAAAGCCTATCTCATAGCCAATTCAACACTCTTTTTTTTTCTTTTTAGATTGTTTTTATTGAGCTAAAGATTTTTCTTTATTCCCTTCCCTTCCTCCCTCCTCCCTTTCTACTCTCTCCCCTGATCCCCATGCTCCCAAATTACTCAAGAGATCTTGTCTTTTTCTACACCCCATGTAGATTAGATCCATTTATATCTCTCTTAGGGTGCCCTTTTCTGTCTAGGTTCTCTGGGATTGTGAATTGTAGGCTGGTTTTTCTTTGCTTTATGTCTAAAAGCCATTTATGAATGAGTACATATTACATTTGTCTTTCGGGGTCTGGGTTACCTCACTCAATATGATGTTTTCTAGATCCATCCATTTGCCTGTAAATTTTAAGATGTCATTTTTTTCCACTTTGTAGTACTACATTGTGTAAATGTACCACATCTTTTTTATCCACTCTTTGTTTGAAAAGCATTTAGGTTTTTTCCGGGTTCTGGCTTTGACAAATAATGTTGCTATAAACATAGTTGAGCACATGTCCTTGGGTTATAATTGAGCATACTTTGGGTATATACCCAAAAGTGGTATTGCTGGGTCTTGAGGTAGGTTGTTTCCTAATTTTCTGAGAAATTGCCATACTGATTTCCAAAGCGGCTGTACCAGTTTGCACTCCCACCAGCAATGGAGGAGTGTTCCCTTTACCCCACATCTTCTCCAGCATAAGTTGTCATTTGTGATTTTAATCTTGGCCATTCTCACAGGTGTAAGACATAATCTCACAGTTGTTTTGATTTGCATTTCTCTGATGGCTAAGGATGTTGAACATTTCCTTAAGTGTATTTCAGCCATTTTAGGATCCTCCATTGAGAGTTCTCTGTTTAGGTCTGTACCCCATTTTTCATTGCATTACTTGTTTTCTTGATGCCCAATTTCTTGAGTTCTTTGTATATTTTGGAGATCAGCCCTCTGTCTGATGTAGGGTTAATGAAGATCTTTTCCCATTCTGTAGGCTGCTGTTTTGTCTTGTTGACTGTGTCCTTTGCTTTATAGAAGATCCTCAGTTTCAGGAGAGCCATTTATTAATTGTTTCTCTCAGTGGTCTGTACTACTGAGGTTATATTTAGTAAGTGGTCTCCTGTGCCAATGCATTTAAGTGTCCTGTCCAATTTCTCTTTTATGAGATTTAGTGTGGTTGGTTTTATATTGATTGAAGTCTTTGATCCATTTAGACTTGAGTTTTGTGCATAGTAATGGATATGGGTCTATTTTCATTCTTCTACAAGTTGATATCCAGTTATGACAGCACCATTTGTTGAATATGCTTTCCTTTCTCCGTTTTATATTTTTTGCTTCTTTGTCAAAAATCAGAGGTTCTTAGGTGTGTGGATTGATATCCGGGTCTTTGATTTAGTTGCATTGGTCCACCTGTCTGTTTTTATGTCAAAACCAGGTGTTTTCAGTACTCTAGTTTTGCAGTAGAATTCAAAATCAAGGATTGTGATGCCTCCAGAAGTTCATTTTTTTTGTACAGGATTGTTTTGCTATCCTGGGTTTTTTGCTGTTCCATATGAAGTTGACTATTGTTCTTTCAAGTCTGTGAAGAATTTTTCTGGGATTTTGCTGGGCATTGTATTGAATATGTAGATTGCTTTTGGTAAGATTGCCATTTTTCCTATGTTAATTCTATCTACCCAAGAGCACGAGAGATCTTTTCATTTTCTTGTGTCTTCTTCAATTTTTTTCTCCAAAGATGTAAAGTTCTTGTCATACAGGTCTTCCACTTGTTTGGTTAGAGTTCTTCCCAGATATTTTATGTTATTTGTTGCTATTGTGAAGGGTGTTAATCTTGTATCCTGCTACATTACCTAAGGTCAACGTTCTTTTCTTTGCTTTTTGCTCAGCCCTCACCTTTATCTTAAACATGTGCAGCAATATAAAACACTTTGGGTTTTTGTTTTTCACAGTTCATCCACTATGTTTTGAACTCCCCAACTCTTGTGATTGATTTGGTCATCAGTCATGGCTGGAGGTTTAGGGTTAGAGAGTTTCATATGACTGAACAGTGTATTTTAGTTACAGGTGCTTTTAATAGCTAAACTGTAAGCAAGCACTGGTCTGCTTGACTTGAACTCAAGTTCCTCAAAGATTCTAAGTGCTGCCACATCTGACATCATTCCAGGTGAATAATGAACTCTTCTGAAATGGCTTACCATTTTCCCTTAGTCATCAGCTTTAGCAGAATATCCCAGGCAGTTTCTTATTCCTAGGACTCCCATAATTAAGAACATATACTGTCTGACATGCTGCCAAGGTGACTCATATTTGGCTATCTTCCCCACCATTTTAATTTGGCCGATTAAGAACTACGATAGTCTTGTCTTGCTAAATGAAATCTAGCAACTGCTAACCTTTCTGCTTTCACCTCATGTTGGGTACTCTAACTAACCTACTATCTTCATATAAATCCCAAACTACTGAAGACACAAGAGAGGTTCTCAGAAAATTCTTCCTTTCTGAACCTTGGAAACACTGTAATTTCAGCAACTTGGTAAATTCATGGCATTTGAAAAAGGTATCGGTCTCTTTTATCACGAGAGTTGGGGTGAAAGAATCTTGTCCTATCTTTAGAATAGGATGGATGCCACAGCACTAATATCACCCCAAATTCCATTTCGTTCAATTAATTCTTTTCAACTTTCTTAAATTTTTTATTTTAGTTTTGAAATTATAGTATAGTTACATCATTTCTCCCTTAGCTTTCCTTCCTCCAAGCCCTCCAATATTGTCTTCCTTCCTCTTTTTCAAATATATGTCCTATTTGTTCATTAACTGTACATACATTTAATCTTAAATATAACCTGTTCAGTCTATATGATGTTGCTTGTATGTATGTTCTCAGGGCCAACCATTTGGTATTAGATAACCAATTAGTGTGTTCTTCCCTATAGAAGACCATTTTTACTGCTAGCAAATCCCTTTTTTGCCTGTAATTCTTTGTTTAATGTTGGTATCTCTTCGGTTTTTTCCCACTTACTTTAGCATAACTCTTACTGTCATTCTTGGTATAGAGTAGTAGGCATAATTGACCTTAGACAGTATTTGTTCTTTGGAGAAAAACCTGCCCCTTCCCAGATAGAAACAGTAATCTTGTAATATATCACCTTTAGAAATTCTGAGGCAACATAAGTTTCTGTTGCTATGCAATCATACCTAAAACTAAGCATTCTTTTTTCTTTTTTTTTTAAATTTATTTATTTATTAAAGATTTCTGTCTCTTCCCCGCCACCGCCTCCCATTTCCATCCCCCTCCCTCAATCAAGTCCCTCTCCCTCGTCAGCCCAAAGAGCAATCAGGGTTCCCTGCCCTGTGGGAAGTCCAAGGAACTCCCACCTCCATCCAGGTCTAGTAAGGTGAGCATCCAAACTGCCTAGGCTCCCCCAAAGCCAGTACGTGCAGTAGGATCAAAAACCCATTGCCATTGTTCTTGAGTTCTCAGTAATCCTCATTGTCCTCTATGTTCAGCGAATCCGGTTTTATGCCAAGCTTTTTCAGATCCAGGCCAGCTGGCCTTGGTGAGTTCCCGATAGAACATCCCCCATTGTCGCAGTGTGTGGGTATACCCCTCGCTGTCCTGAGTTCCTTGCTAGTGCTCTCTCTCCTGCTCCTGACTTGGACCTTGAGATTTCTGTCCAGTGCTCCAATGTGGGTCTCTGTCTCCTTTCATCACCTGATGAAGGTTAATATTCAGGAGGATGCCTATATGTTTTTCTTTGGGTTCTCCTTATTTAGCTTCTCTAGGATCACTAGTTATAGGCTCAATATCCTTTGTTTATGACTAGAAACCAAATATGAGTGAGTACATCCCATGTTCCTCCTTTTGGGTCTGGCTTACCTCACTCGGGATAGTGTTTTCTATTTCCATCCATTTGCATGCAAAAGTCAAGAAGTCCTTGTTTTTTACTGCTGAGTAGTACTCTAATATGTATATATTCCATACTTTCTTCATCCATTCTTCCATTGAAGGGCATCCAGGTTGTTTCCAGGTTCTGGCTATTACAAACAATGCTGCTATGAACATAGTAGAGCATATATTTTGTTGTATGATAAGGCCTCTCTTGGGTATATTCCCAAGAGTGGTATTGCTGGGTCCAGGGGTAATTTGATCCCGAATTTCCTGAGAAGCCGCCATTCTTAATTTTATACTTTATCCCTTGTATTGCAAGAATGTCTTTGACTTGGCCCATGTCCATGTATCTGCAACTTGGCATAATATCTGATTTGTAGTAGGCCATTAGTAAAGAGTCAGTTAGTAAATTAATGAACAGTATTAAAATTAGCGAAGTCATATTCTTGGCATCACTTAAGTGGTGATTCATTCATCAGTTCCCTTATTTGATTAATGCTTATTGAATGATTTCTTTGGGCCATGTATTATGCTAGGTATCAAAGAAAGCAAAATACAATTTTAACCTCAGGGGCATATAATCTCGCATGGCAGAAATAATCATTTGGAATAGAGAAGATAATAGTGCATCAAAGAGGATGTCTAAGACAGCAAGTGGCTGTGAGGGACAGAGAAGGGAAGGAGAGCAGAGAAAGGGAGCAAGGCAAATATTGGACAAATGACCTGAATGCAGAAGAGGAGCCTCAGCTGAGTCTGTGAAGCACATAAAGTAGGAGGAGAAAGTAGAGCTCCTTCCAGGCAATGAGGACCTTTAACTCATTGGCATCACATAAAATAGGGATGTTTGTTTGTTTAGGATAAAAGAGATGGTCTGGGCAATTTTAGGTATACTTAACAAATTTCAAACTCATTTCAATTTAAAAAAACTTGTGTTTATTGACATCAAGTTATTTCCCTGCCTTCCCGCCAACAGAAGGGTTATTTTAAGTTTGGGTATTTAGTTTAGTTTGTTTGTTGTTGTTTTAGTTTTTCAGAAGTTCAATCCCTCTCCTAAATACCCGAAAAATCAAATAACATAGGTAGCTTCTCATTTGAAGTTACTCAGTTGGTTCTGAGATATACATCTCTGCCAATATCTGAGAAATAGTTCCACTGACAATGTTCTCAGCACTTCAGGCATGAAAGCCCTGCGGGCTGCCTACAGGCTGGGTGGATTGTTTGCTTTCTAACCCACAGGAAAATAGCAGGCTGAACTGAATAGAAGGCTGTGAGATGTCAGGCAGACTTGATATCAAGTGCAGGTTAAATAATTATTTTCCTTTGTCTCATATTTGTGATTATAGCAGGGCAATTTGAAGCTATGACCAACAGATTCTTGAATTGTCATTTGTGACTATAATCCAGAGACTACAGAGATTAGCACACACATCAATAGGGAACAGGTGTGGTGACCCAGGTGACCAGGCGCCTCTGACAGGTCCATTACTATTTCTTTGGTGCAAGGATGCAAAGGCATTGTCTTCAGCCATTATTAACTAGGGTACTCCATTTTCCACACAAGTCCATTTCCCCCCCTTAGTTTTTGGCCATCTGGACCAACTAAGGCCAGATGGACCATTTCGAGCAGCTGCCCAGCTCAGGACAAGTTTCGAATTTAAAACAAAAGAGATCATAGTCCTGCCCTGCTTGATTTTGCTTTACTCACCCATCAGAATTCTTCTAACTAGAGACTGAAGTTAGAGCAGCTGGAAGCAGTAACAGTGATACTGCAGTTTTAAATAAGATTTGACTGCCTATCTGTATTAGAATCAGGAATACGCTAAGCTATTTAGAATAACCAGGGTTAGGTCATGCTAATGTATTAAAGAGGGATTGGGAACAGGTTTGTTTTCTAAGTACTCAATACTTTGAAGTTCTTGGTTAAAATATTAAATGGGGAGAAAGCTAAGTTTTGACGAAGTGATCTGTGGGCCTTGCCTGATTTAACCAGATGTCTGCATATATGGGAAAGTTCATAAACTTTCCCTTTTGCCATTTCTCAAGCCACAGCAAATTGAAGAATCATTGATGTGATAAAAATATGCAAGGAGATGACGTGTGTGAATTCTCTGGGGACAGAGCTGGAGTGCCACTGGCACTTTAGTTTAAGAATGTCGCTGACAGCCTTTGCAGGGAATCTGACAGTGGGAGAAGTTTCCCAGGTGGCACTTCTTATCAACTTCTGCTAAGACTCATGCAGTTGACTTTCGTTTTTTAGTGGGGGGATACCGAGGCTCAGGATTCTTTTGAAATCTTTCTCATTATATTTTACTAAAATGAGTAACTCTGGTTCAGAAACTACAACTGTCGTTGGTTCTTCTTTAAAGCACATAGAATAACCAACTATTGTGGTGCATTATATTGAATGCTCAGGGTATTGAAAAGGAGGAGCAAAGATTCTCTCTTCAACAATGGCATGAAAGACAATGAGACAGACATTTCGCCAAAAAACATGTCGTTGGGGGCATACACTTTAATCTCGGCACTTAAGAAGCATAGGCAGATGAATTCCTGTGAGATTGAGGCTTTGAGGCTAGATTGGTCTACATAGTAAGTTCCAGAAGATCCAGGGGTACATATAGAGACTCAGTCTCAAAACAAAACAAAACAAAAAAAATGGTTGTAATAATTTCCATCCTATAAGTAAATCCTTGAGTAATAACATCTTCTTATTTAAACTGTAGCTTTGGTCACATAAATTGTCTTGGAAAACAGACAATGCTCAATGAAGCCTTGAAATATGGTTTTTAGTTGGGTCTGACTCTCTCCTAGGCGTTTTAGACTTCTTGTGGCCATTGCTTGATGAAGAAAGCCACGCTACCCATTTGAAAGATGAAACACTCGTCAGTTATTTTAGTCACCAAGGTGACAGCACCAGAGAACTGATACCATCCATTGTTAACAGACTGCAAATAAATAAATGAGTCAACCTACCACTCTGTGAAGTAGAGTTCATTCAGCCTAGCTGACTCTGGCCCAAATTATTCACCCATATATGCAAATAGACAGATGACTGTTCTCTATAGCCACTAAATCTTTGCAAAGCTTGTGGCTGGGATAAACTTAAGTGTTACAGCCATTAATGAAGTTTGATACTAAAAGAAGGATCCTTGGCCTAGTTTGTGACTTTTTAGAAGAAGGGGCATAAAAAAGAAAGATTTGAACTAAATTTCCTTGAAAATCAATGAAGATTTTTCTTCTTTTTCCCTTTCTTTTTTTTTATTAAAAATTTCTGCCTCCTCCCCACCTCCCTTTCCCTCCCTCCCCCCACTCCCCATGCCCCACTCCCCTCCCCCTCTCTATCCAGTCCAAAGAGCAGTCAGGGTTCCCTGCCCTGTGGGCAGTCCAAGGTCCTCCGCCCCTCCATCCAGGTCTAGGAAGGTGAGCATCCAAACAGCCTAGGATATGGGAACAGGGAAGATTTTTCTTTGTAAACACATTTCTTACCACCGTTCTGGTACTCTGGTTATTCAAGGAAATGACCAATACTAGTTTCAGTGTTTATAGAAAAAGTATGCAATACTCTAGACATAGTCTTTTGTTCTAATTTTCAGATCACTCTTAAACTTCTATCTCTTTCAGGTAACTTAGTAAAGAACTTTGGAAAAGTTTCTTCATGGTTTTCCAAAAGAAGTTCCAATTAGGACATTCTTGAGTGCCTAACTCTGCTTATGAAATGTCTGTCACTACCCAAAAAGCAGCAGGATGTCGCTAATAAGCATAGCTATTTGAGCCCTCACTAGCAACTGGGTAGATTTTCCTTTTTAGTACATCTATTTATAATAAGTATACATCTTTCTCAGAGAGAATCCTGCCCTGGTATGTAGGCACTGTAATGTATTCATTTATCTAAAGGTCATTATAATTATAAACTAAAAGAAATGTTAGTAATATACAATATAGTAGAAAAGATTAGCAAAACTGATCCATTAATTTTCTATTGCTGTGTAACCAAACACAGAAGTTGGGACCTCATTTATTAGGCCATAGTTCGGTAGGTCGGATGTTTGATATTGCACGTTTGAGTTGTCTGCTCATGTGCTTATAAGGCTAAAACCCAAACCAGAAAAAGGACTCTTAGCCTTTCTCTGTTGAATGTCCTTCTGTAGATCTCCATCTTACTCGGAGAAAACACAGTGACCTTGGAATGGGGAGAAAGGGCATCTGTAATGTTTCATTTATTATCTCTGGATCTGACCTCTCATTAGCCTATACCCTTGTTCATTGCTCTAGCCACATGGGTCTCCTTGCTATTTCCTGGCAAAGGTTCTTTCTGCTATCTCTGAGACATTACAATAGACACGTGTGCCTTTAATAATGTACCCTCAAAACTTAATATCACTAATTTTGTTCTGCCTTTTCTAAACCATTATTGAACCCTTCTTTCTCGATGAAGACTCTTCTATTACCCTCACTTGGCATGACTTCATCACCACTCTGATGTGATTCAACTTTGCAAGGTATATTTATTTCTCTATCACACAGATCTTCTGATAAACATAATGGAATTTATATTAAAGATTATCCTGGATTAGGCATATTCTACACACTCTAGTTTCCTTGATATGAATAATGCTTTATCTGGCTCACTCCCCATAGTAGAACTTAGCTTATAGTATACATTCAGTAAGCGTTGGTTAAACACATGGGCAGGCCCATACTTCTTTATGCTTTTGTCATTGAGCACTGTCCAGTTAAGCTTTTCTAGGACACAGAACAAGTAAAGGAGAACCCACATGACCAGAGGCATTGTCTTTGTTTAACAGGCTGTTCTTTATCACAGGCAATCATGCCTGTGTAGATTATTCTCTATAATAATGCTTTTATATGGTTTTACTTCTCTGATAATGAGAAGTAGTTTTATATTCAGCTTTCTTTGGAAGATAGTCTTTACACAGTTTTCTAACCTTGGAAATAATTAAATAATGGTGTAGATAAGAGAACATCCAGACAGACTATTTTTACCCCAGCTTTGCTTCCTCAGCACTGTCACAAATAATTTGGAGGTTTCTTGGTGTGCTGACTCGAGGACCCATTATCATTTCTCGCTTGTCCAGGTTGTTTGGATACAAGCTTATACTTTACCTTCTGATAAGATATCCAGAAGCCTCCTTACCTGGGATTTCTATAGTAGCTCTGATCCAAAGGCATACTCTTTCAAAAGAATTCAAATCCCAGATAATTAGCTCCCTGTTTATCAAATTTTATTGTAATAATTATTATTAGTATTCTCTCTCTCTTTCTCTCTCCCTTCTTCTCCCCTCTCTTTTTTCTTTGTGTAGATATACACACAACTCCAATCTATATGTAAAAATACCTGAAACCTAAAGAAAAGAAGCAGCTTTCTCTGGTCATGTTTCTAGCAACTAAAAAAGCCAAGATTGAAATCACTTGTTAATACTAAATACAGTTAAAAAAAAGAAGAGGAAGACCTAGAATTTTCATTTCCATCCCAGTGTACGCACCATGTTAACTATTAATGAAAATTCTTGGCTACAAAATAAAGTTCTTGGCTAGGTTCCAATATTCCTCAGTCTTTGGGCTGTGCACATTACATTGTATATTGTAATATATTATATGAAGCTGACATTTATTAGTAATTTTGATGAAGAGACAATATTAACAAGGTTGCCATTTCTCTTTCATATTAAGAATACAAATTTCCAGAGATTTCCATTGCAGTTATCACTTCTTGGCAAAAATATTCCTCCTCAACATAGTTCCTAACTAAATCCTGTTGGTATTTATTTCCTCCACTGCAGTCACTATTTTCATCAGATCACTACACCTGTGATCTGTTGCACCCCCAACCAGGTATAGGAGACTATCTATCATTTAGTGGTGACTGAAGATCTTAAAGGAAAGGAAACTGGTACATCATCAACAAGAACATTGTTAAACAGATTGTGGCCTATTCATATAATAAAAGGCAAGATAGTTTGAACTGCACTCACAAATACCAAGAACGAATCTTTCATAACTAATATTAAAGATACCAAGATTAAAAGGATATCTTTATGTGACTTTGTGATCTTAAACACTTTTAAGCAGGAAAAATGATCTGTATTGCTCGAGTCATAATGATACTGATCTCATAGTAGTTAGGCTAATTTATATTCCCACTAACAGTGCATGAGAATTCCTTCTCCCTAAACATCCTACCCATCATGTTTTTCTTCTATGTTTTCTTGCTCATGGTCATTCATACTGGGACAAAGAAGTCTTAATTTGAGATACCTCAAAATATACCAATATTTAACACTTTGTGTAAATTAATTGACCATTTGTACCTCTCTTGAAAAGCCTTAAGTTTATTGACCTGGATTGTTATTTCAATTTTTGAACTCAGGTCTTTTGATATTTCCACCTTTTGCCTTTCTGCTGAGAATCACATCAGATCAGATATTGTCAGCTTTTCTTTGCTTTCATATGAAATTCAGAATTACTTTTCTACTTATGTGAAAAATGTTACTGGAATTTTGATGTGGACTATATTAAGTTTCCATATTTCTTTTCATAATATAGATATTTCACCCCATGAATTCTGAAAATCCATAATCATAAGAGGTATTTCTATCTTTTAGTGCCCTCAGTGTTCTCAATGCAGCATTCTGTAATATTCTTGCTTAGGTTTATTTCAAGAATATTTATGTTTTGATACTGTTGTCACTGAGTCCTTTTTTTCCTAATTTCTCACCAAGTTCATTATTGTATTATAGAAAGGCTACTCATTTGGAGTAATACATTGACTTTCTAAAAATTATTTCTTTTATTTTTTGAGTTTATAATTAAATCATTTCCTCTGTCCCTTTCCTACTTCTAAACCCTCTCATTTACCTTTCCTTTCTTTCTTTCAAATTGATATCCTCTTTTTCATTAATTTATGTTTTGTGTATACATGTATATCTATATACATGCATATTTGTAGTATGGCGGTGCAGCAGGCTTCATCCTTCCACCAGGCTAGCTTAGCCCCCAAAATAACAACATAGAAATTATCCAGCCCCTTATTGGCAAACTCTCACATATTAGTTTAACCCATTTCTAATAATCTGAATCACCACTTGACTGTGGCTTACTGGCACGAGTCTAACCAGTGTCTGTCTCAGAGAGGAGAGCCATGGTGAATGCCACACTTCCCTTCTTCCCAGCATTCTGTTCTGTGTACCCCACCCACCTAAGGGCTGCCCTATTAAAAGGCCAAGGCAGCTTCTTTATTCAACCAAAAAAGTCAACACAAATACAGAAGGACCTACTACACCACATATTACTAAATATAACATGCTTGAACTGTGTAATGTTACTTGTATCTCTATTTTCTTTGCTAACCAATTGATATTAGATAACCAATTGTTGTGCTCTTCCTTGGGGAAGACTTTCTCCTGCTCTCAGCATTCCTTAGTTGCCTATAGTTCTCTTCTAGGATTGAGGCCTCATGAACTTTCCTCCATCTGCTTTGTCATGTTTACTGTTGTTCTCCTTGTTAAGCTCACATTTTGGCAGTTATGTTGGTAAGACTTTATGGCTGTAGCTTAGAAAACACAATTTCACATGAAAACTCCGTGATCCTCTGATTTTTACAGTTTCTGGCACCTCTTAGGCAAGCATCTTTGAGTGTTAGGTGAAGGAGTTGTTTTGTAAATGTATCCCTTGGGACAGGGCTCCAAAACTCTGCATATTAATTGTCATAGGTTGGGGCTGAGAGATGGCTCAGAGGTTAAGAGCACTGCCTGCTCTTCCAAAGGTCCTGAGTTCAATTCCCAGCAACCACAGGGTGGCTCACAACCATCTGAAATGAGATCTGGTGCCGTCTTCTGGCCTGCAGGAATACAAGCAGACAGAATACTGTATACTTAAAAAAAATTGTCATAGGTTTTTGTAATGGTCTCCATCTATTGCAAAAGAAGTATCCTTGATGTGGGTTGAAGACTACACTTATCTGTGGGCATAAGAATAAATAGTGAAGTTGGAGATTATGCTAGTTTAATAAATTTGTGATTGTAGGTTCTCCTCTGAGGTCCATGGCTTCACTAGCACAAGGTAGTTGGCTAGGCTTCCAGGACAGAACATGATTTCATACCTATTGAGTTAATCTTAAGTCCAATTAAAAATCTACTGGTTACCTCCAAAATATGGGCACCACTATTGTACCTTTAAGGTTATTGTGCTTTGCTGGCCATCATTGTGGTTCATAGCCACCATAGCTGGATAAGACTCTTGGTTGTTTCTCTGGCTTGATCGCTTGCAAAGCATCTTCTTGTAGCATGAAATCTAGAGAGGCGGAATTTAAGTAACATCCTGGGACTTCCGGGTCTTGTATCTAAAGTGCATTGTGTCTCTGGGAGACAAACAAGGTTAATAACATATAATAACCCATATTGTTCTGAGAGTCTATTGGATTCCACTGATAAACAATTTCAATGGGGATTTCTCATGACTGGTATTGAATTTTTGTTAGATAATCTATGGCTGTTTGGGGGAACATTGTCAGCACAAGTAATATAGTTCCATTTAACCTATATGTTTATATAGATACACATAGACAATATAATTTTAAGTAAATAAACAGTCATATGATTGATTCCTTATAGGTTTTTCAAATGTCCTTAGTGTTATTCTTTTCCTTTTTCCTTCCTCTTTTTCTGTATTGACTTCCCCAGCCCCTACAATTAAAATACCTCCCCACATTATACCCATTTACCTTTTGAAATTTAAACCTATTGCAATGAATTTGTGATGCCCAAATAGTATTGGATATATGGTCTTCCACTGGATCATGATTGGCTTACCATGGGCTGAACTATTAGAGAAAACTCTTTCCTGATTCTATCAGCTAATAATTACCAATAGTTTCATACTAGGGGTGGAATTTTATGTATAGCTCTGATCTATATGCTCAGATTTTGTCTGGCTTTGGCTTTCACAGGCTTTGTTCATGCTGTCACAACCACTGAGAGTTCATACATGCAGCTGCCCTGCCATGGCATGAGACACTATTTCCTTGTAGTCAATCATCCACTGACTTTGGCCCTTACATTCTTTCCTTCTCCTTTTCTACAATGAGCCTTGGAAGTTTGGTGTGTGATATAGATGTTCCATTTAATGCAGAACATTCTGACGTCTTTTATTTTCTGTACCTTTGCTGGTTATGGGTCTCTGTGTTAAATAACATCCATGGAAACCAGCAGCTTCTCAGATGAGGGTTAAGAGATGGTGTGTTTTCAGTATAATTTTAAGTCATAAATAGTAATGCTCTGTATTTGGCAGAACAATGGTAAGCACATTCTCCCTTAAAGCCTATAATATGTCTAGCCACAGGTTCTTGCCAGAGTAATGGTGACAGCAATGGGTTTTCTCATGGAGTGGGACTTAAATCCAATCAGAAAGTGGTTGGTTACTCCAATGATGTTTGTGCTATTATTATGTCAGTGGGTATGTTTTTCTAGGCCAGTCATTAAGATAGCTCTCAGGATTCATAGCATGATTGATGATCACTTTTTTCTTCCAGTAATGTGCATACCACCTTCAGAAATATGAAAATTAATCAGTGGAGATGAAGCTTCCAAATGAAGAATTAGAATTAGATTGAACTAGTAAACTTCAAAAATTATAAAGTAAGAAGATGTAGCTTAATTGTAGGTAGCAAACAAACACAGAAGTAGCCAACACAAAAGCCTTTCTCATTATGGATATATAATGCAATTTGACATTTGATCCTCTTGTCTTGTTATCAATATTTGTCTGTTAAGTAATACCCTTCTGAGATACTCTAACACCCCATGACTTACTGTACTATCCTAATTTTTGTTTGTTTTTTCTTCACATTAGTTATTTTTTTTCTACTTCCATGTTCTTGTTAGCTGAATGCTCCATAGAAACCCTGTGTAAATTTCTGAAGTTTTCCCGCTCCTGAAAAATTTCCACTCTAATACCCTGACACAGAACTATTGTTCTGAGATTTCATTAGACTTTGTTTAAATGCTCCCTCGGGATATCATGGCCTGAAAACTCTCTGAAGACAGAAAAGTTGGAGCAACAGTAGGAATAGCCTCAGTGTTTTCCCTGTTTCAAGAATCATTGTCTTTTTTCTGATATCTAATGTTTTAAAAATATTTTTTAGTGAATTCAAGATTTGTTTTGACTCAGGATAAAGGGTAATATTTGCATTGGTGATATAGTGGTAAACCTAGCTGCCTTCCAGGATAAATGGTAACTCTGACCCCTGTTATTCTATCTTGACAAGAAATAGAAGTCACTACCATAGTTTTGGATGCTTTATTTAGTTATGAGATCTGGCACATTAATAGAATATAGGTAAATGGGATATGACAATTTAGATAATTGAAATAATTATTAGAAATGGCATGAGCTTGTAAATGTTTAAAAAAATGATTGTTTTGATCGCCGGAGACTGAATTTATTAAATACATAGTCTCTCAGCTCTATGTCTGAGAACCAATTTTTATGAAAGGATTGATAATTGGCATGCATAGACATAAATATTTAGATCCTGAAGGAGAAATAAATTTTGCTCTAAAAATGTTTCACCAAATAATCTGTTTCAAAGTAACATATTCTAATGTGTTTAGACTTATAATTGCTTCAGATTGCTTTTTTAAACCTCATGTTCACTGCTTTGTAGAAAGCAGTGTGTGTCTCCTGTCCAGCAGCTGCACTTTACATGTCAAACTTTCATACTTGGTCCTGTAGATGCTGTCAGACATTACGAATTACACTTCAGTCAACAGTCAAGGTATACCAAACATGTTAGTCAAATGTGATGGTTTGAATGTAATTGGCCCCTATAAGTTCACAGGGAGTGGCACTAGTAGGAGGTGTGATCTTGATGGAGTAAGTGTGACCTTGTTGGAGGAAGTGTATCACTGTGTGGGGTGGGCTTTGAGGTATTATATTCTCAAGTCATGCCAAGTGTTCCAGTTTACCTCCATTTGCCTGCAGATCAAGATGGAGAACCCTCAGCTTGTTCTCCAAAACCATGTCTGCCTACACACTGCCATGTCCCACCATGATGATAATGGAATAAACCTCTGAATGTAAGCCACCCCAATTATAAGAGTTGCCATGGTCATGGTATCTCCTTATAGCAACAAAAACCCTAACTAAGGCAGAGTAATGTATAAAAGAATGAGGTAGTTCCTTAATCGGGATGGATGGATGGATGTCAAAGTACACAAGTCAGCAAACATCAGCTGCAAAGGTCCAGAAAGAAAATAGTTTAGGTTTACAAGCCATATGATGCTTGCTGCAGCTACTAATCTCTATAGTTGTTGCTTAAAGGCAGTTACAGAAAATAGGTAAGCAAATAATATATTCCAGCAAAACTGAATGAACAAGAAACATATTAACATAACAATAGTAGTGTCACAAAGGTGAGAAGAAATGTTATGCACCATAAAAAAGAAGAGATTTGTACACTCTCATATCATCTAGTAAGGGTATCAATGAGGATTCTGAAACTTGCCAATGGTGTATAACTGTGCTGATTTTAAAAATGTCAAGCCCAGGAATCAAATTTGTGTACCCTATTATTCTAGTGTATCTGTCTTAGCTAAAGGATCCAAGAAACTCAATGAATCTTAATGATAAATATTTTCTCATTTAAATGGAATTACAATGAGAAAGTTTCAATAAATAACAGCTGATTTGACCCTCAAAAAAAAAAAAAGAAGAGATTTGTGTGTCAATACTTGGTTTGTAAATACAATGAAAAACATAATGTAGAGGGCAGTATTTGAGTAGGCATATTAATAGTAGGATTTCAGTAAGCAGAAATGAGGACATAAAACCAGAAAACCTGAAATAAATAAGAGATAGCTAAGCACTCAAGATTTGGGGAAGAAAATGGAGTCATCTGTTAAGTTATAGGGTTGATTATATTAAGTGGTGAAGTAGAAAAATAAAGAAAGGTAAACTCCTCACATCAATCTTGAAGGAGGTAATGACATCCTGTGGATCTGCTAATCTCCTTTTTGATCCTCTGTCCCATTCTCCTTTTCTCTTCTATTTGTCTTTATACTTGTCTTGCTCCCCTACTAGATAGCACTTACATTTTGACAGTTATTGCATACTAATTACATTTGGGTCCTCACTGTTCCTACCACGGAGAAGGAACCTAATAGCATAGGAAAAATGCATATAGGATTAATAAATAAAACTACACACTTCAGCCCAACCCATTGGAATTTTCCAGATAAATGTTTAAAACGTAAAATGGTTTGAAGATCAGCCTACTGACAAGGAGTAGAAATGTTCACTACTTATAAGATTAACAACTTTGTTTTCAGCAAGGCTTTGGTAAAAGACCTTGTAATTATGCATAGGTTAATTCCTTTAATTCGTCCATCATTTAGATTTGATTATAATTACTAGTCACTTGAAATACATCTTCTAAGTTGCAATTCTCTACAGTCTACTCAGGGGAAAATCCATATAGGTAAGTACTGGGGTCTTATTTTTAATCAAAAGGTTAATTAAGTAAATTAATCTTTGTGTTTGAATACATCTTGCATGGAATTTGGAATAAATAATTTAAATGAGTTCAAATCAAATCAGTGTGATATTAAATGAATATTAAAGTTTAGGAAGTAAGTTAAATGTTCATCTTCTATTAATTATGTAGCAAATATAATCTGAGAGCATCCACTGACAAAATGAATAAAGACAACCAAATGACAGGCAAATATGGCTTCTTACTGTGTACATATGGCAGAGAGTAGGATCAAAGTCCCTAAAGGGAGAGCTTCTAGAAGGATCAAAAAGTGACACCATCCATTAGCAGGGTCTGTTTACACAACCCTCGTGTGTCTGTGACATTGTGTAGATGGTAGTTTATCAGCAATATTGTTCTTTTGTTAATAAATGTCAGGAAATACATTCAAGAAAATATAAGAGCCAAAGAGTATGTCACTATATAAAATCAAATATTATATATATATATATATATATATATATATATATATATATATATAGTTGCTGTGGGAGCTCCTTCTGATCCTTCAGCCAGTAATCTTTTAAGATATGGTACTGTGGGAGCTCCTTCTGCTCATTCAGCCAATAGACTTTAAGATGCCAGCCCACTTGGGTGTGGTATCTTATACTATAAATGCAGCTGTAAAGCATGTGCTCTCTCTTGCTTTCTGCTGCTAGAATTGTTTTAGGCAGTTTGTCTCCCATTCCCAAACCATAAGGACCAAACACTGAAGTTTGAATTGCAATGAACAATAACAAAATGTGATAGTGATTTGCATGACAAAGGGTCAAAGGACTCAACTGAATAAACTCCCATTGACCAAAGCTGGAAATATTCAAGAAACAAAGTTGTATTGGATTACAAGCTATATATTAAATTATGTATCTGTGACCCTATGCTGATCATATATTGCATATTAATTATTGCATACTATATTGTAAATGTTACATAAATTGACTGAGAGACTAGAAACAAGTATTGCATGCAGATGAATGCCAAATAATTTCTGTAGACATTATGTCCCAAAAGAGTAAATCCTATCTCCTGACTGAGTGAAGGTTTCCCATAGTAATTTCATTCCAGCCAGGAACATTGATGTACACCTTTAATTCCAGCACTCAGGCAGCAGAAACTGTCCTAGTTCTGTGATTTGGTAGCCAGCCTGGTCTACATAATGAGTTCTAGGCCAATTGGTGCTACTTAGTGATATTCTGTATCAAAAACATAATTTTGTTAGAAAGAGCAAATAATAAATAGCATGATTAATAAAAACCCAGAGACAGATATTGAGGTTCAACCTGAAGATCACAAAAGCAAAACAGGCAGTGACTGGTTCTTATTTTTACCTCAGTCCAAAATGGTGATTCTTTCTCCAGGAATCTCAGAATGAGACTGTGTCTGAGAGCTGTCTCCTCCTATTTTATAATCCACTCTAGGGCTGGGATTAAAGGCTTGCCCCACTGGGATTAAAGGCATGCATGCCCAGTTTCTATGATAAACTAGTGTGGCTACTGGGATTAAAAATGTGTGTCACCACTCCCTGGTCTGAGGCTGACCAGTGTTGGTGTTTTACTCTCTGGTCTTCAAGCAAACGGTACTTATTAAAACACAAGTGAAATATCACTACATATACAAAGGAGAAAATTACAGAATGGAAAGACTTGACCAGTACTTCCTCTGCTAGTGAAAAATCATGTCAATAAGCTGTGATATGATATGTTGTGGTGTGATGAGAATGGCACTTACCTCTGTCGTCTTCCCATCAGTTCATAATCTTGGTTTAGACATGAGAAAAAATTCTATAACTCTAAATTGAGAAACATTGTAAAAATTTTTTGGATAAAACTCCTCAAAACTATCAAAGTCATCAAAAAAGGAATGTTTAGAGGAGAAAAGTAAAGTCTAAGAAGCCCATGAATAAAGGCATGATAATGATGAAACATCATGTACTATCATAGATGGAACCTCTGATTAACTGAATCGTAAGTTAAACTTAGGTCCTGTGTTCACCCCAAAAATTGTTCTCAAGGGAACAAAGTCACACACACACACACACACACACACACACACACTACTTGGCTGCCTAGAGATCCACCAGATAGTTAATGGGGCAGTAGACCAAGGAAAAAGAAAAGCTATGTCCAGAATAAGGAGTGATGAACAGGATAGATTAGCACCTACCCATTAGAGGTATAGGAATACTATCATAAAATATCTAAAATTGAGGTGGGATACAGAGTTAATTTGACACAAATAATTAGTACTTTTGAAAATGTGCAAGTCCCAAATCACTTATTTAAGCTTCTAAAATCTTCCAAATTCTGATAATCAAAGGGTTTCCTGTAGCTCATTTCATAGCATAGCCTGTTGAAAACTAATGGGAGACTAATTATATCCTTCTTCACATACCGCATTTAGTGTGAATATTCATACAGTTTTCCAAAGAAATATTAATATATTTGATTACAGGGTCTTCTCCAAGCCCCACTAGGATTAAGCAATGTATAATATGTTTTATGTACTAAAGTATTACCTTAAACATTTTAAAAACTCTGAGTTGCAGTGCATAATTTCTCTCATGAGGTTCACAAGGGATAAGTTTGTAATAGTAAGCATATTGAAGTATATAAATATTTATTCCTACATAATTCTGAGAGCAAGAGCCACAAAAATAAAAAAAACAAGAGAAACCAAAAAAAAAACCTTGAAACAATGGAAGAAAAAAAAACCCATAATGACTTTGCTCTGGAAATGATTTAATATAGACTAATCTCATTAATAATACTTTATTTTTATATAATGTCTATACTCTTCAAATTTCCATTGCATTCTTTATTATTTTAACCATTAATATAAATCTTGACAATAAGTAGTGAAAGGACTGTTATAATTGTTTTACAGAAAACAGGAGTAACCAGAGAAAAGTTTACTAGACAAAGAATAGGGTCTTACTACCAGTAGCTCTGATGGGAGACAGTTTATTCAATTGGCATTTTCAAGGCAAAAATATAACAAAAGCTACTTGAACTGCAGTTTATTTGGTCTTTGGGGGACTTTATGAAAGACAGACTTTAGAAATCTCTATGAATGTTGTGGTAAGAATAATAGAGTCAAGAAAATGTCCAATGTAACTATACTCTACTTTTTGCCAGATCTTCAATGTTTGAAGATATTTTCTTAATTTGCCTTGCCTTTACAATTTACATCTTCCATAAAACAGATTTTGATCTTCCCTTTTTATGTATATGGAAGCCAAGTTTCAAAGTGTTATATGCCATCAAATAAACATACAAGCATTAACTGATAAGAAATTTTATTTCATTTTTTTACTTTCTAATTGTAATGACTTGTATCCTTTTTTAATATAAAGATATTCCCTTTAAAACCAAATCTTGTGCAACCACTGTGGAAGTCAGTGTTTCGGTTTCTCAGGAAATTCGGGATCAACTTACCCCTGGACCCAGCAATACCACTCCTGGGAATATACCCAAGAGATGCTCTATCATATGACAAAAGCATTTGTTCAACTATGTTCATAGCAGTATTATTTGTAATAGCCAGAACCTGGAAACAACCTAGATGCCCTTCAATGGAAGAATGGATGAAGAAAGTATGGAATATATACACGCTAGAGTACTATGCTGCGGTAAAAAACAATGACTTCTCGAATTTTGCATGCAAATGGATGGAAATAGAAAACACTATCCTGAGTGAGGTGTCCCAGACCCAAAAAGATGAACATGGGATGTACTCGCTCATAATTGGTTTCTAGCCATAAATTAGCGCCACGGAGTCTACAATAGGTGAACCTAAAGAAGCTAAGTAAGAAGGTGAACCCAAGGAAAAACATATAGTTATCCTCTTGGCTAAGGGAAGTAGACCCAATTGCCGGGGAGAAAATTAGGATCTTGGGGGTGGGGTGGGATGGGGGTAAGGGGAGATGGGGAGAGAAAAGGTAGAAGGGAAGGAGGGGGGATTTGGGGAATCAGGAGAATTGGGATAAAGGAAAGGTGGATAGGGGAGCACGGAACCACAATTCTTAGTTAAGGGAACCACTTTAGGGTGAGCAAGAGATTTGACCCTAGAGGGGCTCCCAAGTGCCCAACATGAGGTTCCCAGTTAGTTCCTTGGGTAGCTGAGGATTGGGAACCTGAAATGACCCTATCCGAGAGCAATTCTGACGAATATCTTGCATATCATCATAGAACCTTCATCTGGTGATGGATGGAGACAGAGACAGAGACCCACACTGGAGCACTGGACTGAGCTCCCAAGGTCCCAATGAGGAGCAGAAGGAGGGAGAACATGAGCAAAGAAGTCGGGACCACGAGGCGTGCACCCACCCACTGAGACAGTGGAGCTGATCTACTGGGAGCTCACCAAGGCCAGCTGGACTGTGACCGAAAAAGCATGGGATAAAACCGGACTCTCTGAACATGGCGAACAATGAGGGCTGATGAGACGCCAAGGACAATGGCACGGGGTTTTGATCCTACTTAATGTGCTGGCTTTGTGGAAGCCTAGCCAGTTTGGATGTTCACCTTCCTAGATATGGACGGAGGGGGGAGGACCTAGGACTTACCACAGGGCAGGGAACCTGGACTGCTCTGTGGACTGGAGAGGGAGGGGGAGAGGAGTGGGGGGAGGGGTAGAAGGGTGGGAGGAGGGGGAGAAGGGTGGGAGGAGGGGGAGGGAAATGGGAGGCTGGGAGGAGGTGGAAACTTGTTTTTTGTTTATGTTTTTTTTTCTTCTTTTCTTAATAAAAAAAATTATTTAAAAAAAAAAAAAAAAAAAAAAACCAAATGTGTCTTCTCACCAAGGAGAAAGTAATTATATATTTAGTATCAACTTATAGAAAATACAGTTTCAGACTCATAAATTTATTGTATATTAATATATGGCCATGCCAACTTTTATATGCATTTTATAACTAAAGTATAAAATAGAAAGCATAATATTTATTAATTCCACCCAAAATACTTGGTATAAATATGGGTTGCCAGAAATGTCTAAGGTCTTCCCATCTGCTGTAGTATATTTTTATTTAGACTAACAATATTTACTGATAGCAATAGTCAAATTAGAAATATAGATTTTATACATAAGTGGAGGACCCTAATCACAATATGCTTAGGACAGTGATTCTCAGATCATCCTAATGCTGTAGCCCTTTAATACAGTTCCTCACAGTGTGGTGACCCCCAACCATATATTTTCACTGCTACTGTATGTTATAATTTTGCTACTGTTAAGAATCATACTGCAAATAGCTGTGTTTTCTGATGGTTTTAGGCGACCACTGTAAAAGGGTTATCTGACCCCCAAAGGGCTTACAACCCCCAGGTTGAACACCACTGGCTTAGGATAATACCCCTTGCAACACAGGCACTCACTGAGCATTTGTCCTAACATTTCAGTGAGGCAATCTTTCAGTGAAGAAAAGCCCAAAGTTAAAACTATCCTTGGATCACAGTCTCTTACTGACCTTATGAGTCCATGACCAAGCCAGTTGTTAAATTAACGATCTCTAGTGTTACTGTGGTGTCTAGAATACTTTTATACATCAAGTTTTCTACAGCATGTATTGTAAAGGTAATTCATTTCTTCATCCTTTAAACTTCTACCACTCTTCCTCAGGGAATCACCAAAATTTTCTTTCCCAGGTGGATAACCATGACCCTGATGCTGAGAAATATTAAACTATAAATCATAAATACTATGGAGGCAGGGAGACATTATGTTCTTAGTATAGCACAGAGCTTGACATCAAACAGACGTTCAATGTGTATGTATCAAAGAAAAACTAGAAGAACTGGAGGATAATGGATAATTTTCCACTGAAGGAAATCCCACATCAGAAGAAAAAAATCGTCAACATTTGAATATTTCAATTATGCCCTGTATACCTTAGAACTTATTTTCTCTTGTAATGAACTTGTTTGTGTCCTTCTGTACACAATGACAATGTTTTGATAATTTAGGTTTTAGTATGGGAGACCTAGTCCAAGTTAACCCTTCAGTTCGGGCCCTCTGTGTCTCTGTGCCTTCTACCCCTCAAACACTATCTATTCTTAGCATTTGCAAGTCTTCTGTTACTTTGTAAGATTCCAAACTCTTAAAGCTATTGGGAAATCCAGCCACAAGGACTGTTTTATTTAAGCAGGAGGGAAACTCAATATTGTTTAAGCGATTGACATCATTTGTTCATTTTACCTTTAATGTGAATGCTTTCGTGTATCTTTAATTACATTGCTTGACATAACTGTTGCAGTAATAAACAGAAATCCTATAAAATATGTGAAAATATGCATAGTAAAAACAGTTGTCAAATGATGATTTCTCCAGAACATGTTTCAGTTTTGGTTTGGTTTTTCGAGACAGGGCTTCTCTGTGGATCTCACCCTGTAGACCAGACCTGGAACTCACAGAGATCTGCCTACCTCTGCCTCCTTGAGTGCTGGGATTAACCACCTGCAACACCACCACCTGGTTTAGAACACATGCTTTAGAAGGGAGCGTTACATGTTTAGCCTTAACTGTTTCTACACCTATGCACTACTTTCCCTTTTCATTTTCCTGACATAGTAACAACCAACCCACAGGAAGCAGAGACACATTTTAGTGCCTGTAACTTTTACTTTGTTTAGGTTGAAAACTTAGCTTACAAAGTAGCAACTTTCCCTGTGCTATTTTCACATACAGTTTCAGTTGATGCCCCCTATACATTCCTTCCACTATTTGCTTGCCTTCAAAATTTATGTTGGAGGTAATAAAAAAAATGCTGTTCTTGAATTTTCTATTTTTTTGCTGAGAGGTAAGAGGTACATAGCAGATGTGCTTAGGAAAGGAAGTAGACAATGGCTTGCCATAGTTGTCTGGAAGGTACCAAACATTGTGTGATAATCTCACAAGGCAAATACTTACTGAGGAAATGCGTTGTTTGCACCATGTGGAAGGAATATGACACCATGAAAAGAGCCAACACGTTCTGTTCTATCACATAGACTACATTTTCTGAGCATCCCCTCCTTTTCCTTTTTACTGGAAAAATATATTCAGGTCTAAATTAAATGTTGCATACAATTCATATGTGCACATTATAGAAGAAGATACAAAGCATTTTCAGTATCCCCTGGAGGTTCTATTTCCCATTCAAATCAATAGGTCCCCTCAGAGGCACTCAAATTTCTTATTTAACATTTGGTTTATTTTTCTCTTCTAAAATTATTTTAAGTAGCATTTTTATAGTCTGTGTTCTCTCATGACTGGCTGCTTACAGGAACCCTCTTCCTCTGAGATGTAGTCATGGGATTTGTGTACTTACTTTTTTTCCCCTGTCCTTATTCCTTCTCTTGTCAATCCACATCTTTTCCAGTTGTAGGCCATCTTGTCTTGTATACTCAGTCAAAAGTTGGTATGTGATTTTATGGAAATATGCACGTATTCATCTTGAGAATATAGCTATAAACCAAAAGGTTGGGCAACAGATTATGAATATACTTAATTCCAGTGTTGTGTTAAAGATTTTCTCAAGTAGTTCAAACAATTCGCTCTTTCAGCAATATACTACAATTCCTAATACAATGGATATCATTATTTTCAGGAACTTTTTGTTCAAGTACTCAAATGTTTCTCTGGTAGCTCATCATAGTTTTGCCTGGCATGCCTCTAATGCCTAATGATACTGAGAAAACATTCTTTTTGTGTGTAATGTCCCGTTAGTTATCACTTATGAAGTGCTTGTTCTGTTTGTGTCCATTATTTTAGTATGAAAGTACAGTTCAAGTAGAACTCTTATATCCAACACTCTGTTGAGTTCTACATGATTTACCTAAAGGAGTCAAATTAGCTTTGTCATGGGGAATGGTTTTTTGCCTTTTTAGAAGCTCTTTGTGATAACTTTAGAACAGTGGTTTTAAAAGGACCAGTTTCTTCACGATTAGAATTCTATATTGTAAACTTTCTTTCCTGCATATTTTATCACATGTGTAACAAATTCCACAGTTTAGTGAATCAAATGAAGCACATGGATGAAAATAGCATAATGAAATCCATTCTTTTGTATGCTAATTTATCTGAGTTTGAGGATTCTGATGCCTTGTCTCTAAAGTAGGGATTGTAACAGGACTTGCCTCATTATTTTGTACTGATCACTGGAACTATGGGAAGTTCTTCAAGTGAGGCCCCATTTAGAACCAATCACCAATGGGCATTGGCCATTGATACTATTCTGGAGGGTTCAGATCAGGTTTTTACTGTATCTAATCAAGTTTAGAACGTTACCCAACAAATGTGGAAATAGTTGACCTATTGATGTATTGATTAGCCTACTGCCTGGACAATATCTGAGTTGAAGTCTATTACTCTAGGCCGGGCTGTATGAAACAAACACTGAAATGATCTCTGAAGCCTGCTGTAAATGTTTGTTCAGGTACATTTGGTTTTGAGGATACAGAATATAGCTAATGGTTCTATTAGTATATGAGTTAGGAGCATCCAGACACATTATAGTTATTCATGACTAGCAAATTTTCATTCAGGTTCTGAGGAGAAACTAAAACATTTAGGAGCAAAAGAGTTGTTTCTTTTCCAAACAGCCTTGAACACAGGAATCTTTTAATAGTCTAGGAACTTAGGTTCTATAAGAATTATTTTGTGAAACCTCTAGAATATTCCATAAAAGTTACAGATTTAAGGGCATCTTAATGGCTAGAAAAAGCAAGTCCAAAGTGGTAGGGGAAGAAACCACCTAAAAGAATTCTCTCTGCCAGTAACTTACAGGAAACCATGAGCTTTTGCTCTCATTAGGTCCATCTGCCTGGGCCAGGTGCCTGGCAGTTCTTCCGCTAATGAGAATCTGCTCTTCTTAATACTGAAAGAAATAAGTCTTCATCTCTACCCTTTTGCGTGTGCCAGTTGCATGTCAGAAACAATTTTTCCAGAAACAGTCACTTTTAGACACAGCCAGGAAGGCTCATTCAGTGTTCCAGCTCCTTGCAGAGTGGATGCAATGAGGACAGAGAAACATCCCAACTGCCTGTCTTTCTTCTGCTGGCTTGCTAGATTTAGAAAGGAATCATACAATACATATCCTTTATCAAAAAATATCATTAAGATATTGGCTTCCCATAAATGTACATATAAAAATATGTGATTTGTACTTTTTTCATAATGCATCCTGTTACAGATATGTGGATTTCTTGGTATTAGTATTAAATATCCATACAACAGGCAGCTATTTTTTTAGTTTTTCTTAAATTTCATATTTTTTAAAAAAAATAACTTTCTACTACATGTTTTATAAGAAACTCATCATTGGGAGTCAGTTGTTTTAAAGAAAGGTAAACCTAGGTTTTTGTTTTACATATTCTTATTGGGGCAGTGTAGGCAGTTCAAAAAAATTCTGCTTACACCTGTGTGATATTTTCCTTTAGAACTTACAGTCTGATGAGGTAACATGTGCCACTGTATGTGGTACAATTGAGTCTAGAAGAAGGAGACTATCTGGGTAGGCCAATCCAATCAACTGAGACCCGTTAAACAAATGGAGAACTCTAACTGGTATGGAAAACAATCAGAAAGGTACAGGGACTAGAGATATAGCTCGGGTGGTATTGTTTGTTTAACATGTATAAGGGCCCTGGGTTGGATTCCAGAACCTTATGAAATCTATGTACGGTAGTACCCTCTAGAGATGGAGGCAGAAAGATCAGGAGTTCAAGGTCATTCTTCACTACATAGTTACCTTACCCTGAGCTAAATGAAAGCCCACAAAAAAAGACCCCAGAGTATTTCAAAGCACAAGGGATATACATCTTAGCTTATAGATGCAAGAAGCTATAAGAGACACATGGGTAACTTTAATCATAAGAAACTGAGAGAGGCTCTCGGCTCTCAGAGATCAACAAATTAGGTACCTCTCTCCCACAAGAAATTGTGTTCTGCCAATAACTGGGATGAGGGGAGAAGAAGACTCAAGATTCTAATGAGAACACAGCTTTCTGAGACATTGATTTCAACATTGTGACTCTAAACACAGCAGTAAAACATACTCTGTCAGGCTTTCAGCCCAGAGAAATGAGCTGATAAATGTGAGTTGTTAAAGCCACTAAACTCATGGCCCATTTCAAATATATTACATAGCAACAGAAGACTAATATACCCAGTTTTTGCTCACCTTGTTCTCTTAAATGGCAATGAATGAGGACAGGATAGAGAAACTAAAATGGTCTGATAAACACTCAAAGATTAGGTCAGGTTATTCTAGGTCATCTCACCAGAAAGCGACTCCACTTATCATCTTGATAGCAATTGTCATAATTGTCATTAGGCCAGGGAACAACGAGTACTGAGCATGTCAGTGAGAGGCTAATGGTTCACTAGATGCCATGTTTACCAATCATTCCCACTTAAATGGGAATTCTAGCAAAATGTACTTTTGCTTTCAGTTTTCTTCTTAGTTTACGGAGCCCTTCACCAATTCTGTAACAAGAAGACTGAAGTCTAGGCAAACCATAATAGCTCTCTCTCTCTGTGGAATGGAAAGAAACTTATATCATACATATTTGCCACAAAATGCACTCTGAAAACATAGGCAAGCTCTTACAAAAGTGAGAGGTAGGAAGTGGAGACAACCCATTAAGCCATTTCCCAAAATCCAGGGAAATAAAATAAGGGGATAGAAGAAAAAAAATCTCTTAAGAGAAATAAGATGGGTTCTGAGTCCTTTTTGTTAGTAGTATCATTTGGATGTGAAATGGTCCCCAAATGTTCATCGGCTAAATGTTTGGTCTTTAACCTGCAGCACTAACAAAAAATGGTGTGGCCTAGTTAAGTGATTGGGGTCATACTTTTGAAGAATATTTGGGGTTCTTTACCTCTTATCTCTATCTCTGCTTAGAAAACAAGCTACTTCTACCTCATGATTCCACCATGGTGTACAGCACTTCCTGTCATGCTCCCTGTAACGACAGTCATAAATTCTCCCTCTGAAATTGTAAGCCTCCAATGATAATCCTTGAGCCTTATCATAGCAATAGATCAATTGTCATAGCAATAGCAAGACACTTGCTAAGCAAATGATCTATCATTGAGCTAAATTTCCAAACCTTTGGTGTAGTTTTAGTTTGTATCTCTTTAATGATTAGTGAAGTTCGGCATCTTCTTTTCATGTCTTTTTGAACCATTTGTAGTTCATTTCTTGATGACTTCCTCACTCTATTTATTGAATGGGTTATTTGATTTATTGATTTATTTTAGTTTTTTGTGTATTCTAAATATTAAGCCTTGTCAGCTGTATAGAGAGTAAAGATTTCCCCCATAATATGAGCTGTCTCTGCACTTGGTTGTTTCCTTTACTGTGCAAGGCTTTTTAATTTGATGAAGCCCATTTGATAATATGTAATTTTTGTGAGGAAAAAGTGCAGTTGTAATAACGTGGTAAATAAAGCATTGTAAATACCTGTGCCATTGTCTCCAGTAAAAACCTGAAAAGAAAATGCCCAGAGTCTCAAAACACGGTAATTCATTTTATTATCCTAACTTACAGTATTTTCTCTGCTAAGATTTCAGACGATGGGTTTTATTTATATTTTTAATTAACATACTTTAAAAATTAGAATGCTTGTATTACCTAGCAGTAAATTTCATTTCCTACTTGAGTGATTCGAAATAGTCAAAAGTATTGCTCTAGCCTTAGACATTCTTGCTAGTCAAATTATAATAATTTGAAGGAAAAGGATAAGCAGAAGATAATTCAGTTCATTAGTGGTTTTTGGATTTATGTTTTGAGATAAGCAATTGGTTTCTACTTTCTTCCTGTCTAATGTTAAACTGTAGTACCAATAACAATACTTAAGGAATGCCATAAATAGCATTCAATATTAAATCATTTACATGTAAAGAAGAATTTTGATGATAGCACAAGTAAAATTGCATCTGGCACGGTTTTATTGTATGAAAATTAACGAGAAATATTGATGTTTAAACCACTGATGTGACTTTATGAACCACATGAATTACACACATGGGTAATGATGACTAGGAAAGCGTTGATCTATTCTATTTGCTATGCCTATGGCTTGATTTACAAACTTGAATAGAAAAAATAGATAACTGTGGAATAGATAATATATTTTAATTTGAGACTCAGATTCTCCATAAATGTCAAAGTACGTAAGAAGTATTCCTCCTTATCTGGCAAAGGCAAACATTTGCCTGATACTTTTATTGTCCCTGGTTCTCACCATAATGGCTATTGATGCTTCATATTATTATCAGAATATATTTCTCATTCTGTTTCTCTGAAAAAAAAATGTAAAGAGTTACTGCAAATCCTTTTTGGTCTTTTCCTCTTTGACCCCACAACTTTATACTGACACACATATGCATGCAAATGAAAAAGTCATTTTCCCAAGCAACCGTTTTGAAGATAGATACAAACAAAACATAACTCTCAACATATTCTCTTGCATCTTTGTAATTAATCTAAGAAAAAAATTAGAACAAGAACACAGAGCTTTTGGAATAGTTCACCTGGACTTAATAGACTTGATGCATTATTAGATTGTTGGTTTTCTCATAGAGTCCAATGGGCATCCTTTGGAAAATCATTAAAGAACTTTCGTATGTTGTGTTGACAATGTCCATTTGATGGTGTGTGTTGCTCAAACTTTGCTGTCTTATTTACACAATATCACCATTGATTCTTTGTTAATTAAGAAGTACCACAAATCTAGTGTATGAAAAATTACTTCTACCATTTAACCTGACTTTTCTGTTGCACCATTAAAACTCTTCCTCTCAAATAAGTGAATACAGTTGATAGCACTATGGAAGATCAGGATGAACTAACTCATCAGGAAGAGTAACTACAACAGCCTACAAAAAACTAACCAATTTACTGGTGTACTTAATATCAAAACCTTCTTAAAATGTGCCATATCTGTCACATTATTTAATATAAATGTATGTGTTTTTATATATTGGATGTGGCATATACAAATATAGATATATGAATATATTTTCTATAAATATAGATATAAATAATTTAAATATACAGAAATAGATATCACATTTAACACACATAGACATGTAAATATGTTATGTAATATTTAATACAGTTATCTATATTAAGGATACTACTTATAGATGATAGAATTCAAGCATACACACACATATATATTCTAGACTGAGTTTGCATGGATGGCTAGTAAGTAGCAGAGGCCAAATGAGATTTTAGAAATTTTAGAGTACAAATCTATGTACTTATGGTCATTTCTAGGGCATATAAATTCTTTTAATTTGGCACAAAGTATCATATTGACTAGCCATGCTTGTTCCTTCGGGACTCTTTCTGAATTTCCTAGGCAATTAATTTAATTTTTTGATTTATTCATCTCACGATGGAGTAAGTAGAGATTCTGGCTCACCTAATTATCTCATTGTATAATTTTATAAACTGAGGTAAGAGAATTTCTGTGACTTGCAATCTTTAGAAAGGGATTGTGGCAAGAATAGAATTTGAATTTGAATTCAGAAAATGATGCCCTAAAAACCTCACTTTCAACTACAGACTCTCTTTTTATCCCCACATAGCTTGTTTAAAACCTTTGCATTGAGAAGAAGTAGAGAAGGTTAACTTAATAGAGAGGGCCAAAGTTGGTCTTTGATGAGTATAAAGTATTTAAGAGACAGTAACTGAAATGTGTAAAAGGTTTTCTGGTAGAGTAAGTAAGAATGATATAACACATAAAGGAGGATTGGCAAAGATGGAGAGAGCTCATGAGCAGGGAAGAGTGGGCATCCTAGTTGTAATAACACACAGCTTTGCCTAGGTGGGCATGATCCCTTGATGATATTGAAGATATTAAGTAACTGTTTATGCTAAACTTCAATTTTCCCTTCCCTTCCTTCAATCTACGTTCCATGGCTTTATAAAAATACATAACAAACACCACCTATAGGTCAGGGTTTCACATATGCAAAAACCCAAGTAAATCAAGCAAAATAGGTCATTGCTCACTTTTGCATTTGCTGAACAGAACCCGACATGGTGAAGCATGAACAGATGTTGGACACCATACAAAGGGATTCATCTATAAAAAGACAAAAAGGAGAAGGAGCTAGGCGAAGAGAGAGTAAGAGAGATAGTAGGGGACTACTTCAGGAATTGCTTTGGGAACAGCCAGACTTGGGAGTCAAAGACCATTTTGTAGAATGTCAAAAATACTCCTATTCCACAATACTTGTAATATCTGGTAGAGCCACAACAGAAAACTCTCAAAACTCTCATCCCGAGGATGCTGGAGAGGACAATTTGGAAGTAAAGGAAACAAGCAGTGTGAATTTGCTAATAAAGAACATGCCATAAGTCAGGAAACATGAATGAGGAGAAAACTGATGGGAATCTAAGAAGAGACATTCTTTCATTTATGGAAAGTGGATGGGAGTTTGTGGATTTGTGTGTAAAGGAGTACTTACATTTATAGTCATTTCTCTTTTTAAAAAAAAGAAAATAGATTCTTCTCTCATACAACACATCCCAAACACAGTCTTTTTTCCTTTCACACCTCCCATCTGCTCCCTCTCCATTTCCCTTCACAAAGGAGCCCGGCTCCAGGAGACAACCAAACCTAACAGAACAAGATACAATAAGAAAAGACCAAAGCCCTTACACTCGGGCTGGGCAAACAACCCAACAGTAGTAAAAGAGTCCCAAGAGCAGACAAGAGTCAGAGAAATAAGCCCCCTCCCACTGTTGGAAATTCCACAAAACACCAAACTAACAGCCACAACATATTCGCAGAGGACCTGGTGCAGACACATGCTGCTCCTGTCTCTGTGAGCCCTTATGAAGCCTGCTTAATGAATTTTGGGGGCCATGTTCTCTTTGTGTCCTCCATCCTCTCTGGCTCCTACAATCTTTCCTCTCCCTCTGGGTTCCCTAAGTTCTGAGGGCAGGGACCTGATAGAGATCTCCAATGTAAACTCTCTCTTTCTGCAGAGGAAGCATCTCTGGTGAGGACTGGACAAGGAATAATCAATGAGTATAGCAGAATATCATTAAGAATCACTTCATTGATTTTTTTTAAACCAATCATGTCTCATGACACAGGTCTCAAATTAAAGCAGACAGTGATGGCCACTCCCATAAGTTCTGTGCCACCATTGCCCCAGCACATCTTACAGACGGGAAAGATTGTAGGTCGAGGGTTTTGTGCTGGGTTGGTGCCCAGATTTCTCTATCCTGAAGAATATTTCCTTGCACCAAAGAGAATAGAACATAGGAATGAAGGCTCCATACAGGCACCAGCTTGACCACTCTACTACCTTCAATGAGCCTTGTGAATAAGATTATGGGAATGCACATAAAAGCTGTGTTTTGAGATGGATAGTTTAAGCTTACAAAGAAATGAAGTAGGGGAATTTGAATAAGAAAAACAACTTAAATGGATGTGAACAGGAAAAGTTAAGAGCACAGATGAAAAATAATGAAATTTTTAGATCAACTGTTACATTGGATACATGAATGGTAATATGAAATATAGCGATCAAGTACAGCATATGACATCAGAGACACCTTTGGATGGCATACTACGTGGTTGGATCTTAATTTTTCAGGTTTTAAAGAGCTAATGACACTTTGTAAACACAGAAGGAAGACAATGTCTACTTCACAGGTTCTTTTGTTTTGTTTTGTGTTTTGTTTTTTTATTTATTTATTAAAGATTTCTGCCTCCTCCCTGCCACCGCCTCCCATTTCCCTCCCCCTCCCCCAATCAAATCCCCCTTCCTCATCAGCCCACATTGGAGCACCGGACAGAAATCTCAAGGTCCAAATCAGGAGCAGGAGAGAGAGCATGAGCAAGAAACTCAGGACCGCAAGGAGTGCACCCACACAGTGAGACAATGGGGATGTTCTATCGGGAACTCACCAAGGCCAGCTGGCCTGGGTCTGAAAAAGCATGGGATAAAACCGGACTTGCTTCACAGGTTCTTTATGAGCTATTAATGAAATAGTAGTGTAGAAATGGTTCATAAAATATTGAAGGAATTTATATTATAATGATTTTCAATTATTCATTCACTCAACAAAATTTTAATGAAGGCCTTTTATATATTAGATACAGTGTTGGCACTTGGCATTCATAAAAAATGATGTTTATCACTATGAATTAAAAATCACCTACTAGTGGGGAAGTGAACATTAAAACAAATATAATCAAATATTCTAAGGTGACTGTACATATGGTGTTATGAAAGTACACAGGGAGGCCTGAATGAATTCTTCCTTCCTGAATAGACTATTAAATCAGTAAAGATTTACACAGAGGGGCTAGAATTACTAATCTTTTTAAAAAGAAAATATTGGAGAGGTTGTGGATATAGCTCCAGTGGTATAATAGTAGTAACGTGTTCTCAACATACATGCGGTCCTGTACTCAATCTTCAAAAAACCACAAAGTCACACACACATCACATATGCATACACACACACACACATGCAATAAAACTGACTGACAAAGAGCACATTGGGTTAGACAAAGTTTCTTGACTGATCATAAAAATTACAACTCAGAAAATTAAGAAATAAGGAAAGTAGTGATTATTAAAACAAAATTTATATTTCAGAAAAAATACTTGGAGAACATAATTATAAGGCACATAACCGAAGCAAAATAAAAACAGTTATTATAATTAAATAGCGACAATGACAAAACACCCACAAAACAATAGGCCAAATGTTTTCAGCAGTTACTGCAAAAGAGGATATATAGGTGGTCAATATAAAAAAGAGAAATGTGCAACACTCATCAGCTGGTGAATTATATAGTCCAACTAGAGTGAATAAAGTTAAAAAGACTTTTGCTATCTTACCTTGTTGTGGAAAGACTCATGGACAGTTGGTATTGATGAGGAAGGAGAGACACTTTCTTCAGTAGGGTAGCCAATGATAGCATATGCTCCTGTAAGCAGACTGTCAGCCATCCTCCTGTGTCAATCCTCAGAGAAACTCACTGAGTTATGTAAAAAAGAAGAAAGAAAATAATAATGAATGTAGAAGGGCAAAGTAATCCGTTGGAAGTGAGATGTGGACAAGAAAGAGTGACAAAGTTGGGTGACTATGATTTAAATATATTGTTTACATATATGGAAATGTCATAGGAAAACCCATCATGCATAGCTAATGTATGCCAGTTAAAATTGTTGCTATCAAATGGCTAACTATAGAGTCCCTGGAAGAATCTCCCAATTGGTTTTCCACTACAAACTAAGAAATTCTGAGAACAACAAAAAAAAAATGGTGTTCTTAGTTCTCTGCACTTTTCTTGGTTGTGGTTTTCTGTAATAGTTTCTGCCTGCTGCAAAGAGAAGTTGCTTTGGTGAGGGTTGACACCTATACTTATTTGTGGGTATAAGGACAAATATTAGAATGTAGCTAGGGATTATGTTAGTTCAGTATAGTGACTGTAGGTTCTCCTCCATAACTTCAGGAACCCTGGCTAGGTTTCTAATTTCAGGCAAGATTTCCCTCTTGTTGAGCACTCCATAGAAGAAACAGAGAGATGTTGTCAAGACAAATTGTGCCAGTAGCTCACCATTAGGGATATTGTGCAACGATGATGATTATGATAGCTCATAGATGTCTTAACTGAGTCAGACTATTGTTTGCTTTTGTTGGAAGCTTGCGTGACAAACTCGGGCACCATGAAAGCTAGTCCTCAGGAAGGAGGCTTTCAGGTCAGATCCAGCTCAAATCCTCCTTCTTCTGGGTCCTTGCGTCTGAAGAACATACATCAAAAGAGACTTACCTTTAGCTTCTGGGAGACAACCAAGGGAAACAGCAATAGCCTAGAAGGATTTAGATATTTCTTAGACATTCTCAACCAACAACATCTTAAAAGGATTGCCTCAAGCTTGATGTTGGGGCTTTTGTTAGACAATAGCCCTTGAGAGAGCTGATGGAAAATTTTCATTTAAACCATGTGTGTATATGTATGCACCAAGTATATGTATTATATGTAAATTTAGCTACATGCATAATAATTCCTTATAGCCTTTTCAAACATCCTTACTGTTATTTTGCCCTCCCTCCTTCTTTTGTATTTAGCTTCCTCCCTTCTGCCTAATTAAAGCCCCACCTTATCATTTTTTTTCCATCTCACTCTTTGTAATTTGAATTACTTGCACCCTGATTCTGCCTTTCTCATGCTCCTCCATGTCTCATGATTCTTTTTTTAATTTTCTAGTTTCTGTGGCTTCTACAGGATGTATAATCACATTTAATGATGTATAGCTAGGAACCTAAGATGAGAAAGAACATGCAATGCTTGTCATTCTGGGTCTGGATCACTTTCCTCAATATGATCTTTGCTAGTTCCATCCCATTTACCTTCAAAGTTCATGATTCCACTTTTCTGTACAACGGAGGAGAATCCCATTGTATATATGCACTGCATTTTCATTATCCTTTCATCAACCAGGCCATTTAGGTTGCTTCCATTTCCACGCTATTGTTAACATACAGCACTGTGCATGGCTGAGCAAGTATCTATAGACTAGGGTGTTGAGAACTTTGGGCGTATGCCAAGAATTAGTATAACTAGGTCATATGGTACATTTATTTTTAGGTTTTTGAGAATTCTCCATACTGATTTCCATTTATTTTAGTATTTTGAGAGTTCTCCATACTGATTTCCAGAGTGGCTAAAGCAGTTTGCTGTTACAGCACCAGTGAGGTAGAGTTATTTTTCACCACATCCTTTCCAGCATTTGTTGTCATTTGTTTGGGGCCATTTTATCTGAGGTTAAATCAAATCTCAAATTTGTTTTAACATGTGTTTTATAATTGCTAAAGATGATGAACATTTTTGGATATTTCTTAGTGATTTTTTTTTCTCATTTGTGAACTCCCTGATCAAGTCCCAGGCCCATCTTGAATTGATTGTTCCTTTTGTTTGATTGATTTCTGTTTTATGATTCTTGGTTCCTTGAGTTCTTTATACATATAATTTTGTTTCATTAATTCTCCATCAGATGTATAGCTGACAAAGATTCTGACCCATTTGGCCAGCTTCCTTTTTACCTGCTAGATTGTGCCTTTAGCTATGTAGAAATATTTTCATTTTCTGAGATCCTGCTTACCAATTATTTGCCTCAATTCCTGGATAAATGGAGCCCAGCTCCTAAAGACCTTTCCCACACCTAATACTACTGCTTGTGTTCTTCTAGCAGATTCACAGTCTCAAATTTAGCTCTCTGATCCATTTTGACTTAGTTGTTTTTTATGGAGGCTGTATACAGGTCAAATTTCATTATTCTTCTTCATATGGGCATTCTATTTTCCTAGCATCATTTATTAAAGATGCTTTGCTTTCTATAACTTATATTTTAATATCTTTGTCATATATTAGATTTTTATAGTTATGTGTAGTCATTTTTTTGGTTAACAATCTTGTTCCACAGTTCTACATATCTGTTTTGTGTTAATATTATATTGTTTTTATTATAATAACTGTGGAATATATCTTAAGATCTGGAATTATAATCTGTCTGGAATTGTTATTGTTGATAAGAGTTGCTTTGGTTATCCTGGGTCTTTGGTAATCCATATGGATTTTTTGATAGTTCTTTCTATTTAGGTGAAGAATGAGATAGGGATTTTGGTTGTGGTTGCACTGAATTAACAGTTTATGGAGAATGGTCATTTTCATAATGTTAACTCTATGAATCCACAATCATGAGGAGCCTTTTCATTATCTAGTGTCTTTTTAATCTCTTTATTCAGAGATTTAAAGCTTTATTGCAGACATCCTTCACTACCTGGATTAGGTTTATTTCTAAACATTTTATTTTCTTTGAGGCTATTGTGTATATGAGTGTGTCGATGATCTCTTTCTCCATCACAATGCTGAAATTGTTTGTTCCTGAGTGTTTGGGAGTAAAATTTTTAGAATCTTTTATATACTCTAACATCTCATCTGAAAATAGGGATAGTATGAATTAATCTTTTTCTATTTGTATCCTTTGATTTCATTCTCTTGCCTTTTTCTCCCAGTCAGTGCTTCAAGAACAATAATGAGAAGATGTGGGGATTCTGGGTAGCCCAGTCTCATTCCTTATTTCAGTGGGATTGCTTCAAGTTTTTCTCCATTTAGAATGAAGTTGGCTGTGGCTTCTCATATACAGCTTTTATTATGTTCCATCTACTGATCCCCTCTCTATGTTTTTTTTTATCATGAAGGCTTTTGCTGCTTCTATTGAGATCATGTGATTTTTGTCTATAAGTCCATTTATGTGTGTGCTTTGTTTTGTTTTGTTACATTTATTGACTTCTGTATGTTGAACCATGCCTGCATTTCCCGTACAAAAATAACTTGGGCATGGTGTTGCATGTCTGTATTCTGCTTGTAAATATTTTATTGGGGAATTTTGAACATATGTTCATCAGTAATATTCACCTGCAGTTTTCTGTTTTTGTTGTATCTTTACCTGGTTTTCATATTATAATGATAATGGCTTAAAGGATGGGGCTTGGGGGTGCTCCTTCGTTTTCTATTTCTGGAAAAGTTTAGGAAGGATTTGTTTTAGATATTCTTTGGAAAATCTGGTAAAATTCTGGTGTGAATCCATCTGGGTCCAGACTTTTTTTTTAGTTAAAAGGAGTTTTATTACTGTTTCAGTGTCCTCATTTGTCTTCAGAGATTGTGAACATTCTGTTTATTTTTGGCTGTTTGACTGAATCTTAAAATTTGTTCATTTTTTTTTAGATTTTTCAACTGAATGAAATACAGGTTTTTACATTATTCATGTATAACATTCTCAATTCTTTGGTGTCTGTTGTAATATTTTTCTGTACATTTCTGTTTCTGTTAATTTGGGTCCTTCCTTCCTTCCTTTATTCCTTCTTTCCTTCCTTCCTCCTTCCCTCCCTCCCTTCCTCCTCCCTTCCTTCCTTTCTTCCTTTCTTTCTGCCAGTTGGTACAATAGCTTATTGATCATGTTTATCTTCTCAAAGAACCATCTCTTAGATGTACTGATATTTTATATTGTTTTTGTTTATGTTTGTTCTGGTTTATTAATTTCTGCTGAATTTTTTCTTGTATCTAGTGATATGGGGGTTTGGTTTGTTCTTCTTTTTCAAATTTTTGCATCACTAATTCATTTATTTGTGCTCCTTATGGTTTCTAATGTAGGCATATATAGCTATAAGCTTATCTCACAAGATTCTTTGTAATGTTTACCAGAGGTCTCTGTGATATGTTTTCATTCTTATTTAGTTAGTTCTACATTTTTTTATTTCTTTCTTGGTTTCTTCTTTACATAGTCATCATTCAGTAATAAGTTGTTTAATCTTCATGATTTGTGTATTGACTAGAGATGTATTTGCTGTAAGTTTTAAGTTTTATTGCATCGTGATCAGACAGGATACAAGAAATGATTCAAGTCATTTTGAATCTGTAGAGATTCGCCTTGTGTCCCAGATGTGGTCTGTGCTGCTGAGTTCAATGTGTATATGTGTATTCTTTGGTTTGTATAGAATTTTCGATAGATATCTGTCAAATACATTTTATATATGGTGTCAACTAAATCTTATTACTCCCTTTTTTTGTATGGAAAATGGGGTACTGAAATCAACTAGTTTTCATGGCTTCATGATAACTTGTGTCTTTAATTCCAATAGTAGAAGTTTTATTGGTGTCCCAGAATGAAATTGGGTGTACCAGAGTTTGATCCATATATCTTTAGGATAATAATATCTTCTTGGTGAATTGGTCTCTTGGTTAGAATGGAGTATCCTTCTTTATCTCTTCTCATTAGGTTTACCTCTGTCTACTTTAACTGATATTTGAATAGCAATGCTTACTTGTTTCTTATGTCTATCTGATTGAAGTACTTTTGTTTATCCTTTTGCCTAATTTTAAAGCTAATGTTTTTGTAGAAAAATAAAAACAAAGACAACACAAACACAGATAACACAGAGATGGATTGTTTTCTAATCCATTCAGCAACCCTCTGCATTTTTATTAGAGTATTGATACAAATAATATCTAAAGTTATTATTGAAATGTATGTGCTGATTTTAGTCATTGTGTTACTGATCTCTGTTGTTATTTGTGTTCTCAATGTCACTTGGTGTTTTAATAGTTACAGTTTCATTTACTTTCTTCCTGCAGACTTCTCTACAGCCCAATGTGTTGCTCCCTATGTTTTCTCTAGGTCTGATCCTTTGGATCTAATTTTTTAGGGCTACTTATATAATGGAAAGTTGAATTTGGGGATTCTGCAAGAATGGGTGGTCAGAGTAGTCAAGTAACTGGATACAGAACCTGAACTAGATTTGGGGAGGTTGAGGAAGATGTGGGGTTATGGGGAAGATCAGGTGAACTCACCAAGGCCAACCCTAGAAAAATATGTGTGGCATCTGAATTGGTATAGAGATTAATACCTTAATTATATTTTTTCTTATATCTACATAATTTAATGCCAGATATATTCTTAGTAAAATCTTATTCCCTTTTTCCCATCAAGAATATGTAAATCTCTGATGAGTCCTCTAAAAAATGACTAAAAATGTTGAGCAGATATAAAAAGTAAATTTCAAAAAATTGATCTTTAAATTTTATTATTACTTTAATTTGTCCCATTGACAGCTAACTATACAATGATTTTTAAATGCAAAAATTAAGCCAAAGCAATACAACAATTTGTAAACTCATATCAAGTATAATATTCAAGTCCAGGTGATACTATGTTACATGTATTAAAACATAACAAAGGTATTTTAGTTTCTAATTTTTACATGACCACTGTGCTAATCACATTCAAGAACTAATAAAACATTGGAGTAAGGGAACAAAATCTACACATATCATAATTACTATGGAGAAATCTTTGATAAAATTTTATTGTATATGATAAATGATAATTTTAAAGCTTTCTCAAACTGCTTTAATCACTTTTGTCTGCATTAAACTGCTAAGTTAATTAGATAGGCAAACCAACTTGAGACAAGGTAATTGATTTTCTACATAGGACACTCTCAACAGAGTAATAGACATCAAAAAGGATCAGTTCTTCTCCATGATGTGAAAATTAAGCTGTATTCAGAAAAAAAAAATAATAAAAATCCCATTCTCTTGTTTCCTGCTGTTCCTTTGTTCTTTGATGACAAGTTAATCAAGTTCATATGGCAAAAGAGGGGAAGGACATCAGAACGTTCCTTGTACCTCCCCTTCAGCAAGGCTTCTGTCTCATTACAGTGAGTTGCAGCTAGTCTTTACAGCATCTTCCCTAAGGAAACCAGTGGTCTGAAATATAGTGAGTGGATCCCAGCCACTTTCTTCCCAGTCAGGGAATTCCTACTGCAAGCTATTTAACATAGACTCAAAGTAGAAAATAAAATTTCATGTCTCTTATTATTACCATCACTATTATTACATTTTTATTATACTGATACCCTTTCTTTATCTTTTGTTTTATCATAATCTTCCCATCTCATGCCCTGCTTAACGCTGTGTAAGACACTCATTTCATATACATCCTAACAAAGAAATTAGAAGACACCCCACACACACACTTGTAAAGCTGAAGACAACCAGAGCTGTCACACATAAAAGCCTTGTCTCAAAAAAAAAAAAAACCTAAATTTTTCATCAAGCTCCACTTACTTTCTTAAATGAGTAAAGGGCTACAACTTCTGAACCTAACACTCCAACACATCCTTCTGTGCATTTTGACGCTCAGAATTGTGTTCATGGGTGGAAATTGCCCATATTACCTACACTGATTAAAGGCAAATGTGCTTTGATTTGCACCTAATGAATTGACTTCTTAGAGATTTGACAGTTTTACTATACCTGATTTTGTATTGTAGTATGCAATATTGGATTGGAGCTCTATGCCACAGATCCATCTGTGTTGTATTGTGGGTTTTGTTTGTCTGTAGTTTTTGCTTCTTTGATTGATTGTTCTTGTTTTTTGAGACAAGGGCTCTCTACATAGCCCTGGCTGTCCCAGAATTTACTATTTAGACCACACTGACTTTGATCTCACAGAAATCTATCTGCCTCTACATCCCTGGTGCTGGGATTAAAAGGATGTGTAAATATGTCTGGCTTTTCTTGTGCCTCTTGAATACTCATTGAATAACCATAAAATGTCATTGCTATCCAATACAGATATCTTCTCCTATTCTGGGTCCTTCATACTCAAATGTGATTCAGGAGCAAGCAGCATTGGGACCACACGTGAAGTTATAAGAAATGCAAAATCTCTGGCCTGCCTCCAGACCTACTTCATTATCTTCTTTAAATAGCAAGATTCACATGCATATTACAATCTGAAATACACTAGGCTAATGCACTTGATTTGAAATTTTTATTTTATTGTAGTTTTTGCCCTTCCCTGTAACTCCTCCCAGATCTTCCCTGCCTCCATATCTAGACAATTTCATTCTCTCTCTCTCTCTCTCTCTCTCTCTCTCTCTCTCTCTCTTTCTCTCTCTCTCTCTCATAGAAATTAACATAAAATCAAAGGACAAATTTTTAAAAAGGAAAACTCAATACGTCAAAAGTACCAAAACACACAAAAAGCACACACACACACACACACACACACACACACAGGAGTCTTTTTTTGTTTGTTTGTTTGTTTGAACACTTACTCCTGGGCATGGGGCCTGCCCTAGAGTGTGTTTGATGTACCCAATGACCCTCCTTTAGAGAAACATGATGTTCTCTTTCCCAAAAGCTATCAGTTGCAAATAACTTCTTGGTTAGAGGTGGAACTTTGTATCCACTTCCACTTCCCCTTTCTCAGTTTTGTGATTTTGTCTGGTTTGAACCTATGCAAGGCTTGTGCACAATGTTATAGTCTCTGTAAGTTCATATGTGTGTCATCCCTGTTGTGTATGGAAGACACAATTTCCTTGGACTCATCCAACACCTCTAGCAAATGTTTCCAATTTCTCTTGTACATAAATCCGTGGGCCTTGAGGGAAGACATCCTACTTAAGGCTGAGTGAGCCTACGTCTGTCTCACAGTCTCTGAATATTGTTCAGTTGTGGGTCCCTATATTCATTTCCAATCTACTGCAGAAGGAAACTTCTCTGATGATGGCTAAATGAGTTTCTGACCTGTGGGTGTAGCAGGATGTCATTATAAGAAAGTCATTTTATTGAAATGTTCTTTTTTAGTAGAATGATAGTATTGAATTTTACCCCTAGGCCCAAGGACTATGTAGTCTCAGGTTCTTAGGCACTTTAGCATCGTTAAGTATTTTGCTTGATATAATAATTATACATACTTCTGGGACACAATGTCAAATATGTATGGATACTGTGTAATGATCAAATCTTCTAATCTTTATAAATATATAATGAATTATGAACCATAGTCAACCACTAGGCTGAAGAACACTGAAACTGAGTCCTCTTATCTAAATACTTTGGTATATTCTCTAAACCTCTAATCATCCTGGTATCTATTCTTCTACCAATCCTCTAGTGACCACCATTCTATTCCCCAATTTTATGAAGTCAATACCTTTACTTTTAAAGTATAAGTAAGAGCATGAGGCAGTTGTATTTCTGTAGAGAATTATTTTTACTTTTTGTTAAGTTAGTTTTACTTCCATCACATTCAAAGGCTTTGACCAAAAGGGTGGGTTCCTCTTCACAACTTATGGCAAGACCCCATGGCTCAAGACAGCATCTGCACAACTCCCAGAAGCACAGCTTCCATGGAACCGTTACCCGTATGTTTCAACATCTTTAGTACAGGAAGGAACCCTGCAAGCTATCAGAAGAGAAACATAAACACCAAGCCAGCCATAACCCCTTTGATCTCCAAATGTGTCCTGCCTGAAAGATCTGCTAGGGCAAGGGTGACACAAAGCAAGTGGGAGTAACCAACCAATGTAAGACTTGACTAAGGCCCACTCCAGGAGATGGAACCCATACCTGACATGATTTGGGTGAAAGAACCTGAGACTAAATAGCTTAGGGACCTAGGGTAAAAACCAAATAATACTTCTCTAAGAAAAGTACTGTGTGTGTGTGTGTGTGTGTGTGTGTGGTGATTAAATGACCCCTAAAGATATGCTCATAGAGCAGTTCCTTTTCCAATCATCATCAGAGATGCTTTCTCTTGCAGTAGATGGGAACATGTGTAGAGACCCACAGCGAGACATTACACAGAGAGTGAAAGGCATTGAAACATTCAGTCCTAAATGTTATATCTCTATCAAATCCCTCTCCTCAGCTATCACAAAATCACACAAGAAATAGAAATAGTATACGAGCCAGAGGGGAGAGAGAACACAAAGACAACAAAGCCCTCTAAATCAACATGAGCAAATCTCATATGAACTCACAGATTCTGAAGCATCATGTATGGACCCTATAGAGGTCTTCACCAGGTCCTCTGAATAACTATTCTGTATAATCTATTATATATCTTATATAAGATTCTCTGTTGATGACTGAAAAGGCAACTGATCTATAAATATAGCAGAATATCATTAGAGGGTCATTTAATCACTATATATATTTCTTTTTAAACAAGTAAATATATTAATATTATATAATTGTGATTAATTTTATATAATCTAATTGATAATATAATAAATATATATCTGGTATTTTTAATATTATATATATATTAACACTAACCTGCTTCTAGGTTAGTGTTTTTATGGCATTCCTGAGTATGCAAATGGTGGGTTTCTAATTCTTGTGCCTTCTTTTGGGTTCTTTCCGTTCTGTTGGTTTATATTATGCAACTTTGATGTGATCATTTTTGTTTTATATTATTATACTTTATTTAGTTATACTTTTAAAAATGAACGAATGAATAACTAGCCACTAGAGTAAAGGTTAACAACTGATCTATCACTCCTACACTCTGGGAGAAGGAAAAGCCAGTGTTCTCCAATGGAGTGACACTAGGTATATCAATCACTCCAGAGTAGGCATCATGCTTGGGAGGAGCTGACCAACATATAACAGACTCCACTGTTTGTGTGTGTATATATGTCTCTCTGTTTGTGTTCTTTTATTTGATTACAGTTTGGTGGGGGGGTGTTTGTTTTGTTTTACTTTTGGATTGTTGTTTTGTTTCCTTGGTTTTGGGGGTTTTCGTTGTATTGGGTGTTTGTTCATTTGATCGAAAACAAACTTAAAGTTGGGTAGGTAGGAAGGGGGAGGGAATTTGGAAGGACGTGAGGGGGGAAGAATATGATCAAAATATCTTTAAATTTTAAAAATGTTTTAAATCACAAAAATATAATAAGAAAAATTACCAAAGATAAAGATCACCCTCCTAAAGACTGTGATAGAACTGGTTTGAGGAAGAACCCTAACATGAGTATTATTCTTAAGTACCATATTTTTTAATCTCTACACATATTTTATTTTATAGTAGAGACACAGTTCTGTAGAATAATCAATATTGGTAATCACGTATAACATCTGTAATGTATAGTTCATTTTAGATTGCAAATTCCTTGAGATTCGACTTACAACCTATTTTCACACAGTCCTCAAATTGTCTTTGGTATGGTGTTTAATGTTCAGTGGTTGTTCAATGATATATTCATAGCTGATAGGGTACTAGGTCAGGAGGGAGGTACTGAGCTATTAGAGTTTTCATTTTCTGATTCTGTAAACCATAATCTTTTTGTCCTTAGATACACCATTGAACCTCTTGGTAAGTTGTCGTACCGAGACAAGTTGTCTTTGTCTGTTAAATATGAATGAATTTCTACTCTTGTTGCTATTTAGACATGTATCCATTTAACATGTATGTGCTATATGAATGGTATGTAATCTGTTTTGGACTTGAGAGTATAATGGTAACTTCAAGAGAATAGGGCTTGTCTTCATAAATTCATAATGAAATATAAATAATAAAATATAAAGCAGAGTAGAATCATGGGTAATAGTAAACAATAAAAAGGAAAATATATTACAGTGATATGTTGGAAACTGAGTGGTAGTGTTGGTCAAAGGTAGTGTGATTTTTAATCAGTTATGTTATCAAGGAATAACTCTCTGATGAAAGGACAGTTGAGCATACTTGCATGATGTAAAAAGTGACCCAGACTTTATAATTCAAAAGCTTTTAATAATAAAATTCTCATGGTAAGAACAAATAAGGATTGACCTTATTATTTAGCTTCTCTAGGATCATGGACTATCACTGAGATTTGTCTCTACTGCATGTACTGGGTTTTAGGGATCCTATTCTCTTTGGATGTATACCTTGCTCAACCTAGATGTAGTAGGGAGGGCCTTGGAATTGTCACAGAGACAGGTTCTTGCCCTCTCAGGATTGGAGCAGAGAGAAGAGGGAGGGTGTGTGGAGGAGGTGGGAAGAGGGGAGGGAGTGGGAATTTGGATTGGCATTTTTTAAAGTAATAAAATAATAATAATAAAATTAAAAAAGAACAAATAAGAAATAAAGAAGGCCTAGCTAGATGATAGGAGTACTTGAAGCAGTATTCAAGTGAATTCTTTTAAATATTGAATTTATCCAAAGTTTAGAGTACTTAAGTGAAATCTGAATAACATAGAGGCAAAAATATCCAATATTTGGTACCACCAAAAGGAACCAATATTCACAGTGACATTACCCTAGGCTCAACTTTTCTACTTGTCAATGTAATTTTGAGATTTATATGTATGACTGTAGCAAATAGAGAGAAAACATGTGTGACTTCAGGCCATACCTTGATTGGACCATATTTATTCCTGCCCTCTTGTGTTAAGAAAAGATGCATATAGACACACTCCCCTGTTTCTCTATCTTTCTTTTGAATTTATGTCTCTATCTAAAATAATGCATGATTTATCAGAAAAAAACACAATCAGGAGAAAAAGCAACTTTCTGGGTCTTGGTTACTGGTTGATGGCTCAGATTCCAAACTATGTGCTAAAACTAAGTAGTTCTGATATTGTTGCTGCCTGGCTTCTAAAGCCACGATTTTAGAAAATATGTCTTACCTTTTTTTCTACAATTTAGTTACTGGAGTCCATCTTGGACTCATAGATTTGTGTCCCCATTGTAGAAATCTTAACTGTAAAACCTTAGCATGTTAGCTCCTAAAGGAGCTTAAAATTATGATTTATATTGTTGATACTAATAAATGTGCCATGATAAGTCTACTATTTTTCACATGTTTGGTTAAATCATTACACTATAAACAGCACTGGCTAATATAAAGTGACATTAATTTCATTTCATATGTATTTTCAATGCTTTATTATTGTTAAATTGAGCGCTCCTTATCCATTGAGTATTGTCTTCCTTATTAATGGGAAAGTATATGAGAAAAAGTTTGGGGAATTTGCCAAAGTCTATCAACTGGTCCTTAAACTCTCGCTCTTCTGACTCCACCATCTGAGCTCACAGTGACACTGCTTCTGTCTAATGAAACACCTCCTTATCCAACAAAATTCTGATTAAGAGCGTACTTTTATGAACCTTTTCTTATATCCCCCTCATCGGGCTTAACTACTACACTAAAGGCTATATACTTACTATTTTGAGTTCTTATTCTGTCTTAAGTTCTGTGCTCATTGACCTTACATAACTCCCATAAAATTAGACTGCCTACAGGCCAAGCAATAAAATAGTTTTATTCAAAGTCCTACACTGCGAAATTAAATTGTACCTTTAGTTTTTATTGCATTCCCTCTAAAAGTTCCAGGAGAATTGCACTCATAACACAGAGTAGTGTTCCTTGGGAGCCTTCCCTCTCTATCCACATCTCTCCAGCCAACCTCCAAAAGCAATGTTTGAGAGTTGAATCCAATCTCACTTCTTGAAAACTTTGAAAGTCTCACCTTAGAACTCACTCAAGGATGGATCTTCTCATCTTTTTTTTTTTCATTTGCCTTAGCTCCCTTTCTCTCTTCTTTGCAAATTACCTTCTTTCACTTCCGAATAGTTTTATATTGTTTCTGGTGTAAATAATTCTCCTCTGTTTTGGGCTTCTTAATCTTGAAAATTCTATATAGACAGCAGGGCAAAAGCTGAATTCACTGACTGCATTGAAGAGGCTGGCTACCCTAATGAAACAGATATCTCTTTCTTAGAGAGAAGAAAGCGGGAGTCACTGACATTGTATTTGCTATATTGTGTATGTTTCTTAGTTTATAGATTTGCTATATATTGTGTATGTTTCAAAGTTTGCCATCTCCCCTCTGAAATGCAGTTATATTTCTGTCACTTTAAGATGAGAGAGTAATCAAAGATAGAAAGTGGTTAACTTCTTTATACAGTTGGATAGGGCAAATGAAAACAAATCCAGAATTTGAATCTAGTATTAGCAAATAAGATCTCCACACAGCCAGGCCTGTCATTCAGTATGTTACCTAATTCTGTCAGTGTCCCTTAAGAACCATGCATTTTCTACAGCTTGGGTCAGAAAACTATGGCCCAGGAACCAAATCAATTACATTATTTTTGAAAATAAAATTTTTGAATCATAATCATATTCATTCATTTGCATATATCTATGACTGTTTTTTTTAATACAGAGATGATTGTGTGGTTACAAAAAAGGCTGCTTGCACCACAAAGTCTAAAATATTTACTGCGTGTCCCTTTATATTGAAAATGTTTACTGGCTCTGACTCTAGAAGAGCTTCATAACTCCTGTAACAGTTAAGCAGAAACAAAACAATTCATCACAAACTCATGTTTAGGTTATTGGCAGCACCTTTGTTATAGTTACCAACCCACTAAACCTATATTTCTTTCAGTGATTTGATATTGCTCCAAGCAATTTTATCATAAAATAAAGTTTCAGCAACTTTTGGATCATTCTGCAAAGGTTTACATTGTTAGGCTCTTAGTTTATCTTCTAATTGATATGTCATTATAATTCAGGTTTTTACTACCCTCGGTCCCTACTGAAGTAGCTGGAGGGTCTATGACACTAAAAAGGGGATAGTGAGCCTGAGGAAGAATAGAGAATGTACTTAAATAACAGTCTGGGAGGTCATCTCTTGATGATAAGTCTATGAGGAAGAAAAAGACAAAATGCACAGCTAGAGGATACCCTAAATCTAGGGAAGTAGAAAACAGCACAGGCAGCTGGGTTCCTAGCTCTTGGCAGCAGTAATGAGTCCTACCATCCCACTGAATGCTAATTATTGCCAACCCATAAAAAGCCTTTAAATGACTGATACTTTTAAAATATTATTTCTAATTTTATTACCTCTGTGTGAGTGTTATGCCTGAATATATATCTGTACACCACATGTGCGCAGTGTCCATTGAGGCCAAAAGGAGGCCTATAACTAGAATTAGACAGTTATGATCTGGGACTCAAACCCAGTCTTCTGGAAGGTAAACCAGTGCTCTTAATTGCTAAGCCACCACTCCAGCCCCAAGATTGATACGCTTATACACATACTATATATGATAAATTGAGAATTTGTTAAATTTAGTTGTAAACTAGATTCTGGAAATACAGATCAGCCTATAAATTAATTATGAAGTGTTTATGAGCTACTTACCATGTGGCACATACCTTTGGGAGTTATCAGTGAGAAGAAGAAAAATAAAAGATCGCCGAACCCTTATAGGATACATCCAAATAGAATGTACCAGATAATAAACAACATATACAACAAATGAATCCAACTATAAGGTATCTTACTAAAAAAATAAATGGAATGGGGAAAAAAACTTGACAAAGTAAGGGAAATTGAGAATTTAATGGGATAATTGGTATAGTTTTAACAGTGTGATCAAGGAAGTCCTCATTAAGAAGAAATTTGAGCAAAAAGTAGATAAAATGAGAAATGCACATATAGAAAACTTGAATAGCATATTTTAGGCATGAGGAACAGCCGATGGGAAAACCCTAAGGTGAAAACAGCAAGGGAGATAATGTGTCTGGAGAAGGACATAGAAGAGAGATTAGCCAGATGAGAACAAAATAATTTTCTGAGACAAATCATGTATATCCTTGCTGAACATTGGAAGGATTATAACTAAAACTCTAAGTAATATGAGAGATGTGAAATGTTTTGAACAGAGAACTCATACAATATGTTTTATGTTATTTTTGTTTTGTTTTTCTTGTTTGTTTTGGTTTTGTTTTTTTTCATTATTGAAAAAAATTCCGCCTCCTCCCAGCCTCCCATTTCCCTCCCCCCACTCCTCGCCACCTCCCCCGACTCCTCTTCCCCTCCCTCTCCAGTCCAAAGAGCAGTCAGGTTTCCCTGCCCTGTGGAAAGTCCAAGGTCCTCCCCCCTCCATCCAGGTCTAGGAAGGTGAGCATCTGTTTGGATGTTTTATGTTTTTGAAAGGTTTCTGCTGCTACTTTGTGAATGACAGACTCAGAGAGCAAGGGGAGGTGTAGAGGGATAGCAATTAGTAGAGGACTGAAGTTATCAAAGTGAAACATTGTGGATTCTGACCCCTGAGGCTGATCTTGAAGTGGAGACAAAAGTTGCGATTCTGCTGCATATATACAGAAGTATAGTCAGTATGTCTTCCTGACACACTGCATGTAGGATTTAAAGAAAAGAGTTACTTTTGTTGTAGCAACTGCAGTGCTGCTGTTACTAGCCAACATGAGGAACAGTAGAGGAGAATAGAGTAGTCTAAAAATTCATGAGACATTGGGATTTCCAGGAAACTGGATATATGAATATGACATTAATAGCAGCTCTTCAGTATACAGACTAACATCTCTGACTGAATATTGCTCTTACAGCGAGAGGCACAACTGGTCAAAATGTAAAGAACCACTGATACATGTACAACACAATCCCTACATCCTAGGCTCAGGAAGCACCATGGAATAGGGGAAAGAAAAATCGTAAGAACTAGAGGAACAGGAAAACTTCTGCGACTTTATGTCCTCTACACACAGCAGGGAAACTGCACCTATAAAATGTCAAAAATAGGGATGCCTAGACAAGACCTGGAGAATGACAATACCAATTGGCACAGCTAAGTGGATGGGGACAATTTCACAAGTCTCCAATGATAGATGAAGAGCTATAGGCAATTAGTAGGTGCAGAGAAAGAATCAGTATTTTTTTAGACTGTCAAGCACCCTAATATGTTATTCAATTCTGAGAATTTAACTCCGACTACATTCATATGTACAACACTAAATACATTCAGCAAGTTGTATGTATAAATTTATATGTGTGTATATATATGTAAAGCAATAATAATTAAAGAAAAACATTCATGAATAAAAAATATAGCTCTTCTTTCATTTTCTAAACTATAAATTATTTGACAAGACCAAATCTTACTTATGCTTTTATCCCTATCTCCAGTCTCAAGATATAATAGACAATACCGTATTTTACTAATCTTCGGTGATGTTATTTGAATGAATGATCCCATGATTTCATGAGGCTAATTAATATACTTTAAGCAGATAGTATTTTGCCCTTACAAAAAGACCTCAAGTTGCTCAACTTTAAAGGTATTTCAATGTGTTTAGAAAGCTTCCATGTTCTGTTGTAGGGAGGGAGCCGCTTTTTCGTCCAGACTACTGGCTAGCTTACACCCAAAATAACCACACAGAAACTGTATTAATTAAAACACTGTTTGGCCATTAGCTCTAACTTCTTATTGGCTAACTCTTACATATTAGTTTAACCCAACTCCATTAATCTGTATATCGCCATGTGGCAGTGGCTTACCAGCAAAATTCTAACCAGTGTCTGTCTCAGGCGGAGGATCCATGGCTTTTCCCTGACTCTGCTTTCTTCCTCCCAGAATTCAGTTCTGTCTTCTCCACCTACCTAAGTGCTGCCCTATCAGGGGCCCAGAACAGTTTCTTTATTAACCAATGAAAGAAACACAAGGACAGATGGACATCCTACACCAATTTTCTACCAAGCATCAATCAGATTAAAGGATCAACTATGGCCTAAGACTCTTGGCACTGTGCCAGCCTTTACCGTAGTAGCTGTACAAACTTGTTGTGGTTACACTTGCTTTAAGAGAATAACTTGTAGTGATCAGAGCTGTCAGCTTCTTAAAGCTTGGCAACCAGATAAATGGTATCCAAAAGAAAATACACAAGGGTGTTCTTCCACCTGGGAAGAATTCTACAGCTATCAGACAGAGTTAAAATAAATTAATGAAGTCTAAGGACAAAATAACTTTGTCAAAACTTAATTAAAAAGCGAGACAGATTTGTCAATATCATCCACAATCTAAGAATTCTCTATCTTTTTAGAGATTACTAATACTTTCCAAGATTATTGTCCTAAGATTGTGGTTCATTAAAACTAGCTGCTTTGTTCAAATAAAGGTAATACTTATATAAATATTTTATCACTTCTAATTTTCAGCACATATTTAAGCAAGTGGAATAATTAGGCAAATACAATTAAACTGTAAGAACACCTGACTATTCCCCAGTTTGTCACTATAATTTCTTCTATTGATTTATGATAAATAAAAATTAATTATATATTCCAAGATCTCTCTTTCTTGAATTTATTAAGTAGAACAAAACACATACACTCATGCGAACCCACATACAGGAAAGATCTACTAATGAGAATTCAACATCAATGAGGTTATTTTTATTTAAAAGAGGAAGCACTTTGTTTTCCAAATCCAGAAATCTTAGTTACTATTTTTTCCTTCACTTCAGATTGTATATTATTGCACAGAAAGATGAGCAGCACAATTCACTTAAGCTAATTCATTTTTAATACTGCATTTTCAGATGTGAATAGCAATAGAAAATTAAGTTACTCTGGTAAGAATTTCAGCCCTGCTTCCAAAAATATTAACATTCAGATTTTGGAATTTTCATTGCACACAATTATAAAAATACTTATTTACTTTTACATATGGACAATACACTAATGTGAATGTCGATATAATGTATTTTTAATCTTCCCCAACTAAATACTTTATCGGTAGAGTTCCTAAGTGCATCACTCTCAACAAGTAAACATTTTATAAATTGATTGTCAACACAATAGAGCAATATTAACCTACAAAAGGATTAACACTTCTGATGTTAGACTTTCTCATGTCCAAACATGAACCATCTTTTGATTTGTTAAAACCATCCTTAATGTGCTATTACATTTCCTGTTAATTCAATTATTTTACTATTTTTACATTGCTATTGTTATTAATTTACTATTCATAGTATTTTACATAAATGAAAGTTGATTCCTATATATTAATTTGGTACTTTTGCTGTATTTTCTTAATACTTTTAGTAAATATTTCATTTGGTTGTCTTGATTTTTCTGGATCAATTGCTATAATGATTGTAATATTATCTTTTGTTTTCTAAATTCTATGCCTTTAGTAAAGTTGGGTTGTCTAATTGACCGAATATCTGCCTCAGTTACAACACAAGCATTCCAGTCTTATTCCTGATATTAGTTATAATTACATGAGTCTTTCTACATTAAACAAAAGTCCAATTCATGTGAACATCATAAATTTACCTCAAATTAATAGTTTTGAACACTTTTATCAAGAATGTAAGTTAACTTTGATAAGAATTTAGAATATTGGGATATTATTACATAATGTTTTTATTAGATTGCAGACAAGATGAATTCATAGCTGATTTCCATCTTAAAAGAACGGATCATTTTAATTTCTGTCTCACTTAAGAAAATGGGCTCAAAACACTATGTAGCAAACCAAGGTTTTCTGTCTCATCCCAGACTGAGAATTATTATTGCCTAGGACCAGGGAGACAAAATGGTACCCATGACTAGGATTTTGTCTCAAGTCTCATGAAGATTTGAACCTTTGAATGGTGTTCAAATTGTTGAGACTTTAAGGACTCATAAGATGAATTAAATGTGTTTTGCATTATAAGAGAGCCAGGAGCTTGAGGAAGAACAAGTGTAGAATGTCACTGTTGAATATAAAATATTATCTGCAGGCCCCTGTGTTAAGCACTTGGTCCCAGTTGACAGTGCTATTTGGGTCCTATGACCTAGCTTGTTATTGGGAGGTGATGAGACTTTTAAGATATGGGATCCAGTTGGAGAAAACAGGTCACTGATAACATGATTTTGAAAGTTATTCTTGGTATAAAGTCTCTTCTTCTACATGCTCCTACTACCCTGATAACCTTACTCACTACAGGAGCTAGAAGCAATAAAGGTGAGGAGTGTTGACTGAAATATCTGAAACATCTATTATCAGTCCTTATATATTAATGTACAACTAGACTGTGAGCCCTATGAGGGAAAGAGCTTCCTAGGGATGAAGCTGTCTTCTCAAAATTCTTGTGTTCAAGCCCTAGCTCCCCAGATACAGCTTTCTTTAGAGACGGAGACTTTATAGATGTAATTAACATTTATTGATGTCAAATGGTGTGACAGCCTTATAGGACAAACAGGAGACACCCAAAGTTCACATCCTCTGTGTATGTACATGAAGTCAAAGTGAAGAGGAAGTGCCAAGAAGACCTTCATAGAAAATGAATCCTGTCATCATCTTGCCTTCATACTTCAAACCTTAAAAAAAACACAAGAAAACAAATATCTGTTGTTTAAGTCACTTAACTAGGGTGCTTTAATATGATACCACAATCTGGCTAATAGAGATGTATCTGATCTTCTTTAAATCTCCCACAGCATCTAGAATAGTGTCTGGCATAGAGAAAATCTTCAGAGAATGTGTACTGCATTGAATTACAATACTCAATTGAATGAGCAGTCGAAGAGCCTGCTTGGGTACTGGGCACAGAATCCCCAACATCCACCAAGGCCAGTGTTAATCCACACACAGTGGAGAAGATCTTAGGCCGAACATGCCTCACCTACAACTTCAAAATTCAAACTGTTCAGAAACAAGAAAGTTAAAGAACAGACCTCATTTAGTAGCAAAGCTTGAGCTGAACAGGAATAGAGCTCTTAAAAATTATGTCACCAGTTTTTTTTTTTGAGGGGGGTATTGTGGTATTTTAATAACTTGGTACTTCCCCAGCTCTGGCTAGGATCCATCTTATAAAATCTATAGCTTAAACACCATACTACCTTCTATATAATCCAGAAAATTCAGAATTCCAAAGTGCATCTTGCCATAACGGATTTGGGTAGAAAATTGCGGACCTGTACTATTTTTTAATTTCATTTTGTATTCCAACTCCAGTTCTCCCTCCCACCCCACGTCCTGCTTCCTCTTGTCTTCCCCACAGCCCACCCAGCATCCACTACTCCCAGAGCATAAGGCCTCTCATGGGGAGTCAACAAAGCCTGGTCCATTAAGCTGAGGCAGAACCAGGACCCTCCCCTCTGCATTGAGGCTGAGCATGGCATCCCACCATAGGGAATGGGCTCCAACAAGCTAGTTTATCCACTAGGTATAGATCATGATAGGATCTGCATTATTTAAGAGATCAATAACAACTTCACAGCTATCCAGTCAAGAAAAAATAAGGGAAGCATCAATTATCTGGTTTGTAAGTAAATTGGAAATGCTATATGACAAAATAGGAAATAAACTTGGGAGGTTTATGATTGGAAATATTATGCATTTATTGATAAAATGTTATATAGCAAACAATTCAACAAAGCATTTAAAGTAAAATAAACTATGAATAGGTGGAATTTAATTAATAGTGCTAGGATAATTTGTTATAAAAACTTATATTATTACAATACTTATTAGTTTATCTAAGGAAACAATATTAGTTTATCTAAGGAAATAATAGTGCAACTATATTCTGAAACAAAATAACCTTTGAATAAATGTCATTATTTCTTCTAAGAAATTATCTTGCATTTTTAGCCAATTGTTCATTTTATGTTTATCCTACTGAGATTTTTATATTGGTGCATATTAATTATACAAAAGAATGAGTTTCATTATGATATTTCTGTATATAAATATAATATACTTTGACTGTATCCACCCTTTCTATTAGCCTTTTATCTCCCTTCTATCCTTTACATTTTTAAATTATTTTACATTTTTAAATTATTTTTTCGTTATTTTGTTTTTTTTAATTATTTTTTAATTTCATTTTACATTCTATCCACAGTTCTCTCTCCTCCCATTAGATCTCAGTAATACTCCACCTCCCCGCTACCCACTCCCCATTCATTCCTCCCGATGGGCAAGGGCTCCCATGGGAAGTCAAAAAACTCTGGCACATTAAGTTGGGACAGGACCAAGCCCCTCCCCACTGCATTAATGCTGATCATGGCATTCCACCATAGGGAATGGGCTCCAACAAGCTAGCTCATGCACCAGCAATAGATCCTGGTCCTACTGCCAGGGTTCCCTACAGATAGTCCAAGCTTTATTACTGTCTCTCAAATATGGAGGGCCTGGTTCGGTACAATGGAGGCTCCACAGCTGTTGGTCTAGAGTTCCTGAGTTTCAGTTGTCTCTGTAGATTTCTCTATCACAGTCTTGACCTCTCTTGCTCATATACTTCCTCCTCCCTCTCTTCAATTGGATTCCTGGAGCTCGGCCTGGTGCTTGGTTGTGGATCTTTGCATCTGGTTACCTCAGTTACTAGATGAAGGCTCTATGATAACAGTTAGGGTAGTCACCAATCTGATTACAGAGGAAGGCCAGTTCAGGCTCCCTCTCCACTATTGTTAGGAGTCTTAGCTGGGGTCATTGTTGTGGATTCTTGGGAATTTCCCTAGCACCAGATTTCTCCCTAAGCTGATAGTGGTACCCTCTATCAAGATCTCTCTTTCATTGCTCTCCTACTCCATCCCTCTTCCCCCTCGACCATTTCGTTACCTCATGTTCTCATCTCAATCCCTTCCCCTTTACTACTCCCCTTGCCCTCAGTTTACCCAGGAGATCTCATCTAATTCTCCTTCCCATGTGCCCCTCTTAGGGTTTTCTTTGTTACCTAGCTTCTCTATAGCTGTTTGTCTTTCTGAGTCTGGGTTACCTCATTCAGGACTTTTTTTTCCAAGTTCCATCCATTTGCCTTCAAATTTCATGATGTCATTGTTTTTTAGAACTCAGTAGTACTCCACTGTATAAATGTATCACTTTTTATTCATCCATTCTTCAGTTGAGGAGCATTCTATGTTGTTTCCAGGTTCTGGCTATGACAAATAATGCTGCTAGAACATTGTTGAGCAAGTGTCCTTGTATATGATTGAGTATCCTTTGGGCATATGCCAGGAGTGTTATCACTGGGTCTTGAGGTAGATTGATTCCCAACTTTCTGAGAAACCGCCATACTGGTTTCCGTGGCTGTACATGTTTACACTCCAGCAAACCAGCAGTGGAGGTATGGCTCCCTGACACCACATCCTCTGCAACATAGGCTGTCTGCAGTGCTTTTGATCTTAGCCATTCTGACACATGTAAGATGGTATCTCAGAGTCATTTCAATTTCATTTCCCTGATGATTAAAGATGTTGAGCTATTCCTTAAATTTGTTCCAACCATTTGAGATCTTTCTGCTGAGGGTTCTCTGTTTAGTTCTCTACCCCATTTTTTTTATTTTATTGAGCTCTACATTTTTCTCTGCTACCTGTCCTTCCTACTCCCTCCCCTTCAACCCTCTCCATGGTCCCCATGCTCCCAATTTACTCAGTAGATCTTGTCTTTTTCTGCTAACCATGTAGATTAGATCCATGTATGTCTCTCTTAAAATCCTCATTGTTGTCTAGGTTCTCTGAGATTGTGAATTGTTTTCTTTGCTTTATGTCTAAAAGCCACTTATGAGTGAGTACATGTGATATTTGTCTTTCTAGGTCAGGGTTATCTCACTCAATATGATGTTTTCTAGACACATGCAATTGCCCGCAAATTTCAAGATGTCATCTTTTTTTCTGCTGAGTAGTACTCTATTGTGTAAATGTACCACATTTTCCTTATCCATTCTTCAGTCGTGGGGCATTTATGTTGTTTCCAGATTCTGGCTATGGCAAGCAATGCTGCTATGAACATAGTTGAAGCACACATCCTTGTGGTATGATAAACCATCCTTTATGTATATACCCAAAAGTTGTACCCCATTTTTAACTGGATTATTTTGTATTTTGATGTCTAAGTTTCTTGAGTTCTTGTACATTTTGGAGTTTAGCCCTCTGTCAAATGTGAGGTTGGTGAAGATCATTTCCCATTCTGTAGGCTGTCATTTTTTTATTATTTACTGTGTCCTTTGCCTTACAGAAGCTTCTCAGTTTCAGGAGGTCCCATTTATTGATTGCTTCTCTCACTGTCTGTGCTACTGGGATGTATTTAGGAAGGGGCCTCCCGTGCCAATACATTCAGGGCTACTTCCCACTTTCTCTTCTATCACATTCAATATTCCTGGATTTATGTAAAGGCCCTTATTCATTTGGACTTGAGTTTTGTACATGGCACTAGATATAGGTATATTTTCAATCTTCTACATGTTGACATCCAGTTATGCCAGCACCAATTGTTAAATATGTTTTCTTTTTCCCTTGTACCAGTTTGACTTCTTTGTCAAAAAGCAGGTGTTCATAGGTATGTAGATTAATTACAGGGTCTTCAATTCAATTCCATTGGTTCACGTGTCTGTATTTATGGCAATACCAAGCTCTATTTATTACTATAGCTTTATAGTAGAGTGTGAAGTCAGGGATTGTGATGCCTCCAGAAGTTCTTTTATTGTACAGGATTGTTTTAGCTATTCTCATCCCTTACATATTCAACTAGTTCCACCCATTTTCCTGTACATTAGATAATGTCATTCTTAATGACTGAATAAAAACATCATTTTCCTTTATCCATTCTTCTGTTGATTGACGCCTAAGCCAATTGATTCCATAACTTGCTATTGTGGATTGTGCTGGAACACTCATAGATTTCCAACTCTCTATAGGTAAGCTGATGTTTATTCTTCCGAATATGTACTCAGAAGTGCATAACTGGATTACATGCAAATTCCATTTTCAACTTTTTGAGGCATTTTCAAGACGATTCCTATAATGACTCAACTAATTTCCCTTTAAAAAACCTTTTCTGAGATCAGTTCTTATAAATTGTGTTTTTCTAGAAAACTGCCAATTTCAGCCATTCACAAATGTTTATGTAGTAGAATTGTGTTACGTGGGTCTTCCATTTGCTCTAAATTTATGTTTATTTAGTTTACTAGATAGATTTGGAAGACATTTCTTTTTCAAATCTTGAACACCCCAAAGCCTATAAAGCTCCCTTCCTCTCTGCTTCTCTAACTCCTGTACTTCCTGGTGTTTTCAATTGTTGCACCAGATTATAACTGCATATTTCCTTGGCCCATTCATATAAGGCTCTTAAGAACAGGAACTATGTCTTAGATACTGTCACATCCTCAGAACATGCCAGGTTGCAGTTCCTAAGAGGACATCAGAATCATTTGCTGAATGGCTAGATTAATATTTCCTTTGTTTTCCTACTTTAAAATTTCCCATAGTAAAGATAGCTGATCAGAGAGAGAAAATGGATAGAAACATTAAGGACAGGCTGGAGATACTTGCAGGAGACTGACAATCTACCATGTTGATAGTCAAATGTGAGTCAGGAGTACAGCATCAGGCCCAGTGCAACAGGAAAGATGGCAAAGAGTTGATTACTAACATTCCCTACACACCATTGCCCCACTTCACTACCCTAACTCTGATGGCACCAGTAATTTCATATTATTCCTCTGGGTCCAATGTAGAGATGTCTTTAGTTGTTTCTTTTTTGTCTTTTCACAGTGAAAATTCCAATTGATTCGGTGGGTCACAATTGAATATTGGTTTTGTGAAAGCAATGATCAATGAACTTTGACTATCAATTAAATTTTTCACAACATATACCCCAAAAGGAACTTATTTGCCTAAATAAATCTTCCAAGCACCTCCTCCACTTCTGTGCCTAGTTGTGCTTTGGGAATACAAGCAATCAGTTTCTAGCAGGCATCCAAACTCAGTCATGAGTTTTCCTTTTCCTTCCTTCATCTAAAGAAATAAGTTCCATTAGCTGATTTAGATGTGCCTCAGCTCTGGAGTTGTATGATTGCTGTTCTAGGAGTTAGCTTTAAATAACTCAAATCACCATAGGGGAATTAGTGAGAATGAGCAAAGTAGATATCAAACTCATAGTGAATCCATATTGAGGGATTTCTCCAGCATCAAAGAAGCTAGTAAAAGCAAAGCTGGTGTGAAACTGAACTCAGCCTTATTCCTACTGTGAAAGCATATTCCTACCCCTTGTTCTGTAAATTACAATCATTTCCATTCCCTTCAGCACCTTACAACCTGAGGATTTACTAGGAGTTTGATATCTACTCTCTTCACAATCATATGTATACGTTAAATGAATATTTAAAAATTTTAAAAATCAGTATGCTCTATGCAACACATATAATAACAATTATTCATAGTGTCGATGTGCTTCCTAATGTTAGAGTATACTGGTTAAAATTATACAAACAATATTTGCATGTTATTCATTATTGGTTTCATACCTTCCATTTCACCCACATTACTTATACATGTAGAGAAAGAAAGCTTGAGGTTTTAGCAAAGATCAAAATTAATTATGAATTGTAAAATCATTTATCTACTTCTAATAAAGCTTAATAGAATCTAAATTGGGATGTATACCAGATATATTTAAAATTCCAAAGGCATAATGTCATTCATTCACTTGTTTTGAAAATTAATAGTCTGATATGTAAAGGTAAAATCCAGCTGTTCAGGCCAAAGGGTAATTTTAAAATAAGAATCTTTGAAGGAAAATTATCCATCTGCTGCCCAACACTGACAACATTGACTTCAAGACCGAACAGTTGCTCCTAAATCTCCTAAGTGCTTCTATCCAGGAGAAAGTCACAGGAGACTGACTCTCACATTTAACTTTAATGAAGATCTTAAATTGGATGAAACTATTAATTAATCTTCCTAATTTGCAGTACTCAAGGCATTGACTCTAATGATATTATAGAAACGTAAGTGGCTAATTTCACCATGATGATGAGAATTACCATGCTTGAGCACTTAGAAGATACCAGGCCTAGTTCTAAGTTCTGCCTACTTGTTATTCCAAGTACGCTTAAGTTCTTACAGCAAATCTATTGGGTGGGCTCCACTTATTATCCTTATTTTTCATTTGATAAATATGAGACGCAGAGTCATTGAGTGTCCTGCCAAGTTATCCATCTGGTAAGAAGTAAGGCAGGATTAGGACACCCAAAGTGCAACACTTAGAATCTGTTTCATCCCTCTGCCTCCTTGTTATAGAAAGACTTACTATGGTATTACATGTGTTTTGTTTTGCTTGTTTGTTTGTTTCGAGAAGTACCATTTGCTTCTAAACAAGTAATTTTCCAGCTTAGGTAAATTCTACCCTGACAGGTAGAGATATTCAAAGAATGTCTATTATCAGATGAGACTGAAAGTGTTAAGAAGGCAGAAAGGAGGGCCTAGAGGCTATGTTTAGGACTGTCAGGTCCTATCCTATTGATTTTGGAAACTCCACCCTACTGTTGACTTAGTTTCCTCTCCCTTCAGTTTTTCTTTTCTTTGCATTCCAAGATCTTGCAAAGAAGAATCCCAGAAAGAGGAAAGTGGGGTCAAGGGAGAAGGAATGTTGTGACTAAGTTTGCAAACTCCATCAGTGACTGATCCAAGACCCATATTCCTGGCATCTTCTCACTGCCGCCTCCTTCATAACTCTGCTGCCTTCTCTCCGTTTCTGTAATACTACATGACTAATTTCTACCAAGAGACTCAAATTGATTTGTACTCTCTCAATCAGATACTTGCAAGTGATATATTAGAAATTGTGTGCTCAACGAGCCCAACACAAATCTTTTCACACCACCAATTTATCTTTCAATTATGTGGTGTACTCCCATACTGTCAAAATAATAATCATACCACCTGATAGCACGGCCTTTCTTATTTCTTCACAAAGTGTACACGTTTATTCATGTCATTTTATTCAAGAGGCCTGCAGATTTTTTTTAATTACCAATAGAGGCTCCCCCAGGCTAGTGTCTATTGCAAATATGCATCTAATTATTAATGAGTGATTTGTGCTTCTGTTTTGTTTTTGTTTTTTATTATTGTTGTTGTTGGTAGTGGTGGTGGTAGGTTTTTAGTTGTGGGTTTTGCGTTTTGTGGGGTAAGCAGAAAAATGTGGAGCCGAGTGGCATCAAAATGCTGCGTCGCTGCAGGAAATGGAAGCAGCTGGAACATGAGCTTAGGTGACTTATACTAACAAAAATTAAGGTCACCAACACGGCCAGGGGCTTTCATTACACATTAATTCCCAATCTCTGATTGAGCTTTCATGTTTTCCTTTTCTCTCCACGTGGAACTTGAAGCTTGGTGGGGCTCTGGAATCTTTCCATTTCAGTTTCACTTTGGCAAACATGAAATAGCAAAGTAGCTGGTTCGTTTCAAGAGCTTTAGGTTAGAAGACACTAGCTTTGAAAGCGCACTTTCTGTCAAGTTGGCTCCCATGGAGATATCTTTACAGGCCTCAAGCTTCCACCATAAGTTCACATTAAAATATAGTGAATATTTTAATTAGGTAAAGTAGGCCAAAGGAAATAGACTGGATAGTAACGCTTCTTTGCTACCACTAACACTGCTATCCAACTGAAATAGTATGTGTACCATGGTCTCATATGCTAAACGCTCTTTAGAGACACAACTGTAGGAAATCTTGTCATTAGCTTCAGGCTGCTACATCCCAGTGGTAAAAGGACTCAAGTGCATTGTTAAGAATCTTATTACAAAGAGAGGACTTATTGTCCCCCCAGAGTTAATATAAGAGTCAAGACATTCTTTAGGAAATGACAATTTTTTATCACCTTAGGTGAAACTGGGTGTCTAACACAGCCATGGATTACAGCCCACAATCCTGCATTCTCTGCATTTGCTATAGTTTACCCATCAGTCATCTCAAAAATCAGCTTGCGATGGTGGCACACACCTTTAATCCCAGCACTCGGGAGGCAGAGGCAGGCTGATCTCTGTGAATTCGAGACCAGCCTGGTCTACAGAGCTAGTTCCAGGACAGGCTCCAAAGCTACAGAGAAATCCTGTCTCGAAAAACAAACAAACAAAAAAATCAGCTTGAGTTTTGTCTTAGTTACTCTCCTATTGATGTTACAAAATGCCAGGATCAAGGCAACTTATAAAAGAAAATATTTAAATTATGTGTATGGTTTCAGAGGGTTAAAGTCTATGATGGTGGAGCAAAGGCATGGCATCCAGGAAGAGATGCGAGTGCACACCTTGGTGTGAAAGTAGGGAGCAGAGAAAAGCCCACTAGAAATGGTCTTTTGAACCCTCACAGTCTGCCTCCAGTGACATGCCTCCTAAATTCTTCCCAAACAGTTCCATCAACTGAGGACTCAATACCCAAATATATGAGCCTGTGCGGCCCATTCTACCGACCTATATTACCAACCCCCGAGGAGAATTTTTAAAATGAATATTCTCTGTTTTTTCTTCTCCCTTGCTTATAAATGTAAAGCCAGAACCTAGGTTAAGGTGAAGTTTGTAAAATAATAAATAAATAGATAAATGGGAACAATATCCCGAGAAAACATGACATGAACTGCTGAGAGAGCATGTAATCTCTGTGCTCATCTTTGAACATTCATAATCTTCTGTGGCTGAAAGTTAACACTTCTCTTCCTTCTTACATACCTAAGCCATTGCATGGACTTTCTCACCTTTTGTTCACTGTAGATGGTGTCACTGAGTGAAACCACGGTCTATGAGCAATTCCAGACTTAGCCCCAGAGAGACAGAAGTTCCCCCAGAGGTCAATGAACTAGCAAAGCAGAGTTTGAGGTCAATCCAGGTTAATTGTGAATTGCAGCTCAAATACTGACTGCCTCATTTTGGTAAAGTTAAAAAGTAAACTCACTTATCATTATAGTAAGAGATAAATAAACCAGAGTTGTGAGGCAAAAGTTCTTTATTGATGGTAATGATTATTCTATTTCTTTGTACCAGGACATCAGGTTTTATGACGTACAGGATGTTTACTACAATGAGATTCCCCTCTACATGAACTTAGATTATATGAATTTTAAATAGGATGAAAGAAAAATACTAATAAATTCTTAATGGATGCATAGAACATGAAATGCAACAGATTCTACTTTACATTCATTGCCTTGGGGAACATTGTCTTGAATCATGCAAGTTTTAAATTATTCAATGTCGTCAGAAGGCCATCTCTTGCAAACCAATGAGACTGAGCATGTACACAGTATCAAATGAGTGTTGATTTGCAAACAGGGCCTTACTCAATCCTTCACTGACCACATTGACCTGAAATCCATGGTCTGCTGCCTTGATATGAAGAAACTAAGGATCCAAAAGTTTAAGCCATTTTCCCAAGTTCATTGATCATTCAGCCAAGAATAAAATATTAGTTTGCCAGACCTTCATATGCTTTCTCTCCCAACCCCCCCACACTGGCTGAATGGATATCTCTGTAAGAGAGCATCATCTTGTCATTCCTTAATGTCATTCTTCTAATATTGACACAATATAACTAACTCTTTTCTTCGATTTCCCCCTTGATTTTCTAATAGCAGCTAATTAGCTACCAATCTCCCTCTTACTTCTCATTCCTGTCCCATTAGAGAAGAAGCATGCATCACATTTTGCATCTGAAGATGCAGTCATAAGAAGTAAGTGGTGGTGGTGTTCTCATTAGTTGAGAATGTAATGAAATGGGGCAGGCACAAGCAAAGGGAAGATTTTCTTGAGTTCTGCTTCTTTCCCTTTCCCTAGATGCAAATAGCCTCCTTATTTTGGCTTTCCCAGATGTCTTTTTTGCAGAAAACTTAAGGATACATTTCTGCAGGGTGACACTATGGTACAGTAAGTATTGTCTGTTATTGCTTGCATATTTTGGGGGTAAGCAGTTGTAGTCTTCTAGTCCCCCTTCCCTCTTCAAAACTCACATGGATATATGGTTTTGTTAAGGCACTTCGAACAGTTTCCTGGCTTCTATAATGGAGAGTAACATACTCATAAATAATATCAGCTAACTAGACCTGTGTAGCACCCAATGCCAAACAAAGAAATTGATCTCCAAAGGCTTTTCAGAATCGTCGATTTCTGGTTGGTTCATTCCGATGCCAGGTTTGAAGGTACTGACACCCAATGGCTATTTATGCAAACCACACTTTCATAAGAACTGTATTGTTTAAATTAGCTTGCCCAGACTCCAACAAGACTATCAGATATAAAGAGAAAATGCATGAGGGTTGGAATGTTGGCATAGACCAGCGAGTCAGCTCTGCCACTATACGTCTTTGCCAAGGAAATCTGATTTTCCTGCTTTAAACAGCAGGTGTAAGCTGTTTTAATTAGGCAATAAAAATCACAACCTGGCCCTGAAATTATAAAGACAGAATTGTGCACCATCATGAATCTTGGCACCCCAGTTAATTCAACTGTCTATTTTTTGATGATAAAATGGTTGAGTGTAGATAAGAGACAAAAGCAAAAAGCAAACCCAGAATTTTTTCTTCCATGTCTATTGATTTCTGGTGTTCTATGATTTTACTATGCATTTAATAAACTCATTTTCCATTCATGAAATTATGGTGGAGATAGAACTGGTATACTCCATAATACCAAACAAAACATGAATTGATTAGACACACCAAGTCTCCTATTCCATACAATGGGAGCGTATCTCAAGCTCCTCTGGCCAACAGGTAACCTCCATTTCAACAAGCATTAATCTAATTTCATTTCAAAATTTTCTCTTCAAAGTTAGAGAAAATAAATTTTCTTTCTGGGCAGAACAGAAACGCTTCTTTTTTGCTTTGGCATCAGTTTGTTGCATAGCTGGAGAATAATTAAAAATGAAAACCAAGCAGGAGGTGGCGGAGGATAATTGTTCAGAAGGAAAAATAGTGCTGGGGAGATGGTTCAGTGGATGAGTTTACTTGCTGTGAAGACAGGAGCTCCATAGTCTAAAGAAATCACTAGTAACCATATAAAAACAAATTTGGCCATGCACGTCTACAATCCCAGTGTCAGAGGACAGACACTAAGATACTGGGATCTTGCCGGCCAGCCCACTATTCTAGCTAAAATGGTGAACCTCGGGTTCATTGAAAGACTTCTGTTTAGAGAATACAGTGGAGAGTGATAGAGGAAGACCCTTGACTTCCTTCTCTGACCTCCAGATATGTGCACACAGGTATGTGCATCTCTCCTGCACACAAGCACCCTCTGTCTCCATGCAAAAAGAAAACTAACTAGGAGCATTTAGATTGTCCTATAAATCCCATTTTGTTTCTTTTCTATTAAAACTAATGCTTGGTTGATCATAGTCAGTTGTGAATCTTCTCCACTACAGGAAGCTTCTTTCTGTACATGTTAATAAAAAATACTTTTTATTGGCTTCTGGAGGCATGTCACAGCTCTCTGGGGTCAATCTAGTGACTAGAATGCACTTTAATAGGGACATTAATTGGCACACTGTCCTAAGGGAATGCTTGCCTGAGGAACAAAGAGAGTAGTCCCTGTAAAATGATTATTCATAATTCTATCCTGGGGATCAGTGTGGGATAGAAAATGTCTTAATCATAAACAAAGGACCTCTTGTCTTGGGAATTGCTGTCACATCTGAGTACAGAAAACAAATTGTAGGATGCAAGCAAATACACCCACGACTTGCTTTTCTACTTTGAAATTGAGTTGAGTCTGCAATCAATGAGACACTGACTCTAGAAAACTTTCTCGAGTTTTCAAAAACATCAAGAGCATTGAGAAAGCATCACTGAGAATTACCTCTAAAGGATGTTGACATGGTGCCCAAACAACAGTAAGTACATCAAATAGGTGCTTACCTAGAGCCAAGAAAACCTAAACCACGCAGTTGGTTCTACTTTTCCACCAGATTAACTTGTAAACTATATGAGCTATAAAGCTATAAAAACATAATAAATCATCATTCCCTTAGTGAAAATAGGTCCAGAGTAACATGAACATCATTAGCTAGCATCCCTAAAGCACATGACCTACTGAGCAGTTCAAGAGGTTCTCCCATTTCCATCCTGAGCTGGATCATCCCTCCTGAGGCTACCTGGAGGTCTCCTGCCCTAGGTAGTCAATGATTGGTGGGTAGAGTACCCTACAGCCTAGTGCTGATACTTGCTGGACATAACACACTTCAGCCCAGAACTCCTGGACTCGAGTGATCTCCCTGCCTTAGACTCCTGAGTAACTAAGGGTGGCTGGTACTAAAATAATAATAATAATTTTAAAATGACATATTTTTCTTCCATTTAGTTATCTCTTGTAGTTGACTCTTCATATAAAATAGTGATTTTGAACAAAATTCGTACTTCTTGGAAATTGTGTTAATCAAATGTGATTTATGGGGCACTTGCTAAGAGTTGAAAGCCCTGTCCTCTGTGGCATAGATAGAAAAGTACTGCCTTTCTATCCTGAGAATATTCCATACTTCAGTTGTGTAGATAAAACACATATGCACGGACACTAAACTGGGGCAACTAACTATAAATACATTATAAAACCTTTAGATGAGTGAGAGACTGTGGACAGAGAAAGCATCCTATCAAAGATAGAATTTGGGCTACTCCTTAAGTAATTATCTGAAAATAAATAGAAAAAAAGTGATAATTTACACAGTGAAAGAAAATTTCAAAAGAATTTCTGAATTTAATAACATATTTTATTGCACAAGATAACTCCTTGGTCTGTGCTCCCCACTTCAGCTTTAGATGTTCTGGTGTCCTTGAGAGGAACATCACCATGAACTGGAATTCACTGGTATGCCATAGATGCTAGGAGGTTGGGAGCATTTGTTTTCTTTCCTAACATTGGGGTTTTCCGACTCAAAATTGCTAGCATTTGGACTGAAGAACTTATGGCAAGGGAAATCCTGGCATTAGAGCATGTCCACCAGCATCTCTAACCCATACTAATAGCACCTCCCAGTGGTTATTACAAGGAAAAGTATCTGCAGGTATTATCAGGTTTTTCCTGAGGTTCAAAATCACTCCCTCAATTTGGAAACTGCTGGTATAAACGAGTCACAACAGGAATCGAGCTGGCTTCCTCGGGGGTAAGTCGAATTGCTTAAACAAAGTGCAAAGTTTGTGTTAGGAAAGAGTAGGGTGAAGTTAAATAATTAGGACAGGCACATTCCGTACAGTATCTCAAACATCAAAGCACGCAAAAGGCACCCATAGTAATGCTTAAGCACATGTTTCCAACTGAAATATTTTTTATTTTGGAAATTCATCCTATAGAGGTGAAAGGACAAAAAGACACGAGAAGACACTGACTGCACAGGGACCAATTGCTACAATAGCCAGATCTACCAGCTAATAGCTGAGCGTGTAACGACATCTTGGGAATGAAAAGTAGAGAGTAAACACTGGTACTTTGCAGCTAGAAATGTGAAGTCTGTACAACAGACTGAATATTACCGTGAGGGCAAGGAAGTAATGGTAAAAGCAGAGTTGCTAGTGAGAGGACTCTAATGAAATGGATGGCTGAGGGGATATTCAATTAAATTGACTGTGTAGATAATAACGGGAGACATAATGGAATTAGCACAAGCATATAGGAGATGTCATGGCTGAGGGATGGCTTTGGAAACATAAAAATATGAAATCTGTGGATGAGTGCAAAGAAAGATTCTTTCTCGTTCATTTTACACTCTACTCTGGAGCAGGCGGTCCTGGGTTTTTTGAGAGATCCTGGCCTCTTCAGCGTAAGATATCGCTGTCTTGAAAGAGATCCTAGGTAGATGTAGAAAGGTTAAGTCCTAAGGGATATTTTGGAGGCCCTCAAATAGCATGCACAGTTTTTTCCACATTCCATTGTGTAGTCAACTGGCCTAGAACATCTAGTTTGACTGGTGCAAGAAATGAGATTCTCAAGAAGTCTCTGCTATAGGGCATACAGCGGCAGCATTTCTACCCTTCTGTAATGCACAGAAAGAAAAAATCTATAGAAGTGGGTGGATTTATTGAGGGTGTGAATATAGAGTAGAAATTAAAGCAGAAAGAGATAGAGAGACACAAGACATGGAAGAAGATGCTCATAGAAGAATCATATATGGTCAAAGACTCTGAAAGGGAACCGGGCCTGTGTAGAAGCTGAAAGTGTCACGAGGAGAGGAAGAAGAATGTAGGCTTTTGATAAGATCTTTGCTTTTGCACATAAAGAACTGTCTGGGAAATATGATAAGACTTGTATGCCTATACCTCATTTGAAAATGAGCAGTAGAACATTTGTTCATTAGAATATTTTTTTCTTTCTTTTTTTTTATTGCGAAAAGAAGAAAAAAAACATAAACAAAAAACAAGTTTCCACCTCCTCCCAGCCTCCCATTTCCCTTCCCCTCTTCCCACCCTTCTCCCCCTCCTCCCACCCTTCTCCCCCTCCTCCCACCCTTCTCCCCCTCCCCCCACTCCTCTCCCCCTCCCTCTCCAGTCCACAGAGCAGTCCGGGTTCCCTGCCCTGTGTTAAGTCCTAGGTCCTCCCCCCTCCGTCCATATCTAGGAAGGTGAACATCCAAACTGGCTAGGCTCCCACAAAGCCAGCACATTAAGTAGGATCAAAACCCCCTGCCATTGTCCTTGGTGTCTCATCAGCCCTCATTGTTCGCCATGTTCAGAGAGTCCGGTTTTATCCCATGCTTTTTCGGTCACAGTCCAGCTGGCCTTGGTGAGCTCCCCGTAGATCAGCTCCACTGTCTCAGTGGGTGGATGCACGCCTCGTGGTCCCAAATTCTTTGCTCGTGTTCTCCCTCCTTCTGCTCCTCCTTGGGACCTTGGGAGCTCAGTCTAGTGCTCCTGTGTGGGTCTCTGTCTCTATCTCTATCCATCACCAGATGAAGATTCTATGATGATATGCAAGATATTCGTCAGTATTGCTCTAGGATAGGGTCATTTCAGGTTCCCAATCCTCAGCTGCCCAAGGAACTAACTGGGAACCTCATCTTGGGCACTAGGGAGCCCCTCTAGGGTCAAGTCTCTTGCCCACCCTAAAGTGGCTCCCTTAACTAAGAATTGTGGTTCCGTGCTCCCCTATCCACCTTTCCTTTATCCCAATTCTCCTGTTTCCCCAGGTCCCCCCTTCTTCCCTTCTACCTTTTCTCTCCCCATCTCCCCTTACCCCCATCCCACCCCACCCCCAAGATCCCATTTTCTCCCCGGAAATTTGGTCTACTTCCCTTAGCCAAGAGGACAACTATATGTTTTTCCTTGGGTTCACCTTCTTACTTAGCTTCTTTAGGTTCACCTATTGTAGACTCCATGGCCCTTATTTATGGCTAGAAACCAATTATGAGTGAGTACATCCCATACTCATCTTTTGGAGTCTGGGACACCTCACTCAGGATAGTGTTTTCTATTTCCATCCATTTGCATGCAAAATTCGAGAAGTCATTGTTTTTTACCGCAGCGTAGTACTCTAGCGTGTATATATTCCATACTTTCTTCATCCATTCTTCCATTGAAGGGCATCTAGGTTGTTTCCAGGTTCTGGCTATTACAAATAATACTGCTATGAACATAGTTGAACAAATGCTTTTGTCATTACATAGAGCATCTCTTGGGTATATTCCCAAGAGTGGTATTGCTGGGTCCAGGGGTAAGTTGATCCCGAATTTCCTGAGAAACCAAAACACTGACTTCCACAGTGGTTGCACAAGATTGCATTCCCACCAGCAATGGATGAGGGTACCCGTTCCTCCACAGCCTCTCCAGCAAAGGTTATCCTTGGTGTTTTTGACTTTAGCCATTCTGACAGGTGTAAGATGATATCTCAAAGTTGTTTTGATTTGCATTTCCCTGATTGCTAAGGAAGTTGAGCACGACCTTAAGTGTCTTTTGGCCATTTGAACTTCTTCTGTTGAGAATTCTCTGTTCAGTTCAGTGCCCCAATTTTTAATTGGGTTAATTAGCATTTTATAGTCTAGTTTCTTGAGTTCTCTATATATTTTGGAGATCAGAACTTTGTCTGTTGCGGGGTTGGTGAAGATCTTCTCCCAGTCAGTAGGTTGCCTTTGTGTCTTAGTGACCATGTCCTTTGCTTTACAGAAGCTTCTCAGTTTAAGTAGGTCCCATTTATTCAATGTTGTCCTTAATGTCTGTGCTTCTGGGGTTATACATAGGAAGCGATCTCCTGTGCCCATCTGTTGTAGGGTATTTCCCACTTTCTCTTCTATCAGGTTCAGTGTGTTCGGGCTGATATTGAGGTCTTTAATCCATTTGGACTTGAGTTTTGTGCACGGTGAGAGATATGGGTCTATTTTCATTCTTCTACAGGTTGACATCCAGTTGTGCCAGCACCATTTGTTGAAGATGCTTTCTTTCTTCCATTGTATACTTTTAGCTCCTTTATCGAAAATGAGGTGTTCATAGGTTTGTGGGATAAAATCCGGGTCTTCTATACGATTCCATTGGTCGACTTCATTAGAATATTTTTATGAGGCTATGGAAACCTTGATTCTATCTGCTTGCCTTCAGGGCTTTCTCTGCCTGGAATGAACTCCTGTCTACCTGTTATCACGCCCTCATTCGTAAAATGCACCACGTGTACCAAACACCAGATTCCCCTCCATCTTCTGTGTTTGGGGCTTTGCCTTTACAGTTTCTTTTAGCCATTAAACTCCTGAAGGTTAGGGACTAGCAAACATTTTCAAGAAATAAGCACTTAGTGTTTTAGGCTCTGCAGGCCGTTTGATTTTCGGCATAGCTACTCAACTGTGCCGTTTTAATATAAGTGTAGCCATAAGCAATACGTAACTAAGCAAGTATAACTGTGTTTCAATAAATATTTGGCAGATATTCAGTGAGTCAGATCCGACCCTTGGGCTATGATTTACTGCTCCCGGTCTACTGTGAACCAAGTCCCCACAAGTGAAATCAGAGAACTTCTGGGAAGAATCAGTAAGCATCTTACTCATCTTGCTTTTTCAGGGTCACCTTTCACAGCACGTACCACAATGCTTTTTACAGAACACTAGGCTATGAATAGCTGTCATGGTTTACATTTCTTAATATTGTTTTTGAAACTCTTCGCTTCAAAACTATTATTGTTATCATTATTATTATTGGTGTGTGTGTGTGTGTGTGTGTGTGTGTGTGTGTGTGAGAGAGAGAGAGAGAGAGAGAGAGAGAGAGAGAGAGAGAGAGAGGTGGAGGTCGGAGGACAATTTTAGGAGAGAATTTTGGGAGTTGGATCTCTCCTCCTACTGTGGAGTTGGAGTAGTGTCTAAGTGATGCCATGGGGCTTGCTCAGTAGATAGCTGTACCTGCTGGGACATCTTGCTAGCTAATTAAATATTCTTAAAAGGAGACTTGCCACAGTGGCATATATTCCTATAATCCCAATGTTTTGAAAGCCAAGATGAGAAGATGGTGAGTTCCAGGAAAGCCTGACCTATATAGCAAGGCCTTGCTCAATAACTTAAAGCTAAAATTAAATTAAAAAAAAAACAAAAATACTTGTAAAGAATCCAAGTCAGTGAATCAGAGCAGCATTTTGAGAGTTTAATTACCGTTGAAAAACTATCCTGCAAGTTGGTCGTAAGTAGTTCAGGAAGGGATCACGTAAGCTCAAGAATCATAAAAAGAATGTGACAGGAAAAGATGAGAGCTAAAAACTTCTAAGGATTAGCAGCCAAAGGGAGAGAATTTGATGTTAGAGCTGGTTAAAAGGAAGAAAAAGGAATTTCAATCCTGAGAGAGCAACACCAAGGGACATCACATTGTATGTAATAGTCATCTCCCAACACCCATGTGAATTCACTCCATGTGAATAATGCATTCAATGCCAGGACTTTAATACTGGAAAGAGGTTCCTAATTTGAAGGAAACTGAGAGACCAACCAAAATGATTAAGATAGTGAAAGAATTCCTTTATAAGCAGCTATAAAAGAAGCCAAATACATGCTGAGCCTGCAGATAGTCAGGAGGAGATAGGAAAAGGGTTTAGAAATTCCTGTGAGCACCAGGAATAAGAGAAATATGGTCAGCTCTACTGGACTTCATTCTGTGTATGAGTATATCTCAGGCAGTGACAAATTCTCTTCATTATGAGATCTTAAAATATTTACAGGAAATCTGAATAATATATAACAGGGAATATTGTGATTAGTAACATTTTATTATCATAGAATAGAGTTGCTTCAGATGAACAAGTATAAAACCAATTATTGCTTACTAAGGAAAAACATTCTGGAACTCTAGGGATGCTAAGAGAATTTAAAACTCGTTATAGTCCAACTTATAAGAGTCTAATATATGAAGGATACATGTGGATATTATTGTTTAAGATTATCTGATTTAATGTAAAACATGGCTAGAATATTCCTTCTTTTCATCCACAATCATTCATTTATCCATCTGTACATCCACCCCACATTATTTTTTCTTTCTTGTTTTTATTTTTGAGATTATAATATAGTACATTGCTCCCTTCCCTTTCCTCCCTCCAAACCCTCTCACACACCCCTCCCCCACTCTCCTTCAGAGTTATTTACTCTTTCCCACTAATTGTTGTTGAATGCATATATGTATATACATAATTCATTCTTACCTAGGATTTGTCAGGTTCTATACTGGTAATGCAAGGAGCAATTCTGCTCAGGCTCGTTCTTCTAAAAACAACCTCCTTACCCAAGCACAGACCTATAAAACCAGCTTGCAATCTATTGATAGAGCTAGAGAAACAGGTGACTAAGAAACAATAAATTTGGTAGCGTTCAGTAAGAGAATTTAAAAAAAAATGTCACCTAATCCAGATGGGAGAAAGGAGAAAGACTTAAGGAAGCTTCCTAGGAGAGTGGGCATTTCTGACAGATTTTGAAAGATTCTGAGAAGCCTCGGTCAAACTATGACTACCCATCCCAGGTAGAAATAATGATACATCCCTGGGAAGAAGATGGCAAACTGGGCCATCTTGGAACAATGTAAGCGGGACTGGCAAGTAGTTCCAATTGTCTGATATAGCATAAAGCAGATAGCAATCTTCAAAAGAATAAGTGTACTACCAGGACATCTGCCGTAATACAGTATCTTCTAGACATGACAGGGAAGCAGTACTTTTAAAATCTCAGCAGTATGGTTGACCTAAGGAATACCTGCACCAGATCCACAGCCAAAGTTCAGGCCGAGCTCTGGGAGTCCAAACAAAGACAGGTAGGAGGGATTATATGAGCAAGACAGGTCAAGATTATGAGGAGGAAATCCACAGACACAGCTGAATCAAACTCTTGGGAACTCACAACCTCTAGACCTGCATGGGAGCCTGCATGGGAACCATGGAACTAGGCCCTCAGCATGTTGAGTAGCTGTTTGAGGACCCCATCGCAGTGGGACCAGGATCCATCCCTGGCTTTTTGAACCCCCTTCCTTAAAGTGGTAAGCCTAGCTCAGCCTTGATGAAGTGGGGAGTGGCTTGGTTCTGCCTCAGCTTAATCTGTCAGCCTTTGTTGACACCTCTTGGGAGGCCTTTCCCTTCAGAGGAGTGGATATGGGGGTGGATTGTGAAGAGGGTGAGGGTAACAGGAGAATGGGAGGGAGGAGTAACTGTGGTTGGTATGTAAAATGAATAAGAAATCTAAAATAAAAATAAACAGAATACCTGAACCATTTGACTTACCAATGTTGGTAGGAAAATTTCACAAGGCCACACTCTTAGATGAAGAGCTACAGGGAAGGAATGACTGCAAAAGAAGGAGAATCAGTCTTTTCTATGGAACCCCCCCCATAGGATATTCAGTCTCAAGTTCTCATGTACATGAACACGTACATGAACAACACTAAGTGAATGAAGTAGGGACAAGTGAATGCGAGTATGTGGGGATGGTGTGTGTGTGTGTGTGTGTGTGTGTGTGTGTGTGTGTGTAACAATAGATTATAAAAGAAGAGGACCTGAAATTGAGACGGGTAAAGGAAAGAGTTGGAGGAAAAGGGAAGGGGTGGAAGTAATATAGAGTACACATGTATGAAACCCCAAAATAAAACTAGTAATAATAACTGCATTCTATTGTAGACATTTTTGTTTCCTTGTTAACTTCTCTCTCTTCCAAAATTGTTTCCTTTAACAAAATCACACCCATATAAAGTCAAATAATTACAAGCCTTTCTATAGCATTTATTTTATCCTTGACATTATCCTAAACTCTGCATATAGTAAATGATTTTCTTTACCTCCTCCTCGGTGAGACTGGTACTATGACAGCTCATATTTAACATCTGAGGAATGGATTCACCAAGGTGAAGCAATTTAGAGATGTTAACCACTTTCCGTAGCAAATGTACTTCTTCCACTCTAAACTTTGTACTCTTTTGCCCTCTGTGCTGCTGCTAACTTTCTGAATAAAGAGACTTTTTATATCATTCCCTGCCATAATGCATCCAAAATTTGGTCTAGTGAATAAACACAGAGACAATCAGATATTTGTGGGAAAAGATGCTCACAGCAGCAAAATTTGTGTATGGAGAAATGCAATTGAAAATAACCTAAATGGTTTATAATGCGTGCATGCATTGGAAATGATGACGTAGAAGTAAGTTAAACTGCATGACAAAGGCCATAAATGCCAAAAGGAATGGAGGCTATAAGAATGTGACCCTAGGAACTGTATTATGTATGATCAGGTAAGAAATACACTAGTCAACACTCTATTTCAACTTGAATCTTGACTTTGACGTTTTACTTTTGTGCTTTGAGGTGATAATTTAACCCTTCTTTACTCCAGTTTTCCGTCTTAGAAAATGGATAATACTATTGGTATAGGGCTTAGCAGTTATATACATATGTGATACTTAAAAGGGTAGTTGACAAGTGCTTAGAGTAGAAAAGGAAAAACATAGTAAGTAAATCCATAAACATTAGAGTTGAATACTACGCACTCATTTGGCAGTTTGAGTATCTTTGACAGTCTGAGATCTGCAATGTTACAACAACCTTATTTTTCCTCGCTGTACCATGAAAATGTGTATAGAGTGAGATGTTGACCCTTGCAAAGCAGCGAGAGTCACAAGTTCCCGCTACCCCGAGTCATTGTCTCATGTGTCTCATATTTAATCTTCTGAGTGGTACTGGCATGACTTTTGTACCTTGTCTTTAGAATTATAGCACTTTTTATTGCTACATAATTATGCGGTATAGTGGGATGTTAGGTAATTTATTTTGTTCTTAACTCTGAAACTTGAACCCAAAGTCCCATATGTGCTGAATATGACTGATACTACTGAACTATACACCGGACTCTGATGTGATATTTTAATTTGTATATATATTAAGTGATAGTCAACTTATGGTATATACCCTACATCTTGAACTTTTACTATTTCTTTCTGGCAAGTTGATTCAAAATTGTCTTTTCTAACTATTTTGAGGTATATGACGCATCATTGTTAATTATGTTAGTCATTTTCTGCAATGTAAAATTATAATTTATTTCTCCAACTGCAGCATTATATCCACTTACCATATCCAATCTCTGGCAGGTGCTAATACACTCTTAACTTTTGTGAGATAATAACAGAGATCATTGCTTTGCTTAAGATAGTGTCCTCCAGTTTCATCCGTGTGTGTTTGTTGTATTAGATCACACACACACACACACACACACACACACACACACACACACACGTGTGTGTAACTTCTTTGGTTAGTCTATTGGTAAACATTGGTGGCAGCACGTGGCACCGTAATTTTCTAAAGACTAGAAACACTTGGCCATTACTTGGGCCGTTCATATAATGTAGAACTGGATGTTCTGGCAAGCCTTCACAGCTTCCTTCTTCTTCTCTCATCCCATCCTGTTCCTCGGGTCTCCTATGTGAAGGCGATTGACATTTGGATGGCAGTGTGCCTTCTGTTTGTGTTTGCTGCCTTACTGGAATACGCAGCAGTGAACTTTGTCTCCAGGCAGCATAAGGAGTTCCTGCGTCTCCGGAAACGACAGAAAAAGCAGACTAAGGTAGGCTTGTCACTCAGTACAGAATCACACAGAGCTTGAGGTTGTTAACCAACCAATGTAACAATAACAACAAAAAAAAAACACCTAGAACACATAATGACGAAGAAAATGAACTTAATTTTTGTTCTAATTAATTGTTGATCAAACTAGTCCTTTAAAATGGTGGGTAAGGTTAGCAGGTTTAGTCAATATAATTACAAGTCACACAGCTAAGCATGATTTCCAGGTAAATATATTATAATATAATTGTATCCCAAATGATGCATGGTATACAATTATATTGAAATTATTTCCTGTTTATCTGAAATTCAAATCTTCTTGGGCTTTCTGATTTTTATGCAACGACTCTAACTAGCCATATAGATTCACTGACAGTTCTTTTAAAACCGTGGATGAATATTGACAATTTGTATGTGACTATGTGTACATAACTAACTGATTTGATGTTTTTCATCAGTGGATCTGACTTTATGTCAGTGGTTCTCAACCCTACTAATGGTGTGATCTTTTAACACAGTTCCTCATGTTGTGGTGACCCCACCATAATATTATTTCCTTGCTACTTCATAACTGCATGTTTTGCTCTTCTGAATCATAATGTAAATATCTGATACGTAGGATCTCTGATATGTAATCCTTGTGGAAAGGTCATGCGATCCCCAAAGGGGCATTGACCCACATCTTAAGAATCACTTATTTCTATGTTCTGTACCCTACATGTGCACACTGCATCACTGCATGTTGGTACTTTCAATAAGGCTGGTATCATTGTCTTGACTTTAGCACAGAAACCTTAAGTTTTCCATTACTTAGATGTTTATATTTCAACTTTGCAGCTCAATACCTCCTATTTAGTAGGTCTCAAACTTGCCTGAACATTAGAATCATCTAGAGACTCTTCAAAACTCCCAAGCCTTGGCAGCACCCCACCACCAATTAAATCTTTTTTTCAGGATAAGGCTCAGTATTTCTTCAGCTCCCAAGCAATTGAGTGTAAGGGCATGTTTGGAAAGCAGCCCTGGTTTATATCTTAGCCCCATGAGGGATAACAGAAGCATTGTGTCTTGCTTGCACTTCTGACTGGAAGAGGAATATGTCTATTGATAAAGAGAGTGTTACCTTCTATAACAATACCACTAAAAATTCAAGTAAAAATTTAATGTAGATTATATGAGCTGTTTTTCAAAATCTACCCCCCAAGGTTCCATAAACCTGCTGGTGAAGGTAAAGCAAACTCTGAATCATATGCTAATATGTTGGAGTTTTTTTAAAAAGGGGGGGGTGTCAATATTGCTGCTTATAAATACATAGCTATCAAAGAGTCATTGTTAGTTTACTTTGAGGAGTTTGTGTATGTATGAGCTCCCTGAGTACTGGCTGCATTTACCAAAGGTTTTTAAAGCAGTATGAAAACACATACTGCTGGCTGACCAGTCTCTTCTGCCTAGCTCCATTTCAAGAATATTTTATCTCTCCAGCCTAGGGACATGGACACACAAACATCTTTTCTCATACTTTGCCTTTTTACACTGTGCTTATATAAATTATAAATCATATCCCTGTGGAACCTAGTTATTTCTTCAGAGAAGTCCAGTGTGATGGCACAAGTTCAGAATCACTTGTTCTGCCCAGGAAATAATATTGAATTGTGATGGTTTTTCAGCTCATAAACAGTGCAGTTTGCACCATGAACGTTACAACGACGTTATGGTCTATGTGGAGCTTAAGTCACTCAAAAAGCTATTTTAAGAGCTAATACTGCCAATGCTCCCCCAAATTTTACCTTATCATAATGGAATTCATCTAAGATTTTTAAGGGAAATGCTGATTCTCAGTGGAATTCAATGAAGACACTGACTCATAAGGCTTGGAGGGAGAAATGAGAATGTGCACAATTAATAAAAACCCCAGATGATTTTGGTAATGAGAAAATTTAAAAGACATTATCAACTCACTTCTTTTGTCTGTAGATAAAAAACAACTTTTAGTTTCCTTCCAAAATCTGAATAATTGGTAAAATATTTTTGAAAAGCGGTGTAGAAGATTCTTTGACTGAATCTGAGCTCTATTTGAATGGATTCTGTGATTTCGTGACAATACTGGCATAATAGAATAATAGCCATTAAAGACTAGCACATTTTTTCAAACTGTAACTAGTAAAAGAACAGAAGAAAAGAAAACACAGGGTAAAAAGAAAGTAGAGATTAAAGAAAGGGGAAATGGAGAGCAAGAATGATAAAGAAAATCAAATGGCAAAGTGATCAATCAACCCCAAATGCATCAACAAATAATACAAAAAATAGACAAATCAAAATTAAAAAAGATTGTCAGATGAAATAAGAACCCAAATAAAATCCAATTCCTTCTTTCCTATATAGTTAGAAGGGCAATACAGAAGCCTAAAATTAATAGTAGATAGATAGATAGCATGAAAATGTTAATCAAATAAAGCCAATTGAGTACCTTTAATATTTAATATTTGAGAAAAATCTGCTGCTAAATCCAGGCATATAAACTCACAACTGTAATTTCAAAACTCAGGAGGCTCAGACAGGAGATTTTTGTAAGCTATATGGCAAGCTTGGACTATCTAGTGAATTCTAGGCCGATGGTAACTTGCATATAAAAACAAAAGCAAATACACAAAGTTATTATTTATATTAAACTGATAGCATGGTCTTGGATATGCAATGATTAAATTAACAAATAAAAAAGCAGATAAAACCACAATCATAATTATGAACAAATTTAACATACATCTTTCAATAATTGATGGAAAAACAGTCAATTAGAAAATCATTAAGGATATAAATTTAGCAATAGGATTAATAAACTCACTGTACCAAAAACTGAAGAGAACGCATACTTTACATATGCAGAAGGAACATTTTGTTAAGTTTACCACGAGCTGGACTATAAAATACATCACAATAAACACACAGTGTTTTAACATATTTTTCTGTTGCTATAATGAATACATTGACCAAAGCAACTTTGTGGAAGAAAGGGTTTATTTGCCTTCCACTTGCAGGTCATAATCCATCACTGAGGGAAGACAGGATAGGAATCTAAGCAAGAACTCAAAGCAGAACTTATAGAGGAATGATAGCCAGTTTATGCTCATCAGGGCCTGCCTATACATAGTGCCATCGACAATGGGATGCCCCCACTCCCCTGGGATGCCCTCACCCTCCCACCCCCCACTCCCAAAACGCCTATCATCAGTCAAGACATGTTCAAAGATCAATCCAATAGAGATAATTCTTTAGTAGAGTGTCCCCCTTGCCAGGTGAGTCTAGGTTTTGTCAAGTAGGTAACATGTACTACGAATCACATCAAAGGATTGAAACCTGTTATAAATTAAGTACTGAATATGTGTCCCAATCAAGTGAATTTGGGCTAAATATCACCAATAAAATGATGACTACAAAAATGTTCCTAAGTTTGAAAATTAAAACATACCGCAAGAATAATCTGAGCCTTAAAATAATTCACAAGGAGCATTGTGAAATACTTTAATTGAAAGGTAAGTTATGCATATCAAAATTCATTATCTTAAATAAAGCCAGGTTTTTGGAAAACATCGATTTCAAAAGATTATCTTATATAGGCAGATTTGCAAATCAACTATCTAAGAAACTGTCTCATGAATATGGAATAACAAATGGGAAGTCTTTGAAGGTATACCTTGCTCAGCCTAGATGTAGTAGGGAGGGCCTTGAACCTTCCACAAAGCAAAGTGTCGTACCCTCTCTTAGGGTTGGGGGTGGGTGGGTTGGGAGTGTGTGTGGAGGGAATGGGAGGAGGGGAGTGAGTGGGAATTTAGATTGGTATTTTTTTAAAAATAGAATCTAATAAATAAAAAAAAGGAAAAAAAAACACAAAGTATATATAGGATAAAATTTAATTAACTTCAAGAATGCCCTATTGAGTTTTCTACCTAGAAGAATACTTTCAATCCAGTATTTAGAGAAATACTAGATTGCATTAACTGGTAGGTGAGAATGTTGAGAAACCAAGAGTAGATTACTTAATAATTTAGCATTATAATTTAGCATTCAGTGGAAGAGCTAGGGAAAAACAAATTTTGTATGCTTTTAATCCTTGACATCATTGGACTACTCACCTGCCCTTGTCTTCTTTCATTAATTTGTCCAAGCTAAGTCAGGGAATGTGGCGTTTTCATGGAGAATGAGACAAAGAAAAACAGTAAATAAAATTGAAAAAATAGGTAGATACTTTTCAGAGCAGTGTACAAGATTTCACTTTATGCTAATGGACTGGAATCCAAAGGGTGGTCTTAAATTTACAAATAGGCTATCGAGATAGGGAATGGATATAAAGGGGGCAGCAGCACACCAGTTAGGAAAAACTGTATGCAAAAGATGATGGTGATTTAGACTATCATGTTTGTTCTTAGAATGAAGGGAAGTAGTCAGATTTAATACTCAAGCATCCATTCATTCGCAAATAATTATTTGTTACATACTATGCACTGAACACTATCTAGATCTTTAGACTTCGTTGTACAACAGGACAGACAAAGTATAATTCTTTGATGAAGCTCACGTTCTAGTGGTCATAACTTGGAGGCAAAACCAGTGATTCATGATGCTTTTATATGAGAAGGTGAGCAAAAGAAAGGAATTGAATATTATGTAAATTTTTGAATTAAGCAACTGTATCATCAGAACCAGGTAGTTATTGTATTAAAATTGAGCTTATTGTAAAAGAATCAAATTTAGAGTTAAATTGCAGAGTCCTATTTGATATGATCAAGTTTAGATACTTATGGAACAGCTCAGTTGAGCTGGTGAGTAATTAGATGAGTTCATGAGAGGGAGAAAACCTGGACATACAATTGGAAGTGACTAGGAAACAGATAATGTCTGAACTTAGCAAAAGCGGGTGAAACCACCCACCAAAGGAATAGAAATGAAAATGCCCTGAAAATGGAGCACTTAATCACTTAGAGAATTGTCTGGACTAGGTTGAACTGAAAAATAAATGAAGAAAATGGTGGCAGATTTTAGCTAGCACTTGCAATTGCCTTTGTCATGCAGGGAAGCATAGGAGCTAGAATGGAAGAAAATGTGTTCATAAAAGGAATTTCCTCAAAAATAGAAGATAAAAGAATATATTTGACAAAGGGAATACTCAAATGAAAAGGAAGATATTAACACCACGCTGAACAGAAAGCATAAATTCAAGAACAAATGTCTTAAGACGATCTTTCTTTAAAAAAGAATTGTAAAATATCCAGAGCAAAGGAGTTAGCTTCATATAGAAATATGTATTTCATTTTACCCATGATTTCATTCATCACCAACTTACTGAATAAGATATTAAAGGACAGAGAAGTAAATTTCTCGATATTCATACCCCAGGTAATGAATGACCTAGCAGAATCTCAGTTAAAATACTATCTTCTAAAACTCTGTGTCTCACCATTATACAGAAGAAATGGGACAATAGCTAGGATTGTGACTCAGTTGGTAGGTTCACTGATGGTAAGATGAAAGTTCCTAATTCTGCCCTTAAATTCTGAGGTTCATTACTGGCTCAAAGTGAGATGAAAAGAAGAAATGTAGATACATTGAGAAAGATGGTAAAAGTAGCAATTCGGCAGAGTGGAAAGGCCAGTATTCAAAGGCAAGAGAGGAAACTAGAACGCCAAAGCAGAGACAGTATGTATTCATATAAGAATCTGTAATAGTCAATAAGCAGGTGTATGTTTTTACCCAGGAAGCTTCCAGGCTCAGGTCCAGCCCCCAAGAAGACAGATGCTTGAGTACATATCCAATTATAGTTGTAGATGAGTACCAGTAGGTAGAACATCAAGAAAGTATGACAGGAGAGTTGGAGGAAAAAAGGGAGGAAAGAAGAAAGATAGGAGGAAAAATGGAAGAGTTTAGCGAGAGAGTAGTTGTAGCAATGTGCCCCAGACTAAGGTAGATAGCGTAGGGAGAAAATGAAAGAGACACTAGCTATTCACGTAAGGTAGCTGGGTTTAAGGAAAGATTTGTATAGATCATGTACTGGGAAGCAAGATGATACTTGAGTTTAAAGAGAGACATCTCTTTAAATATTTTAAAATTCTTCATACTTCTTTGAGAATTCCTTACGTGCATGCAATGTATTCTAATTGTATTCATTCCACGCTCCTCTGCCCAACACCTCCCAGACCCATTGCCCACACCCTAGTTGTTCCCAACTTCATGTGTTAGACTGTATTTTATAACCCAGCTAGTCCAATTCATGCTGTCCATATACTCATGGTTCTGGGGCTATCCACTAGAGCATGGTCAACCTACCAGAGACTACACGTTTTAAACATGATACTCTCCCTTTCTTAGAAGCCATCAACTGTCAATGGGCCCTCAGCTAGGGGCCAAGGTTTTCCATCTTCTTCCCCATCTATGCAAGAATGGTGATTGGCTAGATACCATGTAGGTCTTGTGCAGGTGACCACTGCTGCCATGAGATCTTGGGTGTAACAGAGCATCAGCTGAAGATGCTAACTCACCTGTCATCTTTGGCCTTCCCAGTCTTTCTACCCCCTCTTCTCTGAGGCTTTCTAATCTGTGAGGGAAAGGGCTGAGAGATGTGCTTGGAGAGAGTTACAGTTGCTGCTTTGCAAAATGTACTGCATTTTTATCAAAATGGAAGTTGCATTTTTTTCATGAAAATTGTCTGAAGTCTACACATCTAAACAGGAATTAGAAACAAAATCAAAATCAAGAAGCAAAATACCCCACAAAATAGAAAAAAATCAAATAAACAGGCAAAGTACTGACTTTTTCAATACTTTTAAATCTGATAGGAAAAAAAAGGTGTCATCAGTTGCTAGCATTCACTGAGGGCTTGCTCAGTGTCAACTATTACTCTTAACTCTTTTGTGTTTAATAATTCATTCAATCTCCACTGCAAATGTGAAATAGTGTAATCATATATCCAACTCATTTTGAAGTCCTGATTTAAGCCTGTTATCCAAGTGCCTTGTATGATTTAGTATTTATCCAAAATTGATAATTTTATAGAAAATATTTTATTAATATCTGAATTAAATGGAAGTGCCTTTTAAACTTTTATTCTGTGCAGGTAATTCAAGCAAATTATAACTTTAACACATAGTGAAAGCTAAAAGCAAAAACAACAAAAATAAACAATACTACCCCAGGCTTCTTTCATGACATTTTTCATTTGCAGTGTCATAATTAACATTCCCTTCCTAAGATAGTTTGCTTAGCACTCCCTCATCAAATGAAGTGCACTCAGACACAAGGGGCTGGCAGCAGGCCAATCTCTTGGTCTCTGTCAGAAATAAAACACTTCTGCCCCTACTGGCCACTTACAATACCAGCATGCAAGATTTGTGGAGCCACCGTGCCAACACTTGGCAGCAGAAGTAGTAAACAAGAAAAATCAAAGGTTCCATGAACAGACAAAAAGTATAAAGGAGCCCGAGCAGTCCTGTTTTTCAGACTTTGAATGCTTAGGATTGAGTAGTTCCCACTTTCCACCATCAAGAATGCCCTTATTTGAATAAACTGTTCATTCTATCAGTAATGAAGTTAGTGCTTTATCCTGTTTTACAGATGAGGAGCCAAGAGAGTTAAAATAGTATCCCCAAAGTCACAATGCAGTCTCTGCCACTTCTATTCTATTGTTAGTAGTTTAAATACCTTAGTTTACAATTAATGCAACACACACATTTAAATATTTTAATGTTCTGTATGATTTTCTATGCTTTTAAAAGGTAGAATCAGGGTAAGTAAGGCAAGTCACAAAAATGCAGAATCACATCCTGATTTTTATATTTTACCTTTTTTCACTGTAGATTTTTGCATCAATAATGACGTTAAATGTTGCAGGAAAATCCCACTAATCTTAAATCCCAAAGTTCTGTCCATCTTCCTCCTTCAGTTTTGCGCCCAGAACTTTTCTTGCGTCTTCTCTCTTCAGGCTAAGCTAGTCAAATGCCACCAAACTAATTTCCACAAGCCCTAATCACCTCTAACCCAAGTTAAAGAGAGAAAACAAACAAAAATCCACCATTCTCAAATGTTTAACATTCTACATACAAAGTCATCTCTTTAATTTCTCACTTGGAAACTGCCGTCTGAAAAATGATACTGGTTGATTCCTTTGAAGGTCTTAGGGAAAAAAAGCAAAAACATTACTACAAAGACACAAAGGCTTTCGGATTCATTCCTTGTCAATGGAGATAGTTCTGGAGATTACATTGATGTGTGTGGAAAGAGTGGCCTGGTGTTGACTCACTGTCATATTATGAAATGGGGTCACGCTCAAGAAGGGGCCACACAATGCACAGCTAGGTGTGTTGGCTTTAATAGTCTTCCCCGTGTTTTGCACAGTACCTACTGTCACTCTTATCAAAGTAGAGTATCTCTGAATCCAACACATCTAGAGCGTCACTGACTGAACTGGCAGAACTCGCTCTGTTAGAAGTTGACACCATAGATATATGTGACAACCCCATTTTTATGTTATCTAATCTTTGTCAATAAGAAGTAGCCATAGAATATGAGCGCTATGACGACTTCACTCCATGAACTTTAAAGTTTCCACTGCATTTACCTGCTCTTGTCCGTGATGTCAGATGTTCTCCAGTCTCAGATTCGCCTGATTTCTTTCATCTCTGTAATCGAACATGAATAACATGACTGCTTGAGAATATGGTTATTGCTTGCATGTTAATGACAAGCTGACTATTTAGACCGTATATTCTCTACACCCAGCCCCATGAAAATATGTGCCAGCAAAATGGCACGGTGCAGAAAGGTACTTCCCACACAAACCTGACGAACTTGATCTCAATTCCCAAAACTCATAGTAGAAAGAGAGATGAAGCCATTGCCCCCGCCCAAAGTTCTGATCACTCCACTGATAAACTATGGCATATGCACCTATATTCATACACCACACACACACACACAAGCACACACTCTGATGATGATGATAATGGTGATGATAGACAGATAATTACAAATTGTTTTTAAAAAAATGCAAAACCTCTTAACTTGAATAGAATAAGTTAACAATGTTGGGCCCTAATCAGAATGTCTCAAACGATAGTAATTCAGAAAAGGGAGATTTCAGTACTCAAGGTTTTTGAGATTTTCCTCCTATTATTTATCCATCATTTAGTATTAGCTACACTGCTAACTCCTCAAAAGACCATTTCCTCTATGGTGTCCTCAGAATCTGAGATTCTTTCTTCTATCTCTTGTATTCTATTGATTATGCTTGTTTCTGTAGACTCTGCTCGGGGATGTTCTATGGGGAACTCACCAAGGCCAGCTGGCCTGGGTCTGAAAAAGCATGGGATAAAACCGGACTTGCTGAACATAGCGGACAATGAGGACTACTGAGAACTCAAGAACAATGGCAATGGGTTTTTGATCCTACTGCATGTACTGTCTTTGGGGGAGTCTAGGCAGTTTGGATGCTCACCTTACTAAACCTGGATGGAGGTGGGCGGTCCTTGGACTTCCCATAGATCAGGGAACCCTGATTGCTCTTCGAGCTGATGAGGGAGGGGGACTTGATGGGGGAAGGGGGAGGGAAATGGGAGGCAGTGGCGGGGAGGAGGCAGAAATCCTTAATAAATAAATAAAATTTTAAAAAAAGACCATTTCCTGGTTCTACGGGACTGAAAGAGTGTCCCTCTTTTAAACAGCCAATTTGCTCACTTTACCAGCAACTGTCACTTTGGAATATAAAATGGAAATGATACTAAGTCATAGTCTTTTGGATATTTTACCTAAAAATATCTTAGTTATTCTCTCACCCAAAAATATTCTAATTAATTCACTAGAGAGAAATAAACATACAAATACAATGAGCTGTATTTGATTTTTATAAGCCTTTAGCCGCAAATCCTTCAGGGCTCTAGGCCAGTGAACAATAACCTAAAATCCTGGGCCTCTTTTCCTCACCTTTAACGTGAAACTCAAATTATTCACACTATAGGATTGTGATAAATATTAAATGAGTTTCCTTGAGTAAAATTCATGAAACAGTCAAGGGAGATGGCTCAGTAGATAAAGGGCTTGATATGCAAGCATGAAGACCCAAGTTTAGATCCCCAGAAGCCATGTAAAGCCAGACGCAGTAATGCAAGGTCTGTAACCCCAGCACTCCCCAGGTGATGGGGGATAGAGAGAAGAGAATCCCAACAGTTCCTGGTTAGCTGGTCTGTGTACACAATAGTGAACAAGAAGAGCCTGTATTTCAAGCAAGGTGGAAAGCTGGGACTGGCAGTCGAGATGGCCCTCGGACTCCTTTATGCATAATGTGGCATGAATAAGCTTGTCCTCACATGCACACACACACATGTAAACATACAGGCACACAAGTGATAGAAAGAGTTCTTCAACATCCCCTAACATGTGGAAAGCAATATACCACCCCTGTATTTTTATTCCTTTTGTGTGTGTTCCATCAAAATTGACTACATAGAAAACTGTGATCTGCATCCATCATACGAATGAAATCATGAGTTTGTACTTTGTATAAGAAGAAGGGCAGCAGTAAGACTCAGGAGGAAACTCAGTTCTCTGGCTTTATTTTCCATTGATACCTACTGTCTCTAAACTAGGCCGTACGTAGAAGAGAACTTTCTCCACATTTAGGTCCTTCAAACCCAATTGCAATGTTGACTGACTTCGAAAGAAGGTTGCTGGAATGCAAATGTCACTACCACTAGTTCTAATCTAACCAAACCTCAGCAAATGAAGAGCTCATTCAACTATAATCACAATAGGATCATCTTGGAAATTCCTGCTAAAATACTCTCACCTTTTTCTTGTTTGATGGCCATTCATTGGAGACAAGGTAGTTGCATCATCTAGAATATAGTGATCAGTTCTCACAATGTACAAGACAGGTTCCCACAGCAAAGAAATGCCCAGCCTTAAATGTTGCCAATGTTTGCAGTGGAAAACCCCAGGGTTACAGCATTTGAGGAATATATTTCTCTATATGTAACAGGCTATGTTGTTTTCAGCTTTCATCCAAACAGAATACATCATCTGCCTATCAAGAGAACATTTTCAGTACTGTTAACTGAAAATGAATTTCTGAAAAATTTGCACATATAAAGGTATTCCTTGGGCTATGGCTAGTTGTCTTTGCCTCACAATCAGCAAAAGACAAACTCTACAACAGCCTATATTTGAAAATTGATTTATCTAAACACACACTCAGCTGAATATGAAAGAAAGCTCTTTCAGATTGGTTTCACTTACTAAGAAAAGACACCAATTATGTGGCTCCAAATGCTACAAGTACTAAGAAAGCAGGCTTATGATGCTATGAATATCTTTATGCATAAAGTCAGATAGAACTCATCTCTGAAAAGTATTTGGAGCAGATTTGAATAAATACCCACACTTCATGAGATAAACATGTTTGTATGGTGGGAAGCAAAAAATCAAATTCTTCATGACACACATTTAAGAAAAGTTCATCAATCTAATGGCTCACAATGAAAGTACACATTTGAAATTAGGCCATAAAGTTTTTATATATTTAGACACTGTATGTTGAGCTAAGGATGAACATCTGAAAAATCTGTATAGATCAATATATACAGTGATGTTTAATATATATAAGAGAGAAAGGTAATGTAGTGGATTATTATTAGTCTTGTTGTTTCATGTATTCTACAAATCCAGTGGGAACTTTTAAAACTGTTTTATTACTAACATTGTTTGTGGAAAGCTCATGCTTAGAATAGCAATAAGCATAAGAATTAGCAATCGCCTGTCATAAACATAGTTGTCCATTTGCTGGCCACACCGAAGAGTTCCTAGACCACTACTGGTATGCAGAGGGGACCTTGAGCAACCTGCTCTAGGCCATACTTCTCAAACTTACATGTGTATGAGGATCACCCAGAGGCCAAGGAAAAGGACAAATACCTGCCATCCAGTCTAAGAAATTTGATTTTAGTTGGTCAGGACAAAACCAATAATTCCACTTTCTAACAAGTGTCCAGTCAGTAGTGATGGGCCATAGCATCACAACATACCATTTCAGTAACAGCAGCGCTGCCATTAACTCCTGGCTTGGCTATTTACATGGCTATTTTATATGTCCCAAATTGGGAAACAAATCATTGAAAAATTAACAAATAAGAAATATGTAAGTCATATTTAGATTTGAAATCCTTGTACGTCTCTTTAATTTTGTCTTTGGAATAGAAATTCCTTAATTGTAATTTTTAGTTCTCTTTCCTTTCAAGAAGATATAGTCAAATGGTTTATATTCCTTTTTATAATTGTCATGTCTTCACATTCTTCCACATGTTTTTAAAGGTGTTTAAAGAGGATTACATAGATTCTTAAGTTAACAGCTACTTCTCTAGCAAGTATGTTGTTGAAAGCTTGTAACTGTTCCCCAGAGCAGAAGGCCCATTTGTTTTTTACCTGAACTACTGAAGAGGTTAGATGAGGCTTCAACAGACCCACATAGATGAGGAATGTAGACTTAATTGCAGAAGACATCCAGAATAACTGTCACGTTACTATGTAATTCTCTATATTATCAGGGTACAGAGCTTGTACTTGTCAGTAACATGGTGACCTTTTACACTGGAAGGAATTTTCCTCTGTGCGTTCTCCATTCTATTAGATATTATGACAGACTTATGATATTGTACAGCTTACAATAATAACTCCTCTATACATGATGCAAGTGATTTGCAGAATCAGACTCACCGAAGAAATTCCTGTCCTTTTATTGTCTCCTTCCACTTATTTCTTGCATCTCGGGTTGTGATTTGCTATCTCTACTTTCTTTACTACTTACCTTCCTACTTAAACAGAGTTTGTTTTGTGTCTAGTTTTCTATTCTTCAAAATTCTCTTTCCCTTATCTTTAACGTTTTAAAATTTATTTATATACTCAGTATAAATGTATCACATAAAGTCCAATGACATTTTTAGGATGCTCCCGGTCCATTGAAAGCTAGATTAATAAGCACAAACATTTTCCATGCAGATATGACACATTCATAATAAAGGATATGGAAGTACTGTAATTACCATGGAAATGCATTGAAGAGTCCCTGTGATAGAATTTGTTGATATCACACTTATTATCACTGTGATGCTCCTTCATATATATATATATATATATATATATATATATATATATAAATATTCACGTAGCTTCTTACTACATCCTATACCTTGATTTGATTTAAGAAGAGAGATTGTGGCTTACTCAGATCCTAGCAACATGTTCACATTTTGCAAGGCAAGCTGAAAATGCAGAGGACTTACACTTGAAGAATCTTCCACTAATAACTGTTGGGGACTAAGGAGGAATATTCTAGTTTGCTTGTTCCATACTGGCTTCCAATGATTCCTATCAGACTGAACTTGAGATGTGCATAATAAGCTTGCTTATCAGTACACTATGAGTTGGTGCTTTGTCTTTCCCAAGTAGAAAGGTGGTTATTTCACCACCCCGCTACTAGTTTCCTGAGATTACCTCTCAGTCACTTTTTCACATTCTTATGTTAGGTCCTCTAGAAAAAAACAAAAAAACAAACAAACAAAAAAAAAACCCAAATACCAAGCTAGTGTGTGGGCTCCCTCAAATATGTGTAACAAAAGAGGAGGCTGGAATAGTGAAGATTTATCATGCAAGGAAAGGTTCTGTATCATGCCAAAAAGATTTAGTTTCCTCCTGAAGGTGATAGGGAGACATGAAGGGTATTTAAACAGGGCAACAGCTCAGTAAGATTTGAATTATGGAAAAAATATTTCAGCTGAAAACTTGGGAGTATTCTTCAAGGAGAGAAGGATTGGATACATAATAATTTTAGAAGGTCCTTTTTATAATCAAAACTAGAATGAAAAGTGGCAAAAAAATTAAGTAAAAGTGAAAAAACTAAGAAAGCAAAATTAATTGTCATATATTGACTCAACATACAAAATGACAAGAAAAGCTGAACTTCAACAAGAGAGGGATTTGGTGTTATAAGGTAGAGACCAAAGGTCTCAGGTATGAGATTTGTATATAATAAGTAAAATTAGAGTAGTCCATGAAGCAATAGTGCATCATGAAGAAGAGAGGACAAGGCTGGATGGACATGCTAGAAAATGAGCAGAATATAGATGGGCAAAAGCTATAGGCATGGATGAGAACTGAAGAGGAATTTACAAAATGAGAAGAGACAGAAAAGAAGACAGGGGCAAGAAAATGAAAGAATACGAAAAGAAATGACAGGAAAGGAACAGGAAGGAGAAGGAGGAGGGGAAGAGGAAGGAAAGTACAGGAGAGGAGGGGAGGGAAGGGGAAAGAAGGGAGAGGAGGGGAGGGAGGGAGGGGGAGGAGAGGGAGGGGAGGTGAGGGAGGGGGAGGAGAGGGAGGGAGGGGGAGCAGAGGGAGGGGAGGGGAGGGAGGGGGAGGAGATGGAGGGAGGGGGAGGAGAGGGAGGGGAGGTGAGGGAGGGGGAGGAGAGGGAGGGAGGGGGAGGAGAGGGAGGGGAGGTGAGGGAGGGGGAGGAGAGGGAGGGAGGGGGAGGAGAGGGAGGAGAGGGGAGGGAGGGGGAGGAGAGAGAGGGGAGGGGAGGGGAGGAGAGGAGAGGAGAGGAGAGGAGAGGAGAGGAGAGGAGAGGAGAGGATCAAGGGCAGTGCTCCTGGAGTAGCAAGCAGCATGTCAGAAAGAAACAGAGAAACAGAAGCCTACAAGACCAACACAAACAATGTGGTGCTTTCACTATAACACAAAGATCTGGGTCCAGAAAAGTGCTGAGAACATAGCACCTGAAGGGCAGGAAGACTTTAATTACTCATGAAATAGAATCTTCTGAAAGGCTTTAGGGATGAATCTATAAATTAGAATTATAGAACTATCTTTCACATTGGAAGGGTCATATTGGAACAGGGCACAATATCTGGAAAACACTGCAGTATTTTTATTTAAACACATTCTTAATTGCACCATTAATTTGAACACAGCTATAAGACGCTCGGTGAAAGCACAAATCCTTATGTATTCACATTAGTTTGCCTTTTGTAATGTTGCTGGAACTAGCTTTCCAAATCAGGGACACTTAGTACAAACTTAGCAAAGCTTGTTTTAAACAAGTAGAAATACGAAAATGAAGTTGTGGCTTGAATTATTAGAGTAACAAATATTGCCCATCATTGTCATAACAAATCAACAGAAACTTAGTGGCTCAGAACAAGATAAACACTATCTATAACTCCGGAAGTCAGGCACCTAACCCATATCTCATTGGACTTCCAACAACATGTTGGGAGGACCATGCTGTTTCCAGAAGTCTGTGAAGAGGATTGGCAGATGTGGTGGCTCATCAGAGGAAAAAAGAGAACTAAGCAGGCGTCACATAGAGTAACTTAATTTGACAGTATTTGTCTAATTACCTGGGAGAGCAGTCCCTTCTGAGCATGAAGTCATCTTAAACAAAGGGGTCCTTATGATGCAGAAGGAGGGAAGACAAGGAGATTTGCAAGGGCAGGAGAAGTCAGAAGAGGGGGAACTCAATTATGTAGTTGACAGTGAGGAGTCTTTGGCCTTCAAAGAGTAGCAGCAACTTGTGGCCTTAAAATCATGAAACTCTGATTAGTGGTCAAAAATGCTTTGTAGACTTTCATAGATATATGAAAAAATTAGCTCCATGTGGTCAAAAAACATTTTAAGTTTTTTTTTTAATGACTGAAGTTTGTTTTAGGGAGGCTTTTAAGCTAATACATATCAATACGGAGTAAAAACGTAACTTAAGGTGCCAATATACCAAGACTGTTTGTGTTCCTTTTTGTGTCACTATGACCAAAATACATGGCTGAACAACCTAAAAGAGAGCTGTATTTGTTTTGGTTCAGGGTCTAGTCCATCATGACAGGGAAGGAATATGGCAAAGCAGAATAGTTCAGGTTCTGGTGAACTAAGATACACAGAGGGGGTGGTGACAGGAAATAGACATGGATGAGACACGTTAAAGGACTGGTATCCAATGCTCCCAAACCCCACTGGCTAAGCCCCACCTCCAAAAATTACCAAAATCTTTCAAAATGGCACTAAGCATCCAAAGAATGAATGTATAAGGAACATTTCAGGTTCAAACCATAATGCCATCTTTGGTTCATTTATATGTCTAGAGGAGAATTTGATTTTTTACTTTTTCCAGTGTCTAGAGTCTACTCACATTGCTTGGCTCATGACTTTCTTTCTCTGGTTTTAAAGCAAGAACATTGCATCTCCCTGATACTTCTCCCATGGTTATGTCTACTTCTGACAACATCTGGGAAAGAGTCCATTTTAAAATCTTTTTGTTGAAATTGGGCCTGTCATCTGTATACTAACTCAACTTCTCTACCTTAATCACATCAAGAAAACCCCTTTGCTCTTTAAGGTCAGAAATTCATCGTTTTCAAATTATTCTGCCACCCACACATATCAATAATTTTCTGCATCTCTGAGAATATACTCCATGCATACTCAGTGTAGGCTATAAATGCTATAAAGAAAATGCTAGAAGGGTCCATAACTAAAGAAAGCTATTGGCTGAAGGCTAAATAGCCAACATGTCAAATCTTGCAAGGTCAAAAACAAGTCTCAGAGGTTTAAGGTCAGCTTATGACATGATAACCCATTGATCATCAACACACCTTTTATTGATGTTCCACCACCTTCCCATTCCTTCACCACAACTCTTACACTGTCTTCTAAAAAGACCTTTTCTTTCATGTAATTCCTCATCTTGAAATTACATTGTAGGAAACCAAAGCAAGCTAAGATAGACTGTCCCCTGGGCCAGAGTCCTGATGAGAATCACAGTATACTCTGCTTACCAAATACCAAACAGCTCCTAGAATGCATCCTGTGTCCACACTTTGGCTGAGAATCTAGTAGTGCTGAGTGCCAACCCCGAGGGCAGAATAAACAATCAAATTCTTCCTACTGAATCTTACAGTTGCTGTTGTTAAAGTAGTTCTGTGCCGGCTTTCCCAAACAAGTTGTCAGCTTTCACAAAATAATCCTTTTGATTTCCATTCCTGAAGCCAAGCCTGTGGCTTAGCTCTTTAAATCTTATAAAGACTATGATGGATGTCCTCAGTCTTCCTTTCCTGTCTGGCTCCTAATTGATAGAAGATATTTTGTGGTAACTCAAACTGCAGTTATTTCAACCTAACCAGATTAGCATAAAGATATTGAACTGAATGGAGAACAACTATCCTTTGTCTTCTATCAATGCTATTCTCATTGACAACAAACTCAGATGAGGATGAAGAAACATTTAGGCGAATCTGGAGTTGCTTTCTACATGTTTGATTAAAGTAGCATCTGACACAATCAAATCTATTTAGAAAAATGAATGATTCTGGCTCTGTGTAAGACAGAGTTTAAGAAAATGGTCCCCATTTTAAACTCTCTTTTTAAGCTGATGGACAACCCTCAAATTTGTTGGCTAAACAGATAGCTTTGAAAGTTTCCTTTATATTGTTCATTATTAGAAAAGAAAAGATGCTGTAAAAACTGCCTAAAACGTGTATTCATGCAACTTTAGGGGTTAACAAGAAGAAAAAGACAATTGCAGAAAAACTCTAATGCAGCCTAGCTGTTTCTGAGGGAATTCCTGGAAATATAGGGTGTTCTTGGCTCTTAAATAAAGCTTATTCTCTAGGAAGATGCAATGTTCTTATTTATTTTGTGTTAAAGCATTCATAGTAAACCACTGTGTGTTGGTCTTAGTTCTGTGAATAAGTAAGCCCGGACTAAATAATTAAATGGATAGTGGAAACTACACTCTCAGATGTGGCATTTGCAGCTCATCAGAAAATGGCCTCATCCCACCTTGATGTTAGAACTCACATCTACATCACAGGGACCTGGAGATCATCCCATACCTTGAACTTCAGATGAAAGTGAGAGTCGGTATCACAGACATCTCCTTTGATCTAAACCAGACAGGAGCCATGTTTTCCCTGGCTCAGGGGATATTTGGCATCATCTAGAGCCATTTTAGTTTACAACTTTGAGAGCAGATGCTGCATGTGCTGCAGTAATCCAGTCCTGAAACCTGCTAAAGCATCTGTGGTTCATGGGCAAAGAATTATACATGTACCAAGGATGGGAGTGTTAAGAAAGGTGCAATGTAAAAACCATATGTGCTGCACACACAGAAGACTGAGATTTTTGAGAGAAATTTGTTTGCGAACAAAGAAGTCACTTCTGTCATGATAACAACACATATGACCAAAGAGACAAATTCCTTTAAATTAGAGCACCCTCTATCAGAGAGAGATTTCACTCTTTATGAGGTTCTTTTATTTACACCAGATGGCAAATGCAGGATCCAAATGCTGGTTCTTAGCACACCTGTAACACTCATCAACTATTCCCATGTTCATTCCTTCTGCTGGTTTCCAGAAAGGCATTGCAAAAATATCATTAGAGTTGTTTTGAAGAGCAAAAAAAGAGTGCCTGTCACAGTGCCTGGTCCATACTCTGTGCTTCTGTTTAATGAATTCCTAGATTTTATGCGGTGCCTCATAGCTCAGGGATCTGAAAATAGAAATCCAGCCATGTCATTTCTTAGATGGAACATTTGAAATGTCCACGGCTATGTGTGCTTAAGAATCCAGAATACTGGAGTCTTAGGTCAAAGTACAAGTAAGTCTGGGGAAAATGGACAACTACCTAGAATAGCACAGTTGAATTCACTATATAAACTTATTCTCTCATGCTTATATGAAATGCCCTCTGGCTCTTTAATTAAAATTATCTTACATATTATTTTGATGAACACAATTGCTGTTTAGTGCATAAGGGACTCACAACTACATTATTAAAAATCTGATGTAATAAATGCAAGCATTTAGAAAAGAATAGAAAACAGTACCTATGGTTGCTGCTTAACAGAGGTGGGTACCTCCTATACGGAACTTGAATTTGACTGAAAGCGAACAACAAAAGACAAAAAGAAGAATTAGTAGAAAGAAAAACACATGGAACTGTTTGGAAAGCTAGGAAAGGTTAAGTCATCAATGAAACAGAAACTAGCAAAAACATGGACTGTGCAATGGAAATTGCAAAATGAAGCTTCTATATTCCAATAAGGCCTGATCCTAAAGTTTATTCTCACTGTGTGATCTGTAATTTTTAACATGGAGGCATACAACTACTTAATAAATTAAATTAAAAAAGTAAATTCTGCAACCTTGAATACTAGATGTTTTAAAAGAGATTCTTCTCTAAGAAGACATTGAATACACGCTATTCATCATTAAAATCTACAAAAAGTAAGGTACGAATAGTGTGTAGGACACAACAGTGAGTGTCAGGCTCTATACCAGGTATGACACAAAGAGTGGGGACTCTACAGACTCTTGGAAATCTTAGTAACTTGTCCAGCATGGTAGGTAGCAATTGCAATGAATTTAAGCATAATTGAATTGGCCTTTTAGTTTACATCAGGACTCTGAAAGGCATTTGGAAGCTGCTCTTTCAGATTTCCCTATGAATAGTATATTCATATCATATGGTAGATGCTCCAAAAATATTTAATGAATGAATGTTTACAGCAAAGAACCTGGGACTCTAAATCTGTAATGCAATAGATTCTGAACTCTGAAAAGTGCTTGAAGTCAGTTCAGTGGTCTCCAGCAATGCTTCTTTTTTTTAAAAAAAAAAAAACATAATGAAAATTAGTGCATAGACTAGAAAATTTTATAGTGAATCCTAGTTTGAAAAAGTAAATACTGCTTAGTTTGGTGTTTATTATGTAAGATATATTAATGAATGAGAGAGCATGTATGTGTTGGTCTGCGGAGAAAAGATTTTGGTACATGTCTGTTTCGCATCCAACATTGGGTTATTTTCCTTATGACTTTCTCAACTTTGTTCATATATAACTTACAAAATTACATATTATTTATAAAATATAGCTTGTGATGTATATGCATATTTAATATAACAAGCACCATAATCACACCAATCAGCATTTTCATTGTATCAATGGTTACCATTTGATACTTTTTTTTTCCTTTTCTCTTTCTTTGTCATAAGAATACTTAAATTTGGGCTGGACGGATGGCTCAGCTGTTAAAGGCTAGGCTACAATCAAAAATAGAAAAGAATACTCAAGCTCTGCTCTCTCAGCAAATCTCAAGTGTATGCATGGTACAGTGTTTCAACCTGTCCTTACATTACTGTGCATTAGATCCCTACAATTTGTTTAGCTGGCATTACTGAAGCATTTGAACCTTTGACTAGTATCCCTCATTTTTCTTCCTCTCGGTCTAGCAACCACATTATTGTTTTAATTATCTTGGACACCACAAAAGTATGATCATGTGGTATCACATCACAAATGTGTTTTGAAAGCCAGGTAAGCAAACCCACTGGGGTTTCTCTCTCTTAAACCTTCTCAGACACGTTTAAGATGCAGGTCTAGATCCAGAAGGTAGGGCCCTGAGATTCTCTTGCTACAATGGCAATGATAGAAACTGTTTCTTGTACCATTGTATCTCACAAAACTTATTAGGCCTTGTCATCCTGTATCCCCAGCTGTGGACTTTGATGCCCACAATCCAGTGGGCTCATCACTTGGTGACCTGTGCTCTTGGTGTTGAAGCTGTGTCATATTCAGCTGGGTATGTTTGTTTAATTACAAGGCACACAATTGGTGGGAAGGAATTAACTTCAGCCTAGTCATTCAGACCATTGTCTGTGAAAATCGGTGTTCCCAGACACACAGGAGCTATTCTTTATGCTGTTCATAAATCTATTGCACTAACAGTTTTAGAAAGGACGAGAGACAATGCCTAAGTTCTTTGCTACATGCCTCATGCACATTTACTTATACAGGAGCTCAGTTGGCCAACAATTAAATCAACAGATACTGGAGTTATTTTCACCTTGTGATCAGTCTCTGTCTTCTATGGCTTACTGCAATCAATCTTCCCTGAGGGACTAGAGACAGGTTATGTTGCTGTAGTCTTAAATCTGGTAACCATAGTAATGAACCATAAAGGGAGATGCACTCCAGATATTTTCTTTTAAAACAAGTTTATTATTTTCTATTTTCCTTTTTTATGAAAGGTGCTTATACGAAGTTAGAGCTGAGGTGCTAATTTATAAAAAAGGTCACAGGAAGGTGGAAGAGAGCTGGAGCACAGATGACTTGCAAAACTAAACAAAAAATAAGAATTATCCAATGTGGATTGTTTCTAGTTCATTCTGCTTCTTTGAGTGTCCTTGGGAGAAGCCACAGGAAAGTACCTCCTGATGGTTTATAGTGTTCACCTGCATCAGTAACTGCCAATTTAAAAACAGAACTTCAGCCCCTATTCACTTGGAAAAAAAAAAAGAAGAAGAAGAAGCTAGCTTAAGAGGATTATGCAAATAATTCAGAGGTATACAAGATTGGTCAGAGCTGGTGGGATGTTGTTTTTGCACCTGATTTCACATGTATATTCAGCAGGTGTGGAAAGCAATGCCAGCCCATAGGTCCCCACTGCTCAAAACCTCTTAAGTTTTTTCCAAGCCTTATGTGGGTATTTGCAGCCTTAACTTAACCGATCTTTTCCAAGTTGGTAGAAAGGCATCCAGGGCAAGACAAAATACAGACTTGATCTTATTGATCAAGTTCTCAGTTCTTGAGTTATTGACTCCCTTCAAAAACAAACAATGTACCAAATAGACTTTGACTGTTAACAGTATTGACTTCTCTCCCTCTGAGGTAACTAATTATATTTCTGCTAGCAGAAATTAAGAAGAAGAAGGGAAAAAGTGGCTATTAGGAAGGTTGTATTGTTGTTTCCAGCCTATAGGTTTCTATGTATTTGGTTTATTAGACTCTCGGAGTACATCCTATTCAATGAGTCATTTTCTTTACTTAATGCAAGATTGTAGGAGATTTTTAAGTTTTCATGCCTTATATCTTTAATATTTGATATTAGATACTTCACAAAAGTTATACCACAACTAAACTATTGTTATTGGCTCAACTATATTGGAGCATGTTTATCAAAACTGAATCAAAATAATCAGAAAATTCTGGGAGTTAATACATGTATATAGCTTAGTGTTTACGTCTTTCATAAATGTCAGTCTTCACCTTTAGTATGGCTTACTCCCTTAAACTTATTACTTAAATAATTTCTACATAGAGTCAGTGTTCTATGAGTGGGAGGTAACTAATTATATAGTCTCTCAAACCACTCAGCATTCCCAGCAAATATTAAATACTTGCCTATCTCTAACATCCAGGAATTCATGATCTTTCAACATGGTAAATACCATATTCAATTGTACAGATTTAATGGTTCATTCCCATTTTGAGTTTAATTCTGGCTCCTCCTAATGTCAACAATTATTTTTGATTTGTTCCCTTGAAACCATTAGTATAAATATAAATCCAATTTCATAAAGTCTCTCTGCTCTTTAGAAAATAACTCTCATATGATCCAGTTTTATATCATCTCAAGCCCAACATTTCTTGTCTCTTCTACAGTTCCTCATAGGGTATACATTCAGGAATATTCAGTACCGTGAAATCATCCCTTCACACTTCGCCACACGCTTAATGTGTCCTTTATCTTATAGTTAAAATACTGGAGTAAAAAAATATTTATCTCCATTATGTTTAGTCAGGAAAATACAGTAAAGTTTTATCAAAATAAGAAATCTCACAAACTAATTAGGATTTAAATAAATGTGCAAGTGACCAAAAGAAGCAACAATGAAAAGGAGGGCATTCACCTGAAGCTCTAGATGGTAAGCCAATGGTCACAGAAAAATCTTTAGAAGCCAACATATCAAAGTGGAATGAGAATGTAGAAGGCCACAAAATTCTGAAGTACCACATGTGTAAGGACTCCCAGCAACAGTAACCCTTGCTTACTTTCCATCTTCCAAATCCCTAAAGATTGTATCCTGACAAATTTCAACCCCAAGCCAATACAGAGGTGAATTCTTGGAAATGTAGTTTGTCATGACCTTCTACAGGAGCTTCTACAGGTGTGGTGGTGCCAGAGATAAAAATACACACACACACAGAGGGAGAGAGAGAGAGAGAGAGAGAGAGAGAGAGAGGAGAGAGAGAGAGAGAAAGAGAGAGAGAGACTAATAGTCTGGAGAATTTAACCAACAGGATCGTCCAACTTAGACATCAACAAGTGCTTAGTGTGGTTTGCCACTGGTGCTATTGTCAGTATTTTGAATTTAGTAGTAGGAGCATCCCCTGATTACCTGTGCCCTGCATTCTTGGTGCTCACATTGTACCCAGAACAGATGGCAAATGATGTTAATAACTGAACAGCTCATAAACCAGATGGAAGATGTTCACCTTCATGCTTCTTTGAATTTAGTGTGTCTTCTGAGTCTTCTAGAGTAAAACTGACAGAAACTACTAGGAAAGAATTTCCATATGCAAGGCATAGTTACTCTCCTGAGGAATTGAGACACCTCACCTATGTTATTGATTTCTCCATTACTCTCTAAGACTACAGACAACATTAAGTGAAAACAGTTTTTACTTTATAGATTTTTGAGCAGAAAGCAAATGATTTAACGATCACACCCAGTTCATTAAAAATATGGTGCTGTAGGTGTTGTGCGCCTACAAGTAGAGTGAAGTGTATTTATTTTAGAAAAGTAAAATAAAAATATATGCACTCAAAATATGTGGTCTTCAGAGATTACATGGCTCTTGGAGTCTAAAAAAAAAAAACGATTTCTATTTACCAGGTATCTAAACATTTAGAGTAGGTATTTGCTGATCTTTGGCCTAGCGTGAGAGCAGCAACAGTTGAGGATTGAAAGCAAAGAGAAGATTACAAAAAAAAAATGAAGTGAGAGTTATTGGAGAAATTTGAGGTAAAAAGCCCTGACTTGACTAACATTGTAGCAGTTTCTCTCTAGTTGAAATATGGAGAATGGGCATTATTTTTGAAAGCAAGGGTTTTGGAGCCAGAGGACCATGTTAGAAAACTATACAATATAATAATCATAGTAGAAATGATTTCCATGAGCCATAATGGGGTGACTCAGACGAATGTGTAGTGTTAGAGGAATATGAGATTGAATTCTATCTTGAATCTTGCATTAGTTTGAATCTTATACTTGATGAGTTTCAGTCTTACACAGGTGTGTGAAGGAGACTAGAAAGTATAGGCTTTCTTTGTGCATGGATGTGAACAGCTGACCAAAACCATTTTGAGGGGTTCGTTTACTCTCCTAAGAAATAATGGGAAAATGTAGACACACTTGTTTGTCATAACTAAAAAAAGATTGGTGCTACTGGCATCTATCGAGTAGAGGCCAGGTATGTTACTAAACATCATTAAAGGAAAAGGTCATTTCCTAATATTAAGTATGTGGATTTAAATTTCAAGAGAGTTGTTGTTAAGCAACTGTGACCTAAATGATGATCCACTAGTAGAAACAGTGAATGGGTTTGCTGTTTAAGTAGGAATCTTAACCAGTTGAATGCCATGTGTCTTTACCTCTGCCATTCGTAGCTGTAGTAACATTCATGTCTTAGTTTCTTTTCTTGCTGCTGTGATAAAAAAAAAGTCCCTATAAAAGCAATTTAAGAGTAAATGGACTTATTTCGACTTGCAGATTAAAGATATGGTCCATCATAGCAGGGAAGGCACAACACGGAGAGCCTGAGTTTTTGTCCACTCTCAGCAAGGAAATAGCAAAAAATTGCTTGTACCCAGTTTTCTCTCTCCTTGCACTGTTCAGAACCCTAGCCCCGGAATAGTGATACTTTTAATACAGGTTTATTCACTTCAATAAACCTACTTACCATAATCCCTCACAAGAACAGACATAAACTAAATAATCCCTCAAAGGTGTATCTAGAGATTTTACTCCTCCTTGATTCCAGATCCTGTCAAGTTGTCAGTTAACACGAAGCACAACAATAACTCTACCGATTCTTGCTTTTGATGGCTAATCTTCTTCATTGTGAACTTGAATGGGTATGGAATCACCTGGAAGATGGTGAGGCACACCTCTGGAGACTAACTAAAAGAAATACCCATTCAGAATGTGGAGGGTACTCTCCCATGAGGTGGGAGGTCTCAGACTGAATAAAAAGAGGAAAAAGAGAGATCCAGAAGAATGGCTGGCATTCCCTCTCTTTTTTTCACTTCTTCTTGTATGCCATAATGTGAGCTTTTCCAGGCCCTCCTCATCCTGATGATCTGAATTCTCTGAAATCACAAGATAAAGTAAATCCTTCCTCCATTAAAGTATGCTTGGGAAACTTGATCACAATGACACAAGAATAATTAATATATTGCTTGTACTACACCTGCGTTCTTTGTCCTCCCTTGTTCACATATTTTCCCTTGTTATTGGGAATGAGTACGAGGCCCTGATGAATTTTTTTCAGACAGAATCTCATAAAAATAACATGTATGATCTAGGCAATGGAAGCTACTTTGTATAATGACAGCTAAAAGATACACAGTTTTGCCATGAAGGTATTAATGTGTTTCGAGAAGTTTTTGAAAGATAAAGTTCTATCTTATCTTAAGACTTAGAACAGATGTTTGGCAATAATCATAGGTTTATAAAGGTTCCCCTTTCTTTGCTTAGCTCAAATACATGGCACATGAGTTCAGTTACTCTAATGTTATATAAATACTCCCTAGTCTCTGCTGTTGGTAGTAACGGATAAAGTCTAACCTACATAGATAAATATTTGCATAAATCTAGCATATATTGACTTTTCATTGGCCTAGCTTTAGTATTTTAGTTTAAAATAGATTCATATGCAAAACATTTCTTTATATTCTGAAATACCTTTCTCATGCATTTTGTTTTACAAAATATGCATTTTCCTCTTAGATTAAAATAGAGCAGATCAAATTTTCATATATTTGGGTGCTCACTAGCTTAACTCTGTGCCAACATGATACAGATCAAAATAACATGGTTCTTGATTGACAGTGCTGCTGCGTTCAATTAAGTTTTCCCTAATTTCATGTATATCAAACATATAAAAATAAGCCACATGAAAAAACAAGTAAAGAGATGGGTTTTCATATGGAAGGCACCTTGTTTTTCCTACAACTCATATGATAAACACCTGCTTTATATGTATTGAGTGTAGGAAGGCTTAGTTCAGTGTTATTGTGGGACATGGCGATATCGGGATGTGGAAAATTGAGTGCTTTCACTTAAAAGTTACATGGAAGAATCTGGCAGCTGGTGTGTAAATATTTGCTTGCAATAAAATGCAGTAGGTCCTCCTGCAGGCAGTGGAACCAGTTGTTACAGTTGCTAAGAAAAAACCTATGGCCCAGACTCGGGGGTTAAGAAAAAGCACCCAGAATGAAATGGTGGCAGAGTAGAGTCTAGAAGGACAAGGAGTAGTTAACTGGTTAAAAATAGTTAAAGGATGTAAACAAAAATATGCAATTCGATTTAAAAAGTTGGTATAAGGCAGGATATGGACGCCACACAATGGAGTCTATAAGTGGTCATTAGGAAGATGAGAAATTACTGAAATGTATTAAGCTTCAGAATAGAAATAGCAGGGCAATGGCATCATAGTACAGCAGAAGTCAATGGTAGCTTTAGGGTTTGTGGGGCCTGGAGAGAAATAAAAATGAAGTGACTTTGTTTATAAATTATACATTCCAAGATAACTATACGTTAGGCTAAGCACAAGATTCTTCTAAGCACTGGATCTTATGTATATGTGTAATGTACATTCCCGTGCTAACTCCGGTAATAGTGATCAGTATAGAAGAGGAGGAGAGCATTATGACCCTTATTTTCATTCTGTTTCCTGACTGGCATGAAGACTCTTAAACATGTGCACCACCTAGAGATTGGTCTCAAGGCAATACAGTAGCCATTATTAGAAGCCTATATTCACAAATGCAGAAAATGGCTAAATAACTCACCTCTTCATTTTAAAGATGAAGAAATGAAAAAGCAAAAACATTGAGGCACTATCACTATCCCAAACTGAAAGTTATAAAGTAGAAAAGATGTTAATTTCACCCAAGCCATTTAACTTCCAGATCAGACCAGGATTTTCCTCTTCTTTTCTGTAGTGGCCAAGAGACTGGATCTTGAGTAAGAGGGAAGAGATGGAAGTTCTTTGAGAGAAAGAACGACCTAGAAAATGTAAGAAGGACATTGTTGGATGGAGAAAACTGTCAAGCAGGAGAAAATAGCTGTCTCTCTCTCCTCCTCCACAAAGTACTACTTTTCTGAGCCTTTAGTCAGAATTAATAGTCTCATTCTCAACAAAATAACTGAAGTGACTTTGATCCAATACAAGAAATCAGTATCTACTGAGTGAAGACAATAGTCAATATTGACCATCAAAACCCAGAGCTCTTTAATGTGAGCAAGAAATACATTTTAAATAATAAAAAGATAAATGGAAATAAGTATTAAAACCCAATAGGCAGCTAAAGTTACACTAGGGCAAAGGTTTGTCATTGGTGATTTACACATAGCCGTGTGTATCTCAATACTAGTACCATAAATACCTTCATTAACTTTGGATAATTAATGCTCACCTGAATCCCCCATATCTTCTTCTCTGTGTATGTGTATATCAGTAATCTCTTATACTCTATTTAGATATCTATGAAAGTTTACATTTCAAAAGATAAGCATAGTTTAAGAATAGTTATTTTGTATATTTTGTTCAGTTGAAGGATTCTTTTTCTTCACATTTTATTATTTTTTTAAAATAAAGCAAACTATCTTTTTATTTTACACAACAATTTAAGTTCCCACTCCCCTGTTCCTCCCATGTCCTCCACCTAAACCCCTAACTCACCCCCCATCCACTCCTCAGAGAGGGTAAGGCACATTGCTTTGTGGAAGGTCCAAGGCTCTCCCTACTATATCTAGGCTGAGCAAGGTATCCCTCCAAAGAGAATAGTTTCCCAAAAGGCCAGTACAACCAGTAGAGATAAGACCTGGTGACACTGCCAGTGGCCCCGCAGTCTGCCCGAGCAATGCAACTGTCAACCACATTCAGAGGGACTAGTTTGAACGTATGCTGTTTCCTTCCCTATCTGGCTGGAGTTGGTGAGCTCACATTAGCTCAGGTAAACTGTTTCAGTGGGTATCTCCATTATGGTCTGGATCTCTTTGCTCATATTCTCTTTCCTACCACACTTCAACTGGACTTTGGAAGCTCAGTTCAGTGCTCCGATGCAGGTCTCTGCCACTATTTCCATCAATTGCTGGGTGAAGGTTCTATAGTGACATTTAAGATATTTATCAGGGGCTGGAGAGATGGCTCAGTGGTTAAGAGCGTTGCCTGCTTTTCCAAATGTCCTGAGTTCAATTCCCAGCAACCACATGGTGGCTCACAACCATCTGAAATGAGGTCTGGTGCCCTCTTCTGGCCTTCAGGCATACAGGCAGAAAGAATATTATATACATAATAAATAAATAAGTATTTTCTAAAAAAGAGATGGTGATTATAAAAAAAGATATTTATCAGTCTAAATATAGGACAAGGCCAGTTCTGGCACCCTCTCCCCTATTGCTTAGGGTCTTAGGCTAGGGTCATCCTTGTGGATTCCTGGGAATTTCTCTAGTGCCAGGTTTCTTACTAGCCTCATAATGGCTCCCTCAATCAAAATATTTCTTTATTTGCTCTCATCTTTGTCCTTCCTCAATCTCAACTATCCCATTCCCTCAAGTTCTCCTCCCCTTCCCCTTCTCCCCTTGTCTTCCCCTTCTTTCCTCCCTACTCCCCCCACCCGCATGCTCCCAATTTTATCAGGTGATGTCTATTTATCTTTTCCAGGTAGATCTATGTATGTTTCTCTTAGGGTTCACCTGGCTACTTACTTCTCTGGGATCATGAACTATAGGCTCAATATCCCTTGCTTTACAGCTAGTATCAACTTATGAGTGAGTACAAACCATGTTCATCTTTCTGGGTCTGGGTTACCTCACACAGTTTCTAGTTCCATCCATCTGCATAAAGATTTCAAGATGTCACTGTTTTTTTTATTGCTAAGTAGTACTCCATTGTGTAAATGTGCCACATTTTCTTTATCCATTCTTCGGTTGAGGGGCATCTAGGTTGTCTCCAGGTTCTGGATGTTACAAATAAAGCTTCTATGAACATAGTTTAACAAATGTCCTTGTAGCATGATTGAGCATCTTTAGTTATATGCACAAGAGTGGTATCACTGGGTCCTGAGGTATATCAGTTCCAAATTTTCTGAGAAACTGCCACACTGATGTCCAAAGTGGTTGTACAAGTTTGTATTCCCACCAGCAATAGAGGAATTTTCCTCTTACTCCACATTCTCTCCAACATAAGCTGTCATTGGTGTTTTTAATCTTAGCCATGCTGACTGGTGTAAAATGGTATATCAGAGTGTTTTGATTTGCATTCCCCTGATGGCTAAGGATGTTGAACATTTCCTTAAGTGTCTTTTGGCCATTTGAGATTCTTCTGTTGAGAATTCTCTGTTTAGTTCTCTACCCTACTTTTTAATTGGGTTATTTGGAATTTTGATATCTAATTTCTTGAGGTCTTTATGTATTTTGGTAATCAGTCCTCTGTCTGATGTGGGGATGGTGAAGACCTTTTCCCATTTAGCAAACTAGCTTTTTGTCTTATTGACTATGCCCTTTCCTTTATAGAAGCTTCTCAGTTTCAAGAGGTCCCATTTATTTATTGTTGCTCTCAGTGTCTGTGCTACTGGGGTTATATTTAGGAAGTGGTCTCCTGTGCCCATGCATTGAAGGCTACTTCCCACTTTCTCTTCTATCAGGTTCAGTGTGGTCAGATTTATATTGAGGTCTTTAATCTGTTTGAACTTGAGCTTTGTGCACGGGGATAGATATGGATCTATTTTCATTCTTCTACATGTTGACATCCAGTTATTTCCATTGTATAATTTTAGCTTCTTTGTCAAAAATCAGGTGTTCATAGGTGTGTGGATTAATATCCGGATCTTTGATTTGTTTCCATTGGTCAAACTCTTGGTTTTTATGGCAATACCAAGCTATTTTCAATACTGTAGCTCTGTAATAGAGCTTGAAGTCAGAAATGGTGACCCCTCTGGAAGTTCTTTTATTGTGCAGATTGTTTTGACTATCCTGCGTTTTTTATTTTTTCCATATGAAGTTGATTATTGCTCTTTCAAGTCTGTGAGGAAGTGTGTCAGGATTTTGAGGGGGATTACATTGAATCTGTAGATTGCTTTTGGTAGGATTACCATTTTTATTATGTTGTCCCTACCTATCCAAGAGCATGGAACATCTTTCTGTTTTCTGATATCTTCTTCAATTTCTTTCTTCGAAGACTTAGAGTTTTTGTCAAACATGTCTTTCACTTCTTTTGTTAGAGTTACCCCAAGATATTTTGTTATTTGTGGCTATTGTGAAGGTTGATATTTCTCTGATTTCTTTCTCAGCTTTTTTATCATTTGTATATAGAAAGACTACTTTTTTTTAGTTGCTCTTGTATTCTACCCTATTACTGAAGGTATAGATCAGATGTAGGAGTTCTCTAGTAGAGTTTTGGATGTCACTTATGTATACTATCGTATCATCTACAAATAACTTCAAATAAATTCTACCTTTCCTGTTTGCATCCCCTTGATCTCCTTTTGTTGTCTTATTCCTGAGCCAGAACTTCAAGAGCTATGTTGAATAGATATGGAGCAAGTGGACAGCCTTGTCTTGTTCCTGATTTTAGTGGGAGCGCTTTGAGTTTCTCTCCATTTACTTTAATGTTGGCTGTTGGCTTGCTTTATATTGTTTTTATCATGTTTAGATATGTTCCTTGTATCCATGATCTCTCCAAGACCTTTATCATGAAGGAGTGTTGGGTTTTGTCCAATGCTTTTTCAGCCTCCAATGAGATGATCATATGTTTTTTTTTTCTTTTCAGTTTATATGGTGGATTACATTGATAGATTTTAGTATGTTGAACTATCCTTGCATCTCTGGGATGAAGCTGACTTGATCATGGTGAATGATTTTTTAATGTGTTCTTGGATTGTGTTTGCCAGTATTATTTTGAGTATTTTTGCATCAATATTCATGAGTGAGATTGGTCATTCACCTCTTGGTCCTCTCTATTTAGTAGCAGGCTATGCTTCAGAGTTTCACTGAAGTTTCAGGGGGAATAGGCATGTTTGGGGTCGGGGTGGGACTTGAAGCTTACAGGGTCTGATGGATGGGATGGGTGTATTCCAGCAGCCTGCCTTCAGGAAACTCTCCTGCGGACTGACAAAAGAATCTGAGTCAGGTGAGGGAGGAGCCAAGGGTTTTGCCCCAGTATGGAGGACCTAGAGAGTGGTGTGTCCTGCTGAGTGGCTGATCACTCACCTCTTTGTCCTCTCTGTGTAGTAGCAGGCTGCCCTTTCAGAGTTTCACTGAGGTTGCAGGGGGATAGGAGGATTTGGGGGCAGGGTGGTACTTGTATCTTACACAATCTGATAGATGAGATGGGTGTATTGGAGCAGCCATCTTGGTCCTCTCTGTGTAGTAGCAGGCTGTTTTCAGAGTTCCATTGAGGTTGCAGGAAGGATAGGTGAGTTTGGGGCTGGGGTGGGACTTTTAGCTTGCAGGGTTCAATGGGTGGGATGGGGGTACTCCAGCAGCCTACCTGCAGAAAACTCTCCTGCTGGATGGCTAAAGAATCCAAGGTGCTTACTCTATTTATAATAGAGTTTTATCAAGCATTACTATTGATTCTGTGGACTGTGTTTTTGAGGTGTCCTCGACTTTCATCAATTTTTTCCTTTCAAAAATGATCGTTTATTGATAAATAGAATGGTTGTGCTGTGCTGTCCTCCAAGTGGCTACCTGGCCACAATGAAGGTTTCAGTGAACCAACGCAAAGGAAGAAGCCAGTCATGCCTAAAAAATACTTCCTATTTCTCTCCCTTTTGCCCCTTTGACAAGTTCCTTACTAAATAGCATAAACAAAAAATGGATATGAAGTAGTCCACTGCCTTGTCTTAATTCTTATAGATATAGCCATGGCAAGTTTTACCTATCACTGATAATTTTATATTGAAATAACTAGAGCATTTTAAGAACATAGTCAGTTGCTTTCTGTTTATATTCTTTTGCAAACTTTACCTATCTGTAAGTCTGCCTTAATCTTTATTTGTACATATTTTCCTTTTTCGTTCAGACTATCTCATCATAGAATTTTAAAATTGTGATCATTTTTGACTATATAGAACATAGACATCAAAAAAGGTTGAGTATAAATCACTTTATATGGGTCAAATCTGGAATTAAGTGAGCTAGGGTTTTGTAGCTAATGGAAGGTCTGTCTATAAAGTGAAAAAAATCCACCAGGCAATCAAGAAGGACTTACCAAGGATTTATTAAGCATGTATTAGAAACCCAGTTCTGAATCCAATATCAAAGAGATTACACACCGTTTTATCTCTTTTCTATAACTCTGATATGTAGTTCATAAAGAAATACACTTGTGCTTCATTTTATAGCAGAGATTGATAAGTAAATGTGATTCTTGGAAATTGTTATCTTGAGAATGTCATCAGGTTATGACATTGGTATCCTTCTGTGGCATCATTATTGAGGTGAAGCAAGAAGTTTATTTTCTGAACAGGAGATAGCATCCTCTATCAACAAATCATTACAGTGCTCGTAGTTCTTCATTAGTATAATTCATTTAACTGGGTAAATATTGGACCCCTAGACAATAATACTGCATCTCACTAAGCTAAGAAAATATTCACGTAGCTTATTTCAAAGAGGTAGATTACCTGGCATGGCTTATGAAATGGTTTCCACCAATGTCATGTTTCGATTGGCATTTCAGAAAAGATTTGTTTATTTTATACATGCGTGTGTTGTGTGTGCATGTGTGTTTGTTTGTCTGTGTGTTTGTGTGCACCACATGCACGTGTGTGACCATAGAGGCTACTGGACATGTGATTCCCTGGAACTGGAGTTATAAGCAGTTGTGAACTACCTGATATGGGTGGTGCTGGGATCTGACACTGGGCCATATAAGAGCAGTAAACACTCTTAACTGCTATCCATCTATCCAGCCCCCTGGATTGCTATTTTATGTCAATTTTAGGTGTTTTTATATTTTTATTTTTTGGATTACAATATAATTGCATTTCACTCTTCCTGTTCTTCCTCCCAAACCTTCCCATATTCCCCTCCCCATTTTCCTTCAAATTCATGGCTTCTTTTTTATTCACTAATTATTATTGCATATATACATGTATATACGTATATTTACAAATTCCTTGATATAAGGTTCTTGATCTGTATAATCTTACTTATATGTATGCTTTCAGGGCTGACCATCTGGCATGGGACAATCCATTACCCTTTTCTTTATTAAAAATAGATTCTTCTCTTATACAACAAATCCCAACCACAGTTTCCTATCCCTCAACACCTCCCAGCTGCCTCCCACCTCCCCTCTCCCACATATCCACTCCCTCTCCATTTCCTTTCACAAAGAAGCAGGCCTCCAAGAGATGGCAACCAAAACCAACAAAACAAGATGCAAGACAAAATGAAAACCCTCCATTCAAAACTGGACAAGGCAAATCAAGAGGAGGAAAGGAGTCTTACGAGCAGACAAGAGTCAGAGACACACCTACTCGCTTTGTTAGGCATCCCACAAGAACACCAAACTATAAAATCGTAATGCATATGCAGAGGAACTAGCTCAAACCCATACAGGCTCTGTGATTGTTGCTTCAATCTCTATGAGCCCATGGGAGCTCCGCTTAGTTGTTTCTGTGGGCCATGTTCTCCGGTGTTCTCCACCCCCTCTGACTCCTACAAAATCGACTTTTACATTGGAGAAGAAAGATAGCATTGAATCGGGAGCACATTAACACATTCAAGCCTACATTTTCATAATATTTCTAATTTTATTTTATGCCAAGACTTCTAGTTTGAGTACTAGCCCTAAAAACCCGAAAATTTGGCACAACGACTCAAACAGCCTGTTCCAGTTACTGGGCATTATAAATAACTTCAATGTAAGGGCACAAACAACCGACATAGTGTTGTGCTCAGGAATTTGGAAGGAGCAGAGCAAGGATGGCTTTTCACTGCTACATGATTTCTGGAATCTCGGCTGGAAGACTCAAAGGTTGTCTCCTACTTGACAAGTGGGAATTGGGCATCTGTACCTTATAAACTCACATGTCGGGTGATTAGGAGTTCCTGAGACTGAGACTGCTAATTAGTGTGCCCATGTATGACCTTTCATGTGGCCTAGCATCAACAAAGCAGCTGCAGGATATTGGGGTTTTTAATAGGGCAGCTCCTGAATCCAGGAGCGTAGGAGCCATGAAACAGGGCAGACTCTCTGTCTCCTATTTAAACTATCACGGGAATTCACAAATTGTCGTGTTATTGCATCTTTTAGTGACAAGCAAGTCACAGGCTTTTCCATACCAATATGTGGGAATATAGATTCCTAGCTCTCAGAAGCAGAAGTTTCAAAATCTCATCAAAGAAAACAAGGGGATGGGAGACGTGATAGAGGTAATTTTGATAAACATATTTTGCCCCAATATTCTATTTCTCCTGTGTACACAAGTCATACCTGTATTTACTCTCAAAACCAAGCAAATGCACACCTACATGAATAGTAAGCTAGAAAGCTGCTTTTTATTTTTTTGCTAATGTTATTTTTCTACATAAGGAAAACAAATTAATAACTTATAAAAAAGCTTCGCAGAGGAAAGTGAGTGCAATTATAGAATTAAAAGACATTTCAAAACTCAGGATCTCACTACTGACTTCAGACAAGATACCTCAGGTTGAGCTCTGTTAGCAGAGTTTAGTATGAAACCTTATGAAATAAGATATCAAATAGAAAATGTGAAGATACATACTGCCACAGACATTTCTCTTCAAAATTAGTGAAAATGAGTGATGCGCAGCAATCAACGGTTAACAGGAATTCTAGAATGTGGAAAAGTTTGGATTGTCAGATCCTTGGCTGTGGATCCATCCATGGAAGTTGTTCTGTGTGTTTTTGTCTCTGTTTTCTGGGTGCTTATTCTGTTATTTGATTAGTGTTTCTTCCTAAGACATGACATTTGTTCGTATCTAAGTAACACTTGTAAACTATTTTCTTCACCACAGAAGACTAAGAGCTCTAAAAATCCTCTTTTCATTATGCACCGTCTTTGCTGCTTTCAAGCTAAACAGGTACAATTCCCTTATCTGTTGGAGCTCTGGGGATATCGATTTATAATTTATGTCATTAGACAGAAGTCATAGCCATAAATCTCTTCGGGATAAGCCCAGTATCCATTTGACAAGAACATATTTTAGAGATCTACTCCACAGCATGCTTAAGTTAATAATAATGTGTTATATATTTCAAAATTGCTAAGAGAACCATGGAGGTGCTGTTACCCCAAAAAAATGATAACTGATAAATGCAGGATGATTTAGCTTGGTATAAACATAACAAACAATACATTTTCAAAACCTTACATTATTCTCCATAAATGTGTAGTTATTATTTGTCAATTGAAAATAAACCTTTCTCGAGCCAGACACAGTGGTGCCCACCTGTATTCCCGGCACAGCAGTGACTGGGGCAAGCAGGTTGTGAGTGTGTGGACAGCCTGGATTACTTGGTGAGACCTTAACTCAAATACAGAAAGAAAACTGACTTTCTTAACCCAAGGCTCCTTCCAAGGCTTCTGTGGCACAAATTCTTAGAAGTTTGCTCTTTGAAGGAGATGAATTGCCATGCCTGCTCTTACAATCCTACCAAGACCTGCTGTCACTTCAATGAGCTCTCAAGGCATTCATTTAGATAGTTTTCAAGTTTTAACAAAGAAATCTTACAGACCCACTCTGGATATGGTCTTTCTCTTGAGGCCTGTTACTATTTAAAGACCTTTTAAAAGCTCAAAAAAACAAAAAAGACTCTGGATCCTTTATATTTCTTCTAACATCTAGTAGTACTTTTAATACCTATACTATTCTTTCTGGAAATCTTTTTTGCTAGATCATCAGAATTATAACATATATATTCTATTTTCACATTGTCATAGGATAGTGGATGAACTTCCCACTTTCTAGATTGCAACAAATGCTTACTTCCTTTTCCAGTCTTGTAATCATCTCCTTGAAATACCCCCAGTTTCTTCTGGTGCCTGGTCCCAGAGACAATGCTACAATATTTAGGTATTTGGGATACTATCTATTATGAACATGGCTGTATATTACTTTATGATGAAGTACCCCAAATCTTAGTGGCCTAAAATAATAATAATCGGTTCTTTATCTCTCACAGTTGCCGCATGGGAAGATTTTGGGAAGGCCTCAGTTGAGGCGCTTCAACTTAGGGTTTAACCCTGGATGCAGCTAGACAGCAGAAGGAACTGAAATACTTAGCAGCTGAGTGCATATCATTCTCTTTTCTCTTAGTCTCAGTGATTATTCATGTGGTCTCTCTACATGGGCTCATTATTTTTTTCTTTGCATTTTAATTTTCTCCAAGCAGTCAGACAACTGGCATAGGTCTAAATGTATATCCTAGCAAGTCAGAATGAAATGCCAGTGATTATTCTGACCAAGCTTCTGAAATTAACTAGTGTCAGTTTAATCATGTTCTGTTGAGTAGAAACAAGACAAAGGCTCGTTCAAGAACAATCGCAGTGGGTTTTTGATCCTACTGCATGTACTGGCTTTGGGGGAGCCTAGGCAGTTTGGGTGCTCACCTTACTAGGCCTGGAGGGAGGTGGGCGGTCCTTGGGCTTCCCACAGGTCAGGGAACCCTGATTGCTCTTAGAGCAGATGAGGGAGGGGGACTTGATCGGGGGAGGGCGAGGGAAATGGGAAACGGTTGCGGGGAGGAGGCAGAAATCCTTAATAAATAAATAAATAAATAAAAATAAAAAAAAAGAGATTTAGACTCCCATGCAGTTTGAGAACAGTCTCCAGGGTAAGTTTATGAGATCCCGCCCATAGATCCAAAGGAGAACTACTCTATAAAGCCGTGGAATGTTCAGCTAACATCAGCATCACTTTATCTTCAGCATCATAATGGATTTATTCTGAATCCATGATCATTTGCAAAAGTTGCTCTACGTAAAAAAAAATGAAAACAAAAACTGAAGAAATAGTTAAAATTTGAACTTTAAGAGTCTTGGTTAAAGGTTGACTATTACCATAAGTTGTCTTTAGGATTTCTGTCTTGAAAAGAGTTTTAAGTAGAAAGGTGACCAGTCATGAGTTAACATGTAACCAAGTATATACCTCCAAGTGAGATGGCTCCAAATATTTCCATCTCAATTATATTTTTCTTTAGCCAAAAAATGATCTTCTGTACTGTCTTCTTTCTCATCATCCATCTAGTAATTTACATTGGAAGCTGACCTCAATGATTTGAAAACTGTTTTAGAAATGTTTATGTTAATGTTTTTGTGTATATGTAGATGTATGTAATATGTGTCTGTGTATCTTTTGTTAACTACTGTTTTTCCCAATAAAATGCAAACATTTTAAAAATTGTCTTCTTACGGTCATCTCCCTACCATCTATCTTGCACTTAATGAAAATTCTATAAATTTTGGTTGAAATGTAAGTACATGAATGCCAAGTAATTCATAAATAAAACTCAGAAATTCTTTCTTCAAAAATCAATGATAGGGTGCTGGAGAGATCGCTCAGTGGTTAAGAGCATTGCCTGCTCTTCCAAAGGTCCTGAGTTCAATTCCCAGCAACCACATGGTGGCTCACAACCATCTGTAATGAGGTCTGGTGCCCTCTTCTGGCCTGCAGACATACACACAGACAGAATATTGTATACATAATAAATAAATAAATATTAAAAAAATCAATGATAGGTGGCCCTAGCAGGTATGTAATTTCAGCATTTGGTGGACTGAGTCAGGAGACTCTGAAGTTAAAGACCAGCCTAGATTACAAAGTATGACTGTTTAATAAACCCAGTGATGCCAATATTCTCTCTTGAAAAAAATAAATGACCCATTGCTGGTGTGAATTTTCTGTGAAAAATGTTTTTTTCATAACCTATTTAAAAGGCTGAAAATATTGATTTATTTCACCACCTGTCACTAACTAACAAGAGATTCTGATCCATTTTATTAATTTTAACTTTATCCAGAAAATCTTAGTCAGACTCATCATCCATAATTGGGAAAGGAAACAATTTAAGGCTAGATATAGATAAATATTCACAAATGTCTAAGACTTCTAGTGTCTTCCACATCATATAGCTTGTATTCAGACCAACTTAGTCTTGAATCCCAGCTTTAAGATTTGTTAATAATACATCATTACAAAACCATGTAGCATTCCTTGGCCTCAGTTTCTCTTGTGATTTACAAGGTTGGTCTCCCAATGAAATTGACTACATATATAAGTACATAATATGTAGTCATAAACAAAACATTGTACTTATCTAATATATATATATATATATATATATATATATATATATATATATATGAACTTTCAGTATGGAGAAAGAAATCAAGGCCCCCAGTATTGATGAAAATTCCTTAAGGAAATATAAATAGCCAGGCTTACAATTAAGTGTCATCTAGTCATCATTTCTTTGGAGGATTTTGTCACTAAAATTTTATTGTGTTTGGACTCACACTATTTCTTAAGGAGGGCTAGGGACTACTCCATTGTGGCCTTGTGTTGATTGAGGCACACTATCCTTGATTTCCAACTGAGCGATTTCCAGTTACAACAGAAAGGGCACTAGATCCAATCAAAGAGTCTTGGTGTGGAATGTGAGGGAAAGATACTTCCCTTACCCCCAGCATTTAGAAATTCTCTACTTCCTCTTTTCAAGTGCATAAAAATTCAAGACATGGGGCTTGCTAAGTATTTTATTTCTTAAGTACTGTGTTCTTTAATTACATTTCAATCATTCTCTTACAAGTTCACTGTGTTGCAATTCTGGACAGCTTTGCATTCAATGTATTGCAAATGCAATAACCAGTACATCTAACGGCAGGTAAAATAGATACACAAAATAAACAAAGAGTAACAATAAATCTGTAATAACTCTAAGTGCTGAAGCAGTACTTTCTACAATAGACAAAATTTGAGATATTATGAAGAGGATATAGAAATTGCATGCATTGAACCTTTCACCAGATGAGTCAGTTTCTATAGAAATTTTACAAATCAGAACATAACAAAACAGAGTGACTGGAGATATATACCGTTTAGTGATTGAAGAAAGATGATGGATTGACAGCAATAGTTAACAGTTCCCAGTTGTTAGAAAAATAAAAAAATAAAAAGAATGGAGCTAAGCTGAAAATTCTTTCCTAATTGGGAACATCTGACTTACATTAGTTGGCATATTCACAGGTTGTGTATACAGATTGTTCTTTATTTTAACTTCACTTTTCTTTTCACTCAGTCTTATCTCCATTTTGCCACCACATAGGAATCTTGCCATATTGCCATAACATTTTATTCTGAACCTACTAGAAAGTGAATTAATCATTCAGAGTAACAACACAAACAAAAAAAAATTTTTCCAGATCAGTTGCAGTTATGTTTTTCAAAATCAAAACTGTATCCTTTGATTGAATAATTTATGTGTACGTATTTAATTTAAAAAGCACTGAGCAAGCCATTAAGGTAAATAAGAAGAGCCTTAACCTTGCCTTAATCTTGCCTGTATAACAGGAATTAAGTAGATTGAATTTTTGTGGAAGAGAATTTTAAAGAACTGATTTAATTAACTGTAACTATAACTATGCTCATAAAGCATATTCAAAATACTGTTGAATGAATGAGGAAATGGTTTTCAAGCATATGGGAACCCTCTTGAAATTCCACATTACTCATTATTCACCAAACATCTATTAAATGCCCACAGTTTGCATGACAATGTGTAAAATAATGATATTCAAACCTGATATCCTTCTATTCTACCTCTGGAACTAAATTGAGTGAGTTATTCTCTTTAGCTGCCCATTCACAGTGTGTGGTGAAAGGGTATAAAAAGGGCATGAATGAGGCAGACTGAAAAGAAACATGAATGTGCATATTTGATACTTTTTTATGTGCTGAAAACAGGTTACTAGCTAACCATCCCGTTTATTTTCTTTCAGAACTTGGGAACTTACATGAATATTATCTCACTCAAGCAGTGGCTTATGCTTAATCATAAATTTCTAAATGGTTCTTGAAAGAGAATGGGAATTTGTGAGATTCTGCAGTCATGGAAAGAAGAAAAGCACATTAAGATTAGGCAGATAAAGAGAAATGTATAGTAAAGGGTTACTTTGATTTAAAAATTATTTTTAGACTGATAATACGGAATTTGCTGTACATTTTACAGACAGACAGTAGAACTCATCAAAGCCAGCAGTTTCAAACATGTTACATTAGAATCACTGGATGTTAAAACCTGCAGTTTCTAAATTCTCACTCCCAGAGTGCCTGACCCCTCTGGTCTTGAATGGAATGGGATGAGATGCAGACACTATATATTTGCAAAGTTCTCCAGCAGCCACAGCAGAGAGCCATAGCTCTAGTGCAATCTTCACGCTTTTAGCATGAGGAAACCGTGAACTGAAAAATAAAATGATAATGGTGTTGCCTGAAACAACACAGTTTATAAGCCTCCACCTTAAATCTAGGACCCGAGTATTCTAATTCTTCATCTGAGTCTCTACAGTATTTTTACACCGCTCGCATGCTGGTTACTGGTAGTTAGCTACATCTGAGTGAAGACCATTTCCCTGCTCAGTAGCCCACTCTCGTTCTAGGGAGTGATTTCCCTGTCTTAATAAACTGTCTCCATTTTTCCTCTGTTAAAAAATAGTAGTTAGAAAATCTGAGGTTGTTCCCTCCTCCTAAGAAACTGTGTGCTCCCTTTCTTGAAAGAAATAAGTATTCAGACAGTTATGACATCCCTGTGATGGTTAACACATCTGTTTATTCTATATTTTAAGAACATTTATCTGAAACTTTAAATCAATGATATCATTCACATATTTTTCAACATAACATTTTCTTCAAATGAGGTACCCAGTTCTTCTTTCTACCTTGTCTTCAACACGTAAGAGTCTTTCTTCTATGTCTTCTAGAAGAGGTGATGCTTACCTCTGAATTTTTTGTTTGTACTATAATCATTGGTTAATAAGAATAATGAAGAATTCATGAATTCATGCCTAGTACTGTAACCACAGGCAGATACCCATGGCTGGTAAATTCATGAATGCTACAGGAGAGCCCACTACCATCACTTCCCTAAGGCAGCATAATTCCCAACCACACTCTAAATACTCATCCTTATACTCACAGATAAGTGGAGCTTTCACTCCTTGACAAAGAAGCTTCATTTTGCAGCAAGTAGAGAACATTGCACAACAGGTCAAATGCAGAGAGCAAATGTCTGTGGGGTGCCTATCTCCAACTGCTACATCTACAACACAACTCCCATTCCTAAGGCTCAGGGAACATCACACAAGAGGGGGTAAAATGATTAAATGAGTCAGCGGACCAGGACATCAGCTGTGTAATATTATCTTCTATATATGACAGGGAGCTGTACCCATAAAAAACTTAAGACTGTCACCACCTGAACAAAACCACACAATGACAACCCTGGTCAACATGCCAACATGAATAGGGAAAATCTCCCAAGGCCCCACCCCGAGATGAAGAGTTACAGGCAATCAATGGCTGCTAAGAAAGGGAGAATCAGACGTCTCCATTGATGCCTTCTGGTAATTTATCCAATCCCAAATGGTCATCCTTAAACATATATATATGAGAAGCACTAGATGGAATCAGAAGGCATCATTTACATAAGCACACATGTAACAATTGTAAATAAAGAAGAAGAGGCCATGAATTTGAGAGGGGTTTGTGAGAGAAGTTAGAGTTGGAAAATATAAGATGAAATTAAGGGGTTCATGTGTCAAATTCTGAAACAATCATACAATAAACATAAATATCAATCAAATAAACAGTGAATAACTAATGTATCAAATGAATGAGCCTCTCCTTTCCCAGTCTGATTTTCCTGGAGATCAAAAATATGTATGGAAAACAGTGGCATAGTGTGTTTAACTCACACCTCCTATCTCTCTAGTTCAAATTCGAAGTCATTGCCAGGCTGCAATGCAATATTCAGTCACATTTACAGATGTCCACATCAGAGGCACTATATCACAATGGGTAGTGTTTGATAAACCAAGGCTGTACGGACTCTATTAAACTCTAGTATTCATTTTCAAGCAGAATGTATTTCTCACAGAGGGAAGTAGCATGTGGGTACTAATCTGGTAAGTAAGCCACATGGAAGTCAATCTGCTCTCCTTCCTGGGTTCTGCAAAGGCCTATCTGAATGCATGAACTATAATTTACCCTAACCATTCTGCAATGCTTTCACGGCTCTTTAATCCATGCACTGCTGTCTCTCTTCTCATTATGTACTCAATGAAGTAGACTAAACTACCTACTCTTGCCTTTCTTTACCTATCCAGGTCCTCCTGTGACTTTAAAACCTCATTTGAATGTACTAGGTACAATCTGTCTGCCTCACTTCATTTCAGATACAGATGAGCTTGCATTCATATTATATTCAAAGTTCTCTATTTGGCATACTTTTTATATGTGACTGAAAGTACTACAGACATAGACTTAACAATGATGAGCTAATATTAATATCAAGGGTTTTTTGTATTTTGGGAAATATACCACTATCATTATCAGGTAAAGTAAAAAGTACAGTGGAAGATTACATACCATTATAAGAAGCAGTGAGCTAACTAAAACAGAAGATAATTTGACCAGTGGCTGTTCAGAGATATGCTGCTATCAAGCAAGTCATTTAAATCTCAGCTTTTAAACTCTTCCTCTTGATATTTGATCTCTACATTTGATCTCTACATTTGACTCAGTTATATACTCAGATTCCATTGGTCTCTAAGGTGATTTGCCTTTCACACAAAGTAATAAAAGGTATTTTCTGTCTTGCATCTAATTTATAGAGAAATAACCAACATAAAGCATCACTGTCATCGAATAAAATGGTATATTTGAATATGGGAAAGAGTCTTACTGGCCAAAGACTCAGTGTTAAGAATCAATACTGGAAATACTATCTTGCTACAGATATACATGCCAAGTGATGAATATTTAATCTCTAATATATAGCTAAAATGAACCAGAGGGCCAGAGGGCAAACAGTTTATAAGAGATTTATCTTAAATTGAATGTTAATGAAAGAACAGAGCCATGAATGGGTCATGATAAAAGTCCCTAACAAGTAAAAGTAAAAGTGTTTTTGGAAAAAGAAATGAATGAATGTCACTTTTTGTATATTTATGATACTGGAGTTTTGGAAACTGGTTTTAAAACAGTCTAATCAAATCTATAGATTAGTAAACTAGATTTGGGAAAGTCAATACTGAATATAGCATAGGTGTTTCCTTTTGTATTTAATTTCTCTGCCTTAAAAGTTGATGAATTATATTTGCACTATGAATAATTGAATTGAACCCAAAAGAGTACTCCCTATTCCAAGAACCTCCTACACCAACAGTTAACTATGATTTATCTTTTAATTCTAAAGAATTTTAAGAACCTTCCATCAAATTTAACTGACAGTTTGTGCTTCCTGTCTCTATTCTCCCAGGAAGAAGAAGTGACTCGTGAAAGTCGTTTTAACTTCAGTGGTTATGGAATGGGTCACTGCCTCCAAGTGAAGGATGGCGCAACTGTCAAGGCGGCTACAACTGCCAATCAGCCTCCACAGCCCCCAAAAGATGCAGATGCCATCAAGAAGAAGTTTGTGGATCGGGCAAAACGAATTGACACCATATCGCGAGCTGCCTTCCCACTGGCCTTTCTCATTTTCAACATCTTTTACTGGATCACATACAAGATAATTCGGCATGAAGATGTCCACAAGAAATAGATGTACCGTATAAACGCTGGGACCTTCCTGCCTAAGTGTTGTGCTTGTAAATACACAGTAATATTGTCTTTATATCACTTTGACAGTGAAGAACATTGAGGTAGGGGGAGGGAGATCATGAGGTTGGGGCTTCTGGCACCTACATGAAAAAATAGATAAGTTCTATGGGCAATGAAGAAAACTGTACAAAATTAAGGTGTTGCAGAATCACATGAGCATAACTCCCATCCATAGTCTTTAGCATTGTTCTTTCAGATGACACATCATTCAGACATGATGTGCAAAATCAAGTTCTTGAGGGCTGATTATCTTCTGGTTTGATTTGGTTTTGATGAATTCTGGTACTGAAAAGTTAGTTTAGTGCGCACACACACACACACACACACACACACACAGAAAAAACACTTACCATCTGACCATAGTGACTAGTCTATTGCAAATTGAGGACCAAACTTTTTCAGGAAAATGCTGCCTCGTTTTTAAAAACAAGCCTCCTGAGCTATGATCTTTACAATGTCTGTAATTAGTGTTCCACCCAAGAAATCCTTTTGTGGGGTGTAAATTCTTTCTACTTATCCAGAAAACGACAACAAAATAAACACAAATGACAAAGAACAGATTTCTACTCTACTGTCTGTGTAGGTGTGCACTTTGATAATATTTTTTGTTCCTGGATGTAAACTGGGGGTTTCATTGTGTATTGTGTAATTGGTTTGCCAGTATATTCTCTTAAAACAAATGCTCATTTTGTGTTAGATGAAGTTAGCCTACTATGTATATTTTTTTCACGTTGGCTATATTTATGTGTGATTTAAGTGCCCAAGTGTAACTTAGCTATTGCAGCTGCTCAGGCACAGTATTTATGGAGGTGATGTGTTCTGAATGGTGTAGCTCAGATTAGCTTGAACTTCCTGTTTCTGCTCTCATTGTAGCTGTAACTACTGTTCTAATGTTGACTGACCTATAATTTCTACTTTCAATCTGAGTGAATATTGTTTTCAATATCTTTGATTAACTTAAAAGATTAAAACTGTACTGTGATTTTCACAACACGGTGCCTTTTTGGTACCAGAGCTATGTGGTTTGAATCCTGGCTACATGTTTTAAGTAAGAAAAAAAAAAGATGTATTTTTGCTTACTCAACAGACAACCTGTGAAAATATATGGAAAGAATTACATTTTACATGTGCTGTAAAAGGGATTATTTTAAAAAAGCATTTGTTCAATTTCAATAAAGATAAGTGTGCCATTAAGTTTCCCAGTGTCTTTGAATTTTTGTACTAAAATGTAAATCATTTATGTGGCAATAATAACTTAAATGTTCATATGTGATCTTCCTCATGAACTTGAATCACTTAAATACCTATTGTGTTATTTTTCTTTTCACTATATTTTTATTCTTCAGGATTTCATACATGTACACAGTGAAATATGATAACATACACCCTTCAGTTCCTTCCTTACTCTTATTAGCAATCCACCCCCAAGGCTCAAAGAACATTATGAAGGAAGAAGTATAAAGAATATAATAATTAAATGATATGGGGTGGTTGGGATAAAGGAAGGATGGATATGGGAGCAGGGAAGCATATATCTTAATTAAGGGAGCCATCTTAGGGTTGGCAAGAGATTTGAATCTAGAGGGGCTCCCAGGTGCCCAGTGCGATGTCCCCAGTGAGTTCCTTGGGCAGCTGAGGATAGGGAACCTGAAATGGCCCTATCCTATAGCCATACTGATGAATGTCTTGCATATCACCATAGAACCTTCATCTGGCAATGGATGGAGATAGAGACAGAGACCCACACTGGAGCACCGGAATGAGCTTCCAAGGTCCCAATGAGGAGCAGAAGGAGGGAGAACATGAGCAAGGAAGTCAGGACCACGAGGGGTGCACCCACCTACTGAGACAGTGGGGCTTATCTATTGGGAGCTCACCAAGGCTAGCTGGACTGGGACTGAAAAAGCATGGGATAAAACCGGACTCTCTGAATATGGCAAACAATGAGGGTTGATGAGAAGCCAAGGACAGTGGCACTGGGTTTTGATCCTACTTCATGTTCTGGGTTTGTGGGAGCCTAGCCAGTTTGGATATTCTCCTTCCTAGACCAGGATGGAGGGGGGAGGACTTTGGACTTTCCACAGGGCAGGGAGCCCTGACTGCTCTTCAGACTGGAGAGGGAGGGGGAGAGGAGTGGGGGGAGGGGGAGGGAAATGGGAGGCTGGGAGGAGGCTGAAATTTTTTTCAATAAAAAATAAAAATAAATAAAAAATATGCAAATAAAGATTTACTGGCCTAAAAAAAAAGAATTAAATGAGGAGGAGGAATGCTGTGAGCTACTATCTGCTGAACATGACAGAGTGATAGTTGTTATATTTTTGATGTTTGTAGTCGTCAAGATAATTTTCTCATTGTAAATATAGAAATGGATCAGGTGAGAGAGGCAGAGACGGGGTTATAAAGTGTCCAAGGCCAGCATGTACTGCATGACAAGTTCCAGGAGAGCTATGTGGTAAATTCTTCTACAAAATGAGAGAGAGAGAGAGAGAGAGAGAGAGAGAGAGAGAGAGAGAACAACGGTGGTAGTAACCAATGTGAACAAAATTTAAAACTGGGACACCAAAGAACAATTAAATATGACAGTGAAATGAAACTTAAAAGATCTGGCTGGGCAGTGGTGGCACACGCCTTTAATCAGAGCACTCGGGAGGCAGAGGCAGGTGGATCTCTGTGAGCTCGAGGCCAGCCTGGTCTACAGAGCTAGTTCCAGGAGAGACTCCAAAACTACAGAGAAACCCTGTCTCAAAAAAAATCACTTACACCATTAATAGCAAATAGAAATGTTGTAAAGAAAACACAAAACAAAATTCAATATTAACAGCTTTGGGAATATATTTTTAAGTATTTATTCATTTCCCAGTTTAAGCATGAAGTCAGTTTGCCTTATGAATCTAAATTTTATGTCTGCCAGGTATTCTTTTTGATTATTTCAACCTGTGCCTCAAACACTTTCTTATTGTCACCAATTAGTATTTTAAATGTATAATTCGAATGAGCCAAACATTTGTTTGCAGGAATCACAAAATAAAATAACAAAAAGTTACAACTACTTATTCATTATAGTTATCTGAAAAATATTAATATAAATTAGAATGTAATTTTATTTGAACCTATCTACACTATCCAAGTTGGCATAATCACAAACACTAAATATACACCTTTTGATCATACAACCACAAAAGCTTTATGGATTAAGAGCTCCAGATCAAATTATTTCTCATATTAGAGGTTGAATATATACAACAATTTCTCTCTTAATGCTTTAACCTGCATAATGTCACAGTACCTAAACTACCTAAGAAAAGTAAGACTTAGAAAGTAAATAAATGGTAAATGACCCTCCCTCATGGATAATCAGATTAATTGGGAAAGAGGACAAAGAGTACAATATTCACAATGGAAATGCCTAAGAGAAATGGCTCAAAATTGTGTATGTAGCACAAATACCATCTTCAAAGTGACTGCAATGTCTTGTGTGACTGAATGGCCCCAAAGATATTCAGCTTGAAATCAAGACCAGGAGAATGCAATTTACATGGTGTATATTTCCATTTTGATGGATGAAAAATGACCATGGTTTTGTCACATATGTTCCCATATGAGAAAAGACACATTCTGCCCGCTCCAGTGCAAATGCATTTTAAAAATCATAGGTAATGTGTTTCCCTAAAACTCAAGGCTATGTACATTTGATATTTATAAGTGGATGAGCCAGCATATGACACACACAATTCTGAAATAAGTGAATGTACACTTAAATAGGAAACCAAGTTTTGGGATGCCCTTTGTGTAGTATGTTGAATGCTGACCTTCTTATGGTAGATCTCAGAACTGTTTGTGTAATCTGAGGATCTGGGGCCAGGGTGAAGCTGCAGAGTGAAGACTGTAGCTGGTAAAAAATCCCAGGTCCTCAGAGTTCATGGAACCAAGGGCCATTCATATGCAAGGATCATAAGTAACCCAGAGTTAAATTCAGTAGCTTTTGCTTCTTGAGAAGAAAGATTGAGGGTTACAAAGAAGATGAAATAGAGGAGAGTAAACTGAAATTCCACTTTAAGACAAAAATCAAATCACACCACTCTGGTCTGACTTCTGTTGGCTTTCTGTCCTCCTCCAAGAACAAGCCAGAGAGCTCACTGTGATGTGATCAAGCCTACTTTTCTATCATGCCTTCCTGTTTCTTGCCCATCAACATAAGCACCTTGCTTGTTCTTAAATAGACAAACTGCTCTTCACAGGACATTTACCTTCACTATGGCACACTCTTTTTCTATCTCAGAGATTGACAAAGCCTTTTCTGTATAGACTTGACAATAGAGGGTGTAGGGTGCAAAAGTCTCAGTTCTTTGTGCAAGTGTTCTCTACCATTGCAGCAAAGACTAGTCACAAACAATGAAGAAACAAATACATGGGGCTGTTCTCCAATAAACTAACATTTTACTCAAAAAGGAAAGCAAATAGATTTGGCCTGCAAGCAGTCTGTTACTATTGACCAGAGACCCTCCCTCTGTCTCTCCTTCTTCCTCCCCCCACCCCACGATGTGGGAAGTCCTTCTGTATATGTATTGCTTTTACTGGTTAATAAATAAAGTTGTTATGGTCAGTTGCTTAGCAGAATAGAGCAAGGTGGGAATTCCAAACAGATAGAGGAGTAAAGAAGGCAGAGTCAGGGAGATGCCATGTAGCTTCCATAGGAGACAGATGCCAGACACCAGATGCCAGATGGAACCTTACCTGTAGGTCATAACCATGTGGTGATACACAGATTAATAGAAATGGGTTAATTTAAGATAAAAGAGCTAGCCAACAAAAAGTGTGATCTAATAGGCCAAGGATTGTTGTAATAATGCAAGTTCTGTGTGACTATTTCAGGTCTAGGAGTCTGGAAAATGAACAAGAAACCTCCAACCACAGACTGGCTCACCAATGTGGAGCTGACTATATCTACATAAAAGCTGATAAAGCTTGAAAAAGGAATTCTAGACACAAAAGAACAGAGTTTAGTGCAGTTTCTTTGTAGCCACATTTTTTTTTCAGATAGGCTCCTTTAAGAGAGGTCTTCCTGATTCAGCAATAGCAGCAAAAAGCAGTGCAGTTTCTAAACAGCAGCTTCCTGGTGTGCACTAGTTTCACGAACAACTCTGGCCCTTTCAGGAGGCTGAGCATTTAAGTGGGGTCTGTGAGCAGCATGTTACAAATTGCTTAATGGTGATATAAACCCACTGTAATCCTGTAGCTAGGACAATGTATATGGATCTCAGAGGCAGTGAACATGCCTCCTAATATGTTGGACTTGGCAGAGTCAAGAGGCAGTGCCATGGAGTTGGTCCTAACCATGCCCACATTGCATTTAAAGGAAGAAAAAGTACTCCTGGTCAAAAATAATTATAAATACACACCCAACAAAGACAAATCCAGATGGAAAAGACCTTTAAATGGGTCACAGTGTGGGATAAATTTATATAGGCTTGGGAGAGAGAAAAAATAGTTATAAAAAGAAGTAAAGAATTTTTTAAAAAGTAAAGTCTTTAAAGAGACAGAGTACAGACAGACATAGATTAAAGGAGTAAAGACATTAAAATAAATATTAAACTTGTAGAAAATATAAGCGAGTAAGAAAAAAGTCATGTAAATATGGAAAATACACAGAGAGTCTGGATTCTGTATATTATTGTGTTTTCTTTTAATTTTTGACTGTGAATAAGCTAAGTACAGAGAAACATTTCATTGTGTAGGCTACTAAGCTAAAACTATATATATATATATAGTTTTAGATACCTTTAATATATATATATATATATTATATTATATATATATATATATATATATTAAAGGTATCTTGACTTTAAAATTTGGGTCTAAGGATGTGTTGTTTTAAAAAAGAGGTTCTGCTTTTGTTTCCACAGAAGATGAGAACCTGTGTATTCCTTCAAGGTTAATGAGGTTTGATGGACCAAAACCCCATGAACAGTCTCCATAACCACCCATATTACTTTTCCCAACAAAAAAGCAAAAATTAGTTTGAAGAGAACTATTTCCAAACTGCCAAATATTGTTTATAAATGTTTGTTTACATTTAAAGGGGAATATATTATATAGATGAATACTTTGCATTGGTATGTATCGTGGCCTATTGATAACAAATTTAAGGTCAATTTTGTTATATGTTTATTTATGCTCTTTATTAAGGTATTGTGTTTATTTAGCTGATTTAAAAATGTAATGTATAATTAAGAAATATAGGTTACTAGATAGTCATCTATAATTGTAGACATGTTAGTTAGGTTTTCTAGATGTACAAAGATGGATTTCAGATGGATAGTTATTATTCAAACCTTTAAAAGACTAACAGAATGTAGAATTTAAAATGTTTTAAGAACTTAGAACTTTTCATGACTGATGTGGGAGTGTCATATATCAATCTGTTGATTTCATTGGTTAAGCAATAAAGAAACTGCTTGCCCTCATAGGTTAAAACATAGGTGGGAGAAGTAAACAGGACAGAATGCTGGGAGGAAGAGGAAGTGAGCTCAGACTGGAGCAGAGACACCATGCCCCGCTTCTGGGCAGACACACACGATGAAGCTCCAACCCAGGATGGACGTAGGCTAGAATCTTCCTGGTAAGACTGGTGCTCACAGATTATTAGAGATAGGCTGATCGGGATATCAGAATTAGCCAGTAAGGGCTAGAGCTAAAGGGCCAAGCAGTGTTTAAATGAATACAATTTGTGTGTTGTTATTTCAGGGCATAAGCTAGCCAGGCAGCCGGGGTGCTGGGGACGCAGCCCCGATGCTCCTATTACTACACATGACAATGAGACGCATATGCTCCTGGCAGCACCAATTACTTCTAGAGAAAGATGGTCTCTTAAGAGGCTCCTTATGGAGTTTGCTAGCCATTTGGGCAAGAAACTGCTCTTACCTGGACTGCTTGATGCTATACTGTATGAATTGGACATGCAGGGCCCACAGAAAAATGACTACTGAACTTGCCCAAAGGTGATAAAGCCCTTCAGGATTTTGACTTCATGATAGAGTCTGCCAGACATTCTGCAGGACACATAAGAAAGTGAAAGACAAACTGCCAATATGGGTAGAACTGTCTTTGAAATTTCCTGCTTTATGGAAAAGTCTGCCAGATCCTATGAGCCTGTAGGCTGAAGATGGGTGACTGTCCAGGCAGCAAAATGTCTCTGTCAATTATAGAATTTTGGAAGTTGTTTATAATGTACTTCCTGTTTACTTAGGTAATATTAGATCCTTCTGGAGTCTTTGATGGAGTTGAATAATAGTTATATTTATAGTTTTCTTTAGTTATAATAAAAGATAAGTAGATGTAAATAGTGTAACTATAATTCTTGCTTGATAATTATTTATTTATATAATTTTGCTATGTTAAAGTTATAACTTTCATTTTTATTTAAACAGAAAAGGGCTAGTGGTGTGGGAAATCCTTTTATATATATTTTGCTTTTATTGGTTAATGTTTTGGCCAGTGGCTTAGTAGAATAGAGCAAGGTGGGAATTTCAATCAGATAGGAAAGAAAAGGCAGAGTCAAGGAGATGCCATGTAGCCACCAGAGGAGACAGATGCTCTAACTCCTTGCCAATGAATTACGAGCGTCATTTTAATACACAGAATAGTAAAAATGGGTTAATTTAAGATATAAGAGCTAGCTAGAAATAGGCTTAAGCTATTGACCACACAATATTACAATTAATATAGTTTCTGTGAGATTATTTTGGCTCTGGGTGGCTGGGAATGAATGGGCAGCCTCTGGGTGCACACACACACACACACACACACACACAAATGGTAGCTTCAGATTACAAAACAAAATGTGTTTGTGATATTTTCAAGGTCTATATTTGTGCCTGGCACTCAGTAGCTGTCTAATTGATATAGCATTTGTTCAGTGAATCATAGTTCACATTTACCAAGGAGCTAATTTAGTGCTTGAACAGGAGGTTTAGAGAATGAACTAGAGAACCTTTTAGTGCTTCATTAGATAAAATTTGGAGGTAAAAAAGTCACCAGATTTTAAATCTGTTTTTTAAAAAGACAGATTTGTGCTAGATACACATTTTCAAATGTTCACTATGAAAATTCCTCAGAGGTCTGTTAGCAGTCCCACGTGGATTGGGTTCTTATGGTTTCCCATAGACTGAATATTAGGGCCATTTTCCTAGCTTAGACACAGAACCACAGAACACACTGATGCCCAGAAGATGTAATATGAAACTTGGCACAACACTGAGGCAAAATCTATGAAAAAATACTGCCTAGTTCCAGGACTCAGACAAATGTTTCCTTTTCAGCTTTCTTGTGGACCTGAGATGCCTTTGCTTTTCTTTACTAAGAGGGAAGCCAAGGTCTCACTCATACCAAGAAAGTATACTCTAGTACCAAGCAGTCTCTCCAGATAGATAATTTCTCTGAAAGACAAAACTTCAATTGTAATTAGTTAACTATTATATAGTATCAGTGTCATTTCTTATACTACCAAAGCCCAGAGAGTTAAAGAAACATATGGATGTATATTTGGGCTTAGAATCAAAATCTGCTGATTTCATAACATAATATCCCTTAATATTCCAGGAAGAGAACGTTATGGGGTGCAGTTCTTTAAAATTATTGTAATTTTACATGATTATTTGTCCATGTAGCTGGAAGGCAGCTGTCATGGTTATAAAAACATAGTTTGTGGAGTCACATCTGAGTTCAAAGTCTTCCTTTTATTTGCAGTGTTCTGATATAAAGTCTCTGTGTTTCAGGACTTAACATAACATCAAATATTTCAATATTTACTTAATCCAATTGCAGGTGGAATTAACCTGTTAAGTACCTGCACAGTTAAAGACTACAGAATAGGCAGTTTGATTTCATTCCCTGTTGAGCCTTAGCAAATGATTTTTCCTTTGTGAATTTGCTTTACCCTACTTTAATAGTGTATATTATATGAAATCACCGGCGACATCATGGTATTTTTATTTAAATATATCATGTACTTTAAGGTATTCATACCCCATTACCCTCTCTTATTCCTTCTACTTGTGTAGATTTTATACATGAGAGAAAATATGCAATATTTATATTTCTATGTCTGGCTTATTTCACTTAACACAGTTATTTCCAATTTTATCTAAGTTACTGAAAACAATGTAATTTATTTTACTTTATATCTGAATAAAACTCATATATATATATGTATATATATATATATATATATATATGTATATATATTTGCTTCTTTACCCATTTATCTATTGATGGACATCTTGTCTGATTCCATATTTTGGCTTTTTGTGGCATAGTGACATTGATGACCAACTATCCTTGTCCTATCCTGACTCCCATATACTCAGGAGTACGGAAACTCTTGTCTTTCAGTAAAGTCTGCTGTTGTTTGCTTTGCCATAACTACTATTAATTGGGATCATAATCTAAACATTAAAAAAGCTAGTTGACCTTGTTTAGATTATGTTAAGTCAATTACGTTGGTGAAACTTGAAAGCCCACAGTCTTCATCCCTATACAAATAAATATAGACAACTAAGATACATGCTGAGAAAGATTATTTAAAAGTAGTCTTCTCATGGGAAAACACACTAATTGGTAGTACAATACCAAATGGTCAGTTCTGGAACCATATACATACAAGTAACATTATCCAGATTGAAAAGGTTTTATATGTGTATATCTATGAATGCATAGATATACATTAATAAATTAATGAACTAAAAGTTGTGGACTTAAGGAGAATGGGTAGGGTTTGGAGAGAGGAAGGGGAAGGAAGAAGGAAGAATGCAGTAATTATGATATTGAAATGCAGAAGTGATAATCTTTGAAATGCTAGCTGAAAGTAAAATATCATATGTAGAAAAAGTATGAACAAATTTCTTTGGTAACAGTTTTACTTTTATCTAATTTAGAGAGAAAAAGTTATGTCCGAATATAATATATGTTTATTGGCTTTTATTTTTAATGCCTCCTCGCTGGAAACTTCAAAAGAAAGGAAGTAAGCAGCAGTCCTCAAATAACATGACATGATAATGTTAAGGTTGCAGTATTCGGCAATGATGCATATACCTTGATGGTAACCAATAGCTCTCTAGCCTGGCTTAAGAACCATTCAACAAATGAAAAACCATGCATGTTACTAGACGCATAGCCACCTTATTAAAGGCTAGTGAAGAACAATGTTTTGTTTTGTTTTTAAAAAGCTTAAGTCAGCATGACTAGGCAAGTGGGAGAAGTTATCAGAAGGGATAATATATATCATCCATATGATATATTACCAATAAAGTTTACAAATTGTATTTGCATAAATTCTGTAAAATCATCCTGTGAGCCCAGTGATACCAATGCTGTCCCAATTTCTTTTAATGTCTCATTTTATTCTCATATCAAATACAGAAGCAAAGGAGTTTTACATCAACGGACCTAGCATGGAGAAGGTCTTCAGTACACACTATCTATCAGAGTTTCAGCACCATAATTATTATCAACACCATCATCATTTCATACAAAAGAAAACCTTAGTGCATCATGGCTAACAGATGGTCCACAGTCCAGAAGGTAGCTCCTACTATCAGGTACTAGCCATTATGGCTACTGACAATGCCTATAAAACATAATCATCCATCTCCCTACCTTTCAAGGAAGCTCTGAAAATTGTAAATGTGAAATCAAAAGTCTCTGAAAATAGCTTCATGGGTAAGGACACGAGGGGAAAGACAGGTTAGACAATTTGTCAATGACATTTCGCTCATAAATGTCACACCCAAGATTCAAATACAGACAGTATTTCAGCATAGTTCATATTCTTAGTTACCACTTTATATCGATTCTTCAGTAAAATTAATTATGTCACCAATTCTTGTAAGATTTCTGGGTAACATTTTGAATATTTTTGTAGATATTATCATTTCTGTATTGTAACTCTTCCTTCTGGTCGCAATGTGTCCATTGCGGTCTGAGTCATAGGAATTGTGATTCCCAGCAGAAAGAGACCCTGAAGAAATCAAGTTCATTAACAATCCTTCATAGAGGGTGGCAGAAGATTGCAGGGCTCATGAGGAGCTTGTGGTGTAAGGGACTCATGGGGAGAATGAGACTTTGAGATTCACAGTCTGTCTTTCCCCTCTCTGGGGCAGTATAAAAGGTAAATAATTTCTGTGAGTGATATTGATCATTGGTGCAGGTTTTTGATGAGGGTAGGACTTTTCAATGGCATTTCATTTCTAAGTTGTTTAAGGAACTTCCCAATAGTGTATTTGTCTTTGAACCCCAATAGCTCATTGGTTCAAAGGCTGGACATAGAATTCTTTCTTTGGTCTATTTGTACCTTCCTTGTTTGCAATACAGAAAGAGTAGACATTTCTTTAAGTCTCTTAGAAAAAAATCAAAGGTTTCCTTTATTTCTCTACCATCATCCTATGAAATTTCAAAGGCTGCTATACAAACTGAATGGCATAAAACAGCAGAAATTTATTATTTTACAATTTTGGATCTTAGATACATAAATCAAGGTATGAACATGGGCATGCTTCCTCTAAAATCTCTAGAAAGAATCCCTCTTTGCTTCTTCCTGCCTTTCAGTGGCTGCTGGTAGGAGGGTCTTTGCCTTGTAACTCTGCAATCCCAAGTTTTGCTTCTGTCTTTGCATAGCAATTTCTACTTACTATGTGAAATCTCCTGTTCCTTTTATTGTTTGTAGTGTGTGTGTATGTGTACATGTGAGTTTTTAGGTATATATGCAGGGTACATGCCTATGTGTGCATGTGTGTGGAGGTCAGATGGATAACCTTAGGTCTTATTCCTCAGGCACCATCTACCTTTTTTTTCTTCTCCTTTTTTCTTTCCATTTATTTCTAGGCAGAGTTTTTAATTGGCCTAGAACTCTCCAAATAGGCTAGACTTGGCCAAACAGTGAGACCCAAAGATCGGCCTTATCTCTACTTCCCTGGTTCTGAGATTACAAGCATATGCTATCACACCCAACATTTTTTTTAAAACATGGACTTTGTGGCTCAAACTCAGATCCTCACTTTTGCAAAGCAAACACTTTACTGCCTGGACCATATTCCCAACCCTCTCTTTCCTGATAAGAACACTTTGAAGTGCCTATCCTAATCTAGTGTGATGCTATCTTAATTCATTGAATCTTCAAAATCTCTTTTCCAAATCAGGATACATTCTGAGGTTCTGAGTGGATATTAATTTCAATAGAGAATCTATTCAACCTAGTACCAGTGCTCATCAACTATGTCTTTCTAATACCTAGCCCAGTGTAAGATACATACATTTTCTGCTATATATAGTTTAGTGGATAAACACACAGGCACTGGCATAAGATTGCCTGGAATCAAATGGTCTTTCTGCCTCCAACATCTGTGAGCTTTTGGGCAATGGTCCTCAAAGCTTTATGCCTCAGCATCTTGATGATTAAAATGATCCCAATTTCTCAGGGTTCTAATGAGATTTAAATTAGTTCATTCAAGTCAAGTGTTTAGAACAGTAACTAGCCCATAACAATAATAATCAACAAAGATTATTAACATTATTTTTAGACGACAAATACAAATTTGCTAAATAAACTAATGAAAGCAAGGAGTGCCAGAAAGCACTAAAAGGAGCCAGTATTCATGCTGTTAATATTATAAAATATTTTCCCATCAGCTCTTTTTCTGCGCATCAATGAACTTTCAATTTAAAAGAGGAAAGGCTATAAGAGCAAGAAAGGTAAAAGGAAAAGGCTTTCCTTCCCTTCCCCCTTGGGGCAAAGAAGAAAAAAAAAGAGTCATGGAGAAGTAGTATTATTTCTACCATGCTAGGAAAATGGAATTGCTTTTCAGAAAGTAGAAGATTAATACCTGGAGGGTCTAAAATGTAATTATGGTATTGATCTCAGAAAAACCTTGGGAGGGTCTTGCTATTTTTTTTCTTTCATTTTTGCTGTCTAGTATCATTAAAATGGGCTCACACATCAGGATTTGCAGATGGCAAAGCGTCTGAACAGCATTCATCAAGACCTGCAAAAGAATAGTGTTAATCAGTCCCAAAAGGTATCTCTCAAGGTAATATCCATAGCATGCCGGCATGATTCCCTTTCATCAGGCAATTTTCCTAATGGCTTTAGGAACTGATTTAACAAGCTGTTAAGTGGCAAGGCAAACTTTGCTTGCAAATCAACCCAAAGGTTCTGTGTCCTATCTTCATCCATCCTGTGGGGAGACTGTAAGAACAGGACTGAAAATGAGTTCAAGAGTATCTTATATCTTTCTTGCAGCCCCCCTAAGGAGATGACCTTTTTCTTTTCTCAAGTTCAAACTGTACCTTGTGTGGAAAGATAGCTAAAGTCATTGAGGTTTTAAAGTTCTTCAGTGAACAGGTGTTTACAAATAGGACCTAGGAAACCACAAACTCTTTGGATTCTGCTGAAGTGGGGGAAGGCAAAGGAATTTGCTCTCTTTTTGCATATGCCCAGGGGATCAGAGCCCTCAAAATCGAATGGTCCCTCACTTGGCAAATTTAAGTCCTTTGCTTCTGTCCCTTCCAATCAGCAGAGAATTTTGTACCCACTGCCTTTCTTTAGACTTTCTTTTTTGTTCTTTTCTTTTCTATTTATTTATCTTTTTATTCCTGCACTAAATATTTTACTTTATTTTTTAAAACAATCTTTTCCCATTTTACATACCAATCCCAGTTTTCTCTCCCTCCCGTCCTCCTGCTCCCTCCACTTTTATGCACCCCATACCCCATCCACTCCTCAGAGAGGGTATGGCTTCTCAACAAAGCCTAGTGCATTACATTGCTTTGAGTCAGGAACAAGTGCCCCCCACCCCCTTTATCTAGGCTGAGCAAGGTATCCCTCCAAAGAGAATGAGCTCCATAAAGCCAGATCATGTATTAGGGATAAATCTTCCTTCCACTGCCCTTGACCCCACCGACTGCTCCAGCCACATGACTTTCACCCACATTAAGAGGGCTGAGTTTGGGCCTATGCTGGTTCCCCAGCTGTCAGTCTGGAGTTAGTGGGCTCCCACTAGCTCAGGTCAGCTGTTTCTGTGGATATCCTCATCATGGTAATATTATGACCCTTTTGCTGATATTATCGCCCCACCCCCGTGACTGTACTCTGGGAGCTCAGCCCAGAAACAAGACATCAAAATACCAAATAATCCAATGAAAAAATGGAGTGCAGAGCTAAACAGAGAATTCTCAACAGAAGAATCTCAAAAGACCAAAAGACACTTAAGGAATTGCTCAACATTCTTAACCATCACGGAAATCCAAATCAAAATAACTCTGAGATACCATCTTACACCAGTCAGAATGCCTAAGATTAACAGCACAAATGATAGCTTATGCTGGACAGGATGTGTAGTAAAGGAAACATTTCTCCTTTGTTGGTGGGAATGCAAACTTGTAAAACCACTCTGGAAATCAGTATGGCAGTACCTCAGAAAATCTGGAATCAACCTCCCTCAGGAACCAGCATATACTCCTGGGCATATACCTAAAGGATGCACACTCATACCACAAGGACATTAGCTCAACCCTGTGCATAGAAGCATTGTTCCTAATACCCAGAAACTGGAGACAACCTAGATGCCACTCAGCTGAAGAACAGATAAAGAAAGTGTGGCATAATTACACAATGGAGTACTACTCAGTGATAAAAAAACAATGACATCTTGAAATTTGCAGGCAAATGGATGGAACTAGAAAAAAAACATCCTGAGTGAGGTAACTCAGAACTAGAAAGAGAAACATGGTATATACTCATAAGTAGACCTAAAGCCTGTAGTACACCACCCCAGATTAGCTAGTCAACAAGGAGAACCCAAAGAAAGACGTACATGGATCCCCCAGGGAAGGGGAAATAGACTAAATCTCCTGCGAAAATTGGGAGGGGGCAGAAGGGAGGGCAGAAAGGGAGGGGGAGTGGAGAAGGCAAGTGGGGAAGAGAACATGAAGGAAATAGATTGTTGAGATGGGGGAAAGACAGAGAGGAAGAACAAGGAAAAGAGGTATCTTGACTGAAGGAGCCATTATGGGGCTACTGAGAAAACGGGTACTAGAGAAATTCCCGGGATTCCACAAGCATAACCCCAGCTAAGACCCTAAGAAATAGTGAAGAGGGTTCCTGAATTGGCCTTCCCTGTAATCAGATTGATGACCACTTTGTCATCATAGAAACTTCATCCAGCAACTGATGGAAGCAGAGGCAGAGATCCACAGTACTTTAGGATTTTTGATGGTCTCCAAACCAATGAGAGAGATTAACGACTTGGAGGTGCTGAATCTTAAGAAAATGCCTTAGCCATAGCTCATCCTTAATGTATTAGCAGCCCTCCAGGGAAAATGGTGGAGAACAAGTTGAAGATCTGTTTTGGTTTTTCTCTTCCTTTTATTGAAAATAGTTTTTTTTCCCTCACACAATATATTCTGATTATGAATCCCCCTCCCTCTACTTCTCTTAGTTCCTCCCCACCTCCCTTCCCAGCCAATCGACTAACTTTCTGTCTCTCCTTAGAAAACTAACAGGTTTCTAAGGAATGGTATGAAAATATAAAATAAAGCAAAAACTAACACATCAGAATTAGACCAAGCAAACAAACTGAAGGAAAATAGCCCAAGAGAAGGCACAAAATCAGAGGCCCACTTGCTTACACACTCAGAAATCTCACCAACACACTAAAATGAAAGCTATAACATATACAGATGCCTGGTGTAGATCTGCGTAGGCCTTGCGCATGCTCCTTTAGTCACTTTGAGGTCATATGAACTTTGATCATGTTGACTTAGAGATCCTTGCTCTCCCCGTGCCCTGCACCCCCTCTGGCTCTTACACCCTTTCTGCTTCCTCTTCTTCAGGGCTCCCTGAGCACTGAGGGGGAGGAATTTGATGGAAACATCCCTTTTAAGGCTGAGGTCTCTCATTCTCTGGATGATGTCTGGCTCTGAGTTTCTGTGTTTGTTCCCATCTGCTGTATGATGATGAGTCTCTGATTATAGCTGAGCAAGGCACTGGTCTATGGGCATAGCTAAATATTATTAGGAGTTATTGTATTGCTATGGGTTTTGTTTGTTTGTTATTTTGCAGTACCATTTAGCTTTACCCTAGGTTCCTGAGTTATCTAGTCTCAGGTCTGTGATCATCCAAGTAGTGCTAGGTGTTGGTTCCATCTCATGAAGTGGGCCTTATGTCAAATCAGTTACGGGTCGGTTACTCCCACAAGTTTGGTGCCACCATTGCTTTAGCATATCTTGCATGCTGGCCACCATTGCCAATTCAAGGCTTTGTGCTTACATTTCTCTTTTGCTAGCATGCAGAGTATCTTCCTGTACCACAGATGCTAGAACATAGGGGTGAAGACTCTATATAGACATCAGCTTGACTTCTTCATGCTTGATGGTTTGTGTACGTGTTGTCTTCAGCAATGGGGCCTTGCTATCAGCTTGTTATGAACAACCTATAGTCTTGGAAGTAGACTGTGTTGCTTGGGATTTTCTTGGGATCCCTTAAGCACACAGCTCAATTATATCTAACCTTATTCCAAGACTGGGAGTTTCATTTGGGAACAAGAAATGGCTAGTTGGAATTCTGTCTCCCCTGTTATTTGTCAATTACATTTAGATCACCTGCATATATGAGTATTTTTTTGGCATCTTCTACTATTTAAGGTTTCCCTGCTACCCCCTCAAGTGTACTTTAATTTTAGTTCTCTCTCTTCATATTCCTTCTCTTGTTCCCATTTCCTTCCTCATTTTCATTCGATCCTCCTATTATATGCCCCCATCCACCTATAACTATTCTATTTCCCTTTCCTAGGGAGATCTCTCTGTCCATCTTGGTCCCTTATTCTATGCCTACTCTCTGTGGTTCTACAGATTGTAACTTGTTTATCAATGGCTAACCAATTGATATCCACATATCAGCAAATACATACCATATTTATCTTTCTGTGTATGAGTTACCTTGTTCATTTTTTAGTTCCATTCTTTTACCTGTGATTTCACAATTTCATATTTCTTAAGGAGCGAGTAGTACTCTGTTGTGCAAATGTACCATATTTTCCTTATCCCTTCTTCTGTTGAGAGACATCTAGGTTGTTTGTAATTTCTTTCTCTTTTTTTTGTTTTTTGTTTTCAAGACAGGGTTTCTCTGTGTGTTCCTGGCTGTCCTGGAACTTGCTCTGTAGACCAGATTGGCCTTGAACTCAGAGACTAACCTGCCTCTGCCTCCCACGTTCTGGGATTAAAGGCATGTACCACCACCACCTGGCTTGGTTGTTTTCAATTTCTCACTATTATGACTAGATCAACAACGACCACGGTTGACCAAGTGTCTCTGTGGTAGGATGAAGTGTCCTTTGGGTATATGCCTGAGTGATACAGCTGGATTTTATGGTTAAAGTCTTTGGGGGAACCAGTTATTTTACAGTAAAATTTGTATTAAATTTTTAAGTCAAAATATTTAGTATTTTGTGTCCTTTTTAAAAAGAAACTACAGGAGCTACAGATAATCTAAAATGGTTGGAAATTATTACTCCAGAATGAAAATGAGAAGCAAAAAGAAAAAGAAAAACAGAGATGGAAATACAAAGCGACATGCTTGTTTAAAAATCTTGGGTTTATTTTGTAAATAAAAGGATAATTATATAAGATTCTATGCAGGGAAAATATGATTAGTTTTTGATTTATGCATGTAGCTTTCTATACAGCATGAAACTTGAAATAATCTGTCTACTGCCAGACATCAATCATTTGAACAAAGGAGAATGTCTTGTCTAGATAAAGACTAATAAAATGCACTCTAGATGCTTGGATAAAACAGCCCAGCAGTTGAAAAATCTGTGAAGATTTACCATGCTACCCATTAGAAATTCAGTAATACCGCCCTTTTTGTTACATCTGAGGATTGTTAATGCAGTATGATTGCATTGTAGCTAAATGTGCACGTTCTGGCATTAGGTGGACTTAGGTTCCAGTTACAAATTCAGTTAAATTCTCTTCAGTCTTGGTCCTATTCCTTTGATATGTTGCTTAACACCTCAGATTCTCCATTCTCCCATCTCAGTGGCAACAAAGACAAGAGCACCCAATTTACAAGGCTATTGTGAGTTCCACACATCTTCAGGGTTGGAATCTGCATAGCCGGATCTGTGGCTGGAGTCAAGCCTCAAACTGATGGGTGATGAGCTCCTCTAACCGTCCCTCTTGGTCTCTCCTAGACCCTCTCCAGATGGGTTAAAGGACCCAAAGGAATTTCAAGGTTTTTTTCTTTACCCCTTTTTCTCCTTTTGGGGAAACACCCTTTGTAATGGTATGCTGTACCTTGTCTTGCATAACAACCCACACAATGGGGGTGTTTTCTATGGACAAAAGAGAAAGCATAAGGTTCTCCAGAATGATTTATGATTCAACAGAAAGGCCTTGCTAACTCTAGGGAACAAATTTTTAGAGCTCACTAGCCTGCACATGTGGAATATATTTTCAACACTTACGGTTTTTAAAATAAGCAAGACACAGATCCACCATGCAGAATACGTTCTTAGTTAATTATTTCATGGTATAATTTTCCTTGTTTTTTAATACTCAAACAAAACTAAGTACTTTGCAGTGGATTAGATGCTGTATTTAAAAAACACATTTATGTCTGAAAGTCCACACAATCAAATGAGTGTGTGTGTGTATGTAAAACTTCTCAAATTTCATCCCAAATCCAGCTGATATTTAGAGAGAATTAGTTTAGATAGATAAACAGCATACTTAGACGTTCTAAGGTCAGAGAGGTTCTGTGGCTAGAGGTTGCCGGCACTTAGAAAGATATTACTACTTATTAAAACTGTGTTGTTTAACACTAAGGATACAACGTTTCCAGTATTTCTAACATGTTAAGGAAACAGTGTTTTATTTAAGTATTAATATGGTCATTTGACAGTTTGATGTTTACATACAGACATTTTAATGTTATATTGTCCTGCATAATCCGAGGGAACTACTGATGGAGGAAGGTCATTGGCTAATAAAGGAACTGACTTGGCCCATTTTATTGGTTAGAGGATAGGTGGGAGGAGTAGACAGAACAGAACGCTGGGAGGAAGAGGAAGTGAGCTCAGTCTCGACAGCTCTCCTCTGGGGAGCAGACGCCTGAGAGAGACACCATGCCCTGCTCCCGGGATGAAGCTCTGACCCAGGATGGACATAGGCTAGAATCTTCCCGGTAAGCGCACCTTGGGGTGCTACACACAGATGATTAAAAATGGGCTAAATTAATATGTGAGAATTAGCCTAGAAGAGAATGGGCCAAGCAGTGATTAAATGAATACAGTTTGTGTGTTGTTATTTTGGGCATAAGCTAGCCGAGCAGGCGGCCTGGGTGCTGGGAACGCAGCCCCGCTGCCCATATTACTACAAACTACGGCTCTAGGTCGTCAGGCAACAATGCAATATTGAAAGAGGAGGCCACATATTTGGAGGATAGGCAACCGTTTCTGCCTCAGTGGAGATAGAGAAAGCATGTATCTGTACCTCTGTACACTTAGACATACCTTATGCTGGCATGTCTAAGCAATGCACATAGAGGAAGATTTATACCTAGAAACATTAAAAATAAATGAGGCAGGATTGCTTAGCAAGCCACTGACATCATATTAAATCATATGTAAATGGTCCTGCAAGAGAGCTCGAAGCCAGTTGGAAAGCATGAAGACACAAGGCTTATACGGGTACAATGATGAATGCCTGTAATTCCTACACATGGTTGAAATTAGAGGATTGTTGGTTCAATACCAATTTGGCCAATATAGAAACACCCCATCTCCAAGCAAAGAAAGAAACCAATAAAAGGATGGCAAATAAGACCCATGTAAAACAATGTCCTCGTTGTACCTTCTGAAGTTGAACATACTTCTCCTATGGCACAGCAACTCTTCTCTCAGGTACACAAACAATGCTTACATATCTTTGTCAAAAACTCGGTAACAGAAAGTTTTAAGTAGCACTATTCATAATGGCTGTCCTAGTCAGTGTTCTGTTGCTATGAAGAGACACCATGGCCACACCAAGTGTTATTTAAAAAAAAAGAAAGAGAATTTAATCAGGAATTGATCACAGATTCAGAGATTTAATTCATTATCACCATAGAGGGAAGTATGGCAGCACACAGATACTCGAGAAGTAACTGGGAATTCTACATCTGGAAGCAGGAAAGAGAGAGAGAGAGAGAGAGAGAGAGAGAGAGAGAGAGAGACCTGGCTTGAGCATTTGAGACCTCAAAGCCCACGCCCAGTGACACACTTCCTCTAACAAGGCCACACCTGCTCCAACAAGGCCACACCTGTTAACTCTAAAATAGTGCCACTCCCTGATGACTGAGCATTCAAATATATGAGCCTCTGGGGGTCATTCTTCTTCAAACCACCACAATGGCTGAAAATCAGAAACTATACTAATGCCCACTAAAATGGGCAAGCATTTTGCTATTTATTCTGTACATATTACTAGAGAAAGATAAAAATGTAAATTATGCCTTTTAACCTACATGGGTGGATCTTACAAGTTCATACAAAACAAAAATATAATGGAATACCAGCTTTGTGGTTCCCTTTATTTAAAGAGTCACACAAATACAATGAATAGGTCCTGTCAGAAGTATCACTACCCTCAAAAGGAACTGATGAACGGGAATAGATGTGAGAATAGTTTGTGGGCTGCAGGAAATAACATCTTTTTAGATGGGGATACTATAACAACAAAAGCTTTCTAAAATGGTGACTCCTATAGGACCTCTAAAGTGCTTAGTCTCACAAATCATACCACATTTTGGAAGGGAAAAAAGAAGAGACAGAAACAAGAGGGGAAAAAGTTAAAAGTAAGCCATAAAAAAAAAAAAGAAATGACGGCAAGAACATAGGGTAAAATTATTGGGTACTAAGGACTGAGAGAGCTATCACTCTTCTAAACCATGCCTCTGTTAGACACTTCAAAATCCTAGTAATTAAAAAAAAGGTCCAGAACACCTTTTCCACAATGACAATGACATTTTTATTTGGTTAAGTTTAAAAACTGCTTAACATAAAAATCTTCCCTGTGGCTATGTGTGTGACTTCCAGATTAAAATGTGCCTTCTGTTCCAAATGCTATGCTGTCATTTCTGTCAATGGTATTATCCTTTCTTTGGTCACATAGGTACGCTGAGGAAGTGTGTGTGTGTGTGTGTGTGTGTGTGTGTGTGTGTGTGTGGTGTGTGTGTATATACACATGCACACTGATAGAAATGATCCTTATTAATACCAATCCTTGTAATTTTATATCATTTTATCATTTTGCTTGATCAAGAATGAAGGTTACAAAATTAAAATGTAAAAGTCATCCTCTACTAATGTAATTCCTAGATAATCGAGCTTCCTCAGGATCTATCTCATCTTAACTCCAGCCTATACCCACTGTGTTTCTCCTCCTTAAACAAAATGCCTATAAAACCTTATTTGCAGTTATTACATATAGCAAATGGTCGGTACAATGAAAATTATAAAAACTATTAATCATCACATGTTGTTTCTTTTTAGTGATTTTATAAATATTGGCATCAATAGAAACTGTAAGGAATTACCTTCTCATATTAACTTAGAAGAAATCTGAGGCCTACAGAGTTGACTAATTTGCTTTAGAATACAAAGAAAGTTGTAGCAAATGCAAATGAAAGCTCAAGCTCTTTGAATCCTCTCTCTAGCATCTTTTCTAGTGCCTCACACCTTGGAAAAGCTTTTACTTCTTATCACACATAGTTGACATTAAATGAACATGAGTCCAACATTCTTCACTTCCTATGGTAATCAAAAGCCTCAAGATACAATGCCCACAGCAGCCAGTCATTTGGCTTTTATTGCAAACAAATATGTTGAAATAAGATTGTTAAGCAATATGTTTCATATTTCGTTGATTACTAAGGTTTGTTTTCATTTTATTTTGAAATATTTTAAAACTTGAATGATAAAGAATAATAAAAAGGACTCCTATACAACCTTCCAAACTGATGATGCTTTTAAGATTTTGCCAGTTTTATATGCTCCCAGGCTCTCTCCTCCCCCACCCTACCCTTTTCTCCCTTATTCTCTCACACCCACAAGTAAGCTTTTTCAATAATATAGTTGCATTTGTTGTTAATACCATCATTGTTCCTTAAGATATTTCAGTGTGTTTTATGTCTGTATAATGTATACATACATGTATGCTTGTTCAAATGTGTATTACTGTGTGTGTGTGTGTGTGTGTGTGTGTGTGTGTGTGTGTGTGTAGTCCCAAGGTTGATATCAGGAATCTTTCTCTATTTCCTCCACCTTATTCGCTGAAACAGTATGTCTCACATGAACCCAGTCTCACCAATATGGTTACTTTAGATAAGCAACTTGCCCAGGGGATTCTGTAAAGCTCTGAGCCTACAGTTATGCCACTATAGCATCAGACAGTTAGACACAGCAAACATCTTGAGTACTGAGCCATTTTCCTAGCCTTCAATGTGTATTTTCTAAGAACAGAACACTTTCCTTTACAAAAATTGTCATAATAAAATTCTCATATTCAAGGAAATTGATGTTACCATACTACTTGCATCTACACTAAAATGCACATTATAATTTTGTCAAATCATTTGAACAATGTCCTTTGAAGAAATTTCCCCATTCAGTCTAATATCCAATCCAGTAAGAAGTTTATATTTGATTTTCCTCCTTCTTTAATCTCATACAACATGAAACAATTCTTTGGTCTTTTTTTTTTTTTTTGCTCATGCCATCAATGTTACTGAAAACAAAGGATTTTGCTAAAATATAACTTTTAAAAATTTAGGGTGTATTGGTTGGCTTTTGATATATAATAAATCACTCACAAAGTGGTGGTTTGGTAGGCTAAATAAATAAAAAAAATATTTTTTAACAGTCCCATTTCTTACTATCAGTTAGCCAGCTCAATGGTTCTGTTTCATTTAGCCAAGCTTGGCTGAAGTGGGATGGTCGATCAGCAATGTCCAACCTGTGGCCTGAAAAGTGCATACATTCTAGAATAGATGTGAATGCAGTCCAACATGTCTGTAGATGAAAATCACATGTTACAGAATTAGAAAGTTGGACACCGCAGGCAGATGAACTTATTCCCATGGCTGGCAGTCGCCTGAGTAACAGCTGTTGTGCTAAGGGTGGCTTGGCTCTGGGTCCCCTGTCATACATCAGACTAACCTGAATTCATAGTACTATATACAGAGTTACTATGCTTAGCAAGAGTAAGCCCCCGTATACAGACACTTTTTATAACTTTGAATCACTTTAATAATACCTTATTGGCCAAAGAAAATCATAAGCCCAGCCTAGAGTCTGAAAGAACAATACCATCAAATATAGAACACAATTGAATTATTTTCAGATACTTTATGTTCCCACATAGCACCTAAAGATCTGTGATAAAATATTTTTCATGAGGCAAATAGCATGTTAGTAATGAAAGAATGAGGAGGACCACTCACCCTCCAAGAAATGAGGCCATTACCACTTTACTCTATAGCCTTGGAAGAACCAGTATTCAAGATATTATACCAATGAGAGGAAACAGACTTCTCATATTACCTAATTAGGGAAGGGTTTTCCAATCTGCTGTTCCTTTGTTGGTAAAGGGATTAACTCTAAGAACCAAAGTGAACTCTAATGTTCCTCTATATTATAATCCTTATAATTACCTCATAAATAGCATACACAACTAGATGACAAATAATTGTGAACAAGTTCCTATTATAAGAAAAACAACAAGCAGAGGGTGTTTCTAAAGGGAACTAGAAGATCTGTCTCCCTGTTGGGGAACTACGGGAAATTTTGGAATATTCATCATGGAGACTGCCTGCACTGTCTTTAAGGGCAGTTGTAACAATTCTTTCACTACTGGTCAGTGCTGTGGTACAGCAATGGAAAACCCAGTATTTTTTTTTTATCAAAATCCATGACAACCTAGCATTAAGTGTAAAACTTGCAGACTTCTAAATGCTGGTTTAAGCATTTTGAAAAGAACATTCACAAACTGAACTAAGCCTAAGCACTATGAATTTGAAAACCCAACTTATTTAAAATTAAAAACACATTACAAGAACAAAAAGCATTTAAAAGCTGAATAATTAAAATGTCCATCTTATCCAGTTTAAAACACAATAATCTCCCTAATTTCTGTTTATTTAAAATACACCTTTAAATTTAACTTCATGTGTATCATATACATTATACAGAATTGGAATTCATAATATTGGCATATACAGCTATTCAAGGGGTGATAAAATAACACAATATAAGAATGCTATGTCTTTTTTATATTATAAACATAGTCTACCAACAAGCTACACTCTCCAGCCCAACATCACACAATTTTTTTCTATTTTTTTATTTAAAAGTTTTTTTTCATTTTACATTCCAACCACAATTCCCCCTCACTCCCCTCCTCCCACTTTCCTCCACCTCCCCCAACCACAAATCCACTCTTAAGGCTCTTATGGGGAGTCAACAAAGTCTGGCATATCAAGTTGAGACAGGATCAAGCCCCCTCCACTCCCTGTATTGAGGCTGAGCAAGGTATCCTTCCATAGGGAATGGGCTCCAAAAAGCCAGTTCTTGCACTAGGGATAAATCCTGGACCCATTGCCAGTGGCCCCACAGCCAACCCAAGTCACATAACTATTACTCACATTCAGAGGACCTAGTTTGGTCCTATGCAGAGGTTCCCTAGCTGTCAGTCTAGAAGATCGCACAATTTTAGATATTAAAAAATCTGTATTTCTCTTTTAATTTAGCTGTTGGCCAAAGAGGTTCCGCCGGATATCACCTAACAACCCAGGCTATTTTTGAAGACATGGGTGCTTTCCTCAAAGGGACAGCAAGGCTCCATTGCTGAAGACAACACCTATACCACTCATTTAACATGAAGAAATTGAGTTGATGCCTACATAGGGCCTTTACCCTCTATTTTCTGGTGTCTTTGTTTCAGGTGTTGGTTGTGCATGCTATCAAAAGAGAAACATAAACACCAAGTTTGCCACAAACCCTTTGTTCTGCATTGCTGTCCTGCCTGCAAAATATGCTGGGACAATGAGGGCACAAAGCTTGCAGGAGTGACCAGTCAATATCTGATTTGACTTAAGGTTCACGCCATGAGATGGACCCCATACCTGAGACTCCTTGAATGACTAAGAATGTGAGCCTGAATAGCCCAGGCACCTAGAACAAAACTAAATACTACTGTTATAAAGAGAAAAAAAAACATAACCCATAGCAACAAAATGACTCCTAATCCCATTCTGTTATACTAATAGATCAGTTATACTAATAGATCAGTTATACTAATAGATCAGTGCCTTGCTCAGCCATCATCAGAAAAAGCTTCCTACTATAGCAGATGGGAGTAAATACAGAGACCCCTCGTCTGACTATGCAGAGAGTGAGAGACCTTGACATGCACATCCAAATAGGATGTCTCCATCAAATCTTTCCCATCCAAACTCAGATAATCCAACAGAAGAGGAGGCACAGAGTGTGTAAGAGCTGGAGGAAAAGGAGAAAACAAGACCCTCTGAAGTAGCATGACCAAAGCTCGTATGAACTAGCAGAGACTGAAGCATCATGCTGAGGGCTTCCTCAGGTCTGTACCATATGTGTGTGTGTATGTATATATATACATTGAGCTCTTTTCCTTTTGTTTGCTTGTTTGTCTGATTCCTGTGTGTTAGCTTTTGCTCTATCTTATTTTATTTTATTATCACCCCTTAAAATTCTGTTTCCTAGTGAGAGACAGAAAGTAAGTGGATCAGGATGTGAGGGAAGATGGAGGGAGGATTTAGGGAGGAGAACTGTAATCAGAATATATTACGTGAAGAAAAATTCTATTTTCAATAAAAGACAAAATAATGAAAAATAAAACATGATCCCAATTCTCAGAATCACAGAGGACATATACTGGTATTTTATGTGCATATGAAATGTGTACATGTATATACAGATAACATGAATATAATATGTAAACATTTTGCTTGTATATAGAAATGCACATGCAAGCATATAGGCATGTATATACATATGTATGTATATCCATAAACACTAAATGCACATATATGTGCCTAAGGATGAATATAAAATACATATAATAAATATGAATTTTATATATGAAAAAAATCATTATTTCTTAAATAATAGCCTATCAAAATGACATAAATTTGGGAGAGGGATTGTTGGGAGGGATATGAGGTAAGTTTGAAGGAGAAAGCAGAGGCAGATATGATCACCTTTCACTGTATGACATTCTCAAAAATATAGAAAAAGACAAATAGACATGAGAGTCTCTTCAGAGCAATAGAAACTCCGGTGGGAGCCACTGCAACCATCATGTGGTAATGCACTGTGAGTCATTAACATCTGGGGGAAGCTCTTCTATGATGTCATTGATGCCCAAGCAGAAAGTCAGAGTCATCTTTCTTCTCAACCTAAGGAAGCTTTCATATGTAGCTTGGTTATTCTTGCTCCTCTGAAGGGTGATGTTCCATCCTTCTTGAGCTACAACTGCAAGTTTAAAAATGGTACTTCCTCAATAGCTTCAGCTACATGAATACCCTTAGAAAAAAAGAGGAGATTAAGAGAAAATGTGTTATGCTGGAAAGAAAAAAAAGAAAACCAGGTATGGAGAATCTTGAATCTTAATGTAACTATGTATGTAATCACAGACCTGATTGAAATTCAGAAAGCTAGATAATATACATTGTTTCTATGTTCCTATAAAAGTTTCTTTTTAAATATTTTTATATTATTTGTGGATTTCTGCATCTGATCTCATCAGCTACTGGATGAAGGCTCTATGATAACAGTTCGGGTAGTCACCAATTTGATTACAAAAGAAGGCCAGCTAAATTTTATTTGTTTCTGTGGGTGACTGTTATGCCTGCATGTATGCCTATATACCACAGGCATCCTATCCCTTAGAACTGCATCCATAGATGGTTGTGAGCCACTGTGTGTGTGTGTGTGTGTGTGTGTGTGTGTGTGTGTGTGTGTGTTGGGAAGCAAAATCAGGTCCTCTGTAAGGGCAAAAAGTGATCTGAACCACTGAAAAATCTCTATAGCCCTATAAAAGAGCTTTTGACTCCTAGGACTAAGCTCCACCGTTAAAAGTACCTCCTTAGCTTTAAATAAAATAAGATACAGAACATTTCTCTAGAAATGTGAATAATGTGTTAGATATTGTGTGAAATTCCTCTCTCCTGATATATGTAAAAAGAGTTGTGGGCAGCCCTGAGAAAACTGGAAAATCTCCAACAATGACTCACAGGGAGTAGGTAAAATGAGAATTGTTCTTGGTGTTCAATGCCAAGAGACAGTAGCATGCCTTTCAATTGATTTTACATTTATCTGACTCCTGCATTGAGAAATCTATCTCCTCTTCCCACAAAACCCATAGGATGCAAGGAAAGGCTTTGAAGCTATCTGACAAGAGAATGTGTTGTTTCTCATGATTGCTCATTCATATGCTGACTTTACAAACGTACTGAACGTTTAGTAAAGAAATGGGCTTCAGGGGAAAACCAAATTTTTCTTTGTGCTCAAATCACTGCAATCTTAAGAGGAGAAAAACATGCAAAATAAATGTGCCTATCAACTTACTACAGACATAAGACTTGTCCTGACAGAGGGAAGTTTTTGAGTAAGCAAAAATTTCCTCTTTTCTTGATTTTTATTAGCATGTATAACTTTACATAATAATGTTTCATTGTGAAATTTATATACATGTACATAATGTGGTTGTGATTATATTCACCCTATCGTTAGCCTCTCTTGTCCTCCTCCCACTCTTTCTTTTTTCAATTTCATGCCTATTTTTTTCTTTTGGATGACCAAATGAGTTTAATTAGGATTGCATAAAGGAGCGTGGGAAACTTATCACTGACTACACACCACTAGAGAAAATGTCTCCCTGTCCTGGCCCAAGCTGCTGCCAAGGGCCATATCTGGGTCCATAGTCCATAGTCTGTGATGATGTCCGTGCCCCATGGTAGCAAAGGGGGTTATTGGAAGCATGCTGTGCTGAGCCAGCCCTGCTCTTAGCTGGCCCTGGGATGGCAGGTCCTGCCACTTGCTCGCTGGATAATACAGCAGGTGAGCTGGTCTTATCCCTCAGGGGAGAGCTCGCCTCCCTGTACTCAAGAAAGATGAGCCCACCCCTCACAACAGGCATGCAACTCACCTGGGCATGCAACTCACTAGACCTGACCCTGTGGTCAGGATGCAGGTTATCCAGCCCTGAGGGTCTGAGAGCGACAGAGTTGACCCCACCCTTTGTCAAGGGTGAGGGAAAGACAGAACTGGCTCTCCCCTCCTTGCTACCTGTGGCAGGTGAGAGAGCTGGTTGGGGGGGGGGGAGGAGAGAGAGAAGAGAGAAGAGAGAGAGAGAGAAAGAGAGAGAGAGAGAGAGAGAGAGAGAGAGAGACCTGGACAGCGCACTAGAATTGTTTGAATAGCCAGTTCAGTCTTGTACTGTTAAAAGTGTCTGTTTGTATATCACAATCTAACAAAGGCAGCCTACTGCCATTGTTGTTCACCCTCCTAAAGCAAGAATGGATGGTAGCTGGGTATTTGTAGTTGACTGAAGACGCTTGTTATTTGTTTTTCATAAAACCAGGTTGACTCTGTTGTCAGGGCCACAAGTGAGCCAGCCCTGAGGGTATGAGTTCCTTTCTTTTTTTTTTTTTTTTTTTTGGTTTTTCGAGACAGGGTTTCTCTGTGGCTTTGGAGCCTGTCCTGGAACTAGCTCTGTAGACCAGGCTGGTCTCAAACTCACAGAGATCCACCTGCCTCTGCCTCCCAAGTGCTGGGATTAAAGGTGTGCGCCACCATCGCCCAGCTCCCTGAGGTTATGAGAGCAGAACTGATTTCATACCCTCCACGCCCGGTATATTCCCCCTGCAACAATCTAAAGAGAGGGTCCTGCAATTGCCTGGCAAAATAGTAGAGCTCCTGACCCCGGTGATCCGAGTGTGGGGGATCCAGCACTGAGGACCCGAGAGCAGGAGGCCTGGCCCCACTCTTGCTGTAGGCTGCCTGGGGTGAGCTAGCTGAAGCAGTGCTGGTGAGCTCGTCCAGGTAGTGAAGATTAGGAAAATTGGGTGGACCGACCAAACCAGCTACCACTCAGACCCAGAGTTGGACAATCCCAGCATCTACCTCATCTATGAACTGTTAGAAAATGTGAAAGGGATGAACCTACAGATCCGAAACAGTAGGATCTCCACAACACAGGACAACAACGGGATATGCAAGAGAAGCCCCAGCGAGAGCCCATTATCAACAGTGTAGCAGAAACCACGGGCCTGGAGCCAGACCAATGACTCAGGCAAGGAACGCTTTCAACTGAAGATGATCAGACTAAAGGGTAAACTGTGCGACTCAATGGGCCACACCACAACTTCAACAAGATTCTTTTCTTTTTTGTTGTTTGTGTTTGTTTGTTTGTTTGTTTTTGTTTCTTTGTTTTGCTCTGTTCTGGGTTTTTCTTTTAAATTTGGTTTTGTTTTGGGGGATTGTTGCAAGAGCAGACAGAGGATGTAAGGGGATGCGAAGACTGAAATACATGCTGTGAAATTCACAAAGAATCAATAAAAGGTAAAAAAATAATGCCTCCCTCCTTCAGCAACTGTTAACTTTACATAGATTGTCAGGGAGAGATAGGGCCTTCTGAGTCTCCACTCCCAGCAACTGTTCACTGTCTATAAATTCTCAGAGAGGGGCGCAGCTTCATGAGCCCCTCCCTGTCCCATAACAAGAACAGCAGAATATTGATAAGCCTATGTAGCGCAGGTCTTGTGCATGTAAAAACAGGTACTGTGAGCTGGTGAGGGCAATGGCCACTTTATGCACAGAACATGGCATTCAAAACTCTGTGGGTACTGAAGATACATTGTGGTAACATTTGAATGAGATCAGGAAAGAAACATTTTATCACATAAAAGAAATCCACTAGATGTTTACTTTGAGCAAACCACAAGATGAAGGTTCATGATAGAGTACCAAAATTTAAAAAAAAATGGGCCTGGCTTTAGAGTTAATAATTGATTCTTAGACATGTCACTTACAAATAGCAAAACTAAAAATTTGTAATTTGAAATTCTTCAATACAAAAATGCACACCAAACAGTACGAAAAGTGAAAGGCGAAACTTATAAGAAAGGAGAATGGACAAATTTTTAAAAGTCAGTTACCTGGTAAATGTCTCCTATTTAGGATATATAGGAAACTTGTACAGGACAACAACATAAAAAGAACAATGTTCTAATTAAAGAATGACTAAACGTCTTAATATACATGTCTCCAAAATATATAAGCGATAACTAATATGCTCATGAAAAGATACTCTGCATCATTTACTATTAGAGAATCCATGTTAAGGCCACAAGGAGATATTTCTTCATGTCATAGGATGCTGTATTAGTTATTTGTCCTATACTTGATGCTGTGATAAAATACCCAACAAAAGCAATACAAGGAAGGGTTTATTTTGCCTCACAGTTCAAAGTGCATAATAGTAAGGCAGTCTCAGCTGCAAGAGCTGGTTTTGCTTCATGTATAGGCAATGAGCAAAGAGAAATGAATGTTTGTAAAGCTCAGTCAGCATCCTGCTTTTTATGCAGTTCTTGAGGCAAGTCCAGGGAGAGCTGACACTCATGTTTAGGGTAGATGCGGAAAGGAAGATCAACTGAGGCTTTCCCTGACCCTGATGTAAAGGGAAGCAATGCACCTCTTTCTCTAAAACCGGGAATATGCTTAGCAAAGTGGTAATGTCCTGAGATCATGGCTTTTATGAAGCAGTGGCTTTCACATCTTCAGAACCCAACACTTTTCACCCTAAGAGACTGTGGTTAGCAACAGGGCATAAATTCGTAGAAAAGACCACAAAGCCTCCAAAATTCTAGGAATGAAACTTAATCTTGGTTGAGATGGAAAAAAGGGGATTAACAATGTGTTCTCACATGATGGAGGAGGTGGAAAAGGAACACATTCTCCTAGTCTCTTTTAGAAGGGCCATGAAACATCCATGGGAGCTCTTCTATCATCATTTCATCTCCTTTTCAAGGTCTTCAATTCTTAATACACTGGTGTTTACATTTCAACCTATAAATTCAGGCAAATAAATTGAGACCATATGAAGGTCATTTGCTTGTGAGTAATTCAAGATATGCAGAGAGCCTAAAGTGTCAGGGTAACAAGTCAATTGCAACCGTGGAAAGGAAATGTTAGCCATAAGAGTATTTCAGAATACTTGGAATTTTGGTGGATTTCCATCACTGGGTAAGGTGGTGACCAGGCTGGGCAAAATGAGTGGAGGGTTAAGATGAGTGATAGAACTGTAGAGAAAGATGAGAAATGAGTTTCAGGAAGAATCTGTTGGGGGAGAAAAAGAACATATATTTAATCTTCCATATGTATGCATTCCACATCTTCAGATTAAACAACCTACAGAGAAGTATCAGAAAAAAATGTATTTGCACTAAACACATAAAGATATTTCAAAAACCATAGCATTTTCTAAAGCAACTTGAGGCTTTCTAGTTTATCTGTGTCATAGGTTTTTTTTTCTTTCTTGCTTTGAAATGTGTAAGTTTTGATTAAAGTTTACTCCAATGTGTTAATGATGTAGTCAAATATTTATTGAAAGGCAAAATAGAGTATTTTAATGTTATGCCTGCCATTTTTCAAGAATATTCTTTGCATCTAACTGCCAGTGCCATTGTCAAACTTGTTTTCAAAATTGTACATTTTTATTAAACAAAGTGCTTAATTTTAAAGTATTATGTTGCCATTATATACTGTATAAAATGTATAGTTGCCAATTCATTGTAAATTATTTATCTTTAAACAAAAGTATAAGAATACTTTTTGAGTAAAGAAATTTGTTATTAAATTGTTTCCTCATTTCTGGAGTAGCATAAAAACTTCTGAGTTTCACTGTCGATAGATGTGAACCTCTTCTCAGTTGCCAGTCTTTGCTCATAGTAAAACAAGTTAGAAATGTTTAGTTTTGTGTCTAATCTCTGACTGTTAAAATGTTTATAAAGTTTATTTTTACCAAAGAGATGCAATTTGTTATGATAAAGTTGCAGAGTAAATGTCATTTTGTAACAAAAAAGACATTTTTCTCTTGTCATTCATTAAACACTACAATTATGACAAATGTTTATATAGCACTTATGTTGCATTTGGTATCATACATAATCTAGCAATGATATAGAGTACATGGGAAAATAATGCATGATTTATATGCAGCTACTATGCTACTTTATACAGTAAACCTGAGAATCTATAGATTTTGATATCTATAGGGGGTACTGGAACCAATTCCCTGTGGATGTCAAGATCTGATTACCTTTCTAGATATCTCTGTTTCTCTAACAGGAATGAAAAAGAAAGAGTGCTATGAATATACACATTGTCTGGACATGTGGGTAAACTGACATAGAGATTAATAAAGAAGGCATAATAAGACAGTTTGGAAGCATGGACCCATAAGGAGAAAGCCTTGCTAAAACATAGGAAGAAGGTCAAGTAAGTTGGCCAACAGCCACAGTTTTGTGAAAACTCAAAAGTAAATCCTACCCATTCCTGGAAGACATAATGCATCGATGAAGATGCCTTAGCTCAAAAAAAAAAGTCAACACCACTTTAAATAAACTCTTCAGTCAAATGTTGGCCAGAAGTAATGATTCCTGTCTGCAGCACTTGGGAGATTGGGGCAGAATATCATGAGTTTAAGAGCAGCCCGGGCTACATAATGGAACCCTATTAAAAAACAATCAAATCTTTGTGTTATTTTCTATTATTTTAATAGTTTTTCTCTGTGTGTTAGGCTTGCTTCCTTTCATTTCAATCTGTAAATTTTAGACAGAAAGATGTATTGTAAAAGAAATTTGATTTTTCATTTCACTAACTCTTTAATAGTTTTCAAAATATGAAGTCTGAATTTTAATGTGGCGTACAGCATAGTGAGCTCTCTAGCACTGGCCTACCTCTGTACACCACTGTCTTCTCTGTGTATATGTATGGCAGAGAGTGATATAAATTGAGCTTGTACAAGTAGGACAATGCAAACTGTTGAGCGCTCTATAAACAATGTCAGGGGGTTCTCTGCCTGATTTAGAGACCAGTATCTTTATCCTTTGATCCAATTGTAGTCTTTGATATCTACTTTATATTGTAGTCATAAACCAGGTGGTTGGTTCATTGCTGCTGTCATAAATGGAACCCAAACCAGATCACCCAAAATAAATTATATTCTAAAAGGTATCACTATAAAACCACAAAACAAACAACCATAACTCTATGTATCAGCATGAATGGATCTAACAAACACTGGGAATGTTGGTTACAGAAGAGTACACTAGAAATTACAGAAATAGATAAAAAAAAAACCCACTGTAACTATGGTGTTTCAAATCAGAACAGGTGTATCCTTACAAAGACTGAGGGTATGTTCATCTGAATTAGGATGCAGAGAACTTGTAGGAGTCAATTAATATTTTGCATATATATATATATATATATATTCAATATTTGTAGTTTTATTATATATGTACCTATAGCCTAAGTAGAGCATGTTTGTTGGCTATGGGAGCTTTTCTATTGATTTGGAAATGCAAGACCTCTTGATTAGATTTCCATTTTTGTTTTTAACAATTTCATACATGTATATGTTGTTTTCTGATCATATTCATTTCCTTTACCTTCTCTTATCCCCTTCTCACTTCCTGTAGACCCTGTCTTCTCAATAAGCTTCTTTCTTGCTTCCACATCTTTATTTTTAAATTACCCACTGAAATTAATTAGGGTTGCTTGCATGAGAATAAATGTGGGTTATTATTGACACATAGGCAACTTGCCAGTGAAGAAAACCAACACTCCATCGTACCACAGCTGTAGCTACTCAGGAGTGGGGCCCCTGGGTCACGCCTTTATCCACTCTGGAATTTTAATGGGCTCAGTCTTTTACAGGTTTTGTGCAGGAGGTCTCAGTTACTGTTACTCTACGGACAATGTGATGGACATGGCATGTCCAAAAGACAGTATTTCAGATTCTTCCGAACTTACATTCTTTCTGCCTCCTCTTCTGAAATGTTACTAAGTCTTGGAGCAGAAGGGAAGGGAAAGTCCATATGCTCTTTAGGGCTGTACCCTCAATAGTCACTTATTCTCAGTACTTTGGACATTAATCATTGCCCATTGAAGAAGCTTCTTTGACCAATGAGACGAGCATTAATCTATGAATATAAACATAAATATTTAGGAAGCATTTTGGAAACATGTCCGTTTAGCAAAGCAATGATAGTAGATTTTCTTCACTTAAACATATAGCCTCCCGTCATGGATTTTTTTTTCTTTTTTTCTTTCTTTTTCTGTTTTTCTTTTTCTTTCTTTTTTTGGGGGGGGGTTTCGAGACAGGATTTCTCTGTGTGTAGCTTTGAGGCCTGTGCTGGACCTAATTCTTGTAGACCAGGCTATCCTCGAACTCACAGAGATCTGCCTGCCTCTGCCTCCCGAATGCTGGGATTCAAGATGTGGATTTTTTAAAACCAGATTTACAGTAGTACATATAAATTCTCTCCTATAGAGTGTGCCTTGAATCCAACCAGAAAGCTCAATTACAGTCATGTTATGATTATGCTAGTGGGCACATCTTGTCTGGGTAAGTAGTATCAGAAGGTTACAGCTGGTAATACTGTTGATGTCTTTTTCTCCTCCAGCAACCTGAATAGCTCCTTCTATGATTATGAAAGCTAGTGGGTAGGGAGGCAGCTCCCAATTCAGTTCCAGCATGATGTCTCTATATCATTCAAGCAAGGTGTGTAGTATCTTTAGGAATAGAATCTTATTCATGCATTTCTTGTGGGTAACCAGCGGCAACAGCAATAGGCTGTATTGTTTTGAGAACCTCTGGAGTTTCACTTATGACAACCCATAGGGAAATACCTCACACTTAGCACTGGGATTTTCATTTCCTAACATATGGCTTCTGGGACCTCATTATTCACCCATGGAGGTCCATTCAAACTCCTTTTTCAATTAGATTTTAATTAGCTTACAAAGTAGTGTTTCTATAAGGCTTTTTATTTTTTAATTATTCCTAAAGTTTTCTTTATTTTTATTGTATAACTGTGTATTAGCCTGTGCATATGTATATATGCTACATGTACTCTGGGTGCATGCGGATGCCAGAAGAGGGTGTAAATGGAGTTACAGGCTGTTGCAAGCCACCATGTGTTTGATAGAAATCAAACTCAGGTCCCTTACAAGAACAGATAGTGCTCTTAACCACTGAGACCAAACACTGTTTTATTGATCCTGAGTTTTGGTTAACTCTCTTCCTCATCACATGTGTTCTAGTCTCCCTTGCCCTTCTCTCCCTGATTTTATAGGCCCTTTCTAGCTTCCGGATCTCCACAGACATTCCAAATTAAGGATCAAATGTAACAATTCAAAGCTAGGATAGACATAGGAGAAAGAACATGTGGTGTGTGCCTTTCTGAAGCTGGGACACCTCCCTCACAAATTTTCCAGATCCATCATTTTTCTGGAAAATTCGTAATTTCATTTTTCTTTATGGTTGAATAAAATTCTATTTTTGCATATTAAATATATATTTTCATTATACAATCATTATGCATCCATGCAGCATACATTGATGGTCACCTAGGCTGACTTGATCTGAGAATAAAAATATAGAGTTTACTTTGTGAAAATTCATCAAGCTGAATACTTAGGATTTGTGCATTTTTCCTGGGTGTCGTACCACAATAGCTCACACTGTTTAAATTCTCTGTCCTTATTATCTCACCTTTGCCAAGCTAATTATCATTATTCGAACTTTCACTAACACGTGTTCGAGAAGTGAGTTCCTGGATTCTTAGACTACTTTAGCTCATCATGCTGTGTGCTCAAGGTCCTCCGGTGTTCACCTATCTTTGCAATTCCTTGCATTTAATTATAACTACTTGTTAAATCAAGTTTTTCAAGCTGACTTTAAATAACCTTTCAAGCTCATTTCGAAAGTGTATAAACTTTAATATAGAGCATGTGAAGGAAGACAGTAATATTCCATATTCACCCTGATATTTTGCTGTGGCAAAGAAAGGGTAAACTACTTATCAATTACTGTATCACAAATTACTGCAAACTTAAAAATTTAAAACAGCATTCATTTATTCTCTCCCAGTTTTTGTGCATCAAAAGTCCAAGTCAGCATGGGTCAGGTGGATCTCACAACCTAGGCTCCAGCCACAGTGTCACTAGGGCTATATGGCTATACTCAACTCCCAGAGCTCTCTCTATATCTCGCATGGTTGTGACGGGGAATCAAATTGAGTTCTTTGTCACCCATAGATTGAAATTCCTACCTTCTTGCTGTCAGCTGACAGCTATTGTATGTTCCTAGAGTTTACCCACATTCCTTAAAGCAGGCTCCCTCGTGGGCCTTTTCAACATGGCAATGTCTTTAAAGTCAGAAAGAGTCTTTTGCCATAGTCACCAAAGAGGAACTCATGGAACATAACAGAATTAAGAAAATGACATCTTACTATCTTTGTCTTATAACATAAGCCAAGGGTTTTTAATGTTTAGATATATTTTAAATGTATCGCATTGCCTTTGTCATTATCTACCAAATAGAAGCAAGCCCCAGACTCTTCCAATATAAAAAAGAACTGTGTGTGTATGTGTGTATATGTGTGTGAGAGAGAAAGAGAGAGAGAAAGAGAGAGAGAGAGAGAGAGAGAGAGAGAGAGAGAGAGAGAGATTATCTTTGAATTATGTCTACCACAAAATGGAACTCTTTGGAGCCCAGGTAGATTTTCCCAGAAACACTTTAGTGTCGTGGCATAGCTAAAGAAGGTAGCCTTTAAGATAGAACCCAGTACTCATGTATAATATTTATTCCCACATAAAAGTTTTATTGTTATAGTGCAATAGATTTTATCTTATTAAAATATTTGTACTAAAATTAATATTACACTGAAGACTGTACTTATACATTTTTTTCCTTTATACCTACAATTTTCTCTGTCTACTGTATGAAAGAAAGAAATGTAGATTTCAGAGGAGACTTTCTATTTTGAGTGTCAAAAAGATGGATCACTTATACATTATTTTGGTCTTTCATGACAATGGTGGATCAAAACTCATGTATAATATTTTAATACTCATGTATAATATTATTACACATTGTATCGGACTTTTTATGCGTAACTTATGGCATATGACAGAAGTGTTATTGTGACTTCTGAGGCTAAATTATATTTTTTTTAAAAAAAATCAATGCAGATCACATGTTTTTCATTCTCGGGGAAGCTACTTCCATGTCATAAGGACATTCAAGCAGTCCTGTAGAGAGGTTTTTGTGCCAAAATCCTCTGATATGTACTCCCAATTAGACTGCAAGATAAAACCCATGATGCTAGTACAGTTCAAATTTCAGATAAATAATGAAGAACGGTTCAGTGTAAGAAGGAGACATACTGCCAAATTGTTATTAATCTAAAATTCAAATGAACCTTGGCACCTGGGATTTTGTTTTTGCATGGTTTTTCTTAAATCTAGTAACCTTATCTTTCATCAGCTACAAGAGTGATCCATATTCCTCAGCTTAGTTAGCTTTGGTTTGGTCATCTCACTAAAGCTGGAACTAGCATATTAACTGTAACTTCATGTGAGACCCCAAGCTATAACTTCCCTTGGGAGCAGCTCCCAGATATCTGTCTCACAGAAATGCAGACAGCTTATGCTTGCCACCTAGTGATAAGAAATTTAAGGAGTCCTGTAATCCAACATGTGGCTAGAGGGCTTAATACAAAGTGGGTAACTGCTATCCATTCTCTTGGCTGGCCAGTCAACTTCATTTAAAGCATGCAACTATCAAGGATGGTTCTATCATTTGAGAAGAAAATTATCTTCTCTAGTTGAAGAATAAGATGATAGCCCAACAATATCAGTTAAGGACAAATACTTAGGATGCCATAAGGGATTATACTGTTTAGCAAAGTGGTGGTAGTATGTTCTCTTCCAAGATCTGTGATCTCACTTGCCCTACGTAGCAGCTGGCTACATTTCCAGTACCAAGCATGACTTTCCCATTGTTTAATGGGTCTTAAGGCCAACTAGAGAATTGTTGGTGATTTACTAGTTATGTGTGCCACTACTATACATGCAATAACAAATAGTGAATGAAGAGGCCATGGATTTGAAAGAAAGGAATGAAGGTTGTATGGGAGGGTCTGAAGGGAGAAAAGAGGAATGGGGAAATGGTGCAATTATATTAAAATCTCAAAAAAATAAAAGAAGCAGTAAAATCAGTTAAATTACTATAGAGGACGCAAACGGCAGGGCGCGCCGGCGCGGCAGAGACCCCACGCAGGCATGGCAGATGCGGGATAGTCCAAGCATGAAACAGTGAAGCCCACACTGAGAGCAGATCACCCCACTACAATTAAATCAAGTAGGTTTTTGGGGGCCTGGCCTGCAGAGTGGTAGGCCTTTTATTGGCGAGGTCCAAGTGCGAACGCGGAGCCTGGTCCTGGTCCTGAAACCCTTCTGAGTGGTGAGAGGGATCTTGGCCCGCAGAGGGAGCCAGGAAACGGAGCGAGGAGCCAGGGCATTTTGTAAGTGGGGCCCCTGGCCAGCAGGGAAATGTGATCCTGTTTTAAAAGACCAAAAAAAAAGACCCATTAGATAGCATTGATAGGAGGAGATGGGCAGGCACCGAGGCAAGAATTCACCCAACAATCTGAAAAACAACATGACAACACCAGAACCGAATGATCTTACAACAGAAGGACTTGAACAACCTAACACAGAAGAAGTGGAAAAAATTGACTTTATGAAAGCAATAGAGTCCCTTAAACAGCATGTAAAATACGCCTTTATAGAAATGGATGAGAAGTACTATAGAAGCTTTCTAAAATATATATACACATGAAAAGTTTAAATGGAGCTACCATATATTTGGGGGGGACGATATCCCTAACTAAACACCATACACTACCAAGAAAAACTCTTGAGTACTTGGAATGATGACAATAGGTCCCATACAATCTCACGAGCACTGCAGGCCAACTGCAATGCTATTGGGTATCTTCAAGAAAACTCAACAGCAAATCCCTATTGCTGAGCATAAGACATGAATCATAGGACATGGAGAACTCTAGCTGGTACTAAACTAGAAGCTTCATCCTCATATGCATAGTGATAAAAAATGCCATGCATGCTACCAGAGGATGGGGAAAGATTGCAAGAGACAGGAGTGGTAAATGACTGAAAGAAACTACATTTCAGTCACAATAGGGCAATGTGAACTCACAGTGATTAAGACAGCAGGCACAAAACCTGCGGTAAGCTTAAGGCAGAGAAAATCCCAGCATGGAGGAGGAGAGAGAAGGACAAAGTCTAACGCCTACTGAGGTGACTACTGACATTTGATTGCTGGTAGGAGAAGAACAGTCAGGTTTCTTCAATGGTGTGTTACCTGCTATAGTAAGCATTTCCCAGGGCAGGTCACAGACAAATGCCCAGGTATTGTTGGCCAATGAACTAGACTGGGTAGTTTTAGGGAGAATGAAAGAGGCAGAGGGAGAAACATGAAGCTGGGTGGGTTAGAGATGATCCAGGAGAAGAGGTGAATTTGATCAAAATACATTGTATGAAATTCTTGAGGAAATAATAAAAACATTATTTTTTAAATCTGTTAAGCACGTCATTTGTTAATAAATTGCCACCGCATTGGTTTGATTAAATTAAAGTGAAATGGGACTCTTTGTTAGAGAACTTGAAGGGCATTTTTTTTATATTGTCTTTGCGTACAGAAGTTGGCAACAGTAGCTTCAACATAACAGGGCCTGACAGGTTAGTTCAGTCTGAAAATGCTGCTGACACTCCAATGATGTATATTGTAATTAGTATGTCTCACACAAATGGCAAATGCCTGCTACAAAACTAAGACATGAAGTGGTGTCCATTCTTCTTCTAGAGGAATAGAAAGACGTTTACAAGGATTTATGAGGTGTCAAGATCGCTCAAGAATTAAAAGCATTTGTCCCCAGGTCTGAGGACCTGAGTTCGATCCCAGGGACCCACGCAGTGGAAGGAGAGAATTGGCTCTTGCACTCTGTCCTCTGACTTCCATCTGCACCATCCACTACATGTGTGCACATTCAAGCATGCACACACAAATAAAGAAAATACAGTAAAAATTGAAAATTGTTTATACAATCTTAAACATATAGCTAGAAAGAAGAGAGAAAATAAGAAACTCCAGAATTTCAAAAATAGTGAGTCTCCACCAAGGGCTGCTCAACTCCCACTTAGGATATTTGTGAACATCTAGAAAAATTATGGTTGTAACAACTGGGCATGGTAGCTATTTGAAATCTAGTGGATGCTCACCAGGGCAAGTACTAAATGTCTTCTGATTCACAGAGCAGCCCCCATTAAAAAGAATCATCACTGCCAAGGTTGAGACGCCCTGATTCAGAGAGGCATAAATAGACTCTGTTACACACTGGCAACTCATATTGCTGCAAACCTCTGGTATTCAGGATATTTCTACTCTGAAAACATTTAGTTTGTTGATCCAGTCTGTACTAGTATATTCATTTTTTTCATTCAATTGTATTGAGCTCTTCAATGAGACAGGTATATTGGGAAAAACTAACATGTATAAGAAATTAATTTTGTTATCAAAGAAATTAGCATACACCTGCAACAAATATGGGAAATCAGTCAAATATGTGTTATATCCTCAAAGAAAAGTTGAGTTAATACTAAATGCACATAGAGGAGAGAAAGAAAATAAAATGAACCTCATAATTTTATTAAAAATATTCATTTATTCTTCTGTATTACATCTGTACTTCAGTTTCCATTCCCTCCTCTCATCCAAGTCCCCATCTTCCCTCTCCCCCAGATCCTCTTCTCCTCCATTTCCCTTCAGAAAAGAGAAGGCCTCCCAAGGACATAAACCAAACATGGAATAAGAAGTTACAAGGTTATCTAGGTACATTCTCATATAAGGGTCTGGCCTAGATCCTTGACATATATGTTATGGTTGTGTAGCTTGATGTTTTTGTGGGACTCCTAACAGTGGGAGCAAGGGCTGTCTCTGACTCTTTGCCTGCTTTTGGGACCCTTTTCCTCCTACTGCGTTGCCTTATCAAACCTTTATATGAGGGTATGAACACCTTAACTTTCTAAGCTTAATGAGCAAAGCTTGGTACAAGTGTAACAGCGGGTAGTTTTCTTAAAGAAAACATTTGAATAACAGTTGTCACAGCACTGTAGGCTAGACAGTGTATAGAACTAGAAGAACATGTGTTTTAATTGATTTGCTTTCATTTCTCTTTCCTCTGGTACAACAGACAGCAATTTGTGAAAAGAATGAAAAATGGTGTTTGTGAGAAATCATGATAGGGTCATAGATAAAACCCAATGAAGAGTAGAGAACTGGATTTAGGATGCTGAATGCCTTGCACACACAAAAAAAATGAACCTTGGAGGAAAGACTGAAGAACCATTTCGAGATAGTAATGGCAAGGGTCTGTGAGGATTCTGAACATACCTCTTAGAATTGCTGTTGTCATGAAAAAATGGGAAGATCTGGTTATTTCAAGAGCAGTTTCAAAGTCAAGCAAGGGGAAGGAATAGTAAAAGGGTGGTCTGGCTGCTATGTGGGATGTTAGCGGGAAATGGAGAGAGAAGACAGAGAGTGAGTGGAGACAGATGAAAAGAACCGTGGCTGGGCGGCTTGGGATGTAGAACAGTGACAGACCACTTGCTCAGTCTGTGCATGCCTCTGGGTTCACTCCCTGTAACAAAAGAGACATAAACATTTAAAAAGAAGGAAAATTGAAAGAACACCATGGGGTGTACTGCTACCAGGGGCCATGCTGACATGAGTGGCCTCTGCAGTCACCTGAGTCCATATTGATGTCTGTGGTCTGTGCTGCCTCTGAGAGCCATGTCTGGGTTCTTGATCCTACCACATCTGGGGCTTATGTTGATGTCTGTAGTCGGTATTGTCCCCGAAGTCCATGCAGAGGTCTATAGTCGGTACTGCCCCCGAAGCCAAGTTGAAGTCTGTGATCTGTACTGCCATATTGAGGTCCATGGCATAGGTTGAAGCCTGAGACCATGTGGAAGATCATGACCCATGCTACACCTGGCAGTAAAGGACAAGGAAGTTACTTTTGCAATGGTATTGATGACTACAGACTCAGAGTTGAGAAAGAGGGAGATAGAAGGCCTATATGACAGCCCCTGCCCTCACCCCTCAAAAAAGTAACAGCTTAGACAGAAAGCCATTGAAGAGAACTCTTCAAAATTGTGATAAGGATACTAAAGTGTAGCTCTCCACAGTTGATGACTTCTGGTGGGGTACAGATGGGGAAGGACTCAACTTTTTTCTTATTAACTTCCTTTTTATTTAATTTTTGTGTCTTTCACATCATTTGTTTCCCTGTCCCTTCATATCCACCCTCTGCCCTTGCAACCTCCAAAATAAAATAAGAATAAAAGAAAATGAAAAAAAATCTCATCATAGAAGCTGTAGTGTAACAGTCACACAGATGTATTTATCCACATAGCTTTACTTGCAAGTATTCATTGCAAAGACTCATTGGTCTGGTTCAAGGCCTCTGGTTCCTGCTTCACTATTGATGCTGAGTTCTCACTGGGGCTCCTCCCAGATATCCTGTTGTCACCCTGGGTTGTGTAGATCCTGTAGCTTTGGGTCTGCAGGGCATGCCCCTTCACGGGCTCTAGCAGATCGCAGATGGGGAGGGCCAATTTATACCCTCCCTCTGGGCCTGAGTAATTGCAGGGTTGCTCAGTCTGCCAGCTTTCTTCTGTACTCACAAGCAGGGTGAGAGCTCCAGCATTTCCCTGGCCAGTTCATCCCTTATGGCAATGTGCAAAGGGTGGGGCCAGTTCTATTTTCGCACCCTCAGAGTTGGTTCTCCCACTCTTAGACCATCAGAACCAGCTCTACTGTGTTGCCCTTGTCTCTCTCCTGAATACTGCAGCTGCTGAAGGGCAAGGACAGCTCTCCTACTCTTCTGAACTCAGAGCCAGCTCTCCCACCTGCCAACGGTGGTGAGAGACAAGGGAGAGGGCATCTCTCCTCCGCCCACACCAGCACGTGGCAGATGAGAGGTGGGATCAGATCTCCCATGCTCTTACTCTCACAGCCAATTCACCCACACCACAGTCAATATGGTCAGTTCAACAGTGTTGCCCAGGCAAGGTGGAGAGCCTGCTTTTCCCAAGTGCCAAAGTTGGTAGGGGGGAGGTCTTCTCCCTTGCCCACCTCAGGTGACAGGGGCAAGGGGAGGGAGGACACCCTTCCCTCAGAGTCACCACCACAGACCAAGGGCCTGTGGCTAACTATCCCACTCGTGCACACTCAGAGCTACCTCGCCCGTGCCCCCATCAACAAGGTCATCTCTACTGTGCTGCCCAGGCAAGGAGCATGGCCTGCTTTCCTGAATGCGGCAGCTGGTCAACTCCCTTGTCTATCACAGGTGGCGAGGGGCAGGCAAATGGGTGAGGGGACTCATCTCTTCCCCATTCACATAGCAGCATGACAGAAAAGTAGTGGGGACAGCTTTCCCATGCTCACAAATTCAGGGCTGGCTCACCCACACCTCTGCCAACAGGGTGGACTCTACTGGGTTGCCCAAGTGGGTCCAGGGCCTGGTCTCCAGAGTGCTGCAGCTGGTGGGGGGCAGGAGCAGCTCTCCTGCTCTCATGACCTCAGGACCAGCTCTCCCACCCACCTCATGCATAGAGGGGTGAGGGCATCTATCCCCCATCCATGCTCCACACGGCAGATGTGGGGCTGGCCCAGATCTCTCACGCTCACATTCTCAGGGCCAGGTCATCCTGCATCAACAAGATTAGCTTCACTCTGCTGCCCAGATGAGTCGTGAGGCCCCTCTTTCCTGAGTGTTGCCACTAGGAAAGAGGAGGATCAGCTCCCTCTCCAGCTGGAGGTAGTAGGAGAGAGTGGGGAGAGCTTCGTTTCCTAGCCCTCCCCACCACACCATAGGTGGCGGAGACGGTACCAGTTTTGCCTCGCTCATGCCCTCCAGGCTGGGTCACCTGTGCCCCTGTCTACAGGGTCAACTCTACTGTGCTGCCCAGGTGAAGGTCAGGGCCCATTCTCCCAAGTGCTGCAACGGATGAGGGGTTAGGCCTGGTCCCTTACCTGCTGAAGTCGGTGAGAGGGGAGGGGAGGAGGACATCTTTCCGACACCCACACGACCACATGGCAGATGAGAGGGGCGCACCTGCTTTCCGATTCTCGTGCCCTCAGGGCCAGCTGCACCACGCCCCTGTGAACAGGGTCAGCTCTATTATGCTGTCCATTTGAGGTATAGGACCCTTTCCCCTGTGTCCTTCAACCTATGAGGGACATGACCAGTCCTTCCTACTGCCGTAGCCAGTGAGTGGTGGGGCTAACTCAGTCCAGTCCTATCCTCTCAGTCTTTGCTGATATCAGGAACCATGGACATCAACACAGACTGTGAGTGCATCAGGGCCATGAACCCAGACAGGGCCTCAGCAACAACTCAGACCCACACATCACTATGGCACCTCAGTCTGCTCCTTGCCACTTTCACCTCCTCAGATATGCCTCTGCCCACAAGACATGAAATATTCTGTCTTTCTCTCTCCCATACCAAATGATACGCTTGCTAGCCATAATAGTGCCCATTTGCCCTCCCAGGGCAAAGCAGGCCTGTACAGGTCTGTGTTTTCTCCTCAGAGCCTGGAGTGGATTGCCCCAGGCCTGCATGTGGGTCTCCTTGCCCCACTCAGTCCATCATGGCACTGGGCAGGATCATGTTTCCTCCTCAGAGCTGGGATCAGTCCCCACTCAGTTTTCTCTAAGGGGCTGGCCACCAGGAATTTGACCATGTCCAGTAAGTATATGGGCAACACAAATTGTACTTGTTTCCTTTCTTCTTCTTCTTCCTATTCCTGCTGGCTTGAGTTAGAGCTGTCTGTTGAACCAACTACCAGAATACTGGGAGGCTGTTTTCCATGGCCTCCTCCTAACTCCTAACTCATACTATTATAGAGTGATAAAGGAGCAATTGCTTTTAAAAAGGACAGCAAATAAAAATTTGAAAATTGTAACGTGTCTATAAACTAACTTTCCAAAAATAGAATAATGCTTGATATCTTAAGGAATACCAGTATATGATAATAAGTAGCCATTAAAATTTAAATTATGTTCTATAAATTTAATAAGATCCTAATAAATGCCAATATATTTTGTTTGGAAACTAAGCAAGCTAAATGTAGAGTTAAATTAGAAAATAGATAATAACTCAGCAAACCCCCCAAAATAATAAAAGCAATCAAGAATGACAAGTGCTTCTATACCAAAACATAGTTATAATGGCACAAGAAATACAGAACTGGTCCATAACCAGAAAGACAAATGTAAATGAGTGATACAAATGATATGGTGTAAAAGTACACGTGGTGACATAGCAGAGTTCAGACCCAGCATTTGAAGCCTGTTGGTAAAGTTGAGCCTGTTTTAAATAGCATAGAGACAACTGGGTGAAAAGGTGAAATCGGCTTTGTACTTCACTGTATGTGTTGAAATCAACTCCAAATAGATCAGTGATTTATAACTTTGAATTCTTAAATGTCATAGAAGACTGAGCTGGGCATGGAAGTCCTATCCTATAGTATCATTACTTGGGAGGCGGACACAGGAGAATTTCCACAAGTTTGAGATCAATCTGGACCACAAGCATGAGTTCTAGGCCAGCCTGGAATACAATGAAAGACCTTCTATCAAAACATAAAATTAAAAAATCTGGAGAGAAAAAAAGGATAATGTCTTTATTCTCTTGGAGGAGAAACAACTTTCCCATGATTTTGGGGGAGAAAATTCCAACACATATTTTTCATACTCTTAAGCATCATATTCAGAAATCTCACATCATGTCTCCACGTTTGGTAAATAAGAATATTCTGTTTTAGGCACTTCTCTTTATTTCCATTCTCTTATTTCACTCTCTTAAACCAGTCCCTTCGTTTTGATACCATGATTCTTTTCCTCTTTCACTCGGGAGAGCCACTCATGTGTTTCCCTCCTTATGTATATGGGAGTTCCCTCTGCTATATGCTATAGTATAGATTTTGCTTTATTGATAGAGATTTAAGGTCAATTTTGTTATATGTATATGTATTTCTGATATTGATTAAGGTATTGTGATTGTGTGGTTCATTATTAAAATGTAATATATAATTAGGAAATATAGGTTGTTGATGGATAATCATAAATAATAGTCAAGTTTGTAGTCATGTTAGTTAATATTTTCTAGATGTGCGTAGATATATTTTAGATAGGCATTCTTCATATTTTTCAAAGATTATAGAATATGGCATTTTAAATGTTTTAATAACTTAGGATTTTTCATGACAATGAGACACTCTGCTCCTGGCAGCACCAATCTACTTCAAGAGGAAGATGGGCATCGAAAAGGCTCGTTATGGAGTTTGATAGCCATTTGGGCAAGAAACTGCTCTTGTCTGGACTATTGCATAAACTGGATACAGAGAACCCACAGAGAGAGGACTACTGACTTGCCTAAGGTGAGATGATCTTTCGGAGTTCCTGATTCATGAAAGAGTCTGCGAGACATTCTGCAGGACACAACAGATAGTGACTGAACTGAATTTGAATTTTCCTGCTTTATGGAAATGTCTGCTGGATACCATGGGCCTGAAGGCTGAAGATGGATGCCCCAACGGTACAGAGGAACTTTGGGTGACTGTCCAGGCAGCGAGATGTCTCTGTCATTTCTCGAGTTTTAAAAGTTGCTTTTTTCTTGTTTCCTTAGGTAGTATTGTATCTTTCTGGAGTCTTTGATGGAGTTAAGAATAGTTAGTTATAGTTTTCCTTAGTTATGATAAAGATTATTGTAACTTTTACTTGATAACTGTTTCGTTATATGTAATTTTGCTATGTTAAAGTTAAAGCCCTTTTTTTGTTTAAACTGAAAAAGGGGAAATGATGGAGGAAGGTCATTGGTTAAATAAAAAGAAACTGCTTGGCCCTCATTGGTTAGAAGATAGGTGGGAGGAGTAAACAGAACAGAATGCTGGGAGGAAGAGGAAGTGAGCTCAGACTCTACAGCTCTCCTCTCGTGAGCAGACGCCTCAGAGAGACGCCATTCTCCTAGCTCCCAGGCAGATGCATGCGATGAAGCTCTGACCCAGGATGGACATAGGCTAGAATCTTCCCGGTAAGCGCACCTAGGGGCGCTACACAGATGATTAGAAGTGGGCTAAATTAATATGTGAGAATTAGCCTAGAAGAGGCTAGATAGGAATGGGCCAAGCAGTGATTAAATTAATACAGTTTGTGCGTTGTTATTGCGGGCATAAGCTAGCCGAGCAGGCGGCTGGGGTGCTGGAAATGCAGCCCCGCCACTCCAATTACTACATCTTATCACACTTGAAGCTTTGCTTGGCCAACCATGGCTCAAAACATTTAAATGGAAAGTCCAAAAATAAACAGCTCATAATGTTTAAATTGCACATCTTTCTGAGTAGTACAATGACATCTAGCATTGTCTGTCTCCATTCCAGCATGCACATTACTCGTCCCCTTATCCAACATCTCCATGCTATATATAATATGCTACCCACATATTAGTCACTTGGTAGCCTTGGCTCTGAAAACTAACTGCTGAAGTGTCAAAATGCTTGTGTTCAACTAACTCTTTTGTTGGATAATAAATAGCCCCAGAGCACAGCACACACACTAAGAGCTTAGATATGCTAAAGAGAAGCCAGAAATTCCTTTCTCTGTTGGGCCCTCCTCCTTACCTAGCTTCCCTGGGGCTGTGGATTATAGGATTGTTATCTTTTACTTTACAGCTCACAACCACTTAAGAGTGAGTACATACCATACCTTGTTTGTCTTTCTGGGTCTGAGTTGCCTCATTCAGGGTGATTTTTTCTAGTTCCATCCATTTGCCCTCCAATTTCCTGATGTCATTGTTTTTAACAGATGTAAATACTCCATTGTATAAACGTACCACATTTTCTTTATCCACTCTTTGGTTGAGGGACATCTAGGTTGTTTCCACGTTCTGGTTATTTCAAATAATGCTACTATGAACATAGATGAACATGTGTCCTTGTGGTATGATTGAGCATATTTTGGGAATATGCCCACAAGTGATATAGCTGGGTCTTAAGGTAGATTGATTCCCAGTTTTCTGAGAAACCACCATACAGATTTCCATAGTGGCTGAACAAGTTTGTACTCCCACCAGCATTGGAGGAAGGCTCCCCTTACTCCATATTCCACATGGTCTCTTAATGACAAGCATAAGTTGTCATTAGTGTTTTGATCTTAGCCTTTCTGACAGGAGTAAGATGAAATCGCAGAACATTTTGATTTGCATTTTCCTGACGGCTAAGGATATTGAGCATCTTTTAAGTGTCTTTCAGCCATTTTAGATTCTTCTGCTGATAATTCTCTGTTTAGATCTGTACCCTATTTTCAAATTTGATTATTTGATATTTTGATGTCTAGTTTCTTGAATTCCTTATATATTTTGGAATTCAGCCCTCTGTCAGATGTAGGGTTAATAAGGATCTTTTCCCATTCTGTAGGTAACCATTTTATTTTTTTGAGAGTGTCTTACAGAAGCTTCTCAGTTTCAAGAGGTCTCATTTATTAACTGTTGCTCTCAGTGTCTATGCTACTGGTGTTATATTTAGGAAGTGATCTCCTGTATCAATGTCTTTGAGGCTACTTCCCACTTTCCATTGTATATTTCTGGCTTCTTTATTTAAAAAAAAATGTCCATAGGTGTGTGGATTTACCTCTGGGTCTGCAAATCGATTCAATTGATTTTAGGCTGATATCATGCAATGTTTATTACTACAGCTCTCTAGATCAGCTTGAAGTTAGGGGTGGTGATTCCTTTGGAAATTCTTTTATTGTACAGGATTTTTGTTGTTGTGGTAGTGGTGGTTGTTGTTCTTTCAAGGTCTGTAAAGAACTGTGTTGAATTTTTTTTCCAAGAGAGGGTTTTTCTAGAGATATGCCTGCCTCTGCCTCCCAAGTGCAGGGATTAAAGTTGTACATTACCACTGCCTGGCTTGTGTTGGAATTTTGATGGGCATTCCATTGAATTTGTAGATTGTTTTTGGTAAGATTGCCATTTTTACTATTTAATCCTACTGATCCATGAGCATGGCAGATATTTCCAACTTCAGATATCTTCTTCAATTGCTTTCTTCAAAAACTCGAAGTTCTTGTCATAAAGGTATTTCACTTGCTTGGTTAGAATTACTCCAAGATATTTTATAATATTTGTGAAGGATATTGTTTCTATGATTTCTTTCTCAGTCCATTTATCCTTTGTATATAGGCAGGCACTGTTTTTTTAACTAATCTTGTATCCAGCCACATCACTGAAGGTGTTTAGCAGCTGTAGGAAAGGGACACATGGATCTCCTTAGGAAGGGGAAATAGAGATCTCCTGTGTAAACTGGGGGTGGGTGGGGATGGGAGCATGAGGGATTATGTTGGAGGTGGGATAGAGGGGAACAGGATTGAAAGAAATGTCTTAATTGGGGGGCATTTTGGGGGTCAGGTAGAAACCTAGTACCAGGGAAACTCCCATGTATCTACAAGGATGACCCCACCTAAGACTCTTAACAATAATGGATAGGTACACTGAGCTGACCATCTCCTGTAATCAGGTTGATGACTACCATAGTTGTCACGAGGGAGTCTTTGTTCAGTAATTGATGGAGGCAATGCAGAGATCCACAGCTAAGCACTGGGCTGAGCTCTGGGAATCCTGTTGATACGAAGGAGGGGCTGTACAAGGCAGAGCGGTCAAGGTCATCCACAAGGGAAACCACAGGGAAAACTAACATGGGCTCATAGACACTCATAGACACTGAACCAACCGCTTAGGAGTCTGCATGGGACTGACCTAGGCCCTCTACATATGTGTGACGGTTGTATAGCTTTGTCTACTTGTGCGACTCCTAACAGAGGGAGCTGGTTCTGTCCCTTATGGTTTGATTGGCTCTGGAAAACTATTCTTCATACTGAGTTGCCTTACCAAGCCTTAATGAAAGGGGAGGAGTTTTGTCCTACCTCAACTTTATATGCACCGCTTTGTTGACACCTATGGGAGGTCTGCATCTTTCTGAACAGAAACAGAGGAGGAGTAAATTGTGGGAGAGGGCAATGAAAAAAGAAAATGACAGGCAAGAAGGGTGGAAAAACTACGGTCAGGATGTAAAATAAATTAATACGCTCAATTAATAACAAAAAGGCCTTCCATTAAGTACAAAGGTTAAAAAGCTCCAAAATTGAGCAAGAAAAAAGAAGATACGATTTTTAAGGTTGGTAAGAGTTGTGATAGCAATGAATCTTTAATCCATGTGATTATGGGAATGAGAAAGTGAAATGTGAGTTTCACTGCAACACCTGGAAATCCAGATTTTAGAGCAATGGTGCATTATAAGTGCCTATAGTCAAGGAAGAGAGGATGTCACATCTGTGCTAGATGTGTGTAGGAGAAATATAGCATGTACCTTCATACCATCTACAGTTGAGTCTGCCACTGGCTGTTAAGCGAGGTACTTTCCTTGCAGATTTTCCTATTGTCAATCTTTCCTTCACCCTCCTTACTATATTTTTCAAATCAATCGATGCTTGGTCAGATCACATGGGATAGGAAAACTCAGAATAACTAGCTGAATCAAAGAATGGTGTCACAAAGATAGCTGGGACTTTTGGCTTGCTGGGAAATAGCAAAGAAAGGAGACTGCTTGATAGGAGAGATAAGGCTCCAAGTTGTAGCCACACCTCAAGCTCAGAAAATTACTTCTCATAACCTGGTAGAGTCTCATTTTGAGCTTACTCTGGGTCCCTGAGGATGAAAACCTGTCTGATCAGGTCTGTGGTCACTGGTGAATAGCCCTGCCAAAAATCTCTCTCTCTCTCTCTCTCTCTCTCTCTCTCTCTCTCTCTCTCCCTCCCTCTCTCTCCCTCTCCCTCTCCCTCTCCCTCTCCCTCCCCCCCCCCCTCTCTCTCTCTCTCTCTGTTTGGACAATTATATAATCTATTGGGATATAACAAAATGAAACTAAGTTAAAACAATTAGAGAGTTGGATTTTGACAACTGTATGGTGTCAGTCCTATTCAGTACCCACTATTGGACAAAGGCCTGTAACTTATAAAAAAAAAATCCCTGGTCACAATCATAGAAACTCCAGAAGGCATTAGCGCATAATCAGATGTTATAAATAGAATGATAGAGAAGAGAGAGACTTTGGACTTTATACCATGTCTCCAAATAAGAACAAGAAGTATAGTGGATATGTCTTTAGCGCCCACACCGCACTGAGGGAAGTGAGAGCCTGAAGACAACAGGACCAGTGAGGAGCATCAGAACACAAATGAAGCTGGCTATTTGAGCCTGGTGTAGAAGTGCATGCCTACAATCCCTGTTACTTGCAAAGTTTTAGGACTTCCAATTCAAGACTGGCCAGGGTGATACACTAAATTCCAGACTATATGGTGAGAACTAATCTCAAAACAAGAAAGAAAAAAAGTGAAAAGATTTGTTTATTGGCACATTATAGGTAGATAGATAGATAGATACATACATACATACATACATACATGCATGCATACATACAGATATCTTGATAGGTCTTCACAACAACTGGTAATGGGGTTTGAAGGGGGCAAAGGGAGTCTGGAATTTGAGAAATAATAGAAATAAAGAGGCTTCAACTGAAAAGGTACACTTAACTGAAATGTAATTTTTTTCTTTTAGAATTCTCTTTGGTTCACCAGGAATGATAAAACAAGTACTTTGGACTGATTTGGGACACTGATCATAAGGAAATGCCTACCTGCTTTAGGCTGTGAAAAATGCCTGTGAGAAACCTTGCCAGGGTAGTTAGGAGGGCTGTTGGGAAAAAGCCCTGAGCCAGCTGAAGCCTTGGCCCTGTCAGAAATGAACAATGAGACTGGAAACCTGTGTCTGAACCTCTCTGCACCTCCCTTCCTCATTTGGGAAACAAGGAAAATGTACTAAATCAGTAATTTTCAAACACAATTGTCTCCCTTCTAAGATTCCTAATGGGACTTTATTCTTTCCTTCTTTGTTTCTTTTTTTAATTAAAAATTTTAATACAATCTTTTCGCATTTTACATAGCTATCTCCATTCCTACTCTTTCCCCTCCTCCCACTCTACCCTTCTCTCTACCCTGCACCCATCCACTCCTCAGAAAGGGAAAGACTTCCCATGGGGAATCAACAAAGTCTCATACTTCACTTGGAGGTAAGACTAAGGTCCTCCCACCTATATCTAGGTGGCTGAGCAAGGTATCCCTCCAACGAGAATGTACTCCTAGATGCCAGTTCAAGCACTAGGGATAAATCCTGGTCCCACTGACTGCCCAAGCCTCACAACTGTCCTCCATATTCAATGAGCCTAGTTTGATCCTATGCAGGCTCCCCAGCTATCAGTCCAGAGTCAGTGAGCTTCCACTAGCTAAGGTCAGCTGTTTCTGTGGGTACCCCCATATTATCATTCCTTCCTCTCTTGGATTGGTCTCAGATAACTCAGCCCAGTGCTTCATTGTAGATCTCTGCATCTGCTTCCATCAGTGTCTGGTTGAAGATTCTATGGTGACAGTTAAGGTAATCATCAATCTGATTACAGGGGAAGGCCAGTTTCGGCATCCTCTCTACTGTTGTTTAGAGTCTTAGCTAGGGTCATCCTTGTGGATTCCTGTTAATTTGCATATTCCCTCTCTGCCTTTTGGTTAATTTGGATGAGGGTTTTTCTATCTTGTTGATTTTCTCAAAGAACCAGCTCTTTGTCTCATTGATTCTTTGTATTTCTTTCTTTGTTTCTATTTTATTGATTTCAATCCTCAATTTAATTGTTTCCTAGTGTCTTCTACTCCTGGGTGAGTTATCTTCTTTTTGTTCTAGAACTTTCAGATGGGCTGTTAGGTTGCTAGTGCAAGATTTCTCCAGACTCTTTATATAGGCACTTAGTGCTATAAACTTTCCTCTTAGCACTGTTTTCAAAATGTTCCATAAGATTGGGTATATAGTGCACTCATTTTCATTGACTTCCAAGAAGTCTTTAATTTTTTTCTTTATTTATTTCTTGACCCAAGGGTGATTCCATTGAGCACTGTTCAGTTTCCATGAGTTTGCATGCTTTCTGTGATTAGTGTTGTAGTTGAATTCTAACTTTAAGCCATGGTGATCCAATAGGATTCATAGGGTTATTCCAATTGATTTTGTATCTGTTGAGATTTGCTTTGTTACCGAGTATGGGCCAGTTTTAGAGCAGGTTCCACAAGGTGCTGAGAAGAAGGTATTTTCTTTTGTGTTTGAGTGAAACATTCTATAGATGTCTATTAAGCCCATTTGAGTCATTACATTTGTTAGTTCTTTTATTTCCTCTGTTAAGTTTCTGTCTGGTTGACGTGTCCATTGGGGTGAGTGGGGTGTCGCAGTCTTCTACTATTAATGTGTGGAAATTGATGTGTGATTTAAACTTTAGTAATATTTCTTTTACATATGTGAGTGTCCTTGTATTTGGGGCATAGATGTTCAGAATTGAGATTTCATCTTGATGGATTTTTCCTGTGATGAGTATGAAGTGTCTTTCTCCATCTTTTTGGGTTGACCTTAACTTGAAGTCTATTTTCTTAGATATTAGAATAGCTACATCTGCTTATTTCTTAATTTGATTGAAATATATTTTCCCAACCCTTTACTCTGAGGGAATGCTTATCTTGAGGTTTGGTTGTGTTTCTTGTATGCAGCAGAAGGATGTATCCTGCTTTGATATCCATTCTGTTAATTTGTGTCCTTTTATAGGGAAATTGAGTCCATTGATGTTAAGAGATATTAGTGAACAGTGATTGTTTATTCCTGCTATTTTTCAGTGGTAGTGTTTGTGTGTTTCTCTTCCTTGGGGTTTGTTAGTGTGAAGTGTGATATGTTACTTGTAGTCTGTGTTTCCGTGGGTGCAGCTTGCTTCCTTGTTGGTTGGTTGGTTGGTTGGTTGGAATTTTCCCTCTAGTACTTTCTGTAATATTGGAATTGTGGTAAGTAATGTTTAAATTTTGTTTTGTTATAGAATATCTTGTTTTCTCCATCTATGGTGATTGAAACCTTTGCTGTGTATAGTAGTAGTATGGGTTTGCATCCGTGGTCACTTAGTGTCTGCAGCATATCTAACCCGGATCTTCTGACTTTCAGAGTTTCCATTGAGAAGTCAGGTGTAATTCTGATGGGTCTGCCTTTATATGTTACTTGGCCTTTATCCTTCACAGCTCTTAATATTCTTTCTTTATTCTGTATGTTTAGTGTTTTGATTATTATATGGTGAAGAGAATTTCTTTTATGGTCCAGTCTGGTGTTCTGTAAGCTTCTTGTACCTTCATAGGTATATCCTTCTTTAGGTTGGGAAATTTTTCTTATATGATTTTGTTGAGTATGTTTACTGTGTCTTTGAGTTGAACTTCTTCTCCTTATTCTATCCCTATTATTTTTGGATTTCATATTTTCATGGTGTCCCAGATTTCCTGAATGTTTTATGTTAGGAATTTGTTGGATTTAATGATTTCTTTAACAGATGAATGTAATTCATCTATGATACCCCCAATTCCTGAGATACTCTTGTCCATCTCTTGTAATCTGTTGGTTATGCTTGTGTGTGTAGTTCTTGTTCATTTACCCAGATTTTCCATTACAAAAATTCCTTCAGTTTGTGTTTTCTTTATTGCCTCTATTTCAGTTTTCAAGTCTTGAACTCTTAGAACTCATTGCTTTACCTATTTGATTGTTTTTTCTTGGGTATCTTTAAGAGATTTATTAATCTCTTCCAATTTTTTGTTTGTCTTTTCTCCATTTCTTTAAGGAAATTTCTCATTTCACCTTTAAGGGTCTCTATCATCTTCCTACAGTTATATTTTCATTTTCTTCTGCTTCTTCTGGGTTAGAACATTAAAGTCTTCCTATTGTAGGACCACTAGGTTCTGGTGGTACCATAATGATCTTTTTGTTATTGGATTTGTTTTAACATTGCTTTCTGTTCATTTCTTCCTCCAGTAGGTGCAAGTAGGTTCTGTGCTTCAGGGGATCCCTCTTCCTCCAATAGGTGACGGTGGGGCCTGTGGCTTAGGCGATCACTCTGCCTCTGGTTGCAGGATGGTCCATGCCTCTAGTGGATGCTGATAAGGCCTAGGGGATCCTCTCCAGGGGCAGTCTGGGCAAAGGCCCAGGTAGTCAGAGGTATAGTGGAGGATGACAGCAGGTGTGAGGAAACTGCTTGGGGTCTCCAGGGCTTCGTGGGTGGGAGTAGGAGAATGGGATGTTCCTCCCATGTCAAGGGCCTAGAAAGCCAAGCTGTACAAGCAGGAACCCAGAGGCTTGCCTCACCAGGGGAAGTCTGGGCCATGGCTCCAGTGGTTTCAGATGCAGTGGTGGATGGTAGCGGGTGTGTGAAGTCAGCTTGGAGTCCCCAGGGCTTGGTGAGTGGAATTGGGAAAGTGGGATCTTCCTCCCCAGACAAGGGCTTAGAGAGGTGAGCCATCTAAGTAGGAACCCAGACACTTACCTATCCAGCCTAACGGGAGTTTATAACTGCAGCTAATACAAAACTCCTAAGTATACTAGTTTTTCTTCTACATATATATGAATCATAAAGTATAAAATATATATAGACAGTAAAAAGTTAATAACAAAATTAATAATAAATAGAACAAGTATAACAATAAACCTTAATAAAATCTATTTGAATATGATCTCTTTTTTAAAAAACATTTGTTTTGTACACCTTCAGTAACATAGCAGGAAACAAGATTAACGCAACAAAATCAGTAGCCCTCATTTATACAGATGATAAATGGGCTGAGAAAGAAATCAGATAAATATCATCCTTCACAATAGCCACAAATAGGATAAAATAACGTGGAGTAACTCTAATCAAACAACTGGAAGACCTATATGACAAAAACTTTAAATCTTTGAAGAAAGAAATTGAAAAATACACCAGAAAATAGAAAAATCTCCCATGCTCTTGGGTAGGTAGAATTAACATAAAAAAATGGCAGTCTTACCAAAAGCAATCTATAAATTCAATGCAATACCCATAAAAAATCTCAGCAAAAATTCTTCACAGATCTTGAAAGAAAAATATTCAATTTTGTATGGAAAAACAAAAAGGAAAAACAGAATAGCCAAAACAATTCTGTACAATAAAGGAATTTTTAGAGGCATCACAATTCCTGACTTCAAAGTTTACCACAGAACTACCGTACTGAAAACAGCCTGGTATTTGGACAAACAGACAGGAGGACCATTGGAACCAAATCAAAGACCCCAATATCAATCCATACACCTAAGAACACCTGATTTTTGACAAAGAAGTAAAAACTATTAAATGGAGAAAAGAAAGCATATTCAACAAATGTTGCTGCCATAACTGAATATCAGCATGTAGAATTGAAATAGATCTATATCTATCAGCATGCACAAAACTCAAGTCCAAATGGATCAAAGACCTCAACATAAATCCAATCATATTGAACCTCATAGAAAAGAAAGTGGAAAGTACACTGGAATGCATTAGCGCAGGAGCTCACTTCCTAAATATAAGCCCAGTAGCACAGACACTGTGGGAAACAATTAATAAATGGGACCTCCTGAAACTGAGAAGCTTCTGCATAGCAAAGGACATGGTCAATAAGACAAAATGACAGCCTACTGAATGGTAAAAGATCTTCACCAACCCCACATCGAACAGAGATCTGATCTCGAAAATATACAAAGAACTCAAAAAATTGATCATCAAAAGAACAAATAATTCAATAAAAATGGGGTACAGACCTAAACAGAGAACTCTCAATGGATGAATCTAACATGGCAGGAAGACACTTAAATGCTCAACATCCTTTGCCATCAAAGAAATGCAAATCAAAACAATTCTGAGATTCCATCTTACACCTGTAAGAATGGCTAAGATCAAAAACACTGATGACAACTTATGCTGGAGAGGATGTGGGGTAAAGAGAACATTCCTCCATTGCTGGTGGGACATGCACAGTACATTTGGAAATCAGTATGGTGATTTCTCAGAAAATTAATAAACAACCCGTTTCAAGACCGAGCAATACTGCTTTTGATTATATACCCAAAGGATGCTCAATTGTACCACAAGGACTTGTGCTCAACTATGTTCATATTAGCATTATTTGTCATAGCCAGAACCTGGAAACAACCTAATGGCCCTCAACAGAAGAATGAGTAAAGATGTGGTACATTTACACAATGGAGTACTACACAGCAGAAAAAATAATGACATTTTGAAATTTGCTGGCAAATGGATGGATGGATCTAGAAAATATCATATTGAGTGGTTAACCCAAACTCAGAAAGACAAATAATATATGACTCACTAAGACATAAAGCAAATCAAAATCAGCCTACAATTCACAATCCCAGAAAACCTGGACAACAATGAGGACCCTAAGAGAGACATACCTGGATCTAATCTACATAGGAAGTAGAAAAAGACAAGGTCTTCTGAGTAAATTGGGAGCATGTGGACCATGGGAGAGGGTAGAAGGAGAGGGGGGAGGAAAAAGAGGGGAGTGGCGAAAAATGTATACCTCAATAAAAACAATAAAAAACAAAAAGCCTGCATTGTATGCACATATTTTATTTATGTAACTTCCTGTACCCATTTAACATTCTAAACATTGTAAACTAGCATAAATAGATAAATACATACATACATACATACAAAATATTCTCTTTGTCACCTAGATGTGCTAGGAACTGTCAGATTACAAAATAGTAGCAGATCTATGCCTATTTCCATTTGGCTCACCTCTCCCAAGTCTCTGGCTATGACTTCTATTGCCTTTTCTTAGTTATTCTAACTCTGTGCAATTAGGGCTAAATGTATCAACCTCAGTATTCTGAAAATTAAAAGCAGACACAGCACTAAGTGACAAGAGCTCTCTGAAACATTCAAGCTCCAATAGTTCTCTTTCCTTTGACAGAGATCTTTCTTAGACCATGTGCCAAGAAAGCAGTGTATCTGTAAATCAACACTTGGGTCTAAAGGCCAAATAATGGTCTGAATAGAATAGTGTAGGGGCTTGTGAACATCATTAACCACTTCTACCTTTATAGCACTCCAAAGTCCCTAAGTTCATAATTCACAGTAGATGATTCCCTTGTACTTCTACCTTGACTGGGGCCTTTTAGTTCCTCTTGCCACGTTTGGAGCATTATGAAGGATATAACAGAGGCCAACAAATGAGTGACCAGTCTCAGGGAGGGATATTGACAAAGCAATTGCAAAATTGGTGCCATTTACTCTTGGAGGAGTGAGGTAGAGCCTGGTATATTAATGGAAGCTGGAAGATGAAGGGTAGTCCTGGCTCTCAGTAGCAGTAATGATCAGGCTTGAAGAGGCCATTACAGACATGCTGAAGTACTGGGCTTGCTTCTCAGTCCAATCAGTTTGCTTCATATTAATCCTACCCAGATGGCCTTTAGCCACTGCCTCATTGAGCTTCTTAGGCAGAAGAAAGCTCCAACAATTTAGTTGTCTGCATGGCTCCACAGCTCTCAGTCTGTGCGATAACTTAGTGTGGCCCATGGCACAACCTTCAGGTTGACTATCCAACCCTCAGTCAGGTGGAAGATCTAGTGTCTACTCTTCAGGTAGTAGTGGGCCATCTGTGGCTTGATGTTCACCTTCTTCACAGTATCCTTGCTGAGCCACTCCATATCATTTTTCAAATCGAAATGTCCACGGTTTCACACAATGACATCATCCTTCACCTGTCCAAAGTGCTGGCCAAATCATGGTCTACATAGTGATTTCCAGGGCAGATGGGGCTACAGACTGAGGCCCTGCCTCAGAAACAAAAATGAAAACACAAAGTACTGGCCTAGGATGATATCAACACAGCCTAGAGTCGGGAGAAAGATGCTTTCCTCCTTACAGGCTTCATTTATGGTGTCACACCTTGGCGCTCCATGGAAGCTGTACTGTAGTGTGTTGATAGGCTCAATCTCATTAATGATGAAACTGAACCTCACAGCTTTTCAGGACCTGTACACAGTCCTTTCTCATATTGTTGTAACATGATAACATACCACCTTTCCTCTAATCAATACATCTGTGGCCTGCTTGTTGTCATCTATGAAGGATACCAGGCATTCATAGAGGTTGGAAAACCTGCTATTGGCAATGAAATCATTGACATTGTTGGCAGACACTTTTGGTCATGATCTTGTAGAGGCTGTGACCCTGATCGTTGTCTTCTCAGAGATTTCCTTGAATGCCCAACAGAAGCTATGGGTACTTGATGTGACCGAGGTTGATAAGGTCACCACCATCATCCAGAATCATGGTGGAGAGTCTGTCCTTTAAAAGGTAGCACCTGCTCAATGTACCACAGGTTCTCTTTAGCTGTTTTCCCATTCTAGTCATACACTGGTGTCAGCCTTGGCTATAATGACCCTGAGTAGAGAATATGTTACATCTGGACTGCCACAACTCATGACTCAGGGCCACCAGAATCTCAGTGAGGACAACAATTTCCACAGTCACCCGCAGGCTGCTAATAATGTAGCAGCAGTCACTTGGAGGTTGAGTATGTCTCCCTTATGCACATCTAATCTAGCATGTCATTCTTGACAATGTCTAGGACCTTTTGCTCCCAGGCAACCAGAATGAGCTCTGTGACTTTGTAGGGCAGTTTATCAGACATGCTGGCAGTGCTTCTTATCAAAATGATGGATTCAGAAGAAGCAAGCTGGGTGGTGTGGGGCAGACTCTTCAAATATATTATACTCTGTATATCAGCAACATCAACATCTTCTTCCCTTTCCTTATCAAATCAGAAACTTTCTTATTCATTTAAAGGAAGGCCTTTATAACTTCTCTTTGGCATATTAGGATTGCTATTATCACTACACTTGTGCTTCCAGGATACATTAAGTAAAGTAAATGTTACCTGAACATACACACTGCTATTCCACAACAGTTTATCTAGTAGCGATGGTCAGTGGGCTAGCAGATTATAGAGTAAAGGAATGACACATATCCTTCATGCAAAAGTGCTAGACTTTCTTCACATTACTCAGAATGCTATGTGATTTAAAACATGAACTGTTTCTGAGATTTTTCCATCTAGTAATTTTAGACTCTGGTTAGCAGTAAACAACTGAAATCCCCAGAAAGGAGACTTTAAATAAAGGTGAACTCCTATAGTATTACTTGGAACACTCAAACTTATGGAGGACCTGAGCTGAGAAGGGTCCCATGACCCTGGAACTCTAATTCCCACCTCTCCCAGAACAGCAAGTGTGGCTCTGCTCTATTTATGGGAGTTACTTCCCTGGTTTTCTTAGAAGGATATTTTTAACAGCAAAATAATGTTGGATAATCACTTAACTGAACTCAACTAGGAATTAACAAGAGATTATTATGGTGAATTCGTGCCAGCTGAAGCATATCAGCAAGAGAGAAGGACACTTATCTGTGTGAAATTCCAGGCAAAAGGAAACTCTGAAAGGAGTAAAGAGTTGTCATATGGCCACGTCATTTTAAACTGTGTGGGCAACAATGAGGTGAAGCTAGAGAGATATGGTGGCAGAAGAGGTAGCAAAAGGAATCAACAGAAGACTACAAAATGTCTGAGGTGGGCTACAGGCAAGTATGAGATACATAATTGCCGGAGCATCAACGCATCTGCCTTCTCACCTCCAAGGAAGAATTGGCTGTTTCTGTAATCTGAACACTCATTTATTATTTGTAAATCTGAACGCAGATTTACAAATATAAAATCTATCATTATAATGCTGAAATACTTAAACGTTTACAAACTAAACTCTCCTCCCTTAACTGGAAGTCCATTGGTCACATAATGAACTCACTTGTCACAGGGGTCCAGATACTAAGACCCCCATAAAAAGATGTTTTTCCGTTGGCAGTTAGCTATCATCACAAAAGGAGAATTTGAAAACTGGTAATGTATTTTTCTAGCATGAGAAAGTATCATCGGTTTATCAGTTCAAATGCCTGAGCTATCGTTTGCTTTGTTCAATATTATCTTTCAATTCTGTCTGCTTCTAATAGAGACATAAATACTCAGTGCTGAAAACTTAATTCAGAGGATAATTACTGGATTAGTATTAAGTTGCAATTATAGTAATTTAATGATTTCAATTACTTTGACTTTCTCTTTGACAAGGATGACTGAAACAAATTGAAATTGGAACTGGTAGGTCATGTAGAGGTAAGATTATTGGACAGTATTTTAGATGGAAATATCCAGTCCCAAATATGCCTCATTAGAATCAGAGCCACAAAGCACTGCCAATCTTTCCTTATAGAAAAGAGGTTGGCACATCTTGTCTCCGTCAATAACATTCACTGTAGTCTTCTAATTTCCAAAAAAATGCTATGTAGGAAACAATCGATCATTATCCAGTATTATAGTATTTCAACAGCTGCCTCCAAGATGATAGATTAAATAAAGCAATCATAATTCAAACCCTGGCTTCTTTGAAGATCCAGGCCAAAAAAAGTGCATTCTCTAGGTCACCAAGACCCACACCTTGTTCACAGCATGCAGTTCCTCAAATTCTTTCATTTGAAATATATGAAGTTCCTCCCTCCATGTTTTCCAATGTCCAAAACAAAACAAAAAACCCCCTCTCAAAAATAAAAGGATAAAATCCTCACAATCTAGGAAAAACCATATTATTTAAAGAGGAGAAGGAAGTTCTATTTTCAACATTAACAGAGTATCTCTGTTTACAGACCTGCACAGCTTCCATAGTTGCGATCAACTCTGACAAGATTCTGAGCATTTCCAGAATCCAATGATTCTCAACCAGGAGTCATTTTGCTCCTCAAGGGACACATTTTCCAATCTTTGGAGTCATTTTCTGTTTGTACAATTTAGGAATGCATTAAGATATAGTAAGTAGAGGCTAATGATGCTGTTAAGCATGGTGCAGTGTACAGTAGGGCCACCATGACAAAGAATAATCCAGTCCCAAATGCCATTATTATTAAAGTTACGGAGGCCCATGTAACCTGATTCAGTCTTTATACATCATTTGTCAATGATATTTAGTCATCCTAAATATAGAAGCTCATAATTCATTTCTCTGTGTTACATAGTTGAATCTAAAACTACAGCATGGTAGAAGAACAAAAGGTTAGCAGAGGCTGGGAAAATAGGGTGATTTTAGATTTAACCTTAATGGAGAAGCTGTTATGTACTAACTTCCCATGAAACCTTGTTAATTTGAAGAACAATAATCTGTTAGAACTTTGCTTATTTAAAGAAGCACAACCTGACACCAAGTGAAGTTCGGTCATATGATCATATTTCTCCAGATTAATTAATAACAAGCCAGTGTTCATTCCCAGAACTCTTTCCATCCAATGACATTTGAAAAACATAAGGTGGTATATGACTCATGGCAATCACACACAAAAGGAAATGACACCTGGAATTAAGACTCCACTCACCAATTTTGTGTTCTCTCCCTTGAGAAAATGTTTGCTTGCTTGCTTGTTAGAGACAGGGTCCCATTATGTAACATGGATTTTTCTAGAACTTTCTATATAAAAAAGCCAACCTCTGAGCATGGGGGTCAAGATGAAGGGGATGGGGAGAGGGGAGAAAGGGAGGGTGACAGAGAAAAATATATAGCTCAATAAAGACAATGAAAAAGAAGAAAAATCTAACCTCCAACTTACAATCCTACTGCCTCAGCTTTCCAAGTATTGAGTTTATAGATATAAACCACCCCGATAGCTGCTTTCTGTGCTTTTGCATGTAATAGTTGGTATATTGTTTTTGTTCAGAAGGTTACCTAAAGGCACCTAATGCCACTTTGCCTTTATGGAAGGAAGGCAGATAATGACCAGCGTTCTTCTCAAAAATGATCATCCAACAACTCCAGGCTTTAAAAATATGAAGGCCCAACTATTATTCAAGGCACAAGAATAGTTGAGAAATATCTTACTCCACAGTTCTTCTTTAGGGTCAGTTTAAAGTACTCTCTGAAGCATCTCTTGAAATGATGTTCAGCCTTGTCCTACTTCGCCAAGTCTTTCGCCATCTTCCCTTGAGCACACTTCCTTAGGAAATCACATATACTATACAAATCCTTTTTTTCTGGGTCAGTTTTGAGGTATCACAATCCATTTGATAAGTTTTTATTTAATTTGGTGATTTATACTGATTGCCAATTTGAGAGGGTCTAGAATCAACTTAGAAATAAATCTCTGGGAATGTCTGGGAGATATTTTTAAGGGTTAGATTAATTGACAGACTGAATAAAAAGGAGAAAGTGAGCCAAGTACCAATATTTACCACTCTCTGCTTCCTGAGAAGGGATGCAATGTGAGTAGTATCTTCAGGACCTTGATGTCGTACTTTCCCTATGTGACCTGAAATTTTAAGCCAAAGCAAACCCTTCCTGCCTTAAGTTGCCTTTGTCAGATATTTTGTCATATAAATGACACAAGGAATTAATACATTTGGGGACCAAGATGTTAGGATGTTTATCAGAGGAAAGGCATTTAATTGGACTTTGGAAGATGCTGCAGAGTGAATACATCTCCTTCAAAATTTATAACAGCTTCCATTATCATATCTCCTTGCTGGACTCCTGCTATTAATTATTCAATTCAAATATTTATTTATATCATACTATTCAACATGTTAATGTAAAAAGAAAAGGATAAGGACCTCATGCTGTTGTTACTATGTCTGTTTACCTTGTACTACTTGAGCTCACTTATTCTCATTGCTGTCATATTTCTAAAAATGATCAAAATGTTCTCACTGCTGAGTAGAACAACAAATACATATTCATCAAAATGCATAAAAATAATTATAAGTTTGTAAAATACATTCTCATACATGTTATTATACAGGAATGTTTGTTATTTAGAAATTCTCATGAATAAATTTAAACATTCTGAAAAAAAAATTAGGATGTAAACAAAGTAATAGTACTAAGAACTTGACCTTTAAGATAGTGGTTTGAACCTGAGTCTCTCCTCTCTCTCTCTCTCTCTCTCTCTCTTTCTCTCTCTCTCTCTTTCTCTCTCTGTCTGTCTGTCTGTCTGTCTGTCTGTCTTGGATACAGTTTTACTGCTATAAAGAGACATCATGACCAAGGCAACTTATAGAAGAAAGGTTTTATTGGGGTCTTGCTTACAGTTTCAGAGGCTGAGTCCATGACCATTATGTCAGGGAGCATGACAGCATATTGGAGCAGTAGCTGAGAGCTTACATGTTCAGATAACTACCATGAGACACACACAGAAAAACATCCAACTGGAATTATGTCTTGAGTGACATATATCTTCCAATAAGGCTACACCTCCTCATCTTTTGCAAACAGCTCTACCAACTAGGGACAAAACATACAATATGAGCCTGGGGGCCATTCTCATTAAAACCACCACATTTATTCTCCCTCCCTGCATCTCCTGGTGCAAACGTGTGTGTGTGTGTGTGTGTGTGTGTGTGTGTGTGTGTGTGTGTGATGTGTGGGTGTGTGTACTCCAGTCTGGCCATGTACTTGAAATCCCCCTGCTTCCGCTTCTTGAGAGATGGGATTACGATGCTGAGCTGAGGGGCTGAGGGCACTTCTCATGTTAATAGGAATGAGGGTCTTATAATGGTGTCTCAAAATATCAACTAGCTTGTCCTTCAACTTTCTGCTATATATTGGCAGAGGCTGCTTATTCGTTCCTGACTGACTGCTCAGACCATGAAATAATCACTCAGAAACTATATTATTTGCAATACTATTTGGTCAATAACTTAAGCATATTTCTAGCTTGCTCTTATATCCTAAGCTAACCCATCTCCATTGATCTGCATCACCACGAGGTCATAGCCTGCTGGCAAAGTTTCAGCAGGTTCCAATGGAGGCTTCTGTCCCTAGCGGTCTCTACATTACTTCTCTCTGACTCTGCCTATGTTCAATATCCTCTATCTGCTTGGAACTCCCACCTTGCCCTATTCTGCTAAGCTACTGGCCAAAAGAGACATATTCATTAACCAATAAATGCAACACATAGACAGAACTTCCCACACCATTTTCCCTTTTCTGTTTAAATAAAATGGAAGGTTTTAGCTAAATATAGTAAAATTGCCTATAACAAAACATATATCAAGCAAGAATTACAGTTACAATATTTATATCTGCTTTATCTTTTATAACTAAGGAAAACTGTAATTATAACTATCTATTCTTCAACTCCTCAAAGACCCCAGAAGTATATAATATTATCTAAGTTAACAGGAAGTACATTGTAAGCAACTTCAAAAACTCTAGAATTGACAGAGACATAACACTGCTTGGACAGTGACCTAAAGTTCTTCTGTAATATTGGGGCATCAATCTCCAGCCTACAGGCCCATAGTATTCCAGCAGACTTTTCCATGAAGCAGGAAATTTCAAAGACAGTTCAGTTACTTTCTTCTGTATCCTACAGAATGCCTCACAGACTCTTTCATGAAGCAGGAACACCGAAGGATCATCTCACCTTTAGGCAAGTTCTGCAGTTATTTCTCTGTGGGTCCTGCATGTCCAGTGAAGCAGTTCAGGCAAGAGCAGTTTCTTGTCCAAATAGCTAACCACCTCCATAAGGAGCCTCTTCAATGCCCATCATCCTCTTGAAGTAGCTTGGTACTGCCAGGAACAGGTGTGTGTCATTGTCATGAAAAATCTTGAATTTTTAAACCTTTTAAATCCCATATTCTGAAGATCTCTGAAAGATTTGAAGAATACAAAACTAACTGAAATATATCTCTATACATCTAGAAAATCTAACTAACATAACTACAAACTTAACTATTGTAGATATTACAGATGCGTATTTATTAACTTATATTTCTTAGTTATACATTATATTTTTAAATGAGCTACATAATCACAATACCTTAATCAAGAGCAGAAATATACATATAACAAGACTGACCTTAAATTTGTATCAATAAACCGAGATCCATACCAATGCAAATTATTCATATCTGTATCATATCCCTCTTTAAATGTAAACAAACAATTATAAACAATATTTGGGAATATGGGCATAGTTTTGTCCATACTGTTTCTTGCTGTTTGGAGGTGCCATTAATTAGGTCTTTCATGGTATATCCTGTGCGCTAGGTTCATTTCAGTCAGCAGTTGAGTGAAGTAATTTGTTGCTGGTGTTCTCTGCAACTTTTAGGAGGCCTTGGTCCATGAAACCACATTCGCCTGGATGCAATCCACAGGTTCTCATCTTCTATGAAAAAAAAAAGAAGAACCTCTTTTCCCAAGCAACATGGTTTTAGACCCAAATTCTGAAGTCAAGTCTAAGTTCTTAAAACATTTTAAATGACATATTCTGAAAGTCTCTGAAAGACTTGAAGAATACCTATCTAACTTAAATACATCTCTATATCTCTAGAAAATCTAACTAACCTAACCCGACTACAGTTTTACTATTATAGATGACTATCGATTAACCTGCATTTCTTAATTATACATTACATTTTAAATGAGCTGTAAAAACACAATACCTTAATCAAAAGCAGAAATATAGAGAGAGCAAAATTAATCTTAAATTTTTATCAATAAACCAAGATCCATACCAATGCAAAGTATCCATCTCTTTAGCATATCTCCCTTTAAATGTAATCAAACATTTATAAACACTATTTGAGAATTTGAACAAAATTTTCTCCAAATTGTTTCCTGCTTTTTGTTGTACGAAATAGTTTTTGGGGGTGCTTATGGAAACCTTTTGGGGGGTCTTGGTCCATGACAGCACATTAGTCTGGAAGGAATCCATAGGTTCTCATCTTCTGTGGAAACAAAAGAAGAACCTCTTTTTCCAAAGCAACAAATCCTTAGACCCAAAAATTTGAAGTCAAGATACCTCTAAAACATAATTGGTTTAGCTTAGTAGCCAGTACAATGAAATGTCTCTCTGTACTTAGCTCCTTCATAGTAAAAAAAATCAAAGAAAACACATAATATACATAATCCAGACTCTCTGTTTATATTTCATCTTTACATGGCTTTTTTCTTTACCCCTTTAATCTATGTCTCTCTATACTCTGTCTCTTTAAAGACTTTGTTTTAAGTTTTAAAACCATTTACTTCTTTTTATAACTGTCTATCTTCTTTTTCCTCTCCCAAACCTAAGTACATTTATCCAACAGTGTGACCCATGTAGAGGTCTTTTTTTTAAAATATGAATCTGTCTTTATTATGTATCTGTACTTATTTTCTAACCAAAAGTGCCATTTTTTAAATGCGAAGTATGCATGGCTAGGGCCCTGCCTGCTTGCTCCATCCAGTCCTACATGGCAGTGGCATGTTCGCTGCCTCTGAGATCCATGTACATTGCCCCATTTTTTAGGCACACAGCAGGTCTATGTTGCCATAAAGCAAGTTGAAGCACTCTGCTCACAGACCCCATTTAAATGCTCTATAGCTAGACCTCTAAAAGAGTCAGAGCCATTTGTGCTGGCGATCCAGGGAGCCTTCTTAAAGGAGCCATGTGGTTTTTGCTGCTACCACTGAAACAGGAAGTCTTCTCATAAAAGAATCATGCCTCTGCTTTCTTCTAGAAAACAGAGCCCACCCAGGAAAATGTTGCTACCAAAAAGCCATTTTAAACTTTCTCTGGTTCTACATGGATATAGTTGATTACACTGGTGTGCCAATTTGTTGGCTGAGGCCATTTATTCATTTCCTGACCACGCAGACTCCCAAAATAATCACACAGAAGTCTGTATTAATTAAATCACTGCTTGGCAGATGCATATTTCTAGCTAGCTCTTACATCTTAAATTAACCCATTTCTATTATTTTATATTTTACCATGAGGTTTGTGACCTACCATCAAGGTTCCCAACTAGCAGCTCTGCGTCTTTCTCCTCTGTCGGCTACATGGCTTCTTTCTTGACTCTGTCTACTCTCTCCTCCTCGATGTGCTTAGAGCTCCTGCCTTGCTCTATTCTGCTAAGCCACTGGTTGAAACAACTTTATTAATTAGCCAATAAAAGCAACACATTGACAGAAGGACTTCCTACACCAGCTATATGAGGGTTAAATATGAAGACTTTCACCAGAAATAAAACTCTGGTACCTTGATCATGAACTTTCCAGCCTCCAAGCCTGTGAGAAAATAAATTTGTTACCTATACATTTCCCATTCTTGTGTATTTTTGTTACACTAGTACAGAACATACTGAATCAATTGATTGGGAAGACTTGGAAAGATTTCAAAGGGAGAAGGGCAGGAATGACAGTAAGGTGAGAAAAATAGGGTATACACGGGGAAAATCTAACTCAGGAATGTGGATGTATTCTGTAAGCAAGAAGAATTATTAATGATTTTTCAGTAAAGGAGAACATTCTTCATGAAATTGAATCAGTTATATTACATTAATAAACCTTACCTGATACTAAACATAACTTATTGGACATTTTCCAAGTCCATTACTTAGCAATGGGGAACTTGCAAGTACAGCACAGTATAATAGAAGGATATGAAAATTCCTAGGTGTTGATTACTTTCTGCATACAAAAGAGGTTTTGTGCTTTAGAAATACAAGAATAGATCAAATGATTATGAATCGTGATTACAGGCAACCATAAAAAGGATTCTTACTTTCCGATGGCTAGGGCCACTTACTTTATAAAAAGAAATATTTGTTTCTGTAACAAGTTAATATTTTAGCATGAAACAAAACTACTTGATATCTCAGAAAAATAACTTTTTGTTATATTATTAAATATTTCCAACTACTTTTTACCATGTGTCTTAGTTAGGGTTTATATTGCTGTGGAGAGACACCATGACCTCAGCAACTCTTATAAAAGAAAGCATTTAATTGGGGTAGCTTACATTTCAGATATTTAGTCCATTATCATCATGGTCTGACATGGAAACATGCAGGCAGACATGGTACTGGAGAGGTAGCTGAGAGTTCTACAACTTGCAGGCAACAGGAAGTGAACTGAGTGTCACACTGAGTGAAATTTGAACAAAAGAGACCTCAAAGTCCTGCCCGACTGTGACATGTTTCCTCGAACAAAACCACACGTACTCCAACAAGACCACACCTCCCATTAAGGTCACTCCCTTTGGGGGGGCATTTTCTTTCAAACCACCACACCATGTATTGACCACTAAATATATAGTAAACTTAAAGTTCATATATTTTCCTAAGTTTCTTCTCTAGCTGCTGTGATAAAATACCCTGACAAAAGCAACTTAGAAGAAAGGGGGCTTTTTTTAGTTCACAATTCTATATTACAGTTCATCATTACAGACAAGTCAAGTTATAAGGAACTAGTCACATTCACAGTGTAGAGTGAAAATAAACAGATGCAGGACTCCTTGTTCTTATCACCTGACTATACTTTCACGACTAGACCAGGATCCCCTGCCTAAGAAATGGTGCATCCCACAATGGGCTGTTTCTTTCCACATCAATTAAGATAATCAAAACAATCCCCCACAGAAATACACACTGGCCAACCTGATCTACACAATCCCGCATTGAAATTCTCTTCCTAGGAGATATTAAAAAGTAATCATCATAAACATTAAAATAGTTTATGATTTTTAACTCCATTATATGTTCATGTAATCAGAAAAGAGTTTCATACAATGCTAAATCCTAGTTTGAGGCCTAAAACGCAAGTTAATAATGAATTAGAAATTCTGTTGATTTTTTAGTTGTTTAAAGTGTTCCAAAAGAAGTTGTCTTAAAATGAATAACATAGAAGTCTTTGTCTATACTTAATAGGTATTATTGCAATTCAACTTTAATTTAGCATCTATTGTCAATAAACTTTTATTCTAAAGAGCTGTATAATAATTATACTTTTGAGGCCATATGATCCATTACAATTATTCATTGATGTATTGACTTGCCATACAAAAGCACCCACAGGTAATATATAAAATAATGGGTATGGCTATGTCTCAATAAAGTTTTATGGACACTAATATCTGATTTTCATTTTATTATTATGCAAAACAAGTTATTTTTATTATTAAAATTGTTTAAAAGAGTAAAAAGAATTCTTAGGCCACACATTTGACATAGAAAACACATAGTAAGAAGCATACAGCTCGAGGATCTGGTGTCCAGATCATTGTCTATGGGTACAGATAATTTGAGAAGTGGATCAAGGAGCCAATAGTAAGTAAAGGGGCCTGATATAGAGGAAGACAGGGTATGTAGTGAGGAAGAGATAAAAGAAGAGGGAGAGAAAAAGAGAGGGGTCAGAGAAAAGACAGTAAGTGGTATGTTACTTGATTATGAGAAACTAGTACCATGTGTCTCTGAGCTGTGCTTCTGAAGGATGGGAGACTAGTGTCCTTCATGACCTATCAGGTATAATCCCCTTCCTTCAGGTTGCCCTAGAGTTGCTTAGAAATCACAGTCTGGCTAGTCTAACAACAGCTAGTTTCAGAATGCAGTAGTTGTGCAGTTCACACTGCTCAATGTTTTAGTTTGTCTTCTATATATGCTGTAATCCTGAAGAAGTAGGCTGTTATACCAGTGAACAAATGAATTTGTCATCCATGATGAGGGCAAGCAGGCAATGAGCAAACACCTTCCTTCTTCCATGCCCTTTATATTGGCTGCCACCAGAATGTATGGCCCAGATTAAAGGTGAATCTTCCCACCAAAGCAGATCGCGAGTTAGGGTGAATCTTCCCTGATGGAGGAAGGTCATTGGTTAAAAAATAAAGAAACTGCCTTGGCCCATTTTATTGGTTAGAACATAGGTGGGTGGAGTAAACAGAACAGAATGCTGGGAGGAAGAGGAAGTGAGCTCAGAGACGCCATGCTCCCCTCTCCCGGGCAGACGCGATAGCTCTGCTCTCTGAGGCAGATGCGATGAACCTCTGACCCAAGATGGACGTAGACTAGAATCTTCCTGGTAAGCGCACCTTGGTGCTACACATATTAATAGAAATGGGCCAGGCAGTGTTTAAAAGAATACAATTTGAGCCGGGCGGTGGTGGCGCACGCCTTTAATCCCAGCACTCGGGAGGCAGAGGCAGGCGGATCTCTGTGAGTTCGAGACCAGCCTGGTCTACAAGAGCTAGTGCCAGGACAGGCTCCAAAGCCACAGAGAAACCCTGTCTCAAAAAACCAAAAAAAAAAAAAAAAAAGAATACAATTTGTGTGTTGTTATTTCGGGGCATAAGCTAGCAGGCAGCCGGGGTGCTGGGGACACAGCCCCGCCGCTCCTATTACTACACTTCCCACTTCAAATGATTCAGGCAAGGAAAATCCCTCACAGCTGTATCTAGCTGCTTGGGTTTTAGTTCATTCCAAATGTAGTTATTTTGACAACCAAGAATAGCCATCACACCTACCTATAAGTGATTAAAACTCCATGTATATTGAGAAAACATTAAAGCATCAAAGTGAAAAGTAGTTGTAATGGTTTGAATAGGTATGATCCCCATAGACTCATATATTACAATGTTTCATCATTAAGGAGTGGAACTACTTGACAAGGATTATGAGGTATGGACTTGTTAAAAGAAGTGTGTCACTGGGGGGTGAGCTTTAGGTTTTCAAAAGGCCAACCAGGATTAGTGCCTCTGTGTTCCTGCCACCTGCTTCTCTACATCCTAATGTAGAACTCTCAACTTCTGCAGCCCCACTTCTGCCATGTTCCCCATCATGAAAATAATGGGTTGTAACCTCTGAAACTGTAAGCAAGCCACAATTAAATTTTTTGTTGTTGTTGTTGTTGTTTTTCAAGACAGGGTTTCTTTGTACCTTTGGAGCCTGTCCTGGAACTAGCTCTTGTAGACCAAACTGGTTTCGAACTCACAGAAATCTACCTGCCTCTGCCTCCCGAGTTGCCATGGTCTTGGTGTCTCTTCACAGCAATAGACCACCAGCTAAGAAAGAAGTACAAATGCTCAAAATGAATGTTGCTAGCCAGTCTGGGGACTTTCCACAAAACAGCACTTATCTACCCCAGATAGACCACGACAATGTAGTACAGGGAACAAAGACTGGTTGTCATAGCTGACAATCATTTCTGGTTTTATGATAGTCTGTTTTTATGAGTCTAAACTCACAAATATGAAGAGAATAATATTTTGAAAATTGTGTTGCTTACAGTCTGTAAAGCTAAACATCCAGAAGGAAGTCAATATCCTAAAGGTCTTCAATCAACGGGCCACATATCAGGAAGAGAACGTTAGTCATGAAGAAAAAAAAAACATAAAACCAAAGCTTGCAACTGCCAGTCTGAGTGAATAAACCCACAATGCTCTTGAGATGTTCCCAAGAATAAATGAGTATGGCTTTAAAATGAGAACACCAAGTATAAGGAGTACATTTTTCAGTCAATGAAGTCTCAACAGTTCTTTCTGGGAGGAATCACAATAAGATAGTTTTAGTCTTAGCCTAATAAGTTCCTCAACAATAAATGAGGGTAGGTGGTATATAGCACTTTCTCGATTCGAGCTAGGAGTACACTTAAAGGTGGAAAAAGCATATGAGGAAATAGAACTCTTCCTCAATGGGAGATATTTCAGAAAGTCAGTGGGGAAATGAATAGTTAACTACTGCTATTTTGCCCATAACCTTTGTAATAAAACAGAACTCATCAAACCTTTAGATAGACTCTTGAGACATCCCATCAAAGACAAATCTTGGACAAAGCTCAGTGGCTACTTCTGATGGAATTTCAGCCCTTACTACACTGAAGCCTCTTATCTACGGTCAGTATATGTAATTTTTTTTTTACCATGGACTTGTTCAGTGGTGTGATGGTTTGAATGAGGACTGTTCCCCTTAAGTTCATGTACACTTGGTCCCCAGTTGGTGGTACAATGTTTGTGGAGGTTTACCAGGCATGTCCTTGCTGGAGGAAGTACATCACTGGGGGCAGGCTTCGATATTATATAGTCTTGTCCTCCTCCCAATTAACTTTCTATCTGTATCATGTTTGTGGTTAAGGATGTGATCTCTCACCATCCTGCTCTGGTCACTATGACTGCTGCTGTGCTTCCTCACCACACTGGACTCTTGTCCTTCTGGAACCATAAACCTAAATAAATTCTTGATTCTCTAATTTCCCTGGGTTATTATGTCTTATCACCACAAGAGAAAAATAAGTAATACCAAAAGTGATACCAAGGAGTGGGATATTGGCTGTAAAGAACTTGACCATGCTGACTTTGAAGGAATGTGAAGGACTTCGGAACTTGGAACTTTGGGTTAGGAAAACAGTAGAGTGCTGTGCTGTAAGAGAACATGAAGGGCTGTTATAGTAAGAGCCTGGAAGATGACAGTGATAACAGCAATGTTGAAAGTATCCATTTCAGAGGAAATCAATATTAGTAACTAGGCTCTACACCATTCTTGAGATATTTTGGTCCCCAAAAAATGGCTGCTACTCATTCATGTCCAAGGAACTCAATTGAGGTTAAATTAAAAGGTAATAAATTAGCTTTGGTAGAGGAAATTTCAAGTCAGCATAATATTGAATTTGTGGTGAGGTTATTATTGACAATGTGTGTGCAAGTCTACAATGAAAAGAAGCAAAGAAACATAAAATGTATGGTTTGGAGAAGAAGAGGAGCACTAGAAAATTTAATGCTGCAGCACAAGTTTGTGCTTCAAGACAAGCTGTACTTAAGGAGATTAGCACAGGTAAGAAGAGGCTTCCTGCTCTGCATTGGAACAATGGGAAGGGTGCCCTCAATACCAAACCCCGCCCAGCTAAACATCCAACTTGTGAAAAGAGACCCTAAAGAGTTATCTGTCCCTGCAAAGCAACTGAATAAATAAAGCTGCGGCTCATATGATTCAAGGCGGGGCAGGACCCATCTCAATCTGGCAGTTGAATCTGGCAGCGTCATCCACATACTGTTGTCTTTAGAGGCATAAAGGATATGAGAGCAAAAGGATCATGGATTCTTCCTCCATGGTTTCAGAAAGCTACTGAAGCCAGGCAGTGTGTGCCACGGGTGTCCTGGCATTATGGCCTCAAGAAGGCAGGAAATACTAAGAGACTCCTACAGAAAGCAGTGAAAGTGAAGGCTTAGTTGTATTTCTAGCAGGCTCCTGGGGATTAGCCATACTGCTGATTTGGAGCTTATACTTAAAATATGAAGGAAGGAAAGAAAGAAAAGAAAACGCAGTAAACCTCATGATACCTATTGGATACCAATAAACTCCCTGTAGTTGAAACTGGGCAGAACTATAATCACTGTGTTATACGGCTGCTCCTGGTGGCAGTGAAAAACTTAAGTATGATGAACAAAAACCTCATATGCTTAAATGTTCACCTCAAAGTACAGATTAAAATCAAAGATTTTCTGTAATCATGCTTTTAAAAAAATCCATCTCTCTTGTAGCAGCGTGAATGGAGTATCAAAAACTCTAATTCGAGCTTTGAATCCTATCAAATATGAATTTGCTTGCTGAATTACACTATCAGCTGAATTCATGGTACTTTCCAGGTGCTTGACATGAACTAAGGCAGGTGACCCAGACAGAGTGCAATCACAGGATTTTAAGCACCCTTAAGGGTCTTGTATATTTCAGATCCCTACGAAGGTACATCCCATGGAGTTCTGTGGAACTGCTAAATAGAAGTCCTTCCTTTGCTTTAAGGAAGTTATTTCCCGGCTGAATTGTGCTTTGGTGCAGAACAAAGTTAGTGATTCCTATCCTACCACTTACTATCTATCACTAGACTAATTGTCATCATCCAAGTCTAGTTTACCATGGGAAGAGACTGAGTAAGAAATCCAACTAGGGAACTGAAGGCTCATACAAAAGAAAAACTATCAGAATGTGTTAAATTATGTGGGCAAATATTAAGTGTATACTTTTGGGGAAAGATAGTAATCACGCTAATTTAAAAGGAAGACTACATAAAAGAAGATGAAAAATTACAAAAAATAAGCATGTATTCTGGGAATGCTTGAATATAACTACAGCAAAATATAATCCTGGAGTGCTGTCTGTCATACTTGTCGGTATTACCATGAATTCAACAGCTATAGTGGCAAGGGATACAAACATGCTGAGTTAGTAAACATGTCTGTATTAATAATAATTTTCCACTGTTACTGATATAAGTTACAAAAGCTCCATAGCTCTCTAAAACAATGAGGCTCTATGCTCTAGTATTGCTGAAAGCCAAGAGTCTGCAGTAGGTTTCACTAAACAGAAATGGAGACATAGGCAGGACTGTGATGATTTCAAGATACTCCTAGGGAGAGTACACTCTCTTGCTTTTACCAGCTTCCAGTGACCAACCATTCCTTGCTTCCTGCCCCTTTCCCCATCTTTAAAATCAGCATTCATATCACCCTAGCATTTTTTCTGTCCTCACATCTCTGACTTTCCTGCCTCCTTATTAAGATCCCTGTGATGACTGCAGGCCCCAACAAGTAATCCAAGATAATCATACAATTCTTTATTTAATCACATCGCCAAAGTCCCATCATAATCACAGATTCCAGAGATTAGGATTATAATTAACTGTTGAGGTTTCTGACCTTACTCAGTCTAACAAGAATAGATTACTCTTTTCTCTGAAACTTTTGGCCCCCACTTACAACATCCACTATGGAAATTCTGCCATTTTCCTAGACATGGGGTACATCGTTAATTTCTTCTGTAAACTGTCCTATCTATATTGGCATAATTCTTGTTGGGTCTTTGCCAGGGGTTTAAAGCTTTCATCAAACAAAAATACTCCTAAATCAATATATTCCTCTTGGTGGGATCTTATGTTTTTTATTCCCTTTGTCTATACAGCATCCTAAAAGTCCAAAGGCATAGATCTCCTCTAGATTCTGACAGCATTTCTTGGCTAAATACAGCAGCAGCTTTGAGACATGATTCTCTTTGAGACGTATCCTTTTTCCCATGGAAGTCCACTGTTTCTCTGGCAGGCTTTATCTCCCACAGGAGATAACAGTGTACCATTTCAATTTGAACAATCATATGAATACAACATGTCATAGACTGTTTGACCTTAGCCTTTCTGGTGATGAGGTCCTTATTGGCAACAAGATGGTGGGTATGGTCATCATGGGTTTGATTACTCCACCTGGTGACATTGTTTGAGGAAGCCGTGGAATCTTTAGGAGGGAGAGTCACACTGGAGGGATTTGGTCACTATGAGTAGGTATTGAAGTTCATAGTCCAGCCCAATTTCTTGTCTTAATTCTGCTCCCTATTCTGCCCAAATCTTCATAGGCAGCCTCCTGCTGCTTTGTCTACAGCAGAGAGCTGCTCTTTCTACCATAGCTCCTATGCCCTGAGCTAACCCTTCTTCCCTTAAGTTGTCACTTGTCCATTACTTGGTCACAATAATGAGAAAAGTTACAAATGTGGTAGATTATCCCATTTTAGACCATGTGTCTTCACACCACTCCTGGTGTAAAACCTCTTAGTTGTGGGAGTACTCATAGGGAAATATGTAAGGAATCCATGTCTGGAAACACATAGAAGTTTGCTATAATATCCATACAGCAATGGCCTCAGTTGAGGCTACATAGAAAGCACTGAAACTCATATTGCACTTTAAGTTGTCTTATATTGAGCCAAAGGGGCTGGGCCTTTATATACAACAATCTATGTGATGCAACTGCAATTGATATAGGATGTGATACTGTGTCTGCCAAGGGCAGTTTCAAAAAACAAAAATAAAAAAAGCAAACAAAAAGCCTACTGAGAGCTTCCAGTTATTTGCATAAAGTTGATGGAGAGACTGGTGTTTCGATCTGGAAGAGAAACCTTTATGATGCATAGCAGCATTTACAAACAACGTGATGGTAAGGTAGTAAAAAAAGTACCTTGCTCCTGCACTTTGGATGTGTAGTCTTTTCTTGATCTCCATTTGGGTGTGTTATGACATCTTCGATCCTTACCTAAAAGTGGAAAGGTCTGACACTTCTTCTTGTTATCTATGACCAAGAATAGAATGTGCCAAAGGAAAAAAAAACACTTCTGAAAAGGAAACAAACTCTTTTTTCCTTTTATTGAAAATAGATTCTTTTCTCACATGATATATCCTGATTACAGTTTCCCCTCCCTCTATTCCCCCCAGTTTCTTCTCATCCCCACCTCCATCACCATCCGGATCCACTCTCTTTCTCTCACTGAAAAGCAAACAGGTGTCTAAGGGATAATGATATAATATGATTGGCTACTAGATGATAAAAACTAATTTTTCAACATAGGACAAAGCACAGAAAAGGCTAAGATTCCAAGAAAAGGCACATGAAACATATACAAATACAGAGATTTACTCACTCACACACTTAGAAATTCCATCAAAACACTAAACTAGAAGCCATACTATATATGTAAAAGACCCTAGCCCCATAAATATATGTGTAAATCATATATGTAAAACATTAATATATATGTAAAAGAGAATGTCAGTTTAAATGTGTGTATGTATGTATACCTACATATATGTTTGTGTGTATGTGTAAAGTAAAATATAAATTAAAAATTAAGTTAAATTTAGAATTACAAAGGGGAAAGCCATGACATGACATTATGAGACACGGAACCTGCAAAGATGCTGTTGAGTTCTTTTCTGTTGACCATTTACTTCAGGGCATGCAGCCGACCCTTATAAGTAGTTTGTTTCAGCTGGGTGGTGGTGGCACACATGCCTTTAATCCCAGCACTCGAGAGGCAGAGTCAGGTGGATCTTTGTGAGTTCGAGGCCAGCCTGATCTACAAGAGCTTGTTACAGGACAGGCTCCAAAGCTACAGAGAAACCCTGTTTCGAAAAAAGAAAAAGAAAAAGAAATTTGTTTCCCCAGTGAGACTCCCTAAGAGAAAACTCAATTTTCACTTGCAAGTGGTTATCAATTGGAGACAGTTCCTGGTTAGGAATGAGGGCATGTGTCCTCTTCTTACAGCTCTTGGACCCCATCTGGTGCAGAGCCATGCTATTTTTAAACTTTTATTTGTGCTATTGCCTATTCTACCTAGCCTTCTTTTTATTCTGACAGAGAAGGAAGGTATGGAAAAGTGTTCCTAAACGAAAGTTTTTTGTGTCCCTACAATCCTCTAAACAGGAGCAGCAACCAAAGTTCTAAATGGTCTCCTTTGCTCTTCCAAAATTCATTTTAAACCGACGACACTATGGTATCAGCTTTGTCCTTGCTGCCACACCCACAGTGCCAAGTTCTCCAGACTTTTAACATGATACTGGATTGATTTGTCAGAAATCCAATGACATGATTCATAGGCCACTGAATGAAACTTCAGTAAGTCAGATGATGTGAGCTATCAGCACACAAAAGTGTGCCAGAGAAGAAACTGGGTCAAAGACAAATGGAGGTAAGGGCTTTGAGAAAAGCCAAGCTTTGTTCCTTTCTTTAGAGAACTTAGACAAATAGATATACTAAGATTTTCCTCAGAGTTTAAAGTTTTCTTCTCATTAATGATCTGAAGCCTCATCGTGATCTTGCCATACCTATGAAAACATATTGAAACAGAAAAAGACACAAGTAATAAGTGAAATAAGCCCAGCAAAGAAAGACAAAGGCCACATTGATGAGGCTGTATGGACCCAAAATAAGTTAGACTCAGAATCAGAAAGGATAGTGGTTACCAGGAAGAGGAAGATGAGGAGGGGTCAGGAGAAAAATAACATAATGATCAAATGGTACAATATTTCAGGTAGGCAGGAAGAATAAGATGTATTGATCCATTGAATAAAATGTCAACAGAAGTTAACATGTTGCATATTTTGAAGCTGCCAAAGAATAAAATTTAAATGTTACCACAAATAAATAAGTGTATTAATTAGCTTAATCTTGTATTTCTGACATGTATGTATATATCAAAACATCACATACCAATAAAAAATATAGCTATTACTTTTTTATGTATGAAAAGAAAAATATTCTAAATCAGTGATTCTCAACCTGTGGGTCTCAACTCCTTTGAGGGTCGCATATAAGATATCCTGCATTTACATTACAATTCATAACAGTAGGAAAATTACAGTCAGGGAGTAGCAATGAAAATAATGTTATGGTTGGGGGTCATCACAGCATGAGGAACTGTATGAAAGGGTCGTAGCATTAAGAAAGTTGAGAACCACTGTTCTAAATTTATGTTATAAATCACAATTTAAAAGAATGTCAGTTTTCTAATTGCAAATGGTTTTCTTATTTTGGGCAATTTCATGAAAGTATGCAATATCGGTTTTGACACTTTCATAAAATATATTTTGATTAAAGTCACCAGTTACTCTCTCTCATCTCCCTTTACCCCCTGCTGACCTCCTTCTTTCAAAATAGTTTCCATCCTACTTTCATGTCTTTTCATTAGTGAATTCAGTATAAATAACAGGAAGAAAAGATGAATGAAACAAATGAGACTTTCCATGAGAAACCAAGAAGTGGGAGCTTAGCTCAAAATAAAGTACTGACCAGGTATGCCCCAAATTCTGTATTTGATTTCTACACCACTACACCTGATAAAGAGGACACAAAAATAAAAAAAAAACATGACAAGACAAAGAAAGTAATAATACAAATTCTACTTGAAGAAAACTAGAAAACCAACAAAGCTTAGAAAGTCTAGATGTAGTAAGAAACAGAATTGGAGAAAGGTATAATGAAAATGAAAATAAAGGAAAATTAAATAAATGAAAAGAAAAATAAAACCCAGCCTCTGAGGATGAGGCACTTCCCCGCTTGTCTAAAACTCTCTAAGAAACTCAATGAAGCCTGTTCTGGAAACCTGACAATCCTAGACAATGTGCCATTGTTAGACTGAGTGAAGACCCACTACTACAATGACAATGGCAGATAGGGACAGGTCTCCCTCTAGTGACCCCTACTGGCAGAGACATAAACGGGCAAAGGCTGACAAAATGCCTGCCTTAGCATGACAAAAACACTTATTTTTGGCAGCTTCATACATGTATGCAATTTGACTTGACAAATCACATGAATTATTTTGATAAGACTCATCCATTACTCTCCTGTCTCCTTCTATCCCTTATTGAATCCCTTCATTCCAATAAATGACTATTTAAGTTTCAGATCTAAATACATGAAAATCAAATGAAAGAAAAAGTAGGGGACAGTGTGACCCAAATCACATGGGAAGGGCTACAGATCATCTTGGTAACCAAGCATGGGGAACAGTGTGACCCAAATCACATGGGAAGGGCTACAGAGCATCTTGGTAACCAAACGTGGGGAACAGTGTGACCCAAATCACATGGGAAGGGATATAGAGCATCTTGGCAAGTTTTATCTTTTATACTGGTCCAGCAAAGGTGGCCCATTCTTCAAACAAATAACAAAACCATGTCATTAAAAGAAGACTTTTCTTCCAGATGATGGCAGTCATTGGGATATTTGGAGTAATTACATTTAGAATCATGTTTCTTCGAAACAGTTCATATTACTCATTTAATCTTACAATATAGTTACATAGTTTTATTTTACGTATTTCATGCATAGCACCGAGATTTTAAATTAACTTACTTTAAAATATTTATTTATTTTGTTATGGTGGGGGAGATACACAAGGGTCTGAAAATCAGAAAAGAACTTGTTAGAATCAATTTTCTCCTGCTGCCATGTGGGTCCCAGTATTGAACTCAGGAGTGGTAACAAAGGCCGTTACCCATCAACTCATCTTATAGATCCTAGAAGCTGAATTTTTACATCTGATAAAACAAAAACAAAACAAAAGAAAAACTTCTCAAAGAGTACAGTGTCTTCCTAGAGTCAACAAGACTAATATACAGGTCCAAGCCAGATGCAGTCCCAGAAACGAAAGGGGGAAGTAGACACAATGTCCCACTCCTAGTCAAGATACTATTTGCAATTGGTACCTGCAGGGAAAATGAAAATCAGTTTGCTTCAATAGAGTGACACTGGGTATATTAACCACACCACAGGGTACACCCCAGTCCCAGGAGTAGATGGCCAATACAAAATTAACTCATTTTGTGTGGGGAGGACTTTTCTTTTGTTTTGGCATTTTGTTGGGTTTTGTTAGTTTGTTTGTTGGTTTGTTTGGGGTTTTGTTTGTTTTTGGTTTTGGTTTTTTTGTCATACTAACTTTTTGTTTGTTTTGATTTTAGGTTTTGTGGATTTTTTTAAAAAGAGAGATAAAGTATAAATATAATGTTGAGTGGCTAGTGAGGAGAGGAGAATCTGAGAGGAGTTAGCAGATGGGAAAATAAGCAAAATTTATTACATGAAAAAACAATTAAAATGCATGTTTTCGTTCATGCAAGTAAACAAAAGGAACAGTGAGAAATGGCATCTTTTCCTAGGTGTTGAGCCCCTGAGCATGTCTGGCGGACTATATGCTTCTGGAGTTTGTAAATTATCCATCTAATTGTAATAAAGAAAAGAACTATAAACAGCTACAACTTGACAGAGATACACAGCTGTTTCCAGCTGTTGATTAAACCTCTGGAAGTGCCTCGGGCTTTCAAAGGGAGCCCACATTTTTTTTATTGAAAATTTCCACCTCCTCCCCTCCTCCCACTTCCCTCCCCTTCCCCCATTCCCCCTCCCTCTCCCTTTCCAGTCCAAGGAGCAAGGAGCCCACACTTTCACATAAGAATTTTCTTTTCTTTTCTTTCTTTTTTTTTTTTTGAGAATTTTCATTTTCTTTGCTTCCAATTGTTCAGCAGGATGTTAAATGTTAGGAAAGAATAAACTGAGTCCAGAAATCCAAAAGTTGATAATGGAAGATAATCACATAAGTTATTACGACAATAAAAGTAATTTCAGCTCATAAAATACATTCGTAGCAGACCTCAGGGAAGAATAAAAGTTGTTTTTCTGGCTTGATGATGAGTCACCACAGGCAGGGTTTTGAAATAGCTCAGAATGAATCTTTCACCTGACAGTCTGGGATGTTTACAAGATGTTTGCTTATTACAGTAGTGGTGAGAGGAGTGCCTTGTGCTCTCGCTCTCTGTAATGATGACCCTGACATTATCTCTGCTATGCTAATCAGAGGCAATGTGACAGACACATTGTTAGGTCAGCCACTAGCTTTGAAATGATTGTAGTTACCAAATTATTTAATCTTCAATTTCCTTACCCTTAAAGGATATCTTGAGGATTAAATGAGAGTCTGGATACATGTAAACAAGCTAAAACATTTTTATCATGTAGACTTGTACTATTATCAATAGATTTTTCCTGTAAAGAAACAATTATTGTTTCTTATCTGATAAATCAATTTGTATACTTAGCGAATGCTAATTGAGTGTATTCTAGGTACCAGACACTCCACTAGATTCTTATGAACATATCAGTGAGAACACCAGACAAAAGTCCATGGCATTACGGAATTAATGGCATCAATTATATCAAAGACGTAACACCATTATTCAAGAGGAGGAATCATTTCTGTCCTTTAGAGAGTGATATCCCTTTCCCTTAAAAACTTACAAATGCCCTTTGAGAGGAGTCATGATTACCAACACATAATTCATTCCTGATTATTAGAATTAAATGTATAGGAGGAAATCCCAACTTTAGTACCAAAGAAACTAGATAGTAGCACTATTTGAATTTCACATCTTACATTATCAAGTACACTCTCTGAATCCTTCTTTACCTACCAAAATAGGAGGATGTACAAGGGTGTTCTCAGCTGTTGCGGGAGGTCCTCCCGCTCCTCCAGCCTATAGCTGCTGAGATACCAGCCCATTGGGGCGTGGTCTCTCTCCCTTTAGAAAAGCAGCCACTTTCCTCTCCTTTCTCTCTTCACTTCCTGCTCCGCTGGTGACTAGACTCCTTTCCTGGTTGCCTAGAGGGCTGTTGCCTGGGACAGTGATCTGTAAGTTTTTTCCCCTTTAAATAAATACCACCCTATTAATCATAATTCCAAACTGGTGTGGCATTGTTTGTGACTTACGCCTTCACTCAGCAATAAAGTAGTATGTTATAAGCTTATTGTGATCATACTAATAAGATAGGATACGTTTATGAACACTGAAAATATTTTTCTACTTAATATCATAACCAAAAGTACTTCTATCATTGTAACTTGAAGTGGAAGCTTTTAGGGAATCAACATAATTTTTCTATTGAAAATAACAAAAATAAACTTATTGTTTTTTTTTTAAAATGGCAACTAAGCACCACAGAATGTTGGCAATTTCTTTGACAAAGCATCCTTAAAGCTGTACTAAGAGAAAATCCCAGTGAGACCGGAGAAAGGTAACAGTAGCTAGTTATGGGGTTACTGTTATAACAACCAGTAACACTTATAACAGTAACAGTTGCTGTTATAGCAACAGTAATAGTTACTGTTACAGAGCCCAGCAACACCTGAACTTCTTCTCAAAGCTAGCATACCTCTCAGAATCGCCCGCCAAAGGTAAGGAAGTCATCACACTTTCCCACTTGGGTTCAATTTCTGCTTAAAGTTTATTCCACAGATATCAACAATTCCACTCTCTATACCCAGGCCATGGAGCAAAAGTAAGGTGTGAATTCATGGATTGAACTGTGTGCCCATGGATTTCATATGTTGAAATGCTAACCCCAGTATTGTAGAATTTAACTTCATGTTGAAATGCTAACCCCAGAATTGTAGAATTTAACTTCATTTGATAATAATCTTTGTAGGGGTAATGAAGTTATTAAATTGAGACCTAGACCAATACAACTGGTGTCCTCTAAAAAGTGGACAAGCGTAGACAGGGTGGTACCAGCATTTAGTAGGTAGAAGACAGCAAGTTCCAAACCAGCCTGGCCTAGAGGAAAAGATATCACTTAATGATTGGAGCTACCACCTCAAACTAAAGGACAAGCAGAAGTCATGAAAGAGCCCTGGAAAGATAGACCCTTTCCCAGTATCTCCTAAGGGGTCAACAATGGCCAGCAACTTGATGTCAGCTTTCAGAACCTGGAGACCAAAAAAAAGTCTGCTGAGTGAGTCACTTGGTTTGTGGAATTTTGTTGCAAAAGCCTTGGCAAAATAATGACACCACTGGGTGGAATCTGAGCATGGGAGGAACTATGCAGCACAGCTGTGCCTGAATTCCCAAGTTGCAAGGGAGGTGTTGTGGGCACTGAAAATCTTCTGCCACAAAGGTTAAGGTTGGTAGAAGTACTTAGGCTGAGCAATCAGCCCACTGTTTCTCAGCAGCGGCTCTAAAAGGACAGGACAGGTATGACCAGTAATGGCTTGAATTGTAGCCTGAACCATCACAGGGTTTGTTCAATATATTTGAAGCAATGTTAAACTACCCTGTTCTCATCTATTGTTAATATACTATTTCTTCCTAGAGAAGCCATCTAGATTCCATTTCCTCTTTTATATGAACCAATTACATTTGCTAGCACATTTGAAAACAAGGACATTTTTAACAACCTGATTTCTTTGTATGGTGAGAATTACAGAAACAAAAAGTAGTATAAAAACTGTTTTAAACTTAAAATCCTACATTTATATTCATATTCTTTTATACTGGGAAAGCTTTAAAAGGTGTAATGAACTCACTATAAATGTATTCTAGAACTGCCAGGGAAATTGGAAACCTGGGTTTTTTTGGGTGGTTTTTTTTTTTTGCCTGAAATTTAAAATTCTCTAACTGGGTCAGGAATATCTTGCTAAAAGTACAGCTCCCAGACACTGTCATTTTGTACTTTTCCCCCAAAAAGCATCAATCTCAAAAGAAGCACATGAAGAAATTAGTGAGATTTTGTTTTCCAAGACACTGAACAAGTATGATAGGATAAAAGAGCAAGGTTCTCCATGCAAGCCTTCCCATGCCCTACTTTGATTAGGAACATGAACCTCCTTCCACACTTACCTGACCTGCCCATCCCCAAAGTGCAGCCATTTTCTGGAATGAATAAAGACTTTGAACCCTGCTGATGAACTGAAAGCAGGGGCCAGGTTTCAAAATCAATGCACCATTTTAAAACATCTGATACCTTGAATTCAAAAATTCAGTGCATTGTCTCACTTTAAAGGAGCTATAGGTTTTCAAGAGACAAAAATACAAAGAGTATGTTGGAACCAGCCTTGAAATTTTGTCACAAATAGTCTTTTTATTTTAGTGCTGTAGATATAAGAAGAAAAATGTGCCTTTTGGGTTTTATGATTTGTTGAATAAGGAATGAAAAGTGTTATCTTTTTCTAACACTTATTGTCAATACTAAATATATTCTAAAATATATCATAAGAGAACTTTTTTTTCTCCATAACATTTCCAAAGAAAAAAAGAGAAACTAAAGGCATGAATTTTATTTTATGGGAGAGATGTTGTTCCTGCCATGTTTTGAATTTGTACTTTTTAAAATGCCTAATGTCAAATATAACAGCAAGTAAAAGAAAATTATAGAAATTTGGAGCTAAATCTCCAACACTTCCCATTGAACTACTCAATTAAAAGCTGCACTGATGTTACAGTGAGATATGACTTAATCAGTTACACTTCCATATTTACTTGATACAAATTTATCTGTGTTTTAATATGCTAAGAAACTGAATTCTCAAAATGGCTAATCAATACCCATTTTATAATATTTAATTATAAATTCTTACATTGTTGTAATTATATTGATTACAACTCTAATTAATTATTATAATTTTTACAATGTTAGTCATAAATTACATTATTTTTATTTGTATATATATGTGTATCTGTATGTAAATGTGGCTATAGACCTCAGACGACAACATTATAGCAGTTAGTATTTTCCTTCCACCATTTCCATCTCTGGAACTGAACTCGGGTTTTTAGGCTTATGGTAAGTGCCTGCCTAATGTTCCATTTCACTGGCTATATATATATATATATATATATATATATATATATATATATATACACACACACATATATATGCATATATATGTACATACATACATATATGTATATAAAATTTCTCACAGATTTAAAAAATCAGGGACCTAAAATGTTGGATCAAAATCTAAAACATGTTGCAATTAAAAGGAAATAAAGCATTTATTTATGCTAAAACATGGTTGAAATTTGAACATAATACACTAAGCAAAAAGAAGCCAGTCAGGAAAAAAAATAGATCCTATGTGGTTCTATTTACAGAAATGCAGAGAATAGATAAATATACAAAAGTAGAAAAAGGATTATCAGTTACCTTGGAGTGATAGCTAAAATCAACCTAGTGAACAACAGACGAGAAAGTATGGGGAAGATGAGTGGAGTTATCATGCCGAAAACCAGATGTTTTGGATAGGTTTGTTTCTAAGGAGGAAAGTACACATATGTTTTTGGCAGTCACTTGTGAATATGGAAGGCATGAAAACTGCCAGCATAAAAATGATTTTCCAAAATTAGCTCATGTAATGTCCATGGCTTTTGAATCTCTAGCTTCTCAGTTTCAATATGATGCTTCAAGTGTTTCTTAAGTAGCCATTACATGCTGAAATTATTAGCATATTATTATCCTGACATGTCTCTATTTTTGTTCTAATACATTTGCTTTCTGCTGCTCCTGCTGCTGCATCTCAAAAGAAGAGACTCCAACCTTGATCTTCCTTTCCATTTTCAACAATATGCAATACACATACTTGGGTAGATGCTGAAAGAGTAATTTGTAGTTCATTAAAATGTCACTGGCTCAAAGAGAAAGACCAGGTTGTCTTGAAGAGATGGCTGACTCTACTCCTCACGGGGATACTAAAGGTAACTCTGGTGAGGGTTCAGAGAGAAATGGGGTGCCCAGCACAGAAACTTCTACCATCTCAGAAGGAACTACTAGAACAGAATGTTAGCAGAACTATGAAAGTCCAAAGTGCTCCAGAAAAGTCTCTGGACACAAGAGGAAAGGCCATCTTTGTTATGAAGTGACAGAGAATGTGATTGAATTGTGTACTAGTATTTTGTGGAAAGTAGAACTTTACATTGATCAACTTTGTTCTCTACCTGAGATGATTTCCAAGCAAAGTGTTGGAGGCTATGAACTGATTTCTCTTCACTACTTACAATAACATTCCAGAGGGCAGGCATAAACTGAATAAAGAATTGCTTTTAAAAAGAACTAGCACTTTGATGTCTTAGGAACTTCTCCACATTCTTAAATGCAGGAAAACAAATATCAGTGCTTAATGATGTGACTGATAAAGAGACTCAGGATGCAACACAGGTTTAGTGTGCCATCTCAGCAGCAGACCAAAATAGTGATGCACTTGCCTAGGCAGAATCTGTACAGAACTGCCATGTCCAGTGACTTGAATGTCCATGAATTTCATGGAAAATGTATGCAGTTTTGAGACTCTCATACTAGAAGAGACACTGTCGACTTGGACTGACAGGAAGAAGGAAAAGTTCTCTGGGAAGTCTCACAGGGAGAATGAATGCCATGTGGACACAGAAATGGTTGGACTGACATATTTACAAGACAAACAAAGTGAAAGCTAGTCAGGAACTACCCAATGTCAGGAAGACAGAAATCCTAACCTTAAGACTTCAGAAGTACCATGGCCTGCTCGTTACTTTGATTTCAGACTTCTACATATCAAACACAGGAGAATAAATTTCTAGTTTTTAAGGAACTCAGTTTGTAGTACTGTCATGCCAATCCTAATAAAGTAATACAGTATCAAAAAATACAAACTAGCTGAAATTTCCCCTTGTGTTGCAATTACACAAATGTTCTAGACCAGTCTAGTGAACCAAAATAGACATTTTAATTTAATAAACTTAGCAATAAATTATTTAAACAATTTAACTAATAATTAGATTTTTAAAAGCTGGCTTATGATACATTTAAAAATTCTAATATTTATCATTTTTGTCTATCTTCACCTTCTCTGATCTCTGAGGTCTTTGCGTCCCCTTTTATATGAGTGTAAATGTCTTAATGATTTTGCATGCTAAATCCAATTAAATAAAGCAAACATTATTTTGGCAAGCACCTCTGCTTGTTAGGAAAGGATTTAAATTCTGCACAGGTTTTTATTTATGCACTGAGTAACTAATTGCCAGTCATTTTGATACGCACAGTAAATCAGAAATATCACCTTTATGATACTTTCCACGAGTGTCACTGATTGGAAGTCACAAATGATGGAGGTATAGCACAGGCCTCCAAATCTCTGTGATCTAACTTGCTAGGATGGAATGAACATCTAGTTTCTGACTTCATGCTCTATTGATCAGGTAACTTCTTTCAGCTCTTAGAAAAATCTGGATTGGATTGCACTGCACACTTCTTTTAGCTTTAAAAATACAGGAAATGACATTCATTAGCTTGAGATTGATCCTACTGATTCCCATCACTCCCTTCTACAAATAGTTGCTTCTTGTTGGGTCTCTGCAAACAAAGCTTCTCTTTAGCATGTGCACGCACACAAGCACAGTGGGTGACAGAGCTCTGTGTCGCGTATCCTGTTGGGTGCCATGTTATAAAAATTTTGATATAGCTCTCTTTGGCATTATCATGATTTCAAAGTATCTTCAGTTTAAAAGCGGGCACTGACCTGTTGCCCAGTCAATGTGGCTCCCCTCTACTTTTTAAATGTCCCAGGATTTCAAAGACTTCAGTCTGCAGGAAACACAAAGACAGAAGTAAACTACCCAATAAGAAGAAGAGCTCTGTGTCTCCATCTCTTTTAATAGCCTAGTGAGTTTTTTAAGACCTTGGGACTGGGGCCACACAGCTTTCTCCCTTCCTTATAGTTAAGTTTAGATGCTGGAGATAGAAGATACTGGACCAAGTGTTTTCTTTCACGGGCTCCTAGGTTGATAATAAAGACATTTAAAATTATCTTTCAAGGTAATGTTGTAAGTGCTTTGGTCAGAGTGGAGTTAGCAAAATAGGGTAGGCTACTACCGAAGAGAAAATGTTCTTAAAATATAGCTAGGATATTGCTAGTCTCACAAGGGGGATGAAAGGCACTCCAGACAAAAGGAATGGTCTATGCAGCCTGCATCAAATAAACAGCAAGTTCATTTTGTATAGAATTTTACCTACTATAGGATAACATGGTTTCATATGATATAGCTGAAACAACATTTGACAGAGAGGAATGAAGGGACAGTATAGACCAGATCATAAGGAGTAAGCCCTAAAGTTTATGCTAACAATTCAGATAGATAATAGTATAGTACAAAGGCAAAGCATTTGCCTAGCATTTGCAAGACCCTAAAATTGGTCCCCAATACCGCAAAAAGAATTTGGACATTGTCTTACAGACTTGAGTAACCACTGAGGGGTCTTTTTTTTCCTTTTTATTTATTTATTTATTTTTACTTAAAATTTTCCACCTCCTCCCCTTCTCCCATTTCCCTCCCCCTCCGCCATTCCCCTTCCCCTCCCTCTCCAGTCCAAAGGGCAGTCAGGGTTCCCTGCCCTGTGGGAAGTCCAAGATTCTTCCCCCTCCATCCAGGTGTTCTCCCCCCTCCATCCAGGTCCACTGAGGGGTCTTAAAGTAATCAAATTTTCAGCATAAAATGTCATTTTTTTTCAAGCACAATCAAGTCAGTGACACAGTCAATAAATGGTTTGAATATGAGACATAGGGAGGAGCTAACTAAAATGATGGAAAAGGCAAAGGAAGCCATAAAAACAGATTTTAGAGACATAAAGTCAAGAAAATGTGGAAATTGGAAAAGAAGCAGAATTGTTAGATGGAATCTAGACTATTTGACTAAGTGGCTTGGTAGGGAATTAATACAAAGATAAGAGAAAAAGTAAGTATGGTCTGAGCTCGCCTGAATAAATATGGATATAGGAAACCCAGGGAAATTAGAACGCTAGTCAATTGGTTCTTCAACTCTTTCTACTGTCTTCCAAGCCAAAGTACAAAGAATGCAGGCATTACGTATACCTGGTCAATCAATCTTTTTACTTAATAGTTTCTACCATATATCCTTAAAACATATTTTGCAAGTAGAAAAATGCCAATATCCAGCAAATATAAGAAATTCTTTAAAACAATGGGACACAAATTTTGATATTTCTGAACCTAAGTATTGCTGAGACTTAAATAAAAACATTTTGGAGGTATAGAGCTTTTGAAGCAGAGTCTTGCTACATAGCTCTAGATATCCGGTATGTGCTGTGTAACCCATACTAGCCTAGAACTAGTGGCAATTCTTCTGTTTCAGCCTATGAGTGCTGCAACTACGGGTATGTTTCACCAGTCTTGTCTTGAATAAATTATTTTCATTGGACAGCCAAGATTCATTTTGAGAGGCAAGAAATTTGCATGGGCAGAGAAAATTCATCCAGTTTTATGGTCCTGGCCTTGAATTTTCTCCGAGTTTAAGAATCCAACTGCTTTCTACATACCAAAATGACTTGACTATAAATACTACAGACAAAAGATCCTGAAGGGAGAAAGTTTTAGAAATATAGAAATTGTACAGACCACCAAAGGATTCAGACCTATCTGTCAATTAACCACAGGCATGCACAGTCCTTGGGCAAAGGAGTCATGCTATGTGGGTTTCAGTAATAAACTTTGAGTTAGCAAATATTATTATAGAATAAGGATTCAGTTTATTGTTCTGAAAAAGTCAGGAAATCTTTTGCCACTCAGCACTTTTAAATGATCACCATGGAGTTTTTCACCAATGTGGAAATTTCATTTTGAAATATCTTTGGAAGGGAAAGCACCTACAAATAACTGTACGTGTATGTGTAAACCTAACCGGTCTAGGTGTCTGTGTGTGTTGCAGAACATTAGGGGGAGAAGAAATTTTTGCTATTTTTTTTCTTTTCCTTGTCTCAGAAAGGAGCATTATGTAGACGCCAGTAAAGTTAAAATAAGGAAAGTGTGAGAAGTGAAAAACTGGCATCTCCCCTGACTTCAAACATCATGTGTGTTTTCCACCCATAGCAAGCACAGATTACAAAGAAATAATTCTGCTGATGTAAAAGAAATTTCACCCTTCCCAAATTCATTCATCACTTCGATCCCTTCACATATTGTAAAGACTTACCTGTCTCTGCCAGTCTTAACAGGGTTCCTTGTACAAAGCAGAACAAAGTCCCAATTCTAAGACCAGGTTCCCAGCTTCACATGACTTAACAAAACTAAGAAATCAAAAGTTAGAGTTTTGCAAATGGAATTCTACTTCTGTTTACCTGATTTATACCTCCCATCCTAATGCTATCAAATTTGTAGCCTTCTGACTGCATGATTCACTCCTGAACAGTATTTTGCTTTATAGTCTCTTAGTTTACATTTATGCTTTAGTGAGGATATGACCCTTAAGAACGTTTGAGATCAAGTATGTTAAATCAGTGAGTGCTAGAACCTGAGACTTCATAGCTACTTACCAAACATATCCAAGACTGTTTCTCACTGGCACCTCAGGCAAACCACACAAATATCCAAATCCATGATCTTCATTGCCACTCCAAACTGCTCCCCATATTTCAGAGAAGACATGATTATCCTTCTAAAATGCTCACCCTGGCTTAATCTTCCCAGTGACTCATTGACCCACCTGAATAGCCCATGAATTCACCGTGTTTTACCACCTCTCCCCTGCTTTAGCATAGGAATTGTGTATTTTATATCAGACTGAAAGGTTTTTTTTTATTCTTCTGCTGGGCTCCATTCTATGCCTGAGAGTAACCAGAGTCTGTAGTATGAGCTGCGGGCCTCTTCCCATAGCCCAGCTCCTGGCCACCTGGCTAGCTTATACCCCAAAATAACAACACACAAACTGTATTCATTTAAACACTGCTTGGCCCATTAGCTCTAGCCCTTACTGGCTAATTCTTATATCCCGATCAACCCATCTCTAATAATCTGTGTAGCACCAGTTTTACCGGGAAAGATTCAGCATGTCTGACCTGGTGGCTTGCTCCATCGCATCTGGCTCTGAGAGGAGCTGCATGATTTCTGAGCTCACTTCCTCTTCCTCCCAGCATTCTGTCCTGTTTACTCCGCCTATCTAAATTCTGCCCTATCAGATGGGCCAAGACAGTTTCTTTATTTACCAATGACCTTCCTCCATCAAGAGTCATCTTCGTAGACTTTAACTTTAGCACCATATATTGAGTTTTTTACTTTTTTTTGGAGATGAGGTCTTATTTATGCAGCCCAAATTGGACGTGAACTTGGGGTTGATTCTCGTGGCTTCTATCCCCTAGTTCTGAGATTACAGGAGTGCACCACCACAAGTGAATGAGCCTCTTTACAACTTTCAATAGCTTTTGGGGAAATATGCCCCAAAGTATTATATGGTACTCTATATGATGTGGTTCATTTGAATGACTCCAATCCCATTAGTTACAATTCACTGGCATCCTCTAACTCTCACATTCAGCTCCTTCCTGTCTTTAGAACTGTCTAGTTCTTATCCTTCTTGAATGACTTCATCATTCTTATTGCTTTCTCCTTCTTCTCATTATCTTCAGCAGACGTCCAATGTCTAATGAAACAATCATATAAGAAAATGCTCTTCTGAAACTTATATATGTATGGCATCCCAGAATAGATGGTCTGCATTTGGTAGAATGCATTATTGAAGTTCATATGGCAAAAAGATAAAAAAAAATTTGAATTCAATAGCGAGTCAGGTAAATTGCAGTATTTACCATAATAAGGCATTTATGACATCCAAAGGAATGGCATAAAGGGTTCTTGATAGAAGAGGCATGATGGTCCTATCAGAAGAAGAAAGAAGATTTGTCAGAAGAGTGTGCAAATGAAAGCATCCAGTATTGTTGTTAGATGCCGTGACTTGAGAAGGAAGACATCCATTGAGTGGTAAGAACAGTCAAGAAATTATGCTGTACTGGAATGCCTATGGTTCAACTTCATATGGCTTCTTGTGACTCTTCTGAGATGTGAGACTCTCTATGACTGGCAAAACTTCTGTAAAAATTGCTTACACTGGCACATGTGTTGATATAGGACAGTAACAAGAGAGAGGAAGAAGTGATACATGGTGTGCAGAGAAGACAGAGCTGCCGATGCCTAAGCAGACCAAGGTCATAGTGAGGAGTAATCAGACAAAAGTTGGCTGGACAGCATTAACCAGACATCTTGAATAACATGATGGATTTTCTACCACTTGAATAATTTTGTCTCAGAGAAAGCAGCTTATCTGACATCAGAGTAAAAGGGGGTGTAACTATGACAAGGCGGAAAGAATTAGCAATTTTCAGGCAGCTGACCCTTGTGTTAGAATTTCAACCCAAATCATAAATTTGTATAACTGCTATAAAGTAACTAAAAATCTCTGAATAGATAATTATAATAACTGTGCAAAATAGAATAAAATAAATATACTTCGATGAAAAGAATAACAAAATTATGCTACATTGTAGATCTAAGGCAACTATATAAGAACACTGATGATAATTTTTAAAGGGAGCAATGTTCTCCGTGGTTCCTTAATTTACAAAAATATTGTGTTTCCAGTGGGTCATAGGCATAATTATGTAATTTTGATTCAAAGTGAATAGGAGAAGTATGTAGAAATGAAGAGAGAATTGATTATAATTGTCCTGGAATTTTTGCAATTTCTAATCTAGAAATCTAAGAAGCTAAATCAAATTTCCATTATATTTTGCATAATAGGACTTATATAATAGACAAAATTCCTCAAGCTTGAGATGTCACAGCTCAGAACAAATTTCAGTTCCAAAAGAAACCATTTAGGCATAATGTAGGCACATAGTTCAAACAGGTATATATAACATTCAATACTTACTTGCAGGGACACAAGGATTTTAAGGGAGGCTATCATCTCTCTAGCACCTTCATGCTAATTAGCAATAGAGAGAACAGTATGAAAGAATATGTATATAAAATAATACATCCTGATTTCCAAAATAAAAGCAACATCCCACAGATTTGTGGCAGCTCCTGGATTGTAGAGCAAAAGCTAATGAACTTTGGTGTATTCATCAAGATAATTTAGACTGCACAGTAATAAATTCGATATTCTCAATGATACATCACAAGATTGCTTCTTATTCATATAAAGTCTTCAACAGACTTTGGAAAATGGGTTAGTGCCACTGTTCTCTAAGTAGACACAACTTTGTCACTTCAGTGTCCTTATTTGTTCATATCAATATGCACTTCCAGAAACTGTGTAAATAAGAATCAGGGCAAGAAAATGAGATGATATTCTGTCTAAATGAATAGAGAAAGAGCATCAGGAATAAGGATATTAGCAGACAGCTAAAAAGGATAGAGTAATGGAGGTGCTCCAGAGAAAAGTAAAAAATATCCCAGAGTTCCAACAAGAGGAACTACATTTAAAAGTATTTTGAATGATCAATGGGTTATTTAAGCCGGACAGTGGTGGCACACGCCTTTAATCCCAGCACTCTGGAGGCAGAGGCAGGAGGATCTCTGGGAGTTCGAGGCCAGCCTGGTCTACAAGAGCTAGTTCAGGACAGGAACCAAAAGCTACGGAGAAACCCTGTCTCGAAAAATCAAAAAAAAATGGGTTATTTAAAAATCACAATGGAAATTTTTTAGTTACTAGAATCAAATGGAAATGAAACACAACTTATCAGGCCTTTTGGGATATAGCAAAGTAGATCTAATAAGAATATTTGTGGTTATGAGTACCTACATGAAAAAAAATGAAGATCTCAATTAAACAACCTAATGAAGCATTTTCAATGTTCAAATTAACCAGAAAAAAAGAAAAGACCTAAATTGATAGAACTATGTATTGGTTAAAGAATATTGCAATAAGCACTACTGAAATCCAGATAATCAAGCAATATTTTGAAAAGTTATATTCAAGGAAGTTGGAAAATCTGAAAATCTGAACACATTTCTAGACAAATGCCACTTAATAAAACGTAATGAAGAAGGTATTAAGACTTAGTTTATTTCTATAATGCACTATGAGATTTAAACAATGAGTCTTACAACAGACAAGCCTACTACTAGAATAGTACTGTCAAATTCTGACTACTAAAGAATAACACTTCTCAAACTATTGATAACTCATTCTAAAGAGTCAATATTAATGAATTAATGATATACAAAAGAGAGAAAGCTGAAAACATTGGTTCATCCTTGAAGAACATGGATGCAAAAATTCTCATATATATGAATTATGAATTTAGTATGCATTATTACAAATACATATATTTTGCATATATGTGCACATACATACATATCTAAATGTACTACATTTATATATTACATATATGTACACACATACATATATAAATGTACTATAGAACATTTATAGAATCAAAGACAAAAATCACAAGTTATGAAACATAAAGAAAAACCCTTTGATAAATGTCATGTTCCTTCATAATAAGAGCCCTAAAGAAACCAGGAAGACAAAGCATTATACACAAATACAATAAAAGCTTTATATGACAAACCTATAGCCAACATTACACAGAATGGCAGAAAATAAAAAGTACTTCTAAAATGAGGCAAGTGACAAGGATGTTTAATGTCTCTCTCTTATTCAATACAATGATTGAGCCCTCAGCTAGAGTAATGAGGCAAGAGAAGAAATACAAAAGGAATATGTAAGCAGAAATGGGAAAAGTCTCATTACCTATTTGTGGACAGTATGGTTCTAGGTTTAAAGATGAAAGACTCCACTAGAAAACTTTTAGACTAAGTAAAAACTTTCAACAAAGTACTGGGATACAACAGCAACATAAAAATTAGTAGTTATGGGTGTGGGTGTGGTAGTGTATACCTTTAATTCCAACACTGGAGAGAGACCGGCCATTCGCTATAAATTCAAAGCCAGCCTGGTCTACCTAGTGAGAACCTCTCTCAAAACAAAACAAGAGAAAAACAAGCAACAACAACAAAATCAGTAGTTGTATATGTACTAATAGCATACCCGATAAGGAAAGGAATTGAAAACGAGAATAAAACATGGAAATGCCTTCCAATATTTAGTGACAGGAATAATTAATATTTTGAAAATGGTCATATTACAAAGAGCTATCTATGATGGTAATACAATGTCCACAATTCCAGTGAATTCTTTACTTTTTAAAAATTTATATGCAAATAGCTAAATTATGACATTATCATGCATAGCTGATTTTTATTGACTAACTTCACTCTACGACCCTCACCTAGTCCCTTTTCCCTTCTTAACTAGAGTAAGCCCTAATTTGGGGTAAATATTATAACAATTCTCTTACCCTCTTTTCTCTTACTCCTTTTCTTGAAGACGTTTCCCCCCATCATCGTCCTAATCTAGTTTTTAAATCTATCCCAGTAAAATAGCCCACAATGTATACATGCATATATAAAAATTAAACTCTTATGTCTGCTTATGAAAAAATAATTACCTTTTGCACTAACATTAGAAATCATAGTTCCATTGATTTTGAGAGAAATGTCATGACTTCATTTTGTTGTTAAGACTGGAAAAATTCCTTTGTGTGTTCCACGTTTAAAAATCTTAGAAAAAAGCAACTTCAGAATTCACATATTAAAGGATTATACACATTAGTGATTAACTATGAGTCACCAATAATGCGTCAGTGTCACATTAAGGAAAGAAATAAAAGCACTTGAAGGAAGAAATAATAAAAGCACTTCCCCTTGGAATTGGTTAACAAAGAGTGAGTCCAGATTTGAATTATCTACTTTATACTCCTTGTGTCTTTCATCCTCGTCTGTCTGTTGTATGATCTAAATCTGTGCCCGTCTAAAAGCTGTCTTGTGTGTTACTGCTGCATGAGTTGTGTCTGTCTGTGTCCATACCAAAGGGTTTTGCTCTGTGTTTATTGAACATAACAGAAAGCGCCACAAGAGGAAGGAATGGATGCTTTACAGAAATCCTTAACAGTTTTTTGTTTGTTTGTTTGTTTGTTTTTGTTTTTCGAGACAGGGTTTCTCTGTGGCTTTGGAGCTATTTAACCGTTTTTTATAAGGGCTTAAGTCACTGGCTCTAACTGATCCCAGCTGACCCAGACAGCAAACATCATTGTTTATCATCTAATACCCATAAATGAACGCTTTCAACATTTACGGTAGATTTTAGGAAGTTGTTTTCAACTTCTGTATTTGCTGCTTTCAGCAAATGATACCCAGGCATTATCTGGGTCAGGAGCATGAAGGAATACATAACTTAAGGCTGCAGCTCTGTATTCGCTTAGGTTATAAAAGTTGATTGCATGTGAAATCAAACGCGAGTAATGTTGATTGTTACATTTGTTCTCCTAAAGGCACATTCAACAAACAGCTTGAGTGCACAGGAAGCTAGCCATCCTAAGTCAAGTGACCTCAGGGTGTATGATTAATTTTGGCTGTGAGGTTCAACGTTCTGGTCTTCTAGAATGTAAGAGGTATTTTCATCGTATTGCACGACCACACACCTGGCAGCTCAGCTGGAAGAGACATAGCAATCCTGAGAAAAATGAGTAATGCTACAACCATCTCAATACCCGATTTCAAATTACACTACACAGCAACAGAAACAAAACCAGCATGGTATGGGCAGAAAACAGGAATTTGTATCAATGGAGTAGAATAGAGGTCCTAGAAATAAATCCGTGCAGTCACAGGCATATGATTCTTGACAGCGTTTCTAAAATTGGACACTAGGGGAAAACGGTATCTTCAACAAGTGGCTCCATAAGAATCAGATGTCCCTAAGTAGAAGAATGAAACTAGATCGCTATTTCTTACAATGTACAAAAAAAAATCAGTTCAAAGTGAATCACATACCTTGATGTGAGAGCTGCAATTTAGAAATTGTTAAGAGAAAACATTTCAAGACATAGGCATAGGCAACAGCTTAAAGAAGATGCCAATGGCTAAGGAAATTATCACTGACAAATGGACAAATGAGATTGCATAAAATTTTTTAAAAAATTGCACAACAAATGAAACAATTACCAGAATGATGAGACAACTTACAAATCAGAAGAACTGCCCTAGCTATTCTATTAACAGGATATTAATATACAAAATACATAAAGAAATCTAAAATGCTAAACACTAAAAAAACACACAGTTGGTTCAATAAATTGGCAGGTGAATTTAAAAGACAATTCTCAAAAGAAGTACTACTAGTCAATAAACAAAAAAAGCATGTATAATATATTTGGGGACTATAGAAATTTAAATCAAGACTTCACTGAGATTCCGTCACACTCTAATTAGAATAACTATCATCAACAAACAATAGCAAATGCTGGGATGATTGTGTATGTGGGAGGGATTGTTAATATTTTATATTAATGAAAATGCATATGTAGATTTGTTCTCAAAATCTATCCTTAGAATGGCCATATGATCCAGCTATACCTTTCCTGAGTGTGGTGGTTTGGTTGCAAATGGCCTGTGTTGATTCATCTGTTTGAATGGTCCCATGACCAAAAGCAACTTGGGGAGGAAAGAGTTTATTAGGTGTGAATATCCCCAAAACAGTCCATCATGAGGGGAAGTGAGGGTAGGGTAGAAAGTGAGGCATCATGAAGGATTCCCGCTTCAGTGTCTTGCACTCATGGCTTGCTCGGCTTGCATTCTTCCACCACTCAGGACCACTTGCTCAGAGACAGTGAGCTGGTCCCTCCTGTATCAATCATTAGTCAAGAAAATTCTCCATAGACATTTCTCCAGGCCAGTTTTATGGAAGGCATATTTTTTTTAATTTTTTTTTATTGCGAAAAGAAGAAAAAAAAACATAAACAAAAAAAACAAGTTTCCACCTCCTCCCAGCCTCCCATTTCCCTTCCCCTCCTCCCACCCTTCTCCCCCTCCTCCCACCCTTCTACCCCTCCCCCACTCCTCTCCCCCCCTCCCTCTCCAGTCCACAGAGCAGTCCGGGTTCCCTGCCCTGTGGTAAGTCCTAGGTCCTCCCCCCTCCGTCCATATCTAGGAAGGTGAACATCCAAACTGGCTAGGCTCCCACAAAGCCAGCACATTAAGTAGGATCAAAACCCCCTGCCATTGTCCTTGGTGTCTCATCAGCCCTCATTGTTCGCCATGTTCAGAGAGTCCGGTTTTATCCCATGCTTTTTCGGTCACAGTCCAGCTGGCCTTGGTGAGCTCCCCGTAGATCAGCTCCTCTGTCTCAGTGGGTGGATGCACGCCTCGGGGTCCCGAATTCTTTGCTCATGTTCTCCCTCCTTCTGCTCCTCCTTGGGACCTTGGGAGCTCAGTCCAGTGCTCCTGTGTGGGTCTCTGTCTCTATCTCTATCCATCACCAGATGAAGATTCTATGATGATATGCAAGATATTCGTCAGTATTGCTCTAGGATAGGGTCATTTCAGGTTCCCAATCCTCAGCTGCCCAAGGAACTAACTGGGAACCTCATCTTGGGCACTAGGGAGCCCCTCTAGGGTCAAGTCTCTTGCCCACCCTAAACTGGCTCCCTTAACTAAGAATTGTTGTTCCGTGCTCCCCTATCCACCTTTCCTTTATCCCAATTCTCCTGTTTCCCAGGTCCCCCCTCCTTCCCTTCTACCTTTTCTCTCCCCATCTCCCTTTACCCCCATCCCACCCCATCCCCAAGATCCCATTTTAATTGAGGTTCTTTTCTCAGTTGGCACCAGTTTTGTCAAAAAAGAAAAAAAAAAGCTGGGTGGTGGTGGCGCACGCCTTTAATCTCAGCACTCGGGAGGCAGAGGCAGGCGGATGTCTGTGAGTTCAAGGCCAGCCTGGTCTACAAGAGCTAGTTCCAGGACAGGAACCAAAAGCTATGGAGAAACCCTGTCTCGAAAAAAAAAAAAAAACCTAGCCAGCACACACCCACACTCCAGCTCTGATAATCCAAAGGGTCTTTAGAAATTTGGCTTATTTCTCATTGAGAAGCTATTAATTTTTTTAAGTGTATTTTTGATTGAAATAGAATTTTATCATTTTCCCTGCCTCCTTTCTGACAACGAGCCCCTCCCAAGAATCCTCCCTTCAGCCCCTCACAAGAACCCTCCCTCCAGACCTTCCCATCTCCCTTCTCTCAAGCTGATAGCCTCTTCTTGTTTGATTATTATTGTTACATGTGTGCACCCGCGCATGCACACATAAATACAAACAGTTGGGTCCATTTTTGTTCCTGTGTGTATATGGTTTCTGGGCTGACTACTCTGCATTGGACAGCCATTCAGCAGCCTCACTGAAGGGACACTGTACATGTGGCTCTGGAAACCCTCTCCTCCATTTTCTCTGTCTTGCTAAAATTGCTAGATGCCACCAAGGTCTATCTCCTTATTTGGCCACTTCCTCCTCCTGAGGCTGACTAGCCAGGTCCAGTGATCAAAGTATTGAAATCTAGCAATCAAAAGCTCCCTTTGGCTCACCTAATTAACGTGACCAATTAAAATTAAACACCTGATTTTAATACATCCATTTTATTTTTATAAACTGCTGCTTTCCTATGTGCCATGTCTGTCTCCTTTCCATTCAGAGACAGTCCTTTGTCCCTCAGAGACAAATATCCATTTCCTCTTTCTTGTTCCCTCCCACTTCTCCCTATTCTCCTATGTCCTTTACCACCAGATCCTGGCCCATTCTAACACAGACCTTCCCTTCTCCTTGTAAAAGTTACACCTGCAAGGTCATTGCTGCTGTTTTTTCAGCCTGAGTCAGAAAGCAACCACTTTAACTTTTCTTTCCTGCTTAATAAAGGATCCCTCTGTGAAAATGGGGTTTGGGTGTGGCTTGTGCCTATTTCCAGGTGAGGGGAAGCCCTTGTTGTACCCTCCACTCATGTCTGGAATAGTCAAATTCCTTGCAGTCATTGGTTAACTGTAGTTCTTTGTTTAGAGGTGGGACTGATTCAATGCAATCTCTTCCATCCTCCATGTCAGCAGGGTTGTTATTTCCCTTGTTCTGGTCTTGTTTATGCAGTCCTTTCGAAGAGAGCCTTTTTCATCATAGACTTCCTGGTAAGTATTCTGTCCCTTACAGCCTTTCAGTTCCATCTTTCATGATGTTCCTTGAACCATAGATGCAGGAGTTATAATATAAATGTATCTATTGGGGCTGTGTCCAATTGTCATTTTCTATGATGGTTTCCGCTTGCTGTAAAGAGAGGCTTCTTCTATGAAGGGTGGTAGCTACACTTATACCTGAGGATTTGGATGGAGGAACCTTTGAGGAGAGAGCTTGTGATGGTTGTCTTTTTGGACCTGGGTTGCCATACTCAGTATGATCTTTTCTAGGTCCATCCATTTACCTGTGAAGTTGATTTCATTTTTCTTCACAGATGAACAATATTCTAACATGTATATGTACCACATTTACATTATCCATTCATCTGTTAAATACCATTTAGATTATTTACATTCCCTGGCTATTGTGGAGAAGGCAGCAATGTCCATGGCTGAGTAAGTATCTGTGGAGTAGGATGTCCAGTGCTTTGAACATATGCCAGCGAGAATCATAGCTGGGTCATATCCTATGACATCTTTATTTTAATTTCGAAGACTTTTGAGGATTCAATCTAGAAAACAATGTCCATTTTGTTTTCTAGAATGGCTACACCATTTTGTTACCAACAGTGAATGAGAGTTGCTCTTTCTCTGTAACCTTGCCAACATCTGTTGTCAATTGTTTTGGTGATCTTGGCCATTCTGCCAGGTGTGAGATGAAATCTCCTTTACTCTGAGTTTTCTTAGTTGACAAGGATGATAAACATTTTTTCGTGTATTTCTTAGCCATTTTTCTTCTTTTAATAACTCTATTCAGATCCCAGGTCCATTTTTTTTAATTGAGTCTTTTTTTTTCTTTTCTCATTTTTTGTTTGTCTTTGTATATTCTTGGTATTATTCCTTTATCAGCTGTATAACTGACAAATTTTCTCTCCCATTCTGTGTGTTTCTTTACTCGATTTATTGTTTCTTAGCTATACAGAAGCTTTTAAATCTTACAAGGCAGCAGCTGGTAATTTTTTACCTTAATTCTTTGGAAAACATAGTCCTAGTCCGAAAGTCCTTTTCTATACCTTTATATTAGAGAATACTGCCTATGTTTTCTTCTGGAAGTTTTAGTTACTGAAGAATTATGGAAGGGTTAACACGATCTGAGCCTTGTAATGGCTCAGAATTGGGGTCAGAAAGAAATGGACTGAAGATGTAAGACTTTCTCTCAGCTCTACCACTCATTTCCATTGTGACTTCGGCATGCTCCTGAGCCTCTATTTATCCTCTCCGCAAAGCAGAAAGAAGAGTGTTGCTGTGCTCACTACATTATTGGAAGAACCAAAGGAGGCACTACATTTTTTCTCTTTGTTTTTAGAAACTACTGATATTAGTAATTTCAGTTCCTATATGAGTTAATCTGTGGAAATTTGGTTCTATCGTACTGTCTCTTTGCATATTCCTTTGCAAGTGCTTAGCCATCTTTGTTATCATTATTAATTCCTTTATTGTCCACAGGTGATTTGTCTGAAAACTGAAAAGCAGAGATCTGCAGACGTCCTGCACTGAAGTTCAGATACATTCTTCAGAATAAAGCTCTCCAAGAGAATTAAATCTGTTGAAAGCTACTGCTTTTTCATTCTTTCCACCATTCTGTGTATGGTAGACCACCATAAGCCCCTCTTCTTGAGTAATTAAATGATCGATGTTTGACACAAGTCAAATTTAACATTTCTTGGTTGTTCCATATACCTTAGGTTAGAAGTCCCGAATCAGGTGAGCTTATTGATACGGGCAAAACTGATATCAGTCATAAGAAGTGAGAGCAACAGGTAACAGTCTGACATTAAAAGAGGAAATCAAAGGGCAAACTTTAATTAGAAATTAAAGCCACATGCTCTGGAGAGGAAACAGCTAACCATATCACAATAGTCCCCTTAACTGCATTATAGTGTCAGCGAATAATTGACATTCCTAATAATGACTGTGACATTTTTTAAAATGTTAATTTCTGTTCAGTGTGTTCTATTTAAAAATTCGGGGTGGTGCATAAGGGATTCAAGCAAGATTTACATTGTAGACTTCTAAAACATGTGATTTGCAATGTACCTTAGGGATTACCTAGTCTGTTTTCTAGATGAAGAAAGTCAGCTCAAGAAGTGGGAAATACACTTACGCAAGGTCAGGCACCCAAGATGCACAATTAAACTAGAAGGCTTTGTGTGCTGACTAAATGACATTTTTCCACTACTATTCATCTTCACAGACATAAATATGTAATTTGAGTGTATTAGGACTGACAAGTTTAACATTTATTGATTTAATAAAAATATATTTCACCTATTAAGAATTTTTCCTCACCTACTCCTTACTGAGTCTGAGTGTTGTTCAAAGAAACAGTAGATCTGATATATGTGTGAAAGAAAAAGAATGTCCTTGCCTCAAGTGACTTAAATTTTGAGAGGGGAATTTTTACATAGAAGAAGTCAGAATGATATAAAGTTTCATGTGTGTAATTCAGCAGTCAGCATGCATAGCATCTCACACTAGGAGCTCCGGGAATCCAAAGAGAGGAAACAGCAAAACACAACAGGTCAGACATGGGCATTTGGAAGGGAAAGTTCAGCTAAAATAGACTCATATTTCTGTAGGCTTTGTAAAAGACAAATCAGAGGCTCCAGATACAAAGAACAATATTAGAACACATGAGGGTGAAGACTGGGGTTATGGCTTAAATGTATTCACTTCCCATGAGTGAGACCTGAGGCCCTTGGTTTAATCACTGGTATTTTAGAGAAAGGAAATAAAACCTGCTCGGAGAGGATAGAAATTGGGATAACATTTTAGAAGTCATGTCATCATGCATATTCTTTAAAAATATTATTCATAAAATTTGAGTACAGTAAATATTAAGATTTGAGCCTTCCCTGAAAAACCATAAAATTAAAGGATATGAAAATAAGGAAAATTGTCCAACTACTATAGAACATCATTCTTTTTCAGAAATATGATGCATAACAGATATGCAGATACTATTTCAAGTAGTCCCACCAAAACAAGGAAAAGTTTCATCTGGCCCAACACTTTAGGGCCACTGCTTCCATTGCCAGAACCTTCTGACACCACTGGTATTCACTCTTATGAGCTTTCTGGATACATCTATATCTACCTCTCTACTAGAATAGTTCCACTTTCACATGGCTCTCAGCTAGATAGATGGACATGCCCTCAGCCAACACTCATCAGTTATAACTGAAGAAGCTATAGTATATATGGTACCCAGCTGGAAACAAAATCAATAGTGCCTACCATTGTTATTGTTCTAAGATACGTCATCTGGACTTTTGTTATAGGACTTTTTCTTTTCTTACTATTTCAACCTCATAGTTCATCATTGGTCCATTTATACCCTGTCATTTTGTTGTTGTTGTTTAATTTTGGTTTTATATTTACCCAAACAATTCTAGGATTTTGTATATGTTTGTATATAGTTGGTTATGATCATCTTTAGTGATTCATTGTATTCATTTGATATTAGTTGCAATATCTCTGATTTTATCGATGTATTGGTAACTTAAGATCAACTACATATTTATTCGGCTGCAAATTTCTCAACAAAACACAAGCAAAGTACATCAACACATCAAAATTATTATGCACCATAAGTGGGATTTATTCCAAAGACGCTTCAACAAATGCACATCAGTAATGCATTACAACACATGAAACGACTAAAAGATGCAACTAATGCAATAAGGCATTTAATACAATTCAGCGTGGCTTCAGGATAAAGCCCCTCAGAATTAGATATTGAAGGAACATACATCAATTAAGGCTGTATATAATAAACTTATAGCTGAAATCATGCTAAATTGTCTGCAACAAGACAGTTATATTCACTTTTACCACTCCTAGTCAGCATAATATTGCTAAAACTTTTAGCTAGAGGAAACGGACAAGAGAGAGAAATAGAAGTTTTCCCAGTTGAAAAAGAAGAAGCGTGTTTTACATGATCATATATGTAGAAAAACCCAAGGAGCCCAGCAAAACTTTGAACTGATAGTCAAATCCAGGAACGTCTCGAGTTATGAAATAAAAATTAAAAAGGCAATAGCATTTATGTGCATCAATGACAAACTGGTTGCAAAAGAAGTTGAAAATGAATGCTATCCACAATAGTGACTCAAAAACCAAATGCCTAGAAATAAAATTAACCAAGGAAACGAAAGATTACTTATAATGAAAAATTTAAGATATTTGATGAAATAAATTACAAGCTACAAAGTGGAAATACATGATCATGCCCATGAATTAAGATTAATATTTCTAAAATGTACATAACTACCCAAAATGATATATAGATTCATGCATTCTGCATCAGAGTATCAATGACATTCTGGCCAGAACTAGAAAGAAACAAATGCAACATTTTTATGGGACCACAAATGGTCTCAAAATAGTTAAAGAAAAATGCTGTGAGAGGAATATGGAGGCATCATAATTGCTGATGTCAAAACACACTACAAAACTATAGTAAATACTGTAATAAAACTATATTCATACACCAAAGCGATACAGCAAAAAATCTGGAAATTAATCTATGAATAACACCTAACTGATTTTCAGCAAACATGTCAAGAACATACATTGGAATAAGTCTTTTCTATAAATGATACTGAAAAACTAGATAAACATAGGCAGAATTACGAAACTAGATCCCTGTCTCTTATCACATTCAAAAATCAACTTAAGGACTAAGGACCTAAATGTGACACACAGCACTGTGATATTGCTGGGCAAAAAAAAAAAAAAAGATGTAGAGGAAACACAGTATTAGGAGAGGCAAATACTTTCTAAAAATGGCTCTAGAAGCACAGGTAACTCTAGAGAGATAGGACTATATCTAACCTAAGAAGTTTCAACCCAAGAAAACAAAACAAAAAACCCCAACTGTGAATAGGCAAAATACAGAATGGGAGAAAATATTTGCCAATTCTTTTTTTTTTTTTTTGACAAGGAGCCAGTACCTAGTGTATATGCAAATAAAAATGAGCAAATGATCCTGCTAAATGGGCAAACGACATAATCTACATCTTCAAAACAATTTATAGGTATATTGAGTTATTCATTATCTCCCTTGAAGGGCAACCTATGTTTTATTTTGAACCAGGCTTTCGCTTGACAGCAAAGGCTGGGCTGGAACTCACTCCACAGCCCAGGATGGCCTCACGCTTGCAGAAGTTCCCCTGTGTCACCCTCCCAGTTGTTGGGAGTACAGGTGTGAGCTGTGACAACCAGCTCTACAGGCAGCATATTACGCAAGCCATCATACAGTCCTGCCATCTTAGATGTCAAAACATTTTTTAATTCCATTAACAGGCCTTGTCACTCACTTGTTTAGATCATATCTTGCAGCTGTATTATTGCTGCAGCTTCCCAGTGTTGCCTGCTGGGGATTGCAGCACTTCAACTCACGTTCCAAATGAGAGACACAGAGTCCTTTGCAAATACACTTCAGAATATGTCCCCTCCATGTTTAACACGAATCACAGATTTCGATTCCGAAACTCTTCTGGAGCAAATCTAAAATAGTCCCAAGTTCAAATTCCCATCAAAATGCCTTTTGTTTTCATCCTCTCTTCAGCTATGTAATCTCCTTTTCAAAACAAGAAATTTATAAAAATATATCAAGACAAAATAAATGAGAATCTGAACATTTTCCAAATCAAATATTAATGATTTCAATATCCACACATACACACAGAACCTAAAAGATTAGCCTCTGCACAGTATTAAATGTGTCAGAATGAGTTTAGTTTATCCGACTTTCTCTTACTGATATGATGATAAAAGCTACAGAAAGGACAGTTTTTGCCATAAGCACATTTCAAACCTAAATATTCTGTAATGCTTTTAGTGATTAAGATATTATTTTAGTTAAGTAAGCTGGCCAATTAACTTAAATGAAATACTAATTCTGCCACATTTTAGTATCAGATTGGGTCTCAATTACAGAAAATCTTTGTGAGGAAGATAAAATTATATGAAAAGTGAAGTCCCATACTGAGGGAAGAAGCTTGGTAAAAAGCAGTTAAGTGGGTAGAGGTCTGTCTAATTTCATGTTTTAATTATATTTGACAATATCTAGTCCAAAAACTCTGCCCTCTAACTGCCAAATGTGCCCTCAGTCATACGACTGACAAAGAATTGTGGCATATGGCATGACAGGAACCTAACAGCGTAAGACAAAACATTTCATATAGTTTGTAACATGTGTAACCTAATTATTTAAGCAGCTGGTTATTTGGCTACTAATTCATAGGAGGCTTTTCTTCATGTCTGGGAAGTTTGTTAAGCTCCCAGAGATGAGGCCAATAGGCATCAAGCGTCTAGTTCTCCAGGCGCCGACTTTGTGAGACACGGAATAACTGGTTCAGGGACCACCACTGTCCTCTATCGTGTTTAAGAGAAACCCCAGGAGACTCACTGGAAGAAAATAAGAAGTGAGAGAATTCTGGTGGTTTTGCTTTCTGTCTTGTGTGAACATTTTCTCTTCCCTCATGCAACCCAAGGGACAAACCACAAATCCTTGGGAGAGATGGATGGCATTCCGCTCAAAAAAGAAGGACATTTCACTGGGCAACCGAAGCTTACTAGACGTGACATATCCGCAGGACGGCCCTCTGAGACCAGAGCAGACGCAGCTGGGTTCTTGGGGAGACCTGCAAGCATGGTCTGACTTCGGAGGAGCAGCGGCCCTAATGCTACACTGTCCTTTGACCAAGCCAGAGTCACCTCCTGACAGCTGGAAGGGGAACAATGGGAGCAAGTATACTGCCAAGACTGGTGAGTGCAAGAGAGGCACATTTCCCTGCAGGCCAGCTAGATGCTGTGGAAGGTAGCCAGCAGCAACCATTTTGAAATTATCTGCCATCCAGAACAGGGCAGTACCCTAAGAGATGTAATGCCAAAGGTTAGAAGTTCAGGGGGTGTTCTGAAATCATTGTGAGCTTGGGCATAGGCTGCACCAATACCTAGGCCTCCACAAGGATATTTGAGGTTAGATACACGATGAGATAAAGACCTGCAGCTGTGTATTTGCTGATCAGTTGCTAGGGCCACTCAAGGATTGTTCTTTGCCTGTTGTGTGCATACATTTCAGAGGCTAGCCAAAAGCGGGGCGGGGGGGGGGGGGGGATGGGAACTAAGTTCTAGAATAAGCTAGTCTCTTTCTTATTAATTGTTGGTCAGGCCTGAGCTAAGAAGGGGAAAGGGGCTGGGAGACATCTCAGTTAAGTGCTTGCTTGCTGGATATTTCACACCTTCATAACAAGACAGAAGTGCTGGTGCTGTTGTGGGTCTGGGGTCCTTCAAAGATTACCAGTCTGACTCAAGTTAATTTTAGTAAATTAAAGACTTTTTAAAATTGTTTTTATTGAGCTATATATTTTTCTCTGCTCCCCTTCCTTCCTCTCTCCCCTCCCCTTCTACCCTCTTCCAAGGCCCTCATGCTCCCAGTTTACTCAGGAGATCTTCTCTTTTTCTACTTCCCATGTAGATTAGATCCATGTATGTCTCTCATAGTCTTCTTTTGTTGTCTAGGTTTTCTGGGATTGTGAGTTGTAGGCTATTTTTTTCTGCTTTATGTCTAAAAGCTACTTATGAGTGAGTACGTATTATATTTGTCTTTTTAGGTCTGTGTTACCTCACCCAATAAGTCATTTTCTATATCCAACCATTTGCCCGCAAATTTCAAGATGTCATTATTTTTTCCCACTGTGTAGTACTCCATTGTGTAAATGTACCACATTTATCTTCCCCATTCTTCGGTCGAGGAGCATTTAGACTGTTTATAGGTTCTGGTTATGACCAATAATTCTTCTATGAACATAGTTGAGCACATATCTTTGTGGTACTATTGAGATTCTTTGGGTATATACCCAAAATGGTATTATTTGATTTTGAGGTAGGTTGTTTCCTAATTTTCTGAGAAATCGCCACACTGACATCCAAAGTGGCTGTACCAGTCTGCACTCCCACCAGCAATGGAGAAGTGTTCCCTTTACCCCACAACCTCTCCAGCATAAGTTGTCATCAGTGTTTTTGATCTTTGCCATTCTTATAGGTGTAAGATGGAATATCAGGGTTGTTTTGATTTGCATTTCTCTGATGAATAAGGTGTGAAGCATTTCTTTAAGTGTCTTTCAGCCATTTTAGAGTTCTCTGTTGAGAGTTCTCTGTTTAGATCTGTACCCCATTTTTTTTAGTGGATCATTTGTTTTTCTGATGACCTATTTCTTGAGTTCTTTGTAAGTTTTGGAGATCAGTCCTCTGTCCAATGTAGGGTTGGTAAAGATCTTTTTCCATTAAATAGGCTGCTGTTTTGTCTTGTTGACAGTGTCCTTTGCTTTACGGAAGCTTATAAGTTTCAGGAGGTCCCATTTATTAATTGTTTCACTCAGTGTCTGTGCTACTAGTTATATTTAGGAAGTGGTCTCCTGTACCAATGCATCCAAGTGTATTCCTTCTTTCTCTTCTGTAAGGTTCAATGTGACTGGTTTTATGTTTGGTCCATTTGGACTTGAGTTTGGTGCATGGTGATAGATATGAGTCTATTTTTATTCTTTTACATGTTGAAATCCAGTTATGCCAACACCTTTTGTTATATATGCTTTCTTTTTTCCAATTGATATTTTTTGCTTCTTTGTCAAAAATCAGGTGTTTGTAGGTGTGTGAATTGATATCTGGGTCTTCAGTTTTTTTCCATTGGTCCTCCTGTCTGTTTTTATGCCAGTAACAGGATGTTATCAGTCCTGTTGCTCTGTAGTAGAGTTTAAAGTCAGGGATTGTGATGCCTCCAGAAGTTTCCTTATTGTACAGCATTGTTTTGGCTATCCTGGGAATTTTGCTTTTCCATATGAAGTTGAGTATTCTTTTTGTGTCTGTGAAGAAATTTGCTGGATTTTGATGAACATTGCATTGAATTGGTAGATTGCTTTCGGCAGGACTGCCATTTTTATGTTAATTATACCTACTCAAGAGCATGAGAGATCTTTCCATTTTCTAGTGTCTTCAATTTTTTTTCTTCAAAGATTTGAAATTCTTGTCATACAGGTCTTCCACTTGTTTGGTTAGAGTTATACTCCAAGATATTTTATGTTATTTGTGGCTCTTGTGAAGGGTGATGTTTCTCTGATTCCTTTCTCAGCCCATTTATGAAAAGGAGGGCTAATTGATTTTTTTTTCAAGTTAATCTTGTATCCTGCTACATTACTGAAGGTGTTTATGAGTTGTAAATGTTCCTAGGTAGAATTTTTGGGGTCACTTATATAAACTATCATATCATCAGCAAATAGTGAGAGTTTGACTTTTTTTTCAATTTGTATCCCCTTGATCTTCTTTTGGTGTCTTATTGCTCTAGCTAGAACCTCAAATACTATATTGAATGGATATGGGGAGAATGGATAACCTTGTCTTATTCCTGATTTCAGTGGACTCGCTTTGAGATTCTCTCCACTTAGTTTGATGTTGGCTGTCGGCTTGCTGTATATTGCCTTTATTATGTTTAGGTGTGTTCCTTGTATCTCCGCTCTCTCCAAGACCTTTATCACAAAGGGATGCTGTATTTTGTTGAAGGCTTTTTCAGCATCTAATGAGATGATCATATTTTTTCCATTTATTTATATGGTGGATTACATTGACAGATTTTTGTATGTTGAACCATCCCTGCATCTCTGGGATGAAGCCCGCTTGATCATGTGGATGATTTTTCTGATGTGTTCTTGGATTTGGTTTGCCAGTATTTTATTGAGTATTTTTGCATCAATGTTCATGAGGGAGATTGGTCTGTAATTTTCTTTCTTAGTAATGTCTGTATGATTTGCGTATCAGGGTAATTGTAACCTCATAAAAAGAGTTCCTTCTGTTTCTATGTGTGGATCAGTTTGAAGAGTATTGGTATTACTTCTTCTTTGAAAATCTTGTAGAATTCTGCACTGAAATCATCTATTCCTAGGTTTTTTTTTTGTGGGGGGGGGACTTTTTTTGATGACTGTTTCCATTTCTTCAGCAGTTATAGGTCTGTTTAATTTGCTTATTTGGTCTTGATTTAATTTTGGTAAGTGATATTTATCCAGAAAATTGTCCATTTCCTGTAAGTTTTCCAATTGTGTAGAGTATAGGTTTTCTTTTTTTTCTTTTTTCTTTCTTTTTTTTTTGTTTTTTTTTTTTGTTTTTTTTTTTGTTTTTCAAGACAGGGTTTCTTTGTAGCTTTGGTGCCTGTCCCGGAACTAGCTCTTGTAGACCAGGCTGGCCTCGAACTGCCAGAGATCCGCCTGCCTCTGCCTCCTGAGTGCTGGGAGTAAAGGCATGTGCCACCACCACCCGGCTAGAGGTTTTCAAAATATGAACTAATGATTTTCTGGATTTCCTCCATGTCTGTTGTTATGTACCCCTTTTCATTTCTGAATTTGTTAATTTGGATATTCTCTCTCTGTCTTTTGGTTAGTTTGGATAAAGGTTTGTCTGTTGTGTTAATTTTCTTGAAGAACCAACTCTTTGTCGCATTGATTCTTTGTATTGTTTTCTTTGTTTCTATTTTGTTTATTTTTCAGCTCTCAATTTGATTATTTCCTGCCATCTCATTCTCTAGGGTGAGTTTGCTTCTTTTTGTTCTAGAGTTTTCAAATGTTCTGTTATGTCACTAGTGTGGGATTTTTCCAGCATTTTTTATGTAGTCATTTGGTGCTATGAATTTTCCTCTTAACACAGCTTTCATTGTGTCCCATAAGTTTGGGTATGTTGTGCAGTCATTTTCATTGAATTTGGCAGTCTTTGATTTCTTCCTTTATTTCTTCCTTGACCCATTAATGATTCAAGTGTGAACTGTTTAATTTCCATGTGTTTGTGAGTTTTCTGAAATTAATGTTGCTGTTGAACTCTAATTTTAAGCCATAGTAGTCTAATAAGATATATGGGGTTATTCCAATTTTTTTGTATCTGTGGAGGTTTGTTTTGTTACCTAATATGTGGTCAATTTTTGAGAAGGTTCCATGAGATGCTGAGAAGGTATATTCTTTTATGTTTGGATGGAATATTCTATAGATGTTTGTTGAGTCCATTTGATTCATAACATCTGTTAGTGCTCTTATTTCTCCATTAATTTCCTGTCTGACAGACCTGTCCAGGGATGAGAGTGGGATGTTGAAGTCTCCCACTATTAGTGTGTGGGGTTTAATGTATGATTTAAGCTTTAGAAGTGTTTTTTTTTTTTGTTTTTTTGTTTTTTAACATATGAGGGTACCCTTCTATTTGGGGCATAGATGTTCTGTATTGAGATTTCCTCTTGATGGATTTTTCCTGTGACTAATAGTAAATGACCTTCTTTGTCTCTTTTGATTGATTTTAATTTGAAGTCTATTTTGTTAGATGTTAAGATAGACACACCCGCTTGTTTCTCAGGTTCATTTCATTGGAAAATTTTTCCCAATCCTTTACTCTGAGGCAATGTCTGTCTTTGAGGTTGAGGTATGTTTCTTTTATGCATCAGAAAGATGAATTCTGGTTTTGTACCCAATCTGTTAATGTCTGTCTTTTTATAGGTGAGTTGAGTCCATTTATATTAAGGGATATTAATGACCAGTGATTGCTAGTTTCTGTTATTTTTGTTTTCATTGTTGGTGATGTTATTGTGTGTGTTTCCCCTTCTTTGGAATTTACTGCTGTGAGATCATCTGTTGCCTGTGTTTTTGAAGATGTAGCTAACTTCTTTGGGTTGGAATTTTCTTTTTAGTACCTTGTATGGGGCTGGGTTTGTGGCTAGGTATTGGTTAAATTTGATTCTTTCATGGAATATCTTGTTTTGTCCTTCTATGGTAATTGAAAGTTTCACTGGGTATAGTAGTCTGGGCTACTCAGTTTGTATTTTTCTTTATTGTCTCTATTTCTGTTTTCAAGTCTCGATTCATTTCTTTCATATGTTTGATTGCTTTTTCTTGGTTTTCGTTAAGGGATTTATTGACTTCTTCCAACTTTTTATTTGTTTTTTTTCCATTTCTTTGAGAGAATTTTTTATTTCTTCTATAAGGGCCTCAAACATTTTCTTATTTCTTAGATCATTTTCTTCTGCTTCATTTATATTTTGGTGTTCAAGACTTGCTGTTGTAGGGTCACAAGTTTTTGTTGGTGTTGTGTTGCTCTTTGTGGTGTTGAATGTGTTCTTACTTTGTCTATCCATCTTTTCCTCTGATTGGTGTAGCTGGGGCTGTATTTCTGGTGATCAGTCTTCCAGGTGCCAACAGATCCAAGGCCAAGATAGTTACTCCTCATGGTGCAGTCAGGGCCATGGTTCCATTTGCCCCAGAGGTCACTTGGTGTTTGTGAAGGTTGCTCAGCACTCCCAGAGGTCTTTTTGCAATCCCAGGGGTCATTTGGCCCTGCTCCCACTGAGGTTGCTGCCTTAGGCCTACTCCAGCAGAGATCTCTGGCTTCAGCCTGCTCCCTCAGCAGTGGTTGGCTCCCTTGTTCCTGCTCCTGTGGAGGTCATTGCCTTGGGCCTGCTCTGGCTGAGGTCACTGGCTCAGGCCTGTTCCCACAGATGTCTCTGGCTTGGGCTGCTCCCATAGAGGTCCCTGGTTTGGCCCCAGTCACACAGAGGTCTCTAGCTTGGGCTGCTCCCTCAGAGGTCCCTGGCTTGTGCCTAGTCCAGCAGAGGCCTCTGACTGGGGCCTGCTCCATCAGTGTTCACTCCCTTGTATCTGCTCCTGTAGAGGTCGCTGCCCTGAACTTGCTCCGGCTGAGGTCACTAGCTCAAGCCTTTCCAGCGGAGGTTGTTGTCTCAGCCCTATTCCCACAGATGTCCCTGGCTTGGGCCTGCTCCTGCAGAGGTCTCTGGCTTGGGGCCGGTCCCACAGAGGTCTCTGGCTCAGGCCTACTCCCTCAGAGGTCGCTGACTCACACCCAGTCAGTCCCACAGAGGTCCCTGACTGGGGCCTGTTCCCTCCATGGTTGTTCCCTTGAACCTCTAATTTAGAGACTTTTTCTTAAGAAGAGACTGGCCAAGACCAAACCAGAGAGAGTTCTCTAGGTAAGGCTCTGGTTATTGTTAGCCCAAGGATTATAAAGGAAAAAACGACAAAGATATAATTTTGGGGATAGATCCAAATCCAAAATGATATTTTGACTGGTTATGGGCAAGGTTTGATTTTGTAACAGACATCCAGCAGGTACCTTAGCCATCCAAGCAAGCAAACATTTCATACACAAGCAGATCTTTAATCCTGTGACCCATTCATTACCTTGTAGGAATAGCTGAGGCAGTGAAATATTTTGCAACAAGCAGCAGTTTTTTTAAAGAATAGTCCAAATGCACAAGGCAGTGGTCCATCTTGCGCCAGCTGACAGGTTGCATTCAGAGTAAGAGCAACTTACTCTTGACTATAAAAGCTAAAAAAGAAATTTTGTGTTTACAAGTTAAGCACATTAAATTTATTCTTTACACACAATATTCATCATCACAGTGAACACCTGCAATCCCAGCACTGGGAAGGTGGAGGTAGGAAGATCCCTGGGGCTTGTTGGCAAAATCAGTCTAGGCAACCCAGTGAACTCTAGGTTCAGTGAGAGACCTTGCCTTATAAAATAGGGTGAGGAAGATTCCCAGCACTGAGCTGTGTTGTCTACATGCATATGAGCATATGTGTGAAACTCTCTATCACACATTTGTGATGACATATTTAATTGTTTGAATTTTAAATTTTAAGTGGATCTATCTTATTTGGTAAATAAGACAACATAAAAAGATAACCAATGAAAATTTCTGGTCCTGCCTCTATGTTTCAGTGCCCCATATTTCTCCCTAAGTGGTGACTATTTGTATTAGTTTCCTATGGGTACTGTAACAAATTATAAAGGCTGGTGGTCTAAAACAATAAGAAATTTATTCTCTCAAATTTCTGACCTTCAGTACAACTGAGTGAAAAGCAGGGGTTTGGCAGAGATATGCTCACTCTAGAGCTTGTCTCTTTTGACTGTTAGAAGCTGCTGGCACTTCTTAACAAACAGCTGCATAACTCTATTATCTGCCTCAATGAATAGGTTACCCCTCTTCGTGTATAACCTCTCTGCCTTTCTGAGAATAATTGTGATGGCACTGAGACTTCCTCCCACAATACTGCATAGTATGATCAACTTAATCATCTTTTACCACACAATTTAATCCTTACATGTTCCCAAGAATAGGAAGTAGATGCATCCTGGGAGGCTTTTACTCAGCCTACCATAATTTCTTATGCATATTTATAAATATAAGCAAATAGAAGCAGATAAAAGCATATTCATACTTTTTAATTTCTGGCAAAAGTCATAACAATATACTGTTCTGTACCTTGGACTGCAAATCTAACAATATATGTTGATGCAAAAGATTCCGGTATAAGACCAGCCTGAATTATATAGAGAGTTCCAGGCTTTCCTGGGCTACAAAGTGAGACCTTATGTCCAAAAACAAAAACAAAAGCACAACCTCACAAACCTCACAATTTCATGATATACTCTCTCTCTCCCTCCCTCCCTCCCTCTCTCCTCCCCTCTCTCTGTGTGTATGTGTGTGTTACAAATTCTTAGAATATTTATCACTAAATTGGCATTTGCAATTTGCTGAATTAGTTCCTTCCATTATTATCAATTTTTTCCATTACAAACAGTGACAAAGCAAATAACGTTGTATGCACGTATGCACAAATATACATAAAAATAAATTTAACCACAATTTTTCAAAAGAAGAATTTCTTTGTGACAGCATATATGAATTTGCAATTCTGTATAGATATTGCCAAACTACCTGCCTAAGGGATCTATCCATCTCAACTCCCACCTGCACTGTATGAGAGTACAAGTTTCCCCATGTCCTTGACAGCAGAACATATTGTCAAACAACACTTGGATTTGTGCCCATCTTAAAGTTGAAATATATTATCTTGGTGAATTGTTTTTGTATATGTGAACAGAATTTTTAAGCCTTGTAGAATAGTCCATCATATGAATGAAACAAATTCTAAATATCTTTTCCTATAGTCAGACATACCATGTTCTGTCATTTGAAGTAGTACAGTGATAATATCTGAGAACACATCATTTTTTGCTTCCTTAGAATCTATTTCTAGCAGTGCATTTGCTAGATCTTAAGAATCTAAGGTCATGGACACATACTGTGAAACAGTCTTCTAGGAAAGTTTTACCTGATTTTCATCAGTTGTATGAATCAGATATCAAAAATTGGATTTTGATTTTTTTACAAGACTTGATAGTTATGCTAGCTAAGTTGTTAGCCCTGGGATGATGACAATATTACATTTATTAGAGGCTTATTATGTGCTATTTTCATCAACACTTTGTATATGTTATTTTATATAGGAACCCCATTTTATAGTTGAGGAACAAGAAGAATCCAGCTCTGAGCCAGAAATCTATCTATGTGTGAGTTTTCAGGTCCAACTACACAGGATTATGAAGGCTTATTTGGTAGGCTTCTCATGAAAAAGGAGACCTCCTTTCCCATATACGTGCTGAAAGTCAACACCCTTCAGGAAATGCAGTCAAAACACAGATGACTTCATCAAGGCCATAGAGAGAAGGAGAAGACCCTGGAGTTACTTTTATGTTCTTGAATTCACTCCTAGCTGATTTATTTCCTGCTACACCTAATCCTCGGGGATGGGAACTTCTTGTTTGGAATCTCTCAATTACAAGATTTTCTCACCTCTGTAGTGATGTAGATAATCTTCCATCCATGCATCACAATTCCACGGAGCTTGTGGCGAGGGGTGGGGGTTGGGAGTGGGGATGGAATAAGAACAAGAAGACTCTGGTTCTTTCCCTGATTTAGTCTTCTCTTACATTATGCAGCAGACAAGCCAATGGTTACTTAGATGTTACTTTCATTTTGATGTGTCCTAACCAGCTACTGTAAAACTAGGCAGCTCGGTTCCCTCCAAGCTCAACTCCTGAAAGACATTTAGCCTAATGGAGGTGGAATAACTAGCCAGATCTTCCTAACTAGTCAGTGCTGGGTTCCACATTGGAACTCTGGCTGCCTATTTAGAAAATAATATTCTTGATATTATATATGATTAGTTGAAAGCCATAAAATAAATTAGTGTATACAGAGTTCATAAATGGTATACTTTAAGGTAAGACTTGCTACACATTACAAATAATAAATAGGTATACGGTGTCAGATTTCCATGTCAACCCTCTAGAATTGAGATATGTCATTGAGGAAAATAAGTTTCTCCTGTATCTATAAACTCTAGAAAATTCTCAATAATTCCCATTAATTCTACTTGTAGATTTGCTTCTCTCTAATGACTATAAAAAGACTGTTACCTGCTCCTTTTGCAAAAAAAAATGTCTTTTCCCTAATCTGAAAAATGGTATATTTTGATTGTAATATAGGGTTCACATTGTTTGGCATTAATTTTAAAGCCAGGCATCTTTTGGTGCTGATAAACAGGCTATAACCGGGAAAATGATTCAGTTCCTACTACCTACATATTACTATCATTATGCTAGGACTCTGAGATGTATGTATGTGCATATTCCTGAGTGTTAGACAGCTTATGCAACATATGTAAGGCCCTAGGTTTGGTACACACACACACACACACACACACACACACACACACACACGTATTCCACTATGTTACCCTTGATTTAAAGTTTGCATAACATATTTTGTCTACATTATTACTTTCTATCTTTCTACATATTATTGAAAGCATATCTCATATATACAGTACAAACTAAACAAAAATGTTACCAATAATAGCGATAACTTTTCTTTACATAAATATTCATTTATTTTGTATTTAATGTAGGTACTGATATAGTAGGATTTATACCCATCATCTTTTTTTAAAGATTTATTTATTTATTAAGTATACAACATTCTGCCTCCATGTATGCCCACACGCCAAAAGAGGGCGCCAGATCTCATTACAGATGATTGTGAGCCACCATGTGGTTGCTGGGAATTGAACTCGGGACCTATGGAAGAGCAGCCAGTGCTCTTAACCACTGAGCCATCTCTCCAGCCCTATGTCCATCATCTTGATGTTTGTTTTTATTTTACTCATCTATTCTATGTCCACTTATTCTTTGCCTTTTTGATTAATAAAATTTTGCTATCTTTTAGAACTTAATACATGAATGTCATATTTATATCATTTCCACACCTTTGTGTTTCTTTCCAATTCCTGCTGTTTCCCATACTCTATCTCAAATCCATGGCCTCTTCAATTATTGTTTTACATACGCTCAACTTACTGAGTCTATTTAGTGTTGTTCATAAGTGCACGTCTCACATATTTTTCTGGCATTAGTATTTGGTCAACAATTTAGCTACAGTTACATAAAATTTTGTCCTCAAAAGCCACTCTGTATATCAGTATGGGATGTCATTAAATAACTAAAAATAATTCTACTGTTTGACACAGCTATACAATTCCTTGGCATATGCCCAAAAGACTTAACATCCTATTCCACAGATACTTGCTCAACAATGCTCATAACTGTTCTATTCACAATAGCTAGAGAAAAGAAACAACCTAAATATCTTTCAATAGAGAATGGATAATGAAAATGCAATACATACACTATAGAATTCTATTCAGAAAAAAAAAAGAAATCATGAAACTTTTCAGGTAAATGGATGAAACCAGAAAAGATCATATTGAGTGAGGTAGCTAAGACCCAGAAAGACAAACCTTGAATATCCTCTCTTGCTGAAGGTCCCTAGCTTCAAACCCTCAGATATGAGTTTAAACCAGGAATGTATAAAGGGATCATGGGGGCTGGGATTGAAAGAGGGATAACAGGATACAGGTGATAGTAAGTGAAAAATGGAATAATGGGAGGGGGGCTCCAATTGGAGAGGAGAGAGGGAGGGTCAATACAGGAGGAGAAGTGGAAAAAAACAAATAGCACTAAGGGTGTTTGATAAAACTTCAAGCAATCCCATTATTTTGTATTTACCTAAAACTGTTCACAATACCTACACACAAATATATGTATTGGCATGATATAGTTACAGATATAGATATGTATCTTAAAAAAAGCATGCCATCAGGCCTGACAATGCTTCCCCCAAAAAGCTATAGACTAATAAAATCCCTAGTACCATGCATGAAGAACCACATTTTCAATGGTTGATAAGAGCAGTCTAAGTGACTCTCAAACAATATAAACTATCAGTGTAGTCCTTGGTTTCTTCTCAGGAGTTAAGGATGCACCCATATTGCTGAAGACACTGTACAGTTGGATGATTATAAATGGACCTGACACAAAGCCTTTTTAGTGTAGTCTAGTTTCCATGGTTCCAGAAAATACTTTTTAAGTTGCCAAGGAATGTTGACCACTTTTGGGTGGGTTACTCAGTCTAGGGGTTGTAACCCACCCTGCAGTTCAGTTATTCCAGGGTCCCAGAGAGGCACTATCTGGAAGATATGGGCTGAGAGAGAGGAAGAAGGCCATGCTAGGTTTGTCAGAGCCTCCATTTATTAGAGATGGGGTGCAGCTTATATAGGGTAAGGAGTTGGGGGGTGGGCACAGGGGCCTGGGCTCTTGCCTCATGGTTCGCGTTCGTCACATGGTTGGTCAGGTCACGTAGGCCTGGAAGTCACAACTAGGAATTGACACACCTAGTTCTCCAGATAGTTTGGAATGTGGGGCGGGTTCCGCTAATAGATAGCTCTCCATTAACAGCCAATTTGGGTGTGGGGTAGGCTCTGTCAATAGAACGATTCTTAACACAATTATGGGTGTGGGGTTCTCTGCAGACTCCCCAGGGTGATGGTTCCTGTAATAATCCTAGGAGGAAACGGCTCCTGACAAAGGAAGGGAAGAAATTAATCAGGTCTACCCTGCTGTGACACCTATGAACTACAACAAAGATCAGCATAGCAAGCTATCCATAAATTTATACTAATATGTTTATGGTAACCAACAACTATTTAATTGAATCTAGGGCTCACTCAACAGGAGGGAAATCATGCCTGGTACTGAAATCCTTGCCAGCTTCCCAGAAGTAGTGAGGCTATATACCTTAAAAAAAGAATCTATTACAGTCACTTCACTAGAAAAGAATTCCTGACAACCTTCTAAATCTTATCACAACATCTACAGATAAGTGTAGCTATCGCTGCACATGAAAGAATTCTCGTTATATCAAATCATAGAAAACCACAACAGTACACAATACAGAGATTAAATGATCATGGAGAACCCAACAGATAGCTACATCACAGTTCTTACATCTATGGCTAAAGGAACATCATGGAAGAGAGAATAGAAAGACTATAAGATCCAGAGGACCAGGAAGTCTGTGATGAAATGGGATCCTCTAGAATTAGCTGCACAAACAAGGCTTGAACATTGACAATATCAATAGACATCCTAAGATTGTTAGAGGAAGGCCATTAGTTTGTCCCCAGCTGCTTAGCCCTGAAATAATCACACAGAAACTGTATTAATTAAATCACCACTTGGCCCATTAGCTCTAGCTTCTTATTGACTAACTAGTAAATCTTAATTTGACCCATTTTTATTAATCTGTATATCACCATGAAGTCATGGCCTACCAACAAAGTTTCAGCACATCTATCTCAGGTGGTGGATCCATGGCATCTCCCTCTCTGCCTCCTTCTCCCAACATCCAGTCCAGTTTTCCCCACCTACCTAAGTTCTGCCCCATCAACAGGCCAAAGCAGTTTCTTTTTTCATTAACCAATAAAAGCAACACGTAGACAGAAGGACCTCACATACCATAAGACAAATGAAGAAAAATTTAAGTGGATCCTACCCCTAAACAAAGAGCTACTGACAACTAACGACTTCTGTGAACAGGAGAATTAGCCTCTTCCAAAAATAAAACTTATTGGCTGACCAATTCAGAATGGTCACCTGAAACCATACATATACAAATAACAAAAAGGGACTGGAAAATAGTATTTATATGTTTATGTGCACACATAACAGTAATAATTAAAGAAAAAGAGACTATAAACTTGAGAGTGGGTGGGGCATAAGAGAGATTAGAGGGAGAGTACTTAGGATGGCCTGGAGGAACAAAAAGGAGATGAGAAAATGATGTAATTTTATTTCAATTAAAAATTTAAAAATGAAAATTTATATTGAAAATAAATACCCTATCAGAAATATTCAAATATCAAATAATATATTCATGTGCTCACTTAAAATTTATGTACATAGATCATTCTTTTTTCTTTCATATATTGTGTCTATGAAACTAATACACACAATTGCTTCTTTTTATTTCTGAGTAGTATTTCATATATGGATGAATAACACAATTTGTTTATATATTTTCTTTTTCAAGAACATTCTGGTCATTTTATTCAGTAGTTATTAAAATAAATATATCATGAACATTGATCTGTAAGTATTTCTATCAAATTTTTTTCATGTACATTTGTAAGCACCTAGCAATGCTAAGTGATCCATAGAGGGGTTCTATTAACTTTTACTTAAAGGTTGAACATGCATTTGGCCTTATTATATACCGATATATGGCATTTTGTCTGATACTTCTAAAACCTAACAAGCTTTAGACCTCACTTATTATACTGAATCATCTTAGGGTTGTTACACAGTCTTGTTTCACAGATAATAATGTTATGACAATTATCTTGAGGAGAAATCATCACTTATACTTACACAGTTTTAATGTGTTCATATCCTATTTCAATTCCAAGTTCTACTGTCTTTCCATTTTTCCCTGAATCATTTCTTCTAATATTTTTAGAGCACTCTGCAAAAATGTAATCCCCTTGATCTTTGTATGAAAATCTTCATTTATGATGCATATTTTGATAGACGTGGGCTTTTTATTTCATTTACTAAAGTATTTGTATGTGTGTGGGAGGGTGCAATGGCAGGTGTTGCAAAGTCAAATAATAACTTGAAGGAGTTGGTTCTCTCCTTCTATCATGTTTGTCTCAAGGATCAAATTCAGGTTTTCAGGCTTGATTGAAAGTACCCTTGACTCACTGAGCCATCTCTCCAGTCCCCACGGCCTCATGTTTTAAAAATAAGTTTAAAAGTATACTTCTATTACTTTCTAAAATAAGTTTTAAATGCCTTTGAAAAACGATCAATTGTCAACCATATTATTCCCCTTTGAAGGTTCTGTGTTTTCCCTAGCTACCTTTATAATATTTTCAATGACTTTGTTTAATCAACTCTTTATCCTTAATGTACATAAAGGTGATTTCTTATTATTTTTCAATTTGGAATTACTAAAATGTAAATCTTAGCTAGTGTATTTCATGAATTTTGAACAAATTCTCAGCCATTATCACTTGAAATATTACTTTTGGCTCAATCTTTCCCTTTCATTTATATTTCAAATACATAAATGTTAAAGCATATATCATAGCAACGGTATGATCATTTTTCTTTTACTTTTCTTTCTCTGCCTCACTTTCTCTTATATTGAACTACACCCCAGTTCACTGGCTGTAGACTTCTGTCTGCCATATCTATTGCTAAACACATGCATGTCTTTTCATTTCAGAGGCTTTAACTTTCATTTCTAAATGTTATATTGATGATTAAATGTTCTAATTGTTTTATATTTCCATATCTTATCTTACCCTTTTCCTCTCTTTTGGACATATTATTTAATACATCATTATAAAGTCACCCGCTAACCTCAGAATCAACTATATCTGGATCTAAATCTATTTTTTTCTCCTAATTTTTAATTTTTTTGTAGATGGAAGTTTCTGTCATACCTGGTCCCGCAGTTGTTTAGCCCCAAATAAACACTCAGAGGCTTATATTAATTATAAAGTATTTGACCTATTGCTCAGACATATTACTAACTGGCTTTTATGCTTAAATTAAACCACAATTTTTATCTATGTTTATTCATGTGGCTGGTATCTTTTCTCAGTGCAGCATCTTGCTTCCTCTGCGACTAGCTTGTGACTGCATCTCTGCCTTTTCTCTTCCCAGAATTCTCCTAGTCTGCTTGCCCTGCCTATACCTCCTGTCTGGCTGTTGATGAATCAGTGTTTTATTAAACCAATACAAGTGCCAAATCTTTACAATGTACAAGAGCATTATCCCACAGCATTCCTTATTGTGTAGCCAGAAAAAAAAATGTGTGCCAAGTGGTGTATATAAAAGAGTCATAGATACACAGATATTGCAGATGATTTTATCTTTTACCAGAGTCAATTTCCCATTTATTTCATTAGGCAATAAGGATGAGTGATTAATCAACTGATTCCAACTATGTGATCTGGACTACATTGCAACATTAGTATTCCCCAGTCAACATCTGACAAGTTATTATCCCTGGAGGATATAGGAGTTCTGGAAGTTAAAAAACTTTTGACTTTCAAATGTATTCAGCTTAGCTCTTTAGCTTCTTCAATCATTTTTGAACACTGGCAAAGTCTTACCAGGGTAACCAGCCATGTATTTCACATAACCCTCCCCCAAAGTTCTTTCTTTAAGAAAATTGGGGACGTGGTGACACATTTCTTGTTTAGTGAAAGAACTATGAAAACATTCCAAGGTGAAAACTGTCTGAGTGTTGGCATCACAATATTTTAATTTGTCCAGGCAGCCAGATGTTTGGAACATTTCTTTAGTTTTGGAAGCTATTTATTCTGTACTACCTGTTTACTCAGGTAATATTATATCCTTTTCAGGTCTCTGATGGAGTGAAAAATAAGATAGTTATAGTTACAGTTTTCATTGTTACAAATTCAGAAAAAAATCACAAAAAATGTATAAAGTGTATAAAGTTGAGAGACTTAAAAGCTTAAATTGTTTATCTAAGAAAATGTTTTGGGGTCTAAAAACATAGTTTTGGGTTGCTAATACAAGTTAGGATAGAAAGCAAATTAGGTACAAAACTTTGAACAAAAATAGGATAGATAATGGAGTATTTTCTCTGAATTTGCCAAATGAAAATGGACTGGACATTGTGAATGTAATTTTTACCTAATAGTTGCTCTTATTGTATATAGTTTTACTACACTTGAGTTTATTCTTTTTCTTGGGATATTTCCTCTGGATGATTTGTCCTTTTGCTTCTGGTGTTTTATTTGTCCAGAGGTCTTCAGATTCCTTAGTTGGATGCTTTCATTCTGGAAAGACAAAAACAAAAGCCAGCAGCAACCCTAACTTTGGGAAGTTTCTTTTTGGAAGGTGATAGCTGATAAAATGAAAATCTACTCTTAACAGTTAGTTTAGATTGAATTATCACACTGTTTGATGAACTATCACCTCTCCTAATCAAGAGGTCTCTCATGCTTGAATATAATCTTTTTCAATCTTGATGGTATTCATAGCTTTCCTTCTCCTGTAGAGACAAAAGCAAAACCTCTTCTCCAATGTAACACATATCATGGTTTCCATTGTGAGGTAAACACATCTTTAAAATACATAGGCTGGTTTAATTCAGTAGATTTTTTTTCTATTATCCAATATCTCTTCTCAGCTATCATTCATTTCTCATCAACTAAAAAATTTAAAGCTGATAAAGTATTGTGCAATGTAGCTATGAAGGTCTTTATTACCTCTTTCTTTTTATCTTTCAGAGTTCAATTAGATCTTTCTATAACTGCTTTCCCTGAGGGATTGTGTAGTATACCTGTAATATGTTTTATGTTGCAATATGCAATAAAATTTCATTTTACTAGAGATAAATGCTGGGGCATTGCCAGGCTTAATTTGTGCAGGCATCTTTATGATGACAATAACTTCTACATGGGTAATTATGGAGTCGGCATTTTAGAATTCAAAGCAGTTGCCCATCAAAATCCTGAATACGTATCTGTGGTATAGTGTATATACTTGAATTTTCCAAACTCCAAATCTGAAACTCATTCATTTGCCAAATTTCATTTCTTAGAGTACCTTTTGGGTTACTTCCTGTGGGTGGTAGGCTTGGTTATACAAAGAACAAGTAAGATATTTCCTTATGCTTTCCTTGACTGTTAGTAAGTGATAGAGAAATCTTTCTTCAAACCTTTGCTATTAACATGGTGTTTGTTATTAAAGTCTGAGGCTTCTACCAAATTTCCTACCAATAGTTGATCAGTTTCATCATTATCTTGTGATAGATGGCCTGATAGACCAGTATGAGATCTAATATATGTTATATACAAGAGATGATATATATTTCTGATTATTTCCTGTTATTGAATAAATAGCAAAGTTAATTATGAATCATCTGAAATAAGTTCAGAGGTTTCAATATGTAAAACAACTCTTCCTGCATATTGAGAGTCAGTAACTTGTTGTGGGATAATATTCTTGTACACTGTAAAGATTATCACTCGTACTAGTTTAATAAGACACTGATTGGCCAGTAGCCAGATGTGAAGTGTAGGTGGAGCAACCAGACCAGGAGAATTCTGGGAGGAAGAAAGGCAGAGAGTCAGTTACTAGCTAGATATAAGATGAGAATGCCTCACCGAGAAAAGGTACCAAGCCATGTGGCTACACATAGGCAAGAATTATGGGTTAGTTTAAGTTACAAGAGCTAGTTAAAAATAATGAGCTAATAGGCCAAACAATTTATAATTAATTTAAGCCTCCATGTGCTTCATTGGGAACAGGCATAACAGTAACTTGTGCCTAAAATAACTATATTAAGAGGTTTGGAAAAACCTAATAATATCATGAGACTAGCATATAATTCTGACTTTTAAACAGAATCATATGGGCTATGAGCTACTTTATTTACATTTCCTGACACATAACCTGCCATTTCTTGTTTATCTGCATCACTATAGAATGTAGGGGCTTCAGAATTTGTGTACCCCATACAATGTGAAGAAGGTTCCAATTATTTTTCTTTTATAAACTGAAGTCTCTTGCCTTAGGGATATTTATTGCTAATACCTCCAAAAAAATACAGCAAGCTCTTTCTCAATGTTCATTTTCTGTTCATAATGAGGCAATTTTAGCATTAGTAAAAGGCACTACAATTTTTTTCTGAGTCTGTCCTTGTTAATTGACAAAGTCATAATTTTCCTTTCAGAATCAGTTCAGAAATCTTTTCTACATTGGTTTTATTTTAACTTTATTTTTTACTTTGTATGAAAAAATCCATTCTAAAAATCATTCCACATAAGAATTCCTGTGGAAGACTGCATAGAAGATAAAATAACCAGACTATAATCAAGCACTAGATCTAAATGACCCACATGTGCATCCTATAATTTCTTTTCTACCAAAGCCAATTCTCTCTCAACATTAACTGATAACTTTCTTGGACTATTTGAGTCCTTATCATCTTTTAGGTTTGAAATAAATTACCTAGTTGTTGAGTTGTCTATCCAGTTGTGGAACATAACCAGTTAATATCTCCTAATATTTTTTTAAAAAATTATTGAGTTTGTAATTATTATTTCCTGATTTGTACTTTCTATGGTTGTTTTTTTTTTTTTTTGTAAACCTATTTTATATCCTAAGTAATCTATAAACCTTCCTCTCTGTACTTTTTGGGTATAATTAATAATCCCCAACAATGCAAAAATTTCTTTACCTCTTCAAACATTTTTTCCTAAGGTATCTGAGTATGAATCAACTAGTAAGATACACCATATAATGGTAAATTATAGATTGAGAAAAGTTTATGAATTATTTCCAATAGTTGTTGTATAAAAATATTAACACAAGTTGGGGCTCTTTAACTTCCCTTGTAGAAGAACTTTCCACTAATACCTTTTAACAGACTGGGACTTATTATAAGTAGGCACTGTGAAGGGAAATTTTTCCCTATTCTGTTCTTGTAAAGGTATAGTAAAAAAGCATTCTTTTAAATCAATTGCTATACTAGACAATCCTTTAGGTAATAAAGATGGCAAGAAAATTCCAGGCTGTAAAGCACCCATTGGCTAGATCACCTTATTAATAGCTCTTAGATCTTTTTACCATTCTCCATTTTCCAGTTTTCTTTTCAGAGACAAATATAAGAGAATCAAAACATCTAACTTTCTGATTTTTCTTAAATTTTTTAGAAATCACTTCTTTTATCCCAGTGTCATCATAAGTATGAAATCCAATATTGCCTGCATTTCAAATGCATTCATCTGTTGGTGCTGATCTTGCCGTTAAAGATCTAAATCACCCATTTGCATTCTGAATTAGCATTTTAAAAAGCCAATAATTCAGTTAATATTTGTCTAACTTCTGGATATGATATCAATTCTATTTACAGCTGAAGTCAATATTTGTAAAAAAAATTAGTGAAGGTTTCTTTTGGGCCTTGTATAATCGTATTGAATGACTCAGTCCTCTTTTCTAATTCTTCAATCCTGTCCCAATATACAGCATAGAACCAAGATGTGATCAAATGAAATCTACCTTTGCAAATAAACATACTGACCTTCACCAAGGAGTTGATCTTGACAATTTTCAATACCTCTAGCCATATTTTGTTATTCTATGGCCATAGTTTTCTCTCTCCACCATGTTTTCTATTGTAACTGAAGGTCAGCTTCCAATATTCCAATACTGCTATGGCTAAATCTTTCCAATCTTATGAAATAATTCTATTCAGAATTACCCATGAATTTAACATGGATTTCACAAAAGGTGAATGCATTCCATATGAAACTACTGCTTCCTTAAATCTCCTCAAATCTAACATTCTACAGGATCCCAATTAACTTCTGAATGGCATTGGTAGTATGCCTCATCTGGAGGTCACTCTTGAATAGGAACTGGATAAGTTAAGCTTAATTTCTAATAACCTTGGATTGTTCACCTTCAGTTTCATAATGTAATGGTGCAGTAGGTCCTGCTCTAAACTCCTCTGCTCATATGTAAATATTTTTCTTAGTTTCATTCATAGGTCTTTCTAAGGATTGTATCTTCTCAGCCAATATTTTTGTGTTGGGATTGTTATCAAACCACTCTTTTGAAGGCTAAAATACAAATTATCAAACTTATAATGATTATAATCAACATTATATCAATCTTAAGTTGATTATCCAGTCATTTAATTCTTTTCATTTTTAACTATCCATTGTGGAACTGTACAGAGATCTAACTGCCTGCATCGTAAAAGTCTTGTCCATTTTTAATGTGGGTGAAACTCTTTTTTTAAAAAAATCTAAGTCCCCCCCCCTTTAAGAACTCCCAGGTATCTCATCATATATGCTGAAAATGGCAGTGAAGTGTGAGGTTACTGTCATCACATTGCTCAACTGTATAGAAAATGCAAGCAGGACATAGCCTGGCTGAGGGGACCTTCAGCTGCTTGTGTGTAGTTGGGGGCTAAGAGTGTGTGGCTGTGGCATCAGCAGTAAAAACCTGAGTGGCTGTTGAAGTGACTAACCTGTGGTGGCAGCAGCCTGAGAAGGGAGTCCAGGGAAATCTTGCAACTCATTATGAGAGGGATCCAGGTGCCTGAAAAGCAGACACAGGAGGATTTGCAGAAGGAGCCCCATGTGGTGGGAAATGAGGGCCTGGAATACCTTAGTGACAGAGTCAGCTCTTGGTGATTGTCTAAATCCTGCAGCATTTCAGACCTAGCTGCCAATACCCCATTTTTAAATTGATTTGGTTTTTTCTAAATTGATAAAAAAAAAATACTTTCCCATTCTGTAAGCTGCTTCTTTGTCTTTTTTTAAATATTTATTTATTTATTATGTATACAATATTCTGTCTGTGTGTATGCTTGCAGGCCAGAAGAGGGCACCAGACCCCATTACAGATGGTTGTGAGCCACCATGTGGTTGCTGGGAATTGAACTCAGGACCTTTGGAAGAGCAGGCAGTGCTCTTAACCTCTGAGCCATCTCTCCAGCCCCTACTTCTTTGTCTTAATGGTAGTGTTCTTTGCCTTACATAAGCTCTTCAGTTTCATTAGGTCCCATTTACTAATTGTTGCTCTTAGTGTCAGTGCTCTAGCTAGAACTTCAAGTACTATATTGAATAGATATGGAGAGAGCAGACAGCTGGTCTTGTTCCTGATTTTACTGGAATCACTTTGAGTTTCTCTCCATTTAATTTGATGTTGGCTGTCAGCTTGCTGTATATTGATTTTATTATGTTTACATTCATTCCTTGTATCCCTGATCTCTCCAAGACTTATCATGAAGGAGTGTTGAGGGTTTTTTTGATTTTTTTATTTAATTTATTTGTTTATTAAAGATTTCTGCCTCCTCCCCGCCACCGCCTCCCATTTCCCTCCCCCTCCCCTGTTCAAGTCCCCCTCCCTCATCAGCTCAAAGAGCAATCAGGGTTCCCTGACCTGTGGGAAGTCCAAGGACCACCCACCTTCATCCAGGTCTAGTAAGGTGAGCATCCAAACTGCCTGAACATAGCGGACAATGAGGACTACTGAGAACTCAAGAACAATGGCAATGGGTTTTTGATTCTACTGCACGTACTGGCTTTGGAGGAGTGTTGAGTTTTGTCAAAGGCTTTTTCAGCATCAAATGAGATGATCATATGTTTTTTTTTTCAGTTTATTTATATGGTGGATTACATTGACAGATTTTCATACATTGAATCATCCCTGTATCTCTGGGATAGAGCCCACTTGATCATGGTGGATGATTTTTAATGTGTTCTTAGATTCTGATTGCCAGTATTTTATTGAGTATTCTTGCATCAATGTTCATGAGGGAAATTGGTCTGTAGTTCTCTTTCTTAGATGAGTTTTTGTGTGGTTTGGGTATCAGGATAACTGTAGACTCATTTAAAAAAAGTTTGGCAATGTTTCTTCTGTTTCTATTATGTGGAACATGTGAGGAGTATGGATATTAGCTGTTCTTTGAAGTTATGGTAGAATTCTGCATGGAAACCATCTGGCCCTGGGTTTTATTTGGTTGGGAGACATTTGATGACTTCTATTTCCTAAGGGGTTATAGATATATTTTAATTGTTTATCTGGTCTTAATTTATTTTGATATGTAGTGCCTATCCAGAAAATTATCCATTTCTTTTACATTTTCTGATTTTGTGGAGTATAGGTTTCAAAGTATGATCTAAATGTTCTTTGGATTTCCTCAGTCTCCGTTGTTATGTTACCTTTTTCATTTCTGATTTTGTAACTTTGGATATTCTTTATCTGCCTCTTGTTTAGGTTGGACAAGGGTTTGTCTATCTTGTTGATTTTCTCAAAGAACCAGCTCTTTGTTTCATTGATTCTTTGTATTGTTTTCTTTGTTTATATTTTATTGATTTCAGCCCTCAATTTGATTATTTCCAGCCATCTACTCTTCCTCAGTGAGTCTACTTTTGTTTGTTCTAGGGCTTTTAAGTGTGCTGTTAAGTAGTTAGTATAAGATTTCTCCAATTTCTTTATGAAGGCACTTAGTGTTATAAACTTTCCTCTTAGCACTGCTTTCAAAGTATCCCATAAGTTTTGGTATGTTGTGCATTCATTTTCATTGAGTTGTAGAAAGTCTTTAATTCCTTTCTTTATTCCTTCCTTGACCAAAAGTGATTCAGTTGAGCATTGTTCAATTTCCATGAGTTTGTAGACTTTCTGCAATTAGTGTTGTTGATAAATTCTAACTTTAAGACATGGTGGCTGATAAGACACAGGGTGTTACTCCAATTTTTGTTATCTTTTGAGTTTTGCTTTGTTACCAAGTATGTGACCAATTTTAGAGAAAGTGTCATGAAGTGTTTTGAAAAGGTATATTATTTGTGTTTGGGTGAAATGTTCTATAGATGTCTGTTAAGTCCACTTGAGTCATAACATCTGTTAGTTCCCTTATTTCTCTGTTAAGTTTCTGTCTAGGAGACCTGTCTATTGGTGACAGTGTAGCATTGAAGTCTCCTACTATTGGTGTGTAGGGTACGGTGTGAGATTTAAGCTTTAGTAATGTTTATTTTATATATGTGTGTGCTCTTGTATTTGGGGCATAGATGTTCAGAACTGAGACTTCATCTTAATGGACCTTTTTTTTCCTGTGATGAGCCTGAAGTCTCTTTCTCTGTCTCCTTTGATTTATTTTAGTTTGAAGATTTTTTTGTTAGATATTAGGATAGCTACTCCCACTTGTTTGGAGAAGATTTGATTGGAAAATCTTTTCCCAATGCCTTCCCTCTGAGGTAATGACTGTCTTTGTGGTTGAGGTATGTTTCTTGTACGTAGCAGAAGGATGGATCCTGTTTTCATATCCATTCTGCTAACCTGAGTCATTTTATAGGTGAATTGAGTCCATTGATATTAAGAGATACTAATGACCAATGATTGTTAATTTCCATTGTTTTTTGGTGTTAGTATTTTTGTGTTTTCCTTCTTTGGTGTTTGCTGGTGTGAAGTTGTCTATTGCCTGTGTTTTTGTGGGTATAGTTAGCTTCCTTGGGTTGAAAGTTAGCTTGGGTTTTTCTTCTAGTACTTCCTGTAATGCTGGCTTTGTGGATAGGTGTTGTTTAAATCTGATTTTGTCATGGAATATTTTGTTTTCTCCATCTATGCTGATTGAAAGCTTTGCTGGGTATAGTAGTCTCGACTTGCATCCATGGTCTCTTAGTGTCTGCAGTACATCTTTCTAGGACCTTCTGAATTTCAGAGTTTCCATTGAATAGTCAGGTGTAATCTGATAGGTCTGCCTTTATATATTACTTGATCTTTATCCTTTGTAGCTCTTAATATTCTTTCTTTACTCTGCATGTTTAATATTTATATTATTGTATGGTGAGGGGACTTTATTTTTTCTAGTCTATTGGGTGTTCTGTAAGCATCTTGTACCTTCATAGGCATATCCTTCTTTAGGTTGAGAAAGTTTTCTTCTATGATTTTGTTGAATATATTTTCTGTGACTTTGAGCTGGAGTTCTTTTCTATCTTTTATCTCTATTATTCTTAGGTTTGGTCTTTTCATAGTTTCCAGATTTCCTGAATGTTTTATGTTAAGGATTTGATAGAGTTGACATTTTCTTTGACCAATGAATCTATTTCCTCTACCATAACTTCAACTCCTGAAATTCTCTCTTCCATCTTTTGTAACTTGTTGGTTAAGGTTACATCTGAAGCTTCTGATTGTTTCCCCAGCTTTTCTACTTCCAGAATTCCCTCAGTTTGTGTTTTCTTTATTTTCTCTATTTCAATTTTCAAGTCTTGAACTGTTTGAACTGTTTGCTTCACCTGTTTGAATGTTTTTTCCTTGACTTTCTTTAAGTGACTTGTTGATTATTTTTTTCCAGTTTTTAGTTTGCCCTTTCCTCCATTTCTTCAAGGGATTTTTTTTCATTTTCTCTTTAAGGGTCTCTATCATCTTCATAAAGTTATATTTAAGGATATATTCTTCTGATTCTTCTGGGTTAGGGTGTTTAGGTATTTATTTTATAGGACCACTAGGTTCAGGTGTTGCCATGTTGCTCTTTTATTGAATATATTCTTGCATTGGCACCTACCCATCTCTTCCTCCAATTGGTGCTTCATGGGGTCTCTCCTCCTCCAATGGTGAGGCCTGTGGCTTAGGTGGTCGCTCTTCCTCCTGGTACAGGTGGAACCGTGTCTATGCTAGTTGCTGATGTGCCTCTGAAAGGTCCTCTCTAAGGTGCAGTCAAGCCCAAGTCTCCAGTGGTCATAGGTGCAGAGGGGGATGGTTTCAGGTATAAGGAGGCTGCCCTGGGGTCTCTGGGGCTTCACTGGATGGGGTTAGAGCACAGGATGTGCCTCCAGAGCCTAGGGTCTAGAGATCAGGGCCCTACATCCATGAATCCAGACACTCACCTTCGAGGGGCAGTCAAGGTCAAGGATCCAGTGGTCAGAGATGCAGTAGGGGCTGGTTGCAGGTGTGTGGAGGCTGCTCCCAGGTCTCTGGGACTTTGTTGGGTGGGGTTAGGGGTGGGACACCGGATATGCCTCTAAGGGCTAGGGGCTAGAGAGCGGAACCCTCCAGCCATGAACTCAGACACTCAGCTCTCCAGGGGCAGTCCAGGGCCAAGGCTCCTGTGGAATACCTTTAGTCTTATAACTCGTTCCAAATGAACACTCTTGGCTTTTGTCACATTCCCAAAAGATATCCTCTGACTCAAAATGAAGATATCTTTTCTCAGATTATGCTTCTATTGGACATAGCCTTTTAAAGTTGCCCCCATGGAACACCAGGGATACTTGTTTAGCTTATTCTAGAGTACAGCTGTGTGTGTTTGTCTGTCCATTAAGAGTGCAAGCTTCTGATAATCATTAAAATTATCTTTGTATCTTCAGACTTTAGATGTATACAAGATATTCAGTGAAATCCCATGGAAACACAGGCTTGAATGGACAGATCACTTTATATCTTTCTACTTCATGAACACTGGTATTTTCACAGAGGAGAAACATTTTTTATAGGAATATCATCTGACAGTATTACAGCAGACAAAAATTATAAATAGAAAACCTAATCCCACATTTTTTCCTCTTAAGAGATGTAGTCTCACATAAAACAAAGACCTAAGGTTCTAGAATAGACAGTTTACATCCCCCACCCCTGGAATTCTAAGTCCTCTATTCTAGTGATGGAAAATAATAATAACAAATACTTCTGATACTGAAAGACTTAGGTGAGTCTCAAAAAGTCCTGCCCAGTCCTGCAGCCGTTAAGTCCCAAAGAATCACACAGAGGTCTACATTAGTTATAAACTGATCAGCCCATTAGCTCAGGCTTCTTATAAACTCATTCCTATAACTTACATTAGGCCATAATTCTTGTCTGAGTAACCACGTGGCTTGGTACCTTTTCAGCGAAGCAGTCACATCTTGCTTCCTCTGAGGCTGGGTCCCGACTTTAGACTAAAACTTCCCTCTTCCCAGAATTCTCCTTGCCCCATCTCTACTTCCTGTCTGATTACCCCACCTATACTTCCTGCCTGGCCACTATCCAATCAGTTTTTATTTAAAATGCAGGTGACAATTGTCCCACAGCAATCTACCTTTTCCTTCATATTTGAATTATATTAATAAAGTTATGGTTTTAGTAACTGTGTACCTACAATTTCATCTTATAATTTCATATATAATTTGCAAATATAAAACTGCCAGGTCATGACTGTTTTATTAATAAATTGACTATAAGCAGTTTCATAGAGCAAAGGTTATGGTTACTGAAGGCTTAAAATCTTGGCTCTGTTCCTTACTGGCCATATAACCTTGGCTATATATTAGTTGACCTGTGTGGGTGTCAGTTTTTTATTGGTAAACAGGTGGCAGTCAATAGTACACATCTTAAAGCATCACTGGAAGAAAACATTCCGTGACTATGTCCTAGTCTGCACTGACAAAATGCTTGCCACTAGCCACATGGGACAACTCCTGTTAGATCAAGTAAGTAACTCAATTCAATTTATTTTATTCTGTTCTAACTAATGCAAATGTAATTTAGAATGGTAACACACATGACTAGTGGCCACTTCCCTGAAAAGCAGTCTTAAAACAAACACAGCATTTAATTCAATGAATGGTATAAGTGTAATCCACGCCACAGAAAAGTGGCACACAAGTCAATCTTCTTCTACCTAAATCTCATGAATATTTTTTTCCTAATAATTTTGCTTTTCGACTAATTTTCCCCCTTGCAAGAGGAATGGGTTTCAGAAAACAACTGACTGCTCAGCACACCTCCCCCCACCTTCTCTGGGACCAACATATGTACTGCATACTTACCCTATTTTGAAGAATTTTTCCACCAGTAATGGATCCTGGATCTAGTCAGATTCTAACAGTGTTTTTACTACTATTGCTAGACTTTTAAAAGTATAAAGCTTTAGCATAAGTTTCTTATTTGGATTAACTTACAAGAGGATTTTATTAATGTGCTTGAAATAAATAAATTACTCAACCGTTCTAAACCTTAATACATCTAATGCTTCTCAAAACTCACTCTGTAACTTATCTTGCTTTTTAAGAAGGTTAGAAGATGGTTTAATGTTTCACCCTTAACTTGGAAAGGGTGTGATCTCAACATTAATAACCCCATGTCTATCTCAATATAGCAATGCTACTCTACTTTGCAAACAGCCCTAGGACATCAAACCAAATTTTTTTCCCAGCAAAAGACTCTGTGAACAATAAAAATGATCAAGGTTTCTTCTCTTGCTATAGGACAGGAGCCAGCTGAGAATATGAGAACAATTGCTTTAAGAAATAATTGAAGGTCTAAAGTTTTCAGATGTTTTAAGAAACACACAAGCCAGAAACATGTTAGACAGACACAGTCCTTCCATTTACCATTCTATATTCTAAGACAGGAAATGCAGAGATGCAACTGCAATGGTCTGGCATCCTCAATGAGGATGACAAGGGAAACTGGCCTGCTGTAACAGGGAGGAAGCAGAGGATATGGGGGTGGCGGCACACACATGTCACCTCAGCACCCGAGAAGTTAAGCAGAGATTACTGTTTTTTAGTTTGAGGTCAACCTGGACTATGTAGCAAGGTCGATGCCAGTTTAGACGGCACAATGAGACTCTGTCCAATAGAGACAGAGACAGGCGGCGGGGGGGGGGGGGGGGGGGGGGGGGGGGGGGGGGGTAATTAAACACAGTTTTTTTTTCACCACATCAGTTCTTTATTTAAAAAGAAATTTTAAAACAGAGTCTCACATAGTACAAGCTAAGCCTCAAACTTGTAAATAGATGGCTGGCCGCGGGCTTCTGATCATCCTCCAATAGATGAGACGAGGGCTGTGCGTCTTTCTGATGCTCCTCCACGTACCTCTCGGTAGATGAGACCTGCACTGTGCGTCTTTCTGATGCTCCTCCATGTATTTCTCTAGTGCTGGGTTTTCAGAGTGAACCACCAGAACTGGCACCTCATTTTGCTCCACAGCTGGAGAACCCTGGATGTCTGTTTGTTTGCTTGGTGGTGGTGGTGGTGGTGGTGGTGGTGGTGGTGGTGGTGGTGGTGGTGGTGTGTGTCAGTTTGACGTAAACTAGGTTAATCAGAGAAGGGAAAACCTTAATTGAGAAAATGCTCCATCAGATTGGCCTGGAGGGAACCTGTGGGGCTTTTTCTTAATTAATGAATAGTATGGGAGGGTCCAGCCCCTGTGGGAGGTGCCACTCCCAGGCAGGGGTTCCTTGATTGTATAAGGAAGCAGGCTGAGCAAGCCAGGGAAGCAGAGTTTCCCCCATGTTTTGGTTCAGTTTGTGCTTTGACTTCCCTTCTTGGGGTACTGCAACTGTAAGCTGAAGTAGCCCCTTTCTTTCTCCCCAAGCTGCCCTTGGTCATGGCGGTCTTTATCATAGCTGCCCTTGGTCACAGCGGTCTTTATTATAGCTGCCCTTGGTCATGGCGGTCTTTATCATAGCAACACAGTTTTTAAAGTATGTGTTGGTATCAAAGCTAGCAGCTAGAAACTATTCAGTTCTAACAGAATCTTTACTTTTTGTCAAAGAGAATTTTTTTCTGAAGTAATTGGCAGTGCAGTTTAAACAGCATTTGGTTTGACTCAGATGTAACAATAAAAATGCTGTCTACTTTTAATCTCATTCCAAGGCTTAATTTCCTGTGATTATAGCTCTCAGCTTTGAAAATTAGGACTAGCTACTTCAAGCAGGATGTACATAGTGTCCTTTCCTCTACAGAGACCCAAGTCCTCTCTGTCTCTCAGACTGATTAAGTCCACCTCCACAATCACTTGAACTGGGGAGAAAGGAACTTTCTAAATAAAAGGAAGTTGTGATACAGCAAGAGAAGATGTCATGCAAGTGGCAATTAGCATAGCACATGCTACCTCTAACTCTTCTCGGAACCTGTAAGGACTAATGGCAAGCATTTTGGTAACAATTGCTATGCTTTACTGACCATAACACTGTTTATGATTTGTCCTAATAAGTAACTAATACTATGAGGAAATGCATAATTAAAGATGAAGTTAAAGCGGGGAGGGGAAACTTGCTAGCTGAATCAGGGCCATGATTTTGAATTATTTATAGGCCCAATGCTTTCTTTCTTTTTGAATTTATTCTTCTCTCAGATAATACATCCCAAGCACAGTTTTCCCTCTTTCCCCTCCTCCCAGTCCCCCCAACACACACACCACCCCTCAACACAAGTACTTTCATCCAGCAAATTCACTCAGAGATGTACATGGCCAATAACCCAACATGAAAACACTGTGGGGTGTTTGGTTCACTACTCTTATCAAAAATCAGTATCTAAACAGCACCTGGCCCCTACTGCACAAAATCAGCAGGATAGATTACCAAAATGAGGTCCTAATAGGATACCAAAGGGCTAAAGCCAGGGGACTTCTGTTTCAGTGGTACAATATGTTATCAGCATCCAAAATGCAAAACACCCATGGGCTATAAATGAAGACATTTTCTTCAATATACTAATAAAAGTTAGAGGTAATTTAAAAATAGGAACAGACCATTACCATTCCGAAAGTACAGAGCAAAGAAAAACCAGGCTTTTCTTGTTGTTGAGGCAGTAAGCAACTCAGATCACGGATACATATAACCCCAAATGTCAAACAGAACAAGACCTTGGAAAAACTCAATGAAATATATAGTTTGTGTGTCTTTCTACTGTAACAAATGTCCTTAGAAGGAAATATGCCATGCTCTTCAAATGGGAAAAATTACCTGAGAAAAAAGGTGTACATTTACAAATTCTGAAAATGGGAGGTGATGGTTTTGCAAAGTGAGATTAGAGACCATGGGGAGGGGGAAGCATTTTTCTTTATGTCTAGGACTGTAGAAGAGGAAAAGGAAAAGGCAGGGAAGGGAGGAAAGGGAGAATCTAAAGCTTTAGTTTAGATGGCTCAGGTTTTTATTTTTTTAGGGGGAAAATATGGGCAGAGAAGTTGATTATATTTGTTTTTTTTCCCCTGAGACTGGGGGGAAAAATTTAGTCGATTCTAAATGGTATAAAAGGGTTCTCTCAAGACAATAAAGTGTTCAATTACACATTGTTAGAGTTTGTAAAGTACTTACCAGGGCATAAGTTTCCAAAAAATTCCCCAAGTAGGCGACAATACTAATTAATAACTATACCTTATACATTTAGGTGCAAAACTAATCATAGGTAGTCAGAACAGGTAACAAAAGTCTCTCTAATTGTAGCTACTTGGGATAATGGGGCAGGAATTATAAGTTTCCATGCCTACTAGGCTACAGAGTGAGTTCAAGATCAGCCTAGATATCTTAGTGAGATCCTGTCACAGAACCATTACAGACAACCACGACTGCATATAATGCAGAGGTCAACAGATCACAGAGAGCCTAGCCCCAGCAGATATAACTTCAACGCATCTCCTGCACCAAGGACTCTGGGAACATCATGAAAGATGGGGCAGAAAGGTTGAAAGAGCCAGAGGGCCAAGAAGTCCTCTGGAAGGCTGTGTCTCCTAGACATGACTGCCTAAATAAGACCTGAACATGATATTGACAGATATGCAAGAAAAAGATCTCACAGGGGCCTACCCTTATACAAAGAACTGTAGGCAAATAGACACTCCCAGGCACGAGTCCCCTAATTGCTTATCCAATACAGAGTGGACAGGCCAGAATTCATATACACACAAATAAAAATGGGCTCAGCAAGCTGTTTTGATGTCTTTGTTACATACACACACACACCACCACCACCACCACCACCAACAACAACAACAACAACAAAAGCAGCACCACCATCACCAACAATAATCAAAGAAAGGAGGCCATCACTTTGAGAAGAGACAGGTATGGGAACATGGGAGGAACTAGAAGGAGGGGACATGGGAGACGTTGGAGGAAAGGGATAAATGATAAAATTATATTTTAATTAAAATATACTTTTTAAAGTTAGAGAACTGGATTTATGTAGTTTAGTGGTTGAGCATTTACTTAGCTGGTATGGGAACCGAGGCTTAATCACTAATACTGAACAACAAATTAACTTTATGTTTGTACAGATATGCATATGAATGTATTTATATGTATCTCGAGATTACTGATAGGCATACAGCTACCTGTCAGTAAATATTATATTCCTTGCCCCTTCACTAAATCTAGGCCCAGAATTAAACAACTGTCACACTTAAGATGTCTTGAAAACTTTCTTTATGGTATTTGGGCAAATAGTTGTCAAGAAAATAACCTATATTCTTTTCAAACCATTTACATATCCAGATCATTAGTTTACAAGAAGCAGGGGAGCAATTAGTACATCGTGTATGTAAACAAAAGGTACCACTTTCTACAATCATCTTTAGCTCTTTCAACTGAGAAGGCAATCAGCATCTTAGTCAAAGATTGTAAAACACAAAGGATCGTGAAGATTCCTTTTTGCCTACACCTGCCCCACTTCCTTTCCTTTCCAGACATTGTTATTAGTTAAGAATTCATTTTCAGGGTTAGCGAGTGGGTGGGTAGAGGCACTAGCCACCAAGCCTGATGACCTGAGTCCAATCCCATGGAACCACACTGTGGAAGGACAATGACTCGCAAAAGTGTTCTTGGATATTTACATGCTTATCACGGCACTTGCACACCCCCAAACATACTAATTACAGTCTAAATACAATTCTTTTCCAGAAAGAGAAGGTAGGCTTGATTTTGATCTCTTTCAAATGTCTCAATAGATCTTAAACATCAGTTCTTTAATATCTTCACTTATTTTAAAACTTCTGCCTCTGTCGAGAACCATATCCTTTCTTTTTCTTTAGTTAGACTGTTGTATTTCCATTTTCTCCTACAGTTGGAATTTCAGAAGGCATTGAAAGCATTTTCACTATTGGTATATATAATGTGTGTGCACCCAGGACATGTGCGGCAACCTTCTATCTGGTTTGAGATGGAGTCTCTTACTGTTTGCCATTTCACGGGAGTTTTCAGGAATTCCTCTCTCCACATCTCATCTCCTTGAACAAGCCTTGCATTAGAGGTGAATGCTTCTACATCCAGCTTTCTGAAGATGTCAAGAGAAGAATTCAGGTCCCCAGCCTTGAAGGGCAAATGCTTTAACCCTTTAAGCTCTCTGCCCAGCCCCACAATTTTACTTTTGATAATATAGTAGCTTGCGAGGTACACGTCGTCTCTTGAGAGAGATGAGAGATCTACTTTTAAGAAAAATGCCCTAAGTTCTTTTCTTTTCTTTTCTTTTCTTTTTTTTTGTGGTTTTTCGAGACAGGGTTTCTCTGTGGTTTTGGAGCCTGTCCTGGAACTAGCTCTTGTAGACCAGGCTGGTCTCGAACTCACAGAGCTCCTCCTGCCTCTGCCTCCCTAGTGCTGGGATTAAAGGCGTGCGCCACCACCGCCCGGCTCTTTTCTTTACATTCCTACAGAGTTGTCTAATTTCAGAACAGCTGTCTAATACAGTATAACCAGAGCTTTACAAACTGGTCTCACCTAATGCTACATTTAGCTTTCCAAAAGAGCTAAATATAGCAAGTAGTAGTTTCTGATCATCTGAATTAATTCATTTACTTGAAGCTTTTTTTTTTCACATGCCCTGTTTTACTAAACAGAATACCCAAAAAGAATCACATGTTTTTTAAATCATCGACATTTTAGTTCTTTGGATTATTGGATTTGGTTCTTTGCATAGAAGGTTTCATAGGATGCTGGCCTTTACTTCTCAGCAAAGGTCAGCTGGGAATATTATGGGCATTTAGTGGGTAGAGGAAGCCAAAGATGCTGCTAAACTTCCTACTAACATAAAGCAAAACCCCACAACAAATACTCATCTATTCCAAAGTGTCTCTAATATAGATCCTTAATTTGCCTTAGTTTTTCTGAATATAAAATATAAAAGCACTTAACCCTCCACATTCTAAACAAGAAAAGAAGTCTCCAGCTACAGTCAAATGTCCCTTGCATTAGAAAGTAGAAGCAGGGGAAGATAAAAAGCATAATGAACTTCTGCTCTACTAGAAATACTATATTGTGTCATCAAAACTGATCATTGAGCCAGCGTAGTGGCACACCCATGTAATTTTGGTACTCAGGAGGTTGAGGCAGGGAGATTTCTCCAATCCTAAATAAAACCAATCTGAGCTCCATAACGAGTTCTAGAACAGCCTGGATTATGGAATTGCAGCATACACAAAAATAATAGAAGAAAAACAAGATCCTAGGGATTATAATAAGTTTTAATCTTTATATTAAATAAGGATAACAAATTAAACACTTCATGATAGCTGGAATATCCTAAAACAAGATTTTGAAAGTGCAATTACAAATTGGCCAGTTTCTCTGCAATAAGGTCTGATTTCAGCTGAGTCTCAGCTAAAGCCAAAGTCATCTGCACATAACTGCTGCCATTCACTTTCAGATTCAAGTCCTTTATCATTCTTTCTCTCTGCACTTCCTGCTTGTGCAGACAGATCTTGTCCTCTTCCTCTGAAGCAGCTGCAGGACTATTCTTTGCTTCATTTGTCTTATGCATAGCTCCATCTCTAGCATACTCAAAGGCAGAAGTGGAAAGAGAACAAAAGGTAACTAGTTCCTTCTCCAGAGTGTCTAACCAGTGACCCATTAGGAAAGCCTCATTTCCTAATCTCAGATAACTGAAGAAACATCTTTCAGGGAGAACTCTGATCAGTTGGTCAAGACAGTGGAACAAAATTCCCTCATTCCTGAAATAAAAGACAGACATAATGTGACCCAGTTGCAACAGCACACAACAGTCACATGCAAAAGATTACAGCAGTCAATTAATATGCATTCGTAAACACTAAGATGGATAATAAAAGATGCATACTTTCGATAATAAAATTCGGATTAAATCAGTATCCATCTCACTAGCAGTCCGGTTACTGGCCTGACTATGAATCTTTTGCTTAGTAAGAAGAACAGCATAATAGTCACTGAAAATGGAATTCTACACAGGATTGTTATTAGACCACTCACACACATGGAAAACAGAATTCTACACAGCACTGTTATTAGACCACTCAGACACATGGAAAATAGAATTCTACACAGGACTGTTATTAGACCACTCACACACATGGAAAACAGAATTCTACACAGGACTGTTATTAGACCACTCAGACACATGGAAAATAGAATTCTACACAGGACTGTTATTAGACCACTCAGACACATGGAAAATAGAATTCTACACAGGACTGTTATTAGACCACTCAGACACATGGAAAATAGAATTCTACATAGGACTGTTATTAGACCACCCAGACACATGGAAAATAGAATTCTACATAGGACTGTTATTAGACCACTCAGACACATGGAAAATAGAATTCTACACAGGATTGTTATTAGACCACTCAGACACATGGACTCCTCTGAACTGATTTGAACTGGATGTGTGCATTACCTGCAATAGAGTGTTAAAATTCCTTCAAATGTTGTTCTTGGCTCCCAAGAGAAGAGTGCCCCACAATTTCGAAGCATTTTATAAAGGTATATTTCTCTAAATCCATTGATTATTTCACATTTCATATGTTTCAAGAGCCATATCTTCATTAGATTCGGGGCATGGGTAGGCGATGTGACAAGAAAACAATATTTGTGCAGTGCTGCAAGAAGCAATAAAAGATCTTCCATATGTTCTACAAGAAAAACACATCACAGATTCTAGCCTTAAATTCTGTCTAATATCAACCGATTTTCAAAAACTTCTGATTCAATTAAGCATACAATAAAAAAATTACCCCCTCAAATTACCTATTGATTCCTTCTTTGGGAATGCCAGTAGGTGGTTCATACTAAAAAGATCTTGTAGATTAAAATCAAGGCTGCCACATATAACATAATCATACACGGTGTTTTTAACACTATCTCTGTCACTAATGTTTAACAGCAAAGTGCAACACAGTTTGTTGAATACTAGAAGTGGTGAAAGAGATGTGACAGCAGTAATTATGTGGGTAGATTCTATCTTAGATAATTGTTCACAAGAAGAGTTTTCTTCTTCCTTGCTACCAGAGGTCAACTTGATCCTTTTTGTCTCTGGTCCTGTTTCCACTGGCTTCAAGTCTGCTTCTGGAAAAGAATACATACTCAACCTAGTCACCTGACTTTGACACTTCAGAAGCTGAAAGGTGGACCTGTTGCTTTGATCCATTATCAGTGATAAAGTCATTTCATTGGAAGAGCTGCAAAAAAACAAGAATTTGGTTTATTCTGCATGTTCTTTTAAAAGAATCAAATAAATAGTTAAGTATTTACAAAAACAAAAAAAAACAGTTATTGTCTCCTTACCTAGAGAAAATTATATGAATGTAAAATTTGAAAGAGTTGGGAGGAAAAGCTATGCAGACTTGAAAATGTCTATAACATCAAATATATCAACCATACTCCTCGGTAATCCCACACCCAAGAGGAGCTGAGCAATACAAACTAGATTTTCTGGTTTTTTTAGAAAAGGGAAATAACGTAAAGTTGAGTGGTAGGTAGGTGAAGGTATATCTGGGAAGAGTTGAGGAAGAAGGGTTAAAATGATAAAAAATACATTGCAAGTAATTCTCAATGAATTAATAAAATATTATTAAAATAAGTAAAAAGAAATTAGTCATTTTTACGTTCTGGCAATAATTTGGAACAAAAATACCTCTGAAGTAAACCAGTCTTATACTTTCTTGAATAACTTAAAACCTAGCTTTTAAATATAAATTATTTACTTTTAGAAATTTTTCTGACTGATAATCCTCAAAATTGACAAATATAATTCAAGTTTATTTAGGCACTTTCCAACTCTATCAAAATTATTAACCGGTGATGTATCTCAGAGAGAGGAATTTCACCACCTCCTGGGCTATATTAAAGATTATGCAGAGAACTTTACAGTATGAAGAGTACTTTAAAGAAACATTTGTAATAATCATACTGTTGATATTTTGATTTGGTGAATGTCATATACAAACCATGGAATGAGAAAAAGAGCAATTTTGTTGGTATAACTAAGAACTGAGATTTTCAGCACATGGGGAGAAACTGAGACACAAGACTGGTAGTGATAAAACTGTAAAGTCTTTACTCTGAATTAAAAGTATCAGTGTGGATTTACGCTGGGTTTTCTCACTAAGAATAAAACCCCACAGTCAACCAACCAACCAACCAACCAACCAACCAACCAACCAACCAACCAAAGACAGCTCTTATCTCTGCATATCAAAAAAAAATCCCCAGAAACAATAATCCATTCATGTATGAACAAGCACTTTGTCATGTCTGGGCTTTTGTTTCTAATCACAGATCACATTATTTAAGGGCATAAGTATATAACTACTGAAGAGCTTCTCTTTACAACGTTATTTAGGCTGATAAATTCCAAAGCATTTTTACACGCTTCCTGATGGGAGAAGGCATGATCTATTAGGCATTCTTTTAACATAAATTCAAACATTACTCTGACTCAGTCTTTATACCTAGCTTCTAATTTAGAGGGCACAAAGGTGACAGGGAACCGTGTTAAGTAATGAGTTCATCAAAGCCTAGGCCATTAAACTTTACAGGGAAAAATGCTTGGTTTCTTCAAAATATGCATTACAAGAAAAACAACATGCACACAAGAAAGAAGTATGTACAGATTATGAGAATATATACACAGAGAAGGCCAGTTTCTAAATATTATTTGGCCTATGTTTTAAAAGCTTATTTCAACCTCAAGATGAGTGATACATGTGAACATTGTCCAGGAGAACTATTGTTAATCTTTGAGAAAGGCAACCAAACACAATTTTAATGTCTCACTGTGTGTGTATGTGTGTGTGTGTGTGTATGTGTGTGTGTGTTGGAATACTTACATATGTCATATTTGTTTCAAAATGATTTAGAAGGCTGTGAATAAAGGTGTGATGGAGGAAGGTCATTGGCTAATAAAGAAACTGCTTGGCCCTCATTGGTTAGAGGATAGGTGGGAGGAGTAAACAGAACAGAACGCTGGGAGGAAGAGGAAGTGAGCTCAGACTCCACAGCTCTCCTCTCGGGAGCAGACGCCTCAGAGAGATGCCATGCTCCGCTCTCCCAGGCAGACGCACACGATGAAGCAAGCCGCCAGGTTAGACATGCTGAACCTTTCCTGGTAAGACAGGTGCTCACAGATTATTAGAGATGGGTTGATCGGGATATGAGAATTAGCCTGTAAGGGCTAGAGCTAAAGGGCCAAGCAGTGTTTAAATGAATACAGTTTGTGTGTTGCTATTTCGGAGCATAAGCTAGCCATGTGGGCAGCCGGGGTGCTGGGGACGCAGCCCCGCTGCCCATATTACTACAAAGGTGGATATATAACAAGATTAGTGATGATTTGACAATCATTGGAACCAAGTGATGAGAATAGATCATCATGCTTCTTGGTATGCCTGAAATTTTCTATACATAAAAAGCATTTAAAAAGTAATTATTTCAGAATATTAAGGGAATAAAAGCTTTACAATTGTGAGATAATAAAAATTGACCAGGCATACCTAGAAAGAGTAAATAAATGTAAATAAAAAATGTGAAGTGCATAGACTGGAATGAACAGTTGATTAGAAAACTGAGATGAAATTAGTGAATGGAGCAGATCAGAGGGCAAAACCTAGGAGTCAATGAGATGAATAGAAGATATGGAGGTAGGCTAAGAATCACAAAATACAGAATTAACAAGTGTAACACCACTTTTAGCCCCTTTCCAGGACTGCTTAAAAAAAGGTCAATTCTTAGAGCCTGGAAGTATAGCACAAATTCTAATTCTTTTTAATAAAAACCTGGAGTCAGACATTAGGGGATGAGAGCTGAGTGATTAGAGAAGTAGTGCAGTCAGTCACTACAGAGACCATTTATCTCTATCAGTGCTTAGACTGAAGAGACGATCCTGTCCTCTGACTGCTTCAGAATGCATCTTGGACTAGATTCTACAACTGCAACTGTCTTCACCAAACCTCAGACTACACTGTACTCCTGTCTCCTCCTGCCTTATATTCTTCTCTCTGCCCAGCCATATCACTCCTGTCTCCACCTCTCTAACACTGGGATCACCTTTGTGTGAGTTCTGTTTCTCTTATAGACTGGATCAATTTTGAGTAGCTCAGGGTGGCCTTGAACTAACAGGGATCTCTCTGCCTTTGTCTCCTGAGTCCTGGGACTAAAGGTGTCTGCCACCACTGCCTGGCCTCTAGTGGCTTAGCTCTACACTCTGATCTCCAGGAAAACTTGATCTGTTAAAACACAAATAAAATAACACTACAAGGAAGTTTAACAACCTAATGAAGAATATAAAGTGGTGTGGGACAATGGTCTGAATTCTGTCAATTGTATTTTAAATAAATGCTGATTGGCCAGAAGCCAGGCAGGAAGTATAGGCAGAACAACCAAACAGGAAGTAGAGGCAGGGCAAAAGAGTAGGAGAATTCTAGGAAGAAGGAAGTTACTTCTGCAGTCCTGGCCCAGCCACAGAAGAAGCAAGATGTGACTGCCTCACTGAAAAAGGTACCGAGCCATGTGGCTAACATATACTAGAATAATGGGTTAATTTAAGTTGTAAGAGTTAAGAAAAAGTCTGGGCTACTAGGCCAATTAGTTTATAACTAATGTAGACCTCTGTGTGATTTCTTCGGGACTTAATGACTGCGAGAACTGGGCAAGACAGAAACCCCGATAACAATAAAGAAATCCACATCCATCCACATCATGATGAATGAGTTAGAAAAAGGGTAATAGTATAAACCTAAAAAATAAGAAAATGAAGGACTAGAAATTTAAAAAAAATAGAAAAGAATTCAAAATCATAAATTATTAAGACAAAATTATTGGCTGAAAAGTCTAACAAAATGAGCAAAATTCTGGAAAATTGATCATGAATAGATGCAAGATTTAGAATGGAAAACTACTGACAACACAATCGATAAATATTTATAATATCTTAGCATTAAATTAGTAGAAAATATAAGCAAAGGGTTTTTAAGAATAAAATCTGAATTATCCACAACTTTTAGAGAAATTGATCACCAGATTAAAATTATCTCATGAGAAAATTTCAGGTATCCACTGCTTTCCAAATCAGTACAACCAAATGGCAAAGTCTATATAATTTATAATTTGGATTTTATACAGTGTTCCATAGAACAGGAAAAACAAAACAAAACAACCTAGCTTCTTCAGAGGCAGAGCTGACAGGATAGCTTGAGCCCAGGAATTATGGGCCAGCCTAGACAACAAAGCAAGACTTGACATGAATAAGTAAATGAACAAATGAGCAAACTATTACAGCTTTGGTACTAAAACCAAGAAAATATTATTGAAGGAAATTTCAAGCCAACTTCACTCAAGTTCACAAATGCAAATATTTTTGACTAAACATGATCAAACCAAATCTATCATTAATGCAGCAAAATTATATAATGAATTTGTATTTATAAAATTCAGGATTGTAAAACTGGTTTTTTACTAGAAAAAGAATTCACCTAACTCATCGCATGAAATAAAAAAAGCCCCAAATCTGATGATCTATCACCTCAAACAACTTAGAAGTCTGAAACATTAGGCATGGTAACACATACTGGAATCCTGGTGTTGGAATGGCTGGGATACAAGAATCAAGAGTTTGAAGCCAGGCTGAGCAAAACAGAGTCCTAGATCAACTTAGGCTACAGTGAGATCTTTTGTCGTGAAATAAAAAGAAACTCACTAAAATGAGATCAAGTAGAAAACTCAAATTGCTGGGTAAGTTGTTTAAACTCGATACTGTTATAGTCAAATAGACTAGCAGAGTCTCTCCAACTTGTCTGCACACACGTTTGTGGTTTACTGTTTTGGTGGGAAAGCTTTTGGGTAGGCTCCAGAGAGTAGAGATATTGTTTTCCTCTCCATGATTTCAATAGCTTGAGGGAAAAAAAACTTCTATTATCAGAGACATAGTTACTTAACTAAACTTTCTCCAGTCCATGCTAGTTTAAAGTTTCCACATGGTCCTAATTCTTCTCAATGCATTGATCAAAAGTTTCATGTGCTCTTTAATTATCTCCTTCCTGAGAATACTATCTTAATTTTGCAAATGTCATGCTCCTCAAATAAACTCAATGCATTTGCACAAAATGAAGATTTGTAGAGAATTGCAGGCCAAACACATATAGCTACTAAAAAGCAGAAACATGGTAAGTGAGAATTAAAATGTGTTACACAAACCACAACAGATTGGCACTCCAACGTGTACTAGCTAAATCCACATAAAACCTGAGAGGTTTTGGAAAGGAATTCTAGAAACTAAAATTAGCCACATTTTTTTCAGATGGGCTCTGCTGGCAGCATGCTGCAGCTCCTTTAATAGAGGTCTTGCTGATTCAGTGGTAGCAAAAACAAAAACAAAACAAAACAAAAAATGCAGTTTGGAAATGGCAGATTCCTTGGCCATGCTGCCAGCACAAACTCTGACTCTTTAGGGAAGTCCAGCTATGGAGCATTTAAATGAGGTTTGTGAGCAGAGTCCTACAACTTGCTTAATAGCAACCCAGACCTGCTGCGACCCTGGATCTGAGGTGGAGAGAATGGCTCTCAGAGGCAATGAATGGACCTCCAACATGTTCGACTGGGCAGAGCCAAAAGGTAAAGCAACCTTAGTTCTAGTAATGTCACTTTGCATTTTAAGAAGCATTCCTGGACAAAAATAATTACAGATACACAATAAAGACAGATCCAGGAAAAAAAATACTTCTCAATGGGTCATAGTGTTGGATAAATGTATGCAGGCTTAGGAGAAAAAAAAAGAGTATAGTTACAAAAAGAAGTTAATGTTTTTTTTTTTTTTAAATAAGACAAAGTCTTTAAGGAGACAGAGTAAACTTGTAGAAAAAATAATGAGAAAGAAAAATAAGCCACGTAAACATGGACTATACACAGAGAGTCTGGATTATGTTATATTATTGTTTTTTCTTTAAATTTTTGAATGTGAAGGAGCTAAGTACAGAGAAACACTTTATTGTATGGGCTGCTAAGCTAAACCAACATATATATTTTTAAAGGTATCTCGACTTTAAAATTTGAGTCTAAGGATATATTACTTTGGAAAAAGAGTTCTTTTGTTTCCACAGAAGATGTGAACCTATGGACTCCTTCCAGACTAATATAGTTTGATAGACCAAGACCCCACTGAAAGGTTGCTGTGAATACCCCCAGTAAATTACTTCACCCAACAAAAAGCAAAAAAGCAGTTTGGAAAAAACTATGCCCAAATTCCCTAAATAATTATTTATAAATGTTTGCTTACATTTAAAGGGGGATATGCTATAGAGATTTGCATTGGTATGGATCTTGGTTTACTGAAACAAATTTAAGGTTAATTTTGTTATATGTATATTTCTGTTCTGATTAAGGTATTGTGTTTGTTGAACTCATTTAAAATGTAATGTATAATTAAGAAATATAGGTTAATAGATAGTCATCTATAATAGTCAACTTGTAGTCATGCTAGTTAGGTTTTCTAGGTGTATAGATATATATTGCAGTTAGATAGATATTCTTCAAATCTTTCAGAGACCTTCAGAATAAGGCATTTAAAATGTTTTAAGAGCTTAAGACTTTTCATGACAATGAGACACATCCTGGCAGCACCAATCTACTTCAAGAGGATGAATGGCATCAAAAAGACTCCTTATGTAGATTGCTAGCCATTTAGGCAAGAAAATGTTCTTGCCTGGACTGCTTGATGTTATGGTGTATGAACTGAACATGCAGGTCACACAGAGAAATGACTGCTGAACTTGCCTAAAGGTGAGATGGTCCTTTAGGGTTCCTGCTTTATGAAAGAATCTGCCAGACATTCTGCAGGACACAAAAGAAAGTGACTGACAAACTGCCAATATAGGTGAAGCTATCGTTGACATTTCCTGCTTCGTGGAAAAATCTGCTGGATACTATGGGCCTGTAGGCTGAAGATGGATGCCCCAATGGTACAGAAGAACTTTGGGTGACTATCCAGGCAGCAAGATGTCTCTGTCAATTCTAGAGTTTGGGAAGTTGCCTACAATGCACTTCCTGTTTACTTAGGTAATATTATATCCTTCTGGTATCTTTGATGAAGTTGAAGAATAAATTGTTATCATTACAGTTTTCCTTAGTTATGATAAAAGATAAAGTAGACATAAGTATCGTAACTATAATTCTTGCTTGATACCTATTTTGTTAGATGTAATTTTACTATATTAAAGTTAAAACCTTCCTTTTTATATAGACAGAAAAAGGGAGATGATGTGGAAAGTCCTTCTGTGTATGTGTTGCTTTTATTGGTTAATGAATAAAGAAACAGCTTTGGCCTGTGATAGGACAGAATAGAGCTGGGTGGGGAAAACTAAACTGAATGCTGAGAAAAACAAGGCAGAGACAAGGAGACACCATATAGCCTTAAGAGAAGAAAGATGGGAGCTGCCAGCTGGAACCTTGCCAGTAGGCCATGAGTCTTATGGTAAAATATAAAATAATGGAAATGGATTAATACTAGATATAAGAGCTAGCTAGCAATATGCTTAAGCTATTGGCCAAACAGTATTGCAAATAATATAGTTTCTGTGTGATTATTTCAGGAGTCTGGGCAGCTGAGAAACAAACAAGTAGCCTCCAATAACACCAAATTTCAAAACCTCAGTATGAAAATGAATATCTCATTGATTCATTATATATTGAAATGAAACATTGGATGGAGGGTACCCAATAAAATATTGAAATTAATTTTACTTGCTTTTATTTCAATTTTTAATATGGCTACTAGAACAATTAAAATTACATGTGCATTTCATTAATTTCTATTAGACAGTGTTGGTATGCAGTATTAATACAGAATTATTACATTAAAATTTACTTACGGGTTCAAAGATGTGACTTTCAGTCCAATCACTAAGTCATCATCTAGTACACGACACCATGTCTGCTTTACAATATGTTCTGGCTCTTGAAAATTCTCTGATAACTTTTCCTCAGGGGTATGGATACTGCTTTCATCTTCATCACAGAATGGAACAAGCTCATCCTTAATGAAAAAAGTGTTAAGATAGGTGACTACAAAAAAAAATGCACTGAATGAATCAACACGTATATAAGGGAGATTAGCTTTGTGGCCTTATGACATTAAGAAATGTGCACAGCCCGAGACCAATAGACCACATGCTTCCCAAGATGGCTATGAATGCAGCCCAACACATTTGTAGATGATTATATAATGTTGATGTCAAAAGGCTGCCAAAACACTACAGAAGCATTTTTAAAATAAATTATAATACAGTATTATAATAATAAAAATAATATAATAAAAAGTTATAGATTACATATAACTTACTAAAATAAAAATTCATGAATCATAACAATATACTCAGGTCAAGAATCCTAACTGGAAGATAAGCTATCTGATATAGAGCCAGTGGGGACAAAAAAAACAGATTTTAATAAGGTTCGATAATATACACCACAAGTATAGTGAAAACAATCAATCTGGAACTTGCACTGAGCTTAAATCTAAAAGTCTGAATTAATAAAACTGATTAAATTATCCTTTATGGGTAGTTTATAGAATTCTGCTGAAATTTTATGGTACTGCATAGCCCATTCTCATGTCATTACCATAAACACAGGACTATAATAACAATTGAAACCACAGAGTTAGGGGAAATAACTGTGTTACTTATCGAATCTTTATTTTTATGTCTAAATGCCATTTGTACACCAATCCTCACAATAACCATAGCATCCTTTGTTTGTTGTATTGTTCTCTACAATTTATAGATAAGACAAACTCTCTGAGTTACAGAGAGGCAAAGTAACTTGCCAGACATCACACAGCTACAAAGTGGCAGATCTGGGTTGAAACAGACTGATATTGTCTCTTTAAGCAAATGTTTTTCAATATTAAGAAAATCTACCATTACCCTGACTGCAATCCAGTAAGTGATATTTTCTACTATACTCTAATTTGAACAACTCATCAACACATTGCACATGATCAACTGACTAAATGATAAAGTAGTCACATGATTAACTTTACCTCCTCATCGTTTGACGAAATATCAATGTTCCCATAAATTGAGTTTAAAAGAATCTTCCAAGAGTTTGCAATAAATTTATCCTTAAATGAGATATGCTTCTGTAATTTGTTAAGATAAACAAATGAAGCCTGTAAAATAGAAAGAAAAAAGTTACCAGAGGCAGTTCCAAATGAAACTGGACATGTCAATAATTCAGGAAGTACTTTCTGCAGATAAGCTCGGCAGAAATCACTTTCAAAGAGAAACTCTTTTGTTTTTAGATTCTGTTTCTCTTACAAAAGAAGTGCTTTGTGCTCATAGGAAGACAGGGAAGTAACTGCTGTGGACTCTATGCACCAAACTGAACATACTGATACAATTGTATCCATTTCAATGCTGAGTTAAATAATATGTATCGCTTCGAATAAAACTGAGTTCTCCCACCTAACAATAGCCACAATCTGTTTTACGGTGGTTTGTTTTCCTAGTAAACTCAAAACAAAAACAAAACAAAACAACCGAAAACTATTGAAGAAACTAACTTTGGCTCAGAACAGGGAATAGAGCATACATTTCTTTTATTGTGCAAGATAATTAGATTTCAGTTCCAAGGATGAAAAAAATCGTAGAATATATTTTGCTACTAAAAGTGTAAATAGTCTTGTTGAATTGACTTAAGTTGTTTTATTTTAGGCAGACATGTGAGGCTGTTTAAATATTAATCTAGCTTCTAATAAAATGTCTTTCCATATTTAAAAATCTTTTGTGCTCCATTCTTTTGAACAGAACTTTTTTTCTTAATCAATGACTAGAAGTTGGAGCAGGGAGTCTGAATTATTTCTCTTACCTCATTATAAAAAGGGCGTAAAGAGTAGCTACGATTTTGAAACTTCTCATGCTGGCCTCGTTCTACTGGCTTCATAGTGCTCATATTCCATTACTCATGGACTTGGTAGCTTGTAATTTGGATACGAGTAGATGTACACATTCAAGGTGGGCTGACTGACAATAAACTCTCTGAAATTAGCACTGGCCTCTCCCGGTTCTTTCTCTCATCATGTCCTCTGTGCTCCAGGAAAAACTAGCAAATCTCTAGTTTAAAATATTGTGAAGTTTTTTTATTAAACCATAAAACTAAACCAAGCTCACTGCAAGAAATTTAGTCAATAAAGTATTCCCCTCTTTTTCTTATACACATAATCCTGCAACCAATAGACAGATGGCTTACCTTTCCAGAATTTTCCCATATATGTTAAGGACTATTTTCTTTCATTTCCTTACAACCAGAAACTAGAACAAAAACCCAGTTTAGGGACAACATACCCTGCTTGACACTGAGCCTTGATTTAATATTCACAATAATATTAATATTATTGTGAGTCCTACTCTACAAGTCCCAAATGCCAAAATTTGGAAAAGTTTGAAGACTAAAAATGATGTCAACACCCACAAAACTATATCCGAGTAATGGAAGCACCCTGGAAGCTGCCTAGGAGACCTAAATAATCACAAATGTCTTTTTCTAGCCAGAAGGCAAGACTACCTGCTCTTACCACACCTTTCTTGCTTGTCTTCTGTGTTTACCATCTTTTCTACATGTCCGTAAGGGATGTTTTCAGTCTTGTATGTTTTCTGAGTATTTCTTAAATTGAATCATTTTGTGCACATCAGATTTTAAAGTTGGTTATGTTGCCCCTAACAGCTGTAGATCTTTCCTTTTCAGTGACCTACAGTCCTCCATCACATGACCACAATGCACTCCTGTTGATGAGCACTTGTGTTATGTCAAAGTCTTGCTACATGCTTACAACTTTCTTCAAGGTATGAGTCTTCCCCGTTTCCCTGCTGATAATTATGTTGGTGCAATGGACTCTCTAAGGCACTTAATCTTTCTGGGTCTATGCATCTCATCATGTATAAAATGACAAGTGGGGGAGGAATAGTTAATCTCTAAAAGACTTTCCTCTTCCCAGATGACCCTGGCTTCTGTCAAGTTGATAAAAAAAAAGAAAAAAAACTAATGAGCACAGGATCTGTGAGGGTATTTTCCAAAATAATAAACTAAGGGGGACAGGAGCCATTCTGGATGTGAGACAGCTTCCATCACCCCGCAGGCTAAGGGTATGATGTTAAAAGGGGAAGGAAGAATCACACTAACACAAGCATTCTCTCTCTGCTTTCCAGCTACCATGAGACACCTCGTGGCTACCATGTGATGCACAGCTGTTCTCCACCACACTCCTGCTGTCACAATATTCTTCCTCATCTCAAGCCCTGAGCAACTGCAGCTGGCTAGCCAAGAATGGAACTATCTGAACCTGGGATCCAAAAGACATCCTTCCCTTAGGGCAGTGGTTCTCAACTTTCCTAAAGCTGTGACCCTTTAATACAGTTCTTCACGTTGTGGTGACCCCCAACCACAAAATTATTTAGTTGTTACTTTATAACTGTAATTTTGCTACTGTTTTGAGTCATAGTGTAAATATCTGCTATGCAGGGTAACTGATAAGCAGCCCCCGTGAAAGGGTCATTCAACCACCCCAAGAGGTCACATCCCACAGACTGAGAACCAGTGCTTAAATGCTCTATTAGGAACTCTGTCAGTAATGAAAACTAATACAGTGCAATAAAGCTGGTGTATTTAGCCAAAACTAATAGTTCTCTTACAGGAATTATTGAGAGAGTCTCTTCTATGCTGGTTTGGAATGTGGTATGTATTGACCTTAAACTCTTGTTCCCCTTAAGTGCTGGGGTAACAGCCATGTGCTACCATGCCTAGCTTTTGTAGAGTTTATTAGTGAAACACTGAGAGTAGACCGTTACATGTCTGTTAATGTGCTACAACCTATTAGAGTCACTGCCATTCTAAGAGAGATGCTGTGGCATGCTGATTCTATAGGTCAGGCTCCTTTTAAAACTGAGCTTCTGCCAATTTCATTCATATAGCTTGTTAATCTTACCAAATCCTACCACTGAAAGTTGTCATTTCCAGACAATATACTTACATGTAACCTCACAATAGTTCGGGTTATTAATTTTGAGACAGTTCTTGCTGTGTTGCCTAAACTGTCCGGGAACTGTGTATAGCCAAATTGGACTCAAACTAACAATTAGCCTGCTTCACCATCCCAAGTGCTAAAAGCACAGGCCTGTAATACCACACTCACCTTCATAATATTAATAGTTTTTACAGCAGTGCCCAAAACCTAGAGCTCTCTGAAATACCCCTTTCTTCTAAACACAGAGTTGCTGTATACTGTAAACATCCCTCTACATTATTTACTTCAGTTAGAATTCGTTAATCAAAAAGCAGAAGGAGACAGCAGACAGAGACACTAACTTCCAATTGTGCTTCCAGTGCCGGAAGCACCAAATAATAATTTTCATGTTCCTCTTCAGCAAAAGGGTCTTCAATGCAATAATCCACTGGTTCAGTCTAATAACAGGAAAGAACAAGAAAAGAATTTAAAATAAATTGAAAATACAGAGGATTAAAAAATACAGTCACTATTTGTCCAAAGGGTAGTACTATGTTAAAAAATGTATTTTCCCCATCTGGGAATTAGGTGAGTATCACTGTGGGTCCTAAAATTTGTATACTGTATCACAAATTGGTAGGCTGTATCATTATTCTCAATAAAACCCTAGGGCAAGCAACAATCATCTTGATTTTACAAAAGAAAAAAAATGGGGAGATTCTGATTCTACTTAGATCTGAAACTTTGGGGAAAATCCTTTCTCTTATGATAAAGACTTCCAAGACCACTTTAAATCTTTTTTGTATTTCAAAACATTTACATTAATGTTTTCTGGGGTTGGATGTGTTCAACAGCATGTATCTTCACATGTATGTGGAGCTCAAAGCACAACCTGTGGAAGTCAGCTTCCTCCTTCTGCCATGTAGGTTCTAGGCATACAACTCAGGTCATCAGTCTGGGCAACAAAGTACCCTTACCACTGAGGCATTTCATGGTCACTTATTTCCTCTTTTAAGAAGTAGTTATACTTCCTTTTATTCCTTAATTAATGCAATATTGTTTAGTGATACAAAATGATATTTCAGAAGCAACAATAAAGTTCACTTATGGCATTCCCATCATTTGAGTGACCCTTAGATATATCACAATACATGTTTATAAGAAAAGGATGGTCAACTTATACACCCTTTGTTGAAAAGGACAATGTACACATTTAAAGAACTAAGTCTATATACTTTTAAAGTATGAAATAATTTAGATAGAGGATTTAGATAAAGATAGAAACTATTTATTTAGATAGAGGACCAATCTTTTAAGTAGTAAAATGGCTCTTCAATTATACTATATGAACAGAACTTACCAAAAAATTTATTCTGACAAAATCTGTCATAGCAAATGAAGTCAGCTGATCTGTGTTCAGAGCGGCATCAAAAATGACCAGTAGTTGGTCAGTTCCAACTCCAACAAAGTCATTTATCAAGATTAAGCTAAGTTGTTCCCACCTAGCAACAACCTGAAAGAATAAGAACATTACAGGAGGGATGCAGAAAGGAAAAATAGGAACCAACTAGTTAGTAAGTCTCTTTGTTCCATGCAGTTATAATCTGTTAACCTCATTCTTGTAGTAATAAGGGTGGCGGGGCTGCGTTCCCAGCACCCCGGCCGCCTGCCCGGCTTATGCCCCGAAATAACATCATACAAACTGTATTTATTTAATTACTGCTTGGCCCATTCTCTTCTAGGCTAATTCTCACATATTAATTTAGCCCATTTCTAATCATCTGTGTATGGCACCCCAAGGTGCGCTTACCAGGAAGCTAACCTATGTCCATCCTGGGTTGGAGCTTCATCCTGGGAGCGGGAGCGGGGCATGGCGTCTCTCTCAGGCGTCTGCTCCCGAGAGGAAAGCTGTCGAGACTCTGAGCTCACTTCCTCTTCCTCCCAGTATCCTGTTCTGTTTTCTCCTCCCACCTATCTTCTAACTAATAAAATGGGCCAAGGCAGTTCCTTTATTATCCAATGACCTTCCTCCATCATTTCCCCTTTTTCGGTTTAAACAAAAAAAAAGGCTTTAACTTTAACATAGCAAAATTACATATAACAAAACAGTTATCAAGTAAAAGTTACAATAATCTTTATCATAACTAAGGAAAACTATAACTATAACTAACTATTCTTAACTCCATCAAAGACTCCAGAAAGATATAATATTACCTAAGTAAACAAGAACTAAGAAACTTCAAACTCTAGAAATGACAAAGACATCTTGCTGCCTGGACAGTCACCCAAAGTTCTTTTGTACCGTTGGGGCATCCATCTTCAGCCTTCAGGCCCATGGTATCCAGCAGACATTTCCATAAAGCAGGAAAATTCAAAGTCAGTTCAGTCACTATCTGTTGTGTCCTGCAGAATGTCTCGCAGACTCTTTCATGAATCAGGAACCCTGAAAGATCATCTCACCTTAGGCAAGTTCAGTAGTCCTCTCTCTGCGGGTTCTCTGTGTCCAGTTTATGCAGTAGTCCAGGCAAGAGCAGTTTCTTGCCCAAATGGCTATCAAACTCCATAAGGTGCCTCTTCGATGCCCATCTTCCTCTTGAAGTACATTGGTGCTGCCAGGAGCAGAGTGTCTCATTGTCATGAAAAGTCCTCAGTTATTAAAACATTAAATGTCCTATTCTGTAATCTTTGAAAGACATGAAGAATGTCTATCTAAAATATATCTCTATATATCTAGAAAATCTAACTAACATGACTACAAGCTTTACTATTATCGATGATTATCCATTAACAACCTATATTTCTTAATTATACAGTACATATTTAAATGAACTACACAATCACAATACCTTAATCAAAATCAGAAACACTTATATATATAACAAAATTGACCTTAAATCTCTATCAATAAAGCAAAATCTATACTAATGTAAATTATTCATATCTATATCATATCCCCCTTTAAATGTAAAAGAACGTTTATAAACCCTATTTGGGAACATGGGAGCAGTTTTTTCTCTCCAAACTGCTTCCTGCTGAATGGGGGCGTCGTTAATTAGGTCTTTCACGGTATAACCTGTGTGCTAGTTTCATCTCAGTTGGCAGTTGAGTGGAGCAACTTTTTGAAGGCGTGCACAGGAACCATTCAGGAGGACGTGCTCCATCATACCAAATCGGAATAGAAGAAATGAACAGCGTCTCATCCTCTGTGAAAACAAAATAAGAAACTCCTTTCCAAAGTATCATATCCTTAGATCCAAACTCAAAATATCTATGTTGGATTAGTTCAGAAGCATTTATAAATAAATATCTTTTAGTAGCTTTTGCTCTTTCCTCAGCATTCAAATAATTCAAAGAGAGCATAATAGCATACAGTATCAAAATTCTCTGTGTATTTTCCATCTTTGAGCAGCTTTGTTTTAACCTCTATTTTGTTTATTTTTACTTTTAACTCTTTGCTTTTTGAGACAAGTTTTCTGTATCTTTGACCTGAAGTAACTCTGTAGACCAGGCTGTCTTTGAACTCTCAGAGATCCGCCTGTCTCTGCCTCCCAGGCATTGGGATTAAAGGTGTAAACTACTACACCTTGAACTCACAGAGATCTGTTTGCCTCTGCCTTCTAGGCACTGGGATTAAAGGCGTGTGCTACAACACACAACAACTCTCTTCCTTTTTTTTTTTCTTTTACTTTAAGAACTTCAACTTTTAGTCTGCATATATTTTTAACACACTTTAAACCATTTAAAAATTTTCTCTGTCTTTGAATCTCTCTTTACTGTATATCTCTCTTTTTCTGACCACACGAGTCTTTAATTTACCAAGCAATATCAGTAGGATTAAAGGCGTGGCTTTGCCGGCTAGATGTAGCCCATTCCTTAGCTTTCCAGCCTCATGGCTGAGGTACTGGCTGTAGCCATGTTTATAGCCACAACTGTATGGCGTTTCAAGGTCCCTGCCAGCCAGCGAGCTACAACAGACAACACTCAAGTCCTCTCTCGGTAGCCGGCCCTCCTGCCTCAAACAGTCAGAGTTTGCCCTGGCAGGATGGCCCAGAAAGCTGGCATTTTTAAACGGTGCAGCTTTTTTCCTGCTACGGCTGAAAACCGAAAAGCATGCGTTCAGCTTTTCGTCAACACCGTTTAAGTGTTTCGTGGCAGGACCTCTTAATGAGCTGCAGGCTTTGCAGCTAAAGCTGAGTCAGGAAGCTTCTCTTAGAAGAAAGTGCATGCTTGCCTCTAACAAGCAGAGCAGACCCGAGAACACAGCGAGTCTAGTTGCCATCAAACAAATCGTAGCACTTTACTCCAAATGCTCTATTCAAAAGCTCTGTCTCCCATAGGAGCCAGACAGAGATCTCAATGGCGGCACAGCCCCAGGAAGTCGCGCTTTAAAATGACACAGCGTTTTTTCTGCTACTGTTGCCGAATCAGGAAATCTCTCTACAGCACGCCACCAACAAACAGCAAAAATCTGTGTTAAACTCTCTCTCCCTTATTTTTAAGCCTTCTCAGGTTTTTTAAGTGGCTTTAGGCTGCCCCACGTTGGGTGCCAAATGTAGTAATAAGGGTGGCGGGGCTGCGTTCCCAGCACCCCGGCCGCCTGCCCGGCTTATGTCCCGAAATAACATCATACAAACTGTATTTATTTAATTACTGCTTGGCCCATTCTCTTCTAGGCTAATTCTCACATATTAATTTAGCCCATTTCTAATCATCTGTGTATGGCACCCCAAGGTGCGCTTACCAGGAAGCTAACCTATGTCCATCCTGGGTTGGAGCTTCATCCTGGGAGCGGGAGCGGGGCATGGCGTCTCTCTCAGGCGTCTGCTCCCGAGAGGAAAGCTGTCGAGACTCTGAGCTCACTTCCTCTTCCTCCCAGTATCCTGTTCTGTTTTCTCCTCCCACCTATCTTCTAACTAATAAAATGGGCCAAGGCAGTTCCTTTATTAGCCAATGACCTTCCTCCATCACATTCTTACAAAAGACTGATGAAAGTCGTAATACAAAAGCTAAAGAAAAAGCTACTACAGGATCCAAAACCATAAGAAGCTAGGACAACTTTGTAAATAGCAAGATATTTATGTCATATTTTATTAATGCTTATCTAGAGAAGATCACGGTTCTGATTTCTGTATTCAAATCCTATGATCTATATACAAATTCAAATACTTCTCATAACTAAGACTTTGGGAGGCCTAACATCTAGTATGGATAATTTAAGGATGACCCTATTTCCCATAAGCCTCAGGGGACATGCTGTTTCCAATCAGAGCAATTCCCCAAGGAATTCCGTAGCACTGGATAACTGAAAGGTACCAGTACATTTTGAAGAATTCTCAAAGTAGAATAAGCTCAAGATGAACTTAACAGCTTACCCCCAGTAGCAGTGGCACAGGCATTATTATTATCAGGGACACAAAAGGAAATGAATGGATCCATAACAGCAGGACACCTAGAAGCATTCTACTTAAATAGAATGATTTGTTAAGTTTATAATAGAATAGGAGATGGGGAGTTTAAAATAGATGCCTTAAAGGTCCATAGAGCTAAAAACTTTAACATCACGTGTATCAGATCACCTAAGGCAGAAGAGCTACACTTCCTACCCAGAGTCCACGGTTTCTAGAGGACCCAGGAATGTGGCTTATACTTCAGAAAGAATGTAAGTAAGGCACTTCAATCTACATAATGAAATACCAATCCTGGCTCTACAGGATTAATTCCCAAATGTGGCTCTTCACTTGGACAGGGAGGCAGCATATCTCAAAACCCATATGTCCCCATACAATTATGGGGCATCATGAACTACAGAAATGAGAAACTGGCAATCAAAATTTGGTTAACATGTTCAGCTCATGTTTACGCAGACGTGTGGGTGAGATTCTGACATTCCTAGGACATGGAAACATCAAAGAACTATGCAGAAATGTACATGAGTGTTTGTAAAGAATATCTGTCAAAAAGTACTATTTAACACAAATACATGTGAACCAAAAATGGGAAGCACACACATAATTTTAAACTATCAATAAAAATGTAATAGTCATTTCTCAATGTAAGTGGAAGAGTAGCTCCTAGACCCTCTGTAGATTCAAGACTGTGTAGACGTTTATTGGTTTATAATTTGTATATAATATTCAACTAAGCATAGTGGTGTATGCCTTTAATCCTAGTACTGGGAAGGCATAGGCAGGAGGATTTCTGAGTTCAAGGCCAGCCTGGTCTATGTAGTGAATTCCAGGACATTCAGGACTGTTACATAGAGAAACACTGTATTGAGAAACCAAAAACAATAAAAACAAGAATGACAATAATAATTAATTTACCCATATCCTGCCATATGCTTTAAACATCTCTAGGTTATTTATAATGTCAAATATAATATTACAGTGGCGATACTGTACTTGTTAGGGCATAGAGACAAGGAAAAAGGTTATACATGTTCAATACAAACCCTAGTTTTTGTCAAATATTTTAAATTGCAGTTGGCACAATCAGTGTTTGCAGAACACTTAGATATGGAGGGCTAACTATTTAACACAGTATATTCAGAACACTGCCACTGCAATTCAATACAATCAACTAAGAATCAAAATGTTTTACTGAATTTTTATTAAAATATTTTTTTCAAAGACAGGCTCTTACTAGTTTGCCTTGATTTCTCCACTGTTGGCATTATAATATGGCACCATACCTAGCTCTTTACGAAGTCTGAAATCTCAGGTTGACTTGGCATTTTTAATATATTTTAATTCAGACCACTCATTTCAAATACTCCATAACTTTAAGGCTATTAGCTATATTTAACAGTACAATTACAGAACATATGAATCTCCTCTATTGAAAACACAAATATCTGTGCCTACCTGACAATGGCCTCAAATTTGAAATGGTCACTAAACAGATTCTTGTCAAAACGTGCAGAGACAGACAATTTCCACTTGAGAGAAAGCCTAAGAGAAAATGTAGTCCTGTCACTGAACTAAATATCTCTAAGGCTTTTACGAAGGGCTAGTCTGGGAGCATGATGAGATTTTCTTTATTTACTTAAATCTATGCTTGTATGTATTTTTGTAACCTACCTCAATTCCTTCTTGAAATGAAGCAGAATATACAGATTCATACCTTCCACAAAGAAATGTTACTTTCTATATAGGGACAAAACTGTTATTAGCCGGGTGGTGGTGGCACACGCCTTTAATCCCAGCACTCAGGAGGCAGAGGCAGGTGGATCTCTGTGAGTTCAAGGCCAACATGGTCTACATAGTAAATTCCAGAATAGCTAAGGCTACACAGAGAAAACTTCTCTTGAAAAACAACAAAGAAAGAAAGGAAGAAAAAAAGGAAGGAAGGAAGGAAGGAAGGACGGAAGGCAGGCTGGAGGGAGAGAGGGAGGGAGGGAGGGAGGGAGGAACTGAGGGAGGAACTTAGGGAGGAAGGAAGGGAGGAACTGAGGGAGGAAGGAAGGGAGGAAGGGAGGGAGTGGGGAAGGAAGGAAGGAAGGAAGGAAGGAAGAAAAACCAATCTTTGACAGATAGCCGGGGCACACACCTTTAATCCCAGCACTCTGTAGGCAGAGGCAAGTGAATCTCTTTGAGTTTGAGACCAGCCTGGTCTACAAAGGGAGTTCCAGGACAGCCGGAGCGGTTATACAAGAGAAACCCTGTCTTGAAAAAAATACCCAACTATTAAAGAAATAATTTTATTATTTAATAAAATATTAATTCTACTATCTAAAACCTTTCATGGAAGGTCATCAATAGTAAAGGCTTGGTATTCAATATTAGAAAATGTTTCATTCCATTTTAAATCCTACCATGTTTATTGTTTTGTCTTAACTACTAAGTATAATTGTTCAGGTATAATAACTGTACTTCTAACTTAGGTATTGCAATATGATCACATTGATAAAAATGACACATAGAATAAATGACAGATAAATATAATTATAGTTATATATTTATGCTTCCAAACTCAAAGGCTTTATGACTTCAAACACCAAGGCTCCAAATCATTATCAAGTAGAATTCAGACAATTTCAAGAACAAAAAACAAAGACGAAACCAGAAAAACAATGAAACATCTACAAAGCCTAACGCTAAAAACTGACTTACGAAAACAGGAATGCTTAGAAAGTCTACGGAGAGTTGGACATGATGGTAGCACAAGGCTGTAATCCTAGGACTCCTAAAAGTAGGATGGAAACTCTCCAGCTCTCTGTACTAGCTCTCTGTACTAGCTATTAAGACCCAGCCCTGTTTCAAAAAACCAAACAAAGCAAACACAGGAAAAGAAAAGCCAGAGACGACCAGCTGAATTATTGTTAAGATTAAGATCAAGCACTGTACCTTAAATTTCTTTTCTGAAACAGCACAAGCCTTGGAGTTGAATGACACGATGAAAAATTGGTTTCTTTTGCCTGAATCGAGAATCTGAACGGAACAAGGATCTACAAATGGAAGCTGGCATACTCGTACAGGAATGCCATTTTGGAACAAAATGAGCTGGTTCTTTTGTGTAAGGGCAATCAGAGCCATTCGTAGCTGATGGTCGACCATTTCAGCAGCACGAACATGCACGTGAGTTATAATACTACTATAAGCAAGAGGGATAAGGTAACTAGTGCTTAATTTTTCTTGAGTTTTAAGGTCATATGCACAAAGGTTGGAATCAGAAAATTCACAATCTGATTCTGAAAACTTATGGGTACCAGCCGCAGGTGGTTCTGCTAGCCCCAAAAATCCTACACCAAAATTTTTGATCTCACCTACCCACTCAATGGAAGAAAGAGTAGCTGATATGTTGGTAACCTCTTCAATTTGGGAAGAAATATAGAAGAATTTGTTGAGATATTGCCAAAAAATTATAGGACCGTCAAAGATCTTTAAGCTCTCGTCCAGCGCATGATCGAGTGTAAAACTCAAATGTCTTTCAAATTTATTCACATTGTGAAGAAACAGTATACAATATTTGAAGTCTCTACTATTATATTTCTTATATTGTATCAAAATGCAAGGGAGGTTAATTCTAGTTTTGAAATCTGACACACATTTACAAGACAGAATTTTTAAATGTGAAGCTTTCTCCTTAATCCTTAAAAAACCCGTGGAGATCAGAACAAAGGTTCCTTTTTCTCTGTCAAATATCATCCTTTTGACATATAATGCAGATGTGTCTGTAGGCATTTCACAATCTTCAAAATAGTCTTTGGACAAATGAAAAACAAGGACTTCTCCATTATAAGACAAGAATTTTGCTTGCTCATTAAATGGCATTTCTTGGTTGCCAGCCATCCTAATACATCAAGTCTCTGTGTTGACCCCGTTCCAAATGCAAAGGGATTCCTATTGAGGCCTTTAATCCTAAGGGGGAAACAAAGAAGAAAGACTGAATGGAGCAGGCAGAGTAGAAAGCATATTTTGTTAGAAAATTATCACCCAGGTAACCATATATTTCATTTTAAGTAAACATATCAAAAAACTTCTTATACAATTGTGACACCATTTTACGAAGAGACGGCCTTGCTGTTTAATAGACCTTTGCTGCCCTTGACCTCGTAACCCTTCCACCTCTGCCTCTGGAGTGCTGGAATTACAGGTATGCATTACACACCTGGTGACAAGGCCATACTTACACAATGCAAGACTGTGACTAACTAATTCAGAAAAGAGACCTGAGGGCTGGAGAGATGGCTCAGCCGTTAAAGGCTAGGCTCAGAAAAGAGACCTGAATGTGCTCTGAGCACGGCAAGCTTTATTTAGAAGTTCTATTAAAAGTCCCTTTTATCAGGCGAGTAAAGGTGCTAACTGCACAGGACTGCACAAGCAGAAGGGGCAGACTTCAGGAAGGAAAGAGCGGCCTGCTGCAGGGGTGTGCCTTGTAATCCCAGCATTCCAATGGTGAGATGGGATGCAGAGACAAGAGAACCTCCGGAAAGCCCAAAGGCCACCTAAACCTGGAACGTGTAAAACAGCAGCAGAAACTAGACTGCCCCGCAGGGTAAGAAGGCAAGAAGCAACTCCAGAAAAACTGTCCTCTGACATTCCTTTGTGCGCCACGGCCACACACGCAAAACCACACCCCAAATTTAATTAATTAATTTTTTTTAAAGATTTATTTATTTACTTATACAACTTTCTGCCTCCATGTATACCCACACGCCAGAGGAGGGCGCCAGATCTCATTACAGATGGTTTGGAGCCACCACTTGGTTGCTGGGAATTGAACTCAGGACCTCTGGAAGAGCAGACAGTGCTCTTAACCACTGAACCATCTCTCCAGCCCCCCAAATTTAATTTAAAGGTGTCTGGAGGCTAGAGGTGGTAGACTATACCTCTAATTTACTCTGGAGATAAAATAGGGAGAAGGCCAGCATAGGCCAGAGAGACTCTGAGAGCACTAAAAAAAAAAAGAAAAAAAAATTTCTGGCTCAGTGAATTTTCTACTTCCCTCTGTTACAAATCTACTAAATCTAATCTGGGTTTATCTTAATATCTTTGGAATGAGATTCGGTTAATCGCTGCTTTACTTGTCTTGAAACTCAGACTTCCCTAAAAATGTTGATTGCTGAATTAGTTTGATCCCCACAGCCAAGACACTTGGCCCCTGTTTCCTAAGGCCAAAGTTTGTACAGGCTATATGAAAGAAAACTCTTAAAAACAAAGCTTCCAAATCGCTATAGAAAAAAAAAACAAACAAACAAAAAAAAAGAAATACCTCTTACTTTACAATACATCCTTATGACTGGAGGAAAACTATTGCTATTCAAAATAGGGGGAAACTGAGGGTGAAGACAACTAACTATAATGAAGAGAAGAATTAAGCAACTGTGGTCAATTACTTGTGCTTATTATCTCTGTCTGTTTCAACACAGCACTCTATCACTTCAGGTTTACAACTATTCTCTCAAAATAACCATTCTTCTCCTTCCTTTCTGTAAATTCAGACCCCGTACTTTAATGAAGGTACTGTCCCAAGGTTGCAGCATGGATCCATGCTTACAATACTCATCGGCAATGCTGCCAGCTTTCGAAAAGAATCACCTTGTCTCTTAAGCCAACGCTGTTAATCATACTGCCATGGTAAGCATTTCCCTATTAAGAAAAAACTGCCAGCCAGGAGGTGGTGGCGCATGCCTCTAATCCCAGCACTTGAGAGGCAGAGGGAGTTCGAGGCTAGCCTGGTCTACAAAGTGAGTTCCAGGACAGCCAGGAATGCCTATGGGAAAGCAGAGTGAGAGAAAGAGTAAAATCAACGTGATCAAAGGAACAGCCTCTTAATTCAACAGACATAGGAAAATGTTGTTCTCTCTTGTCTCAGTGGCTATGTTCACACAGAATCACCCGTTTAAATAATGACAACACATGGAATGAATTAAAAACACAAACATCAAATAATGGTATTACTGCATCTGAGTGACAGTCCTAAAATATATGAATGGGGAACAAAGTTCATGATTGGGGGATAATTAATAAGCAATTTATGAAAGAGAGCAGTGACTATAGAATTTAACTTGGCCTAGCCAGGTGGTGGTGGTGCACGCCTTTAATCCCAGCACTTGGGAGGCAGAGGCAGGTGGATCTCTGTGAGTTCAAGGCCAGCCTGGTCTACAAGAGCTAGTTCCAGGACAGACTTCAAAGCTACAGAGAAACCCTATCTCAAAAAACAAAAAACAAAAAAAAGAAAGAAAGAAAGAAAGAAAAAAAAATTTTAACCTGGCAATAAAATGAAATTTGTATCTTCGGAAATTACATTTCTGAGCTGATTCCGGAGAAACAGAACTACTTAGAGCAGGATACCACTACTCTAAAATATATACTGCACTGCTATTTGCACTATAAAAATTACAAATTCAAATGATTACCAGTAGGAAAACAAACAGATGGAACATCACACTACAGTTAAGAGGGATGTATTGCATTTCATATCATGATGGTTAAATTTTAATAAGGAATATGGGTATCAAACTAGGGGAATGGAGGCTAGGGGAGATTTTAGCTATTCAAGTAATTTTGTGAATATTTTCAAACGAGTTTTAGACAATGTGTTCAACTTTTGCAATAAAAGCATAAACATTGGAAACACTGTGGGAAAGATGCTACATGCCTTATTATGGTGAACGAGCTACAGATGAGGGATTTATGAGGAAACACTTGGGTTTTCTATTTTGGTGGAGGGGAAGGGCTGCTGGATTTACAATTTCTACAAGTAGACTTTAGTATCTGTCAATTTTTAAGAAAGGCAGCATTATGTTCAACTAAACCACCACACTAAGGTTTGTTCCAGTACTTTATAAATCTAAGCTTTACCAGCCTTGGCAAGGTTTGCATTTTGCTCTGGTAAGGACTGTGACTTGTCCCACAAGCCTGGCAGCATCCCAGGCTTTTAGCCATTCAAAATCAGATGCACTCCCGTCCCCAAGCTGTGACAACCACAAATGTCACTTATATGGCAGAAATAAGAGCCCTACCCCCACCTCGTTAGCAACAAGCAACCTTTCCTTTTAACTTTCTATAATCACTTCAACTCGAGAGTTCAAAGCCATTTTCCTTGCAAGCGTCTCACTCCACAACCAAGCGTGGTGGTAACACTTGCAGTCTCGATCAGAGAGACAGAAACAGGAGCATGTGTGAGAGTTGAGGCCAACCTGGGCTACAGACAAAGTTCCAGCCAGGCCTGTCAGCACTATAATGCAAGACACTACAACAAAAACTCTTAACAGAAGTCATCGCCGGATATAGAGAACACTCACAATCCAAACCATCCTCGACAGGTCAGGAGACAGAAACAGTTCTCCAAGGCAGCCAAATCGCCATGTTCCAGAAGCACCTATTACTCCAAACCTCCCGCTCGCGCACTGCACGCTGGGACAGCCGGCCCAATAGCTGAGTGAAAAAAAATTAGAAGGCTGAGCCTGATGGAGAAGGTTGCCAGGGGAGACCGGAGCGGGCGGAGCCTCCGAGTGGTGGAAGCTAATAACTGGCCTCTCTGCCAGGGGCTGTGCTTCAGGGACAGCGTCTGAGTGCTCCAGGCTGCTGGGGGCAGGACAGCTGTGCCTGGAGGACGACAGAGGGCGGAGTTTCTGCTTATAGAAACAAGTGGGAGCCTAGCAGAGCACTTATTCCCGCCTCTACCCCCGGACGACAGTAGGGGATTGGACAGTATGAAGGCACTTCCTTCTACCTTCCGGTGTCACGCAACCTCCTCCTCCTCCTCCTCCCTCCCTTCTTAGTCTACCTTTGGGCTGGGTTGGCTGGTGATGAGATACTTGGTTGCCGGCTGTGGAAGAGGCGACAGCTACAGCTACAATCAAGTCCGCGACTGTGACCATGGCCGAGGTGAGCAGCACCGCACCACTGCTGGGTCACCGGACCGGGAAGCTGTCTTCCTGGTCCAGGGTCCGTGCGCTCCAGTGTAGGTGCGCTGTGTTGAGAGTGAGCTGAGTAAAGATCATAAGCATCTATGGTTCTGTTGTGTCTCCCATGCAGAATAACGCTCAGAATAAAGCCAAGCTAATCTCTGAGACCCGGCGAAGATTCGAAGCTGAGTATGTGACAGGTGAGCATGCGTTCTAGGGCTTGAAGTGGGGTGTGCAGAGAGCATATCTAACTTTTGCTAGGATGTTCGGGTGTTTTTGCTGGCAGATGTTAGAGACCTTTTCAACCTTCCCTGGAAAGATGCTGTTCGTGTTTCAAGGGTTTTGCCATGCTGTGTGCTCTGCATCAGACGGGCAGATGGTGTGTTCGCTTCTTTCTTTAAAAGGTTAATGTAAGTTAGAAACCAGAATGTTTAGCATCTTGTGTTCATGGCCCTGGCGGGCCATTTGGTAAATGGCATACTGCAGTTCATGATTCTTGTCTTGGCCTTTCACCAGAAAATAAACCTGGAAACTGTCATTGTACTTTTGCTATACGCTTTGGACATAATTTGGTAATCCAGTTCCCTTTATTTTGCTTAATTCCGCTTCTTAAAACCAAAAGTGCTATTCACAAGTACTTATCACGCTCTGTACTTGAAAGTTTCTGTAAGTCAGAGTTGATTTATTGGTTGAACATTCAGTGTCTCAGCTGTTATAGATACTTGAGTTGTCAAGTACATCTGATCAGTATTTTTTAAACATTTACAATAGTTATAAATATGGAATTTAAAAGCTCAAGTTGCCATCTGCCTTGATTGATGCTACTCTGGACCCTTCCACTAAATAGCTTATTTACATGCTCTGAGTTCCTGCTTCCATATCTGTGAAATGTAAATAAGGTTAGAGGATTAAGTAAAGAAGCATGTTTTAGATTGTCAAGTATGGAAGTAAAAACTAGTCAGTTGTCAATATAGATTTTGCCTCAGTCCTTTGGTTACTGCGAAAGGAATTAAACTTCTGACTTTAGTGCTTACCAGAAGATTCCTATACTTCTATGCTGTTCTGTATTGTACATCAGTTGATGACCTAGAACAAGTAAGGAAATCTGTTCCAAATAGTCCTGTCAGTAAACCTTTTCATACCTCATGGCCAGTTTTCTTCACGCACCAAACTTTGTACCAGAGAGTTGCAAAAGCACTCCACTCGCTTTTACCACTGAGATCTCGCTCGTGTCTATTATCATAGCTGGTTACAGTAAGGCCATCATTGTAAAATAGTGCTCTATATGAACGTAATTCACAGCTACATGGGTTATAGTATACTAAGATGTAACTCATAACTAATGAATTGGTGATTCTATAATAGTCATTTACTTATGCTCAAGGGTTCAAGCAGAAGATAAACTATGTTATGCAATCTCCAAGGTCTTAAAGGTCATCTTGATTCAGTCTTCTCATTTTTTTTTAAATGAGGGAAGCGGAGTGTAGTAAGATTAAGCAATTTTCTCAGAATCCTCAGTGTTAAGAGTTTTGGCCTGGCCTTTTGGATTTCGCTTTAGTAATCTTTCAGCAACGTTGCAATGTCAGATTAAGTCCTGTCACTCCCCAGCCTGAAACCTTTCAGTGCCTTCCCACTGTGTGTATTTAGAATAAAGTTCCAGTTCTTCCCGGTGGCCTACAAATGCAAAGCCATATATTGTTTAGCTCTTGGCTACCTGTCCATCCTCACCTGTTATTACTGTCCTTGCTTAGTGCAGATTTGACCACCCCCTGCATTAAGAAACACACAAATAGCAAGCCAATACACACACACACACACACACACGAAGCAAAAGTTCATTAAAAAATAGTCTAGAAACATGTGGCTGATGGATTTTCTATTTGACTTTCTTTTATAAAATGCAGTGACCCACAAAATTGACATCACACTCCAAAACATGATCCCCAGTTCGATAAATATATCTACACTGCCTGGCTTGTGTTCTTCAAACAGAGTGCTTCTGTCTGCATCTTGGGACCTTTCCATTCCTCGGGGCCTGGGTTGCTCTTCACCAGTTCCTGTGTCTGGTTGGGCCTTTTTGTTTTGTTTTGTTTTTCTCTTTTCAGGGTTTCAATGTATCTGAGAGGCCTTCACTGGTTATAAAGTAGCTTCCTGTCCTGCATACTTTCCCTCCTAGCCTGTAATTGTCCTGTTTGTTTATTGTTCCTTTCCGCCTGTAGATGACAGGTGGGAATAGTTACTAGTAGCAGCCTATGGAAGTTGAAGGCAGATGCTTTATGTATTTTTCTCGCCCCTCAGTACCTTGCAGTGTTCAGTACATAATCATTGAATGACCATGGCACTCCTTTAAGATATGCATCAGAAGATCATTGGAAGAACTGCCATTCTGTGTCAACTGACCTAAGCAGCTCCCCTTTGTTACCAAAAGTCTGGCAAAGAGTAGCCTTCAAATGTTTGTCAGAAAGACAAACTGTTTTTTTTTTCAGAGGAAGATAGTGTTTGGCATGGGGTGGCTTTTTACACTTAATACACACTCTTAGGTATAGGTGAACTGGTCTGTGAGTTATCTACACCAGAGTTGTAAACTAGACTCTATGGGCAAGGCAAGTAGAAACCATGAAAGACTTTCTCACTGGAAAGGTGCGGGTGTACTGTGAAGGCTATTTTAGTTCATGTGGATTCTCCCTTATAAGGTTGCCATTTACAAATTCACCTTGGTAAAGATGATGTGCTTCTTAGTGCATGGAATCCTAGAACCTCAAGAGGCTGAGGCAGGAGGACGTTTGAGTTCAAGGTGAGTAGGAACGAAAGTGAAATCCCATCATTAAAAAACTATAAATAGTAGCCAGGTGGTGGTAGTGCAGGCCTTTATCGCAGCACTCAGGAGGCAGAAGCAGGCAGATCTCTGTGAGTTTGAGGCCAGCCTGGTCTACAGAGCTAGTTCTAGGACAGCGAAGGATATACAATGAAACCCTGTCTTGAAAAAACAAAAATGTGTGTGTGTGTGTGTGTGTGTGTGTGTGTAGAAAGAGATAAAATAAAAAGAAAACCTAACTTTCTGTTTAGAACATCCACTTTTGTTTTTCAGTTTCTATTCTCATTAACAATATTTTGCTTCATAAAAGGTTTAAGGCATACAAGCCATAATGATGTTTTTCCTAAAGAAAAGTTTTATCCACTAGTATCTCTCTTTAGACATTCATATGAAAACAGGTTCTTGGGAATTCCAAGCCCAATTTTTTTTTTGCCTGTTGAAAATATTACCAAATATGGGAAGATTTTGAACAGGCAAAAAGAGGAAAATACGGGTCCATAATTATGGTACTTTTCTCAGTCATTGTTACTGTGAGAAGTTCCATGCTGAGTCTCAAATAAGAAACATTTCCTGTTCTTTTCTTCTTTCTCTTTGTGACAATAATGTATTCAGCTCTGAAAGTACTCATTATCTGTTTAATTCTGCAAATCAAGCTGTCAGTATTAATGAATGATAGAGCCATTTTCCTAATGTGTGCACTCTAGTGGTGGCATTAGGGCAGAATAAACCACTAGATAAGGTGAGCTGGATCCCAAGGACTAAGGACCAAATGAGTCCCTCCAGCACAGAGCTATTCACCTGGAATTCCAGAAAGTGGGAACTGAAAGCAGGATTGGGAATTGAAAAAGGTTAGCCTTGACTACCTAGAGATTTGCCCTCCGCCCTAAACTTCTGAGACCTTTTTTCAAAGAAGCCTGAGAAGACAAAGATACCTGCAGCTTGGTGAGCAGGTTAGTGCTGAGTTCGAAGCAATGTTGTGAAAAAGCTGAGCAGCTCCCAAACCTTAGAAAAGCTTGTTCTAAAGCATGGTGCTAGTGGGAAATTGCAGAATCTTGAAGAGCTATTTATAGCCCAGCCGCTGCTGGCACAGGCCTTTAATCCCAGAGGCCAGAGGCAGGTGGAAATCTGTGAGTTCAAGGCCATCCTGGTCTATAAAGTGAGTTCCAAGACACCTGGGGCCACACAGAGAAACCCTGTGTTGAAAAACCGAAACCAACCAAACAAAAGAAGGACTGACCATCTAGTGAGAGCTCTTGGGAATGGTTCCTTTAAACATGATTATGAAACCTTGGTTCCTTCCTTGTCTTGTTGTTCCCTGACCATGTTGTTATCAGTTTGGGCCTCTTACATGCCACCTGCCTCACATCCTTCCTCACCACAGGTTCAAAAGCAACTAGGCTTACTGATCACAGCCTGAACCTCTGACACTCTGAGCCAAAATAAACCTTCACTCTCTTGATCTCTGCTATTTGTTGTGGTGACAGAAAGCTGACTAACCCAGGTGGTGTTTCTTATGAACTCAGGTGGAACTTGGCCAGGTAGAGAAGGTGATCTAGGTGGGTCAGGCTGTCTGAGCAAAGGCACTGAGGCGCAAAGGTATGCATCTTGTTCAGGAAGCACTGGAAGCTTGCTGTGCACATGGATGAAAACAATAGAAATACAGTGTAGAGAACCTGGAATGTCCCGGTGGTGCGTTATACTTTAGTACGTGTGCTCAAGGGCATTTCTGACCTTAAAGGTAGAGGAATTAATTTAAATAAACTTAGTTGATAGCAGAAAAGTAAAAAAAAAGCCAGCCTACCATCTAGAAATAATTAATAGTGGTAGATTTTCTTCTAATCTTTTGTCTATATCCTTATGAAAGCAAAGTTTAAAGACCATCCTGATTATCATTTGTATGTTACATTTTCATTGACATGATCTTATTCCCCGTTTTATAAAGTAGGTCACATTGTATAGATTTTTTTCAAAAATATTTGAACCTACTAGTAAAACACAATTGTCATTTCATTTAGAGAATCCCTTTCTGCACATCGAGATTACTCCCATGTTTTTGTTAGCACAACTTTATGAAGCAGTTCAGATTACTTCCTTTAGAGTCATGTCTTGGAATCAAATTATTGTTTTCCCAAGTAAATAATTGGGGCCCGTTTGATAATATACATCAAACTTCCATCATACTTGCTGCCCCGGTTGATTTCTGCTGGCCTTGTCTCCCACACCTTAGCCATGTTTAGTGTCATCATTTCTAAACTAATAGTTTTTAAGGTTGCATTTGATTGCTAGTTTGGCTAAACTTCTTTCTGTATGATTATGTTTATTTATACATACACCTTTCTTTGTTTATGTCACTATTGCTGATTTTGGCAGCTTTTTAAACTAAAAATCGCCCATTGTTTTATGGTTTCTTCAGTTGCTATTTAAGGTGATTCCTCTCACTCAGCGATATTTCTGACCTTTTCATTTTCATTTTGTTTTAGTTGAATGTTGATGATTTTAATGGACGTAGTCTCTAAAAATGAAAGGATATGCAACCATGTACTTACTATTCAGCCAGAGATCTAGATCCATTACCTTAGATGCTTCCCATGAACTGTGGCATTTGGGAGACACCTTTCCTGCCTTTTGTATTACCATTCTCTTGGTTTTCCTTAGTTTTATTGCCTAAGAAGTCTCCTCCACAAAAACTTGATTACATTTTTGTTTCTTTTTAACCTTTATATTTCCAGTGATTTGCCTGAGTTTGGGATTCCTTCATCTTGTAATAGAACTAATTTGGGGATGTTGTAATAGTTCCTAGGATGCATAAAGCAGTTGAAGTTCAGTTGTTGACAGGCTTGGTTTCTTACACACTGCTGCACTGAACATTGCCTATACATTTCTGAACACAAAAAGAAATGGAGGGTCAACAGATAGAAAATATCAGTCAGACAGCAGGCATGAGTTCAAGAGATCTTTGTGCAACACGGTGAGTATAGTTAATAGCAACATTGTATACCTGTAAGTTACTAAGGCAGATTTTAGGTACACTTAAAAGAAAAGTGAAATGTATGGGCTGGGCGGTGGTGGCTCACGCCTTTAATCCCAGCACTTGGGAGGCAGAGGCAGGCGGATCTCTGTAAGTTCGAGGCTATCCTGGTCTACAAGAGCTATTTCCAGGACAGGCTCCAAAAGGCACAGAGAGCCGGGCGGTGGTGGCTCACGCCTTTAATCCCAGCACTTGGGAGGCAGAGGCAGGCGGATCTCTGTGAGTTCGAGACCAGCCTGGTCTACAAGAGCTAGTTCCAGGACAGGCTCCAAAACCACAGAGAAACCCTGTCTCAAAAAACCAAAAAAAAAAAAAAAGGCACAGAGAAACCCTGTCTTGAAAAACAAAAAAAAAAAGTATGGAAAAATATCTCTCCATTAGCTTGATTTATATTTCTACAATGTTTACATGTGCCATAAATGTATATAATTGTCAGTCAGATTTTGAAAAGGATTGATTTTTATCCTTATGATAGTTCTAAAGTAACCAAGTCTCTGCTTTAGAGGACATGAAATGTGGCTTTCGTCAAAGGCTTGAGTCATAAACTTAGATGAGAATGAAGAATTGGTAGACCTGCTGCTTACTTTTTAATCTTTAGTCCCAGTAATGACCCTTTAAACTACCTAGCAAATATCCTTTTACCTTTCAGTGGGTTTTAAAAATTCATCTCTCTATGTAATTTATCCCTAGTCATATACCACCCTGACCAAAGGACAACTGAGGGGAGAATGGATTTATTTCACTTCTCAGTGTTATGGGTGAGTGGAGACAGGGACTTCAAATAGTAAGTCCCACTGTATCTGCAATCAAGAGAAGAGCAAAATGCATGCGTCTGGAGTCATTTGTTTGCTTGCATATGCCCCATTACTCTCCTCTTCCATAGTTCTGGACTTCTTGTCAAGGTAATGGTGCTGCCTACAGTGGGCTTGGCCTTGTCACGTCAACTAACTTGATTAAGACAGCCCTCCACAGACATGCCCACAGTTCAACCCAATGTAGACAGTCCCTCACTGAGACTTTCTCTAGATGTTTCTAGGCTATAACAAGATGACAATAAGTTAACCATCACAATAAAATATCTAGAAGAACCAAGTGTGGTAGCTCAGGTCTGTAATCCCAGCACTTGATGTGGAGATAGGAAATCAGAAGGTGAAAGCCAGCCTCAGCTCTGTATTGTGTCTGAGGCCCTTCTGGGCTACATGGATTCCTGTCTCAAAATTAAATAAAACAACAACAATAAAAGATCTGTAGACTATTGAATAGAATCAGAATTTTCCAAAGGACTCTCTCCCCCTGCAGTCACCGTTTTACAAAGAATGAGAGGACATAAATTTGATACATTTCACTAACCAACTTAACAATGTTACAAAGTTTATGTTTGTGGAGAACTTATTCATTTACCTTTTCTAGTTGCCCATGGTTCTTTTTTTCATTATACTGCTGTATATTTTCAGTGAACAAGACGTTCAACGACTCAAAAACTACTTAATCATGTATGTAGCTTTAAAAAGTCAAGTTCCCGGAATTAAAAAGGAAACTTAAGAAATCTATAAACATGCAAAAAAATCAATTCCAGCAGATTTCTTTCACAACTAGAACACAGCAGGTGAAAATCCCCTTAAGATTTTACATTTTATCAGCACAGTGAACAAAGTTGATTGTAGACACACAGTTGAGTAACTTTGTTGTATGTGTTTGTGTGTGCGTGTGTGTATAGGTTTTCCGACCCAACAAATAGAAAATGGATACAGGAGCTTTTGCAAACACTTCTCATGTGAAAAGTAATAAAACAACTCTCAGAAAGTTCTAAAGCAACTAGATCAGAAAGGCTGGGTTCTCACATCACTAGGCAAGTATATTTGGAGTCATAATAAGCAGGTACTTAGAAACAAATTAAATTTCAGGAAGCTAAAACAACATACCTCTATGGATTAATAACCTCCCAGCAATGTGTGCAATTCTTACTTCTGCTAAATAACCCGGGGTTTAATGAGATTAGCACAATGGAAAGTACCAGAAAAATGTTAAAACTAGGAAAAGATCATTGGAAGATCAGGGGTAATTTTAGCTGAAGTCAGTAAGTTTGGGTTTGATTTTTTTTTTCTCCAATTCAGGGTCCTTGCTGCCTTGGTATTTGATAACTTTATTTTCTCTTCTGTACATTTTTAACTTTTTAAAAGGGCAAGAACAATGCAATCTATTATTGAAGATCAAGGCCCTGAGAAATGTCAGGGTAGGTGGGGGGGCAGACTTATACAGAGATAATCATTCGGATTCAAAGTGTTCATGCACATCTATTGTTGGTAGGCATTGGGAGGGTGGAGAGGCGACTCTCCCACCTCCCTGAGCTCTCGGAGCTCAGCAGAGCAGGAGCAGCCGCAGCCTGCACTCCCATCATGCCCTCTGCCTCATTACACAGGCTCTCCGACATTTGCCTGTGATTTAAAGAGCTGTTTCCTTAAAAATGAATGCTTATTGCTTATTTTCCCTAGTGTTTCCATACGGCGTGTGTGCATGTGTGTGAGCTGGAGATTGAACCCAGGGATTCATACGTGCTAGGCTAGCACACTACCATTCTTCCATTCAGTTGTATAACTTAGCCATTTTTTTCCCAGTTTTTAGTTTGAAAAGGTATCTGTTAAGTCTGTGAAGCTGGAGTAGGCCTTGGACTCCCGAGTAACCGGAATTACAGGCTTGTGTCACCAAGCCTGGATTTTTAATGAGATGGGCCCCACATTCTCCCGTATTTGACTTGAACTAAGAAGAGCACACACCAGATTGTATATAATGAGTCCACACTGAGGCCTTGACACAGCCCATAACATGTAGGAATGGCCAAAATCCATAAAGTCTCCTTAGCCTGGATAACTAGCTGGTGACTGGTGAAAATTTAGACTTTGGTGCTCTGGAAGAAAAGCAGCTGAAGTAGTAGAATGTTCCACCTTCCCTGCAACTGACTAGAGATCATCCAAGGCCTGTTTCTATACAGCCCTCACCTGAGGATTACTTGGTTCAGTTTATATTTTAAAAGACTTTCAAATACACATACAAGGAATTGGCAACAGGATATCTGTGTCCCTAAGGTTTAAGATATTTACCATCTAACCCTACATAGGGTAGGGTGGTGGGAATTGCCAAGCCCTGCAGTCAACCAGAGGTTCACTAGATATGGGCCTTATGCCAGCTTTCTGATGCTTGGATCGCCTCCAAAATTCACGATCTAGGTACGGAACCTGTGTTGCCAGCCCTGAGTGGTTCTGATGCACTCTGCAACGTGAGACTTGTTCTGTTATAGATCGCCTTTCACTCAGTCTTCCAGCTAGCTTGACAGATATGGAGGGATTCCGAGTAGATGTGGCCAACTGGGTTTTGTTGATATTATTGTTGTTTTGTTTCCCAATGACTTCCATTCTCAACACATCTATAGTTTGTACTTCTCTCCCAAACCCCTGTCCGGACTTTCATCCGACCTAAAGATACGTGGAGGAATCTACGGCCTGTGTATGAAAACAAGAGATTTGAGGGGCTCGTTAAAATGGCTTAGTGGCTAAAGGTGCAGACCACCAACTCTGACTGTGTTCAATTCCTAGAACACATATGGTAGGGGAGAACTGGCTCCATCCAGAAAGTTGTCCTCTGACCACCACACATGCACACTGTAGATAATACAAAGAAATTGATGAATGATATAATGAAGTTTAAAAGAAAACTGTGGATTTTATTGTACTAAGTATAGTTAGTCATGTCCCTCAACTGTGTGATCCAAAGTCATAGAATGCTGACTGGTCACTTCCTTCCCTGTTCCCATTCTCTTCCTTCTGTCTGCCTTTATGTCCCTCTTCTCTCTTGCTGTCTTCTACTCTCTCCCTCCTGCCTCCCTTGGCCCTTTCCCTATTTCCTTTTGTTCTTTATCCCTGCTTCTGCTCTTCTCCTGCCTCCCTCTGCTAACCTTTGCCTCTTCCCCTCTCCAGCTGTCTCTCATTTTTTTCCCCTTATCTGATTTCACGTCTGCTTGTCCAGGGTTAAGGTTAAGACAGCAGCAGCAGCATTTCCTGTGTAAATACATTCCTGTTAATAAGCACATTACCTGGGAACTTCTGCCTGCAGAGATTGGTATCTATGAACCCTAGCAAAGGAAGAGGGCTTTACATTGCTGGTAGTGGCCAGTGTCTTGATGGCAGTGCTCCCAAGAGTAATAACGTTAGCCATAACATTTCATGTTTATGCCACTTGGGAATACTTTTCTACCAAAGTCCTTTTCAATATAGTCTGGGACCCTAGTGGGTGCCTAAGACTTTTCCAGAGCTTCTGAGGTCAAACGTTTTTTAATCATAGTCCTAAGATATAATTTTGCTTTTTCCATTTGTACTGATTATACAAAGCAATACCAGAGAAAACGGCTGACTCTGTGACTGGAGCCAAGGAAAGTAGTCATCGTGGTGCTTATGATGTTCATGAAAGAAGGAGAGAGAATAGTCGGATTTATTTTAAAAGATTTCTAATGATACCACTAATTTTATTAAACCTTGATCTTTGAAGACATGTGCTTTTAATGCCTTGTGTGAGAAGATGGGGGTGTGCCATAGAACATTTCTCCAGGGTAAGTGTGTTTGACTTGGGAGCTTCCTTAGTCCCCTTTTCACTGAGCACCATTTTTATCTGGAAGACGAGCTGCAAAGGAAACTGTGCCTATGCTAACTTGGACTGTGTGGCAGACATTTTCCTGCAAGTGAATCAAGGCAGCTATAATATTAAGAAAAATATCCTACTGGTACAATGGCGAAACAGAGTGAGCCCTCCTTAATGAGACAGAGGCTATGTTAACTCTTTTAAAGCCGCCTTATGCTCTCAAATGTCATTTACTGTTCAAGGAAAATGTGCTTGCGATGCTAACGAGAATTCAAATTACAGAGCTAAGACTATTTCCTAAAGTTTACGTAGTGGGGAACCACTTATTTTCTACATTAGAAAAATTGAGCCCATGCATTAAAATCTTCACCCCAGACGGCATTCCACAAATGTGCGATTTATGGTCTCATACTGTGTAGTGTTTTACATTTTCACACAATTTCATCCATTCTTTTTCATCTGACCCTCATGCAGGCCTCTGAGTCTCTAAAACAGTTTGGAGATGAGAAAGTGGAGATTCAAAGAGGTTAATTGTCTTAATGCACTTTACCCTTTCCTGCCCTTCCATCTGTTATCTCAAGGCCCTGAACTAAAGGCAGTACAAGTGGAGAGGAGGTAGGCGGTGTACAACCTAGCAACTAAATACTTGTGAAAGAAAAGGAGATACAGAAACCAGGGAATTTTCCAGATCTCTTTGCTTTAGCATTTAAGAGGGAATGGATGGTTGAAGAAGTAAAAATAAAGACAGACTAGAGTCTGTCAATAAATGTGTCATCTGCTTTGAAGAATTCATTTTGTTTGTTTGTTTTTTGAGACAGTGTTTGTCTGAGGAATAGCCCTAGCTGGAACTAGCTCTGTGAACTAGGCTGGCCTTGAACTCATGGAGATCCACCTGCCTTTGCCTCCCTGGGATTAAAGGCGTGCGCCACTGCCAACCAGCTGGGGAATTCTCAAGGCCTAAAGACTGGGACTTTACTGTTTACTTGGGAGAGGTCGCGTGTGCACCAGTACTCTCTGATTCAAGAGAAATACGAATGAAGAATGCCTTAGGAAAAGCTTAAATGAAGACCTGTTGCTGCAGCTCACCCAAGAATGACTTTTGGTCACAGGAAATATTTGTGAGAAGAGGAAGTATATGAAAAGGGTGCTCCCAAATGGTCAAATTTGGGTGTGCAAATTTGAAGAATTCCCTCATGATAAACTAGTGACGCTAGCATAGCATGTAGATAGTACTACAAGCAGGCTGATCTGGTAGAGAAGGTAGTGGGGAGCATGGCGTGTGTATGAAGATGCACAATTAGAATTAAATCTAATCACTCTACTAAATTATTGGAGATGTTGGCATCAGAGTCTGAAAAGATGATGATGCTGTATATTATGGTTTCGATGTAAAATATTTCCTGAAAAATAACTTGTGTTGTTAGACTCTAGCATCTAAACACCGAGGAGGAGTCGTCCCCAGAGACCACCTCATATACCATAGCTAATGCAAAAGCATGAGGATTTTATTAATTCTGTCATGACAGGGTCCCTTAGCATTCGGGAAGCCAGGAGACCTCGAATAGCTGGTACAGTCTACTTTTAAAGGGGCCACAGAAGCAAGAGCGGTTGTTCTTTGACTATTCTGATTGGCTTATTCGAAAGGGCTATTACCAATAATTGACTGGAGAGCTGTTGCGAGATCAGATGAGGTAAGAGGTCATTTTGACCCCATTTCCCAGGGGACCGAACCAAAGCATATGTATATGGGTAATTGTTCAGGAACTGAGTACGTGCGAGTGTAGCTGTTAGGTCCTTGGTTCCCAGGGGAGGAGGGGAAGCACTATGGCACAGAGGCTGAGAGGATTCAGAATTGTCAGAAATGGCTTCAGAATTGTCTTAAAGTTTTACAGTGTGTTGAAGGCCTTGGTCCCCAGCTGGCAGCAGATGAGAAGTGACTGGGGTCATGAGGGTACTGACTGACCTCATCAGTGGACAAATCCACTGATGAGTTTGTAGCTGAGTGGTCTATTAGGGGCCTTGCTGGAAGAAGTTTGTCACTGGGGGAATGTGCATTTGAACAGTACATCTATTCCTTGGTCCCTTGCTGGCTATCTCTCTGTTTCCTGGCTGCCATGATGTGAGCAGTTTTGTTCCCTAGTACATTTCTGCCATGACATACTGCCCCATCACAGGCCGAGGAATACCAGAAACAGTTGGCACAGCTCTGAAGCTGCGAGCGAGCGAAAATCAGTGCTTCCTTAGCTGCTCTCCCCGGTGCACCCATGTAAGCCCAGTACTTGGGAAACTGAAGAAGAACGACTGCAAATTAGAGATCACCTTATAATCCACAAAAAACTCTTTCCTTTCTTCCTTTGATTTTGTCACAGGAACGAAGTATTAGCTAGTACACTTTAGATAATGGACAGTTTTCTGCTTGTTTTTTTTTAATTTATTTATTTATTAAAGATTTCTGTCTCTTCTCCGCCACCGTCTCCCATTTCCCTTCCCCTCCCCCAATTAAGTCCCCCCCCCTCAGCCCGAAAAGCAATCAGGGACCTGGATGGAGGTGGGGGTTCCTTGGACTACTTGGTTTTTTTTTTAAACAAAACTATGTTCTGTGCCATGTGTAAGAAGTACACAGCTATAATTCTAGCTACTAAGACTGGGGCAAGAGGATCACTTGAGCTCCAAGAATACAAAGACATCTTGGACAGCATAGTTAGACATCTTCTCCAATCTATAGACTTTGGATAACTTTATTCTGCTCTTACTTAGACATCTAGTCGATTCCTTATCTTGCATTTTTACCTGAAAAACATCCCTGTGTGTGTGTCTTGGAGAAGTATGCCTTTGTCTTCCAGATCCTTCTTCTCTTTGCCATTATTTTTGTTATTTCTCACAGCAGAATCAATCTGATTCAGATATTCGCTATTGTTTTTTCCTTAGAAAAGTCAGAAAAATATGATTCACGTGATGTTGAAAGGCTTCAGCAAGATGATAACTGGGTTGAAAGTTACTTGTTGTGGAGACACAGTGTTGTGGATGAAACCCTGAAGATGCTTGATGAGAGTTTCCAGTGGAGGAAAGACTTTTCTGTCAATGGTAAGCTGTTGGACTTCACCTTGACAGGGTAACACCATCTATGCAAATGTTACTGTTAGACACTTGTCTATATTTTCACACATCCCTAGCATTCATTATAAACACTAGAATATTACCCTTAGGGGCCTAATTGTACTTTCAAACGGACAGCGTGTGATGAAATATTAGAAGGAAAGTCATTCATAAGAAAATCAGATCACAATTATCAAGTCATGCATTGTCACGAAAAGCATGGTTGCCTAATTTGTGTTTTGTTCGATTCCATTAACCAATGGAGAAATAAGTAGATATTGCTGTCCTGTTTTGCTTTCTCAGTTGTTGCCCGTGCTTGTGAATGTTGTGTAACCTACTGGGGAGCCCAGAAAAGCAAGCTTATCCCCAAGGATTCCCTGTGGCAGACTTCTCTAAACTCTTGCACTAGGTCGAAATCTGTCATCAAAGTGTGTGTTCGAAATCTTAGAGGGAATTTTACAGTCGTTTGCAGATGTGGGAAGAAAGCTGCCAGAATGTTTATCTATTGTGTCCCTCTAAGACTGTTGTAGTAGGAGCGGCGGGGTTGCTTCCCAGGCACCCGGCCGCCCCCATGGCTAGCTTTACCCGAAATAATTACACTGAAACTGTATTCTTTTAAACACCGCTTGGCCCATTTCTATCTAGCCTTTTCTCAGCTAACTCTCGCAGCTGGGCTAGCCCATTTCTTATAATCTGTGTAGCCCACGAGCTGGCTTACCAGGAATGATCTTAACCTGCGTCTGCCTGGAGTGGGAGAATCATGGCAACTCCTGACTCAGCTTCTTTCTCCCAGCCTTCTGTTCTGTTTACTCCACCTACCTATGTTTTAACTTATGAGGGCCAAGCAGTTTCTTTATTGCTTAACCAATGAAATCAACAGATTGATATATGACACTCCCACATAAGTCGTTAGCAAGAATAAGTAGACATAATTGGCCATTTCAGCTACCTGGACAGCATTACCTGTCCTAGACGACTGTGGCTCTGGAGTGACTGAGTCTAAAGACTTAACACAAAGTAGGGCTAATTCCCTCCCCCATTCTTTATATTAGAGTCCACAAGAAAGGGCATACCGAAAATAGAAGAAGTAAAATGGTGGGAAATGTAAACACTCTAGTAAGTTTGAACAAAAAAAGTGTATTCGTCAAAAATGGAGCACATAGCTGCAATTTCTAAGTCTTTTTAGCTCATTGAGAATGTCATACTAAATGCAACAATGCATATATTCTTGCATAGGTTGCTAGTTCCTGGTAACATAGAGCAAAGATATGAACTAGACAGAGGGAATGAGAGAGAAACTTGGAAAGTTCTCTGGGAAGTGCTGGCGAAGGAAACGATCGTCTTCCGGGCGCTGCCTTGTCACCTTGGTCCTCAGCCTCCCTAGACACTAGTTAGGTCTGTTTTTTGTTTTTCCTGCTAAAGAAGTTTAGGTTTTTTCTTGAATTATTTCCCACCTGCTCTAGAACATTAGAGTTCACTGTATGTATATAAAACTTTGTAGAAAAACAACATCTTGGGGGTGGGCAGATAGCACTGTAGGTAAACTACCTGTTGTACAAGCATGCCTAGGTTGAGATCCCTCGCACTCCCTTCAAAAGCTAGGCATGGCTAGATGCATGGGTAATTGGAGTGCTGGGCATGGAGGGTGGGGCAAAGCCAGTATTCCAGGGGGCTTTGCTGGCCAGCTAGTATAATATAACCACATTGGTTCATCAAACTCTATATTCAGTGAGAGACTCTCTCATGAGCTTAAGGTGAGAGCGGTAGAGGAAACCAACCCAAATTAGTGCCTGGTCTCTATACACACACCCATGGGGAGGGGCCTAGAGAGGAAGAGAGAAAACACAGAGAAAAGTCGCATCTTGCTAGACTAAATAGTGATATTTGTCCCCTTCAAATTCCAAGGTCATGTGAATATTATTAGTACAATATTACTAATGTATTTTTTGTTTGTTTAGGAGGAACCTAGGAATGGAATCTATGACCTTGTGTGTGCTAAGCATGTACCCTCCTACCACTGGATTACACTCAGACCCACCCCACCCCCGGTGTTAAATCAAATGGTCTCATAGTGTTAACATGTGTTGATAAGTCAAATCATGGCTTGAAAGCTGACCAGAATCTGCAGATACCCATCAAAATAAGAGTTTTTTCCTGTTCTTTCCAGCATTTATAAATCTTGTGTCAGTTTTTCTCAGCAGGAAATAGCTTTTGTGTTACCAGCCACTCTTTCTAATTTTTGAATAAGTTGTGTTTTAGTCAAGATTTAAGTAAGTTGTGTCTTGTTCAAGTTTGAGTGATCGTAAAACTACTGTGTACCGTTCCCTTGACAGTGTGAGTTTTCTTTTAGGTACATAGGTTACTGTTACTGATCAGAGTTTACCACTTTCCAGATCTTAGCGAATCCTCTATTCCAAGGTGGTTATTAGAACTTGGTGGTATTTATCTCCATGGTTATGACAAAGAAGGAAACAAATTACGTAAGTATATTCAGTTCATACCCTAGTGTTTTAAGATTTTGAAATGTGTGTCTGTGTCTCAATTAATAATCACAGAACTTTTCTATATGTCTATGCAACAAATTTCCTGCAACTAGAGGTGTGTGGCCTTCTTTACCCCTGTCAAATAATATCAAGGCATAGTTTGCATTATCATAAACTAGGTATAAACACAAGTGCTGTTTCTTAGTTACTTATCTAGTTCTGTGATAGCACTGAGAAGACCTCATGACCAAGGCAACTTAATCAAAGTGTTTATTTAGGGCTTATGGTTTCAGAGGGTTAGAGTCCACCATGACCATCATGATGGGGATGATGGTAGCAAGCAGGCACTCAAGCAGTGGAAACATAGCCAGCATCATATCAGTTAGTCATTGTCTTCTTCCTCCTCGTTGGTAGCACTTCACCTAGTATGTATTTTTATGGAGAATCTTTTGATAGTTGCTAAATATGCAAAATGGCCTTTCAGTCTCTCGTGGTCTCCTCTTAGCTTTTTCTGAAATCTGTGTGGCAATGGGAAGAACAGCAGTCATCTGCTGTCCACATGACTTTCTTCTTCTTTCTTCCACTCACCCCAGCCTAGCCCGATGTGGCACTAAGGCTGGGAGAGCCTGCATGTGCATCTTGCTTGCCTTTTCTTCAGCTGTGAGTTACACCATATTTTGACAGTACAGTACACTTTCTTCGTATCCCTCCTGCTTCTTCTTTTGCCATTTTCTTTTCTTAGAGCTCTTTCGTGGTTTGCTCTTGAAACGTGTTTTGCAGAGCCTGTTTTGTTCATGGTTTCTTATACTTTGCAGCTGATACTGTCCCATGGGGTCATCTCAGATACATCAGCTTTAGCAGACTCCCAATTCACAGTGCAGGTCCCGTGCAACTCCCAAGCTACTTGCACATACCCAGCTGCCTGCCACCTGCTGTCCCTTGACTGTGAGCCACCTTCACCATGGTCAACAACTCACCCTCATGTCCTGCCACTCATGTTCCTTCTGGATTGTCAGCTCTGGCCCATTTCTTGGCTCTCCCTGTAATTTAGCTTCATTTTGGTTTCTGTTTTATCTTCACCAGCCACTTCCTCAGTTTAGTCTTGCCTAGCCTGTCCCGTTATTGTCAGTTCCTTCCCAGGTTATGACGAGATAGATCACCTCCCTGGCCTCTTTTCCACTCCAACCTTTATAGCACTGCCAAGCTAGGTTTTGAAATAGGAAAGCCAAAACGGAGCTAAAACTTCAGAGTCATCTAACCGTCTCCTGCTTCTGCTCTGCTTATCTTCTCCCCGTCCCATTTCACCTGAAGCTTTTGCATGTTCCACTCCCCTGCACGGCACTCCCCAGGCCCCCCTCCTGCCTGTCTGTGTGTTACTCCCCTGCACGGCACTCCCCCGGTCCTCCCTCCTGCCTGTCTGTGTGTCCACTCCCCTGTACGGCACTCCCCCAGGCCTCCCTCTTGCCTGTCTGTGTGTCCACTGCCCTGCACGGCACTCCCCAGGCCTCCCTCCTGCCTGTGTGTCTGTTCTGGGTGGAACATGTTTTCTAGCATTTGATCAGACCAGTGGCTTTCCTCTTAAGTAAGCATAGAGAAAAGCACTTCTGGGTTATTACAAAGTGGTGTTTGGTCACCTGCATTTTCTCTTCACCTCACTTAAAAGTGACGTCTGTTTATTTCGTAAAATAGCCTCTCTGCTACTCTGTAATTTAAAGGTCCCAAGTGTAACTATTTTCCTTGTAAGGAGGCAAGAGATGTATTTTATTCAAAACAAGATGAATTTTAAATGGAGGAACATGCCAAGGGAAGGATATATATCCAATAAAATGCTACAGATAATATGCTTATTTTTTTTATCTGCTGTTTTGCTTAAAGTCTGGATCAGAGTGAAGTATCATATAAAAGACCAGAAAACCATAATGGACAAAAAGAAGCTCATAGCGTTCTGGTTGGAACGATATGCCAAGAGAGAAAATGGGAAGCCTATCACGGTGATGTTTGACATGTCAGAAACTGGACTCAATAGCATAGTAAGCATTCTTCATTAATCCTAAATCGTGCCTTGTTCTGGTTTCCTCTGTTTTCCCTGTATTCTTGCCATTCAAATAATGTTGTAATAAAGCTAGCAGAATCCAAAAGGATTATTTTCCCCCTTGCATTCTATGTGAAGCCAAATGTGGAATAGGGTTTGCCGAGAATTCAATTTGCTTCAGTATTTGGTATGGGTACTATGTTTCCTAACAATGGTCCATGTCTGTTGTGAAAGGCGAAGAGGTAAGACATGGAGGTCAGTAGGACATGGGTCATCGTGATGAACACTGAACTTTGTGACCATGCTAATATGCCCCAGCACCAACCACTGTGCCTGGCACAGAATAACATAGTCACTAAGTACTGAATACGTGCATGAGCACTGTGATCTTAGATTTCTTATATTTCTGCCTTGTCTTAAAGGTACAAGATGTTCATGTGGGTGTCCCTCATGTAACACGCTGTGCTTTTGTCGGGCACTTGTGTATACTTCTTGAATGTTTTTATTTGTTCATTTTATTTAGTAATCTTGGGGATTTTACCAGCCTTAAAACTTAGTTAAATCACTAGTTACAATAAGAATACATTATCCTATGTATACCAATGGCTATAGCTACTTGTGAAGCTGAGGTATAAAGATCATTTAAACCTAGGAATTCAAGGATAGCTTGGACAGCACGCTGAGACTGTCTCAAAAAATAATGAGTAGGAAAAAGTCTAGATGGCCAACATGACAAAATGGTAAATTATGTTATACCTAATTGATAAGGTATACGTACTTATCAATTAATACTTTAATAATATTGGTGAATACTTGTTTAAGATCAAAAGAACTATTTTATTTTATTTCAGTATGTGTGTTGGTCTGTAGCCCAAAATAGTGATGTTTTAGATTTAAACAAGAATAGAACCAGAGTAGAGAGAACAAATCAAAAGAGCTTTTGGAGAGGGAAGTGGCAGAATGTTTTCTCACATTAAGAATGCAATTCCCTGCAGTTTTAAAAAACGTAATTTCCATTGAGTGGATTTTAAGTTACAAAGTAAAACGTTTTATGTTCTAAATGAAACTAAAATTACTTAGATAAGATAACATTCAATAAAGATAGACTATGATTCTGTTGTTTTTTAGGTACCAAAGTCGCCTATTTATTACCTCATAACCATGAACAATGTATGTTAATGTTTTCTGTTACCCAATATAGTGTTGACAGTAGCCTTTGACCTTCCTTGCTAAAAGAATGAAATCACTTAAAATCATACAAATAGCTAAACTTTAAATAATCAGCATTTTAGGAGAAATATAGCCATTCTCAGCAGTTGAACTAGAAAGAAAAATCTTGCATGCATCGTCAGAGGATGAACACTTCACATAAGGGCATCATTCTGAAAAGCACCCTGAGAGATTATAAAACAGGCTGTTTCATGGAGCTGTGTTATGTGGTGCCCAGTGTAGACACACACCGCTGACATCAAGTCTCCTAAGATTAGCAGTAACTTAAGCTTTTATGAACAAAGACATTCAACTGAATAAATGATAGCAATGACTACTAAATGAAGACTAACTAGTAAGAGTATCTGAGTGTGGTCATGCTTGCTTTTAAAGTAGGTAACCAAAATTTTGTTCAGCTAGTTTTTTAAGCCCTTTCTCTGAGTCTTTATATAGATTTTTGAAACTATGACCAGTGGATATAATGATTATTTCAAAAGGTATTTATTGTATACTAGGGCTTTTCCCATATTAAATAGTTATGGCTGGGGATGCTTACTTTCAGTTTACTGTAATTAAAGGTGCCGCAACTCATATGCTAGGGATGACTTTGTAGCTTGTCCCATCCAGAATAACCAGCTCTTTAGTAGCTGTCCTGGATTTCAGCTTGTCTGCTTAACTCTTCAAATTAGCAGTGTTTATAAGGTGGCCGAGCAGGATTAATGAAACAGCCTGCTAGCATGGAATAATATGGGGGAAATGAAACATGAAAAATATCCCTAATGACCTAATTTCCTGTTGGTGCATATGAAGCAAGAGAACCAACCAGACAGCTGCTTAATACAGTCTCCTAACAATTGGAATGAATGAACAGCACTTGATTAAAAACTTAAAAAAAACCAACAAAAACAAAAGTAATCTGAGTCCTCTTAAATCAGAAGTGAACAGGCAGGTCTGATCAGTGGGATCTTGGGTAAAATATTAATACCGTATTCTTGTTGAAACTCTTCTAAGGTAAAAATTAGATTTAGAAAGTAAATACTTAACCATAACGTATGTATGTATAGCTACAAATGAATGCATATATATTTTTCCAGTTAATCAGGTTATAAACTGTATACCCTTTTTAATAATTCTTTAGTTGTTAACTAGAATTTTCGAGTCTCTGTGGGGATAACTTTTACATACCCTATAGCTCTTGTAGCCTGAAGCATAAAACTAGTGTGAAGTAATACAAATAATTTTTAAAATACCAGTAAGTGTCTAGCTTTTTCAACTCAATTTCAGAGCCAGTCCTTAGCTTAATGATCTAAAACCTTAACCCTTGGGTCTATAGATATTTATAATGACTTTGCTTTTAAGAACAATAGTCATCTCATTTGTATCGAATAATTTATCACCTTTAGGAATCTGTAATTTGAAGTTCTCTAATTTGAAGTTCTAAAGTCTCAAATCTTTAATCTTTATTTTAGGACATGGACTTTGTACGCTTTATCATCAACTGCTTTAAGGTATATTACCCCAAATACCTCTGTAAGTAACTTACTCCTTTATAAAAATATATCATGTTGAAATTATAGATGAGGTCCAAAAATTATAAAGCTTTCTATTGTAGAGTTTCCTACCTAGAACATTGTTTGCTGATGAAACACTTTAAATGTATTCCTGGGTAGACCTGTAAATCCTTATCATGGTAGACAATTTTTTGAAGTCGTTTTCCTTTACAGTTACTTGTACAAGTGACATTCTAAACACCAAATATTCCATAACTTCTAACACACAGCTGTGTGCAATTGTATATTCATTTGCAACATGAGCCCTTTTTTCTTGATCTTTGTCTAAAATTATATTTATTATATGGCACTTGCTGCTTGTAAAAGCAGATTAGGAGTACTGATAAGGTACATTTTACATTAAATAAATGCAGGATGTTACTACTTGCTGTTTTCAAATTGGCACTAGGAAAATACTGAATAAGAATGCACTACATTTGACTCTGGTATTTAGAAAGCTTCATCGTCTTTTGTTTCCTTCTGGTGCTGGAGATTGGAGCCAGGGCTTTATACGTGCCAGGCAAGTGTTTTACCACTGAACTAACATCCTCCACCTTGTTTAGTTTGTTTTTAGTGGTAATTCTCCCATTAATGATACAAATGATGGACTCCTAAGTCTTATGTGCACATTTTTCATCTGTTGGATTTATGTAATGGCTTTGCCATGGGGAAAATAAGTGGCCAAGCAACATAAACAGTCAAATATATTCAACTCCAGTTCAGTAAAATTGAAAGGGCAGGAGAGGCAAAAAGGATATCCAAATGGCAATTTACAAAACTGCCTGCACATTTTCCTGAGAGATACCACAATTTGGGTCTCTTGGGTAACCCAAACCATAATGGATGTCTAGAATCAGCACCACCTACAACCCTATACTGCATTCTCTTTAGAGACTGTGAATGTTCATCAAGAAAATGACTGTGCCCAGGTTGGGAAACTTTAACCATCTATTACTCCTTGTGTATCTGCCATGTATCCTGACTCAGTAAGTTTTGCTGAGCAGTGAGAGTATCAATGGGTACTCTAGAATTACTATTTCATGAACTTGCTTCTTTTATGGACAAAGCAAAACTGAAATGTTTGTTTATTCAGGTATCTAAAGGATGTGGTGAGCCATGCAGAAATAATATTAATATAAGTATTACATTATAAAATATACTCCACCTTCTAAAATACCTGTTGACTGAAATAAATAAAAGCATTTGTGATGAGACACTGAGAAAAAATATAACTGTAGTTATTTATCAAATATTTTGAAAGGGCTGTTCATGGGTTCATATAAAAGTGAACGGGAATATTTATTGTTCATTTCAGTTAACTATAGATTGTGTCCGTGTTCTACCAAAATAATGTGGTTTTGCAGACATTTGGTTTTATGGGCTCTTAAACTGATAGTTCTTCAAAACCTGCCATGAACTATTACACCTTAATTATAACTCCACTGAGTAAGAGAACTACTGAGCGCCAGGCTACCTCTGACTGATGCCATATTCTTTCTGTGCACTTTACTTTGTGCTAGTTTTGTGTCACCTTCTCTGGGAGTCTCTGCTCAGAGTAGAGGGAAATTACATATTTGGTTCATCTGGAATAGAAGAACGAATTGGCTATCACAAATCTCCTTTGTGGTTACTGATTTTTTTTTCCCCTCAGAGGTGTTGATGGTGCTATTTAAGAGCCTCAGTTCCATATGTAAAATAACAGTTCTGTGTACTTAGGAAGTGTTGGCTTCCTGGGCTCATAGCGTTTAAGAAAAAATAGTTTCTGTTTCTTAGAACCAGAAGAAAGGGGCAGCTCTGTGACTAGTTTAAGGGTGTAATCTCAAGGATTATTATAAGGGAAGCCATAAATTAGGCATGTAAATATTGTTGTTAAAGTGCAGTTGCTTTCAACACTGATCTGACATGCCACACGTATGTCCCCTTAACTGTTCTGTGTACTTTTGTTCAAGCAGCAACATCAGCAAATGAACAGAGGAATGCTTTGTTTGCCAAAGAACAATGACAGTGCATTATTGGGACCCCTCCCCATTGTGAGGTGCTGGTCAGTCCCAGCACCACCCATATGTCCTTGAATTAAAACTTGGCCAATCAGCTCAATTTTCCCTCACGTGGTTTTTTTTCTAGATAAGGTCAAACTGGTAGAGTAATGTAAACTTACTAAGTTGAACTGAGTGATTTTTTTTTTCGTCTTTCAGCAAAAATAGTGATCTTTGATATGCCTTGGATAATGAATGGTGAGTATATTACTTGTGTTTTCCCACAGCATCTCGGTTTTCTTTTGTCTTACTTGACCAGTTCAGCCATGTTTATACAGCTGTTTAGGAAAATATGTGTATTATTCTTCTGTACTCTTAAGAGGCTACAGCCGGAGTACTGAAAGATTGCTTTTAAACAAACAGGGCCGACATTCTCGTCTGAGACACTGAGAGTTTTCCCACTAGTCTTCTCTAAAACCAGCCTCAAGATAATGTGCCATTTAGGCAAAACAATGACAAGAAGCCTTGTTCTGTTTCCCACACATAGGGTATCTAATAAAACATGCGTTGGCTAGCTTTTCTCTTGGGCTTTCAAGTGTTGAGGAACAAGGTGGGAGGAATCTGAGTCACTCTAAATCCCTGGAGTCACTTAGCCCTTTTTGACAGTCATAATTTTCCTCTGAGCGATTTGAAGGGGAGTGCTGCTGCTTCAACGTTCTGTTTCCATTGGTATTGCACGCACAGCAAACAGGACGGTCACGCTACGAACTGAAATTCGGTTCTGTGAAAACTTCTTGACTGGTAAACCTTTTAATACTGGTAAAGAATAAAGAAACACTTAGTAAAATGTGAAATCAAAAAACAGAGGTCACTACTGACTTTATGGAATTAAAAAATAATTTTAGCGATGAAATTAGAAAACTAGATGAAACTGATGAATTATTAGAAAGACATAGACTACTCAAACTGGCTCAAAAATAATCAGAAGTAGTAGCCAACAACCCCCCAAAAAAATCCCACAAAGAAACATTCAGGGTCTGGTGGCTTTTCTGGCAGATTCTATGAATTTACCCTGATCCTTTGTAAACAGTTCTAAAAATTGTCCACAAAAGACTGCTTGTAACTGATTTATGAGTAAGTACAGGCCTGACACCAAACATCAGATGAAAAGAAAACTACAAACTGCAACCCCTTACACCTAGAGATGCACCGGCCCTCTGAAGGTCCTATGGCTAGGGGTGTGGACTAGCCTGTGTGAAGCCCCACCCCTAGTGCTACAGAAGGCCATAGCTAACCAACTGTAGCCAAAGCAATATAAAAAAAAAAAAACATTATAGGCTACAGAGATGCCTCACTCAGTTGGTAAGTGCTTGGGAACTGAGTTTAATCCCCCAAGAACCTGTGCAAAGAAGCCAGTCGTAGTAATAGCATGTGCCTATAACCTTAGCATTGGGAGTGAGGGGTGAGGGTACCAACAGGCAGAACTCTGGGGCTGTATGGCTAGACAGTCTGACCTAATTCATGAGCTCAGGCTGGGGAGATCCTGTCTCAAAAAAACAGTGCAGATAACTCTTGAGGAATGATCCCTAAAATTATCTTATGGCTCCCAGATGCATGCATATGCATGTACACACACACACACACACACACACACACACACACCCCAAAAAGCATTACAAACAGGAGTTGTCTTAAGAATGAAAAGTCGGTCCAACTGGGAAAATCAGTGTAATACACCATATTAATAAAATGAAAAAATGACAAAAATCTAATACCATTTCATAAAACTCTTTAAAAAGTAGGACCAGAAAGTGCTGTTGAAACAGTTGATTTTAAAAGGATCCTAGCAGTTCATAGAAAGCTACCTTCCACAAACTCAAAAAGTTCCCCAAATGCCTCTTATGTTCCATCATTCACTATGACTGCTAGAACCACTGAAAGCAAGGATGCTCACTTTTGTGATTTATTGTAAGGAACGGATTCAGAGAGACATGTGTGCTGCTCATCCTGAGGCTGACAGAGAGATCTGTTTCACATTTGCCAACCAAGGAAATTCTTTGAAGCCTTTGTGCCTTGGTGCTCAGAAATTGTCTTGGAGCTCCATTATGTGGGCATGATTGATTTTGCCTGTGGTTAGTCACTTTATGGCCCACTGCCCCTACCTTAAATCACATGTTGGTTTTCCAAGTCCCAACCTAAATCCAAAATCCTGCTGTTCTCACTAAGGCCCCCAGACTAAAAAAAGACAAGCCTACCAAATAGGAAGGCTACCTCCCAGAAGCTGGGAGCAAAGGCCAGACCTCTCTTTAAGTAAGGGTAAATTTTAACTGCACAGAACAGAGGGTTTTGGCATTTATGATAACCCACGGCTAGAATCATTTGGGAATTATTTCAATAAAGCTGGCATGAAAAAAAAACAGAGTTAACACTTCATTTAATTTCAATAGCATGACTGTAATCCTGACAAGTCACAAGCTGTTTTAAATTGAAAAGGAAAGTTTAAATAGTAGTTGAACAAAAGCTTAAATCATAGTGAACCAGAATTAACAAAAACCATGATTTTCTAAAGCACACTTTAATGTTTTTATTATTCTCCCCCCCCCCTTTTCTACTATCATGTTAGCACATGTACTGTAGCATTCTGCTTTCAGCTTTTTCCAAATGGGTTAAATCTCCCAACAGAAATATTTTAAAAACTGAGTATAAAACAAAGGGCATAGCACGGGACAGAAGTGGAACTGTCAACGAGCTGTGCCTGCGAGTAGTTTATTCTCAGCGTCTTGCTCGTGGTTATATAAACGATGAGGCCTGGGAAAAATGCAGAGTATTGAGTCAGGAAGGAAGCTGATTCTGGCGCACTAACTTTTTTGAATAGCAAAATATATATATATATAAGTGTCTAAGCTGATGTGCATTTAGGATTCAGAAGTATATTCAGAAACAAGTACTCAGGCAAGTCTTCTACTCTTGTCTCAACCACCCTATTGCCTTCCATGATTGCATTCCATATCTTTATTTCCAGGGGTGTGTATTGCGCATGTACGCAAGTGTGCATAAGCCTTCCTCCTACTCATCTATTAGGTGGTGTGAGAGGAACCCCACATTAGTAGTGTATTGGTACAGTATTTTATCAGGTTTTTGTTTACAACACAATGGAGAGACCATTCCAAATGTGTGTGTGGCAAGCTTCTGACTGTGTGCTACAGTGTTCCAGCATCTAACACGAACCATAAGTTACCCAATTTGCTTTTCATGTGTGTTCTTGTTTTTTTTCCCCGTCTTTCCTATCCAGTAGTCTTATTAATTTGAAATATATCCTTTAAAATGTGCTTCCAAAGTTTGGAAGGGGTGTTTGCTTTTGATTGATTGATTTTCCTTTATTGTGAGTGTTAAGGATCAAACCAGAGGACAGATTCACACTACGCAAATGCACTTGCCCAGCCTTCAGAATTGATTTGAACTGATTTTTATTACTTATTAACATAGGTCAGGAACGGGTGGGTGTGTTTGAATTTTTTAATGTTGTGGCCAGATGTGGTAGTCCACACCTGTAACCTCAGTACCCAAGGAGGATTGCAAATTCTAGGCCAGCCTGGATTTCATGGTGATTCCCCATCACAAATAATTCTTTTTAATATCTCCATAACTGTGAAAATGTATATGACAGTGACATTTCCTAAATTGTGAAACCTATGTAAATAACTGCAAGTATTTTTTGCCTGCCTGACCAAATTGTATTTAAGGAGAACCAAGGACTAGCGGAATTAGAATTTCACTGTCTTGTTTATTTTCATTAATCAAAAGAGACTCAAACCAAATAATTTAATTTGAAGTCTGTACCTTTCTTATTCTGGAACTTTGTAGTTCACATTTTAACCTAGAAAAACTAGCATTTCAGATACTAAGCTTGTAATTAAAGTAAACCATCATTGCAATTATCCCCTTCTTTGTTTATGTTTTTTTTTGTTTTAGACTGAGTCTCTTCTAGACTCTGAAGCACTCAGATTATAGGCATATAATTATCATATTTAGCTATCAGGCCTACCTCTTCATGTGTTTTGTTCACTTGTGTTTTTTTAAGATACGTTCTCTTCTCTCTGTCTCTGCCTCTCTCTCTCTCTCTCTCTCTCTCTCTCTCTCTCTCTGCTGTGTGTGTGTGTGTGTGTGTGTGTGTGTGTGTGTGTGTGTGCAGGCCAAAAGGAGCTAAAAAATACCTTGGAACTGTAGTTCCAAGTACATTTCTCTGTGAGCATCCTGATATGGGTACTGGGATCTGAACTCTGATCCCTGATAGTGCAGGAAGCACTCTTCAGCACTGAACCACCTCTCCGGCCCTTGTGTTTGCTTCTGCTTGCTTCTGTGAGGTGTTTAAGTATGTGTGCATGTGTGTCCATACCTGTACATGTGGAGGCCCGGGCTCAACATTAGCTGTCATCCTCTATTGCTCTCCACCTTAGTTTTTGAGACAGGGTCTCTCACTGCACCTGAAACTTACTGTTTAGCTAGACTCGGTGACCATTAAACCCCTAGGGTCCCCCTGTCTGCCTCCCAGTACTGGAATTATGGGCAAGTATTGATTGCCTCATGTGCCTTTTCACATGGGATCTAAATTCAAGTCTTTGTACTTGCTCGGCAGTCACTTAATCCATCTTTAGCCCTCTTTATATTTTTTTTATATTTTGTTTTAGTAATATGGTTTTTTTTAATTTTTTGTTAATTGATTGAGGTTTTTCTAATTCTTAGTGCTAGTCATTGAACCTAAGTTCTCCAACATGCTAGGGAAGTACTCTACCATTGTCAATATTCCTGCATTATCTGTGTTCTGTGTTGGATAGGAGAATCTGCCTTATTTAGGTTTTAGTGGATTTGTTTTATTCCTCTTCTGTTTTAATGTATGGTTTAAAAACCACACAAAGATACACACACTACATTTAATGCTTCTAGTCATCTGAACATTTTTTTTTACTGTGGAGTAAGCTAAAGAAGTAACTTGATTGATTTTTTTCTTGCATAGCTCATAATTATCTCTATTTACTGCCCTTTCCCTTTCTAGTTTGAAATGAATCCCATTTTTTTCCTTATTTCACTAATTGAGCATATATTCTTGGCTAAAGTAATCAATTTTTAATATACCATGAGAGAATTATTTCTCTCTACAGTACTAGCAGGCTGATAAGGAAAATTCTCTCCTTTAGGATCCTTTCAAGTATAGCTACCCACCACTGGTAGATGATGATTTCCAGACACCTCTGTGTGAGAATGGGCCAATTGCCAGTGAGGACGAAACCTCAAGCAAGGAAGATATAGAAGGGGATGGCAAGGAAACCGTGGAAACAGTTTCTAACGAAGAACAACCAGCTCTGTCAGAAAAGGTAATGTTAGGAATAAAGTCAAACGGAATCAAAAGCTGTCATCTAAAACTTGGGCCATAGCTCAGTGGTAGAGCGCTTGCTCAGCATGCATGATGCCCTGGGTTCGACCCCCAGTGCGAACGGGAGAAGTGCTTTCATGTCTCCCTCCCCAGCTCTGCCTGTGTCTTTGAGATAACCCAATCTTGCTTCCACATTTTTCTTGAGAAAATGAAGGAGGACGGATGAGGTAAATTGAATTGCAGTATCCTTTTTTTTTTCTATCGTGTAAAAAGAGCTGAGTTCATGCTCTGTGTAATACTTGGCAAAGTACATCTGGAAGGAATTTTTTTGTCAAAAATATATTTATTTATCTAAGATAAAATAAAACTGATTAATATAAAGCTTCACCTGGATGAAGTTACTCTTTATCTCATTTTGAAGGGCTTGATAATTGTCACTCTTTACAAAACTTAGCAAGGGCTTGCTTGATAAGTACATTGTAATTTAGAACAAATATCTTCAATAATGTCATGTTTATAAGAGAATCATAATGTTTCTCAGGGTCATGTCAATATATGTTAAACATGTCATTTCAGGCATGCTAAACATGCTAAAAACTAATTTGCATTGAATCTAGATGTTTATTTGTTCTCTCATGACATGTCCAACTAGAACTAAAGCATCATCTTCTTTTCTCCTTTGTTTCTATTTTTGTTTTTTAATCTTTAGACTAGCCCAATTGAATCTGCTTCCAAGACAGAAGAAAATGAAAAAGTTGATTCAAAGATGAAAACTTTTAAAAAGCCATTGAGTGTTTTTAAAGGGCCCTTATTACACATCAGGTAACAAAGATTTTACTCACTGCATTTCTGTAACCTCTCTTGATCGTCTTGGGGGTGAGGAGGACTGCAAGATTAAGAAAGCTTCCTAAGAGTACATTTTTGTCCTTTGCCTTAAAACCTTCTTGTGTAACTGTATTTGGAGTTTATTGGAGTACATATTCCATCAACAATATAGCTATACTTCTAAAAAAATGTAATCTGAAATTCTCTAATTGATAAAACTGGTTTGTTTACATGTGTCTTGATTCTTGGTGGTGTTGGGTTTGAGTTTATTGCCATTGTCTGTGTATGTATGCGAGTAAAGGAGAGACACACAACATAAATTTTGTCTCCCATGGTTTTTCTTTGCCTTTTTCCCCTTTGGAGTTCGTGTATTTGCACCTTTTCTTCTACTAGTTTTGAAGTCAACATTTCATACTTCACAGAAGGACCATCCAAAGCATAGATCTAGCCTGCAACTCTGAGGTTTACCAATGAAAGCAGCTGAGAAGGCAGGGCAGAATAGGACAGTTTCCAGGGCTCCACTTTGAACATGACCCCACTCCCTGTGGCCCTGAGTCGCAGAGCTGCTCCTTCACATACACAAGGATGCCACCAGTGTCATCTCCCTAAGCTGCTTCTGATTTCTATACTGTTTACTGAGACACGCTCTAGCATCCGTACCATCGCTGCGTTTTCATGTCTCCTTTTTTTTTTTTTTTTTTGGTTTTTTGAGACAGGGTTTCTCTGTAGCTTTGGAGCCTGTCCTGGAACTCCCTTTGTAGACCAGGCTGGCCTCGAACTCACAGAGATCTGCCTGCCTCTACCTTCCGAGTGCTGGGATTAAAGGCATGCACCACCACTGCCCGGCACTTTCTTTCTTTTTTTTTTTTTTTTTTGGTTTTTCGAGACAGGGTTTCTCTGTGGTTTTGGAGCCTGTCCTGGAACTAGCTCTTGTAGACCAGGCTGGCCTTAAACTCACAGAGATCTGCCTGCCTCTGCCTCCCAAGTGCTGGGATTAAGGAAGTAAGCAATCCTGTATGTTTGTTGTCTTGCCCAAAGGTGGGCAAGTTTGTTCTTAACCACAGGTCTTCTCTAGACTAATGAATATCCTTGGTGTGAAGACATTTTTTGTATAACAGAGCAGATAGAAACATAGCTCCATCTGGGCTTACCAAATGCAGGCCTTCAATTCCAGGAGTTTTAAGAGACAAGAGGCTTGCTGGGTGGTGGTGGCACATGCGTTTAATCCCAGCACTCAGGGGGCAGAGGCAGGAGGATCTCTGTGAGTTTAAGGCCAGCCTGGTCTACAAGAGCTAGTTCCAGGACAGACTCCAAAGCTACAGAGAAACCCTGTTTCAAAAAAGAGACAAGAGGCTCACACTTGGAGCCTAGCCTGGGCTACCTAAAGAGTCTCAAAACTTTAAAATACATACACACAGGCACACTTAGGGTTATTTAAAAAAATCACTTAAGCTATTCAGTTTTCAATTTAAAGAAAAAACACTACTCCAAATGTCCTTCCTGTAATTTTGAGGCACCTGATACAGTTTGGCTAATGTTAAACTATACAATTTTTCTGGAGAATTGAATCTTTTCATTGTAGGTTATAGATACTGCAGTAGCAGTAATAGCATTCTTGGAAGCTTGAGGCTTCCTAGTTTTACCAGTTTAAGTGCTCTGCCGTTGCATAACTCAGAATAGCCATGGTGTAGTAAGAAATTATTCTGTTACATAAATATATCCCTAATAATGATTCTGCGAGATTATGTTCTTCTTGTTGGTCTAAAAAGGCTGCTCAAGTCTAATGTGTTTTGTAGTTAGGAAGAGCTGAAGCAGCACTGGGGTCTGGCCTTTTTCTTTTATTATAATCCACAACCTCCCAGAGAGCTTACCCAGATCCACCTTAGATTGTGTTGATTATAGGATTAATTCAGCGTCTTCAGAATTCTCTCTTCTGTTCCTGCCTGTTTTCCTTCTGACCTTAGGGAAAACCATAGTATTTCCTAGCTTGCATAGCATCAGGAAGTTTAAAGTACAAAATTATATTAGGTAACTGTTTTTATAGTCCTCTTGTATAAGGAAGTCTCTTCATACAAATGAGCATAAACTATCAGCCAAACGGTTTTTCCAGACTAAGGATTATAATGCTATTTAGTCTGAGTACTACAAATGCCTTATTTGTTTATCCACCTAGCCCTGCCGAAGAATTATATTTTGGAAGCATGGAATCTGGAGAGAAGAAAACTCTAATAGTGTTGACAAACGTCACGAAAAATATAGTGGCCTTTAAGGTAAAATAAAATAAAAAACAATTGAAAGCCATAATAAATTATGAGGGTGAGATAATGGCAAGTGATTTGGGGCATATACTTATGGGAAGAGTAGAAGTCAGACAATAGACAATTGTGTGTAAATTACCCAGCTGGTGCCCTGTTTTTATTTCTAGTACTATGAACCCTGTCCTATTCCCTTCTAGTAAGGCTTCTAATGAGCACAGTCTCCTACACTTCGTATTTGCTGATCCACGAGGGTCCAATAGAAACCACACTCCGGGTTCTATGAAATGTGAGGGCAAAGACACTTTCAATTTGACTGTTTTATCCTTCAGTGTTGGAAAGCAGATGTTTCATCTAATGAAGGTTTCTGCACATACATGAAGGGGACTGCACATACATGTGCACATATATGTTTACATACAAGAGAAAAGCTAGGGCCAGGTGTGGGGGTGCATGCCTTTAATCCCAGATCATGAGAGGCAGAGGTAGGTGTATCTCTATGAGTGTATGGCTAGCCTAGCCAACATAGCCAGCTTCAGGCCAGCAATGGCTACAAAGTAACACCCTGTTTCAAAGAAAAAGAGAGAGAGAGAGAGAGAGAGAGAGAGAGAGAGGAAAGAAAGAAAGAAAAAGAAAGAAGGAAAGAAAGAGAGGAAGGCCAGTGTCAGTAGGATTTTAAAGTAGGTTTTAAATAACTTGGGATGTTTTTATCTTATCGGTGAAGACAAATAGCATTCTCCATGCAACAACCAAGGTGGATGCATAGACTTCACTCATTGTCTATTAGCTGTTCTTTTGTTTGTTTTGAGACCGGGTTTCTCTGTGTAACAGTTCTGGCTGTCCTGGAACTAGCTCTTGTAAACCAAGCTGGCCTCGAACTCACAGAGATCTGCCTGTCTATACTCCGGAGTGCAGCTGCTCTTTTTTTAAAGTGATTCTTAAACGATTTCTCTAAAGCAGCGTGAGGTTATGTGCTGTTTCTGAACAGGTGCGCACTACTGCCCCAGAGAAGTACAGAGTCAAGCCAAGCAACAGCAGCTGCGACCCTGGAGCTTCCGTTGATATCATCGTTTCTCCGCATGGAGGTGAGCTGCCTTGCCTTCTTTTTCTCTGCATGTGTTCTTAATGCCTCATGTTCAGAAGTAGTTGGCCAATATATAATGGACTCCACAGGACTTTCTGTATGCTTTTATTTGGCTGCAGTTTGGTCAGTTTTTGGTTGGTTGCTTGTTTGTTTTGGGTGGTGTTTTATTTTCTTTTCTTGGGTGGAGGGTTATTGTTGTTATTGGATGTTCCTTTGATTTTTAAGAAAGGACTTATAGTTGGATGCGTATGAAAGTACATTTGTACCGAAATCTCGGTGGAGACCTCCAATTGCCGTGCACCGCGCCCCCGTGTCTGCACTCTGTGCACTGGCACCCAGTTCCCCAGTTTCGGGCAAGGGAGCTAGAGGTTAAAATACACAGACACACACAGACAGAGTGACAACGACACGGGTCATCCTTGAATTCCCCAAGAATGCCCCCTTTATTGTGTTCAGGGGCAGATTATATAGAGATAGCCACGCCCCAGCCAAACCCACCAGAAATCACTCTCCTGCCATCAGGAACTCCTGAAGGTCTTGTGCGCAGAGCAGCTGTAGGCACTCAGATCAGGGGATTACAAGAAATTCAGGATCTGGGGTCTCACTGCTCCCAACACGTATGGAGGATCTGTAAGGACTTAAGAATATGACCAAAATATATTTAAGTTTAACTTTTTTTAAATAATAAAATTATTAATTAAGAATCATCATAATGCCTTAAACCATATATCTAGCCCCCTGACAGTTGGTGTTCATATGTTACACTACTCTTGTGGAATGCAGGCTTAAGAGTCTCTGCCCAAGACCGGTTTCTGATAATGGCTGCTGAAATGGAGCAGTCCTCTGGCACTGGGCCAGCAGAATTGACCCAGTTCTGGAAAGAAGTTCCAAGAAGCAAAGTGATGGAGCACAGGTAAACGCTTTTACTCACAGCCTTTCAAATGTGACGGAGGACTCAAAATCAGAAATTCCTTCCTGGGGTGGAGGGCACTGTCCTTACAGCTGTCAGATTCTCGGGGTACCTGGACTGAAAGAGGGATGCCGCCCAGGACTGGCCAGTTGACAGGTGCACATCTCTAACCCCCAAGTCCACCGTATCAGAAAGTTGCTGCGTAGACTGTGGCAGCATTGTCTGAAGCAGTGAAAAGTCAAAGGGAAAGGCAAGACGTGGAGGGCCACGGGAAATCCTAGTTGAGATGCATTGGCGCATGCTCGTGCTGGTGTGCTCTGGAACCACTCCGAGGATTCAGTCACTCTGTTCCCACATGAAGTAACAGTAGATAAACGATTGGAAAAGCTGCCCAAAGAGACATAGATACAGTATCCTTTTGAAAAGAGAGTGAGTGCACAGTTGTACACTTGTGTGACAGCCATATGCCCCTGTATGTCATCTGTGACAAATGTCTTTAAATATATATGGGAAAATAAAGGAAGCAAGAAAAGACTGCTTTCTACTTTGCTTTGCTTTATTCCTTTTTAAAATAAAGTTATAATTTATTTAAGTGACATCAGTTTTACCCCCCCCCCCATGCACCTAAGGACATTTGCCCACACCCAGAGACATCTTTATTTTTCACAACTCAGGGGTGGGGTACAGTGAGCATCTAGCAAATGCTGCTAAGCCTCCTACAATGCACTTGATGGACACTATTCCCCAAAAATCATGAGCCCCCCCCCCAACCAGTAGCACTGAGGTAGGAAACCCTGATTTATGGAGTAGTTGAGGATAGTCTCTCTGCTGACACATTGACTCGGACATGAAGGAAATGAAAGAGGAAGTAACATCGTGACTCACTGTAACTGCACAAAAAGCTTTGTGGTGGCAGGCAAAGCAAGTTTCAAGAAAAAGAAATGTGCTTGGCTTACATGAAAAACAGCAAGGAGGTCTATTTGCCTTAACTGAGGGGAAGGTGTAGCCAAGAGACAGCTAGCAGAGCACTAGATCATTGCTTATGAGGAGTATTGAATTGGGCCCAGCCTAGAGGCGTATTCCATGATCAAAGGATAGCTCTTATCAGCTCATTAAAACTCAAGGAAGAAAGTGTGTTGCAGGGAAATAAATAGCAGTACTAAGTACTGTCATGTGGATAAAGAAAGATGAGGTATTGGTGCTGCCCACTGATGGTCACATTATTAAAGGTACTGATGACCTTCAAGAGCACTGTTAGGATGCAGGAACCACAGAACCAGAGCCCGAGCTGAAGAGATGGATAGGGACAACTGGGCTAAACTAGAGGTGTGGCAGATTACAGAGCAACTATGAAGTTGATGAAGGGATTTTTGGCTTCTTCTGTTGTAGGTTTTTCTTTTTGTTTGGGGTAGTGGTTTGTTTTTGTATTGTATAGGGGATGCATGTTGTCTTAGGGAGTTGTTTGTTTGTTTAGACAGGGTGTCATTGTATAGCCAAGCATTAGCCTCAAACTTGTAACAATTCTCGGCTCAGCCTTTTAAGTATTGACCTTGCAAGTGCTCTCTGCTACGCCCAGCCTGTCTTGAGGTTTTAACCATGAGAAATTTGAGCACTGTTTAAATCAACAGGCTGGAGGAGATATCTCGATACTACAGGGCTTACCTCACATGTTCCATCCCATACACAGCCAAACAAACAAACACAAAAATGAGGGACATGGCAGGCAATAGAGACCTATAATCCCAACACAGAGTACTTGCAGGTTGCAGCAGGAAGATCAAAAGTTTGAGGCTAACATGACCTACATAGGGAAACCATGTTACAAAGAGGGGGGAAAAAGCTAACAAAAACCACTGGAGAAGTTGATATAGGGCCGACTGTGCAAAAGTACCACCTGCTTTTCACAAAATAATACTTACACTTTCAAATTATATCATAGGAACAAACACTGCCTTCTGTCAAGCTTTGTTTGTTTTGGTTTAGTTTGGTTTGTTCTGCTCATGAAACAGGGCTTTGCTTTGTACTCCCGGGGTGACCTGGGCCTCAAGAGCTTTTTGTTTTTGTTTAAAAGCATGGGAAATTTTTGAAAGGTTAAGAAGGAGTGACACAAAAGAATTCAAGATTAATTCAGAGTGCTTATAAAACACTCAAAATGAAGGGGTTTGTTAAATATAAGTTGCTTTGGCTTTTACCAGTTCCTAATGGCTACCTTTTCCAGAGCTCTCTTGAGAGAATCTCTGTTCCCACCTAGAAGGTGGGAGGAATCCTAGTGGTTTGCTGCTAAAAGCTCAAGTAAAGCACCATCCACCCTTCTAGACATTGAAAGATAAGTGGGGTAAATTCTACTGAACAACATAGAAAAAAAGCTTTCTATTGCATCCCGTGGGGCAGTGGGCAGTGTACACAGTCTCTTGTTCTTTATACACATTTGGTAGCTAAAGGAGACTGAGGGTTAAGCTCCGTGGTTTAGAAGCAAGCACAAAGCCCCAGCTTTCATTTCCCCTGGAGAATAAAAGGCCTTGGAAGATAATAGATAAGTATAGACTGAGCTGCTTGTTGAATTGTGCTTATGGAGAGGCGTGAAACCTTGTACCTCTGGTACACAAGCACCTGCATTTAACCCTGCATTCCCTCTTCTACTTTCAGAAAAAAAAATGTTTGCTAAAACTTTGAAGAAGTTATGTTGCCTTTACATTTCCTAGGTTACGATGCCATACTGTTGAGAGCAGCAAACCGAACACTCTCACACTGAAAGACAGTGCTTCTAACATGTCAGATAAAACCAGTGAAGATCTGTATCTGCAAGTAAGTGTGCTTTCTCCTTGCCTAAACACATCGCCAGTGGTCATCAGCACCAGAAGGCCGTCTGTGCTCCCCTAATGGAAGGGAGTCTTTTAGCAGAGACACAGTGAAAGTTTGCTGTTTGCTCTCTAGCCCTCTCTTTTCTTCCTCGGTTTGGTTTTGTTTCTCTTGTGGGGTTTAGGGTTTGTTGTTTGTTGGGGTTTCTGTGTTTTTGCTGTTGGAGACAAAGACTCACCTTGAACCCAGTCTGGCCTGAAACTTATAATCCTCCTGCCTCAGCCTTCCAAGTGCTAGATTTGCAGGTGTGAGCCCCTACTCCTGGCTTGGAAGCGCCCTCTTCTCCGCGAAGAGGCTAGTTAGAAATGGTAAACCACGGGCTGCATTCCGACAGCCACAAGCCTTTAAAGATTCCGGTAATTTTACTGTGGAATCGGGGCCAAGTAGTAAAGCACATGGTGCTTTGGTGAAGTACAAAAGAGTTCCATCTTGTCACCAACTAGTGTGTTTCAATCGGAAAGAAACAAAGGGGCTTTGCGTCTGTAACCCAGTGGTGGAATTCTTCCTTGCCATGGCAGTGCTTTAGGTGTGATGCCCACATGAAAGAGAAACCGAAGAGATATAAATAGTTCAAATGTATCTGAACCTCCAGGAAGTGATTACTCTGTTCCTGTTTCAACTAGAAAATGGGACTTTTCAGAGTAGAGCAAGAAGGACATATATGTCCACCAGACTTTACATTGGATGTCTTCTTGTATTTTTAGCCCCCAGCTTTTCAGAGTAGATGGGCCCCATCCCTTCAGTGTTTGGAGTTCTGATAGTCCAGTTTGGCATGCTCCTGATTAATGATTGTTTCGTTGATGTCAATCTTTCGTCCCTTTTTTTTTTCTTCCCATTCAGCTCAATCGTTTACTAGAAAGCAATAGGAAACTTGAAGACCAACTCCAGCGCTCTCTCTGGTTCCAGCAGCTGCTGCTTGCCTTAACAATGGTCTTGCTTGCTTTTGTTGTTTCTTTCTTTTATTCGTTATACAGTTAAAGAAGTGGTGCTTGGTCAGAAACGTAACTCCTTTAGACATTGTTTGGAGAAGATATACAGACCGCACTCAAACTTCTCCACCCACCTTCTAGAACTACTGTACATCTGGGCTTCCTAAAAGAAATATGTAGCACATAGCAGGGTGCCTGGCTTGAAACTAAGTTGTTTGGATAGAGAAATGTTCAAGGCATTGATTATTAGAGACTGTAGCTAGTTAGGAAACTAAGTAAAGGCATATGCAGTGTGTAAATCAATAGCTTAAACATAATTTATTTTTTCTTTTTCATTTGAATGAGTTCAAAGCAAAGTTTGTCATGTAAATGCACAAGCTGGGCTGAAAAGTCTATGTAACATGCTTTGTTGTTGCCAAAAGATGTAATCTGCTTTTTTTTAAAATACAGAATTACTAGCTGAGCTGACTTACTAGCTTTTCTATACTATGTATGTAAAATATGTATATTGAAAAGGAGACCTACTTAAGCAGAGTAATTTATGTAACCATGACTTTGTAACTTTGAGAACTACTTCCAGATGATAGTCAATATTCTTTTTGGAATGTAAAGCTATTTAATGCCAAACCATTTTAGCCTTTGTTTCTCAGCGTCGCTGAGCAGCCTGCCTCTTATTAATCTGGGCTCTTCACTGATCACTTTGGTTTTGACACAATATGGAAAGCTACATGTGGTTCAATTTTCATAGATTTCTGGTAGCCATGCCCAGAAGGAAAGTCTCCAAAACAGCCCCCTTTCTCGTCAGTTCTATGCAGTTTCATGCCATTCACTGTGTTTGAACAGTGAACCTTTGCCTGGTTTTGTATAAGGGCCTACTCTTCCATTGTCCCATCTTCACCTACATTTCAGGGCAAAGGAGTCTCCTCTGTGGACCACAAATTATGCCTTGTTCACCCTCACTTTTCCATGAGAGGAAGGCATTAGGTAACGTTGTTGAAACTCTGCTTGTTTTAGCTGATCATTAGTCTAACTAACCTTAGGTTCAAAATGATCCTTGTTAAAATTGTTGGTGAGAAGGAAACGCTGAAAAGACTGGAGTATCGTGTGTGCAATTATAAAAAGAGGCTCAGAGAATGGGAGCCACCACTCCCAATGGGCTCTCAGGACCACTTTGATACTCTGCCTTCGGTACATTCATCTGACTCCTAAATCCCTACCGAGATACACCTTGCAGAACCAGAGGCTGATGCAATTAGTTTGTGTTGTCATTAGCATGACCAGTTTCAGTTGCTTTAGGTTCAAATGTACATCTGTTTTGATGAAAGAAAAGTAGTCTGCCTAGCAAATGAATGTTTAGCCATGTTTGGAGATTTAGGATTCTCAGGAGTAGAGTTGGGGGCTCTCAACTTGAAGAAATTGATTCCAACACTGAATTTGGAGGAGTGATGGAACAGAGCTTCTGAAAAAGTCAGCTGAGGAATTAAAACCTTAAAAGGACACTAGTGTGATACTCTGTCTTAACTTGGGTTTTTCTGTTTCAGTTTGCCACCTCCAGATGTGGAACAGACTGCAGTCCACACTAAGTCCTGTGCACAGTGTCTATGCCCCTGTATGTCCACAGAGACTTCCCACTGTGCTGGGAATCTTCCCAAGTGGTAGATTCGGGGCCTTAATACTCTCATTCCAAAGTATTTGTCTGTGCTTTACATTCCTCATAAAGAAATGAGGAATCAATTAACCAAGATGAGGAATATAATTATCCTAACAGTGTTCCTTCAATGTTGACCCACTAAACACCCTTCCTTGCTTAATGTCTGGTCAGTTGAATTTAGTAACATACCTTGTTGGCATTCATTGTAGTGTAACATACATGAATGTAACATTGTTACATCACTCCTCAAAACTGTGTGGTAAATGTGACTAAACAGAACTGTGGACAATTAACCATAATGTCGAAGGCGTCTAAACTTTTCTGCCAATCTTGATTAGTCTATATATTTGCATTTTATTGGTTCTGTCTTCATTTAATCGAATCATATTTGCATGATTATTTTTGGTATTCTGATCAATACTTTTATCTTTAATCATGCCATTGCTTTCTTGTGATCAAATTGCCAGAGATTTTCATTTTGATTTTTGTTTTCACTTGGGAATGGAAATTAATACATTTTCCATGAAAACATTAATAAAAGATCATTAGCTTGATCTGTAAGCCGCCTAAAATGCAATTGCTGGTAAGCCTAGTCTCAAATTTCATAAAACCATAACTTTTTATATCTTGCCACTAATTTTGACTGGATTTAATAGCACTTTATTGTATAATTATAAAAAATATATTCCTAGAATTGTTGCCAGTGTAATTTCTCTAATGTTCTGGTGCTTTTCATATATTTTCAGTATTTTTATTACTATATTGGTATTTTCTTTGTATGAATTGATCAAAAGAACATGTTTTCTATTTTAATATGTTTTAGAAAATAATTACATTTATGAAATAAATATCATCAGGAAAAACTTTTGTCTCTAATTGAGAAATCATTGTCTTAAAAAAAAATCAGTGTTCAGACCAGACCATCTCTGCCCTTTTAAAGATCATCAGAATTTCATTTGGATCACCTTTGCATTTTTATAAGGACCCTACTTTGGGCTTCCAAAGGTGACTGCCATGTCAAGAACCCCTGTCCTTGAGTGTGTCCAGTTTCTCCTTGTCCCTGTGTCTAGTTAAGGCTGCACAGCAGTGTAGTTTTTGACATTAAACTCAAGGCTTTGGCTTGAGACTCTGGAACCACCTAAGTCTGGACTGCCCCATGTACCCTCTTGCGTCCTGGTAGCCACATACCTTTGTACTTGACAGGTGATTGGCACAAGGAGAGCTCAAGCTGGTGACAGAAGCTAATAATTTCTGTCCCCTAACTATTCAAAGACATAACTTTTCCAGAAAGCAGCCCCCCTCCATAAAAATCAAATGAATAACTGATCCTCCTCCATTGAGATGCAGAGATACAGAATCAGATTAGGAAAAGGGCCCATGTGATAAAAGAGAGACTTGCAAAGACAGAACATTAACCTGCAGATTAAGTACCAACCTGGGACTGGGTGATCCTTCCTAAAGGAAGATTTTCTTGGCAGCACGTTTCTCGGGGGAATTCTCTGCCTAGCGAAGGGTCGATAACAGCAAGCTGCTCTTTCTCCCTGCATTTTTCAGCACTCACTGGAGGGTTCCTGACCTCACTGGTAGCATGGGCCCTCCCAACACACAGGGTGTTTCCTTCCTCCAGAACCCAAAGGAACTGGCTGGAATTTTTCCCACTTGTTCCATCTGAGACAGTGGTTAGGCAGACTGCCCGTGTCCTGGTCACCTCCCTTCATATCTGGGGCAAGGTAAACCATGTGTACTTTCTCCCTTTGGGGTGATTGTAGCTTAGACACGATAGGGGCGAGAGTGAGGAAATAATGTATTTAACCTGTCTACTGAGGCTGGCCTGCCTCTGCCTTCTTAGAACTGTTATAGGTGAATATCCTGAACACTGCACCTTCCTGAGAGCCAAGTATCAGTTCTTCAAATTTCCCTGCTTGGTATTCCTACCTCTGCCCTGGCACCCCAATATAATCACCCATCAGATCTTTTCCATTTGCCTACTGATGGTTTCCTTCTTTGAATAAACAGTATTTTAACATCCAAAATCTCATACCTTCCCTACTCCACTCACGTTTCCTAATCTTTTGTGCATGTTAAAACATTTGAAGATAACCAGGACTAGGAACTTAGCTCACTCAGAAAAATTGCTAGCCTTTTAGACAAAACAACCAGAGTTTGATCCCCAAAGCACACATTTAAAAAAAAAGGAAGAAGAGAAAGGAAGGAAGGAAGGAAGGAAGGAAGAAAGCAAGAAAGCAAGAAAGCAAGAAAGAAAGAAAGAAAGAAAGAAAGAAAATAGCCGGGCATATTATCATACACTCATAATTCAAACACTAGGGAAGCAGAGAGGAGAATATCACTGCTCACTGGCCACCCAGTCTACATATGCAGCAAGCTTCACATTTAGTAAAAGACCCTTTTTCAAAAAAAAAAAAAAATGGTGGCTAATACGTAAGGAAAGACACCTAAGATTGTAGTCTGAATCTTATACACATATACCACACACCAAAATTTTCAAGATAGTTGGTTTAATTGACCAGATCATTGTCTGTAAACAGAATACACACACTCTAGAGCAAGTTTGGTCCTTGAAACAAGTTTTCCATGCTCCTTTCTCCTAACAGCCTGCCTCAGTGTATCATAGTCTTGGGTTTTATGGACAAGGAAAATGAGGAGCCTAGAAGTCATTCTTTTTCCCAAGATTGCATACTATGCAACTTCAGAGCTAAGTTGAGCCACCTTCCCCCTGGTAAAGTCTGTTAAAAAAACACCCAGAGATAGCTCTATACTGGGTTGCTCAGGCATGGTGGAGGGGCCACTCTCCTGAGTGCTTCAGCATGTGAAGGGCAGGCCTAGCTCCTGCTCATCTGACCTCAGGGCCAGCTCTCCCAAGGCTGGCCTCAAGCATTGATGGGTGTGTTGGGGGGGGAGTCTCTGGCTTGATAAATGAATGAGTATCTACCCCATCTGGGGTGTGCTGGAGCACATGAAGGAACAGGCCCTGCCGACCCAAAGCTGCAGCATCTCCACAACACGGCAACAGCAGGATAACCAAGAGTTCTAGTGAGGGCCCAGCATTGATAGTGTAGCAGAAACCAGAGGCCTTGAACCAGACCAATGACTCTCGGCAATGAACACTTGCAAGATCTATGGACACAGCGGTTCATGGCATGACTCATGGTATCACACTACAGCTTCCGTGACAAGATTGTTGTTTTTCCTTTTTTTTTTCTTTTTTCTCTTAAATTTTGTGAGGGGTAGATATGCAAGGACAGGAAATGAATGGAATTGAGATGCATGATGTGAAAGACACAAAGAATAAATAAAAGACGTTTAAAAAAAAACAAAACCAGAGCTGCTGCATCTGAGAAACTGGTTAAAATGTAGAATGGGGAAATCCAACCCTGCTTTACCTTCACTAAATGGGATGAAAAGAAAAAGGGAATGAACAGAAAAGGCTCAAAGTAAAACAGGTGGTATAAAAAATGAACAACTGGTTTCTTGGGACTGGAGAGATGACTCGGTGGGTAAGGGCACTTCCAGAGTTTGGATCCTAACCCCCAGGTTAAAAAGCAGGGTGTGGTCATACATGTAATTGCAGAGCTGGGAGAGACACAGAGACAGGAGGATTGCTGGGTCTTGCTGGCCATCAGCCTAGCTCCATGTTCACTGAGTTAACATTATTTCAGTGGAATGTTCTTATGTGTGCATACACCCCCCCACACACACAGACATATACACACACTGAGATTTTTAGTTTTCTAAGTGACAGATGGACTATTTGGGATCCCTCAGTTCTTATCTTTTTGAATGTAGTCAAGAGCCATAGACAATTTCAGCATATATTTAGCAAATCTCAGCAAAGCTAAGCAAAGTAAATACTCCCAAGAGAGGTTGGAGCGGGCTGCCCCAGAGCAGGGAGCAGCCCAGTAGGTTCTGCAGCATGAATTTTAAAAGGTTTCATATGAATATTTTTATGCTTTTTTTTTGAGACAGGGTTTCTCTGTAGCTTTGGAGCCTATCCTAGAACTAGCTCTTGTAGACCAGGCTGGCCTCAAACTCACAGAGATCTTCCTGTCTCTGCCTCCTGAGTGCTGGGATTAAAGGTATATGCCACTATCGCCTGGCTCATATGAATATTTTTAAGTGGGTGGCATACTCCGGGAGTATGCCTTTTTCCTTCCTGTTATGATAGATGGAAGCCCCTTTGGGGGATGTTTCTTGTTATGATATTCTAGAAAAGTCCACAAAAACAGGGGAGTGTCAAAACAAGTGATATTTTATTGATGTCCAACTTTTTGAGAGTTGTGGGCCCTTTATTAGTGCGCAGGTGTGGGAGAGTGCCCAGGTGCTTTAGCTTGACTTGGTGGCAGAGGGCCTTACTGTTAGCTCCCCAGCGCTACTCCTTTGGAAACTTCATTAAGCCTAAGCCTGCAAAGTGTCTGCCATACAGCATACCTTAATTAGAAGAGTGATAGAAAGTCACATTCTCAAGCCCCACCCCCACTGGCAAGTAGACGGTTCATAGAAGGCTGTGTTGGGTGGGACCTATCTGAAAGTTCTCCCAACTCAGGACCCCAGGAATCAGGGTCAGAGCTCAACCTTGTGGTAAGCTGGTGGAGGGCTTTCGAGATGTTCCTCACTTCTGAGAACATCCATGAGAGCTTCTCTGCTAGTCACCAAGTGCCAGGCTCTGGAGAGTTTCTCTCTAGCCTAGTCGCAGCTTTAGTCTCTCATGACTAAATTCTTCAGAGAAAGCACATGGCCCCACCTTGAACGTTAATCCCATTTCAAAGGCACTAAAAAAAGATTCTGACAGTGAGTTCATTGGCTAGGACAAAGGGTATTTCCAGGAATTGTGTACTCTTCTAAATGATGCTCTAGTAAGACCCACTCGCTTTTAAAACATGTCTCTTGCGTAAGCTTCGGAATCATCCATATACTTCAGTGGGATTATTCACGTTTATTTTCTTACACATAAGGATTCTCTATGAAAATGTTGAAACTATAAAGGGGAAAATGGGAAGAATGAAAAGGAGAGCACGTACCCTCTTTTCCCCATGACCTGCATGCAGTTTCTAACATTTAAGCTGTCCGATTCGTTTCGAACCAAGTTTACCTTACAAGCTCTTTTTTTGCCAGCAGACTCTTTCTGCATTTTCAAGTCGTTCTCAAGCTGCGCATGCATGATGAAAATCTCACTGATTTCCTGATTTATATCAGAATTTGATATGTAGAAATTGCTGACTGTGAGAAACTTCCCAAACTTTTGATATTATGCCTGCTCCCTTTCCTTGCTGGAGCTGGGATTATAACAAATTAAGAAATCATTTGTCTTTCCCTAATGTAATAGTCACCTGTCACTTTTATGAACCAGACGCTCTTATGCTTCCATACAGATTCATTGATTAAAACTTACTTGCAGTCCAATTTGTACTGAAATGTAATGAAATGCAGATGGGGTAGAGGAACATGAATCAGAAGCCAAACTAAAAAGTGCTCTAAACTGTCAACTAAATGTCAAAACAAAAGGGATTTCACTATCACAACCCCGTGACTCCAACTATTTCCTTCTGGTAGTGGAGACTAAAGGAGGTTATTATTATAAGACAAGAAAAGTAGTCTGACATAGTCCAGAAAATGGACCTTTCTAATGTGACTTGAACTGATAGGTGGTAAAAAGAGGAAGTTGAAAGAAAATTGATAGAAGCAGGTGGATCTCTGTGAGTTCGAGGCCAGCATGGTCTATAAGAGCTAGTTCCAGGACAGGCTCCAAAGCTACAGAGAAACACTGTCTTGAAAAAAAAAGCGAATTGATATAAAAAGCAAATCTTCTTTACAAGTCCAGTACTTCTCTGAGATTGCTGGAAAGACTTACGATCATAGGCATTAAAAGCAGAGAGCTCTGTCTTATACAAGTGACGTTTTAAAGTCAGTGCATGCTTAGGGCAGAATTTCTTCTAGACTGAATTTTCCTTAACCATGTGTAAGGGCATTGTTAGGACAGAGACAGGCACAGAAATCTCTAACATGATGAATGTGAACTTTCATTGTAATAGCACATACAATATTTGTTTTCATTTTCTTGTTTCAGTGAGAGGACAGAGGTCATGTATCATAATAAATGTACAATGCATTCTTATGTATTATTTACTTACTTGTTTATGTGGTGCTGAGATTCAAATCCATGCTCCATGCACGCTACACAGATACTCTGTTCTTAATACCCCATGTCCAGTGTTATGTCTTTAAAAGTAGGGGCCTAGAGAGATGGCTTAGCCAGGAAGACCACCTCCAGCTCTTTCGATGGACTCAGCTTGGATTCCAGCACCCAGCTGTCTGTAACTCCAATTTGTGGTGATCTGACCCCATCTTCTGGTTGCTAGAGGCACTGCACCTATGTATACATGTAGGCAAAACACTCTTACACATAAAATATAAATAAATATTGAAAACAAATGGATCAATAAAACTTGATATCAGAAAGAATTTCTTGCTTTAAGAGGCACAACGGAATTATGGGTGAATGAGAATCTGTATATTTATCATCCTGTGCAGAGGTGAGTCCGTCCTCTGTCTTAATTTCATTTCCAGTTACTGACAAAAGCAATTTAGGGGAGAAGGGGCTTGATTTGGGCTCACAATTCCAGGTTATAGTCCTTCATGCAGGGGAGTCACTGCTGAAGGAGCTGGCGTGAACTGCTTACATTCCAACCATAGTTAGAAGAGAGCAATAGATCCATACTAGGGTTCAGCTGGCTCTTTGCTTGGTATCAGTCCAGAGCACAGCCCATGAAATGGTGCCACAGACATTCAGGCGGCACCACCTTCAATTAACAAAATGAAGAAAATTCTTCAAGTGCATGCCCAGAAGCCAACCTAATCTAGACAGTTTTTCATTGAGACTCTTTCCAGGTGACACTAGATTGTATCAAGTTGACAATGAAAACCAACCATCACAATTTTCTGCATTTCTAAATGGTGAGAACCGATCCAAGGGAGGTTGCTCACTTGCTTGTGGCCAAAGAAGACTGACAGTCGCTCTTCCTTTAGTCTTTGAAAAGAGAATCATCTCACTCAATTCTAGCAACTATGCTCATCCTTCCAGCTACAGTGCTTGTCAAAGATCAGCAATAGCCACCTTGTTATTTCATCCAGTGGATTTGCTATGACTCCGACTTGAATTGAGTTCTTGTTACAGTGTGTAGCTCTATCAATAACACTAGGTTTCCGACACAACAGACCTCCCCATTCTACCATTGGCAACCTTGAATTTCTTTTTCCAGCACCTATCTTTGAACCCTTTAAGATGCCAGAGTTAAAATTGTGCTCTCCTCCCTCTCTTTAACTGAACTCCATAGCCATGGTAGTAAGTGCCACTGGTAAACCATTTCTCCTTGTATATTTGTAGCCCAGATACACGGATGTGAGTTGGCACACATGTTTGTACTATCAGCTTAGGAGTGGTAAGGCTCTGTCACAAATGAGAAAAAAAATTCATGATCACCCACTTGAGTTTGAAGTCTAACCACTATTTCAATGGCTGCTTCATTTTAGTGATGATAGCACTCCCTCCATTTGCACCACCTTGGAATTTGGCTTTCGACCTTGACACCATTCCTTATCTATCTATCTGTCTGTCTGTCTGTCTGTCTATCATTCTGTAAGTCTACGTATCTATCATCTCTCCATATTTCTATTTCCCTCTCTCCCTTTCTACGATCCCTAACTATATCATAGCTTCTCTCACCTGGACTCCTGCAAGAGTCTCAACAGATCTGGGCAACTTCTGTTTATCAATTCAGAAATACAAACAATGTGAAAACTAGAGATCTAGTGAGATTTGATTAAAGCCCTCAAAATAGAGGCAGCAAGATAGCCCAGTAAGTGAAAGTGTTTGCAACACAAGCCTGATGACCTGGGTCTGGTCCGATAGTGGAGAAAAGCAACTCGCCAAAGCTGACCGTTGGCTTCCGCATGTGCAGTGTAGCACAGGCAAGCCTGGATCCGCACATACACATTGTACATATACTAAACGAAACATGAAATGGCTCTCATATCTGCTAGCACATGAATAACTTCATAACTTTCCTTCCAACTCCCTGCATAATCAAGGCCTTGTGTACCTTCCTAGCCCCTTTCTCAAATCCTCAAGTGCCTTTACGGCTCAGGCCCATTTCTCTGCCTGACATTTTCTAAATCCTACCTTCCTCACCCACTTCCCATTGGCTCTCAACTCATCATTGGCTCAGAGAATTAAATGTTCCCTCAACTGACAGTACCAGTGTTTGTTGTTTTTTTTTCATAGCACACTCATAATATCTTGTATTTAAAAATCTTTATAATTTGTATTAACCCCTCTCTCCCTATTAGATTCTAAATTCCACAAGAGTTCATCAAGGAGACCTGGCATGTAGGAAAACAGTGAATACGGTTTTAAAACTAGAAAATACTTAATTTCTGTGCTTGTATTTTCCCTGCTCATTCCTGACTGTCCTCATGTGCATAAATTTATGCCCACCAGCACAGTTTTAGGCAAAGGCTATATCAGTACTATAGAACCTAGATTAACTGGTCTGGGGTCTTACTGGTAAGTGGAGGTAAGTGGGGGCATTATCTTTCTAGAACATGCGATGAAATTTCTTCCATCCTGGCTTCACTAGAGTGGAAAAGTATTGGCGCTCACCCAAAGCTTTGATGAGTAGGCCGTTTTCCCAGCTTTTAGACGTTGCTCCTATCCTAGCAGGGAACACTATGACCCATGTAATATTGAATTATGATACATCCCTGTGTTCTATTTTCCAACTCTGTAAGTCATCATTTCCTTGGGAAGATTTCTCCCAACACTCCTTCCTCCCTAACTCACACTGGGACAAAAAATTGCTATTTCATATAATGTTAAGAAACATGACATTGGACAAAATTGTTTCTTCCCTACAGAATTTCTCTCAATCTATTTCTGCTTTGTTGTGGTGCTGGGGATGGAATTCAGGGTCTTTGATACTGGTAAACCGCCCTACCTTGAGCTACATCTCAGCTCAAATGTGCTAGAATCTGTATATGCTAACATGCATAATGATACTTTTTAGAGTAAAAGATATTCCCAAAATTTGCAGAGTTCATATTAAGTAAAAATTTTAGGTGACTCCTTGAACCAATCTCCTGCATTAGGCCCCAATACACCAATCGAAAAATCAAAATGGAATCATTTATGATAAAATTCCCTTTTACCAAGACACCACTGAAATTTCGCAAATACAAGAATTGCATATAGCTATGATGTTCTTTCTGCTTCAAACTACAGACAAAAGAAGTAACTTGAAATAGCTAGAGGTTAACTGGTCAGTTGCCTCCTGCTATTCTTTCACCCTGTCCCCACCCCTACTTTTGAGAAAAGTAGCTTCAAAATGACCATTCCAACTGCGCCTGCCATACAGCTGTTGCTCTAGGTAACCATGAGACTAAGGCTGGAGAAAGCTAGTCTTGGCAACACATCAAGACTCAGTCTCAAACCAAAACAACAGACAGGGAACTTTTTGTTTTGGTTCTTCCTTATTTAAATTCCTTATCGATAAAGCCAGCCTCCTTCACTCTATCAGAATACTGAGACAGGCAAATTCAAAATGCCATGACAATTGTAAATAAGAGGAGAGAGAAGACTCCGTTTTCTGAATGGCATTTGTAAAGTTAGTCGGTTTTGCCAAAGTGTGGGTTTTACCAACAAGGACAACAAGAACCACAAGGAATCTCTAAGCCCCCTCAGGGAATTGCATTCCTGTTTTTCATTTCCATCTACAGTAGTCTAGAGTTTAGTCACCGCCAGAGTACAATCTGTGTGTGTGTGTGGCTCCCTTCCTTCCTAGTCTGGTCTTTCTCAACCAGGTTGTTATCTCTGTGTGGTTTGAGTGAACAAGGAAACGGCAACTGAGACTCACTGACATGCAAGGTCATCATGAAAGCCGCTATTGCTCCATGCTTGCAGCTCTGCTGGGCTCTGGCCAACCCACACAGAGCTTAGGACCCACATTCCTGACTGTGAGGCAGTCATTAGCAGCAAATATTCACTTGGGGTAAAGTCAAGTAGACCTCAGAGGCATTATGAAAACTCTAACGTTAGGCGATCTCATTACAAATACAACCTGTAGCTATCCACGTGACAAGGTTGTTTCAGGTTTGTGTTCTTCTCTAGATTAGACTTCACACAATTTCATGACAGCTTGACTCTTCATGGGTTTGTGACATTTCTTTATGTGGCATCTTGCTAATTTATGTTCCTCTGAACGCTTCTTTTCGTTCCAGTACTATTTTCTTCACTGACATTTGGAATTTCAATGATTCCGACACTAATATTTGGCTAATTGTTCCTATTAACCCTTCCGTTTAAAATCAATGTACATTTTCATTAAAGGTTCAGGGAAAAGACCCTGTGAACTTGCTGTATATCAATGCATTTTATTTACCCCAGGCACATCGCTCAGTTACTTATTGAAATCTAATGTTAACTCAATTATAGGTGAAATTTCCACATTCCTTTTCTTGCCCACGGGACTCATTATTCAATATTGTATTTTCCTGCCCTCCAGTAAACCGCATACATAATAGTATTAGACTGTTTTCAAAGCAGTCCGTAGCATGCAGGGCTTAAATCAAATGGACCGAAAGGTCAACATCTGTAGGTTCTGAAAAGTATGAAGGATAAAAAACTGGTTTGTCATCTCTTAGGTCTAAGCCCGTGAAAGCCAACCAATCATAATGGGGATATAAAAGAATCAACAAATATATCACTTCTTAAGCAGGGTCAGATAACCTTGAAGAGAGATCAATAAGGAATCCTTCAACCTTTACCAGGAGTGTGTCTGAAGGACTCATTGAATGAGGAGCCGGAGCATGACTAAGAAGAGTTGGCACTGGGCTGGAGATTCTGCTCTCCTAACATGCCAGCAATGTTCAGGTCAAAGTACCTGGACTATGCTTTGAGGAAGACTATTGAAATGTTAGAAAAGACTAAAACCAGTGCCAGCTGGGCATGTGGCCCAGTAAGTAGAGCACTTGCTAAGTGAGCATGAAGATCTGTTTCTGGAGGCCAGAACCCACATAAAGCTGAGCATTGGAGTGGGTGTCTGCAATCCCAGCGTTCTTGCGGCTGCATGAGAGATGGAGCCTGGGGAATCCTTGGCATGTAAGCAAGCGGTCTGGTCTCATACGAGGTGGACAGTGAGGACTGATACTTGAAGCTGGCCTTCCAACTCCACAAGTGCACTATGGCATGCATGCCTGCATTCACACACATGAACATGTTCTCTCTCTCTCTACACACACAGAGAGAGAGAGAGAGAGAGAGAGAGAGACAGAGAGACAGAGAGAGAGACAGAGAGAGAGAGACAGAGAGACAGAGAGACAGAGAGGAGAAGAGAGAGAACAGAATCTACATGTGTATATGTGCATAAGATCCCCAAGTTCTCAAGTGGTCATATGTAAAGTCTGACAAACATTCATAGAAAAGATACTTTTCCCTCTGTCCTAAATGATTTCTCCTTTTTACTTGATTATTGATCATTCCCCCAACTTCAAGAGTTGTGGTTAGAAGCTGTTTTGTATGCTCCTCCATGGGTTTTATAATTTATATAATTTATGTCCATTTATAAGGAACCTTATGCTATGTATGAATATTCTTCTAAATAATTTAAACATGTATTGAATGCTTTCTATGTGTTGTGTGCTATGCTTGGCACAGTGTCCCAAGGAGAAACAAGATACAGCCCCTGCTGTCAGGAAATCATAAAATTAGAATAGGGAGTTTGGTCCCAGTCCAGATTTAACATACAAAATAGCAAATTGTTGTTTGAAGTATGTGGGAGGCTATCCAAACACAAACTATTTTGTGTCATGAAACATCTTCCTTCTGCAGTTGGATAATTAGAACTGTAGTATTTTTCAGCTGGGCATGCCCCAGAAATCTACAGGTGCCTGGTGGTATTATCATAGTCCAACTCGGTGTATTAATGAGGACAGTGTGTAGGTAAGGACTCCCCAAGAGGAAACACCATCAATTAGGTCAATTAGCAAATCTACAAGGAGAGTTGGCAGAGTCCGGCTTCCTAATTTTACTGGGGAGTGAAAGGCTAGAATGCAAACCAAAATTCAAGCTTTCTTTTCCATAGGCCTAGGTGGCCTTCCTAGGGGCTAGCTGATAATATGAACAGTCTCCAAAGGGGAGTGTGTGGGTAAAAACGTGTGTGCATGGAAAATACTCCATAGATGTATCCTGGAAATGGAAGGTAGTAAATAAGAACTGAATAATGCATTTGTTACTTGTCTGGTTGCTATGACAAAAGCAATTTGGAGAAGAAAGGGATTATTTTGGCTCATACTTCCAGGCTGTAGAGACCATCATGGTGTAGAGGCAAGAAGGAGGAAAGGGAGGTGGCAGCAAAACAGCATCCATGGTGAGGAAACAAAGAGAAAGGAATGGTGGTACTCAAATATCCTTTGCTTTTTTTATCCAGTCAAAGACCTCAATCCATAAATAGTGTCAGCCAAATTTAAGGTGTGCTTTCTTACCTTAATTAACTTAATCTAGAAATCCTTCAGAGATATGGTCATAGCTTTTCACCACCGTGGGATCCTAAAGCTCACCAAGTTGGCAATCAAGATTAACCATCACAAGTGGAAATGTAAGTGTCTTAGGGTATATTGCCTGGAAGACTATCTGATACATGATGCATCCCTGTGTTGTCTCAAAGACATTAATGATTAACCAAGTGTCATGCTGTAGTTTGGGGGCCATATAACTATGCACATTAACCTAACATTTAAAAAAATAGTGCATATGGTGACCTGCATTGGGTGGAGTTTAGCAGTTACAACTGCTCGTGTGATCACTAGTAGAAAATGACATTTTGACATTCAGCTCTAAAATATTAATTCAGATGTTTAATGCAAATTAGCAGAATTGTTTAATCTTTTAAACCCATGATCCAAACAGAGCTTATTCTAGAGACTAATTATTCAACATTGGAAATCTCTCAAGGGGTGGAGAGAGAGAGAGAGAGAGAGAGAGAGAGAGAGAGAGAACAACCGACCTAAATGGGTATTACGCACAGTTTTTTTTTTTACATAATTTCTATCCTTACACGTAATATGATTCTTGGAAATAGGAAATACTTCCCAAACTCTTTCCTGAAATCCACCATATTAAGTGAATGGATTTCATTTGTATGCTCATTAAATGGATTTTGCTTTAGTGGATCTGTGAAATCAATCCATTTCTTACTGAATCTCCTCTAGCTAATGTGTCTACTAACTTGTCTCCATTTACTTTCATGCTATGGGGAAAAATGGTTCTCCCCTCTAAGGCTAGCTACCAAACAAACCTTGGGATGGGAGAGAAGGGTATGTTCCTAGATAGTGGTTATTTTGCAAAGAAATGTCACTGAAAGGTAGCTGGGGAAAGCAAGGGCTTTTTTTGTTTGTTTGTTTCTTTGCCACAACATCTCTGCCTGTCACTCTTAAGGTGAAAATAAAAGGGCAAGTCTGCATCTAAAAATAGGTTCAACAAATAGCCACAGAATTCAATCAGCAACTCTTCTGGGCTTTGCTGCCAATGGAGAGATTAGATTTCTTTGCTCCCAAATGAGATAAGTGGTGAGCTGTACTAAGAGAGGACTCTTGGGTTAAACACTTCTTTGAGTAGGTGATAGGGTCTTCAGAACTTTCTAGAGGTATTTACCTGAATAATTATGTCTCATAAGACCTGTGAAATTCACACACTTGCAAATTCAACCATTTTCACAAATCAGTAGAATGATCTTATACCCAAAAGGATGCAAAGATCATAGCATGACGAAATGTTTTATGATAAGGGTTGGTGGCATTGCTTTGTTGGTTAAGAGCACTTTTTGCTCCCCCGGGGGAACCACATTCAGTACCCCGCACCCACATCAGTCCTCTCACTAACAGCCTGTGACTCCAGTTCCCAGGTATTGATGACCTCTTCTGGCCACCAGGGGCGCTCCCATCCATGTGCTTATAACCACATACAGAGAGAAAGAAAGAAAATTACAAACAAAATCTTTAACCAGAACCTGGAAACAACCTAGATGTCCTTCAATGGAAGAATGGATGAAGAAAGTGTGGAATATGTACACATTAGAGTACTACTCAGCGGTAAAAAACAATGACTTCTCGAATTTTGCATGCAAATGGATGGAAATAGAAAACACTATCCTGAGTGAGGTGTCCCAGACCCAAAAAGATGAACATGGGATGTACTCACACATAATTGGTTTCTAGCCATAAATAAACGACATTGAGTCTATAATTTGTGATCCTAAAGAAGCTAAATAAGAAGGTGAACCCAAAGAAAAACATATAGTTATCTTCCTGGATATGGGAAGTAGACAAGATTGCCAAGCAAAAAATGGGATTTTTGGGGAGGGGTGGGATAGGGGTAAGGGGAGATAGGGAGAGAAATGTGAGAAGGGGAGGATGGGGGGGGAAATGGGGAAATTGGGATGGTTGGGATAAAGGAAGGATGGTTATGGGAGCAGGGAAGCATATATCTTAATTAAGGGATCCAGCTTAGGGTAGACAGGAGACCTGAACCTAGAGGGGCTCCCAGGTGCCCAGGGGGATGTCCCCAGTTAGTGCCTTGGGCAGCTGAGGATAGGGAGCCTGAAATGGCTCTATCCTATAGCCACGCTGATGAATATCTTGCATAACACCATGGAACCTTCATCGGGCCCTTGATAGATGACAACACAATGGAAAGTAGAAAGCAAGTGGGCATGAATGGAAGAGGCCAACCATAAAGGGCAGCCTGAAGTTACAGCAACCCATCCTAATGTAACTAATCCAGTCCCTTAAGGAAGACATTGAGAACCAGTGAGATGCTTCAGTGGGTAAAGCCACTTTCCTCCAAGCTGAAGACCTGAGTTCGAGCTTCAGGACCCACATGGTAGAAAGAGAAAACTGCCTGCAAGTTGTCCTTTTCATTACATGAGTGTACAACCTAATAGGGACTTACATAGAGAATTTAGGGCCAGCCTGGGCTACATGAGACATCATATCAAAAAAAATGAATTGTGATAAAGCATGCATGTTCCTACAAGTCATGAAATAGGTAGAAAATATTTGACGTTTGCAGACCTATGACGTGATACTACCCTACCTTTATGATACTAGAGAAGACAATTTAAAGGTATCATTTGAGACTAGATGTACGTTTCCAGCACAGGCCCTAAAGAATGGTATGACGGAGCTCTTCAGAGAAATGCTCTATCTTAGACAGCCTTTCCTTTTGTGGGAGAACAGTTCTAAGTACTCATTCTCTTTTTGAATATCAGGGGAAATTGTTCATACAAAAACAAACAGGAAATCCTTCCCACTGTCTTAGTTAGGGTTTCGATTGCTGTGAAGAGAAACAATGACCACAACATGGCATAAAGAAAAATATTTCATTGGTGCTGCCTTCCAGTTTCAGAGGTTTAGTTCATTATTGTCACGGCAGGAAGCATGGCAGCAATCAGGCAGACTCAGTGTTGGAGGAGGAGCAGAAAGCTCCACATCTGGATCAGCAGGCAGCAGGAAGTGAATGCCACATTCGAGCATTTAAGACCCCAAAGCCAGGCCTTTAGTGATGCACTTTCTCTGACAAAGTCACACCTACTCCAACAAGGCCACACACCCTAATATCACCAGTCCCTATGAGTCTATGGGGGCCATTTTCTTTCAAACCACCATACCCACAAAAACAAAAACCAACTAACAAACCAACAGACCAAACGACAACAAAAACAAAAAAAATAAATAAATAAAAACCCAAACCACCACAACAAAGTACAGCCATCCATAAAAAGACGACAGAATGGAGACAAGCAAGACATAGTCTAGCTAGTATTTCAGTGAATCTGTCATTGGAGGAGAACTGCTGCAAAGAGAAAGAGGACATGCCACACAGGACTTCAAAGAGGACATGCCACACAGGGCTTCAAAGAGGACATGCCACACAGGGCATCAAAGCTACAAAACGCATTGCTCTGAGCAAAAGAAGTAACCAATTATTGTATTTTTGGAGTTGTTTAAGGATTGTGGCTTCAGTGATTTCTCATCTGCCTACTCATCCAGGAAGAAGGAGAGATCAGTTACTACTGAATTTCCACGTTCCAAATCTTTTGCTGTGGTAGTGAAAAGAAAGAAGGCTCCTGCATCCAGCACTAGTTCACCACCACTACTAATGTCAAGAGCATAGCCAAGGATCTTAAAGGGACAAAATAAGCACAGCTGACACATTAGCTAACACTGCCTCATTGTTTGTCCTGAACTGCTCCACTGTACTGTGCTGTCATTTCCCCCCTGAGTTCTGGTGCTTTATCTAATCAGAAAGATCTCCATGCCTAAGCTGCTGCGTTAAGGAACATGTTAATGTAATACTTACAAATTCTAATGAAGACGCATGGCCACCAACTGAGCAAACTTTATTCACTAGATTCACATTTGCAAAGCCTCATTCCAGTGCAGCTGCTGTTACTTGCCTTACTCTGTTTTTAAATAACAATGTTTATTTAATGTGTGATTTTTACCAGAAGGTGATTTATCACACAATGATACAGTTTTATTATGTTTTAAAGATACTTTGGTTCATAATGGATTTGAAAACCTTTAAGAAATTCATTGGGGGTGGATGAGGAGACGGCTCAGCAGGTAAGACACTTGCCACCCAAGTGTGGGGACACTGAGTATGAATCTCCAGAACCCACAGAAACATGGGTGCAGGAGCATGAATGTCTGTAACACCAGCGCTTCTATGAAGAGATGGGGTGCAGAGACAAGAGACTCTTCAGGGCCATCACCCAGCAAGCAGTCAACAACAAAGGGACCATGTCTCAAACAAGGCGAAAGGCAAGGGCTGACTCCCAAGCTTGTTGTCTGACCTCCACACAACAGCCATAGCATTTACTTGTACTCAAACACACGAACACACATCACACATACATGCACACACAAACTGGTTTTTCTCCATCAATAATCTTGGAGGTTTTGCTCTAAATCTTCCAATCTGGCTCAGATCATCGGAAGCAGTGGTGATCAGTTGGTGGTCAGATGAGGAGTTGCTTGCCCCTGGTAGGCATTTGGCAATGGCTGGAGACATTTTTGATGTTCTTAACTGGGAAGGTATGTATTGTTTGGCTGGAAAAGGGCTGTGATGTTGTGAAATGTCACACAGTGAACAGAGCAGTTCCTCAAAGACTGTCACACTGTCAAAGGTCAGTGGTCTGAGATTGAGGAAGATGTATCTAAGCACAGAAACTTATATCCAATTCTTCCCCTCCTCCACCCTTCCCTTATCCTTCTCTCCACCCCTTTCCTTCCTTCCCCCTAAATTGTCTCAGCTGATAAACTGCTTCTTTCTATCAGAACCACTAATATAAAGCAACACACTCACATGACTTCACTATTGGGTTTGCTAAGAACTTTCTGTTCCTGACCCCCTGGTTTCTTCATGGAAGAGTAGATTTTTTTCAGGATGTTTTTCTCTGTCATCTGACGGTTCTTATTTTCTTTTCCCATGCCCATGTTTCAAAGGGAGGTTAGCACTAATTTGGAAGTAATGTTCAGGAATTCCCATTCCAAATACTTTTCTATCCTAACTCTTTTTTTTTCTAGCTTTGTAGCTGCAGTTCAAGATCCTTGAAAAATAAGTTTTCAAATACATAGTAAATAAACTCTAAAAAGAGCTGCTTAAACAAAAAGATTAAATTCATAATGGATTAGAAAATCTTTAAAAATTTATCACATTCAATTAATTCAAGATTAAGTCAACTTGATTAGATTAAGAAACACCTGGTTCAGTTGGTAAGGTGCCAGCTATGCAATCTTGAAGACCTGAAATTTGTATCCCTGGCATGCATATAAAAGATGGGCATGTTGATGTTGTAGAGTCATAAAGACATGCAGACCCCTTGAGTTTATCATCCAGCCAGCTTAGCCAATCAGTGAGCTGCATGGTCAGTGAGTGACCCTGTCTCAAAGAATCAGATGGATACAAGTTGGGGAAGATTCCCATCACCAACCCCTGTCCTCTAAATGTACACACAGGTATATGCACATGCACACGCACATATGCCAAACACACAGACAAATAAAATAGGACATTAATGAGGGACAGTTTGGGGTTTCTGTGAAAATGTTTCTAGATCAGATTAGCTAAAATGGGGAGATCTGTTCCGAGGGTGGATGGCATCATTCTATGGGTTGCGGGTCCTGAACTAAACACAAGCAGAAAAGGGAAACCCATCAACATCATTACCCCTACTCCACCTCCTGATTGGCTCAGAAGGGATCAGGGCCCCATCACCACAGCTGTGAGCTGCTGCTGCTACCATGCTTTTCCCTACCATATGGTCTCTATCCCCTTAAACTGCGTGAACCAAAATAAACCTTTGCTCCCTCAAGTTGCTTTAGGCAGCTATTTCATGAGAGCGTGTGGCACGGGGCTGGGGATGTAGCTCAGGTGCAGAACTCGGTTAGCACACATGTGGCTCTGAGATCAATTCCCTGCTCTCCCTACAGCCACCCCAAAGAGGAAATTACTGATCAGAACAAAATGAGTTTGTCACCGTGACTCTCATTTACTTAAGGGACTAAGCCACATCCTCAGGGCACTACACCATTAAGCTGTACCCTCGGTCCCATCAGTTACCGCGTCTACCTTAGAAGCAAAGCGACTTTGAAATGGCCTGTCTACTTTTTGTTGTTTTGCTTCTGCTTTCTCCTGTTCTGCCATACTTATGAACTCGCCGCTTCTTGGCCCATCAGAACATTATTTTATCCTACCACCGAATGAAGGATCACCTGGCTCTGCAAGAATTGAGATTGCTCACTTAAATTGTTGTATTTTCTCACATGGCTGCAACTCCTGATAACACCCCAGAAATCAGCCACATGTCTGTTCAAGGTGGATCCAAGGTAGTTCAAATCCCCTAATTTCAATGTTGATTAAATCCCCAAGTCTGAATCTGTCTTGCTGGTCATCACTAGAATGGGGTGCCACAGGTTTCCCCTTTCAGAAGACATGGGGCAGGCACTGCTAGCATCATGCTGTCAATCTCCTTTTTTAATTTCCATGTAGATGTGATGAGTTTGAACTGTGCTTCAAGCACAAGCACACCATCCCTAAGTGGTCCCTTTTGTTCTGTCCATTGGCCCTGGATTCTAGTAAACCCACTTCTTGGTTTAGTCCTATACTTCAATTCCCAGCTTCTACCAGCAATGCCACTTATAATCCTGCATATGTCCATTCATGTGCTGTGCAGAGACAACCATAATACCGAATAAAGTCTCTTTGGGGAACTCTGACTCCAGCGTCATCTTTTTGCCAGGAGAAACAGGCAGACTCTTTCCATATGTGTGGGAATCCAAGCTGTCTCTTCCAGGATGAGGAGAAGCTCATTGGGCAGTGAATAATCTTGAAATTGGTAGGAAAAAAAACAACACCTGTGTTGAAGAATCTACAAGGCTTACTGATGGCTTAGAACTCTGGACTGATGAGATGGCTCAATAGGTAAAAAGCTGAGTTCAATCCCCAGAACCCACATTTAAAAACCGGGCATAGTGGCTGTTACTTAAATTCCTTCTCAGAGGAAGACATAAGCAAAGTCTAGCCCTTCTCCTAAAGTTCCAGTTCCAAAGTCCCCAAAACAAATTGAGTCACGATTCTGCCAAAGTTGGCTCTGCAGAATCAATGAATTTATTGGGTTTCCTCACAGAACATGGATGGAGAGTGTGGGTATTCCTCTTCCAACAAGCCACAGGACCTGAAAAGCCTTACTCAGCAGGGCAGAAGGCCACATAGACAACAAGCCTGCTTCCCCTAGGCTTCTCAGGCCTAGGTACTCTGGCCCCTCCTCCAGGCCATTTGCAGTTAAGACGGAGTTGCATACAATAGGTGGTAAGGAGCAGCTGGACACTCAGGTGAGGGTCTCTTGACCCTCCCCATACCTCTATTGGAGGTACAAACTGTCACCAAGACCAAGTGGAATGCTGTTTTTCAGGGTGGGGGGCACAGCTGCATGCCCCAAGATGGTAATTGTTTGCCCCAGAAGACTGACACTCATGACAGCTACATGCCTATGTAATCCCAGAAATGAGCACACAGGTGTAGGTAGACTCCTGGGGCTCACCACCCTGCCAGCCTAACCTAATTGGCAAGCTCCAGGTTACTGAGGGACCCTGTCTCAAAATAATGCGGATGACTCCTGAGTAACAGTAATTGAGGTTTTCCTCTAGTCTCCACATGTATCCAAATACATGCATTCTTACCTACCTGTGAACATACACACATGTATACACAAAGGACTTTATGATTGAGGGGTAGTAGGAATACTGCAGATCTAGAGCTAAAATATTTGGAGCTACGATTATTAATAGTATTGTTATTGCTATCATTGAAACAAGATCTCACACTGTAGCTCAGGCTGCCTTGGAACTCAGTGTGTAGAGCAGGTTGGCCTCAAACTTGTGGTTTTCTTCCTGTCTGCCTTCCACGCTAGCACGTACTAGTCATTATGCCTTGCCTTTTGGCCTCTATTCAGTCCTCTTAATAGCCATTCATGATGGATCTCTGTGTCTGACCTAATGTGATGGAGGAAGGTCATTGGTTAATCAATAAAGAAAATGCTTTGTGCGGCTTTATTTTAACCTTTATTTCGTTTATTTTTACTTTTAACTTTTTGCTTTTTGAGACAGGTTCTCCATATATCTTTGACCTGGAATAACTCTGTAGACCAGGCTGTCCTTGAACTCTCAGAGATCCACCTGTCTCTGCCTGCCAGGCATTGGGATTAAAGGTGTACACTACTACACCTTGAACTCACAGAGATCTGTTTGTCTCTGCCTTCTAGGCACTGGGATTAAAGGCAGGTGCTACCACACCTTGAAGTCACAGAGGTCAATCTCCCTCTGCCTTCCAAGCTTTGGGATTAAAGGTGTGTACTACCACACCCAACTACTCTCTTTCTTCCTTTTTTTACTTTTAGAACTTTAACTTTTAGCTTGCATATATTTTTAACACACTGTAAATCATTTAAACATTTTATTTGACTTTGAATCTTTCTTTTACTGTATATGTCTCTTTTTTGACCACATGAGTCTTTGATTTACCAAGCAATATTGGTAGGACTAAAGCTGTGGCTTTGGCGGCTGGATCCAGCCCATTCCTTAGCTTTCCAGCCTCATGGCGGAGATACAGGCTGTCACCACATTTATCGCCACAACTCTATGGCATTTCAAGGTCCCTGCCAGCAAGTGAGCTGCAACAGACAACACTCAAGTCCTCTCTCTGTAGCCAGCCTTTCTGCCTCAAAGAGTCAGTTTGCCCTGGCAGGACAGCCCAGAAAGCTGGCATTTTAAAACAGAACAACTTTTTTCCTGCTACAGCTGAAAACAAACAAGCATTCAGTCATCTTTTATCAACACCATTTAAGTGTTTCATGGCAGGACCTCTGAAGAGCTGCAGGGTTTTACAGCTAAAGCTGAGTCAGGAAGCCTCTCTTAGATGAGAGCGCTTGCTTGCCTCTATCAAGCAGAGTAGACCGGAGAAATTGCTGCTACCAAGAAAACATGCTTTACTCTATTCTTTCCCAAGCTTTCCCAGGCTTTACGTGGAGTTCAGTCATCCACGTCTGGGCGCCATTCTGTTGTGGGAGCTGTGGGCCTCTTCCCACAGCCCAGCTCCTGGCCACCTGCTAGCTTTACCCGAAATAACAACACACAAACTGTATTCTTTTAAACACTGCTTGGCCCATTAGGTCTAGCCTGTTAATGGCTAATTCTCACACCTGGACTAGCCCATTTCTAATAATGTGTGTAGCACCTCAAGGAGCGCTTACCGGGAAGATTCTAGCCTACGTCTATCCTGGGTCGGAGCTTCATCGCGTCTGCCCGGGAGAGGGGAGCATGGCGTCTGAGCTCACTTCCTTTTCCTCCCAGCATTCTGTTCTGTTTATTCCACCCACCTATGTTCTAACCTATCAGGGCCAAGCAGTTTCTTTATTGATTAACCAATGACCTTCCTCCATCACTAATGTACTTACGCTAGTCAGGTATACCCTTTGAATGTATTTGCTTGTTTCCATCAACGAAAAAGCCAAGAACGCCATCCGATAACATCTGTGATGATCATGATACAGAGCAGAGCTTGCCCACACTTGATGAAATGCCTCTCTGCAGTCCCCATCAGTGTGGGTGTGGGTGGTACATACCTTGACTTATGACTTTCTTTTGTTCTGTGACTATAAAAGTTCTACACTGGAACATGTTATTCAGGGCCACTTGAATCTGTGTTCCAAGGCCATGGCCACTCATGCTTGGTTCAGAACAAATGCTCTTATTTCTTTTGAGGTAAGAGCTGTGTTTTGCATCAGTATAAGAATATAGCTCACTTCTTGATGTTAAGGTGTCCATATTACTGTGACCCGAAAACCAGGCAACATTTTCTCTATGACTAACAACTTCCATAAGAACTCTGAGAAAGCATCAAAAATAAATTGGAGTGGTCCATAATATTAAAGGAATTCTGTTAGTCATGTGAATCTTCAAATTTGGCAGAGTCCAAGAAGGAAGAAAGGTAGAAGGAAGGGAATGAAGGAAAGGAGGGAGGGAAGTAGGAAGGGAGGGATAAAGGAAGGAAGGAATGAAGGAAAGAAGGAATGAAGGAAGGAAGGAAGGAAGATTGCTCAATTAAGGACTTTCCTAGCATGTTATGAAACCCTAGGTTTGATCTTCAGCAAGAATAAACCCAGCATGTTTGCATAGGTTTATAATCCCAGTCCTGGGAGGTGGAGGCAAGAGATCAAAAGGTTAGGGTTAGCCTGAGCCATATGGTGAGTTTGAGATCAGGCTGACATGCATGAGGTCCTTCCTAAAAAAAAGTTAAGAAAAAGGGAAATGAGAATGGAGAGGAAACAATGCACACTTTAGAAATTCATTTCAGTGGGGTTCAATGAGTCTCAGTTCAGTGTGATCTCTAAGGGTCATTCAGCAGTGTCTAGAGATAATATTTGACATGGACATTGGGGATCACATACCCTAACAGTGCACATGAGAGCCCCTCAGCAAGAACATTTTTTAAAAAAATTAAAAATAACAAATGTCATCAGCATTGAGGGTGAGAAGTCTAGCTGGTGCTGGGTGCGGGAGGGTGCATTTATTTCAATCTGCAAGCATTCATTTGTAGAATGGAAATCAGTTCTGCTCAGCATTTTGTTCCTTAGACACTTTAAGTGATGACATGGAAGATTTACCTTGTCCCACCTTCAGTGCCGCACTATCCCATCTATAAACAAGGCTCTCATGAATTTAGAACACTGTGCAAACTCATGTGAATTTAATAACTTTAGTGGAGGAAAAATAAGATAAGATTCAAGCATAGGGAGAAGACATCATGGCTCTCAGGCTGTGGGGCCATCACTGTCAGTCCGATATAAATATTTATATCAGCACATTCCACCGTGAATGCATTCGTCCAGGACAAGATTGTTTCATCCCGCTCTAATCAGAAGCCAGGCTTTCCATCTACAGCTGCTATTATTTGAAGTGAGTGGGTCCTACATTGGCTTCAGGTAGAAGCAGTACGTGAGATTACTATTCAGTTAACAAACATGAGAAAGATAGGGATGGAGAATAAGAATTCCTTTGCCCGGAACTGTGATTTCCAAAACACTAGGCATTAACCCTTGGTGATTACTGAGCATTTGAAATGTGGTTGCACAAATTGAGGTGTATATAGATGCCAGATACACAGGGGTTTTTCATTTTTGTTTCGTTTTATTTATTTGGGGGAGAAGCACATACATGTGTGGTAGTTAGGCGACAGCTTTTAGAAGTCGGTCACTACTTCCACCATGAGGATTCCAGGGACTGAACTCAAGCCGGCAAACTTCAGACTTAGTGCCAAGACCTTTGTCCACCTAGCCATTTCACTGGCTCAAACTGGGTTTTAAATACTTTATAAGAAAGGATACAAAATGCCTCAATAAATTTCTAGACTGTTTGACATTGAAGTGATAATTTCTAACTATGTTGAAGTAAATAAAATAGATTGTTAAAATTGAGTTCAGCTATGAGCCTGTGGCTTTTCCTTAAAAAGACAGGGTCTCACTATGTAGCCTAAGCTATCCTTAAACTCATGATCTTCCTGCCTCCACTCCTGAGTGCTAGAACTACAGACCTGTGACATCATGCCTGACTGTTTTACTCTTTTAATTTTTTTTTGGGGGGGGGGCATGCCACCCAGCTCCCAAATAATTCACACACAGAGGCTTATCCTTAGTTGTGAATGCCCGGCCTTAGCTTGGTTTATTGCTTGCCAGCTTTTTTTTAAAAAAAACTATCCCAACTACCTTTTGCCTCTGGGCTTTTGTCTTTCTCTATTTCTGTATACCTTACTTTACTTTTTTCTCCATGGCTTGCTGTGTAGCTGGGTGTCTAGCTCTTGATGTTCTCCCTGTCTGAATGCTTCTTCTATTTATAAACTTTGCCTGCTAGGCTCCTGCCTTGCTATTGGCCATTCATCTCTTTATTAGGACCATCAGGTGTTTTAGACAGGCACAGTAACACAGCTTCACAGAGTCAAATAAATGCAGCGTAAACAACAGTTCCACACCTGAAAATAATATTCCCCAACATTTCCCCCTTTTTTCCTTTCTAAAAAATGAAGTTTTGACTTTAACGTAGTAAGACTGTATACAATAAGAACAATTATCAAGTAAATATTACATTCACAATGCTGAATTCCAATTCATATGTGTCTGGTAAATTTAAAGAAAATACTCCATAATCTATCCTATCTTGTAAATCCAAAATTTTATACCTAACTTACTATCATATCTAAGAACTATATTTATCTAGTCTTCAACTCCATCAAAGACACCAGGAGGATATAATATTATTTAAATAAATAAAAGTACATTGCAAATGACTTCCAAAATCTCTATCAATGACAGAGACATCTGACTGCCTGGATAGTCACACAAAGTTCTTTTGCAATGTTGGAGCATCCATCTTCAGCCTACAGGCCCATAGTATTTGGCAGACTTTTCAATGAAGCAGGAAATTTGAAAGATTGTCCAGCCTAGATTAACCATTTGTCAGTAACTTTTCCTTGTGTCCTGCAGAATGTCTGGTAAGTTACTTCTGTAAGCAGGAACTCTGAAGGACCATCCTGCCTTTTCTAGTCTGGCAAAGTTCCCTGGTCCCTTTCCTTTGGGTCCTTCATGTCCAGTTTATACAGCATACTGTCAAACAGTCCAAGCAAGAGCAGCTTCTTGCCCAAATGGCTAATCTTACCACAATGACAGAAAACTCCATAATAAGTTTCTTCAATACCCATCATCTCTGTAGCAAATTGGTGCCTTCAGGAGCAGATGTGTCTCATTATTACAAAAATCCCTAAATTAACATTTTAAATGCCATATTCTGTATGTCTTTGAAAGGTTTGAAGACCATCTATCTATATATCTAAAATATATCTCTATATGATCAGGAAAACATACCTAGCATATCTATAAATTTGTTATAGATAACTAACTACTGACCTGTGTTTCTTGATTATATTAAGTAGTTTATGATAATAGTTTTCAAAAGCTAAAATTTTACCTTATGCTTTTAAGTGAACAGCATTAATAAAATACCTTAAACAAGAGCAAAAACATATATGCAATATGTTGTAACAAAATAACCCTAACTTGGTATCAATATACAAAAATCATTTAAACAACATTAGAAACATATATACAGTGTGTTGTAACAAAAATTACCTTAAATTTGTATCAATATACAAAAGTCCTTTAAACAAGAGTAAAAAGATACATACAGTGGAACAAAATTGACTTTGAATTTGTACCCATATACCAAAATTCATACCAATGCAAAATATCTGAGATTTTTTTTTCCATTAGACAAATATATTTTTTGACTTTTTTAAAGTTAAGGCATTCTTAAGCTATCTAGGCTCATTTATTTCTACAGTCTCTCTTTCAATTCCAGGTCTCTTAGCAGCTGTCCTTCGCTTTTCAGCAATCAAAATCAACACAATATTATACAGGATCCAGACTCCCTGTGCATTTCCCATCTTTATGTGACTTTTTAATTTTACATCACTTTTACTGTCTCTTTAAAGACTTTATTTTTCTTTTTAAAGAAAAATAAAGTCTTCTGTCTGGACCTCTTTTACTGCTTATCTTTTTGCCCTTTTTTTGATATCATGAACAAACTTGAGACAGTTTAGCTATACCTGGATCCCTCCTCCTATGCTCTAGCAGTTAACTCTGCCCACTCTCGCATCTTGAGAGCCAAGTCCAAAATGTGCAGCCTGGTTGGAGGTTCGTAACCAAGAACTGCATTAAACATTCTAAGTTCTAGAGCTCTAGAATGGCAATGGTTGTGCTGTGGCAGGCATTTTTATTTTAATTTTTTGGCCCTACTTAATGTACTGGTTGCTCAAGGGCTCATCAGCAGGCATAAACTCTTAAAGGAGCCATACATTTTTTTTTTCAGTTTTCTCAGACTCAAAATGTATTTTTGAGCCCAACAATGGAACGCCAAAATATTGTGTGATATATTACTCTTAGTTTTGTGGGGGAGGGGCGTACTTGCCACACAGCTCCCACATAAATCACACACAGAGGCTTATCCTTAGTTGTGAATGCCTGGCTGTAGTGGGGAGCTGCGGGCTGCATTCCTGCCCCCTGGCTCCTGGCTGCCTGGCTAGCTTATGACCCGAAATAACAACACACAAACTGTATTCATATAAGCACTGCTTGGCCCATTAGCTCCAGCCTCCTACTGGCCAACACCCACATTCTTATGAACCCACCTCCATTAATGTGTGTAGCACCACGAGGTGGTGACCTACCAGGAAGATTCTAGAGTACTTCCATCTTGGGCTGGAGCTTCATTGCGTCTGCCCTGGAGAGGAGAGGCATGGCGTCTGCCTCACTTCCTCTTCCTCCCAGCATTCTGTTCTGTTTACTCCACCCACCTATGTTCTAACCTATCAGGCCAAGTAGTTTCTTTATTAATTAACCAATGAAAGCAACAGATTGATATATGACACTCCCACATCACCTGGCCTTTGCTTGGTTTTTTGCTTGCCAGCTTTTCTTATCTTAAATTATCTCAACCATCTCTTGCCTCTGGGCTTCTATCTGTCTCTATTTCTGTATACCTTACTTTACTTCTTTCTCCATGGCTTGCTGTGTAGCTGGGTAACTGGCCCCTGATGTCCTCCTTTCCTCTTGTTCCTTGTTCTCCTCCTCTCAGAATGCTCCTTCTGTTTATACTCTCTGCCTATCCTTGCTCCTTGCTATTGGCCACTCATGTCTTTATTAGGACCATCAGGTGTTTCAGACAGGCACAGTAACACAGCTTCACAGAGTTAAACAAATGCATTGTAAACAATATCACATACCTGAAAATAATATTCCTCAACACCTGACAGCTTCTTTTGTTAAAAATGTATCGATCTTTATTTTATGTGTCATGAGTGCTCTTAACTGCTGAGCCATCCTCAAGCCTCATCCTTTCTTAATGAGCACACTAGAAAATTAAAACTTATATATATTATTCCCATTCCGTGTCTCCTGATCAGTGTTGATCTGAGAGGATATGCTTCTCTCATTTTTTTTAAAGCACACATTATTTTTTTTCTAATTATGGGAATATGTGTGCAGGTGTGTGTAGATGCCCATGGAGAACAGAAAAGGTTACTAGATCACCCTGGAACTGGAGTCACAGGCAGCTGTGAGCCCCCTGTTGTGGATGGTAGGAGCAGCTCTCAGGTCCTTTGCAAGATCAGTACCTGCTCTTAATGGCTGAGCCTTTTTTCCAGCCTCTCTATCATCTTAAACATCTCACTGTGATGCTTTCTCATGAGAAAGCATCACACAGCTCCACAGGTCTTCAGGCTTGGCTACACAAATGACTTTGAGAGCTTTTATTTTATTTACAAATAGAATCCGTGTTTATTATTTATTTATTTCAATCATGGCATGTGAGTGTGTATGTGCATACACGTGCACACATGGTGCACCAAAGTGCATGCCCACAGGTCAGAGGGCAGTTTGCAGGAGTCTGTTCTTTCCTTCCACTGTGTGGGTCACAGGAACTGAACTCAAGTTGTCATGTTGGGTGGCAAGTATCTTTACCTAGTGAGTCATCTCACCAGCTATGGGGAGCTTTTAAAAATACTGTTGCAGAGCTGGAGAGATGACTTAGTGGTTAATAACATCTGTTGCTATTGCAGAGGATCCAACTTCAGTTCCCAGAACCCACATGGTAACTCACAGCCATCTGTAACTTCAGTTGCATGGGATCTTATTCTTCTTCTGACCTCCTTAGGCACCAGTCATGTGCATAGTACATATAAATGCATGTGACTAAAGCGTTCATTCACATAAAATAAAAAAATAAATTTTAAAATGCCAATTTGCGACATCCACAGACATAGGAAGAAAGGAAGAAAGAAAGAAAGAAAGAAAAAGAAATAAAGGCAATAGATGTATTCTCTGACTCATAAAAACTTTACTCAAAATAGATATGCTCAAATGAAAAATGTGCCTTGCTATGAAGATGACGCACTGAAAATGAAGGAATGTTCTGCTTCAAAAAAAAGCCAAAAGTGCTGAAATGAGTCTGAAACCTCCACACCCAACCTGTGGCCGAAAAACAAAACAAAACCAAAAAAAAATCTATTATTTTCTGGTGGCCAGCATTGCTATATCTGGAATAACCTAAATATCTTCAGAAGAGAGCTGCTCTAGGAGTAATAGATTTGGCCAAAATACCGTTATCAAATGCACTGTGATCCCTGAATCTGAGTTCATGGTGCATGTTCAAACCAACAAGCACCAGACACCAGAGCAAACAGGCTGTGGAGCTCTGTGACATGGTTGCAGTCGATGTCAATCCTGTGGGCCTTGATGGCGAGAAGCCTCCTGTTCTCCTGGCTACTCTTTGCAGTACTTTGGATCTCAACAAATCTTAGATCATCTAAACTGACACCAGGTGACTAATTCCAAAAGTACATCATTTTATCATAAAAAGTAAAATGTAAAACTATAAAGCTTGTGGCATACATATTCTCTCAGAAGTTCATACATGTATAGAATGCATTTTGATCCTATCCACTCCTGCTCCCCCCCACCTACTTTCTGTCTTTTATTCTTTTTAAAAAAATCTTTATAACTCACAGAATCCAATTACTACTGCTACTGAGCCACCTACTGAAAGGAAAACACAGTTTGTGTGTGTAGGATGTGGGGAAGCTTCAGGAACAGAGGCTGAATTCTTTGACTTTGTACAAAAAGCATTATTCATTAGAAGAAATACCAGTAAGCGGAACTTCATCAAGACTGAAAACTTGTGTTCTATGGACGCCTGTGTACAAAGGGTGAAAAGACAAGCTATAGTGTGCGAAAACGTATTTGTACCAGTTTATTATTATTATTATTATTATTATTATTATTATTTTATTTTTATTGAAAATTTCCACCTCCTCCCTCTTCCCTCTCCTCCCCCCACTCCCTCTCACCCTCCCTCTCCAGTCCGAGGAGCAGTCAGGGTTCCCTACCCTATGGGATGTCCAAGGTCCTCCCTGCTCCCCCCAGGTCCAGGAAGGTGAGCATCCAAACAGACTAGGCTCCCACAAAGCCCGTCCATGCAGTAGAATCAAAACCCAGTGCCATTGTCCTTGGTTTCTCTTTCAGCCTCCACTGTCAGCCACATTCAGAGAGTCCGTTTGTACCAGTTTTTTCATTGCAATGACAAAAATACCTGCTAAGAAACAGCTTTAGAAAGGTAGGTTTTGATTTTCTTTGATGCTTTTTGTTTTAAGGTCACAATACCAGGGATACTGTCCATCAGTGGGGGGAAACATGGAAATAGGGCAGAAAGCATCTGGTCACATCGTTCCCATAGGCAGGAAGCAGAGACTAATGTTTGTACTTGGAGAGAGAACAAGATGAGTGCCCTGCTCAGCTACCTTTTCCCCTTATAGGTTATGCAATATGAAATCTCAGCTCAGAGAAGGGCAGATCCTACATCTCGGGCAGCTGTGTCTACCTCAGTTAACCTAATGTAGAAAAACCTCCACACACATGCTCAGAAGCTTGTTTCCATGGTAATTCTAGACCCTGTCAAGGTGACAATGATAACCAACACAGTGTCTGACAAAGCTCGACAGAACTCTCAAGCTCAACAGCAAAACTACAAAGAATGTTTTAGAATATGGGCAAAAGACTCAAACAAATATCTCCCCAGAGAAGATATGTGGCTAACAAAGAAGCACGTGAAAAAAGCGTTGGATATCCTTTAGAGAAATGCACATCAAAGCTGCTGTGTGAAAATCTGAAATTATCTGAATACATTTTCCAGTTTAAAAACACACTTGGACTGGTGGTGGGAACTCAAGGCAGAGCTTTCAGTTACCATACAGGAGGCACGCACACACACACACACACACACACACACACACACACATTCTTAGTACGAACTCCATCCCTCCCTCATCTCTCCCAGACTCTGCATTCATTAACCTGGAGTGAGACCCGAGTAGTAAAGATTTGAAATCTCTTCCTGTGATTTTTAATACACAGCTGAAGTTAAGGCATGATTCTCCCTGGGTAAAGCGGGTCTCGTAATAGGAATTTTTAAAATAGAGCCTGGAGGCAGGTGGGGGAAAATGCTGATCTGGGGTTTTCTGAATAAGGGTGACCTTCACCTTCAATACATAAAATAAGAGGAAAAATGCAGCCTATTCAGGGGATACTTTATACCTCAACATAATGTCAAACCAGAGAACAAGCTGTTTGGATTCACTGGACTTGTTCCAGGACTGAAAAAAAATATCATTTATAAGAACCAAATTTGAGCAGTTGATCAAGTGTACAAAATTATTAGTGATGTCTTCCTATATCCTCTTTTCTTCCTCTATTAGCCTCTCTTTCACCTGTCAGAGGACTAGTTCTCAGGTGGGTCTGAGGCTATACAATGTCCATAACTAAGCCATACCCTGAGGAGTCTCAGGTCACTTGTGTGGATAATATCATGTGCTATTTTTTAAAGATTACACTGCCCCTAAGGGGGAAGGCTAGTATGCACCCAAATTTGAGGAGCACTGTTTCAAAACACTGCTTCTTCACCTTGCAGGCAAGTCAGAAATTACCTGAGGATATTTTTTGTTTGGTTTGGTTTTGTCTTGTTTTTCCACTACCCGATGCAGATTGACAGAGGAAATAAATGGTATACATTTAAGTTTTCTGTACGTGAAGATGTCACAGGAAAAATCAGTATCTAATAACCAAATGAGATTCAGAAATATACATGTTTCCTTTTTAAAAATATTCATTTTATTTTGCAAACGTGTATGGGGGGTTTCTACATAAATACCTACATGTGAATGCAAGTACCCTGGAAGCCAGCAGTGGCAGATCCCCTGGAACCGGACTAACAGATAGTTATTTGTGAGCCTCCTGACATGGGTGTTGGGACCCAAAATGGATCTTCTGGAAGAGTACTGTTTGCTCTTAACTACGTCTGCACTTCCCCTGTGTCTTGTTTATAAGGAAGTGGATGATGTAGGCAGTTTTTGAGGAAGTGTAAAAGATTCCGAGAGAGGTAAATGGGCCCAAAGAGCAGACAAGAATCTGAAACAGTTTCTCTGGGTTCTGAGTGTTCTTTGGACTCCAGCTCTTGAGTTTTTCTTCCTGTAACATGTATCAGTCTCACCCATTTGATAACATCAGAGAAAGCCTTTCCATGTTTCAAGGGAATCATTTTCTGATCATTGGGATTTCTTTTTATTACATTTATCTGTCTGTGTGTGTGTGTGTGTGTGTGTGTGTGTAGGGGGTAGGACACACCATGCAAGTGGAGGTCAGAGGACAATCCACAGGACTCAGTTTTCTCCCTCCACCATGTTTGAAAATCAAACCCAGATCATCAGGCTTGATGTCAGGTACACTGAGGTTTTTGTTTTTGTTTATTTGTTTTTTAAAGAGTCTTTAGTGATTCGAATATGCAGCTAAGTTCAAAACACTGCCTAAAATGTTAGGTTTAGTGATATAAAATTTCCTTTGATGCCATGAAAATCTTAACAAAAACAGTTAACAAAATAGGGAATAAATTTATAGAATATGCCTAATGTTCAAATGAAGTACTTTCTACACACATTGAAGCATTTGCCAATGCAAAAGACAATGCTTATAGAAGCATCATTACTGGAAATAGCAGATCCCAAATTCAAAGCACTGCCTTCTACAGTTAGGAGTCTCTTACACATCAGAGTCTCTTGTGTGAACTAGGCAGAGTTCATAGGCACGCCAAGTCTCCAGATGTGTTGAGGGAGAGCAGCTCTTCTGCAAAATAGAGATTCTCAACTCATCAACTTGTTCCCACCTGGTGGGCCAACATCAAATGCAAATTAAAGATAAACCAATTTAAGCACTAACTGCCTTTACCTCATCTCCCAAGGAGGCTGGTGTTTGTGATCACACCTCCAAAGCAATGTGCCACCTGCAGGCTGTCATTTTCATCAGACATGCGTAATTACAGAGCCTCATTTCAAAGGTATTTGTCTGCATTCGCTTCCAGATTCCATAATACTGGAAGATATCCTCTCAAGGGAAAACATCCTCTCCGCCCCCATTCAGAAGACACTTGCAAGATGAGCATCTGAGAGGAGTCAGCACCTCTGGCAGCAATCTTTAGGGAGATTTGGAAGAGAAAAGAAGTTTAAATGAATCAAATGAGAGAGAATTGCATGCTTTGCACTATGACTAAAAGTCTCATCGCTTGCCAAAAGGAACAGATGCCAAAATATGAGTCACACTAGCAAGGGGAGTGGGATGTTAATGATATAGAACGGCATGTAACAGAGGTTCTCTGAACTGTGGCTAAAAATTTAGGCAAACAAGTCTGTTGAAAGCTTGTTGCCCCCGATTTTCATGGGCCAAGCACTCTGGAAGCAAACGTTTAAGCATTTAGAAGATGCAGCAACGGATTTGTACAGCTGGTTCTATTGGAAAATTTCTTCACAAGCAGATGAAGATGTGTAGTTAGAACATAAATGTGAGTTAGGATGAATGTTGGAATTTCTCAACTTCCCATTGGATTTGTATAGTTCTTTTCCTACATGAGGAACCGTCTGGTATGAGTAAAGAAGTGACTGTCGTGAACACTATGACTCTGTTAATGCTTGTCTTCAAAACTCTGGAGATTCTGCCTGCAAAGCTGTATAACCAGGTCATGGCCAGAGACAGAGGCAGAGAGCACTCGCATTTCCTTATGCATACTGGCTTCTGCTGACCATCTGGATCTCAGATTCTACAAAAATTAAAAATCTATAGAACAGCCTATTGAAATATATCCCACTGTTTCTGGTCTAAAAGTCTGGAGTGGGGGAAAGGGGGCTTGAAAATTTGGATCTCCAGAATTTCTCAGGAGATGTGAGATCAGCCTCAGAGAGCCACTGCTGAGAGAATACCTTCAAAATTATCCTAAATTGATTTATGAGTACCTTATATTTATCAAAAGGAAAATTTGCATACAATGCTGGAATATGTACCCAAGTAACTTTTTCATTTTGGTAGACATTTGGGTGTCTAGCATGTTACATTAGCATGGGATTTGAGGTCACATGAGAGATGCTGCCTTTGGCTAGTCCTCACATGACTTGCAAGACAGGAACTTTTAGTTTCATGCCCAAAGCAGCAACTAAATGCAATACAGAACAACAATGCAAACAAAATTCAGAGGCATAAAGGGAAATATCAAACCCCAAATACAGAAAGCAGAGCAGGTCAGTGGGGAGACTTGGAAGATAGAGAAATACTACTTTGTGGATGAGATGTTCATGTTTTATTATGGAAGAGAAGCCAGCCTTGAGGAAACAAATAGGAGAGTTTTGGTTATTTACTAATTTCATGATTATTAAGGTCCACAGGGTGCATGAGGTGCTGAGTTGCACATCTGCAGACATTTCCCACTTGGGAGGCTTGTTGCTCATAGGATAAGGGCCAGTAGAAGACCAAGTTCAGCTTGTCTGAATATTTAAGTTTTGAACTTGCATGTTGTTTACTGGTCAGCCAGTACTATTTCTATGTAGGTTCTCCTTAGATGTGTGTGTGGGGGGGATGGATTTAAAACCCTCTCAGGTTCCATTTCTTTCTTATGTAAGCTAGTATATTGAGAAAACTTGGAGTTTCAAGGGAAACTATCTATCATTTATTCTGACCGATTATCCCATATGAAATTAGGAAAAGCTATTTCACAACTTCAAAAGCTATAGATAACCACCACAAAGAGCATTCTTTAAAATTTTTTCTTTTATGTTTAGTTTGTTTATGTGGTGGTTTGAATGAAAATGGCCCCCAAAGGGAGTGACACTTACTGGAGAAGATGTGGCCATGTTGGAGGAAGTGTGTCATTGTGGGGGCAGGCTTTGAAGTCTCATATGCTCAAGATGCACCCAGTGTGGTAGACAGTTCACTTCCTGCTGCCTGTGGATCCAGATGGAGAACTCCCAGCTCCTTCTCCAGCACCATATCTGCCTGCATGCTGCCATCCTTCATGCTTCTCGCCATGATAATAATGAAAACATTAAAGGAAAACTTTTATGAAAGCTGCCATGGTCGTGGTGTTTTTTCACAACAATAGAAACCCTAACTAAAATAGTTTGTATGAGTGTTTTGTTTTTGTTTGTTTTTTGAACATGCCTGGTGTGCTCCTGGTGCCCTCAGACCAGATGAGGGAGCTGAAATCTCTAGAACTGGAATCAAGGATGGTTGTGAGCCTTGTGTGAATCAAGGATGGATGTGGGTACTAGGAAGTGAAACTAGATTCTGTGCAAGAGCAACGAGAGTTCTTAATTGCCGAGCAATCTCTCCAGCCTCAGCAATTCTTGTCTATGGACTCATAAACTGTGTTCTGTGTAGGTTCATTCTTCTCCCATTGAAGCAATAGCTGGTTTAGTTTCTATAATACCATAAGACAATTCTGATTTTAACAATCTGAGTTAATGCAGGCACCACAGATTAAAATCACTCTCTCATCAAAAAAAAAAGGTCCTGACTACAAAAGTCACATACAAATGTGACCTTCTCCAGTACACATGAAATTCTGATGAACAACTGTCAACTATGCGGCATATAACATGAACTTACAGAAATTTGGTAGAAATCCTGACTCTTCGTTTTGCCATGCAAATGTCCAGTGGGTAACTAAAATTAGGATCAAAACTTGGCATCTCTACCTCATTTTGCACCTGTCTCCTCTTCTCTGAGTCATTTCCCTTGGCTTTCAGGAGCAATAGGTCTGACGGTGGAATATCTTGTGACAATGGTGGGGCCTACTACACAGGAAGCAATGGTTTTCTACTCACAAAGGATGCCAGCACAACTGACAGATCCAAAGACAGTGATCATCCAGACTACAGTGTGACCAGGATGAGCTATGCATCCCAGCTCCATGTCTGCCCCCTCCCTACACTGTCTAGAAGCTCCTGTCAGTACCTCCAAACACAGGTGAAGGCCGTCTTTCCTCTTCTTTTCCTGGTATTATTGCTATATTAATTGAAGTTCCTTTCCTGTTTTTGTCCATTGGTATTTTCAGCTTTTATTTGGTTGAGTGATTGGCCCTGATTTATTGGGGCTTTTAGGGTCAGGCCTCTGGACTAAGACTGGTAATAAGCAGGCACTTTTAAAAGTCTGTTCCTCTGTGTACAGGAAATACTGCTGCCTCTAAAAGAATGTTAGTATGACTTCAAACTTATTTCTTGCTGTCCTTCTTAAAGGACTTAAAAAAAAACTAGCAAAAACTGGCTAACATTGCCACATCACACTGACTCATTCTCTTAAAAGTATAATATTAAATTATTTACCCAGGTCTGTGAGTATGCTCAGGAATGTATCCCCTCTACATGTAACGTATTTTCCTATATGAATATGAATAAATTTCCCAATAAAAGTGTCATTCTTTCTTCGGCCAGAGGGCACCACTGATTTGAATATTACCTCCAGTGCACTCCTTAGTAGCTGTGAGTAAGCAATCTCCCCTCACTCTTTTATCCTCAGGCTGTGGTCATCGGTTCTGTGCTCACCAAGAGGTGGACCTATTGCGCTCACTTCCATTACACATTCAGGAGTTCCTATTACTTTCTCTGGCTTGGTAATGTGCTGAAACGACTCCGTGAAGCACAAAGGTCACGAAAGCACTAGACTTATGATCACTACAAATCAAATGATGGGGTCCACGGGGCTAAACATACCACTCCAGCGACCTTCCCCCCCATGAGGGCATGCCACATCACTCTTCCAGTAAAGCCACGTGTCTAGCCACCAGGAAACTCATCCTGGTGTCAAGAGTTTTTATAAGGACTATGTTGTACAGGTGTGATTGATTAATCTTGGGCTATATGATTGAAACTCAATCCCTAGCCTCCTTTTCCTTCCCATAGGTCAGGCAAGTAGCGCCTGGTGCAAAGCCCCAGTCGTCCCTTCGCATGGCTGACTTTTTTCTAGCATGTTTAATGTCCATCCTGAGAAGCATATTCTAAGGGTCCACAGCCAATTGTAGAGAGACCCTGCAATCCCTCAGGAAATTCCAAAGATTCCAAAATAGTCTCTTTCAAGAGCTAGTGAAAAACTAATACCTACCAAATTATTAGACATTAGTTTCCATTGATAAATACATTTTTATATCTTCTATTTTTGAGGCAGGAACTCATGTAGCCCAGGCTGTACTCAAACTCACTATATAGCTAAGGATCACCTCAAACTCCCGATTTTCTGTAGGGGAGACTTAGCCAATCACCTTGCTTGCAGGGGGCGGGGTCCCCCGAGGATATTTTTTACTTATAAAGATTGCAGGTGTGCTCCCTGCCTCCCCTTCTGCTTTCCTGTTGTTCGCTGGAACTTCTGGTTCTGTAAGTCTATTTCCCAATTAAAGCTATATATATTATTACAATCTCTGACTGAGTTCATTATAAGCTGCTACAATTTTCCTGCCTCCCCTTGGCCAGTACTGGGATTAATAGAGACATCATACCATGCTTGGATTGCATTTTGATATTCTTGATCTATAAACATGTCTGTATGTCTTTATGATTTTTAACATGCTCTACTCCTTAGTTACACAGAGGAATAAAACACATCAGTCCCCCAACATTTTCCTTTGGCATATTGATTTTGACAGTTTCCATGACACAGGAGTAACTGCAAAAAGCTGCTGTTTGGTAAAAGAAGTTTCCATCCCATTGATATGTTCAATTAATATGTGCTAATAAAAATAAATTTCTATCTATTAAGTACATTTTCATTAATAAAGATATCTGTTTCACAAACAAGTGCTTGATCACCTTCATCACTGGAGAGATATCATCTGCATACCAAAGCATCAGAGTTTAAATATAAAAGGCTGACGTCTTGCATGACTGGTCCTCAGCTGACAGCATGAATTTGGGAGGTTCTGGAAACTTCCTGAGGAAGAGCCTGAGAGTAGATTTTAGGAGAGGTAGGGGGAGACAGATGAACAGAGACAGACACAGACAGAGAAACAGGCAGAGGATGTATTTACTGTGTGATGTATAATGCGTGGTCTGGGAGTTAGTGTCAGTGATTAAGATTGGCATAAAAGAATCTGCTTGCATTGGCCAGGACTATCAAAAAAAGTGGGATGATGGCAAAAAGACTACCATTGAAACTGCTGTACCTTGTGAATTTATTGTTATTTAAATCAATTCTGGAATCTTTAAAAGACAAAAACATGTTTGTGTTCGACGTTTGTTTCTGACACAGCAAGCTCATGACATAAAGTTACATAGAAAAAATGTGGCGGAACTTGGCCAATTTTTCCACCTTGATATGAACTCTTAACCAGCCAGCCAGCATGTCTTAAACTTAAAAGTACATGAAAATCACCTGCAGTGCTTTATCCAACACCAGGGATGATACATGGACCCTGCATTTCTCATAAGTTCTCAGGTCACACTGCTAGTTCTTGCACTGATAAACCACTGGATAATGAACGGAGCTATGAAGGCGCAGCCCAAGATTTAGTGGAGATTCTAGTGTGCTGGAAACACCAGGAACGCAGTCCAGCTGATGGAGAAACGCTGTGATAAGAAACAGAGCTCACCCAACAGGGAAGCATGTGGGCCGCAAATAGCAGGGCTGTAAGTGCTGTCCAAGCCTGTAGGAGTTCTCATCACACCATGTGTGCCTCGTATCCCAAACATGGCACCATAGCATTTAGAAGTTTCCCTATCAGTCTTGCTTGGGCCCCATTCTAACTCTTTTTTTGGAACAGAAACGCATCCTTTGCTATTATGTGTTGGAAGTATGTAACTTAAAGGCTTTTTATTTTTAATTTTTAGAGGGATTCATACCTCAAAGTTAGGCTTCATTTTCATAGAAGATTTTAAACTTTGTTTCAATTTTTTTACAGTTATATGTTTATATTTAATGTGTACCTATGTGCACATATACATGACAGCAAAGGCCATGTATTGTGTATTGCATAAGTCAGAAGACAATTTCCATGAATTCTCAGCAGCCCAGCGCCCCAACACATATGCAGTGACTGGGGACTGATTCTCATAGAGCATCTTGAGCTACAGAAAGAAATGGGGCTTAAGACTTCTGGAGATATAAAATGACAAGCTCTAGAAGGCAGGGGGGAAATGGATGGATATATATGGTCATATTGTGTATTAGACAGGTCTTATGCCCTTGTGCATTAAACACAATTTACACGAATCAGTTCACTCTATCTACCATGTGGATTTCAGGGACTGAACTCAGGTTGGCAGGCTTGGTGGCAAGAGCAGTGCCCTTAACTACCAGGCCATTTCTTTGGTCTGAACTTGAACTTTTTTAACAATGGTGGAAGCATTGACTTAAGGGACTCTGAGAGATGGACTAAATGCATTTTATCTCATTATGAGATAGCCATAAGCCTTTGGGCACATGGATCATAAGGTTTTGATCTGACTATGTAATGTGTCCACAGGACCATGCGTTCTCAGTTGTGGACACTATTTAGAGGAGTTTGGAAAACTTTAGGAGGTGGAGCTAGATGGACAAAGTAGGTCATTTGGGATAAGTCCTTTGTCCTTCTAGCCTATTTCACATTTACTTTGTGGCAAAATAAAAATTATTATTATTATTACTATTAAAACTATTATTATTATTATTATTATTATTATCATTATCTTGCCACCATGCTGTTTTGCCTAAGCACATGGAGCCAAACAACTGTGCACTGAACTCCCTGAAGCCACGGCCTAAAGTCAACCTTTCCCCTTTTCAGTTGCCATGGCAGAGATTCTGTCACAACGACACAAGGCCTGTCTAATACACAATATGATCATATATATCCATACGTTCACCATACATTTCCTCCCAGCTTTCTAGAACTTGTCATCTTAAATCTCCAGAATTCTCAAGCCCCATTTCTTTCTGTAGCTCAAGATGCTCTATGAGAATAAGTCCCCAGTCACTGTGTATGTGTTGGGGCTCTGGGCTGCTGGGATGTGAGCTAAGGGCCTCATATAGGTCACTCAAGGAATCCTCTTCCCATTCTCCCAATCCTGGTCTTATTTTAGGAATCTTATATTTGTACGGGACTCCCTTGAAAATATATGTGATTAAACTTTTTGGTTGTTGTTGTTAATCTGGTTTATGTCAGTTTTCATTCGTAGTCCAGTCAAAGAGCATAGAACAACGGCGAAAATGGACCCCCTCATTGTTATATGTGGCAGACAGCATGTTAGAAATTAGCTTGATTTATCTTTCCAACTTGTAGGTAAGAACTCAGTATTTTGATGCAATAAAGGATGTGCCCTTGGGCATTGCAGTTAGGTAGGGGTGACCTAGGTATGGATGACCTAGGTATGGGATTTCCCTTCCAGAAACTAACTCATCTACTAGAACACCCTGCATCCTACATGATCAAACCCTTTGTTGCTCTCCATGCTTATATATGCAAGTACCTGGCCCCCTGAAGAGAAAGGCGCCTAAGCATTTATTTTGATCCCTGTTAGTAATCCCCGGTCTTTTCTGACTGACTCTTTGCATCTGTGGCATGTACGACTATTCCACTGATATCTCTAATGTGCTCAATAGAACATTCCAGGAAAGGAGCTGGAGGATGTTTAAACTTTCTCTCTGAGGGCTCAGTAATAGAGTCTGCTGAAACAACAGGGAGAAAAGACACACAGATGTTTTTAACTTTAATGTGCATAGGGAAAACCACAGGCAAATGATTACTCAATAGCCCAGTGAGGTTCGGATGCTTCTTCGTAGCAAAGAGGGATATGTGGGAATGTCATTTTGAGGTGTACTAGATGGTCTAGGGGGAGATGAATGAACCCAGGAGACAGAAATTACCTTGTAAATGACTCCCTTTCTAATTTGGAAGAGCCTAGAGAGACAGACATTACTGTGAGACAAAGTCTATCCAGGTGCCGATTCATTCTACTTTCCTTCAGGGAAGAGATGAAAAGTAATTGCTAATAACTCTTTAGCAAGTCTTCAGACAAAAACGAAGTTCAGAGTAAGGTTCCTTGAGAATCTTCTGATCTCCAAGGGCTTTTGGTTTTAAATAATCAGGATACTACATTCCTGACATTACTAGTTCTTTAAAGAATGTACTAGTGAATCATAGCATGTAGCAAAGCTTACTGTTAAGATCAGGGAGTGCTCTGTTTTAAATTACGCTACCTTGTGTAAAACAGTGACCCCTTTTCAGACTGAACCTTGCCCCAAGAGACTTCATTTAAGCACCTCTTGACTGTAGGTGACTATTTTTACTCTTGGACTCTTTACTCTTTGGGGGTCCACCCCTCAGCTCCCAAATAGTCACACGGAGACTTATTATTACTTGTGAATGCTCGGCCTTTGCTTGGCTTATTTCTAGCCAGTTTTTCTTAAATTATCCCACCTACCTTTTTTGCCTCTGGGCTTTTCCCTTTTTCTATTTCTGTATGTCTTTTCTTTCCTTCTTTTTCTGTGTCTGGCTGTTTGGCTGGGTGACTGACCCCTGGCAGCTTCCTCTTCCTTTTCTCACTCTGCCTTCTTCTCTTTTTTTCTCCTTCTATTTATTCTTTGTGCCTGGCAGTCCCACCTATTTCTCTCCTGCTAGCTCTTGGTCATTCAGCTCTTTATTAGACCTATCAGGTGTTTTGGGTAGGCAAAGTAGCACAGCCTCACAGAGTTAAACAGATGCAAATGCAACATAAAAGAACACAACACATGGAAGGAGGGGAGTGGATAAAAAGACATAGCTCAATAAAAACAATTTTTGAAAAAGACTACAACATATCTTTACACCATTAAACAAACATTCCACAGCATAAATGAAAGCAACACATATCTTCAACTAATATTCTAAACAACACTTGACTCCATTTTGAGGATAGAGAGTGACTGTGTGCTTGCATAGATATGTAAACAGCACCATTGCCTGGCATTATATCATGTGTCACAGACTGACCAAAGACTTGTTCTTGTAAGAACAAAAAGTGCTTCCCTAGAAATTTACTTGGGTAAACTGAGACTGTGAGAGCACACGAGTATATTAAAACCACATTAGAGAAAGCAGTTCCAAAAACTTGCTGAACATACCAGACTGAGGGAAGGGTCTAACTCCTTTACTTGAATCTTGTAAACAGGAAGACATCTAAGACTGTGATGGCAATGCTCCTACCTGTCATCTAAGGATATGGTGGTGTATGTGTCAAGGGCTCATAGATAGAGAGCTTCCTGCTATTCCTGGGGCTTTAGCTTGGCTCTGTTTTAGTTGTTGATGTAGCCTACTCAACTGCTGTCTAGCCTCATGTTCTCCCATTTGAACCTGTTCTCCACCCATCCATCTATTTCTTCATCTAGCTCTCATCTTGCCTCTTTGCCTCTAAAACTGTACTCAACTCTTCAGCTTCCTTCTGAAATGTGTGTGCCACAACAGTAGCTTCTCCTTTGCTTCCCTTTGAGTTCATTATCTTACCTACAAAGCCACTCTCATGTCCTTATCAGTTTCCCTGTTTTTACTACTCCAAATTCTTTAAAGTCTTTATCTCTTTAACCCTTTGTAATCAGTCTGCAACGTACACACACACACACACACACACACACACACACACATTAAGACACATACTCCAAGACTATCAGTGATTAAGATTACCATAAAAGAATTTGTACTTTCTTTGGCCAGGCTATCAAAGTGGAGTGGCTATCTGGCAAATGCTGCCATTAAAATTGCCATTCCTTGTGAATTTATTGTTATCCAATAAATTCTGGCATTATCTAAGAAACAAACATGTTTATATTTGTTTCTGACACAGCATGCTCATGACACAAAGTCACAGCGAAAGAATGTGGAAGAATATGTGATGTGGGATTCCTTTCTGTATGCTGTGATTACCATTGATTAATAAAGAATTTGTCTTAGGCCTGGCAGGGCAGAATTGAGGTAGGTGTGGAAAACTAGACTGAATGCTGGGAGAAAGAAGGTGGAGTCAGGGAGAAGCCATGAAGCCCAGCCAGAGACAGACACTGGAACTTTACCTGGTAAGCCACAGCCTCATAGCGATATATAGATTAATGGAGATGGGTTAATTTAAGATATGAGTTAGCCAGAAATATGCTTAAGCTATTGGCCAAACAGTATTGCAAATAATATGGTTTCTGTGTGATTATTTCGGGGATGAGTAGCTGGGAACAAACAAGTGGCCTTCTACTACAAACATGATCACTTTTCTAGCTCTTAGCATAAAAACTACCATTTCTTAAACTTGAAAGCATGTGTTTTAGATGAAGAACCTGGATATCTCATCATAGGCCACCTCAAGACCATCACAAGTAGTAGTATTATTAATGCATTTTATGAGATAGAAGAAATGCTCAAATTCAAATATTTCTATCCTCAATTAAACATTGAAATGTGGGATTATTTCTAAACCAAAGTTTATATCTGTTGTGTGTTTATCAAAAATGAGGAAGAAAAGTGATTAAAGAAAATAAGCTCATTTGAAACTCCTAACTCAATACAAGTCTGTGCCAATTTGCTAGAAGGTGATGGTGGTGCCATGTCTTCAGGGAAATACACATAATCTTGTTATTAGACCAATACATTTATGGGGAGAAATAGCTTACAGTGTGACATCATGATCTGATGCTATTTAGGTGGGCAGGGTCCACAGATACCCATATTATTATTTTTTTTTAGCTAGAGTTGAGTGGGATTCCTTTGAGCAAGTGCTCACAATGACCAAACTGGAACTTTTGACAAGAGTGGATGTGTAAATCAGCTTCACAATTTACTGTTATGAGATACTTGAAGTAATCAACTTAAAAAGAGGGAAGGTTTATATTAAGAGATGTATGCTGGGGGTTTATAGGCTGGGGGTTCTTTTCATTTTAGCACTTGAAGTACATCTTCCTTCATTCTCCTGACCTTTAGGATTTCATTAGGAATTCTTCTGTATTTGCCTTCATAAGTAACTTTGACAGTTTGTCACGTCCAGTCTTGACCCGCAAGGAAGACGCAGCTGCTCACACTCCACTGCAAACTCAGGAGATCTTGGTAATTCAAACTACATGAATATAACTCCCTTCCTTAGCGTACCTTGTTCAGCAGCAAAATCCAGATCTCTACCAAGCTTGTCCCAGGATGACACATTAAGATTGCCAGAGACAGCTAACCAAAAGGCAATTGTGTCACATTCAGCCAAAAATCTCTCCAATGTGCTCCATAACAGCTCGTTAAGAGCCAGAAAATCAGGTGTGATGTTGAATCACCCATTTTAAAATCATCCCATTCTTTTTTTTTAATTTCACTTTGAACCGTCCACTTTGGTTGTGGCTCTCACTTTGATCTGTCCACTCTTGTCGTGGCTCTGCTACTCCCAATCTTTACCTGAGGATTTATCAGTGCACCCCCTGACTGCAGCAAGTTCTGGGCTTCACGGAGAGAGGTTTGGAGGTTCCCCATATGAGGCCACCACTTGTCCCTGTACGGGCCACCACCTGTTACGTCCAGCCTCGACCCGCAAGGAAGACACAACACCTGGAGCGCTTCTTGCAGCAGTTTTATTCAGGACCTTTTTTAACAATTGTATGTCTTTCTCTCTCTCTTCCCCTCTCTCTTCAGGCAAACCTCTCCCAGCCCTTAAAAAGGCACGGGCCGCCAACCCCGGATTGCCAGGTGGGCACTGCCCATAGGTCCAAGCATATGCAAGCAGTTGACAATCATTGCATGATCACAGCATAAGTCAGGTCTTAGCCATAATTAGGAGCTGATTATCAGATGTGGCTCCACGCAGCTTGCTACAACAGTTTTCTCTTACAACCTGTTCTCTTACAGCTTTTAATATCCTGTCTTTGTTTTGTACTTTTGGTATTTGAACTATAATGTGTGTAGAGTTTTTTTTTTCTGATCACATTTATTTGTGGTTCTAAAAGCTACCCTCATATCTCTCTCTCTCTCTCTCTCTCTCTCTCTCTCTCTCTCTCTCAATATATATATATATATATATATATATATATATATGTATGTATATGTATATCATTCCCTAGATTTCAAGAAAGTTCTGCTGTATTTTCACCAAATAGTTTTTTACATCCTCAGTCTGAAATTTGGTACCTTCTTCTACTCATGGTCTTTAAGTCACATCACAGGGATCTTTAATGTGGTGATCATCAGATTCATTTTTCTTTATTACAATCTGAATGTAATAATTACTCAGTCTTGTCATCAAGACCTAATAGTCTCTTTTCTTTTCTTTTGACATTCTTTATTCCATTTGATCTAGTATATTCTATGCCAGCATCTCATCTGCTTTGATAGCTCTTGGAAAACTTAGCGTGATTTCTAAATTTTTCTGTTTCCCCTTTTAAAAAGTAATTAAATTTGTTCTTTGACAACTTCATACACATACAGTGTGCATACAGATTATTGCTCTCCCTCTCTCTCTTACTTTCCTTTCAGTCCTATCCATAGTGCCTTCCCTACAAACCTCTTTTCAAATTCCTGTTTGTTTTGTTTTGTGACTCATTGAATTTAACCGAGGCCATCTGTGTGACCATGGACTTGGCAGTCCACTGGAAACTGGTAGATTAACCTGCGCATGGAAACTAAAGACAAAGGCTCTCCCATCTTCAAGAATCTGTCAGTAGCCTATAGTTAAGCAGGAATGTGTGGAGCCTCTTAAGCTCCTTCCTAATTCATGACTGATTATTAACAGAGGCAGCCTTGTGCAAGGCCACTGAAAATAACCACAGCTCTTGAGAGTTCATGATTTCGCAATGGTGTGTCATTCCCAGAGGATGGATTTTACTGTCTTCTCCCTCTACTCCACCTCTTGCATTCATTCTTCCCACCATTCTGCAGCTTTTCTTTAGAGAGGGTGATATAAATATCTCATTTAGGACTTGGATCCTTGCTTGTCACTTATTCTCAGCATTTTGGGCAGCCACAAATCTCTGCCTTCACTTCCATTCACAGCAAAAAGATACTTCTCTGAAAAGGCTAAAAGTAGTTCTGTTTATGAGTATAAACATAGATATTTAGAAGGTAATTTTATATATCAATCTATTAAACTATCAGTAGTAAATTTCTCCCTTGGACCTATAACCCCTTCAATACGTCAGTTATTGATAAGGCTTACTGTACCAGACATATATTTGATATTGTGGAGTTGATTTCAAATCATATTAAAGAGTGCTTGATTTCCACCCAAGCAATTGTATCACTAATGCATAAGTGTGTGGTGCATCTTGCCTGGCAGAGCTGGGTAAGATTAACATCTTTTCCCACCTCAGATACCTGCATCACAGCCTTCAGCACAATGAACATTATTCAACAATGAAGAAATTGATTCTCCTTGCTTAAGAGATTGGAGTGTTTCTCCTTTTTGTCTTTGTCTTAGCATTCTAATTTTGGAGTTTTCTAGTTAGAGGAGCAATATGTTATTTCTCATCAAATAGGTCAAGCCAGAGGATGCTTTCAGGTGCTGAGAACCCAGCAGGTTTACCAGCTGGTACTAGCTAACACAAGAACCACTACAGGGTGCCCCTCATACCAATGAGCTTTGTGACAACGCAAGGACACAAGTGACTAAAGAAGGTGTCTGTGGTCCCTTCCCACTAGTTTGCGGACCATGTGAGTGGTTGCTTGTATTTACTGTGCTCTGTCATTAGTGTAGGAAATGTCCTAGCATTTCCTAGAAGTGTCTCTGTATTAGTTACTTTTCTATTACAGTGAGAAAACGCCATAACAAAAGCAACTTACAGAAGAAAGAGCTTATTTTGTCTTATGGTTTTAGGCTGATAAGAGCTGGAAGAAGAGAGGGACAAATCGAAATGGCACAAGTCTTTAGGACACAACCTTCCCCTAGTGATAGACTTTCTCCAGCAAGACCAGACTTCCTAAGCATTCCCAAATATGTACCGCACACCACGGACCCAGTCTGTGCTCTATGCGCTAGACCCCAGTTCGCTAGCTTCGGGCAAGGAGCTGGAGGTTGAAAACAGAGATGCAGAGACAAACGGACACACAGACCTTCAAACACTGATACCAAAGCCCCCCTTTATTAGCACCATGTAGGCTTAAATACACTGCAGTCAATGGCCAACAGGTGACAATCCCATCCTCTGTTCCTCTAAGCTAGGCACAACTTCTAGTAACTTTAATTATAAGGTTCTAGGAGGGAAGAGCAGCTGATGGCCAGGGCTCATTAATACCAACATGCAGCTGAAGACCAGGACTCATTAGTCCCAACAAATAGGGTCACTGATTGGGGACTAAAAATTCAGATGTCAGAGATTATGGATAATTTTTGCCATTCAAACAACCACATGTGACCAAACCTAAGCAATCTATTTAGTAAGGAGGGAATTGATGACCCTGCTAGCCCTTGCCTTGTGTGTGTATCTGTCCCAGCCCTCATATTGATTCATAGACTCTGACTCCTTGAAGGTTGAACTTTTGAATAGATGTGCATTCTACTTCCTTTCTCAATGCAAACTACAACTCCCACAATTCAGACTTCAGTTCAACTCATAGTAGATTTCTTAAGCATACAGTGACTCTCTCAGGTTGACTACCCTCTGAACCAGTGAAGAGGAGAGGCCCGTTGGATTTGGAGATTCAAAAAATGTATCATTAGGCCTGTTGATCTCCATGACTAAGTGTGTAAGAGCATATAATGGAATAAACTGCTTTTCTAGTTTGAAAAATGTGCCAGCTTTCAATCCAGTGCAGGTAAGGTCGGAAGGGAACACCCATTTAAGATTATTGCTCCCAATAGTGGCAACTACAAGGAAGCTGGAATGTAACAGAGACCTGTTCTTCAGCATTGCCTCACTATGTGGACCCCAAACCCCATCTCATAGATTATAATTTTTGATGTACTACATTTGGGGGACTCTCTACATCCTTCCTTCTCTCTTTTGTTTGTAGCCCTACAGAGAGGGATCTTCCCCTCTTTCTATTTCACTCTCTCATACTCAATGTTTGAACTCGGCTTCATTTGCAATTTTAATATCTAGTACCTCCAGGTTTCACTTGATTGTGGACAGTCTATTTTTTTAGACTGCAGTGGTTTTCTGAGATACCCGCCTCTCCTGGCAGGCACAGGCCTAGTATTTTGCTTTCATCTCATGGAGATAAGGGAAAAGTGCTGAGTAACTATGGCCAGCAGCATATTGATTCCATCCAAAGAAAGTTTTCTTTTGCTCACAATTTAGAGTTTTAGGTCCATGAATGGTTGGCCCATCGCTTTTGAGCCTGTGGTGAGGTGTCAGATCCTGTTGGCATTGTGGAAGAAATGACATTGTGGTGGCAGGAAAGTGAAAGAGGGAACAAGAGCTAGAGGCCCCAACTCCCCCTCAATCACCTACCTTTCTCTCACAACGTCTACTGCCTTCCTACTTTGCCATGGGCTAGGAACCAACACCACATGGGAGCTTTTAAGGTATACTTATCCAAACTATAGCGTGTCATGGAAAGAAACGGTTCTCAAGCTTAAGCACAAAATAACAGCCTGTGTGGATTTTTAAGAGTACAAACCTCAATGTCCAGATTATAGCCTAGACAAATTGTAGTGGAACTGCCTCAGGTGCACTCACGCAAGCATTAACATGTTTATGATTTCCACATAATTCCAATGTCTAGCTAAGCTTAAGAACCAGAGTTCTGCAGTGACACTTTTGCCATTTTCGATTATGGAAGATTTCCCTAAGGATCTGTGATAAAGTTGATTTGGGGCAGACCTGAGATTCTCTGTGAGCTTCCAGGATACTGATGGTATAAGGTATTCCGGGTGTAAGACTACCAGCAAGAATTACTGACAAAGTTATATTGTGCTAGAAGAAACAGCTTCTTCTCCCGAGACTTGCTGCTCCCTTCTGCTTGCTTATAGTCTTAGCAGGAACTGAATAAAGAAAATGGAGGGGGTCTTGTATTCAGTTCCTCTTTATAGTGTTAATATCCCAACTTTGTTTAGGAAATAAAGCGACCATATGAGATGTTAAAAAAGTTCAGGAACTGGGCTGAACTTCTAATTTCTCATTTATATTACTACTACACAAAATATCTGATCTATTCCTTTGGATAGGCTGGTAGATTTAGTTAGGCCTCAAAAATCTTCTTTACCACTGTGCAGTGCAGCGGTTTTGTAGGGGAAAGGTATTGTTGAGGTTCAGAAAATGATGTCCCTTAGTTTGATACATAGAAGTAACCTCATGATTAGAGTCTTTCTGAACTTCTGTCCTCCCCATCTCTTGTCTCTCTACAGCTCCTGAAGCACAGGAATGATCATTTTCTGGAGTTCCTCTGTATATTTAAAGGCCAGATCATCTAGAATATTAACTCATAGAAGCACTGGAGTTAATAACACATTCAGAGTCTAGGTGAAGTTTTCCAAGGCTATCATCTGTTTTTTTTTTTGTGTGTGTGTGTGTGTTTTTATTTATTTTTGTCTTTGTTTCTTGTATGTTTAGTCTTGCTTTAAGCGGATCTACAGCCTTCACCTATATGAAGAATGTATTTAAGCTTCAACCTTCTAGTCCTTTGAATTTCATATTTTTGTGAGTCTCATGTGTTCACACATTAATACATGAAACTAAGAAAATAGTTTCTTGTTTCTATTTTTGTCTTAAAATAGTTTGTAGAATGAGATGGATAAAAAACAGGTGTATATGTGGCTCAAAGAACCTCATCAAAGGAAACTAGAAAGGGATAATGATGATGATGATGTTGATGATGATGATGTGAAAATGATGATGACGAATACTACTGAATATTTAGCATATCAACTACTACCTCATTTATTATTCGGAACAATTCTATTAGTAAGTATAATTTATAGGTTCATTTTGCATTAATGAAAACAGAGGCTTCGAGAGATTAACTTGACCAGTCAGCAAAGGACATAAACAAGATTCAGTTCCAGGGAGACTGCCTCTGGACCTCACACTTTGATTTATTGCACTATGCTGCTTCCAGGTCTTGAAGAGGAACCCTCTGGTGAAATATACGTGTTTACCAGTAGTTTGGCTTCTCTTCTTTCTCAGTAATGAGGCTGAAAATTCAGGAATGTGGTGGAACTAGAGAGTCTCAACTGCTGGAATCCTGAAAATTTTTGATCTCCTCAAAAGAAGAAGCCCTCAGCTCATGTCTGGCAAACTACATTATCTATTTTTCACCATTACTCTGAAAGGAGACCTGAATAATACATTTAAACATAACCTCAGTTTAACCTCAAATGAAGGAATGGATTCATCCAAATATGAAGTCTATTTTTTAATCTTCTAATTTAATCATCTGCCCATCATTTTTTAAATTTTAGTATCTAAAAAATAATTCCACAGGTAAAAATTAATATGATAAATAAGCACGTCTTGTGTGTAATTCTTGTATCCCTGGAAAGTATTCAGAGTTGTGTATGAACCATTGAACTACTTTTTATTGTGCTGCGACTCAAACTGAGAGCGTTGTGCATGCATACGAGACAAGCACTCTGCTACTGAACTACGCCCTCAGCCTCTCATTCCCTTCCCCTCATTACTGTCTTTCTCCAGACTTTCTCAGCAGCAGCAGCAGCAGCAGCAGCAGCAGCAGCAGCAGCAGCAGCAGCAGCAGCAATATTGATCTGCAGAGATGATAGCCCTCTGTTGTGGGGAACTGTCCTGTGCCATTCTGAGTTAAATAATGTCACCTCACCCCAGATATGTTAATGTCCTAATTCCATTTATGAGTTAGTATGTATTCCAACCAGAATAAGATGCCTAGCCCAATGTTACCAAGATTGTATAACTCTGAATAAATTTAATCATACACATGTGTTCTCCTAATAATTACCATTTTTTTAAATTTGTGTGTCTGTGTATGTGTATACATGTATGTGTCTGATGCATTTATGTATATGTGTTCATATTAATACATGTATGGGGTGTGTGTGTTTGTAGCTGCTTCTAGAGGATAGAATTTGACATCAGGTATCTTCATCTACTGCTCTCCACTTCATTTTTTGAGACAGGGTCTCTCACTGAACCCAGAGCACATTGCATGGCTATGCTAGTTGACCAGTAGATGCAAGGGATCCTCCTGTCTCTGTCTACCCAATGCTAAAATTGCAATTGCACATCACAATGCCTGGCTTTTTAATTTTTGAATTTGATGAACATGAGTGTTTTCCTGTGTGTATATTTATGCACCATACGCATGGCTGGTACCTAATGAAGCCAGATGAGGGCAATGGATCCCTGAAACCAGTGTTAGATTGTTGTGAGTAGGGCCTGGGAAATAAACCTCAGTCTTCTGGAAGATCAGCAAGTGCTCTTAACTGCTGAGCTTTAGTGCCCCACACCTGGCTTTTAACATGAGTGCTGAGGATCCGAAGACAGATTCTAAGGATTCCATGACACATACTTTCCTCATTGAGCCATCTCCCCAGCCCCCTGGTTTAATGCTTTTAATGAACACTATGAGTTTGATATTCACCCAGATTGATTCACGTGGCTCTACTATATTTATTTTCTTGTGTATATAATATTCCATTTTAGGGACATATCTATTTTCCCCTCTAGATAGTTCCCCTTCTTTCCAGGAACAAGACAGAAGCAGACAAGTTTCTGGACTCACATCTCATCATTGCAGAACCTAAAAAGAAAGATCTTCAAGGTCCTAGCTTTGTGCTAATCCTCACCTTAGTATTTTATGAGCTCACCTCAGTTCTCTCTCATTTCCTCTTCATCTTGCCTCACCTCCTCTCTTTCTTTCTCTCTCTCTCTCTCTCTCTCTCTCTCTGTCTCTCTGTCTCTCTCTCTCTCTCTCTCTCTCTCTCTCTCTCTCTGTGTGTGTGTGTCTCTCTGTCTCTCTTTCCAGCCTAGTAATATGTTTTAAAACTCATTTCTGGATGGACCTGGAATATATGACTTTAATCTCAATGCTTGTGAGGCAGAGGCAGATGAAGCCCTATGAGTTGAGGTCAGCCAGGCATACATAGTGATTGCCAAACCAGCCATAGTTGCATAGTGAGATTCTCTTTCAGAAACAGCAATGACATCAAGAATAACAGCAAATCCTTGCTTTTCCAGGATTGCAGAAAACTTTTGATTTATGATTCAACTTCCATGTTTTTGAGTTTAGGGTAATGTAAAAGTTATCCCCATTTAGTAGAAACAGTGCATCACATTTTAGATAACGACTTTCCCCTGAGCTGGTGTGATATGGCATGATCTTCTCCCAGTAAGCCATGCCTCCCAGTCAACTCCACAGTATTAAATGGAAACAATGGTACCCTAAGATGCAGAATGTTACCAAGCAACAATGCTAAAAATATAAGTATGTATATTAAACATGGTTTCGATTTGCAATAGTTTCAATTTAGTATGAGTTCATTAGGATGTGACCATGATAATTCATAGAACATCTGATTAATCAGGGGTGTTAGGACTGAAGGAGTGAATTTTTGTCCTCCAGGAAAGAAGTAATTTCTTGGGAATGAACTGAATAGTTTTATGAGCCTTACGATGTCTTGGTGTTGGAACACTAAAATATGTCAACAATATTTAACTGCCACTATCATTCCTTTAAATTTAAAATAGGGTCTTTTTATATTTTCCAAAGAGGTCTTGAACTTGGAATCCCCTTGTCTTAGCCTCCCAAACAAGAAAGATTGTGAGCACATGCCATGTGTCTAGCTTTAATAATTATCTTCTACAACATTCAAAGAAATAGATCTTGGACATTCTGTAAAATATTGTTTTTCCCCCGGCATTTCCCTTATTCATTACAATCCTGGTACAGACTGGTTTAGTCTATAGTTTATGATAAAATAAAACATCGTAACAGTTACTAAGCTGAAAAATTCTACCATATATCCTTATAAGTATAGTTCCAAAAGAATTATCTTTTGCCTTGCATTGAGAATCAGAGAAATCAAGGATAGAAGTACTAACTCCATTCCTAGGCTGAACTGATGCAGGTCGTAGATGCTTCTTCTTTCCACTGAGGTTGGGGCAACTAGCAGAAAAGACTGACTTAAACAGAACAATTTGAGCTGGAGAGTCTATGCTTTGTTGAAATGAATTAAAGTGGAGGCCAGACCTGAAGAAACTCTGAGCAGACAAAGCCAGCCAAACCTCCTGAGTGACCTTTATCTTGTTTAATTTGCGAACCTTGGTGAAACACGATTTAGAACATTTCTTGTAAAATTGAACATATTAAGGGAGAAAAAAAAGCACTGCTAACTAGTCAGAAGACACAAAGTTCTAGAACTAGGGACTTCCCTTTAGGATAGACAAACAAGGCCACTCTGTAACTGATTTCCTTTGTTTTCTAAAGCCATTCTCCTGCGCTCCCCTGGTGCAGCTCCTGAGCCACTTCTGGTTAAGGGCTGAGAATAGGTGTTTGGGGCCCATGAATCCTTTAACATTTTATTATGCCTCATTTCATCCTTTAGGAGGCCATAAGTTGTATACTTTACATCATTGTAATTTTCCCTCCTCTTTTGAAAAGATATATGTCATAAAATATTATCTTAAGGCAAAGATGAGCTACAATTATTTATGATGCAGGATATTAATTTAACTATGTAAAGATGTATTTCTTTTGCTCATGCTACATTTGTTTAATGATGTAAGGATGTGTGTTTAATTATGTAAAGATGTGTTGCATTTGTTTCACCTTGCCCACCAAAGGCACCCGATTAGTCTAATAAAGAGCTGAATGGCCAATAGCTGGGCAAAGAGAGGGATAGGCAGAGCTTCCAGGCAGAGAGAATAAATGGAGAGAAATCTGGGCTCTAAAAGAAGAAAGGGAAGAACTAGAGAAGGAGAGAAAGAGGAACAGGCCCGGGGCAAGAAGCCAGACAGATGCCAGACAGACAGACAGACTGAGAAGCAGTGAAGGTAAGATTTACAGAAGTAAAACAGGTAATAAGCTCCGAGGCAAATATTAGATAAAGAGACGCAGATTAATTTAAGTTAAAGGAGCTATCCAGAAAAGAGCCTAAGCTAGGTTGAGATTTCAAAACTAATAAGTCTCTATGTCATGATTTGGATGCTGATTGGTGGCCCAAAAAAAAGCCTGCTACCGATGCCTGCACAATTCTAGGAAGGTTTCGCAAGCAGCAATTTTTGACTCCTTAGTTGATGTAGGTGGGTCATCTGTCTATGTGTTACTTTCATTGGTCAAATAAAGAGACTGCCTTGGCTTTTGATAGGACAGCAGCTTAGATAGGCAGAGTAGACTGAACAGAATGCTGCGAGGAAGGCAATGAGTCAGTCGCCATGGAGCCAGTCACCAGGTCAGACATGCTGAATCTTTCCCGGTAAGCCACCATTTTGTGGTGGTACACAGATTATTAGAAATGGGTTAATCAAGATGTGAGAGTTAGCCAATAAGAGGCTAGAACTAATGGGCCAGGCAGTGATTAAAAGAATACAGTTTCCACGGGTCTAAGCTAACCGTGCGTGAGCCAGGCGGGATGAAAAGCAGGCCTGCCCACAGCTCCTTCTACACTTAGTGAAAGCTATCTACCTTTAATTGGTAAAGACATGAGAGTTAACTTGCTATACATTGTTATTTAATTTGTGTTGGCTTTACTTTGAAAGAGAAAAAACTTCCACTTAAGTTAATAATAGATTTGTGGTGTTAGGTTTTGAACACAGAGCACCTCACATGCCAGGCAAGTACTCAACTGAACTACAATCTGATCCTTCATTTAGTAATATAATATTCCTTTAACCATGTTCATTTTGTATTTCATGAATGCTATTGATAGAATGTATATGGGCCACTGCATTTTTTTCATAAAAAAATAAAACCTTAACATATCTAAACTTAAAATAACAATGTAAATTCAGCATATTTTCTCACTTATAATTCAGTCTCTTTTAATAGATCGCCTCTGCCTTTTTTCCTTTTATTAAAAAATGGATTTTTTAAAATATAATATATCCTGGTTACTATATTCCCTCTCTCTACTCCACCCAGTTTCTCCCAACTTCCTCTACCTTCTGGATCAACTCCCTTAATGTCTCTCATTAGTAAACAAATAGGCTTCTAAGGGATTATATTATACTATAACATTACAAAATAAAACAAAAACTAACAAATTGGAATTGGACAAAACAAACAGAAGGAAAAGATACCAAGAGAAGGCACAAGAAACAGAGACCCAATTCTTCAGATCCTCAGGAATCTCATGAAGACACTATACTGGAAGTGATAATAAATATGCAGAGGACCCCACACAGATGTGTAGGTCCTGTGCATGCTGCCTCAGTCTATATGAGCTCATATGAGCTTCGCTCTGTTGATTTAGAATGCCTTGTTCTCCTGATGACCTCTGTTCTCTCTGGTTCTTAAACTCTTCTGTGATGTTTTCTGAGCTCAATGGGGAGGAGCTTGATGGGTTTATCTCATTTAGTGCCGAGTGTTCCAAAGTCCCTCTCTATGTAATGTCTTGTTGGGACCATTTGGAGTCTTGGCCTCCAGCTGCTCTTCCCTGTTAGTGACCTTTACTTTCCTTCTGATTTGAGTTACTGAAGGCTGTGTCAAAGTTGTTTACCAGCTCTGCTTCATGAGCACATGTTGCCTTGGCCTTGAGGATAAGAGGATAAGGTTTTCACCTGCTTGTCCACCTGACTGTTGGGTATGTAAGCCTCTGTGGTGCTACTGAGGGCTTTTTACCAGTGACTAGAAGTCTGTGTCTCTGTCTCTCTGTCTGTGTGTGTCTTTGTATGTTTCAATCTCCAGCCCCTTGCCGGAAGCTCGCAAGTACAGACAGGCATTGCACGCTACAATTGGAGGTTCCATCAAGATCGGGAACTAGGGAACACTGAGAGGTCGCCCTTGGAAGGTGAGGGTAGATCGTGGTATGTGTTAATCCTGATGTCCTTCACTTGGGTTTTGGTTCCAGGCCCTGCAGGGACAGCAAGTGGAAGTCCAGCTGAGAAAGAGGGGTAAGCGGACTGGGTCTTTCCCACCTGGAAGGAACGTATTGGGGAATTAAGATGGGACACCCTCTGAAACAGGAGGCAGAAGGGTGAATTGAAGGCCCACAAGATAGAATGTATACAGCACTTGATCTTAGCCAAAAAGCCGAGAAGCAATGATAGAACGTATACAGATGTATGTTATTATATTGTGTTAATTGTGTTGTCTTCTGTGTTCTGTACAGGAGAGAGACATTTAAGTCTAGGAACTGCTAAGAAAGGTATTTTGGCTTTAAAGTACATGCCTAAGGATTTGATGTTTGGAAAGAGGTTCTGCTTTTGTCTCCACAGAGGATAAGAACCTAAGGATTTATTCAAGATTCATGTGGTTTGATTCACCAAGACCTCCTAAAATGTTGCAGTAAAATGCCCCCCAAGAATGCAGCACACCCACTCAGCAGGAAGTAGCCAGACAGGATGAGGATGCCCAAATTCCCTAAAAGATTAAGTGGTGCCCCTTCAGTAGTTCCAGAGCAGCAAGCCTGCTTCCCTGAGTTCTGCTTCACTCCATGTACCAGTTTGGACCCAGAATGAATGCAGCTGGGGCTAGAAGGCAGCTAGAGCAGAGCTTTGCTAGGCAGCTGTGGTGGAAAGCATGTTACTTTGGCCCAGTCAGTGTCCAGCCTGGAGGATCCACAGCGGTGCCAGAAATATCAGCAAATGCAACAAGTGCTGGAGCAGAGACAAGCTGGAGCACAGAACCCGCTGGGCTGCCCAAGAAGGAAGCAGTGGGGCAAGGAAAAGGCAGTGGCATGCCCAAGAGTCTGCAGCGTGAGTGGTAGGCTTTCCTGAAGCACCTGAGAAACCCGCATAGTAGCTGCGGAAGGTCTCTGAGCCTGCATACTGCCTGGGCTGGTTGTGGTGGTGCACGCCGGTAGGATTTGCTGAAGGAGCTCTAAAATTGCTTATGCACAGTATAGAACAGGAGCATTTACAAAGGGTAGATTATAATAAGCCTATATAATTATTAGTGATAACATCTCATTTTGCACCAACTAGAGTTTTTTGGCAATCTGGACCCATTATGTGGGTACATAGGCCTGTTTCTCCTTCTCATGTATGCCATATTATGAGTTAGTTCTGCAATTGCTTTAGAAAGCTAGGAAAATGAGTATACAAACCTTTGACAAATTTTCAGACAAAATTGTACTTCCCTATGATAAAGATCAATTGTTACATTTACAGCAATATAATGATGATTGGACTCTATTATCAATTGATGCAATGATTGATAGTCATTATCCCCAACATTCATTGTTAAGTTTCTTTAAAAATCATCCTGTTATTTTTCCACGGATAGTAAAACCTAGGCCTCTTGTGGGAGCTTGAACAGTTTTTACAGATGGTTCCCCAAAAGGAAATGCTGTGGTAGTTTCTCAGGTCTAGTATTCCAAACACCTGTTGACAATGTCTCTGCTAAAGCTGCTGAAATAACAGCCTGTATTCTAGCATTACAAATGTTTCCTGATGAGTCAATTAATTTATATACTATTAAATCCTGTGCTTATATTTTAGTTCTTTTTCTTTTTGGAGTATGGAATAGCACCTTTCGGGGAAAAGATGGCCTTGGTTGTTTTTTCAGAAACTGTGGCCTGAGCGACTGCTGGGATGACCACTCCAATGCTGCCTTGTTGGTTGGGGTACCAGCCATCATACCACTGCCAATTACCAAAAAGGCTAAGCAGGCTGAGATAACCCTGTATCGAGAGAAACAAGATTTTGGAGTGACAGCTGCAATGGTTGCCGTCATCGCGGTGTCTGCTGCTACAGCCATGGTTGCAGGACTGGCGATGGCACAAACATTGTTGGTGTCGGACTGGCGAGACAAGTCAACAATGCTCTCCAGACTCAGAATTCCATGAATGTCCACATTAAATTTGAACTTTTGAATTTAAATCAACAGACTGCCCTATTGTAGGAGCCGGTGGACTTATGGCTTGTACAACAAATATCTTGTCCACACTTACTCCATTTGTGTCACATCTGTTAATATATATTGCTAATGCCTCTTATGTGGGGAAACAACTCAATGGTTACTTGAATAACCCTTGGAATGTTACAATTAGCACACCAGATAGTCGATACCTGTGTGCCCCCTGTTATAGCCAAAGGGTTGGTAGAATACCATAGCCCAAATGGGAGGCTGGGTCCAGTGGTGATTGGGGGACCCTCTTGCTGGCAATCTTAACACCTGTTGCCATGGGCATTCATCTCTGAATTCTGTGTAATATCAATCCATGAAAATTCAGCATATGGTCACTTAGCAAGTCCTTCTGAGCCTGTTGGCCAGTAACTCAGACGTGCCCCAGGTTTGGTTGCAAATACTGCACAAACAATGACTCCTCCATAGACAGGCAACTTCTACAGAAGATGGCCCACCTAACACGGATAAGGGTAAGGGCTTACTCTTCTGGGATGACCTAAGACAGGAGGGTCTTCTGTCTTATAAAGAACTTAGGGGGAAGATGTTGGGACCATTTGGAGTCCTGGCCTCCAGCTGCTCTTCTCTGCTAGAGATGTTTACTTTCCTTCTGATTTGAGTTACTGAAAGCTGTGTCAAAGTTGTTTACCAGCTCTGCTTCATGAGCACGTGTTGCCTTGGCCTTGAGGATCAGAGGATAAGGTTTTTACCTGCTGGTCCACCTGATTGTTGGGTACCTAAGCCTCTGTGGTGCTATTGAATAAAGGGCTTCTTACCAGTGACTAGAGGTTCGTGTCTGTCTCTGTGTGTGTGTCTTTGTGTGTTTCAACCTCCAGCCCCTTGCCTGAAGCTCGCGAACAGTATGGAAGCGCATAGAGTGCAGACAGGCATTGTGCCCTGCAATGTCTGGCTCTAGATTTTTGAATTTGTTACCATCTGCTGCAAGAGGCAGCTTCTTTGAAGACATGGCCTGGGTCTTATGAAATATTGCCCCAGTACATACACTCACTCTTTCCTGCCCTCTTGCTCTCCCTCTTTCCCTCCTCTCCCTTTAGATATGTTCCCACTCCAAGTAGAAATGTTGTTCATACTTCGAGCATCTAATTCTGTATAGTTGATGAACAAATCCCATCATATTCTATACTTCTCCACAAGTCTCAATTCACTTTTTGTCATACTAAATTTGTTTTTTTTGTCATACTAAATTTGTATGAAGACATAACATTTCAAGCCATTGCAAAGTTTATCCACTGAAAAGAACAAGAAATGAAATTTCGGATACCTTTGAGCTCCAGTGGTAAGTTAGAAAAAGTGACTGAAGTCCTTCAGATGTTAGTCCTACAGGCATTTGCATTGAATATGGTGAACCTTTTTGAGTTTCAAAGATCATCTGTGATGAAAGGATCCTGTACTGCTGGAAGACTAATGATGTACATCAAAGTACCTAACATTTACACTTGGCGAAACTGCTGAGAGGGGAATGAAGATCATCATCACTAAAGAAGGTGCTTCTTAAGTCCCTAAGTTGTCTCACCTGTAGTTTTAAGCTGTAACCCTTGGTGCCAAGTTTAGTGTTTTCTAAAGTAAACAGACACCCTCCAGAGAGAAGCAGAAGAAATACTCTTAATAGGCGTCTTTTATCTTTACAGATAGTTGGCAGAAATTGTTTTATATAGCTGAATCTTAATATTTTAATTCAGTCCTAAAAGATTTAGCCCAACAAAATTATCAGAAATATGTAACTTATTGAAATTTGAGTTATGTTTTCATTTACATGATTATCGTTTTGCAAGTTCGTACATAGCCACAGGAGACAGGGCTGCATATTAAAGTAAGTCCTCTAGAGGACTGATGGTGCAGATAAATGTTCCCTCTTCTGATAGAATTCCCAAGAAGAAAAATACAAAGCATGACTGTAAAGACAAAGGATAGCCGAAGGTACATCAAAATGGGCTTTTTAAAGTCAGTTACCAAAGACTATGGAAGTATTTATGCCAGACGAGACCTTTTGACGGTGTTAGAAATTGATTCTGGGGCCTTGCTCCACTACAAGACTACAACACTAGTCTCTCTCGTCTAGATTTTTAATGAGAGTAGAGTTATTCAATATTTTATGAGACATAAAATACTTTGGGTAATCAAAGTTCAAGTTTTTAGCACTTTAACATGACACAGATTATCTACATGTAAGGAAAAAGATGCAAGAAGTAATATTAGTGCTATTTTTAAAAAGGGGTTTAATAAGTAGAATGAATTCTAATGTGTTACTCAATTTAGTGTGTTGCCCTTTTTAATTTAAGTGTTACACGTGGTTTCAGAGAAAAAATATAATTTAGCTTGTCCTTGTACTTGGGAGAGATAAGATGAACTGATTGGCAGAGACTTCCAAGTAATAAATGGTTGCTAAGTAATTTCATTAAAAGTAATGAAAAAGAAAAGAAAATGTTCAAAGGAGAACATCATAGGAATTAAAATTACAGGTATGTTTAAAATTAAATAGATTCTAGTGAATTATTTTAATCTTTTTCAATTTTATGGGTAAGCCAATCACTGAGTCACTAAGGAAATTGAGACCACAGGGTACATATAGATAAAATGTAGCTATTCCTTATTCATGCCTCTAGCTTCTAGTTAGAATACACTGGTGAAAAATATCAACATCAAAATGTATGTATGTATATATATATATATAGTAAATATTAAATATATATACATTTTGCTAATTACTAAGTACAATAGGGTAGTGCTGCACATTGATTAGAATATTAAAAAAGAATATTAAAACATCTGGACTGGAAATGTGGCTAAGTGGAAAAGTACTTGCCCAACATGTACAAGTCTATGGGTTCTATTCCCAGCACTCTAAATAAATAAGCATAAACAGTAAAACACACGATTATCTATTTTCTATTTAGATATATCAGAATGACAATTTATTATATGTACATGTAATTGCCAAGTTTTAATAAGCAGGCACAGCAATGAGTATTCTCCTGCACCATTAGTGGAAATCTACAAATAAAGTAAATTTGAATAATATTTGAGAATAAAGCTTCAAATGTGTATAGCCTCTGAGACAATAATTCTATCCCTGTGCGTTTCCCTCCACAGAAACATGTGCTGATATGTAATCCGCACTCCCAACAGGAACAATTCAGTAGTTGCAGTATTGCACCAATGGAGATAGACAGGATAGCATACCATTCACCTAGGCAATGGATGAATTAGACTTCCCCACAATAACCCGGATAAATAGTAAATACTAATGAAAGGCTGAGCTAAATATGTTAGGCTATATAGTAAATGATCTGATTGATAGATACTTCAAAGAAAGGCCAATGAAGTAATTTCTATTCAGTATGAAAATCAGGATACTCTGTTTAGGCATGGAGTGTTTAGGATTATCATAAGGAAAAGACAGGTGAGGGACTTCTAGGGACTTCATCATTATACCATCACGAAACAGGAGGACACAGTGCTGTTTTTCAATAATCTGTTATATACTTATGCATTATGATTGTGCAAACAATTACAAGATGATATATTAATGAAATAGATCTTAGTGGTATTTCAGAAATATAAATTATTTATACCAGAAATGGGTACTTATCCACAGACTACGTACATTGTTGCTCTGATAGGGGAGCACCTGGAAAGCAACATAAGAAAGGAAGAGTTTTTTTAGGCTCATAATTTCGGGGTACAGCAGGGAAGGTATGCTGACAGAAGAGTGAGGTAGCTGGTTGCATTGTGTCCACAGTCCAGAGTCAGGAAACAGAGAAGAATGCTCTGCTCACTTTCTCCTTTTTATTCAGTCTGAGACCATAGACCATAGAATAGTGCATACATATTGAGGGTAGGGTCTTCCTCTTCAGTTAAACCTCTTTGGAAATACCTTCACAGACACATGTATTGGGTTTTTTTCCCCTAGGTGGCTCTAAATCCTCTCAGGTTGGCTATGAAGATGAGCCATTACACTGGGCCTCTGTTACAGATGTCTATTTTTAACCCAGGTGAGCTTAAAGAGAACAACAAAAGTAGCAGATTTCACTTCTTTTATTTGGTTGGTTATCAATATGGAGTATGATTAGGAAATGCCCTAGCCCCAAATGAAGGGAAAGTTAAGTGATAAAAATAGCCCAAGGCTAGAAATTAGGTTCTAGAAGCCTCTTAACATATGGGAGGAACTGTATTTGCTAATGAATTTCTTTCTCAGATTTGAATTATGTCCGCAAGCCTATTTGAAAATTGCTTGACTTTTCTCTCTCATTCTTTATGATTTTCCTACATTGCCTGTAAGATGTTTCGATTAATTTTCTTAAACTACTGACCAAGCACTTATAACATTTATTATTTGGAAGAATATAAAGAATTCAAATTCAATCATTTTGAAAGCCACTAAGTGTTGGAGCCTACGGGGTAAACACAAAAAATCAAACTTGAGAACTTTTGACCTTCCTCTCACTGATGAATGTTGAAAGCAATTACATGAATTTCTATTCCTGGCCTGGAAAAGGGGAAAAAAAAACAAAACTACTTTGGTAAAGCTAATTTTCTCCCAACATCTTACCTGGGCCATTTTTTGATAATGCTCTATTATTCTAATTTATAACCTTGTTTGTGAAAGATATTCATTGGAAAAGGGCATTTGAGTTAATAAATTTAAGATTTGAATCCTGAATAAGGGAGTATCATACATCAACCAATATAGTGCCTAAAAGAATAGAACACTTAACAAATTACAATTCACTAAAATTTTATTGTGAATGGCAAAGAAGAATAAATTAGAATGCAGATTAAATCAAGCAATGCCTTCTATTGCACCTATTGAGATATTATTGCAGCTAGATATGGGGGAACAATCTATAGACTTTGACTAGATTTTTATTGCCATGAAGTCTATGAGTACTGAAATAAAATTCATTTCTCCATTAGAACATATGCTATTTAAGTGCATTCTCAAAACATGTTCTGGTATGCTTAGATGGTAACTTCAAATCTTTCAGAAGTGCATATCTACTATGCCCATGAAATCTGTGGGTCAGCTCTAGTTGCTAAGAAACCAGAGCTTTAAATTAGTTCTGCTATCAAGGGCAAAGCTGGAAAGTAATAGCTTGTTCCTAATTAGAAAAAGAGATATACAGTTTAATACTGCAAGGTATAAAATGTCACTATTTGTCTTAAGATTTGGTTGTGTCTTACTGGAAATCATTAGTCCACCATTTCCTGGCAAAATGTTTTGCAGTAAAGGACCATTAAGAAGAACGCACATCTAATATTTAAATATATGTAGATATATATGTTTTGCCCTTTCTGATGTGTAGAAAGTTTCAACCTGTTAGGCTCTCATAGTTACTTTCATTTTCTCCCTCCAGTGGGATTCACATTCAAACCTATAAAACAATGCCTGAATATTTTCCGTTTTTAAAATTTTGGATTCTGAAGTCCTTGTACCGGTCTACAATTTCCATCACCCCCTCTCTCCTATGGCAGGAGTTGATGGAAGGTAGGATGGTGAGAGACTTAATCACGTTATTACTTAGATTTCTGTCTTTAACATTTGGGGACATTGTGGGGACAACTATTAAATTAATAAATACTGAACGAAACTCATATTTTAAAATTTCGTATAACCTGTTCAACCTTAGCTACAAACTAGTTTTAAATGCCCAACGAGACAATAAACGCATCTGGAGGACAGAAGAGAGAATCAGTTTTAAGAACATTTGCATATTTACACAATAGAGGGAGAGAACTGATTCCCACAAGTTCTCCTCTGACAACCACATTTGCACCATGGCATATGCACTCCTTCTCTGCATAAATAAATATGTAAATTAGAATTTGCATAGATGCAGAGGCTACATACACCAAAGATAGAACAATAGTTTTGAAGGTAGTGGAAAACGTCAGAATTCTGAAGACTGTTCAATGGACTTATGAATGTGGAAATGAGCACCTATCATGGGATAAGCAATTTTGGTCCTTGGAAAGGAGTCAAATTACATTGTGAAGTGTGAGAAGAAGTGAGGAAATGGAAATTATTGAGTATTTATTTGTAAAATTGGGGTGAGGATATAGAAAAGAAAAATGGGCATCAATCTGACAATCTACCTCAAGACCAAGCAATACCACTTTTGGGTATATACCCAAAGGATGCTCAATCATACCACAAGGATATGTGTCGTAGTCAGAACCTGAAAACAATCTAAATACCTCTCGACCGAAGAATGAATAAGGGAAATGTGATGCATTTACATAATGGAGTACTACACAGCAGAAAATTAATGACATCTTGAAATTTGTGGGCAAATGGATGGATCTAGAAAACATCATATTGTGTGTAACCAAGACCCAGAAAAACAAATATCATATGTACTCACTCATAAGTGACTTTTAGACATAAAGCAAAGAAAAACCAGCCTACAGTTCACATTTCCAGAGAACCTAGACAACAAAAAGGACACTAAGAAAGACATACATGGATCTAATCTACATGGAAAGTCGAAAAAGACAAGATCGCCTGAGTAAATTGAGAGCATAGAGACCTTGGGGGAGGGTATTAGGGGAAGTGAGATGAAGGAAGGGGAGCAGAGAAAAATATATAGCTCAATAAAAACAATTTTAACAAAGAAAATGAACAAATTAGAGTGGGAGATTGTCAGTTGAATGGAGCTTAAGGAAGTTTTAATACTAATGGAAGGAGAACTGGTATTCTAAACTCAGGGCTCAGAGGAGAAGAATTTTCTTTTGAGACTTTGGTTTGTAAACTTTTAAACTTCTTTGAAATGAAAGAAAGCAATGATCTGGTGAGTTTGTGGTAGAGAGAGAGGGCTTTTAGGTGTGACTGAAGTAGTACTCTGCTTCCATTTCTTTGCCTTTCCATAAGAACCACCCCTTGCCAAGACTATAAGCATTCCTCTCAAGCGTACTTTTCCCTTGTTAGCAAAATGGTCATAGACATTCCAGGCTGTACATATTCTTACCTCTAAATGTCCTCACTAAAAGAGCTAAAATAAAAACAAAAACTCCACTGAAGAGTAACACTGGATGGTTATGAGTTATGAAGTGAAGGATTATTTTTTTCTTCATAAACTGTTTCATGTAGTTGGCTTTTATTTTTTGTTTGTTCATTTTTCCTCCTTGGAGGCCCACCACCCAGCTTCCAAATGAATACTTGGAGACTTATTCTCATTTATGAATGCCTAGCCTCAGCTTGCTTTGTCTCGAGCCAATTTTTCTAACTTGAAATTATTCCATTTCTCTTCAACTACGTTTTGCCTCTGGGCTTTTTACCTTTATTTTTTTATATATCTTTCTTTCCTTCTTACTCCGTGTCTGACTGTGTTGTTAGATGTCTGGCCATTGGTGTCCCCTCTTTCTCCTTTTCTCACTCTTCCCTCTTCTATAAAGCCTACATTTCTCCTCCTATTTATTCTCTCTGCCTGGCAGGTATGCCTATCCCTTTCCTGCCTAGCTATTGGCCATTCAGCTCTTTGTTAGACCAATTAGGTGTTTTAGGCTGGCAAAGTAACACAGCTTTACAGAGTTAAAACAATGCATCATACAAGAATACAACACATCTTTGCATCATTATGCAAATATTTCACAGCACATCTTGAACTAATATTCCACAACAGTCTTGTATTCTTTGCCTTTTTACTATGTAAATTCTTTCATTCAGTAGTTCTTAAACAATGGCTCAAAGATTAAGGGTGCGTGCTGCTCTTGCAGAGGACCTGCATGCATTTCTCAGCACTGTCACTGAAGGGCTTGCACCCGCCATCAAACTCCATGGTTATCTGGCAACCACTTCTTGTCTCCTTGTATACGTGCACGCATGCCCACACAAACCACAGAGACATACATGTATACACATGATTAAAAAATAAAAATTATCTTCAACAGGATAAGTTTTTAATTTTTATTGCTTTATTAATAATACCATTCAAAATTTCCACTTCCTCCCCTCCTCCCATATCCCTCCTATTCCCCCACTCACCTTCCCCCCTCCCCCTCCATTCCGAAGAGAGGGCAGGGTACCCTAAACAGAATAAGTTTTAAACAAAAAATAGACATTGTAGAGAGTATTAAAATTGATTTCCCGATGTACATTAGTGAGATTTTTCAGCTAAAATTCTCTTCTAAAAGAGTGGGAGGGAACCCTATCTTGGGAAGTAGTGGCAAAAGGTTTACTGGCTGCATCTAGCACCTGACTGGGATATGAATGAAGGAATGAAGGAAAGACAGATTGACAAAAACAGAAAAGATTGAGTAAGGTGGACTGGGACTGCTAGTGAAGAAATCACACAACTCTAGAATGATGGAGGAAGGTCATTGGTTAATTATAATAAAGAAACTGCTTGGCCCTCATAGGTTAGAACATAGGTGGGTGGAGTAAACAGAACAGAATGCTGGGAGGAAGAGGAAGTGAGGTAAGATACCTCAGACAGATGCTATGCTTCCCCTCTCTGGGCCAGATGCGATGAAGCAAGCCGCCAGATCAGACATGCTGAATCTTTCCTGGTAAGCGCACCTAGTGGTGCTACATAGATTATTAGAAATGGGTTAAGAGGTTGAAACTAATGGGCCAGGCAGTGTTTAAAAGAATACAATTTGTGTGTTGTTATTTCGGGGCAGAAGCTAGCCAGGAGACCAGGAGCTGGGGAGGCAGGAACGCGGCCCACAGCTCCCACAACACTAGAAGCATGGAGTGTTTATTACATACAGTTGAACTGGAAGGCAGGGTTGTTATGTACAGATAGAAAGAATGTAGGGTTTATGGCATATAGGGGAAGCAAGAAAACAAGGTTGGATAATCTCCATAGGACAGCCTCTGAAGGGAGCAGTCTCCAGGCCACTAGTATCAAGGCAGAAAGAGTTCTGGTAGACATTCTCTGTACACACTGTCAACTCTCTCACTCTGTCCCCCAGGAAAGACTTTTGCCCTCCTTCTGAGCTATAGTGTCATTGACATATCCACGTCCATATCACCAGCACATATTCACTTGGGACTTCACTCATCCAAGATTTTCTCCTCTCCCCAAACATGTCTTTTGACACATGAATCCTCTAGGACCAGCTTTTCTCTATGGGGTTGATGAAGAGGGTGTCATCTAATAAAGGTTATCAGAATCATCTATTGAGTCCATAAGTATTGTACTCCCATCTATATATAAAGTAGAGCAGACAAATGCCACTATATAATATTGAACCATAGAAAAGCCAGTAATAGATTTAGATCCCATAGCCAGCCTCCTGGGACCCCTTATTAATTAGTTGCACAGTCTTACATTGAGTGATTCATTAACCACACAGTGACACAGTTTAACTCTTTGGGCTCCCTTGTTATTTTTTTCTAGGGAGTGATGGTACTTGCTTTTGATTTTTTTATTCTAAAGTATAATTTTGTAACATTGTGGTTTGTATAACTTCTTAAGACTTATGTGCTATGAACACTTAATGGTTATTTTGCTCTCACATCCCTATCCCTCAGTCACTCTCATAATTTCACTGCCAGTCAGTATATATTTTCTACGAGAAGTTGCCATTTTAGTTTCTAAGCTATTACCATGGACCAGGTCAAGGTACTGTCCTGACATGAGAAAACTACATTTTATAAAAATAACTACATCACTGTCCAAACAAATCTAAAGTTTCAAAGCAATAAGGAATTTTATTATTTGACCGGTGCCTGGGTTATATATCTCAACAGGGTTTAAGTTTATTCTGTATTGGTCTCTTCCACTTAACAAATATTTTAGTAGAGCTTAAAAGGTAACCATGGTTACTGAAATAAAACTCCTTTCATGTGTGAAGATAGAGGCTGAGCACGTTTGAAGTGTTACTCATACCGCTACATCTTAAGAGCATTTAACAAATTGGACTTGTCTTCACCGTTCTGCTTCAGATGACTTTCGTCATTATTTGAATGGCATGTACTTCTTCATCTGAAGTACCTGCTGCTGCTTCAATACTTGTAACCTGCCTTGATATCACAGTTAGGAGAAATTTTCCTGCCCTCCTGCTTGATGCTTTCCTCCCCATGAAATTCATTTTCAAGTAAATAGCCTAAGAAGTGGTTTTATGAGCATTAAACAAGCAATTCTTCAGTACATTAATTTTGAAAGCATTGGTTGCCAGTGAGTACAAAGAAAGAACAAATTTCAAGGCTGACATTTTCTAGTCTAGGGACAAGAAGGCATTTATCTGAAGATTTTCTCATGCAGGCAACTGGACAGTCATTTAATAAAACCACAAACAACAACTATAATAATTATTGAATGTAAGTACATTATGCAAAAGACATAATTTTTTACTTATAATATAGCAGCTTCATAAAGATTTTATTATCTCAATTAAGCATCCCAACTACTAAGTGCCAGTCTCAAATCTGAGTCCCAAACTCTGCCTATTGCATCTCTTGCTACATGCTTTTAAAAATAATTATCAACTAACAGTTTTGTTACTTTTTAAGGCACTGAGATGTTTTCTTCTAAAAGGCTTATATAGAGAGTTGCTATGTTATCTCCCTATGTTTTAGTAGACTTTTGCACATGATTTTTCCCTTGCTTGTGAAATATAGATGGAAACCAGAAGAACGACTGTTGGTAGCCTCTATTTTGCCTCATTTCCTACTATCCTACCTAAAAACTAGTAAATGTGTTTTGGTGTAATTTTTGTGGAGGTAATATATCTAAGAATCAATATGATATCCTCATCAAAGTGATGATTATGGTATGGTGGTAGAATTTGCCTTACTATAATCATTTTTCCTTAAGATATCAAGGAAGCATGAAATTTTTGTGTTTTACAATTAACCTAGCTAACTTTGGTCTAACTTATATCTCCTCACTTATAAAAGAGACAATATTTCTTTTTTATGTAAATAAAAGTTTTATTTCTTTGTTTGTAGTAAATAACAGCCTGTATATGCAAGTTATAAAAACAACTGCCTAGGTTTCTTCACATAAACTTTGCCTAAAACCACTGAATTTACACTTGGACTTGTTAACATCTGACTGGTGCTTAAAATGGGATAACGAGGCTTGGTATCTCTGTCTTCATATTGTGTTTGTCCACACTGCTGCTTTCACCTTTGGGTCAGATTCTACTGAACTCTATATGGAATTATGCTGATAAGTTTTAAAATGTTTAGTTCAAGACCATAATATATGAAGAAATTGACCTGCTGTCCATTGGAATGGATGTATAATTCCCTTCTCCCATCCTTGTGCCTTTTCAGCAGCTCAATTACCTAACATCCCTTAGCTTTAGTCTGAGACTTGTTTGCTCAAAATGATGACGTCAACAGCAGGAGAAACTCAGCCATTCTTAGGCTAAGTTGACGGTCCACTGACCTACAAAGTCAAGGCAAAAATAATAGCACACAAGAAGTAAACATCTCCCAGAGCATGCTCCTGGCCAGTGGAAAATTACCAAACTTCAGCCAACGAAGAGAGAGTATTTCTAAATTCACTAGGCTTCATAAGATTTCAGGGAAGAAAACAGGGCAAGTACTCACTGGAAGAAGAAATGCCCTTCACAAATGTGTATTATTGCAATAGTGACTAAATCTGAAAATGCCTTTCTCCATTTTATTGTTTCTGAATGACATATGACTGAATCATGAATCCAAATGCTGATTCTTTTGATGAAGTGTTCCCAATCTGCTTTCCACAAAAACCCACCAAGCGCTGGGCTGTTGACATGATTCTAAAGAAAATATGAACAGATTCCATTTGAATACACTTTGAAGAAAGAGGAGATTCAAAACATAAAAAAATTGTTAAAGTGTTCACCAATCCTAAAAATGTAATGTTATTCTTCTCTTTGAGAGTGAAGTATTTAGGAGAAGGACAATAGCTGGTGATAACACTACTGTCTAAGTGCAGAGAACATAAAAAGTCAAACTCCAAAGGCTGCCAAAAGATATTAAATAAAAAACAACTATAAACAAAGTTAATCCTCAAAGATTAAAAAAGGCAAGAAGCTGTCAAGACAATATCCATAAAGCAGAATAAATTTTGAATTGTCCTCAGTCCTTGAGACACTATATTAGGATCAGAATCTTGTCAAAAACTAGACCGATGATAATTTTTTAAAAGCCTGTTCAGTTCTCAACCTGTACTTAGACTATATGCCATTGAGCTTCCTTCCTTCCTTCCTTCCTTCCTTCCTTCCTTCCTTCCTTCCTTCCTTCCTCCCTTCCCTTTCTCATACATTACATCCAGACAGCTACATATGGACATAAGCTTCCCTTCCCTCCACTCTTCCCAGTTCTACCCCACAAACCACCCCTTCCCCCAGACCCACTCCTCCTCCTTTCCCCTTATGAAAAGACCAGGCCTCCCAGGGATAGCAACTGAACAGAACAAGGTACAATAAGATTAGACCCTCACATCAAGGCTGGATGAGCCTTAACCATTTATGGGTTGTTAAGCCGGGTCAGGGGCTGGAATCAAAGGAATTCCTTCTTTTCTGTTCTGTTATTTAACCATTTAATGATAATCACAGCAATTGTGCCTGCTTATTTATACCTTGGGCTGTAATTTCATCTTATGCCCTTTATTTTGGTGCTCAAATTGTTTCCATTTTGGTCATTATGAAAGGGTCAGAGTGACTACTGAAACTGAGAGACCGTCACTGTGCTCTGGAAAATGAAAAAAAAAAGAGGGTGGGGTTTGCTACCTGGAGGGAGGGTAAAGTGCCCAACTGAAAAACAGGAAGCTTCAGTACTAATCTTAATTCTGAACCACTCAGCTCTGGGATTCTAAGTCAGCCAGGTAGCCTGTAAGGCATTGTAAAGTAGAAGTTCTAAATAAGAAATAGAGTCAACTGTACCCAGAAGATAATAAAAGCAATAAAATGTGTGTGTGTGTGTGTGTGTGTGTGTGTGTGTGTGTGTGTGTGAGAGAGAGAGAGAGAGAGAGAGAGAGAGAGAGAGAGAGAGAGAGAGACTTTACTACTTGTGATACTCTGACATGTGGAAGTGAAGTGGTTAGGGGGGAAAATGAGTAAAACACCATTAAGTTGTTGCTGTTATTTTGACGAAATCCCAGATCTTCAACACACCACTATATATCCACAGTTCATTTTTACCGAGATTGCCTTCTTACTCTTTCAAGCCATATGCTATAATTTTTGAACTTGTTCTGTTGTCCAGGGTGGTCTAAAGTTTACTATATAATCCAGGCTAGCCTGAAACTTGCCAAAATCTGTTTCAGCCTCTAGAGCATTGCAGTTACAAGTGTGAGACCCCACATCTGGCTCACTCTTTTACTGTTGAGGAAACCCCAGACTTTATTTGGATTCCACCAGTTTTTCCAATAACATCATTTTCTATTCCAGTTTACCTTGTTGCATTGGTCACCCTGTTTTAAAGACTGTTGGCCATGTATTGCATAGAATGCCCCCTAATTGGGGCTATCTAGTATTATCTCATTGTTTGGACTTAGAGATTTTTGAAAGAAGAAAATCATACTGGAATGAGATGCTTTAATCACATCACAACAGGGGACACCTGACATCCACACTTGGCAGAAAAGTGATACTGTCCTTCATAACTAAGATAAGGGGCTGTTTGCCAGGTTTATCCACTAAACAGTTATCACTTTTATCTTGCCATACTCTTAATAATACTAATCATTCTCTCAATAAACTTAGTCCATACTCTGTGAGAAGATGAAGTGCCAAGTTTTGGAGAAGGGAGATAATCTAAATATTGTATAAAAATAGATACATGGTTCTATGTCATCTACTTTGGGTTCTGTTATGGTTGAAATATGAAAATTCCTACTAAGGGTTCGGGTGACAGATGTGTGATTTGGGAGAAATGACGGAATCATCCTCTGTCTTTATTCATAGCTCGTTCCAGGGGTAGCATTAATCCATATGATGGCATCATTTGGAAGTGGTGGAAACTTTTGGAGGTGGGGAAACCTCTTGAAAAATGTAGGCATATGGCATACATTCTTAGAGGCGATTTCTTGCCCTGGCCCTTTATTCTGTAGCTCCTTTTATCTCTTGCTTACTGTGAGATAATCAACTACCATATTCTCCCACTCCCATGGTTTTCTGTTTTACCATGGACCCAGAAACAGGAAGTCAAGTGGCCATGCATTGAGCCTTCTAAAACTGTGGTCTAAAATAAGTAATTAGTCCTTTAAATGCTTCTGTCAGAAATCTTCTCACAGCAATGCAAAAATAACAAAGAAACATTATAATCAGATATGTCATTGCTCAGTTCTGGCCAATATGGCACATATTAAGATTGCTTGCCTATCAGTTGGGCACACCTTATCCTTTATATTGGTTTTTGGCACTACAAAGCTTTATAGCTTCATTTTGTCCCACTGTGTCTCTCTGGCTCCCACCCTAGAATTGATCATTTCTTTGAGAATTGCTTATGCCTTTGAATAAAAAATTGTAATGTTCTTGACTCAATATGGAGAGAATACCCCATAATGTGAAAACAGAGTTTGAGTTTTGACTTACTGAGCATACCACTGCAACAGCTCACCCTAAACTTAGTGGTTCCGAACAACATAAATGTAATCTTACATTTCGAGAGGTCAGAGGTCTGAAATAACTCTTACTGGGATAACATCAAGGTTTCGGCAGATGTGGACTCTTCTAGAGGCCTCAGAGAATCTGATCTTTGCCTTTTTTACCTTCTAAAGGCACCTTGCATGGCTTGACTCTTGGTGGCATAGATCCTATTTTAGTTTAATTTTCCAAATTCCTTTCTCTCCTCCTATTTTCCTCCTTCCTATGTCTCACCAGCTTCCTTTGTTTGCTTTGATTTCTCCTGGGTAATTCAGGTTATCCCTTCATTTGAAGAGCATCTTCAAAACTGTGGTGTTTTTTTGTAAGGTAAAGTGTTCACAGGTTCTTGAAACTCAGCTCGAAACATCTTTGTAGGCTATTATATTGCCTGTCACATAAAGATTAATAAGAACATTATTAGTCCAGAGTTTGATTTTCCAAATTAGCAGTTTAGGAGAGAAGATGACACTGAAAATAAAGAGAATGAAAAACCCTAGACATAAAATTGCATGACAAAATTATTATGAGGGTTCGCAATTGTTATTTTAATGAATAATTAGTTTGGAGTCTTGGCAGAAAAGTGCCCTGAATGTATTGTTGTGATGCTGCTCACCATGTTTGGCAGCTCTGCTTTCAGAAGTCTCTCCCACCTCCTCCACAAATTCACTCTTGCAGCCAACCTTTTTTTTTTTCTTGAGTTCGTGGTGTTTTCTTAACTTCTAGCAAAGCATTAATCCTTCCTGAGATCTTCACACTTAATTTAGTTCTTGCCCAATCTTCTGCATTGCCTCTCTACTAAGGTCCTAAGTGACTTTCCATGCACTGTAGCACAAATTCTTATTGGTCTTAATAATAAAAACCCGGAGTCAGATATGGGGGTAAATGCAGACTGATCAGAAAAGCAGAGCAGCCAGTCACTAGTTCTTACTTCTGTTGAATCTTCAGACTAAAGGGGAGATCCTGTTGCTATGACTCTTCAGACGGAATGCTTCGAGCTCCTGTGTCCTCCCACCTTATGTTCCCCTCTCCACCCAGCTATAACACTGTCTCCACCTCCCTAGTGCTAGGATTAAAGGCATGTGATCCCATGGGATCACATTTGTGTGAGCTCTGTTTCTCTTTTAGACTGATGCAGTCTCGTGTAGCCCAGGGTGGCCTTGAACGAACAGAGATTCACCTGCCTCTGTCCCCTGCGTGCTGGGATTAAAGCTGTACCACCACTGCCTGGCCTCTATGGCTAACAAGTAAGGCTCACTCCACACTCTGATCTTCAGGCAAGCTCTATATGTTACAGCACAAACAAAATATCACCACAACGCACCAGTTATGTTAGTTGTTCTTCTTAAAGGTTGCATTACATCTAATAAATTACTTATTGTGATCTATACAAGTATTATTTATTAATTAATCTTTTCTCTAATAGTTTCATAAATATCTCCTCTCTTCTGCTGAAAGAGCATCCTTGAAGATAATCAATAGGCACCATTTGACAATGACAGCAGCCATTTCTTTTTCTCCATGGATATCTGTTAATATGGATTTTGAGACTTCAGGCTTAGAGAACATGATAGACTGGCTTTTTATTTAACAATAACAATCTCCCTTACCTTCTTTCTACAGGAAAAATAGCATTCTCCTCACCTTTTGGTTGATAAGCTTGGTCAGTGAAAAGAAAAAAAATGACAGAGCAAATTCAGTATCTAAATGTTAAGAAGCCCCAAGTGCTTTCTTCCAGACCATTGCTATGAGGAAAATGGACACGTGAAGTTACAGAGTAGAGACTAGGGCATGTTACAGACCTGCCTCAGTCACCTTGCAGATCTATAGCCAGATTCACACCAAGTATCCTATATACTGTAGATCTTGGGTTTGAAATTAGAAGTTGCTCCTTGAAGGACATTTCCAAATTCAAGAACATGTATATCTCCTTGAGAGTCTCTTGACCACTAGAATCCACTGTGTCCATGCTGATGCAGGCTGGTAATGCCAGGAAATGGACATCTTTCAGAGTAATGTGCTCACCCAGTGACTGACAGGATTTCTGTATATTATTCAATTTTTTTACTCATTAGACAAGGTAATGGAAACACTCACTCTCTAGAATGATTCTCAGAAGTTTCCTGGTAAGTTCAATTCCAGATGGCCCACAGGATCTCTCCCTCCCTCCCTTCTGTCTCTGTCTCTCTCTCATACACTCATTCTTGTTCATCTTCCTTTCCATGTCTTACATCCCTACCCTTTGACTGGCATTTTTTATACAAGAGTTTTGATTCCAGTAATCCCATTTGACTATTGTCTTGATATACCGCATACGATGGCTGCCTACCTACTCAGGTAACCAAAACCCCAAAAAGCATAAGAACTGAGGAGAAATTGGAAAGAACTTATCTTAGGGTAGCAGAGAGGTCCTTCCTTCCCAAGGATTCATACCATCAAATTCCAGCTCCAAGAAGGAGGGAGAACATGAGCAAGAAAATCAGGACCACGAGGGGTGCACCCACCCACTGCGACAGTGGGGCTGATCTATTGGGAGCTCACCAAGGCCAGCTGGACTGGGACCGAATAATCATGGGATAAAACCGGACTCTCTGAACATGGTGGACAATGAAGGCTGATGAGAAGCCAAGGACAATGGCACTAGGTTTCGATCCTACTGCACGAACAGGTTTTGTCAGAGCCTACCCTGTTTGGATGCTCACCCTCCTAGACCTGGATGGAGGGGGGCTGACCTTGGACTTCCCACAGGGCAGGGAATCCAGACTGCTATTCAGACTCGAGAGGGAGGGGAAATGGATTAGGGGGAGGGGGAGAGGAGTGGGGAGAGGGGGAGAGGAGTGGGAGGGTGAAGAGGAGTGGGGGAGGGGGAGAGGAGTGGGAGGAGAGGGAGGGAAATGGGAGGCGGGGAGGAGGCAGAAATTTTTTTCAACAAAAAATAAAAAAAAAATTTCCAGCTCCACCAGAGATTCAACATTTGCTCCCCCTAGCTAGTGATACTGTGATAGTCAAAGAGTTATATACAAGCTCTTTAGGTAAAGAGGTACTTCTTGTCTTCCTCAGTATTTTTTCTCTGCTACTCTCTGTAGATAATTTTGGAAATGTAATGGCAAGAAGTCATAGCTCAGAACTTCTCATGTTCCTCCTCACCAGTAGAAAGCGTTGCTGCATATTACCTTTGGTTTGGTGGCAGTTAGCTGATGACCTATAAATAAAGTCTGAGGTTGAAACTTTTACTTGGGCCACCAGATTCTTGAAATATATCTATCATGCAAAACACTATTTTTCCAAGCGGAGAAGATCTGACAATACAAAGTAGGAAGGAAAAATGAACTCAATCATGTTCATATCAACTCTCTCTCAGTGAACAGATTATGGGAGTATGAATTCAGAGACGAACACAATTCAAGCACTTGGTTGGTGGTCATTTTAGTGTCAAAAATTTGTCTATCGGAGAATTAGCTATTAATATGAAGCGAAAATTTAGCTTTTTCTCTTGTCATCTGCCACTGCAGAGTACAAGTCAAAATGCTTGTATATGATTATGGAACTTTCATGACACTATTACAAGTTCCTTTGACAAAACCTGTGAGCTGAGGAAAGCTATTTGCTGAAGAGAGATGGTTACCACAAAGTCCTCAGCGTTTTATATTGTTGAGTTATTTCAGTTCTTAGAGGTCAGAATAAAATCCTCTTGGAAAAGCAAGATGACACAGTGCCTGTGTAGCTGTTCAGAGCTCTTAACCCCATGCAAGAATATTAAGCCTAGATAGCTTAGAATTATAGGGTTTAGTTGATGTCACCTCCCTGGTATCCCTAAAGGAGAGAAGTATAATACAAGGATTGAAGGGGATAGGCTTATCCATCATACACTATAAAGTCAGGTTTTCATAAAGGTCTTATCACAAAATGAGGCTTCTTTTTTTTCAACAATGAAAAGAACAAGAAGTGAGAATGTGCTTCCAAATGGCTATAGTCCCATTGATGCACAGCATAAAATGTTACAGCTGCAAAGGACCTCAGAATGATCTCATCTAATTCTCTATATTTTACGAATCCAGAAGTGTATCCACTTGATGCCCGTACAATCACTTTCATTATCCACCACTGTGTCACTTCACAGAAAAAAAATATTCTTAGAGTTGCAGCCTTATGATCATGCAGCCAGAAACTCTCTGCCCTTGAGCCGTGAGAAAAGATAAGGACAATGGCAGTGGTGCAGATGAATCTTTTTGTGTGCAGTCAGTCTGCATGGACATTTCATTTACTAAAGAGGAGGCATTTTACATTGCTTTATAGATCACACTCTGTAAAAATCTTTTCAAGAGCTGGAGGAAGGAGAGTGAGGGAGTTAAAGAATTGCCTTACTATTTTACCTTCTGGATATTTGGAGGTTGGAGAAAGCTAATTCTTAGAATTAAAAGAGAGAAACAGAAATGGAAACATTGAGGTTGAGGACTATCTCCGTTACTGAATCTGTATTCATCACTCTTATCTGTTTCCCTGTGGCAGAATTAAGAAATTGTCCTGGAATTATTATGCATACTGTACTTACCTAAGATTAAAATACTGAAAGCAGGGCTGGAGAGATGGCTTGGTGTTTGCTATGTAAACATAAGTACCTGGATTTGGCTCCCCAGCAATCATATGTTTAAAAAAAAAAAAAACAGAGCTGGACACGGCAGTGTGAGCCTGTGTCCCCAGTGCAGGAGGAGATGGAGAAGTGTGGAGAAAGGCAGTTCATAGAAGCTTATTGTGTAGTCACTATGGTCAAAACAGTAAGCTTCATTTTTTAGTGAGAAATTCTGTCTCAAAAAATAAGCCAGAGGGGCTGGAGAGATAGTTCAGAGGTTAAGAGCACTTGTTGGTTTTGCAAAGGACCTGAGTGCAATTCCCAGCACCCACATTGTGGCTCACAACCATCTATAATTCCAGATCCAGGGAATCTAGCATCTTCTTTTGGCCTCTGCAGACCCCAGGCAGTCACATGGTATACAAACATACTTGGAGACAAATTACCCATCCATATAAAATAAAAATAAATAAATCTAAAAAAATATAAAATGAGGTAGAAAGACCCTCATGGATCAGGTTGGTGAAAGTCAGGCCCAGGTTGGGGGCACTTGCTTCCTCATGACCCCAAGATTGACTGAAGACATCCACAAGCCCAACAGGCTGGAGACATAGGAGAGAAAGATAAGTGGATCAGTCATGTGTGGTGGAAAAAGGCATAACTGAAGTAACAAAGGCAGTGAGAAACAGACTGATGTATGTGACTTGCTTGTCACCCAAGGCCACAGTGACATTCAGTCCCAGGCTGATGCCAATGACCATGTCTTTCTGAGTCCATGGTTCTACCACAGTCAGGGTCTGTGTTGGCATCCATGGCCCATGTTCCTGCCAAAGGCCACATGGATGCCCTAGGATCTGGGCTGCCATCTGTTGTCATGTTAGTGGCTGCCTTCACTGCCACCCAGTGCCATGGTGACATCTAGGCCCAAGCTGTTGCTGAGGACAGTGTCTGGGTCTGTGGTCCTGCTGCAGCTGGACTCTGTGACGATCTTCATGGCCCATGATATTACAGAAGCTCATAGGAACCGTGTATATGGAAATCCAAGGGCCATACTGAACCAGCACCACCCTATGCTGACAATGGGAGAGCTGGCCCTGCTACTGGCTGGCCACTGCACCAGAAGAACTGGTCCCATCCTGATGTGGAATTTCCCTCTACATGCTGTGAATACCATTAGTTAATAAAGCAGCTACTTTGAGCCTATTGCAGTGCAGAATAAGGCAAGGTGGAAATTCCGAACAGATAGAGGAGGAGAGAGTAGGCAGAGCCAAAAAGAAGCCATAACTGCCACAGGAGATGGATGCCAGATGCCAAACAGAACCTTAACAGTAGGCCACAACCATGTGGCGATACATGGATTAATAGAAATGGGTTTATTTAAGGTATAAGAGCTAGCCAGTAATATGCCTAAGTAATTGGGCAAGCAGTGTTCTAATTAATACAATTTCTGTGTGATTATTTCAGGTCTGGCCAGCCGGGAATGAACAAGCAGCCTCCAACTACACCATCCCTCACAAAAGAGCTTGCCACACAGTCAGGAGAGGTGGTCCCACCCCTCACTACGGGTGTGGGAGATCTGCTTTGATTGTATGGACATACAATAGCAGGCTCTGTTCCTTACATGAGGGAGGCAGTCCCAGTAGGCTGGACTGACCAAATCAGCTACCACCCAGACCCACATTCTGGGCTTTAGTTTGGTCCACCCCAACATCAACCACATCCATGACCTGCCAGAGTGTGTAAAAGAAAAGGTCCTGTAGAATCATAGCCAAGGGATTTTTGTGGGGGCATCAGAAAGATATCCAGGAGGAGTTTCAGTGAGGAACCACTGTTGATGGTATGCCAGAGGCTTTGAACCAGACCAACAACTCATTACTATGAACATTTGCAAGTAAAGCAGAGATAGTGTGTAATACAACCCCAGCTCCCAATGCCACTAAGACAAATGAAGAGGTATTAGAGAGGCAGGAAAAATGGAGAAGTGAAGTGGGTTTTTGTTTTTAATTAATAATTTTAAAATTTTCTTTTGGGGACCCTATGGGGTACAGGTAGATATGGAGGGACTGGGAAATAAGCAGGATTGGGGTGTATGAGATAAAATTCCCAAAGAATCAACTTAAAAAATATGTTTAAAAAATGAAAGATAGAGTGATAGAGGAACATACTTGAAGCCGACCCTTCCTCTACCTGCCATATGTGCATGTTTGTGTGCTTGTGATGCTTGCACACACACACACACACACACACACACACACATACACAAAAACTATCAGACATTTTATAGTCAGATAAGACTCCAGAAAACGTAACTGGAAAGTGTTTAGTCACAGTGTTGTGCTTTGGAAGAAAACAGGAATAACGAAAGTCTACAAAATGGGAAAAGTGATCAACTATTTTTTTTAAAGGAAAGAAAGAAAATAGAAATGAGGTGAGATAAGAGCATGGATTTCATGAGAATGTGAGGGCAATTAAGAACTGATGGGTCCCTTGAGGTTTTAATTACCAGGAAGTGCTGCTTAAGGAATACCTAGTCTTTCTCATGGAGGCCTCCAAACCCCGCCTCTTTTTGGTGTGATCCAATTCCCTATTTAATAGTTCTTGCCCTACAAATAGCTGCTGGATTGGAGATCAAATAATATACTTGCTGTTTTTAAGACAGTAACTGTAGAGTATGAACCTCAATGAATGATGATCTCTTTTTACTGCAGTTCTAGGATATGTTAAGTATGCCCGGAGGCTCTGGTGATAGAAATGACTAATAAATGTGATAAACACCATTTTCAGGGTTTTCAAAGTCAGAAAAGCCTATTATACAAATCTCAGAAAACATTTTTGACAGGAACAAGTGTCTCCAAGTCCAATTAGGCATTATTTTGCAGCCTCCATTTTTGAACAACAACAAGAATAAGAAACAATATTAGGTCCTATGGGATTCAGCAGTATGCAAAGCAGCCTTTTGAAATCAACATAATTTCGAGAGTAATTTTTAGAAGTAATAGAAAGCTAACGTGTTTTACATTTGGCTATGGCTCAAGAAAAGGAGTAACTATCATCACAGTATTTTAACTTCTCATCATCACTATTATTATTTTTTCTGTGGAAACTAACCAGAAATTGCTGAATAATAGATATACCTCTCAGGTTGAGAAGTTATTTCCCACCTTTAAAGGAGAAAATGGAAATTGTATAGCAAATATTATTTGTAAAGTAGTTAGGTAAAATACATCTGGGAAATAAGGATATTATGTTCATTCACATTGTTATCACAAAGTAAGTGCAGGGAAACTCTGAGAAGAGGCCATTAATGCATGTTCCATCAGCAAAAAAATCAGTAAGACTGAAAAGTAAGAAATTACAGACTATCAGTGGCACGGTTTCTCTCTATTAAAATAGCCCTGAACTGAATGAGGTATCTGAGGGAAAGGAAATGACCCTTGGAGAAAATGTGACTTCACCAACCCCATTAGTTGCAGAAAATTCCTGTGTCCTGTCCTTGTATCACATAGTCTCACTGCTGAATGCTGGACCACATGTAGACATTCATGAGGTGTATGGACCATTAGGAGAAAGCAGAAGCGACATAATGAATAGTTGATGATCATTCGCACTTGTAGGCAGCATATACTTCATTATTTTAAGGCAGGAAGAGAAAGTTTGTAAAATACATTGTGTCTGACACACACACACACACACACACACACACATACACACACACACACACACATACACACACACACACACACACCCCTTTCAGCTGGAAGTCCTACAAATAGTATAAAAACAATTTTAAAGTTTCTAAAAAATGAAAACCGCAAGGTGCTACAGCTGAAGTTGTGGAGAAATGAAAGGATGCAGTACATTGGAGTAGAGACTTCAAGTGGCATCATTTGCATGTTTTCTCTGTGTCTGCGGTACCTCATGATAGTAGGCAAGCACTTCACCACTGAGCCTGTCTCTTCCTTGTCTACCTTGTCTCTTCATCTCTTGAAAACTCAGCATGCATGAAATAAGATGTCACCAGAAATTTAATGGTCAGGGGAACTGGTAACTCCGATAAGCCCAATCTTCCAAATAGATATTTAACCCTATATTCTTTCTTTAAATTTTCTTTTCTCATTTTAATTGTTTAAATAGGAGTGTGCTATACAATTTTCCCCACTCCCCTTCTTTCCTCCCCTCTCTTCTACTCTCCCCCTCTGCCCTCCATACTCCCAATTTATTCAGGAGATCTTGTCTCCCCCCCCCCCCCCGCCCCTTCCTAGTTGGATCCATGTATATCTCTCTTAGGGTCTTCTTTGTTACTTGGGTTCTCTGGGGGTTAGTATAATCCTATATTCTTTTTTTAAAATTTTTTCATTCAAAAAATTTTACACTTCTTCCCCTCCCGCTCTCCCACTCACCCTCCTCCCTCCCCCTCCTTCCTTAAGAGAGGGCAGGGAACCCTGCCCTGTGGGACGTCCAAGCCCTCCCCCCCACACCCAGTCCTAGGAAGCTTTGCATCCAAATAGACAAATAGACTAGGGTCCCAAAAAGCCAGTACATGCAGTAGAAACAAGTCCCAGTGCCTTTATCAATGGCTTCTCAGTTAGCCCCCATTTTCAGCCACATTCAGAGTCCAGTTTGATCGCATGGTCATTCAGTCCTGGTCCAGCTGGATTTGGTGAGCTCCCATTAGAATAGGCACACTTTCTCAGTTGGTGGACCAACCCCTCGTAGTCCAGACTCTCACCTTCTCCCTCCTTCTGCTCTTCAATTGGACCTTGGGGGCTCAGTCCGTTGCTCTGATGAGGGACTTTTTTACTATCTCCATTCGTCGCCGGACAAAGACTCTATGGTGATATTTGAGATAATCATCAGTGTGATAGTGGGGCAAGGACAGTTCAGGCATCCTCTCCTCTGCTGCCCAAGGACCTAGCTGGGGACATCCCCATGGACACCTGGGATTCCCTCTAGAGCCAAGTCTCTTGCCAACCCTAAAATGGCTCCCTTAATGTAGATATATTCTTCCCTGCTCCTATATCTGTCCTTCCTCCATCTCCACCCTCCCACTCCCCCCAAGCACTCTCCAGTCTTTCCCTTTTCCCTTCTCTCTCCCCCTCTTCCCTTTCCCCATCCCCACCCCCATGCTCCCAACTTTTGCCCGGAAATCTTGTTTGCTTCCAATTTCCAAGATGATCTATATATGTTTTTCGTTGGGTTGACCTTGTTATTTGGCTTCTCTTAATGTCCTTTGGCTTTTCTTAATGTCCTTTGTTTATGGCTAGAGTCCACTAATGAGTGAGTACATTTCATATTCATCTTTTTGGGTCTGGGTTATCTCAGGATAGTGTTTTCTATTTCCATCCATTTGCATGCAAAATTCGAAGTGTCATTATTTTTTTACCACTGAGTAATACCCTAATGTGTATATATTCCACACTTTCTTTATCCATTCTTCCATTGAAGGGGCATCTAGGTTGTTTCCAGGATCTGGCAATTACAAATAATGCTGCTATGAACATAGTTGAACAAATGCTTTTGTAGTATGATTGGACATCTCTTGGGTATATTCCCAAGAGTGGTATTGCTGGATCCTGAGGTAGATTGATTCCTAATTTCCTGAGAAAGTGCCACACTGATTTCCAAAGTGGTTGCACAAGTTTGCTTTCCCACCAGCAATGGATGAGGGTACCCCTTCCTCCACAACCTCTCCAGCAAAGGCTATCATTGGTGTTTTTGATTTTAGCCATTCTGACAGGTGTAAGATTATCTCAAAGTTGTTTTGATTTGCATTTCCCTGATCGCTAAGGAGGTTGAACATGACCTTAAGTGTTTTTTGGTCATTCGAACTTCGTCTGCTGAAACTTCTCTTTTCAGTTCAGTACCCCATCTTTTAATTGGGTTAATTAGAATTTTCATGTCCAGTTTCTTGAGTTCTTTATATATTTTGGAGATCAGACCTTTGTCTGATGTGGGGTTGGTGAAGATCTTCTCCCATTCAGTAGGATGCCTTTTTGTCTTAATGACAGTGTCCTTTGCTTTACAGAAGCTTTCTTAAACATATGAGAAGACACCAAGCATTACCAGGCACATAAGGAAAATCTTGAAATACATTGTTAAGCACAATAGCAATATCTTAGGGAAAAAAGCAAGTTAGAGTTCACAAATTAAAGAAAACTTAAAGACATATTATTTGTATCACCAGAGAAGATATTAGAAACAAATAAAGGACTAGGATATTAATTCCTCAAGCAGAATTTAGCAGATTGAAAATCAAACTCCAACACATGGGTTGAGAGATTTTAAGAACTTTTTTCGTAAGTGATAAATCTTTTTATCCCTGCACAACCCACTTCTACTTTGATGTCTTATGTCTATAAATATTATAGAAATCTACATTATGCATATAAAAGAAAGCATGCATCCTCTAAACTAAACTTAGGAATTGTTCTAGGTCCAGAGAATCAGCATTTTCCACAGACAATTGAGAAAACTATTTCCCATTCCAGATGGGAGCGAATGTAATAAAACCACATACTAATAATCAGAAATTTGAGTGAGGACAGGGTTCTCTCTAGCAATGTCAGAAGCTACAAGAGAATAGATAGAGCAGTGCTTTAACGTGATTTCCATCCCAGTTATACACCCAAGCAAATTGTCAGTCAATTGGGAAAACATTATATAACATTTAATATTCAATGAGGAAGTCACTGCAGGTATGCAATGAAACAATTTGTCTGTATAGCACCCAGGGACACTAGCTCTGGAGCAAGGGGAAAGATAACCTTCACTGTGACAGCAGTGCAATAGGCATGGAGACAACTCATCCAGAATAGAGCAACATCAACCTAAAGACACCAAGAAAGGAGGCTGGGGCAGTAGTTCTGTGGTTGGGAACTTGCAGAGTGCTAGAGAAGTTCTGGGTTCTGTACCCGGTATCGCAGAACAAAAATGAAACCAAACAAACATTTATAGATGTTTCTAAATAAAAAGTGAACACTATGGAACAACTGGTATGACTGGAAATCTGGAGAACAGAGTCAAGCAAGCGACAGACTTGAGATTTAAGATCTAAGATTTAAGATCTAATGTAGGATACAATACAAGAAAAGCTAGCACTCTGTGCAAAAAGAAGGCAATTACCTTTTTCATAAGAGAATGAAGAGTATATTAAAGGAAAAGCAATCATATTTTAGTACAAAGCTCACTCATGAAAACAGTTACATAGTCAGAATAAGATAATCAGTATTGGTCTAACTAAAATTAAGATATGGGCATTGAGAAAAGGGGAGCACGTTAGCTGTTCATTTTCTACAGTGAAAAGTCAATCTCTAATTCCTCAACCACAACATAAAGAAATAGCATTATCCAGCGAAATGTGCTATTTGAAGCTATGAGATAGTTAAACAAAAATAAATCAATCAAGGAGAAAACAGTCTTCTCTGGATGCAAGGATGGTGCTACGCTTTTATATAAACGTAAAAGTAAATGTGTGCATTATGTATGCCTTATAACTTTATAGTGAAATGAAACTCTGATAAAAATAACAGGAACTAAATTATATTCCTTCTGTATGGCTAGAAATTCTTTTTTACAAATTAATGCAACATGTTATTAATCATTTGAGAATTTCATATAATGTAATTTGATCATGTTTACCGTCTACTCAACTCCTTCCCCTAACTCCTCCCAGATCCACTCCCACCTCCCCCCTCTCTCTTTTCCTTCGATTTTTCTTTAATCATTATTGTTACATGGATACATAGATACAAATATATGAGTACAACCTGCTGAGTTTCTCTACTGTTGCTAGTATGCATAGGTTTTTCAGTGCTAACTACTTGGAAATGGCTAATCAATTAGGGTCTTATCGTTGGAGAAAACTAATCCCCCCATCATCAGGCATCAATTATTTATCTAAGGGCAGGACTTTGTGAAATTTCCTCCATCAAAGATGGTATGTCCACTCCTGTTGTCATTGATCAGATTTTATTTAAGCAGCTATATTGTTAAGGTATCAGGGTATAACTGTAGTTTCTAAGAGGCACAGCCTCACAGCAGACATCCTGCTCCTCTGGTTTTTATGATGTTCCTTGAGCCTTAGCTGCAGAAATTGTATTTTGGATGTATCAATCGCAGCTGAATATCCCATGATCAGTTGCTCTTTGTATGTTGACCATACAAAGACATTTGTAATGGTCTTTGCTACAAAAAGAAGCCTCTTTAAGAGAGAGAATGAACATAAAAGTTAGGTGGATTAGAGAGGGGAGGAAGATCTGGGAGGAGTTGGAGGTGAGGAACAATATGATCAAAATATATAGCATGAAAAATTTTTAATTGATAAAAGACAAAAAAACCCTTCTTTGATGAAGGATCAGAGCTACACTTCTCTGTGCATACAAGGATAAGTATTCAAATGAATTTTGACATTATACTGGTTTAGGCTTAGTGAAAGGTTTTCCTCTACTTCCCATGGCCTCACCAGCCAAGGTTGGTTAAATACCAGTACAAGACATAAAAAACTCTTACGTCCAAATCTCTATGGAATAGGTAGATTTATTGTCAAGAATAGCTAAAACAAATGCCTGGGTCAAAAGGTTTTTTTCTTCTGAGATGTAAATTTGGGGCTAGAGCTGGTAAAGTTCTTGCCTTGCATACACAGGACTCTGGATCAGATATTTAGCACTGCATAAACCAAGCATAACAGGAGTTCTCAGACAGTGGAGGCAGGAGGATTCAAAATTCATTGTCGTTATTTTTGGATACACATCCAGTTTGTGGCCAGCCTGGGCTACATAAGGCCCTGCCTCAAAAAAGAGCATGTCATAAATCTAATTTGCCATAAACGATAAGAAATCAGGCTGTCATTGTAAGTCAGTGGAGGAGCACTTGTCTAACACAAGTAACATCAATGCGTTTGTTTTTAAAATCATCGATTTTCCATTATAGATAACATTGAACACTGCAGTTTCTCTCTAGAGAGTAATAACGAAAATTATATTATAGAAATTGTTTCTATAACTTTCATAAGGTTTTATGCCATTTTGGAAGAGGTGTGCTTTTGTTAATTTTACATCTGAGCTTCAGTTCTCCTGCCTCCTCCCAGTCCCTCACCCCTAACTCTACTCTGTTTCCACCTCCCAATCTACTCCACCTCCATTTCTGTTCAGGAATGGGCAGGCTGATATTAAATGGATATTAAAAATGGCATATCAAGTTGCAATAAGATTAAGCACCACCTCCATGTATTAAGGTTGGGCAAGGCACCCCAGGATGAGGAGTAGTTTGCTCAAAGTCAGCAAAAGAGTCAGAGACAGGCCCTGTTCCCACTGTTAGGAGTTCCACAAGAAGAACAAGCTACATAACTGTCACATATATGCAGAGGGCTTACCTAGCTCAGTCCTATACAGGCTCCCTGGTTGTCAGTTCAGTCTCTGTGAGCCCCTGTGAGCTCAGGTTAGTTGATTCTATGTATTTTCTTGTGGTGTACTTGAACCCTCTGGCTCCTAGAATCCTTTCTCCCCACCTTTTTTGCAGGACTCCCCAAGTTCCACTTAATGTTTGACTGTGAGTCTGCATCTGTTTCCAGCAGCTGCTGAATGAAAGCTCTCTGATGACAGGAATCTACAAAGATGACCCCAGCTAAGACTCCTAGCAATAGCGGATATGTAGCCTGAACTGGCCATCTCCTGTGACCAGGCAAGACTTCCATTGGAGGGACTGGGACACTAACCAAGACATATAAACCTTGATCTACAGTCTGCCCTGCCTACAGGATGTGCTGGGATAATGCTGGCTTAGAGATTGAGGTAGTGGCCAACCAATGACTGATCCAGCCTGAGACCATCCCATGAGAGTAAGACCACCCCTGACACTGTCTGGAGCACCCAGAATCCCACGGGCTGGATTACTCAGAGATTTAGGATAGAACCAAACAAGACTTAAGAAAAATGAAATGATAATGCAATGTTTCCTGGTGATATTATGCTATACTCATAGACTGGCACCTAGCCCAATTGTCATCATAGAGGTTTTCATATTTTTATAACACGGAAAATCATAAAGGTGTCTTCTAAAATGGATGAGTGCTCAACAATAAAACCATCCTTTCTCAAACCAAATTAATTGTTAGAATAAACTCATTTCCATTAGGTTTCAAAAACCATGAAATTACAAATAAGTAACATATTCGATATAGGAGCAAACAAAATAACTTTCTAGTCATTCATATGCCACTTAAGCCTAGTACTGGCTAAAGACATAGAAATATAAACAAGTGAAATGGAAACGAACAATTATGTCAACATAGCTAATATGTAAACTGGACTGCGGGAGCAGAACAGAGGGTATAACTAGCTTCTTGAATGTGAAGTGGGAGTGTTTCTGGAAGAAAGACCCCTTCTGAAATTTTGCACGCACACACACACACACACACACACACACACACACAGAGAGAGAGAGAGAGAGAGAGAGAGAGAGAGAGAGAGAGAGAGAGAGCGTGTGTGTTTTCTGCCTTCTATCATGTGTAAAAACTCAACTTGGGCAGCCATCTTTGAACAGGAAGTGAGCCTTCACCAGACACCAAACCTTCTGATGCTCTATCCACAGACTTATCAGTGTCCAGATCTGTAAGCATTAGAATTCTCATGTTTATAATTTTCAATGTCTCATATTTAACAAAAAAACACAGAACTTAAAATTTACCCATTTCCATACTTTAATTGTAGAGTTGAATAGTGTTCAACATATTTATATATTATCGTGGATCTCTAGAGCTTTGTCATCTTGCGAAACTGAAAATCTAGCAATCCTACTCTCTTCTTAGATTTTTATCTTCTGTTAGGAAAATAACCAAATATTTTAAGAACTATCGTCTCCCACTTCAATCATCCTACTTGGAAGAATTCAAAACCCCAAGCTAAACATGATTTTGAATCGGAAACATTGAGATTTTCCCAAATGCTGGTGCACTGAGGTAGAATTCTCAACTTTATTCTTTTACTATAAGCACTTCAGGAAAGATCTGCAAGGGAGTGTATGAATCAGCCTCTGGTTTGAAAGAAGATCAATATAGCTTAGTGTTCTCAATAAAATCAAACCAGGGAGCCAATTTAATTATTATGCTTCCGTTGAGCTTTCTATCCCCAAAGCTAATTATTTTGCAGTAAGGATCTCCACCTTGATGATAGCCAATGCTATATAATATTTAGAATTCAATAATGTTGCATCTGACTTGAGGGAGTTAAGCTTGGCAAACACACTTTGATTATCTAAAAGCTTCGGGAAAGGCATAAGCCCCAGAAAATGGACAGAACACGTGAGGAAGCAAGCAGGTGAGAAAGGAAATGAGAAAGACACAGTCTACAGGAGGGAGAAAAGGAAAAGTGAGGGAGAAAGAGAAAGAGGAAAGTCTTAAAGAGCAAGAACTGGAGTTTTTAGAATGTCTTCAAATTTGAACACATTTTTTTCCCAAAAATCAAAATTAAAAGTGTTCATTATGGGCACAAGTCAGGTTTATTCTACCCTCTTTCAGACATAATGGGTGCCTCTCTGGCAAATGCATTGAAATTACTGGAGCTGCTAAATGCATTCAATGGAGCGGTTGTGATTCCAGTCAGCTTCATTATCGTAACTTTTGGCACCATGTCTCTAGAGCCTTTCTATGGGTTATTAAACCTCTGAAAGAAAGAAGCAAGTTAGAGGACAGTGCCATCTCTAGCGTTTCCTGGTAAACCCTGGCTTTCACAGGTGACAGTGGAATTTTGTAAAGATTTAGGAAAAGGATGCTAAACAGACCCAAGAAGGGGATTGGCATACAGGGAATGTCTTAGGTTAAGACATGGTCTCAGAAGCAAAACCCATGAGGAAAAAGAGGAAGCAGACTTGGTAGAGGACAAGCTGGGTCTCAAACAACCACAAAAAGGATATCTTAGGATGACTCATATCTTCCTCTTTGTTCAAAAATTTTCCAGGTTTTTGCACTTAAAATCTCAGGTTCTAGAAAACCCGTGAAACTAGGGCAAACCAAGAGAGTTAGTTGAACCTAGAACCTCTGGAGCTCATATGATCTTCTGTAGATCTTGTTATTTCTATTGTGGTGTTGTTGCTGCTGCTGCTCTGGATAAACTCAGGACTTCATGCATATGCTCCACGGGACTCACAACCATCAGTAATGAGATCTGGTGCCCTCTTGAGGAAGAGAACTGGTCAGTCGTCCTCTTCAACTTAGACCATAAAACTTAAGTTTTATGGCTAAGTTCAACAGAACCACCATATATGGGCTACCAATCATGCTTCAGCATTACCAGGGCATAATTTTTTTTTCATTTTTCACAGGCTATATGCCTGGTCCCAGAAATAGCTTGAATCATGACCAGGTGTATGTTTATGCTCCAGATCAACCACTCACTGGATAGAGGGATTTTTCCTACTGTCCAAGGAAGTACTGCCTTGAATGAGGTGTTTCTCTTCAGCTAAGGGAAAATTCTGGAAGGGAACTGAGCTATCATATATCATTTGCTAACTGTTTTAGCAATTAAAATAGTAAATACTTCAGTTCTAAATAGAGAGACATTGGAAGATGGTGACTTATCAGTAAGTTATATTCCAGGCACTCACAACTACCACATAGTGATGGGCAATAGATGAGGGTCCAGTCAGTCCTTTACAGAGCAGTTATATTTGTCTTTGGAACCAAATAAGCCAGACTTAGTGGCCCTTGTCCCCAATTTCTACCACCATGATTTTGGCATTTGAGAAAAGCAAAATGAAGAGTCAACCATCCCTCTGAGAACGATTTACCTTCTTTTAACAAGTCTACATTGTCAGCTGATGAGAAGCAGACAGGCTTCATCCAGCCACTGAAGGAAACAGATGCAGAGACCCACAGTCAAACATTAAGGGGAGTTTGGGGAATCTTGGTGAAGAAAGGAAAAGAGAACTGTAGCAGCCAGAGGGATCAAGGACCTCATATGAAAACGCACAGAATTAGGTAACCTGGGCTCATAGGGGCTCAGAGAAACTGAACTGACAACAAGAGAGCTTACAGGGGACTGACCTTGGCATTCTGCATATATGTGCTAGTGTGTAGCTTGGTATTCATGTGGGACTCCTAACAGTGGGAGCAGGAGCTGTCTCTGACTCTGTTACCTGCTGTTGGGGCCCTTCCCTCCTACTGGGTTGCCTCGCCCAGCCTTCAACCTGTTATACCATGTTTGGTTGATATTCATGAGAGATCTACCCTCCTCCGAATAGAAACGGAGGAGTAGCGGGGGGGGGGGGGGAGGGCAGAAGGGAGATGGGGGAAAGTGCTGAAAAGAGAGGAGGAAGGAGAAACAATGGTTGGATTATAAAAATAAAAAATAAGAGTATATATTTAAAATTAAAAAAAATAAAAAGAGTCCTGATTGCTCCAAATCATCTTCCATCTTCATTTCGACCAACTTAGGAAGTGACTTTTGCTAGAAGGTCATGTGTGTGTCATACACATTGATACAAAATGGCCATCCCTACTTACCAACGCAAATATAGGCCTCTATATGCCAGAAGCAGGTACTCAGCACTCAGCAAATCTATGTTCTTACCCACCCCTCAGTCCACAACCAAGTTCTTTTTTTTTTTTTTTAAATATTTATTTATTTATTTATTTATTACGTATACAATATTCTGTCTGTGTGTATGTCTGCAGGCCAGAAGAGGGCACCAGACCTCATTACAGATGGTTGTGAGCCATCATGTGGTTGCTGGGAATTGAACTCAGGACCTTTGGAAGAGCAGGCAATTCTCTTAACCACTGAGCCATCTCTCCAGCCCCCTCAGTTCTCTCATGTGAAGATGAGGCTAACAATAGTCATTTTTTAAGATTCTTGTGAATATTACATGAAATTTAGATAGGTTGACATATAAGAAGATGATAGATAGATAGATAGATAGATAGATAGACAGATAGACATAGAAAGTAACAGATAGAGATATTAAAGATATATAGACAGGTCCATGTTGAGAGGTACTATGTCTTAAGGGTCAAGAACTCACCCCTTTATTTTATAATTTTGTCTCCATTATTTTCCAACTATATGCCACATGTCCTTGGACAAATTATTGGGCTCTATATGCTTCAGTTTTCTGACTAATAAAATGAGTTATAGTGGGGGTCCAATGAGATTTTTTTCTTCAAATTACTATGACTAATGTTTATAGCACAGATAAAGACTCCGTGTCTGTTAGCTATTATCATTGTATCCAGAATCCTATTACAGTGTTTGTCATATAGTGCTGGTATAATTAGTTGCCCATTATTGATGGAGGTACAGTGTCATCAACTGGGCCAACAGTGATGAAGCTCTTATTGACAGCATTCTCTTTCTGGTATATTGGACTTTTATGGTGGTAAATGTTGAGAGATGCCTTTAGCATCAAACATCTGAGAGGGCCTGGCTTGAACATAGTCCTGGATGTGTACTGGCTCTGTGATTCTAAGAGTGTAATTCCCAGATCAACACAGTGTCTTCTTGGGAATCGGCTATAAATACAAATTCCTGATTTCTACTTCAGACTTAGTAACTTGGAAACTCTGGAGCTGAAATCCAGGGATCTATGTTTTAGCAAATCATCTTGAAAAAGACTGAAATTTGAGAAATGATATCCTCGGCTTTGAAAAGGAGACAATAGGAATATTTACATTTTCCTATGAGATAATGCCTGGTCTCCTTATCAATAAATGACAAGTAATTTCTGTGGAAGATGCCTATGAATGAACATCAGTCTCACATCGAGTGAGGAGTAGCTGCCTCACTGTGTACAACTCATAAGTGAGTACACGCAACTTAGTTTCTGTATTCATGTTTGCCTTGAGTAGATGTTCAACACACAACTATTGGGCTAAAGAGCAAAGAAAAAATATGTGAATGACAAAAGTCCTCAAAGTTTACTATTGCTTAATCCACCAGAACCTCTTCTTAATGCAACTCCATGAAAAAAGACAGCTTTTATATATGGGCCTTTTTTTCTGTACCTTTGTGTGCCTTTCTGGTGGTAGAGACTTAATATTCGGAGGATTAGAGAGATAGGTGTAAGAGCACTCACTAAACAAACCTGACAACCTGAGTTTGATTCCAGTAAGCCATATGAAAAGGTAAATGTAGTGAACCCCATCTGTTATCTCAAATCTACGGTAAGACCAAAGTGGAGACTCACCCAGCAGCTCATGGGCTAGCTAAACTGGAGTATGCTGAGCATCAGAAACAATGAGAGGACCCTAAGAGAGATATACATGGATCTAATCTATATGGGAAGTAGAAAAAGACAAAATCTCCTGTGTAAATTGGGAACATGGGGACCATGGGAGAGAGTAAAAGGGGAGCGGAGAGAAAGGGAGGGGAGTGGAGAAAAATGTAGCTCAATGAAATCAATAAAAAAAAAGAAACAATGAGAGATCCTCAGTGCAGTGGAAGGCAAAAAAAGCACTCTAGAAAGCTGTGCTCTGACCTCCATTGGTGTACTCTAGCAGAAGAACACACACTCACACGTAATGAATAAGTAAATACCATTTTAAGGAAAATATCAGATTTCTATTTCTTTGACTTTTGAGAGTAAGCAGGGTGCCTTGCCTGATGTAACTATTGAACTAAGTGGGTATCCACTGTCTTTCAGGCTAGAGATACTGTTAAGCATCCTCTTAGTTACCTATGAAGCCAAGCCTCCATTTTCATACTGAAACAGAGCTTTAGAGAAGCAGGGGGAAATCAACCAAAGAATTATTGTCCTTACAAAGGTTTCAATATTTGGTACCCCTTGTTGCTATGAATCACATATACTTGGGAATCTTGCTGTAATCATGCATTTGAAAGTTGTCATAGTTGAGGCAAAAGTTTAAACACTGATATTTTCATTTTCAGATATGAAAGCCCATGGGCGTCCCGTTGGGCACAAATGGCTCTATATTTTCTAAATCTCTCTATGAGAAAATGTGTAAGTCACAATCTTCTGTTCTGAATTCCATATGGCTTTAATTAACTTGCAAAGTGAATAAATGCATTTTCCATTTAATGGAAAAGGCTTTTGGCAGTGGGACCACTTACTTTGCACTAGTTAATGGAGCATTAAGAAAAAGACAGAGAAATACTAATCATATTTGAAAACACAGCTAGCTTTGGACTAGGCTATTAACCACTTATGGCACCACTAACAAATATGATGCAACCTTTTCAAGTGGAAGGCTTGTTCTACTATTAATATTATCATATTAAATATTAATGAAATAAGCTAATGCTCTAAAATGTCTCTAAAGCATTCTTTAAAAATTAATAGAAAACATTCTCATTTTCCACGACTGACCAATGCCATGTCATCATGTAAAGAATCTTATCATTTTAAACATGAGCCTACCAATCATCACAGCTGCTCTAAGCAAAATGAATAGAATGGACAGAAATGTTAAAACGCACAGTCATAAAACTTGTAGGAAATACTTTTGTGTGTTCTTTTGAAAGGATAGTAAAACTGCATTTATTCAGCACCAAAGGTGCCCGAAGGCAGATTCTTTAAGCACTATTGATCTCTACCCATTGTAGTAAGGGTACTACGCATAGCACCAAGGTCGCTTCATCCCCAGTTTATAAAGATTGGCTTTCACAGCGAACATATAGGACAGTGATGAACGCTACTTCATTTAGAGCAAATGGGAACATCCTGGCAGATTGGAAACTGTATTTGGCAGAGTACATGAGGGCAACTCTTGAAGAACGAGAGAGTTCTGGGTGCATTCCACCATAGTGCACACTGACCCATTGAAGTAATGGAGATATATTTGTTTTCCTGAGCTTCCTAAACAAAGTACAGCAACTGAATGGTGAAAATAATAAACACCGTTGTTTTTTTTTCTCACAGTTCTGGATGCTGGAGCTCCAAGAACAAGAATGTTGGTAGCACTGGTTTCTTCTTTCTCTCCTTGGCTTCAAGATGACTGATGACCATTGCAGTATGACTGTGTCTGTGTGTCATCCTTTTGTCTTCTGTCTCTTGTCTAAGTATGTCCTTCCTTTGACACTATCAGTTCTGGGGGCTGAAGAGATGGCTCAGTGCTTAAGAACACTTCTGGTTGGTCTTGCTGAGGATTCAAGTTTGGCTTCCAGTATCCACATGATGAAATACAACTGTCTGTAATTCCAGTTCCAGGGAATCCAATATTGTCTTTTGACCTCTGAAGGCACCAAGCATGCACATGGTACACATACATGTAGACAAAATATCAATACACATGAAATAAAATAAATCTTAAAAAGAGTATCAGTCACATCAAAAAAATCACATATTAAACCCACTTAAACTTGGTTACTTTTTTTTTCTACAGGAGATAATCATACAAGTACAATACAATTGTGATGTACTTGGGCTAGGAGTTTAAACACAGGATTTTGGGCAAGGGCACACAATTGAACCTCCAGCAAGAGATGAGATTATTCTAGCTTTAGAAATGTAGCTTCATTCACTAATTAGATGCAGTTGTTCATTCATTGAATAAATAGTTACGTCTCCACTATAATAGTTGTAATCCAATCACTTGTAGGGTGATGAAAGCTTATCTGATTAGGATTTGGCCTTGTCAGAGAATTAAGTAAAGCCTCAATAAGGAAGTGAACGTTTAGGGGTGAGGGCTGAAGATGGGAACAGGAGGGATGAGATGAGAGGACGACAGAAGGAAAGAGTACTGGGAGACACAACTGGAATTGGAGGCCATCTAGGGGACAAGCTAGGAACCCAGGAATCTATGAGGGTGAGCCACTGATCTTCATTATTCTGTCTTGCAGCTGCTGTTGGATGACTTTGAATGGACTTCATAGTGTGGTGAGAATCCAGTATATGTTCACCAACAGATCCAACACTAATCAGTTTGGGGCATGTTGCTTCACTGCTCAAAAATCTATCCTTTTATACAGAAAAGTGTCAAAGTCTATTCTTTTTCCAGATGTTCAATTTATCTTTCCTTTCTTAAAAATTGTAGACCCTCGTTTCTAAACCTGGCAGACCCCTGGAGGGCAAACACAACTCTACCCCAGGTCACTAGACTTGGGCCAGGAAGAAGTTCGCCCAGGAGCCCATCTGCTGCTTTTTCTAAACTTGGAGACTCCCAGAAGAACACAGCTCTGCCCCAGGCACCTCTGGTGCCAGGTAGTCAGGTACCACTTGTAAGCAGGGTCCTGCCCAGTGCCATGACAGACGGAGTGGCCAAGGAGGCCCACACCTGGTGCCGAGCAGATGAGCACTATTATGGTGAGCAAATGTATGGTGCAGTAGGAGAGAGAGAGACAGAATGGTTCATGGTCTGTGGACAGAGTCCTATCTGGAGAGGCGAAAGTTGTGAGGAGCGGGCTGACGTGGGTAGCATGATTACCACCCATGATGATGTTTGGGGCCCATGTCTGGGCTTATGGCCCTGATGCACACACTGTCTGTGACTCCTGATACCACCAAAGGGCAAGAGGATAGAGCTGTATAGAGTTGGCCCTGCCCCACACTCTCACTGGCTACAACATGAGGGAGAACTGGTTTTGTCTCTCATGGGCTGAAACACTCAGGAGAGAGGTCTTACACCTCACCTGGGCAGCACAACAAAGCACATCCTGTTCGCAGGGGCAAGGATGAGCTGACTCTGAGGGTGGGAAAAGAGGAGAGCAGGTTGCATCTGCCATGTAGTAAGGGAAGGATGCCTCCCCTCACTCCTCGCCACGTGCAGCAGGTGGGGGACCTGACCAACCACTCACCACATGCAGCCCTTGGGAGAACAGACCTTACACTTCACCTTGGCAGAACAGTAGAGTTGACCCTGTAGATAGGAAGGGGTGTAGCTGGCACCACCTCCCTCGTCTGTGGTGTGATAGCGGGAATGAGGGTAAGATGTTTCTCCTTGTCCCTACTGTCTCCAGCTGGTGAAGGAGCTGACCCCTTTACCGACTGCACTTGGGGTCTGGGCAGCACTCAGGAGAGCAGGCCATGTGCCTCCCCTGGATAGTACAATAGAGCCAAGCCCCTTGGCAGGGGTGAGGGTGAGCCAGTCCTGAAGTTGTGAGCATGGGAGAGAGCTGTCCTCGTTACTCATCCGGCATGTGGCAGAATGGTTGCAGAAGAGATGTCCTCCTCCACCTCCCACCCCGTCCCTGCCCATCAATGCCTGAGACAGGTGGGAGACCTCTCTGTGAGGTCATACGAGTGGGACAGCTGTTCCTGCCCTCTGCCACCTGTTGGTGGAAGTGTGGGCAAGTCAGCTCCAAAGCTGTGAGCATAGGAGAGCCATCCTCATTACTCATCTGTCATGTGGCAGTGTGGGCGGGGGGGGGGGGAGAAATGACCCCCCCAGGCAGTTGGAAGAGCTGGCCCTGAGGTCATAAGAGCAGAAAAGCTGTTCCTGTCGTTCATCAGATGCAGCACTTGGGAGAGTGGCCCCTATACCTCACCTGAACAACATGATAGAATTGACCTTGAAGGTGTAGATGCAGAACTGCCCCTGAGGATGTGAAAGCAGGAGAACTGGCCTTGCCCCTTGCTCTTTGCTGCAATGGAAGATCTAGCCAGGGCAAGGCAGGAGAGCTCTCCCTGGAGGTGAGGACAAGGGAGACCTGAAGAGCTGACCAACATGGCTACCCAGGCCCAGAACCAGGGTTATGAGTTGGCCCATCCCAATTTGTGATCTGCTGGAGCACATGAAGGGGCAGGTCCTGCAGATCTGAAGCTTCAGGATCTCAACAACACAGAGCAACAGCAGAATAACCAAGAGGAGTCCCAGTGAAGGCCCATTATCGATAGCATAGCTGAAACCAGAGGTCTCGAACCAGACCAATGACTCTCTGCAATGAACACTTGCAAGTAAAGACACATGGAGAAAAGGGCTTATTGCATGGCTCACTGTGCCACACTACAGCTTCCATAACCAGATTGAGTTTTCTTTCTTTTTTCCTTAAATTTTATTTTATTTTTTTTTAAATGGGGGAGATTGCAAGGGCAGAAGTTGGATACGCAGGGATGGAGGAGTGAATGGAATGAAGATGAATGATGTGAAAGACAAAGAATAAATAAGAAAGAAAGTTAAAAAATTCTAGGCCCTCTGCATATATGTTCCAGTTGTGTTCTTAGGTCTTCTGGTGGACTTCTAACAGTGGGAGCAGGAGCTGTCTCTGACTCTTGACTGATTCTGTGACCCTTTCCTTTTACTGTTTTTTTTTGTCCAGCCTTAATAGGAGGGGAGATGCCTAGTATTAAGGCTCTTTGAAATGTCATGTTTGTTTGGTATCCACAGGAGGCCTTCCCTTTTCTGGAGAGAAACAGAAGAGGAGTGGATGGGGGTAGACTGGAGGTGGAGGACAGATTCAGAGGAGAGGAGGGAGGGGAAACTGAGATCAGGATGTAAAAAATAATTAGAATAAAATAAAAATCAATGAATATGGGACAAATTAAGGAGAAAGGCATATTTCAAGAAGAGGAAACAGAGCTGGGAATAGTGGTTCATACTTTTAATTCCAGTACTTGGAAAGCTGAGACAGGGGATTGTCATAAGATTGAGGCAAGCCTAGGTTATAGACTATATAGTGAGATTTATAGGCCAGCCTGCGTGGTAGAGTCAGATTTGATGTAAAAAAAAAAAGCTAAAACAAAATGACAACAAAACCAACCAACCAAACAAACAAACCGAAAAAACTAAGATAATCAGGGTCCCACACGTTAAATAAAGTATCTTGTGTCTATTTAATGAGCAGTAGGGAGCAATTAAAGTATCTTAAATCTGGGGTGGAGATAAATATGGTAGTAACCATACCACTTAAGAGATAGCTGTAGAGTTTCCGTGATGAAGAGACAGAAGTGAATAGATAAAAAATATTTAGATGGTGACATTAGTTATATTAACAAGCGATGGTTTAAACACATGAGTTAAGAATTTTAATGAAAGAGAATGAATGGATGATGATTACTAAGGTGCATTTCAGCATTTGAATCCTGGATGGATGTTGCTGGCATTCCTTTAAACAGACACCAAAAGGATTGGAATGGTATTGGAAGAAAAACTGGATTAAAATGCCTTGTGCTCATTGACATGGAAGCCTTCTGTGATATGATGGGACGGAATTAATATGAGAATGTGTGGATAAAGACAAAGGAACAGAATTGGGTAGATGCCAGGCTTTGCTCTTATGGGAGAATCTCCTGGTACTAAGACTTGAGTTCAGATGGTTTATCTTCAGTTTGGGAGGCAATCTTAGGAAAGGAGAGGAGAGAAGAAGAAGTAGAGGCGGAGGAGGGAAGAGATGGGAGTGGAGGAAAAAATAGGGATAGAAGGAATAAAGAACTGGTTCTGGGGAGCTATTGTTGACTTTACCACCTCTAGAGATATCTGAGAAATAACAGCACAGTTCAGAATTATAACTATCCTAGAAGGTGGGACGAGGTGATGCTTGTTCATCTTCCAACCTTCATGTATCATTGACTGATAGATGTCTCAAAGGGCTTAATTCCCCAACTTTTCTGGAATGCCTACACTGGCTTGAGTAGAATCCCCCACTCCTACATTTGTTTTTAAGATTTATTTATTTATTCTCTATACAGTGTTCTGCCTGCATGTATGCCTGCATGCTAGAAGAAGTCACCCTATTTCATTATTGATGGTTGTGAGCCACCACGTGGTTGCTGGGAATTAAACTCAGGACATCTGGAAGAGCAGCCCGTGTTCTTAACCTCTGAGCCATCTCTCCAGCCCCTAGATTATTAAAGTAGGATGTTACTGGCTGATACTGGAAGCTGGATGCTGAAAGAAGTTGGATGCTGAAAGAAGTTGGATGCATTTGTCCCCAGATAGGGAGGTTAATTGAAGAAAGATGGAGATGATAGTAAGGAGCGAGATGTGAAGTTAGCTGGAGGGAGATAAAAGTTTAGGGAAGGGTATCTTTATTTTTAAGCACAAAATTCACCAGAAGGAAAGTAATGAAAGTGACAATTCACACAAAGCTGACATGTGACCAGTCAAATCTGACTACTGATGTTTTGGACTATTACTGATATATATGCCAACTGTGGTACTCCATTTTTTTCTGTCATTCCACATCATCTACTCTAAACTGCCTTTCGGTCTTTCTCCTTTGGAGGCTACAATGGTGTCTCTCTGACTCTGCCTTTTTTCCTCCTCTCTCTCTGCTTGGATTCTCCACCTTGCTATATTCTGCCCTGCCATAGGTCAAAGTAACTTCTTTACTAACCAAAGGTAAGAAAACATTCACAGCATGCAGACGTGATTCCCACATCAATCTGGAGTCTAGGTTATCCTCAAGTGCATTCCTGTTGTACAGAGGCTGCTTGTTGGTTCCCAGCTGTTCAGCCCCAAAATAATCACACAGAAACTATATTAATTAAATCACTGCTTGGCCTATTAGCTCTAACTTCTTATTAGCTATCTCTTACATATTAATTTAACCCATTTCTATTAATCTGTGTATCGCCATGAGGCTGTGGCTTACCGGGTAAAGTTCTGGTGTCTGTGTTGGGTGGGGCTATATGGCTTCTCCTTGACACCGCCCTCTTTCTCCCAGCATTCAGTTTAGTTTTCCCTGCCTAACTAAGTACTGCCCTATCAACAGGCCAAAGCAGTTTCTTTATTCATCAATAGTAATAACAACACACAGAGGGGAATCCCACATTACATTCACTGGAATTTTTTTCAGTACACAATATAAAAATCATTACATGCATTAGATGGTTTCTTACACAGTTTTTATTTTAATCTAAAATTAAGAAGCTAAACAGAAAGGACTAAAGGATGAAGGATGTTTGACTGCTTTGTGGGTGTATTAAGTGGCTCTGGTATGGAACAATTTCATTTTCAAATGGCAGCAATGGATCAACATAGTCCCCCTTAGAATGATAGTCCCCCCACATATATATATATATATATATATATATATATATATATATATATATATAGTTTTCTGATTGACTGAGATACATTAAAATATGATGTAAGCTAAATTTTTAGATTAATCTTTTCAATTTACACAGAATTCTTTATTCTAGTTCCACTATTGAGCTTGTTCTCTGCCAAAATACCTCATGACCCAGCCAGAAAAAACTTTTAATCTGTCTTTATTTGCATTTCCATTTCTTAAATTTAGCATAGGTTCATCCAAAAATAAATATGTTTGTCAATTTTCAGCGTCTCTTTTACTGAGTCATCAGCATTTAAAGAACAATTGGTAAAGTATGTCCAGGAAATTTTATACTAGATTTTGACTCCTCTAGTTTAACATTGATTCATCATTAATTTATTCAATATTTTCATAAGTAATGATTAAATGTCAGTCAGTATTGCATATGCTTAAGATATAATACATAGCTAATAAAATGCCATAAATACAATAAGGAGGTCTATAATGGTTATGTAACTGTAAATCAACACTTGTTGACATTGACATTATTTGTTATCTTCTTTAGGTAGGTGATTTATATCATAGAGAACAAACCTAGCACACAAACATATTTGGTGTTTATTATGTGAAGTCTATTAGTAGGTGGCCCAGGAGGTTGAACTTTAGTTGCCCATTCTAGGTTTCTCTTTATTAAGTCACTCATCGCTGATTTTCCTTTCCTTACTAGCTCATTTTCTCATCCCCACACAATGGTTCCTCAAATGATCTCCAAAGTAAATTAGTTGAACAAAAACATGATTTTAAGAATGCCTTGAGCTGAAGTAAACCTAATATAAAGTGCTGGTTAGAGTCTATTGTCAACTTGATCCAACCAAGAGTCACGAAATAAGATGAAATCTCAAATGAAAAATTGCCTCAATAAGATTGGCCTGTGACCATATCTGTGAGGAATTCATTCCATTTATAATCGATGTTGGAGGGTCTAGACAACTGTGGGTGGCATCATCCTGTAGTAGTAAGGGCAGCGGCGGGGCTGCGTCCCCACCCGGCTAGCTTATGCCCCGAAATAATAACACACAAACTGTATTCTTTTAAGCACTGCTTGGCCCATTCTCTTCTAGGCTAATTCTCACATATTAATTTAACCCATTTCTAATCATCTGTGTGTAGCACCCCAAGGTGCGCTTACCGGGAAGATTCTAGCCTATGTCCATCCTGGGTCAGAGCTTCATCCCGGGAGCGGGGCATGGCGTCTCTCTCCGAGGCGTCTGCTCCCGAGAGAGCTGTGGAGTCTCTCAGCTCACTTCCTCTTCCTCCCAGCGTTCTGTTCTGTTTACTCCTCCCACCTATCCTCTAACCAATAAAATGGGCCAGGGCAGTTCCTTTATTAGCCAATGACCTTCCTCCATCATCATCCTAAGCAGGTGGGTCCAGATTGTATAAGACAGATGAGCAAGAGTCACGGAACAAGCTAGACAAGTCAGTGAGTGCCATTCTTCCATAGTTTAAAGCAGTGGTTCTCAACCTTCCTAATGCTGCTATTCTTTAATACAGTTCTTCATATTTGGTGACTCCCAACCATAAAATTATTATTGTTGCTACTTGATAACTGTAATTTTGCTGTTATGAAGTACAATGTAAATATTTGATATGCAGGATATCTGATATGTGACCTCTGTCAAAGGGTCATTCTACCCCAAAGTGGTCATGATCCACAGGTTGAGAACTACTGGCTTAAAGCATCTACCTTGAGTTTTTGGCTTGACATCCCCTGATGATGGCCTGCAACCTCTAAGGTAAAATAAATCTTTCCCTCTTTTAGTTGCTTTTGGTCAATGGTTTCTCACAGCAACAGGATAGCAAGCTGAAATATATAGTGACTATTGTAGTCTCAAGAAATCATATGAATATTATATATTGTATTTTACATGCAATTCATCTATTGAAATCCATCTACTTGCAAATCCATTTATACATTTCTTTAAACCACAGTGTCATCAGATATAGTTGTGCACACCTTAAATCCCAGTATTTGGGAGGCAGAGGCAGGTGGTTCTCTCTTTATGAGTTGGAGGCCAGCCTGGTTTGCATATCTAGTTTCAAGAAAGCTGGGGATATATAGAGAAACCCTGTCTCAACAAAAAAACCACTGACAGACATAGAGACAGCAGAAAAGTAAGACATAAAGAAACAAAAAAGGTACAAACTCCCTGAGGCAAAATTTAGATGAAGAGAAACAGGTTTAATTATAAGAGCTAGGAAGAAAAGAGCTAAAGTTAGGCTGAGCATTGAAAACTAATGATAAATCTCTGTGTCATGATTTGGGAGCTGGTTGGTGGCCCAAAAGAAAAAGCCTGGTAAACTGGTTTTCTCCATATAGCAATTATAAAGAATTCATTGCCTTGATATCTAGGGCCCTATATCCAAAAAGTGTGCCTATGCTTTGCTGTGCTGTGTCTCCTGTAAGATGAGAACACTGTGATGAACTGTCAGATCAAGGCCAGATGTCTTCATCCTGTGCGTAACTTCCTATTATTCATATCTGTGCTCACATATTTTTTTTAAAAAGATTGCTTTGGACTATAGCCCAGAAGACAAGCAAGAGACAAACTAATGCAACTGCCTTAAATAATAAGGAAGATTTGTTCTCACATATCAAGAAGTCAGAAGATAGCATGGCTCCAGGTTTTCTTTGACCCATGTTCTTTCCATCTCTTCTCTCATCTTCATCTTCTGCCTTATGGATTTAAGAACCAACTCCTCTAACAGCTCTACACCAACGTTTCGCAAAGAACATCTAAAGGGATCTGGTAGCAATAAAATTCAACTATCTGCAGTCAGTTTTCCCCAGTCAAGATAGACTTGTCTTAGCTCTAAACCAATCACTGGGAAGAGAGATAGACCAGGCCAACTGGCTCAAATTAATTAAGATATACTTCCTGGGGTGAAATTGGCCCTGATCTTCACTGAATTACACAGGCACTTGAGTTTGGAAGGAAAATGGGATTCATTAAGCAAGTAAAGGAGATGGCATGGCTTCCATGGTCAACTTAATTTTCACCCACGTCTGCAACATCTTCCTTTTTATTCTGGTGTTTTCTTGGCTTCTTGGTGAGTTTTGATACTTTCTATGGCTTATATAGTACACTTACTTATTCCCTTCTCCTATTATTCCTAATGTGAGCATCATCTGGGAAGCCAGCTTTTCTAAGAACACTCAAAAAATATCTGTTGAATAATTGAATTTATGTCGTTCTCCACCAAAATTTCCTCAATTTTTTTGTAGGGGAAAATTCTGGAAGGAGAGAGGTTAGTGATAAGGAGTTGAGAATAGAAATAGGCTAAGTGCGAGACAGGTCTGGAGACATAATCATAGTTTAGTTTTTAGATTGTTGTCTTAACCTTCAGGTAATATAAATTCAGTGTGACATCTTGAGGGAGTGGGAGAATACAGTTTTTTTTTAATTAAATCACTGTTTGGCCCATTAGTTCTATTTTCTTTTTCTTTTCTTTTCTTTTCTTTCTTTCTTTCTTTCTTTTTTTTTTTTTGATTTTCGAGACAGGGTTTCTCCATAGCTTTTTTTGGTTCCTGTCCTGGAACTAGCTCTTGTAGACCAGGCTGACCTCTAACTCACAGAGATCTGCCTGCCTCTGCCTCCGAGAGCTGGAATTAAAGGTGTGTGCCACCACCGCCCAGCTTAGCTCTAGTTTGTTATTGCCTAACTCTTACATCTTAATTTATCCAAAACATGCTGGAAAAGTTAGATGCTAGAAACATGGATAATCTTTCTTATTTTCTTGTTTTCTTTTTGAGGCAGTGACTCATGATAGAGCTCTGGCTAGCCTCAAAGTTATAGCAATCTTCCCACTTCATCCTGCTGAGGGCTAAATTTATCAGTGAGCAATCACCATGCTGAAATTAAAACTAATCATTTCTTGCTAGTGCACAGTCAAAATATTTTGGTGTTGTAGTTCATTTTCATGGAAAAAGATAGTACTGATAAGGTATCATATTTCCATTTCCTGAATTTGACTACAGAAACAGCATATTTTGTCTATGCCTTGCTGAGAATTTTATTTCCAAATATGGCTGACAAAAACAGTTTAAAGACATGTAATAGTGAGGAAACTACAGGCAGACTTTTCTTTGTGAAATTCACTTTGCAATAAAGAGAGGGGAGTGATAACTTATACCCCTCACAGGTAATAATTACAGTTCCTAAACAATAAAAAGGATGGAAGAAGCAAAAATATAAGACATTTTATTCCACATTCTGAAAAGTCTTGAAAAAATATAGTTGATTATTGACTCAGTTAGCAAGAGTTAATAGCATAGAATGTTGCCTATTAATGCAAGAGGTATTGTGAGAGTTACAAGCTATCTTTATTATGGGGATACAAAGGAAATAGAGTTCAAAGGGAACATACAGACTCACTGAATACTGGATAAGGTGAAAACCACAGTGTCCCATTTCTCTGCTCTGGGGAGATGGGAACAAGCTTGCTCTGCTCTGACCTCTCAAGAGAGCAAGCACACTGTTTCTCCCCATTTGTCAGTGCACACTTAACACCTTAGACCACACCCAAAGGGCCGGTACCCTACAAGTTATTGGCTGAATGAATTCCCACAACAACCTATCATTTTAGCCTTTCCTAAATTCTCAAATGAATATGGGTTACTATGATCATTTCCAAATGTTTCTATGGAGACATGTTGTGACCTTTCAGGTTTAAGGATCATAAAGCGTCCCCCCCCCATGACCTTCCTACCTGATGTTGCCTTCCCTTGACCATCTCCCATCACATATATCATCCTGTTTTATTTTATTCTTGGCTCTTTTCACTATTTCAAATGGTTTATTTATTTCTTGATTTATTTATTTTTCCATCCTCTCTTGAAGTATCTCTGGCACCTACATCAGGACTTAGTGTGTGATGGAGACTCAAAAATTATTTAAAGGGTGATGTGTTCTTTCAATGTTCTATTTCATGAGGACTTTAATAGCCTCCTAAACACTCTCACTTTGTCTTCTTACTCTTTGTGTCTGCTACTTTATGCAAAAGTGTCATTTTGAACATTTTGGGGATGCTATTTTCTTAAAGGGCTTAATGAAGAATTATCATATGGTCCTGCAAGCCTCCTCACACATATGTATCCAAGTGAAATGAAAACATGTCTGCACAGGAGCTTGTACATGAATGTTTATAATAACAAACATAGAAATTACTCAAATGCCTATCAACTGATGAAAGTATGAATAAGGCACAGTATATTTATACAAAGAAATAATATTTTGAAATCAATATGATTGACATACTAATGCATGCTACAATATGAATGAACTTTAAAAACATGCAAATGAAAGAAACCAGTCACAAAAGGTACATATTACATTTACATTTCTTTTCTATTTAGTATCTGGTTTGTAAGATTGAGAATTAGACGATATACAGAGTAACAGCAAATGGCAATGGTGGTTTCCATTAAATGTGATGAAGCAGCTCTAAAACTGATTTGGATAATACCTTTACAACGAAGAATACACAAAAACTCATTAAGGCATATGCATTACATGAGTGAGTTATTAGTCATTGAAATTATATTTTATAATAAAATTGCTGGGAAGGAAAGGAGAAAAGCAAAAATTTGAGATTACTTTCCAAAGTTACCTCTTTTGAGTTGTTGGCCAGTAGGCTTCCAGAGACCACCAAACATTAAAGGTCATTGTCATTGCTGTTGGTCACCCTCCAGAACTTGATAGGAGGACCCTATTGCTGAAGATTTCATATACTTTTGTCGTGAAACATGAAGAATTCAAACAGGTACTGACCTCAAAGATTTCTCCGTATTGGCTAGATTCCATAGTGATAGATGATGTCATGCATGCTACTGTAAGAGAAAAGAAACCACCAATCTCACTCAGGTGTAAGCCCTGCCAACTACAATAACAACTAGCTCATCAAGATATTTCCACTGGCACAATAGTGGTATGAAAGTTATGGGAGAAGTCAATCACTTTCTGGTTGGATCTAAGACCCACTCCACAAGATGGAATCCATACTTACAGTCATTATCAGGGTCAGTTATTGTTAACCTGAGGCTAGGTAGGTGATAAGACCTAGGATAGAGCCCCTTACTATTAATCTGCTAAAATGATACAGTATATAAAAAAGCTCCTAATGACTTACTGGCATACCCATAGATCAGTACATTTTTCAGCCCTTACCAGTAGATGTCAATTAATACAGACACCTACAACTGGTCAATGTGCAGAGCATAAGATGTTATAGAATGCTCATACATAAACGGGACATCAATATCATACTCAGCCCCTACCACCAAGGCTCAAGGATTATAATGGGAGGGGGAACGAAAGACTGTAAGAGCCAGAGATAGTAGAGTAGATGGCTAAAAAAAATAGTGCTTTATGGACACTTTGGAGTAACTGTATAAACTAACTCATAGCAATTGTGACAGCCTGCAGAAGACCTGTTCAAGCTCAAGGCAAAACAAATACTGGTATGAAAATAGGAAAGCAGCACCAAGTCCCATCTCTGTCTGAGGAGCCATTGGCCTTTTATAGCTGTGGGGAGAGGAAGAGTCCATTTTTTTCTAATGGTGTGATTACTTATAAATCAGCCAGACTCCAAGGAGGACCTGTACCCAGGAGTAGTTGGGTAATACAGATTGCACTTGATGATTTATTTTTTAAAGAGAGAAGATGAAATTGGGTGGGTAGGAAGGTGAGGGCATATCTGAGAAGAGTTGGGAGACTGAAGGGGTGATTACAATCAAAGTACATTGTATGAAATTCTCAAAAATTAATGCATTATTATTTCTAAAAACTTCTTCCCTCAAGACCCAACTAAAACATTCCTGAGCATATACCCAAATGACACTCTACAATATTACAAGGGCACTTGCTCAGTTATGTTCATAGAAGTTTTATTCATAATAGCCAGAAACTGGAAACAACCTAGATGTCCATCAACTGAAGAATGGATAAAGAAATGTGGTTCATTACACTGTGGAGTATTATTTATGTGTTAAAAATCATGACACCATGAAATTTGCTGGCAAATAGATGGAATTAGAAAACATTATCCTCAGTGAGGGAACTCAGAACGAGAAAGACAAACATGGTATGTCCTCATTTAAAGTGGATAGTAGCTGTTAAATAAAGAATAACCATGCTACAATCCACAGGAATATAGAAGCTAAGTAACAAGCAGGACGCAAGTAGGGAAGAAACACATGAATCTCACTGTGAAGGGGAAATAGGATAGACATCACAAGTGGACAGTGGGGGAGGAGTCTGGATGGGATGTGCATGGGAACAGGAGGGATCAGGTGGGAGAAAGATGGAGAGAGATAGAGATAGAGATAGAGATAGAGATAGATAGATAGATAGATAGATAGAGAGAGAGAGAGAGAGAGAGTACTGGTAGACACAACTGGAATTGGGGTCACCCCAGGACCAAGCTAGAACCCTAGAGCAATGGAAACCCCCAAGAATCTATGAAGGTGACCTTAGTTAAGATTCCTAGCAATAGGGGTTACATAGCCTGAATTGGGCATCTCCTGTAACCAGGCATGACTTCTAGTGGAGGGACTGGGACACCAAATGAACCACATAACCTTTGACCTACAATTTGTCCTGCTTACAAGATGTGCAGGAACAAAAGTGGCACAGAAATTATGAAGTAGCCAACCAATGGCTGGTCCAGTTTGAGATGAAAAGGAGCCCACCCCTCACACTGCCTGGAGGGCCAGAACCCAGAGACTGGACAGCCAGCCCAGAGACCTAGGACAGAACCAAACATGACTGGCAGAAAAGAAAAAAAAGTCAATGAAATGATTCCTAATGATATACTGCTATAGTCATAGATCATCGTAACTGAATTGTCATCAGAGATGCCTCACTCAGCTACTGATGGAAACAGATACAGAGACCCACAGCAAACATTATGCAGAGTTCAGAGAATTCATAGGGGTAAGAAGGATTTTGGGCACCAGAGGGCCAAGGACACTGCAAGAAAACTGACAGAATCAACTAACCTGGCTCATAGGGCTCACAGAGTCTGAACCACTGACCAGAGATCTTGCTTGGGACTGATCTAGGTCCTTTGCACATATGTTACAGTTGTGTACCTTGGTCTTCTTGTGGGACTCATAACAGTGGGAGCAGGGGCTGTCTCTGACCTTGTTGCCTGCTGTTGGGATCCTTCCCTCCTACTATGCTGCCTAGTTCAGCCATAATAAGAGAGGAGGTGCCTAGTCTTACTGCAACTTGATATGTCATGACTGAAGAGAAAGGAGGAGGAGTGGATAGGGTGGGTAGCATAAATTGGGGGAGCTATTGGAAGGAGAGGAGGGAGGGGAAACTTTGTGCTGGACAAAAACAAATTAATTTAACAAAAAACTTTTATGAATAAGAGAAGTTTCAATAAATAAAATTTTACACAGAGATCATCCTGTAACCAATTCAGCAAACATTTATTAAGGTTGTGAAGCAATATATGCACATGGCTTTTATTAGAAAAATCACATCGCCATTTCTGCTACAGGACTACCTAGGAACTCTGCCCTTCTCACAGCAACCAAGTTCATTATGGTTCCAGAAAGAAAGATGCTCAGAAGCAAGTGACTCTGCCTTCCATTTATTGTTTGAGACATGTGGTCAAACATTGAATCTCAATACCAAGCCCAACAGCGGAGAGTGGAGACCTGTGAAATTTCTTGGAAAAGATGAGAGACATTTCCAAGGTATGAAAGGCCACTCTGAACAATTCATGCTGTGTTATTATTAGAGAGTCTGATATCAAGCTGTCAAAAACTTCCTGTGGACTTGGAATAAAAGCTGATTCTAAGCTTGTAGCTATATATAATTTAACGGAAGAAAAACTAAAAGTCAGGCAGATATTGCTAACAAAACTCAGTACTTTTCAATGTGCCGTACTATTATACCATCAATATTAAGTAACAGAAAAAGTTTCTTCTACAAGTGGAGAAGTATACAAATAGTAGTATACAAGGCCACAAGAAAGCTTGAGTAGGTAGCATTTTCCCCATTTTTAGCAGTAGATAGTAGTGAGTCTTGACACCTTTGATTCACAAAATAGAATATTTCGGACAATGTTCCATAAATAACTTCTACATCACAAAAATATTTTAGTCAAGTTTTTCTAGACAAATAATAGATGTGGAAAAACTATATGTAGCATAAAGAATAAAGAGTGAGTCACTATAATTAATACAAAAAATGTTGTCATAAAGAAAAACAGAACAATCAACTAAAAGGAAGGCTGAGGACTCGAAAGAGGTGTTTATTTCTAGAGAGTTAATTCACTTGGTCAACAAAGAAAACTATTAGGACAAACTTGGGGAGTAACAAGATGTCATGTGATACTTACTACACTGACCAAAGTTTTTTAAAGGTTCTAGCTCCTTGTTCACCTTAAAGTAGAAGTAAAGAACAATTTGAAATTGTGCTTGGGAAACTGTGAACTATGACTGTTGTTTTCAAAAGCAAACACATAGCATTTGTTGAAATGAAAATAAACACATGTTTCAATCCAGTGTAATGTTGATGGTCACAAGAGTGCTCAGATAGCTGGCTAAAACATTGGTCTTATTGAGGACAGAAGAGGGTAGCATTTACATTGTTGATTGATGGAGGAGGGCCATCTTTCTATCTGTTGTTTCATTGGTTAAGTAATAAAGAAACTGTTTGGCCTCTGATAGGGTAGAATTTAGATAGGCGGAGTAAACAGAACAGAATGCTGGGAGGAAGAGGAAGTGAGCTCAGACTCAGCAGCTCTCCTCTCTGGGGCAGACGCGATGAAGCTCCGACCCAGGATGGACATAGGTTAAGATCCTCCCTGGTAAGCCACCTCGTGGGCTACACAGATTATTAGAAATGGGCTAGTTCAGGTGCGAGGGTTAGCCGAGAAGAGGCTAGATATAATAGGCCAAGAAGTGTTTAAAAGAATACAATTTGTGTGTTGTTATTTCGGGGCATAAGCTAGTCAGGCAGCTGGGAGCTGGGTGGAACACAGCCCGCAGCTCCTACAATAGTCGATTGTATAAAGTAGATGTCCTTGCCCGATATCCATGGCCTTACCCAATCCCTTAAAGAACTGTGCTGTGGAGTGCTGTCTTCAAGACATAACGTGGCCATCACCCTCTATAACTCTCAGCATCTGCGATTACCCACAGGACTCATATACAAGACTGGGTCCTTAACTTTCTCTCCTGTTGGACAGGAGAGCCTTTGTGATCGTTTATAGGAAGTTAATGGTTGCTAGGGGGAAGAGTAATTAGATCCTTTTTTCAGGAGTTACAAACAGTCAACAGGTGCTGAGAAATTTTTATTCAGTAGCATAGGCACTCATAAATTGTCAATATCAGTTAATTAATTAATTAATATTCCCGTAAGTAATATGAAGTGTTACATTTGGTTCATCAGGTTGTACTTAGGTAAACCGTTTCTATTTCTGTCATTGGTACATTGTCTGAGGTGAACATTTACTCTGAAAAATTTTGTGCAACACCTGACTAGAACAAAAGGTTACAGAGCGAATTCAATCTCCAAGTCTGACTACTTGAGCTAGAATAATAGTCTTTCCCAGCCCTCAGACAAGACTAAAACATTTGCTGTCCCAATTCCCAGGTCTCTGGACATAGGCTGTGGCTACACCATTGGTTTTTGTGGATTAATAGCTTAAACATGGCAGATCTTGGACTGTTTCAGCCTCTATCATCACATGAGATAAACTTTTATGATGAATCAATATACCGTTAGCTCCATTTTCCCACCTAATATTTCCAGAAATCTCTCTACAGAATTAAGCATGTTATACATAAATATATGAACATCAAGGTTTATGGTTTATGTCTGTTGAATCTAGCCTCTGTGTTTGCAACTTCCTGCATTTTTGTCTATCAGTTTGTCTCCCAACAGGCAATAAATCCATTTCTTTTTCTTTCTTCCTTTTAAAAAAGCTTTATTTTTATGATCACTTTTAAATTTTGTGCATGTGTGTATTCCTGTGTGGGGACATATGCATGTGGGTGAAGACGCCCACAGAAGACAGATGAGACCACTGAATCCCCAAGAGCCTTATGAGTTTCTGTACTTGGGTTCTGGGAAATAAATGGGGGTCCTCTCAAAAGCAGCACTGCCTGATCTTAATCACTAAACCATCTTTCCAGTCTCCTCCTTTCCCTTTGTTTCCCTTTTCTCTCCCCATTCTTTGTTTTTGTACACAGGGTCTTGCTAAGTATCCTAGGCTGGCCTCAAACTATGCAAACTCCGCCTCTGCCTCACTAGTACTGAGATTGCAGGCATCAGCCATTACCCCTGGTTTCAGTGACTGAGTCTCTCTGCCTGGGATTGTTGCTGACGTCTTCTTTGGGTGCCATGGCAAAGTACTGAGCAGAAAATGCTCCCTGTTATTAGACCACAGTCAATCTCTAGTAGGAAGTAGAATGAATAATGTTCTCTCACCCTCGGAAAAGAAAATCCTGTTTTATCCAAGTGTTTCCCAGCAGGATCAAGTTCTCAATATCTACAGTGATAGACTCTACTGTTTTGCCTCTCACTTTCAAAATAAACAATTACACTTACATACCTCTCATAGGTTCCATTTCAGGGACAGTTCAAATCCAGGAAATACTGGGAGACATCCAGAAAATAAAGTGAATATCTGTAATTGGGTCAAGGATTAAAAAGCATGCATTTTTATGCCAATGCCAGGCTGCTTTTACGGCTGTAGCAAAGACCCGGATATCAATTTATACACCTAAGAATACCTGATTTTTGACAAAGAAGCAAAAAATATAAAATGGAAAAAAGAAAGCATATTTAACAAATTGTGCTGGTACAACTGGATATCAACACATAGAAGAATGAAAATAGACCCATATCTACCACCATGCACAAAACTCAAGTCCAAATGGATCAAAGACCTCAACATAAAACCAACCACACTGAACCTCATGGAAGAAAAAGTGGGAAGTACACTTGAATGCACTGGCACAGGGAACCACTTCCTAAATATAACCCCAGCAGCACAGACACTGAGAGAAACAATAAATTAGACCTCCTGAAACTTAAAAGCTTCTGTAAAGCAAAGGACATGGTCAACAAGACAAAACAGCAGCCTACTGAATGGGAAAAGATCTTCACCAACCCTACAATGGACAGAGGGATGATCTCCAAGATATACAAAGAACTCAAGAAACTTGGCATCAAAAAAATAAATGATTCGATAAAAATGGGGTGCAGACCTAAACAGACAAATCTCAACAGACAAATCTCAAAGGGCTGAAAGACACTTAAGGAAAGGCTCAATATCCTTAGCCTATGCCATTACTGGAGGTCCTGGAAGTAGCTGAGGATAAGTTTCACTTCATATCAAGCTTCTTAAATGTTATGCAAATCACTAAAGTTTTCTTGTGCTTGCCTCTACTCAATTGAATCACCTCTCTCACTCGTATGCATGAAGATCTCGACAAACACAAGATGGCAAAGAGTTAATCACCAACTGGCATGTCAAGATGTTGTTTACTAGAGGACTATTATGTAGAGGACTGTTGGGTATGGGAACAAATAATTTCATATATTTATATTTATAACAAACAAATTTCCAAGAAGTCAATTTCTAATGGACTCTTCTTTATGAGTTAACACGAAGTGGTAAAGTTGGTATGAATCTTCTTAATTTGGGAAGAAGTGTGCTTCCATAATTAATAAAACATCTAAGGAATGCTGTCAAAATGTTTTCTTCTTCTGTTGCGTGGTGGGCAGCAACTTCACCCAGATGCAACCTAATAGGCTCTTCCCATTTTCCATATCAATTATGAGGTTTCTGTGACATACAACTTGCAACAGTTAGATGAATCCTCTTGACTTTCATATAAATCCAAGTAGGGAGTGTGTATGTTGAGCCAACTTAATGGAATTGATAGAGGAAGTAAGAAGCCATCTCTTTTGTGCCCCCCCCCCCCCGCAGACAGTTCTGAGATATCTCTTTTAAGTATCTTAGCATGGCCATGCATAATTAAATACAAGTGGTCAGTAGGAGAGGCTGACTCAATAACACCTCTTCATAACTCCCTTTGTTTCTTCCCTGATTAAATCCTGTACCAGTCTTTCTCTTTGATGTCTTCGAATGGGGTCTTGCAGTAGTCTGAATGTATCCACGCCTACCAAATTCCTATGTTGAGTCTCTAGCCCCTAGAGTGATAATATTTCAAGGTGGGACATTTTGATGATGACTGGGTCATGACCGCAGAGGCTTCTTGAATAAGATTAATGCTCTTATAAAGAAGGACTTCAGAGACACCATTACACTTCTCTTATGTAAAGACACAATAAAAAAGCCATCACTTGTGACACTGAAGAAACTTTTCTGAAGAACGTGACTGTGATTGTAGATTCCCAACTCACAGAACCCTGAAGAATAAATTTTACAGCAACCCAAATAAGAAAAAAAAGACCACAAGTAACTCTTTGTAAACTTTTTGCTCAGGTTCTGCTTGTAGAAGATCCCAGACAGAGCTATACAGATACCTGGAAACTCTCCAGTAATCATTCTGCATTCATTCATGTACCATATTTAGGCATGTCCCCAAAATGGTTTGATTGCATTTTTATCACTGTGAAGAAAAAAAATCTACCTTAGCACTTCTACTTAATGTCAAAGGTGAGTGAGATTATGTTGATAGAGCAAAAGAGATGCCACTTGTATACTTAGGGGTAAAAATAGTTGCCTATGACACTGAGGTGAACCTAGCAACGCAACAGTGTCTTACATCACTGGACTCCCAGTGGAACAAAGTGTGTTCAACAGAAAACCACTCTGATATGGAGCCTAGGAAAATGCCTACAGGAATCTTCAAAGCTTGCTCATGTGGAAATAGGTTATGCATGTAGCAGGATATTGATTTTGGCCCCTAAATATAAAGAGACCAGACAGCTCGATTTAATTTGGCTGCTATATTTGGAAGTGAAATGCATCTTACCTAGCACTCTCCTTCAATATCTTGAAAAAAACATGCCTAGAGAAATCCTCCTGTAACCTTCCTTCTCATCTGAACAGCATTGCACGAGTCAATCACTACATTCAAAAGATGGAACCGCACCTGAGCACAGAAAGAGGGTTTGAGAAAGGGAAGAGAGTGTTCTAAAGGCCACTACTGTCTTCTTTGGCGCGTCTCTTGTCTTAGCTTATCCACTGGGTTCAGTGAGCCAAACTCTGTACAGAAAAGTTGGTTAGAGGGTTAGAAGGTCTGCAGAGTAGTCAGCAACAAAACTTATTTTCCCTTTCTTCCACTCCTTCTGGAGTTCTACATTCAGAGGTATATTTCGAGAATGTGGACAAAGGGAAGTTGTTGAACAACTGGGAATCTGGCATCCAGCAGAAGATGCCACATGAACTTAGGACTCCTTGGTCTTTTTTTTTTTTTTTTTTGGTTTTTCGAGACAGGGTTTCTCTGTGGTTTTGGAGCCTGTCCTGGAACTAGCTCTTGTAGACCAGGCTGGTCTCGAACTCACAGAGACCCGCCTGCCTCTGCCTCCCGAGTGCTGGGATTAAAGGCATGCGCCACCACCGCCTGGCCCTCCTTGGTCTTTTTATAGGTCTTTTGGAAGCATAGTATACTGAAATATTGGTGTCTAATAAGAATGGATCATAATTTGTTCAACACGTGGAGTTTCTTATCTTACATGTCAAAATGTCCTTTTAGATGTGAAACTAAGGACCATGTGTTATAGATGATCTTGGATCATCCAGATGAAGTCTACATATAACCAGAAGTGCCCTTATTAAAAGAAGGCAGAGGAAGATTCTAAACAGAAAGAGTGGCACTGGAATAGAAAGAGATGAAGATGACATACTGCAGACTTTGAAGATGAAAGGAGGCCAGGAGCCAAGATCTACATTTCTGGAAATGAAAAAAGGGAAAAGATTTCTACCAAAGAGACTTCAGAGGGAATGTCAGCCTGCTTGAATTTATCCCAGTGAAGCTGACCTCAGTTTAGCTAATTTCAGAACTTCCTTGAAACCCAAGAGAAACCTTATACTCATATACACAATGTTTTACATTTAATTTTTATTAATTATGAGAATATAAGTTCAATCATTGAAGTCTAGTCTCTATCCCATTCTATTCTTTTTCTTCTCTTCCCCTCTCCCTTTATTCTATACATGTGTGCACATGTATATACAGTTGTAAATGTGTATAGTAAATGTGTATGCATGCATATATATATATATATATATTTATATATATATATATATATAGTGTGTGTGTGTGTGTGTAGATGTGTATATGCATGTGACTTGCATGTGTGCACTGTTGTAATAGGAGCAGCAGGGCTGCGTCCCCGGCACCTGGCCGCCCACATGGCTAGCTTATGCCCTGAAATAATTACAAGGAAACTCTATTCTTTTAAACACTGCTTGGCCCACTAGCTCTAGCCTCTTACGGCTAACTCTCGCACCTGGACTAGCCCATTTTTAATAATCTGTGTAGCCCACGAAGTGGCTTACCAGGGAAGATCTTAACCTGCGTCTGTCTGGAGTGGGAGAATCATGGCGACTCCTGACCCAGCTTCTTTCTTTCAGCATTCTGTTCTGTTTACTTTGCCTACCTAATTTTATGTCCTATTAAAGGGCCAAGGCAGTCTCTTTATTTAACCAATGAAATTAACACAAAACAGAAGGCTCTCCCCCATCAGTGCACTCCTATATCTGTGTACACATTAATTGATCCTTGCGGGTGCTTGTGGAGACCAGAAATTGTCAGAATGTTTCTCAATTGCTTGTCTGCCTCATTTACATTGTTGCTATTTTATTTTGATTCAGGGCCTTTCACTGGGTCTGAGTCTCACTGGCTGACTGTCAGTGTGCTCTAGGGAGCTGTCTGTCTCGAGCCTCCAGCACTGGGGTTATGGACTTATGCCACCATGCCCAGCTTTCACATGGATATGCAGGATCTGAACTCAGGTCCTCACACTAGCACATCAAGTACTTTACCCACTGAGCAATCTCTTTTGCTCTCATTCTCTTCCTTAAAACTATTGTTTAGCCTTTTATTATCTTATTACAAATAAATATATACAAATAAGTCCATATTTTCTAAATTAACTAGTTGAATAGCATACATAATTTTCATGCCTTGATTTTTTTCACTTAATAATGCATCCTGGAAATCATTCCAAAGCAATATTCAGAACATTTTCACATTCTTTTTCACAGCTACACTGTTCTGGTGTGAGGATGTACCCTAGTCTCCTAATGAGGGACATTTAGTTATTTTTAGTTTTTTTGATATCATTTTTAAAAGATTTAGTATTATGTTAAGAGGGGGAGAAGTTTCTGTGCTGTCCAGAGGAAAGACTCAGATTCAGGAGCTGGCATTTCAAGTGGCTATAAGCCTCCTGGCATGGGTGCTGGGAACTGAACTTGCGTCCTCTGCGAGAGCCACATACACTCATAACCACTGAGCATCTCCAGCTCCACAAGAATATTTTTGTATTATAAATGTAATTGCACTGAATTTTGTACATATGTCCTTTCTTATTTCAACTGGTATGTTTAGGGTATAGACTTTTAGAATTGAAATTGCTGAAGAAAACAGGACTAGTTAAGTAACCTAAAATTAATATTCTTGTCAGAGCCCACATTTTATTTTTGTATTCACATCCAGTTTTCTTTTGATACTTTTTTTGATAGGATGCTTTCTATGAACAAATAATTGATATCTGAATATAGCTAGTTTTAAAACCAGTTTAAAAATCACAGCTGTGAGTCCTGTGAACCATAATTAGTACTAGCCTGAAAATATATTCTCAATAGTGCAATAGTAGCAAGCCATACAAGATATAAATCATGCATGGTACTATTAATTTGTCCTAAAATCCATGATGAACTAAATCATAGGGGAGAATCTAATGCTATTATTCTGATAAATGTACATACTAATATAATAGTAAAAAATTCTCCCTAAGATGTATATTTGTACCTACAAATCAATACATCTCCCATCCTTCATCAGGAAATTTCTTTTTTTAGGATATGATGAATAATTTCATGTACCACCATTGGTCAACATTTAGGGTGTTAGAAAATGTGGGGTGCTCAGCCCTAAATGGGACCTCTGTATCATATTCTCTCTTTCCTAGACTCTAGCAGGTTCGTGGAAGAGGGAAAAAGGAGCCGAAGTAGTGGGTGTCTACACATGATCTTCACAAGACCTGTAGAAGCTCAAGCAGCCAAAACTCGTGCAAGAACTGGAGAAGTTTCCATAAAACACCTCCCTAAGCTGAGGGGTTATTGGCATCTGATGACTGCTCAGGGATGATGATTAAAATGTAAATGTACATTCTATTCTTTCATATATGCAGCATCTCTGATGCTATTAATGCTCTATTATTTGGTCCTACATACAAACACATTTTGTAAGTGAAATGTAATTGTTCTATATAGATTTCATATCTATAAATTTTGCTCTATAGAATTATTTGTATATCATAAACTTGAATAAGCCATAAGTTCTTCTCCAATAAACTTATATTCCATGGCAAAAAAAGTCACAGAAAAACCTCAATTCACATTATTTTACAGAGACACACAATCATATTCATTAGAACAATGCTGGCATATTTCAAGAACAGTCTGTCATTTAGGCTATGGGAATAGGAGGTTCTTTAGAACTCTCAGATTCCCAATGGTGGAGGACACTTTGCAGACAATAAAAGTCCCCAAATCTTGTATTATTGAGATGACATTCACAGGGACACTCCAGCAAAACCATTTCACCAGCCCACACGTTAGTAGAGTAAATTTCCTCTAGAGTATCATGCATATTTACTAGTTATTCTAAGAACATTTCATTCTTATTCCTCACTTTATGAGCAATAGTCAGAAGCGTTTTCAAATCAGACTGCTAATTCCCATAATCTCCCTGCAGAGGTTTGCTAGGTGACAGTTACAATATTGAAAATTTCAAATTGGAGGCAGACAAATGTTTACTATGTTCCCTATTCGAGACAGATTAGATTTCAATTTTTCTGTAGTGCTTAAGACCTAATGCCAACAACATGGAAAAAAAAATGAATTCCCTTGCCTTGATGTTTTCTCCACCCATTAAACAAGAGCCAGCTATTTCAATGTTTAATGTCTTTCTGTGTTGTCCCAGGCCAAGGTAGTGATCAACCATCTTCTTTCCATTTGAGTGCTAATAATTCTATTAAATGTCATTTTATCATTCCAATATATTTATGTTTCCCATCTATCTATATATGTGCACATGTTCAGACATGTTTATGTACATGTGTTTATGCAAGAGTGTATATGTAGTGTATCCACACTTGTGTGAATGGGTTCATGTACCTATGCACGTTCATGGAGTCCCTACTTTATTCCCTTAGACAGGGTCTCTTAGTGAACCTGTAGCACAGCTGTCAACCAGCGAACCCCAGTAATCCTACCAGCTCTCCCTTCCCTTATAACTTATAGCTGAGATTACAAGCACATGGGACCAAACCCATATTTTTATGTGAGTGCTGGGAATTTGAACTCATGTCTTCACTCTTGCATAGCAAGCACTCCCTGATGAGTCATTTCCTTAGTCTTTCAAATATATATTTTTGTTGCAACTTCTTGGTCTGGATTATTTCATCCAAAGCTTGCTAACTAGAAGACAAATCCTGGGGTTATAAGAAATGAACTTGGAGGCTGTTGCACAAAGACTGGAATTTGACTCTATCACTGCCTACGAGTCCTTGACAAGTTACTCAAACTCTCAGTGCCCCATGTACTATTCAGAAGAAACCGTGGCTACCACACAGGATTGAACGATATGAGTCAAGACTGAGTAATACAGTACAAATGAAAGCCCCCACTCTAGCCATCATACTTTATAAGAATTCAATATATGTGAGCTGGGGAGGTAATTCACTCAGTAAAGATTTCATCCAAAGAAACCATGCAAAACTGCTCCCTTGGCATATTGGTAATCCCAGCATTAGGGAGGCAGGGACAGGAGAATCCCTGGGAATAGCTGGTCAGCTGTTCTTTCCAAACTTGTGAGCTACAGATCAATGAGAAAACCCGACTTCAAGAAGGGGAAGAGCATCAGCATTCCTTGTTGAAATAACATGACTACAAACTTGACTATTATTTATGATTATCCATCAACAACCTATATTTCCTAATTATACATTACATTTTAAAAATGAACTACACAATCACAACACCTTATTCAAGATCAGAAATACATATAACAAAATTGACCTTAAAATCCACACCAATGCAAATTATTCATACCTATATCATTTCCCCCTTTAAATGTAAAAGAACATTTATAAACAATATTTTGGGAACATGGGAGCAGTTTTTTCTCTCCAAACTGCTTCCTGCTGAATGGGGGTGTCGTTAATTAGGTCTTTCATGGTATAACCTGTGTGCCAGGGTCATCTCAGTTGGCAGTTGAGTGAAGTAATTTTTTGAGGATGTTCACAGCAACCTTTCAGGAGGTCATGGTCTATCATACCATATCGGAATAGAATCAATCCACAGGGTCTGGTCCTCTGTGAAAACAAAAGAAGACCTGCTCCAAAGCATCATATCCTTAGACCCAAATTTTGAAATCATAATACCCTTATATCCATTCTGGTTCCACTTGGCAGCCCATATAATGTAATGTCTCTCTGTACTTAGCTCCTTCACAGTCAAAAATTTTAAAGAAAACACAATGTACATAATTCACACTCTCTGTGAATTTTCCATTTTTACATGGCTTATTTTTCTTTATTTCTTTTAATCTCTTAACTATCTATACTCTCTTTAAAGACTTTACCTTTTTTTTTAAACCATTAACTTTATTCTCTATATTCTTTTTCTTCTCTCTCTCAAGCCTACACACATTCATCCAACAGTGTGACTTTTATGTCTGAATCTGTTTTATTGTGAATCTGTAACATTTTTTTTTACTATCCAGGAGCATTTCTTAAAATGTTAAGCACTTCTTAAAAACTTAAGTTGCACCATGTAGGGGTAATACAGTACTGCCTGTTTACTGCCAAGTCTAAACCTTTACTGCACTGTTATTATGGTAATTACAGCAGTTCCTGCATGAGGTCAGCACAGTTTAGCATGGAGCAGCTGTTCCTGCCTCAGATCCATTTGGTGCCCCTGAGCTGAGCACAGTTCCAGGCACACAGCAAGTCCACATTGGAGCCACACTCAGCAGCTTAATTTTGAGACTGAGCACAGAAACTCTTTTTATCCAAGTTACAACCAAATCTGACACGCAGAGCACTGCACAGTCTGAAAACACATCTCTTCCACCATGCTCTTCCGCCTGCCTAAGCCTGATTCTGCAGTCTTCCCAGGTGCAGGTGGGGAGCACTGAGCCATCAGCATGGTCTCAGAGCACTCTCCTTCCAATCCCAAGCAAGAACACAAACATCCAGTCCCATAAAAGCCATTGAAATGCTTTAAAGCCAGAGTTCACACTGGCAGCACAGCCCCAAGAAGCTGCGCTAAAAATGACGCAGCGTTTTTTCTGCTGCTGATGCCGAATCAGGAAATCTCTCTACAGTATGCCACCAACAAACAGCAAAAATCTGTGTTAAACTCTGCTTTTTTCTCTGATTAAAATTAAGCTCTCTCAGGTTTTACGTGGAGTTCATTACCACGCTGGGTGCCACTCTGTTGAAATAGGGGTGGCGGGGCTGCGTCCCTGGCACCCGACCGCCCACATGGCTAGCTCTAGCTTATGCCCCGAAATAATTACACGGAAACTGTATTCTTTTAAACACCGCTTGGCCCATTATATCTAGCCTTTTCTCGGCTAACTCTCGCACCTGGACTAGCCCATTTCTAATAATCTGTGTAGCCCACGAGCTGGCTTACCAGGAATGATCTTAACCTGCGTCTGTCTGGAGTGGGAGAATCATGGCGACTCCTGACTCAGCTTCTTTCTCCCAGCCTTCTGTTCTGTTTACTCCACCCACCTATGTTTTAACCTATGAGGGCCAAGCAGTTTCTTTATTGCTTAACCAATGAAATCAACAGATAGAAAGATGACCCTCCTCCATCAATTCCTAAAAATGACACCCTCAGTTTTCCTATGGCCTCCACATACATGTGTATACACTCCCTTGCATATACATCTGCATATGCACATAAGCACGGCACTAAAGTTCAGATGAGCTTATCACTTCGCAATACTCATACAAATGCCACACATTTGCCCCAGCAAATTAATGCCATGCATGACTCCCCAGAAGATGCTGGAGGCTCTGCATTCCTACTTTTCCTGATCCTTCTTGTGAATATCCTCCCTTGGCTGATTTTAAAAAGTATCCTTTCCTTGAACTAAACAATAACCATAGTTAGGGAAGCTTTTAGCAAATCCTGTGAGTCTTCTTAGTATACTGTTGAACCCCAGGGAGATTTAAAAGATTCCCCTCCTCCTTCCAAACTTGCAATTTGTGTCAGAAGAAAGGTCATCCTGTGTAATCGCAATCTCTTGACTATAATTTCCAAACCTTCAGTGTAAACTTTAAATTGTTTTTAATTTTGAAGTGTGTGTGACTTTTAATTTGTACCAGGATGACAGTGAACTGGATGGTTTGTGGTGCCTCTTGGTACTATATTAAATACTCTGCCCCTAGTATAGCATGCCTAACTCCTATGATCCAGCAACTTATTTTCCATGATAACAGTAGAATATGTCTTCTAACTTTTTATCCTCTCTATAAGATAAAGCTCATGGGATAAAAAGAGAGTCCAGTGGTTAACAGCACTTACTGCTCTCCCAAAGGATCCCAGTTTGATCCCGAATACCCACATTAGATGGCTCACAATTGTCTGCAATCCCAGTTTTAGGGCATCTAACCCCCTACCCTGGTCTCTAGGAGTACCTGTGTATGTGGTTACACAACACACAAACACACATAATTTTAAATAAATCTGCAAAAGAAAAAAAGTACAATGTACCTCTAAAAACACGAGTAGAGATGGTTCCTGATTTAAAGGGATTTGACTTATGATTCTGACTTTACAAAGATGCAAGAGTGACTACACACTCAGGAGAAATGGTACTTTAAGCTTGGATATATTCCTGGGCTCAGATGGCATGTAGGATGTTCTTCTCTTCTGATTGTGTCAAGGAGCTTCAGCCACGTGACCACGAGGAGAAACAACTATTCCATAGAGTGAGCTGTTTACTAAACTCACTTGTTAACGAGGAGACATATCTTTGGTGCATTTATTTTAAAATATATAGTTTTATTATCTGTGTATATATGTGTGAATACACAGAGCGGGGGGGGGGGAGAGAGAGAGGAACTGATAGAGGAGAAAAGAGGATGTATTGCCCTCTGGAACTAAAGTGTTAGTGCTAGAAACCAAATTTGTGTCTCTTGTGAGAGCAGTGAGATGGCTATTCTTGGTTGTCGACTTGACTGCATCTGGAATGAACTACAATCTAGAAATAGAGGGAACACCTGGGAGAGATTTTCCGTTTGGTTTGAAATAAGCGAGTCCACTTTTAGACCTTTGAGCAGGAAGACGCATACCTTTGATTCAGTTCTTAAAGCTGGAACATACAGGCCTTTAATTCAGATCTTGAGATGGAAAGAAAAATGCCTTTGATCCAAATCTTAAGGTGGGAAGACATACTTTTAATATGGGCCATACTTTCTTCTGGAAGCTTATATAAGGACACAGAAGAAGGAAGCTTTAGTCCTTTGCCTGCTTGCCCTCACCTTGCTAGCAAGTCCATTTCTTCACTGTCATTGGAGCCTACTTCTTTGGGATTCCTGTGTATACAGAATATCAGTTTGAGACCTCGGGCCTTGAGGGACTGAGCAACTAATAGATTCTTGAACTTTCCATTCACAGCTGGTCATTGTTGGATTAGATAGACTGTGCCTTGTAAGTCATCCCAATAAATCCCCACATGTGTGTGGGGGGGGGGGAAGAGAGAGAGACTCATCCCGTAATTTCTGTAGCTCTAGAGAACACTACTATAAACAACAAGCACACTTAACCACTGAGCTGTCTCCCCAGTCCCTTTATTGCATTTTTGATACACTGTTTTCATCTTGTGATTGGTTTATTGAGGACATAACCCCATAATAATCAAAGACCATCTTTCTAGTCTTAATTAAGCAAAATAAAATCAAGTTGAAACCTAGGGTAAAAGAAGAAAACTGAAGGAAATGTAATTACAAACACATAGAAGTTTTTTCCTGGTTTCTCTCCTAATACTACTGCATTCTGAAAAGGCCTTTTCTTTCTCTTGGTTTACATATCATAATCCTGAGTTTTGACCTGTCTGAGTTTTTGGAGATTGTGTGTATGATGTGCATATATTTTGCAACCATGTATACTACAGCATGGTGCTCATATTTTATTTTGATGAAAAGTATTTCCATAAAATACCTTGATCTCAAAAAAGAATGAGTTTTACTCAGTAAGGGGTTTCTTCTCCCTTTTCATTTCTCATTAATTTTTATGTTCATTCCAAGGAGTAGTTCTTTTTTTATTTTTAATGAAAAATTTTCACCTCCTCCCCTCCTCCCATTTCCCTCTCCTCACCCCCTTCCCCTCCCCCCTCTCTCCAGTCCAAAGAGCAGTCAGGGTTCCCTGCCCTGTGGGAAGTCCACGGTCCTCCCCTCCTCCATCCAGGTCTAGGAAGGTGAGCATCCAAACAGACTAGGCTCCCACAAAGCCAGTACATGCAGTAGGATCAAAACCAAGTGTCATTGTCCTTGGCTTCTCAGCCCTCCTTGTCCGACCCGTTCAGAGAGTCCGGTTTGATCACATGCTCCATCAGTCCCAGTCCAGCTGGCTTTGGTGAGCTCCCATTAGATCAGCCCCGCCATCTCAGTGGGTGGGCGCACCCCTCGTGGTCCGTGATCCTAGAGAAGCTAAATAAGAAGGTGAACCCAAAGAAAAATATATAGTTATCCTCCTGGATATTGGAAGGAGACAGGATTGCCAGGCAAAAATTGGAAACTTGGGGGTGGGGGTGGGGTGGGGGTAAGGGGAGTTGGGGAGAAAAAAGTGAGAAGGGGAGATGGGGAGAGCTTTGGGAAATGGGACTGTTGGAATGGAGGAAGGGTGGATATGGGAGCAGGGAAGTAGATATCTTAATTAAGGGAGCCAATTTAGGGTTGGCAAGAGACTGGACTCTAGAGGTGTCCGCAGCTGTCCATGGAGATGTCCCCAGTTTATTCCTTGAATAGCTGAGGAGAGGGTGCCTGAACTGGCCCTATCCTATAGCCATACTGATAAATATCTTGCATATCACCATAGAACCTTCATCTGGTGATGGATGAAGCTAGAGACAGAGACCCACATTGGAGCACTGGACTGAGCTCCCAAGGTCCAAATAAGAAGCAGAAGGAGAGAGAACATGACCAAGGTAAGTTCTTACAAGATACATTTCTTTTCTCCTTATAGAATAATTAAAAACTTTTCATGTAAAATCATACTTGATCTTCTATATTTCTAGGCATCTATTTCTATTAAGAAGCAAATATTACCTTCACAGCAAAATGAACCATATGGGTGCAAGACAGTCTAAGGGGAGGACAATGCTATATGAACCACTTTTGCTGTTTGGGGCATGCAAAGTAGGATATTTAAAGTCAATAAATTACACTGAGTTTACATATCTTTACGTATTAATATCTGTGGGACATGCTGGAGTTAACAGAAATGCTAACTGGAATTTCTGCGTATTATGCCTTGTGAATGAAACTGCATGGAGAATGCTATGCCATTGACGATGTGTGTATGTGTGTGTATGTATGCATGTGTGCCAGATAGAGGAGAGAAGAGACTGTCATATAGACTGAATGTTAAAACCACCTAGAGAGCTTCTAAGAACACCGAAGTCTGGATGCTTGTTCTAAAATATGCTGTTTCAACAGGCTTAGATTGGGGCCTAGTCTTTCACTTTTCAAGAGCCCAGGATGACTCTCAGTGAAGCCAGGAGTGGGACTGCTGCCCCAAAGCTCCTACAATAGGTTTCAAGACAGCACGTTTCTTCTGCTCCTCTTATAGAACTGAAAACAGACAAAAACTTTCTGACATCTGTTCTGTGATCAAATCACCAAAAGTTCTGAAGGCTTGCCTCTTGATGCTTGGAGTAGCTGCCCAATGCACTTCCATACTTTTTGCGCCTGAATTCTCTGAGTGCCAGCATTCTTGACTCTAGTGCATAAGACTGCGCATACTTCCAGAGGAAAGGTTTTTAAGATGCTTGGTGGAGAATAGCATCTTCCTCTGAACAGAAAATGGATCTCACGTTAGTCAGAACCACTGCAGTCTTCTTCCACCAGAAACTCTGAATATTAATGCTTGATCTCTTCAAAAATATGGGGCTATTTTGCACTCTACATCCAGAATATTGTTAGGGGAAAAGCAGGGGTGCTGTCAGAAGCTAATTATTGAATGCATTTAGAAAAACCTCATCTTTTTCCAATTAAGAAAATTTTTTCCTATCAGCTTTGCTGCTATATTACTCATTCCTCCTATCTAGAAATTCAATATTTGTCTTCAGCGTTTCCTGTAGCCATTAAAGCCGAACCCAGGCTTCTTTTAATTAAGCACTTATGGCCCGAGCTTCACTTGCAGCATTGCCTGTTCACATTGCTGAAGAATTCTGAAGTCTCAAAATCAGCTCCTCAGACTTGGCATTTGTGGGCTGATGTCCCTAATTCACTGAGTGCCAGAGATTTCATGGTCCCTGCTGTATTTGGTGTTTGCGACTCCTGTGTTTGGACTTTGTCCTGTTAATATCCATATTCCTTGGCTTTCCTAACAGATTTTCTGCCCTCTGCCCTTTTAGCATTTCATACACAGGACTGTTTGTGGCGGAAAATAACCAGTTCTTGGAGTTTCCTCTGTCCTAGACACACAGTCTGCACTTCAAAACAGAGAATGGGAGTGGGATTTTAACCAGGAAGAGCACAGTACTCTGCTACTCCAAGCACTGAGATGCATGGTTGTTGACTCTATGACCATCAGAAGGCATAAGACTCTGAAATATACTACACATATCATGGAATATATAAGATTATATACATTATATAACAACATAATGATTTCTCTTCAGGACTGAAGCAAGACCACCTAGGTCAGACCTCTGTTTTTGTTTTTACTGCTTACCTCCAGGGCGCAGTGTTTATACATTTACTTTCTTCTTCAATAAAATGTACATAGTAATAACACTATCAAATGGGAAACATGCTTAGAATAATGAAAGGAAAACATTAGGTAATCAATAAGTGATTTCTCCCCATTTTCTCCCCATTTTCTCCTGGGTACTCAGACTTGAGTTGATGATCAAGTTAAGCTGATGGGAATTGTGGAGAAGATCCTTTCTCCTTTCCTCTTTAATCTTTCACCTGGAATATGCAGGCCTGAAGCCTAGAGTTCTGACTCCCTGTGGGAGTTTGAGTATGAAGTCAACATAAAGACCAAATCAAAGGGATGTAGAAATAACAGCTCTCTGGCGATAAAGCTGATGTTCCTGGGCTCAGCAGGAAGCCAGAGTCAAATTGATCATTGTACTTTCCATTTGCTCACAGCAATTTAAGCTCTTCTTGACTCTAAGCCAATTTCAGTTGAATCTCCGTTACTTATGATCAGAAGATCCTAACTGATGCAAGTTAAAGATGAAATATCATTGGAGCCAGGTATTTCTCTAGAGCTGTTGACCTACATTTCCAAAGCAATTCCTTGCATATAATGCCTGGTATACTCATCACTTCCCATAGCCTGGAGGGCACAAGTGGGACCCATAGATGTATATGAGCACCAAAGTGCAGAGACAATGGCCCCTTCCTTCCTACTACGAGCTGGAATGGTTTGCGGCAAATCAGGGCTCACTGGGCACCTGCTAAGCAAATGACTGATTGGCCAGGTCAATAGCTTGCACTTTGGTTCCCTAGACATTATTTGAACTCCAACAGTCTGTCTGAAGTCAGTTCATATTCTTGAGTTGGTTTTAAGAGGGGTTGCAAGTCTGGAAAGATAATTACATTGAAAATAAATTTAGAATTGACAATGGAGTTATAACTTGTAGTTGCAGGGACCATGCAGAGGTAAACAGTTGTTCCAAACTCAAACAAAAGTCTACTTACATAGAGATAACTTATAAATCTCTGTTTCATAGGACCCAGTGCTGGGTAGCTCTTGTCATTTGTAGGTCCATAGGAATGAGGTGAGACTAAGAACATAAAAAGATGGAAGAAGGAGTCATGCAGAAAAATTCCACTTATGAAAAATTATAGACCTTCATTGGAGACCCAGGTTCCAGGAAAGAATTGTAGTTGGGGTATGAAGGTCCCTGATTTCATTCTTTTCCTTTACCCAAACTCTTAGTAGAGTTCCTCATAGGCTAACTTTTATTTCTTCTTCTTCTTCTTCTTCTTCTTCTTCTTCTTCTTCTTCTTCTTCTTCTTCTTCTTCTTCTTCTTCCTCTTCCTCACCCTCTTCTTCTTCCTCTTCCTCACCCTCTTCTTCTTCCTCCTCCTCTCCCTCTCCCTCCCCCTCTCCCTCCCCCTCCCCCTCCCCCTCCTTCTTCTTCTTCTTCTTCCTCTTCCTCACCCTCTTCTTCTTCCTCTTCCTCACCCTCTTCTTCTTCCTCTTCCTCACCCTCTTCTTCTTCCTCCTCCTCTCCCTCTCCCTCCCCCTCTCCCTCCCCCTCCCCCTCTTCTTCTTCTTCTTCTTCTTCTTCTTCTTCTTCTTCTTCTTCTTCTTCTTCTTCTTGGCAGGGTTTCTCTGTATAGTCCAGGCTGTCCTGGAAATTACTCTGTAAACCAAGCTGGCCTTGAACTTAAGGAGATCTACCTGCCACTGTCTCCATAGTGCTGGAATTAAAGGTATGTGTTACCACTGCCCAGCAGAGCTAACATTTAAATAAGGTAGAAAAGAGCATAATAAAGAAAGGTCTAGAAAGGCAATGGTAAGGTCCCTAGCAGTGTAATGTTTGTTAAGTTTTTCCCTGAATCCTTTCATATTTGATTCTATCATAATATTTTCAGAGTTCATTGAAAGAGCCAATTTGAGGATTCCACAGGGATCAAGAGTAGGCTGTTTTTATGCATAATAGTGAAAAACTTGAAGCTATACACTGAAAAACTTTTATTACAAGTAATATCTTCAGCAAATAGATTTTGTTTTCTGAATCAAGGGCTTACTATAGATAGTAGGGTGATTTCAAACTCTGTTCCAGTTGCTTCTTCCTCCTGAGTGCTTTAATTACAACTTGGCAGTGAATGGAAAATTCTTTCTCTGCATATCACTGCAAATACATTATAAGAAGACTGCTTATATATACTGGTACAGATGGTAAACTGAATATCATACAGCGAGGCAAAGAACTGAGGTGTGCTTTGGTATCTCTGAGTTAATGGTAGTATCTCTAAGTATTCTTTTATATGTAAATTCTGGGTATATATTAATGTATATATTTTTATCTGTTTAGATTAAACAAGGATTTAAACATAATTTAGGGATTTTGTCCTTACTATGATAAAAGACAGATTTTTAAAATTAACTCTTGTATGTATGTGTGCTACACACACATAAATATAGAAGTGCACTCACCCAGTGTATTCGCATATACTTGGAGATGCCAGAGAAAGCCATGCATTGATTTGTCATTCTCTGACACATTGCCTTGAAGCAGGGCTTCTCACAGAACCAGAAGCTCAGTGTTTGGGCTAGGTGGGTGGGCCAGTCAGTCTTCAAAATACACTTATCTCCCTCCTGAATGCTGGGGTTGTTGGCATGTACAACCATACCTGAACTTTTTTGCATGAACTATGGAAATTAGAATTCAGGTCCTCATACTCGCAGCACCAGCACTGTTACCCACTGAGCAATCTCCCCAGCCTAAGGATAATTTTTTAAGTAGCATCATGGCTCTTTATGCAAATGTAAAATCAACATCAATTAAGGAATTTAGTTACCTCATTGTCAGTGAGGAAAGCAGCAAGATATGGTCACCAATTCAAAGGTAAATGAAAAGAACAAACCTATTTCAAGATCAAGGGTATTGGAATAACAAAGTAAGTCTCTTGTTCAGTGACAGAGGAAAGTCAGCATAACCTCCAAGGGAAAGACTTCACTGCATGATTATAGACTAGTATTATTAAGAATGCACATCACTTATTTACAACTAACAGAACTGCCCAATCATTCAAAGGCTATGATAGATGCAGACTCCTCATAGAATCATAATCAACTTAGGTGTATGATTTAAACCAGGCTTTCGGACCTGAGCACTGTTGAAAGGATGAGCTGTATAATTCTTGGTTGTGGGAAAGCCTGCCCTACACATTGTAGGTTGTGAAGCAGTATCTTTATCCTCTACTCATGAGATCCTAATAGCATGCTTATGGAGTTGCAAAACGACTCAAAATTTCTTCAGATATTACCAGGTCTCACTAGGAGGTGGGACACAAAATTGGGTGCCCCTGCTTGAGAATCACTGCTCTCAACAATATATAGTTTTCTACGGCAGCACATGTTCTTGTGTGTGTAGATGGACAAATCAAAGCGATGGTTGTGCAGATGCTAAGCCATGTCTACCACCAAGCTACACTTCCAGGTGCCACGTTCTTCCTACTTTTGGTGCTTTAGCTGGGATGTTCTTTTCTTGGCTCTCTCCCCTACGTTATTCAACTATTTACTCAGAAGTCACTCCCGAGAGCCCTCCCCACCCCTTTATTCAAAATCGAACCCTCTTCTACACTTGCTCTCCTCTTTGTTCTTCTGTCCACTCATTTCTTTCCCTTATGTGCTTCTGGCCATTGCCTGGCTTCTTTACATCATAAGTTTTCTGAAGACAGAAACCTGTTGAATTGGTGGATCAACCAATGCAGGAAGTGGTAGAAACAAAAACTAATTTACTCAAGAAAATAAGAGAAATTGATAAATGAGCTGTTTTGTTTTCGTTATTTCTGAAACAAAATATCCACTTGAAGGGTCAGTAATGACTGTCCTTCAGTGGTTCCAGTTTTTGTTTTTGAAGATCTCCTTGTCTTCATGAGACTTGGAAAGACGACTGACGCCAAATTACTTAAGTGAATTAATCTGACCACAAGCCAAAGTTTGTTACTTATTAATGAGGAAACCAGCAGATGGAGATCGCTGTTTTGAAAAGAAAAAATAAAATAAACATTCAGAGGTTGCTCCAAATGCGGGACTGTTTCCAACACAGATCACTTACCCTGTTAATGACTTATTTTTGTTACTGCTGGGGTCATATGTGACAAGAGCGGCTTAAGGGAAGAGGAGTTTGTTTCATCCACAATTTGAGGGTACAGGCGGTCAAAACCAGGGAAGCCATGGATGTAGGAATGTGAGGTTGCTGTTCCCACAGTTGGGTACCAGAGAAAGAGATGAATGCTGATGCTTAGCTTCCCTTCTCACTTTCCCAGCTGAGGAGCCCAGGCAAAGAGATGGTACTGCATATATTTAAAGTGGATGTCCTGTCTCCTGCTAATCTCTCCACAAATACAATCACAGGGTCTCTCAGAACTTTGTCTTCGAGGTGATTCTAAATCCAGTCAAGCTGACGATCAAGATTAAGCCTCAGTTATTTAGTGACAGCACTCGCTTGCTTCATAAGGTCAACTGGTCATTTCCTTACCAAGCAGCATGGGTTAGCATTAAAGCATGGTGTCTTCAGAAGCATTTTATGTAATGGCTACACAGCAGCCATTAAGGAGAAGTAACAAGTGATGCACATTAGCTATGTACTGAGATGTAAAGAATAGAGCCAGCACTTTGTTGCTGTCACTTGGACTTACAAGTTTTTATCCCCTGATGAAGATGCAATTAGCACAATGGCACCAACTCGTTCCAAGCAATACTCAACCCATATAGGCACAGTTCCTGTTTCTTTTCCAAACTTCTATTAGCAGATTTCTCCGGCAATCAAAGCCATTGAATACCCAGCTCACTTAAAATTGTTTGGGGAAATTGTTTTCTCTTAGGAGTCATTAAAATTTCCAACCACACATCTCTCTTTGAACTACCGTGACATCTGTTCATACTGCACGCTGGGATGTAATTGGCCTTTATTCAGGTGTAATTGATGATTTACATTATTAAGTCTATCTCGGTTTGGCTCATTGCCTAGGGACAATTGAAGTTGACACTAATGCAGTGGCAAGATTTAGGTCACTAATGGTGCCTCTTCTTTTAACTCACTCAAAGCCGGTGAGTTGATTTTATTGTAAAAATCTTACTTATCTTTAAAACAATGGTAACAATAGACGCCTCCTCAAATGGTGCAGGCGACTACTACAATACTGATAACTGTAAACTGTAAAGGTTACCATCTTGATTATCTAAGTCATGCCTAAATTAATTTCAAGATCACCAACAGAGGTAAATTTAATAATTTATAATTGTGGATGTAATTCCCCTTAAAGTATAGTATTAGAACCCCGGACATTCTAAAACATCTACTTGATGCCAAGGTGGATTGGGGGACCTTAAAGGGTAGGGAATGGGGGCGTAGTCCAGTCTCTCATGGCTGCTTCCTGCTGACTTTGGGCGTTGAGGGGTCCAGGGAATGTCCGTTTATCTTGGCAATGTCCCACTGGCGTTTGCGGTCGCTGGTGCAGTTGGTCACTGATGTCCATGTCCAGGGTTGCTGGCTGGTGTAGTTGGTCAATGATGTCCAGAGTTGCTGGCTGGTGTAGTTGGTCGCTGATGTTTGAAGTCCTGGCTGTCGTCTGAGGCGGCTGATTGAAGAAATTTGTGTGGCTTTTCTGTGTGGCTTTTCCTGAGTAGCTGGGTCATCATTAAGATGCTGGAAGGCAAAAGTTGCATTAGTAAAAGAAAAAATTAAAAAAGAGGGGGGGGATTTTTGGAGAGCTGGGGTGAAGAGGGGGGGGGAGAGGGAAATTAAAAGGGGGGGGGATTTTTGGAGAGCTGGGGTGAAGAGGGGGGGGAGAGGGTCTTAGGATGTCCGGGGTTAAGAAATGATAAAAAAAATTAAGTGATACTTATTCCTTTGTGATACTTATTCCTTTGTGTTTGATCCGTTGGGCTGGCATCCCGGAGCTTAAGGAAACTGTCTTAAAAGAAATAGATTCTAACCATACATCTCTTAACATTTTAGGGAGCCACTGCTGCAGTCAGCGGCTGACCTGTTACATAAGAGCTTTGTAGAGGAGAATCTGCTTACCACTTGTCTTCGCATTTGTTGGGGGTACCTGTAACGACAGCTAGATGGTTATTTATGAATTTAAAGAAGGGAGGGTGTGTTAACACAGTGACGGATCGGGACCATTGTTGTCCTTAGACTGTAGTAGGGGGGCTGAATCCGGCGTCCTTTGGAACTTAAGAGTACAGGGTCCGGTTTGAGTCACCGTGTATGAAGGATTATCTTGAGCTGTGGAGATAAACGGTTTAAGATGTGACAGGTGAATCCAATGAGGAATTCCTTTAAGCTTGGCAGCTGTGGGAGTTAAAAGAATTACTTTGAAAGGGCCCTGCCATTTAGGGGAAAGGGGTGAAGGTCGCTGGCCTGGGGGTGAGAGTAATACCTCATCCCCTATTTTAACTGGCTGCGGACATGTATTAGCACATGGTCGAGGTAGTGAGTGATCTGTGAAGTCCCATAGTAGTGAGCGTAAGTGGAACAGGAGGGGAGTGAGCAGGTGATCAGGAAGGGGGGAAGTCTCCAATGAGAAGCCGGGGGTTAAGACCGGCCGCCCATACATGAGTTCAAAGGGTGAGATGAGGAGGGGGCCCCTTGGAAGGGCTCGGAGTCGGAAAAGAGCTAAAGGCAGGAGCCTTACCCAGTCGAGGTGGAGTTCTTGTGACATCTTAATGAGGGCTTCCTTTAAAGAGCGGTTAGTTCGTTCTACCTTACCTGACGACTGAGGATGGTACGGTATATGAAAATTCCAGGGGATCCCGAGCGCTTTAGACAAATTTTGAGAAATCTGAGAAGTAAACTCTGGACCGTTATCTGACTGGAGAGAAGTTGGGAGTCCAAACCGAGGAATAATCTCTCGGAGGAGAATATCAGAGACTGTCTGGGCCCTCTTGTTAGAGGTGGGGAAGGCTTCAACCCACCCAGACATTGTATCCACCAGAACCAGGAGATATTTAATCCTCCTGACTGTGGGCATATGAGTAAAATCCAGCTGCCAATCAGTTCCCGGAAGGGAGCCCCTTGCTTGGTGGGTAGGGAAAGGGAAGCTACGATATTTAGTCCTGGGATCTGACTTTTGGCAGATCTGACAGGAGGCAGTGGTGGCTTTTAGAAACCTGATGTCCTCAGGCGTAACAAAGGGAGAGTGGTGGTTAGTGACAGCGGGAGCTTAGAGGGGCCTTGGAAGATCGAGGGGGAGGTGTAAGACAGGGAGGAGACGCTCCAAGCTGCCTGTGTGGCCTGTGGCGGAGAGGAGACAGGGAAGAAACGGAAGACACGCACGACCTGTTGCGGGAGAAGTGGGGCGAGGCTGGCCCGGAGAAGGAACGGTATTGGGTGAGCTGTCGCTGTCGCTCAACTGGGCGGAGCGAGAGTGAGTGGCCCCCCCGAGGCGCGGTGGGGGGGGTGTGGAGGCAGGGGGGTTGAGGTTTGTCCACGGGATCCATAGCAGCAGCGGGAGCAGAGGGTCCCCGGAAGGATGGCATTGCACCAGCCTTCCAGATGTGGGGGTTGGTTACAGAGCCCACGACTGAAACGAAGTCTGTCCGCAAAAGGTAACTGGCCCGAACCCAGCTACCGTACGGGGGGGGAGGAAAAGCCCTGGCCCCGGCTGGGAGGAGACAATTACCGCGAACATGGCAAGCCAAGAGCGCTGGCCTCCCGGGCGTTCTTGGGGCGTGCTAACTCTTAACTGCCCCGAGCCCAGCAACCGTACGGGAGAGAAAGTCCCGGCTGGGAGGAGGCGATTAAGCTCTTTAGGGCACAGGGCCCGGAGGTGCCACAAAAAGTGGCCTGAAAGTGGACAGGAAAAAAGTTAGAAAAAAAAGGAAGAAAGAAGGAGAAAAAAAGCCCAGAGCACCGAACTCCGGGTGTGCCGACTGAGCGTTCCGGTTGAGGGCAAAAAAACATGGGGGAGTGGGTTAGCAACCTAGCCTTAGCCCGAGGTGTGCAAAGAAAGCCGGCCGGACAGTCTTTGAACGCCCCAGGGGGAAGGAAGCCAACTCAGGGTAACTCACGGATCAGGATGAAGCTGTTGAAATGGCCGTGGAAACAGGTGGTGGTGATCGAAGGCTGTCGGTTCTTTGGACCTTGTCGGTGAAGCCCAGAGGCAAAGCCTCGGGCACCGGACGGAGAGGTCTCCGAGTCGATGCGGCGGCACCAAAATGTTGTTCTTAATTCCCGTTTGTCCTATGGGGCAAAGACGATTACGCAGGGAAAAGACACAGACACGCGGCGGTACCACGTGGTAGGTACACTTTTTAATGGGAAGGGAAAACACACTAGGAAAAGTGAAAGGAAGGGACCAAGGGAAGGGTTAAGAAGGGAAGGGAAGGGGCAAACTCGTGGCTTGTCCTTGCTTTTAACAGAGGATGCAAAGGCTTCTGGGAAATGTGTCCCGCGCTTGCCGTCCAGAGGGATGTTGGGAGTTGTAGTGTTGCAAGGGAACAACACTAACACCACTGCCTATCTCACCATCATTTTCCGAGAATTTGACACGAATCTCCGCAGCCTTGTTCCCAGAAGATGCCCTAGATAAGCCAAGCTTCTCTCTGAGAACATAAAATAGTGATTGCCCGAGGATCAGTATGCAAGGGCCCGAGGGTGTCTAGAACAGCAGCTGCCCTTGCCTCGTGTGCAGCTGACCCTGATCATGACCTACGGACGGTGTAATTTCCCTGGATGTCTCCACCCTGCCTTCATCATTGTCTCCTCGGCTGCAGCACCGCCCACCCTTGCTCATGCCTCTCAGCCTCCTGCTTCTTGCCAGCCATTATGCCTTCATAGGTAATGGTGGGTAATTCCCAGAAATGGCTTCTCACACCTGGAGTTTTGGCTGGGACTCTGGGCATATGTATTTTCATTGTTTATCTCCCGCCACCATTCAATGATGATGGAAACCAGGGCATTGAACATACCAGGCTCATGTAGTACTGTTGGGCTACATACCCAACAATTATCATTTCTGAAGACAGAGGGAGACTGAGATATCCAAGTATCATGAGTAAGAGGAGCTCACTTTAGAAATGATCTTTCCTAACCTCCAGTTTTTCTAGTTCAAAGAAAGAAAAGGACATAAATGAATATCTGTTTCAAGCTTGTTGAGAAAAGTAAGTAGGATTGAAACTGATAATATAAATACAGAACACATTACAGATGACTGTTTGACCTAATCTGAGGGGTGTGATGAATTCGTATCTTTATAATTGACAAGAATAGAGCAAGCTTAAAGAAAATGTGGCCAACACGCTAAACCAGTGGCTTTCAAACTGGAACATGAGCAACCTTTACAGGGAGGGCCAATATTTTGACCTTTATAACATGATGTTGTCTTCTCCAAATGTGTTGAGCTGCCCATGGTCATAGCTATCCTGGGACACATATCACCCATAAGCCACAGGTTAGAAACGTCTGCAATAACTTGTCAGAACACAAATTACCAGATACTGCCCCTGTGTTCACGATTCTGTAGGTCTTGGAAGGAGCCTGAAAATTAACAATTCTTTTAGGTACTTGGTGCTGCTACTGGTGCCCATTCAGGGACTACTAATTCAGAACTAGGTACTAGAAGAAGTGGGGAGATGAAAGACCTGGGTAAATCCAGATCTCCCCAGCAGGAAGAAAATAGCCAAAAATCCAAGCAGGAAGAGAAGAATCAAAAATCTAGGATTAGCCAGTTTAGTGACTGTTTCAGGAACTAGCTGAAGATAATGTTAGGATGTAATCTTGAGAATAATCTTGAGAAACAGGGAGTTTCCCCCATGTGATTGTCATTGTAATGTGTTTTAAGAACTAGCTGCTTAGGACCTTGGGAGTGGTCCTAAGAGGCAGGGGGTTGCCCCCTTGTAATCTTCACTGGTATTTTCGGAATTTTCTGTGACACACTCCCTGCCAATTCCGGATCACTGGGCTGTGGTTTCTTTCCTTAAAAATCGCTTCTCCCGGTCCCTCGGGGTTGAACTCTCCCCCTGTGTGGGTTGTGAGTCTCGGCCCCAGTGCACTGGTTCCCATCTCATCTCATCATTAAAGCCTAGTGTGATTGCAGCAAAAAAAAAAAAAGAAAAAAAAAGAAAAAAGAAAAAGAAACCCTGTTGTAAACCAGTGGTTCTCCATTGTACCTATATAGCACATTGGAATACTTTTTAGGAATTCAAACATCAATTACTTTCTTTTCCCTTTTTCATAGGTCCTGGCCTTTGGGGTCAGGAGTGTGTGGAATGAGGTTTGGGGCTATTAGAGGACCGCCTTGGTTAGAGTTTCCATTGCTGTAATAAAACACCAGGACCAAAAGCAACATGCTGAGGAAAGGGTTTGTTTCAGCTTGCAATGCTCAGGTGAAACTCCATCACTGATGGAGGTCAAGGGCAGGAACTCATGGCAGGAACCACAGCAGAAGCCTTGGAAGAATGCTACTTACTGGTTTATTCCTCCTGGTTCGCTCAGCTTGTCCTCTTACACTGTCCAGTACCAGAGTGCCAGAGGTAGCACTACCCCCACATCAAACAACAATCAAGAAAATGACTCATAGACGTGCCTATGGACAATCTTCTGGAGCATTTTCTCAACTGAGGTTTCTCTTCTCAGAATACTGTAATGTGTGCCAGTTAACAAGAAAACTATCTAGAACAAGGCTCAAACAGTCTAGTATCCATCCAGGATCTCAAACCAATGCATTTAACTAAGAAGTAACATCAGTTAATTTAATTTAAAAATTATTGACTATATTATTATACCATATGCATGCTAGGCCAGGCAGACGCTTGCTATGCATTTGCTAATTCCACCCTTTAAATGCTCTTGGTACTTCAGGACAATGGTCCTAACAATTAATTGTTCTAGGCCAAAAGGAGAACACATGACAACATGCCTAGGCACATACAGCTATATCTTAAATGGTACCAAGCAAATTTTATGACCTAGATAGATATAGGCTACATAAATGTTTTAATCACCTGGGAGACTTATAAGAAAACCTACTCTGTAGTTCAAATGCTAAGGCAAAGATTCTTAATTATGACTTCTCACTGGGATCATATGGGGACTTTGAAAAAAAATCTGTGACTCTTATCCCATGAGGACTCTGGTATAATTGGCCCTCGGGAAGAAAGTTTGTAAAGCCTCCCAAAGGGAATTCTAATATGCAATCAAAACTGGAAAAGGCAGTCCAAACAAGGCTCTTCAAGATATACCCTTTCCCCACCTATGGCTTCTTTAAACTCTTTAGGGATTTTAGTTTGTGGGCAGGATGGAAAAATTACTGTTGTAAGGGAAGTAAACAGGTGGGGAGGAAGCTAACAAAACAAATCACAAGCTTATTGTTCTTTTTGAAGCCTAAATTTGCATAAAGACAAAAATCCTAAAGAAATGTTCTAAAATATCAATAGAATATATTACATTTTTATTATTCAGTTTTTAAAATGTCAGATATAATGTGTATTTATGGAATAGAGTGTAATCTTTTGACCTATGTGCACATTATAGAAAAATGTAATCAAGTTAATTAACATATCTATCGGTTTATTTTTGTAATAAGAAGGTTAACAGACCCATGTCAGCACATTTTGAAAGATAAAATACCTTTCTTTTTGGTTTTTCGAGACTGGGTTTCTCTGTGTTGCTTTGGAGCCTGTCCTGGAACTTGCTCTGTAGAGGAGACTGGCCTTGAACTCACAGAGATCCGCCTGCCTCTGCCCCTGAGGGCTAGGATTAAAGGAGTGTGCCACCACCGCCCAGCTACAATACCTTCTTGCTATTATTATCATGGCAATAGGAACTATGGTCACCACTTTGTTCAATAAAGTACTTCAAATTTTCTCTTCCCATTTATTTTCATCCTTTTTTTCTTTCTTTCATATGTATGCATCAGTATGTGTATGCATGCTCAAATGTGTGTGGGCACATGTGTGTCCCTGAGTGTGGAAGGCCAAGACGGGTGTCTGGATTCTTTATCTTTCTTTGTGGATTTTCTAGACAGGGTTTCTCTGTAGCTTTGGTGCCTGTCCCAGAACTCACTCTTTAGACCAGGCTGGCCTTGAACTCACAGAGATCCGCCTGCCTCCGCCTCCTGAGTGCTGGGATTAAAGGCGTGCACCACCACCGCCCAGCCAGGCTGGATTCTTCAAACATTCTTTCACCTTTTTCTTTGAGGCAGGGTTTCTCATAAAATGCAGAACACAGCCATACACATGGGGCTGTTTCATAACAGCCTTGCTCTAGTGATTCCCCCGTCTCCACCTTCTAAGGCTTGAATTACAGGTGAGCTGCCATAGGCGTGGGGCATTTGTATGGGTTCTGCACATCTGGACTGTAGTTATTTTGTTTGCAAGGCAAGCTCTTTAACTGCTGAGCCACTTCCCAGACCATTTAACTAAAATTCTTTATGCTTTGCTCAACATCTTTTCTTTCTCCATCCCTCCAAGTCCCTGGGCCTCTAGTGTCCACCCTTATAATCTGTTTCTGAGATTCACTCCTTGAAAATCTCTATATAAGCAATGTTCAAAGCCATGAATCTCTAAGCATACAATTGCTTCAATATATCCAATTCAACCCTATATATTGGTTCTTATTCTTTGAGGCACCTGTAGATGGCTTCATTTGTTATCTTGGTCTTTATCAGACTCAAAGATAACATTATGCTCATTGTGTCTTTATTTTGTGGTGATTCCTTTAAGAATATGACTTGAAGGCATCTTGAGTCACTTACTATTCAGGGACTGTCTGACATGGCATAAATGTGCACAATAGACAGACACTTGGCTCTGAAATCTGAGTATAAGTCACTTCCCAGAAGAGCTCAGCTAATGCAGGGATTTCACAAATGACATTTCTTTTATGTCAACACAACTTCCAGCTTCCTTTTCTGAAAGATAATCTAAGCTCCGAGCTGAAAGTTGGCAGTGTTCTGAGACTGACTTCAATAAGAATTGGTTTACAGTTTCACGATAAAGCATTTTGACAGGACAGCGTGTTCTCACTCACAGTTACCCCCAACTACCAAATAGGACCCACACACACACACACACACACACACACACACACACACACTCATGCATGCTCTCAAGCACATGCACGTGTGTAAGTGCACATGAGTGTGTGCGTGTGTCTGCATGCGTGTGTGTGTGTGTGTGCACCTAAGAGAGAGAGATTTAAGAAAGCACAATCCTTTGTGTACTTGATTGTGCTAGAGAAGTACAGGAATAATTCAACTAACACACTTAACACGACAAAGATTTTTTATTTTATGTATTCCTTTTTATCAAAACGGAATCAGTCATGGGCAGCTGTACACTTTGTATTTTATTAAAGAAGCCGCAGTTGATAAGAATTCAAGTGGCTTGTTTTTACCTCAGGGTTCAAAAACTTTCCTAAGTGTTGGGATACTACAGCTGTATATGTCTATACCTGGCTTGGTTCTTTCTAGCCTTTTTATTTCACCCTATAAAGGAAAATCCCATTTTACCTAGTTCTGGAGACATGTGTAAACCTATGCTCAGATCATCTTCTTGGTTCCATGCTTTCTTTCTCCTTTGGAATAATTCCCTTGAGTAAATTCTCTACTCATTAAGCCTCTTTTTCGTTTTTGTTGTTGTTTGATGCTATAAATTTGCAAACTCAAACAACTGTCTTCTCAACCATCCTTTATACAGCTCTATCCACAATAGTGCTGCCTTAGAGATCCTCTTGTTCACCAAGTTGCAACTGACAAGGACATTATTTGCCCTTTTTCTTCATGGTAGCCTTTCCCCTTTCCTAGCTCTTTGCCAAGCCTGCTCTAATCTCTGAGCAAACTCTGCACCAGCCTTGTCCACTATACTATATTGTTTTTGGTTATTTAATTCACTGTGTAATTTAAAAGGAGAGGAAGCTATAAGTGATGGTGTACACCTTTAAGCACAGCACCTAAATTGATGTTAAATTTCTGAGCCACTTTCTATCTAGATGACTTGAATTCTGTCATCAGCCTTTTTGTGTCTCTAATTTTCACCTGTTAGATGAGAATGCTGAACTTTTCACTATCTGATTCCTGTGAAGGTTATATGAAGAAATTCTAACCCAGATACAAAAGAAGTCAATTTTTGTCATATTATTATAGTCTAACAAATGATAAGAAAATTTCTGAGATGCCTAAATTCAATTTTAAAAAGTTAGATGATCGTTCCCAATCTTTTGATATAGCCATACCATGTTGTCATCTACAAAGTTCTTATTTGATAATGGCAGGACTGACTTACAAAACACACACTTGACCTACAAAATCACAAAAATATGATGTTTTAAGTTTATAATTTTTGTGGTTGGGTCACATTCATAGAGATACTAGGAAGTATGTGGTCCACAAGCCTCAAGTGTAACATGACTCTCATCACTAGAAGACGGCAGAGAAATGACATAAAGTAAGTTGGTTTGTTAATAGCTGCAGGGCAGAGAAACAAAGGACGCTCACATTCTTAAATGTATATTGGCAACTTGACTTAAATGCACTCTCACGCACCAAACCCAGATTAATTATAAAGGTCCCTGATTGTTAATCCCAACCAATCTAGGACACAACAAGTACATCTCTATATGGATTAAGATAGGATTGTCCTCCTATTCCAAAATTTACCCCACTCCACTTTAGTCCATTCCTTCTAGCTTTAGAAAATGTAAGTTCAGGGTAAATAATTCATATTTTCTTTCTCCAAATTTTCATCACAGTAATACTTTTCATTACAGAAAGGCTCCTAGGTCTTGCAGGCATATTTCAGCTGCTATCTATCCCTGCTGTTGGTAGCTGCGGGAACTCTTCCGATGATCTGTTCCCTTTTTTCCAGGAACATCTTTAACAACTCAATACATCCTGTCATTTCATAGACCCTTCAGTCTACAGCATTTTGATATAATGAAAGTACAGGACTTTTATGCAACTGAATCCCACACAGTGACTGTCAGGGTGGATAGCAAAAACCAGCAGCTAGAGCCAGCACTTAGTAAGGATAATCAACAAATCAGAGTCACAACCTAATGGAATATTCAATTATAGGACTTGATTGTGAAGACAAGACAGATCTATCTACATGTCCTTGAAATATAAGCACACTATACAACAAATAGCATCACGACTGATTCTTCCCTAAAGAGTCAGAAGACAGCTTCCCCCAGACACATTATCAATCTATCTACCTTTCTCTCTCACTGGTGTGCTCTGCTAAAAGGAGACTATCTTATGAATGAGGTCTTCAGGAAAGGAAGCAGGGATGTAAAATGTCTTAACTTGGGTTTCGTGGGAGTGGAAGTTAAGACAGGTACTTACAAATGTCATTGATTAATGACAGGCTCTCGGGAGATGTGAAATGAGGAAAGCAGGGTACACTGGGGAGAAAGCTAAGCATAGTTATGATCTTGGCTAGCTATTGACTTTGACCTGAACCCAGGAAAAACAACAAGGCATGGATTATACCACAGGTTTGTGTCTACATTGGGTAATGAAGACTATCAACTTACACTCCATGGTTGTCAGTCACTACCCTCTATTCCTAGGGGTGGAACATAACCACTATAGTAAGGTTGCCACTCTGGGAGTACCCTGCTCCGAAAAAGGAAGAAGATTTGAAAGATGGGAAACCAATGCTAAAAATAGCTGAAGCCTGGTTACACCCATTTATAAAGGAGATCTAGGTAAGATACCAGCAATCACCTCTTTCTCAAAATATCAGCAAGTCTTCCATCTATCTTCAAATGTAATGAGTTCTTAACAGTCTATTTTATCTTTTGCTTAGACTCTTCTCTTCCTCTGACACTTAAAATATGGAAGAAAACTGACCCTAAGTCTTCACTCAATTTTCATTCCATAAAATAGAAAAGGACCATTACATTAATAAAGTACTTAATAAAGCAAAACAGAAAACCACAGGAAGATGGGCTCTAGGTTAAAAGTTAGCATTTGATATGAATTTTCTTCTTAACTACAATTTTATCCCGTGTGGTTCACAGTTTCTCATTGTCAATTACATTTTAATAATGTCACAAATCAAATTATTTGCCCTTTATCCTTCAAGAAATATTTCTGTGCGTCATTGGTCAAATGCTTTGAACTTGAACAATTTTGTGAAATAATTGAGGCCAGCGATGTACATATAATGCTGAAGTAGTAATGAAATTCTTCTATTTTCCCCTCAAGGACTGCTGAAAGAAGTCTTTGAGTTATACACCATAGGCCACATGTAGCCTATAATCCCAGTGCAGCCAAAATGAGGAAAAAAGCAAACAAAACAAGAAATGAGAGGACGTTAAAAAAAAATGAGATGCTAGCCTACTCCCCTGATGGCTGTGTCAGTTATACATCTCAACTTCCAACTCTGTCAAGGGGCCTTACCTTAATTGCTTTAAATTATCTATGATGCAAGAGTTGATGCTATAGTAATCAGTGAATGCTTCAAACCTGGGGATTTTTGTCCGAAGAGTTAACTTTTAAACATTTACTAGCATGGCACAGGATTATCAAGCTGGTCACAGCTTCACGAGAAAACTAAGCTGCTCTGTTCACTGAGCAGATGAAATGGATTCATCTATCTGAGAGGAAGAGAGGCACATTGCTTCTTATTTTAATCACTTTTGCATTATTCTCACAAATATTGAGAATGCTGAGCATGATGGTGTGCATCTGTTATCTCCACACTTATAAGATGGAGGCAGGAGGCAGGAGGATTAGGAGTTTAGGGCAAGCCTCCCTATAGTGAGGTTGAGGCCAGTCTGAGATACATGAAACTCTTTTTCAAACACAGACACACAGGGCAGAAGGAGAGGGGAGGAGAAGGAGAGGGAGGGGGAGAAGAAGAAAAACTTTTAGTATTTTGGAAGCTTGAGTCCATGACTATTTTATTGGGCCTGGTGGTACCACAGTGCATCATGGTAGGAATTTGTGCCAGAGGAGGATCATTTGCCTCATGACTGGCTCCAAAGAAGAAGGAAAGTAAGACACCACAATCACTTTCCAGGATACACCCTCAACAATGATCTCAAACTTCCCTCTGGGCCCCTACCTATTAAAGTTCCTGACACCTCATAATGTTGCCACCTTCTGCATAGGGAACAAGCTGATAATATATGTGTCTTGGGGGACTGTACGACTGATTAGTCCTAGAGAAATGTGACTAAATAGCACCAGATAAGCCACCAGTGACAGACTGAAGGAGTTAGTCTACCACACACAGCCTGGCAAACCAACTGGCTTATTGAAGTCATTTACAGGAGCATAGAGAAGGAGGTACTTATAGAAACAAGGATTATTCAACCATTCATATCACTGAGAAGCCCTGCCCCAGCATGGGTGATGACTCATGTCAGAGCTATCCTACCTGAACTCCTGCACAACTTTCAGGCAGGTCTACAGAAGTCTTCTTTCCCCTAGCAACGTTTTACTACTTGTACAATCTTATGGACCAGTCCCATGAGTTTCACAGGCTTCTTGAGGCTTCTGAACCTTCCTCTCTTCTCTCGAGGCCAAAATGTCTCAACCTGGAAGAAACAACTACATAAGTCCTTTTATCCAAACCATAGTATTTGACAGTCACAATGTCTACCACACAGAGAGAATTAACTCTCTCAGTTCTGATACCCTGCTCAAAGTACAGTTGGGCTCTGAAGTTCGAGGAAGGATCCTTGCTTCTGTGAATTCAGTCTGTTTGGGAATTGAAATGGCTCAACAGGTATCTGATGAGCCTGATCCAGGCTTTGTCCTGGACAAAGAGTGACGTTGACAAGTGTTTGCAAGTTCAACACACACAGCCGTAAGTGACATCTGCTTGAAGCCCTCAGCCAAGGACCAGGAATGCTGAAAGGACCAAGGAAATTGTGAAGAGATGAAATTAATTGGGTGGGACAAATGAACTTTTCACGGAGGAATACATTTCAGACAAGAATCCTTACCAACTTCATGCTGTTTTTAAAGAATCCAAAAATAGATGATCAAGATTCTGCTTGGTCAGAAAAAAAAAAACGAATTAAGGGACTCTAAATGTTGAGTGACCTTGTGAAAATTGGCTATGACAGGTTCCTTCCACTTCTGACTGTCCATCTATCTACTCTTTGACATGCACCTGAGGGCGCTTGTATTTTCACATTAACATACCCTAATTAATTGTCAAATACTAACAATTATAATGCATGGAAGACAAACAATGCAGAGAAATTATTCATCTGGAAAGGTCAGCCCAATTATAGTAGATAAAGGCTGGTGCTATCTTATGTTCCTAGTTAATGTCAAGTAGATGCCATTTCACACAGTCAATAAAGAATGTGTTGACTCTATCATGTGCAAGGCATGCAAAAATATTAAGGAAATTAGTTCAAGTCTCTACCCTTAGGAATTCTTAGTGCAATGGAGGGAGAAAAACATGGTAATAAGTAGACTTAATGCAGAGAGATAAGAAGAAAATATATGCTAATTTAATGGCATATTTTCTCTAATGAGATGGCAAAGTAATGTTTAGTGCCCTGAACAGAGCATAGAATTTGTTGTGTAGGAAGGTACTGTGAATACTTAGTAATTTCAGAAATGCTGTTTGCATGCACGGTGCCTCTACTGCACAGTGAGTAGCGGGGACTCAAGTGCTGAAGCGTATCTGTAGCTCGTTATGTTTTATAGATTCTGAGTATCTGCTCCAATAGAAGCTCTGACTTTGTGTCAAAAACTGGCACTCTGTATACATGTGTTCCAACTCTCTTTTCCAGATGAAGAAATTAAATCCAAAACTGGCTACAGAATGTACATGTTACAGGAGTCACATATTAAAGCAGTTCAGTGCTCATTTGAACCCAGATAATGTGACTCTGACATCTCTGTAGTATGCAGATGGTCTTGTAGTTAACTATTATTGATTTGTGGTAAAATAAGAAGCTTGTACCAAAATACAAATAAACTCTGGTGGTAAAGTTATTTGAGTCACCTAACCTTTCAGGTACGAAGGTTTCCCCAATAAAGCACACAGTGTATTGATTTACTTCTTATCTGGTCATAAATCAGTAAGTACTTGATGTGGCACCTTACGCATGCATAGACCCTCAGTTTCTGAGAAGCTTTTCTGCGCTCACATCTGTGAAGGAGGATATCAATGGGAACTGAGTTTGTCCTGGGACAGAAGCAGCTCAAAGTACCACAGCTTCTACTCTAAGAAATCTGTTCCAAATTTTCTCATCTGCCCATCATGTTAAGCATTCTTCTTTCTGTCTTCCTGGGAAGCACACTCTTCAGAAAAACTGCCAGTTGTAACATTGGCCAAGTTTACTTCCCTTTTTTGAGTGCTTTGCTTCTTTTACAGATTCTTCAGATTGCTTCACGAAGCACCCAGAACAATAACAACACCCAAAGGTGTTTGGGATCAGCTCTCTCCCTCTTATTCCTATCTACCAGCATCTACCAGAATCCAAGGCTTCACTTACTGTTTCATTTTCTTCATTCAAGAAGACAGAACCACCAGTTCTCAGAAATGTGTATAAATGCTGGGAGGAAGATGCATATGGGAACAGTCACAGAAATTTTAATTTTACTAACCTCACACATATCGAAAACAACCTAAATGTCTATCAACAGGAGAATGGCGGTATCAATACTGTTGTATTCAGACTCATTCATTTAAGTAACTATTATATAGCAATTATAAAGAACAAAGTACTTGTAGAAACACAATATGAGTGAATCTCTTACACATAAGGAATGAAAATAGCTGTATACACAGCACATGTTGTTCAATTCTGTTTGTGTTCAATCAAGGCACAGGCAAACTTATCCATAGGGATAGCAATCAGAATACTAATTAGCCTTGGATTAAATATGGCATGAGTACACATTGGTAGAAAGCACAAGAAGTCTCCTTGTAGTCTGGGAATGTTCTATAACTTTATCTAGAAACATTATTAAAAATGCATTTAAAACATTTATAGCCACAAAATAAATACCTAAAGGATTCTTGAGTTAAAATCAAAATGTGTGTACCCACTGACCATCAATCCATCTCAATGTATGTGTCATGAAAAAACAATATGCCCTGAGATTTAGCTCCCAGTCATGTCTCGAACATAACTGGAAAAAACTTAAAGCAACCTAAATGTTCTGAAAACAGGAACTTGGTTCGGGAAATTGTGAAATAGTATATTATGAAGGTTAAGTTATAGAGCAAACACGGTGGCACATTCCTGCAATCCCAGTGCTTGTGAGCTTGAGCAAAAGGATGATGAATTTGAGGCTAGATTGGACTACATAGTAAAAGCCTATCTCAAAAATAAAGAAAAATAATAGATGAAGTTATGAAGAATGCACACTGTTATAAAAAATGCTAATAATACTAAGTTAAGGGGAAAGTGGTGAGTAGTGAAATAAAAATATCTATTAAGTTTAATAGTCCAGACACATATACCAAGTACACACATATAAAATATGTATGCACATATCACAAAGGTTCATTTAAAATATAGACAAAATACCGGAAGTATGTTCACATACATATTAAATATGGATAACTTTATTTGTATCTTTGGGCTTTTAAACATTTTTCACATGTTTTCCCACAACACAGAAAGTCATTAAAAAAGCAAGATTAAAAAGCTTTCTGGTTCTTCAAGTGTGTGGGCTTCTAGCAATATGAAATTGCAGATGGATTTTCAACAGAAACAAATCTCACCACTGTTGTGACCTCATGTAAGTACATCAGCTTATAATGGCAAATGGGCGAAGCGAAGCACTCTGGAGCCAGCGAGAACACCCTGAGTGACCTCCCAGCGGCATGACCCCACCAATTTGAAATACTGAATGCGTAGCTGGATGTCAGTAGCTCTCCTTTACGGCAACCTTGAAGGAAACACTTGGCGAGCATCCATGATCTTCCAGTTGCCACTACGAAAATAGATACAAATATAATTTTAAAACAAGGTTCCTCATCACTTTTTGCCTCCAAAAAGTTGATTAAACCAAAGGGGAACTGTTTCTCCACATTTTTTATAAAACACACCCTTGCTGGGATCAGAAATTAGAAACCTGTATTGTAATTTTCCCTCTAATTTTTCATCAAATATTTACAAATCTTAAAAGGGAGATTTTAATGTTTTAAGAAAAGAATTACGCAGATAGGTATATTAGCAAACCTCACGGTGTGTCTTAAAAACGCCAATCTAAATTTCACTGAAGCTACAGCATTCTGAAGATAACAGATGAAACTCTGTCTATGTGTGTTATTACCAAACCCCTACAAGGAACTGCTGTAGGCAGTTGATGTCTTCTCCGCAGTGGGAGAAAGGTAACTATGGTAACGAATTTTATCTGCTAACATTACAGTTTCATGTTGACTAAAGCAGCCTACAGCTTTATTTGTAATTGTCAACTATTAAGGGAATCCTTGAGAATATTATTCTAGAAACCTCGGTCTCCCTATTCTTTGTTTACCTGTGAAGCAGTCATTAAAAGAAAATTACCTAAATTCAATAACCCAGTTAAAGTTTTGAAGGTTTTCTTGGGTCATTGCTTTAACTAATAGTAGATGATTTGTCTTAATGTACCACATTGATTTTTTTTTTTGCAAAATAGACTTTTAAAAAACTGCTACACACAAAAACTACATCATGATGTTATCACTGTACTTATACAACTGTTTTAAATATTTCAGGGATTCCTTACTTCACTTCTGTTTCTTCCTTCAAAGTGTGTGTAATGGAATTTGGGGTTGATGTGTATGGTGTCACACTTCTTAATAGAAGTTTGAGTCTGATAGCTACAGAAAGACTCAGTATATGCATAGTATGGCTGTGTTTGTGTGTGCATGTTGCCCATGATGGTGTGCTAGTGAGATTGATAACCATAAAACTTGAAAAACTTTAAGATTAATTGGCAAATGTTGATTAGTACACTATGCACTTTATTCTACCAAATAAAAATATCTAAATGAGGAGCCAGAAAACATTTCGTGTAAAGAGGTGTACATTAGTTTCCTATGGTTGTCATTATAAAATCACGGTGAACTTCACATCCTGAAATAATAGAAATTTCTGAAATTTATTTTCACATCATTCTGGAGGTGATAAATATGAAATTGAGGCGTTGGTATGATTACATGGTCTCTTACAGTTCTGATAAAGTGCCCTTCCTTTTCTCCCTTTCGGTGGTGCCTGATGTTCTTTGACTTGTGGCCACATCGTTCTCATCTCTGCTCTCACCTTCCATGGCCTCCTGTGTGTGTGTAGGCACTCCTGTTCTATTCCTAATAGGACACTTACCTTTGAATTTAGGGCCCACCTAGATAGCCCAGGATGGTTTCTTCTTGAGATGCTTGATTCAATTATATCTTCAAAGAATTCTTTTGCAAATAATTTCACATTAGTGGGTTCTGGATGTCAGTACATAGATATATCTTTTTTTTTAATGGGATATCATTTAACTCATGTAAGCTCAGATAATAAATATTTCAAGCTTGGAGCTATAAATGGTCTCTGTGGAAGGCATTTGTTTCTACTGTTATAGAAAAAGTCCAGGTACTCCAAACCTGTAATAGATATGAGTGTTCCAATAAAACTCTTGTTGACAAAAGCAGATGGTAAAGTACATTCAGTCCTTGGTTTGGAATTGAATGAATTCCTTTTCCTTTATACTTTTCTGTAATTCATAGCTATTAATGTTTTAGTCCTATCCAAAAATTCCAACATGAAGTTAACTGTTCCTAATATGAAATCTCAGTTGAAGACTAGCAAACTTAACCCAATATCATTTTGACAGAGTTCCCCTATCTCCTCACATTTTTTTTATTTTTGTTAATTAACAATATAGTCTGTTGCAAATGTTGCCTGGCAATGGAGAGAGTACTTAATGTAAGAGATTATTACTTGAAAACTCAGTATGCGTATCCCAGGGCATAACTGAATGAAGAAGTACCTGCCTAATATGTATAAGGCCATCGACTCTGTCCCACACCACAAAAAGAAACCCTGCCTACATTGATAATCCCGTGCTGGGGATGGAGTCTAAGGTTTTGTGCATCTAGGCAGTCACATTTGTCCTTGAAGCATAAGCTATGCCCTGATAGTGATTGTTTTCAAGGGTTGAGATGCACATGCCTTTCATTTATGCACTTGTCTTAATAATTCAGTATTTTTCTTGAACAAGGTTTCCAGGTCTATACAGAATGCCCAGTTGAATTTGAAAGGTAAATAATTCATTGCAAGTAGCCTCTAAATATCTTTTGGGGTAAACTTATACTAAAAAAATCCTATTCATATGAAATTCAAATTTCACTGGGCGTCCTGTATTTTTATTTGCTGCATTAAGCAATTCTGGGTGAGTCTTAGTTTTATAAGTAGGAAAGTGTGATAATTAGAAAAATAATCAAATATAAGGCGCTACCATCATCACTTTCATTTTCATTCCTTTTAGTATATGCTGTTTGTACAAGTGACACAAGCTTTGCTTTCACAAAAAGGCATGGAAGTGTGAGTTTTTCCCACTTTCATGATCGTCATGCCCTTTCTTTTGTTTTGCCAGTGAGAACATGGCAATGGTATTTTTACTTTTATTAATTTGTTCTTTTCAACTTGAATGTTTTGTTAGGGAGTTGATATCCATCCAGTAAAGGAATTGCACTTGGTTTTATATTTGAACACATTTACATAACATTAAAACAAAAATAACCTTCTTATTTATGCATATGGGCTTTCTATAATCAGAAAAGCAGAATAAGCTTACAAATTTGATTCAAACGACTGCAAAAGCACCATTGAACAGCATTAAGTAAACACATAATGGACCGTCACTAGAGCATATGTTTGGTTGTATAGAGGTGAACTGAGTTGTTAATGGTAAACTACTGATCAGTGTGATCTTATTTTCCTGTACATTTCCTTTTATTTTGAGTGTGGGCCATGCCTAGAATCTTTATCTTTATCATCAATGCTAATTCACCTTTATCACAGCAATCATGTTTGAACTTTTCAGTTCTTTGCCATTTTAACCTAGCTAATTGATGAAAACTCAAACATTGTACTTTAAACATGATAATTAATAAGTAATGCCTGCAGGAAAGTACAGAAAATAAAATATTTACATCTTGTCTGATAATAGAGTGATAATCAGTGGCTACCATTAAAACGTGAGTATTCTCTGCTTATGCTAGAGAAAAACATCCAATGATACGAGTATCCCCCACAGGGATTATCTAATAGCTACACTATCCAACCTTTTTCATAGACACACACTTGGAGATAACTGGGCAAAACATTTCAATTTTTAACTGAAGACTCCTGTAAATGTTCGGTGACTGTGATAATTTAGTTTAATTATACCAAGCCACTTCCGGCTTACTAAATGATTTATCAAAAAAGTCTTTTCTATTAATGTGTTATAAGTGGAAATTAGGTGTGCAAGACATATATCTTGTTCACGTCATTGAAGAATGCAATATTGGTTAAAGATGAGTCCCACTTTGAGGTAAATTTATTCTAAACTAGACATAGCAGTGTGTTATCAGCCAGCAATATTGAAAGTCAGATACAGTCATATAAGGCACCAGTCTAATTAGAGACATGAAAGCAAACAGGTTGAGCTTACTAATAATGTGATTGTATAGATCAGTAGTCAACAAACACATTTCTGTCAAGATGATACAGTAAGTAATTTCCATTGTGTGAGCCACAGTCTCTGTTGCAGATACTCAACTTTGACACCCTAGTACAAACATAGCCACATATAATATACACTTACAAATAAGTTAGAGTGGCTGTGGTCTACTGAACCATCAGTTACAAAACCAATAGTCTCTTGGATTTGGCTCATGCCATACATTTACTCCTCCATGCTGTACCTAATTCAGAATCCACTCATATTTGCAAATGAAGATAGAATTGAAGGAGAAATTAAAGACTTTTCAGAGATTCCAGAGAATACTGCAAGTTCTAGAAAACTTACGTCATGGGATTCAGAAATGGTTCAGCAGTTAAGAGCACTCCTGCTTTTCCAGAGGACCCAGGTTCAGTTCCAAGAACCCATATTGGTCAACATGCAAAGGCCTGTAACTCCAGATCCAGAGAATCAGATACCTTCTTCTGGCCTCTGTGAATACCTGCACTCTGTCCACAGAACTATATACAGACACTATATATATATATATATATATATATATATATATATTTTAAAAATAATATAAATAAATCCCTTTTAAGAACTTGCTTTATTTCTATAGAGTATTTAAAAGTTTCTAATAGTATTATGAAAAGGTCTTTAAATTCTGTTCTTATTAATTACTATATTATCTAACTAATTATGCCTGCGTGGGAGGAAAACGATTGTATATGTTAATCACATTTGGTTTACTTATCTAATTCTAATATTTGATTAGGGTTAGAATTGATTGAATTGGATTTTGTGAGTGAATGATGATACCAACTTCGAATTCTGATAATTTCTGATATTCATACATTTAATTTACTTTTTTGTTTAAAAACACTAGCTAGGAATTCATAATGCCACCTGAATAGTAAAAGCAACTGAACTTGTCTTTAGTTTTAAACATTTGTTTTTGTATTTTATATAGTAAGTGGCTTATAAACAATTTCAAAAAATATTTTTTTGCTTTTGCTTTTTTTCCCCCCTTCTGACTCTGCTTTTGATATAAAGCAAATGCCAAGGACTGAAATTTTTTATGTGTCAGGTATTGGATTGAAGTCCTAATGCTAGTGACTGTGGCATATTATAAATTCTGGCACTGAACCAATTTAATTAATTTGCTGGAGGGCATATAACTCTTAGATTGTGACAATATATGAAAAACTCATTTCTATACCAGTCACTAGTAAGGCATATGGATTGTGTCTCAGACAAATTATTGCGGACCATGGGGTAATGTGGAGTCAATTAGCATGGCCATTAGAATGCCCAGCTTCTGGATTTTGAGTAAGGCAGGACTTTAATTTCATATCAAACTCATATTGTGGATGAAGTTGCTTCTGCAAACTTAAGCACCCATTATTAAACTGCTGCTACCCAGCTCCAACTGCCTTTCTATTTTCAGTTCTTTGATGCTGGACCTGGAACGCTGCAAACACATTTCTACTTCTCCAGCTGATTTCTGAGAGACTCTGTCATTAGGGAGTACCAGCAGCAGGCTGCAAGGCCAGATAGGGCTGTGGGGACTTGTTTGTTCCTGTTTCATGTTTGCTTCTATGTCCTTCTTGTTAGATTATTGTTCCTAACATCCTCACCCCAGCCTCACATTTTTATTCTAGCAGTGGTCAGGTCTTCCTACTGGAGCAGTTGAACTCAATTTTCACTTTTCAATGTATGCAATATGTGTGTCATTGTACTTCATCATTCCTCCCAAATACCAGCACTCATTAAACAGGTTGCTTTTCTCCAGGCTTAGAATACCACTGTGGTAGACCCACACCATATTATAACCTAACACTTTTCCTTTATTTTTCCAAGGGTGGCAGCTCTGTCCCGCAGGTGCTAACTCTATTACGTCTTAGGGCTTTCTGTTTGACCCTTTAGAGAAATGGTTCTCAACCTTCCTAATGCTGCTACCCTTTAACACAATTCCTCGCGTTGTGGTGACTCCCATCCATAAAATTATTTTCATTGCTAATTCATAACTGTAATTTTGCTACTATTATGAATCATAATGTAAATATCTGACATGTGATCCCAAGGAAGTCACAACCCACAGGTTGAAAATCAGCTCTAGATGTATTTAGCAATTCTTTCTTTCTTTTTATTTATTCTTTTCTCATATAATACATCCAGACCACAGCCTCCAATCCTTCCACTCCTCTCAGTTACTCCACCTCCCCTCCCTTCTTTCCTACCAGTCCCTTTTACCTCTCCCCCAGATCCACTGCTCCTGTTTCCCTTCAGAAAAGAACAGGCCTCCAAGAGATATCAACCAAACAAGACTAGGCACAAACCCTCATATCAAGGCTGGACCAGACAACCCAGTAGGAGGAAAAGAGTCCCATGAGCATCAAAGAGTCAAAGACACCCTTTCTTAAATTTTTAGAAGTCCCACAAAAACTCCATGCTAAACAACCACAGGATATATGCAGAGAACCTAGTGCAGACCCACGCAGACTCCATGATTGCTGCTTCAGTCTCTGAAAGGCCCTATGAGTCCTACTTAATTGGTTCTGTGGGCTGAGTTCCCTGGTGTTCTTAACCCCTCTAGCTTCTACAATCCTTCCTTCCCCTCTTCTGCACAATTCACCCAAACTCCACCTAAAGTCTGGCTATGGGTCCCATCAGCTGATTCCATCAGCTGCCAGGGGAAGCCTCTTTAATTACTGTGCTAGGCACAATTTATACCAAATTCTTTTTGTTAAAATTATCAGTTGTCTTCCATCTCTCGACTAGGCTGACTTGATATTTGCCAACAAAGACTTCTTTGCTTGTTTTATGAATTCATATTAACACTAATGCAACTGAGAGATTTCCTGACACGGCTCCTCTTTTTGAGGAGTGTTCTACTTTTAAGAGCAGAGTTCATAATTTACCAAGGTTTAAGATATATACATATGCATATATCTTTATGTTTTTTAATGAATTGTCTCTGTTTATGCTAAGTTATTACCATTGCTTTTAAGACTTGCCTTTTTGGAGATCTGAAACTAAAAAGATATTTTATGAGGTAGCTACTTTTATTAGCAGTGGGAAAACAAAATGATTTGAGAAACTCACAACCGTCAATGTTTTAGAGCGTGAAACTCAAAGATCACTTTCACCGATGTATGTAAACTTTTTTCTAATAGAAAGTGTTGCTTGAAGAGAGAGAAAAATGAAAATTTGAGACCTAATACTTTATATTAAAGATGAAAAAGGAGAGATGTGCAAAGTGAATTTCTTTTGCTCTGTGGAAATGAGAGATCAGAGAGGTACATATATCATTGTCAATGTAACTAATAATTAATATGTTGAAGAAATCACCTTTGTGTGAAAAAGAAAGTCTTTTCCTCTCATGGGATTAGAAGTGTGGATAAGTCATTGGAAAATATCTCTATTAAGATGGATGAGAGCAAAACATCAGTACCCTGGTAGGGCTTTCTAACTTGCCCCAGGCACAGAGACATGGGATGAAACTTGAAAGTAATAAACTTAACAGTTATAAATACTTGGCATTGAGGGCAGTCAATACATATAACAAGTTTAAATTCCTATAGGGAAGTCCAACACATTTAAACTGATGATAAAGGAGAAATTTTTCTCTCTGTTCACCTGAGTTTGTGAACTCAGTACCTTCTACTTTTAAATATTTTGAAGCTTGTGTTTTTTAAGAAAGGGAACAGAAAATAGAACACCCACACCACCTCCATGAACTGAAGTAGATAAGGCATTTGAGCTTATACTTATTAATAACTATCAACTAAACTCAATATACTTTTGATATATATGAGTATATATATATATATATATATATATATATATATGAGAGATAGATAATAGGTAGATACATACCTAGATATATAGATGATACATAGAAAAGAAAAAGTTCGTGTGCATAAAAAAAGCCTTCATATTTTCTCCGTCTTTCAGCTCACGCATTCATGCATCTATGCCAGAAAGCAAGCTGAATAGCAAAGAGAAACAAACAAATTGCTTGCCTTCGTCCCATGTCATCCTCTTCACGCTTTGCTTGTGCTTCCAGAAATAAGGAGTAGAAAGTAAAATATGCATGAAAGTGCAAATGGTTTACAAAACTGTTTCAGAACATTCTAGCCCTCATCTCCAGAGCCACTAATAAAAATTAGGTGAAAGAAGGAAAGCCTGACTTCCCTTCAAACTCTCAAATGCTTCCCTCTTTGGAAACTGTAGATCAGGTTTTGAATTGTATTTAGAATGGTCTTCCACCAACCACTTCTCTCTCTGGATAACGGGCTTATATATCAAGAGTCCATCTGCCCTGCATCCTTTTTCGTTGTCCAATGGTCCCATCTTGCAGTGCATTTCCTGTTATGTTAGGATGATCCATGTAAGTGTTCTGTCTGAAACTCTAGACCAAGGCAAAGACCTTTGATGACTTGATTTCATATCTGACATGCCTACTGAATGTCTGGCACATAATACACATGCTTCATAAGAATTTTCTATTCTGAATAAGTTTGTTGGCAAGTCAGAGATGAAAACTTGCACACATGTGAACCTCAGAGTTTTCAGCTATTCTGTCTTACATACCTGAGTCGGGGCAATAGCGCAAGCACAAGCAAGTGCATGCAAACTCACAATGAATAAGCAAAATTGGCCCAAACAACCTGTCAGCAGACCAAAAGCATGATAACTAATGATGTGCACACCTAGCCAATCACAGCATGCCAGCATCAACTGCCAGTTTCAAAAGGACCAGTCAAAAATGTTCCTGTGGCAGCTTAATTTCCCTAGCCCCATAGAAGCCCCTGACTTTTTTTTTTCTTTTTACATTAAAGAGCTTCTGTATGGGAATCTCTCGGAATCTGTGTCATTGCCTCCATGTCTTCTCACCCCCTGAAGCGCCCTCCCCAAGAAACAGGTATTGTACAACAGGCAGCAGCAACCTTCACCAGGCAGTGGTGGCACGTGCCTTTAATCCCAGGACTTGAGAGACAGAGGCAAGCAGATCTTTTTGAGTACGAGGCCAGCCTTATCTACAAGAGCCTTATCTACAGGACCAGCTCCAAAGCTACAGTGAAATCCTCCCTTGAAAAACAAACAAACAACAACAACAAAACCAAGCCTGGAACCCAACATGGATGGACCTTTACCCTTTGCTTGCTTTTTGGGTCCTCCTTATACTCCTCTAGGCATTTTTCTTACTTGCTTGCTGCCCCAGTTGCTGTCCCCATCCCAACTCTCTGCCAGCATCTTGAGTTTATCCCTTCAGCTGTTTTTGGTAAGTAGACCTTTGTTTTTGTTTTCTAAGCCCTTGGTGAGTTGGGGCTTTCTTTCCTATCCCTACACTTTCTCTTCTTTCCTGTTTGTCTTCCTGGTTAGGAACTCTCCATCATGACTTGGTTCATCCAGGCACCTCCACATAAGAGATGACCACCTAGGAGATAGAACCATTAAAGAACACTCTGATAGATCCTTTTCTCCTGAATACACTGTGAGAACATAGGGCCATGGCCTAACAAACCGTGGAAGTCCCTCACTAAAAGCAGCATGCTCAGTCAGCGAACACCACTTTCCCTTCTATCCTTGTCCTCTTGTGAACTCCCTCGAAGCCTGAGAACAACTGATGTCTTTTGCTCGGGGCCACTCTCCAGAATTATCTGAAGGCTCTCTTGCTTTTTGGGGAGTCCCCGAGCACTCCTTGGAGTGTGGACTGTTGGACTTCCTCTCCTAATCACTCTTCTCATCTAATCCGGTTACATGACCACCAGTTAAGAGCCATCAGGGTGGTGGTTGGTCTCTTAATTCACACAAAGACTTCGGCTGTTCAACTGTGGTTGAGTTCCTTTTCCTTCTTTATTGGAACATTCTCCTCAGATGGTGGCTACTTCCAATAGCTTGACCTTGGAGCTGAGCACTGGGACCGAGATGCAGTTGTTCCCACTTATTCCATGGCTTCTGAACATTTTCTTCTTTGCTGCCCCTCCTCACCAGCTCCTCCTGAGGCTCATCATGAATGGTGCCCTTTCCCTGGTAGATGGGGCCTTCCTCTCTATGCCAGTGCTGCCACTAACCCTTCTCCAAAGTTGGCCAGAGTTCTGTGAGTCCCATGCAAGGGGTGCTGCCCTGGATCTTGCCCACCATTTTAGCTCTACCTGGCTTCCCAACCACAATATACAGAACCTGGAGCAGAAGCTGCCTTTTCAGGCCATTTTGCTGAGCTATTCCTGCAGCACTTCAAAATTGAGGTGGTCTGGGCCTCGGACTCACTCTCCCCTGTCTTGGCCCCACTGAGCTCTGGTGAGGAGACTGCACCACCACATGCTTGTCCCTTGACAGCTGCAGGGTGGATGGGCCCCTGGCTCTGTTTGTCCCATCTCTATCTTCTGAGGACCTAGCTGGCCCCCTTCCTTCCTCAGTCTCTTCCTCCTCTACAATGTCCTCAAAGTCAAAGCTCAAGAAACATTTTCCCTTCATTTAATGGGTTGCTCAGCCAGAGGTTATATATGAAGTATCCCGCAGTGGTGAGGGGCCATTGACACTTCCTCCCTAGCTGGGCCTCTAGAGACTACATCAGGCCCTCCAGTCCTAGGTGGAAACAGCATCTCTAACTCCTCTGGTGGTTCTGGGACCGTTGGTAAGGGATTTCCTAGTGATGGCACATCCCCTGGGAGAGATGGATTCTCACAGCTTTGAGAGACTGAGATTGAGACGTGCAGGGGGGAACTTAGAAAGACAGAGCAGGAATGGTACATAGAGAAGAGCTGCTCAGTTTTATGGGGGCTGAGGAAGCTGCCCCTGCCCCACCAGAAGTGGGTCGTAGAGGAGGGGTGGCTGGGCTGACCTCAGCGGTTGGAGGGCAGCCTCAGTGGCAGAAGTGTCGCCTGTTGCTCCTAAGTGAAGGAGGAAGAGGAGGAGGAGGAGGAGGAGGAGGAGGAGGAGGAGGAGGAGGAGGAGGAGGAAGACATTGTTTGGAGTTCTTCATACCACACAAGGCATCTCAGCCCCAACTCAGCATTCCCTGTTTAACTATCACTGCTGTCCACACAGCCACGGCTCTAGAGATGCCTGACAGGGAGAATACGTTTGTGGTTAAGGTAGAAGGTCCTTCAGAGTACATTCTGGAGACAACTGATGCACTTCATGTGAAGGCCTGGGTGTCTGACATCCAGGATAGCCTAAGCCCAGGATCCTGCCCTGCTATCAGCCCCTGCCCCATGACTCTTCTCCTGGTCACAAAAGATAACACAAACAGCCTGGAGTTGCCCTGCCTGAATCATTCAGAGAGTCTGTCCAGCCAGGAACTGTTTCTGGGACCCAGCTAGAGTAATGACCGCCTGTCACAGGGGGCTTTTGGGAGTCTTTCGAACTAGTCATCAGCATCCTTCTCCCCTAGTTCTATCTCCATTACTACCTCCACTTTGACTCAATGGAACTGCTTTCTCTGGAATTGTTTCTCTCGCATTCCCATTGAGGAGGGGCCCCAACAAGGACAGTTTATCCCCTCTCAACCCCTATCGTCACCTGGATACTCCAGAAGCAGTCACAGGGTCATTCCTGTTCCAGGAGGAGTCAGAGGGCACTGAGGGAGATCAGGCCCACTCAGGATATTCTTGGTTTCATGGCATGCTCTCTCGACTCAAGGCTGCCCAGTTAGTGCTGGAAGGAGGCACTAGCTCCCATGGTGTCTTCCTGGTACATCACAGTGAGACAAGACATGGTGAATATGTGCTCAATTTCAACTTCCAGGGCAAAGTCGAGTACCCGTGTTTGTCACACAATGAGGAGGGTCAGGGCCAGGTCCAATATCTGTGGTTCTAGTCCATTTTCAATATGTTTGAGCACTTCTGGTTGCATCCCATCCCTGTGGAGTCTGGAGGCTCCAGTGACGTCCTTATCAACTATGTGCCCTTCCAGTGGCAATAGGGCCAGGAGCAGGCTCAGAGCCATGAAGGAGGGTACGAGAGTGACGGATGCTACCCCGATTCTCCTTATTTTGTGCAATTACTCAGACAACTGGCCATGAAACTTCAAACCCATTATGATTGATACTCCATGTTGAAAGCAGTCCTAGACCCCTCAATTTTTCTCCAATGCCGCTCTGCTTATGATGATGCAACAGAGACCCAAGCCCATGTAAATTTGCAATTTGGACTTAATAATGCCCTCAACATGCTTACTGGACATGGACAATACATTGATCCCATATTGCAATCCATGATTGTTATTTCCAACAAGTGTCCGACCTAACCTTCAAGGCCCTCAAACTTTGTACACCCCAGGACAGTGTAGAATATTTCTGCAATCTTGTCCAGGCTGTGAAAAGCATGTTTATATGGCCCTACTAAGGATATTTTTTATTAAACAGCTAACCTGAGAGGAGCTCAACACCATTACCTGTAATGCCATTGCACCTGTAGAAATGAGAATATTAATAAGGGGTCTTGGCTACCTGTGATATTGACACACAGAATAGACCTATTTCTACTCTTATGACCTCCATCAACACCTTCCTTGGTCAACACCAAACTTGACAAAGATAATAATTCCACCTCACCAGACTGTATTTACTGGGGATGTGGATAGTCTGGCCGCTTACAAAGGGATTGTCCCAGCGCTCATTCAAAGACCTAATTCCCTAAATGCCCAAAGGGCTATCACTGGACACAAGACTGTACAAGCTCCCAGCAGATCCTGATATGAACGATAGGCTGGACAATGGCTTCACACTCTTGGTACATGAAGGTAAGTGGTGTGCCTTACACCACTCTCTTTGATTTCAGAAGCATAATAGATGTAATTTAAAAGGACTGATTGCCCCAATACTTTTGTTCTCTCTGCTGAGGTCACTTGAACAGCAGTAGAACCAACCTCAATGGAGACTTTGGTGTCTCTGTGAGCTAGTTTGAGAGCATTGTGGAATACCTTTAGGTCCTCTTCCAGAGCCAAGGTGGCAGCAGGGAATTTATGTTGCTCATGTTCTATGTGCTCAACCAGCTTTCCAAGACAGTCTATAAAAATAAGGCATTTGTTGCCCTTCAGGCCAGTCAGCAACTGCTCGTGGTACTTGGTGTACTCCCTAACCCAGGAATTACAGTTATAGATATAGACTGCAGAGACATTGTCATAAGCAAAGCCAGGAAAAACAACAAACCACTTAGAGAGGAAGTTTGTTTTAAAGCAATTGATAGGTCCAGTATGGACATACTGGATAATCATTTCTTCTGTCCTCCCCCTTTTAAAATTAAAGATAAGAAATTACACCGCACCATCAAAAAATGCTATCCCCCAGGCCGCTATAGCCTTTACAGATGCCAATAAAACTAATTTTGGGTTAATAATAATGGGAGTTAATCATAGGGAAAGGGCCTATACTCAACCAAATCTTGGAGCAGTACAACTATGAGAGTTATCAGTGGTCCTTAAGGTATTATAAATGACCCAATCAGAACCCATAAATATTTTCTCAGATAGCTGCTTACCACACAATCATGCAAAATACGATCTTTTGCAAAATTGAAGTCCCAAAAGGATTCCATCTCCAAAATCTTGCAAACTATTCAAGACTTATTACAGTCCAGAGGACACCCCTGATACATATCCATATGAGATCTCATATGGGGCTGCCAGGAATACTAGCAAAGTCAACAACAGAGTAGACCGCCTAATTATGTCTATGACAGTGTCCTTGTCTTTGCTGGAAAAAGCTAGCCTCCTCTATCAGCAATTTCATTTGCCCCCTCAAAATTTGCACAAGCTTTTACCTGGTTTACTCTGTAAACATTTAATTAGGTGAGATAGGGCAAGTTCAGAGTAGTATGGCCATAGACGTAAACATTTAATCAGAGCCTAAGCAACTTAACTTGAGTTGAGATTTGTCTGCCATATTTTTGGCCAAGCATGGGATCACAAAAACTCCCTGCTAGATTCCTAGCTGCAGATTCAATGTTGCATTGTGCCTTGTGTGAAGGGTGGTGGTGGCTCTAATATTTCTGCTTAAGTGTCTCCTACAGCTAAGATCCTGACAACAGTGGATGAACAAGGCGACATTCCAGATGTTAATGCCTATGGAGTGCACTGAACCAAAAACTCAAAGGGAAGTGGTCCATGGCTAACACAATATAGGAGGTCATTTAAAGCCCTAATTCTCCTAAAAGTCTTCCCTTGCTTTGGATTTCTTGGGACCTTCCAGGGACCCAATCCTTAAGGATTAATAGTCAAAGACAGGTAAGAGCCTGTCTATCAGGCCAACCTAAGACAGGCACAGTCCAAAATGGTGTGTGTGGGAGGTCCCCAAGGTGGGGTTATAAAAATCCATAATTCCTACTAGGTTGCCCAATAAAAATAAAATAAAAAAGGTGAGATGAGGCAGGGCAATAGGGCAAACTCAACAATGAATAAACAAAATTGGACAAAACAACCTGTCAGTGGACCAAAAGCATGGTAACTAATGATGTGTACACCAACCAATCATAACACTCCAATAGCAACTGCCAATTTAAAAAGGACCAACCAAAAATGTTCCTGTGGCAGATTGATTTCCCTAACCCCATAAAAACCCCTGACCTTTTTACAATATGCTTCTCTATTGGAATCTCTCAGAGATTGTGTCATTGCTTCCACATCTTCTCACCCCTGCCTCCCAGAAAACAGAGATCACACAACAGGCAGCAGCAACAAGCCAGCAATGACTACACCTATGTCCTTTGCCTCCAGCTATATTTAAAAGTACAGGATGCAGGGCCCATATATAGCCTTTTCTTTATTATTCAACTATTTTCTTCCTTTTTGCCAATGTATGCCCAGTGTCTTCTCCAAGTAAATCTTTGGTGGTGATTTTTCTTTTAGACCACCTGGTTTGAAACTTTTCCCAGCCATACCCAAAAATGCATAGTTTCATTTAACTTAAACAAATGCCTTATGATGTATCATGAGATCATGAAAAGGGTGTTCAAAATTCTCATCCAATAAACAAAGCCTTTATTCATTCTTATATTTGAATTTTAACAGGTTTCCAGAAACAACTGCCAGTGCTCTCCTTGGGACTATAGGCTATAACCCAGTCCTCACTGCAGTTCTAAACAGCCAATGTGTGCACCAAATAGGCCCCTCACTGTTAAAAAGGTTGCAGAAATGCAATGAGCTTGGATCAATTAACATTTCTAACTTTTGTGTACACAAAGGATTTCATAAAGACTCCTACATTTCCTTTGCCTGCAGGTGGGTTTTTCTCCTTTATTTTCTGTCTTCAAATCAGTGTGATCAGCCAGCGCTTTCCCAGGAAAGAGCTGGAAACACAGCAGCCAGAATAAATAATGACTGAGTCTCGGGAGAAAAGTAGAAACATGTGAACTCCACAGCCTCCTTTGTGCTTCTTAACAGGTTATGCAGCAAGCAGGTGGCATAGTCCCACAGGGGACATCCTTTGTCAGATGTTCATCCTCAAATTCAAAGCTAATCATTTCAGGCCCAGCAAGGAGAAAACAAGTCTAAAACATAGCCTTGAATACTAATGTAAGGAATATAAAGTTTATGCATGGGAAGACTATTTAGAGATTCATTTGGTTGGTTTCCTAATCCTCCGATTCAGTTGTAAAGAAGATAATATGAATACATTTTCCAGGGAAAATATTTTGGTGAAAAACAAACTACCCTGATTTTTGTCTTGAGGCATAAAATATCTCTAAAAATATAGTTAAACTACAGAGAAGTGTGTATGTGTGTGTGTTTGTGTCTGTGTGTGCGTGTATGTGTGTCTGTGTGCATCCACGCCAAGCTCAAACTCATTAAAAATATCTGGCTTTTTTCCCAAAAGTATTATTGATATACGTGTAACCAGTTCATTCCTCTACTTCTTATTGAAGTTCTTTGCTCCCTGTAATTTCACTCTGAACATATTAAGTCTTAATCCATAAACAAATTATAGTGTAATTTATTTACTTTTTAATAGAGGTGTTACAGTGGTATATATCATGTATTTTGTTCTTTGCATTCAAAATTTTGTTTTTGAGGCTTATCCATGTCTATATAAGCAAACCTAAATCTTACCTTTTCAGTTTTTATATTTTTCTGAGTTCCATATTCATTATTCTACCAAGAAACAATTAGATTATCGTCAACCTTACAATAACTTACCATGTACCTGTCTTCCTGTAGATACTGTAAAAGCTTTTAGAAATGAAATTATCCAGTTGATGTGTTTATTTACATCTTTATCAGCTATTGCACAAATGTTACCCAGAGTCAAGAAAACCAACTCATTGCCCTGACTTTTAAATTGCATTTTAACTTGGTGACAATTCTTTCATTATTTGTTATTATTCCAATGTTATTTGTCTATATTATTTATTGATGCTGAGAATTCAACTCTGTCTTATTATTGTTGGCATTATGAATACTTTATTTTCTTTTTTAGATGTTTTTAAGATACTTTTTTATTTATAATTTTTTTATTTCATTTTACATTACAACCACAATTTTCCCTCCCACCCTACATCCTGCTCCCCTTTGTCCCCTCCAGTTCACCTCCCATCTACTCCTCCCAACAGGTAAGGGCTCCCATGGGGAGTGAAAAAACTCTGGCACATTAAGTTGGGGCAGGACCAAGCCCCTCTCCCCTGCATTGAGTCTGAGCATGGAATCCCACTATAGGGAATGGGCTCCAACAAGCTAGGGATAGATCCTGATATTATTGCCAGGGACCTCTCAGATAGTCCAAACTTTACCACTGTCTCCCACATATGGAGGGCCTACTTTGGCCCCATGGAGGCTCCACAGCTGTCGATCTAGAGTTCATGAGTTTCCACGAGCTTGGTTCAGTTGTCTCTGTAGATTTCTCCACATTAATCTTGACCTCCCTTGCTCATATATTCCCTCCTCTGTCTCTTTGACTGGATTCCCTGAGCTCATCTGTTGCTTGGTTGTTGGGCTTGGCTTCTGGTTCTGTCAGTTACTGGATGAAGGTTCTATAGTGATAGCTGGGGTATTCACCAGTCTGATTTTGCCACTTTGCTTGAAGCTTTTCTAGTTATGTTTGAATGTGAGTATATATTTCTTTTTCCTGTTTAGGCTGTTATATCTTTTTTTTTTATTCTGAGGAATCATGTTCTTAAATAATTATGAAAATTTCTCAGCCATTATTCTGAAAATACTGCCACTTTGACAATCTCTTAATGCCTATATATTTTCTATTTATTTTGCCAGGTTTCAATATGAGCACTAGCTTTAGGTCTAATATTTTTACTATGTTACTTCTTTTTGATTATAGTTTAATGTTTATCTAATGAGATTTTAACTTCAGTAAGGGTATATTTATTTTTAGCTTGTAAAACTTCTATGAAACTGCTTCTAAAAGATCCATGCTTTTATAATATCTCATCCTTGTTCTGACTGATCACATCTTTGTCTTTAATGATGCTAAGTATACATTATATAATCATCAGTAAATAGTATTATGATTTGATGTTCTTTGGGTTCTTAGTACCTTATTTCTTGGGCTTATGGAATCTTAACAGAGAGTGGATTTGCTTCGCAATTATCATCAAGAATGTTAAGTTGTTAAGTTGTTATTAATAGTACTGTGTTTTAGCCCAATAGCACAGCACTTTATGATGATGGCGCGACCTGCATACAATCCCCAGCACTGCAAAATAAGCAAAATTGCCAATAATACCTCAGACACATTCCTTACAGGAAATAGGTGGTACATCAAATACAGCAATCATGCAGAGTTTCTGAAGAGGACAATTTATGAAGATGCAGGAACGATGATGAACTGTGAACTGCCTGTTGCTGTTCCTTATTCTGCAGAGCCAAAGAGGCTAGCAACTGCACTTGGAGCTCCAGAATATGACTGCCTTGATAGAAAGAACAGACACCACTTCCTAGTGGACAAGCATGGACATAGGAAGGGAAGCAAATACCATGCCTTTTCTTCTTTACTTTTTGTTTTCCTACAGCTGCCTTCATTGATTGAAGTCAAGAAGATGTCATGAAGCCTAGGCGATGTAATAAAGGCCTGTCTCCTGGAGAATAAAACAGGATAGAGAAGTATAAAGAGTAACTCTGGCACAAGAGTGGCAGGCAGAAAACATACCCAGAAGCTGTCAGCTCAAGTTCAGGGCTACCTTATCTGTTAGAGAACTTTGTGCTTAGGAAGAGGGCATACATACCTATACAGAGCAGTTTTACGGTTGCACCTTGAAGGCTATCACTGCCACAATCTCCAGTCCTTTGCTAAGTTTTCAATTCAGTTATTCTTGAACTAAAAGAACAACTTAAATTCTACCTTTAAGTCCTATGAGACATAGACCCATAGTTATGTAATTTCCCAAAGCCCATTTGGGGGCTGAGAAGTTTCTTTGTTTATTTAAGCTTATCAACTCTTTCCCTAAATATATAAGCTCCCCAAACTTTCATTTAAGAATGAAAATTACCTTTCCCACCAGTTAGCCCAGTGTTTACCACTGGTGGCTATAATTCTACAATATTTTTATAAGTGACATAATTATATAGGTAATACAGGGAACCTAAAAGAAAAGAATGAATCATCACTAACATTTTTGTAAATGTTGACAATGGTATGGCTATTCATGTGTTAGATGTTTATAATCAATAATACATATGACATCTTGAAGAAAAAAATGGGAATTCAAAATATAGGACCATTATTCTTATATTGAGATTTGATATGTATTATTTATTGTGATTTATGTGTTACAGAATGCTATCAAATGTTATTTAATATGAAAAGATGTTGAAACAGCAGAACCTCTTCAATCCTGATAGATAATATTGCACTGTTTAGCTATAAAAATACTCTGGTTATCTTGTAGGAAAGTACTGAAAAAACTTAACCTATAGATGACTTTAATATTTTTCTTTTTAAGATTAATGTTCTAGTTTTTTGGCAAAGACCAGAAGTTTAAAATAATAACAAGTAGCTGCCAGTAGTTGGCTACTTAGCCAACTTAAAATTAGTGCACTAATGTATCTTTTCAAACCATACATCTAGTAAAGTATGCTAAAGTAACTAATTTATCAAAGTGATTTATATAGAGAGCATTTTCAAATAAATGTTCCAAAAAATGTCCTGATCTATGCAATTTTGTTACCAAAAATAATTATGTCATCTAAAAAATATCATATTTATGTATGAAAAAGCTTTGAAATGGAATACTTGAAACTAAAACAATATATAAAAGGCAAAAATTTACTGGATTTATTTTTTCTTCTGCAGTGCTTAAGTTGTAACACAGATGGTCTTGAATGATAGAAAACCATTCTATTATTCGGCTATACTCTAAACTCTGGTTTGCTGACTTTGGAGCCCACTGAAATATATTTCAAAACAAGATTAGGAGTGTAACTTAGTAGAGTATTTGTCTAGCATTCATGAAGACTTGGATTCTAGTCTCAGTACCATATAAGCCAGGCATAATATCATATACTTACAATACCAGTACTTAGGAGGTAGAGGCAAGATCAGTAATTCAGATTTACCCATGGCTACATAATGAGTTAAGCCCATTTTGGGACATATAAGATTCTGCCTCAAAGGAAAAAATATCCACCACAAATGTATGGTTTTATGGGGAGATCTTTGATGCACTTGGACTTGAGTTTTCTGCAGGGTGATAGATACACTATCTGCACTCTTCTACATACCAACACCCTGTTAGATCAGCACCATTTGATGAAGATGCTGTCTTTTTTCCATCATATATTTCTGGATTGTGTGTGTGTGTGTGTGTGTGTGTGTGTGTCCATAGGTTTGTGGATTTTTGTCTGGGTCTTCAATTCTGTTCCATTGATCCATGTGTCTGTTTTTGTGCATATACCAGGTGGTTTTTATTAGTATTGCTCTGTAGCACAGCTTGAAATCTGGGATGGTGATAATTCTGAAAGTTCTTTTACTGTACGGCATTGTTTTAGCTATCTGGCTTTTTTTGTTTTTCCAGATGAAGTTGACTATTGCTCTTTCAAGATCTGTAAAGAATTGTGTTGGAATTGTGAGGGGAATTGCACTAAATCTACAGATTGTTTTTGGTAAGATGACAATTTTTACTATGTTAAGCCTATCAATCAATAAGCAGTGGAGATCTTTCCATCTTCTGATATCTTCTTCAAAAACTTGAAGTCCTTGCCATACAGGACTTTTACTTGATTGGTAAGAGTTACACTGAGGTATTTTATATTATTTGTGGCTATTGTGAAGGGTATTGTTTCCCTGATTTCTTTCTCAGCCCATTTATCATTTGTATATATGAGTACTACTTGTTTTTTTAATTTTATTTTGTATCCAGTGACTTCTCTGAATGTGTTATTAGCTATAGGAGTTCCCTGCTAGAATTTTTAGGATCACTTATGTATACTAACCTTAATCCTACCATACCATAAAGAAATTTGCTTATCTATGTTCATAACAGCCTTATTCATAATTTTCAGAAATTAGAAACAACCTAGATGTCCTTCAACCAAAGAATGGATAATGAAAATGTGGTACATTTACACAATGGAGTATCACACAGCTGTTAAAAACAATGACATCATAAAATTTACTGACAATTCGTATGGAACTAGAAAACATCCTGAATGAGGTAATCCAGAACAAGAAAGATAAACATTTATATACTCACTCATAAGTGATATTAGCCCAAGGGGGGGTCACACGTGAATCTCACTGTGAAGGGTAAATAGAATAGACATCACAGGTGGATAGAGGGTGTAGGATGAGGGGCCACTTGTTAGTTCCTGGTTGTCCAGCTATCTTAGACGTGAAATAATCACACAGAAACAGTACTAATTAAATCACTGTTTGGCCCATTAGCTTTAGTTTCTTGCTGGCTAACTCTTATATTAATTTAACCCATTTCTATTAATGTGTATATTGCCATGTGGCTGTGGCTTACCAGGTAAAGTTCCCAGCATCTATCTTCAGCTGCTCCATGGCTTCTCTCTGACTCCACCCTCTTCCTGCCAGCATACAGTCTAGCTTTCCCCACCTAATTCTGTTCCTCCCTGCCATAGGATCAAAGAAGTTCTTTATTCATCAACCAATAAAAGCAACAAACAGACAGAAAGAACTCCCACACCAAGGGGGTCTCTAAATGAGAGGGTTGGAGATAGAAACAAGAAGGATCAAGTTGAGGGGGGATGGAGGCTGAGGGAGTACTGGGACATACAAGTGAAATCAGGGGCATCTCTGGGTTAAGCTAGAAACTGAAGGTTGTAGGAGGAGGGCCTGCTTGTTTGTCCCAGGTGCCTGGCAAGCTTAGGATAGCTTAACTATAACTATCTATCTATTCTTCAACTCCATCAAAGACCCCAAAAGAATATACTATTACCTAAGTAAACAGAAAGTACATTATAAGCAACTTCCAAAAACTCTAGAATTGACAAAGACATCTAGCTGCCTGGTCAGTCACTTAAAGTTCTTCTGTACTGTTGAGGCATCCATTTTCAGCCCACAGGCCCATAGTATCCAGTAGACTTTTCCATGAAACAGGAAATTTCAATGACATTTAAGTCACTTTCTTCTGTGTTCTGCAGAATGTCTCACAGACTCTTTCATGGAACAGGAACACTGGAGGACTATCTCACCTTTAAGCAAATTCATCAGTCATCTCTCTGCAGGTTCTTCATGTCCAGTTTACGCAACAGTTCAGGCAAGAGCAGTTTCTTGGCCAAATGGCTAACGAACTTCATAAAGAGACTTTTCAATGTCCATCCTCCTATAGAAATAGCTTGGTGCTGCCAGGAGCAGAGGTGTCTCATTGTCATAAAAAGTTCTACATTTTTTAAACATTTTAAATGCCATATTCTGAGGGTCTCTGAAAGATCTGAAGAATACCTAACTAACTGAAATATATCTCTATACATCTAGAAAAATCTAACATGAATACAGTTTTGACTATTACAGATGACTATTAAGCTATATTTCTTAATTATACATTACATTTTTAAATGAAATACACAATCACAATACTTTAATTAAGAGCAGAAATATACATATAACAAAATTGACCTTAAATTTGTATCAATAAGCAAGATTCATATGAATGCAAATCTCTATAGCATATCTATATCATATCCCCCTTTGAATGTAAAAGAACATTTGTAAACAACATTTGGGAATATGGGCATAGTTTTGTCCATACTGCTTTCTGCTTGTTGGGGGCACTGTTAATCAGGTCTTTCATGGTGTATCTTGTGTGCTAGGTTCATCTCAGTCAGCAGTCAGGTGAAGAAATATTTTGAGGGTGTTCACTGTGACCTCTCAGGGGATGCGGTCTATTAAACCATATTGGCCTAGAAGCAATCCACAGGTTCTCATCTTCTGTGAAAACAAAAGAAAAACCTCTTTTCCAAGGCACCATATCCTTAGATCGAAATTCTGTTGTCAAGATACCTTTACAATATACATGCTGGTTTAGCTTAGCAGCCCATACAATGAAATGTCTCTCTGTACTTAGCTCCTTCACAGTCAAAAAATTCAAAGAAAACACAATATACATAATCCAGACTCTCTGTGAATTTTCCAATTTTATGTGCCTTATTTTTCTTTAGTTCTTTTAATCTATGATGATCTGTACTTTGTCTCTTTAAAGACCCTCCCTTTTGTAAAGCATTAACTTTATTTTATGACTCTCTATACTCTTTTTCTTCTCTCTCCCAAGGCTATGTACATTTATCCAACACTGTGACCCATTTAGAGGTCTTTTATGTCTGAATCTGTCCTATTGTGAATCTGTAATTCTTTACTTGTTGAGGAGCACTTCTTAAAATGCTAACTCTTTCTTAAAAACTTAAGCTGTGTCATTGCTAAGGTAATATGTCAGTGCCTGCTGCCTGCTGCCTGCTTGCCCCACCCAGTCCAGCTTGGTGGAGACACTCGTGCCTCTGAGCCACACTCAGTGTCCCACTTCCAGGCACACAAAGAGTCCACATTGCCATCAAGCAAGCCATTGCACTTTACTGACAAACCCCATCCAAATGCTCTGTCTCCCACAGGAGCCAGAGATCGTGCTGGCAGCATAGCCCAGAAAGCCAGCATTTTAAAACTGCATAGTTTTTTTTCTGATGCTGCTACTGCTGCTGAGTGAGGAAAATCTCTCTTAAAGGAGCTGTGGCATACCACCAGCAAACAGCAAAAAAGCTGTGCTAAACTCTATATTTTTGTCTAGAATTCCTTTTCAAGCCCTCTCATATTTTACATGGAGTTAGTTAACCATGTTGGAGTGCCAATTATTGCAAAGGGAGAGGATCTACTTATTGGTCCCGGCCACCTGGCTAGTTTACACCCAAAATAACCACACAGAAATTGTATTAATTAAATCACTGCCTGGTCCATTATCTCTAGCCTCTTTTTGGCTATCTCTCACATCTTGATTTAACTCATTTCTATTAATCTGTATATTGCCACGTGGCAGTGGCTTACTGGGAAAGATTCTAATCAGTGGTGTCCATCTGAGGTGGAGGATCCATGGCTTCTCTCCCTTTCCACCCTTCTTTCTCCCAGCATTCAGTTCTGTTCCCCCTGCCTACCTAAGTTCTGCCCTATCAATAGGCCAAGGCAGTTTCTTTATTCATTAACCAGTGAAAGCAACACATAAACAGAAGGACCACCTATATCACAAGGCAATGGAAACTACCAGAAACCTATGAAGGTGACCGTAGCTAAGACTCCTAGTAATGGGGCATAGAAGGCCTGAACTGGCCATCTCCTGTAACCAGGAAAGACTTTCAGTCAAGAGATTGGGACCCCAACTGAGCCATATAATCTTTGACCTACAATTGGCCCTCTCTACAAGATGTGCTAGAGTAAGGGTGGCAGAAATTATAGTAGTGGCCAATCAATGATTTTTCCAGTTTAAGACCCATACCACAAGAAGGAACCGACCCCTGAAACTGCCTAAAGAGCCAGGACGCAGAGGTTGGACAACCCAGAGACCTTGATAGAGCCAAACATGACTAGCAAAAACAAAATCAATGAAACTTTAGACAGACCTCAGGGCACCTGTGGATGGAGGATGGAGGGGAATTGTGGAAACCAGAGGGGTCAAGGACACCACAAGAAAACCCACAGATCAACTAATTTGGTCTCATAGGGATTCACAGAGTCTGAACTGACAACCGGACAGCTTGCATGGGACTGACCTAGTTTCTCTGTAAATATGTTACAGTTGTGTAGCTTGGTCTTCTTGTGAGGTTCCTACCAGTAGGAACAGTGGCTGGACCTGACTCTGTTATCTGCTTTTGGTATCCTTTTCTCTTACTGAGTTGATTTGTCCAACTGAATAATAGAAGAAGTGCAACTTGATATGTCATGGCTGACTGATATCTGTGGGAGGCCTGCCTTTTTCTGAAGAGAAAGGAAGGCTAGTGGATGGGGGTAAAGGGGAGGGTGTGGGGAGGAATTAGAAGGAGAGGAAGTGGTAAGGGAAACTACAATTAGGTTGGGAAAATTAATTAATTTAAAAAACTTTAAAAAACACCTCACCATACAACTACAACAAAATATATTAAAGAACTAAACTTTGATATTACTAAGAACCACTGAATTGTATCATGGAAAATGGAAGCCTGGAGGCAGTGGCATATAGATTTAATCACAGCACTTGGGAGGCAGAGGCATGAATCTCTGCGTTTGAGGCTGCTTAGTCTACAAAGCAAGTTCCAGGACAGCCAAGGCTACACATACAAAATAAACAAACAAACAAAATACCTTGTCTTGAAAAATCAAAACAAAGAAAAATGTAGCGGTAACAACCAAATTTACAAAAAGTTTGACGTTAATAACTCCTGTTTGCTTCCTAGCAGAAATATATGGTACTAACCTGTTACTGAAGTCACCATGGTTCTTGGTCACAAGACATGGGTAAATTAACCTGGAGCTGGTCTGAAAACTTTCTCCTTCCTTGTTAAACCTCATAGTGCCAGAAAATGGAACTCAGGTTGTTGAGGGAAAGCTAGCATCAACAATGATACTTAGCTATCAGCCCTGGGTATAACAATACTGATTGTCCAGGTGAAATGAGACCACAGGTGCAACAGCAGTGTGGGTAACCAACTGCTTTCATATTGGATCCCATTCTTGATCTAAAAATAAATGTCTGGTATTGTATCTCAGTAAAATATCTGTGACTAGAGTGGTCTTGAGCTCTGTTGGGGGAACCCACTGCTGCTGTTTTGCTAGTTAAGCACAATATACCTATCAAATAATGTTCTAAATAATTTTGTTTATGCCCATAGTACAGTGCTGTAGTCAACTGTGGTCAGAGAATCTTTGTGCAATGATTAGACTCAAAACTAAACAAAGTACAGTAAATGTATGGCTGCTGAATGCTCATTCATAAATGAGACAGCAATATCACCTTCTTCAAGGCTCAGGTGTCAGCAAGGAAGAAGGGGCTGAAAGAACATAATTGATGGAGGAAGTCAGAGGAGAGGTGTAGAACCCTTAACTTCTGGCCATAGTGTAGCTGTGTCAAACTCACAGCAACTGTGATTGCCTACACCAGAGCCTCACAAACAAACAAAATCGGACCCCTACCAACATCCTTTCATGGAAGAAGGAAGGGTAAATTGGAATCCTACCCTTCTACTAAGGATTTATATACAGTTAAGAATTGATATGGAGAGGGCATTTTCTCCAGAGTTGTAATCACTGGTAAGATGTCCATTCTCCTGCAAATAATACTAATGAAACCAATTGGGCTTGAAAGTAGGAGAATTAGAAGTAGGCCAATGCAAGTGGGAGAAGGGTAATAGAAGGTAGCAGGGGATGACTATGACCAAAATATATTATGAACATGTATGAAAATGTCATGATGGAACAATTGTTATGTATAATTAATGCATGCTAATAAACAGTCTTTGAAAAGCTTAGCATAGCTGGTGATAAGGGTTTCAAGTGGGAGATCCACCAGGTGCTATTTCAGGATCACCGTGCTATTGTATAAGATAAAGCTCAAAGCCTCTCTCTTAAGTTCAGAATCATCAGGATAAATGAAACCAGTCTTGCCTTTCATCCAATTGTGAATGGATTTTGTCAGCGCTAGCCTGATTTAACATTTTCAGTCCACCTACACAGTTGCTGAGTATGGACATAAATTTGCCCCATGCCCAGTCTATCAATAGGAAGGCTAAGCCCACACATTGTTATCCTCCTGCACAGATTGAATGAAAGAAGCAAAATCCAACTTTCCCAAAACTTCTCTCAAGTACAATTCCTCAGATGCTCTTTTTCTCAAGTGTTTTGTCTATTAGCAAATATCATTTAGAAAATGAAAGCCCATGTATAAGTAAAAACGTCCTTCATGTCAGGTAAATATCCTTCCATAGCATATTAGACTAGTTTCTAAATCCTTAACTAAAAGAAATACTGCTACAGTTGAAAGAAGTCACTTCTCCTGGGAAAACATTTTATTTGGTGCTGCATCCTACAGCTGAATTTTTATTAAATTTTATCCCACAGACTATGTTCTAATTGGTTCCCATGCAAATTTTCTAGCTCTAACTTCATTTTGTTGATAAATGATTCCAACTTTCAATTTAATTATCCAATGTGCTGATATTAGACATAGAAGACACACAAAAGAAAGTCTTCAAAATTCTTGGCATCAGTCATTAATTCTTGACACCCATCAATCAGTAGTGATTCTCAACCTTTAATGAAATATATACTTACTAACAGTGAAAATGTATTATATTTTCCAAAATGTCTGCTCCACTCTTTCTAGTATGTTTCCAAGTTGTTTTTTAAATTGTGTGTGTGTGTGTGTGTGTGCGCGCGCGTGTGTGTACACAATGAAGGCAGGTATCCAGAAGACCAGAAATGAGTGTCTGGTCCACTATAACTGGAACTGCAGGCAATTCTGTGCCACCCAAAGTAGATGTTTTGAACCAAGTTCAGGTCTTCTGTAAGAGCAGTTTTCACTCCTGACTACTAACTTATTTCCCCAGCCTCTCTTTAGTGTTTTTAAAGATGTGTTGTGACATCTATCTATTTTGAAAAGCAAATTTATTTAAAGTCATGTTATTAACATTTGTTTCATTCTTAAGATAATCAAAGGTAAATGAAGGTACATGAAATAAACACCTAAAGTTAAACTAAGGGACAGATAAACTCACGTTGCTTTTGTTCTGTCAAAGACAGTATGGTACTGAACTAACTTCCTAGCATATCATTAGCCTACTTATATAACCTACAGTCTACAGAGTGCTCATGCATTATCATAATGCTTGTTATTGATACAAGTAAATATTTGAACTCCCAGAGGTATAGAAATTGTATATTTATTTTTTATTCATATACAGTACTTTTGATGGGCAAAAAGAAAGTCCAGAAATGTTGGATAAGGATTAAAAAGTTAGAAGGGGAGAGGGAAAGAAGGGAGGGGAGTGAGGAAAAATGTATAACTCAATAAAAAACAATAAAAATAAAACAAACTACAAAAATAAATGTGTGTTCTTCAAATGTAATGCCTACCTAAAAGATTGGGGGGGGCATTTAAGCTGTGAAGAACAAGGAAAATTCAACATGAGAGAGTAAAGAGAAAACTATCAAAAAAAAAAGAATATAGTTTGGGGGACTAGAGCGGTGGCTTAGTAATTAAGAACACTTGTTGCTCTTTTAGAGGACCCAGGTTTGGTTCCCAGAACACACATGGTGGTTCCAACCATCAGAAACTACAGTTACAGGGGATCCAATGCTTTTTTCTGACCTCTTTGGGCACCAGGCATGAAGGTAGTGCACATATATACATTCAAGCAAAATATTCATATACATAAATTAAATAAACCTAAAAAATATAAAGCACTTTAGTTTTTATAGAGAGGCATCTGGATTAAAAACACTTTGGATTTTCCACTTTAAAACTATTTAACCCTTGAAAAACTACTTAACCTTTCTATGCCATAGATATACAGAGACTAAGGAAACAAAATTTAATATGGGACCAAGGAATGAAAAAAAAAACATTAAGGAGGAAACTGAGGCCCTCACAGAAGTGCCGTGGTTTGTTTATATAGTGCATCCTTGTCAGGCTTCCAGAGGTTGTATAAAGTGGAGTCCTCTGTATTATTTTAGGAATTCTGCTCCAAATCTAACATTATTGCAAAATAAAGTGTTGAAGTTTGAAGAAAACATTTTGTGTGTCAGAAATTTGACACTGCCATTTTAATCTTGTGTTGATGCCTTTCACTGAAATTCAACGATTGGTTGATTCATAATAAATGATCTTGGTAAGTCTGGGATTTCTAAGTTTAGAGGCGATGAGCAAAAGAAATGATAATCAGAACTTGTGAAAGCAAGGAAGGCAGAAAACAATTTGAGAATTTAAAAATGATAGAGTGTGCCTGTCTCCTCACTATTCCTCATGTGGGAGAGGGCATTTCATGGCAAAGATTAGCTTTGAACTTTCTGCCATCGTCATATAGCAACAGCAAGAGGGAAAAAATATCTATCATAGAGACACTTTGGAAAGGTACTTCCATGTTCTTAGTAAAAAGTGTAGAGCTCAATAAAAATCAATAAAAGAAAAAAAAAGAAAAGAAACTTCTTAACTTGGAGTTTGTGTCTATAAACCTTTATCCTTTTTGGCATCTGTGATACCTGCCTTGTACTTCTGAAAAACCTGATCTCTGGAGAGTCACATGACTTCTCTGGTGCCAGTGTCTGTTGTGTAGCTTTCAACCAATCAATGGAAAGGGAGACACAGAAGGAAGTAATTGGCTTATCTACTGTTTTGACAGAGAGACAGATCTATTGTCTGCTGCTGTCTACCGGAAGCATCTCTAGAATGTGTGGCTTTTGTATGAGAGTCTCCTGACGGCATAGTAAAGACTCCAGGGTGGAGTCCAAAGTGAACTGGCATGAAAGTGTAAGCACGGAGAGGAGAGATGCACTTAGAATACAAAGTCAGTTGGGGACTAAGCTGATTCTCTAGACCTCATCTGTTAACCCTCCTCTTCAGACACAGAGAAATCAAGGAAATGTTTATCACCTAGGCTATATGTACTATGAGTGGTGCAGTCTGGCCCCCAGAACCACCTTGAACCAGGTTATTTTGGTCATTTAGCTGAGCATTATGTGGGAAGGGAGGTTTTTAAGTGAATAAACAAACAAACAAAACTAGGCTTTTCAGTAGAACCCGTAGGTCTGCATCCTAATTCTGCTGCTTAATAGTTGAAAATCTCAGTGGTCTTAACTCTGAAGGAATACAAGTATTCTCCTTCAGAGGTATCAGTGAGAAAGCCAGACAAATTACACTTGCTCACTGCAAGGTGAGCACTCCTTTTAGCAGTACTAAATCCATGATGCACGGGACTTAGGGATTTTCTGGGTGCAGTTCCCTCAAGAGACACAGCTTTTCTGGCCATTCATTCCACCGTGTTGTTGACAAGTAGCCAGTCTTAGACATACTGTGGAAACTTTGAAGGGGAGGGATTGTGGAATTCCTCCATTTTAAACATTTTAATCATATTATTGGGCAATGAACCACACCCAAGCTTCATATAGTTCATTTCTAAATCATGTATCCCCTATCTTCTTAGACTAGATGGTATCCAAGTAAACAAGGCTTTTTAGTATTTTTTATCATTATTTTTTATTATTTTATTATTTTGATTTAGTTTATAGAACCTAACCACTTTTAATTAGGAAATTGTTGTCTGAGAATGTTGAAGTACACAAAGTGAAGAAAGGAATTTGCCACAGGGCATGAATTTCATGTAAAGTGTTGAAAAGCATTAGCCTTGTGGGTCAAACTTAGACTACCTCCTATTTTTGTGACTGTTATGAGTGAAATGCCACCATGTCCCTTTGTGTACTGCTTATACTACTTTACAGTACCACGGAGTAAGCAGTTGCAACAGACACCAGACAGCCCACAAGGCCCAGGAAGAGTGTGGAGCCCTGTCCTACACAGTCAACAAATCAGTGCGATAGATAACGGAATGGAATATAATGCCTATTCATATTAGATGCAATAAAAACGAAAAGAGGTTCGATGCACCATGCATAGAAAATTCAGTATATATTGAAGAAAAAGAACATCATTCTCAGTACTTCGGAAAGACTGAATGCTGGTTGGAAACTTTTTTTCAAAGCTAAGTGCAATAAAAAGAAAATATGAAACCCTTCAAATAAACTGTCCATTTTAAACATCATAGAAAAATTGTGAAGATAAATACCTGTGACCTGTTCCATGCTCTGCAAAACCTATACTATAAAAAAGCATAGAAAAGCAGCAAGTATGCCCTGTATCATGTGCCTGAATGACAGTAAAATTGTTACTTCATCACTCTCTATTACCAAAGAGCAAATGACTGTGGAAAGTTCAAAGCATAATGAGATAGACACCTGGAAGCTACTGTGGACGGTGAAACACAGCTGCTACTTGGCAGCTCTTTTTATCAAATTTGCAGAGAACTTAAAATTAGTGATTACAAGCATCAATTTATCCACTGATCAGGTAGCTAAAATAACATAATCTCATTAAAGCCTTCTAAGATGCCATTCAAATCATTAATTTGTTTGAGACAAGTTCTGACTTACGAATGAATTTGAGAAAGAAGAAAATGATGTTTTGCTGAAGAATGTGTAAATCACTTTTTTTAACCTGCTCAGGATAAAAATCCCTGTCTCTTGTGGGAACCATACAGCAACCGTGAGGAGTATATGTCTGTATATTCATATGTGTGTGAGGGTGGGAGCTTCAGATAAAATGCCTTTATTTATAGGCCATAGGAATCACGATGGAAGCTCAGTCATAATGCCTTTTATTGTTTTTCCACCGTATTTATGCAAAAAGCCAAACTATCTAAAATGACATATGAGATATTTCACGGTTTAGTTGTCCATCTCGTTGGCTTTGAATCCTGTACACCATATCCACCAGAATAGATTTTATAACTCTACATCTGACTGATCTCTAGAATAATGAATCTTTTTTGCACTTTTAAAAGTATAATTTTTATGAATTTTTCATTTGACAGTATCAAAATGTGTATAATGCATTCTGGTTGCTCTCGCCTCCCTCAACCCTCTCCCTGTCCCCATCCTCCCAGCTTTCAACCTTCCCTCTTCCCTATTGGTCCTTCTCTCCTAATCGTGGACTTCTCTTTATTTGATTGCTTGATCATTTGCTTGTGACCCACTGAGTTTAACCTGAGCCATCAGAATGATCATGGATTTGGAACTGTTCATTGGAACCTGCTGGTCTCAGCAGTTGGTGCACAAGTTAAAGCAATGACTGTCCCTCCTCTAGAATCCATCAGTAACCAATAGGGAAATGCTAAGGTAGAGGCCTCTATGAGGCCATTCAAGAGTCCTGGTAGACTGTTGGACAGACCCAGTGCAGACAATTGTGGGTGCTGTGAGATCATGATTATAATGGCACTTTTAGATCCAGAAGATAGAATTTAACATTCTTTTACTCTCTCTTTTAACACCTGAATTTTTTTGTTGTTGTTTATTTATTTTGAGAAGAATAAAACTTTACTGTGGTGTTAGAATGTAAACATTTGAATATTAATGAGTTCCCTGGAGTCTCTTTTAAACACACCCTCCATTTTTAGTCTCTGTATTCACCCCATTAATAACAAAGACAGACTTCTTTAACTAAGGCTAAGAACAGTGTCAATCTATGACTATAAAGATAATTTACTGTAAATGTGAATATTTATAAGGGAGATTTGGGCCGTATCAGTACTAAGGGGAGCTACAATTCTTAACTTGGATTGACACCGGAATGACCTAGACCTAGGGTATTTTAAAAAGTGGTACTGTGTTGTCTTCTCTGAGCTTTTTCAGAGCAGGAAGGGCTGCTTTACAGAGGGACTGTGTTTTTTTTCCAGAGGAAAATCCAGTATTCAAGAAATCGAGTTCTGTTATTTAAGGTTTTAGAGGACAACCAAAGCTATTTTCCTTCCTATTTTAAAAAGACATAGGTTATATGAATCCTACACACATTCAGTTTTGTGTGTATGCATTCCAAGGCTCTTAAAGGCACACTCGTGGGACTCATGGAAGTGAAGATGTTGGACTTTTAACATGAAGGAGGCTCCTCAACGCACTCCTTTTGATGGGACTCCACAATACTCAAAAGTAGAGGTTGGGCATTGAATATTAATGACATGCAAGGAATGTGAAATCAGAGACAAGAGATCACTGAATCCAAACAGAGCACGCAAAGCACTAAGATGAGACCACAGAGTCTTCTTCACAGGGACCCGAGTCCTCTTGTGCCATTGCTTTCTTGTATTTTGGGGCCATGCTCAGTACTAGCAAGAACCAGCGAGTGAGAGAAAAGGCAAGTCACTGTGTGATTTTAAGCCACTGTATTGGAAATAATACAAACAATGGCACTTCCAGCCAAGAGTCAAATGGCAATGATAAGCAGGCTTTAAAGAATACCGTAATAAAAAGGAAGTGTCCATCTCTTAATATCTAAATATCAAGTTGGCAATAACAATTACGTTTTCTACTCCTGCAATTCTAGGAAAAGCTCTTAGTCTACACACATGCAACTCAAAAACAGGTTCCTGTCATTCTTGGAATTCACCTCTTCACTATCATGTCTACAGTGTGCTTTTTGTAAAACTTCTATTGATTCTTTATGGATTTTACATCATGCATTCCAATCCCACTTATCTCCCCGTCTCCTCACATCTGCCCTCTGAATTGCCACCTCCTCCAAAAACAATGCCACATTTAGAAGAAAAAGCAAAAGCCAAGCTGTAGTGTGGCCCATTGAGTGACACAATTTACCCTTTAGTCCATTCATCTTTACTTGTGAGTGTTCATTGCCGTGAATAATTGATCTGGCTTTGAGGCCTCTGGTTTCTGCTACACCATTGATTATGATCTCTCCCTGGGACTCCTCATGGATATCCCCTTGTCCTGAGTCATGGAGATGCTGTTTGGATCTGTAGGCTCGTTCCTTTCACATACTCCAACGCTTCATAGATTTGGTGCATGTTGGGTGGGCCAACTCATAGCTCTGGTTCTGGGCCTGGGTCAGAGCTGAGCTGGTCAGCCTGCCAGCTCTCCCTCATTCTCACTACCTGGACAAGCTTTCCATCATTGCTTCAGTTAGCTCACCCAAGGAAGCCTACAGCAAGAGTGGGGCCAGGTCCCCTGTTCTCAGGTCCTCAGTACTGGGACTCCCACACTCAGATCACCAGAGCCAGCTCCACTGGTTTTCCTAGACAAGTACAGGGCCCTCTTGATTGCTACGGGGCGGGGGGGGGGGGGAGCTATGGGAAGGGGTTGGGATCAGCTCTCATGCCCTTAGGGCTGACTTGCCTGTGGCCCTGACAACAGGGTCAGCTCTTAATACATAGGATTTGAGTAGAATTGTATTAGTAAGAAAAGAATACCAATTCCAAGTTTCTTCAGTCAGTCACAAATACCCAGTTACCATCCATTCTGCTTTAGGAAGGTGAACAACAATGACTGCATGTTGCCTTTGTTATATGGCCTTTCATATGTGATATACACACAGAGACACTTTGAACAGTACAAAACCAGCCTGGCTATTAACTGTGACACTAAAAGCCATTGCTATACCTTTTAAATACAAAGATTTCTTTCCATTCACATTGCTAAGGTTTTTCCTTCTATAACGTCTTAGAAACAAAGACTTGACAGGTCTGACAGGAACTCAGACATGTTTCATTCTGTCTCTAAATTTCTGTGTCTTCTGACTTGCTGACAGCTTTCTGATGATGTGTGACATCTCAAATCTGAAATGCATCATGGCTTTTGCAAATGCTCTGATGCACTCAGTTTGGCCCACTATCAAAGGAATATACGGCCGAGAGCTGCACTGTAGCATCATTTGTGTATGTAATTTAATAATGCTGTGTTTCAGAGGGAAGGTGAATATGAAACTTCGTTGCTGTGGCATGACAATTCTCTTAATGAAACGGGAAATGCAATGTTTAAAGAAATGGTATCTTTGTATGGCAAACAGTAACTTTAGAGTGACTAAAGAACAATGTATCTCATTTCACTATCAGAAAATTCCCCATGATAAATCAGTTGTCACATGCTCACTGGGTGTGTATGTACTCTAAAACCTGACATTTTTAGCCATAGTAATCAACAAATTTTGGGCTATTTAATTTTATAGGAAAGACTAAATTCCTCCCATGTCTCTAGTTATGCCTGTTTAGAGTGCCAAAATCAAAAAGCCAAAATGTGGTAACAAGCAGTTTCATTTCTCCCAGAACAATTGGAAGGCGAGGGACATTTATCATAACAGATATGAATAAATTGTCCTCTCAACTGTCTCAGGTAGTCTGACCCAAATCCATTTGACATTTTATTTCAATAGATAAGCTTAACGTTTTTGGCCCAGCTGATTCTACAGAAAGGAAGATAGAACACATAAATTTGGTCATTAGAGACACTCATTATCAAAAAGAAAAGGAAGGTGTGGAATCAGCAAGGCATTCAGGAAAACGTGGTGCCAGGAGAAGGGAACGGACACCTCTGGAGCCCACTGCCCTCCTCAGGGCTTCTGTGGAGAAGCCAGGGCCCATCTCTCAAGGCCTCCCATTTTCTCACTCCTGGCTTTCTATCCACCCTGTGTCCACTCTGTTTTCTGGCAAGTCTTTATTGGAACTGCTTGGCAGGAAGCCTGGCTCTGTCAGCACAATTCATTCTCCATCTCTGCTCTGAGTCCCCTAAGGACCTACGCCTGTGAAACTCATCTTATTTTTTCTTCTGTAGCCCTCCTCATCCTTTCCATGGTAACACCCACACCCATACATTCTAGCTTCCCAAATGACTAAGAGGGATGGAGAGGTTATAGACTAGACATGAGGAAAGAAAAAATAGAAGGTTAGGGCCTGAGCACATTGTCTCTGCTAATTCCAATCCATGGCGTCTCTGCTCCCAGTGTTGCACAGTCCCATATACCTATGAGTGTTACTGGACAGCCATGGTGCCACTGTAGAGTGCTGTAGATAGTAAGAAAAGGGACCCCTCATATAAAGGCTTATTTATGCTTTATTTCTTTTGACTTAAGTTTAACATGAAATCAGTAGGCTGTGTAAGCTGCATGAAAGTAAACGACTTAAGAAATTTTAGAAAAGATTGAACTCGAGTTGGAAGAGGTGAGTCTGGTCTCAAAATGGAGGTAAAACAGCTGCCCGGTTGCCCCCAGCCTGACTCCAGCCATCGCCACCACCGGGGGAGGAGGGCCATGATCCAAAGGAACCAGAACAGTTGAGGAAACCGTTTATTGGTGGTCTGAGCTTTGAAACCACAAATGATAGCTTAAGAGAACATTTTGAGAAATGGGGCACAGTTACAGACTGTGTGGTAATGAGAGATCCTCAAACAAAACGTTCCAGGGCCTTTGGTTTTGTAACCTACTCTTGTGTTGAAGAGGTGGATGCTGCAGTGTGTGCTCGGCCACACAAAGTTGATGGGCGTGTGGTGGAACCAAAGAGAGCTGTTTCTAGAGGGGATTCTGTAAAGCCTGGTGCCCATTTAACAGTGAAGAAAATCTTTGTTGGTGGTAGGAAAGAAGAGTATAACCTGAGAGACTACTTTGGAAAGTATGGCAAGATTGAAACCATAGAAGTTATGGAAGACAGGCAGAGTGAGACAAAGAGAGGATTTGCTTTTGTGACTTTGGATGACCACGACACAGTTGATAAAATTGTTGTTCAGAAATACCACACTATTAATGGGCATAATTGTGAAGTGAAAAAGGCCTTTCTAAACAAGAGATGCAGTCTGCTGGATCACAGAGAGGCCCTGAAGGTGGATCTGGCAATTTTATGGGTTGTGGAGGGAACTTTGGAGTTGGTGGAGGTAATTTTGGTCATGGTGGAAACTTTGGTGGAAGAGGAGGTTATAGTGGTAGAGGTGGTGGCAGCAGAGGTAGTTATGGAGGTGGTGATGGTGGATATTGATGGAGGAAGGTCATTGGTTAATTAATAAAGAAATTTCTTGGCCTGATAAGTCAGAATATAGGTGGGTGGAGTAGACAAAACAGAATGCTGGGAAGAAGGGAAATGAGCTTAGACGCTATGCTGTTCCTCTCCAGGGCAGACGCGATGAAGCTCCAACCCAAGATGGACGTAGGCTAGAATCGTCCTAGTAAGTCACCACCTCATGGTGTTACACACATTAATAGAAATGGGCCAAGCAGTGTTTATATGAATACAGTTTGTGTGTTGGTATTTAGGGTGTAAAGCTAGCCATGCGGGAGCCGGGCAGGACAAAAAGCAGGCCTGCCCACAGCTCCTTCAAAAGGATATAATGGATTTGGAGGTGATGGTGGCAACTATGGTGGTGGTCCTGGTCACAGCAGTAGAGGAGGCTATGGTGGTGGTGGACTAGGTTATGGAAACCAAGGTGGTGGATATGATGGTGGTGGAGGAGGAGGATATGATGGTTACAATGAAGGAGGAAATTTTGGTGGAGGTAACTATGGTGGTGAGAACTATAATGACTTTGGAAAATATAGTGGACAACAGCAATCAAATTATGGACCCATGAAAGGGGGCAGTTTTGGTGGAAGAAGCTCAGGCAGTCCCTATGGTGGTGGCTATGGATCAGGTGGTGGATATGGTAGCAGAAGGTTTAAAAAAAAACAGAAGAAAAGGGCTACAGTTATTAGCAGGAGAGAGAGCGAGGAATTGTCAGGAAAGCTGCAGGTTACTTTGAGACTGTCGTCCTAAATGCATGAGAGGAACTGTAAAAATCTGCCACAGAAGGAGCGATGATCCATAGTCAGAAAAGTTACCACAGCTTAAACAGGAGGCCCTTCTTGTTCAGGACTGTCAGAGCCACAGTTTGCAAAAGGTGCAGCTACGGATTAATGCAACGTAGTATCAATTAGATGTCCATTCCTGAGGTCTTTTATCTGTTGTAACTTTGTCTTTCTTTTTCTTTTCATTACATCAGGTATATTGCCCTATAAATTGTGTTAGTGGTACCAGGAATAAAAAATTAAAGAATTTTTAACTTTTTAAAAAAAGAAAGAAATTTTAGAAAAGTGTACACCTATATAATCACCCAGACCAACATCAAGAATACATGTTCTATCCCAAGAGGTTTTTTAATGTCACCTCTACATTAATAGCTCCCATTCCTATCCCTACTTGACAGCAAAAAAAAATTCTGACTTCTATCATTGCCAGTGAATTTTCCTTCTTCCTGAGCAGCATATACAGTATAATCCATCTGTGCCTGGTTTCTTTCATTTGCCCTAGTATGTGGGACAATTCATATGGCTACTTCATATAGCAACATTTATTTCTTTTTCAACACTGGGTACCATTCCATTAAATAGACATGAATCAATTTATTTTTTTTACTCTAATAGTAAAGGAAACTTGGGCAGGTCCAATTTAGGGCTATTATGAATAAACTTGATATAGGCTTAGGAGCCATATGCTAGGAATCTACTTACAGATACAGACTCTAAATGGCAATATTTTCAGGTGTCTGGATATACTTTGAAGTCAATGAGCTAAATCTCATTACAAACCTGAGTCTTGAACTTCATTATGGAATTGCCAAAAGAAAATATTTTAAAAACTCTGCAGAAATTTATTGAACAGATATTAGGCAGAAATGTTATACACATGTCTTCTCGAAAGGGAGCCATTTTTATTTTCTGTGAATGGTACACCTCTGTAGATTTAGCCCTATGTTGAAAAATTAGAATGTTAAACACTGGGAATCATGCTCTTCAAATTTGCAATCTAATTATGTAATATACCAAGCCTGTAAACAAGTCTCTGCCACTTGCCAGTTCATCAAGGCATTTAATTACTTGTTTCTGCTCTCACTCATATATCCCCTCTGGAGGTACATAGGTAATAAAGTAATGAATTAAATATTCTTTAATATTCATTTGTCAACATGCGTCAGTCAACTTTAAGTGAATGCATAAACATAAACTTTAAGTTTATGCATGAGGCTGGCCAGTTTATATCTATAAAAAAAATCCCCAAATCAGCTTTGTTTTTGCTTCATGGTCATGATATAAATACTTTTCTTCATAATCCTTATTCTACTCTCTTGCCTGAACCTTTTGAGGCCTCTGTAAATGAACGTGAATGTGAGAGAGGGAGGGAAGAAGGAAGGGAGAAGGCAGAAAGATGGGAAAAATGAAGAAGTGATCCAGTTTCCTGCACAGTTCCACACATTCTGTTTCATGCTGCTTCCACCCATGCCCAAACCTGCCAGGCAGAAAGAGTGTAGTGATTCATATTAAGGTGGAGAGGTGCCAACACAAATTTTTTGCTCAGGATGGCATTGAGTAAATTGTCACCAAAACCTTCTCACTAAGAATTTTAGGAGCCAGAGGGGTTGAAGACACCACAAGAACTTGGCCCACAGAATCAGCTAAGTAGGGCTCACAGGGGCTCACAGAGACTAAAGCAACAATCATGGAACCTGTATGGGTCTGAGCTAGGTCTTCTACATATACATTATGATTGTGTAGCCGGTTGTTCTTGTGTAACTCCTAACTGTGAGAATGGGAATGTCTCTGACTCTTTTGGCTGATGTGGGATTCCCCTCTGTATGCTGTGACTATGCTTTTTTACCATTGGTTAATAAAGAAGTTGCTTTGACCTATGACAGGGCAGAATATAGCTAGACAGGAAATCCAAGCAGAGAAAGAGGAGGAAAGAAGGCAGAGTTAGAGAGATGTCATGTAGCACCCAGAGGTGAAAGATGCCAGAACCTTACCAGTAGGTGATACATAGATTAATAGAAATGGGTTAATTAAGATTTAAGAGTTAACTAGAAATATGTCTGAACCATTGGCCAAACAGTGTTGTAATTAATATAGTGTTTGTGTGATTAATCGGGTCTGGGTGGCCAGGAAATGAACGAGCATCTCCGTCTATATTTGCTTGCTCTTGGGACTCTTCTTATCTTATGGGGTTGCCTCATCTAGCCTCAATATTAGGGTTTGTGCCTAGTCTTATTGTAATTTGCTATGTTTTATTTGATTGATACCCTGGGAAGCCTGGTCTTTTCTGAAGGGAAATGGGGGAGGAGTGACTCTCTGGAGGAGGAGAGATGGGGGAAGGGACAGAAAGGAGTGGAGTGTGGGGAGACTGCAGTTAGGGTGTAATAGATGTGAGAAGAATAAATAAATTAACAAATACTCATATCTCTACATAACATTGTCACCTTAAAACATAGTGGAAATACACAAATAAATGAAGACAAAAACTAACCCAGAGAAAAGTAAAGAACTGTGGAAGAGCTGTAGGCTTTGGCTGGCTCACACTATTGAAGAGTGACTGTTCAATAGTTACTAAGGAATAAGAACTGTTAAATGCATTAGCTTTGCTCCTCACTCTGAAAGAACATTTGGATTTGCAACTTAAGGAAGAAAAATTATTCCAGTTCATAATTTCCAGGGTTTATGTTCAGAGGGTTTGGCTCTATTGAATCTGGGCCTGTGGTCAGGCAGAACATTTTAGTGGTGGAAGAATGCAGTCAAGGCTACTCACCTCATGAAGAACAGAAACAGCACAATGAAGGAACAGGAAACCATCAATACCCTTCATGCTACCACCAATCTATCTTCCCCAATAGCCTTCACTTCTTAAGTCCCAAAGCTCCCCCAAGTAGCACCATTAACTGAGAAGCAAGCACCCAACACATGGGCCCATGGGGGACACTTCACATTCAAACCATGGAAGTTGTATACAGGTAAAGCTCCATGGCATTTTTCTAGGCAATGGTCTTTTACAATATGACCCCAAAGAGCATAGGTCTTAAAGCAAAAATTAACAAATGATATTCTAAAGCCGGGCGATGGTGGCGCATGCCTTTAATCCCAGCACTCGGGAGGCAGAGGCAGGCGGATCTCTGTGAGTTTGAGACCAGCCTGGTCTACAGGCTAGTTCCAGGACAGGCTCCAAAACCACAGAGAAACCCTGTCTCGAAAAACCAAAAAAAAAAAAAAATAAGATATTTTATCAAATGATAAAGTTCCTACACAGCAGATAAATAGGGGTGGAAAAAGAACCAACAGGATTAGATAAAAATATTTGTAAAGTATAAATCAGATAAAAGATTAATACCCATGGTATACAGGGAATTTAAAAAAAACTAAATAGCAAACTCACGTTTTAAAAAATGGTGCAAGTACGTGAAAAATTAATACAAAGAAGACATACAAATGGTCAATGGATGCATGAAAAGATGCTTATTATTGCTACTTCTTGAGGAAATGCAAATGAAAACTGTAATAATAAGCCCTAATGAAACATTACACTTGTTAGAGTAGCTTTTATCAAATAGATAAGACAAGTGTTGGTGAAGATATGTTTAAAAGAAACCCATTGCATATTGTTGATGGCATGTGAATTGGCATATTCATTCAAAACAAAACAGAAGGACATTTAAAACTTTTTAAAAAAGAATACAAATATTGTATCTGATTTTATAATTTTGGGATATATGTAGAAAGAAAATTAGATCAGTATGCTAATGCAATATTTGTATTTCTGTTATTCACAATAGGCAAAATACTAAACAAACCAAGTGCCGATTAACAGATGAATGTATAAAGAAAATACAATATGTGTACACAATGAAATTCAGCTTTTAACAGGATGGAATCTCATAATTTAAAATGACATAGAACATCCTGGAAGAAACTGTTAAGTGAAATAAACTATGGTTGGAAAGCTAAGTACTGCATAATCCCACTTTTATATAAAACCTTAAAGAATGAAATCATAGAAATAGAAAGTAGGAAGTTAAGAGGTTAATGACAACATGGGGAGGGAGACATGGGTAGAAATTGATCAAAGAGTATAACAGTTTCACATAGAAAGGAAAACTGAATTTTGAAATTTTGCATACCAGCATGAATATAGCCAATAAATATGTATATTTCAAAATATGATAGTAAGTTTCAAATAACTCACAAAAATGATAAATGAAACAAAAATGTATATGATATCTTGATTTAATCATCCTATATTGTATGAGCATGATTCATCAAAACATTACAGAGTACCTATAAGTGTATAGAATTGTGATTTGCCAATAAAAACTAACATGCACAGCAAAAGGGGTTTTTTTTATTTTTTTTTAGGACCGCGAGGGGTAGGTCCACCCACTGAGACAGTGTGCCTGATCTAATGGGAGCTCACTAAAGCCAGCTGGACTGGGACTGAACAAGCATGGGATCAGACCGCACTCTCTGAAAGGTTGACAATGGGGGCTGACTGAGACGATAATGATAATGGCACTGGATTTTGTCTCTACTGCATGTACTGGCTTTCTGGGATCTTAATCTGTTTGGATGCACACCTTTCTAAACCTGGATAGAGTGGGGAGGGACTTGGACTTCTCACAGGGCAGGATACCCTGCCCTCTCTTAGGACTGGAGGGGAAGTTGGGGAGTGGAAGGAGGGGAGGAAGTGGAAATTTTTAATGGTATTATTTATAAAGCAATAAACAACAAAACAAAACATTACACAGTACCTATAAGTGTATAGAATTGTGATTTGCCAATAAAAACTAACATGAACAGCAAAAGGTCCCCCCCCCAGGTTCCAAATAAAACAGAATGAAATATATGCCAAATCACATCAGATTTCAGAAAAAAAAATATATTTAGGTATGAAGTGAAGAAGGGCCTCTCCAATTCCAGTGTTCCTCTGGGGCAAAAATAAATAAATAAATAAAGATTTGGGAAACTTTGAAGAGGGTCATTTTGGAAGACATTATGCAAGTTATCCACCTCATTTATTATGTGTCACTGAACAATGAGAAGATTACATGAGACACCTCTGACTAAAGAACTTGACACACAGAAAATGGAGTTGAAACAGCTATACATCATTGTCATTCAGCAGTAAAGAGATTGCCTAAAACTTGTGTCAATTTCCAAAGTCAAACAACAAGAAATATTACAAACCACTTGAATAAAGATGGAACTGCAAAAATGATATTATAAAATCATAGTTTCTGAAGATTCTTTGGATAGTATCAAATGTTGAGGAATCTCTTGATCAGAGGTTAAAACACTTTTCCAAAGAGAAAGAAAATGAAAATTGGTCAGAAGTAAATGGTTATGATAACCACTAACTTGTTAGGTACAGTGGAAATAAGGGACCTTACACAGTTCTTGATAAAAAAGTTTCTTCTCCAGAAAAGGAATAATTAAAAAAAGAAATATATATATATATATGTATATATATATATACACATATATATAGTGTTTGTGTATTTGTGGCCATATATAATTATGTTACATATTATCTCTTGAATGCATTTATATTGTACATATATATGCTTCCTACTAAATATGTGTTATATTGATTCCAAATTTATGTCTAGTTGACACTTAATTTTTCTTGAAAATGGGGAGCAGAAATGACAAGGGTAGTAGTAATTTGACATTTTATAAACCTGTTTTTGAATTATATATACTTGCACATATATGTACATATCTAACAATGATAATCAAGGAAAAAGAAGCTATCAATTTGACAATGGAAGACCAGGGGAGAGGTTGGTGGAAGGGATCAAGGGAGAGGCAGAGGGAGTAAGGTGAAGGGGGAACATGATGCAATTGTATTTTAATTAAATGCAAAATAAATAAATAAATTTAAATTAATTGCTTGAGGGTAAAAACAATATACTATCTTTATCTAACAATTTGTTATTAAATCTAAAAAATAGAAAAACTTGTAGACTCCATAAAAGATTATTAAATTTTTGCATAATCCTCCCCATATAAAGCTCTTGAAAGAATACACTAACACTGCTAGGAAAAAAGGCAATGAAATTATTCCTAACCATATTCTGCTATATTCATATATCAGTAGCTAGTCCAGTCATGATCAGAAGGCTTCCTCTGGCAGCAGACAGGAGAAGATCCAGAGACCCACAGCCAACCATTAGGCAGAGGTTGAGGAATCCTGTGGAAGAGGGGAGGAATGATAATAGGATCCAGATGGTTTGAGGACACCAGGAGAACATGGCCCACAGAATCAACTAAGCAGGGCTCATAGGAGCTCACAAAGACTGAAGTGACAATCACAGAGCCTGTATGGGTCTGAGCTAGGACCTCTGCATATATATTATGGTTGTGTAGCTAGTGTTTCTTGTGGGACTCCTAACAGTGGGAGTGGGATGTGTCTCTTATTCTTTGCCTGCTCATGGGACCTTTTCTTTCTACTAGGCTACCACATCAAGCCTTGATATGTGCCTAGTCTTATTGCATAATTTTAGGCCATGAAAAGTGTATATCCCTGGTAGACCTGCTTTCCTGAAGTGAAATGGAGGTGGAGTGGATCTTGGGGAAAAAAAGAGGTGTGGGGAGGGACTGTGAGAATTGGAGGGTGGGGAGACTGCAGTCAGTATATATTGTACAAGAAAGAGTAAATAAAAATAAATGTTAAAAGAAAATTTAGAAATAAATTATATGTTCCCACAATGATAATCTGTAATGTGTTTATTCAAAACAACTTTGAAATATCATCTTACACATGTCAGAATGGCTAAAATAAAAAACACCAATGATAGCCTTTGCTGGAGAGGATGTGGAGTAAGGGGTACACTCATTCATTGCTGGTGGGAATGCAAACTTGTGCAACCACTTTGGAAAGCAGTGTGGCGGTTTCTCAGGAAATTCGGGATCAACCTACCCCTGGACCCAGCAATACCACTCTTGGAAATATACCCAAGAGATGCCCTATCATACAACAAAAGTATATGCTCAACTATGTTCATAGCAGCATTGTTTGTAATAGCCAGAACCTGGAAACAACCTAGATGCCCTTCAATGGAAGAATGGATGAAGAAAGTATGGAATATATACATATTAGAGTACTACTCAGCAGTAAAAAACAAGGACTTCTTGAATTTTGCATGCAAATGGATGGAAATAGAAAACACTATCCTGAGTGAGGTAAGCCAGACCCAAAAAGAGGAACATGGGATGTACTCACTCATATTTGGTTTCTAGCCATAAATAAAGGACATTGAGCCTATAATTAGTGATCCTAGGGAAGCTAAATAAGAAGGAGAACTCAAAGAATAACATATAGGCATCCTACTGAATATTAACCTTCATCAGGCGATGAAAGGAGACAGAGACAGAGACCCACATTGGAGCACCGGACAGAAATCTCAAGGTCCAAATCAGGAGCAGAAGGAGAGAGAGCATGAGCATGGAACTCAGGACCGCGAGGGGTGCACCCACACACTGAGATAATGGGGATGTTCTATCGGGAAATCACCAAGGCCAGCTGGCCCGGGTCTGAAAAAGGCTGGTGGCTGGGGTTGGAAGTGTCACTTACTTCAGTGGTGCTGCTACTGATGGGTTGTCTATGCTCCATTGAATGATGTTAGTCCATTCCATGTTCATTTGAGCAGCCCAATTGAAATTAGTGGTTGACACACAGAGGAAGAACATGAGAGTTATTGTTACATGAAAAATAGTGACATCAACTGATGGAGGAAGGTCATTGGCTAATAAAGGAACTGCCCTGGCCCATTTTATTGGTTAGAGGATAGGTGGGAGGAGTAAACAGATCAAAATGCTGGGAGGAAGAGGAAGTGAGGTCAGAGACTCCACAGCTCTGCTCTCTCGGGAGCAGACGCCTCAGCAGAGATGCCATGCCCCGCTCCCGGCATGAAGCTCCGACCCAGGATGGACTAGGCTAGAATCTTCCCGGTAAGACCGGTTCTCACCGATTATTAGAGATGGGTTGATCGGGATGTGAGAATTAGCCTGTAAGTGCTAGAGCTAAAGGGCCAAGCAGTGCTTAAAAGAATACAGTGTCTGTGTAATTATTTTGGGGCATAAGCTAGCTATGTGGGCGGCCGGGTGTGGGGGACGCAGCCCTGCCGCCCCATATTACTACAGTTGGCGCCCAGACATGTGGACAGCCGAAACCCACTTAAAAAACCTGAGAAGGCTTAAAAATAAGGGAGAGAGAGTTTAACACAGATTTTTGCTGTTTGTTGGTGTCGTGCTGTAGAGAGATTTCCTGATTCAGCAACAGTAGCAGAAAAACCACTTTGTCATTTTAAATCACAACTTCCTGGGGCTGTGCCGCCATTGCGATCTCTGTCTGGCTCCTGCGGGAGACAGAGCTTTTGAATAGAGCATTTGGAGTAAAGTGCTACGATTTGTTTGATGGCAACTTGACTCGCTGTGTTCTCGGGTCTGCTCTGCTTGCTAGAGGCAAGCGGGCGCGTCATCTAAGAGAGGCTTCCTGACTCAGCTTTAGCTGCAAAAGCCTGCAGCTCATTAAGAGGTCCTGCCACGAAACACTTAAACGGTTAAAGCTGAACGCATGCTTTTCGGTTTTCAGCCATAGCAGGAAAAAAGCTGCGCCATTTAAAAATGCCGGCTTTCTGGGCTGTCCTGCCAGGACAAACTCTGACTCTTTTACGCAGGCGGTCCCTGCGGTTTGCAAACACAGGCTGCTGAAGCTCGCTTGCTGGCTACAGCCAGTACCTCAGCCATGAGGCTGGAAAGCTAAGGAATGGACTGGATCTAGCTGGCAAAGCCACGCCTTTAATCCTACCCATATTGCTCAGTAATTTAAAGGCTCGTGTGGTCAGAAAAAGAGAGAGATATAGTAAAGAGAGATTCAAAGACAAAGAAAATTTCTAAATGGTTTGAAGTGTGTTAAAAATATATGCAGACTAAAATTTAAAGTTCTTAAAGTAACAAAAAAAAAGGAAGAAAGTTGTGTGTGTGGTAGCACACGCCTTTAATCCCAGTGCCTAGAAGGCAGAGACAAACAGATCTCTGTGAGTTCAAGGTGCAGTAGTGTACACCTTTAATCCCGAATGCCTGGGAGGCAGAGACAGGCGGATCTCTGAGAGTTCAAAGCCTGGTTTACAGAGTTACTTCAGGTCAAAGATACAGAGAACCTGTCTCAAAAAGCAAAAAGTTAAAAGTAAAAATAAACGAAATAGAGGTTAAAACAAAGCTGTACAAAGATGGAAAATACACAGAGAATCTTGATACTGTATGCTATTATGCTCTCTTTGAATTATTTAAATGCTGAGGAAGGAGCAACAGATGCTAAAAGATATTTGTTTATAAATGCTGCTGAACTAATCCAACATAGATATCTTGAATTTGGATCTAAGGATATGATACTTTGGAAAGGAGTTTCTTATTTTGTTTTCACAGAGGATGAGACGCTGTTCATTTCTTCTATTCTGATTTGGTATGATGGACCACGTCCTCCTGAATGGTTCCTGTGCACGCCTTCAGAAAATTGCTTCGCTCAACTGCCAACTGAGATGAAACTAGCACACAGGTTATGCCATGAAAGACCTAATTAACGACGCCCCCATTCAGCAGGAAGCAGTTTGGAGAGAAATAACTGCGCCCATATTCCCAAAAAATGTTTATAAATGTTCTTTTACATTTAAAGGGGGATATGATATAGGTATGAATAATTTCCATTAGTATAGATTTTGCTTTATTGACAGAGATTTAAGGTCAATTTTGTTATATGTATATGTATTTCTGATATTGATTAAGGTGTTGTGATTGTGTAGTTCATTATTAAAATGTAATGTATAATTAGTAAATATAGGTTGTTGATGGATAATCATAAATAATAGTCAAGTTTGTAGTCATGTTAGTTAAGATTTTCTAGATGTGCATAGATATATCTTAGATAGGCATTCTTCATATCTTTCAAAGATTATAGAATATGGCATTTTAAATGTTTTAATAACTGAGGACTTTTCATGACAATGAGACACTCTGCTCCTGGCAGCACCAATCTACTTCAAGAGGAAAATGGGCATCGAAGAGGCACCTTATGGGGTTTGATAGCCATTTGGGCAAGAAACTGCTCTTGCCTGGACTATTGCATAAACTGGAAACAGAGAACCCGCAGAGAGAGGACTACTGAACTTGCCTAAGGTGAGATGATCTTTCGGGGTTCCTGATTCATGAAAGAGTCTGCGAGACATTCTGCAGGACACAACAGATAGTGACTGAACTGACTTTGAATTTTCCTGCTTTATGGAAATGTCTGCTGGATACCATGGGCCTGAAGGCTGAAGATGGATGCCCCAACGGTACAGAGGAACTTTGGGTGACTGTCCAGGCAGCGAGATGTCTCTGTCATTTCTAGAGTTTTAAAAGTTTCTTAGTTCTTGTTTACTTAGGTAATATTATATCTTTCTGGAGTCTTTGATGGAGTTAAGAATAGTTAGTTATAGTTATAGTTTTCCTTAGTTATGATAAAGATTATTGTAACTTTTACTTGATAACTGTTTTGTTATATGTAATTTTGCTATGTTAAATCCTTTTTTTTGTTTAAACCAAAAAAGGGGAAATGATGGAGGAAGGTCATTGGCTAATAAAGGAACTGCCCTGGCCCATTTTATTGGTTAGAGGATAGGTGGGAGGAGTAAACAGATCAAAATGCTGGGAGGAAGAGGAAGTGAGGTCAGAGACTCCACAGCTCTGCTCTCTCGGGAGCAGACGCCTCAGCAGAGATGCCATGCCCCGCTCCCGGCATGAAGCTCCGACCCAGGATGGACTAGGCTAGAATCTTCCTGGTAAGACCGGTTCTCACCGATTATTAGAGATGGGTTGATCGGGATGTGAGAATTAGCCTGTAAGTGCTAGAGCTAAAGGGCCAAGCAGTGCTTAAAAGAATACAGTGTCTGTGTAATTATTTTGGGGCATAAGCTAGCTATGTGGGCGGCCGGGTGTGGGGGACGCAGCCCTGCCGCCCCATATTACTACAATCAACCACATCTGTGACCACTGGAGCCTTGGCCCAGACTGTCCCTGAAGAGGTAAGCATCTGGGTCCCCACTTGGAGGGCTCAACTCTCTAGGCCCTTGCTCTGGGAGGAATATCTCATTGTCCCACCTTCACCCACTGAACCTTGGAAACCCCACAAACATGTTACCATCCTCTACCACATTTGTGACCACCAGAGCCCAAGCCCCTGGGGAGGAGACCCAGAATGTAATCAACATCCATTAGAGGCAGGGACCAGCCTGCACACACGCTCCATTTTGACCAGTTGGAAGAAGAGAGATCCCCTTAAGCACAGGCCCCACCTGTGCCCACTGGAAGAAGAGATGGGTAGATGGCAGTGTAAGAACACATTCAACAACATAAAGAGCAATATGGCACCACCAGAAACTAGTGGTCCTACAACAGAAAGACCTAACATTCTAATCAAGAAGAAGCAGACAAAAACAACCATCAATATAACTTATGAAAATGATAGAGAACATTAAAGAGAAAATGATATCAAGCTCTACTATAGAGCTATAGTAATGAAAACAGTTTGGTATTGGCATAAAAACATACAGGTGAACCAATGTTATTCAATCAAAGACCTAGATATTAATTCACACACCTATGAACACATGATTTTTGACAAACAAACTAAAATTATACAATGGAAAAAAGAAAGCATCTTCAACAAATGGTGCTGGCATAACTGGATTTCAACATGTAGAAGAATATATTTTCATATATTTCCCTATGCATAAAGCTTAAGTCAAAATGGATCAAAGACCTCAAGATAAATCCAACCACACTGACTGAATCTCATTGAAGAGAAAGTGGAAAGTAGCCTTGAATGCATTAGTACAAGAAACTACTTCCTAAATTTAACACCAGTAGCACAGATTCTGAGAACAACAATTAATAATTGAGACATCCTGAAACTGAGAAGCTTCCATATGGCACACAGTCACTAAGACAAAATGGCAATCTACAGAATGAGAAAATGTCTTCACTAATCACACATCAAACAGAGGACTGATTTCCAAAATATATAAAGAACTTAAGAAACTAGATATCAAATTACCAAATAATCCAAACAAAAATGGGGTGCAGGTCTAAACAGAGAATTCTCAATAGAAGAACTGCAAATGGCTGAAAGACACTTAAAGAATTGCTTGACAGTCTTAGCTCTCAGGGAAATGCAAATCAAAATGACTCTGAGATACCATCTTATACCTGTCAGAATGGCTAAGATGAAAATTACTGATGATAGCTTATGCTGGAGAGAATGCAGAATAAGAAGAACACTCCTACATTGCTGGTGGGAGCGCCAACTTGTACATTTACTTTGGAAATCAGTGTGGTGGTTTCTCAATAAATTAGAAATCAATTTATCTCAAGACCCAGCAGTACCACTCTTGGGCATATAGTCAAAAGATGTATACTCATACCACAGGACAGTTGCTCATCTGTGTTCATAGTAGCACTACTTGGAATAGCCAGACCCTGGAAACAACCTAGATGCCCCTCAACCAAGGAATGGATAAAGAAAATGTGGTGTATTTACACAATAGAATAGTACTCAACAGACAAAAAACCAAAACAATGACATCTTGAAATTTGCATTCAAATGGATGGAACTAGAAAAAAATATCCTGAGTGAGGTAACCTAGACACAGATAGACAAATAGACAAACATGGTATGTACTCACTCATAAGTGGATATTAGATGTAAAGTAAAGATAACCAGCCTGTAGCCCATGATCCTAGAGAAGCTAGGTAACAAGGAGAACCCTAAGAGAGACATACCTGGATCCCCTTGGTAAGGGGGAGCAGCCAAGTTCTCCTGAGAAAATTGGGTATGGAGGGAGGATAGAAGGGAGACAGACCTGGTATAAGCTTCAAAGACAAGACCCAAGTAACCTATTTCTTCTAAATAGAAACCCCCCTTAAAATGTTCCTGCAGACTCTCAGTTGAGACCAAAGCATGAGCCTATAGAGACATTTTATATTCAATGTAGCAAACAAGTCACATTGCTAAGCCTAATAGCCATAGCACGAGGAAGCAGATTCCTCTGGTAGAGAAGAGGAAAGGGAAGGATGTGATGAACAGTAGCTTATCACAGTGTTGGCAAGCCATCTTGGCATCACAAAACTGAGAACTTCTCTTGCAAAATCAAACCAAACTTTTGATTCTTAAATCAACTTCATTCTTATGACTTATTTGGTCCTTTATTAGAAAACAACTCACTGTGTATCTACTAAAGCCTGGTGTGAAAGGGATATAGGAGACAAATGGCAGGGCTTGGGGTGTCTCAGAATAAATCTGTGTTTCAGAGGTTGTTTCTGGTCTTTGCCTTGCTTTTGTTCAGGGAAAGCTGACACTCATCCTATACCATCTTCTTCCAGACAAGTACTCAGGGTCCTGATGAGCCTCAAACAAGAATATAAGGAAAACATGGTTAGGATGTCAAGATGATTTGTTCACCATTGTATTATCAATTATCTTGGTGTTGAGAATGCAGTACCTAAATTCTCAGGCTAAGCCCTCATCACATCCAGTGGCACTGCCAGCACAATCCATTTGGCTCCCTTTTGTTTCCCAGTGGAGAAAAGGCTCCTCATAGTCACCCTGTTTCCAGGGGAAACTGAATGAACACATGCACAATCTGGGATGGTTTCCAGATGTTGAGCAGGAGCAACTCCTGTTGCCAGCAAGAGACAGGAGATGTCACCCTACAAAACTGCGGTAGCCTGTGCTTCCATATTTTAACCAATGCTCTCACATCTACTGGAAGACAGGAGTTTAGCTTTTACACTTAGTAATTTTTATTTAAATTCTCTAAAGCATCAGAACTGGTAAGATAAAATACCTTACATATTAATGCACATGTCAGGGTTCCTCAGAGGAACAGAACTGATAGAATGAATATGTATCGAAAGGGAATTTATTGCACTTACTTACAGGGTATGACCTGAGTCGCGCAACAATGTCTATCTCTTATTGGTGAGACCAAGAACCCAGGAACTGCTTATTGCACACGGTGGAATGGCTTCATGGTATCAATCTGGTGCTGAAGTTGCAGAAGAGTCCTGGAGAGCTCCTGGTCTTCAGTCCACATCAGAGGTCCATGACTAGGTCCTAATATCAACAATGGAAAGCAGCATCAGCACAAAGATGGCAGATGAACTTTACAGTGAGAAAGAAGTCAGATTGGTAGGCGTTTCGAACGGAAAGCCACCAAGCCCGAGATCAAGGAAGAAAACATTCCAGTTCAAACTCAAAGGCAGAAGAAAAAGAACCCAATGTCTCCATTTTAAAGAAACCAAGAAGGAGGAATTCTCCGTCATCTTTTGAATTGTTTGGATAAAGACTGTGCACACCAGGGAGTGCAATCTTCTTTCTTTAGTGCACTGATTAAAAGATAGACCCTTCAAAGACATACTCACAGAATTCCCCAGGAAAATGTTTAACCAACTGTCTGGGAACCCTGGGGCCCAGTCAAGTTGATATATAAAATTGACCATATTGGTCTGTTCACACAGAGCCTTTGTTTGACACTAAGACAAGCTAATGTCTCCAAATTGCATGTTATTGATGTGCCAAATCCACTTTATACCACCATGTACAGACAATTGCCAGAACTTCAAGAATGGAGAGTCAGATATTAAAACTAAATCCCATAAACTTACAAGCAAATGAATTACTTTAGAAATACCCTCATGCACATGAACAGAAATGTGTTTCCACAGTCATTCTTTTTTTTTGCAGGGGGAGGTAGTTTGAGACAGGGTTCCTCTGTATAGCCCTGGCCGTCCTGCAGCTCTCTCTTTAGACCAGGCTGGCCTCGAACTCAGAGATCCGACTGCCTCTGCCTCCTAAGTGCTGGGATTAAAGGCATGCACCACCGCCACTGAATCCATAGTTATTCTTAATCCAGTCAAGTTGATTATGATGATCAACTATCACATCATCCACATATTATTTTCCCCGTCCATATGTTGAGGCTCATTGTTAAGTCAGGACACAAGTCTTTGCTCTTTATCAAACACAAGTGAGTTGAGTTGGATAATCTATTTTTCTTGCCACGGCACATTCTCTTCTTACAAGCTTGGGCTGCGGGAATCTGTCCCACTGACTGTCCCCTGTCTAGGAAGTGCTCTTGAGTCATCAGGAAAGTGATAGAAGCCTGCTTCCAGGCAGGACTTCTTGAGGAGTAATCATTCCCGCTAAGATGCAAGGTTGCAGGATCAGTCTGCGTGATCAATAGCAAGTCTTGCCCCCAGCAGGAATTCAATCCATTTTGGCTGCTTCAGTGGGCCTCCTGGGGCTTAGACAGTATCAAAAGGCAATTTTACTGATTTTCATTTATCTTAGCTTTATGAGTTTCTCACTGGCCCACTCCATTATCCCCCCTCGCCAAGTTCCTTCCTTCAAGTCAGCCTCTTTCTTCCTCTTAGTGACAAAAACTATCCATGGGTTCTTCCAGGCTGAAATGCTCCCCTTCCTTACTGTAGGATTTTACCTCTGACTCAGTGGCCTCTACTTGGAAATATCAAATAGAATGACCCCCATTGGAGAGTACAGGACTCATGCCCCTCATTTCTCTACATCAGGAGTCAGTAAACGTTCCATACAAAGGCAAGTTATGTGTATATATTTGGCTGTGCAAGCTCCACAGTCTCCATAGCAACTACCCACTCTGCTGTTGAAGCTCAAAAGCAGCTTCAGATAAAATGTCAACAAACAGGCAAGGGTGGTTTTCCCAAAATCTGTATTTAAAACTAAGTACGTACCCTGAGGGGTAGAGTACTTATCAAGCATGCCCAAGACTCTGGGTCTGTTCCCTAACACTGCAGAAAACAAATAAATCAAAGAAAAACCTGTCTTTACAGAAATGTATATCTCATATGTTTTCCACATGTTGTTTATTTTCCTTTTAAATTTTAATTTAATTTTCTCTCAGGCATTAAAAATAAACAGTTATTTGCTCATAGGATGACCATGTTTTGTCTATGGGCTATAATTTGTTGGTATCTAATTGGTGGGAAATACCTTGTGAAACTAGATTCTGAAGATCTAACATAATATTTCCAGGGTCCCAGGATTTGTCATTTAATACCTGTGTCTGGTAGAGTCTGTGCAGGTGCATCCACTCACTGGACAGCATCATTTTCTGACAATTACCTTCGGGGTGCCATTTTAAGCATCTGAAAGACAGACCAGGATTTGTTTTTTCGTGTGTGTGTGTGTGGTGTGTCAGACTTACATTATCAAATAATTATTGTTTTAAGTAAAAACAGTTAATAAACTGGTTGCCTATTGTCAAGCTTTTGTCTGAGATCAGGTTTTCTAGAAGCTGAACCTGAGATAAAGTTTTGGTTGTAGGTGGGTTGAGGTGAGGAGAAACTCTTGAGAGAACAGGAATAAGGTGACAGGAATGGTGTGGAGGGAACCAAGCTAGAGTGTGAACTAGGCTAGAGTCTCATGTCAGCCTGCCAACATGGGAAGCTGATGGGAGCGTAACCAAAACCACTGTGTTGGTCTCTGAGGCCTGGAATGACTGGCCTTTTGTGAAGAAGCAGGTGCCATTCAGCAGAGAAGAAACTTGTCATGGAAAGGGCCAACTGTGAGGTATCTTTCAAGTCCAACATTCATAGCAACTGGAGGGAGATGTCTAACCCAGACAAGGAGATCTGGTTGAGATACCTAGGAAACCCAGTTCACCCAACTTCTGCCTGGCAGTCATAATCTTGAAATTAGTAGCCATAGCTTTTCAAACACACAAGGAGCTTCCCTATTCTGATGACTTGCCTTCTGCAGCACACTGCTTCCTGAAGATCAACTTTAACCTCCGAGGAAGGAGAAAGGTTGGAGTTGCTTAGAAGTGTAATGCCCCAGAGCTGCTGTCAGAGAGATCTTCTCTTCTTAATAGGTGCCCCCAAAACTGAAGGGAAGATATACTGTGTTTTCTGTGTCACTTAACTACAAGCAAATTTTAAATAATGCCATTTACTTAGTCTCCTGTTGAGGCTGTTGCCAGGCAGCTAGACTTACCTTGGATCTTTCCTGAGAATTCTATCCAACCACAATCTTCTGGGCTTTGTCAGGTTTTATACAAAGCTTTCCATGGATGGCCACTCTTCTATTTACCCTTTTACCGAGAATACATTCAGATCTTCTCTGGTTTAATGCCTGCTTATCCTTCACACATCAGCTCAAATGTCACTTCCTATGGGGAAATAGCAGCACACCAGTTTTGATCTTGGACAAGTTCAGCTTTCCCATTTTATATTCTCCCATGGTCTTGTGCTCATTTGATTTCTCTTGGATTGGTAAACATGACTAAAACATCTTAGATAAGAAGAGGGTTTATTTCTGTTTCCACCTCTAGGCTGCCATCCAATCTTGAGGGAAGTCACTGCAGAATTTACCTCAAGGAGTGCACCCACCCACTGAGACAGTGGGGCTGATCTATTGGGAGCTCACCAAGGCCATCTGGACTATGACTGAAAAAGCATGGGATAAAACCGGCCTCTCTGAACATGGCGAACAATGAGGGATGATGAGAAGCCAAGGACAATGGCACGGGGTTTTGATCCTACTTCATGTTCGGGCTTTGTGGGAGCCTAGCCAGTTTGGATGTTCACCTTCCTAGACATGGACGGAGGGGGAGGACCTTGGACTTTCCACAGGGCAGGGAACCCTGACTGCTCGTTGGACTGGAGAGGGAGGGGGAGAGGAATGGGGGGAGGGAGAGAAGGGTGGGAGGAGGGGGAGGGAAATGGGACGCTGGGAGGAGGGGGAAACTTTTTTTTTCCTTTTCTCAATAAAAAAAAAGGAAAAAAAAATTACCTCAAGGAGGGAACTTGAAGAAGGAACTTTGTGGCAGGAACCATGGAGGAATGCTACCTCACTTACTGGCTCATGCTCAGCTAACTCAGGCCTAACTGCTGAGGGATAGTGCTGCCCACAATAGGCTGTATCCTCCCATATCAATCATAAGACAATCTCTCATAGTTATGGCTATAGGCTACTGAAGTTCCTTCTTCCCAGGTTGTGTCAACTTGACAATAAAAGCTAACCAGCACAGGTCCTATGCATTTTTCTTTTATACAGTACTTATTATGATATGTAATTACATTTTTGCTTCTGAACTAGTATTTAGCCTGTAGGCTAAAGATGGATGCCTCAATGGTACAAAAGAACTTTGGGTGATTGTCCAGGCAGGGAGATGTATGTGTCAATTCCAGAGTTTTTAAAGTTGCTTACAATGTGCTTCCTGTTTACTTGGGTAATATTATATCCTTCTGAGGTCTTTGATGGAATTAGAAAATAGATAGTTGTTATTATACTCTTCCTCAGTTATGATAAAAGATAAAATAGATATAAATATTATAACTGTAGTTTTTGCTTGATACCTATTTGTTATATGTAATTTTACTATGTTTAAGTTAAAGCCTTCCTTTTTGTTTAAACAGAAAAGGGGAAATGGTGTAGGAGTTCCTTCTGTTTGTGTGTTGCTTTCATTGGTTAATGAATAAAGATATTGCCTTGGCCTAGCTAATAGGGCAGAACTTAGGTAGGTGGAGAAGACAGAACTGAATTCTGGAAGGAAGAAAGCACAGTCAGAGAGATGCCATGGATCTGCAACTGGAGGTAGATGTGCTGAAACTTTTCTGGTAGGCCACGACCTCGTGGTGATGCACAGATTGATAGAAATGTGTTAAACTAATATGTAAGATTATGTAATATATAACTAATAAAAAGTTAGAGCTAGGGGCTGGAGAGATGGCTCAGCAGTTAAGAGCATTACCTGCTCTTCCAAAGGTCCTGAGTTCAATTCCCAGCAACCACATGGTGGCTCACAACCATCTGTAATGAGGTCTGGTGCCCTCTTCTGGCCTGCAGGCATACACACAGGCAGAACATTGTATCCATAATAAATAAATAATTTTTTTTAAAAAAAAGAAGTTAGAGCTAATGGCCAAGCAGTGTTTTAATAAAAATAGTTTCTATGTGATTATTTTGGGTATAAACTAGCCAGGCAGCTGGAACAAATAAAGCCCCCCCCTCTTTACAATAATACACTTAAGGACCAGGTACTAATTTCTTTTTGCTATAAAAATAAGACAAATAAATTCAAAATGTATTATGCATCAAATTCCCAAATAAAATAAAATTAACTAAAATTTCCTTTTAGTCCTTTGGCCTTTTAATTTTACTTCATAATGCATGGCCAAATACATTCTTTAGAGAAACTTAGCAGTTTTTAAATATTGGTCTCATGGCATTTAGTTTAGAGCATTTTTCCTTATTCACTCTAACTTGTAGTTTATAATTTGCCCTGAATTTGTGTTCTGAATTTGGACAGTTGAGTAATTTTAATTTGATGGTACACCTGGGAAGAATGAAATGCATGTAAATGATATTTTCTTGCAGTGTAGTTATCAGTGTTTATTTAAAAAAGAAATGAGAAAATCAATCATCTTTGTACAAATCAATGGAAATAGATTTCATTTTTATTAACAAGAATCATGCTAAAAGCCTTTGTTTGTAGGTGTATGCAGTGCTACACAAAGCTGAATATTGTCTATTCACTGTTCGCTATTTGGTAAGCTCTGTATAGTTTAAGTGTATCCCTGGGGAGAGTGTCAGTAAATTTCAATCTGATTGTGTATCTTAAGAAGTTCAGTATTAATTTTTTAAATTAAAGCTCTGGCATGTTTTCTTATCTTTTTTCAGTTATTCAAAAATGATTGCAGTGTTTCTTCATTATTATAGTTATAATTCCTGGAATGAAAAAACAAACATTAAACAAAAGAGTGAAAAATAAAATCTTGAAGTGATGGAAAAGTTGACCTAAGGCTACCAAGATTCAACACTAATAAATGTGCTTATTCCCTACTCACTATGTTTGCTTGGGAATCTGAAAAACTGTTAGGAGAGGCAAATAGTTGGGTTTGTACATCCCTGAAATGATTATTCAAAATAGGGAAGAAGCAAGATTGATGGCAGCTCATACAAAATAGCCATCCCAACCCCTTCTACCTCCACACTTCTTACTAATATGGCAAAGAAACAAGAAATTCCTCTACTACATAGATCTGGTCCTGTGATGGAAGCATGTGTTAAAGCAAAGATGCCCATTATATAAAAGTCAGGAAGGAGGCCAGGGTTGCCAGGGGACATGGTATGGCACACCCTTCTATAGGAAGCTTCGCGTAACTTATTTAAAGCTGGTGTGCTTCATCTACGCTGCCCTAGCTTCTTCCAGTGGTACCATCAAATTTTAATTCAATACATTAATACATGAACTGGGTCAAAGCCCTCATGACTGATCTATCAGCCTCTTAATAACATCAGCAGCTGCAGACCAAATGTTCAACACATACAACTTTGAGTCCATGTTATAGCAAAACCACAGAAATGTTTAAAACTAAAAATTAGTGACATTTAAAGAATCACATGTATACTAAGATGTATGAAGTAAAACGCAGCTATGAATTGGATAGGTAAAAGTACTTTTCCCACAAGCCTGATGACCTGAGTTGGAGCCTGGGAAGCCGTGCAAAGGCTGAAGAAGGGAATTGACTGACAATGTGCAATGTGACAGGTAGAGTCTGCCAGTTATAACATCTTTCACAACTATGGTAAAATACTGAAAGCATAGGACTGATATTGGCACAATTGTAAATGTATTCAGATACTAGTTTTCTCACGCACTTATTTATATGTCTATCTCCATACAAGTTTATCACGTGTTGCTTCGTGCAATCCCTACCACACTATAATCCATAAATTATTCAGTTTCCACTATGCTCCTTTCTGTCATTTCCTCACAAAATATATTTAATTCCTTCTTTTCAATCTGGATACCACTAATCTGTTCTTCATTTCTACATTTTGTTAGTTCAAGAACAATGCATATGTGTAAGATGCTTATGATTATGTAAAATATCATAACATCATTTTGAAATTGGCTTTTTAGTTATCATCACTCCACTCAGGTCCATCCAAATTGTTAATGTCTTTGCTTTAGTATTTGACTTGCTGTTTTATGAATTGAACTCAGGGTCTCAAGTTCTCTACCATTAAGCTAGAGCTTTATCATTTTTATCGTAACTTATGCCTTGTGTCAAACAGAGCAGCATATTGGAATTTCCCACTCAGTCAGGGTGGGCATCTTAAAGGAGGAAAGTCAGAAAGCATTGCGTTTTATCTTTAATGTTGTGCTTTATTCTATTTATGAAATATTAACGAATTTACCTCTTTTACTAATGTGTACCTATTTTTAGGTAAGAAAACTGAGGATTGAGGAAAGCATGCCATTTTATAGATCAAGAAATAAATTTGACCTTGTCTTGCAAGTTTAAATGTTTGGAATTTTGATGACACATTTTGAGTCTCTATTGCTGTAATAAAACACCATGACCAAAAGCAACTTGGGGAGAGAAGGGTTTCTAGCTTACAACTTTCAGGTCACACTCCATCAACGAAGGATACTATGACAAGAACTTAAGACAGGAACTTGGAATCAGGAGTCGATGCAGAGGCCATGAGGAGTGGTGTTGGTTTGCTCCGCCTGACTTCATATAACACCCAGGACCATAGTGAGCTCAGTCCTCCCATATCTGTCATCAGCTATGAAAACACACCACAGACTTGCCTACAGGCAAATTTTATGTAGGCACTTTCTAAACTGAGTTTCCTCTTTCCAAATGACTCTAGTTTATGTCAATTTGACATAAAACTATGTCAAACATAAAACAATCATATTTTTTTGATTTTTTGTGGCAAGAATCTGACCTTAACTATTATATTTTTTCCTTTTCTCCTCATTTATTGGAAATATATTCTTTTCTCATATAAAGTATCCTGATTACGCTTTTCCCCATCAATTCCTCCTAGTTCCTCCCCATCTTCTTTCCCATCTGGATTCACTTCTTTCTGTAATTAGAAATGGACAAACTTCTAATAGATAACAACAAAACATAACAAAATAAAATATAGTATGATAAAAACACTCAGGAGTCCCATAAAACTGCAAAACTGAAAGCCATGCTATGTGCTCATAGGACCTTGTCCAGATCCTTGGTGGCCCTGTGCTTGCTGCTTCAACCTTTTTGAGTTCATATGTGCTTTGCTTAGTTTATTTAGAGGGCCTTGTTCTCCTGATGTCCTTCGTGCCTTCTGGTTCTTACACTCTTCCCACCTTCTCTTCCTTGGGCTTCCCTGAGGGATTTAGATTTAATAGAGTATCCCACTTAGAGCTGTGTAATCCAAACACTCTCTTCTTCTTTTTCTTCCTCTCCCTTCCTCTCTCTCTCTCTCTCTCTCTCTCTCTCTCTCTCTCTCTCTCTCTCTGTGTGTGTGTGTGTGTGTGTAAAGTGTAGAGACTCTGGGTCTCTATATCTGTTTACATCCATTACAAGAGGAAGCCTCTCTCTCTCTCTGATTATGACTGAATAAGGCACTGATCTATGAGTATAACGGAATATCAATAGGAATTGTTTTTAGGCCAGTATTAGTTTACCCTAGGTTTTACCCTAGTTCTGTGGACTATCTGCTCTCTGGTTTTTGTTACCCAGATAATGTCAGGTATAATTTCCATCTTGTGAAGTAGTCCTTAGGTAAAAGCAGTTGTTAGATGGTCACTCATGCACGTTTTGTGCCACCATTGGCGTAGCATATTTTCAGGCAAGGCAGACTGCGGATCAAAGGTTGTGTGAATGCAAATCAATAACAAAAGTGACAGTTCATGTTGGCAAGGATGTGGAGCAAGAAGAATAGTCATTCATTACTGACTGATGTGGGAGTGTCATATATCAATCTGTTGATTTCATTGGCTAAGTAATAAACAAACTGCTTGGGCTCATAGCTTAGAACATAGGTGGGTGGAGTAAACAGAACAGAATGCTGGGAGGAAGAGGAAGTGAGGTAAGACGCCTCAGACAGAGACGCCATCCTCTCCTCTCCCGGGCAGACACACGCGATGAAGCTCCAACCCAGGATGGACGTAGGCTAGAATCTTCCCGGTGAGCGCACCTTGGGGTGCTACACACAGATGATTAGAAATGGGTTAAATTAATATGTGAGAATTAGCCTAGAAGAGAATGGGCCAAGCAGTGTTTAAATGAATACAGTTTGTGTGTTATTATTTCGGGCATAAGCTAGCCAAGCAGGCGGCCGGGGTGCTGGGGATGCAGCCCCGCCGCTCTTATTACTACAAAATAGCGCCCAGATGTGTAGATAACTGAGTCCACAGAAAGCCTGAGAAATCTTGGAAAAGAATAGAGTAAAGCATGTTTCTTGTGGCAATTTCTTGGGTCTGCTCTGCTTGCTAGAGGCAAGCAAGCACTCTCATCTAAGAGAGGCTTTCCTGACTCAGCTTTAGCTGCAAAATCCTGCAGCTCATTAAGAGGTCCTGCTACGAAACACTTAAACGCTGTTGACGAAAAGCTGAACACATGCTTTTCGGTTTTCAGCCGTAGCAGGAAAAAAGCTGCACCATTTAAAAATGCCGGCTTTCTGGGCCATCCTGCCAGGGCAAATGCTGACTTGAGTGTTGTCTGTTGTAGCTCGCTGGCTAGCAGGGACCTTGAAATGCCATAGAGTTGTGGCTATAAATATGGCTACAGCCAGTACCTCAGCTATGAGACTGGAAAGCTAAGGAATGGGCTACATCTAGCCGGCAAAGCCATGGCTTTAGTCCTACTGATATTGCTTGGTACATTAAAGACTCATGTGGTCTGAAAAACAGAGATATAGTAAAGAGAGCGTCAAAGACAAAGGAGAATTTTAAATGATTTACAGTGTTAAAATACATGCAGACTAAAAGTTAAAATTCTTAAAGTAAAAAACAAAAATAAGGAAGAAAGAGAGTAGTTGGGTGTGGTAGTACACACCTTAAATCCCAACACTTGGGAGGCAGAGGGAGATTGACCTCTGTGACTTCAAGGTGTGGTAGCACACCCCTTTAATCCCAGTGCCTAGAAGGCAGAGACAAACAGATCTCTGTGAGTTCAAGTTATAATAGTGTACACCTTTAATCCCAATGCCTGGAAGGCAGAGACAGGCAGATCTCTGAGAGTTCAAGGACAGCCTGGTCTACAGAGTTATTCTAGGTCAAAGATACAGAGAACTTGTCTCAAAAAGCAAAAAGTTAAAAGTAAAAATAAATGAAATAGAGGTTAAAACAAAGCTGTACAAAGATGGAAAATACACAGAGAATTTTGATACTGTATGCTATTATGCTCTCATTGAATTGTTTGAATGCTGAGGAAGGAGCAACAGATGCCAAAAGATATTTGTTTATAAATGCTGCTGAACTAATCCAACATAGATATTTTGAAAATGCCTTGAATTTGAAATTTGGATCTAAGGACATGATGCTTTGGAAAGGAGTTTCTTATTTTGTTTTCACAGAGGATGAGACCCTGTTCATTTCTTCTATTCCGATATGGTATGATGGACCACGTCCTCCTGAAGGGTTGCTGTGAACATCTTCAGAAAATTGCTTCGCTCAACTGCCAACTGAGATGAAACTAGCACACAGGTTATACCATGAAAGACCTAATTAACGATGCCCCCATTCAGCAGGAAGCAGTTTGGAGAGAAAAAACTGCGGCCATGTTCCCAAATATGGTTTATAAACGTTCTTTTACATTTAAAGGGGGATATGATAAATATATGAATAATTTACATTGATATGGATTTTGTTTTAGTGATTTAAATTTAAGGTCAATTTTGTTATATGTATATGTGTTTCTGATCTTGATTAAGGTACTGTGATTGTGTAGTTCATTTAAAAATGTAATGTATAATTAGAAATATTGATTGTTAATAGATAATCATAATAGTCAAGTTTGTAGTCATGTTAGTTAGATTTTCTAGATATATAGATATATATTTCAGCTTAGATTGGCATTCTTCATATCTTTCAAAGACTATGGAATATGCTATTAAATATTTTAATAACTTAGGACTTTTCATGACAATGAGACATGTCTGCTCCTGGCGGCACCAATCTACTTCAAGAGGAAGATGGGCATCGAAGAGGATCCTTATGGAGTTTGATAGCCATTTGGACAATAAACTGTTTTTGCCTGGGCTATTGCATAAACTGGACACAGAGAACCCGCAGAGAGAGGACTACTGAACTTGCCTAAAGGTGAGATGATCTTTTGGGGTTCCTGATTCATGAAAGAGTCTCCGAGACATTCTGCAGGACACAACAGATAGTGACTGAACTGACTTTGAAATGTCCTGCTTCATGGAAATGTCTCTGGATACCATGGGCCTATAGGCCTAAGATGGATGCCCCAACAGTACAGAGGAACTTTGGGTGACTGTCCAGAAAGCGAGATGTCTCTGTCATTTCTAGAGTTTTAAAAGTTGCTTTTTTCTTGTTTGCTTAGGTAATATTGTATCTTTCTGGAGTCTTTGATGGAGTTAAGAATAGTTAGTTATAGTTATAGTTTTCCTTAATTATGATAAAGATTATTGTAATTTTTACTTGATAACTGTTTTGTTATATGTAATTTTGCTGTTAAGGTTAAAGCCTTCCTTTTTTTGTTTAAACAGAAAAAGGGGAAGTGATGTGGAAGTGTCATATATCAATCTGTTGATTTCATTGGCTAAGTAATAAACAAACTGCTTGGGCTTATAGCTTAGAACATAGGTGGGTGGAGTAAACAGAACAGAATGCTGGGAGGAAGAGGAAGTGAGGTAAGACGCCTCAGACAGAGACGTCTTCCTCTCCTCTCCTGGGCAGACACACGCGATGAAGCTCCAACCCAGGATGGACGTAGGCTAGAATCTTCCCGGTGAGCGCACCTTGGGGTGCTACACACAGATGATTAGAAATGGGTTAAATTAATATGTGAGAATTAGCCTAGAAGAGAATGGGCCAAGCAGTGTTTAAATGAATACAGTTTGTGTGTTATTATTTCGGGCATAAGCTAGCCAAGCAGGCGGCCGGGGTGCTGGGAACGCAGCCCCGCCGCTCTTATTACTACAACTGACAGGAGTGAAAACTTGTCCAGTTACTATGGAAATAAGTTTTCAGTTCTTCAGAAAGATGGGAATTGATCTACCTCAAGATCCAGCTTCTCTTGGGCCTATACCCAAAGGGTGCTTTATCTGACCACAAGGTCATTTGCTCAACCATATTTATTTCTGCTCAATTTGTAATAACTAGAAACTAGAAACAGCCTACACATGCCTCAACTGAAGAATGGATAAAGAAAATGTGGCACATTTACACAATGGAGTATTACTCAATTGTTTAAAAGAAACTACATGATGAAATTTGCCAGCGAATGGGTGAAACTAGAAAGAAATATCATCCTGAGTGAAGTAATCCAGGCCCACAAAGATAAATATGGTATGTATTGGTTTACATATAAAAGCTATTACCCATTAAATGATAACCAAGCTATCATTATCTACATGTAATCATATAGATAATTATATATATTACCATATAGATAATCCATAGTCCCAGTGAGGTCAGGTATAGAGGTGGGGCATTGGTTTCCCTGGGAGGGAGAAACAGAATAGACTTTATGGGTGGACTGAGGGGGGGGGCAGGAACGGAGGATCAAGTTTGAGGATGGGGTAATGGGAGGGAATGCAGGGAGAGAGCTAGAATTGAGGGGCATTTGAGGGCTAGTAGGAAAACCTAGTACAGTGGAAACTTCCTAAAATATATGAAGGCAGTCCTAATGAAATTTCCAAATAATGAGGGAAACAGAATCCCAAGTGGTCATCTCTTGGCACCTATGGAAGCTTCCAATCTCTGGACTAGAATATATCCAATTGAGTTGTTAGCCAAAAGGGTTCCATGGAAATCCCCAAACAACCCAGGAGATTGCCCAGATACTAGGTGACAAAGGTCCATTGCTGACAACAACAACCACATAACTCACTGAACCTGGAGCTGGTGCCTACATAGAACCTTCACCCCTGTGCTCTAGTGTCTTCGGTATGGGAAGGTACTCTGAAGATTACCAAAAGAGAAATGTAAACACCAACCCAGCCACAAAATATTTTCTTCTTCTAAAATCATTGTTCTTTGAAAAAATAATATATGTATGCAATCCATTCACCACTCACTCTTATTCCTCCCACAACCTCCTACTCTGTCTCCCTCCCAACTTCAGGTCCTCCTTTTTGAACCCACTGAGTCCAGTTGGTGTAACCTGTTTGTGCACAGATGTAGGGACATCACTGGAGCAAACGCAACCTACCAGAGGCCACATTCCTAAAAAAAAAAATAAAATAAACTGACTTTCTCTCTCCAAGAAGCTATCAACTATTAATATTTCCTCAACTGGAGGTCAAAGTTCTTGAGTGCAAAGTTGTCTTTCATAAAAGAACCAGACTTCTTGGCTGTGAGGGCAATGAAGCACCAGTTATAGAAGTATCCATTGGAGAAACTTTATATGAGCAACTGACATGAATGCATACTCTTAAGGACGGGAAGCAAACCTCCAGGCATGTGTAATTGCGAAATCAATTCATTCCACTAAATTGGAGAAAACAGGGTATATATACATTCCTTTCATGAAGTCAGGACATGATTAACATTCTAGAGAAAACCCTGATGAAAACATGGAGTACTTCAGAGTATTCAAAACCAGGGCTCTATTGATTTTATCTGTAAAGAATTAACTGGAAGCAAAGTGCTTACATTAGCAAAGAAGCTGATATTTGTGACATGTAGCAGACTTTCTATGGCCTCAGGATTTTCAGCACACTGAGGTTTCAGTTAACAGCCATCCAAGCACCAGGTGTCTGTGAACTTGCTCAGTGTGAAAAGTTGTGCTAATGACGGAAGTGGTTAAACATCAAAATAGCAATTACAAGGGGGCACGTATTTGAAGAAAACCAAACCCTTTTGGTGTTCCCTGCAGTGAATTTACATTTTGTGCTTCATAAAATCATCTGACCAGCAGAAATCTCCTAAAAGTGACAAAAGCAGTGGGAAGGAGGTAGCATGGGTCTTCAATAGGGATAAGGGATCTTCGGGGTGAAACAAGTGTTCTAATCTGAATTGTTAGGTCACATAAAATGACTGTATTTTAAATATCTAGGTTATATTTCAATCAAACTTTTAAGGAGTAAGACAACAAGATTCCTCTCTCATTTCTTATGTCACTTTTAAAATATTTTAATTTTGTTTAAGATGATAGATAATAATTGTATATGTTTATGGGATAAAATACATGTTTTGAGATATGCAAGCAATGAAAAATTAAACAAAATTAATTTAAAAATTTATCATCTCGGCCAGATTTAGAGTACCAAGCATGTGATTTTTCCTGTGGAACAGTTCGTAAATTCTGTGAGAAAGTGTTTGCTTACCTTTATAACACTCCTGCCAGTATTGCAATCACGGGCCTATCTTGCCATAATGGTCGTTGTTATAGCTCACAGGGTTCACAACCTGGAAAGACTGTTCTTGACTTTTCTTTCCTTAGCAGCCTTTATAACACCTTCCAGCTTGCCAGCAGAGTCTGAAATTTTCCTGATCACAGTCAACCACAGCCTCCATGCCCTGTGACCAAAGTATGTGCTGTTTTCAGTAGTAGAGTCTTACCATCAAGTTCTGGTGGGTAAGTGGAGCAGTGGGAATATCTCATAGTGGTCTGGGTTTCTCTGAAACGACACTAACCAACAAGGTACCCTGCAACTGGCACTCGGCATTTTATTTGGTAATGTATGGCTTCAGAGAAAAGCCCCTTAATATCTATCCCCTTAATAGGGTAAAACTAATTAAAATATTTTATATAATATTTAAAAATCTCACATTCATTGTAGCAGAAATTCTAGTTGTCCTTAATGATAAAAAGCCAGAGTCAAATACAAGGGGTTAAAGCTGAGAAATCAGAGAAGCAGAACAGCCAGCCATTAGAGAGTTCCTACCTCTACCAATGCTCAGACCAAAGGGGTTATGCTATCTCTATGAATCCTCAGACTGCATCTGAGTTCCTGTCTCCTCCTAACTTATATCCCTCTCTCTGCCCAGCCATGTCACTCCTGTCTCCACCTTCCTAGTGCTGGGATTAAAGGCATGTAATCCCATGTGTTGGGATCACCTTTGTGTGAGTTGTTTCTCTTTTAGATAGATTCAATCTCATGTACCCAGGGTATCCTTGAACTCACAGACATCTGTCTGCCTCTGTCTCCTGAGCGCCTCTATGGCTACCTAGTGGATTAGCTCTGCACTCTGATCTTCAGGCAAGTTTTGTTTGTTAGATTACAAACAAAATATCATTACAACTCATGGCACTATCCTTTCCCAGTCTCACAGACCCTGGAATTACAGGCACGAGCCACCATGTATTTGTATGTATATTTTCTGTAGTTGCTCTTGCTATTGATTTCTAGTTTTAGTCTATTGTGATCTTGTACAATAGAAGAAATTATTTCTATAATCTCTTCCATTGTTAAGACTGCTTTTAGGATGGTGTTGGCACACACCTTTAATCCTAGCACTCAGAGGCAGAGGTAGGCAGATCTCTCAGTTTGAAGCCAGCCTGGTTTACAGAATGAGTTCCTGGACAGTCAGAACTAAACAGAAAAAAAACACTTATTTACTTATTTTATGATCTAAAATGTGTTCTATTGAACTTTCATGGGCTACTGAAACACAATGCATCCTCCTCAGCTACTGAATGTGGGGAATGTTTCTTACTGATGGGAAAAAAAGGAATCTTGTTTTTAATCCAATTAGCCAGTCTGTTTCTTCTAATTGAAGAGTTATGTTGACTTACAGTTAGGGTTGTTATTGAGGGAGATGTGATAATTCCTGTAATTTTGTTAGTCTTTTTTATGGCTGGCTCAAATGTTCTTTGTTCTTTTCTTACTCCCATACTTAGAGGTTTGCAGGTTTACTGAGTTGGAAATGCTTCATTCTCTTTTAATTGTCATCAGATTGTCTATTCTGTGTAACCTCATCTTTCTTGAACTCCCATGATTATTGCTTCTTTCTCTCTTTGTGGAATTCCTTTGAGCATTTCTATAATGCTGCTTTCATAGTCATAAATCATTTCAGTACATGCTTTTCTTGAAATATTTTTATTTTTTCAAACATTTTAAAGGATAACTTTCCTGGGTATATTAAATTTGTTTAGTAGTTCTTTACTCTGGAAGTTTGAAATATGTCTTTCTATGCTTGCATGAGTTTTACGGTTTCTGTGAGCAGTCTCATGTAACTTTGATGAGTTTATGATTGTGACTTCTTATTTTCACTTTCATCTTTAGATATTCAATATTCTTAGTTTGGGTTACCTCACTCAGGATGATTCTTTATAGTTCCATCCATTCACCTGCAAATTTCATAATGTCATTGTTTTTTACAGCTGAGTAATACTTCATTGTGTAAACATATCATATTTTCCTTATCCATTTCCTATTTTCTGCTGTAATTTCACTCATTGTGTTTTCCTTAAAATTAGTTTGTGTTGTAGAAGGAGTGAGCTGCATCCTGCTGCCTGGATAGCTTAACCCCCAAAATAACCACACAGAAATTTTATTAATTAAATTACTGCCTGGCCCATTAGTTCTAGTCTCTTATTGGCTAACTCTTACATCTTGATTCAACCCATTTCTAATAATCTGTATGTCACCATGAGGTTGGGGCTTACCAGGAAAGATTCAGCATCTCTGACCTGGTGACTTCATGGTGGCTCTCTCTGCCTGCCTTCTTTCACCCAGCATTCTGTTCACTTTTCCCCGCCTATCTAAGTTCTGCCCTATGAAAAGGCCAAGGCAGTTTGCTTAGTAGCCAATGAAAACAACACAAATACAGAAGGACCTTCTACACCATTTCCCTTTTTTCTGTTTAAACAAAAAGAAAGGCTTTTACTTTAACATAGTAAAATTACATATAACAAAACAGTTATAGAGCAAGAATTACAGTTACAATATTTATATCTATTTTATCCTTTATCATAACAAAGGAAAACTATAACTATCTATCTATTCTTCAACTCTATCAAAGACTCCAGAAGGATATAATATTACCTAAGTAAATGAGAAGTAAGCAACTTCCAAAACTCTAGAAATGACAGAGACATCTCGCTGCCTGGACAGTCACCCAAAGTTCTTCTGTATCATCGGGGCATCCGTTTTCAGCCTATAGGCAAATAGTATCCAGCAGACTTTTCCATGAAACAGGAAATTTCAAAGACAGTTCAGTCACTTTTTTCTGTGTCCTGCAGAATGTCTCACAGACTCTTTCATGAATCAGGAATCCTGAAGAACCATCTCACCTTTAGGCAGGTTCTTCTTGTCCAGTTTATGCAATAGTCCATGCAAGAGCAGTTTCTTGCCTAAATGGCTAGCAAACTCCATAAGGAGCCTCTTCGATGACCATCTTCCTCTTGAAGTAGATTGGTGCTGCCAGGAGCAGACGTGTCTCATTGTCATGAAAAACCCTAAGTTATTAAAACATTTTAAATGTCATATTTTGTAGTCTTTGAAAGATATGAAGAATGCCTATCTAACTGAAATATATCTCTATATATCTAGAAACCTAACTAACATGACTACAAATTTGACTATTATTGATGATTATCCATTAACAACCTATATTTCCTAATTATACATTACATTTTTAAATGAACTACACAATTACAATACCTTAATCAAGATCAGAAATACATATACATATAACAAAATTGACCTTAAATTTATATCAACAAAGCAAAAATTATACCAATGTAAATTATTTATATCATATCTATATATGATATATTTATAACATATCCCCTTTTAAATGTAAAAGAATATTTATAAACAATATTTGGGAATATGGGCACACTTCTTTCTCTCCAAACTGCTTCATGCTGTATGGGGGTGCTGTTAATCAGGTCTTTTATGGTAAATCCTTTGTGTTAGGTTCATTTCAGTCAGCAGTTGGGTGAGGTAATTTTTTGAGGGTGTTTACAGCAACCTTTCAAGAGGGCATGGTCTATCATACCATATTGGTCTAGAAGCAATCCACAGGGTCTCATCCTCTGTGAAAACAAAAGAAGAACCTTTTTTTCCAAAGTATTATACCCTTAGACCCAAATTCTGAAGTCAAGATACCTTTATAATATACATCCTGGGTTGTCTTAGCAACTCACACAATGAGATGTGCCTTTGAACTTAGCTCCTTTACAGTCAAAAAATTTAAAGAAAACACAATAATACACATAATCTAGACTTTCTGTGAATTTTCCATTTTTACAAGGCTTACTTTTATTCTAGCACTTTACTCTGTCTCTTGAAAGACTTTACCCTATTTTTAAAAGCATTTATTTTATGAGTCTCTATACTCTTTATCTTTTCTCCACCAAGCCTATGTACATTTATTTAACAGTGTGACCCATTTAGAGGTCTTTTATGTCTGAATCTGTCCTATTGTGAATCTATAATTCTTTACTATCCAGAAGCCCTTCTTAAAATGTTAAGCACTTCTTAAAAACTTAAGTTGTGTCATGTAGGGGTATTATGGTACTGCCTGTTTCCTGCCCAGTCTAAACCTTAATTGCACTGTCATTATGATAATTATGGTAGTTCCTGCCTAAGATCAGCACAGTTCAGCATGATGGAGCAGCTTGCCTCAGAGCCATTGGTGCCCCTGAGTCAAACACAGTTCCAGGCACACAGTAGTCCACATTGCCATCAAGCAAGTGGTAGTACTTTGCTCACAAAACCCTATCCAAATTCTCTGTCTCCCACAAGAGACAGAGGTAATGTTAGGAGCATAACCCAGAAAGCTGGCATTTTAAAACTGTGTGGCTCCCACCCCCCCCACCCCCCGCCACAGCTGAATCAGGAAATCTCTCTTCGTCATGCTGCCAGCAAACAACATAAAGCTGTGTTAAACTCTCTCTCACATAAACATCTTTTTAATCTCTCTCAGTTTTTTTAAGTGCATTTAGTCCATCATGTTGGGCGCCAAACTGTTGTAGAAGGAGCAGGCTGCGTCCCGCCGCTGGGCTGGCTTAACACCCGAAATAACCACACAGAAATTGTATTAATTAAATTACTGCCTGGCTCATTAGTTCTAGTCTCTTATTGTCTAACTCTCACATATTAGTTTAACTCATCTCCGTTAATGTGTATCATCACTTCACTGTGGCTTACCAGCATGAGTCTAACCAGCATCCATCTAGGGCAGGAGAACCATGGCATCTGCCTGACTCTGTTCTTCTTCCCAGAATTCTGTTCTGTCTTCCCTGCCTACCTGAGTTCTGCCCTATAAACTAGGCCAAGGCAGTTTCTTTATTCAACCAATGAAAGAAGCACAAATACAGAAGGACCTCCTACACCAAGTTTGTATTTTGACTATGCCTTCTATAACAATTCTTACATTTGGTTTCATATATATAATATATATGTATATTATATATATAATATTTATTTCCTAAGTATCATCTGAATATATATGTATACATACATACATAAATACAAACATATACACAACATGTAAATATACATGTATACACACATATGTGTGTATATATATACACATGTATATGCATATAATATACAGTTTGGGTGGTTGTTATGTTCTGTTTCCCCCAAAAACCTATTCTTTAATTATTTTGGAATTTTGTACAATGCACTTCAATCACACTTGCTTCCCATTCTTCCCAGGTCCACCCTCTCAATGTTGTGCATCCCCCTTAATAAAAATATGAAAAAAAGAACCAGCAAGTCCATTTTGTGTTACTCATATATTCATTAAAGCCTGGTCAAAGACCTAATGGAAAGCCTCTTAAAGAAAACTGAGGCCTTCTTCATTCAACCACCCATCTCCCTCTAGAAGCCATCAGCTGTGAAGAGCTACACTTTAACATCTTTATCACAATTTTTAAGGATTCTCTCCAATGGCTTCCTGTTGACTGTTTCTTTTGTGTGTGTGGTGGGGGGGGGTTGGGAAGAAGCCTTCAATGCCTTGCATTCTCAGTTATGATTCTGTAGTCATTGAAACCACTGAAAAAGATATCTCCCTGCACATAGCAGCCAGCAGCAGCACAGATCATGGACATCCAGCAGGTTTCTGGTTGTAGCATAGATTATGGACATTAACATTGTTTCCAGTGGTGCTTAGATCGTGAACATCAACATGGTTTCCAATGGCAGCAATTTTTTAATTTTAATATAACTTTATTATATTTTCACCTCTCCAAGTCCTTACAAGTCCTCTATGCCAACCTACACATTCAACTTTGAGTTCGTTCTCAAAAAACAAGAACCCAATATAACAACAAACCTCCCTAAACCAAGAAAACAAAATAAAACAACACCCCCCCAAAAAAAACAACACACCAAACTATAACCAAATAAAAGCATACACACACACACACACACAAAACCAACTGTGGAGTTCATTAAATGTTGGTCAACTTCTGAACATGATGCCTGTCCTAGAGTGGTTTATATACCCAGTGTCACTCCATTGGAGAAAACTAATTTTCCTTCTCCCAGTAGGTATAAATGCTTTCTTGCCTTCATTCTTTTTTCTTTCCTTCCTTCCTTCCTTCCTTCTTTCTCTCTGTCTTTTTTGCTTTCTCTTTCTTCCTTCCTTCATTCCTTTTTCTTAGACCAGTTTTGTTCATTCACTGTTTTTACTATTCATTTTATTATTTGTTCTTAAGCTGATTTTATTTGGTTTTACCCTAGGTCTCTATCTAGTCCCTGGTTCCTGTATGTGAGGCTTTCCCTTGAGTGATTGATATACCTGATGCCACTTCATTGCAGAAAACTGAGTTTTCCTCTCCCAGCAGATATAAATGACAGTTCAGTTGTTAACCTTTCTTAGTGGCTAGACTTAATTCATTCATTTATTTTTTCCTAAATTAAACAAAATATAATATAATAAGATAAAACAACAACTATAACATCGAAGTTAGACAGTTCATCCAAGCAATGTCAGTTCCATCTTGTGGAGTAAAACTAAAGTCGGTTATTGGATAGCTATCCCCAGAAGTTTTTTTTGCCACCATTGCACTAGCTACTAGTGACTAGCATATCTTGCAGGCAGATTGCAGAACAAAGGTTTTGTGGTTGGCTTGATGGTTACATTTCTCCTTTGATAGTGTGCAGAGTGCCTTCCTGTACCAAAGACACTAGAACACAGGGGTGAAGGCTCTCTATAGGCACTAGCTGGATATCTCCATGTTCTGTGAGTTAGGTGCTCTTCAGCAATGACACCTTGATGACAGTTTGTGGACAGCAACCTACTGTTGGGGCAACAGTTTGAGTTGTGTAGGGATTCCCATGGGACTCTTTTGGCTAAAAACTCAAATGTAATTCAATCCCAGTATTGAAAGCTTCATTTTGTGACAAGAGGTGAAGTTGGGACTCTTACTCTCCCATTATTTGATGATTTCATTTAGATCCCTTTCATATATGTATATATTTTAGGAAGTTTCTACCATATTAGGTTTCCATACTACTCCTCCGCTTAATTTGAGCTGTCTGTCTCCATATTTCCTCCACATCCCAACTTGAGCCTCCAACTCCAATTCACCCATTAATCAATAATTATCTATTCTTCATTTTTAAAATGTATTTACTTTGTGTTTATGGGTATTTGTAGGTTTGTGCACCACCTGTGTGCCTGGTGCCTACAGAGACCAGAAGAAGATGTTGGATCCCCTGGGACTGGAGTTACAGTGGTAAGCTGTCTTGTTCATTCTGGAAACAGAACATAGGTCCGTTGGAAGTTCACTCATGGCTCTTAACAACTGAGATGCCTCTCCAGGCCCAGGTTTAGTATCTTTATCATGTTCTAGAGATCTTGAAAGTTGTGGAAATATTTGGGTTTTTAATTTTTATCTGAGTGCAATAATTCATCAGCCTTAGTTTCAGTCTGTGATATACTTTCTTCTGTTTGATTTAGAATATTGATGATAAATTTTACTGAGCTTTTTGCCTGTTTTATTGTTGATTGTTTTGGGGTTTTATCTTTTCCTCTCCAAGATATTTTGGAGTTTTATTTTAGACTTATTTATTTACTTTATCTGTGTCAGTATTTTGCTTGCACGTATTTCTGTGCACCACTGTGTGCTTAGTGCCCAAGCAAGTCAGAAGACAGTATTATCTTCTCTGTAACTGAAATTATGGGTGGTTAGGAGCTGGCATGTTGGTGCTAAAAATCAAACATGGGTCATTTGTAAGAATAAGTACTCTTCACAGCTGAACCATCTCCCCAGCCCCATGCCAGGGTTTCTGAATAATTTTTTTGCTTCCTTCTCACTTGAAATATTTCTTTTCTGAGTCTTTACCACTGACTCAATACAAAGATAAGCTTCTCTGACCAAGTCTAAGTGTAGCATTTGTCTATAGGTTTAAACATAAATATTTATAAATGAGTTTGATGTCATGTCAATTTAGCAAAAAACAATAGTAACAATTTTTTCATTTAAGTTCTGTGTCCCATCCCCTGCCCCCACCCCCAGCGATGGAATTTAGACTCTCTTTACAATACCAGGCATGTATTTTTCCTGTGGAGTGGGCCTAAATCCAAACAGAGAGTAGTTGATTATACCCATTGCAGTGGGCACATCTTGCCTGACAGGTTGACAATGTACATTATAGGTTTTACAACTAGGTAAGACTGCTGATGTTACTCCCACGGCAGTCTTCATCGTACCTTGCAGCACTATAAAAGCGAGCCAACAAAGAAGCTTCCAGCTAAATTACTGCTGTAAGCAGAGGAAGTCCTGAGTGAATGTGTGTTGTTGACATGGGTGTGAGGACCCCAATGCTTCAGACCCACAGGAGTAGCACAGCTTTTCTTTACTGGCTCACAAGAATGGCAAGTCTGAATCAGCAACCACAGTTTCCTCTTTCTCCAGGATGACTACAACCTGAGACTACTCCCCTACAGAGACCTCCTATTGAGAATAGATAAATTTACTTCCTTGTTCAGCTGTAGACAATAAGCCCACCTTCGTGGTTCAAAATGTATCAAACAAACATGCTGAGGTTCTGGGTTGTCGTTGGTACTCTCCATCAGAGTTGAGCACATCCCACCAATTGGAGAAAAAGATGGGTGGACAACAAGGTTAGAACACACTCAACAACACAGAGAGCAACATGGCATCACCTAAAACTAATGGTTCTGCAACAGCAAGATTTGAACACCCAAACACAGATGATGCAGAAGAAAATGGCCTTCAAAATAACTTTAGGAAAATGATTGAGGCCCTTAAAGAGGAAATGAAACATTCTCTCATAGAAGTGGAGGAAAATCCAAACAAAAAATTGGGATATCAACAAATTCCTTAAAGAAAACTAAGAGAAATTTATCTTCTGGTTTTACATGGGGAACGTCTTATTGAGCAGTCTTTTCTTGAGGTTTATATATCCAATGACACTTAGAGGACAGAAATCATACTGTAGTAATTATAATCATTTAAAAGCAAGTCAGATGTTTAAATATAGTAAAAAAAAAAAGTCTATCCCAGCCTCTTGCTGGTACTCACATACAATTGACTGCTTTCCTTTTCTGGGAAGCTAGACCACAGTCCTCAAATTAAAACATTCTCTCTACTTTCACCTGCAATGTAGTCCATACTTCCCACCACGGCAGCCTATGTCCCTGTATCTCTATCCATGTTATAAGGTTGGTGAGGAATTTGGAACTTAGAGATAAAAATGCAAGATCAGCTGCTATTCTCAGCCCTAAGGGTTCACTAGTAGCAAATTCTTTATTAGATTCTACACAATGGTCCAAGTGAGTAAGTTAGCAGCTACAGGAGCACAGACTTCTGTATTATCTTCTTGCTGTGTTCCTCACAGATCATTCATCTTCATGTGTATTAGGTAGGCTTCCAGGCTGAGTGCCTGCAGTGCTCATGGAGCATTAGATTTTCTGTCTTTCTTTTACCACCACTGATTCTCCATTCCCTGCTGTGTTGTTGAACACCCAATATCAGGGTCCTCTGTTGCACAAATCTCAAGTTGAATCTTTCTAGATTTCATCTGTTCCATCACTGCCAGCTCTTACTCTTGCAGTCCCATGTCTTTCTGTGCCATCCACCTCTCGCTGCAGCTACACAAGTAATGTTTTCTTTCACATATGTAGAGAGGCAATGAATACGAGGTGTCCCCAGGCTTGCTGTCGCCTCTTCACATTCTTTCCTCATTACTAAGAACATCTAAAAAAATTGTAATGAATAATAAATGCAATACTTAGTAGTGTTTGCAAAGAACAGTTGCCTATAGTAAATGTTCAAAGGCTGGAAATGCCAATGCACATTATTGGATATTATTTGAATAATGTAACATTCAGGTCTCTTAATAAGATCATCAGCAGTACCCAGAATTACTTCTTGAAATTGCCAATAGAAGCACTTATTTTTCTTCTAAAACTTATTTTAATGTACCAATGACAGAATCTGTACAAAGTGCAATTATGAATGTAAACATATGAATATTTACTTCATTTGTAAAAATGAGTCATCATTAACAACAGACAAAACAAAATGAACACTATTTTTTTTTCTCAAGGTAATAATAAAAGTAAAATTGAGCAACTCCCCGTTCTCATGCATTCCGGTCTCTGCTCTCAGTATTTTCATTTTCATCTTTTGGTTTTTGTTGAAAATAGATTCATCTTTCATATAAATACATCATAACCACAGTTTCCCTCCCTCCATTCCCACCTCCTGTATCCTCAAGATCCAATCCCCTTCCCTCTCCATTCAGAGAGGAGAAAGCCTCCAAATGACAACAGCAAAATAAGGTACAATAAGATAGGGCAAAAGACTTCCCATCAGCCCTGGAAAAGGCCACCCAATAAGAGGAAAAGAGTCTCCAAAACAGGCGAAAGAGTTAGAGATGCTCCTGCTCCCGCTGTTAAGACTCTCACAAAACCACCAAGCTAGTAATCACAGTATATACACAGAGGGCAGGGTACAGGACCTGGCAGGCCCCATGTTTGCAGTTTCAGTCTCTGTAAGTCTGTATGAGCCCTGCTTATTGATGCAGTGGGCCTCCATCTTCTCTGATTCCTACTTTCTTTCTTCCCACTCTACTGTAGGTTTCCCCAATCTCCTAGGAAAGGGACTCTCCAATTTAGAGACACACACTATCTCTTTCTCTCTCTGCATAACATCTGATTTTAGCACTCGTTCACATCTGTTGCCAGTGAAAACTTCTCTGATGATGACTGGACAAGGCACCAATCTATAAGTATAGCAGTAGGAATGATTTCATTGATTTTTTTTCAGAAGTTGGGAAGGTTATCATTCTACCGTAGGTCTCTGGGCTATCCAGTCTCAGGTTCCTGGTTATCCAGGCAGTGTCCAGCATGGGCTCCCTCTCGTGGCCTGGACCTGAAGTTAAACCAGACATCTGTTGGTCACTCCCACAAGCTCTGTGTCACTGTTTCCCCTGCACATCTGTCAGGCAGGACAGATTGCATCTTGAAGGCTTTGTGTCTGAATTGCTGTCTGGGTTTCTCTTTCAATGGACTGCGAAGCACCTCCCTACACCAAAGAGACTAGAACATAGAGGTGAAGGCTCTGTGCAGGCAGCAGCTCAACTTCTCTACATTCACTGAGTTGTGTGAATTTGTCCTCAACAACTGGGACCGACAGCCAGTTTTCAGAGAGCGACTTTCTGTCTTCCAATCAGTCTGGGTTGTTTGGGGATCTCCATGGAACCCCCTTGGCAACAAGTTGAACAAATGCAGCCGAACCTCATCAATGGAAGCATTGTTTAATTAGAGAAGATAGATATTGCAGACTCCTTATCCTCCATTACTTGGGGTCCTCGCTAGGATAGATCCCATAGATTCCAGAAAGTTTAAACTGTACTAGATTTCCACAGTCAGAAACAAAAGGGGGATATAAGAATGGATACCTAGGAAATCCAGAGAATCATACTTTTAATACATGTACTCAGCAATTTGAAAATCTAAAACAAATTGATAATTTTCTCAAGTGGTACCACTTACCAACATCAAATAAAGATCAGATAAATGATATGAATAGACATATAGACCTTAATAAAATAGAAGCAGTCATTAAAAGTTTCCTAAACAAAAACAACCAAGTAAAAGCCCAGAACCAGATGGTTTTAGTGCAGAATTCTACCAGACTTTCAAATAAGAGTTAGCACTAATATGCCTCATAATAGTACACAAAATAAAAACAGAAAGATCATTGTGGTATTTACTTTATGAGGCCACAGTCACCCTGATATGCAAACCACACCAAGACTCAACAAAGAAAGAGAATTACAGAATAATTTTCCTTATGAACGTAGATGCAAAGATACTCAATAAAGTACTTAAAATAAACAAACATTGAAGGCATAAGTCACAAACAATCCCACACCAGTTTGGAATTATGATTAATAGGGTGGTATTTATTTAAAGGTGAAAAAACTTACAAATCACCGTCCCAGACAACAGCCCTCTGTGCAATCAGGAAAGAGTCCAGTTGCAGGAAACGGAGCAGGAAGTAAATAGAGAGCAAGGAGGGAAGTGGCCGCTTTTTTAAAGAGAGAGACCACGCCCCAATGGGCTGGTATCTCAGTGGCTATTTGCTGGAGGAGCGGAAGGACCTCCCACAACAAAACATATCAAAAAATTGTCCATCATGATCAAATGGACTTCATCTTAGAGATGCAGGGATGGTTCAACATACAAAAATCTGTCAGTGTAAACCAACTTGAAAACAAACTGAAAGAAAAAACATGTGATCATCTCAGTAGATGCTGAAAAGACCTCTGACAAATTCCAACACCCCTTCATGATAAAAGTCTTGAAGAGATCAGAGATATAAGAGATATAAGGGACATATCCAAACATATAAAAGCAACATACAGCAAGCTGAAAGCCAACATCAAATTAAATGGAGAGAAACTCAAAGCAATCCCACTAAAATCAGGAGCAAAACAAGGTTATCCACTCTATCCATATCTATTACTATAGTACATGAAGTTCTAGCTAGAGCAATAAGAAAACTGAAGGAGATCAAGGGGATTCAAATTGGAAAGGAAGAAGTCATTTCAATTTATACTATATTCTTTCATTCATGCTGTCTTAGCTAAGGTTTCTAATGCTGTGATAAAACACCATAAGAAAAAGAAACTTTGGATGACAGGAGTTGATTTCCTCTCACAGTTCCACATCACAGTCCATCACCGAGGGAAGTAAGGACAAGAACTCAAATAGGGCAGGAACCTGGAAGAGGAAGAGGAGGCCACGGAGGAGTGCTGCTTATTGACTTGTTCTCCATGGCTTACTCACTTTGGCTTGCTCAGCTTAATTTATTATAGCACCCAGGATTGGCAGCACAGGAGCTTGGCTCACTGCCACTACCCACAGTAAGCTTGACTTGCCCACATCTATCACTAATCAAGACACGATTCCATAGACTAGTCTGGTGGGAGCATTTTATCTATTGAGTTCCCCCTTTCCGAATGACTCTAGCTTGTGTCACGTTGACATAAAACAAGCCAGCACCATAGCTGAAGCGAAGCTTGGAAAGCTCTCTGGAAAAATATATACCAGTCCTCTCTGTGAAAGAGGCATGGTTCACAGCATTCCAAATAATTCAGACATCTGCTTCTTTTATCTATTAAATATAGCACAGTTAATATTTTTACAAAACTTAAAGGCAGACTTAGAACAAAAAGTAACCATGAGAAAAGTAGTAAATAGAATGTTGCAAGGATGGAAATGTGAATCAATAGGCACACTGGATGAGCGTGGGGACTATAAATGTATAGAAAAATGGATAGACTTATGAAGTAGAGACAATAGGGCATGCGGATAAATTGGATACATAATGGGAAAAAGGAAATATGAATACTGAATTCCAGGTTTGTGACATGATATTTTGCAACTAAAGTATCTTATTCCTGAAATAAGTGACAGGCCTTATTCTGAAATGGGGGGAGGGTGGTGCTATTTTAAAAATCCCTTTTGAAACCATCCATTCTATTGCTAAAAGCAAAATCCATACTCTTGTTGGCAACTGCTTTTGCAGATAAGATGAAGTAGCTAAATGAAGCAGAGTTCAGGTTGCTTTTCCCTGAATGGTGCCCTACATCCTTTTCTCTTTAGCCTAAGCAGTCCCTTGTCATTGATGTCAAAAGACTCACACAACAGAACTGGGCTTTGAATGCAGCATTTGGATTGCCAGAGATAATAGACCGGATATAATTGTGAGTGCCTATAAACTGTCCTAATAATATTAGCGGGCCAACATCAGGATGTGCGTGTGAACCTCTCTATTTTATTCACTTGCAAAATGATTTTTCCGGAAAATCAGATTTCATTTATTTTGCACATTTACTTCATTTAGATTGAAATTACCTTTTGTTTGCCTGTTGATTTAGATTGAAATCATGTTTTGTTCGCCCGTTGATCTATGAAGAATATCCCAGCACAGAGTTTCTGATTTTAAAGGCCCATAGACAACCTTATGGGATAAGAATCATTAAATTAATGAGAAATTTTTACAGTTAATTATTTCCTTTTCTAAAGCTCTGGCTAATCCTTCATTATCATTCTACAGCACCCTATTTACCGGAACTTTTACAGATTAAAAACTCTTTCTGTTTCCCTTCAAATATAACAGAAAGAAGAGGTAGAAAGACAGCTCAGCTGGAAAAATTTAAGATGCAGAGCAGAACAGTTGTATATCAGGGGTTAAGAACATTTACTGCTTTTGCAGAGGGACTCAGTTCAGTTCCCAGTATCAACATTGCCTATAACCCAGTTGTAGGGGATCTGACAGCCTCTTCTGGCCTCCAGCCTCTTGCACGCATATGTCACACATGAACTCACAAGGCACCCACACAAAAATGTAAAATGTTAAAGGAGAGTGAAGGCCTGAGTTTTGAGTCCCCAACACCTATGCAAAAGCTAGGCACAGTGAAGCAGGTCTATTCCCTCACCACTGTAAGGGTCAAGAACAACTGGATTCTTAGAGCTCATTGGTCAACCAGCCTAGAAGAACCCAAGAGCTCCAGGCTCAGGGAAAGAACCTGTATCATAAAAACAAGCTAGAGAGTAACCAAATAGAAACCCGACAACAGCCTCTGACCTCCACATCCAGAAGCATATGCATGCATGAACACCAAATGCATACATGAACACACACACAGTGCCAGAAGAAACTTTATGTTCACTTTCATTTCCAACTTTACCAGAGAAGACACTGAACGTATGTCCATCTAGGTTCTAGGGGTTATCATATAAAACTTCTTCTCAGCCATCCTTTGTTGGGACCAATTAAGTCCTGGTCTTCAGCTGCTCTTCCCTGTCTAGAACCTTCTAATTAAAGTTACTAGAAGCTGTGCCTAGCTTAGAGGATCAGAGGATGGGATTTTCACCTGTTGGCCATTGACTGCTGTGTATTTAAGCCTCCATGGTCCTATTAAAGAGGGGATTTTGGTACCAGTGTTAGAAGGTCTGTGTGTCGGTCTGTCTCTGCATGTGTTTCCTCAACCTCCAGCCCCTTGCCCGAAGCTCATGAACTGAGTTCTCGTGCACAGAGCACAGATGGGGAGCCATGGTGCACAGCAATCCTTTGCTCCACACCTCAGCAGCTCTCCAGGAACGTATGTGCACACACAGAGAAGATAGGTGTCTTAGTCTACACTCCTCAGTGATTGAGCCTTCACTAAATAGTATATTGGATGAGCAGTCCCTGGAAGTACCTTCAAGAGAATGGAGAACTACAACAGGAAAGGGGGAAGCCACCACCGGGTAGTTAGTGACTGAGAGTGTTCCTTCAGGCTGAACTACTTGACATGTATGACCTGCCCAGTATATGAACAAATTTGTTTCCATGGAGAGGCCAATAATTGCAGCAGAAAGCTTTTGGAAGGTATGTGAGTCTCTTATAGCCATAAACTTCCCAGTTTAAAACAACACAAATTTAATATCTTTTAATATTGGAGGTCAGACATTTATATTTTGTTCCTAAGACTTCTGGAAACTCTAGGGAAAACACATTCCCAAGATCCTCTCAGTCTCCTGAAGCTGCATAGATTTCCTGGCTTATAATAAGTTTCTTCTTCCATCTTTAGAGTCAACGGCATAAGGGCTCACACCTTTGCCTCTGTCACCATAGCTCTTGGGTTCTAAATCCACTGCCTTCCTCTACTAAGGACCCTTGTGATTACATGTTGCCACTGAGATTGTCCAGAACAATCTCTTCATCTCAAAATCACTAACTTATTCCTGTCTTCAAATCCTCTTTGCATATGGAAAGGGTCATAGTGTCACATTCCAGGGATTAGGATTTGAACAGTGGTTTTGAAATGGGAAGGGGTGTTTCACTGTTACCCAGGCTGATCTGAAATTACTATACCCAAGTGCAAATGAGTATTGTACTTCAGTTTCCTGAGTGTTGGAGCAATAGGTGTGTGCTGCCATGCCAGGCAGAGAGCATCAGTCTCTTTGCAGGACAATTTTTCTTTACCTGTCACGGGGAACACAAGAATCTCGAATTCCCAGGAAGCATTTTGGATACCAATGGTTTCTAGCCATAAATAAAGGACATTGAGCCTATAATTCATGTTCCTAGAGAAGCTAAATAAGGTGAATCCAAAGACAAACACATAGGCATCCTCAGGAATATTAACCTTCATCAGGCGATGAAAGGAGACAGAGACAGAGACCCACACGGGAGCACCAGACAGAAATCTCAAGGTCCAAATCAGGAGCAGAAGGAGACGGAGCACGAGCAAGGAACTCAGGACCACGAGGGGTGCACCCACACACTAAGACAATGGGGATGTTCTATTGGGATCTCACCAAGGCCAGCTGGCCTAGGTCTGAAAAAGCATGGGATAAATCTGGACTAGCTGAACATAGCGGACAATGAGGAATACTGAGAATTCAAGAACAATTGCAGTGGGTTTTTGATCCTACTGCACGTACTGGCTTTGTGGGAGCCTAGGCAGTTTGAATGCTCACCTTACGAGACCTGGATAGAGGTGGGCAGTCCTTGGGCTTCCCACAGGTCAGGGAACCCTGATTGCTCTTCGAGCAGATGAGGGGGGGGGGGGACTTGATCGGGGGAGGGGAAGGAAAATGGGAAGCGGTTGTGGGGACGAGGCAGAAATCCTTAATAAATAAATAAATTTAAAAAATAAATAAATAAAAAAAAATAAATAAATAAATAAAAATAAACAATTTCAGGCTAAATGTAGGCAATCAGTCTAAATACTTTACGGAATGAAAAAAGTAAGAGCTGCATAAATAACTGTTACTTTTATTCAGCCAATCAAATTGACATCCTCCAGGTCTCCTGTAATGGTTCAAAAACCTAATACACACAACACCAAGCAAGATATTCAGTTGTTATTTTAGCATTAGCGTTAACTGGTTTGGAGGCCCAGAATCACAGAGGAAGACAGAATGCTAGAATTTCAATTTCTTGTCGGCTTCATAGGAGAAACAAAAAGCCTCAAGACAATCACATCTTATTTTAGGGGCCTATCAAATTTCAAGAGGTTTCATCAAAAGCATAAAAATGCATTGTTTTGGGAATACATTACTGTTATGCTTATGAAAATAAAGGCAGCGAGCATCCACACAGGTGCTGGGAACCACAGAGAGATGAAAGGCAGGATAAAGATTTTGTCTGCTGTGCTGAACTTCTGTGAGATGAATTGGCAGCATCCAAAGCTGCAAACTATAACACTTGCCAAACAGAATACAGATGAAAAAAACAGGGGTGGGGGTGGGGATTGCAACAGTCACCAAGAAAAAGAATGGGGCTGCCCTTTCCTCCATTGTTCTGCATCCCCACCCTCCTACCTACTCTTCTGTCTTCCCACTTCCGCTTTCTGCCTTCTCCTCCCCTCTTAGCCACCTCCTCTAGATAAATCCTTGAGTGAAATATTTTGCCACAATAATTTATGTGGTGATTTATTTCTAGAACAACTTTGCCAGTGCCTCCTGTCAAAGTAGTTCTTGGGCTGAGTGTGAACCTTCAGGGGTGAGCAAAAATTGGAATCCAGCCTCAAGCTGGTCTGACCAGTTTGAGCAGATCCAGGAAAACAGTTTCTGTACACTGCTGTCTCCTCTATCTGAGTAAAATGAAATTCTTTCTCCCCAGTTCTTCAACAAACTGAAGCCACATTATATATTGCTCCTACCCTAACCAAATCCACCTGAAAGGCTAGGTTATGTTCCTGACTCATTGACTTTGAGTTAGCTATGCGGCTGGCTTCAGATAACAGAATCTAGTGGATGTGATATGATTCAGAATGTGAGAGCTGTTTGCCCTATAGAACTTGTTCTTTGAAAATCTGTTGCAATGCCATACTAATCAAGGATAAAGTATGCATGTATGATGTTTTCAAGGAACAAATAAAATATTATCAAAATCATAATTAAATAATGATAAAAGGAAAGATAATAAGGTGAGCAAATTATGAAAAGAGAAACCTACAAAAGTCACCAAGAAAAATAAAGCCTGCCCTTTGTCTCTTCTTCCCTCCTTCCTTGTACACCTAGGGTCCTTTACTGAGACATCTAGACTCTACCATGTGCCCTGGAAGATTAGATGACAGTCACACAAAGCCAGATTCAACCTGAAGCCTGAATACCAGGGGTCAGAACCTAAAGCCTAGAACCCAGAACATGGATACCAGTCTAGCCCAATCTCATGGCATATTATGCTAGTGTGTGACTAACTTATTATTGCTTTGACAGACACCTGAGAGAAACAGTTTAGAGCAAGACACCCTTTTGGGGGGCTCAGAAGCCTTGGGGGTTTCTATTGGTACTGGGTTCCATTGTTGTGGGTCTTCAGGCTAGGTTAAATCAACAACATAGCAGGGTGCACTCAGTACAGTAGGAAAGACAGACAGGTGGCAAGTACACCCTTAACAGTTATACCTCCAACAATCTGCTTCCTCTACTAGGTTCTGCATCTAAAAGCTCCCGCTAGAGACCAAGTCCTAAACACGTGACACTGTGAGAATTATTTCCCATTCAAACCATAACAACTACAGACCTTTACATACTAGAATACATGGTCACTGCTTAAAGCCCTGGAGGTCGGGGTAGTTTTTACCAGGTGTAATTGTGGAAACAACTAACTTAAGATAAACTTTTATAAAAGCTGAGAACAGAGACCCCAACAGAGGCTAGAACTAATGTGCAATACTCAGATTTGAGGAGGTAGCAAAGGAAAAAAAAACAAGGCAAAAATAGAATAAAAAATATTTTTTTAAAAAAAATCCCAATGCAATACTCTCCCTGTTTAATTAAACTGAGAGGCAAGTGAGGAAGTCTTCCAACAGCCAGGTCATCTTGTATTTTAATATTGACACGAAACTATTTTAAGGTTCTGGGAAACTTTGCATTTCAGGTTTTCAGATTAGGGATGTTCAGCTTTTACTAGCTTTTGTTATGCATGCTGTGTCTCTATCTGCTTCCTGTAATCCATGAAGATCTAAGCAAGAGATCAAGAGAGAATGTTGAAAAAGCTCAGCGAAGCCAGGTGGTGGTGGCGCATGCCTTTAATTCTAGCACTAGGGAGGCAGAGGCAGTCAGATCTCTGTAAGTTCGAGGCCAGCCTGGTCTACAAGAGCTAGTTCCAGGACAGGCTCCAAAATAACAGAGAAACCCTGTCTTGAAAAACCAAAAAGGAAGAAACTCAGTGGAATGAGTCCTGAGACTTGTCTGGTTGTGATTTTTCTGTCCTCCTCTGTGTCTTCTAAACAATACACTAAGATCTGAATGTTTACTAAATGAATCATCCTCCAAAAGTCATGGCATGGTTCTCCCTACCTTGCAAAACTCCCTAGTTCAGGTTTGAAGGGAGACAAAGAACACTTGGGGAGATGGAAATCCTTTTGGAAAGGGATTTACTAAACGTTATACAATGATATTCACTTGGAGACAAGCTGTTACGTGTGGGTGGATTACTAACCCCCTTCTTCACTTCTTTCCCTCTTCCTTCTTCCAAGATCCATTTATGACTCCTAATGAGACCTTCAGGATGATGCTTTGTTCTTGAATACAGCAGATGACCACATGCCTTGCCATAGATAGAAAAGGAGAAGCAGAACTGACTAAAACTCATAGAGAACAGGATTTCAGCTGGATTTTGTTATCATTTTAGAATCAAGACATAAATATTTTTAGAGGTGAAGGTAGCACCAGGGAAGATGAAAAGTATCAAATTCATTTTGTCCAATTGATTATGGATGGTAGCTCCTTTCTGCTCTTTCTCAATTAGGTTCTTTGCTTCAGAGTGAACGCATCCCTGGGATGACAGGTATGGCTAGGTCTCTTGTGTTTAATGCCTGCAAATGGTTTTTGTGATCCTGGACACTTGTCTTTGCCAATATAATACTGACATCAGTTCCCATGTCAGAACATCAAGAAATGAGCCTATAATATTGAGAGCACATTTGCATAGTCAAAGTCTTAAATATTGAGGAATCAGACCTTGAAGAGGGGGAAACTGTATCTTTGGTAGTATCTGCTCTGCTCCATCCCCACTCCTGGTCCCATTGCCTGTTCCTCTCTATTAAGCATGTACCTATTCTCTTCCAAAGCACACAGGAATTTATCTTTCCTTTTTATCCAAATCCATAAACCTTGTCCTTTTGTGAGATGCACCAGCATTTTCTCCCCAGTATCTAGCCTGATTGTATCTTCTGCTTTTCCTCTTTTATGTTTCACCTTCTCACTTAATGCCCCCTAGGAAAGGAAAGGCATCTTAGGGTATCAAATGCAAGCCTCAGTCAGAGTGTAACCTCAACACCCAGTGGCCTCAACACCTGTGGCTCCTTCCAGAATTGCAATGTTTCAGTGACACTGTTGGGACAACCAGCTTTACCAAAGTTGAGGACCAAGCGAACAATACACGTGCGATTGTTTCAAAATCCGTGGTTACTCATTTGAAGATTTAGTATTAGTAAGTCTGTTCTTATTGCTGCTTTGGACTGTTGTTTTAATTTATGGGAATGTTTAAGCTCTTCAAACACATCTAATTGAGGGCTTTCTAGTCACTTCCATCCACACTTTTTGCCTTCTGTCAACCACAATTTCCCCAATACTGAGATGCAGGGCAAGAGGTAAATCCCTAAATGATACCAACATTAGGACCTGGGAAGGACCACCTGGTAGCAGCAAAATGATATAATTGAAGGACTCAAGGTTAGCTCATCAAGAAAAAAGGAAGAAAACTACCAGTACCAGTAGAGACAAGGTACACCCATAAGCCAGTCTCAAACACTTCCTTTGTAATGTGTCTAAGTGCGGCCCCAAAGGCCTCATTTCCTTAAGGACATCTGATGACAAACTTATTTAGACTCAGATGTGGATGCTCTGGAAAAGCATGAAAAGAAATGAATTTTCTCAGAAATAAATGCAGTTCTGTAATTGTCTTCTGAATCTGTTTTCTACCCTGAGATTCCTTACCCATCGGGGAAATAGATTCTTATGCTTTGAACAGCTGGCTGTGATGGAAAATTTATATAAAGCTGGGGCTCTGTGGAGACCTCGGGGATAAAATTATATCCCCAAGGCTGTACTTTTATCAATTTTTATCTCTTGTCTGATGGTTATGGATGCAACTATCCATGAATACTAAAAAGACTTCTGCTTGGAGGTGCTTCTGGCATTTTCTTATAAAACAATTTTCTGAAATAAAACACTAGCAATAGTACACTGACCAACACAAAGTTAGAATTCACTCACTACTGGTCATAGTCATTTATTATAGTCTGAATGCAGATGTTCTCTCGATTCTCATGTGCAGAAGGCTTTATCCACAGTTGGTAGCACAGCTGGGGGTGTGGAAACTTCAGCAGATGGGCCTAGTTGTAAGGGTGCAAGTTACTGGGAGCATGCCTTTGAAGAGGGACATTTTTCTCTCTGGTCTTTCTTTTCTATCTTTGCTTCCAGGTGCTGTGAAGTTAACAGTTTTTTTTCTGTCACAATTCTTCTGTGATGTTCTGCCCACCACAGATATAGCACAGGGGAGCCAGCCGACCGTAGACTGAAACACCAGGACACCAGAGCCAGAATAACCTTATCCTCCTGTCTTAGTTACCGTTGTATTGCTGTGAAGAGATACCATGACCAAGGCAACTCTTCTAAAAGAAAACATTTATCTGAGGGCTTGCTTACAGTTCTAGAGGCTTAGTCCATGATCATCATGGTAGGAACAGATGGCATGGCCTTAAAGCAGTTGCTGAGAGCTTTACATCCTGATCTACACGCAGAGAAAGACAGAGTAACAGATACAGACAGACAAACAGACAGAGACAGGGAACCTGGCATGGGCTTTGGAAACCTCAAAGCCCATCCTCAGTGGCACAGCTCCTCCTACAAGGTCACATGTGCTCTAACAAGGCCACACTTACTAATTCTTCCCCAAAAGTTCCACTAACAGGGGCCAAGAGCAATTCTCATTCAAGCCATCTCATCTCTCATAAGTTGATCATCTCAAGTATTTTGTCACAGTAGCTGAAAACTGACTTACACACCATTTAACCTCAAGTCAAACAACAAGCATCTGAGCATCTCTTCTGCAATGACTACTTGTGCGATGATGCTTGTTGATTAACTACATGATAATCTGGGCCCAATGGACAGAATTATTTTTAAGAACACTATCACCACTTTCTGTCTCTACATTCACATGTAGAGACTTGGATTCTTACAGAGTAATTCAGTTATAAGCATTTTTCAATAAGCTAGAAACTTCCCTTCAAATGCCCTAATTGTTTGGTGGATGGATTATCAACTGGGAATAGAACAGCAAAGAGTTGATCCGTTTATTTTTGAATGTTTTTTAATTATTTGTATATGCCAGGCAGGTATGTTAATGTGGGGGTGCCTGTAGATGCCAGAGGTATTGGATCTCCCATGTAACTGGAGTTACAGACTGTTATCAGCTGCCTAATACGGGTCTGGGAATCAAAATAGGGTCCTCTGCAAGATCACTGAGTCATCCCAGCAGTAAGATTTAATGTTTTTTTGACAGGAGACATTTAAAAGTTATTTTCAAGGGAATATGATATTCTAGCATTCTTGAAGATCACTAGAAGTGTTTTCACATAAAAATATTAGTATGCAACCTTTCAGCAAAAACTTGAGTTCTTTTCTCTCTAACCAAGATATCATGTGTAGAGTCAGAATGATAATTTTGATATGTGTGTTGATGGATGCTAACCTTTCAAAATGATAAAATGATAACTTACTGACCCTTAAATACTCTCATCCCTTGTTGAATTTGATTTCAAATTGTTTATCATCAAGTTATCCATATTGCATACAAAAATATAAAAAGGACAGTACAAAAAACAAATTGAAAAGAATAAAATTATTGAGTATTATGTATTTTCTCTTCAGGGTGCTAACTGTAAGTATACTATGCTAAATAAAGTAGAGCCATGGGAAAAGTATTTCCTGGCCATGGTCCCCTCCATCCCCACTCCTATTCTCTTCGTCCTTCCCTTCTTTGTCTCTTTTCCCTTCCTCCTTCCCTCCATCCTTCTCTCTAACCTCTCTGTCCTTCCTCGCTGTGAAGTTTCTTTTCTTTCCCATGATGTGCTGCCATAATTTTCTACATCATATTCATAATTATATAATAAATGGAGTCAAACAGCCATTGGCTGAAGCCTTCCGAAACTGTGGCATCAAATTAATCTTTTTAAGTTGATTATTTTATATGTTTTGAGAAATCCTATAAATATTGTGAGGTAGGACCTAGTTGGAAGAAATGTCCTCGAGGAAAAATATCTTTTCCTTGTCCTTGCCTGTATTCCTCTCTTCTCTACTTCCTGTCCCACACATAAATGAAGGCTATATTCTCCCACAACCTCCACATCAAAATGGACTTACATCTCTGAAATCATGAGCCAAATAAAGAATCTCTCTTTTAGTTTGTTTCCTTATAGCATTTTGTCACAGTAATGAGAAAAATAACCAAATACAGAGGCTATTCACAGAAAGCACACACACACACATACACACACACACACACACACACACACACACACACACAAGGGAAGGTTCAGAGAACACCTCAGAAGAGGGATTGGACATAGATGGCATGGTAGTTGCACACACAAACTTTTGGCAGCTATGGTTACCTGAATAAGACCTGTACAAATCAACACAATTCAGAATTCCAACGTGGAGGGAGAGGTGCTTGAGCCATTGTAGCTTCTGGGAGACGAGTCATGATTCCTGATCGGTTTCCCATGACTTAATGGATATCTCTGTACCAATGTGTGTATGATCAGCATAATTGGAACTTGGTGGGTTATTTCTAAAAAGAAAGAGGATGTGAAGTTGGGAGGGAGATATGTTGTGGGGGTGAGTTGGGGTATATATTATCAAGATACATTGCATGCATATTAAAATGATTTTTAGAAGCAGTCCAGCTTGTGCCCCCATTTTAAAGTAAGGCACATTCAACGTGTTTTAAATTGTGGCATGGAGATAAAAAGAAGACAGTATAGGATCTGTCTAAAGAAGACAACATGAATAAAGAAAATGGAATGCACATATAATGTAAAATCTTGCAAATGCTTAAGCTTCATAAGTTTTACTCTCGACAACATTCCTGCCCATGGGACCCTTTGGTGAACCCTGGGTAGTGATCCAGAGTGGATTGCAGATAGTGAGGTTAGCAGGTTATTTTTAGCAAGGAAACAGTGTTGCAAGGAAGCAACACTTCCTGAGAAGCCGTGATTACTGTATTAGGAGAAGTCAATGGGTTAATGTTATTTATAGTGAAGTAAATTGAGCTAGAGGTAAAGGATTGATGTAAAATGAACTGGCAAATAGACAAAAATGGAACTGGAAAACTACTTTAAAAAATCCCACTAGAGTGTAGTTTGATAAGCCCTTGATAAGGGAAGGGCTTCAAACCATGATAAAATCTCCAAGAGGACGTATCTGACTAAAGGTGAATTTTCTTCTGTAAAGATGAAATGTTTCCACATGACCAAAAGTGATAAACGTTAAAACACAAATGATTAATAAAATAAAAGCATCTTTAAAAAAAAAGAGTGAACATCTCAATAGAAAAACAGTATGTGAACAGTTGACAAGGAATAAAAGTCCTATAGGCCAAGGTTTGAATATATAATTAAACTCATCAAAAGTTAATAAATTTTAGGCAACAATAAAGAAGACAAAATTCAAATTTGAAAACTTCCTGAATGGAAGTTACAGTGTGCTTGGGAGCCATGCATCTTCACATACTCTTGGGAAGAATGTGAAGTCATTTAACCTTTTATAGATCACATTGATAGTATATATGTTATCTGAAGTCATATTTGGAATAATACACAGGCATATAGCTGCTTGTGCAGCTACCGTTAATGTTCAAATTCAAGGTACTCCAAATGTATACTGCCCACGTACATCCATGTCCCCTTTCCCACACACCCCCTTGAGATGGGGAGTCCCAAACCACTAACTCAATCTATCCCCAAACGTATACCAATGAGGAATCCAGGGAGCAACTTGTGTTATCATACGTTTATTTTTAGAGTTTCTCAGCATTGGTACTCCAAATATTTGGGGCATCAGTCATTCTTGGTTGTTAGTGTGGTCCAGCACATTGTAGGATCCTTAGCAACCACCGAGTAGTAGCATCTTCTTCTCAAGTGTAAGGTCAAAAAAGTCTCCAGGCATTGCTGTCCTCTGACAAATAGACAAAAATTTTCCTTCCATCCTTAGCTGTGAATCTCTGAGTTAAGGGACTATGATACAGATTATAATAAGAATGTATCAGAACCACACATATTGGCATGGAAAGATAAGCATGTTATATTGTAAAATTAAATAAATGATGAATATTATGTGCTGCATATAATCTGATTTACATAAATAAAAAACTTTGGATAATCATCTGTGAATAATTGCCAAAGTATCCCTAGGAAAAATTGCTACTAAGAATTTGGATAACTTACTGGTCATCAATGAGTCTGTTATCATGGCAAGGGTTTAGTATGAATTGTGTTTAGTATCAGCAAGTTGTATGTCCTCTCTGAGACTCATATTCTCTCATCTCAGCACAACAGTCACAGATTCATAGGAAAAATATTCAAAATATGACAGAGAATCACCATGTGAAAATAATCTGTTTCTCAACAATACACATTAGGCTTGGAGTCCATTGTTTCAAACATTTTCCAAAATGAGTTAATAATGCTTTCTAGAAAACTGTGGCTAAAACTCCCACTTCAGACCCCAGCAACTGCAGTTTAGCTCACCTTTCATGGCAGATGTTCCGTTACCACTACAGGCTTCCCTTCTGTTCTCTGTGCTTAGTGTTTCTTTTTGCTGCAGTTCATTTCTTTTTATAACCACCTTTAAAATACAATGAACAAGTGACCTTGAATCTTGGGAGAGAAAAAACATTTAAAACATGAAAGTCTCTAGTATTTTTGTGTCCAATGCTCATATCTATCTTACAGAGAATAAAAAGAATAAATTTCCAGCTTTCTGTTGTTTAAAAATAGGCAATGGTGATCAGAGGTCTTGAAATTTAAAAATGTCAAGAGCTCAGAAAAAGATGGAAGGTGGGCAACAACTATGACGTGTCCTTGCTTATCTATCTTTAAATAAAAACAGAGAGGGCGACAGCATTGCCTGCATAATTCTCTGGGTCTTCAATGTCAAATAAAAGAATTTATTTGATTGAGAGAATTCTTTAACAAGAGTCCCCATCTGTGATAGAAAAAACTCGATGAACAGTCCTGCTTCATTTGTTTTCATTATCTAGAAAACAGCACGTCTCTGAGATCAAACAGATTTCCTTCCTTTATTCTTCATGCAGCTTTGCCAAGTGTCTCTGAGGAGAGAAGAAAGCAATCGCTTTTTCTCGCAGGCCAGAGATCCTGTACAAAGAAATAAGGTAAAGAGCAAATTGAATTTGGGATTTTTACACAAATTAGATAACATCATATGTGAAGGAGAAATTGTTCAACAGATGTCACTCAAAAATTTTAGAAATGGCAGCTATAGGAAAAATCATTTCTGGAAATGATGAAAATCAGATTATTGGAAAGAAGATTACATGAAAATGCTAATTACATGCAAACAGAAAGCTATAGTTCTACTGAATTGCATATGCTTTTGTGTCAGCGATTAGAAATTAATTTAAGTTTCCTTCCTCAGTGGGCTCTGATATGAAATAACAACAACTCTAATTTTAAAAAAATGAGTTATAAAATAAAAATTGCAAAGTATATTTTTTAATGAGATGCTCACCTGGGACAATGGTTGAACAAAACTTCTAGATATTGAGAGAGTCCAAATATTTACCTGCCAGGTAGCCTCTCTCATCTCATTAACTCCTTGGTGTCTCCACTTAAATGTCCTATTGAACCTCAGACTTGCATAAAGCTGGCCCTTTGATTCGTCAACTGCTTCCATCTCAGTAAATGGCTCCATCCACCAATCAGAACTTGAAATCAACCTTGACTTCACTCCTCTCATATGCCCACACACTTAATCAGCACATCGTATCAACTTTAGTTTCAAGACCTACTTAAATCCATCACATCTTCACTATTCTCCCTAACCACCATCGATTTTTTCCACTTCACCTTAAATAATGGGTTTCTTGTGGTATCTGTGGATCTACTCATTTCTGAGTTTTTCCCTCTAAAATGAAGCAGAAACAAATGCATGCCATGTCCTCACTTCCTTTTTTCAAGATTTCCAATGACTTCGGACTACACACATAAAATAAAATGCCACATTTAAAATAGTCCACAAGACTCTAATTGATTTGACTGTGGCTTTCTCCTTAACACTTTCACTGATCTCCCTCTATTTCATGGCACTCTAATGGCAATATTGCCTGGCTGTTTCTCTAACCTGCCTAGCCCATTCCTGCCTCAATACATTTCCCCCTGGCTGGTTCTCCAGTAAGCTACTCTCATTTCATTCCAATCTAATGTCATGTTTTATAGCATCTGTTGCTGGCTACCATCTCTAAAAGAGTCCCATCTATTTTTAACCTTCTTTGTTTTATTCTTTGTTATATAACTTAATATATTTGTCATTATATATCTATTTGTTTATTACTCTTGCTATTAGCATTTTTTCTAGTTTTTATGTTGATATTCTGCCTGGGTCGATTATTCAAAACTTAGTCATTAAAACTGATCAGTTTTAGTATATGTGCTGCTGAAACAAAAGAACCAGCTTAGGTCCAAACTAGTCCCCCTGAATGTGGGTAACACTTGTATGACTGGGACAGTCTGCAGGGCCTCTGGCAGTGGGACCAGGATTAATCCTACTGCTTGTACTGAGTTTTTGGAAGCTGTTCTTTTTGAATGAATACCTTCAGCCTAGTAGTAAGTAGTAAGCAAGGGCCTTGGACCTTCCTCAAAGCAATGTGCCTTGCCCTCTCTGAGGAGTGGATGGGGGTGGGGGTGGGAGAAGGTGGAGGGGATGGGAGCAGGGGAGGAAGTGGGAACTGAGATTGGTATGCAAAATGAAAAAAGATAGTTTGTTTTCTTTATTAGAAAATAAGAACTAAAACTGATCAACTCAAATAGAAGATGCAATGATGAAAACAGTTCAGATTTACCTAAGAATTCTTGAATTTAAGACTGATAGAAACAAATTAGATCCAATAAGGAAAAGAGTTTCTCAAATATCTAATAAATAAAAATTTGATCATTTACATATATGTATATCTATATAAAATCTTGATCATACATACTAATATATATGTATATATTAATTATTCATCTACAAATAGATATTTGTTTGGTTATTATAATGTATGGGCTATTGCATTAAAAACAATTTAAAGATAACATTTAAAAAAGAAATACAACATTTAAGCAAATAAATACATTATAATGTTGCATATGATAAAAAGAAAAGAGAGACGTAAAAAATGCTACGAAGAGACAGAGGAAAAGAGAAACGTAGGTAACTTTTATACAAAAGAGGCTAAAGGAGTTCAAGAGATGATAACATCTGATTTGAAGGCTTAAAATTTGGCTTAATATTGGCCTGGAACATTAAAGGGGAATAAACAAACTAAGGAAAATAAGGCAGCATGGGATACCATGTCTGAAGAGGAATTAAAGTAATGATAGTGAGAATTAAGAGAAGACAAATTAGATAGGTATTCTGAGTAGAATAATATATACTGTTCAGGAACTTTATGACGTTTGCCACAGATTTATTACTTAACTAATAATATGTGTTACAGAGTACCATCTTTCTTTGTAGATAACATAGTAACAAAGGTGTGCTCTTGTGGTATGGAATTATTGCAATCTTTGACATACTTTTTTGAGATATTTATAAGAAAGCCAGGTACTGGAAATAAAGCACAGAATAGGAACTGAACTAAAAACATAGAATTTAATATTTAGTATTTTAATCCGGGAAGAATATTTCCTTACTGTATATATGAAACAAATTTTTTAGGTTTCATATAAAATCATTTTCGAGAAAAAACTCATTTTTAATTAGTTTCTGTCATAAAAGATGCAGTCCTTATGAATAATTGAATATTTATCCAGGATATGTCCCTCAGTTTGAGTATCCAGAAGTTTACTGAGGAATGGGAAGAAAAGACTTGCAGGTGGAGAAGACTGGTGCCGAGAACGAGTTAATCAGATGATCAGATAACTTGTGCTTTTAAAATATGAGCTATGAATGACTGTTCACAGCAACATTATTTATAATAGCTCAAAATTACAATAGTCCAAATGTCCATCAAGTGATGAATGAATAATTAGAATGAAATAATGTGGTTGATAGAACAGAATATTATAGAATGCTATTCATCAATGAAAATGAAGGAAATATTGAAACATGACACAACATGGATGAAATTTGAAAAAGCTTGCTAAACAAAGAACATCAAGCATTCAGGATACCTATTATCTGATTCCATTTATAGCGAATGTCATGAACAGGCATATTTATAGCAACAATAAGTAGATTAGCATTTTCCCAGTGCTAGTGAAGTGGAGAAAATGAATTGCAAATGCCAAGGTGTATGAAGTTTCTTTAGGGGTGATTAAATGTTCTAGCATTGTAATAATGATTGTATAATTCTCTGATGGTGTTAAAGATCATTGAATTCTTTATGTCAAATGAGTAAATTGCATGGTATACAAATGTTATCTCAATAAAGTTGCTTTCCTATTTTACAAATGAATACTTCAGGGCCTATTTATTGGGTTCCTACCAAAAAAACAAACAACATCCATATCATGAATTACTTAGAAAACTAAATCACATAATAATATATATCTTAGGAATATATTTTATAAAAATAAACATCAAATAAGTCCCTATAAATGTATTTATGCTTGTGTGAGCATATATAATTTATACACATTGCCTTTAAAAGACTAAGGATCAGAGGAGAAAATAGACCGTGACCTTTTAAAAATACTCTCTTGGCATTTTTATATTTTCAAGATAAGCGATTTATAACTTCATATTGAAAAAATATGAAATATGAAGAACAGTGGGACAAACCAAGCAGTTAGGAGCACTGACCGCTCTTCCAGGGGTCCTTGGATTGATCCCAAGAACCCATACGGCAACTCACAGGCATTTGTAACTCCAGTTCCACGAGATATGATGCCCTCTTCTGTCCTCCAAGGACATCAGGCATGCAAGTGGCATACAAACAAACATGCAGACAAAACCTACATATATGTAAAATAAAATAAAAATAAATGAAATAAATCAACAAAACCAACCAAAGAAACCAAAAGGCTTGTCCAGGTCTAGAACCCCCTTAATGCTTAACAGCTTAGTTCTTTTTGGCCTCCGACCTGCAGTGAGGGCTTGTTCTGTCCCTCAATCCATTCCAACTCAACCCTGTATCTGTGGATAGAAGACTTACTTATGCATACTTAAATGGAAAAAAGAGAAATGAGAACATAAAACAGTTAGAAGTTGCTTAGACTTTTTAGATTATTTTAGCCAATTGTTCTTAAAAACGGAATTCATAGAAATGCTAAAAACTAGTCATTTGTAAGTCAGTAGGAAGATACTAATTAACAATAATGTCACTTTCAATTGCACAATAACTACAATACCTGAAAGTTACATCAAAATTAGACCCCCTGGAATATTGCACAAACATCTCGATTCATCCTTGAAGCTGGCACTTTTCTAAACAAAAGGAAAAACAGCTTAATACATGATTTGATTTAAAAACACATTACCTAGTAAATCCTAACACAAGTGCTTTAACAAACTTATAAGCTTATGTGCCACCTTAATGCATAATTTCATTATGCTATTTCTGTTATTACGATTAGATTAAAAACTGTCTTGCTGGTCTCCAAATTTTGTGAGCTCATGTGTTTCAACTTTCCATGCACCAAGGAATGCAGAAAAGCTCCATAACAAACTTAAAACTTATTTTCAATAGTAAAAGTTAGAAATATATAGTTTAATGTTCTTTGAGAATGACCACTGGTAAACAAAGCATTCATACCTTCAGGGTATTTCTTTACGATTGTACATAATGGCATCGGCCACACAGAGACCACTGATGCTTGACAAAGTTCCAACATTTTGACATGGCAGACCACAATTCTCCAACACCTTTAAACTTTAATTTTTTTAATTATTCTCACTATGTGTATAGGAGTTCCCTCATTACTTTGCCTTTGGGAAATTTGTGTGGACTTTGAAGGATAAAAATGTAAAAAAAGAAACAGAAAACAGCAGGCTCTTTAAACAAAATAATTCTTTGGAAAAAAAAATCCTGCTAAGGCAAAACCAGATCATGGGGATGGCTCTGCACACAGGAATCCTCCTGTGCCCTCCTGAGTACACCAAGAACAGGAAAGTTAAAGAGTTACTAACTAGATGAACCTGGCCCCAAGGATGAAACACCTGCAATCAGATCCAGAGTCCGAGGCCATTAAGGGCAGAATTCAGTTTAAAAAAAAAAAAAGTTACCATAGGCATGGTAACTCTTCACAGAAAAAGCAGCCCGAACTTAAACGACATGCATTTCAATGCTTGTCCGTCCTTTCCTTCAGTCTGAATATTTCCTCCGACTTACCGTCCAGCTCATTAATTTTCTTTATACTTGAATCTAATCATCTACTATAAAATTCATACATAAAATGCTTAATTATATTTATGCGAATATTCAGTTTTAAATTTTTATTTAATTCTTCCTTTAATTTTTAATCTCTTCTGTTTAGATAAGTCAGCTAGTAAATTAATGTATTAAATAAACAGTAATTTTAAACTTGAAAAAAAATATAGAAAAATCCGAATGCTATGGTATAAGAGAATGAATAAGACATCAGGACCTCCCCTTTTGGAGTATTAAGAGGGGAGCAGGCCCGAACAGTAAAACCAAGACAGAAAGAAATGCATTTAAGGAACAGTTCGGTGCTTACACTGCACCCTGCTCTTTGAGAAATAAAAATTGCTCTTAAATTGTAGTGGAGTGTCTGGCCCCCAAAAGAAATACTTTCCCAAGGTCAGGCATTTGGATAAGGGCTTCCATTCCCCCACAGACTTAAGGAAAGTTCCTACTTGCTAAAAAGCAGTCATTCTCCTTATCTCTGGCAGGAGGAACTTGTGGTTCTTCCAGTGCTGAAAGAGGGCTCCTAGTAGTTACTGAATCTCTGAGAACAGCAGGCATTTAGATACTTGTTGAACTTAAAGCTTTTGTCTCGGGAAAAATGGTATAATGAAGTTAATGTCCGCTTGTTCCTCGCTGAATCATTGAGGCTGCTTTTAATCTTGCCTGTGGCTAATCTACTGAGTACAGAAGGTGTGATCTGTTTTTCAATAAACAGCTCTAGCTGCCAACCCGATTCACCCTCAGTGTCTTGTTATAATATCTAAGTATTATTTTTCACAATGACTATTTTTATTCCCTGAAACATGGTATTACTATATAGCATAGAGTGGCCTCAAATTTTCTATATATCTAAGGGAGGGAGAATGCCAGAAACATGACAGTCTTACTTTCATCTCTTAAGTCCTAGCCTAGAAAAATGACAGCTTTTATTCAGCATGCATGAGCCCATGTGTGGCAAATGAATACTTTTGCATATCTTTAAGTTTTTTCCATACTTCTTTCACACCTGTAAATTGACCCATTAATATTGCAGCAATCGCCCCTGCTTTACATTAATACATGTTATATTTGCTATATTTTCTCGTGATTTCTAGCATGATTTCCTTTGATACTAGAATGTTTTACACTCTCTGTGTAAGGCAGAGTACTACCACTACTGAAAGATCAAGATTTTCAATTCTCTTTGGTCATTTTCTAAAGATACTTTTCTTTGTACAAAAACATCTCTCACAGTCATTCCAGGATAAATAGGCTACCGTTAATATAATGCATGTGTCTAAAACTTACATTTCCACAAAGTCAAAGAATTCTTGTGATTTCCAGGGAGCTGAATTGAAGGATTTACTTTAAACAGGTCAGATATACCCCCTCTCTCAATTCCCTGGTCCTGACACCCTCCTCCTCAATTACCAGGACCTAATGAAAAATTTTTCTTCCTGGACTTAACCTTGTTCTCTGCTTTGCCAACACCTTGCCAGGTCCAAGAGACACCAGTCAGTTCCATATCACAAATCCTGGACAGGAATTAAGCAACAAGTTACCCTGTGACTGGCATCACAGCTTTCTCAGGTCCCCCAAAACTCCGACGTTCACAAATCAGCAGGAAGCAGTCTTGAGAACTCAGTGCCCTCATCCTCTTAACCTGCCGTGCCTAACTCCTTATCTTTTTATTATAAGAGAAAGGCAGGAATGATGCAATTAAAATTCTGCTGACATGCCCTGTCAATTGGGTACCCTGTCCCTTTAAGAGACAAGTCCCACCCACTCCCAATATCCCCTTCCTCTGACGCAAGTGGTTCTCTCTCCTCCTCTCTTCCTCTTTCTCTCTCTGTTCTTCTGAAGAAGCGACCTCTGCCTCTCCCTTCCTTTTTTCACCCTTATTTCCTCTCTCTCTCTGTCTCTATCTCCCTCTTCCCTCCATAATCTCCTTACCCTTATACCCTTCCCTATACTCACTAAATAAACTGTACCCAAGCTCTCTCCACACAGAATATCTGTCTGTCTCTCACCCACTGAGGCCTCAGGTCACCTGCTCCATAAATCATAACACTCTATATCTGTAAGCAATATGGAGAGGACTTTGGTCATTCCAGTTTCTTTAATTTTTAAACATATTTTATTTTTAATTGAAATTTTTTTTTGTGAACACCTCTATTTTATACTCTCAGAACAAACCTAGGTGGCAGGTATTCCTTTCTCTATGAAACATCCATAGATTCTCAGACTCAGGAAAGTCAGTTAACTCATTAAAAACATCACTTGGATGTAAAATTAAAGGGCCTGTCTGCTTGGTTCTTTCCAAAATCTCAACAAACTTTATATATCAAACACCTTGGAGTTTGTTGTGATGTTCAAAGCAGAAGGACAAAAGCCAATCTTCCAGAAAGAAATAGACCAAGCTATATTGAATAGTAGTGCCTCTTAACAATAAAACAGTCCTAACCAGAACCCAGATGGAAGAATCCTGATAGAAATCCAATGCATTTAGGCTGGAACAACATGGAAGACTACTACCTACCAATACAAAATGCTGTTTTAACTACTTCTATATTCCTGTGAAGGTATACCATTACCAAGGCGACTTATAAAATAAAGCATTTAATTGAGGACAATTAAAGAGAGTTGAAGTCTATGACCATTATGGCAAGGAAGATGACATCAGAAAGGCAGGCAGGGTGCTAGACCAGTAGCTGAGAGCTTACATATGATCTACAAGTATGAGGCAGAGAGAGAGAGAGAGAGAGAGAGAGAGAGAGAGAGAGAGAGAGAGCGCTAATTGGGAATGGGTGGGCTTTTGAAACCTAAAACCCCATCCCAGTGACATAGCTACTCCAACAAGGCCACATACATTAATCCTACCCAAACAGTTGCACTAATTGGAGGCCAAATATTCAAACATAACAGCCTATAGGGCCATTCTCATTCAAACCACCACAAATGCCAAGAGAAACAACCAAGTCTGGGGAATAGTCTGCAGTCTATGGCTACTTGAGGAAACTCAAGTTCGTCTTAAAGGGACAGTATGTTTAAGGGGTTTCACATTCCCTCAGAATTTTCTCAAAGCATGTAGAAATCAGTCTCAGTTCACAGTAAGAAAAACTACTAGGAAATTAATTGACAAGCTCTCCAGAGCCATGTGGTCCAGTACCACTAGAGCAAATTAATACAACAATCTTACTAGATGGAGTTGGGGGGGTGAAGAATTAATAGCATGCTGCATATCTTAGAGTTTCTATTGCTGTGAAAAAACTCTATGAGCATTTGCTTATAAAGGAAACATGTAATTGGAGTGGCTCACTTACAGTTTCAGAAGATTGATTCATTATCAGTCATCATGATGAGGAGCATGGCAGCCTGCAGGCAGATATGTTGATGAAGTAGTAGCTGACAGTTCTACATACAGACAACAGAAAGTCAACTCACACTGAGTGATATATTGCCTTTATTATGTTTAGGTATGTTGCTTTTATCCCTGCTCTCTCCAAGACCTTTATCATGAAGGGATGTTGTATTTTGTCAAAAGCTTTTTTGGCATCTAATGAAATGATCATGTGGTTTTTATTTTTCATTTGTTTGTATGGTGGATTACATTGACAGATCTTCATATGTTGAACCATCCCTGTATCTATAGGATGAAGCTGGCTTGATCATGGTGGATGACGGTTCTGTTGTGTTCTTGGATTCAATTTCCCAGTATTTTATTTATTTTTGCATCAATGTTCATGAGTGAAATTGGTCTGTAATTCTCTTTCTTAGTAATGTCTATATGTGATTTGAGTATCAGGGTAATTGTAGCCTCGTAAAAAGAGTTTGGCAATGTTCTTTCTGTTTCTATTATGTGGAACAATTTGAGGAGTATTGGTATTAGTTCTTCTTTGAAAGTCTTGTAGAATTCTGAGCTGAAACCATCTGGTCCTTGTAACAGGAACGAGTATGCTACTTGTTGTCCCAGCTGCCCCGCTAGCTTACACCCGAAATAATCACACAGAAGTCTACATTAGATATAAACTAATTGGCCCATTATCTCAGACTTCTTATTAGCTCTTATAACAGATACCAGTCCATTATTCTTATCTATGTTAGCCACATGACTTAGTACCTTTCTCAGCGGGGCAGGTCACATCTTGCTTCTTTTGTGATCTGGGCAGGACTGCAGAGGAATGGTCTTCCTCCTCCTCAGCATTCTCCTGTTCTCATTGCCCCATCTTTACTTCCTGTCTGGTTGTCCCACCTATACTTCTTGCCTGGCCAATCAGCATTTATTTAAAACATGATTGATATAATACACACAATTCTCCCACACTATTTCCCCCCCTTTTTAAAAAAAAACAAAACAAAACAAAAGAAAATCCATAGTCCATTTTTTGGGAATGTGGACATAGAACTCCAGGCTACTTTTGGCTGGTTAGGGTCGCTAATAATCTTATGGGGATCTAAAGAAAATTTAGAGTTATGATCAAGACCTAAGACTGGAGTGTTCTGTGAGTCTTGATCCTCTCAGGTAGCATCTTGAATCTGTTCTGGATGTAAAACTCAGACATCTAGGCTATCTGTTCCTACTGGAGATTTCTCAGGTGGTCTTCCTTGATCAAACCTGATTTTTCTTTCCTCAAAATGAATCCACAGTCTCTCATTTCCTGTGTAAACAAAAGCAAAATCTCTTCTCCAAAGTAACATACATTTTGACTTCAATTTTGAAGTCAAGGTATTTTCAAAATACCTATCTTGGATTAATTCATCAGCATTCATAAGCAAATATCTTTTAGCAACTGTTGTTTCTTCCTCAACATTCAAACAATTCAAATAGCAAAATAACATACAGTATCTAGATTCTCTGTGTGTTTTTCATCTTTATACAGATTTATTTTAAACTCTATTTCTTTTATTTTTAATTTTTGGCTTTTTGAGACAGAGTTTCTGTGTAACTTTGTCCTGGAACTCACTCTGTAGACTGGGCTGACCTTGAACTCACAGAGATCTGCCTGTCTCTGCCTCCCCAGTGCTGGGATTAAAGGCATGTGCCACCACACCTTGAATTTACAGAGGTCCATCTACCTCTGCCTCCTAAGTATTGGGATTAAAGGTGTGTACCACCACACCCAACTACTCTCTTTCTTTCTTTTTTATTTTAAGGACTTTAACCTTTTTCTTTTCTCTCTCAAGCCAACATATATACTTTTTAACATACAGTAAACCATTTAGAGGTTTTTTCCTTTGAATCTCTCTTTAATGTATATCTCTCTTTTTCTGACTACATAAGTCTGCAATTTCCAAACAATATGGGTAGGATTAAAGCCGTGGCTTTGACAGCTGGATTCAGCCCATTCCTTAGCTTTCCAGCCTCATGGGCAGAGGTACCAGTCAGAGCTGTGTTTATTGCCACAACTCTACAGTGGTTCAAGGTCCCTGCCAGCAAGCAAGCTGGATCAGTATGCTCACAGACTACATCAAATGCTTCATAGTCAGACTGCCTGCCTGAAAGAGTCAGAGTTTGCCTTGGCAGGATGGCCCAGAAAGCCGGCATTTTAAAATGGCTCAGCTTTTTTTCCTGCTACAGCTAAAAGCCAAAAAGCGTGCAGTAAGCTTTTCATCAACATCATTTAAGTGTTTCAAGGCAGGACCCTTTAAAAGAGCTTCAATGTTTTGCAGCTAAAGCTGAGTCAGGAAGCTTCTCTTAAATGAGATCATTTGTCTCTAGCAAGCAGAGTCCACCTGAGAAAATGCTGCTATCAATAAGCTGTGCTGAACCCTATTCTTTTCTGTCTAGAAATACCTCCCAAGCACTGTCAGGCTTTATATGGATGCAGTCATCCACACGTTGGGCACCATTCTGTAACAGGAACAAGCAGGATGCTTGTCGTCTCAGCCACCTCCACTAGCTTACAGCTGAAATATTCACACAGAAGTCTACATTAGATATAAACTGATTGTCCCACTAGCTCAGGCTTCTTTTTATTTATTTATTTGTTTGTTTGTTTGTTTGTTTATTTATTGAAGACTTCTGCCTCCTCCCCGCCACTGCCTCCCATTTCCCTCCCTCTCCCCCAATCAAGTCCCCCTCCCTCGTCAGCCCGAAGAGCAATCAGGGTTCCCTGCCCTGTGGGAAGTCCAAGGACCACCCACCTCCATCCAGGTCTAGTAAGGTGAGCATCCAAACTGCCTAGGCTCCCACAAAGCAAGTATGTGGAGTAGGATCAAAACCCAGTGCCATTGTTCTTGAGTTCTCAGTAGTCCTCATTGTCTGCTATGTTCAGCAAGTCCAGTTTTCCTCCATGCTTTTTCAGACCCAGTCCAGCAAGCCTTGGTGAGTTCCCTATAGAACATCCCCATTGTCTCAGTGTGTGGGTGCACCCCTTGCGGTCCTGAGTTCCTTGCTCGTGCTCTCTCTCCTTCTTCTCCTGATTTGGACCTTAGGAATTCAGTCCGGTGCTCCAATGTGGGTCTCTGTCTCCTTTCATCGTCTGGTGAAGATTAATATCCAGGAGGATGCCTATATGTTTTTCTTTGGGTTCACCTTCTTATTTAGCTTCTCTAGGATCACGAATTATAAGCTCAATGTCCTTTATTTATGGCTAGAAACCAATTATGAGTGAGTACATCCTATGTTCCTCTTTTTGGGTCTGGCTTACCTCACTCAGGATAGTGTTTTCTATTTCCATCCATTTGCATGCAAAATTCAAGAAGTCATTGTTTTTTACCGCTGAGTATACTCTAATATGTATATATTCCATTCTTTCTTCATCCATTCTTCCATTGAAGGGCATCTAGGTTGTTTCCAGGTTCTGGCTATTACAAACAATGCTGCTATGAACATAGTTGAGCATATGCTTTTGTTGTATGATAGGGCATCTCTTGGGTATATTCCCAAGAGTGGTATTGCTGGGTCCAGGGGTAGGTTGATCCCGAATTTCCTGAGAAACTGCCACACTGCTTTCTAAAGTGGTTGCACAAGTTTGCATTCCCACCAGCAATGGATGAGTGTACCCCTTACTCCACAACCACTCCAGCAAAGGCTATCATTGGTGTTTTTGATTTTAGCCATTCTGACAGGTGTAAGATGGTATCTTAAAGTTGTCTTGATTTGGATTTCCCTGATCGCTAAGGAAGTTGAGCATGACCTTAAGTGTCTTTTGGCCATTTGAACTTCTTCTGTTGAGAATTCTCTGTTCACTTCAGTGCCCCATTTTATAATTGGGTTGATTAGCATTTTACAGTCTAGTTTCTTGAATTCTTTATATATTTTGGAGATCAGACCTTTGTCTGTTACGGGGTTGCTGAAGATCTTCTCCCAGTCAGTGGGTTGCCTTTTTGTCTTAATGACAGTGTCCTTTGCTTTACAGAAGCTTCTGAGTTTCAGTAGGTCCCATTTATTCAATGTTGTTTAATGAGCTCAGGCTTCTTATTAGCTCTTATAACAGATATCAGCCCATTATTCTTATATATGTTAGCCACATGGCTTGGTACCTTTCTCAGAGAGGCAAGTCACGTCTTGCTTCTTCCATGATCTGGGCAGGACTACAGAGAAATGGACTTCCTCCTTCCCAGCATTCTCCTGTTCTCATTGCCCCACCTTTACTTCCTGTCTGGTTGTCCCTTCTAAGCTTCCTGCCTGGCCAATCAGCATTTATTTAAAACATGATTGACAGAATACAGACAATTTTCCCACACCAGGTCCTGTGCTTTTTTTGTTTTGGAGACTTTTGATTACTGTTTCTATTTCTTCAGCAGTTATAAGTCTGTTTAGTTTGCTTATCTGGTCTTTATTTAATTTTGGTAAGTGATATTGATCCAGAAAGTTGTTTGTTTCCTTTAAGTTTTCTAATTTTGTGGAGTACAAGTTTTTGAAATATGACCTGATGATTTTCTGTGTTTCTTCCATGTCTGTTGTTATGTCCCCTTTTCATTTCTGATTTTGTTAATTGGATATTCTCTCTTTGCCTTTTGGTTAATTTGGATAAAGTTTTGTCTATTTTGTTGATTTTCATGAAGAACCAGCTCTTTGTCTCACTGATTCTTTGTATTGATTTCTTTGTTTCTTTTATGTTGATTTCAGATCTCAATCTGATTATTTCCTGCCATCTAGTTCTCTTCAGTGAATTTGCTTCTTTTTGTTCTAAAGTTTTCAAATGTTCTGTTAATTCACTAGTATGGGATTTTTCCAGCTTCTTTATGTAGGCATTTCGTACTATGAACTTTTCTCTTAATACTGCTTTCATTGTGTTACATAAATTTGGGTATGTTGTGTGGTCATTTTCATTGATTTTTAGGAAGTCTTTAATTTCTTTCTTTATTTCTTCCTTGACCCATTGATGATTCAGGTGGACATTGTTTATTTTCTATGTGTTATTGGGTTTTCTGGAATTAGTACTTCTTTTGAATTCTAGTTTTAAGCCATGGTGATCTGATAAGATTCATGGGGTTATTCCATTTTTTTTTGTATTTGTTGAGGTTTGTTTTGTTACCAAGTATGTGGTCAATTTTTGAGATGATTCCATGAGGCACTGAGAAGAAGGTATATTCTTTTATGTTTGGGTAGAATATTCTATAACTGTCTGTTAAGTCTTTTTGATTCATAACATCTGTTCTCTTATTTCTCTGTTCATTTTTTGTCTGACTGACCTGTCCAGTGGTGAGAGTAGAGGGTTAAAGTCTCCCACTATTAGTGTGTGTGTGTGGGGGGGGGTTAATGCATGTTTTCAGTTTTAGAAATGTTTCTTCTACATATGAGGGTGCCCTTGTATTTGTGGCATAGATGTTCAGTATTGAAATTTTCTCTTGATGGATTTTTCCTATTACTAATATGAAATGTTCTTCTTTGTCTGTTTTGATTGATTTTAGTTTCAAGTCTATTTTGTTAGATACTAGGATAGCTACACCAGCTTGTTTCTTAGGTCTCTTTGATTGGAACTTTTTTCCCAATCCTTTACTATGAGGTGATGTCTGTCTTTGAGGTTGAGGTGTGTTTCTTGTATGCAGAAGAAGGATGGATTCTGTTTTTATATCCAATCTGTTAGCCTGAGTAATTTTATAGGTGAATTGAGTCCATTTATATTAAGGGATGTTGATGACTAGTAATTGCTATCCCTTGCTAATTTAGTTTTCGATCCAGTCTTTTTGATGTTCTGTAAGCTTCTTGTATCTTCATAGGCATATGTTTCTTTATCTTGAGAAAGGTTTCTTATATGATTTTGTTAAATATATTTTCTGTGCTTTTGAGTTGAACTTCTCCTTCTTCTATACCTATTATTCATAGGTTTGGTCTTTTCATCGTATTCTGGATATTTTGGGTTAAGCTTTTGTTATATTTAATGTTTTCTTTGACTTATGAGTCTATTTCCTCTATTGTATCTTCAGCCCTTTGATTGTCTCTTCCATCTCTTGTATTCTGCTGTTTATGCTTGTGTTTGTGGTTCCTGATTGTTTACTCATGATTTCTGTTTCTATAATTTTCTCTGCTTATGTTTTCTTTATTGTCTCTATTTCAGTTTTCAAGTCTTCAATAGTTTCTTTTCTTTTTTATGTTTGATTCCTTTTTCTTGGTTTTTTTTAAGGGATTTGCTGATGTCTTCCATTTTTTTTTTGTTTGACTTTTCCCCCATTTTTTTGAGGGAATTTCTCACTTCAACTTTAAGAGTTTCAGACATTCTCCTGATGGTATTTTTTAGGTCATTTTCTTCTACTTCATCTATATTTGGTTGTTCAAGTCTTGCTGTTGTAGGGTCTCCAGATTTTACTGCTACCATGTTGCTCTTTGTGATTTTGTGTGTGTTTTTACTTTGTCTATTCACCTTTTCCTCTGATTGGTATGGTTAGGGCTGTCTGTGATTCTGGTGATTAATCTTCTAGTTGCCAGTGAATCCAAAGCTCAGATGGTTGTTCCTTGTGGTATAGTCAGTGTCCCAGTTCTAGTTACCCCATTGGTAATTCTATGTTCCTGGAGGTTTCTCAGAGCTACCGGGCTTTGCTCCACTCATATGTGTGGAGTTTGCTGGCTCAGTCCTGCCTCTGCAAATGTCCCTGGTCTGGATCTGCCCCTGCTCCCATGGAGCTTGCTTTCTAAGGCCCACTCTGGCCTATGTAGCTGGCTCAGTCCTGCTCCCATGGAGCTCACCGCCTCAGGCCAGCTCTGGCCTAGGTCGCTGGCCCAGTCCTACTTCTACAAATGACCCTGGTCTGGATCCACTCCTCCTCTCATGGAGTTTACTCTCCCAGGCCTGCTCAGGCCCCTAACTCAGAACTTTTTAAAGACTGCCTTTAACATTGATATTAACACAGAAAGGAAGTGATGGGGGAATCTCTAAGAAAGTTTTGAGTGCCTGGAAATGGAAAAGAGAAGTTGGAAAAGATGTGGAAGTAGAGAGTACATGCTATACATTCCCCCAATCTGACCTGAATAAGGGTATTTGAACCATTCAAAAAGAATTCTGCACAGCAGGAGCATATTGGAGTAAACAGCATTATTTGTATATTATCGTTGTGACCCAGAGTAGTGCAGTAGTGAAACTTTGCCTGACTGTGACAAAATAACTAACAACAATAACTTGAGGAATAAAGAATGCATTTTGAGACTTTTGTACATCATGGTTGGGAACATATAGCTGAAGACAGCAGCTCACAGCATGCTGTACAGGAAGGAGAAAGAGAAAGAGAGTTTGTAGCATTAACTAGTTTTTATCTGTCCTCTCTTTTATTACATCCAGCCCCCCCCCCCAACACATGAGACAGCACTGACTATACTCTGCAAATCTTAACTGCTTTCTGGAAAACACCTTCTTAATAGAGGTATACTTCACTAATCTTCTAGGCATTTCTCAGTTCAATAAAGTTGACAATCCAAATTAACCATTGCATGCAGGAAGGAGTATTCTGTCAAGTGTGTGCTAGCTCATAATTTTAGACGATAATAAAGATTGATGGAAACAAACTCTCTTTAATATCTGAACATACTCCAACACTGTTGGAAGACCTGTCAGGAAGCACCAGTGATAACAATAGTACCTGGTTGTCTTTCTTAAAAAGCACAACCAAGCTGGGTGGTGGTGGCACACACCTTTAATCCCAGCACTCGGGAAGCAGAGGCAGGCAGGGATATCTCTGTGAGTTTGAGGCCAGCCTGGTCTACAAGAGCTAGTTCCAGGACAGGCTCCAAAGCTACAGAGAAACCCTGTTTCATTAAAAAAATGCAACTAAAATCAGAGGTGAGTTCGTGAGTTCAGGGAGGTACCCCTTATAGACTCAGAAGTAAACAAAGTCATTATTCAGGAAAAAGCTGGAGATCTAGGGTCAGCGGGTAAAGACTATGGTGCACATTATAATATTTGGGCATACTTTCTATCCTTTGCAAGCCCTAATGTAGTTTGGATTATGGTTATAATTTATATTCCTTCAGATTTGTTTCCATTTGTGTTCAGATAGAACCCAAAAATTTGGTTCACATTTGATTGTGCCATAATGAGCTGAGTTATAAGATGGTGATTCCCAGTTCCTGGTCTTCACATCCCTGTATACCCTCTTCCACTAAATTTGGATAAGATTTAGTGCCTTGCTACTAATGATTAGATTAATATAATTCCATTTCAAAAAAACTGATATTGTTGTCTTCTTAGCTTGTATACTTTGATAAAGCAAGCTGTCATGTTGGAAATGCTCACACTACAAAGAGCTGATGGTGGCCTTGGGCCAACAGGCAGCCAGCAGAGAACTAATCTTTCATTGAAACAGACATTTTCACAGCAGTATGCAAGTGAGTCTAGAAGTAGATTCTTCCCCATTTGCACCTCATCAGTATCACAGCCATGGCTGTTGCAAGAATTTCAGTATAACAGAGTCCCAGAGCCAGAGGAACCACTTTTTGAATGCATGAGCCATGTAAATCATTTGCTGTCTAAAGGTGTTAAGTTTAGGGTAATAAGTTACACAGCAATAAGTAAGTAATTCAGGTTGATATGGAAGCCACAAATGTTTGTGTGTCCAGTTTGAGTAGACAGTAACACTGAATAGTAAATCATACTGCAAAAAGAGCTAGCTTAAGTATGACAGGCTGTTGAGAGAAACAGCATCCCAGGATGTTATGAGAGACTGTGACAAGTAAATTAGACTCTGGAAAGTCAGGCAAATCCAGTTTCAAATTCTGGTTGTTAAGCATAAAGCAAGGCCAAGGCCTGACAGATTTGACCCATAAAGAAACATGAATCCTTTTGAAATTCAGAAGACTGAGTAAATGGACATTAAAAGGAATAAGAGCCAAAGATGTGAGCTTCCCATGGTCCTTGCATGAAGAAACATTAAAACAAAGTAGGTGACATGACAGCAATATCAGTGGTTGGACATCTTCGTGTCCACAGATGAGAATCATTTTGCATTGCTGTCAGTTATCTCCAGATTAATGTTCTCAATTAACTCCCATGGACTCAGAAGCTGATAAAGGGAAAATGTACTTTCCCACTGATGTGTAATTTTTTCACCACTTTTCATGCATGGTGAGGATGATACCAGTCCATTCAAGATTCTTCATACTGATGTCTGAGTAATAGTGTTGGTAGCAGCATTTTGGAAAGAAGAAAATGAGGCATCTAGAAACCACCAGTCATTCTTGCTCACTCTAAGTCAGCATAATCTTTCTTTTTGAGCAGACAGATATTCTATCTCTCAGCTACTGAACTTGGTGGGACAAGGTTCAGGCAGAGGAATTATTAAAAGGATTCTAGCTATTGAAGTCAGGAGAAGGAATGAAAAGCAGATGGTCAAGCTGTTCTTCAGTAGCTGCCGTGTTTGCTGTCGTCTGTGAGGAAAGATAGAAAGTAAAAGCATAATAAACAAAGCTCCTGTGAATGGCAGTATGCAAACACAAAACCAAGACACTGAGCAGGTTCACCCTGCCAGTGAACCACCTAAAACAGGGCTGAGAACAACTGAGTTGTGTGGTAGGTACATTTCCCCTTGGGACAACCAAGTGGACACCCTCCACACCTGATGAACTTTTGTTGCCAACCTGGAGACCATTTACTTTACAGAGACAGGAAACTCCAAATCTCCCCACCTGATATGGAACACAGCCCTTCTCCCTAAAGCAATGCTCACCCATGAGACCTTGTTGCACTGCAAGGAATGCTTAACAAAGTCTTGGGATTTATCTTTTTTTAAAAAAAAAATTTCATCGCTAGACAATGAGGATGCTACATTTTAGTAGGCCGACGCCAAAGATGCTGCCAACATCCTGCAGTGTAGTGCTGTCAAAAGAAAGAAATGGTTGGGAAATTCTGACTATGGAAGGGAGAGTCCTACACATCTAGAGGGGATGGAAAGGTGTGTGAGAGAGGAGATATAAAGCCAGGCGTTAGCTGTATAATTTTTTAGTGAAAGAAATTCTTCAAAATAGTCAACAAGATGGCTCAATTGCATCATGAAGGCTTTTTAGCTTAAAATATTGGATTTACACATCTCCTAGAAAAATCAGACATCCGGCTCCTAGCTGGAACCAATAACTGAGAATCGTGCCATGAAGTGTAGAATCTAAACAACTTTTATTCCCCTCTCTGGTATATCCTCAATCAACAATTTGGATCATCAGGCACCTTGAAAAATGTCAGGACACTCATTTTTCTGGCTTCTAAGTAGACACAGAAATATAGAAAACCTAAGGTACTTCATTATTCAGCAGCAAAATTGATTCACCGAGCGCCCGCGAGCATAACCACTTAACAGGTGCATTAGGATAATTTGAACTGCAGAATAGCAAAGCCGAAGAGTCATTCAGTCCTTGAAAGATATAAACAAGCCCAAGAAATTTAAAAAAAAAAAGCAGCCCAGAATAAAAACTGAAACGTATGTTGAAAGAAATAAAATAATCTTACCTGACAAAAGACCTCAGCATACCAATATAAAAAAAAAGAGAGGGAAAAATTTTTAAAGAGTAAGCCATACCTGATTTAAATGTTGCCAAAGTAGTGTAAAAGTATCAGCAACGCCTGGTTAAAATTTTTTCATAATTTTTTATTTATTTTACATACCAACCACAGTTTCCCCTCCCTCCTCTCGTCTTGCTCCCTCCTCCCCTCCACCTCTCCCTACCCATCCACTTCTCCTCCATCTCTACTTAGATGGAGTAAGGCCTCCCATGTGAATCAACAAAGCATGGAACATCAAACTGAGGCAGGACCTCTCCCTCTGCATCAAGGCCAATCAATGCATCCCACCATAGGGAATAGGTTCCAAAAAGCCAGCTCATGCATCAGGAACAGGTCCTGGACCCACTGCTCGAGGTCCCACAAAAGACCAAGCTGCACAATTGTCACCTACATGCAAGAGGGCCTAGGTTGGTCCCATGCAGGCTCCCTAGCTGTCTGTTCAGAGCCCATGAACTCCCACAAACTCAGGTCAGCTGTCTCTGTGGGTTTCCCCATCACAATCTCAATTGCCTCTTGCTCATATAATACCTCCACTCTTTCTTCAACTGGACTTCTGGAGCTCAGTTCAGGGCTTGGCTGTGGATCTCTCCATCTGCTTCCATCAGGTACTGGATGAAGGTTCTCTGATGACAACCAGGTCAGTCACCAATCTGAATACAAGGGAAGACCAGTTCAGGCACCCTCTGCACTATTGCTAATAGTGTTGTCATCCTTGTGAGATTCTGGGAGCCTCCCTGGCATCAGGTTTCTTCCTAACCCTATAATGGTCCTCTCTATCAAAATCTCCCCATCAATCTCCTGTTCAGTCCCACGCACAACTCGACCATCCTGATTCCTCATGTTCCCATCCCTCCATCCCCTCCCATCTACTTCCCTTCACCCCCAGTTTTCCCAGGACATCCCATCTACTACCTCTTCCCAGGGAGATTCATGTGTCCCTCTTCAGTTCCTCTTGTTACCCAGCTTCTCTGGGGTTGTGAACTGTAGGCTGGTTATCCTTTGCTTTATGTCTAATATCCACTTAGGAGTGAGTAGATACTGTGTTTGTCTTTCTGGGTCTGGGTTACCTCACTCAGGATAATTTTTTTCTAGTTCCATCCATTTGCCTGCAAATTTCATGATTTTTATTTATTTATTTTTTTAACCACTGAGTGATACTCCACTGTGTAAATGTAACACTTTTTAAAAATTCATTCTTCAGTTGAGGGGCATCTAGGTTGTTTCCAGGTTCTGGCTATTACAAATAATGCTGCTGCGAACATAGCTGAGCAAGTGTCCTTGTGGTATAATTAATAGGGAAACCCACAGAGACAGCTAAACTAAGCTCTTAGGAGCTCATGGACTCTACACGGACAGCTAGGAAGCCTGCAGGGGACCGACATAGGCCCTCTGCATGTAGGGGTAGTGATAGGAGTGGCAGGGCCTGTGTTCGCAGCACCCCGGCCGCCTCACTAGCTTATGCCCCGAAATAACAACACACAAATTGTATTCATTTAAACACCGCTTAGCCCATTTCTATCTAGCCTCTTCTCGGCTAACTCTCACATATTAATTTAGCCCATTTCTAATCATCTGTGTTGCACCCCAAGGTGCGCTTATCGGGAAGATTCTAGCCTATGTCCATCCTGGGTCGGAGCTGAATCATGTCTGCCTGGGAGAGCAGAGCATGGCATCTCTCTCTGAGGCATCTTACCTCACTTCCTCTTCCTCCCAGCATTCTGTTCTGTTTACTCCACCCACCTATGTTCTAAGCTATGAGCCCAAGCAGTTTGTTTATTACTTAACCAATGAAATCAACAGATTGATATATGACACTCCCACATCACTTCCCCTTTTTCTGTTTAAACAAAAAAGGAAGGCTTTAACTTTAACATAGCAAAATTACATATAACAAAACAGTTATCAAGTAAAAATTACAATCTTTATCATAACAAAGGAAAACTATAACTATAACTAACTATTCTTTAACTCCATCAAAGACTCCAGAAAGATACAATATTACATAAGCAAACAAAAAGTAAGCAACTTTTAAAACTCTAAAAATGACAGAGACATCTTGCTGCCTGTACAGTCACCCAAAGTTTCTCTGTACCATTGGGGCATCCATCTTCGGCCTACAGGCCCATAGTTTCCAGCAGACATTTCCACAAAGCAGGAAATTTCAAAGGCAGTCACTATCTGCTGTGTCCTGCAGAATGTCTTGCAGACTCCTTCATGAATCAGGAACCCCGAAAGACCATCTCACCTTTAGGCAAGTTTAGCAGTCCTCTCTCTGCGGGTTCTCTGTGTCCAGTTTATGGAATAGTCCAGGCAAGAACAGTTTCTTGCCCAAATGGCTATCAAATTCCATAAGGATCCTCTTCGATGCCCATCTTCTTCTTGAAGTAGATTGGTGCTGCCAGGAGCAGAGTGTCTCATTGTCATGAAAAGTCCTAAGTTATTAAAACATTAAATGCCATATTCTGCAGTCTTTGAAAGATATGAAGAATGTCTATCTAACTGAAATGTATCTCTATATATCTAGAAAATCTAACTAACATGACTACAAACTTGACTATTATTAATGATTATCCATTAACAACCTATATACATTACATTTTTAAATGAACTACAAAATCACAGTACCTTAATCAAGATCAGAAACACATATACATATAACAAAATTGACCTTAAATTTAAATCACTAAAACAAAATCCATATCAATGTAAATTATTCATATATTTATCATATCCCTCTTTAAATGTAAAAGAACGTTTATAAACCATATTTGGGAACATGGCCGCAGTTTTTTCTCTCCAAACTGCTTCCTGCTGAATGGGGTGTCATTAATTAGGTCTTTCATGGTATAACCTGTGTGCTAGTTTCATCTCAGTTGGCAGTTGAGCAAAGCAATTTTCTGAAGATGTTCACAGCAACCCTTCAGGAGGATGTGGTCCATCATACCATATCGGAATAGAAGAAATGAACAGGGTCTCATCCTCTGTGAAAACAAAATAAGAAACTCCTTTCAAAAGCATCATGTCCTTAGATCCAAATTTCAAAGTCAAGGCATTTTCAAAATATCTATGTTGGATTAGTTCAGCAGCATTTATAAATAAATATCTTTTAGCAGCTGTTGCTCCTTCCTCAGCATTCAAACAATTCAAAGACAGCATGATAGCATACAGTATCAAAATTCTCTGTGTATTTTCCATCTCTGTGCGCTTTATTTTAACCTCTATTTTGTTTACTTTTACTTTTATTTTTTTTGCTTTTTGAGACAGGGTCTCTGTATCTTTGACCTGGAATAACTCTGTAGACCAGGCTGTCCCTAAACTCTCAGAGATCTGCCTGTCTCTGCCTCCCAGGCATTGGGATTAAAGGTGTATGCTACTACACCTGGAACTCACAGTGATCTGTTTGTCTCTGCCTTCTAGGCACTGGGATTAAAGGCGTGTGCCACCACACCTTGAAGTCACAGAGGTCAATCTCCCTCTGCCTCCAAAGTGTTGGGATTAAAGGTGTGTACTACCACACCCAACTACTCTCTTTCTTCCTTATTTTTGTTTTTTACTTTAAGAATTTTAACTTTTAGTCTGCATATATTTTAACACTGTAAATCATTTAAAATTTTTCTTTGTCTTTGATGCTCTCTTTAGTGTATCTCTGTTTTTCTGACCACATGAGTCTTTAATGTACCAAGCAATATCAGTAGGACTAAAGCCATGGCTTTGCCGGCTAGATGTAGCCCATTCCTTAGCTTTCCAGCCTCATGGCTGAGGTACTGGCTGTAGCCATGTTTATAGCCACAACTCTATGGCGTTTCAAGGTCCCTGCCAGCCAGAGAGCTACAACAGCCAACACTCAAGTCCTCTCTCTGTAGCCGGCCCTGCTGCCTCAAACAGTCAGAGTTTGCCCTGGCAGGATGGCCCAGAAAGCCGGCATTTTTAAACGGTGCAGCTTTTTCCTGCTACGTTCTGAAAACCGAAAAGCATGCATTCAGCTTTTCGTCAACACCTTTTAAGTGTTTCATGGCAGGACCTCTTAATGACCTGAAGGGTTTTGCAGCTAAAGCTGAGTCAGGGAAGCCTCTCTTAGATGAGAGCGCTTGCTTGCCTCTAGCAAGCAGAGCAGACCCAAGAAATTGCCACAAGAAATATGCTTTACTCTATTCTTTTCCAAGCTTTCTCAGGCTTTCTGTGGACTCAGTTAGCCACACATCTGGGCGCAATTTATAGTGATAGGAGTGGCAGGGCTGTGTTCTCAGCACCCCGGCCGCCTCACTAGCTTATGCCCCGAAATAACAACACACAAATTGTATTCATTTAAACACTGCTTGGCCCATTTCTATCTAGCCTCTTCTCGGCTAACTCTCACATATTAATTTAGCCCATTTCTAATCATCTGTGTTGCACCCCAAAGTACGCTTATCGGGAAGATTCTAGCCTATGTCCATCCTGGGTCGGAGCTAAATCGCGTCTGCCCAGGAGAGCGGAGCATGGCATCTCTCTCTGAGGTGTCTTACCTCACTTCCTCTTCCTCCCAGCATTCTGTTCTGTTTACTCCACCCACCTATGTTCTAAGCTATGAGCCCAAGCAGTTTGTTTATTACTTAACCAATGAAATCAACAGATTGATATATGACACTCCCACATCATGTGGGTAACAGTTGTGTAGCTTGGTCATTTATGGGGCCCCAAGCAGTGAGACCAGGATCTGTCCCTGGCACATGAGGTGACTTTTTTGATCCAATTCCCTATGGCGGGATGCTTCACTCTGTCTTGATGCAGAGGAGAGGGGCTTGGTCCTGCCTCAATTTGATATGCTTGCTATGCTATGCTTAGTTGAACTCTATGGGAGGCTTTATTCTTTCTGAGGAGTGGATGGGGGTGAAAAGAAGGTGGAGGACAGAGGCAAGGAGAGAGGGAAAACTGTGGTTAGTATGCAAAATAAATAAAAAAAATTTAAATTATAAAAGAAAGATGGAGGAATTCATCTATAACCATCTTTTGTTTACTTTACAAGTAAGTGTTAATCTTAAATATCCATGTGTATAATTCCAGGTAGCAGAGACACACTGACTTTTCATTACAAAATAAAAAGGTAGACTTCTTAATTGTTCTTATCACATTTTCATGAAAACACTCTAAGAACAGTTTGGACAGCTGCTATCCAGTCACTCCTGAGAAAAAATGAATTACCATTTTATCCTTCTGCATATAGAGAAAAGACAATAGAGTGGGTATCTACTGAAAGATACCTAAATTCCAGGTATTTGTGGAACAGCCAATTTTATACTTTTTAGTCTAACAAGTTATTCTAAACACAGAGCATTCGACTACTTGCGCTTAGAAACAATAGAAAACACTTCAGTACTACACGTGGAAAGAGATTTGAAGCAAAGTCCTCAACAAGAATGAAATTGCAAAAATTAGGTGCCACTAAATTGACCCCCAAAAGACATTTGTTTATAATATGACACCTAATCAAGACAACAGCATTTGTTGTTTTGAAAGCATTGCCCAATTTGACTACAGCCAGGAACATGTAATTGGAGTGACTTAAATGTTTTGCCATGCCTCTCATCTCAGGGAATGGATATGAAAGAATCACAAGACTAATTTTGGAGTTACCAATAATTTCTAACCAGTAGAGAAATTCACAATAATGAGAATCAACTGTATGTCCTCATGTTTATACTTGCAAAAGTGCATTGCTACTTCTATTCTGTATAAAAGGATAGAGTCTGAGCAGTTATGTAACTTGCCCAAAGCTTATTAATGCTGAATCTGTCGGTGAACAATAACTGCGTTTTCGTTATACTGTGTAGTCCATTAAAGTCATCCAACAGAGGCTGAGAGACAGAGCAATGAAAGTCAGTGATGGAGCCCAAGCCAGAAGTCCCCAGAAAGACTGTGTTTGCAGTCACATACTGGAAACTAAAGAAATTCTCTGAGCTTCTTGGCATAGCAAGAGATGTTTGAGGGAAGAAGTTTGTTTCTTACAGTTCCAGGTAAAGAAATATTGTCTCACAATCACTACCTTTACATTGGTTCTAGGAAGTGAACTCAGGTTGGCAGTATTGGCATCAAGTACCTTTATCCTCTGTTTCAACTTACAGGCCCGACTTAGAAATAGTTTAAGATTATAATATCTGGCCTTAGTTGAGGGTAATGAAAACTATTGTGAATTAGTCCATATTTAACGTTTCAACTGCAATGGACCTTCTCATAAAGGCCATACTAGCTTAAAGGAAACGAGCTAAGTGAAATGACAGATAAAGGAAAATCAGTTCAAAGAGATTCTTAATATTCTTCATGTATTCTTCTTTAGACACACAACTGAAGGCAAGTTATAGTTTTTTTCATTATAAACTCCATAACTTAAGAGCATAAAAGATTTTCATAAATCCCTAGTCCGGATTTTTAGGAGTGTTTTGAAGTAACTTCCGTGAAAAATAAAATGCCTTCAGAAGGAACTGAATGAACATATTTTTTCAATGCTTGTAAGTAGATTACTATCTAAGAATGTAAATTTAAGCCTTTGGCTTGATTTCTGTTTTTTTTTTTCAGAAATCTATAGTGAGTAGGAACAGTAGTAAGGTGTTTAGAAGGGGTGTAGGGTGAAACTGGTTTACCAGCAAACATGATGAGTCTCCAATATCATCATTTGAGAAAGTGCTATGAATGAGATGACATGAAAACAAAGGGATTTTTTCTTTTTTTTTTTTTTTTGGTTTTTCGAGACAGGGTTTCTCTGTGGTTTTTGGTTCCTGTCCTGGAACTAGCTCTTGTAGACCAGGCTGGCCTCGAACTCACAGAGATCCACCTGCCTCTGCCTCTGCCTCCCGAGTGCTGGGATTAAAGGCGTGCGCCACCACCGCCCGGGATAAAACAAAGGAATTTTAAGCAATAAAGTAACCAAGGCAGTGTTAAAGAAGAAGGAGCCTTCATGCTTTTGTTTTAAAAAGCCTACCTGTGAGTTACGTAGGTCCACTTTAAAAGTTGTAATCAATAGAATAGAAACAGTAGGCTTCTTTTTGTGGAAGCCAGGTTGTAAAGCTTTAAGTAACATAGGCAGACTGTTCAAGAAATAAACCACAGGATGGTCAGCCAGACACTGGTTGATCAGGGCCATGTCTTGTAAATCATGCATGATGCATAGAAAACTATCCTCGTCCTAACTGCTAAGTCTTGCCAAAGAAATGAATAGGCAAGTGGAGTGCTGGGGGAAAGCAACAGTCCCAACAGCCTTAGCAATTGCTAACAATCAGAATATAATGCTAAATGCAATCATTTTCTCATCATTTGAGGAGAGAGAGAGAGAGAGACAGAGAGAGACAGAAAGAACAACGATCTCTTTATTTCCTTGTATTACAGCATTGTTTTCTCTCTTAAGGAGAAATAATCATATGGTTAGCCGGGCGGTGGTGGCCCACGCCTTTAATCCCAGCACTCGGGAGGCAGAGGCAGGTGGATCTCTGTGATTTCGAGGCCAGCCTGGACTACAAGAGCTAGTTCCAGGACAGGCTCCAAAGCTACAGAGAAACCCTGTCTCGAAAAAGTCCAAAAAAAAAGAATCATATGGTTCATTTTATATGAGTAAAGGATAAATTGCTATCAGAGAATGGAGTTAAGGAAAAAGTTGAACTTCCTTACTAGAGTAATAGTGAAACAATGGACTGTCAGGTTATCTTGTGAAAGGTGTGTAACTATAACGAGCCGTTTATGCTGCAATAGTCCCCCAGTGCACCAATAGGTACTATATCTCGACATAAAAGCATCATAATCAGGAAAAGAAACTAAAACAAGTTTCATAATTTCTATAGCCTATTAATAAATACAATATTTCTCCTTCATCTTCTTAAGAGCATAGGGAGGGGACATAGACACACCATGGAGCATGTGTGGAAGTCAGAGGAAGACTTTAAGAAATCAGTTCTTTCCTTCCACCTTTATACGTGCTCAGGGAATTGAACTCCTCAGGTAACCCGGCTTGCAGAATACGCACTTTATCCCCTGGTAAAGTGCTTGTCCTTCACCTTTTGAAAGGGACTGTTTGATTAGGCTCAAGGTTTGAGGAGAGGGAATGCATCCTGGTGGAGAAGGCGTGGCAGAATCAGCTCCACGGCAGTGGAAGTGTGCAATTAGAATTTCTTGTTTCCTTGTATCTCAGGGAAAGACCTCTTCATCACAATGTTTCTTAAAAGATGTTTGCTTATGGTAGATACATAACCCGGTGCCCTTTCAATTTGCGGAGCAGCACTTGAAGGACACCCGGAAAGCTAGGAGAATAGCATTGCTGCTTCTACCTATTGATCCTGCAAATATTTGTTGGACTCCTTGTATGTCATTAACTGTTAGTTTAGTGTTAAAGATACAGATGAATAAGCGATGAATCCCACTCTTAAGCGCTCTTAGCCTCAGAGTCATAAACAAACATCTCTATGATGAGAAACATGAGTTGTGATAGACACATGTATAATGTACAGTAAGACACAGCAACCATCATCGATTCTGCTTACAGGATTAAGGGAAAGCTTCGGAGAGGACAGATTAAACCAGAACCTGAGTAATGAGTTAGTACCAAAGTAACTCTTCCCCTTACAGGCAAGTGGTCTGTCTCCAAATTCCAGTGATATTGAAGAAATAGAGGGAGCCGGGCGGTGGTGGTGCACGCCTTTAATCCCAGCACTCGGGAGGCAGAGGCAGGTGGATCTTTGTGAGTTTGAGGCCAGCCTGGTCTACAAGAGCTAGTTCCAGGACAGGCTCCAAAGCTACAGAGAAACCCTGTCTCCAAAAAAATCCAAAAAAAAAAAAAAAAAGAAATAGAGGGAAAGTGTTTGGCCACTTAAAACTGCCTTGTACATTTTTTTATTTTAAAGGCATTTGTAAATGTCCATACCTAAAATAAAGTGTAAAAAAGGTATGCTTTTATCCTATTACAAAAGTGAAAAAATGCAAATTAAATATGATCGAACCTACAAGGTTGGTAGAGTCCAAATCAGCCACATTTCATTTAGCGTAATGAATGGTACCATTTCCCAGAAGCCAAACTGCTGATGTTGCATTCCCCTCTTTTTGCTCTCGCTAATGAATATGTGCAAAGTAATGTGCTTAAAAAGAGCATAGTGCGTGAGAGCTCATGATGAAAAACTCCAATTGCATTCTCTCGAAAAAACTGTTACTCCTGCCCTTGTATCTGATGGGCACTACTTCACTCTCCAGTGAATTGCTTATATGCACATTTTAATTTATTTAACAACCTTAAGACTGCCAAACTATTTTTGATTTGTATATGTAGATTTAGTTGACTCACCTACTCTTCACTTCGCTTCTCTATTATATTCCACCTGAGATAATAGCAAGTGTGGTCACCTCTGTAACATTAGATAGCATTATCAACTTCCCTGTGTGGAATTATCAATCATATGTTCCTTTCCTCTTCTCCCTTGTTCAACAACAACAGTGCTCTCTCAGATCACTGATTCTTCCTTCCTTTTCATTTCCCAATTATAGTCACTTATACTCTTCTTTAGCAAGATGAAATTTATATTCTAATGTAATCGCAAATCAATAACGTTATTATTATTGGATTATATATTGATTCTAAGGGGTAAAATCCAAGAAGCTTTGCAAACACTGCTTAAACCAAAGATGTTTGCCCTAGACCCAAATGTTGATTGTCCGAACACTGTCAGACAACCTTGCTTATCCAAAACTCATCACTGTGTGTGCACAGTGATTTCATATTTTCTCCAGGGAGTTTTAAGTTGAAATGGTTTTTCCTCAGAACTTTGAAATTCTTGTGCTAACAAATATTAATCAAGTATATAACTCAGTTTACCTGTGATAGGCATGGTTTACATCTGTTACCAAGGAGACATGTGAGTGAAATGTCCTGTTTAGACAGTAAATTACATGGACCTCATAGCAACTAGCACCTGCTAAAAGAAAAAGATTGGAGTTGATCTTTGTTTCCATCTCAGGAACATATCTTGTCTTTAGAAATGTTTAGATTTTTCTCTTTGTCGTTGCTATTCCCTGCCCAAAGAAATTCAGAGAATACGAAAACAGTTTTTCCTTTTGTTATTATGATTATTACATTTCCTTTATTTGTCTCCAATAAATGGGAACATGTCTCCTTCATGGTTTTGTCAATATAAAATACTCACTTGGGAAATTAATGGAGAGAAGCATGCACACACCCAAATCTCATGGATCAAATCGTGATGACTTGATTATGCCAAAAGTTTCAGCCCATGTTAATATTTTCCAGTACCACAGATGAAAAATGATAGCATTTCTAGTAGACAGCGAGGAATTGATGCTGATTCCAAAAATCACAAAACCGATACCTGGGAGTGAGAATTAGGATTGAACAATGTGTTTAAAAGTCACGTCTCTTTCTTCATTTCCCTTCCACAAATTATTGTAACATTTCAGCCCTCACATTGCAAGATAACTTGAAAGGATAGGTAAAAGTAGAAAAACACTCCAATGTCATAGAACATTTCCTGTTGATTATACCACTCGGAAGAGAGAGGAGATCTAATAAAATGATATATTAAAATATCATTCTTGAAACTCTACCAGAATCCTGTGGCCACTGGTGCACAAAATATACTCTTTTATTCCAACAATTGTAGCTTTGGAAGCTAAAAGTGGTTATTTGGAGCATTTAAGTATTTAGCCTCAAACAGTTTAGAGAATTCCCAAAGGATTCTCCTTAGTACTTTCCTGGGGATATCTCCCTGACCTGGTGCTGGTAGATACTTTACCAGAATGTTTAAGCAGGCCCTTGAATCTATATGCATCAGAAGTTCTTAGAATAAGATGATCCCAGAGATTGAAGAGACTTGGGACTTGGATACTGATTCTTTAATAGAATACCATTTCTCTTCCATGAGACTAAATTGCTGAGCCACCAGGAAGATTTAGATATCAACTTGGACCTAGCAAGGATAAGCTTGCACAATAGGAGGGAAATCTCATTCTACAGGTATAAAAGATCACCAATATTGTATTGTATACTGTGATAAATCAGCCAGATTTCCCTTCAGAGACTTCCACCCGCAGCTGCTGGGAATGATACAGACTGTTAAGCCCCATCAGAGACTGCCTCAGCTGAACCTACCATGGTGGACAAAGGCAAAGTTTTCTCCCCAGAAAGAGTGTATGGAATATATACGTATTAGAGTACTACTCAGCAGTAAAAAACAATGACTTCTTGAATCTTCTGTTTAATGCTAAAGCTCTTAATAGTAGTTCTCATCATATAGTTTCTATACCAGCTTTCCCTGATGGATCCATAAGACATAAACTCATAGCCGGGCGGTGGTGGTGCACGCCTTTAATCCCAGCACTCGGGAGGCAGAGGCAGGCGGATCTCTGTGAGTTCGAGACCAGCCTGGTCTACAAGAGCTAGTTCCAGGACAGGCTCCAAAACCACAGAGAAACCCTGTCTCGAAAAACCAAAAAAAAAAAAAAAAAAAAAAAAAAAAAAAAAAAAAGACATAAACTCATGTTCTTGTCCTCTTCATAGTCCCAAGTCCTATCTGTGGGAACACAGATTAAGCACTAATTTCCATGATGATTTTCCCCATAACCTCTTCTGCTCTGTGCCATTTACATACTCCTTGGCTTTGCTCTGGTAACACAAGTTCATTCACTGGCTCTCGCTGCCATGTACCATAAGAACAGATCTTGCTCCAGAGCCTTGGTATGATACCTACTTCTCAATACACACATTGCTTAGCCATTTTCCTACTGCAAAAACCTCAGCTGTCAGTTATCCCCATGTCCCCAGTCCTACTTGTGATCACACAGTTATGTAACTGCCTTGCCTTGTGAGTGCCCCTATTCCATATACACCTCCTTTATCTCCAAATACAAAGCCCTAGACCTGAGTGCAGAATCAGTCATGAGTTTTCCTCATGACATTCAACTTATCCTCTGCTATCTCTGGACTAGCCAACTGTACATTGGCTTTGCATGGGAATTTTCCAAGAATAACACTTCACAGCCTCAAAACCACACTTCTAACCCAACCAGTAGTCATGCAAGTACTACATCAGATTTCATCAAATCCAAATTCATCTGATCCATCTCTACACTTCAGTTCGGCCCCGTGTTTGCAGGAATCTAACACATGATTGGCTTGGGACAAAAGACGGATACCACATGAGAACTGAAGGAGACTTTGAAAGGACAAACAAGACCCATACCCATTCAAACCAGACCATATGCCAGTATTATTAACTGTGTAGCAGACACAAAAAATCTCCACTAACCAAGAAGATATTTGCAATTGATACTTGCTGGAAAAAGAAGATCAGAGCTGCCACCGTGCGTCCCTGCATGTATGCACATTACCTCAGCTGGTCCGCCCGAGAGCCCCTAAGCGCAAACCCTAGTCCCGCACAAGGCCCCATTTCCACTCCGACAAGATGAAAGAAACCATCATGAACCAGGAAAAACTGGCCAAGCTGCAGGCACAAGTGCATATTGGTGGGCAAGGAACTGCTCGCAGGTAGAAGAAGGTGGTTCACAGAACAGCCACAGCAGATGATAAAAAACTGCAGTTCTCCTTAAAGAAGTTCTCTGGTATTGAAGAGGTGAACATGTTCACAAACCAAGGAACAGTGATCCATTTTAACAACCCTAAAGTTCAGGCTTCTCTGGTAGCAAACACCTTCACCATTACAGGCACACTGAGACAAAGCAACTGACAGAAATGCTTCCCAGCATTCTAAACCAGCTTGGGGCAGACAGTCTGACTAGTTCAAGGAGACTGGCTGAAGCTCTGCCCAAACAATCTGTGGATGGAGAAGCACCCCTTGCTACTGGAGAGGATGATGATGATGAAGTCCCAGATCTGGTGGAGAATTTTGATGAGGCTTCTAAGAATGAGGCAAACCGAACGGAGGCGACTTCTGAAGAACTGACACTTGAAGAAGTTACAGGAGCTGCTATTTTACATCATGGCTGCTTTGAAAAGGTCTTTTGTTTATGGATCTGATCAAATCTAGATCGCTAATATTTTTAAGCCCAAGCCCCTTGGACACTGCAGCTCTTTTCAGATTTTGCTTAAACACAATTCATTCTTTGCAGCGAATTAAGCTGAAGAAGCCTGGGAATAAAGTTTGGAAAAGGGTTAATAAAATTCTTTGCCTAGAAAAAAAAAAGAAAATCAGTTTTGTTGAATGGAATATTACTGGGAATACTCAACACATTCCAGTGTAGGCTTCATAACTAGCAGTAGCTGGCCAATGCAAACCTTATGCCATGTGTTCATTTTGTATTTTCGTCTTTCTAGTATTAAGATTTTTTTTCAGAGAGATAGAGAGAGCAAAGACTGAACAAGTGGGCAGGTAGAGATGTGGGAAACAAAGGGAGTAGAAAATGTTGTTGAAGGGAGAAATCATGATAAATTTATTTTATGAGAATTTTTTCAAATTAATCCTAGATTAATTTATACCTTTAATAGATTAATTATATCTCTAAAAGTTTGTACATATGAGAGGGACAATAACCACTCTGGCCCTTTAAGACTATATGTCTTGACTCTGGTTCTTTGCTCATAATGTGACATTCATCTCTGGTAGCTACGGAAACAAGAATTTTTTAAAGTCACTCTCTCATACTGGGCAGTCACTAGCATTTGGCCCTCATAGAAGGGAAGAGAGGCAAGTATTTTATGTTTTCTACATGGTTTCTGTTAAAAGCTTTCAATTTCAGGAGACATAGATGGTCAAAGAAGTCAATGACCTAAGATTCAACTCTTTGTTGATATCATGTCTATGTCAGTAAATCCTACTGAATAGAAGTACTGGGAATCCCTGTGTAGCTGTGAAGGCTCTGTAGCCTGTATTGAGCTTTATACATTTGTAGTTTCCTGAAACTGAGTATGTGAATTAGACTTTCTGTGGTTTTTTCTGTTTATTTAATGGGGTAATGATTTCGTGAATCTCATTGGAGGGTCAGGACTATCAGATGGGCTAATATCCCTGAAGAGTATAAATGAGGTTTCAACTAAGCAAAGCAGAGGAAGGGGTTGGTTTGTGTGAACCAGGGGTTGATGGTGAGACACCATTCTGAGCTGAAATATCTGCCTAACAGAACTTCTTTTACTGAAGGTGATTCAACTCTTGTGCGACTTCGTGTCTGTCCAACATTTCCTGCTATTTCTAAGATATTTATGATCTAGACATTTCTCAAATGGATCTCTTCCTCCTGGATAAACAAAGGTAAAAGCTTAAGATGAGCTTCATGGAAGGTTTCAGATTGGATCTTTATGAAGCATAAGCACCTCCTCCATGGGTTTCAGACATGGGCAATATTAAGTATTGCCATGCTAGCTCATTTGTCTTCCACAACAGAATTTTCTACCCTGATTCTGGTTGTGCTTCAAAACTCACTGATTCTGACGTCAAAAGGCTCAGATCTGCCTTAACAAGGAAGAGGACATGGGTAGGGTATTACTCAATTCATACTAGATTTTAAAGTCACCTTGCTGATATGACTTCCCAATTTAGTAGAGCTACTGCCTTCACCCTGTTAGGAAGTACATTCCACAGAGAATGTAGAATAGTGGGAAGCTAGTAGGGAAATTTTTGTGGCAAGGAGGTACAGTTTGTAGTGCACTCAAACCTTCTGCATTGGAGGTGGCAATGTTATCATGTACATGCCTGAACTTTATTTATGCTCAAGAACACAGTGATATCCTTCAGGGCATAGTTATTCATGAACATTGACCCTACATCCAAAGATATGAACCAATAAGTCATCTAAATAAGTTGGTGCATACAGTAAATGTATAGTATTAATTTGGTGCTGGAGAAGATAGTTTCTCACATAAGACAGTTGGGATACTTCATATTCAGCAATGAAATGAAGGTAATTTTCTAATGTGTATGTTTGAGTAAGTCATGGGAAATGATTGAAATATTCATGAGGGCTCATGTTTCACATACAGATTTTAACTTTGGTCACATAATAATAATTCAGGTTTTTCAATATGTTTTCTGATAGCATATGCACTAGCATGCACATGTAGAAATATAGCAGACAATATAGGTGAATTAAATTTGTGTAAGTTCACTACCATAATTTACAGATATTTTTGCATTCTTCTGCTTATACCTCTCAATTAAGCTATTTATCTTATTTATGTATTGTAAACACTGCTTAATTAAACATCATTTAACATGTGTTGTAAATTATTGAGTATTAATTCCAAGCATTAGCATGTTTAGTTAACAAATCTGCACATTTCAGCATTTGATAGATAAATAGTGAAATTGCTAATCAAACCCTCTTATAGAGGGGACTTTGGCCATAGGTATATTACTTAAATACAACTTTTTGTGACAGCCAGGACAAGGTATGAGAACTTATTGCTCTGTAAACCATGACTCATTTTGTTTTCCATTGTCCCTTTTGTTCCTGACTTGACTATATACTTGTTCAATTTCATCTTCAGACTTGCCAATGTGATGGAGTACCTCTTCAAGTTTAGTGGCCTCCTTTGCAGCCTATCAGCCTTGGTATTCGAGATAGTCATCGCAAGCAGCCAATTCTGGCGCCTCTGGGAATTCTATGACAAGTTTGTGCAGTTCGTGTCTTTCGGACTCTGGGAAGCTCACTACCCTCAAGAATTTAATGTTTCAGGCACTGTAACCAAGATTCTTGTGCACACCCCTATCAATTCCACATGGACCATTTCACCTGAATTTGAGTACGCAAGGACCCTGATAATGTGGGCTGTTTCGATGAAGCCCGTAGTTCTGATTTTCACTGCAATCGCCATTAATATTGGCTGCATGAAAGACCCATTTATTGAGATGCAGTTATTTTGCTACAAGGTTGCTGCCTTAGTTTTGTGTGTTAGCAGCATCTTCACATTTGTTTCTGTGAGCTGGAACCACTTTGTAGATCATTATGGCCAAACCACTCTTGACTTTCCACCTGACTTTCCGGTTAAAAAAGAAGCCTTAATAAGCAAACACAATACTGTTGTGTTCCCAATAGGGGTACTAATTGCCACCATGTCACTCTTTGGTGCTATCTTTTTTCTCTTTGAGATAAACTCTTTGAAACTAAAGAATCAGGTGAAGGCCAAGTGTGCTTCCGTAGTGGCCGAGGAAAAGATATGAAGTGAGAACTACATTTGCAACATCTGTCAGAAGATTCCTAGAAGAAAGTTCCTATTCATATAAAAACTCTTGTAGTTCTCAACTCATTCTAAATAAAGCATCAACTTTATTTTCTTGGTCTGTCTAAATGACTTCCTCCTCTGTCTAACCTGTCTCTTTCTTTGGGTATTTTCGTATCCTAATCTCTGAAGGCCATGATCATGCGTTCAGATATTTCCGACAGGCAGTAGCAGGGAAAAGTAATGGTGAAATGCATGTTGCAAAGATAGTTATCACAGGATAAATATCAAGTGAAAGAAGGTTTGTAAGGAAGCTGACACATAAACAGAAAAGTAAACACAATTCTGTCTGGAGACACTCTGAAACTCAGGTCTCCTGAAGGCAGAGCTGGACTTCATAGTGTTAGCTCTGCAGATAGTGTGTTCCCTTGTCATGTAGTAGGAAGACTATGCTGTACACTGGACAGTCATGCATATCTTTCTGTTTGTGAGTTTCACAAATTGCCAAGCATTCCCTGTGTGCTCTGATCGAAAATATGGTGTAAAGATCAGAGGGCTGCTTGTCCGAGTTGTTTTTCTTGTTTTTACCTTCAGAAACACTGGGTTCGAACCCACATTAAGCTTGGTGGCAAGCTTACATAGCCACTGGGCAATCTCACTAACTTCAAATATACCCCCACTTCACCTAAGGATATCCCATGCTTGGCATCCATAGAATGTAGACCATTTAATAAAGTAAAAGAAAATTGCTTGCAAATGGGTAGAACTAGAAAAGGTCATCCTGAGTGACGTAACCCAGACCCAGAAAGACAATTATTGTATGTACTCACTTATAAGTGAATATTAGCTGTAAGGTAACCATGATGCAATCACAGGCCCAGAGCGGATAACCATGCTACAATCATAGGCTCAGAGAGAAGCTAATTAACAAGGGGTCACAATGGGGCTTGAGAATCTCACTGTGAAAGGGTAATAGAATAGACATCACTGATGGATGGGACAGGGGTCTAGATGGGGGCAAGGAATGGGAACAGGATGGATCAGGTGAGGGGAAAATGGAGAGAGAGTACTGAGAGAGACAACTGGCTTCTGGGACATCTCTGGGATGAGATATAAACCTAGGAAAGTGGAAATTCCCAGCAATCTAACCCATTCCTCTCCATCATGCCTTGAACTCCATCTACTCTTCCTCCTCTGTTTCTCTACAGAAAAGGGTGGGCCTCCCATGGATTTCAGTCAATCATGGAATATCAAGTTGCAGTGAGACTAGGCATCTCCTGTTTTATTTAGGCTGGATGAGGTAATCTGGTAGGGAGAAAGGGTCCCCAAAGTAGGCAACAGCATCAGAGATAGCCCCTGTTGCCATTGTTAGGAGTCCCATAAGAAGACCAATCTACATGGCTGTAACACACACACCCACACACACACACACACAGACACACACACACACACACACATGCACACACATAGATACGTACACAGAAGGCCTAGGATTTCTGTTTTTCCTTGTTAGATTTACATATCTTTATTCACCAGGGCAATGTCTAACCACAAAGACCTATTTCCTGCATCTCTGCTGCTATATGGATTCCCTTCTTAATCCCATTAAAGCCAGGTGTTGTAATAGGAGCAGTGGGCCTGCTTCCCTAGCACCCTGGCCGCCTGCTAGCTTATGCCCGAAATAACAACACACAAACTCTATTCATTTAAACACTGCTTGGCCCATTTCTATCTAGCCTCTTCTAGGCTAATTCTCACATATTAATTTAGCCCATTTCTAATCATCTGCATAGCACCGCTAGTTGTGCTTACCGGGAAGATTCTAGCCTACGTCCATTTGGGTCGGAGCTTCATTGAGACTGCCCCAGAGAGCAGAACTATCAAGTCTACCTGGGAGCGGGGAGCATGGCGTCTCTGAGCTCACTTCCTCTTCCTCCCAGCACTCTGTTCTGTTTACTCCTCCCACCTATGTTTTAACCTGAGGCCAAGCAGTTTCTTTATTAAGTAACCAATGACCTTCCTCCATCAGCCAGGCCTACCAGAATAGTCTGCAATCCTCAAGTCCTGACTGTGGATGAGTATATTATACATTGGAATTCCCTGTTGCTTTTGACCATATCTTACTCTTCTTTTTAATCCTTTTTTTGCATAATAGTTCAGGTTTAATAATTAAAGCAATAATCAAATAACAACATATGTCAAATGATCAGAAGAGGTTAAGCAGCTTGTGCCACAGAAACAATATGTTATGTTTTGTGGGCTAAAGGGCCTATTGCTTCAAAAGCAACAGGAAGAACGTGTTTATAGCAGTAGTTGAAAATAAATAATAAATATGAGCATAGAAATATAGTAGGTGAAGATATTCTACACATGAAAAAGACAAAATATTCAGAAAATGATTAACTGGGCATATTTATTTATTTATTTATTAAAGATTTCTGTCTCCTCCCCACCACAGCCTCCCATTTCCCTCCCCCTCTCCCTCCCCCAATCCTTCTCTCTCATCAGCCCGAAAGGCAGTCAGGGTTCCCTGCCCTGTGGGGAGTCCAAGGACATCCCACCTCCTTCCAGGTCTAGTAAGGTAAACATCCAAACAGCCTAGGCTCCCACAAAGCCAGTACATGCAGTAGGATCAAAACCCAGTGCCATTGTTCTTGACTTCTCAGCAGTCCTCATTGTCTGCTATGTTCAGCGAGTCCGTTTTTATCCCAGGCTTTTTCAGACCCAGTCCAGCTGGCCTTGGTGAGTTCTCGATAGAACATTCCCATTGTCTCAGTGTGTGGGTGCACCCCTCGCGGTCCTGAGTTCCTTGCTTGTGCTCTCTTCTCCTTCTGCTCCTGATTTGGACCTTGGGGTTTCAGTCCGGTGCTCCAATGTGGAACTCTGTCTCTGTCTCTTTTCATCGTCTGATGAAGGTTAATATCCAGGAAGATGACTATATGCTTTTCTTTGGGTTTACCTTCTTATTTAGCTTCTCTAGGATCACGAATTATGGGCTCAATGTCCTTTATTTATGGCTAAAACCAATTATGAGTGAGTACATCAGGAGACTGCTTCCTATGTATAACCCCAGCAGCATAGACATTAAGGGCATCATTGAATAAATGGGACCTCCTGAGACTGAGAAGCTTCTGTAAAGCAAAGGACACTGTCACTAAGACAAAAAGGCAACCCACTGACTGGGAGAAGATCTTCACCAACCCCGCAACTGACAAAGGTCTGATCTCCAAAATATATAAAGAACTCAAGAAACTGGACTGTAAAAGGCTAATCAACCCAATTATAAAATGGGGCACTGAGCTGAACAGAGAATTCTCAAAAGAAGAAGTTCAAATGGCCAAAAGACACTTAAGGTCATGCTCAACTTCCTTAGCGATCAGGGAAATGCAAATCAAGACAACTTTAAGATGCCATCTTACACCTGTCAGAATGGCTAAAATCAAATCCACCAATGACAGCCTTTGCTGGAGAGGTTGTGGAGTAAGGGGTACACTCATCCATTGCTGGTGGGAATGCAAACTTGTGCAACCACTTTGGAAAGCAGTGTGGCAGTTTCTCAGGAAATTCGGGAACAACCTACCCCTGGACCCAGCAATACCACTCTTGGGAATATACCCAAGAGATGCCCTATCATACAACAAAAGTATATGCTTAACTATGTTCAGTCCAATCCTTTCTAAGCCAATATTTATTCTTTGCATACAATTTGAACTCAATCACTGCTAATAAATGCTTCTACCTTAAGTCCAAATTCCATCTGGTACCATCTAATTCTCTTTCCTAGGCAACCCATTTTGAAACAAATGGGAAAAACTAACTTTCAAGTTATTTGTCCAAAATCATCCCTGATACCTACAAACAAACCTGTGGAAGATTCCTATTGATGCCTGCATAATATTTCAAAGTTGGCTCAGTAGTAGCATATCATTAGAATCTCCGACCCACCTTGAATTAGGAATGGTTTTATTTGTTTTACAAATACGGAATGTCAGTCTTAAAGTGTCGCAAGACTAAGCCCCTGTTGGGAATCCTAATGATGATAGTATAAAGAATAGCCTTCTGGTTGGGAGCCCTAAGTTTGAATGTAACCTTTGGAATGAACTTTCCATTGTCATTGTAACAAATGGCACATACCTTGTAATGACCCAAATATATTATCTTATATCTCTGTATTACAAAATCTTGGTAAAATTAGCTTGTTCCTCGGCTTCATATTTCACAACCCAAACTGCTGGCCAAAGAGGAAGCTTTGAGAAAAATCCATTTCCAGACTTATTGAAATAATTTAGTTCTTTGTGGTTGTTGGAGTAGAGCCCCAATTTCCTTGCTGCCTCCACGTCTTCTCATGCTCTTCATGTTCTCATATCTTGCACTTTACTTCGGTCTCTTTTGGTACTTCTTTGGCCTTCCTCTTTTATGGCATCCTCTTTCCTTGTTCATAAGGGTTCATATGATTATGATGGACTTGCTTGAGTAATCCAGGTTACCATGGTCAGGACCCATTTTCAGAATTTCATTGGCAATGTCTCTTTGTGGCAATACCTGCATCAGTGTTCCAGTGATAAACTGGAATTGGGAGTATAGGAGAGGCACTTTTAAAATTCAGCCTACCACATCTAAAGGCCTGTATGTAAAGGAAATGACAGTTCCAAGGATATACCAAGCGGGGTATGTCCAACATATTAGGTATTGCTAACTTTGGTCACTGCTTCTAAGAACTTGCTACGTTAGGGTGTAGCAGTAGAGAAAAATCCAACAAATAACATAACCTTTTTACACTGATCCCTCATCTTCTTGAGATACACCCCACCATGGAACAAATACCATACATTGTTCTTTATGGGCAGTATTTCCTAATTTTTGTCATGGCAGTATACACCCAATTTGTAGGACTCTCCTCTCTAAGTCCTATCCCATGTATTCCATCTGGGATGTGGTCCTCAGGAATTCATATTTCTTAACAAACCTCCAGATCATCTTACCCTAAGGGAAGAAAGAGAGGTACATTTTCATAAGACTCAGATTGTGGCCAGCCAGTAAGTCTCTGTGTTTGCTGTTCCCTCTGCCTGAGTTACAGTTCCTCATGTTCTTTTCAGTTTTAACTCCTCCCAATCCTTCAGGATCTTCTGTGTTCCTTTCTCCCAAGAAGAACATTCTCTGACTGTCTTATCTACTCAAGACTGTCCTCTCCCTAATTATATTTCATCCCCTGACTGTTTTCATTTCCTGCATAGTCGATCATAATCTGCACATGTTTTATTAAAACATATACTTCTTTCTTATCTACCTCCCAAACTAGCATACAATATTGAAAAAGACAAGGACACTTTGTATTTGTCTCGTGTCTAGTGAACTATTCGATGTTCAAGAAGTGATCACTGAATAAATGAATGAATGAATGAATGAATGAGCAAACAGCAATGAATTCCTGCGTGTCAAAGCCCACTCTTTAATTAGTCAAAGTCTGTGAGAACATAAACACTACCTAGAAGCCCATTTGTTGATTCCTCTATTTTCCCCAGAAGAATATGAGGGGGGAAACATCAACCAATTTGGATGAATAAACTGTTGCTATGCAAATCCAATAGTCAGGTACAAAGCTGATATTTCAAATAGACTTGTGCAAAACTGATATTTCAAATATTAAAGAAAAGTAAAACATTTGTTTTACTAGCATTTATTGAATTCACTAGCAATCTAACCATATGGCGGCTGGTTATCGTTGTTATTTGCTTAAGTAAGAACACAAATTGTGTAGAATTTTATATAAACAACATTGGGTAATCTAAACTGTGGGCTAAAAACATCAGGAGCTTTTCTCTTAGTTATTGCAGTTGCTGAGTATAAGTACTACAATTTTGCCAGCTGATGTTTCCGTTAAACTGATTTGGCTGACATATGTTATGGAATGAATTCCTGAGGATGAGCAAAGGGTGTGCTTTCTTCTTCCTAAAAGTCTTTTCTTTTTCTCTCTTCTGTGCACCCTAGGGCTAACATTATGAGCTACATCATTCAACTTTCCATGTCACTAACTTGTGGTTCATTCCATCTAACAGAAAATGCCCGGAGATTAAATAGTAAAGAGAAGACTTTAACATAGCAAAGTTATTATTCCACTGGCTCTCTCCCATACCATTCTTCTAATAACAAAACTCCTGTTAGGAAGGACAGTGAGATGGTTCAGTTCAGAGGACAGAGGGCCTAGCTGAGGAACCCTGGTGATCTGAGTTCTACACCCAAAACTCACATAAATGTGGAAGGAGAGAACCAGCCCTCGGAGTTGTCCTCTGACACATGTTGTGGCCCATACACACCTCCCTACACACATCAAATACCCACACACAATAAAAATAAATTAATAAAAAAATCTAAAATTCTTTGTTAGGAACTCTTCTTCACTGCTTGTGATAGTTGCAGTCCCTGCTTGCCTCAATGGATGCTAAAAGTACCCTGATGGTGTACACACTCTGTATTAGTTATTTGTCTTGTTACTGTGACAAAATACACTGACAAAACAACTTAAAGAAGGAAGGGGGAGATTCAGTCACAGTTCCAGGGTACATTTCTTCCAAGAAGGACCTATGACATGACTGACAGCTGGATGATGAAGTAACTGTTCACTTTGCACACACTGTCTAAAAGCAGACAGAGGAACCCTAGTGTTTAGCATCCCTTTTCAGTATGTCACGGGAGCCCTTTGGATGGAGCCTAGTACTTCAACAAAGCTCATTCACATAAGCATGTATCATTTTCCCTCACTGCAGAGAGTCGGCTTTCCACAAATGGGGTTTAAATTTTTGATGTGTCTCAGCTTTAATACTAGAATTTTACAGAAATACATGAGGATTTACATGAGAAATTCCTTGACTCTTTAGTGGGAAAAGACATCAGTAAAGTGAAAACACTAACATAACCTTATCTATATCACCTCCTAGAAATAAAAATCCCAACAAATTAAACACTTGATCATTCTTCCAAGTTCTCATCTTTATGAATCATAGCTAAAGTCAGACTTCCCACATCAACGGATAGAATCTAGATAACCTCTCATAGGCATATTCAGAAGTTAGCATAATATAGATTATCTATCATGGTGACTGAGCAGATGGCTTTTCTCTTAGGTAATTCTAGATTCTCTCAAGTTGACAGCTAATGTTAACCATCACACACTGGTATCTCAACATTCCTCAACAGTTTCCTCAACTTTATCCATACCTTAAATTCACTCCTTTAACAAAAAGATGCATTCAAAATTCCCAAGTGAGTAAACTATCTTATGCTTGGATTTGGACCTATATTCATTTTTCTTAACCCAATCCCTTTTCTCATGGGCAATATAGAGGCTAGAGAAGGTGAAGGGGGTGGGGGGGGGAAATTCCCTGGGATATTGTCTCAATACCAGCTGTTTGTGACTACCAAGGATGGCAGGCAAATGCCTTCCATGGGTCTTTCCTTCCGTCTTCTTACTTCTGGTGGTTTAAAAGATTGAGGATGGTAAAATAAAAATAGTTTACAATTGGACGGAGATTTTCTTTTCTACTAAGAAATTAGATCCAAGAGCTTGAAGCTAATTTGAATTTCTTTAAATGAGAAAGCTTAGCTTGAGTACTTACTTTTGAATGCTTAATTGTTCAGCTTTGGAGCGTTTTCATTTATTTTTGAGTGATAATAAATCATTTGAGTAGCCTATTTTGTTTATAAAGTGCTTCATTTGGCTACATTTCAAGAAATGCAACATGGCAAACAATACTTGTAATATGAATGGTTCAGAAAACGAACAAAGAGCTGATAGAGCCTCCATTCTTTGCATAAGTATAAATGGACCCCAGTTCTTGAATAAAGCTTTCCAGATAAGCATGTATCATTTTACATAATTGCAAAGGGTCTGATTCCAACAAATAGGTAGTAAAATCCCTTATGCCTGTTGACATGATTCAATTTTTATACTAGGATTTTATAGAAATACATGAGGACTTGTACATGGAAAATCTTTGGCTTTTTTAGTAGAAAGCCATCAATAAATAGGAAACACTAACATAGCCTTAACTCTAACACATTCTAGATATAAAAATTCCATCAAGCTAATTCACCTGATCATGCTTCAGGTTTCTCATCTTTAAGGCAAAAGCAATAAAACTTTCCAACTTCATAAGCATTGAGATGTGTACAATTCTTGTAAAGCAGATCTTGAGACAAGAACTGGAGAACAGATGGTTCACTTAGGAGGCAATCCCTGGAAGCAGAAATTAGCAAAGTGGAGTATGAGAAAGAAAAAATTACTACAAAATACTATGTGCATGAGTGTGTTACCACTGTGGTTAATTTGAATTAAACACATCAGAAGTTCTCTTAGCATCCAGAAAAAATGTTCCACACACTAAGATCAGGGCCTTGATCTACCCACATCAGAGATGTTTCTTCTTGCGGTAGATGGGAATCAGCATAGAGGCCCACAACTAGACAATGTGCAGAGAATGTGAGACTTTGGAGCAGTCAAACTTAAATTGGATGCCTCCATCAAACCTCTCCTCTCAAGACTCAGGGGTCTATACAGAAGAGGAGGTGGAAAGATTGAAAGAGCCAGAGGAGATAGATGACTCCAAGGAAATGGTATCTTCTAGATACAAGACTGGTGTGCACATGAAGTCACAGAGACTAAGACAACACACACCAGACCTGCACAAGTTCAAACCAGACACAATGTCAGCAAGAAGAAGGAGAAGTACACATGAAATGCTATTTGCAATTGATACCTGCTGGCAAAGAGAAAACAAGTTTTCTCCAATGTACTGGGTATAAGTCATCCATGCTCCAGGGCAAACCTTACACCCATGAGCAGTTGACCAACACAAATGAACCCAATGATATTTTTGTGCTCTTTTTTGCTGTTGTTTTACTTTGTGTTGTCAATTTTTTTAACTTTTATTCTGCTCTCATTTTTAACTTTTATTTTGCTTACATTCGAACCACAATTTCCCCTCCCTCCACTCCTCCCTGTCCCTTTCTCCACTTTCTCTCTCCCCCAGATCAACTACTCCTCTCTTTCTCTTCAACAAAAGGCAGACCTCTTAGGGATATCCACTAAACATGGTCTAACAAGAAACAAGACTGGGCACAAACCCTGGCTATCTTTTATAACAAGACAAGGCTCATAACAGTGGGACCTGATGGGAGGAGATGAAGAGACACACAGACAAATATTAGGTGGAGTCAAGGGAGCCCAACAGAAAAAGAAAGAAGCCAGAGGAGTCAAGGACACAACAAAAATGTGGCCCACAAAATCAACTAAGCAGACCTCATAGGGGCTCACAGAGACTAAAGTGACAAACACAGACCCTTCCTGTATGGGTATGAGCTAGGTCCCCTGCATATATGTGTTATAGTTGTATAGCTTGTTGTTTTTGTGGGATCCCAAACATTGAGAACAGGAAGGTATTTCTAACTCTTTTGCCTGCTTTTGGAACCCTCTTCCTCCTACTGGCTTTCCTCTCCCAGCCTTGAAATCCTTGATATGAGGGTTTGTTTGGACATATTTTTTTTGTTTTATTGGTCTTTTTCTTGTTTGTTTTTATTTTTGTGGAGGTTTTTTCTTTCTTAGTTTTTGTTTGTTTGCTTTCGGTGGGTTTTTTTTAGAGTTTTTGTTTTGTTTTGTTTTGTTTTGTTTTGTGAGAGAGAAACATAACTTAAAGTTAGGTGGGTAAGGAGTGGGGAGGACCTGGGAAGAGTTGTGACACGAGAAAACATGATCAAAATATATTGTATGGAAAAAATTAATAATAAAAAATAAAAAATGTTACTCATAAGTGTTCTGAAGCCAGGTGGTTGGTCATTGACTAAAGTATTAGTTCAATTAATTTCTACTTGTGGAAGATTACTATCAGATGTCAACTCTCTAGCACTTCTTCTTCCAGTCATGTTTATACAGATGTTGAGAGGATCCTCTGGAACCCTAAGACAAAAAAAATGTTTCATCGCTTTAAGATTGAACACCTTTAGGGCACAGAAAAGAAAGCTGTGCCCTAAGGCTCTGGATGCAATAAGGGTCAATGTTTATATCACAAAAAATATAGTTTAAATAGATTTGTTTAGGGCCCAAACTAAGGCAAATGTGGTAGAGAAGGGAAAAGAGAAAGGTTTTGAAAGACATCCGAGATCCAAGTAGCACAATTTATGACTACTGAAAAGGAAAGAAAACTGTGGAATAAGCTTTATATAGGTCTAGTAAATGGGAATGAAGACAGTTTCCTTTTTCATAGTAGAACAGGTGGCAATATGAGTCAGTGATGCTTCTTCATGCAGAATTATTTTGGAATTAGGAACATTTACTTCTCTCTGTCTTATGTTTTCTATATAGAAAGATATCCATGAGTGTGGTCTTTCAGACCTCTTCATCTGAGAATGACTTATTTGTCTGACATGAGATAAGAAAATGTGTTTGCACAACTCTGTCCTTGCCTCCTCTCCCTTTACCATGTTAACCTGTTCTGCTGGTTCATTTTAATTATCAACTGGACACAATCTAGAATCACATGGTAAGACTCTTAGTGAAGGGTTATCTAAATTGGATTGGACCATGGGAAGGTCTTTGAAGGTTTGCCGTATGTGAATTAAATTGGGAAGATAAAACATGAGTAATAAAATCTCATGGACTGAAATTTGGGTTCAACTTGAAGGTCAGAAAGACAAAACAGCCAGCCACTGGTTCTTACTTCTACATCAGTTCAAAATGGCAATCCTGCCTCAGGAATCTCAGAATGAGACTGTGTCTGTGACCTGTCTCCTCCCATCTTTTATTCCTCTTCAGGGCTGGGAATAAAAGCGTATACCACTGAGATTAAAGGCATGCACCATCCATTTCTATGGAAACTAGTGTGGTTACTGAGATTAAAAGTGTGTGGTACCACTGCCTGATCTGTAAGACTGACCAATGGGGCTGTTTTACACTCTGATCTTCAAGAAAGCTTTATTTATTAAAACACAAATGAAATGCCACTACATTTTCCCTTTTTGTCTAAAATAAAAAAGAAGGCTATAACTAATATAAGAAAAACTATATATAATAAGTACAATAACTATATTAATATATACAGGTAATAAATAAATCAACAATGTCTAGTCTATTTGCATTTGACAAATTCAGAGAAAACACTCCATATCTATGTTATTTTGGTGAGTTCAACATCTTGTACCTAAGTTACTTTCTATTATAACTTGCTTTCTGCATCAGAAAAACAAGGAAAACTATAACTATCTAGCTCTCAACTCCCTCAGAGACCCAAGAAGGAAATAATATTAACTAAGTAAGCAGGAAGTGCAAGCAATAGGCTTCCAAAATATGTGAGAAATAACAGAGACAGCTGGCTACCTGGACGTTGGGGCATCAACCGTTTTTGGCCTACAGTCCTAGCATATCTGACAAATTTTTCTGTGAAACAGGATATTTTGAAGGGCTGTTGCTCCTTGTTTTGACAATGTTTGGCAGTCACTTCTTTTTATGTCCTGCTTGCCTAATTGGGAGAGTATACTGTCAGTAGTCAAGGTAAAAGCATTTTATTGCCCAGTGGCTTACTTTTTCCATAAAGAAATTAACTCCATTGGAGTTCTTTCAATGCCCATTATCTTCTCTGAAGTAGATTGGTGCTTCCAGGAGCTGACATGCCTTATGGTCATAAAAAAGGAACCTGGGTTATTGAAATATCTTAAATGCTATATTCTGTAGATCTCTGAAGTGTTTGAAGATGATCTGTCTATCCAAAAAAACATCTTTGTTTGACCTTGAAAACATATTCAAAATGACTACAAGTTTGACTATATTAGGTGATTAACTACCAATCTACATTTCCTTTTTTATCATAGACAGTGATAAAAAATTTTCAAAAACTAGGAACATTACTAAATGAGCTCTATAGGTAGAATATCTTAAAGAAGATTTTAAAATGTATGTATAGTATGTCTTATAAAATTAATCTCAAATTTGTATCAAAATATAAAATTTGTATACAACATATAAAAGTCCAATCCAATGTAAAACATTTAAAATTAATAGTTGTTTTTTAAAAGTAGATTCAATAATCTACCTTTTCATCTTATCATATCTATATCCCCACTTTTTCCAGAGTATATTCAATTATCTACCATTTTATCCAATCATATCTATATTCCCCCTTTTTTCAAGACAATCACCTTGAATCTAATTTCCTTTGTTTAGTTTTTTTTCTGACCATTATCAATAATAATTTGCAACTAACACACTAAACCAAAACAAACATCCATAACCCATTTGGGGAGAATGTGGAAGTAATTTTCTAGGTTATTTCCTGCTGATTGGGAACATTGATAATCTTATGGGGACCCAAAGAAAATTTAGGATTATGGTCAAGTTCTGACTGGAGTATTCTGTGAGGCTAGATCATCTCAGCCAGCAATCTTGAAGCTGTTCTGGATGTAGAACTACGAGGAAACTGCAATAGAGGTACTCTAAAACATTGGATCATCTGGGCCATCCAATCCTATTGAAATTTTTCAGGAGGCCTTCCTTGTTCAAACTTTATTTTTCTTAACCCAGAATAAATCTACATACAGCCTCTCACTTCCTGTGGAAACAAAAGCAAAACCACATCTCCAAAGTAACATATGCTTTGTCTTACATTTTGAAGTCAAGGCATTTTCAGAATATATATAAATAATTGAATCAGTCTAACAGCATTTATAGTCAAATGTCTTTCAGCAGCAGTTGTTCCTTCTTCAGCACTCAAACAATTCAAAAACAACACAAAAACATGCAGTATCCAGATTCTCTGTATATTTTCAATCTTCACAAGGAAGCTAAGACAGGGTGGATGGGAACTGGAGTGCTAGTTTTTTCTCCCAAACCCAGGTGGCTAGGTTTGAGTTCCAATTCCTAAAGCTATGGTTCCAATCCCAGCTCTGGCCTGGGCTTGTGGCTAATAAGTCTCAGGTAAATGGGGTTTTTTTTGTAAATTTATGCCACAAAAGTTGGGCATCAAATGAAGCATGATTAATAAAAGATCAGGGACTGAAATTGGGATTCAACCTGAAGGTCAGAAAAGCAAAACAGTTAGCCATTGACTCTTACCTCTACCTGAGTCCAAAATGGCAATTCTGCCTTTAGGTATCTCAGAATGAGACTGTGTCTGTGAGCTGTCTCATCCAATCTTTTATTCCTCCCTAGGGATAGGATTAACGACATGTAACCCTGGGATTAAAGGCATGCACCACCCAGTTTCTTTGGTGAACTAGTGTGGCTACTGGGATTAAAGGTGTGTGTCACCACTGCCTGGTCTATAAGGCTGACCGGTAGGGCTGTTTTACTCTCCGATCTCTAGGCAAGCTTTATTTATTAAAATACAAATGAAATGCCATTACAGGAAGACCCAGCCCACCATAGGTGATGACATGGATTTGGGTTCTGGACTGTATGAGTAGAAAAAGTGTACTAAGTAATAAACATGCATACATTTATTTCTTTCTGCTCCTGACTGTGGATGAGATGGAACTATCTACTTCAAGTCCCTGCCTTAACTTACTCAAAATAATGAAACTAGAAGCCAAGTAAACCCTTTTTGAAAGGATATTTAATAACAGCAACTGGAAATTAAACTAGGTTAGATACCTGTAGAAAGTATTGGAGTTTGCTTGCTTTCATCCCTATTCTTGAATAAGAGGTTTGTGGTTGCTAGAAATACATGTCAATTACAACAGTCAGCCTGATTTATTATGTTAATCAATGTGAAAAATTCCATTTGTCTCTTGGGAGGCAGAGGCAGGAGAATATCTGAGTTCCAGGAAAGCCAGGACTGTTACACAGAGAAATTCTGTCTCAAAAAAAAAATCAAAAAAAGAAGAAAAATAAAAAAGAACTCCATTCATGGGCCATCAAGATGTCAAGATGACTCAGCAGATGAAAGTGCTTGCTGTACTACAAGTCTAATGACCCGAGTTCAATCCCCCAGAACCCACGGTGCAAGGAGGGAACAGAGTGAAAGTTATTTTTGACCTCCACATGTGGAACACAAATGCCAAACACACATACACACACACACACACACACACACACACACACACACACACTGACAACAAGAACAACAAAACAATTATAACAATTTTAAAATTCAAAAAAGAAATCCACTTATCCTAAAATACAAGCCACATTCTTGAATATCCTAAATGTTGACTTTCCTTGTGGGTTTAAAAGCTGGTAATGTATAAAGATGCTGCTAGTACTTCTGAACCCCTCACAAATGAACACCAACCAGAAAGAGCTAGCAAAGTCAGCATATAAAGTACAGTTCATTTTAGAAAGGCCTTGATAGTAAACAAGAGAACCCTGGCAATGTTTTAGGAATATGCTACATTTGGGAAATTGAGAAATTAGAGACTTCACATTTCTAGGAACTTAAACAGAAAGAGTCACATTTCCGGAAAATGACCTTAATCGACCAACATTCAATAATATATTTAATCAGAGTACATAGGCAGAATACATTTGAATTCTGGAAATACAAAAGGAAATGGAAAACAAAATATTTCACTTTTGAATAGAATGCCTTTTTAGGACATCAAATTCACCAAAAGGGACAGTATTTTCTGGCTATTTCTCTTTCAAGGCCAGACAACCAATTTTCTCTGTTACCAGGCATCTTGGCAGAATTATCTCTTGGTGCTTGAGAAGGCCTTAGGAAATTAATCCAGTTCCCTTATTTTTCTGTCCCCTGAAACCAGGGTAGACAAAGAGTTTCATAAAGGGTCAGCTTGTACATATTTAGGGCCTTACAGGGTTTGCCCCACAATTCAACTCTATCCTTCTCTCACTGAAAGCAAGCATCGACAGTATCTTAACAGAATGGATACAACTGTGTGCCAAAAATATACAATTTGAATAAAATAGGCACTAAACTAGATTCCATTTGCAGGCTGTCTGCCATACCCTTGCTTTAACCCAATGATCCTTAAAATACGATGTGAGGGATGGCACCTGTCCCAAACAAGAATTTGTCAGTGTCTCCAATAAAATAGTACAGAAACTAATAGTAAATGTCTAAAAGTCTTTATCATAGCAACATAAAAGCAGATGAGAATGAAAGGTTTCTCAATTCCGTCTCCAAAGGCACCTCCCTATAATATACAGATTTCACAGTCTACGAGAATGACTTCATGCTTTTTAGCCTTGAAGCACAGGATCACATCTGTGGCCTTGAGTTTTTTGAGTCTTTTCACAGAATTAGATGATGGCATGCTAAATGATTTTCTGTCAGGGCATAGAATAGATTCCTTCAGTCTCTAAACTCTGCTCATATGTCTGGTCTCATTAGGATCCAGGATGCTGCTCAATACCAGCCTACCTTTTCTCAATTATTTGTTTAGGATCTTGCAACTTTTGTAACTTGAATAGATGTGAAAAAAAAAAGCTAGAGACAAAAATCAATGCCAGGTATTTGGCAGAGTTGCTGTATTATAAGTATAATCCATGTCTTTCAATGAAACAAAAGTGCATTATTCCAAATACTCTATCTCCCCTTCTTGTTCTTACTCTACACAAATAAATTTTCAATCCACAGTTACATAAGACACACACATACATGCATGTGTGTGCATGCACACGCACACACACACGCACACACACACACACACACACACACACAGAGAGAGAGAGAGAGAGAGAGAGAGAGAGAGAGAGAGAGAGAGAGCTATTAAAATCCAGTGAGTAATGAGGGAAAATGTAATGTCAGTGTAAGATAGAGCTGCTAACAAAATTTGCAGAGGCCTGCGAGTCTAAATTATGCCAAAGATTCATTGACTGTGTAAGCAAGATCAGCTTAAAGAATGGGTACTTTAAAATGAATGAAAAATATCAATTCCTAAGTGAAAAAGAAGACTCTGGTTAATACAATTGAGCTGGTGAGATAAAACAACCTCAGAACAGTAGGTCAAGGATCAGTTTTAGACATAGTTGTTTAAATTATATTTCAAGGACATTTAGATGCTTAACAGTCTCAATTTAGATTTCACTAATTTAGTGGCATTGGTGAATGATTTGTTTACTTTGGGTCAATGTTTGTTCTGAATAAATTCTACATAGAGTGGAGATAATTGATGTTACATATCTATTATGGGCTTTGGTTCATATCCATGGACTTATCTTCAGCTTTATTGCTTTCTTTTTCTTTTTGTTAGAGTCCAGAAGAACCTTTGTTAGGTGACATGGTAAACTTACATGCTTTATTTCGTTTCTAAATATGTGTATGAAACAAATGACACTTGTTAAGAAGTGTCCCATAATTTGGATATCCTATGGTTCTGGTGATCATTTCTTTTAATTAGTCTACAACTCTGAGCTTTGATTGGTTGTGGTTTTCTGTAATGGTCTCTGTATGCTTCAAAGAGAAGTTTCCTTGTAGGGGTGAGGACTAAACTTACCTGTGGGGTAGAAGGACAAATGTGTAGAATGTAGTTAGCAATCACGTTGATTTAGAAAAGCGGCAGTTGTAGGTTCTCCTCCAAGATTTATTACTTCCCCAGCCCTGGGTGATTGACTAAATTTCCAGGTTCAGGCATGATAGCCATCTTGTGGACTGGGTCTCAAGTACAATGAGAGAGCTATAGGTTACCACTCAAGTATGTATGCCCTTACTGCCCCCTTAGGGTTATCCAGCCATGCTGGTCATTGATGTGCTTCAGAAGTATCATAGCAAGGTAGGACTGTTGCTTGTTTCTCTCCTTTAAAAGCATGCATGATCCCTTGTAGTACCATGAAAGCTAGTCATCACGGAGGAAGGTTTCAAATCAGTTCTATCTCTGCGATCTCTGATCCCAGTGTCTGCAGTACATCATGGTGTCTTCACCAGTAGGTACTTACCTTCCACTTCTGGGAGACAACCAAAGACAATATCAATAGGCTATAATGTGGATTAGTATCTAGAATATATTACAAAGTTAAAAATTAAAGAGATTTTTTAAAAAATGATCCATAAAAAATGGGCCGGGGATCTAAACAGACAGTTCTCCAAAGAAAAAGCAGAGAAAAAAATATTTCAAAAAAATGTTCATCATACATAGAAATTAGAGAAATGTAAATCAAAACAATTTTGATATTTCATCTTACCCCAATCAGAATAGCAAATATTAACAAAAGACCAACAACAAATGCTGGAATGGGTGAGGGGAGAAAACCCTCATTCACTATTGATGAGACTGTAAACTGATGCAACCACTACGAGCATCAGTGTGGAGAATTTTAACGTGCTAAAAATAAATAAAAAAGAGCTAAAAAATAAACCAACAGTAGGATCCAACTATACCAGCTTTGGCATGTACTCAAAGGACTCAACATTGTGCTCCACAGACTTATCCAGATGAGCTCAGGCTTGCTCATGGCTACTTTAATCACGATAGTCAGGAAATGGAAGCAGCCTAAAAGTCCTACAGCTAGCATACACAATGGAATACTATTCAAACGTAAAGAAAAGTGAAATAATGGTTGTAGTAAGCTTTCTTATGGATTGTCTTGGACCACTGGCCCACAAATAATGGCATGGAGACTTATTATTAATTATGAAAGCTTAGACTTAGCTTAGACTCCCCCCCCAACTAGTTCTTATAACTTAAATTAGCCTGCTTTTATAAATTTACATTCTACCAGTTACCTGGTAGCTCAGTTACCTCTCCTCTCTGACTTGTTTTGCACCTCTCTGGACTTCCTGCCTCTCTTCTTCCCAGAGTTCTATCTCCCCCAGAAGTCCTGCCAATATATTCTCTCCTGCCTAGCTATTGACTGTTCAGCAGTGTCACATCTTCACACAGTGTAAACAAATATTCTCCCACACATAAACTTTGCCAATAAATGGATGGAACTAGAAAAACTCATATTCAATGAGGTAACCCAGACCCAGAAAGACAAGTATCCCATTTTCTCTCTCAGCTGATCTTCAGGTGTGAGTAACTGCAGTAACCAGGAAAGCTAAGAGAGAACCATTACAGGGAGAGTGATGGAGCTATAGAGAGTAATAAAGTGCTGCAAGGGATTTGATGGGGGAAATGGGAAAATGGTGTGGACTCGAATTTGGGCATAGGAACAGATAATTACAGATGAAGGAGAAAGGAAAGCAAAACGATAGTGAAGATATCTGAAAACACCATAAAAAAAGCCCACTGTTAACTAGCTAAAACATTTTAATACACACATCTCTGTATATGTAGTTTAAATAATCCTTTTTCCCTGGACTGAAACAAGTCTCTCTCCAAGATCCAAAGACTATTTAGCAAAAACCACAACATGAAGCATGAACGGCCCTCTTTGGAGTGCTGGTCAGGGTTGTCCAAGGGACTCCCAGTACATTAGTGACTAGGAATTTTTAATTACTTTATAATTTATATCCAGAGTATTGAAACTATTAGGTATACACTTAGTTAAAATATTCACCAAGAGGGAATTAAAAAGGTGGAGTTACTGTGGGAAACATTATTGAGTCTCCCCAAAAATAAGAATAAAATTATCATATGATTTACCAGTCCTACTTCTGAGAATATATTCAAAATAATAATAAATGATATTTCACAGATATTTTTTGCATACTCACATTCATAGTAATATTAGACAAAAATCCAAGAGGTATATGCAACTCAAATATCCATTGATTGATAAATTGGTAAAGAAAATGGGCTGAATATGTATAATAAGGTATTATTTAATCTTAAAATACAAAGAAATCCTGTCACATGGCACCACATGAATAAAATTTGAGGACATTATGCTAAGTGAGATAAACTAATAACAAAAATAAAAATACTACATAATTCCAATTCTCAAAGCTATTTTATAAGAAGAAAAATTGTAGAGACCTATTGCATAATAATGTAAGTATAATTAATGCTACTGAACTGTTGAATTATAAATGAGTAAAATAGTACATTTTGTGTTTTCTAGCATAATTTTAAGAATTTATTAATTTTAGAAAGTACACACTAATCCTCCCCATATACCATCATGGAGATCCAATAGGGAGTATGCTCTAAAGACAACATAGACTATAGAACTGTGTGGGGAGTGAGTGTGCCCCCCCCATACAGATAGGCATTCATGATGTAAGCACAGCCATGTCAACAATCTCAAGGACTCAGGCCCCTGGGAATTACAAGAATATCTACGGTGATGTTTTGTTTGTGCTATAATAAATAAAGCTTGCCTAAGGATCAGAGTGTGGAGTGAGCCACTATTTAGCCACAGAGAACAAGCAGTGGTGGCACACACCTTCAATCCCAGAATTTGGAAGGCAGAGGCAGCTGGATCTCTGTGAGTTCAAGGCCTGGCTACACAGGATTGATCCAGTCTAAAAGAGAAACAGAACCAGGCAGTGGTGGCTCACCCCTTTAATCCCAGAATTTGGGAGTCACATGCCTCTAATCCCAGCACTAGAGACATAGAGACAGGAAGGAATATGGCTGGGTGGAGAGAGGAATATAAGGCAGGAGGAGACAGAAGCAGACCATTCAATCTGAGGATTTATGGAGACAGGATCTTGCCCACTTTGGTCTGAGGATTTTGTAAAGTTAAGAACTGGTGGCTGGCTGCTCTGCTTCTCTGATCTTTCAATTTTCACCCCCTAATATCTGACTCTGTGTTTTTATTATTAAGACCAGTTAGAATTTGATGTGGGAGTGTCATATATCAATCTGTTGATTTCATTGGTTAAGAAATAAAGAAACTGCTTGGCCCTCATAGGTTAAAACATAGATGGGAGGAGTAAGCAGAACAGAAGGCTGGGAGAAAGAAGCTGAGTAAGTGAGTTGCCATGATTCTCCCACTCCAGGCAGACACAGGTTAAGATCATTCCTGGTAAGCCAGCTCGTGGGCTACACAGATTATAAGATATGGGCTAGTCCAGGTGCGAGAGTTAGCCGAGAAGAGGCTAGATAGAAATGGGCCAAGCAGTCTTTAAAAGAATACAGTTTCCGTGTAATTATTTCGGGTAAAGCTAGGGGTGCGGGCAGCGGGGTGCTGGTGACGCAGCCCCGTCGCTCCTATTTCAACAAGAATTCACACTACAAACTTCTCCAAGTCAGGCTCAGGGTAATGGCAAAACCTTCCCCTGGTCCAAGCATGGTGTTCACAACATGGGAAGAAATTATCAGCCACAGCATTCTTCTCTGTAATGATTACAGCCTGAGATTGCGCCCCTTCAGAGACCTCCTCAACCTTGGTCCAGGACCTAAAGAGATCAACTAGCCCTCTTCCTCATCCACCCATATAATAAATGTGCTGAGTTTTCCAACTGCTGGTGCATCTTCACCAGAGAACACAGCTCACTTCATCCCAGGGTTTTTGTAGGAGTGCTGTCATTTCCTCATTCCAGACCACCCATTCAGATCAATCCCAAAGTCATGCAGGTGATGGCAGCCCCAATGGACAATGACTGAATTCCATTTATGTCACTTGGCAGCTCTACTGTAACAGGCAAGCTAACGCGTTCCTCTATGCTTTGGCTCCCTCTTCTATGATGGACTCATTTTGTAAGGATGTTAACCTGACTGAAACTACGCATCAACCTAAAGCGTCTTGCTCAAAAACAAACAGGAAAATAGCTACAGCAATCATCATGATGATGACAAACTGAAGACAACTTCTTGTGAGGTGCCACAGGAAAGAAAAAGAATTCCCAACTCTAAGGACTTTACCTCCAGCGTTGCTTAAAAGACTAGGGGGAAACATTCCCCTAGTCTATAATAGTCATGTGAAGGGGTGAAACTTCATACTCTCCACTATGTCAATTAGCTTCTCAGGAGTAAAGTAATCTGTTCAAATCCTGACATCAGCCTGGACGCCAATGAGTCTTGTGGACATCAGCTAGCAAGGAAAGAGTTTGTGTTCAAACCTAAAGTGGAAGTTTTCCAAGCCTTTCCATTCCAATTCTGTTCTTGTGCTCACTTGTGCTGTCTGCCGTGCAGCCTATATGTTCTGTGGCACCAGGTCACAGATTGTAATGTTGTCCATTATAGTTACCTCAGCATTGTCTTCAGTGGGACTATGTTCACTCTTTCCCTTTGCAATACTCATTTTAAGAAAAACCTGTCATGAAGTATCATGACTTCAGTGGTACATCTTTCATATAGTGTACTAAGTTATTATCAAACATGAATAAATATGAAACATAAAAGGCAAGATAATGTTAACAACAACGTTTGTATTGACCTTAAGAGATTAATAGAAACAAAGTTCTCAAGCCAGCTTCAGGTTTTGAATATTCAGACCAGGAGTTAAAAACCTACTCATGTCAAAAAAACAGATAGTAAGTATCTTAGGCATGTAGGTCACATGGTCTATGTCACCACTCTTTATCTTTGCTACTGAAGCATAAAGAAACCATGGGTGACACATGAATAAATTAGTAAAGTTGTATTTGCAGATAGAGATTTGAATTCCAATGAAGTTATATGGACACCAAAACCAAAATTTCATATACATTTTAATTATCATTAAATACTATCATTTTGACCTTTTCAATCATTTAAAATGTAATTTTTTAAGTAATCAGGCTGTACAAATAGAGTTTACAGACAAGGCAACATTTAAGTCATATTTTTCTCACACCTTATTTTTATTACCTTTGAAGTAATACCAGCAAATGTCACAGACATCCATAAAATAAGACTCAAACACACAGCATGCCCTGGAGAGGTTGTGGGGGAAAGGGAACACTCCTGCATTGCTGGTGGGAGTGCAAGCTGGTACAACCCCTTTGGATGTCAGTGTGGCGATTTCTCAGAAAATAAGGAAACAACCTTCCTCAAGACCCAACAATACCACTTTTTGGGTATATACCCAAAGGATGCTCAATCGTACCAGAAGGACATGTGCTCAACTATGTTCATAGCAGCATTGTTTGCCATAGCCAGAAACTGGAAACAACCTAAATGCCCCTTGACCGAAGAATGGATAAGGAAAATGTGGTACATTTACACAATGGAGTACTACACAGCAGAAAACAATGACATCTTGAATTTTTTCAGGAAAATGGATGGAACTAGAAAACATCATTTTGAGTGAAGTAACCCAGACCCAGAAAGACAATTATCACATGTACTCACTCATAGGTGGTTTTTAAACAAAGCAGAAAAAAAACAGCCGATCAATAACAATCCCAGGGAACCTAGACAACAATGAGGACACTAAGAGAGACTTACATCGATCTAATCTACATGGGAAGTAGAAAAACACAAGATCTCCTGAGTAAATTGGGAGCATGGGGACCTTGGGGGAGGGTTGAATGGGGGAGGGGAAAGGCAGGGAGGAGAGCAGAGAAAATTGTAGAGCTCAATAAATATCAATTAAAAAACAAAAAACAGACAGCATGCCAAGACACTTGCCAGCACTAGCCTCACATTTATTTTTCATGTGCTTTATGGCTTCCAAGACAATCACAACATCGTGATCATCATTCAATTTTCTCTTCTTTTTTCTGCCATTTCTACAGTATAAAAGCTCTCTGTGCCTAACTCCAGTCCTTAGAACACTTTTTCAACCTCAAAAGTAGTTTCAAATCCACCTAGTTCAAAAGCATTTCTGTAGATCTCAGCTGCATGCATATATCAATGTCTCAGCATTGATTTCTATGAGTGTAGAGAATTTATCTCCTTAACAGTTATGTGTCCCCTCCAAGTCAATTCTTAATTTAGTATAGCAGGTATTAAATAACTATTTGTGAATTGGTGGTTTTATTAATATACCTAGATACATATTTGAATATTCCATTTTTTATTGTTTTTATTGAGCTATATATTTTACTCTGCTCCCCTCCATTCCTACCTCCTCCCCCTTCTACCCTCTCCCATGATCCCCATGCTCCCAATTTACTCAGGATATCCTGTCTTTTTCTACTTCCCGTGTAGATTAGATCCATGCATGTCTCTCTTAGGGTCCTCTTTGTTGTCTAGGTTCTCTGGGGTTGTGATTTGTAAGCTGCTTTTCTTTGCTTTATGTCTAAAAGCCACTTATGAGTGAATACATATGATAATTGTCTTTCTGGGTCTGGGTTGCCTCAATCAATATGATGTTTTCTAGATCCATACGTTTGCCTGCAAATTTCAAGATGTCATTATTTTTTTCTGCTGTGTAGTACTCCATTGTGTAACTGTACCACATCTTCTCTATCCATTCTTCTGTTGAGGTGCACACCTTCCCCTTGTTCCTCTAGAGACCTGGTGGGAAAGGAGGAGGCAAGAAACATTCTCTAAATAGTAGATCATTCCTGAAGAGCTTCCAAACATCTTGTGCTATTTGTAATCTTAGCCCTAGCGCACACTGAGAGCAATGGACACACAGCTTTTATACCTTCTAAAAATAAGACTCTTATCATAACGGAATGGTTTCTAAAATCTATGCAAGTAGAATTATAAGAAGACCACCTAATCCCATCAGCCCTTGTAAAATAAGGAAGCAGAGCTCAAGACAAAGTCCCCCTTAAGCCAAGGTTAGGATACAACAGCACTGAGCTGGAGCTCATTCAGCCAAAATTGATTAAACATACATTTCACTCTTTGGGGATAAATGCCTAGAAAGGGAAGTTCTTGGTCCAAAGTAACATGCATTTAACATTGTAAGAAAATTAAACTTTTTCTGAGTGGTTAAACCTTTTCAAATTTTACCAGTAATTTATGAGAGGTTCTTGACAGACTCAACCATGCTCTATTCAGTGCTTTATGTTTAAACATTCTACCAGGTCTGTAGTGGTGTTTTATTGGTTCTTTAATTTTCATTTTCCTGATAACTAATGATGTTTGTTTTTTTTTAAAAAAAAAAGTTTACTTGTGTTTGCTAAGCCTTCATACAGCATTCTTTAATGGAGAGTATTTTCAAATCTTTTGCTCAATTCTTATTAAACTCTGATTTTTTTTAAAAAATTGGGCTATAGAGGTTCTAGAATTTTGTAATCTGTCCTATTTTAAAAGGAGTTTGTAAATATCTCTAAGAGCGTTTGACCAGAATAAACGTATTTTGGTTTATAGCATTTTACATATATATACTGTTTATGCCCTTCTCCACACTCTAAAGCACTTACTTTTTGCTCACTAAATTGGCACGTATTTTCAACTCATAGCAGGGTCACATGATTTCTGCCACAGATTTCCACAAAATCCCCAATATTCCAATTTAATATAAGAATATGGAAGTGGAGCAAATGAGTTTCGTGTACTGATGTCAAGCCTGCTGGTCCAAAACTGCTTGACTTGCAAAGTACTACCTGGGTAGATAGGTCAGTGTTTATTTTCGTGGTTTTGCCTCTTCTAAATCAAATCAACCAGCCAACACGCCTTTATTGAGTACTTTAAGTCTTCTCTATAAGGCATTACATATTAAATTCCAGTTCACAAATCCAATTCAGGGTTTTTTTGCCCTAAGTTTTATTTGCTTTCTTTTTGAAAGCTTGTATTAAAGCCCTTTCATCATTTTTAGTGGCTAGATAACAAATGGGGAAATAAAATTATTTCCCAGAAACTTGATATCATCATAATTCTAATACAAGTAACAACAATAACACTAATAAAAGCATTAACTCTTCATAATAATTCATAGCATGTGCATACAATTCAATTATACTTAACGACTATTTCACTGGGATAGAAATTACTTTTGTGTTTCATCGATAATAAGATAATTTAAAGAAATAAAGAAACTCATCTAAAGAAGGAGGTGAGGCAAGATAGCAGGTAAGACCCTCCAGACTTTGATTGTCTGATGTCTCTGGATATACCAGCTTGAACATTTATTTATACACCAACTGTGGTGGTTTGGATAAGAATGCCCCCCATAGGCTCATACATTTGAATGCTTGGTCATCAGAGAGTGGCAAGCACAAAAGGATTAGGAGGTGTGGCCTTATTGGAGTAGGTGTGGCCTTGTTGAAGGAAGTATGTCCAAACCAGGCCCAGTGTCTCTCTCTCTCTCTTCCTGCCACCTGTGGATTTTGATGTTTCTCTCAGCTACCTTTCCAGCACCATGTCCTCCTGCATGCCACCATGCTTCTTCCCACCATGATGATAATGGACTAGATCTCTGAAACTGTAAGCCAGCCTCAACTAAATACTTTCCTTAAAATAAATTAAATACTTTCCCTTGGTCATGATGTCTCTTTACAGCAACAGAATACTGACTAAGACATCAGTCTACCTTGACAAGAGTTAAGGACGCTAGATAGCAGAGCATAGTACCACGCTTTAGCATATTAAATGAAAAGGATCTGTGAAAGAGTCCTTCAATTCTAACTAGTGTGGATAGAGATGCTTTCCATTTTTAAGAGGGTAAAGAAATTCAGACTACGCCTTAGACTTGAAGCCTAGTACCAAGGCTGTCATAATAAAATTGGATGCCAGATAGAACGTCCCCACCCAATACCAACCCCTCTGATGATAAGTGCAGACTGAGCCAGTAGAACTGCATATAAATCAATCAAACAACTGCCTCTAGCCTCAGGAAACAGTGAGGAAAACAGAATGTCATCCATTTGGTAGTAGGACACAAAACGAACACGACTTTATTTTAGAGACACTATTAAGTCAGCTGTCAGAAAACTTACCACTAAGTAAAAAACAAAGACCTTGTACACAGGCCAACACTCACAGCGTGAGCCTCCAGATCTGTTCTGGTATCTTGTAAATACCTGTTCCGTGGTGGAACAGGTCTGGTTTGTGCCTGTATCATTGCTTGTCTTGGAATGAACTCAGCGTATACCCTCTCCAGACCACACAGGTCCCTGTAGTTGTGAGACTCAGGTATAATTCAATTTAGTATCAGATCAGCCATAGTGGCTACAAAACTATCTCCATTATCTGGTCTAAACTTCTGTAAACATCACTATTCCCGAATCAATGCTCACAAAACCAGCCCGTAGACCTATTCTAGAACCAGGATGCCAATATGATGATGATTCAACCTGCATCACCATCAATGAGGCTACTACAGGCCAGCATGTGTCTATGAGACTCTGAAAGTTCTGTGGCTGTTGATTCTCAGATGTGAACCAACTTAATCAGCCTTAGTGCCCAAGGGACTGTCTTCACCAACACGACCTTAAACTTGAGCAATATATGATAAAATAAGATTCCATTCACTGTGGCTAGAGCAGGGTAATTGGTAAAGATATCATGGTAAAATACAGTGAAATCTAACACTAAGTACATGCTAATAGCTTCCATCCATCAGTCAGTACCTGCACATGGTACTTCAGAAAAGCTGTTAGATAGATACAAGTTGCTCCATCTGACTATTCTTTCTATTGTAACCTTCATCACTCAAGTCCTCCATTACTCAAGCATCTCAACAGCAGGCAATGGGGCCTGTCCTTACCACAAAGTTGGGCTAATCTTGGCAGGCTGGAGACATTTTGGTTTTAGCCACTGGTGTAATGTAGGAACTTAAGGCTATGTGGTGCTTGAATAAGAAATGTCTCTCTCATTTGTTCAAGTATGTGAATACTTAGTTCCCAGTTGTTGGCACTGTTTGGAGAGGTTCTGGAAATTTTAAGAGATGGAGCGTTGCTGGAGGAAATACATTCCTGCGTGCAGGCTTTGGTGATTTATAGCCTCACCCCACTTCTTGTTCTCTCCCTCTGCTTCCTGTAGATGGATGAAAATGTGACCTCCCAGTTTTGTACCCCTATGTTCTGCCTTACCTTCTCCGGTATTACAGACTCTGTCTCTCTAGAATCATAAGCCAAAAGAAACTCTTCTTTACCTGTTGGGACTAATGAGTCCTGGCCTTCAGCTGGATGTTGGGATTAATGAGCCCTGGCCTTCAGCTGCCCTTCCCTCCTAGAACCTTCTAATTAAAGTTACTAGAAGCTGTGCCTAGCTTAGAGGATCAGAGGATGGGATTTTCACCTGTTGGCCATTGACTGCAGTGTACTTAAGCCTACATGGTGCTAATAAAGAGGGGCTTTTGGTATCAGTGTTTGAAGGTCTGTGTGTCGGTCTGTCTCTGCGTGTGTATTCTCAACTTCCAGCCCCTTGCCTGAAGCTCACGAACTGGGGTCTAGCGCATAGAGCATAGACAGGGGCCGCGGTTCACGGAACTTAAGTTACTTTTCATCATGGTATTTTATCACAACAACAGAAAACTAACTAATACAGGCTGGTCCATCACAAGGACTTTCTCCCCAGAGCCAGGAAGAATATACATTCTTAACTATAGGCCAGTGACCATTGATAAGGCAGCTGGGTCTATTCTAGGTCCAGGCAGAGCCTTAGGAGGACAGATTACCTTTGTACATATTGCCCTGTTTTGTTGAATAACATGTTAGCTGGGAATTTGAGACAAAGCTAATTTTGGATTGCCCACAAGTTTCAAAACACATCAAGAGTGGTTACACAGGCCCTGACTTCCCCTGGAAGGGCGAGTGTCCTGGTCTCCTGTTAGAGCACCTTGCTCTCTAGACCTTAGCCCTCAGAGGCACATCCTGTACTCCACCCCTACCCAGCATAGCCCCAGAGACCTGGGAGTAGCCCCCGCACAAGCATCCCCCACAGCATCTCTGACTAACAGAACGTTGACCCCAACTGCCCCTGGAGAAGTAAGTGTTTGGATTCCTAGATGGAGGGCCACATTCTGTAGGCCCTAGCCCCCAGATGCACATACCATGACCCACATGTAACCACCAAACCCCAAAGACCCCAGAGCAGCCTTCCTACACTTGCAATCATCCCCCACTTCACCTACAACCACTGGAGCCTTGGCCCTGACTGCACCTGGACTGGAGCCCCAAGAGCCACATCACTGACTTTAAGAGGCACAGTCCCAAGAACCAGCTACCTAGGACAAAGAGACAATGAGCTCCATTGGGATCAGAAGCCAGGAGCAAATCCAGTCCCGGAACACTGGAGGATCAGGATTGAGCCAGGGACCAGATCCAGATTCAGCAATCTCCACCAGAACAGGTACAGGGGAATAACCGCTGAGTGAGTGAGCCAGAGCCAGAGACTGCTGAGGGTCCGAATGTGAATCTGGGACCTTCAAGGGAGTAGACCTAAGCCAGGACCCTGGTGGGTCTGGGCATGAGTCTAGGACCTCCCAGGAACTAGGCCTGAGCCAGGACCTCTGCCAATCTGGGTGTGAATAAATCTGGGACCTCTGAGGGAATAGGCAGGAACCAGACATCTCAGCAGGGCCAGGTGTGAAGTGTGAATCTGCGTCCTCAGAGGGAGTAGGTCTTAGCCAGGACCTCTGTGGGTCCAGGCATTGGTCTGGGACATTAAAGGGAATAGGCAGGAACCTGGAATCCCTGTGGGTCTGAGCGTGAGTCTGGGACCTCTGAGGGAGTAAGCAGGTCATCTGTGGGTCCAGGCACACCTGAGCCTGGGTCCTCTGAGGCAGTAAACCAGAGCCAGAAACCTTTCTAGCTCCAACTCCAACCCAGGTACTTCTACAGGAGGGAATCCAGACCAGGATTTACAGATACAGGTCAAGGCCAGTAACCTAGGCCACATTTTCCCTGAGGCAAGGAACTCCACCTTGGGCAAGGAATTCCACAGGAGTGGCTCTGAAAGAGCTAGCTAGAACCGAAAGGGCCTGAGGAAACAAGGTCCACTGGGAGCAGAAGCCAGGAGCAAATCCAGTCCCAGAAGCCAACCAAGTCCCTAGACACTAGCAGATCAGGTTTGAGCAATCAGATCCTCCACCAGAACAGGTCCATCTCCAAGCCAGGGACTTCTGCAGGAGGGGATCCAGACCAGGATATACAGAAACAGGGCAAAGCTGGCAACTTAGGCCAAAGTAGGCCTGAGACAGCAAACTCCAAGGGAGCACAGCAAAGCACAGGAGTGCTGAGATATCTCCAGGAACACCAAGTAACCAACTTTAACTAGAACTGTGACACTGACTGTACCATGAGGAACAACCATCTGAACTTTGGATTCACTGGCACCTAGATTATTCAACAGAATCTCAGACAGCCCCAACAACACCTATTAGAGGAAAAGATGTGTAGAAAAAGTAAGATCATATGCTGCACCACAAAGAGCAACACAACACCACTAAAACTAAAGACTCTACAACAGCAAGACCTGAACAACCAAATATGAATGAACCAGAAGAAAATGACCTAAAAAATTAACTTCAAGAGAATGTTTGAAGTTCTTAAAAATAAAATTAGAAAATCCTTTAAAGAAATTGAGGAAAAGACAAACAAAAAATTGGAAGACAACAGGAAATCACTTTTTAAAAAAACCCAGAAATAATCATGCATATGAAAGAAACTATTCAGGACTTGAAAACTGAAATAGAAACAATAAAGAAAACACAAACTGAAGGAATTATAGAAACAGAAATCATGAGAAAAAGATGAGGAACCATAAGCGCAAGCAGGAACAGCAGAATACAAGAGATGGAAAAGAGAATCGCAAACACTGAAGATACAATAGAGAAAATAGACTCATCACTTAAAGAAAGTATTAAATCTAACAAAAGCTTAAGCCAAAACATCCAGGAAATATGGGATACCATGAAAAGTCCAAATCTTAAAATAATAGGTATAGAAGAAGGAGAAGAAGTTTAACTCAAAGGCACGGAAAATTTATTTAACAAAATCAAAGAAGAAAACTTTCCCTACCTAAAGAAAGATATACCTATGAAGATACAAGAAATTTACAGAACACTAAATAGACTGGATCCAAAAAAAAATGTCCTCTTCCCCATAATAAACAAAACATGAAACATACAGAGTAAAGAAGAATATTAAGAGCTGCAAAGGAAAAAGACCAAGTAACATATAAAGGTAGACCTATCAGAATTACACCTGACTTCTCATTGAAGACAATGAAAGCCAGAAGGTCATAGTCAAGCATTATGTAGACATTAAGAGACCACAGAGGCCAGCCCAGACTACTATTCCCAGCAAAATTGTCAATCACCATAGAAGAACAAAACATGATATTCTGTGACAAATCTAGATTTCACCGATAACTAGCCACAAACCCAGCCCTGCACAAAATACTAGAAGGAAAACTCCAACCCAAGGAAGATGGGTACACCAACAAAAACACAGACAATTGATGATCTCATAACAGCAAATCCCAAAGAAGAAAAAAATACACAGATTAACCATCAATGAAAATTAAATTAACAGGAGATAGCAATCACTGATCATTAATATACCTTAATGTAAACTCAGCTATAAAAGACACAGGTTAACAGATTGGATATGAAAACAGAATCCATCCTTCCTCTGCATACAAGAAACATATCTCGACCTTAAAGACAGACATCGTCTCAGAGTAAAGGGTTGGGAAAAAATATACCAATCAAATGGACCTAAGAAACAAGCAGGTGTAGCTATCCTAATATCTACCAAATAGACTTCAAGCTAAAATCAGTCAAAAGAGACAAAGAAGGTCACTTCATATTAATCACAGGAAAAAATCCATCAAGAGGAAATTTCAATACTGAACATCTATGCCCCAAATACAAGGGCATCCTCATATGTAAAAGAAACACTTCTAAAGCTTAAATCATACATTAAACCTCACACACTAATAGTGGGAGACTTCAACACTCCCCTCTCACCACTGCACAGGTCAATTCGACAAAAAATGAACATAGAAATAAGAGAAGTTTTTCCCCTGGTCTACAGAGTTAGTTCCAGGACAGGCTCCAAAGCCACAGAGAAACCCTGTCTCGAAAAACCAAAAAAAAAAAAAAGAAAAAAGAAAGAAAGAAATAAGAGAACTAACAGATGCTATGACTCAAATGGACATAACAGACTATAGAATATTCCATCAAAATAGAAAAGAATATACCTTCTTCTCAGTACCTCATGGAACCATCTCAAAAATTGATCACATACTCCGTAACAAAACAAACCTCAACAAATACAAAACTAAATTGGAATAACTCAATGTACCTTATCATATCACCATAATATACAACTAGAAGTCAACAGCAACACTAATTCCAGAAAACACACAAACACATGGAAACAAAACAATGCTCACCTGAATAATCAATGGGTCAAGGAAGAAATAAAGGGGTAATTAAAGACTTCCTAAAATTCAATGAAAATGACCACAAAACATACCCAAATTTATGGAACACAACGAAAGCAGTGTTAAAAGGAAAGTTCATGGCACCAAACGCCGACATAAAGAAGCTGGAATATCCCACACTAGTGAATTAACAGAACATTTGAAAACTTTAGAACAAAAAGAAGCAAACTCACCTAAGAGAACTAGACAGGAGGAAATAATCAAAGTGAGAGCTGAAATCAACAAAATAGAAACAAAGAAAACAATACAAAGAATTAGTGAGACAAAGAGCTGGTTCTTCGAAAAAATCAACAAAATAGACAAACCTTTATCCAAACTAACCAAAAGGCAGAGAGAGAATATCCAAATTAACAAAATCAGAAATGAAGAGGGGGACATAACAACAGACACGGATGAAATATAGAGAATCATCAGGTCATATTTCAAAAACCTGTACTCCACAAATTGTAAAACTTAAAGGAAATGGACAACTTTCTGGATATATATCACTTACCAAAATTAAGTCAAGACCAGATAAGCAAATTAAACAGACCTATAACTGCTGAAGAAATAAAAACAGTCATCAAAAGTCTTCCAACCAAAAAAATCCCAGGACCAGATGGTTTCAGCTCAGAATTCTACAAGACTTTCAAAGAAGAACTAATACCAATACTCCTCAAATTATTCCACACAATAAAAATGGAGGGAACATTGTCAAACACTTTTTATGAGGCTACAATTACCCTGATACCCAAACCACAGAAAGACATTACTAAGAAAGAGAATTACAGACCAATCTCACTCAAGAACATTGATGCAAGAATATTAAATAAAATACTGGCAAATCAAAACCAAGAACACATCAGTACCATCATCCACCATGATCAAGATGGCTTCATCCCACAGATGCAGAGATGATTCAACATACAAAAATCTGTCAGCATAATCCACCATATAAACAAGCTGAAAAATAAAAACCACATGATCATCTCATTAGATACCAAAAAAGCTTTTGACAAAATACAAGATCCCTTCATGATAAAGGTCTTGGAGAGAGCAGGGATACAAGGAACATACCTAAACATAATAAAGGTAATATACAGCAAGCCAACAGCCAACATCAAACTAAATGGACAGAAACTCCCAGTGACTCCACTGAAATCAGAAACAGGACAAGGTTGTCTACTCTCTCCATATCTGTTCAATATAGATCTTGAGGTCCTAGCTAGAGGACCAATGGAACCAAATAGAAGACCTGTATATCAATCCACACATCTTCGAACACCTGATTTTTTGACAAAGAAGCAAAAGATATCAAATGGAAAAAAGAAAGCATATTTAACAAGTAGTACTGGCATAACTGGATATCAACATGTAGAAAAATGAAAATAGACCCATATCAATCACCATGCACAAAACTCAAGTCCAAATGGATCAAAGACCTCAACATAAAACCAGCCACACTGAATCTTATAGAAGAGAAAGTGGGAAGTACACTTTTAAAGCATTGGCACAGGGAACCACTTCCTAAATAAAACCCCATCAGCACAGACACTGAGAGAAACAGTTAATAAATGGGACCTCCTGAAACTGAAAAGCTTCCGTAAAGCAAAGGACACAGTCAACAAGACAAAATGACAGCCTACAGAATGGGAAAAGATCTTCACTAACCCCACTTCGGACAGAGGGCTGATTTCCAAAATATACAAAGAACTCAAGAAATTGGACACCAAAAGAACACATAATCCAATTAAAAAATGGAATACAGTCCTAAACAGGGAACTCTCAACAGAGGACTCTAAAATGGCTGAAAGACACTTAAGGAAATGTTCAACATTCTTAGTCATCAGAGAAATGAAAATCAAAACAAATCTGAGATTCCATCTTACACCTGTAAGAATGGCCAAGATGAAAAACACTGTTGACAAATTATGCTGGAGAGGTTGTGGGGAAAAGGGAACAGCAGAAGGCATTGCTGGTGGGAATGCAAGCTGGTACAACCCCTTTGGATGTCAGTGTGGCGATTTCTCAGAAATTAGGAAACAACCTTCCTCAAGACCCAAAAATACCACTTTTGGGTACATATCCAAAGGATGCTCAATCATGTCACAAGGACATGTGCTCAACTATGTTCATAGCAGCATTGTTTGTCATAGGCAGAACCTGGAAACAACCTAAATGCCCCTCTACCAAAGAATGGATAATGAAAATGTGGTACATTTACACAATGGAGTACTACACAGCAGAAAAAGAGTGACATTTTGAAATTTGCAGGCAAATGGATGAGTCTAAAAAACATGATATTGAGTGAGGTAACCTAGACCCAGAAAGACAATTATCACATGTACTCACTCATAGGTGGTTTTTAAACAAAGCAGAAAAAAAAGCCCATAAATAACAATACCAGAGAACCTAGACAACAATGAGGACACTAAGAGAGATTTACATAGCTCTAATCTACATGGGAAGTAGAAAAAGACAAGATCTCCTGAGTAAATTGGGAGCATGGGGACCTTGGGGGAGGGTTGAAGAGGGAGGGGAGAGGCAGGAGGGAGCAGAGAAAAATGTAGACCTCAATAAATGTCAAAAAAATAAATAAAATAAATAGAAAATCCCAACATTTTTAACAGAATAAGGCAGAAAGATCAAGAGTTTGAAACCAACCTGGCCCTCAAACCCAGACTGTCTCAGAACAAAAAGCAATTAAAAATAACAAAAGAATAAAGAAAAACAGTCCTGCAAAGTAGCACATGCCTTTAATCCCAGCACTCAGGAGTCAGAGCCAGGTGGATCTCTGTGAATTTGAGGCCAGCCTGGTGTACAGAGTGAGTTCCAGGAGAGCCAGGGACACACAGAGAAACCCTGTCTCAGAAACAAACAAACACATTATCAAAAGCAAAGCTAAACTGAAACCAACTCACTGCTGCCATTGGGGTGGCTCAGCTGATAAAGGTGCCTGCCACTCAGCCTGAGGACCTGGGTTTGATTCCTCCAATCCATAAGGAAGAAAGGGAAGTGACTCTTCAGATTGTCCTCTAACCTAATAAATGGTTTCTTTTTCTCAAAGAGAGAGAGAGAGAGAGAGAGAGAGAGAGAGAGAGAGAGAGAGAGAGACATGGCCCCACCTAAGCCACCAATTGGAGAAAGAGAGACCCCGTGAAGCACAGGCCCCTTGGAGGAAGAGATGGATAGGTGCCAATGCAAAAATAATTCAACAGCCTAAAGAGAAATATGACAACACCTGAACCAGTGGTCCTACAAAAGGAAGACCTGAAATATCCTAACCCAGAAGAAACAGGAGAAAACGTGCTTAAAAATAACTTTCTGTAGGTGACAAAAAAAAAAAACCCTTAAAGAGGAAATAAAAAATTCCCTTAAAGAAATGGAGAAAAATACAAACAAAAAAATCAATAAATCTCTTAAGCAAAGTCAAGAAATCAGAAATATCCTAAGCTGAAAATCCATTCAATATACAGAACCCATGGACATCTGTAGCTTAGTAACACAGTCCATTGTAGGCTATGAGCCTCCTCATGGCTAGGGCCTAGGAAGGAACTGCAATTAACAGCTGCTACACAACAATCCTGAATGTGACGTGCTGAATATGGCCAGCCTGAGGAAACACTCAATTTAAAAAAAAAAAGAAAGGAAGAAAATGTGACACATCTCCACAAAGGCATTTTATTCAGCTATGAAGAAAATAAAAATTATGATGGAAAATGGATGGGGGTTGATATTACACTCAGTAAAGTCACCTATACTCAAAAAGACAAATACCACAGATTCTCTCTCTCTCTCTCTCTCTCTCTCTCTCTCTCTCTCTCTCTCTCTCTCTCATGTGTGTGTGTGTGTTCTGCGCATGCTTACTTACGCATCTAGAATGAGGACAATGAAATGGGGGAAAGATAGGAGAAAAAAAGCCTATAATATGGACTGGAGAGATGGCTCATCTCTTAAAGGCTAGACTCACCAAAAAGAAAAGGATACCTATGATATGGAAACAGAATAATAACCACAGGGGAGGGAAGGAACTAATGAGAGATGAGGGGTAGAGGAGATGGGAAGTGTGAGGTACAGAATCAAAAATTAATGTATGTATTCATAAAAATGCCACAATAAAATCTACTGCTTTTGTGATATTTAAAAGAAGATAGATAGATCATTGATAGATAGATAGATAGATAGATGACAGATAGAAGGATAGCTAGCTATCTAGATAGATAGATAGATAGATAGATAGATAGGCAGGCAGGCAGGCAGACAGACAGATAGATATAATAAAGTATCTATCCTTAAAGCTTTTATTATTTTTTTCACACAATATATTTTGATCATGTTTTCTCCTCCCTTAACTCCTCCCAAATCCCCCCCACCTCCCTATCCATTCTTTCTCTTCCTATCTCTCCTCCCCAAAGATTGAAAATCAAAACAAACAAAAAGGCCAAAATAAAACAAAAAGTACCCCTCCCCTCCCAAAAAAACAAAACCAACCCAAGGATTTAATTTTGTGTTCGCCAACTACTCCAAGGGTGTGGGTCCTATCCAGGAGTATGGTTCCATGAATCACTGACACTACTTTGGAGAAAACTAATTTTTCCCTTGACCAGTCGGTAGCACTTGAAAATAGATTTTTGGTTAGGGGTGGGACCCCATTTCTACTTCCCACTCTCAGTGCTGAAACTTTATCTATCTTGAACCTGTGTAGCTCTGTGAATGCTGCTACAGTCTCTTTGAGCTCATATGTGCATCAGTCCCGCTGTGTCTGGAAAGCACTGCTTCCTAGGAGATATCCACCACCTCTGGCTCTTGCACTCTTTCTACCTCCTTTTCCACAAAGATACTTGAGCCCTGAGGGGAGGGGATTGATGGAGACATCCCATTTAAGACTTAATGTAAACCTTCAGTCTTTTTTTTTTATTTTTGAAAAGGAGAAAAAAAAAACAAGTTTCCACCTTCTCCCAGCCTCCCATTTCCCTCCCCCTCCTCCCACCCTTCTCCCCCTCCCCCCACTCCTTTCCCCCTCCCTCTCCAGTCCAAAGAGCAGTCAGGGTTTTCTGCCCTGTGGTAAGACCTAGGACCTCCCACCTCCGTCCATATCTAGGAAGGTGAACATCCAAACTGGCTGGGCTCCCACAAAGCCATCACATTACGTAGGATCAAACCCCCGTGCCATTGTCCTTTGCGTCTCATCAGCCCTCATTGTTCGCCATGTTCAGAGAGTCCAGTTTTATCCCATGCTTTTTCAGTCACAGTCCAGCTGGTCTTGTTGAGCTCTCAATAGATCAGCTCCACTGTCTCAGTGGGTGGGTGCATCCCTCGTGGTCCCGACTTCTTTGCTCATGTTCTCCCTCCTTCTGCTCCTCATTGGGACTTTGGGAGCTCAGTCCAGTGCTCCAGTGTGGGTCTCTGTCTCTATCTCCATCCATCACCAGATGAAGGTTCTATGATGATATGCAAGATATTCGTCAGTATTGCTCAAGGATAGGGTCATTTCAGGTTCCCTATTCTCAACTGCCCAAGGAACTAACTGGGGACCTCAGCTTGGGCACCTGGGAGCCCCTCTAGGGTCAGGTCTCTTGCCAACCCTAAAGTGGTTCCCTTAACTAAGAATTGTGGTTCCGTGCTCCCCTGTCCAACCTTCCTTTATCCCAATCCCCCTGCTTTCCCAAGGCCCGACGTCCTTCCCTTCTAACTTTTCTCTCCCCATCTCCCCTTACCCCCAACCCACCCCACCCCCAAGATCCCAATTTTCTCCCCGGCAATTTTGTCTACTTCCCTTAGCCAAGAGGATAACTATATGTTTTTCCTTGGGTTCCCCTTCTTACTTAGCTTCTTTAGATTCACCTGTTGTAGACTCCGTGACCCTTATTTATGGCTAGAAACCAATTATGAGTGAGTACATCCCATGTTCATCTTTTTGGGTCTGGGATACCTCACTCAGGATAGTGTTTTCTATTTCCATCCATTTGCATGCAAAATTCGAGAAGTCATTGTTTTTTACCGCTGAGTAGTACTCTAATGTGTAGATATTCCATACTTTCTTCATCCATTCTTCCATTGAAGGGCATCTAGGTTGTTTCCAGGTTCTGGCTATTACAAATAATACTGCTATGAACATAGTTGAACAAATGCTTTTGTCATATGATAGGGCATCTCTTGGGTATATTCCCAAGAGTGGTATTGCTGGGTCCAGGGGTAGGTTGATCCCGAATTTCCTAAGAAATCGAAACACTGACTTCCATAGTGGTTGCACAAGATTGCATTCCCACCAGCAATGGATGAGGGTACCCCTTCCTCCACAGCCTCTCCAGCAAAGGTTATCGTTGGTGTTTTTGACTTTAGCCATTCTGACAGGTGTAAGATGATATCTCAAAGTTGTTTTGATTTGCATTTCCCTGATTGCTAAGGAAGTTGAGCATGACCTTAAGTCTTAATAAATAATTTTGTCCTCTCACATTTAATGACAGAATAAGTGCATTATTTTTCTTGACAATTCTTTTTTACATAATTATTGGTGTCTGTGTAATTCTTTAAATTCTTTCTAATGAATTCATACTTACATATTTTAAAATATAATATGGATAAACACACATTTTGCTCTTTGAAGTATATTTATTAATTTTATAAATCTATAATGGAGCAAAAGTTGCTAACAACTTCATATAAAATATATGCATGTATTCATGTAAGAATATTTTCACTCCTATCACTTCTCAAACTTATTTTGTTTTTATATTTGCTGTTTCTGTGATTTTTGACCCAAATGCTCGTGTTGTTTCTTTGCATTATTGTATCAGGTTAAGTTTAAATTTACCTCCAAGCTAGAACTTCTCAAATGGCTCAAATAAATCAAATCCACCATTATTGTTACAGCCTGCTGGCTCTTTGCCCCTGCAGTGGTCTGGCCCTCAAAATCTCTAAGCTTCACCTCCAATAACCTTGGGTTGATTCCTTCTGAAGAAAAGTTGCCATTAGCTCCCAAATCATTTTTCAACTTTTGCTAATTCATTGTGCCTACTAATTTTCTCTACTTTGTGGGGAAGTGCCCTTGTTTATTCCATGGGGATTTGAATGCGCTATTGATTTCTTTCTGTGCTCTTGTCCACCTTCCCTCTTCAATGGTAATGTGCACCTAAATTGCATCACACAAGAAAACCTTCAGTATTTTTCTCTATAATCTAAAGCGAGAAAACAAGGAAATCAATTTTGAACAACATCTTTTCTCATTCTCTGCCAGAGCCAGAGGCATATTACCATGAAAACTGTGTAGTCTTTATGAAAACAAAATGTGTGTTCCATCAATGGACACAGGGGAGAAACTAATTAGCTTGTACCAGAAAACAGCTATATTTATTCTTCTTGGATAAAATTATGTGAACTAAACTCAGTCAGTTCAGATTTTTCTCAGTAGGTTCCTTTGAAGTTTTTCATTTCATAAGAAGTTTGTGTTGGTTAATCTTTAGTTGAAAAGGTTCCCAGTACGGACAGGGATTGATGTAGGGGATGAAATCATATATTTTCAAACAAGACTGATGTTAAAAATATTTCATGTTAGTCAGGCATTGGAAGGTACCAATCAGAACAGATGTTAGAAGTAATGTGCCCAGTTAACTGAGTGGGCATTAGCTGCAAAGAAATCCTACCTATGTGAAGCAATTGTCTCATAGGATGAGATGCAACCTGTTGTCTCCAGCTCTTTTCCCTTTCTCCCAGGCCTGTGCTTTTTCTTCCAATTGATACTCTATTATCAGTTTAAAAATTTCTAAGCATGTATAAAGAAAACGAGCTAGAATATATAGGAAAGAAATTGGAAAGGGTAGAACTAGAGGCAACAACTTCAGACTAGTATCTGAGTTAAACAATGTTCTACAAGCATATAACTATCCTAAAAGTTTATTCAGAGGTCATTACCTAAACACAGGAACAGCAATAGAAAATTCTAGAATTTGAGGTTCTTTGCAGAGGTCCACTGGAAAGTTTTATTGTTTATGGTTTAACTAAGAACTCAGGTTTGTAAAATGACCAATTTTCTCAGTAATTAAAAGTAACAATGCAATTTCAGAGTGGCAAATAATAAAAGAAAACCTTAATGTTGAAAATAAATTGTTTTAATCATTATCTAATTACTAATATAACCAGAGAAAATAATTATTTCAAGTCTCTTTGTAACACAATAGTTTGGGACTAGAGAGATAGCTTGGAGGTTAAGAGTACCTTCCAAGGGAACTCTATTCAATTCCCAGCACCTACATGGTAGTTCACAACCAATTGTAATGACAATCCCAGGAGATCTAGCAACCTGTTCTGGCCTCCAAGGGCAGGAGGTATTTATATGATGCACAAACATACATGCAAACAAAACATGCATACCCATAGATAACTGTTTTAAATTCCATGCATTTGATTTTCATTGTTAAGATATATATTATAAGGTTGTTCATGTTCCAACAGATGGTCCTATACCCATGAGCACAGTCCTAATTGAACTAAGTGAATAATAAAAGAGAAAAGAATAGGACATGAAGTTGGGAGTAGGGTGCGTTAAGGAAGGTCTGGAGGGGAGTCAGGGAGAAGAGTAGAGGATGAGTATGACAAAAATGCAATGTATACAAGTATGCAATTTTCACAGAATAAGTAAAATATATACAAATATACATTGTGAAAGGTAGAAATGTAAAGAAATTCTGTTCAGATGTTTTTAGTTAATATTAATACTATAATGTTCTCTTTAAACTATTTTTATTAGAGGGTAAAGAAAATAAATGACATAATCTAACCTTGATCAGTATGCATAAAACAAAAGAAGTACTCTCAGATTTCAATTTAAACAATTAGTATAAAACACACACAGTGTGTGTGTGTATGTGTGATTGTGTGTGAGTGTTCTAGGCTGTCTGGTGAGAGAATACCCAAACCTATCCTGATATGACATTAATTACTGGAAAAGAAAAACAGAACTCTCAACAAACTGCTATTTCTAGATATAGAACATCAGAAGTTCAGGGTGAACTTAGGTGATGAAGGAGCTGCGGGTTGTGTTCCTGCCTCCTGGCTCCCAGCCACTGGCTAGCTTTACCAGAAATAACAACACACAAACTGTATTCATATAAACACTGCTTGGCCCATTTCTATTAATGTGTGTAGCACTCCAAGGTGCGCTTACCGAGAAGATTCTAGACTACGTCCATCCTGGGTCGGAACTTTATCGCATCTGCCCCAGAGAGGAGAGGAAATGGCATCTGTCTGAGGCGTCTTACCTCACTTTTTCCCAGCATTCTGTTCTGCCTACTCCACCCACCTAAGGGATGGCCTATCAAATGGGCCAAGGCAGTTTCTTTATTTAACCAATGACCTTCCTCCATTATTTCCCCTTTTTCTGTTTAAACAAAAAGGAAGGAAGGCTTTAACTTTAATATAGCAAAATTACATATAACAAAGCAGTTATCAAGCAAGAATTACAGTTACAATATTTATATCTACTTTATCTTTTATCATAACTAAGGAAAACTATAACTATAACTAACCATTCTTCAACTACATCAAAGACTCCAGAAGGATATAATATTACCTAAGCAAACAAGAAATAAGAAACTTCAAACTCTAGAAATGACAGAGACATCTCACTGCCTGGACAGTCACCCAAAGTTCCTTTGTACTTTTGGAGCATCCATCTTCGGCCTACAGGCCCATAGTATCTAGCAGATATTTCCATGAAGCAGGAAATTCCAAAGACAGTTCAGTCACTTTTTGCTGTGTCCTGCAGAATGTCTCGCAGACTCTTTCATGAGTCAGGAACCCCAAAAGACCATCTCACCTTTAGGCAAGTTCAACAGTCCTCTCTCTGAGGGTTCTCTGTGTCCAGTTTATGCAACAGTCCAGGCAAGAGCAGTTTCTTGCCCAAATGGCTAAACAACTCCATAAGGAGCCTCTTCGAGGCCCATCTTCCTCTTGAAGTAGATTGGTGCTGCCAGGAGCAGACGTGTCTCATTATCATGAAAAGTCTTAAGTTATTAAAACATTAAATGTCATATTCTGTAGTCTTTGAAAGATATGAAGAATGTCTATCTAAAATATATTTTTGTACATCTAGAAAATCTAACTAACATGACTACAAGCTTGATTATTATTAATGATTATCCATTAACAACTTATATACATTACATTTTAAATTAACTACACAATCACAATACCTTAATCAAGATCAAAAATACATATACATATAACAAAATTGACCTTAAACTTGTATCAATAAACCAAGATTCATACCAATGCAAATTATTCATATCTATATCATCTCCCCCTTTAAATGTTAAAGAACATTTTTAAACAATATTTGGAAATATGGGCACGGTTATTTCTCTCCAAACTACTTCCTGATGAATGGGGGTGCTGTTATTTATGTCTTTTATGGTATAACCTGTGTGCTAGATTCATCTCAATCAGAGTCGAGTGAAGTAATTTTTTGAAGGTATTCACAGCAACCCTTCAGGAGGGTGTGGTCCTTCATACCGTATTGGGATAAAAACAATCCACAGGGTCTCATCCTCTGTGAATACAAACGAAGAAACTCCTTTCCAAAGCATCATGTCCTTAGATCCGTATTTTAAAGTCAAGGTATTTTCAAAATATCTATCTTGGATAAGTTCAGCAGCATTTATAAACAAATATCTTTTAGCAGCTGTTGCTCTTTCCTCAGCATTCAAACAATTGAAAGAGAGCATAATAGCATACAGTATCAATATTCTCTGTGTATTTTCCATCTTTGTACAGCTTTCTTTTAACTCTATTTCATTTATTTTTACTTTTACTTTTTGAGACAGGTTCTCTGTACATCTTTGTCCTGGAATAACTCTGTAGACCAAGCTGTCCTTGAACTCTCAGAGATCCGCCTGACTCTGCCTCCCAGGCATTCGGATTAAAGGCGTGTTCTGCCACACCTTGAGGTCACAGAGGTCAATCTTCCTCTGCCTCCCAAGTGTTGGGATTAATGGTGTGTACTACCACACCCAACTACTCTCTTTCTTCCTTTTTTGTTTTTTACTTTAAGAACTTTAACTTTTAGCCTGCATATATTTTTAACACACTGTAAAACATTTAGAGGTTTTCTTTGTCTTTGAATCTCTCTTTACTGTATCTCTCTCTCTTTTTCTAACCACATTAGTCTTTAATTTACCAAGCAATCTCAGCAGGACTAAAGCTGTGGCTTTGATGGCTGGATCCAGCCCATTCCTTAGCTTTCCAGCCTCATGGCAGAGATACCGTCTATAGCCATGTTTACTGCCACAACTCTATGGCATTTCAAGGTCCCTGCCAGCAAGCAAGCTGCAACAGTATGTCCACAGACAACACTCAAGTCCCTTTTCTGTAGCTGGCCCTCCTGCCTCAAAGAGTCAGTGTTTGCCTTGGCAGGATGGCCCACAAAGCCGGCATTTTAAAACAACTCAGCTTTTTTTCCTGCTATTGCTGAAAACAAACAAGCATTCAGTCAGCTTTTATCAACACCAATTAAGTGTTACGTGGCTGGACCTCTTAAGAGCTGCAAGGTTTTGTAGCTAAAGCTGAGTCAGGAAGCTTCTCTTAGATGAGAGCGCTTGCTTGCCTCTAGCAAGCAGATCAGACCCAAGAAATTGCTGCTACCAAGAAAACATGCTTTATTCTTTTCCAAGCTTTCTCTGGCTTTACATGGAAGCAGTTGTCCACGTTGGGCGCCATTCTATTGAAGGAGCTGCGGGCTGTGTTCCTGCAGCCTGGCTCCCAGCCACCAGCTAGCTTTACCAGAAATAACAACATGCAAACTGTATTCATATAAACACTGCTTGGCCCATTTCTATTAATGTGTGTAGCACTCCAAAGTGTGCTTACCGGGAAGATTCTAGACTACGTCCATCCTGGGTCGGAGCTTCATTTCGTCTGCCCCAGAGAGGAGATGAAATGGTGTCTGTCTGAGGTGTCTTACCTCACTTCCTCGCAGCATTCTGTTCTGCCTACTCCACCCACCTAAGGGATGGCCTATGAAATGGGTCAAGGCAGTTTCTTTATTTAACCAATTACTTAGGACTTTTTGTGGAGTTAGAAATCTAAGAAATACACAAAGATTAATGGGATTAAGTAAGAGAGAGGGGGGGGCTATTTAAGAATCTTAAATATGATGAAACTATATATTTGGAGAATGAAAGCTAACTTCATAATATTCACACTAAAATTACCTACTGTGCTTTTAAAACTTAGCTGTATTAAATGAAAATTGCATGCCAAACTGATGACTATCATTCATTGAAATGCATTTTAAAATTCATCAGTCTAAGAAGTAAATAAGAAAATATTCCTTTGTCATCACCTCAGAGAATCATTTTACCCACTGATTTCCCTAGAATTGGTGTTTTTCTTTACAAAAAAACCCCACTTATCCTGGCCTGCAATAGAAATTATACTTTAGAGGAACTAACTAGATGTGTGTAGTGAGAAATCATTTTCAATGTAGAATAGCAGGTGTTACAGATGGAACAGAAAACTGCTAACTAGCCCCACATTTCCCTGTTTATGTTCTATCATCCAGGCCAGGATCAACTTCAGCTATTAAACACTCTAGATATGCTAGTCACTTGTGTTAATTGCCATAGCAAAATATCTGACAAAAATAAGTTGTCAAAGGAAGGGTTTATTTTGCCTCCGAGTTGAAGGATGCAGTCTATCACCATGGGGAAAAGATGGTGACAATGGTGGCTTTAGCTACAATGGCTGGAATATTAGTCAGATGGCCACATTGTACCTACAGTTGATGGCTATCGTTTTTTTGCATACTTGTATGATCAATGCATAAAGAAGGGAACTTAGATATTTCTTATGTGTGTTAGACTATTTTTGCTTTGCATTTTCACTTATTTGTAGTGTTTACTCATACACTATACCAGACACTTTTAAACCACATGTTTTTATTTGTCTGCTCCATGATAAAATTTCTCCCATATGCTATTATAGGTAGAGCATTGGAGTTCTCAATGGCAAACATGACAAAGAGATTGCATGCATATCTTGCATTTTCGTTGTGAATATTTATCTGGTAAACACTGATACATATGCAAGCATTATTTGCCCCTAATTTCATCTCTCAAGCACATCCCATCAGAAATAAACATTTAAAAAATTAGATATGCAGGATGGTCTTTATTTCCTTCTTACTACCTTTAATAATGCAATGGACATTAATGAGTATTAGCAGAATTTTCAAATTGACTAAGGTGTACAATGGAACTAATGGTTATCTAAAAAACTGTCCTCCTGAAACAAACAAAAAAAAATATTTTAAGGACAGGAATTAAAACACGAACTTACTTACAACTTTAATGCATAATACTAGAAAACAGAAAGTTTGTTTTTAACCTTTTGTTGATAGTAAAAAAAAAGACAATTTAGTTAGTTTACAGTGCAGGGATGAGTCAGGAAGGGAGGCCAGATTCTTAAGTCGCAATTGGACATAGGCCACAATGCCATGATTTCTCAGGAGACTAATCCAAGAGAGGGAGAATATTAATGGAAGGCAACTATATTTTGAAAGTAAATTGTGGATGTTGCTGGCCCTCATTTATCTTGCAAGATAGCGGTTTCTGCTAGTAAAGTTGGTTTGCTTATAAATCAGTGAGGCAATTATGTTATAAAAACTTGCAAAAGTTTGCACGGACCATTTCCTCTCAGTTGTCAGGTCATGACACTCTGCCTTTATGGAATAGATGTTTGATATTTGTTAAGTGGACTCATTTCTATTCAAACTCTCCAAAGACATTTAGTGGCAGTTGTTATCTGAGAGTCATGATTTTATGTGTACATCCACACTGATATATAAGATGCCTACATAAATAAATTGCCCCTTTTTACTGGGAGGATTTCAAATAATTTGATTAAGGAACTGTTTTCTTTATTTCATGTGAACTCCAGGGCCTGAATTGAACCAAAGAAGTATAACTCAGATTTTCTTTTAAAATAAGCATTATTAAACCACAAATTAAAAAAAAATGAATTCTTTTACACCAAAAGATCTATACCTCAGTCCTGTGAATTATTTTAATTTATTTTTAAAGACATTTTATTTTTATGTATGTATGTGTACTGTGCTCTCGCTCTCTCGCTCTCTATGTGTGTGTGTATGTGTGTGTGTGTGTGTGTGCACGCACGCGCGCGTGGACATGCATGGTGTCTGTGGAAACCAGAAGAGAGTCCCATTTACCCTGTAACTGGAGTTGTGGATGGTTATAATTTTGAAGCAGGATCTCTAACCAAATTTGAAGCTATGGATTCTTCCTGGCTGACTAACCAAAAATCTCCAGAAATCCACTTGTCTCTTCTTCCCTTCAGTTTTGGGGTCACAGATGTGCACACGCTGTGCATGGCATGTGCATGGGGGCTAGGAATCTAAACTCAAGTCCCCATTCTTTTTAAATATGTTTAGTGTGTGTGTGTGTGTGTGTGTGTGTGTGTGTGTGTGTGTGAATTATGTGCACCATGTGTGTGCATTGACCACGGAGGCCAGATGGGGCAATACCCTTTGAAACTGGACTTTCAGGCAATTATAAGGTGCCTGAGGTGGGTACTGAGATCTAAACACAGTCCTCTAGTACAATAACAAGTTCTCTTAACCACTAAGTCATCCCTCCAGCTCTCGTCCTACTCCACAAGTGAAATTTTACATGTAAACTTCTTTGTGATAACTTTTATTACTTGCTCTCTATGCTGAGGGCTAAATTTCAGTCTTATTGGCTTACCTCACTTCAATCACAACCTTCTGAATTACGTGCTATCCATTGCCTCCATTTACAGGTGAGACAGTAAAGCTTAGTAAAGCTTCAGAGTGGATCTAGAACTTAGAATCAAGACTTTGACAATATGTCACCAGCTTCTCCTCCTATCTTCAGCTGGATTCAGTTGGAGCCAAAACCCTGTTGATAAGTCTCTAAAAATCAGTGAATGTGTAAGATTTCAGTTATCAGGAAGAAGAAGGAAAAGGTCATTCAGAAGAAAACAGCTAGCATTTGGGGAATAGTAAATACTAATATAATGTGACAGCACTTGTTTATTTTAAGAAGTAATGACCCCAAAGTTTCTCTTTCAATCCCCAAGAATCTCAGCAGCCACCAGTTTGACAATAAACCACCAAAATCACCAACTTCCCTCAAATACAAATTCCAGACAACTTAGGATACGGGTTTCTGTGCATAAAGACAAAGGAAAGAAACCAGAAAGCCAAATCCTGTCTTGAACTTCGAAAATCCAAACAATGACAGCATTTGCATAGAAATTTATCTGCAATGAAGACAATTTGGAAACAGAAATGAATTTATTATGGTCCTGTCCTTTATGCCATCAGTCTTATCAATTCCAGCTACAGTAGCCCTGAGCACTTTGTGAAGGGTTGCCAATAAAAATACTAAAATAAGCTTGGCACAGTCTGGGAGTATCGTGACATCTGTTTTCAAAATGACTCTGCTGTAATTGTTGAATCTCATTACAGTTGGTAAAATATATATATATATATATATATATATATATATATATATATATTCTTTCACCTGGAATAAGTTCCGGAGATTTTAAATAGCATCAGCTCAGAGATGACAGTTGGGGATTCATGGTAATGATTGGGGATTCGTGGTAATGATGTGGATGTGCTGTGTATGCTGAAAGGAGACGATTCTTACCAGTGACTTTTATCACCCTGGTTGTTAACAGCAATCAATGGTCATGAACTTTACATCAGTGGTGATACAGTCAGGGAGGTAATGTGTTAGGTTATCTTACAAAGAATCCCAAAGGAAACAAGATTCAGTGTCATTTGACTTGAGGGTTTTTCCATTTTCCTTCCATGAGAGATTTAATTTACAAGAAGAATTAGTGCCTGTTTCCCAAATCTTCTGGACTGGCTTCATCCAAAACCATGCTTGGCTTATACGCAGGACAGCATTACCTCCATTTCTGCCTTTCAAGGGAGACAGGAACTTCTTATGGGCCTCTAACCTGAGAAAGCTCCCTTTCCAAATGTTCTTGGTGAGTCCCTTCTGCGTTTCCTTTTGGTCTAAAATGACTTAAGACTTCCCAGCCTTTAACTAATGATTGACAAAGAGAATGGAATTTCCATGATTAGTCTGGAGGCTAAGGGGCCGGACCCAAATGGATTCCAGAGAATTAACCACAATTCTTTTATTTCAGTTCAATATTAAGCCATATTCTGATATTAAGAAAGTTAAACTGAAAATTTGAATTAACCCCAGGAAATATGATTTAGTTTGACATACAGTCCCTGACACCTCACAGCCATCAACACTGGGAGGGATACATATCACTTCAGCGTTTCTTGTAGTCCCGAAGGTTATTGAGGCAAAATACGATACACCAAGAAGCAGCGCACTAAGAGAAGAAGCTCTCTGATTCCTTCACCTTTATAGGTACAGCTTCTGACATTTCTAGGAGACACGATCTCACAGAAAACTCTCATCTGGCTTTTACATTTTTTGTGCCCCTCTTCTGCAACCTTTCCTGAGCGGAATGTTTTAGATGTTTTCACTGGGAATGGGCTCTACAACACTGCGTTTTGATTGGTCATGCTTTTCTGTACTGCTCTGCATCTGTCACAAAGAGATGTTTCCTTAATAAGGGATGAAGACTACACTCATCTGTGGATATAAAGACAAATATTTGGAATGTAGTTAGAGATTATGATTGTTTACTAAAATGGTGGTTTTAGTTTCTCCTCAAGATTCATGACGTCACTAGCCTCGGGGAGTTGGCTAGTTTTCCACTACCAGGCGTGTTCTCCCTCTTGTTAAGTGGGTCTCAAGTTTTATTAGAAAGCATTTGCTTATCACCGAGGTATGCATGCCACCACTGCCCCATTACAGTTATTGAGTCATGCTTGTCATTGATGTAATTCATAGGCATTATAGTTGGGTAGAACCTTTGGTTTCCTCCCTCCCTTGGAAGCTTGCATAGCACCTTCAGGTACCATGAAAGCTAGTCCTCAGGGAGGAAGCTTTTAGGTCAGATTCTGCTCAGGTGTCTCTGGGCCCTGTTTTTTAAGTGCATGGTGTCTTCAGCAATGTAGACTTATCCTCTTGCCTTCTTAATACCAGGCTCCAGGATGTGAATTTTTTTCTTTACAGTAGGGTCGAGAAATGCTTCCGTGTTTCACTTTTACCACCATGGTCCAGTGTTCACTCAGTTCAGCTACACAGCAAGGTTTCATGATCACCTGGAAACATTCAGGTTAACAATAATTGCTCATTCATTAGTTGTGTCATAAAATAATTCACAAACAAAATCATGATTTGTGTCAAGATAACACATCTTTAAGACACAACCTCCTTAGCCTTAATGTGCACATGAATAACCATAATCTTACTAAAATGCATTTTGCCATATAGTAAATAATAAAGGATTATGGTTTTGCTGCTGTCAGCAGAGCAAGGGAACACGATGCGACAAGCACAGGGAAGGAAAACGAACCTGCTAAGGACACTGTGCTGCGACATTGCATTCCATTCCTATGGGCAATGAAAAAAAGAAATGGAGAAACTGAATCTGCTCTCTTTGGTTCACAAGATTCTGTAGTTCCTCCTGCAGAAGCCTTAAGAGGTTACAGGTGATCTCAAGGTTTCCGGTTGCTTTGGTTTATTCCTCTTTTTTTTTTAAATTTTTCATTTCTAAACCCTCTATTCGGCAGTGTACTAACACAGAATACTGCAGGAGACTAGTTACATAATAGGCCATGTGGCCAGTTTTCCAGCTGGGCACATAGCTTCAATTCACATCCGTGGGCAACCTGCTGCTGTATATTTCGTCTAAGCCCTCGAATGCTGCTTGGAGATGATACCCCACAACTCCCTCTACACACGTGACATTTGAATCCCCTTACCTAACCTTAGCGTGAAGCATTCTACAAAGCAGGCTTGGACAAAAAAAAAAAATGGCAGAAAGCACAGCTCTATCCATCTTCCTAAACATAGCTTTTCTACTTCCCCTTTGACACACTGTCTACAGAGACGTTGTTCCTTCAAAGCACCTTGCTGGAGCAGCCGGCACAACCATTCCAGTAAATTCCTGCCTCTCTCTTCTAGAGCAGTGTCGTGGACAATGATTAATGATTCCATTTCTTTCGTCAGCTTCAGCACCTCTTCCAAAATAAGCATTCCTTTTAAGCATTACTGCAAATCATTTGTCTAGTCTCTGTTTGGGCTCCATTCCATTTTGGAGGCAAAAGCAAAAGTTTAAGAAGCTCTCTTTTCTTAGCTGGGACTCGATATCACGGTTACTTCCTCATTTTGGTCCTAGCTCTGATTTTTTTCACTCTTCTTCTACTTGGAAATTCTTCAAAAAGTTGAATGATATCCATCACAACCCCTAATAGTCTTTCACATTCAACATAATATCCACACTGTACTATGTTCTTAACCCTCCCTTGTTTCCCAAGTATCAAAATCCTTCTTGAAATCCCTTGCCCTGGACTTCACCCAATAATGTTTAAATAGCCACACCCCATGTTCCGGGAACACCATATTAATAGTAATCCTGGAGAAGATAAGAAGCATTCGCTTGTTTGCTGGGTATCTTGCTTCTTTCACCAGCCTGACTCAGAGCACAGACTTCTATGGCATTTCAGATAACTAATCCAGGGCAATTTTTCTCCTTTTCTCAGTAACAGCTTTACTTTAATGTAACCATAGCTCATTCCAAAAGGGTGCTAATCCAGTATAAAGAAGCATGTTGCTTAGACTCAGAAAGCATGTATTCAAGCTTTGGCATTTGCACTAGCCCTAGACTAACTGCAGTCCTTTCTGAGTTTCTATTTTTTGTTGTTGTTATTGTCAAAACAGGATTGTTCAAAAATGTATGCCCTGCCTAGCTGATGGGGAATTTGGACAATCAGTGACAACAATATAAGTTGAAGACTTTTCTTTTTCTATTGTCCATTCAGCCATTCATTTGGAGAAGGGAGCAGAGCATGTGGGGATCAGAGAACAATTTAGAGTAGTCAGTTCTGTACTCCCACCATGTGACTTCTGAGCATCTAGCTTTGGCCATCAGTCTTGTTTGTAAGCATCTTTGCTCTCCAAGCCATCTTATCAGTCCTCAAGGACTTTTCTTGAAGACAAAGCATGTCGTAATTTTTCATAAGGCCTAGTCATCATTTATCACTTGTGTAATCTCAAATTGACCTAATCTCTGAAGATTAGGCAATGCATGAAGCTATTTCCTGAAGGGCTGGTAAGAAGACTCAGTCATTCAGAAAACTCGCTGCTCTTGCAGAAGACCCGGGTTCCAATTCCCAGTACCAGCATGAGGTGGTTCACAGGCTCCTGCAACTCCAATACCAGGAGATCTCATTGCCCTCTTCTGGCCTCTGCGGGCACCTGTGTGCACATGGAATACATACATAAACTCAGGGTACACACAGAAAGAAAAGGAGGAAGGAAGGAAGGAAGGAAGGAAGGAAGGAAGGAAGGAAATATAAACATCTTTAAAATCACTCCTGAATTCAGACAATTAGAGTTGATAAGTAACCAATATACTTAGTTTATTTAATCCAGAATTTTGTTTATTCTAAACCAAGTTCAATATTTCTTTGGTTTTTAATGCTTATTTTCAAATAGAATCTAAGGCAAAAGGAGAAAATACAGAACATATAAAGTTGGAATTTTATTTTATGTTGTCTCTTATGTGTATGGAAAATATATTGTGGATGAATATGACACTCTCCACTTCCTCCTTTCTAGTCCTGTCGGCCACCCAATCCAGGATCAACTGCCAGTACAGAGAGCCATGTGTCTTTTCTGCTCAGGTTTTGTTTTTTTAACACTAGTAGACAGACGTTTGTGAGCAATATATAATAGTGCTTAACTAGCTTAAAATTAGATCAATATTATTATGACATGCATGTCTTCCTATAAATTGCTCTATTTAGTCAGTAATATATTTTAAAGATCTATGTATGTTGAAATATATTTAAGTTTATTCATTCTAACCAATGTTTTTAACCTGTACACAGAAGAGCATGTATTTATAATTTTTTCTATTGGCCAATAATCAGTGTGTTTCATGATTATTTTGTAATTACAAAGGATGCTATGGTCCTCCTTCTAGTATTCTCCTGTTGTAGTTCCTCGGCTATATACTTTTCTCAGTGTTCCAGACCATGCATAGTTTTAATAATAATGAATATTGTCAGATTTTTGTTCAAAAGTAGAGCAGTGAGGGATGTCTCTTTCATGTCACATCTTGGCAACCTTTGGCACTGCCAGGTGTTTTTATGACTATCCTCTTAATTGGCTTGAAAGAACTTTATATCTCAATTTAAGTTGCTTTTTGAAAACACTTCAATGTTTCCAGTTTTGCAAATTACCAGTTCTTATCTGAATTATTTCCTAAGTGCTGCTGTGACAAAGCATCAAAAGCATAAATACTTTTAAAATGACACAAGCTTAATGCCCTACAGTTGTGAAGATCAAATATTTGGAGTAGGTTAAAAATCAAAGCAGCAGCAAGAATGCACTTCTAGAGGCCATTGCAGGGAATCATTTCTTGTTGGCCTATATATGGTGGCCTTTACTCACTAGCCCAGTAGCAAGCCTACACCCCAGTTTCAAAGCATAACTTTAGAAAGGAAAGGACCAAGTCACTTCTTGTAGAGCTTTATACTCTAAATCACACTCCTTGGTGTCTTTCGACAGAAATTGCAGTGTATATAAATATTGTTTTCTTTTAAGAATATAAATGTAAGTATTTTTCATCATAGTTTGTTTGTAAATAAGACCTTTGCCATTATTTTCTAAGTTATTTCTAAGTTATTGTCTCAATGTGATATATACGCAATTGAAGAGAAATCTTTTTCTTTTAAATCTATTCTAATTTTATATTGAAATGAAACCTTAAATTCATGTGCTATGTACGGGATTTAACTAGGTTCTTTCCACCTTTACCATGAATCTGAAAAATCAACTGAGGAAATAATTAGAATTTCTATTTAACTCTGGGATCTTTTAAATATTCTCCACATTTTCTACAAAAGTATACCGTAGTTCTACTTGATATATATTACTAAACTGTTCCAACGATCTGGGACTCATGCCATTAGAATTTTTACTCAGTACTTGAATAGATACAAATGACCTAGCTTTCAGCTCCCAGGTAAATATTTTCTTAGTCAAACTGATTTAATATTTTATGAATGTTTAAGAGTGTGTCTATTTAAGCTATTACCAATATAATTACATGCACTAACCACAAACTATTTTATCATTGCAATAGATTTCAAAGACACAGTAACCTTGGCCTATGGAAATGGGGAAGCAGGGGCATGGTGGGGAGAACAGCAGAAGACACTGTAAGCATGTCCAAGAGAGATGGAATAGTATATGAGAAAGGTTAAGAAGAAATCACAAGAATTGACTTATGGGCAATCTCAAAAGGTTTAGTTCCTCCAGGTTTTCACTCCTAAGAAAGGAAGGAGAAAGACTGTGGGGAGACATGGATTCTAGACTTAGTTTATCTACATATCTGTGGGAAGACAAGAGCCCATACTAAAAATTCACTCAGATGTACCTTCTCTGTATATCAGATAGGGCCTCTTATTGAGAGTGAGGGGATGGGGTAGAACAGGACAGCTCAGTGGAAATCTGTTTGTTTTCCTAACTCACAAATAGTGAAAGAGCCTTTTGGTAAATGTCTCCAGGATTCAAATTTAATCATGTTCCACTGAAGAAATGCTAACTCTGCAAAGGACAATTTATTACATCTACTCACAGCAATAATGTTAATGCATGATAAATATTAATAATGACTTTTTCCATGGTCTTCTGCCCAGGTTTAATTGCCTGATGGGACAGGCAATTTCCAAATGGACAAAAATGGTTCAAAAACTGTATGCTCTGTGTGACAAGAGAGTTAGTTGGAGACAGCAGGGAGAAAAGAACTTGAGATATGATCCAATATAGAGGAAACCCAGATGCAGTGGGAAGAAGTGAGTTCTGATAAGGAAACATCAGTCAGAATTATAATGGACGGCAATTGCCTATGGAAAACGTTGGCTTGATAAAGGAAAGTATGGAGGGTCCCACTGAAGGAATGAGGGTAATGTGGGATGGAGAGGAAATGATCAGATTTGATCTTTATAGAAGCCATTATGGCTTCAATCAGAATCTGAATTGACCAGGCAGAAGGCTGGGTGAGAGATGCTAGAAGATGTGGAAGGAAAGCTGGAATAAAATGAATAGATTCATGAGCTCTGTGTAGAGAACCAGACTTAGACTGATGTTGATTCCAACTGTCCTTTCTGTGATGGCTCCTGCTTGCTAAATGTCAGGCCTTCTGTCACTGTGTTTCCTAGAGCTCACTTCATTCTCGGCAATCATGCCTATCCTGCTGGTTTTTTACCTAACTCTATTATTCAAAAGGATCTTGGGCCAATTGCCTAACTTTTCTATCCCTGTGTCTTAGTTGGGGCTTCTATTGCTCTGAAGAGACACCATGACAGCGGCAAGTCTTACAAAGGAAAAAATTTAATTGTGGTGGCTCACTTATAGTTCAGAGGTTTAGTCCATTATCATCCTGGTGGGATGCATGCAGGCATGCAGACAGACATGGTGCTGTAAAAGGAGATGAGAGTCCTCTATCTAGATCCGAAGACAACGGGAAGTAGTCTGCTTACCACACTGAGTGTAGCTTGAGCAAAGGGGACCTCAAAGCCCACTGCCACAGTGAGACACTTCTTCCAACAAGGCCACATCGACTCCAACAAAACCACATCCCTTAATAGTGCCATTCCCTATAAGCTTATGGGGCGAATTATGTCCATACTACCACACCCTAGATCTATAAGATGGGGGTTGTTGCTTATCTTATTCTATAAAGATTTAGCTTTAAGACTCAAACTCAAACATAATCATGCTACTAACGTGGTATAAAACTCAAGTATATTTTGGTAATATTGCTTCCATGTGTATCCTTTGCCACAGTCCCCCCTAGTATACACCCACATACACCAATACATTACATAGAAGTTAATTTAGAAGATAATGTTATGAACAGAAAGACTTGGGTTTTTCCTGATTTTTATTAGCATAAGTAGCTTGCACAAAATTACGTTTTCTCTGTGTCACACATAGAAGGAAAAGGGAGAGGCAGGGCGGGGGCAGAGCAAAATGTAGAGCTCAATAAAAATTTTAAAAAGATGTAATACTACCATTAGAAATGAAAATACATAAAGTACTGAAAATACGGCCTCTGATATAAAAGAATAAGACAATGTAAAAAAGGGAAAGAAAGAAAAGAAACACACAAAGTAAGAGGAAAAGGATACAGAATGAAGATGTAAGAAATATTAGTAAGGAAAAATATAATAAGCACAGAAAAGACAAAAATAATACAACCAAACAACAACCCCCCCAACATACATCCAAAACATTTTTTTTCTTGCTGAGAAGAGATTGGATTTCCCCCAGCCCCAGGCTAATCTTTTGGCTTTGATTGCCCTTTGGCTAGGATAACTACTTATTTCTCTGATTCCTGAACAAGTCAGACCAGAAATGGTTCTTTGCAGTCTGGACTCAGTCCAGTCTTCCACGCTGGGCTGAATTCCTTTGCAAAAGCTGCCCTCAAACTGTTCAACAGCTGAGCAGGAATCTCTCCAGCGCTCAGCATTCCGGCTGTGCTGCGTCTGTGCCCATCTGTTGCCTTCCTTCTTCAATTCTGTTGGCAGCTTGCACTTTCCACCCAAGTAACATGTCCAGGAATCTGAGATCTCCTATCCCTAGGCTGGTCTCTCACCTGCAGCTCCCCGAAGACGTCCACCTGCCAACTTTCCTTTATCTGGTGGTCCTCTCTCCCAAGGCTTTGAGACCAGATCACCACCAGTGTCCTAGGTCCAGAGTGGTTCTCAGAGTGGTCACTCACTAACCAGTAGAAGGAAAGGGGAATAAAAGTTTGGGGGTACGAAAATGCAGGGACTTTTGTTGTATCTGCCCAAGAACTTTGATTTGGAATCCAAACCATCTCCCAGTATAATCGCTCTTTACCAGTAATGGCGCTAGGCAAGCACAGGTGTTCCCTTCTCCAGCGTCTTCCCACCACTCACTGCACTTCTAAACTTAAGTTTTGCAAAGTGCCAGCAGGTGGGCCTCTCTCTCTCCTCAAGACTTCCCTTCCCTCTCTTTTTTAACAGTCCATCTCTGGGGACAATTCCACCCACGTGCCATCATTTTGCTTAGTGATTCATGTTTGTTTGGGTCTATTGCTTTGTTTATAAATTTCACATTCAGAACTTCAAGATTTGGTCTGGCCTCTGTGTCTTGTTCGCAGGTGTTCCTTTGACTGTCCATATGACCCACCTTTGTTGCAGCACAACATACATGAGATTTTGATTCAGATTTGTGGGGACACCTGAATGTGCTGGGTGTTTCTAATCTGCCACTTTCTGACACCCCAAACGTCCTCACGTTCTACCTAACTAGATCTGAGACCATGAACAAGTCATAGACTCCTTAGGCCTTGAATTAATAAGTATTTCTTATAAATAATTAAAGCTCACATTTTCTAAATAGAATCACACAATTTTGTTTTTTAAAATAAATTTATTTATTTATTTTACATCCCAGCTGCAGATTCCCCTTTCTCCTCTCCTCCCAGTCCCTCACCTCCATCCCATGCTCTCTGTTCCCAACCCCCAATACACTCCTCCATTTCTGTTTAAGAAAGGGCAGGCCTCCCATGAGTATCAACAAAACATGGCATATCAATTTGCTGTAAGTCTAAACACATCCCCATGTCTTAAGGCTGGGCAAAATCACCCAGTGTGGGTCACCATAAGCCAGTAAGGGTCAGAGACAACACCTGCTCCCTTTATTATGAGTCCCACAGGAGGACCAAGTTACACAACTGTAATATGTATAAAGAGTGCCAAAATCAGTTCCATGCAGACTCCCTGGTTTTCGGCTCAGTCTCTGTGAAACTCTCTGAGCCCAGGTTAGTTGATTCTGTGAGATTATTTTTTAGATTTATTTATTTATTATGCATACAACATGCTGCTGGCATGTATGCCCACATGCCAGAAGAGGGCACCAGATCTCAGTACAGATGGTTGTGAGCCACCACGTGGTTGCTGGGACTTGAACTCAGGTCCTCTGGAAGAGTAGCCAGTGCTCTTAACCTCTGAGACATCTCTCCAGCCCCCTTGTGAGTTTAATTGTGGTGTCCTTGAGCCCCCTGGATCCTACAATCTTTGTCCCCTTCTTCTGCAGGATTCCCCTAATTCCACCTAATGTTTGCCTGAGGGTCTGCATCTGTCTCCATCAGTTGCTGGATGATACCTCTGATGACAATTGGGCTGGGCACCAGCCTGGTCACAGGAGATCGCCAGTTCAGGCTATGGACTCAATATTGCTGGGAGTCACACAATTTTAACTGCTTTACCTGTCCTAACTTAGCTGATCTATATGGCAACCCAGCACAACAGGGTAAAGACACAAAGAACGTGAGTAGCATGCTCAAACCTTCAGAGCAAAGAAGCAGGGGAGTTGGAGTTCCACTCCAGGAGCTCTGTTTCTGCAGCTCACACCTCTTAGGTCTCCTTTAGCATTATTTGCTAATGAGCATTTTATCCTTGTTTAAGAGAATAGGCTGGAGGCTGTGGAGATGACTTACTGGGTAAAGGAGCTTGCTCTTCAAGCACAGGGAACTGAGTTCAAATACCTGGCTCTCTCTCTCTCTCTCTCACACACACACACACACACACACACACACACCAACTACACATGTGGCACACAGGTGGATCTGAGAGTTCACTGGCCAGCTTAGGTGCAGAAGGTAGAGAATGATAAAGGAAAACACCAGACACTCTGTTCTGACTTCCACAGACACAGCTATGGGTGTGCAAACAAGCACACTCGCATGCAGCACATACTCACGCGTGCTTGCACAGGCACACACACACATGCACACACACTCACACAAAGTTAAATTTAATTGAAATTTTAAAAGAGTGGATTGTTTGTATTCTCTGTTTTCATCCTTAGCTCCGTTGGACAATTTGACAGCATTTATATTCATCTAATTAATTTCCTTGGACTAATCTCCCTATCAATATTTCAGAGTTGGACAAACACTACAAAGACATGCAGTGAGCCATCCCTTCCTGTTTTCAAATCGCTTACTGCTCAGTGACTTCAAACATTTCTCTAGGGAGTCTTGGTCCCCATTTTCAGATCCCAGTAATTCTTTGAATGAATGTCATTTCTAAGTTCATTCTCTCAATGTCCTTTAGCAAGTACTGGTGCACATTGGGTTTATTTGGCCCTTCCTCCATGTTTTTTAAATATAGTCACACGTCACTTCAGCCAGCAGCCCTTCATCTTGGTAATCCACGTTTCGCATTCCCTGCTCTAAAAGCTATTGGCAAATTGAAAAAGTCAACTTCCACCTAATGAGAGTTTCGCTTGGTAAATAGCTTTATTCGGCCACACATAAAATGAAAACACTTTCAATTCAGTCTTTTCCAAACACTTCAGCACCCCCACTCTCTCTCTCTCTTCCTCTCTCTTCTTTTATATTCTTTCCTATTCATCAAGAATCAATGACAAAAGAAAAGAAATCTTTCCCAAAACTAAATAAGCACCCCCTAATGACTCACAATAATCTTCACCCACAAAGCCCTTCCAATTGAGCATCATCGAAAAAGTAAGAAACGAAATGTATTCAGTTATTTCATAAATAATGAAAATGTTTAACCCAGTATTTCTTTACTGTGGGGTGATCTGGCAGACAAAGGGATATTAAGAGCATTTGCAGAGATGTTTTAATTGTAATTCCTGTATAGAAGGGTGTAACAGAGAGAGAGTGTTGGGAGTTCTTTCAGGGATTGTTGAGTTCACTGCCTGGCACAAAGAACTGAACATTCAGGAAAGACAGAAAACCAAGCCAAACAAAATGGGAAAGTAACAGATTTATCCATGCCCAAGGGGAGAGGCCTAAACACAAAGGTCACTCACATGGATGCTAGCTAGGGTATTTCATTGGGTTCTCCTTTTTTTTCCCTTCTTGGTCCTATTAAGTTAGATGCCTCCACGCCTTCCTGATGTTCCTCTTGACAATGTCTTCTGGGAACAAGAAACTCCCATCTCAAAGAGCCTGATTTTGCTTTCGATGGCCCTCTAACACAGTGCTTCTCAACCTGTGGTCATGGCCCCCTGTATCACATATCAGATATCTACATTATGATTTATAGCAGTGACAAAATTACAGTTATGAAGTGGCAACAAAAATAATTTTGTGGTTGCGGGTTATTACAATATGAGAAAGTTATATTAAAGGGTCCCAGCATTAGGAAAGGTGAGAACCACTTCTCTGCCTCCTTTTCAACTGGAATCTCGTGAGAAGAAGCCAGACAGTGCTACTAAACAATCACAGTGCACAGCACAACTCTTGCACCTCCACACAGCACTGCTGCATCTACACAGGAAGAAATTCTAAGCCTCGTGCGTCAACAGTTCCAAACTCAGAGGCCTCTTCAAACCTTTTATCATAATCTATATTTGCATAACTCAGTCCTAAAATGTGATCTTCTCACAATTACCTAGCATTGGAGCCTGCGGACAACTTTGGTGTGCCTAGAGTTCCCTCATATTTCCTTTATTCTTTAAACAAAGGCTTGCAAACTATCAGAACAGAAAGGCAGATGAGGCCAAACATTATGTAGCCAGTGAAATCAGCCGCCCACGGTCTTCTTCTAACTGTTTCTAAAATTCTTCATCATTTCTCAAAACAAATATTCCAACTCGATAAGGCGAGCCAAATTTCTTCTTGTGATTTAATTTCCTGTTCTCCGAATTTCAAGTTCCTAAGAGGCAGTATCATCTGATCTCGCTTTTGGCTTGATTTGTATTCCTATGAAAGGATATGTCATAGCAGCCCTCTCAAGTTTCTAAATGAGAGCATGTTCTGACATAGAACACAGTAAGGCTGTCCTGCCAGATGAGATCCAAATCTGAATAGAGGAGATGAACTGTACTGAAAAGAGTTTCGTCTTTTCAGTTCCCATACAAAAATTGTTATTTATTCTTATCAACCTCATTTCCACAATGAGTTGCCCTTGGAAGAAAATGGTGCCCCCATCAGTTACTGACAATCACCCTTTTCTCAACCCAGCCTAATGGCCATTCTTTGTTTGACTCGGTGCCATCAAGGACCATTGGCTCACCCCAAAATCAATCCTCTCAGATTCTCTCCTGTTTTCATTTGGTAAATTGAGAATATTATAAAGAACCCTACAACTGCTCTCTGGGACAATATCCAGGAGCCACTTTGCCTTAATGAAGTCATTGATTTTAACGGAGTGTGTGGCATCCTGACAAAAATGGAAAAATGCTCAGATTCATTTGACCCATTTCTACTCCTAATTAAAACATCAGCTCTAACACCAAAAAAGCCTTTTGAAGACCCTGACTTAGATCATGTTTGTTGGGAGCTGTGAACCCTCCAGATCCTGAATTTCTGGTAAACAACTTGTAATGCTTGCAGCTGCTCTGAACACATATTTTCTCAAAGAAGTCTTTTCTGATCTGTAGGAATATGAATGTGGGGGGCAGGAAAGAAATTGGATCCAAGATGACTATCGTCACATTTCTTTTCTATGTATATACGCAGGTGTGTGTGTGTGTGTGTGTGTGTGTGTGTGTATCAAATTGTCTCAGTACCGTGGTTCTGGACAATGTAAACAAAGTCATCCCTCCTTCCACCCTCATTAGGGTACTGACCATGAGCCTAAGCCTCCCAAAGAGCCCTCTCTTACAGGAAAACACTCCACAGTTCTTCCAGAAAAATGCTATGCCTGGCAGCAACAAGCTTAATAGCCCTGTTTGTCTGAACACAGATATATTCATAGGGACTTTCCATTAGGGGATTCAAGTCACTCATATTAGCAGTGCTCTGACATAGGCCTGATTCAAAACACACAAAATTTAAACACAGCTCAGCGGCATAGCAGATCATTAAAGGACATCACCAATAGAATTGGGGGTTTTCCCACTGTCTTAGTTAGGTTTTATTGTTGAGAAGAGACACCATGACCTTGGAAACTCTTATAAAGGAAAACACTTGGTCAGGGCAGCATACAATTTAAAGGTTTAGTCCATTATCATCATGGCAGGACATGGCAGCACACAGGCAGACATGGTGTTGGAGAAGGACCTGAGACTTCTACATTTTACTCTGCAGGGAGCAGGACGAGACAGTGAGCCAGTAAGTCTGGCTTAAGCTTCTGAGACCTCAAAACCTGCTCCCAGTGATAAATCTCCCTCAATAAAGTCACACCTATGCCAACAAGGCCAGTCCCTATGTTGCTATGGGGCCATTTTTATTCAAACTACCACATCCAGACTACACAATATAACCCTGGCTACTAGACAAGTATAGTCAATGGTAAAGCATAGTCTTCCTTGTTAATAAATTCTAAATAGTCACCAACATATTTAGAGTGACAGAATTTAATTTCCCATCAGTTCTTAGACTTCCAAAGAAGAAAAAGCAAGGTATGATGTCTTACGCACTCTTCCAAGAGTACCTCCTTACCAGACTCAATCCTGCATGGTGCAAGCAAAATTAATTCTTTTGGGAGCCTAGAGATCCATTCCTAAGAATCAATATGGTCCAAATCCCTCCTTCATTTGCTTTTATATTTTTTTCCAATTAGTGTTGTATGAGGGTCTTGTGTGGAAGTGCATTCATTTGTGTCACTGGAAAATATGAATGGAGAGTAAATCCTCACCTCTATACCATTTTCTAGATTCTAGCAAAGTCATACCCTGCCATATTACTAAAACACATGCATATGGTTGAAGAAAAATGATTCATCATCATGTTATCAGGAATTGGTGCGTTTTCTTTAAATAACTTATTTGGAAAAAAAATAGATACTTATTCGGTGTCAGCCAGAGTGTCAGATAAGAAATATTAAACCCTATTGAACTATTTCCCCAGGTAGTCCACCAAAATAGCTCTCAAAGCAGTAACCTACTTTTTCAGCATAGTCTGGCTTTCTAGTTTCATAAATCAAGATGACTGTGTTTTAGATAATTGAGGAAGAAGATGGGTGACCGGTGTGCTCTCTGTGTTTATGAAAATGATGGTACCCTCTAAACTCTGGGTTTCTCACTGGTTGTTCTGTCCATTTCTAATTTAAATTTGTGTATGTATACAAATATGATATACATTATAGATATTTTTCTAATTCTCCACCTTTTGTGTATATGGTGTGCTCGAAATTTCCACTCTTTTGAACTCAGCAGGGCCGTGATCCTTGTTTGGTGGTTTGAATAGGAATGATCCCCATAGGTTCATGTGTCTGAATGTTTGGCCTATTAAAAAGTGGCATTATTAGGAGACATGGCCTTGTTGGAAGAATGTGTCACTGTGGAGGCGGGCTTTGAATTGTCATATCCTCAAGCTAGACCTAGTGTGACAGTCTGTGGATCAAGATACAGAACTCTCAGCTCCTCCTCCAGCACCATGTCTGTCTGTGTGCCATCATGCTTCTTGCCATGATGATAATGGACTAAATCTCTGAACTGTAAGCCAGCCCCATCTAAATGCTTTCCTTTATAAATGTTGCCATGGTCATGGTGTCTCTTCACACCAATAGAAAACCAAACTAAGACAAAAGGGGTGTCTATTGATTCCTTCCAGAAGAAAGGCTTTAAATTGTCACTATGAGAGCCAGGTGTAGTGGTGCATGCTGTTACCACAGCACGGGGGCAGTAGAGAGGTCGAGGGGCATCTAGATTGTTCCCAGGTTCTGGCTATTACAAATAATGCTGCTATGATCATAGCTGAGCACATGTCCTTGTGGTATGATTGAGAATCTTTTGGATATATACCCAACAGCGGTATTGCTGGGACCTGAGGTAGATTGCTTCCTAATTTTCTGAAAAATTGCCATACTGATTTCTAAAGCAGCTGTAGAATTAACAGAATAAAAATGGCAATTTTACCAAAAGCAATCTATAGATTCAATGCAATCCCATATGAAAATCCCAGCAAAATTCTTCACAAACCTCAAAGGAAGAATACTCAACTTCATATGGAAAAACAAAAAAGTCAGGATAGCTAAAGCAATCCTGTACAATAAAGGAACTTCTGGAGGCAATGCAATCCCTAACTTCAAACTCTACTATAGAGCTACAGTAATGAAACAGCCTGGTATTGGCGTAAAAACAGTCAGGAGGACCAATGGAACTAAATCAAAGACCTGAATATCAGTCCACATACCTACAAACACCTGATTTTTGACAATGAAACTAAAAATATAAAATGAAAAAAATTATCTTCAAGAAATTGTGCTGGCATAACTGGATATCAACATGTAGAAGAATAAAAAGAGATCCATATCTATCACCATGCACAAAACTCAAGTACAAATGGATCAAAGACCTGAACATTAAAACCAGCACACTGAACCTCATAGAAGAGAAAGTGGAAAGTCCTCTTGAACAGACTGGCATAGGAGACCGCTTCCTAAATATAACCCCAGTAGCACAGACACTGAGAGAAACAATTAATAAAAAGGGAACTCCTGAAACTGAGAAGCTTCTGTAAAGCAAGGGACATGGTCAACAAGACAAAATGGCAGCCTAGAGAATGGGAAAAGATATTCACCATTAGCATTTCAATTTTCTTTTTGATAATAATAATTTAATCAATCATCATAATTTTGGCATACTTCAGAAAAATCTTTTAGATTTTTTGAAGCTATTATAACCAAGATATTTTCTGTCTTTTTCCTAGCACTTATGATTTAGTGCCTTTCCTCAATGTTCCTGTTTGTTCATACAGTGATGAAAATGGGAATGCTGTGTTGTTTCTGGGTTTGATAAGAGGCTTCATACAGTTCTCCATTAAGCCCGGGAGAAAACAATCTTAAATGTAACTGTCAATTGGTTTTTCAACATGCATGAGAGGATACTCAGTTTAACCTCTTTAATCTGTTATGGTCATAATAAGAAAATCAAAAAGCTCAACAACAAAATAATAATCCAAAGAAAGATGAACAAATGATCGGAGGAAGAAATTTTCCAAAAATGTATAAATTGCCAACAGTTAGGTGGAAAACATCAACAACCCTGATACACATGGAAATGCTAATCAGAATCACGGTGAGTTATTTTCTCACCACAGATAGGATGGCTCTTGTGAAAAAAACAAAATGTAATTTAAAACACACTTATAGATGCTCACATTTCAAGTCCTTCTTTTTTTCTTAGATTACAGTTAAGCATTATGAAATGCTGATTTAAACCAGACTGCATTTTAATATGAAATTTACTTAGTTCATGTACATTCAGACTTATAGGTCAAATGGGAGATATATATATATATATATATATATATATATATATATATATGACAGTTCTCCACTTTTTCAATCAATGTAATTGTCGTCTCAAACAGTGGGTGTGGAAGTCAGTCACATTTTTTTATGTTCTGAAATAGTTCACAAATCATGGGAGCACTGTGTAGTGAAATTTTTAAAGAAATTTATTTTGAAAAATTAAACCTGAATGTGAACCATTTCTCTTTGAATATCAGTTCTGCTTCTTATGTGATTATTACTTCATCCCATTTTGTGTCAATTTTGGAAATTTAAATATATTCTAAAGCCTAATTTTACCCAAATTTTCATTTTTACTATAAAACATAGTTGGGTATAGAACTCTCATGATGAGTATTCCCTTTAAACCTCATATTACATTCTTTCTAATTCCTAAATTTATCTGTTAATTTTCTTCTGTGTTTTCTTGATATCATATTTGTCAAACGATTGACTAGCTAAAGATAAATTTAATGAAGCAGTTTGTATTCTATTGATCTATGTTTTATAGATAGAAATAGACAGATACCATTGGTATTTTACTTTATAATTATTTCTGCATTTCAAGTTTTTCTGCTCCCCTATTATTGAGTTTTGGATTTCACTGCTAACTTTGTTCTCTGTTTCTCTAAGAAATATATTCAATACTATATATTTTGCTTTAAGCACAATTTATTGATTTTATAGGCCTTGCATTGATTGATTGGCCTTTGAATTTAAAAACTAACATGCCACAAAAAGAGGGCCCAAACCCCTAATATTTGTGTAGTGCCAACTACTCCGCCAGCTACTTTTAATATCTCATTCTTTCATAATCATTGGAACCCTGAATTAGAGGGATGAGTTGGACTTCAAAGCCCAGGCTCGGGAAAGGAGGCAGAGCAAAATGGAGTAGTATTCCCCAGTGATGGCCCATATATTTGAGCACCTCTCCATTTACAGAAACATTTGTTTACAAGAGTTGTTTGTTTTTTCGAGACAGGGTTTCTCTGTGTAACAGCCCTAGCTATCCTGAAACTAGCTCTGTAGACCAGGATTGTTTACAAGAGTTAATGACATCAGGAGATAAATCAAACAGTCCGTCTCAGAAACTTGAGCACTGCTTCCCAATAAAAATACAATGTGAACTGCAATGGAATTTCAAATTGTAGTCACACTGAAATATGAAAAAGCAAGTATGCAAAGTTTAGTAGTACATATTAGAAAAGTCAATACACCCCAAAGGTTACCCTGTGAACATCTAATCTGCTGAAACATCATCAATAAGATATTTGGCTTTCTTCTTCATCACTTCTTCCTCACTTCTGAAATATCTTTTGGCCTTTCAGCACATCTTAATTTGGGCTGCTCACATTTCCAAGGCTCCAGAGCTACCCGGGGCAAGTAGCCACTGCCCAGGCAGGTCAATGTTATGCTGTGGCACTCTGGAATGTAAATGTTTATTAACAGCATTAGAAAAAAAATCAGCATGGGTGTTTTTTTCAATTCCAGTTGTCATAAGAAAGCCTGGCTCTTCCTGGAAATAATTTTATGGCTCTTTTTTGCTAATTGCATGTACACAATTAATTCCCCCTCGGTTTTCACCCTCATTATGCAGTATAACTTCTTTTCCTGATCTGCATAGCAAAAGTTAGAAGTGCCTTCTTGAAGCCAACTGTTAATCCATTCAAAAGACAGATTAAACATTTTTTTTACTTTGGTGCCAGCTGCATATATATTTCTCCACACGGCTGAGTTACATTTCAGGCAAATACCAGGCCCCAGTTCATACAGGGCTTTTTATCGCTCCTGGGACAGCATTGGGGTTGGGGCAAGCATCCGATTGCTTTCCTTTGTTCAATCCCCAAGAGCATTATGAGAAGGAAATCACACACACACACACACACACACACACACACACACAGCAATTTATTTTAAATCTCTGAAGCATCCGCCATTTCACAATCTCTTCTGCCAGCATTTCTGCCAACATTAATCTCCCAACTCCAGCAATATCACAGCTTAGAGACTGGAATTTTAAATAATGAAGGATACCCTTCCTCAGCAGAGCATCGAATAGATTGACAGACTGGGACAATAAGATATGCACACTAACCACTGGGAGTTCCCTAGTGCTGCCTGACTTAGATGACAAACTACAGAGAACAGCAGTTAAAGGTTCAGCCAGAAACCTTTAGTGTCAATATGTCAAAGACCATCTTACCAAATTGTAGGATCTTGGGAGAGTCTCCTTAATCCCCCTACCTTTTTTTCCCTTCATCTCAATACAGGGACCATAACTCCAGCTCCACGACTCTATCAAGAAGATTTAAGGATATCATGGTGCATAAAGATTTGTTACAATGTCCAAGCAAGTTACATGGATAAGAACAGTTAAAGTTTATAATGAAGTAACTATCTCCATGTTTATGCCTATGTTAGCCCTGCTATTTGCTAGGTTTGAGACCACTGAACATATTTCTTATTTCTCTAAGACTCGCTTTCCATGACTAATCTGCTAGGGACAAGGTCTTAGCTGATAAAGTAGTTGTTAGAATCAATGTGGCAGTATATGTATTTTACACAGCATAAGGCACACAGTGGTCATTTTCTGAATTTCAGCCTGTGAACTATTATAATGACAATATTTCCAGGATGAGTCTTGTTTGCAGTACAAGCTTATCTGAAACTATGCAGCCCAGACTCGCCTCAAATCCTCCTACCTCAGTCACTTACTTTGAACAGATCTTACTAGGACACTGGAGGAGAACACGGGCCCTTTAAGACAGCCTGCTTGGGAAGGCACACACAGTAGCCTGCCTCAAGGTCCACAGTGGCAGTGGAGCTGAGCTCCCCCATTTGTGTTGCTGTCTTCTTGTGCTTCTAGTTGTCTTTTCCCCTTTTTAATCTCGGTGTGGCTGTTGTTGACACTGCCCAGGATCCTTTCCAGCTTTTGTCCTTGGATTCCATCACTCTCACGCCTTCCCCACTTCCCACCTTGACCCTCATTGGCCATTCACAGACCACAAGCCTCGGGATCTTTCTATCCATCACTTGATTTACAAAATGATGTTTTAACAAAGCAAAGGAGGGAGAGGGCTTTATTATCTGGACATTAGAAAAGCAAAGAAGCCACAGGGCAAGAGATGTCTCAGTTCTTTGACTCAAATTAAATTATGTACAACAGATGAGAAGGGGATTCACTGTGGCAAGCTGTTTGAAATCAATCTCCATGATGCTCCCTGGGTTTTGTTGCCCCCCCCCCAGACTCTCAGAACACCCCTCACTGCTATTAGCCATGAAAATGCCTCTGGCAGAGGAGCAGCTTGTGAGAGGACAGGGACAGCAGGGTGTGTATGAAAGGCCTGACGAAAGCTCCACCACACAGAGGGCTTCCCCTGGGAAATTAGGGATGGCAAGCTCGGGAGCGCAGTCCATATGCCCTGTCCGCCATCATCAGCCACAACCACCTGTGACAAAATGTCCCCACCTTCAAATGTGCCTCAGGTCAGGTTTTCCCGTCCTGTCATTTTTTTTTCATGTCTCTTCACTTGTGCTCTCATTTTCGCTTCCTCTTCCCTTACACCGTGTTCATTTAATTACTCATTTGATAAATATAGCCCTAGCATTGTGTGATTCAAAGTTGTCTTCCCTTTCCCAAATGGCTGTCCTGGTCTGCCTTAATCAGAATCATGATACTACAGTGATAAAAATACATGTACCTATGCACTTTCTCAACTCTGGTGGGTGGGTGGGCCTCTCATGGGTGGACACAGGGACTTGAAACCATGATGTTCTCTGGTTGTATCAATAAACACAGTGTGTGTGGATGGCACAGATTGTACTCACTAGCCATAGATTTCTCTTATACATAGTCCGTCTTTCTCCTAGAGAAAAATTATTTCCAATCATCACTTCCAACACATCGCCTGATCCCTCATACCCGATCTATTAGAAAAGCTACCACTAGCTGCTTTAACAGATACATACAAGCCCCCAATTATGCAGCTTAACACAGTAATGGCTTATTTCTCGCATAATTCTTTAGTGTAGGGTAGTCACTTATGCAACTGTTCTCAAAGTGCCAATTGCAGTACCAGCTAGCTTTCCACGTGTGGCTGTACCACCTTCAACATATCACCTCCCTAGGCATTCTTGAAGAATGCCCAGCAGTTCAGCCTGCCAGAAGAGAAAGGGCATGACGGACAGACTGCTGTGCAGGTTTTCACGTGTCAGGCCTGAGTAAGGCCATTTTACTCTTCTGTCTACTTTCCCCTGGTCATCCTAGGGGACACCACCACAGGGAACCTCAAAGAATATCTGTGCTCATTTCATGATGTTCTCAGTGAGCAATGGTTTTGCCTATCTTATATTTTTCACTGATAAACCAAATCACGGACCATTTGATTTTGATTCTGAAAGTAACACATACAGAGTTTGTCAGGAACAAAAACAGTATGCCTTTTGAGTTTGTCAAGTAACCCCCCCCCCAAAAAAAGCAGCATATCATTTTTGCTGTTGAGAGACAATGATGTTGTTTCTGTTGTGGTTTTGCTTTAGAGATCAGAGATTTATTTAAATTGTCTATGCCTCATACAACTCATTCAAAAAGTCATTCTCAAGCCCCAGACAATAGTGGCCATGAGCCTATAAAGGTGGTTCTCAACCTGTGGGTCATAACCCATTTGGCAAATCTTTTATCCAAAACTATTCATATTATAAATCATTACCATATAGCAATACTACAATTATGAGTAGCAACAAAAGTAATTCTATGGTCAGGGGTCACCATAACATGAGAAACTGTATTAAAGTGTTGCATCATTAAGGACGTTGAGAACCACAGCAGTGGAAGGAGCCAAAAACTTAAAAATCTCATGGATCAGAACAAGACAAGGGAGCCTTGGGGTGAGTTTCTGACCCTGCGGCGCCAGCCCGGGAAGGGGAGTTCAGAGCTTCCTTGGCCCCCTATCCTTCTTGAGCTCTCGGCAGGGCCCCCACTCCCTGCATACCTCCTCTTTCTTCCTAGCCCACCCAGCTTCCATCCAGAACCCTCCCCAATTTGCCCCACCGCCCTCTTTCTGCACATAACATCACCCAGCCCAGCCTGTCTGGGCACTGGGTCCGAATCATCGGGGCACCCAAGCGGGCGGGAGTCTCTTTGTTTCTATGGCCTGCCTGCACCAAGCAGGGTAGGCGCTTTGATTGTGACCTGCCCACCAGCATGGAGGCCTGATCTCTAGGCGCCAGGAGACCCAGCCTTGGGGTGAGTTTCTGACCCTGCGGCGCCAGCCCGGGAAGGGGAGTTCAGAGCTTCCTTGGCCCCCTATCCTTCTTGAGCTCTCGGCAGGGCCCCCACTCCCTGCATACCTCCTCTTTCTTCCTAGCCCACCCAGCTTCCATCCAGAACCCTCCCCAATTTGCCCCACCCCCCTCTTTCTCCACATAACATCACCCAGCCCAGCCAGTCTGGGCACTGGGTCCGAATCATCGGGGCACCCAAGCGGGCGGGAGTCTCTTTGTTTCTATGGCCTGCCTGCACCAAGCAGGGTAGGCGCTTTGTTTGCGACCTGCCCACCAGCACGGAGGCCTGATCTCTAGGCGCCAGGAGACCCAGCGTTGGGGAGACCCAGCCTTGGGGAGACCCAGCATTGGGGAGAGACAACGTTGGGGAGATCCAGCATTGGGTAGGCAAGGAGACCTGATCCGGTAAAGAAGATCCATAAGGGAGCATTTGGAAGAAGAGATGGGTAGACGCCAAGGCAAGAATTCACCCAACAAGCTGAAAAGCAACATGAAGCCACCAGAAACCAGCGACCTCACAACGGGAGGACATGAACACCTTAATCAAGAAGAAGTAGAAAAGGTTGACTTCATGAAAGTGATTGACGCCCTTAAACAGCATGTAAAAAATGCCCTTATAGAAATGGATGAGATCCCAATAGAACATCCCCATTGTCTTAGTGTGTGGGTGCACCCCTCGTGGTCCTGAGTTCCTTGCTCGTGCTCCGTCTCCTTCTGCTCCTGATTTGGACCTTGAGATTTCTGTCCGGTGCTCCCGTGTGGGTCTCTGTCTCTGTCTCCTTTCATCGCCTGATGAAGGTTAATATTCCTGAGGATGCCTATGTGTTTGTCTTTGGATTCACCTTATTTAGCTTCTCTAGGAACATGAATTATAGGCTCAATGTCCTTTATTTATGGCTAGAAACCAAATATGAGTGAGTACATCCCATGTTCCTCTTTTTGGGTCTGGCTTACCTCACTCAGGATAGTGTTTTCTATTTCCATCCATTTGTATGCAAAATTCAAGAAGTCCTTGTTTTTTACTGCTGAGTAATACTCTAATATGTATATATTCCATACTTTCTTCATCCATTCTTCCGTTGAAGGGCATCTAGGTTGTTTCCAGGTTCTGGCTATGGCACAATACTGCCATGAACATAGTTGAGCATATACTTTTGTTGTATGATAGGGCCTCTCTTGGGTATATTCCCATAAGGGGTATTGCTGGATCCAGGGGTAGGTTGATCCCGAATTTCCTGAGAAACCGAAACACTGCTTTCCAGAGTGGTTGCACAAGTTTGCATTCCCACCAGCAATGGGTGAGTGTACCCCTTTCTCCACAACCTCTCCAGCAAAGGCTATCATTGGTGTTTTTTATTTTAGCCATTCTGACAGGTGTAAGGTGGTATCTTAAAGTTGTCTTGATTTGCATTTCCCTGATCGCTAAGGAAGTTGAGCATGACCTTAAGTGTCTTCTGGCCATTTGAAGTTCTTCTGTTGAGAATTCTCTGTTCAGATCAGTGCCCCATTTTATAATTGGGTTGATTAGCCTTTTACGGTCTAGTTTCTTGAGTTCTTTATATATTTTGGAGATCAAACCTTTGTCAGTTGCAGGGTTGGTGAAGATCTTCTCCCAGTCAGTGGGTTGTCTTTTTGTCTTAGTGACAGTGTCCTTTGCTTTACAGAAGCTTCTCAGCCTCAGGAAGTCCCATTTATTCAATGATGCCCTTAGTGTCTGTGCTGCTGGGGTTATACATAGGAAGTGGTCTCCTGTGCGCATGTGCTGTAGAGTACTTCCCACTTTCTCTTCTATCAGGTTCAGTGTGTTCGGACTGATATTGAGGTCTTTAATCCATTTGGATTTGAGTTTTGTGCATGGTGATAGATATGGATCTATTTTCATTCTTCTACAGGTTGACATCCAGTTTTGCCAGCTGGCCTTGGTCTGAAAAAGCATGGGATAAATCCGGACTAGCTGAACATAGCGGACAATGAGGAATACTGAGAATTCAAGAACAATTGCAGTGGGTTTTTGATCCTACTGCACGTACTGGCTTTGTGGGAGCCTAGGCAGTTTGAATGCTCACCTTACGAGACCTGGATAGAGGTGGGCAGTCCTTGGGCTTCCCACAGGTCAGGGAACCCTGATTGCTCTTCGAGCAGATGGGGGGGGGGGGGGACTTGATCGGGGGAGGGGGAGGGAAATGGGAAGCGGTGGTGGGGACGAGGCAGAAATCCTTAATAAATAAATAAATTTAAAAAAAAAAGAAATGGATGAGAAATATAACAGAAAGTTTGAAGAACTGAATAAATCAGTGAATGATACCCTAGAAAACCAAGGAAAAACAATCAAACAGATAATGGAAACGGTGCAAGACGTGAAAACTGAAATGGAGGCAAAGAAGAAAACACAAACAGAGGGCCGGCTGGACATGGAAAATTTAAGTAAACAAACAGAGTCTACAGAAACAAGCATAACCAACAGAATACAAGAGATAGAAGAAAGAATCTCAGATTCTGAAGATACCATAGAGAAAATAAACACTCTGATCAAAGAAAACAGCAAGTCCAACAAATTCTCATCACAAAATATTCAGGAAATATGGGACACAATAAAAAGACCAAACCTAAGAATAATAGGAGTAGAAGAAGGAGAAGAAGTGCAGCTCAATGGTCCAGAAAATATATTTAATAAAATTATAGAAGAAAACTTTCCCAATCTAAAGAAAGATATACCTATGAAGGTTCAAGAAGCATACAGAACACCGAATAGGCTGGATCAAAAAAGAACATCCCCTCGCCATATAATTATCAAAACACAAAGCATACAGAATAAGGAAAGAACATTAAGAGCTGCAAAGGAAAAAGGCCAAATTACTTATAAAGGTAAACCTATCAGACTTACACCTGACTTCTCCATGGAAACCATGAAAGCCAGAAGGTCCTGGATAGATGTACTTCAGAAACTAAGAGACCATGGATGTAAGCCCAGATTACTATACCCAGCCAAGCTTTCGTTCACTATAAATGGAGAAAATAAAATTTTCCAGGATAAAAACAAATTTAAACAATATGCAGCCACAAATCCAGCCTTACAGAAAGTAATAGAAGGAAAATCACTAACCAAGGAGTCCAACAATGACCACAATAACTCAGACATCTAGAGACCCTTCACCAACACAAATCAAAGAAGGGAAACACACAAACTCTACGACTAAAAAAATGACCGGAGTTAAAATCCACTGGTCATTAATATCACTTAATGTCAATGGACTCAACTCACCTATTAAAAAGCACAGGCTAAGAGATTGGATACGAAAACAGGATTCAACATTCTGCTGTTTACAAGAAACACACCGCAACCACAAAGACAGGCACCTACTCAGAGTAAAGGGCTGGGAAAAGGCTTATCAAGCAAATGAACCTAAGAAACAAGCAGGTGTGGCCATACTAATCTCTAACAAAGTTGACTTCAAACTTAAATCAATCAGAAGAGATGGAGAGGGGCATTTTATACTCATAACAGGAACAGTTCAGCAGGATGAAGTCTCAATTCTGAACATCTATGCCCCTAATTTAAAAGCACCCACGTACATAAAAGAAACATTGCTAAAACTCAAGGCAGCCATCAAACCGCACACACTAATAGTAGGAGACTTCAACACTCCTCTCTCACCAATGGACAGGTCAAACAGACAGAAACCTAACAGAGAAATAAGAGAATTAATGGAGGTAATGAATCAAATGGACTTAACAGACATCTATAGAACATTCCACCCAAATAGGAAAGAATATACCTTCTTCTCTGCAGCTCATGGAACCTTCTCAAAAATTGACCACATAGTCGGTAACAAAGCAAACATCGACAGTTACAAAAAAATATTAGTAACCACCTGTGTCTTATCAGATCACCATGGATTAAAGTTAGAATTCAACAACAATGCTACCCCCAAAAAGCCTACAAACTCATGGAAACTGAACAGTCAACTACTGAACCATACCTGGATTAAGGAAGAAATTAAGAAAGAAATTAAGGTCTTCCTGGAATTCAATGAAAATAAAGAAACAACATACTTAAACTTATGGGACACTATGAAAGCAGTCCTAAGAGGAAAGTTCATAGCACTAAGTGCCCACTTAAAGAAAACAGAGAAAGCTCACATTGGAGACTTAACAGCCCAACTGAAAGCTCTAGAAAAAAAAAGAAGCAGACTCACCTAGGAGGAGTAGAAGACTGGAAATAATCAAACTGAGGGCTGAAATCAACAAAATAGAAACACAGAAAACAATCCAAAGAATCAATGAAACAAAAAGCTGGTTTCTGGAGAAAATCAACAAGATTGACAAACCCCTATCCAAACTAATCAAACGGCAGAGAGAGAATTTGCAAATTAATAAGATCAGAAATGAAAAGGGGGACATGCCGGGCGATGGTGGCGCACGTCTTTAATCCCAGCACTCGGGAGGCAGAGGCAGGCGGATCTCTGTGAGTTCGAGACCAGCCTGGTCTACAAGAGCTAGTTCCAGGACAGGCTCCAAAACCACAGAGAAACCCTGTCTCGAAAAACCAAAAAAAAAAAAAAAAGAAAAGAAAAGGGGGACATAACCACAGACACAGAGGAAATTCAGAGAATCATTAGATCTTACTACAAAAGCCTATAGGCCACAAAACTGGAAAATGTAAAGGAAATGGACACTTTTTTAGATAAATACCATATACCACAGTTAAACCAGGACCAGGTGAACAATCTAAATAGACCTGTTAGTCGCGAAGAATTAGAAGAGGTTATCAAAAACCTCCCTACCAAAAAAAGCCCAGGACCAGATGGTTTCAATGCGGAATTCTACCAGAACTTCCAAGAAGACCTAATACCTATACTCCTTAATGTATTTCACAATATAGAAACAGAAGAGGCATTGCCAAATTCCTTTTATGAAGCTACAGTTACTGTGATACCAAAACCGCACAAAGACTCAACCAAGAAAGAAAATTATAGACCAATCTCACTCATGAACATCGATGCAAAAATCCTCAACAAAATACTGGCAAACCGAATCCAAGAACACATTAGGAAAATTATCCATTATGATCAAGTAGGCTTCATCCCAGGGATGCAGGGCTGGTTCAACATACGAAAAGCTATCAATGTAATCCAGCATATAAATAAACTGAAAGAAAAAAACATATGATCATTTCATTAGATGCTGAAAAAGCATTTGACAAAATTCAACTCCCCTTTATGATAAAAGTCTTGGAGAGATTAGGGATACAAGGGTCATACCTAAATATAATAAAAGCTATATACAGCAAGCCGACAGCTAACATTAAATTAAATGGAGAGAAACTCAAAGCCATCCCACTAAACTCAGGAACACGACAAGGCTGTCCACTCTCGCCATACCTCTTCAATATAGTACTTGAAGTTCTAGCAATAGCAATAATACAACATAAGGGGATCAAAGGGATTCGAATTGGAAAGGAAGAAGTTAAACTTTCATTATTTGCAGATGATATGATAGTGTACATAAGCGACCCCAAAAACTCCACCAAAGAACTTTTACAGCTGATAAACACCTTTAGTAATGTGGCAGGATACAAGATAAACCCCAAAAAATCAGTCGCCCTCTTATACACAAAGGATATGGAAGCAGAGAGGGAAATCAGAGAAGCATCACCTTTCACAATAGCCACAAACAGCATAAAATATCTTGGGGTAACTCTAACCAAGGAAGTGAAAGATCTATTTGACAAGAACTTTAAGGCATTGAGGAAAGAAATTGAGGAGTATACCAGAAAATGGAAGAACCTTCCTTGCTCTTGGATTGGGAGGATCAACATAGTAAAAATGGCAATTCTACCAAAGGCAATTTATAGATTCAATGCAATCCCCATGAGGGTCCCATCAAAATTCTTCACAGATCTTGAGAGGACAATAGTCAACTTTATATGGAAAAACAAAAAACCCAGGATAGCCAAAACAATCCTATACAATAAAGGATTGTCTGGAGGCATTACCATCCCTGACTTCAAACTCTATTACAGAGCTACAGTGATGAAAACAGTGTGGTACTGGCATAAAAACAGAGAAGTTGACCATTAGAATCGTATAGAAGACCCGAATTTTAACCCACAAACCTATGAACACCTCATTTTTGATAAAGGAGCCAAAAGTATACAATGGAAGAAAGAAAGCATCTTCAACAAATGGTGCTGGCATAACTGGATGTCAACCTGTAGAAGAATGAAAATAGACCCATATCTATCATCATGCACAAAACTCAAGTCCAAATGGATTAAAGACCTCACTATCAGTCAGAACACAGTGAACCTGATAGAAGAGAAAGTGGGAAGTACCCTACAGGAGATGGGCACAGGAGATCGCTTCCTATGTGTAACCCCAACAGCACAGACTTTAAGGGCAACATTGAATAAATGGGACCTACTAAAACTGAGAAGCTTCTGTAAAGCAAAGGACACTGTCAACAAGACAAATAGGCAACCTACTGACTGGGAGAAGATCTTCACCAACCCCGCAACAGACAAAGGTCTGATCTCCAAAATATATAGAGAACTCAGGAAACTAGACTTTAAAATGCTAATTAACCCAATTAAAAAATGGGGCACTGAACTGAACAGAGAATTCTCAGCAGAGGAAGTTCAAATGGCCAAAAGACACTTAAGGTCATGCTCAACCTCCTTAGCAATCAGGGAAATGTAAATCAAAACAACTTTGAGATATCATCTTACACCTGTCAGAATGGCTAAAATAAAAAATTCCAATGATAGCCTTTGCTGGAGAGGCTGTGGAGGAAGGGGAACACTCATCCATTGCTGGTGGGAATGCAATCTTGTGCAACCACTTTGGAAATTGGTGTTTCGGTTTCTCAGGAAATTCGGGATCAACTTACCCCTGGACCCAGCAATACCACTCCTGGGAATATACCCAAGAGATGCCCTATCACATGAAAAGAGCATTTGTTCAACTATGTTCATAGCAGTATTATTTGTAATAGCCAGAACCTGGAAACAACCTAGATGCCCTTCAATGGAAGAATGGATGAAGAAAGTGTGGAATATCTACACATTAGAGTACTATGCTGCGTTAAAAAACAATGACTTCTCGAATTTTGCATGCAAATGGATGGAAATAGAAAACACTATCCTGAGTGTGGTATTCCAGAGCCAAAAATATGAACATGGGATGTACTCACTCATAATTGGTTTCTAGCCATAAACAAGGGTCACGGAGTCTACAATTGGTGATCCCAAAGAAGCTAAGTAAGAAGAACCTTCATCTGGTGATGGATGGAGACAGAGACAGAGACCCACACTGGAGCACTGGACTGAGCTCCCAAGGTCCCAATGAGGAGCAGAAGGAGGGAGAACATGAGCAAAGAAGTCGGGACCACGAGGGGAGCACCCACCCACTGAGACAGTGGAGCTGATCTATTGGGAGCTCACCAAGGCCAGCTGGACTGTGACTGAAAAAGCATGGGATAAAACTGGACTCTCTGAGCATGGCGAACAATGAGGGCTGATGAGAACCCAAGGACAATGGGCACGGGGTTTTGAACCTACGTAATGTGCTGGCTTTGTGGGAGCCTAGCCAGTTTGGATGTTCACCTTCCTAGAAATGCACAGAGGGGGGAGGACCTAGGACCTACCATAGGGCAGGGAAATCTGACTGCTCTTTGGGATGGAGAGGGAGGGGGAGAGGAGTGGGGGGAGGGGGAGAAGGGTGGGAGGAGGGGGAGGGAAATGGGAGGCTGGGAGGAGGAGGAAATTTGTTTTTTTTTTCTCTCTTTTCTCAATTAAAAAAATGTTAAAAAAAGAACGAGACAAGGTTATCCACTCTCTTCATATCTATTCAATATAGTTCTTCAGGTTCTATCTAGAACAATAAGACAACACAAGGAGATCGGGGGATACAAATCGGAAAAGAAGTCAAACTCTCACTATTTGTTGATGATATGATAGTTTACATAAGTGACCTCAAAAATTCTACAACGGAACTTCTACAGTTCATAAACACCTTCAGTAATGTAGCAGGATACAAGATTAACTAAAAAAATCAGTAGCCCTCCTTTACACAGATTTAAAATGGGTTGAGAAAGAAATCAGAGGAACATCATCCTTCACAATAGCCACTAAGAGCATAAACTATCTCAGAGTAACTCTAACCAAACAAGTGGAAGACATATATGACAAGAACTTTAAATCTTTGAAGAAGACACCAGAAAATGGAAAGATCTTTCATGCTCTTGGGTAAGTAGAATTAACATAGTAAAAAAGGCAATCTTACCAAAAGCAATCTACAGATTCAATGCAATCTCCATCAAAATCCCAGAAAAATTCTTCATAGACCTCGAAAGAGCAATAATCAACTTCATATGGAAAAAAATACACGATAGCCAAAACAATTGTGTACAATAAAAGAACTTCTGAAGGCATCACAATCCCTAACTTTAAACTCTACTATAAAGCTATAGTAATGAAAACAGCCTGCTATTGGTATAAAAACAAACAGAAGGACCAATGAAACAGAATCCTCATACCTATGAACACCTGATTTCCAATTTAAAAAAAACAAAAAAACCATAAAATGGAAAAAAGAAAGCATATTCAACAAATGGTGCTGATATAACTGGATATCAACATGTAGAAGAGTGAAAATAGACCCATATCTACCTCCATGCTTAAAACTCAAGTCCAAATGGATCAAAGACCTCAACATAAAGCCAACCACACTGAAACCCATAGAAAAGAATGTGGCAAGTACACTTGAAAGCTTTGGCACAGGAGACCACTTCCTAAATATAACACCAGTAGCATAGACACTGAGAGAAACAATTTAAAAATGGGACCTTCTTAAACTGAAAAGCTTCTGTAAATCAAAGGACACAGTCAATAAGACAAAAAGGCAGCCTACTGAATGGGAGAAGATCTTCACCAACCCCACATCAGACAAAGGACTGATCTCCAAAATATACAAAGAACTCAAGGAATTGGCCATCAAAAGAACAAATAATCCAATAAAAATGGGGTACAGACCTAAACAGAGAACTCTCAACAGAGGAATCTAAAATGGCTGAAAGACACTGAAGGAAATGTTCAACATCCTTAGTCATCAGATAAATGCAATTCAAAACAACTCTGATTCTATCTTACACCTGATCAAGATCAAAAACATTGATGATAGTTTATGCTGGAGAGGATGTGGGGTAGAGGAAACACTCCTCCATTGCTGGTGGGAGTGCAAACTGGTACAGCCCCTTTGGATATCAGTATGGTGATTTCTCAGAAAATTAGAAAACAACCTATCTCAAGACCCAGCAATACCACTTTTGGGTATATATCCAAAGGATGCTCAATCATACCATAGGACATGTGTTCAACTATGTTCATAGCAGCATTGTTTGTCATAGCCAGCACCTGGAAACAACCTAAATGTTCCTCAACCAAAGAATGAATAAGGAAAATGTGGTACATTTACACAATGGAGTACTACACAGCAGAAAAAGAGTGACATTTTGAAATTTGCAGGCAAATGGATGAGTCTAAAAAACATCATATTGAGTGAGGTAACCCAGACCCAGAAAGACAAATATCATATATTCTCACTTATAAGTGGCTTTTAGACATAAAGCAAAGAAAAGCAGCCTACAATTCACAATCCCAGAGAACCTAGACAACAATGCAGACCCTCAGAGAGACATACGTGGATCTAATCTACATGGGAAGTAGAAAAAGACAAGATCTCCTGAGTAAGTTGGGAGCATGGGGACCATGGGAGAGGGGAGAAGGGAAGGGAACAGAAAGGGAGGGGAGTGAAAGGGCTGTGAGACCTGGTGGGAGGACAGAAACCAGGCATGTCAGCAACCTCAGGCAACATGGGTGGACATATTTATGATACAAGTTGTTGTGGGTCGTCTCTACACAATGTAGAAACAGATGGATGTGTTTCCATACTGTCAGGAGTTATTGAAAAAGCAATACATTTACCACCGTTAAAAAAATTTCAATGATGATCAAAATATAATTCATTACAGGAACTGAGGAGATGGCTCAGTTGGTAAAGTGCTTGCCATACGAGCATGAGGGCCTGAATTTGGGTCCCTAATAAAAGCTGAGCATAGTAAGATGTTCCCGGAATCCTGCAGCTAGATAGACAGAGACAGGAAGATCTCTGGAGCTCACTGGATAGCTAGTCTAACCAAGTCAGTAAGTTTCAGGTTCATTGAGAGAAGCTATCTCAAAAAAAAAAAAGGTGAAAAAGTAATTAAGGAAGGCATCCCACACTGTCTTCTGGCTTCTACATGCTCGCATACACACATGTACACACAGACACACACACTCACAAATACACATAAAATACACAGTATGTATATATGAAAATACCATAATGAAACCTATTATTATATATAATTAACATATGCTAATAAAAATAAAATAGTCTTTTTTAAAGAAAAATCTTTATTGACTTTTAGTGCCTGTTGTTTACATGACCCTTTTCACAGACTATAAACAATCCAATCTAATATCTCTCTATCCCTTGCCTCTGCAGATAACTGAGACTATTCCAGCTAGCAAAGGTGAGACACAGCCTTATTATGATGCCCTTCAGAGAAGACTTTTAAAATAAATTGCCAGGTGAAAACATGGCCATCATTATCACACATGCTAGAAGGAATATTCCTGATAGAGAAAAGCATTTAAGTAAGGTATGTTCACTATTAAAAATGTTGCAAGATCCCTGGCAGCAGTAGGCAGGCAGTTTGCCCTGAGAGCAGCCAGTCCCAGGCAGAGACAGATGCTGGTTGTATTGGCACTGGGCTGGTACTGGTGGGCTGGTCCCAGAGAGCCCAGGTGTGTGAGCAGGTGGTAGGTTGAAGGCACATGGACAGACACATCATACAGAATAGAATTGTATATTTATTACTTAGAGGAGAGGGGAAGAAAGAGAAGAAGAGGAGAGAGATAGAGAAGGGCCTAAGAGAGAGAGCGCACACCAAGAGAGGACAGTGAGAGTCAAGATGGCGAGAGAAGGGCAGGGTTTCATGGGGAGTGGGTGTGGCTTGTCTCTTAAAGAGATGAAAACCATAACAGTCACCAAAAGTAGCCTTAACAATCAAGGGTTCATTACACTAGTAAAGTTCTTGTAGCAGATCCAAAGCTCAGAACCTTGAAGACTGTGGTAAAGTGATAGTAATTCTGAAAAGTTCAAGTTCATCATCTTATTCTCTTCCCTCTGGAACTGTAAAAGGACTAGCAGAGAAGGGAGATATTGGAACCGGACAGTGAAGTTAAATAGATAGCTAGGGAGACAGACAGACAGGCAGATAAGAGGAAGGAGACTGAACATAGCAGCATGGGTCAGTTATCCCAGCAGTCAAGAAGCAGAGACAAAAGGATCATGAGTTTGAAGTCATTCTAAGCTATGCACCAAGGTTAGCCTGAGTTTCATACAGTACCAAAGAGACTTTGCCTCAAGCAAACACCAGAAATCAAAAGGGATGGGAAAGGGCTTGTCCCTCATGACTTGATCATGAGATGGCTCATTAGTAGCAATGCCAATGGTAATAAGGTGCTGTTGTTTGGTGTTACATAAACTGGAGTCTTCTGGGAAGAATATGTTAATATTTAACTGGACTCCATGAGATGTGATAACTTGATTTTGCCAAGTAACAGTGGAAAACAGTTTTTATTTAAACCTATCTTTGATGCATATGTGTACAAATTAGCAAATCATGCTCCACAGTTACACTTCTGCTGGAAATTCAGAAAGAACAAAACATTAAATCCCCAACCACACTCTAACCACCATTGCCAGCTACTCAATTCCTTGGTCAGTCTCTGGTTCAAGACTTAATAGTCTTTTGCTTTAAAGATATCAGAGCAAAAAAAAATGCAATGTAATGCCCACTTAACTTGATAATACTTAGATTTGCAAAGAAACTCACTGTTTATCTAAGCACCTTCATTTTAATTAGCAGAATGGCTATGGGATTCGAGTCACAAAAGGCAAGTTAGGTGTGGGGGTGCATGTCAATCATTCCAGCATCTAGAAAACTACGACAGAAGGAAAAAGTGCTTGAGGCCAACCTGGCCCTGGGCTATATAGCAAGTGATGAGAGAGAGGGAGAAGAGAGGAGGGAGAGAGAAAGGGTGGGGGGAGACAGATGAGATGGGAAAGGACAAACTATGAAAAGCAAAGCTTTACCTTCTTAATAATCTTTGTCATTTTCAACATCAGTCATTCACAACAATTTCTCCATTTTATATGCATATTGGTCCTTACAAATCTTTTGCAGAAAATTTCTATTTTATATTCTCCACTTCATTCTCTACTCTAAAAAAATCATATTGATATTTCAAGTTCCATTTAAACATTGTCTATTCTTTAAGCCTGGCTATCCCTCACAGAGCATTTGATAGTATATGGATACTTGCTTATTTCTTTGTAAGCATCTTGAATTCCTTCACTGAAATGAAATAATGTATGTTGGGGAATATTAGTTTAACTATGTAAAGGTGTGTTACATTTGTTTATGCTACATTTGTATAATGATGTAATGATATGTTGCTTTGCCTGCCTACGGCACCTAATTGATCTAATAAAAAGCTGAACAGTCAATAGCTAGGCAGTAGAGGGATAAGTGGGGCTAATGGGCAGAAAGAGTAGGAATCTAGGCTCAGGAAAGAAGAAAATGAGGAGAGAACAAGAGAGAAAGAGAGGGCGACACCCAGGGCCAGTCAGCCAGGCAGTCACCAAACAGATACAAAAGAAACAGGAAAAGTAAGACTTATAGAATAAAAACAAGGTCAGAAGCCTCAAGGAAAAACAAAGATGAAGGAAAGCAGATTAATTTAAGTTATAAGTGCTAATGGGACAAGCATAAGATCAGGCTGAGCATTCATAATTAATAATAAGTCTCCATGTCATGATTTGGGAGCTAGTTCATGGCCCCAAAGAAAGCCTGCTAGAAATATGTGGTAGCATAGATAGATGTTTGGCTGGGTTAGTAGGTTGATGGACAGATGGATGGGAAGCTAGCTGGTAAGAGGAATGCCTGGATGGGCTGGAGCTGTAGAAAGGTACAAAGATAGTATAATATCACAGTCAAATAGTTAGGCTGTAAACTACCCTGGCTATGGACTGCAGCTGCGCCATTCACCTGCTATGTGACCTTGGTTAAATCATTCAGTCACTCAAGTCCAGATTCCTCATCTGTATAATGGAGCTGACAACATAGTCTTCCAGATATAGGATTAGGATTCAATGAATCGATTCAATCTTTTATTTTGATAGTGAACGAAAATTAAAACCTATGTTTGAATTTTTTTAATCCACCATTCTAAAAGCATTATGGGAAGTCTTCCCTATCTGTGTAGTTTTCAAACATAATCATTCGGCTGAGTCGTTTGAAGCAGTGACTGTTCTAACAAGAGAACTTCTTTGTGCAACGATTAAATATAATCAGTGGGTTTTTGTAAATGTGGGTGAATGTCAACCTGTGAGGTTAAGCTCATAGCAGATAAAAAGAATACCAAAACTAAATAAAATTTCCCACCATTACCGACTCTCTTTACTTTTCTCCTAAAATATTCTCACAAATACTAGGACTATGCTTGTGAAAAATGAACAATTCCTTTGCTCCTAAGAACTACTAGATTTGGTTAACATGAAACAAGTATTAATAATTATCTTGTTCTACCTTAAATGTGACTTTCTAACATCTAACATCACAGATATAGGTGCTCTGGGTAGGCCTTGTGTAGGGACATTTGGGAGTGGCCCTGTTACCCAGAGCCCCATCACAGGTGAGTGTTTACAGGAGAAACAGTCTGGAGCAGGAAGTAGTGCTTGCCACGCCAGTCCTCTCCTCTTCAGGAAAGCTGCTCAGCGGGCGGATACAAAGATGTCCTAGGAAATTAATTACCACATCCCCTCGCCATCTGTGTAATGAAAAGTGTTGCTTAGTGATGAACCCAGGATGGCTGACTTTAATGAGCTTATCAGGAAGAGCTGTCTTATCTTGATTTCTCCAAAGCCTGAGACTGGGGCGCTGAATCTGAGAGTCGGTGCAAGAGCATGAATAAGGGGAAATAATGGGGAAGGAGGAAAAGACAATGTCAGTGTGCTAAGTCAGGACTCCATTCCACCAGAGAAAAAACTCTTCCTCTACTCAAGGCGCGCGCATGAGTGTGTGTGTGTGTGTGTGTGTGTGTGTGTGTGTGTGTGTGCGCGCGCACGTGCGCTTTGCTTTGTTCATTTTGAAGTTGGTTCTTGGAGATACTTAGATTTATATATAGTCTGTATTCATACAAGGAATAATTGTTCTTCAAAGGTATCAGGAGATGATATGGGGCTAGGGATGGGGCTCAGTCAATGAACTTCTATCCATGAAAGCATAATGATCCAAGTTTGATCACCAGAACCTATGTTTAAAAATAGGGTGATAGTAGCATGCACTTCTAATCCAAGTACTGAAGAGACAGAAACAGGAATGAGGCTTGCTGGCTTGCTGGCTTGACTTAGCACACCGAGATAGCCTAGTACACTTGGTGAGAGCTTCAGGGAAGTGAAAGACCCAGTATCACAATAACAAAGTCAACAACACCTGAAAAAGACACCCAAGGTTCTCTTTCGAGCTCCCCCACATGCATACTCATGAATATGTACACACACAAACACACTCACAAAGAAAAATATAAACAGAGACTACTATCCTTTCATTTCCCGGCCACCCACACTTGAATAATCACATAAAACTATATCAGTTACTACACTGTTTGGCCAATGGCTCAGGCATATTCCTAGCTATCTTTTACATTTTAAATTTATATTTTAAAATTTTCTATTAATCTATTTATCGTCATGAGGCTGTGATTTCCTGGTAATGTTCCGGAATCTTCTTCAGCAGATACTTGACATCTGCCTGACTCTACCTTCTTTCTCCCTACATCCAGTTTAGTTTTCCTGCCTACCTATATTCTTTCCTGCCTTAGGCCAAAGCAGCCTCTTTATTAAGCAATGGCAATAAAACATATTCACAGCATATAGGACAGGAATCCCACATCAGAGAGAGAAGGAAGCACAATGTAGAACGGTAGTGAGCTTGATGTCATCTCAACCTCTTCACCTCCCGTTTGTTTTCCCACTGTGACCACATTCCAAGTTCAGAGAAGCCAAGCTGTCACTAGGCTGCTGGAGCTGCCAAATCAGGTGATAACTTCCTAGTTCACATGTTTGGGAATCATTGGTACATGACCAACATTTATGTGATAGAACTTGGTATGACTACCTTCAGAAGATGAGAGAGGGCAACCTAAGACTGAGTCCTTCAAAGTTATGCAACCAAAGTCACAGATAAAATCCCAACAAAAGATCTTTCAGAAGGGGGCCCTTATCCGCTATTATTTTCTTTCTGTTGGTCTCTATCTCATTCCATTTCCAACTCCCCTCCTCACTAAATTTCATGTTTCCCTTCACCTACCACCAGGATTTCCTAAATCCCAGCACCAAACCACCACCTGACCTCTACTGTCCTAGAAATCCCCTATGCCTTTCCAAAAAGACTAACTGTCCTTCCTTCCCACAGCATTGCAGGAGAACCCCCTTCCCCAATTGGCACATTCTTCTTCGTAGAAGCATTATACAGAGATGATGTAAGTGAGAAACTTGAGTGCCACTCTGGTCTTCTCTGCCTCCCTCTTCCTCAGTTACCAGCTTCCACAGGCCTGCCTAGAATACCTCCACATCCTTCTTCCTCTCTGCTTCTTTGTTTCAGTTAAAATCTTCAAATATTTTTCTGCAGGTAATGTAGTCATCCCCTCACTCATCCCTGTACCGTGATTTTTTTTTATTCATTGCCTCCCATATATCAATTCATTACACTCCTGAAATAGTTTTTCAACAGTATGAGTCAGATCATGATATGTGTCTGCACAGTTCTTTAGAAACCCAAGCCCACATTTTCAAACATATCTCAGACATAGGAGTGATGACTATCATATCCTCTCAGATTCAATAACCTAGAAAACAGGCTGGGCTGGGCTTTATTCAGCATGCAGTGAGCTTCTGAGTAAAGAACTGAAAATGAAAAGTGAAAGTTATATTATTTACTTGATGCTTTATCAAGAAATTGCAACAATTAGCTTTGTTACCTTAGTGAGCTACAAAGAATTCGCTAGGTTGTTGGGGAATATTAGTTTAAGATGTGTTATACTTATTTATGCTATAAAATGTTTGTTTAATGATGCAAAGATTCTTTTATGTTCTTTTTGTTTAACTCTGTAAAGCTGTGTTACTTTGCCTGCCTAAAACACTTAATTGATCTAGTAAAAAGCTGAACGACCAACAGCTAGGCAGGAGAAACAGGTGGGGCTGCCAGCAGAGAGAATAAATAGAAGGAGAAATCTAGACAAGAGAGAAGAGTGAGGATGGAGAAAAGGAGAAGGAAAGGAGGATGCCAGGGGCCAGCAACCCAGCCACACTGTCAGCCATGAAGTAAGAAAGAAAGATATATAAATTAAAAAACGGTAAAAAGCCCAAAGACAAAATGTAGTTTAAGAGAAATTGGATAATTTAAGTTAGAAAAAGCTGGCTAGAAACAAGCCAAGCTAAGACAGGGCATTTATAAGCAAAAAGTAAGTCTCAGAGTGTATTTATTTGGGAGCTGGGTGGTGGTCCCCAAAGAGTTAAAAAAAAATACACTAGGTTCCTATAATAATGCATCTAAGAAAATAAGAAAACAACATTTATAAAGCAGACATAGCCTCCATAGTGAGGTGTGTGTATGTATGTGAAAGCTAATGTTACCCAGAGCGCACACACACACACACACACAATTCCAAACAAAATTTGATCCTTGGCTGATTTCCCAACATCATCTCCTTCCTTTCCCCAACATGTTCTTCCAACCATGCCAGGCCAATTTCTTTTTTCTCAGTGAAATAGATTACTTCCTTCTTCCCTTCCCTGGGGCAATGTTTCTCCCGCTTTGTTGGTCTCTACAATAAAGAGAATTCATTTCTCTGCCTGTATCATTCCACTATATATTGTCTAAGTGATAACTTCCTGTTGCAATCATTTGTGTGTCTGTTTCTATTACACTTAGAAGTGTTTGAAAGTAGGGGGATGTTATTTGTATGTTTATAACATAGTGGGGTACACATTCCAATAGTGTCACACAATGAATTTAAAAGACCATACTTTTTGCATGCAGTGGTATCACATATAAGCCATCCAATTGAGGCTAAACGTGGTGACTGATAAGAAAAGGTTTTGATGAAGAGATCAAAAGGCTCTTGCTGGCGATTCGAGCCAGCCCAATGCTGATGACCATTTGACAGCCAAAAATTTCAGAGGCAACCAGACTGAGATGCTGCATAAGTTTATCGTGTCAGTCCTAATATAAACAGTTGGTGCTCTTAAACGAGGAGAAATTATTTGAATTACAGTGATTGCCTCATTCCTGTGAATTCCCTCAGCAGCAACACAATCTGTTCACCCAAAAGTGGCTTTTGAAAAGCATCCCACATTTCAAGGCAGCACTTTCTATGATGAATAAATTCACTCCAAAACATTTGTTAAGGTAGTTTCTACAAGGCGGAAATCATTTCCTTAAAAGTAGTGGATTGCGGGAAGTACTTCTTAGTTACACAAATATTATTTAACATTTGAAATCCTCACGATTTCCTCAAAGGATGTACAACGAGTAGGTAAAAAGGGAAGAAAATACAAGGTTTGAATTTACCAAATTTCTGAGCTTTGAGTTGTTTTTACATTGGTGCTTTCGTGAATTATTTCCTTTACTCCTTATGACAACTGCTTGTGATTTCTTACATAGGTTATTATTCTGTTTCTTGCCTCTATCATCTATTCTATACTTTTCATCCTTCTCTCATTCTAGAAAAATCTTTTTAGCCCTTTAAGCCAAAGAAGGATGCCATCTCTTCCAGAAGCTCAGCTCCAGCTCCCTTCAGGTACCTGTCTGGGCTCTCAGAATCCCGAACACGTCTCTTGATTTGATGTTTTAGCATGGTGGTGAAGGTATGGCAACATGCAGAAAAAGCATGCTGGTAGGAGCAGAAAGCTGGCTGATCACATTTTCACCCATAAACAAGGAAGAGAGAGAGAGAGAAATAGAGAGAGAGAGAGAGAGAGAGAGAGAGAGAGAGTTATAAACTCTCAAATCCCAACCCCAGTGTTGTGCTTCCTCCAGCAAGACTGCGCCTATTAAAGGTTTCATAACCTCTCCAAACAATGTCACCAACTAAGGACCAAGTGTTCAAATGCATGAGCCTCATTCAAACCACCATCCCATTCATTCATTCACCATACGGAATGTATGCCTCTGGAGAACCCTGACTAATATACATGCCTTTGCAAAGAGGTAAATTCTATAACTTATCTACAATATTTTACCAAAATCAGGATTATGAATTGAAGTCACTAACTAAAAATCTTATCCCTAAATCTCTGGGGGTGTAATGCAAAATAGCTTTCTAGAGAATATCAAATAATTATCCAACTCAAACACATAATGTAAGCATTAATTCTTTTTATGACTAGTACCTTTTGACTTACATGACTAGGGCACTGCTGTGCTCTAACAAATAAGAGAAAACAAGCTTTCTTCCTACCCTCTGACAGATCCAGAGAACATTAAAAATACTGTATTTTAAAATGCTACTTTGCTGGTCTGTCAAAGAAATTATTATATGGTAGATTTATGAACTGCAGTGTAACTCAAAATCCTTGATTTGTACAGTAAATTTTATTTTTCCCTCTGAAGAACCATGCAGTTTGGAATTCCCAGGATCAGCACCCATAAGAAGTCAGATAATTCAGTCACTACACACATATAAACATGGTTGCCATGGTTGGCTTATCTTTTTCTCCTCCCTTCACTTTCAAGGGCTTACAAAACACTCCAATACATCTATTTTTAAAACTGTTTTCTATCCATCTGATAGATTCAGGTTGACAGCACTTGGGAGGGAATAGAATATTCACCATCAAGGATCCCCCTCTTCTTGAAATGATTTTCACCTCTGCATGCAATGTAATATATCTACTTTGTCTTTGCTTTGTCCCATAAGCTGTATCTTATCATCTTCTTCCTACCTCTTAACCACAGCCATTTACAAGTTAAATTTTATTTTAGACTTCTAATCTTAAAATTAGGAATTATAGTTACATCACCTTGGATTTGGTCACAAAAACGCAAAAACACAAACCAGGAGCAGGAAGAGACTTGCCATAGGAAGTTAAGAGGCATATACAAGCCCCGGAAAGGTATGGAAAAGTCAGGAAACGTGACCAAAACAGAAGAATTGCAGAAATTGCCATCAGTAGCTCCAGTGTGAGAGTGGACAGTTTTCAAGGGCAAATTTGCAGCCTCTGTCATCTGCTTCTGATTATAAGGGAATGTGAGAAGCGTAATTTCTACTCTTCCCACCCCTGTAACACAGGAGATCCTTAAAGGGAAAATAACAGTACTCAGTGTCCAAACTTAGTATGTGAATAGGCACAGTAAAAATACATCAGTGTACAATTAAAGGGTTCCCTTGGCGCTGGTAATACCAAGACATAAGCAAAAGGACTTGACAGCATTTGGAGGGCAGAAAGGACTAAATGGAAAGATGGGAACAGAAGAGCAGGAAAAGTTAACTTCAGATCACATTATGGAAATACTGTTATGCTTGGGGTTGGAGAGGTGGCTTAGTTAAGAATACATACTGCTTTCAAAGAGAACCTGAGTTCTCTTGCCAACACCCATATTTGGCAGCTTATAAACAGCCTGTAATTCTGGCTCCAGGGGAATTCAGTGGCGCTTATCCCTGAGGGAATCTGCACTCATGTGCACGTAACCCCACACAGAAAAACATGTATACATAATTTAAAACTAATACAAATAAATATAATTTTTTCTGCTATGCTAAACAGGGACCTTATTTCACCCGAAAATGAGGAAAAAAATAGCTAAAACTGTAAAAGGCGAAAAGTGTGCGTAGCTATTGCTTCCCTCATTGTGAGTCTTGTTGCTGGAGGAGCTTCCCTCGTAGTCTAGTCTCTGCTCATACATGGGACAACTGAGTTTCCAAGGTGACAGAAGAGTCCTTGAAGCAGAATGCAGGAAGATGTATGTGTTTGAGGTAGAGTCTTGTAAGTGTGAGTAAAGTCCAGCTTTGCAAGGAATTTTCCATCTCTGCTATGGCTGAAAAATCAAAGCTAGAGCTAGCAGCGATTATATAGGTAAAGGAGGCACCAGTAAGAACTTCCATTCCCCTGAACTTCATTACTGGATCATTCTAGAAAGAGTCCGCCTCCACCTTCTTGCCAATCATTTGTTTTCAATGCACTATGATGGAATTTCAAGCTCCAGGAAGGCAAGGCTCTGCTTATTTCCTTGTATTGGTGTTCCCAAATCAGACTGTCACTCCTTAGTTCTTAGATTTGGGAGTCATTGCTATACAGGCACATTTCTGTCATGAGACTGCATCAGGATACCTGGGATGTAAGGATCAAAAAGTATGACTTGTGCTAGAACAAATCATTTTTTCTAAGTGAAAAGAGACAGGTCATAGTCTAAGCAGGGATGGGAAGCATTTACGACATGCCCATCTGAGCCTTGTTCTTCCAACATCTGAACATCTGTTCTTAAAACAGGACAATAGAAGTCATTCTCTTGGGCTATGAAGACTTCCTGTTTTCCCGGATCCCTAATTACATTGCTAGGGAATATCTTGGGCTTTCATTAACAAATATCAGAGCAGGAATAAATAGTTAGCAGCCAGTAAACCACAGGTGGATAGACAAATGAACCCTGGATTCTGTGATAGGGAAATGTGCCACCAGAAGTGATTAAGGACAGCCATTCCTAACAAGTTTGCCCTACTTCTCAATCTGCTGCAGGTCCAGCCTTATGCTATTATCCTCTCCTACAACTTAGGTAAAATGTGATTTCTTGTTTTACTGCCATTCATTTTCATTGTCCTGTAACATGAAGGTGCCTGCTTGTTGGGGTTTATGTCCTACCCAGTACCCCACAGCCAGCAAACCCGAAAGAAAATCCACAGAGATCTCCATAAGTTATAAAACTGATTGGCCCATTAGCTCAGGCTTCTTATTGTCTCTTGTAGCTTATATTAACCCATTATTCTTATCTATGTTAGCCACATGACTCAGTACCTTTCTGCCAGGCAGGTTATATCTTGCTTCTCGGTGATCTGGGCTGGAATGGGAGGAATGGGCTTCCTCCTTTCCAGCATTCTCCTGTTCTCATCGACCCACGACCTACTTCCTGTCTGGTTGACCCGCCTCTACTTCCTGCCTGGCCAATCAGTGTTTTATTAAAATACATGATTGACAGAATACAGATAATTCTCCCACACCATTGTCCCTTCTTGACTTCTGCTACAGCTGTGTGTTAACATATTTTACTGTAAACTTTTTCTTGTTTTCTTTTCATATCTAAATCAGAGCACTTAATAACCATGAGTTTGCTTCAGGGTTAAAATACTTTAATCATCCCACTACATGAGCTATGATTTTATTCAAATTCTTGATTTTAATTAATTAGTTAGGGTGGTAAGATATACGAGTATATTATAAATGATTATTTTTGCTATACAAAAAAATCAATAATAATGTGATATATTGATATTTCACTAAAAGATTGAATGAAAGACCTCATTTTCACTATTTTTCTTGATTTGGTCAGAAAAAGAATATCAGACTTGCAATAGCTTTCTCCAGTTTCACCTGCCTTTTTTATACCCACGGGAAAAAACAAAATCAGGAGAGAATTGAATGCTTTCCATGAAACAATCTAAAGGCCAAGGCAGAGCTGGGTTCAAAAAATGGATCAGAAGAGAGGTAGCAGCATGCCATCACGTCCTTTCTCTACCCGGACACTGCTGTTCCACCTCCAAGACCTTCATTCACCTCTGCAAGCCTGACATTATCAAGCAGTGACAAGCACCACTCCCTATGCCATCATTGCTCACCTTTGCCACTCCTTGCAACTTTGGCTGGCAAATCCTTCACTATGAAAGGATGACCCTGTACTGTGGTACACCTGCAACATCCTTTACCTCTGCCTAATGCACTCCAAGAACTCTATCCAGCTGTGATAATCACAGACTATCTCTAGCCATGGTCAAATGCACCCTGGCAATGGGCTGAGTATCTCTCATTCCCTGTATAACATCCTGAAGAAGACAATGATCCTGTAGGCCCTGATTGGTTAAATGTTGCTTGTCAGCATTTATTAGACCATTGGCAGAGAGGTTGAGGAACTGAATCAGAACTGACAAGCACATATTTATCAGCCTAGGGAGTCTAGGATCTAGCAGAAATTTTTCCTTCTCAATTCATTTCTTTTTTTCTTTTTTTGAGATTATAATATAATCATGCTTCTCCTTTTCCTTTTCACAATCCAAACCTTCCTATATACCCCTCTCTGCTCTCTTTCAAATACATGGCCTTTTTTCATTCTAATTGCAGAAATATATGTATAGCCTGCTCAGCCCATGTAAGTTTTTAATTAATATTATTTTAAAAGATCCTTCAGCCCAAAGCATGTCTGAATAGTCAAGCCCTATACAAAAATCCCTAGTTACCTGAAACCACCATTGCTACTGGCTGTTTGCAGTGCTCACACATTTCCTTAAGCTTTTATTTTGCCCTCAGCAGAAATAAGCCCAGTCCAGTACACCGCTGATCTGATAATGGGATGCATTTTCATATTTATCTGCTTTCACGTTGGTGGCCTATTCAGACATGCTCCTTGATTGCTCCCCAATCATTTCCCACCTCTTCTGAGAACATTAGGTATTAATTCAAGCTTGTCAAATCTTATATGATAGGTTCCATTTCAGAACTAATATCTCATCAACCTTACCTGGCACTAGAAAATTCAATTTCTCAAGATACCAGCTGTTATCCTAGAGACCTTACATATCTTTTTGGAACAGGTAATCAGAAGTGTTCTTGCAGAGCTCAGATTTATTTATTTATCTATTTATTTACTTACTTTGTAGCTGGTAAAGTTCCATGAATTTTATATATATATATATATATATATATATATATATATATATATATATATAAATTATACATATATGTGAGTCTTCCAAGATAAGTAAAATGAAAATTATGGTATAGGAGCTTTTTCTGTTCTGACCATAAGTAATAGTAAAAAATACAACACACATGTTTATACAAACTTTGAGAAGACCTTCAAAGCCTATTGTCATTTAATCCTAATTAAAGCACATTAAGCTCTGGAACAGTTTTTGATAAGACTTGGGCACATCATGCTAAATATATAATAGACTTCTATTATTTCTTTCAATGGATGCAAACATTAAAGAAGTCAATCTGGAGCAATACATTGTGGCAAATGGAAGCTTCCACAGCTCATTTTGCAGGGTCAAGACTATCTCTCAAGACATCTAAATGCTCCAGAGTTTACTGCTTTCAAAACCGAGTTCTGGTTTTGAAAACGTACAGTGCATCGTCTGATCTGGAGAAATGAAGACTATGATCATGTGTGCTGTAGCAGCAGGAGGCTAATAACTACAGTGATTTCAAAGAAGAACCAAGTATAAGACATAGATCAGGATATTACCATGACAGTAATCTGCTATAAAAGTTCTGTGACATCAATGATTGGCAGCTCTAAATACTGCTAAGACTATTGCCATTGCCAGGACTCTAAGTGGGAAGAAACAGTCTTGGAAAGAAACAGTCTATTTCAGTTAGAGGTCAGTAAAAATGAAATGTTTTAAAATTTAAATGTACAGTCATCCCAAATTCTCTCTGTATACTGCCAAGTTAAGAAGACCTGTTCTGTGAACTGACACATTTGGGTGCAGCATGAAGCAAAAGTCAAGAGGAGCTGTAAAGGATTTGACCATGCAATGTCGATTTCCACCCAGCACCCAGCATCTTTGATGGCCTCTACTAAATTTCCCCCATTCTTTATGAAATCTTACCCTCAGAAACTACTTTACTTTTCTCAGAACATGGTCCTGCTAAATGACCCTGCTCATCCTTATCTCTGTATGTAGAAGAGAAAAAAATAAAAACAGTTGATTTAGGGTTTCTGGATAGTGGGTACTTTAACCACTGTTATTAAGGTTTCTCAGAGAAACAGAATTTATGGAATGAAAATATATTGTAAAGAGGGGTTAAGGTGTTGGCTTATATGATATGGGTTGAGTAGTCAAACAATGGCTGTCTTCAAACTGGGGAGGCTGAGAGCCTGGAATCTGCTCCTGCAATGAGGCCAATGCCTCAGTAGTCCTATTTCTTCATTGTGTCATTTCTGCTTTTAAAAAAAGAGCTGGAGAGATAGTTCAGTGGTTAAAAGTGCTTGCAGCTTGGTGTACCTTTAAAGAACTGGAGTTGGGTTACCAGAACCCTTGTCAGGCAGCTGACAACAGCCTATAACTCTAGCTCCAGGGATGTGAAATCCATTTAGTGCCTCTGCAAACACCAGCCCGCCCGTGTGTGTGTGTGTGTGTGTGTGTGTGTGTGTGTGTACATATACATATATATTAAAATAAATCTGTTTTTAAAAATAGAACTAGCAAATCTTTTAACGTCTTCATTTAGGGCAATGAAGGCCTAAAAGATTTCTGGAGAGTTGCTCTTCTTTAGTCCACACTGGAAGGCCAAAGAATATGGGTCCTAATGTCAGCAGAGGGTAGCAGCAGTAGCCATAGAGAACAGATGCATATACCAGCACTGAACAAAGGCAGGCATGCAACGATAATACTGATTTTTCCCTCAGATCTCTTATATATGGGACACTGAGGGAAGGTTCTAGCCACTCTGGAAGAGGTGCATCCCCTTTCACCTAGTCCATCTAAGATACGTTCTCACAGGCCCACATAGGGGCAAGTCTCTTATTGGTTCTAGATCCAATCTAGATGGTAACTAGATTAACCAGCACAGTTACTTCAACATTTTGTCCTGCTGTTTAGAAATGAAAATTTTGAATTTAGAGGTGCTATTTGAAATTTCACTCTGAGTCATTACAGTTAATTTCTGCACTGTTATAACAGGCCTAAGCTGGCCATTGTATTAAAATAAGTAATGCACCTATATAGCACTGACCCCTTTACAGGGCTTGAAACCTTGTGATTATAGTGTAATTTGAGTGTGAAAAGCTTGAGGGATGTTTTTACCAGCTTATCAGAAGAGTATATTGGTGACACTAAGATTAATAGTTTGTTCACAGTCACAATGAGACCATCAGAGGTCTTAGCTGCCAATCCTGGTTATATAAAAATATGCACAAGACAACATAATACTTAAAGTTATAGCTAGAGCAATAAGACCAAAATAAAGGAGATCAAAGGGATAGAAATTAAAAAAGAAGTCAAACTTTTGCTATTTGCTGATGATATAATAGTTTGCATAAGTGACCCCAAAAATTTCACCAGGGAACTCCTACAACTGATCAACGCTTTCAGTAATGTAGCAGGATACAAGATTAACTCAAAAAATCAGTAGCCCTCCAATATACAGATGATAAATGGGCTGAAAAAGAAATCAGAGAAATATCACTCTTTACAATAGCCACAAATAACATTAAATATCTTGGGGTAACTATAACCAAACAACTAAAAGACCTATATGACAAGAATTTTAAATCTTTGAAGAAAGAAATTTAAGAAGACATCAGAAAATGGAAAAATCTTCCATGCTCTTGGATAGGTAGGATTAACATAGTAAAAATGGCAATCTTACCAAAAGCAAACTACAGATCCAATGCAATTCCTATCAAAATCCCAGCAAAATTCTTCTCAGACCTCAAAAGAACAATACTCAACTTCATATGGAAAAACAAAAAACCCAGAATAGCCAAAACAATCCTGTACAATAAAAGAACTTCGGGAGGCATCACCATCCCTGGCTTCAAGCCCTAATATAGAACTACAGTAATGAAAACAGCTTGGTATTGGCATAAAAAACAGACAGGTGGACCAATGGAATTGAATCAAAGATCCTGATATTAATCCACACACCTATGAACACCTGATTTTTGACAAAGAAGCTAAAAATATAAAATGGGAAAAGGAAAGTATCTTCAACAATTGAGCTGGTGTAACTGGATGTTGGTGCATAGAAGAATGCAAATAGACCCATATCTATGTCCATGCACAAAACTCAAGTCAAATGGATCAAACACCTCAACATAAAGCCAGCCACACTGAACCTCATAGACGAGAAAGTGGGAAGTACACTTGAACGCATTGGCACAGGAGACCACTTCCTAAATATAACCCCAGCAGCACAGACACTGAGAGCAACAATTAATAAATGCGACCTCCTGAAACTGAGAAGCTTCTGTAAAGCAAAGGACAAGGTCAACAAGACAAAACAGAAGCCTATAGAATGTGAAAAGATCTTCACTAATCCCACATCAGACAGAGATCTGATCTCCAAAATATATGAAGAACTCAAGAAACTAGACCTCAAAATAACAAATAATCCAAAAAAAAAATGAGACACGGACCTAATATCTTAACAGAGCAATCTCAAATGGCCAAAAGACATTTAAGGAAATGCTCAACATCCTTAGCCATCAGAGAAATGCAAATCAAAACAACTCTGAGATACCATCTTACACTAGTCAGAATGACTAAGATCAAAAACACTAAAGATAACTTATGCTGGATGTGGAATAAAGAAAACTTTTTCATTGTTGATGGGAGTGCAAACTTGTAGAGCTGCTTTGGAAATCAGTATGATAATTTCTCAGAAAATTAGGAATCAATCTTTCTCAAGACCCAGCAATACCAAAGGATGTTCAATCCTACTACAAGGACATTTGCTCAACTATGTTCATGGCAGCATAATTCATAATAGCCAGAACCAGGAAACAACCTAGATGCCCCTCAACTGAAGAATGGATAAGGAAAATGTTGAACATTTACACAATGGAGTACTACACAGCGGGGGAGGGGGGGAGTAATGACATCTTGAAATTTGCATGCAAATGGACAGAACGAGAAAAAAACTATACTGAGTGAGGCAACCCAGACCTATAAAAACAAATATAATAGGTACTCACTCATAAGTGACTTTTAGACATAAAGCAAAAATAACCGGCCTATAGTCAACAATTAGCATTCTATTGTTGTAAAGAAACACATGACCACAGAAGCTCATAAAATAAACCATTTAGTTGGGGCTGGCTTACAATTCAGAGGGTCTGAATTCTGCCTTTATCATCATGGCAGGGAGAATGGTGGCATGCAGACAAATAGGGTTCTGAAGAAGCAGCTGAGAGTTCTACATCCAAATTCATAGACAGCAGGAAGAGACAGCAACTGGATTTGGCTTAGGCTTTTGAAATTTCAAAGCCTGTCCCCAGTGACACACTTCCTCCAACAAGGCCCCACCTACTCCAACAAAAGCATACCTTCTAATTCTCACATAGCACCACTTTCTGATGTCTAAGAATTCAAATATATAAGACTATGGCAGGCATTCTTATTCAAATCATCACAGCAATTCTTCCCACCTCAATTAATATAATCTAGATAATGCCTTACAGGCATACCCAGAAGCCTGTCTCCAAGATGATTCTAGATTCTATCAGGTTGTCAACACAAACCTCACATTTGTGCTGTATAGATTACTTTAATGCTCTTTCTGTATTGTGTCTGATTTTTCTTTAGAAAAAAAAAACAATTGGCATTCTTCTTTAGGGCCCCATAAGTGTTCTTCAGCAACTTATGTCCTACTTAACAGCCACTGTTATGAGTCCACAATTCCTACTCAAATATATCCCTCCTTCTCACTTCCTGTTGAGTTGTTAACATGACAATATATATTTCACTTATTTATTTTATATGTTATATTATACAATTCATTTGTTATGGATTTACTTGTTTTTCTTACTTTGCTTACTCTAGGAGTTCTATGAAAGCAAAGTTTCTGGCTTAATTTTTTTTACTGCATTATTTTCATTATATGGACCATAGTAGACTTTCTACAAATAGCCAATGAGTAAACTGAAAAAAAAGAGCGAGAACAGAAAAATCATTTTGAGAGGTCAAGGCAGGTTTGGCTCAGCTCTGAGGCTGAAAATCAGTGCACAGAAGCTTAGAAAGATGGAAAAGGATAAAAAGTGTGTTCACGTTCTGATTATATTCAAGTCAGTTATCAAAAGAGACAGAGATGTAAAATGACAGCCAGCTGCAATAGGAATTGATGCACATAATCCACATTGACTTCAAAACCAAAACCTGATGTCCATGAAAGGCCACAAGTAGCTAAGTACTTCTCTTTCTGACAGTTATTTCAGCCTCTGCAGGCAATCAGAATCATTCAGGTGTGGTATCTCTTTCAGTTGCTCTAATACTTTCAGAAACTTTTGGTTTTTTGTTTTTGTTTATTTTTTTTTGAGGGACTCTGATATAGAAGTGGGAAAACAAAATGGCTGGCATTTGGCAAACACCACAGAGTTTGTCACTCAACAACATTAACGTTGAAGTTTGGGTGGGAATCTAAAATTTTAACATTGAACTGCTTTGATGCTCTGCTGATTCAGGGGTTATGTTTCTCATCACTGGAAGCACTAGTCTGTAAATGCCCCTGCTTGGACTTCTGATCAAGAAAATGAACAGTGACTTTGGACTCTGCCCAGTTGAACAATAACCAACTGCTTGTTTGTTCTACAGCAGTGATTTTCCAACCGTTGATCTGTATCAGAGTCATCTGAGGAGTATTCTAAGAACACGAATTCTGGAATCTAGTGATGTAGGTCAAAGATGCAATATTACCTACCATGTGCGAACACCTGAGTTCCATCACCACACACACACACACACACACACACACACACTCCCTCTTTATTCTCCATCCTGATTAGGATTCTAAATTACCAGATCTGTGGTAGAGGTGCTGGGATTCAGGTTTCGGAGGGAGGTGTATTTGGGGGTTTTATTGTTTTGCTTTTTAGTATCTATGTATCAGTCTATGGTCTGAGACATTTGTTCATATTGGGTTAGAAGTTACCAATGAGTTCAAAATTCATCAGTGATTTCAATAAGCAAGCTATTTTCACTGGGAAAAGCCAGGTTATTTTTCTTTTTCAAAATTGTGTGTGTACATGTGTATATACAGATGGATGTGCGTGTATATGCACATAAATACATGTTCTGTAAGCCGAAGATCAACCCCAAGTGTCCTGCAGGACCTATCTACTTTGTCTTTTAAGACAAGATCCCTCATTAGGACCTAGCGCTTCCAGATTAGTCATTAGTCTAAGAGCTGACCTTTAAACTACAGGGATCCACCTGTCTCTTCCTTCATCACTAAGCCACAACACCCAGCTTTTCTTTTTCACAAGGGTGCTGGGAATCAAATTCAGGTCCCTCTGCTAGTATGTCATGGGCCTTACTGTCTGAAAAAAAAACAGTTTTAACTGCTAAATCAGTGAAATTCTTTCAGAGGAGGCTATACAGCTTGTTGTAGGCTTTAGGTTATGTGCTGTTTGACATCTTGTTTCTGTCTTCTGTTCATTGTACAATGGTTTCAAAACTCCCTAGATAAAGTTAAACAAGAGGAATAGAAAATTGGACAGCACTGTGGGCTTTGTTCTTGACTCGGTTAAGAAGTTGGTTGCTGCTGTGGGGCTTTGTTGTGCTTTGTCTTGGCTTCGATCTTTCTGTAGTTTTTGTTGCTATTTTGTTTTGTTTGGAATCTTTAAACTGTTTTTTTTCCAGAGGACCAGAATCTGAGAAGGGAGCAGGTTAGCACCCTAAAAGCTGCCTTATGTGTCATCTCCGCCATCAGTTTATCTAGGGCAAAGATGCCCACAGCACACCAAAGGCAATCAGTCATCCTGGAGCCCAGTCGTGGCCCTCTGGCCAGGTGGTGAGCCATGTTGTTGAGACATGGGATGCTGGTGGCTTCCTTGTTATCATCCCTGGCACTTCTTGTTGCTTTGGGAAAATCTCCCTCAATGCCCAGGATGACCTGGAACTCACTATGTATCTTAAGTTGGCCTGAAACTCACTATGAAACCCAGGATACCTTTGAATGCGTGAATACTCCTACCTCAACTTCCCTAGTGCTAGGATTGCAAACATGAGTCACCACACAGGCTCTAGTATTTTGTTTTTGTTAATAAATTTGGGGGAATAAAGTATCATAATTAGCATCTCTTGTCAACTTGACACACCTGGTAAGAGGGACCCTCAATAGAATAATTGCCTCCATCAGATTGGCTCCTGAATATGTCTGTGGGGCATTCTTTTAATTGCTAATTGATGTAAGAAATCTCAACTCACTGTTGATGTGGATCCTTGAGCATGTGGTCCTTGGTTGTATAAGAAAGGATCTGAGCAGGCCTCTTCTGCTTGAGTTCTTACCCAGACTTCCTTCTGTGATGGGTTGTGAATAGGAAGTATAAACCAAATAAACCTTTCCTGCCCCCAAATTGCTTTTAATCATGGTATTAATCACAGCAACAGAAAAACAAAGCAGTACAAGAGAAAGGAAATTGTTGGAGGAAGGGGCTGCTTGTTCATCCCGGCTGCCTGGCTTACAATGCACTTCCTGTTTACTTCGGTTATATTATATCCTTCTGGAGTCTTTAATGGAGTTGAAAAATAGATAGATAGTTATAGCTTTTCCGTAGTTATGATAAAGGATAAAGTAGATATAAATATTGTAACTGAATTTTTTATTTGATAACTGTTTTGTTATATGTAATTTTACTATGTTAAAGCTTTCCTTTTTGTTTAAACAAAAAAGGTGAAATAGTGTGGGAGGTCCTTCTCTCTATATGTTGCTTTCATTGGTTAATGAACAAAGAAACTGCCCTGGCCTGTTGATAGGGCAGAACTTAGGTAGACAGGGAAGACAGAACTGAATTCTGGGAGGAAGAAAGCAGAGTCAGAGAGATGCCATGGATCCGCCAGAGACAGACACTGGAGTTTTACCCCATAAGCCACTGCCATGTGGCAATATATAGATTAATAGAAATTGGTTAAATTAGTATAAGAGTTAGCCAGTAAGAAGCTAGAGCTAATGGGCCAAGCAGTGTTTTAACTAATACAGTTTCTGTGTGGTTATTTCAGGACAAAGTGAACCAAGCAGCTGAGACAAACAAGCGGCATGGCCTCTTCCTGTTACAGATGATAGGTGGTATGTAATTTGTCCCAAAGAGAAATAACCAATAAGAAGTTGAGGACCCTAGAAAAAAGGCTAAATGCTTTCATAATATGCCACCAGCCTCAGCCCTAAACAATGTTCTTTCCACAGTTCTGTACTGCCATAAGAAAAACATGAGATGGGAGATGGTCACACACAATTCACTTAGAGTAATCAAATAAATCCTCTTCAAATCACGTGGACTCCTCTTTGGCTTGTATGAACCAAATAAATGAGATGCAGTTGAAGAAGACATAATCAAAACATCTCTTGCAAAAAACAAAAACAAATCTCTCACCACCCTCCCTATCAGCTGACAACCTGCTGAAGCAGTAAACAGTGGCTGGCCACACTGTAGATGATCTACCAATCACTAAAGACAGTTAGGTCTGGAACCAGACACTATTAGCTTCCAAGAGCTGACTGCACAAATGTATTGCCAAATGCTACATTTCACAGCTTTATGTTAGCAGCTTAAGATTGGCTGTTATAGATGTACTTTCACCACAAGAATTGGTAAACTGTACAAATCGGTTGTTGAAATTTTTCCTGTGGTCTTGTACATGAACTATTTTACCAGCATCAGAAGCTGTTTCAAAGCCAAAGGAGACAAACCCAAACTGCTGTTGTGTTGTCAAGTTTGGCACTTAAAACCACCTTCTCTTTCGAGAGCAGCCATGTAGGAAACACTGCCCAGTTGTTCCTCCCTGGGAGAAAATGAAATTACCTCACTAATTTCTGAGTCATTCTTTTAATGACAAAAAAACTACTTCAAAGAAAAAGCCCATTCTTCTTTGGATCACGATTTCAAGAGGGAGCTTTGTCCACTGTGACAAACCTAAGCAAAAGAAGATTAATGGGGATGGGGACAGAGATCTATTCGATTGTTATTTGGTTGGCTGCTTTTGGTTTTTGTGTTTTAATGGGGGTTTTTATTTTTTATTTATTTTTGCTGATTTCTTTAAACACAGCCCAGATGAACTTAGCATATCAGAGTAAAGTTTTCCTCTTCTAAAGTAGCTGTCTCCAGTCCTGACACGGAATGGAAATCACATGGGATACAGAGATTCACAGCCCAAGGAAAATGATCTGCCAGCCTCATTGAACAACTAATTTGGCATCCCACCATTGGTGGGGGAACCCACTGTACAACAGCTGCCTCCAATGAACAGATTATCGAACGAAAGACAGCAAACTGTTTAGTCATTAATCAGAGGGGAAAATATCTTACTGGGTAGGTAAAAGAATACATTTAAAACCTCAGAATGTGAGGCATTAAGATTCCTGTTGTCCATTCTTTCTAGATCCCTGGTGGCATGTCTTTCTTGCAGTTGGCATGGTACACATTTCTCCCCCTCGCTTGTTCTACTACAAATAGCATTGTGAAGTTTCACTAATCCCAGCTAACACAGGAATCCATGGCATCTGAACCTATTAATGAGCCAGAAGAATGTTTCCATCATTAACAGCTGGCAGCTACAGGCAATGCAGAAATTGATTAAGTTTTTTCATCACCAGCAATTAGACAGTTCCACAGCACAACTGAGACTTGACATTTAAAATACAAACACTGTAGCTAATATCAGTGTGGGAAAGTGCAGAGAGGAAAATGGCCAGGTGATGCACTAGTTACTAAATCTTCCAAAGAAACAATATGTACCTTCAATGCTGTGTGTTAGCTTTATCTAAAGAATCCCTTATACTGCATTGGGGTGGCAAATGACCGCAATGGCCCTTAAATCAAATAGTCAGTCTGTTCTATTAAACCCAGACAATTATATCTAGTGTGACTATTGACTCTGTTTTGGTTGAATTCATGCCACCAGCAGCCTTTCTAAGAGTATAAATGTGAATTTTGTTGCTGCCTCCATATTCTCTGAGAACAATAGGCATAAAGAACTATTGACCTGGGAACTACATCTTATACAAAACCCTGAAGTGGACAACTGATGCTGTCCACTTCTGACTTGGTACTCACAACTATATCAGAACCACTTAGTTCTAATGAACAGGATCTGCTTATGCTAGTTCAAGGAAAGGGATAAAGATATTACAGAAGAGGACTCGGTATAGATTCCAGGTTCCAGAAGCAACAGGAATAAAGAAGTTTCACAAAGCTTAGTGACACATAAGCATGAACACTTACTTTAGTCTTTCACCACGTGACTCAACTGTCCATTCATCAAGTTACTCTACTGTTTGATTCAAACCTTCCAGAGAAGGAATGGGAGTGAGCACGGTCAGGCCAACAGATTCCCTACCATGTGAGTGCTGCCCGTATCCATCTCATCAAATTGTGGATAAAAGCCATGCAAGACCGTTTCCATGTTTGTGAATGACAGGCAAGAATAAGGTAAGCTAGGACAGTAAATTGGAGGTGAACTACAGGCCCACTAGCCTCTTCTTTAGTCAGCACTTACCCTGAGACACATAGCCCTGCCATTAAGTTTACAGTGAATACTAACCAAAATTTACATATTCATAAGTTACTTTTCTCATTGCTATGACAAAATACCTGTCAAAAATAACTTAAGGAAGGACTGTTTTCTATTGTATCCCAGTTTGCAGGTACAGTCCGTCCATCACGGCGGGTAGGCATGACTGCAGAAGCATGAGGCAGCTTAAGTTTGCATTCTGGTACTCAGCTCACTTCTTTCTTTCCTAGTCAGTCTAAGACCCCAGCACATGGGAGAGTGCTGCCTATATTCATGGTGGCTCTTCCCTCCAAAGTTAAACGTTTCTAGACGCACCCTCACAGACATCACCAGAGGGGTGTTTCCATGGGGATTTTAAATCCCATCAACTTGGAAGAAGCAGTGATGCCCAAAAGAAAGGCTTAAGGGGATACTAAAGGAGATAAAGCCAAGGTGAAGGACGAGCCACAGAGAAGATCGGCAAGGTTGTCTGCTAAACCTGCTCCTCCAAAGCCAGAGCCCAAGCCTATAAAGGCCCCGGCAAAGAAGGGAGAGAAGGTACCCAAGGGGAAGAAGGGGAAGGCCGATGCTGGTAAGGATGCCAATAATCCTGCAGAGAATGGAGACGCCAAAACAGACCAGGCACAAAAAGCTGAAGGTGCTGGAGACGCCAAGTGAAATGTGTGCGGTTTTGATAACTGTGTACTTCTGGTGACTGTACAGTTTGAAATACTATTTTTTGTCAAGTTTTATAAAAATGCAGAATTTTGTTTTACTTTTTTTTTTAAGCTATGTTGTTAGCACACAGAACACTTCATTGTTTTGGGTGGGGAGGAACATGTGTCACTAGCAGTGTCTCCCAAGCTGGATGAATGATGGTTCATGATGGAAAACATCTTTCCCTGATAATTTTGAAAGACTCCTCTTGGCTCCCAGGAGAGGCGTCCTGGGGACATGTTGACATGTGTGGGAAAACTCAGTTCATTTTTATATCCTCCTCCCCCTGTACCATCAACATAGACTTAACTCCCTTAAGACCAGAGACCTGTTGGAACCTGATCCCCAAAATTGGTTTTGCCAGTCTGTTGGGCAATCCGGACTTTGCAGTGATATCATTGAGTGTCCTCAAAAGCGCAGCGGTTCGTTTTATAGAAGATTGTGGATCTGCAGATTGATAATTCTGCCATTTTCATTTCATTTCCTGAAAGTCAGGGTCGGCTTGTGAAGAGTTGTGAAACAACATCCTCGATGTGAAATGTCAACCCTCACTCTAAACTCCTCCCCCTTTGCAGAGCATCCAATGAAGACTCACCAGGTTTTATAGTGGCTTTCTGATTTTGGTAGTCATACAAGAAGGGAGTTTGGAAGTTCTTGTATACTGTTACTGATTGTCTGCCCATGTTCTGCCTGGAAAACCATGATTGTTTATGGAAAGTGTCTTTAATAAAGCTGGATACAGTTTGGCTTGGGAAAAAAAAATAAATCCCATCAACTTGATAGCCATCACAGCCTATCTTGAAATTTACCTTACTTTACAGTTTAAAAAAGAAAAATAGATCCCTGCCCCGAAACTAAAGCAATCATCCATTTTGTGTTTTCAGCCACCCAGTAATTTGACTCATCATGGGGAAGATTCAGCTATGTCACAATTGTCCATCTGCTGACTGACCTGCATTGCACCCAGACTAAGAGAAACAAAGGATTTGACATTTATGCTGCAAAAAATTTATCAAAATAATAATTATGCCTGCTTCTTGCTGAGAGGTTAATGTTTTTGCTCCTCATTGCTAATTCTAGATCAGAGATCAGAAAAACATTTTTTTTCACTGTAAAGGACCCGGCAGTAAACTGTCAAAATTCAATGTTACTAAAACAGACATGCACTATTCACACATATTAAACATACTTGGTCCAGTAAAGTTTTAAATATAAGGACAGAAATCCAGGAACAGAGCTTAAACCTTCCTTTGAGGCTAGTTTAGGATATGATTCCAGCACTTGGGAAGCTGAGACAGAAGAATTGTCATGAGCTTGAGGGGCCAGTGTGGGTTTCATGTAAGTTCAAGGCCATCTTGGGCTATAGACTGACAAGGGTCTAAAAACAAATAGAAGGCAAGAAGGAGTTGTTCTGGTAACCAAACTTTTTTTCCCAAACTCTGCTTTACACCATTTCTTTCTTCTCCCTGAGATGCCCAACTTCTTTGAAATTCCCACTGTAGGAGGGAAACACTCACCTCTCAACTTCCCTGTAGTTGTCGAGAAGTGTGTGCTTTTTAGACCAGGTTTCCCACCTTCTTCATCTTTCTCCTAGTCTTTTATGTTTGTCATTGCTGTGGGTAACTTTTCCACTCATGACAATACAATTCAGACTGTATCTTAGTTTCTTTGTCTTTGAAAACCTCAGTTCCAAGAATCATTTGCTCTATTCCACCTAATCTACTCATTTTCTCCTGGAGGATCTCTCCAGTGACAGAACTGCCTCTAAAATATGAGTTTCAAGATTCTCAATAATGCTCAGTCTTTCTTCTAATTCTCTGTGGAAGAATGACCCAGATGCCGACAGTCCTTTGAGTCACTTAAGCCACTGAGAGATATCATTATCTACCAGCCCTGTCTCCTCAAGTCCTCCTATCCCTCTTTGTCCAGTGTAGCCTGACAAACTTCTCTGGTACCCTTCTCATTTACTCCATCATCTCGTTTTCCCTGTGCTCTACCTATGACACACTTGCACCTGAGCACTCAGTGTGACTGAAGGATAAACACCACCACAGCCTCAGCTCACAGGAGGGCATCCCACACACTGACGATCCTAACGCATTTCTATAATAAAGTTTATTTTTCCACTCTTGGGGAAATTTTTCTATTTTTTTTCAATTCTTGACCTCTGCATACTCAGTTATCCTGTCTAATTGAGAAAATAGGAACTATCTAAGCTTGTACTTCTCTAGGCTCCAAAGCATTGCCCCTGGTGAGTTGTGACTGAGGCTCCCTAAAGGCGGTCACAGTCTCTACTGAGCACCCACTTTCGTGGGTAAGATGCCCATAATTCACTAAGAGAACTGTGTTCATCTTCCCAGAGCTAAAAGGGAGAGAACAATAACATGGGGAGACATTAATTCCCCCCAAACGAAAGAGAACTCTGGTTTTAAGGTGGGTCCCAGAAGCAATTACTCATGTCTTCTTCCCACACAGAGGCATGAAGAGGTATAGCATGGGATGAAAAAGAAGCTGCTACAAATTCTCTGGAGGAAGGCTAGGTCTCAGGCAGTAGGGCTTCCACCGTTAGCCTGAGTTACATGGCTGCCTGTGCCTCGTGGCTACAAGGAACCACAGGAGCCTTGAAAAGAAGCATCCTGAATGATCAAGAGTATCCTTCTTGCAATATTCTGGGCAGCATAAGGCCTTTAACAGTTCTCCTTACCCCTTCGCCGGAGTCTGGATTGTGAGAGAGCTTGACTTTCCAGTCAGATTGATGGTGGCTCATGACCAGCTAAATTCATTTCCGAGAACTAAAGGCAAGGAAACATTTTATGTGCTCTACTGAAAAGCAAAATGCAGCCCACTACATTTGTTCCTGGACAATGCAACTCAGAGGAATACATTTCTGCTGTTGGCTTTCTGAAGAGCATTCTTATTTAAGTAACACGCACAGAATGTGAACTGAATGAAAATGAAGGTGGACTCATCCCCAGTCTTCAGTCATGGCTTAGCTTTGCAGTAGAAATTTTTGAACTTCCAACTACAATACAATAGAGTTATATTTTTGAACCTATGAAGTTTACACACCTAAAATATCACATTAAAATTTCTATACAGGCCCAAGGAACCTTCTGATTTCACTGTACTCAAAAAAAAAGGAAAGAAAGAAATAGACATGCTTTTCAAAAGGGCATAGAAAGTTAGAAAATCTCCTATCACCAGGAGTGAGCAAATAGGCCTTGGGTGGGAAAGAAAGTGAGCAAAAATCAATTTTACTTGCGTTAGTCTCACAATGGATTTTGCAAAATAAAGGGGGGGGATCAATCTTGTCAAATCAGTGAGTATTTATATACTTGAAGGAGTCTAAAGGTCTTGGATTGTGTATTAGGCCATAGAACATCCTTGTCCTCTCTCGCATCATGAAGGCTACAACATGAAGGTTGAGCTCCTTTCTGTACTGAAAGAACAGTGACATGGAGTTTTGCCATATTCATCATCAAGATGCGTCCAAGGCAGAAACCACACCTGGTTACCTTTCCTCAGTCTCAGCTTCAACGCTGTGGAGGCGTTGCGTCTACCAGAGGCCTCTTCCTCCTACATGTGATGGTGTGCACTGTGAAGCTGGGTGCTAAGCTATCTGATAAGACCCATCCTTTGATCCGAGAGCACCCCTTAGTGAGTGACAACTAATGCCTCTGACAGTGATGTCGGGGAACCAGGCAGGAGGAAGTCAGAGTATGGAAGGTGTGTGCCTTGAGCAGAGGGCTACTGTGTCCCTCTCTAAACGTCAGGGTACAGATGAGACAGTAGTACCCCCCATGACAACTAACTCCCTAAGCAGCTACATCAGTGGCTTTATTCTTGTGGAGACATCCTCAAAGTCAGTTGACTTTTCGGTACTTAAGATTCTCTAGCTATAAAATGAATATAACTGTGATAGTATAAAGCATTATAATTTTAATATGGTATGATATTTATGAAAGTCTTTGCTCCAGGTCCAACATGGGGTCATATATTCAGTGCTATGTACATGTTTGATAAAATGGCAAAAATAATTATTCTTGTGTTCCTGTATATTCGACATCAAGCAAATCAACACAAACTTGATTAGCCATCCGCAGGTATATGCGGCTAGGGGCATTCTAAAATTCATCCAAAGCTCTTGATCTTAAAGCCAGATAGACTTGACTCAGAAGCAGACAGTATTTTCCAGCTGCTCATGGACAGGAAGTCAAGGAGATGTGCTCCTCCTGGACTGAGAGGAAGTAAACTTCTATACTGGTACTTTCAAATAGGTAGCAAGGCACTCAGTGGTTTCTAGATGTTGAGAGAGCCCTTGACTGACAGTCATCAGGAAAACGGGGGCCACAGTCCTACAACAGTAAGGAACTTGTTTCTGCCAATAAGCTCATTTAAAAAAAAAGTCCTATACCCTGCATAAAAATAATTGTGTCAACATATGTGTGTGATGATTAATTTTGATTGCCAAATTAATCAGATTAATAAATGCCTCAGACATTAGTGTTACCTACTTTTGGGAGTGCCTATGAAGGCAATTCCAAAGAGGAATTAACAAGGGGATTAAGGTAAGACCTGCCATGAGTTTGGGGGGTGGGGGGAGTGACGTCCATCCCATAGCCAAACTGAATAAAAAGGGAAATAGGAGGGTTGACATTGCTTTTTCACTGTTCCTTGGTCCACTGAGACATGAGCAAGCAGCCTCAAGCTCCTGGTTCCCCAGCTACAAGCTGCAAGCTGCTCCCTGCAGCGATGACTTCTCACCACGATGGACAACATCTCCTTAAACCATGATCCAAAATCGAACATTCCTCCCTCAAGTTGCTTCTTCTTAGGGACTTGGTCACAGAGATGCGAGAACTACTATACTGAGGTTTCAGCACCATGGAGACTCTAAACAGAGAATTTAGTTCTTGGTGCGGAAAATTCTGCCGTAGAGAAACAATGGCATAAGCAGTTTGCGTTGCATTAATCCAATACATTTGTACCAATTTGTTGTGTAGCAGCCTAAAACTATTACAGCCAGAAAAAAAAAACAGCAAACACAGGAGTACCAAATGAGCAATCAGTATCATCCAAAGAATAGGAGACATCCCTATCACATGACATCCCTACCCCATGACAGGGAAAGATTTTGTCACTTACAAGGTCAGTCCACAATGTTCTTGGCTCTTACAAAAGAGTTAATTTGCAATCCCAAGCTTGATCTTCTAGGTTTATATAATGTGGTACTGTATCTACCTGAACTCACTGGAAGGGCAAGACTGACTCACTCACCCCAAGAGTTACCACGTTTGGGGTCTCTCATGCTGATTCATGCGATTTCGAGAAAGCACTGTGTGATGTCCAGACCTAAGCACATAGCATTGTTTCTCAGCATCACAGTGGGACCTTTGACCTACAGACCTGCTTCTCAATCCATGTTCCAGGAGCCACCAGGAAACTAGGAAAGGTGTTTGCAACCTGAAGAACGGAGCTCTGTGGTTGCTTAATAAAAGAAAGAAATAAAAAAAAAACTGGCAAAGCCCGTGATTGATGAGAAACTTGACATCTAAATTGAACCCTTGCTTTGCCACTTGCTCCCCGTGACTATTGAGCCCTTCTGTGCACCTCTCTGTGGAGTGCTACAACAGTTGTAAAGATGAATATATAAGGCACTAATGCTTCATACCTCCCTTTAAGTGAGCCCTGGGAAATAGGAGTCATTTAGCTACACGATGCTGACCTGATCTTATTTTGAAACCCAAAGGCTAGGCTTTAATCGTATTGGAAAACCCCACCCCTGTGCCCAGAATAGACAGCTGAGCACTCTTTGCTTCCCTGCTCCTGAACCAGTAGTGTCTGTTTATTGACTGGCCACTCCAGATTGGTACACGGAGTACCAGACCACGTCAGCCAAAGCCAGAATTTTAAAAAGCCATCGTTTTCCAGTCCTTTTCTCTTGCTTTCTTCATTCATCATAACGTGAATTATGCTAGCCATGTACACCTACTGAACCAAAACAAGAAAAATATTGTAAAGCAACAATACATTAGTCTACGGAATGTGTCAGGCTGTGACCTGAAAGCAGATAAAATGCTTACTATCTTAAAAGATATCATGAAGCTAAGCTTACATCCATCATTCTTGTAAGTGGGTATTATAGGGTTTTCAGTGCAGTGATAATACACATGACTTGTATTATACAAAGTAACTTGAGGAGGAAAAGGTTTATTTCACTCCCGGTTCCGTGTAACAGTTCATCATCAAAGGCAGTGAGGGCAGGAATTCAAGCAGGGCAAAAACCTGGAGGCAGAAGCTGATGCAGAGACCACGGAGAGGTGCTCACTGGCTTGCTCAGCCTGTTTTCTTATAGAAATCAGGATCACCACGCCAAAGGCAGCACCACCAACAGTGAGCTGGGCCTTCCCAGGTCAATCATCGATCAAGAAAATGTCCTACAGGCTCGCCTGCAGCCCAATCTTATGGAGGTATTTTCTCAATTGAGGTTCCCTCCTCTCGGAAGGCTTGAGCATATGTCAAGCTGACATAAAACTAGCCAGGATGGAGAGGGTGTTTAACCGTCAGTGGTGCAGCTTTGGTAGCATGACTGGCTGCACTGCATCAGGTTAACAAAGCCTTCAAAGGTGCATGCCACTAGTAAACACGGTCACATCCATACTCCCATAAGTGGGTCTGTTAAAGGAGCCTGCTTTCTGAGTATTGCTAAGTTGGTGCGTCAGCCTTCCTCTACATTGCAACAAGGGCAGTGGTGGCAGCATCTTTGTGAAGATGACCATTTGTTATAGAGATTGTGAAATTGCTTAATTGACTATAATACTTGAGAAGAAAAATGTCCTTCTAGCAATTCTGTTACAGTTTTGGATTACTATAGAAAAGGTTTGTCTGGGACATTTTATGTGAAACACCAGGCTATTGTTTAATTGACAGTGTATAGTGTGTGTGTGTGTGTGTGTGTGTGTGTGTGTGTGTGTGTGTACAGTGTTTGTATGTTTATATGTGCATGCCCATCTGTGCCTTTATGCGTGTATGCTTTGGGTCTACACTGTATTCCTCAGTTGCTCTCCTTTTTTTCCCCTTTGAGACAGGGCCTCTCCTGAATCTGTAGCTTACCATTTTGGCTAGTTATCTTTGCCCCTGCCAGCACTGGGCTTAAAAGAACATGCTGCCATGGGTCCTGGGGAATCATCATAGTGACCTGGGTTGCCATGCTTGCATTTACTGAGCCAATTCCCTAGACCTAAACTGATGTTTTCCAAAAGAAAACACTGGCAAAAGGCTTGCAGCTCCTGCCCCTTGGCAAAAGACTCTTTTACTGAAATGTAAGAGCTAGAAAACAGTATCTGTTGTTAAAATATGCCTATCTCGTTAACTTTTGCCTTCTTGGTGTCTAGAATAGTGCCTGAAACAGATGCAGGCACTAACTAATCCCTAAATGAACAAATTCAGTGAATGAATGCAATAGAATGAATTGGCAAGGTGCAAGAATATTTACATTCATTAGCTATCTATAAATTCTGAGCAGTGAAGGGAAAGATGGTCAAGTTACAAAGCAGACAAACCGGGAGGGGAGCGTCTTCAATCAAACCAGAACTATGGACTATAGCACCAGACAAAGAAACTGTTGTCAGTAGAATCTATCACCACGAAGTTTTCATTCCCAAATGGAAATTTCCAGAGCCTCTGTGGTAAACCATTTTGTGACTGGTCATTTAAGAGTAGCAATGCTTTTGCTTGAATAAGCATGGGGCAACAGCGCCATCTTCTGGAAAAATTTGTCGGGACTTTTAAAACCAATTTTTTTTTTGTGCAAGCTTCTTTTTATTTTTTTAATTAATTATTTATTAAAGATTTCTGCCTCCTCCCCGCCACCGCCTCCCATTTCCCTCCCCCTCCCCCCATCAAGTCCTCCTCCCTCGTCAGCCCAAAGAGCAATCAGAGTTCCCTGCCCTGTGGGAAGTCCAAGGACCACCCACCTCCATCCAGGTCTAGTAAGGTGAGCATCCAAACTGCCTAGGCTCCCACAAAGCCAGTACGTGCAGTAGGATCAAAAACCCATTGCCATTGTTCTTGACTTCTCAGTAGTCCTCATTGTCTGCTTTGTTCAGCGAGTCCGGTTTTATCCCATGATTTTTCAGACCCAGGCCAGCTGGCCTTGGTGAGTTCCCGATAGAACATCCCCATTGTCTCAGTGTGTGGGTGCACCCCTCGCGGTCCTGAGTTCCTTGCTCGTGTTCTCTCTCCTTCTGCTCCTGATTTGGACCTTGAGATTTCAGTCCGGTGCTCCAATGTGGGTCTCTGTCTCAGTCTCCTTTCATCGCCTGATGAAGGTTAATATGAACCCAAAGAAAAACATATAAAACCAATTTTCTTATAGCAAATTAAAGTAAGAATCACAGAAAAATTATATTGGATATATTTGGGGGGAATCTTATAGGCCACATTTAATCTCATATGTAATGACTTTCCTTAAATGGCTGCAATATTTTCTTTCTTTATAACGATATAACGGAACCTCAAATTCATTTCTCAGAAAGATAACTGCAACCATCCATGATAAACTGCATGACAGGTTTCCTGTAAATCTGAAACTGGAAAGCAGTTAAAATCTGTTAACTGACCATTTGAGGAACACTGTCCAATAGAAGTTTCTTCAACTCTGTCTGTGAATTACAACACAGTGGCCACTTTCCGAATAGGTTATAAATCCCTGATATGTGTGGCTGATGGCCCTGAGCTGAAATTTTAATTTTATGTGGCTTTAATGAATTCTGCATGTTGACCTGGATAATGTTTGATTGTGGGTGAGGGGCTGTCCTGTGAGCATGTTAGGGGAACCCTGGCCTCTAACCAGCTATCTTTCAAATCATGCACAACGAAGATTTTCCTGTCGTACAAATCCCCTTAGTAAAGACAATTCAGAATGGTTGCAGCCATTGTCAATGTCTCAAGTTGGGGGGGGCAGGGATTGAAAAATCACCCATGGCTGAAAGCTTTAAACAGCAGCAACTATATTGCACAGTGAGGTTCTAGAATAGGTTAAATATTCATATGGGATTTGGGATAGGAAAAACTTACTGCTATATCTAATACAGCCACAGTTGTGCCATAAAATGAGAAAAGGCTAATGCCATTAGATACAAACACATAAACACTGTCCTTCTTTGTCTCCCTTTTCATGCCATGGAGTAGGAGCCAGGACCATAATAACAGAAAATTCTCTCTTAGCTGAAATCGTCCTGGTTAACAGCAGACATTTTATGTTTGCACCTGGCTCCTCTGTCCTCGATCTGGGTAATTGGATGTATTGATCAGTCTGAGCTTCAGCCTATTACCTGGCAAAGGTAATACAGTAAATAGTACCCACCTGGGCGGTTTGCTGTGAAGGCTCAATTAGAAGCTAAGCTGCATAACGTGTTCCTTGTTGTGTGCTTACCTTGTAGGACATGTTCAAAACCAATAGCTATTTTGTAGACAGTCATATTTAAACAGAGGACAGTCTCTGGGCTCTCTAACCAATAGCATAAAGTACCCAGTGTGGTCCCATTAAAAAGAAGGGTCTCACTGGTGGGGGAAAATGTAGTTTTTTTGAGACAGGGTTTCTCTGTAGCTTTGGAGCCTGTCCTGGAACTAGCTCTTGTAGACCAGGCTGGCCTTGAACTCAGAGATCTGCCTGCCTCTGACTCCTCAGTGCTCGGATTAAAGGTGCGTTGTGCCGCCACCACCCAGCAGGGATGGAGGGTGGGGGGAGAAAGCACTATTCAAACATTCAAACATTATAAACAAGTATATTTGAAACTCCAGCGGCAGAGGTTTCAACAACTTTTTTCACTTGTTTGTGGCTCCACTCTCCACGCAATTAAAGGTGTAAAAGGAAGCGCTTCAGGTCTTCTGGGAGGAGGAGTCCAGTAATCTTATGATGCTGCCGAACGCCGAAGCATTTCCGGATTCTCAGGCGGCATAACTGCATCAAAGACAAGGGTCCTGGAGAAAGAGCATGGCACAAGTCACACATTAGCTTTGTTGACCTAGGACTGCCTTTAAAATCATGCAATATATAATATTCTTATACAGAAATAAATACTACACGCTTAAGGTCATGTTCCCTTGGGTTTGCTTGTTTGTTTTTAACTCTTTTAATTTTCTTGAGATTATAATATAATTACATGAATTTCCCCTTCCTTTTCCTCCCTCCAAATATTTCTGCATACCTCTTCTTGCTCTCTTTCAAATTCATGGTCTCTCTTCCATCATTAATTATTATGTGCATACATGAAGGGGCATTTTGAGGCTATGTTCTCTCTTTTCCCATTTAACTGAAGTAAAATCATTTTGGTATTTTAAGTTCTATTTTTTATTTTTAACTATAAGTATGTGTATAAATGATAGTATGCTCACATGAGGGTACCCTTGGAGGCCAGAAGAGGACATAGGATCACCCACAGTTGGAGTTACAGGCGGCTGGAAGCTGCCAGATGTGAGGGCTGGGAGCAGAACCCTGCTCTTTGCAATAGCAGGAAGCACCCGGAACTGCTCAGCCATCTCCGCCCCTCACTGGATTTTAATTTATGACAGAGTGAAAGACGTTTAAAAATTACCTTCGCTAACAGATGCTTAAGGAAACTAACTTGAAGATTAAATGACTATATGAAACATTTAATCATAAAAATAAAATTTATGTTTTATGGTGCTGTTCTTTTACCTTAAAAAGTAAATCACTGTTCTAGCTGAAAGTATGATTATGATATAATTTTAGCAACTTAAAGATGTTCAAATATACTAGGCTCCCAATGAATCCTAAATTCATGTTATTAAGACGTAATTCATTTTCTACTCTGTATTCTAAGATATCCCAAAGCTTCAGCTCACGGGTGGAAACTGAAGTAACAGAAACGTGCACAGGAAACACCCAGGAGTTTACATCTTATGACGATCTCAACAGGCTGGGAAGGGGAAAAGAAAAGGGAAGGATTTCCTTCCTGGAGTCAGGAGCACAGCACAGCTCTTGACTCTGCCAATGGTTCCAAGGTTTAGAACCCTATTTTAGTATAGAAGGGAAAGTATAATCACCCACCCTACCTCTGCTCCTTACACCAAATAAAAATGGAATTTTTCTGGTAATTTTTTTGATTTTTCCAGACAGCTTCTCTGGCTGTCCTGGAACTAGCACTGTACACCAGGCTGGCCTCGAACTCACAAAGATCAGTCTATTTCTGCCTCCCAAGTGCTGGGATGAAAGGCATTCATCACCACCACAGGGATTTTTGGGTAATTTTTAAAAGAAAACTATATATACCCTTAACGCGATGAAACAGTAGCCTTCGATCAAAGATCCAATTTAGATTTGGCTGGAGCTGGGGAAGTTTAGACTACATGACCCTGTGTCCCACCCCAAAGATACTGCTTCAATTATCGTCGCTTTGCACCTGTGAGCGTAGATTTTGTTAATGCCACGGGCCCTGGGCCATTCTATTGTGAAGTCAATCTTGAGACGACAGCTGAAATGATGCTGTGGTCCCTACTGTCCTGCAGCCTCACCACAAGCGAAAGTCAACTTAGTTGTGGGTTTCTCAGGTGATGGAAGACAAGACGTTCAAACAAACATTGTCAAAGAGATGTGTGTATGCTCTAGCTGGGGCCCTAAGAGCACTTTCTAGAAGGGACCAGTTGAATAGGGCACCTTCCAGATTATGCCCAAGGCACAGACCAACAACAAACTTCACAGCATATACTTAGGGAGAAATGGGAGTTAACGTAATTTCACTAAGGAGTGCTGGAGGATGTGACTAATACATGCTAGACACACTGTCAGGGCAACTGTGGGAAGCGCTCATGAAGTTCAATGAAGAAGATGGCTTCAGAGCAAGCTTGGTGGGCTGAGAGAGTCATTATACATTTTCAATCTGTGCCATGAAAAAGAGTTTTAGGTACCAAGCATGGGGGCGGAGGAAGGATAATATTCTTAAAATCCTTTCCCTTCACTCCCAAAGAAAGGGAGATCACCACCTTTTTTATCTTCCATGCTGAGCCCAACTCAACACAGTTAAATAGTCCCCAGTCCCCACACTCTTGAAGGACAGCAATTTAAGTTGTCTCCCTGAGCCCAGAGCATCAGATAAGCTGAATCAGCAAGGACATCCAGACCCAGAAACTGATGTGTTAACACCTCCAGATCTCACTTTTTGTGCTTGCCTGGGACCGTTTGTGGTGGGCTATCTGCCAGCTAAGAAGGAGCCTCACCAGAATCCCAAAAGTGACTCATGAAGGCAAAACAGAGGTGATTTTCTTCAGGGTAAAATTGGATGTCCTTAGGGTGGATCCTAGAGCTTCTCGTTGTGGTAAGCATGTGCTATCCCACCAAGCTCTACTCCTAAACCAGTAGGATCCTAGGCCTTACTGTCACCATGCCAAGTGTGAGATAAAATTAAGGAATGGCACAGGTCTCTATGAATACCTTTGGGGACTAGAGTAGAAAGAGAGCATCAAGCTGAGAGTGGTGACGCACACCTTCAATTCCAACAGGAAGGCAGAGGCAGCGAGATCTCTGTGAGTTCAAGGCTAGCCTGATGTACATAGCAAGTTCCAGGACAGCCAGGATACATAGAGATACCCTGTCTCAGTTTTTTTTTTTAAAAAAAAAGGAAACCATAAGTGAATACAATCTGAAAATCTTAAAAGGTTCTATGAAGAGGAATGAGTTCTAATCACCCTACTATATGATTTCAGAGGATCCGGGGCACAGTTACAGCTACTCTGGGTGTCATATTCCCAATAAAAAAATATTACAAATTATTTTACAACTATGTTAGTATAAAAATAAATATAATTCTAGTTAGGCTTGATTTGCCTTTCTTCTTGTTTTCACCAAAATTAAAACATTTCTGTGGGCCCTGGGGACTGTTGGAGAAAGTGAGCCTGTATGTATACACAGAATCTTTTTTTTTTTTTTTTGGTTTTTCGAGACAGGGTTTCTCTGTGGTTTTGGAGCCTGTCCTTGAACTAGCTCTTGTAGACCAGGCTGGCCTTGAACTCACAGAGATCCGCCTGCCTCTGCCTCCCAAGTGCTGGGATTAAAGGCGTGCGCCACCACTGCCAGGCTTCACAGAATCTTCTTAAAACAAGAAATCATCAAGCCGCAGGCAGAAATGCCCAGTGACTATCCAACTGATTGACAGAAAGAGCTCTCTAGTTGACTCCTTCCACCTACATCAGTCTTCCTTAGCCTGCCCTGAAAGGCTAAAGAATGCAGGCAACTGCAAGCTGGACATTTGCCCTGAAGCAGTGGGAGGAGGGGGAAGTTTGGCCCACCTTACCATTCCACCCAGCTTTGGCCCTACTTCCCAGCCCGTGGTTAGAAAACAACCAGCTTATTTGACATCAGAGTCCTTGGGGTAGGGAAGCCAGCTTCAAAATCCCACAGTCCAAAACCAAAGCACAATCAAGCCTCTGGAAGGAATTAGGTCCTGAACTTCCTCCCAGGACAAGTAATGATGCAATCAGGTATCCTCCCAACCTGGAAGGGGTCTTTGCTCCCAGAAATGGCCCTTCTGCTGTGCCCACCACTGTTCAGTTATTTGCGTGAGCAGTGTGAGGCCTTATTTATGGAGGAGTGCGGTTAACTTGCAAGAGTAAATGTATCTTGACTGGCGTGACTCATTAAACAAATACCCTAAACTCTCGGTTCTCTGCATCTTAACCCCAGCAACCAATTATTCTGTGGTTTGGCTGCTCTACGGAGCAGTTAAGACATCTCGGGGGATCAGACAATGCCTAGAAGGTTTCCGCTGAATGTCTCTAAAGCAGTGGTTCTCAACCTGTGAGTCACAAGCCCTTTAGAGGGTCACCTAAGACCATCAGAAAACACAGATGTTTACACTCGGATTCAGAACAGTAGGAAAATTACAGTAACAAAGTGGCAACAAAAATAATTTCATGGTTGGGGGTCACCACAACATGAGGAACTGTATTAAACGGTCACAGCATTAGGAAGGTTGACAGCCACTGATATAAAGCATGCTTCAGTTCACTTAAATATCAAATACTTTGAAATAATAGCCGACCTCTTTAAAAACTGGCCTAACAACCTGACTCAAACATCAAGCAACAGAAGGCTGTTTACTTCATAAACAATGCTATGCCCTGTGGGATTATTTCCGGTTTCCCATGCATGATGACAGCAGAGAGCAACCTTTTATTGGACTGGAAGTCTGAACTTCTGTCTCATGCTAAAGATCAAAGGAATATCAGGGGTTATGGCTTAGATTCGGGCAAAGAAAGGAGAGGCACCTTCTCTTTCCAAAAAGATCTCAGTCAGAGGACTCCCCGGAGGCACCAGCTCCAGGGGCCGCTTTCCTTCAGCATTCTTAGCTTGAGCAGTTGCTCCGAAGTCCATCAGCAGGTGCACCAGTTCCCCATTTGACATCCTGGCAGCGACATGAAGAGGTGAATCCAAGCCTTTGCCTTGATCCACAGATGCTCCTAGACAGTCACAGGAACAAAAGAGGTCAAAGGGGAGCAGCAGCTAACCACACACTTTCTCACACCATGGAGTCTCAAAGGCATTTAAAAGTGGGGAATCTGTGATGAACGTAATTCCGTGAGACTGGGAACTGATCCTTTTTCTATCATTTAATATAGTAAGAGGGAAACTGGGCAAAGGGTATACAGCTCTCTTGGTAAAGGGGTTGCCATGCAAGTATGAGCATCTGTGCTCAATCACCAGCCCTCAGAGAAAAGTGTGAGTGTGGTAGCACGTGCTCGTAATCCTACTGTGCTGATGGGTGGCGACAGGCAGACACCTGGGGCCAGCTGAGCCCTGTTGGGAGCTCCAGGTCCCAGCGAGAGCCCTGCTCTGAACATCAAACTGGATGGCTCCTGAGGAAGAATGCCTTTGACCTCTGGCCTCCACATGTACACACACACACACACACACACACACATTTACACAAATATAATAAAAGGAACTATTATTTGGCAATGTGACTGGGAGTCCAGTGTGGGCTGACTAGCATATGGAGCTAACCAACTCACCACAGAGTATTCTTCCTGGGCATGATGCGACTGAGAAAAATCCGGAAAGCATGAAAGCTGCATATTCATTATATTAGACAGACCAAACATGAGGTGAGATGGGGAAACCCTGTATACATGATGAAGTAAGGTTCACACACCGAACAGGCAGCATTGCGTTTAGAGCCATGGGCACTTGAGACTCTGTAAGCTGGATCACTAAGCACAACCAATTACGGAAGGTATTTTTTTTTCCTGAGGTGGAATAATGGGTCCTGTTACCACACAGGAAGGGTGGCAAATTCTCTTTAGGAGTCAGGTGGATTTCTGGGAATATGCCCACCCAACTCTACCTACCCTCTAAACAATTCCCTACCCCAGCTCAGACACTGCTTCTTACTGAGGTATACGCAGGTCACTCTTTCACCTGAGCTCATCTCCCTCCGCAAAAACCGGTGCCCACTCAACAAATGTTGAGTTGTTTTTAAATAATATTTTTTTTTAATTTGTGAGAGATGCCAGACATGGCCTTGTCCTGGATAAGAGTTTTAAATATCTCAAAGCTTAAACTCTACCTAAAAGTAGTAACAGGAAGGAGGGCGAATGGCAGAGAAAACTTGTGAATAAGAATGGCTAACAGTTAAGTGAAAAGAAGTAGCAAACTCAAGAGCGCTGGGGAAGAGCAAGACTGCTGGAGTCCTAAAGGGGGAACAGAATTCAGATAATTAGAGAGTTGCAATAGTGTTCTCAGTTTTGAGAAGGGGACTCCCTTCTGGACAACTGAAGGGAGATATGGAATGCTAGTACATCTCTTCAAGAACAGGAAAGTATTTATGGCAGAGTAAATTCCTAATCAGAAAGAAATGTAGAAGACAGTCCCAAATAGGAAGCGTCAGCTAAAAGCTGGGAGTTTTGCAAGCTGTGCAAAGCTGAACGTATGACTGTCCAGCCAGAACGAGGCAGAGGAAAGGGAGGACCAACTAGTGATAAATGAGGAACAACCACCCTGGAAGAAGGTATGGGCGGTATCACCATCATCATCATCATCTTCTTCTTCATTGCCATGCTAGTTAGAAGTGAGAGAACTGAAGTGTGAACCATCGGGACAGTGTGGTCTCGCTCAAGCCCCTTGCCACAGTCTTCCCTCTAGTATGACAGAAGGATCTTTAAGATTCACTTAATTTACTTTTCATTTGCACGCCTTTTTTTTTTTGTCTTACCTGACTCCAGAAGCTTCTTGGCACAGTCTACCTGCTGATTTTTACAAGCCACATAGAGAGGAGTGCCCAGGTGGCTGATGTTATAGTCAATATTGGCCCCAAAAGTTGCAAGGGACTCGATGCATTTCACATGGCCTACAGCCCAAAAAGAAGAAGAAAGGGATTATGGTACAAATTCCCTAAACAACAATCCCAGTTTTTTTTTGTGTGTGCTTGAATGTATCCCCAACATATCCAGCAATCAAAAGCCATATTCTTTTACTCAGAATGGAGAATGATTTCAAATACTGGCAGCGGAGTAAATATCTGTTCCAAAGTCCCTTATGCCAGCTCCGCCGCTGGACATCCACGCCACACCACGAAGAGGAGAATAAGGTTTTGGCCTTGGTTCCCAAAAACCAAAGGAGGGTGCCGATGAGCAGGCTCCAACCATCCACATCTGCAACTGTGGTTAGAATGGCACCTGCAGCCGTTCCCCTTTGCTAGTTGTTTGTGTGCTTAAAAGAGCCATGGAGAGACGGGCATAAAGATAGCCCCCAAAGGAAGACATAGGACGCATACAGCACAGGGAATGAAGCTTACAGCTTGCAAAGACTGAAGGACTAGGGCCACAGTGAGCAGAGGCAAATCTTAGACACTGCCAAATCCCATGGGAGCAAAGCCCAGTCTGACAAACAAAGTTTGGTCAAACAGATTCACTCTTGCCTTGACCCAGAATGTCATACTTTAAACATTGTCTCTCTGCGGTCTCGTGTTGAGCCATTTTAGTTGTATGTATCCGGTAAATATGTTGAGTTGGTATGGCTCTTCATTAAGAAATGGCAATGCTTTTTCCCCGATAATCTCAACATGGGTTGGTCTGGTTGAATGTGAAGCCATCTGGAAAGTCACTGGGTAAACAGAAAGTCCTCCAGCAAAGTATAGGTGTGCCAGTGACGATAAACACTAGAGAAAAGTAAAACTTCAAATCTTACATTATAAAAAGATTTGCTCCCTTGTGACAACTGTCAATGTAACAGAATCTAGAATCAGTTTGAAGGTAAGCCTCCAGGCACACTAGTGAGGATTTATCTGATTGAAGTTGGCATCTGGGAATTTCTATGAGGGGTTATCTTGATTGTTGTTAATTAGTATGTGGGCCTCATCTTCATTGTGGGCAGGACCATTCCCTGGGCAGGAGAAATCAAGCTAAGCAGCAGCATGTGTGCATCCATTATTCTCTGCTTCCTGGTTGTAAATGTCATGTGACCAGCTGTTTCAGGCTCCTGTTGCCTTGAAATCCCCAGCACGATGGGCTGTACTTAGAAGTGGGAGCTAAAATCAACCCTTTGTCCTTTAAGTTGCTTTCATCAAAGGTCCAAGTATTTTATCACGGCAACAGGGAGAAAAAAAAATCTAAGATCATCCCTGAACTGACTGAAAATATGGTTCGCTTGTCAAACTTAGATGACCCTAAACCACTATTAACACCCTAAAACAGAAAATGAAAGTTTGTTTTTACAACGCACACAACAAATGCTGGTAAGGAACCCTTATCCACTGCAGGTCAGAATGTAAACCAGTACACCCACAATGGAAAGCATTATGGAGGTCCCCCAGAAAAACTGCAGTGAAATTACCATGCAATTCAGCTAGACCAACACTCCTGGGTATATACTAAAGGAACCTGAGCCAATGTACCACAGGGATATCTGCAAACCCAGGCTTATCATAATATGGTTCACAGTAGTTGAGATATGGAATCATCTCAGATCTCCATTAACAGCTGAATGGGCAAAGAAAATATGATACATGCACAGCACGGTTTTATTCTGCCATAAAGAAGACTGAGATTATATTGTTCACAAGAAAAGGAATGTAATCGGAGAGCATCTTGTTAAGCAAAATAAGTCGAACCCAGAAAGGCAAATACAAAACACACATTCATTCATATGTGAAACTTAGATTATATATGCATGTGCACACACACACACACACACACACACACACACACACCCCATAAAAGTAGAAGGGGGACTACTTAGAAGAGGAAGAAGGGCAGGAGAGGGAAATGAGGTTGAATATGACCGAGGTACATGATAGCCTCAAATGAAAATGTTAGTGTGATACCTATTGATTCATACAAATAAATAGGAACTTAAAAAAAAAACTTGATTTCTATGGGGTCAAGTATTCCACAAAGATCCATAGTCTACTATGTACCATCCCTTGTTATGAAAGTATAGCTCTGAAAGAGTGATTCTCAAACTTAACTGTGCACCAGAACCCCCTGAAGGGATTTGGATTAAATGGGACTGGAGCAGAGCCCAAGAGTCTGCCTTCACAGTCCCGTCATACTGATGCTCCTCCTACCAGGTGCCTTTGGAAACGTCCCTCTTCTTTCCCATTTCAGTAGGACTGGGTAAAAACCTCCCAATTCCCCATGAATTTACCTCTCTTTGCAGCCTCGTGGATGGGAGAGGCCAGATCACTCTCAGGATGGGGAGCGGCTCCATGCTTTAGAAGCAAATCCACACAGTCCTGGCTGCCACTGATGCAGGCATTAAACAAGGGAGTTCGCCAGTCTATAGCCATGCCGTTCACCTGTGGAGAAAACCCAGCTACAGGACGAAGACAGTGACTGACGTGGACCACACACACGTTAACCCTCCCACTTTCAAAGCATTTTTTTAAACTTCTCTGAGCCTTAAAGTCCACCTTTTTATGTAAAATGAGGACCACCAAATTGTCATTTAAAAAAAACCAAAGTATAAGATATAAGGCAGTAATGATGCTACTGAAGATTCGATCTCCTCCCTGCCCTCCTTGGGGTCATGAACTTTGAAATTAGTTGTGATGATCCATAGCATGGCTTACAAATTAATGTGTCCATTTTAGACATCTATCCTAGACAGTAGCCAGAATAATCTGAAATTGACATTTTAAAAAAAACTGGGTTTTTTTTCATTTAAAAGGTTGATTCTTGTGCAAATATGCTTAACATATGCCAAGATTTTGTTCAACTCATCCATTAATGAGAGAATTGGTAAGATGGTAGGGTCAGATCAATGAGAATTTATATAGCCAGTCAAGATGCTACTTAAATATGTTTGCAAATAGATACAACACTGGTTAGCAAGATCATAAAGTTGTATATTTTGGAGCTATTTTTCTAATGTTAGAAATTTCACCGAAATTTACAAACTAGCATCCGTGTCATGATGTTGCAGCTACAAACAAGCCCAAATACACACAGACCCTTCTAATCATATAAGCTGATGTAGCTATTAAATGAAGATATTGTGGGGGAAAAAAAACTGAGTTCACTGACACACCCTCTTTCCAAAGAAGGCCAAGGCTTCGAGGACATGCAGGAGATGGCCATGGTGTTTTATCACAGCAACAGAAAAGGAACTAATAGAGCTTTCTAGCTAAAAATTAAACAGTCCACCTCCAGGTAAAGTACATGTACTTGATGGGCATAATACTCTTGAAAAGGTTCACTCCTCACATTTTAAATCAGACTAATCAAAGTACTGGAAATTATTGAGAGCGATGGAAATAGCCAGCCTTCATTTTTGACACTGCTTGTTTCTATTATTTAAGCTTCACCTACCTGAGCTCCATGACTTATTAAAACACTTGCGCAAGACAGATGACCTCTCAGGCATGCTTCATGGAGTGGAGACACGTGATCGGCTGTGATGATGTTCACGGGCCAGCCCTAGAAGAAGAGAAATGGCTTCAAAAGAGGGGAGAAGGCAACAGTACCCGCAGGTTGGTTTTCAGCTACATAATTCCAGTGCTATGTGAATTCTCTGAAAAGTTAAATCATATGGGCAGGCAAAAATAAAAAAAAAAGTCTACTAAAGTCGTCACCGTCGTGTAAAAACAAAAAGACAAGAAAAGTGGCCCCTTCCACAGTGCAAATGAGAGCCTAATATAAGACAGCCACAAAGGAAATGACTTTGCCAGGATCTACTGAAGTCAGCAACTCAGCAATTTCACTGTTATATACACTCAAGAAACAGATACCTAGGAGTCTGGGGATGTGGCTCATCTGGTAGACTGTTTGCCAATCTGCTTGATTTAACAGTGGGCTTCACCCAGTACTTACTGAGAAGGACAAGTATGACAGGAGAGTGAGGGAAAGCACACGTGAGCCTCTGTTTTCCTGGCTTGTGTGAGTGTGTGTGTGTGTGTGTGTGTGTGTGTGTGTGTGTGTGTGTGTGTGCATTGCCTGGGAAGCCCTGCAGTGAGTCTTGTCTCCTAGTAGTAATGGCCTGTGTACTCGGCTCTCCTTTAATGCAGTATTCTCTGATGCCGCCTCTTGCTCTTCCTTCTCCAGTCTTCCTCATCCTCCTCTTCTTCTTCTCCTCTCCTCCTCCTAGGTTCTTCCGCTGTTCTTCCCTTACTCTTTCTTCTGTAGTCTTCCCTTTCCCTCTCCGGTCCTCTCTTCTCTCACCTCTGCTTCTCCCCTTCTTCTCCTACTTTTCCTCCTCCCTTCCACTAAGCCACTACTCTACCACTGAGCTGCATTCATATCAAGATTTGCTTCTAATTAAGATAATATATAAAGGTTGTTTCCAAGAGTAAACAACTCTTATTTGGCTTGCTCTCTTTAGTTGGCATCTTCTGGGCTTATTCTGGTGAAGTCCTTGATAAGAATATGAGGGTGGCCCCCACCCAACAACCAGTCAGAAAGTGAGACCCTCAGGAGGAGTTGGATCTTGTCAGCTGCTGTCTCAGTAAGCCTGGGTACAGATATTTCGTTAGTCAAGTCTTACGAGTAGACTTTCTTTCGAGAGTCCTGGCCCCATCAAAATGTTGTCTAAATTCCTGACAAAGTCTATAACAAAGACACTTGTTTGTTGCTTCATGTTGCTAACTTTTGAGCATTTTTTTTTTACACAGCAAGTGGTGTGGGGCCAAATGATACAGGGCCAAGCACCAGATGAACCCTAGTAGATACAAAGTCCCAAAGCAAAGATCCAATTGCATTCCCACAATCAGACCTAGGTCTGGAAATGCAAAAAAAATGTCTAAAAGTTTAGCCTCAGGATCCATCACGCTCTGGGAAAATGCGTAGTCCAGGAGCTAGATCCTGAGCTCAGTGCAAGCAGGACATGAAAAGTGGTCCATCCAGGAGCAGTTTCAGAGCCCTAGCCCTACCCCATCTTAGAACATGTTGTCCTGGAGACACAGATACAATAAAAGTACGTTTTAATTTACATATGCTTAGGGTTGTTTTTAATTGTGTGTGTGTGAGAGAGAGATGTGTGTAGGTGTACAGGTATGATGTAGACACGCATGCGTGTTCAGGTGCATGTGTCCTACTTTATGACAATCCTCCGTATGCCTTAGAGACAGCATCACTCAATAAACCTAGAGTTTGATTGGCAGTCACAGAGTTGCAGCAAGCCTTCTGTCCCTTCCCTCCCTAACCCCTACAGTGTTGAGGTTGCAGGTTAATGTGACCAACCAAGCTTTTCACGCGGGTCCTCATATTTGTGTAGCAAATGCTCTTATCCACTGAGCTATCTCCCTAGCCCTTATGCATGGCCAATTTAATCAATGACTCAAATATGTATTATAACTTTTCTTCCTGGAATAGTCTAAATTTGCCTAAAAAGGTTCCAATAAATGGCCTTACTCTCCATTAGTCCTGACACATATTTTTCGACTTCTGTGGACATTCATTAGTGGGTCAGCAACTAATCATCTTGTGCCTTTGGCTTTTACCTTCTCATTGGCAGGGTCACACAATTTGAGATATCAAATCACTCGGTGCTCACGCCCCAGTTCACAGGGGCTCAGATCCAGAGCCGGGGAAAGGGCTCAATATGTTTGTAAATGAGAGGCTCCAATGCCATTGACCGTCTTTCTCAATGCCCACTCTGCTCTTTATAGGGAAGGAAGATACTGAGTTTCCTTTTCTCCAGAACCTCAGATTCCATCTGTACACCCTGACACCGCAAAACACGTCTCCCGATGTCTGACACCAGCAGAACTTAGCTGACTGATCATATCCCTTTCCCAAGCATCACCATGGACTTTACAACATGACACTCATTATTTTACTATTGCCATTATTAATTATTTGTTCATTTTAGTGAAAGCACAACCCCAAATCTTCTTGTTTCGTTTAAATTTTCATTATCAATGTTCTCCTCTTTGTCTAATCTACACCATTCACCCTGCAGCACGTAGGAAAATTCATGATGAAACTGTTAACTGCAAATTTAGGCCTGGTGGCATAGGCATGCAGTCCCAGCTGCTTAGGATCAAAATGTCAAATCCTGCCTGGCCTACAGAGCAAAGTTCAAAGGCTAGCACCAGCTGAGTTAAAAACAAACAAACAAACAAACAAAAAACCCTAAGTCAGAAAAGAAAAAAAAGCTGGTAGCATAGCTCAGTAGTACATTAACTGCCAAGTATATGTAAGGCCCTAGGTTCAATTTCCAGTAACACACACACACACACACACACACACACACACACACACACACACGGCTGCTTTTTTACCTAACAGAGGATGAAATAAAAGACAATTGTCCTTTTAATGAAATTTTTACTCATTTTGTATTATTCAAAGTAGCCCTCTAGCTCTTTCAAAGCCAACACTTGGGAACTTGTATATAAACCCAGGAAAACCCAAGGCAACGCGGAAATGAGTCCCCAGTGTGAAACCTTTTAACCATCCATTATAGAGTTGCGTCACAGAAAAATTCCTTTAGGTCTCCTTCTGAACCTTTAGGATCTTATTTAGAGTTCATCAAGCCACAGCTGTGCCTTCAATGATCTTAGGATTTGTCTGACTAATTGACAAACCTGAATTGTGTAAGATCAGGGTGTAATTTTAAGTCCCCAGGGAGCTCTGCCTGCGCAAACACATACTGACCGGACAGCTTCTTTGTAATGGTTCTCTTAAGAGTTGCCACCTTCTTTCAGCTCATGGCCACACACCTTTTTTGGTAGGCCGCTTGGGTAGTACAGGATTGAGGACTGGTGACTGAGCCAATATAGAGCTCAGTCCCTAGTAACACTCTGTTATAACACGAAGTGTCATGTGTCCACCTAGCTGGAGCCAACCACAAAGACCTTTAGGCTCGTCAGCTTTTCTGTCCCTGGATCCTACTTCCTTCTGTACTCTCATCAGAAAGGAGGCTGGTGATGACCTGGCTCCCTCACATTCACACCCGCCCTGCTTCACCAAGAATATCTCAGCCATTTGACATGGCACTCCTACGGCCCCCTTATCCCCACCCCTAAAGCCTCTCTGCACCTTCTACAATCTTCCTTCCCCTTGATCTTTTCTCTGAGGAAGGAACATATGGACTTTCCCTGACAGCCCTTAGAATTATGGGGTCCCTCCTCCACCCATAAAGCCTCATGTCATCTACCTTCTTACATTCTCCCATTCCCAGTTCTCTCTTCAGACATACTTTTGCACCCTACACTTTCATATCCTTGAGTCCCAAAGCCTCTGTCCAGCCATCATTCAGGGTCCTCCTTGTTTTCACTATCCCCCACCCCAACAAAAATTACCTATGTTCTTGGTTTTGCCTTCTATCAGACATTCCTCTCTACTATGCGATCCTGCCCAAACTTCTCTTAATGATCTTAGAATGGAAGATAAAATCCACTAGAGGGTGAAAAGCTTTCATTGGAGATGGGGGAGAAGATGGGAAAGAGAACATGGGACAAGATCAACCAAAACGAAGATTGTACGCAAATGTCATAAGTAAACCAGGATTGTATATAAATGCCCAAAGTAAACTTGCCTCTTTGTGTGCTCCATCAAAAATAAAATAAAAATAAGTAAAGCTCACCAGTAGCTTCTTTGTCAAACCCAATATGCAATACTCAGTCTTCCACGTTCTTCCACCTCTGATTTTGCTGTTTATTCATTGTGACCTCCAGAAACCTTTCCTCTGGCTTCTAACATACTGTTCTACCTGATTTCCATCTTCAGACCATGGTTTTTCTCTTTCACTGACTCTGTCCTTTCCTCTGTACCTCTCCCAGGATGGGCACTTTCTCAAAGTTTCTCCTCAAACGTTTTGGATTTTTTTGTGTACATTCTTTTCTATGCTGCTTACATGTGATTGCATGCAAACGCACGCATACACAACCATGCTCTTAATCATCCCTGGTGCATCTTCAAATTCTATTCCAAGACACAATCACCTAGGGACGCAACTAGCAATATAAAGTCAGCCTGTTCCAATCTAAGAAAAAAACATCCTTGCCACTCCCATTTCTCTAAGTGGCATGAAGAGCTTACTTGATCTCTACAATTGAGAGCTCAGGAAGTAGGCTGGCAGTTCCTCCCAAGGTCAAACACAAGTACCAGGACCTAACAAGCAGTGTGACTAGCAGCCAATTACCTATCCCTAAGGTAACATTGATGTGGGAGGGTCTTCTTTCTATGTTTTGCTTTCATTGGTTAAATAAAGAGACTGCCTTGGCCTTATGATAGGACAACAGCTTAGATAGGTTGAGTAGACCAAACATAATGCAGGGAGAAAGAAAGCGGAGTCAGGCAGACACCATGTTTATCCTCTCCAAGACTGACGCTGGTTAGACTCATGCCAGTAAGCCACAGTCAAGTGGCAATACAGATGATTACAAATGGGTTAGATCAATATGTGAGAGTTATCCAATAAGAGGTTAGAACTAATGGGCCAGGCAGCATTTAAATGAATATAGTTTCCATGTAATTATTTCGGGTAAAGCTAGCCGGGAGCCGGAGAGCGGGAAGCAGCCCGCTCCTCCTGTTTACAACACAACATGTTCCTATGTAAAATGGCTACAACTGCACCTGCCTTCTAAAGTTATTAAGACTGGAAAATGGTGGCTGCAAAAGTTTAGCACTCAGTAATTGTCAGGCCAACACTATCTGGGATCTTCTCTTCCTTCTCACTTAGCCTTCAATCAGTTGGCAGTTTCTAAATGCAAGTAATTTAGCTTCTGTCCTGATCTCTAATTAGCCTTTTAAATATCCCAGTGGGCATCTGTGCAGGCTAATTTTGAATCAACTTGAAAACAGCTAGAGTCACGTCAGAAGGAAACCTCAGATGGAAAAAAAAAAGTGCCCACCAGATCAGCCTGGAGGCAAGCCTGTATTGCTTGACTGATGATTGATATGGAAAGCCCAGTTCACTGTAGGTAGGCCTTGCCACCCCTAGGCAGGTGGTCCTGAGTGCTCTAAAAAAAAAAAGGTAGGCTGAGTAAGCCATGAGCCAGTAAGCAACCCTCCTCCATGGCCTATGCGTTAGTTCCTGCCTCCCGATTCCTGCCCTGATGTCCCTCTATGATAAGCTGTTGGCCTGGAAGTATAAATTGAGACAAACCATTTACTCCCTGGGCTGCTTTTGGTCATAGTGGTTTTTTCCCAGCAAGAGAAACCCTCAAAAGGCAAGAAGGGCTAACAGTTTTCCTCAAGTTTCTGAAGGATAAAAATCTACTTTTCCCTACTTGCTTGTGGTGAGAATTAACTGAGATGTTTCTTGGTTTTGACTACAGAGAGGAATCATGGAGGAAGCTTTCAAAAGGTCCTGGTATCCAAGCTACACCCAAGAGTGATGGCAACATAATGAAAGGAGGCTGAGTTCAGCTACCATGTTGTTTGTTGGTTCATTGTTGTAAGACGCAGGACTGAACCTAGACCCTGTCATTCGTTAGGCAAGTGCTCTGTCACTGGAGCTATACCCAAATCCCTTTTCGTCTTCTGTTTTTGTCTTCTGTTTCCATTCTCATGTTTTGTGTGTGTTATGTGCGTGTGTGTATGAATGTTTGTATTTGTGTGAGTGTGTAGGTATGGCAACATGTGCATGTGGGCACATTTTCCTGTATAGGAGAAAGGTCAGCCGGGAGGTGGTGGCGCACTCCTTTAATCCCAGCACTCGGGAGGCAGAGACGGGTGGATCTCTGTGAGTTCGAGACCAGCCTGGTCTACAAGAGCTAGTTCCAGGACAGGAACCAAAAGCTATGGAGAAACCCTGTCTCGAAAAATCCAAAAAATAAAAATAAAAAAGAAGAAAGGTCAATGTCTGGAATTGTCCTTCCTCCTTATTCATTGGTGGGGGCTCTATCAGTCAAACCCAGAGCTTGAAGGCATGACTAGTTTTGTCAGCCAGTTTGTTCCCGGGGTCTCTTGTCTCTGCTTCAGAGGCTGGAATTGCAAGTGGGCCACATCCCCATGTGCATCATATGGGTTTGGGGATCCATTCCCTAGTCCATACACTTGAGATGCAAGCACTTAAACCACTGAGCTATCCCCCACCCCACATCCAGCCATTTTAAACATGTGAGATAGGATCTGAGTTGCACAGACTGGGCTTGAACACACTGTAAATTAGGATGGCCTTGAACTTGTAGTCCTCTTGCCTCAGCTCCAGAGTATCTGGGATTACAGACTTTCATTAGCGGGTCCAGTGACGGGTCCATAATTTTAAAGACCCCCGCCAAGCAGCACCCTATGGGAATTCTAACACAAAATCTGGAGGGAACACCACCAAATTAAGTTCTCTGTTATATCTCTGGCAGCTTAACTGCTTTCTGCTGACCTAACGAACCAGCATTGTCGGGTTTTAATGCTTTTTTTTTTGTTGAACTATAACAGATCTATTAAACAGCTCACAAACCCTAAGTGTTATCAGTGAATCACCAAAAAAAAATACACCTGCGTCATCTGCATACAGGTAAAGAAAGAAAACATCTGTATGCCATCCAGATTACTCCCACCTCTGGTACCCAAAGGGATTGCTGAGCTGACATCTAACACTGGACAATCACTTTTCTCTCACGTGTTTAACATTTTATTAACTGACCCAGGAAGTATGGATTCTGTGTTAGTCAATGTGTTGGTCAGATTCATCTATATACTTTCATTGTTGTATTACATCATAGTTGACAAAATATGTTCTTCCTTTGATTTGATTCACCCAATTCAATGTTAACAGATGTGACATAAACCAGGATTGGAAGCATTCCATCCTTGAATGATTTAACTTCTCCTGCTATGCAACAGCCTTTTGCCAAGAAGAGAAAAATCCCTTGGGTAGCCAGAGGTCAAAGAAAGATGTGTGTGCCACAGCTTCGAGCTGAGCCTGGCCAAGTCAAGGTTCTGTCAACTAACTCAAACACTAGCAAGAAGTCATGGTTATTGTATCCTACCACTCTATTGGGATAAGTGTTTATTCCAGAGTTTTGAGCTGGATATTGAGGTGGGTATTAGAGGTTTCATTTTATAATGGCAGTGACTGATGTCCAAACACGACAACTCAACTGCCTTCATAGAATTTAGATAAAGGCATGGCTTTAAGTTAATGGTCAGTAAATATACAAATACCAAATGTAAAAAAGCACCTTTCCTGTTAACAAGTGACACATAGGGCTGGAGAGGTGGCTCACGAGAGGAGAGCACTTTCTGCTCTTCCAGAGGACCCAAGTTCAATTCCCAGTACCCACACGGTGGCTCACAATTGTCTATCACACTAGTTCCAGAGGACACAGCACCTTCTTTTGTCTTCCTGTGGCACTGTGCACACATGGTACATAAGAATACATGCAGGCAAACCACCCATACACATCAAATAAAAATGAAACAGACAAAACCCAGATAAAACAAGTGATAAATAAACGCATCAATGATGACTTTTCATATTATCTTACTATCATAAATATTTCATTTTACTGAAATGTTAAATGTTAGCCTAACATCTTTTAGCTAGAGCTATGTGTTAGAATCTATTTATAAAAGGCTGCTGCTTCCAAAACTGTCTTAATACAGTAGCTTATGGTAATATAAATTCTATGTTAGAAATAAAATACTTATGGGCAAATTTCTTAATTTAGATAGGTCCATCAAATTGAGGTGTTTTCTGAATTCACTTTTATTTTAACTGCCTTTACGTGTCCTGAAATAGCTATCCCAGAGATTTTCAGTGAATCATAATTGCTAAGATCGTGTCACCCTGCTCAGAATCATGGCAGTTTCAAAATCACAACTAAAACTTTAACAAATCAATCTAAAAGTCCCTATGTTATTACATCACACATTTGTTTCAATATTTTGATAGGTTTTCCCTGATTTATATTTCATGTATTTGAAACTTTTCTTTGATAGTGTGTCCATAGATTTTGCTGGCTTTCAAAAGAGCAAACTATATTATCCTGGGCAAGATCAGGATCTCCTGGGTTCCATCCCTAGTTCTACACACACACACACACACACACACACACACACACACAGAGAGAGAGAGAGAGAGAGAGAGAGAGAGAGAGCGCACTCACAATCATACAGTAACATTTTAGAGAATAGAACCTTTTGAACAAAGACTTTGTTAGAATGTAAACTGCTTTTTAAAGTGTCTGTGCAAAAGATTCTAATAATTTAAAGCCAACAAAAATCAGTAAGTATAGGCAAATTGCACCTAAGGAGAAGAAAACTAAAATCAAACTGTCGAGAGCCACAAGCAACTGGAAATTTGACCAAACTGAAAATATCACTGAATATCACCTATATAAAAGGACATTTTCCAAGCATTTATTTTACACTAGGAGTTTTTAAGTCTTGTGCTGCTGACATTTAGAGCCGCCTCATTTTTGACATGAGGGCTGTCCTATGCACTGCAGGACACTCAATGCCTTCCTTGCCTCCTACCCACTAGATGCATTAGCACCACTCTAGTATGATGGCCAATCATGGCTCTAGAAATTATCCCCCTGAGAGATGGAGCTGCCACAGCTGAAAATCCACACTTTGCAAGGTGAACTTGCTCATGCGTTACAAGTCTCTGTGTGTGTTTCTGTAGGAGCACATACGCATGTGCTGTGTCCACATGGAGGCTAGAGGAAGAAAACTAGCTATCTTTCACTTTTGCTCACCACCTCTTCTTTTCATACAGGGTCACTTCTTGAACCCAGCCTTCATCACCCGCCTAGACAGCAAATCCAAGGATCTGCTCGTCTCTGTGCTCTGAGTGTTGTTATAGTGCCACTGTGCCCAGATTAATATTTGCTGGGGATTTTTTTTTGTGTGTGTGTGTGGGGGGGTTCCGGATATTCCTACTTAGGTCTTCATGTTTGTACAATGGGCACTTTACCGACTGAACCATCTCCCCCTGATAAATATAAGAACACGGTTTGTTTAGAAAACGGAAAGGAACATAAAGTACCACTTTCTGGTAAGTCATCGAACAACTATTTAGCTCGCTTCCCACTGTGTGCTTAGGTTTTCACAAAACACTGACGTTGTGAAAGCCTACAAAGGAAAAAAAAAGCCCCGTTTTGCAGATTTTGCTTGAGGAAAGGTCTGTCTTGCTATCACTGTGATTTCTCTTTTCTCAGTCTGATATAGCAATGGGAGATACTTGACACTGTTAGTATTATTTTTAGAGCTACCTGGCTGATAAGGTTCCTCAGGGTCAGCAGGTGGCCATGGATGGCAGCATCGTGCAGAGGTGACCAATCAGACACGACATCTGCATGGAAAGAGAGGAATGAGTTACATCATGCTCATGTGCTTAGATCAGCACCCAAACTAAGGACTGAAAACACATGTCGAGTGAAGTAAGCCTAACACCAAAAACCAGTCCAACACGATCTAGCTCCTATGCAGGAAATGAAGAGGAGACCGGTGGTCACCAGAGGCTGGGGGAGTAGGATGAGAGAAGAGATAAAGAAGATTGATTAGTGGATACTAAATCACTCTTTGAGCGAGGAAGAGGACACTATGGTCCACTGCTCCTCCCTAGGGTGATTTTAAATAGCATCTGCCTGATACAGTCATCAAAGAGCTACAAAACTGTTGATATTTTTAGCATTAAGAAACAACCAGTGCTTGAAGAGACAGCTATCTATAACATGATTTCAACATGGATCAAGCCATTACCCAGTACCTCAGAAATGCATACAATTTTTGGTTTTATACATCGTTCCAAAACAACTCTGATTTAAATTACTATTTTAAAGAGGCAAGCTGCAATGCCAGGTAGATGACTGAACTTCCATTTTCATACTGGCTTCAAAGGCAAAGGATTCATTTAGTGAGGCGAGAGGTTTGCTAATTACCAGCATTAGAGAGTTCAGCTGTGGTTGCCAGTCTCCCTTCCTGCGTGAAAACACAAACTTTGGCAGCTCAGCAAACAGTAGCATGCACGAATAGTAGCAATCATATAATTACCTACACCATTGGGCTTGGAATCCAGTCTAAGGAACACTGTATCTATTTGTAGGGTACCATCTGTCCCAATATTAAGCACAAATCAGAATTCAGCCTAACCTTGAAATTGTGGCATCATTTGCGCCCCCCCCCAACCAATGTCCTAATGAGATTAAAAGAACCGTAAATTCTGACCCAGTTGACCTCTTCTGAACAGTAGCCCCCTAAACAAACTCTGACGCTCACTTTAATTCTGGGTAAAGACAGAAATATACTTACCCATGGCTCAATACGTATTAGCTACTATTATTATCTTGTCATGACACTAAACAGTGCCTTGATTACACCCCGTAAGCACTGCATTTAAAACGGCAAATGTGGTCTACTATCATTCAAGAGGGCTACAAATTTTCAGGAAAGAAGCCCGTAAACCCTATCCAGCACATTAAGCTTTCCTCTGCCCTTGTAATTAAGTATAGATATAATTGAATGCGGCATAGACCAGATTTGTTTCTCCTCTCAAGCTGCATCTGATTTCCAGAACAACTAGATGCAGGAAGCTACAATGAGGGAGGTTTGCCCGAGTCGGCATCGGCTCCAAGCTCTGCCTTGCTTTGATGAGCACACGGCACGCAGGCAAGGTGCGACTATCTAATGCTCCATGCTCCTTGCATGGGCACTAAAGGGCTATTAAAGGCTGAGAGAGCCTGAGAGCGTGGGGAATTGCTAATGCCCAGCAGACTGAAAGACCATGAAGAGGAAGATGAGAACACTCTGTACCTAACGCGCGTTAGCTGAGGGCTGCCTGCCACCTGGAGCCATCAGTGCCCTGGCAAATCTGTCCCAGGGAGCAAATTACCATCCTTGCAGATGGACTCATTAAGCATTTAGTACATGAAAGGACGCCGTGTGGGCCACCTACACGCAGCCCAGCCAGTGCTTTCGTACTGGGGTCATTAAGGTCTGGAGACAAAACACCTTAAGGGAAATGGCTTTTTCCTAGCTTCGAAATCTTGAACTAGGTACCTAGCCTCACAGCATGCGCAGAGGTTCCTAATTCTCTCAGGAAAAGCACCACTGCTTCTAGGGAGTTTTAATTTCAGATTATACAATCGGAAAGGTTGGATGCTGAGTTAGAATACAAATGCAGGTAATCCCATCCTTTGGATGCTGATCATGGAGGACACCATTCACAGAACATCCTCTGCGAGAAAAGACAAATCTCGAGGATGGTTTTGAAAATTAGATTTAGTGCATGTGAACTGGACACCAACGGCTGAGTGTGACATGGTTAGCTTGTTTTTTTTTTCTTCCAAGCACTCAGCTGCTAAGAAATACAGCTGTCAAAACCCTCTGCGTTTTTAATGCTGTCTAAGATTATTATATTTGACAGCCTAAACAGTCCAGGAAGGTCATTTAGGGCCTAAATTACATCTCTGCCCAGATGTCATTAAAGTGTTGCAACTATATTATTAACTGAAGGCCCAAAACTGGGTCTCGGTTCCTACTTAGTCATCAAAGAAACATTATTCCTCTTTGTTACAGCAAATACAGAATGATGCTCCTCCCCCAAGACCCAAACCAAGTCTAATGGATGCTTTGAAATCATGCACAATTTAGTATTGAGGGAGCAGAGACAGCCTGCATCTTTTAGAAGTATAAAATATGGTTTGAGAACACACCACAAGGCTGACAATACTAATATCTACATCTGGATAGCTAGTGAACATCTTCATTGAGCTACAACTCACATATGACCTGCCCATTGGAAGTATATATAGCCCAATGCTTTTAATTATAAATACAGGAGTCTGCAACCAGCACCACAATCGATCTCGGGCCATTTTCATTACCTTGTGAAGAAGCCTCACGGCCATTAACATTCGCTAGATATCTGCACCTGCCTCAACTGCCGACAACCATTGATCTGTTTCTTGTCTTCAAGGATTTGCCTATTCTAGACAGTTCTTCTAAGTGAAACTGTATGTTATGTGGTTCTTTGGAACTGATGCCTTTAATTCAGCATGCTCTAGGCTGCATCCACCCTGTAGCATGTACTAGCACTTCCTCCCATCTATAGTCAAATAACCATTGTTATAGATAGACTACATTTTATTGACTCATTCACCAGGTGAAGCAAATTTGTGTGGTTTCCACCTTGGGGTTGGTAATAATGTTGTTATAAAGATCCCTGTCCATATTTGGGATAGATGTATGTTTTCAATTATTTGTATCTACTCCCCCCCCCGCAAAAAAAAATGAGACTTCTGTTTAGCCTCTTGAGAGTACTCTCCAAAGTGGCTGTCTCACGATATATTTCCATCAACAATAGACAGGGGTTACCCTTCTAACCCCAAAGCCATTTTGATATAACATTTGTTAAGCTCATGCTCCTGCCCAGAAGAAAAACATAGGTCTAAGCTTATCCTAAACCTTTCTTAAGTGCATACAAGGCCTCTACCCTTAGCATATCTCAGAATAGCAGAGTAAGTAAAAAACCTAAATATTGATACCGGTAAGAGTAACACATTAACACTTTTCTAGCATTGACGCAGCACAGACTACACATGCAAGGGGGAGGAAGGGAGAGATGGAAGGAGCGGATGAGGGAGAGAAAGCGAGGACAAATCAAACACCATAATGTTGCAGGATAGAAATAATCCATACACCCTCTGCTCTATAAAATACGGGAAGGAAAGTTGAGTTTTGTTCTGTGTGACAGCCAACTCAGGAAAGACCTAGAACACCCTTCTCCAAGAGTTTCCAGGACACATGTCTGAAGTAAGCAATGAGCTACAGGCTCAATCTATGGCCAACAAAATCCTAAGGCAACCTCTCCCACTTCCTGACAAGTGCCAGCTAGAAAGAAGAGAACAAGCAAAGAGGGGACAATGTTCCTATCAGACCAAGGACGGTGCTCATGGGAGGAGACTATCCATGAGATAACCAGGAGGCTCAGGGCCACAATACCTTTTTTATATCAACTCCACCACAGTCTTTGAAATTTGAGAGTCATTGTATGCAACAGATTGTACACACTCTTGGCATATTGAATACTCATTAAGAGCATTTGTTCAACTATGGTCTATATCTGTTTTTACAGCCAAAAACAAAATGGATGCCAAACGAGGTCACTGATAACAGAATGGATCCAGCATTGTGATTTATGAGTGAACAACGTAGGAAACACTCAAGACAAAACTACTCCATGAGTCCTCCAATTAGTGGCATTAAACTTACCCGAGAAAAGGAGAGCGTCTCCATCAAGCCTGTGGCACATTAGGAAGGTTGTCGTTTCACTTTTATTGTGCTTTCTGGAACAATTTCTAAGATTTCCATTATTTCAGAAGAGATTTAAAGTGCACTAATTGCTGCATTCTGAAAAGAGCTATTAAGGAAGCTCAAAGAACTCTAGTAAATGCGGGGCAGTAGCATAAATCCGTCCACGTTGGGAAACATTCTGCAAGGTCAAAAGTGGGAGGAGGGAGTTGCTCTAAAGAGACTGGAGTATCTGAGACGTGGCAGAGGCAAATTTGGTGGCATGAGCTGATACTACAACATTGGGGAAGAATCTTATGAGGAGAGGGTGGAGCGAACACGAGACCTGCTGGGCAAGATGGTCATACCTATTCCATCTATTATCCACCCCCTTTTCCTCCCCTCTTCCCTTCTTCCCCCTCTCTGGACCCTCCTCCCTCCTGCTCTCCACTATCACCTCTTCTGTTTTCACAGAGAAGACACCTTCAGAGCATCCTCTGCCAAGTCACCACAATATCTTAAAGTAACCAACCCATCCCCAAATGAAACCTACTTTCTTTCTATGTGATTCTTGCCTGCTTTCTGCTTAAATGTGAAAATTCTCTTCTAATAGGATGGGTTTAATCTTATAAAGAAAGAATTACCTGTAGATGTATGAGCTTCCTGGCCCACAAACAAATGAAAACCAACTTTGCCAGAGAGACGGCTCAGCAGATAGAGATACTTGCCACCAAGCCCAATGGCCTGAGTTCAATCCCCGGGCTCCACATGGTGGAAGGAGAGAACCTATGCCCACAAATTGTCCTCGGGACCTCCACAGGCACACATTCACACACATACAAAAGGAATAAATGTAAAAAAAACATGTTGCTTTAAACTTAACTAATAGATGGATGATAGATGGAGTTAGGGAGGTTAATTCACCCTTCAATGTACTCTGTGAAGTGTCTACAACCAATGTGAGTTAGTTTCCTAAAATTCTGTTCCAAACTACATCAAACTAGGTGGCTTAAGACAATTGGAATGTATTCTCTTGCTGTTGTCGAGGCTGGGAGTCTAAAGGAAGCCTGACAGCTTCAGCAAGGACATGCCCTTTCCAAGTCTCAGGAAGGAATCCCTCCTATCCTCCTCTAGCTCCTGATACTGGACGTCCATCCTTGGCTTCCCTTGATTCGTAGATGCCTTGTTTTAATCTCTCCTCTGCCTCCTATCATTCTCTCTGAATGCTCCCTCTCCTTTTCTTATTGAAACACCAGTCTTCAGGGATTAAGGATCCAAGCCACGCCAGTGAGGCTTCGTTTTTAGTGATGATACCTGCAGCCACTCAGTTTATCAATAGCAGTCTCTTCTTGAAGTGCAAAGACAAGTTAGGATTTCAAAGTATCTTTGGGGAGGTACAACTCATTTCCTAACAAAGTACTTTCAGGGGAGGAATGGTATTCTTTCCCTGTCCCTGGGACAGCAAATTCAAGCATTAAATAAATCTCTGGATGAAATGGCTCTCCATCTTCCCATCCTTTTCTCTCTTCCTTGAGAGAAAGGCGCAGAGAAAAGAATGAACCATACCCAGTCCTAGGCTTCCCTCTGGTGTGTCCTTGAGCCAGAGGGTACCTTCAACTGAGCTGAGTATCTTGGAGCCAACTCTGGAAACAACATTCTGAATGTTCCTCATTCCACACTTCACCAAGGTCAAGGCCTCAGAAGTGTAAACAAAATGTAACAAGTTACTGCTGAGGGTTTTTTTTAACCCCTGGTGCAAAGAGAGCAAAAAAAAATGTCTATTTGGGAAGAGGAAAAAACCTGGGAGGGCTGCATGGGTGCAATGGTTCTGCTGGGTGTGGAAGGTGGGAGGGAGTTTGTCATTCTGGATCAGAGACGGAGGAGGTAAGCAAGCAGGTATGGCCAAGTTTCCGGGCATCTATCCTGTGATTCTTGTGTCTTTGAAAGCTGCTAACCCTTTAGGCTACATGGAATAGTAGTATCAGAAATCTGGTTCTGCTTTTCTGTTGAACTTAATGGTTTCACATTCTTGATGCCCCCCAGGTGCCAGTTCTTGGCCACTGGAAAAATTCTCCTTTCCCTGGGTTTCAGCCACAAGCCCTCTGCAGAACATTCTGAGGCTTCTCGCATTCAACCTGTATTCATTTCCATCCTTAGCCCCATAACATCAGGCTATGTGGATTCATTCCTTTATGTCCAAAATAGAACTCTGATGAGCCAGAGAGACTTATTAAAAAGCTTTCCACATAAGAATGACCTCTGACCTTCACGCATATATACATGCATATGCACACATACAGGGACATGGACATATAACATAGTTAGAGGGAGAGAACTCTGCATCCTTCCTTTGTCACCCCACTCCAAAGGCAGTACCCTTTCAAACTTCCCCTTTATTTAGCCAAAATGTATACTCCAGGTTCAATGAGAAACAGACCCTGTCTCAAAAGAACAAGATAGAGAGCAGTAGAGAAATATAGCCAATGTTGGCCTGTGTCCGCCACCATCACACGCAGGTATATAGTGCATGCACTCACTTTCATGTTCACACACACACACACACACACACACACGCACACTCGTGCGCGCGCACACACACACACACACACACACACACTTCATCATCCAGTTCCATCTCTCCAAATTAATTCTCACAAAATTGACTCCAAGGTACTCTCCGTCCTAGCTGGAAGAGCCTGCAGCATATCCTCCAGGAGAAAGTGGCTAGTTCTTCTCCCCACATACAAACAAAACAAATCTAAAAGCAGAAACCTCTGCTGTGGAGCGACTGTTCAGAATGCTCCTGAATTCCCGTTTCCAACAACGAGGGGATTCGTGCTTTAAAAATAGTCATCAAACCCTTTTTCTTTTTTGACAGTGAGTCTTAATGTCACTCGACCTCCCTACTACTCCTAATGTGTGCTCTATGCATTCTAATAAATTCAGCTCTGTCTTTGTGTATGGACGCTCTGCTCACCCCTGAGGGTTGGCAGAGTTTGCAAGGAAAATTGGAGAGAAAAGAAGAATGTGCAGGCCTGCCTCCTCAGTCAGAGATGGAAGGCATTTTGTACTGTCTGCCTTCTATCGTTTTCCCATTTTCCCTTTACATACCGGGGCAGAATGACATTATTAAGTCCTAGAGGACTTTAGAACCCCTGTTTGTTGTCCTTCTAGCAGACAAGTGTTACAGGCAGCCTACCAGTGAACTGAACGGAATACTGTCTCTTTGGACGCTTAGGCCCAGGATTGCTTCATCTTGAAGCTGCTGAGTGCTAACAGGAGAGTGACAGCGAGTGACTGCATGAGACTCTCCACCAGCCAGCGTGCAGCGTTGTCACCCAGCAGGTGCATTTCACACCTGTGGGAAACCCTCCAGTATTTTCTAAGACTTCTTTCTAATGTCAATCCATCAGCCAGCATCCTTGACAAGCCTAGCCTCACCAAATTTGAAATGTCTAGGAGAACTTTTAACAAAAAGAAATGTTTTAGCAAATTAAGTGTTCCTATAGGACCCAATAATGGTGATGCACACATATATGCATGCACACACACACACACACACACACACACACACACTTGTAATCTCAGCACTTCAGAGGCTGAGGCAAGAGGAGAATGAGTTTAAGGCCAACCTGGACCACACAGGAGACCCAAACCCTGCTGTTTATAAGTAACTCTTCAACCTCCTATTTAATAAGTAATACATCTGACCCACAAAAGAATGATTCCTTGCAGCAAAACTTTTCACCACTAGAAAATGCTCCTAGATAATTAAAATTTGTTTCACCTTTATGACTCTACAGATAAAGGTAGATTTTTAAATAACCACATTAGGGATGCAGACTAGCAAGCTAGGGATGGATGTCTGTCTAGTAGCTAGCTGCCCTGCAGATATCCCACAGAAAGACCCACTCACTGACACAGTCCAGTTCTCTTCTCTCTCCTGATGTTAGCCACCCACCCCGGCACTCTGAGTTCCCGGCTTCCATGACTCACCCCCCATCAAAGGATTTGAAAGGAATCTGAGGTGAGGAGAGCCTCCTGGCTTGTCACTCCTGCCCCCTTGTTCACCATCCATGGTACTCTCGTAGGTCAGCAAACTACGTTCCACTTCAGTTGCTCAGGAAAACCCGAATGACATGCTCCTGGTGTCCCTGGGAATTTCCAGTTCCGTGGTTGGCTGAACTGCACACGTCCTGGTCCAGGCAGTCTGCAGCAGAGAACAGCACAGGCAGGGTTATGTGAGTACTACCTGTAGTCAAACAGATTCGCATGCAGACAGACACATACACACACACCGCATACCACACATGCATGCCCACACACAAACACACACACACACGTACTCTCCACCTAGCAGGCTGGAGACTGGCCAAAGTCCACAACAGTCCCCCAGGCCTCAAGTCTGCAAAGTTGCTGATGTCACGCCCCCTTCTTTTCTAAACTGAGACCAATCAGGGGGCAAGCTTTAGAGTTTATCAAGAAAGAAATTTACACTTGGTAACTTTTGGGTAATGAAAAGAGCTGGGTGGCTGTGTAGGAGGCCACTGTTCAGACTCCTGAGATCTGTTTGCTACTTCAGGGCGTCTCAGACAAGCCCCAGCATCCAAGAACCGAGAAAGCTGCTTTTGCAAGAGCTCAGAGGAACTGCTCGCACGGGAACATGTACAGCCCAGCCTGGCCATCTGCACATGTGGTTTCAATTTTGCTGGGAGTGTCTTATGGAAAAATGTGTCTGTATGTTACAAAAATGCACGGGGTAGAGGTGGAGAGGGACAGAAAGGGCTTGCTTTCCTCTTTGGGGGGCTGCAAGTTCACGCCATGTCCCATGTTGCCCTTCCTGTACACACTTTAGTTCTACCTGTAAATAACTGCCAGACGGCTGAGGTTAGAGAAATGGATCACAGGTGTGAAAGAGACCCACTACCTTTCAATTGCCCATTGGGAAGAGAACTGTTTTGTTAAGGTCGGCTCAGTTTGCCTACAGGAGGATTTAGGCTTTCAGTATAGGTGACTTTTCCATTTCCACTTTTCTTCCCGGGTGCCGGATCCAGGCAATCACTCATATGGCCACCGTCAATGGGTTTGAAAGAAGCCTGGTATAAGCAGAGCCTCCTGGCCTCAGTGGCTTGCTGCTTTTCCTGCCCCTTATCTACTCACCATCCGTGACCTTCTCCGGCACCAGGACACTACACGCTCCACATCACTGGCTCAGGAAAGATTCCCACTTTCCTTCTCTTCCAGGTTGAAGAGACTATCTTAGCCCCAAAAGTCTCTGAGCTACTCTCAAGGACAGGCCGGCTTTCAAACCCTAGAGATTTGTTTGAGATGTTTGGGTTCTCAGTTGGAACATTTTGTTTTTTTTTTTTGTTTTGTTTTGTTTTTTTTTTTGCGTGTCCTAGTTTTTTTTTGGTATTTTAAATTTATTTATTTATTAAGGATTTCTGCCTCGTCCCCACAACCGCTTCCCATTTCCCTCCCCCTCCCCCGATCAAGTCCCCCCCCCCTCTTCTGCTCGAAGAGCAATCAGGGTTCCCTGACCTGTGGGAAGCCCAAGGACTGCCCACCTCTATCCAGGTCTCGTAAGGTGAGCATTCAAACTGCCTAGGCTCCCACAAAGCCAGTACGTGAAGTAGGATCAAAAACCCACTGCAATTCATCGCCTGATGAAGGTTAATATTCCTGAGGATGCCTATGTGTTTGTCTTTGGATTCACCTTATTTAGCTTCTCTAGGAACATGAATTATAGGCTCAATGTCCTTTATTTATGGCTAGAAACCAAATATGAGTGAGTACATCCCATGTTCCTCTTTTTGGGTCTGGCTTACCTCACTCAGGATAGTGTTTTCTATTTCCATCCATTTGTATGCAAAATTCAAGAAGTCCTTGTTTTTTATTGCTGAGTAATACTCTAATATGTATATATTCCATACTTTCTTCATCCATTCTTCCGTTGAAGGGCATCTAGGTTGTTTCCAGGTTCTGGCTATTACAAACAATGCTGCCATGAACATAGTTGAGCATATACTTTTGTTGTATGATAGGGCCTCTCTTGGGTATATTCCCAAGAGTGGTATTGCTGGATCCAGGGGTAGGTTGATCCCGAATTTCCTGAGAAACCGAAACACTGCTTTCCAGAGTGGTTGAAACATTTTGTAACCAGTTGTAACCACTGCGTGCTGTTTGTTCGCTTTTTCAAATAAAAGATGGCTCTGTGGTTCAGGCTGACCTTGAGCACACTTTTTAGTCAGGTGAGCCTCTAACCAGTAGCAAACCCTTTCTTTTCTTTTCCACCTCCAGAGTGCTACGATTACAGGTGTGCACTGTGGCACTTGGTGGCATCCTTCAGATTTTTAATGCATTTCTGTGCATACATACACTTACCCTTGCACATCTTTAGTGTAATTTTGCTATCATCCTGTCCTATAGATTTTACATTTAGTCTGGAAAGCTTTCTATTGCCCCATATATAGATATATTCATTTCTTTATTCTCCACTGCATTTGGCATTGTGACAAAAGTATTTCCTTGTGCCTGGTGGTCATGGTACACACCTTTAATGCACTTGGGAGGCAGAGGCAGGTGGGTCTCTGTGAGATCAAGGCCAGACTGCTCTATAGAATGAGTTCCAGGACAGTCAGGATTACACAGAGAAATCCTGTCTTGAAACATAAAAAAATAAAAATAAAAATAAAAAAAGAGCATTTCCTTGTTCCCAATGATGGTAGCAGGATGTGATCATTTTTTTGGACCGCTAGATACATATTATAAGCAGTTTCTACATACATTGTTTTGGACATATCTGCAAGTTTCTCTAGTGAAGAGATTCCAAAGAACGGAAATACTAATTCAAGATTACATTCTTATGGGGCTGGAGAAAACCAGAGTTTAGTTCCCAACACCCACATCAGGCAGCTCACAACTGCCTGTAACTCTTGTAGGGTGAGAGGTCTGAGTCCACTTCCAGGTTTGAAAACCTGCCCAAATCCGCCAATCTCTGATCTCATCCCTGAGCTCAAACCCACCAATCCTGAGCTCAAAAATCCATCAATCTCTGAACTCAAACCCACCAGTCCCTGATCTTGAAATCCCACCAGTTCTCCAGTTTGGCTTGAAATCTCGCCAATCCCTACTCTGGAAATCTCCACCTTGGAGAACTCCTCCCCAAAGAAAGCCTACATAAGCCTACCTCCTGCTCAGTTCCCTGTTGCTTCTTGCCCGAGCAGAGGTAGGCACCCTCTTGCATCTTTCTCAATAAATCTCCTACATGAGGTTTGTTATGTGACATGACTTTGTGGTATTTCTTGGCTCCCAACTGCCAGGATACCTTTCCCTTCAGAGCTGTAACACTTGTATTGGGGGAACCTTTCCAGCCTCAGAGCTGTGACACTTGTATTGGGGGAACCTTTCCAGCCTCAGAGCTGTGACACTTGTATTGGGGGAACCTTTCCAGCCTCAGAGCTGTAACACTTGTATTGGGGGAACCTTTCCAGCCTCAGAGCTGTAACACTTGTATTGGGGGAACCTTTCCAGCCTCAGAGCTGTGACACAACTCTAGCTCCAAGAGACCTAATGCTCTGTTCTTGCCTCCCTTGTCATTCATGTTCAAATACCCACACATAGACAAGCATATGTGTCTAAATTTAAAAACTTAAAAATAAATCTTTTTAAAGGCATGCTCTTACACATATAATAAATTATATGAAACCAAAGATATACACACACATGGCTGGATACAAGTAAATAGGGGAAACTGAAAAAAATCAGTAGATTACATGAATGTTGCCTTTTTCTTTTTTTGAGCATGTATGTATATGTTGTGTGCATGCATGTGTTCATGTGGGGGGTAAATGTACATGTGTGTACATGCACATATGGAAGCCAGAGATTGACGGTAGGTGTCTTTCTCAGTTGCTGTACATCTTATATACATTGGTTCAGAGTCTCCCACTTGAACCCAGAACTCATCGATTCAGCTAGTGCTGACAGTCAGCTTTCTCTAGGAGTCCTCTGTCATCACCTACCGAACACTGGAATTACAGGTAAGCCTCCACACCTGCATGGCCTTTATATGTGAGCTGGAGATCTGAACTCAGATCCTCATACTTGGATGAAAACCACATTACCCAGTGAGCCATCTATCTGCCCGGGCCATGGATGTTGACTTCTGATGGTGACATATTACGATACCATTGCAAAGAGGTCTCATGTTCCCACTGAGGCAGGCTAAGTGCACAGGAGGGCTTGTCTTGTTATTTCTTTGAAACTATACATGAAGCTGTAATTTTCTCAGTAAAAATTTTAGTTTTAAAGAGTGACTGCTCCTTTAAAATTGGGATAACTGCAACCAAATTGCTTACCATCTCTGGTTGCAGGCTTTACAGGGAAGGTGGCATGCATGCAAATCTTCCAGCGCTGTATCAGCAGAGACATGCAGAACCGTAAACGTATTTGGCAGAGAGTGAAAAGTTTACTTCCGACGTAGAAGGTTGAGGAGGGGTCTAAACAGAGAGCTCTCTTGGGGCAGCTGGATACTATTGCCATTTGTTCCCACTAAAATCTTCAGAGTCCAACTTTCTTACATTTAATTCAGTTTGAATAAGATGCTATTTTCCCACAGTCAAATCTAAGTTCCAAAATGGCAGAAAAGAACATTTACAGGTTGTCGCACTTGGGAAGGAATTTACCGGCACTGAATCTTCTCACGGTATTTATTATGATGAGCACTGCGAGCAAATAAGATGGGAGCTGGACTGTCAACTGCTTGATAATAGTTCCCTACAGGAAAGCTGCATGCATTTTAAAGAACTAGTATGATAAAAGTTGAACTGCATAATACATGTATGAGCTATGATTATAGAAAAGAAGATGACTGATCATAAGCCATAAAAGATCAATAGTGTTAGTAAGTCATAGTGAGCCCTTGTGCCCATCAGTGTATGTGTGTGCCTGTGTGTGTGTGTGTGTGTGTATGCTAGTGTGTGTTTATGTGTTTATTTTTAGTGAAATTTGTCCAGGGTGGGTAAGAACAAAAACACTGCACAGCAGATGGCAGGGTCATACTCATTCCTTCCAAGTGGTGTTGTTTACAGGAGCCAGTGTCTGTGCCCCCATCTTCATTTAGATAACCAAATCACACCTCACTTACAGATTACTAGCTCATTTCCCTCTGAGAATCTGGGGGTTCTTGAAAGTCACCATCAATGGCTCAGCCCTGTAACCTCAGATTTGAGGAGGCTGAGGTGGAAGGATTTCCACATTTGGGGCCTGCATTGGCTATTTGGTAAGTACGAGGCCAAGGCTGCATAGCAAAGTCCTATCTCAAGATCAAACAAAAACAATAGACGTAAGCTGGGACTGAAGCTGAGGCATGGGGGAGACTTCTAATCAGTCAAGGTTGCTGCAGAAGCAAGCAGCCAGCAATGTTCCCAGTGCAAATCCTTTAGGCGCCCAGAGGCACTCGACTTCTCTAATGTAGAATCACTTGCTTCTAGGCAAAGTTCCTATCGTTCTGCTGTTGTGGATGAAAGTGCCGCAAGCCGAGAAGTCTGCTGTTTCTTTAGACAGCACTCATCCATTCCTGCCCCTGAAGATGTACCATAAGATTCAAACAAGAACATAATTTTAAATAGCGTAATGGAGTATTCTTGAGGTGAACTCAAACGGTGAAATTGCCTATGTAACCCTAGGACTGGACTCTTAAAACTGTACCAGTAGCTCTTCTCTGTTTTGTTTAATTTAATAACCAGCAAGGCCGCTTTGTTCTGCATGTATGTGCATGGATGTGAAACCAGAGAAGGAAGAGCATAGGGGAAGAATTAGAGGGAAAGGAGAGTTGATTGGATCCAAACACGTTATATGCCTGCATGAATGTTTTTTAAAAGTAGCTGCATAAAAGTTAAGACAAGATAAAAAAAAAATGCTTTATCATTAAAAAAAAAAGCAAGGGCACAAAAGACAGAATTGAAAATAAGAAGCTTTCTAGAATAGAGAAAAATAAAGAATCTTGATGACTGACTGAAGTTTAATGGAATCTTGAATGGTGAAAACAAGACAGAAAAGACATAGCGTCCCAAACATGGAAAGATAAATCTGCCTGCGGGCTACACTGTAGCGCGCCATATCTCACCTCGTCCCTCTCACTGCTGCTCTGGGATCTAGGAGAGAACCTCTGTGTTCTTGGGAGACGTATTATGGAGTACTGGAGCATAGCTAGATGAGACTCGAGGCCAAGGAGGAAGTGTGCCAGCTCCACTCCTTCCACACATAGAAAAGGTTGATGAATTCCCTCTCCCCGGGCCAACAACCTGGGACCCTCTTTATTGTCATTTGGGACTATAAATTTGACTCTTCACATTGCCCAATATTGAAGGATCATAAATAACAAACAACAGCCTATCTTGCTTAAATTAGTTTTTATATTTTGATCATTGTAGGGCTCTTTGCTTTGGTACAGAATTTAAAAAAAAAAACTATACTATAGAATTTACCTTGGAAACTGGCATCTTTTCTACTCCCACTTTTATATTGTGAGATGGCTCAGCTCATAAAAGGAGATTGCTACCAAGCTTGATGATCTGAGTTCAGTCCTAGCGAACCACATATGGAAGTAGGAAAGCAACTTCCAACAAGTTGCCCTCTGACCTCCGTACACGGAATGGGGTGCATGCATGCGCATGTGTGTGTACAAGTGTGAATACAAACACGAAATAAATGAATGCTTTTCAGCCTCTATTTTTGCCCCCTCACCTTTTCTTAACCCTAGCTGTGGTGAATTATCATGATGTCTGCAGCTTGTGAATACTTCATTTAAAATATATGGATAAGTACTAATATACTCTTTCCCACATATATTATGCAGAGGTGTGTAGACATGTGCATACATATATGGAGTTACATGGGTAAATAGAAGTTAAAACCTGGTACACATTCTTCACAAGTTAAATTGGTTAATTTTTGTGACCAGTGTATTCAATGTGATATGAGATCTTCTAAAGAAAGGGGAGAATACATTCTGCGTTCAAACGAGCACAAATATGTTAGGCATATTTCTCACTGTACTTCCCTATGGTCCTTGTTTTAACCCTTCCTCATCCTGTTAGTCTATTTGTTCCTCTGGTTTTTATTATATATAATGTATGTATATATACTTGACTTTTATGTATATATAGATACTTGATTTATATATATAGATTTATTATATATATATGTATATATATATATATATATATATATATATATATAAATAATCTAAGAACTACAAGTGGAGAGACCTTGGCCACTATTTGCTGTGGGGTAAAAAATATGAAGTCCTTCAATATGAAGAACATCTGCCTCAGATATGCTGTGTCTAGTCTGTAATTCCTTCCTCAGCATGGCAGCTTCAGGCACTATTTCTGAAATACTGAAGAAACAGCTATGCTGTTAGCATCCAGTGCATGCATTTTCTCCATGATAAACATTGTTACCACAAATAAGGCAATTATACATGAACCCATCTGCATTGGGCAGGATCATATTAGAAGTATGAGGGGGGGCAAGAATGACTTTAGGAGAAACACATTATGATGGGTAATATGGTCAGGTTCCTAGGGATTATAAACAGCTAGTGGACAAGGTCCTGGGCCTGTGTGTGAAGGAGCTTCTAGACTGGGTTAATTGAGGCAGGAAATCTGCCCGAATATGAGCAGCACCATTCCCGGGTTAGTATCCTGGGCTGACTGAACAGCATGAAGAAAGTGAACGGAGTAGCAGCGTCTACCTCTTTCTGCCGAGCCTTTGCTTCCATACTGCGCTGTCTCTTAAACTGTGAGTCAAAAAAGTCCCTTCCTCCCTTACGTTGTTTTTGTTAACTTATTTTACCAAAGCAACCAGAAAAGTAACTAACTATACATCTTCAATAAAATGCGAACAAAATATTAGAGATGTTGAATGAACTTTGCAAATGTGCGAATGAATAACTTAGAGATCTTGAAAGCATTGGGATTTAAAACCATCAAGGAATACCAGCAAGATTCCTTTTAAAAATAATATGGTTCTGGGCATAGTGGTGCACACCTTTAATCACCACACTCAGGAAGCAGAGGCAGGCAGATCTCTGTGAGTTCAAGGCCAGCCTGGTCTACAAAACAAGTTCCAAGACAGCCAGAGCTATATAGAGAGATCCTGCCTAAAATACTAATAGTGATAATAATAACACATAAACCATCACTCCATATAGTATCTATACTATCCACTCAACTGCTCATACCCCATCCCCAATACACATTTAAGTTATTACCTTGGTTTTCAAATCAACTGGGATGGCACCACAGCCACACAGCTGATGTTCAAGTAACCTGGCTGACTGAGCCCAGTGCTATGTCACAATGCCCCCACTGTTCCCTTGATGTCATCTGCTTACATAGGCATTGGTTGTACCATCTCACATCTTCACAAGGAAATAGAGTACAGCCCAATAAAGTATTCTAGGAGAGGACATATTCAAACCTCTTTATTACTAGAAGTTTAATTTTATTGTATGCGTTCATCATACACGTTGCCATGCTACACATATACATTTCCACACAATTATGCAATGTATGTTAGGCATATTTCTCACTGTACCTCCCTATGGTCCTTGTTTTAACCCTTCCTCATCCTGTTAGTCTATTTGTTCCTCTCGTTTTTATTATATATATATATTTGATTTTATGTATATATACTTGAATTTTTATGTATATATAGATACTTGAATATATATATATATGTATAAATCTAAGAACTACAAGTGAGAGAAAGCACATACTTGTCTTTGACTACAAAACAATTCCTTCAAACCACACAGCTTCATTTCTTTTAATGGCTGGGGAAATGTTTCATTTTATAATATAAATTTTTATTTTTTTAATTTTTATTTTTCCATTATTTTCACTTCCTTCCCTCCTCCCAATCCCCTCCCGCTTCCCCACACCCCCTCCTCCCTCTCCCACCCTGCTTGAGAGAGTGCAGGGAACCCTGCCCTGTGGTAAGTCCAAGACTCTCCCCCCTACATCCAGGCCTAGGGAGCTGTGCACCCATATAGACTGGGGTCCCAAAAAGCCAGAACATGCCATAAAAACAAGTCCCAGTGCCTTTATCAATGGCTTCTCTGTCAGCCACAGTCAGAGAATCCAGTTTGTTCCAAATGCTCATTCAGACCCAGTCCAGCTGGATTTGGTGAGCTTCCATTAGCTCAGGCACACTGTCTCAGTTGGTGGACCAACCCCTCGCGGTCCTGACTTCCTTGCTCATCTTCTCCCTCCTTCTGCCTTTCAGCTGGACCTTGGGGGCTTAGTCTGTTGCTCTGATGAGGGTTTCTGTCTCTATCTCCATCCGTCACAGGACCAAGACTATGGTGATATTCAAGATAATCATCAGCATGATGGTGGGGCAAGGACAGTTCAGGCACCCTCTCCTCTGCTGTCCAAGGACCTGGCTGGGGACATCCCCATGGACACCTCGGATCTCCTCTAGAGCCAAGTCTCTTGCCAAATTTTTATTTTTTTTCAAGAATATATATAACCTACTGAGTCCCTTTTGGATTCTGGGGCTGACCACTTGGGGCAGAATAACCTATCAGGGAGTTGGTCCCTAGAAAAGAGTGATTCCCCTTCTCTCAGCAACCATCAGTTGCCTACAGTTCCTCATCTAGGAATGAGACCTTGTGAAATTTCCCCCATCCAGGCTAGAATGTCAATTGGTTTTACTATGCAGATCTTGTTTCAGAAACCATAATTTTTAATATTCCTGGGTGCAGCTTCCCTGTCATGTCTGGAATCTTTCCACCCTCTCTCCCTGAGCCTTAAGTGTAAGAATTGTGTTATAGTTTGTATCAGTTGGGTCTGGGCACCCTGCACATGCAGCACATGTTTAGCCTATTCTTCTGCTGTTAGACACAGGTTGTTTGTATATTATTATAATTGTTCTATTTTGCTATTATGCATTACCAGTAATCTCTTCTACTTAGTTTCTAAAATAAACTTTTTATGAGTGTGAAGATACGGGAAAAGCATACAGACTGAATTCAGGACTTCCTAAGGTTTAAGGCATCCTCTAGAAACTTGGAATATATATCCTACCAAGAGAGGGAAAGGTGGATTATTGTACTGAAAATACATTGACATAAATCACTAAAACCCACAACAGTAAAAATTAACTAGCAAATATTATATACATAATGAATAATAATTTTAAAAATCAGTTACTCCATCGGGACTGTGGTGGTTTGAAAGAAAATGGTTGCCAAAGGGGGTTTCAATATTAGGAGGTGTGGACTTTGTTGAAGTAAGGTGTGTCCTTGTTGGAGGAAGTGTGTTACTGTGGAGACATACTTTGAGGCCTCTTTTGCTTAAGTTTCACTCAGCATGACACTGAGTCTACTTCCTACTGCCTTCTGATCAAGATGTAGCCAGCACCAAGTTTGCCTGCACACTGCCGTTTACCTTGCCATGATGATAATGAACTGAACCTCTGGAACGTCAATTAAATGATTTCCTTTATCAGAGTTGCTTTGGTCAGGGGGTCTCTCCACAGCAGTAGAAACCCTAACTAAGACAGAAGTCGGTACCAGGGTCTGGGATATTGCTGTGATATGCCTGACCAGATTTTTGTTTGGAGAAATATAGAATTTGGGAGTTGGGGTTAGGAATTCAATGGAATGCTTTAAATACTGTTTAGTGGGTCATAATAGCAGGTGTAATGATCTGTCCTGTCTCTTTAAGAGACAAGACAAGCCCACTCCCTCCCTTGTCTGCTGAGACAAGCAGATCTTCAGCTTCCAGCCTAAGTCTCTTCCTTTCCATCTCCCTCTCTAAGAGGCAGCTTCTGTCTCTCCCTTCTCCCCACTTCTCCCCTTCCCCCTTTGTTTCTCTCTCTCTCTCTCTCTCTCTCCCCCCTCTTCCCCATTCTCCCCTTCTCTTCCATAGCCCACTAAATAAATATCCAATTTCACTCTTCATGGTGTGCCTATCCATCTCGGGTCTCTCACCCGCCACACAGCTTCCTGCCTGGGACCCAGCTGCCTTCGTTGCCTGCCGCGGTCTAGGGACCCACTGCCCACTGCCTGCACTTTGGGGTCCTGCAGCGTGGTCTCATGGCTCGCTGCCCACTATAACCATTTGGGGATCTGCAGTGTTTTACTTTTACCATTACAGTAGGAGCATGGAAGAGAGTGGTGCTGAGTGTGATTTGATGAACTATGGGGGCTACCTCAAAATGTTTTAGAAGAAAATTATTTTAGTATGTTGCCTAAAGATTGTTCTTGTAATATTTTGGTGAAGAATGTGGCTGCATTTTGCGCTTGTCTGAAGAGTCTGCCTGAGGCTAAAGGGAAGATATTTGGATTAATTCCATTGGCAGAGGAAATCTCAAAACAGCCTAGTATAAACTCTGTTTTGTGGTTATCAGTGCTAACTCTGAAGATTTATAATAAAAAGGAGCAAGCTGAGCAAATAAAAATACAAAATGTACAGATTTAGAGAAGGTGCACCAAGAAGTGGAATAGATAAATTCTGTGTTCAAGGAGATAAACAGATTAAGAAATGAATAAAGGGAATGGTGACTTCCAGGCACGATCCCAGCCAGCTAAATGTCCAACTTGTAAAAAGGAACTAAAGAAAAGCATACAGCTAGGTGTGGTGGTGCACCCCTTTAATCCCAGCTCTCGGAAGGTAGAGGTTGGCAGATCTCTGAGTTTGGAGCTAGCCCAATCTAGAGATTCAGTTTCAGAACAGTTAAGCTTAGTGAAGGACAGAAAGCTGATAAAGATATAATTGAATGAGGGGGCATGTTCCAGGCCCAGTAAGCAGCAAAACTTGGCAGCATTGGCCACATAGTTCTGCAGTTAAGGATAAAAGAAAGGGGTTATGGAATTTGCCCCTGAGGCTAAGGAACATTGCTGAGGCCAGGCAGGCGTCAAGGATGTCCCTGAATAGAGGCCTAGAGAGGACTTTGTGTGAAGCTGTGAAGTTGAAGCCTGGATTGCCTTGGAGACCCCAAAATGTTAGAGATGCCAGAGCCATAGAATACCTGCCAAGAAGAGTTGCTACAGGAAGAGGAACCCGCCCAAGAGAAAGACGTGTGCTGCAGTTAATAAAGGTGAACAGCATTTTGGCATCAAACATGAAGACACAAAGTTTGGAATTTGCCCAGCTGGTTTTCAGTCTTGCCTTGGTCCAGTATTTCCTCACTGTGCCCCTTCTGTACATTTTGGAATGGTTATGTATATCTTGTGCCATTAAATATTGGAAGTGTGTGATCTGTTTTTTTTTATTTTTGTTTTAAAGGGAATTAAAGTTAAAAGATTACATAATTCTCAGAAGAGATTTTGAACTCTGGACTTTTAAACATTTTTGAGATTGTGACAGACTATGGTAATCTTTGAAGTTGGATTAAATGCACTTTTCATTATGATATTGTTAAAAAACTTATGTGGGCCAGGGAGTGGAGTGTGGTAGTTTGAATGTAATTGAGACCCATAAACTCATAAGAAGTGGCACTATTAGGAGGTTTGGCTTTCTTGGAGTATGTATGGCCTTGTTGGAGCAAGTGTGTCACTCTGGGGGGCAGGCATTGAGATTTCCCGTGCTCAAGATATCCCCCAGTGTCACAGACCACTTCCTGTTTCCTTCTGATCAAAATACAGCCAACACCTTGTCTGCCTGCACACTACCATGCCCCCCTCCATCAAGATAACAGACTGAATCTCTGAAACTGTAAACAAGCCACCCCAATTAAATGTTTCCTTTATAAGAGTTGCTGTGGTTGTGCTGTCTTTTCACAGCAATAGAAACACCAAGACAAGGACCTTACCTAACATACTTCTCTAAAGCAGTTGCCCATCACTGTAACTCTTTAACCCAAACGTTTTTATTTCTGCTCTTGTCACCTCTTAACCTGATGCTATAGAGTCTGAAATAGCCCATAACTTCCCCCAAGATTTGCAAAAATTCTTCAATGATTTATATTTTATAAAATATTCAATTTGTATCCACTTATGATGACAAGAGATGGACCATCTCACGACAAATGAGTTGATATATTTTTGTCACCAACAATATGTATACTATAGCCTGAAAAGAAAACTAAATAATATACTGAATCGCCCAGAGATCTAGGTTAGAAAAAAACATGATTAGTCTGAAAAGGATCAGTGAAATGATTCCTAATGATATTCTGATATACACATAGATAAGAGCCTTGTCCAGTTGTCATCAGAAAGGTCTCCTCTGGCAGCAGACACAAGCGTGTGCAGAGACCCACAGACAGACCTTATACAGAGAGAGTGTTGAAATTGGAGGTCTCCATTGGGTGCCTTCCCTTGGAGCTCAGGGGAATCCCAAGGAAGAGGAGAAAGAAAGATTGCATGAGTCAGAAGGGATGGAGGCTCCCAAGAGATCACAGCCCACTGAATAAACTAAGCTGGGCTCATTTGAGCTCACAGAGATGGAAATGGCAAGCACAGGTAGGTCCTTACATGGGTCTGGACCAGGCCCTCTGCATATATTATGGTTGACAGCTTGGTGGTTTTGTGGGACTATTAACAGTGGGAGTGGGTTATCTCCAACTCTTTTTCCTATTCTTTTGACTGTATTCTTCCTATTGGGTTGCCTTGTCCAACCTCAATATGATGATTTTTACCTTGTCTTACTGTATCTCGCTTTATTCTCTTTGGCTCTCATCTCCTGGAAGCCTGCTCTCTTCTGAAGAGGAAATGGAAGGGGAGTAGATAGGGGGGAGAGGTAACATGGGGAGGAGTGGAGTGAGGGAAATCTGTGGTTGGGATATATTATAAGATAGAAGAATCTCTTTTCAATATAAAAAAATCTCGACCATTTCTTTAATAGCTTCTAAAAAGTAACCAGTATGTCCTTTCTGTTTCAGACTTTATAAGCAATAACTCACCAAGTGAGACTTGAGCATTAATACCATGTTCAGCACAAAGAATGTCAAACTGTTGCTTCCCATTCTCCACTTCATAAGGACTCTAAGGGCAAGGATAGAGAATGTCTCTCCTCTTTAATGGTCAGAATATTAGTTTTAGAACTACCACACACATCACACACAGATTTGAGCTCCATTTGAGCTCACCCTTTTACCTAATATATGGCATTTTGCTGTAAGACTTTAATGTATTCTAGTTAATCCTTTTCTTTTACAGTTTCTGCCTTTGATAATATACTTACCAAAAATGCCATAATTTTCACATACGTTCATGCACACATTTCCAGCCTTTTTATGCAATTATTTGAAATTTTAAAATATTTACAAAGGTTCAAGGTTTGATTTTGGAATATGATACAATAATTTACCCCCTGTCTTAGGGTTCCTATTGCTATGAAGAGAAACCGTGACTACAACAAATCTTACAAAGGAAAACATTTAATTGAAGCTGGCTTACAGCTTCAGAGGTTTAGTGTTGCTGGAGATTTGTTTGGGCTGATGCTCAGAGACTGCCAATGGAGTGGACCATAGTGTATTCTGGCCGACTCAGAGGAAGATAGAGGGACACATAATAATAAGGAAGGGCTTAAAAGATGTACATGCTTTTCGATCAGGGAAGGTGGTGAAGAGGGTCAGGTGGTTATTTCTCCATTGCTCCGTGGATCAATCAGGTTTATTCCTTAATATTTGACTCCTGAGCTTTCTTTATTAATTAAACAATAAAAGAAACCACAATAGCTGGCATCTCATGGCGCGATCATGTGATGACTTTTTCCCCCTTCTTTTATTTATTCTTTGTGTCTTTCACATCATGCATCCCCATCCCATTCATTTCTGTGTCCCTTCATATCCACCCTCTGCCCTGGCAACCTCCTCTCCAAAGTAAAATAAAATTTAAAAGAAAAATAGAAAGAGAAAAGGAAAAAGAATCAGTTTTTTTTTCATGGAAGTTACAGTATGACACAGTGAGTCACATAGTACACACTTTTGTCCATGTATCTTTACTTGAAGTGTTCATTGCAAAGAGTCCTTGGTCTGGTTTGAGGTCTCTAGTTTCTGTTACACTATCAATGCTGGGCCCTCACTGGGGTTCCTCTTAGATATCCTGCTGTTGCACTGTGTTGTGGAGATCCTGCAGCTTTGTGTCTGCAGGACTGGTCGCTTCGCGTGTTCCAGCAGATTACAGATGGAGCGGATGCTGAAGTGGACCATCACAACCCTAGTTCTGGGCCTGGGGAGTTGCAAGGTCGGTCAGCCTACCAGCTCACCTTTGTCCTTCCTGTCCGGGTGAGCTCTCCTGCATGGTCCTGCTGTGTTCACTCCTTCCTGCTATGAGCAAGGGGCGGCGTGGCGTCAGTTCTTCTGCTTTTGCATCCTCAGGGTCAGATCCCCCACACCTACACCTTCAGGGTCAGCTCTACTGTGATGCCCAGGCATGGCATAGGGGCCACTCTCCTGAGTGCTGCAGAGGATGAGGGACAGAACCAGCCATCCTGCTCTTATGACCTCAGGACCAGATTTTCCACCTGCCTCAGGCATTGATAGAAAGAGGGGAGGTTATCCCCCCCCCATGCTGTCACAGGACAGATGAGTAATGGGAACAGCTCTGCCATGCTCATAAGTACAGGGCTGGCTCCCCCTCACCTCCGCCAACAGGATTGGCTCTACTTTACTGCTCAGGTGAGGGGCAGGGTCTAATCTCCTGAGTGTTGCAGCTGGTATTGGGAAGGGGCACCTCTCCAGACCTTATGACCTCAGAGCCAGCTCTCTTAACTATTTCAGGCCTTGGTGTGCAGGGAGGAAGAGAGCATCTAGCTCTCATCCATGCTGACATGGTGGTTTTGAAACCAGTTACTTCTGTCACCTTGGGTCACTATGTGGGTAAAAGAATGGACTTTGACATCAGAAAAATGACAGGCACTAGAACAGCTGGTACAGAAGCCTTTCTCATCATTATCTTCCCACAAAAGTTGTGCTCCCAGCCCCCAAATGCACTATTGCAGCCACCTGCTGGCTCTGTAGCTGCCTGAGTCAGCAGCTCATCACCAGCTGTCGTTCAGGTTGCCCAGTACCCTTGTAAAGCCTTGCCTTTCCTGTCATCAGCAGCAGGTCTAAGAATTCCCAGTAAGACACCTGGAAATTCATAAAGGGAAAATTAGATTTAAAAAATATTATGTTATGAATGGTGAATATTTCAATGTAAGGAGTTAGGTTTCTGTGTAGAAATGGATGGTTTGGTTTGGAAATGAAAAAAAAAAATGAAGGAATAACAACTAAGCTGGGATTGATATAATGTCAATTATAAATATTATCAGTTTGGTAATTCATATTTTATCCTTTAAAAGTGGTTTGATATTGGTGCCAACTATGAAAACTTGACTAATAAGATAAAATCCTTTAAAAGATCTATTAATGGAACTAATAAAAATACTCACACAGAGACAAAGGAATTTAGAGCAGAACCTACTTCATTGCATTATGAAACATAAGAGGAGCAGTCCATGATTATCATAAAATCAACATTAATTTATCCAGTTACTATACAAGAATGGCCAACAGATGATAGACACCCCAATGCTATGTAGAAGCTAACAAGGGTCCTGCAGAAATGTTAGATTTGAAGATATTTAAGGAAGCAGTTGTTTCGTGTGGTATGCACTCACCCTTTGTGAAAGAGATGTTAAATTCACAAGCAACTCAGGACAGAATTATTCTACAAGACTGGAAAGATATAGCTGCAGCAATATTCGAAGCCAGTCCTCAGTTACAATGGAAAGTATGGTAGAACAGCATCATAGAACAGCAAAAGTATGGATAGAGGTATGGAAAATTCCAAGATCAGCTTCTCAGTAAAGGCCAGTATGCTGACTTGAAGAGACCATTTAGATTTGATGATCACACCTTGGCCTTATGTCATATAGCAGTTTTAAATGCTTGGAACTTGGTTGAAGAATCAGGAAGGAGAATGGAGTCATTTATAAAAATTATACATGGCCCAAAAAAAGCCTTTACTGATTTTTTTACAAAGATTGACTTCAGTTGTAAATTAAATGAGATCAGACCCATTATCTATAAAAATATTAACTGAATCTTTGGCTTTTGAAAATGCTAATTAAGAATGCAGATGGATTTGTTTCATTTTTCAGAGTTTGGAAAATTAAGGTATGTGCACCATACTTTACAGGTACTTATTCAGGATTTCAATGGGCAACTGTTTTGAGTTCTGAAAAGGCTGATTCTGTAATTACATATTTATTAGAAATTATGGTCATCATGGAAATACCTGTACAAAATAAGACTGACAATGTTCCAGCATATGTCTTTAGTAAAATTAAACAGCTTTTTCATATTATAATATAAAGCATACTATAGGTATACCATACAATCCTACATGACATGCAGTTATAGTACAATTCCAACAGGAAAAAAATCATAAATCTTTCCAAATGTTTGTTTCTGCTATCATATAATGCAAATAGCTTTTTGTTGTTCCAACTCAATTAAGAAATTAAAATTAGAGGTGGCTTTGGAGTTGAATATTGGCTCTCTCCTTTTCTAAACCCAAGCATGCTTGTTAAAGAAAAACCAAAATCTCTGTCTCTTGTCAGAGGGGGCACCTAGTATGGGACAGAAAAAAAATAACTATTCTATTGTCAATAATCCCATAATCACTTGGGATTTTATAAGATTTTATTTTATATATATATATATAGTGTTCTGCCTGCATATATGCCTACAGGCCAGAAGAGGGCACCGATCTCATTACAGATGATTTTGAACCACCTTGTGGTTGCTGAGAATTGAACTCAGGACCTCTGGAAGAGCATCCAGTACTCTTAACCTCTGAACCATCTCTCTAGTCCTATTTTTTTTCAAGATAGGGCTTCCCTGTGGAACAGTCCTAGCTATACTGGAACTCACTCTGTAGACCAGCCTAGCCTCAAATTCACAGAGATTCACCTGCCTCTGCCTCTCAAGTGCTGGGATTAAAGGTGTGCACCACCATCACCCAGTCAATCCCTTGGTTTCTTAAGGTATAAACACTATCTCAAAATTGGCAACAACACTAAGCTGACAAACACTACCCAGTGATCAACTTTGGACTACAAAACTTCTCAGGACAATTTCAAGGCAGTTAGCTAAGATGGTCCAGCATCATTCGCTACTTCAGTCAGAACTTCAGATAAGCCTGGTACTTTCCCATCACACAAAGACTGGACAACAACTAGCTCCCAGGACTTGATCTTTTTTTTCTTTCAGTTTTTCGGGGTCCCGTAAAGATGCTGTCATCACCAGACAAAATATCTATGACTTTGGAAGTTGTTTGTTCTGAACTTCCTCTTTATGCAGGTAATATTATATCCCTCTTGGGTGTCTGGTGGGTTAAATACTAGAAAGTTATAGTTACAGATATTCTAGGCCTGTATGCTGAATTTGGATGCCCCAACATTGCAGAATAACCGTGGGTGATTGTCCAGACAGCCAAATGTCTCCATTATTTCTATGGTTTCGGAAGTTGTTTGCTTTGCACTTCTTGTCTACTCAGGTAATATTACATCCCTCTTGGGTGTCTGGTGGAAGACTAGGAAGTTATAGTTAGAGATTACCTTAGTTACAGTAGAAAGTAAATTAGGCACAAAACTTTGAACTCACCAAGAGAAGATAGATAATGGAGTCATTTCTCTGAGTTTTCCAAATAAAAGTAAACTGGACATTCTGAATGTAATTCTTACTTGATGATTATTCTTATTGTATATGGTTTCATTTTGCTAAAGTTAATACTTTTTCTTTTTACTTAGACAATGCCTGATAATTGCTCTTATTGAATATAGTTTCATTTTGTTAAAGTTAATAACTTTCATTTTACTTAGCCAATACCCGATAATTATTCTTATTGTATATAGTTTTGCTATGTTGGAGTTAAAACCTTCCCTTTTATTTAGACAAAAAGAGGAAGACATTGTGGGAGATTTATTTAGGTATCACTTTGAGACTGCCAACAGAGTGGACCAGAGTTTTCCAGCTGACTCAAAGGAAGATAGAGGGACACAGAAATGAGGGGCTTAAAAGATGTGCACACTTTTCCATTAGGAAAGGTGGATAAAAGGGTCAGGTGATCATTTCTCCATTGCTTCATGGATCAATTAGATTTATTCCCTAATATTTGACTCTAAGCTTTATTTATTAATAAAACAATAAAAAAGGCACAACAGTTTAGTCCATTATTATCTTGACAGGACTCGGGCAGACATGGTGCTGGAGATGTGGATGAGTGTTGTACATCTTGATCCACAGGCAGCAGAAGGAGAAATGTGTCCCACACTGGACATGGCTTGAGCATATAAGACCTCAAAGCCTGCCCCCATAGTGATGTACTTCCTCCAACAAGACCACACTTGATAGTAGTACCACTCCCTATGGGCCAAGCATTCAAACACATGAGTCTATTGGGGTCATAACTATTAGAACCACCATACCCCCCATAATTAACTACTTGGAATTATTAGATAATATAAAATCACAAAACAGTCAAGAACAAACAATGCTAACAAATATAATATGAGGCACATGCATAATTTAAAAGTTTGTTAGCCGGGCGATGGTGGCACACGCCTTTAATCCCAGCACTTGGGAGACAGAGGCAGGCAGATCTCTATGAGTTCAAAGCCAGCCTGGTCTACAGGAGTTAGTTCCAGGACAGGCTCTAAAACTACAGTGAAACCCTGTCTCAAAAAACCAAAAAAAAAATGTTATGGTTACATTAAAAAAGTAAAGTGATGGGCTAGAGAGTTGGCTCAGAGGTTATGAGCACTTGCTGCTCTTCCAGAGGACAGGGGTTTGATAACCAGCACCCACATGGCAGCTCACAACCATCTGTAACTCCAGTTGCAGAGGATCTGATTCCTTGGACACCAACTATGTACATAAAATAATAAAATAAATAAATCTTGCAAAAGTAAGAAGATGTAAATAAAATGATCACTTCAATCACTTCAATGTGTGACTGATATCAAATGTTAGTAATAAGCTTTATATTCTGTTTTTGTATTGGACCTTCAAATTTTAATGCTTATTTTATGAATGCAAAGCCAGTTATTTGCTAATTTTTATTGTCTAAAAATTTCATACATGAATGATATGTTTTGATTTTTTTATAAGTCCATTGTTTAAAGACAAAAACTGACAGTATGGTATGAAGTCTACATTTAAACAAAGTTTATGCATACATCTAACACATGCTTTAAAAGATTTTTACAATGTAGTTCTATTTGCAGGTCTAGACAATACTAAAAAATTGATTTTATCACATGATTCAAGACAGTATTTTGGATATCAGTTAATCTGAAGAGTGTTTATTCTCAAGTGAACTACTACCCCACTATGAAAGTTAATCTCCTGAGAACAGGGGACCCTGTGAAATCATTCAACCCTTAAACTGACCCAGTGGGATTTGTGTTATCAGTAACTAAGCCTACTGAGAAGTTTTGGGGTTCAAAGCCAAGAAAAAAAACAAACAACAACAACAAAAAAGAACAGAGGCTCCAAGAGTTTCCACCCTAAGAGTACAGACCTCCCACCTCCCATAGGCCCTCCTGCAATAATGAGCCAGTGGCAGGGATGGACAAACTGATATTTATAACATCATAATTGGAAAGATCTTTTCTCCAGTTTCAGGAATTAGCACCACTAAGGCAGAATGGTCACATATATATATACTCTCCAATAAAACTGTCCCTCCTCAGTCAATTTCCATCTTCAAATGGCAGCTTTGGTAACTCTGGAATTGGCTTTATCCTTTGTGGGCCACAATGAGCTCAGGTCAGGAGCACCTTGGCTGTAGGTTTCAATATTCACAGAGTTTTTTTTAATAGTTTCTCTATCTTCATCTATGGTGCCAATGAAATTTTTTGAAAAGGCAAAATATTCAAAAATCATAGAACCAATTCATTAATTAGTTGTTCTTTCTACTGTTTCACCATTTCCTCAATCAGGCTCCAAATTTAACCAAAATGATTCTACCCATCTACCTCTCTCCCTACCCCAATCTTCCAACCACCAATTAATATACCAGTAATAGTCAAAAACTACACACATGCTAGGCTGTAAAAATGTGATTAATACTATCGGGAAGAAGGCTGTGGGTTGTGTAGATGCTCTCTGAAGATCAGCAGTATCTTTGCTTTCCCACACCCAAGTCCTACAGGTTGTGGCCTGCATGGAAGGCCCTCCGCTTTCTTAGCAAGGCACAGAATGGCTGCCTTGAAACACCACTCCACTGGGATGGGGATGCAAATTATACAGCTTGAAATGATGTAAAGCAGTTGGGCTGCTGCAGGGCACAGAAACTATGCTGGCTCTTCAAAGGACATCTTCTCAAGCCACCTCTGTGGTGTCAAGACAAGTAGAACTCCTTCCTCCCCCGTTAAAACTCACAATCAAAGGTTGGAACTCAAGTGGGCTAATTCTTGTTTCTTCTATCATCATCCTCTGAGGGATAGGAATGCCACATTAGCCTTTCCACATAGAAGGATATGACAACCTGTGGGCACTTGACATTGCCTTTCTTGGCAGGGACCAGGTCAGTCTCCTCAGAGCTCTTTCATTTCATCTGGAACATGAGGTCTCCACTGGATCCAGTAGCTTTGATAATCCGTGCAGGCTCCAGACCCCAGGCAAAGCCTCCTTACTTTTCTGACTCTTTCTTCCTCGCAAACAGATGTTTCTTTGGTCTGCCAGCGCTCTCTCTCTCTCTCTCCCTCTCTCTCTCTCTCTCCCTCTCTCTCTCTCTCTCTCTCTCTCTCTCTCTCACGCGCATACACAGAGAGAGACTTATTAATTATAAAAGCTTGTCCTATAGCTTAGGCTTGTCCCACTAGCTCTTATAATTTCTATTTATCTTAGTTGTTGCCATATGACAGGGGACTTTAACTGCTCCTCCTGAATGGCTTTCTCCCTCTGTGTCCAGCTGGCAATTCTACTTTTTTTCTTCCATGAGACCTCTTTGTCCCCAAATGGCCCATCTAACCACTTCCTAGCTAATAGCCATTGAGCTCTGTATTAAACCAACCACAGTGGCATGCCTTCACAGAGTAGGAATATTCCGCAGCACCTCTTCGGTTTGCTTTTCTCTCCCTTATCTTCAGAAGCAGAATCATCTTTATACTTGCCTTCCTCTGAGTTTTCTGTCTCCTGGGCTGTTTTCTGTGACTGTAAGAAACTCAGATGAGTTTAGAGTAATCTGGGTTCTCTTCTGGCTCCCATGTGTTATCCTCATCTGATAAATCCTTCCATTTTAGAAAATATCCCCCTTTGCCTTTGACAACTCACCAATCAAGAACTTTTTCCACCACCTCTTCTAGCACATCCTTCACGTTCTTGTTTTTCCCCCGTATTACTCATCAGCTTTCTAGTGTAAAGGGAGATGCTGCTCATAACAATACCAAAGAGACCAAGAGGAATAGATGCTGTGCTACTCACATGTTAAGTCAGGCAGCCCAAGAGATTAGCACTCAGAGAAGAGCAGTAAAAAAAAAATGTATGTGGCTGTAGTAGCACGTAGCTGAAGCAGCATACTGCAGGCATGGCTGAGGGTCAGCCAAACAAGAGAGCCTCCCCTGCAAAATATATTTTAATGAACTCCACCCTCATTCCTTCCCATAGAGTTCCTCCCTCAGCACAACTCTTCCATCCCAATTTCAGGTGTTCTTCTTTCAAGGTTTATTTTTATTTCTATCAATGTGCACGCATATGTTCTTGAGTTAATGTGCACCGTGTGTATGAAGAGGCTTGTGGAGTCCAGAGGGCATCAGAACCAGAGCGACAAGCAGTTGAGAGATGCCTGGTATCAGTGCTGGGAACGACATCCAGGTCCTCTGTAGAAGCATTAAGTGCTCTTAACTGCTAAGCCACCTCTCCACGTGCCATGTTGTGGTTGTTGTTGTTGTCCACCAAGTCCACTCAGTCTTGCCATCCTGTCTTCCACCAATTTAATCCTTCTTGCTTCATTATTTTCCATCCCCCACCCTGTTCATCTCACCATCTCTCCTCTGTTGAAAGTACTGCCGTTATCATCTACTAGATTTATGTATACAACATTCTGCCTCCATGTATGCTTGCACGCCAGAAGAGGGTGACAGATCTCATTACAGATGGCTGTGAGCCACCATGTGGTTGCTGGGAATTAAACTCAGGACCTTTGGAAGCTCAGCCAGTGCTCTTAACCACTGAGTCATCTCTCCAGCCCCCTCATGGATGTATTTCTTTTTTTTTTTTTTTTTTTTTTTGGTTTTTTCGAGACAGGGTTTCTGTGTGGTTTTGGAGCCTGTCCTGGAACTAGCTCTTGTAGACCAGGCTGGTCTTGAACTCACAGAGATCCGCCTGCCTCTGCCTCCCGAGTGCTGGGATTAAAGGCGTGCGCCACCACCGCCCGGCTTCATGGATGTATTTCTGAGTCTAGGTTACCTCACTGAGAATGATTACTCCTGTCTCCATCCATTAAGCTGTGAATTTCATCATTTCATTTTTCTTAACAGCTGAATAATATTCCATTATGTAAATGTACCACATTTTCATTATCCACTCATCAGCCCATAGACATTGTGATGGTTTGAGTAAAAATACCCTCCATAGGCTCATACATTTTAATGCTTAGTCACTGGGGATTAGATTGAAAGGGTTAGAAGGATTAGGAAGTATGGTCCTGCTGGAGTAGGTATGTCCTTGTTAGAGGAAGTTTTTCACTGGATGTAGGCTGTGAGGTTTCAAAAGCCTAAGCCAGGTCCACTACCATTCTCTCTCTCTCTCTCAATCTGCAGACCAGGATGTGGCTGTACCTTCTACTTAGTTAGTAGGACATCAAGTCCTTTGAGTATATGTGCAGGAGTGGCATAGCTGAATCTTTTTTTTTTTTAATTTTAAATTTATTTATTTATTAAAGATTTCTGTCTCTTCCCAGCCACCGCCTCCCATTTCCCACCCCCTCCCCTAATTAAGTCCCCCCCCCCTCAGCCCGAAAAGCAATCAGGGTTCCATGTCCTGTGGGAAGTCCAGGGAACCCCCCACCTCCATCCAGGTCTAGTAAGTTGAGCATCCAAACTGCCTAGGCTCCCACAAAGCCAGTACGTGCAGTAGGATCAGAAACCCATTGCCATTGTTCTTGAGTTCTCAGTAGTCCTCATTGTCCGTTATGTTCAGAGAGTCCGGTTTTGTCCCAGGCTTTTCCAGACCCAGGCCAGCTGGTCTTGGTGAGTTCCTAGTAGAACATCCCCATTGTCTCAGTGTGTGGGTGCACCCCTCATGGTCCTGAGTTCCTTGCTCGTGCTCTCTCTCCTTCTGCTCCTGATTTGGACCTTGAGATTTCAGTCCTGTGCTCCAATGTGGGTCTCTGTCTCTGTCTCCTTTCATCGCTTGCTGAAGGTTAATATTCAGGAGGATGCCTATATGTTTTTCTTTGGGTTCTCCTTATTTAGCTTCTCTAGGATCACTAATTATAGGCTCAATGTCCTTGGTTTATGGCTAGAAACCAAATATGAGTGAGTACATCCCATGTTCCTCTTTTTGGGTCTGGCTTACCTCACTCAGGATAGTGTTTTCTATTTCCATCCATTTGTATGCAAAATTCAAGAAGTCCTTGTTTCTTACTGCTGAGTAATACTCTAATATGTATATATTCCATACTTTCTTCATCCATTCTTCCATTGAAGGGCATCTAGGTTGTTTCCAGGTTCTGGCTATGACAAACAATGCTGCTATGAACATAGTAGAGCATATACTTTTGTTGTATGATAAGGCCTCTCTTGGGTATATTCCCAAGAGTGGTATTGCGGGGTCCAGGTGTAAGTTGATCCCGAATTTCCTGAGAAACCGCCACACTGCTTTCCAAAGTGGTTGCACAAGTTTGCATTCCCACCAGCAATGGGTGAGTGTACCCCTTTCTCCACAACCTCTCCAACAAAGGCTATCATTGGTGTTTTTGATTTTCGCCATTCTGACAGGTGTAAGATGGTATCTTAAAGTTGTCTTGATTTGCATTTCCCTGATCGCTAAGGAAGTTGAGCATGACCTTAAGTGTCTTCTGGCCATTTGAAGTTCTTCTGTTGAGAATTCTCTGTTCAGTTCAATGCCCCATTTTATAATTGGGTTGGTTAGCCTTTTACAGTCTAGTTTCTTGAGTTCTTTATATATTTTGGAGATCAGACCTTTGTCAGTTGCGAGGTTGGTGAAGATCTTCTCCCAGTCAGTGGGTTGCCTTTGTGTCTTAGCGACAGTGTCCTTTGCTTTACAGAAGCTTCTCAGTCTCAGGAGGTCCCATTTATTCCTTGAGGTCCTTAATGTCTGTGCTGCTGGGGTTGTATGTAAGAAGTGGTCTCCTGTGCCCATGTGTTGTAGAGTACTTCCCACTTTCTCTTCTATCAGGTTCAGTCTGTTCAGACTGATATTGAGGTCTTTAATCCATTTTGACTTGAGTTTTGTGCATGGTGATAGATATGGATCTATTTTCATTCTTCAACAGGTTGACATCCAGTTTTGCCAGCACAATTTGTTGAAGATGCTCTCTTTTTTCCATTGTATACTTTTAACTCCTTTATCGAAAATCAGGTGTTCATAGGTTTGTGGGTTAATGTCAGGGTCTTCTATTCGATTCCATTGGTCGACTTCTCTGTTTTTATGCCAATACCAAGCTGTTTTCAATACTGTAGCTCTGTAATAGAGTTTGAAGTCAGGGATGGTAATGCCTCCAGATGCTCCTTTGTTGTATAAGATTGTTTTGGCTATCCTGGGTTTTTTGTTTTTCCATATAAAGTTGATTATTGTCTTCTCCAGATCTGTGAAGAATTTTGATGGGATTTTGATGGGGATTGCATTGAATCTATAGATTGCTTTTGGTAGAATTGCCATTTTTACTATGTTGATCCTCCCAATCCAGGAGCAAGGAAGATCTTTCCATTTTCTGGTGTCCTCTTCAATTTCTTTCTTCAAAGACTTAAAGTTCTTGTCAAATAGATCTTTCACATCCTTGGTCAGAGTTACCCCAAGATATTTTATGCTATTTGTGGCTATCGTGAAAGGTGATGTTTCTCTAATTTCCCTCTCTGTTTCCTTATCCTTAGTGTATAGGAAGGCCACTGATTTTTTGGAGTTGATCTTGTATCCTGCCACATTACTAAAGGTGTTTATCAGCTGTAGGAGTTCTTTGGTAGAGTTTTTGGGGTCGCTTATGTATACTATCATATCATCTGCAAATAACGAGAGCTTAACTTCTTCTTTTCCGATACGAATCCCCTTGATCCCTTTATGTTGTCTTATTGCTATTGCTAGAACTTCAAGCACTATATTGAAGAGGTATGGAGAGAGTGGACATCCTTGTCGTGTTCCTGATTTTAGTGGGATGGCTTTGAGTTTTTCTCCATTTAATTTAATGTTAGCTGACGGCTTGCTGTAAATAGCTTTTATATATATTTAGGTATGACCCTTGTATCCCTAATCTCTCCAAGACTTTTATCATAAAGGGGTGTTGAATTTTGTCAAATGCGTTTTCAGCATCTAATGAAATGATCATATGGTTTTTTTCTTTCAGTTGATTTATATGCTGGATTACATTGATAGATTTGCGTATGTTGAACCAGCCCTGCATCTCTGGGATGAAGCCTACTTGATCATAATGGATAATTTTTCTAATGTGTTCTTGGATTCGGTTTGCCAGTATTTTATTGAGAATTTTTGCGTCGATATTCATGAGTGAGATAGGCCTGTATTTTTCTTTCTTGGTTGGGTCTTTGTGAGGTTTTGGTATCAGGGTAACTGTAGCTTCATAAAAGGAATTTGGCAATGACTCTTCTGTTTCTATATTGTGAAATACATTAAGGAGTATAGGTATTAGCTCTTCTTGGAAGTTCTGGTAGAATTCTTCATTGAAACCATCTGGTCCTGGGCTTTTTTTGGAAGGTAGATTTTTGATAATGGTTTCTAGTTCTTCGCGACTAACAGGTCTATTTAGATCGTTCACCTGGTTTTGGTTTAGCTTTGGTATGTGGCACTTATCTAAAAACATGTCCATTTCTTCTCCATTTTCTAGTTTTGCGGCATACAGGCTTTTGTAGTAAGATCTAATGAGTCTCTGAATTTCCTCTGTGTCTGTGGTTATGTCCCCCTTTTCATTTCTGATCTTATTTATTTGCGTGTTCTCTCTCTGTCGTTTAATTAGTTTGGATAGGGGTTTGTCGATCTTGTTGATTTTCTCCAAGAACCAACTTTTTGTTTCATTGATTCTTTGGACTGTTTTCTGCGTTTCTATTTTGTTGATTTCCGCCCTCAGTTTGATTATTTCCAGTCTTCTGCTCCTCCTGGGCGTGTCTGCTTCTTTTTTTTCTAAAGCTTTCAGGTGTGCTGTTAAGTCTCCGATGTATGCTTTCTCTGTTTTCTTTAAGTGGGCACTTAGTGCGATGAACTTTCCTCTTAGCACTGCTTTCATAGTGTCCCATAGGTTTGAGTATGTTGTTTCTCTATTTTCATTGAATTCCAGGAAGACTTTAATTTCCTTCTTGATTTCTTCCTTAACCCAGGTGTGGTTCAGTAGTTGACTGTTCAGTTTCCATGAGTTTGTCAGCTTTCTGGAGGTAGGATTGTTGTTGAATTCTAACTTTAATCCGTGGTGATCTGATAAGACGCAGGTGGACACTGATATTTTTTTGTATCTGTGGAGGTTTCCTTTGTTTCCGAGATTGTGGTCAATTTTCGAGAAGGTTCCATGGGCTGCAGAGAAGAAGGTATATTCTTTCCTATTTGGGTGGAATGTTCTATAGATGTCTGTTAAGTCCCTTTGCTTCATTAGCTCCAGTAGTTCTCTTACTTCTCTATTAGGTTTCTGTCTGATTGACCTGTCCATTGCTGAGAGAGGTGTATTGAAGTCTCCTACTACTAGTGTGTGTGGTTTGATATCTGCCTTGAGTTTTAGTAATATTTCTTTTACATACATGGGTGCTTTTATATTAGGGGCATCAATATTCAGGATTGAGACATCATCCTGACAAATTGTTCCTGTTATGAGTATAAAGTGTCCATCTCGATCTCTCTGATTGATTTTAGTTTGAAGTCAGTTTTGTTAGAAATTAATATGGCCACACCTGCTTTTTTCTTAGGACCATTTGCTTGAAAGACCTTTTCCCAACCCTTTACTCTGAGTAGATGTCTGTCTTTGTGGTTGAGATGTGTCTCTTGCAAACAGCAGAATGCTGGATCCTGTTTTCGTATCCAATCTCTTAGCCTGTGCCTTTTTATAGGTGAATTGAGACCATTAATATTAAGTGATATTAATGACCAGTGGTTGTTCATGCAGGATATTCTTGTTGTTTTTGGAAGTAGAATTTGTGTGTCTCCCTTCTTTGAGTTGTGCTAGTGAAGGGTTGCTAGATGCCTGAGTTATTGTAGGCAGTGTTGGCAATGTTGGATTCCTTGGGTTGCGGTTTTCCTTCTATTACTTTCTGTAGGGCTGGATTCGTGGCTACGTATTGCTTAAATTTGTTCTTATCCTGGAATGTCTTGGTTTCTCCATTTATAGAGAACGAAAGCTTGGCTGGGTATAGTAGTCTGGGCTTGCATCCATGGTCTCTTAGCTTCTGCAGTACTTCTATCCAGGACCTTCTGGCTTTCATTGTTTCCATAGAGAAATCAGGTGTAAGTCTGATCGGTTTACCTTTATAAGTTACTTGGCTTTTTTCCTTTGCAGCTCTTAGTATTCTTTCTTTAACCTGTATATTTTGTGTTTTGATTATTATATGGCGAGGGGATGTTTTCCTTTGATCCAGTCTGTTTGGTGTTCTGTATGCTTCTTGAATATTCAGAGGAATATCTTTCTTTAAGTTGGGAAAGTTTTCTTCCATAATTTTGTTCAAAATATTTTCTGGGCCTTTGAGCTGTGACTCTTCTCCTTCTTCTATTCCTATTATTCTTATATTTGGTCTTTTTATTGTGTCCCATAATTCCTGAATGTTCTGTGATGAGAATTTGTTGGCTTTGCAGTTTTCTTTGAACAGAGCGTTTATTTTCTCTATGGTGTCCTCAGAATCTGAGATTCTTTCTTCTATTTCTTGTATTCTATTGATTATGCTTGTTTCTGTAGGCTGTGCTCGTTGACCTAGATTTTCCATATCCAGCTGGTCCTCAGTTTGTGTTTTCTTCCTTGCTTCCATTTCAGTTTTCAATTCTTGAACTGTTTCCATTACCTGTTTGATCGTTCTTTCTTGGTTTCCCAGGGTATTATGTACGTATTTACTCATTTCTTCAAATTTTTGGTTATACTTCTCATCCATTTCTATAAGGGCATTTTTCACATGTTGTTTAAGGGACTCTACTGCTTTCAAAAAGTCAATTTTTTCCACTTCTTCTGTGTTAGGGTGTTGGAGACCTTCTGTTGTAAGATCATTGGGTTCTGGTGTTTTCATGCTGATTTTCAGATTATTGGGTGAATTCTTTCCTTGACGCCTGCCCATCTCCTCCTATCGATGCTATCTAAGGGGTCTGTTAAAACTGGTTCAGATTTCCCTGCTGGCCAGGGGCTCCTCTTACAAAATGCCCTTGCTCTGTTTCCTGGTTCCTGCCGGGGGGCCAAGATCCCTCTCACCCCTCAGAAGGGTCTTCAAGAATAGGACCCGGCTCCTCCTCTGCCAGAGACCTCCCCAACCGAATGTCTACCTCTTTGGTTTAATTGTAGTGGGGCGATCTGTTCTTGGTGTTTCGCGCGGTCCCTGCAGCCTGCTTCTGCTGCTGGGATGGTTCCCGCCACCAGCAGCTTGTGTCCTCTGCTGTCGCTCTGGTCGGCATAGCTGAATCCTATGGTATGTTAGGTCTCATGAGACCCAGTGTAACTTCCTAAGCCTAACTTGAGCTTGGTGAGGCCCAGTGTAACTTCCTGAGCCTAACTTGAGCTTGGTGAGGTCCAGTGTAACTTCCTGAGCCTAACTTGAGTTTGAGGAGGCCCAGTGTAACTTCCTAAGCCTAACTTGACATTGGTGAGGCCCAGTATAACTTCCTGAGCCTAACTTGAGTTTGAGGAGGCCCAGTGTAACTTCCTAAGCCTAACTTGAGTTTGGTGAGGCCCAGTGTACCTTCCTGAGCCTAACTTGAGCTTAGTGAGGTCCAGTGTAACTTCCTGAGCCTAACTTGAGCTTGGTGAGGCCCACTGTAACTTCCTAAGCCTAACTTGAGCTTGGTGAGGTCCAATGTAACTTCCTAAGCCTAACTTAGGCTTGGTGAGGTCCAGTGTAACTTCCTAAGCCTAACTTGAGCTTGGTGAGGCCCAGTGTAACTTCCTAAGCCTAACTTGAGCTTGGTGAGGCCCAGTGTAACTTCCTGAGCCTAACTTGAGTTTGAGAAGGCCCAGTATAACTTCCTAAGCCTAACTTGAGCTTGGTGAGGTCCAGTGTAACTTCCTAAGCCTAACTTGAGCTTGGTGAGGCCCAGTGTAACTTCCTAAGCCTAATTTGACATTGGTGAGGCCCAGTATAACTTCCTAAGCCTAACTTGATCTTGGTAAGGCCCAGTATAACTTCCTGAGCCTAACTTGAGTTTGAGGAGGCCCAGTGTAATTTCTTAAGCCTAACTTGAGCTTGGTGAGGCCCAGTATAACTTCCTGAGCCTAACTAACTTGAGTTTGAGGAGGCCCAGTGTAACTTCCTGAGCCTAAATTGAGTTTAGAGAGGAGTGACTCCCCACAACCTGACCTAGGCTGGCCTCTGCCCAGTCACTGCTGATGTGGCACGATATTGGCCCTTATTCCTCACTCCACCTCACCCCACCCCAAGACTCCAGCCCACTAACTTAACCCTATATAAGTTCCTGCCCTGATGCAATAAAGTGAGTGCTTTGACAGACTCCCAACTCAGTGTGTGTTTCTCCCCAGTGGCCAGCGGGGAGGTCTGGGTCAACAACACTCACCATTCCGCTCAGCCCCAGGGAGAGACCAGTGGAACTGGCTCTGCCTCAGCCCTATCTGCTGGAGAACCCTGCAATGGTAAATCTATTTATGACTTTTCATGTAACCTCCACCCTGATTTCAATCAGTGTGATTATACCAGATAGATTGCTCTGCCACCAGCAATGAGTAAGCGTTCCTCTTTTCCCACTTCCAAGTCAACGTTTGCCATCATTTGTTTTTTGATTTTTAATATAGCCATTCTGACATGGATAAGCTGAAATCCCAAAGTAATTTTCATTTGTGTTTCCTTGATGGTGAAGGATGTTGAGCATTTTTTAAAAAGTTTCTCAGCCATTTGTGTTTTATCTTTTGAGAACTATGATGCTTTGAATAAAAAGACCCCCATTGGCTCATAGATTTTAATGCTTAGTCACCAGGGAGTGGAATTGCTTGAAAGGATTAGAAAGATTAGGTGTGGGCTTGTTGAAAGAGGTGTTTTGCTGGGGATAGGATTTGAGGTTTCAAAACCCCAAGCCAGACCCAGTGTCTCTATTTCTCTTTATACTTGCGGATCAGAATATAGAACTCTCAGCTACTTCTCCAGCACCACAACTACTTGCGACCATGCTCTCTGCCATGATAATGGACGAAGCCTCTGAAACTAGAAGCAAGCACCAGTTAAATACCTCCTTTCACAAGAACTGCCTTAATCATGGTGTCTCTTCCCAACAATAGAATAGTGACTAGACAAAGTATATATTTAGTTCTATACCCCCCCCTTTTAAATTGTTTTCTTGATGTTCAATTTTTTTTAGTTCTTAATATATTTTTGATACTAGCCCTCTACCAAATGCATAATTGGTAAAGATTTTTTTCCATTCTGGAGGCTACCATTTTGCTGGAGTGAGGATGTCCTTTGGTATATAGGAGCTTTTTCATTTTATGATATCATATTTATTAATTATTGGTTCTAATGACTGTGCTATCACTATCCTGTTCAGAAAGTAATGTCCTATGCTAATAACTTCAAATGTTTTCCTATTTTCTCCTCTATCAGGTTCAGTGTATCTGGTTTTATGTTGAAATCTGTGGAGTTGAGTTTTATGCAGGTTGGTCAGTATGGATCTATTTGCATTCTTCTACATACAGCCGTCCAGTCTTACCGGCATTGTTTGTTGGAGATGCTGTCTTTTAGTCTCTTTGTCAAAAATCATATGGCTGTAGGAGTGTAGACTTAAATGTGGGTCCTCATTTTTACTCCAATGATGAATGTGCCTGGTGTTTACACCCATGCTGTTTTTGTTGCTATATTTCTACGGTATATATTGAAATCAGTGATACCTCCAGAAGAATGTGTGTGTGTGTGTGTGTGTTTGTGTGTGTGTGTGCATGTACATTTAATATCAGAAGCAATGAGTAATCAATTTCAACCTGTGGATGAGCTAATCTCTTCAAAATCTTTCTTATTCAATAAGACTAAAGTCATCTGAGTCCCTATTTAATTGTGAGGTTTCCAAAATTGTTGTTTTTGTTTGGTTTGGTTTTTTGGTTTTTTGAGACAGGGTTTCTCTGTCCTGGCTCTCCTGCAACTTTCTTGGTAGACCAGACTAGCCTCAAACTCACAGAGATCCACCTGCCTCTGCCTCCAAAGTGCTTGGATTAAAGACATGAATTACCACCTGTCTCTTAGTTTTTTTCTTAAAGAGTCATATAGTTTTATGTGTGCAGAAGTTTTGCCTGAATGTGTCTATGCTCCATGTGCGTGTCATTCCTGTAGCAGCCAGAAGAGGGCATTAGATTCTCTGAAACTGGAGTTACATATGTTGAAAGCTGCCATGTAGGTTCTGGGAATCAAACCAAGTCTTCTGCAAGAGCAGCAACTGCTCCTAACTCCTGAGTCATCTCTCTAGCCCTGCTTAGCTATTTATATATGTTTAAAAAAAACAAGAGAAATCAAAATCATTGCAGACATTTATTTTAGGAAAACAACAAACTAGCAAAATATATTGGGAGAGGGACTAAATCAAGAACATTTCTTAAGTACTTAGCATTTATTTTAATCATATCTACCTGTGTATATGCAATACTCAGAATGCTGAACACAGGCCCAGGTGCCCAAGGGTTCTGAATCATCCAAAAATAGCCTTTTATTTCCCCCCATTTCAGTTTCATTTTAAGTTGATTAACAAGAGTTAAAAACTACAAGAATTCTGAATGCCTCTTAACAACCATTACACTAATCAAGAGTTTGCTCACCCCAAGTGTTTGGATTTATAGTAGAGTTACTCTAAATGGGTAAGTTGATTTTTAGGATAGTGAGCCAGCCACCGAGTGTATCTACTACAGCAGGCAACAATTCCCAACTACTGGTACAGGAGGAATTTTTCCAGTGACTCTGGAAGCCCTAGCTGGGAGATGGCTTGAGGACATGCACGGCCCAAGCACTTCCGGACACACAGGCGGCAGAGCTGAGAAAGAGCAGGTGGACCTGGGAGAGGGAATTAAAAAATGGCATGAGCCTCACGGTGGGGTGGAAAAGGAGATTTACTACTGTAAGATTAGCTGAATGGGATAGGAATTACCAAATGATGTTACGTGCTCCCAGCAGAGGAGTCTGCGCTGCCCTTATTGAGTCTTCAGCAGTGACTGTGTTATTGAACACAGGCTCGGAAGAAGTGTGGATCGATGGCAAATCTATCTCACTCACGATTGCCTGTGCTAATGGACGTGATAGGCTGGCTGAAGTAAAAAGCACTGGGGTTCAGAGCCCTACGAGAGCTTCAGGACAGAGGGCCAACAGAAGAGAGGGTGGGAGCAGGAAGTGGCACCTCTGTGGTCACACAGCCAATGCGAGGAGCTGAACCAAGGACCAAAGTGTTTCCAACATCCTCCGGGGCCTTCCAGTACAAACTCCCTATGCGGTAAACCTGGTTCTCACCCCCCACCTGAAAGGGCCCTCTGTTCTTGCAAGGGTTCCACCTCAGTAGATATGTAAAAAGGACTCTAATCACTTCGATCCTCTTGGTCCCTGAATTTCAGTCTCTTGGAATCTACTTATAAAGGGACATTTATATTATCCCATTATTTCTTCACCTGCCTATCAACAAAGACTTCCTCACATGGCTCTAATTACTCACTGGCTTGTACAAATCCTCAATGTAGGTAAAGCCCTACTGCAGTGGCATTATGAAAACCAGAAAAAAAAGAGCAGACTACACATGCAAACAGCCTGAGGCCACTCAAGATTGCTGTGGACAAGGAACAGGCAACCGAGAGCTGTTCAGAGAAGCAAACCTTCACCTTTGGATAAAAAGCTGAGGATTGAGAATGGCAAAGAGGCCTACCCAGTGCCCCTCAAATCTGGGGCAAGCCTTACCTCAGAAACTAAGTAGCTAAGTAGAACACAGTAATACAACAAACTGTCCAGTTCTCTCTGAGAAGCTCAAAATTAATGTGTGTGTTTATGAAGCTCGAGGAGAGAGGAGCTTGCTAATAAGGAACGCAAGTAAACCCTGAGCCTGAAAACACTCCCAGTTGGGGGTGGCGGAGAGAAGAAAAGAAAAGCTATGTTCTCACCGAGCAGTTGCAAACATACTTTCCAAACCAGCATCTGGTAAGCAAGACCACTATCCCTCGAGTGGTGCTTCAAATAAAAGAGCATTTACTGATAGCCTAGGCATCAAGACACTATGAATTAGGGCTAGTTAAAAGATGGGAGCCTGCTAAATACACAGAGCTTAGGACCCCGCTTAGACTGCCTTGATCAAAACATGGATTTTAGTAAAGGGCCCCAGGTGGTTTATTTGCACAGTAGGTTTTTTTGTTTTGGTTTTGGTTTTAGTTTGGGTTTGGGTTTTTCAAGACAGGGTTTCTCTGTGACTTTGGAGCCTGTCCTGGAACTAGCTCTGTAGACCAGGCTGGCCTCGAACTCACAGAGATCCGCCTGCCTCTGCCTCCCGAGTGCTGGGATTAAAGGCGTGCGCCACCACCGCCCGGCGTACAGTAGGTTTTTTTTTAAGCACTGATGAAAAACTAGTTCCAAAACAATAAAGCAACCATTTCATTGGGCCAGACACAGGCCTTCGGAGTGATTTCACAAAACGTGAGAGCCCTTGCTATGTAAATTGTTTCAGAAGATTTGGGTTCGGGTCTTGGAACTTTAAGAGTGCTCTTTCTAGCATCCTAGGGCTTCTTCCTAGTAGGTGTGTGACCTTCTGGAAGCCGATTCCTCTATGCTTCGCTTTTCTCATGCATAGCTCTCCTTCACTTCTCTATTCATACGGATAGCATAAGTTTCCATGAGGTTCTCAGTGCTTCCAAGAACTCAGCGAGGTTAGTCCTCTATTAAGGAGGCCATGGTGCTACTGGGGGATTTGATCTAATGAGACCACAAGCTATATACTTGGCCGTTATTGATGCTCCTTATGCAGCATGTGAGTTATTTCTAATTTGCTCACGAGCAGCCTCCTAGTGTTATAAAGCCAACCTTTGATGTATTCACTTGTGGCCTTTTCCTAAGATGAACATGACTCTTGGATCATTTCAAGGTTGTTGATTATTTTCTTGTAGTAGAAAATAAAATGCAACAATAAACACAGAGTGTAAAAGAAAAGTCCTAGGACACGCTGCAGTGCATCCAGGACTGGTCCCTTCCCACAGTACCATCCCGAACTATAAGGAAAAGGGAAAAACGGGGACTAGTCTAGGGATGAGACAGGCCTAAGCACGCTTAGGGAGCAGAAGTAAATACCCTACCCGGCTCTTCTTACCTTCATGGAGCAGGAGCGCCTGCGCCACACTGCTTTTGGGAGCAGCAAGATCAAGGGCAGTTTTGCCCTGCGAGTTTCTGAGTCTCAGGTTGGCCCCGTACTCAGTGAGCAGGTTGATGACCTGCACACTGGACTGCCTCGCTGCAGCATGCAGTGGGGTATCCAGCCACCGGCCACGGTCAACACTGGCTCCTTAAGAGAGCAGATGACCACAATCAGTGCTGCTTGTGAGTGTAAGACACATGAGCTATTATTGTATATAAAGGCATCTTACTAGCTGTCCGTGTGTGTCTGTGTATCAATGTAGACATGCATGCATAATTAATCGGAAAAAAAGCATCTTACACGCCATGGCGTATTTAACCAACCTCGGAGACTATGTGACTTAAGCCTAGAACCTCCGCAATTGGGAAAGATTACTCCCAAGCAGTTTGGAGAAAAATGAAGTTAGATGCTTTCATACACACACACACACACACACACACACACATGCATGCGCACACACACGCTTGCGTGCACACATACACAAACTGTAACAAAAGCAAAATATTTGAAGTTCCTGTTACATAGTTATTTGGGGGACTTTTTAGTAAAAGAGAGAAAGAAACTTGTTTAGCATTTATATTATTGGAAACTCAGAAAAGATTTCCAAAATCAATATAAAATAGTAAATGAAGGAATAAAATAAATAATAAAAAAAACATCTTGGAGATCAAATTTCTCAAGTAAAGGTTCTTCCTATAGCTTACAAGTTTACATCAGTAGCTAGGTGCCTTAAATCATGAATCAAAAGATAGTTTTGGAATGTTCTACTTGTCCCTGGAATGGTCGTTTCTTTATATGACATTCTGAAGTGAAAAATGACTGTCTTAGGGGGACAGAGGTGGGTCTGCTGCAAATGGTCACCACATTCTATACTTAGTTTTCCCTTTGGAAAGGCATCTTCCTGTCAGAGTTTCAGCCCACGTAACCTAAGAGAAACCTAATGACTGCAGGGTAAACTAGAATCTAGCCCTCAGCCCATCAGCAGCCTGTACTCCCCTGGCCACAACGGTCAATCAATTGGTTCAGAGATGGCCATGCATGCAACTCAAAGAGAGCCAATATTCCTTTTTGTTACAGCCCAAGTGTTTGTGGTGGCCATATTGCCACAACCAGGGAGAAGCATCCTAGCTACATAAGGCCAGCATCAACGGAAGCAGAGCTGAGAGATGAATACGTGTTTCTCTAGATGGGCTGTGCATATAGCTTTCAAGTGTCCAATGCAATCAGAATCTTTTCTAACCTGATAAGAATGATGAGATCTCCTGGGTAAACTGGAATGGTGGCTGTATGTGGAGGGGATGGAGTATGAGAACATGAAGGAAGCAGATGGTCGAGTTGTGGAAGGATGGAGAGGGAGAGCAATGAAAGAGATATCTTTTTATTTATTTATTTATTTATTTATTTATTTATTTATTTTTGGTTTTTCGAGACAGGGTTTCTCTGTGGTTTTGGAGCCTGTCCTGGAACTAGCTCTTGTAGACCAGGCTGGTCTCGAACTCACCGAGATCCGCCAGCCTCTGCCTCCCAAGTGCTGGGATTAAAGGCGTGTGCCACCACCACCCTGCTGAAAGAGATATCTTGATAGAGGGAGCTATTATAGAGTTAGTGGAAGACCTGATGCTAGAGAACTCTCCAAGAATTCACAAGGGTGACCCCACCTAAGACTGACTCTTTGCAAGAGTGGAAAGGGTGCCTGAACTGGCCTTGCCCTGTAATCAGATTGATGACTACGCTAATTGTCACCATAGAACCTTCATCTAGTAACTGATGGAAGCAGATGCCGAGATCCACAGCCAAGCACCAGGCTGAGCCTGGGAATACAAATGAATAGAGGGAGGAGGGAATATATGAGCAAGGGGGGTCAAGATCATGATGGAGAAATCTACAGAGACAGCTGAAGCAAGCTCGTGAGATCTCACGACCTCTAGACCGACAGCTGTGGAGCCTGCATGGGACTGAACTAGGCCCTCTGCATTTGGAAGACAGTTGTGTAGCTTGGTCTATCTGAGGGGCCCTGGTAGTGGGACCAGGATTTATCCCTGATACCTGAGCTAGCTTTTTGGACCCCAGTCCCTATGGTGGGATGCCCTGTTCAGCCTTAATGTAGTGGGGAGGGGCTTGGTTGTGCCTCAACTTAATTTGGCAAACTTTGTTGACTCCCCATGGGAGGTTTTGCCCTTTGGGAGGAGTCAATTGGGGATGGCCTGGATGGGGAAGGTGAGAGGGAGCAGGAGGAGGGGTGGGAGGGAGAACTGTGGTTGGGATGCAACATGAATAAAAATAAATAAGCAAACAGAAAAGAATGCAATCTTTAAATTCAGTTTTTAAAAAGTCTAGCAGCTTCATCTCACTAAAACTGTTCTAACAATTACCTAGTTCTAGAAGCTTCTTCGCACAGTCGACTCTCTCATAGGTGCAGGCTACATACAGAGGAGTTCCCAGCTGAGGAAGCTCTTGGTCAATGTTGACATTATTTGCCAGCAGAATCTCCATGCACTCTCTGTGACCTGGTGGAATAAATACTTTTTTATAATTATATATTATGTAATTATAATGTTTATATAATATTATATATAATAATTTATAAATAAACTCCCTTGCCCAGCGGCGGTTGTGACACCTTTAATCCCAGCACTCGGGAGGCAGAGGCAGGCAGATCTCTGTGAGTTCGAGGCCAGCCTGGTCTACAGAATGAGTTCCAGAAGAGCCAAGGCTGTTACACAGAGAAACGCTGTCTCAAAAAAAAAAATACCCACAAAGCCAGAACAAAAAACAATGTATGGGACTCGCTCACTCCCAAAATCCCAGGTGTATGAACTGGCTTTTTGGAGCCACATTGCTGTGGTGGGATACCTTGATCAGCCTCGATAAGAGTGGGTGGTCCTGCCTCAACTTGGTATGCCAGACTCTATTGGCTCCTCAAGGAAGGCCTTATCCCCTCTGAGAAGTGAATAGGGGGTGGGAAGGGGGAGGTGGGGGCTGGAGAAGGAGGGGAGAGGAACTGGGATTGGTATGTAAAATGAAAAGCAGATTTTTTTAATAAAAATATGAGAAAAAGAAACTAAAAAAAATAACATAAAAGATAACCTCACTCAAATAGGGACTTGTTGAATATGTCCAGAATTTCAGGACTGCTTTCCAGAATGGGGTTTCAAAATAACAGAGATTCGGGGTCTGGAGAGACAGCTCAGCAGTTAAAACTCTTGCTGTTGCTCTTCCATAGGACCTGGGTTAAATTCCCAGCACCACATGATGGCTCACAACGGTTTGTAACTCCAATCTCCGGAAATGCCGGCTGCACACAGACACACACAGGCAAAACACTCATATACACAAAATAAATAAATAAAAATCTTAAAAAAAGAAGTAACAATTTTCCCCCATGTGCTAGAAGAAAAACACTTTGTTTTGGGAAATCTGCAAACTAAAACCATGAACATGTTTCCTCCAGGGTAAGTTTTTTTTTTTTTTCAGTACCGGGGTAACTGCAGTGAAACTCAGATTCTAAGGAACATAGCTGAACTCACTGTCTAGCATGAAGCCACCACTGTACAAATGGATGGCTATAAGATGCAGAGGGATAAACGACCCCATTATTACCCGCACTTAAACCAAAGCTCAGTCCCATTCCCGATCCATTGCTAAGCTCTCATTCTCTTCTTTATCCACTCCTGTAAGAGAAGCTGTGACTTTATTTGGTTGGACTAGAAGACACAGATGGGGAGGAATCCAATGCTTCAGGTACAGAGTTGTATTCAAATGAACTTACAAACTCACAGGCCTACTCTATGGAGACTTTGCCCAATGACAAGATAAACATGATTAATTTGCAGTATATCAACTAATTCTTCATGAAGGAGTGCTTCTGAGGTACAGATGAAAGTTTGATGATCGTTTTACATGTTTCCTCAAAAGTTTTACCACTGAGGTTGGAAGGATGGCTCAGTGGTTAAGAGCACCTGCTGATCTTGTAGAGGACTCGGGTTCAGTTCCTAGCACCCATATGATAGCTCACAACAGCCTATGCCTCCAGTGCTGGGGAGGAGGGGATACATACATACATGCAGGCAAAACACACATACACACAAATTTTTTTAAAAAAATTAATAGCTAATATCGCTAATTAATTTAGCCAACCTTTCCTTTAGAGATAACATAATCAGAACCAAAGCGTGCCTAGTAAACACATGGTAGCTGGTAAATATTTATTTCTGAATAATTCTTATCTCTTTCAGTTTTCCTGGCCGAACAGAAACTGAGCCTAGTTTGCGTTGAATGTAAACAGCCTTGAGAAGTAAGTATACAAGCCAGCCGCACGTAGATGGAAACATTAGGACCAACACAAGACCTTGATTTAGGTAAAGTGCAATCAACCCAGCACTGTCGGGTGTGCCCTGGAGTGGCTTGCTTACCTCTCTTCACCGCTTCATGGATAGGTGAAGCCAGGTAGACCTCCAGCTGGGCCTTGGCTCCAAACTCCAAGAGCAGGCTGACACAGGCCACACTGCCACTGCAGCAGGCGTTGAAGAGTGGCGTGGCCCCGTGAACAGTCAGTCCATTGACCTAATGTTGGGCAGAGCAAAACTCACAGTAAAATTGTCACCAAGTGCGTACTCCTGTGTGTGTGCCTGGAGAAATCCACTCATGATGATGATGAGGGACTGAGAGTATTGCAGACCTCTCCAAAGGGACTGGTACTGTTAGGGGGTGTGGCCTTGTTGCAGTAGGTGGTGCTTTGTTGGAGTAGGTGTGGCTTTGTTGGAGCAAGTGTGTCACTGTGGGGCTGGACTTTGAGTTCCCTGTTACTCTCAGTATCAAGGAACACTTCCTGTTGCCTGCAAGGTGTAGAGTTCTCACCTACTTCTGCAGCACCATGTCTGCCTGCATGCCTCCATGTCCCAAAATATTAATAATGGACTGACTGAATCTCCAAACTGTAAGTGAACCGCCCCAATTAAATGTTTGTCTTACAAGAATTTGTTGTGGTCACGGAGTCGCTTCACAGCAATAGAAAGCCTAACTAAAACAAAAGTTGGTACCAGGAGCTAGGGCATTAATGTGATAGACCTGACCATGTTTTTGTTTGGAGAAATATGGACGTTGGGAGTTTGGATTAGAAAAGCAGTGGAATGCTTTAAGTGCTGTTTAATTGGCCATACTACTAGGAGCATGGAAGGCAGGGGTGCTAAGTTTGATTTGATGAATTGGGGGTATGGTAAGTGTTCATTGTCAACTTGGCTGCTCAATGTGGGTACTAGGAAGGAAACTTCAGGTCCTCTGAACCACGGCTACAGCCCTGGAATTATCATGATTAGCTTATCTGAGGTAGGAAGACCTGCCCCCCTGTGGGTGGAACTATTATTCCCTTGATAGGGGATTCTAGACCTCTTCAGAGTGGAGAAAGCAATCTGAGTACTACTGCACGGTGCAACCTTTGCTCTCTTCCTCGGCCTTTGGATGACTGTAGCCAGCTGCTTTAAATTTAACACTGCCACTTCCCTGACAGCCAGAATGGACTATAACCTTGAACTGTGAGCAGAATAAACGCTTTTTCTTTTAAGCTGCTTTTATCAAGGTGTGTTATCATTGCCATAGACCAGAAACTAAAACAGTTCACAATGTGCTTTATCCCTAAAACTCGTTTACTTTGGTAATGTACACCTAAAAGGATGGTTGACTTGGAGCATTGAATAGAGTGTCTTTCATTCTTCTGTTGAAATTTGTTATTTATGTTTTATAACAAAATGTTTTTTTCTTTTTAAATTGATCTTATTGAGCTCTACATTTTTCTCAGCTCCCCTCCCTTCCTCTCCCACCCCCTTCAACCCTCTCCCATGGTCCCCATACTCCCAATTTACTCAGGAGATCAACAAAATATTTTTTAATGACCCCATCTGGATATTCACACATGGCTTATAGAGGCTGAAAAGAGGAAGATGGATAGGGTTTGACCTTCCCATTGCTCGGTGAGTAAGCACTCTGGAAGGGAGTGCCTGCCCAGGTGTTTTAGCTGAGGGACCTAGACAGACAAATCCAGCTGTGCTGGGCAGGGCTGGGGCAGTACTCACGTGTGCACCATTTTCCAGCAAGACCTTAGTGCAGGCCACATGACCCCCAAGGCATGCCTCATGGAGAGAGGAGACCCGGTTAATTGTCACAAGATTCACGTTGATCCCCTGCAGTTTGGAGAGAAGACAGTGAAGTGCTGCAGCCAGCGCAGCAAAGCAAGACTGGCGCCCACCGGGTTTCTGTTTTCGAAAAGCGCGTGAGGACAGTGATACTGGTGCCATATTAAAATAGAGTAGGAGCCACAACCATGGGATTCTAAACACAGCATTGGGGACTGGAGAGATGGTCCAGAATTTAAGAGCAAGCATGGCTCTTGAAAAGAACCCAAGCTTGGTTCTCAACACCCACATCAGGCTGCTCACAACTGCCTTTAACACCAGCTTATGGGGGATCTGATGTCTCTGGCTTCCTAGATTATCTGCATTCACACACACACACACACACACACACAGAGAGAGAGAGAGAGAGAGAGAGAGAGAGAGAGAGAATAAAAATAAATCTTTAAACACAGCATAGAGTCTCAAAGTCATTTGTTCTGATTCAGGCAATGTGCTAGGACATGGGTCTTTGAAATTTATGGCCTAAGCCCCCCTCCTCCAAGAGTCTACTGGGGAAGAAGGAATTTAAACAAAAAAGCAAGAGAAAAAATTCATACTACAGAAAGCATGTTGAAATTTCAGCTGGGAACATGGAATATTCTAAAAGTTTGGTTTAGGGAAGGAGAAAAAATAATCACCAGACACAGTGGCACATGACTTTCATCCCAGCACTCAAGCAGAGGCAGGCAGACGGATCTGTCCCATTGGCAAATGCTTGATCTGTGTGCCTATTATTGTATAGTATATATAGTATAATACACACAAACGCATAGCGCTATAGAAACTTCTCTGGTTGAAGGAATATTGAGAAAAGGAAGTTTAAGGACAGGGCTTCAAAAGCCCTGTGTATCTCACAATTGGGGTCTTTCCCTTTTTCCTTTATCTTTCCCATATATGACTTCCTTTTAAGAAATGAATACTTGATATTCGGTGATAATAGAAAAAGAGGAAAGGAAAGAAAAGGAAAAACTGAAAAAGTAGTGGGAAAGAAAATGGCTTAAAATGACCTAGTCCACAAGGTGGCAGCATTGTACTAGAAGCACAGCTACAGTTCAAAAAAAAAAAAAAAAAAGAAAACGAAATCTCTGCACTGGAGAAGTGCCACCAAGAAGGTCATTTGCTCTCAACCTTCCTGGTGCTGTGACGACCCTTTAATACAGTTCCTCGTGTTGTAGTGATTCTGCTATAAAACTATTTGATTGCTACTTCACAACTGAAAGTTTGCTACTGTTATGAATAATAATGTAAATATCTAATATGCAGAATATCTGATATGTGACTCTGTGAAATAGTCATCTGACCCTCGAGGGGGTAGCAACCCACAGGTCGCGACCCAGTGGTCTAGATTGACTTCTAAGCGTGCATGAGGGTATGGACATACAGAAAAGACAAATCGTTTCTAAGACTCGAGGTTACCCAGCTGTCAGCAACAGCGCAACAACCAAGATGGTCCTGAATTAATGCTTTTTTTGCATTTACTCAAGGTGGGTGAATGTTTTACTCACATTTAGCACATGACCTGAATGTAAAACAAGCTTTTAAAAGTGGAATATATAGGCCAGCAAGAGAGCTCAACGGGTAAAGAGACTTGCCAGACACACAATAAATAATTTTTTTTCTTTTAAAAAGTGGAGTATAAGCGGCTGGAGAACTGGCTCTGTGGTTAAAGCACTTGTTGCTCTTCTAGAGAACCAGAGTTCAGTTCCCAGAACCCATGTCAGATTGCTGACAACCGCCTGGAACTCCAGCTTCAAGGCCTCCAGTGCCTCTTCTGGATTGCAAGGACACTAAGACACACATGGCATAAATATATACACACATGAAAAAAGAAAAAGAAGTCTTAAATAACAGTAGACTATATGTTTGACTAGTGCAAAGAGCAAAGAATTGAGTCTGTAGCAAACCAACTGAAATTCTTCTCTGTAGTGCCCTTACTCACTTAATCACACTACTAAAATAACAAGTTTCAGAGTAGTGGCGATATCATTGCCAGGCCTGCTGGTGCACCACTATAATCCCAGCACTTGGGAGGGAGGTCGAGGCACGAAGATTATGAATTTGAGGTCAGCCTCTACTAATTTTGGGACCTGTCCAAACAACATGAGACTCTGTCTCAAAGAGCAAAGAAACAACAAAAAGGGGATAGAATCCGATGATTGTGTAAAGTGCTTACATATAAAGAATCAAGCTGGGTGGCAGCGGCGCACGCCTTGAAGCCCAACACTAGCATTGGGGAGGCAGGGGCCAGCCTGGTCTACAGAGTGAGTTCTGGGATAGCCAGGGCTACACAGAGAAATCCTGTCTCAGCAAAGCAAAAATAAATAAACAAACAGGAGCCCTCCATGGTAGGTCACTTGCTTAGCACATGCAGGACCTGGAGGCCACTCTCAGAGCCTAAGAAGGCCCTGTGCGGGAAGGAAAGGCAGTGTAGAGAGCCGCCTATTGTGTGACGCCCTTGAGTTCAGTCAGAAACACAACTCGAGGGGAGACTAGATTAGTGACAAGATCAAATACAAAGTCCATCGTTGCTAGTAGTTCTGTTTTCATTTTGCCTCTATTTGCACTCAGGAGGCAGAGGCAGGAGGATCTCTGTGAGTTCGAGGCCAGCCTGGTCGACAGAGCTAGTTCCAGGACAGGCTCCAAAGCTACAGAGAAACCCTGTCTTCACAAACAAAAAAACAAACAAAAGAAAAAGAACCTATGAAATGCTAAGTGCTGAAGCTCAAATGGAGAGGCTTTAAGATGACGTTGTTTTTAGGAAATGGCACAACTGTTAAGCTGGGGATGAACTGAGTTGGTGAAGTGCTTGTCTGGCTGGTTTGATCCTCAGTCCAGCATAAATTGGTGAGGGACATACTTCGATTGAATTCCAGAACACGGAAAGTGCAAGCAGGAAGGTTAAAAGTTCAAGGTCACCTTGTGCTCCAACTAGAAAACTGAGACTAGCCTGGGATACAGGAGACTATGTCTCACAAACAAGTGGCCATGGAGATGGTTCCACAGGTAAGGGCAATTGCCGCCAAGCCTGATGACCTAAGTCGATCCCGGTCCCCATATGGTAGAAGAAGAGACCCATCACCAGTGGTCTGCTAAATGCTCACCACGGTATGCCCCCTCCGTCCCTATACACACACACATAAATATATAGTTTGCAAAATAAAGAAGTCCATACAAAATAAATTTAAAATAAAAAATGTAAAACTGAACAAAAGTAATGAATCACTAAAAAGAGAGGGACACACACAAAATATCACTATCCCAGCTGGCTAAAAACAATTGCCCTTAGCTGTGTGGGATACACTCAGCAATAAAAATACAGTGCTGCCAATAGCTAAATCTGCCCTAAGATTTATGTGATTACTAACCTATCTCAGAGCCTACTTGAAATGTGCATTGTTGAAGTGGGCAACCTCTCAGTGGTACCCAGTGATGCCCAGTTCCTAACTCTGCCTCAGTTGGGTAATGCTTTCTCCTTGAAATGTGAGCGTCAGGGAACGAAATGATGTCACTTCCAAGACTAGGCTTTAAAGAGTGAAGGGGCTAGGGAGCTGGTTCAGCCCTTCCGGAGGACCCAGGGTTCAGTTCCCAGCACCCATATGGCAGCACAGAACTGTCTGAAACTCTGGTCGCAGAAAATCAGGCGCCCTCTTCTGGCTCCCGAGGGCACTGCATGCACATAGTCCACAGGCATACAAGCCGCTAAAATACCCATACATATACAATTAAAATAAAGGTTTTTGTAAAAATGTGACTTCCTTCTTAGGCACCCTCTCTGGAGAAAGTCAGCTGATACTTCATAACACAGCCCTGTGGTGAAGCCCCTGAGACTGTGTGTGAAAACAGATCGCCCCTCCCCCCACCATGAATCATCACATGACCTAGCTGCCACTTCCCTGCCCGGAACCTGCACCCCAAGCAATTAGAAACTTCAAGAATCCCCGAGTGTTTGTTGTTGATTAGCATCGCCTTGCTTTGAGGAGATTCATAGCACATCGATAGCCAACAAATGCAATCCCCAAGAGCATGAGGTGCTCTTGTTAGCATGACATAAATTTGGGGATCCCCTTCATTGTCCTTAAGAGAGAAACTTCCTGTCAGGAAGTTTTCCCAAAGGGGAAAGGAAGCGAAGTGGGCCGAAATTGAAGCAGCTCTTAGAGAAAGCAGAGGCAAGAGGAGGCCACGGTATGGGTGGGGGCAAGATGAAGACACGGAATGGCAGTGCTGGGACCTGAGCACAGCTGTGGCCATCGCTAAATACAGAGAGATTCTAGATTAGAGCCACAGCATGGAGGCTGAGCACAGCTGTGGCCAACGCTCTAAATACAGAGAGATTCTAGATTAGAGCCACAGCACAGAGGACAGAGTCTTACTTACTTGTGCAAAGTTTTAAGAGCCAGCAAGCGCCCCTGGGCCGCAGCCTCGTGGAGCGGTGATCGGTCAGCCCAGCAGTCTGAAACACAAATCAGGTTTCTGGTCAAGGTCAGGAGACTTGCAGCTGTTCCTGCTGTCCACCCGCTGCGGCTCTTGAGGGGAGAGAAGAACCTAACCTGCACCATGCTTCAGAACTTGCTGGATTCAGGGAGCTGGGCACCTCAGCTTCTGCTGCCTTTCCATGGGTGGTTTTAACATGAAATACTTTTTTTTCAAACAAAACTAAGGGCTTGTCCCTGGTAACTCTAAGGTCAAGTGAAGAACTAAATGAACCAATTAGGTTTTTACTATTTCCCATAATATTATCTCACCTCCATCTATACCCCAAAATTCAAAGCCTATGCTTTGTAAACCTGAAGAAATAAGAGAAAAGACCTGAAACACAGCTCAGTGGAAGAACACTTGGTGAAGCTTTTAGTTAAAAGAAAAGGTGAAGGAAGAAAGGAAGGGAGGGATGGAGGAAGGGAGGAAGAAAGGAAAGAAGGAAGGAAGAAAGATGTTTTTCTGAATTGCTTAAGTAATTTTCTCTGATTCTTTTGATAATAATATCTATGCATTTTAATGTAAAATACCCTTTTCAGATGATATGATCCCCCAAACTTTACCCTAGAAAGTTGTGCACATGGGGCCAGTAGAGCCAGGCTGCCTGAGCTCATGTCCTACTTGGACCACTCTCTGCCAAAAGCAGCCTTTGCCATAAACATTTGAACCTCAGTTTTCCTAGCTGTAAACCAGAGAGACAGTAATCTATTTGGCAGGGCTCTCTGAAGGCCAGTCTAGGATAGCCACAGAGTCAGGTGCTCAGGGCCATTTGTGATCGATTAATAAGAAGATCGCAGGGCAGCTATCTAAGGGACAGGCTCCTCCCTGTTTTATGAGTGTATTTATTTTTCTGTAATTATTTCTCTGCCACTAAGACTGATCAGCTTCGATGGGCATTTGAGAAGTAACCACATAAGAAAAATCCCAAAGGACAATATTTTGTTTCGGAAACAGACCTGCTCCAGTTTGCGAAATCTGTGCAGTTTTAAAAGTGTGGCTATCCTCTTTCCATACTGAATGGAATGCCATGGACTTGGACTTTCTTTAAAAGCAAAGGGTCCTTCTGGTCAGTGTCTTCTACGTGATCCCGATGGTGGCCAGGGTTCAGATTTCCCATTGTCCACAAACTTGTTAAAAACAAAATCTCACCAGAAATGGAAGTGTGCAAATTTAAAACACTACAAGCCTCGAGCAAACAGTGTTCTCCAGCGGATGAGATTGGAAGCCGCAAGCATTGCAAGAAGTCTCTCATCAACATTAGAGCCCAGCGCATCTCTCCCGTTAGAGGGGTCTAGTTAGAACACTGAAGGGGGTTAACAATGTACTCAACGGGGTTGGAGTGATACTGGAACAAGTGGTATGAAAATGTGATTTTCATAATATGTAAACATAAAAGTAAACTTAAACAGTGTAGTCACGCCCCGAGAAAATCTAAACCAGGGCTTTTTGAAGGAATAGCTGACCCCAGGCTGGAGGTGTGTGTGTGTGCACGGGCACATGCGTGCGCTTGCATGTGTGGTGTGGCCTCTAACAGAAATGAAGGAAGGATGAGGAAAGACAGAAGATGTTGAGAAGGTAGAGGAAGACACAAAAGGGCTTCTTCTAGTCAAATATGGGACAATTTGCCCATCAAAATAAACAGAGAGTAAGAAAATACATGCTATCAAAACAGGAGCCCGTAAGTCCTTGCTGATATACGTAATACATCAATATGGATAATGTGCTTCTTCCTAAAATACACTAACTGAAAAAAAGTAGAATAAATAACAGGATCAGGTTCAAATTATCACTATATTAATTATAAAGGGAATGTGCATATTTTATTCTGGAAAAAATTGTACAAATCATTTTGACCAGCCCAGGTTTCAAAGAAAAAGATGGCTCAGCAGTTAAGAGCACTTCCTGCTCTTCCAAAGGTCCTGAGTTCAATTCCCAGCAACCACATGGTGTCTCACAACCATCTGTAATGAGATCTGGTGCCCTCTTCTGGCCTGCAGGCAGACACAATACTGTATACATAATAAATAAATAAATAAATAAATAGATAGATAGATAGATAGATAAATAAATAAATAAATAAATAGAAAGAAAAAAAGAAAAACACAAGCATTGGCAAGAAAAAAATTTTAAAAAACGTTGGCACCATGTGCCATCTGATTAAATGCCATGAGCCACAGTGTATGGCATGAGAGGGAACACAGTGTTAAGAACATCCTATCATCCTATCTGTGCTGTTCATGCCCCCAAAGCATAACCTGACTCTTAGGAGCAAACCCTGCAGCAGCTCACACCAAGGGACAGTCAATAAATGAATTGGCCCGGAGCCAATTGCAGAAGAGATAGGGACCTTTTCTAGACGGAAGGTGAGTGTGGAAGGCAAGACATAACAACATCTGATGCACTCTTTGACCTGGAGTGGGACCCCTTTGCTTGAAGAGATATTATTGGAGCAGTTAGCTAAACACGAATGGAGCCAGAGACTGGGAATTCTTTGTACTGACCTTGTAATTGTTCTGTTAAAAGTAATTCCAGAAAATAATTTTTAACCAAGAGAAAATAAACAAATAGATAAAAATGGTTTGTCATCTTATACTCCTGTAATGAATGAGAAATGCTTTTATAATAAAGAAAAAATAAAAAGGGCTTGCTATAAACAAACATATGCTGTGTTTTATCTCTATTTATTTCCGAGATGGCCCACAGCTGGTGAGTGTGACAGTTTACTTAAAAGAGAAGTGTTTCTCATTGTACCACCCTTCCCCAACTCAGAGTTTCCAAGGACCAACTAAAACTGTGGTGATGTGTCCTTAGAGAAGAACGGGAACTTTGTAAGATTGATGGTGTGAGAGAACCAATCATGTTGGAGCGAAGCAAATCCGGTAAATTTGCATCACGTTGGTTCTTAAGGGCACCCAAATTAACACCTTCAGACAAGTTTCCCTGAGAGCAAAAAATTATACCCTGTAGAAAAGGGGAGCCCAACACACTCTATACCAGTAAAACAGGGGAAAAAATTGGTAAAAAAATGGACATAAGGGGGAAAATGAACTTTTAAGTCAAATTAACCGATAGTTTTTTATTTGTTTTACATATAGTTTATGTCTTGTGGACCTTGCTTGGCTATCCACCATGACAATGAAAAGTGAATTTCAAGACATGGCTCACTTAGCCTTCTTTCCTGTATCCTCGTTTTCATTTACTGAATACCGTAGACTTTCATACCATGTCTGGATATAAAAACTAGCTGCAAATCACTTCTACTAATGAAATGGTCAATCAGAGGGCAGAGTCCATCTGCAGAGCAGAGTATTTCTGAATCTCCTTGAACATCTTCTGGCCTCTCATCGTTAGTCTCCATCTCAGTCCTTGGCAGCTCTGCTTCAGACACGCTGGCCATGAACACAGGCCCTCGGGGTTTCGGGACAGTCTTTACCCAATCCCGCAGTTCAGCAGCCTGAGCAACGGAAGCAGCAACTCTTCAGTGTGCCTTTGGCATTCTGTCCTTCTAATGCTAGCTAGTCAGCTTAGTAGTAGTAAGCATTTCTACTCTAGAGGTCAAAATTTTAGAAAAAAAATAGACTGCTCCCAAATCCCAAACTTCTGGAGCACTGACCCAACACTGCTATGCATAGAATAGAAAATTCCACCACATGAAACCCAGATTCATGTCCCCCAATTATTTTAAATATTACATGAAATTTTCATGAATGAATTTAGTATTTAAGCTAGGGTTTCCTCCCCCCAAGATAGCAAATTTTCTCAACTCTGGGAGAAAAAAAAATCTGAAATCTAAAATGTCTTGGTTCCAAGCATTTCATGTAAGGGAGACTCAAGTTGTAGAGGTAACCTGTTCAAGCATAAAAACAAGACTACGGCAGCCACTGACTCCTAAAAGTATTAGCTTAGGATATCAACATGAACTGGGTTTGCCTCTGCGCAGGATCTGATGGTCATTTGCCCTGTGAGAAGCAAGAGCCTTAAGCACATCCGTTAGCCAATTCCAGACTCTCTCATAGCGTTCCATTATTTATCAGTCCCATTAGACCCAAACCCTAGGCAGTATTTGGATAAAGCACACGAGACTAATGTTGAATGAAAACAGCCCTAAACAAAGAAGGCAGCACTGTGGGGTTCTGTTTCTGTCATGGAAAGAAGGAATACGCACTCACCTTGAGTATTAGGAGTCAAAAGCAAACTCAGGAGGGATGAGGGCTGACGGGGAGTGGGCATAGTAGGAGCCAAACTGATGGAAGTCTCTTATGCTATGGGTGCCGGCCCTGTCTGTGTTCACTAAACCCTTGTGGACTTCTCTGTGCTCATGGCCTTTAAAATGACTCCACCCCTTCCTAAATTTGCCCTTAGCATCTCTCCCTGCTCCCAGCAGAGAACATGGCTCTCTCTGGTCCACCAAGCAGCAGAGGTCCAAGGGACAGCATGTTCTTCATGGGCCTCCCACCTCTTTCTTCCAGGTGTTGGTTTCTCTGGTACTTTGTGGATGAAAAGAACCAAGGGGCAATCAGCCCCACGCACTAGGCCTCAGCATGTCACAGGATACGCTAGCATTTGTAGTGCTCCTACTCACTGTTGAAATGGAAATTAGGGCACCAAAATTAGGTTTGAAAAAATGGGTTTGGGCCAGGCAATGGTGGTGCATGCCTTTAATCCCAGCACTTGGGAGGCAGAGGAAGGCAAATCTCTGTGAGTTTGAGGCCAGCCTGGTCTACAAAGTTAGTTCCAGGACAGGCTCCAAAGCTACAGAGAAAACCTGTCTTGAAAACACACAAAAAAAATGGGTTTTGTATACGTTGTCTAAACTGAGGGAAGGAGAACAAAACAAAAACCCTCCTGATTTCTTCTGACTTTCCCTGTAGCCATCTTACAACTTGGAGACAACAGCCAGGAAGCACGAACCAGTAGCTGTGGAAAGAGTCACATGCAATCTCCCCCCAGGAGATGAGCTCTTGCCTTTCCGATGCCATGGTCCCTGTCGAAAGTCTGTCACTATTGGGAGTCTGTCACCATTAGAGGTGGGGGACTTTCAGCATCATGAGATCTACTGCCAAATGCTGCAGGTGTCTTCTGGGCATGTGAGCCCTGCACCACCAGGCCTGTGGCTCAGCTGCTTGCTCACCCACAGACAGCTGCTTACATCTGCTAGCCTCTACTTATCAATGCAGTCTCCTGGGATGCCCCCCGACTCCCACCCATGATTCCGAGGTCGCCTGGGTAAGCCTGTGCTGCCTGCCACCTGCCACTGCACCAAGAAAGAGGGAATGGTGGCTGCCTTGGATTTCTTCCTCACTTCATCTCTGCTTTGCCACCCCATCTCCATGGCACAGCCCCAGGTTGTACAGCACCGGGACAATTCATTCAGGCTATTGCCTAAGCAGATTCTTTCCCCTGATCTGCCTTTTGCCTCAAGCCCCAGTGACCCTTCCATGAGAGAAAGGGAGAATGTTGTTTTATGCATAAGAACACGCCAAAATGAATGACAACCATTTTTCATTTTGCTCCTACTAAAAAAGTCTCGTGGCTTAGTAAGCATTAGAAATAACACCAAAAGCCAGGGTTTAGAACTTCAGAAGTCGGGCGGTGGTGGCACATGCTTTTAATCCCAGCACTCTGGAGGCAGAGGCAGGTGGATCTCTGTGAATTTGAGGCCAGTCTGGTCTACAAGAGCTAGTTCCAGGATATGTTCCAAAGCTACAGAGAAACCCTGTCTCAAAAAACCAAAAAAAAAAGACCTTGTTCTTTCTTTAAGAACAATTGGTCTCTAAATTCTGCTTATCCTGTGCTACATTCACTTGTATTTGGGATGCTTTGGCATCCACTTATTCCTGCTGAGAGTGTGAAATAGGTGCAGAGGATGTAGGTAGCTAAGCTGGAAAAGCGCTGGCTTCGCATGCAGGAAGCCCTGTGCTGTATAAACCAGGGGAGCTGGAGCATGCTGTACTCTAGAGAAGAAGGCCCAAGGAAGGATCAACGTTCAAGGCCACCCTCGGCTACAAAGAGAGTTTGAAAACAGCCTCAGACTGAGTCTGTCTCAGGGGAAACAAAGTTTGAGATGGGCATTGGTCGTATACACCTGCAATCCCAGTGCTCAAGAAGCTAGCAGATCTCTATGAACTCGAGGTCCGCCAGCCAGCCTGGGAAGTTCCAAGTCAGCCAGAGCTGCAGAGTGGGACCTTGTAAAAAAAAAAGTGCAATAAATTTGCTGTATTCTCAACTGGAAACAAAATCGCTCTCCAGGAAATAACCTTTTCTGTCCCACTATGGATGACTGCCCCCTGAAAAGGACCTGTTAGGGTCTTCACACAACTATCTTCCTGAATCTGCCACAGTGTAGGTCGCCTTGTTTTATTCTTGTTCCCAACACAGTATCTCATACCCTTCTTAGCTGCAAATTGGAGCAGATTGTAAAACATTAAGGAATAAAGCTATTTGGCAGATCCAAAATTTTTCCATTGCTTTTAGTAAATATGTAACCGAGCTCTCCAAGTACATGAATACTTAAATAGGACTCAATTCCTCCTGTCCAAGATACTCTATTTTTACTTCCTTGGCGCCCTGCCTGGGTCACAGGGCTACAAATACATTATGAAGATAGTTTACAAATATGCTCGTGCCTGATGAAGTGGAGGGAAAGTGTTCAAGAGCATTTTCACCTCTTCCCTCACATCTTTCAAACTCTGATTTGTGGCTCTGGTTTTCGGAGTCTTTGAATAAAACTCATGACAACCCCCCCCAATTATCTATTTAATAACAAAATCCATTTAGATGGAATATGTTTAAGTTCCAAGAATTCAAAATAAAAGCCAGTAATTCTTTTACATTTAATTCAAGGACTTTACCCCTTGTCAAATTTTAATAACAATGTGAGATGATTCTAGAAGACGGCCTGTTGACAATATTTGGTCCTCATGGTGTACAATTTTTGTTCAAGCTTTGAAATCGTAGGAAGCAACATCCATGGCATTTATCAAAGAGAACAAAGAAGTGAATCTTATTTCTGAATCACAATAATGATAAGGACTTAGAATTGATGAGATTTTAAGAACACAGGGTTCGCTCGGGGCGGGGGGGGGGCATAATGCAAATTCTGAGAACCCTGAAATGTTATAATATAATGGAATTAAGTGGTTATTCACTAGAACATCCAGTTCTCATAGGAAGATGAAGTCTGGTCAGTGACCTGGATTAAGAAAGCTTCTTTGAACCCATTAGGAGCCGAAGAGCTGAGCTACAGGTGACCTGCGGAGGCAGAACCTCTGCCAGGAACTCGCTGTTCCCACCTGGAAACAGTCAGCAGGCACCTGAGCTATGAACTGCCCAGAGGACAGTTAGGCCACGGTTGAAGGAAGTAACGAGGGAATTAAATAAGACAAAAGACTACATATGTGCTGGGACATAAACAAAAAGGAACAAAGGCAAGAATACTGAAGAGGAATGGCCAGGAGTCAGGCAAGGCTGGCTGTCCAGTAAAAAAATCAGTCCCTTTGGGGGAAAAATGATTTTGAGTGTAGCAATTGAAAAATGAACTAATGTTTTAGCCCTTCCCTTAAAATTGCTTTTTTTCTTTTTAAGAAAAGATTCTATTATTTTTACAAGCTCATATCAGCAACTGTAAAATGTTCCAACTTCTAAATCCCCCACCCACTTTTATGGCTACAGCTTTGGCAGCAAATGCAGCCAGGATTCAGGTTAAGCAATTTCTCCTTTTCATTTGGTGCAAATATGTTTGCATACTAGAAGAACCAAGCAATTTTGCCTCAAGCTGAGAGTCTTGTTAAGTCAACTTACTGAGTAATTATCATGCATTTTCCAAACAAACCTTTGTCTGACGAATGAACCACAAAGATGACTTCTGATTTGAGAATAACACTGTCACAAATATCTTCCTGGTTTTTTTTTCAAGACAGGGTTTCGCTAGGTAGCCATGGTTATCCTGGGACTCACTTTGTAGACCAGGCTGGCCTCCAACTCACAGGGATCCACCTGCCTCTGCCTCCTAAGTGCTTTAATTAAAGGTATGCCCCGCTATTCCTGGCTCCCAAAGTCCTGCTGCTGCTGTATATAGATAACTCTAAATAATGGCAAAAGAAAAATAACTGTTAGAATCATGCAAAAAAGAAAAAAACCTTGTTTTGGGTATGTAACTATCAGTTTATTATAGAAAGACATCAAATCTGAGTGTATTATCATACATGTGAAAGGTATAGGACACACACATACATAGACAAATACATATACAGCACATACACACACACACACACATATATATATATATATATATATATATATATATATATATGAAATAAATAAACTAGACTTACATGCACTAGCCTCCCCAGCACCTGCCTTTAACAGTATCTGGAAATGGGCACCATCCCAACAGCCCGAACAACATGGCTGTGCTAGAGTAAATGAGTCTCTTCAAGAGATTGGAAGTCTGGCCCCATATTAAAATCTCATGATTAAAATACACAGCATGCTTACACAGGTTCTGAGTCCTCTAACTCCCTAACGAGTACACTTCACTATGGACCACGAAGACAGGAGTCACGCACAGGAACAACTTTTACAGACTCTGCCGGAACTATCCCCATTAGGTTGTCCCTAATTTAAATCACATCTAACAGAGCATCAAATGCTAGGAAGTCCTGGCCCAAATTTATAAGTCAAAAATACGTTCCTAGATCACACTTCCTTTGAAGCGAAAAAGAAGCATTAATGGTTTTTCCCCCACCAGTTACATACCTCCCTGAAATGTGTGACAAATATAATCCCCAAAAGAGATCTCTTTCCACAGTCCAGGCCTTCTGACACTTCCTTCACCAGCTAGCTGAAGCATTCTGATGGCTTGCCTTAGAGTTCTTGTGTCTTTATGTAAGGCCACTGATGCCTAGCGTTTTCCAAGCTGTCTAGCGCATTGAAATCACAAAGCATGTCTATTTTGAAAGAGAATCCTGGACGCAAATTGAAACAGACACCAACTAAAGCATGATGCAATCCAGGAACCCCCGGGAACACTAAAAATACATACAGCAACTCTGGACAGTGTTTATGAATAAAGACTGCTCCTCCTCTGTGAAGGGGCAGTCCCAGCAATGAGGACCTATCTGCTTCAGTTACTTTGGCGCGATGGCACCGCAATTAAGGCGAATTGTTTCTGGAAAGGGATGGAGACTGGCCTCTACAAAGCATGAGATGTTTTAGGTTTTAACCAAATCGTAGCAATTTCATAGTGGGAGGAAACCTCCATTTTTGGTGCTTTCTGTGGAGCCACTAGTGTACAAATGGGTTTAACGAAGTTTTCCTGGGACAAATGGCCCATCAGTTCCCTTTGCAAAGGATGCTACAATAGGCATACATACAGCATGCCATACTGATTGCTTTTCAAGCAAATTAATAGGTCATTTCATTTCCCAAGGAAAACCAGTCTTATTACAATGCCCTTTCTTGTTAGTTTGACTCAAAGTGCTGCAGAAAAATAAAGTTATATAAGAATTCTTTTGGTTAGTAGAAAGTCTCTTGAGATAGCCTTTAGAACCAACTATTCTGTTTACTTAGATACTAACTGTGACCAGACCCATCAATTTTCAAGAAAATCAAGCTGCAGATCCTTCAGCAATTGGTACAGACGTCAGTTGCTACTTCAAGTGACAGGGTACACGTTAATCTATGCACTCAGCACAAAAGTACAAGGAAAGCTTACCTTCTAGAAACACTCTTCATCTGAATTTTCAAGGAGGAATTTTGGAGGTGTTGGGAATAAATTGAAGGATTTCTTTTACCTGACAGTCCACCATAGATCTCTTCTGCTACCCTAGCTGCCTCTTTTCTGTTTCCTTTGGCGACATAGAAATGGGTTAGGAGAGCCAAGAAAACTTTAATTAAAAGCTTGAAGAAAAAAAAAATGTGGCAAACATGGTCAGAAAAATGTTTTTAAAGTCATAGAAAGCAGGACCATCTTCCATGTTGGCTTCTTCTCGGCATAGGTTCCGAGGGCTACAAATTTTTACCGAGTTATAATTGGCATCATATGACTTCTATTTTTAAGCCTCCTAGCACTCGGTGCTCCTGTTACCAAGAACTGTTTGTAGGTTCTAATCTAACACTGATGTGGAGAGTTAGATTAACACTGGGTATGTTGATATTTATGGCAATGTTAAACAACTTCCTTCTAATAAGAAACACTCAGTACTGGCCTGGAAGGATGGATGGATTCGACTCCCAGCACATGGCCATTCCAGACCATCTGTAACTCCAGTGGTCTCTTCTGGCCTCTGTAGGTATGAGACATGGAGGCAAAGCACCCACACATATAAGATAAATAATAAAAAGAACGTTAAAAACACTTGGTGTTCACACCCAACATTGACTTTGATCAAAACACATTGGATGCATGTATAGAAGTCTCAAACAAGAAAAAAAAAATAAGGAATTCCTATCCTAACTGCACTTTAATGTTCCTTCTAAACTTTTAGTTTTGGTATAGTAGGATGGAAAATGGGATTGGAAAAATAAAAGGAACTTCTACATTGCTACAGTAACAAAGCAACACAAGAAAGTGGGAATACACTGTATTCATCATAGAAAATACGTAGGGGTTCTTCACTTGCTTTTCATGTAGTGGTTTACAAAAGATTAAGTCCCAATCTAAACGATGACTAGTCAAAAAAAACTCTTGGTGGTAAGGTAATAGTAAATACAAGGCCTATCTTACATGTTTCTACAGATGAAAGTTGGGAGTGTGACTGGACTGCTGAGACGATTCTGGTGACAGTCCTGACACCTGTGACAAGGTACCCCAGCAAGGTCCTTCTCGCTTGTTCACTTGTTTGAAGCTTCAGAGAGGATGGCCACTCCTCCTGGAGGATGTGACCCATTCTCAATCTTGGAAGTGTGATACCAAAATGGATGAATGCCATGCCCTAGCTTCCAGATGAAGATTCCATGAATCAGTACCTTCCTTAGCTGGGCAGGGTTTTCATAGCAGCTGGCCGATACAAGTAAAACTCATTTGTGTTTAGTTTCCCTCACTAATAAGTTTCTTCTTTTATTCTTGTTTCTATGAGTTTTTTTAATAAATTTCTAAAATCTACTGAAAGTGCAAGTGCATTAATCAGGGATTTCTAGAGGAAGAGACCTTATAAAACAAATACACACGCGCGCGCGAGAGAGAAACAGAAGGATTTATTAGAACGACTTACAGACTGTGGTCCAGCTAGTCCAACAATGGCTATCTACCAATGGAAGGTCCAAGAATCCAGTGGTTGTTCATCTGACAAGGTTGGATGTCTCAGCTGGTCTTCAGTAAATACAGGAATCCTGAAGAAGTCGGCTCCAAAGCCAGTGAAAGAATGAACTTGCCAGCAGGAGGGAGGGCAAGCAGGCCAAGAGCAAGCTCCCTTCTTCCATGCCCATTACACAGGCTGCCAGTAGAAGGTGTGGCCCACATCTCAAAGATCCGGATTAGAAGTGGGTTTTCCCACTTTAGATGATTTAAGAAAAAATAATCCCTCACAGATAGGCCCAGCCATTTGTGTTTTAGTTAATTCCAGATGGATTCCAGCTGAAAACCAAGGGCAGCCCTCACAGAAAGCAAAAGTACAATTTTAAGAGCAGAGTGACTTTAAAAGAAATATTTTATATATGTGAATATTTTGCCTATATGTATATATGTGCACCACATGAGTGCCTGGTATGTGTTGAAAGTCAGAAATGAGTGTTGAATCCTCCAACTGATGTCTGCAAGGATATCTTACCCCCTAAGCCATCTCTCCAGCCCCAAGAGCACTTTTTAAATAAATGCTTTGTGTCAAAAAATATGACTTTCTCCAGCAAATTGGAATAACTATCTCTATAGGAACTGATTTAGTAAACTTTTCTTTTTTGAGATGGGGTTTCTCTGTGTAACAATTCTGGACTAGGCTGGTAGAGACCCTCTGCCTCTTGAATAAAAGGGATAAAAGGCATGCACCACCATGCCCAGCTTAAGGTCTGCAAATCTTTTTAAAGGCATCTTCTGGGGGACAATACTTACTTTCCACCTCCCAGCTGTATTTATCAAAGAATCCATAACATAATAAAATATTTTACTCTCGTTTTTTTTTTAAATGGGGATGCTTGTGGAATGACACTAGACATTGTCAACCTCTACACATACATGCACACAAAGATTCACTTGCACCTGCCCATCCCCAATCCAGCCACAGGATAATCTCATTTTAGATCAAGCCACCTTGGAGCCGGAGAGATGGCTCAAGAGTTAAGAGCACTGGCTGTTTCCAGGTTCTGGCTATTACAAACAATGCTGCCATGAACATAGTTGAGCATATACTTTTGTTGTATGATAGGGCCTCTCTTGGGTATATTCCCAAGAGTGGTATTGCTGGATCCAGGGGTAGGTTGATCCCGAATTTCCTGAGAAACCGAAACACTGCTTTCCAGAGTGGTTGCACAAGTTTGCATTCCCACCAGCAATGGGTGAGTGTACCCCTTTCTCCACAACCTCTCCAGCAAAGGCTATCATTGATCGGGGGAGGGGGAGGGAAATGGGAAGCGGTTGTGGGGACGAGGCAGAAATTCTTAATAAATAAATAAATTAAAATAAAAAAAAAAAAAAAAAAAAAAAAAAAAAAGAGCACTGGCTGCTCTTACAGAGAACCTTGGTGTGGGAAGTCCTTCTGTATATGCTTTGTTTATATTGGTTACTGAATAAAGAATCTGCCTTGGCCGGTGATATGGCAGCATAGAGCTGGTGGGGGGGAACTAAACTGAATGCTGAGAGAAAGAAGGTGGAGTCAAGAGAAGCCATATAGACCAGCCAGAGACAGACGCCTGACAAAACCTTGCTGGTAAGTCACAGCCATGTGGCGCTACACAGATTAATAGAAATGAGTTAAATTAAGATATAAGAGCTAGCCAATAAGAATCTAGAGCTAATAGGCCAAGCAGTGGTTTAATTCATATAGGTTCTATGTGGTTATTCTGGGGCTCATAACCATTTACAACTCCAGTTCCAGGAGATCAAACACCTTCTGGCCTCCATGGGCACCATATATGTAAATGTTGCACAGATATACAAACAGACAAAACACACACACACACAAACACAAATTTTAAAATTAAAAAAAAAACTTTAAAAGATCAAGCCACCTTCCTTTGTGAGACAAATCTAAGCATAAATGAAAATAATTGCTTACCACTACTTATCGTTGGGGAACAATAAGCTCTTTAAATAAAGTCAAATTCAAATTTCTCTTAAAACAGCTGGCAACATACAAAGTATAATTACGTAGTTCACACACAATAGTGTGTGGATGTATTCATTTGCCTTCTGTGATAACTGACAGTGAAAAACAAGGGCTTATTGGAATCAGGAAACAAAGGTACAATTGAACTTGCTATTTCAAGAATACAAAAGAGCACATATTCTAGAAATAAAAGATGACAGAGTGGTGCATCAGACAAAGGACACTTCCTGTTTTTCTAAGAGACCAAGCAACACATTAGCTCTACTTAGAAAACGGGAGGAGAGGGTGTTTCCATAAATAACATCCTGGTCGCAAAATAAGACAAACTGAAAAAACTACTAAAAAATCATTCTTGTCTTTATTATTGGATATGAGCATGTTTTAATAGATGGGTTTTATGTGTGTGGCTGCAACATCAAAATAATACAGCGTCTTTTCAACAAATTCCTCATCCACGTTGATTTCCTTGATCAATAATTGTGAGCAGCAGTGTGGAACAGAGTTTCCACGCTGAGTAGTGCAACACTGATCGTTACAATTAATGTATCCAGGAAGCCTGAAAGTCATTTCGGGCAGACAAATAAGTTTATTTCCACTTGTTCAAAAAAAAAAAAGGAAAACAATTTTAACTCATAAATTACATATTTACGTACAAGAACAAATTAATTTTCAATTCTATTTTTATCTTAAATAAAGAACAATCAAAGCATTCAATGATAATTTTGGCAAAAACTAGAAGCAAACACAAAAGAAGAAATAGTAGTATAGAATAAATAAAGCCAAGCGTTAACATGTCTCAGGCTACCATGAATACTGGCCCTGTTTACTCTCTGTACACCTGTCTCAATGCATCGTAATTTGAGTAAGACTCAACAGTTTGGACCAGGTCAATTTATCTCCAATAAAAGAAGCCCTGCCCTAACTTCCGCATTTTAAAAAGTACTCTCTAGCATTTGTGTTTTCATATAAACAAAACACAAATATATCTCTTTTATATTCATGGCAACCAGGTAATAGGCATGTTAAGATACTCATTAAAAAGGTTTACAAATGTCATTAAAAAAATCCTGTACAGAATCACAATACTGACAGAATCGAATGCCCACAAGCGCCTTGCTGCTTTTTATTTCATCCTTTTCCCACAAAAACCCATGCAAAAGGCTTAATAATACATATCATAGGTAATTTGGGAGTCAACAACCCATGGCTCTAGATGGCCATGACTATGACTGAGAAATTCCACCCACAAAGGGATTGTGTTCTCTGATACCTTGCAGATTTGATACTCTATAAATAAACCATTCTGGAGGAAAACCTCTCTGTACCCTGGCAACACTTATCAGAAATCAGTTAGGCCATAGCGACGGGGAGGGACTTCTATACAGAAGACAGGATAGCAGCTGGTTTTGAGATGGTACACCTCTTCTGTTCTACTCAGAAACCACAAAGGTGTTTCCGGGGACTTAACTGGGCACTACAAAAGCAGAGGATGGGCCTGTACTAGGGTCAACAGTGGTATCGGTCTGTAGAACTTAAAAAATCAACATTTCTTCACATGCACACACATGCATACACACATGCACAAATACACACACACACAGGCACACACGCACACACACACGCACGCAGACAAGGACTCTTCCTAAGAGAATGCATAAAACCGGTTCAGAGAGGTACTTGGAGCACACCAGGGATGATCTCCTGACGTTCGGTAGCTTGAGCATTTGGCATGTTTGCTGTTTCACCACTTCGGGTTCACTAGTCCTTAGTCTCAGCAACCAATCAGTGGTCTTGCTCAAGAAATCAGATTACATGTAACCCTTGAGTGGACCACGTAGCTGTCTAAGAACATGATTTCAATGCTCAATGAAGGTTACATGAACTGGACTGAAAACAGTTCACACAACTGTTGTACCTCCCTAAAGAAAGCTTGTAAACATCTGGTAACGGAGAATTAATGGGATAGTGTTTAAAATTGGCCAAAAAAGATCCAGAAACGTTTGGCCTTTCAGCACCCAAGGCTCCCAAAATATAATATTAAAACATCTCTGCTAGAGGGATCTCAGTCGTCTGAAAAACATCAGGCCTGAGTGGTTAGACCATTCTCCCCTAAAATCTTAAGAAGTGCAAGGAGTTTCCACACTCAGGAATTGCATAAGTTTTACCTTTCTTCAGAAAACAAAAATGGTGAATGATACAGAGGTAGCATAATTTACTAAACCAACTCTGAAGCCCAAACACAAAAGAGCAAGGTAATGTTCAAATGCTAACAGGAGAATTGCAAGAGGCTAAGACTTGTGGACTTGGGCCTGCTTGTACCTGCTTTTGGACACCTTATCATTCTCATCTCCTTTCTTATCACAAGGACATTGATACATCCAGGCTCCCCTTGGCCCAGTAGCATCTACGGCAACATCAACGATAGAATCTGGAGTCATCCACTGCAGGAAAATGAGGAAGAGATAGCTGAACACCGCCAGCAAAGCAAAAATGTAGCCTGTCACTGGGCCACAATGAGAGATGAGCCTGTTCAATCTCTTGTGCATTGGCAACACAGTTTCCTTCGACACACGCTCGTACACCTAGAAGAGAGAAGGTGACAATGAGCACTCTGAGCCACCACATGCCTGTAACAAAGGGTGATCCATGACCCACAATGACCAGGAGCATCTGGCAAGCACATGTTGAGAGAATCTCCCATGTTTGCTGTCACTTTGCACTGTGCTTACCACCGACTTAATTCTGGGCTAAACACAGAGTAGCACAGAGAGCAGTCAGCTGACTCCAGAATACCACAAGTCCTATAAGGTTAGAAGATGGTTTCAGCAGGCAAGCATACTTGAGTTGGGCCAATGCCTCAACAGGGTGAAGAAAGCGCTCACAAACGCCTAGCAGGCAGCACACACAATCACAGAACGTACTGAGGATGGATGGAGACACTACAGGGAAAGGGCTTCTACACTGCAAGTAAAGCAGGGAGGAGACAGGGTAGATGCTGAGCTGCAGAGTCAGTAAAAACAACGCTAAGGAGAACCAAGAGGACTGTGCTAAGAACTGGGGGTTGGTGCTTTCTCTGTAAAACGCTGCTCATCCCGCATCCTGAAAACCTTAGACGTGCAAACTTGTCTCCCTGGAAACTGGAGAAAGTCACAATGGGTGGCCTTCGAAGGCATGAGGCCTGTGTCTAGCTCTTCTACCCCGGGGACAATTTAAATACAAACACTTTAATCAGAATGATGTTGAGAGACTGAGGCCAATGGATTGTAACTAAAAAATAAAAGTAAAAATGTTCCTTATTAGCAGGAACTCTAACTTCATTTGGAGACAGGGTTTCGTGCAGCACAGACTGGCCTCAAATTCCATAGGTAGCTGAGGATAGTCCTGAAGTGCTCGTTTTGTTACTACCTCCAGAATGCTGGGCTCAGAGGTGTCTACCACCATGCCCAACTTTCCAAATTACTTTTCAATCAGTGTTCTAAGCAACCCAGTCAAATTAAAAGGAGTCGAAAAGGATCAAAATGTCTGTGAGGTAAAAGACAGAATAACTTTTTTGTCCATCTTCACTTGAGGTCAATTCATTTATTATCCTAAGTAATAAACAATTTACGACTATGAAGAGAACATAACTATTTTAAATAAGGATTTACTTTTTTCTGTTTATCTGTCTTTTTGAGATAGTATAGCAAAGAACTATCCTGGAACTCACTGTTCCGCCAGGTTGGCCTGAACTCATGGTCATCCTCCTGCCTCAGACTCCCAAGTGTAAATCACCATGCCGGACTGGACTTTTTTTCTTTTTTGCCCCCTTTTCTTTTTTATGAATATTTTTGTGGCACAAATTAGCAGAAATATAAAAGAAAAACATATAGGATGCTTTACTATTATCTCAAAGCAAAACTGTAAGAAAAAATACCATTACAAAAATGCTGGTTAGCACCTTTAACACTGGCTGATAAATCACCATTGCAATTCTTCCCTGAGTTGGCTTACTCAGCTCAGACTTTGGAGGTTTGCATGATGACAAAGTCAAATCACAATTTACAGAGCTATGATTTCAAATCAGGGTGGAGTCAAGATCACCAAAAAAACCTGTCTGGCCAAAGAGTCCTGCCAACCATAATCCAAACTGCATTTCTGTTCCACAAGGAACAAGTCAGAATTTAAGGCGTGGTTGGGGCGGTAAGCGGATGCAAGAATGAGTACGCAGTCTGAAGAAGCTGTCCACATGATTCTGACATGCACCCCCACGGGCAACTGGCACTCAGTCCAACTTCCAGAAAAAAAGGTACTTATTTCACTAAGTTGATATACCTCTTCAGTAAAAGTTATGTCTGTTTCCAACACCTTTTATATCAATGAAACATATAGTATATGTCTACTTTTAGAGATAGATCTCATAAACGAGAACTTGTATCTCAAACCAAGAAAGATTCTCCAGGCTGGACATCTACTGCTCCCTGTATTTAACACCCAAAGCATAAATCCCCGACTCTAAACTGCAACCCTCACCATGCTCCTCAACTCTCTTTCTGGTACAGGATTTACTGGTTTGCTTTTTTTCTTTTCTTTTCTTTTCTTTTAAGAAAGGGTTTCTCTGTGTAGTCTTGGCTTTCCTAGATCTAGGTCTGTAGATCAGACTGGCTTCATACTCACAGAGAGTCACCTGCCTAAGTCTCCCAAGTACTGAGACTGGGGACATGCACCAACACCGCCCGCCTGGTACAGGATCTCTATATACGAAGAAAGCAAGTTGTTTTCCTCAGCTTGGCAAGCGGTAACATGAGCAATGAGGCAGAAATAAACACAAGGGGAACCGAGCAGAATAAATACCACAGCATTTCCCACAATTGTCCTTTTGAAGGATCTGTCAATCCGGCATGTGTCTTTTTGGAAAGTCCCTGTGGCTCTTTTCTTATTGGTGACTATTTGTCCTTAATTTCACATATATTTTGAATTCTAATATAGTATCAATTGACCTAAATTTTTGATACTCCTTTGTGGCCTCGGTGTATCAGTCATCAGGAGAAGAATTCCAAGAGCTCTGGGAAGTATTCTGACTCGACATTCATAATTTAGAGCAGACACTGCCATCACCTACCCATTTGCTAGCAATAGGCCCTATGCGCTGCAGAATTAGAAACATCCCCAACACAAAGATGCCACTTCTTTTTCTGCTTCTGACTGCTGGAACTTCTAGAAACTTTTGTGACTTCTTTAGGGGGTTTAATGAAACTAGACTGTGTTGTTCCTATTGTCAGAGGCCGGGGCAGTGATTTCTGTAGAAAATCAGCCAAGCGTATGCACCAAACCTGATGCAGAAATAATTACTTCTTTCCTTTTGGAAGGGCTCATGCTCTTAAACCAAAACTCAAGGGGCAAGCCTGTTCACGAGAGAAAGCAAAGGTGCATGCAAACACGGAGGAACTCGCAAATCTTTTACCGACACGTGACCCACCTTCTCAGTTCGCTCTGCCACATTCCTCCAGGTGTAGAAAGCCTTTACTACATTGTGGATATTTTCTGGAGTTGGCAACGTTCCCGACTTCACTTGGAAAATAGCTTTTTCCAGGCCTTCACACAGAGATTTTACTGAAGGCTCACATAAAATAATAAGGTTTTCCGGAAGGACTTCAGGAATGCCACCAACCTTCGTGCTGACAACCTTGAAAAGACCAGAGAGAGCATGTGATGCACTGGGACCATTTCTCAGGAAAAGCGAAAGATCAAGCTAAACGATATTAATTTGGCATGTACTGCAAATACCGAATCCCACGAATCCCACAAGAGAAGCCCTTAGAATGTTTTACCTGCAGACCACAACTGGCGGCTTCCACGATTGCCATGCAGAATGCTTCAGTGAGGGAGGTGTTAAGAAAAATATGTCCTTGAACTAAGACATTTCTAAATTCCTTGTGTTCTAAAGCGCCCAAAAGTTGCACCCTAATTTTTGTAATGAGAGGAAGAAAAGGAAAGGTGTAAAAAAAATTTAAAAGTCATGACACAAAAGAAATTTAATTTCTAAGCCAAGCTTGTCATTTGTATTACTCTTATTGATACTAATGCTTCCTACCTCAAAAGATATGGCCAAACCCCAACATAATAGAAACAACTCTAGAAACCTGTTGGGTTACAGCTCATACAATGCAATTTCATCTTTTCCAAAACTAGTTTGTGTTTAATGAATATTATATTAATTTTTTTAAGACAGGATCTTACTATGTAGGTCTGGATGTCCTGGAACTCACTCCACAGACCAGGCTAGTCAAACTCACAGAGATCCGCCTGCCTCTGCCTCTTCCACCCAAGTACTGGGATTAAAGGCATGAACCACTACACCTAGCTAATGAACAAATTAATAACAGAATCATAATTAAATGTTTAAAAGTGTCATTTCTAAGTGGGGAAAAACCTTTTAAAAATCAGCACTTCATATAACATGCATTGTGTGTTAAAGAAATTATGGAGGAAAAGATATGTTCAAACTTGTATGTGTACAGCAATTTACATGACTAGATCATGACGCGTAAATCATAACTTAAGATGGCTTGGAAACCTGCAACCATTTCCAGCCAAGGTTCTCCCCCAACCCCGTGCCTCCAACTCCTGAACCCAAGTCAATATTCAGCTAAGGGACAAAAGCTGTGTATTCTGTAAGCTTTCTTATTTGGTAGAAATTCACACTAGAAACTAACATGCCTTCTATTTGCATGTCCCTTCTAAAGAGAAGCAGGAGCACAGATAAGTCAGGAGTGTGGTCAAAAGCAAACATGAACAACTGTCATTTTCACACCACAATGCCTTGGAAGCCGTTAATACCTGTCATGTAGTTGGTATCTTTCCCGTACTTCTTCCAAAATGATTCTCTTTGGCCCCTCTCCTCCAATTAGGAAATTTAATTCTTGGTATTTCTGACAGAGTTCAGGGATTATACCACTAAGCAAATCAGTCCCTGAAATCATAAAGTTAAATATCGGAAATATTAATATTTAACACTTAAAAAACTCACCAGAGTCCCTGAGAATCTACTCGTCTTAAGAATCAACTATAGCTAGCCTCCTTAAAATAGACATACCAAGCCTCTTAACCCCTTCTCAGAAGCGGAGAGTCGTCAACCAACTGCCATTGGTTCCCAAGAGTTACAACACCCGAAGATACAGGTACGGACATGCGTTGCTACTGCTACATACCCAAATCATGAGCAATCCTGTTTCAACTTTGTAGTCTTTAAGACATTCACTTGTCCATACTGCCTACTTGGAAATGGCAATGAAGATAGCTAACATTTGTTAGCTTTCTCCAGAGCACACAGCTGACTAGAAATCTAGGTCTCGCTCCAGCTTTAGTTTTTAAAACCCGTCCACCCTATCATGCCCTAGTAGATGCAGAAACATATCTCTAAAGTCCAAAGTCTCCAGCTATAAAAGTCAACAGGTCTATGACTCCACTTCTTGCAGCAGGAAAGGGCTAAGCAATCACCTTAGCTACTGCTTTCACTCTGTTGAGACTGCAGTTTATACAGGGAATTTCAGAATGAACACCTGGGAATGCAGGTGGCAGGACCTCGGCTGGAAGATCATTATAGTTCAGAGACCTAAGGCTATAGCTTCCTTTTGCTTTCAAAAAAGAAATGGTTTTCATCTAATATGTAAGCATAATCTCAGGAGATATAAAGCAATAGAATAAGGCACAGCCTACAGGTATAAAGAGTAGCTAGCTAAAGCCACAGTAAAGCTGACACTACTTGGGAACTTGGTTCATCGACAATTACCAACCATACGTTCAAAAGTAAACATGAAATAATCTATTGAGCCGAGTTTATTCAATTAAAAAAATGCATACACATAAATTTGCATATGCACACAAAGTCCATTTTTCCCATCAATCTTCCTCAAAATAGACAGACCAATTATAACGCACGATGGGAAAATACAGGTCGCATGTCTTTTCTTCATAGATTACAAACCCACACCTTCTTTCATATTGCATGAATTATGTGGATAATGATGAATCCCTATGGATTCTCATCCAGTGTTCTTTTGATCCAACTAAAAGGAACAATCAGATGGCGAGTGTGGTTTGTCATTGCCCAGTCACGTTACCCTGGCAAACACTCGGGTACTTCACCACTACACGTACAGTCTCAATTTGCACCCTCAGAATGGCCGTCCCCGCATTCATTAGGGATCCAAAGAAGTGAATTTCAAAAGACAAAGGAAATCCCTTTAGTCTTTACTTTGAGATACTGAACATAGAGATAAAAAATATTCGCTCCACGTATCTGACTTCTTTGGGGACATTTTCTGCTCTAAGCTTCAACCTGACAAGATAAACCATAACAAAATCATTTCTCCCACAGATTCTTTCCTTCGTAAGAAATTTTGCTTTGGCTATTGTGAGGTTTTGAAGTTGCCCGTGTCTCTGGAAGCTGCTCAAAATTTAGCCACTTTGTGCAATCACCAACGGGTTTTTCAAAATGACTATGTACACCAAAAATCAATTGAGTTGTAGGGTTCCTGAATGATGAAAGCTTACCATTAGCCATCCTCGTTTCCAGTCTACACACATCAACTGAATTGCTGGAGAGCCAGGAAATGCCTTAGAACCACTTAACATTTAGCTTCCTACACTTTCTCCTTTTCCTGCCTTTGAAAGAAAATATTAAGTGCCCATTCTTCATACAAAAAAGAAGGGAGCAATCATCACAGCTGTAGACAATGGCGACATTTACTGAACTGGCTATATTCACAATCTACTTCAAATGTACAGGGTCATTTAAACCTGATTTTAAAAAAAAAAACTTATACGCAACGGAGTCAGTCAGCACGATCAATGCTGTGTTATAGTACTCCAGGAATAAAGCAGGTTTTCCCCTCCTCACTATAAAACAAACAACCAAAAAGCAACAAGCTTCCTCTGGCTAGATTCTAAGATGACTTTAACACAAACCACACACACAAAATGACCACCAATCACCACATTTACACAAAATAGACCAAAAAACCCCTCTGATTCCAACTGACTTTAAAGCACAGTCCAACCATGTTTTAAGAACGTTCAGATCTGATCCAGGGTAACACTGGCCAGACCTTGACTCAAGAGCTGGACACATTTGTGATCTGTTACTTACTGTGTAACCTTGGGTGAGTTACTTACCCTCTCTGAGAACTGATTTTTTGTCTGTTACGTGCAGGTAAGATCTACCCTACAGTTGTTGGGGCAAGTGGGGTACTGTGCCATGCACAGGCTATCGACTGCAGAATACAAATGTTGTCTTTACCACTGCAGCAAGCAGCTGGAGGTGCCTGCACACACAGAGAACGGTGGGAAACCCTGACTAGATAGAAGAAGGTTCAGAAGCCAGCCTTTTCTCTACAAAAGCTAGGCAAGGACAACATGGCTTTATCCTCTTAATCTACTTCAATGGGCCTTAGAAATCTGGTCCACCCTAATTACAGTATTAGGAAGGAATGGATCATATCATAACTCTCACATGTGAGCTATGGACATGGCCTTTGCTCTTCACGTTACATTCTGCAGGCGCCTGGCCTATGGTGACAGTTCAGTATATCTGTTGAACTACTGAATTGAAAACAGGAACGACCATATTTTGACTCCATTCTTGCTAGTTCTGATGGTTAAACTACCACATTCACGAGATAAAGTAACATGTTTAACCTTTGTATGAGTAGCTGTAGAGATCTTCAATCACACAAACCGTCATACTTTCTCATCTATCTCAGCAAGGTAAGCTATCTGATTAAAAAAAATGGGGCAAAGTTTTAAAGTTATAATATATACATCACCAGTATCCCACAAAGGGTATAGAATACAGAATTCCACTCACATCATCTTGATTAAACAGCAAGACATGATTTCCTTTATCCCAGAGAATGTAACTGAGACCAAGTTTTCTAACTTAAGGGCGTTGTTCAGAAGTATGACAATCATCACCTATACCGACCACTGCCAGCTCCCAAATACACTGCTACATGACAGAGCATAGGCTGTTGGCATTTCTCCACAGATTCATCTTGTACCCATTTACCTTATGACTGTGTTGAATAATCTAAGTATCTATCACATAAGCTGACAAGTTTCTAAAAAGGCTCAATAGTTTGAAGGAGCCAAATAAATGAATGCCCCCCCCAAAAAAAAAACAGTCCTTGTCAGATGAGAGGTGACCTAAACTGGAGAGTAAAACTGAAAAAAAAAGTTTTTAATCCAGCCCATGGTTTCAAACATTCTAGTCCCCTCCTTTAAAGGAAACCCCGAATAGCAATGGTTGGCTCTGTGAAAGCACCCCTGCAAGACAGCGCGGCAGGATGCAGTGAGCTCATCCTCCAGTCCTAGAGCTCTCAAAGCTCCCTACAATTCGGCCATGTGTAAACGTTTCAAATTCAAATAGTTAAGGGGAGCAGGTAGCATTTGTTACTGACTTCCCGCCCCGCAAACCTTCAATGGTATTTCTGACTATCGGACAGCTTTTCACATAGCACCAGGAGACCAGTTCCATGTTAATAAGCAGGTGGCTTCATATGTGTAATAAAGACGAATGCTACATGGGACCATTAGTGCCACAGAAACTGAAAAACCAGCAGCAAGAACACAATACTCGGGAGAGATAACAGAAGTTGGAAGTGGAGGATAATCTAGGCAAAGATCTTTATAAGAGTTATCTCTGATCCATCACTAAGTTCCTGTTGTGACCCAAACAAATAAAAAAGGGATGCAGAACTATGAAGTGACCTATCTTTGATCAGCAATGAGCCAGGTTCTGACCCTGGGCCACCTACTCCTTCATCACTTGACTGCTTATATCAATGCCTTGCAGATGACCAGATAAAATCAGCAAGCCTCAGGACAGCAGGTGCCCAAAGGGCCTACTGATTTTGAATAACGCATACAGCAGTACAAAAGATAAGAAGTTACCAATAAGAACCGTCATTAGGGCCATCTCTGAAGAAAACAGTCACAGATGTGCTACGTGAACTTTGAAAAACTGCAATTAGGAAACCATTACTTCTGCAATCAAAAAGCAAAGGCCACACAGCACATTCTGTTCGGACTACCCATGCAGGGCTCCTGAGCGTTTACGAAGATCTGATCAGAGAACATTGTGTGAACGCTTTGGTTGTTGTTGTTCAGTGATCATTACAACATCAAAGTTTGGGGCAGCATTCGTAGCCACTCTATCCATTTCTCTTATTAGATGTATAAACTTAACATCCAGCCTTCCCTTGCAATAGTTACACGTCATTATAAAACCACCACCCAAAATAAAAAGGCAAGCAATCATAATATACAAGTATCAAACAGTTTTCTACAAGGAATAAAAAAAAGTCGTCAATGCAAATAGAGCTACTGTTTCATTACATTTTCTGTAAACAAGTCTGCTGACAACAACAATAGTTATTACACTATCTTGCCTCCTAAATGGCTCTGGAGTGAAGTCAGTAGGATCTACAGCGTTAGGAATGACGGACACTATTTCAGGATTCAGTGCTGCTCTTAGGACAGTGTTTTCCTAACTAGTATAAGAGACACAAATGATGTGGTTTGTGTCACAGAGAGACACAGTTAGAAGCTTGTTTGTGAGCACCGAGCTGACATCAGCAAATCCGAAAAGGGAATGGTCTGTGAAGACTGTCTGAAGCCCCATTGTCTTGGCGTGGAAGAGGGCATCATGGGCCATGGCAGAAAAAGAACTGTGGGAATGGATTATGGTAACTCTCTCCCGAACAAATATGTACCTGAGCAATGGCAGACTTTGAAAGAGAGTCGTGGCTGTGGATTGGTTGTACATGACTCTGAGAGGCAAGTAATAAACTTTGAGGCCATTGGTGAGGTAACGGATGCCCTTTCGATTTCCGTACGCATGGGTGACGATTATGACCTTGTGCCCCCTCTCAATGAGGCACTGAGAGAGCTGGTAAATGTGGCTTTCCACACCTCCCATGTTCGGGTAGAAAAAGTCAGACACCATGCATATATTGTGGGTGCAGGTCCTGTTGGTGGAAAAACTTCGAGGGCTAACCCGGGATGGCTTCACGGAGGGAGGCTGGCCATGCCCACCTCGTCTTCTATTAGCCATACTGACGTGGTTCAGGCATCAGTTCTCAAAACAAGCCAATTAAGAAATGTGTCTTTGGTCACCTGAAAGATAAAAACAGGACATCAGCTCAAGGCACATCCCATTTTCTATTCCAAATCCTGTAAGAAATAGGTGTAACGTTAAGGCAATTTTTAAAGTTTTCCCCCTAAATTTATTCATTGGTCATTTACTTGCTTAGCATGGTGACATGTTATATGGCAAAACTAGATCCTACAATGTGTTAACTGAGCTAGGAAACTGGTCCTTTTTTGGTTTTTTTGAGACAGGATTTCTCTGTGTAGCTTTGGTTCCTGTCCTGGAACTAGCTCTTGTAGACCAGGCTGGCCTCAAACTCACAGAGATCCACCTGCCTCTGCCTCCCGAGTGCTGGGATTAAAGGCGTGCGCCACCACCACCTGGCTTGGAAACTGGTACACTTTAAATGTTAGGCCATAGTACTTAATGGTTTGCCACAGTAACAAACCAATTCTTCCCAATAATTAAGCATATACCCATATGTTCCCCCTTTCCTCTTATCACTTTATCAGCGTCTACATCTTAAGTCACTATACATCCAACACTACACAGAGTTTTCTATATGCTATATGTGTCTAGTTGACACATCTAAATGAAGCATCAATTCTATAATACAAATGTAAATTCTAAAGCTTAAAGAAGTTAGAGGGAACACAATATGGCAGGTTTTTACCCATATTTTCTTAAACCAGATTTTATCTATATAGCTCACACTGGCCTTGAATTCTAATATTCCCAGCCTCTGCCTCCTGAGGGCTGGGATTACCGGCATGCACCACCACACCCCAGAATGTCCCTTACATTTGGACTATTTAAGTCACAGGACATGGTACAAGTGACACACAAATCTTTGACCTCAGCATATAAAATGTCTGATGGCTTTCACTTCTGTAGTTAGCACAGAAGTCACACAACTATTTGGCTAGAAGGACATGGGGGAAGCCAGGAATGGTGGCGCACACCTTTAATCCCAGCACTCAGGAGGCAGAGGGGCGTGGATCTCTGTGAGTTCAAGGCCAGCCTGGTCTACAGAGTGAGTTCCAGGACAACCAGAGCTACACAGAGAAATCCTGTCTCGAAAACAACCAAAAAAACTAAAACAAAAGGAGGACATGGGGGAGACAATAAAGAGAAAAAGTGCTTCCAAGCTACATGGAGAGGAAGGGACTCAGCCATCTCTATGTCCTGACCTGTGCCTAATCTCTAGGCAGACTATTAGCTAAATGCAGCCACCCAAGCAACCCCTAAAAAGACTCATAAAAGTATCACTAGTTAAGACTAGGAGCAGGTTCCAGAATTATACAGAATAGCACAAAGACTGTTGCTTTCTAGCGTTACCTTTTGTTCTGGATTATTATGAGGCAGAAAAGGATACTAAAACAGGCTAGGTTCTGAACCTAATTATACTGGCACATTGTCTATTTTTATTAAAAAAAATTTACAGAAACGTGGCTCATTCACTTATGTGAATGGCTACTTCTATGCTACAATGCAGAGAGGCTTTGAAAGAGATCATATGACCCATAGAGCCTAAAATATTTGCCATCTGGCTCCTCACAGAAAATGTCCCGATGGCTGCTGCGCAGTTCGGCTAGCGATCCAGTTTATCCATAGGGGTTCTGCTGGTTAGCTTTGTGGTTTCCACTAAAACACACCGGGAGCTAGAGGTTTCTCTTCAAGTATTACCTGGAACTCATGCTGCAGACCATCCAGCTTCTCCTTTCTTATTCAAGAATGCTGACACTCAAACTGCTCCCTTCTCTTTTCTGAGCCCCTTTTAGTTATGTAGGCCTTTCCTAAATGAGTGCCCTTCTTTCAGCACAGACTCTGGAAAGAAACACAGAACTGGGCATGGGCTATTTGTGTGGGCTCTTTCCTACCTCTTCTTTTTTTAAATTCTGGTTTTTTGAGACCGGGCTTCTCTATGTATCTCTGGCTGTCCTGGAACTTGCTCTGTAGACCAGGCTGGCTTTGAACTGAGAGATCTGCCTGTCTCTGCCTCCCAAGTGCTGGGATTAAAGGTGTGTGCCACCAACACCTGGAAGAAATGCTTCTTTAGGAGTCCCCTAAAGCTACGCTAATATGAAACGCTCATTCAAAACTCAGTTCAATAGATGCTTACACTTTTAACACTAGAGCCTTGGAGGTCTAAGATGGCAAAAATCCTTATATTAGATCTATAACGCTGTAAGAACTCAATGGAGAATTACTGTCCTAAAAGCTGAGTTTCAGGTCTCACTTGAAAACTATTTGTGTTGAGTTTCCCCAACAAACTCATCTATACTTCTAAATACTCTCGGAAACACAGAGTGGAGAGGCAAGGGAGGAGCATGGAGTTGGGAGGCAGAGGGTTAAAGGGCTCCCGAGCAGCTAAGACTGGGCTATGTGGGGGTACTCTGCCATATAAAACTGGAAAAAGAAGAAAAGAGAGAAGGTCGAACTTGCAACCAATAAATAAATAACGAAAGCAAGAAAACATCAAGTTTGCAGAAAGAAAGGAAAGTCTCGTTAACACTTTTAAGTAGCTTAACGCTTCTACTGCGGTGTGTCACCTAAATCTGAATCTTTAGTCCAATTCAGCTTTAAGAAATGAATGATAAGGAAAATAGAGTAATAAATCAAATGAAATTACCTGAAAGACTGTCACCCACTTCCAATGTTCTGTTAGAAGTCTGCCTGCCAGCAGGCTATCCTAAAATCTTTATTGCGTAAAAGCTCAACATATTGCATACTCATTGAATCTTAGCTTCTATAGGTTAAGGGAGGCTGTAAATCTGGTGAATTCTCACTCGAACGTTACAAGTTGAGCAGTCTGTCCAACGTAAATGACAAAGTCAAGAACGCCTCAAAATTCTCGATCATGGCCAGGGAACTCGCTTATTAGCAGAAGCTCCTGAGGCGCCTTAGAGCGGGATTGGACAGGGCTGAGGAATCAAGAGATCAGGACTTCAATCTAGTTCCAGGACAGCGCCCCCGCATGACTGCACTAGAGCCAAAGCGAGGGTCAGCCTGGGTCCATCAGTCACCCCTCCGAGATCAGGCAAGGTCTGAGCAGACCCAAAGGGAGTCAAAAAGCGTCCTGAGGTTCCAGTACCTTGCTCTACTAAACTCAGCCGAGGAACCGGCTCCAGCTCTCAATGAACCCTCAGCCCCATTCAACTCCGTCTCCCTCGGACCCGACTTCAGTGCCTCCGGCCGGGTGGGATTCATCTCCTCCACAGTTTGCAACGCTCTTACAAGAACGGCACAAGCTCGTCCGAAAGCGCGGCAGAACATTGTAAAGGACAGCCAAGACGCGCACTTACCCTCGAGTCCCATGGCCGCCTCTGTCCGGACCTCCTGCGGCTGTAAGCGGAATCCCGCCCCGCTGTTCCAAAGCACCAATCAGAAGCGTCCGCGACCCGAGCGCCGCGCCCCCTTGATAGCCAATCACATAGAAGTTCTGAATACACGTAGAAGAGAGACGCCCAGTCATTCCCAACTCTCCAGCGCCAGATCCTAGCGTCAGCGAGTGCTGGAGCACGTCTCCAAAGAGCTGCGGAAGGTCCCGGGCGGACGTACCCTAGTTGCCTAGTTACAGCGTCTCTTTTCAGGAAGCCCTGTCTCTCTCCGCCTCCTTCCAGTTAGAGAGACTTGCCAGAGGAAGGCTGGGGAAATCAGGGTCAGGGCAGTTTATGATCAGTACCTTAGCCTACTCAATCACGCTGGTTCTTATCACTCTGCACTCTGACACGGTTGCTAAATGCAATAAATAAAAGTACACGGATACGAAAAAGAACCCACAGCAAGTCAAAAACGAAATTATGAACTTTGAATTTCAGATCTACTTTTCTATGAATGTCCCAAAGATTGAGGACATTCCTTTTAAAAGTTCTGATTTGAGATTTTTGTCGTAGAACGCTACAGTCCAGGCGGGAAGAAATCTTAAGTATAACCTGAAATGCTCCCCTCCCAATTGTTGCAGTCCTCAGTCAAAAGTGTCTTGAGGTCTGGAGTCAGGTCATGACGAAGTGGTGCTTGGCTGAGAATGCAGACTCCATCTGATTGTTCTAGTTAGTGGTCACCCACTCTTTACAGTTGGTACTTGCAGTTCCTTGGCACTGCCACTTCTGTGCTTTCTAGACTAAATTCTTTTCTGAGCAACATTACCATCACCGTGACCGGCATCCTTTTGAAACTTGTGCTAAAGTTAAGGCTATTTTCTAAAAGTCAAAATAGCTGAGTTGAGTTAAATCTGGGGATGATTTTAATTGTAGTATTCTGCATGAACGACTTCGAAGCATGCATTCAGAGCAGCAGTTCCTAACCTGTGGGTCTCGACCCCTTTGGGGTCAAACCACCCTTTCACAGGGGTCACATATCAGATATCCTGCATGCCAGATCTTTCCATTATGATCCATCACAGTAGCAAAATTACAGTTATGAAGAAGCAATGAAACTAATTTTATGGTCAGCACAACACGAGGAACTGTACTAAAGGGTTTAAAGCATTAGGAAGGTTGAAAATCATTGCTTTAGAGAATGTTATTGAAAGCCACTAAAATTTGACTAAAATATTGTTGTCCAGTATGTTCTGATGATACTTAAAATATGAAAGCCAGAACCACTTGAACTATCAAATGTCCTAAACAGAAAAGATGTAAAATAGATGTAGGTATCATCTTCCCTTGAAATTTAGTTCTTTGCCAGTTCGTATGTAAATAAGCTCCCTTGGATAATTTTAGAGTTGGAAGGCATCACACATGCATTGAAAGCTTGCTAACTATATGCAAGTAGATGAAGGGAAAATCTGGCATGAGGACTGTTTCCAAGCCAAGATATAAACTGAAGCATTTGAGATGGGCGGTGGTGGCGCACGCCTTTCATGCTAGCACTCAGGAGGCAGAGACAGGTGGATCTCTGTGAGTTCGAGGCCAGCCTGGTCTACAGAGTGAGTTCCAGGACAGCCAGGGCTGTTACACAGAGAAACCCTGTCTCGAAAAACCAAAAAGGAAAAAAAATATAAACTAACGCATATAAAATGGACTATGAGAAAAGGAATTGCTAAATGTCATAAGAGAAGTGCAAGGAACATGCTGGGAATTTCAAGGCAAAGAATATTTCTCTCTGCTAGCATTTATGAAACAATGAGTAGAAGGTATCCATACAAGTTAAGAGCAAGAGCCCTTCAAGAAAACAATGAATGAGGATACAGAGGCAGATGCTTACTGTTAAGTGGATATTTGTGTGTAATTATACAAGAAAGAGATAGGGAAGAGATGGGGGCAGAATAATGGCATTGCCAGTAAGAATTAGTGCTTACGAAAATTTCCTGAAGAAAATATACTTGATGCTGACCCAGATTGCCAGCAAATGGGACATTTTTCAATCATTATTCTGTGACTCTTTTCCTTTTTCTGCTCCAAATAGAAAAATCGCATATAATATAAACGAAAAAGGTATATGCTTTGTTGTGTGGTTTTTTTTTTGGAACCCAACAGATACAGAATCAAAAGCTCAAACTCTTAAGACTAAAAGTTACATAAGCCCAAGACATTGTACTTGGTGGCAGTAAAATATGGACCAGTGGTTAGCTCCTGTACAATACTGGATATGGCAGGATCCATGTGTGACTATGGACAGAAACTAGTCTGTGAGAGACTTTTACATGGTGGCCTTCAATAAACCACCTGTCAATTGATACTTTATTCAACTCCCTCCTGCATCGAGTCTGAGATTTGACCTTGTGGCTTGCTTCACCAAAAATACTCTCAGCAACGGAAGTGCAGCAAATGCTTGCCAAGTGTTTACAGACTGGTCCGTGCCCTGTTGGAATCTTTCCCCTTGAAATCCAATGATCATGTACGTGAAGAAGCCCAAGCAAGGTGTTAAATGAGAACAGTCATAGGGAGAAAGGGGCTGAAGAATGAGACCCCCATTGGTCATCCCAGATTTAGAGAAGCTCTACTTGGATGGGATGACTTCAGCCTGTACTCTGCGGAGCAATATAACCTTCTAGTCAACCAACAGAATCAGCAGAAATAATAATCTTGAGAACGTCACTGCTGACTGTGGATACCAAGTTTTTCTGACATTTGTTACACAGCAATTGATAACTTGCCTGAATCTCATCTCCCTACTTGATAATGGATGTTGGTTTGCATGTTGGTACCTGTTTAGAGAAAGAATGGAGCTACTTAAAAAGTGATCTTCAGTATGCCATTGTCACTGCTAATGTGGTCTATGTCTCCTAGATATACTTTCATGGTGGTGAGAGAGAGGCATGCGCTAGCTCTCGGGGAGATTTCAAAACTTTAGAATAGATGTAATACTAAGAAAGACAAGACAAAAATGTAGCAAGGGAAATAGAATTTGGTCCAAATGCAATTAAAATAATAGACGAATGTGGAAAAAATGAAAATAAGTTTTAAAAAAAGTATGCCAAAATGAAACAAACATCAGCTGATAGTAGATAACCAATTAGAAAATTTGAAGAAGTTATTATTAATCTTTTTAAAACGTACATCTGGGGAGGAATGGAGTTGAGCAGTACCATGGTTGCCTAGCATGACCAAAGTTTTGACATTGATCCACACAGCAGGACAAGTAAATCAAAACGCTACATTTCCTCATAATGGTAAAGTTGAAGCTACACACCATTAAAAGCAAAGACGGTGAGCCAAAACAGTCCCTTCTTTTAGTTTTGTGTATTTTATCACAGCAACGAGAAACGTAAGAAATACAGAAAATTAGTACTTGGAAGTGGGGCGGTTGCTATGGTAAATCTGACCCTGTGGTTCTTAAGCCTTTGAAAAAGCCTAGAATGTGTGAGCAGAGCCTAGAAGACCATACTGTGGTAGCTTTAGATGCCAGCACTGCGGAGCAAACGCAAAGGCAGGTAGGTTTCTGTGAGTTGTAGGCCAGCCTACATAGTGAATGCCAGGCCAGTCAGAATTATACAGTAAGACTGTAATTGGGCTGGCAGAAATGAAGATACTCTAAAGAGACACTTGTGTCTCTCAGTTAAACTATCAGACTGTTGAAATAATGGACCCCAAAAAACTGAAAATTTCTCCAGAAAACTAGAGCTTGGAGAAGCCAAAAGAGCCTGTCAGAGGAGAAACTTGTCTCTTAGAAAGAAATGTCACGCTGTTTCAACTTTATCTGACTAAAATCCAGAGAATGATGTGTCTACAGTGGGCAGGACCACACCTTGACCAGGACTGCTTAGATGTGCATATCCTTGGCCCTCCATTTAAACTTGGATCTTACCTCAGGACTTGGAAGATGAAGACAGATTTGAGGGGTTTGCTGGACCCCTTTGTCCCTCTTCCTGATGTGGCCACATTGAAAACATGCGCTTTTCATTTGACTCTTTTAATTGACTTAGTGAGGACAGGTAGCCAGGCCTGAGTCAGGGCACAGGTTATGACCCTTAAGTTTGATAACAAGACCCTAAAGGAGAGAGAGAGAGAGAGAGAGAGAGAGAGAGAGAGAGAGAGAATCCTAGCACAATTAAAATTAAACATTACTGACACAGAGCTAATATTCCTTTCTTATATGAATATTATGAGTTAAAATAGCTAACAAGGGGGGCCCCGAACATGTACATAACCTTAAGGGGGAACGCTCATTCCTTTCCCTAGACGTTTTCTGGAACTCTCTTTTTGTGGTAAAGATGCAGCCCCACACGCCTGTCCTCAGGAGTGTCAGCTTTACTTTGTCAGTGTCACCCTGTCCCCAGGCCCCTTGGGAGCCACCCTGTAATCTCATTTAAGTTCCTTAGCAACTCCGAAATTATTAGCTTCAAAACTACACAAATCCTATACATGACTATTATTAAAGACAATGGGGTGTGAGTTTCTCAGAGAAGCCCACACCCATGTTCTCGGGTGTGACTTCCTTTCTTCTCACACATTTCTCTCCTTCCTTTAAACCTAGTGCTGAAGAAACTCTATATTCAAATGTCATTAAGAAACTCCAGCTCCACTTCATGCTGTGTCCCCCTAAAATTGTCTTCTGTGTCAAAGCTAAGGAACCTGTTTCACCAGAGCCAAAGTCCCTAAAAGGTTAGGGCAAACTCCCTAGGCTGTTTCAGGTGACAGCACAGAGCTGTGTCTTCATCTTGTCACGCACTGCTGGCAAATTCTGTTATGTTTTGGATAAGAATTTGGCTGCATTCTGCCCATATTCTGAGAACCCAAGTACGGCGGAATTCAAAAGTAATGGACTCACTTCTCTGGTGGAGGAGAACTCAAGACAGGCTAGGAATAAGACTGCTGCAGAGATGGCTCAGTGGTTAAGAGCACTGGCTGCTCTTCCAGAGGTTCTGAGTTCAATTCCCAGCAACCACATGGTGGCTTACAACCATTTGTAATGAGATCTGGCTCCCTCTTCTGGCATGTGGGCATACACGGAGGCAGAATGTTGTATACATAATAAATAAATAAATCTTTAAAAAAAAAGACTGTGGCATGTCTACAGCTCCCTACTGTTAACCCAGGTCCCCAGTGAGAGAAAGCAACCCATGAGCGCAGGAAAAGTGTAGGAAAATATGGAATTTGACAAGGAGAGGTGGTACTTACTGACAAGGAGGTGCTGAGGAAGCAGCTGTGATTGCTAGAGACAGCCGTGCTATTCAAGAGAAACCTCCTGCTCTGCTTTGAGACAACAGGAAAGATGCCATAGGGCAAAACACTAGCCACAGAAGACTTCGTCTTGTGAAAACCCAAGTCTGTTTAAAAGGAGAGTGAGTCTAAAGTAAGGATGCTATTGAGGAGGTTCCCTGGTCAGACACAAGCATGTAGGGAAGAGTTTCTCCAGGGTCAGTGCAGAGAGGCTGCTGCAAAACTGCCATCTGGGCCTGCCAGCCTCCAAGTCAAGCTGGTTGGTAGCATCATCCACATGATGTTGGTTTATGGGCAGCAAAGATGCAGGGTGAGGGGGTCATGGAGGCTTGTGCCGAGGTTCCAGAAAGCCAACAAAGCTGGCCTATGTGGCAAGGTTGAATTCCCTGCCAAGAGGCTCTGAAAACACAAATTGCCATGGAAATCCCAGGGTGTCTCAGATAGCCACCGAAGAAAGTGGCATGCAGGGAGTAGAACCAGCAAAGAGAGACTGCGTATGTTGTGCACAGCAGAAGTGGAGTGGCAGAACTGAGCCAGTGGTTCTCAACCTCCCTAACACTGCAACCCTTTAATACACTTCCTCATGTTGCGGTGATCCCCAACCATAAGATCTTTTCGTTGTTACTTCCTAACTGTAACCTTGCTACTGGTATGTTATGTAATGTAAATACCTGATATACAAAGTTGCTGCTGTTCTGTTATGTAATGTCAATGCCTGATGGGTTCGAGACCCCCAGATTGAGAATTACCTTTGGAATCTGTATGATTCTGCCATAACTCCATATATCCATCATGAAGCTGTGGGATTCAGTGTTTGACATGGTGAGCTTTGGTCTCCCTTTGATCTGTTATGCTATTTCCTTCTTATGCCTCCAATCCCTCCGTTTTGGAATGGGAATGCTTCCTCCACACCACTGCATATTGGAAGTATGTGATTTATTTTTTATTTTGTAGGGCTTCACAGTTAAGAGATCACCCGAATCGCAGAAGAGACTCTGTACTTACACTTTGAATAGTGCTAGAAATGTTCTCCTTATCGTTCAGTTCTTTGAAATTAAAATATAATTATATCATCTTCCTTTTCCTCCCTATAGTCTCTCCCACCACCATACTCAAATGTTGGGCCACTGTCCTCTTTTTCTTTAATTGTTGTTGATAAATATATTTTGATGTATATATATATATTCTGTATGTTTACATATATATTTTTGTCTATATATCATATAAATCCCTAAATATGTAACTAAAACCTGTTCAGTCTATTTAATATTACTTGTATGTTGACCACTTGGAATTGGAGAGCCAATTAGAGAGCTCCTGCTCTCAGCATTCCTTAGTTGCCTGTAGCTCTGTCCAGGACCTGAGATTCTGTGAGCTTTACCCCGTCCACCTTCGCAAGTCTGTAGTTGTTATCCTGATTTAGGTCTTGTTTAGGCACTTATGTTGTTGAGATTCATGGGTGTAGATTCCCTGACATTTCTACGGGGCACCATCTCACAGAAGACATCCTGTTCCTCTGACCCTTACAATCTTACTGTCCCCTCTTCTCAAGCGTTCCTGAGCCTTGGGTGCAGGAGTTGTGTTATAAATGGTGTTGGTGTTGGGTACCACTCAATGGCTTGTTCTCTGCATTATTATTGGTTGTGATTTTCCGTAATGGTCTCTGTGTATTGCAAGAGACATTTCTTTAGAAAGCTGAGGGCTGAAAGCTAGACTTACCCTTGAGTATAAGGGTACATATTTAGAATGCGGTTGGGAATTATACTGGTTTAGGAAAGTGGTCATTGTAGGTTCTTCTATAAGATCTGTGACAACTACTCAGGGCTGGCTTGGCTAGATTTCCAGCACCAGGCATGATTTCTCTTCTGTTGATTGGGCTTTCAGTTCAATTAGAGAACTGTTGGTTATTGCCAAGCTGCAAGGTGGATTGCACCCTAGGTGTGATTAAGCCATGATGGTTACTGTTGTAATTCATAAGTGTCATTGCTGAGTAGGACTATTGGTTGCTTTCCTCCTTTGGAATCTCTCATAGTTCCTTTTGGTACCCCCAAAAGCTAGTCCTCAAGGAGTAGGCTTTCAAGTCAGATCCAACTTAGGTCCTCTCAGCCGTGTGCCTGAAGTGCATGGTGTCTTCAGCATTAGGAACTTAACATCCATTTCTGGGGGTGGGGCAAAAAGAATGGTAACAACAGGCTATACTATTTTCGGAGTATATTTGACAAAGCTGACCAACAACTCCAAAGAGGATTTCTCACTCCTGGGGTTGGGGTTCTGTTTTTCCCATGCCCCCTCTGTCATGGAACTACAGACTTTTTCACTTGAACTGAATGCACTTTGTATCATGAGAAGGCTATGAGCCTATGAGGCCAAGAAAAAGAGTGTTATTACTTAAAATCAACACGTTTTGGTGTCAAGTTGACAAGGAGTGACTTTGCAATGGTTAGTATTGTCAACTTGGTAGGGTCTACAGTCACCTAGAAGAGAAACTCTTCAGTATGTCTGTGAAGGAGTTTCTAGATCTGTTCAACTAAGAGAGTGTAGTAATATGGGGCGGCAGGGCTGCGTCCCCCACACCCGGCCGCCCACATGGCTAGCTTATGCCCCAAAATAATTACACAGACACTGTATTCTTTTAATCACTGCTTGGCCCATTCTCTTCTAGGCTAATTCTCACATATTAATTTAACCCATTTCTAATCATCTGTATGTAGCACCCCAAGGTGCGCTTACCGGGGAGATTCTAGCCTAGTCCATCCTGGGTCGGAGCTTCATCCCGGGAGAAGGGCATGGCGTCTCTCTCTGAGGCATCTGCTCCCGAGAGAGCTGTGGAGTCTCTGACCTCACTTCCTCTTCCTCCCAGTGTTCTGTCCTGTTTTCTCCTCCCACCTATCCTCTAACCAATAAAATGGGCCAGGGCAGTGCCTTTATTAGCCAATGACCTTCCTCCATCATTTCCCCTTTTTCGGTTTAAACAAAAAAAAAAGGATTTAACATAGCAAAATTACATATAACAAAACAGTTATCAAGTAAAAGTTACAATAATCTTTATCATAACTAAGGAAAACTATAACTATAACTAACTATTCTTAACTCCATCAAAGACTCCAGAAAGATATATTACCTAAGTAAACAAGAACTAAGAAACTTAGTTCTAGAAATGACAAAGACATCTCGCTGCCTGGACAGTCACCCAACGTTCTTTTGTACCGTTGGGGCATCCATCTTCAGCCTTCAGGCCCATGGTATCCAGCAGACATTTCCATAAAGCAGGAAAATTCAAAGTCAGTTCAGTCACTATCTGTTGTGTCCTGCAGAATGTCTCGCAGACTCTTTCAAAATGAATCAGGAACCCCGAAAGATCATCTCACCTTAGGCAAGTTCAGTAGTCCTCTCTCTGCGGGTTCTCTGTGTCCAGTTTATGCAATAGTCCAGGCAAGAGCAGTTTCTTGCCCAAATGGCTATCAAACTCCATAAGGTGCCTCTTCGATGCCCATCTTCCTCTTGAAGTAGATTGGTGCTGCCAGGAGCAGACGTGTCTCATTGTCATGAAAAGTCCTCAGTTATTAAAACATTAAATGTCCTATTCTGTAATCTTTGAAAGACATGAAGAATGTCTATCTAAAATATATCTCTATATATCTAGAAAATCTAACTAACATGACTATAATCTTTACTATTATCGATGATTATCCATTAACAACCTATATTTCTTAATTATACAGTACATATTTAAATGAACTGCACAATCACAATACCTTAATCAAAATCAGAAACACTTATACATATAACAAAATTGACCTTAAATCTCTATCAATAAAGCAAAATCTATACTAATGCAAATTATTCATACCTATATCATATCCCCCTTTAAATGTAAAAGAACGTTTATAAACCATATTTGGGAACATGGGCGCAGTTATTTCTCTCCAAACTGCTTCCTGCTGAATGGGGGCGTCGTTAATTAGGTCTTTCACGGTATAACCTGTTTGCTAGTTTCATCTCAGTTGGCAGTTGAGCGAAGCAATTTTCTGAAGGTGTTCACACCAACCCTTCAGGAGGGCGTGGTCCATCATACCACATCGGAATAGAAGAAGTGAACAGCGTCTCATCCTCTGTGAAAACAAAATAAGAAACTCTTTTCCAAAGTATCATATCCTTAGATCCAAATTTTGAAATCATACCCTCATGATATCCGTTCTGGTTCCACTTGGCAGCCCATATAATGAAATGTCTCTCTGTACTTAGCTCCTTCACAGTCAAAAAATTTAAAGAAAACACAATGTACATAATCCAGACTCTCTGTGAATTTTCCATTTTTACGTGGCTTATTTTTTACTCTATCACTTTACTTTATTCTGTCTCTTTAAAGACTTTACCTTTTTTTTAACATTAACTTTATTTTCTATATTTTTTTTTCTTCTCTCTCTCAAGCCTACGTACATTCATCCAACAGTGTGACTCATTTAGTGGTCTGAATCTGTCCTATTGTGAATCAATTTTTTACTATCCAGGAGCACTTTTGATTTGCGCCTTTAAATCACTAGGCGCTTAAGAATCTAAGCTGTGACATTCCTAGGTTAACTTTTTGCTTTTTGAGCGTATATCTTTGACCTGGAATAACCCTGTAGACCAGGCTGTCTTTGAACTCTCAGAGATCCGCCTGTCTCTGCCTCCCAGGCATTCGGGATTAAAGGTGTACACTACTACACCTTGAACGAACTCACAGAGATCTGTTTGCCTCTACCTTCTAGGTACTGGGATTAAAGGCGTGTGCTACCACACATAACAACTCTCTTCCTTTTTTTGTTTTTTACTTCAAGAACTTCAACTTTTAGTCTGCATATATTTTTAACACACTGTAAACCATTCAGAAATTTTCTCTGTCTTTGAATCTCTCTTTACTGTATATCTCTCTTTTTCTGACCACACGAGTCTTTAATTTACCAAGCAATATCAGTAGGATTAAAGGCGTGGCTTTGCAGGCTGGATCCAGTCCATTCCTTAGCTTTCCAGCCTCGTGGCGGATATACAGGCTGTAGCCATGTTTACTGCAACAACTGTGTATGGCATTTCAAGGTCCCTGCCAGCAAGTGAGCTACAACAGACAACACTCAAGTCCTCTCTTGGTAGCCGGCCCTCCTGCCTCAAATAGTCAGAGTTTGCCCTGGCAGGACAGCCCAGAAAGCCGGCATTTTTAAACGGCGCAGCTTTTTTCCTGCTACGGCTGAAAACCGAAAAGCATGCGTTCAGCTTTTCGTCAACACTGTTTAAGTGTTTCGTGGCAGGACCTCTTAATGAGCTGCAGGCTTTGCAGCTAAAGCTGAGTCAGGAAGCCTCTCTTAGATGAGGCGCTTGCTTGCCTCTAGCAAGCAGAGTAGAACCGAGAAATTGCTGCTACCAAGAAACCAGGCACAATGCTTTCATTTTGTTCTAGAATTACTTCCCAAGCTGTCTCAGGCTTTATGTGGAAGCAGTTGTCCACGTGGGCGCCATATGAAGTAATAAGGGCAGCGGGGCTGCGTTCCCAGAACCCCGGCCGCCTGCTTGGCTAGCTTATGCCCCAAAATAATTACACAGACACTGTATTCTTTTAATCACTGCTTGGCCCATTCTCTTCTAGGCTAATTCTCACATATTAATTTAACCCATTTCTAATCATCTGTATGTAGCACCCCAAGGTGCGCTTACCGGGGAGATTCTAGCCTAGTCCATCCTGGGTCGGAGCTTCATCCCGGGAGAAGGGCATGGCGTCTCTCTCTGAGGCATCTGCTCCCGAGAGAGCTGTGGAGTCTCTGACCTCACTTCCTCTTCCTCCCAGTGTTCTGTCCTGTTTTCTCCTCCCACCTATCCTCTAACCAATAAAATGGGCCAGGGCAGTGCCTTTATTAGCCAATGACCTTCCTCCATCAAGAGAGGAAGCCTCACTGTAGCAGTTGACAATACTATTCCTTGGCCGTGGATGTCAGATTGAGTTAGAAAGACAGTTCGCTGAACACCATCCAACCCTGTCTGTTTCCTAAATGCAGGCCTAACACAGTCCGGACTTCTGCCACTATGCCTACTCTTTGCATGATCTTCAAATTGTGAGCCAAAGTATACCCTTCCTTCCTTCCTTAAGTTGCTTTTGTTATTTCTCTTGTTGCAGCAACAAAAAAAGTAAGTAGCGAAGTGAGATTTGGTTGAGCAGTGCCTTCCTCCATGTTTTAGTTCCTGGTTTTGAAGATTTTGCAATGATCTTTTTTCCCTAAGAAGGATGTCATGGAAAGGTGGGTAGGAGTAAAATTGTCTAGGACCCTGCATGTTTAACACGTGCTTTTCATCCTTTCAAGTTTATTCATACTTCCTGAAGCAAATAATGTTCTCTGAAATGTCATACTTTGTTCTTGACATAGACATGTTTTCATTGTTGGTTCTCTGCAGACCAAGCTGGCCTCAAACTCAGAGATCCACCTGCCTCTGCCTCCCTTGTACCAGCATTAAAGTGTGCCCCACTAGGCCTGGCATACTTTAGGGTTTTTAAAGGTTTATTTTCATCTTATGTGTATACGCGCGTTGCTCGACATGTATGGATGTGCATCGCATGCATTCAGTGCCTGTGGATGTCAGAAGAGGGTGTTAGATCTCTTGGAGCTAGAGCTAGAGATGGTTGTTAGACACCGTGCAGATGCTGGAAACCAAACCTGGGTCCTCTGCAAGTGTAGCAAGTGCTTTTAACCACCACATCATCTCTCCGGCCCCAGAATTTTTGATTTCTCTTTTATTACAATTTTGTACATCTACATTATACATACTGACTACTCTCACTCTTCCACTGTTTCTGTCCCCTTTTCACACCTCTCTCTCTCTCTCTCTCTCTCTCTCTCTCTCTCACTCACACACACACACATGATTTTTTTTAGAATGTCTTATAGACTGTATGTGGTTGACGTAGTCCAAAAATAGCTGTCTTCCGACAGACAGGCCAAGAATCTGACAGATGTTCCGTCCACAGAATCAGATGTCTCAGCAGTCCCAGTCTAGTGCTGAAGTCACAGAGGATCCCTAGAGAGCCGCGAATCTTCAGTCTGTGTCGGAATCCCCAAACTTATGTTCCAATAACAACGAATGAATAGCTCAGCAATAGGATAGATGAGCTTTGCCAGCAAGAGTGAGGGCAAGGAGGAAAAAAAGTAAAAGCTTCCTTTTTCTCTGCCTTTGTGTGTGTGTGTGGGGGGGGTGCCATCAGAAAGGGTGGCCCAGACATAAGTTGGGTCTCCCCACCTCAAATGACTCAATCAAGAAAATCCCCCAGATGCTAGCCCAGCTGCTTACTGTAGCTAATTCCAGATAGCAGTCAAGTTGACAACCATGATTAGCCATCACAGTAAGGGACAAAAGAGCTAATCAGGGTTCTGAGCCCAGGCCTGGGACATGCTGATGTGACTGGACAGTTTTCCTGAGTATCACTCTTGCCACAGCTAGTTTCACTCGTTTTTAGGTCTCTTTTCTTGGATCTCGATGCTCTCCAGAGAAATACTTTCCAGGTTCAGGCCTGACTGCCAGGATGCTGGGTAGGTACGCACAGAGGAACAATGGCAGGATGTCTGAGTACTTGGTGGGCACACGTCCACTTACTCCTCTTATTGTCAGTTCAGTATCCAGTTCCTCTGCATTCCCGATGTCCTCAACCCAGGTACTCGGTGTCACTCCACAATATTAGTAAATTATCTTTTGCCTGGAGAGACAATCAGCCCACTACAGGGTATGAAAAAAAATCCAACGGTTTCCTCCATGGATTGCAGACCTTTACTAAAGGAAGTATTGGGGACACCAATTTCTCCATCTTTAGGGGACTCAGCTCTCTATACTGTTGGTTTAAAGTTTCTATTCCTGTCTGCCAAATTATTTACAAGTCACCCATGTGATCCTTCAGAATGCTTTGTCAAGAGTCTCACCCACTCTGTCCTCGTGGGTTTGTGCTTCCTTGTAAAAATATCTTGAAGGAGAAGGGGTTTAAGAGGGCTTGCTCCTCTTTCAGTAGGTAGGAGTTCAAATCTTATCACCCAAGTTGGATAATTCACAACCATCTGCAACTCCAGGGGATACAACATCCTTTACTAACTCTCTCTCTCTCTCTCTCTCTCTCTCTCTCTCTCTCTCTCACACACACACACACACACACACACACACACACACACATTTAAAATAACCAAATAAATCTTTTAAAAATCTGTTTACTCTCTCTCTCACACACAAAAAAAATTTAAAATAACCAAATATATCTTTTAAAAATCTGTTTTCTCTCTCTCTCTCTCTCTCTCTCTCTCTCTCTCTCTCTCACACACACACACACACACACACACACACACAAATTTAAAATAATCAAATAAATCTTTTAAAAATCGGTTTACTCTTGGGAGTGTTTACTCATGGCATTGCAAGAAAACCCAAGTACATAAACTTGTTTTCCATTTTTCTATTTATTTATGTATTTATTTTTGAGACAAGGCCTGGGTGGCCTGGAACTTGCAATGTAGACTAGGCTGACCTTGAACTCAGAGATCTGTCTACCTCTGCCTCCTGAGTACTGGAATTAAAGGTGGGCACCGCCATGTCTGGCACATGAACTAATTCTTATGCACTATCCTTACTCAAGGTCCATGCAGTTAACTCTAAAATGTTACTGATATGCCAATAAATATGCTCATAATGGCTTGATTGCTAAAATTTAAGTAAATAAAAAAACTGAAATAAAGGAAGGACATGACTACTCCTAAGGTATGGAGAAGATTTTAATTGTAGCTATAAGGGAAAAAGCAGGCAGAGGGAAGAGTCTGGGCTGAACACGGCCAGCAGACTAAACCAGACCATGAGACGAGAGAGGGAGACAGGGGGCAAAAGAGGAGTCACTGACAAGCAGAGGTATCCTGGGCCAAGAGACCAAGACAGGTGGCAGCCAAAATGACTGAGTTATATAGGGATCAGACTGGGGGAAGGAAAGCAGAAGCCCACCTTTTGGAAAGAGAGGTTTAGGATAGGATAGGATAGGATAGGGGTAAGAAGTAGTGGGAATAGCCATGGGTACTTGTCCTGGATTTGAGACCTAACATTTCAGCCTTTAGTTAATAATAAGGAGTGATATAATCTCTTCTATAATGGTTTCCTAGTGAAATTGGGGAAGCATTATTGGGTCCCACAAAGGCTGAAATGCCAGTCAAGAAGCTGGGAAGTGAGGGAGTCAGGTAATAAACAGAAACATTTATTTTTTTGCTCACTGCCCAGTGGGGCTATCTGGGACTAGCAAAGTACAGGCTGCCTTGATGTTGTCTGGAATGCCACTCCAAAGCAAGGTTCAGACTGGTAGACAAGGGCATTTGAACAAAGCAGATGTTGTTTGGACACCCTGGTGGGTCACTTTGATCAGGGCAGGCACAGTTTCTTGGAAATGTTTATGTGAATGCAGCCCCTAGTTAGGTCCTGTCTAAAGTGGAGTTATTTCTCAAAATGGAGTTTGTTCTGCTCCTTCACATATAATGTGTTTAAATAGAACATCATCTACCAAAAAGGGCAGGGTTACAAAACTGGCCAGTGGGTCATTGCTTAAAATACCTCTGTTTTAAAACAAATAGCATCAGTGATGAAATGACCATGGGCTAATTGTTTATTAAGTTATTGCAAGGATGAACTATCAGAAGATTTGGGGATATTTGTAATCTGGTAAACATTTTGAGAACTGATCCTTCATTAAGTTCTTATCAAGCTTCATTAAGTTCTTATCAAGAGTGGCAGCATTGGAATAATTCAGATATTCATGTCATCTAGCAGAGTCTGAACAATACGAGTTGTGTAAAGTTACTCGGCATTATTTTAGAGAAGTTTTCTTCACTGACCATAAAAATCAGTAAAAAGATGTTCTGTTTATTCATTCTTTATTAAGAGTTTGCTTTATGCAAAGCTTTGTTTTCACACAAAATGCCAATTCCATTAATTTCCCAATTTTACTGTGCTGTGAAATGCTTTAATTGCCTTAGCGTGAACTGTTTGGCCGTGCCATTTTACTAAGTGTCTCAGCAAGTATCTCGGTGTTCACCATTATGCTGCCCAGTTTGCTACAGTCTCCAAAGGCCTTACCACCACATTGCTTTGGTCACAGATTTACGATGACCGCCACGCACACTGGCCCCGTGACTTACATAATCAGGGACATCGTGTGTTGCTATCGCTTGTGGTTTGCTTTACACTCTTAGAGATGACCATCATATTGGATTTTTTTGGCAAGTTGAGAATTTTCAAGTAATGTTCTACAACTATTAGTACGGCAGATATTCCCACGCAGTGACCAGTGAACTTGGATGAGCAAAATAGCAGCTATTCTAGCCTTCACTGTGAACGTGATTGGATCTGGAATCACCTGGGTGTGTCTGTGAGGGTGTTTTCAGAGAGGTTTACCCAAATCAGGAAGACCTACTCTGAATGCTGATAGCCCTGGGCCATGGGCTGGCTCACAAACTGAGTAAATAGGAGTGAAGGATCTGAGCGCCAGCACTCTCTCTCTCTCTCTCTCTCTCTCTCTCTGCTTCCTGACTTGATGTGACCAACTGCTTCATGCCCCAGCCGCCATGAAATTCCCCACCATGACAGACTGTACCCTCAAAACCCTGAATCCAAATACACCCTGTTTCCTGAAAGTTGCTTCTGTGAAGGCATTTGCTGGGTCACAGCAATGACAAAAGACGGATAGTACACATGTGAGGGGTGAAGCTATGTTTGAAGTTTAAATGACTGTGCTTAAGAGATCCATAAAACGAAAATGCCTCTAACCTGTAAGCCCCACTCGCCCAAGGAGAAATAACTTCCCGGAATGCTGGGGGCTGTTGGTAATGTAAGATAACAAGTCATGTGCCATGTGTTTTCACTTCTAGAAACACGTGTGGTTGCACCACCTGCACAAGATATGTGCTTGATCACATGTAGGAGGAATGCACATAGGTGGGAAGTATGTCAAGAGGTATGCTTGCCCCTAATTGGACAAAGGTGGGAAGTATGTAGCCTTGTGGCTTTTTATAAATACTGGACTAACATTAATTTGTGCTCATTCTCTGGGAAACCCAGGTATGGACCTGGCCAATGTCCATCTTTCTAGCCAGTATTTAATAAAGCTTACTTCAAAGCTGGGTGGTGGTGGTGCATGCTTTTAATCCCAGCCTTCTGGAGGCAGAGGCAGGCAGATCTCTGCTAGTTCAAAGCCAGCTTGGTCTACAAAGCCAGTTCCAGGACAGCCAGGGTTACATAGAGAATCCCTGCCTCGAAACCAAAACAACAACAACAACAACAACAACAAACCAAAAAAAAACCCCAAAAAACAAACCTTGCTTCAAATCACACCCTCCAGAACTATCCCCATCCTGACCAGCCATTGGGGGATCAAGTACAACCTCTTGATGATTGTTGGGAATTGAAGAGGAAAGGATTGTCCGGCTTACTGACCCCAGCCTCATGACTTCTTGTGATATCTCCCTGTAAATTGTATTTAAGGAGCCAGAGCCACTTTTAGCCAAAAAACAGTTAGTCCAAGGATTTGATAAAAACAGAAAACATTTCAGAGGCCTCAAATTTATAGGATTTGTCCAAAATTATCTTTCTATCAGATAGGACCTTTGATTTGTAAAGTGTATTATATTGCTCAATATTTTTCACTACTCATAATTCAAATGGAATGAGGAAGCTGAAATTCAATGAGCTTGTTCCACCTGACAATGAGATTACGAGGTGAAGTTTATCCTTAGATTTATGCCTTTTTTCCTCATTGGTGACTTAACCTCTCTCTTTTTGAAGCTACCAGTAATGAGCTGAGGGCTGAGACGATGGCTCAGTGCTTACAAGCATCTGTTGTTCTTGCAAAGGACCCGGGTTCAGTTTCTAGTGCCCACAAGGCAGTTAACAACTGTCTCTAACTCCAATTCCAGGGGCTCCAACAGCCTCTTCTGGCCTCCTGGGGCACCAGAAAATGTGAACAACACATACATGCATGCAAGTAAAATGCTCATAAAAGAAAATCTAAAAGTCCATTTTGAAAATGAGTGAGCCAAGTGAGTCATCCACCTCTGTGTCATCGGAACACTTGGACTGCCCTCTGGCTCCATCATCAGGGGAGCTCCAGCAATTACCTTGGAAGAGTGCATGGTGGGAGGATGGGGGAATGAGATGCCCAGACAGGACACTGAAGGCTAAGTGCATTTTCTAAAGCCTAGTTGGTGTGAGCCCTTTCAGAAACCTGATTAAGAAAAAAACGAGAAGGGAGAAGCCATCAGCACTGTGGACACAGACAAAGAACGCAAGCATTCAACAAGAGAGGAGTTACTGGGCCAGTAGCGGCAAGGGATGGAGCAAGGATAGTCACAGCAGGATCGGACTACTTCTGACATCCAGGGGGAACCCTAAGCAAGCCAGTAGAATCTCTTGCTTTCAGCTACCTGTCTGCAGCTGACTGCAAAGCTCACTAATTCTGGAGGCTGTGCAGCCCAGAATGTTATTAACACCACCCCATCTCTGCTGTACATGACCCTTCTGACCTGCGGGTCATGGTAGTAGGATGCCTAGCGCACTTCCCAGGGATTTAAAGGCTGCTTATGTTGTGCCTTCCAAGTAGTCCCGTGGGCCTGCGCAGAAGTCCCATGTGTGTGACCTTTCGAGGTGTGGGGTGTGTCTGAAAGCTCCACTCACGGAGCTTGCTAATATCATGGGTCTTGCTAAGACTCTTGTTTTATGAACAAGTGTTCTATGGAGAGCCACGAAAATTAATTACATTTTCATAGAGTGTTCACTGTGCTCCATCTGATCACTAGATCACCTTTCAGCCTACTTCTTTATCCCATAACTATCCCTGTGCCCTCTCCTCTGGAAGACAGGCTTGAGATGTAGGTGGCACCCTTCCACATTTCACTGCCACTTCATGAATACACACTCTTTTTGCAAAATTCATTGTTTTGGGATGAGCAGATGCTTCGTGGAACTGTACAAGGGACAATCCATAGCTAGGGAGAGACACACACACACACACACAGAGAGAGAGAGAGAGAGAGAGAGAGAGAGAGAGAGAGAGAGAGAGAGAGAGAGAAAAGGAAAAGGAGGAGGAGGAGGAGGAGGAGGAGGAGGAGGAGGAGGGGGAGGAGGAGGAGGAGAGGAAAAGAAAGAAGTAAAGAGAAAAATCAGGGATTAGTAATAAAGCCAGGAAGTATTGAAAGGCCCCAACCTACAAGCTTCAGACAACTTCAAAAAAAAAGGGGAGAAACCAGGGACTGCTTAGCAAATTTAAAGAGGAAGGGCAGGGTTTAGGCCGGTATCCACCACCACCACTGCAGGGTTATGTTTCTTTATCATTATCTTTCTCCTTGTGACTCTCCTGCCCCAGAGTGGTCTGACCTGAGTGAGGAATTTCAGTAACGCACTTAGGATCAGGAAATTCTCCAATCCCACAAGGGTTATGGTAGAGTGGACAGACAGATCTGAACACAGAGTTGTGTGGTAACAGCTGTCATGGCATGTGTGTGTTTGGCTCCCTGTTTTATATGTGCGCATACTCAGAGAGATCAATTTAAGGTGTTTGATAAGTAATACCGCTAGTGCTATTTGATTTCCTCTGATGAACCAAAACCAGGAAATTATATGTAGGGGCACTTTAGGCACAGAAAAGAAAAAAGAAAGACCTTGTGCTCCCTTCCTGGGCAGCTAAGGGAACAAAGAGAAGAATCACGCTGCCCCCCAAGTTGACATGTGGATGGGACTGAAAGATGAGCACGTGCAAACACACTCAGGGGTACAGGCTTTTAGAGGAATCACAAATAGGCAAATGCCATGAGCGGGGGCTGGAGAAAGCTTCAGCAGTTGAGAGCACTGACTGTTTTCCCAGAGGACCTGGGTTCAATTCCCAGCACCCACATGGTGGCTCACAAGCAAATTTAACTCCCAGGGAATCTGGAGCCCTCTTTTGGCCTCCAAGGGAACAACATGCACATGGGACACACAAATACAAAGCACATACATGGGCGTGCACACACCTACACACACAGGTTTTGTTTGCTTAATCCCAGATGGTGGGGAGATTTCAGCATTGTTAGGTTCTTCTGCCTAAAAGGATGATGGTCCAGTTTAATTTATTCACACGCCACAGGGTGCTTTCCAGCATTCTGGTGTCACCCTTATTTAGAATGATAAGCCTGCTGAGAGCTCTGCCTTGGCTCCCCAAAACTGAGGTATAGTTTTAGTCTATTTGTTTGTTCCCTCACCTCCCATCTCTACATTTTCTTTTGTTTTGAAAATATTTCCCATTAGCACTAAATACAGAGGAACAGCATAGCAAACAACACCAAGTTCTACGGCTTGAATAATGATGTTTATTTCCTTTAAATACATTTAAAAATGAAACATCAGGCAGTGGCTCAATCAACTTGAAAAGTAGAAGCTGAACAGGAATTTCATCAATGCTGAGCATACAAATGAAATTCCGCAAAAGAAAGAACCAGAATAATTCCTAAGCAGTGCACTTGGACTTTGCCAGTCTGAGTAATCAATCACGCGGCACCTGCTACTCGGTGGCAAGCAACCCTTTCTCATTCATCAGAACAATGGACTCTCCAGACCCCTTCCTTTCTGAGCACTGGTGTGCGGATGCACCTGAAGCTAGAAGTCATTTGTCAGTGAACCAGGGACTCACCCAGCAGCTCTTGCACGGGAATGTGGATTCACCACGGCATTAGGTAAAATCAATTTTTCTAACACCTGGGGGTGGGCCGCAGTGACAGCAGCTTGACAAAGCAGCAGGCTATTTAAAATAACAGGGATGAGGAACTTGGGAGAAAGTTGAATCAAGGATGCTCTTGGCTGTGAAGCCCCTGGGCCCTTGTCCCCTTTGGAAAGCAGCAGTGCTTTCCATAGCCTGGCTTTCTACTCTCACATGTTCTGGTGTGAAAAGGACATCTGTTCTCCCAGCTGTTGAAAAAGAAAGTGAAGATGAGACTTTAGGAGCAAAGATCAACTTCAAGTAAACCATTCAGCTCTGATTTCATTTGATTCTGCTTTCAAAAAAAAATTTCCAGATGTGTTTAAAGTATCAATGTAATATTCTAATGGGCACTCAACTGGCTGAGGGCTCAGCCCTAACGAAGATGTTGATACCGCCTCCTCTAAAGCTCAGGACACATAGCAGAAGAGGGGCCGGGAAAATGTCCGAATCAGAAGCCAGAGAGAAGGGCTAGGAAATGCCATCTTCGAGACCTGATGCAGCCTTTGCAATTAGGAACTCACAACAGCTGTGAGAATCTTCCCTAGGCCTACACAGGGTGGCCACTTCTGCATTTGTGAGGGGCCCCACCCCTCTGTAATGAACTGTAGGCTACCGATAGAAGCTGGGAGACTGGGAGTCACTGTCTTCAGCTGTGGTGCTACTGGTGAGTGAACAGAACAAGCTCTGACAGATGGTTCCAAGCCTGTGGTCACACAGATGGCCCCAACTGTCTATAGAGGGTCACAAAACAAAACAAAGAGATCTGAGTGTGGGAAAGGGACTTGAAGGGAGGAAATGGGTGAACAGGAGTAGGATGGAGGTAAGAGAGTGTAAGGGTAAAAGTACTTAGGATGCATTTTCTGTGTGCATGAAATCATCAAAGAAAATGTTTAATTATTTTTTAAAAAATCTCAGTGGTTAATTTGAGTAGGTTTTGAAATTGATCAAAGTCCAATCAACGGCCTCCAAGGATCATAATCATCCAGAAACTTCTTGCCTACACAAATCTAGTGCTAGCCTCTTCGTTGAGAAAACACACACAGAGACAGAGAGAGAGAGAGAGAGAGAGAGAGAGAGAGAGAGAGAGCTTGCTGAGCTGAACCACGCTTAACCTGATTGTTTAAATGTCAGTGACCTCTTGTTTCGCTTATGCTAGCGCGATAGCAGGCATGGGGTGCAGGTGTGAAATTCATGAGACCCTGTTTTGAAACAACAACAGAATTCATCATCACTCTATATGCTTCCACTTATGTCTGAGATGCCAGACCTCTGTTTGTCTGTTTTTTAAGGGGTTGCTTGGGCAATGAGACAAAGGAGCCACACCGAATCAGATTGCTATGCCCTTTAAATGGCACCAGTCAATGCTCTTAAGGGGTAAGCGAAAAGACCATTGACCTGCATGTGTCTGGGTGAAAAATCTTGTGTTTTTTGGCAGCAGCTCTCTAGACTTTCTTTACATTCAAAGCAACTGCAGTTTTCTGGGTGCTGGATGAGATCTCCAGGACATGATGTTTTGCAGACACACTCACAACGATCTTCGTCAAACTTCATGTGTGGTCCACAGAGAGCTGGTTCCTGGAGATATGAGTGGTCTAAACAGAAAAAAGAAAGTGTTGGTTTGGCGACCAAGGTCTAGAGGATGTGATGATCCCAATTAATTGCAAGTTCTACGTCTTTCCAATAAATTGGATCTTCCCAATTTTCTTGCCTATAGATTTTTTACCTTAATTTTTTCATAGAGTAAGTGAGATCCATCACTGATTTCAAAACATAAACATAGAACTCATGTGTTTTCTTAGGTTTTAAATTAAAAAATCATAAACTGAATATTCATAACAAATTTTTATGTTGTTGAGCGACCTTTTAAAAATATAAACTTCTGTGCTGGAAAGATGGCTCAGGGGTTAAGAGAATTCCTTGCTCTTGCAGAAGACCTACTTTGGTTCTCAACACTCACATGGTGACTTAAAACTACCTATAACTACAATCCCAGAGGGTCTGTTGCCCTCTTCTGGCCTGCAGAGGCACTGCATGCAAGCGTATGCAGACAAGGGAGACAAAATACTCATACACATAAAATTAAAATAAATACATCTTTAACTACACCCACCCACCCTACATACTTATGCAAACAACCATCAGTGACAAGACATAGGCTGCCTGTGGGGTACAAATGTAGTCCTCTCCAGTGTTTTAAAAGAGTGGGAACCAGAAGTACTGATGTTGAAGAAATAGTTTCCTCAGAACTTCCGGATAACCCATGACGCACTTCCTTTCTCAGATCACACACGTGTATGAAATATATACAAGGTGACAACGGATGGTGGTCCAGTCTCAACTAGTGGACTGAAATTCATTGCCGAAAGAATAAGAGATGGGCTGCAGGTGTGACACCGTTGGTAGGATGCTTGCCTAGAGCAGGAGAGAAGTTCTGAATCCCGTCCCCAGTGACTCCTAGACTGAGTGTGGTGCCACGTGACTCACTCCACAGGTAGGGGCAGAAGAATCAAAAGTTCAAGGTCATCATCTGCTACATATTGAGTTTAAGGTTCAGCTGGAACAACAAGAGTCTCTCTCAAAGCAAAAGCAAAAGCAAACAACGTGTGGAGAAGGTGAAAAGTTTGGAAGAACTTGAACTTTTCATCTCAGCATTCGTGAAGGTTTTGGAAGAAGATGAGTATCTCTTCCCCAAGCCTGCTTCTTTTCCAGATTGCCTCATGGAAGGTCTTTTTATGTTTAATATTCTGGTATAAAGTTTGGCCTTTTTGTGTGCAGAAAAACTTTAAGACATAAGGCATGGTTGGGCGTGGTGGCTCACATCTTTAATCCCAGCACCATTGTCCACTAGATTGTGTGGCCACTGTTCACTCGGTCCCTTGTGCATGCCCTCTCTTCTCCATCACACTGCCACTGTCACAAGTCACTCAGTCCCTTGTGTTTTTTTCTGTTTGTGGGTGCTACTTGTGTTACAACCACACAACCGAAGTATGTGTCCCCTCAGGGGACTATCAAATGCAAACCTGATCCCATCAAGACCTAAGCTTTAAATGTCTTAAAACAAAACAAAACAAAACAAAACAGGGTTTTCTGTAGCCCTGGATGTCCTAGAACTTGCTTTGTAGATCATGCTGACCTTGAATTCAGAGAGATTCACCTGCCTCTGCCTCAGTCACGCTTGTGCTGGGATTAAAGATGTGAGCCACCACGCCCAACCATGCCTTATGTCTTAAAGTTTTTCTGCACACAAAAAGGCCAAACTTTATACCAGAATATTAAACATGAAAAGACCTTCCATGACCTTGACCCTAAAAACCTCCCGTACTCATTCTCACCCTTCCCTTCCTCCCTCTTTTCTCCTCCACCTCATCCCCAAATGACAATTTCTCATGATCCAGTCTTATGGTTTTGACTACTCTTTAGTTGACACATAATTAGAAATTACATGGACTAGATATCCACAGACTCCATTCCTAATTTCATGCAGAGTTTGAAAAAGATGAGCCGCATATACTCTAAGTCACTGAGGCAAATATCAATTTAGGGCAAGACAAGGCTTGATTACTGAAAAACAGTTAAGACTCTTAAAAGAGTCATTGAGCACTAGGTGGCAGCAGAGGTGCACAAGAAAGTGTTGTGCAGGCCTGGCTCCATCCATGAATAGTTCAGGGAAATGCAATCCTGGGGTGTTCAGCAGATTGTGGCAGAGCGGAACATTACGTCCTTACAAGCAAGTTAAAAGAAACAGAGACTGGATGCAAGAGAACTAGATTGAACAGCAACCAATTGAGGCTGACACCTTGATGTATTACATGTTGATTTCCATCCCTAGGGAAGTTGACTCTGGGTTACCACTGTGTTCTATCCTTGGCCTTCTTCCATTTTCCACTATTATTATGTTTTATCCAGTATAGCAATGATAAGAAAATGAGTTGGATTTGCATCAACCACGTCTATTTGGAGAATAAATGACTGTAGAGAAGGCAATTAGCTCAATACCTTTTTATGCAGAAAAGGTGTTTAGTGCACAGAAAGTAATGTATCATCAATAGAAAGGGACCACCAGAGAAACAGATGGAAACTTAGGGCACAAAAGTATGTCATGAGTGATGAAAACTAAAAGTAATTGGGATTCGGTCCATCCTCCTTCCTTACTGCAACCATTGCTACAGTTTCCCCAGAAGATCCCTGCCCCCTCTCCTGCTCAGGTCAACTTATTCTCTTCTGCACTGGTGTTTGCTTGATCTTTTTACAATTCCAACAGATGCTACCACTCTCTTTCTTAAACCATTTGGGTGGTTTTCATTTTTTCCAGAAGATCACATCCAGACTTTTCCAGCACAAGCTTATTTAGTCTTTCTCTCCAATCCTAAGGGTTTTCCTAGCTTTGTCTCCTCATATGTACCCTTTTTCCTCAATATGTTATGTGTCTCTGTGATATGATTAATCTTTATTGGTGACTTTACTGGATTCTAGAACCACCAAAGATGTACACCTCTGGTTGTGCTTCTGAGGACACTACCAGAGAGAGCTTTAACTGAGGAAGACCCACTGTAAACGTGAGCTGGGCACCCCAGACTGAATAAAAGGAAGAAGAGGAACAGGAAGGGCTATGTGCTGTCTGCTTCCTGATTGTGGACACAATGTGATCAGCCCTCTCATGCTGCCAGGTCATCCCCAGCATGGCAAAGTGAAAACCATGTCAAAGTAAAAACCAAAATAAGCCTCTCTCTCTCTCTCTCTCTCTCTCTCTCTCTCTCTCTCTTTTCTTTTCTTCTTTCCTCCCTTCCTCCTTCCCTCCCTCCCTTCCTTCCTTCCTTCCCTCCTTCCTTTCTTCCTTCCTTCCTTCCTTCTCTCCTTCCTCCCTTCCTTCCTTTTTTCCATTGCTTTTGCCAGGTGTTTTGCTACAGCATCAAGAAAAGTAACTAACACATCCCAGCACCTTGTTCATATTTTCCAGCAGCAGGTTTGTGCTTTGCTCTCTCACATTGGTGTTGAGCTCTTACAGCCCCCTGCTCAGAGCACACCTCTCCTTCCTTACTAGACCTTCTTACCTCAGTACACGACCCTATCCAATGTGTTCTCCCAAGGAATTAACCCCCCTCAGAAAGAAAAGGCCTTACCCCAGATTATAAACCCTCCCACAGTCTGTAGTACCCAATCTGCTTACTTGAGATATCCCCAAGGGAGCTCTGACTTCAGGTAGGGCTGGATGATGACTTCTGAGTGACTGCATTGTGGTATTCTGGCTTGATTGTCACCCTTTACTATATTGTGTCTGTGTGCACACATCTATATGTGTGAGCCTTTAACTATATAACTTTAAAAATATATTATCTCACATCCTAGTTTGAGCTCTTGAGGCAGCATTTAGAAAGCTGTTAAGAACCAGAAAAAGAGGGCAAGTGCAAATCACAGCTTGCTATTTAGTTTCTATGACAGATTCCATGGAGCTTAATCTTTGCTATTCTTGTTAAATCATAGTTTAAAGCAAGCGAGTTCACACTGCATGTTCCCTTGTGATAGTTTTCAGTGGAACCATGTTACATGTTATGGGGAGCAAATTGATGGAGGAAGGTCATTGGTTAAATAAAAAGAAACTGCTTGGCCCTCATTGGTTAGAACATAGGTGGGAGGAGTAAACAGAACAGAACGATGGGAGGAAGAGGAAGTGAGCTCAGACTCCACAGCTCTCCTCTCGGGAGCAGATGCCTCAGAGAGACGCCATGCTCCCGGCTCCTGGGCAGATGCATGCGATGAAGCTCCGACCCAGGATGGACATAGGCTAGAATCTTCCCGGTAAGCGCACCTAGGGGGGCTACACAGATGATTAGAAATGGGCTAAATTAATATGTGAGAATTAGCCTAGAAGAGGCTAGATAGAAATGGGCCAAGCAGTGATTAAATGAATACAGTTTGTGTGTTGTTATTTCGGGCATAAGCTAGCCAAGCAGGCGGTGGGGATGCTGGGAACGCAGCCCCGCTGCTCTTATTTCAACAGCAAATAAAAATCTCATGCATTGTCAAACATATATTCCTTCTGGAACTCACAGCTTTACAGATTGGAAAAAAGATTGACAGGCTAGCAATCCCCAGTGTGGCTTAGCCCAATACCAGGGTTTGCTCCAGCTCTGGAAAAATGTTTCCCTGTGTTCTTCCATTCTTTATATTTTTCCATATTATTGGCTTGATTTCAAATGGTCCCCAAAGACCTTATGTGCTTCACCCTGAAGTAATTTTTTTAATTAAAGTTTAATGTCTGCTCTTGAAAATATGCTTTTGGGATGCTTTGGTCATTCTGTACTTTTCTTTGAGAATGAACAGTAGAGTGATTCGTGGTGGATATGGTCACAACAGAGAAGGATCTAGAATCCAAATGCTTCTACCACCGTTATCTTTGTAATAATGAGGAAATAGCTAGATAACTTGGGGTGGACACTGTGTGCTTGTGAAAAGGGGAAATCATAGGGTTTCATGAAGATTACAAGATTGTCTGATGTTGTGGCATGAATGTAAAATGTCCCCTATTGGGACCTTGGGAGAGGGTTGAAGGGGAGGGGAGAGACAGGGAGGGGAGCAGAGAAAAATGTAGAGCTCAATAAATATCAATAAAAAAAATGTCCCCCTTGTATTTGAACACTTGATTCCCAATTGGTTTTGTTCCAGAAAGTTATGGAACCCTTAAGAGGTGGGGCCTTTCTGGAGGAAGTACACTACTAGAGGTGGGTTTTGGTGGTTTATAGTTTCACCCCACTTCCTGTTCTCTTTTTGCTTCCTGTGTGCAGATGTGATCAATTAGTTTCCTGCTTCTGATGCCATTCTGCCTGCTCCCATGCCTTCCCCACCATGATGGTCTGCATTGCCCACAAACCATAAGTCAAAATACACTCTTCCTTTCTGCAGCTGCTTTTGGTTGCTATTTTATCACAACAACAAAAAAATAACTATATGCCTGGTCATAATAAGTCCTCAATCATGTTCACTGCTGATGTTCTTTTTATCACTGTGGTCATTACTTCACTATTGCCATCTTTACCTTCTGTTCCAGGGAGTGGATTCTCATCCTGTAAAACACATTTACATTTGGTGTTATCCCACAGCATGTCAATAGGACAGAGTTTCTTGGATTGAGGACATCTAGGAAAAGAAAATAATGAGCCATATTTAAATTTTTCAAGGTAATTCTCCATTGGGAATATTAAGTCATTCTCAATATTTAATATCTTATCATCTAAATATTCTATGTGGAGAATTCTAGTGCTTTTATATTTTGTTTCTAAGAGTCATTCAGGAGAACAAATGTTTGAGAGCACTGTGTCACACAGCATGGTGACGGCTAAGAAATGACAACTATGTGAGAATAATTAAGGTTTTAAAGACCTTAACTTTGAGGACTAGAGAGATGGCTCATCAGCTTAGAGTGAGCACTTTTCTTCCATGGGACCTGAGTTCAGTTCTCAACACCCATGTGGGTAAGCTCACAACCACTTGTAACTCCAGCTCCACGTGATCCAGCACCTTCTTCTGGACTCCAATGGCACTTGCACACATGTGCACAGACCAACAAACATGCATACACAGACACAAACATAAACAAAATAAAATAGAGAGCTGAGTTTATATTTATGAATGGCATCTTACTAGATAGTAATTCTATAGTTGTCAATATTCTACTAGGAAATCTTTAGAAAGTAAACTGGAATTCAGGAGAGTCACTGCTTGCTCTGGAGTGAGGGGACACATGGTAGCTTGGAGGCTGGTGCAGTTTTGTCATGTATTCGACCACTCGTGTTAAGAACAAAGGTGTTAGGCCAATGTGGTGGCACATCTTGAATCCCCGAACTCAAGAGGCCGAGGCAAGTGGATCTCTGAGGGTTGAGGAACCCTGCTCCACATAGGAAGTTTCAGGCTAGCCAGAGATACAAAGTGAGACCTTGTCACAAAAAAAGCAAAAACAAAACAAACAAAAAACAGGCACAAAAGCCTCATATGTGTCTGCAAGTAAACCTGACAAATTTATAACCATCAAGGTTTGGGACCTACTGCAATATATACATAGAACCTAATAAAAATATGTGTGTCAAATACTATGAGTAGATATGGTTTTGAAGCCAAAAGATAAACAATTTTAGTGAAGAGATGATAATTTGATAATTTTACATGTATTTCTTTTGTTTGTCTAATATTTTATTAATGTATATTGTAAAAAACAATGGGTTTGACCATGCACTATTCAGGCGTGCATAAAATATACTTTTTGAGATTTACCTGTACCTTTACCGTCTCTTCTCCCCTCTGCCCCATCCTCTTCATCTGTTTCCTTTTTCCTAAAAATTCCCCTTGTACTTTCATGACTTTTTGTTTTTATATTCACAAGACATAAAACACACAACACATGTCTTTCTGGGGATGCCTCTATAATGGGTAAAGGAATAAAGGAATGCACACACAATTTTGTCAAAAGCAAGAACAGACATGATCAAGTCCAGGAAATGCTTACTGATCTTCTTCTGGGATCTGAATGGATCTTCTGATAATTGAGTAGGAATGGCGGGGGCCCGTGGGCAAGCACTTACAGCCTGTATGGTTGACAATTTTAACAGGCACTAACTCAGGCACTGATGTCAGAGGCACTGATATCTCAAAGAGCTACAGCAAAGAGAGAGAACCATGATGTAAATTTTATTATAGATTTTTTTTCAGTTTCCACAATCTGTATTTTTGTCCTTGTTTTCATGGTAATGACTCTAGCAAAGTTATCCATGCAGAATGGAGTTACTCATTGTAAGAGGCTTGGGATGTTGGGAGCCAGGAAACAGGGGGCATCTCCAGCTTGGTAAAGTCTCTTAAGTGTTTTCCAAATCTGTTCTTTTCACCATCACTAGAGTTCTTGAAAGTGGTACCACTGGTCCCTGCTCTTGTTTTAAATTTAAGTGTAAACTGTAAGGATAAATAAAATTAAATCCTTGGAGGTTCTTTGAGATTTGGGTGGATTCTATGTAATTTGTAATATTGTAAACTTGGGGCTGTGCAAGGTTTGTGAGATTTATTGTTTCTTGATTATGGTATAGCCATGAGAAGAATATAACCTGGAAGCCATGCTGGTCCACAGGATTGGGGATACAGGAAGCAGGTCTGGCCTCGCACAACACCTTGGAATATTTCAAACCTCAGATACACAAGAAAAAATAATTTATCATCGTTTGAAGCCCCTGAGTTTTAGAGCATTTGCTATAAAAGCATTGTACCAGTTAAGATCATACCCAGAAAGAGAATTATAGCTAGTGTGTCTATTCCTATGTTTCTATATGCCCGCTCTATTGTAAATATTTTATTATTAATTTCTTTATCGCTTGTAAAAACATTATATTTGGGAGGCTGGAGAGATGGCTCAGTGTTTAAGAGCACTTGGTACTTCTACAGAGGACCTGAGTTCAGTTCCCAGCACCCACTTCAAGTGGCTCCAGGGAATCTGGTGCCCTCTTCTGGCTTTCACAGGCATTACACTCATGTAGTAGACACATATACAGACTGATATAAATAAAAATAAAAATATTTTTTTAAAAAATTACATGTTTAATGATATTTACATGATAGATGGAAAAAGAGATGCCCGAAGGGAGTAAAGAAGTTTCAAGTGTGGTTCCATGAAGTGTAGATAGATTTGAACTTGGTTTTTAAGGCATTTCCACTCAATCACCCATCTATGCAGTTCTATTTAGTTTGTTTTTAAGAGACAGTTCATCACATACTCTGTACCTTTAAGGTAGGAACTGCCAAACTGCATGGGTATTTTTATTTGGAAAGAAAAACTGCTGTGCACTTACACTGGAATAAATTTCTTCATATGAATCACTTGTTGAGTGCAGCAGTCAAAACAAAGCAATCAGCTATCTACTAAGTGGAAACAACTCATTAAGGTCGTGTTTACTCGGACCTTTCAACATGTCATGAGACCTCCCTGAGAATCAGTCAGGGTGTTTTATTTGCATAAACTTCATGTTCTTGCACAATTCTTCAGCTACACTCCACGGAATACCACCATCAGACACTGAACTCTCTTACATTACACAAGCTTTGTTTTACTAACCATTGATTGTAGCCATACTTACGTCATTGTTTCTAGTTATCAAATAGTAGGGGTCAGATATGTTGAGTTCTAAAATTCTCCAAAAGGGTTCAGACACGAAATTGCTACACTCTTAAAGACAGTTTAGATGGAAGCGGGGGGGGGGGGGGACAAAAGTTAGAAAACTTTAATCTATTAACAAAACAAATGGGCATTTAGAACATTCCTTGGCATGGATGTATTTGGCACCCATGTAATTGTCTTTTACTACAGGATCATGAGGAGACAAGTAAATGTGATAAATGAGTTGTAACATGTGAGGAATTCACAACAGAGGATCAAAAGGAATGTGGCTTGGTTGACAGCATTTTAATAGCGCTTTCCTAAGTGGGTTACTTCAGTTCCCACACACAGCTTTTACCACGTCTTACAAGAAGATGGTAGCGACGGACATTTAGCTACAGGGGAAATGTGATTTGATTCATTTATTTTATTTCCTTCTCGGGCACTGCAGGATTCTTTCAAGACTCTTGTGCTGCAGATTCTCCCTTCATTCCCCACTCTACCCCAGAGACCTGGTCTCTCTTCCCTTCCCTATCAGGCTCTGGACCTGCTCTCACTGGTTCCGGGTTCCTTTGATTCTCGCACATGCTTACATTCCCCACCAGGCTAATAGTGGGCATCCACCAAGTGGGAAGTCCGCTACCATTTTCCCTCTGTTCCTATGCCTGCTCCCTCCCTCAGCCTCTTCAGTTTTAGGGTGAGAGCACCTCCCCACTTAGCTGGTCCTCTTTGCGTTCCTTTTTCTCTCTTCCTCTGACCCCACCCCCACTCTTCAGTCAGCTTTTCTCCATCATTCCAATTAAACTCCATACACGGGAACAGCTACATAAGACAGCACAGCTTCCTTCATTTCTTTTAACACCCTGTTCTAGTAATGTCCAAAGGTCCGTCTTGATTTTACAGCCTTAGGTAGATGGGAACTAACGAGGCTGCGTAATGGCGGATATTATATTACCTCCCTGAGCCTCAATTTCCTTCCCTGATAAGGAGGATAAGATAGCCTCTGAGTTTGTTTGGGGAATTGGATGAGGTTCTCCACATGAAGGATTTAGCTCAGTTGCTTGGTGACAAGGTCAGCGGCAGCATCTTCATTTCCTCATACCTGTTTGGAGATGTAGGAGGTGCTGGTGTTCATACACATCACACTCTCCTCATTGCAGCAGCCTCCACACCTGAACACGTTCACGCAGGGGGGCTTGAAGAACGTGTTGGTTGTCTTTCCCAGCTCGCTGGCGACTTCCACGCAGGTCTCTCGAGGGCTACACTGGGTTCTCTGCCATTCCTCATCTATAACTGCAGGAATAAAGTTCATTGAGGCCAGCAGACAAAAATGGCCCCGGTACACAACATAGGTGTTTTCATGCCCGCCCGCCCACACCTTTTTGTACTTGTTTATTTTACTAGGTGGGTATTTAAACATTTCTTTTAGAAATGTATTTATTTTATTTTATGTGTATAGATGTTTGCCTACATGTATGTATGTGCACCACATGTGTGCTGGTGCCTTTGGAGATTAGAAGAGCTCATTGGATCCCCTGGAACAGGAGTTACAGATAGTTGTGCGTCACCACGTGGGAAGAGAACCCGGGTCCTATGTAAGAATGGCAAGTGGTCTTAACCCCTGAACCATCTTTCTAACCCCTAGATGGATAGTTTTGTCCATCCTTCAGTCAAAGATGTGCCTGCAAAAAAAATTTCTTAATTGAAATCTCTATACTTTTCCATTGATACAATCACTTCATAAAATAATTTTCCCTTGGGGGAGCACTGTTTTGCAAATGGCCACACACGTGCCATTTGCAAAGGCTGAATAATAAGGAAACCGGTGGACTAATATGGAGACATAACATGTGAGTGCTATTTCTCAAGCAACTTACAGGGTACAACTGTAGGAAGAGGTTTTAAAATCATAGAGAAATAAATTTTTGTTGTCTGCTTGTATAAGTGCACAGAGACTTAAAGCCGACAAGCACACAAGTGGGTGTTCCAATGGAATTGATTTTTCCTCAAATCAGACTTTTCACGTTTGAAACCGTCCACGGGTTTTTAGAAGATGACAAGATAAGCCCTTTCCTTTTAATAGAAGAAGCAGCTCCCTGGCCATAACTAATTTGAGGGAAACTAGAAAAAAGGAAATACAAGGTGTTGTGGAATAATCTTTTTGTATACCATGAAGATGTGTCTTTGCCAAGGTACCTTCTAACTGGTTTAATAAAGAGCTGAAAAAAAATGCAAAAATTAAAAACAGAAATATAAACAGAAAAAAAAAGAGCTGAATGGTCAATAGCTAGGCAGGACTGGATAGGCAAGACTTCTGGGCATAGAGAGGAAGAGGAGGTGAACCAAGGTGCAGGAGACCTTCTTAGGTCTCAGATGGGGTTGAAGATGAGCTAGTTATAGTTACACTTTTCTTTGTTACCAAATTCATAAAAGAAACTCACAAAGGAGATATAAAATGTACAAGATTGAGAAACATAAAAGCTTAAATTGTTTAAGAAAAATGTTTTAAGATCTAAAAATATATTTTAGATTGGTGATACAAGCTACTGTAAAAATAGTTTAGGTAAAAAACTTTGGACTCACTAAGATAGAATAGATAATACAGTACTTCCTCCAAATTTGCCAAACACATACGGACTAAACATTGTGAATGTAATTCTTACTTGAAAATGTTCTTATTGTATATAGTTTTACTTTGTTAAAGTTAAAACTATCCCTTATTATTTGGACAGTACCTGATAATTGTTCTTATTGTATATAGTTTTACTGTTAGAGTTAAAAGAAAACCTTTTCTTTATATTTAGACAAAAAGGAGGTATGTTGTGTAATAATCTTTTTTTATAACTGTGAAGATTTATCTTTGCCAAGGTTCCTTCTGATTGGTTTAATAAAAAGCTGAATGGCCAATAGCTATGCAGGAAGAGATTAGCCAGAACTTTCAGGCAGAGATAGAGGAAGAGGAGATGAATTAATGTGTGGGAGAGATACCAGAGGACACAGAGAGGAAACAGGAGGTTCAAGATAGAAGAGAGGAAAAAAGTCATGAGACAAAATGTAGATTAATAGAAACGGGTTAAGTTATAAGAGCTAGTGGGACAAGCTTAAGCTACAGGCAAAGCATTTATAATTAAAATGAAATCTCTGTGTAATTATTTGGAGCTGGCAACAAAAGAAATTTCACCTACATTAGGGTTGGGGAGATGGCTCAGTTGGGAAAATGTGGGCTGCACAAGTGCAAGGACCTTAGTTCAGATCCCCAGAACCCACATAAAAAGCTGGGCATGCTGACGTACCCCTGGAATCCTAGTGCTGGGAAGGAAGAGGCAGATGGATCTCTAGGGTTTGCTGGCCAGGCAGGCTATTCAAATCAGTGAGCTTCAGTTACAATAAGAGACCCTATTTTAAAAACAAAGGTGGAGTGATGGATGGTTGTGAACCCACCTTATACAGATGATAGGAAACAAGCATGGGTCCTCTACAAGAGCAGTATGTACTCTTAACCTCCAAGCCACTTGTCCAGCCTGAAAGTCACTTTTGAAGCTACTACCAACTGAGGGCAGCCTCTGGCCAACAGGCAGGGAGGAAGGGGCCCTTCACAGTCCAAGAGTCCATGTGCAACTTAATCCTACAAGCAACCGTTGAATGAACTTGGAAGTACATTATGCCCCAGTTGAACCTTGAGATACTTGGAGCCCAGATGAAGACCTTAACTGTAGGCTCCAGAGAGATCCTGAATAAGAAAAAAAAATCCTGGCCATGCTTGTATTTCAGATATCTAAAAAAATGTGAAACCCAAAAAATCTGTTTTACAAGTAGGATGGCACCTGAAGAATTAATTTCTAGGTTGTCCCCAGGCTCCGGCCTCCACAACCGTATGCATCTGTACACACATGTACACTTGCATGTGTACACACAGTCTGTTTGGGACAATCAAATTTGGGGGTAAGATATAGTAACAGGCAAACAGTTCTACACACTGTATTTAAAATATGTGTATTGGTGGGTGTGGTGGTTTGAAAGAAAATGGCCCCCAAGGGGAGTGACACTATTAAGAGGTATGGCCTTGTTGGAGTAGGTGTGGTCTTTCTGGAGGAAGTGTGTCACTGTGGAAGCAGGCATTGAGGTTTCACATATGCTCAAGTCACACCCTGTGAGACAGACCACTTTCTATTGCCTGTGAGTCAAGATGTAAGAACTCTAGCTCCTTCTCTGGTACCATGTCTGCTTGCAAGCTGCCTTGCTTCCCGCCATGAAGATGGGGGACTAAACTTCTGAACTCTAAGTGTGACACCACAATTAAATATTTCCCTTTCTAAGAACTGCCATGGTCATGGTGTCTTTTCACAGCAATAGAAACCCTAACTATGACAATGGTCCTGGAGAGATGGCTCAGAAGTACCAGCTGCTCCTCCAGATGACCCACATTTAGTTCCCAGCATCCGTATGGAAGCTCACACCTCTAACTCAATTCCAGTGGATCTGATGCCTTATTCTGGTCTCCATGGGTACTGCATACATGTGGTGCACAGACATACATGCTGGCAAAACACCCATACATACAAGAATATAAAATTAATACTTTTAAATTTCTGATGATAAAACGCATTTTCAGGCTGTATGCATGACACAATTATTTAGCATTGCTAGGGGATGCTATTTAAATTGCTACTATTAGTCATGAATTTTTGACAGAAAGAGCAATTGACTTATGAAAATATCCATTGTTTAAAACGCTATTTAAATGTTATTTTCTACTTGATTTTTCTCTTTAAAGTTATAACTTTTAAAAGTTGGACGAGATTATAATCAAAATCTCATGCAGTAATGACCAAGACCACCGACTAAGGTTCCATAAGGCCAGTTGTTTTTTTTTTTTTTTTTTTTACTATGGCCCAGAAAATTACCCTGAAATCCTTGAGAGGGAGTAGATAACAAAACATAATCAGTGTAACACACTTATTTGATTATCTGTTTCTTCTAATTTAAGGAATAACTTCAGCTGGTCCTCCACATAATTAGGAGGGAAACCGTGGAAGCTACAAATTCTCTGATTTTTTATGGTTTCCTTCTTAGAAAATTTCAACCTGGTTGACTTTTACAAATCACTGCCTTGTGGTTTTATGGGAAAACTGTCTTTACAGGTCATCTGTACAGGCCCCTCGGGCCTTCGGACACGTAATCTGGCCAAAGTCTGCAGTCTCCAGATGCAGTTGTTTTTGTCAAGTGCATGTAAAATCACCACATGAATCAACAACTAGACCCTCACTCAGACACACAGTCCAACTCATGAGCACAAAGAACTTCCTTCACACATACGCTGCCATGGGATTCCCCTCACTTCCATACAGCTTTCCCCATAGCTGAATCCCGTGCAATCCATTCTTTAGGAAAAAAAGACAACTCTAGATAGAAAGAAAAGAATAATTCTTGCTTAAGGATCGACTGAAATTAAGCAGTGGAGATACTCAAGTACTATGTGGTAATATTTGTATCTACAAGACTAAATCTAACAAGTCCACTGGTTTCTCAAGTTATGTTGATATTTTATCAGAGAGCTAAATGCCTAATCAAGTCCACACAACTTTATTTAAAAACATTTCATTCATTGTATCACAGTATGTATAAACACTAGTTTTGTAAAGAGTCTATATCTCAATCTGGATATCATGAAAGTGGCATAAGGAGACACATAAGTAGGCACATCTATCTCCACCCCTACCCCAGGAATAAATTCAGAAATATAATGGTCCCTTGATATCTGTGGAGGACTGGACCCAGGATACCCTACAGATAGATACTCAATCCTTGGGTTAACAAATTCCTTATATAATTGGGCTAGAATTTGTAAATAGCTCACCTATATCTTCCTTTACACTGGAAATCATGTCTCGATAACTTCTGGTAACACAAATAAAATACACAAATGCCATACAAATAGTCATTACAGTATATTGTATGTCAAAACAAGGTATGGATATGTTCAGAAAACATGCATTTCCCTGAAGTATTTGACATGTGTGATGGCTGACCCCATGGGGGGTGGGCAGAACCTGAGGATCCAAACGGGTGACTGTATGTTTGCATGCTATTTTCTAGTCCTAAGCTTTGATTATTTTATGTCAAGAATTTTCTCTGTTATTCTCTGAGTAACCAGAACCCATTATTATGCCTTACTGTGCAATTTCTGCCTTTAGCTTTTAGATAAAAACCACAGAATTCTGAAGAAAAGCCATAACTCTATTCTTGGTTTTCCTCTCTATCTGCATAGTAATTGAATGAATAGTGAGGTTATTTTAAACCTGTTTTTCCCTCCCTAAAAGCAGTCTTTCTGTATTACCATGCCCTCAAATTCCTGAGTTAAACTTACTTTGATAATGTGAAATGTTTTTGGGTTACACGTAGACATCAAAATCATACTGACTATTCTTTGTGGAGCAGGCATTTAAAACACAGATTTCTTGAGCTGGCAAGATGGTTCAGTGGGTAAAGGTGCTTGCTGCCAAGCCTCAAGATCTGTGTTCATTTCCTGAGCCCCACAAGGTAGAAGGAGAGAAATTACTCTTGCAAATACTGATTTGTTTACGTTTTTATTACATCTGTTTATTTATGGAGGAGCATACGTGCGGCTGAGAACCATTCTCATCTCTATCCAGTGAACCGTCTTGCCATAAAGAGAAAGACTCCCCTTTCCCCCCTCTGATACATACCCACCCTACTCAAACTTTTGGAAGGAGTTGGTACCTGTGCCACTATCTGATAAGGACATAATCTGCCATTTCACTCACACACCTACCTTTTAGCGTTTCCGTATCATAGAATGTTGCCGCAAATCTAGTGGAGCGATGGGATGTTGAGCGTGAGTCCATACTGGCAAGATTCTTGAGCTTCAGCCGGCATCTCCACAGCTTCCAGTCCTCGGAGTGTGCGACTTGCAGCAGCTCCTCCAAACTAGAAGCAGCTCTGATCTGTTGTTCAGATCGTTCCAACATTGACCGGGATGATTGCTCGAAAGAAAAATCCTAGTTTGAGAGTAAGTTACAAAGATATCGTGATAACTGTGGCTGCTAACAGTTTGAACTATAGACCATTTGAAAAGAAACTAGACAAGGTTATTCAAATGTGCACTGGGACCTAGGCCAAACCATGCCTAATGGTGGACTTCAAAATGATAGATCCATCTACTTCCTTACTTCCAGAGCCTGAGCACATTGTCTTATTCAGGAAAAATGCATATATAATGGAGGTAAAGTCCTTGTGATATTAGTCACGTGAACCCAAAGTACAATGAGCAAGGTCCTTAGAAACCAGGAGTAGACAAAGACCCAGCAGGGTCATGTAAATACGGAGGCGGACATGAAGTGATGAGGCCACAACTCAGGGATTACCTCGAGCCCCGCAAAGCAGACGAGGCAATGCTTCATGCCAAGAGAGTTTGACACCTTGATTTTTGGGATTTTGTTGTTCCGAGACACCAGATTTATGACACTTTACTATTGCAGCCACAGATAAGCAGTAGAGATTCTTTTCTTGTCCTACTTTTGTGACGACAGCCCCATTTCCTAGTTTAAGATGAAGTCTTGCTGTTTCTCTGTGGTTGCATCTGAACTGTATTGGCTAATATGATGCAACAAGACTAAATGGGTATATTTGTGGGGGCGCGGAGCCCAAGGTAATATTTTTGATTCATAACTACTTGTTCAAAAGTAGGGGCTTAGCTATATAAAATAATAATACATACATATATATACCAACGGAGCCCATTTCCTACTAGAGCATTTTCCCCAGCCCTGGGGATCAGTCTTTGGGCCCTAAGCATGCTAGGTAGGTATTTTACTAACTGACCATCTCCCCAATTCTGGAGCTGAGCTCTTGATGGCCTCTCTCTCCCAGGCTCACATCTTTCAGTCCTGCAGCTTTGGCTTGATGGTTCCATAGTTTATCAGCATTTAGTGTTTAGATGACTTTACATGTTTGTTTACTACGGTTTTATTAACCAGTTGCAGTCTATGAACTAAAAAATAAAAGTCAAAATATGTATCTTCAAGATTATGGCTTTTGTTGTTGTTTTGAGGCAAGGTCTCATTTCGTAGCCAAAGTTGGTCTGGAACTTGTGATCTTCCTGCCTCAGCTTTCAAAGTCCTGACATCTCAGGCTTGTGTGATCATACCAGGCAACGTTAACCTCAGCCATTCTGCCTAGAAGTCCAGATGGAAGGCACATTTTGGCCGGAGGTAGGAGAGTATTAAATATGTTTGTAAGCTGGGGGAAAGAGCCAATAGAGAAGAAACTGAAAGCATATACAGGGGAGAGAAAACAGAACCTCTAAGGCTTGACATATGGTGAGTTAGTTGATCAGTATGAAGATAATAATAATAATAAAAAAAACACCATTTGAAACAGGTGAGTCATAGGGAGCCCCATGGGTCTGTAGACAGCAAGGCTGCCTCAGAAGCTCGGTGAGATTATCTTGGTAGTTTCTCACTAGATCTCTGGAGTTTGAAACAAAGACATTTTTGGCAAGGAAGAAAAAGAAGCTTAAAGAGCACAGATGGGGTTTGTGAACTTGGCACTGAACGTGGGTGGCATGCCACAGCTTTTTTAGCTGAGAACCCTGGAGACAAAACTGGTTAATTGCTCATTTCCCTGACAATCCTTAAATGTGATCGTCCTACATTAAGGCTAATTTGTTAATGGCTTCTCTTTGCCTGACCATCCAGCTCCCCTTTCTAGTTCGATGGCAAAGCTACCTCATACCCAATTCCACTTCAAGATAAAATTTTCACAACACTGCTTCAATAAGGTAATGAGAAAGTCTAACAAATACTTTTTAAAAGATTATTAAGTTGGGCATAGCAGGCTTTGGGTGTGTGTGTGTGTATTTGTGTACCTGTGCACACGCGCGTGTGTGCGTGTTTGTGTCTGTATGTGCATGTGTGCATGTTTGTGTACACCACTTGTGTGTATACCAATAATTATAGAAGAAGAGGTTGTGAATTTGAGAAGGAGTAGGGGAGAGACAAGGGAGGAATTGGACAGAGAAAAGGAGTGGAAATAGCATAAGTACAAGTACTTGTGTATGAACCCTCTACAATTTTTTTATTAAATTGGGCATTTCTGAAAGAATTTTTATTTATGTAGGTAAAATTTTATCCAATACCATGCCTAAGTAAGGCATGTTGCATGGCTTCATATCTTACAAGTCTCAATTAAATTTTGACTTCTTTTAAAAAAAAATCTTATCATAAAAACCAAGGATAAAACATTAATCCTAAAGCCTGAATTAAAATGATTAAATTGATGTTAAGATTATAGTTCCTATGACTGGTTTCTTTGTGAAACCACAACATTTACTTAAATACTCAATGCTATTTAAGCCTACTTTGCTAAATGAAAAGCTAGTTTGAAATAACTGAGAAATCGGTGACAGTCGTTTTTATAATTCTAAATGGAAATATGAACAGCCCAACAAAAGCAAGTAATTCATCCGGGCACACATTTTGGGAAGGGCTGAAAATGGATCCCTTTCGATGGGCATTCTACACTCATTGATTTTTGTGTAATCAACTTTATGCTATCTGCATGGGTAAGACGAAGCTAAACATAAAAAAGTGTTACCATTGTCCAAAATGCAGACTTAAACTCTTGATATCAATAGTTTTCACGGCTGAACTATTTCCAAATGAGTTGCTCTTTATTTCTTTCAACTTTCTGATTTAAGCGCTAGTAAAATCTAAAGATGAGAGGATGGGAAAGGCCTTCCCAGGTCTCTGCTATTAGAGTGGTGGCCTTGGTCTGTCATTTAATTCAAGACTGTTATCAGTTCTCCTACTAAATAACAAATCACTCTCTGATGTTTTTTTTAGCTACCAACAATCAGTTTTTAAAGCATAGGATCGAAGGTTTCTGCAACACTACTTTGTCATCATATAAATGTTATTATATACATAGACTAACTTTTTCCCACATGAAGTTGCATTCCTAACAAGCCACCAAGCAATGCCCACACTGTTGGCTGGCTTATTCCCTATTGAAAAGGATTTAGAGCAGAGGTTCCCAGACTTGCCTTCACCTTGAATGAATGCGGGGGCAACCTTTAAACAAAATACTGATGATCGAATCTTATCATTAGAGTCCCATTTTATAGATTTGGACCACAACTTCAAAAGAAAAAAAGTCCTGTGTCTGCTTCAGTAGTAGCAGCTGAGTGGAGGGTTCGCAGCAATTCTCTGTGTGTCTTTGCAACTTTTCCATAAAGTTAGAATTACTTTAAGATAAAAAGTATTCTTAAAGAACTCTCTAGGGGCTGGTGATATAGCTCGGTTGGTAGGTCTGCTTGCCTGAGGTCACAGAGCTGCACAAACCTGGCATGGTGGTACCCACCACTAACCCCACAACCTTGGAGGTGGAGGCAGCTGTGTTAGAACTTCAACATACTCTAATAGGTACTGAGCAAGCCTGGGATACATGGGACTTTGTTTCAAAGTAATAAAAAATAAATCTTCCCAAGTGATTTTAAGAAAGCCAATAATTTGGAGCATGGCTATACTGATTTAAGGTCAAAGGGTTAATATTCAAGCTCTGTACAAGAACCCTGATTAGCATGGGCTAAATGACTGGAGAATTGGCCTGGTCTTCGCATTCCTTCATGATACACATTAAGGTCAGAACATGTGCATGAGCATCTGGCTGAACTGGAGTTCTAAAGCCATCGCCTTGCTCACATGCCCTGTCTGTTGAATGTGTGAAATGTATTGTCTCCACAACTCAACTCTGTGGGCATTCCTTACATGCAAACATTCTATTCTTTTTATCCGGTTCTCAACTTATAAGGCCTTTAAAAGACTGAAAAACAGCGATATCATTTCCTCCCTTAAACAGTGTGATGAAGTTAACTGTGACCCTAAATGGTAGACTAAATTGCCTATCAAATTTCTCCAAATTTCAAACGGCCCATTTCTCAAGGTAATTTTTTTTAAAGGCATTGCCTAAACCCACTAGAATTCAACAGAAAGCTACACAGTCTCTCAAAAGACGGTCCTAGAAACTAGCTCAAGGGAAATCTAAGTGTCAAGTGGAAGGTTCTTGGCTTAGGGGTATATAGCTGCGCCCCTGTTCCAGCTCTGGATGGTCTTGGTAGCTACAAAGAATTGGTCCATGAGCATCTTGGCTGCTTTCCTCAAAGAGCTGCATAATGCTTTTCCTGCACCACTGTGGTCCTGGGAGAAGGAGAGCAGCTTTGCTGAATTCCTCACTGGGTCTCATGTAGGCCATGGGGCCGAGACTGGGAGTGCTGTTTTCTTCGTGGAACTTCACTGTCTTCAGGAAGTTGGGTGAAAATGTCTGAGTGGTGAATCGGGTTTGTGAAAGTGGAATGTCCCAAAGCTCTGGGTTAAGTTATGGGGGAAACCCATTCCACACAGCTTTTCCTAGATTTGCTGAAGGAATGGCAAGTGTCACCTGATAACCCATCTCTGCAGCTCAGGAAAAGCACAGTAACCCATTTGCCGTTGCAGGGGCTTTGGGGAGATAAATACCAAACAGTCTGTTTTCTTTCTACCTCTCAGCAGCTTCTTTGCTTTCACTCAAGGAGTATTTGTACTTCATCTTTACCTTCATGGTTAAGTATTGGCCAAAGCCACCACACTTTTCCAAGTAGCATTGTGATGCTCCACTCCTGGTTATCTTCCCCAAAGGTCCTCCTTCCTCCACCTGCCAAGAAATCTGTCCAGGACCCACCAGACTCATGAGTCTGAGTGAATATCTGAGATGCCCCCACACCCTCACTTTTAAGTGGAAATCATATTGCCCTAAAAGGAGTTAGGCAAGAAGTTAGGCCTAATATCATAAATTTTACTGCCAACTACTCAAATGACTTGTTTCAGAGGCAAGAGCACAGATTCCAGTTGCTTAAAGTCAGCTTTGAGTGATATCACACTGTGGGAGTTTTTTTTTATAAACACATGCCCATCATATGGCTAAATAACCCTACTCCAGGGAATTTATCACTTTATAAATGAGGCCTACAATGCACAAAACTCTGTACTTGAATGTTTGTTGTAACTTAAAAAAAAATAATAGTCCAAACAGTTGGGAAAAAACACATATGGAATTCAATGAGTGAATGGGTGAGCCATTCATGGCATACTCTCATCAAAAAAAGAACCCTTGGTAAATGGGTTAAAGATTAAAGAAGCCAGTCTCAACATGTTAGACTGCACTAATCTATTTGTTTGCGGTTTTCAAAATACCAAACCAGGAACAACTAAGGATAAAACACTGCTTGCTGGAGGCTGGAAAGGTGGTCTCCCTATCACAGTTACATAGCTACTGTGTATAACAGTATATAAACTGTATATAACGTTATATATCATAGTTAATAGGGAACTGCGTAAGGATATGGAACAGTTTGTATCCAGGCTACAGCTGTGGTTACATACATTTATTCATGTGCTAGAATTCACAGAACTGTGCCTATAGAAAAAGGAAAGTTAAATCACAATATAATAACAATGTTTTTAACCAAGGCATGACTTTTTGACTGAGGGTGTGGAGGCGTTAATCTCCTTCAGATTTGCTGTCCCCATTGATGTTAATAATAGTTACTTCACAGGCTGGGCAGTGGTGGCGCACGCCTTTAATCCCAGCACTCAAAGGGCAGAGGCAGGCGGATCTCTGTGAGTTAAAGGGCAGCCTGGTCTACAGAGCGAGTTCTACGACATCTAGGGCTACACAGGGAAACCTGTCTCAAAAAACAAACAAAACAAAAAAAAGCAAAAAAAAGAAAAACCAACCAAACATGCACACAACCTAGTCCTGCCCCCCAAAAGAAACAACCTAGAGAGGCTGGAGAGATGGCTCAGTGGTTAAGAGCACTGGCTGCTCTTCCAGAGGTCCTGAGTTCAATTCCCAGCAACCACATAGTGGCTCACAACCATCTGTAATGAGGTCTGGCTCCCTCCTCTGGCCTGCAGGCATACATGGAGGCAGAATGTTGTAAACATAATAAATAAATAAATCTTTAAAAAAAGAAAAAAGAAAAAGAAACAACCTAGACAGAAAGCCATAGATGAGAACTCTTAAAAACTGTGACAAGGATGCTGAAGTGTAACTTCCACGGTTGACAGCTTCTGGCGGGGGTACAGGTGGGGAAAGACTCAATTTTCTTTAAGGGGCTGGCCACTGGGAGTTTGACCATGCTCCAGGGAGTGTATGGCAACACAAATTGGACTTGTTTCTTTTTTCCCCTTGGGGGGGCAGCAGGTCACAAGGTGAGGGAGGCCAGACCTGGGAGGACCGAGAAGTGAGTGTGATTGGGGTAAATTCCAAAAGAGACAATAAAATATTATGTTGAAAAAAGTTACTTCACAGCGCTCAGTGGAGAATCTAGGAGTTCATAAATGGGAAAGGGTCAGAGTATAAAGCAGGAATGTAATTAGTTTGTTTCTTTTTGTCTTTCTCAAGGGTGTCACCTGGACCTATACTTTGGGGTAGAGGTTTATGCTTTATGCCCTTGATAGTCCTTAGTCACTGGAGAGATGGGATCGAAAATAGCAAGACTTGGCAACTCTAATCATAGCAAATACAATTAAACACATAAAACCCAAACAACTCTTCCAGGGTAAACTGTGAGCTATCTTTTTCTAGTGAGAAAAAAGCATCTTTGGCGTTATCTGCAAATGAAAGCAAACTTCCAAGGATCTTCTCAGGTCTTATGTCTGTCTTTACAGATTTCATGTATAAAAGAAATCAACCTACTTCTTAAACTTTTCTGTTTTGGTTTTGGCGTCTAGCATTAGCCAAAATAGCTGGCACCTGGTGGTTTGGGCCATACCAACTGAGGGAAGGAAGGAGACTGCCCACGTGCTAGTAATGACTGCTGAGGCGTGGCTATTCAGGTGGCAACGACCATGGCTCTGTTCCCATAACACTGAAATCCGGAAACCTGGCCATCTGGGAACAGAATTAGGTTGTTCTTCATTTTGGGTGCCTAGTGGTACCAGTGGCTCTTTTGCTTCTATGTTTCAATGTATAAATCAGAAATCCAGAAAGCTTATACTGAAGTGAAGGCGTAAGTCACAAACAATGCCACACCAATTCGGGGTTATGATTATTAGGGTGGTATTTATTTAAAGGGGAAAAAACTTACAGATCACTGTCCCAGGCAACAGCCCTCTACGCAACCAGGAAAGGAGTCTAGTCGCAGGCGGAGCAGGAAGTGAAGAGAGAGCGGAGAGGGAAGTGGCCGCTTTTTTAAAGGGAGAGAAACCACGCCCCAGTGGGCTGGTACCTCAGCGGTGATAGGCTGGAGGAGTGGGAGGACCTCCCGCAACACCTCCCCCTTTTGTTTAAATAAGAGAGTTCTAAACCTACTATGAAATTATATACAATAAGTACAAATATCCTATTCTAACTAGCTTAGGTCTTGTATAATAAATAACTTGGCCAAGTCATGAGAGAAAGTAACTACATTTATATAGTCTTCAACCCCATCGAAGATCTGAGAAGGGAAATAATGTTACCTGGGTAATTAGGAAGTTCAGTAAAACAACTTCCAAAACATGCAACAAATTACAGAGACAACTAGCTACCTGGGCAATCACCCAAAGTCACATTAGCAGCCTTGAAGCAACCAACTTTGGCTAAGGCCTAACATAACTGACATACCATTTTCTAAGGCAAGCAACTTTTCAAAACTATCTTACCCTGTCTTGGCAGGATATGACAGTCCTGTTTTATCCATTGATGCATGCTCTGTATCTTTGTCAGTTGTTGAGGTATGGGCATTTCTTTGCCCAAACGCCAGTTCTGCCAAAAAGAAAGGCTCCAGGTGGAGTGTCTTTGGTGCTCAACATTCTCTCGGGAATAGAGTGGTGTTGCCAGGAGCAATTGTGTCTCACTACCACAAAACTCTGAGTTAGATTAAAGGCCATTTTCTACAGCTCTTTGAAGAAGTTGAAGATTATCTATCTATACTGAGTATAATCTCTATATATCTAAAGAACCTGATTAGTCTATTATAAATGACAAACTTAGATGACTATTAGTCTATATAATTCTCAATATCTATCTAACTTAAAGACTAAGACAATAAACGACTGTGAAACAAATGAGGACAATGACCTCCAAATATAAACAATGTACAAATATACATTGCAGTAGGCAAATATATATCAATACACAATCATTATATAAGTATCTTAATCAGAGGTATAAATGTACACTGCAATATGGTAAATATATACAATATATATATATCAATACAATATATGTCAATACATAAAAAAATGTTTTAAACAGAGGTAGAAACATGCATGCGTACAATAGTCAATATAATTTAACTTTGTATCAATATACAAGAATCTATAGCAATGTATTTGTCTAAAAACAGTAACTCACAATTACAAATCTATTATCCCATCATCCCTCTTTTTTTTTTTTCAAAATGATCCCTGAGCGTATAAAATTCCTCCCCCAACCCTCAATCGTATACTAATTATAATCAACCCCTAAATGATGTCCCTAAACCCAAGGGCAAGTTTTACTGGGAAAGGGGACGTCGTCCTCTAGAATTACTTCCAGCTGTCATGGGGGCGACGTTCTTTCTGGGGGATCCTGTGAAAGTGAAATGATGGTTAAATTTCAAGATCAATGTCTTTTAAAATTGCCAATAGTCTCTGAGTATTTTGTGCAGGTCTGGCCAAAATGTTGTATAAGATGTGCACCATTTCAGCTAACCAAGTTGGAACTGTCTTGTGCAGCTGGTACCAAAAGCAGGTCTTGTAGTAGCGCTATCAGTATCATGACGTCATATCAACCAGGTGGAGTTGTTGTTATGGGGCCCCATCTTCTTCCTGGAAACTTCAAATGTCACTTCAGGAAAAACTCATTGTTCATTATAAAAAACTTAAACATTAATCATATAGACATATATATATATTCAATGAAAGACATGATAGATATATTCAATGAAAAGTATGATAGATATGAAGAAAAGCAAAGATGTTTTCTAAACTCATATTTCTTTCTGTCCCTTCTGTCCCATATCATGGCTCTTGACATGAGACAGAAACTCCAGAAACTCTGGGTTTTTCTCTTACTAACAGGCTTGGAATTGGAGAGGGACTGAGCCAGAGTCCAACTTCAAAACCAGCTTTATAAATTTAGAAATATGGTTTAATATTACTTACACAATCCATTCAGTTGTCTTGATATTTCCTATTGGGCAGGTATTTTTCCATCTGTCAGTATCCAAACATCCAGGGTCCCTTGAATTTCTCAAAGATGAGTGTTTTCCTGTGGAGATAAGAACAGAACCCTGCCCCCATTCTATGTTTTTCTTACCACCTCTATGAATATCATCATTGTGGATGAGTTGTCATTTCTCCTTTCCAAGAGGTTTCTCCTCTTCAAATCGAAACTTTATTAATTTTGATGGTATCCACAATTTTTCTTCTCCTGTGGAAACAAGAGCAAAACCCCTTCCCCAACGTAGCACATCTCCTGGCTTCCACTGAGAGGTCAGCACATCTTTGAAATAAATCGGTTGATTTAGTTCAGCAGACTTTTCCATTATCCAATGTCTTTCTGCTGCTGTCGTTCCTTTCTCATTAGCGTTAAGAAAATTCAAGGTTAATAAAGCATTATGTAATCTATTTCTGGGGGTATTTTCAGTCCCTTTCTGTTTGTTCAGCATATCCTTTATAGTACGATTTGATCTTTCTATAACTGCCTGACCTGTAGGATTATTTGGTATACCTGTAATGTGTTTTATATTATAATAATCAAAAAAGCGTTTCATTTTCTTAGATACATATGCTGGACCATTATCTGTCTTTATTTGCGCAGGTATACCCATGATGGCCATAACTTCCAATAAATGTGTGATTACTGAATCAGCCTTTTCTGAGCTCAGGGCAGTAGCCCATTGAAAACCTGAATACGTGTCTATGGTGTGGTGTACATATTTTAATTTACCAAATTCCATAAAGTGGAACACATCCATCTGCCAGATTTCATTTCTCTTAGTACCCTTTGGGTTACTCCCTGCAGGCAACGGTGTTTGTTTATAGAAAGAACAAGTAGGGCATCTCTTTATAATGTCCTTAGCTTGTTGCCAAGTAATGGAAAATTCTTTCTTTAGGCCTTTACTATTGACATGATGCTTCTTATGAAATTCCGAGGCCTGCAACACACTTCCAATCAATAATTGATCAATCTCAGCATTGCCTTGGGCTAGAGGACCAGGCAGACCTGTATGGGACCGGATGTGTGTTATGTACATCGGACAAAGCCTGTTCCTGATTATGTCTTGTACCTGGATAAACAGTGAAGTCAACTCTGTGTCATCTGGTATAAATTCAGCGGTTTCAATATGCAAGATAACTCTTTCTGCATATTGTGAATCTGTAACTATATTAAGAGGTTCTTTAAAATCCCTTAGCACCATAAGAATGGCATATAATTCTGCCTTCTGGACAGAATTATAAGGGCTTTGTTCCACCTTACTCAATTCATCTGACTTGTAACCTGCTTTCCCTGATTTATTTGCATCAGTATAGAACGTACGGGCTCCAGTTATTGGAGCATCACGTACAATTCTAGGAAGAATCCAAGAAGTTCTTTTTATGAGATTAAGTCTATCACTTTTGGGATAGTTGCTATTAATTTCTCCCAAAAAGTTAGCACAAGCTCTTTGCCACGGTTCATTGTCTTCCCATAACTTTTTTATTTCTTCAGTAGTAAAAGGCACTATAATTTCTGCTGGGTCTATACCTGCTAGTTGACGAAGTCTCAGCTTACCTTTTATAATTAATTCAGAGACCTTTTCCACATAAGTTTTTAATTTTTTACTTGGTTTATTAGGTATAAATATCCACTCTAAAATAATATCTTCCCTCTGCATTAGAATCCCTGTAGGAGAAATTCTGGAAGGCAATATGACTAGGATGCAGCTAAGATTTGGGTTCACCCTATCCACATGTGCCTCCTGTAATTTTTCCTCAATCATTGTCAGTTCCTTTTCTGCTTCAGCTGTCAGTTCTCTTGGACTATTCAAATCTTTATCACCATCTAAGGTTTTGTTTAAATGAACTATTAGATCAGGTGTTATCCCAACAGCTGGTCGTAGACTGGAAATGTCTCCTAACAATCTTTGGAAGTCATTAAGAGTCTTTAACCGGTCTCTCCTAATTTGTGCCTTTTGCGTTTTAATTTTCTCTAACCCTATTCTGTAACCTAGGTAATTAATAGAATTTCCTCTTTGAATCTTTTCAGGGGCAATTTGTAATCCCCACCTAGGCAAGACTTTCTTTACTTCTTCAAACATCCTTTCTAAAGTATCTTTATTTGAATCAGATAATAAGATGTCATCCATGTAATGATAAATGATGGACTTGGGGAATTGTTTACGAATTATTTCCAATGGCTTACTTACAAAATATTGGCACAGTGTAGGACTATTGAGCATACCCTGTGGGAGGACAGTCCACTGATATCTCCTATTAGGCTGAGAATTATTATAAGTAGGCACTGTGAAGGCAAATTTTTCTCTATCCTTTTCTTGTAACGGTATAGTGAAAAAACAATCTTTCAAATCAATAACTATAAGAGGCCATCCTTTTGGTAACAGAGAAGGCAAAGGAATTCCAGATTGTAGTGGGCCCATAGGTTGAATTACTTTGTTGACAGCTCTTAGATCTGTCACCATTCTCCATTTACCAGATTTCTTTTTTACAACAAATACAGGAGAATTCCAAGGGCTGGTTGATTCTTCAATATGGTGAGCATCTAGTTGCTCTTGCACCAGCTGTTCCAATGCCTGTAGTTTATCTTCAGCTAGAGGCCATTGTTTGGTCCATATTGGCTTCTCAGTTAGCCATTTTAAAGGTAGGGCCGTTGGTACCTCTAAAGGTTTGGTATTTGCTGTATGTTCTTGTACAGCCTGAATGGCTGGTGACCTTTTCCCATAATACCTCATCATATCCTTCCCAGAATTATGAGTTCCTGGAAATACAGGAATGTTAATCTGGGTATTCCATTGCTGTAGCAGGTCACGGCCCCATAAATTTATGGCAATATTGGCTATATATGGCCTTAGTCTTCCTATTTGCCCTTCGGGCCCTATGCATTCAACCCATCTTGTGCTTTGTTTTACACGAGATAGGGTTCCAATTCCCAGGAATTGAACATCTACCTCTTGAAGAGGCCAATTCGGATGCCAAGATTCTGGGGTAATGATACTTACATCCGCACCTGTGTCTAATAAGCCTTCAATAAAAGTGCCATTTATACAGACTCTTAGCTTTGGTCTTTGATCATTAATAGAAGTCTGCCAAAATATACGTTTACTCTGTCCTATTGGGTTTTTTGACTCATCCTCCACACGTAATTCTTCATTTAGACCAGTATTACTTTTTACAGCAGAAATTGGAGCTTTTAATTTTCTTGGTGAGGCACGTTCTCCACTGTGACTGGGAATGACTGGGCCACTGTTGGCTTGGGGGCCTGCGAGAGGCCCCCCAAGGAGTTTCCCGATGATATCGGATTGCCCCGTCTGTCTGTTGTTGACCTACATTCGTTGGACCAATGCCTGCCTTTACCGCATCTCCTACATATACCTGAAGGCCGAGGTCTCCTATTTTTGTCATTCCCAGAAGAGATATTATTCCTAGAAATTCTTTGCCTGCAATTCCTTTGCAAATGTCCTAATTTACCACAATTAAAACACCTGGCAGTTTGATGTCTCCTCATTGCTTTGGAAATCGCTTCTCCTACCCAAGATTCATCATTATAGCTAAACGTCTCAACATTCATCGTATGCTGAATCCATTCATCCATAGGTGCTGATCTAGACTTTAAAGGCCCAATTATCTTTTTGCATTCTATGTTTGCATTCTCAAAAGCTAGAGATTCAAGAAGTATTCGTCTAGCTTCTGGGTCTGTTACCCCTATGTCCAGAGCCTTAATTAATCTTTGCAAAAAGTCAATAAAGGGTTCTCTCTGTCCCTGCCTAATTCTGGTATATGATTCGACCCTTTTTGCTGGATCTTGTATCCTATTCCAAGCATTTAAAGCTGCTTGGTGACATAGACACAGTACTTCATCGTCATAAAGAGCTTGGACCTGTGGATCAGCATATTCTCCTGCACCAAGAATTTGATCTTGGGAAACCTCAATAACTTTTGCTCTTCCTTGCTGTTCCATATGTTTGGATTCTTCTCTGAAATAAATTCCAAACATCAAGGAAGGTCCATTATCTAAAACTGCAGACACTAACTGATGGAAATCATGGGGAGTAGCTCTAGCATTAGAAGCCCAAGTCCTTATCATTTCCTTTACATATGCATTGTGCAAGCCAAAATTAACAACAGCTTGCTTAATTTCTTTCAGATCATTCATTGCTATTGGCGTCCATCTAGCTTCTCTGACTCCCTTTGAGCCTTTAGAAGTTGATGCTTTTTCAGAATTAAGTATAGGGTATGTCGCTAGAACCCTGGGTAAGCCAGTTCTAATAGCTGGTGGAGGCCTTGTATCCTGTCCTTGTGCCTCCTTACTCTGTTCACCAGCTGCAATAATTTCCCCAATCTTTTCAAATCTTTTTATCATTGTCTCTCTTAAATCCTGAATCTCCTGACCTGTATATATTTCCAGTGATTTCACTGAGGTATCAATTTTTTGGTCCCCATTCTGCACCTGTGATTCCAAAGCTTTAATTTTTTCCTTCAAAGATAACATGTCCTCCTTAAACTTTTCTTGTATATCATGTAGATTCCCATCTTGGAGGTACATTCTGTCTGTTACCTTATCAAAACTTTGTGATAAAGTCTGAAGGTCAAATTCAACAGCCTGAACCCTTTCAGGTAACTTTCTAATACCCTTGGATATGGAATCAATTTTGTCTGTCATAGTATCCACTTGTTCAGATAACCTCTGATTTTCAATAATTTTAATCCTGTCAATTAGTTGTTCATTATTAGTTCGTAAAGATTCTATCATTCTTAGGAGTGCCATATTCTTCCTTAATGATAGAATATGGAAAAGAAAACTGAAGGCTAGTAACAAGCAAATTAAGGTATCCCCATAATCATATAAACCTTGTATGATGTAATTCATTGTATTAGTAAATATAAATTTACTAATCCATTGTATTAGTGAAAACAAAGCAGTAAAATTTGCGTTAGAAACAAAAACTGCAATATTACCTATTATCCAGCAGGTGGCGCTGTTGCAGAGTCATGGTGAAAACATGGTCCTGTTTCAGTGCCTTAGTAGATGTTAAAAACTGGAAAATGCAAGTTTCTCAACAAAATAAATCTAATTAAATCAATTCCTGAGACGGAACAAGTCACCCTGAGGGGTTGCAGCTTTCAGCAACCACGTGCTCTGGTTCGTGCCACTTAAGAGCTGTACTTGCAAGGGAGATTTAAAAATGACTCAGAAAAGAGCAAACCACGCGGCCATAGACTACGCGGGCCTGTGGAGTTTAAATCCACGTGGGGAGTCCAAGGCCGCTGGCGGCTGTGGAAGGGGAGGGCTCCCGCCAAGCCGAACTAGAGCTCGCCAAGCCCGCGGCCGCCAAGCTGAACTTGCACCCGCCAAGCCCGCAGCCGCCAAGCCGAACTTGGGGCCGCCAAGCCGAACTCGCGGCTGCGAGTGGGGAAAGGAGAGGTTCTAAAACCAAATGTTGGGCGCCAAAATGAAGGCTTAAGTCACAAACAATGCCACACCAATTCGGGGTTATGATTATTAGGGTGGTATTTATTTAAAGGGGAAAAAACTTACAGATCACTGTCCCAGGCAACAGCCCTCTATGCAACCAGGAAAGGAGTCTAGTCGCAGGAGGAGCAGGAAGTGAAGAGAGAGCGGAGAGGGAAGTGGCCGCTTTTTTAAAGGGAGAGAAACCACGCCCCAGTGGGCTGGTACCTCAGCGGTGATAGGCTGGAGGAGTGGGAGGACCTCCCGCAACACTGAAGGAAGGAACTACAGATGTAAGAAAACTCTGTGTGTGTGTGTGCGTGCGCGCGCGCGCGTGCGTGCATGCAGAGAGGAATGCACGTGCAGGGTTGCCTGGGTGTTTGAAGGCAGTGGAAAAGGGTTTGTTTGGATGCTTGAAACTGCCCCCATCTTCCAATTTAACAAGGATCGTTGGTGATGTTCTCTCTAGCCAAGCCATCTAGTATTTGGGGAGATGCCTGTGTCTCCGTTTACATATGTTAAACCTATGTTCTCCTCAATGCATCTGCTCCTATTTATTTGACACAGCTGAGCTACAGAAATGAGAAGAAAGATGGCGGTGGGGTGGGCTTGAGTGGCAAGATAGTTTCAGACCTTCTAAAACTGCTCTCGGGGCAAGCCTTAGAGTGGTGATTCCGGCCGTATCATTGATCTCAAAGATCAAGGATCCAAAGCCCAAGAAACAACTCCAGACCTTTATTGAGATTAAGCAGAACTGCAAACGACTTCAGCCTGCTTCTCCACAGCTGTTTTGGTTTTGGATCACGTGCCCTACTTTGACATGTTGTAAGCGCAAGCTTGACACTGCCTTCTGATTGACTGAACTGAGCACGCCTCCCACCTCTGCAAGCACAGGCTCCTGCCAGCCCACTCATCAATGGGAGGGCAGACACGTGGAGCAGACATGGGCTCAGCCTGAGGTTTGAGCCTTAATCCCGACTCTCAGTTGACCCACAGAGATGTACATGAGAATAACCTATTAATGTGTTTGCTAAGCCACTATAATTTGTATGGGTTTGTAACAGCATGATTGCAGCCATAATTAGCTGCTATGACTCTGTTTCAGCCAAAACGCAGCACAATCAACTTCATGGGAAGACCTTTGTGCAAAACATTATGGTCTCCCATAAGAAAGTCCTGCTTGCCACTGGCAGCCAGCCTAACGTAGCCTTTAAAAACATTTACTTCTAAACATCTCGTGGTCCTACATCAACGTTTACCCATCACCTTCTCCTTCCCCACCAACACCCACAACACTGCCCTGTAATCCCTAGCCTTCCTATAGTAATGTCGTTAAGAATTAAGCACACAGTTGCAAAGGCTGGTTTCAGCTTTTTATCCTGCTTCTCCCCCCGCCCCCGTGTGTGTTCTCTTAAATTTAAAATACCCCTTAAATCACTCCCTTTGGCTCTTACAGTTTCTTCACCCCCTCCTCTAAAATGATCCCTAAGCCTTGCTTGGGAGGAGGGGTGCAGTATTGATGTTCCACACATATATAATATACCGTTAGTACAAATTGGACTCTGATGGGTTAAAAAAAATGAAGACACAAAATTGGGTGGGTAAGAAAGGAGGATGGATCTGGGAGGAATTCAGGGAGGGTGAATATGATTGAAACTCAGTGCATGAAATTCTTAAAGAACTAATAAAAGTGAAATAAAAGGTTATTTACGCAATCAAAACTCTGCGCGTCCTAAAGAGTCCCATTCACAACAGAACAGCAAGACATTTGTCATGCCGTTTTCTCTCTCCTGTAATAATTTTCATTTAAATATTGATTTTTCAAGAAGCAATACTCATCTCTACCATGTGAGTTCTGGGATTATTTAATAAGATCCAGTCAATGGTGAAATAAACCGTGTTGAAATTATAGTATTACTTAGAGTTTCAGGCATTGAAATTATCCTTCCTACAAGCCAAAAGGAACTCCCTGGTGGCTGGTAAGATATGAAAATGACTAAGACATCTTTATTTTATAAAAAAAAGCATCATTTCCACTCATGTGCTTGGCACATGGAGGACATTCCACAAGTGTTTACTGAACTGAACGTACAGCTTTCCTTCTCCCACGGAGAAAGGGTTTCCTGAGCGGCTGAAATAAGCTGTGTAGTCCCGCATGCCTTACCTGCGAGACCAACCATGGAGTTTCCCAATCTCCAATACAAAGTTTCTGTGTATAAAGTATATGTTATTTCACACATTAAAGGGGTAATGATGGAAGCCAGCAACTTTTGCCTTTTTTCCCTTCATTCTCCAACTTTGGGTTCTAGAAGCGAACACCCTATTGGATGGCCGAAGGCTAGAAGGACATTTCAGGATGCTTTTACTCACCAAAATCCTACCTCATGTCCACAGTAAGATATTACAGGGTAAATACACTGCCTTAAAGATGCTTTGGGATTTTATAAAAATCATGAAATCAGGCAAGCCGTGGTGATGATACAAAGTTTCTGTGTATAAAGTATATGTTATTTCACACATTAAAGGGGTAATGATGGAAGCCAGCAACTTTTGCCTTTTTTCCCTTCTCTACCTGCTCTTTCAATACTATTTATACTCCAGCACTGCTCTAAGACAGGGAAGCTTTAAACATAGCAAAAGTTATGTGTGATAATTATTAATAGAAATTATTTGTGGAATATTTCCAGCAACCCACTTTCTGAGGCCAAAGTAAGAGTGCACCTCCTGGCACTATGCACATAAATGGACAGTGGATCCATGATGTGTGCCGCTTCTAGGTCGGAGCATGCAATGGTCAGGGTGATCTAGAACATTCTAGATGTGGGTGCTCAGCTAGCTTCATACTAATAGTGAGTTGACTGTGGATGAACCAAGATGGTTGTATAGTACGAGCAGCAAATAAATTTGTACTGATTACAAAGACTTTGAGGGTGGGTGTGGTTACAACATACCCTACCTTGCCTCACTAAGAAAGCATCTCATCAGAGCATTTCTGTCATAATTTGCCACACCTTCACAAATCACCCAAGATGAAAACATAGCTAGACCACCCCCAAGGCTTTCAGAGATGAAGAAAGACAGGAAGGGGGTCTAAGTTTGCAAAGAGACACTGTGTGGCTCCAGGTAACTGGCAGTGACCGTCCAGCTGAAAGAATGGGTTAAAGTGACTTCATTCTCCAACTTTGGGTTCTAGAAGCGAACACCCTATTGGATGGCCGAAGGCTAGAAGGACATTTCAGGATGCTTTTACTCACCAAAATCCTACCTCATGTCCACAGTAAGATATTACAGGGTAACTACACTGCCTTAAAGATGCTTTGGGATTTTATAAAAATCATGAAATCAGGCAAGCCGTGGTGATGATAAATGTCAGAGACCAGTGAGTGTTGTCTTTCATCTGGCTGTCTCAGGATCGTCCAAAGCTAGTCTATCAACCAGCCAACAAACACTGCCTTCACCATCTACCGTGTGACGGGCTTTGCAAAGTGGGGGTTGGGACACTTCTACAAAGAAAACAAGAAAACACTCCTGTGCTGAAAATTTTTCATTCTAATGATGACGGTGTAATAAACCCGGACGAGCAGACCACAGAATGTCAGGTCCAGGTGAATGCCATCAATAAGGTAAATAAAATAGTATAACCAACACAGGACACAATGTGTAAGCTGGGACCCAGGGGCCACATCCAGTGGGCAGCCTGTTTTTGGACAGTCTGTGAGTTAAGTTTTTGCGTTCTAAGTGGTTGAAATGCATTTCCCGGTGCATAAAATTTACATAAAATTAAAATGGTAGAGTCCAGAAAGTTTTATTGGAGATCACCCCCACCTGCATGATCTGCCTGGCAACTTTTCCAAGCTGGACGGCTGCACCGGCCATCTCAGCTCACCTTCCACCAGCCACTCCAGTTGTATGGCTCATCCTCAGAATAGCCAAGCTACTCCCTCTTCAGTCACTACCCCGATGATGGCCTCTGCCCCCTTCACCTCTATGCAACAAATACAGCTGAATTAGAACAATCCACCCCCTTTAACTCAATCATTTGGTGTCCCCTCCTTCGTCTGCGTGCTTCTCATTACTATTGTGTCTGCTACGTGACAGATTTGTGTATTGTTCACCTCCACCAAGCAAAATCAAATTATGCATTCCAAGAGAGATGAAATTTTGTTTTATTTCTTGCTGCATCCTCAGATCCTAGATACAGTAGATACTCAATAAATACCTACTGAAAAAAATCAATGAATTATCAACTATTGGAAAGTTGTAATGAGAAGTCCAGGAGAGTCTTTATGGCTTAGAACATCTCAACCAGTCGAGGCTTTTATGATGCTGAAGATGCCTTAGGATGCCGTTGATTTATAATGTTCTAGAATCTTAGTAACACTACAAGAACGAGAAGCAAGAGAGAAAAGTGGATTCGCCACCATAACAACAACCTAAGCAGAAAAGCTCATTTTATCGGTCTCCTTTCATTCCAATTCATTCCCAGTTATGCTAAACTGCCATCACACAATAAAAACAAACTTACATCACATGATAAAAATGAGTTCTCTGGGATGGAGAGGTGGCTCAGTGGTTAAGAGTATTTGCTGATGTTGCCAAGAACAGTTTGTTTCCCATTACTTAAGTTAGGTGGTTAACAACTGCTGGTGACTTCAGATCTAGGGGATATGGCATCCTTTTTAGGCCTCTGTAGGTACTCATGTGCACAGACCCACACACAAATAAGCTTAAAATAAAATCTCTGAGAAAAAGAGTTGGGCCTAGATATTGCTCAGGAACAATTTTATTGTCCTTTGTATCTCTATTGCCTTTGTTTAACTGTGGAAACACCTGGGTTTGAGAACTCCACATCTTTTTACAAAGAGTTCTTTATGGGATCATTTGTATATACAAATACTTTATTTTTATTTCACAAGTTATCTTTGTGACATGTTTGTAGCAACAATTTATTCACAGGCATAAAGTCAGGATTTTTCAATTAAAAATGAGTCATACAAGGAAGCATTGTACACAGGATGCAAGCAGGGAGAGTTCTATGGTATCTTGGGTACCACAATATCTTAGAATAACATAAAAGCAAAAACTGAATTCATGTTGAGACAGAAAAATTGGGCAAGAGCTCACTGGCTCATCTGACTAACAACAAAGCCAGGAAACTCTCCAGTATATGACTTTGTGTGTGAGAATGGGGTGGGTAGGAGGAATGGGTTTGTTTTCTGCAATTAAAGATGAAAGATGCCCATCAGTCTTTTCCATGCAAGTTACTTTTAGACAATTTCAAGAGAAGGCAAATGTCATGAAGGTGATGAAGCCCTGTGAGCCATGTGGATTTGACACCTATTCCAATCTTACGTAGCACTGAATGACTGAGTCCTACATCTAGCAATACCCTTTTTCTATAGACATTACAAGCATGGTGCCTAAAAAGCTAGTATAGAGAAAAGCTGACGAAGAAATGCTTTTAAAAGAGTTCTGAAAGCTACCATGACCTAGAATTGTTCCCTATTACTATACTGACAGGTCTTCAGAGCACCATGGAAACGATGTACAGAAGCTAACCTCATCTAGTTACAATAACACCCAACATACCTGGTGACAAGTATTTATTAGATCAGTCAGAAATCATGCTGGCTAGAAGGCCTCGGTGAATGGCAGGAGCATAAAGCTATCGATGATCATTTACTGTGTCTAAAGGGTACAAACTAGATCTATAACATACACCCTTGTGGACTGCATACCTTGGGAAACTATCTCGGCTCATCTCAAGTGCATAAAAAGCTTGAGAGAATAGAACCTGAACTAAATCCCACACCTAGTCAGCAATCTGATTGTTTCAGTGAAAATAATTTTAAAGATTTGCTTATGTATCGGGGTATTTTTTTCTAAATGTATGTATGTGTATGTACGGACCACACGTGTGCCTGGTGTCCCTGAGGTCAGAAGGCATAGGATCCCCTGGAACTGGCGTTATAGATGGTTTGAAGCCACTGGGAACTGAACTTGGGGCTGTTGTAAGAGCAACAAGTGCTCCTAAGCACTGAGCCATCTCCCCAGGTCCTTGTTTGGCAAAGAGAATGTTAAGATTGCTGTAAAGATGTTCTTAGTGCACATGTTGTGAGTCTTGTTGACCCCAAACAGCTAGTTTTCCGAGTGTACGCTGTGCATAAGCTGCAGGACTAGTGAGATTAGGATGTCTTCACCCGAATGCCATTAGGCACAGTTGTCCTAGGTGGTAGGAGCCATTTGCATGCTTATAGTGGGAAAAATGGCCACAGAGTCATAGAAGGGCACATAGTCACTGCCTGTCTAAGCTGAAAAAAAATACGACAATTCTCTAAGCTAGGAAGTAAAGTTTAGACCAGGGGAAGGGAGCAACCTGGAAGCAGATTTGGCATCATAGCCATTCTGGAACAGATGTGGTGAGAAATGGGTGAGTGAGAAAAGCCTGTTCTCATAGACTCAGAACCAAGGGGGAACATGATGTATTTGAATGATGAATGATATGTTCTTACATCTAAAACCAATCTAGCACCAGGGCCCTAAACCATTACTACTCTGAATATGTTTTTATGCTAAATTTTAATTTAAACAAGAAAACATCAGTGTTAAGAAATAGATTTCTAGCCAGGCAGTGCTGGCACACGCCTTTAATCCCAGCACTCAGGAGGCAGAGGCAGGTGGATCTCTGTGAGTTTGAGGTCAGCCGGGTCTACAAAGCAAGTTCCAGGACAGCCAGAGCTGTTAACAACGAGAAACTTTATCTCAAAAAACAAAATAAAATAACAATGACAACAAAAGATTTCTTTGATTTTGTTTCCTTTTAAGGAGGTGGGGAGGGGAAGAGACTATATAAACCGAATGATGTACGCTATTATGTTTCAGCACCCAGTCATGTGTATCCCCAAACTTGTATCTGACTACAGGCAACACTTTCCTTCATATAAGAAACAATCTCATTTAGCTGGGGGCTGAGTGGCTGTAAGTTCACTCCATGTAGCTTCACTGTTCAAAGGGAAAGTAGGGCATGTAAGAGAAACATTGAGAGGCACGATAGTAAACACGGGCTGCACATCAGCCATTAGTTAGGGCATATTTTCTGTCACATAAAAACTCAGCCCCTTTCTTCCATTGCCCATTCAAGGAGGTTAGATGGGAGAAGTAGATTCAAAGGGTGTAAAACTTTACTGTGCCTGGGACCCAGGGAGGAGTCTGTGGTAGCTGTGTCTACAAAAGAGTAAATTCCAAACACTGGAAACTTCACTGGGGACAGGGTTGAAGACTAGTGTTAAGGAAAATGTCAAACACTGTTGTATTGGGGTAGAAAGGTTTCTTGCCTAGCAGACTGCACCGTTCAAGTTTTGCAACTCCCAGATTACATGGCAGAAAGGACTGTCCTCAGCTCGCCCTGACTGCCACCAGCCTTGATGTGGATCTCCATCTCAGGCTAGAGGTGAAAGGACATTTACTTTTTTATTGATTTGTATTGAGCTCTACATTTTTTTCTCTGCTCCCCTCCCTTCCCCTTCAACCCTCTCCCATGGTCTCCATGCTCCCAGTTTACTCAGGAGATCTTGCCTTTTTCTACTTCCCATGTCGATTAGATCTATGTAAGTCTCTCTTAGGATCCTTATTGTTGTCTAGGTTCTCTGGGATTGTGAAGGAAATTTACTTTTGAGTATAGGTGGCAGGGTAAAAACTGTACATAGATTCCAGTGCCAGGAGCCCTTTAGTCTTGTCCTATGAAACTTGGGTGTAGATTTACTATCTGGATATGGACCACAAGCATATGTGGCTTTCTATAAACTAGTTCACATCCTTATGAATTAATTTTCCCCCCTGGGGGGCGATATGCCCCCCTATTGAAAATGCGTGCCACAAAATTCAAGCCCACATCTGATTTCTGTCTGGTCATAGCCAGAAATTTCTAAATCAGCCATGATTTAGTAGCACTCCAATCAAAATAATTACATCCGAGTCCTTTTCAAAAATAAAAAGGCTTTGAAAATACAAACCACCAAGTGACAATGCTGTTTTGGCAATCGGTAGCACCCTACCTAGTCCACCCTCTCTGCACCATTCTCAGTTTCTTGGGCTGTCCTTGATGCTTGTTCATAGAGCCAAAGATCTGCTAACTGCTTAATTTTAGACACATTTTCAAAAGCAGAAGCACAAAACCAAAAATAGACTCTAAGAAAACATTTTTTTTTTCCTACTGGATGGTAGCAATTGCTAATTTGCAGAACCAGACAGAAAGCATCCACAAATAGCACTGTGTTTTTCAATTTACAGAAGAAATTACTCAAGCTTGCTGCTCACAACCAACCTAAAAATCAATAGCCCACAAAATTGTGTGTATGTCATAAAAGCAAATCACAGCTTCACCAGAAATCAAGCCACTGTGCCACCAGCAGGCACAAACGGGAGCAAGCATTTCCATGCCAAAGGTTTCCAGAATGCTCGTGTTTTAGTCCCATTCCAATCACATACAATACATAAAACACCATCGTACACATTCTCACACACATGTACATTTTCATACTCTCATGGAAAAAATTATTAAGCCTAAGAAATAAAGCAGTCACTAATACACGCAAGCTCAGTGTAGGCTGGGCTTTTATATTACTTCAACAACAGTGAGAGCAAAGGACTTTTTCTGTGAAAACCAACACAAAGAAACATTATGAAAAATCGAGCTCACCTACCTTCACTGGTCCATGGTCACTATTGAAGCCCTGCACCAGGTACACGTAGGACATCATGAGAACATTCACCACTGTCCACTCTCTATACATTTTGGATATTTTAAAGGGCCACTGATGACTAAGCACTTGACACCAGGCAGCTCCTGAAAAGTGGGGCAAATGCATTCTCCAGAAGCAAAGTTCGAAACCCCAAAACTTCACATGGAAAATCACATGATCAGTTGCAATCAAAACGACTTGAGTTAGTCAAGGGACACCCCCTGCCACACACAATCTTAGTATGGGAGAAAGATGCAAAAAAAAAAAAACCTTTTAAAAGTTCCTGCTGCAAAAATAATCAGGAGGTGGCCCTGGCTTCCACTTTATGCTAGAAATCACTCTCCAGTCATTTCATGTCCAGAAAGCCAAAAGAAAGAAAAAAATCTCCACCCTATGCCCTAGGTTCTAGCTGCTTTATAAGGAGGTGGTGTGACCACCGACACTTGCGGCTACAGCAGGCTGGAACCTAACGATGGATTCTGACATTTCCCAGTCTTCAAGGAAGCGTGCAGGAGCATGTGTCTTACATCTGACACAGACTTTGGCAGAAAATTGAGGGGAAGTCTTGGCCGGAGTCCTGCTGTGTCCCTAGCAATAGCAGGGCAGTTTTCAAAGCTGACTCATATGGTCAGGGCTGCTGTGTTTTCGAAAGCAGATAACCTGTAACATGAAACCCGGAGCACAGTTGTGATGGCTGGGATGGCAGCTGAACTGCAGGAGGACAGCTTCAGATGCTCACATAGCTGCTGCCAGTGACATAGAAAGCCATAAAAATGCTCTAAGAAAATCCCAAAGACCACAGGATAAAAGGGCATCTTCTCACATATAAAAAGCACATGTACATAAGCAATTGTTTTTAATAGGAGCCCAATAATTTCCATTGAAATGAATAACATTGGTTTTTAAAGAAGCAACAATTAGAATTATTTGCATGCATTACTACTATTTTTTTTTACTTTTAACTTCTTAAAATAGTTAAATCTGCTCTTTGACAATTTCATACATATATATATAATGCATTCTGATGATTCACTACAAAAAACATCTTTTTATTTTAATGTGGAATTCTTTGTTTTATTTTGGGGTTTTCAAGACAGGTTTTTTTCTGTATAACCCTGCCTGTCCTGTAACTTGCCTGTAGACCAGGCTGGCCTCAGACTCAACAGAGACCCACCTGCCTCTGCCTCTGCCTCTGCCTCCCAAGTGCTGGGATTAAAGGCGTGCGCCACCACCGCCCGACTTAATGTGAAATTCTTTAGTGACACCAGCTAAGCCAGCTTTGGAAATTGAATATACTGAATGGTCAGTCCATCCAAACAGCAGAATTCCAGCTCTTCATTGGTTTCCAATCTTTGACTTCCAGGTTTTGGCCCCCTCAAAACCATTTTTTGCATTCCTGAAATCAAGAATGGCCTCAGAAATTTCTTCATTGGTATTCATCACAAACGGACCTAGGCAAGAAAGAGATGTTTACAAAGTTCTGGGTGATGACATTTTCTTCTACCACTGGAAGCGGTGTGTAGTACTATAGCTCCTCGCTTGAAACACAGTCTAGGCATAGCTCGGCAGCCGCAGCCTCTTTCCATAGCGCTCTGTCCTACAGGACTGCAGTCGCTAGAACTGTATATGCTAAGAAATTATTTCACAGACCAAACGTAGAGAAACACAGTCAGGTCCCACTGCTCATGGCAGGGTCCTTGCCAGTGAAAGCAATCCCTTTATTCATCGCAGTCTTTTTTTTATTTAATTTATTTATTTATTAAAGATTGCTGTCTCTTCCCCGCCACCGCCTCCCATTTCCCTCCGCCTCCCCCAATTGAGTCCCCCCCTCCTCAGCCCGAAAAGCAATCAGGGTTCCCTGTCCTGTGGGAAGTCCAAGGAACTCCCACCTCCATCCAGATCTAGTAAGTTGAGCATCCAAACTGCCTAGGCTCCCACAAAGCCAGTGCGTGCAGTAGGATCAGAATCGCAGTCTTTGTAGTTGTTATTTGTACAACACGAACTGACGTCAGGAACTGAACCAGCCTGGGCTTATGAATCACCTAGATTAGAGCATGGTTTTGACGTCTGCCTAAACTGTGGGTGGGGCTGTGCATTTATGACATGGTTCTAAGTCTGTTTTGAAAACTCGCAGCATCTGCATGGCAGCCAACAGGGGGTTTAATTGCTTCTGAACAGCTTGTACATTAACAGTTCTTTTGCAGTTCCCCAGAAGATACCGCCATGTACCCTATAGCAAGCACAGATGAGGTCAAGTTTTGAAGTTTGGCTGGTTTCTCCTTCCTGACACGAGTCACTACCATGTGCTTGCAATTAAAGGCATTTTTCATCTTCCTGTAAATGCTTCTTTTTACGTTTCTACTGAGTTAGTTTTCATTTTGACCATAATTTCTTATTCACCCACCTTCCCAAAAGATGCATCATGCTAGTGTGGCCATTCTCTTGCCAAGGACTACCAGTACCACAACGTTAATACATTTTATTAATAAACTTCAAGTCAAGCAGCACTTTTTAATAATTTATTTCTTAGGGTCAACCAATTTTTCACTCAGCAAAGGGCCAGGGAATGTATACTTTAGGTTTTGTGAGTCAAGCAGATTAAATACTGACTGGGCTCAAGGAATGACTTGATCCATAATAATTCCCTATGGTTTCCCCAGGCAGAGCCCCACCACGCTCATACCTCAACTCTTTTTCCATAGTACATTTCTATATTCTATTTTTGACACCATCCCATACCTCTCAGTTTAATAAACTGTCCTTAGGTCACCTAAGACATTATAGGGAAAGGCGGATGCACTGAGTGAAGGTATATTATTGATCAGGACCCATGTTTCCGACTCATGGGAATGGGCAAAATCTTCCTCAAAGTCAGGCTCAGGAAATGGGCAAGTCTTTCTCCAATTTGTGTGAGGACGCTGCAGTGTATGCAAAAACTAACAACCACAACTTCCCCATTCGTGATGACTGCCACCTGAGACTGTGCCTCTGCCACAGAGACGAGCCACCTCCTCCTGTGCTGTAGAGAATGAACTCGCTGAGGTTCTAGGTCGGTGTACCGTAGGTAGATCTCCATCAGGTCAAGTTCAGGCCCCCAATTCCAGCTTTCTGTATGTGTGTCCATGTGTCTTTTTGTCATTCCCTTGCCAGCCCTGTCAAGTTTTCAGGGTTGCTTTGAAAACTAAATAAATTCACATTTGAAAAACACTCTGAGCAATACTTAGCAAATAGCAAATGGCATGAACATGTATGTTAAGAAAATGAAATATCAGCATTTTTTTCTCATTTGGAGGAGGGACATAACTCCACCAGAGTTACTGTTGTTTGCTAATCCAACATGTTGTGACGTCTTTGCCTAACGTCATCATTAAGAACACTCAGTTAAGGGCGTTAACTGAGTTAACATAAGGGCGTTAAGAAGTCACAAATCACAACCAGTCCCCAAATACTCTCAGGATGTTTGGGGTTGCCCTTGAGCATGAAAAGTTAAAAAAAATGTAAAAAGAAAAGCAAATTAAGCAAACCAAACAAAATGCTCTGTCTATTAGTCACTGACAGTCCAAGAGACATACGTCTACTTGGGCCTATGAATGTGAACTTGTTTTTACAAGCATCCCTAGTGTCTCGCCTAGGAGGCACTGGAAGAGGATTTGCATACATCCAGCCTTCCAGTTTGCTGTGTCATCCTCGTTCAACTGGGCTCTTGTTTCGCAGGACTGCTATGGAGGAAAGGACCTAACATAAAAGGTTTTCATCGCAAACATGTTTTTCCTACCCCAATTCCAGCCTATAACTAGCTGAAGACCCTACGCCATTTGTTTGTAGCTTTCTTTACCAAAGAACCATTTTCTTCAGTCATGACAAAAGGAAGTGCGCAAAATTAACATGAGAGATCACAAGCTAGGGGATTATGATTTAATATCCCTTCGAAATTACTGCTAGAAGAAAAACAATATTATTTTTTAAAATATTCAGTGTTACTTAAATTTATGACTAGCTGGGGCTTATCTGAGATCATTGTGTATACCTTGGAAATCATGCCAAGTAGTGGAATACAATGAGATCTTAAATCATGTCCAATTTAATAATTAGAGAACTGTACAGTATGTTTAGCAGACAAAGGTATAAATAACAAGTTGGGTTCTTGGTGCTTTTAGATGTTTCTTATTTAATCAAATGTCAGTGATATAAGGACATCAAGATCCAAAGTGGTTTTGTCCCGATGCCAGCATTTTCGGGCTCCAACCACAGCATTACCTCTTCCATACAATAATTAATTCTTTCCTTTTCTTGAAAAAAAAATATTTATTTTATTCTTTAAGTGTGAGTGTGTGTGTGCGTGCATGTGCGCACACATACGTGCAGATGCCCAAGGAGGCCAGAAGAGGACGTTAGATCTTCTGGCGCTGGGAACTAAGTTTGAGTTCTCTGTGAGTGCAGCATGTGTTGCTGAGCCATCTTTCCAGCCCAACTCTCTTCATTTCGTAATTCAACTAAGAATGGCTTAAACTATTACAGAAATTTTCAAAGAAGTATTATTCCTAAGAGGCTCATATTTTTCACTAAAAATATAATAGGTTACAAGGGCCGTGTTGGCTATGATTTGCATACTGATTTTCCCCTCCACAATTCATATTAAGATCTGATTGTCCTTGGCCATATGGGGAGGTGGAGCCATTAAAAGGTGACCGGGTCATGAAGATGAGGTAATAACTTTTCCAGTGGGTGAGTTCTCACTCTTGTGGGGCTGGATTAATTTTTTGGTGTGGGGAGAGACTGGTTTTATTACCACAGCGGCAGAATGTTATGAAGCATATCCACCCCTCAAGTTTTGTCTCTCAAGCATATACCCATTTCTACTTTCTGTCGAGTTGAAACAACATGAGGCCCTACACACACACACACACACACACACACACACACACACGTTGGAATTCCAAGTCTCCAGTGATGTCTGTCAAAATAAATTTCCTTTCTTTAAAGATTACTCAGTCTCACGTATTCTGTTAAAGCAACACAAAACACTATTGAAATCACTGCTACTTTGGTTAAATGATATTCAAGTCCCTAGTGGACAATGAAGTTTTTCTTTTCCCTTCAAGTTGAAATCCCCCCGAACACACACATATCAAAGGAAAAAAATGTCAGCCAGGAAAACCATCATCATTTTGGACTTACCATGTTGGACAACTGGTTCTCTTAATGGCTCCCCAGCAATTAAGACAAAATGGCTTCTTTGGGGGTCCTAAAATAATCAAAGAAAGCATCAAATAGTGAACACATCTATTTTTGAATGTCAAATTGGACACAAGTTATAGCTAACATAGAAGTTAAGTAGATGGTGCTACAGAAACATGTTCTCTGAAGTCCTTGATATGGGAATGTCTGTTCCTTAGGATGGTTAGTATCACAGCAGCTAGAATTCAGCACTAAGTCCAGGTTACCAATATATTAACATCTGTAATTAAAGAAGGAAAATTGTAGTTCCAATCTTCTGTGTGTGTGTGTGTGTGTGTGTGTGTGTGTGTGTGTGTGTGTGTAGGACCACGCATGTGGAGGCCAGAGGTCTTTGTCAAGTGTCTTCCTCCACCTCAGTTTTGGAAACCAGGTGTGTTACTGAAACCAGAGCTCACCCCTTGCCTAGACTGCCTAGCACCACACTCCAGGGATCTGCCTGTCTGGCTTACCTCTCATGTGGAGTTACAGATGTGTGCTGTCACACCCGGCCTTTTATAAGGCTGCTTGGGGAACCAGAAGCAGTCCTCATTCTTGTTACTTGGACATTTCACTCAGTGAGCCATCTCCTCAGCCCCAAAGTTATGGCCTTCATTAACAGAGACATCTTCATAACAACCTATCTTAATGAACTACCTCCTTTCTCATTAACAAAATCATTTTTGCTAAATGCAATATTTAAAAATTGTATTACCTTTCCTTTTTATTTTAAAATTTTTTTTCATACAATATATTTTGACAATCTTTCCCCTCCCCCACATCCTTCTCCCTACCTATACAACTACAAGTTCTTTTTTCTCTAAAAAAAATCAAACCACCCCCAAAAGCATGCAGACATACACATACTACAGACATCATACACACACACACACACACACACACACACACACACACACACACACGGAGTCCATTTTGTGTTGGTCAACAATCCTGAGCATGGGGCCTGGCCTAGAGTGTGGTTGAAATACCCAGCATCACTGCATTGAAGAAAACTTTATTTTCCTCTTTCCGTAGCTATCAACTGCAAAGATTCTTGGTTAGTGGTGAGACTTTGTGCCCATGTTCCCCTTACCATGTTGGGATTTGTCCAGCTGAAACTTGTACAGGTTATGTGAGTGCTGTCTCAGTCTCCGTGAGTTCATATGTGCACATCAACCCTGTGGTGTCTGAAACTACTGTTACCTTGTAGGCCTCCACTACCTCTGGCTCTTACATTCTTTCCACCTCTTCGGCAACAATATAAATTTTTAAATTTATTTATTTATTTAATGTGTATCGGTCTTTTGTCTCCGTGGATGTCTGTACCACATGTGTGTCTAGAGCCCAAAGAGGCTAGAAGAGGGTGTTGGATACCCCATGACTGCTTATACAGCTGCCATGTAGGTATCTAACCTGGGTCCTTCTGAAGTGAAGTCAGTGATTTTAACCGATGAGCCCTGCCCAACAATATAATTTTTAAATGACGATAATATTTATACAAATCACAAAACAAGACTTCATTGTCTTGCCATTTATTAAAGTAATATGAAATATGCCTCACACATTTAAGATAAAATACATACAAAAATAAAAATATAAAATGTATGCCTGTATGTGGGTATAATGTTTGGAGAATTGTTTTTATAATAAGGCATTTCTGATTTAAAATCATATGCTCATCTCATTATAAAAAAATTGAACATTTTAAAGTAACTACCATGCTGTGTTTTTGCAGTGCTATGTCGGTTCGTAGTAAATGACAGTCTGGGGTGCTGGTAGGTTCCATCTTGTCCTCATTCTGTCCCATGCCATTTCTAGTTCTTCCTGATTGCTAACCTTCTAACCTAGGTACCCCGTTTTCAGACTGCTGGCCACAGAACTCCAGACTTCTCCATCAGCTTCCCCATCGTGGCCTCCCTTTAGTGACTGCATATGCTTTACTTTCTAGACCTACTGGATCGGTGGCTCCTCTGGTTTCAAAAATTTCTGTTTTTACATCCTCAGTTCCCTAGCACCTCCTACTTGTCAGTCTTCCTGTGGAGGGCCATATGAACAGACATCCTGAGCTAGCCAAATAGGGAGGCCAGCTATAGGAGAACTGAGGCACTGAGGCGTCCACAAACAACCGCTCCAGCGAAGCCCAGCCTCCAACCTCCTAGGCACGTGGGACATCTGGAGAAGCCAGCAGAGGGACCAACCAGCATGATGACCAGAAGCCAGGAACTTGCTATTTTAACCCTCTAGGTACTGAAGTGCTTTCTTACAAATAGATAATCAAGCATTGCATATTTCCCCCCAGTTTTCTCTCAGGCCTGTCTAATTTTCAATCAAATAATAATAAAAAACCAATTACTATATACTTGAAAAACTAAATTTTCTAAAACTTCACTCAAATTCTACTAACATAGCATCTTTCCAAATATATAACACTATCTTAAATTATACCAAATATTTACACATTTCTACTGATGCAAAGCTCTATTATCTTAAATTAGATAAAATATTTATGTGCTTCTACTAATACAAAGCTCTCTAACTTGAAATCATTCCAATGCCTAGTCTCAGAAGATTTACCACTGGATTCAACAAAATTGATACTTAACCCTTTCTACTGTAAATTTAATAAAAGCTGCAATATTTGAGAGGTCTGAAATATGTTTATCTTTTTGGCTTCAACTAAAAGTAAATTAATAGTCAGGCAGCGGTGGCACACTCCTTTAATCCCAGCACTTGAGAAGTAGAGGCAGGTAGATCTCTGTGAGTTTAAGGCCAGCCTGGTTGACAGAATGAGTCTAGGATAGTCAGAGAAACCTTGTCTCAAAAAAAAAACTAAATATAATAATAATAAAAGCAAATTAAGTATAGATGCATGGTAGAATGGGTTCTTCAAGTCTTTTTTTTTTTACAGTTGCTGTGGGAGCATGTTTAAAAGGATATGTCTTCAAAAGTCTTCCTCTACTATTCCTTATAGCTCAGGTGCAGTAGCATTTCATACACACTTGGTGGATGTTTTAATTACTTCTTCACACATGAAAAATGCATGTCAGCTCTGGGGAGATGGCTCAGCGGTTAAGAACACTGACTGCTCTTCCAGAGGACCCGGGTTCAATGCCCAACAACCACATGGCAGATCACAACCATCTGTTATTCCAGTTCTAGAGGATCTGATAGCCTCATACCGACACACGTGCAGGCAAAACACCAATGCACATGATATAAAAATAAACAAAAAATAAATAGGTGTCTAAAAGTTCCAGGTTTGTAACTTTCTAACCATCATGGCCTCACTGACTCATAATCTAACTCACTATCAAAATGCATGCAAATGTTAAGCTAGCTGGAAATCAGCCATCTGAAAACTGACGGCACCAAGATCACGTACGAAAATTCATTCTTTTGTAAGCACAGAGTTTCATCCACTCCACTCTCTGCTGACTCTTGCTTCTCCCAGTTGTAACAGCTAGTCAGCGTGCTTGTCCTAGATTGCTTCTGTCTCTCTGATAAAACACTGACCAAAAACAACTGGAGGAGGAAATGGCTTCTTTGGGTTATCCATTGTCATAGATGGAAACCTGGAGACGGGAACTGAAACAGAGACCTCAGAGGAAGGCTGCTTACTGGTTCACTTCCAGGCTCATGTTCTTTTCCCTCCCTCCTTCCTTCCCTTCCTCCCTCCTTCCCTCCCTCCCTCTCTTTCTTCCTTTCCTGAGATTTAGTATTTTTATGTGTATGAGTGTTTTGCCTGCATGTATAGAAGTCAGAGGGAGACATGGAATCTACTGGAACTTGAGTTCCAGATGGTTCTCAGATTCTGTGTGGTTGCTAGGAACCTCAATCACGGGACCTCTGCAAGAGCAGTCGGTGGTCTTAGCACCTGAGTCATCTCTCCAGCCCCTCTGCTACCTTTCTTACCAGCTCAGGCCCACTTGCCTAGCGATTGTGCTGCCGACAGCTAGGGCCCTCTTGCCACCTACATCAATCAGAAATCCAGAAAATAACCCACAGACATGTCCACTGGCTAACATGATGGAGGTGATCCCTCAACTGAGGTTCCCTCTTCCGAGGTGTGCCAAGTTGACCAAGATTAACCATCACAATGGTTGTCAAGTCTGCACAGCATTCAGAGATGCAAGAAAAGGAGGTATTGTTTTGCCATCTTATACCAAAATTAATTCCATAAGATTTTAGAGCTCTTCATGTGTTGTGGTGCGCTACCGGCTGACAGAGATGGGGAAGGTTTTCATTTGGCATGATTTCTTCTTTTTCTTTTTCCAGTGTGATGTTTAAATGGCTAAGACCTCAATAACAACAACTCATTATCACAAAGGATTATTCTCTAAGGGGTTTGAAGAGGTGAAGTTTTAGGTGAAAAAGAAACACGGGAAAGAGAATCCCATAATAGTGTTTTGTTTTGTTTGTTTTTGCCATGGCCAAGGTGACAAACTTGAGTTGTGGGGGGTCAAGAAGTGGAAGATAAAGGGTTAATGGAGCAGAGAAGAAAGACTGGCCTGCATGTCATGTACACGCTGACTGTTCAGAATGGAAGTTTCCTAATCAAAAGAGAGGTCTTTGGGGAGTAACAAACGTGCCCTATTTCCACACTGTGGAATGAGAAAGTGCTAAAAAAAAAAAAAAAAAAAGAAGAAGTTTTGCTGTTTTATATAGCTCAAATAAAATGATGACTTTCCAATTATTATTTGGACAGCAGGATAAAAGGACACGTGCATTTTGTCTGAAACAAGAAACTAGGAACCTTTTAGGAGTTGAAGTTTGCCATCATTCTAAAAACCCTGGAGGTTTCTGCTCCAAACTTCTTTCCACGAGTTTCCTGCAGATTTACCATCTGGGTGGCCCCTCCTTTAATCTAAGCCAGATTTTCTGCTTCTTGCTTCTAAAATTTTTTTACATTATTTATTGTGTGCATGGGGTTGGTGCATGTGTACCATGGTATGTGCGTGGAGGTCAAAGCCCAAATTCTGATAACTGGTTCTCCTCCTCCACTGGGGACTGAACTCAGGTTAGCAGGCTTGGAGGCTAGCACGCTGACCTTCCTCTCCATCTCCTTGTTTTTCATTTGCTAACTGCCTTCAGTAAAAAACCTAATCGCCTCTACAGCTGCTTAGTGGAATGGCAATGTAGTTCAAAGTCCCAGTAGAAAGTTTGATCCATGGTGTCACAGGATGAAAATCCCGCAAAGCAAAGAGAGGATGAAAGACAGCCCTAAGACAGTCAGTCCTTAGGTGCCTCTATGCCAATGCCTTTATCAACATTAATTTGAAAAATCATCATACAATGGTACTAGAGGCCCAGGTGACTGTTTCATGTAGAATGACTCCAACTCCAAAGCAGGACCTTTGAGAGTTCAGCTCATGCCTCTTTCTTTGGTGTGTCTTCTAGAGTCCTTGGCTCTTAGTTAAGTCTTGTACATCTTAAATACTAACTTCCAGATTTGTCCATAGGGTCAGCAAGATGGTCAGCAGGTGAAGATACTGACCACCAAGGCTGACAACCCAAGTTCTATTCCTGAGACCCACATGGTGGGAAAGCAGAACCAACCCCTAAGAGCTGTCCTTTGACCTCCGTAAGTGCACCACAGCACATGCATGTGTGCTCACCCAGACACACTCACTAATCACTAGCTAAATAAAGCAAAATAGGGAAATTGCTTTTAATACTCCATACCTGTTACGGCCAGGGCATGTATTACATTGCATGGAGATCAACTATACATGATCGAAGCCTAGAGGAAAGGCCCAGGGGTCATTTAACGTGTTAATAACTTCCAGATTATGAGTTTCTAACTCAGTTAAATTGATTATAAATACACAGGTTGTAATCAGAGCAGGACTGTGGGAATGGAGGTATGGCATGCTATTTGACTACAACAGCCTTTACTAATGTGATGAATTACCTGGAAAAATTACCAGAAAGAGACTGAACTTGAGCACGATTTAATTGCACGCAGTTGTTCTTTCTAAACCTCACTCCCTATACTTAAGGCATCAATAGAATCAAGCAGTGAACTGTTTAACAGCTTAAAAAAAACTAGTGGTTCTTTTTACCATGAACTATTACAAAGAATAAGACAAATCCTGCCATTAACTTTCACGGAGTGCTTTGTTTCATTTCTGTATTTCAGTGGTTATTTTAATGAAATCATTTGACTGAGATAACCGTGGACGTTGACAGTTTAAGAGTATGGTTGTTCATTGTTCCCATGACAGTCAGTGCTCAGCTACCTCAGTACATTTACTACAAATGAGCTTGCTACTCTTCTAGGGTTCTGGGACAACATGGGTCTGAAGGTTATATGGAGTCTTAGTGTGCACACATGTTTCTAATCGTGGGTCCACTAGAGCAACCGTCACTGCGAAGAAAAATCCAGCACACCAGCTGCAGGTCAAACTCACATGGGGAGCTTCTGGAACAGAGGCAGCTTTGGGGAGGCCTGTTCTTGTTCAGGATTATATGTCCAGAATAGCTTGAGGTCAGTTTTGATCTCCCAGAACTTTGAAATATTTAAATACATTACAAAGTCCCTATGCTTTAGGCTTTGTCCATGAAGTCAAAGGGTCTGGCACAAAAAATTTTTAAGCCTGGCATAAATCAGGACCACTGCCATTGTTAGGTGTTACAGCAGAATTAAGAATAAGGGAGGGGCAGAGGAGATTGCCCAATGGTTAGAGTGCTTGCCACACAAACATGAGGACTGGAGTTTGTATCCCTAGGGAAAAAAGGAAGAATGGAAAATGACAATCCTCCCACTGAGGAAGGAAGGCTGGGACCTCAAGGGCTACCGTGTGTTAGCCCGAGATAGAGCAAATCAAGGGTAAGATGGCATAAAGAAAACTGAGGTCGGTTTGTGTACATCATCCTTTCCTTAGCTTCTTCTCTTACCCTACAGATTGGCCACTCTACAGGCCGATACTATGGTCACCAGGGGAGATGGGCATGATGGTGGAGGACATTGGGTTGAGATGAACTGAAACTGCAGGCAAAGAAGAGCTAGAAGAAAGTGGGGGTACTCAATCAGTTCCTCATTCTAGACCATAATTTAGTATATCTTTCTCCTTGTCAGAGTTCTCAGGTGAAGATAAGTTCCATATGGGATGAATAACCTTACTTTAAGAACTATTGGTCAGTGCCCCTCGAGGCCTTTTCTAGAAGTGAAAATTGTTATGTGTCCTCAAGCCTGTGATTCGAATCCTTATTAGATAATGTATGTGTGAATCTGTTAAATTGAGGTGCTGTCAGCAGTTTCATTTCCCCTTACCGTTATTGGGTACCTACATACAATGTCCTGTGCCAAAGACCAAAACGCTTTCTCTGTAAACAGCCAGAAAGTTTTAGGCTTTGTGGGTCATGTAATCTCTGCCGTAACTGACTTGTACCTACACAGTGTAAAAATCCATGGCCAATACAGAAACAAACGGGTGCCACAGTGGACCAATAAAACACAAAGAAATGCAATTGGATCTGGCCTGTAGGACATCAGTTAGTGACCTCTGTGCTAGATCCGGAACAGTCGCTGGCATAGGTAACCTTGATTAATGAAGAATTCTACATAGTTGGCTTCAATTATTTCAATTTTGCAGACAAATAAAATGATGCCTGGGCCAGTGAGACTGCTGAGCAGATAAAGGTATTTGCCGCTAACCCAGATGATCCAAGTTTGATGCCTAGGAACCACATGGTGGAAGGAAAGAACCAATACCTCTGGCATGCACGTGCATGTTGTGGCATGTGCACCCCCCACATCCATCCATACAAATAAATAATAAATGTACAAAGTTAACAAGACTGAAGAGACAGGAAATTCAGAAACATGTTCTCGGTCTCATAGCCAACAAGTGGCAAAGTCAAGACCCAAACCTTCACAGCCTCTATCCTGTTGTAAAATAAAGGAAACTTCTGACTTTCCTACAGACACACAACCTCTTCAAATGAAAGTTCTTTTGAATATGACTTTTCATTCTAAAGTTGTCATGACGTCATGACCACATGAACAAGATGGAACTTCATATGACAGTAACAGGATGCCCCCTGTGTCAGGGATGCCGCTTTGCCAATGAACTAATATTTCTCTTTGTCTACCCCAGCTATCCTCTGACCTGCAGGTTCTCCTATCGCTTCTTTGAATCTTAGCCTCTAAACCCTCCTCTGCAGTGTGTTCTCTGTGATATAATAGGACAAACTGAGGTTGCCAAATGTATCCAGACCCTATTAGAATCTAATAGACCAGCAAGTTCTGGGCTGCAAATAATTTCCAGGCCTACTTGCCACATTTGGTTGATATGTGAAATTGCTTTTCTTGAAGGTGAACGTGACAGCTTCATATGGTTTGAGAAAAGAAATCAGAGGGCACAGACCCTGAGATAGCATTTTTCTGATGTTCCTGAGATTATGTTTTGTCCGGCTTATCATTCATAGAGCTACTGTTGCTGTTCAAGGCAGCAGAAGGCGAGTTATCAGTAAACTGGACTGAGACATAAAATCCTCCCTCCTCCTGCCCCAGTCCACTGCATTCTATGATAGCAGGGTCAGAGGGTGAGAAGTGAGTCAGACTGCCTTTTCATTGGTCAGCTGCTGCCAAAATAGTTCTTATTCCTGCTTTTCAAAATGGACCCATCCCGGAGCTTGTCCACAATTGTCGCCTTAATCTTCCTGACTGGACGGACACGAAGCAATCAGATTGACGTAATGGGTTCACAGAACGATGAGTCAATTGCTCAGTGGGATGTAACAGACATGAGAAAGAATGGAGAAACCCCCCAAGAGCCCCCAAACTTAACTTAAAAAGTAGAGGTTCTCATTGGAAAGAACTAAGAAACACATCATATCCTCTTCTTAGGTCCAAATGTGGAGGATTCTGAAAGGGCTCCTGTGAGCAGGCAGATCTCTATTTATACTGCTAGAGGACTAGCCTAGCTTTACTTATGTTAAAAGAAAGTCAGTTTTGTGACAGAGTAATATTAAAAAACAATGAAGATGCATTGCCTCTAGATTCAAATGTTTCGGGGTAAGCAATACAGACTTTTATATGATGGCTGAAGGCAAGAAATTAATATAGATGAAACTCTGAAATATACCAACAGAAATCTAAAAATAGAGTAAAAATCACCAGAGACTATTAAAAGTGCTTGATAAAATAGTGGCAGAATTTATGTCCCAAGGAAGAGAAAAAATGTCCAGCTTTATGAGAGATTTAAGGATTTTCATGGACATTAGTAAAAAGTACAAGTTAAGAAAATTAAAGGGGCCGGGCAGTGGTGGCGCATGCCTTTAATCCCAGCACTTGGGAGGCAGAGGCAGGCAGATCTCTGTGAGTTTGAGACCAGCCTGGTTTACAAGAGCTAGTTCCAGGACAGGCTCCAAAACCACAGAGAAACCCTGTCTCGAAAAACCAAAAAAAAAAAAAAAAAAGAAAGAAAGAAAGAAAGAAAATTAAAGGGGGGCTGGAGAGATGGCTCAGCAGTTAAGAGCATTGCCTGTTCTTCCAAAGGTCCTGAGTTCAATTCCCAGCAACCACATGGTGTCTCACAACCATCTGTAATGAGGTCTAGTGTCCTCTTCTGGCTTGTAGGCATACACACAGACAGAATATTGTATACATAATAAATAAATAAAAATATTTTTTAAAAAAAAGAAAATTAAAGGGGAGGGGCCTTGTTAAGAGCCAGAGGCAGTGGAAGTATATAGTGAAACTATTTTCTGGACATGGCAAGTACATATGAATTCAAAGTAGCTGTGACTCCATGCACACGACCTACACAAGATCAAGCTAGACAAAATCCCATCACGGATGAAGGGTAGGTCATGAAGTCCCTCCCCTACCCAAGGAGCTATTGGCAATTCATGAACTGGGGATGGGAGGGTTAGTTTGTTTCAGGAATGCAACCCCTAAAAGGCTCCCCATGCTTCAGAAGATGGTCGGGAACAGATGCACAGACAGGCAACACACTAGGTGAACTCAGTGGGCTAAAAACACAGTACATGAAGAAAAACTGGGAAGGAACGGTGTGGAAGAGGGGAGAGAGTAGAAAAGAAAGACATGAAATGGATTCAATCAAAGCATGAATTTAGAAAACCCTTAAATGATTTCAAAAAGGAAATGAAATGTTTGGAGGTGGGGTAATACGCTCAGTTGGTAAGATCTCTTGCTATTTAACCATGAGAGCCTGAGTTCAAATCCCAGTCACCCATGTAAAACCTATGTGTGATCACCCAAACCCACAACCCCCAAGCTTGGGGATGTGTGCAGAAACAACCAGTGGCCTAGATGCAATAGTGAGTTTCAATTTGAGAGAGAGATCCAGTCTCAACTGTCTCAAAGCAATAAGGTGAAAAACGATACAACAGGACCCTCGGCGGACATCTTCCCTTGGCCTCTGCATGCCTGTGAATGGGCACAATCACCTATACACAGCACACACACACATACACACACAAAGAAAGAAAAGAAATAAAATGAGAAGTTTAAAATACCTTATTTTGCACCTGGACACTGTCACCTTCTCCAAGCACTACTGTGTGATGGGGCTCTATCTTTTGCTGCGCATCATCAGGTCCTACAACAAGATGACCAGTAACTTTAGCAATTATTACAGTGTATTGATACAATGGCCAAACTTGTGGCCAACTACTTAGCACCAGAATGTCAGTTTTGGTTTCAGAAATAACAGACTTAGGAAATCTCCTTGATTGGGTTGTTTACATTTGCTATTATTAAAGGCTAAAATGGATTGGCTTTCAATGTAGAAAACAGCAGGAAAGTGAATCCTGTATTATGTTTCCATTTGTACCCTTAATGCCATGACCAAATGTTTTATTGAATTTAGTTTTGTTTTGTTTTATTTTTTTTTTCTTTTTGAGACAGGGTTTCACTGTATCCCAGGCTGGCCTCGAACTTACAGAGATCCACCTGCCTCTGCCTACCGAGTGCTGGGATAAAAGGTGTGCACCACTACTGCTCGGTTTTCATTGACTTTTAAATTCCAAGGGCTCTTGGAATTGCATTCTCATAAAAGTGTTCTCTTTTGTAAAATAAAAACCTCATAAGAAGCCAGCAGACCTAGAAAAATGATCAAATGTCATCAACAATTCATTTCAACATGAATTTACTGGGCATCTCCAACTTTCAAGAACTAGAGGAAATGCAAAGATATGCAAAATAGATTCCTTGCATCTAAATAATTCAAAATGTTCTTGGAACCAACCAAATAAAAGCACACACAATTATCAGAGAAGAATTCAACTGAACACTAAATGAGTCAGATAGCCAACTTCTCGAATAATGAACAAGGTCTGATTCTAAACCTTCTGTTGTGGGGGCCGTCCAAACCCTCTGTAGGTAGGTGGTTACCTTCTAAACCCCCTGGAGGGGATATCTTCTAAATCCTTCTGTGGGTGTCTTCCAAACTCTCTGGATCATGGATGCCTTCGAAACACTCTGGGGGTGTTTTTTAAACAGTCTGGGGGGTGGGTGTCTTCAGGTGGGTACCCTCCCTTCTATTCTAAGGCTTGCAGATGAAATGAAGCTAGTTAACATTTAAAGGTAACAAAAAAGATCACAGAGAAAACAGCAGACTTGGGGGCTCATTCAGGTTGAAGCACCCCAAGCATTTGTTCTGGAGGAATAGCGCTTGGAAGAGGGTGTAGCAGACAAGAGGACAGATGGCACAGGTAGTGAATGCAAATCTCTGGGGAAACTGTGAACCTATCAAGACTTTAATATTCTATTGGGAAGGAGGATGAAAATGTATCAAGTAAACCCTTTAAAGTCATTTTTATCCATACAGAGTGTGTGGATTCTCTTCCTCTCTTCCTCTTCCTCCCCCCCCCTCTCTCTCTCTCTCTCACACACACACACACACACACACACACACACAGAGAGAGAGAGAGAGAGAGAGAGAGAGAGAGAGAGAGAGAGAGACAGACAGACAGACAGACAGACAGATACAGAGAGACAGATACAGAGAGACAGAGAGAGAGAGGACCAGAACTGTGTCTTACAGAAATAATTTTGGAAGGATAGCATAATAGGAAATGGAGGGCAAGTCTGAATTTAGAAAACCTTGTTGGGAGTTCTCTGTAATGGACTAAAGTGAAAACGGAGTACAATGTGAACGGAGTGAAAAGAGACGGAAGGAGGGAGGGGGAGTTGAGAAAGCTCAGTTTGACATGCTCCTCCGTGGGAGAACAGGCCCATGGTGACCGAGGAGCACAGTTGCAGTTCTGCAAGAGGGCTCTGGATAATGGAGAAGTCGGAGTGGGCTAAAATAGCCACAGGAAGCTATGTAGGCTGTGTCTTCCAGATGCGTATACAAACAACAGACACAGTCATGTGAACAGATAACAGAAGGAAGAGCCCAGATCCAGCATTGAAGGGGCTAGGAAGATGGCTCCGATGGTTTAGTATGTAAGAGCACTGCCTGCACAAGCATGAGGACCTGAGTTCAAACCCCTACCATTCACACAAAAAGCCAGGCACGGCTGTATATGTTTGTCATCTTAACGCTGTGGGGAGCAGACAGGAGGATTACTGGCGCTTGGTGGCCACCAGCTTAGCTGGTTCAGTAAATGGCCCTGTCTCAAGGGAATAGGGTGGAGACTGTGAGGACAGGCCCTCTTCTGGTCTCCACATATGCACGGGCACATATACTACATGTGTACAATCTCACACAGGAAAAGGGAGAAGAAACAAAGACTTCAAGCTAAAACTTAAAAACCACTAAGGAAATGATTATCTAAATAAAACAATAACGACGTATTATTATAGAAACAATCACAATTTGCAAATACAGAACACATTAGTTAGCATTCAAACAGCTATGTTTTCTAGAGAATTCATCTTTCAGTCTATATTTTGCAGATAGGGGATATATTCTACAGGGAGCATATGGTTTACATTGTTGCAACATAAAATAGGATTCTGATAGACCAAGAGTACTTTTTTTTTTTAACAGGAGCTCTTATCCTGGAGTAACGTGTTTCACAGAGTCCGCAGCTAGAACTGAGAGTGGCTCTGGATGGGAGACAAATTACATATGCATTTTCTACTCCAGCTAACTGAAATATAGCTTTGCTTCTGTCATAAAAGTAACCAAAAAACAACAGCAGAATTCGCTCTATTGATAGCTCCATATCCAAGAGAAATCACAGCTATTTTAAAATCATGTTACAGTGTGGTGTGTATCTCAAAATATAGTTTATATGAGTTGTTAATACAATTAAGAACAGACCTGCTACTAAATCACATCATTGCAAATGCCAGTAGAGAAGCATAGATGTAATTGCTTCATAATCTGGTTCTTTAACACTTTGATAATGCCATTGAGTTTAAAAACGATGTCTGAGCCGTTAATCCCAGCACTTGGGAGGCAGAGGCAGGTGGATCTCTGTGAGTTCAAGACCAGCCTGGTTTACAAGAGCTAGTTCCAGGACAGGCTCCAAAACCACAGAGAAACCCTGTCTTGAAAAACCAAAAAAAAAAAAAAAAAAAAAAAAAAAAGCTGTCTGAGGGGTGCTTAGCAAATGTAAAAAAGTCCACAGCAGAAAAAAAATAAAATGTGTTTAATCACTGGCCTTGGAGGACAATGGGGATGGAGAACCAATCCAATTTCAGTGTATAACAGCTTCCCTGGTGAAAATACTTCTACCTTTGCCAAAGTCAAAGATTCAACATGAGCTTAGGCACAATCAGCCCCTGCACGTTAGCAAGAGTCACCCCAACATAGCATTCATTTATCAAAGATGTATGTCAGCAAATGTCCTGGAGTGAATAATAGAACTCCATCGACTTTCCACTTACACAGAGATTTGGCAAGAGAAGTCTGGAAGTCTAAGAGGAATGTCATTTAGAGCTGGCTAATATTTCAGACTGTGATGGGGAACGGCATTTTATTAGGTGTGCTTTACTGACATCCTCTGCAGACAATGCACCATTTTTCTATCTTCAACTAATTCGTATGTCACACCCAGAACCCACGTGGTCCACTCCTGGACCCTGATTTTGTCATGCAATATGTTTGTGATACTCTTTTAATAGAGTGAGCTGACAAGAGACAGACTCAAAAGGACTGCTGAATTGGTATTTCTCTGCACCCCGTATCAGGGTGGTGTGCTTGATGGCAGCATTGATTGGCCTGTGAGGAAACTTTAATTTAGAAATAGAGTTAAGCATGTCCAAAGGCCTCTAATCTTGATATGCTGTTAGATGCCTGTTCCCCATGCTCCTTACTGATGCATAAGTGAAATCACGGTGTCTATCCAGACGGGCCCATTTGAAATGTTCTACCCCAAGAACGCTTGGGTAATGATACCAGAGTCATTTCCAGGCTGAGAATTTTCAGTCTACTGTGAGTTTCTAGCCTCCTACTCGAAGTCTTCAAAACAGTACCTCAGAAATCAGACAGACTGCATCTTCCTTTCCAGATCATTTTGGTGATATGGCACCCATCTGGTTATCTTCTGAACCTAAAATAAGTCCCTCCAAAGTATATCCTATTGTTCCTGACTACTTGTAGTTATAAAATGAGCCAGATCAGATAATAAAATACTTTCCATTGGTAATCTTTGCCAAGAATGTTAAATTGAATAATGCAGTTAAGGAAAATTGAACCCCCAAAAATGTAATTGTAGGGTAGTTTTTTTGCCTAAACAATCATAAAAGGGCAAAATATTTTTAATTTTTTTAAATGTTAGGGTCCAACTCCTAAGTGTGAGTTTCCTCATTTCATTTTCTTAATAAGAGATCTTTATAAGAACCAGTGTCTCACACTCTGTCCTACGCATTCTGGTAACTTGCATCACAGACTGTGACATCATCACATGTATATGTATACTGGAAGTTCTTAGCTAACACAACAGACTACTCACGGAGAATCAAAGTGCTGCCAGCACCTTATTTTAAAGTACACATGTACAGTCATTTATAGCTTTGATAACTATAGTTGAAGTGTCTGATAGCTAGATTAAAGCATTACCCTTCATTTTAATTATTTCTTTAGCGTGTGTTTCTGTGTGTATGTAGGTTTATGCGTGCGTGTGCGTGTGTGTGTGTGTGTTAGTCTGGCTAGAGGTTGACATTGGGTATCTTCCTCAATTGCTCTCCACCTCAGCTTTTGAGACAGGGTCTCTCACTGGATCTGGAGGTAGGCTGATGACCAGCAAAGCCCCATTGATCCTTTCTGCTGCTCCTCCTAATGCTGTCTACTATGCGCAGCTTTCCGTGGGTTCTGAGGATTCGAAATGGGAATACTTGGCCTATGCCTTGGAATGCCCAGCCCAAGGCATCCTCACTCATCACTGAGGATGGTGATGAAGGAGAGAAAGTCAGAGGCTGAGAAACTCAGGAGCTCACTGACTGGCCAGGGTAGCTAAAACTTGGAGGTCCAAGTTCAATGAGAGTTCAAGTTCTCTGTTGCGGGTGGGGGGGGAGGGGAGAGTAACTGAGGAAGCAACATGATGCTGATCTCTTTGTAAACACATGTGATCCTATCCACACTAACAAATGCATACACCACATGTATGCACATCACACAAACAATGCAAGATACACATGTTTTAAAAATGGTATCATACTAGGTCACACAAAACCATTCCAATCAAATATATAATGTACTTTGAATATATTTCCCTCATACGTCACTACACTAACCCTTCTATTCCCACCCCTCACTTTGCTCCCAAATTAATAGCACTCATGTTTTTACTGTATGCAGTCTTCCAAGATTACTTTTGCCACCCAAATTGTGGCCTCCTAACCCAACACACTACCTACACATGTTGATGTTACATTAACTGAACAGTGATGTTTCATGCTGTGTAACAGAAAACGACTCACTACCAGTTCCTGCCATCTGGGGTTGAGGGGTGCCATTCGTGTTTATGAGCAAGAGAAAAATGAGGTGCTAACGTGGAGAAGCATTTTCTGGATTCTCGTTTTAAGCTTTGCAAGTGAGAACATTTTTAAGAGCTATTTCTGTTTGGCCATTTCTTTTTCTCTGGTGATGGGCTGTTGCTCTTTTGTTTTTCTCATTAGCAACCTCATGGAGGGGTAGATATGAGCAAAGCAAGGAGAGCAGATTCAAATGATGTCATTTGGCCTGTTGCTCATTGGTTGAAGCAGAGTCCTAGGAGGCCAGTTTGGGGAGCTGGATTCGGTCCATGGTCCAGTTTACTTTGGACATAGGCAGCTTCACTCAGAGGCTCGAAACCATAATTCTATCTTCTGCCAGATGTTTTGTACATGTGGCCCGCAATCATGGGTGTGTGTGTGTGTGTGTGTCGGGGGGGGGTAGCAGGGAATAAGCCAGTGAGAAGAAATGACTCAGGACAATTCGACCTCATGTCAAGAAAAACAAGTAGAAGTATAGGTACCTCTTAGCCTGGAATTTCTGAACTCTTCATTTATTGAGTCCTGAGGCTAAAGGTCTGTCTGGTTAAAAGGGGTTGCAATTACTGGTTAAAAGAGACTTAGCAGATCACTTGCCAATCTATCTACCATTCACCCTCCCCCTTTTAATCACATTTAAGGCAAAATCATTTGCGAGCTTTGGCAGAGTCAAGACCCTAAGAAAGGTCTTCACTTTAAGGGGGAAAAAAACAATTGCAAAGAATTCAAAATAGTAGTTCAGGATACATGAAAAAAACATAAAGTTCACAAAAACTTGGATTACAATATGTACCCTATTTATTTATGGCTGTTTTCATACTACATGGGCAGGGTATAGTAGTCCCAGAGATAAAAATATTTCCTCTCTGGCCCTTTCCATAAAGTTTGGTCTCCATTACTTTTTCTTATTCTACATAAACATTTCAAGACTCCTTAACACTTAAAATTCATGCTCTTTTTTACTATATTCTGTAGTGAGGAGCGGCGGGCTGCATTCCTGCCCAGCTCCCACAAAGCTAGCTTTATACCTGAAATAACAACACACAAATTGTATTCTTTTAAACACCGCTTTGCCCATTAGTTCTAGCCTCTTATTGGCTAATTCTCACATCTTGCTTTAACCCATATTTCATAATCTGTGTAGCACCACGAGGTGGTGGCTTACCAGAAAAAATCTTAACCTGCATCCATCTCGGAGAGGAGAGCTATAGCGTCTGTGTCTCACTTCCCTTCTTCCCAGCATTCTGTTCTGTCTACTCCACCTATCTAATTTTCTGTCCTATCAAAGGGCCAAGGCAGTTTCTTTATTAACCAATGAAAGTAACACATAGGCAGATGACCTTCCTACACCAATATTCCATTTTTGAAAATTATTTATTATCTTAAAATTATGTCAAGGTGAGACCTCCAAAGCATATTTTTTTCTATTTTTATAAAGTATTATATGATTCTCAAACTATCAAAGAAAATAATGGTGGCCTCATTCTTCCCAGATGGTTAACAATGTGCACACAGGAGCTCGCTTCACTACTACTGGAGAGCTTTTGTTTATTTGTTTTGCTTTGTTTTTTACAACGTGATTTTTTACTCTCTTGAATGATAAAAGAAGTGAATTTCATTTGGAGCTTGTAATTAAAATGCTATTCAGTGAAGGAGACACCAAGCCCAATTATGCCACATTAAGAGTAAATTCTAATTACTGTTATTTCTAGAAGCGCCAAGTGATTGAACAACGTGTTTTTGGGAGGATATAAAGAACGGTTTAAATAGATCACCCTGGGTATGGCACCACACCCCACGCAGATGGCATTAGCAAGCGATCTGTCTGTTAACTGAGAATATATTGCCCAACAAGGATGTTCACTACAAATTGAGAATGTGTTGCCCAGGGAGGCTGCTGCATCCCCCACAGGAGTGTGGTAGAGAACAGGTCTCAGAAATGGGGAATCTCGGCCACACCCACATCCCTGTCACTCATCAGTGTGGATGGAGAGGAGAAGAGGAAGCCAATGACTGGGTCTCTTACTCTAGCTTCTTCCTGAAGCACAGCTCAAAGGAATATTCTTGTGTACGGAGCTGATTCAGGAGATGGTGTGTCAGGGAACAGCAGTCCAGATGTGAGCAGAGTTATTCAAGAAAGGAAGTGTAGTAGTTGCCTTTCTATTGCCAGGACACAAACATGAACAAGGCAACTTATAAAAGAAGTTGTTTGGTTGGGCGCATGTCCATGATGGAGGAACAAAGGCATGGTGGTAAGGACGATCCACAAGCAAAATGTAGAGACGGTGGCCTGGGAATGGCAGTCTTTTGAAACCTCAAAGCTAACTGCCCACACACCCAGTGATACACCTCCTCCAACAAAAACCATGAGTCCTAATCCTTCCTGAACAGCTCTACCAACTGGGGACCAAGTATTCAAACCTAGGAGCTGATGGGGGCCATTCTCATTCAAACCAGCACAGCAAGGCAGGGCAGGCATCTGAGTATATATTCCCTCTGTGAAAGACTTGAAAGTGCAGTGGGAAACTCAGGCATGGGCTCTGAGACAGCCTACCTGAGGGGTCAGCTAATTCCAGAATGTTAATTCTCCAGAGCTGTTGTCTTTCCTGACCGGGGTCCAGTTTCAGAAGACATGGCAGAGCTAGGGCAGTTGAAAGTTGGTCAGCCAAGTACTGACAAAGCAGGCCCGGAGGGTTTTAGGTGGGACATTCATAGTACAGCTGTCACCCAGCCACTTGCTGTCATGCCCACAAAAAGCTGGTTCCTGTTTCCAGAAAGATGGCAATGGTTGGGGTGGACACAAGCAGAGGCGACCTGCTCTGTGTGACCTTCTCCTATTATTCGAATTCTGCCTCTTCTGCTACAATGTTGGCTAGGCTTGAAGACAGAAGCCAGCTTGAACTCTACATTTTAACTGAACAGAGTGTACCGCAAGCCATGGAGGCTGTAGTTGAGAAACACTTGTGTATTAGTTACTTTTCTATTGTTGGGATTAAAAAAAAATGACAAAGGAAACTTACAGAAGGAGGCGTCTATTTGGCTTATGGTTCTTTTAGGATAAGACTCTGTCCTGGTAGAAAAATCTGGAATCCGGCAACCTAAGGTGGCTGGAGCTGGGAGCTGAGAGCTCGTAATGTGAACAGTGAGCAGGAAGCAGAAAGTAAGATCTAGCGATGGCAAGAATCTTTAAACTCTCAAAGACTATTTCCAGTGACACGCATCCTCAACAAGGCCACATCTCCTAAACATCCCTAAAGAGCATTACCAACTGGGAACCAAGAATTCAAATGACAGCTTATGGGGGCCACTTTCTTTCACATCAACATGGCTCAATCTTTGTCTCAGGCATACAGATGTGAAACCTTGGCATGAAGAACTTCTTTTAGATATCTCACTATTTTCATACAAAATGAGAGTTGGTTTGTTCGCAAAGATGCATTTCTCAACCAGCAATAACATACAACCCTTAGAAGGAAAAGAAATGGCAAATATCTAACTTGTATTCTTCTACCTGCAGAGGGGTAGGCAGACTGCTCCTCTCACTGAAGCCCACTGGAGCGCAAACTCCTTATGGGCATGGAAACTTTTAACAAGCATAGCCATGCCTGTGCCTTCTGCCTGGGCCCTTTGTTCATGTCGGGCTCGGTCACTGAACATTTTGGAAGCTGCAAGGCTTTCAGATATGCTGCTGCTCCAGATTTGTAGGGGAAGGAAGGAGGCACAGTATTCAATTACCGTCTCAGTAGTTTACCCAGTCGTTTGAAATAAACTGCAATACCCTTTACTCACCAATATATACATCTCCAGAGATGGTATAAATGAAGCTTGTCCACCCTGGAAAAGGACCAGAGACATTACAATATTAGTGCACATACTATCAATTTATACATATTTATTGCATATGCATTTTGATATTACATGTATGATATAACCATATATAATAGCAAAAAAAGAAAAGTTGAGGGTGAAATATTTTTTCTTTTAGATACATGTTTTAAGACTTTAGTTCTGTGAGCTATTTTTTTAAATTTATTTATTATATATACAATATTATGTCTACATGTATGCCGTCAGGTCAGAAGAGGGCACCAGACTTCATTACAGATGGTTGTCAGACACCATGTGGTTGCCGGAAATTGAACTCAGGACCTTTGGAAGAGCAGGCAATGTCCTTAACCACTGAGCCATCTCTCCAGCCCCCTGTGAGCTATTTTTTATACCTATTACATATTTGCATATTTTCTCCTCCCTCACACACACACACACACATGCACACAAGCATACACAAACATACTTCTCTATACATGACGGACTTAGAGTACTTGCTATTTAAGGGCCACCCAAAGTAGGCACTCTCCAGTTCACTTTAGCAATATATCTATTTGTCAAAAGTAATATTATCAAATTATTTTACTTTCATTTGTGTCTACGAGCTAGGTACCCACAGAAGTCAGAGGGGGAACAACAGATCCCCTGGAGCTGGAGCTACTCACATTTGTGAGCTGGATGCTGGAATTCGAACTACTGTCCTCCGATAGAGCAGTAAGCACTCTGCACTTTTGAGCCATCCGCCAGCCCACAAGTTGTATCTTACAACTCTATCACCATGCTGTAAGTTAGAGCACTCCAGTCTTTATTCATGTTCAATTTGCGATACTCCCAAGTAGGCTTAAGTATGAATAATGAAGGAGTGTTTTTATATTTGGTTGAGTGCTGGTTTGCAGTGAACACATTCTTTTTCTATCTATCAATAACAGGTGCCACATCCTGAAGGGCTCTAGAGATTGACCTAACTGGGGCATTGACAGAATGAAGAGAAGATACACACACACACACACACACACACACACACACACACACGTAGGGGGTAATCTGGGATTGGGTGGGCTTGACTCTCAGAGAAGCTGCAAACTATATATACAGTTGTGTATGTGTGTATATATAATCGTAACATATTATATACAGTTGAACAGAGAGGCAATGTTATTGCATACAGATGAACAAGGAGCCAGGGTTTATGACATACAAGGAGGCAAGATTAGCTCTTCTCAGAAGGAGCAGCCTTCAGGTTGGAAACAAGCCAGCGGGAGATGGAAGCTATGCTGGACATTTTTAGCACAAACTCTGTACATGTGCCCATGTAACCAGAGAAAAGCTTTGCCATCCCTCTGAGCCTCATCCAAGGAAGGCTTTGCTACTCCCATGCTGAGGCACTGGAGTCCTTGACATGGCTGTGCTCCTGTCAACAACAAGCAGGCCCTCAAGACCTCACTTGCTTCCTACCAAGGGGGACCTAAAATCTTTAGTGATGAACAGGTTTCAGACGGCCTGTAAGCTCCCTGTAATTGTCCACACAAGTTTTCAAAGAAACAGATCCTGGGATCTGTGGAGCTAACAGTTCGGAATCAGTAACAGCCCATCCTTTGCATGCTCAGAGAAGCAACTAGTTTCCATAGCTACTTATGCACTGTACCCATGACTCAGAAGAGATGCTGTGTTCCCGCTGAGAGAAATAAACCCGGGAATGGCAAACTCAGAGTAGATGAAACTATCACTCCATATTCATTCCATGGAAAGATCAAGAAATGGCATTCATTGACAGATGGTGGCCATTAGACTGGAGTTTCTTTGGGAGTTGGCAATTTGGTGGCAAAGTAAAGTGAAAGGAAGACCGGGGAGGGCAGATAGACTCAAAAGGTGTGGTTACGATGGTGAATGGGCTGCAAATACAATAGTGGCACAAGAGGAAATGGAACTGGCAAACTTCAGTATGAATAGAGTCATTAAGAAAACTTGAATGATGGCTAAATAAACATACTTAGTCAGGCCAGGAGAAACATTTTCCTTCTCCTAGTCCACAGTTTTATGGTTTTATTTTTCAATTTTTGTGTGTATATGCGTGCTTGTGCGTGTGCAGATGCGTACACCTGAGAAGCTGCACATGTGTGCATGTACACACAGAGGCCAGAGGTCAACCTTAGGTGTCCTTCCTCGGGAGCCATCCACTTTGTTGAGACTGGGTCTCTCGCTGGGACCTGAGCCTCACAGATGAGACGTGGGTGGCTAGCCAGCAAGTCCCAGGGCTCTGTGGACCTCTGCCTCCCCAGCACTAGCATCTCAAACGTACGCCACTATTTCTGGCTTTTCCTGAGATTTTACGAGAAAAAATCTAAGTCATTGCTGTCTTGTTTCCTCCCGTATTCAGCCTCCCACAGTTTATTGCACCTCTATCATTGGAACACATTGTGGGTACAAACATCAAGAAGGTCCAGCCACTGGTATCCAAGTGGGACAGCGTGAAGGCGGAAGGTCCCTTGTAGATGTTGAAAACACATCTGAGAATCGATAGCCCCATTCTCGAGTGCACAGTGGGGCTCTGCAAGGACTCCCGCTTCTCTCTAATGGATGATGAGTTTTCCTATTCCTATTTAGTCTAATTTAGAATCCTACTCTACAATCAAACCCCTTTCCTCTTAGCATAAAAAAAATGTTTAGTCTGAAAATGGTTAACATTTCTTGTTCTAAGTGCAGATGGCTTTATTTCTTTTATCTTGGAAAAAAATAAATTAACATGTCATTTTAAGAATACCAAAGCATGGGCCAGCTAAACTGCAAATTTTTCTGTAATTCTCAGAAATACCCCATCATAAACGGTGAGCAATTTGGTATTTGCACTTTGGGGACTTTTTCCTTTTACGTACTGCATATTATTAGCTTCAGAAGTAGAAGAAACTCAATGTTGTCTTTTAAATGTCTTTCCATGTCAAAACATTGAGCAGTAACTCCTCTATTGGAAAGACTGTAGAACGTTCCACTGTCTTGAATGTGATTTTGTTCATATAATCAACCCTCCCTTCACACGTCTAAAGGCAGTTAACAGGTGATTATTTCTAGAACTGCCAAATCTTCATCACTCTCGGCTGCTCAGCGGAGGTCTCTATTTTGGATCTTTTAAATGATCCCCGTCTCATTTCTCCTTCGCTTAGACAGACAGCTAGTCCACACTTATCACATGGATCTGTTTCCTTTCCTTCAAAAATCCTTCCTTGACAAAACCCAGAAGGACAAAGTGTGTGCTGTGAGGAGCCACCAAGTTAGTGTTCTCCGTGCATCTGCCTGCCTTTGCTCCTTGTTAAAGTAATCTATTAGGACACACAGTGTAACACAGCTCAGTATATACAACACAGTTCACGTAGCTGGGTGGAAAGCACGGAGCATTAGAGCTAGTGGAACAGCAGCAGTGGAGAAATCCCTCTTCTATCTTCTCTGTAGAAAGATATCCACCTACAACATGCTATTTAGCTTTGCTTCATTTCTAGGGAGCACTGTTTCTCAGGGCTGCCAAAAAGAAAATAAGTGTCAAATAGTATAAATGAATGCAATCTGTACATTTAAGACAAAACATTTTGTTCAAATTCCTCCTTGCTAAAAGCAGGATTGCGTTAGCTAAGGGCTCTCCCCTGTGCGGTTTTCAGGTCCTTCTTCCTTCCTTCAACACTCCTGTCACTTTTATGTTCTGCACTAGGAATCGATGTCACCCTCCAGTGTTTGTCATTCCCTCAGAGGTCACATTGCCTACATTTTCCTTGTGTTCACAAGCATAATGACCACCCTACTGTCTCTTTGCAGCTGTGAAGATCTTCCCTTCCCTCGGGAAATAACAAATCAAATCTGTTGAGATAAAGCTCATGTTTTTTCGTCTAGTCCCTTAGGACAGTTAAGTAAGCCACACATACAAGTCCTTCAGCCAAACACAAAACAAATGTACAACGTGGCTTTTAAATGTGTAAATCATTTTCTGTGGCAGGGAGGTTCCTAATTCTTAAAAATATCCCTAGTGAGAGATTTCCTCAGCCTACATTCCTTGGCTTAAGCCAGACCATTTTTCTTCTGTCTTCATTAAGAGTTCATAATTCCAGTGAATTTACAGCTGCTCTTATGCATGTATGTGGCGGAAGAAGTAGGAAAACATGGCCTGCAGACACACCAGAAGTCAGTTAAATAGAAAAAAGGAGAGAAGGCAATGGGGCTAAGAAGAGAACATACCCATTCCCCAACTTAGGCTTATACCGTTTGCCAGACCCCAAAGCAGCTATGATCCCAAGTGCCTGTATTGGAAGCCGCCACATGAAACTTCCTCAGGCTACGCCCTCACTGTGGACCTGACATCTGCCCTTCTTCTTCAGAATAAACTCTTTTTCAATTTATGCTTTGAAATAATTTGAGACTCATGACAAATTCTAAAGATACTACAGAGAATTACTATATATTCTCCTAAAGCCAGCATGCCACCCTACCTGCTTCATTATGCTTCCTTAATGTAGGCCATTTCTCTCTCTCTCTTTCTCTCTCTCTCTCTCTCTCTCTCTCTCTCTCTCTCTCTCACACACACACACACACACACTCAACATCTAGCCCTTAGGAGGTATTTTAAACAAATTTTAGCTCATTTTTCTTTCCATCCCTTTCCTTTATACTTTCCTCAACATCTATGTAGGTCAGCACTTCTAACGGGGCTGTGACCTGGGCCTAAGATGAACCCATGCGCCCTAAAACAGCAATCCAAGTGCTCTACTCTTAGATTACAAAATACACGAAGCCAAGTGTGGCAGGGTCACTGTTACCCAAAACATAACGAAGAATTCTGTATATTCCCCTAAACGTTATATACAGGTATAAAACTGTCCAAAACAAACCTACAATAGCAACAAGAACCACATGGCACGCCAGACTGAGTATTCCCCTGAATATTGTAGTTTAGAATAGCTGACATTAAGATGGATTTTCTGGTCAGGTGGTGGCGGCACATGCCTTTAATCCCAGCACTCAGGAGGCAGAGGCAGGAGGAGTTCAAGTCCAGCCTGGTTTACACAGTGAGTTCCAGGGCAGTCATGGATACATGGAAAAACCCTGTCTCAAAAACCAAAACACACAAACAAATAAATAAATAAAAAGATGGATTTTTCTGATCTCACTGCGGCTGACAGCTCACCACAAGACATAAATATAGTGATGTATAACTAATGGCTATCACATAACTAAAAATAAAGAGCAAGAGGAAGTGAAGTCACTAAAGGGCCTCTCTCATTGGTTGAGTATGGAACAAGGTAGCAGGTTAAAAATCACAGTAACATTGGGCTGGTTATGAAATCGTACACAATCACTGCCTAATGGATCTTATAAGGTTATAGAATCTCTCTGTATCTCAGCCTCCTCATCTGAAAAACTGGGATGATCACACTGGCCTATGGGATTAGGATTGTAGGTGTTAGCACAGGGAGAGTTCTAGAATAGTTCTGACAAACAGGAAGTTATGAGCACTAGCATTATAACAGAAGGATTCATTGAGCTGCGGCAACTGAAGATGGTCATGACACTCCTTGCCCTTGAATGAGCCTCCTAGCTTCTTACCTCCATTCCTTTCTCATTCCCTTCCTTTTTACCTTCCTCCTTCTCCCTTTCTTTCTGCTTTAGACAGAGTCTCACTAGGTAGCTCACGCTGGCTTCAAATTCCCTGTCTAGCCTAGGCTAACTCCACACTCCTCAAAGATTCTTCCTGCTTCTGCCTCTTGATCGCTGGCATTAAAGGCATGCACCACCACATTTTTTAAATGTAGTTCTATATCCATGCATTAGAAATAAATGTCATCAACGGACATAAAGTTTCAGTTCAATAGTACAAGTTCAAGATACTTATTTTTATAATATGGTACTAAAATCACTAACTGCAAATTATCAAAAAAATGTTCTGTTTAGGGCTATGAGGTGGCGAGGAGGCTAAGAGGACTTTTGCTTTTATGAAAAACTCAGGTTCAGTTCCCAGCACCCACAGAGTGGCTCCAGTTCTAGGGGATCCAATGCTTTTTTCTGATGTCCATAGTTACTAGGTACACATACATACATACATACATACAGTCAAAATACTCATATATGTGAGATAAAACAAAAAAATTCTATGCTAGGTATGGTAGTGCAATCTTTAATCCCAGCACTTGGGAGGCCGAGGCAGGTGGATCTCTGTGAGTTCGAGGACAACTTGGTCTACATAGTAAGTCCCAGGTCAGTCAGGGATACGTTGTAAGATTCTGCCTAAAAAATTGATCTATGTAAATTGTTAAAATAACTGTAAGTAATGTGTTAGGTATTGTCATTTAGTCATTCTACAATGTATCCATACTTTAAAACACCATGTTTCATAGAAAGAAGGAATACTAATTTACTTGCCAATTGAAAATAATTTTAAAATGAGAGGCCGGGGATGTGGCTCAGTAGTAGAACAGGTACATGTCTTCGAGTTCCAACCCCACCATTGCAAAGAAAAATATTTAAAAAGAAAACTAATTCCAGAAAAGTAAATTACACGCCAACACAAAAGACAAGGAAGAAAACACCTGGTAGACTACAGAACATTTTCATGACCTTTGATTTGGCAGTGATGAGTAAAGAAGCCACAGAGTGTGCTGACCACTAAGGAGCAATCTGTAAACCCAAGAAAAATTTCAGTGATTCCAGTATAGGAATAGAACAGAACAATGAGAGGTAGAAAGGAGAAGATATTTATAATGCAAATGATGCTGACTAGAACACAGAATATACAGAGTTGCTACATATCAATATGAAAAGGACATACAGCTCACCCAAAGTAAAACAATATAAAATTTCTTACAGGATAAGTTTACAACTGCCTCAGGTTCATGTTTATCAATGCTTGGAGGACTAATTGATTAATAGCCATAACTTTTAAATGTATATCATAATTATAAGGAACTCTGAGATCAAGTATTCCAATGTGCTAACTAAGCACTTTGCCAAGCTCTCTACTTAGTAATAGAACATTAGAATATTTAATCAACTTCAATTAACTAGCAAAACAATCCCTTATAGACATGCCAGGGGACAAGTTGAGTATTTGATATAGTGAACAAAAAAAAAAAAATCACAATTTCTCCCTCTTTTTTCTTTTCTTTTTCTTTTTTCTTTCTTTTTTTTTGAGACAGGGTTTCTCTGTAGCTCTAGAGCCTGTCCTGGAACTAGATCTGTAGACCAGGCTGGCACCAAACTCACAGACATCTGCCTGTCTCTGCTGGGATTAAAGGCATATGTCACCACCGCCCAGGCACCCTCTCTTTAACAACTCCTCCCAATGTACAATTCTACATGAATTATTCGAGTTTGGGGCTCCTCCCTAACAACAGAGACACTGTAAGAACTCAGGCTAAGAATTCCAAGACACCTCCCATCATGTGTTTTCTCTAGGCTTTTTCAAATCATTAAAAGCATCACAGTGAGTTGGGGATGTGGCTCAGTGGTAAAGCATTTGTCTATCATCCATCAAGTTCAGGGTTCAAGCCTCAGTATGGAAAAAAAGTCACAAATTAGAGGAAATGGGAATCACTACTCATTTTTTCACCAGTGGGTTACACTTTTCACAGAGGCAGAAGTTGTATTGTGATTGTTTTAATTTCATGTCTGTTGCTGTGATAAAATACCCTAACCAAAAGCAATTTTGGGGAAAAGGGGTTTATTTGACTTGTAAGTCCAGGTTATAGTCCATCATTTCAGGGAAGTTGCATAGGCAGGAGCTTAAAAGCCTAGTCTCATCACACCCAGTCAAGACAAAAGACAAATGAAAACACTTACACTGCCTGCCTGCCTGTTTGCTTGCTTGCTTGCTTTGAGTTAGTTTTCTTTGTTCTTACAAAGTTCACGGCCCAGGCCAGGAAATGGTGTTGCTCACATTTGGGATGGGTCTTTTCACTTCCATTACCAATCAAAACAGTCCCTCACAGACATGCCCACAGACCAGCCATATCTAGTTTATCATTGAGACACTCTTCCCAGGTGACTGCAGGCTGTGGCATGGTGACAATGGAAACAAATCAGCACAGCAGTGAACTCTATGATGATCCCATGGTCCATGCCTTCGGGTGTTGTCATAGTAATAATAATAAGACAAACCCAGCTCTTCCAGTGTGACCAGCACCTGGTGTCTTACTTCTCGTGGCCAGTACAGCAAGATTGACAGGGCATTGCTTCTGGGATTGCTCATTCTCTTTTGCTCCCTCACGTGGACACTGTGATAAAGCCAGAAGCTGGGTGAACCATCCTAGGAAGAGACCGATGTAGCAAGAACAGAGAACAGACCAGTCAGCGAATCCTGCCAGCAGTCACCAGAGTGTGAGTTTGCAACTAAGGATGACAAAGATGCTGGCTGACATCAAGATAACACTGTAATAGTGACTGGGTCAGAGGACACAACCATGGTATGAGATAATATGAGTTGCCTTAAAGCACTAAGTTCCAGGTTGGTTTGTTATACAGTCACAGGAGTAGCTTGTACAATAAGATTCGCCTAAAGATAAACTATATAGCCTGGTATTAATGTTTAGTATTTCTACTAAATTTTTTTCAACATTACAATGTCCAAAATATGAAAAATGAACTGAGTTACAGGAACTTGGGGTAGGAAATATCTGATACTATTACATCAACAACTTATTGCGTATGCTATCATCATCACCAAATACTATAAAACAAGCAAAATGCCATAGCTGTTTCTGTGCCACATACCTTAGTTCCTTTTGAAAAACAATGGAGTGTTCCATTATGAAATAAAATAACATATTAGGAAATACTAAAAGAAAAGTTTTAATAGCAAAAAATTCACGCCAGAACCTGGAAACAACCTAGATGTCCTTCAATGAAAGAATGGATGAAGAAAGTATGGAATATATACACATTAGAGTACTACGCTGCGGTAAAAAACAATGACTTTTCGAATTTTGCATGCAAATGGATGGAAATAGAAAACACTATCCTGAGTGAGGTAACCCAGACCCAAAAAGATGAACATGGGATGTACTCACTCATAATTGGTTTCTAGCCATAAATAAGGGTCACGGAGTCTACAATTGGTGAATCTAAAGAAGCTAAATAAGAAAGTGAACCCAAGGAAAAACATATAGTTATCCTCTTGGCTACGGGAAGTAGACAAAATTGCCGGGGAGAAAACTGGGATCTTGCGGGTGGGGTGGGATGGGGGTAAGGGGAGATGGGGAGAGAAAAGTGAGAAGGGGAGGATGGGGGGATCTTGGGGAAACAGGATGAGTGGGATAAAGGAAGGTTGGATAGGGGAGCACGGAAGCACAATTCTTAGTTAAGGGAGCCACCTTAGGGTTGGCAACAGACTTGAACCTAGAATGGCTCCCAGGAGCCCAAGGCAATGTCCCCAGTTAGTTTCTTGGGCAGCTGAGGATAGGGAACCTGAAATGACCCTATCCTATAGCAATACTGATGAATATCTTGCATATCATCATAGAACCTTCATCTGGTGATGGATGGAGATAGAGACAGAGACCCACACTGGAGCACTGGACTGAGCTCCCAAGGTCCCAATGAAGAGCAGAAGGAGGGAGAACATGAGCAAAGAAGTCGGGACCACGAGGGATGCACCCACCCACTGAGACAGTGGAGCTGATCTATTGGGAGCTCACCAAGGCCAGCTGGACTGTGACTGAAAAAGCATGGGATAAAACTGGACTCTCTGAGCATGGCGAACAATGAGGGCTGACGAGAAGTCAAGGACAATGGCACGGGGTTTTGATCCTACTTCATGTTCTGGCTTTGTGGGAGCCTAGCCAGTTTGGATGTTCACCTTCCTAGACATGGACGAAGGGGGGAGGACCTTGGACTTTCCACAGGGCAGGGAACCCTGACTGCTCTTTGGACTAGAGAGGGAGGGGGAGAAGAGTGGGGGGAGGGGAAGAAGGGTGGGAGGAGGGGGAGGGAAATGGGAGGCTGGGAGGAGGCTGAAACTTTTTTTCCTTTTCTCAATAAAAATAAAAAATAAATAAAAATAAATAAAAATCACCTCAAATATCAAAAAAAACAAAAAATAAAAAAATTCGCAACAGTAAAACTTATACTAATGTTAGTATAATATGTATTGACTATATTAAAAATAATTACCTAAAGACACCCAAAAGTGATTTTTTTAGTACAAAATACTGAAATTCTCTTTTAAAATTGAATGGGAAAGATGTGGCTCTTTTCCTTTTTCCTTCACCTCAAGGCGAATACAGAAAGCAATTTCTTTTTTTTTAATTTATTTATTTATTAAGGATTTCTGCCTCGTCCCCACAACCGCTTCCCATTTCCCTCCCCCTCCCCCGATCAAGTCCCCCCCCCTCATCTGCTCGAAGAGCAATCAGGGTTCCCTGACCTGTGGGAAGCCCAAGGACTGCCCACCTCTATCCAGGTCTCGTAAGGTGAGCATTCAAACTGCCTAGGCTCCCACAAAGCCAGTACGTGCAGTAGGATCAAAAACCCATTGCCATTGTTCTTGAATTCTCAGTATTCCTCATTGTCCGCTATGTTCAGCTAGTCCGGATTTATCCCGTGCTTTTTCAGACCTAGGCCAGCTGGCCTTGGTGAGATCCCAATAGAACATCCCCATTGTCTTAGTGTGTGGGTGCACCCCTCGTGGTCCTGAGTTCCTTGCTCGTGCTCCGTCTCCTTCTGCTCCTGATTTGGACCTTGAGATTTCTGTCTGACGTTTCAAATGCTATCTTAGTTTACCGTCGTCACTGCAGGTACCGACTTCACTCTGCTTCTACGTCACTGCTCCTCTTACTGGGACTTGCCTTCTTTCATCTACGTAGTCACTGCTGCTGAAATCCAGCACGCCCACCTGGACTTCCCAGACTATCATCACGAGCTGGCCTCCATTCCCGGAGCAGTACCTAAGGTGATCAGCTTAAAAAAATGGACAGCTGACTCTGGCTCATGGTGTAGAGGTCTGTGACCGGTTGCCCATGTGTCTCCTGGGCTTGTATGAGGTAGTGAAGTCGTGCAACATGGCAATCATGATTGGCAGAGGAAGCTTCTTGATTTATAGCAGCCAAAAAAAAGAAAGAAAGAAAGAAAGAAAGAAGGAAAGAAAGAAAGAAAGAAAAAAAGGAAAGAGAATCCAGGACCTCAGTGTCCTTCATTTTCAGGAGTACATCCCCAAAAATCTAACCTCCCCCAGACACAACTTTCTAGGATTGCCACTTCCCCTCCAGGAGCCACATAGTCTGAGGACCAAGCCTTCACTACACAGGTTAAAACCATAGAACACTCCATATCAAGAGCCTTGGTTTACTCATACTTGCAAAGTCCCCCTTGCTTTTTTTTTTAGACAGTCTCAAGTAGCTCAGGCTGGCCTTGCGTTCACTATGTAGGTGAGATGCCCTTGAACTCCTAATCCTCCCACTACTGCGTCTACCTTCTGACTACCATGATTACAGGTCTACATTAACACATGTCACTTTTTTGCTGTCATTTTGAGACAGGGTCTCATGTAGACTAGACTGGCCTCAAATTTTCTATGTAGCAAAGGATGACCTTTAACCTGCTTACACTTGCTCAGATTTGGAATCATAAGCGAGCTCCACCATACATATCTGTAAAGTCTCCTTTGCCATGTAACACAGTTTCAGGGCCTGAGAGTTAGTACATGAACATCCTGAGGGAAGAAGGACATTATTCTGTCTACCAGAGTGGTTCACTATCCATTGTCTGAAGATAGTTTTGCTATCGATTTATCTACACCATGAAGAAAAGCTATAAAAGAAGGAAAAGGTTCACTAAATGAAAAAATTTTCATATCATAACAATTTTCATAATTAACACTCCAAACCATGCATTAAAGTACCCAGAAGCAAAGATGCTATGTAGAAGGTGGAAAAAATAGTCAGTAGAAAAACAGGTTCTGAAGAGCAGAAAGTATAAGTTTCTTGGAAAAGATTGATATATTCCTAGAAATGCAAATTTATGTCCTTCGTGATGAATGATAACAATATTGTCGGCACATCAATTTACAGCAAGAAAAATCAGATTGCCTTGCAAGAGATGCTAAAAGTCACCATGCAAAAAAATGAACCCTACTAATTCTTATTTTAGCCAAGATCTAATGGAGAAAATGTGTGGCCAATGCAAAGGAAATGTAGTACTGTCAAAAACTCGACAGATTGGATTCTTTGTAAATGATGCATTGTCAGGCCCAATTCCTGATATCAACTGTCTTCCAAATCACCACTGCATGAAACATCTGTTTTCTGCAAGATTAACACAATCCAACAGAAATGTGCCTAGCCCAAAGGAAAGAACGAGATGGTAAAAATTGATTCTAGTGCTATTTATGGGAAAGAATTCCGATAAAACCTGGTAGGGTTCAGGAAGAATGTATCCAGGCTTTCCGTTAACTGTGTTTCCCTTGGGACGCAGGCATTTTCTTGGTATCAGAGGTGGGATGGTAGCAATGCGTGCTTCCATTTCTATCCAATCAGGCTGTTAATGACACCACCAAGTCAACATTAACTTAGACGGCTCATGCCAGAAGCCAAACACAACCCAGACGTCCACGTCAAATCATTTTACTATGAGGAATAACACCATCAAATATGATAAGCTAAACATGCATGGGACACAGCCAATGGACCACACATTTCAAGGGATATTTGGTGTAATAAAGCATCTAAAGAAAATGGATTTAGACAGTTCTTGGAGCTGTAATGGAATTTGACCTAGAAAAAATGGTAACAAAGAAGAGAGATGAGGTAACCTTGATTTAAGCAACTTCATAATAAAATACAAGCTGCATAAGTTGGTACCTAGTATGTCTGAATATAGGCAGCCAATATCACTGAAATTGCAAATAAATAAGTCATTTTGATTATCCAATTAGTTGTGTGTCAGACAGCAGATAGGAAAAGTGTCAAACTTTTGGATTTTTTTTTTTGCTAATTTAAACATAAAGTTCTCAGAAGACCATGCAGAAGTTTGAATTAACAAGAAAGCAGCTGCTTGGGCTTTGATTTGATTTTTTTTTCCTACCAAATTCCAGAACCCGTCATACCTTTAGGAATAGGCTGGGAATGCTTAGCTCCTTGGTCCAACTTGAAGTCCAGATATAAGGTAGGTGTGCGTGTGTAAACCTTAGACTGAAAAGAAAAAGGAAACATCAACAGATTTCCAAGAGTAAGTTTCTTTTAAAAATATTTATTGCGTATGTATGCTCTCTCTCTCTCCATCTCTCTCCATCTTTCTCTGTCTCTCTCTGTGTGTGCATGCATACTTGTGTGTGTACATGCTTGTGTGTGAGAGCATGTGTTTACCACAGCACGTGTGCAGAGGTCAGAGGACAACGTCAGGTGCTGGGCCTCATCTTCCACCTCCACCTTGCTTAAGAAAGGATCTCTTTTTTTTTGTTACTGTGCTAGATACTCCAGGCTAGCTGGTCCTCAAGCTTCCAGAACATTCTCTTGTGTCCACCTCCCCATGACAGCACAAGAATGCTTGGATGACTGGCACATGCTACCGTGGCTGGCTGGCTGGCTGGCTGGCTGGCTGGCTGGCTTTTACACGGATTTGGGGATCCAAACTCAAGTTGCCGGGTGCTCATGACAAGCACCTTTACCTGCTAGACCATTTCCTTGGCCCCAGAATAAGATACCTTCCTTCAGCTGAGCCTTTCTGTAGTAGGCCTGGGTCTGGACCTCTTATATTTACACTTCCTCCTAGCTTTACAATATAAACAGCAAGATAATTTCAATATGTCATTTATCTCCTTACAGCTCCAAGGGCCCAGCATTAGGATTTTTATTACCCTATAATTGTTCCAATTTTGTCATTTTTAGCCTTACAGTTGATATGGAAAGTCATCTCATGCCCAACTGCATGTTTATCCGACCAGACATGATAAAGCCATTTTCATTTTGAAATTCAAACAAGGGATCTGTATATTACTTTTCCTCATTAGATCCTTTTGCAGTGGGGGGAGCTGGTTGGCCACTGCTGGTTTAACAAAAGCTCAACCCCAAAGTAAAAGAAACATCTTCAGGTTTTCTAGTATAAATAGTGGATTTCATTTCATTAACAGCTCAGCAGAGATGGTAATTCAATACGATGCCATCCTGAATTGTGGGCACAGATTTCAGTCTAACAGATTAATACTTGCTGTAAACTTTATGATGTCTCATTGCTCACCCAAAGCCCGGGTGACTATTGGATTTTTTTTTTACTTAAAAATACATATGAAAGGGAAAGAATGTATAATGCTGAGCTTGGCAAAAGCATGTAGTGACTGGCAGGCTTCATACAGTGCTGCTGGGCCTACAATTTAGTGCAAACACTTAAAAAAAATACTTGTTGACATGTAGCTCAGATGAATACATGAGCAACTTTTAACCTAACAATTCCACTCCTAAGTGTATTCCCAGTAGAAATGGTCACCAGAAGATGCATGCAGGAATCTTAATAGCCCCAACCAGGAAATATCAACATCAGGACCACTTTCCACAAATATGTAAGAACAGATTAGATAAAAGGATTATAATGCAATTTAACAGTATAATAAATAAACCTAACCATTTGCACCAACTTAGAGGCATCAAATAAGCATAAAATTGAACAAATGAAGGCAGATTCCATACCTATAAACTTCAGAACAAGGCAAAATTAGAATATGATCTCAGAAGTCAGGAAAAGTAGTTGAGAAGGTCGACTGGAATTATAAGAAGGAGCTTCAAACATGAAGAAAAACATGAAGATCCCAGGGGAACTGTAACATTCTGCTGTTTTGTCTGGCTGCTTATTTTATGGATATGTTTACTTGGTAAAAATTCTCCAAGCTGTATTCTTGATTTGGGCACTTTTCTGTATATAAACATCATGCTCATAAAAAAATCCCCTCATATTAAAAATGTACATTTGTAAATAGACATAGAGGAGAATCCAGAGTCCAGAAATTTTCAGTACTTTTGATAAGGGTGTGGTTTTGGAGAGCTAATTATGGAAACTGCATAGGGACATTCCTGCTTTTCCAACGCTGAATCTCCAGAACCAGTCCACAATGTCTGTCATACAGCCGGTGTTTAATAGATCTTGACTGAAAGATGTTTCACAATGGAAAATACCAAGTGTAACCATACAGTCATTGACACTACACATAAGAGAGTCATTAATATCTTTACCTATATGTAGCCACCTGCCTGTCTTCAGGACAAATGAATTTGGTATGGTCAAAGAATATGTTTATGCATCAAATTAGAATTAACGAGTCATGAGAACAAAGGATTTTCCTCTCTTTCTCTCCTGTGAATATCTCCTATAGAGCCTTGGGCTTTCAGATGTTCTGGTTTTACATGGTGTGGAAGGTCAAACTCTATTCATTCAGCTTCAAAGACTGGAAGAACAAATTCCCCTCTACACACCTAAATGAAACCAGGAAGCCCGGTGACATTGAGCGCAACTTGAAGCTACAGATTTACAACCAATCTGAAGAGTGTGATGCAGACATGAAGCAAGGGCAGCACACGAGGGACACCAGGGTCATTAGGTGTGTGAGGCACCATCTGGAAAGAGGCGGTTTTCAGCCCAAAAGACTGCTAAAGTTACCTCTTAAGAGATCAAGGGTGAAGTTTGCATCGTATCAGATGGCTCTACTGTGCAGGCAGTACTCAATGAACTCTTTCAAAAGTTCCTAGTTTAAGTAACTTTCCCCAACCCTGCCTCGGTAGCAGATCTGGTAGCCCTACACAACCTACTGCAAGGAGATGAATCACAAGGAGATGCTTGGCTCAATTTTCACTAGCATGCTCCCAGAATGTGGGCATCTTGAGCTGGGAGGCAGGGTTGTTTAGTATTGCTTTGCCCTGGTCATTAGCAAAGTGTGGATCTTCTTTGGGTTGAATTCACCCATCAAAGAGCCTTATGGGGAGACTTGGCTGGAGTTTACGTCTATTCAGGGCTTAAAGTTCACCACTAGAAAATAAATATCCTTCTCCATACTGTAACTGTTAAATTTCACCCTCGGATTTTGGAATTAGGGCTGCAGAGAAGAGAGAATGTGGCTGGGATGAGGAATGGTAACTAGAGGTGCGGGCAGTTATGGAGCCACTGGCTAACATGCTGGGTTCTCACCATCAAGTTTACTCAGTAGCATTGCCCTGAGTAAATGGCCGTCTCGTTTTCTTTCTTCCTGACTCTAGCATTGCAATGTAATCCATTCAACAAGAAAACAGCAATTTACCTCTCCAAAATGCAACTACACAGATACATGCAAACATGAACACACACACATACACACACACACACACACACATACACACACACACACACACACAGTGTTTTGTATTCACTATATGGATTCATTTGAAAATTCTGAATAGGAGCCAGAGAGGCTTTGCAAAGCCACACGCATCCTATTACTTTACAGTGAGGAAAGGACTAAAGGAAAATTTCGTATTCATTCTAGAGGTGCTTCTGGCAATTCTAAAATGCAATTTCCATTCTAAAAGTCTTTCATATTGAAAATTAGATGAAGAATATCAATATAACACTGTGAACAACTAATTGCCCATTCACCCAAACTTAAATGCGTACTTTTAATTCTATAATTCCCATGAGTGTGTATATGTACCCTAAGTACCCATATATATCCGTACAGAGAGGGGTGTGTGTGTGTGTGTGTGTGTGTGTGTGTGTTGAAAGCAAGGAGTCCTGTTTTATTAATGTCTCGTCTCTCTGGGAACTCAGTTAAAAGAGCAAATGTAAATTGTGTTTATTCAGCTTCAAGACAGTAACACCAACCTCAAATGCACTTTAAGAAAATCACATTTACTGTTTTTGTTACACACCAATAGGCTGATTGTGTCCTTATGTTCTGGTTTGTGGATTTTTATGTGCAACACTGAAACATAAATAATTACTAAAAGTATTGAGAACTCAACTAGATCATATTCTCTCTCTCTAATTAAAATTAGACTATTTGTCATGTGACTTCAGTAGAATTAAGATAAACTAGTCTGTGAAAAACTGCATAAAATCCCTGAACAAACTTCAGCAGGAACACAGCAAATGCGCTTCAAGTCAGCAGTGAAATTGTTCGCTTTTACCTCTTTTTTTTTCCTGCATGGTTTCGATTACCAGTGCCCAGTAAAGCACAGAAATCCAAAGCTATTCCTCCTCCTCTGTTCTTTACATTTCATAATTCTCGGTTGAAAATGCTTGCAAAATGTTTAGCCTTGTATCATTTAAAATCTTATTGTTCAAGAGTCAAGCAAGGAAGCTTCTAGAACATAAGCAATATATCGTAAGAGGTTAAGGGTGAATTTTCCTAACCTACAACAGGGGTACTGCCAATTCAGAGGGGTGGTCTTCTCTATATATATAAACATGTCAGAACTAAATCCCTAATGAGACTTAGGCAATGCTCCTATAATGAGTCCTAAACAACCAATACAAAACAAGGCCTGTTAAACCACTTCCTTCCAAAACCCAACTACCTTCATTTTCCATCCTTCAAAGACTTCGCACTTAGCCCTGGCTTTTGGTATCGTGCCCTTGTCAGGCTGACTTCCTTCCTCTACTTTTATTTATAAATCTGATCTTAATTAGGAGATGGAAATTACTCCCATATGGAAGCCATGCGCTTAAAAACATTTTCCCAGGACAGGGCGAGTGTTACGTCTCTCTCTGTGAGTGTGGCAAATAGCTTCCATTTCCCCACCGTTTCTTCCAGATTTGATGGCTATCCATTCCTGAGTGTTCATCCCCCTCCCACCATGCTGTCTGGGGGGTCTAACGTCACATGAGAAAGCTGTAATAAATGTGCTCACAATTCTTTCAGGGAACTGTCTTGTGAGTTTTCAAAAGAACGCATCAAATGTATCAATCAGACCATAATAGCTCAAGAAAGTGAACTGTTATAAGTATCTGCATGAGGGACTATCATTCTCCAACATTATGTAAGAGAAGCAAGCAGAATTGTTACTGTCCTAGGCTCTCATCATCCTCTAGGGCCATCCTTCTAGTGCTGGCTATTGTGTGTTGTTGTATGTGCATGGCATTGCTAGCTTATCATGAATGTTATTGTATGTAAACCTCTAACCACATTTCTGATTGTTTCCTTTACAGAAATTATGGGTCTTCAAAGCTTAAAGAAAATTGTCAACATAATTATCTAGACATCTTTTTTTCTTTCTTTTCTTTTTTCTGAAAATATACACTGCTAGTCAGTGTCTTCTCTAGGTTCGGTAATTTTGCTACTCTCCAGAGCAGTTTTGAAACTCTATACTTTTCCCATCTAATCTGCTATTAGAGTATTATATATATACCAACAAATGTCCTGTTTGTACATTTATATTTTCCCCTCATTATAAACACACAGAAGAATTAATTGCTGGAGAAGAAAAACATAAAAACAAAATAACCTGCCTAAAAACTTTTGAAGTGTATGTGTGTAACTTAGAAAAAAACAAGCTTAATGGTAATGTCTCTAAAGCACAACTATATATATATATATATGTGTGTATGTATATATAATATATTAATATTATTGGGGCAAAGCATCATTTCTTTCATTTCTTATAGTAACTGGCTTACTTTCAACTAAATCATCTTTTGTCGTCACTTGGAAGCACCTGTAAAAACAGCACCCATTTCATTAAACACTGAGTGGCTTAATAGTAATTTAAAAGGCAGAAATTGCTATCACCACACTCTTTCAATTTGACAATTGGTTTGGATGATATTATCAATTTAACAAGGAATACTAAGCATTGTTAATATAAGAATAACTAAATGTATTGAACATTTACTCTGTATGTGTGCATACATATTTTTCTTTTCATCAACTGAGCAGCAGGCACTAAATTCTGCGGGCAACATGTAGACATCTCAGTGGGGAAGTCCACGTGTGAATCTCCTAGCTCAGGCACCTAAGTAACAGAAGATCACTTAGAATACAAGGAGCTTCCAAACTGCCTAGGCTCCCCCAAAGCCAGTACGTGCAGTAGGATCAAAAACCCATTGCCATTGTTCTTGAGTTCTCAGTTGTCCTCATTGTCCGCTATGTTCACCTTACTAGACCTGGATGGAGGTGGGTGGTCCTTGGACTTCCCACAGGTCAGGGAACCCTGACTGCTCTTCGAGCTGACGAGGGAGGGGGACTTGATTAGGGGAGGGGGAGGAAATGGGAGGCGGTGACGGGGAAGAGGCAGAAATCTTTAATAAATAAATAAATTAAAAAAAGAAAAAAAGAATATAAGGAGCTTGTAGAATCTTCTAGTATCTCTCTCTCTCATGGCTATCCAAGCTCTTCAGTTTTCTTCCAACCACTTTCTCTCCCTGTCTCCACATGGAGATCCATACTTCTAAGGTTTGAGGAAATGATAAGTAGATTTTTCCATCTTATTTAAAACAAACTCCCAACTCATTGTTTAACAAAATGATGTCTTCTGTCTCCAATCCAAAAAGCACTCTGATTTCTGAATTCTTGATTGTACAATTCTGGATACAAAGCAGCAAAGATTAGTTTCCATCCTCACTGCCAAAATACTGTGGGGAGGACTAAAACCCTGCAGTCTTGGTTGACATATACATGATGTGCTACGTAGAAAGAAGATTAGGAACTCTTTGTCTATGCACCACTGTCTCTGCAGGATGGGAATTGGGGATGACCAGAAAGCAATCTAACCTCTATCAACAATAGAGGATTCTAGACAGGTTTAAGCATCAAGCTTCTTAACTGTGTGAGAATGTGGGACACAGTGAAATTTTCCTTTGCTGTAGTCTACATAACATTATCTTCCAATCAGCCCTTCCTTTAATCAACAGCAGCGCTCTATCTCTTCTCCTCGCCTTTTGTTTCTGGGAAGGGGAGTGCAGAGAGGACGACTAAAGGGAACGAGAATGAAGATGTTGATGAAACTCATAGACCTGCAAGTTATCCAGGAACAGGTGGTTCCCTGTGAAACTGAAGTTCGATTTCTTCACTCTTGCAGTCAGCATCCTTCCCCCAAAGACACAGATGTCCCAGTATTGTGGAAATTTAATCCCAGACAAAGAGCAAAAAAGCTCCAGCATCTGAAACAATAATCCACAGCCCAATAAAAGTAACAATATAAAGAAACCACAAATGGCTCCTATGGCTGCCAACAAGAAGACTTTCTATTCTTTGTCTCCAGTCCAGAGGCAATATGTTCCAAAATTGAGTCAGCAAGTTTATTATCCGATGCTAAAATATTCCTTAGGGGGCACTATGATATTTCTTTAATTTGTACTAGCTCCATTTGATATTTACTAAAATATTTTAAGAGTTCTTGCAAGAAAGTGCATCAAGATATAAATGGGAAACTATTTGGCAGAGATAAGCTTTCATCGAGCTCGGGAACTAATTAATACCTTTGTGTAGATAAGATCCCTTATTGTAAGATAAAGAGGAAATGCATCATGGCGCAAGCCTCTCCTCTGTGATTGTTTGCAGGACATTCAGACACAGATGGCCAGGAGTGGGGGCACGTGCAGAAATCTGCCCAAAGCTACCATTTGGGTATAGAAGGAGAGAGACCTTTAGTTTTAGGCTTTGCTCCATTAAAAATTAGTAAAAAGTAGAGTCATGCCCGGCAAATTCATGCACAAGGGTTGAATGGTGTGAGAGGGAGGGAGACATTCACATAAAATGAGGCAAAATGCAGGAACCATGATTTGGGGTCAAGTCCCTTTTTCGCAATGAGCTGTGTGATCTTGGGGAACACTTTGTGCCTGGCTGGATTACAACTTTTTCATCCACAAAGTAATGAAATTTGAGAACTGATTTCATGAGTTTATTTTTGCCTGGCATTTGGAGTCAAATGAAGAGTACAGAAGTAGGGCATCAGATTGGACTTGGCTGGCTTAAAGAAGCATCGAACTAAATCAGGAATTTTAGATTGGCTGCCATAAGAAGTTCATTCAAATGCTCTAGCACTCTATTACAACAATGGGAAAGCTGAATGAATGGACATGGTCCTATTTGGCCATCACACAGATGGGGCAGCAATGACCCCACCCCCCCCCCATACATTGGGCTAAAATAACCTCCCATGTTGTAAGCTAAGACCAGTATCCACTTGTGCCAAAATCAAATGTCAAAGAGCTTTAAAGGTGCTCTGAATAAGCGTTTGCAGTCATCTGGAACCTATCTCTTTTATGTGTGCCCAACAACTGCCAGCTGGTAGCAAGACCAACCATGTACCTTTAGCTCTAAAAGCTCCAAACTGCTGTAGAACTTCAGCTCTAAATGCTCTGCCCAACTGAAGAGTGACATCACTTACCCACATAAGTTCCCTTTCTGTTTTTCATCACTTACCCAGGAAATCTCTTGTTCTGTTTCCTTTCTAGGTGATGGCCTCATGCCACTGTCCCTGGAAAGTTTCAAACTGGAAGGGACTTTCCAAAGAACATAAGTTAAATCAAGATTAAAAGAGCTGACAACATTAAGTAGTCAGAATATAGCCCAATACAATTGTCACTTAGCCACTTCCAGATACTGACCACAGGAAATGTGGCAGATTATAATGAGTGTTAAAATGTTCGTATCTCTTGAGCTTTTGACGGTTCTAATAAAAGGTCCCAAGTAAAGATTTACACCCCAAGGAAAATGATTAGTTATTGTAGCATTGCTTATGACAAGAAACATTTATATGTGATTTTTTTAAAGTATCAAGAAGAGGTTCAGAGAGTAAGGACATACATGTATAGCATATTACTCAAATATTAAACTTGATATGACATTCTTAAAAGTGAAGAGGTGGCTGATAACATTATTTGTCAAGTCTTTTCTTGTTTAAAAAAGTTTCCATACAATATATTTTGATCATATTCTTCCCCCTCCTTTAACTTCTCCTAGATCCTTTCCAACCTCCCTACCCACCCAACTTCATCATAATTTTTCTCTATAGCAAAAAGAAAAAAAAAAACAAAAAAAATCAAAATCAAAACAAAAGACAATAAGACAGAAAATACCAAAACAAACAAACAAAAAAGCACATCCAAAAAATATGGAACCATCCCCTTCGTGTTAGCCAGCTATTCCTGGGTACATGGCCTGCCAATCGATTGAAGTAAATAGATTTCTCCTTTCCCAGCAGCTATTAAATGCAAGTAGCTTCGTGGTAAGGGTTTAAAAATTAAGAAATTTTTAAGATGCAGGCTACTTTCATTATGAGCTCTGATTTAAACCTTTGTGCTTCATAAGCATATTAAGGTGTTAGCTATTTTCATTTCACTTGCCAAAAAGTTCTAAAGCTTTCAGTCAATAAAATCTGTCACCAGGACACGCCTTGTGATAAGGAATGTGGGAGCAGAAAGATACAGACAAGAGGAAAGGAAGCCAACCTTTAGTAAGTACACTCTGTGCTGCTACATTCAAATAACTCAGAGACTACATAATAGCATTTCCATTTGTTAGATGAAGAAATAAAGGCTGAAAATCATTTCAAATAATCTTTCCTGGGTTAAAGAGACTAAAATGGCAGAAGTGAGGTCTGAACACGCAGTCCATAGCCTTCTGCATCTATCATGCCATTGGCAGATTGGCTCTATAATTCTAGGTATAGTTTTGATAATGCCACATTCCCAATCCCATTTTCCACGTGTGGTAGGACTCCCTAGAATCCTTCCAGCCACCCAAACCGGGGTACATGATTCCCATCTATCAATGAGAACTTCTCGTACTGTATTATTTGGTTATAATCAGTGGAGGAGGGGAAGTAATAAAGCCCCTGACGTCTTGGACTCAAGCCATCCAGGCTTATGCACATTTGACTGGAAAAGAAGACAATGTTTACATCCCCATCCACTCGCCTCCACAGCCTGTCTTAACTCATTCTAAACTGGGAAGCGAAAGAAAACATGTACCCTCATTGGGTCTTTTCAGTCCTCTCTGTTTGATATCTATCAAATCCCAGGCCCTCCTTAATGCACTTCTTTTACCTGGCTGTCGAAGACTCTGTCAGCTACAGCGAGTACAAATGTCTAGTGATGCTCACCAGAAAACCTTGCTCAAACCCACTTTTAGACTGAAAAGTACCAGATGGCCTCAAATCAGTATCTCAGCCAAGTTTTGTTAGTTAGTCCATGACATTCAAAGTCTCCCATGATAGAAAATGATGTTGGCAAGTATTGATTTCTGAAACGCAGATACACCGCTGCCATGAAGGGAGGCTAATTGGGGGAAGGGGGGAATCCAAAAAGACATAACTGGCTGGAAGCTCACTGGTGAGGATGAAATGAGACAGTCTGTAAGACCCTCTAAGGGACTAGAGATGGAGATCAGTTGACAGAGTGCTTGTCTAGCAAAAACAAAATTCTAGCATAGCCTAAAACCGGGTGGAGAGGTGGAGACCAGTAATCCAAACATGCAGAAAGCAGTGTGGGGGATCAGGAGCTTGAGGTTGTCATTGGTTGTGTGGGGAATTCAAGTTCAGTACAGAAGCCTTGGCCTCAAAAAAAAAGAAAGAAAGAAAGGAGGGGGGAGGAGAGGAGAAGGGAAGAAGAGAACAGGAAAGAAAAGAAGAAAAGCTGGTACCAAAATGGTGGGAAGGCAGAAAAATGACTGCTATTTTCGTCCTCCTTTTTACAACCTAGTTCTTCCTCTTTCTTGGGGAACACTCGTTTGTAATTAGAGATTCATGGAAGAAGGTCAGGATGATGAAGCCAACATTCATGGCATAGAGTAAAGACGAGACGAAAATGAACCAGACTCAGGTGTTTGAAGGCTGAAGAGGAAAGAGTCTGGCTGCAGACCTCAGATTGCCTTCTCTTTAAAAAGAAATATTGAGAGCTCTTGAGTTACTATTTATAGTTGGTCCAAGAAAAAAAAAACCTTCTGCGCATCATAATGCTAATCCTGATTGTTTATATGGAAAGAGAACAGGGGACTTTTAATATTTCAAGAGAAAGGTGAACTTTCATTGTTCTCATCCCCAATGATCCTGCACAAGCTAGACATCAATCAAATTATGCTGTACCCCGTGTGGAATAGCTCTACTCTCAACATGAAAGACTCTTATACACATAAAAGCAAATTGCCCAGGAAGCAAAAGATTATAATGTAACCTTTTTTCATGCTTAAAACAACAAACGTGTATTCTGAGCATTACTTTAGCACTGTGTCACATGTGGTACAGAGGCATCCTTCATTGTGCTGCCCCCATCCTTCCTGTGTATGAAAGCAAGGATGCCACGTGTGTGTCTTCATGTGTGTGTGTGTGCTTCCAAGTTTGTGAGGGTGTGGATGTCTAAGCATGCATGCAGAGGTCAGAGGTCAATGCTGGGTGTCTTCCTTAACTGCCTCCCACATTATTTTGTGAGACAGGTGGTCTCACTGAAACTAGAGCTCACTAATCCAGCTAAATTGGCTGACCAGCAAAATCCCATGGATCCTCCTGCCTCTGCCTTCTCAGTGCTGGGATTAAAGGTACATTTCTTTTGAAGATCCATTTTTATTGGGGGAAGGTGTTACACAATCCCCCTGGAGCTGGATTTGCAAGTGGTTGCAAGCCTCCCAACATGGGTAATGGGAACCAAACCCCTGCAAGAGGAGTTTGCACTCTTAACTGCCATGCCACTCCTTGAGCCCCATGCCCAGTTTGTTTTGAGTACTGGGAGATCAAAGTCAGGTCCTTAGGCTTGCCCAGCAAGCACTTTAACACCTGAGCTATCTTTCCAGCCCCTCCCATACTTGTCTGCCAGGACACCTTTCTCTTTTTGACTTTGTCCTGCCTTGCTTGACCCTTACATTGGTCTGAGCCCCCTACTCTGCATTCCCACGAACTCTAGTCACGAGTCTGCAAGAGCATCACAGTAGACTCATCTCAGCAGTAGACGTGTCTGGCCCATCCAATGCGTCCTTCCAGCTCCTTGATTTTGTCACCTTTCCCCGTCTCCCAGCACCTTCACAAAGCTTATACAGTAGCCCATAGCACATGCTAGCTGAGCGCTTGGTGTATTTTTCTGGGGAATCCTTTTTTCATTTCTCATGGATAATTTTGGAAGACCTTCCGAGAATGGAAGATGTGTTCTTTTTCCTCCTCTCATTTTTCTAAGCTAAAAGAACATCCCTGGATCTGCAGTTGATGCTGAAAAGGACTCCCTGCAGGTTTTACAACCACAACATGCTCCTCTTCATAAAAATACAGTAGCAACTTCAGTGCTTTACAGCACATTGGAGCTAGATTTTTAAAATATTTGAAGTGCTTATTCCCGATCCATAGGAGTAATTGTTAAGACTGATTAAGGTATAAACAACATATCATTAAAGTCTAATGCTTCAAGAAAACAGCATTCTGTCTGGCACTGAATTTGAATGATCACATTTAGTATGTTTTGTCAATCAACTGACAATGTACTCTGATCAAAATGAAATGCTGTGTTCATAGCTATTCACTTAGCTTTATATAGTAGCATACACCTCAGCTTTTAAAGCATCATGTTGGAGCCTGAAAACAACTTTTGTGAAGCTGCCCCATAGTTTTTGACTGTAGTTGAAAAATATTTAATATGCTCCTGAGGAAAGACTTGTTACATCCTAAAAATACAAGCCTTGACAGCGATAGGAATGAGCACAATGATATGATAACATATCCACTCACCTTTATGAAAGGTGATTATCTTGATTCTTCATAGCATTTATTAGGCTTCTAGCCTAAATTTCCTTACAACTTTATAATCCTCACCAGTAGGACCAAGGACATATGAATGGCTCGGAATGTAACTTCTGGCTTAAAATGCACCTATCTATTCTTCCGTTGCTGGCGGAACAGGGCTTGTCAACACTGGTGGAATGCACTCTCTAGGTGATTAGGTCAGCAGGGGCATCTTGAAGAAATAAGAACATCTGGCACCCTTAGTGCACACCAACAATGGTATTTCTGGGGTGAGTGGGCTGCCCTGGGCAAGAGTAACCTTTTGTACAGCTGATTTGAACAGATCTTGAGCATTTGTTTATTTGAACATTCCTAACTCCACATGGCGTGCCAACTATGGCTGCCTACCATAAGTCAAGTTCTTTGAAGTTGCTGGGTGCATTTCTTTGGTGTCCTCTTATTTACTAAAAATACCAGCAGCCTAGTTTTGCCTATTCTCCACACCAAATCAAAGTCAAGTGTTCATTGTCTGTGGAGTGAGGATGAGCATCAGCAGGGACCACCTGGACTACTCTGAGCTACTTCTATGGAAAAAAACATAGCTTCATGGTATCAGCAATGAAACAGGCCTATACAGAGATGTTGAGGATCACATCCACCTGAACCTCAAGGTCAGTTATTCAAACTCTGAGTGTGATCTGTATTGCATTGGTAAATTGTCGTGTACTGTTGGAAGCCACTAAGAAATTGGGACGTGGGGCTGCCTTTCCCCAACTTCAGATCCAAGCAAGTTATGTCAAGTACCCTCCAATCCTGCCCCCTCTTGAGTCAGGCTGGTCCACTGGCTCTGTCATGGGGAGAGGGGGAAAAAAAAACTGCAAGCAGCTGAGGGTATTAAAATCGCTGTATCCCTGAGTAGAGCTATGAGTGAGATGATCTCCAACAGAGGTTGCTATTGTTTATTCCACGATATGTAAATGTCTACAGTGGGAAAGAGAAGTCAAAAAATTCAACTATGAGATCCTCATCCGTGGAGAGAAAACTCAATTTTGAATCCAGTCAGGTTGTGCTGGATTTTGCGAGCACCCAATTCAATGATGTTAGCCCTGTGTCGCTCTTTGTTTTTTTACTCAGAAGCCTCACCTAAGGGGAGACTTCACTGCCCCGGGGACTCTGTGGAGAACTCCAGCTGACTGCCTCAATGGGGCTTTTCGTTCTCAATTTTGGTTGTTTCGACTCCCCAATCAATTTCAATTTGATGATGTTTTGCTGTCTATCTATCTATCTATCTATCTATCTATCTATCTACCTATCTATCTATCTGTACTGGCTGGCTTTGTGTGTCAACCTGACACAAGCTAGAGTCATCAGAGGAAGGAGCCTCAGCTGAGGAAATGCCTCCATGAGATCCAGCTGTAGGGCATTTTCTCATTTAGTGATCAATGGGGGAGGGCCCAGCCCATGGTGGGTGGTGCCATCTCTGAGCTGGTGGCCCTGGGTTCTATAAGCCAGGGGAGGTAAGCCAGTAAGCAGCGCCCCTGCATGACCTCTATCTACATCAGCTCCTGCCTTCAGGTTCCTGCCCCATTTGAACTCCTACCCCGACTTCTTTTAATGGTGAACAATAATGTGGAAACGTAAACTGAATAAAATCTTTCCTCCTCAACTTGTTTTATGGTCATGGTGTTTCACTAAAACAATAGAAATCCTAACTAAGACACTGCCTGTCTATCTGTCTGTCTGTCTGTCTGCCTGCCTATCTATCTATCTATCTATCTATCTATCTATCTATCTATCATCTACCTATCTATTATCTATCTATCTATCTATCATCTACCTATCTATCATCTATCTTTCTATCATCTATCTATCTATCATCTACCTATCATCTACCTATCTACCTATCTACCTTTCTATCTATCTATCATCTATCTATCATCTATCTTTCTATCATCTATCTATCTATCATCTACCTATCATCTACCTATCTACGTATCTATCTACCTATCTATCTATCATCTATCTATCATCTATCTATCTATCTATCTATCATCTATCTATCTATCTACCTACCTACCTATCCATCTATCCATGCATCTATCATCATCTATCTGTCTATCCACCCAATCCATCTATCATTTTCTATCTATCTATCTATCTATCTATCTATCTATCTATCTATCTATCTCTCCATCCATTTATCTATAACTATCAGTTAATCCATAGATCTCTTGTTATTTGTTTTTTCTTTAGTTTGATAAATAAACTCATTCATTCAAAACTAACTCATTCATTCACTTAATAAACTCATTCATTCAGAACCAAAAATATGGCCAACCATATAGAACATTGGGAGAAAAGGATACAGAACCATATATACAATTAATGTCAGCCTTAGAAACAACGCAGTCATAGTCAAACTTAATTGTAAATTTCCCTTCATTCCAATATTTCAGATCATCTCCTCTCTTCCCTTTCACAACCCTACCAACACCAGGTTGACTATATAACCCCGATTACTGTCCCAAGTAGTTTTCCATGTTCCTCTCTTAGCTCCCACTTATTTTTGGTGTGTTTTCACATGAGTGTCCTCATGTGGGGGAGGTGCACATGCTAATGTGTGCTTCTGGAGGCCAGAGGTCAATCTCAGGTGTCATCACTCTTCAGCTATCATCTACCTGATTTCTTGAATCAGAATCTCTCCCTGGATCTCAAGGTTTGCCAAACAGACCTCGCTGGCTCACCAATAAGACCCAGGGATTAGACTGTCTCCACCTCCTGGTTCCGGAATTACAGGAATGTAGCACTCTACCTAGTGTTTTTATGTGGGGTTTTGGGGTTGAATTTAGGTTCCCTTTCTCTCACTAATCAGGAAACTTTTTTATTTGTTTGGTGTTTTTTTTTGGGGGGTGTGTTTGTTTGTTTGTTTGTTTGTTTTGAGACAGGGTTTCTCTGTGACGCTTTGACTCTCCTGGAACTTGCTCTGTAGACCAGGTTAACCTCAAACTCACCGAGATCAGCTTTTATATATGGCCCCCTTATTGTTTTCCCATGGAATATTACACTTCTGTTATTGCTGGCCCCTTTTTACGCCCTATTCTGTGAGCTCTGTTGAGGCAAGTGGTCACATGCCATTCACGTCATAAGCAATGTACGCAAAACAGGTACCTAACGGCTGAATGGAGATCCTAGAGAAATGGAAGACGTAAATAAAATGTCCCAAACTTTGCTGAGTTGTGAAGATAGGACAACTGTGTGGATCTGTACAGAAGTCAAGATGCTTCTCGACTGTGACAGCTGGGAGGACTGCACCAAAGGGGAGAAAGTTGAGTTGGCTCCTGTTGAGCAGTAACAAGCTGAAGAAAATAGTGAGCTTCCAAAATTCATTTTCTATAGCACAATTGAATAATTTTTTTCTCCATGGTAACATGTTTCCTCACTTCCTCTGTGTCAACAGAATACCAGGCAGCTCTCTGGCCCTTCCAAACAATTCTTTTCATCTCTTGCCCCACCTACACAGTACACTTCTTTACATATCAGAAGAGAAACTCAGCCAGAATTCAAGATACTGGTTGTGATTATTTAAGGTAAAGTTTTAAAGTAATTATCATACGACCTAATTAACTTATATCCTAAAAATATAATCATTGTAAATAAAAACTAACAAAAGAAAGGAATTAGCAAAAGGAGTCAAAATTTGTATCACTAAAGGTCTAAAATGATTAAGCAGGGTTTGCCAGAAGTCACTGGGACAAAAACAGACAAACAAACAGAAAACAGCAGGGCTGGTGAAAGATGGCTCAGCAGTCAAGAGCAAGTCCTGCTCTTGCAGAGAACCAAGTTCAATTCCCAGCACCCAGCTTGGGCAGCTTACAATTTCCTGCAAGTGCAGCTCCAGAGGATCTAACACCCTTTTCTGGCCTCCATGGGCCCCTGCACTCACATGCACACACTTCTGTCCAGACACGCATGCATATACATAACTAAAAATAAAAATCAATCTTTAAAATAAGTTTTGGATTACTAAAATGATTGTCATATTAGGCTTGCAGAAACAGCTCAAAAGTGGACATTTACTGTTTAATTGTCTATTTGATACTTAATTTGATATGGATTTTTGTTTGGTTTAGTTTGTTTTTTTGAGCCAGGGGTTCTTGGTGTAACAGTCCTAGCTGTCCTGGAACTAGCTCTTGTAAACCAGGCTGGCCTTGAACTCACAGAGCTCCGCCTGCCTCCGCCTCTGAATGTTGGGACTACAGGCATGTGCCACCACTGCCTGGCTTTGGTTTTTGTTTTGTTATGTTTTGGTTTTTTTGAGACAGTAGTTCTCTAGTAATAGGCGGTGGTGGCACACACCTTTAATCCCACTTTAATCCCAGCACTTGGGAGGCAAACATAGGCGGACTTCCATGAGTTCGAGGCCAGCGTGGTCTACAAGAGCTAATTTGACATTGAATAGTATACTATTTTTTTTTAGCTTGTTTACAATTGTATCCATTTTTCTTATTTGAAGATCTTCACTCCTAAAACTTGCTGGACTCAATAAAGTCCAAAAAATGGCCATGCATATGCTTCCCGTCTTCCAGGAGTAATCACTTCTAAAATGCTACTTGGTAAACTCATTCTCTTGAGTTTGGGAAGGAAAGAGCAGCTGTCCATGGAGGAACAACACTGCCCACATCACTTAGGGGACAAAAGCCAGCTCAGGCAGGTAAAGTGAAGAGCTCCCCGGCAACAGCACAGAATAGAATCCATGAAGTCAATTTCCTCTGAAATGGGAACATAGAATGCAAAGTGAGTGGAATGAATTGTGTTAGATATTTAGCAAATTTCCTTTGGTAACTGGATTTTTTTTTAATGGAGCCAGTTGGCCCATGATTACATAAGTTTGCCCATCAATAGAAGATTTTTTTTTATATTGTATCTGTTGGCCACATGAACATTATCTATGGTTTTAGAAAGGGCATGAAAATAGCATATATAGGACCACATAGGACTTCCATACTCTTTGCCGACACACGCACACACAAGGAGGGGGGTATATAATTGGTTTACTCCCCTAAAGACTCTCTAATGGAGTCACCATGGCCATCTCCATTTTACAGATTAGAAGACTGAGGCTCAGCCACTTTCAATAAATTCTCCAATACGTTTCAGTATTGGAGCTAACCTTGCACCCTGGCCATCTGGCTCCAGATTGTCTTTCTCCGACCTCCTCAAGATTTGTTTTTGACATGACGGAATGTAGAGCAGCGGGAGTCAAATGGCGGCATTGAGGTGGAGCAGCATTGTGTTCCAGAAAGAGCTGGCAATAAATACAGCCGATTGGCTGGCTGATAAGGATGGAATGGGCTTTGGAAAACTGCATACTCTCATGGAGCAAACATGCAATTGTGTCTTCTCAAAAGTGACAGAAACTATTCAAACTATCCCATTTTTCTTCTCTCCCATTTCAACATTGACTTCAGACTGTGTTGTCCTGGCAGAATCTTGCTCAGAACTGGCTGTGGCATTTCAAGGGCTGCATAAATGCTTAGAAATATACAACCTGGGAAAAGTGACACAGTTTCCTTTGGACATATTAACAGATGGCTATGCTAATTGTAAAGCTTACAGCATCCTACATAGGCACTCCTCGCCCCTTTTTTGTAGATATAAGTAAGTACTCAATTATAGCATCCTACATAGGCATTCCTTGCCCTTTTATGTAGATATAAGTAAGTATTCAAGTCTAGAATAATTAAGTAGGATTTGCTAGAAGTCACTGGATTGAACCATTTAGCACCATCTACAAGAGCCAAACCAAACTTCCTAAGGATGAGCATTTTCCCCTGCCCTGGATGCCAGGTCCTTTACAGAAACTACAGGGCGGTTCCTGGGCTACAGCATAGAACCATTCAGAAGGCTGTTAGAACTGTGTAATCTCCGATTTCACTGCAGATCTGCTACACCACAATCTGTACTTTGTTCAAATCTGTCAGGCAATTCATTTGAATATTAAAGTCAAATGCATTGTAGTGGTCACCAAATCTATTTTCCAGAAAGTTTAGCTGTAGCAAGGGAAGTTGGTGGTGGGCCTATGTTGGTTAGAAGTAGATCAATCTAAGAAAGGCATATTCTGAGCATCACTTTGTAATCATTTCAGAATATCTTCTTTTCTTGATTTTAACTTTGTATATTTGTGTGTGTGTGTGTGTGTGTGTGTGTGTGTGTGTGTGTGCGCATGTGGACAAGCGCATGTGAGTACATGTGCCCTTGGAGACCAGAAGAGGGCACTGGATCTCCTGGAGCTAGAGTCACAGGCAGTTGTGAATCACGGGATGTGGGTACCGAGAATACCCAAAGCAGAGTTCCACTGTAAAGAGCAGTTCCTGTTCTGACCCACTGAGCCATCTCTCCAGTCTCAAATAATCTTCCAGATGCAAAATTACCTTTAGTACTTCTTTACGGTAGCTCTAGACCATTTAAGACTGAATCATTCCTTGGTGAGAGGACGCAATGTGCAAAACTCGGTCCCTTAGCAGACCCACAAAGAAATGGCCAATAGCCCTCATTTCTGCAATGACTCTCACCCTTACTGCAAAGTAGATTGGTTACCTTTTCCAAAATGGCAAAACAATCTCTTTAGCATGGGTGACACACATAAATCTCCACCCAATTTCCACCCAAGTAGACTTAAAACAGTCAAATTAATAATACCAACAGCTACCACTTATGTAGTGTTTACAAAACTGACTTGCACAGAAATCAAGCTATTTCCTTAACCCCACGCAGCCCACACAGCTAGTTTTGTCTCATCTGTCTGTCTCCAGAATCCATACAGGAAACCTGCTCAAGGTTCCAATCTGGCCTTTCATCAGAAGAATTCACAAAGGTCTTAACTGTCCCTGGCAAAATGAAGGTAGGGAAACTTCAAAAGAGCTGAAAAGGGAAGGCTCCATGCTTAATCAATAGAAACAAATCAGTCACAGAAACACACAGAAAAATCATTTCCAGCTACACTACAGGGCGGCAAACTGTAGTCACTTATGCTTAACTAAGAGCAAACCTTGGTTTTTCTTCCTTCGATCATTTCTGTATGCACCTGAAACACAAGTAAAAGCAAACATATACCGATGTGTGTCTTAAATCTAGAACTGTGGTTACAATGAAGAGTAAACAAAAACTAGTGTGTCCCAGGCAGTAATCCAAGCCCACCGGGTAATTACGCAATGTATGCACCGAGCTGGACTAGTCAATAGCCACTGGCAAGCCATTATGCGCACATGCGCATAAAATAATAAAAAATTTACCAAATGTCATAGGTAGCTGCAACCATCAACTTTACACAGCCTAGTGTCACCCAGGAAGGGAAATTCAGCTGAGAAATTGCCTGAGTCGCACTGGCCTATAGGCATGTATGTGGGAGACTGTCTTGATTGTCAATTGATGCAGAAGGGCCCAGCCCACCAAGGGCAGCACCATTCTCTAGAAAGATGCTCCCAGGCTGTGTAAAGCAGCGAGGTAAGCATGACCCCGAGGAAGTAAGCAAACAGTGTTTCTCCACAGCTTTTCCAATTAAGTGATGAAGTGTGACCTGCTAACTGAAATCAACCTTTTCTCTAAGTTGCTTTTGGTCAGTACAAAGATGAAACTAGAACACTTAGGTTGCTCGTTAAAAGAGTCTCAAGTGCTAGCTGCTCACTGGGAGAACAGCATCACAGGTTACAGTATTCCAAGGCTCGCATTACCGGGTGCCACACCTCCAGGCCCCTTAACACATTCCCTTGGCTACTTTTACCCTCCACTAAAGAATCAAGGACCAAATGAATGCGTATTAGACGAGGGAGCATGAAAAGCCTAATATCTTGCCCCGGGTGGGTCAGAACAACTGTGCGACATGCTGATCCTGAAAGATCCCCAGTGAGGTCTGGTAAAAGGCCCTCTCTTCCAGTCTTTGCCTGAGACAGTGGCCCTGGTTAGCATCCTTCCTACTTCGTCCAGGTTCTCTTTACTGTCTCTTGAGGAGCGAGTCCTGTAAACCATGTGCACAGGAATCTGCATCTCAGGGTCAGCTTCTAGGTTCCCCCATCTACTAGCTTCTGGGACTAAGCTCACCATTAGCACGGGCTGGCTGCTAGGTGGATCCTTAGCCTTCCCAGCATGCATTTACTAAAGTGCTTGTCATACCTACTCCCTAAATTGATATTTATTTCATTAAAAAGGAAGACCCTGACCCAAACAGTAAGACCTAAACCCAAGTTTCAGTAAAAAAAATATATATATACAGAGCGTGCCCCATATACGTTAAATAAAGAGCCAATTTTGATTTATACTTTAAGATTTTATTTTTTTTACTTATGTGTGTGTCTGCATTTGTGAATGAGTACCCATGGAGGCCAGAAGAGGGGGGTCAGAACCTCTGAGGCTGGAGTTATAGGTGGTTATGTTTCCAAGTGAGTGCTAAAAACCAAATCCAGGTCCTCTGCAAGAGCAGTAAATACGTCTTAACTGCTGAGCCATCTCTCCAGCCCCAACAGTTACTTCTTTTTTTAAAACCCTGCAGTGTTACCATGTGCTTTTCTTGCATACTAAGTGGGACATTTATTATTTGCATGAATCTTTATGGAGTGAAATGGATCCCTGCTTTTGTTTGTGTCTTAAAAGCAGTGATTCTGCAGTATTAAAGTGGACTTAAAAAGCAGGAATTAGGGTAAATGTGAACACGCATAAAGATACACCTAGAAAACTGCTTTTCAAACTCTTCATTTGAACGGAACTTCTTGTATGCGTTTCAACTCTACGAGTTTACACACAGCAAAACATTTCCGGGTCCCCTTAGGTTACATTTATCCTGATATCTCTGAAGCAAGTCCATCCGCTGGGACACATACAATGATAAACAATGATAATGAAGCTACATCCTCCCTGATGTCACCAGATACCTCATGTTCCGGAGACACACAACAGGCAAGACTTACCTTTACTCCCAAGGCTTCTCCTGAAATGACAGCGACTGTCACACCATCCTTGGTGGGTTTCGGGATCTCTCCACTTTTCAGTTCCTGGTACCGAGGCTCCACCATCTTTTCTGAGCTTCTCAGATTCACCCACAGCTGTAAGCCGTGGGCGGGCTCCTCTGAGCAGGGCATCTCAGCATGCAGAATGCCCCGGCCTGCAGTCATCCACTGCAAAGACCAGAACGAGAAGCCAAATGGAACACAGCTCCCAACGAGTCTGCACACATCACAATCACACCACTGTGGCATAGTGAGCCATCCAACAGGTGCCACAATCCAAGTGTCTGGACATGTCAAGAAATAACAAATGTCTACCACAGCTCCTGGGGCTCTTTCAAGTTTCCAAAGCCAAATTAAAGCACCAGAATTGAATGCCTACAAGTGAAAGAGTCCTCTGTGATAGCCCTGAGTTTCAGATTGAGCTCCAAGATAAGGAGAAGCAGTCAGATAATGCTGGGATATGATTTGACTTAAGAAGGGCAAAAGACAGGACTGGGCAAGAGAGATGGCAGTCAGCAATGTAGTTACATTACAGGCCTAGCCAACCCAACAGGGAGATGTGCAGTTGGGATAAATCTTCAAAATTGTCCTGAAATTAGCAAAGAGTTATCATAGGATTGTTTCTGAGGCGGAAGCAGAGCCATGGGAAAGTCAATTTCCTGCCACCGAGTACAATTCCCAGAGAGGAAATACCCTGTAACTCACTAAGTAAATCAGGATGGTTTTGAGCTCACAGAGATCCACCTACCTCTGCCTCCTGAGTGCTGGGATTAAAGGTATGAGTCACCTTGCCTGACCTTGGGTTACTAACAAAAGTGACCACACCAAACCCTGCAAATAAACGTTAACATAAATAATGAATTTTCATAAGCACAGAACCTAAGTCTAGAAAGGATAAAATTGAAATAAATTTCAACTGCTGAATTTGACAGTAGGGACATCATAAAGGATCACTACCTGAACAGCTTCAATCCAGGTTGAAGAGGTGGATACAGATAGACCAACTATGGCTTCAGTGACTTGGGACAGTAACTCTTGATTACACTTTGAGAAAAGTAAAAACAAACAAAACAACAACAAAACAAAGACTGGATAAGCACTAAAAAGTGATGGGGGGCAGGTATACTAAACTGAGGTGGCTCAGCAGGTGCCAAGCCTGACAACCTGAGTTTGGTCCTTGGGATTCACTTGGTAGAAGGAGAGAATCAATTCCCACAAGTTATCCTCTGAGGACTATACATGGCATGTGCTTGCATATGTACACATATGAACGAATAAATGAAATAAAAATATCTTAAAGATTGCATTTGATCCCTAGCCCTGCAAAAAAAAATTTGATTGAGGAATCAAGGAAAACATGAAAACAGAACAAGGGAAGTCTGTGTTGGTTTCCAGGCAGAACAAAAGAAAACACAGAAAGGGGGGTATGAAGGCTAATGTTCTCAGCTTGATAGAATCTGGAATAACCTGGAAGACAGGCCTCTGCGCATGTCTGTCGGGGGTTACCTTGATGTATTTAATTGATTAGTAATACCATCTCGACTGAGGCAGGGCTATTATTATTATTATTATTATTATTATTATTATTATTGCAGGGAATCCTGAACGGTATGGAATGGAATGGAAAGTGAGCTGAGCACCAGCATGCATTCTTTGCTCTCTATTTCTGGTTATGGATGTGATATAAGCAGCTCCTGGGGCTTTGACTTCCCTGCCATGATGAACTATACCTTTGTTATGTAGCTAGACTAGCATTGGAACCCTTGGAAAACACTGAAGAGATTCCCCCCTTATGGTCAGCTTTGGCCCCCAAACACCTATTCCCTGGTAATACTGCAAAAAGAAAAACATCAGCTTTGCATCTTCTTCAAATGTAAAATACTATAGGACAAAAGGGAGGTTTCAGGGAAATCTACCTCCTCTCATCAAAAGAATGTGTCTGAATTCTACCCTTGACCTTAGATAGAGACATGGCATTCTAACTGTCCTTAAAGATTGGAAAATTACACACTGTTTCTCCTCCCTTAAGAATTAATTCAACTGTATCTAAAATGAAAACAAGATTGTACAGGTAGAAGTTTCTGTCATACCCACTCCTGCAGTCATTCAGTCCCAAAGAAACACACAGAGGTTTATATTAATTATAAACTGCTTGGCCTTTTAGCTCAGGCTTATTATTAACTAGCTCTTACAATTTAACTCATAATTCTTATCTATATTTGGCTTGGTATCTTTTCAGTGAGGAATTCTCATCTTGCTTCTTTTGCATCTGGATGGTGACTGACTCTACCTTTCCTCTTCCCAGAATTCTCTTAGTCTGGTCACCCCACCTATGCTTCCTGTCTGGCTACTGGCCAATCAGCATTTTATTAAACTAATATGAGTGACAAATCTTTACAGTGTACAAGAGCATTATCCCACAGCAAGATTGTTTATAAAAATAATAAAACAAAATAAAAGACTTAATCCAACTGGACCTGTCAGTCACGTTGCCACAAGACCACCCCTCAAGATAGCTAACCCACCAGAAGATAGGCTAAGGAGATAGAAGGAATAATTATCCACTACAGAAATACCTCCTCTAGTAAAATGTTTAGAGATCTTCACTTTTGAGCTTGCCCACTTTTTGAATTGTAACTCAGAAAGTGTAACTTGCCTTTTTTTCCTTCTGTCTCTTATTTAAATACTGACCAAAAGCCTACGCATGTTTTCCCTGATACTCTAGACTTTCTCCCTCTTTCTCTGAAGTGCCTCTCCCCTTCGAACATGCAGCTCCTTGCCAACATGCTAAACTTTGCTCAACATGCTGACTTTCTTAGACCCAAACTCAAAAAGACATGACTTCTCCATCTCCATCTTGTTGACAGCTGCTAAGTTTCACAGCTTGCCTGCACTGTTGTTTTTCTCTTAAATGCTAATAAATTGTCTCAAGCTTCCATCTGAGTCTGGTTTTTAATTCTTTATCAATGAGGCTGAAAACTAACAAAAGAGACTCTTGTTTTCCCAGGGAACACCATGAACTGTGAACTAAAATCAACTCTTTCTCCTTTAAGGTATTTGTGTTGGGGTATTCTGTCATAGCAACAGAAAAGAAACTAAGACAGCAGAGCTCAAGGTATGAGTATGAGGGAACTGGAGGAAGGGTTAGCGTCCTGGACATAGGTAAGATCAAACATACACCATGTAAGAATGTTAACCGGTCAGCAATCCATTGTCATGGCCATACCTGTAGGTCTCCTGGGTTCATTTTACCAACATGCCCACAGAAGTCTTCATGTGCCATGCTGCCCCCTTCCAGAAGATAGGATACCTTTAAAAAAAAACAGAAGAAAAAATTGATCCTTTGACTACTGTAAAATCAGATTTTTGAGGTCTTTTTTATTGACTTGAATCAGCTCCATGTTTATTTTAGATATTAAACACTACCTTCGTTTTTAAAACATTTTTCCTATTTCAGGCTACTTTTCCATTAAAATAATGGACAAAGGATATGAATAGACATTTTTCCAAAGGAAACATGCAAATGGCTTGCAGGTACAGGAAGAAATGCTCACCATCACTAGTCAGAGAAATGAAAATCAAAACCACAATATGACATCACCTTACACCTATTAGGTGTATACTATCAAAGTCAAAACACAGGGAATTGTTGAAAAGAATGTGGAAAGGAGAATGTTCATATACTGTAGGTGGGAAGCAAACTGATCTAGGCATCATAGAAAACAGGATGAAAGTTATGTTTAAAAACTAAAAATAGAATTACCACATGACCCCACTCTCTCGATCCTTGGTATATAGCAAAACCAAATGAATTCATCATAGGAAAAACACACCAACATACTGATGCTTACTGTAGTACTTACTGTGCACAATAGCCATAACATGGAATCAATTCAGGTTTCCAACAACAAGTGGATGGATGATGAAAACGCAACATACACACACAACACAGAATGACTCAGAGCCTTCCAAGGGGAAGATGCCCTGCTACTGTTTACAGTATGAATAAAGCTGGAAAACATTGCACAAATGAAGAAAGACAGACATAAAAAGACAAGTACTGCATGATCTCACTTATAGAAATTGAGATTAAAGGGTTAGTTACTAAGGATTGGAAGGGAAGAAATACAGAAATGTAGGTCAGAGGCCCACAGTTTGTGATATTAAGTTCTTGGGGCCCAATGCACAGCATGTGACTAGAATTAATACTGCATTTGATATGATGAGGCTCAGTTGGGAAACTGAGCTCAATGAAATGCCAGGAACCTGAGTTTGATCCTCAGAACCCACCCAAAAGTGCAGGCATGGTAGGTACTTGTAATCCCAGTGCTGGGAAGGTAAAAACAGACAGATCTCTGGGGCTTACAGGCCACCCAACCTAGTCTACTTGGCAAGCTCAAAGCCAGTGAGAGATCATGTCTCTAGAAAAGGCAGACAGTTCCTGAAGAGCAACAACACACCCAAGATTGGTTTCTGGCCTCCACTCACAAACAGAAACATGCACATACATAAATACACACATAAGAACCTTGTGAGATGATAATCATTCCACAATACATGAATGCATCCATCAAAATACTGCAATATATTCAGGAATCAAAACAATGCGATACATGCATGCATCAAAACATTGTGGTGTATAGAATTGTCACATGACAGCTTGGTAAAGCACGGAGGAACAAAGGATTGAGAATTTGTGAAGATCTGTTCAATTTTTCCACCAAAGACTCATAGCCAATTAAAGTAGCACTCACCCTGAAGGCTCAGTACAGTGTATGATGTGCCTCCCACAGCCAGGCCTGAAGGTCAGGTTAAAACAAGCCTGTTCTTGGCTAGCAGCGTCTCTGCTAGCAAGATCATGTTCACACAAGTGTATGCAGTGACACATCCCACGTCAGCACACCTTGCCCTAAAGGCGAGTCAGGAAGCCCAAAGGAAACATTTCTGACACCAGGCACACAGACTCAGTCGGCACTCAAAACTATTTATGACATATGTCAAGTAATTTCAAATTGAAGTCAGCATTGTTCCCAGATTTGTGTCCATACTAAATCTGAAACTTGAAAGAAATGCTATGTGTCCCAAAGAGTGGCCACTAGCCACACGCAGCTGCTTAAGTTTCACTTCAATCAAATTAATGAAATTTACATTCTGCTCCTCCCCTGCACCAGTCACATTTTGAGTGTTCAACAGCCTCCTGTAGCTAAGGACTGCCATAACCAATAGTGTAGATTATGAAACAGTTCTATCCTTACAGAGTCCTATTTGCCACTGTGAGCTAGAAAAATGAATTTGAAAATTAGATTTCAGCAGTGGTGGGCATTTTGGATATAGTAGAAAATCCCCCAAATCAGAAGCATTCTAATTGGCCTTCTGTTTAATCAAAAAAGGAACTCTAAAATTCTCTGCTTTAAGGGTCTTGTAATCAAATCAGAGGGAAAAAAAGAGTAAAGGGACATCAAATACTTGGAACATTTAATTACTTCAAAGACGGTCATATTGTCACAGGAAATACTCAAGTTAGCACCCAAGGCTTAAAATGTGTGGGAGCGAAGATACAAGGCTATCTTTGCGTGGCTTATTTAAATTAGCTCATTTGTACGAACCTATAACTCCTGAAAGAACTACCGCTCAGCCTAAGCAGTTGAGAAAGGCATAGTGGTTCTCTGAAAACTTCCCACTTCAGGCTTAACAGTAACCACCGCGGACATTCTCATGGCACCATGCATTTTACAGACTTCAGCTACCTCTGTATTCTCTTTAAACCTTAATGTGATTATGCTTTTACTCTTGAAATTTTTACTTCAAATTGTCACAGTGAACCAGAAGAATGAGATCTCTGATTAAAATCTCAGTATCCACTGTTAGGATTCCAATTTTCTCTCAAATATACTAGACCAAATAAAAGAGGTTTTTTTTTAATTTAAAAAAATTACTTAAAAAACCCAGCACTTGCAAATTAATTATCCTTTCTACCAACCTCCCAAATAACAACTGTCACCAACTCCCTAAATCCTAAATCTGTAAAACCACGATAAGAAAAAGAATAAAAGTATTATATTTTTAAAAGAAAGCCAAAACACATTCCCCAGAGGTAAGAAATAAGAAGATATTTATGACGTTTTCAGTATCTCTCCGATAATGCATCATCATCACCATCATCATCATCACTATATATGTAAGGGTGTTCTGCCTGCATGCATGTCTGTGCGCCATGTGCATGCTTGGGTGCTCTTAGAGGCCTGAAGAGGGCATAAGATCCCCTGGTACTGGAGTCCTGGCAGTTGAGAGCCACCACATGGATGCTGGGATACCATAAAGGTGGTGACACAATTCTATGGGGTGGGGTTCATGATTGTATATATAGAAGAGATGGGAGCAGTAGCAGTCACCTCTCTCTGCTTCCTGACTGACACGTTACGCCCCCACTACCTCCTGCTCCTGCCACCGTGCCTTCTTCACCATGATGGATTACAATATAACCTCAAACTATAAGCAACTAAACTCTTCTTACTTTGGGTTGCTTTTATTAGGCGTTGTGTCATAGGAATGAGAAATGATGGTGTCTACGATTGCTTCCCTGTTTTTGCTACACATGGATTTTTAACTAAAACAACTGCAGGAAAAATGGCAATTTTCCTTCTGCTTCGGCTGGGGCTCTCCTCTTGGCTCTCAAAAAAGACCCTCTTAAATCACAACCCCAGATTATCTTTAATTACTCAAACATGAAGTCTTTCGATTTGCAAGCCATAACCATTGGGTGTGTGTGTGTGTGTGTGTGTGTGTGTGTGTGTGTAATGTATGTTTAAGGTCATGCATATACACATCTACACAGAGAGAAATAACTTAAAAAGTAAATTGTGATATGAGCCATTTATTCATGAAAATCTATATAAGAGAGGGCTATTTTCAAGTCTGATTTCAGGGAGCACTTACAAACCGTTCTTAGAGCATAGAAAGAAAGTCATGCCCACTTTTCCCAATGTGCCCATCCTCTTTTTCCTGGTAAGACAAAAGTAAACATCCTTTGTTACCGCATGTACCACGCCTACCTTTGAATGCTTAAAGCAAAAATCTCCAGGCTCCAAAGAAACTACTGTCACTTTATTTATTATAATCTTTTGTGTTGTTTATTTATTTATTGCTAAGTGTCAAAAATGCTTGACAGTGACTTTGTGTATGAGTTGATGTCTCTAGAAGAGCTTTGAAAAAAAAGAAAAACCTCACACAGCTACTTCCAAGAGCGGAGACAAGCCGAATGGTCTTTTAGGGCATGACCTAATCACAAACACCTGGAGGCTGAACAGCCACCGGCACTTGCTGAATTGTGTTCTGTTTAAACTCAAGAGTTATGTCCAATTAAGTAATAGGTCTGTAATCTGAACCAGGTGTTTCCTCAGAGCCCTGGCTATGCTGCTGGGTCTCCTGTCATCCTGGCTGCCTTCTAGCCTTTGCCATATGTTTTGTTCCCTTGTGAGTTCCTAATTCTTCGGCTGTTAGCATTTGGAGAAAGAAAGGCCCGAAGTCGCTGTGGATGAGAAGTGTGAAAAAGGTGTGTCTTGCAGACTCATAAGAGAATTCAGAAGAATTCCCAGCAAGAGAAAATACAGCTCGTTGTTTCCTTCCAGCTGGCACGTAAACAGAAGAGCAAGGAGGAGAGGCGCTATTCTTTCTGTGTCTGGTAATAAAACACAAGACTTACCCTGTAAGGCCCAATGCTCCCTACATTCTAGGGAAAGCTTTAGTTCCTTCTCATTTCTTTTGGCCCTAAAACGGTGACTTTTTCCCTATTGGTAGCTATGTAGTACAAAAAAGACAAACACCACCAGTTGAGGTCACGGCTGACAAGAGAGGCCAGCGTGGCGCGAATTGTGTAATAGAAACTGTGAACTGTCCCCAAAGAGCAGAAATATGATGCTTGAATTCATACACTTAAGGACCCCGAAATGAAAACACCATGAGCAATGCCTCTGAAAGCTGAAAGCCCACAGCATTAGCTCCATTTATCTAGCACGAATCCCATATAAACACCTGCACAAGCCCCCCAAAGGGGGTCACGACAGGTTTTTTAATAAATAAAAGAAATGGGATGGGCACACAGTTCAGATGTCCAGGCAATGGGCAAATACAAGGAGAGTAACAGTCCCTCTGGTCCTACCTTGACATGATCCTGTCATAAGCCTACACGGGCCAAGCCTTCAAGGACTCCTGCCTCATTGCTCCCTGAGGAGGTTCTGCATCTGGAAGCTAGTCAGGGTTAGGCCTGCTTAGAATCACCAGGTTGCCATCTTCAAGTTGTGAGCTGTGGCGTGAAGTCCTTAACTTTCTCCTAGAGGATCATATACAACATGGACCTAAAAATTGGGCTGGTCAAGTATGGTCAGAACGAAATGATGACATGTGGCCAGAAGGCCAGCACGTGTTCAGGAAGTTCTAAAACTAGCCCATCCATTACCTCTCCTTGGGCAGGGATCCCATCTGTAAGTGTCCTCCCTTAGATTATCCCTCAAGTTTCCTAAAATGCTTTCCAGACATTCTCATGGTTCCGCTTGATACTTCATTCAGGCCTCACTTCAACTATCACACACTGAATGAAACCATCTCATCTCGTCTACTCTATCCTATGCTGAGCTGTTTTTCCTTCCCAGCCTCTTCACCGGGATTCATTTATTGGCTGTCTAAAAGAATATAAGACACATGGAGGTTGGGACTGTAAAGCATTCTTATTAGAGCAGACATTCTCTAGCCTGTCTCATCACTCTGTTTTTTTTTTTTTTGCTTTTTTTTGTTTTGTTTTGTTTTTTTTTTTTTTTTTGGTTTTTCGAGACAGGGTTTCTCTGTGGTTTTGAAGCCTGTCCTGGAACTATCTCTTGTAGACCAACCAGGCTGGTCTCGAACTCACAGAGATCCGCCTGTCTCTGCCTCCCGAGTGCTGGGATTAAAGGCGTGCGCCACCACTGCCTGGCCTGTCTCATCATTCTGTTGATTATTTCTTTGCCATCCGGAAGTCTTTTAAATTTGATGCATTCCCATTCATCAATTCTTGCTGTTGTTTCCTGAGCCACTGGGTGGTATTCAGAAAATCATTGTATACGACTACATCTTGAAGCACTTTCAACAGGGACACTGTTTGAACTTTTCACTGTGCCCTGCATCCAGCTGTCCCTGAAGATGTATTGAATACATTGATGCATCTTGGATTTGCATAATCTTTTAGGATTTATTAAGCATCTGGTCCTGGGTATATGCCATAATCTCCGTATGATTATTGTGGTTAGTGTCATTAGGTTACATTGTAACAACAGCAGAGCAAGAAACTAAAGCAACATTTTCTGTGTCTGAGAAGGAAATGATTTTTGCCAGCCCACATTGCCTGGCAAATGCTGATGGCATCAATGTAGGTGCTGAGAACGCAGAGGTTGTCTGTGAGGAGAGATCTGACAGGAGATGCAACCGCAGCCTGAACGGTAGAGGTTTCACGACAGAAACAAGAGGACTTTGCCAGTGTAGGTACATCAGCCACTCCAGGCAAACATGGAATCAATCCTATGGCTCTATGTCTGTATGTAAGCCTTATGATTCCTGAGTGAAAGGACGGGGCCGACTAGGAGACCCAAGCCTACAGCACCTGAAGATGAGGTGACTGTAGGATCCTTCAGCTACAAGAGGAAAGAAACTGACCTTCTCTACTCCTATTGTACGCTGCTCCCATTCTAGAATGGCTCTCAAGCCTACCCATTTTCTTTTCATCCTGATTAAAATGTCTGACGAGCATGTCAAGATTCTGCAACAATCAGATTCATAAATCTAACTACGCAGGCAAGTTGACTCGCAGATTCCCTCAGTGCCTTCTACCTTCTGCTAGATCTCCTGAGGCCAAACAACCCTTCCTCTTCAAACTCAGATGTTCAGTCTTAGGAGGACTTTCTTCAGACAAAACAGCTCGCAGAGACTGAAGTGCCAGCCAGGGAGCCTGCATGGAACTAACCTAGGCCTTCTGCATATATGTGACAGTTGTGTAGCTTGGTCTTCTTGTGGGACTCCTAGCAGTAGGAGCAGGGGCTGTCTCCGACTCTTTCGACAGCTTTTAGGACTCTATTCCTCCTGCTGTGTTGTCTTGCCCAGCCTTAGTACATGGGGAAGGACTTAGTCTCCCTGTAACTTGATAGGCCATGTTTTGTTGATGTTCACGGGAGATGGGAGACCTGCCCTTTTCTGATTAGAAGAGGAGGAGGAGGAGTGAATAGGGTGTGTGGGGGGGTACAGAGAGGAGGGAGGGGGGAGGAACTGGGAGGAGAAGAGGAAGGGGAAACTTCAGTCACGATGTAAAATAAATTAATTAAAAAAAAAACTTGCCCTGACTCCTCCTCTAACCACCAGCCAGCTTCCTAACTGCCATTACCTACCTCCTATAAAGATGTGGGAAAGGTGCTCACTCCTACTGTTTTACCTTACGCGTATTCTGAAGGTCTCAAGTGATCGACTTACCGACCTCTATGATTACTCAAACTTTAAACACAGCAGTGTTCTATCCCCATCCAGTGGAACAGTCAGGAGCTACAACTTGTTGCTTACGAGAGCCCTCTGCCGGCTCAAATGATATGGGCTATTTACAGCAGTGCTTCTCACCATGTGGGTAGCAAGCCCTGGAGTGGATGACCCTTTCACAGGGGTCACATCAGATACCGTGCATATCAGATATTTACATTATGATTCAAAATTATAGTTATGAAACAGCAGTGAAATAATTTTATGGTTGAGGGGTCACCTCAACATGAAGAACTATATTAGAGGGTCACATCATTAGGAAGGTTGAGAACCACTGCTCTGCATACAGTCAGGTCTTACGAAACTAGATTCAGGCCTCGCTAATAGCTGCATTCATAAGTAAAGATGTCTTTTGGCAGGTAAACAGCGCCTGTGCTTAAGGACCTAGTGTCATGACACAAGGTGTCATCTGGTCATGAAGGGACCACTCTGTTGTGGGCTAGCCCGCTGTTGGGACCATTTGGAGTCCTGGCCTCCAGCTGCTCTTCCCTGCTAGAGATCTTTACTTTCCTTCTGATCTGAGTTACTGAAAGCTGTGTCAAAGTTGTTTACCAGCTCTGCTTCATGAGCACGTGTTGCCTTGGCCTTGAGGATCAAAGGATAAGGTTTTCACCTGTTGGCCTACCTGACAGTTGGGTATATAAGCCTCTGTGGCGCTATTGAATAGAGAGGGCTTCTTACCAGTGACTAGAGGTCCATGTCTTTGTTTCTGTGTGTGTGTCTTTGTGTGTTTCAACCTCCAGCCCCTTGCCCGAAGCTCGCGAACTGTATGGTAGCGCATAGAGCGCAGACAGGTGTTGTGCTCTGCAGCCCACTTGATTCAGTATCTAGTTAAAGGCTATCAGGGGGCTCCTGAAAGTGAAGTGCCTGAATTTCCCTTTGACACGGGCACTCCGGGCCAGCTTGGGGGTTCATCCTCTTAGCCACTGTGTAGTGTTCCCCAGGCAGAAATGAGAATGTTTTAATGTTTTCTCTTTATTACATCTCCCTGTCTCCATATTGTCTACTTTAAAACTCTAGGAATGTGCCAGGCAGTGGTGGCGCACGCCTTTAATCCCAGCACTTAGGAGGCAGAGGCAGGCGGATCTCTGTGAGTTCGAGGCCAACCCGGTCTACAGAACAAGTTCCAGGATAGCCAGGACTGTTACACAAAGAAACCCTTTTTTGGAAAAACAAAAACAATGCAACAAAACTCTAAAATATAATCTGTAATACATAATACAGTGTGGGTGAGGTGGACAGAAAAAATTCATTGAGAAATTACTCAAACTACTGTTTTCAAAGACTATTTTGATTGAACTGCTACTTTCCCCTGTGTGACCTATGTTTACATAGGTCCTAGAGCAGATTTTAATTGTTTTGGCACAAGGTTGTTCTGGGCATTATTGGGTCAGATGTACCTGAATGATCTCCTTTATGGCTTTAAGAAGTAGAATAAATGACCTGAAATTTCTAGGTACAAATAACTTGATCCATTTCCTCGAAACACCAAAAGTTCAGAGAATCAAGACACATTATACTTGGCACTTTCAGGTAGGAAAACTTTCTATAGAAAGTGAAGCTGCAGTCCTGACTACCAACCACCAGATGGCAGTAACACAGCCATAGCCAGAAATGACTGGAAATTTTGGAAAGATGCCAGTACAAAATTACCTTCAACTGAGACCCACTGGCAAAGACAATACTCAACCAAAAGCTAAACTTCTGGGCTTAGGATCCATCTGTTTGAAACAAATTATGTCAACTTGGGAGTTTCTGGATGTAGCAGTGCCCGCTGGTTCACAACTAGAGACTAATCTGGCTCAGCCTTGAATGCTTCCCACAGTAATGGCCCAAACTTTAGAATAGTCTCAGTCACATGGCTCAGGCCCCACTCCACCCTTACACAGACAGTTTCGAAGTCCGATTGGACTGCTTACTGTTTCTAATACCTGCCCTCGACTGTCCATAGCATCCAGGTTGTTCCTTAAGGCCCTACTAAATGGCCAAGTTTGTGTTTGTATTGGTTTGGTTTGGTTTTTGACACTTGAGGACAACTTTATTAGCATCTACACGAAAGACACCCCAGGAGAAGCAAGCTGTAAATCCAGGCAACTGTCTCAAGGAAGAAAAGAGAAAAGAGAAGAAAAAATAAAATAAAATCATGCTGCATGAGCTAAGCTAGCTAAAAAGTTAGCCAAGCAATAGTAGGCAGGCACATGGTGAGGAGGCGGGCTTTAGAGGAAAAATAAGGGCATCTAACATGTTAGGGAAAAACATGCTTAGAAAAATACAAAGAAAAGGAAAGTTACATTTTCCTAAGTAATTCAGAAAAGCAGGCAGGCTTACAAAGCAACAAGTTCTGTGATGGTGTTAGGGGCAGAAACTCTGGGAAGGAAAAGTAGAGTATCTCATTAAAGAGATAATTATTCTTCCTCTCTAACGGGGCTAAAGAAGCAGCAGCCTTCCTGGGGCAGTGTTGCATTCCAGAGGAGTGGGCCCATAGCCAGTTCATTCCTGCTAAGCTGGAATGTCAGGGCTCCACTCGGGCCAAAGCTTCTGTTTTCTTGGCCACATATTTCCCTTTAACGGCTTTTTTATTGCAACTCTAACACTGTCTCCTCTGAAGAGGTAACCTTAAAATCATTTAAGAGATTGACTGAAATTGAGATGGATCGATATCTATATCTATACACACACACACAATACATATATGTGTGTATGTATGTATGATGTGTGTATAGGATATATATGGGACATGTATGTATGTATACACATGTTCCATACATATCCTATACACACATCACACACACATACACACACACACACACACACACACATATACCCTTTCACCATGAAAATCTGGAGATGCTGTTCCAAAGCTGCACCTGAGGTCTAGTCCCCACGCACACATCCACCCACACATAGAGCCTCTAGGCAGGGTGCTTACTGAGGAGGAGATGGGAAACCGGGGCTCCATTCTGGCATTCCTGGCCAGAGAACCAAGGCTATTTCTAGAACTGCTGCTTTGGGGCCCCTGCCAAGAACTGACTGTCCGGTTTCCACCTCCTGTTCTTATCATCCCCCCTCTGAAGAGGACCCCCTCACTGAATGGCCAAGGTTGAACTGAAACCTCACACCTTTCTGGTAGCAGTGACCGTTTCTTCCTCACTTGAACCCATAAGCTTCTTCAGCTGAACCCCTTTCATTCCCCCTCAACTATTTCCTAAGATTTTGTACACCAAAAGTCCTCCGTCCCTACTTAAATGCATATGTGCACATGCGCACACATACACAGTTTTATTTCCTTTTGGCTAGGAAACATGTTTAGTTATGCTTTTAGTTTGACATTCTTTTCTACTGGTGGGACCCTACGATGGAATCCACGTAAGAGGTTTCCTAGAGGAACCCGCCCATGGGTTAACCTCCCCATTACATCCTTCTAGATATTAGTAGTTGATTAGAAAAGAAACAAACTAGCCACATTTTATCGGGAGAGCAGAGATCCAAGTCACTCAGTAACATTCTGTGGATATAATGTTACCAATTTCTTTGGATATAATGTTACTGAGTGTGCTATCAGAGATAATCTAGGTCTATGCAAGAATCTGGTCTAATTGTTATGACGTGTGCTCTTTCTCTGTTGGCACCATCTGGTTTGGATACTGTTGGGACCCTTTGGAGTCCTGGCCTCCAGCTGCTCTTCCCTGCTAGTGACCTTTTCTTGCCCTTTTGATTTGAGCTTCTGAGAGCTGTGTCAGAGTTGTTTACCAACTCTGCTTCCTGAGCACACATTGCCCCTGGCCTTGATGGAGGATCAGGCGATGAGGTCTTCACCTGTTGGCCCACCTGGCTGGGTTAGGTATAAAACCTCCGTGGTGCTGTTCCATAAAGGGCTTCTTCTACCCGCAGCTTGAGAGGTGTATGCGTGTTCAATCCTGACATCCTTCGCTCGGTTTCGGTTCCAGGCCGTGCAGGCGCAGCAGGGTACCACACTTTGATTGATGTTCTTAGGATGTTGATACCAAGGGGCATCTTAGAGTGGGGATTGATTTTGCTACCTTCCTATAGAATCCTTTAGCTTTAGCTTCCCCACAAGCAATGCCAAATCAACATATATGTTAAAATATACATGTTTGCCTGTAATGGGGACTTCAGGGTCCTGAGCTCCCACTCCCTCCAGTCAAATAATGAACCAAAGGCAGACTGGCCACGTTGGCATTTTCTTTTACTATTATATTATCTCTATATAATTTTCTTCCTCTGTTTCAATATCCACAACTCCTAGTAAGAGCCTGAAAGTTCCCACACTGCATTAAACCATCACGGGTCTTATAGGTAGTCTTGTCTTTTCTTCCCATAGCCATAGGAATAACAAGATGTCTCACTGTTAAAGGCACCATCAAATAATCGTTGAACAATGGAAATCTCTATGATATTGACAAAGTATCATTTGTCAGCTTTCCCAAAATATTTTTCTTTAGCTTTTTGGGAGTCTCTTATAGGTCAGGTTGGCCTCTAACTTTCTACTGTAGCAAAGGATGGCTTTGAACAGCTACCTCAAGTCCTTTCCTTGCCCCAAGTACTGGGATTACAGCTGTGTAACACCATGACTAGCCCAGAATGTTTTCTTTCTTTTAAAAAAAAATGGTGTTGAATTGAGTCAAGGTTTTGTTTTCAACCAGAACCCAGCCATCTTGGAACAGTTTGCGTTAGAAAATGGCTCACAGCAAGCAGTAAGAACAAAGCCGTGTGGAGACAGAAGGTCTGAGGTCTGGCTTAAGTTGTAAATGTGAATCACTAGGGCCTTTCCCTTCCTCTTCAGGATATTGTTCAGACATCGCCAGCAACTGCTCCTGGCTAGTAACCAGGGTTTATGAGCTCGGCTTTTCTGATGGGCACACCCTTGGAAATGGTAGTTTTGCCCTAACAAACACCAAAGAACTTGCCGAGGCTTGTAGTGAAACTTTAAGATAGACTTCTCAGCTTAACTGAGATCATGGACAGCATCCTAATATGTCCCTGTGAAGCAGATCTGGTGGTAGAATTCTAATAGGCTTTTTTTCTGGCTCCAAAAATTTAAGATAGATAGATAGATAGATAGATAGATAGATAGATAGATAGATGATACAGAAACAGATAGACAGACAGACAGACAGACAGACAGATAGATAGACAGACAGACAGATAGATAATATATATTTCTATCAATTCTGTTCCTTAGGAAACCCTGGTTAATATAGTTCCTGCTGTGACCCAAATTTGGGTCCTCCACAAAGCAGCAAGCGCTCATAATTTCAGAGGCATCTCTTCAGCTCCTATAATATACTTCAATCAAACAAGAGTAACCCACTACCTCATTTTGCCCAGGACTGAGGGGTACCCAGAAACATAAGACTTCCATCCCTAAAACCTGTAAAGTCTTGATTCTATCCTTTGATGGTGATTTTGAAAGTTCCAGACCGCTGGTAATTGAAAAACTCATCAATAGTGTATAAACTATTGATACCCCTTTTTTGGAACTACACTTTGGAAAGGCTCACCTAGTCTTCATCTCGTCCACCGTTTCTGATCACTATAGCCAGCCCAGGCAAATTTAACATTAGCCCAGAGCAGAAATGGGTTCTTCTACTGCTTACCACTTGGGCCCTTTGAAAACAGGCTTTTCCAGAAACTTGGATTCCTGTCAGGAAACTGGGTTGTGACCACTAGCTGTACTTCTGTCTCCAGGGTATACCTTCTCTTTAATTTTTTTAGGCAAGATCTTAAAATGCTTTTCTTAGTGTATATTAATTACACATGATAACAGGTTTCATTATGACAAGTTCACACATATATGTAATGTATTTTGGTTACATTCACTGCCTTGCCCTCCTTTCTTCCCAACTAGCTGCACTTCTGCTTTCACAGTGGTTCACTTTTTTAGTGACCCAGTGAGCTTCATTGGGATTGCTTGAAGAGAAGTGGTCAGACAGCAAGAAAATAGAGATCTATATAAACTGAACAATCTGAAGGCCAGTTAGCCATTAACTAGGTAAATCAAGTTTTTCACTCTTATCTGTCTCGTAGAATCCTAACAGTTCTGGTGTGGAAAGTCAACTGGATCAGTATTTGTTTTCCTTTGATTGCATATGTTGCTCACTCTGTGGTGATGTCCTCAAAGGACAGATTCGGATCTGGGAGCCCGGAGGTGGAGTCTGAATAGTCCAGGAGATAGCATTGCTGACACATGGACCACATATGAGGCAGTGAGAATTTTGTAGGATAATATTCTCTGTATTTCTTTCATCGGCTCTATAAATTATGAAAAGATGAGCTTGTGTTCAAAATATATTCATTATATTTTATACTCATGTGTTAGCACGTCATTTTTATTTAAAAATAATTATGAGCTCCAGAATAGCACTATTTTAAGGACCACTGATCCTGATAACATACCTAGTGCATGAATGTTCGGTGAATATTTGTGTTACTTGGGCATACGAAAATCACCTGGGACTGGGAACTTATCCAATCTTGCATATCCAACTAAACTGTCAAAAACGTCCTTCATTCTGTAGTTTGTGTCTATGTTGTCCCCAGAGGCTTGCAAAGCACACATTCACCCTTCTTCCCATCATCTCAACCTCCTATCACTAAAAAGAATTTGATGTCCTTAATATACAAAGAACTTTTACAAAACAATAACAAGAGTAAGCTCTGCCCATTCCTAAGTTTAGTTTAAATTGAAAAAGAAACATAGTTTACATATTATTGATGACAGCACAACAGGGGCAAAAGGCCAAAATATATATATATATATATATATATATATATATATATATATATATATTATCCTACAATAAACAAATACCTTTAAATCAAAATCAACCTTTTTAAAGAAAATCAACCTTGCTCAGAAAAAGGTAAATTAAAACTTCAGTGAGGCAGTTTTATTGTTAAAATGGTAAACACTTTTTAAAAAGTCAAATAAATGTATTGGTGATACTGATAGAAAATATGCCTTCATATATCACTGGTTGGTGCAGTATATCATGGCAGACACCAAAATCATTAAAAAAATGTGGAGGAGGTAAGATGTGCTTGTCACTAAGTCTGACAACTTGAGCGAGTTCTATGGGGATCTTCTATGTAGTGGAAGAGGAAAGTCAATGCTGGAAAGCTATTCTCTGACTTCTGATCTACACAAACACACACACACACACACACACACACACACACACACACACAGAGAGAGAGAGAGAGAGAGAGAGAGACAGACAGACATACACACACAAATAAATAAATAAAGTAATGCCATCTTTTAATTAGCTTCTGAAGAATGTTGGAAAAATTCTAATGGCATAATGTTGCATAGTTTAAAAAAAGATAGCATGATAACAGAAAAAAAAACAGAAATGACTACTCCTGGGTGGCACTGAAACATAACAGGTGATCCTAATGTTTTTTTTATTTCCAAGTCATTTTATTTATTTTTCATTTTATATGCTAGTCAGAATTTTAAACATGACAAGCCTTTGGAATTTCGATTGAGCTTCCGAGATGAATGTCATAAGAGCCTAAAGGACTTGGCTTTAAATTTCAGGTTTCATTTTTCTTTGTAATTTTGAAAGACATTTTATCTTTTTTGTACATGTATAAATGTTTTACATGTGGTATCTAGACTGTGTACATGTCTGGTGCTAAATGACGCCAGAAGAGGACCCCCTCAGAAGAGTTTCAGATATTTGTGAGTAATGTGGGTGTCAGGAATTGAACTCAGGACTCTGCAAGTGCAGCCAGTGCTCTTAACTTCTGAGTCATCTCACCAGTCCTAAAGTGCAGGCTTTAAAAGTTTGAATTTAGAGAAAGTTAAGTTCTGGCTTACCTACATTCTGGAAGATAAAACCAACATAGTGATTTCTCATGCTCTGAAGTAATAATGGTCTATAAAACTACCATGATCCCTTAATCAACAAGTCCTGAAACATTGGTTGCTAATGGCAATCTAAGATTGGTCTCCTTCAAGTCTCTGGCAACAATGTTTTATTAGCCTATCTATGTATGTGTGCCTCTATTGCAGTGGTTCTCAGCCTTCCTAATGCTGCACCCCTTTAATACAGTTCCTCATGTTGTGGTGACCCCCAGCCATAAAATTATTTTCCATGCTGCTTCACAACTGTAATTTTGTAACTGTTATAAATCACAATGTAAATAGCTGTGTTTTCCAATGGTCTTAGGTGACCCCTGTGAAAAAGTTAGTCAACTCTCAAGGGGTCACAACCCATGGGTTGAAAAACACTGTTCTATTATATATTTACTTCTGTTTAAAGACCTCCCCCATTTGCAATATATACTGTCCACTGATGTTAACGAACTCTCAACCAGCAGTACCAAGTCATACCTAAAAGAAGTTTACTGACTGCATGTGTTTTCTCCGTGACCAAGGCACAAGAGGAGCCTTCTGCGGAGGGATACTAGATAGAAAGCTTCCAACGCTCAGGAACCATTGAATAGGAAGCACACCCAAAAGCAGGGAAATATAAGAAACGTGCCATGAAGGTTGATGCAAGGACATTGGCCTACATTATGAGAGCTGAACAACAAAGAGGGCATCACCTTGTTCCACCTCCGCTGGCAAGAGACGCACTGGGCCGCTCTCACACCCTGAATTACCATCAAGGCTCTACACGTATTGATTTGACAATTAGCAATGGGTTTTCCAAGCAGGTGAACTCATAAATACAAAATCTACAGATACGAAGGATAAATGTAATTACAGTGTAATGGAAGGGAAAATTCTTAATCACAAGGAAAGGACCAAGGACCAATATTCCATAGCTAAGCTTCTTCAGCAAGTCCTTTAAAGTTGAATACCATGAGTGACAAAGCCGGCCCCTTCCAGGATACTTTACATAATGGAAACAGGCGCAATCTGGTCAGCAGTCATTTTGTTCAATATAGTCATTGTCTCTAACAAGTCAGTTACTGAGTGCCCCTACACAGCGAATGCAGAGAGGTGTGGGCTAATCTAAGATGAAACGACGCACAGTCCTCTGGAGCGTGGTAAGGGGAGGTTGGGGTAATCCTCAATTCTAATGAAAGACAGTCGCTCAAGGCCACCATCAAGGTATACAAGTATGTTAAATATATAATAAATATAATGTCATTGGGAACGAATGAAGAAGAAAGTCCATCCACTTAAGATTGTTTAGAGCCGGGCAGTGGTGGCGCACACCTTTAATCCCAGCACTCGGGAGGCAGAGGCAGGCGGATCTCTGTGAGTTCAAGGCCAGCCTGGTCTAGAAGAGCTAGTTCCAGGACAGGAACAAAAAAAAAAGCTATGAAGAAACCCTGTCTCAAAAATAAAAAAAAAAGATTGTTTAGAAAACATAAAACATAATGGAGACACTAATATATGAAAAGAGCTTAAAGGATTTGCAAGCTGGCAAACAGAGCTACGGAGTTAGGAGCAAAGGGTGAGAATAAAGTGCAGATATAGGGAGGGGAAAGCAAGGTCTCCATCATTGCTGCAAAGGAAGACTGTGCAGCCAATGTGCTACCAGAGTGGAAAACCTGAAGGCCAACAGATAAATGAAGGAAACACACATCTAAGCAGCCTCTTCTTGTTTCTGGAAGCTTTTTGGTTAAATCTTTCCACAGTTACATACAGTGATGAAATCTTTCCCTGTTTATACTTCCTTAACTAGAGTACATACAGAAGCAACCAGGGTTCAAGCCTCCTTCTTTGGTCTCCTTCTCTGTCTTCTATGAACACTCTACAACACACAGCACCCCAACATAGGAGAGATCAGCCTCCACCAACCCCGGCATGCTGAAAGCCCTGGGTAAATATTTATTCTCTCACGGATTGGCTCTACAAATACACTAAGCCTTTAATGAGCCCATCTCTTCTTCCCACAAATACAGGTGGTTCTCATGGAGAACGAGCTAAACTTTGTAAAGTCCCTAAGGACTCCAAGAATGTACATATGTGTGGAGAACTGGAGCTATTGAAAAACGCCATGATATTACATTACACATCATTATTTCCCATGTAACGAAAACAAAAAGAAGTAGTGTCCAACAGAATCTCCAAATTTGTGCAATTAAATTTATAAATTTATATGTGAGTATGTCGTGGGGGGGTCAAGGACACCACAAGAAAACTCACAGAATCAACTAACCTGGGCTCATAGGGGCTCCCAGAGACTGAACTGACAACCAGGGAGCCTGCATGAAACTGACCTAGGCCCTCTGCATATATGTGACAGTTGTATAGCTTGGTCCTCTTGTGGGACTCCTAACAGTGGGAACAGAGGCTGTCTCTGACTCTTTTGTCTGACTTTTTTTCCTCATACTGGGTCACACTGTCCAGCCTTAATAAAAGGGAGGTGCTTAGTCTTTCTGCAACTTGCTATTTCATGCTTTGTCGATATCCATGGGAGGCCTGCCCTCTTCTTATTAGAAATGGAGGAGGAGTGGGTAGGTTGTGGAGGCAGAGGGGAGGTGGTGACGGGCGAATTGAAGGAGAGGAGAGAGGGGAAAGGAACTTCAATCAAGATGTAAAATAAATAAATAAATTTAATTAATAAAATTTTGTTTTAAAGCTAATATTTAAATTTGACTATATTTCATTTTCAATTGCTATAATAGCAACATAGCAGCCTATGACAAGATATTTATAAATCAATTTTTGCCTCTATTTAATGCTTCTAATAGGAAATAAAAGTCAAAACACACACTTTTGCAGTCAAATCTTGATACTTACTGTTTCAAAGCCTCGGTGTGGGTGATCAGGAAACCCTCCCGGCCTTCCTCCTTTAAACTCATCAAACAGTAAGAATGGATCCAGATTTTTCAACTGGAATAGTAAAATTCAACACATTAGACATGGCTTTTAGGTCATCCTACCGAGGTATATTCATAGACATAGCTAACAAAACTCACTGAAGATCGCATAGCCAGTGAGCAACCTTCTAAAATGCAGATCACATTCAGAAGGCAACAATGCATGCACACAGGGACTCATCAAGTACACTGGAACTGACATTGTAAGAGGAGCGAAGAGCAAACATTTCATGATTATCTATGATAGTCAACTAAGTCAGTATCAGCCTGTAACAGGTTCTTAGCGTCATGAGGTGGGAGTGTAGAAAATCAGTATCGTCAATGCCATTATGAGTGCTCTCAAGGAAGACAACTTCACACAAATAAGAACGGGTGGCATCAGGGAAGCAGCTACCAGGGAAGTGGCTCTTGCGCTGACTCTTGAAGAGCATGTTGGAGTCAATTAAGTAGAAAGGAGGAAAAGGAGAATGTTCCAGAAAGAAGAGGGCTAAAAGAGATTGGTGTGCTTGACAAAGTCTCTGTCCACCACTCACTGGAATTCCATGTGCACATAAAATTAAATGTTCCTGAATATTCTTGCAGAGAAAACAGATTTTCTCCACAATTTTATTTAATAAACCCTTAGTTTCTTCTGTCAACAATAAGCTAATCACATGGACCTGAATACATATGCCAGTTCTTGCTCTTTATTAAAATAGTTCAAATAGTCTGTAGCGATATAAATCAAAGTAAATATTTAAATTTGACTATATTGTATTTAAAAATACATATTATGTCTTTGTAGTACACACTGGATTATGACAAGAGCTGGGCAAAGAATAGAGGTGATAGAGGTGAAAGTTTTTGGTTCTTGAAACAAATTCTCACTGTGTATCCCACACTGGCCTTAAGCTCTCAATCCTCTTGCCTCCTAAGTGTTGGGACAAAAGGTATGGACCAACATAACTAATGATAGTTCAAATCTTAAAGGAATTTGAATCTTCTCCTGAAAGTAATAGGTTGTAATTGGGAGGTGAGACAATTAGGTTACGAAAGATCATTCTATATTCTGAGTAGGAGCAAGGGTCGGAACTAAGATAATAGCAGAAATGATGGAGAATCATTGGGTGACTAGATAGAAACGATGAGGCAAGTGAAAAGACTATTATATAACTCCCAAATTTCTTGTTAGGATGCCTGGAAAGAAGGCAATCCCATTCAACAAAAAAAGGAATTATTACAGAAGCAGCACCCTTAAAATAGTTATGAGTTCATTTGAGGTCGTGTTAATTTTGAGGTAGCTACTATAAGTGTTATGCATATAAATATTAATGTTTATGCAAAAGCTACTGAAAATAAATTTCAAGGTCAGTCCATGGGTAGAAACAGCTGTGTTATCATTGATATATATTCAAGGTTGTCTTGCTTATTCTTTTCCATTTGTTTAGAAACTGTTATCAACACCTTTGATTAAAGATGTTGGAAGTTTTACTGGAATTGCTTTGAATCTATGTATCAACTAACATTGATTTATCTTATTTATAAATACATTATATATATATATATATATATATATATATATACTTAAATATTTTAAATGTCCTCCAATAGGTAATTATTTTTTCATAGAGGTTTTGTATATATTTTAATTTTGTGGCTAACATACTCGAATGGCATCATAAACTGCACTTAAAATTATATTTTGAACAGTTTGCTGTTGGGAATTATAAATCTGAATAGATACATGCTTTGAACACTGTCAGCATTTATTAATTTTAGTAATTCCCCTGGAGCTTCTTTTTTTTTAAGATGTTCATTTCACCAGTGTATTTATGAATAAGCTTCCCCAATAGTTCATAAAAACTGTTTTTTCTTGACTTAATTGAAAACCACAAGTTGAATTTTTCTAGGTTTTTGCTGAGTCCAGCTGGCCTCAGTATCTTCTCTTTTTGGAACTCATGTTAAAACAGCACATGCATGGAGACAAACAAGGAGAAGGACGCTTACCCTGGGACTCATGGGTAACACACCTAAAGATTAAGCAGGTTGTTAACTGCAGACTTCTATTTTTCAATAGACATCCTTCATAAAGTTAAGGAATTGCCCTTCCATGTCTAGTTTATTAAGTTTATCATGGATTTTGAATTACCTTGTTCTTGTGTATCAACTGAGCTAATTATGTGTCTTTTTCTCCTTTGTCTCCTAGTATGGATGAAGATGAGGATGACTATTACTTCTTGTTGTCAAAGAGATTCATATAGGCAAAGAAACTGCTTTCAAACAAACTATGAAAATACAAAGTTCCCTCTTTTCAGTAAACACTTGTCATTATTAGGCACCCATAGAACAGTTAATATTCACTGTTTCTGAGAAGGGGCGCTGGGCTGGAATGACAATCTCAAGATATGGAAGCAGCTTTGGGGACTGGGTAATGAGACCAAGGCTAAAAGGCGTTTGAGAGTCACCCCAGAAAAAGAAAGCTATGTTATGGCCATTGGAGTGTGAAATTTGGTGGGCTCAAAAGGAAGGGAGACAAGTCACAGGCAGCACCCCAGTTTTCTTAAGCACTAGCTGAAGAATCCTGCACAAAATGATGGTAGCAACAAGAACATAGATTTCTCAGAAAGAAGTGAAGTACACACTGGAAGCTGGAGGGAAGGTGATCCTGCTTAAAAGACAAAGACGTGCCCAACCTGTATGCCTGACCTTGTATTTCAAGGACAGCAGAACTCTCGAGTAATGAAATTGGAAATTCAACTTAGCTAAAGGTACTTCTCACAAAGTCTTGGAGGAACGACACGGTTCCCTTTGAGCACTTGTAGGAAAGTCTATGAAGAGAGAAATAATACAAACCCAGAATTGTTGATCAAAAGAAAAATAAACCTGAAAGGCTGGGAAAATATGCACCCCACTCGTAAAGAATGAGAAGGTCATCAAGCTTGTGGCCAAATAACTATTTGATAAAAACCCATCTACAGAGAATTCAGGAACTATTACCCAAAACAATAGAAGCAATGGGTACCACCTTAGTTCACTCAAGGAGCTATCACAAAATATCATAAAGTAAATACCTTCAAAGAAATTAAAATGTATTTCTTTTGGTGCTAAAAGTTCAGAAGTCCAAGGTTAAGGCAGCAGCAACTTTAATGTCTAGTTAAAATATATTTTATGGTTCACAGGCAACACATTCTGTGTCCTTGCATGATGACAGCTAACTCTCTATGATCTTCCTCATAAGGACATTAATCCCAGATATGCAGATTTCATCTTCATGATATAACTGCCTTCCAAAAGACCCTGCCTGCTAATACCATCAGCTTGAAAGATAGGATCACAAACTTCGGTTTGGGGAAGGACACACACATTTAAACCATATCAATATTATTTGTATTTGCCTGCACATTGGCTCCCTATGCCATTTGAACACATCCACAAGAAGAAAGTCAGTATAATATAAGGTGGAGTAGGAGGGCCTTGCTCGCCTCATTGCTACAAAAAGGGCTATAGACTCCAGGTAGCTGATCAGGGCAAGAGTCACAGGGATAAAGTGTTCAACTGGCCAGAAGATGAGAGACATGGATAAGAGAGACTCCAATAAACAAGAGTATGCTTGCATTGGACTGTTATACTGGAGTGCAATGTGCAGGCATGAAAATTAGTCCTTACTAATCTCCCACACACTGAGACAATGGGGATGTTCTATCGGGAACTCACCAAGGCCAGCTGGCCTGGGTCTGAAAAAGCCTGGGATAAAACCGGACTCACTGAACATAGCAGACAATGAGGACTACTGAGAACTCAAGAACAATGGCAATGGGTTTTTGATCCTACTGCACGTACTGGCTTTGGGGGAGCCTAGGCAGTTTGGATGCTCACCTTACTAGACCTGGATGGAGGTGGGCGGTCCTTGGACTTCCTACAGGTCGGGGAACCCTGATTGCTCTTCAAGCTGATGAGGGAGAGGGACTTGATCGGGGGAGGGGGAGGGAAATCGGAGGTGGTGGCGGGGAGGAGGCAGAAATCCTTAATAAATAAATAAATTAAAAAAAAAACATTTGCTAAATTTTGAGCAACATGTTCAATAAGCATGTGCCATCTGTCCACAAGAACAGACTTCTATTAGAACTCTAATTTTCTAAAATGTTCTAATGAGGTCCTCAATTCAATCACATCTTTTCCCCCATGTATCTTTTCCTTGTAATACTTCCAGATCCTTTAGCTGCCAAATTTAAATAGCAGCTTCCAAGATTGTTCTTTCAACAGCTTCAGAACTCCAAACAAAACCTGTGGCCACCAGCCCCTCAGGCCTGTAGCAACCCCAAAATAAAGCTCTAACAGCCCAGTAGGATTTGGAAACCCAGAAGCGCTGGAAGTGCCTATGAGAAGTAGCAGGCCTTTGGAGATAGGATGGAGGTGTTCTTTACAAATAATATTCTCTTGAGTCTAGAATACTCCTAAATACGCAGGGTGTACCCCACAAACTCTGGGTGGTGTTTTTGCTAGATTCTTTAGTCTCTTGTAATTAGGACCTATGACTAAACCTGGCTAGCATAAAGCAATTCCAGGGTTGAACTTTTAGGGTTGTTCCTTATAAAATGAGGATGGACAGTTAGTGTTTATCCTTTTGCTTTTGTCCTGTTCCTCCTTTCTGTGTCAGAGGACAAGGGGTGGCTATTGTCTCAGCAAATAGCTATTTGATATTATTAAAGAATTCTTTTAATGGTTCAATATAATAAGGGGACTATAATATTTTTGTCATCCTCTCTTCTTGTGCCATTCCCCTCCACATCTTTTTCATTAATTTGTTAGCTGGCATACCAAGTGATGATTTTCATTGTTTGATTTTCATATATCGTATTATGCATCTATTCATATCTGCATTCTCCTTGCTGGTCACTTCCTAACCCTGCAATAGTTCACCCCTTCAGCGTTTGTGTCACATAGATCCCATTATCCTCTCTTATTCTTGTGTTTCAGAGAGAGAAATTCAAATAGTTATGAACAAAATGGCATCTGTGTTTCTGTTCAAAATACTTTGAGGGGAGAAATGGAACAGGACATTCATTATGCGATTTCCTCTAGTTTTCTTTGCTTCAAATTATCCTCTTGAGTAATTAAATAGCCCCCAGAGAATGGTTTTCTACTGAACAGTATCTGGTGGAATTGGACAGCATAAAGACAAGCGCTAAAGATGATAGGTTTCTCTTCTCCTGGGAGCACAAAGGAACCACCTCCCAACAACATGCTAGTCAGTCAGTCACTCAAAGTCCTTGACTGTCTAGCCTGGTCCACGGATAACTATAGCGAAAGATGTGAGCCAGCCCATCTTTTCCTAATTGCTAACCATAGAAAGGAGGACTGGAAGTTCCTCTTTAACCTCTATATTTGCAGTGGTAGGAAGGGAAAAAAAAGAAGAAAGAAACACTTGTGGGAGCTGCTAAAATGGAGCAGTTTTGCAGCTTTAATATGAAAACAACTTTGGAATCCGAAGTTTCCTTTTCTTTGAGACATAAGCTTTGGTGCATAGAGTTTGAAGAGTAACCTTGATGTAGACAAATGACTTCATTTCTGCTGATAGGGGATAGGGTAGGGGTACAGGGTCTACCTTTCTGTAGAATGTGAAAATGTGTCAACAATATCAACAGTCAAAGACATTGTCTTGAACAAAAGAATGAAGGTAGGCTTACACAGTAAAAAAGTGGCAAATTTTTTTTAACGATGTTTACAAAGAATCTACAATAACATGGAAAGTTCTTGGGTCTGCCCAAGAAAACTTCAGTACACAAAACTGTGCCCTCTATATAATTCTCAATAATGCAAAACATAACTGTTTAGAAACACCTTTGCTCTCGTTTGTGATTAGACAAAGTTGATGACATTCAGAATTATTCCTCTTTCTTCTGTTATGGTTACAGAATACCTGTGACACCAGAGAACTGAGTTTAAATGGTCTTGAAAAATCTAGGTTTTCAACCAAAATTTCTTATATAGAATAAAGCATAAAATTCAAAGATGTAAGATTATGTGGAGAGGAATCATATCTTTGTTTTCACTAACCTCTAATTTTTCTGAATATTTTTGACTATAGTAAAGTAGACACAAAATAAAATCTAGCATTTTGAAAGATGTAGTAGTCATAGTAGTAGTTCTGTAGATGCCTGTGTCTGTGTGAGGGGATGTTCAGGTGCTCTCAGAGGCCAGAAGCAAAAGGTCACCCTGGAGCTGTGGTGCGGGAGAATTGTCTGTATCCTGTCAATCATGTTTTAAATAAATGCTGATTGGCCAGGCAGGAAGTATAGGTGGGAAAACCAGACAGGAAGTAAAGGTGGAACAAAGAGAACAGGAGTATTCTGGGAAGCAGGAAGCTCCCTCCGCAGTCCAGCCCAGACCAAAGAAGCAAGATGTAACCTGCCTGGGCTAAGAAAAGGTACCGAGTCATGTGGCTAACATAGATAAGAATAATGGGTTACTATACATTAAAGAAGCTAATATGAAGCCTGAGCGAATGGACCAATCAGTTTATAATCTTATGGAGATCTCTGTGTGATTTTTTGGGGGGCTTGCCGGCTGTGGGGAACTGGGCAGGACATAAACCTCAACAAGCAGGCCCCTTCATGTTACAGAGCTGGAGTTATAGGTAGCTGTAAGTCACCAGATGTGGGCATGAGGAATCAAACTAAGGTCCTCTACAAAAGCAGTACACACTTGGAACCACTAAGCCAGCTCACTAAGCCCAAGATTTAGCTTTTTAGCAGCTTTCAGAGCACAGTTCATTAGCATCAGGCATGTTCATGCTGTTGCGCAACTATCACTGAAATCCAGTATCTTCTTCAATTGTGAAAAAGCTCGGTCAATTATAATAAATTACCACTAACTGTGATTCTGGAACCAACAGAAACTAAAGCTATTTCATGACAGTTTACATCTGTGAGTAGGTATGTGAAATATTGTTCATGTTTGAAATTACAATGTGATTAGATATATCACTCAAAACTTTTATTTAATATAAAAATCCAAGATGATTAGATTATCTCTGAAAAACTCAACCATGTTATAATATAAACATTTTTCTTGGAAAGTCATCTATTCTGTTTTGTGTACTTCAAAACACTGTTTTACAAAAAAAAATGATAGGTTTTACTAGACCACTAAAGAGGTTCACAGGATTAAAAAGAAAAAGTGTTAATACGTTCTTGACAGATGGTCTAATTAAAGGAATAGCTACACTCAGTACATGGCAATGGCTCACTAACAGGTGTCTGTGAGGTCTCAGAACTCTTTCCAGTTTTTCTCTTGGTGATGCTATCTCATAAGATATGGCACCACCTCCATCAGGCCCTATGCATTTAGCCATCAAGATAAATGTATTTGTGTATTTTCTTTGATAAATGGTACATTTTGGATTTCAAGATATATATATATATATATATATGAGTGAGCTAATGTTCTAATGAAAGGAAAATGGCAGAGGCCCAAAACGGAAGAAAGAAGATTGATTGAGCCGATGAGGGAGAAGTGTTTGCTTCCTGCTGCAATGGCTGATCAGCACCGTGCTGGCTGAAATGGCTCAGCCACAGAAGGACAAATACTGCAACCCCTCCCTTGGATGTGGAATCTAAACAAACAGAAATGCAGGCTAGAATGGCGACTTCCCAATGCTGAGGTGAGATGAGAGAGAGATGGTCGGAGAGGAAGAGGAAGCTCAAGAATCAATAGCGCTTCTTATCTGTAAAATGGCACCATATGAAATAGTTGAAATTTACAAAGACATGCTTTGTAAAATTATTCTGTGAAGTACTACAGATATTGATTAGCTAATTTTGACCATTCCTATTCTACACATCCTGCTGAATACAATACACACAACTTTTCAATTAAATTTTAAAACTGAGAACATCCAAGCCATCAGTCATGCAGAGCAGCACTCGCTGAGGAAAAGCCAAGACTTTCAACCCCTATGAGCAAAGGGAACCTGGCAACCCCGCTATTCAAGAGGCTGAAGCAGGAGGACTGGAGTTCAAGGCCAGTCCAGGCAACTTAGTGAGACTCTTGTCTCAAAATAAGATCCAAAAAAAGGACTGAGGCTATAGTTCAATGACAGATTGTTTGCCTAGCATATCCAAGGGTCTCCCTATGTTCAATCCCCAGTACTCCAAAAAACAAACAAAACACCTGATGAACAAAATGACTCCATGAACATTTTCAAATACGTTTTTTATCAAAACTGTAGACAAAGAAACCCGTATGTAATGAGAGGTATAAAGTTTAGCCACGAGGCCTTATGAAAATGCTGGAGTGGAGTATAAGAAATTAGCCCTGCTTCCCAAAATGCATTTCTTCTCTTATTCACAACATTTAATATGGAATAGCACTGGGGAACTAGCCCTTGGCTATGATCACTATTTGACACCTCTCTGTGCAGCTAAGACCCCTCCCTAAATTTCATATATTCCCTAGTATTTAAATTTAAAAGTCTCTAATGTTAAAAAAATGTCTAGAGTCACAATTCTAAGTTCCCTTGTGCTCCTGCCACCACACCAGAGATCTACAGAGCTGGATCTCAGTGCACAAATACAAATCCTTTACTATGTGATTAGCCAGGAGACCTGACCCTGGCAGAGCAAATCAGACTGTCTTCCTTAGGAATCTGAAGCTGAGATCTGGTTATTTGCGTTCTGAAGTATGACCATGTAATCAAGGGTAGAGAGGCTACGAGTCGGGCACATCTGAAGACATGAATGCTAAGGCTGACAGCCAGAATGCTCCTCAGCTCAAGACAGACCACGGGCATGCAGAGAAAAGCAGACGATCTCCTGCGCTTCAGCTAACCTGCTACCCAGACCCTCTTTACCCACGTTCCAGAAGCCTCCTTTAGGCTGGGGTTGATCCACACGTGGCCCCAGTTGTGGACTTCCATGTTTCTCCCTCTGGCACTGGGGTGGTTTGAAAGAAAATGGCCCCCAAAGGGACTGGCATTACTAAGAGGTGTGGCCTTGTTGGGGGAAGTGTGTCACTGTGGGGGCGGGCTTTGATGTCTCTTTTGCTCAAGCTCCCCTCAGTGTGACTGTCAGTCTGTTGGCTCAATATGTAGTGCTCACAGCTTCAGCACCACATCTGCCTGCACACCATGCTCCCCGTCATGATGATAATTGCCTGAACCTCTGAAAACGTTAAGTGCACCACTCCAATTAAATGTTTTCTGTATAAGAGTTGCGGTGGTCACAATATCTCTTCACAGCAGTATAAACCTTAAGACAGGAACCCCACAGGGAAGCTCAAGGCCATCTTGCCTCTTTCTTCCCAAATTCCCTTCACTATCCCACCCGTTCCTTCAGAAATGAATGTACAAGGTAGTTGTCCAGCCAACGTACCTCAGGTCTGCCAATGCTTCTGCGGACCCGAGCTCCAACCCCTTCTGGCTGCTCCCGGCTGAGCACTGAGAGCGTAACCTTCTTAGAGGATCCCATTTTGAAGTGTATAAAGAATGTTCTGGTGTTGAGCTGCAGAAGATGGGGGGCAAGATGAAAGACAACAAAAGACATCACAACAGAGGAAATCTCTACAGGCTATAAACTAAGGATATTGAGATTAGGCTTGCCCCCAAATTCTAACAGTTGTAATTTATTGCGTACTTACTGTGAACAGGGCCTAGATTAGGTGATTTTCTTAAAACACAACGATGGTGAACATGTATTAGTATTTACTAGGCACCTGAACCCCATTATTAGCAGTTACCTCATGTAATCCTGCAGTCATCTCATACAAAGGTTAGCAATTACAACTTTTAGAAAGAACTTACTAGAAATATCTAAAGAGCATTTTATATGTCTTGCTTCAGTGGTATCTCTTGACTTCCTGCACCACGAACATGCCACCATGAGGTAGGGTGGAAGATGGAAGTGGAGGATTTTTGGTAACACTGGAAGCAAGAAGAAAAAACTAGAGATATGTGATTCTCACCGGAATGATGGTGCTGGCATTGAAAGAGATCTTCAGGAGTGATTGAACTCAATTACCCATCTATCTCTAACGTCCACGGTCATTTAAAACAATCATTCCTTAATCACTACAAGCACGTATACAATATGTTTTTTTATTATATCCACCCCTTATTCACCCTCCAACTTCTCTCAGACTCCAATCACATCTCATGCCCAGCTCCAAGCTGCTTTTCCAAAGCCTACTGAGTCCAAGTGGTGGTGTCCTTGTTGTGCACATGGGTGTTGGGTCATCTACCGAGGCACGGGCATCCTAACGGGGGCCACCTTCTTGAAGAAAACTGACACTCCCTACTCCAGCAGCTTCCAAGTGCCAAAGTTTCTCAGTCAGGGGTGGGACTTCACAAACCTTCCTCCCATCTGTGTTGGAATTTTGACTGGCTTGATCTTATGTAGATCTTGTACAGGCAATTTCTCAGGCAGGAAATCTTTGAACTTCCTGCTAAAGTCCTCTAAAGCACAGACAAATTATGTATGAGCTACCCCCAGCAAGGGATCCCATGGTTCAGGAACAACCTATATTCCACAATTATTATTCTTCAAGACTGCTTCATTATTTATTGATGAAGTCGAAGCCCTAACAATGAGCCCCATTCCTAACTTCATGTGTTTGCAGACAAGTAATCCTAAATCTTCAGATCTGTTCACCAAGTGAACTCTAGCCAATCCTTCAAAGATTCCTACTGCAACCAAGAAAAGTGTTTTAACAAGATGACAATTCTGGAGCTGGACACCTTAAATTTATATCTCAGCTTTGCCACATTCCAGCCTGCTTTCACTTGTGACTCTCTGTGCCTCAGTTTTTCCATCTATAAAATGGGATTAAGAAGTATCTACCTCAAAGGTTTCAAATGGTGCTATGGGAAAGTAGGCTGCTGTTATTTAGAGAGACTCTACACAGGAGTACCCTCCACTTAGGGAAGGCAGATCTTAAAGTGTAACCCCTCTAGCAGACAATCAATATGTACCTATTGTACCAAGAAATGTGGGGCACAGAAACGAACTTTTGAATACAGGCCTGTCATCATCCAGATCTATGCAACAAGTAAGTAGTTTTGCCTCCACCTAGATTTTCTGGGTCCCTCCAGACTCCCACAGTTGGACACTACACACATGAACAAGGATGAGGCCATTCGCTAATTACAATGTTTTGTGTGGAAAAAAAGCCAAGCTGTGGTCCCTTCACTAAATCTCGGTGCTATTTAAGCATCTCCGTCCCTCAGCTCCCCTAGGAGCCAGTAGTATGCTGGGAAAGGGAACACCGTGAAAACTGGTCCAGGCATCACCTCCCTCACCAACACACACACACACACACACACACACACACACACACACACACACCACCCTCGCGGGGGGGGGGGGGGGTGGAGGGGCGGGATGGGGGGGACGGCGGCGGGGCGGGGCTGGGGGTTCCTGGGCCACTCACTCGGCTGCTGAGCAGGCCCAGGAAGGAAGCCACTGTCGTACAGCCTTCGCAGCGTCAGGAACGCAGCACAAGGAAGAAGGGTTGCAGAGCGCCGGCTGTCCGTCAGCGTGACTCAGCACTTCGCTGTGAGGCCTCAGGAAGGCGGAGTCTCTAGGTCTCTGGGGTTTTGGATGGGGTGACACTCCCTTTATTTACCCTGGGTTTGGATCCTCTGACTCCGCCTCTCTGGGTCTGCCTTTTGAGCTTCTATCCAAAGAGTGATGCGCACCTTGACCTCTTGGGGTCGCGCTGTCCCCCTATGTGTGGGGTGCTCCGGTGCTCGGCAAACCTCTAGATTCACCTAGAAGGAAAACCTGTTTTCACTCCAGTTTGTCACCCAACCCTTTGGCTCTAGGGACAGGAATGTTCCCTAACCGCTTGTCCTATTTTGGGCAGGTGAGTCAGCCTCTCTGTGCGTCAGGTTCCCAGTGAAATGAGAGTGGTGAAGATAGTACCAACATTGCAGGGTTGTAAGAACAAAATAAGCCCGCCTCCTCCTAGGTGCTACCCAGTTGTTTCTCATAAATATGCTTCTTGCTGTTTGCCAGAGAGAACAGGGCCAGGGACAGAGTAGAGCAAGAGCCAAAACATCTCTGTTCCTGCCGAAAGGGCAGGCACACTCTAATAGGTAGACATGTGACGAAGGGCTTGGATTTTGTTGAGCTGTAGGGAGAAGGCATTGGAGAGCTGCCCTCAAGAGGATGAGAATGTGCACCCAACCAGGAAGCAATTTAGTTTTCCTCGGACTTTTAATCAGGCGACGCTGCCAACCTGAATGTTCTTTAAACACTACAAAGGCTTGTCTTGGGAAGAGTGAGAGCAGGAACCCTGAAATGAACCTGGACAACTGTCTAAAACAGAGTTTCCAGCTGTGTGGCTCTTCCGAGGAGACTGCTTCAATTTGCTTTTGTAGCCAGGAAACAGCCACAGATCACACTTACTGAGCATGGCTACATTTCAATAAAAATTTTATTACAGATAACGAAATTTTAATTCATGAGATTATATTTTGAATTCATGCAATTTGCACTTATAAAATATTCTTTTGACTTTATATTTCAACTAATATTTTGAGACCCGGTTCCATATATCCTGGGCTGGCCTTGCCTCTCTAGATAGCCAAGGATAACCTTGAACTTCTGATTTTCCTGCCCACGTCCCCAAATGTTGGGGTCACAGTAGCTCATCCACCACCGTGGCCAGTTTTATGTGGTCCTGGAGACTGGACCCAGGGCTTGGTGCTTGCTAGGCGAGCAATCTGCCAACTGAGTTACACCCCCATCCCCCTCAACACCTTAAAATGTGAAAAGCAACCCTGGTTTGCAGACTGTACAAAATGCATATAGTGGGGGTGCATACCCATTTGCCATGCATGCATAGTTTGTAAACAAAGAGGGAAGTAGAAGAGCAAAGACTTTCGCCTGGTGCTCAATTGGGCAGCACACACTGGAACTGGAACAGTACAGAGGGGAGTAGCATGAGCTTTGGACAAGAATCACACACAAATTTATGAAGTCGTCCAAGGATTTTTGTTTCTCTCCTGTGAAGTCCATGGCCATACTTGGGTGTATATTGTCTTCCTTAAAGTGGCCATCTCACTTCCTTATTGCCTATACCTAAATCCATATTAAAATATATTCCTAAGAGATACTAATTTTCTTTGTTTTGAAGTCTTTTCCTGGGCTCTGATATCAGTGGGGCTGAAACTAACCCTACCTACCTTAAATGATTCAAGGTCAAATGAGATAATACACATAAATATCAAAACTTCCCTGGACTAATAAATTATTGGTATTTGCCATCCTTATAATAACTTCTGAAACTGTTTCTACATAAAATAGAAACATGAGCTTTCTGCCTGGCACATTACAGAACCTAGAAATAAATTATACTGCATTCCTTTGACCAGTCCAACATTCAACCAGGTGCCTGGGCTTCAAGCTTTTCCCTCACGCTCAGCTCAAACGCCCGTGGATTCGGATTGCTAAATCTCTCAGTGCATCCAAACCTTCCCATTTTGGAGGCTACTATCTGTCTTCCCCAATCATCACCCACTCCTCCTGCCTTTAGGTTCACCACTGGCCAAACCATTTTCCAGTTCTGGACAAATAAAAAAAACAGTGCCTGAAACCCTCAGTGCCTTCTCACTATCTTTAGTAGAAAATTCTCTGATGTCTTTGAACTGACCTCACCCTTTAACCCACTTGTGCAGGGGGTGGGGAGGAACTACGCATACATCTCTAGTGTCTAGAACGTTCTTTCCTTCACTTTGACTTCATCTTTTAGCTCTTCTATGTCATGCTCCATGGACAACCTTTGAGAGTTATTTCCTCAAGTTTAGGAGATACTTTCGACCGAAGAAGCACCTGTACATTATTCCCTAAAGCCATCTTTCATTAACACTTGGTAGATCCCCTTTTCCTACAATGGCCTGAACAGTAGTTTCAGTCTTATGGGTTTGTTCTGAAATATAAGCCAGCACTTTACTGAATGTGCCATTCACTCTTCTTGCTCTGGGACTCTGCAGAACTGTGGCTGCCTTGACAGTGTGCCATTTCTGAGTGAGGCTTTAAAATGGCCTAGCAGTTACCACATCCATTTCATGGAAACCAGTGATGTCCGTGCTGGACAATGGTGGTGCATGCCTTTAATCCCAGCACTCAGGAGGCAGAGGCAGAGGCAGGGGGATCTCTGTGAGTTTGAAGTCAGCCTGGTCTACAGAGTGAGTTCTAAGACTGTCAAGGTTACACAGAGAAACCCTGACTCAAACAACACAAACAAAAAAAGAGTGATGACCTTGAGGTCACCATTTCAGGAGAAGCCCACAGTCCACAGAAAAAGAGGTCTTTGGAGGGAGGCACACCATGAGAAGAAAGGAAGCCCAAGACCCAAATCACCATGAAAGTGGATCTTCCAGCCCCAGCTGCACCAGCCAATGCCACATGGATACAATCTGAACATCCAACGTTGTTCTTCCCAACTTCCCAATTCACAAAGTCAAGTGTTTTTAAGCTAAACAGTTTCAGGGGAGTTCGTTTCATAAAAATGACTACCTAGAAAATTTTTTCGGATCATAGGAGAAAAATTGATTTTCAAAATGCTCCAGGCTACTGACTGACAAACCTTGCAGAAAATAGTTATGTCCATTTAAATCAATTTAAAGACAACAAGCCATTAAGCAAGACAAACAATCGTTAACTGAAATTTAGAGATTAAAGTTTTGCATCCCTCCTACTGGCCACAGCAGATGCCTCCAAAGTACAGTTGTGCCAGTACACAGCTGGCTGTCACAAATATCACTTAGTGAACAAAGAACTGAAGACAAAAGGGTGATGTTTCAGGGGACACCTTTTTGGAAATTTCTCTGGAATTCAAAAGCTACTCCACCTCTACATCCAAAGAAGGTTAGTGACATTTCTCAAAATAGGAGACAAATTCAGGGGCATGTGAAGTCACAGCAAAGCAGAGGAGTTCTATTTGTAGGTCTTTCAGGAAGGGAGTGGGTGGAGAGAGAGAGAGAGAGAAAGAGCGCTTCTGAAAAGCTAGGGGAAAAGGGGGAAAAACAAGGATGGAAGGGGGGAGAATTGTTGCAAATGGAGTAGAAGCCAGACAACGTTTCACTATGAACAGAGTCCATCTTAGCGATGAGAAGTGTAACAATGTCTGTTTGAACTATGAGCCTTCTTCCCATTGTCATTTGAAATCAAATGAGTCCATGCAGCAGGCAGCTGGATGTGTGATCACCAATCACCCTTGGAATCCTGAGCAACACGAAAGAAAACTTTGTGCTGATATGGCAAAAAAGCAAAGCTTTTCCTAAATGACTCCAAATACACTACTATAATCTTTAAAGACACCCATATTGTCAACACATGTTCGTTATATCTCCCCCCCCACACATTTTGTTTTGGTTTTGTAACAGGATTATATGACCTCAAATTCACTATACAGACAAGGATGGCTTTGAATTCTGATCCTTCTGCCTCCACCTCCTGAGTGCTGGGATCACAGACTTGTAACAGCATGCATGATTGATGCAGTTCCCAGGATCAAGCTCCAGGCTTTGTGCTTCTAGACAAGCGCTCTCCCAGATGGACTACACTCCCAGTCCAACGTTTTGCCTTTTATCCAACATACTGATTTTCATCTTTATAACACTGAATATCTTTCCAAAGGCATTATTTCATACAACTGTATGGCCGTCTTAAACACTCCATTGTTTGCAGTTATTTTTCTGTTTTAAGATATTGACACACATGTTCTTGCTTGTGGATTTGGATAATCTGCTTTCCGGGGCAACAAAGCTTCTATTCATTAAAGGGTCAGTATCTCTGGAATATTCCATGTTAGAAATTCAGAGTTATTAACCCAGAAAATCAGTTGGCTTCGAATCAAAGTCTAATTATGTCATATGCACCAGTGTATGGAGGCCAGTGTTTTGTTGGTTGAAGACATCCAGTTCAATCCAGAGAAGGCGGGTACATAGACCTTCACCTTCACCTGGCTGAGAACATCTTTGACAGATATGGCAAGTTCTGGCCCGGAAGCTGCATTGATGCTCTTTTCTCTGGGATTCTGGAAAAAATGCCCCCAAAAAGCAACTTAGAGCCCTCTCTTTGAAGTCAAGGAACATTCCTAGACTCCATCGCAAGCAAAACACTCTTGGCCCTGAAAGGCTAATTCATCTCTGAACTAGAGAATCAGGGAAATGTAGGTGACTGAAGATCCTGATATTTATTTACCCTGATAACCTTTCTCAGCTTTCAACTTTTGTAAAACTGAGTCTTCTGACCAAAAGAAGATGGCTTTGAGGATTACAGCATTGAAGTAAAGGTCAAATCTGATTTTAATAATTTCTACCTAATATTGGATTTACTGAAATGTTTATGGGTGGCATGCGTTGATGTCTACAACTTACTTTGAGTGCACCGATAATAAGTACAACAAAAATATCATAGTTGATGGGCAAATAAAGTCATGACAAAATCAACGTCGGGAGAATGTTAGTTGTAGAATGTAGGTGGAGGCATATGGGTGTTTTGACTTCTTTTAACCTTTTTCTATCATATATTTCATAACAAAATTTTGTAAAAACATTACAATCAAATAGGAAGGAAAACTGGAAAATATCCATAAAGTTACTCCCCTTTTCCTCCTCTCTTTGCTCCCGACTCTAGTATGTGGTACAGTATCTATGGAACAGAGCATCCAAACCCAATTCCAAGCTACTAGGACAGTCCTACAGCTAGCAGGATTTTTCTATGGCATGAGTTAGCAAATTTTGTTTCTGAGAAAGCCCGTTAGTGAACACCTGAGATTTCATAGGCATAAGTCTGTTATAATTGCTCAGTTCTGCCATTACATAGCAAAGGCAATCCCCCGCAATAATTCTTTAAGACACGGTTGCTCTACTCCAGTTGATTTTGTTTTGATAAGGCAGGAGTGACTGACTCACTTTTCTGTTTCTAGGCTTCAAATACTTACCTTCCACCAAGGAACTGGGGTAAACACGACTAGATGTCAACGATTTATATAAAGGTGTCATAGGTAACGAGAAAGGTCATAAGAAAAGTGAAATAACAGGCTTCTCCATGCACACTTCACACACCCATCTCCTTTCACAGGGAAGAAGGTTGTTTGTTTCATCACTGAACCCAAGGTTTGCTACACAAGCATCTTTGAGAGAGGTGATATGTTCATACTAATTTCCAATGAGTGTGAACAATCCATCTCAGATCCCAACTGCTAAGCATGTTGTTTTAATACCAGAATAAATACACACAACAAGTAATGGAGCTAAACTCCCAATGGATACCTGCCCATGCCAGAAAGCTTGGCCTACAAGAAGGCTGTCGGAGCCCTTGTAGACTTACACTTTAGTAAAGAGAGACACTAGAAATTATGCATTGTATCATAGGAAAGCTAATACTACTGGGGAGAAAAGAGTAAGAGGACTGAGCATGCTAGGTCAGTATGGGGGTTGTAGTATTGATGGGATGGTCAAGATAAGATTCATTAGTAAACCGAGCTGCATCCCATATCAACGTTGGGTTTTTACAACAGACTTGTAGACTAGTATGGCCTGGAACTCTCAATGTAGCCCAAGCTGATGTTAAACTTGTGAGAGATAACTCCAGTTTAGATCAATAAGTAGCAAGAGAGGTCTTGAAAAGTGGTCCAATATTTGGCACATTTAGAAGATAGTGCTAGCCATGGTTCATGATAGATGCATCATTGAGTTTGTAAGGAAGAATAATAAAAATGTAGCCTAGCTTGGTTGGATTGACCCACTAGATGGATGGGTGGAGCTGCTATTAACTGAAGAGGTGAAGACTATAGAAGTAGTTGTAGGGATTAATCGGGAAGTCTGCTTTCAACATGCTAAAACGGGCATATCTATTAGATATTCCAAATAGAGATGGACACATTAACAATGAAATATGTCTCTCAAATCCAAGGGGTCTTGGTTAAAACCCAAAAGAATCATATTTAAAGTAATAGTTAGTGCTGGATGATTCTTCCCAGTTGGCTAGCATAGAGGTAGAAGGTGCTGCACAGGCAGCTTCTGGAGAAAGCCATCAGTGGACTTACCACAGATGTGGAGCCATATTCTTTTTTTGACTACTAATTGTTTATTGAAAACAGTAAGAGGTCCCATGACACCAAATAAACCGGTTCTGAGATTTCCCCAAGATAAATTTAACAGCTCCAGCTTCTTCAGTGTTTATCAAAATACAAAAGAAGAAAGTAGAGGTCGTCTTTCCATGGTAAATCGAACCCTTGCAGGCTAAGGGAGGAAGCTACTTCACACATGGAGATGGAGGTGCTCCAGGATGTGGGTCTGGAATGGATCAACCCTCCCGGCTTGCATGTGCTCCTGCTGGTGAGACCCAGGCCTCCTGCCACCGCGTCCAAGTGGGCCCAAAAGTAAGCTGGGTATGTAGGCTGCCACCTGGCCCAGCTGCACACCAAATACAAGCCAGGCCCTGCACCCCACAATGGCTCCCAGCCCACCCCTAGGTGACCATGTGAGTACAAGTACAAGCACAATGCTATGGAACGCGGGTGACGCAAAGACAGGTGAGTCACAGGGGCTCTACTGTGACCATGCAGCGGATGGTGGTTTGTTGTCACTTTCTTTCTCTCCTGTTCCCACGGCGGGAACAGGTGATCCCATGGACTAGCATTCAGACCATTACTGCAAAACCTACACTAGGCATCGTCTCCGTTCTGTGTGTTCAAGTGTTCTTGTCTTGTATTTTTTTAACTATTTTTTTTAAATTGTCTGAGTTTGGGTAAAAACCAAGCACCAAATGGATACTGACACCAGTCCATAGTCCAATGGCTCCTGGAGGCCAGGTGCCCCTACATCAAATCCCTTCTCAGTACTGACAGTGATTCTCTTTTTAGAATAAAAATAAAAGCTAAGTAATATTGCATAGGAGTACTACAGACTGCATCAGTGGAAACAGAAACTATTTACATCAAATAAAAACCTGCCTGCAGGCTACATCTGCACATGTACAGCACAGTGCCATTGCACACTGTGACCAAACCATGGAGACAGCTTCTGGCACTCAGGACCACAGAGAGGAAAGTGGAGGGTGGAGAAGAGGAAGTGAGGGGGAGCAAGGGGTCTGGTTCACTTCTGGTTCCGGAGTTGATTGGTCAGCCAGTCTAGTCCTTCATAGAGCCTGTTCGAGCTGGTGGCACAGGTAGCCTGAAAGTACCAGTTCCTGTGTCGTAGAGAGTGCAGCCCCAGCTTGCCTGTGATTTCAGCCTCATTCATGGCATTGGGGAGGTCCTGCTTGTTGGCAAACACCAAGAGAACGGCATGCCAGAGCTCATCTTCAGCAAGCATCCTCATGAGCTCTTCATGGGCCTCGTTCACATGCTCTCTATCATTGCTGTCCACTAGGAGGATCAAGCCTTGGGTGAACTGGAAGTAGTGGCGCCACAGTGGCCGGATCTTGTCCTGGTCGTCCACATCCCACATGGTGAAGCTGATATTCTTGTACTCAGCTGTCTCCATGTTGAAACCAATGGTGGGAATGGTGGTCACAATTTCACCCAGCTTCAGTGTGTATAGAAATGTTGTCTTTGCGGCAGCATCCAGGGCCCACCATGAGAATGTGCATTTCTTTCTCTGCCAAAAAGAAGAAGTTTGAAGAGGTTTGCAAAGATATTTCCCATGCTTGTGGACAGGTGGAAACGATACTGGCCAGAGACCTTGTGGTGGCAGCTCCCAACCAATACATATTCTTACAATATGAACCTTCTATGCCTCATATGCCCACTGGTACAATAGTGGCAAGATCGTTTGTGGAGTCACCAACTACATATACTGGTCTTTGAGGCCCAACTCCATGGGAAGAAATATATACCTGGAAATATAAACTTGGTCAAAGTCCTATGGCTGGGGAAGTCACAGGCCCTAGTTGTAAGTCTACTATTGTTTTGTTAAATAGGCATGTAGCTAAACTGTCCTCTAAATATTTGTGTTTATTCCCATAAATTAGTGCTTTTTTTAGTCTGGGCCAGAGAAGCTTCTTATTGCGGTATGACACAGTTAATGTGGAGACTCATCATAATTGCTCAAAGTGCTGAGAATATATAACTTTCACCTGCTCGGCTCTAAATGTGACAGGTATGGTCTGATTCCCTTTCCAAGAACCAAGGAACAGCCTACAAGAGGGGCCAGAAAGATGATGAGCGCCAGAGGATGGAGAGAAGTACTATGGAACCCTGTCTTCTGCGTGTGGCATGGCTGTTATAATCATGAACTCACGGCAGCTGTGACCCCCCCCCCCCCGCACATAAAGGGAAGTAGAAGGAGACCTAGTTAGAAAGAAGAGGACAGCCAGCGTAGAAGGAGGAGAGGGGAGTGGGTGTGATTAAATACATTGCATACTTGTATAAAATTATCAAAAAGCTTAAAAATAAAACATAATTATCTGTGTTGGAGCAACACGGACTCCAACAATAATTCAAACAAAATTGTTTGAGACAGGGTCTCACAATGTAGCCCTAGCTGTCCTGGAACTGCTATGTAGACCAGGCTGTCCCTAACCTCACAGACATGCACCTGTCTCTGCCTCCCAAGTGCTGAATATAGCAAACAATAGAGATCAGCCACTAACAGGAGAGATTCATTCATATTCTCTCTCTCTCTCTCTCTCTCTCTCTCTCTCCTCTCTTCTCTCTTTTTCTGTCTACTCTCTCTTCTTCCTCTTTCCCCTCTCCCTCTCCCTTTGTCTGTTTCAATTATAGCAGGTACAATACCATAAGTTTAAGGGAATAAGATTCTTTATGCCACAAAGTCAAATCCCATGCTGTGTCCCTTTGGCTGTTGCTTACATGCAAAAAAATGCCAAGGATCTCGCCTGCCAAAGGAGATAACAAAGACTATAATTTGAGTACATTAAATCACGCAACTGGAATCAAAAGTTGGCAATTATCTGAAACCATGGAAAATGCAGAGCCAAAGAAAGTTTCAGGAGAAATAGCAGGGGAAAAAATAAATCTGTGACATTTTAACTTAGAGGAAACTACTCTTTCTTGCTGCCTTTGAATGTTTCAAGACCCAAGGGGAGTGTTGAAATCCCAAAAGATAGTACCCAGGTTTTTCCATGCTTTTACCATCCCTTCCTTCTCTTTCTCTGAATTATTCTTATTCTAAAAGCTATCTACCAGGTTGCCCTATATAAGCCATGAAATAAATATGAATCACCATATGGAAAAAGGTATAGAATTAAATCATTTTACCAGGTCATTGGGTCTGTGCTCTGTTTCCTGTCATGACTACAATCTCAACCAGAATGATAACACATGGCAGGCTCTCCATGATTTGACCAACTCAAAGAATAGCAGCGATATTAACCCTACCTCTGCTTAAAAGAATGCTTGCTGGATGAGCTCCCAAAGTCCAGTGGAAGAGTGGGAGGAATGAGAATATGAGCAAAGAGGTCAAAACCATGATGGGGACACCCACTGAAATAGTTTATCTGAGCTAATGGGAACTCAGCAACTCCAGCCAGACAAAGAAGGAACCAGCATAGGACCAACTAGTCCCTCTGAATGTGGGTGACAGTTGTATGGCTGGAGCAGACTGCGGAGCCACTGGCAGTGGCACCAGTATTTATCTCTATGCTTGTACTGGCTTTTTGAAACCCATTCTCTTTGGATGAATACCTTTCTAAGCCTAGATATAGTAGGGAGGGCCTTGGACCTTCCTCAAAACAATGTGCCTTACCCTCTCTGAGGATTGGATGGGGGTGAAGTGGCAGGATATGTGAAGGGAAAGGGAGGAGGGGAGGGAGTGGGAATTTGAATTGTTATGTATAATGAAAAAAGAAGATTGTTTTCTTTTAAAAACATAAGTAAATAAGGGAAAAAAAAGAATGCTTGTTGGAAAGTCAGGGACTTCAGTCTCCATTGCCCACACAAGGCGTCATCATATGACCAGGTCATACATGCTCATAGACACATTAATATGCCCACCAATTCATTAACAAATATAGTACATCAATGCATAAAGAAAGGATAATTTGCTTGCATCCTACAGCTGACTCTAAAATATGCCATCAGGGGATGGAGATAAGGCTCAGTAGTTTAATTCACTGGCTGCTCTTGGAGGGCCCGTGTTTGATTCCTAGGACTCTCGTGTTGGCTCATAACTGTCTGCAGCTCCAGTCTTGGGGTATCCATCCTTTTCTGGTCACTACATGCATGTTCTGCACACACACACACACACACACACACACACACACACACTCAGGCAAAAATAATCCACACACACAAAATAATAAGTGATTGAGATTTAAATGCTGTTAGATTTGTTATACATGACCAGCCAGTATACACCAGAGAAAATATTCAGATGAAAAAAAAGCCAAATACCAAACTGCGGTCACTATCAAGAAAAACTGGCAGTCACACTTTTTCCTTGTGATATTGGCACAACATACATTTAGCAAAACCAGTCTCACTCTCATTTTTAGACTAATTTCTCTGACATAAATTAACACATTTCCTATGGGCACACTGGTAGAATTTCTGCTAGTCTTTGAGTTCCTTCTGTCTTCCGACAGCAGGTTTGTCTGCGGCAATGGAAGTGCTGTTTTAGGACCAGGTCCCCCCAGCCACTATTTTCATGCAGTACCAGGTGCCCACGGCTCATTTCTTTGCCTAGGTTTGACCTCAGAAGAAACAAAGTGTGCATGGCCTGCTGGCTGGTTCCAGTTTTTAACCATTTTCAGAGGCAGGCATCATATTGGGTCCCACTTTTACTGACAATTCCAAACTTCTTTCTAGTCTTTAACAAAACGTAGCTATGGGCACCATCGTGGCTGTGTTTTTTATTCTCTGGGCCCGCTTTGTCCAAGTGTTGGGCTGAAGTTTTCATTGCTTAGTCTCTGTACTCTTTGGCGTTACCTAATGATTTCCTGCTTCTGGCTCCTGTGAGAGAAGTCAGCGTCAGAAGCCGGGTTTCACCAAGATATTTTCTTGTCCTTTCCAGCACAAAGCTCGAGAAACAAAGGCCGGGTTATCACATGTCCCCAAGAGCTGCCTGGGAAAAGCCGGAGCTGCAGTTATCAGTGGTAGAAGCCTTTCTGAAATATGCTTTTGTCTCCGTGGCCATTGCATTCAATCACATCAACAAATGTTGCCTAAGTGTTGAGCGTGGCTTCCTGTGAGATTGTGTAAGGCCCTGCAGGACAATAAACGCTTTGGGGGCACTGAGTCGTGTAGCCATTTCTGACCTGACAGCCAGGGGAAAAAATGTGAGGCAATTGGCTGCTACTGCAGAGAGAGAAGACAGCTGAGGCTGAGACCTTGCAGGAGCTGCTTCGCCTCACTGTGGTGGACCCCAGAGAGACAGAAGAAGCCTGAAATGGTACGTTGAAGTGGCTATACAATGTCATAGCCTACAGAAGGATAGGTTAGGATCAAGGTGTTGGGGGGATGGAGGTTTTTTTTAATTTTGAAGAGCCCATCACAGTAAATAATAATAATAATAATAATAATAATAATAATAATAATAACCACAAAATTAAGAATACAGAGGTGCTGTGATCCCCCTGGGAATCAAAAGCGAGCTTGAAATTTGGGGACCAGAAGTAGAAACTGCTACTGCCTCGCTGTGAACTCTTCACCTTGCTCAAAAGCTCACTCAGAGAGTCTGTCTGATGGGGTGCGGAGCACAGCCGCCTGGATGGAGCTTTGGGCTCTTTCTTTCCTCTACTGATTTTCCCCAGACTTTTGTGTCCATACTGCCCTTGCATTGCCCTTCACATTCTCTTTATAACCGCTTGAAAAAAGACAGAGTTTTTTAAAGCTATACCTTCTTTTCTTTATATTTCCCTCAAGTTCTTTCAGCTACAAACATTTGCTTTTAGGTTTCTGAAGTCTCCCTAAATCCGACAGCACGAATGCTTATTGTGGAAATAGAAATATGGGAGGCAAATTGTGTATTTGGTTCTGCAGCCATAGAATTGAACAGTTCTCACTCGCCGCCATGACTTCAGTGGACTTCAAAATGGTACAAAAAAATCGTGCCTTATGTCAGTGCACCTTAAACACTAGCGTGCCCAGGAGTCACCAAAATTGTGGTGTAGGTGAAGGTCTGGGGTGAAGACAGAACCAGCCGTACTTTTTACATTGTATGTAATCTACTCTTTGATAAGTTTATACATAGATGCAAAATACTTTGGTCAAGTATTTATTTAGTTCAACCTCCACTCTCCTCTCTTAGTCCCCTCTCACTCCCGCTGAAGCCCTTCATCTGAACAAATATCCTTCCTGGTTTCATGCCATCTTTGTTGGCACCCATGGAGTTTCATTGGGGTTGCTTGCCTGAGTGTGGGCAGGGGGCTATTTACTAGAGCAGCTTGCTAGTGAAGGTGCTATCTAAGCAGATCCGGGAGGTATCAATGCTATCGGACCTTAGAGTCACTTCCAAGATAAATGTTTGTGGCGGTGCAAATACACCACCCATAGAGGCTGATTCAACCCGATCCGAGGGTAACTAGTCCCCAGATAGGGCCTGTATCAAACCTAAGGGACTGGTGCTTGCTGCACATAAAGATGTGGGGGTGGGGTGCAAGAAAGGAAAATCGATCTTTGAGGACCATGCCATTGTCTTCAGTTCTGATTTTGCGTGTTCTATTTTTCCACGTCAGTGCAGAGTGGTACAGAGGAAGCACAGCTCCTAGGGTACTGGGCATTGCACTGCCGTCTTCTCGTGACTTCTCAAAACCCTTCATGGCAGTTACTGTTTTTACTCCTTTTACAGATGGGGAAGCTGAGGTTTAGCAGGATTAGGTAATGTGTCAGGTTGCATAGAGACACAGCAAGGATTTGAACCCATCCGTATGTGATGCTTTTGCCACTGGACATCTAAACAGCGGTCAATGCTAAACCGATGCTAGCTGATAGATTTGCCACTTTCGACTTTCCTCCTGATGAAGATTTTGCTCCCTAGCTATGCTTTGTTTCTGTCTATTTGCTGCTGGCTCTTTCATTTTATTACTTTGCTTGCTAAATTCTTAATAAACACGCGAATTTGAAACCGAAAATACAGCTATTGTACATCATTTTCCGAACTACACAGAACACCGAGTCACACTGCTAACATGAAGGTGGCGCACGCCTTTAATCCCAGCACTCGGGAGGCAGAGGCAGGCGGATCTCTGTGAGTTCGAGACCAGCCTGGTCTACAGAGCTAGTTCCAGGACAGGCTCCAAAGCCACAGAGAAACCCTGTCTCAAAAAACCAAAAACCAAAAAAAAAAAAAAAATGAAGGAACTGGGATTTCAATCCTTGCTACTTAGCTCCACATTCCACACTGTTGATGGCGACACCAGTGACAGAGAAGAACATGGTCATGGTGTGATCTCAATCTGAGATCTAACCTAAACACGAGAAAGAAGCCTTAGGATCTGAAAGCTTAGAGTAACCCCCAAAATCATTGATGCTAATGAAATACTGAGACGGAACATTCTAAACAACTTTGCCCAAACTACAAACCAGTAATTCAATAGCCACAGAGCTAGAGTCAGCTGGGCTGCCTTGGACATGTTCATACCATGGAACTGGACATACTCAGAAATAACGGAGCATGGTTTGCACATGCCTTAATCCCAGTACTTAGAAAGTAGAGGCAGGAGGACCTCTGTGAATTTCAGGCCAGCCTGGTCTACATACTGAGCTCTGAGTCAGCAAAGGCTACACAGTGAGATCCTGTCTCAGAGAGAGGAAAAAACAGAGTTGGGGAGGCAGGGAGAGATAGAGACCCAGATCCAGACCCAGACCCATCCATCCACACACACATGCATACACACACACACACACACACACACACACACACACAGAGAGAGAGAGAGACAGAGAGAGACAGAGAGAGACAGAGACAGAGAGACAGAGAGAGACAGAGAGATGTAAGTTCAACCAAAGCTACTGCCACCTTAATAAGGCATACTGTTGAGGGAACTAGACATAAATCGTAAATATTAGTCTAATGAGACAGGTGCAAGGAACCTTTCAAGGGAATGCTCAGAAAGACATGCCTTGGAAATAGTTATTCAACAGGACCCCTCAAAACAGTGTCAAATAGTACAGCTCTAGGCTAGGGTGCAGCAAGGAAGTAAAGAACGCTTGTCCATCATGGACAAAGCCCTTGTTTCACCCTTGGCTCCAGAAATACAGAATCTACAGATGAATTAGAAGCCCCATTTTGAATACTGGGAAAAATAGGCAGCCTTCAAAGTGGGAGTCCATGGCCAGTAGTGCAGGAGGTGGGGAGGAAACAGGAAAAGATGTGATGTATTGAAATGGGCCCCGTCGACAACTCTGCTCATGGAAAACAGTTTCCTGAATGGTTCAAGATGGCGTTTTTTAAGGCTTTGTTCTTTAGCATGGAGAGCTGAGGCCGCCGTTTGTTACCCTTTACTTGCTTGGTTCATTGTCTCCTTTTGCATGTCAGTGAGCTATAGATTTTGATTGCTTGACTAGTGCTAAAATAGTGAAGTGATAAGTGTATCGGATGGGCACTGGGGAGAGAAGACGAGGCAGGAACTACAAATGAAGATTGTCAGGGGTCTGAAAGAGAAACTGGGCATCCCCGTGACGACTTTAATAGTCAAATATTTGCCCAAGGTCCTGTTTATCTTTCTGCTAAAGAACTGAACACAATACAAAGGCAAACTTAAGCAAAACCAAGCAGTGTAATTCAGAATCAGGTGAAGTAGCTGAACAAAGCTGATGACGCTGGCTCTCAGCTCCACAGAACCCAAGTCCCTATTTCACACGATACTGGGCAGGTCAAAGAGTTACAGTTGATCTTGGCTCGAGATAGACAGAAACAGTAATGTCAACACTCACATCCTCAGCATTTTGGCAAACCATGTTGGACTGCTCCGAGATAAGCTTATGAAAACAAGACATCTAGAGGAGACTTTATTCTCATGAAGAGAGAATCCCGGTGCTATTTCTGTTGGAGATCGTATTTGCTTTGCACATAAGATTCATTTTCTGCACTTTCTAAAGGATTTCTAGGCTGCACTTTCTTATTTTTTGCCCCCCTTAGGGGAACTCATTCTGGGCATCTTCAAGCCAGTCTTTTACAACAGCCAGCAGGGGCAGCTGGAGTAGCACAGTTGAGAGAGCAAACGAATATGACAGCATCAAATTGGAGGGTTACAGCATCTGGTAAAATCCGACTGGAGATTCTGCTTGAGAGTCTTTCTTTTTTTTTAAAAAAATTATTTATTATGTATACAGTGTTCTGCCTGCATGCATACCTGCTCCCCAGAAGAGAGCACCAGATCTCATTACAGATGGCTGTGAGCCACCATGCAGTTGCTGGGAATTGAACTCAGAACCTCTGGCAGAGCAGTCAGTGCTCTTAACCACTGAGCCATCTCTCCAGCCCCCCTGAGAGTCTTTCTATCAATGAGCTTCTGACTTCCCATTCCCACTGTAGGCATTTTTATTCCTCGAGATAAACAATAGCAACCTCTGTTGACAAGGGTTTATCTTTTAGCTATTCTCAAGGACACAAGTTTTTGGTTGGTTGTTTGGTTGGTTGGTTTTGTTTGATATTTTCAAGACAGGGTTTCTCTGTGTAGCCCTGACTGTCCTGGAACTCAGTCTGTAGATCAGGCTGGCCTCATATTTGGAGATTTGCCTGCTTCTGTATCCTGAGTACTGGGATAAAAGGCGTGTGTCAAAACCCTTTGTTACCTACAGATTTTCCCCCTATTTCTATTACAGACTCATGGAGCCAGCATGACTTAGGACAGGGAGTCTGGAGAACACTTGAACAAACATGCTTGAATATGAGACAGAGGAGGTCAACTGACTCCCAGAATTCACTTTTAATAAGTTTAAACAGCACCTGACAATTTCCCAATGTAATGTAAATTACAACTGGGCAATTTGTTTATCTATTACAGTTTCATCACCTTAAGTAGGCACTGAAGTTACAAAATACTCTACGATGTGATTGTTACAGGATAGAAGTTTTGTCAACTAGCCTGGCATGGGATAGTTGTGCTAAGACATGCCTACTAGGAGGGAGGTACAATAGCTTACTCCTAAACTGTGCATGGATGTATGTCATAATCCATCACCCAACAAATAAACATTACGGAAATGTCCTAAATAGTGCCTGGTATACATTGAGCCCTCCTTAAACGTTGACAGGACTCATAATTACAAAAATGTTTTTGCATGCATCAGGGTTCATTATCAATATCCTCCATCACATAATAACTTTCATGATTTAATTTTTTGTTTTCTATTGGGGTTGGAGAGATGGTTCCGCAGCTAAGAGTACTGTATTGATCTTGCAGAGGACCTGAGTTGGGTTTCCAGAATCCACACTGGATGGCCCACAACTGCCTGTTAACTCTAGCTCCAGGGGGGATCCTACGATGTCACTCACACTCACATGTGTATAACTGTCTATCTACACACACACACACACACACACACAATTTTTAAAATAAAATAATCTTTTTCTTTTTTTTCTTTTTTTTAAATATTTATTTATTTATTATGTATACAATATTCTGTCAGTGTATATGCCCGCAGGCTAGAAGAGGGCACAGATCTCATTACAGATGGTTGTGAGCCACCATGTGGTTGCTGGGAATTGAACTCAGGACCTTTGGAAGAGCAGGCAATGCTCCCAACCTCTGAGCCATCTCTCCAGCCCAATAATCTTTTTCTTTTATTTTTTTCTTCTTCAGGCTGTTTATAGTAAAACGAATGAGCTCTATGTACAGTTCTTTTTGAAACTATGACCTGGTGCTCTTAGCATGCCAGGTACTTCATTTAAGTGACTTCATGCAAGAGGGCTGTAACAGATCTCATCTGATGAATCAGGATAGAAAAACTTAGAAGGGTCCTGGTCCAGGTGCTACAGCTGGAAAATGGCGATCATATAAGCTTTGAACCTTTGGAGTCTACTGCTGCACAAACACCCTGACATAGCAATTAGTCATGAAACCTATCTCATGTTTATTGCCACTCAGGGTCATAGAAAGGTGACTTGTATTTCTGGAAATAGAGTCATTCAGTGTCAGACACCCTTCAGGCCGAAGGTCAAGCGTGCTAACTAGAACCTCCACATTGCACTTACTCTCACAAGATCACTTCCTTGTGGGTCTTCACCGACCATGTGGTTGTGAGCCATAGTAATTCAACATGTAACTTTTATGTACGTAATTAATAATAGGATAGTTCCTGGTTTCATTGCATTTATTCCTATCCGGTTTTGGTTTTACCTCCCCTCTGTGTAGTTTGATATGCTTATGGAAATAGGTAGCATGAACTATTTGGTAAGCAAATTGATGTTTCTATTCTATGTGAGTGGTACCATGAGAGTCCAGCCAAGTTCCACACACTTCAGTATGGAAATAGATGGCTGCTTAATACTAACTAGGTTTCATGTGGCAGTGTATTATGAAAGGGTCTTCTTTAACTCTTGCCTTCCCGCCTGAACTTCCTTTCAATGATGGTGGGCATAGCAGATGGTACAGGGCACAGCAGATGGTACAGGTCACTGAACAGGCATTTGAGTCAAGAGTACCTGAGCTCTTTAACTGATATCCTAAAAAGAAGGCGGTGAGGTTGCATTTCTTAAATTAATCAAGTACCACTTCCTGTAGAAAGTGGGACCAGGGAAATGCCTTCAGTTTGGACTTCTATTTAGCCGTAAAGAAGAATGAAATTATAACATCTCCAGAAAAGTGATGAACCTGGGGATCTTCAGGATGAAAGAAATAAGACAGACTCAGAAGAAAAATACCACATTTAACTTACTTGCAAAACCTAGATTTAAATTTCTATGTACATGTCTGTATAAATGTACACATCGTATGTGTAGGCCATGAGATTAGAAAGGAGACTATGAAAGAAGAGGAAGAGGTCGAAAAGGCTGGGGAAACACAGGAGAGCTCTGCAGTCTGTATGTGTGCAGGAAAGCAAGGGGATAGAATTAGGGAGGGTAAATGTGTGAAAATGCCACAGCAAAACTCTTTGCTTTAAAAAAGATTTACGCCGGGCTGTGGTGGCGCATACCTTTAATCCCAGCACTCGGGAGGCAGAGGCACGTGGATCTCTGTGAGTTCGAGGCCAGCCTGGTCTACAAGAGCTAGTTCCAAGACAGGCTCCAAAGCCACAGAGAAACCCTGTCTCAAAAAACAAAAACAACAAAAAAAGATTTCCTACTTTTTTTTTTAATTATGGGAGTGTACATGAGTACAGTGCTCACAAGGGCATCAGATGCCCTTGGAGCTAGAGAAGTCCACAGAGGGAAAGGAACTGAGTAGAGGCAGAAGGGAAGGTCCAACACTGGGCAGAAACCATGTTCGTTTGTTAGAAGAAGCTAATCTGGTGATGACAAAATTGTGACTCATCAAAACAGGGCACTTCAGGGCTGGAAAAGGATCTGGGAGTTCACCTTAGGAATCATAGCCTTCAAGGCCTGGCCCTCGTGGGTCAAATTTCAGAGACACATGGCTCCTAATGCCTGGTACCTGAGAATCACACATGACAGACCCCATGAACAGAATGGGAACCCATCTCAATGACAGTAAGCAAGCATGTCTACATATCCGAAAAGAAAAGAATCTACAGATACATTCGTCTTTTTCTTTGTTCGAGTTTTCAGTTTTGTACATCATGTGATGTTTAAGTGGAAAAAGAAAAAGAAACATTCACCAGGGGCAAGTTTAAAGGAGCCACGATGTTGAAATTTGACAAGTTATAGCTGGTCTAGAGCTGAAGTCCTATACATTCTTAGAAATCTATTGTCAAATGTAATTGAAGGCCCGATAGCCTTCTTTTCTACTTCCTGTTCTTCTGGCCTCTCATATATGGAGGATTTTTAATTCTTTTTCTTACTCCTTCATATAAAATTCCTTGCAGTCCCATCTTTACTGTGAAGTACATGAAAGCCCGATAAACATCACAGTATGCAAACCATCATGCAGTGCTGGGGAAAACTGCATCCTATCCTGGACGTGAAGCCCTGTTTATTTAAAACTGGGTTCTGATCAGCTCCGCCAAGTTAGCAGGTGGCTTTGAGAAATATTGTTTTAGCTGGACATGCGTGAGAAAATTGGGTGGAGCTTTTAACATTTTTTAATGTGTAGAATATGAGTAAGATACGAACTATGTATCTGCAGCTACGCCTAGTGTTTGCCTACCTTACCAAGGGTCTCTAACTTATAAAACTAGCGCTTCATAATTTCCAAGACTATTCTCTTGTTGCCACAGACTCTGGATAGCAAAAGGAGCACGAGGGGAACTTTCTGTGGCAGCAGAGGTGGAGGGGAGGTGTCACACCTCCTTACTCAGGTCCTGCCACCCATACTCCAGCCTCACCTCTGCCCTGTCGCCCAACATCAGGCAAAGACACAGTGTCCACACTGCTCAGAAAAAAACTAATCTTACTTTTGTTCTTTAAAAAAAAAATGAGCCCAGCGTTGGCGGCTCACACCTTTAATCCCAGCACTTGGGAGGCAGAGGCAGGCGGATCTATGAGTTTGAGGTCAGTCTGATCTACAAAGTGAGTTCCAGGACAGCCAGGGCTACATCGCGGAACTCTGTCTCAAAAAACAAAACAACAGCAGCAACAACAAAGAAACAAATAAACAAAACAAAGCAGTGAACAAAGGAAAAATTGAAGACAGAGTCTCACTACATAGCCCTGGCTGCCCTTGAACTCACTTGATAGACCAGGCTGACCCCAAACTCACAGAGATCTGCCTGCCTCTACCACCCAAGTGCTGGGATTAAAGTGCTAGGATTAAAGGCATGTGCCACTATTCCTGGCATTTTTTCCATTTAAAAAAAAATTTTTTTTGACTTAACTTTTTTCTTTTTTTTGGTCATATTAGTTTTCCTCCCCCAACTCCTCCCAGCTCTTACCTAACTTTCTACCCACCCAACTTCATTTTACATTGAAAACATTGTGAGCTGTGGTTGTGTGTGTGTGTGTGTGCACGCGCATGTGCATGTATGTTTATGTATGGTGGTAGTCACAAGACATACATGTGGAATCAATTTTTTCCTTCCACGTTTATATGAGATTCAGAGATAAAGCTCAGGACATCAGGTTTGCGTGGCAAATGCCTTTACCCACTGAATCATCACCGTACCCCATGCTATGCTCACTAAAGATTATCCCTTTCTTTAAAAAAATTCATAAAACAATATCCAGAGCCGTGTGTGCAATATTTACTTCTATTTAACGAGCAGGACTTCCTATAGTCTGTCCAGCAGTCGAACAATGTCCTTGAGAACATTTTTCGGTAGGCATAGCCTCCAGATCAATGTACACGCATTGAAAGAACTGTTCTTCTTAATTCCCACTTTTGAAGTTGTTCGGTCTATATCAGGAGGAACGATTGGTGGTGATTTATTGAACCTTCACCGTGTTTCTTAGTCTCTTTTCTGTCTACTACCTGCTGGGGCACACTCCTGGGCTCGTGGGAAGGACCTGCTAGTGGCTGGCTGGGTTTACTTCCGGCCTGCACCTGCCTCCATCCTGGGGAACAATGTCTTTGCGTGCTTCCTGATCAAGAGTGTTAATAGGATGCAAATATTTTCTGTTTTAATGCATGGCCCTGGCATAGTCAGGGAAAGTATGAGAGAGATGGTGCCTCCAAGCAGTAACGTTTCACTTCCAGCTTGAGAGTTAAAGTTAAGACCCACACGTAGCCCAACTCCACAGAGACTAAGGTAAGTAAACTTAGTTATCTTCAGAGCATCAAAGATAGATCTAAACTACTGGGCAGCTAATTGTAAATAATGGTGCAGTCTCACAAAGCAAAGAAGAAGATGAAGTTTATCTCTGTGGCCCAAGGCTTAACATCACTACTTTTTTTTATCAGACCTGATAGCAGAAAGAGAGCCTTATAAAACCTGCTGCTGTGTCTTTGTAGAAAGAGAACGGGCACACTTCCTTTTCTTTATACATACCTTAGGTCGTAATGTTTCCCATAGTTCGGGAGGGAAAAGCTTTTCCTTTGTAAATGTGCTCATTTTTGCTGTCCTTTTTGTTTCCTTTTCACCCATCTTCTTCCTTTGATTTAATCTTGATATCGTTAATCATACCTGCATCCTTTGTGTCAGAAGACCCAGTCAGGGTCTGGGCTGGTGAATGTTCCTTACAATGATCCCAGTGTTTTGTGGTGATTTGGATAAGAGGGCGAAACCACTGGCCACAGGCACGGAGGGAAATTTCAGTTGATCGGTGACTTAATACTTGGTGTATATATGTACATATATACATATGTATCTTGAAGTACGTTTTAAAAGGTTTTACTGTCTCCTGCTCAATACAATAGATGTGTGTAGGATGTTTAGATAAGAGAGACCATTTAGGGGAGGTGGTCAGGAGGAGGGTGCAAAAATGGTGACTTTCTTATACAGAGTAAGACACCTAGAAAACCCACACACTTCCAAACTCAGAACAAAGATCTCAGACCACTACGAGGGGGGTGTGGTCTACCCTACCATCCTGAATCAATATTATTTATAGAAGTTGGCTCTTTATTCTCCCTGAACCTAGCTAGATACTACAATCATTTTAATTCTTTTCTTTTCTTTAGGACGACAATATGGATACCAAATCCATTCTAGAAGAACTGCTTCTCAAAAGGTCACAGCAAAAGAAGAAAATGTCACCCAATAATTACAAGGAGCGCCTTTTTGTTTTAACCAAAACAAGCCTTTCCTACTACGAATATGACAAAATGGTAAGGCTTTCCTTCCTTATTTCGTGCTATTTATTATCTTTTCCCTGTCCCCACAAAGTACTTGATTAAAATAAAGGCTGCCAGGTTTCCTAGCTAAGAGTAAAGATCACCTCGTATCAGTGGGGCTACATTGCCTCTCTTTACCAAAGTATGATGGATCAAGAAAAGGGTTTTGGAAAATACTGATTCATTTTATTAAGACCAATCAGAATACGTCTTTAACACAGTTGTTCTCATCTAGAGTAACTTTTGTTCCCTGGGAGACACTGGACAATGACTAGCGATACCTCAGCTGAAACAATGGTTCTGGGGGATGGGGGTAAGCACTATTGGCAGCTACTGGCTAGAGACTGAGGGACACAGCTAAAGTACTCTACAGCTCACAGCCAAGAGTTAGCCATCTGCAAATGGCTTTTTAAAAAAATTATTTAAATTTATTTTATTTTTTAAAAGAAAACAAACTATCTTTTTTCATTTTACATACCAATCCCAGTTTCCTCTCCCTCCCCCTTCTCCCATTCCCTCCACCACCTTTTCCTCCACCCCAACCCTATCCAATCCTCAGAGAGGGTAAGGCACATTGCTTTGGGGAAGGTTCAAGGCCCTCTCTACTATATCCAGGCTGAGCAAGGTATCCATTCAAAGAGAATGAGTTCCCAAAAGCCAGTACAAGCAGTAGGGATAAATCCTGGTGCCACTGCCAGTGGCCCCTCAGTCTGCCCCAGCCATGCAACTGTCACCCACATTCAAAGGGACAAGTTTGGTCCTATGCTGGTTCCTTCTTTGTCTGGCTGAAGTTGGTGAGCTCCCATTAGCTCAGGCAAACTGTTTCAGTGGGTGTCCCCATCATGGTCTTGACCTCCTTGCTCATATTCTCATTCCTTCCACTCCAACTGGGCTTTGGGAACTCAGTCCAGTGCTCCTCTTCGGGTCTCTGCCTTTGTTTCCATCAGTTGCTAAATGAAGGTTCTATGGTTACATTTAAGACAGTCATCAGGTTGACTACAGGACAAGGCAAGTTCAGGCCCCCTCTCCTCTATTGCTTAGGGTCTTAGCTGGGGTCATCCTTGTGGATTCCTGGGTATTTCTCTAGTGCCAGGTTTCTTGCTAGTCCCATAATGGCTCCCTCAACCAAAATATCTCTTTCTTTGCTCTTATCTCTGTCCTTGCTCCATCTCAACTATCCTCAAATGTTAGTAATAGTGTTGAGAATGTGGAATGCTGCCTTAAAACAGTAGAGGAAATAACAACAGCTCTGTGCCTTTGAGAACTTGATCCTGGGAGAAAAAGCAAAACAACATCAAAAACCTGAAACCAAGTAAAGCTGCTTCATGCCATTAAACTTTGATATCTCTATTAACCACTTGGCAGGTGGTTTAAAAAAATATTCCACGATTCTCAAATAAGATTGCTAACTGTCACTCAGATACTTGCTTTTGGAGAAGCATGTGTGTATGTGTTCACAGTGTAGAAACATGGTTGTGACAGCCATGGAGCAACAGGGCATGTGTCTCCATTGGCTTCCACATCCCCTCGTCTCCCTCCAGACATTACCTTTAGCTGTACACTTTGCCCTGCTCACCGTGACACACCAGCATGATATAGCTTCTGGTTTGCCTTTGAATTCAGAAACGAGGAAGCCGAAAAGGATCGATAGAAATTAAGAAAATCAGATGTGTGGAAAAAGTCAACCTAGAGGAGCAGACCCCCGTGGAGAGACAGTACCCATTTCAGGTAAAAAGGAGGTTTGGTTTCTTTAATATCTTCTAGTATTAGCTCACTAAGCACAGGAACATAACAATATTGCAAAATTATCCCTTGAGACAATGATAATGTTTGGAATACGCCCAGGTGGGTGTTGGCAGTTTATCAGAACTGGCCAACCTGCTTCCCTCCAAGGGAAGCAAGAGGGGAATCTAAGCGATCCTGGTCTGACCTGCTTAAACTTTTTACCATTCTCTTTTATGGAACTCTGTGGGGTGTCTCTCTCTTGGATAAGAGCAAGCAAGAAGCTATGTGGGATTAAGTACCAACCCTGCCCTGAACTTGTCTCCAGGGTGGTGGTAAAATAGACCATCTTAATACAGTAACAAAATGAGTGTTGATTAAGATGAAGGGGGTGCAGTACATTCCTTGTGCTTTCCTCCTTGCTGTAAGAAGTCAGGAAAGTGTTCTGTTGGAGGGGGCTCTCATGTTGGGAAGGACAAATAGACTTTACCTAGCAAATCTGGAGGTGGCGACAGAGCTAAACAGCAAGTGCAAAGGCACTGTAGGATGAAATAAGAGACAGAAAAAGACCAGCCCAGAGAAATAGGTGGTGCGGCACTGCTCAGGGCTTTACATACCATGCTAACCAACTTTAGTTTGTCACCAAGGAATTCTTGTTTTTTTTGAGATTTTTATTTTCATTTTATAGGTTTGTACATTTTGTGTGTAGAGTTCCCCTTGGAATTGGATTTAGAGACAATTGTTAGCTCCCATGTGGGTGCTAGTGTTTGAACCCAGGTCCTCTGAAAGAGTAGTCAGTGCTCCAAGATCTCATGAGTAAATTGGGAGCTTGGGGGACCTTGGGGGAGAGCTAAAGGGGGGAGGGGAGAGGGAAGGAGGGGAGCAGAGAAAAATGTAGAGCTCAATAAAAATAAAAAAAAGAGTAGTCAGTGCTCTTAATCAAGTAGCAACCTCCACAACCGCTAGAATTCTTTCTTTTTAACATTTATTTATTTGTGTGGGGGTTCCCCTCCCCCCATGTGTGTGTGTGTGTGTGTGTGTGTGTGTGTGTGTGTGTGCACGCACGCGCACACATGCTCTCACACACCACAGCATGAATGTGGAGTCAGAGGACAGCATGTAGGAGGCAGCTCTATCCTTCCACCATGTGACTTCAGTGGATCAAATCAGGTCATCAGATTTGGTGGCAAGCAACCTTACTTCCGAGTCATCTCACTGGCCCCACAGACCTCCCAAAGAATTTTAAGTACTTCCAAGTAGCCAGGTAGTGGTGGCACACACCTTTAATCCCAGTACTCGGGAGGTAGAAGCAGGCGAGTCTCTGTGAGTTCGAGGCCAGCCTGGTCTACAAAGTGAGTTCCAGGACAGCCAGGGCTACACAGAGAAACCCCTATCTCAAAAAGCCAAAAAGAAAACAAAAATTCCATGCTACAGAGAATGTCTCAGTGAAGGGGTTTTGAGCTGAATCAGACCTACGACGAAACTATCAACCAGTTGGGGAAAACCAAGGGAGAGGTTGCCCATAAAGGTGACCTCAAACACAGTGGGAACAGAGGCTACCCAAAGTCACAGAGGTTTTCCAGCCCTACAGACGTCCTAGCCCACTACTCGCATCTGCATACCCATAAAGATATATCACAACTCATCTCTAAGTATAGTTGCTCATTTGCTAGTAAAAAAAGCACACTCACATATATCATATATAAATGAAAGTAAAAATATTAATGTAGGATGCGCCCAGCTTCTAGAAGATCTTTCCTAAGTGGTAGTGTTGTTTTCCAGTTGTAAAATAAGCCTGATCTGGAGAGAGCATTGCAATTGTCAAACTGGGGCATGCACGTGTGCTTGTGGTTGCAAGAGGAGGGCATGCAGTGTCTTGTGTGTGGAGGCACCTTATTCCCTTGAGCCTGGGTCTCCTTCTAATCCCGGGGCCCCAATAATCTTCCTCACTGTGACCTCCAGAGCAGTGGGCTTACAGGCCTGCACAGGAGCACGCCTTGCTTTTCTTACTCACTGAGCCATCTCTCCAGTCCCATAAACAAGTGCTCCATAAACATAAGGGATAAGAAAACACAGTGTGGAGCATCTGAGAGGTTACCCAATGTGACAGACTGACTTAACAAGGAGACAGAGTTTTCCTGAATATAAACCCAAATGTAAACTGATCAGAATGTGGGGAATACAGCATAGCAAAGGATAGGATAGCCCATCCCTGGAAATACTTTCTAAGGATACAGAAGTTAAAGATGTCCTAGCTGTGAAAGGAATTGCCTACTGATTAGGAAGATGGACCAGAGGACTCCTAAGAAATAAGTGATTTACCATATTATAATACTTCCTGGTCCAGGGCAACCCAAATGAGGCTTTAATGTTCACCACCATTCTGTGTTTCATTGCTGTGATTTCCCCCAAGTTCTGAAGGTCTGACATAAAAACATATTCAGATAAATAAGATTTTAAAAACACCTGTAGTCTTTTTAAATATAATTCCAAAGCTAGTATATGAAAAAAAGTATTTCTGATAATATAAAAATTTACTGGTACACCAGACTGAACTATGAAACACTTGCAGCAAAATTCACTGCTTTTTTTCTTTCCAGATTGTGTATAAAGATGGGCTTCTCTACGTCTATGCCTCAAACGAAGACAGCCGAAGTCAGTGGTTGAAAGCACTGAAGAAAGGTAACAAAATGCCATTCACGAAGGCTTGAATTGCTCTCCTGGGATGGGCTGTATTCATACTTTTGTGTTCTCAGTGTTACCGGCAGGAAGCGAGAGGGTTTCACCTTCGCTTTCACACTGAGCACAGAGATAGCTATTGTGAATTTCCTGGCAGTAGGTGGGGCATGGGGTGGGACCAGGGAGCGGCAGACCAGCTGGGCTTCCCATTCCAGTCCTTTCGAGATTCTATTTTCAGTGTTCAGAGACAGCGTCAATTGTACTGAGCACTTAACCACTGGCCAGCTACTCTGTCGAGAACATGTTGCATCTACTTGCGTAATCCTCTTGACAACGTTGGACAGGGCTATTATTAGTCTCTGTTTTTCACACAAGTTTAAAAGAAAACAGACAAATGCCACAAACCTTGTTAATGGGAGTCTCAAAATGGAATTACCTGAGCCCAGCTTTTTAAATCACAATATTGCAAGCTAAGTCTCTATATCTTTGGCCCAAACTGAGGATTTAATGAAGATTTTATTTGTGATTTTTCAGCTGCTGTGGGAACTTGGGAGAGAATTGTTATTATTTTAGCACCTTGATATTTCCCCACAATCTTTTTGCTTTCAAAAGGGTCAGGTTGTGAGGATAACACGTAAATTAAATCAATGACTCTACTGGTGCAGCTTCAGGTTTTAACACCCTAGACAGAGGAAGATTTTGCTTTTATTTTGATGTGTTATGCTTCTATTTTCGATTATGGCAATATCTCAGCACACCTCAGATTGCACACAGCCAGCTCACATCTATGCAAACACATCCTTTCCCACACATAGGTCCTCCTTTTCCCTTTATGGGAAAAGACTAAGCAATCTGTTTTGTGGAGTGGTGAAGTGGTCCTTAAGGAGAGATGCTTCCCTCATTACCCACAATCATCTCAATGAAGTGAGACGGGTACCTCTGCCAGAGCCAGGCAAACCTGGCTGTCATCTGTTTTATGTAGCACATCCGGGCTTTCCTGACCTGTAAAATGAGGAACATATTTCCTATCTCCTATAGCAATTACATGTATGAGTGACTCTAAATATCATGAAAATAGCCTCTTAAACATCAGCCATTGTGGTTATAATGACACTTTCAGGGGGAGCTCTAAGGTTTTCTTTCCAGCCAGCCATCTTTGGGTGAACCGCCTAGGACTCGGCTGTCATATAGATACTCCCTATATTCAGCTCTTGTGTAACCCCTGTGTGTCCATTTGTGGGTCCTTCTGGAACTCTATGTGGTGTTCAGGCTTTGGGGTGACACACATGATGGCTTATGGATGGAAGAGGAGAAGGAAGAGACAAGCAACAATGCATCTTGGTCCTCATGAAGCTGTTGTGTCTCCATTCCTGGTGTCACTGTCTGCACAGCAGAAAGTGTGTGCCTGTTAGCAGTGCTATGTACTGGAGGAGAAAAGACATCAAGCAACCCACTGGAACAGATCCGTTTGTGCTTTCTCTCTCCCAGGGAGTGGGAGGCAGGCAGTCTTGGGATTAGGCAACCATTCGAGGATGTCAAGGACACAGATTCCTTCTAGCTTTCTGTTTTACCATTCTTACAGGTAACTGAAAGGTTCTAAGCTGTTTGAGAAGCCCCCTGCTGAAAACTTCCACTCAGGCTACATTTCTCAGAAGTAGGGCCTATATCTATCTCTATGTACAATAGACATTGAAAAACCAGTATCTGTGTTTGTTTTTTCCAGTCTCTGTGCTGGGGGATAGGCAAGGTGGGTGAGCCTGTCATCAAGTTAACAAAAACTTACTTGCTGTGGCAAGACTTAGGTTCTCTCACTTAAATATTTCCTCTTACGAACTTCCACCAATTTAAACTATATCAGTCCTTTTAACTCTGTAAGAGTCATGATAGCCAGAACAGCAGCCCTCAGGCGTAGTATGTAGGCTAACTGATGCATGTGTGGGGAAAACACATAAAGTCACATACAATTTTTTAATGTCATCATAAAGTATCGGGATTATTGCAATGTGGATTTTGGGACTTGGTTGGAGGATTAGTTACTCAGGAAACTAAATCCTTTTAGCTGGTAACACATTAAAGAGCAAGAGTGTAGACAGGAAGAAAGCTTGCAATGTGCCTGGGGAAGTCCAATGGTCATTTGGGCCTAAACTCAGAAATTAACATTTTATAATCTTAACTCATTCTATAATAATTACCTTTAATGCTCACCAGTAAAGTTGTTCCTTGGTGCTGGCATTTTCAGCTAAACTGAACTGAGCTGTATAAAATGAATGTCTACTGAAACCCACTTTTTGCTGAACCATCTGAGGCAATTTATGTATATTATCTTATATATTTATGTGTATTACCTTATACCTCCCCAGTCACCCAGTACAATATTATTATTATTCCTTAAGTTAGGTTGATAAAGGAGGACTAGAACTCTCTGGGTTCAAAGTTAGGAATTTTCTAGACGAACATAAAATCAAGAAGGAAGAGTTGAGGTGACACACAGAACCAGCCCTCCCTACCTAAAGATGTTTCTTGAGCTCTTCTCGACTAAATCCTCAGAGGTTTCTGAGCTATATTGCAAAAGATGCTAATTTCTTATAGATACAGTACTGTATTCCAGTATTAGAATTTAATTTGTTTTGATTGGCATTGCCTTATTCTCGTGGTTTGTTTTCTGAGTGCTGGAGGTGGAGCCTGGATCTTGGTGCATGCTAGGCAGGAGTTCTACCTCCAAACTGCACCCTTAGCTCCTCTTTTCAAATACACACACATCCTAGCTAGGTGTGGTGGCAGAGTCCTGTAGTACCAGCACTTGGGAGATGGAGGCGGGAGAATCAAGAGTTCAGTGTCAGCTTTGGCTACATGGTGAGACAAGACTAGATTTGTATACATGAGACCTTATCTCAAAAAAATAGACAGCTTTCCACCCCACCCAAATGATTTATTCCTTAGAATAAGGATGTCAAATTCATGAAAGACCAAGAAAAGATGAGAAACTATTCCAGGTCAAAGACAACTCAATGACTAAATTTCATACATAATACTGGATAAGAACTTTAATTGGAAAGAATAAGTCATTTAAAGAACATTATTGGAACAATTGGAGAAAATCAAATATGAGATATATATATATATACAATTTCCAGAATTTGACAATTTGCTTTATAGTTAAGTAAGAGCATAAATACCCTTGGTAATAGAAACTGTGTAGGGAAATATTTATGTATAACATTATTCAAGCCATATATGTGCTGTTGACTCTAAATTATTAAGTGAATAATAGTGACAAATTTTTAGAACAGCCGGGCGGTGGTGGCGCACTCCTTTAATCCCAGCACTCGGGAGGCAGAGGCAGGCGGATCTCTGTGAGTTCGAGACCAGCCTGGTCTACAAGAGCTAGTTAGTTCCAGGACAGGCTCCAAAACCACAGAGAAACCCTGTCTCAAAAATCAAAAAAAAAATTTTAGAACAATAATAATGTGTGTAATGAAGAGAAAGAAGCAGCAACAAATATAGTTATCACTGGCAGATCTAAGGAAAGGGCGGCAGGAGGATATGCTGCACAGGTCTTACTGTGCCTTTGAAACCTTTCCGAATGAAAACCTTAGGAAGTCAGAAGTCCTTTTTCTTAAGATCTAGTCCTACCACCCAGCCTACTTCTGCCACCAAAGAACATCAGGCATTGTAAGCCATTCGGGACCTTGACAGACGTATTTGTAAAATCTTAATGGTAAGATGGCCAGCGTATGCATTTTCCTAACTCTTTCGTGTCAGAAGAATACATTATTCTGCTGTGGTTTCTATTTATTTTTTGGGTTTATTAACTCCTGAATGAAAGACAACTGCTCTGGTGGACACCGGGTCTTACCCTAGTTGCTGGTAAAGGAGATCGTCATTGTACTGAGATTATAGTATTTACTTACTGCATTGCATCTCTTGGGCCAACGTCTTCTTATGTCTTGTATCCTTCCTACCTGCCCTTCAGAGATACGGGGCAACCCCCACCTGCTGATCAAGTACCACAGTGGCTTCTTCGTGGACGGGAAGTTCCTGTGCTGCCAGCAGAGCTGCAAAGCAGCCCCGGGATGCACTCTCTGGGAAGCATGTATGTGAGGCTCCCTGTTGTGCTGGACCTCGGGTGGGGGGGCACTAGGTCAAGCCTGCCCAATACTAGATCCGTTTTTCAGAAACAAAATATACCATATTAGATGACATCGTAGTAATACAACTTTGCGGATGCTATGCTGGAAATGAAGTATAACTTAAGTGTCAGTTGAATCATCACCATCATCATCATCATCATCACTTATGCCCCGGCAGTGCTAAGCATGCATGGGTAGCCCATTTACGGCAGTTCTCCACTTGCTCCTATCCTGGGAAGTCCTAGATGCTTGTGTTATTGTTGTACAGTTGAATCATACCCCCTCAATATTAATAGATGCCTTTTTTACTTCATGAGAAATGTTTTTAAAATTGAAACCACAACAAACAAGGAGTGAGAAAAAGAGCATAAACATGGATGGCTATGGAGGTGGAGAGAGTCTGGGAGGAGTTGGGGAAGGGGAAAGATTATGAGCAATATATACCTTATGAAACAGTTTAACAAAAAATTAAAAACATGGAACAAGTAATGAGCCATTAATACCTCTGATAATTATCCTAGTTTAAAGCAAACTGCTTAGAAGTAGAATGTGCTGAGTGTATCATGAATCAAACAACTAGCTTTCCTATTTGATAAGAAAATGAGGGGCTGGAGAGGTGACTCAGTGGTTAAGGGCAACAGCTGTTCTTTCAGGGAGGGGCTGGGTTTGATGCCCAGCACCCACACTTGTGTGTCACAGCAGGCCGTAGCTCTAGTCCCAGCAGATCTGGTGCCCTCTTCTGGCTTCCATGGGCACTGCATGCATATGGTACACATATACATACAAGCAAAATTTACCCATATATAAAACAAAAATAAAGGAAGGGGAAGTTTTTGTGTACTTTATTTTGTTTTTAATCAAAGACAGGCATGGTAGCGTATATTTGCAATCCTGATACTCAAGAGTCTGAGACAAGAAGATCATAGCTTGAGACTGGCCCAAGTTACATAGCAAGTTTTAGACGGCACCTCACTCTGAAACCCTGTTTCAAACACACACACACACACACACACACGTGCACGCGCGCGAGAGAGAGAGTTCAGTTCTTCTTATAAATAATAAAAAAAAATGAAGCAATGCTGATTTTCAAATAAATGGCAAAAGATACAATTTAAGTACCAGTTTTAATTATCACATATGTCAGCATGACAATGGCTTTAATTGTAAGATTTATTTAAAATGATTGGCCGCTCTGTACGGGTGTGTTGATTTCTTTTGAAAGCTTGAAGAAATGAGGGGTTTGTTGCTTCTAGGATTTACAGGAACTTGAACTGTCATCCAGGCATTGCAGAGTGTCAGTTGCTGGTGGTGAAAGAATGCCATTTGTATTGAGCGTTACGTGACTTCAGTTGCTCTGGTATATTGTTCCGGTAAACTGGTTCATTGTTTTGATTCCCAGTATTGGGTGTTTTCCTTTGTTTGCTTTTACCTTTCAGATGCTGATCTGCACATTGCAATTAGTGAGGAGAAACACAGAGCCCCTACTTTCCCAGAGAGGGTAGTAAGTCCATTTTCAATTATTTTCTAAGTTGACATACAAAGTTTGGGAATATTTGTACATATGCATGTTTCTATTTTGTTCTAATTCATCCTTTCTCTTCTCCACTGCTGGGTCCTTTTCATATTCTGCAATATGTCCAATATATTCCATTACCCTCTCATTTTCCTCTTGTTTTCTCCCTTCCCCTCTATTATCCTTGTTCTAGTTTTATTTATCTGTATGTATTTATTTTGGTTTTTTTTTTGAGACAGAGTTTCTCTGTGTAGCTTTAGAGCCTGTCCTGGAATTAGCTCTGTAGACCAGGCTGGCCTCGAACTCACAGAGATCCATCTGTCTCTGCCTCCCGAGTGCTGAGATTAAAAGTGTGCACAACCACCACCCAGCTGTTTTAGTTTTATGATCTGCACACACACACACACACACACACACACACACACACACACTAAATTTAGGCTGTGGCATTGGCTTTTCTGGGTCTCGCTTATTTGACTTAACATAGTGGTTTCCCGTTCCCATCTGTTTCCCCTGCAAGTGTCATGATTCTGGTTTTTTTTTCCAGCTAAATAAAATTCCATTGTTTATATGGATCCCACTTTTTATCTATTCACCTGTTGGTGGAAACCCATGCTTACTCCATTTCCTAGTAATTGTGAAAAGTGTAGCAATAAATGAACAACATCCATGGGTGTGAGTTGCCACTCTAGTTGGTAGCGGGAACCTGGGAAGTGGGGACCTTAAATTGAGGCAGACTAAAGTCTCATGCAACCAGCAAATGTACTCACAGCACCAGACAATTTATACTCTGAAGGGTATTCTGATAAACAAGGTCAAATAAGCAAAGGCCACATGAGTTTAAGCTTTGTAGAGTCACAGGGACAACTCCTGCTTGGAAATGTCTTTGAAGAACAAAAGTAAGATGTTGGGTAATCTGAAATAAACCCACTTCTACTTCTTACACCTGGAAGGGGCACAAAAGTACATCCCAAGAACAACCCCTGTTATAGGAAGCAGAGGTTACAAGACTTGCGCCTCATGTCCTTGGCGTTATCACCCAAGCTCTCAGAAATTTCCTCACACAGCTCCATTCATGGACCACGTTCCAACAGGTGTGCAATTAATCTCTGTGCTAAGTCAATAGTCTGAAAAAGGTTTTTCAAACAGGATATAGTTAACAAACCGACAGTTGTCAGGTTCAAGACTGGAAAATGTGGAGTTCATACAAACTTCTTAGCAGAGAGAGAGAAAAACTATGAGCTATCACTTATATCTATAGCTACTATTAAATAATGTGCTCAAACACAGAACCATTGTGCCATTTCATTATTTATTGACTACCATGTCTTTTCCTCACCTGTAAACCCATAAGTAGCCACCAAAATTGCATGTGAGACAAATCTTTATGATGACATCTCTCATAACAGACGGTGTCTCTTTTCTTACAAACATGGACAAAACTACCTTGTGAAAGTATCCTGGTGATGGAGTGGAAGTCTATGGAATACAGCATTAAACAACAAAAGTCATTCCCTCCGTTATTTTCCCCGACCATTTAATGCGACTTCACTGCCTCCAGATACATTCTTTGACAGACTTCATAGTTTTCCAGTCATTGTCATATGATAAAATTCTCCCCAATTACTGGGCATTAGAACAGCCTCCAAAGAAAAATGGGCATAGTGGCACATGCCTTTAATCCCAGTACTCAGGAACCAGAAGGAGGAGGATCTTTGTGAGTTCAAATCCAGCCTGGTCTGCATAGTGAGTTTCAGGATGGCTTAGAGCTACATAGTGAGACTCTGACTTGAAAAAAAAAATCAACAATAGAAAAGCATCCAGCATATGCCTCCATCTGTTGCTATAGCTACCATATTCCATATTCTAAGTTACAACTTCTTACCTTTACCTTGCTCTGGTCTGTATCAACCAGCAGCCTGCTTTGGAGTGGGGATCATGGAACCTCTGAGCCTTCTGACCCTTTCAGGGTTAAGCCAAGTAGCAAGGACAATGAAAAAGAAATATTTTTGCATAGCTATACTATTATGATTCGGTAGTGTGGGCAGCCGCATGAGTTTCCCAAAATTTATCTTATGAAAGAACTGTGTCAATCTTCTGCTGAGAGGGCAGATCGAAATGGAACTTTCTGACAGGAAAGATGTCTTGATACTCGGTCCTTACATTGCCATCCCCAAGTCTTATATTGGGGTATTCTATCTATTTTAGACAGAGTCTCTTCTAGATGGTTTCTTTTTTTAGTTCATTATTAATTAAATATTTTAAAAATGCCAATACAAATCCCACTCCCTCCCCTTCTCCCATTTCCTCTACACATCCTCCCACCCCACCTAAGACAGGCCAAGGCACCCTGCCCTGTGGAAAGTTCAAGGCCCCCACCACATCCAGGCCTAGCACGGAATCCATTCAAAGAGAACAGGACCCCCAAAAGCCAGTACATGCAGTAGAGACAAATCCCAATGCCACTGCCAGTGGCCCCTCAATCTGCCCCAGCCATACAACTGTCAGCCACATTCAGAGGGACTAGTCTGGACCTATGCTTGTTCCTTCCCTGTCCCACTAGAGTTGGTGAGCTCCCATTAGCTCAGGTAGACTGTTTCAGTGGATGAACCCTTTATGGTCTTGACCTCTTTGCTCATATTCTCATTCCTTCTACTCTTCAACTGGACCTTGGGAGCTCAGTCCAGTGCTCGCATGTGGGTCTCTGCCTCTGTTTCCATCTGTCATGGGATGACGGTTCTATAGTGACATTTAAGATAATCATCGACCTAACAACAGGGCAAGGCCAGTTCGGGCACCCTGTCTTCTATTGTTTAAGAGTCTTAGCTGGGGTCATTCCTGTGGATTCCTGGGAATTTTTCTAGAGTCAGGTTTCTTGCTAGCCCCATAATGGCTCCCTCAATCAAGATATCTCTTTCCAGGTCTAGTAAGGTGAACATCCAAACAGCCTAGGCTCTCACAAAGCCAGTATGTGCAGTAGGATCAAAACCCAGTGCCATTGTTCTTGACTTCTCAGCAGTCCTCATTGTCTGCTGTGTTCAGCCTTGGACTTCCCACAGGGCAGGGAACCCAGTCTGCTCTTCAGGCTGATGAGAGAGGGGGTGTTGATTGACGGAGGGGGAGGGATATGGGAGGCGGTGGCGGGGAAGAGACAGAAATCTTTAATTAATAAATAAATAATTTTTTTTAAAAAAAGATATCTCTTTCCTTGCTCTCATATCTGCCCTTCCTCCAACTTGACTATCCCATTCCCTCAAGTTCTCCTCAACTCTCCCCTTTTCCCCTCCTTTTCCGCTTCTGCCCTTCCTTCTAACCCCTGCCCCCATTCTTCCAATTTTGTCAGGGTGGAGCCTTTCTATAGGAAAACAAACAAAATTAGACAGCCCTGGATCATTAAAATATATGCCCCCCCTCTTCTGTTGATAGCCACAGCCCTCCACTTTAGGATTCCCGTGCAGGTGGCAGCCTCGTTACATGCTAGGAGGTGTTTCATGTGGCCTCTGGGTTCCCTGGGACATCATCTTAAATAGGCCTTTCAGCTTTATGGCATAGTTTAAGTTCTGATTATTTTTCTCCTTCTGAGAAAAAAAACCTATACCGTTTTCCTGAACCAATACAACTGACAAAAATAACTCATTTTTTTTTAAAATTCAGTTGGTAGCATTGCCCAATTTCATGTCCAGACAGAACTTCAAAATGTAACATTATTTGTTTTAAAAAAAGATATTTGCGGACATAATTTATACTTAAAGGTCAGGATGAGATCGTGCAGGGCGAGAGTGGGCCATAAGGCTGAAGACTGGTGCTTTTGTAAGAAGAGGGGACACGGCCGGGCGATGGTGGCACACGCCTTTAATCCCAGCACTCGGGAGGCAGAGGCAGGTGGATCTCTGTGAGTTCGAGTCCAGCCTGGTCTACAGAGCTAGTTCCAGGACAGGCTCCAAAGCTACAGAGAAACCCTGTCTCGAAAAACCAAAAAAAGAAGAAGAAGAAGAAGAAGAAGAAGAAGAAGAAGAAGAGGGGACACAAGGAGATAGACACATAGACGAGATGGCAGTATAAAGACCTATGTAGATGCTGGAGTTATAATACCACAAGACAAGGAACATTCGTTACCACCAAAACCTCGGGCAGCAAAGCTCTGCCTCTCCTAGAACCTTTGGAGAGAGTATGGCCAGGGTGGAACTTTAAATTGGGACTTCTGACCTCTAGAACTGCAAAAGAAGAATTCTATAACCTTAGCCCCAGCAAACATGTGGCAGTGTGTTATAGTAGTTCTAGGAACTAGGTAGGGCTGTTTGGGCTTTTACTTTGTATTCAGAAACATTGCTGTTTGGGCTTGGGTACTTCCTGCAGGCCTGCTGCTTGAAACTCCCAAGTCTTTGGCTGGAGCAGAAGCTAAGTAATAGAGCAAATTAGGAACTAGAAACCATCAAATCTTACCGCTTGCAAGGGAGTTTTATGGAAAATGTGTGGAAAATCAACAAACAACTCAATGGCCCAAGGGTTCCAAGTCCTTTCATATATTGTATTCATTCTTTTGACGATTCCCTACATATGTCAACATGTTTTGATTAGATCTACCCTTTACTCCCTCCTGGACCCCCAACGGCACATCCTCTCCACAATTTCATGTTCTTTTCTTATTTTTTTAATAACACACACAGCTCAATTTGTGCAGCCCATATACTCGTGAGTGTGGGAGTCATGCACTGGAGTGTGCTCCACCTACCAGGGACACACTCCTGAGGAAAACTGACTCTCTGTCTTTCAGTAGCCATCAGCTGCCAACAGCTCCTCTGCTAGGGGTGAGGCCTGTGAGCCCCTCCTCCATGCAGGAATATTAACCAACTTGGCTTGGGCAGGTCCTCTGTAGGTAGCCCCAGCTGCTGTAGGGTTCCCAAGTGCAGCAGCCATATCATGTCTGGAAGACATGGCTTGGCAGTGGTCCTCCCCAGCCCCTCGGGTTCTTACAGTCTCTCTGCACTCTTCAATCTTCATGGAGTCCAAGGCTGGTTTTAAGTATAAGCTGCTAAAATTAACCAAAGATCAGAGTATCATGAAAGGAATAGGAATATCCTTCTCTACCTCCCTCTCTCCCTCTCCTCCCTCTCCCCTGCCTGTGTGTGTGTGTGTGTGTGTGTGTGTGTGTGTGTGTATGTTTGACCACAGTACTAAGTAGAGAGTTTATTTCTGAATTGTGTGTGGGGGTGGGGGGAAAACAGCCCTTCGGTGATTCCACTCAGATTACATTTGAGGAATTTTATAATGTGTTTATCTTTGGAGAGAATCCATCTTTGAATTTATCAGCAATGGGATCCTTCATAACAAGGGGTTCTAGGATAGTAAATCTTCAACTCCAGGTAAATGATATCCCTGAAACAAAGAAGAGGAAAATACAATGCAAGAAAAAGAAATCAAATTTAGAATTCATACACACAAAATGGATTTTTAATGACATATAATGTACACTAAGCACACAAATATGCTCAGCTTGTAAATTTCCAGAATCTGAACCAATCTGCATAAAACACATTCAGATTAAGAAAGAGAAAATCAGGCCGGGCGGTGGTGGCGCACGCCTTTAATCCCAGAACTCCGGAGGCAGAGGCAGGCGGATCTCTGTGAGTTCGAGACCAGCCTGGTCTACAAGAGCTAGTTCCAGGACAGGCTCCAAAACCACAGAGAAACCCTGTCTCGAAAAACCAAAAAAAAAAAAAGAAAAAGAAAGAGAAAATCAGGAAATGCCAGGAGTACTCAGGTTTCATTTCAGTTAGTGCATCAGCCAAGAGAAATCACTAGCCAGATATTCAACCTCATTGATCGCTCACTTGATTTACACACACACACACACACACACACACACACACACACACACAGAGAGAGAGAGAGAGAGAGAGAGAGAGAGATTGCACAGTCATTTACCTGTCTTTTTTTGGTTCAGTTTATGGAAGTCTTAATTTGTAAATAGTGGTTACATTTTATTATCATTGCTTATAGAACTCTATCATGTGATTATACTACTGAACTATTTTCTTATTGCTGTTCCAACAGATTACCACCAATTCAGTGATTTAAGGCAATATGGTTTATTGAGTTATTGCCTCATAGTTCTGAAACTCAAAAGCCTAAAATAGGTCTAGTCAGTTATTTCTTCTGGAGGCTTTATTGGGGGGGGGTCCTTGCCTAGCTTCTGAAGGCCACCATTTTCAATGGTTTCCTTCCTTCATCTTGGGTGCCCGAGGGGCAGCAGCTTCTCTGTGCTTTACCCCTGCTCGCATGCTCACATGCTCTAGCTAATCCCTGACACGTCTGATTATAGCAGGCTCATCTCTGTCTCCCAGAATAATCTCCCCATCTCCAGCACCTTGACTCAGTCATAATCAGCAGTCCCTTTTGCCACGGAAAATAGTCACAGATTCTGTGAGTCGGGACATGACCATCTGGGGAACTAGTTCTCAGCCTACTGCAGCAACAATATATTTTCTATTTTATCAACTTGATAAGTATTTTGGCAGTTTCTGATTTCATCAAATTCTGACGAGTCTACTGTGATCATTATTTTGCCCATCTGTGGTTTTCACTGCTGGGTATAGGGCATATAATTGCTGGGCTATTGGCTAAAGACACCCAGCCTTATAAATGAGTTTCCAACCAGCGAAAGCATGAGTTAATGGTTGTTTTGCATCCTTGTCGGTGCTTAGCATTGTCTCCATCCCTCTCCTCTTTCTTTTCTTCCATCCTTCCTCTTTTGTGTAGGAACTGATATATTTTGTTCATGGATCTGCACCTCCTTTTGATCTAATAAAATTTCTTGTCCTCCAAAGCTGAAGATTCCTCGGGTGGTTCCTGTTCTCAAAATGGATACGTCATCCTCAAGTGCCACTCCGCCTCAAAATGACAGCCACTCAAAGAAAAGTTATGGCTCCCAGCCAACCATCAACATACGCTATATTCCAAGGGAAGACTGCCCTGACTGGTGGCAAGTAAGAAAACTGAAAAGGTAAAGCTAAACCTTTACGTTGACTGCTCAGAGTATAGAATAGACATTGCCTCATATTCTAGGACCATAGCCTCAAAGCTGGCAGCACAGGGCTTAGCTTTACTAGGGTGGTCTATCTTCAAAAATATTCAGTACTTTAGCTGGAAGAGTGGAAGCTGAGGTCTGGAGAGATGGCTCAGGGGTTAAGGGCACTGGCTGCTCTTCCAGAGGTCCTGAGTTCTTAGCAACCACATGGTGGCTCACAACCATCTATGGTGGGTTCAGATGCCTTCTTCTGGCATAATGTTATACATCTGATAGAGTTCTATAAATAAATAAATCTTAAAAATAGGGGGGAAGCAAGCAGCCCCTCTGGAGAGGAAAGTATAGATTTCAATTTTCCTATCTAATGCTCCTTGTCATTTTAGTCCTTGATGATCAGTTTTGAATCCCTGGTTATTCTGCTGCCACTGATGTAATAAGCCAATCAAATTGAATTAATAAATCTAGGTTTAATGAACAGAGTAAAGAACTCATGAATGGCCCTCAGGAGGACGAGAGAGGTATCTTGTGACAAATATGTTGACCAGGTCTTACATAGTCTCTAGGTATGGTCTTGAGCAGCCCCAAGGAGGGGCAGGCTTTTTCAGTGGTGGAGTTTGAGGAGGGCAGCTCCAGGGGAGGGGCCACTGCTTGGTGTATTGAGGGTGGGGTTTGGGCAGCTCTCAGAGTGCTGAGGGCAGGGCCTGGAATGGGGCTCCAAGCTGGAAATTCTAAACATCCCAGACTTTTTGGGTATATAAGGATGCTGGTAGGGCTTCTACCTAAATGCTTCCCCTTCTTGCTCCTACTTTCCCCCAAATAACTAGACAATGCTCGTATGGTTTAAGTAAAAGTGGTGCTGTTTTCCAAGGGGCGTAGTGTCAGAAACAAGTACCTGAGTGGCAGCAGTAAGCAGTGGGCTATGAGACCACAGCGGGCCACAAAGGCAGCAGGGAACCAGGCAGGGAGCCACGTGGTGAGTGAGAGACCTCAGTGGGACAGCCAATCCCACTAGGAACTGCAGCCCCAGAGGGTGAGAGACAGATGGATAGACATTCCATGTGAAGAGAATGGGTATTTATTTAGTGGGTTAAGGAGGGGTAAGGGAAAATGGAAGAAGGGAAGATGGGGGAAGAGCGGGGGGCGGAGGGGAAGAAGTCACTGCAACAGCTACCTCATTGGGATACAGACAGAAAGGGAGGGGTAAGCCACAGGCAGGAAGGAAGATCTGTCTGCCTCTGTGGTGGATAGGGAAGGAAATAGGCGGGGCTTGTCTCTTAAAGGGAAAGGACAGATCATTGTATTCCCATCTCTTTTTTATAATAAAAAGGTGGGAAGTTAGGCACAACAGGTTAAAGGAATTGGGGCTGCGGATTCTCAAGACTGCTCCCTGATTATTTGTGGGCATTGTCTTGGGGCAGAACCTGAGAAAGCTGGGTGCTGGTCACATCCTGGTGTAGCTGGTCTCTTTGCTCCTGTCCAGTGTTTGTGGTATGGAAATGTCTGGTGTCTCTTACACCTGTTTAAGGTAGTGGCAGAACAGAGGACAAAGTTAAGTTTAGAAAAAAAATAGGACCAGGGAATTGAGGGGGGTGTATCTGACCTGTTTAAGGTAGATCCTTTAATTCAGCTCCCTGGAACTCACAGGAATTCTTTGGGTTTATGAAAACATAAGTTTTAAACAGTAGCATTTTATATCAGAATGAAAATATTTTTAAGACTATGAAAGACAGCATGAAAGAGAAATTTGATAGCTTGTATTTGTATTCATACCTTTATAACTTGTAGGTACACACCTTAATAACTTGTATTTGTGTTTTATTGAAATTTGTTTGGTGAGGTTGTCCTTTTAAACTGAAAAACCTCTCAGTTGTCAAACTGCATCAGAGATCTTTGAAAAGGATAAAATTATACTTGAGGAGTTATTGATTAAAAAAACGACAGAGAACTTACTTGTTTGGCACCTAGAGCTACTCCTCAGGGTCCTCCATGGTCAGTGAAGGTCATATTTGCCTTTTGCTCTTTAGCGCAGGGCTTGCCAGACTCCAGAAGATTCTTTGGGCTAAAGAATCTGTAGGAAGGGGGCTGGAGAAATGGCTCAGAGGTTAAGAGCATTGCCTGCTCTTCCAAAGGTCCTGAGTTCAATTCCCAGCAACCACATGGGGACTCACAGTCATCTGTGATGGAGTCTGGTGCCCTCTGCTGGCCTGCAGGCATACAGGCAGACAGGATATTGTATACATAATAAATAAATAAAAATATTAAAAAAAAAGAATCTGTAGGAAGACAAGACTATCTTGACCTGAGCAACTAGGCTGTCGATTCCAGAGATCCTGTCCACTGTCTGGTGATCTTCAGTTTCGATGAAAGGCAGTTTTTCCCAGTGGTCAGAGCTTGGCATTTGAAGTGAATTGCAGATGGACATTGTTGTGTGCCCATTTGTCTTCTGTCTTCTTTGGAAGAAATAGAGTGCTGCTGCTAGGAGCCAACCTGTCTCTTTTTGTTATAAAAAGTCTTTTAATAATTGAATATTTAAATGCCATATTTCCCAGATTTCTGAGTTGAGGGCTGTTTACTGGGTATAGATGAGTTGTAACTCCAGTATAGAATCTGCCCAGAGAGCTATGTGTGAGCTTGACTGTACTGGCTCTCGACTTAACAGATAAAGCAGGGTTGGATTAAGAGATTTAAAAATACATATCAATTTAAAACATGAGACTTATTGCTTTGTAGTCTGGAATGAGATACAATGAACAGACAATTATAACATATAACTGTAAACATAGGTGTATTTAAGTTACATGTATTTACACACATACACACAGAGTGAAAAGGAATTGGGCAAAGTAGATGCTCTTGGTGGGCCCTACCAAAGGCATGCCACTGCAAAAAACACATGTAACAGAGTCAACACCAGGCAACCAGGCAGGGAATACCTCAGTAAAGATAATGGGACTTGGCCACCTGACCTCAGTCAAGATGGCGGTAAGGTCACCCGACTTCAGTCAAAGTGGCGGTAAGGTCACCTATGTAACAGAGTTAACACTGGGGAACCAGGCAGGGAATATCTCAGTAAAGATGGTAGAACTTGGTCACCTGACCTGGCTCTCAGTTAAGATGGCAGTGAAGTCACCTGACCTCAGTCAAAATGGCAGCAGCTACATGTTGTATGAAGAGAGACCTAGAGGTGTGATTCACTCTGTTGCTGAGCTGCCATGCTACAAGCTGCAGCAGGGAATAAAAGACTGGAATTGAAAACAGCTGCCTCATGGATCTGACCAATCTTTTTGGCAGCAGTAGTGATGGCAGAGACAGTGTGAGGAAAAGTGGAGCTGTTGAGACACTGGCAGAATGAGGGTTTATACCATAGCTGAAAGCATGAAAACCTGTGAAAACAGTGAACAAACACAGCAGGGCCTATAGAGGGACATCTCCTCTCTATAGGCAGGGTGGTAAAGCCTGACTGACTCCAGTCCTGGCAACAAGGAAGCCAGAGAGGATGGAGGCTGCTCCAAATGGTCTCTCATAGTGGGAACAACTCATGAGAGGTCCAAAAAAAAAGAAAAAAAAGAAAAAGAAAAAGACAAAAAAGAAAAGAAAAAGAAAGAAGAAAGAAAAATCCGAGGGACCTGGGTCCCTGGGCCCCTAGCCGAATGTATCACACAGTGTGTGCAGGGCTAGCATGGGAGGACTGACCCTGGGTCATCTGGTCATGTTTTATAGCTATAGAATGCAGCAAAGGGCTCAACCATAACTGTGAAGGCTGTGGTTGGGGACTGGAAGGGGAAAACTCACCACTGAAGCTGCTGGTGTGCGTAGAGGTCAGCATTTAGGCAAATGGAACATGTGATTATTGTGGAAAAAAAATACACGGTTCTGGATCCTGACCCTGGGAGAGGGGCAGGAGAGCCTTCTGCATCTCAGGCAGCACCAATGTAATGGTTTAAGTTAAATGCTGCAGGTTCCCCAAGGGGTACAGTGGCAGAAATGCTGCAGGTCCCCAAGTGGCAGCAGTGGGCAGCAGGCCATGATACCATATCACAGGTCCCTAAGTGGTTGCAGGCAGCAGATCCTAAGACCATGCTGCAGGTTCCAGAGTGGTGGCAGGCAGCAGGCATGAGACCACGGCAAACCCCCAAGGCAGCCAGGTCCCAGGCAGGGAGTCCCTGAGTGGCCCCCAGGCCATGACGGCCAGCAGTTCCTAGACATGGATGATCTGCATGGTGGGTGAGAACTGAGATAGGTAGGCACACCATGCAGAGGAAGTAGGTATTTATTTAGTGGGTTATGGAGGGGTAAGGGAAAAAGGGAGAAGGGAGATGGGGGAAGAGCAGAGAGAGACAGAGAGAGAGAGACAGACACAGAGACAGAGACAGAGAGAGACAGAGAGAGAGTAAGAGAAAGAGAGATACACATACACACAGAGAGAGAGAGAGAGAGAGGAAGAGAGAGAGAGAGAGAGAGAGGTGGGAAGAGGAGAGGAGAGGAGCCACACAGCAGCTCCCTCTTTGGGAGAGAGACCCAAAGGGAGGAGTCAGACTGCAGGCAGGAAGGAAGATCTGGTAGTCTGGTAGACAGGGGAGGGAATGGATGGGGTTTGTCTCTCAAAGAGACAGGACAGACCATTACAAGTGCTAAACACAGAATCTGTAAAATGCCTCTCTTATACAAAAGAGTGAGTTTCAGGTGGGCTTACTTAGTCCTTTCAAGTTTTCAACCCAATGATGCTATCCAAACTCAGAACTGAAAGCACATTGAAGGCAATAATATATAAACTGATAAAAAGTGAATGTATCTTTGGGGTCTGTGCCACACTTGATACTCAATAAATGTTTAACTGAATGGCAATCGGATCATGCAGGAAGAGACAAGTGTTATCCCTTCTGTTGTAAACTGGTGGGAGAGGTAACTTGGCGGACTAAGGGGCCACACAGCAGGGGAGAGCCCACAAAAAGTAAGGGACAGACTCACCATGCAGGCAGAGCAGAGTTTACGTGGGAGTTTTATTAATATAAGAGAGTGGAGAGAGGGAAGAGTGGAAGAGCGAAAGATTAATACAAAAAAAAAAAAACCAGAGGGAAAAAAAAAGAAGCAAGGACCAGCCTGCCTCTTCAGAAGAGCAGCAGAAAAAGAGAGCAGAAATGGGCAGAGCTTGTCTTTTTTTTTTTTTTTTGGTTTTGTTTTTCGAGACAGGGTTTCTCCATGTAACAGTCCTAACTGTCTTGGAACTAGTTCTTGTAGACCAGGCTGGCCTTGAACTCACAGAGATACTCCTTCTTCTGCCTCCCAAGTGCTGGGCGGAACTTGTCTCTTAAAGGGACCTTTTGCACCCGCATACAGACAATGTAGTGAGGTAGCAGTCATAGGCCCCTGGGCTGACCAGGGCACTGCCAGGGTGCATCCTGCCAGGTGACAGGGGCCAGCATAATTTTTGGATCCTAATACCTTCCTTCTTTGCTGTCTCAGACTTCAGCCCCCACCACACTGTCCACTGTCATTCTGACAGATGTCAGCTTCCCTGCAGAGTGCTACTGATGTCTGTCTCTATGCAGAGAAAATGCAGAGCATCTCTCTGACTTGTCGTTTATCTTCTCTTGTGCTCATATTCCTTGACTCTTCTCACACTCATTATTTTTACTTAAAGCAAATGCCTCACTGTTCCAATGATGCAGCCACAGGGTCATGTGGAACCTGAAAGAATGTAAGTACTATTCCACTGGATTTAAATGTCTTTAAATATCATCACGGTCCTTTTCACTCTCGGATGCAACTAGTTTCCAAGTACAGTGTCCATAACTGATTACTGAGGAAAGGGCTGCATTTGTTTGACTACTGCCCAGTGCTCTTAGAGATCTGGACTAGCAAGATGCTCTGTGCCTGAGCATTTGAGTTCCATCAGGTCACCTTTGATGCTTCAAGTTCAATCCCAGGTCTCACATGGTAGAAGCAGAGAACTGGTTCCTTTAAGTTGTTGCAAGTTGGTCTCTCTCTCTCTCTCTCTCTCTCTCTCTCTCTCTCTCACACACACACACACACACACACACACACACACACACACACACAATAAAAGCTCAGGAAATGGCTAAATAGCTTTGCCTTTTTCAATGAGAGTTTCTTACAGAGAGGGAAGGCAAAAGGCTCTTTTGGGGGGCAATACTGGTTGAGCAGGTGGGGAGGAAGCATTTTAGGATTTGAGGGCATTTAGAATTCTTTAGACATTTCTTGAAACAAAGCCAGAGGACTGTTTCCTAGCCAAAGTACTTTGTCCCTGTGAACTGTAGTTTAGAAAAAGAGGTGGGTCATGAAGGCAAACAGGAAATGGGTTCTAAATTCCCAGACAAAGCAACCCTTGGATTTTAGGAGGAGATAGACCCTTCTTCATGCTCTTAACACCCAGAACGAATGAGATAAAATGATGGGTGGCAAAGGACTATGCAAATCTTGCTGCTCCATCTGTGTCCAGATGAATCACAAGTTCAAGACTTTCAGCTCTAATCAACAGAGGGGAAAATAACATGCTTAAACATACATAAAGGAGAGAGTGCTCATGCATGCGCAAGAAAAGCAGCGCAAGTCAAGCTGGGTGATCTCCTGATCCAGGTTTCCTTCTGTGTGGGGCCCTTAGATCATCATTAGCAGTTCTCCTTTGTTCTGAAAGGAGCAAAATGTCAAGGTCAAATAGTGAAGACCGATCTCAAACAAATCACGCTGTCACTTAACATTCGCTAATCGTACATTTATTAATGCACTGTCAACACAAAAGAAATCACAACTGTCACGGGGCAGAAGAATTTGGTTTGGAACCATATATGAGTGCCCATGGCCCAGGGACACAAATTGAAGTCACTCCAAATTCAATGTTCTAATGACAGCAATTTCATTTGTTTTGTTCAAATGTTGTTCATTTGTTTGTTTTGCTATTTTGTTGTTTCTTTGAGACAGAGTTTCTCTGTGTAACAGCCATGGCTGTTCTGGAACTTGCTCTGTAGACCAGGCTGGCCTCAAACTCACAGAGATCCACCTGCCTCTGTCTCCCAAGAGCTGGGATTAAGCCTTTATCAACACTAACCTGACTCGTGAGGTTCTTTTTAGAAACAGAACAAAGAACATCAAAAAGCAGAAAGCTTTTCAAATGCATAGGTGGAAACATCAGAGATAGGGGAAATATAATAAAGGGGGGGTGCTATGTTACAGGCCTCAGATATTACTGTTAATCCCACCAGTAGAGAATAAAACCACTACCACAGTTGAAAGCCAAATTTGAAGCAAACTTTAACTAAATACTGGTCAGGTTGATGGACTCTCTGGCCAGGTCCATCTCTCAGTTCCCAGAAAATGGCCACGGTAGAGGCTTAAAAAGGCAGCCCCACAAGGGGCCCATCAGTTCCAATCAGAGGCGAGCATATATCCAGACATATGTCCTGCCTACTCACTTCCTCCCCCCCCCTTCCATCTACATCCAATCAGGAGCAAGCATACATTCTTATATATTTCCTGCCCACATACCTCCCTCTTATGTGTGATCAAGCACATCCATTGCAGGTGTATGTGGGTCAAAGAAAGTTGCTTAAGGGAGAGAAAACATAAATAGCCCCCAACATTTAACTTTGGTTCTCACATTACCTAATGACAATTTAGTTCTAGGGGTCATGGAAGCTAGTGGTTATTAGGTCTCAAAGAAATCCATGAACAAATGGCTGAGGTGCCTATTAACATATCAAAGCAGACAGCAGCTGCTGCCTAGTCTCCCAGCATTACTCAGTACCTGTGGCTCCTCCCAACACTTCTCACCCTGGTCCCCATCCCAGATCTCTCCCTTCCAAGGAGAAGCTTCTACTTCCCTTCCCTTCATCCAGCTTCTCTTTCTTACATAATGCAGCCAGTTGTCATTTTTGGGTACACCTCTTTTGGCTGGCCATTCATCTCTTGCTCTTCTTCCCCCTCTCTCCTCTCATGGTCTGGTCTAGTCTGCCAGCCATGTTCAGCCCAGACTCTTCCCTCTGCCTGATTTCTCCCTTATAACTACAATGAAAATCTTCTCCAGACTTCAGGAATAGTCATGTCCTCCTCATTTTATTACAGTTTTTCAGTGATCTGTTAAGTAAATACATTGCAAAAGGTTTGCCTGTCAGTCTCAAGGATGTTTGGTCATACACACCTGAGGCAGCTAAATCAAAATTAGGTTCTGAGCCTGCAGCATCCCAATCTCTCCACAATTACCAATGTTCTGATCTGTTAACGAGCCTTTGCAGCAGGGTCAGTAGAAGAGCTGGCTGCTTTCCAGGAACTTCCCCATTCACCATAGTAACCAACTCTCTTTGTCTGCAGTGAGGAAGATGCTGCCAGCAGTCACCACGAGGAAAGAAATATTGTATATCACAACACCTCAAAGATGTCCTGGTAAATCCCATATAGATACTACTTTATCCTCAAATTTTACTTCTGTTTACAGGAAAACTAACCAAATTTAAAATAAGTATGCAATGAGGCTTTATATACAAAGTAAATATAATCAAAAAAAATGTCCATGTAGTTTGCCTCTAAATTTGTAGGTGGGTCTCATTGAGGGTTTGTTGGTTCCAGTTACCCTCACACTGATTGTTCCTACTGATCACTCATTATGTACTCTGGTATTATGGTACACTGGCTAAGGCATCTCTAACAAGAGAAAAGGCAATGCCGAATAAATGATTCTTCCCTAAGAATAGCTCCATGCACATCGCTAACATTTAAAAATATTATTCCGTTTTCTTTTTTCTTTTTATGGGTACGAGTGTTTTGGCTGCATGTAAGTGCATCATATATGTGTAGTGTCTACAAAGGTCAGACGAGGACATTGGATCCCTGAGAATTGGAGTTATAAATAGCTGTGAGCTACCATGTGGGTGCTGGGAACTGAACCAAAGCCTCTGTAAGAGTAGGAAGTGCTCTTCATCACTGAGCCATCTCTCCAGGTATAGCACCAACTTTTTCAAACTTTATACTGTAGACATTTTTGAAGGATTCTTCATGTGTTTCATAATGTTTCTCTTCTGAAAGAATCTACATAACCTGAGTTCCTAGACACCACTTTTGTGAAAGAGCCATTCTCTTACTGCACTAGGCATAGACTCAGTTTGTGAATGACTTGCCTTTTCATTTTGCTGATAGGTTTCCCAAGTGCAGAGAGGACACTTAGCAGAAACTTCATTTTGTATATGTGGATAAAATAGTAAGAGTTTTGCCATGGCTGTACCAGGAGCTTGGATTGTTTCTTGGTTGACTTGTCTGTTTGACATTCATGTTGTTTCTGGACTCTTCTTAAGGGGATTCCCTGAGTCAAGTTCATCTGAAGAGGAGGAAAATCTGGATGATTATGAGTGAGTGTTCAAAGTCTTATACGTTCTTCTAAAAGTAGGATTAGACGTTTTTGCTTGATGCCTGTACAGCATTGACAGATTGCTCAGAATTTCGCAGCAGGCTGTATTGACATGGGTAAATTCATGTGAGGCTCTGAGCCATTTTTCTAAACAGCAAGTGGCAATGAACTTGGCTATCAATTATCAATAAAAAGATATTTCCCCTAGTGTGGACCATCTAAATCTGCTGCATATATATTCATTGGCTTTATCACATGCTCAGTGTTTTCATTCCATAGATAAAGAATACAATGTTTCTGCTCATTCGTTACCTGGTGGAGCCCTCTAATCCAGGGACTGTGGAGGCACTTGTATGATGCACTGATGGCACACAGCAGCACACTGAACTACTCAGCATGCAGCATTTCTGTTTACAGAGTCCTGTTCATGGAGTGGCCTTATTATTTCACATCCAAGTTGAGATTCCTGACAGACAGACACATTCCAATAGACGTATGGCGTAAATTGATCTGGGAAAATAAGAATAAATGGTCACCCTAATTGTGTCCTTCGGTAGGCCTAAGGGCCATTAATGTTCTTTCCAAAATTCAGGGTTTCCTGTCATTCTATAAATGTTGACATTATTGCCTCCTAGACTTAAAGATTAGTGTTAAAGAAAGATGAGAATAATATAGCATATTGTATTTTGCACACACTCAATATTAAAAGGACTTTAGTTAAGTTTTAGAATTCATATGGACTCTCAGATTCTGCATGCTTATGTTCTCTTTTGAGTGAAAGCAATTATTAGTTACATGTAAAGTGAGAAATTTTACAACAGGCCTGTATGTTTCCTCCAATCTACTCTAGTTCAAGCATGCCTGTCACGTTAGGGAAGGTGTGATATGTCCTCCATTCCTTCGTGTTACTATTTCGTTCCCACATTCCAGCCTTCTCTTAGTAGTTCATTTTAGCTATGAACTCGATGGCAACCAAGAGTCAACCGGGAAGAGAGAACATCAATTGAAGAATTGCCTCTATCGGAGTGGCCTGTGGGCATATCTGTGGGGCATTTTCTTGATTGATGATTGACAAGTGGGAGGGTCCATCCCAGCCCAGTGCCACCCCTTTCTTGGCTCTGAATGCTGCAAGAAAGCAGAAAGCCATGGAAAGCAAGCCAGTAAGCAGTGTTTCTCTGTGATTTCTGCTTCGATTCCTGTCTCCAAGAAGAGAGCAAATATTGAAAGTGTCAAGCTGTAGTCTTTAGCACTCATGTAAATTGAAGCTCTACCAGATTTTCTCTACTGTTAAAATGATCTTAGATATTTACACATTGTGGAAATTATCATTAAAACCCCATCTTCTGCAAAAAAAAACCAAACAAACAAACAAACAAACAAAAAAAAAACAACCAAAGCCCTCTGAAAAGGAACTCAAGAGTTACAGGACTATAGGACCCCACATCTTACTTGACACCCCCTGATTCCTATCCCGACAGGGCCACTGTCACTGGATCATTTGTCTTGCAGTCATAATTCCATGAGCAATTCTACTTCGTTCACATAAAGATGGAAGCTCTGGGATTCAGACAAAAAATCATGCTAGGGCGGGAGCTGGACCCCTGCTCTTTTCACGTAGAATACTAAATTTTTAAAAATAAGCAGAACTGAGGTTCAGCAAAATAATGGCCCAGGTAACAAGTCTATTGGTGTGAAGCGTTAGGAAGATGTCTGTCCTGGATTGTTTTCCGTTGTTGTGACGATGAAACACTGACCGAAAGCAATTTAAGGGAGGAAAGGATTTATCTGACTTATGCCTATAGGTAACATTCTGTCACTGCACAAATCAGGGCAGGAACTCCAGCGGGGATTTGAAGGCAAGACTGCTTGCTACATGACCCCCAACCAGGGAACGTACAGCCAAGAAAGCAAAGCAGAAAAGAAGAAAAAATTCTGCTTGGTGGCAGGCTTACAGGGTCATGCTTAGCTAACATTCTTATATGGCCCAGTACCACATGACGAGGAAATGGTGCCACTCAGTGGGCTCAACTTTCCTATATCAGTTAACAAGTAGGACAATCCCCACATGTGTGTTCATAGGAAGCCTGGTCTGAGCCATCATTCAACTGAGACTCCCTTCGCAGGTGACTCTAGGCTATGCTAAGGCTGCCTAGGACAATGTAGTATATATGCCTTCTTGCCTTTCATGTCCAAGTCCGTATATCTATACCTGATCCTTTCATCAATCCACCTGTAGGTATATAGCCCAGAGAAGGACTTTTAAAACTCTTTTGCTCACAAGTCCTTTTTTTTTTACCAGAAAAAGTTTTATGACCCTCCCCCCAAGTATATAGACTTATAAAATAAGTATAGAAACCAAACTTTTACTGTAATAAATCACAAAGAATTTTGTTTAAAACCATTCTTTGATATACCTATAACTTGGCCATTTATTATAGATGAAAGAAAATTTGCTTGCTTATATTACAAAACGAAGGACACCTTGGTTGAATATCAGATAGTGAAGAAAGAGCATCGTCAATGTTTTACTGAGATATTTAAAAAATATTTTTATATTATATTTCTATGGATGTTTTACCTACATGCATATGCACCACTTACCTGCCTACCGCCTAAGAAAGTGGAAAGTCTGCTCTAATGCTAAGCCAAAATTCATTGAATATTTTTTCAAATGAAACTCCAGTAAACAGGTCAAACGGCAACTGTTAGGTGGAAACATTTTAATAATAAACAATGCAAAGTTATACCAGTTTTGCTAGAGAGATGGCTGAGCACTTAAGAGCACTGGCTGCTCTTCCAGAGGTCCGGAGTTTAATTTCCAGAACCCACGTGGTGGCTCAGAGCCATCTGTAATAGGATAATATGCCGTCTTCTGGCCTGCAGGTATACACATGCAAAGCATTGTACATAAAATACAAATAAATAAAAACTTTCAGAAGGTATGCCAATTTAATACTTACGTGCTGAGAAGATTGAATCTTTGTTTCAAAGGTTGAATCTTTGTTTTCAGTAGTTAAACCATTATGTTTCCATGAGAGCAGGAAACTTTGCACAGATAGCTCAAATGCTGTGGTCCATAAAGCACAGGGCCTTGCCTCTGAGCCACACTGTTTCAGACAGCGTTTAATGGCGGTGTGTGTGATGAGGTGCCCACTGCAATGTGTGCGTATTAGGTGTTCAGAACAAGGATGCAGTGAAGGCGTGGCATGCAACACAGGGGAGCACTGCCAGAAATACCCGATTCTTTGCACGTTTAGTTTTAAATGAATTTGTACTTGCTACTCTTTCAGGAACCTTTTACCATCACCATTTTTGGTGACCCCCTCACATTCAGTTATCCAATCGTATGTGGGCGTCCCAATCCCTGTTTTAAGGATCTGGGTTCTATATCACATTTTCTCAATGACCTTCTGATTAGCTGTTCTTACACTGAAATGTGAGTTAAAAGAAAACTATCATGAATACCTCAAGTGTTAATTATGTATAAGGGTAGAGTTGAAAAGGGCTGCTCAAGATCAGCCCTGTGATCGCTAATCTTGGTTGCCAATTTGATACACCTGGGAAGAGAGAACCTCATCTGAGAAATTGCCCTCTGGCTAGCATTTTCTTTTCCATCTTTCCTTCTTTCCTTCCTTCCTTCCTTTTTTCCTTCCTTCCTTCCTTCCTTTAGTTTTTCAAGACAAGGTTTCTCTGTATAACAGTCCTGGATGTCCTGGAACTCCCTTTGTAGACCAGATTGGCCATGAACTCACTGAGATCCACCTGCCTCTTCCTCACAAGTACTGGGATTAAAGGCTTGTGCCACCGCCACCTGGCATAGCTGTCATTTTCTCAATTGCTATTAAGAAGGAGAGTCAGTACACTGTGGACTGTACCATCTCTAGGCAAGTGGGTCTAAGTCATATAAAAAAGTTAGCTGATTACTTGGTACTCAGGAGGCAGAGGCAAGACCATCCTGGTCTACAAAGTGAGTTCCAGGACAGCCAGGGCTACACAGAGAAACCCGGTCTCAGAAAACCACAAAAAAAGTTAGCTGAGCAAGGCAGCAGAAGCCAGCCGGTAAGCGGTGCTCCTCCACTGGCTTTTGCTCCAAGGATCTTCCTTCAGTGATGGACTGTAACCTGAAAACTGAAACAAACCATTTTCCCATTTTCTCCCCAACTTCCTTTTGGTCATTGTGCTTCTCACGACAAAACAGGATAGCCTAATTTTACAGATGGAAAAGTCTATGGTCAAAAGTGCTAAGAGGCTTGTTTAAAATCAACTATACATGAGGCAGTTTTTTCTAGAACTCAGACCTCCAAACTGGCTGGTCTAAGAATCTCTCCACTTCATTGAACTCTTCAGCTGCTATTATTTCCTGCTTCCATGAATACAGATACCATATAAAATACCAGTTCCCATTCACTGGGAAGATTGCTTTTCCCTCACGAGCCTTCATGTCTGCCTTCACTCTTCTGCGCTTCTTCCATCTTCAGGGGTTACCCTCTAACCAGCTCCTCCAGGTTTCCCAAACCCATGTGCCATTTTACCTCATCCCCTACTTATTCCCGTATGTGATACTTTAGCTCAAGCGAGAGAGCCACACACAGAGTTAACCTCACACAAGACAATTTTTTTTTATTGAGTTTCACATAGAAAATAAGACATGATGTTCTTGGCTCATTAATTACAAGAGCAAAGTTTATTTATTTTTTTAAAGAAAAAGAACTCTACTTGGCTTTCCCACATATCTTTGCCTCTTGTCTGGACATCATCTTAGATGTTTATCTCTTCCTGCTCTGAAGAAAAATATTTTAAAGCATTTGCTTTGAAAATAGTTGATATAAAATGTGCTTCTATTGGGTTATTAAAATAAGATGATGGTGTTCAAAGACAAGAGTGCTTATCACTGGCCACCCTGACTTTCCCATTGGATCATCATTGATCTAATTAATCTCTGGTCCTCCATTCAAAATAGTGGAATGTAGGCTAACTAGAAGTCACCTAGGAGGCTTCTAGTAGCCTATTCACAATTTAATATAGTGCAGGCCTCATCCCAGAAGTAGACTGCGCAATGGAGACTAAGAAGCTGGGTTTTGAAAATATCCTCAGGTTATGCTCGCTGCCCAATAGTTAGGTTTGAATATCTATGATATAGGCTGATGCCTCACTGTGCAGACTCAAAAGTTGAGGGACAGTTGTATAATTGAAAAATTATCAATTCTCAAATTCAGAATTCTTTTGCAGCTGGTTTGCTGGGAATATCTCCAGGTCACAATCTGAGCAATTACTGAGACAAAAGGTAAATTGTTCTTCTTTTTCCTCAGTGTGTGTGTGTGTGTGTGTGTGTGTGTGTGTGTGTGCATTCCTACCAATAGGCTACACCTTCAACCCAAGAATATCTGTCTCTGACTGGGCCCGGGGTGAATGCATTTTTCTGAAAAACATTATAGTTAGTGTTGCAACTCATCATGGCATTGATTGTCCACCCTTTGCGTTACGAGGGTCTCCTGTCACCTTACCTATGGCTGTATAATAAACTACCTCAAGTTGTAGGTGGCACTCTAGTCGCTGAGTGGCTTACTGTCCTTCTGCCATGTACTCAATAACCTTTTCTTTAAAAATAAACCACTGCAACACTTAGTGGCTTCAAACAAGATTCCGGATTTCTCGCAGTTGTGCACGGCAGCTGAGCCAGTTCCATGTCTTGCTGATGGATGGCTGAGGGTGGGTAGTTGAGAATGCCAACCAGAGTGCCACAGTCCTTCCCTTCACAGCCTCTCCAGTCTCTGTTTGTATTCTCTTCACAGAATAGAAAACCTTCCAAAAGGATAAACTCAGCCATGAAGTACTTAGGGACTCTCTGCTTTGGCAGCATTGGCTACTGTCCCATTGGCTATAGCAAGTCACGTGATCCATTCCAAAGTCAAGGTGGGAGGAGATTATCACAGAGTCACAAATAGGAGAGATGATTTCACTTTTCAGGACTGCAGGTGGAACCCATATGCTAGCATATGCTAGGCATGCTGTCTTTGTTCCTTACTATTGCTGTAAAGGGAGACCATGACCAAGGCAACTAAACAAGAGAAAGAAGAAGTTTATTAGGGTCTTGCTTACAGTTCCTGAGGGTTAATCCATGACCATCTTGGTGGAGAACATGGCAGCAGGCAGGCAGGCATGATACTGGAACAATAGCCGAGAGCTTACATGTTAAGACAATGACCATGAGACCGAGAGCCAACTCGAATGATGTGGACTTTTAAAACCTCACCCCCACCACCCCAAGTGACACAGCTCCCCCAACAAGACCATATTTCCTAATGCTTCCCAAACAGTCCATCACCTCGAAACCAAGCATTCAAATATTTGAGCCAATGGGGAGCAATCTCATTCAAAATAACACACATGCCCTCTACTACTGAGCTATACACCCTAAGTCCAAAAAAATGACTTAATGTGGATTGTTGATGTGATTATTTTCCTCAGCTGGTCTTTACTGCTCATTAGCACCTAAACCCGAGCATAGCAGATGTGATATGGAATTAATTTACTTGATTTTATTGCTAATTGGTAGGAACGTGCCCATAGGAAATTCTTTTCATCTATGAAATTGATACTTTGGTAGAGTTCAGCCTAATAAAATACTAAATACACAAATTACATTCTGAGACGTTCTTAACAGAATGTGATAGATTACTTGGCAAATTGTTATATCCATGGTTTATTGTGCTTCTTATGAACTTGGCCCTAGTTAAAATTGGAACAAACCTTGCAAAAGACAAAGGGTAGAACTTTAGCAAAGCATCTATTCTTCGTTGCTAATTTTCTCAAACATTTCCAGAATATGATTATAGTGGCGTGTGTGTGTGTGTTCACAAATTTTATTTCTCAAACAGGAAAATGTTAAGCTTCCATAAGTATGAAATAAAACAAAACTTTTAGAGAGTTGCCAATTATCTAGAGAAGAAGCGTTCACACAGGATGGATCTGTAAAGACAATGACTTGGACCCAGGCGGTGGTGGCACATGCCTTTAATCCCAGCACTCAGAAGGCATAGGCAGGAGGATCTCTGTGAGTATGAGACCAGCCTGGTCTATAGAGCTAGTTCCGGGACAGCCAGGACTACACAGAGAAAAGCCCTGTCTAAAAAAAAAAAAAAGAAAAGAAAAGAAAAGAAAAAGATACGGACTTGGGTGAGGATAAAATTCTACGCTCCAGCACTTTGCTTAGCAAAGGTGGGGTCCTGAGTTCCATCCCATGTCCCAAAAAAGAAAGAGGAAGGGAGGGAAAGAGGAAAAGGAGGAAAGAATTGATTGAGAAAAGGAAGAAAGCTAAGCTGAGGGACAGCCCGTCTGTGTCAACTCTTGGGTAACCTGTTCCTTTGGTGGCATTTAAAGTGGATGGAAAGTATTTTTTTCCTTACTGCCTACATAAAAATCACTTTCAAAAATAACAAAAATGACTTGTCCTTTTCAGGGAAAAGAAGGAGCCTTTATGGTGAGAAATTCCAGCCAGGCGGGAATGTACACCGTGTCCTTATTTAGTAAGGCTGTGAAGTAAGTACAATGTAGGTTTATGTCTTTTAGCATCCTTGTGACTGTTGTTTGAAAACGGTGACCACTTAGTCATATTTTGAGATATGACACCACTCTTGAACTTCAGAATTTGGGATCAAAGTATTTGCATTGAATCTAGCCATTAGCTATTGCCTTTTTCCCCTCTAATTGCAAACAGCCGTGCTCTGAGTGACCCTCTCCTGTCCACTCCAGACGATGTGAACTCAACACACCTCCGTACACATTAATTGAAACAGCAGCCTGAGATCCTTGTCCCAAGAAGAGCACTTCTAAATAAAAAAAAACAAACTTGGCTGCTGAGCTGAGACGCTCGCCCCAGTGCCCCGTTCTCAGTAAGCCTTTTCTGTGGGTTGAATCCTATGCTTTGCCGCCTTCTCCGAGTAGCTTCCCTCTCACTGTGGCCCTTTGCGGGTGAGAGTTCTAGGTCAAAGTCAGCTGCCTTGGCATTTCAGGCCTTTATGATGTTGAGCGATTTTCTTCCCTGCTTTGGGCCTGAACTTCCTCATGTGGAAGGGATTCGTCATAGTGATTTTTAATGCATTCAAAGCAACAAGGTGGTGTTAAATGAAACAGCAATGGTCGCTGCAAAGTAGGCCTGTGACCAGGTACACATAATTAAAATTACTTCCCACATTCACACCCACAGTGTCCATCAAACAGGAAGCCACAGTATTTAAATTCACCCACCTAACAATGACTTTGAGGTGGCCAAATGTAGACCAGAATCTTTAATTAAAGTGATACAATTTCGTATAGCTTAGTAGCCATAGTTCAGTGACTTTGGATTGCCACGCGAGGGCTTGCGATCTAATTACTAGCGACTTGAATGTCTTTTAATGTTTTAACAGTGCTAGTAAATATGTATGGGTTTACCTTTTTAAAAACGATTTTGATGTTCACTGAATGAAATAACGCACATATTAGATTAGGATAATGTCTGGCACATAGTAACACCCAATTAAGAAGCAGTTACTGTTTCTGGTGTTGTTGAAAAAGTACTTTAGCTTCCGCTTACATGCCTGACAAGCCTCAGGTGTGTAAGACTTTTGAGAGCCGCCTACTAAAGTCATCGTCAGCAGAAACCCCCTCCAGAAGTTGGTTTTCTTGAGACAGAGCCTCACTACGTAGCCTCCAACTCTTGAGCCTCCCACCTTTGTCTCCCCAGGGCTGGGATTATAGGCACGCATCTTCCAGAGTTTTATAAGTCACTTTCTCAAGGGCCAGTACCTCTTTTAGTTCTTGTAAAGCCCCTCAGTAGTAAACAAGAAAACTGTTTTTATTTGTCCCTTCACGCATGAGGAGATTGGGGTTCAAAGGGAGCTCTAAAAATGCAGTCTGTGAAACTGAATAAGCACCCAAACTGAAGGTACACCGCCAACAAACAAATAACCAAGCCATATTTCCTTATAATATATGTGTCTGGGAAACCTTCAGTGTTTTGGCGATGGGGTCAGACCAATGCTTAGTTGATTTGGACCATTTAAAAGAAATATTTCTTAACAGCTAGATTGAATGGCTTGTGTCGACGAGTGCCCCATCCCACAGAGCGTATGCATGTACTTGTAATAGATGATGATGAAGGTATTTATTTTGAGATTTGTTTTACAGCATACCTACATCCAACTTGAAATAATAGAGTATATCTTGAATGATCTTACATTGTTTGCCAATACCAGAATCCATGTATCTAATAAGCATATATACTATATTTTACATGGTCATTGGCTGAAACAAATCCAATAACTAGAGAACATTCTGTTCACTTAGTGTCAAAACAGCTGTGGCCCTCTGGCTAGAGCCAAATGCAATGTCAAATGTCTTCCCTTTCAAGCTTCATTCCCCCAGATTCATTTTTTGAAGCTGATCCAGCAGAAAATTATCAAATAGATAAGGAATTAAATGAAAGCAATAGCCTTTTTAAAAAGTAGTTTTGTAGGTATATCCATTTGGACTGGGAAAGCAAAACTCTTTCATGAAATGTCATCAGCTTATACTAACACCAAAAGCAGGTCAGTCATTTGCAGCAAAGGGAAATATCCTCTCTTCTCCTCTTTTTTTTAAATTGTAGTTTTTAACTTGGTTTGTATTACAATAAGAACAATTCATTCATTGATAAATTTGTTCTTGAGTGGCAAGTAGAGCTCATATGCGCGTGCGCGCACACAGACACACACACCATAATCTCATCCGATCTTTATATAAACCAGAGGAGTTAGCAAGTGACTATTAGAACTGAACTCTAAAATCTAAGACAGACATGTTATTCCTGGTTGGCCTGAGTTGTTGTGCGTGAACTCATCCCAATATTTTGGAACCGGAAGGAAAGAAGAAAATGATTTACATGGAAAGCATGCACAATGTAGTTATTGGATTATGGCACAACCCGGCACAGAGCAGACACCTGCTAAGCTGATGGTAACAATAGTATTGTTGCTGCTCGGAACGAGGAGGCCTAGATGATGGATTTAAGCATGTCTCCGTGCTTTTCTTCCTGCATGCCCCACTCCCAAAGGAGCTCTAGGGTGATGATACCCACAACCTAATCACCTTCGCCCACACAGTTTTCTCCCCCATTATTATTGTAAAAGAGAATTAATGTTCTCACATGATCCTAAAGAACTCCAAGGCTCGTAGCCATCACAAACAGATTCTGTCGATTTTATTTTTATACTCACTAAGGAACAGTAACATAAATTTTTCCAAAAATATTATTATAATGAATTATCAAACTGTGCTACTGGAGACTCATGTATGGATGTTAGAGAAAAAATTTGTGCAAGTCCGTTCTCTCTTTCAACCATGCGGAACTGAACTCAGCTTGCTATGATTGGCTGCAGGTACCTTTCTTGGCTTGGCCAGGTTACTAGCACCTAAAGTTCAAATTTTCTGTGCATGAATTTTATATATGCATAAAGGACACACCAAGTTCAGAGAGGATCCCTTGGCCATCATTACTGCTTGTCAGGGATGCTTGCTGAGAAGCGGCAGATGTCGTCTGAATAAGTATCCCTGGTTTCCTGCTCCAACATTTGTCAATAGACTCAAAATAATTATGTGTTCATTAGTTCATCCAAAGCTTACTGTTTAAACCTTCTAACGTCGTCTTTCTTCCTTACTAGTGATAAAAAAGGAACTGTCAAACATTACCATGTGCATACTAATGCCGAGAATAAGCTCTACCTGGCCGAGAACTACTGCTTCGATTCCATCTCAAAGCTCATACACTATCACCAGCACAACTCAGCAGGTAACTTAGTCCAGGTTTTCCTGGATGGGCCCTCACATATAAATGGCCGATTTTTGGATACCATCGCTCGCCTTAATATTCTTGATTAATAGGATACCAAGAAATGAGGAGGAGATGCTATCAATCGCTGTCTGGTTCAATTTGTAGCTCACACCGCCTCAAATATAATATGATACACTCTATAAAACTAAAAGGAAAGAAGTCAAATAAGCTGAATTACTTAAAATGAAAAATTCTTTTCTTTAGATTTTTATCTATTTTTTTTTAATTTATTTATTTATGAAGGATTTCTGCCTCATCCCCACAACCGCTTCCCATTTCCCTCCCCCTCCCCCGATCAAGTCCCCCTCCCTCATCTGCTCGAAGAGCAATCAGGGTTCCCTGACCTGTGGGAAGCCCAAGGACTGCCCACCTCTATCCAGGTCTCGTAAGGTGAGCATTCAAACTGCCTAGGCTCCCACAAAGCCAGTACATGCAGTAGGATCAAAAACCCACTGCAATTTTTCTTGAATTCTCAGAATTCCTCATTGTCCGCTATGTTCAGCTAGTCCGGATTTATCCCATGCTTTTTCAGACCTAGGCCAGCTGGCCTTGGTGAGATCCCATTAGAACATCCCCATTGTCTTAGTGTGTGGGTGCACCCCTCGTGGTCCTGAGTTCCTTGCTCGTGCTCCGTCTCCTTCTGCTCCTGATTTGGACCTTGAGATTTCTGTCCGGTGCTCCCGTGTGGGTCTCTGTCTCTGTCTCCTTTCATCGCCTGATGAAGGTTAATATTCCTGAGGATGCCTATGTGTTTGTCTTTGGATTCACCTTATTTAGCTTCTCTAGGAACATGAATTATAAGCTCAATGTCCTGAAGAAGACACCAGAAAATGGAAAGACCTCCCTTGCTCTTGGATTGGGAGGATCAACATAGTAAAAATGGCAATTCTACCAAAAGCAATCTATAGATTCAATGCAATCCCCATCAAAATCCCATCAAAATTCTTCACAGATCTGGAGAAGACAATAATCAACTTTATATGGAAAAACAAAAAACCCAGGATAGCCAAAACAATCTTATACAATAAAGGATTGTCTGGGGGCATTACCATCCCTGACTTCAAACTCTATTACAGAGCTACAGTATTGAAAACAGCTTGGTATTGGCATAAAAACAGAGAAGTCGACCAATGGAATCGAATAGAAGACCCTGACATTAACCCACAAACCTATGAACACCTGATCTTCGATAAAGGAGCTAAAAGTATACAATGGAAAAAAGAGAGCATCTTCAACAAATGGTGCTGGCAAAACTGGATGTCAATCTGTAGAAGAATGAAAATAGATCCATATCTATCACCATGCACAAAACTCAAATCCAAATGGATTAAAGACCTCAATATCAGTCCGAACACACTGAACCTGATAGAAGAGAAAGTGGGAAGTACTCTACAGCACATGGGCACAGGAGACCACTTCCTATGTATAACCCCAGCAGCACAGACACTAAGGGCATCATTGAATAAATGGGACTTCCTGAGGCTGAGAAGCTTCTGTAAAGCAAAGGACACTGTCACTAAGACAAAAAGACAACCCACTGACTGGGAGAAGATCTTCACCAACCCTGCAACTGACAAAGGTTTGATCTCCAAAATATATAAAGAACTCAAGAAACTAGACCGTAAAAGGCTAATCAACCCAATTATAAAATGGGGCACTTATCTATTTTTAATTATGTGTGTGTGCTGGGCAAATGAATGCAGTGCCCACAGAGGGCAGAAGCTGGCATCAGATCCCCCTCGAGCTGTGGTTACAGATGGTTGTGAACCACCTGATGTGGGTGCTGGGAACCAAACTCAGGTTTCCTGAAAGAGCAGTACAATGCTCTTAACCACTGAACCGTCCTTCCAGCCCCCAAAGGAAATTGTTTTAATAAAACTTTGTTTCTAGATTTTCTTTCCTAGCCCATAAAAGCAATCTGATTATAAAATTCAAACATTAGAGGAATGTGCATCATTGGATGGGAATCTCTCCGCACAGGATGGTGTCAATGATGTTTTGTATATGGATAATAATATTTGTTATATAAGAATCACATGTTCATAAACATTATACTTTACAGAGAAAAGATCAATATCCACATATTATACAATTTGTTTTCTTTACTAACCCTGCCTTAGAGGACTTTCCATGCAAATATCCCTTTCTTACCGTGATCTTTTTAACAGCTACGTAGAATTGTATTACATTTTGCAGTAGCCCTCTGGTGATTAGCAGAGGATTATGTGTGATATTTTTGCATTTTAATGGATATTTTATTGCATAGCAATGCATGCATAGCTCTGTACATTTGCTTGGATGATTATACTGCTTGTTTCTAAGACAAAGACTATGAACATTTAAAAATGAGAAATTGTCAAATGGTTTGCAGAAGTGCATGATCCTACTAGTAACAATGTTTTTCATATTCAACAATGTATGATATTGTTTTTTCTCTTAAAACTTTGCTGAAGTAATGAGTATCCCTGTTTTCTGTAATAGTACCTCTGCAAAGGGATATTGTATATGTTGTGTATATGTTTCTGTGTGTGTGTGTGTATGACCATATATGCAGATTGTGTAAAAGCTTGAAATATGTGGTGATTTGAATAAGAATGACCCCCACAGATTCATAGGTTTGAATGCTTGTTCATCAGGAGTGGTACTACTTGACAGAGATTAGTAGGTGTGGCCTTCTTGGATTAGGTGTGCCTGGTTGTAGGAAGTATATCACTGGGGGGTGGACTTTGATGTTTCAAAAGCCTCTCTCTGCCTATGGATCAGAATGTAGCTGTGAGCTACTGCACCAGTGTCTGCCTGCATGTTACCATGCTCCCCACAATGATAATAATGGACTGACCCTCTGAAACTGCAAAGGAGCCCCCAATTAAAAGCTTTCTTCTGTAAGAGCTTCCTTAGTCACGGTGTCTCTTCACAGCAATAGAGCACTGACTAAGACAAGGTCTTGGTGCCTTCCTTGGTTACTCCCCACTTTATTCTTTGAGACAGGATCTCTCACTGAACCTCGAGCTCACTGATTAGCTAGACTGGCTGGCTAGTCGTCTCTAGGGATCTGTTTGTCTTTGCCTTCTCAGTGCCAGAATTAAAGATGTGCACCATGGTGCCAGATTTTTTTCATGGATACTGGGGATGTGAACGCAGGCCCTTATGCTTGAACAGCAAGTGTTTCACTAACTGAGCCATCTTCCAGGTCTCGAACAGTATCCATTACAGGCAGTGACTTGGTGAAATCCCAAGAGTGGGGGGAAATAAACCGTGGGCTTGGCGTCTGAGCACTGCCACCACTTGATTCCAATTCCTTTTGGCTCATGCTTGTATTTTTCTTTCTCTCAAATTTCTTTAATTGTTTATCGTAACCAGTAGCACTTTTGGGAAAGCTATTATACAAACAGTTATCTCTAAATGAACGATTGAACCTTAGAGGATACACAGGATATAAAAAGATATTAAAATGATGATGTAACATTGGGTTTTCTTAATATCATTTCATTAAATCCTCAGTGTGTTAGTGTATTTTATGGTTACACAATGGCTATTACAGCACTAGTTACACATATACATATTTCAAAAGCAGGTGTCAATTTCTAATTCGTTTATTTTTTATTAAATTATTTTATCACAAAGATATTACATTTCTAGTAGAAATCATAAGATATAAAATACTTTTAAAAATAATAATTATTTATCTTACCCAGAGGTTATATGTATATTTTTATATGTGTGCAAATATACATATATTTCTATACGCTTTTGAAAATAAAAACTTCACTATGCATGCTGGTATCTTTATCTGCTGAGTAAAGAGATCATATTGAAAACATTTGGTGGACACTACCAAAAAGAAAACAATTATCTAAAGGAAGGAAGGAAAAACACATATGTGCTAGTTCCGATCAGGAAACCATTGTATGCTTAAGGCAATAATCACTTACTCTTTGGAGTGGTTTCTTTCAAGACACTATAAGCATGACAGCTTTAATGCAACTTTACCATAGCTATATGTTGATGAAAATGGCTTGAGCATTTGACATAATTTAGAAATAGATTTAATTTTAGCATGGTTTGTTTTATATGTAAATATATGTTTCCTATTGAGATTTTAGTCTGATTTCTGTGCTATTTATATGCATATGTAAATGTAGAACTGGAAAAAGACAATTAAATATGAATGAGAAAAAAATTATGCTAAAGATTCCATCTAGCAACTAATCCCTATGGGATTTCATACAAAGTAACTGGCTCGTTTCGATTTTGCTTTGCATTAGTTGACTTTGTTGAGTGAAGTGACTGAATACAAGAATCTGATGAAAATACTAAACATTGTTTCTCTTTCTGCATCACAACACCCCAAATCCCACATTTTCAACTTATTGGGAGAGTGTGGAGTGATTCTGTGTAATATAATATGATGGTAACATGACATTTTGCTGCTGATTCCATTGCAGGCATGATCACACGGCTCCGCCACCCAGTGTCAACCAAGGCCAACAAGGTCCCGATGTCTGTGGCTCTGGGAAGTGGTATGGACACAACTTTGAGCTCTTAAACTCCATTTCTCATCATTTGGGGTTCAAACACCTGTTATTCAATTCTGACTCATTATGGATGACAGCAAGAAGTCCCTGCTCAGACTGCACCAGGGAGAAATTTAGTCTAATTTATTTCATTCATTTATTTTTTTGAAACCGGCTATCCACAACTAACTCTGTGATCTTCCCAGCTTTAGCAAAAATAACTCTCAAATGTTTATTCTTAACAGACATTGCCATTCATCCCCAGCACCTCTTACCTGTCTTTCCTTTTTCTTGACTTCTATGTCTACTCTTATTTGGAGCTCATTATCTGTAGAGTAATAACATCGGCCTTGATCGCAGTTTAATTTGTTTTATATGAAAAATTTAAAAGTAGTTTACAGACCTAAGAACATTAAGCACATTTTTGACATTGTTTCTCTCCAAGACACCCCCAGTTGACCAAAAAAAAATTGACTCCTGTCAAGAACTACAGCTGCTTTGAAAACTCCATTTTCCTGTGATGTGGTCATGATATCAGTTCACTGAGGATTTTGCTCCAAATGATGTCTTAGTGGCCCTCATTTTGTGGACACAAAAAGCTCATTACAGAAGAAATCACTTTGTGAGTTGTTGACATGACTTCTAAAGTTTCTGCCTTGCTTTAATTAGGAGTTTGGGAACTGAAACGAGAAGAGATCGCCCTGTTGAAGGAGCTGGGAAGTGGCCAGTTTGGAGTGGTCCAGTTGGGCAAGTGGAAGGGGCAGTATGATGTGGCTGTAAAGATGATCAAGGAGGGCGCCATGTCAGAAGATGAATTCTTTCAGGAGGCCCAGACCATGATGTAAGTCTCTCCTCAGGAGTGAGATTGTTCACTCTCCACAGAAGAGCATCAACATTAGCAGTCCCTTTCCCTAACATTTGCAAAGCCTGGCCTATGTTGCAATTACAAATATTTAAGACTTATAGTTTAGCCTAACGAGCTGTTAAATAAAATCAATGTTATGCTCCTAATTTGACAAGTTGGCCTGCATAACACCTTGAAATGCCATGTTTGAAGTCAGAATACTTCTGACTCTATTGATAAAGCATCCTTTGGCCTCTGTGCCTTTGAATTCTCTTCTTTTGATCTTTCTCCTGCTCACAACATTGCCCTGTGCTACAAAGGACCTTAATAGTTATGTGTGGGTGGGTACAGCCCTCAGTATATCTAATTTCCCCTTGCATCTCCCACAAACAACTATGTGTTAGCCAATGGTATCACTTAGGAGTAGCATGGCTCACCCTTGAAGAAACAGACTCAAGTACGGTCTTCGGCAGTCCTCGAGTGGGTGAGTCCTTCATCCTTAGAAATGCTTCTAACCCAGGTAAAGCAGCATGGCTGGTCACTCCTTTAGAAAACTAATCAGGAAAGATCAAAAAGTATTATATCAAGGTCTTGGTCAGATGGCTCAGTCAGTAAAGTGCTGGCCTTGCAGCATGAGTTCAATCCCTTGAGCCCATGTAAAAGCAGTGATTCATGCTTGTAATCACAGAATTGGGGAGGAGGAGGCAGGTGGATCTCTGGAGTTCACTGTCCAATCAACCTTGTCTAATTGAGGAATCTAAGGTCTTAATGAGAGACCCTGTCTCACAAACAAGGTCGACGGCTCCTGGGAAGTGACAGCTAAGGTTGACTTCTACCCTTCACCACACACACAAAAGAGTTGAAATTTACAGATTCCACCTACTTTTATTACTGTGAGAAAGACCGTAACCAAAAGCCACTTGGGGAGGAAAGGATTTATTTGCCATATATACCCACATCTATTGAAAAAGCTATTCAACAGTTTTCAGAGACATCTTTATAGGGCCAGTGTCCATTTCCTTGGTGTCCGTTTCCTCCAGTGTCCATGTCCTTGATGATACATTTTAAAGATCAAAGGAGACAGGGAAGTTACAATGATTGCTTCTCCCATAACTGAGGAATTGTTCAGTAGAGATACTACATGAATACGAGCCTTTCATCCGGGCTGTCTTCGTGGGCATGGCACCATGTATTAGCGACCAAGGACATGTCACCACATATTAGCAAGGTCCCTCCAGTACTTGCTTTGTGGCTCTGTTTTCACTCTTGTAAAATAATACATTTTAAACCATCATCCACCATGATCAAGTCAGTTTCATTCCAGAGATACAAGGATAGTTCAACACATGAAAATCTGTCAACGTAATCCACCACATAAACAAACTGAAAAATAAAAACCACATGATCATCTCATTAGATGCTGAAAAAGCTTTTGAAAAAATAAAACATCCATTCATGATAAAGGTCTTGGAGAGAGCAGGGATACAAGGAACATACCTAAACCATAATAAAGGCAATATACAGCAAGCCGACAGCCAACATCAAACTAAATGGAGAGAAACTCCCAGCAATCCCACTGAAATCAGGAACAAGACAAGGTTGTCCACTCTCTCCATATTTATCCAATATGGTTCTTGAGATCCTAGCTAGAGCAATAAGACAACAAAAGGAGATCAAGAGGATACGAATTTGAAAAGAAGAAGTCACACTCTCACTATTTGATGATGATATGATAGTTTACATAAGCAACCCCAAAAATTCTACCAAGGAACTTCTACAGTTCATAAACACTTTCAGTAATGTAGCAGGATACAAGATTAACTCAAAAAATCAGTAGCCCTCCTTTATACAGATGATAAATGGGCTGAGAAAGAAATCAGAGAAACATCACCCTTCACTATAGCCACACATAGCATAAAATATCTTAGAATAACTGTAACCAAACAAGTGGAAGACTTGTATGACAGAACTTTAAAACTTTGAAGAAGGAAATTGAAGAAGACACCAGAAAGTAAAAAGATCTCTCATACTCTTGAGTAGATAGAATTAGCATTGTAAAAATGGCAATCTTACCAAAAGCAATCTACAGATTCAATGCAATGCCCATCAAAATCCTAGCAAAATTCTTCACAGACCTCGAAAGAATGGTACTCAATTTCATATGGAAAAGCAAAAAAAAAAAGCCAAAACAATCCTGTACAATAAAAGAATTTCTGGAGGCATCACAATCACTAACTTCAAACTCTACTACAGAGCTACAGTACTGAAAACAGCCTGGTAGTGAAATAAAAACAGACAGGAGGACCAATGGAACCGAATCAAAGACCCAGATATCAATCCACACACCTTTGAACACCTGATTTTTGACAATGAAGCAAAACATAGCAAATGGAAAAAAGAAAGCATATTTAACAAATGGTGCTGGCATAACTGGATATCAGCATGTAGAAGAATAAGAATAGATTCATATCTATCACCACGCACAAAATTCAAGTACAAATGGATCAAAGACCTTAACATAAAGCTAGCCACACTGAACCTTATAGAAGAGAAAGTGAGAAGTGCACTTGAACACATTGGCACAGGACACTACTTCCTAAATATAACCCCAGCAGAACAGACACTGAGAGAAACAATTAATTAATGGGGCCTCCTGAAACTGAGAAGCTTCTGTAAAGCAAAGGACATGGTCAACAAGACAAATGTCAGCCTACAGAATGGGAAAAGATCTTCACCAACCCCACATCAGACAGAGGTCTGATCTCCAAAGTATACAAAGAACCCAAAAATACGATCATCAAAAGAACAAATAATCCAATAAAAAAAATGGAGTACAGATCTAAACAGGGAACTCTCAACAGAGGAATCTAAAATGGCTGAAAGACACTTAAGGAAACACTCAACATCCTTAGTCATCAGAGAAATGCAAATCAAAACAACTCTGAGATTCCATCTTACACCTGTAAGAATGGCCAAGATCAAAAACACTGATGACAACTTATGCTGGAGAGGTCGTGGGGTAAAGGGAAAACTCCTGTATTGCTGGTGGGAATGCAAGCTGATACAGCCCATTTGGATGTCAGTGTGGTGATTTCTCAGAAAATTAGAAAACAACCTTCCTCAAGATCCAGCAATACCACTTTTGGGTATATATCCAAAGGATGCTCAATTGTGCCACAAGGACATGTGCTCAACTATGTTCATAGCAGCTTTGTTTGTCATAGCCAGAACCTGGAAACAACCTAAATGCTCCCCAGCTGAAGAATGGATAAAGAAAATGTAGTATATTTACACAATGGAGTTTTACACAGCAGAAAAAAAATCATTTTTAAATTTGTGGGCAAATGGATGGATCTAGAAAACATCATATTGAGTGAGGTAACCCAGACACAGAAAGATAATTATCACATGTACTCACTCATAGATGATTTTTAGACATAAAGCAAAGAAAACCAGCCTACCAACCACAATCCCAGAGAACTTAGACAATAATGAGGACACTAAGAGAGACATACATATATCTAATCTACATGGGAAGTAGAAAAAGATCTCCTGAGTAAATTGGGAGCATGGGGACCTTGGGAGAGGGTTGAAGGGGAGGGGAAAGGCAGGGAGGGGAGCAGAGAAAAAATGTAGAGCTCAATAAAAATCAATAAAAAATAATTTTAGAAAGGTCAGAGTAAAAAATAATAATAATACTTTTTTGGTTTGTGGTTTTGCGGCACAGTTTCACTTCATAAGCCAGGGTAGCCTGGAAGTTACTGTGTAGCCCAACTTCACCGTAAATCCCCCATAAGTACAATGAAATATAGGTGTGAGCTATCACATGCTGCTCAAATTAAGTTGTAAGCAATTATTTTTCCTATTCTCATTTTTTCTCAGAACCTAGAAATTATGTGGCTGGTTCTGTCCTTGGTAACAAAACTGTTATAGAAAACTAAAGAAAGCTCCTTTCATAGAGTGTAAAATTCTTTTTCTGAAAAAAAAAAAACTTTCTTGGGTACATGGTATAGCTGGTGTCTCTGGTAAAATATTAAAATGCATTTTTGTCATTAAAAAGTACTGTAATCTGTAAAATTGATCCAAGCTATGGGGAGGCAGAAACAGAAGCACTCCTGAGGCTCACTGACCAGTCAGCCTATGCTGTCTGGCAAGTTTCAGGCCAGTTAAAGACCCCATCTCAAAGGAGATCGGTGGCCTTTCTGAAGATGATATCTGAGATTGTCCTTTGGCCTCCACACAGAAACATACATGCAAATGGACACACACACACAGACACACACACACACCAGCATTTTTTAAAAATCAAAAAAGGAAGATAGAACCAAAAAAGATATAAAAAAGAGAGATTATGTGAAGTCTCACTTCACATTTTATGTTGTATTTACACCCTTCAAATTATAATACTTCAACCCACGCCACTATCCTGATTTTTGGGGGTAGAGGCGAACACAGCATGTCCAGACTGAGTGCGCTGCAGAGTGGCCGCCAGTATCAGATCTGAGGCAAGAACACTGTTTCCTTTCGTGCCTCCAAAAATTGTCCTGTTCGAACAAAATCTGAAGCTCCCAGCTCTCTTTCTCTGTTCAGGTAGAGGGGATGAGAATCTGTTCGTCCTTGGCCAAGCCATCTTGAAAATGAACTTTACAAACCTATTCTTTTACAGGAAACTCAGCCATCCCAAGCTGGTTAAATTCTATGGAGTATGTTCGAAGAAATACCCCATCTACATAGTAACTGAGTATATAACCAACGGTTGCTTGCTTAGTTACCTGAAGAGTCATGGGAAGGGACTGGAAACCTCCCAGCTCTTGGAAATGTGCTACGATGTCTGTGAAGGCATGGCCTTCTTGGAGAGCCACCAGTTCATACATCGGGATTTGGTAAGGCAAGCCTCCGGCAGGTGGATGACGTAAGAGGACGTAGCCCGCAGTTCCCTCGTCCAGGGATAGGGCCGCTGAGAGGTCTGACAAAGAGGGATGGATTCCTTGCTTTTACTCCTGTGAGCATGTAATAGTTTTACAATCGAAAGATCACCATCTTAGTGAAATATTTGAAACTCGGGAAGGTCAGAGTCAAGTGAGGCATGAGGATCTCTGTAGCTACCTGCGCTGTGGTGTGAAGAACAGATGGAAAGACGTGGGTCAGTTCACTGTTTCTCAAGGCCACTAAACCGAAGCTAACCTTTACTCTGAAAAAGAGTTTAGTGCTAAAGCGGCGACTTGATATAATAACTGAAAATACAAAAGAATTAGACGGAAAGGGAAGTGTGTGTTTGGCTTGGTGTGAGAGTTCTGAGTACTGTTTGGTATGCACTGGCCTTTAACTTCAGAGATTTTCTTTGCTGAAAAGCGAGCATCCTGCACACACCCGGCCAATGCATCCCCTAAGTCCTGGGGGTAGTGTGCACAACTCCGAGCATCTAAGAATGCACAGGATCTACTTACTGGAAGGCTCTCTCCTTGCTGAGCTGAGATTCTGTGTTCAAGTATATTGTCAATCAGTTCAGATGCTTGGGTAGACAGACTTATGCCAGCGCGTTTTCATTTTGAAAAATTGAAAATTCCAGGGGATTTTTAAAAAAATCTTTCTGAGTAATTGGGGTTGTGATAGGCTGTGTTGGGTTTGGCTGAAAATGAAGCTGAGGAGAAGAAAATGGCTGAGTCTTTGATATGAGGAGATTCTTGGTTGCTTTTACCACTTGAAGATTTTGCTTTCCCTCCCAAGGCTGCTCGGAACTGTTTGGTGGACAGTGACCTCTCTGTGAAAGTCTCAGACTTTGGAATGACAAGGTGAGCCAGTGATGTCCCCAAACAGCTTTTCTTTCTACAATGCTGGCATTTGGGAGGTAGAGGAAGAAGATCAGGAGATCACGAGACCTTGTCTCAGGAATAGAGAAACAGAACAAATAAAAAATTAGCTAGAAAACTGAAGCGTTCAGCAGACTATGGATGTTCTATGTCCTTCGTTGGCCTAGCTGATGGGGGTAGGCCATGGAGGCAATGCTGGCCAATAAAGGTCTTCCCACTGTGTGTCTTAATGTCTGTGATGATGTTTCCCTACAGATACGTTCTTGATGACCAGTATGTCAGTTCAGTAGGAACCAAGTTTCCAGTCAAGTGGTCGGCCCCAGAGGTGTTTCACTACTTCAAATACAGCAGCAAGTCAGACGTATGGGCGTTCGGTAAGGAAGTAACCACACAGCACCCAGCCCCATTTCATAAGTCAGCTTCCACAACAGGAAACCACAAGGACAGCAACATCCATTTGAAAAAGAAGCCCGAGTCTTTACAAAATTCCACACGCGGTGTGAGACAAGCAAGCGGTTGAAAAAGGCCATTTCCTTCCTTGGGTTCGGTGTTAGGAAGTCTTATGCACATCCATAATTTACATCATGTTAGCATAAGCCTGAAGAGTCAAGGGACTTAGGAGCTATTCCGATGAAACTTTCAAATGGTTTTGCTCTGTTTTTTTAACAAACAAACAAACAAACAAACAGGGTTTTGTTATGTAACCCAGGCTAGGCTCAAACTCATGTTCCTCCTACCTCCTTAGCCTCTCAAGAGCTAGGATTCCGGGTGTGTACCACTTCTAGCCTCAGAGAGTTTTGTGAAGGAATCGTTAAAATTTAAATCTCAGTCCAAAGGTTGGAAGACTTAAATATAGACCACTGTTTATGGGCATGAGGGTAGCTATGGTAACTGTTCTAATGGGTTCTAATGGGCAGGGCCTTTGGGAAACCCTTAATGTAAATAGTAGACTTGACCCTGTGCTGTCTTTGGCTTTGTAAGTCTTCTTTCCTTTCCTTTAAGTAACACCTGGCAGAACTAACTTAGCAAAAGAAATGATATATGTTTGGCACATGGTGTTGAAGGTTCCAGTCTGCACTCTGACGCATTGTTCGGTGTCTGTGGTGAGGTGCTCAGGGACAGAGCAGAGGCTGGGACAGGAGCAAAGCTGCTCGCCTTGTGAACAAGAGGAAGAGGAGAGATAGCAAGGAGATGCTGCTGTCTCATCTTCCCTTCAGGAAATTCTCCACAGGACTGTAAGGTCTCTTCTATTTCCCACACCTCAAAGGCACCAGGCTGGGAGTCAAGCCTCCAAACCGTAGCAAACACACTTACCTTGTTTCAAGTCATCTTGCTAAAATTAGTGTTTTAGATCAGGATTTGGGAAACCACAGTCCTGGACGAAACTAGGTGCCCTGTTTCTGTAAATAAAGTTTTATTGACCACAGGCATGACCATTCATTTCCAGGTTGTCTGTGGCTGATTTTGAGCTAAAACAGAGCAAGTAATTGGCACAGATACCATTTGACTCACAGTCTAAGATACTTACCATCTCATATTTCTATAGAAATTTGATACCCACTATTTTCTTAAAATGTTTAGATTAAAATTTACTCTCTCAAGCTACATGAGAGGACACACCTGTAGTCCTGGGCCTCAGGTGCTGAGGCAGGAGGATCATGAGTTCTAGGCCAGGCTGAGGAACTTAACAAGACCTGTCTCAGGACAATAGCAAAAGTTTGATTAGTTGTGTTGGTTGGGTCAGCAGTATAACTCTGAGGCAAAGCATTTGCCTTGGGTGTTCAAGGCCCTGGTTTGATCCTAGCACTGCAAAAACAGACAAACTAACAAAAACAAAAGAAGACAAGCCAAATTCTGTAGAAGTGATTATGAAACAGTAAAAAAAAATTGTGTAAGTTGTGATTCTGTCAATTGTCAGAGTTTTTAAAAGTTAAATTTATTTTTTATATTTTATATTTATATTTTTATAAATATATTATAAATTTTATATTTATATTTTAAAATTGGGGTTTTTAAAAGTATGTCAATAGAATCATGACTGTTCTCAACAACTGTCTGGTGGGTCCATGATAAGTAAGTCAAATTCTTGACAAATAACAAGGTAGAACAAATATAACCAAGAAATATTTCAAGCTTGTCTTAGTCCATAAGTGCAATTTCATTTACCATGTAACACACGCAAGACCACTTGGGGAAATAAAACTTTAGTTATCAGTTTATTTTTCTGTTCCAACTAGACATTAGAAATAAATATTCCCTTTCAAAAAGTATAAAGGTAACCACATGGGCATCCCACAAGGCAAAGTAACACAGATATTGCTTTTTGGTTAAGTTTGGCCCTTGTTGTCAAGACTAGTTTCATATCTATGTACCAACTGATATGCCTTCTGACTAGTATTCTTGAAATCTGTAACCTCATTCAATAGTTACAACTTGTTTTTGACTGGAGGCAGCATTGCCCAACCTGATAATCCACCTCATGAAACAATCGAGTTGCAGTTGTCTTCCGGCTGTGGACAGATAGTAAATCTATTCTTAAACCATTTACTCCTGCTATGGATATTCAAAATGAATTGGGGCTTCTGAAAGCCCCTCTCAAAGAAAACCCTCCCTCCCCCAGTTATTTTATGTGGTGCTACCAGGCTTGGAATGCATGAGCAACCTTACCAAGAGAGAGTTGGGAGGGAGTCTCACTCTTTTGTGGAACTGGTTTAGAATATGTGTTTAAAGGAAGAAACATCACAAAGCGGAAGACTGCTTAGTTTACATAAACTCTGTAGCCTATAACTCAAAGTTTGGCGTTTGAGAGCAATTGTCTTCTTTCTGAATATGTGTGTTGTCCAGGGTTTTGAACCTGGCTAATTGTTTAAAGCAGTGGTTCTCGACTTCTTTGGGGGTCGACTAACCCTTTCACAGGGGTCACATATCAGCTATCCTATATATCAGATATTTGCATTATGATTCATAACAGTAGCAAAATTATAGTTATGAAGTAGCAATGAAACTAATCGTATGGTTGGGGGGGGTCATCATAACATGAGGAACTTTATTAAAGGGCACAGCATTAGGAAGACTGAGAAGCACTGGTTTAGCCTCTGTGTCCCTTGGAGAGGATGGGCAGGCGAGCCTTGAGTGCATGGAGTGGGGGATGGGTCTGAAGAAATACAGGAACACCTAGACTGCAGAAGTGATACTCAAAGCCCACCATCCATGCCCCCATGCCCTCCCCTTTTCACTAGGCCTTGTTTCCCAGAAATCCCTTGCTCCAGCTCATGGCCTTCTGGTCCTGTGATAGGAAGTTCCTTCCACAAGCCCTGGGCCTTCTGACACTGGCACTCTTTCTTTTCTGTCTGCTGGGGCTGTCCCCGGATGCACTACAGGGATCCTGATGTGGGAGGTGTTTAGTCTGGGGAAGCAACCCTATGACTTATATGATAACTCCGAGGTGGTTGTGAAGGTCTCCCAGGGCCACAGACTCTACCGGCCCCAGCTGGCATCCGACACCATCTACCAAATCATGTACAGCTGCTGGCATGAGGCAAGTATACCCCCTAAGCAGGCCAGAACTGGGCTTGCGGGGGGGGGGTTCGCTGGAGGTGAGGGAAAGTGCCTGTCACAGAGAAGTTGGGAGCGGCTCTGGATCATGTTTGTTTATAATGTAAAAAAAAAAAAATCAAGGCCTGGAGAGATGGCTCAATGGTTAAGAGCACTGGTTGCTCTTCCAGAGGTCCTGAGTTCAATTTCCAGCACCCACATGGTGGCTCCCAAACATCTGTAGTGGGATCTGACACCCTATCCTGGCAGAAAGTCAATAAATAAATAAATAAATAAATCGTAAAAAAAAATCAAGGCAGTTGACAGTTTACTGAAGAACCGATGGCACTGTTGTAAGAACTTTATAAATATGAGCTCATCAGAAACCACCCCAGTGCATAGGGTGAGGAAATAGGAACCCAGAGAGGTTAAGTAGCTTACCTGAAGTCACACAGTTATTACCGAGGCAGCCTGGCTGCTGCCAGTGTCTTCACTATTTTTTTTTCTTTTTTTAACATTTGTTTGTTTGGTTGTTTGGTTGGTTGGTTTAGTTTGGCTCTGTTTGTTTTATTTTTCTAGAGAAGGTTTCTCTGTGTGGCCCTGGTCTATCCTGGAACGCGGGCTGTAGACAAGGCTGGCCTCAAACTCAGAAATCTGCCTGCCTCAGCCTCCTGAGTGCTGGGATTAAAGGTGTGCACCACCACTTCCCAGCTATCTTGCTTTTGTTTTTGTTTTTGAGATTATAATTACATTTCTCCTTTGTCTTTCCTCCCTCAACATCTTTCCATATATCCCCCTTCAAATTCATGGCTTCATCTTCCACTTATTGTTATTACATGCACATATGTATATGTATATACATATACAGTCTTAAATATAACCTGTTTAGTCATGTAAAGTTGCTTGTATGTATGTTTTCAGGGCTGACTGTTTGGCAACCAATTGGTGTGCTCTTCCCTGGGGAAGGCCGCCCCTCCCACTCCCAGCTTTCCTCAGTTACCTAGAGATTTTTGCGTGGGGTTGAGGCCTCACTCTTAACAAAACTATAAAATCTCTGCTCAACCCAAAGCTGCATGATAGCAACATCTAATCACATACACAAAGCACCTGAAAGGCGGCTTCTTCTTCTTCTCTTCTCTTCTTCTTCTTCTTCTTCTTCTTCTTCTTCTTCTTCTTCTTCTTCTTCTTCTTTTTCTTCTTCTTCTTCCTCTTCTTCTTCTTCTTCTTCTTCTTCTTCTTCTTCTTCTTCTTCTTCTTCTTCTTCTTCTTCTTCTTCTTCTTCTTCTTCCCCCCACCCCACCTTCGAGTGCCCAAAGCACCAAATAACTTGAAGTGGATGTGGGCCTAAAATGGAGGCAATTCCATCACAAATAGCTTTAGCTTTGATGTTTAAACAACTAACTGGGGCTGTCAGGTCTGAGGTTCCACTATTTCCTTTACTGACCCCAAAGTCTTCTCACATGTACACACACTGTGTGGGGGTAGGGGGCTGTGCGGCAAACATCAAGAAGATCATAATTATGTTCCCAAATGAAAAAAATAAAACAGAAAGGAACATGTAGCTCATAGAAAGGAGAGCAGCTTCCTGAATGCACTGGTGTCTGAGCCAAATTGGGAATTCTCCTCAAACTTCCCTCGGTATGTGCATAGAGATGGTGCCCAAGTGTGTCCTAATGAGAACAGCACCACACAAAGGTGTGGAAGCTGGCCGCAGGCACACTGTTCTCAGCTAGAGCTGTTGTCGGAACGACTGAAAATAAATAAGTCTGCTCGAGGTTGTGTACCCTGAAGAAGAGGAAGAGGAGGAGGACAGGGAGGAAAAGGAAGAGAGATTCGAGTTTTATATGTATTGTGGAGCTGTTGAAACATCTTGAGCAGTACGAAAATGAAACTTTAGAAATATTTATTTTTATTCTATTGTGTTTCTTATAAATAGCATGAACTATGCATACAGTTTTATAATGTTTGTCCAGTTGTTGGAAGCACTGTTTGCTAAAAGACCATCAAGAGATAAGGCGCCACCTTAACAGCAGTGAGAGGCCGTGCTAATATTATCCTACGTTTCCATGCAGAATAATAGTGATTTATTTTGGAACTTCCTCTTCTGTGGTCTAGTCTTTCTATGCCAGCACCATACTATCTTAATTATACCCTGGCACATAGCAAGTGAAGTATTCTGCAATGTTAAAGTATCATGTATTATAGTTTATTGTACTTTACAGCTTCCTAGCTATTTCACAAATTCATAATCTGTGAAATAAATTCATCTAGCTTAAGAGAAACCCATTCACATCCTTAAGACTGTATTTCCTTTTTATGTTAACTGGAGACATTCTGCATCTCCATGACACTGACATGCCCTGCTGGAGGGCAAAGGAGAGTTGTTTCTCAATATATGTTACAATCTTCATGTGTACCTTTTCAACTTTTTCCTTGTTTGGAGGTTCACTTTTAAGAATCTGATTTTGGTATTGCCTCTGTTATAAATGATGTGTTCCCTTCCATCATATTTTCAGACTGGTTACTTTTGGATATTTAATTTTATTTGTTATTTTTTTTACCCTGCCCACCTATCAAAATCCTTTCTTTTTCATGGAAGTCTGTAGTTAGTCCTCTTTTATTTCTCAGCATATAATTATGTTTCCTTTGCTAATTCTTGGGTCTGGTTTTTGCTTTCTGGGTGCACGGATGAGTAATTTCAACATGATCTTAAGAATAGTGAATACAGAAGTCACACTTGCCTTATTCCTAATCTCCGTGGAAAGGTCTATGGTGTTTCCACATTTCAAAAGGCACTATCAGTGAGTGTGGTACACATTCCACGTTCCTTGAATTGTAGCAATTAGGAGGCAGGGGCAGAGCAAATCTCTATAAGTTTGAGGTCAGCCTAGTCTATATATATCAAATTCCAGGTCAGGGCTACTCAGTGAGACCCTCTCTCAAACGAAAAAGAATGTCACTCACATTAGGACTGAAGTATGAGTGTTTTATATATTGTTTGTTTGTGTGTGTGTGTGTGTGTGTGTGTGTGTGCATTGTGAATGTAGGTATTCTGCTGCCATGGTAAGTCTGTGTCTGGTGTCAGTCCTTACCATCCACCTTGCTTGATACAGAATCTCCTTTGCTGTTGTATATACCAAACAAGTTGACCTGTGAGTTCCCAGGCATCCTCCTGCCTCCAATTCCCATTTTGCCATAGGAGGGCTGACATCACAGAGACTCTTGTCACATAGCTGGCTTTTATGTGAGTTTTGAAAATTGGAACTTGTAGGGCAAGTGCTTTTACCCACCTCAACCCTATATTGTTGTTTGTCATTTAAATTTTTGAGTAAGGGTCTCATGTAGCCCAGGCTGGCCTCAAACTTGCTGAATAGCTGGGAAAGACTTTGAACATTTGATCCTCCTGCCTCTTCCTCCCAAATCCTCAGATTACAGATGTGTGCCACGCACCTGGTTAACGTGGTGCAGAGAACCAAAGCTAGGGTGTCCTGCATGCCAGGCAAGCACGTTGCCAGCTGAGTCACACCCCCGGCCCCAATATTGTTCCTTTGAATGAAAACTTTGATTATCTAACACTTCAGGGTTCTCTTTTGTTTAGCTTCCAGAAAAGCGGCCCACATTTCAGCAGCTCCTATCTGCCATCGAACCACTTCGGGAACAAGATAAACCATGAAGAGAAACTTTGGAATACTGAAGGGAATGAGTATAAACGTTGACCAACCCTCTCACTCTTTTTTAGGGAAGTAGAAAGGCACAATGTGATTTAGCTAGTTAATAATGTCTGATGTGTTGTTTATCTCTTACATTAGTTACTAAAAAGGGAGAAAACAAGGTATTTCCTTGAAATTTTGATCGAATTGTTCATTTTGCTTGTGCTATGTTTTATGTACTACTCCCCAGGTTATGGTAGACATCCATTTCTAGATTGCAGTTTGGGAAGGGTGTGTCTTGTGTGTAAAGATGGAGCAGAACTGAAAAGATGATTTGTTAAGAACTCACTTTGTCTCTGTTGGCACAAGTGTGATAATTAAATATCCTTCCAAGAACAGGAATCTGTGTACATTTGCCTCTGTATGAGAAAGCTCTCCAGCGTTTGAATACTTGGTCCCCAGTTTGTGGCATTGTTTGGGGGAAGCTTAGGAGGTGTGGCCTTGGTGGAGGAATTATGTCAATGGGGGCAGGCTTTATTTGTAGTTTGCTCTCTCTGCTTCTTGCTTGCAGTTCAAGATATGATGGAGGAAGGTCATTGGCTAATAAAGGCACTGCCCTGGCCCATTTTATTGGTTAGAGGATAGGTGGGAGGAGTAAACAGAACAGAACGCTGGGAGGAAGAGGAAGTGAGGTCAGAGACTCCACAGCTCTCTCGGGAGCAGACGCCTTAGGGAGACGCCATACTCCCAGCTCCCAGGCAGACACACGCCATGAAGCTCGACCCAGGATGGACTAGGCTAGAATCTCCCCGGTAAGCGCACCTTGGGGTGCTACACACAGATGATTAGGAATGGGCTAAATTAATATGTGAGAATTAGCCTAGAAGAGAATGGGCCAAGCAGTGATTAAAAGAATACAGTTTGTGTGTTGTTATTTCGGAGCATAAGCTAGCCATGTGGGCGGCCAGGTGTGGGGGACGCAGCCCTGCCGCCCCATATTACTACATATGGCGCCCACGTGGACAACTGCTTCCACATAAAGCCTGAGACAGCTTGGGAAGTAATTCTAGAACAAAATGTAAGCATTGTGCCTGGTTTCTTGGTAGCAACAATTTCTCGGTTCTACTCTGCTTGCTAGAGGCAAGCAAGCACCTCATCTAAGAGAGGCTTCCTGACTCAGCTTTAGCTGCAAAGCCTGCAGCTCATTAAGAGGTCCTGCCATGAAACACTTAAACGGTGTTGACGAAAAGCTGAACGCATGCTTTTCGGTTTTCAGCCGTAGCAGGAAAAAAGCTGCGCCGTTTAAAAATGCCAGCTTTCTGGGCTGTCCTGCCAGGGCAAACTCTGACTGTTGGAGGCAGGAGGGCCGGCTACCGAGAGAGGACTTGAGTGTTGTCTGTTGTAGCTAGCTGGCTGGCAGGGACCTTGAAATACCATACAGTTGTGGCAGTAACAGTTTCCGCCATGAGGCTGGAAAGCTAAGGAATGGACTGGATCTAGCTGGCAAAGCCACGCCTTTAATCCTACTGATATTGCTTGGTAAATTAAAGATTCATGTGGTCAGAAAAAGAGAGATATACAGTAAAGAGAGATTCAAAGACAAAGAAAATTTTTAAATGGTTTACAGTGTGTTAAAAATATATGCAGACTAAAAGTTGAAGTTCTTAAAGTAACAAAAAAAAAGGAAAAGAGTTGTTGTGTGTGGTACACACCTTTAATCCCAACACTTGGTAGGCAGAGGGAGATAGACCTCTGTGACTTCAAGGTGTGGTAGCACATGCCTTTAATCCCAGTGCCTAGAAGGCAGAGACAAACAGATCTCTGTGAGTTCAAGGTGTAGTAGTGTACACCTTTAATCCCAAATGCCTGGGAGGCAGAGACAGGCAGATCTCTGAGAGTTCAAAGACAGCCTGATCTACAGAGTTACTTCAGGTCAAAGATACAGAGAACCTGTCTCAAAAAGCAAAAAGTTAAAAGTAAAAATAAACGAAATAGAGGTTAAAACAAAGCTGCACAAAGATGGAAAATACACAGAGAATTTTGATACTGTATGCTATTATGCTCTCTTTAAATTATTTAAATGCTGAGGAAGCAGCAACAGATGCTAAAAGATATTTATTTATAAATGCTGCTAAACTAATCTAACATAGATATTATAAATTTGGATATAAGGATATGATACTTTGGAAAGGAGTTTCTTATTTTGTTTTCACAGAGGATGAGACGCTGTTCACTTCTTCTATTCCGATTTGGTATGATGGACCACGCCCTCCTGAATGGTTCCTGTGCACGCCTTCAAAAAATTGCTTTGCTCAACTGCCAACTGAGATGAAGCTAGCACACAGGTTATACCATGAAAGACCTAATTAACGACGCCCCCATTCAGCAGGAAGCAGTTTGGAGAGAAAAAACTGCGCCCATGTTCCCAAATATGGTTTATAAACGTTCTTTTACATTTAAAGGGGGATATGATATAGATATGAATAATTTGCATTAGTATAGATTTTGCTTTATTGATAGAGATTTAAGGTCAATTTTGTTATATGTATATGTATTTCTGATATTGATTAAGGTGTTGTGATTGTGTAGTTCATTTAAAAATGTAATATATATAGGTTGTTAATGGATAATCATCGATAATAGTAAAGCTTGTAGTCATGTTAGTTAGATTTTCTAGATATATAGAGATATATTTTAGATAGACATTCTTCATGTCTTTCAAAGATTACAGAATAGGACATTTAATGTTTTAATAACTTAGGAATTTTCATGACAATGAGACACTCTGCTCCTGGCAGCACCAATGTACTTCAAGAGGAAGATGGGCATCGAAGAGGCACCTTATGGAGTTGGATAGCCATTTGGGCAAGAAACTGCTCTTGCCTGGACTATTGCATAAACTGGACACAGAGAACCCGCAGAGAGAGGACTACTGAACTTGCCTAAGGTGAGATGATCTTTCGGGGTTCCTGATTCATGAAAGAGTCTGCGAGACATTCTGCAGGACACAACAGATAGTGAATGAATTGACTTTGAATTTTCCTGCTATATGGAAATGTCTGCTGGATACCATGGGCCTAAAGGCTGAAGATGGATGCCCCAACGGTACAGAAGAACTTTGGGTGACTGTCCAGGCAGCGAGATGTCTCTGTCATTTCTAGAGTTTTAAAAGTTGCTTTTTTCTTGTTTGCTTAGGTAGTATTGTATCTTTCTGGAGTCTTTGATGGAGTTAAGAATAGTTAGTTATAGTTATAGTTTTCCTTAGTTATGATAAAGATTATTGTAACTTTTACTTGATAACTGTTTTGTTATATGTAATTTTGCTATGTTAAAGTTAAAGCTTTTTTTTTTTTTTGTTTAAACCGAAAAAGGGGAAATGATGGAGGAAGGTCATTGGCTAATAAAGGCACTGCCCTGGCCCATTTTATTAGTTAGAGGATAGGTGGGAGGAGTAAACAGAACAGAACGCTGGGAGGAAGAGGAAGTGAGGTCAGAGACTCCACAGCTCTCTCGGGAGCAGACGCCTCAGGGAGACGCCATACTCCCAGCTCCCAGGCAGACACACGCCATGAAGCTCGACCCAGGATGGACTAGGCTAGAATCTTCCTGGTAAGACCGGTGCTCACTGATTATTAGAGATGGGTTGATCGGGATATCAGAATTAGCCAGTAAGGGCTAGGGCAGAAGGGCCAAGCAGTGATTAAAAGAATACAGTGTCTGTGTAATTATTTCGGGGCATAAGCTAGCTGGGCAGGCGGCTGGGGTGCTGGGGACACAGCGCCGCCACCCTTATTACTTCAAAGATAAGCTCTTAAAAGTTTAAGAGATGGTTCAGTGCTTAAGAACACATGGCTGTTCTTCCAGAGGACCTGGGTTCAATTCCCAGCACCCACATAGTGGCTCACAACCATCTGTAACTTTAGTTTTAGGGTATCTGATGCCCTCTTCTGGCCTTCATGGACACCAGGTACACATGTGGTCTATCGACATATATGCAGGCAAAAGACATATTCACATTAAAAAAAAACATCAAGGATGTGAACTTTCAGCATCCTGCTCTATCTATCATCCTGCAAGCAGTCTCTGTCCTGCCATTATGAATTCTAGCCCTCTAGAACTGTAAGTCAAATTAAAGTCTTTCTTCTCTAAGTTGCCTTGGTCATAGTCTTTTTATTACAGAACAGAAAAGCAACTAATGCAATATACAAATGATTTCAAAGTCAAGCATGTTTGACAGCCAAACGGAGAGTTGATTAGAACACAGATTCCTAGGAAGCACCTTAGAAATGTTTGATGAAGTAGGCCTGTGAGTTGGTATTCTTCCCAAGCATCCATGGATGCTGAACTGCCCTGCGGTACCTCATTACATTGCAGGATACTGATATATATATATGGTCTGTAACTCCATTTGAATGACAGTTTCTGCTCCAGACTTAAAACAGTGGTACTTCGTGTCATTATGTACAGTGATATAAAATAATAATAATGAACAATGTTTTGAATATTACTATTGAGCAATATGTTCCATGTTTCATACAGAGTACAATTTATTATGAATGATGCTCAGGTAGAATTTCATGCCTTCTTCTTTCACATTAACCTTCACCATTATCAATCACCACTCAAGGAGATGGTGGTTTTGCTAGAATTAAGACGATCTTACATTCTAATGATGTTATATACTTAAGTTGGGGGTTTGGGGGCTTTTGATTCATTTGAAAGATAACTGAAGTTTCTAATTCCGTCTTATATCTTAACACTGAAACAAAAATACATTTTGAATTTTCATAATTTTTATGTGTTTGTATATGCACTTTACTTGTATGTGCACCAACAGAAGCCAGAAGAGGGAGTTTGATTATCTAGAATCACAGTTACAGATGGTTGTGAGCCACCATATGGGTGCTAAGAATCAGATCAGGGTCCTCTAGTTGAGCAGTTCATGCTCTTAACCACTGATATTCTTACGTTTACTCATACCACCACCCATTTTTCCCAACCAGTGAGCTCAAATGTCTCCCTTGCTTATTTCCTTCTTGACGTTCCCTTAATGATTTTACTATTTCAGCGGAGAATTGATAGGATCATAGTATTCTATCTTTAATGGAGGCATACAAATTTCAGTGCCTAATGGGTCAATAATGAAATGCCGCTTTTCAAATGACCACTAGGACATTTATACGTTCATTCCTTCATTTACCGTTTTTTGTGTGCCAAGTTCTTTCCTACTCAAGGGATAAAAGGGATCAAGTGACAGAACCCTTCCTTCACAACCTGCCCAGGCAGCCTGTCCTACTCTCTGGGGTTTTGCACACCAGGAACCTCTACCATAGACTTTTCTAAAATATAAGATTATTTTATTTTTGTGTAGAAGTGTTTATCTGCATATATGTCTGTGTACCATGTGTATGTCTGGTGACAATGGAAGCCAGAAGAGGTTGCTGGATCCCCAGGAACTGGAGTTACAGACAATTAGAATCTGTCATTTGGTTTCTAAGAACTGAACCCAGGTCTTCATCGGCAGCAGGAATTGTATACTTAACCACTGAGCCATCTCTCTAGCCCCTCTTCCATAGATTCTTTTTTATTTTATTTTTACAAAAGAAAACAAACTATATTTTTTTTCATTTTACATACCAATCCCAGTTCCCACTCCCCTCCTCCCATTCCCTCCACTTACCCTCACCCCTACTCCTGATCCACTCCTCAGAGAGGGTAAAGCACATTGCTTTGGGGAACGTTCAAGGCCCTCTCTACTATATCCAGGCTGAGCAGGGTATCCATTCAAAGAGAATAGGATCCCAAAAAGCCAGTACACGCAGTAGGAATAAATCCTGGTGCCACTGCCAGTGGCCCCTCAGTCTGCTCCAGCCATACAACTGTCACCCACATTTAGAGGGTCTAGTTTGGTCCTATGCTGGTTCCTTCCCAGTCCGGCTGGAGTTGGTGAGCTTCCATTAGCTCAGGTAAACTGTTTCAGTGGGTGTCCCCATCATGGTCTTGACCTCTTTGTTCATATTCTTATTCCTTCCACTCTTCAACTGGACTTTGGGAGCTCAGTCCAGTGCTCCTCTGCGGGTCTCTGCCTCTGTTTCCATCCGTTGCTGGATGAAGGTTCTATGGTGACATTTAAGATAGTCATCAGCTTAACTACAAGGCAAGGCCAGTTCGGGTATGGCCTAGGGTCTTAGCTGGCGTCATCCTTGTGGATTCCTGGGAATTTCTCTAGTGCCAGGTTTCTTGCTAGCCCCATAATGGCTCCCTCAATCAAAATATCTCTTTCCTTGCTCTCATCTCTGTCATTCCTCTATCTCGACTGTCCCATTCCCTCAAGTTCTTCACCTCCCCTTCTCTCCTCCTCTTCCCCTTCTACACTCCCTGTCTCCCCCACCCCCATGCTCCCAATTTTGTCAGGTGATCTTGTCTATTTCAACTTTCCAGGTGGATTTATGTATGTTTCTCTTAGGGTTCACCTTGTTACTTAGCTTCTCTAGGCTCATGAACTATATAGGCTCAATATCCTTTTACAGCTAGTATCCACGTATGAGTGAATATATACCGTGTTCCATAGATTCTTAACCTTTTATTTCTGCCTGTCTCTTGAGATTATCTGATTGTTGCCTTCACTTTTTTATATACGTGATTTTTAAAAAGTCGTTTGTAAAAAGTAGCGCATGCTGCTAAAGATGCAAACAATACAGATAGAGTTGTGCACTTTGCAATGAAACTGAAGCCTTGTTTGAAACTTGATTTCAAAACTCAAGCCAAACAAGAATTTAAGTCGCTTCTAGAAACCTGTGAAAAAATCAGTACATTTATGAGAGGCAGCAGCAGAGGAAGAACATTGGCGCTATTTTAAAGCTTGCATGATGTTTTCAAAATGCTGCTTAAGTGTGTTTTGTGTCCATTGTTTTCCTAATATTCCACCCACAGTCTTTCTACACTCTCTGAGAAGCGAAACAAGGGGAGAGCATGTGATAAGAAACATTCCCAAATGGCAAAGAAGAGAGGGATCCAGAGACAGTCTTTGCTAGGCGGGCTTCAGTAGTCTTGCTGGGCCATTTCTGGTCCGCCAAAAGTGAGATACAAGTCAATGGGTCTAGAAAATTTGTGTTTCATGTGCTTGAGCTAATAAAGCAAGATTCCAATATGGTGGTTTCTCAGTTTCAATTCTGACTTGGAAGTAAGTGTACAAGGAAGACAAGTTGGACCTAAGGCCTTACCTTTTTGAAAAAAAAAATTTTGAGATTATAATTACATCATTTCTCCTTTCCTTTCCTCCCTTCAGACCCTCCCATGTACCTCCCTTACTTCATAGCAATTTTACTTTGTTGTTGGTGGTGGTGTTGGTGGTGATGGGGTGGTGGTCTCTCTCTCTCTCGCTCTCACTCTCTCGCTCTGTGTGTGTGTGTGTGTGTAATCATATATATATATATATATATATATATATATACACACACAACCTGCTCAGCCTGTATAATTTGGCTTGTATATATGTTTTTAGGTTTGACAATTTGGTATTGAATAACTAGATCATGCGCTCTTCTCTGGGGAAGATTATTTCTTCTGCTCTCAGCATTCCTTAGTCTCCTATAGTTCTTTGTCTAGGACTGAGGGAAGCTTTCTCCCTTCCACGTTAGCAGTGGTGGTGTGTCCTTGTTCCGGTCATGTTTAGGCAGCCATGTTGGTGAGACTTTATGAGTTTATCTTCTGACCTTTCTTGCAGACAGGCAATCTCACAGAAACTGCCTGTTCCTCCGGCTCTGACAACCTTCCTTCCCCCTCTTCTGCAATGATTCTTAAGCCTAAAGCCCTACGTTACCTAAATAGGAACAAATGAACCTCAAGATGGAGAATAAGACATTGAGAAGCACCAAGCAAGAGCAAATAGGCACCTGCTCTTTCTGACACCATTACTCTTTTACTAACTCCACTGTGTACTAAATAATTAAACTCCCAAAAAAGAAATACTTTAGATTTAATAAACAAATGCCCCTTGGTTCTCCGAACTCCAATTGCTCTTTTACATAAACATCGTTGCTTCCTTATAGCCCATGGGTCAGCAATGTTTGCCTGCAAAAAGCTTTGTGGGCCGTAGCTTCTCTAAGTCAGCTCCTCAGCTCAGCTTTGTAAAACAAAAGCAGCCCTATATAATATGAAAATTGATGGGCATGTCTGTGTACCAATAAAACTTCATTTATGGACAATGAAATTTGAATTTCATATCATTTTCATGTGCCATGAAATTGTCTACGTTTCTCCCAACAACTGAAAAACATAACACTCATTTTTAACTCAAGGGGCTGGGCATAGTTTGGCCCAAGAATGACAGTTTGTCAACTCTTATCTTAAGTCCCGGTACTGGACCACCTTTGTACAGCCTCTGTCCTCTCAGAGGATGCTGCTGCATAGGAGAAGGACCACAGCTTTCACCTGGTGGGCAGAATGATGACTGACCTGGGTAAAAATTAATTTGGGGTGAGAGCAGTTTTCTAATTTCCACGTTTTAACTAGAGATTGTGTCACGTGCCCATGGGTGCTTTACCATGAATGAAGAGGCTCTTTTGAAGGTGTTGGGTGATAGAATTAGTTCTTATGAAGATTATTTTTGCACAGTGTTGAACTAAAAAAAACAGAGTGACAGCTTCAGAAAGTGAATGTGGCAATTACAAGGGACGTTTAGATAATAGCTTGCAGAAGGCCTTCTTATATTAGACAGGACTTACACAAGACAACAGGGTGTCAGTAAAATGAGAATGTAAAGGAAGGAGAAATGTAATTCTTTGGTGCCCCAGAAGCAAGATCGTAAGGCAGATGATGATATGGAAGCTTGACTGGAGGGGCATGGCTCTCACACAAAGACAGTCTGTCTTTGCTACCTGTATATCATATAAATGGAAAGACACTAAATAGCTTCCAATGGTTCTACCGGATTTGGTGAATCGGTGGCCCATTACCATGATCACATCAAATTTACCAAGTAGAGTTGCTCTAACATAACTTTGGTCTCTATATAGTATGCCAGTCATGATAACTTATTTACTATAGTTTTAATCAGTCTCCAGGTAGATAGATATTAAATAAAAGTGTTAAGTTTTTTAGTTCCTAACCTGATAGTGTTTACAATCTGAGCACAAATCTTTTGAACTGATTTTATAATTTCTTGGTCCAAGATGGCAACTTTGTCCATAGCATGAAAGCCCAAACTAACAGACACATAAGCACACATAAGAGCAGAGGAGTGTAAAAATCTAGTAAGTATTTATTGAGGTCTGCTTTGTGGCCATCATTGCTCAGACACTATGAGAGCATACAAAATATTTTAGAGACTGGGTACCCACTTTGCAGGGCGAATATTCAGCTGGAGTTTCCCTGACTCCACAGTTCCCGAATAATGGAAGCAAGTTTCTATCAGGCATGCTCTGGGCTCGTGGAATTCCCTGTGCTAGTTGTGTGTTGTTAGGGAGATGCTGATCAAGCAGTTTGAAAGAGGAAAGGTCGCGTTCTCTACCTGCTGTCTGGCTTCTATCTCCTTGGAAGCTGTGCCACCAAAGAAAGGACAATCCATTTCAAGCATCACTGTAAACAAATGGCTACAGTACTTGAAGTAAGTTAATGCAAGGCCACAGAGCACGACACCCACCATCTGTCACACGTGGATCAAGGTGGACAGCGTGCACCATCCTCAACCTCAGCAGTTCCACCAGTTCACATCACAGATTCCATACCAAATCCAATACTTGCTCCCAAGACACATCGTCTCATCTTCCAACTCCAGTTACCCAACAGTGTCTTCTTTTCCATTAGCCCTGGATAGACTCTGAGGCCCAAGACACCTTTCCCTCTTTTACTCTAGTATAAACATCTCTATTGATAAACAGAAGAGATGTCGAGTCTTAAGGCAGAAATAAATACTGAAAGCAGTGCCAGTGAAGATGCCCACTCAAGACAGATGCTCTTCGGACAGCTTTTACTGAACAGACCATAGTTTTGATAGCTAATGCCATGTATATAATCTCATATTTTGTGTACTATGATGCTAGCAATTACATATCATAAGATGACTCTAAAATGAAGTCTGAACATCATCATTGTTTTGGAATCCTGCATTACTTTCTCCTTTACCGATGTCCACAGAGTCATAAGGATTTTCTTCTCTTTTTGTTTCATTTTTCCTGTTAAGTAAAAAACAAAGTCACCTTAATAAAGTGATGTTAGAAAGACACTCACACTGACCAAATGGATGAATATCAAAAAGGTTGCTGGCACCCTGTGCTAAGGATGCCAAGATGGAGAAAAAGGGAACTTTCATAAACTGCTGGTATATGTATACATGAATTCTGCCTCTGTGAGGACAGTCCAGAAGTATTGATTAAAATTAGAAGTCCATGTTGATTTTTAAGCCAGCCTTTCATGTGCAAGGATTTGTCTTGCAGAGGCATTAGCATGCACAAGAAATTGTCCATATTTTTTTTAAATTTATTTATTCAGTTTGGATGTCCATATTTTTTTATAGACACAAACATTTGGCAATAATGGAGGAGTCCATTACTGCAAAATGGAAAACTACATTATCAGGGGAAAAGGAAGTGCTTGGTACAGCCAACCTGGAATCAATAGGAAAATATCTCTAAAACATCCTAGGAGGGAAATAAAAATATGTGGTGCCTACTTCACATATACGAAAAACTGATAACTTTGTTAGAAAGGATTCTCAGAAGCAAAGAATAGCAAAGGAACTTGATGATCCCTCTGCATTTTGAAATTTTTAACCATGTGAATGAACTACCTAGGAAGTGTTTTATGTGCATGTGTACACATGTCTGTGAGTTCATATGTGTAAGTGTGGATTTCTGCATGCTGCAGTGGATGTGTGGAGAACAGACAATAACCAGAGCTGATTCTCAACCTCCATCGTGATTGAGATGATGGGGTCTCTTTGTTGTTTCTCTGCGGTGCATACCAGGCTAACTCGTCCTTGAACTTCTAGGGCTTCTCCTACCTCTGCCTCCCCTCTCCTGTAAAAGTGTTAGGAATACAGATTACTGCATTACTGCACCTGACTTTCATATGGGTGATGTGCATTCAAGGTCGGTTGTCTAGACTTGTGAGGCAAGTGATTTTACCCATTTCTACAGCCCCGATTTTTCATATGAAGCTATTTGGTAGAATTGAAAAATCTCTATATTAAAGAAAATTAAGTAAAATACACTCACTCATCCATGTAAAAATCCAACTGAGGGTATTTAAACAACTCAAAACATGCATAAAATTTTGTCAGGTGACTCAAAATACTAGCTTATTTAACAAGTCCAACAAAGATCAATTTCCTCTCAAGCTGGACAAAAATCTAATCATAAAAAAAAAGTAGAAATCAGGTCTCTGGTGATTAAAACCCTCAATCAACTAACAGCTCTAGAAAAATATTAGAGGGTACCTGGCTGTGAACTAAAATGATGAGAAGTTTAATTTACCTAAAAAGGAACGAAAGTAAAGAGTAGTAGTTTGAAGCATATCTTCGGGCTCATTCTTAGGCGGCATCACAGTCCAAACCCCGCCTCAGTCCATCCTCTGGGGATGAAGCAAGGCTCAAGAGTAAGGACAATCCCTTACTACATTTGGAGTCGGGAGGTGACACGGTGGTTAGGTAGTTACAACAGCATGCCAATAACTCCCAGGCTAGACATCTGGCCTATAACCTTACTAAGAAGGCAACGTGCTCACTACATTTTCCAAGTTTCTAAGGGACAGACACATCAGCATAGTCAGGGAGATAAGGGTCCAGAATGGTAACTGGCCTATGTATAGAGTGTGCTATAGTATGGCAAGAAAAAGACACTTACTTCTTTCGACCTCTGATCCCAGTGAAGATCAAGATGACGATGCCGAGCACCACAAGCCCCATCACAATGCCGAAAATAATCAGCCATATGGTGACAGGAGGCTGGTAAGGTGGCGCAAGTGTTGGGTAAATCCCCAGAAACTCCAGGCTGTTATCATCCAGGCGGAAAACATCATTGATGCGATCCCTAGAATAACTATTTGTGAAAGCAGAATATAAGAAAGAGAAGGCTTAGACCAAATGAACTTAGGCCTAGTCGTTTCCTCTTTATCTCACGGTTCCCCAAAGCGGTTAGTAAAGCTTATCAAGAGCATGTCCATCTAGAATGTGTGCAGTGGTACCTGCCTGTAAAGCCAGCGTTCTAGAGACAAGGGGGAAGGAGTGTCACAAATAGCTCCATGTAGCAAGATCCAGGATAGTCAAGGGAACATAGCAAGGCACTGTCTTAAAGAAAAAAAGCCATGCAAATTACACCCCCCCCCAAAAAAAACACTAAAATCGACGTAGATCGGGCCAATGGAAAAACACAGACTTTTGATAGTCACTTATCTTCCATACCAAGTAACCTGAATTAGGTCTATAAACAACCTCATTTGAAACTTGAGTCGGAAATTCAGAAATGAGGGGGCTGGAGAGCTTCTATAAGAGCTTGTATTGTTCTTCCAGAGGACTTGGGTTGGCTCCTAGCATTAACATTGGGCAACTCACAAGTGCCCATAACTCTAGTCCCCAGGCTCTGATGCCTTCTTGCCTTCATGAGCACTGCACATGTGTGGCACACATATAAACACACAGGCATCTGTGAGTTCGAGACCAGCCTGGTCTACAAGAGCTGGTTCCAGGACAGGCTCCAAAACCACAGAGAAACCCTGTCTCGAAAAACCAAAAAAAAAAAAGAGAGAGAATAATAACGTCGTCATACAAATTAATAGGTTTCACCAGGTGGTGGTGGTGCACACTTTTAATCCCAGCACGCGGGAGGCAGAGGCAGGTGGATCTCTGTGAGTTCTAGGGCAGCCTGGTCTACAGAGTGAGTTCCGGGACAGCCAGGGCTACACAGAGAAACCTTGCAATGAAAAGCCAAAAATAACAATAGGTTTCACTATGCCGAGGAATTTTAGAAATGAATAAACGGCTGCTGTTTGCCCATCTGTAAGTACTGCGTTCTAAAGGCCAAGTTAGCGGATTTGGCAAGAATTGCTCAGCTTTCAGAGTGCATCTGAAATGAATTTCCAGCAAAGGAAAGAAAAGCATAACTGAATGCCCCTCTTTTATGAATGAAACATGTCCAGTACCCAAATCCCCGTAGGAGTTTTCCAAACAAAAAGCACTGACATTGGGAAGTAGCACCAAGGACTAACACGGGAAAGAGACCTCTGCATCTCTCCAGCACTGAGACAAGTGGCTGAAGTTGGTGGAGTAAAAAAGATGAAGACTATTTAGCATAAAATTAAAAAAAAAGACAGTGCAATGGTGGGACATTCTGGTTTGTAGACTAAAATGTCCGGCATCACAGCCTCCTATCTATGGGTGTGGCCTAGGTGAGAAGGTCAGTTCCTTCAGAGAGGACAAGCAGCCAGCATAGAATTAGCCAAAACCCCTGGCAACCTCAAGAGTTTCTCCAGACATTCTAGAAGAGTCATTGCTAGAAAAGAAAGTTTGAGGATCCTTGCAGCTCAGAGCTGGAAATCCAGGAAGAGCAGGCGCTTCACGAAGCTCTCAGCCAGCATTTTGTCTAAAGTAGATACTTGCCTTTTTGGAGGAGGAGACTGAATCTCTGGGCATGTTTCAGTCACACACCCCAACCAGGCCAGATTTTCTAGGCACACCCTATCCAGCAGGTCTAAAAGGTCAATAGAATTCCTGGTGTAGCTCAAGTGCACCACCTAGTGAGATGCCAGGTACAGGACATTTATTAAGCATTTTTGTAATGGGCACGGTTGGATTTTTTTTTTTTTGAGACACGGTATCTCTGTGTAACAGAGGGAAAAAAATCTTCCTCCTTGGGCCTCAGTTTACACACTTCTAATATGGGTTGATTGATAGTCTTCAAAAGTTTTTTTTTCTTTTTTTTTTTAATAATTTTTTTTATTAAGAAAAGAAGAAAAAAAAACATAAACAAATAACAAGTTTCCACCTCCTCCCAGCCTCCCATTTCCCTCCCCCTCCTCCCACCCTTCTCCCCCTCCTCCCACCCTTCTACCCCTCCCCCCACTCCTCTCCCCCTCCCTCTCCAGTCCACAGAGCAGTCCAGGTTCCCTGCCCTGTGGTAAGTCCTAGGTCCTCCCCTCTCCGTCCATATCTAGGAAGGTGAACATCCAAACTGGCTAGGCTTCCACAAAGCCAGCACATTAAGTAGGATCAAAACCCCGTGCCATTGTCCTTGGTGTCTCATCAGCCCTCATTGTTCGCCATGTTCAGAGAGTCCGGTTTTATCCCATGCTTTTTCGGTCACAGTCCAGCTGGCCTTGGTGAGCTCCCAGTAGATCAGCTCCACTGTCTCAGTGGGTGGGTGCACGCCTCGTGGTCCCGACTTCTTTGCTCATGTTCTCCCTCCTTCTGCTCCTCATTGGGACCTTGGGAGCTCAGTCCAGTGCTCCAGTGTGGGTCTCTGTCTCTGTCTCCATCCATCACCAGATGAAGGTTCTATGATGATATGCAAGATATTCGTCAGTATTGCTCTCGGATAGGGTCATTTCAGGTTCCCAATCCTCAGCTACCCAAGGAACTAACTGGGAACCTCATGTTGGGCACTTGGGAGCCCCTCTAGGGTCAAATCTCTTGCTCACCCTAAAGTGGTTCCCTTAACTAAGAATTGTGGTTCCGTGCTCCCCTATCCACCTTTCCTTTATCCCAATTCTCCTGATTCCCCAAATCCCCCCTCCTTCCCTTCTACCTTTTCTCTCCCCATCTCCCCTTACCCCCATCCCACCCCACCCCCAAGATCCTAATTTTCTCCCCGGCAATTGGGTCTACTTCCCTTAGCCAAGAGGATAACTATATGTTTTTCCTTGGGTTCACCTTCTTACTTAGCTTCTTTAGGTTCACCTATTGTAGACTCCGTGGCCCTAATTTATGGCTAGAAACCAATTATGAGCGAGTACATCCCATGTTCATCTTTTTGGGTCTGGGACACCTCACTCAGGATAGTGTTTTCTATTTCCATCCATTTGCCTGCAAAATTCGAGAAGTCATTGTTTTTTACCGCAGCGTAGTACTCTAGCGTGTATATATTCCATACTTTCTTCATCCATTCTTCCATTGAAGGGCATCTAGGTTGTTTCCAGGTTCTGGCTATTACAAATAATACTGCTATGAACATAGTTGAACAAATGCTTTTGTCATATGATAGAGCATCTCTTGGGTATATTCCCAGGAGTGGTATTGCTGGGTCCAGGGGTAAGTTGATCCCGAATTTCCTGAGAAACCGAAACACTGACTTCCACAGTGGTTGCACAAGATGGCATTCCCACCAGCAATGGATGAGGGTACCCGTTCCTCCACAGCCTCTCCAGCAAAGGTTATCCTTGGTGTTTTTGACTTTAGCCATTCTGACAGGTGTAAGATGATATCTCAAAGTTGTTTTGATTTGCATTTCCCTGATTGCTAAGGAAGTTGAGCACGACTTTAAGTGTCTTTTGGCCATTTGAACTTCCTCTGCTGAGAATTCTCTGTTCAGTTCAGTGCCCCATTTTTTAATTGGGTTAATTAGCATTTTAAAGTCTAGTTTCTTGAGTTCTTTATATATTTTGGAGATCAGACCTTTGTCTGTTGTGGGGTTGGTGAAGATCTTCTCCCAATCAGTAGGTTGCCTTTGTGTCTTATTGACTATGTCCTTTGCTTTACAGAAGCTTCTCAGTTTAAGTAGGTCCCATTTATTCAATGTTGCCCTTAATGTCTGTGCTTCTGGGGTTATACATAGGAAGCGATCTCCTGTGCCCAGCTCCTGTAGGGTACTTCCCACTTTCTCTTCTATCAGGTTCAGTGTGTTCGGGCTGATATTGAGGTCTTTAATCCATTTGGACTTGAGTTTTGTGCACGGTGATAGATAAGGGTCTATTTTCATTCTTCTACAAGATGACATCCAGTTGTGCCAGCACCATTTGTTGAAGATGCTTTCTTTCTTCCATTTTATACTTTTAGCTCCTTTATCGAAAATCAGGTGTTCATAGGTTTGTGGGATAAAATCCGGGTCTTCTATACGATTCCATTGGTCGACTTCTCTGTTTTTATGCCAGTACCACACTGTTTTCATTACTGTAGCTCTGTAATAGAGTTTGAAGTCAGGGATGGTAATGCCTCCAGAAGATCCTTTATTGTATAGGATTGTTTTGGCTATCCTGGGTTTTTTGTTTTTCCATATAAAGTTGATTATTGTCCTCTCCAGATCTGTGAAGAATTTTGATGGGATCTTGATGGGGATTGCATTGAATCTATAAATAGCCTTTGGTAGAATTGCCATTTTTACTATGTTGATCCTCCCAATCCAAGAGCAAGGGAGGTCCATCCATTTTTTGGTATCCTCTTCAATTTCTTTCTTCAATGCCTTAAAGTTCTTGTCAAATAGATCTTTCACTTCCTTGGTTAGATGTACCCCAAGATATTTTATGCTGTTTTTGGCTATTGTGAATGGTGAAGCTTCTCTGATTTCCCTCTCTGCTTCCATATCCTTTGTGTATAAGAGGGCGACTGATTTTTTGGAGTTGATCTTGTATCCTGCCACATTACTAAAGCTGTTTATCAGCTGTAGGAGTTCTTTGGTGGAGTTTTTGGGGTCGCTTATGTACACTATCATATCATCTGCAAATAACGAAAGTTTAACTTCTTCCTTTCCAATTCGAATCCCCTTGATTCCATTATGTTGTCTTATTGCTATTGCTAGAACTTCAAGCACTATATTGAAGAGGTATGGGGAGAGTGGACAGCCTTGTCGTGTTCCTGAGTTAAGTGGGATGGCTTTGAGTTTCTCTCCATTTAATTTGATGTTAGCTGTCGGCTTGCTGTATATAGCTTTTATTATATTTAGGTATGACCCTTGTATCCCTAATCTCTCCAAGACTTTTAACATAAATGGATGTTGAATTTTGTCAAATGCTTTTTCAGCATCTAATGAAATGATCATATGGTTTTTTTTTCTTTCAGTTTATTTATATGCTGGATTACATTGATAGATTTTCGTATGTTGAACCAGCCCTGCATCTCAGGAATGAAGCCTACTTGATCATAATGGATAATTTTTCGGATGTGTTCTTGGATTCAATTTGCCAGTATTTTGTTGAGGATTTTTGCGTCGATACTCATGAGTGAGATTGGCCTGTAGTTCTCTTTCCTGGTTGAGTCTTTGAGTGGTTTTGGTATCAGAGTAATTGTGGCTTCATAAAAGGAGTTTGGTAATGACCCTTCTGTTTCTATCTTGTGGAATACATTAAGGAGTATAGGTATTAGATCTTCTTGGAAGATCTGGTAGAATTCCGCACTGAAACCATCTGGTCCTGGGCTTTTTTTGGTAGGGAGGTTTTTGATAACCTCTTCTAATTCTTCGCGACTAACAGGTCTATTTAGATTGTTCACCAGGTCCTGATTTAACTTTGGTATATGATATTTATCTAAAAAAGTATCCATTTCCTTTACATTTTCCAATTTTGTGGCATATAGGCTTTTGTAGTAAGATCTAATGATTCTCTGAATTTCCTCTGTGTCTGTGGTTATGTCCCCCTTTTCGTTTCTGATCTTATTAATTTGCAAATTCTCTCTCTGCCGTTTGATTAGCTTGGATAGTGGTTTGTCAATCTTGTTGATTTTCTCCAGGAACCAGCTTTTTGTTTCATTGATTTTTTGCATTGTTTTCTGTGTTTCTATTTTGTTGATTTCAGCCCTCATTTTGATTATTTCCAGTCTTCTACTCCTCCTAGGTGAGTCTGCTTCTTTTTTTTCTAGAGCTTTCAGGTGGGCTGTTAAGTCTCCAATGTGAGCTTTCTCTGTTTTCTTTAAGTGGGCACTTAGTGCTATGAACTTTCCTCTTAGGACTGCTTTCATAGTGTCCCATAAGTTTGAGTATGTTGTTTCTTTATTTTCATTGAATTCCAGGAAGACTTTAATTTCTTTCTTTATTTCTTCCTTAATCCAGCTAAGGTTCAATAGTTGACTGTTCAGTTTCCATGACTTTGTATGCTTTCTGGGGGTAGCATTATTGTTGAATTCTAACTTTAATCCATGGTGATCTGATAAGACACAGGTGGTTACTAATATTTTTTTGTAACTGTGGATGTTTGCTTTGTTACCGACTATGTGGTCGATTTTCGAGAAGGTTCCATGAGCTGCAGAGAAGAAGGTATATTCTTTCCTATTTGGATGGAATGTTCTATAGATGTCTGTTAAGTCCATTTGATTCATTACCTCCACTAATTCTCTTATTTCTCTGTTAGGTTCCTGTCTGATTGACCTGTCCATTGGTGAGAGAGGAGTGTTGAAGTCTCCTACTATTAGTGTGTGCGGTTTGATGGCTGCCTTGAATTTTAGCAATGTTTCTTTTATGTACGTGGGTGCTTTTATATTAGGGGCATAGATGTTCAGGATTGAGACTTCATCCTGATGAACTGTTCCTGTTATGAGTATAAAATGCCCCTCTCCATCTCTTCTGATTGATTTAAGTTTAAAGTCAACTTTGTTAGAGATTAGTATGGCCACACCTGCCTGTTTCTTAGGTCCATTTGCTTGATAGGCCTTTTCCCAGCCCTTTACTCTGAGTAGGTGCCTGTCTTTGTGGTTGAGGTGTGTTTCTTGTAAACAGCAGAATGTTGGATCCTGTTTTCTTATCCAATCTCTTAGCCTGTGCCTTTTTATAGGTGAGTTGAGTCCATTGACATTAAGTGATATTAATGACCAGTGGTTGTTAACTCCGGTCATTTTTTTTTAGTCGTAGAGTTTGTGTGTTTCCCTTCTTTGTTTTGTGTTGGTGAAGGGTCTCTAGATGTCTGAGTTATTGTGGTCATTGTTGGACTCCTTGGTTAGTGATTTTCCTTCAATTACTTTCTGTAAGGCTGGATTTGTGGCTGCGTATTGTTTAAATTTGTTTTTATCCTGGAAAATTTTATTTTCTCCATTTATAGTGAATGAAAGCTTGGCTGGGTATAGTAATCTGGGCTTGCACCCATTGTCTCTCAGTTTCTGCAGTACATCTATCCAGGACCTTCTGGCTTTCATGGCTTCCATGGAGAAGTCAGGTGTAAGTCTGATAGGTTTACCTTTATAAGTAATTTGGCCTTTTTCCTTTGCAGCTCTTAATATTCTTTCCTTATTCTGTATGCTTTGTGTTTTGATAATTATATGGTGAGGGGATGTTTTTTTTTGATCCAGCCTATTCGGTGTTCTGTATGCTTCTTGCGCCTTCATAGGAAAATCTTTCCTTAGGTTGGGAAAGTTTTCTTCTATAATTTTATTAAATAGATTTTCTGGACCATTGAGCTGCCCTTCTTCTCCTTCTTCTACTCCTATTATTCTTAGGTTTGGTCTTTTTATTGTGTCCCATATTTCCTGAATGTTTTGTGATGAGAGTTTGTTGGACTTGCTGTTTTCTTTGATCAGTGTGTTTATTTTCTCTATGGTATCTTCAGAATCCGAGAGTCTTTCTTCTATCTCTTGTATTCTGCTGGTTATGCTTGTTTCTGTAGTCTCTATTCGTTTACCTAGATTTTCCATGTCCAGACGGCCCTCTGTTTGTGTTTTCTTCTTTGCCTCCATTTCAGTTTTCAGGTCTTGAACTGTTTCCATTATCTGTTTGATTGTTTTTCCTTGGTTTTCTAGGGTATCATTCACTGATTTATTCAATTCTTCAAACTTTCTGTTATATTTCTCATCCATTTCTATAAGGGCGTTTTTTACATGCTGTTTAAGGGTGTCAATCACTTTCATGACGTCAATCTTTTCTCCTTCCTCTTGATTAAGGGGTTCTTGTCCTCCCGTTGTGAGGTCGCTTGTTTCTGGTAGCTTCATGTTGCTTTTCAGCTTGTTGGGCGAATTCTTGCCTTGACGTCGGCCCATCTCTTCTTCCAAATGCTCCCTATGGATCTTCTTTTACCAGATTAGGTCTCCTTGCCTACCAAACGCTGTCTCTCCCCAATGTTGGCTCTCCCAATGCTGGGTCTCCTGGCGCCGAAAGATCAGGCCTCCGTGCTGGTTGGGCAGCTTGCAGACAAAGCGCCTACCCCGCTTGGTGCAGGCAGGCCACAGAAACAAAGGAACTGCTGCCCGCCCGGGAGCCCCGGATACTCGGACCCAGCGCCCAGATAGGCTGTGCTGGGCGATGCCACGCGCCTAAAGAGGGCAGTGGGGGCGAAGTGGGGAGGGCTCTGGACGGAAGCTGGGTGGGCCAGGAAGAAAGAGGCAGCAGAGAGCCCAAGCAGGACAGGGGGCCAAGAAACCCCCGAGCTCCCCGTCCCAGGCTGGCGCCGTGGGCCAGAAACTCACCCCAATGCTGGGTCTCCTGGCGCCGAAAGATCAGGCCTCCGTGCTGGTTGGGCAGCTCGCAGACAAAGTGCCTACCCCGCTTGGTGCAGGCAGGCCACAGAAACAAAGGAACTGCTGCCCGCCTGGGAGCCCCGGGTACTCGGACCCAGCGCCCAGATAGGCTGCGCTGGGCGATGCCACGCGCCAAAAGAGGGCAGTGGGGGCGAAGTGGGGAGGGCTCTGGACGGAAGCTGGGTGGGCCAGGAAGAAAGAGGCAGCAGAGAGCCCAAGCAGGACAGGGGGCCAAGAAACCCCCGAGCTCCCCGTCCCAGGCTGGCGCCGTGGGCCAGAAACTCACCCCAATGCCTTTTTTTTCTTTTTCAAGACAGGGTTTCTCTGTATATTTGGAGCTGTCCTGGAACTAGCTCTTGTAGACCAGGCTGGCCTCGAACTCACAGAGATCTGCCCGCCTCTGCCTTCAGAGTGCTGGGATTGAAGGTGTCCACCACCACCTGCAGCATTTGTATTTTTATCGTCATTTTTTTAATGACAAAGAAAACCATCCGTCTTCCACACCATCTATCCCATCTAAAACGTCTGATGCAAACTGGACAAGTCATTTCGTCTGGATAATCACTGCTCCGCAGTAAATTCCTCTCTCAGCCTAGGAGACAATGGCAAAGGAATCTGATATTTGTCTGCCTTATTTCCTGCTTTGGGCAGTTCAATAAATCTTTCATAATGTCCCTGTAACAAATGGTGGTAGTGTGTGCCCATTTCCCTTTTGCTCCATCCAAACATGCCAACCAAGCTTCCTTTAGCCAGAAATGATTTCCCTTTGCCTGAGACCATTGCCAAGCTAGAGAGACTAAGGAATGAATATCACCCGGAATCGTTTCTCAGACAACGATCAGTGAGAAGCAGTAAATAGCCCAGCTCCCTCTGCCTTCCAGCAAGGCAATTCCAGAGCACTTTCTACCGTTTCCCAGAGCTGCCTGGCAGGTCTGAGCTCTCATCTTCCTCTCTTCTCTGTCTCCTGTCCACAGTTTCCATTGGTGCTTCTTGGCACTGCCTCCCAAATAAACCGTGTTTGCCTAAATCTTTGTCCAAGGACCTGCACCAGGGGTGGTCTCCAATGAAAACAAGTCTCTTGCTACTGGATTACAACAGAACTAAAACCCAAGTTTGTGCTGCCAAAGAGATGGTTCCTCCAGCAAAACACCTGCTGCACAAGTTTGAGGACCTGAGTTTTGACCCCTAGCACCCACATAAAATAGCTGGGCGTGGTAGCACCCAGTCCTGATCCACTCCAGTGCCGGGGCTGGGGGAGAAAGGCATATCCCTGAAGCTCCCTTGACAGCCCAGCTGAGTTGATCAACATCAGGTTTAGTGAGACAAACTGTCTCAAAACACCAAGAGGTAACAGATCAGAAAAGACACCTAACGTCAACCTCCAGCCTCTGTATATGTACCCATGCCATGTGTGCACACTGACACACAAACCTACATGGACACCACACACACAAACAACAACCACCACCCAAGTTTTGGGATGAGGTAAAACATGTACATGGTGTAGAATGATGTCCAGCACCCAAAAAGAGAGCACTAAATGGAAGCTATTGCTGCAATTGCTAACCCCTCCACCTTTAAATGGTTCGTGTGAAAGTAAGACCTCACCTGATGGCGTCTTCCACTTCACTTCTAGGAATGATGTCAGACACATTTTGGGGAGAAGTGACAAAGAAGTTGAAGGAGACTCTTGGTGTCAAATCACTCACCCGTATATCTTCCACCCTATGACAAAAAAAAAAGAAAGAAAGAAAGAAAGAAAAGAAACATGTTTTTTCTCGCCTAATGAGAGAACACAATAAAGAAAGGAAGTTGTCCCATCCCGTTCCCCCACCCCACCCCACCCCGCCATGGCAGAAAGGAGATGAGAGCGAGGCTCCTGGATGAGAAGGTACAGGGCAGGGCAGGGCAAGGGCAAACGGGGATGATATGGCCAAAAGAACTGTATACTTCCCAAAGCACATGAAATTAACTGCATAAAAGTTGTGAAACACCCACTCCACCCCCGTTGCACTGGGCATGGTGGTGCACATCTTTAATCCCAGCACTCTGGAGACAGAGGCAGGCGCGTCTCTGTGAGTTCAAGGCCAGCCTGGTCTACAGAGTGAGTTCCAGTATAGCCAGAGATACACAGAGAGATCCTGTCCCCAAAACCACAACAGACAAACAAAAAGTTGTAATACCAACTTTTGGTACTGCTTTTTCCTACTACCCCCAAACCCCAAATCTGTTCCATTCTTTTTCATGTCAATGAGAGCATCAAGAGAATCAAGAGTGAATCATTGGTGACCTTTGAGTGTGCGAAGCAGCACGGTGGACAGTGACATCTCAGTGTCACAGACAGCTACAGAGTGTTAATGCTCTCTAGCCTGGCCCCGCTTAGCAAACTGGGGGGTGGCATCACTGGACGAAGGCAAAAAGTTGGAATCACTACACCATGTAACAAGGCCAGGCTCTCAAAGCTACCAGAGTGGTGCTAACACCTAGGGCAGATCATGTGGCCATCTATGGTCCTTGAGTGACTACTTGACCTTCTCAAAATAAAAGGCAAAAGCCATGGGATGGCCCTGAGGCCCAAATGAACTTTCTTTGCTCCCTTTTACCCAGCTACCCAGCACAAACACTGCCCTGATCACATCACCAATAGGCCCTCTAGCAGATGCCCCTCCTCCCACAATGACCTTCTCTGTTCCGTTGGCAAGCAATGGATAGTGCTTCGTTGGACTTTGTGCCTTTGTCCCCTAGCTGAATTCTTTCTCCCATTGTCTGCACTGTTGGCTTTTCTGCTTCTTAACGTTAGTGATGTCCTCTCTAACCAACTTGGTAAAAGCTGAACTTTCCTAGTCCTGACCCTGGGCTTTCCGCCACAGCACAAAGTTACAAGTCCCTCTCCCCTGCGGTCTCTCTCCTGAAGAAGCTTACAGAAGGCAGAAATCAGAAATGTCTCCCCCCCCTTTTACTTCTAAGGATGGGGTGAGAGCGTATGGAGAGAAAGAGAGAGAAAGAGACAGAGAGAGACAGAGACAGAGGCACACAGAGAGAGATTTAAGAGCACCCCTTGTCATGCTATCTACAAGTTAAAGCACAAGCATTCTAAAAGGAAGTGACCCAAATTCCAAATGTGAAATAAATTTTTGAACTGTGCTTATGCAAGCAACCCTAGTTAAGTTCAGTGGCCCCCAAATGAATAAATAAACAAATAAATAAATAAAACAATAGTAAAAGAGGTACAAGAGTAGGAGAAGGAAGGATTCAGTGGGAGTCAGATGAGAGAACACAAAACACAGTACATACATTTATAAATTGTCAAAGAATTGAGCAAATACAGGTGTCAGCCAGTGGTAGTGCACACCTTTGATCCCAGCACTAGGGAGAAGGAAGGATTCAGTGGGAGTCAGATGAGAGAACACAAAACACAGTACATACATTTATAAAATTCTCAAAGAATTGAGCAAATACAGGTGTTGGCCAGTGGTAGTGCACACCTTTGATCCCAGCACTAGGGAGTCTGAGGCAGGAGGATCTCTGTGAGTTTCAGTGCAGCCCTGGTCTACTGGTGTATATGTGTTTATGTATATATGTGTATATATATTCTGTATATGTGTTTCTTTTATTGGTTAATAAAAAAGCTGCTTTCAGACAATGGCTTAACAGAATATAGCCAGGCTGGAAGATATATACATATATAGAGAGAAATATAGTCAGGCTGGAAGATATATACATATAGAGAGAGAGTAGGCAGAGTCAGAGAGACACCATAGAGCCTCCAAAGAGGAAAGACATGAGCTGTCAGTTGGAATCTTGCCAGTAGGCCATGAGACTCATGGTAAAATATAAAATAATGGAGATGCGTTAATTCCAGATGTAAGAACTAGCTAGCAATACACTTCAGTGATTGGCCAAGCAGTGATTTAAATAATATAGTTTCTGTGTGATTATTTCGGGAGTCTGGGCAGCCAGGAAACAAACAAGTAGCTTCCTCCCAACAGTCTACAAAGCAGATGTCAGGACAGCTAGAACTGTTACACAGAGAAAACCCATCTTGGGAAACACACACACAGGTACACAAATTAAGCATATCTCCTCAGACTCTAGAATAGGGGAAATTTTATTTATAGGACCTAGCAGATCAACTCACCCAAAAAGAACAGTCTGGTTTTTCTTTGCAAAATGCACTCTCATGGCATATGCAACAGATGCTCGGAACAGGTACATTTCGTTGTCGTTCCATTCATACTGCAAATTCAGAAGAAAGACAGCACTCAGTGGGGGGGAGCCAAGAGAGAGGGGAAACTGGGGACTCCTCGTCACTATTCCAAGGACCCTGGCCATCAAGTCTGTGCCCTCCAATGTGAGCACACATCAGCATTTGGTAGTGGGATGCTTCAAGGTGACTACTGACTCTACAAGAAGAGTTTCTGATTAGGCCATCTAAGATGAGACCCCCAAGAGTCTGTTTATCTACTAAACCCCCAGCTCCACCCTGGGAGCTAAGGAAACCCTCCCTGCTTCAGGAATCATGGCACCCACAGGCCATCTCACTTTGGTTTGATATGAATTGAAATAAGAACCCCAAGTATAGGTTTATAGATGGGAGACATCCCAACGCTGTGGGGTTTGCGTGGGCTATCCGTATGTTGTAGGCAGCTAAATCTAACATTTACTGTTTTGGTAAGTTCTCAGCTATTTGAACCATGCATGTAATGCCAGCATTAGGTAGGCAATTAAATCTAACATTTACTGTTTTGGTAAGTTCTCAGCTATTTGAACCATGCACTGTAATGCCAGCATTAGGGAGGTAGAAGCAAGAGAATCAGGACTTCAAGGCAAACTTTGGCTACAGAGCAACTTCAAGGCCAGCCTGGGCTACACGGGATCTCAAAAAAAAAAAGGCTTGGGGTTGTGTGCACAGCCTAGTAGAGGTGTCGGCACTCAATATTTCCTCCAGTAGGTGGAAGTAGAGATCAATGGATGACACGGGGATTTCATTTTCTTTTAGAGAAAAGCAAGACAAAAGCTCTCAAAAGGATTGTTTTCACCTAAGGATGGTTTTCCTCAGATATGTGAAGGATGGGGTTTATTTTTAATAGTAATAATGGTACGGTAATGTTCCTAATAATTTTCTGGCCAATACTTCCATAGTTTAAAACAGTTAAAAGGCAAATTCTGAAAACGATGCCTTAGCTCCAGTGGATGTGCACCACGAAATGGCTTGAACAGGGCAAACATTCTGGCCCTACTGCCCATGAGTTCTGAGTGGACATCTCACTCAGGGATTGGCTTCTGAACGTCACACCAGCAAGGTCTCGTGGAAAGGGAACATGGCCTCAAATGCCCAGACGAAAGATCTGCTGCCTCTCCTGACTTGCCAGGAGCACTTTCAATGTCTTAGGCCAGGGAGGAGCTAATCAAAGTGAAGAGAGATACTCTTGTGGGCCTGCAATGCCCTTTCAGACATAAGAGTGCGAAATCAGAGTGGAGAAGCGATGGGCTTGTGTTTGTACACTTGCTTTCTCAGCGCCTACTCTTTTCACTTCCAGGACAGAAAGGGGAGAACAGGAGGAGAGGAACTGGGAGGAGTAGAGGGAGGGGAAAGTGTAACCAGAATATGTCATATGAGAAAAGAACCGGTTTTCAATAAAAAGTAAAAATAATTGCTTTCTTTTGTTTTCATTTTTAATGCATGTATTATTTATAATGTGGTGTCTTATTTAGCAAAGTTATTTTTCAAGTCTTGGGAAATATTTAACTTCTCTGGATATGGGGAGGTAGAACCTGAATCTCTGGATCTCTACAGTGACCCAACACCTTTCTGGAGCACATTGGACTGTTTTATCTGATTGTCCCAGGTTGACTTCTAAACCTGCAAAGCTTTCAGGTTTCCGGGACACGCCCTGGCTGTTGATCCCCATCTATCTGAGACAACACGCCCTCTCCTCTTTGCTAATCAAAGCTATTACTGAGAAGAGGGTCATTTGGAAAGAGGAAAGGGAAGAGTGCAGGTGGGCGGGGAAGCCAGTAACTGAAGGGGTGAGTTCTCAGCAAAGGAAATTATGTAAATGTGGGAAACTCTCACAGCGAAACTCATTTTGTACAATAGCTAGATACTAATAAAATTGTCTTTGTAAAAAAGTTTGTACTTCCCAGAGCTGGATCAAGTGAGATGGGTGTTCAGGGGAGAGCAATAGCTAAAGGTTTCTATAAAATATTTTGTCATCCTAAACTGCATCTCCAAGTCAATGGTTCTCAACGTGGTTATACTTAGAACTTCTAGGAGATTTAAAAAGTCTTTACATTTTTAAAATGTATTTATTTTATGGGTATCAGTGTTTTGCCGGTACCATGTGTGTGCTGGCGCCTGGGGAGATCAAAATAGAACACAAAACCCTGCAACATGGTTGTGAGCCACCATGTGGGTACAGGCAACCAAATCCGGGTCCTCTGCGAAAGCCATGAGTATTCTTAGCCACCAAGCCATCACCCCAGCTCCGGATTGAAAATCTCTTAGTGAGGTTGGGTGTGGTGGTGCGGGACTTTAATCTCAGCACTCTTGAGGCTGTCTGGGAATTCAAAGTCAGTCTTGTCTGTAGTGAGTTCCAGGCCAGCTGTTACTGCATTGTTAGATCCTGACTCAAACAAAAGGAAACTCTTAATGCCCAAATCTTGGTGTCACACTCCAGAGCAATTAAGCCAGTGTCTTGCGAGGTGGAGCCCACACACATATTTTGAAGGCGCCCCACAAAATTCCAATGTTGAGCCAAGTTTGAGAATAGGAGTTTCCCAGTCGTTACTATGTATATAAACCAATGGAGGCCTTACAAATGTGGGTCCTGATTAAGTAGGTCCCGGGTGGGGCCCGAGATGCTACACTCTGACCAAGCTTCCAGATTGGAAGTTTTTGCTCATGAACTGACCATACTGTTAATAAAATAGAATGTAGATGATTAAGAAAACAAAACCTAAGAAAAGAAATAAGCCCTTAGCATAGAACCATGACCTTGCCCTTGAATACAAGTCATGGTGCCAAGAATCATTGGGAAGGTGAGTGCTTGCTAATTAAGGATCAGAACAGATGGTTCTGCACCGATCTTCAGAACACATTCAAGGCAACAAGTGAAAAGCAGACAATGTCTGTCCAGTAAGAGATGGGTTACAAAGGAAAGGAAGGGAGGGAGGGAGGGAGAGAAGGAGTCAGCTGAAGGTGAGACCTGGGGATTATAGTTTTAAGAGAACCATGTGGCCCCACTTCATGTACACCACACTGACACGGGATTTTAAGGGAAGAGACTGTTCTGAAGAAAACCGGAATCACCATTCAGAATACTCACTGCATCTTTCCCAAGAGCTGACTTTAGGCTTATCCTCACTTTAATGCTCTGGTCGGCATCTGATTAAAGAGAGATTTCAGGCAATTGGTTTACATGACAGACTGACCACACATTTATTTTCCCTTCCCAAGATCGCACTAAGGTGACAGCTATAGGCATCTATTAAGGTAAAGACACAGCTTTTACAGAATAAGAAATGATGAGAAACTGGTAACTGTGTTCTGAGAGGACCATAAGTCACTGCTTGATGTGGGTGTATACAAGGAAGGGATTGCAGGGCAGAGAGACAGAAAGAGGGAGGGAGGGAGGGAGGGAGAAAGAGAGAGAGAGAGACAGAGAGAGAGAGAGAGAGAGAGAGAGAGAGAGCGCTCTTGGGATTCCGATACAACAGAGGTGTGAAGAGAGGGGAAAATGATATTGAGGTTGTGGTTAAAGCCACTTTGGGGATGGCGTGGTTCTGTACACCAACATCACTTACTCAGCCAATTGGAACTTGTTCTCCAACAGAACAAGATATAAACCTGGAAAGAAGAGGTGCAACCCAGGAAACAGAATTCAACCTGGAGGAACCAGGCGATAACTCTGAAGGACGATTATGGTCCGTATTAAGATAGGAGGATGTGAGACTCCACGGGAAAATTTCAAGGGAGGAAAATGGAGCTGAGAATAATAGATAGATGGGACTAGTTGGTAATCAATCAATGTTCTGCTTGATGGTGAAGTATGCACTCCAAAAGCTGAGGTGATTTGAAACTCTGATACAAACAAGTCACTTAAGAAAGGAAACAGCCTGGTATGCTATTTGGCTGTGCAAGCGGCCAGACATAAATATTGATAACAGCTTCACTAAGAATCACGTTAAGTCTACCCAGAGGCAGTGAGAGAGTAGGTAGGAGCGGGTTCTATGGCTGACTGACAGTAAAACAGCAAAGCAAGCAAAGTTTGAAAGAAAGTAACTGTCAGAAACTCAGGGTCTAACCATGATGCAGATGACAGTGTTGGTCTCAGAAGAGTTAGGTTGGCCTGTTTGTTCTTATCAACTTGACATAGCTATAGTTATTTGAAAACAGTGTCTTCATCCTATTGGTTGTGAGGCATTTTTGTGACTAATAATTGATGTTTGAAGTCCCAGCACATCATGGACAATGCCACTTCTGGGCAGGTGATCCAGGGAAAAGCCAAACCGAGTCAAGCCATGGAGAGAGAGCAAGCTAGTAAGCAGTGTTCCTCCACAACCCCTCTCCAGTTTCAGCCTCCACATTGCTGTCTTGAGTTTCTGATGATGGAAAATCAGCTGTAAGCTGAGAGAAACCCTCCCCTCTCTAAGTTGCCTTTGGTCATGGTCCTCATAGCAACAGAAAGCAAACTAGGGCAAAGAGCACCGTCCAAGGGCAGTAGGAGAGTCTTATACTCTTATTGTGAACGTGAGACTGATAAGAACACCTGACAGAGTTTGTGACCCTGTCTCAAGAAGAGGGAAGACAGATTCAGCTGTGTCACAGCCCCTGCGAGGCTATAGAAAGGACGCTCAGCGAAGCAAACAAGGAACAATGCACAATGCATGCGCAGTCTGTGAACTCACATGGACTCCAGGCAGTGTTCCACCCCACAAAAGAATTCTTGTTCTGCTCCTTCAGCCAGACAAACAATGGCTCAAAGTAATTGAGCAGTGGTCTTACATCCATATTCCTTGTTCCCACCACATTTTCCAGTGCTCGGGTCCAGGGTTCGGATTTCCCGAGACGCAGCATATTGCTACAGGAAAAAAGACAGCGTGCGGATCATTTTGAAGCAGCTGGGCACACCTTCGCATCTACACTCTACTTTCTTTTCTTGGAATGAGCTGCATTTTCTTTGGGTGGATTAGAAAAATAAGGCATATTATCAGATGGATCTAAGACTCAGTTTCTCTTTCCTTCCAATTGCTCGAAAGAGAGCCCTGTGGTTATCACAGAGGGACCAAGAGGTGACCTATCCTGGCATCTCATAATCTAGGTTCCCTTCTCATTCCACATTAAACATTTATTTCATGGTTGGTTGGTTGGAGAAATTCTGAAGTCCCAATGTTTCTTGGGGGGGGCGAAGATGTGGGAGAAGGCAAATAAACTAAATTAAATCATAGACATGGCAACGAATAATACGGGGTGCTAAGAGATGCTCGACATTTTGAGGCAATTCTTACAGCAACTTCTGTCCAGCTTCAGTGGAATTTGAGATGTCACATTTGTGCAGTTGGCCATCATGTTTAGCTGCTTGACAAAGGGCTTCTTGAAACTGGAACTGATAAATGGTCCTTGTGTAGTATCTGTACAAGTGACAAAGGAACAAACAAAAAGAAGGCTCATGTTTTATTGCTGTCGCAGAGTCACAGATCTGGGTGGATACTGACATTCCTGGCCCAAGTAACCCCAGAGGTATCGCCTAAAAGTCTTCCTGTAGCAGGAGTCCAATGTGACCTCTTCACATGTACCAAATGTTATTTTCATTGCGTATGTTTGACGATAGAGCAGCGTGGCTACTCTGCCATGCGCTAGTGATATTTGAATTGCTGTCACAGACTTATAGCCCTTTCCTATAAAACGATGGCAAGCTGCTTCTTACACCAGGTAAGTTAAATTCACATTTTTACAAATATAGAAGGTGAGGCCCACACATGCCTGCATCCCGGCATTAGGGAAGGAGGATCATGAGTTCAAGGCCAGCCTGGGATGTGTAGTTAAGTCTCTGTCTCAAACAAAAGACAAAATAGACAACAGCAATTATAAAATACTTTTTTGATGTATAGTAAACTCTACTAGTGATGAGAAGATGAATTAAAAGTATTTTTCTGCTTCACCAAATGGTCCTGTTGTGCTTGGTTGTTTTTTTTTTGACTGTGTTTTATTGAGCTAAATATTTTTCTCCACTCCCCACCCTTTCTCCCCACTCCCCTTCTACCCTTTTGCATGATCCCCATGCTCCCAATTTACTCGGGAGATCTTGTCTTTTTCTACTTCCCATGTAAATTAGATCCAAGTATATGTCTCTTAGGGTTCTCTTTGCTGTCTAGGATCTCTGAGATTGTGAATTGTAGGCTGGTTTTTCTTTGCTTTATGTCTAGTTTTTGTTGTTGTTGTTTCTCAACTTGACACAAGCTAGAGTCATCTAAGAAGAAGGAACCTCAATTGAAAAAAATGCTTCCGTCAGACTGGCCTCGGGAGCCAATTTGTGGAGCATTTTCTAGATTAATGATTGATGTGGGGCGGCCTAGCCCACGGGAGGAGGTAGCACCCATGAGTAGATGGTCCTGTGAGTTACAAGAAGGCAAACCAAGGCAGCCATGAAGAGCAAGCCAGTAAGCAGTGTTCACCACAGTCTTGGCTTCAGTTCCTGCCTCCAGTTTCCTGCCTTGCTTAAGTTCCTGCCTTGACTTCCTTCAGTGATGGACTGCCAGTGGAACAAAGCCAAATCAACCCTTTCCTCTCCAAGTTGCTTTTAGTTATGGTGTTTATCCCAGCAATACAAAGCAAAATAGGACATTCCTTAACAATGCGGGGAAAGTCTCAGCTAAGTCCACTTAACCCAATAAAACATTAAGCTGCAGTACATTGAATTGAAACTCATCATCTACATTAAGCTTGCAGTAGGAGGTAGATAGAAAAGGCTTGTAATTGTCACTTCATTGAGCCTTTTATGCTTTTGTTATTAGCCTTGGCTATCCTTTAAAGAGCAGATGTTCAACAGAAAGGAGAAGACTGTCATTTACTGGATGAACGAGTAGTCATTAGACACGTGGAACAGAGCTGCAGGGTCACAGTATGTTTCGTCGTGAGGCAGAGGCTCCACCACACCGACGATCTCTCGCCTTCGGAAGAAAAGGGAAGCATGTGTCAGTTGGGGGTAGACCACCTTGAGAAGGGAGCTTGAGCTCAGAGCACTTTCACCTGGCTTTATATTTTTCACCAGTATTTATATTGAAACTGGTTGTCAATTGAAAGTTTTTTTAAAAAATGTAAAAACCAGAAAGTAAAGCCTCTTGTGTGTTTGCCTCCTGTTGCCTTAATTCAGCCAAAACTCACCATTGGAAAATAGCTATCTCCTTAAAACCCAGAGTTTAAAGAGTCCATAGAGAACACTGTATGGCTATAAATATGCAGTGGAAACCCTATCCATTCCTCTCAGGCACTGCACTTTCTGTGTTCCTGTCAGCAGTTTGTAAAACTGAAATCATTTTTTTTCAAAGCTAATTCAAATGTGTCCCCTCTGTGGAGCTTGCCACCCACTGGGCAATGCACTTAAACCCTTACGCTCCCTTAGACTCAGGGTCTTCTTTCAGTAATGCTTTATTCTCTTGCCTTTTACTAGTATATATTAGCTACATAAAATCCAGGTCCCCATGACATCTCACACATGCATGTAATATTCTTGATCATCCTCAATCCCTTATTATCACATTCTGCTCCCTTTCTCATTGGCCCCCCCTTCTCTACCTCTGAGTCCGCCTTCTACTTTCATACGTCATCTCTAGCGTTGTCTCTAATCTCTGCCACTTCTCTCCCTATGCTGTGATTTTTCACATGTAAACTTCTTACCACCAAGGCAAAAGCTGGAGTCTGAGGCTGGGTCTCAATTATCTCTATTGTTCTCGTGCTAAATACTATGCCCTAACACTAAGGAGAAACTGCACTTCTGATTGGCAAATGGCCAAATGAGCAATCAGTACTTTGGAGGTCTGATTCCAAGTTGGTTTAAAGTAAGTTAACAGGGATCCGAAAGTTAGCACAGTTGGGAAAAAGGGTAGAGAAGCCATATAGGCTTCATTTTTAGACATTATTTAAAAGGAATATAGTTTTGCCCTTTATTATTGCAATTTTTGCAGGCAACTTTGGTTCTTTGGGGACAACTTTGCTTATTCACAAACATTAGAAACTACCCTGATTAATTACATCCTTTTTTCTTCGTTTTTTTTTTTTTTTTTTTTTTTGGTTTTTGGTTTTTCAAGATAGGGTTTCTCTGTGTAGCCCTGGATCTCCTGGAACTCGCTCTGTAACTAGGCTGGCCTCAAACTCAGAGATCCACCTGCCTCTGCCTCCCAAGTGCTGGGATTAAAGGCGTGTGCTACCACTACCAGGCTTATTACACATTTCTTATCATACTACTCAAAAAAAAAAAAAAAACCCTTGAGACAATGTCCTGGGAAATGATTTGAGGAAACAGGAGCAAAGGAGTGAGAAAGGAAAACAGGACTCCTGCCCAAAGGGCGCGTTATCACGAATATCAGTTCTATAAGCAATGTGAACTGATTCCCACATGAAGAAGGACGCTACTCACCATAAGAGCTGTTCCACAAGAAAACAAGAGAGCTAAGGTATTTATCCACCAACCAGGCCATCTGGCATTAGTGTCCTAGCCCCCCTGCAATTTGTGGGTTCAGGTGACCTCAGAAAGCCTCCCCTTGGGCAATTGAAATAGAGATAGCACTGTGAGCAAAGCAAAATGCTCTCAAGGGAACAGTAAGCCCTTGAGGAAACGGGTTCGTGGACTGCAAAGTTGTTGACTTACTTCATCTCCCACCACTTCTGCATCCACTGCTCTTTGGGAATTTCTCCCTTAAAGACCATCCACCGCCACTTCTCTAGCATGTAAGTGAATGGCAGCGTCCCAACAATGGTCAGGGCTTGCTTGAGTAGGAAGTTTATTTCTGTTTCTGAAAGGAACATGGAAAAGGGCAAATATTAAGATGGAAGACGAAAGCAGAAATTTTGTAAGAGACTTTGTCTAATCTCAAGCTATTATTCCTCCTCAGGATAACTCTACTACAGGATGGCTACATGAGAAATATTGGCAGTGGACATATGTATAATGTGTATATATATATGTTTTTCTTCTCTGGTGATGGATTTAGAATAAAACCCCAGAAAAGAACAACTAAGTAAAAATTCACAAGTTAACTGATCCATACTTTTTTTTAACCACTTTTAATTGCCTCCTTCAAATATCCCCTTATCAGAGTTAAGTAGGGCAATTTCATCTATTTTTCTAGTCATACTGTTTATTCTTGAGAGCTCCATGTAGGCAGTGACTGTTAATGTCTCATTCAAGATTGTGTACCCAGTCCAGTGTCTGCTCTGTAATACCCTCTGTGAGTCCTTAGTAAACAAGCAAACGTTAAACAGATGTGGTGAAACCTTGGAAACTAGGGCGGGGAAATTTTTTAAAGAATATCGGGTTTTTTTGCACAACAGGTTGGCTATCTAAAGGACAATAACGTCTTGTGCTTTTTCAGGAAGAGCTCTATCAGCGGTAGAGTGATTGCCTAGCATGGGCGAGGCCCTCGAGTCCATTTCCAGCGCTGATGAAGCAAAAAGCAAGAGAAGCGAGAAAAAAAGATTGTCAAAAGTTCACCATCGGCCAATGATGTTTGTAGAGATAGAGACATTTGCTGTCGTGTAAATATCACATGAGCTATACACGTATCTTAACATCATGTTACTCCATTAACATGTACAACAGTTATGTTCTTGTATAGTAGTTAAAAATAAATTTAAGCCCAAAATATTTAATGGACATCTCTAGAAGGCATCCTCCACTGGATAATCGTAAGTACAATGTCCTTTAAGTGGACTGATTTCTTCCTTAGCAAGAATATTAACTGCCTATTACCCTACAGGGAAGTCGAGTTGGCCTCCAGCACAGCACAGAAGACCACTGCAGTGTAAGTGCAGGGGCTGTTACCTACTCTGTACATCACTGTATGTTTAGGGGGGGGGAAATGCCTCACACATGGTAGGTGCTCAATAAATTTCTTAAGAAAAATAAAGAGGCAGGCACAGTGACTCATGCCTAGAATCCATGAACTTGAGAGGCTGAGGTAGAAGGGACTGTTGTGAGTTCTAGGACATCCCTGGCTACAGAGGAAGACCCTGTCTACAAGCAACAAATCATTCGCAACCCCAAAAAGAAGAGAAGGACAAGATAAAGGAAAGGAGAAAAAGAATGAAGGAATCTATTGGTTTGACACCATTCACAAGGCCAGAACCAAGGAAAGGAGGATTTTTCAAGCCAGTGCTTTTACTGTGTGACATCAGAAGAAACACACTGATTTCACATCTTTGCCTATTTTCAAGGCAGACATAACAAACCATAAAACAAATCATTGTCTGTTCATTAGCATGAATTAGCTGTATTTTTAAGTCAGGAAGCAGGTATGGTTACCATAAATTGCTTTTCTCATGTTGCTTTCTTCATCAAAAAGCACCGCTACTGGTCTATAAACTACTGTACCTGGATTAATAGTGACTATTTCAGAAATGATGATGGCCTTCCCCTGGCTCCTATCAGGCCTTTGTCAGGTCACTAAGAGCCAGAGATCAAAGTCAAGTAAATTGTGCACACAAGGATGGGACTCCTGACCTTTACTCCCCTGAACCAAGGCTCAGCTCAAACCCTCGTGAAATGCAGTGAGATACAAACACACGGTCATGAACATCGGAGGGAAATTTGTTGGAAAATGTGGGTTCAGAGGGAAAGGAAAGGAATAAGAAAGGGAATGACGGAGGAGAGGAGCAAAGCACCCTTATGTGTATTCATACATGTAATTTGAAAAATAAAATAAATTACAGAACCTAAGAACTAGTAAAAAGAGAGGTGAAAAATTCATGAAAGAAATGAAAGTATTAGACTCTGTTTTTTCTTTTGCAAAAGCCACGGCAACCTCACTGAAAAATCTCGGTCTCCTGAAAAGTCATAGTGTTTCATCAAGTTCAAGCCTCCCAAATAGATAGACTGCCTGAGGTAAAGATGTTGAGAGATAGCATGGGCCTTCTGTTCACACCCCTTCTCTGTAAAACAGTCTCAGAATAACCTGTTCCCACTCAAACAGTCTGGGGAGTTGCCTATCTGTTTGTAACCTAAAATGACAGCCAACTATTTAAAAGCCAGACACTTGGACAAACCATCCAAGTTCTTCACGCTATTTCAGCATCTTCAAAAAGTCTACCAAGTTTCTATTAGATCATTCTTAGAATCCCAAGATCATCCATTCAGTTATCTCACTTAATTCCTTGCTTAAATATATGAAACCACAAGGTAGCATGCTCTAAAAAAAAAATTGCCAGTAGGCAGCCCCATAAACATTTTTTTCACCTAGGCAGCATAAAGAAAAACAAATATTTTCCTATAGGTGATAATAAACACCTCTCCTCCTTTCAGATTACCCCCCAAACAAGCCAAAGGAAAATGTACCACTATCTTCTTGAAAATCGGATGGCAGAAGACCAATGGATTTCAGATGCTCAGGCGTAGCTGCAGAAAGTGACATGATTTCCCCAACAGCTTCATGGAAGCCTTCATTGGCTCCATTTCTCAGCAGATAAGGCTGTGTGGCATATGCCATGTCGTATTGGATGTGTCCCATCTCTTGGTGGGCTGTCAGGAAGTTGTCCATTGTGACCTTTGTACACATCTTGATTCTGCATTAAAAAAAATGGGCAAGAATCTTACTTAATTTCCATAATATTTTTGGAGTTGGGCAACATGAAGATTTTCAATGTTGAATTTTTATTATTTTTCCCTTATGAACCTGTTACTTGATATGAAGTGATGGGCAGGTCTAGATTCTCCTCTTGTGCTCATACACGCATGGAAAGGGTGATAAGCAGAGCTCTCTGTTAAATAATTCTGAGGTGAGTAACATGGAAGTGATTGATAAAATTGGCCAAGTGCATAATAATAAGTGAATACAGGCCAAGTGTTCTAGAACCACCATGTATAGCCAGGACAGAAAAGGGGTGAGATATTTAGACTTGGGCATCATTAAAATGTAAACCACGAAGGTAGACACGATGGCCCAAGAAGCAGGAGCAGGGTAGCAAGAAAGACGACCAAAGACAAAGCTGTAGAAGGTCTAAGTACTTAAGATTTTGCAAAGCATACAGCCAGGGTGCATAGAAAACGTGTGAAGTCTGGAAGACCATCACCACATAGAAGTCAACAAGAAATGATGTTTCAAGACAACAGGTAGATGTTGTCTAACTATGCTGTGACCCAGTGAGAACACAACTGTGTTTGGAAAATGTGTGGTGGCCCTTCTCCATTTCACATCCCTATATTCACTCACATATGAATGGGTGGTATATTTCAAGAGATTTTTAGATGGATCTTCCCATCTTTCCCTTTTGTTTGCTCTTTGCACACTGATAAACACTCTTCAGAAACGCCCCCACTGTTTAGAATAAGGTCAACCTCCTATATCCACCCCAATATGACCACAACTTGCTTTCCTAACATTTCTCTCTATTCTTTTTTCTCACAATTATAATAGCTATTATATACTTGCTATCTATATTTATGAATATGTTCTCATTTCTTAGCCTTACTGGAAGATTTGGACTGATCACCAACAGTCTGATGCCTGCTTTTATAAAGCGTAATTGGCACAATCCCCACTCGTTTGTTTATGGATTATTTATCTCTGTTTTCATGCTACAGGGCACAGTTGTCTAATTGCAAAAGGGGGGTTCTTTTGGGGGTGTAGGGTTGAGGAAGATTTTCTCTATATAACAGCCCTGCCTGTCCTTGAACTCACTCTGTAGACCAGGCTGGTCCTGAACTCACAGAGATCTGCCTGTCTCTGCCTCCCAAGTGCTGGAATTAAAGGCTTAAAGGTGTGTGCCACCACTGCCCAGCTGCACAGAGGTTTTCAAAGCCCTCACTCCTTACTATCTTTACAGGAAAAGACTACTGACCTCTAATTCTAATGCGGGTTTGTAGAACTAGACCCTATTCCCCAAAGAGAGGGTTTTTTTCTTTTCTTTTCTTTTCTTTTTTCAAGATAGGGTTTATTTATGTAATAGTCCTGGCCATCCTGGAACTCGCTTTGCAGACCAGGCTGACCTTGAACTCAAAGAGATCTGCCTTCCTCTGCCTCCCAAGTGCTGGGGTTAAAGGCATGCACTACCACCCCTGGGCGAGAGATTTTCTTAATACTTTGGGGTAATCTACAGCCTGTGACTGACTAACATAGGGTAGATATAAAGACCACACCTTTGACTCAAGGTGTGATGAATTCTGATTCAAATCAGGCTTCAGAGCAGTTCATGAGATCAGGCTGGAGTCAAGTCTCCATCACAGAATGCATCCTTACCGGCTATGCCTAACTCGACCTGTTCCCTCACTTGCCTTTTCCTGAGAGGTCTCCCCTTATATAAACTGCCAGTGCAAGCCAGGGAATGAACCCAAGATACAAACCTGGTCATTAGTGTTCTGCTTTGTAGATAAGGAAACTGAAAGCCAAGCTGACTTTGCCCAAGGTTGCCCGATCACTAAGTGACACACCTTGGATTCCAAACCCCATGCTCATTCTGCCACATCACAGACTCTCAAACTATCCTGAACATATTTTTTTTTGTTCCAGCCTGAGATTGCTGACTTCAGCACCGACACCAGGTCCCGCCCTCTGCACCTAATCCCTCTGTTCTTCCCATGTGCTGTCCTCCCAGGTATCTATCCAACCTCTTCTTGCAATCCAAGCTCAATTCCTAAACCACCCATAAAGACCTTGTCTGATCCTATCTCCTAGTACAGGAGTGGCTCATTCCCGTATTCCAATTCCTAAGAAAGCATTCCCCATGTCTCTCTCACAGCATGTACCATTTTCTCCCTCTTATTCCAATTTGTTATCCGTTTGTCCTATTTCACAAGAGTGAGGGGCAGAGGGGAAGATCAACGTGTGAGTCATTTGTTCATCTGTAATAGGTTCTCGGCACCAAATCTTTCCTAATAGAGGTGCCACCAACCCTGTCATCAGGAGACTAATGAACACGCAAATTTTCAAGTAAGGTATCTTCTCTAAAAGTGCCATTCAGGACCTGTGGACCTTCTTTTCCTGAGTGAGACAGATGTACTCTTGTGGACCCCCAGCTTTACTTTGCAGACCCTTAAATCATATGCTCAGAGAAGCATAGGGAATCCTGCCTTCATTGCTTCCTGTTCAGTATCTGCGCTGCAAGCATCAGCCCAAGTACCTGAAGTCATCTTTCCCCAGGTCCCAAGCTGTGGGATGGCAGACCACTTTCCGACCATCGCCTGGATCAACCAGCATTGAGTTTTCCCAGAATCCTTGAGTCATATTAGGAAGGCCAACAGAAACAAAAAACTTCTCTGCCTCTTTAAATATCCATTCTGCATCCCAGCCCTGAGGGAGAAAAAGAAAGAATATTTAGTCCCTATACTATAAGAGAAATTCTTCCTGTTGGCCATAGACGTTAGCATAACTTTCCCAACAGACAGCTGGGCTTTTGAATGTTTACCACCTGCCTGCACAGCTGCCTCTAGGGAATTTACCTAGGAAATAATCAAAACTTGTGTCAAGGAGTTACTTACATTGAATATGGTTTTATATAAGCAAAGAGGAAACGGTCATCAGAATGAGTAAGGAATAAGACTTTTGCGGAAGAGAAACTGTGCAGGCACACAAACTATCTACAGAGAAACCATACGGACATTATCAAATAGAGTAAAACTAGAAGTGAAAAAAATTAAAAGAAACCATTTAGTTGGTATCAATGTTCACTAATAAAAAGATACATGAAAATATTAACAACAAGCTGAGTTACATGTGAGATGCTTTTTTTTTCTTTTGTTTTGTCCTTATTCTTGGATTTTGGGTTTTTAAGGACTCCCCCACCCTCCAGTGCTGTGAAGCAATCCAGGGCTTTACGTATGTTAGACAAACCATCTACCTTCAAGCTAAATCCACGATTAGTTTTCTTTATATTCCAACACAAACCAAAAAAAACCTAATGATCCATTTGCTGAAGACTACTTACCTAAAGGCAGCAGTCACTGAACTCCTTGAAGAGTCAAGACATATGTTTGACTCAATGAAAGAAATGAATAACATAGTAGACACGAAGGTCTAAGCCTTTAGAAGCAAAAAGCCAGATGTAGCCTAGAAGCCAATGAGGATTTGAGCTTCACTTCAGCATCTGAACTCTCAGAATGTTTTGAAACTGTACAAAGATTGCCATAGGCATGTGCCACCTGGCAAATTCTTTCATACCAATGTCTCAGGGGACAACCAAGCCCGCTGAGGCAATGAAGCCCACATCAGGCAAACAAAGGTTGACTATTTAATACTTGGTGCCATGAACTATTTTTAGTAACAGAAGATTTATTCTGATCTTGAATATCAGTCATGTTTAGTGTATCTATTCTGTCAACCCTAGCGATAAGAAACAGAATATGAATGTGTATTGTTATTATTAGCGTCATCAGTTATATTATTGACTCCTAAAGGCTTAATGTCAAAAAATTGGTACTAATTAGTATGACCATCTTTTAATTTGAATTCATCGTTTACTGATACAAACGAATAGAAATGTACACGTTTCTGGGATATAATGTGTGTTTTCATACACATATATGCTGTCTAATGTTCCAATTAAGATACACATATCTGTTTTCTCATTTACCATTTATTTATGGAGAAAATATTTGATTTCTTTCTTTGGGCTTATCAAAACTACACAGTATGTCATCATTATCTATAGTCAATGCACTGTGCAATAGCACATCTAAATTATTACTGTGAACTGATGATAACTTCATCTCCCTCCTTCTTCTCCTTACATGCTTCAGCATCTGGTGACCTCCATTCTCCCCTCAACTTTCATGAGATCAGCTTTAGTACTCCCACATATGAGTGAGATCATATGTGCTTTTCTTTGTATGTCTGGCTTATTTCGCTTAACGCAATGCCCTCCAGTTCCATCTGAATGCCTGAGAGCCATTCATCTCTCATGAATGACAGGAATTCATTCATGATGCTGAAAAGTATTCCACTGTGTGCAGGTGGCACACTCTCTTTTATCTATTCATCCCGATAGAGACACTGAGTTTGTTCTCATGTCTGGAGCATTATGAACAGCCTTCTGACAAACATGCGAGTATCGAGGACACTTTAACATACTCATTTCATTTCCTTTGGATATATACCCAGGAATAAAGTTGCTGGATTATATGGCAGTTGCATTTTTAATTCCCTAAGGAAGTGGTGGGCTGTTTCCTCTAATGGATGTACTAAGTTGCATTTCCAAGTCAGTGTGGAAGGGTTCTCTTTACTTCACATCCTCATCAGCACCCAGTGGATTATTTTTGTTTGTTTGTTTTTGCTGTTGTTGCTGTTTGTTTTAATTTTTTTTTCTTTTTTAAATAGCCATTTTTTACTGGAGCGAAGTCATTATACATTTTTGCTTTGAATTGCATTTTCATGATCATTGATAGCATTGAACATTTTTATAGAATGATTAACTATATGCCTTCTTTTAAGAAATACCTATTGAAGAACAATGCTCACGTTTTAGTTAGATTATATGGAGTTTTGCTATTGTATTTCTTATACATGTTAGACATTAACTCTCACCACATGTCCATGTTTTCAATACTTTCTTGTGTTCTGCATATTGTTTTCTCTTCCTTTTGTTTCCTTAACTGTGCAGAAGCTTTTACTTTCATGTTTGTCTACTTTAGCTTTTGAGTTCTGTGTTTTGGGGGTCTTACTCAAAAATTCCTTACCTATTCCAATGTCTGGAATCACTACCCCTGCTTCATAGTCTCTGGTCTTTCAACTAGATCTTTGGCCCTTTTGATTTGGTTTTTGGAACGGGTAAGAGACAAAATTCCCGTTTGGTTCTTCTACATGTGCACATGTAATTTCACAGCATCTAATAATTATTGAACAGGCTGTCCTTGCTCAAATGTAAGTTCTCAGCACCTTTGTTGAATATTGGTTGGGTATGAATGCATGAGTTTGCTTCTAGGTTTTCTGTTCTGCTCTAGTGGTCTCTGTGTCTATTTTTAATGATCCCACTTTGTAGTGTGTTTTAAAGTCAGAGACTGTAATGTCTCTTGCTTTGTTCTTAGTGTTTAAGATTCTTAGGGGCGGGAGCTTGCTATGGCATATAAATTTCCAGATTGTTTTTGAATATGATATTCTGAAGCTGAATGAACAAAACAGCACAGACCGGTAAGCACAGTCAACATATTTAGAATAGTAAATGAACAGAAAAACGGAAGTGGACGAGAATCATTAGAAGTTTTGAATTGAAAAAGGAGCTGCCCCTGATGATCTTTGTGCCATTAGGTGAATCGCATCTCCAAGCCCGTCTTGTCTCTTATAGCATGGAGCTCTAATGGAGCTCCTCTGACACTTTTAGAGGTAACACTGGAAAAGCAGCAACTACATAGACAGTGTGGAAGGCAATATACAATACACATGGAGGCCCTTGGGAAAGAACAAGAGTTGATATCATGATGGCCATCTGCTACGACTCAATGACAACATGGAGCAAGAACAGCTGAACAAGTTGAGGGCTTGCAGCTTTGGGGTTTTATTCTACCATGACTTTTCCCCAGGAGTATGCTACATATGTGAAGGTCCTCACTGCATTACTCCTTACAGCTGTAAGGGGATTTGCGAGCAAATATTCAGCAAGCATACATAGTTAATTATTGTGTGACCATCTGAGACCATTTTAGAGGTGAATAAAAATGTGGGAAGGGAGAGGCAGGGAGAGGAGCAGAGAAAAATGTAGAGCTCAATAAAAATCAATTAAAAATGTCACCATTCTTTCTAATCATAAATGTAGAACTTAATTAAATTTTTAAAAAACCATGTAAAATCTAATATGATTTCACCGATGAAAGAGAACACAATTGATTTAAAGGATTCTTGTAATATTTCAACAATGACTTTTAATATCCAAAATAAGATGTTCCTGTTCATCACTATTCATAGAGATTATAGACTGATTACTCAGAAAAATTGACTTTGAAATGTGCGATTCCAACCAAGTGATTAATCCATATCTTAGTGCTTAAAGAAAAAAATCAGGTCATCTCAATTTTGATTGTCTCTCAACAAGATAAATAGAGGTCCTGTTATTGAAGGTACTTGAGATCTGTGACATTATAAACTACTTTTTGACGAAAATACATAAGAAATAACTTTAAGTTAACTTGGATCTCTATCAACATGATTTCACATACAAGATCAGAACAGAAAGGTGCATAAATGAAAAATACAGTTGAAGCCTCATGGTTTAAGACTTCTTCTTCCTACCTGATTCACCATTGCATCAGTAACATCTATGTTCGGTTTCTCGCCAAAGGGAACTGTCAAAGGGTACAGATTTGTCCAAAATCTCCCCCACATATCACCTATTTACAAAAAGAATACATTAATATTTGACAAAAGCAACAGAAATACAGATCCAATCTTCATAGTGCATATGGTTGCCTGAGCATGGCAGTCATTCAGTATTTCTAAACCATCTAGATTTGCATTCCCTTTTCACTAATCCCATTTCTCCTTTGGGTCCTTTTCTTATAGTAACATTCTTTATCACCTGTAAAATACTAAGAGTACAAGAGATTCTGTGTTTAGGCAAAGCTTGTTAAAGAATCTTCACAGATTCTCCTATAATAAATTATTATTGGAAGGCACAATTAAAACTGGACATGGTGATGCATGCCAGAAAGCTCAGGACTTGAGAGGCTAAGAGAAAAGGATCTCAAGTTCAGGACCAGCCTGGGTTACACAGCAAGTTCCAGTCCAGTCAGGACTATATGGTGAGACCCTTTCTCAAAAAACCAGAACAAAATAAAACATATGGGACATCATAGCTACTACACATTAGGTTTATAAAAAGCCACCATGCCCTCAACAAATACTATTAACTGATATTGATACGTAAGTTTTACTTTTAATACCATAATAGCACACCTAACTAGGTAGCTGAGCAACTTCAACACTGTGAAGTTGGATTCAGGGCCAGAAATCCTAAAAGGAAAGATGGATCCAGAAAAGGATGCACTGGAATAGTGAGAGACCAAACCCTAGCACTAAAAATGTGGGCAACACAATGACATGAAGAGTACTCCAGTGAACTCATTTACCAATAAATAATAATAATTGTGCGCATGCGTGCCTGTGTGTGATGTGTGTGAGCAAGGCGGGCATGTACCACAGCCCACGTGTGAACAATTAGCAGAGGACAATTTTCAGTAGTTGATTCTCTCCTTCCGCCGTGGATTCCACAGATCAAACTCAGATCATCGGGTTGGCATGGTAAGCATTTTCACCTGCCATGCCATCTTGCCAGCCCTGGTGGATTTGTTTTTTTAAAAGATTGGATTTAATAAAGATAGAAGTGAATTTACATACTTAAATTTGTAAATACTTACCACAGAACAAAGTTCAGTACATAGTAAAAGACCAAAGTGGCCCAAGAAGCAAAATGATATGACTTCTAAAGCAAGTAGGAACTTCAGCTGCTGATAAAATGATGGGGCCTACACCCCTTTGGGGTCCCCTATCAGATATTTACATTATAACTCATAACAATAGCAAAATTACCATAACACATTGAACTTGAAGGAAGGAAAACAAAACATATATGATAATAACTATAATCGTCACTAATCTGTGGTGAAGATAGAATTGTGGCCAGGTGTCTTATATGACAGCTGATCATGTATGTCTAGAAGGTCATCTTGTCGAATACAAACTGACATATTCTGGGTAATGCTATGCATGGAAATAAGAATAACGAACAGAAGACACTAGAGAAGGGCTGGTCTGGGTCCATATAAAACAGAACTTTCATATAATTGGTACCAAGCAGCATCTGCTTGGAAAGAAGAATGAACCTACCACGGTAGGAAGAAAGAGCTCACCACACCAGACAGATTTAAGCAGACACAAAATTACTGAATATCACCTGCCAGAGACATCATAGAGAAGATTTCTATGTTGTGTTAAAGATTCCCAAAGTTCTTTTGTTCACATCCCTACTGGTAGATATGAGGTTTATCTATGAGGAATGCTAAACATGCATGGCAGGAAATTTTCAGGTCTTTCTATTTTACTTGGCCTTGGCAGCTGGGGTAGGAGAGGATGGCCATTCTCCTTCATTCATTGTTCAAATGTGATTCCAAACAGAGTATTTTCAGTAAGATTTATTGGCACAGTCTAGCTTGAACTCCCGAAGCTTTCCAGAAGGCAGTATCTTTATCCTAGAGACATTTCTCTCCTGCCGCCTTTTGCCCACTGAGCTCTTTCACTCAGACTAATACTGAAATCCCAAGCTTCGCCAACCAACTGGAATAAACACATTTTAACCTAGGATTCTTTCCCTAGTCATCTTAAATAGAGAATAAATGTTAGAGACTAGATTCATTTTAAATAGAATAAAGAATAGTTTTTAATTGACTTTCTGCTGAAAATGTGTTTTTAGAAAGCTTCCGTAATGATAGTAACGTTATTTACAGGTATCCTCAAATGCGTTAGCTTGAACAACCTTCCAACAGACAGCTTTAGTCGTGGGAAGAACTAGGCGGAGAAAGAACACAAAGAACCCCTGCAGTCCCTTACCAAGCAAATGAGCAGGGAGGCATCCAGTAGGGCTGATGTAGGAGGGGTAGGTATCCATCAGTTTCGTCCTCACATAGGCATGAAGATGTTCATATAATGGCTTAATCTGAAAAGAAAGTTTATGACCCCAAATACCCAACTTCAGTTTCCAATGCTCAACTCTAGAAATAAGAGCTTCTTCATACAGGACAATTAATTTCTTCTCCTCTCAGATATTCTGAGAGTTTGTGAGCATTCCTTCTTAACAACTACTGACTCTGGCTAGCCCCGCTGAATAAATCAACATGAGCCCTGGGAGGATTGCAAGGCCCCAGAGGAAAGCTGATGTCAAAAAGTCATTTTCAGATGCTACTAATTTCTTTTGTTCTAGGACTTTTTCTAGAAAGAAAGAGAGGGAGAAAGAGAGAGAGAGAAAGGGTGGGAGGGAGGGAAGGAGGAAGGGAGGGAAGGAGGAAGGAAAAAAGGAAGGAAGGAAGGAAGGAAGGAAGGAAGGAAAGAAAGAAAAAAAGGAAAAACTTCCTTGTTAAAGACTAATGAAATAAAAACCCTGAGAGTTCTGAGGAAGGAGGGAAGTCTATGGTTTTTCTGCTAAAAAAGGAAGAGTAGGCTGACTGCAGGAAGCTCGCGATCAGAAAGGATCAGAAAGAACTTTCCTCCATCCAGTCTTTCTATTGGTAATTCCTAGTCAGTGGGTAAAAGACAGAAGAGCAGGACAGTTCTGGTTGTCTGTAGGACCTGCTCAGAGTTTTCTCGAAAATATTTTCCAAGGGCTGAGGACATAGCTCAATTAGTGGAGTGATTGCCTAGAATGCACCAAAGTTCTAAATTCATTCCCCAGCCCTGCACAAATCGGGCGTGGTGTTGCACACCGGTAATCCTAACTCAGCAGAGGAAGGCAGAAGAGATCAGGAGTTCAAGGTCATCCTTAGTTCCACTGCAAGTTAGAGGCCAGCCTGTCTCAAAAAAAAAAAAATCTTTCCAAACTCTAATATGCTATAATTCTGTGAGAGCTGGGAGTGACCAATTTGCATGTTAAAAATAATAGTTCTTGCTGGGCATGGTAGCACACACCTTTGATCCCAGCATTTGGGCAGCAGAAGCAGGTAGATCTCTGTGAGTTCAAGGCCATCCTGATCTACACAGTGAGTTTCGGGGCAGTCAGGACTATGTAAAGGGACCCTGACCAAAACAAAAAAAAATTTAAAAAGCAGCAAACAAAACAAAATAAGACTAAAAACAATGGCCTTTAGCTATTGGCTGTTTAAATGCCCGGCTGTTCATCTGTTACCTCTTGGAAGGTTCGCTCCACATCCTGGATCAACTGGTCGCCGCTGTAGTTGTAGCCATCTGCTCCCTCGGCTTCATAATCCCCTCTCCAGTAATCCCCATAGTCTTTATAATCTGGGGTTATTTTTGAAAAGAGAAAGAAGGAAGCATTAAGAAAACAAAAGGAGGGAACTACAGTCTACATAGATTAGTCTTGATGGGACAGTACAGAAGAAGATATTAAGAGGGAACTACAGTCTACATAGATTGATTAGTCTTGATGGGACAGAACAGAAGAAGATATTAAGAGGGAACTACAGTCTACATAGATTAGTCTTGATGGGACAGTACAGAAGAAGATATTAAGAGGGAACTACAGTCTACATAGATTAATTAGTCTTGATGGGACAGTACAGAAGAAGATATTAAGAGGGAACTACAGTCTACATAGATTGATTAGTCTTGATGGGACAGTACAGAAGAAGATATTAAGAGGGAACTACAGTCTACATAGATTGATTAGTCTTGATGGGACAGAACAGAAGAAGATATTAAGAGGGAACTACAGTCTACATAGATTGATTAGTCTTGATGGGACAGTACAGAAGAAGATATTAAGAGGGAACTACAGTCTACATAGATTGATTAGTCTTGATGGGACAGAACAGAAGAAGATATTAAGAGGGAACTACAGTCTACATAGATTGATTAGTCTTGATGGGACAGTACAGAAGAAGATATTAAGAGGGAACTACAGTCTACATAGATTTGTCTTGATGGGACAGAACAGAAGAAGATATTAAGAGGGAACTACAGTCTACATAGATTGATTAGTCTTGATGGGACAGAACAGAAGAAGATATTAAGAGGGAACTACAGTCTACATAGATTGATTAGTCTTGATGGGACAGAACAGAAGAAGATATTAAGAGGGAACTACAGTCTACATAGATTAGTCTTGATGGGACAGAACAGAAGAAGATATTAAGGATGATCACATTTTGTTACCCTTCTAGATGTTAACTCCAAAAAAATGCAAATGAAAGTAAAGACTTGCTAATTCTGTTCCTCAGGAGTTTAAGTAGATTATCTGGTTTAACAAGCACAGAAACCATGTGATATTGTGGCCATTCTAAAGCCCATTGTGCTAATTGACAAACTGTGCTTTTTTAAATATCTTCTATTAATTCCTTGAAAATCTCACACAATGTATTTTATCATATCCGTCCCCCACTCCTTTCCCTAACTCGTCCCAGATCCAAGGTTCAGCAGCCACTTCAGAAGAGTGGGCAGAAATCCGTTTTAAGTCAGGGAGGACTGGAGTGAAACCATGATTTCTGTACAAGATACGACAGTTGCACTTAAATCAAATTTAGTGTGTATGTTTCAGGTCATACAACACGATGCTATGTTACATATATAGCAAAATTCTTATTATAGGGACACGAATTAACATCTCACATAGTTCTTTTTTTTGTCTTAGAAAGAGCAATGACAATGTGCTTAGTCAGGAAAAATCCTGAATACTGTAGGCTGTTTCTCACCATAGTCCTCATATTGTACATATCATTTTTAATCTCATTCATCCTGTTAAGTCTAAAGCTCCCCTTGCCCCACCCCACCCCCAAATGGCAGTGCTGGTAACATGTCCTAAACAGAAGGACTTTGGCCAGGTAAACAAGGCTAAAAGCAGTTTCTGTTTACCGGAAAATCAGATCTCCTAAAATGGGTTCCTGTTTGCCAGGGACCACCCTTAATCCTCCAGGAACCCTCTCTAACCTTCCCCCAAATGTCAAACACTTTAGACAAATGCCCCAGTTCCCAGTCAATCTTTATGGTCTGTACCAACTCGGAGCCTGTACTGCTGATGGTCAGGAAAGATCTGCTTGCCTTCCGACCATTTTGCTCTTCTCGCTGCTCACACCCCTAAAGATGGCCTTGGCAGTTTGGTCCCCAATGAACCTTTCTCTCTATCCATTGAGTGGCCCTGTTTGGTAGTTTCTCCATGTTGTTGCCTATACCATGTGCTACTTCAAATCCTTCGGCCTGCATTTTCCCATTTCCTCCCATCGCTCCAGTAATGACAGTTTTATTCTTCTTTGTTTTTTCCAAGGCACGTTTTCTCTCTGTAGCATTGGCTGTCCTGGAACTAGCTCTGGAGACCAGGCTGACCTCAGACTTAGAGATCCACCTGCCTTTGCCCTCCCACCCCCCACCCCGAGTTTTAGGATTAAAAAGGCATATGCCACACCCACTGAAGCAGTCTACCTGAACTAATGGAAGCTCACCAACTCCAGCAGGACTGGGAAGGAACCAGCGCAAGCCCAAACTAGTCCCTCTGAATGTAGGTGACAGTTGTATGGCTGGAGCAGACTGGGGGGACACTGGCTGTGGCACCAGGATTTATCCCTACTGCGTGCACTGGCTTTTTGGAACAGATTCTCTTTGGATGGATACCATGCTCAGCCTGGATATAGTAGGGAAGGCCTTGGACCTTTCCCAAAGCAATGTGCCTTACCCTTTCTGAGGAGTGGATAGGGGTGGGGTGCGGAGTAGGAGGAGGGAATGGGAGGAGGGGAAGGAGTGGGAACTTGGATTGGTATGTATAATGAAAAAAGATAATTTGTTTCCTTTTTTAAAATAAAAATAAATAAATAAATAAATAAATATAAAAGAATGTACAAAATGAAAAAAAAGACATGAGCCACCACTGCTCAGTGACATTTCATTCTTTTTCTGTAGAGTTAGTTGACCCTTTTACTTACTGTATATCTTTTATTATATGCATATATACATATGGTATGGCTTCTTTATTCATTTTTCTGTTAACGGGCACCTGATTTGCTTTCCCCATTGGGGCTACTGTTAAGAATGTGATAAATGTGGTGATCTGAGTACCTGCCCAGAAGGGGGATTACCAGATCATCCGTTCTCTCTGAAACTTCTCTGGGGGCCACCAGATCATTTTTCCGTAATGGTTGCACCAATCTATATTCCCACCAACGGCCTATGCTTAGAGCAATAAAATCACGTGTCCAAAGTCACACAGCTGGCAAGGGGCAGAAGCTTACTTGTTTCCAAGCCCTTGGTCCCTACTCATTCTGCCGTTATCTTTAAAATGTGCAATTGATCCCTAAGTTTTTAATCCTGCTTCTGTTGAGGGTCTTATATTCTCAGATGCCACCCACTTCATCTCAGACACTATAACAGTGATCCTGTGTTTATTTGCAAATTATTTGTATACATAGCACCCTGAAATGAACTCTGAGACTGAATTGTGACCAAATGAGGATTTTGGTAAATGAATATTGTCTTTGTCTCTCATCCTGTCTGAATAGTAGGATCTCCACTCAGTGGCAGCATTCACTTAGTTCCCCACTGGGGCCTTAGGCCTCCATGAATAATTAATAATTCACAGATTATTCATTTGAGATCCCATAAGCTCTTTGAACCATCCACTTACAGTGCCACCTTTTTAATGTCCCACTGGCTCCCTGTGACAGGTAACGTGAACCTTTAAGTAAACAATTGCTAATTTAGCGGCATCCAAATATTACAGGGCAAGCTTGGTGATAAAATGAGAAATAGTCCTGTAACACCCTCCCTGTGGAAAGCAGAGAGACTTGGACAAAGCAGTGCACTTACTGTTTGCTTTTGCCATCTCATTTTTTAGGACCACATACTCTTCATATAACGGCCTCATCTGCTTGCCCACCTCGGCCCGCCAGCCTTCCCAAGCCCAGAGCCTCTCGTTGTAGTCTGTGCTGGTCGCCATTATGTCATCCAAACCTGTTGGCCCAAAGGAAAATGAGCACACATGTGAGGTATTTGTATTTATCATGCAAATAATTTGTATCTACATATATAGAGGCTTTAAAGAATTAAAAGACTGGCAAATATCCAGGTTACTAAGCAAAATGTCATGGGTAGTATCTCTGTACTTATTATTAGATCCAAATGCATCTGCAAAGGAATAAAAATCACTGAAGTAATTTAATTACTGACTTAATTAAATTACTTGAATGTAATAAAATTTACAATGCGTTTTTTTTTAAGTTAAAAGAATCTCTATGAAGGGCTGTAAATACAGCTCAGGAAACAAAAGTGCTTGCTCACAAACATGAGAACCTGAGTCTAAATCCCCAGAAGCCATGGGGAAAAAAGCTGCGTGTTGAAGGAGAATGAGGAGGGCCCATGGAAGGGTTTAAAGGGAAGAGAGAGAAAGAAGAAATGGTGTAATTGCATTAGAATCTCAAAAACAAACACACACACAGCTAGGCATGGCTGGGCATGCAACTGCAATCCCAGTGCCAGGAGGAACAGAGACAGAAGGATCTCTGGGACTCGCTGGCAGCCAACTTGGCTCCAGGCTCAGTGAGAGAACTTGTTTCATGGGAATAAGGCAGAGAGTAAGAGAGCAGGACACCCAGCCTCTTCCTCTGACCTCAAAAAGTAATGGGTGGCCACATCTACACACATGGAACACGCATACACACAATGAAAATAAGTACAAATTTTTAAAAAGGAGACTCTGTGAATGGAAACACCTTGGAATGGTTTCATCTTTAGATGACCCGTCTGAAAAACATTGTGCCATTGTCCAAGGTCTGTTTCAGGTTGGGAAATGACTCTACCAGAAAGTGCTTGCCGTACAAGGAGGAGGGCCTGAGTTCAATTTCCAGAACTCATATTAAAAGTCAGGTATGGTGGTATGCACTTGTAATTCCAGCCCCGAGGAATCAGAGACCTGAAAACCCTTTGGACTTGCTGACAAACCATAATATCTGCTTGGTGCATGCCCATCCAGTGAGAGACCCTGTCTCAAAGAGAACTGCTGAGGAATGACTATTGAGGTTGTCCTCTGACCTCTGCCGACCCAAGGGCACTTGCATATGCATGTATACTGCGCATACATGAACATACAAATTTTAAAGCTACTACTAAAAGCAGATAACCTACCTGGTTCAAGTAATAAGCATTCCTGTGGATTCTTGGGGTTGCAGACTTTTCCGGTGCTGTAAATGGTGCTCATAGTGTTCAGAATTGTGTTCAACTGCAAATTAAACATAATGAGTAGTGGCAAGCATGGAAAATGTATTATAATGGAGGCAGCATAAAGATATCCTTTTGGTCATGGGTATTTTTCTCTTTTCTCCCTTTTATTTAAAATAGATTGGTTTCTCATACAACGTATTCTGATTATAGGTCCCCCTTCTACTCCTCCCTGTTCCCCCAACACACACCTATCCTTCTCTCTGGCTCTGCTACCTTTCTGTCTCTCATTAGAAAAGAACAGGCGTCTAAGAGATAATAAGCAAACAAGACAAAATAAAATCTAACACGATAAAGCAGAAACTATTACATCGAAGCTGGGCACAGCAACCCAACAAGAGGAAAAGAGTTCCAGAAGCAGGCAAGAGAATCAGAGACCCACTCATTCTCACAGTCAGAAGTCCCATAAAAACCCTAAGCTAAAAGCTGTGATATATACACAGAGGACCTGGTGCAGACCCACGTTGGCCCTGTGTTTGCTGCTTCCGTCTCTGTGAACTCATGAGCTCACGTGCTGATGGGAGTTTGAAATGCTTCAAAATAGAGCAATTCATATCTTCTTTGCCAAGTGTGTTCCTATGTATAGAGAACAAACAGCTTATGCAATTGCCTATGCCATCATCTAACACAGAATCTTGAGTACTTGTGATAATGCAGATAATTTAACTAGAACAAACATGTCCTCCAAAACTCCCAGGTGTATTTTTCACATCCACACAGAGATTGTGTTTCTGTTTCTTTTAGCATTGACTAAGATTCCACTATGCTCGACATTCTGGTAATTCTGAACTAAACAAGTCTCTGACCTTCAAAGTCCCCCAAGTCATGGAATAAGATGGCCACGTAGTGGATCACAGTATAAGGAGCAGGTACTGTAACTGTCACCAAAAAGTGATGTGACAATATTACTAAGGAGTGGGGAGGGTAGAATAAGGGGGAATAGTAACTTGAGGGTCTAGAAACGGCTTCCTAGAGGAAGGGCCCTTAGAGGTGCATGATCCAGAAGCAGAGATTGGTCAGGTAAAGGAAAGGAGAAGGTGGACCTTAAGGTGGGCAAGGCAAGCTGTTTTTAACAGTGGTGAAATGGTGCTCACTGAAGGGAGTGGAGGCCAAGAGAACAGAGAGATAAGTGTGATGTGGGAGTAATTTCTTATTAATAAAGAAACTGCCTAGACCCATTTGATAGGCCAACCCTTAGGTAGGCGGAGTAAACAGAACGGAATGCTGGGAGAAAGAAGCTGAGTCGGGGAGTCGCCATGATTCTCCCACTCCAGACAGACGCAGGTTAAGATCATTCCTGGTAAGCCAGCTCGTGGGCTACACAGATTAATAGAAATGGGTTAGATCAATATGTAAAAGCTAGCCAATAAGAAACTGAAACTAATGGGTCAGGCAGTGTTTAAAAGAATACAGTTTCCGTGTAATTATTTCGGGTAAAGCTAGCCGGGTGGCGGGACACAGCCCGCCGCTCCCTATTTCAACATAAGTGGGGTCCAGATCACAAGGAGCAATCTATGCCACAATAAAGAGTTTCAACTTCACCCTGTAGGTACAGGGGTGTGGAGATACTGGGTAAAGCCGAGCTGCTCAAGGGCATCACAGGGGCAGGTCAGCAAAAGGTTTATTTCCACTCTAAGATAAATACAGGAATGAAGAGAATAAATGTCTGTAAGGCTTTTTCTAAAAATCAATAGAGCCATTATATCTAAGCATGAGACCAATTGAACTTACGCACATGTTGATCCATGGTGGGTCAGGAACACAGGAAGAAAGGAGACAGAAATGAATGAGAAGAAGGGAAGCAAGGAGAAAGAAAAGAACAGAGGACTGATTTCTCCACACAAATAATTAAAACGCTGGATTTCTCCTAACGCCCTCATGCATTTATTATTTTACTCTGCTACTGACGCATTGTCTGGAGAACATGAGATAAATCCCATGCTCTAAATCTCCACAAGATCCCATAAATCTAAGGCAATGCATCTACCTTAGCACAAAACCACTGTGGTCTCTTTCTCTACCTGATGTTTCAGACTCCCCTCCTTCCTCTCCATGCATTCTGAACTCTCCTCTGTTCGCAATCCTGGCTTTTTGTAATTATTTGTAATTACATTGCAATTATTTGGGGCTTTTTCAAAACACAAATGTCTAGGAGCCACAGAGACTGCAGTAGGCTGTCTACATGCAAATGGGCAAGATTCCACATGGAGTTCTTGTTTTTTAAAAAAATAGACGGAGGGACAAGGGCAAGACAAGATAAGGTAGATTAATAACTTAGCGGAATAGTTAAATCCGAGGAATGCAGAATAATAAATATCAACTTGTAGAAACAAATACCATATGGCTTTATCTCTGTTCTTATCATGCACTTTTATTTTTATAAATGGAGATTAAGACATACATAGTTCCAGAGGACAAGCCCCCGAGAGAGGACACTTTGATGTAAAAGAGCTGAATATTTTAGATAAAAATATTTCAGTAGGCTATATCAGGGGTCTGCTGTGTGTTTTCATAAAGCTTCATTGGAAGACAGCCAAATCCATTCATCTATGTATTATCTATGGCTGACTTCCTGCTCTGATGGCAGAGCTGACTTGTTGTGACACAGACAATATGGCCTGCAAAACCTAAGATATTTATTTTATGTCTCTTTACAGCTTGCTTTCAAGTTTGCTGGCCCCTGACTAGGGCATGGGATGAGAGATGGTATTTTAACAAGGTAAACATAAGAATTTTTGGAATCAGCTCAGCATAGGATGGTATTTAATGTGCCATTTTACTGCTATTTTGACAAAAAAAATATTTGGGTGATTTATCAAGAATGAGGTTGATATGAACTAAGTAAGGCATTTAGCAATAAGAAGAAACAGCAACACCAAAAAAGAAAGTTGCTCTGGCAGACTCCTAGACCGCCTCAGTCAAGGCAGGCCAGAGTGTGCAAAATGTCATATTCCAGTTCACCTCTGTGCAGATCAGAGCCCAAGTATCTTCTTTCACCCGTCAAAAAGAATTTAACTTGGATCATAAATGTTATAGTTCCCCTACCTAGGCACAGAGCTGCCATTACTATCTTTGCAGATGAAGAACTCCTGCATGTGGGCTATGAATGTGTATTACTGCGCGTACATTTCAAGTCTTGAGACCAGGACTAAACTGTTCACAACCACACCTGTTTGTTCTTGTCTGCGGAGAGCGCCGACGACCCGCTCTGCTGAAGCGTTTGCAGTTGACGTTTGAGGAGGAGGTTCTGAATTTCTTGTAGGGAATAACTTTTGGCAAGCTTAGACTGTTCTTCATAAAAGGCAGACCATTTGGCAGCAGCCTCGTTCTGAAAAATAAATAAAATAAAGTTGGACAGAAGATATAGTCCAAAGAACATCTGGTGAAATGGCCACTACTTCCTGCGTGGCTTAGTCCCTTACTTTGCTGGGGGTCAAGGTTTAGGTTAAAAGTAATCAGGCCACTCTTGGGCCATGTTCTTTCTGGCCCAGTGCCTAGTTTTCCCAAGGGTCCTGTCCCAAGAACTGGAAGTAAATTCTCACAGATAATTCACACTGTGAGGCCCTGGAACTGCTGTGACGTGGGTGAGTTGGCCAAAGATTCAGGGAGGAACGGTCTAAAAGGAGAAGCTTGCAGATCTCAAAGTAGACAGACACAATGGGAATATAGTCCCTTGGGACCACTGGAGCCATGAGAAATGAGAAGCAGATCAAAGAGAGCGCCTGGGTGCCATGGTTTCCTGCAGGAATTAGGGCCTTCTATTGTGATCTCAAAGGAAGGCTTCCCAGAGCAGGGCCATTTTGTAGGGTGGCCACTTCGCAACAGACATCCCCAGAAGGCATCAAGCAGGTAGTGATTCTGGGATCTACCTGCCTCCCCGCAGCCCCATCTTGACAATAGGCAGAATGGACTTCTCCCAACTTTTCTAGCGCACTCTTCTCTCAATGCACAACTTCACTTGCATTTGGCAAAGGATAAACGGGACAGCTGCTTTCTACATGGTATTACTTTAGGCCACACAAAAGAGGTGGCCTGTGGGCCACCTGGAGCCAGAGACCTCTGGCTAGCTGTGTAAATTTGGACAAATAAGTTCTCTCACATGATCAAACAGGTCTAGAGAGGCGACTGTGACTTAAGGCTTCTTGTAAGTATTATAGCAATTACACACCGCAAAGGGTTCGCCAGAGTGCCTGAGTCCTCCAAAGCATTTAATAAATGCTATTTTATTGCGTATAGAGAAAAATTCCTGTTCTTACGTTGCTTAGAATTGTATCAGACGAGTGGGATATGCATTAAGAATGCCTTCTCAATGAAACACAAGTATGTAATAACATAGGACCCACAAAGGAATCAATCCATTTCTATAATAAGAGGAATAAAAATCATAACAGGGATCCAAAGTGTTTCAAGCATTCATAGAGGAGAGGAGACTTAAGTAACCATGAAGTAGGTAGGAGTCGGGTGGCTGAAGGATGCTCTGAAAAACAATTTGCCTCTTTTTGAGCTTTAAAATAAATACCCATGTGATGGAAAAATCCTTGTGTCGCTGTTTTTATCCATTAGCCAAGGGACTAAGCAAGGTGGTGGAGCTGACAGTCAATCCAGCATTCTGACCTAGAATCTAGGGCAGACAGACTCTGTGATGGCTTCCAGGATGCGTGTCTGTTATTGGTCACTCCTGTGCATGATATCCTCTTCAGCAGGAACAGACTTATAAACAATCCCATGGAACAAAAGGAGCAAGATGTGCATATTTACATTATGTAAGACTGTCATTTTTATCTCGTTAACAGACCCTTTGCCTTGTGGACTATAATGCAGCAAGATACCATGTTATGAACTGTTCCTTGGAAAAGGGCTTCATGGCAAGAAACTGAGGCTGACCACTGTCTGACATCCTGCAATAAACCAAGAACCTCAGTTCAGCAGCATTGCGGAGATTTCAATGTTAACCCTAGCCACACTGAGCGTGGCAGGGAGAATGGATGCATACAGCCCTAGATAGTACCTTTAATGCATGCTGATGAGACCTAGAAATAGAAGAAGCATGCTTGGACGCCTGGCACACAAAACCTGTAGAACAAAGGTATATAAACCATATGTCTCTCTGTGCGTGTGTGCATGCACGTGTATATCATACATTATGAGAATTAAAAATTACTTTATCTTGACTTGCATTTTCAAATTGATTCATATTTCCATAATTCAAATTAATAATAATGTTCCTGAATAATGCTCTTTTCCAAGATATCCTTTTACATTTTGTTTTACTGTTTATTCTATATCCTCCCCTAAGGCTCCTGACCCTAAGTAAAATAAACAGCCTAGTTGTTATGCAGAGACACAAATCCAGTTCATATACACCTATCCAACTGCTTAAACGGTGGCTGCTGGCTACATATAAATTATAGACCTGACTTGCGTATGAAGCAAAGCTTAGGCAATAACTTATATAGTTCCTCATCTTCAAGGAGCAAGCTGGGATGATACAAACAGCCCTCCACACTCCCTCTGTGCACAAGCAGACAAGAAACAAGTGAAACAGCCAAGTTTTCTGCAGACATCCATAGGGGCTTCGGGAACAAGACACGTGTGTTTGGAACAACCGGGGGACTTTCACTCTCTGACTTCCATATAGAACTGTAGTGAGGTAGTGAGTGAGTATTTCTAACCTGAGAGACTCCCTTGCAATTCCAAAGACTACAAGTATAAACTACTAAATGCTACTTTTAAATGTTTAACAACATATTCGAACTATCTACATATATTAAATCCGATACTTTCATTGTGGTTTTAAATGTCTGCATGTGAGCTTTTGTCTTAGGACATAGATCTAGTGGCCCCTACCCAAAATAATGTCACTTTTATTCAAGCAATAATTTTGTCAAATAACATATTTTCTTTTCTGCGAACCTAGATCTCTCTCTCTCTCTCTCTCTCTCTCTCTCTCTCTCTCTCTCTCTCTCTCTCTGTGTGTGTGTGTGTGTGTGTGTGTGTGTGTGTACGAAAACTAAAATGAGACCATGGCGGGAGGGGGGAGTCTATGTTAAGGGAGATAGGAAGAAAAGAGGAAAGACAGAGAGAGAGTAAGGCCCTCTGCGGGAAGACAGAGAAGAGCAAGAGAATAAGAGAGTGGAGACCAAATATGACCAAAGTGTGCCTGAAAATGCTACACTGAATCCCCTTACTTCATATGTTACCATTTAAAAAATTAACTTAGATAGCGAATTTAAAAAACCCACCATATTCTGGAGTGAAGAAAAAATTCTAGCTATCCATGTTATTAATATAATTATATAGAATTAGTATTATATAAACTTCTTATTTCCTAGGCAAGTCTTTATGACCTATATTTATTTTTTTTTCAAAGTTATAAATCACAGCTTCACCCTTTAATCAGGGCTGATAAATTATAGCCCTTGGGCCAAGCTCAGATTTCACCTGTTTTTCTTCAATAAACTTTTATTGGTAAGGCACACATATCAACCACAGTTCCCCCTCCCTCCCCTCCTCCCGCTCCCTATCCAGGCCTCAGAAGGGGTAAGGCCTGCTGCTGAGAGTCAACAAAGCCTGGCACATCAAGCTGAGGCAGGACCAAACCCTTTCTCCCTGCATCAAGGCTGAGCAAGGCATCCCACCATAGGGAATGTGTTCCCAAAAAAATCCAGTTCATGTTCCATTTTGCTATCACAATTAGAAAAGTACCTTCTATCTCATCTAAGGATTCTGATAAACACAGTTGTGAGAAAATAAGTGCCCGTTTAGGTCTCCAGATGGGACAGTACTAAATAAGAATGAACAAGCCACTGCGGGGCTGTGTGCTTCTGAAGAGACCGTGAGAAGGTATACCGCTCCAATCTTTCCTAAAACTGGGGTTGATCCCTGCTTTCAATGAAGAACTAGCATAACTCTTAAGGCCTGTGAAGTATTTATATGCTCAAATAGGCAGTTATCTCTGAAAATTCGTGATGCACAGATGAGCGCAGTTTCTTCTTGTGAGAAATTGAGATGTAAAGCACTCTGTCTTATTTTCTCTTTATCTAGAGCGCAACAGTGAAGCTAGACCATCGGCAATCTCTCAGTCCTAGACTTATGGAAGTTAAAAGTTGGAGAGAACCTTAGCCATCTGGGGGCCTTACAGTGCAACAAACCTGCAAGGAAAAGGTCTATCCTCAAGCCCTCCCTATATGCTGGTCTTGTTTCCAGATATGGCCCTCAAAGTCACACCAAGCTCAGAGAACAAAACTGCTTTGGTCAGTTTTTAAACATACCCAGAGACTTGCAAAATGGAAAAAAAAAATGTATCCTATTCAATGGGGTAGACAACACAAGTTATATAAATCCTATCACTACATTCTAGAACTACAGTCTTTCTATATTTTGTATGAGAAGTTTAAGTTTTCAAATATTTGGAAACTATGTTTTTTTTCACTTTTTTGTTTATTTTTGGTTATTTTGTTGTTGTTTTGCTTCTTTTTTTTGGGGGGGGGGGACAGTGTTTCTCTGTGTAACAGCCCTAGCAGTTCTGGAACTTGTTTTGTAGACCAGGCTAGCTCAAACTCAGAGACCCACCTGCCTCTGCCTCCCAAGTGCTGGGATTAAAGGTGTGCACTACCACCACACCTGGCTTATTTTTTCGACTTTTATCTTCTGGGGAAAACAGACTCAGTCCTGAACTCCAGCTTGCTTGTATCACGGTGATGTTCCCCTTGTCCTCACATATGGGTATAGTATGCTTCATGAAGCATGGCGTGGAGCCATTAGGGACAGGGATTAAGTTAACATTCTCTCCTTGGCTACAGACTACCAGTTAATTGACCACTATCAGGCTGAGTACCCCTGAAGACAGGAACAGAAAAGAGAAATGGGGATGCCCAGAGACTCTACAAGACCCATTGTCTTATAGAGCATTGACCTTCCACTCTCTCTAAAAAACTTCTGAATAAAACAGCAACATTGGGGGAAAAAAAAGAAAGAAAGAAACAGTTGCCAGGCAATCTTCAAAGCTCTCTTCAGGGCAGTGGATCCGAGTAAGTGGGCAGTTGCTACAGTTATTGCTACATTCTAGAATCTTCTTGCTCTCTCTAGAATTAAAATGATACAGAGACATTCTATGCTGCTTTTGAGCTACTGGCCTTGTTATTAAAAACCAAATATGCCTGTTTTAAAATTATTATTAAGAGGCTCCAATTTCTCCCTAAAATATGGGGTCTTTGTGTGTAGGAAGTTCGGGATTGAGTTGAATTCACTAATAAAGAAGAATTTGAAGGGCTGAGGAGATGACTGAGAAAGCCAAGTGCCTGCCATGCAAGCGCAGGCCCCGATTGAATCTCCAGAACCCGTGTGAAATGGTGGCACTCCCCTGGAATTGCAGCACAGGGGGGACAGAACCAGGAAGACCCTGGGGCTTTCTAATCGAATGTCTAATCGAATGGTGCACTCAGGAGGCAGAGGCAGGCATAGCTCTGTGAGTTCGAAGCTAGCCTGACATACAGAGTGGGTTCCGGGAAAGCCAATGCTACACAGAGAAACCCTGTCTCAAACAAACAAACAAACAAACAAACAAACAAACAAACTCATCAACAAAAAGACCCTGTCTCAAAAATAAGGTGGATAGACCCTGGGGAATGACACACGTGGCTAACCTCTGGCAACACACATGCACACACACACACACACACACACACACACACACACACACACATTCATACTCACTCCTGTGCCCTAGAGGAAGATTTACAAAGAATCTTATTTCAAAAATCAAACCATGGGGCTGGAAACCACCTGCAAATTTCTTTTGATTTTTCAAACGAAAGTTTTTTTCTATTAACTTCTGACCTAACCTATTAGTGCAGAGGCACAGATGCAAACAGAAAACAATCGTCTTGGGGGCTGGAGCGATGGCTTAGAGGTTAAGAGCACTGACTGTTCTTCTACAGGTCCTGAGTTCAATTCCCAGCAACCACATGGTGGCTCACAACCATCTGTAATGAGATCTGGCACCCTCTTCTGGGGTGCAGGTGCACATGCAGGTAGAACATTGTATACATAATAAATGAATAAATCTCTTTTTTTAAAAAAAAAAAACAATCATCTTTCCTGGGAAGCATTTCCAGTTGTCCAGTGATCAAGTTTTCAGCTAGATATGTTAAGTATTGGTGGCCTGAATGTATCTAAAATATGTGTGCCATGCTATGTCAATTAATTATCTTCTTGGGTTGTTTATTGTTGTTGTTGTTGTTGTTACTTGATAGATGCTGGGCTCATTTAGGAAGAAGGAACCTCAACTGAGTAAATGCCTCCATCAGACTGGCCTATAGGCAAGTCTGTGAAGCATTTTCTGGATTAATGATTGATGTAGAAGGGCCCAGTCCAATGTGGGTGGTGCCTTCCCATCCCTGGGTTGGTGGTCCTAGGGTATCTAAGAGACAAACTTAACAAGTCACCAGGAGCAAGTCAGTAAGCAGAAATCTTCCATGGCTTCTGTTTCGGGTTCTTGCCTCCAGGTTCCTACCCTGAGTTCCTCTGCCCTGACTTTCCTCGGTGATGGACTGTTCTCTGGACAAGTATGACGAATTAAATCCTTTCCTTCCCAAGTTGCTTTGGGTCAGTGTTTTATCACAGCAAGAGAGACCCTAACCAAGATACTTACAGACCCAGCTTGGTTATTCACCAATGACTTCTAGAATAATATATGATTTCCTTAGCAGTTTTTATCCAAGAGCATTTATTTCTTGGCCAGAAGTGACATCATCTTAAAAGTTCCATAAAAAGACCAGATTACTGATGGAGGTAGTCACACGCACCACAGTGGTAGTGGAAAGTAGGAAGCCTGCGTTGAGCAAAACTTTTTTCTTATCCCTGCTTTCAGATTCCTGCCTCACTCTATGCTAGCATCATTGAGGGTGCCATATAGATAAAGTTTACACCTTCTTTTATTTCAGGCATCTCTCACAACATTGTCTAAGGAACACCATACTATGCCAGATCTGTAGACTGGCAACCCCCAAATCCTGACTCTTGAAAGTCACCTCAGGAGACAATATGAAAATATGGCAAGTGGTCCTCAGTAATGTCACCATGATAGGACAGGAACACACAAATGCCATACAGTCTAATTTCCTGTTCTGTATCAATTACCTGTCACAATAATAAGACTATCTAAGAAACAACCAAAAAAAAGCCTCAATAGCATGTTTATAGTTTATATGCCTAAAATAACTCAGAGTTGGCAGACACCTCTGCTGAACTTGGCTGAATTTGCATGCAACTCTGGAAGTTGGCTTCTGCTTGGGCAACTACTTAATAGTTGGCCAGCCTAAACAAGTTCTCTTAGCAAAGAGAAAGGTGTGAGGGACAAGCCCCAATTGTTCAAGTCCATCAAGTCACTGCTGTCATCAGCCCTGCTTAACACAAACGAATGATGGACATGCTCACAGAGCCTGCAGTGGGATGGCACTACAAAGTGACATGACCTTAGCCATTATTACAGCAAAGGATGAAGACCTGAGTCCATCAGTGCAATTGACCGTACTTCCTACACCCAAGGTAGAGCTCACGCATCCGTCTAAATGTGCTGAAAGCCGAGTTAGTGTTTTCCACGTCTCACATTTTTCAGATTAAAGTTTTACAGGTCTTATCAGCCTCACCACCTGTGGTGTAAGCAGTGCGTCCCTCTGTTTACTCTGAATTTATCTCGGGTGTGCTTCCAGCTGAATTGCCTTTCAGGTAGAAAAAGATTGGGCCAATACAATTGTCAACACTCTGTCCTTCGCTGTTCCAGGTCACACGTTTCCATTAGTGAGGTTTTCTACAGCTCCAAGCCCTCTCTGACCTCTAACTCATTCTGACTATTCTTGGGAAGGGGCAAGGATCCCTTTCTTCCTTCCTTCCTTCCTTCCTTCCTTCCTTTTTTTTTCTTTACATTTGAACACCAGCATTACGTTTTTAAAGGCTTGAGAAAAGTTCTCTCTTTTACTTCCAGAACCTTCTGAACAACGCTAATCATTATAGTCATGCAAATGTATTTAGTCAATGTCTTCAGGAGACAATCCAAAATGACTTCTAGATCCCTTTGCTGATCAGAACTATTTCTTCTGGTTCATCAGCTTCCTGCAGCAGCCCGCTCACACCCAACTTGGATTTTCCAGACCAGTTCCAATTCATGCAATTCCAAATATATGACAACTTTTGGTGGCAAATGATTTTGTTATAGTAAGGATTATTCTTATCAAATACTTGCTTTTGCGTTAGTGATCTTCTAAAACCCTTATATGGGCATTTCATAAATACTTATTTTATGGGTGAATTTTTTTCAAAATTTGCACTGCCTCCCTGAAGCAATAAATGCATCACACTACTAAGATCAGAAGGACCTAACAGCCTCAGAGATATCGGTGGTAATCTCAAGTATTTTACTGACTTTCTGTTAAGAGTCAGTTCCTGCTAAGTGAATTTTTAAACTCTGGGAATTTCAGAACTATTTATTTTCTCTGTCCAAGAAGTTCATTTTCCATTTCCCATCCCCCCCCCAAGATAAACTAGATCATCAGATAGTCTCATTAAAGCAAACTCGGTGTCTAACTCTGCGAGTCAGTGCAAATCTAAGAACAAGTGGAAATCTAAAATAAAATAGGAAAGTCTGCAGTATGCAAATTTATGGGAACACATTCTCCCCTTTGCCCACGAAAGGCTCGCTGTGAAAATACACAGACAAAGGTTGATATTTCTTAATTCTTGACCCTGAATTCTCCACTGACAAGGCCAAAAAGCAGGCAAAGGAAGGAACATGATGGCTTTTTCCCAGAAACCTACTTCCCAGCAGCTGTTCTGTGAATCTCAGAAAAGCCTCGGAAATGGGAGAAGCTCGCTTCCTTCAAATCTGACCTTTCCGGGGCAATCTTCACTCACAAGCACCTGAGCTGAGCATGTGGCTCAGCATGAGTACTTTCCTGGCATGCACAGGGCTCTGGGGTACAGTTCCATATCACACAGCGAAAAAATCTAATAAAACCTGCACTCCTGAGATACCAGAGACACAATGGGCTTTTTCAAAATGCAAAGCCACTGAATAATACTTCTTGATGAAGGTCAAACCAGATGCCAGGTACAGTATCAAATTACATACAAACACGCACACACACCCTGCATATTCTTTAAATTCAGCATTCCCTTATAGTGTACGCTATATTTTAATACTCTGATCATAGTAAATGGGTCTGAAGGAAGTTAACACTATTACTCAACTAAATGGGAACAAATACAGAGACCGACAGCCGGGTATTATTCACACGCAGAGTGAGAGACCCTGGAACACTCAGTTCTAAGAGGGAATTCTCCATCACATCCCTCCCCTCAGGGCTCAGGGAACCCTGAAGAAGAGGAGGCAGAGAGAGTGCGAGGGCCAGAAAGGATAGAGGACACGAAGGAAGCAAGGCCCTCTAAAGAGACGGGACTGACGCACATGTGAAATCAGAGAGACCAGGACTACATGCTCAAGGCCTCCGTGAGTCTGACCGGATGGGCTCCTAGATAGCTGAAAGGAGAAATGAACAGATACCCCCGTCGCTAGCCCAGAAGCTATCTCCAGTTGATAATCACTTGCAAATGAAAATAGAATTTGCTTCAGGGGTGTCTCACTGAAGAAATCAACTACTCTTAAGGGTAGACTATATGACCAGCAGTAGGTGGCCAGCAGAGACTAATTCAATGACGTCTTTGGAAGGTCCTTGTCTCATAATGTTGGGTCAGTTCTTTTCCTTTTTGTTTTTTAATTGTATCTTATTTATTCTGTGTGTGTTTCTCTGTCTCCCTCTCCCTCCCTATAGGTCCTTTGTATATACTTTACAGCTTCCGGTTTAGTGTTTTTGTGGGATTCCTGAGTGTGGGATTCCTGAGTGTACAAACAAGTGGGTCTCTGTGTCTCTATCTGTTTCTTGGGCTCTTTTCCCTCTGTTTGTTTGTCTTGCCCTAATCTGATGTGTCAGTTTTTGTTCTATCTGATTAGATTTCGTTTTATTACTATCTTTTAGATGCCTGCTTGGTTTCTGATGAGAAACAGAGAGGGAGTGGATCCAGATATAAGGGGAGTTGGGGAGGAACTGAGAGGAGGAGGGGGAACTGTAATCAGGATATAGTATGTGAGGGGACAATCTATTTTCTAAGACACGTTAGACCTTCAGCCTGTATGATTCAAAGGAGGAACTGAACCCAGGGTTTTTGGCTCAACTTCATACTTACTGTGTCATCTCAGAACTCCTGTGACACCTGTCCATTGCCTAGCATCTAAGAGAATCTCAACACACGAAACGAGGGGAGAACAGAAAGATGAATCATCCCCCCCCCCCACACACGCAGTTGCCTCTCTTGGCAGGGAAACTCACACCAGTTCACCTGAGTGCCTTGATGCCCCTCTTCCCCACTTCCTGCAAATGGGATATGGAGTCCCTTGTCGTTTTTCTTTCATTTAAGTGTGTTTTATTCCTTTAAAGGGTACACAATTTTCTCCAGTTTAAAATATCTAATATTTTATACTCTTCCATTTCTAGTTTTTGCTCTAATCAACCTGCATGATTAAAAATAACACCTTTTTTTTGCACTGAGCCAAACCACAGCACTACAATAATCTCAGAGATGGTCTCAGAAGATAGAATTACACCACAATCTATAATATGAGTTCTGCATATGTAGGCCCTCAAAAGAACTATTCCGTTCCTCTTCAAAACCCCTCACTCCCTCTTCTACTAATAACAGGAATGTCTTCCTTTTCTCCTGAGCCCACAAGCATCAAGTGGTCTCTGTAGCAGCTGATGAAGCATATGGGAGTATTATCTATTTGTTCACAGGTGAATAATTTAACACTTAGGTAAGAAAGATGGCTCGGTGGTTATGAATGTGTACTTCCTTTGCAGAGGACGCAAGCTTGGTTCCCAGTATCTATGCCTGGTGGCATAACTTCAGCTCCTGCGATATGCATTATCTCTGACTTTGATGGGCACCTGTACTCTCATGCATGATTTTAAAATAATAAGAAGATAATCTTAACACAAGAAGTAACTAAGACTCAGACTGTCTAATTAACTAACTCATGTTCACTCAGCTAAAAAGTGCTCGGGCCAGGATTTGGATGTCAGTAGTCTAGCTCCAGGCTAGCTAGCTTTCAAAGTATGATGTTAGTCTCTCACCATGAATCATGCAGCTGAGAACAATCTACAGTACACTTTAGTCCCCTCAAACAAAAACCAAATAAAAATCTGAAAGACAGTTATACTAAAGAGGACATGGGTAAGACCAAAATGTGAGATCAGATAAAGGCAACTCATTTGGCAACATTAGAAAAATCTCCTTGATTTCCTTGAACTTTGGTAAAATAGAAAAAAAGTCTTAAGATTTTAAAGGAGACAGCAATTCCCAACTTCACTCTGTTCTATGAATGACAGTAATTTGAATACACAGCACCCGGATCATTTGAAAGAAGGAAGCTTCAAAACTCCAGTTTTGAAGGAAAGCATTGCTTGGGGGGGGAGATGAAAGTCTTTTCTTAAATAGTTATTCTATTTTCCACCACTTACATATACTTAAAAGGCACTTCAGGATCTGTGAGAAAAAATAATTCTAAGTCCTTGTACTTGTCAAGCAAAACATGTTGCTTTCCCAGAGTAGGCTGAGATTTTTCAGGACTGGTTTAATTATAGCTTTTCTTCTGTGACCTTTGGAAATTCCTCAGCGTTCTGTGACAATGGAAGAAGGAATTCCCAATTCCAGTTTCACCTAAGCCATGGTTACCTTAATTACTAAGCGACTGCCTTCAGTAAACCGCCACTTGCATTTTTCAGTTACTATGTCATTTGTAACCCTCATAGAGTCCTTTTGGCATTATAAGCTAAAGAAAGTTATTGACTCAATAACTTCCAACATTTCCGTGAATGCTCTGCATGGCCAGTATAATGAGAATAGTGATGGTAACTTTATCAAAAATTTCCACTCGTCTCTGGAACCGTCTCTGGAATCTGGGCAGAGAATTCATTCATAATAATTTTCCAGATGAACTCTAAGGTCAATTGAATTTAGTCATCTGGAATCCTAGGATCAGAGCTACAGAGGCAATTATTCAACCTCACACTTTAGAGACTTCTATGATTTCCCTCTCCACTTTTATAGGCAGTAACTCTAATCTTCTATAAGCAATCAATACCCCCTAGGTAGTCTCAAAAACTCACCATCTTTTGGGCATTCTCCTCAGTAATATTGGTGTTATAATTCCAAGAAGCAAGTGCACTTTGATAAGACAGGTCTTCAGCTTCCTGGTTAAACTTGTCTAAAAATGCCTTGGCATCTTCCACGATGATAGACTGGGCAGTAGTTACAGCAACCAGGCTGAGAAGGAGCCAGGAGGAGCGTGGCATCTTTCCCCGTGCACCAAGCTCCCATCCACTGAGCAACTTTCCCTAGAGTAAAATCTCTTCATGAGTTTTTCTCTCTCATCAGCCTTTGAACTTGGGCTGGGCACTGAGAAGGGAAGACAAAAAAAAAGCAGAAGAAGAAACAGAAGAGAACAGTAAACAAGCTGCTGAACCAATATGAAGTTAATCCTGGAGAGGACAGATATGTAAACAGATTTTTTAGAATGATTTTTTTAAAATAAACTAAATAAAGACATGTTATTCATTAATCCTAGAAAACCTTAGCTCTGCTAGTATTTTATGGCCAAATCAAAACTTGGACATTTGGTTAATATGTTCCTTAAAAGCTGTTAAAGTTACACTGTGGATTACTATGATTTTACAGTAACAAAAAAGAGGCTAGAATTAGAAAGTATGGCGACACATTGGAACTTATAACTGTTTCCGACCATTCTATCGATAAGTTATACATCTTTTCTTTTTGTTGTTTTTTTTTGATTAGTTGTTTTTTTAAAACAGGGCTTCTTTGTAAAGCCCTGGCTGTCTTGGACCTTGTTCTTTAGCCTAGGCTGGCCTCGAACTCACAGAGATCCTCCTGCCTCTGCCTCCCCAGTGCTGGGATTAAAGACATATGCCACCACTGCCCAAGCCCATTCTTGATTTCAATTTCAAGAGAATTCTCACAAAAATTCACTTCCTTGTTTAACAGTTTCATTCCCAGTAGGCAACTTTGCCTTTGTCTTTATGAGCTTTGGTGTTTTTTTTTTTTAAAAAAAACACACAAAACTTATTTCTTTTCCCATTTAAGAACCTGTAAGACTCTTCTCTGCTCTGTAGGTTTAATCCTCCCCAATGTGGCTTTGGCAAAGCTTCAAGCTGTTGTTCTCCATTTCTTGGGAGACATGTTAAATTCTAGTTCTCTAGCTGACTTCATCATGTGCCTCTTTCCCTTTGGCTTACCTGCTTAAAGTTTAGCTGAGATCACCAGGAAGCAATAATGCCTCCACATTATGAAATCCAAAGCGCATCCACGTCAGGTCCCGGCCTTCCCTAGGCATGGGATCATGGCAATGTGAACAGCAAAGGAAATTTGCTGGTTATCCTGTTGAAGTTCAGCAGCTGGCTCCGTGTCCTCATTCCCAGGGTGTCAGCATGGCACAGATAAAAGAGAGGAGCCACTTTAAGTGGCAGGGCGCATAGGCCTGCTTGGTTGTGATTATGAAAGCTTCACGCAGAGAAAACATTTCTCCACCCAGAAAAACAAGTCTTCCAGGTTTACACAAAATGGCAATAAGCAAGCCTGAAAAATAATTCCACTACTTCACTTTATCCCAAACTTGGACAGACAATTGTAGAATGGGGGGGGGGAGCAGTAATTATTCAAAGTGCTTTATTTTACAACATTTTATTTAAGCATCACAACATAGCAAGGGTAAATATTTCCTTCGCCATTTTATGGACTGTGAAATTAAGCTTAAGTAGCTAAACCTCACTAGGTTAATAAGAGGTGGAACCGGGCCATGAAATCCAGCCTGTCTGGCTCTAGAGTACAGTCTCTAAACTAAGTTGTATGCTACAGTCTGAGCAGGAATCGAGCCATCCATAGCTAAGGAAGAAGGACCTAGTGAAGATGATGGATTTGGTCCCACTATATTATGTGGGGATCAAGATAAAGCAGGTGGCACTTTGAAACAACAACAAAAACATTCAAAGCAAATGACATGAGAGAAAAATCGGTGCAGACATAGCAGTAACACTCTTCCATACCCAAGGAATCGGAAAGCTTTTTGCTTTGCACAGGCTTAACGAGCAAGACAGACAGCATGTGAGTCTCTGAACAAGAACACTGAATGAGAAAAGGCTGAGAGAAACCTCCAGTCCCATAACCTCATGAGTGAAATACTTGGAGTTAGGAGAGAAAATGTAGTCCAAATTCAGTTTACTGAGACAGAAGAGAAGATTGATGGGATCAAATTTAAATGTGAAAAGCAAAATACAAAGTCCAAGCTAAAGGTAGATGGACAAGAAGACGAAGAGGCAGGAAAATGGTGGAGGCCGAGAAACTGTGCAGCGAGGGAAGTGGCGGAGTTGTGTGTAGTGATGCTTCACAGAAACTAGCTTCTGGAGGCCAGCAGCAAGCACTCACTGGCCTGCTGGGTTTCCGTTCACTCTTCATTAAGATGACGATGCTCTGTTACCTAGAAGTATCTATACGTCTCTGTGCCTGTTCCGGGAAGGAAAAGACTCCTCTAGAGATGGAGGGCAAGTGACCCAGGAAAGCAATGGGCCTCAAGGAAGATATCACATTTAAGGAAAGAGAACTAGAAGGGAGAGGAGATGACCAGACACGCAAGAAAGCTATTCTGACTTTGAAAACCCTTCAAGTTGTGCATGTGTTTGATTAATGGTAGAGAGAAGAATTTGGCCTTGATGTTTGACAAAGTTGTAAAGTAAGGGTTTTATTATGTGACCAATAAGCACTTGGAAAATGTCTATCAGGTCCATAAGGAATTTTCTAAGAAGTCAGATGCTATCCCCCTTATTTCCCCTCTAATGAAAGAATACAATCCTTTTTTCCTATAAGAAAAATTTCACTTTTTTTTGGGGGGGGGGGTTTCGAGACAGGGTTTCTCTGGGGCTTTGGAGCCTGTCCTGGAACTAGCTCTATAGACCAGATTGGTCTCGAACTCACAGAGATCCACCTGCCTGAGACATAATATAGCTCTCATTTTGGTAACAAATTGAGCAAAAGGTTAAGCGCTATGCCTCAAACCAAATGTTTCGGAAACAACCACACAGTACAGTGTTAGGCACAAGGCTGATGCCATAGCCAACAGGAATCTTGATTCAGCTGGCATTTGCTGACTACCTGCTAGGAGTGCTGTAGCAGTCTAGATATTATATACATGTACTAACACACAAGGCAGTAAAGATTCCCATAGGTGTCGTATTATATGACGTTAGGGTATAGGGGAAAACTGCGTCGTTCGTGATAAATACTACGACTTACATTAATCAGGAGTCGGAGAAAGGAAGGAAAGAGGATGATGAAGTAGGAAGACACCCCTTTTGTCAAAAAAAAAAGGTGTCTCTGAAAAGGCACCATGCGGGCAGAGATGTAAGAGACAGTGAGGGACCTGTGAAAGCCCCCTGAGAGAAGTCTCTTCCGGATGGAGGGAGCAGTCGTGCACAAAGCCTGTAGGCAGATCTCGAGAACACCAGAGGCCTGTGACTCCGTGTGAAACTCAGGAGAAAACCTTAGTCTTACACCAGGAGGGCCCGAAAGAAAATTCCATCTGTGGTTTTTTTATTCCCCCTGAGGCGTGCAGCAAGACAATGGAAGCCTTCAAGTGGAGAAGTCATACGACAGGGGTTTTGACGCTCTCTGGCTGCTACTTAGAGAACACTCTGAGGAGGTGGAGCTGCAAGATTTTAGGCCTTTAATATACTAGTACCCTGTACATAATTTCCTTACTGTAAAGCTAGTACGGTCTCATGGAGACATTGCATTTCACGAATTTCTACATGAGTAGTAATAAAAGCTGCTCACAGTGGAAGGAGCAGTATGATAATAATAAGTCACCTTCTGGACCGAAAGACTTAAGCAAACTGTCAATCTTTCAGGGACATTCCTTGCCTCCGTGGTTGGCTGCGAGCTTGACTCCAGGGTCTGTTTGGATCCTGATTTGTTGATGTTTACTGGCCTGGGTTAACAGGAGAGCCCATTTGTGGAAGAAGCAGGTTCATTTGTGAAAGAAAACAAATCAGAGAAAGAACATCTGATTGAGCCTAGCCATGAAAACCAAGGCAGGCCCTCTGCCTGCCTAATGGTTGGGCCCTGGTACAAAGCTTCCCCTGAAGGAGGGCGGGAGAGAAAGGAAAATCGGAAACACCAGTGGCTCCCTCCTGACCTCTCCAGACACTGTCTTTGTGGTTGCACTTGCTTCACACTAGGCTCTGCACATAAATTCTTCACCATAACATTGTGAGACCCTGGTTGTAACTAAGGAAACAGCTTCCTAGTGGATCTCACTACTGATCTACACTCCCACAACTGCCAGCATTTTGATTCCGGGTTGTTAGGAGACAGATACCTTCTCTCTGTTACGTTATAGCTTCGGTTACCTACTGACTTCATGTACCTAGTAAGTCCTCATCATTCTGGCATGTTCCGAGAATAAGCAGGCCCGCACAAGCAAAAATGGAAATGTGATGTTTGGACTGCAGCAGTTTTAGCTTTACACCTATTTAAAATGGAAAGAATTCTAGGACAGACTCCATACTGATTCTGATTTCTCTTGGATATCGCTTTGGGTTGGATTATTTTGTTGGGTTTTTTTTTTCTTTGATGAATATTATTAACTGACTAGTTCATACCATGGACTCCAGGGCTCTACATAAAATGACTGCAGGTAGTTTTATTGCTAATAATTTTGCTGTGCCTGCACACTCGGAGTTCACAGTGCTCCTTGGAATATCAGCTCATAGGAGCCCCGCCCACTACAAATCTCCCTGCTTTTGACCAGCTGTCTGCTGAGACCTCAAAGGAAACCAGATAATCAGGAGGTTCCTTCCCGAAGTTCCCTTTGCATAGGTTCCTACCTCCGGGTGGGTCTTTAATCTGCTAGAACAAAGTACATAGACTTTGAAACCCAGGTTTCCCTTACTGCTCAACTTCTTATGTACTTCCAACTGAGTCAGCCGCAGTAAGGTTGCCACACAACCAGAGCGAAACCCTCTTCTGCTTCCCCACACTGGAAACTTTAAAGAAAAGAGGGTATTTCCTTTGACACTTCATATTAAAATTGATTGAATAATGCTTCTGACAGGAACAAAATAGGGATATTAGGGATACAAAAAAAAGAGAGCAATTTAGAGTTTACATGACCAAAAATGATACATACTTAGTGTATTTTTTTGGCTGTGCATTGATCGCATACAGTAAGTTCATAAGTTCTTTAGAAAAAGGATGTGCTTTCTGCTCATCCTTGCGTTTTTTTCCATACTCAGCTGCATAGCAAACCACTCCTGCAATCTCCACTAACCAACTTGACAAATGTTTTCATCCGAGTCCTCATTTGTAAGAACACACTGTGTGTTCCTGGGAAGTTGTATTTATGAGTGTCTGAAGTTTGTGATCTATCTTACTTGCCATGGTAACACTAATTTATTTTCGCATTCAGACTACAATGTATTGGACAGCACCAGAACAGGGGGGCCACTAATATCAATTTATATCTAGGACCTTAGCAACCCCAAGTTTCTAAACTTTAGAGCTTCCCCCAAAATTGAGGCATTATACACAAAACAGGACCCATGACACAGTTAGAAAGGAAAAGTGACGTGATCTCATTTACATTTGAGAGAAATCACTTTGACTGCTCTTCCAAGAATGCACTCCACGTAAGGCAAGACTATACACAGAAATCAGCAAGAATACATTTATTCAAGCAAGAAATGATAGGGTAGCCAGTTGGTGGTGGCGCACGCCTTTGATTCCAGCACTCAGGAGGCAGAGGCAGGCAGATCTCTGTGAGTTCGAGGTCAGCCTGCTCTATGAAGCAAATTCCAAGACAGCCAGGGATACCAGAGAAACCCTGTCTTAAAAAACAAAAACAAAAAACAAAAATAAAAAAGAGATGATACGGGCTTGGTGGTGGTAATATTGGTAAGGCATGGTTAGATTCTGAATGCATTTTCTATATTTAAAAAAAAGTCTCATAAATTGAAGCATCATACCAGTTTTTAGAGATCAAAGAAATGAAAGGGTCAAAGTTGAGGTCAATTTTAGTAAACAGGTTTGGAGGGAAGATTAAGAGGCCAATGGCATTTAAGAGAGCAGTTGGAAACCCAACTGAAAATGCTGAGAAGACAAATCTGAAGTTTGGCAGAAAGGGCAAGGAAGGAAATGTAAATCTGATAATTACCAACTAGAGACAGCTGATTAAACATATCTTGTCAATTAAAATCAAGTGGTCCCAGTGTACTGAAAATTATTACTTAGTCCAGATTTACGAGAAATAAGAGCCAGGCAATGGTGGTGTCCACCTTTAATCCCAGCACTCCGTAAGCAAAGGCAGAATCTCTGAGTTCAAGGCCAGCCTGGGCTCCACCTATCTCAAAATAACAACAAAAAAGATAAACCAATAAGAAAAAAGTTATGGAAACAGCCCTCCCTAGAGGAGTCGTCTGTGAAACGTGGAGATTGGAGGTGGCACAGCTCAGAAGGAAAGGGATCCTGGCAGTTCGGAGCCCGGGTATATTGAGTGTTACAGCTCCGGTGGAAGACGGCTCTGGCAGTTGGGAGCCAGGGAATAGCACAGACCACAGTAAGGATAGCAGTTTACAGCACTGCTCTAGGGAAGGTTACCCCAGTGTGACAACGCTGCTCTGGCAGAAGAGGGCTTCCCCAAACAACTCAGCTCTGGCGCTCCAGAGTGTAGCAATTCTGCTCTGCTAGGGGAAGGCTTCCCCAGTGAAAGTAACAGCTCTGCTCTGCTCTGTCTCTGTCTCCTGCCCTGCTCTGCTCCGTCTCTTTCTCCTGCAAAAGAAGGTCTTCATCCAAACCTCCTAGTTCAAGAGATTTATTGGGAGGGAAGAATCCAGGAGAATGGCTGTCTCTGCCAGCGTGGAAGAAGAACAGCCACAAACTGAACAGGCACGGGGTTTATATAATGCTTCTTAGGGGCAGAGTTCTCCCAGGGAGAAGGGGGATTGGCTAGTTTAGTTGGTCAGGGGCAGAGATGGCTGATTCAAAGCCAAACTGTGTTTCTTTCACTGGCCTTTTAAAGTTTTTTGGCTCTAGTTTTTGGGACTAGGGCATATTTCTTTCATTGACTCCGGTTCTAGGGACACAGTGTGTTTCTTTGGCACTCGTTTCAGAGTCAGGATGCATTTCTTTGGGTCTTGGTTCAGGGATAAAGCATTTCTTTCACTGGCTCAGGTCTCAGAACCAGGGTGTGTTTCTTTCACTTGCTCTGGTTTCAGCAGGGTGGGTTTCTTGGTCTTTTACCCGCAGTGATGATGCAGGAGAATTGTAGCATCTTGACCAGAGTAGCAATTGTCTTCACTAGTTTTCAACCACATTAGAACTGTCTCAGGAGCACAGGGATACTGAGTTGATGTAAGATGCATATCTGGGAATGGCATCTAATATAAAAGATCATTGGTGTTAAGCAACTTAGACCCAATACAAAGGAAAGTGTCAACATTGGTGGGCATTCAAAAGACAGAAGACTCATTTTAGAGCCAGATTCCCTCTCTCAGCTCAAGTTTAAAGGCGACTCAAAACTTTTCCATGTTGCCCAATGCTTCCTAATTGTCTCTAAATATCGTTGAAAAGCCTTCGCTTTTGTTGGCTTCTATCCCAGTCTAAGAGTCATGCTTTCTGCTCCAACAGAAAACGTTCAGTGGTAGTTGTCTTCTTGACAGACTGCGCCTGGAGACCTCATTGTACTCATCCTCATTCATCTAAGGGATTTGTCTGGTTTAGGTCACCGGTGGGTCCTAGTCAAGGCCAGTTACTACTTTTCTCCCTGATCTCCAATCATTCAAAGTCTCTCTTAGCAATGTGTAAGATGACCCCTCCTAAAGCTCCTAGTAATCCCATGTTTCTCCCATTCAGGTACTAAACCTGCTTAGCATCTGAGATCAAATAAAAGCCAGTGTGAGATTCAGAGTGAATAGCCGTAGATCAGATGAAAGCCCTTAAAAGCCAATGAAACAATATGCAGTGTGGTGCTTTAAACCTCACTGTCAACTTGACTAGGTTGGAAATCACCTAAGAGACACAAGGTTTGACTGTGGAGCGAAGACCTACAATGACCACAAGCAACGTCATCATGTGGATTGGTACCTCAAACTTAATAAAAGAAAGATGTGACCTAGGTCCCATCATTCATCTCTTTCTACTTCTGGACTGTGAATGCAGTGTGACCAGCTGGAGTTCGAGGCCAGCAAATCACAACAGTGGATATAGTAGAGATTTATAGCAACCTTAAAAAGTGGAAATTCTTCTCATACAAGATGAGGTTTGGAGCTACATTGAATTAATATGCTAGATGACATGAAAGAAAAAAAGATATTATTCTAAGCCAGACATTGGGCTAGATGGCTGATATGTGTTGTTATTTGTAGGCCTGTATTTTATACAAGAGATTTGTAGCCAGGTTCTTTGGCCATGCTTGGTTTCCAGGGCAGTGCTGTCCTGCCAGACAAGCTATAGCTTCCTAACAAAGGCCTCAGGATATATTGTTCCCTCTCTTTTGTTATTATGTAGATCGCCTGGGGAGAGGTGTGAATTTTAAGCTGGTGACTGAGTTGCAGGTGTGGTGGTACTCCCATGTCCCCTGGAAAAGAGAATATTAATGAGTTTTCGCCTTGGTTGGTGGTGGTGGGGGGGGTGGATAAAAGGTGTTTGAATAATAAACGTGGGTGATTTTTATGAATGAGTGAAGCCTGAGATGCCCTTTTGATATTGTTGTGTAAACTGTGTCTCATTATTTTTTTGTGTCTCTGTATTGGTCCAGTTAGGGAAGGGTAGATTTGTGTTGAGGCTTTGGCCCCCAACAGTTATTGAAGAGATCGAATGATCCTGTAAGAAAGAAATTACTACCACTTTTTGTAAATGAATATCTACCTCATCAAACTACTTCTTCCAAAATCATACTATTAGCTTAGCAAGTTGCAAGTCTTTAGCTTAGGAAGTTACAAGTCTAAGTGTTGAATGCAGGTCATTCTTTCTCCTGACCCAGATACTCAGCCTACAATCAGTGTGTTGGACAGCAAGAAGAGTGAGCGCCCTCTGACAATGAATAAGATGAGATATCTTCATGCCACAATTACCATGACACCAAACTCATTGCCGACTATGAAACTGGGATATCAATGAGTGATATAAAACATATGGAAATTTTCATAGTTGATTTCATTAATAACTTTCATTTGCAACATCCTTAGTCATCAGGGAAATGCAAGTCAAAATGACTCTAAGATACCATCTTACACCCGTCAGGATGGCTAAGATCAAAAACACTGATGACAGCTTATGCTGGAGAGGATGTGGAGTAAGTGGAACACTCCTCCACTGCTGGTGGGAGTGCAAACTTGTACAGACACTTTGGAAATCAGTATGGCAGTTTCTCAGGAACTTGGAAATCAATCTACCTCAAGACCCAATGATATCACTCTTGGGCATATACTCAGAGGTTGCTCAATCATACCACAAGGACACCAGCTAAACTATGTTCATAGCAGCATTATTCTTAGTGGCCAGACCTAGATGCCTCTCAACTAAAGAATGGATAAAGAAAATGTGGTTCATTCACACAATGGAGTGTTACTCAACTGCAAAAACGATGACATCATGAAATTTGCAGACAAATAGATGGAACTAGAAAAAAAAATCCTGAGAGGTAATGCAGACCCAGAAAGACAAACATGAACATTCATCCAGTAACTGATAGAAGCAGATGCAGAGCCTGAGTCCAGTTGAAGAGATGGAGAAGGATTTATATAAACAAGGGGGGGGGGTCAAGATCATAATGGGGAAGCCCACGGAGACAGCTGACCCAAGGTCATGGGAGCACACTTACTTTGTATCAACAACTGGGGAGCCTGCATGGGACCAAACTAGATCCTCAGCATGTGGGTGACAGTTGTGTGGCTTGGTCTGTTTGTGGGGCTCCTGGCAGTGGGACCAGGATCTATCCCTGGTACATGAACTGGACTTTTGGAACCTATCCCTGTGGTGGGATACCTTGCTCAGCCTTGATACAGAGGAAGGGGCTTGGTCCTTCCTCAAATTGATGTGCCAGGCTTTGTTGACTCCCCATGGGAGGCTTTACCCCTTCTGAGGAGTGAATGGGGGGGGTGTGTGGGGAGGAGATGGGAGCGGAAAAAGAGGAGGGAGGGAGAACTGTGGTTGGTATGTTAAAATGAATAAAAAATTTAAAATAAAAAGAAAAACTTATTAAATGTAATCATTCATTTAAGTCTTTGCTTTTTTAAGTTTTTTAAAAAAATTCCATTGATTCTTCATTCTTGTTTAATATTGTGCCACCTATAGCCATAAACTAGCATTTATTTTCCCACAAGTGTGTTTGTCAGAATCCTTAGACAAAACAGAAGGTAATTTTCTAATAGTAATAGCAAAACAAAACACTCTCCAAAATAGCAGAATTCTAGAATATAAATACAAAATACTCTATTAGTCTACAAAATTAGTATTTTAGGCACATCATCAGGAGGTATATACAATCTTTAAATTCAGTGAGCAAAACAGAGAGCTGGTAATTGTAATAGCAGTAATTTATTTATTCAATAGTCCGGAATGCTACAAAGTCAAGATATTAGAATTTCATCAAGAGTCCATACCACTAGGTGCTGGAATGATGGCTCAGCAGTTAGGAGCACTTGTTGCTCTTCCAGAAGACCCAAATTTGATTCCCACAACTCATGTTAGAAAACTCACAACCACCTGTAACTCCTGCTCTAGAGGACTGACATCCTCTTCTGGCCCCTGAGGGTATCCACATGTACGAGGCATACAGTCACAGAAACATAAATAAAAATAGTTTTTAAAGTGTTTACTTTAAACAAAAAAAGAAAAAGGTGAGTCCATCCCAGGGAGGAAATTCTATTAAGGGAAATAATCCAGAAGCAGAAAGAAAAAAGAAAGGAAGGAAGAACAAAAGACAGACAAACAGACAGACAGACAGACAGACAGACAGAGAGAGGTCATACTTTCAGATATCTGTAGAAACCAATAAATAAACTTAAACTCAATCTTCCAGAAGAACAGGGTAGACTAGTGATCACAAGAGTTGGGGAGGACAGAGACGGACAGACAACAAACTCAACAAGGACCACTGAAACACAGAATGGGGAAATTACTTCCAACTATTTAGCATGGTAGGATAATTTTTAGTTAAAGCCATCTATGATATTTTTTGAAATGACTAACAGTGGAAGAATTTCCCCCAAACATAAAGTTGATTGAAAATTGAATAGAGAAAAAGTGCTTCTCACCATGATTCGATTATTACACACTGTATATATGCATTGCATTGCCATAATGTACCCTACAAAGATGTATAACTATTCTGACTCTGAAAGAAATAAGGAGTCCCTGCCATTGTTGTGATCCTCCATCAGCTCTAGAAAAGATGAGATAGTGATCTAACTATAGCACAAATAAGCTAGCATAGTGGCTAACTGGAAAAGTTTCTCTAGCAGCCGTGTTGGATGTGCTTGTTCCTCCATTCACCTTGTGGGAGAAGAACAGGATGTAATAGTTATGACCTGCAGCTGTGAGAGGTGCCACACCTCCTAGCAAAGAGTTCGGGACTGGAATGGGTGTATTTACTTCATACTAAATAGCTGACAACAATTATAGAAGCATAGGTAACCCTATGAATCACAAGATATATGGGGTTCTCTGACATGTATGACCCAGAATTCTACTCCTCCTTTGAAGCTGCAGTTCTGTCCATCATGGGATAATTATGTCACCACGTCCTTTTTTATGTGGTTGAGCAGTTGATTTAAAGTAAAAGATATGATTAATATGGTGGACAGCCCCCCCAATAAAGTCAAGGTTCGTGATGATGTCATAGCTTAGTACTAAAGTCCTTAAAGAGAAGAAGGCGGTTATTGAGAATATACTGGATGTGAAAATAACTCTGCAATGTATAGAATTCTCCCCATGTGTGTCCCTCTAGCACACAGTATCTCAGATAAGAAAAGCAATGATGCTGTGACGATTATAAGCTTCAAGGACATGAGACTTCCGAAGAGCTAATGCAATCAGGGGAAAGATCTGAGTGAAACTTGTGGGTCTTGTCTAGAATGCCAGAGAAAGAAGCTCAATCAGAACTCCAAAGTTTTCTTCTAGAATCTAGAAGAAAGCTAGAGTCTACATTATCTTGTAAAACTAATGCTGTGCCCAAGGCTGCTAATGGTTATCCACCTGCAGCTTTTCCCATCAAAGGCAAATGGGGGAGATGTGAGGGAAATATGGGTGATTGATTATAGGATCACCTGGAATCACTCCATTTCCCAAAATTGAAGAGATGGGGAGTGAATAAGTCACTTTCTAACTTTTCAGAATCATAATACCCTAACTTCAAAGAGGACTAGTCTAAAAGTCGTAAGTTAAAGTTATGGGCTTCAACACCCACATAAATACATAACTTGAAATTATAAGACGTTTCTGATGCCTTGGAGTCCTCTTATTGTTTAAGCCAATATCTCTAAGCCTTTACAGTACTGGAGATATGTTGTCATTATGAATATAAATATAATAAAAACTAGGAGTAAGTTGGGTAAGAGATTTAACATTCAGTTTAATACTCAAAACTCTCCATTGTAAGATATGCTAGCCTTTTTTCAATCTTATCCGGAATCATATTTGATCAAGAAATAGAATTAGTAGAAATTGCACAATATTTTTTTCTAAGGCAGTGGTCTACATTTTCTGGAAATAGTCAAAATATTGTAACTTAATAACTTTAATTTTTATGCTTCCAAGAAAGGAATCAGGACAATACTGACTTAGAAATTGGATAATGACATTATGCAACAAGATGCCATTTTTATGTCTCAGTAATTTTTAATGTTTCAACATTAGTTGAGAAGCAAACAAAGCCACTACAATTGTTACAAAGATGAAGCCACTAAGCAACTTTGAAAATTAAAAATTTTAGAACACACTTAGAAGAATTCTCCAAACAATTCTCCTAGTTACTAAGCCTTTTCACTAGATTTGGTAGTGCTATTATCCAAAGCTTTATTCATTCATTCATTCATTCATTCACTCATTCATTTTTGGTGTTCTCTAGATCAATACTAAATCTGATTCCCAAATTATCAGAGGAGCAGGAATAAGCTACAGGACACTGGAAAGCTTGGTAATCTTTGCAAGCTGACTCAGTGATCCTATCTGATCATTTGTTCAAAAAGTCTTTAGGCTCAAGTTTCATACAAATCTGTATGAATTTAACAGTCAAGAATTATTCTCATAAGATATTTCTGGATGATCTGTGATATTTGAGAACATAAGGCACTCTAGAGGCAGTATAGGTGCCAAAAAGAAATATACTTCTCTCAGGGCTGGAAAGATGGCTCAGTACTTAAGAGCTCTTGCTTGCCCATGCAAAAAAATCCAGGTTCCTTGCTCATGTTCTCCCTCCTTCTGCTACTCATTGGGACCTTGGGAGCTCAGTCCGGTGCTCCAGTGTGGGTCTCTGTCTCTATCTCCATCCATCGCCAGATGAAGGTTCTATGGTGATATGCAAGATATTCATCAATATGGCTATAGGATAGGGCCATTTCAGGTTCCCTATCCTCAGCTACCCAAGGAACTAACTGGAGACATCTCCCTGGACACCTGCGAGCCCCTCTAGAGTCAAGTCTCTTGCCAACCCTAAGATGGCTCCCTTAATTAAGATATATACTTCCCTGCTCCCATATCCACCCTTCCTTTATCCCAACCATCCCATTTCACCAAGTTCCCCTCATCCTCCCCTTCTCACTTTTCTCTCCCCATCTCCCCTTACCCCCATCCCATCCCACCCCCAAGATCCCAAATTTTTGCTCAGCAATCTTGTCTACTTCCAATATCCAGGAGGATAACTATATGTTTTTCTTTGGGTTCACCTTCTTATTTAGCTTCTTTAGGATCACAAATTATAACTCAATGTCCTTTATTTATGGCTAGAAACCAATTATGAGAGAGTACATCCCATGTTCATCTTTTTGGGTCTGGGTTACCTCACTTAGGAAGTCAGGACTGCGAGGGGTGCACCCACCCACTGAGACAGTGGGGCTGATCTATTGGGAGCTCACCAAGGCCAGCTGGACTGGGACTGAAAAAGCATGGGATAAAAATGGACTCTCTGAACATGGCAGACAATGAGGGCTGATGAGAAGCCAAGGACAATGGCACTGGGTTTTGATCCTACTTCATGTTCTGGCTTTGTGGGAGCCTAGCGAGTTTGGATGCTCACCTTCCTAGACCTGGATGGAGCGGGGAGGACCTTGGACTTTCCACAGGGCAGGGAACCCTGACTGCTCTCCCTGACTGCTCTTTGAACTGGAGAGGGAGGGGGAAAAGAGTGGGGGGAGGGGGAGAGGAGTTGGAGGAGGGGGAAGGAAATGGGAGGCTGGGAGGAGGCGAAATTTTTTTTCAATTAAAAAAAAAATCCAGGTTCTGTTCCCAGCATCTAAATGGTGATTCACAACTGCCTCTAACTTCAGTTCCATGGGATCTAATGCCCTCTTCTGGTCTCCACAGGCATTGCATGCACGTGGTGCACATTTTTACAGCAGAGATACACATAAATAAAGAGTTTTTAAAAGAAAGAAACTTACTTCTTGGAAAAGTGTAGAAAAGTGAGGGAGGGGAAAACTCTATCGCCATTGAGGAATTCCAGCCCTGTCTCTTTTCTAAAGAGAAAGCTGCTGGGGTGGGGGGGCTGGCAGAAGCAGATTTGACACCATGGGATTCATAATCTGTCCCACCAAAAATTAAAACCAGAAATCATAAGGCAAGGCTAAGTCAGGTTCCAAGACAACCATCAGGCACTGGGCCTTGAAGGCAGAGCACCCTGGAGAGCTCCACAGGGTTCGCATGACCTCTTAACAGTGATGGAGAATCTCTGTATAAACTGTCAAGCTATCCAAGAGAAGTGGAGGGGTGTGCAGTGCCAAGCATCTAACAAATTTCTTAGTTTTTATTTAACAGATGTGAAAGGAAAGGGGAGGTCAAGAGAGGAGAGAGAAAATTCTAGGGCATTAGTACAGAACGGGACTGTCTTTGTACATCACAAATAAGTGTTAATATTTATGCGCAAGATTCTATGTGAAGCATTTTACAATCATACTATTTTTTCTGTTCACCAAAAGCAGCTTCTTTATTAACCAATAAAAGCAGAAGCAACATATATACAGAATGACTTGCCACATCAATATTCATTCTCTCTCTCTCTTTTCTAAACTGAACTCCAGGAATGTAACAGACCATTGGAGCAGAGATGAAGTAACCAAGCCGAGCCCATCCTAGACCAGCTAGCCCCTAGTCTTCTTGTACTCTGATCAGAGCTACATGGAAGAAGTCAGACAGTCCAGAAGAGCTTCTGCATTAATTTCAGACCAAACTGTCAACCCACAGAATTGTGTGCTGAATTCATAACTGTTGTTTCAAACCATAGATTTGAAAAGCTAGCTGATGATACGTAAATAACTTTACTGAAATCTTTTGGTTTGTTTCTAAGACAGGATCTCACTATCTAGCCCTGACTGTCCTGAAACTCACTACAAAGAAGGCCTACAGAAACCTGCCTGCTTCTGCTTCCCAAGTGCTGGGATTAAAGGCATGACCCTCATCTGACTCGGCAAACGTTTTAATGAAGCTTTTTACTTGGGATGCTTTTGAGATACAGCTAAAGAAAAAGTCAAAACTGACCGGGCTGAGCTATAAAAATAGCTATCATAGCCGGGCAGTTGTGGCGCACGCCTTTAATCCCAGCACTCGGGAGGCAGAGGCAAGCAGATCTCTGTGAGTTCGAGACCAGCCTAGTGTACAAGTGCTAGTTCCAGGACAGGCTCCAAAGCTACAGAGAAACCCTCTCTCGAAAAACCAAAAAAAAAAAAAAAAAAAAAAAAAAAAAGCTATGAGTTCACAGGAACAAGATACCAGATACCATGATACATTAAATCAAAAGTTAATATAGTGGCTCTGTGTTATCAAAGACTCAATTCTCTTCCATCTTTCTGCTGTGCCACCTTCCCCATGTTGACTTTGATTCTGATGAAAAAGCTCCTATAATTGTCATAAGACGGCTGCACTGATTTCAGGTGTCACGTGCATAAATGGCAGTGCAGAAGAGAAACCATTTCTTCTCACAAATCCTGTCCTTTCATAAAATTTTTGAGTAAAGGAAGTATTTTAAGAGAACTAAAATAATTTGATATTAACCAAGATTTCCATTTGATTCATGATGAAGTGTGGTAGATATCTAACTAGATCTGGTTCTGTCTTTTATATTCTTTGAAAATATTTCATACAAAATAAACTGATCACATTTTGCCCTCCAGCTCTTCCCAGATCCCCTGCCCACTTCCAACCCACCCAACTCCATGCCCTTTCTTTCTCTTTCTCTTTAGAAAACAAACAAACAAGTAAATAAGACAAACAAACAAGCCAGATTTTAAAAAAACACAAGGAATACACATATATACAAAAAGATAACTCATAAAAACACAAAAACAGAAATCATGACATACAAGCAAAAAAAAACAGTAAAACAAAAAAGGCTCAAACAAGGTAATATGAGATAAAAAGTCTACAAACATACCACTGAGTTCATTTTGTGTTGACCATATACTACTGGCCATGAGATCTACCCTCAAGTGTGCTTGCTATAACCAGTGAGACTCCACTGGGGGAAAAAATCTAATTTTTCCTTTGCAAACAAATGCCAGTTGGAGATAGTGTCTCCGTTCCAGGTGGGAGTAGTTCTTTTTTAATGTGTTTGTGTACCTGGATGGATTTATTTGTACCATGTGAATGAAGGTCTTGATGGAAATCAGGAAATGGTGTCAAATCCTCTGAAAGTGGAGCTGCAGGCTGCTGTGAGCTGCCAGATGGGTTCTGGGAACTGAACCCACATCCTCTTCAAGAGCAATAAGTGCTCTTAACCACTGAGCCATCACTCCAGCCACAGCCTTGGCTCTGTCTTAAGGAAACAGAAAGAGATGTCTTTCATATAAAGTAGTATAAGGAATCAACTTCTTGCACCCACTGTATGAACATTCTGAGGAACCGCTTCTACAGAGACTGTATCCCAAATTTGCTGTCAGGGTTCTGCAGAACTTCAGACACACAAGGTAAAATGGGCATGATCAGGTCTGTGACTGAGCCCACCCTGGGGCTCTTCCGCCTTAGTTGCCTCAGCATCATACTCAAGCCTCTGCGTGCTCACTGAATCTGATATAATCAGAAAAGAACCTGGTAAGACAAAGCTCTGGCTACAGAGCACCATCCAGTTGTTTCCCAGGTGTGCCAATCCCCCTTCCAGTGCGTGGACCAGCACTAATACTTGCAGTAGATAAGAGAAGAGAAAGCACACAGAACAAACTGATTCTGTTGTTGGAAGATTGCTTTCAGATGATGGAGATAAAACATGGCATGGCTGAGTTCCAATCTGTATAGTTACAAGACCTTCCCTGATAGAGTATCGGGAGAAGTTGAAGGAGTCAAATAGATTTTCCGAGGGAGATGAAGAGCTGAATCCCACAATCTGCTACTGCTGCTGCTGAGAACAGTAATGCCCAAAAGCCATTGAGTGCTTGCTTTGTGCCAGAACCTTTTACTGCTGTTTTAGTGTGTGTCAATCAATGATCCCTCCCTGAGTGCACCAAGCCGTATTTTAATGTTCGACATTTTGGTTAGTGCCTCATCTGGGTGACCCGGCAGGGGAAATGAGCTTCAACCTCTTCCTGTGGAAGGAGGTGAGAGACTCAGAAAAAAAATGAGTATGATTTTTGAAGGAGAAAATAAGTATAATTTAAAAAAATAGATGGAAATAGCATTGGACTTTTGCTTTGGAGCTTGCTGACGTCAACACAGAAAAGACATTGACCAGATCCCGAAGCATCTCTGGAGACAGGAACAGGAGAAAATGACAGAGAGGACGCTGCACAAGCTCATGCTGAACCCTGAGGGAGACTCACTTGACAGATGTAAACACTGATACACATTACTGAAGGAGGTCGTGGACACTGCCTTTCTGGGAGGTTCCATTGGACTGCTCCTTGGCTCAGAGGGTTTGAGTGAGAGAACATGGAAGGCCAGAGTCCCAGATAAACAGTACTCTAATCTGAGCCCTGACAACAGCCAGCTCTGGCTTCCCCCCCACACACACCCCGCCTCATGTGCCTCTTCTATTGCTAGTATAAGGACATTAATTCCCCAGGCAACCAAGTCCACCCCCATTATAATCTATAACATGAGAAGAGTAAAAACCTCTGTCCCTGGCTCCCAGCCATCCCAGAGGGCAGGTTCCCTTAATCCTCTATCAGGTTACTTTAGAGTGGCTCAGTGAAGACAGTAACTGGGCACATGTTTGTTATACTTATGGTCTACCTTTACCCCGTGGGTCACCATGTTTGTGCTGTGAAGAGGAGAAGAGTTTATAGGCCTTCAGATCAGACAGTGTGGGACTTTCGCACCTTTGAGGTACTTGGGCTTCTTCCCTGGGAGAAATAAATGGGGCATGTTTGAGAAAGGGAAATGACATGATCTAATTCTCAGTTTTAACAGGAAACAGGGGTTTTCTTCTTCTCAACTGGTCTTGGTTCCAGAATGAGGAGAGTTACACTTCTGGAGGTGGCTTTTCTAGATCCTCTGAGGCACACTCTGCACCAAGGACAAGAAAAGCCCAAGGGAAAAAGCCAGGACTCCACTCAGCTCACCGTGCAGGAATTTGTAGCAGGCAGTTATCCACAGGGCTATCTAAATTCTCAAGCAAAACAAGCTACCCTTTCAACCTCTCCGGTTGTGAAACACACCCCAACTGTCGAAGATTCTGCATGTCCTCTGCACCGCTGCCTGTGGTGTTCAGGGCTGTGCTTGGCTTGCCCCGGCCGTCATCCTGGCAACCACCCCAAACATTCTTCAGTCACCCCCTCCCAGGTCCTGCCCTGTCTAGAGTGCACACCTGGCATGATATGCTCCAATTATTCCAGGAAGCGAAGCTGATGATGAAGCATTTTGAACAGGAGTAAGATAAAGGGCAAACCAAAGTAATCAAAACGGAAACGAGACCGGACGAGGTGACTTAGCTTGCAACGTTAGCTATTGAGAGACAGGAGCAGGAAATTAGCAGTTCAAGGCTGGCCTCAGCTTATGTAGCAAGTTCAAGGTCAATTTGGACTACAGAGACTCCCATCTCAAAATAATAAAATGATAGTTGTTAAGATGGCTCAACAGATAAAGGCACTTGCTGCCAAGCGTTATGACCCAAGTCCAATGTTTCAAAGCCTGAGACCCTCACTGTGATAAGAGAGAACTTGCTTCTGGAAATTGTCCTCTGATAATTACATGTGTTTCTCTCTCTCTCTCTCTCTCTCTCTCTCTCTCTCTCTCTCTCACACACACACACACACACACATGCACACACACACACATACACACACACATACACACACACATACACACAAAAAATGGATGGAATTTTTAGATATTTATTTAATTTCTGTGTATAATTATATGCCTGAGTGTATTGCCTGGAACTGGAGTTACAGATAGTTGTGAGATACCATGTGGGTGCTGGAAACCAAATCCAGGTCCTCGGAAGAGTAAGTACTTTAACTGCTGAGCCATCCCTCCGGCCCTAATGGATGCAATTTTTAATTAAAAGCATGTATGTGGGGGTGGAGGGGCTTGGAAGTTGGATGAGTGGATAAAGCGCTTGCCGCACAAGCATGACGACCTGAGTTCAGATGCCCAGCGCCCACATAAAAGCCACGTATAGCCATGTTCACCTGTAATCCCAATGCTGGGTGCAGAGGCAGGGATCCCTGGCACTTAGGACCAGGCAGCCTAGCTTTAAAAACAGTGCTGAGTTCCAGGTCCAGTGAGAGGAACAGGGTAGAGAGTGATAGCACAGAAGCCCCCTATGTCCTCCCCTGGTCTCCACATGTGTGCATAGAGGCACAAGCACCTGCACACGCATGTGCGCTCACATACATAACCCACATGTGACCAGTCACTATTAATCCTCCAACATAACCCATGAACGTATTTTAGTGCTATGTGATTTGGGGCAAGATACTTAAGTCCATAAACCTTTATTTCTCCCCTTTTGTTAAACAAAATCAGTTATATTTTTGCCTTATCCACCCAAAGGGCTCTTTTGTTAACTGGGTGAAAGAAATAAGGAAAAACAGTAAAACATGAGGGGGTCCTGAGGCTTTACTCTTAGCAGAGAGGTTATTAGCACTCGGTGTTTGCCGAGGGAGGGAGAGCCGCTCATCTTTAGATGGCAACATACCCGTGTCCATATGGGCAACATACCCATGTCCATATGGGTAACACTGACCAGACTCAGGAGGTCCTTAGTGACAAATTAGAGAGAGGAGAGAAAGTTGCGAGGGTGTGAGGTGGGAGCACTAGTTGGAGGAGGGTTAAGATTGGAATGATATGATCAAAATACATTGTATAAATATATGAACTTTTCAAACACTAAAGTTCTTGAAACAAAGTCTCACTATGTAGCTCTGGCTAGCTTGGAACTCACTGTATAGACCAGGCTGGCCTCAAATTTACAGAGATCTTCCTGCCTCTGCTTCCCAAGTACTGAGATTAAAGGTGTGCACCGCCATACTCAGCCAGAAGAAATAAATATTATTAATTTTAAGAAGAACAGTAAAGGTCACCCTGGCCTAGTGAGTTCCAGGACAATCAGAGCTACATAGTGAGATCCTGTCTTGAAAACAAAACAAAACAAAGAACAGTGAAACTCGGTGAGCAAAATAAGAGCGTGAATAATAGTTTTATATGAGATCTAAAAAGTGACATGGAACCCATCCAACTTGAATCCACAAAGCAAAACAAGGAGGTGCTTGTTTAAGGAAAAATTTTATGAGACAGGTTAGTATTCATATCCTCAATGAGTAAAACTTTTTAATATACATTTATTTTTTATTTCTTTTACATCCTGGCCACAGTTTCTCTTCCCTCCCTCTCATCCCGGTTCCTCCCCCAACACCCCCTTCTGTTCCCACCCCCCAATCCACTCCTCCTCCATTTATGTTTAAGAAAGGACAGGTCTTCTTTGAGTATCAACAAAACAGGCCACATCAAGTTGCGATAAGACTAAGCACCTCCCTTGTGTTAAAGCTGGGTACAATGACCCAGTATGAGGAGCAGAGTTCCAAAGGCCTGTAAAAGATTCAGAGACCAAGGCCCTCCCCACTATATCCAGGCTGAGCAAGGTATCCAACCAGAGAGAATGAGTTCTAAGAAGCCAGAACAAGCAGCAGCGACAGATCCTAGTGCCACTTCCTTGGAGTAATGTGCCTTGCCCTCTCTGGGAAGTGGATGGGAGTGGGGTGGAAGAAGTGGGAGGAGGGGAGGGAGTGGGAACTGGGATTGGTATGTAAAATGAAAAAGATGTTTGTTTTCTTTTTTAAAAAATAAAATAAAAAGTTACCCATAAAAAATTTTTAAAAAATGATTCAGAGATAACCCCTGTTCCCATTGTTAGGAGTCCCACAAGAGGACCAAGCAACACAATTGTCACATATATGCAGAGGGCCTAGGTCAGTTCCTTGCAGGCTCCCTGGTTGTTGGTTCAGTCTCTGTGAGCCCCTGTGAGCTCAGGTTAGTTAATTCTATGCATGTCCTTGTGGTATCCTTAACACCACTGGCTCCTACCATTCTTCCTCACCCTCCTCTGCAGAACTCCACCTACTGTTCGACTGTGGGTCTGCATCTGTTTCCATCAATTGCTGCATGGAGCCTTTCTGATGACAGTTGGGCTAGGCAGCAATTTTATCACAGAAAATGGCCAGATCAGGCTACACGGCTGCTCTTTCCGGGAGTCTTAACTGGGGTCATCCTTGTAGATTCAGATTCCTATCCTCATCTGTTCACAAAATCCCTTTGATTTCTCCTTCCCAGGAAGATCTAGATGTTCCCCTATAAATCCTCCTTGTTACCTAGTCTCTCTGGGTCTGTGTATTGTAGCATAGTTTTCCTTTATTCTATAGTTAATATCCACCTATGAGTGAGTACACACCATGTTTGTCTTTCTCGGTCTGGGTTACCTCACTCAGGATAATTTTTTTTCTAGTTCCATCCATTTGCCTTCAAATGTCTTGATGCCCTTGTTTTTAACGCTGGGTAACATTCCATTGTGTAAATGTACCACATTTTCTTTATCCATTCCTCAGGAGAAGGACATTTAGGTTGTTTCCAGGTTCTGTCAATTAGAAATAAAGCTGCTATGAGCATAGTTGAGCAAGGGTCCTTGTGATATGATTGAACATCCTTTGGGTATATGCCCAAGAGTGGTATTGCTGGGTCTCGGATAGATGGATTCCCAGTTTCCTGACAAACAGCCACACTGACTTCGAAAGAGGCTGTACAAGTTTGCACTCCCACCAGTGGAGGAAGAGTGTTCCCCTTGCTCCACATCCTTTCCAACATAGGCTGTCACTTGTGTTTTTGATCTTAGCCATTCTGACAGATGTAAGATAGCATAACAGAGTTGTTTTAATTTGCATTTCCCTGGTGGCTAAGGATGTTAAGTGTTTCTAGACCATTTGATATTCACAGTGAGTAAATCTTAGGGGTAAGATAAGTCACCGACTGGAAAGATAAGGAGGTCTGTCAGAAAGATGGTAGAAACAGATTGGAATCTATTTCGCTTCTCAATGCTTGCAAAAAAATTACAAAACCCAGAAAAACTGCCAATACATTTCTGGCCCTTCATAAGACCTTCAATCCTCCTCCTACCCTACAGAAACAAAACTGTGTTCTATTCCTCAAAAAAGTTTCCCATGCAGTGTTTAATGGACTGGTTTATGAGAATGTTCATGTCCAGTTACTCCCTCATGCAATTTTGTGGTACTTACGTAAGTCTTTCTAGTCTCCCACTGTAGCTACATAGAGGATAATCCAATAAGCAAGCAAAATGGGTGATAGGAATTAAATGAAAGCCCCAGTCACTCAAAATGGATGGCAAAGTTATTAACATTTGGCCACCTTTTGCCACTTTGAGCCAGTGGATTCTAGGTCCTCTACTCATTGGCTTAAATTTCATTTAGCTGTTGTTAAAAGAGCAAGTTAGACCTCCTGGAATTGTCCTTAAGGGAATCCCTAAAGGCTTATCATGAATGTACAAACTGCTCCTCTTGTATAGCCCTGCTCTTCCCGGGACCTTTGAAACCTTGCTCATAGGAGGTACAATTGATGAAGCAGCAAGATAGGTGACTCATTCCCAGGTACCTGGCAAGCAAGTCAGTGCAAAAGAGTCAAAGTGTCATTAGCATTTGACCTGATGCAATGCTTGACTACTTAATAACAAAACGATTTGGCCAGCTTCTGAATAGAAGCTTCAAATTGGACTGGTGACTGTGAAGACAAAGGATTCCTTAAATGTAAAAATGGAATGATGTGTATCAGAGGCTGGGATGATGAGAGTGGTAGAAATGGAAAGAAGAAATGGTAAAATAAATAAACAAACAAACAAATGTCAATGTAGCTGGGCACGATGATGCAGGACTGTTATCCATGTCTTTCTGGAGACTGGCACAAATGAATCCCAAATACAAGGACTGCCTGGACCACAGAGTGAGTTCAAGACCCATCTGAATGTCTCAGTGAGACCCTGTCTCAAATATACAGCAAAAAGAGAACTGAGGCCATACCTTAGTGGTGGAGAGGTTGACCAGCATGAGAGATGTGGTGGTGGGAGACAATCCTGAGCTATATCTACAGGGTACCAGTGCTGTAAAGTACTTCACAAGACGCAGGAGAGCTGAAGACTAAGAAGGCCATGACCTTAGCAAACAACACTTCAGTGACCTTTGAGGGTGCAGCTTTGCCAGGGTACAGAGTGGAAGCCAGCAAGAAGAGCTGCAGAGAAAGTGGAAGGCAATGAAGACAAATACGAACTGGCCTGGCTGGTTTTGCTAACAGGTCTTGCTGTGTTGCCTTAACTGATGTTGAACTCCTGGGCTCAAGTCATCCTCTCACCTCAGCCTTCTGATTAAATGAGGCCACAGGCAGCCACCACTGCAGCTGACTGAGAGATCTCCTTTTTCATTTACCAAGGCCAGTGTCCGCTAAAGGTCTTCATAGCTCGCTCTGTTCATAGTTCTTGGATCTGGCATGATTTCATGAATGGGGTGAAAAGCATCAAGTCTATTCTCGAGAATGGAAAAAGAATGAAGAAATGAGGAAGGAAAGAAGAGAAGAAGAAAACCATCTAAGGGCGGGAAGAGACTATAAAATATAACACAATATGATTGTTAAGGAACCTCATGACTTTTCAAATAGAGCCTAGGAATTTGGAGGCTGAGTTTCTTTTTATCCTTTTTGTTTTCAAAGTTGTTCAAATCAACTACAGACTGCTCCAGCAACTTGCCAACTCCAGATGTTCCCTCAGAATCCATGTCCCGGGTTTCAGCACTAAATGAAGGGGAAAAAAGAAATAAAAAGGAAAGAGAGACTACTCCTAGGTATGGTGGAGGAGAAAGTTTAGCGCAAATATGGGAGAGTCCAGAGTTAACATGACCCTGAACCAGACTAGTGAAGAGAGGAGAAGGAAAGAAGGGAGAGGAGCCATGGACCAAGAGGGGTATCCTGTACCAAGCGACTAGCATAGCCATAATGACTGAGTTATATGGAAACCAGAGGAGCTGGGGATAGTGAAGCCTGGCCCAATACTTGGGCTGAAGAGTTCAGGGTAAGGGCTGGGATGTGACAGCCAGGAGTGCCCTATAACAGGTAGAGATTGAGGGATGCTAGGAGAACCTGGTCCCTGAACACCTCAGTTAGTCATCTGTCCCAGGTTTGAGACCTAACACTCTTTTCCCTAGGAATGACAGTAAATATTCCCAGTTCCCAGTATTCATATCTGGAACAAGACAATTATTCTAAATGCATAAACTCACTGTCCCTTGCCCCTTGTGTTGTGTGTGGGTGTACGTATTTTGCTGCTGGAATCCAGAACTTCACACCTCCTACACAGTAGGCAAGCACTGTATGATGGAGGTACACCCCAGCTCCACTTTTCCTGCTAGGATGCTTTATCTTAGTTACTTTTTATTGGAAGCCTGAATGTTAAAGTTTAATTTCAAAGGCCAAGTTATCAGCATTTACATTTCTTCTATGAAATGGGGTTGATGATTGACCCCCTCTCTTACCCAGAGTGTTTGTCAAAGGCAGGAGGCATAAGCTCCATTTTGCTGTTAAAGTGATTGTCAAGGTTACGACACATTTCTGTGAGCATAAAAAAAAATCCTCAAACAAAGAGTTTAGTAAAGCAGACCTTTCCCAGTGGGAGGAAACCCTTCCTGTCAGAATAAACAGTAAAGAAAATGAGCTAGTGACCAAATGAGCTCATCTCATACCTTCAACATAAAAGCCATAACTAGTAGTAATGTTACTTAATCTTTCTCTGTAACTAAGACGTTTCCTAATAGCTGTCCCATAAAATTTTAACACTATATGTTTGTGTTTGTGTGTATGTGTATTCTGTATATATTATATTGTATAATCTTTTGGGGGCCACAAACCATTTTAATATTTCAAATTTCACTTCCCCCCATTAATGTACTTGTTGGGAACACATGTCTTGGATTCTGCTTACTAACACACACTAAGTAAATTCAGGTGATGATTTATTGTTAAAGAATTCTATATATAAAGCCACATTAGAGTTCTGCTAAAGTGTACAACTCAAGAGGGTGTAAGATATAAAATTGTTCTTTAGAGGGCAGGAGAGATGGCTCAGCACTGAAGAGCACTGGCTGCTCTTTCAGAGGGTCTGCTTTCATTCCCAGTACCACAATTTTCTGTAACTCTAGTTCTGGGGACCTGACATCCTCTTCTGGCCTCCTCAGGTACTGAAGGCAAGTGACACACAGTCATGCAAGCAAAACACTGCTGTGGAGAATTGTCTGTATTCTGTCAGTCATATTTTAAATAAATGCTGATTGGCCAGGCAGGAAATATAGGCAGGAAAACCAGACAGGAAGTAGAAATGATGTAATGAGAACAGGAGAATTTTGAGAAGGAGGAAGTTGATTCCTCCCACTCCTGCCTAGACCACCGAAGCAGCAGGATGTGATCTGCCCCACAGAAAAAAGGTACTGAGCCACATGGCTAACATAGATCAAAAAAATGGGTTAATCAGGATGTAAGAGTTAGCTAGTGAGAGGCTAGAGGTAGTGGGCCAATCAGCTTTATAATTTATGGAGACCTATGTGTAATTTTCTCTGGGACTAGACAGCTGGGGGTACTGGGCAGGGCAAAAACAACAACAAACAAATAGGACCCCACCTCCATGTTACAAAACACCCATACACAAAAAATATAAAAAAAGCTTTGAAAATTAAATAAAATAAAAATATAATTGTTCTTCGGTAAGTCGTATCTGGCTATCCAAAAGATCAACTCTCATTCTTCTCATAGCAGCTGAAGGCAGAAGGCTTTGGAAGAAGCTCAGTGGTATGGTGCTTGTCTAGTATGTACAAGACCCTGAATTCAACCCCTAGTATTGCATACAAAGAAGAAGTTAAGCACAGAATAATTATTACCAGAGTACAGAGAGGGAGGGAGGGAAGAGGTGATCAGTGGGGCTGAGTAATAGCTGGTTAGGAACATGAAGTTCTGATTCACCATTGCACAATAGGGTGAATACAGATAATGACACTGCGTTGTGTGTTCTAAAAGCTTAGAAGAAAAGATTTTGAATGTTTTTACCATAAAGAAATGATGTTTGAGAAGATAGATATGTAAAATCTGAGTTAAACATTACATAGTTGTATACAGATAACAAAACATCATGCTAAGGCTGGATGTTCTGATATATGCCTTTAATCCTGGCACTCTGAAGGCAGAGGTAGACGGACCTCTGTGAGTTTGAGGCCATCATGGTCTACACAGTTGAGGTATAAGCCATCCAGAGTTAAATAGTGAGATTCTGCCCCAAAAATAATGCTGTATGTGACATCTTATCATGAATATGTTGTAGATATGTAGTGCCATGCATATATTGGACATACATAAATATATAACAATTTGGGCTAGTAGATGATTTCGTGGGCAATGCTGCTTGCTGTAAACCCAGACAACCTGATTTCAATCCCTGGATCCTATAAGGTAGAAGGAGAGAATGATTCTTCCAAAACTGTCCCCTTACCTCCACATACTACATATATGCCATGGCTTATGTGGGCATGTGCACATACACACACATAACACACATACATTACGTGCATTAAAATAAATGTTAAAAATTAACAATATACAATTATGTTTTATGTACAAGTTTAAAGGTTAGTTTAAATGTAAGAACTTCATTGTCTGCTATGTTCAGCGAGTCTGGTTTTATCCCAGGCTTTTTCAGGCCCAGTCCAGCTGGCCTTGGTGAGTTCCTGATAGAACATCCCTATTGTCTCAGTGTGTGGGTGCACCCCTCGTGGTCCTGAGTTCCTTGCTCGTGCTCTCTCTCCTTCTGCTCCTGATTTGGACCTTGGGATTTCAGTCCGGTGCTCCAATGTGGGACTCTGTCTCTGTCTCCTTTCATCGCCTGATGAAGGTTAATATTCATGAGGATGCCTATGTTTTTCTTTGGGTTCACCTTCTTATTTAGCTTCTCTAGGATCACGAATCATAGGCTCAATGTCCTTTATTTATGGCTAGAAACCAATTATGAGTGAGTACATCCTATGTTCCTCTTTTTGGGTCTGGCTTACCTCACTCAGGATAGTGTTTTCTATTTCCATCCATTTGCATGCAAAATTCAAGAAGTCATTGTTTTTCACTGCTGAGTAGTACTCTAATATGTATCTATGGACTGCTGAGAAGTCAAGAACAATGGCCCTGGGTTTTGATCCTACTCCACGTACTGGCTTTTTGGGAGCCTAGGCTGTTTGGATGTTCACCTTACTAGACCTGGAAGGATGTGGGAGGTCCTTGGACTCCCCACAGGGCAGGGAACCCTGACTGCTCTTCAAGCTGACGAGAGAGGGGGAGTTGATTGGGGGAGGGGGAGGAAAATGGGAGGCGGTGGTGGGGAGGAGGCAGAAATCTTTAATAAATAAATAAATAAAAATAAAAAATAAATGTAAGAACTTCTGCTGAAAAGTAAAAAATGTCCACAAGACTCACAATTGAGAATGAGAGACACTGAAGGCATCTATGATAACCTCGCCCCTGCCAAAAAGAAACAGTAATTTTCAAATGAAAAAAAAAATACTATGCTGAAAAAGATAAAAATGTGAAGAATAAAAGTGTCTGCAAGCTAGGATGTACACAGAGCCAAGCATGGTGGCACACACCTTTGATCCCAGCACTCAGGAAGCAGAGGATCTCTGTGAGTTCAAGGCCAGCCTGGTCTACAGAGTGAGCTCCAGGACATCCAGGATTGTTATACAGAGAAATCCTGTCTCAAAACAAAAACAAACAAACAAACAAATAAAAAGGATGTATACAAATAAAATCAACATATATTTCCAGGGCCGTAAATCAAATTAAATATAACTAATAAAGTTAGACTCACTGTGTTCCATGGTGTGAAAACAAGTCTCAAAACAGAGTCAGTCACATAATCAAAATTAGATGCTTAGTGCTTTATTAAATTAGCATAGACAGGACTTGTAAAAATTGCAAATAGTCAACAACAAATAAATCTGCTTGCCCCACCGAAAACTGATATGCAGAAAATATACAAGCAGCTGTTGACGTGAGAACAGAATAAAATTCCATTTTTATCCATCCTATATTTCCTTTTTTCTCACTTCATCATATACAGAGTAATAGAAACAATATTTTTAGAAGATCCATTTTCAATGGTCTCTTTGCCATTGTTACAGCTCTTCTCCACTGCGGGAAAATGATTTTTCCCCTTAGGTCTTCAAACTGTGAAGTGCAATTATAGCCCTGACTTTATTTCTAGAAACGCTCAAATCACAAGCTACAAACACACACGACCACACTTACACACTCAGTTAGCAGGAAAAACGTCCTAGAATATTCTGAAAACTCAACACCTTATCATCTCAGTGGTCTTTGTGGGTATAATTCGTTGTCTACCACATTCAGGCATATTGAAAATTTCTTGCATAAAAAGAGGGGTGAAACCAAATAAATCTGCCAAGCTACTGCTACTCTCAGAGAGGAGTGAGGCGTTCATCCTCTGCCGAGAAGCCATCATTAATGTGCCCTCCTTTTGTGTCCAAGGGATCGCAGGGGATGCTATTTTCAATTGTGATTATGTTCTCACACTTGTCTTCTGCGTCTTCCACTCCAGGTGATCTTCTGCTGTTCCTAAAAGCACATTAAAAAAAAAAAAGGTGAGTGGGGTCTAGGATGAGAAACCTTTGGCTGAATATGGTCTTGCTTACAAACGTGGAGAACAGAAAAGCACATAGGAAACTGAGAATTCAGACATAATTGAGGGTGTGTACTTTCGAGGATCACAGCAGTTGATAAGGTAAAAAGACTACCAACAAGAAAATTAGTGTGATTATCATGAGGGACTCTCCACAATGGCGGGAGAAACTCAGGTGAGTCTCTGACAGATGAGGAGGTGCTGAAGGTTATTTGATAACGATCAAGATGGAATTTCCTGAAAAGCCCTACAGGAGAGTCAGCGTTAATATGATTTCAGGAATATTAGGTACACAAAAGGGGGGAGACGAGAAAGCTCTTCTTTACAGAAGAATTCTAGTTAATAAAGAAAGGGTAAGGGAAAGTCGCCACTGCTATAATACTTGATTCTGCTTAGGCTCCTCAATGGGGTTAAGTCCGCTGAATACTACCCATAGTTAGACAAACTGACAGCAGCCTTCAGATGAATACTGAGAAGAATCAAGATACTGAGTTTTTTGTATTCTTGTCCCCCGCCAAATTTTTCCATCTGAAACTCAGAATCAGAAAGATGCACATTTCAGGATACAACTGTCTTGGACTCACTCAAAGGTAAGCATTCAACTAGGAGGATAGCTAGATCATCCCCTGTATCCATCCACTATAGAACAATGACTGGGTGGATAGACAGCAAATTATTGATGGCTAGATGGATGGATGGATGATTGAACAAACAAGTGGATGAGCAGATGCACAAAGTTACTCAAACATTAATCCAATGTAGATGTTGGAAGGAATCTATTATAAGTAGAAGGGAGGGAGGGAGGGAAGTATAAATGGGAAAAAATGAGAAGAAAGGAGGGAAGACATCTATATTAAGAAATTTCATGAATCACTTGTATTTTCTTTTAGTGGATGAAGAAAATCCTCATATTCCTACCTTAGGAATTAGGAGTTAATATCAATTTTTCCAGTTTTTACTGAGGACTTGTTAAATGATTGTAAATAGCTGACATTCATAATGAAAAACAAAGTAGCATTCCAATCCTGTAGATCCCAGTGTCATCATTTGACAGTGTCATCATTTGACAGTGCATGCCATTGTCAAATTGCACAAGTGATCCTCTCGGCAATTGCTGAGCAAGACTCCTTGGATTGTAAACATTAACTCATAAAACTTTTGGCTTAATGCTGAGTTGGAAGTTTGGAGTTGTCTTCAAAGACAGGTTATTATGCTGTCTCATCCTTAAGGTGAAGACACATCACTGGCCTTCCAAATTCCAACAGTCAGCACAGACTTGTGTACATGACACTGTCAATGATGAGGGGATTCTCCTACCAGGTCAATTTACTCACTGAAAGACCTAAAACATTTCAACACTTCCTTCTGTAGACAGGGATGCCATCATTTTCTATGTTTTCCAAAAAATCAAAAGTAACTGGCATTGGTAACAGCGAATCGCCTCACTTCCTTTCATAGTATTCAACAATTGCTGACAACTACAAGCTGCATTGGAAGACAACCCTTCACCTTAAAGCAAGGATTCAACAATGGGAAAAACTCCAGATTCACTCATCCCCCCTCCCCTTCACTTTTAATGCTTTATAAAAGAGAGAAGAGATTTTTTTCATAGGGATGAAATCCTATCAGAAAATGATCCTCAAAAACTGTGTAGTTTGGAAGAGTAAGATGGCTCAGTGGGTAAAAGCACATCTAAAGGCCTGGGTGTGATCCCTGGAACCTACAGTAGAAGGAGAAGTTTGACTCTTGAAAGTTGCCCTCTGCGTTTCACACATATACTGTGGCCTGGACACACACACACACACACACACACACACACACACACACACTAAATGAATAAAATTTTATTAGTCCAAATCCCCCTAAAATCGTTCCTTGGGCTTGGAGTGAATAACAACTTTCTATAACACTAGATTTTAAACAGTCAGAGCTTACTCAGAGTTATATGAGTCCATATGACAAAAATCTTGCCAGCATAGTGGTTCACATCATTACATATCAGTATTCAGCAGGCAGAGACAAATATTATCTATAAATTCAAGGCCAGCATGGACTATATAATGAGTTTGAGGCCAACCTGAGCCACATAGTAAAACTTTGTCTCAAAACAAAAAAATTTAGTATACTTTTGTAATATGGGATACACACACACAGAGAGACACACAGATATACTTACATACATATACACACTATCTGCGATATATGTATATATAAACATACTAAAATATGCAATGCAATAAAGCATGATTAATATAAAAACTCAGACAGAAAAATTAGGGTTCAATTTGAAGACCCGAAAAGCAAAGCAGCCAGCCACTGGCTCTTACCTTGACCTCAGTTCAAAAATGGCAATCCTGCCTCCAGGAATCTCAGCATGAGATGGAGACTGAGCGCTGTCTCCTCCCGTATTATAATGCTCTCTAGTTCTGGGATTAAAGGTGTGCACCACTGGGATTAAAGGCATGCACCGTCCGGTTTCTATGGCAACTAGTTTTGCTACTGAGATTAAAGGTGTGTGTCACCACTGCCTGACCTGTAAGGCTGACCACCAGAACTGTTTTACTCTCTGGTCTCCAGGCAAGCTTTATTTATTAAAACACAAATGAAATGCCACTACAATTAAGGGTAACCTGAGGGAAAATGCCCATTGTTTACTAGACAGTGTCTTCTGTAAAATACAGTTTGTGGGGTTGGAAGAATGACAGAGGGCTGAACATGTACAGATCAGTGCAAGGAACCTGGCCTCCCCCATTCCAATCACAAAGGACGAATAAGCCATCAGGCATCGCAGTGAATGGGAAATAAGTCAAAGAAAGATGCAAACAAGGGAAGGTGACTTTCTCTCCTCTCAAAGAAGGATCATTTCCCACCCAGAAAGAGCCAGAGGGAAATCCTTACAGAAACCTATCAAATTGAGCTGTGTTGGACCCAAATCAGGCACATCTGATTTAGTAGGGTGACCTTGGGTCCAGTTGTTGAGAGGCTTGGTGCTGCTGGGCTTTAGAAACTGCGCTGTCAGGAACTTGCTAGTTGGCAGACAGGATAAGCAGCTCAAAGGTTATCTGACAACTTTATAGCCCTCTGTTAGATTTCATAGCGTGTGCCATAAGAAACTGATCCAGTGGCTGGGAGCTGCTCTTAGTAAGGATAATAAAACTTAACTGTCTTTCTGGATTATTCTGATTTGATGTTCTGCTAAAAAACATGAGTTCTTATTCCTGAAAAACAGAATTGAATGTTAATGACTTCCACTGCCCCTGTAACAGCAGCTGATCCTCGAAAGGTATGAGAGGAAAGAAAGCTATGATGGAACTACCTCCTAGGAGCTTTGAGAGTGGCTGCCCCCTAGAAATTCAGAGAGAAGAGAGTCAAAAAGATGACACAAGAAACCTCGAGGCTCCAGTGTGTCATGGACCAGAATAAGTTCTGTTCTGAGATAGAGAAATAATGAGTAAATGCAGAAAGGGTATCCATGTCTCTCTTCAAACAAAATAGGGCCCAAGAGCCAAGTCCCAAGTATGGCCAGGAAAAGAACTAAAGATAGACAAAATACATTTTTTAAACAGGACAGAACTAATTATTGGCAATTGGAACAGTCCTGGTGATCCATCTAAATAACATCTGATGGAGATGCCATTGCTCTTGGGTGATTTAGTGGACACTGCCGTATGGTGGGGTCAACAGGCTTTGGAATAAAGCTTCTCTGGCTACTTTCCAATCATTTGGCCCAGTAGGCAAGTTCTTTCGTATTAGTCAACAGCAGGAATAATGGTGATAAGAGTCTCCTTCATGGCATGAGTCACACGAGATATCTTCTCGGCTGCTTTTATTTCATTCTCACTACAATCTAGTGCAGATTTTCTTCTTACTGTTGTTTTTCAGATGAGGAAAACTGGGTTTCAAATATATGTACCAACTTTTCTCTTGGAAAGGAAATGATTCATGAAAGGAGCTGGCCCAGAACTCTATTTTAGATGCACCAGGCTCTACCCAAAACACACTAATTTCCTACTGCATGTATATTTTTTTATTTCTTTATTGATCATCCATTCTATGATAGGAGCTTTCGTACAGCTCACAGAAGACATGAACACAGATAATACAGATGGCCCTGCCTACAGGGCAATCATTGTCTTGTTCTTTGTAATGGAGCAAGGTCAAGGACTTATGACTTAGAACCCTAGCTAATGTTCAGACATGAGCAGAGTCCTTACTATATTTGCTTATATATTTCCAGTTACTCTTCTTTTCCTGTAAGCGCAGTCGTAAATCAGAACGCATCTGGATTTCTAAAATTCCTCTTTCTTGTACAAAGCTGTAATCTTCTCACTAATTTCTCATATTACAAGTTCACATTCAAGCTGGGCTTTGGTGGTTCACATCTTTAATACCAACAGAGGGAGACAGGCCGATCTCTGTGAGTCCAAGTCCAGCCTGGTCTACAGAGTGAGTTCCAGGACAGTCAGAGCTATATAGTGAAACCCTGTCTCAAAAATAAAAAAAATAAACAAAAAACTTCACATTCTTATAAACTGTATTACAAATAAAATTATGAATCAAACGGGGAATTTCCATGGTAATTGTTTGCCCTTACTGTAATTAGCAATGTACTGATCTAAAGGGCCTCAGAAGGCTCCACTCCCTGTCTGAAGATTTACACACAGTTAAGGGTTGCTAGGGAAGGGAAAGATAATTTCCTCAGTGATGTAGCCACTGGTAAGTTGCTGGTGCTCCTAAAAATAACTTATCACCCATACTTCTGTAAGCAACCCCAATGATACTCATTGGGTTACCACTCTCAACAAAACGACATCAAAGAAATGGGGGGACCAGTTGTTAGACATTACGTCCTTATTGTAGGTGAGAAAACTGAGACACATGGAAATTAGGTGACTTGATGAAGTTTATATATGTAAGTGACACAGCATGTGAGTTTACCTAGTTTGAACTCTAGTTCACCCAATCCAGCAGCTCTAAAGTCAGCATAATGCTGTCATTAACAAAACTAACAGAATGACTACAGCCTTGCTCCAGACAGTTCCTCCATCAGAAGTCTAGGCAAGCATTCATCTCAGACAACTTTACCATGCCTCTCCAGAGAAGCAGAATAGTAGCTTAAATGACCACACAGTCCCTTCAGATCTTCCCGGTCTATGATTTTGGAACACAGCAACTGTGCATGCGCCATGGCATGAGTGTGGAGGTCAGAAGACAACTTGCAGGAGTCTGTTTGCTTCTGTTATGTGGGTCCCAGGGAGCAAACTCAGGACATTTACCTTAACCTGCTGAGCCTTCTCTGCTGGGCCAAGCCCAACATTTCATTAGCTTTCTTCCTCAAGGCTGCAAAAAACAATCCCTACCCTTTCTATGATTAAAACGGGTTTTCAGATCAGACACGGCCACATATACCTCTAATCTCAGCTTATGGGAGGCAAAGACGTGACAATCAGTTCAAGGTCATCCGCCATTATAGAATTAATTCCACACCAACCTGGGTTACATGATAGCCTGCCTCAAGAAAATGGGCAGGCTGTCCTCAACTTCAAACTGGACCCTTTCCTCATCTTTGAAGCAATATTTTACCAAAGAGAAAAATCACCACAGGTCATATCAAGCTTAAGACACACAAACAATTTCCCTCCAGGAGGTCACCATAATTGTCCGGAATGTATCTGATAATCGTTGATCCTTTCCAGATTTACAGAAAAGATTTGTCCATCTGTTTTCCGAGTTTGGATGTGAAATGAATTTGTGAAAGCAGAGTTGTAACAGCAGCCTCGCTTCTCCCAGGTAACAGATTATGATGCTACGCAGCCAATTATTATATTACTGCAGAATCTGTTTGGAAGGAAATAGCTGATCCCATCACAAACTTAGCTGAAAGAGCAGCAAATGGCAAGACAATAAAATAACAGTAACGACTAACACTTGCGGAGCACTCATACGCCAGGACCCACCCTGAGCACTCTCCTGGACTAAAATCTTTTATCCTGTCAAGTTCATTAGTTCCAGTACACTTTGCTTTTCAGATGAGGAAAGGTATCTACATGCAGCCAGCAAAAGTAAATTTAACCAGAATGACTCTAGGACCACAAAGTCATATTCTCCTCCCAAACTCAGTTTCCCTGCCTCCTTGTTTGTACTTGCATACAGCTAATGGGTTTGATGTGAGAGTATAATCTAAGAAATCAATACTTTAAACCTAAGCAGTTTATCTCCTGAGTCCATTCTTTTAACTCCTACATTATATCCTACAAGTAAGACAATTGGGAATCAAGCAAATGATGTCAATTGGCAAAGGTTTCAAATGGCTTGAAATCACAGAAGTATACCATCTCAGAATGAACACAAACTTTAAAGTGCTGAATATCAACTTTCAAATATGGCAAGAGAATGTGTCTTGATATTCTAAAGCCCAAAAGAAATGCATGCCCCATATCAAAGGAGTTGGCATTTCATGCCACAATCACCTAGAAAAGTCAAGCAAGTACCACCTGATCCTAATCTTTGGCCACAGTTTAAAGCATAGACATATACACATTTTTCCCATAGAGTTTCTTTTATCATTTGTGGGGGAACTGGAAATACCCGAAACTGAAAATGCTTCTGTTAGCAACTAGGAAAACAAAGGGAATGTAGTAAATGTGGTCAAACACACCCCGCATGCCCCAGTTGTCTATCCTTTCACAAACCACGCCCCTGTGATTTTAGAATGTATGCACGTCCCCATGAGGGCCACTTTACAGAATTTTTGTCTCTGTATTAGAAAGGAAGTGTTCAGACAGGTTTAGTGAAGAATTAAGGTTGGGGGCTGGAGAGATGCCTCAGCTTTTAAGGCTGTGCACTGCTTGAACAGAGGACTGGAGTCGGAGTCCCAGCACCGCATCAGGTGGTTCACAACCCTTTAGCACTCCAGCTTCAGGGGGATCTAACATCTCTAGGCTCTTCAGGCTTCTGCTCTCGTGAGCACATACCCCGCAACACACACATGCACAGAATTTACAAACATAAAAATATTTTTTAAGTTGAGGAAGTTTCATCTTCCTCTCTAAATTAGAGATACTTATAACCGGAAATACATTCTCCTTTCTTCATGCTGAGAAATTCCATCTCCTCTACTTGCTGCTACATCAGTAACTGCCATGGATCTGAAATTCTGTTTTGAAGCAGTCTCAATAACTTAGACATTATACCTTGTCTTACTGAATGCAGGAAAATGAAATCTAGAAGCGGGACACTACGTGTAAGGTGGTAAATGGAATATGTGAAAATTAAATAAATTAGAACAACCTGGGAAGTATCAAACTGCATCTCCTTCAAGTACTCTAATTTAGTGAAGCTGAGTCTGCCACAGAAACTGCACGTCAACCAAATGTTCCAGGTGTTTCTGATTCAGGGCATTGCTCCAAACGCCACAAGCAGTAGGGCTCATTACAAACACACGAGGGACCAGCAGTCATTAGTAGAAGAGCAGGCTGACACAGCTGGAGCATCGAGAACAGGAGTTTGAGCTACCAGCCCTGGCTGAACAAAGGTAGGAAGTCGTTGAAACATCTGTGCAGCTGTGGGCACTTACACTCATACTGCTACCAAAAGATAACTCCTCCTACCCCAAAACTGTGTTTTTCTCTGTGTATCAAGCTTACAAAATTACAACCCAAACTTCAAACTGCGCAGAGTCATCTGAGCAGATAAGCCTGACTTGAGGAATTGCCTTTATCAAGTTTGTCTCTGGGTTTTCATGTCTGTGAGGCCTGCCTTGGTTATTAATTCATGTGGGAAGGCTCAGCCCACTCTGGCCAGCAACATTCCTCAGGCAGGTGGTTCTGGGCTGTGTAAAAAAGCTAGCTAAAAGCCAGATGCTTTACTCTGAGCACTCAGGAGGCAGAGGCAGGTGGATCTCTGTGAGTTCAAGGCCAGCCTGGTCTACAGAGCAAGTTCCCAGACAGTCAGTGCTACACAGAGAAGCCCTGTCTTGTGGGGTGGGGGGTGGGGGTGGAAGCTAGCTAAGCATAAGTCTATGAAAGAGGCTGAATGTGAACCAGCAAGCAACATTCCTCCACGGTTCCTGCCTGTGAGTTTCTGCCCTGACTTCTCTCCAGTGATGGACTATAATCTGAAAGAAGAAATAAACCCTTCTCCCCTCTATATTGTTTTTGGTCAGTGTTTTATCATAGTAATAGAAAGGAAACTAGAACACAGATATTAGACTCAAGTCTGGATACAAGACAGTATATAGTACAGTATACAATATAGGAAAACCAGAGTGGTAGCTCACTGGATAAAAGTGCTTGTAATGTAAACCTGATGACCTGAGTTTGATCGCTGGAGCTCACATATAGGGGTAAGGAGAAGACTGACAGAATAAATTGTCTTCTCTGACCTACACACACACACACACACACACACACACACACACACACACACACACACACGGGGGGGGGTCATACATGAACACATAATAATAAAGAGAACAGGATGGAATAAAGGAAGATAATAATGGAAGGAACCTCATTAAATTAGAGACACTGAAGTCTAAAAACATTGAAAGATAAGATTATGATTGTTATTTTGTAAGTCATGACTTTTGTAAGTTTTAGACATTACTTTAAACCAATCATGAGAAAATACACAAATATTCCTTAAATCGTCCCTCTAAACATCTTACCTCCGTCGTTGCCGGATTCCTGATAGAACCAATAGTGCAATGGCAACTATGACAATGCAAAATATCACACCAAATACAATAATCCAGACGGGCACAGCTGGATCCGTGGGGGGTGCAAGAGTGGAAGGAATTTTTAAAAATTCCAGAGTATTGTCATCCAAAAAGAAGGCATTATTGATCCGGTTCCTATTCATTCTAAAAGGCAATGATCATTTTAAAATACTGATTAAATAAGACAGAAATAAACACATTAGAAACAAAGTACAGGCCCATTTCTCTACCGATATAACATGACCTTTGAACTTTGTCCCCTCCCAATCCCCCGTTTTACTTCTTGAAAGATATCATCTAGATTTGAATGAATAACAGAACTCCAGTTAAGATGGCTTACATAAATACCAGACATTTCTTTAAATTAAAATATTTGTAAAGGTGCTTCTCTATGACTATACCCAATGGTCATTCAGGAGTCCGAAAGTCTGAAAGCATATGAGGCGAATGTGTTTGTTTCCCTAGGGGGAGCGAAATCTGCACTTTGAGTGCTGACTACAGTCAGATTGGTAGTGAACATTTCTTTAGCTGAAAAAAAAAGTTCATTACTATTCAGAATTTGCAAAAATAGTTCTTGAAGACATTTTATTTGTTGGTTGGTGGGTTGGTTTAATGTGTGTGGCAGGGATGCTGAGTGTATTTATGTGTGCCACAGGAACCCTCAGAGGTCAGACAAAGGCATCAGATCCCCTGGAACTGGAGTTGTAAATGTTTCTGAACTGCCATATGAGATCTTGAGGCCACATTCGGGTACTCTGCAAGAATAGTAAGTGCTTTTAACCACTGAGTCATCTCTCCAACCCTTTGGAGAGAATTTTATGACCTTTACTGAATGCTTTTTACACAAGCAAACTTCATCTATACTTAAGAGTATCCCTGGGCTGGAGAGATGGCTCAGCGGCTAAGAGCACTGTCTGCTCTTCCAGAGGTCTTGAGTTCAATTCCCAGCAACCACATGGTGGTTCACAACTATTTGTAGTAAGATCTGGCACCCTCTTCTGGCCTGCAGGCATACATGCATACAGAACACTGTGGAATAAATAAACTTTTTTTTTTTTAAAAAAAAGAGTATCACTGATGAATAGGAAACAGAGCATGAGACTGTAGAATAAAATTTCCCAATAACTACATTTTTGTTGTTATTTTTCTTTGAGACAGGGTCTCATCATATAGCTATTGCTGGCCCAGAGCTCACTCTGTAGAGCAGGCTGGCACTGAACTCAGAGATCCACCTACCTCTGCTTCCCCCGAGCTGGGATTAAAGACATGAGCCACCACACCCAGCTCTAACAGCTGTTTTATTTTGTTTTAAGTGTAAAGAAATAGGAAAACAAATTGTAACAATTGGATATATCCCATATATTAAATAAAATATAATTTCAACATACCAATATTCAGTTGATTTCGATTTTGTCTAATACTATTTAATATTTTGTGTGCACCTCATTTTGGACTAGCTGTAATTCAAATGCTTGGTAGACATATTTATCTAGTAGCTTTAGGACTGGGCAATCCTGGTCTAAAGCAGTGACTTGTAGACCAAACAATGGATCATCAGGAAAGATTTCCATCAGCAAACTATGCCGAGGGTTGAGTATGTCGTTCAGTGGTGCATAACAACTTAGTATATGCAAAGCTGAGCTCCATCCCCAACCCATCAAAACTCACAAATCTATGTTCTGCCATGACCACTCATATATATGAAAGAGAACTCCAGTAGCAAGGTGGTAATTTAAATGTCATTTTAGCAAATTATGGAATGTTTTCCTTTTCTAATAATCTAATCTTTTAAAATCTTTGTGTGTTTATAGTGTGTGTGTGTGTGTGTGTGTGTGTGTGTGTGTGTGTATTTAGCGTATGAGTGCCCCAGGTGTACCTGGAGATTATTGACAACAACCACAGATGCCAGTCCTCGCCGTCATCTTTGAAGCAGGTTCGCTTTGTTGTTCTCCATGAATACGCCCAGCCAGCTGCCCCATGAGTTTCCCCAGATTCCCTCGCTTCTGCCTCCCATCTTGATATAGGATCCCTAAGATGACTGACATGAGCCACTGTGCTGGTTTTGTGTTGATTTGGGATCCACATTTGGGTACTCATGCTTCGTGGCAAGCGCTTTATTTGCTGAAGCATCTCCTCAGCTCTCGTAATCCAATCTTGATTATGAGAAGGCAAACCTTTTCCCAAAATAATGAGCATCATTGCTGAGCTGGAAGGAATATGAAAAGTTTCTCCGCACCCTTGCTCCATCTTTCTGCTTGATTAACTCTTTGTTGCTATCTTGGTCCACACCAAGCAGTGACTTGCAGACCAAACAATGGGTCATTGGGAAAGATTTCCATCAGCAAACTATGCCAAGGGTTGAGGATGTTGCTCTGTCTCCTCGGGTAGACTGGAAGTTCTATCCAGGTACAGATAATATCACCTCCACCACTGGAATCCTTCCCTAGGGATCAGACACCCTAGCTATTTTTTTACCCAAGACCTGGGATGAATTACTCCACTCCTCACAGAGAGCTATAACAGACACTTTTGAACTGGTTGTTCATGTCCACACCTCATTCATACATGTGACTACGCTAACCCAGATTTTAAAATTATCATGAAAATGGCAACAAGTAGAATGAATATGATCATGGCATGTCATATTCATGTATAAAAATGTCCAGTGAAACCCAGTACTTTGTACAATTAATATATGCAAATAAAGTTTAAGTCAATTTAAAAAACCACTATAGATATGATAGCAACATATTTGGAGTTGGCTCTTCACTCTTAGTTAAGATTTAGACAAGAGTTTCTAAACCACAGCACAACTGACATTTGAGGTCAAGTAATTTTTGAGGGAGGTGCTGTCCTGTACATAGCAGGGTGGATAGCAACATCCCTAGCTTCCGTCTGCTTAGTATGGGTGGTGCCTCCTTCTCCTCCAGTTGTGACAAGAAAAATGTGTCCAAACATTACCAACCATTTGTTTCCTTGGAGGCAAATTGCTACTGAATAAAAATTACTCATCTCCACTAATCTCCGATGAAAATGAACTGAATGGAACACTTGGCACTTTAATCAATGCCTCATGTATGGAGTGGAGTGAGATTTCTTCAGTGCCCATGTAAACAGTGGAGCTCGTCAGCGAGATGATGGATCAGTAGACAGCATATGTGGGTATGCTTACCTTATGGCTGACTGTACTTCAGCTGCAGGAAGAGTATGGTTTTTGGAAGGGTCTGTCACCACAAACCAGAATGATACCCTCTGGGTTACGTTGCAAAGCAGGACATGGGAAATTCTGCAGAAATGAGGGAGATGTGTTACAAGATCATCACAAAGGTAGGGAAACTATTCACACTCTGATGTGATTTCCAGTTCATGAGGGACCAGACATGTGTGAGAAGATGTTTTTACCATTGGAAAGAATGTCTTAAGAAGATAGAAATTTCACCAGGTGGCGGTGGTGCACGCCTTTGATCCCAGCACTCGGGAGGCAGGTGGATCCCTGAGTTCGAGACAAACCTGGTCTACAGAGTGAATTCCAGGATAGCCAGGGCTACACAGAGAAACTCTGTCTCTTGGGGGGGGGGGAAGAAGAAGATAAAATTTCACTTTCTGGTTGGATTTAAGGTCTGCTCCACAGGAGGAAGCACAGGCCTAGTACTGCAAATCTGGCCAAGAACCCACGGTTAGGAAGCTCCTAAGCCCCGAGATGAAGCTACTACTATTATCTTGCTAAGTGGACACGGCACCTACTGCTCTCTAAATTTGTATCCGTATATACCCATAGATGAGTGCAGCTCTCAGACCTCACCAGACAAGTTTCTTTGTGCAGTGGATGGCTGCTGATGCAGAAGCCCACAATTGATGGAAGCACAGAGAAAAAAGGTCAATGAAATGCTTAGCCACAAGGGGGGCACCTGTATCACCCTCACCCAAAGACTTGGGGACTACAGAGGAAGAGGGGGCAGAAAGAATGCAAGAGACAGAAGTAAGGGAAGACTGGAGCAAAACAGTGTCTTCTGGATGTGACAGGACTCCTGTAGGCACGAACTCACAATATGTTTGCCAGCACAAGGAGCACACAAGATTAGGCCAATCAGCCTTCTAGCATGGAGCAGGGAGGAGCTGACAAGCCCCCACCTCCAACTGAAGAGTTATTGACAAGTTGATGGCTTTGTTGGAGGGGGGGGTCAGTTTTCTTTAAGGCCCTGGAAGTTTGATCACACAGCCGTGGATGCCTCTGTGCCCATGAGTGTACAAGCAATACAGACTGGGTTAGGATTGGTTTTTAAGAGGACACTAACTTGGGATGGAGTGGGGATGTGGGGGTAGGTCTGGGAGGAGCTAGAGGGAGAAGTAGGCCTGGGGTGGGGGTGACAGTAATCAAAATACATTGTATAAATTCAACACAAGGCCAGGTGTGATGGCACATGCCTTCAATCCTACCACTCAGGAGGCAGAGACAGGTGGATCTCTGAGTCTGAGGCCAGCCTGGTCTACATAGTGAGTTCCAGGACAGCTAGGGCTACACAATAAAATGACCTTCTCTCAATGCCATCCCCAAAAAACTCAAAAAATTAATAAAAACATTATATTAAGAATACAAATTGTAGCCTGGTGGTAGCAGCACACGCCTTTAATCCCAGCACTTGGGAGGCAGAGGCAGGTGGATCTCTGAGTTCAAGGCCAGCCTGGTCCACAGAACAAGTTCTAGGACAGGCACCAAAGCTATTCAGAGAAACCCTGTCTCACAAAAAAAGTGAAAATTGTATAGAAGATCTAATTATTTCAAAATCATATGCTCAGGGATCATGCCTTAAAGGATCTGCCAAAAAAAATGGTGTGATTTGGCAATAAGATGAGCAGAGATCATTGTTCATCACCAGGTAGCTGACAGTCTCCCTGCTTCCTCAGCACAGGGCCTCTGTCTCAATCACAGAAGCCTCTGTGTTTTCTCATCAAGCCTACAGATGTTCTGTCCAGTCACCCGCCCAATAAAAGCTGTTGTCAACTCTTCATTCAATGGTTGCTCTGTCTCCACCTGTCTTTCCCTATACCGTTGGGACCATTAAGCAGGGCCTTCCCAATGGAGTTCCGTGGGTAAGTTCACAAGGAGAACAGTTTGCTTTATGCCACCCTTGAACAGGCCTCCAAACAAATCACTCTTGACCCTGTGGTCTTTCAACCGCAACTTGGAAATGTGATACCCTCTGTTCTCTACATATGGGTTACCCATAAAAGTGAAAAGAAAAACGATGTCAGTGTTCAAAGAAATGAAAATCTTTATGAGGGTGGATGAAAGCTGAAAATTATAGGAGGAGCCACAGTAAACAAAGCTTGCATTAAAACGTAAGTCTTGCATGTTGTTCGCCATCTCCTAGAAGACAACTACAACAGCATGACCCTGAGGCATGATCATCCGGCCCACAAGAATGAGACACATTAATGACCTCCATGGAAGAGACCAGGACAGTGCTTTTCCTTACAAGACTATTCAAGCCTATGTTGTTGAAAGCTAGAAATCCTTCTGCCGGTAGCTACGTGTGAGAAGTTGTCTCTTTTCTTCCTTTCTGTGTCAGGCACAAAAGTAGAAGCAAGTGCCCTCCACCCAGAGCTAAGTGTCTGGGACCAGCAATGGGAAGCATGGGGGATTAACTTCCTTGTCTTCCAGGCAGCATCTCTTCCAGCCACCGCTACCAACAGGCATTAAACTGGAGTGGGGGGGGGGGCTGAGGGCAGAGGTTCAAAGTGGGCCCTTTGACAGTCAGAGAGCAGTAGCCTGGTATCAGCTAGCTCAGGTGTGGCCCATGCAGGTTTATTTGTGCCCTTTAGAAGCTAAGCCAGTAGTTCTCAACCTGTGGGTCATGACCCCTTTGGGAGTCAAATGACCCTTTCACACTGGCCACGTATCAGATATCCTGCATATCAGATATTTACATTACAACTCGTAGCTGTAGCAAAACCACAGTTAAGAAGTAACAATGAAAATAGTTTTATGGTTGGGGTCACCACAACATAAGGAACTATATGAAAGGGTTGCAGCATTAGGAAGGTTGAGAACCACTGCTCTAAACAGTAGCAGCTCCTGATGACACTGTGTCTGTGGTCACCAACCTGGCCGGTCAGGTAGGCAGAGGGTCCCTGGCCTCCTTCGTGTTTTGCTTGTGCCCTAAGCCCAACTACCAGTCCCTCCAGTCCTGTGTGTTTTGCTGGCCAAGCCCTCAGATGTGGGGAGGGAAACCACCCTCTCAAAAGCTACTAAACCACCTGCTCCCTCCTGAGATGAGCAACTGAGCAGGTACCAGCTCAGGTACCTGGACACAAAGTCAGGTGGGCAGAGGATCTTGCAGGGGCACTTTGCCAGAAAGCAGGGACCCCCTCTGGCCCCGACCAGGCCCTCTGATCCCAGGGTCACATGCTTCAGCTTCACCAGAGTGCTCAGAAAACCACCTCCTCTGCTCCAAGTCCAAGCCGTGGTCCCCAGAGGCTGCCCCTGCGGCTTCACTAAAGGACTGGTCATGCTTGCCTTCTGAGAAGGAAGCAGAGCCTCAAGACCAGGCCATCTGCCTTCAAGCTGCTCACCAGAAATAGAGTACCCTTCCTGCCTAGGCCCAGGCCTCTGTACATAAGTCCTGCCTCAGGACAAGCATCTCTGTGAGTCCTTCCTTCAGCCTTCACTCAGCTGTCCAACCAGCTGTAATCCAGGATACCTTCTTCTCAGAACTTCTACGGGACAGCTAAAAGCAGATTCAGTGTTGCCAGGGATCTGGGGACCTAAAGGGGGGGTCACTGTACTCTGAGCATACCCACCATACTGGCCTCCTTGGCCTAAGAGAGAATTACTTTCCTGCCTCTTCATACCCAAGGCCCCAGCCCTTGTATCCTACCCTAACTCTAGGGTTGGTGGGCCTCACCGGTAACCTTCCCTTGTCCCGAGGAACCCACAGTGGAGACCTTGCTGGTATCAAAACCTTGCCTTTCCCTTGCCAACCTACTCCTTTCATCTGCCCCAAACCAAAGACCTATTATGCCCACCTTGTGTAATTAATAGTTTGTCCTTATAGAGTAATAAAAGTCTAACTATCCTCAAGCTTATCATCTTTTTTTTTGAGATTATCATTTTTTCTCTCCAGGATTATACCATAGTTTCTGTTAGTGGCACTGTTGAGGCTTGGGACCAGATTATTTATTGTCCCTTAAGGGAAGCAGCATCCTTGGGCTCTCAAGCAGAAGGCAACGGTAGAGACAACCAACAGCGTCTCCAGGCATTTCAAAATCATGGGGATAAGAAGTCAAAAATAAATAAATAAGCAAGCAAGCAAGCACTGAGAACCATAAAACAATTCTGACCTCTGCTGGCAAGAAACTGTCAAGCTCAGTATTCCAAAATGTGTGGCTCTATAGAATAAGTACCAAATATGATCAAAATGAAGTAAAGTATGCTTGCCAAAAAATATTTCCACTTTAGGGAAGTGAAGACTAAGGAAATGTAATTCTACCTTTTCTTTGCTTTTTCTTTCTTCGCTTTTCTTTCTTTTTTCTTTTTTCAGGTTGTATTAGGCTAAGAATAATTCTGTTATTTGCCCTCACTAACAATCAAAACATGTAAAATTATTTTTAAATGAGCTATTTTAAACTTCTCAAATTTCCAAACATTTTTAAAACATGTGTTTAAATTGTATTTAGATGTCTGTATGAGTGTATTCACTAGTGAGCGGGTTAGGGTTAGGGTTGGGTGTCTTTGAAGGCCACAAGATGCTGTCCAAGCACCTGGAGCTGCAGGTTCAGATGCTTGTGAGCTGCTGGGAAACCCAGTTCAGGTCCTCCAGAAGAACAGAAAATGCTCATAACTGCCGAACCATCTCTCCATCCCCATCCCCAAATTTAAATTTAAATAATACCAAGGACTGGCATAGAAATGAAATCCCAAGAAGCTACAAAAAAAAACAATGGATCGAGCCACTCTGGATCATTAATTGAAAGTCTTTTCTAGAAGACATAGTGTAGCTACCAAAAATTCTTATGTGCACACACAATAAATAGGAACACTGATGAGGACAGTCCTTGTAGCACTCTTCATTGAAGCAGAGAATCAGAACAATGTAAACGTTTATCAATAAAGAGGAATGCATAACATAAATATGACACATTCTACCAAAGGAATATTATCCCATATACTACTAGAAAGAAAGAACTCAGCACGATCAAGCCAGATAATTCCATTAGAGGGAAGGGGTGCATATTCTCTAACCACATAGTAGAAGCTGCTAAAATAAGAACTACATATTTTTAACAAACGGATAGAGGTTAGAGAAGTGGATCAGTGGTTACTGACACTTGTAGCTCTAGCAAAGGCCTGAAGATCACTTCCTAGAATCTAAACCAGGCAGCTCATAACCACCTATGACACCAGCTCCAAGGAATCTAGTGCCCTCTTCCGGCCACTGAGGACAAACACACACACACACACACACACACACACACACACGGAAATCAAAATTTTAAAGATGCTGTGGCACTGCAAGCCTTCTTTAACCCTAGCACTCAGGAGGCAGAGGCAGGGGGTTTTCTGAGTTTGAGGCCAGCCTGGTCTAAAGAGTGAATTCCAGAACAGGCTGCAAAAAAGATACACAGATAAACCCTGTCTAGAAAAGCAAACAAAAAAATTGAATACTTTTATCACAACTAAATATAAATTCTATAATTCCCACAATTTAAGTATGGATTGGTCTAATGGAACTATTAGAATTTATTTTAGCAATCATTCTAAACAATGACAGATTGATGATTTTCTTTTAAGTGTTTTGCCAGTATGTATGTATATGTGTACTGAATAACCAGCCTGCCTCCATCTTAGGCTTAAAAGCCATCTTATAGTAAAGACAAACTAGGTTCATTCCTGTTTATGATTAAACCTCTGTTTCTCAAGGATTGGGCTTCAGTACAAATGGTTCTGTACTGCCTGTTCCAGGAATGGCAACCATGCCTTCGCTTCAAAAGGTTATACGATGACCCATGTCTACCTTGTTACGACTACCTATTGTTATGACTACCTTGTTATGCCCACCTTGCAACAATCTCATTGTTTCAGGAGCTCATTAGGACTAACTTGTCATGCTTATGTTCTGCTCCTCTAGCCCCACCACTTTTGCCCATCAAATCCTCCACCTGGAATTCCCCTACCCCCAAGCTATAACAGCCTTGTCTTCCTCATATCCAATGCTGGCCCCTGGAACCCTGCCTTAGGGGGAGGCAGCCCATGCACAAGAATTTAAAAAATAAACTTGCTTTAATTAATTTGGTCATGATGAGTTGGGTCAGTGGTCTGTTTCCTTCCACCTTTCCCCACCCATGCACGTCCTGGTGCCCATGGAGGTCAGAAGAGGGCATCGGATTCCTGGAACTGGAGTTATGGATAGTTGTGAACCATCGTGTGGGTGCTGGAAACTAAAACTGGGTCCCCTACAAGAGCAGTAAGTGCTCTTGACCACTGAGTCATCTCTCCAGCCCCTGGCCAGTGACATCTACATGAATTGCTTCTTTTAGCAACTCACCAAAAAGAATCCACCAATGTTCCTCTGTCTCCTTAAATGTATGAAACACTGACCTGAAAGTAATTCTCTGCAAATTGGCTCCATAGCTACTTTTCATCAATGAGACCAGACGAAGCCAACAGGTGGTAAGAATTAGGCTATTGTTTCTGAAAATCAGGACTAAAAGTGAGCTGGGCTGCAAGCATGAGACAGGTAATCCCCTTGCCTTTCCATGGATACAAGAACGCATTGTTCCTTTTTAGGTCACAAGACTTATCCTTGGATAGTTAAGTAGAGCACAAAATTTGTTACATGCTCTATGCTTCTTATAAAGAGAAAGCAATGCCTGCAATAGACTTATACCTATCTTGCTAAAAGTGACAAATTATCTTAAAAGTCTTGTTTGTGTAATAAGTAGTTAAATATCTGTTTGCCTGAAAACTAGACTGAATTTCTAACTAAATTACAATTTCCTTGAAAACAACTTAGAACACTTTGGAATTCCTATTGTGTAAATCCTGCTTAAATGATATTGGAAACAGAGTCAGAAGCTATGCCCCAAGTCAAGCCCAAATACCCATCCTTGAAAAATCAATTAAAAGAGTCAAATTAAAAGAAGAAAGCAGAAATGGGGATTTTTTTTTTAACATGGTCACATTGAAAAAGAGACAAAGAGATCCAAGGAAGCCCTAAAGTCCATCTTGGGGTCCTAAAGTGAGATCAAAGTTTAATAGGAGGGCCAAGGATAGGCACATTTAACAGCCACTGCTACGGTGTGGTCCTGCCTATTACTGGCCCATGCTTATCTGGGCTTCAGTCTCATCCTCTAAGATGGTCGGACAAATAGTTAAAAACTATGTGAAATCTCTTTCCAGAAGACAAGCTCCCCACTCGGCTAGTGCCTTTTCCTTTGCCCAGCATGAGATTCCTAGGGAAATTCCCATTTCTTTTCCTTCTTTTTTTGAAGTGGGGGTCAAGACAGAGTTTCTCTGTGTAGCCCTGGCTATCCTGAACTTTCTCTCTAGACCAGGTTGGTCTTGAACTCACAGAGATCCACCTGCTTCTGCTGGGATTAAAGGCCTGCACTATCACCAACCAGCCCAAAATTCCCATTTCTTTGGTGGGTGGGGGCTTTGTTTCGATAGTCAGGTAGTCAAAGTGAGAGGCATAGGTACCTCTTGAGAATATTGTTACTTCTGTCGGACCTATTACAAGCACACAGCAGGCTTTCAGGACAAGGCACTCCTGTGACTGCCACTACAGCAATGTGCTTCCTTAGGCTGATCCCACAGGCCAAATGAAGGAAAACGTATTCCTCACACTGTCACCTTTGCCCTTCACAGAAAAACTTTCAGTGGTCTTGTTTAATATTTTGAGGAATTTATGATGAGTAATAAAAACTTCTATGTAGCCTGGGTGTTCATTGAAAACTGAATCACCTTTCAAATAAGCTACAGACCACCACAATATCCCAGGTCCTGAAGGAAAACTTTCTAAAGGCGCAAATTCTGAAATGTTCTGTAGCTCATCACTTTTGCCCAAGAACAGAATCATTTGGTTGAACAAAGTCATGAAGCAGATGAAATATAGGCATGTGAAGGGAGTTGCAGTGCCAGGACACAATAAAGTGCAGAACTTGCTGCAAAGAGAGCTAGCCAAGAAGAGACACTCCACTTAGCCCTGTGACACAGTAAGTGCTTTCTTTCCCTTTAACCTTTTGCAATGTTAGCACCTTCTTTTATTTAGATGGATTTATTTTTAATTGTGTGTATGTACATATGTGGGTGTGATTGTTGTTCACATGCATGCAGGTGCCCCCAAAGAAGCCAGAAGAGGGCAGCAGATCCTCTAGAGCTGGAGTTACAGGAAGTTGTGGGCTGCCCTTTGTGGGAGCTAGGAACTGAACTGATGTATTCTGCAAGAACAATGTACACTTTTCACTGCTGAGCCCTCTACCCACCTCCATTATTTTTATTTTTAAAAATTTTAATGCTAGCGGAAATGTGAGGGAGGGAATGATGGATAGATATGATCAAAATACAGTGCATAAATGTGTGAAATTTTCAAAGAATAAATTTAAAATGCATTAAATAAATTTTTCTTTATAATTTGATAATGCGTGAAGAGAATTTAGGGGAAATTTTTGTCTTTTTATATACTTTCTTTACAAAAAGCTTTTGAGAATGTATTGCTTTCAAGTATACACATGTGGGAATTGGGAAGCTAGCTTAGTTCTTAAAGTGTTTGCCACAAGATCATGGGAACCTGAGTTTGGCACCCATGGTAAAGCTGGGCGGTCCAGGCCAAGCAAGATTACATAGAGATTCTCAAAGCAAAGCAAGGGCTGGAGAGATGGCACAGTTGGTAAAGACACTTGCTGCCAAGTCTGTGGTTCTAAATTTGACCCCCTGAACCCACACCATAGAAGGGGAGGACCAACTCCCACAAGATGTCCTTCGGGGGTTACTAAATTATTCTCAAGCTAGAAAATTAAAATAATGCATTATCTCAAACTTGAGATGTCATGCTGTTGGCTTACTCTGTTGTTTCCCTGTTGGGAACTTTTCTCATGGCAAATGCTACCATTGCTTTGAAGAGATATTCTTCATCTGTGCCCCAGACATACTGAAAGAAAAGGGAAAAGGAGAATATAAGTGAAGGGCGGGGCTGTGCAGTGCGTCCCATCACCCTCTTTCTTGTTTTCTTTCTCCCCCACCTCCATCTGTTTCTCATGCACTGGAGATCCAGGGAACTCACATTCTTAGACATTCTATAGTGCCAAGTTTGTTATGTTTCCTGCTGCACTCTCTTTTCTTGACCCTTTAATGCCACTAATATGTCAACAAATTTGATATTTCTACAACTCATCCTGATATATCATGAGAATATTGTTAAGATCTGGGTTCATACTGAGACAGAAAATCATATTTTATCATTGCTGCTCTTGCCATCTTCTGAAGGAAGGAACTGTAAATAAAATGAGATGACCCCTAAGTAACAGCAGGAAATGTATCCCCTGATTACCATCTCTAGACAAGAAGGGTATATTCTTTTTTTCCTAAATGTAATGATCTGTCCTGTTCCTTTAAGAGACAGGCTACATCCCCCCTCCCCCAGGCAAACTGATCAGGTTTTAGCCTGAGTCCCTTCCTTCCCCCCTCTCTCCCTCTCCCCCTCTCTCTGCTCTTCTCCTCCCCTTTCCCTTCCATAATCCACTAAATAAATATCCAACCTCACTCTGCATGGCATGCCCATCTGTCTTCATGGCCTGCTGCAGCCATTTGGGGATTCACAGCATTTTATTTTTACCTTTATACTAAATACCTTCATAATGTCTGTATACCTTGTACTCTTTTTGAATTATTAACTTAATTTTATTTGTGTGGATCCATGGGTGGTTTATGTGAATGCATGTTTGTGTTTGTGCATGCATGTATGCAGGTATACTTGCCCATACATGCAAATAAGGCCAGAGGTTGCAGATGTTGAGTGTCTTCTTTATTATTCTCCACATTTTTTGTTTGTTTATTTTCAGACACAGTCTTGATATGTAGCCCTGGCTGGCCTGGAACTAGGCATGTAGACCAGGCTACTCTCAAACTCAGCAATGTGCCTACTTTTGTCTCCCAGGTTCTGGAATTAAAGCTTTGTGCCTCCACACCTGACTCCACCTTATTTTGAGAAGTGGTCTCTCTCTGAACCTGGAACTTCCTGTTTTGACTGACTGGAAAGCCCCAAGGGCCTCCTGTCTTTGTCCTCAGTCCCAGCCCTGAAGTTAGAGACACCTACCACAGCACTAAGCTTTTCTTGTTTGGAGATGGGGCACAGCTGGGGATCTGAACTCAGCTGTTCATGGTTGCACAGTAGGTTCTTTACTCACGGAGCCATCTCCCTCATCCCATAAGTTCTGCGGTAGTACTGAAACTTTCTTCACTCACTTCTATTTAAGCCCTTTCTCTCAGTCCTGTCTAACATTGCTGCAGCAGAATGCCATCAAGAAGAAAACTCCGTCTCCCTTTAGGTCACATGCAAACACTAAATGTTGCATTTTAATACCGACCTCAGACATTATCTGAAATAGTCTTTCAATCTGGTTTCCCTTTTTCTGAAACAGGGTCTCACTCTATAGCCAGGCTTGTTATGAACTTGTAGACTTAAGCAATCCAACCACCCAACCCCTCAAGGGCTGGAACTACAGATGCATATCATTATGCCCAGCTACTTTCCTTCAATCTTTTAAAATATTTTTATTATATTTGTACTTATTTACTTTGTGTGTGCTTTTTGTGTGCACGCACACATGTGTAGAAGTCAGATAATATGGGGTGATTTGGGTAACTTGGGGCATCAGTTCTCTTCTTCCACCGTGTGGGTGGGTCCTGAGGATTAAACTCTGATTATTTGGCTTGATGTCAAGTGCCTTTGCCTATTGAGCCATCTAACTGGCCCCTCCTTCGATATTTTAAAGTGAACTTGAAAAAACATTATTTGAGAAGCTTGTACAAGAGTGTAAGGCGTTTTAATTAAATCTACCCTACCTTCCTTCCAACTCCTCAAATATCCCCACTTTTTCCTACTTCATATTAACTTTTTATTTTATATCATACCATGAAAGTTTAAAAAGTATTAAATATTTCAAGGCAAAGATCTTACTTTTTTTCTTTTTTTTCTTTTTTTTTGTGATAAGATTTCTCCGTGTAGTCCTGACTTTCCTGGAACTTACTCTGTAGACCCCACTGGCCTCAAACTCACAGAGATCCACCTACCTCTGCCTCCCCAGTGCTGGGATAAAAAGCGTTAGCCACCATCACCTGGCAATAGATATTACTTTTTAATGATATAGTCTAATAAAATAATTGAGCACAAAATATAAATAAAAAGTGATCCAGTTAAAATAGCAAACAAACATTACTCGGGGCTAGCTAGGGAAATAGCTTGGTTGGTATAATGCTTGCCTTGCATTTATGAGGTCCTGAATTTGACCTCTGGCATCACAAAAACAAAATAGCGTCCACAAAAACCCTGTCCACTTGCCGAGAAGTGGCTTACAATAACCTTAGGACCCAGGAGGGAGACGGCTCTAGAAGAATCACTGTAAGCTCAAGGGCAGCCTAGTCTACATAAAGAGTTCCCGGCCAGCCCAAACTGCATATTGAGACCTTGTCTAATAAAAATTACACATATAAGGCTAGAGAGATGATGGCTTAGGAGCTAAGAGTACATACTGTTATTCCAGAGGACCTGAGTTCAGTGCCAAGAACCACATCAGGTGCCTCATAATCACCTGTAACTCCCGCTCTGGGGGATCTGACACACTCTTCTGATCTCCATGGTCACCCACATACACACAAACACACACAGAAACACACATAAATAAAACAGAATCTTAACTTTTAAAAAATAAGTATACATATATATTGCATATGTATACAATTATATATACAATATTACAAGTATGCATACATTTATACACGCACGGGAGGCTTTCTTGTGAGGAAGTAGAGATGGGGAAGGAGCTTGGTCAAGTATAAAGGAGAATGTGTACCAAACAGAAATGAAGGCGCTAGTCAGAACTTGCCAGAACATGGCTTTAAACTGTGTTTTGGATCTCAGAGAGGATTCCTTAGTGTCCCTTACAAAGTGCGCATGAGCTCCATCAGCAGGAGTGCAGTCTAAGTCGTAGAGTAGAGCTCACAGCTATTGGCATCAGGAGGGGACAAACTAGTGCTCCTTTGTGTCAGGTATTGAGCCCGCAGAAGCAACTCGAGCGGAGGAAAAGACTCAAAGCCTGTGTATTGCTCGTGTCACATTTCTGCTGTGCCTTTCAGAGTGCGTCAGAGATGGTTTCCAGGCAAAGCAAGCAATACATGACGGTAATTAACAAAAATGTCCAACTGAAGAAAGGATAAGGAAAGAGTTACTAAGCCTTACAGTCCAGAGACCAAACTAGCACTCAGAGACGTACAAGAAGGCTTGTAGCCTTATGTGCTTTCTGCCTACATCTAAGGATGCTGAAGCTTCACATTTTAGTTGAATGATTAAAAGTAATAAGAAAGCCACAAAACAAGGTTTGTTATTTAATTATAAATTCACGGTGCCCTACCCCCAAATTACCTGCTCACCTCTTAGAGTTCTCCTAAAGTTCTTTATCTCAAGACAATTGTCTGTCCCAAGACCGCTCCAAACCTCCTATTCCCCTCCCGCAAGCAAACACTTTCCCTGCTCCCTTGACTCTCACTGGATGCTTTGGGTTTTAGAGCCCCTCCAACTCCTGAGCTGAAGACTGAACCTGGGGTCTCTCACTTGCTTGGCCAGCACTCTACCACCGGGCTAAATCCCTGACCCCTGCCCTTGTCATTTAGAGATACTGTCTCCGCTTGTCAATTTAAACTCCCTCCTCCTCCTAAAACAAAGAAAGAAAACTTCCACCACCAACACACCCCAGCCACTTCCTGTCCTCAAGTGCCAGACATTTCTCTCCTGATAATGGCTAATCTCCACGGGCAGCGCGCTAGGAATGCTTCTCTCCTCCTCCTTTCTCTAGCTTCTCAGGCTTGAAGCAGTTTCTTCTGTGTACTCAAGTCCAGCTGGAGCCTGTCCACTGACTTTACTCCTGCTCAACTTGTTCCCACTGAACCAACAGCAAAACCTATGGCTCTGCTTGATCTTCTCTCCAACCTTTCCTGGCCAGAATTCTTTTGTACTATTTCTTTTGACATGGGGTTTCACACATCTCAAGCTGACTGTGTAATGAAGAATGACTGTGAACTTCTGAGCCTTCTGCCTCCACCTCCTGAGTGCTAGCAGGCCTGGTTTACGGGATGACAGAGATGGAACCCAGAGCCTCACACATGCTAGGCAAGCACTTTAGCAACTGAAGTACAACCCCAGCTTCCTGCCCCGCCAAATTTCTATACTTTCCTGCATGTTCACCCCCAACTTACCCTATTTATTTTAACCCCTCCAATATCTGCCTTTCAGTGCCACCACATTACAAAGACAGCTCTCTCGAAATTCCTCACCAACCTTCATATTGTTTCACACAGTGAGCTTGGCCTCTCAACAGCATTTTCTAAGTTCCTCTGTCTTGAAAATGCCCCCAGCCGACCCCCATGTGCACCGCCATAGCATATATTTCCCTTCAAGGTCCTCAAACGCCATGTTCTTCCTCCCAGCTTCAGTTCCAGACATCGTCCTCCCATCCTTCGTGCTCACTAAGCTCCTCCTTGTGATAATTGCTGTGTTCAGACGTGATGGCCCTCTGCCATTCCTTCTTCTCTCCCCGCGAGTCTGTTCATGGTCACTTTAGACATTGCAGAAGTATCTGGTACTGAGGTTCCTGCTAAGGACAGAGCCCCTGTATATCTCTCCTTCCCATAATACTTGTCAAGATGGCACATTAGCATTGGGCTTACTGAGTATTTAATGGACAAGTGATTCTCTCACTATTGTAAGTTCCGCAGGGCACAGACAAGCCCAGTGTTCACTGCCATTGCATCCCCAGCATCCAGCTGACTCCAAGGATCCTGGGCTAAGAAATCTTATACACTGGTAGGGAGCAAGGTCTGGATTTGAATCTCACTTCTGCCATTTACTGGCTTGAAATCTTCAAAGAGTCACATTATGCCTTTGGACCTGTGTTTTCTCACTCATTGCATGAGAATAGGCATACCTGAACTCAAGAGGGTAAGGGCTCAATAGGCTCATAAAAGTCAAGCACTTATAATAGTCTGCACTAGAAATGTTTAATAAATGTCTTAAATGTTTGCTATTATAACAACTCTTACCTATCAGACGAATACCGAAAAATAAGGCAATTTGTTGGTCAGCAAATAGAATATCTCCGAATTCCTTCGGCAGTCTGGGTTTTGTTTGTTTGTTTATAGTATGAGGCATCAACATCACCCACTAGTTTAAAATAAAATGCAGAGCACACAGGGAAACCGACACTAGAATAGACAATGCCATCTTCTTAATTCAACGATCTTTACTATTCTTCCAGCCCTTACAGGCTCTGTGAGGATTTTTAACTTCTAGGATTTCATAAGCACAATTTCCATATTGTCACATTCAGAGTTGGGAAGAATTGAATGCTTTGCATAGAACTGGAAAATTTTGTACTGTAAAATATTTTTATGTTGGTAGCACCAGTCTTTCTTTTTGATGACTAGAACACAGGCTGACAAGATTTAAACACCCACAACAGTGAAGAGCAGATTCAACCTGGACATCAGACCAGACAGACCCCTTTGCTCCATGTTACTGGATTGAGAGGTTTAAGTGTTCAAAACTGTTTTATGCAACACAATTTTTCCCTCCTGTTTTCAATCACTCACTACCGGTCAAGTACTAGAAGTAAGCCCCTTCTATTGGGGAGTCCCATTTTACTGTGATCGAGCTTTGAGAAAAGATTAGACTTGAAGACGCAAGAGAAGGTCACTATGCGGACGTGTTATATATTAGAGAAAGCCTGGGGCTCAAGGAACACAGAACCTGAAATGAGCAGTCAGGTGTGTCACTTACTGCTTTATCTCCAAGAGCGCTTCTGATGCTAAGTCTCACTTTAAAGGCATTTTCTGCATCTGCCAGAGAGAAACAACAACAAAGTGCAGTAAGTTATGATGAACAGAGAGAAGAAAGCCCAGTAAATCTTACCGTTTAACATAGCCCAGATGACCATAACAAAGAACTACAGTTGATCTGCCCTGGTACCTCTACAACTTTAATGGAAATCATATTAAATCATTTACACTTTTCTTTCCAACTTCTAAGAGCCATAGGTTCAACTTTCAATCCACAAGTCTGCAGACTTAGAAAAACAATCGCTTTGGTTGTTTTTCACTCAGTGAGCTTGCAAGCACTTAGGAAGCTGTTAATTTACATTTTAAATTCCAAGGCTACATACCTGGATGACAGAGTTCAGCATGAATAGCAGTCACCAGGAACAATAGCGACCACAGCATTCTTTCCGAGTCAAAAACAGAGGACAAACTGGGGGAAAAAATCCCCTCTCCACCTAAAGCTGCTTTAACTATTCTGTGAACCGGATTAGGGTATCAGAGAAATCAGCGAGCCACCATCTAAAAGGTTTAATAATTAACACTCAGCAGTTGAGTTAATACTTCCATAGAAGCGGGCCATCTCCTGTCAGTCATTTACAAAAACCTATCTGGGAAACAGGTTAGTTGTTTTTTTTTCCCCCAAACTCTATCTCAGAAGAATGTTTCCTCTGCTGACATCATCAGAATCCTCCCCGACGCCTCCTGTAGTTAAGCTCGTGGTGGAGAGCACCGAGTCCTCTCTGGAGGTTTTCTGTGGCATAAACTGTGTCCTTTCACTGATAGGCTATCTTAGTAGGGAAACAAATATAACTCCTTTTCATCTCTGGTGAGAAAGGGGAACACTTCCTAGAATGCTGGTTGGTAAACAGTCTCCACCCCCACCCCCCAAACAACAAGGAGCCGGTTCTGTTGAAGCCTAAGGTCTGGCTGTTGTCTTAAGCTCAGCGTTAATGACATGAAGCCTTGCTGCCCAATACGATGATTACTAGATGGTGATGATGCCACCATGGACAATGCTCTGTCCTGGTGCCACTAGGTAACCTCTTAAAGGGGGCGCGAACTGCAATGAAAACTGTAATTTAATTTAGTTTAAGTTGCCAAGTGGTGCTAGCTACTGCATTGTTTGGTGCAACTATTTAACAGTGACTAAGAACTGCTTACTGTGAACTAGGCTCCCTGCACTATTTCTCAAATCCTCACAGTGGTTACAATTATCTCACATATGAGGTACCAACGAAACTGGGTGTTAAAGTCACTGGCAACAAATGGAATGAGAGCAATGGCTGTCCCTTTCCCAGCTACCCTGACCTACCTTGAATCCTGTCACCATCATACTGAACCAGTGTCCTAATAGGTCAAATCCTATTGGAAGATCTAGACCTAATAGGCCAAAACTGAAATTACAACCAGGCCCTGAGATACTCTGAGGATTGAGATACTAGGGATGAAAAGCTCTCCCCAGGTGGGCATCCCACCAACAGTGCCAATAAAAATCTGCAGGGTTCTATGCCTGGGCTTTCCCCTCTCCCCTTATGGTACTTCCTTCATGGAAGGTCAGGAATGGGAAGATTAGCTTGCATCGCTCTGATGTCAAGTGGGGCATCTGGGTTTTAAAGCATCAGAGTGGAAGCTATGAACAGGAACACTTCTGTAGCATTTGGAGAGACATAGTAAGGGGGGATTTGGTTGGAGAAGGCCCCTTTCTGTTAGCTCAACCCACCGAGGAAGGCTGTAACCATCTTCTCCACCTTGGCACCGAGGGCACTGAGAGAGGAAAAGCTGTCCCAGAGGAAGAGGCAGCCAGCCCAGCCATTCTAGCAATGGCCCTGTTAGATGCCATGGAAATTTCCCTAAGCAAAGAGCTAACCTAACTACTCCCACCCTGACAAAAGTCGATAAAGTTATCTTGAGAAGGAAAAGTCAATCCACAGATGGACAGAGACTTAACAAAGATTTCAGTCAGGGCACAAAGGCCTGTTAGACACAGATATCTGATTCGATTTGCTTTTAGTCTTGCATTTCATAAAGTAGTAAGTTCCCATATGCTCTTACTTACATGGATGTGACTAGGACTGCAGTAACACTAAAATACTGCATCTTAGCCAGTGTGCGACATTCATTTCCAAAGAGGAAAAAAGTCTTCTCTGAACAATTACTGTTTCTCAGTGATCTTTTTGTCTTATGTACATATATACCTACGGGCACTGCACACACATGGTGTACAGACATACACACAGGCAAAACACTCATACACATAAAATAATTGAAAGAAAAAATATGGAGAAACAAAAAGTTTTTAAGTACACCTAATACCACCAGCATGAACGACTAATGATGATGTATTTTAATAAGTCACACACGTTTTACTTAGTTTTAAACTTTGTTTTTTCTTTTTTTTTTGAGACAGGATGTCATATAGCCCAGGTTGTCCTCAAACTCATTGAATAGCCAAGTATGACCTTGAACTCTTGATTCTCTGGCTTCCAACTCCCAAGCACTGCAATTATAAGCATACATGACCATACCTGACGGTTGTGGGTCTTCTTATATGTTCTGAGGAAATGTTGCTTTCACTCATTATAGTGGCACAATCAGAACAAGGTGGCATGATGTTGGAACTTGAACATGGACCTTATCTTCTTCTATCCGTAGAGGGATGGTGCTATTCTACAGAATCGGACAAGTTGCATTAAAAATGATGCTTCCTAGAATAATGGTAACTTTTAACTCTAGACACCAATGAATATTTTTCCTTTCTTTTTATATTTTGTATGTTTGTGGTATATGTACATGTATGAGTGGGTTCACATGTGTGAGTGGGTGCATGTGTGTGGTTTCATGAATTCCAGGGAAGAAAGAATGTAGGTATCCTTCTCTATCACTCTGTCTTTACTATAGGAGGCAGGGGCTCTCTCTGGCCCACGAGACAGGCTGCTAGTCAGGAAAGCCCATGAGCCTCCTGTCTTTGCCCCACCACAGTGCTGGGGACACAGATTTGAGTGTACAACCATGCCAGGCTTTTTAGATAGATTCTGGGGATTTGAACCTAAGTCTGCATACTCAGATAATAAGTCCTCTAACCTACCAAGCAATCTACTCAGCCTCCAAAATTATTGTAATTATAGTATGATGATGATGATGATGATGATGATGATGATGATGATGATGGGAAATTGTGTGGTGACACACATGTACAGTGCCATGGTACACATGTCAAGGTGAGAGAATAACTTTGTGGAGTTAATTCTCTCCTTCAACCTTTACATGGATTCTGGGGATCAAATCCAGGAAGTGCCTTTACCTGCTGAGAGCCATCTTACTGGTCGCCAAGGATTTGTTTGTTGCTGTTTTCTTTTCTTTTTACTTTTTTATTATTTGTGTGTGTGTAGGCAGGGGGAGGGGACAGGATTGGGAGCCCATGGCCTTAGCTCTTGTGTGGAGATGAGAGAAAAACTTTCAGTATCCAATTACTTCCACCCAAGGACCAAATTCAGGTCTTCAGCCTTGCCCAACAGCCACCTTTTCCTACAGTGCCATCTTGCATTACATTACATAGTAATCAGCTGCCTTTGCATTATCTATCAGCCCAATATGATCATAGGATTGAATCAGCTGCTGTATTAATAAGCTTGTTTGCATTGTTTAAACTCTCTTTTGTTTGGTTGGGTTTTGTTTTTGTTGTTGTTGTTTTTTGAGACAGGGTCTCAATATGAAACCCTGGCTGTCTTGGAACTTGCTCTGTAGACCAGGCTGGCCTCAAATTCACAGAGATCCACCACCCGACTCTGCTTTCTGAGTGCTGGGATTAAAGGCAGAAAGGTATGTGCTGTCACACTCAGATAAATGAAAGTCTTTTTTTTTTGAGACAGGGTTTCTCTATATAGCCCTAGCTGCCTTGGAACTCACTATGTAGACCAGGTGATCTTGAACTCACAGACGTCCACCTACCTCTGCCTCCCAAATACTGGAATTAAAGAAGCCACAACACCACCACACCACCACACCAGGCAAATTATTAAAACTCTTAAACAAACTGTGCTTTCAACTTTAATTCTAGCACTGTTAATTTGTCCTACAGTGCTTTTAAAAATATCTATTTTAGGCCAGGCAGTGGTGGCGCACGCCTTTAATCCCAGCACTCGGGAGGCAGAGGCATGCGGATCTCTGTGAGTTCGAGGCCAGCCTGGTCTACAAGAGCTAGTTCCAGGACAGGCTTTTTTATTTGTAATGATGTTTCCTGCATGTTCCGGGCCTGAAGAGCACAAATTAGAGCTTCCTTGGAACTGGAATGACAGGCAGTGTTAAGCAACCTGATCTGGGTGCTGGAACCTGACTCTGATCCTCCGCAAGAACAGCAAGCACTCTTAACCACTAAGCGCCCTCTCTAGTCCCTCTCCCCGGTAGGGTTTGTTTTGTTTTGTTTTTAATTTATCTTCTTTGTAGAATATCATGTTCTCAAGTACCAAGGCTTGAAATACTTTCCCCCTTGCCCTTACAGAATCATCTTGAAAATGATAAGAAACACTTCCAACACTTTCTGTGTTTCAGCCAAGGAGCTCTATTCTATCTCTTCTGTTCTTTTTTTTTCCCAATATTATTTTTATTATCTACATATCTATCTATTTATCTATTTATTTATTCATAGGAACAGGGTCTCCCTATGTAGCTCTAGCTGTCCTGGAACTCACTATGTGAACCAAGAGGGTCTTGAACTCACAGAAATCCATCTGCCTTTACCTCTTGGGTGCTAGTATTAAAAGTGAATGGCTTCTCTTTCCCTTTTTTTATAAATTTATTTTTAATTTGACAGAGTCTCTCTAACTTGTTCAGGTTGGCCTTGTACTCATTATGTAAACCAGTCAGACCTTGAACTTTGATTGCTCCTGCCTCAGCCACCTAAGTAGCTAGACTTACAGATCAGCACCACCAGGACTAGGTAATTTTTAGTGTGTGCACCAATTTCTCTCATTTTCCATTACACTTCACAGAGATTTACCTATTCATGTTGTAACTGAGAAAGAGCAAGATCATGGGTCTAGTTTTCAATTCCATTTTGATTTCTGATTTATTAGTAGTTTATAATTTGATAAGTCTTTATTTCTATGATCATTATATGTTTATTTTTCTTTCTAATTCTTGAATTGGTTAATAAATTCATTTATTTTTATCTTTCTCATAATGATTGCAAAAATATAAGATTATCAAATTATATATATATATGTGTGTGTGTGTGTGTGTGTGTGTGTGTGTGTGTGTTTTGTATGAATGCATGTATGTGTGCCGTGTGCAGGCAGTTCTGTAGAGGCCAAAAGAAGGTAGCTATCTCCTGGAACTGGAGCTACAGGCTTTTGTGGCACAGGGGTTCTCTGGAAGAGCAGACTGTGCTCTTAACTGCTGAGGTATTTCTCCAGTCTCTACTGATCAATTTTTATTTTCTAAAAGTTTAAAGTTGGGGCTGGAAAGATGCCTCATCAATTAAGAACACTGGCTGCAGCTGGGCGCGCTGGTGAACACCTTTAATCCCAGCACTGGGAGGCAGAGGTAGGCAGATCTCTTGAGCACCCAGGTTCAGCTACCAGCACCCACATAGTAGCTCACACCCGTCTTTAAATCAAGTTTCAGGAGTTCCAGTGCTTTCTCCTGGCCTTCTCAGATACTGTATACACATGGTACACTTACAGACAGATATGTATTGAGGCACATTAAATAAAAATTAATATTTTTAAGTTTACAAGTACAGTTTTACGTTTTCTCTCTATCCCAATAATTATCTAAAAAGTATCTTCTACAGCAAGTCAGAAACAACAATCTGCTGTAGGATATTTGATCACAGTTTGGGAAGCTGTGTCTCTGTTCTACCTCACCTGCCTAAGGCACCGTAACTGAACAGCCAATAACTAGGCAGTATAGGATAGCCTAGACTTCCAGGCAGGGATAGGCACTCTAGAAAGAATCTGAGGCACCACAGATTAGCCGTTGAGATGAGGAGGAAGTCAGATGTACTGTACTGAGGAGAGGGAATACACCATGTGCCAGGATGTAAATTAATATAAATGGGTTAAGTTTTAAGAGCTACTTGGGAACAAGCCTAAGCTAAGGCCAAGTTTTCATAATTAATAAAAAGTGTCCCTATCATAATTTGGGAGCTGGCAATTCAAGGAAATACCCATCTGCAGCAATCCAAAATGGAATCGTTTATAATATCAACTTTTATAGGTTCTTTCTCAGTTTGCTGCCAATAATCTGAGGTGCCATAAGTTAGTTGTGACAATGAAAGTGCTAAAAGCAAACTGGTTGTTAAGTAGATTGATAAAGATCCCAGTAAAATACAGGGGACGCAGAGTTAGATAGCTGGGCTCTTCTTTCTCAATATACCTTTTGCAGCTTTCAAAACTTTGCACAGATTTGCTGTTCATTTCAATTACAATTATTCTATTTGTTACATTTGTTTACATAATTTGTGCATATGTGTACACGTGTGCACAGGCCAGTGCATATGGAGGTCAGAAAACAACTTTGAAAAGTCGGTTGTCCTCTTCTGCTATGCACAGGCTCCAGGGATCAAACTTAAATCATTAGGCTAGGCAGCAGTTACTTTACCTGCTTGTCATCTCACCTCCTCTTGATAATCTGTCTTTCTGTCTGTCTGTCTGTCTATTTTGCAATGCTGGGATCGAACCCAGAAACTCATACGTGCTAGGCAAATGCTCTGCCACTTATATACCCAATTTTGAAACAGAGCTTATTAAGTTGCCCAGGCTGACTTTGAACTTGCTCTATAGCCAAGCAGTACTTAAACTTTGATCTAAACTCCTGACTAGCTAAGATACCAGGCCTGAACCACCCGATCCAGATCAATGTACAAAATCTAATTAGCAAATTTCCAGAGGCTGTCTTGCTTTACGAACTGCTCATGCAGTCAGCTTCAATAACTTCTTAGTCGCTGTGCTAATGATGACAAAAATTTCAATCATGGCATATCAAATTTATTTCTAAACACTAAGAGTATAGAGAACATCAAGAAAATTTTTAGAGAAAATTATTGTTGCTGGAAGCTTTCAAACGGCAGTCATTATCCTGAGACAGGAAAGATACATTAATCTCACCATGTTTTTAATACCCTAGCAGTTTCTGGGCACATGATTATTGATCTCATGCGCAGAAGAAAATAAAATATGAGGTGACACAAAATAGAAATGTGTCCGTTGTTTTTCTGACTCATGTAGAATGCTTTTTTATTCTTTGTTTTGAGACAGGGTCTCTCTACATAGCACTGGCTGTCCTGGAACTTGCTATATAGACTAGACTGGCCCCAGACTCACAGAGATTCAACTGCCTCTACTTCCTGAGTGCTGGGATTAAAGGTGTCTACCACCACTCCTGGCATAAAATGTTTTTAAAGCTCAGTAAAGTTATAAAAAAACATGTGGATATGGAGGGCTCCATTTATCCACAATAAAGCCAGAGATATCCCTTTAAAATCTGAATCTATTTTGTTTCATTGCCACAACTGGAATGATTTTATTCGCTTTAAATTAAGACACACAGGGAACCAAGATATTTCTGTCCATTCTGCAAAATATTCTATTTTGACTAGTCATTTTCTCTTTCTTTTCTTTTTGAGCAGGGTCTCACTATGTAGCCCTGGCTGGCCTGGAACTTACTATGAAGACCAGGCTGGCCTCCAACCCTGCCTGCCTCTGCCTCCAGAGTGCTGGGATTAAAGGGGTGTGCCACTAGGCAAGTCACTCATTTTCAAACAGTGCTATTTTCTCCTCTGTAGGATATTGGCAGTTCATGAAGACATTTTTTTTTGTCAGAATGAGACTGAGCCTGATTGCTGTCTCCTCCCATTTTATATTCCTCTCTAATGCTGGGATTAAAGGCGTGCACCATAACTGCCCGGTTTCTATGCCAAACTAGTATGGCTACTGGAATTAAAGGTATATGTCACCACTGCCTGGTCTGTAAGGCTGACCAGGGCGACTGTTTTGCTCTGATGTTCAGGCAAGCTTTATTTATTAAAATACAAATGAAATATCATTATAGAAATAGGCAAACAAAACAAACAAACCAGATGTCTTCGTTAGGGTTTTTAGTGCTGTGAAGAGACACCAACCACAGCAACTCTTATGAGGAAAATGTTTATTTGGGGTGGCTTGCTTACAGTTTCAGAGGTTAGCCCATTATCATCATGGTGAGGAGATGGCACTGTGAAGGTAGATGTGGTGCTGGGTCTGAGAGTCCTACATCTTGTAGGCAAAAGGAAGTCAACTGAGACACTGGTCAGTATCTTGAGCATAGGAAACCTCAAAATCCACCCCCACAGTGACCCACTTCCTCCAACAAAGCCATACCCACTCCAACAGTGCCACACCTCCGAATAGCGCCACTCCCTGTGAGACTCTGGGGACCGATTACATTCTATCTACCACACCAGAATAGAACAAAACAAACAAGCAAACAGGGGGCGGGGGAGCATGAGAAGCGTACACATACAGACACAGAGACACATGTGTGGGAAAACCCACAAAAAACAGATCCGAAACCATAATATATAAGCAAAAGACTAGTAAGATATAGATAGATGCATAGATAGATGTATATATACCTCAACACAGATAGATAGATAGATAGATAGATAGATAGATAGACAGATAGATACATACATACATACATACATACATGCATGCATATATACTCATACACACAGATAGATAGCTGTGTGTGTGTATATATATATACATCTATATAAATGTATGTTTACATAGATAGATAGATAGATAGATAGATAGATAGATAGGCAGGCCCAGGCAAAGCATTATGAGACAAAATGACCTCTCCAAATACCCATTAGCTAGTTCTGTGTTGACCACCTATTACTAGGCATGGGACCTCACTTGAGTGTGGTTTATATATCTACTGAGACTCCATTGAAGAAAACTAATTTCTCCTTTGTGAATGTTTGTCACTTGGAGATAACGCCTTGGTTAGAGATGGGATCCACTTTCCCCTCTCTGAGCTGAGACCCTTCTGGCTTCAACCTGTGCAGGCCCTGCGCATGCTGCCACCATTTCTGTGAGTCCATACATGTGTCAGTCCTGCCTACTACTAAAATAAGCTCATCTGACTTTTTACTAATGTAAGACTTTAAGACAATCCTGAAGCCATTTTTGACAATTCTGAATCCTCTCAGCCTCTGTGCCATAGTGCTTCCCCTCCTCCCCTGGGAACCAAGGACCTAACAGCTACACTCGCACGTACTCAGTTCCTGAACAATTACCCATATACGTATGCTTTGATTCGGTCCCCTGGGAAACGGGGTCAAAATGACCTCTTACCTCATCTGATCTGGCAACAGCTCTCCAGTCAATTATTGGTAATAGCCCTTTCGAATAAGCCAATCAGAATAGTCAAAGAACAACCGCCCTTGCTTCTGTGGCCCCTTTAAAAGTTGACTGTACCAGCTATTCGGGGTCCCTTGGCTTCCCGAATGCTGGGGGACCCTGTCATGACAGAATTAATAAAATCCTCATGCTTTTGCATCGGCTGTGGTGTGTGAGATGGTCTCTGGGGGCGACTCCTTCTCGGTGTTTGGACGCTAGAGTCCAACATTAACATGAGTGAGAAGAAAGAGTGGTTTCCTGGTTATTGGAGCCCCGAGCATATACATGGATTCAAAAGCCCATGAGTAGTACGTGCACACTGGAACCCAACATCCTGAAAAGCCCTTCCTGCCTTCCTTTGTCCTTGTCGTTTATACTCATACCATTTTGACATCCAAATACTCCTAAGCATTCCCGTGTGCGTGTGAGAGAATCTCAACTCTCTGAGCCCTAAAGTCTGAACAAGCCTGGCTTTCTCAGAAGCATCTACACCAATCCACACCCCCGTTCTCTTCTGAGAGTTCTCCCAGTTGTTCCTGCTACTTGCTAATGCTCTCGCAGACCTCTGTCCTTGTGTGTTTCTCCACACAAGATCTCCTGAAATGGAACCTGAGAGGTTTTATTTGCCTTTACACATCCCAGCCATTGTTCCAAGTCTGTCTCATTACCATCTCTTTTGAGGAGTCTTTCCTTTGCTTTTTTGGTACAGATTTGTAAGTGGTGCATGTAACCATTGTTCTCAAAGCACTTCTCTCCCACAAGTACATCCATTTCTTTTCCACATAATTTAATTCCCAGTTCTACAAAGTCAACCTCCCCTAGCACAGGCTCAGTTTTGCATGTCATACCCCAAAAGTGTTTCAAAGTTGCACAAAACTAAACTGACTAATTTAAGCCAAAAAGTGAAATTCTAGTAGTTTGACACCTCGGAGGTGAAGGACAGTCCCATGAATGACATTGTCAGTTCATTCTTCACATCACTGCTCAGAGTAAAACAGTTTCCAATATCCTTGATCAACAAGAAATGCTACAATTTTGATGTCTCCACCTCACCCATGCTCACTTTTTTTATTCAAAATTTTTATACAGTTTTAAGGGGTGTTGGTTTTTGAGACAAGATTTCTATATGTAGCTTTAGCTGTCCTGGAGCTAGCTGCGAAGACCAGACTGACCTCAAACTCACAGATCTACCTGCCTCTGCCTCTCAAGTGCTGGAATTAAAGGCGTGCACCACCATTGCCTAGTTATCTAATATTTTTTATCATATTCTTTCTCGTCCCCCCAACTCCTCCTAGATTCTCCCCACTTCCCAAACCATCCAACTTTGTTTTTTCTCTCTCCCTGTCTTTCTTTTTCTGTCTCCCTGTCTCTCTCTTTATCGATCGATCTATCTATCTACAAATATTAAACTCAAAACAAAGCCGGATGATAGTGTTACACGCCATTAATCCCAGCACTTACTTGGGAGGCAGAGGCAGGTGGATCTCTGTGAGTTTGAGGCCAGCCTGGTCTACAGGAGCTAGTTGCAGGACAGGCTCCAAAGCTACAGAAAAACCCTGTAGTAATAGGGATGGCAGGGCTGCATCCCCAGCACCCGGCCGCCCCTATGGCTAGCTTTACCCAAAATAATTACACAGACACTGTATTCTTTTAATCACTGCTTGGCCCTTTAGTCCTAGCCCTTACAGGCTAATTCTCACATCCCGATCAACCCATCTCTAATCATCTGTGTATGGCACCCCAAGGTGCGCTTACCGGGGAGATTCTAGCCTAGTCCATCCTGGGTCGGAGCTTCATCCAGGGAGCAGGGCATGGCGTCTCTCTCAGGCGTCTGCTCCAGAGAGGAGAGCTGTGGCTTCTCTGAGCTCACTTCCTCTTCCTCCCAGCATTTTGTTCTGTTTACTCCTCCCACCTATCCTCTAACCAATAAAATGGGCCAGGGCAGTGCCTTTATTAGCCAATGACCTTCCTCCATCAAAACCCTGTCTCAAAAAACCAAAAAGAGCCGGGTGATGGTGGCGCACACCTTTAATCCCAGCACTCGGGAGGCAGAGGCAGGCGGATCTCTGTGAGTTCAAGACCAGCCTGGTCTACAAGAGCTAGTTCCAGGAGAGGCTCCAAAACCACAGAGAAACCCTGTCTCGAAAAAAACCAAAAAAAAAAAACCAAAAAGAAAAAAATCAAAACAAACAAACACACACATTCAATCCATTTTGGTTTGGCCAATTATTCCTGGGTATGGGGCCTGCCTGGCGTTTCATTCCATGCTCATTTTAGGTGAGGAAATCGCATACAGGGATATTAAAAAAGCTCATCAAATTTTGTAAGTTAATCAATAGCTATAATCGTGATGAACTTTGTCTTATTTTTCACAGGTTAACATTTTTGTTAGTCACAGAAAGTTAATCACTACTGCTTGGAAATAAAAATTAATTCAGAGAAACCAGGTAAATGAAAGTCCGCCAACTTTTCTAAGGTAGGATTTTTTTAAAGCAAGTTCTGACTGGGCAGTGGTGCCGCACGCCTTTAATCCCAGCACTTGGGAGGCAGAGGCAGGCAGATCTCTGTGAGTTTGAAGCCAGTCAGATGTACTGAGCTAGTTCCACAACAGCTAGGGCAACAAAAGAAACCCTGTCTTGGAAAACAACCAAATAAATCAATAACTGCAAGATCTCTCTGTGTAGCCTTGGTTGTCCTGGAACTGACTATGTAGGTGAGGCTGGCCTCCCAAGTGCTGGAAGTCAAGGTGTGTGCCACCATGCCCAGCTTTCAGACAAGAATTGAATGGTCAGTTTCTTCAATGAGCTGTGTCTCATCTTGGGAATGGAAATGCTATAATGAATTTCCTCTACTAGAAGCCTAAAAGCAAGACTTAGCTGACATTTTGTCCGATATGTGCATGTTTCCACTGTTGCCCGGGTTTGTTAAGTAAGGATTATAGAGGGCCACTGTTTTGGATTTAGAACCTGCATGAGGTCTCAGGAAACATGCCAGAGCAAAATGCAATCACTCTTTCAAAATGTCTCAACTGAGTAGAAATTTTAAGGAAGCAGATAGATCTCAACAACCCAGCTTTTCCAGAAAATCCAGGGTTCCCGTTGACTTGAGTCATTCAAGATAAGGAAATCTCTTCTACTTATTAACTCTTACTAAGACTACTCTAAAGGCACTTGATGTTAGCCAACTCTGTGTGTGTGTATGTGAATGCACATGTGTGTTTATATGTGTATGTGTATATTAATCTGGTCTCAATTTCCATCTTACAAAACCCAATGTTCTGCTATTGCACAGTGCAAACTTTAATGCTATTTTGTAGAAGAGAAGCTGCCCCAATTCATGAATCACAAATAAAAGTCAATTATATCGATTACTGCATCTATTGCTTTTGCCTCTGGGCAGTTCTAAGAATTTTGTCATGACATTTTTTTCTAGCACGAATTTATTGCAACCATGTTCTATGGAGTAGTATTATTCAGCCTTAATTCTCAATTTTGCTGCTAGTTGGGCAGTCAGGTTTAGGCCTCTTTGTACAGATTTCTTATGCAAACCTCTACAAATGTGGGTGGGAGGCATCAGGTGATATAACCTTTAAATTATATAGTCTCGGCTCCCTAACAGCATCTTAAGCATACCCTTATTCTCACTGATGCAAAAGGCAAATGAATTACCCAACGCCTCAGAGTTTCCAATGCAGAGACCTGGCCAACAATAATGAACTTGAACCCTCTACTATCTGAATTTCATCTCAACAGCCTTACAATGAGAAATAATTGTGTGGACTGCACATGCACGTGCACACGTGCCCACACACACATTTGACTCCCATCACTATAAATCAGAGATGTAAAATCTTATTTTCAGACACTTGCCTTTCTTTTGCCCATGTCAGACATGATCAATTGATCATGGATTTTTTTTTCTTTTGGGTGTAAAGGAAACATTACTTTCCATATTAAGTTATTTAGCCAACCAACACGGATGAAATTCTTTTGTAGTGACAGACAGGGAAAGATAATCGAAATGCAACTTTGAATTAAGGCAGGCTATTGAGGGTCTAGGCACTCAGCTGAAGTGGAAAGTTTGGATAGTTCCTGAATTTCATTTATTGCAATTGTGGCAACAATTTACATTAAGGGGGTCCGGGGATCACTATCTGTGGCCCCTTCTTTCCACTTACCTCGCATCGTCATCATGAGTTATGGTCTAGAGGTCTTGAATGGCTTTGTTTTCTCTGCCAGTTAAGGAGTTAAAAGGAGCGAAAATCTCCAGGGCATTGGGAGAAGACAGCAGCAGACAGAAGCAGCTGGTGAAGAAAAGGTTTTTTATTGGAGGTGAAGAAGTACACACACACACACACACAGCACAGCACACACACAATGCACAACTGCAAAGCAATGGGGAGACTTGGGAAGCTGAAGCCCAGTCTCTATTTCGGGGGTGGGATTTTTAACGGTCTTTTTAAAAAAAAAAAATTATTACGTACACAGCCTTCTGCCTGCACGTATGCCCGCAGGCCAGAAGAGGGCACCAGATCTCATTACAGGAATCACCAAGTGGTTCCTGGGAATTGAACTCAGGACCTCTAGAAGGACAGTCAGTGTTCTTAACCTCTGAGCCACCTCTCCAACACCTTTCAAGGGGTTTTTGAGTGGGCCTTTCTTTCCCAGTTTAGGAATGGTCAGTTTGCACAAAGGCAGGGAGGCTGGGGTCCACAAGGCTGGGGTAGGTTCTGGTTTGTCCTTAATCTTGTTGGACTGGGAGGGGGGCCTTACCAGACCTTTTTGTTCTCCAAACAGGGTCTCTCTATGTAGTCTGGGCTGGCCTGGGGCTTGCTATGTAGACCAGGTTGGCCCCAAACTCACAGAGATCCACCTAGGGCCTTTGTTTTAAGGTGCCAGTCTTTTGTCTCTGGTGAGGAAGAAGATGAGGAAGAAGTCAGACAGGGAATGGGTCTAGCTCCTGAGCCCCAGCAAGGAATCAGAAGTTTCCCTCAGGGTATGAGTTAAGAAGTGTTTTTCAAAACCCAAATCTCGATTGGTTTTTATGAATATTATAAAACCGTAAAATAATTTTCATTTCCTCCGTTCTGTGGCCCTTTAGAAGCTTAGATCCTCACCTACTTTCCACCTTCCGATACTGTTCTATATCTGATGGTTTGCGGTTAGATGTCTTATTCACCCTTAATAAACTTTTCCTCCAATTCTTAATATTTCTCTTGCAGAATGTTGTGTATATTTTAGTAAGTTGCTTCAAATCATTTCTGGAAGATAAAGGATAACTAATGTTATCAAAACTAAAGCAGTCACTTATACAGGGTGAGGAACTTAGGAGGTGCCCCAAGAGGTAACACAGGCCAGTACGCATGCGTGGTAAGAGGGTTCTAAAAGAGAACCCTTCAGTTTGAGAGGACCGCTCTGATAGGCCAGTAGGAGTGTCTAAAGCGGAGGTGGGGGGGAGCGATGTAAACCAGCCAAGTTTGGGTACCATGGAAATGGCCCCACCAGTAAGGGGAGGTAGATGGTGCAGCCCAGAGGAAGAGGCGTGGCCTAGGCTTCAATTGAACCATGAGGACATGGTTACATATGGAGGCGGGCTGGTGGAGTGGGCGGGGCGCAGAATTAGCTCGAGTGTGAGAGAGTGGCCACTGCCGGAGGACTAGGGCGTGAACAATTCAGTTCCTGGCTGTGGTCAGAGTCCCAGTCATAGGTATACCTGCAGAACAACAGCAGAAAGAAGGCGCCCAGCCGGCCGGATCGCTAGGGCGAGCGCTGCCGCAGGGCGGGACTTCCGGTTATCATGCGTGCTGGTCAGAAGTCATGAACACACGTAGTGTTGTGACGTGAGGGGGTGTATCCAACATGGCTGCGCGCATGAAACAGTGTGCCTGGAGTCCTCGCGGACTCGATCCCGGTAAGTGCGGGCAACTCTGTGTAGCATTAGCAACAGTGTAACATGGCCTTCTGAGAGGACAAGCCCTTGGCCCTTACACTATCGCGCTCTATCGTGGATCTGGGAGACCTGTAAGATGTAGGACCCCGAGTCTAGCGGAGGTCCTGCCGAGCAAGGAAGGTGTAGGGTGTCGATTGGCCGGTTATCAGTGTTCTCTCTTCTATAAAGGGTCACCAGATGACCTCTGAAGATGGTTTCCACTTGGGAGGTGACGAGACTGTGTTGGACTCTAGCGTCCAAACACCGAGGAGGAGTCGCCACCAGAGACCATCTCACACACCACAGCCGATGCAAAAGCATGAGGATTTTATTAATTCTGTCATGACAGGGTCCCCCAGCATTCGGGAAGCCGAGGGACCTCGAATAGCTGGTACAGTCAACTTTTAAAGGGGCCACAGAAGCAAGGGCGGTTGTTCTTTGACTATTCCGATTGGCTTATTTGAAAGGGCTATTACCAATAATTGACTGGAGAGCTGTTGCCAGATCAGATGAGGTAAGAGGTCATTTTGATCCCGTTTCCCAGGGGACCGAACCAAAGCATACGTATATGGGTAATTGTTCAGGAACTGAGTACGTGCGAGTGTAGCTGTTAGGTCCTTGGTTCCCAGGGGAGGAGGGGAAGCACTATGGCACAGAGGCTGAGAGGATTCAGAATTGTCAAAAATGGCTTCAGGATTGTCTTAAAGTCTTACAACTGCATCTCTCGAAACCGAGGCTGAAGAAGCTGGAACTTCTCCGGATCCGCGTTATTAATATCCCGACTGTGATACTCACCACCATCTCCAGGGTAGGCATTGGCAGCACACTATGTCTGAAACACAATTCTGAGCCTTTCCACGCCTTGGTTTCTTACGTCCTTTTCCTTTTGTGCCCTGCCCCAGATCGAGAGAAGAGGAACTTCCAAAATAATGAGTCACTGGGATCCCTGTGACAGCCGGAGTTAAAAGTTACTGGGCCGAAGCTGCTGGAAACTCGTGACTGTACTCTTCCTCGTTTGTTTATAACAGAGAGAGAGAGAGAGAGAGAGAGAGAGAGAGAGAGCGCTTGAGAAATACTTGGCTGTGTACACCTTCATTGGGATAATCTCTTCCGTGTCACTCCCGAAGGCCTCTGTTGCTTTTTTTCCTGCTTTCTTTGCTGTCACTCTGCCGGCCTTCTTTCTAGTCAAAGGTTTTGCTGATGTGTGTAGAACAATCTGAAATCCCTAGTGAGCAAAGCAGTCCTGTGCATCTCTCGGGGCAAATGCACACAGGCTGCTTGGGAGCCCCCTGTGAACCCAAATTCACCCCACTCCCTATAGCTGTTCTTCAGTATTTTGGAAACGAAAACTTCCCCCGTTGTTTTTCTCCTTTCCTTCAGGTATTTTAAAGTCCGAATTTCGGGATTCACCAAAAGCAACCAGGTCCCGGGTCTCTGCCTTTCCACACCTCTGTTGCTTTCTGGAGCCGGACCACCATTGCTTAGAACTGGACCGCAAGTGCGGTCAAGTGCATTGCAAGTGGAAGTAAGTGTGAGGGAAATGATGGCCGAGGCCGTCCTCTGCCACGGGTCAGACATCTGCCAGCGGGAATGCGGAGTGGGGCTCCTCTGAATTGTTAGTGGGCAAGGCGAAGAGAGCGCTTGCTCTTACAGCTCTAGATGAACTTAAGTTTGTCCTCCCTGGACAGGTCCACATAAGTTTCAACTTCTGTTGTGGACAGTTATTATTTTTCTCCCCTTGGTGTTTTAGGTCCCTGCATGTTATTTCGTATCCCTCTGCAAATTATTGTGAAGATGGAGTCTGGTCCAGAGGTCCTTGCTAGCAGGGCTCTCGAAGCCTCTCTCCCTATACTTCTGACTTGGAACTGAGCCTGTGAGTACTGTAGTTCCCTTAGCAGAGCCAAAAGGCTTGTTGGGTTTAGAAAAGTCTCATGCTAAGCATGTATACTTAGGGTGATGTTGACACTCCAGCAGGGGATTATATGCCTGAAGAGCTGTGAGCATGACTAGGATGCACACAAAAGCACCCCCCTTTTATAAAGTTGTAGCATACTATAATTATGCCATGAAGAAAGCGGACAAGAACTGCGAGCAGTTTCAAGTATCTCAGAGTCTAGTCTATCCTGTTGGGAGTTATCATTTTTGGTAAAGTCACTCCATATACTGCAACTTTTTTTCTATGGATCTCAACTTGTCCAGAGTTTGGATTTTAACATTGGCAAGCAGTTCAGGGTTAATTCTAGCTGGCCAATTTGTACTTGTGTGCCCTACTTTGAACATGGAAAGTCGGGGGAATTAGAAGATGTTTCTTCACATCCCTCCATGTTCTTTTCTTGGAAATTAAATCCAGGTCATGCTAATGCCACACAATAGACAGTAATTACGTATAGGAAGTAGTCGTTTTCTTATATATCTATTTTGAATTAAGTGTATATGCCTGCCTGTCTGCCTGTGTGCTTCTGCTTGTGGACACTAAGGTCAGAAGAGGGCATTACATCACCGGGAACTGGAGTCACGCACAGTTGTGAGCAGCCTGGTGTATACTGAGACTCGAACTTAGCTCTTTCTTGACCTTGGAGCCATCTCAGCCCCAGGAGGTGGTTATTCTCAATTGGATGCTGCCCTGAGCACTGAGATGTGGAAGGGCATTTCTGACCTATGGGTAGCACCTTCCCCACAACGATCACATTCAGAATGTCTGAAGACATTTCTGAATTTCCCCTGCGCAGGAGAACAAAATAATGTTAAAAAACAAAACAAGACGCCGAGACAAGGATAAGCGAATACACACTTAAACTTGTATGTGTGTGAATGCTGATGAGTTTAATGAAATGGCTAACAGCTTTCAAGCAGTTAATATATTTCTAATATTAACAATGAATTTATTTTCAAATATTGCTTTATGAGTTTGTGTTTTTCCTCTTTGCAGCTTATTAATGTAGGAAAATTAGTTCATTACCAATTGTAGTTCCACTTGATCCTTGAGAACTGTATCATGAACATACTGCTACTGTCAGTTTATTTTCTTCAGCATTGATTGTGGTCTCATTAAATGAATGAGCCTTGACCAAAACAATCTCTGGCTGCTGTTTATGCTGTTATTCTACCTAGATTATTTAGAATGCTGGTACTTCATGTTCTTAGACTTAAAATAGAAAAAGTCATGTTTATTTAATTACTACTGTTTTATATGACTGAGGAATTCTTTTGCTCTGATTTTTTTGTTTATTATTTGTTTTTATTTATGGAAGTTGAAAGCTGAAGGCCGAAGTCAGTATGCTCATATTAGGATTGCTTGCTGGGTTCAGTCCCAACCAAGAAAACAAAAAGTAGTGGCCCATGGAATTACTTGATTAACTCTCCATATTGTATGTCATGTTCACGTTTCTAAGTTGTTTTTAAAATTAGGGCACAATTGCCTTGATTTGGCTTTTAGAATGTTACACTGTCTAACCTGATCCGGTTTTTGCTACTCTACTGAGCATATGTCCTCTTGTGATTACCCACCCCTCACCTGCTTAGTTACAAAAACGATATTCATTGTTTCTGGCAGTTTCATGGGCAGGGGAAGACCTGGTGGATGCTCAAGACCAAGAATGCCCAAGATTGCTGAGCCTTAAATAAAGGTAAAATGCAAACTCCTTTGTTAGTTCCTACAACACAAAACTGATCATGGACTGCTGTTTCTAGTAAGAGGGCTGCCACCCTGTCTTTAACATTCTCCTTCAGGTGTTTAAATCTGATCTCTTGGAGGCTGCATCACTGAGAGGTGTAGCTTTTTCAGAAACAGCATTTCAGGACTCCCTTGAGCTCTGTGTTTATATCTTTGCTGGCTGGAAGTCATCTTTGGCTGTGAACTAAGATTGCTGTCTGCTGTTTTCTTAGACAGTAGGCTGTAACTGTTGACCATTCTGACTTGTAGTTTAACAGCTTGTACATGTTAGTTACTTAAGATGAAAGCAGCCAAAGAGAGCCATTTAGTATAATATCTAATGAAATTGCCTAGTCACCTAGAAAAGAAAGGAGACACGAGGTTCTAAGTCATACAGGTGGAATTTTGTTTTGCTAATTCTTAATGAGATGTAACAGATGTGAGCTAGAATGGAAATAGCACAAATATAATGTTATTGCAGTAATTCTTAATGCTCATGGCCTCTGTACCTTTTGAAAGATGTGAACCATGGCTTACACTTGGTGCCTGCAGTACCAAGGCAGGAGTTCCAAGACATTCTGGGCTGCATAGCTATGAGACCCTGCCTCACACAAAGGAAAATAGATAGATGTGAGTGGGACTCTCTGAAATACAGCAGCCACAAGTCACTTGTTTGCAAATAAACTTTAATTTCATTAAACTTTTATAACTGACTGTGCCTACTCCTTGCTATATTTCTATTGCACGTTTTTAATCTTCAGAGAAGGTTGTTTCAGACAACAATGCCCAGTGTCATGACTGTATTGCTGAGTCTCCCAGTTTTCCAGTTAATTTGGACGGCCATCAGACATAGAGAACTATAGTATTAACAGACTTGTTTTGCTAAGTCTTCACAAAGAATTTTCATGAAGGACAGGATGCCCAGAGTCTTCTTTCATTAACTTTCCAATAACCTTAAACGGTGGCTAGATAGGAACCCCCTGGATTTGTTGAGTATAAGGCTATCTCAGCTCCCTGGGACTAACAAGAAGCCCTGGAGCTAAACACAGGAAATGTAGGCTTCATTCCCTGTACTAATCATGGCTTGTGATTCCACTGTTAGTCAGTTCAGCCTCAGCATTTCCCCCACAACCCTGATAGTCCAGCAGGTCAAACTGTGCTCCTATGACTGTCATTAACGCCTTAAGGAGAGCCTGTCTGTGCATCCCTGCATAAGGCCCTATGGAGAGCCTGTCTATGTATCCCTGCATAAGGCCCTATGGAGAGCCTGTCTATGTATCCCTGCATAAGGCCCTATGGAGAGCCTGTCTGTGTATCCCTGCATAAGGCCCTATGGAGAGCCTGTCTGTGTATCCCTGCATAAGGCCCTATGGAGAGCCTGTCTGTGTATCCCTGCATAAGGCCCTATGGAGAGCCTGTCTGTGTATCCCTGCATAAGGCCCTATGGAGAGCCTGTCTGTATATCCCTGCATAAGGCCCTATGGAGAGCCTGTCTGTATATCCCTGCATAAGGCCCTATGGAGAGCCTGTCTATGTATCCCTGCATAAGGCCCTATAGAGAGCCTGTCTGTATATCCCTGCATAAGGCCCTATGGAGAGCCTGTCTGTATATCCCTACATAAGGCCCTATGGAGAGCCTGTCTATGTATCCCTGCATAAGGCCCTATGGAGAGCCTGTCTGTGTATCCCTGCATAAGGCCCTATGGAGAGCCTGTCTATGTATCCCTGCATAAGGCCCTATGGAGAGCCTGTCTGTGTATCCCTACATAAGGCCCTATGGAGAGCCTGTCTATGTATCCCTGCATAAGGCCCTATGGAGAGCCTGTCTGTGTATCCCTGCATAAGGCCCTATGGAGAGCCTGTCTGTATATCCCTGCATAAGGCCCTATGGAGAGCCTGTCTGTGTATCCCTGCATAAGGCCCTATGGAGAGCCTGTCTATGTATCCCTGCATAAGGCCCTATGGAGAGCCTGTCTGTATATCCCTGCATAAGGCCAAAGCCTTTGAAGATGTTCTTTGGTTCTGTAGGAAAAGCACAGCCCCCATGACAAAGACAGGCTAGAAAGCCAGTGAGGATGGAGAACAGTGCTGCCCGGCAGGTCGGGGAGAAGCCACAAGGATCATTCTCCGTTTTCTAATGGGTTAGGAAAGGGAAAAGGAAACTCATTTTAGTGATTCTTTTTAATAATTAGTTTATTATTTTATGTGCATTGGTGTTTTGCCTACAGGTATATCCTTGTGAGGGAGCAAGATTCCCTAGAACTGGAGTTCCAGACAGTTGTGAGCTGTCATGTGGGTGCTGGGAATTGAACCCAGGTCCCCTGGAATGGCAACCAATGGTCTTAACCACAAAGCCATCTCTCCAGCACCCTAATTTTAGTGATTTTGTTGTTGTTGTTGTTGTTGTCTGTCTATTTTGGTTTTTTGCTTTTCTGAGACAGAGTCTCTCTGTTTAACAACTCTGGCTGTTCTGTAACTGGCCTTGCAGACCAGGCTGACCTCAAACTCACAGAAATCTGCTTGTCTCTACCACCCAAGTGCTGGAATTAAAGGCATACACCACTATCACCCAACTCGGCTCTCTTTGCCAGTTTTAACAGAGACCTTATTCATTGGCTTTGAATTCTGCAGCTAGCAGTTACAGTATGCCAGAGGGGAGGATGTATCATCTCTGTGGCAGGCGTCTTTGAAACAAAATCAAGAGCTGGATGTAGTGGCATTGGAGAGGCTGAGCGAGGGGTTTAGGGTTCAAGGCCAGCCTGGGATACGGAACAAGACCCTCTCTCAAAAAAGAATCAGAGTCATTTGAGGAATTTCTGAAAAGATGTCCATTCTGATCAGATTATACTATTAAAGACAGAATGCCATTTAAAATCTGTGTTCCAGTTGGTTTCTGAAATACAAAGCTCTCTGAAGAGCAAGTTATTGTATACTATAAAAAATGAAAGCAGTGGCTTCAGGTCTGTTGAGAGATAAAAAGAACACCATGTCAGACGGTGGTAATAAAAGTCTGTTTTCAGAAGCTGCAAGCCTGGGCATGCTTTCCCTGCTCCTTTGGGCTTTCTTACTCTTTCTCGGAAGGCTCCGCCCCACTTTCTAATAGGAACATACTGCTCCTAGTCTAACAGTTGAGTGGTGCCCCATTTTCAGCGATTGGCTTCTGCTATTTAGTAGTTCTGCCTTCTTTCTTTTATGCTCCCATATATAATCCTATAATAAAACTTTCTAAATTAAAAAAAAAAGACCTCACTTTTCATAGATCAAGATTTCTCAACTGTGGGACTTAAAATTTTGGCCTGGAAAATTATGGGACTGCTCTGGTCTGTGTTAAGGTATTGAACAGCATCTCTCGCATCTGTCCACTAGATGGCACTGCTGCACCTTTACTTGTAATAATCCAAATGTTCTATGAAGGCAAGATAGCCTTTTCTGTTGAGAACCACTTTTCTAAGAGGGTTCAGTGTCAGTGTTGCCCGGATACTTGTATCCACCTCCACCTCCCAACACACACACACAAAGAAAAATAAGGGTTTGATTTTGAATTTATACTTGTAGCAACTAAAGCAAGAGAATCATTTCTTCTTTGAAGATGAATGAGAATAAGCAATTTTCTGTTTTTATGGAAATAGGAGCTTTCCAGGCTCTTCATCTTAGTTTACCTGTATTTCAAAAGAAATCAGGAAACAAATTGATGGGAAAAAAGAATCTATTTGTAGTTTGGGCAAGTGTTGACTTGTAGGCTTATTTTAAGTGCTTTTACAACCCAGAAGACAGATTCTTGGGAGTGGCAATTTTATTCAACTCTAGGCTTGGGAAAATGGGGTAGAGACCACATGCTTCACAGAAAAGCAGTCCCCATTTTCCTAGGGAGCCACAGATGCTGGGTTTTTCTAGGGCAGTGGGTGGAAAACTTTTGCTCTTTAATGCCTTTTGTTCTCCCTTAGAGAGATTTGTTCCTCTTCTTCTGCAGTCTGGCAGGCTCCAGGGACTTCCTGCAGTCCTATTAACATACTAATAGGTGAAGGAAAACTGCTGGAAGTTAGGGCCCAAGTGGGCAGAGTTAGTTTGCTAGTGAACCACAGTGATAATCAAGGCTTGCAGGCTTTGTTTACTTTGCATATTAATGCACACTTTTAGTCTATTCTGTTACCTACTAGTTTAATTTCCTTCCTGCAGCCATCTTAACAGTTTTACCATTTTCTCTATATTCTATGTGTTTTATATCATCTGTCTTGATCCCATGCACTTATCTGTCCCTTTGAATCCACTCTCCGCCCCTGCACATCCCCCAAATAAAACAAAATTTAAGGGGAAAAGGAAAGAGAAATAAAAGGTGGAGAACTTAAAAATCCTGGCTATGCTGTTGTTGTCCTGCGCTGTGGGGAGCCTGCACCTTTGCGATTTATAGCAAGCCAGGAGACATAGGCTAGGACATAGACACGCCCTAGCTCTCAGGTGCCTTATCCGGTCCATGCCTGGGTGGTAAAAAAAGAAATAAAAGGAAAGGACATGACTGCTGCTAGGTTTGGTGGGTAGCCAAATGTCTGGATTGAAGAGCCTCTGGGGGAAGAGCAGCCCAGAGATCAGGGTAGAGGGCGGGGTATGCCAGCCATACTCTATAACAGGTAGGGACCAAGGGATGCTGGGTCCGCTTTGATATGTTTGAAACAACCCTGGGTGGAAGGGAACTGGACCTCAGGTTGCTTCTGTTCTGTTATAGAGATAATTTTTTCTTTAAATCTGAACTGAGGAAAACCGAGTCTGAATGATATTGCCCTCCCCTCCTCCATTTTTAAAGGAGAAAAGTCTAGCTTTTTTGTGAGGGGTGGTGTATAAGATCCCCGTCCATTAGAGGCCTTGCCAAGTTCTTAGGGCCTAGGTGTTTTGTCTTTGGAGGCCAGCTTCCTTGTGAACTCCTGTTTGCCTGTAAAGGTTCCGCTTCTCCAAGTGAGAAAAGATTAATCTAATAGCAGGGCCCACTGTCTCTCTTTTAGACCCGTGATACTCAACCTGTGAGTTGTGACCCCTCTTGGGGGTCACCTGAGACCACTGGAAAACAAATATTTACATTACGATTCATAACAGTAGCAAAATATAGTTATGAAGTAGCAACAGAAATAATTGTATGGTTGGAGATCACCAAACACAAGGAGCTGTATTAAGACTAGCTCTTCTACACACACACACACACACACACACACACACACACACACGCACACACACACACACACACACATACCTGCCGCAAGGCTTCAGCAGAGAAACACTGTTCTGGGGATTTGACTTTGTCACAGGTGCATTTTACTTGGTAAAATCTGTAGACTCGGTGGTGGGACATAATACAGAGCTCTGGTCATGGTCAATAACTTTCGGCCATTTATGTCTCCTACTTTTACTCTTTTTTTTTTATTGCGAAAAGAAGAAAAAAAACATAAACAAAAAACAAGTTTCCACCTCCTCCCAGCCTCCCATTTCCCTTCCCCTCCTCCCACCCTTCTCCCCCTCCTCCCACCCTTCTCCCCCTCCTCCCACCCTTCTCCCCCTCCCCCCACTCCTCTCCCCCTCCCTCTCCAGTCCAGAGAGCAGTCCGGGTTCCCTGCCCTGTGTTAAGTCCTAGGTCCTCTCCGTCCATATCTAGGAAGGTGAACATCCAAACTGGCTAGGCTCCCACAAAGCCAGCACATTAAGTAGGATCAAAACCCCCTGCCATTGTCCTTGGTGTCTCATCAGCCCTCATTGTTCGCCATGTTCAGAGAGTCCGGTTTTATCCCATGCTTTTTCGGTCACAGTCCAGCTGGCCTTGGTGAGCTCCCCGTAGATCAGCTCCTCTGTCTCAGTGGGTGGATGCACGCCTCGTGGTCCCAAATTCTTTGCTCATGTTCTCCCTCCTTCTGCTCCTCCTTGGGACCTTGGGAGCTCAGTCCAGTGCTCCTGTGTGGGTCTCTGTCTCGATCTTTATCCATCACCAGATGAAGATTCTATGATGATATGCAAGATATTCGTCAGTATTGCTCTAGGATAGGGTCATTTCAGGTTCCCAATCCTCAGCTGCCCAAGGAACTAACTGGGAACCTCATCTTGGGCACTAGGGAGCCCCTCTAGGGTCAAGTCGCATGCCCACCCTAAAGTGGCTCCCTTAACTAAGAATTGTGGTTCCGTGCTCCCCTATCCACCTTTCCTTTATCCCAATTCTCCTGTTTCCCAGGTCCCCCCTCCTTCCCTTCTACCTTTTCTCTCCCCATCTCCCCTTACCCCCATCCCCCCCAAGATCCCATTTTCTCCCCGGAAATTTGGTCTACTTCCCTTAGCGAAGAGGACAACTATATGTTTTTCCTTCGGTTCACCTTCTTCCTTAGCTTCTTTAGGTTCACCTATTGTAGACTCTGTGGTCCTTATTTATGGCTAGAAACCAATTATGAGTGAGTACATCCCATATTCATCTTTTTGGGTCTGGGACACCTCACTCAGGATAGTGTTTTCTATTTCCATCCATTTGCATGCAAAATTCGAGAAGTCATTGTTTTTTACCGCAGCGTAGTACTCTAGCGTGTATATATTCCATACTTTCTTCATCCATTCTTCCATTGAAGGGCATCTAGGTTGTTTCCAGGTTCTGGCTATTACAAATAATACTGCTATGAACATAGTTGAACAAATGCTTTTGTCATTTGATAGAGCATCTCTTGGGTATATTCCCAAGAGTGGTATTGCTGGGTCCAGGGGTAAGTTGATCCCGAATTTCCTGAGAAACCGAAACACTGACTTCCACAGTGGTTGCACAAGATTGCATTCCCACCAGCAATGGATGAGGGTACCCGTTCTTCCACAGCCTCTCCAGCAAAGGTTATCCTTGGTGTTTTTGAGTTTAGCCATTCTGACAGGTGTAAGATGATATCTCAAAGTTGTTTTGATTTGCATTTCCCTGATTGCTAAGGAAGTTGAGCACGACCTTAAGTGTCTTTTGGCCATTTGAACTTCTTCTGTTGAGAATTCTCTGTTCAGTTCAGTGCCCCATTTTTTAATTGGGTTAATTAGCATTTTAAAGTCTAGTTTCTTGAGTTCTCGATATATTTTGGAGATCAGACCTTTGTCTGTTGCTGGGTTGGTGAAGATCTTCTCCTAGTCAGTAGGTTGCCTTTGTGTCTTAGTGACAGTGTCCTTTGCTTTACAGAAGCTTCTCAGTTTAAGTAGGTCCCATTTATTCAATGTTGCTCTTAATGTCTGTGCTTCTGGGGTTATACATAGGAAGCGATCTCCTGTGCCCATCTGTTGTAGGGTATTTCCCACTTTCTCTTCTATCAGGTTCAGTGTGTTCGGACTGATATTGAGGTCTTTAATCCATTTGGACTTGAGTTTTGTGCACGGTGAGAGATATGGGTCTATTTTCATTCTTCAACAGGTTGACATCCAGTTGTGCCAGCACCATTTGTTGAAGATGCTTTCTTTCTTCCATTGCATACTTTTAGCTCCTTTATCGAAAATGAGGTGTTCATAGGTTTGTGGGATAAAATCCGGGTCTTCTATACGATTCCATTGGTCGACTTCTCTGTTTTTATGCCAGTACCACACTGTTTTCATTACTGTAGCTCTGTAATAGAGTTTGAAGTCAGGGATGGTAATGCCTCCAGAAGATCCTTTATTGTATAGGATTGTTTTGGCTATCCTGGGTTTTTTGTTTTTCCATATAAAGTTGATTATTGTCTTCTCCAGATCTGTGAAGAATTTTGATGGGATCTTGATGGGGATTGCATTGAATCTATAAATTGCCTTTGGTAGAATTGCCATTTTTACTATGTTGATCCTCCCAATCCAAGAGCAAGGGAGGTCCATCCATTTTTTGGTATCCTCTTCAATTTCTTTCTTCAATGCCTTAAAGTTCTTGTCAAATAGATCTTTCACTTCCTTGGTTAGATTTACCCCAAGATATTTTATGCTGTTTGTGGCTATCGTGAATGGTGAAGCTTCTCTGATTTCCCTCTCTGCTTCCCTATCCTTTGTGTATAAGAGGGCGACTGATTTTTTGGAGTTGATCTTGTATCCTGCCACATTACTAAAGCTGTTTATCAGCTGTATAAGTTCTTTGGTGGAGTTTTGGTGGTCGCTTATGTACACTATCATATCATCTGCAAATAACGAAAGTTTAACTTCTTCCTTTCCAATTCGAATCCCCTTGATCCCATTATGTTGTCTTATTGCTATTGCTAGAACTTCAAGCACTATATTGAATAGGTATGGTGAGAGTGGACAGCCTTGCCGTGTTCCTGAGTTAAGCGGGATGGCTTTGAGTTTCTCTCTGTTTAATTTGATGTTAGCTGTCGGCTTGCTGTATATAGCTTTTATTATATTTAGGTATGACCCTTGTATCCCTAATCTCTCCAAGACTTTTAACATAAATGGATGTTGAATTTTGTCAAATGCTTTTTCAGCATCTAATGAAATGATCATATGGTTTTTTTCTTTCAGTTTATTTATATGCTGAATTACATTGATAGATTTTCGTATGTTGAACCAGCCCTGCATCTGAGGAATGAAGCCTACTTGATCATAATGGATAATTTTTCTGATGTGTTCTTGGATTCGATTTGCCAGTATTTTGTTGAGGATTTTTGCGTCAATATTCATGAGTGAGATTGGCCTGTAGTTCTCTTTCCTGGTTGAGTCTTTGAGTGGTTTTGGTATCAGAGTAATTGTGGCTTCATAAAAGGAATTTGGTAATGACCCTTCTGATTCTATATTGTGGAATACATTAAGGAGTATAGGTATTAGGTCTTTTTGGAAGTTCTGGTAGAATTCTGCATTGAAACCATCTGGTCCTGGGCTTTTTTTGGTAGGGAGGTTTTTGATAACAGCTTCTAATTCTTCGCGACTTACAGGTCTGTTTAGATTGTTCACCTGGTCCTGGTTTAGTTTTGGTAAATGGTATTTATCTAAAAAAGCGTCCATTCCTTTTACATTTTCCAGTTTTGTGGCATATAGGCTTTTGTAGTAAGATCTAATGACTCTCTGAATTTCCTCTGTGTCTGTGGTTATGTCCCCGTTTTCATTTCTGATCTTATTAATTTGCGTGTTCTCTCTCTTTCGTTTGATTAGTTTGGATAGGGGTTTATCTATCTTGTTGATTTTCTCCAGGAACCAGCTTTTTGTTTCATTGATTCTTTGGATTGTTTTCTGTGTTTCTATTTTGTTGATTTCAGCCCTCAATTTGATTATTTCCAGTCTTCTACTCCTCCTAGGTGAGTCTGCTTCTTTTTTTTCTAGAGCTTTCAAGTGGGCTGTTAAGTCTCCAATATGTGCTTTCTCTGTTTTCTTTAGGTGGGCACTTAGTGCTATGAACTTTCCTCTCAGGACTGCTTTCATAGTGTCCCATAAGTTCGAGTATGTTGTTTCTTTATTTTCATTGAATTCAAGGAAGACTTGAATTTCTTTCTTTATTTCTTCCTTAATCCAGGTATGGTTCACTAGATGACTGTTCAGTTTCCATGAGTTTGTAGGCTTTTTGGGGGTAGCATTGTTGTTGAATGCTAACTTTAATCCATGGTGATCTGATAAGACACAGGTGGTTACTAATATTTTTTTGTAACTGTGTAAGTTCGCTTTGTTACCAAGTATGTGGTCAATTTTCGAGAAGGTTCCATGAGCTGCAGAGAAGAAGGTATATTCTTTCCTCTTTGGGTGGAATAATCTATAGATGTCTGTTAAGTCCATTTGCTTCATTACCTCCATTAATTCTCTAATTTCTCTGTTCGGTTTCTGTCTGATTGACCTGTCCATTGGTGAGAGAGGAGTGTTGAAGTCTCCTACTATTAGTGTGTGCGGTTTGATGGCTGCCTTGAGTTTTAGTAATGTTTCTTTTACGTACGTGGGTGCTTTTATATTAGGGGCATAGATATTCAGGATTGAGACTTCTTCCTGATGAATTGTTCCTGTTATGAGTATAAAATGTCCCTCTCCATCTCTTCTGATTGATTTAAGTTTGAAGTCAACTTTGTTAGAAATTAGTATGGCCACACCTGCTTGTTTCTTAGGTCCATTTGCTTGATAAGCCTTTTCCCAGCCCTTTACTCTGAGTAGGTGCCTGTCTTTGTGGTTGAGGTGTGTTTCTTGTAGACAGCAGAATGTTGGATCCTGTTTTCTTATCCAATCTCTTAGCCTGTGCCTTTTTATAGGTGAGTTGAGCCCATTGATATTAAGTGATATTAATGACCAGTGGTTGTTAACTCCGGTCACTTTTTTAGTAGTAGGGTTTGTGTGTTTTCCTTCTTTGATTTGCGCTGGTGAAGAGTCTCTAGATGTCTGAGTTATTGTGGTCATTGTTGGACTCCTTGGTTAGTGATTTTCCTTCTATTATTTTCTGTAAGGCTGGATTTGTGGCTATGTATTGTTTAAATTTGTTTTTATCCTGGAAAATTTTGTTTTCTCCATTTATAGTGAACGAAAGTTTGGCTGGGTATAGTAGTCTGGGCTTGCATCCGTGGTCTCTTAGTTTTTGGAGAACATCTATCCAGGACCTTCTGGCTTTCATGGTTTCCATAGAGAAGTCAGGTGTAAGTCTGATAGGTTTACCTTTATAAGTAACTTGGCCTTTTTCCTTTGCGGCTCTTAATATTCTTTCTTTATTCTGTATATTTTGTGTTTTGATTATTATATGGCGAGGGGATGTTTTCTTTTGATCCAGCCTATTTGGTGTTCTGTATGCTTCTTGAACCTTCATAGGTACATCTGTCTTCAGGTTGGGAAAGTTTTCTTCTATAATTTTATTAAGTATATTTTCTGTACCGTTGAGCTGCACTTCTTCTCCTTCTTCTATTCCAATTATTCTTAGGTTTGGTCTTTTTATTGTGTCCCATATTTCCTGAATGTTTTGTGATGAGAGTTTGTTGGACTTGCTATTTTCTTTGATCAGAGTGTTTATTTTCTCTATGTTATCCTCAGAATCTGAGATTCATTCTTCTATCTCTTGTATTCTGCTGGGTATACTTGATTCTGTAGTCTCTATTCATTTACCTAGATTTTCCATGTCCAGCCGGCCCTCTGTTTGTGTTTTCTTCTTTCCCTCCATTTCAGTTTTCAAGTCATGAACTGTTTCCTTTATCTGCTTGATTGTTTTTCCTTGGTTTCCTAGGGTATCATTCACTGATTTACTCAATTCCTCGAACTTTCTATTATGCTTCTCATCCATTTCTATGAGGGCGTTTTTTATATGCTGTTTAAGGGTGTCAATCACTTTCATGAAGTCAGTTTTTTCTACTTCTTCTTGATTAAGGTGTTCATGTCCTCCTGTTGTGGGGTCACTGGCTTCTGGTGGTTTCGTGTTGTTTTTCAGATTGTTGGGAGAATTCCTGCATTGGCGTCTGCCCATCTCTTCCTCCCAATACTCCCTTTTGGATCTTCTTTTACAGGATCAGGTCTTCTTGCCCACTGATGTACCTTCCCAGTGATGTCACTCCCCAGAGATATTTCTCCACAATGATGTTTCACTCGGTGCCCAGAACGAAACTCCATGCTGCTTAGTTAGCTCGCGAACAAAGGGCCCACCCCGCTCGCTGCGGGCAGGCTCTGGGAACAAAGGAGCTACCGGCTACCCCTTTGTCTTCCCGGTTCAGATTCGGTCCCAGCGCCCTAGCAGGCTGGGCAGGGAGGCGCTATGCCCCAAAGGAGGGAGGGAGACAGGGGGTGTGGGGATCTGGATGTAAGCTGAGTGGGATAGGAAGAGAGAGGGGGTTTGGGCAGTATAGCCCCTGTAGGATGGCCAGGAAGTGTGGGCGGGCTGAGGTATGATCCCAGCTGCCGCAGCACTCACTCACCACAATGATGTTTCACTGGGTGCCCAGATCGAAACTCTGCGCTGCTTGGTTAGCTCGCGAACAAAGGGCCCACCCTGCTCGCTGCGGGCAGGCTATGGGAACAAAGGAGCTACCAGCCACCCCTTTGTCTTCCCGGTTCAGATTCGGTCCCAGCGCCCTAGCAGGCTGGGCAGGGAGGCGCTATGCCCCAAAGGAGGGAGGGAGACAGGGGGTGTGGGGATCTGGATGTAAGCTGAGTGGGATAGGAAGAGAGAGGGGGTTTGGGCAGTATAGCCCCTGTAGGATGGCCAGGAAGTGTGGGCGGGCTGAGGTATGATCCCAGCTGCCGCAGCACTCACTCACCACAATGATGTTTCACTGGGTGCCCAGATCGAAACTCTGCGCTGCTTGGTTAGCTCGCGAACAAAGGGCCCACCCCACTCGCTGCGGGCAGGCTATGGGACCAAAGGAGCTACCGGCCACCCCTATGTCCTCCCGGTTCAGATTCGGTCCCAGCGCCCTAGCAGGCTGGGCAGGGAGGCGCTATGCCCCAAAGGAGGGAGGGAGACAGGGGGTGTGGGGATCTGGATGTAAGCTGAGTGGGATAGGAAGAGAGCCCTACTTTTACTCTTAGCCCTGATTCTACCCTCCGTAATATTTCTAAAAGGTAAAGAACTGGACCTTTGTGGTAAGGAAATTGAGGCAGAGAGGAGAGTCAAGGAAAAGACAGGCTCTTTTGGAACAGTGAGGGACCACAGCCTTCCTGTGGGCTGGAGGTTGTTCACTCAGGAGCTGAAGATAGCAAAGTTGCAGGTCTTGACTCTGGGCTGACTGCAGGTTTTCTGAGATCATAAAAGGAGGGCAGGGCTCTCCAGGAGGCTCTGAGCAAGTGGAATGGCCCTGACCAGGGTTAGGGATGACCCGTGTCTGTCTGTCTCTCTCTCACTCACTCACTCTGTGTGTGTGTGTGTGTGTGTGTGTGTGTGTGTGTGTGTGTGTGTGTGTTTCAATCTTCATTCAGCCCCTTGCCCAACTCACAAACCGTTGCATGGTAGATGGGCGGTACTGTAAACTAAAAAATATCTACAAATACCAGTAAGTACTGTGTCTTCTTGCTGGAGCAAATCTGCCAGTCTAGGGTAGTAACTGGCCTCTTATTTGCTGGATGGAAGTTGTGGAATGGGGGAGGGGCAAAGGTTGAAGTTAGGCTTGTCTTTTGGCAAGTCTCACAAGAGTCAAGTTTTTTTGTTTGTTTGTTTGGGTTTTTCAAGACAGGGTTTCTCGGCTGACTGTCCTGGAACTCACTCTGTAGACCAGGTTGTCCACGAATTCAAAGAGATCCCTGCCTCTGCCTCCTGAGTAGGAGTCAGCTTTTTAAGGAATCGCTTATTAGTGGATGTGAAGGGTGAATAAAAAGAAGAGGGAGTAGAGTCTGACTGGAAGGGTGAAGTGGGGACTATAGGTAGGTCGGGGTGAAGTGGGGACTATAGGTAGGTCGGGGTGTCAGCTGCTGGGGAGGGGGTAGTTCGTGGTGAAGTGGGGACTATAGGTAGGTCGGGGTGTCAGCTGCTGGGGAGGGGGTAGTTTGTGGATCCAAGATTGGCTCTGGGGATGATATTTTTGTTGTTAGGGCTTGATCTGGATATAACAGGATGGTCTGTTGAGGCAGTTGGTCAGTTTGGTTGTCAAGAAGAGAGATATTACTTGTGTTTTCATGTACCCTGTAGTGAAGGATGGCCCCTTGGTGTGGAGGAGACTGCTTCAAGGAGATCCTATATTGCAAGAGAGTTAATAATTGGTCTTCCCTTTGCATCAAGAAGGCCCTTTCTCTCCATGTTAAGTTTTTAGGGTATATTATATTGTAGACATAGCCAGAGTCCGTGTATGTGTTGACCGTGAGGTTAGAAGCAAGTGTGAGAAGCTTGGGTGGAAACTGTCGGGAAGATATAAGGGAGTAGGGGTTTGACTTTTACTATGTGTGTGAAAGACCCCAGTGGTGGGCAGTCTTTCAGGCTAACGAGACCCTCCCAAGGAACAGCGAGATCACTCTTCGGATGCAAACAGCAAGAGGCTTTATTCAGTACACAGGTACCTGGGGCGACTTAGTCTCTCAAAAGACAAAGCGCGCCTGCAGACTGGGGGAAGGTCTTTTTATAGGAAAGAGGGCAGCAGAAGCAGATTACAGAAGCAAATGCGTTGTTAGTGGTCAGTTGGAATGGGGCAAGGGGCATAGGTGGTTTTTCCTTTCCCAGCACAGATGTATGGCAACAGATATCCTGTCCCTCTTTTGTTCTTTCTTTCCTTTTCCAGCACAGATATATGGCAACAGATTTCCTGTTAATTGATGTGCTGTCCTAATCTATAGATATCCTGTTTTGCAGCCAGGGACCCTGACCTCACTCTGCACTTACATTTGTTCGTCAAAAGCTTTGTGAAATGACGTTACAGCAGCTTAAGCTGGGATCTTTCATAGGGGGAGTTGTCTCTTCTGTGAATTGCTGCTATTCTAAGTTGGGCATATGTGCTGACTATGGGCATCCGGGTTCCCTAAGCAAACGGGATGTTCTCATGGGAGCAGGCCAGCTGCGGGTTCTGGGAGGGGGTATCCAGAGGGCCTTCCACTTTTCCTGTTTCTAGTTTGGCTCCTTATCGCTTGGGGCCAGATGGCTGACCGGCTGACCGCAGATATCTTGCCTGGCTTCTCCGCCCTTGTTCTCAAGTCGAACTTCCCTGCTCTAATGTTACTTGTGTTGCTCCAAAGTTTAAGCCTGGCGTTGCTGCTGCTTAGCTGTTTGTCTATACTGTGGGGGTCTTTCAGTGTGCACTTGTGGGAGTTGCCAGGTTTCTTTAAAGATCTGTGCCCTCCTCAAAATGGTGCAACTGGCTTGATGTAATGATGTAAATGAACCACTTGCTCTGACTTATGGGGGAGGACGAACGTTCCTTTATTGCTGTATGCAGGGGGAGGAGACAGCGGCTCACATAGCTGAGGGGGGTAAAGAGCTGCAAGTTCCACAGAAACAAGATAATTATGCTCTCCACATAAAAAAAAAACACCTTTTAGCCCCTTCTGGGTGGCACACTTTTGATTTGGCTTTAAGGCTGTCCCCGCAGCTAGCAGTTTTAAATAAATTCAACTAATTACAATTTGAATTGAGTCTGCTTTTTTTTCTTGGTGTCTTGAACTCCATAACATTTCTGGAGGCTCCAGGATGGGTCCCAAGTGAGAGCAAGTCTGAGGTGGAGTTGGAAGCCTGGGGAGCCCGACTAGAGCTGCCACGAATTTGCTGGTCAGGAATATGCCCTAGACGGGAGCAAGTTCATAACTCGGAGGCCCAGGGCATGTAGCCCTAGACGGGTGAGCACACTTGCAAACTTGAGAGGCCTGGGGAGCCCAGACTGACTACCACAAATTTGCAAGTCGAAAACAAACCACAAGTAAGAATTGCTGACCAACATGCTCTGAAACTCGGACAGATTGATGAGTTGTTCTGTTTTGGAGTTTGGACCTTGGAGAGACATAGAGGAGATTGGGTGCAATGGTAGAACCACTCTCTGGGACAGAAAACACATGCTTCTGCCCTGCTTCTGGTGTTTGAGTGACAGCGACCACTACCTCTGAATTTGTCTGATCTTCTCTGTGTTGACGGTCTGTCTTTTTGTTTCTTTTGCCTGGTGGGCTCGTGTTTCCAGTTTTGTTGTAGGGGTGGGAGTTGGACTGAGCACAGCCAAACTCCCCTGTGCTGCCTGCTGCAGCATTGCAGGGGTTCTGGGAGGCAGACTATGGGACTAAACTCACCGTAGGAGCCCTACACTGTCTAAAGCAGAACGGCCCACTTTTGATACGGAATGGCCAGATGCAGGGTCATTTGACCCTCAGACTGCCAAAAAAGAGTCTGGCAAGTGGTCACCGAATCAATCCTGGCCACCCTGATCAGTTTCCTTACATTGACACTGACTTCCCCTCCTCCAGCCCCCTCTGTGACTGAAATGTGCCCTTGAACAGAGCTCCTCTTGTTTTATTTTTTATTTATTTATTTATTTATTTATTTTTGGTTTTTTTCGAGACAGAGTTTCTCTGTGGTTTTGGAGCCTGTCTTGGAACGAGCTCTTGTAGACCAGGCTGGTCTCGAACTCACAGAGATCTGCCTGCCTCTGCCTCCCAAGTGCTGGGATTAAAGGTGTGCGCCACCACCGCCCGGCCACTCTTGTTTTAGACTAAGTCAGTGAGCTAGAGACTGAGTAAGAACCTTAGTAAAACGTTGACACTCTGTCTTAGCGCCTGCAGAGGAGGAGGCTAGTTCTTCACCTTGAAATCCACATTCAGCGAGCCCAGGACCTGACTGTCTGAAGGGGACTCCACCCGCAGTCCTAAGAATTTAGCCTGATTTGCTCTCACCTTCGCCTGGTTTTGCCCTCAGCTCCACCTGACTGGCAGGCAGGATGATGCTGCGCTCCAGCTGAGGCAGAACCCAGCTGTTCTCCTTCACAGGCCACTGCCAACCGTACCCAGGGAATGGGCCAATGGGAGACAGGCTTGCTTCGGACCTTTCCTAGTCTATGTACCTGTTTCAACCAATGATCTGTGTAAGTGGATGCCACACAAACCTCTTAGAAACCTCAGGCCCTCATCAGTCTGTTAGAAGCCATTTGTTTTCCTTACCCATCACCCCACCTGGCCTGATGGTTTGTTTGCAAGCCGCTTTTAGGTTACGCCTTCTACTTTAAGGAAAGGGACTGGCTCATAATTGAAACTAGGAAGGCGACAATGGACCCAGGGGCCACAGAGCTTGATACAAAACAAAATCCTGCCCTCAACCTTACTAAACACTGACCAAGGTAAGGCGGCAAAGCTCTGGTCAGGCTTTAGTGTCCAGAATGAGAGCAGCTGCTAGAAATGCAGCTAATCCCTCAGAGGTATCTCAAGTAATTCAGAGAAACCAGGGATCTCCTGCTGGGTTCCTGGAGTGTCGCTGAGAAGCTTGCCAGGAGTTCACTCCCATTGCTCCTGGCGTCCCAGAAAGACTGCGGGCTATTAATACTGCTTTTGTCACCCAGCCAGCCCCAAACAGTCACAGAAAGTTACAGAAACTAGAAGGGTTTGAAGGAATGAACAGGTCCCAACTGTTAGAGGAAACTCAAGACTAACCAACACAGGAGTTGGTTCAGAGTAGGGTCCGAGGGAGGCCAAAAGTACCTCAGGCGACCAAATCAGCTCTGAGCAAGCACGGAGAAGGGCTGATGTAGAGAGAAAGGGCACTGGAAAAAAAGAATGCCTAAAGATTCATAAAGAAATAGAAAACTGGTCCTCAGTCTGACAGGATCAGATTGATGGGGCTGGGCATCATACCAACGAGCCCCCAGGAATGAGCACAGGAAAATTAGGGGGCAGAACTCCCCAGTTCCTGGTGGATGTGGGTGCAGTCCATTCAGTGCTCTAGGCCCTGTCACTGAGAACCACTATCTAAGGGGTCACAGGAGTTGACACCTATGCTTGGACCACCACATGAGTAGTGCACCGTGGACGAGGTACTGCGACTCTTTTTGTTTGCCAGATTGTCCGTACCCCTGACTGGTAGACACTTGTAAGAAAACTTGGTGCTACCGTCATATTACCTGGGAATAAAGGCTCTCTGGACCTGGGGAGTCCACACTCAGAAATCCTGGTAACTTACCCCCTAGAAGAATATAAAATGATAGAAAGAAATACAAAACAAACAACAAACCTGATAGATGAGCCTCTCCTAGCTAAAGTTCCCTGGAGTGTGGACAGAGACCAATTCCCCAGGTCTGACCTTACTTATATTGCCTACTGATTATTGTTCAACTCTTGAGATCAGCCTTGCCTGTAGGAGTAAAACAATACCCCATCTCGAGAGCAGCTAAGGAAAGAATGAGCAGGCATTGGAAAGAATCAGCGGCCTTAGAGATGCAGGAAGTTTGGTACCCTGCCACTTGCCCTGAAACACTCCACTACTCCCGTTGTTAAGCCAGGCACCAAAGACTATTGTCCTGCTCAAGATTTAAGGGACGTAAATAAGAGTGAAATTATCCACTCTTTGTACCAAAATCTTATGCTTTTATCAGCCTACTGGGGCCAGGAAAAACTGTCTTAGACCTAAATGATGCCTTTTTCTCTTTGCCTTTGGCACCTGTGAGCCAAAATCTATATTTGCATTTGGATGGACAGACCCTGAGTCAGGGTTCAAATTGACCTGGATTTGACTATTGTATCCCCACTCTAAGGAAACTCAGCATGGACCTACTTGAATACTGCCACCAGCACTCAGAGGGCACCCTCTAGCAGTGTGTGGACGATCTCCTCACTGCACATACTCTGAAAGAGTGGCTACCAAGGAACTGCTTGGACTGCTCCAAGTATCTGCCCAAAAGACAAGCTTGTGCTCCAATAAGGTAACTTATCTGGGGGCTTGCTTAGAGGACAGCCCCCTGTCCTTGGGCAGAATCCAAGCTACTCTGAAAATCCCTGAGCCACAGGATAAAAAGGCAGGTAAGAGAATTCTTGGGTACAGTTGGATACTGCAGACTGCAGATAGCCAACTTTATTGAAATACCAAAGTCTAGGAAATAAAGAAATAACAGTGCCTAGAAGGAAATGGCCCTCTCTGAGCAGGAAGGACAAAGAAAAGGAGGCATTGCAAAAACTCAAGGAAGCTTGGTGTCAGCACCAGGGCTTGGGCTATCTGACAATGCTAAACTTTTCCATTTATTTGTGGATGAACGACTTGAAGTGACAAAAGGCATGCTTACTCAATCTTTGGGACCCTGGAAAAGACCTATTTGTCTAAATGCCTAGACCAGTGAGTGGTTCCCCACCTGTGGGTTGTGACCCCTTCAAGAGTTGAATGATCCTTTCAGAGGGGTATCCTAAAACCATTGGAAAACAGATATTTACATTATGATTCATAACAAAGTTACAGTTATGAAGTAGTGACAAAAAATAATTTTATGGTTGGGAGTCATCACCTCTTGATGAGGAACTGAATTAAAGGGTCGCAGCATTAGAAAGACTGAGAAGCCCTGGCCTAGACCCTGTTGCAGCAGGATGGTTACCCTGCATCTGAGCCATTGCTGCCACTGCATTGCTAAAGAAAACTGATAAGCTGGCCACAGGGCAGGGGTTGGTTGTCACCACTCCCCCACTTCATTGAAATGCTCCTTCCAGGAGCCTCTGGGTACTGGATGTCAAATACATGCCCTACTCAGTACCAGCATCTTTTAGATGTACCTGGTATCCAATTTTCACCTCCATGTTGAACTTAGCACCCCTCCTGCCTGACCCTGAAGAATAGCCACTCCAGGACTGTATCCGATCATCAGCCAGCTGCGATATTGATGAAGACCACCCCCTCCCCAAGGAAGAGGCAGATGCAACTTTATTCACCAGTGGAAGTAGTTATGTATAAGATGGAGTCAGATATGCAGGGGTGGAATGTAGTGACAGTCATATAGGTTATCTGGGCCCAATCTCTGCCTCAAGGGACATCAGCTCAAAAGGCAGAACTGATAACCTTGACGCAGGCATTAAAATGGGGAAGTAGCCACACTGTCAACATCAATCTATACCAATAGTCAATTTGCCTTTGCCACTGCACATAGCCATGGTGTCTTGTACCAAGAATGGGACCTGCTGACCTCTGTGGGGAAAGAGATAAGAAACAGAGACCTCAGCTCCTCTAGCAGCTGTTTGGTTGCTGAGGAAGCTTGCGATAAATCTGTCATCCAGGACACCAAAAAGGGTACTTGGTTGAAACCCGAGGCAACAGATTTGATGATGCCCTGGCAAAAAGAGCAGCCACGGAGCCAGTGGGACCACTACAAACGTTAGGCACTTCCTTGCTTCTCACCCTCTGCCCCAACCAGACCTGTTGGAATAACCCACATATACCAGTGAGGAAGAAAATTGGGCCAGACAGCAGGAGTTCACTAAGACAGAGAACAGGTGGGTTCTTCCAGGGGGGCACTCCATCCTACCAGAAGCCCATTCTCTTGCAGAGTCATCATAGCACACACCTGGGTTCAACCAAATTAAAGGAACTAAACAGGGACAAGTACTTCCTACTCCACCTAGGTGAAAGGGTTAGATTAGCTGGGGGTGCTGTCTGCACCAGCTGAACCTGAGAAGAGGAAAGCCAGCACCCATGGGTGTTTAAGAAAGGGAACATTATCCACGAACACTGGGAACTAGACTTTACTGAAGTTACTCAGACAAGGTTTGGCTACCAGTGTTTGCTAGTTTTTGTAGATTTTTTTTTTCAGAATGGGTAAAGTCAGAAATCACTAATGTAGTTGCTAAGAAGTGTAGTGATATTTCATTTGTATTTTAATAAATAAAGCTTGTCTGAAGATCAGAGAGTAAAGCAGCCCCACTGGTCAGCCTTACAGAGCAGGCAGTGGTGACACACACCTTTCATCCCAGTAGCCACACCAGTTTGCCATAGAAACCAGGCTGTAATGGTACATGCCTTTAATCCCAGCCCTAGGAAGCAATATAAAATGGGGGAAAACATATCTTACAGTCTCATTCTGAGATTCCTGGAGGCAGGATTGCCATTTCGAACTGAGGTAGAGGTAAGAGCCAGTGGCTGGCTGTTTCGCTTTTCTGACCTTCAGATTGAATCTGAATTTCTGTCTCTGGATTTTTTACTAATCATGCTACAAAGAAGCTACCAATGAATATCATTCCCCAATTCAGCCTTCCCTCCTCTGTGGCATCTGACAATGGTACAGCGTTCATGGCCAAAGTGTCTCAGTAAGTGACTAAAATTCTAGGAATATGATTGGAAAGTATACTGCGCCTACAGGCTCCAAAGCTCAGGACAGGTAACTCTAATAGGACTATTAAATATTAATTATGTTCTGGACAGAAACTGGCGAGTGCTGAACCAAATTGCTCCCTTCTGTTATTTTTAGGATCAGGTGCTCCCTGTACCGAGACAAGCTGAAATAATTTAAAATAATATTTGGCTGACTGCCTCCGCTTCTTTCTGCCGAGGGAAGGCCAGAGATTAGTGAAATACCTCATCATGCCTTCAAGACCTTAGAGTCCCTGCAGTAGACAACTAGAGGCACCCAGAGCCATCTATCACCCCACCGCCTGCTCCATCTTTGATTGAACCAGCACACAAGTTCAATCCCAGGGTGATGTGGAATGTCCTTCTGGATACGGGTTGCTTTTATTGGTTGATAAATAAAGCTGTTTCGGCCAGTGGACAGGCAAAATATAGCTAGGTAGGAAGTCCAAACAAAGATCCAGGAAGATGGAGTCAAGGAGACGCCATGTAACCACCGGGGAAGCAAAATGTGAGGTAACAAGCCACAAGCCTCTTGGTAAAATATAAACTAATAGAAATGGGTTAATTTATAGTTAGAGCTGGCCAGTAGGAAGCCTAAGCCATTGGCCACACAATCATAACTGATAATAAACCTCAGAGTGGTTATTTCATGGCTGCAGGGACCCAGTGGGACTGTAGGACAGAGAAAGTCCTCCAGGTACACCAGGGACTTGGTGTGGGTCTGGTGCTTACTCAGCAAGACTCTGGAACCTTCCTGGAAGGACCTGTATGCTGCGATTTTGACGACAGCAACAGCCATCACAGTAGCCGGGACCACAGCTTGAGTCCACCACTCTCCTAAAGGCAGACACAGCCGGCCCCAAGAAAGGTGGCCAGTGAAGGGTAATCCAAGATCCCTAGTGCACTTTAAAGGCCTGACCCTTCTGCACCTTGAACTCAGACTGGTGCTAATACTGGGACTCTTGGGAGGTGACTCCCATTATGTGGCCAACTAAAAGTGTTGACCTCTGGAATTGGGAAATCTTTCAAACCACGGATGGGAAAGTAACAGGCATTTTCCAGATCACCATCTCCTGACTTATGTTTAGATTCAACCTGTGCAGTTTCTTTGACAAAGCAAACTTAAGGCCGAATGATGAACTTACAGTCCAGGTCATCTGGCATTTGGAACCAAAACATGGGAAATAGTCTTCTGGTCCTCACCATTTTATGTGTGTCTGGCTGATGGGCCTAGACATTGTCATAAATAAAACAGAGATAATCACTGCTCCACCCAGGGCTATGAGACTTGAGTCTGACCAGGGTGGGCATGAAATCCACAGATCTCCTTCCAGAGATTACAAACCTAGGAACTGCACTCCCTCCACGTTAAAGATTGAGGCCCAGAATGAATTGACCACCAGACACTGGCTTCCAGGCCAGACCTGGAGATTTGTGATTAAATTTATAAATTATGGAACTAGTCCCAGGTAAAATTCACTATTTAAAAAGGTATTGCCCCACCCAGCCAATTCTACAGCCCCCAGAAAGAGCTGGCTACTTCAGCCAAAGACTAGGATGTCTCCTTGCCCTATTCTCCCTCCCTACACCACTTCACCCAGGGTTATAAGTCAGTCCATACATAATCACAGACTTAACCTCAGCCCCACTCCAGAACACAGTTACAGTTTCATTCCCCACTGATGTCCCTGAGCTTGAGATCTTAAGGTTACTATATAATTGAACACACCATACACTCCTCTGCCTGGGAAGAGAGATTACTAGTTTTGTCTAGACCCAAGCTCTGCTTTCTCTGTGCACATAAGGAAGGACCAATCCCTCCCATCACCCCAACTACTATCCCACCAGAAACAATTAAATTGCAACCCAGAGGAAGCTAAGCTCACTTGCTTAACCTCTTCAACTTATCGTCTCTCAGCTTCCCTTTACCCAAGCTTGTAATGTTTACCTGTATGCCAGCAGGTCTGAACATACTAGGATCTACTTCCTTGCTCCCATAGTGGCATGTAGGCCTGCAAAGTCAGCCTTGCTAGGTGTGTGACAGCTGATCATCTCGAATTAGGGCCACAGGAAGGAGATTTCTCCTCTAACCACTCTTCTCCCCCAAGCAGACAAGTGCACTGGAGAGGAAGAACACGTTTGCCTGCCTGCATGTATAGGACATCCTGACTAGGAGATCCGTCACGGCCTTTTTACGGAAAAGAGAATAGCCATCCCAGTGGTCATAATACCCTCCCCTGACAGCAGGAGTCACTGGTGCAGGGGCCTTGGGAATGCCAGTTTTCATTCTGCAAGACCAGAATGTTAAGGCATCGAGTAGTAAAGTAGAGGAATATATACAGCACCTAAAGGACTTCATGAGCCAGCTAGAAAAAGAACAAGTAGATTTCCTCACGGAGCTGGTGTTACAAAACTGTTGATGACTGCATTTGTTACTCTTGAAGAAAGGAGGACTTTGCACCGTCGTAGGTGAAAAATGCTGGGTTTTTATGTCAATAACTTGGGGTTATCTGGGAAACACTAGCTATGGTTCAGGAAAACTTAGATTCAAGGGCAAAGGAGAAGAAGTGAGGCTTCTAACTGGTACCTTTCTCAGGATTCCCTTGGCTCACAACCCTCCTGCCCTTTAATTGCCATAGCTGAGTTTAGCATTACAATTGGCCCTTGCATTTTATTTTATTTTGGTTTGTCAAGACAGGGTTTCTTTGTGTAGTTTTGACTGTCCTGGAACTCACTGTGTAGACCAGGCAGGCTGACCTTGAACTCACACAGCTCCACCAGGCCCCGCCTCCCTGTGGAATTAAAAAGTGTGCCACCAATGCCCAGCTGGCCCTTGCATTTTAAATTGGTTGCTAACATACATTAAAAGAAGAATCAGCTCTGCTAAAACATTAGCCCTCCAAGTGTAGCATCAACCTGTACCTCAACAGGAACCATTGATTTGACTCATACAGTACAGAGCGAGTGGGGGAATGTAATGGCTAAGGAAATTCTTAGGACCTCCTAGAAGGGACCTGGTACGGAATGGTTAAAATCCCTGTCCTTATCCCCTTCTGCACTGCATGCCTTCGATTAGGCTTGAAAGCTGTGGCCCTGCTACAGTTTTTAATAAGTTCAGCTAATTACAATTTGAATTGAATCTTGAATTACATAACAAAATGAGTGGGGAAGGTGGGGGCGGGCTCCTGTAGGGGATAATCAAAGCTATGGGTGAAGGGGTTGAAAAAAACGGTTGAGTGCCTCCGAGCAAGAATGCTGGGGACCTGATGCTGCAGAGGGGTTATTAGGGAGCAAAGTCGTGGGGGTGAGGAGTGGGCATGGCTTTGATAGGAGGGTGAGACCTAACAAGCACGGAGAAGCTGGGCCCTGGGGGGCAGGGGATGTTATGTAAGGTGCTGTGGCTGAGGTCCTTGAGTTAGTGTGGAATGAGAATGTTTTGGGCGCTATGAAGTGACATTTGTTTGCTTCGATGACAAGCACGCTTCATTGGCTAGGGTCTGGAGCCAAGGTGGCCAGCTTTTGGTGACCATGGGGAGCTGTCTCATGACATATGTCATACACACACCCTTGACAGGTTGCAAAAGCCTCCTTCTGGTTAGTTTGTAAGAAGAGATAAAAGGGTTTGTGTAGATCTGGAGAGGTTGGGGGAGAGGTGTAGGAGAGTGGGTGTGAGTAGGTTTATGGGAGAAAGGAGGGATTGGAGGAATAGGAGTGGTTCTTCCAGGGCACGTTAGTGGCCTCACAAGTTGAGCATCAAGGGAGATGTTGGCCATCCAAATGCAGAAGTTAAAAAGTCCTAGTAATTCAAGCAATTCACCTTTGCTTTGGAGAAGGATATAGTCAAGGAATTCCTTCTCCCTGGCTCCCTGGGTATAATTCTCTTTTTGTGAGATTGAGAGGCCCAGATAAATGACCAAGGATTGGCAGATCTGGGCCTTGTCTTGGGAGACCCTCTATCCCTAAGTGGCCAGAGAGTTGAGAAGGACAGTGTAGTGTTGCAGCGTTGTCTGTGAGGATTGGTTATATAGGAAGAGAAGATTGTCTGTATATTGGAGATGGAAACTAGGGAACAAATTGAGGTTGGTGAGATCCTGCTGTAGGTCCTGCCCAATGAGGGCTGTCTCCAAATCCCTGGGACAAGACTGTTGTTAGCGACATAAATGGAACCATGACTTAGAATAATGTAGTGCTGGCAATCGGAGCCGTGCAGCTCAGATGGGACCTAGGCCCCAGGGCAAGCTCTGATATGTTAATAAACAAACCACAAGGCTGCTCATCTGTAACCAAGACCAGGGTGAGCTTTGCTATGTTAATAAACTAGCTCCAAGATGACACTGATATATTAGTGAACCAGCCCTAAACTGTGAATCCCTCCCTATACAAATGAAATTATAAGGAACACGTGAGACATTGGAAGTGGCCCCTAGGATTGCACTGCCATGCTCCTGAGACATGGCATCTTAAGGACCTTCCAGATTTCCATCAGTGCCATCCTCCTAGCCTGCCACAGCAGAAGACTTCATGGAGGATGAGGGTCGAGCCTGCACAACTTGCAAAGCATCCTAACCAGAGAACATGCCCCAGGAGAACCCTGCCTCCGCAGATTTCTACCCAGCCAGCTGTTCTTCACTTGGTGGAATGTCTGTTTAACTTTTATATCACTTAACATGGTATTATAAGGAATGCTATGTGAGCAAACTCAGCATATTCAAAAGATAAATCATGCATGGATGGTTAATCCCATCGGGTGAGAATAAGACCACAACCACAATTTTGAGCCAAATTTGAAGCAAACTAATTAAATACTGGCCATGATAATGGACTCTAGCCAGCTCCTTTCCGGGGTTCCCAGAAGATGGCCACAAGTCACATGTTACAGAGGCTTATTTATAAAAGCAATCCCATAAGGCCACATATATCCCTCCAGGAACAATAAGGGGCAAGAATATACTTCCTGCCTGCATACATCCTGCTTACATCCAATCGGGCAAGCATACATCCTGATGTGTTTTCTGCCTCCATGCCTCCTGCCCTCCTGGATCAAGGTACATCCAGTGCCGTTGAGTCAAACAAACTTGTTTATGGATCTCTTAGGCACAGGGATTAAAACTTTAAACCTAACTTTGACTCTCACAGGACATTCTGTTGCGCCTCACTGTCTGCAACTGCATCAAGATAAGTTATCAGGTGTGCAAGGTGTTTGGGTCTTCCCTGATGAAGGCAAGAAGGGGGACAGTAAAGAAGACATGACTAAGATTGAACATGGAAAAGAAGGCAGCCAAGGAGGGATGGGAAGAGAGGTGCTTGTCTAGGTTAGTGACCATGGATAGCTTGGTTGATTTTTCCGGAGGTCCTAAACCAGTTGATATTTGATGCCTGGAATAGGAGTGTTGTGAAGGGAGTTGATGGGAGTTAAAAGGTGCTGAAGATGGCAAAGCATAGCACCCCCCTCCTCCCGTGCGGTTCCTAGGATGCAGGAAGCAATTCCCTCCAGGCAACCCAGTGGCAGCTAAGGCCAAGGACCTTATGTGTCCTAAGACTGCTTCTATGGCATCTGTGTACACATTTGGCAATGTTATAGATGATCCTGGCTATAGCAATTCTACTAGTGTACTTGTTCTTCATGTTCTTTTCCCCCTTCCACACCAGTGGCTTCTGAAAATATGGATGTGCTGTACAATAATATGAGTCTTCCTGATCTGACAGAGCGGGCAGGCATTGACGCTGTAAAGCTGGTCATGGGAAAAAACCTGACTGATGAAAGAATCAGAGAAATTTGGGGAAAATGCAGAAATTGATCTTTGTCTGATTATGAAACTTGGCAAAAGAACAGTACTGAAACAGAAAGGAACTTGGTTATGATGAATAAAGTTTCTGAAGAAGCTAGGATTCTGGAGCTCACTGCCTATGGCCTTATAAATCAAAATGATATGTGTTGGGATTGTGAGGAACAAAAATGGGAAAGGTACGACAATGGAGTAAAACCCACTGACCCATGTTTCTGTAATCTGCAGGTAGTTAACCTCTGAGGTGAAAGCCTCAGAAGCTGTTTTATGAGTAACTCAGCTAGGAGTTAAGAATCCAGTGGCTGGCATGGGGCTTGGGACCTGGGGCAATGTGATGATGAATGAGGATGTTTTGACTTCAGAGCATCTTTATACTTCTTGTGAACTGCTTTGCCCAGGTAGTGATTAACCTGTGGCAAAAAAAAAAGAATCATTTTTCTTGTGTAAAATTTACAGGAAAAGACTGAGGTTTGAAGCTTGGGGCAGAGAGAGAGTAGAAGAAGAAGCTGCCCTGCAGCTGAGAACCGGTCAGCTTGCATCAGAACCCTGTGTCCCTGTACTCACTTCGCCTTCCAGAAGTCCCAGATTCTCTGCTGAGGCTGGTCCCCGCAAAAAGGGTTCCTTGCAGTAGCTGTTCAATCAATGATGGCCTTGAGTCTGTAGCACATGGTGGAGGGGAGAGGATATAGATCCTGGACCGTGAAGCTAGAAGGCTTTTTCAAGTTTATGAGGATGGGATTATGATGGATAGCTATTGAAGGGTTCGCGGTGTCCCAGACTCGAGGATTGGCTAAAGACAAGAGGCTATGGGTGGAGGTTTGGGCAGGCTAATGAGAAATATGTTGGATATTTTAGGGAGTATTGCAACTTCTCTTATTGCTTTGTTAAAAAATAAAATTCAGGAGTTAAATATTAGGGAAATAAACCTGAGAGATCCACAGAGCAATGGAGAAACAATCACCCACTCTCTTCATCACCTTTTTTGCTGGAAAAAACACCACACATCTCCTTAGGCCCCTCCTCCTGCCCCCTCTGTGTCCCTCTAGCTTCCTCTCAATCCACTAGAAAACTCTATGGTCCACTCTGGTCAGTTTAGTATGGACTCTGCCTTTCAAACGGAGGTCCGATTCTACTGGCAGTCTCAGAACAGCAGCACAAACAAATCCCTCACGACAAGGTGGTGGGGGGGGGCAGATTATGTACAGAAACTTTAAGCTTAGAGAAGTGATATGGGATTCCCCTCTGTATGCTGCGAATATGTTTTTACTATTATTGGTTAATAAAGAATCTGCTTTGGGCCTATAGACAAGGCAGAATAGAGCAAGGCAGGAATTCCAAACAGAGATGCTGGGAGAAAGTAGGTGGAGTCAGGGAGATGCCACGTAGCTGCTGAAGGAGAAAGACACAAGCTGTCAGTCGGAACCTTACCAGTAAACCACAAGCCTCTTTGTAAAATATAAAATAATAAGGGCTGGAGAGATGGCTCAGCGGTTAAGAGCATTGCCTGCTCTTCCAAAGATCCTGAGTTCAATTCCCAGCAACCACATGGTGACTCACAACCATCTGTAATGAGGTCTGGTGCCCTCTTCTGGCCTTCAGGCACACAGACAGAATATTGTATGCATAATAAATAAATAAAATAATAGAAATGGGTTAATTTAAGATAAAGGAGCTAGCTGGCAATATGCCTAAGTGATTGGCCAAGCAGTGTTGTAATTAATATAGTTTCTGTGTGATTATTTTGGGTCTGGTTGGCTGGGAACAGAATGAATAGTCTCAGCCTATAGAGTGGCACCCAATGAACGTTTGGGGCTGATGCCCACCACTCACTTCCAGTTCGGGTGTTTGTGTGCCCACTTGGGGTCTGGAGGAAAGTAGCTGAGACCATGCCTGCAGCTCAGCGCTCCTTGCCTGGGCAGCTCATGGGATTGGGTCTGCTAGGAGTGCATAGGCAGTAGAGTATGGCAGATTCTCACCACCATACACAGAGATATTTCCAGGTCATGCAGTGTGCTGTATGACAGACTTAGCTTTTACTCAGATAAAAAGGGTTTATATGCTGCACGGTGCTACCCAGAGTTGAGGTGCCAAATACGGTTCCCACCTGACTGTCCCAGAGTTGGCGGTAGGGTACCTCTGTCATATTGAAAGTCGGAGAGAGGCAAAGCCAGCATCCAGGGATGGTTCAATCACACTGCTTACCATTTTAAAGACTCCTGGTCATAAAATAATTACAGATATTCAGTAAAGACAGATTCAGATAAAAAGACTTCTAAATGGGCCATGTAGGCTTGGGAGAGAAGAAATAGTTATTTTTAAAAAGTAAATGGTTTTAAAAAAAATAAAGCAAAGTCTTTTAAAAAAAACACAGTTCAGACAGTCATAGATTAAAGGAGTAAAGAAAAATATGCTATGTAAATATGGAATATACACAGAAAGTATGGATTATGTATATTATTGTGTTTTCTTTTAATTTTTTGACTGTTAATGAGCCAAGTACAGAGAGACATTTCATTGTACAGGCTGCTAAACTAAACCAACATATATACTTTAAAATATATGTTGACTTCAAAATTTGGGGCTACGGCTATGTTACTTTGAGAAAGAAGTTCTGCTTTTGTTTCCACAGAAGATGAGAACCTGTGGATTTCTTCTAGGCTAATGTGGTTTGATGGAACAAGACTCGCTGAAAGGTCTCTGTAAACCCCTAAAATACTTTGCCCAACAAAAACAGGAAGCAGTTTGAAGAGAACTATGCCCAAATTCTCTAAATTATTGCTTGTAAATGTATGTTTTCATTTAAAGGGGGATATGCTATAGAGATGAATACTTTGCATTGGTACGGATCTTGGTTTATTGATAAAAATTTAAGGTCAATTTTGTTATATGTATTTCTGCTCTTATTTAAGGTATTGTGTTTGTGCAGCTCATTTAAAAATGTAATGTATAGTTAAGAAATGCAGGTTAACAGTCATCAATAATAGTCAAACTTGTAGTCATGTAGTTAGGTTTTCTAGATGTACAGAGATAAGTTTCAGATGGATAGTTATTCTTCAACCCTTTCAAAGACTAACAGAATATGGCATTTTACATGTTTTAAGATCTTAGAACTTTTCAGAACAATGAAACACATTTGCTCCTGGCAGCACCAGTCTACTTCAAGAATATGATGAGCTTTGAAGAGGCTCCTAATTGAGTTTGTAAGCCATTTGGGCCAGAAACTGCTCTTTGTCTGGACTGCTTGATGGCATGCTGTATGAATTGGACATGCAGGACCCACAGAAAAATGTTTGCTGTACTTGCCTAAAGGTGAGACAGTCCTTCAGGTTTCCTGGTTCATTAAAGAACTGCCAGAGGGCTGGAGAGATGGCTCAGTGGTTAAGAGCATTGCCTGTTCTTCCAAAGGTCCTAAGTTCAATTCCCGGCAACCACATGGTGGCTCACAACCATCTGTAATGACGTCTGATGCCCTCTTCTGGCCTGCAGACATACACACAGACAGAATATTGTATACATAATAATAAATAAATATAAAAAATAAAAATAAAAAAATAAAGAACTGCCAGACATTTTGCATGACACAGAAGAAAGCATATGATGAACTTTACCATTACAAAGCAAAACAGATGTTCAAATTTCCTGCTTCATGGAAAAGTCTGCCAGATACTATGGGCCTGTAAGCTGAAGGTGGATGTCCCAATGTTATAGAAGAACTTTGGGTGACTGTCCAGGCAACAGTCTCTGTCAATTCTAGAGTTTTGGAAGTTGTTTACAATACACTTCCTGTTTACTTAGGTAATATTATATCCTTCTGTAGTCTTTGATGGAATTGAAAAATAGATAGTTATAATTATAGTTTTCCTTAGCTAAGATAAAAGGTAAAATATATGTAAATAGTGTAACTGTAATTTTTGCTTGATGCCTATTTGTTATATGTAATTTTACTATGTTAAAGTTAAAACCTTCCTTTTTATTTAGAAAGAAAAGGGGAGGTGCTGTGGGATTCCCCTCTGTACTGTGAATATGTTTTATTACCATTGGTTAATAAAGAATCTGCTCTAGGCCTATAGACAGGGAAGAATAGAGCAAGGCAGGAATTTTAAATAAAGATGCTGGGAGAAAGTAGGTGGAGTCAGGGAGATGCCATATAGCTGCCTAAGGAGAAATATGTAAGCCTCCAGTCAGAACCTTAGCAGTAAACCATGAGTCTCATGGTCAAATACAAAATAATGGAAATGTGTTAGTTTAAGATATAGGAGCTAGCTGGAAATATGCCTAAATGATTAGCCAAGCAGTGTTGTAATTAATATAGTTTCTGTCTGATTATTTCAGGTCTGGGCAGCCAGGAATGAACAAGCAGTCTCTGCCTACAAAGAAGAAATCATAGCTTAGTGTTGGGGTAGGCACTGAGATATTAGGATAAAAGACTGAGTAAGGATTGCATCGTGTTGCCAAACTAGCAGACCCAGTTAGGCCTATGGAGTAGATTTTAGAGACACCTGACTGTTACTGTTAAATTAGTTGTTTAGTGCCCGGTGCCATTTACTGGAAAAGAAGCTCCTGTATCCAGTATGAAAGAGATTTTTTTTTCAGCCATTGTATCATTATTCACCCTGATGAGCCAAGGTGGGTTCAGTTGGGGGGCTGAGAACCCAGACCTCTTTACTGGGCCAAAGGGGTGGCCAAAGGATTTCAACAGAGGTTAGAGGGGGTGTCAGTGCAACCTGATGGACAGTTCGTCTTCTAGTGATGCCATTGTCCACAGCTTGGACAGCCTTGGCAGGGGCTAGGACATTTATTAGCCCAGTGGTCAGTTTGATTGCATCAAAAACAGGGGTGGGGGTACCTCACCTTCTTGGAACAGTGAGTCACAGGGTGGACTAGATGGGCTGGGATTTAAGAGTTGCGACCAGGAATTGAAAGCTGGGTTGATGTCCTCGCCTCTCCTTTTCACGCTCCCTTTCTTTCCTCTGCCCTGCTTGTGCATATACTCACACAGACATGTATGCATGCACCACACATGCAGGAAAGGAGTGGGTGGAACACTGTAAGAACCAGAATTAGAGGACCTCTGCATCAAAACAGCATTTTCTGGCTATGCCTGGGCTCTTGCATACACGGACCCACAGCTGTTGTGAGTGCATACATCAGAAGACTTGGTAAGATCAAGCTGGCCAGAAGCCCACTGTGGGTGGAGGAGGTGGTCATGAAGTCCCACCCATAGCTGAGGAGCTGTTGGCAACTGATGGCTGCTGGCGGAGGAAGAATACATTTTCTTCAGGGATGGGAGTCCTGGAAAGCTATTCATGTTCCAGTTAGATGATTCTACACTCACGCACATATAGGCAACACGACATGGATTCGGTGGGTTTTTAAAAATAATGAGGTTGGAAGGGAAAGTGGTGGTGGAGGAGATATGGGCAGAATTGGAGGGAAAGGAATGGGGTGGATTTGATCAAAGTACATTTATATGAATGTGTAAAATTCTCTAATGATATTTTTTTAAAGAAATAACCTTAAGCTGGTGTTGTAGCTCAGTAGTAGAGCACTTGCCTGGCAGGCACGATATCCTATGATTAATCTGCCTCCCCAAAAGTAGCCTTGTCTTCCCTGGAGGAATAGCTTTCCCTTGATTCACTTAGACATGGAATGTAAACAAAGTCCTGATATTGGGAAACCAGGAGCATTAATTATACAGGAGTGTCTCCTCGAAGAAGGAAATACCAGTTTTCCATCCAGAAGACTGGGAGTGATATTGTTAATGGCCTGGTGACCTTTGCTATCTGTAGAGGCAGACCCCACCCAAATCCCCCAGAATGTTTATCCCAGATTCTCCCCCACTAGACCTTTATCTTTAGCTCCCACTGAATAGAACCCATCCTTAGGAGAAATGTCAAATGTACTTTATAGCCTGCTGACCTCTATACAACATGTAGCTACCATCAAGTGTAACACGAATAATAAAAACCCGGAGACAGATATTGGAGTTCAATCTGAAGATCAGAAAAGCAAAACAGCGAAGCCACTAGAGAGCTCTTACCTCTATGACATCTTCAGACTGAAAGAGAGTGAGTTCCTGCCTCATCCCACCTTATATTCTTCTAGAATGCTGAGATTAAAGGCGAGCACCACCACTGCCTGGACTGTGTGGCTGACTAGTGTGGTTGTTCTGCATTCTGGTCTTCAGGCAAGCTTTAGTTATTAAAATTCAAATGAAATATGACTACACTTAAGCTTGTTTCACCTGGAATTGGAATGATTGTTGCCTGGAAACTTTCTCCAAATTTTGCTATATTTAAATACGCTGACAATAAACTGCCTGGCATCAGACTCCTGAAGTTTGATCCAGCCTAAGTCAGGCTGAACCGAGTTTTCATTCTCACCTCTTTGCGGATTGTTTTCCCTACCTGCCATGATGCCTTCAGGGACCACCTCATCCTGCTACCTCCACCTTCTCCCTTTTGTGGCATCTGTAACTTTCCTTTTCACATGGAATTGTAAAATCTAAGGAAGGGCAAGTCCAATGCTTCCTCCTTTTTTTCTTATCATTGTTTTTCACTCGTACAATCCATGGATATGAAGCTGATTTCCAGGGGAAAAGAGAGAACCTTTGGATTCAATGAGCAAAAGATGGTTTATTGTAGTACAGTGCATTTGTCAGAACAACTGTAGACAATTAGTGACCAGGAACTTCTCCAATGGAAGCAGCTTGGGGAAGGGACACTGCAGTGCAAGAGATGCTGTGGTGGTTTTGAATGGAATGTAATTGGAACCCATGCCCTCCCAGCCAGGCTCTCCTTGCAAAACGCTGAATTCACTCACCAAGCCTTTATAGCTCTCCCATGGCAAACAGATATCTCCACAAATGGCTACTAAACCTTTGTGATGATCATACACACGGAGCTATGTGGAAAGAAAGGAAATAAAGACATTAAACAGCCAGTGGAAATATTAACCATGCTCGAGGAAGCTGCCTAACTGGTCCAGGTAGCTCTCCTACACTGTGCGGAGAATACCCAGTGATTGACTCCTACTTGGGTAAAGGAAATCAAAGAGCTGACAAGCCAAGTCTTCCAGGGGAAATAATTTATTCAGGCTCTGATACTGATACTGGCTAATATCAGGCTTTGGTGGCCACCTCCAGAGTCCTTGTGTCCAGGAATTTGAACATTGATAGGACAGCATGTACACTTACAGGAAAGCAAAGCAAGACAGTTCATTATGAAAATATAGGCTTGCGCCTTTAAGCCCAGCACTTGGGAGGCAGATGCAGGCAGATCTCTATGAGTTTGAGGCCAGCCTGGTCTACAAGAGCTAGTTCTAGGACAGGCTCCAAAGCTACAGAGAAACCACGTCTCAAAAAAAATTAATAATAATAAAAAAGGACTGAAGAGATGGCTCAATGGTTAAGATCATTGCCTGCTCTTCCAAAGATCCTGAGTTCAATTCCTGGCAACCACATGGTGGCTCACAACCATCTGTAATGAGGTCTGGTGCCCTCTTCTGGCCTGCAGACATACACACAGACAGAATATTGTATACATAACAAACAAACAAATAAATAAATAAATATCAAGAAAAAAGAAAATATAGGCTTGTAAACGAGGAAGTGGGGTAGAGCATGGAGAAAGTTTAACAGCTCAAAGGGCCCTACTGTACAAAGAGCTAGGGGTTTTATGCTGCCGTATTGGGGTCTATCTGGCTCATTTATATAACATGGGCTTTTCTGTACCTGCTCTAATCTGTTGCATGTAGTTCTCTGTTTTATATATCACTCACATCTTTTTGGTTTGGGTTTTGGTTTTTTGAGACAGGGTCTTTTTGTAGCCCTGTCTATCCAGAAACTATATAGTCCAGGCTGGCCTAGAACTACAGAGATCTGCCTCCTGAGTGCTGGAATCAAAGGCATGCACCACTATACTCATCGCTAGCATCTTTTTTTTAATTATTTTTTTAAGAATTGAATATCCCATTTATTAATTTATAAACTGTAAGAAAAGTGAGATGGCCTTTCCCTCCTTGGCAAACCTCACACTGGAAAAGGAAAATGCATTAATACACATATTACAGAAACATCATGGAAATCCAAAAAGACATAATTCATTCTGAGTTCAACACAGCGTCAGGGACACCCACAGAGACTTCTGTGGTGCCAGGTCTCAGTGTCTTCCCCAGGGAGGAAACCCACCAGACCACCTTATCAAGGTGCCCTTCCCACTGTGGTGATGGGCTCTGAACATCTGCAATCCAACAAGCAAGGCAGATGGGACTGCCCTGAGGCTGGCATTGTGAATGAACTAACCTCAGATATAAAACCCCAATTAATCTGGACGGGGCGGTGGTGGAGAGCTTCTTTAATCCCAGCACTCTGGAGGCAGAGACAGGTGGATCTCTGTGAGTTCAAGGACAGGCTCCAAAGCTACAAAGAAACCCTGTCTCAAAAAAACCAAAACCAAAACCAAAAAAACAAAACAAAAAACACAACCCTCTAATTAATCAAAAGCACAAGTACCCAACAAACCAGGAGTTAAGGACTGGGGCGCCATGACACACTTGTCAGCTAAGTGCTTAGAGATGGAGACAGAGGCATGAAGGACTCTAAGAAGAAAGCTAAGAGTTGGAAGATCAGTCCGGGAGCCTTAGTGGAGATGTCTTCAGGTGAGCTTCGTGGCACATGCTTTTAATTCCAGCACTCAAGAGGCAGGGACAGAGATCTCTGAGTTCGAGGTCAGCATGATCGATATTATGAGACCTGTCTCAAAAACAATAACAACAACAAAAAACAAACAAACAACCCCCCCCAAACTAGTGCCTTGATTGCCAAAGAAAACATGTCACAATCCTTGGGTACCACCATTGGCCTGCTGTGCCCACACCAGAACCCTTATTTCTGTGAACCAAAAGGTTCTCCTTGCATTGCCACACTGGCCTTGAATTCACAGGCTTGGGAGACCCTCCTGCCCTGGCTTCCTGAGCAGCTAGGACCCTAGGAGTAGGTCACTAGGATGAGTCCCCAAACGTTTTGTTTATGAGGCAGTCTTATTATGTAGCCCAGATTGGCGTCAAACTCATGTCCATCCTCCTGGCTCAGCCCCTGGATGTATTCCTGCAGGCCAGGTCCCTAAAACCGATCTTTTTCTTGAGATAGGCTCTCATGTGGTCCAGGCTAGTCTGGAACTATGTAGGTGAGGACCCTGACCTTGCTTCCGAGTGCTGGAAAGGTAGGCCCGCACCACTATGTTGCTTTCTGTGATGCTCGAGAACGTAGCCACCAACACATGCACGCGGAGCAGGCACTTCGCCATCCCAGCCTCAACTGACTCTTAACTAAAAACTTAAGATCGGCCGGCTGTCCCATCCACTGGACATCTTCTCACTGACACGCGACACTATATTTGGAGTGTAGATTTCATCTTCTGCTACTCTGGCTGCAGCTTCAAGATGTTTCAGCATTACCTTGCTACCACTGAGCTCCAAGGGACTGCTCCAGTAACAAACATCCCACATTTTGAAATGAATCAAGATGGTTTCCACCCACTGGCTAGCCTGGTGCAGTGCCTGCCAGGACCTAGGCTCCAAAGCTTCTCCAGGGAAACTTGAGGTTCTGGGGAAATTGCCATCACCATCATCCTGCCTTCTGTAACATCAGAAGGGTGTGGGTGCAACCAAGGTTAACACTGGCCACCCCTTCTGGAGTCCAAGCGCCACTCAGACTGAGAGTGGAGGGCTGTGTCCTGCTCTGACACTCACAGGCAGAGGAAGGCCACACCAATCACTGATGAACCGATGGTCACTGTAGGCACCCACGTCAGCAGCACTAAAGTGCAAGTGGCTTACTGCTGTGGAGCATCCTGGAGCACTGCTGCTGAGGACACGTAATGGCACCTGTGTCAGCTCTCCATAACTCTGGACTACAGCCCCGCTGTCCTCTCCTTGAAGCCCCAGATGCCACCTCCTAATAGCTTCCAGGACTGCAGGCACAGCAATGCCAGTTCTGCAGAGTGGGTCCCTGTTGTCACCAGAATTTCAGATCAGACCTCTGCCATGTACTGGGGGCACCTCTGTGCACCAAAGCAGAGCATGGCCTCTGAGCAGAAGAGTGAACCAGGATCAGAGCCATGTTGTGGTCATGTCCCACAGCCCATCAGGCTCTAGGGCTCCCCTGCTGGCCTGTTACGCGTCGGGCGGTCGTCCGGCGGGAAGGGGGCGGCCGCTTGGGCAGGATGGCGGCGGCGGCAGCCGCGAGTCCCGGCGTGGGCGCGGGGGGTGGCGGCGGGGCGCGCGAGGGCGCGCGGGTGGCGGCGCTGTGTCTGCTGTGGTACGCGCTGAGCGCGGGCGGCAACGTGGTCAACAAGGTGATCCTGAGCGCCTTCCCATTCCCGGTCACCCTGTCGCTGTGCCACATCCTGGCCCTGTGCGCCGGGCTCCGGCCGCTGCTGCGCGCCTGGCTCGTGCCGCCCGCGCCGCCCGTGTCGGGCCCGGGCCCCGGCCCGCGCCGACGTCCGGCCCGCTGCTGCCGCCGCGCTTCTACCCGCGCTATGTGCTGCCGCTCGCCTTCGGCAAGTACTTCGCGTCGGTGTCGGCGCACGTTAGCATCTGGAAGGTGCCAGTGTCCTATGCTCACACCGTCAAGGCCACCATGCCCATCTGGGTGGTCCTCCTGTCTCGGATCATCATGAAGGAAAAACAGAGCACCAAGGTGTACCTGTCACTGGTCCCTATCATCAGTGGAGTCCTGCTGGCCACTGTTACAGAGCTGTCTTTCGACGTGTGGGGGCTGGTCAGTGCCCTGGCAGCCACGCTCTGCTTCTCCCTTCAGAGCATCTTCTCCAAAAAGGTGTTGAGGGACTCCAGGATCCACCACCTGCGACTGCTCAACATCCTGGGCTGCCACGCCGTGTTCTTCATGATCCCCACGTGGGTTCTCGTGGACCTCTCCACCTTCCTGGTCAGCAGCCACCTGGCCTATGTGTCTCAGTGGCCCTGGACACTGCTGCTCTTGGCAGTCAGTGGATTCTGCAACTTTGCACAGAATGTCATCGCCTTTAGTATCCTCAACCTCATCAGCCCACTCAGCTACTCAGTGGTCAACACCACCAAGAGGATCATGGTCATCACTGTGTCCCTCATCATGCCACGCAATCCAGTGACCAGCACCAATGTGCTAGGCATGATGACTGCCATCCTGGGGGTCTTTCTGTACAACAAGACCAAGTATGACAGAACCAGCAGGCTCGGCGCCACATCCTCCCTGTCTCTCCGTCAGACCTGAGCAGCAGAGAGCATCTGCGGAGCCCGATAGAGAAGCCCCACAATGGTACACTGTTTCCTCAGCAGGGTGACTTCCAGTATGGCAACATTCTCCTCACAGACCATTTTCAGTACGGCCACCAGAGCCACCCGAACTCCTATGCCCTCAGCCGCCATGACGTGTAGGTGTCATCAGGCCAAGCTTCCTGCACCACCTCTGTAAGTCCAGCAGCCTGGTTAAAAATCATTTTATTTTAAGATTTATTTTTTATTTATTATGTACACAGTGTTCTGCCTGCATGTATGCCTGCAGACCAGAAGAAGGCGCCAAATCTCATTATAGGTGGTTGTGAGCCACTATGTGGTCCCTGGGAATTGAACTCAGGACTTGTGGAAGAGCAGTCAGTGTTCTTAACGTCTGAGCCATCTCTCCAGCCCCACAGCGCTAGCATATTAAATAGCCCCCCAAAGTATGTGTTTTAATGTCACAATAAACACTGGAGTACCTCTGTTCTTGTGTCACTAGTGTAAGATGTTTTAGTTGGCCTGGAAAGGGGAATGTCTTACTGTTTTGTTGCTGTGATGAAACACCATGACCAAGGCAGCTTTTAAAGGAAGTGTTTAACCGGAGGTTTGCTTACAGTTTCAGAGGGTTAGTCTATGACCATCATGGCTGACGGGGAATGTGGTGGTGGGCGGGGAATGTGGTGGCGGGCAGGCAGGCCTGCACCATGTGGGTGCAGTAGCTGAGAGCTCCCATCTGATCTGCAAATAGCAGGCAAGACCACCCCGCAGTGGCACACCTTCTCCAACAAGGCCACACACTTCCTAATTCTTCCCAAACAGCTCAGGGAATCAAGCGGTCAAACATATGAACCTACGGCGGGTATTCTCATTTAAATGATTGTAGGGGTTTATAATCTTTTTCTTTGCCAACTTGTTTTTTCATATGCCAATTCTGGAAGGTTTGTACAGGGCCTTCAGGACGTCACTCTCTGCCGTATTCCCTTTCCTTAATATCCCACTTAGACTGTGGGACCCTCACCCCTTGTTCTCAAAGGGTCGAGAAGAAATTTCCTAGCAGAATGTTTTCCCAGGAAGATAGTGGCCTTCCCCTCTCCCACTCGGGAGATTCCGAGCCCAAGGTCACTTTGCTCAGCCCAGCCAGCCACCTGGTACAAGCTGATAAAGATGGCCTAACTCAAGAACAGTGGCCTTGCTCTAAAAACAAGGAAAAAGCTGACTTAGCAGAATGGGAGGGAGCAAAAAGTCCTTGTACCCGTGCCAAAGCATCTTCAAAGTGTCTCTTTGTAGTTATGCCTTAAAAAGCTTATCCCACAGAGGAGATACAACTCCTCTCTATCTCGCTGTAACGGGGATGGAGATGAGTTCCAAACATGTTTGTATTATGCTGATTAAACCTTGCTTATTACAGTCTGGGCCTCTCTGGTGGTCTCTCTCTGGGGGTGGTAATCTGGGCACAACAAGACTTGGCTAAGTTCAACCCCTCATTGCATGGAATGGGATGAGTTTCTCTAGCATGGAATTTTAACTCATTCTGAAAATTTAGTGCCATAGTGGTTGTACTTCCTAAAGCTCCAATACAGCCAATTTTAAACCAGTTCCTTGAAGGAGTGTACTATGGAGTGGCTAGATTAACAGGCCTAACGTGTCGGAGCTTCTCCCTTTGCCCCACTTCCAGCATTCATTGACTGCCTATAAATACTTTGCTGATAAAAAAAGGGAGGTTTTTGACCTTTAGGGCTTAAAGCCTGGGTTGTTTGGAAAGTGCTTATTTCTTTGGTTTTGTTTGAAAAATACTTCTTAGTCTTTGGCTTTTTTCTTTTTTCTTTTTTTTCCAAAGATTTATTTATTAATGATGTATACAGCATTCTACTTGCATGTGTCCCTGAAGGCCGGAAGAGGGCACCAGATCTCATTACAGATGGCTGTGAGCCATCATGTGGTTGCTGGGAATTGAACTCAGAACCTCTGGAAGAAGAGTCAGTGCTCTTAACCTCTGAGCCATATCTCCAGCCTCTTTTTTCTTTTTCTTTCTTTTGGGTTTGTTGTTGTTCTTTGGGAACCTGACAGGGTCTGTGTGGGATAATCACACAGATGTGTACAAGTGGAACTTTTACCTCTGCATCTGAGGCCTAAATAACCATTTAGACCTGAAACAGGTTACATTGTTCTTCCAGGTGGTTGAAAATAACCTGTCCTTCTCCCTTTGAGGCTCAGGTAGCTTTTCTTTTTCTTTCTTTCTTTCTTTCTTTTTTTTTTTTTGGTTTTTCGAGACAGGGTTTCTCTGTGGTTTTCAGGTAGCTTTTCTGATTGTTATGGGGAAATTAATTATTGTATGATAAATTTCAAAAGGTTACAATTCTCAGGAAATTTGAATGTTGGTTTTTTTGAAACAAGTTTGTTTGGTCTGGCATTTGCCTTACTGTGTTTAAATTTCTAAGATGGAGGCTGGAGAGATGGCTCAGCTGTTCAGACCGCTGGCTGCTCTTCCAGAGTAGATGGGTTTGATTCTTACTACCTAATATGGCAACTTGATGAAGGACGCTAAAAAAGAAATCCCACACTAGCTCAGAATTGAGTATAATAATATTTATTTAGGGGTAGACTCGCAGCTGAAATCCTCTGCACCAACATGGAACAGCAACCAATTCCAGCAACTGGAAGAGAGAGAGAAAGAGAGAGAGAGAGAGAGAGACAGAGAGAGAGAGAGAGAGAGATTTAATAGCACCCCTTGTCATGCTATCTACAAGGTAAACCACAAGCATTCTAAAAGGAAGTGACCCAAATTCCAAATGTGAAATAAATTTTTTTTTTTTTTGGTTTTTCGAGACAGGGTTTCTCTGTAGCTTTGGAGCCTGTCCTGGAACTCCCTTGGTAGACCAGGCTGGCCTCAAACTCACAGAGATCCGCCTGCCTCTGCCTCCCAAGTGCTGGGATTACAGGCGTGCGCCACCACCGCCCGGCTGTGAAAAAATATTTAAACTATGCTTAACCCTAGTTAAGTTCAGTGGCCCCAAATCAATAAATACACAAATAAATAAATAAAACAATAGAAAAAGAGGTACAAGAGTAGGAGAAGGAAGGATTCAGTGGGAGTCAGATGAGAGAACACAAAACACAGTACATACATTTATAAAATTGTCAAAGAATTGAGCAAATACAGGTGTTGGCCAGTGGTAGTGCACACCTTTGATCCCAGCACTAGGGAGTCTGAGGCAGGAGAATCTCTTTGAGTTTGAGTGCAGCCCTGGTCTACTGGTGTGGGAAGTAACTTAAAGGCTATTGGCTTCTGGAATTCCTACAGCAGCAACTCACAATGATCTACAACTCTTATTGTGGGGGTTCCTATACCCTTTTCTGGCCTCCACAAAAACCAGGCTCACAAGTGGTAAGCAAACATACATCCAGGCAAAACACCTATCTATTCTTTTTAAAAATTTAAATACTTTTAAAATTTTTTAAATTTCTAAGACAGATGGTGATAGGTTTTTCTGACGCAGCAAGCCAGATCAAGATAAATTAAAAAGTAAAAGACCACGTTTATTTCGGCAAAGCACTCCTAGGTGACCCTCCAACCCCCAGAGATGGAGGTGGGGGGGGATGGGGCAGGAGAAAAACCACGTGGCTCGTCTAAAGGAGGGGTCTTAAATACCCTGCAGGTGGTGGGGGGCGTGTCCTCCAAAAGCTTTGTGCACAGTTATGGTGTGCTTTTAGGCACCGTCTTGAGCTGCTGGCAACTTGGGGGGGAGGAGCCTCTGCCACTGCCAAGAATGCAGAACTGGGCTTTTGGCGGCTTTTTTGAGGGGGTGAGGTTTGGAGAGAGAGAATGGGGTTGGGGGGTGGCTGAGCTAGAGATTCCAGGCGAATAGATGGTAAGCTTTCAATAGGTAGATAGATGACTTACTAAGAAGGATCTGATACATTGAATATGACCTATATTAGATTCTGGTGAAAGATGTATACCTGAAGGTTCTTAACATTATATTAATTTATGAGTAGAATCATTTTTAGCAAAAATAAGTGGGCAAATGGAATGAAAATTTTTATGTAGAAGTTTTTATGTTATTGCAGAATGAAGATTCTAAGAACGAGCTAAACTTCTGCTGTTTCAATTTTTTTGTTGTTGTTTTGTTTTGTTTTGTTTTTTCGAGACAGGGTTTCTCTGTGGCTTTGGAGCCTGTCCTGGAACTAGCTCTGTAGACCAGGCTGGTCTCGAACTCACAGAGATCCGCCTGCCTCTGCCTCCCGAGTGCTGGGATTAAAGGCGTGCGCCACCACCGCCCGGCTTGCTGTTTCAATTTTTATTGTTACTGGTTTTATAATGCTCCAAGTCCATCCCTAGTTTGTATTGAACTCACAGCACCTTCTAATCCCATAGGGAAGGAGGAGGTGACTGTAGCTGTTTCCTCTATCATAAGAGAGGGAAACAGGAAAATTCTACCACTCTTAAGACCCGACAGTTGGCCTAGTGAGCATCCATCCTACTGGAGAGAAGGGAGACACTCTTTAAGGTATTAGCTGGTTTGAGGTCTGAATGAGTGTGGTTAGCCTACAGAATGTTACGAGGCTTTATTTAGTTCATTCTCAGCCTGAGAGTTGCTAAAGGAAAGCTCTATCCCACCTCTGTGAAATCGTCTACAGAAAAGGACTGGTTTGTCTTTACTTTTGCTGCTCATTGCCCCAGGGGGGTCATTTAAGCTCTTTTCAATGTTGTACTTCCTTCACAGATGGAAAGCTTAACCATAGGCAGAACCATTGAAGAGGCTTGGTACCTCCATCAGGAGCATGCCACACACACTCAGATCTTAGAGATGCTCTTACATCAGTAGAACTTACCTGAAACCCAGACACAATGTCATCATCATAAGCGGTTTACCCTACAGGAGAAAAGGGGACGGTGCAACTAAGCCAGGGAACTAAAACAAAATACATGCAGTACAAGAAAAATTCCTCTTCATTTTTAGGAAAAAAACCTGTCAAATTTACTGACAATTACATGAATGTTGTTCAGAAACTCTAGAGGATATGAGAATGGGTAATATGACCACTATAAGACAAGAATGTCAGTCAAGCAGTGGTGGCGTACATCTTTAATCCCAGCACTCCTGCGTCAGAGGCAGGTGAATCTCTGTGAGTTTGAGACCAGCCTAGTCTACAGAGTGAGTTCCAGGACAGCTAGGGCTCTTACACAGAGAAACCCTGTCTCAAAAAACCAAAAAAAAAAAGTACTCATTGCTCTTGAGGGGAATTGGGTTTGGCTCCCTGTTGGGGAATATTATACTAAGGTTGTTACTTTTGTTTATGTTGCATTTGTTTAACTCTGTGAAGCTGTGACACTGTACCTGTCTAGAACACCTGATGGTCTACTAAAGAGCTGAATGGCCAATAGTGAGACAGGAGAGAGGAATAGGCGGGAATGGCAAGCAGAAAGAATATATAGAAGGAAAAATCTGGAAGGAAGAGAAGGGGCCAGCCATCCAGCTACACAGTAACCCACAGAGTAAGATTTACAGAAGTAAGAGAATGGGAAAAGCCCAGAGGCAAAAGGTAGACAGGATAATGTAAGTTAAGAAATGCTGGCAAGAAACAAGCCAAGCTAAGACCGGGCATTTCTAACCTCTGTGTTATTTATTTCGGAGCTGGGTGGCAGGCCCCCATAAGAGCCAAAAGAGTGAAAAAAATGTCATAGCCCTACAGTTCCCAGCACCCACATGGTAGTTCACAACTACCTGTAACTCCAGAGTAGCCAACACCATCATCTGACCACCTTGGACATCAGGCACATACATGATATCCATCTGTACATGAAGGCAAACACTCATAAAAATTACATCCTTAAACTATTCAAAAGGGAATCATATTTTGGATGAAATGAAAGCCCCCCCCCCGATAAAGAGGCTTTGGAAGGAATTGAACTAGTGTAAAATTTCTTAAAAGTGGGCTCATCTGTCTCTGGATCATCCTGCATCACACTCAGCTCTGTCCGTTTGAAACTGTGAGTGGTTGGGGCTGGAGAGATGGTTCAGAGGTTAAGCGCACTGGCTGTTGTTCCAGAGGTCCTGAGTTCAATTCCCGGCAACCACATGGTGGTTGATTTGGTGTCTTCCTCTGGCATGCAGGTGTACATACAAGCAGAACACTGTATACATAATAAATTAATTAATTAAAGAAAGAAAGAAAGAAAGAAAGAAAGAAAGAGACTGTGAGTGGACATAGATATGTTGAAGGACTGAAAGCTCCTAATGGCAGCGTATAGGCTGTTCATCCTGCGGTGGCAAACTCTTACACTTTGACTGGCTTACATTAGGACTGTGGGTCATTTTCTGGTTTGTTTTTTCTTAACCTTAAATATGGTTGCTTTTGCCTTTTTAATAACAATCCTCAGCTGTCATTTGCTTTTTACTGGCAAGATCCCAAATAAGAAATAGTATGTGCTGGTGAGCTGCCCATCACCTTGACAGAAACCAGAGTCTTCCAAGAAGACAGAACTTCAGCTGAAGAATTGCCTTCATCATACCGGTCTGTGGGCATGTCTGTGGGGCATTTTCTTGAGTGGTGGTTGATGTGGAAGTGTCCAGCGTACTGTGGGTGATGTCACCCCAAGGCAGGTGGACTTGAATTGTATAAGAAAGAAAGCTGAGCAAGTGATGGAGAGAACAGCAGTATGCAGCGTTCTTCTGCAGTCTCTACTTCAGTTCCTGCCTCCAGCTTCCTGCTTGAGTGCCTGCCCTGGCTTCTTTAAATGACGAACTGTGAGGTAGAAGGGTAAGCCAAATAAACCCCAGGTTACTTTTAATCAGTGTTTTATCCCAGGAACAGAAATCAGACTAATCCAGGATATTAAAATACACTGTTGGGTTGGGTGGTGGTGGTGCATGCCTTTAAATACACACACACACACACACACACACACATTAGCATTACATATTTATATATTGTAGTAATAAGAGCGGCAGGGCTGCGTCCCCACCACCCGGCTGCCTGCACGGCTAGCTTTATACCCAAAATAATTACACAGAAACTGTATTCTTTTAAACACTGCTTGGCCCATTAGTTCCAGCCTCTTATTGGCTAGCTCTTACATATTGATCTAACCCATTTCTAATAATCTATGTAGCCCACGAGGTGGCTTACCAGGGAAGATCTTAACCTGCATCTGTCTGGAGTGGGAGAATCATGGCGACTCCTGACTCGGCTTCTTTCTCCCAGAATTCTGTTCTGTCTACTCCGCCTACCTAATTTTCTGTCCTATCAGAGGCCAAGCAGTTTCTTTATTACTTGACCAATGAAACAACAGATAGAAATATGATTCTCCTCCATCAATATATTATATATATAAATTGTATATACTGTTTGCCTTGGGCCTTCAAAACTTCTCCGACTGTCTTTAGTAAGATGTTACCCACAGACTTAAGAGCTCTGAAAATGAGCTGGGTGATGGTGGTGCACCCCTTTAGTCCTAACTTTCAGGAGGCAGAAGCGGGCGGATCTTTGAGTTCAAGGCCAGCCTGGTCTACATAGTGAGTTCCAGGACAGCCAGGGCAACACAGAGAAATCCTGTCTCAGAGGAAACAAAAAGAGCTCTGAGACTGGAAGGAGTCTTGCTGCAGTGTGTTGCTGATTAACTGATCACAAGCGCCAATGTTGAAAAATGTCTACTTGACATATTTAACACCGCTTCAATGCTAAATCACCTGGCATGTGCTAGATCCAAAGAGTCATCTCACAGAGAGTTGGCATTTGTAAGCAGAGCTGATCACCTCAGCTCTTAAAGAGAAGGGAGCTTAATTTCCAACCAGAAATGACTAATGATGCCATTACAAGTTCCGAAAGGAGGAGGCATCTGAGAGAGGCTCTAGGCATGATTCGGCTCTGCCAAACTTGGGTTCCTAACTTTGGAATAATAGTAAAATCTCTGCAAAACCCTGAAAACGCTATCATAGCCCATATTTGGGTTCTAGAATGCCAGAGGGCATTTGAGAGTACTAAAGAAACACTACCAGCCTTGGACTTATCTAACCCTTAAGAGCCCTTCAAGGTATAGATTTAGAGGTACAGATTCAGATGTTTGGAGAGCCAATCCCCTTAACTTATGCCTGATTTCTCTGAACAAGTGGAACAGACATCCAAAGGATGGACATTCTGCCTTCCGGTGGTTGCAACCACTTGTGATAAAAACAAGAGGGCAAGACGTTGATTGGGGGAACGTCTATTATGATATTTATACTTTTTCAAGTACTGATATTATGCAAACAGAAAAGAGGATCCTGGTTAAGAGTGGGGTGAATGGGAAATATCAGACCGTTTCACCTGGCACTCTGAATCTAGGTCCCTTACTCCCAATAGTGGAGGCTGATTTTAACTTGGAAGACAATTGTTTAGAAATTCTCCATGCGATTTGTTACAGAAGATGAGATTTGTTTGATCCGATGCTGATGGCTCATAACTGGGACCTGCTTGCTGGGAGCAGCTTCATGGAGGAAGAGGCTATTGAGCTGGGTATACAAGAGAATGGGGCTTAATCATTATGGATAAAGTAACAAGCCCATGCCCTCCCAAGTGACTGATGCCTTTGCACAAAAGGCTGAGAATTATGTTTGGTCGCTAGGGTTTTATAACTGTTGCAAGGAAAACAAATATGTACTATTCTAAAATTCACCTTCATGATAGATCATTGACATATAGACATTTGGAAAGAGATACAGGAAAGAAAGATGTCAATCACCCGATGGAAATACTGGTTCTGCGTATACCTTAGCAGTCCAGCTAGCTACTGTAACTGTCCAGGGCACCAAAAGTCTGACTCTCCTAGACTGAAGGACATCAAAGAACATAACATACAGAGCCACAAAACAGTCTGCAAGCAAGCCACTTAGATATGTGCCTAAATTGATACCTCGTCTCCCAGAGCTTGGTGACAAATGAGCCAGACAATGAGGCTTCGTCATTACGGAATCTTAATGACCACAGGATGGTTTTACTATTTGAAGCCCTGGTACACTAGTGAGTCAGGCAATGGTGGTGCACACCTTTAATCCCAGCACTCAGGAAGCAGAGGCAGATGGATCTCTGTGAGTTCGAGGCCAGCCTCTTCTACAAAGCAAGTTCTGGGACAGCCCTGTCTTTAAAAAAAAAAGACACTCATGAAAGGACAAATGCAAGAGGAATGCAGTATAAGAGGAAACAAACATTCAAAAACTGCCAGATAGACTTCACTCGGATGCTTAAATAAACAAACGATTTTAAGTTTTTATTAGTATTTGTGTATAATTGTGTTCAAGCTGGGTAGACACCCTACTTAGTGGCAGCTCCTGGGATCTAATGTGCACCTACTAGACTCTCTGGGTTTTGTGTCTTGGCACAAGGGGTAGACAGGAACATGTGGCTAGTGGCAGAAGTACAGGACCTTTGGCTCTACGTCTACTTACTCTACTACTGTCTCTACTTCTGCTACTAAATAGAGGCACGTAAGGTAGCACACGCCTTTAATTCTAGCACTCAAGAGGATACAGCACAAAAGGTGCCATGAGTTCGAGGCTAGGCTGAGCTACATAATATTTCCAAGGCAGCCAGAGGTTTATAGACCAGAGGTGGGGAAGGGCTTAAGTCAGAGTTCTTGGTGTGTAGCTGAGGCTGGCCTTACCTACTGTCGTTCCTCTCAAGCCAGACACCAGATAACACAAAGGCCGGAAGTGGTATTCCAGTAAAACACTGGGTGTGGAGACTGAAACTCAAAATTTGGATTGCTTTCAGGTATTACAGATCTCTTTTGTTTTAAGCCATTTAAAAAATTAAACTGCTGTTACCCTGTGAGCACTTGGCCCTCGGGCTATGGTGCCCATCATTTTAATCTATGCTCAGTGGATAGCAGGCTTTTTCAGGGCAGATTGCTTACAACTGTGGTTCCAACAGCAGCAACGAAGCCCCCCAGGCTAACCCCCACGTGCAAGTATCTTCTCCCTGTGGTCACACGTGCACATCTGTATCAGCTTTCTCTTCATGTAGGGACGGCAGTTACATTGGACTAGAGTCTAGCCCACTGACCATGGTGTTAGGAATTTTTCCTAACGTGAGCTCCCTGCCGACGCAAAATTCCCAATCAAGCCAAATCAAAACAAGCCAAATTAAGAAATACCCAGGTTTAATGGGAGTTCTGCGCTCTTAGGTGGCCCCGTGGTGAAACCTGGAAGCCACAGGACCGCGACCACCAGAAGGGACCACAAGTTCTTCTTTTGGGGGCTCATTTAAATACCCTGGGGAAAGTGGTCCTGAACCCACCCCCAGGGAGGGGTCAGGACCTGGCCTGCTGGAATTTGGAGTCCAGACCAGGCATGGGGGCTGGGATAGATGTGGGGGGCTGGGACCTAAGCTCCCAACTTGACACACGGTTTTATGTTAATTGCCTAATTACCTCTTTGAAGACCCCCCACCTTCAAATACAGTCACCTTCTTAGGTACAGAGAATTAGGATTTCAACAAACATATTTGGGAGGGAAACACCTCAGGCCATAACAGGCCATCCAGGATGCTTTCTGCCCATGTTGGTGCACACACACACACACACACACACACACACACACACACACACAAAACAAAAAAAAAACCAAAACTGAAAATCAGACTGACAAAGTGGCCAAGCCACTGGTGTTTTCCCTCTGTCCACCATGCTCATAAGAGACACCTGTCCTTAGAAGAGACTTTTCAACCTTATCTTGCTTTCTGTGGTTTCTTTTCCCACAGGAGAAGGCTGATCATGGAGGGCTACAGCCTCCTTTACTGCAGTGCAGATGGAATCCAGCCCAGTGCTTGAACTGCAGCCCAAACACCCTGCTTCATTAAGCAGCCCGCAATACTCATCCGCCTTTGACTGCAGTGTTGTTGACCTCAAATGGCCTGGCAGCAACATCATCAGCACGTCTCCATCCGGGGCATCCTCACGAGAGCCAGCTCCTCTGCCTCAAGCCTTTTTAGCCCTTGCAGGGAGGGTCCTGTCTCAGTTTAAAATGAGCCTCCACAGAGAAGCCGCTTTTTGACTAACGAAGAAACCCCATCATTGCATATTATGATCAAGGTAGTTAAGAGTTACTTTCTTCTCGTATACATATTTCCAGTCTCACCACTAGGCTACAGATACCTTGAAGAGCACACCCTAAGAACACTTAGAATCATCAGTAATGTGCCCTGAGAAGTGTGTGTGTGTGTGTGTGTGTGTGTGTGCCTAAACAAATACTCATGTATACAAAATTTTTAAAATTAAAGAATTCATACATTGTGGCGTTTATAACCACCTGATTTTGACAAAGATACCACAACATACACTGGAGAAAAGACAGCTTTTTCAATGTAAGAGCTGAAACTCTTAATGCAAGAGGTAAACTGTATAGTTTATTATTTGCTCTTCTCTCTCTCTCTCTCTCTCTCTCTCCAACATGTTCCTTGTTCTTAGCTTTGTTTTACAAGTTTATTTGAATACATTCTTTGCAGGTTCTTAGTTCACTTTTCAATTTTTCATATGGCTACTGCCCTGATTTTCCATGTTTTCTAGATATGCATTAAAATTTATCCCATTTCAACAGTCACTAAGACTTTTGTTCTTTTGTCTACCATTTGTTGTTGTTTGTAGATTTTGGTAGAGTCTTCTGACTCAATACTCTAGGCTAGCTTTGAATTTTCAGTGATTCTTCTGCTTCATCATCTTGAGTGCCTGGATTACAGTAAGTCATCTTATCCAAATTGTCTTTAATGTTTTGTTTAATTGTAGTACCACTACCAGAAATATACGGGTGTGTGTGTGTGTGTGTGTGTGTGTATGTGTGTGTGCGTGCGTGTGTGTGTGTGTATGCACATGAAAGTACTGGCAGAAGCCAGAAAGGGGCATTAGATACCCTGAAACTGGAATCACAGGTGGTTATGAGCTAAGACTTTGGTCCTCTGCCAGGGCAGCAAGTACTCTTAACCACTAAGCCATCTCTAATCCAAATGCTCTGGGTTGGGGGCAGGGGCCTGTTTTATGTTAGAGTCTCACTGTTTGGCCTGTACCTCACTATGTAGATTAGGCTGGCCTTGAACTCATAGAGATCTGCCTGCCTTGCCTCCTGAGGGCTGGGATTAAAGCTGTGCATCTGCCACCACACCAAAGTTTCTATTCCACAGAATCTGGTGAATCACTGCTTAAAAAAAGGATATGTGTTAGCTGAGCATTGTTGTGTAGACTATAATTTAAAAAAAGAAACCCAAAGACTGATGCAGGAGGATCTCAGAGTAGACCCTAGCCTGAGTTACATAGGGAGAGCCTGTCTCAAAAACAAAACAAAACAAATCTACAAACACATAGATGTGCATATGTGACATGTGTTTGGGTAAAAATATCCTTTTATCCCTATTTTACTAAAATTATTATTATCAATAATTGATTTTAAGCCACACCTGGTATTGAACACCTTTAATCCCAGTACTCTAGAGGCAGAGGCAGGCAGATCTCTGTGAGTTTGAGGCCAGTCTGATCTACATAGCAAGTACCAGGCAAACTAGGGCTACATATCTACCTTGCTTTAAACAAAGTATAGTAAATATAGACAGGTTACTCATTATTCAAATATCATGCTGACTTGTTCATCATAACCCCTTGTTTCTATTATTGTAGGCCTTACTTCAAGGCAAATAGGCTCACATGAAGCCTCAAAGTCTTCATTGATAAGTAAATATAGACAGGTTACTCATTATTCAAATATCATGCTGATTTGTTCATCATAACCCCTTGTTTCTGTTATTGTAGGCCTTACTTCAAGGCAAATAGGTTCACATGAAGCCTCAAAGTCTTCATTGATAAGTATCCGAACAGATTATTTATTTTCTTATAGGGTTTTTTGTTTTGTTTTGGGTTTTTTGTTTTTTGTTTTGTTTTTGACACAGGGTCTCACGCATCCCAGTCTGGATTTAAAGTTGTTCTCTAAGCAAGGATGACCTTGAATTCTTCCTGATTCTCCTGCCTCCACTTCTCCAGCGTTGGGATTGTAGGAAGGGACCATCATTCACTGTGTACACAGTGATGAGGTTGGAGGGGGGCTCCAACACTTGGGCAAGTGCTCTACCAGCCAAGCTGTATGTCCAGCCCATTACCCAAGCTAACTAGATTTGATCTTAAAGATTCCCTGAGCATCTCTATATGGTCAACCCTGTCTCAGCCAGCTGAGGTGAGTATCCCTGTGAATTATAATATGGAAAATTCACAGAGAAGTAAGGATAAGGACAATTTTTTATTTTTAGAGACGTGGCAGAGGTAGCTCATCTGAAAGAACAGTAGACTGCGGATCTAAAAATGTGGGTTGTGGGTGTAGCTCAGTACAACACTATTTACCTAGGTTGCTTGAGGCCTTGAGTTTAATCCCTAGCACCACAAAAGAAGAAACACCATGAATATTGTGAAATACTATTTTAAGATATGTTATAACTCATTTATGCTGTGGAAAATTTCTTTAATGATGCAAAGATGTGTTGCATTCTTTTATGTTGTACGTGTTTAACTCTGTGAAGCTGTGCTACGTTGCCTGTCTAAAACACCTGGTTGGTCTAATAACAAGCCAAATGGGCAATGGCTAGGCAGGAGAAAGGATAGGTGGGGCTGGCGGGCAGAGAGAATAAATAGGAGGAGAAATCTAGGGGAGAGAGAGAGGAATAGGAGAAGGAGAGGACTCCGGGGGACAGCCACCCAGCTACACAGCAAGTCATAGAGTAGGAAATAAAGAAAGGTATATTGAATAGAGAAATATAAAAGTTCAGAGGCAAAAGGGAGATAGGACAATGTAAGAAAAGCTGGCAAGGTAGCCGAGCGGTGGTGGCGCACGCCTTTAATTCTAGCACTTGGGAGGCAGAGGTAGGAGGAGCTCTGTGAGTTCGAGGCCAGCCTTGTCTACAAGAAAAGTTGGCAAGGAGCAAGCCAAGCTAAGGCCAGCATTCATGAGAAAGAATAAATCTTGTATTTATTTGGGAGGTGTGTGGTGGGCCCCCAAAAGAGCAGAGAGTAAAAAGTAAAACAACCACCAACAATGAAGTATCAAAGGAAGACAGATAATTAAACCACTGGAGTTTGGAGAATCTGTGAGGAGTTCTAGAGGTGATCCTCATGCTGGATCTTGCACGCTAGGCCAACATAGATGAGGAGGAGAAAGCAACCTGAAGAAGAACCAATGCATGGCTTGGAGAGATGGCTCAGTCGTTAAGAGCACTGCCAGGTCTGTAAGCTGACCAGTGTGGCTGTTTTACTCTCTGAAGTCAGGCAAGCTTTATCTATTAAAATACAAATGAAATATCACCACAGGGGTGGGGTTGGGAGAAGCCCGGGAAGCAGGTTGAGGACAAGAAATAAGGACTTGTATAGGCTCGGCTAGGGAGTGCGGAAACTCACCAGGTGAGTTTCACCAAGTGAAAGGCTTATGGTGGTTACAGGAAGAGAAGCATACTCCCAACTGCTTGTAGGGCCAGTATGCTATGTGGCTGTGGGAGAGTCTGGCTCTAAGTCTGTTGTAATATGAGTGGCGGGGCTGCGTCCCCAGCACCCCGCCACCTGCTAGCTTATGCCCGAAATAACAACACACAAACTGTATTCATTTAAACACTGTTTGGCCTCTCATTGGCTAGCTCTTACATATAGATCTAACCCATTTCTATTATCCCTGTAACACCACGAGGTGTCTTACCAGAGAAGATCTTAACCTGCGTCTGTCTGGAGTGGGAGAATCATGGCGACTCCTTGACTCAGCTTCTTTCTCCCAGCCTTCTGTTCTGTTTTCTCCGCCTACCTAAGGGTTGGCCTATCAAATGGGTCTAGGCAGTTTCTTTATTAATAAGAAATCACTCCCACATCATAAGTTGAAGCCCTAACTAGTAATCGGTAATGACCTCGTGTACATATACAACAGAGCACACAGACCAAGAAACCTTTACCAGGTGAATCTGCAGGGCTCCCCAGCCAGTGAGAGTGGAGAAGAGAAAGCAAATAAGGACCATTAGGGCTTTGGCTCAGGGGAATCTAGTGGATAGTAATAACCCTGCTATCTACATGCCATGTACATGAAGGGGCAGATGGAAAGTAAGACAGCCAGGCCAGCTGAGGGCATGGCTCAACTACAAGACAGGGCAGGGCAGCAGGGCTGGTGGAGGCTGCAGGAAACCCAGTGCTTCCCATGGCCCTGCGGTCCTGGCATCCACTCATCCATTGCAAATAAAAGGTAACATGAGGTTCCACGTCACTGCAGTTAGAACAGCCGTTGTGAAAATACTGATAGCACTTACACATGGAGATGGAGACAAGGGAACCGAGCTTTAGACGCTGTTGGAAATGATACAAATTATCAAGGACCCCCTGGAAAACAATGCGGGCTCCTCCAAAAGTTAAAATCAGAATGTCCTTGTGATCTGACTCTACCACTCCTGAGTTTATCCCTGAAGGAGCTGAAATTGGTGTGTGTGAGAGATGTTGGCCCTGCCGCTCTGCGGCGCTGTGCAGACTTTTATTGGGTGCTTGGTTACAGTCTCAGAGGGGTAATCCACGATCATCATGGCAAGGAGCATGTCAGCAGGCAGGCAGGCATAACCAATACGACCTTTGATTCTTCTCCCCTGCAGACTTTTTTTGTTTACTTCATGGAAAGTTAATCACTACTCCTTGAAAATAAAAATTAACTCAGATAAACCGAGTGTAACTTCCCAACATTATATCTTTAAATTAAAAAAAAAATGTTTCATATGTGTATGAGTGTTTTGTCTACATGTATATTTGTGCAACTCTTTCATGCAGTGCCTTGGAGACCAGAAGAGGGTATGGGAACCGCTAGAACTGGAGTTACAGATAGTTGTGAGCTACCATATGGGTGCTGGGAATTGAACCCAAGTCCTCTGAAAAAGCAGCCAGTGTTCTTAACTTCTGAACCATTACTCATTCCCCAACATTATGTTCTTTTGCTTGTTATTTTGTTTTTGTTTTTTGAGAAAAAGTCCCTCTGCATAGCCCTGGCTGTATTGAAACTCACTATGTAAACCAAGATGACCTCACATGTATGGCGCTCAGTCTGCTGAGTCATGGGATTTAAAGGCATATGATCATCAAACCCAGTGTACTGGCTAGTTTTTGTTGTTGTTGTTTTTTTTTTCAACAATGTCTTTTATTAGGCACTGGATTTGAAATGATCTCTTCGGTTTCTCCATACACATGTAAAACTATGTGTGTGGGTTTTTGATCCTACTGCACGTACTGGCTTTGGGGGAACCTAGGCAGTTTGGATGCTCACCTTACTAGACCTGGATGGAGGTGGGTGGTCCTTGGACCTCCCACACGTCAGGGAACCCTGATTGCTCTTCGAGCAGATGAGGGAGGGGGACTTGATCGGGGGAGGGGGAGGGAAATGGGAGGCGGTGGCGGGGAGGAGGCAGAAATCTTTAATAAATAAATAAATTAATTTAAAAAATAATAAAAAATAAAAGATAAAACTATGTGTACCATTTAGCATACTGAAGCATGCCAACAACCTGCTTAGCCAAGAGGTCAATTCATCTGCTGACCCCCAAGAACACGGAGATGAATATGGTAGACAGACTGTTCCCCGTCTGCACCTTCATTCACCACTATCCAGTAGCCCTGGTTCAGGCCCAGATCTGCAGTACGTTTCTTTCTTTTTTTAATTTATTTTTTAAAAACCTATCTTTTCTCATTTTACATGCCAAATCCAGTTCCTAATCCCTCCCCTCCTCCTGCGCCTTCCACCTTCTACCCATCCCACCCCCATCTACTCCTCAGAGTGGATAAGGCTTCTCATGGGGAGTCAACAAAGTCTAACACATTGCTTTGAGGCAGAACCAAGGCCCTCCCCACTATATCTAGGCTGAGCAAAGTATTCTTCCAAAGAGAATGGGTTCCAAAAAGCCAGTACAAGCAGTAAGGATAAATCCTGGTCTCACTGCCAGTGGCCCTGTAGTCTGCCTCAGCCATGCAACTGTCACCCACATTCAGAGGGCCTAGTTTGCACCTATGCTGTTTCCCTCACTGTTAGGCTAGAGTTGGTGAGCTCAGGTAAGCCGTTTCAGTAGGTATCCCCATCATGGTCTTGACCTCTTTGCTCATATTCTCACTCCTTCCACTCTTTAACTGGACTTTGGGAGCTCAGACCAGTGCTCCAATGTGGATCTCTGCATCTGCTTCCATCAGTTGCTGGATGAAAGTTCTATGAAGGCATTTAAGATAGTCATCAATCTGAATACAGGGCAATGCCAGTTCAGGCCCCCTCTCCACTATTGCTTAGGGTCTTAACTGGGGTCATCCTTGTGGATTCCTGGAAATTTCTCTAGTGCCAGGTTTCTTGCTAGCCCCACAATAGCTCCCTCAATCAAGATATCTCTCTCCTTGCTTGCCATGTCTATCTTTCCCCCATCTCAACCATTCCATTCCCTCAAGTTCTCCTACCCCCTCCTTCTCTCCTCCCCTCCCACCTTCCCTTCTCTCCCCTATCCCCACACTCCCAATTTTCTCAGGAGATATTGTTTGTTTCCCCTTCCCAGAGGATTTCCTTGTTACTTAGCTGATATATATATATATATATATATATATATATATATATATATATATGACTATAGACTCATTATCCTTTGCTTTACATCTACTATCCACTTGTGAGTGGGTACATACCATGTTCATCTTTCTAGGTCTGGGTTACCTCACTCAGGATGGATTTTTCTAGTCCCATCCATTTGCATGTAAATTTCAAGATGCCATTGTTTTTTACCGCTGGGTAGTACTCCATTGTGTAAATGTATGCAGCACATTGCCGTGTGAGATCCTTGCGCTCCTTCAGCCAATAGCCTTTAAGATACCAGCCCACTTGGCCATAGTCTCTTATACTGTAAATGCAGCTGTAAAGCATGCACTCACTCTCTTGTTTTAGGCTCTCACTTCTGGCTGCTAGGCTCTGTTCCTGTTCCCTGTTCATGCAGAGGATTGTGATTTAAGACAGTGATCTGTAAGTCTTCCCTATATAAGTAACACTTTATTATATGTAATTCTGAACTAGTGTGGGATTATTTTGTATCTTCAGCCATCATCTGGCCCCCCATTGTGGGGCCCAGTTCACACTTTTTGGATCAGTTCACCAACCATGTGACACATTGGGTACTGACTCTCCCACCCACGGCTTTAGCTGACTCTCAGATGCAGCAGGCTGCTGCTCTATGTTCCCTGGCTTATGACCTACACGCCAGCCCACGCTGCTGCCTGCGATCTGTGCAGTGCACATAGTCCACAACTCACACTAATGTAAAACTTTGTGATTTCTCTTTATCCTGGGCCCCAACTCTTGGAATCATTTGACTGCCTTAGTAACTGTTCTTAATTTGTTAAACAAAGCATATTTTTCAGTATATAAGTAAGTAACACATGTTGTTCACTGCTGCTAGTGTCTCTTGGCCACATGGCTGCAACTGCGACACCTGCTGGCCAGTAACGATGATTACACCTGCTCCAATTCATTGGAATTACTTTATGACAGGTAAGATCTGAAAAACTACAAAAAATGACTGATAACATCCAGGAGTTCAATAATTATTTTGCTTATATTATGGAAGGTATAGTGTAAGACTTACACTATTTTCTTTCCTATTATTTGATTCTAGGTATTAACTTTGTTTTCAATATTATCTCATTGAAAATGGTTCAATACTATGGAGAGGAATAGCATCAATTTGATAAAATTTTCGAAAGAATTTGTGCTGTTGAATCTAACTGTAAGAATCTGTTGAAAAGTAATATATCCAAGGATGAGACATTATCTCTACTGGACAAATTTCATATCTTAGAACAGAACACTGGACCGGGGATTCAGACTTTAAAAAAGACAGTAGTAAAAAGATTTTAAAAGACTGAGGAATTTACTGAAATTGATGAGCAGGGACAGAAGGTACAAGGACAGCATTTAACCTCATCAGTACATGCCAGAGCCCTGGATGACATACACAGAGTTTCAACTGCATATCCAGTAATTTCCTCAGAAAGACCATCTGGCACAAAGTGCTCTAAGGTAGTCAAAGAATATGCATGGGGACCAACTATGAGTATGTATGAGCAATCTAAAAGAAATAAAACTAGCAATAGTTTCTTATGACCTACATTCACCATTTGTCAGGGAAATGGTGAAAACATGGTCTTCAAGCACTAAGGCAACCCCACACAATGGGTTTCAGTTAATCTCAGATGTCCTAGAAAATGGACCTCAGATGCTTTGGAAGTGTTATTTTTTTGGAGAAATTAATAGCAATTATCCCAGGAGTGATAGACTTAACCTTATAAAGAGAACTACTTGAATTCTTCCCTGATTGTACACGATGCACCAATAACTGGAGTCCATACATTTTATACTGGTCTAATAAATCAGAGAAGGCAGGTTACAAATCAGAATAATTAAGTAAGGTGGAACAAAGCCCTTATAATTCTGTTTAAAAGGCAGAATTATATGCTATTGTCATGGTACTAAGGGATTTTAAAGAACCTCTCAATATAGTTACTGATTCACAATATGTAGAAAGTGTTGTCTTGCATATTGAAACCACTGAATTTATACCAGATGATACAGAATTGACTTCATTATTCATACAGTTTCAAGACATAATCAGGAATAGGCTTTGTCCCATATACATAACACACATCTGATCCCAAACGGGTCTGCCAGGTCCTCTAGCACAAGGTAATGCAGAAATTGATCAATTATTGATTGGAAGTGTGCTGAAAGCACATCATGTCAATAGCAAAGGTTTAAAGAAAGAATTTTCTATTACATGGCAACAAGCTAAGGAGATTATAAAGAGATGCCCTACTTGCCCTTTCTTTAGCCAAATATCATTACCAGCAGGGAGTAACCCAAAGGGTATTCAAAGGAATGAGATCTGGCTGATGGATGTGTTTCACTTTACAGAATTTGGAAAATTAAAATATGTACACCACACCATTGATACTTTTTTAAAAAAGAGATGAAGACAAGGCACAATATTTTACATGTGAGCGCTCTGTCATCATGTATCCCTGCTAAACCATCTCTCCAGCCCACACCATTGATACTTATTCAGGTTTTCAATGGGCAACTGCTTTGAGCTCAGAAAAGGCTGATTCAGTAATCATGCATTTATTAGAAGTTATGGCCATCATGGGTATACCTGCACAAATAAAGAGAGACAATGGTCCAGCATATGTGTCTAAGAAAATGAAAACAGTTTTTTTGCTTATTATAATATAAAGCATATTATAGGTATACCAAACAATCTTACAGATCAGACAGTTATAGAAAGATCAAATCAAACTATAAAAGAATATGCTGAACAAACAGAAAGGGATGGAAAATACCTCCAGAAATAAATTGCATAATGCTTTATTAACCTTGAATTTTCTTAATGCTAATGAGAAAGGAACAACAGCAGCAGAAAGACATTGGATAATTGAAAAAAACTTCTGAATTAAATCAGCCAGTATATTTCAGGATGTGCTGACCTCACAATGGGAACCAGGAGATGTGCTATGTTGGAGAAGGGGTTTTGCTCTTGTTTCCATAGGAGAAGAAAAGCTATGGATACCATCAAGATTGATAAAGATTCAGTTTGAAAAAGAGACACCTCTTGAGAAAGAGAAATGATTGCTCATCCACAGAGGTGACAATCATACAGGTGGTAAGAAAACCTCATAAGGGTTGGGGCAGAGTTCTGTTCTTGTCCTTGAAGGAAAATATTCATCTTCAAAGACTGGAGAGATCTTGGACATCTAGATGCCTAAAGATAAAAAGATAGCTATCCAGAAAAAAATCAACAAACAAAGAGAAATCTGCCTTATGGCGCTGTATTATCTGCATGGTAAAATTTGATTATTTGGATACATATCCATCTCTCCTTAAAAATAAGAGCTGGCTTTGGAGTTGGGCAATGGCTATCCTTCTCTAAATCCAAGCATGTTGTTAAAAGTAAAATTCAGAATTTCTGTCTCATGTCAGGGGCCATCTGGTATGGGACAGAAAGAAGATAGATTTTTAAAGGAAATATTTAATATTTTTCCATGCCCATTTTGTTTATATCATATCTTTCATTGAATATATGTTTATATAAATAATGCTTAGGTATGCCGCAATGAACAGTAGATTTTCTGCAGTAATATTTGAAGCTTTCAGGAAGAAGATGGGGCCCCCCAACAATGACCCCACCTCATTGATATGATGTCATGATGCTGATAGTGCTACTCTGAGACTGGTTTTTGGGTACCAGCTTTAGAAATGGTGCACCTTCTTATAACATTCTGGCCAAAACTCCAAATAAGAACTTCAAAACAAACAAACAAACAAAAAGACCCTATTGACTACTCAGAGACCATTTGTAATTATACAAAACAGCAGTCTTAAGACTTAACCATCATTTAACTTTTATAGGATCCCATAGAAAAAAACATTGCCTGCATGACAGCAGGAAGCAATTCTAGAAAGTGACGTCCCCTCTCCCAACAAAATTTGTCCTCATGGTTAAAGATACCATTTAGGGGCTGATTATTAGTTGCATAGGGTGGGGGGTTGAGGTGGAAATTGTGTAGGCCTAGAAATCAAAAAAAGGGAAGATTGAATGGGATAATAGGTAATTTAGTGTGAACTTATTCACACTAATAATAGTAATAATAGTGAGTAATAGAGTGAATACTTGTGAACTATTATTTATGGACAATTACACTGGAATAGTTTCTTGTATATTGATACAAGTTCAAATTATATTTGTTATTTCTGTTTACAATATTTGTATACCTATGCAAAGTTATTTTGTCATATTGTATGCATGCATGTTTCTACCTCTGTTTAAGACAATTTGTACATTGATACAATTTTAGGATATATTTATCATATTGCATTATATATTTCTACCTCTGATTAAAATATTTATACATATATGGGCGGGCATTTTTGTCTACAAGAACTAATTTGGCATACTGTTGGATATGACTCCGAAGTGTTTAGCCATGCCCATTCTAACTTCCTTTGTCTGTGTTTATAAAGAAGTATTGGATGGATTAGGCCATGTGGTGGTTAGCATGAGAATGGCCTCTGTAAGCTTATATGTTTGGATGCTTGGTCCCCAGTTTGCAAAACTTGTCTGAAAAAGGTTAGGTGGTGTGGCCTTGTTGGAGAATGTGTGTCCTTGTTGAAGGAGACATGTCACTGGGGAGTGGGGCTTTGAGGTTTCAAACACCCATTTAGCCCATTCACTCTGTCTCTGCTTGCATCTCAAGATGTAGGTTCTCAGCTACTGCTCCAGTGCCATGAATTCCTGCCTGCTGCCACGCTCCCCAACATGATGGCCATGGACCAAACCTCTGAAACTGTAAGCAAATCTCCAATTAAACTCTTTTTTGAGCTGCCTTGGTTGTGGTGTCTCTCCACAGCTATAGAAAAGTAATTAGGACAGGCCAAATATTTTTTGGTTAGATCCCGTCATTTTCAGAACAGAACCTTAAATTACTCCCTCTGGACACATAAAGGACGTAAATTATTAAGTAGCTCACCATTTCTATCCTTGCATGTTGGCCAGTGGTGCTGATTTTGAGCTCTCTGCCGTGGCGCAGCTGTCGATAGCCTAACGATGAGAAGTGTTTGTGAGGACTGTAAAAGATGTCATACCAAATTTCTGCGGCTACAAGTCAGAGATGCTAAATAGGTTGTTCCATGCAACTACCCACCCATCCAGTCCCCAGTAGGCATTGTTAACCAGTCACAGAACTTTTTCCTTCGGAGATGAGACTCACCAAGTTTCACAGCACGATTTACATAGGCAGCTACTGCAAGCAGATCAAAGTTGAAATGTGAACTGAAACCTACTTGCCATCCTAGGGGACAGTAATCTAAATGCTACCATGAACTGTGTACTCTACTTAATTGGGCAGGAACATTCGGACAGTAAGTACATAGAGTTGACTTCATGTAGTGTGCTATGTGAGTGTAACAATGGTATACTTGGAAAGAACCCGTGTGCAGATTTTGGAGAGTCAGCTCTGGCCTTCTGCTCTGGGTTCCAGAGATCAACCCTGCATCTTCGGGTTTTCACAGCAAGCCTCTTTCCTCACTGGGCCACCATGCCAGGCTTGAGACTCTTTTTTTTTTAAAGTATTTATTTATTATGTATACAATATTCTGTCGGTCTGTATGTCTGCAGGCCAGAAGAGGGCACCAGACCTCAATACAGATGGTTGTGAGCCACCATGTGGTTGCCAGGAATTGAACTCAGGACCTTTGGAAGAGCAGGCAATGCTCTTAACTACTGAGCCATCTCTCCAGTCCTTGAGACTCTTTAAGATACATATTTTCTGCTTAGCTCACAATATCATCCTCATTAGAGTTTGAGATTTTTCTCTGAACTAAAGCTTAAGAAGAGTCTGAAGAGATGGCTTAGCGGTTAAGAGTGCTGGCTGCAATTCCAGAGGTCCTGAGTTCAATTCCCATCATCTACATGGCATCTATATACACAGTCATTGATAATGGAATCCACTACGTAGATGTACATGAAGACAACATAAATAATCTTAAGATTAAGAAGCATGTACTTCCCAAAATCAATGAAACCAACAGCACTGGGTAGTTTTACTGTCTCTGTTACCACAGTATCTGACAGAAATGGCTGAAGAGAGGAAAGAGTTATTTTCACCCCCAAATTCGGAGGGTTTAATCCATTGTGGTAGGAAGGGTGTGGCAGAGCAAAGCACTTCATGACATGGTAGTCAGGAAACAGACAGATGAGGAGTTGCCCTTGTCCCAATTTCCTCTCTGCTGCTGTGGAAAAACACACTGACCAAAAGCCAGTTAGAAGAGGAAAGGATCTCTCTGGTTTCTATTTGCAGGTTGCAGTCCATCACTGAAGGAATTCAAGCAGGAACCTGAAGCCAGGCCTACTCGCTATTCCACACAGCATTACCTTCAACCAAGAAATGAATTCACAGCCAAGAGAGTACAGAGGACACCATGAAGGAGCATTGTTTGCTGGCTCAATTGCTTAGCTGGCTTTCTGCATAGCGAATGGTGAAGTCCATAGTAAGCTTGAGTCTGTATCCACTAACAATCAAGACAATTCCTCACATATATATTTGAAACAATTACTGGCATTGTTCTTTTATTAAATAAAACTTGGGGTTAAAACCAACTGATCAGAGAAGCAGCGGGAAAGTGAACAGTAACCCCCCTCTCTCTCCTTCTTCCATCCAGGAGGGCCTGGGAATCTTTCTAAGCCCCTTTCTACTACTTGTACTATGAACCATAAGCAATAGGAGATCTTAGGTTTTATCACCCACTGCTCTATTTGTAAGCAAAGACGGTTGTTTTAAGAAGTAATTATATGCCAGGTGGTGGTGGCGCAGGCCTTTGATTTTAGCACTTGGGAGGTAGAGGCAGGCATATCTCTGTGAGTTCAAGGCCAGCCTGCTTCTACAGAACTAGTTCCAGGACAGCCAGGGCTACACAAAGAAGCCCTGTCATGAAGAACCAAAAGAAAAAGTGCTATAGTTAGGAGTGGGCTATAGATATGATACTTGAGATGTTTTTACTGTGTATATTTATTTTTTCTAATAATTTTTTATTACTTTATAAATAATGCCATTCAAAATTTTCTCTTCCTCCCCTCCTCCCACTTCCCTTCAGCTCCCCCACTCCCCCTCCAGTCCTAAGAGAGGGCAGGCTACCCTGCCCTGTGGGAAGTCCAAGGCCCTCCCCCCTCCATCCAGGCTTAGGAAGGTATACATCCAAATAGACTAGGGTCCCAAAAAGCCAGTACATGCAGTAGAGACAAATCCCAGTGCCATTATCATTGGCTTCTCAGTCTGCCCCAATTGTCAGCTACATTCAGAGGGGCCAGTTTGATTCCATGCTTGTTCAGTCCCAGTTCAGCTGGCTTTGGTGAGCAACCATTAGCTCAGACACACTGTCTCAGTGGGTGGACCAACCCCCTGTGGTCCTGACTTCCTTGCTCATATTCTCCCTCCTTCTGCTCTATCTGGACCTTGGTAATTCAGTCCAGTGCTCCATGTGGGTCTCTGTCTCTGTCACCGGATGAAGGTTCTGTGGTGATATTCAAGATAGTCATCAGTCTGACTATGGGACAAGGCCAGTTCAGACACCCTTTCCTCCACTGCCCAGGGTCCTAGCTGGGGTCATCCCCGTGGACACCTGGGAACCCCTCTAGAGTCAAGCCTCTTGTACTTGGCGTTTTTTAAAAGATAAACCTGTTTGCTTCTTGTGTGATATACCTGAAAGGTTTTTTTTTTTAAAGAAATGTGTTTTCATGGTCTTAATAGATGATTCAGAGGTTAAGATTACTGTGTGGTTTTGCAGAAGACCAAGGTTTGGCTCCCAGAACACACATGGTAGCTCGCAACCATCCATAATTCCAGCTTCAGAGAATCCAGGACTTTCTTCTGACCTTCATGGGAGCTAGGTATGCATGTAGTGGTCCTATATACATTCAGACAAAACACCCACACATGAAAAAGAAGTTCTTATTCTTAAGAAAATATTTCAAGGAAAGAAATGCATATTCATGGTAAAGAGGAGGAGGAGGACCTGTGACTATTAAGACCTCTTCACCGATTAACTCCTTACTATATCTTCCCTTTTGAATTTTATTTTTTTTGGCGGGGGGGGGGCACATCTCAACCAGAGCTGAGGCAACATTAAGCCATACGAACCTTGAGGTTGGTCTTACTTTCCCAAGGACCATCTACACCAGAAATGTGATTTGAATGAATGAGTCAGGGATGTAAGAACAAGTGCAGCAAGCTGGTGGTAACTTCGCCACGTTTTTCTTGGACCGGAAGGAGGAAAGATAACTGTGTGTGTGCTCTCACAACCGATTTAGTGAGGTTAACGTCAAGACGCTCAGTCCCTACATAACAAGAGGGCATTGGTTGCCTAAGAAAAATTATCTTTAAGAGACTCCAGGAAATAGAGAGCGCTTATTTGGTACCTCTGCCTTGCATTTAAAATCAGATAAGGTCAGAGGGCTAGAAGCACCATTTCACAGTCCCGGTTTAAAGGTATGAAAACTGGTTGAAAGGAACATGAACATGAACTCACAGTTCAAGTTCAGGGGATGTTTCGAAACTTGCGTAAATTGAGCTGAAAGGAAGGAACACATCCAACGTTTCGACCTGAGCATGTCAAAATCATGCTGCTCAGAGATGGACGAAACTTGAGGAAAGCCACTTTTTAGACTTAGAGGCTTTTAGGCAAGCAGTCTGATTTTATCTAAGAAATGTTGCTTTTATCCCAGAAACGTTGCCTGCCGCGGGCAAAGAGAGAGGGAGAAGGGGTGTGAAGGGGTGAGGAACTCAGAGGCGTGGCTCGGGCTTAGGGGCGTGGCTTACGCAGGAGGGGTGTGCCCGGGCAGAGAGCAGAGGCATGCCAGATCTAACGGGGCATGATTAGGGCGGTCCCTGTGGCTTCAAGGGCGCTCGAAGGGCTGGGGTGTGGCCTCTAGGGGGCGTGGCGCGGGCGCCAGCGGGCGAGGCTTTGATGGACACTCCCCAGTCGCAGGTCCTGGGAAGCTAACTTGCTAGTGGCACTTGTTAAGTGCTGTCTGAGAATCGTCCAGGTAAGGATGGGCAGCCGAATGGAGTGGGAGCCTCAGGGAGGGTGGACAGACCTAGAGAGGGCCGCGACCCTTCCCACGACCCTCCACCCCACTGATCCCGGGCTCCGAGTAGCGACAGCTGTTGGTTTTGCGAGTCTTGCCTAAGTTCCTGCGGGCCTCTCCGGGCGTCGTCTTCTCTGCTTCAGCCCCCCTTTCTCCACTATTGGGAGTCACTAGACCCCTTCACAGTTCTTTTGCACTTGAGAGAATTTGTGGGGGCACAGGAGGAGCAGGTCCCTTGTGAGGGAGGGCAAGTCAGTCAGAGTTAGTAGAATCTAAATAAATAAAGGTCAGCCTGCTAGGAAACAGCTGGAGACGAGGGTAAAGGCTAACAAATTCTGAGACTTCCTTCAGAAACTGAGGTGCACTAAGTCAAGACTCTGATCGGCGTGGTGTTTCTTCTTCATCCCCACCCCCACTATGCCAGGAGCTGGGGACAGGCTCACAGCCATCCCTAGGCTGTGGAGTACTGTCACAGCTGTGCTTACAGAAATCAAAAACTTTTTTACTCTGAAATTACTCCTTCTGGCCTTAACTTTTGTGCTCTGCCCAAGACCTAGAGGAAAGGTACCTCCAAAATCCAGAATGGTTGATGGCTGCCATTCTTTGCAGCATTCCTTGTTAAATATTTTACTCCCGAGAAAACTTGTGACAGCTTGTTAATATTAATGTCAGTGCCCTCCCTTTTCGTGTGCGTTCCCAGGGAAGGTTTGAGAAACATTAAGAGCTAACGGGCACACCTTAGTTTGGAGAACACTTGTGCCTTCTTGGCCATGGAAAACCGCTTTGCTTTCTGCTTCCTGATCTCCCTTTGTTGATACTTTGGCGTCTTCTTTTACGTGCTGCTGTTTAAAAGCTGGGTTGGATTATGAACAGAAGTAACACCATTTTTCTTGTGAGTGAAACGGCCCTGGATCCTTTAGCGGTCCCTGCACTTTGCTCCGAGTAGCCTATGTTCACAGGTATGTTGAAAGTGGGAAACCTTTCCACTTCTTAGGAGTTTCCTCCTTCATTCACAACCTTTCAAATCAGGCTGGAATTCCTTGAAGACCCAAAACAGCAAGGGTACCATTCTCAGCTGGGAGTCATGCTCTCGGGGGAAGAAGGGGCTGAGAGGAGGAAGCTAAGCTTTCTCCATCGAGATTTGGCAAGATAATCTCTAATTCAGATTTGAGGAGTTGCAAAAGGCCTCCTTCCTTTTGAAATCAAGAGTCAGTCTGATGAGAAACAATTTCTTTCAGTGTGATCATAACCTTTATTCAGAGTACATTTTCTTTCTGCTGTCTGTTTTGCACAGAGAAAGTTTAATCAGGCAGAGTTCAAACTGCTTATCACAGCAACTACACAATTGATGAATGATTCTTTAACAGTCTTTCACATTTTCTCCTTCTCACACACATTTGGCTTCCCTGGCACATTGATGCATCTCCATGAGCGAATGGAAATACAGGTAGATCATTCATGAAATGCGGTAAGATGTAGTGGTGGGTCATTGAGACGTGGCATGTTTGACAGTTAAACGCCATTTACTGCTTAACGTGATTGGACAATAGGAGTTCCGTAAATGCGTTATAAATAACCAACTCTCAAGAAATTATTCCAGTTTAAAGATTGACCCTAGACCCCTGAACAGTAAAAAGCTCAAGTATTGTTATAGATACTGTAGCCTAGCTTTAGTTAAAGTGGGGTTCTAATTATTTAGATTTTCTTGGAACTCTCTTCACCTCTGACCCTCCATGTTCGGTTTCTTTCTGGACTCATTGTTCCTTTCCTCTTGGCTCTCCCATTGGTGTCTCCGGTCGAGTACAGTAAATGGCGAGACCACCATGTTTCCTTGTTTCTCCTGCCAGGGTATGTTTCTCTGTTGAGGGATTCATTCTTATTCTACCTGCTGTGCAGTCACTATGGCTTCTTCTGTTGGTTCATTCGGTGGAAACACTGCCGCCTTTCTTTTAATAACAAAATGGCCTTCTACCACCGAGCTGCCTTCTCAGCCCTCTCAGGGCCATTTCGTTGCTGTTGTTGATTTTCTTTTTTTGGTTGATTTTAGCTCTGACTGGTTTGGCATTTGCTATGTAGCCCAGGCTGATCACAAACTCACAGTGTTCCTCCTGCCTCAGCTTTCCACATGTTGGAATTATAGATGTATACCACCACATCCAGCTCCAAGGGAATTTTTAATAAATAACACTGAGTGATCTTATAAAATGTAAATCAGATTGCTACTCTTTTAGTCAAAACTCCCTATTTTTGCCTTCCTTTCACTGAGAACACTGTTCTCACCCTGGGACAACCTTTTCTACCAGGCAACATCTGGCACTGTATGGAAACCTTTAGTTTTTCTAGCTCTGCTGTAGGTGCTATTAGCTTCTACTGGAGCCTAAATAGTAGGGATGCTGTAAATACCCCCACAATGCACAAGATAGCCCCTCAAAACCAAGACTCTTCTAGTTCACAATGCCAAGGCTGAGAAGCCTTGACTTAGAGAAAGAATCATTATTATAGTCTGGAAGTCTACAACATCCATTGCCCCTGGAGCTCATCTGTTCCTTGTTTTGATCCTACTCACTTTGCTTTGGCCCCATTAGCCTCCTCTCTATCCCTTTAATATGCCAGTTATATTCTACTTCGGGATCTGTGCACAAACATTTTGCCTTCCCTAGAATGCCCTCTCTTTAGATGCTATTTAACAAATTCTCGTCCCCTTTCGGGCCTTAGCTCAACTATCACCTTGTTAATGAGGCCAAATGTACACCCCCCCCACCCCAGTGGCACTCCAGATTCACTATACCCTGATCTGTATTTCACTGAGTATACTTTAATCACCTTTACAGTTAACTTATCATAATACTTGTTTACTGTCTATTTTTCCCTAGTAAAACCTAAGTTTCACAAGGGTAGAAACTTTACTTTGTTCCCGCACCTAGAGTGCCTGGCCTCTAATAGGTGTTCAGTTGCTGTCTGGAAGAAACTAAAAATGAATGAAGCGTGATTGACATAATCACCTCCCTGACTTGTTTGGCTCTACCCAGCTGCTTCCCCTCCTGTGCTCTTCCGCTAGAGCTATCGGGAAACTTCCATTCCATGGAACGACATTCAAAATGCTCCTTGGCTCTTGAAAACTTGTTTTCTCCCCCATGAATCCCAGAACCTCATCCAGCCCTGCCTTCCACTGCATGCCCGGGTGTCTGATAGGCCAGTGCAATTACAGGTATTCATAGAAGGCTTGGGATGGCGGGAAGGAGGTTCAGAGATCTTCTCTCCTGGTTTGAAAACAGGTATTTAGATTTTTTTAAAAAATATGGTTTTTTGAAAGTCAAGCTTGACTTCAACTTCCTGTGTGGCTAACTTTAAAGTTCTGATCAATCCTCCTACCTCTAACTCGTGAGTTCTGAGGACTACAGACCTGGGCCACCAAGCCTGGTTTATGGGGTGCTGGAGGTCAAAGAGCTTCATAGATTTTAGGCAAGCACAGTACCAACTGAGCCACATCCTTACTCCCCGCTATTCTTTTGTTTTGTTCATGTAACATAAAAGAAAGTCTGAAGAGTCAGGGTCCCCTACAGTAAGATCAGCCACAGGGGTCAGATTTCCAGAGCACCACAGACCCTTCTGGAACGTGACTGATGAAGGACGACATCAGGTCTTCTAGAGCCTTCCTGACCCCTAGCCCTAAGAAGCTAGTCTTGACACGCATAAGAAGTGTGTCTTCTGGGCGAGGTGTCATTAGCCCAGACATTGTTCTATATGACAGGGTAATTGTGGAGTGGGCGCCATTCATCTGTGTTTATTCTCAGCTTGCCAAACAGCGCAGCCTCCCCTCAGGGATTCCCAAAGACTGTGGGGAGCGAAGCCATAGGCCAGACTTCTCTGGGAACCATGCTAACACGTTTAAGACCCCCGGAGAGTGCGTGTGCACACAGGCCGTGTGTGTGCCATCCACCTGCTGGTACAGCTTGTGCCCAGCAGGCATACCCTTGGCCCTGCCTTATCACAACCGTCCATTTGAAGGCCGAACTGGCTTTCTCCTTCTGTTGAGTACACACTGATCCTGGCATTATCTTCCTGAAAGTTAGTAAGTCTCTCATACCACTCACCCTGTAAGCAAGAAAGGAGTCCTTTGTCGGTGGAACTTTTGCCCATATCCCCCCTGACACTGGCATTGTTCACGGGATAAAACTAAGCCTGCCCACTTCAACCTCAGTTGGCTGCTCTAGCTTAGGTACCTGCCCACTCTCCTCATGTCATCACTGGACCCAGTTTCCCTTTCCTTCTCTGCATCTTTACCTCTCCTCTTGAATCATCCTGATGCCTCTACCCTAAAGCTTAGAGCCCCTGCCTCTTGTGTTCTCATTGCACTGCCCTGCCGTTAGCCTTGCAGCCAGCTTTAATTAAGAGATTCTCATTCTATTACGCTAAATGAAGTAAGTCAGCCACAACAGAAGAAATACTGTAATTCCATTTCTACGGGGTGTCTGGAATGGGCAGATACACGGGGACTTACGGTAGACCGGAGGCTAGCAAGGGTTGGGGAGGAGGTTTTAAGTACAGAGTTTACACTGAGAATGGATGGCGAGAAAGGTTTGAGCACAGGTAAGGGTGATGGCGACAGAACTTTATGAATGTATTGAATTTGTAGAATTAAAATTGGCTAGCCAGGTGGTGGTGGCGCACACCTTTAATCCCAGCACTTGGGGGGCAAGAGGCAGGCAGATCACTGTGAATTCAAGGCCAACCTGGTTTACAAGAGCAAGTTCCAGGACAGGCTCCAAAGCTACAAAGAAACCCTGTCTCAAAAAACAAAAACAAACAAAAAAATTAAACAAAAACAAAAAAAAAATTCCCTCCGTGCAGGAATGCAGCTCAGCAGAGAGAAAGCACAGAGCTAAGTACACTCTCCTTACATCCCCAGGTAGTTTTTAAATCCCATTTCAGTATCGACTCAGTTTTATAGAGAAAATCCAGACTAGTTGTGGTAGTTTGATGTACTTGGCTTTTAAAAACGACATTTAAAATCCCAAACTGTGGGTGTAGTGTCGCATGCCTAGAATCCTAACACTATGGACATAGAGGCAGAAGAGGCCTTCCCTGCAGGTTCAAGGCCTGCCTGGGCTACATAGTGAGTTCCAGGTTGGACATTCTGGTGTATATAGCCAGTTCCAGACCCTGTCTCAAGTAAACAAATAAACAAAAAAAAAAACAAGCAAAAAACAAGAGCAAAAAAGCCATGCGCATGTGCGCGCACGCACACACACACACACAAAATAAACAAGCAAACAAATCTTCAAAATTACTCAAGGAGAGGAAGCAGGGGTATTGATGAAAGCATGATTATTAATGGATAGATAATTGTTGAAATGCTGAATACATAGCTTTTTTCTGTTGCTGTTGGGTTGCGTTTTTTTGTTTGTTTGTTTGTTTGTTTTTCTCTTTATGGGAAGGGGGTTTGAGACAGGGTTTCTCTGTAGCTTTGGAGCCTGTTCTGGGACTCTCTCTGTAGACCAAGCTGGTCTCAAACTCACAGAGATCCACCTTCCCTCTCCCAAGTGCTGGGATTAAAGGTATGTGCCACCACTGCCCGGCTTTTCATTTGTTTGTTTATTTTGGTTTTTCCAAGACTGGGATTTCTCTGTGTAGCCCTGGCTGTCCTAGAACTTGCTTTGTAAGCCAGGCTGGCCTCAAACTCACAGAGATCCACTTGCATCTGTCTCCCAAGTGCTGGGATTAAAGGTGTGTTCTACAACTGTACAGCACATAGCTGGTATTCAGACAGTATTTTTCACTATACAGTCATCCCTCAATATCCGTGGAGAATGAGTCCGTGATCTCCTCAGAAACCAAATCTGAAGATGCTTGTCTTTTATACAATGACATAAGGTGCACATGTACTGAAATATCATAAAGTACTCTGTAAATATAGTTTGCGTCTTTTTTATTTTATTTTTTATTGATATTTATAGAACTCTATATTTTTCTCTGCTCCCCTCCCTGCCTCTCCCCTCCCCCCTTCAGTCCTCCCCCAAGGTCCCCATGCTCCCAATTTACCAGGAGATCTTGTCTTTTTCCTACTTTCCGTGTAGATTAGATCTATATAAGTCTCTCTTAGGGTCCTCATTGTTGTCTAAGTTCTCTGGGATTGTGGTTTGTAGGCTGGCTTTCTTTGCTTTGTGTTTGAAAACCACCTATGAGTGAGTACATGTGATAATTGTCTTTCTGTGTCTGGGTTACCTCACTCAAAATAATGTTTTCTAGCTCCATCCATTTTCCTGCAAAATTCAAGCCGTCATTATTTTTTTCTGCTGTGTAGTACTCCATTGTGTAAATGTACCACATTTTCTTATCCATTCTTTGATCGAGGGGTATTTAGGTTGTTTCCAGGTTCTGGCTATGACAAACAAAGCTGCTATGAATATACTTGAGTACATGTCCTTATGACACGATTGAGCATCCTTTGGGTATATACCCCAAAATGGTATTATTGGGTCTTGAGGAAGGCTGTTTCCTAATTTTCTGAGAAATCACCACACTGACATCCAAAGGGGTTGAACCAGCTTTCATTCCCACCAGCAATGCAGGAGTGTTCCTTTTTCCCCACAACTTCTCCAGCATAAGTTGTCATCAGTGTTTTTGACCTTGACCATTCTTACAGGTGTAAGATGGAATCTCAGAGTTGTTTTGATTTGCATTTCTCTGATGACTAAGGATGTTGAACATTTCCTTAAGTGTCTTTCAGCCATTTTAGATTCTTCTGTTGAGAGTTCTCTGTTTAGGTCTGTACTTCATTTTTTATTGGATTATGTGATCTTTTGGTGTCCAATTTCTTGAGTTCTTTGTATATTTTGGAGATCAGACCTCTGTCTGATGTGGGGTTAGTGAAGATTTTTTCCCATTCTGTAGGCTGTCATTTTGTCTTGTTGACTGAGTCCTTTGCTTTACAGAAGCTTTTCAATTTCAGGAGGTCCCATTTATTAATTGTTTCTCTCAGTGTCTATGCTGCTGGGGTTATATTTAGGAAGTGGTCTCCTGTGCCAATGCGTTCAAGTATACTTCCCACTTTCTCTTCTATAAGGTTCAGGGTGGCTGGCTTTATGTTGAGGTCTTTGATCCATTTGTACTTGAGTTTTGTAGGTGATAGATATGGGTTTATTTTCATTCTTCTACATATTGATATCCAGATATGCCAGCACTACTTGTTAAATATGCTTTCTTTTTTCCATTTGATATTTTTTGCTTCTTTATCAAATATCAGGTTTTTGAAGATGTGTGGATTGATATCCGGGTCTTCTATTCAGTTCCATTGGTCCTCCTGTCTGTTTTTTATGCCAATACCAGGCTGTTTTCAGTACTGTAGCTCTGTAGTAGAGTTTGAAGTCAGGGACTGTGATGCCTCGAAAGAAGTTCTTTTATTGCCCAGGATTGTTTTGGCTATCCTGGGTTTTTTGCCTTTCCAAATGAAGTTGAGTACCGTTTTTTCGAGGTCTTTGAAGAATTTTGCTGGGATTTTGATGAGCACAGTTTTGTGTCTTTATGTATGTTAAATATTTTCATTTATTTATTTTGATGGCCCTTTTTTGGACAGAGTCTCACTAGGTAGCCAAGGCTAGCCTCAAATTAGAAATTTTCTTACCACAGCCTCTCAAGTGCTGGCATTATATGTTTGTACCACTACACCCAGTGAAAAACAATTCTAAATTACAAAAAGACAATGCAGACTGAAAGTAAGAGGTATATGTCGAAAAGAGGTACAATTTTTTACATATACTTTTGATTCATGTTTGACTGAATCTATGCATGTACTTGTACAGTGGGCCCACAAGATAAACTTGAAGTTTTCCATAATAAAAAATTAAGAAAAGAAAGCAGAATCAAACAATGAATTGAGCTGGTCAGTGAGCTCTTATTCTGTAAGGCTGTTCTGTTAATTCAGTTAAAGAAGATATTTGAAAACAAGATATTATTTGTTTGAAGACACTATCGAGATAATGTGTGTGTATATTCCTCAGGTACTGCATTTTTTAAAATATAGGGTCACTCATTGAATCTGGAACTCACCAATTGGCTAGACTGTCCAGCAAGCTGTAGGGATCCTCCTGTTTCTATTTCCCTGGCGCTGAGATTGCAGGCATGTTCTGTGACACCTGGCTTTTTACATGGGTACTGGAGATTTGAACTCAAATCCTCGTGCTTGCATACCAAATACTTTACTGGTTGAGCTATCGCCTCACCCCCTAGCAAAATAATCTTACACATTTCTTACAAGATTGTGTTTAAATATTGAGTAGGGCTTTGCACTCAAAAACATATAAAATTATAAAAAAATTGATTTTAACTTTGGTTTGAGAATTTCAAATACCTTTTTTTTTTTTCGAGACAGGGTTTCTCTGTGGCTTTTTGGAGCCTGTCCTGGAAGTAGCTCGTAGACCAGGCTGATCTCGAACTTACAGAGATCCGCCTGCCTCTGCCTCCCAAGTGCTGGGATTAAAGGCGTGCGCCACCATCGCCCGGCAAATACCTTTTGAACAAATTTGCACACGGTTTAGAAATCACTTACCTAAATGGCCTAGGTAGAGTCAGGCTTAGAAGTGAGGACTCTCATTGGCCTTTAGAAACAGCTTCTCATTCTCTCCTCTTGTGTGATGGATGCACTTTGATGTTCCAGGGTGTGCATTTGACAAAGCAATGCACACTGCATGCTGGAGATTGGGTGAGAGATCAGTTAACCACCTGGGGAGATGGCTTGATGACAGTTACTGTTCTGCCTGGAACCCTTGATTATCCCTTGGAGAGTAACTATAGAAAGTAACTGCTCCTGTTCTCACTGGACACACTGTCACTGCTGGTGTGATACCTCTCTCCTGTTCTCTCTGGGCACACGGTTACTTCTGTGTGACGCCTCTCTCCTGTTCTTACTGGGCACACTGTCACTGCTGGTGTGACTCCTCTCTCCTATTCTCACTGGTTACAGTGTCACTGCTGGTGTGACTCATCTTTCCTGTTCTTACTGGGCATGCTGTCACTGCTGGTGCGACTCCTCTCTCCTGTTCTCACTGGGCACATAGTTTCTTCTGTGTGACACCTCTCTCCTGTTCTTACTGGGCACACTGTCACTGCTGGTGTGACTCCTCTCTCCTGTTCTCACTGGGCACATAGTTTCTTCTGTGTGACACCTCTCTCCTGTTCTTACTGGGCACGCTGTCACTGCTGGTGTGACTCTTCTCTCCTGTTCTCACTGGGCACTCTGTCACTGCTGGTGTGATACCTCTCTCCTTTTACTTGCATGTAGTCTTCCTTCTTCCCTCTAGTTCAAAAGGCGCAAGATCAAGGACAGCGGTACAGAAGAAAGAGTCAGCTCCTAGTCTCTGGATGGCAGGGATGTGCTTGAAGAGGGAGAAAAGGCTGAGGTCACATTCTAGGCCTCCTTGCTTTGGCACTGAGTGGGTGGGTCCTGATACCAGTTTTCTGTGTATTTTTACTTTTTTTTTCCATCTAACACTCTCTTGGGAAGAAGCGTTCAAGTCTGTAGTGAAATACATCTGGAAAATCTCCCAGCTTTTCTTCTTATTTTGCGCCTCTTCTCCCTAGTCAAGACCAAACTGTCGGGAGCTGTTTCTTCCATCCGAGACAGAAACTGTAGGGTTTGCTGCATCTTTCCCTGTTTCTGTGCTTTATAAGATACAACTGTTAAGGTAAAAAGTCACACGAAATAAAGCTAACTTCTTTAAGTGAAAATCGCAGTAGCATTTAGAATGTCCACGGTTTTGTATAACTGCCCCCTCTATTTAGTTAATTAGTTCCAAAATCTTCCATCACCTCAAAAAAAAACACCTTCTTCCTAGTAAGTGACCAGTTGCTGTTGTCCCTTTCACTTACACCCTAGCAACCAGCAGTCTGCCTTCTGTCTCTCTAGTTTCCTAATGTCAGTACTGCATGCGCTTTCGTGCCTTTATATAAGACAGCGCATTTTACTTTACAGTAGCTGAGAAACCCCCCCACCACCACTCTGTTTCAGCTGTGACATGCAGCTGATGTTAGGTTGGGTTTTGGTAGTCATTCTGAGCAAGATTATTTTACATCCGTATTTATTATTACTGCGATGCCTGGGTGTGCGTGTGCACATGTGTCAGGGTGAGGGGACAAGTTGTTCAACTTTCTGGAATGCAGTTTGGTCTTTCCACTGTGGGTTCCTAGGATCCTAACTCAGGTCCCAAGGCTTGTATGGCAAGCACCTTCATCCCCTGGGCTATCTAGAACTCCCCCACACCCCTTTTTGAGATAGGGTCTCTTGTAGTCCAGGTTTTGAATTTCTGATCCTCCTGTCTTTGTTTCCAAAGAGTTGGGAGTCATAGGCATGAAGCACTACCCTGGCTTTGATCAATGTTTTTCAATCTTCAAAATACTCAGGGCCCAACAGATGTTTAGCAGGTCATACCATTCTCAAATCTGGCATGGAATGCATTTGAAGGAGAACTGAAGGGCCGTTTCCTTTAAAAAAAATGTATTTGTTCACCCCAATTTCTTTATTTGACACAAACATGTCCTAATGGCATATTTTTTTCTTTAATCAGCAGTGGTGATTGAATGATTAAATAATATGGACCTTTATATGTAAGTTTGCTCTACTTAGCATTTCCTGTCAATGTGACACAGACTAGGATCACCGGAGAAGTGAGTCTCACGTATCCTTATCAAGTTGTGTCTGTCCCTGTGTCTTGGCTATTAATTGATTCCAGAGGATCCAGCCGACCATGGGCAGAACCATTCCCTGCGCAGGGAATCCCGGGCTATCTAAGGAAGCTAGCCGAGCTTGAGACAGAGCAAGCCGTCAGGCGGCATTCTTCTGTGCGGTCTGCTTCCAGCTCGTGCTTGACTTCCTGCCCGGATTCCCCTCAATGATGGACTAGACTCTGGCAGTGTAAGCTGAAATAGACCGCAACAGGGATGAAACAGGTTTCTTTCCCTCTAGCATCATAACATATAGCGTGAATCAAGATTGTTTTAGTGACTTCTGCCCCTCCTTTGAATCACAGTAGCCAACAATAGTATCTGGAACAAAGGAAATTATAATAAACGTTGAAACAGCGACAAAATGTTGAGAGACTTCCCACCCTTGAGTGTCTAGACTGGAATGATACTCTGGTAGCTTCTAATTTCCATCGGGATCTTTTAGGTTCTAGCAGAAGAGACAGGAGATGCTTCTGGGAAAAGGTATATAAAAAATATAGACAAGCCACGTGGTCTGAGGGTATAACTCTGTGCCAAAACACTTGCCTGGCATACCTGAAACCTTGGGATATGTAATGCTGGAACAAATAAAATAAAATAAAATAAAGTAACACTAGGAAAGACCCTTACTACTGTTCCAGTACATGCGGGCTGCCGTGCCGCAATTCTTAGCTCTTAAAATTAAAACCTAAAGCCAGGTAGTGGTGGTGGCGCACGCCTTTAATCCCAGCACTTGGGAGGCAGAGGCAGGTGAATCTCTGTGAGTTTAAGACCAGCCTGGTCTACAGAACAAGTTTCAGGACAGGCACCAAAGCCACACAGAGAAACCCTGTCTCGAAAAACAAACAAACAAACAAACAAACAAAAAACAGGATCTACAATTCGCCACCACAAAGAAACCTGCTCAGGTCCTCAGTCCCATGCTTTATTTTTGTTAAACTGTGTGTGTGCAGGTATTTTGTCTGCGCGTATGTCTGTACATTATGTGTATGTAGTGTCTATGGAGTCCAGCAAGAGGGCTTTGGATTCCCCGGAACTGGAGTTACAGATGGTTGTGAGCCACCATATGGGTTCTGGGAATCAAACTCTGGTCCTCCAGGAGAGCAACCGGTGCTGTTAACTGCTGAACCATCTCTCCTGTCCCCAAACCCATGTTTTCTTAAGGCCTTGCCCCTAAGAAATGCAGCTATGACTGAGACAGACACAGATGCTCCCCCTAGGGAGCTTAGGTTCCGGGGAGAATGGAGCTGCAGCTGCATCAACTGTGATAAGCACCAAGAGGGGGTTCGGCTAACCCGGTGAGTGTTCACCAGGGAGCCTTTAAGGAAGTGGCTCTGTGGTCAGTCACATAAGTGATAAGCAGCGATTAAGCAGGTGCAGAAGGCAAGAGAATAGTTTTAGGAATATGTTTGGACTTTAAGCAACTTGTTTGCTTGTTTTATTTTCAGAACTTGTCTGCTACAGGGATAAGAAGGGGTCTTCAGGAGCAGTTGGTGAAGCATAGAGGAGCAGGGGTGAGGGACCACTGGAAGGGAAATGTTCAGAGTTCAGGTGCCATAAACTGAGGACTCTGGTGAATACCTCGGACAGCTTTGCTTCGGAGCCTGTCACTGTGACTGTGTGTGGTAGAGACAAGGTTGAAGACTTACCGTTGTTCGTTTTGTCTGTGTTCCCGAGCCAGTGTTACACTAAAAACTGGCAAGAGCCACAGATATACTTAAACTTAGATTTCAAAACAGCCAGAGCTGTTTTGGCAGGATGTATGTGCTGTTTTTTTTGTTATTTGGTTTTTTTTTTTAAGCAAGCCAGAAACAATTTAAAAAAAAAAATTCAGACTGCCTGAAAGGAGTATTAATCGTTGACTTCTTCCTGCATATAAATACCATACTGGGTAAGTAATTAGGATTTGAGGGAATAAACTTCCTTTTAATTTTGAGAAACGGTAGGTACCACAGTCTTTATTTATGTGTGCGAAGGAGAATCTTTCCTCTTGGCCTCTAATGTCTGCCAACTCGGAGGGAATGGCCAAACTCTGAGTCAGTCCTCTGAACCCTGCATACCACCAAGGCACTCAGTTTGAAAAACAGGAGTGAATCAACTCTTGCCTCCCATTCGCCCCACCCCCACATCGGGGTGGGAACGAGCTTTCCAGCGGTCCTCTCGGAGCTGTCCTCGGGCTTTCCACTCCCTGTGGTGTATACCTTTCCTTCCTCCGTCCTGTAGGTTTCTAGACTCTCTTGAGGCGTGTAGCCACTGCTGGAGATTCCAAGCTGACGATGCCGCTGATGAATCACCTGAGGGTGATTCTGCACGCATCTCCATGTACATTGCTGTGGAGAAGGTTCCAGGTTCCGAGGTCAACGCCACGGAGGTCCTGCAGTCTCTATACCTGCACTTACAGAACCCGGAACCGAGCCTGTGAGTACTCCAGTCCTTTAAGAGTAAAAAGGTCGGCAGAAAAAAAAATGAAACTTACACACTTTAAGAACTATGAACATGCCCGGCGATGTTGGCGCACACCTTTAATCCCAACACTCGGTAGGCAGATCTCTGTGAGTTCGAGGCCAGCCTGGTGTACAGAGTGAGTTCCAGGATAGCCAAGGCTACACAGAGAAACCCTGTCTCAAAAAACCAAACCAAACCTGTGAACATGACTGTAATGACAGCAGACATGGAAAGTTCTTTTAGATCTTTATGCTAAATGATGTCACGCTGAAAGTAGACAGGGCTATGAAAATTTGAGATGTCTTGAAGGCTTATCTCTTACTATTTTTTTTAAAGAAAAACAACTAAGGTTGACATACAGACTGCAAACTGTTGCAATGGGTCTTACATTTATAGAATTTGCATATTAAGTTTTGCAAGTGGGTCATTGTCTTCGTGCTCTGAACGAAATATTCTGTCTGGAGTTAGAAATCCCAGAGTTAATTCTAGCGGACCAGCTTGCCAGCGTGTGCTCTGCTGTAAACACGTGAGCTCAAATGAGGTAGCAGATGGTCTTTCAATGCCCTGTGGCTCCCTTGGAGGCACAAGCTATTGCCCATGCTATGGTGTTGCAGGGGTTCTTCCCCCCTGGCATGGGTGCAGGGCTGTGGGGGAGTGTGTTTACTCCCTTGATCCTAGTCGCAACCTACCCTCACCCCAGTTAGAAGAACCAAAAGTGTCTGTAGACATTTCCCAGTGAGTTCTAGGGAACAAAACTGCCCCCCTGGATAAGAACCACTGAGATAATGAGGAAAGATGGTGTGTGCATTTGTGGTTATGGACAGATGAAGTAGCTAAGTATAGCACTAAAGAGAAAATTTCCACTATCAAAAAAAAAAAAAGCTTTTCACAGACTTTTTGAATGTTGGCCTGCACTGAGATCTAGGTTTCTCCCTGAACCCATATATATAAAATTAAAAGATGGGCAAAGAAGATAATGCTTGCCAAAATGGTGTTAATCTAGCTTAAGCCCAGGATTCTGAAACTGCTCCACAAATCTGTTTTAACTGTAAATTCCCTTACTTGCCTTCAGCACTGGGTGTCTTTTAATAAAAGAAATTGGCCTGAGTCATAAGAAATTTCTGGTTGCTGGGTGTGGCTTCCTACAAGCATGCCCACATCCTATCCAGACTGGCTTACTATGAATTCTGGTACTTTGTGGTCGAAGGCCTAAGATGGAAACAATTAGTCATATTGATCTGGCTACTAAAGTTTTCCTCTTTTTTGTTGTAGCCGAAGGTTGAAAGTTAACCATCTACTATCCTGTCTGCGTGTTATTAGGCCAGCGTTCGTCAGGCAGAAGTGGCAGAGAAGGTCGATTTACCTTGAATAATCTCTCATGTATCTTAATAAATGAGAAGTTAATGTTCTTCTTTCTAAGTTGGTGGGGGGGAAATGGGGCACATTTTCCGTTTGTTTGGCTCTTGGCATGTAACACTGCCCCAGACTGTTTTCAGGCAGGAGAATGTTATGGCCTTTGTTGCCCCAGTGAGCAAATTTCCTCCTCTGCCAGCCATCCTTCCCCTGCTTAGCTGTGAATTGTAAAGACCACACTCATTATTTCTGACAGCTTGGAGCCCCATGGAAGGCCGCCTAGACCGACACAAGAGGTTGGCAATGCCTAGCCATTTAGTTTTGGCAGCTCCTTTTAGGATCATGCGTGTTCCTTTTTAAAAGTTTGTTCATTTTATTTGGGTGTGTCTTGCCTGCATGTGTGTCTGCGCAGCGCATGCATAGGGGAATGTCTTTGGAGGTTAGAAAAAGGAACCAGAGTTACAGATGGTCGTGAACCACCATGTGGGTGCTGGGAAGCAAACCCAGTTCCTGTGCAAGAGCAACGTATGCTGTTTGATCCCCGGAGCCACTTCTCTAGACCCCATAGTGACCATTCTTATCTTCGTCGTCTTTGTCATCGTCATAGGTTCGGTGCTATCTCAAATCTTCAAATATGACCATTTTATGTGTTGTTTGTCTGGTCTAGTGTAACACAGACTGACTTTCAGCTCACTAAGTAGCCCAGTATGGCCTTGAAATCTTGATCTTCTTCCTGTCTTAGTCACCGGGAGTGCCAATATTCAGTCACGTACCGCTACACCCAGCTTTCAAATCTGGCCATTTTAAGGTAATGTAAAGCAGAACACGGAATAAAAGGGAAGTGGGAGATTGTGGCAACTTCAGAAGCATTGTGCTAATTGCCTTCCACCTTTTTTCTCTGTTCAGTAATCATGGGCTGTCTATTCAAATTACTGTTTGCTGTTTTCCCCAGATGCAGTCAGTAACTCTTGAGGACTTAATAAGCTATATGCCCATTACCCAAGATGAAAACAAAATCACTTTCACTCAGAGTACCATTTAGCCTAATTGTTTCATTAAAATTTAGGCATAATATCTTAAAACATAGGAAAATGAATTTGATGATTTAGTAATTTTTAATTTAATGAAAGTTATAAAGAAGATGATGGAGAATAAAAATGGTACAAATTTGTAATTACATCAAGGATGCATTGTATGTAATAACAAATTTGTACCATTTTTAATGCCCTTGATTTTCCTACATTTATTTGTTTGCTGTTTTTTTTTGAGACAGGGTTTTATGCAGCACAGGCTGGCCTCAAAATTCCTTTGTAGCTGAGGCTGCCTTTAAACCTTACTTTGGTCTTCATTTCTTGAGTGCTGGGATTATATCTTTTCATCAACATACTTGGCTTCTTTTTTTATATAAGGAAGAGAAACATTGGAATTATTGAACTGCATTGTATGAAATATAGCCACTAAAAATATGCTACTACAAAGATAAAAACAAAAGAAAGGAAATAAAAGACAAACAGGGAAAGGAAAATATGTAGTCACTAGTCTTATGTATTTACAAGTCAATTTAAATTCCTTAAGATTTTATAACCATGTGTGCCTAATAATTACCATGCTGGACGTTTCCATCTTCAGAAGAAATTCTGCTGAGCATTCCTGTATGGGGTTTTTACATTGTTCTATTACTTCTCTATTTAGTTTTGAAGAACACAAAGCCTGGACCACAACATTTATGAAGCTTGCTTAGGGGGGCTGGAGAGATTGCTCAACACTTAAGGGCTCTTGCAGAGGACTAGCACCTACATTGAGGGGCTCACATCTACCTATAACTACATCTTCAGAGGACCTGACACCCTCTTCTGGCCTCCTAAGGCCCACACATACAGCACTTGTCAGACATAGACACAGATACATAAGTAAAAATAATTAAATAAGTAAATTAATCTGAGGGAGTTATTTAGGTGACTCTCCTGTAAGAAATTCATACTTACACTTGAGTATGTCTTATTATTTTCTTGTTTTTTCTGTACTTAAAAATATATGTTGAACCAGGAGTAGTGGTACATGCCTTTAATTCCAGCACTCAGGAGGCAGAGGCATTGAATCTGTAGGAGTTCAAAGCCAGCCTTGTGTACGTAGTGAAAATTCCAGGACAGCCAGGGCTACATAGCAAGACCCTGACCCCCCCCCAAAAAAATATAATCATCTATGTTAAAAATGTCTTTTGATAAAATTCAGTTCTGTTAAAAATTTTTGTTTTGCTGGGCAGTGTAGATGATGGCCAAAGCTGGTTCTAGTAACCCCAGAATCAACAAACAAACACATTGAATAGACAAAAATAAATTAATAAACACATTTAAGGGTTTGCTTTTTACCTTTATTTTATTTTTGCTTATGTGTACATGTGTATTCGTGCCACATGTGTGGCTGCCCTCTGAGGCCAAAGGATGGAATCAGATCTGCTGAAGCTGGAGTTACAGGTGATTGTGAGTTGCCAAATGTTGGTGCTTAGAACCAAGTTTGAGTCCTCTGCAAGATTATCATATTGACATGATTTTTTTAGATGAAATTCTGAGGCCTTCAGCACATTTCCAATCAATAATTGATTAATTTCTACATTACCTTGTGCTAGAGGACCTGGCAGACCTGTATGGGATCAAATGTGTGTTATGTATGTGGGATGATACATATTCCTGACTATATCTTGTAACTGGATAAATAATGAAGTAAAAAAAAATAAGTCATTAAAATTAAAATAGTTTAAATAAACTACTTGCCTTGAGTTGTTGAGGGAAATGTCTATATTTCAATATACACATCAATTCTGTGTTAAAGTCATTAAATATTTTAGTATATTAAAAAGAAGTAATTAAAATTAGTTTAAGTAAAAAAATAGCATGGAGCCTTCTCTTTAGTCCATTTAAAGTTTGACATAATGGCTCACACTTGTAATTTTAACACAAGCATTCAGAAATCTAAAGGATTATGAATCTTGGCCAGCCTGAGTTACATAGTGAGACCCTGGCTCAACAACAAACCAAACAAAAATTCACTGATAACTCCTGGGTGATATAGGCCCGGATACTTCAAACTGGATTTGAGATTGAGAGCTTCTTGGAATCTCTTGGTGATCTTGGGCGTATTTTCAGCTCCCCAGGACTAACAAGAGGCCCTGGAGCTAAGCATAGGAAATGGGGGCTTTCTTCCCTGTAATTAGTTCCCTGTACTTTCTTCCCTGTGATTAGTTAGTCAGTTCAGTATCAGTTTTCTTCACAGCCCTGGTAGTTCAGCAAGTCAACCTGTGCTTCTATGACTGTTAGTAGTGCCTTAAGGAGAGCCTATGTACCCCTGCAGTAGCGCCTTAAAGAGAGCCTTGTATCCCTGCATAAGGCCAAAGCCTTAGAAGATGGTCTTTGGTTCTGTAGGAAAAGCACAGCCCCCATGACAAAGACAGGCTAGAAAGCCAGTGAGGATGGAGAACAGTGCTGCCCGGCAGGTCGGGGAGAAGCCACAAGGATCATTCTCCGTTTTCTAATGGGTTAGGAAAGGGAAAAGAATCTGATTAATTTTTGTGATATGTTTTATTTAATCCAGTATATTCTGGATGTTAATGTCTTTAACATGTAATTACTCTAAGGATTATTCATAAATAGTGCTATCCAATAGATGTGCAATGTGAGCCACAAATATGTGTCATATAGGTTAATTCTGTGTTTTCAAATAAAAGCTAGAAGGATGGTTCAGTGGTTAAGACTGTTGACTGTTTGCTCTTCTAGAGGGTCTAGGTTCGATTCTCAACACCACCATGGTGGCACACAACCATCTATAACTGTAGTCTAACATTTTCTTCAGGTATATGCAGGTACCAGGCATGCACATGGTACACAGACATATGTGTAGGCAAAACAGACACATATGCAGTGAAAGCATCCATATACATTCAATAAATAAGAAATAATTTAAAAGTACAAATAAATAGATAAGTTAATTCTTTTACTGTTTTTAGTTAACCTAATATATCAAAAATATTGTATTTCTAACATGAAATCACTATTAGAACTATAAATGAATTTTTGCATGATTTTTGTGCTTAGCTTTCAAAGACCCTACGGTCATTGATTTATAGCACATCTCAGTGTACACTAGCTGCATGAGCTAAGTGGGTATCATACCAAAAACTCAGTTACAAAGAGGGACCAGGACAATAACTGGAGCTATTCTAAATTTAAGCATAAAGAGCCTAAGGATAGAGGGTAGGAGAGTTGGGCGAAGGGAAGAGATTTGGATCTCTTTACAGGCTGTCTTCCTGTCCCAAAGTTTTCTGTGCTTCCAGTAGCCCTGTCCTTTTAATCTAAATTCCATGTAGATTTGATGTCAATAATTTATAATCTCCTTCCTCATGTTTTCGGTTTTTTTTTTAAATACTCTGGGTTTCCTTCAGACAGTTTCCCAACTGCTATCAAGCCTTGCTTCAGAAGGTTTCAGCAACTTGTGCCAGGACTGCTTTCTTTCTGGGCAACAGCTGTAACACCCCCCCTCCCACCACCACCACCTTTAATTTTTTTTAAATGAAAATTCCTTTTAATTTCATGGATTGGGAGAATTATTATTGCAAAAACATCCATATTATCCAAAGCAAAGTAATGACTGTCCATCAAGGTACTAACGGTGTTCTTTAGGAAACTATAAAAATTCCTAAAAACTCATGTTTGGATTTGAGATTATAATTACATCATTTCCTCCTTGCCTCATCCCTCCAAATTCTCCCATATATTCCTCGCTATTTTTCAAATTCATGGTCATATGTATATTCCTAAATATGTAAGTACAATCAACTCAGTCTGTATTATGTTACTTGTGTGTATGTTTTCAGGATGACCATCTGGTATTGGATAATCACTTGGTATGCTCTTTCCTGAGGAAAACAATTTCTCCCACTCTTAGGGTTTCTTAGTTGCCTGTGTCTTTATCTAGGGTTGAGACCTTGTGAGCTTTCCTGTGTCCACCATAGCACGTCTGTTGTTGTCATTTTTATTTAGGCTATGAATAATTAATTCCATCCATAAGAGTGCCACCTTCATGATCTTCATTCTGCTCTTTCTCTTCTTAATTTGAGCCACAACTACTGATTGAAAGCCAGGTTGGCTTGCAGAATAGTGGAAGAGGCAGACAGTTAAGCAAACAATGCTAACTATATCTGTGAATAAAGATTGGAAGGGTAAGTCAATGTTGTGATTAAAACATGCCTGGGTATTGTGGCACACAGCTTTAATCCCCGCACTGGGGAGGCAGAGGCCAGTGGGTCGCTGTGAGTGTGAGGCCAGCCTGGTCTGTGATACAGAGTGAGTTCCATGATAGCCAGAGATACATAGTGAAACCTTGTTTTTATAAAAAGATATGGGATGAGAACTAGAGGAAACTTTGCTAAGGAGGGAACAATTAAGCCCAAGGCCTACAGATAATGGGAGTCATTCCTTGAACTGAATGGGAGGATTAGTTTTTGTAGAAGGAAAAAAGGGGCTAAGGCATGAGTGTGCTTCTCATGTTTCAAAGGCTGAACTAGCAATAATACTCTTAAGGCTGGAGAAATAGCTGATTGCCGCGAACTGAGTGCATCTCCCTTAAACTTGTATGTCGAATTCTTGACATCCCAGTGATGATAATGTAGGTGATGTGGCCTCAATGAGATGAAGAGGACTCTGCCCTTATGAATGGGATGAGTGCCCTTTTATGAAGACCAGAGAGAGAGATGACACCAGGAAGAGAGAAAGTAGCCTTCAACAGACACCACATCTGCGGGTGCTTTCTGTTGGGCTTTCCAAACTCTCAAACTCCGAGGAAACATTTATTTGCTGTGTTTATAAGCCCACCCATTCTATGATATTCTGTTGTAGGAGCCCACAGAGACTAAAACAGTGCCAGAGCCCACACTACACCAAAGCTACAGGAATAAGAATTGAGGTCAAATGTATGGTCCACATGGAATCTAAAAGTTTGAGGGTCTGAAGAGATGCATGTAGTACACAGCCATGAAGGCAAAACAACCATATGCATAAAAATTAAAAAAAATAAATCTGTGGTGACTTGAATAGGAATGGTCCCCATAGACTTTTGTGTTTGAGTGCTTGGCCCTTAGGGAGTGGCACTGTTAGGAGGTGTGGCCTTGTTGGAAGAAGTGTGTCAGTGTGGAGGTGGGCTTTTAGGACTCATATGCTCAAGCTATGCCTGGTGTGGTAGTTTCTCCTTCTGCTGCCTGCAGATCAAAATGTAGAACTCTCGGCTCCTCCAGCACCAAATCTGCCTGCACACTGCCAGGTTTCCTGCCATGATGATAATGGACTAAACCTCTGACCCAGCAATAGAAACCCTAACTAAAACAAGACAAACATAAGTGTTGATGTTTATTGGCTGCAGAATACACACACACACACACACACACACACACACACACACACACAGTTCTGGGCTTTGAACCTACAGTATCATGGTATCATGCCTGGGAGATGAACATTCTACCACTGAGCTAACACCGTAGTGATTACAAATCCTATGAACAATCTGACTCTACTAAGTTGAACTGCATTTGACACAATCATTGCTGTTTTATTTTCTATAAGAAATATGTGAAGATAAAAAACCTCTTAGCATGCAACATAATCTTCGTATTTCAAGGGAAATCAGCAAGTACCAGTAAATTATCCCCATCTGCTTTTAGTTTCAAAGGCGAAAGAAAGGGAGAGAGGAGGATGAAAACTCTGAGTGTATCTTTTGAAAGAAGCGCTTGACCAAAAGCTGTCTAAGAGGACAATGAGCAGGACTTCCCACTCTCAGTGGTCTAGAGCAGTAAAAGGGGAGGGGAATGGGGTCAGATGAAGAAGTCTGATGGAAGCTGAACTTGCAAAGCAAAAGTTACCAACTGAGTCTAGCATTATAATCACAAGAGGGCAGTTGAAGGAGCAGGCCCAGCCTGGTTTTCCTGAGCTACTGATTGCTTGCATGGATGTGAGAATTTATAGTTCCCATTTTCTGAATGAAATGTTGAACAATTAAAGGTGACTGAGGACGTTATCTTAGGGACCTGATAACTGGCATTCTAGTTCTTCCATGATCTTCACAGGACCCTCACCTGTTAGCCTTTGTTTGATGGTTTTGGTTTGGTTTTAGTTTGGTTTGATTTGGTTTTGGCTTTGGCTTTTGTTTTGTTTTTGTTTTTTGAGACACGGTTTCTCTGAAATTCTGGTTTCAAGCCTCAGCTATCCTGGAACTTGCTCTGCAGATCAGGCTGGACTTGTTGGCTTTTTAACTTTATGACTTCTCAGGTTATGGACATCTGAGGGTGTCAGAGGTGCAAGATAGGTTTCCTTGGGCCAGGAATTTCTGAAACTAATTGGGCTGTGAACCAAACTTTGAATTTATATGTGGCTTTTTTGGTTCTAGGTGAAGGTTTCTCAATTTTGGCACTAGGGACATTTCCTGTAGGATAATTCTTGCTTTGCAGAGCCTGTCCGTCCTGTGCAGGGAAGGGTGTTTAGCAGCATCTCTGGTCCTTATCCAGTAGAGGGCAGTAGAACCCTATGCCAATTTTGTCTTGCATCTTCTGGAAACTCAAATGTCTCTTAGGGGACTGAATTCTTCCTCCTGTTGAGAACTGGTCAACACCCTCAGGAGGACTCCATATCTGCCAGGACACTTTTGATAAAAGAAAATCAAGGAAACAAAAGATAAGACTTGGTGAAATATCTTCTCTACGATAGTGAACCCTAGACAAGATTCTGGTTTTGTGTCAATAGGAGGATGAGATGACACCAACATACATGGGGAGATTTTCCTGGCTCACAACACAGCTGTCTTAAACAAGCACATAGGGTCGGCGAAGGGACAAGAAGTGCAGGGCATTGCTGCTAACTTCTGTCCATCTGTGTTAGTCCTGCTTTTTTATGGCTTTATTTTTTATTTATATGGCAGAGGCCAGAAAGGGGAGGCCAGAAGGAGGAGTCAGATTCCCTGGAGCTGGGGGTTTATGTGCTTGTGCCCCCCCCCCATATGGGTACTAGGAACCAAATTCAGATCCTCCGCAAGAGTAGCAAGCGCTCTTAACCAGTGAGCCATCTCTGCTGCCCCGTGTTTCTCCTCTTTTTCTTGTTGGCCTTGATCCTGTCCATTCTTGGTGCTTCACTTTTTTTTCCTTTTTATTGAAACTTTACTTTTTAACTTTTATTGATTCTTTGCAGATTTCATGTCATACATTCCAATCCCAGTTATCTCTGTCCCCTTGCATCTACCCTCTGCCCTTGCAACCCCCTTCCCCACCAAACAAACCCAAATTTAAAAGAAAAACCAAAACCCAAACAAAATTAAAAAACAACAACAAAAAAAAAGCAAACAAAAGGAAAAAAAGAGAGAGAAGAATCTTGTCATGGAAGCTATAGTGTGGCCCATTGAGTCCCACAGTTTTTCCTTTAGTTTATTCCTCTCTTTCTTAAAAATTTATTTGTTCTGTCTGCATGTATGCTTGCAGGCCAGAAGAGGGCACCAGATTTCATTATGAATGGTTGTGAGCCACCATGTGAGTGTGGGAATTGAACTCAGAACCGCTGGAAGAGCAGCCAATGCTCTTAACCAGAGGCCACCTCTCCAGCCCCTAGTTCATTCATCTTTACTTGCATGTGTTCATTGACACAGGTCATTAGTCTGTCTTGAGGATTCTGGCTTCTGCTATGCCACTGTTGATGGGCTCCCAATGGGGCTCCTCTAGGATAGCCTGTTGTTGTCCTATGTCATAGAGATCCTGCTGTTTTAGATCTGTGGGTTCATCTCCATTACATGCCCTAACAATTCATAGATGAGGCAGATGTTGGGGGGGGGGGCAACACATAGCCCTGGTTCTGGGCCCTGCTGGTAGCTGGATTGGTCAGATCACCAGCTGTCCCTTATCATCACTACCCAGATGAGTTCTCCAGCACTGCCCAGGCTAGCTCACTCAATGCAGTTTGCAGCAAAGATAAAAAAAAAAAGATTGTTTTTTTGTCAGGTGGTAGTGGCTCATGCTTTTAATGCCAGGACTTGGGAAGCAGAGACAGGCAGATCTCTGTGAGTTCTACAGAGTGAGCTCCAGGACAGCCAGGATTGCACAGAGAATCCTGTTCTCAAACAAAAAACGAAAATCAAACACAAAAAATAGTTTTTTAAAATATAATCCATATCCTGATTACTGTTTCCCCTCCCTCTACTCCTCCCAGTACCTCTCTGCCTTCCCCCGATCCAGATCCACCCCCTTTCTGTCTCTCATTAGAAAATAAACAAATTTCTATTATTATTTTATTAGTTTTTCTTTGTATGTTTTAGTCAGGTTCTCTATATAGCCCTGGCTGTCCTAGATCTCACTATGCAAACCTATGTAGGCTAAGAAAAGAGACAGATTTCTAAGGAATAACGTATAATAAATATAACATAATATATAGATAAAAAACTGACATGTTGGGATAGGACAAAAAAAGAAGGAAAAGAGCCCAAGAAAAGACACAAGACACAGATGCAGAGGAAGAGATCCACTTGTCCACACACTCAGGAATCCCATAAAAACACTAAACTGTAAGCCATAATATATACACAAAGGATCTGTAGCGTTAATGGGGAGAAAAAAATTAAAATACAAAAATAAAAAATAAGGCAAGTAGTAGTGGTACACACCTTTAATCTTACCACCGGGGAGGCAGAGGCAGGTAGTCAAGGCCAGACTGGCCTACAGAGAGAGTTCCAGGACAGCTTGGGCTACACAGAGAAACCCTCTCTCAAAAAAACAAAAGAAAAGGCTAAAAAAAAAAATCCCTGTCACAGCATTATGAGACAAGGTACCACCAAAAATGCTGTTGGCTTTCTACTGGCCATGTACTGCTGCTGGGCAGGCAGCCTACCCTTAAGAGTAATTTGTTTCCCAGTGAAACTTACTTTGAGATAACAAAATTTTCATTTGCAAGTGGTTATCAATTGGAGATAATGCTGGGTTAGGAATGGGGACAGGTGCCCACTTTTTAGCTCTAGGACCCCATCTGGTGCCGACGTGAGCAGGCCCTGTGCATGCTGCCTCAGTCCCTGAGTTCATATGAGCTTCAGTCATGTTGATTCATTAGATCCTGTTTCCTTGGTGTCCTCTATCCTCTCTAGTTCTTTCCACCTCCTTTTCCACAGGGTTCCTTGAGTCCCAAGGGGAGGGATTTGATGAACACATTTCATTTAGGGATTAATGTTCCATGGTCTCTTACTCTCTGCATGTTGTCTGCCTGTAGGTCTCTGTATTTGTTTTCTGCTGCAGGAGGAAGCATCTCTGATAATGACTGAGCAAGGCACTAATCTGTGAGTAGAGCAGAATGTCATTAGGAGCCATTTTATTGCTATGTTCTTTCAGTAGAACAGTGGTATTTAGTCATTAATTGTTGATCTTAGTGCCCGTGTTAATGAATGGTGTTTTGTTCAGAAGTCTTTTCCTGCGCCAATTCATTCAAGGCCATTTCTCACTTTCTCTTCTACCCAGTTCACTGTATCTGGTTTTATGCTGAGATCTTTGCTTTATTTGGAGTTGAGTTTTGTTCAGGGTGATAAATCTATTTGTATTGTTTTACATGCAATCAACCAGTTTGACCAGGCAGACCACCCCCAAATTAATAGGTGTGAGTTCTACTCATTATTTCTGGGTGGCTTAACAGGTCGATTTGTGTTAGCATCAAGAAGTCTGCTGGTTTGTATTGCTACAAAGACCTGGGCTTGGCTCGATGGAGGAAGGCGCAGCACAAGTTATATAGCCAGTGCCAGTTTTGGACAAACTATATAGTATACCTTAAAAGACTGTGTCCACGGTCTTGTGACAAACTGTGGGCATGAGGGACCTCAGCAATGCTGGTGTCTATCCAGGCCTTACAGAGTGGCTGCTTGCTCCTCACAGCTCTTCATAGAGGTTAATCTAGCATGCACACGTATACGGTACAGTCATCTAGGAGGCAGGCTATACCAGCCAGCCAATTGAAAATCGACAATACTGAATCGAAGTTTGCTTCCCAACAGTTCTAACCTTGTTTCCTTTGCTGAGATAAAGTGTGTTACTGAAGGTTCACTTGACTTTGTATTTGAAACCAGTTTAGGTGGATGGAGTTCAAGAAACTGCCGTGAAACAAAGAGCAGCATTTGTGAAAACCATTTCCACACTCCGATCCGCATGTATTTTGCTGATCCCGCAGAACTGATGGCACTGGCTTCAGGTCACCTTAGCAGACATGCTGAGATGGGTTGGTTTTATTGAGATGACCGAATGACGATTCCCTGGCAAGGTGCTCTCTGGCCAGCCCTGGTTTCCATTATGTAGCTGATTAAGGCCCCAAGTTTCTGAGACTGGGAGCTGCCTTTGCCCTCTTTGGTTTCTTCCCAAATGGGATGGTCTTATGTGTGGTGCTAGAATAGTGGCTGTTCTTGCTAACTGCCTGGTCTTTCTCTCTCCTAGTACCTCCACTCTGGGAGAACTTGGACCTTGTTCCTGCGGGTGATCGACAGTCACCCATCAACATCCGATGGAGGGACAGTGTTTATGACCCTGGCTTAAAACCACTCACTATCTCTTATGACCCCAGCACCTGCCTCCACATCTGGAATAATGGGTACTCTTTCCTTGTGGAATTTGAAGATTCTACAGATAAATCAGGTAAAAGCAAGATCTGGTAGGCATTTGTAAAGTGAAAGGAACTATGTTACACCAAAACAGGCAGTCTCCATGAGACTAGTGACCTCTTTATTAACAATGACGTGAAACTCACTGGTTTTACTTTTTGAATATATGTAAAATGTTTTTATGATCATTTCTTCCATCCAAAAGAAGTGATGTTTTATTACTTACATATAAATTCTATAACCATTATAGAAGAGAATATGTGAAATTTAACTTTGCTAGAAATTTATTTTGTATATATATATTCAATTGGTACAACTTTTCCTCTGCTTGCTGACCTTACAGGAATCAGCATATTAAACAGAAATATTATTAATCACAATTAAGTTATCAGATTGCAATATATCTGAAATGGGCCAAAAATAGTATTTATGTGTGTGCTAGATTATAGTCTTAACTATCTAAGGTGTGTCACATATTAGAGAAATAAGAAACTTATATCATGCTAGTTTTCTTAAACAGTATTACTTAGTTTTGCAGGGTGTCGTGGCATACACCTTTAGGAGGCAGAGGCAGGTGGATCTCTGTGAATTCAAGACCAGTCTGGTCTACAGAGTAAGGTCCAGGATAGCCTACAGAGAGATCTCATCTCAAAGAAAACACTATGAATTTGATGATGTCCAGTAATTATTACTTTGAGAAAATTATTCAAAATAGTATAGATAATGTAGTGGTTCCCAATTAGGAACAGTTTTGACACCTTCCTCCCATTGCTCCATTTCCTCCCATAGACCCTGGACAGGGGATTCTCCGGAAACTCTGTAGACATTTTTGTGTATTTCAACTCTCAGGGAAGGTGAACACAAGTAGCATTTTAGACCCAGAATGGTGCTGAAGGACCTGTGGTGCACAGAACACCAAGCAGGCCTTGGATCACTTTAGAACTGATGTTGGCAGTTCCTGAACTCAAGGAAAATGGCTTTCTCTCATGAATATGAGAAGGTGGGTCCATAACAGTGATGCTGGGTAAGGTAAAAAACATGTACTTTAAAAGCACCGGCATATGTAACTGATCTGGGAATCTCAGCTGTTCCTTTGTTTTATTTGCATTTTCCTGTAACTCTTGGATGCTTAGATATGGTGCTCTGGCCTCTTTGGTTCCCTGGACTGCAAACAGACTACTCTTCCAGTGCTCGCTCTCTCTCTCTCTCTCTCTCTCTCTCTCTCTCTCTGATTATCTTCCTGCTACAAACTGCAACATTATACAGTAATTGCTCAGCCATCTTCACAAACAACTTATCAGAACCAAGGGATCTGGTAAAGGCTAAACCAAAAGGCAGGCTTTTTGGCATTACTGCTTTGTGAATAAAGTGGCTGTCTTTTGCGGTAGATTTTTCACTGTAGCTGAACACCCTTTCTGTTTCAGTTTTGGGAATTGATTCTCTAGTCCAGAACAGTTTCCCACTGCCACCTTTCATTCCTCTCTCCCAGGTAAACACAGAAATCTGCCTTCCTGCAATTATCTTTATCAGTAGGCGTTTGGTCAGTGTTTAGGGCCCAGACAAAGAGCATTCCATTTAAGATAGTCACAGATATCCAAGGACATAGAATTACTGCTCACTCAAGCTGCTGCTCTGGTTTTACCCCACAACCAGAGCTGCTGATAACAGCATACCCCAGAACTGATCATTTAGAGGCCTGGGTCTCCTCTTTGTTTCTTCCGCCTAGAACAATAAGTATTTAAAACGAAAAAAAAAAAAAACAAACAAACCACTGAGCAATAAGTATAAACTCCAGACCTGGGCCCATAGAAACTGAAGTGTCTATCTGGTGTATGTACTTTCTGATAAAGAGCTTCTCCCTGACTCCATGCATGCTAAGAGAAAAGAAACAGTGTACTGATTTAAACAATCCATGCCCTGTTCATAATTGTACTGAAAATAAACTTTTTTGGCTCTTTCTAACCCCCTAAAAATGTACCGTAGCGCACTTCTCCTCTAGAATTCCCTGATGATTTAGTTCCTTTCTTAACTAACTTTCTTCATTAAGGAGTCATCAGACATGCACGGATCTGTGTGTCTGCGTGTGAAAACTCCTATCTGATTTTCTATGGGGCAAAAGAATTCCAGCCCTGGAACCTACTAGGACTGGGCAATTGCAGGTTGTAAGGATATATATGACTGGGAATGTTTGGAACGGGTGGAACAACGAGAAATGATGGATTGAAGAGAGTAAATAATCATGGGTAGACAGAACCTGTTGTGGGTAGACTTCTTTACCCCCAGATTTTTAGTCCCTCCTTTAGTTTATCCTGGCATCTTTAATTGAACCCCGAACGGAAGCCTTAAAGGCAAGAACTTTGAGGCTCCCGTTATCTTCCTTCTAGCATCCTTCTCTGCTATGATTCAGTATTCAAACCTGTCCTTTTGTACTGCAAGGTCTCCACATCCCCCATTCTTTGCTTTGTCCTATGTGGGTGCCTGTGCGTGTGTAGTATATGTAAGCATATGTAGTGCATGCAGATCTATGTAGCCATACATGTGCATGCAGAAGCCACAAAAAGTTGTCAGGTGTCTTCCTCTATTGCTAGCCACCTTATTCCCTTCAGACAGGGTCTCGCACTGAACCCAGAGCTTTCATTTCAGTGAGGCTGGCCTGCCAGTAAAATGTTAGGATTCTCTTTCTGTCTTCCAGTGTTGGGGTTTCAAGCATGTGTGGCCAGGCCCAGTTTTGCATGGGTGCTGGGGATTAAAACCCAGGTCCTAAGGCTTGCAAAGCAAATCCTTTTACCCACTGAGCCATCTTTCCACTCTTCTCTGCTTTATAGTGCAATACAGCCCCTCCCCCAAATCCTTAATGTGTTATTTAACATGCCTCAAACTAAGAAGGAATTTGCTCTTTTTCCTTACAGATTTGTGAACATTTTTCTCATACTTTCCCTCAAACTTAGAATTTATTCCCCATTTCCACTGCAAGCTTGTATTACCCCATATGTAAGAATTCCAGGAAATTTCAAAACAGCAAACTAAGTTCCTGTGTTTCCTGTTACTGTGCTGGCGCTCAGCTGCTATCCCTGTTGGCCTAATAGGCAGACCTAGCTGTGGGTACCTACCCGCACACACTCACTCTGCCTAGCTGTGGGTGCCTACCTGCACACATTCACTCTGGATACACCTCACAGTCCCTTCAGAGTCAGTCGCAGCACCGTTCCTGGTAATTTTCTTTCTGTCTGCAGACTCTAGGGTGTTGGTCAGCTTTGAAAGCCCTTGGTGGATTTAGCAGGTTGACAATTTATCATCGCTGTGTTGAGTGGGGAATCACAGGAAGCTGTCCGATGGTTTCTCTGAGCCAAGTGAGTTAAGCCCAAGAGCGTTCAGAGTTAAATGGCTACGTTTTTTTGTTTTGTTTGAGACTGGATCTCATGTAGCCGAAGCTAGCCTCTAGCTCTCTGTGTAGCCAAGGATATCTTGAACTCCTGATCCTCCAACCTCTGCCTCTCAAGTGCTGCTATTGCATGTGTGCCCCGACCTGGCTTCCATAGCTGTTTTAAAATTTTGTAGTCTCTCTTTTACTTTTTTTTTCTGTCTTTTTTTTTCTCTTTTACTTTTGAACTGTAGATTTAAGAAGTCCTATTCTACTCTTTCACATGGGTAATCTCAGAGGAAAACCAAAGAACTCATGTTTCCATCACAACAGATGTTTCGATTCTACAGACCTACCTGACTAACATCCCTCTGATGCTGTTTCCCTGAGTGAGTCAATCCCTAGCAGTCAGTCACACTGTTTTTATAAACATGCAAGACAAATTCTTGAGGAATTGCTTATTTTTCACTTTCTCGGAATGGACTCAAAGTGACAGCTCTTTTATACCGTTTGATTATCATCTCCTGTTGAATGCCATCACTCTCTACTAAGTCCGTAACTTTCTCTCTGTCTCTCATTTTTCCTTTCAGTGTTTGACTGCCTCTTAATCCCTGCTTATTCTTCATTGTTGGTTCTTCATCCTGTCTCAAAAATAAATCCACAGTACTCCAAAAGAGGCAAAAATAGAGTACCTATGCATCAAAAGTAAAGAAAATAATAAAAGAAAGTAAAAACATGCTAGAAATGAAGAAAAGCAAGGAACAGTTCTAGGGAGAAAAATCTAATTTATGAGTTTCAAAATACAATAGGAAATGAAAATTTCTTAGGAAAACAGCCCTAAGAAATGCTGTTGCAGAGTGTGTTGTATGATCTGGAATAAAGTGAAGGAAAAGAGCCAGGGAAGTTATGTGACATAAAGCATCCTGCCAGGTCTTAGAGCAGCTAAAGCATCGTTTTAAAGGGAAATTCATAGATGAAAAGGCCCATAACAGAGAAGAGGGTTGTCTCATCACTAAACTTAGCTTCCCACCCTAAGAAACTGCACCAGAAGAAATTAAACCCAAAGCAGAAAAGAAGGCCATGATAATGAGCTGAACAGAAATCAATGGAATGAAAAAGTGGTTCTTTGGAAGGAGCAACAGCATCGACAAAGGTTCAATTAGATGAGCCAAGAAAACATTAAAGAAGACGCTATTAAAACCTGACATGACTAAAGAGGCAACACAACCTACCTACCAGAAACTCACGGCTCTAGACTAGAAGGCATGTGAGCGCCACACTGCTGTCCTTTTCGGAGGATGGCTTTGTTATCCGGGTCCCTGTTCTAGTTTTATTTCTGTCGCTCTGAGAATATCCTAACAAAAAGCAACACAGGGAAGGAAGGGCTTATTTGGCTTATGGTTCCAGCTTATAGTCCATCACTGGAGGGAAAGCAAGGCAGACATTTAAAGCTTCAACAACCATGGTCAAGAGCAGAGAGAGAAATGCCTGGAATATTGTTTGCTGGTTCTCCCTGGCTAGTTTTCTCTATTCTTACACCATCCAAGTGGTGCCAAGCCATGGTGCCAGTCGTATTCAGGGTGGGTCTTCCCACCTCGATTAACAGTCAATCACCCACAGACATTCCCACAGGCCAACCTGACCTAGCCAATTTATCAACTCAGACTCCATTCGCGAGTGTTTCTGGGTTGTAGCAAGTTGACTTTTAAACTCACAAGTTGGTACAGGGATGCACACTTTTAGTACCAGTACCAGGCAGAGGCAAGCATATCTCTGTGAGTTCTATGCTAGCCTGATCTACAAGAGTGAGTTCCAGGACAGCTGGGGTTACACAGAGAAACCCTGTCTCAAAATCAAAAGAAGAAGAAGAAGAGGAGGAGGAGGAGGAGGAGGAGGAGGAGGAGGAGGAGCAGGAGCAGGAGCAGGAGGAAGAGGAGGAGGAGGAGGAGGAGGAGGAGGAGGAGGAGGAGGAGGAGGAGAAGAAGAAGAAGAAGAAGAAGAAGAAGAAGAAGAAGAAGAAGAAGAAGAAGAAGAAGCAAAAATCCAACAATCATAACCCCTGAGAAGGCCATACACAGTTCCCTGGTTTTAATGAGTAGGTGTGGTAATTATGACAAAGTGTCGGGGAGTATAACGGTCTTTCTCAGACCACCAGCCCACAAATCATAGCTTGGAGGCATATTATTATTTATGAATGCTTGGCCTTATTGTATACTTGTCCCACATATAATTTAATTTAACCTCTTTCTCTTTATCTATGTTTTGCCTTGGGGCTTTTTGCCTTTCTTTCATTCAGTCCTACTTTTTCTGCTTCTCCCATATCTGAGTGACTGGCAGCTGCCTGGCTGGCTGGCCCCGGGCGTCTCCCTCTCTTTCTCTTTTTTCTTCCAGTCCCAGATTCCTCCTCCTACTTATTCTCTCTGCCCACCAGCCCCACCTATCCCTCTACTGCCTAGCTATTGGCTCTTCAGCTTTTTATTAGACCAATCAGGTGCCTTAGGCAGGCAAGATAAAAACAAATGCAACACATCTTTCCATAGTTAAAGTAATATTCCACAATATAAATAAATGTAACACATCTTTACATAGCTAAGGTAATGTTCCACAACAGTGGAGGATGCTACATTATCCCTGGGCTGACATGGACGGTCCCTGTCATCAACTTAGTCAACTTTCTTGAAATTCTTACTGGCATTCAGGAGGAGGAGAGGAGGGTCCCATTGTTCTCCTAAGGGTGCTGCCTACCCAATTGTGTCTCACATTATACTTTTATGGGCACCAGGAGGTGGCGAATCTAGTAAGAATGCTTTCCAAAACCTTTTCAGCTCCCCTTCCCTATTTAGGTTCTACATTAACTTAAAAAAATAAATTATTTTGGTAAACTTACAGAGTGATATCACGTATGAACTTCCTCAGTTGGCAAGTATGCTCACTAGCAAAGAGTCTGCTTTTGTGCAAGCTCTATCAGGCTTTGCAAGCAAGCAAGCAAGCAGGGTGGAAGTTGGTCCCTTTGTTTCCTGTGGCCTGGGTTTCTGATACAAGGGGACAAACCTAACCGCAGCTTCAAGGATGTTTAACCACAATACGGCACTGAAGCCCACAGTTACAGTTTCATTGGTTTCTTCACGTCTCACCTCCCTCCTTAACCAAGAGACACAACTCCCAGCACAGAGCTCCTGTTTCCTGTTACCTCATATCTAACTCCTTGCCTACTGCGTTTCAATTACAAACAGCCAATGGGTTCAAGCCAAAGTTCTTTCGCTTCAGAGTTCATCTTCTCCACAGTGTTATATGGTAGAACCCTTCTCTGCATTGCCTCCCCGTGTTGTCCAGTTTACACAGATATGATGCTAAGCACACCAAGGGGGTTGTAACTTAGAAAGTGCTGGAGCCAATGCTAGCGCTCTAAGCTCTTTGTTCCCAGGACTCACAGTATGGCTGTATCTACAGGCCAGAGAGCTAATGAGAACTAATCAGACTGGCCGAGTTTAAAGGAAGCAGTGGCAATGAAGAACAGGTGGGTCTACTCCAAGGGGGCAGCCTTTTCACCCACCCAGCCTGTAGTCCAATGAGAATGTGTGCCCATCATGGCCAGAGGAGTTTCACGGATGCAAGTCAGGTTGAAAATACGTATGTTTGTAAGAAATTGCCCAGCTTTAATTTGTTTCCTGCTCCCAGTTTTCATGTGTGTGTGGTGTGCATGGTTTTTGCATGCTCGTGGTAGCACATGTACTTGTGGAAGCCTTAGGTTGGTGCTAGGGATCATCGCTCTTCCTCCCTATTGATTGGACTCAAAACTAGAGCTTGCCGCCTATGCTAGTCTTGCTAGCTAGCTTGCTCTGGCAATCTCCCGTCTCTGCTTCCTAGGGTGGAATTACAGGTGAGTCACCTCATCCACCTACTCACCTAGCATTCCACCTGAGTTCTGGGGATTCAACCTTTAGTCCCCACTCACACCAGCAGTTTGACCATGGAGTTACTGTCCTAGCCCTGAAATTTTCCAGCTTGAAATTTTGGCACTCGGATTTTAAAATGTCTTTAGTGTGGTATCAACCAGTGCTATCTGGTAAACTGGAACACCCTGAGGCCAGTTCTGCCTTTCATTTTCCTCACAGCCACTTTGTTGGTGACATCTCCTCTCTGCTTTGTTCATCGTCTTTGGAGGCAGCAAACAGTCAAAGTCCAGGATGTTTTCAGGGTTGTCCTAGGGAAAGAAGAGAAAAAAATGGGCCCTTTCCTCTGTGCCTCTTAATTTGGGATTAGAACCTCATTTTTTTTTGTTTTTGTTTTTTTTGAGACAGGTTTCTCTGTAGCTTTGGAGCCTGTCCTGGAACTAGCTCTTGTAGACCAGGCTGGTCTCAAACTCACAGAGATCTGCCTGCCTCTGCCTCCCAAGTGCTGGGATTAAAGGTGTGTACCACTATGCTTGGCAAAACTGTTTTTTTCAAAAGAAGACATCATGTGAGAAAACTTTAGAGGCCAGTAAGATACAGAGGGGACCACTGCCCGCTACATCAGTGCATTTGGTCCTTGGGGTTGCCAGACTCCACCATTTGTGCACAGAAGTCGCAACTCACGACACAGTACACGCTGAAGATCATGACTTTACCCTTTCTGAGGAGTGCTCGGGAGGGGGGAGTTGGGGGGAAGGTGGGGAGGGAGGGGGAACTGTGGCTGATATATAAAATGAAAAAAACCTTTTAAATAAAAAGGATACATAAGATGCGCTGCTGGATTGGTTTGACCGTGTACAGATGTTGCTAGACTCTGATGAGACCGAAGGAATGAGAATGGTTTAGCAAAGTTGGGGGTGGGGATCAGCGCAGCTCAAAGCAGATGGGAGAGTGACATTTTTTCCCTTCTTGTGCCCATGTTGTACCCGGGGTAACAATGAAACCCTGGCTCAAAAATAACAAAACCCCAAAACTTGAAAAGGAGGGTGTTAGTGTATAAAGAAAAAAAAAAGAATGGGACTGGTGAGATGGCTCAGCAGGCGAAGATGCATACTGCTAAGTCTGATGGTGTCTGAGACACACAAACACAAATAAATGCATTCACTTTTTTCCAGGAAGGAGAACGAAACACACCTTTAAAGGCAGCTCTTGGGAGGCTCAGCCAGACTAATTCCTAGTTTGAGGGAAGGCTGGCCTAAGTGAATTTAAAATCTTTGTCGAATAGCTTTTGTCTGCATAGTTTAGTTTTATCTCATTGCATTGGATAAGCACACCAAGAGAAATTTACATTTTTATTTTATACAATGGAAACTAGGCCCAATAACTACAGATGAGAAATAAGTCAAACTGTAATCCCAGCACTCAGAAGGTGAAGTAAATTCAGGTTCATGGTCATCTGTGGCTATATAGTGAGTTTAAGACCAGCCTGGGATACATGAAAACTTGTGCCTAATTAATTTAATTAATTAAAATAACCTGAAATCTAGCGTTTACCATTTGCATGTTGCTTGGTACGTGATCCAGTCTTGATATTATTCGGCCGAATCTTTAGACAGTGTTTACTTTGTGGAAATCAGTTTTCTAAATACTTGTATGTGATATGGTAGACTCCAAATGATTCAAGGACAAGGTCCACCCTTTCTCCACGTTTTCCTGAATTGCTGGATGTGTCATTTCAGTGATTAAGGGAGGACCCCTGGAACACAACTACCGACTGAAGCAGTTTCATTTTCACTGGGGGGCCATTGATGCTTGGGGTTCGGAGCACACTGTGGACAACAAATGCTACCCAGCAGAGGTATGTTTCTTTTCCTTTCATTCTCTATTTTTTTTTAAGATGAGATCTTCCTGTAGTTTTGGCTGTCCTGGAGGTCACTGTGTAGACCGGGCTGGTTGTGAACTCACAGAAATCCTCCTGCGTCCACCTCCCAAGTGCTGGGATTAAAGGTGTTCAGACCCAGCTGGAACAACAGAAGGATGCTGAAAAGGTCCCCAAGAGCAATGGGTGTGTGTAAGTGGGGAGAGTTCTGGGTTTCTAGTTCACGGAAATTACCCAGAAGTCCCAGGTGATGCTTTAAATCCTGTTTAGCTTGCTTGGGACAGGGTTGAGCCTTCCCATTTTATACATGTAAAAATTATATTCGTTCTGAATAGTACACCTGAAATAAACCTTAAGATGACGAAACTGCATTCTGGGGCTGGGGAGACAGGTCGGTGGTTAAGAGCACTTGTTGCTCTTGCAAGAGGACCTGGGTTCAGTTCCCCACACCCACATGGTACCACAACCATTTGTAACTCCAGTCCCAGGGGATCTGATGCCTTTTTCTGACCTCAGCAGGCACCAGGCGCATACATGATACACAGACATACATGCGGGCCAAGCACTCAGACACGTAAAATATAAAATAAATAAATATTGAAAATTAGAATGGAATTCGTTCTGAATTCCGAGTTAGGTGCAGTCATTCCTAAAGCCATAAGTTTCTGTAGAGTTGCAAAACAGATTAATCCCAGTGGGAAATAGTGGGGCTCTCAGTGAAGGCCGGGGCAAGAGAGAATGAGAGAAACAGGAAGATTATCGAAGGGTTCTGAAGTCAGAGTGCCAAAGCACCAGAACTTGCAGTTGAGTTCGTCTTCAGGACAGAGAGCTAACTGGGACCTCAAAGTGGCCCATTTGGGAGGTTAGGTGATGGGAATGCACTGGTTTGAGAAAGGTGGGCGAAGAATGATTGATATGGAAATGCAAGCAGAGCACAAGGAAATAGGATTTCTCTTTGCAAATAGAATTTCTTCTTGCAACTTTTCCCTCAATTTAGTTTTAAATGTGATGCTAAAAATGAAAACCTTTTAAGTGATCATCCCTCCAAGAAGAAATTTGTCTCTAGCGCCCATCTAATTTTCACAGGGAGAATATATTTCTCTTAACATAAACATCTTCTTGCCTTGAGATGCAAATGGATTTGGGATATTAGTATTTCATGCAAATCAGGGAGGGGATGAAGAAAATGTTGATCCGTCATTGCAAAGTTACTGTCCTATGTGAATTTTATTTTTCTCTCCTAACAAATCCCTCTCTTTCAAAGTAATATTGCTCTTCTTGCCACAATGTCTCCTTCCCATTCTTTATGTTGATCTCACTTCGTACCAGACCGCCACATACTTTTCTCAGTGGCTCTATGTTAGGAGATGAAACGAGATTAAATGTTCCATGTTGGATGGGGCTGTCTGTTTAGTTCGGTGCAGCCCTGCATGGTCTTGTATAAACCTCGCGTTTCCTGTTGTTTCAGCTGCACTTGGTACATTGGAATGCAGTCAAATTTGAAATCTTTGAGGATGCAGCCCTGGAAGAAAACGGCTTGGCTGTGATAGGTGTATTTTTAAAGGTAAAAACAAACGCTCAGGCCGGACACGATGGGACACACCTTCAATCTCAGCTCTTGGGAGGCAGAGGCAAGCAGAGCTCTGTGAGTTCTAGGCCAGCTTAGTCTACATAATGAGTTCCAGGACAGCCAGGCTATACAGAGAGACCCTGCCTCAAGCAAGCAAGCAAACAAACAAGCAAGCCAACCATCTCACCAAGTTCAAATGGTCTATTGTATCTTACACTGAAAAGATAGAACATTACAATATAAGCTACTTATCTGAAGAAAATTTAGAACTAAAAGGAAAAATATCTGTAGAGATTCCTTAATGGTTAAGAACATGTACTACCCACGTAGTTGATCACAGTTCAGTTCCCAGCACCTACATCCACCAATTTATGACTGCCTCTAAGTCTAGCTCCAGGGCTATTGGATGCCTTCACTCAAATGCACATCAACCCTCCCTATGCTCATGCGCATACATGCGCGCACACACACTTCAAACAAGTAAAAAGAAATCTTAAAAAAGAAAAAAAAAGAACATTGGGCCAAGCATGGTGGCGCATGCCTTTAAATCCAGCACTCAGAAGCCTGAAGCAGTAGCTAGCATTGCTGATATATTAAATATTAATGTGGGCTACAACATGAGAATTTGTCTCAAAAAGTTTAGGAAGAGGGACTACTGAGAAATCTCAGAGTTTTAAGAGTGCTGCCAGGCATGGTGGCACACACCGTTGATCCCAGCACTCAGGAGGCAGAGGAGAGATGTCTGTGAGTTCGAGGTCAGCTTGGTCTACACAGTAAATTCCAGAACAGCCAGGGCTACACAGAGAAAAACAAAACAAAACAAAGCAAGCAAGCAAACAAACAAACATTGGGATCAATAGGAAAGGTGAGGAGGAGGGACGGGAAGGGGAATGAATATAATTGAAGTACATGATATATACATATGGAAATTTCACAAGGGAGTTCACTATCCTGCATAATTAACATTTTAAAAAGAGTATTAGTACCAGGCCAAGTGTGGTGCCGCACACTTTTAATTCGAGTACTCAGGAGGTACCGATCGGCAGGTGGATCTCTGTGGGTTTGAGGCCAGCCAGGACTATGTAGTGAGACTGTCTAAAAATATATGTGTTCTACATATAGATGGAAAAACCAGCAGTAGTTAAAAAGCAGTAACTATTATGAGTGTGTTTCAAATGGTCTAAAAATGTGTTACAGAGGCTAGAGCAATGGCTTGGTGCTCTAGAGTGCTTGCTGATGTGATATTCAGTTCCCAGCATGCTCACCAGGCTGCTCACAGCTGCCTGTAACTCCTGCTTCATTGGATTCAATACCCGCTTCTGTACTCCATGGGCATCTGCCCCACATGCACAGATCCCTACTCAGACAGACAGACAGACATACATACATAAAAATAAAAAGTAAAATAGGTCTTAAAAATACACAGCCAAATAGAGAAGGCACAAGTCATCTGGGGCACGTCAGCACTTGGAAAATGCTTAGTTTGAGACGTTGAGGCCAGCCCAGGCTACATGCTAAAACCCTGTCTTAAAAGGGCGAGGTTAGTGAAAATGCAGGGTAATTTATAATTTCATTCATTTAAAATGCAGCGTAAGAAATGATAGTTAATGGGAACAGGAGGCACCTTTCTCTGTAGACAGGCTGCTCTTGCCAGCAAACAGCCTGTTCATTTTGCTCTCAGTCTAATTTAATTTAGTGCTGTTTATAATATTTGTAATTACCAGCTGAAATCTAGTTTCAGCCCTGTGGTTTGTTTATATGTAACCACCAGGTGGTTAATTTTGACTCGCATCCTATTTGAGTTTCTACAGCGAGATGGCCATTGTGCGTAATATTTCTTCTCCTTTTATTTTTCCAGCTAGGCAAACATCATAAAGAACTACAGAAATTGGTGGACACTCTGCCATCAATTAAGCACAAGGTAATCTTCCTCCTTACATCACCTGAAGCCTATCTTATATATATCGGAGTAGATAATGCACTTAGAAGCAGGAAGACAAATTAAAGGAACTACATTCTGTTTCCACACTGCTGCAGGAGGAGACCTGGCATGGATGAGGGTGCATTGATGATGACCATCCTGTGGTTAAACCCTGCAGGGCACAGGAGAAATGACCTTGGTGGAGCTTTCTGGTTTTGCTGAGTGCTTGCTAACCGGGGATCTACCCTTTCCTGACAATTCCCTCTCCATCTTTGTAGGGACACTCAGAACAACCTTCTTTTCTTTATCTACCTCCCATGAGTAGGCAGAGAGAAGAGTTGTACAGAAACTTGTCTAGAGTGAAGCACTCTGTGTCCTCTGTCCAACTGCCAAGACGAATTCCTCAGTATTCAGAATCCCATATGGGCGGCTTCCCGGAAATCAGTACACCATTCTGTTCTCTGCCCTCCTATTCCCCTCCTTCCCTCCCTCTCTTCTTGTTTTCCTCTTTTTCTCTTCTTAGTTCAGGATTCTGGCATTCCTTTCCTTCCTTATTTCCTTCCTCTCCAATTCCTCCTTCCCTCCCTTTCTCTTTCATTGCAGTGCCGGGATGGAACTCAGTGTTTGAGCATGCTAGGCAAGCAGTCTAGCACTGAGCTATACCCTCAGCTCTGGGCTAGTTTTGAAAGGACAAATCTTGTTAGTTTCTCTTGAAGAAGAGACACCTCTCTGTTTATGAGCAGCTACTACCTAATACCCCCCAAAAGAATTAAAGGAGAAAATGTTTTTGTTGTTTCTCTCGGGGAGAACTATCAGAAAATCACAGTGTGATTTTGTGTGAAGTAGTGATGGCTGTTTTAGAAGGTACCCTTAGTCCCTGGACATGCCCTGGACCACTGTTAGTCCCTGAACAATCCATGAAACTCACTGCCTCACCCTTTGATGCCTGAGTAACTTTGACCAATAAGTAATAACTCCGTTCTCTTGGACAGGACACCCTGGCAGAATTTGGATCATTTGACCCTTCCTGTCTGATGCCTGCTTGCCCAGATTACTGGACCTACTCTGGCTCTCTCACTACACTGCCCCTCTCCGAGTCTGTTACCTGGATCATTAAGAAGCAGCCAGTAGAAGTTGATCATGATCAGGTATTCCTTGCGCATCTTCCATCCAGGGAAATGCTCATCTGTCTGTTCACGCTTGGCTCTAATCTTAACATCAGTTTTGCTTGTTTGTTTTGGGAGAAGTGGGGTCTCATGTAGCCAAGGCTGGCCTGGAACTTTAAAGGAACTTTTTTTGTGCATGTTTTATTGTCTTGTGGTGGTAGAGATTGAACTCAGGGCCTTGCCCAGACTAGGAAAGCATTTGCTTCTGTATCTCTAGCCTTAACCAGGAAAAAGACTTAAAACACAGAAGGACATGGACGTAGCTATTTGCCTTTATATTTGCTTAGGAATTGTGTGCTTCCTCTGTAGCTGTGAATCTCTATGTAAAATCAAGACCCCGGTGAAGGAAAGTGTGAGCTGGAAATGTCCAGAGCATTTATAATTCTCAAGGGAATTCTGCAGTAAAAGCCCAGGAGACTAACAATGACTATGAAGAAAACTGAATATTATTTAAACCTGTGGTCTATATTTGCTTAGAAAACCAGTTGAAGTGATAATTACTATACCTATACACAAAGTCTTGTTTAGTTTACTACTAAAATGCAATGATATTTGCTCATGGGTTTGGGATCTAGCTTAGTTCTGGGTTCAATCCCCTGTAACACCTCTCTCTACACACACACACACACACACACACACACACACACACACACTCCAAACAGATAATTTCTAATATTTTCTCATACTTGCTGTGTAGGATATGTATTGATTATTAATCCTTTTCACAAGAAATAAACAAAACCTTCCAAACTTTTTATGAAATCAATATAACTGACTCTACCAGTGATAGCCCTACCAAAGTGAATTTGAGACTGATCAGAAAGTAAAAGAGGTAAAATCCAATATTAGAAACAGAATCCAGCAGTGTATCAGATGCAGAGGGATAGTTGTTACTGGTCCCAAACTCTCTTAACTGCTGAGCCAACCCCAGATGCCTGTTTATTATAGTAACAAAATTCATGGTATCAGTGACTCTACCTAAAGAAAAATATTAACATTGCCAGAACTTTGTGTTTCTTCTTTTGGGATTTTTGAGACAGGGGTTCCTCTGTGTAGCCCTGGCTGTCCTAAACTCACTTTGTAGACCAGGCTGGCCTTCAACTCGCAGAGATCCACCTGCCTCTACCTCCTGAGTGCTGGAATTAAAGGCATACACCACCATTGCCCCGCCAGACTCTTTATTTTTAAAATGGTACTGAGAATTGAACCTAAGATCTAGTGCATGCTAGGCAAGTAGTCTACCACTTAGCCACATCCCTGGCCCTCATTTCTGGAGACTCTTAATGACAGTTGTAAAAGTCTTTATTTTTTATTAAAGAAATAGAAGTTTATTAAGAAGGAGAAAGTAATACTCCCTCAAATAGGAGTGAGCTAGTGAGTTGAAGGAAAGCCCCTACAGCCTCTAGTTTGTTTTCGTTTAGTTTCATTTCTTGTTTTTTAAAATATGGTCTCTCTATCTAGCCCTGTCTGTTCTGGAACTCACTATGTAGACCAGGTTGTCCTCAAACTCCCAGGGATCCTCCTGCCTCAGTCCCCTTAGTTCTGGGTACCTTGCTATTCTGTCCGTAATAACTTGTACTAAAATACAGATGAATAGAGACTTCCTTAACATGGTGATCTTAGGAGCTAGGGAGATGGCTCAGGAGTTAAGAGCACTTGCTGCTCTTCCAGAGGCCAGGAGTTCAGATCCAAGCAGCCATGTCAGACAGTTCACGGCCACCTGTAACTTCAGTTCCCGGGCATTCAGTGTCCTCTTCTGGCCCACATAGATAGCATACACAAGTGGCATACTCTCTCGCTCAAAAATAAAAATAAAATAATTTAGAAAGCAAATACATTCATCCGTTGGTAACTGTGGAAGACTGGTTCCAGAACCCCAAATATAGTAAAGATGCAGCTACTCAAGTCCCTTATATGGAACTGCCTAAGACTTTAACATTTGCATGTATCCTACACACACCTTACAATATACTTTAAATCACCTGTATATTACTTTTTGAGATCATATTGCCATACAGTAGAAATACTATGTAATGTTTCTACTGTATTGGTTAGGGAGTACTGTCAAGAAAAGCCTCTGTACATAGTCAATAGAAGCAATTTCCTGGCTGGCCTAGAGTTCAGTGTAGACCAAAATGGCCTTGAAATTACAATGATCCTCCTGTTTCTGCCTCCTGACTATCAACAGTATTTTTCTAATATTCATGTGGAACCCATGGATACAGAATACCAATAATTACAATAATTATGTCTTATATGGAAGTATTTTTTTGCCTCATGTAGCCCCACTCTGGCCTCCAACTCACTATGTAGCCAAAGATGACCTTTGAACTTCTCTATTCACGTCTCTACCTTACAAATGCTGGGATTACAGGTACACCTGGAAATAACTGCTACCATATTAAATGTTATATTAAATTATATTCTAGAATTATCTATATACTATGTATGCCTACAGACCTAGCTACTCAGGAGGCTGAGGCAGAAGGATTGTCTGAGCCTGGCTGTTCAAAACTGGGCTGAGCAATAATATATCAAGACTACTCCTCTCTCTTAAAAAATACGTTATAGAGCCGGGTATGTTGGTACATGCCTTTAATCCCAACACTAGTGGGATCCTGTCTCAAAAACAAAAGACCCGAAACATTGTAGAAATGGCCCATATGATCAGATCAAAAAATAAAGCTAAGTGAGGAAAACAGTTAAAAATGCAAAAATGAAATAATTTAACAGTTGGTGCAGTGTGTTAATATATAGAAATAAAGATATATATCAACTATATGTCAGTTAAAAGACATAATGACACAAAGATATAATTTAAAAAGTCATAGATATGATCAGAATAAAACTGAAAAATACACTAGAGCAGTTTGAACAAGGAAAGCTAAACATAAAACTTAAAAGCTTCCAGGATACTGAAGAAGACTTAATTAACTTCATTACTGGCCAGGAAGACATCATAACGATGTTAGTTTTCCTTAAGTTGTTATATTTTCCATGAATTCTTTAGTCTCCATAATTTAATGTAGCTCCAATAAACATGTCATCAGGACTTAAAGTGACCACATTACTTTTAAAAGGTTTTATTTTTAAAAAATTATTTTATGTATATGAATATTTGTCTACATTTATATGTATATACCACATGTGTGACTAGTTTCCAAGGAGACCAGAAGAAGGTTTGGATATACTATAACGGGAGTTATGGATGGTTGTGAGTCTCCATGTGTTTGCTGGGAACTCAGTTCAGGTTCTCTACAAGAGCAGCAAGTGATCCTAACCACGGAACCACCTCTTCAGCCTCATTTCATTCTGGTTTTGAATGTGTGTATGTGTGCCCTCACAAAGAAGCCAGAAAAGGGGTGCCAGATCCACTTGAACTCAAATTAGAGGCTGAGTTGCTCAGCATGTGTGCTGGGAACTAAATTTGGATCTTCTGAAAAAATGACAAGCACCCTTAACCACTGAACCACCTCTCCAGCCCCTTAGACATAAATTTGAGTCAAAACAGATATGCATAAATAGCCAGGGAGATTTCTGGCACAGGAATAAGACAAACAATCAAGAAAAGCGGTTAGAAAATAGAAATAAAGCCAATGGAAGGCACACACCACACACACACACACACACACACACACAGAGAGAGAGAGAGAGAGAGAGAGAGAGAGAGAGAGAGAGAGAGAGAAGGGAGTGAAGAAGGAAGGAAGGGAAAGTGGGAATGAATTAGTCTGGGTTCTTTTGAATAGGGCTTCTTATGCTCATGTGCTTATGGAGGCTGAGAAGTCTTCTGGTTTGCTGTCTTCTCCTGAAGAACCGGCTTCAGCAGGTTAGAGAAACTGGAGCGATGGGAAGTCAGCCACTACTAAACATATACACAAGAGGTTTATCCGAGGGGGCAAAACTTAATTGTTCATTTTATTTTTCTCTTTCTTCTTCTGCCACTTAATTTTTCTCTTATCCCTTTGATACCACCTAAGTCAAAAGTTTCTATGCAAGAAAAAATTACCTCCCAACCACAATTACATATTTTCCAGAAACAAATTAAAATCTTTACAAAGGAAGAAATCATATCATAATCACAAGTTACAGGGTTTTTATTTTGTCGAAGCCCACAAGTAGTTCAACATTTTTCTTTGTATTAATTTTCCCGCCGTAACATTTTTCTCCCAAAGCAATGATTTCTTCATTATTAGCAAAGGTCTAAGCAAGCCAGTGTATTGCAGCCAGTTCCTTTGCACTGGCCTGCAGCTGTTTCAGGTTTCAGTGCAGCAGATTCGTATAAAGCTATAAACAAGAGGTGTAGCTCGCCATCTGTTTTCCCTTACACACAATAGGGACATTCAATTTCCTCTCACAGCTTTGTTTTTTCAGGGTGCACACCAGGGCTGTGATTAATTCTGTAGGCTACATGACCAGGGACCTCAGGCCTAACCCTGGGTGTGGGGACATAACTGCCTGTTTGCCCACAGGCAGAGTTCATGTACGGGTCTGTTAATGCACTGAAACTTCCTTATTGTTATTTTCCATCCTCGGCAAACCTCACATCTAACAAAGGGGAAAGTGACTTCTAGCCTAATTTTGCCCTTTTTTTGTATGTTTTATTACAGCAATTGGCAGACTAACCTAAACCGTTTCCCTAATCATCTTTTCTGTCTTAAGCACCTGTATCTTTAAATCATGGATCTCACCATTGCTCCTATAAAAGTCATCTTCAATATGATCAGCAAGTAAAATGCTCAGTGAGGAGCGGGATTTTCCCATGAAACCATCCCACTATCTTAGGCACAGTGGGATCCTTTCACCTGGTAATCACACCATGCCCAACACACCAGGAACATGGCAGCAGCAAGCAGGAGAAAGCACAGCAGAAGAAAGGGGCTTGCTGGAAGCAATCCCTCTCCAGCGTGTCCCCATCATAACTTTGTTGTCTGGTGGGCTGAGGCTCATAAGCTCCATTGCTGACTGCAGCTCCTCAGGCAGAGCCACCGGACAATCTACAGCCTGAAGCTTACCAGCAAGGTGAGCTCCAGGGCCTGAGACCTGGAAAGCCAACAATGGGCCTTCTAGTCTAGGCTTCAAGGCCTGAGAACTAGGAGCTCCCAGTGCAGAGGCAGATTGATGGCTCAGTTCAAAAGCAGTCATGGTGGGACTTGTAAAGACAGAAAAAAGGTGGGCACGGTGGGACTGCTAAAGCACAGAAAGGGAGACAAAACAATAGGAAAACAATCCACAACTAAAAAACATCGGGTGACCTCAGGTTACCCTTTCATGTAACAGGATTAAGGCAGAGGCATCTTCATTACAAGGCCAATTGAAATGGCCTGTTTGGGATTTCACTGTTAAATTTCTCTAATTTCTGTTTCGTAGAAAATTAGATAAACAGTTTAGTCTCCCCTTGGTAAAATGGAAGCCTATTGTGACTCCATCTTGATTTTTTTTTCTGAGACAGGATCTCACTATGTATCTCTGGCTGACCTAGAACTCTCTGTGTAGACCAGACTGGTCTCACTTCACAGAGATCTGCCTGCCTCTGTCCTCTGTCTCCCTAGTGCTGGGATTGAAGAGCCACCATACCCAGCTTCTCCATTTGATCTTTATGTTGGTCTATCGGGACCTAATACAGTCAGTTCTCTAATTCCACACAAAGTAGATGTTGTGGTACAGCCTATAATACCAGCACTTGGGCGGTGACCACTGGAAGATCGGGAGTTCAAGATTACCCTCAGTTATATAGCAGTTCGAGGCCAGTCTCGGCTATTTAAGACCCTTTCTCAAAACAAAACGAAAAGACAGTTATTGACAGTAAAGTTAACCCTCTACTTTTTTGTACTATTCAGGCTCTCCACAGTGGCTGACACCCTCATTAAAGAAGACCATCTGCTTTCCTAAGTCCCCCAGTTCAAATCCTGACCTCTTCTGGGAAACACCCTCACAGACATACTTACGCAGCTATCCGCACAGCCTCGGTCTCATTGACAGAGAAAATCAGGCTTTGCAAGAAGAAAGTTGGAAGTTCAAAAATGTGTCCAACTACATATGAGAATTTACTTTATGATGAACGAAGGTGGTATTGTTAATCCCACCAACTGAGAATAAGAACACTACCACAGTTTAAAAGCCAAATTAGAAGCAAGCTTTAATTAAATACCGGCCCAGTGGATGGGATCTAGCCATGTCCATACCCAGGTTCCTCAGGAAATGGCCCAGAATCAAGTATGGCAGGGGCTTAAGAAGGAAAAGCATTGCAAAGTTCATTGCATTTGCCATCAGGTCCAATCAGGGGCAAGCATATACCCTGACATATGTCCTGCCTACGTACCTCTCGCATGTCATCACGCACATCTGCTGCAGATGGGCCTAACACACTTGTTTAGGGGAATGCAAACCATGTGGCTTATTATCTTCCATACGCAGTAGCCTCCAGCGTTTCAGGAACTGTCTGTCCTTGCAGATCACAGGCATTTTTGTGTCAGGGATCTCTACAGCCTAGTCATTAAAACTTAAAACATTGGCTCTCACAGCATCTCAACTCAGTGAAGAAAAAAAGGACAAGGCATTCTATAAGATACGTTGTAAGGGCAATGTTTGGTGGTCAAAGGGGAGCTAGATTGAGCATTCAAGCTTTACACAATATATTAAATGCACAAAATGGCATAATAGGAGCTGGGGAGACAGCTCAGTGGAAAACTGCTTCCCTCGCATACGCGTGGCGCCACATTTAACCCTCAGTACTGCAAAACAGACAGCATAAACTTTCATAGAGAAATCCCTCCAGTTTGCAAGCCGAATGGCTCTCTTTCAACCACAAAAGAAACCAGAGGTCTGAAGGAATACAAGCCCTCAAACTCGTGTTAGACCTCATTTCAACATTTCTTATCATGAAACTTACAAACATTAGACAAAGTCCAGAGCTGGACTGCTCATGAGGTTGACCTTTGTGACCTACACATTCAGTCTGCTACGCTGCTATTCTTCATGTTTAAAGACTGATAAAACTCCGAAAAAAAAAAGCAGAGGGTCAGTGGCCTATGGAGGGAATTTCCAGTACAATTTTTAACATAGTATCCTACTTGGCTTTCTGTTTTCTTGTGAAAACAACTTGGGACAGGAAGGATTTATTTCATTTTTTACAGCTTACAGTCCCTTTTAAAGAGAAGCCAGGGCAGGAACTCAAACAGGAATCAGAGAGATTGAAACAGGCCATGGAGGTGCACTGCTTACTGCTTGCTCTCCGTGACTTGCTCAGCCTGTTCTCTTAGAGCACCCAGGACCACCCGCCCAGAGGTGGCATCGCCCATAGTGGTCTGGGCTCTCCCAGATCAATTATTAGTCAAGAAAATGCCCCCCTCCCCGATTTGGCTATGTGCTAATCTGACTCTAGTTTTTGTCAGGATGACAAAAAATACAACCCATATGCATAGATAATTCAGTAATTAAGGCAATGTTACCTGAGGATTACATAGTGAATAGTTAATGGGGGAGGGAGAGACACTTTTCCTCAGTGGTGTAGCCACTGGTAAAGTGCCCATCCTCCTGTAGGTGGCCCTAATAAATCTCAGTGGGTCATATAATGTTTTTTTTCATATAATTTTTTTAAGACATGAAAGTAATTGGGAAGAGGGAAGTGTTAGATTTTGGAGCACAGAGTAAAGAGACAGAAGGTGGGAAAGAGAGCAGAGTCTGACCTGATCTCATCTCAAATGATGAGACTGTTTCTTTCAAACAGAAAAAGATAGGCACTCTCCCATGGGGTAGAGGTTTTCTGTAGGGTAAAAGCTCACTGGGACCCTTTCTGGAGATTGGGGGCGGGGTTTGGGAATGAGGAAGTTGATGATGCAGCTTCAGGAGATTATGTGCAGCTCTGCAGACTCTCCTTCCTGAATTTGTTTGCCCAAGCCAGACAGATTATTTTGGGGAGATAAGCTGTCCAGCAAACATTCTCCTCTGGGTTGTGGCTGTCAGAGAAGGATGAGCGCACAGCCATCCGTAATTTCATGGAAATCCTGTTTTCACATCCAGGCCCTCTGTCATCTCAGGCCCTGAAGCGTAGAAAGAAGTAAGGGACGGGGTCAGCAATGATTTCTTAACGGTTTAGTGCTGTTGGGGGATCATTGCAAGGGAGAGAGAAAAAAGTGTTTTGTTTTGTTTTTTTCCAGGGTCTTTTGACTTAAGAGGTATCTTGATTCCTTGAGACTATATGGCTTTTTGGGATCTCTGATTCCAGGACTCCGAGGGGTTGGTAGTCCTCAGTCAGGAGGAGTTGAGTGATAGTCGAGGAGGTGAGGGCTTGAACTCCTTGCTGCAACAGATTAGAGAGGAATTTCAAAACATAAAGACTGAAAATTAGAGCTAGAACTATTATAATAAGGGTCCTAATAAACGGGGCTATTCATGTTATTCATGTACTCCAAGGGCTCCCAAAACCTGTCCAGCCTGATGGTGGCTGTCTGGCCCGTGATTTTATTCTTTCGACAGCTGATAAATTCACAAAGAAACAATATTTCTCGACTAGCAAAGAAACAATATTTCTCGACTAGCATAGCATAGCATAGATCCCTCACTTCTACCATAATTAGACCTTTGGTTTTTTTTGTGTTTTTTTTTTTTGAGACAGAGTTTCTCTGTAGCTTTGGAACCTGTCCTGGAAACTAGCTCTTGTGTAGATCAGGCTGGCCTTGAACTCACGTAGATCCACCTGCCTCTGCCTCCTGAGTGCTAGGATTAAAGGCTTGCGCCAACACTGCCTGGCTTCCACAATGAGATCTTGTCCTGGTGACTGCCAGGGAGTTCAACGGAGGGTGGAGTTTTTGTTTTCTTCTCCTTCCTTCCTTCCTTCCTTCCTTCCTCTTTTTTTTTGTTTTTTTGAGACAGGGTTTCTCTGCTTCCTCTTTTTTTTTAAAGACTTGCTGGCAGTGGTGGTGCGTGCCTTGGGAGGCAGAGAGGGAGCTCTCTGTGAGTTCAAGGTAAGCCTGGTCTACAGAGAGTGTTTCAGGAAAGCCAAAGCTACAAAGAGAAACCCTGTCTCAAAAAACAAACAAACAAAAACAAAACAATAAAAATAAATAGATAAATAAATATTCACGTATTTTATCTTCATGCATGTCTGCACACCAGAAGAGGGCACTGGACCCCATGGGACTACTGCTATAGATAGTCGTGAGCTGCCATGTGGGTGCTGAGAATTGAACTCAGGACCTCCAGAAGAGCAGCCAGCGCTTTTAACCACTGAGCCATATCTTTGACCCCAAGTCTAGAGTTTTTTTGATGCTGTCCTGTACCCGTGTCAGATCAGCCTTGATTTGTTGAGTGATCTGGTTATGTTGAACTTGTTGGAGTTCAAAGGCCATTGATCCCAGGCTCATAACCCCTGCCATAGTTTCTTAGGATGTCATCGTTTTTGGTTTGGATAGGGGTGAGCTGATGGTTTGTTTTAAAAACAATCAGTAAGATTGGAAGTGGGAGGTAACAGGGACAGAGAGTAGCAGTGAATAGGATCAAAATATGTTATATACACGTAAGAAAATTTCATGGTGGAACCCATTATTAGCTATAACTAATATATGCTAATGAAACATTTAAAATGTTATCTGTCATTTATAATCCTAATCACTGGTTATTTTCACACTCAGTATTGTTCATTATTTGATGGAGGAAGGTCATTGGCTAATAAAGGAACTGCCCTGGCCCATTTTATTGGTTAGGACATAGGTAGGTGGAGTAAACAGATCAAAATGCTAGGAGGAAGAGGAAGTGAGGTCAGAGACTCCACAGCTCTCTCGGGAGCAGATGCCTCAGAGAGAGACGCCATGCCCCGCTCCCGGGATGAAGCTCCGACCCAGGATGGACTAGGCTAGAATCTCCCCGGTAAGCGCACCTTGGGGTGCTACACACAGATGATTAGGAATGGGCTAAATTAATATGTGAGAATTAGCCTAGAAGAGAATGGGCCAAACGGTGTTTAAAAGAATACAGTGTCCGTGTAATTATTTCGGGGCATAAGCTAGCCATGTGGGCGGCCGGGTGTGGGGGACGCAGCCCTGCCGCCCCTAATACTACATATGGCGCCCACGTGGACAACTGCTTCCACATAAAGCCTGAGACAGCTTGGGAAGTAATTCTAGAACAAAATGAAAGCATTGTGCCTGGTTTCTTGGTAGCAGCAATTTCTCGGTTCTACTCTGCTTGCTAGAGGCAAGCAAGCGCCTCATCTAAGAGAGGCTTCCTGACTCAGCTTTAGCTGCAAAGCCTGCAGCTCATTAAGAGGTCCTGCTCGAAACACTTAAACGGTGTTGACGAAAAGCTGAACGCATGCTTTTCGGTTTTCAGCCATAACAGGAAAAAAGCTGCGCCATTTAAAAATGCCGGCTTTCTGGGCCGTCCTGCCAGGGCAAACTCTGACTATTTGAGGCAGGAGGGCCGGCTACTGAGAGAGGACTTGAGTGTTGTCTGTTGTAGCTCGCTTGCTGGCTACAGCCAGTACCTCAGCCATGAGGCTGGAAAGCTAAGGAATGGGCTGGATCCAGCCGGCAAAGCCACGCCTTTAATCCTACTGATATTGCTTGGTAAATTAAAGACTCGTGTGGTCAGAAAAAGAGAGATATACAGTAAAGAGAGATTCAAAGACAGAGAAAATTTCTGAATGGTTTAAAGTGTGTTAAAAATATGTGCAAGCTAAAAGTTGAAGTTCTTAAAGTAACAAAAAAAAAAAGGAAGAGAGTTGTTGTGTGTGGTAGCACACACCTTTAATCCCAGTGCCTAGAAGGCAGAGACAAACAGATCTCTGTGAGTTCAAGGTGTAGTAGTGTACACCTTTAATCCCGAATGCCTGGGAGGCAGAGACAGGCGGATCTCTGAGAGTTCAAAGACAGCCTGGTTTACAGAGTTACTTCAGGTCAAAGATACAGAGAACCTGTCTCAAAAAGCAAAGAGTTAAAAGTAAAAATAAACAAAATAGAGGTTAAAACAAAGCTGCACAAAGATGGAAAATACACAGAAAATTTTGATACTGTATGCTATTATGCTCTCTTTAAATTATTTAAATGCTGAGGAAGGAGCAACAGATGCTAAAAGATATTTGTTTATAAATGCTGCTGAACTAATCCAACATAGATATTATGAATTTGGATCTAAGGATATGATGCTTTGGAAAGGAGTTTCTTATTTTGTTTTCACAGAGGATGAGACGCTGTTCATTTCTTCTATTCCGATTTGGTATGATGGACCACGCCCTCCTGAAGGGTTGCAGTGAACATCTTCAGAAAATTGCTTCGCTCAACTGCCAACTGAGATGAAACTAGCACACAGGTTATACCATGAAAGACCTAATTAACGACGCCCCCATTCAGCAGGAAGCAGTTTGGAGAGAAAAAACTGCGCCCATGTTCCCAAATATGGTTTATAAACGTCCTTTTACATTTAAAGGGGGATATGATATAGATATGAATAATTTACATTAGTATAGATTTTGCTTTATTGATAGAAATTTAAGGTCAATTTTGTTATATGTATAAGTGTTTCTGATTTTGATTAAGGTATTGTGATTGTGTAGTTCATTTAAATATGTACTGTATAATTGAGAAATATAGGTTGTTAATGGATAATCATCAATAATAGTAAAGCTTGTAGTCATGTTAGTTAGATTTTCTAGATATATAGAGATATATTTTAGATAGACATTCTTCGTGTCTTTCAAAGATTACAGAATAGGACATTTAATGTTTTAATAACTGAGGACTTTTCATGACAATGAGACACTCTGCTCCTGGCAGCACCAATCTACTTCAAGAGGAAGATGGGCATCGAAGAGGATCCTTATGGAGTTTGATAGCCATTTGGGCAAGAAACTGCTCTTGCCTGGACTATTGCATAAACTGGACACAGAGAACCCGCAGAGAGAGGACTACTGAACTTGCCTAAGGTGAGATGATCTTTCGGGGTTCCTGATTCATTTAAAAAGAGTCTGCGAGACATTCTGCAGGACACAACAGATAGTGACTGAACTGACTTTGAATTTTCCTGCTTTATGGAAATGTCTGCTGGATACCATGGGCCTGAAGGCTGAAGATGGATGCCCCAACGGTACAGAGGAACATTGGGTGACTGTCCAGGCAGTGAGATGTCTTTGTCATTTCTAGAGTTTGAAGTTTCTTAGTTCTTGTTTACTTAGGTAATATTATATCTTTCTGGAGTCTTTGATGGAGTTAAGAATAGTTAGTTATAGTTATAGTTTTCCGTAGTTATGATAAAGATTATTGTAACTTTTACTTGATAACTGTTATATGTAATTTTGCTATGTTAAAGCCTTTTTTTTTTTTGTTTAAACCGAAAAAGGGGAAATGATGGAGGAAGGTCATTGGCTAATAAAGGAACTGCCCTGGCCCATTTTATTGGTTAGGACATAGGTAGGTGGAGTAAACAGATCAAAATGCTAGGAGGAAGAGGAAGTGAGGTCAGAGACTCCACAGCTCTCTCGGGAGCAGATGCCTCAGAGAGAGACGCCATGCCCCGCTCCCGGGATGAAGCTCCGACCCAGGATGGACTAGGCTAGAATCTCCCCGGTAAGCGCACCTTGGGGTGCTACACACAGATGATTAGGAATGGGCTAAATTAATATGTGAGAATTAGCCTAGAAGAGAATGGGCCAAACGGTGTTTAAAAGAATACAGTGTCCGTGTAATTATTTCGGGGCATAAGCTAGCCATGTGGGCGGCCGGGTGTGGGGGACGCAGCCCTGCCGCCCCTAATACTACAATTATTTGTATAAATCCATCTGATCTTTTATCTTTATAATGTTGGACTCTAGCGTCCAAACACCGAGAAGGAGTCACCCCCAGAGACCATCTCATACATCACAGCCGATGCAAAAGCATGAGGATTTTATTAATTCTGTCATGACAGGGTCCCCCAGCATTCGGGAACCTGAGGGACCTCGAATAGCTGGTACAGTCTACTTTTAAAGGGGCCACAGAAGCAAGGGAGGTTGTTCTTTGACTATTCTGATTGGCTTATTCGAAAGGGCTATTACCAATAATTGACTGAAGAGCTGTTGCCAGATCAGAGGAGGTAAGAGGTCATTTTGACCCCATTTCCCAGGGGACCGAATCAAAGCATACGTATATGGGTAATTGTTCAGGAACTGAGTATGTGCGAGTGTAGCTGTTAGGTCCTTGGTTCCCAGGGGAGGAGGGGAAGCACTATGGCACAGAGGCTGAGAAGATTCAGAATTGTCAAAAATGGCTTCAGGATTGTCTTAAAGTTTTACAATACTATGTATAATTTTGTGACTAAATGGAACCATTTTGTACATACTACTTTTCTAGCTTTTTCTTTCCATGGATGTTCCTCAGAATCAAAGAGATGATGCAATTCACTTTTGGCAAACAGCTACTTTGTGGGGACCAGGACCTTTGTGCCTAATCTTCAGATCCCAAAAGCTTGGCTGGTTTCCAAAATTCCTGCTGCTGTCACAGAACCATGCCAACAACATGGCATTAAACTATTTGTCACGTAGTGAAGACATCTCACCCAGAAATAAGTTCTCTTTCTGGATTCAGTTAGAAACAAAGTATTGTAGAATTCTTTAAGTGAGGGTAATCCAGGTGTGGTGGTGCATGTCCGTAATCACAGCATTTAGGAGACAGAAACAGGTGGGTCTCTGGGAGTTCAAAGCCAACCTGATCTATGTAATGAGTTCTAAGTGAGACTCTGTCTCAAAACAAACAAAATGAAAGTAGTTTATCCATGTACTAAAGCTCATTTTTGATTGGTATTCTTAATGTTTTTGGTTCCTAGCTTGAGCAGTTTCGAACCCTGCTTGTCACTTCTGAAGGGGAGAAAGAGAAAAGAATGGTGGACAACTTCGGCCCTCTGCAGCCACTGATGAACCGTACTGTCCGCTCGTCCTTCCGCCATGATTATGTGCTCAATATACAAGTGAAGCCCAAGCCAGCAGCCAACCAAGTCACCCCCTAAGATGTTCGTATTTTAGGCAGCATCTTGCTTTAATGTATATTCACTTAAAATCTTAACTAGATTATTTTAAAATTCTGCATTTAATAATACTTATATGTATACATTTATATTTCTTTCCTTCCATTTTTGTAACAACATTTCAAAGTTTCTACCCTTGTAAAGCAAAGACTTGGAGACAAAACAATAAAAAAAAAAGCCCATAACCGAATCACATCAGGTTACCTTAGGTTACCTTTCCTTGGGACAGGATTAAGGCAGAGGAATCTTCTTTACATCAATTGAAGTGGCCAGTTAGGGATTTTGATGTTAAATTTCTCTAATCTCTCTTTCTCAGAAAGTCAGAGAAAGTTTAGTTTTTGCTTGGTAAAATGGAAGTTCAGTGTAAATAACCCATCTTGATTTTTCTGTTTGGGCCTTAATACAGGAGCTTAACAAACCCACAACAAGAGGTTCTTGTGAATTTTATTTAATGACGACAGTCTTTTGTCCAAACTGTTAAATTGTCTCATCTTACACTATTGGTCCCAATCTTAGCTACCATCATTTGGAACTGCTGACCTCAAGTGGCATTCAAAGGTTAGGTGTGCATTTATTGATTTCAGAGTATTTCATCTATTTTTTTAAGATAAGGTTTCTCTGTGTACCCCTGACTGTTCCATAACTTACTCTGTAGACTTGTCTAGCCTTGAACTCGTAGAGATCTTCCTGCCTTTGCCTTCCAAGTGCTGGGATTAAAGTCTTGTGCCACTGCTCCTGGTTTTCGTTTGTCTTACCAAATGCATTTGCTCTTTGGCTGTTAATAGTATGTGCCATTGGGATAGCAGCAGGACATTCAAGTTGCTCTTAAAGCAACCCGTTGGTAATTATGATGTGTTCTTATAGCTGACATTGTGTGTGTGTGTGTGTGTGTGTGTGTGTGTTGTGTTTTGAGGCAGGATCTCATTCTATAGTCAAGGCTAGCCTGGAACTCACAGTAATCCTCTTGTTTCAGTCTCTCAAGTGCTAGATTAGAGGTATAAGGTACCACATTGGACTATTAGATGTGACACGTTTGGTTATCATTATTTATTTTTTGAAACAAGGTGTCATGTAGCCCAGGGTAGACTAGAATTTGCTGTTTAGCTGAAACCACTCTTAAACTTCCGATTCTCCTGCCTTCACCTCCTAACTGCTAGGATTATAAGTGTGGGCCACATCACTCAGCTTTAACTATCTTTTAATACTTAGAGTTCTGTAGAATTTTAAACAGGTATTGTAGCCAAAATGTTAACATCTACCAAAGGCATAGACACTGACCACAGGCTTCTCAGAAAACATCTCTATGGGCCCAGACTGGTAACTCCTACCTGAATATTGACCATAGTTTTAGGTATAGTTTGTTTCAAAATGTGAGAATTTTTGTATTCAGACTTGTCAATGAGTACGCCTGTACTAATCTTTAGTTGCTATTGCTAGCATATGTGTACTTATTATCAACTTGCTGTATAGAAAATATATTTTATAATAATGGCCTGGTGAGATGGTTTAGTGGGTTAATACTTGCCATGAAAATCTAATGACCTTAGTTCGATCTCCAGAACCTACGTAAAGATGAAAGAAGAAAACTAACCCCACAGAGTTGTTATCTGACCAAGCATGCTCCATGGCATAACACAACTCCGTATACATCATAGATACACACAATAATAAAGAGAACTTCAAAAGAATAAAAAACAAAATATATTTTATAATCACAAGAAAACAGGACTTTTACTATATCTAGAATTTCTTTTGCATTTTTGAAGGTCAGATATTTTACTGAAAGACTTGGGATTCTATAGAAAGCTATCTGAGGGTTTCTATTGCTGTGATGAAGCATCATGACCCAAAGGCAAGTTGGGATGGAATGGGGTTATTCAGCTGAAATTTCCACAGCACTGTTCATCCTTGTAGGAAGTCAAGACAGGAACTCAAACAGGGCAGAATCCTGGAGGCAGGAGCTGATGCAGAGGCCATGGAAGGTGCTGCTTACTGACTTGCTTCCATGGCTTTCTCAGCTTGCTTGCTTATAGAACCCTAGACCACCAGCCCAGGGATAGCACCACCCACCATGGGCTGGGACCGCCCACATCCATTACTAATTAAGAAAACACCTTATAGCTGGAGCTTAGGGAAGCATTTTCTTAGTTGAGTTTCCCTGCTTTCAGATGACTCTAGCTTGTGTCAGGTTAACATAAAACTAGCCAGGACAAAGCATATTCAGAATGTTTTGATGATTGAAATGCTATAATATAGAAATCTTTTATGCTGAATTTATAGAAATATGTTTCCAAGGCCTAATCATCTAGTAGTCTATCATTTGTAGTATGGTATGTATATTGTTTATACACTGTTACATAGAATATAATGGTATCTTCAACAATAATTGAGTTCTTACCTTCTCATTAACATTTTCTCATTTAATTTTACAATGATGTTTCTTTTATGTGTGTGGGTATTTTGCCTGCATGTATGTCTGTGCACCACATGCATGCCAGGTGCCCAAGAAGGCCAGAAGAAGGTATTGGATCTCTTGGAATTGGAGTTACAGATGGTTATGCGCCATCTCGTGGGTTCCTCTGCAAGAGTATCAAGTGCTCCAAACGTCTGAGTCATCTCTCTTGCCCCTTTTAACACTTTATCAAATTGGTTTTATTTGCTCATTAGCCAAGGTATGTGTGTGTGCGTGCGTGGGTGGGTGGGTGCTGCTGAGGTTCTTTATAAGGCAGGAGCCTTATTTAATTAAACCTCCTGAATTATACGGGAGGTTTAGAGGACAGAATACCAAGTGTTGTGAGGATGCAGAGAAGTGCCCTGGTATAGCCACTAAAACCAGACTGACTGCATGATCCAGAAATTCCACCTCTGGGTAGATAGCCAGAAGACTTGAAAGCAGGATCTCAGAGAGAGAACTGTACACCCTTTCTAATAGCATTATTTCCAGTACCCAAGAGGTGGAAGCAACCTAAATGTCCCATGGACCAATATATTACTAAATGGGATGTGATATGTTGGAATATCAGCTTTGAAGAAGGGACCCAGCTGTGAAGGTGTAAGTCATAAACAATGCCGCACCAGTTTGGAATTATGATTAATAGGGTGGTATTTATTTAAAGGGGAAAAAACTTACAGATCACTGTCAGCCCTCTGCGCAACCAGGAAGGGAGTCTAGTCATCGGCGGAGCAGGAAGTGAAGAGAGAGAGGAGAGGGAAGTGGCCGCTTTTTTAAAGGGAGAGAGACCACGCCCCAATGGGCTGGTATCTCAGCAGCGATAGGCTGGAGGAGTGGGAGGACACAGTTTAACACAGCTGCACGCACAATGTGAGTTAAACTAGAAGGCATTGTGCTAAGTGAAAGAAGCCAGTTTCAAAACGACATACACTGTATGATTTCAGTGGTACAATGGGTCAAAAGTCATCAAAAGTATAGAACTAGAAATTAGAAAGATGGTTGCCAAGGGTGGGGGGAGAGAGGGAAGGAGAATTGTGTCTAGTGGTAAAAGTGAATACTGTGTGTTGATTTATTCTTTTAGCTTTTTTGGGGAGGCCTGCCACCCAGCTCCCAAATAAATCACACACAGAGGCTTGTTCTTCCTTATGAATGCCCAGCCTTAACTTGGCTTGTTTCTTGCTAGTTTTTCTTAAATTATCCTACTACCTTTTGCCTCTGGGCTTTTATCTTTCTCTATTTCTGTATTTCTTTACTTCTTTTTCCGTGGCTTGCAGTGTAGCTAGGTGGCTGGCCCCTGATCCTCCTCTCCTTGTTCTCTTGCTCCTCCTCTCCGAGTTCTCCTCCTATCTATACTCTCTCTCTCTCTCTCTGCCAGCCCCACCTATCCTTGCTCCAGCCTCGCTGTTGGCCGTTCATCCCTTTATTAAGACCATCAGGTGTTTTAGACAGGCACAGTAACACAGCTTCACCAAGGTAAACAAATGCAGCATAAACAAAAGTCACACACCTGGAAATAATATTCCCCAACAAGCTAATCTTGTCAACTTGATCTGATTCTGAGGCCCAGTGGAATTTACACAGAGTCTGTCTCTGAAGGAGCTTCTAGGGATGACTAGATCATGAGAGATCAAATAGGATCAATAGCTTAATCCAATGATGGGTTCAGAATTGGAATAGATTCCTGGGCGGTGGTTAGAACTATAGAAGGTGTGGCCTGACAGGAGGAAGTAGATCGCCTAGAGTGTGTCTTTGGGTGGGGGCTTTGCTGTGTCGCGGTTGAGTTCTGTTACTGCTCTCTGTTTCCTGGTTGCTGAAGGGAATAGTTTTCCTCCACCGAGCTCTTCTACAGTGACGTACTGCTTCATTCCAGACCAGATGCAGGGAACCACCATGGACTAGAACCTGTTAAACTCCAGACTAGGCTGCGGCTCAAACCACAATACCTGCAATAGTCCCTCGCGTTTTGCCAGCCCACAGATACTGACAGGCAACCTATGAACACCAATTCTATGACTGTCTAACAAATGAACTCCCAGGGGTCTGATTTCTCACTTGAGGGATTTGCAGGCTTAGAAACATCAATGAGATATGGGTGGCTACCAATAGCACACACCACCCACCTCATCCTCTCCCTGTCATCTACTGGGGGATCAGAAAGTCTGGCTGAAGGCTCATGCTATAATAAGCCTTTCCTACTTCCTCAGAGAACTATAAGGAACCCCCACTCCGGCTCCTCTCTAGGACCTGATTTCAGAATCCCCATCATGCTGTTTATTTGTGGTGATTGGGGCCTGAAATCCTGAGTCCCAGGCATGTGGCTATTTGTCTGACTGCCCTTAGAATTAAAAAATTTGAATACAATTTTTTTTTTAGTCCCAGCAATCTGTCTTAGTGCCCTCCTTAACTCCCATACCTAAGACCTTTAAAACATTAAGCCCAAAGAAATACTTCCTTCTTTAAACTGTTCCTCTTCTTTCAACTATTCGTTATAGTAACAAAAAGTCTAACACAAATGGATGGAGTGTTAGCGTTGCAGGATGAAAACGTTCTAGAGACCTGTTGAATGTGGATATATTTAGCAGTGTTGAACTATATACTTACAAAGACCGAGGATGGCAAACACTGAAAACTGTGAATACGGAAGTAAAAACCTAAATTCAGTTTTGAAGATAGTTTGGTGGTATACATACATATCTTGGGGATATCTCTTTTCTAAAGAAAAGTGGAAGCAGACTTTTGTGCATGCCTTGCAAAAGATACTTAAAGTGATTAAAGGCAGGTGTGATGGTTAGTGCTGATGGTTAACTTGACCCGACTTTGTTTTTTTAATTTATTTATTTATTAAAGATTTCTGTCTCTTCCCCGCCACCGCCTCCCATTTCCCTCCCCCTCCCCCAATCAAGTCCCCCTCCCTCATCAGCCCAAAGAGCAATCAGGGTTCCCTGCCCTGTGGGAAGTCCAAGGACCACCCACCTCCATCCAGGTCTAGTAAGGTGAGCATCCAAACTGCCTAGGCTCCCACAAAGCCAGTATGTGCAGTAGGATCAAAAACCCATTGCCATTGTTCTTGAGTTCTCAGTAGTCCTCATTGTCCGCTATGTTCAGAGAGTCCGGTTTTATCCCAGGCTTTTTCAGATCCAGGCCAGCTGGCCTTGGTGAGTTCCCGATAGAACATCCCCATTGTCTCAGTGTGTGGGTGCACCCCTCGCGGTCCTGAGTTCCTTGCTTGTGCTCTCTCTCCTGCTCCTGATTTGGACCTTGAGATTTCTGTCCGGTGCTCCAATGTGGGTCTCTGTCTCTGTCTCCTTTCATCGGCTGATGAAGGTTAATATTCAGGAGGATGCCTATATGTTTTTCTTTGGGTTCACCTTCTTATTTAGCTTCTCTAGGATCAGGAATTATAGGCTCAATGTCCTTTGTTTATGGCTAGAAACCACATATAAGTGAGTACATCCCATGTTCCTCTTTTTGGGTCTGGCTTACCTCACTCAGGATAGTGTTTTCTATTTCCATTCATTTGTATGCAAAATTCAAGAAGTCCTTGTTTTTTACTGCTGAGTAGTACTCTAATATTTATATATTCCATACTTTCTTCATCCATTCTTCCATTGAAGGGCATCTAGGTTGTTTCCAGGTTCTGGCTCTTACAAACAATGCTGCTATGAACATAGTAGAGCATATACTTTTGTTGTATGATAAGGCCTCCCTTGGGTATATTCCCAAGAGTGCTATTGCTGGTTCCAGGGGTAGGTTGATCCCGAATTTCCTGAGAAACCGCCACACTGCTTTCCAAAGTGGTTGCACAAGTTTGCATTCCCACCAGCAATGGATGAGTGTACCCCTTTCTCCACAACCTCTCCAGCAAAGGCTATCATTGGTGTTTTTGATTTTAGCCATTCTGACAGGTGTAAGATGGTATCTTAAAGTTGTCTTGATTTGCATTTCCCTGATCGCTAAGGAAGTTGAACATGACCTTAAGTGTCTTTTGGCCATTTGAACTTCTTCTGTTGAGAATTCTCTGTTCAGCTCAGTGCCCCATTTTCTAATTGTTGACCCGACTTTGAATCACCTGGGAAGAGAGGCTCAGTGAAGAATTGCGAAGAGCAAACTAGCCTGTGCCATGTCTTTGGAGGGGTGTCTCGCTACCTGATGTAGGGAAACCTAGCCTCTTGTGGGTGGCACCGTCGCCTCGGCAAGGGATCCTGGATTGTATAAATATAGAGAGCAAGCTGAACATTAGGAAGTGTGCATGCATTCCCTCTGCTCTTGACTGTGGCAGTGATGGGACGAGCCCTTTCAAGTTCCTGTCAGCTTCCCGTCCCCACAAGGATGAACTGCAGCCTGGAACTGCAAACTAAAATAGACCCTCCCTCCTCTAAGTTATTGGTTGGAGCGCTTTATTGCAGCGACAGCAATGAAACTAAAGCATGCTGTAAGGTACAGAGAGATGGCTCAGTTGGTAAAAGGGTATAAGCCTAACAGGAGTTCTGCCTCCGGGAACTCACATTAACACACACACACACACACACACACACACACACACACACTCACTCAGAGAGAGAGAGAGAGAGAGAGAGAGAGAGAGAGAGAGAGAGAGAGAGAGACCAGGTGCAATAGTGTCCATCTGTAATTTCAGCACTCTTACTGGAAGATGGAAGGAAGAAACAGGAGAATTTCTCCAAAGCTCAGAGGCCAGCTAATCAACTCCCCAAAATTGTCCTCCAGCATCTACATGCAAGCTGTACTGCACACACCTGCACTCATTCACACACTCCAGAGAGAGAAAGGGGGAGACAGAAAAGGAAATGGGGGTGCGGTTCAGTAGTAGAGTGTTTTTCCCTAGCATGTACAAGGCCATGGGCTCAATTCCCATCACCACAAAAATAAACATCTTGAAAAATAATTCTGTTAACTTAATAAAATTCATGTATACCAAATTCTGTTTTTTTTCCCAAAGGGCAAACACAAAATGTTTCTTCCCCAGGGTACATAAGCTCCCCCAGCCTCTTACACACCTCTATGGACACTGAATAGCGGCAACTCTTCCAGATTGGAATAAGAACCAACGTAAAGACTAACTGAATTGCCTTTATTTATATCACAGAGAGTCAAATCCATCCTTCCTTTCCTGTTCATTCCCTCCCCCTGCCTCGATCCTTTCTGTTAAACATAATGAATTAGGCAATAGTAAAGCAGCAGGTGTTAGTGGAGAAAGGAAGCTGACACAATTCTCCTGAGAAGATGCAGTTTATGGGAGAGAGGGCCTTCAGGTGAGAAGCAGAAAATTGATAGAAACAATGCAATATGTGGACATCGGAACATGTCAGGGCCTTAGAGGAAAGGAGAGGTGTCCTAGGTAGGTTATGTTGCTGTCATGAAACACCAGACCAAAAGCAACACGAGGAGGAAAGGGGTTATTTCACTTACAGTGTGTATAACAGTTCATAAAGAGCAGTGATGGTGGAAACTCAAGCAGGGCAGGATCCTGGAGGGAGGTGCTGATGCAGAGGCCATGGAGGGATGCTGCTTACCAGCTTGCTCTGCCTGCTTTCCTATAGAACTCAGGACCACCAGCTCAGGTTTGACACCACCTACAATGGGCTGGGCCCTACCACATTAATCCATAATTAAGAAAATGCCCCACAGCCTTGCCTACAGCCTGATCCTGTGGAGGCATTTTCTAGGTGAGGCTCCCTCCTCTCTGATGACTCTAGCTTGTGTCAAGTTGACAGAAAACTAGCCAGCACAAGAGGCTTCAGTTTCAAATGTGAAGAGGAGCTACCTTAAGAGTTAAAAATAGGAAGTTAAAGAGATAGCTTGGTGGTTAAGAGCATTTACTGCTCTTTGCAAAGGACCTGTGTTTAATTCCTAGCACTAACATGATAGCTCACAGCCACCTGTAATTCCAGTTGCAGAGATCTGCTGCTCTCTTCTGGCCTTCAGGTGTTTCTGCACACATGTGGTGCATGTAAACTCATATACACACACACATTTATTTTTAATTCATCCTGACCAAAGTTTCCTTTCCCTCTGCTCTTGCTAGTCCTCCACCTGCCGAAGGAGGAACCTTACACAGTGAGAAGGAGGTACTGATCACTGCTGCCCCAGCTCTGCCTCCTCTTAGCGCTGAGCCCTGGGTACCTACACTTCACTTTCTGCCGCCTGGATTGTTGTCTCCCAGAGTTCTTGGGTCTTTCAAATTGGCACCTGTAATTGTAGGGAGCCGGACAGGATTGCCATTACAAGATCGTGCCGACATCCTGTCTTGTTGGAAATAAACAACTCCATATTTGGCTAAGCCTTTGGGAGCTGCGTGTCCCCCGCTTCCCGCATGCGCCGTGGATAAGGGTCCTTGGGCCTATCCCGATGCAGTCTGGTGTCAGCTGATGGTGGCAGCCAATCACAGGGCGACCCGTCTGCCAATTCTCTATATAAGCAGCTGCCTTAGTGCTCTCGGTGCCCCTCGTTTCCTGCCCCTCGCTTCCTGCTCCCCATCAACCAAGGACACTCTATTAAAGCGTGATCTGAGAAGAATCCTCGTGTGGTGGTTGTTCTTTCTCGCTGGTTGAGAAGTTCGCCGCAGCTGGTGCCAAAACCCGGGAACTTCGGTCGCCAGGCGAGGGGCCGAAGAGGATTCAGAACTCAACACACGGAGTGGTGACGTCGGTAAGTCTTTCCAAGTATGCTGATTGCAGTCAGCAGGTGAACCAAATAATCCTCAAGGTAAAGATTGGGGATCCGCAACAAAAAGCGGGTTTTCTGCTCTCGCCGGTAGAAGGGAGAGTGGAGGTAATAGAGCTGTGACCAAAGCAGACGGTTTAAAGTATAGCCACGACCAAAGTGGAAGGTTTAAAATAAAACTAAAAGAAAAAATGGGAGTTTAGAATGGGTGCTTCAACATCACACCTGACTTTTCTAGCTCTTAACGAGCTGTTACGGAGCGCTTTGGAGAGGTTTTTGGCTGAAGGTGACACACTTACACCTTGGTTTGCCGCCTCTGGCAATCTTAATGTGTCATCCTGTGATAGGCTTGGTAGAGATCTGGATTTTGCCGCTGAACAAAATATGCTAAGGAAGGGGCGCTCGGATAGCTCAGTCGGTAGAGCATGAGACTCTTAATCTCAGGGTTGTGGGTTCGTGCCCCACGTTGGGCGCCAATCTGTAGTAATAAGGAGCGGCGGGGCTGCTTCCCGCCACCCGGCTACCTTTATACCCGAAATAATTACACGGAAACTGTATTCTTTTAAACACTGCTTGGCCCATTTCTATCTAGCCTCTTCTAGGCTAGCTCTCGCACCTGGACTAGCCCATTTCTAATAATCAGCTGTAGCCCACGAGCTGGCTTACCAGGAATGATCTTGACCTGCGTCTGTCTGGAGTGGGAGAACCATGGCGACTCCTCGACTCAGCTTCTTTCTCCCCGCCTTCTGTTCTGTTTACTCCTCCCACCTATGTTTTAACCTATGAGGGCCAAAGCAGTTTCTTTATTGCTTAACCAATGAAATCAACAGATTGATATATGACACTCCCACATCATGTAATTTTCAAAATGTGGACATAGGTGACCGCTTCTCACCCCAACCTCCAGCACATGTATGATCAGAGCCTCTGTCCTCTTCTCCTCATCTTCGGTGTGAGCCTGGAAGCCATCCATATCATGGATACCAACCTGCCATCCATACTGACACTTTATGAACTGGGTGATGTGCATAGTGCCTGGCAGCTTCTGCTTAAGCAGCACAGGAGTGTCCTAGCCAGGCAAGGGCACTGCCATTGTCCTCCCTGGATGTCCAGGGCAGAGCTGGAACACAGGTCTCCTGGCAGGGCACAGGCAGGTGCTCCTGGCCAAAGCCCTTCAGCATCTTCAGGGGACAGGACCTTGAATTCCTAATCCTTCTGCTTCCACCTCCTGAGTGCTGGGATTCCAGGCATGTGACACCATGACAAATTTATGTGTGACCAAGGATTGATCCCAGAGTTGCCTGCATGCTAAGCATGCTCTTTAACAGCTGAACATCCACAGCCAACCCTCCTTTGTAGAGGAACTTTGCTTTTAAAATCTTATTGGTTGCCGGGTGGTGGTGGTGCTCACCTTTAACCCCAGCACTTGAGAGGCAGAGGCAGGCAGATCTCTGTTTGAGTCCAGCCTGGTCTACAAAGCAAGTTCCAGGACAGTCAAGGCAATTACACAGAGAAACCCTGTCTCGAAAAAATAAAAAGCAAAAGAATTAATTTGTTGGACAAAGAGATGGTTCACCAGTTAAGAACACTGGCTGCTCTTCCAGGAGTTTGATTCCTGGTACCCAGGTGGTGGTTGACAACTGTAACTCCTGGTGATCAAAGGTCTTCTTCTGCCCTCTGAAGATACCAGATATACAAGGGGTACACATGCATACACACAGGCCAAGCATCCATACACATAAAATAATACTAAAAACATTACAATTTACATTTATTTAATTCTAAATTTATTTCTTTGCTATAGCTTTTATTTCTTCTGGGTTATCTTTTTCTTCTGTGCACCCTCCTCTTCTGGCTTTGGAACAGTTTGTTCCTTGTAGCGAGCTGCGTGGTGTCACACCTGTTGGAGATGTATAATCAACTCCTGAGATGGCTAAGGCCTGACCTATGCTATGATCACGCAATGATCATCAGCTGCTTGCATATGCGTGGGCCTATGGGCAGTGCCTACCTGGAAATCCGGGATTGGCAGCCCATCCCTACTTAAGGGCTGGGAGAGGTTTGCCCAGGGAGAGAGGTCAAGGAGAGAGGAAGGAGAGGTGAGAAGAGAGAGGTTTGCCCGAGAAAAGAGAGAGGAGAGAGAAAGTGAATAAAGTCCTGGAATAAACTGCAGTGAGAAGAACTCCGGTGGTCGCGTCATCCTTGCGGGACGAGGGTGGCCGTGACAGTTCCTCTTCACTGAGGTTTATCTCAATGTGGCAGAGGAGCTGACACATTGGTTAGCCCCACCATCAGCTCTGTAAGTTCAATGGTACATCTTGGATGCTTTGTTCGTTGGGTATGATCAATAACTAGATAATCTACTTTCAAACCCTCTTTGGTCTTCGGGGGCCATAGACACTCTGTCTTGGCCACTGTTTGGTCAGGGCACACCCACACCTTTCATCATACAGCAAGAATGATACACATTGTTCCTTTAAAGCGATGCCATTGAGACACTTGGTGGGTTTTTGAATATGCATACCCTTGACAGCCTGGGCAATTTCACAGGTATTCTTAAAACAAACATGAAGATACAGATTTCTTGATTTGCATGATTTGCTAGGCTTTCTGGGTTTAGAGAGTCGTGAACCATCCTCACAGGTCATCTCAGGCCACTTCTTGAGGAATCTTGACCACACAAATGTCTTCTGCGTTTTCTTGCCTTAGAGATAAAGCCAGGTTAACTTTGAGACTAGTACGATTTGCCATTCTCAGCTCTGGGCGTCCTTTGCAGGACAACCACTCCTGCGGCTGAGGCCCACTGTATAGACTGAGCACAAAGTGAGGAACCAGGCTGGCTGGGCAGAGTGCTGGTCCCAAAGGAAGCTGATCAGCACTGGCAGCTGAGCCACCAGCTACCTTGGATCTTGTTCTTAGAAGAGAGCCCTGTGTCACGGTAGGAGCATCTCCCAATATGCCACCCAGCCTCCGGACCTCCACCCCCCCGCTTTATGTCTTTAAAAAGTGTTTTATGCTGGGCAGCGGTGGCATATGCCTTTAATCCCAGCACTTGGGAGGAAGAGACAGGTGAATCTCTGAGTTCAAGTCCAGCCTGGTCTATAAGAGCTAGTTCCAGGACAGGAAGGGCTGTTACACAGAGAAATCCTGTCTCAAAAAAAAGTGTTTTATTTGGGTGGGCATAGTGGTGCATGCCTTTAATCCCAGCACACAGGAAGCAGAAACAGGTGGGTCACTGTGAGCTTGCGGTCTAGTCTACATAGCAAGTTCCAAACCAGCCAGAGCTATATAGCGAGCCCCTGTCTTGGCCACTGCCACGCACCGCGCCCCCATGTCTGTGTTCTGTGCGATAGACCCCAGTTCGCGAGCTTCAGGCAAGGGGCTGGAGGTTGAGAATACAGACGCAGAGACAGACCGACATGCAGATCTCTTAACACTGATACTGAAAGCCCCAAGAATGCTCCCTTTATTGTGTTCAGAGGCAGATTATATAGAGATAGCCACGCCCCAGCCAAACCCACCAGAAACCACTCTCCTGCCATCAGGAACTCCTGAAGGTCTCGTACTCAGAGCAGCTGTAGATTACAAGTTGTTTACAAGAAATTCAGGATCTGGGGTCTGACTGCTCCCAACAGGTCACTGTTCCATTGCTGTGAAGAGAAACGAAGACCAAGGCAACTATTACAAAAGAAAGCAGTTTCAGAGGGTTAGTCCATTATCATCATGGTGGGGAGCATGACAGCCGGCATGGGAGGCAGGGTACTGGAAACTACATCCTGATCCATAGGCAGAGTGAGGAAGATGCTGTGGCCAGTGTATGCTTTTGGTACTTCAGAGTCCCGCCCCCACGCCAGTGACCATACTTCTTCCATCAAGGCCACACCCCCTAATCCTTTTTAAATAGTGTTACTCCTGGGTAACTAAGTATTCAAATATATGAACCTTTGGGTCCATTCTTATTCAAACCACTACAGACCTTGTACTTTAAAATATGTTTTGTTTGTACCTTTCAAAACATGAACTGGTCCAAGGTCTTGTCCAGAGGGGTGTGGGGGGGGAGCGGAATCTCATATCTCATGTATCCCAGATTGGCTTCCTAGTGTCTGCGTAGCTGAAGAGTACCTATAATCCCTCATATTCTTGCCTTCACCTCCCATGCCCTCGGGTTACAGTGTGCAGCATTGTCTTACTTTTCTGTGGTTGGGAAAAACTATCTTGACCTTAGAGAAGAAAGGGTTTAGTTTGGCTTCTGATTCCTGAGGGATAGATCCCATGGTGGAACAGGAATGGCGGCAGGAGCGGAGCAGGAAGCTGTCTAATCACGTTTCCATCCACACAAAAAGCAAAGAGAGGAGAGAAAGTGAATTTATAAATACACAAAGTCCACCCCCAGTGGTGGGCTTCTTCCATCGAGGCTCCCCAAAAGGCTCAGTCCATAGCCCTTCCAAACAGTGCCAACAACTGGGGACCACGTGTTCAAACACAGGAGCCTATGGGGGAGACGTCTCGTTGCAGCCACAACAATAACCATGCCCAGTTTCGTGTGGACTGAACCCAGCGCCTTGTACATTGCTGCCAAACACAATACTGACTGAACTACTTCCCTAGCCAAAGAGTTTTGCACGAAAATTGTTGCTCCTATCCATTAAGCAGAGGTAGGCCACTGAGCCCCTCCACACTTTTATTATTATTTACAATGTTAATGGTTTGTAATGGGTTTTCATTCTCATTAGTTGTTTGGACATGTAAGATTTCTAAAAAAAAAAAATCAACGAGACACCCTTTAACAGATGAGATAGCAACTGGAAAACTCAGAAGGGATTTACTAGAGAAAGAATAATGGGGAGAACCAGCTAGTTTCCCACAGCTTGCATAGCCCAGCACACAATCTTCAGATGTCACTAGACGAGGCTGGCAGCTACTCCCATTCTTTCTCCCCAGGACTACATGGTGTGGGATAGGGATACTGCACAGACATTCCCAACTCATCTAAGTTCCCAAACAGAGCAAGTTCATAGGGAAGGTTGACAAACCAGGCATATTTCTCACAAGGCACAAGAGAATCCTAGGGTCATTTGTGGGGTGGTCCTCCAAAGCTTCCTGGGGTAGACAGAAGCTGGGCAGCATCAGCTTCACTTCTATTACAGCCCCCCCCAAAGGCTGCTGCCTTTGTGTTGTATATACCCCAAGGGCTGTAGGACTTACCAGGCAAAAAATTGAAAAGGTCATCCTGCTTTGAATGGAGTGGAATCAAGTTTGGACTGTCCAGAGTAGTTCCTCCCTAAATGAAACGGGAGATTCCAAAAGAGGGGCAGGAACAATGTCCAGGTTAATTGGGGCAGGCCCATTCTTTGCCCGTAGATTCTGCAATTACTCTAAAGAAACATAGGCAAGACAGGAGGGAGAACTGGGTAGGTTAAACTCACCTGCACATGGATAAGGATAAGGTTGTCTACTCATCTCTCCCCCTTTTCTTTATTGGATTCAAATGGTAGTAATCTTAGTTTGGAGAGGGAATTGGCTTCCAGAGCTCCTTCTGTAAAGAAATTAACTTGAGCAATTCAAGCTTGTTTCCTGAAAATGAATTCAGTAGTTAACTTGAAAATAAATGTCTTCCTCCAATTGAAGGCGATTTACGTTCCTTTATCAATCATAATAAAATGAAATCTACATCTGTGCTTTTTTAAAAAATCGGAACATCTTCCCAGAAGATGTGCTATTTGTTTGCAAGTGACAGTCACACGCAGCGCCTGTTGCAGCCACTAAAGCTCTGATGCTTTCCGGATGGCAGCAATTTGAAGTGTAAATCCTAGTCGCGGGGGTCTGTACAATCGGGGAGTCACACAGCTGCAATCGCCATTGCCATGCCGAGCTGTTTTGTAGTTTCAGGCTGTTTTTTCCAAATCTCACAAAAAAATTGAGATTTATGCAAGGGCTTGGCATGTTGCATACACCCATAGTCCCAGCACATGGGCTGTAGAAGCAGGCGGATCAGGAGTTCAAAGTCATGCTCGGCTATTGAGTGGCTCTGTAGATGAGCCACTGTTTGTAAGAAACAAAATGAAACAAGCAGAAGGTTTTAAAGTAAGAGGCATGCAAGGGAAGAAAGGCAGGCCAGCATACGGGGGTAGGTGGGAAATACAGGTGACGGGAGTGTGGCCCCACCAGCAAGCCCCCACATTTGGTAGGAGAGTCAGGAAGTTTTCACACCAGTGATGATGATAGGCGCTTTCATGGCTTAAGTTTGGGGATACACTTGCTAAGCACTGTGTGCATGGATTGAAGGGACTCTGGCCAGCCCAGCCATGGCAAACGTGATTCTGGCAGGCCTTGCCCTACTCCCCCATTCCCTCTTCCTTACTGCTGAAAAAAAAGCCTTATATTACATTGCTAAAACTGGCCACCAAGATCTATTCTCTTATTTGGCCAGTTCCTTCTCCTGAGGCTGACTACCAAGGTCCAGGTACCAATGTATTGAAGTCCAGCAATCAAAAGCCCCCTTTGGTTCACCTAAGTAACATGCCCAATTAAAATTAAACACCTCATCCTAACAGGGGTTTCCCCCCTTTACCTTTATAAACTGCCATTTGCAGAGGCAGTCCTTTGTCACCGCAGGACAAATAGCATTCCTCCATCTCCTCTGTTCCCTTCCCTTCTCCCTTGTCCTCCATCTCCTGTCTTTGTCTCTATTCCCTGCCCGCTGTACTTCTCAGGAAAATCAATCTCTTTCATGCTAAGAATTTGGTCTTGGGGTCCTGAGCTAATACTTTTCCTTTTGTTTATAGTATGGACTATCTTATGCAATCTTCAGAATAAAATGTTTCCAGCCTGGCGGTGGTGGGGCACACCTTTAATTCTAGCACTCAGGAGACAGAGACAGGAGGATCTCTGTGAGTTCGAGGCCAGTCTAGTCTAAATAAGAGAGTTCCAGGACAGCCAGGGCTACACAGAGAAACCCTATCTTGAAGAAACCAAAGCAAAGCAAAGCAAACAAACAAACAGAAAACAGCCCAGGAAGCAAGTGTTCATCGATTGTCACAACAACAAGAATAGCGTGTCTGAGGTAAAGGCCTTTGACAAGCATTGCAACAAGTTGCTACAACATGTGAAGATGTGGATCAATTCCCTCGAGAGCCACAAGGGCACGAAGTCCAAGCTGCTAAACAAGGGTCCCTTACATCTCCCAGATTTTCCTGTGGGACTTGTTATCAATATCCTGAAAAAGTGCTTATGGCTAGCAGTAGGGGTCTCTTCCTGTTAGCAGAACCTCTTCTTAACCGAGAAGACAGCTATGAAATGTGAAGAAAATGCTATTTTGATTTGTTTTGTACGAAGATAAATCAAGGGAAAATTCCTTCTAAAGATGGTGTTAATGTGAGTTTGGTAGAAACATTTCTTTCTTTTTGGCCTTGTGTATATTACTAGCAAGGATTTCTTCTATTGTTTTTACATTTATTTATTATTTTGTGTGAGAGCATGTGTAGTTGCGCATATCAAAGTAAGAGGACAATTTGTGGGAATTAATTTTCTCCTGCTATGTGGGTCTTTGGGGATTAAGGGAATTGAACTCAGGTCCTCAGGCTTGAAAGCAGGCACTTTTACCTACTTAACCATTTGCCAGCCCTATTTTTTTTTGTTTTGTTTTTGTTTTTTTTTCCATTATTTTTTATTGAGAAAAGGAGAAAAAAAACCAAGTTTCCACCTCCTCCCACCCTTCTCCCCCTCCTCCCACCCTTCTCCCCCTCCTCCCACCCTTCTCCCCCTCCTCCCACCCTTCTTCCCCTCCCTCACTCCTCTCCCCCTCCCTCTCCAGTCCAAAGAGGAGTCAGGGTTCCCTGCCCTGTGGTAAGTACTAGGTCCTCCCCTCTCTGTCCATTCCTAGGAAGGTGAACATCCAAACTGGCTAGGCTCCCACAAAGCCAGCACATTACGTAGGTTCAAAACCCCGTGCCATTGTCCTTGGCTTCTCATCAGCCCTCATTGTTCGCCATGCTCAGAGAGTCCAGTTTTATCCCATGCTTTTTCAGTCACAGTCCAGCTGGCCTTGGTGAGCTCCCAATAGATCAGCTCCACTGTCTCAGTGGGTGGGTGCACCCCTCGTGGTCCCTACTTCTTTGCTCATGTTCTCCCTCCTTCTGCTCCTCATTGGGACCTTGGGAGCTCAGTCCAGTGCTCCAGTGTGGGTCTCTGTCTCTATCTCCATCCATCACCAGATGAAGGTTCTATGATGGTATGCAAGATATTCGTCAGTATTGCTCTAGGATAGGGTTATTTCAGGTTCCCTATCCTCAGCTGCCCAAGGAACTAACTGGGGACCTCGGCTTGGGCATCTGGGAGCCACTCTAGGTTCAAGTCTCTTGCCAACTCTAAGGTGGCTCCCTTAACTAAGAATTGTGCTTCCGTGCTCCCCTATCTAACCTTCCTTTATCCCAATCCTCCTGTTTCCCAAGTCCCCCGCTCCTTCCCTTCTACCTTTTCTCTCCCCATTTCCCCTTACCCCCATCCCACCCCACCCCCAAGATCTCAATTTTCTCCCCGGCAATTTTGTCTACTTCCCATAGCCAAGAGGACAACTACATGTTTTTCCTTTGGTTCACCTTCTTACTTAGCTTCTTTGGGATCACCAATTGTAGACTCCGTGACCCTTGTTTATGGCCAGCCCTATTTTTATTTTTTCCATCTAGTTCCACATCACACCTTACCTATATTATTGTGATACAGTATTTTTTGTTTTGTCTTTTGTTTTTCAAGACAGGGATTTTCGGTAGCTTTGGAGCCTGTCCTGGAACTAGCTCTTGTAGACCAGTATGCCTTGGATTTACAGGGATCCTCAAGTCTCTGCCTCCAGATGGGTGAGATTAAAGGCCTTCACCACCACTGCCCTGCTTGACTGGTTTTAGGTAGCTCAGGTTGGCCTCGAACTTTGTTCTTTCTCTTCCCTCTCTTGGTAAAGATTATCTTTCTTCCAAGCTCAACTCAAGTGCCAGCGCAATAAATTACCTTCACCTGCTCCTTATAACCTAGGTGTCAGTCCCTCTCCATGTCCTAGGAGTGAACCAGGTGACAAACCTGATGCCTTTGCAGCCTGAGCCACCCCCTTCAGTAAAGAGGAGGAGGGTCTTAAATTCCGCCTGAGGCGTTGATAGGTGGACCTGCACAGAGGGGCGGGGCCTCGAGGCGTCTCCATGGGAACCAGCGAGGCTGCACGGGTGGGAATTTAGATTGGTGGGTGAAAGGAGGCGGGGCCAGTCTTTAACTCCTTGAATTCCGGCGCAAAGGGCAATGGGGGGTGCCGAAGCACCTAGGAAGCTCTGGGGAGCAAAGGCTCGAGTCCCAGGTGGAGGGAGAGCTCCGGCGGCGGCTTCGGTGAGGAAACAGTTCCTCAGACAGCGTTTCCTGCCTGCCTAGCTGCGGGAGGAAACCTCCCTCCTTCTGTCTTGAGTCCATCCGGTTGGCCGCACTGTGTGAGCGAGTGTCGTCATCTGTGATTCTACTTCCACTCCGCTGTGGGAGGGGAGAAGGCGGTAACATGGCGACATTGGAGCCGACTGAGCTTCCAGTGAAAATGAGGTATAACACAGCAAACGATGACGAACTGAGGCGACCTAGGCCGCCGCCGCTCGCGTGGGGACGATTATTAATCTGCTTTTGCCCAGAATCCCTGGCTGTAGTGGGCAGCTGTAGTTTGGGGGAGGCGAGGAGGGGAGAAGATGGAGGACATCTGCTATCGGGGATGGGAGAATTGAATGGCGGGAGTCGGGATGGTAGCACGGGAAGGGCGCCTGCCTCCTCTGCCTCCGAGTGCTGTTCTTGACAGACTACAGAGGCCTTGCTTAACAGTCCGTGGCTCACACCGTGCGTTTGTGTTTTCCAATCTTCCAGCCATAAGAAGTCCAGGGCTGCTCGGCAGAAGGAGAAACGGAAGAAATGGCGACAGGAGCTCGCCCGATTGAGAGATGCAGGTATGAGAAACCTTCTTTCTTCTGGGTATGAAATTACCCCCTCCACCGCCCCACTCCCATCCCCGCTTGAACTATGACCTCGAATAGGCTGGCTTTAAATAAAATTCGCTGTATAGCTGAGGGTGACTGAACTTCTGATTCTCCCGCCTCCCTCTCCCCAGTTCTGGGGTGACAGGAGTGCGGCCACCATGCCAGGTTGCCTCTGATTGTTTGCTGCGTGCTAGGCATGGCATCCCCAGCCCTTGCGATTGCTCCCCCTATTTCCGGCACAGACCCGAGGTGGAAAGCCATCTGTGCAGCTAGCCACCATGCTGTTTGGCTTTCAAGTGACAGAACCTGATATTTATGATGTAGGTTTATAAACTTCGTAGATTTGTAAAAATCAGTACATATAAATGCAGGCGATAGGGTTGAAATCACACAGCAGTTCTAGGTTATGGCTACCAGTCATACCACAGAGGCCGTGCTTAACAGTCCTTGAGAAAGAACTAGCCCAGGAGAGACAGGATGTAATGTGAAGGATGAAAAGAAAACAGTGGTAAATTGTTGATATTGATGACAAAGTCCTTTTCCTTTAAGCCTGAAGATGAGCTGTTAAATTTCTTAAACTTACTTTGTCTCCATTGTCACTGCCTCCCCCACCTCCAAATTTAAATTTTGAATAGAAGATATAAAGTTTTCTTCTACTGGAACTATTTTTACCACATTTTTATTTTGAAAATATAACAATGTACAGAAGTTGAAAAGAAATAGGACATTTAAATATTCATGCTTCATATAAATTTGCCAAATGTTTAAGTATTTTTTTTTCTGAATCCTTTGCACAGCCTGAGTATCATTATGGAACCACCGATTTAAAAAAGTAACGTGGGGCTGGAGCGATGGTTACGCTGACTACGGCTAGTGCTGCATGCTTTTAATCCCAGCATTTGAGAGCAGAGGCAGGGGGATCTCTGGTGTGGGCAGTCCTTCTGTTTATGTATTGCTTTTATGGTTATTGAATAAAAGAATCTGCTTCTGGCCAGTGGCTTAACAGAATATAGCCAGGCTGGAAAAGATATATAGAGAGAGTAGGCGGAGTCAGAGGGAATCCATGTAACTGCCTTCAGGAGACATAGGCACTGGAACCTTGCCGATAAGCCACAGGCACTTAGTAATACACAGATTAATAGAAATGGGTTAATATAAGATATAAGAGTTAGTCAGAAATACGCTTAAGGTATTAGCCAAACAGTATAGCAATTAATACAGATTTCTGTGTAATTATTTTGGGGGTCTGGGCAGCTGGTAAATGAACAAGCAGCCTTCCCCAACAGATCTCTGAATTTGAGACCAGCCTGGCCTACATAGAAAAGTCCTCTCTTGTTTGGTGGCTATCCCTGGGAAGCCTGCTCTTTTTTAATTGAAGGGACTCAGGAGTTGATCTGGGGAAGAGGGGAGGTGCAGGGAAGGGACCAGGAGGATTGGAGGGAGGGAGGGGAGGTTCAGGGAAGGGACTGGGAGGATTTGAGGGAGGGAGGGGCGGTGTAGGGGAGGGACTGGGGGGATTGGAGGGAGGGTAAGGTATGAAAGAAGGACAAAAGTTTGTGTTTTTTTAAAAAAACAAAAACACTGACTGTTCTTCCAGAGAATGAAGGGTCCGTTCCCAGTGTGAAAATACTATCCCTTTTAAGTATTTTAAAAACATTTTGGAGGTAGGATCTGTAACCCTGGAATTTACTGTGTAGATGAAGCTGGCCTCAAATTCAGACACCCGTTTGCTTCTGCCTCCTGAGTGCTGGGATAAAAGGCGCGTGGCACTGCCTTAATTTTAGGTTTTTACCATCATTGTAAAAGTTAGAGATTTATGCATTTTCCATGAATAAAGACTCAGTTTAATAAAACATGTGAATTTCTACAGAATTGGCACAGAATGAGGAGGAAGAAGATCCTATTGCTGAAGAAAAACGATTGGAAGAAGAAAGGCTGATGGAGGAAGAGAGGTCAGGACTAATTGAAACACTTAAAGTCAACTGTTGGGTTATTGTAATATTATCCATCTTTACCAGCTAGGAAAGGCTTTCTGTATAAAATCCTGTAAAAAATACCTCTTATAAACCAAATCTCTAGCCGACAGGCTAAAATTAGATGTTTTTTTGTCTTTTTTTCCTTTCTTTCTCTTTTGTTATTCTTTTCCAGGCTGGTCTCCCCTTCCTGCCTTAGCCTCCCGAATGCTGGAATTACTGGCTTCTGACATCATACTGTGTTTTTTTGTTTTTTTAGTGGAAGTATTGTTCATTGCTCTGCTTTTCTTTTCTTTTTGTTTTTCGAGACAGTGTTTCTCTGTGTAACAGCCCTGGCTGTCCTCAGACTCAGTTTGTATACGAGACTGGCCATAAACTGGCAGAGATCCTCCTGCCTCTGCCTCCTAAGTGGTAGGATTAAAAACATGTGCCACCACTACCCGTCTTTCATTGCTTTTCTAATTGGTAAGTAAACGTATTTATATTTTAGTGTTGACACAAAGACCTAATTCTAATAACACTATGTGTTATATGGATGTAGCGTAATTCTTTATTCATAATCTATAGTCCTCTGTAGTTCATCAGACTGGGGAAGGTATGGTAACTTCTCTTGCTGTGGCGGTAGGAATGAGAAACAGCTGTTCCAAATTGTCTATTTTTTCTTATTTTTATTTTTGTAGTTTTTGGTTTTTCAAGACAGGGTTTCACTGTGTAGCCCTGGCTGTCTTGGAACTGGCTACTCTGTAGATCAGGGTAACCTCTGTTGTCCAAGTGCTGAGATTAAAGGCATGTGCCATCACAACCTGGCTTCAGTTGTCTCTTTTAGTCAGGGAGTGAGCACTCATCTTTTTTCCCCCTTTCCCTTATTACTCAGCCAGGAACCGCAGTCTATAAGATACGGGTTCATACTCAGCCAAGAACCGCAGTCTATAAGATACGGGTTCATACTCAGCCAGGAACCGCAGTCTATAAGATAAGGGTTCATACTCAGCCAGGAACTGCAGTCTATAAGATACGGGTTCATACTTAGGGTGAGTCTTCCCTCCTCAGTTAATACTCCCTGGAACTCCCTCACAGGTATACCCAGAGCAGCATTTCCTAGATGATTCCAAATCTACTCACATTGACAGTGAAGATTTTAAATGAGAAACTTGTGCTCTTGAATGTCTGGGACGTACCAATCTATGGTAACATTATCTTTTTGTGGAGAGGGGTGTTGTTTGTTTTATGGGGGGCTAGGGTCTCGCTATGTAAGCCCAAATTAGTCTAGAATTTGTAATCCTGTTTCAGCCTTCCAGTTGTTAGGATCATCGACATGTACCTTCTGGCTATTCTGTGCCTTTAAAAAGTCAGTAATCATTACAGCGTTAAAAATCCTGGCATCTTTCTCTATAACCTTAGAGTTAAGGGATTCCTGTGATTTGCCTTCGACTCTTTAAAGTGCTGGGGGTGGGGAAGTGCCACTGTGAGTTGTAAGCATGTCTTAAAAGTTTTAAGGGAGCTGGAGAGAAGACTCAGTGAGTCAGAGCACTTACTTTGACTCAGGTTTGTTCCCAGCATCCACTGGCACACAGTCATCTGTAATTTCCGTTCCAGGGTATCCGATGCTTTCTTTTGGCCCCTTTAGGCATGCATGTGATACCGATGTTTAGATGCCAGCAAATGTTCATACACGTACAAATGAAAGTTTTAAGACAAGATGAAAAGTTATAAAAATAAATTAGTAAATGTAGATTTAGCCAGTTGTAGTGAACACCTTTAATTTTAGCACTGAGGAGACAGAGGCCGGCAAATCATAGAGTTTCAAGCCAGCGTGGTCTACATAGTGAGTTCTAGGATTGCCAGGGCTACATAGAGAGACCCTGTCTCAAAAAAAAAAAACAAAAAACAAAAAGAGTAGGAGGAATGAGTAATGGTAGTGGGCAAAGAAAGCATAGACCAGGAAGAATAATACCATATGAATGTGGAAATCCATATAGATGTTGCTTTGAGATGTTTTCCTGAGATAAAGTCACTGTTACTTTTTACAGGAAGAAAAGATGTCACGGCCATAAATGCTATTGAAAGGGAATAGTAATTGTCACTTATTTCTCTCCAGGAAGATAGTTGCTTTTCCAAAGGCCATGCCTCCTCACTGCTTTACAGAAAATACCTTAATATTTTCATGTTGTATTTTGGTTTCCTGTCTTTGATATGTTCTAGAAATTCCCATTTGTTTTTACTGACTGCATCTTTATATTAACAGGCAAAGATTGCATGAAGAATGGTTACGGAGGGAAGAGAAGGCACAAGAGGAATTCCGTGCAAAGAAGAAAAAAGAAGAAGCAGCTCGAAAACGGAAGGAAGAACAAGAGGTAGAGTATTAAATAGCCTGCTAACTGAGTAAGTACTGAACTGAAGTAAGTCTCATAAAGAGCTGTTTGTTAGGACAGATGGCTCAGTTGTTGAGAGCAATACCGGTTCTTCTAAACGACTTGGCTTTGATTTCCAGCACCCTCAAGGTGGCTCACAACCACCCAGAAGTCCAGTTCTGGGGGATCTTGTGGTCTTTGGGGCACCAGGCATGCACATGGTGCAGATACATGCAGGCATGACACCAATACACATTAGAGTTGTTATTTGTGGGGCTGGAGAGATGGCTCAGTGGTTAAGGGCACTTACTGGCTGTTCTCCCAGAGGACCTGGGTTTGTTTCACCACCCATGTGGTGGCTCACCACTAACTGTCTAAGTTGAGCTCCAAGGGATTCCGTGCTCTGTTTTGGCTGCTGCATGTGTACCCTCACATATACATATGTTCACAGGGACACTCACACACAAAATCTCCGGCACACACCTTTAATCCCAGCACTTGGGAGGCAGAGGCAGGCGGATCTCTGTGAGTTCTAGGCCAGCCTGGTCTACAAGAGCTAGTTCCAGGACAGGTAGGGTTACACAGAGAAACCCTGTCTTGAAACAAAGCAAAACCAAAACAAAATAAATCAAAAAAAGAAAAAAAGAAAAAGAAAAAAGGAAGTTGTTTTCTTGTAGTTGGGGATATAGCTCTGTGGCAGAGCTCTAGCCCAGCATGTGCATGGCCTTGGGCTCTAGCCTCAACATTGTGTAAACAAAAAAGGAGCTACATGTGTTAACATTTAGAAAAAAACTGATATTGTCTCTTTTTCAATGACCACTGTTTCTAAAAAATTTCAGCCATTTACTCTGTAAGCTATGTGTTTTTAAGCATGAGTTAAAAAATGACTTTCTCTTTTTTCCTTTAAAGAGAAAGTTAAAAGCAGAATGGGAAGAGCAGCAGAGAAAAGAACGAGAGGAAGAGGAGCAGAGACAGCAGGAGAAGAGAGAAAGAGAGGTGACTTCTATCGTGGGAGGATAGAGCCCTGCATATCTTCTTAGGGTGCATGTGTGCATGTAATGGGCTTATGGAATTGGCAGTGGGCATGTCAGGGCTGGGGTTTGGTTTTAATTTTTGCTTGTGTTCTGTTCATTTGGAAAGTGTCAGTTTTTGTTAGGAATACTCTAGACTAGCTCCCATATGTTTCTCTTCTTTGGGTCGTGCAATGGCAGATTCCTTTACCCACATTCCCTTACCTTTTATGTTGGAGATGGGTAAACATTTTCCCCAAGGGGCAGCTAGTCAATGTTTTAGCTGTGATGTCTGTCTGGCTTCTGTGGACATCCAGCTCTGCCAGTGCACCCTAAAGCAGACAGAAATAGTATGTATATGAATGGATGTGGCTGTGTTCTAGTAAACCGTTTCTGTAAACTGGGCATCTGGCCCTGCTCTACACTTTGTACCGCGCTATAGCAAGTGTTAACTTCTCTATGATTCTGTTGTATATGTGTTGACTTCTTCACAGAAAAACAGTATCTTGACTAGTTTGCACGCTTTCTTAATTCATATGCGACCTAACAGCTAATGGCATCTCAGCAAGAATTAGTTTAATACAATCAGGATGTTAGGCATTAAGGAATTAAATAGTTTTTTCATTGTATTTGCTGTTCTATCTAACTTTGTTGTCAAAGCAAATGGCAGTCATTTAAGAAATTCCAAGGGACCTTCTGTTTGAGAAACCTGTGCGCACTCTAGGACATAATGCTGCTGTCCTTTTCTTACATGTTTTCTTAATGCTTATGCTTAAATCTTTGTTAAAAACCTTTCCTTAATAACCCCCACTATTGCTTACAAAAAAGGAAATTCTGTATTGTATTTGCATATCTCGTGTACATTTTATGGGTTTGTTTTCCTGCTGGCCTTCAAAAGTGTATTTCTTTCAAATATAACACGGCTTATCTTCCCTTGACTGATTCTTGAGGATATTCTTTATTCCTTTTTTTCTTTAGCATCACCAACTTTGAACAGCATGATATTCCGTAGTCACTCATCTTAGAATGGGAAGAGATATATGTGTCATGGAAAGGTAGCAGCCGTCTCCACAACCAGTTTTGTGTCTCAGGTGGCAGATCCGGTACAGGGTGTTGGCACCCTTGTTTGGGCACTGCCTTCCACATGAGGCAATTTCCAGATGGGGATGTTAGGGGCACAATTGTTTAGATTGTCAGTACTTTACAGAGATGAACCATCTCCTGTTTTAACAGTAGAATATTGTTCAACTTTCGTGGATCAGTTAAAAGCTAAGGCTTCTTCTAAATGCTTTTGTTTTAAAGGGAGCCTGGTTAAGAAGTGGGTAAAATGAAATCCATGTATAAAGCACATACATATAAAGGAATGTGCGATGTGTGTTTTTTTGCGTGCCAGACACTGCATGGGTGGACAGAGACAGGCAGTGAAAAGCACAGTCTCGGCTCTCCTAGAATGACCTTTTCTAGATGGGAGGGGCAGAGGGCGGTCAGCAAAACACATTGTAAGAACAGTAGGCTCTAATAAAGAAAGATAGGATAGTGGAATAATGGGGGTCAAGATACTTATTTGGATTACCTGGCCAAGGAAATCTCTGTGGAAGTGGTGTTTGAGGTCATTAGCACTCGAGTGTAGGGATAATGGGAGGAAGGAACGTGGGGGCACCTGAAACTTAGAGACCACAGGAGACTAGGGTGAGCCCTGGGAGAAAGTAGAGAGGATCAGAAGGGCAGATCATGCAGAGCCTCTTAGGTTTTTTTTTTAATTAAAAATAGATTCTTCTCTCAATACAATTAGACCAGTCTCCCCTCCCTCTACTCCTCTTCTCCCCAGACCCTTCTGTTTCCTCTTCAGAGAAGAACAGGAAGAACAGGCCTCCAAGAGACAAGAGTCAAAGAGGGCAAAACAAGATACAATAAGACAAGGCAAAAGCCCTTCATCCAGGCCAGACAAGGCAACCCAGTAGGAGGAAGAGAGTCCTAGGAGCAGGCAAGAGTCAGAGGTACAGCGGCTCCCACTGTTGGGAGTTCCACAAAAACACCAAGCTAACAGCCATAACATGGCGCAGAAGTCCTGGTGAAGACCCAAGCAGGCCCCGTGCTTGCCTAGTCAGTCTCTGCCCAGGTTATTTGAGCCCAGTAAAACAAAAGCATTTGCTGTGTTGGTGTCACCCTCCTTGGGATTTGCTGAAGGAGACGGAGGCAGGAGGATCACGAGCCTCTTAGATTTAAAAGTTAGGTTTTATTTACCATACTATGATGAGGGCTTTTAAACAAGGGGTGACTTCATCCTGTTAGCAATGTCACCTCCAACAGAGCACCCCAATTTCTCTACAAAGAACAGGGGCCAGAGAGGAAATAGGATGACCAGTTACATACAGTGGGCCGGAGATAACGGTGGCTCCGATGAAGACAGAGCTTCAGACAGATGCGCACACAGTTAACAGGGCTGACTAGATGGCAGATTGCATGGCAGGGAGAAGGAAAAGGAGCAGAAGTCATGTTTTAGGTGTCATTTTTGTTTGTTTTTTTAAACAAATGGGAAAATGGCAGTGCCAGTGACTGGGGATGTTTAGGTTTGGAGGATGAGGGTGCATAGGTGGAGATCTAGAGGTCCCTTGAGGGGCTGGGGTAGAACTTACTGGCGAAAGTAAAACCTTGAATTTGATTTCCAACCCTCAGCCAAAACCAAAGCCAAAAGAACCTGTTTTGATCACATTCAACTACGATGACTTGGTTTGTTTTTCTTTTTGCTGTTGTTGTTGTTGTTTGGCGTGGTTTGGTTTTTCGAGATAGAGTTTCTCTTTGTAGCTCCGACCATTCTGGAACTCACTCTGTAGACCAGGCTGGCCTAGAACCCCGAACTCCACCTGCCTCTGCCTCTCACGGCTGGAATCAAAGGCCTGCGCCACCATACCTGACTGCTTCAGTGACTTTTAAGTTGCCAGGACCAGGCAGACTTACCAAGTAAGCAGCTAAACACAGTTGTATATATGGTTTTAAGGCACCAAGGTACCTGACTATATGTATTTAAAGCCAACTACTTAGAGATTTATTGCTACCTTGTTGGACTTCCTTTATCTTACTAAAGGTTTGAGATTTCTCTTAAATCCTAATACTACTCACCATGTCATATTTTTGCTTCTGTTAAATAATTGTGATGTTTAACCTAACTTTTAAAATATAGTCATTGATATCTCAAGAGCTAGAACATGGTATTTATGTACAGATATGCTACTGAAGCTATTATGACTTCAATATTTGCAATGTGCTCTATTCAAGTTTTGTATTTGAATAAAAATTCTAACCTATATATCTTTTGAAAGCTTTTTAGGAGGTGTATGCTTAGAAAGGAAATCAGAACCAGAAGCCTTTTGTATGTGTGTTCACGTGTGGGTTGTCATATATGAGATTCATAACTAGAGAAACCGGACATGACTTACCTGACATCCTGGTTTTCATTAGTTCTATGTTTGCACCACTTATAGGAAGCTGTGCAGAAGATGCTGGATCAGGCTGAAAATGAGGTATTTTCACAACCTTTCATTAAGACTTTGAGTTAGGTAGAGGTGCATGTTCCATTCATCTAGCCCTGGGGTGGCTGAAGCAGGAGAATGGCAAGTTTGAGGCTAGCCTGGGCTACATGGAGAGACACCATCTTAAAGATTTTGAGATCAATTAATATTTCATTAGGAACAATAATAGTTCCAAAACCATGAGTTTTATGGTATTTTGTTTGGATTACTTCTGTATACCTATACCTGGAATCACTTTTGTAACCTTGCAGTTATATAACAATAGAAGACGGTTGATGGTGGTATTGCATCACCCCATGGGCTATGCTTGTATTAAGTTCTAAAAATGTGAGTTACATCACATACTACCAGTCCCAAATGGTTGGTTTACGCACCTTGATTCAGAGTAACTGTACTTCTCTCTGGTGGCTCCCTATGACCATGGACCCTTTCAGAATAGATGGATAGAAAGAAGACCTTCATGACTGTATCTGGTAGCATTAAGTAACCCCCAATCAAGGAAAATGACTGGGAGCCAAGAAAAGAAGAAAAGCTCATGTTTCTAACAATTGCCCTTAAGATTTTATTGTAATTTAACTATGCATGTTTATATATGAAAGCATTTTTCTTCTTGATTAAAATATTTGACTATTTGGACAAACAAGTTTTTGATGGGCTTTTACATCATCAGTTAAGTCGTGGTTATTTTTAACAGTTGGAAAATGGTGGCACCTGGCAGAACCCAGAACCGCCCACGGATGTGAGAGTATTGGAGAAAGATCGAGCCAATTGTCCATTCTACACAAAAACGGGAGCTTGCAGATTTGGCGATAGGTAATGGATTTTGCTTTGTGTCAGAATGAAATGATGGAAAGTGTCGGAGTTTTGGAAGAGGCATAGGCTTCAGTGTGGAATGTTCTCCATAAGGTATGTGGTGCCTTCTTGCCCTGCCTACTCGATAGGGTTAACAGAGTGGATCCTTTGTATTCCACAGCCATAGGAAGACCTTTTTCTTCTTCTTTTTTTAACTGAAAACAAGATTTTCTTCATATAATAACATTCTGATCATGCCTTTTCCTCCCCCAGATCCTCCTGGATCTTTCCCTACCTCTTCACTCACCAGAATCTACACCCTTTCTTTCTCTCATTAGAAGACAGACAGACATCTAAAAAATAAATGACAAACCAGAATAGTACAAAATAACAGAAAAAAAAAGGGTTCTCTCTGACCCTGTTTAACTCTGACAAATGATTCCATTCTCTGTCCTGGGTCTTGTACCCTGTCCCAAGCCCTTAAGGCTGCTGTAGTACACATGGAGAGTGTGTTTTCCTCCAAATTAGCTTGTTCCTGAGGGTCGGAAAAGAGCCCTTCACCTAGAATTTTATCTAGGGAAATGTCAATTCCCTTCGCTTTTTCCTGCTGTTCTAAAAGTCTAGCCTCTTGCCTGAATAAGCATTTCCATTTCAATTGCGGTCCACTCTCGAGTACCGCAGAGCTCAGCTGGAGCCAGTCCGAGGGGGTTGCTCTGCTTGTCGTGGCCCAAGATTTTAGCATCTCTTTAACAAAAGAGGCTTGCATCCCAAAAGTCATGACAGCCTGTTTTACTTCCTTGAGATCATTCATACGCACAGGCTCCCATGTATCCTCCTTGATGACCCTAGGGTTTTTGGAACCAATCACCTTATCTGTTGTTATTACTGGAAAGGCAGGTAGAGCTGTAGGTAGAGCTTTGTGGAAATTGTCCCAGAGAGACTTACCCACAGATGTAGTTAAAATTTGCCTTTCTACCCTTTGCTCTTCTTCATCAGAATTTAGAAATTCCTCAATCTTTTCAATTCTATTCACCATTGCCTTCTGCAATGTCTGAATCTCCTGTCCAGAATTATGTTCCAAAGCCTTCATTGAGGATTCTAAAGTATGAAGTTTTTCCGTTAGAGATAACATCTCATCTTTGGACATAATTTTTATGGCATAAACCTTGCCTTCTTGTATTGACTATCTTTCTGCCAATCTGTCATAAGCTTTAGACAAAATCCGATTGTCACATTCAGCAGTTTTGATTCTCTCAGTTAATGTTTCATTTCCAACAGAAAGGGACTGAATCTTATTGTCCAAATCAGCTGTTCCCTCTTCCATAGTAATAAATTTCTCCTTAATATCAGCCACTAATGTTTCAGCTCCTACAGAAAGGGACTGAAGCTTACGATCCAGATCAGCTGTTCCCTCTTCCATAGTAATGAATTTCTCCTTAACATCAGCCTGGAGAACTTCAAACTGATTCTTGAGAAGATTGTTGTCATTCTCAATTGTTTTTAAGCGTTCAATCTCTGCCTTAAGAATCCTGGATTCGTCTCGTAAAGACTTTATCATATTTCTATTATCAAACCATTTGGTGCCAATGAAAACTACGAATCCCAGAAGGATCCATAGATGTGGGGTGATAGACACCTCTTGTAAAATCTCCCACATGGTACAATTAAAAAAACTGTTAAATTCTTGAATACTAATGTGTTCAGACATTTTATTTATAGAAGAAAAAATTTCTTACCTGCAATGATCGGTTCCTGCCAGTGATGGTCTCTGTGTTTTTGGAGCCTGTCCTGGAACTAGCTCTTGTAGACCAGGCTGGCCTCGAACTCACAGAGATCCGCCTGTCTCTGCCTCCCGAGGCGGGCACCACTACCGCCTGGTCGGCCTCAAACTCACAGAGATCCGCCTGCCTTTGCCTCCCAAGTGCTGGTATTAAAGGCCTGGGCCACCACTGCCCGGCCAAGTCACTTTGTATCAGACCAAATCTGCCGCTGTGGCAGCTTTTGTTGCAAAACCGCAGGTACTTGAGCTTCTGCTAATTCAGGTAGTGGGGTTCCGCTGCAAACTTAGCCAAGGCAGGCAGAATGGGCCTGTGTGGCCGAGTATGTCTGGGACTCGGCACTGGGGCCGGAGTCACGAACTAAAAAACAGCACCCTCCGTTAGCTAGCAGGCTACCCACTTGAGTAGGGGGCAAAATAGCCCACATTGGACGCCAAAATGTAGCGGTGTAAACGAATGCAGACAGATTGTAACAATATATATTTATAGCTTTAATGTAGAAATAGACTTACAGAACCACCGTTCCTGCAGAGACCAGAAAAGCAGAAGCAATGGCTGGGAGCATGCTCGCCAAATTTATAGGCAGACATTAGCCCGAGGCTACCACGCCCCCCAAGGGGTGGGACCTATCCCTACACTGCTGCTGCTAAAGCAAGATGCTGGACAGATGGCCTTCTAGGGATAAATGAGCCCCGACTTAGTTCACATTCACACGAATAGTTGAGCCAAGCTGCCTTTAAGGTTTGTGATGTGTCTCTAATTTCCTTGAGATTTAAGGCCCGTGGAAGCCAGATTTAGGATTCCCCTGTTGGACATGAGAGGACAGGTGTATTGAATAGTTTTATGAATGCTGGACAGAAATTCCTGTGGAGAAGGGAGTGGCCTGTCAGATTCCATCTCTGATAGTCGTTCAAAAAGAATATAGGCTGTAGTCAGATTAGTTTGTGACCGCTTCTTAGCATTGTCATAAGGCATATGAGATTTTACCATCACACTGTCAGAGTGTGAGAAGAACATAGCTATTTGCATTGTCAAGTGCTGAGGTGCATAGAACTGCATAGTTAGTGGTTATGAAAGTCAGTGCCGTCCTTTCATACAGATAGACTGTAGTGTTTCCCTTTGGTGGAGAGGCTGGATCATTTGCTCCAAATAGCATAGCTGGATCATCTCTATTAAGGATTGGCAGATGCCAAAGAAATGCCTCTGTTTCTTTCCTTTTCTAACAAAAGGAGGTCTTGGTCCATAATCCAGGCTGAATTCGAACTTGTCATGTTCCTGTCTCTGCCTCCTGAGTAGCTAGGATTCCAGGCATATAAACACCATGCCGGGCAGAGAAACACTTCGGAAGCTTGCTTTTGTGTGTTCAACTTTTTGGTTATAGTTGATTCTTTGACAATTCCATACATGTCTAAACTATATTTTGGTCATATTCACCTCCATTACCCTCTTATTCCCCTCCCACTCTCTGGATCCATTTTTCCCAATACATCCTCTTTCTGTTTTTATGTCTTTTCTTTTTAAAGTAATCCACTGAGTTTAATTAGTTTTGCTTGTATGTGCATGGTTATTTATTGCATCATTGGCAACTTCCCAGTAGCTGCATCCTGGAAGTCCCTTATCCCCAGCAGCTGTTGATGGCTAGAGACAAGGCCTTTAATACTTCACCCCTATCAATGCTAGAATGTTGATGTGCTTGAATTTATGCAGGTGTGGTGTCTTAATGTTCTGTTGCTGTGAAGAGACCATGGCCTAGCCAAGACAACTCTTCAAAAACATTTAATTGGGGGCTTGCTTATTATTTCAGAGGGTTTAGTTCATTATCACCGTGGTGGGAAGTAGACAGACATGGTGCTGAGCAGTAATTGAGCACTTTACAGAGGCCATAAGGGGTAGAGTGGCGGGGGTAGTGCGGGAGACAGACAGACTGGGCCTGGTGTGGGCTTTTGAAACCTCAAAGTGACACACCTCCTAATCCTCTAAACAGTCTACCATCTAGGGACCTATATATTAATACATGAGCCTGTGGGGTTCATTCTCATTCAGACTGCTACATCTTACAAAGGTAGCCATAGCTGCTTTGAGTTCACGAATGCAGTGGCCTTGCTGTGTGCTAGAAGCCGTGTCTCACAGCATTCAGTCTCATCTACCAGCTCTTACATTTTTCCACCCCCCTTTCCATTCCTCCATGAGCCTTGGAGCATTTTAGAGTCGAGCATTCAGCAGGCACTTTTGCTCAGCAGTTTGGCCAGTTATTAACCACTGTCCACCACAAAAGGAGTTTCTCTGACTAAGGTTGAGAACAACACTAATTGGGTGCTAGGCTGCAGAGACACCTTAATTCTATCTTTTTGTTTTGTAACAGGGTCTTACTCTAGACCTCTCTGTGGATCAGAATGGCTATTGTTCAGACCAGGGTCATTGTATCACTCTGTCTCTTGCAGTATTTTCTACTCTACAACTTACTTCCTAAGTTTTTCTCTCCCTAGGTTTGTTTTACTGATTTTGTTGTTGTTTTTCGAGACATGGTTTTCTGTGTAGTCTTGGCTGTCCTTGATGAAACTCTATAACCAGGCTGCCTCTCAAGTGCTAGGATTAAAGGTGTGTGCCGCCACTGCCCTGTATTACTGTTTTTTATATTAGAACCCTAACCAGGAAAAAGTTTATTTAGGACTTTGCACTATTTAGTTCCTCCTACCAGTGCACTTCAGGAGAAAGGAGTAAATAAGAGAATGAACTCATATATATGATTTTTAAAAAAAAAATTTCTCTGGAATAGCATAGTCAGCTTTACTTTGGTCCATTTTAAACTAGGAAAAGAACTTGTTCTGCACAGTTATTGGGTACCTTCTGTGAATAAAAAATTAAGTTATATTTATTGTACTTTATAATGACCACATGCCAGGTTAACCCAGCTCTCTAGGATTAGGCTCTTCTCAGTCACATGATTTGGGGAGGTGTGCTTCTTTATGTTTCAGCTGCCTTTGTGTTTTGACTCTTTTTCTTGTGGTGGTAAAATATCCAGCAGTTTAAAGGAGAGAGGGTTTATGTGGCACACAATTCCAGGCTACAGTCCATGATTGTGCAGAAACCAAGGTAGGAGGAACTTGAAGCTGCCAGTCACATTACTGCCAGAGTCAAGAGCAGAAGAGCTGCGATTTCATGCTTGCATGTGTATGCTCAGTTTGACCTCTCCATTTTAGATAGTTCAGGATCCCCTGCCCAGGGAATAGTCCCACCCATGGTTAAGGCAGGTTTCCCTACATCAGTTAAAGTAGCAAGGCAGTCCCGCACAGACACTGGCTGGCATGGCACTTGCTATGCAGAACAAGTTGTTGTAGTACTCATAGAGATTAGCCTACCTCTGCTTCCTGAGTGTTGGGATTAAAACTGCCTACTGCCATGCCCAGCTTAAACAATGTTTTAATTATCATTACTATTTTGTGTGTGTGTGTGAGGCAGAGACAGATGGAGGAGGGAGGATAAGTAGATCCAGGGATCAGATCCGGATCATCAGGCTTTATGCAGCAAGTATTTTTACCTACCGAGCCCCTCACTGGTCCAGGTTACCGTATTCCCTAAGTATGTAAATCAGTTGAGAATTGTGTACAAGCAAAATCGTATTGCTAATTCTCTCCTTGAGTCTCCCATGCAGCTTCTGATTCCCGTCACTGCAGTCTGTTACACTGTTGGACCTCCTTTTCCTATGGTTCAATGTGGAGAAATCATTCCAAATATAGTCAAAAGCTCCTGAATGGCATATGACCTTAGAAACCATTCTCAATCTTTTATTTCAGTGAGAAACAGTCTTAGGACAGTTTTCTTGTGTGCTATAACTGGATATCCAACAGTGTTCATTATCTCACAGTTAAGTCTAAACAACTATGTTACAGAGTTTTTGGTAAGTTTTTAATGTTACTTTTAGTTATTGGACAAGTGAATTTGCTTGCTTTCTTCCGCAGGTGTTCACGTAAACACAACTTCCCCACGTCAAGTCCCACCTTGCTTATTAAGAGCATGTTTACAACGTTTGGAATGGAACAGTGCAGGAGGGATGACTATGACCCCGATTCAAGCCTGGAGTACAGTGAGGAAGAGACCTACCAGCAGTTCCTAGACTTCTACCACGATGTCCTGCCGGAGTTCAAGAACGTGGGAAAAGTGGTTCAATTTAAGGTGTGCACAGGTTGGGAAGGGGCCAGGCACACCTTCGCATAAAGTATCCTATAATACAGGGCAGAGCTAGGGCTCAGACTGTTAGCTTGGCTGGAGCCTTGTGCCAATATATGTCTGGCCTGGGGCTGAGCGTGCCAGCAGTTTGTAAATGCCACTCAAGTCTCTTCCCGTTCACCCCCACTTTGGCCAATGCCATGTAGATACTGCAGGAAGTCATTCACCTGTGCTAGCATGTTGTTGGAATGCTAGAGTCTGGGTGGGAAGGACCCTTCTTCAGTGCCTTGTGATGTAGCTCTGTCCAGCAGTTTGACTTGATTGTCAGGCTTGCTTTCCTAGCCATGCAAGCCTTTACTTAGCTGCTGTCTGCAATGGACATGGTTCCCTTCCTCTCCTTTCAGTGCCTCACCTAGCACAATGTTACATATACTGTCATTCAGTTTCACTCAGTAAGGTGAGGTCTGGCTGCTGCTCTTCCTGGGACACTCTGAGGGAGCCCCAGTACGTAGGCCTCCTGCTTATCTTGATTTGATTATATCTGAACCTGAATGACTGTTATATGAGGACAAAGGAAATGTCCCTTGTTTTGGAGAAAAGTAGAAATAAAGCTGTAGGATTTTTTTTCTTGCTGTCAGAAATGAGGTGTAAGCTGGGCAGTGGTGGTGCATGCCTTTAATCCCGGCACTCGGGAGGCAGAGGCAGGCGGATCTCTGAGTTCGAGGCCAGCCTGGTCTACAAGAACTAGTTGCAGGACAGACTCCAAAGCAACACAGAAACCCTGTCTCGAAAAAACTAAACAAAAAACCAAAACAACAACAGAAATGAGGTATAGAGTTGGAATAATGAAGCGCCATAGACATAAGAAATCTGAGATTACAATTTACTTTACAGATTTAAAATACATTCTTGAAAATTTGTGTTCCACATAAGAGGAAATAAAACATAGTGTTATAAAGAGAAAAAGGGAAACTAGAATAGGGGGATTAAACGGGGGAGGAGTGTAGGCTTTTTTTTAATTAAATTTAAATTAGTTAAAAGAAATGTGTTTTCCTCTGGAGCTGGCAAGATGACTCAGTGAATAAAGGCACTTGCCATCAGGCCTGACTCCAAGACCCACATGGCGGAAGGAGAGAACTGCCTCTTGCAGACTCTTCTCTGCCCTGCACATTCACACATGAGCACAGCATGCACATGCAAATAAAAGTGTAAAACAAGTTAAAATTTTTCTCTAAACTTTTATTTCTGTGGCATGTGCCTTTCTATCTTCTCACTAAGAGCAAACAATACCCAATGGAGTGGAAGTGTGTGGTCATGTCTGCCGCGTTTCTCATGGAAACAAGTTTGTTTGCTCTTCAGATGTCTTTATCTCTGTGTGCCTCTCAACAGTGAGATTGGCTAACAGCAGTGGTTTCTCATACGGCCCTCTGGTTGCTGTTTCTGTGAAGTGGTAATGGTGAAATTGTATTCAGAACTTCAGATTGGTAGCTCAGTCATAGAGTGCTTACCTAGCATATATAAGGCTCTGGGTTCTGTCCCCAGCACAATGGGGTAGGGCTAGTGGGTTTCAGGGAGGTCAGTGGAAGTTGTGTTATTACGTGTAACAGGCTGCATCCACTCACCACAACATTTTTTTCTCGAAAGCAAACAGGATGATAGGGGTCATACTAATCCCATTGACTGTTACAAATGAAAAGAAACTTGTTTAGGAAATTTGTGGTACAGAAATGATCACAACATCAAATTCATTATGGAAAATCAATGGCTCTTTGGAAACCATGGCACTAAATTATTAATATTTTCATTACGTGTCTCTGACGATTGAACCTAGGACGTTGTACATGCTGGGCAACAGTGCTGTACCACTTTCTATTTTTGCAGCTCAGGCTGGTCTTGAACTTGTAGTAGTTCTCCTGCCTCCACTTTGCTATTACTGGGATTTTAGGCATGTGCCACCAAGCCTGACTAGATTAAGTGAATTTTAAGATCTCTAGACATGGTTGACATAGACTCCTAAGGCCCTTTATTCTTCTTTCTAAAGATGGTGTTACAAATCGAGTAGGAGTCTTGTCTCCCTTTGGATGTTCTAATGACAACACCCTGAAACAAAACATTGTAGCTTCATTATGAAGAAAAAAGCTAAACACTAGTAGGAATTTTTGTTTTGTTTTTCTGTTTTTCAAAACAGGGTTTCTTTGTGTAGCCTTGGCTGTCCTGGAACTAGCTCAGTAGACCAGACTGGCCTCAAACTCAGAGATTCCTCTGCATTTGCATCCCAAGTGCTGGGATTAAAGGCATGCACCACCATCCGGCATGGTAGGATTATATGTCATTTTATACAATTGAAGGCAATGATCGATTGTTTAACCATACTTATAGTAGGGGCAACACATGAAAATGAGATATTCTTCACACCTACATGGTATAAATTGTATTAATTTCACGATTGGGCAGAAGACTTAGTACAGCTGCCTCTCAGAGCAGCTTGTGCACTTCCTAGCAAATTAGGGATCTATAAATTAGCATTTTGTTTACGAAGGCTGTAGAGGTTTTTATACCTACAGAGACAACTTTGTGAGGGGGAGAGTGGAAGCACTTTGCATAGTCATGAGTAGATACAGAAATGTGATTTGATATAGCTAGTATACAGCAGTTGAATCATTAAGCTTGTATTGACACTTAAAAAAAATAAAAATACCATGTATATAAAAAATGTAGAGCTAGGCATGGTGGAGCTTGCCTTTCATCCCAGCACTTGAGAGGCAGAGGCAGGGAGATCTCTGTCAATTTGAGACCAGCCTGGTCTCCATAGTAAGTTTCAGGACAGTCAGGATTATGTAGAGACCCTGTCTCAAAAACAAGGTTAAACAATTTCAAAGGTACAAACCAATACTAGCAAGTGTGTCTAGACCTTTGACATTGTGACATAATGTTATCTACAGAGTTCATGCCTGAGAACTGCAATCGAGTTACAAAACAAAAACAAAAGGATTTATTGAACTGTGATTTTTGTGTGTTTCCACGTTCATAACTGTCAACATGTGGCTCACAGGAGGCTATGTATTGGACTCACCTGAATCAGTATGTATAATTATTATATATACCATTTTGGTTAGTATATATTTATATATTTATGTATATGATGTATTTTCCCTATCTGGCACATACATAATTTATGTATGCCTAAATGTGTACATTTGTCTTAGAAATCTACACATATACATATGTATTCCAGACAGAAACAGCCCATGCCCCCACCTAACAAATGCTTTTAACTGCGGAGCCATGTTTCCGGTACTCTGTTTTTATATATCTGTGAAGCATTTCGTACTTTTAGGGTTTAAAAATGACAGCCAAGGCTTAGTGGAGATGAGGCAGTTAAGGTCTGCAATGTTGTTAGGTGCTTAGATATGCCTTGAGTTGATAAGCAGGTGTGCTGATCTCCATGGACTCTTCGAGGGGCTAAGCTTGGACAAGATGCATTTGGTAGTTGGCTTCTTTTGGAAACTTTTTTTCTTTTGTTAACATCATTCTTTGTTCCTTAGGTCAGCTGCAACTTGGAACCCCATCTGCGCGGCAATGTGTATGTTCAGTACCAGTCGTAAGTATTATAAACATACATGCACCTTCATGTTTCATCATACTTAGGGTATTATGTTCTTTTGATGTTGCTGAATATATAGCTTCCCTATGCATGGTACTTTTCAAAATGTCAATATGAAGAGCTCACGGTGAAGTGGCCAAGTGTTGAAAATAATACTTTTTCATTTTTTGTATACTTAAGTAGTTTTGATTCTTTTATAAATATGGTTTTATATATATTTTATAATTCTCACAACTAAAATACAAAGTGAAAGGGGGCTAATTAGAATAGAGTAGAAAATCCCTAAGGTACAAGGGGTTAAAACTCCAAATAGTCTGCATTTGACCAGCTAGCAATGTAGTTCCTGTATCATTCCTGGATGTATTGTCATTTCTCTAAGTGGTACCATGGCTGATGGTTTTAATTAACCATTGTAATAAGAAGAATAGCAGTCCTAGCTGAGAAGCATGGGTTCTGCAGATTTAATGGTCTAATCTTGCAGATTAAGAAGCTTTGATACCAGCCACTTTTCCTTATGAACAAACCTTTCAGGGGGTTAATGACAAAGGTCCCTGAATAAACTAGGCTGTGGGAACCTGAGTACTCTGAAGACTTACCTAGGCAGTACAAGACCTGAACTTGGTAGTCCTACAGTAAATGGACAAGAGGGCTAATTCAGAATAGGTTTGTTCTACCTATGAGAGTTAAAAGCACAACCTTTGATTTTTGCTTCCAAGGGAAGAAGACTGTCAAGCAGCTTTTTCTCTTTTTAATGGACGATGGTATGCAGGACGACAGCTTCAGTGCGAATTCTGCCCAGTGACCCGGTGGAAAATGGCAATTTGTGGTAAAAGCCAATGTAGTGACACCCCTCCCCCACTGCTGCACTATACAAAGGAATCTTATAGGAAGAAAACAATGTTTTAAAGGGATGAAGTACAGTTTTTGTCTCATACTACAGATGAGCAGAGTGGGTTATATAAAGGACACCACAGTTTAGATCTGTACGGGCCTGTGGGTCACTCTATGGTTGCAATGACTGAGGTCACAATAGATTGGTGACAGAATTGTGGCTTGAATCTCAGTCTTCAGACCCTCAGTCGTGGCTTCTGTGTGTGACAGTGCAGTGTCTAAACCAAAGGTCCCCACATGATCTGCACTGCAGTTTCCGAGGCATTTCCTATTCATTGGTTCTCCTCACTTGAGCTGGCTATTTCAGTCTTGATCCCTAAGGAATCTTCCACCATCAACACCACAAACATTACCCATGGCTAACACTTCCCATGTTATTTGAAATCATGCTCTTGTGCATTTGAGACCGTTAGTAGGTGTGGATCAGTTAAGTTGTACATTGGGTGCTCTCAGTTCCACTGACTCATCTGAGCTCAGCAGCCAAACCAGGAAATGATTCAGCACTGCTGAGAGTTACCAGCCGCTTTGAAGGTTTCACCATGTTCCGCCTTCTAAAAGCATGCTTAGCCAAAGAAGTGTAAAAGTTCCCCAGGCGAAGAGACACAGAGCTCTCGTAACTCAGGGGTGGGCTTCTGCCTGCTCCTTGTGCTTCGCCACTCTTCCTTCTCAGGTGCTTTGTATCAAAGCAAGTCTAATTCTTTAGCAGCCCTTTCTTAATAAATGCTGTCATTAAAAACAAATTACGATGGGCATGGATGATGTCGTTTTCGATTCCAAAATTGGGATAAGCCAAGACAGGATTGTGAGTTCAAGGCCAGCATGGGCTTTATATAATGAGACCTTTTCTTAAATAATTAATTGGTTAATTAATGTGATAGCTATCAAAAAGCAGGGGTTACAGAGATGGCTCAGTGTTTAAGACCACTTGTTCTTATAGAGGATCCAGGTTAAGTTCCCAGCACTTACATGTTGGCTCATCACTGGCTGTAACTCCTGTTCTAGGGATTCTGACAGCTTCTGACTCCATGGGTAGTAGGCATGTATATGGTTCACATATATAAGTGCAGGCAAAACACACACACACACACACACACACACACACACACACACACATATATATATAAAATAAACCTTAAAAATTTAAAAATAAATAAAAAAGCTGGATGGCTGGATGGTGGTGGTGCACATCTTTAATCCCAGCACTCAGGAGGCAGAGGCAGGTGGATCTCTGTGTTTGAGGCCAGCCTGGTCTGCAGAGTGAGTTCCAGGACAGCCAGGGCTACACAGAGAAACCCTGTGTTGGCAAAATGTGTGTGTGTTTGGTATTTAAAAACAAGAACCACCATTACCCTAAGTTCATGGGTTGGGCAGATAAACAAGATGGCAGTGTATTTTTTTAGGCACTCAGTTTTGTTAGTTCCTCAAGGTGCAGTGTGAGTCCAGTGATATCCTTGAGTATAACTTTGAAACCTCAAACTAGGAGTCTTATTTCATTTCTAACAACAATTATTATTGTTACTAATAATAAACTTCAGAAATATCTTCTTTGGAGAGATCCCTAGGTGGGTGCCCATTTTTAGCCACATTACATCTTTTATTAGTCAGCTCTAGAAATTTCTTGATGGTTCTATATATACCAGTACCCGATCCCAGAGGTCAGCTGCAAATGCTAGCTCATTTTATTTACCTTCAGCCACAAAGGCCTTCTTTCTTTTTTGTTTTCCCTCTTTCTTTGTATCTGTGTGTTTGGAGACAGGACCTCATGTATTGCAGGCTGTGGACATTAGTGTGCCATCATACCTGGGTATTATGTTCTTATGTAAATAACATTGCAGGATCCCCCACCTATGTTTGACTTTTCCTGACCAACATATGCTTTCAGAAAACTGCTAATATATGGATTGCAAAGTCCAGTTCTTGAGTCAGTGGATGATGTCACCATGCGTTCAGTAGCACTCTGTTGACACCACAAGACACAGATGCTCTGGTTAATTAAAACTAGTTGGTGACCTTTTTAGGGTACCTTGTAGCATTTGAGTGTTCTTGCAATCATAGGCAGCAAATGAGGGCATCAGTTTATCTACATGGTACACTATAAGAAACAGTGCAGACACACCCAGACTTGAGAACCTCATCTGCTTTCAGAAGAATGACTTACAGTAATGCATAGTGATAATCACTGCCTCTTCACTCGCCCTCACAGGCTTATATGAAGTACAGCAGTGTCCAAGAGGAAAACACTGCAACTTTCTTCACGTGTTCAGAAACCCCAACAATGAATTTAGGGAAGCAAATAGAGACATCTACCTGTCTTCATATTGGACAAGCTCCTCCTTTGGTAAGAATTTGGAGAGGAGGGAAAGGACCAGTCACTATGATTACTACAGAAGGTCAAGAAGACGAAGGAGCCTGAGTCCAGACCTCTCCCACAAGAGAAACGGTGAATCTGACAGGAAGAGCAGTAGTATTCACAGGGGTAAGAAGTCTCACAGACATGTGACAAAAAGTCGTGAGAGGCGCCCTTCACTGAGCAGAGGAAGAAGGAGGAGGGATCACAGTCCAGGCCCCTGGAGACAGAGCCGCAGGAGCCGCAGGAGCAGGAGCCGGAGTCGAAGTAGGAGCCGAAGTTGGAGCTGGAGCTCATCGAGGTCCAGGAGTCATGGCAGGAGGAAGTCAGGTAGTAGAGACAAAACCACCCAGAGTCCCAAATCTAAATAAACTTGGTTTTTTTAAAATATCAATCTGTCTTTCTATGGCAGCTAATTCACCTGTGTAGTTTGACAAGGCTAGCTAAATACTATGATGTAAATCATACTTTTTGATAAATTGTATCTATAAAACATGAAATTACTTGTAATCCTAACTTTGAGAGCATCAGTTAACATTAGAGTAATACTTTAGTATTTTTTCGTTTTCTGTATTTTTTTCTCTGTGTAAATTATCACAAGTATGGAGGTCAGAGGACAATTTTCAGGGGTCAGTTACACAGTGAGATCCAGGGATTGAACTGAGGTCATGAGGCTTTCTCACCAAATATCTTTACCCTTTGAGCCATCTTGCTAGCCCACCTTGTTATTCTTAAGTGTCCATACCCTTTACTTTTGGTTTATGCAAATGGGCATTTTGCTAACATGTATTCGTGTGCACTACTTGTGTGCCTAGTGCCCACGGAGGCCAGCAGATGGCGTCAGATCCCTTGGACTGGAGTTATAGATGTTGTGAGCTGCCATTTGGGTGCTGGGAATCGAACTCAGGTCCTCTGGAAGAGTATCATTGAACCATCTCTCCAGCCCAACACATTATATTTTAATTCAAAGATCACATATGGCTTTAATGTTTTTCACTTAATTGTCTCATTTCATCAATCCTGATTCTGTAGTCCCATAATTCGTATTTTTACTTACCACATAGAGAATAATACATCTACATTTATTTGATAATATCCCTATTGTTGGATTTTTAAAGATGACCCTCTTAGATTTGTTTGTTCTTCACCTGGGGGCTGTTGTGGTGTATATCCTTTTTGAATAGTGTGTTGTGAAAGTTCTTTATATACAGGCATTTTGTCATTTCCCAGAAAATTAGAGTCACTACTGACTCCATGCACTTTAAAACAGTCCTGGTATAATAATCACAGAAGAGTGATCAGCGGAGAAGTGAATGTAGGATCATGTATATTATCCCTAGCGTTCCCAAGATGCTCTCCTCTCAGTCTTTCACTGTCGCTCTGGACCTTGAGATTCAGTCACGTGATATTTAGCAATCTGACATTTGAGAATTCATTAAAGATGCATACAGGTTGCGTGCAGTGGCTTATGCCAGGAATCCTTGCAATTGGGAGCCCAAGTGGCGAGGGCTAGAGCGCGAGACTCAGCCTCATTTCAGGAAAGAAAAAAAGCACAAAATGTTAAAAAATGTTTAAGAAAATGCAACTTGTTTTGATTCTAAATGCTTGCTTCACACTAAAAATTATGGACTAGGTTCACTAGGTTCATTAATGCTGAATAATTTTAAGTAAATTCGGTATTTTTAAAATACTGTTCAAGCTTCAGCCAAGATTATGTAAAGATTGTTTTGTATGTGTGATGTTGAGGCTTCCAACATGGTAGGCAAGGGCTCTACCACTGAAGTACATCCCCGGTCGTAAAGCTAAATATTCTTAGATCATGATGGAAAGTGAAGACAACTGAACAGGTGATTACCTTCCCCTCAAATGTTAATTGGCCAGTACAGACTGCAGGGGAAGTTGAGAAAACCTGTGACTAGATCATTACCCCGACAGTGACTTTGAGCTTACATTTACTCTAATGATCGGGTGCCTATGTGTCTGTGCTAAACCACTTACCACTCAACTCCACATTACTGACAGAAGCCCACGGGCTTTTCAGTGAACAGCTTCACTCACAAAAGCCCTTTAAATCTACAGATGACTGTTCAACTTCATTTGCTGAGAATCCTTTCCTCATTCTTAAATACCTCAGGCTTAGAATGTACCGGTTTCTATTCGTAGTAGCAGAAGGCCCCATAACCATTATCACTGTTGTAACTGGAAGTTTTGACTTGTTGCTTACATTAGGCAGCACAGTCAGCAAATTAGTCTGTTGCATGTGCTAGCACTTCCTCATGTAGGAGGTGAGGATTCATCATTTGGATATTATTTGATTATCCGGAGTAATCTGAGTTGCTAAATCAGAAAGCGTATAGAAGGCAATTGCATCAAGGTTTTAAAAGTGGCATTTATTAATTGAAAATAAATGTGTTGTAAGTTCTTGATAGCATAGAATTCATGTGATTTTTTTTAATGAGCTGGATGTACATGGAAATTCCTTGACTCTTTTGCCGTTTTTGTGTGTGTGTGCAAGTACTATCACATTCCAGTGCAGGGAATGGGGTGTCAGATGAGAGGGATTGTCAGCACTGTATCGAAAAAGCAGAACCCTTCTTTCAACAGCTCTCCCTAGTTTGACAAAACTTTTGGAAAGAGATAAGAGAACCACCACAGTGTTTGTAGAACATTTATTACTATTAATCGGTGATGTGATAAGACAGTGTTCAAGTGGCTTGAAAGTTGTTCACAATCACAGCAAAGCTTACTCCAGCCTAGCATATACAGGGCAAAGTAGAAATCAGGGGGAGGTATTCAGGTATGTGTCAGTATTTATAAAAGTGATGCCGAGCATTTATATAGCTTGAAAAAATAGAGGGCCAACTTATGCCATTTACTTGACTCAGCTCTCACTTTGCTCTATGAAAGGTATCTGAAATTTCCGTAAGACTTCCAATGAGTAGGCAGTGATAGGGAAGGAGAGGGAGCTGCTGTCGAGCTTGTAGCACTTATAATTGGAAGGAAGCAATGGGGAAGCAAAAAAAAAAGGCTTTAACAAGCACTCCAGAAGGAACATTCATGCTTTAGATTATGACTTTATGTAACACTTTGTGAAGTGAGAAACATACCTGGTAATTTACCATCCTACTTAGTTTGGGGCATTGAAAATAATTTAGTAGCTACATGATTATGACCACTAAAACTTCACCTCAGGAGTCGAATGTTCCTTGGCCTTAAAAATTATGTGCTCAAGATCAGGAAAGTCTTTGTTCCCTGTCCCACTTATTCAGAATACTTAATTTTATTGTAAAATAGCATCATTCTAAGTTAGTCCTCTAAAGCATCGATTCCCTTTGCTTGAATGTATGTTGTATCCAAATAAGGTTCTTTGGTACAAATTTGGCTGCTTAAATTTTCAATAAACTTTCTTTCATTTGATACATGATGTGTAGATTTCCTTTCTTCTTACATATACTGAAATACTACTCAAGTCTGGTTTCGTCAAACCAGGTTTCACAGAATTTAAGTTTCCTTTTTCAAGTATAGTAGTAAATGTATTTTGCCAGATTGTTGGGTATACATGAATATAGACATATCATTTTTATATATGCACATAATTATGAGACTGACTTTCAGAAGTGTTACTTTTTCTACATCTTTCTAATTTGTATTTAGGTCCCTTAATTTATCATTTGATTAACCAAAGTTCCCTTTAAAAAAAAATTGGGTAGGCCTGAATGAAGCAGCTTAGCAAAACAGTAATACTGACAAGACATCATCTTACACCATTAGCTAACATGGACATGAGAGGCAGTGACCATCTACAGTATGTGAAATGCCACAAGAAGTCATCAGCAAGGGAGGACAATTATGTCAGTCCAATTTCTTCAAGAACACTGCGTGGGGTTTCAGCTTCCTGTGGAGGAAAAATGTGAGACTCTGGTAAGCAGATAGAGGGAGAGTTTTAAGAAATGAAAAGCTCACATGAAGGGCATGCTCATTTCAGAGATTGAAGGAGGCAATTCTATTAGTGACAGCCAGTGGTTTTCAAAGATGGATGCCTAAAACATTGAAGAATGTTTTCAGCATTTACTAAATACCTAATTTCTGAGCTAGGCACCACTGCAATAACAAAAAGCAATCAAGCCCATTGTAAACTGACTAGCAATGTATGAAATTATATACAGAAAATATTAAAATTCAATATGTCTCCCAAATAAAAAGCCCCTCTTCACAATTTCTAGTGAGTCATCTAGAACTTTGAATAAGGTTTGCCTTGTCGCACATTATCTAGAGAAATGTCTAGGTTTTCTTAACTGTCTACTGCAAATGGTTTAGAAACAGCCACCTTTCTAGCCTTCCCTTGGGCAACCACTGGCACTGGTGGAGGTGACATACAGAAGAAACACTATGAAACAAAAAGCCTTTTCATCTTAGTATAAGAATGAATATTTGTTTTTAAATGTCAAAGCTAAATCACCCAAATCTAAAAAAGGTATGTTAAAATTTTCCAAACTGGCCAATTTTGTACACTACAAAAATAAAAAGGGACCACATAGGTCAGTGATTAACTATTACTAGCAGTTTTATAATTAAAAGGCAACATTGTTCCTTTAATAGATGAAAACAATGTGAGATTTTGTTATCCAATAATAAACTTACTTTTGCATCCTAATCAGGAGACAGCACAAAACAAGGAAAAGGAAAAGTATATTACATCAGAGTTCTTAGAATGTTAGGTTGAATGGTAGGAAATGCACTACATAGTGTAATCTTAAATGACTTACTGTGGTTTCCATATTTGGAAAACAAAAATAGTACTTACCTTCATGTGTTGAGATTGCGTTTAAGGCTCAATGCCTGAGTTAAAGAAAGTGCTTCTAAGTATATTAGCTGATAGTTACACTACTGAAATCTAAATGTAGGGATTTAGCATTTAGTACTAATATTATAGCCTAAAAAGTTCATAGAATGCCTGTTAGTATGCTTGTCTAGTAATGAGAAATGAGTGAAAATCAGCTTTAGTGAAAGGACATTTTTCCAAAAGGTAGTATAATCTATGAAGTAAACTTGCTCCTGCCCCCAGCTGAACTTCAATGTGATCAGGTGACAGATCTAAGATGGAGGAGAAAAGAAAAAGGTAAACATTGCCACAAGAATGTAATCACCTAACTAGGAATGTGGGGAAGTGTATGGCATCAAAAAGTCCATTTTTGGCTTTTGATGGCAAGGAGTACAAAAACAAAAATAATAGGCTTGCTAAAAATTGAGACAAAAGGCCTATGAACCATCCAGTATAAAATTTCTTTGGATCTAATTTAACAAATTATTAAGAAGGCATCGATTCCCCTCCGATCATTAGGAAAAGCTGAGGTAGGCCCAAAACAAAATGAAGTACTTTCCATTTTGTTTGTTGTGGAACTGATGTGCTAGGAATACACACAAGCATTAGAGATGAAATGGACACAAGTGGGTATGAGGTTGATAAATGAGTGCTCTGTATGGGATTCTGGTTCGTCTGTTTTCATGATAATTTCTTAAGGCAGTGGAATAGTGATGCCAATGTCTTAGGCTTAAAAATGTTTGGCTTTAACAAATACATGGAGAGTGACATCTGAATTACTAAACTTATTTCATACTGTAGGCTCAGAAATGGTTAAAATGGTGAATTCTGATATTTTTTTTAAAACTACAACTTGAAACATTACTTGGAAAAATGAAAATATAAAATGTTATTTTATCAAAAAGGATGGAGAAGAAAAAAGTCACTCACATCAGACAAAGTACATGAGAATTTAAAATTAAGTCATTTTAAAAACTTCATGCAATCTTTAATATGTTAAAGAATCCCCACACTGAATTTTATACAGTTTATATTCTCAGCCCATCTAGATAAAAATGGCCCATAACTTCCCTGGGTAATCAGATTTCTCCAGGGTGCTCACTGTCTTTTGTCTGAAGAGAATAATGTTGCTTTCTGAATATGCATTATTTAAAATATATGTCCTATCTAAAAGACCTAATTTACACATTTTATTTTATTCCTTTAAGACTAGATAAGCTGAATGTTTGTATAAACTGTTAATAATACAAAATGTAATTTTTACAAGTTCCCACTGAAATTGTAGCTCAAAATTATTTAGGGAAATGATTAAAATAGAATGGTTGTTACCAGGGCCTTCCTTCAGTGAGAGAGAGAGATGGGAAGTGGTTGGCTGATGCGTTATGTAATTTCAGTTCTGCAAGATGAAAAAGTTCTGGAGATCTGTTTGTACAATATGAATATGCTTATCACTAGTGTAGGCTCAGAAATGGTTAAAATAGTGAATTCTATGTTATTTTTTAAAAATCACAATTTTAAAATTACCTGGAAAAATGAAAATATAAAATGTTATTTTATCAAAAAGGATGGAGTAGAAAAAAGTCATTCACATCAGACAAAGTACATGCAATACTTTATTTTAGACATGCAGGTAAAGCTATTCAGAATCTGCTAATTTAAAGCAAGCAGCTGTATTACAGATACCCCACCCACAAAAGCGCAACATTTTGTTACAGCTCAGCACATAGCATCCAAAACAAACAGGCATGAGACAATGCATATTTATGCAACATTAAAATCAGATGAACATGTAGGGTGGGAGGATGTGAAAAATGGAAATGAAAGACCAATGTTTTGTGATGTGATGCTTCAGATGGTAATGGAGATAGTTCATCTATACAGCTGCCTAATAACTACATTTCCTATAACGTTTTCACAGATCCTTTAGTGGAAAACTGGTTTGGGTAGTTTTTTTTGGCATATTTAATTTTTGTCTTTTGAGACAAGGACCCTCTAGGTAGATAGTAATTCATCTTCCTATTGCCTCAGCCTCCCAAATGCTAGAATGACAGGTATACACTACCATGCCTCTGAAGTTATTGTTTAATGATAATTTACTTAGGCTTTAAACTCTAAACAGTGAGTTACCTGGTAGTTTTTATAATAAAATATGCTAAGTGTTATTAAAAATTTTTAATATTTCAAAAATATACAACCATAGTTAACACAGCACTGAGTGTTTAAAAGGCTTAATATATTAATTAGGAAGCCATTAACTAATAAAATAAATATATTTGGATATTGAAAATGAATATAAGAATTTTTGTATCATATAAGTAGGCTCAGTGTTACTGCTTCAAAAGTGTTACGGAGCAACAAACATTTCAGGAGACTGTGACACAGCTTTCTGATAGTTCTTAAGGGGACTGTTTGACACGGCATAAATGTGGTTCACCATATATTAGCACTACAAAATTTCTTGAAAATTCAATATTTTAGCCTTGGGCCTTATATAATTGTAAATGATCTTTTCTTTCTTTTATTGCTTCAACATACACTTTCATGTGATAGTCAAACATATTAGCTCATACAAACTGTAAGATAATCTTAGTGTTAAATAAAGCTTGGTTTTCTTCAACAATGGACTAAATACTGTGGTGCTGCTAATTTTGCCTGAGTTCTTAACTGTATTTTCTTTGGTAAACATTTGTGATTGCCCAGCCTTTCTGTTATACTCTCGTAAGATTAATCACAGATGGTTTACTAATGAAAACTTGTATGTGTTTAGGATATTAAAATATTCACAAGTCATATTTTGTCAAGAAGAAACAGTGGTAGACAGAAATAAACTACATATCAATATCATATACAGAATGAAAATGGAATTAGGAATGTGCACAGAAAAAATACAATCACAAAGGTACTAGCTCTAAGATGCCTTTTATCTTTTTACAGGAGAATTAGTCACCAAGCTGAGGACATTTTCTTTCATAAGTATATCAGTTCTCTATTTCCTCTGAAATTCTGCATAGTTGATGAGCAGTCATTTAGTACACAGGGACATTAAAATATTCATGGCGTGGCTACAAAAGAAATGCATAAATTCTTATACACAGTATACAAGCTGATGGAGACACAATCATATTTTGAGATTGTTTAGTTCACAGTAAAGTTATCTAAAGCATCAATTTACTTTTGCTCTTTGGTTTTTGGCTGAACATTTATGTTCTTAAAAAATGCCCAGTTCAGAATTACCTTTTTTCAAGTTCACACTATGTAACAGTAAACAAAATGACCTACATTCTACAGAATCCTAAAGCACTGTACTTACTACTAATCTGAAGAGATTGCCAGTTTAAGTCAATGCTAGTTAGTGGCAAGTTCAGTTAGAATACTCCCTTTTCACCCGTGTGTTACATTCATTAGGGTCCTATTACAATAAGGAGAGATCCCAGAGAAAAGCTCCCCCAAGAGCAAGTTAAAACTAGTCACTATATGGCATTTTTAAGTATCAAGGAAAGCTTTTAATTGTTGACTTAGCTAAAAAAAATGTGACTTTGAGACTACAGATTAATTTTTAAGTCCTCAAAATTATTCTAAGGAATCTCCCAAATTTGTTAAATGTCTGTGCCTACAAATATATCTAACAAAATATTAGGTGTTCTCATACCAAAAAGTGACAACCCAAGTTAGAGTCTTAAGTGCACTTTCCAGCATCCAGATTGATTTTAAAGTTGGAACTATAAAAGCTGCCCCTTTACCATTTAGAATAGTGTAATGATAAAACAAACAAGTAACGTAATATTAGTAATAAATGCCCAGTGCTTAATTTTCTTATAGAAGTTTTCATTCTCACAGGGAAAGTCTAATTCTGTACTAACAGCATTAATGATTTACTGTATTTAAAAACACTTTGTCTGACTCTCAGCAGTAAATCAGTAATCCCAATTATGGGTTATTATAGGGAAAATTTTCCTACAAAGCATCAATTTAATGAAATAATAGGGGCTATCCATTGGAATTTAAATGCAATTAGCTTTCCAAATAATGCCAAAATACAAATAATAAGCTTGACAAAATTATAATTAAAACTGAATTCATATAGCCTACTACATTTTGATGCATGTCTGTACTCCAGCTCGTATTCTAGTACGCTTTCTTATACACAATCAAACTCTTGCTGTGATACATAGTCTCTGTGTTCTGGAGAGAGAACAAGAAAAGTTTAAGTCTCAAATAACCTTATACTTCAATACCAGTTCTTTGCTTTTATGTTACAGTTTTTTAAACTTTCTGATTTCTCAACTTTAATATATCATATGAAAAGCAACCAATGAAAAGGTTTATGCACACTGAAGGAGAAGGGTGGTTTTCCAACAGGGCTGAATATATTAAATAATAAAATAAAATTTAATAAAATAGTTTAATAAAATAAAAACTATAATAAAATACAGTCATTCCTTCCTAGAGAAAACTTACAAGGACAAAAATTCTATATAAGCAATTTTGAAATATGGCCACCTCAGGCATTGCCGTCACTTTTTAAGTAACAGGTTTTTGGTTGTTTTTTTAAATTACCCTTTGGAAAACAAAATGGTTGATAAGTCAAACTAATCTTTAAAAGCCAAAGGTTCATATTACTGTTCTTAAACAAGAAATTAGTACCCATCAATTGTCAATAATATTCTTAATAGGAAGAAACCCCTCTTCATTGGAAAAGCAGCAAAAAATAGCCTTTAAAATGTGCAAAAATCAGTGAAGGTATATACAGTAAATCTTTTAGGTGCTTTAGGATATAGGAGATGTCCTGTTCAGACTGAACATCTGAAGAAGTTCTGCTATAGATAATGACTGCTATAGCCTTAATGACTACTTAACATTTAAAGCTGGGCTTTAAAGTCAAAGATTTAACTATGTCTGTATCAACATTTTTCTCTTCATATGCAAAAGATATATAGTAAATTCAACATAAACTTAAGTATTCTGAACCTTCATACTACCAGTACATTTTTTTGAGTAAAAAAAAAATGTAAGAACTAGGGAGGTAATGGTAAGAGCTTATCACAGCATACAAGAGACCCGCACAGCTAGGTCTACTATTTTGCTCTTCCTTTGGAAACATATATATATCTCCCATCAAACTGAACTTACAAATATACTCAAATTTTGGTGATTTAAATTAAGTAGGAATAAAGGCTAGAATAGTACTGAGAAAAATGTAATCTAGTTGCATTATATAAGCATAAACCACTAATTTTCCTTAGTGCAGATTCTTTGCCAAGATCAATTTTTCTGAATAAGAATTAGAAATGCATTATTTTCAACCTGAAATGGGCCATCACTTTTGGGCAATCCCTTTGTTCAGTACTAATTTTTCTTTATTGAATCTGTTGCCAAGTCCCATACTTTGCTTGTTATCTCCTCTTCTCCCCAGTCCCCAGTAGTTCTCCTCTAGATGATATTTTTCAAGCCCAAGAAAATAAGAACTTTCTCAATTTTGCTCACTTAGCTCATGAGGAAAATAGATCTCCAGCTTTACTCCATGAGTACCTTATAACAAAGGGAATGTTTTCTTGCCTAAAACCAGGGCTTCAGACTCTGCCCCTATCCCCCTTTCAATCTAGCATACTTTTCCCTTTATTCCTAACTGCCGTCACTCTTTGCATGAGCTCCTTCCCAATACATATGCTTTTCAACTTTCCTCTGCACTGAGAATAATTTCATTCTCAAACTATAAGAAAGACTAGATATAGTGTGGCATGATAAGATGTCAAACATAGCAGACAAGAATCAATTTTGATCTGTTTTCAAAACCATCTGTCTTAAAAAAAAGACAAACCTTACTACCATGAAATTTCCTAGTTATTCACCATGCTAAATCATCCGTAAAACTAACAAGAGAGTTTCAAGACTCTTAAACTAGCAATTGCATCTGCTTAACTACTGTTGAACTGAGAGATGCTTAAGTAAGCTAATGGTGTTAGATATTCAGGATTGAACGGCTAACTGTGACACCGACTGTACCATGAGGAACAACCATCTGAGCTTTGGATTCACTGGCACCTAGAAGATGATTCAACAGAATCTCAGAGGAAATGGTTTCTATTTAGTGAAAAGCAAATATAAGGAAGTGTGATTTCAAGTTTATCACCTTACTGCAATGTTTAAAGGAGTGTCTGCTCATACTTCTTGTGTTATAAAATAGTAGATTTTATCTCATGTTTTATAACACGATGCTCCTTTTATATTTGACCCTAACTGAATTCTGTGGCAAAGCATGCAAACTTCTTATGCTCAACATTTTATTTAAGTCTGTCTATTCTTTGAGTTAGAAGCTCCAAAGGGTCACACAATAGAGTAAATTCACTAAGATCTATTTTGAACAATAAATTTTAAAAATCGAACTGAGAACAGTTCATAAGGTACCTTTTAGATGATAGGGCTCATGATGCAGTCCTGCTTTATGAACATCTGTAAATTAATAAGAACCTCTATTGATTTTCTTTGGAATTATATTTCTAATTATTTCTATTATTTTAATTATATGTAGGCATGTGTCTCTGCATGTAAGTATATACATGAGTGCAAGTGCCTGCAGAGGCCAGAGATGTCAGATTACCCTGGAGCTGGAGTTACATACATTACATACCGATGTGTGTATTGGGGACTGAACCCAGGCCTCTGGATGAATAGCAAGTGCTCTTAAGCATCGAGTCAGCTCTCCAGGCCCCTACTGATTTTCTCTAACATTAAGTTACTAATGAGTAGCAAGAGCTTTATAGCTGCTCCAGATGGTTAGTGTATAAAATGGACAAAAGCTCAAAGTGTTATACTCTGTCTGCTGAAACTTTATTTTAGCAAATTTCTGCTCAGGTTTTTACCATCTGTGATATCACAATGTGAACCCTCATTCAACAGCAGCATTCTTCTACCAAAACCTTCACAATACTAACTACATGCTCATTTTTCTCTTTAGAACAGTGGAGTGAGGCGCTTTATAGAGTCAATATCCTGCTCCTTGATCATTTGTCATTTCATATGTCTTGAGTATCTTTCCATATCATTACACAGAAACTTAGTCTTATTTATTTTACAGTTATGTTAGCAACTGCAGGTATGATTGCACTGTAATTTTCTTCACTAATGGACATTTGGGTAAATTCCAATGGCTAAATATTATGCTGAGCCTATGTCTTGGTGCGTATACATATGTATACATATACATTTCTCAGCTGGATACAATTCTTAGATGTGCAACTAATGTGACAAAAAGTATATTACACATTTGATCATAAAACAGACACCACAAAACAATTCCATACTATTAAAAAGATGTAACAGTTTATAAATGAAAATGAAATTTTAGTTCAAGGTGTTAAATTAAGTCAGGGTTTCTTAACTTGAATACAACTGTTACAATAAAAAAATTTTTAAAGGGCTAGTTGGTATTTTAATTTGTATTCCCTTAGTAAAGACTTTTTATTTTCTCATCCTTGACTTAGTCAGACCCTCTGCTCTTTCCTCCCAGTCTACTCATCTATTTCTATTATTTTTGCCTTAAAAATAAGTGGAATAACTTTTATTTTATCTTAAAAATGCTACTCTAAAAGCTGTTAATTATAAGATACGAAGGACAAATTACTTTCTCTGGCATCTAATTATACTTTTAAAATAAAACAACAGAAAAATTAGCTTAGACTAAAATATTTTAAGTTTATTCTAGTATAGATGTATTTGCCTTCAAATACCCTAAATTTAATCAGTTTTCTAAACATGATTTCTTAGAATCAGAATTGCAAACAAACTGTTCAAGACTAACTGTGAGGCAGAGCAAAAAGTTTGTAACAAAGGAAGTCTGTATATGTAAATTCCGGCCACTTTATTCTTCCTTTAAGAAATGGTCACATCTAAAAGTGGATGAGGAAATCGGCAGAAAATTCAATAGTGTTCTGCCTGCCTGCAGGGTAGATTCAATCTTGTTTCCACATAAAAACCCAATTACCTTAATAGAAGTGAACAGATCTAGTTGTTGTTGAGGAAATTAGATTATTCAGTGACATCCCATAAGCTTTTCTGTGGGCCAGGTTCTAAAGGCACCTGTAGATTATCTCCCCAGTTGCTAGTTACCAGGCAAAGGTAGTTTATATGAATCACAAGGATGTTTTTTTAAAATAGCCATTTATGTTTTCTTTAACATACATTCTTTTCACATTATAAAGTTTTTTTCTACTCCTTTCTAGTTCTGATTAATTTTCAACCATTATTTATATTGAATACTACATATACTATTAAAAAGATGTAACAGCTTATAAACGAAAATGAAATTTTAGTTCAAGATGTTAAATTAAGTCAGGGTTTCTTTTTTTTTTTTTTTGGTTTTTCGAGACAGGGTTTCTCTGTGGCTAAGTCAGGGTTTCTTAACTTGAATACAACTGACTTTCGGGGCTGGATAATTCTTTCGTGGGTGTGTCCTGGACAGAATAAGGTATTTAGCAGTGTCCTTGGTCTTTACCTAGTAGATGCCAGTCACAATGCACTCCAACAACCAGGAATTTGTCTGAGCATGCATAGCGCAAAGTACCCTGAATGTGCACGACTGCCCCATGTCATTCCTAGGAGAATGTATGAGTTTATCAAATTGGCTCTACTTGGTGGATAAGATTATATTCTAGTGTATTAGCCTGTATTTACTAATTTTTCTACTGTGGGGATTAATTTTTAAGCACAGTGGTAACAAAACAAATTATAATGTCAGTATAACATCAAACCTAAAATTTTCATCAAGTACTGTTTAATGAAAAAAACTGATCATTTGGAATATGCTCTTAGCAGGTCCTAAACCTGGGATCATGAAATCAATTATTAAGATTAGCACTTAAAAAATGTAGAATAGAAAAACTGAGAGAACAAAGCCAGAAATGGGAATATTATTCAATAATTTTTGTTTTGTACTTGGTATGCCCTATGATATAAAATTGTATTTACTACTATGGGTTCTAGTGAATTTCAAGATCAAATTTACAATAATTTGATATTTAAATTATTTTGGCTTTTAATGACTAGAAAAAGCCAAGTGGAGCTAAGAATACAGGTCTGTGATAGAGGGCTTGCCTAGCACAAGTACTACCCTGAGTTCTAGCCATCCCCAGGCACTGTAAAAACAAACAAGAAACAAAGAGCTCAGAGTAGCCAGAGCTGTTCACCATGAGTTAGAAAAGAAACAACAAGGGAGGGGGGGGTGTTCCAAAGAACAAAGGAAAACACTGACTAAAACTATATAGAATAAAAATGATTACAATCTGAAAAGCAGACGCCAATGACACTAGTCATATTGCATGGCACTAAAAGTAAAGCTAGAGATTTATTATGTCTTGTGTATCTGCCCGCTTCTAGATTGTCTATTTTAAGCATCAATAAAACCTCATTTTTCCAGAATCTGTTCTAGCAGACCTACATTTAAATCCTCTTGCAGTAATAAGTATAGCCTTAACTTTTAACCCAATTAAAGAAAGAGTTTAGGCTCAAGAGTTATAACATGAATGAATGGTAATTAGAAAAAAATTACAGGGGTTTTGTCTTCTTAAAGCAAATCAGAAAAATATTTATAACAAAATGTGTTTTGCTGTTAAATGATATTGTATATATTTGAAAAAAAATCTATGCTTTTAAAACAATTAAAATATCTGTGAATCTCACTAACATGCCTAAATACTCTTAATTAGGAAGGTTTAATTTTTTGAAAAACTTAAATCTTCATGTTATAAAATACTTCTAGAAATACTTATTTGCCTAATGTTATTATAAAAACCTCATTTCTTTAAAGAAATCAGTTTTCTCTCAAAATTCTTACCTTTCCATTTTTATGCAGTCCCACAGATTGATTACTTTCACAAAGACATAGCAGACTATTAAGATATTTCATGCAGGCCTCGGCACTAAAACAAATCAATTTTAGCAGGAGTAATTCTCCATAGACTAGTGCTTTCTAAACGAGTCAGACAAACATCTGCAAATCCAGTGAATCTGTTCATAAAGTGGACCATCTTCAAGTAGAAGCAAATTCATGAGTATAGTGCTTGCTTTTGGCACCTCACTTCTTTTCCATTTCATGGATTACTTTAGTGAGAAACAATACCAACAGCAAACAAAGCTCAAAAGAAAAAAAATCCCCACAAATTTTAAAATGATGCTGTTAGTATAAGAAAAAAAGGTCAACACATCTCAAAGCGCTGATCAACACCATCATGCATCTACCTTTAGGGTTATAACAAGCCCAACGCCTAATATTTAATTATTTGATCTTCACAGATCAAGCAAGGACTTGAAATCATCTCACGTGCAACAGTCTCTGCATAGTGCCATTTTATCCATGCCACAAAAATGCTAATAGTTACCAATAAATAAGTTGGGGGTCAAAGGAACTAAAGTCTTAGACTGCTCTTTATCATAAGATATCCTCAGACAAACCTCCCCATTCTTCATTCTGGCTCTACAAAATTAAGGAGCAGAGAAAAACTGGTAAGTGCTGACTTCACAGGGGAATTATCAATATATGTGGTTATAAAATAAGTTCAGCTACATCATTATAACTCACCTTAGCACACAAAAACTAGCTATGTGGGGAGGGAAATATAACTTTATTAATCTCAGCATGTCATAGCTTAATTTAAAAATCAACTTTAGTACCAGTGGCATTTTGATATGACATGTTTTAAATTCTAACAGTCAAATATTAAAAATTGGATAATGGGCCAATTTCTGGGCTTTCCCTCCCAAAGCTAATAATGAATTCATGCAACCAAAAGAACTAAACACAGAATTGGTCCACAAATGTCAAATATGAAAAATATACTATTAAACCACAATGTTGATTAATATTTTTACAGTTATTATTCAGATATATATTTATTTTGTTTTTATTACTGATTGCAGCATAACAGAAGAAAATCTACTTTAAACACTGACATCTGCCCTGCTTGCCCATAAAATGCAAGACTACCTAAATTTCATATTTATATAAATTGGGCAAAAGCAAATTTTTAATAAATTTTCTGAATAGAATTAAGAATAGGAATATATATATTTCACAAATTTTATAAAAATATATAAAATCAAAATTATTATAACTTGTATAGACTATTTAAGCCAACATATAAAGTTCACTGTTAATTCAAAATTATATTTAATAATTTAAATACTCCAAATAAAGCTTTGACACTAAATAGAAAAGTTATAATACATGAAAAATTACATTTAGATTAGGTTTCTAGTACTTTTACTGCAAATTTTAGGATACATTAAGCTAAACTAGTTATACTTGAACAATTTTAGAAACAAAAATCACCTGAGGACACTGATGAAGTGACTACTATATTTCAAATTATAAGATCTAGAAAGTTATTATAGACCTAGGTATTTTAACAAATCTTAACAAGGAGACTTCTGAGAAAATACTGTCTATAAGTCTACATATTCAATAAAGGGTTCAAAGTACTGATAATGACAATAGTGAATATCCTCAGGCCTAGAGGTAATAAATAGCACACACTGCTATAATAATGCTTTGTACCCCCTTCATAGGGTAAAATACACACTATGCCATTGTTGTCTTATAAAGCATAGAGCAATTTCCAAGTAGCACTTAGAAAGTAACTCAGGAATAAGAAGATATCAGTGCCCTAAGCATTACTTTCTAGGAACACATTAAAAGCAAAACTTGAGCTTTAATGGCTTTAAAAATGTCTTAAAAACAACAAAGAATTAACCAGAAAATGGTGAAAAACAGAAGAAATACTAAGTTCTAACACAAGAGATTATAATTCTATAATAATTAGACATTATTAAGACAAGACTTAAATATGAATAATTTCTAATTCCTAATCCTGGGGCCTATCTTTTGGTTAGTTTTATTTTTCATGTTTTGGCAGGGCCTCAGGTTGATCAGGCTTCCTTCAGAACTTACTTTGTACCCCAGACCTTGAACTCCTGATTTTTCGGTCTCTCCACAAGTGCTAAAATCACAGGCACATATTATCATATCTGGTTTATGCTGAGTAGAGGATTGAATTTAGGGCTTCATGCAAGCTAAGCAAACACTCTTCCAACTGAGCTACATTACATCCCCAGTTTGACATAATTGCCTTTTTTGATACTGTTTTCTTCTCCTAACTTTGATTAGTAAACAACAAAAAAGAGATGCTAACTTTAAAACCAATATTATAACAGTAGAATGTACTCTTGGAGTCAGCATACCTGATGTTAAAATTACAAACCTCCAAAATGACATGTTTGCAATCAATTAATAAGCCACCATGGCAAACTGTGCTCATTTGACTACCAAACAGCAGATAGCATGAGGGGCTGTCACTGAAATACTACAGTTTTCCACTCACCAACCATTTTTCTGATAACTACAACACCATTAAACACACAGTTCACTGCCTCACGTTTAAGAGCTGTAGACTCTGGATGATATCAACACAACTTGACACAGGCCCTCCAGCTGACTGACTGATAGAGGATTCACTAGGTGTTCCGTCCACCACAGAGACCAAAAGTAAAGAAATTTTAACAGAGAACAAGTTATTCTCCTCCCCTTAGTCATTCCTTTAAAGCTAGCCATTTCAGAAATGCTAGAAAAAAATTTAATTTAAAGTCTGTTTTACTAATTAAAGCCATAATAGGTATGTAATAAAAGGTTAAAATAAACTAAGAATACAAATCTACTTTCAACAATTTAGTAAATGAACCCATGGGACACAAATATTCATTTATAATATATATATATCTATATATATCTATATATATCTATATATATATATATATATATATATCACACACAAGGTTTTATATATACCATAATGAAAATACCTATTTTTTCTTTACTAACCCATTTTCATGCTAAACTTTCTATATTGTAACAACCACAATTAGTTCTAACCCATAATTTAATTTGGTACCTAAGCATCAAGCACATGAATTAGCTCAGGATGTTGAAGGCAATTAGAAGAGAAAGGGGGTTGCTATATTCTGGGATATGGAAGTTAAGATAGGAATATAATAGTTTTGACAGAACATGGTTAGTTATTTCAAAAGAACAAAGAGAAGTGCAAATTTATCTTAAGTTAATTTTGTTAACGCAAAGCCAGAGGGTTCTATAAAAAGCATAATTAGAAAACACTAACATTTGCTTGGCTACATTTGCACTTAATGGACATGAAATGAAAACATGAACCAATTTGGAAAGGAAATGCCATAATCTCACAGTCAACTCCTAATTATCCACACTAATCAAAAAGGTGGGGGGATTTTAAGTAATTCAAAACAAAGGATGAGGAGTTCTCCAATGTTGTTATTTTTGGCCAATTTTCCCCCTTTTAATATATACATTTATTTTCTATTTATTCATTTACTTATTTTAATTCAAGTAGTCTGTTGTCTAAATCAGCCTGACTTGCAGGCCATCTCCACGGAGAACCATCCATCCACAGATAACTGAGTTGATGTGACTGACACATATTCCAGTCAAACTGTACATGAACACTACATACCAAGCATGCTTTGAAGTAATTTCTGAAACTTGTAGGAATGATGACTGAGATTTCCCTAGCAAAAGCAAAACATGCTAGTTTTCTTTTCAGGAGCCTAAGTAGCTTACCTCCTGCAGGAGATCAGCCTGTTCAATTGCTTTAAGGACATTTTTCTTGGACGTTTCCTGAACTTCTCCTCCCAAAAGAAATTCATCCAAAATGAAATAGGCCTTCTCAAAATTAAAGATGATATCAAGTTCACACACCTGAAAAGCAAAAGCAAAATGAGACAAAACAAAGCCTGTTAAAACTTAAGCTAAAGATGCTTATTCACTACTAGGTAATGAATAAAATCTGATCAGACTGAACTGATCTTAATTCTTTTCAAAATGGAAATCTTGCTGATTAAGCACCATTGATTTAAATAAGCTTTAATTTTCAAATCTCAAGTACTTGACAACACAATGCCTACAAGTTAAATCTGGCTCTGCACACGCCCTATGTAGTCAACCCAATAATTTTCCACTCATAGAAACCAATCTTTAAGGATGTATTTCTTGAGTAATGTGATTAAGCTGCTAATGATTCTGAAAGCTATACTTCACACTTCCAGAATGCAAATGTCAGCAATAGGACTTTTCTATTTCACTAGTGTTCGTGTGTGTGTGTGTGTGTGTGTGTGTGTCTGGTGTACAAGTGTGCAAATGGGTGTTGTTTCTTGGGAGTCAGGGTCTCTCACTGGGACCTAGGCCTCACAGACTAGGCAAGGCTGGCTGTTCTGTGAGCTCCAGAGATCTACCTGTCTCCATCCTCCTGGAAATAAAAGTCAAAGTTAGGGACTAAAGAGATGGCTCAGCAGTTAAACGCACTGTCTCCTCTCTTCCAGAGTGTCAAGGTCCAATTCCCAGCACCTATATTATAACTCACAAGCACCTGTATCTCTACTTCAAGGGGATTTGATACTTTCTTTTGGCCTCTGTGGACACCAAGAGTGCAAGTGATCCATAGACGGGCATGGAGGCAAAACACCCATACACAACTTAAAAAGTAGCCGCAGTAGGAGGCAGCATTGGCTTTTTATGTGTGCATACTATGGTTTAATTCAGGTTCTCATGCTTGTGTGGTAAGCATTTCACCAACTAAGCTATCTATTCAGCCCCTCAATTTTACTATTTTAAAACTTATTCTCACTATTATAATTAAACGAGTAGATCTGCAGGGCCAGAGATTCTGAAAGTTGACTAGATGCACTGACAAGAAATAAGAGTCAGTGCAGGGTGGCGGTGGCACACACCTTTAATCCTAGCACTCAGGAGGAAGAGGCAGGTGCATCCCTATGATTTCAAGGCCAGCTTGGTCTACAGAGTGAGTTCTAAGATACCCAAGACTACACAGTGAAACCCTGTCTTGAAAAACCAACTAATCAACTGTAGCATGATTAATAAAAACCCAGAAGGTAAAAACCCTGAAGGTCAGAAAAGCAAAGCATCCAGCCACTGGCTCTTACCTCTGCCTCAGTCTGAAATGATGATACTGCCTCCAGGAATCTCAGAATGAGATTGTGTCTGAGAGCTGTCTCCTCCCATCTTATATTCCTCTCTAGGGCTGGCATGCACCACTACCACCTGGTTTCTATGGCAAACTAGTGTGGCTACTGGGATTAAAGGTGTGTGTCACCACTGCCTTGTCTGTAAGAATGAGCAGTAAGGTTGTTTTACTCTCTGATCTTCAGGCAAGCTTTATTTATTATTTATTAAAATACAAATGAAATATCCAACCAGCTATAACCAACCAACCAACCAACCAAATAAATAAATAAATAAATAAACAAATAGCCAGTCCTGCCTCTCCTCACAGTTAGAATCCCCAAATAATAAGCTTATCAGAGACAAGATAAAAACTAATCTACTACTACTCACGCTGCCAAAATACTTGTCAAGTAATTCCACGTAACGATGGATAATTTCCAGGGTAATCAGTTCATTGTCCTGATCCTCAATAGCACAGCAAAAATATAAACTGGCATATCTGTAATGAAACGGAATCACAGAAAAAATGTTACCCCTATAATCATGTTTTCTAAATATATTTTCAATGTCCTGTTGTACTAGTCCTCATGCTTATTATAATTACATTTATTCTTCTTTTAAAATAAATTTGTTTTCTCCTAGATTACAAAAGTAATAAATGTACAAGAGAAATTTTGGAAAACACAAGCAAAAAGAAAAGAGAAAAAGGAATAACTCAATCATGTCTCTTAGAAGGAGTAATTGATCTTGCTCTTCTTTTCAGAATGCTTTCTGAGCATTTAAAAATATAATTGAGCCAGTTTTTCTTTAGTTTACTTAATTAGAACTAAATATACAGTGTGATTGATTCAAACTACAAGCAAATGGCGAGAAAACAAGCTGTCAATATATCCCAACTGACGGGCTTATTGAAGATATTGTCATTGTTTTAGAATATGTCATTGAAGAATAATGTATACACAGAAATCTCAAATCTGCAAGCCTGTGGTCTTTCAGAGTAGATATTTCAATGTGTTCCCTCATCCCCAGTAAAAAAAAAAAAAAAAAAAAAAAAAAAAAAAAAAAAAACAGGAAAGACAAAACAGGGCACCATCTCTAACTTGAGCAAAGAACTTCCTCTTGTTCCCATCATAGCCTTTATTTGTTTATGTATTTAAAAAGCAAGACTATTCCAACTCTCCACCCTCCCTAATCCATGCTCTTCAACAGCATCTCCAGAGTGGCACAAATGATATAGAACAACGGTTCTTAACCTTCCTAATGCTGCGACCCTTTAATACAGTTCCTCTCGTTGTGGTGACCCTCCAACATAAAATTATTTTCATTGCTACCTCATAACTGCAACTTTGCTGCTGTTGTTAATTGTAATGTAAATATTTTTGGAAGTAGAGTGTTGCAAAAGGGGCTGTGACCCACAGGTTGAGAAACACTGATATAGGAAATTCTCTGAATTATGAAAACTAAAGATGAAAGGAACATATTTAAAAATGACAGACCAAAAGACAGATACAAGTTATTTCTATGAACTGAACAGAATAACAAATAATCCTATTACAGAGATAATTAATAGTAAATGTGAAGTAACATTCTTTATTGCAAACGTCTCCCATGCTACTGTTAAGCATCCAGTATGTATCTCCTTGCTTTTTTTTTATCTACAATACTGCCTCTTTGTTTACAAGTAAACAATAGTTAAATACCAACTAAATAGTTAAAGGTCTTAAAGTATACTAACCATGAATTTAAAAATGAGCAGGACTAATATATCTAGGTACCAATCAAAAATACTTTGTTTCTTGAGACAGGGTTTCTCAGGAGCTATGGAGCCTGTCCTGGAACTAGCTCTGTAGACCAAGCTGACCTCGAACTCACAGAAATTCACCTTCCTCTGCCTCCCAAGTGCTGGGATAAAAGGCGTGCGCCACCACCGCCTGGCCAAAAATACTTTTAAAAGAAAAAAAATTGAACTCCTCCACTAGTATTTGAGTTTTTTCTTTTTCATTCTAGAAATCAAATCCAGTATCTCTTATATCATTCACTAATAGCTTCAGTCCTCTAAATGTTTACTTCACTAAGAATGAGGAAAAGGCATCAACTTAAAGAACTACTTCTTCCAGGTGAATAGACAGCTATTAGCATGAGAAGAACACCTCTTCAGAAAGCTGGGGAAGTACAATAGCAGGTACCACAGAGAGAGTCACTATCCGTGAGGTGCTAAATGTTAGTGAAGGCTTTTGCATATTTTACCATCTTAATCCCATAACATTCCTACCAGATATCATTATTACTTGCACTTATAGGAGAACCAGGCTTGAGTAACTGGATGAGAACAGAAATTTGACCCTGGAGCCCAAATTTTCAATTAAAAACCACAGCTGTGAAGTGTATTAAAATAATCCTGCACCTGGCTAAAATTAAAATATGCTCAATATTAAGAACTTTGAGAAAGGGAAAGAGATAAAAAATGCCATACAGATTTAGTAAAAGATTACTAAGAAAACCTGAAGAGTACTCCCTATTTTTAGGACCAAATGGTGCTTTAAAATTCAATATGAGCTCATGTTGTTCTCTTAGTAAAATTAATAATAGACTAGTAAGAAGAGAGGTATGTTTAGTTATTTTTAGCACCATGGATTAGGGCTTACTCTAATTACTGGCACTCAGAACATCTGAAAGTGCCTATTCTTATATTCAAAACACATGACTTCTTTGCAGTCAGCTAAATATCAGCTGACCGTGCATGAATGTAGCTAAACTATTCTCAATACCCACTGGTATGTCGTTAAAATTTCTTTTGTTAGTAAAGAAAATCAATAAGTACCCCTCAACAAATTCTCAAGCTGGTAACATGGGGATGCATTTTAAAATTAATTTTAAAAGGCCTAAATTCAATCGCCTCTACTATAAAATGTTGCACCAACTAAGCATATAATGTTCTGTCTCTAGTGGATATTCGGGAGCATTTATTTTAAAGATGAGGAAACAAAGGCAAAAAAAATCAAAATATTCAAAGTCACAAAACTAGGTAATGGCACATGGGAACATATCGTAAGTCTTCAAATTTTTCAGCTTGTCTTCTCAACTACATTATCCTTGTACCCCCACCACTTCCTCCCACAAAGGGAAAATATGTATGCCAAATGTTCAGGGACAAATGAACAAAGATGATATAAAAAACACATGCTAAGAGAAACATTGAAAGTGCTTGAGCAGAATTTATTAGGAACTCAGTAGAAGTTCTATGCCTTAAAAGGTCTTATCTCTTCCAGCCGGAGCAGGGAAAACACATCACCTGATAATAACAAAATACATGGTTAAGTTTGCAGTAGATGATGTTTTCAGTATGAAATAGGAGGGGCCTACAGAAAAACATTTTACATTTTGTATATGAAACATCCCAATAAAATTATTTTTTCTTTTTGTTAAATCCAAATTTTATTTGAAAAAAAATATCCCTTTGATTTAAATATCAGATCAGGTTGGAGTTCTCTTTTGTAATTTCTGAAAAAGGTGGGGAGATCTGCAGGAAGAGGCTGAGTGGCAAGTGTATGATCTCCAACCTGATGTTTCCTTTCCTCTGAATGGCCCGCCCATTCATGGGCTCTGTTCTCTTGCTAGGATTTTCTTCCTCCACACGGGGGACTCCTTTCACTATCTAGAAATAAGCTTAAACTTCTCGCACCTTTTATAAACCCTATCCAGGATTCCAGAATCCAGGTCTATGGGCAGTTATCACCTCTTCTGTCCTTGGCAAAGCTCTCCCAAATATTCTATCCATGCAGTTTCAATTTCTCTACCTTTCCACCTTCACCTCATTACATTAAAAATCCTGTCTCTACTTCACTGACAGTGTTCTGGCAACAGGCAATGCATGAAATGCTCACTAGAAGATTCTAAAAAGCTCTTCACTTTTACTGTACTTCACGCAACAGCCGGCATTAGTGTTCTTACTCTCAAATCTCTCTGCTCCTGACTACTGACCTAATACCAATCCTTTGCTTCTCATTTCGATCTGTGGGCCCCCTCTTTAGCCCTTCCACCTGCACCAGAATGCTGGTGATTTAATACATAAAGTCTAATTTTCACCCTCAAGTTTCATGGCTATGCCTACCACATCCCATCAGAGAGCCAAGTGAACAAATATGGCCATATCAACTTGCCCCCAAATTAACTAAATTCTCTAGCTTACCTTTCTACTAATAAGCCAAACCCTAGAAGTGGAGGTGATACCACTCCCTCTTTCTTTGGCTGCTCTTGGCTTTCTGCTTCTTGGGGTGACCAAATTTTCTCAAACTTCCTTAGGTAACAGGTCTCCCTTCCAGCCTCTCAGCTCAGGATCCAATTATCATGTAGTTCTCCACTGATCCTGCAGGTGCCAGTCTCAGCCCCTTTCACTCCCCCAGCCAGGGTTTCACTGCAATCTTCTGAGAAATGCAAATCTAACCTTATTTCCTTCCACACCTGTTTAAAACCATTGCCTCCACACTTAAACCTTAAGTTGTAGCCCCATGTCCATCATTAGTATGTGACCTATTTCCAAATTCTCATCTTTTATAAACTGAAATTTGAACAGTAACCATGTTTTGTAAATCGAAGACCCATCTCTAGTGCAGACAGCAGAGGTCAATTGAGCCAGGGTACAGGGTTCTTATTTCTGATCCGCAAAAGCAATTGGATTTCTACTTGTTTTAGAAAAGATTCTGTCCCTGGGCTGGCTATCTATCTATCTATCTATCTATCTATCTATCTATCTATCTATCTATCGTGTGTAGATTGTTCTAAGGCATTTCCCAGTTCTCAAATGCTGTGATTTTCTATGATCTTTCTCAACAAGTACCAATCCAAACATTGAATAAAAACTCCACCCAAACTGATGAAATTCACTATGAAATAAAGATAAGCCTAAAGTATTTAAGATGATTTTTCTATCCTATAAATCGAATTTCTTCCCCTGGCACCTCCTCCACCACAAAATCCATCCATACTTGGAATGTAGTGACAGAAAACAGAAGAAAACATGATTTCTCTTCACCTTCATGGCATTCCATACTGTTCTCTCTACACACTATCAAGACAGTGTTTTATATGCAGAAATGCAGGAAATGGGGAAGAAATAAATGTTCCCTCAAAAAACATTATGTAAAATAAAGATGAATGCCAAATATCAATTATTTGATAAATAAATCTTTATGGATTTGTTGGGAGAAAGGATCATCATACTATTGTCTATGCATGCCTGAATTTATCAAATTACTTAAAAATTTAAAATACTAACCCTATTAACCCCGTAATGAAATGAATCCATTGACTATTTTCTAAAACGATGACCAAGCATGAATAATTGTCTTTAATTATATAATTAATTTAAAAATGATTCCCCTGCTGCTAGCACTTCAGTCTAAGGCAAGCAATCAAAACAGCCATTTTGGAAAGTTTTCCTTTAAACTTATTTCATTTAAATATTTGTTAACCCTTGTTTATCAACAGAAAAGTCTGAAATGTCCCCATCTGAAATAATGCTAGCATTGATTTCCCCTTTCTGATAAATTTTACAAAATGATACCTTTTATAAACAATCTTCAGATCTCTCCACTCCAGGAAGCTGCACATCTTAGGTTTCCGAGCTAAAACGGTTTGAACAAGTTCTCTTGTGATCTTCTTCTTCTCTTTGTCTGAGAGTGGGACATACCATTTCTGCAGCCGTAGCTTTCCCTGACGACTAAAAAGCAACATGAACTGCATCTGTTAAGATAAATAAAATCAAGATTACATACAATTACCTAAGATAAACTGTTAAGATCACATGGCTTGCAGAGCTGCTTTGGGGATACAGTTAAACACCCTGCCAAATGATTAGTAAGCCATCAACATTTCTACGCAGGTTCTAACAACAGAAAATTCTTTTGGAAAGGTCTTCTAACGATGCTATGTAGGTAAGTGTGGAAGAGAGTGCGTGGAAATAAGAATAGGTGGTAAGCTCCAGTGAAATTTTGGAACAAGAACTCTGATAATTTAAGAAACAATTTTCTCCCTTGTTACACATTCCACACTCTCTGTGCATCAAGGACAACTGGAGACACCAGGTAGTTACTTTAAGGACATTTCTAGGAAAGAGGAGACCTGTTTTTCACCTTGAGGCCATTGTAGTTTCAGGCTGAATTTCTTGCAGACAGACTACTCATCAGTTAAAGCACTCCCCTCAATTTATGCTAGCATATTTTAAGCAAAACGGAATGCTAATCACAAACAACACATTTTTGTTAACAAAAGCCTGATTTTTATGTTTGCATTTCACTTTTATAAAATCCATCTATCACAAATAAGCACTCAAGAACTGAGTTAATGTACGTGAAAGAGAATACCAGTCTGAAAAGCTTGACCAAAAGTGACTCATATTGAGACAGGGCATAGAATACTTAAATTAAAAAAAAATAAAGAAAACAAAATTTTGAGACATTTCACAGAATACTAATTTTAAAACAAAAAAAGAACACATTTGAATGTATGCTGGATTCTAGTGTGTTTTTATACTGAAGCTAATTTGTATGGATTTACTTAGCATTTGCATGACTGTTGGTCAGGCTAGTTTTCTAAAGCAGGTATTTTAAAATTCAACGGATAAAAGCAAGCTGTATTGTAAAGCTAATTTGAAGGTAAAGTCCAGGTAGATTTCTCTTTTAACCCTTTTAAGTTCCTTTAACAGCGACAGAGCAAGTGAGACCCCAAGGCAGGTTCTTAATATTCACTACACCACCTTAAATTTGAACATCGGGAAGAGGAATTTACGTAACTAATATAAAATCAAACTGGCTCTAAATTTCAACAGGAAATTCATCTCGCAATATCCCAAAAAGGCATCAAGAAAACATCCGGAAATTTATGGCGTAGCCATTTAACTTTAGTAAAGTTAAAATTGGCTATTACCCACACACAACACGCTATATAATTCATTGCTAGCCAAGTGCCGCCCATATAAGTTCTGAAGACAGCGGCATTCGAAGAGGACAAGTAAAGCATCAACTGGACATTCAACGCAAACCGTTACTAGAACTTGGGGAAGAAAACGATTGGGTTTTCTTAAATCTTGGTGACCAGGAGAGGGTTTGCTAACGACAGGAGTGTGCTCCAGGCTATCTGTAGCAGGGTCCAGTATCTGCCCTACCACTTTGTAGGACGAAGAAACCACGCATTTTCCTTCAAACAAATGATGTGCTAACATGGGGCGAAAGCCCTGGCACAAGTATTCCTTTTCCCTCGCTTTGATTTTGCCGCAAATCTCGGGACAAAAATTTCTTCAGATTAGTATTAAAACAAAAACAAAACAAAAAGCAACAATGGGCTCAGCCTTGGAATGGGCTCCAGTCCAGCATCCCTGGGGTCCCGCAGTCTTGGACGCCTCCCCTCCTACCGGGACCACACTCCATCACTGCCCAAAGCCAGGAGAGGTGACCGGCAAGGAGTGGAGCAGAGACAATGGCATCCGCTGGCCCGCCAGGGGCGCCAAGTCCTCGGTCGCTGCTACCCCCGGCCCCTCCCCCAAATGCCCCGCCAAACTTGAGGCGATCGGTGAACCACAGGTGCCTCGGGGTCCCCGCGGAACCAAGGACCAGCCCCAACATCACTGGCGCGCCACAGAGTGAAGAGCGGGGCTCCACCGCCGCCAGAAGTGAGTTTTGGGGCGCGGCGCCCCGGGAGGACTCGGGGTGGGGTCGTCGGGGCGCTCACGGGGCGGCGGGGGGCGCGCCCGATCACCTCTCCCTCTTCCCATCCCTGCCACCTCAGCGGATCCCCTTGACACTTACGGCAGCCGCGGGCCGCGGACGCGCCGGAGCTTGGCCGGCTGAGGAGACCTAGGCAGCGGCGGCTGCTGAGGGGAAGCCCCCATCTCCGTGCTGTTGTAGGGAAGCCCTGGTGCCGCCTGGATGGGACCCGTCTGGCGGACGGCAGGCTCAGGCTGCAAGGGTAGGGCGAGCCAACAGTCCCCGCCCCGGAGGCTGGACGGAGGAGGAGCCCGGGCTGCGGCGAGCAGAGAGGCGGGCAGGAGGACGGAGTATGAGCGCCAAGTTGCCTAGGGGGCGCCAACTGCCTCTAGTATCCTAGCAGTTGCCTGCAAGAGCGAGAAAGCCGATTGGTCAAATTGCCGCGGGGAGGCGTGGCGAGGGCCGGAAGTCTGGCCACGTGACCCGGAAGCGGCCTCGGCGGGGGGGGGGGGGGGGGGGGGGGGGGGGAGGACGACACGCTGCGTATTTCTCCCCGTGCCGCCGGGACACAGCCCGCGCTGCTGTCCTGCCTCCTTTAGTAGCGGGAGGATGGGGTTCCGCGGCGCCCTTAGCTGACCCTGTGGTGCAGGCTAAGGATGGTCCGCACTGCAAAGAGCTGACTTCGAGCTCCAGTGACTTTCCGGGTCCCCAGAGGGTTGGGCGGGGAGGTGTGACAGTCGATGCTGATGGTGGGAGGAAGGACGGGAAGGCTGCAACTCTGGGGAAAACAAGTCAGCGCTTTTGTGGTGCCCGCGTTTGCAGGGAGGCCCCTCCTTTCCTTTGCACTGTTCCAGCCCTAGCTAGCCCAGACACTTCTCGCCCCAAGCTTTGCAAGAGCCACTCTGCAGGGCTTGCTTCACCCAGCAGTGCGGCGGACTGGAGGAGTTGCCGTCCGCTCTCTACTGCAAAAGCCCAGACGGCGCTTAGTCCTCCAGATCCCGCTTCCCATGGTCTCGCCCCCTACCTCACCCCGACCGGGTTCCAGTTTAGCCTTGCTGACGACTCGCTCTTCTTGGCATGTCCTTCCTCTAATGTCACATCTCTGAAGCCTCACCCTAAAGCCCCGGAACAACGAATCCCTCTTTTACCCACATGCTTCTGTTTAGCGCATCTTGGATTTTATTCGTTTAAGAACCTAGTTCCCTGCCTGGTCTTTAACACTACTGATAAATGTGAGTTGCCTAATCAAATTATGAAATGATGATAGACTTGTTAAAAGCTGAAATGTTGACTTAGTTCTGGGCATATAATGGATGTCCATGTTTTATTTGAATGATAGAATGGATGAATCACCTAGTTCAACTCATCTTTTATAGATAGGGGGAATAGAGACCCATAGGATTAGGTGACCTTGCTTGGACAGCCGTGGATTTCCTATGTCAAATACTCTTCAGTACTTCAGTCACCTCTATTCCTACAAAGGAAGCCAAAAGAGCATTTGTTGGGCCATGCCTTCCTTTGCAGAGGTTACTAAACATGAATTTTAAATTAACCAATGTAAGAAAAAGATGCTACGTTTTAAACAAAGTTGTATTTACTCAATTTTAAAAAAAAATCCCCTATTAGAGATTAATGTTCATGTTTATGCCTTACAGTGCCAATGTAATATGTATGATAGGAATTTGAGGTCATTTTATGATGCTTTTCTTTAGCAAAATAACACTAAAATACCTTCCCCTTTCAGCAATAATATGCTGTTTGGAAAGGTTCCTACTGATGTGTGTGTGATGGATATATACTGGAATATGAAAGTGGTTAACAGAAAGTGGAATTGGCTTTTGGTAGGTCTTTAGGCCCCCTGCCCAAATTTCTCTTGTTTCCTGTCCAAACATGCCCCTGAAATGCCAATGTCTTTTTTTCTCCCTTAATACAGGAAACAGATGTCATTTGCCAGTTTAAAGACAGCACTAATACTACACAATGAAAACCTACCCTCTGATCCAAGACACTGCCTTTTCTTTTTGTATACAGAACACCTATGTCCTCAAGGTTTCTGAGCTAGCCAGTTCCCAAGTCTAATCTCATTGGATATGTTACTAATGTTGGTTTGTACCTCTGGAAATGATGGGAGACTTGCTAATGACATACTGGCAGTCTCATTTCTGTGTTTCTAGCCAAAAAAGGAAAAAAAGAAAAAAGGTGGGGAGGGCTGGGGGTAGAGAAGGAATTATGGGAAAATAATTAGCAGCTGAAAGCAGCTATTACATAATCTTGGCTGCTTATTAATTTAGCAGAAGGAATGGCTTATTAAATTCTAATAGCAATAGCAAAACTGCAAACAACCTACAATTAACAGAGCAGAGCCCATTATTTTGTTAATATGTTCTCTTCCTTTGGCAAGTATATGAGAACAAAATTTATAGAAGCAGATGGTCTTTTTCAGTAGATTATAGATGGTTTATTCCCCAGCCTTAGTACTAAGTGCTAATCGTGCATTCACTGTGAAAGACAAAAAGAAACACGGCTGCCATCTTTGTTAGTAATTAGCTAGCTTGACTTTGATTTCCACATTTCTCAAATTGTAGGCTTTGTTGTATACATGTTTCTTCTGACCTAATATCGGTTTCATCTGCTATGCCAATGCATTATTGTTTTTATTCTTTTGTCTTTGTTTTCAGAATGATTCTGCCTTATGTTAATAATACAAAATTATGTGTGAAAAATTAATAACCAGAATTTGTATGTGTTTGTTAAATTTTTTAAAGAGTGCCTTGCTGTCATGTATGCTAGCTACAAGATGTGAGGGTAAAAGAGAGACTCTATTTTTTAGCAATAAAATTTGGATACTATATTATCTAAAGCTTTAAAAAATAATTTTAGTTTCCTGTTAAATTTGCCATAGATGCACATTCTTATGCTTGCTCCATATTAAAATATCACTAAATGAAAAGGGGAAAAGGACAATGTTTAAAATATGCCCACATAGGGCTATATAGATGGTTGATTGGTTAAGAACACTGGCTGCTATTGTAGAAGACCCAAGTTCAGTTCCCAGCATCCACATGACAGTTCATAACTGTAACTTCAGATCCCAGGGGTCTGACACTCTCTTCTGGTCTCTTTGGACACCAGGCACAAAGGGGTGTACAGATACGCACATAGGCAAAGCATATATAATATATATGATAAAAGTTACTTTAAAAAATAGCTAAAACATGCCCGCATGGATGATGAGATGGAACATTAAGGATGATGAGAAGGTCAATAAGGAAATTAAGGTACAATATCATCTAAATACTGACGATTTAAATAAAAAGTCGACACACTGAAAATATGAAGTATTCAAGCAGAAGTAAGGAGAGGTCACAATAATGCTGAAGTAAACGACATCTGAAAGAAACCCAGAAGCTGAATTATTAGCTTGTTTCTTCCATTCTAGGAAGCAGATTCTGAAATCAATGGCGAACTTCCATGGTTAGAATCTTGAGGTAGATTGTAACCAGAGGGATTAATATATTTTATTTCAATTTTTAAATGACTTAACTATTATCATGGAGTTGCTAAAAGCCATTCAGTTAGTGGTGCACTCTCTAGTAGAGTCTTTTATAGAGTTCCTGTAGTCAGCTTTTTTGATTACTTGTACACAGTAGTATAACTCAGTATTAAGTCAGTATATAAGTTATGTGCAGAAATGATGCTTAGAGTTTATACATTTGTACATCTCATGATAAAGTTGTCCCAAAAAGAAAATGGACCTAAAACGATGAGAATTTGTGAAGTGGATCTTTTCCAAATAGTTCTGCCATTCCAGAGTCCTCACCAGTGATCTAGAGGAAAATGTAGAACCTATGTTCTTTCTGTAGCTTTGAACAAAATTATTAAGTTACTCTCACACTGGACAGTTTTACTCATCAGGGCACCCGTGGCAGTGTCTGGAATATCTGTCACAGCTGGGAGTCCTTGATGCTTTAGGCATCCAGTGGACAAACGGAGGATGGGAGGTGCTGCTTAACTCCTTACAGCATATATGTTCGCCCCACAACAAAGAAGGTTCCAGCTCCAAATGTCAGTGCTACTAGGGGAACAAAGCCTGTCTTAGTCACGGCAAATGCTAACATGCGGTAGCAGATCTTTTAGAGACATTTCCAGAAATGGAACAGCACAGCCTTCATAGAAAGCTTTTTTCGGTGTCTCTCAGAGGGACTGGAGGTATTAGTCTTAATAGTGGATAGATAAAATTGTGACGTGAAGAAAAGGCTGGCCATATACTTAAGGCACTCAGTATCTTTTAATGAAACTTTAACTAGAATAAAGGATCAAAATGTGATTTCAAACAACGGACCCCATTCCAGAACAGTAGTCAACAGCACCTGAATCCATGAGATAACTACGCATTCATTCATCATAAATGTTCATTATGTATCTCTGACCCAAACAGAATTGTGACACTTTCTTTTTCCTCGCTCTCTCCTTCTTTCCTTCCCTCATCTCTGTCTTCTCATTTCATTCAAAGTCTCACATTTGTCTCTGAACTCACTGCCCCAGCCTAGTCTGGAAGCTTCAGCAGTCCTCCTGCCCCATGCTCCCTACTGCTGGCATTATAGTTGTGAACTTCTGCGTTCATCATTTGTAGACAAAGCCTGGATGACCAAAGAAGCAATCATGAATCACATGTATGACTACAGGTTTTTTAAGGAAGCTGCTAGACAGACATGCTTCATTAGAACTTTACATCTTTATGGCTGACATTTTTGGAAGTGATGCCCTTGTGATGTCGCAGCATTCTTTTTTTTTTTAAGGGGGGGGGATTCAACCCGAAGATCAGAAAAACAAATCAGTCAAGCCACTAGAGAGCTCTTACCTCTGTGAAATCTTCAGATGGAAAAAGAGAGCACCTTATATTCCTCTCTACTGCTGAGATTAAAGGCGAGCACCACCACCCAGCCTCTATGGCTGACTAGTGTGACTGCTGGGATTAAAGGTGTGCACCACTGCCTGCCCTGTATGGCTGACTGGTGTGGCTGCTTTGCGTTCTGATTCTCAGGCAAGTCTCAGGACACTTAAGAGCAGCAATCTTTTCGTTTTGTGAATTTCCTACATCAATCTTAATTCACAGCAATATGAGAAAAGAGGAAGAAGGTTTATGTTTTGTTTGTTTTCTGGGAAGATGACTCAGTAAATCCAGAACTTGCTGTACAAAGATGAGGACCTCAGTTTGAATTCCCAGAACCCATGTAAAGTCTTGAAGTGGTAGCATGTATCTGTCATCTCGGTGCTCGGGGGGGGCGGGTGACGGAAGGCATAGACAGAGTGCCTGGAAGCTCTCAGGCTAGCTAGCCTGGTGCACAGTGCAAGCAAGAGACCCTGTCTCAAGCAAGGTAAAAGGTGAGGACTGATCCTCAAAGTTATCCTCTGACCTCTACATGCATGCCAACACACACACACACACACACACACACACACACACACACACACACTATACACGAAAGAAAAAAAATTTGAAATAATATCATTGACTTGGTTCTTGAAATAAAATTTCCTGCAAATAGTACAACTCAACTAAATAACTATTTAGTGGTTCTAGAATATGCTTTTATAGGACTTGTGCAGATTACTGGGCCTTATTACCCAAACTGCAGCAAAGGCTAGCCACATATGTAAGACAGAGTCTGAGCCGAGACCTGAAAAATTGTATTACCAACAAGTTACTGAACAGTACTGATGTGACTCCAGGGGCCATATTCTGAGAAACACTACTCCACATCAAATACAAGCTATGTATCATATAAGAAGATTCTTAAAGTCAGCAGCTATGATTTAATTTCCTAGATAAATGGCCTAAAGTGAAGTGGAAGTCAATTTCTTTTTTAATCATTGACCTCCTAAACCTGATAACATTAAGCAAGCGATATTCCTAGTTTTATGGACCTGAAGCTAAATCTGTGTGTCATCCAGAGTGACGTATGGTCACTGTATACCTTGTACAAAGTAGCATACTATAAGACTCCAAGGCAGAAATTAGAGCGCTTAGAGAAGCCTGAAGCTTGTACCATGAAAACCATGCTTACCTGGTGAATATCAACACTCCGAATAGAGTTTTCAATTGTTCATGGCAAGTTAGAATCGACTCTAAAATATGTAGACATGGTAAAAGGAGGAAGCCTAGAGGGAATATCTATAAAGAATAATCAGTATCTTTGCATAAGGCAGAGCCCAAAGACCAGCATGTAGTAATCAAAATTTGCTATTTTCCTCCATTAGCAAAGAGCTAGACCCTGTTCCTTAGCCTCTGCTGCAACTATGTGTGCCCATGTTGCTGAGGTCAGACCAACAGAATGTGGATAGAAACAGTACCAAGACTAGTCACAAAAGCATCCAGTAAGCAGCTGGGCACAGTGGCACCTGGCTTTAATCCCTAGCACTCAGGAGATCTCTGGCACAGGCTGGTCTACATAGTGAGTTCCAGGCTAGTCAGTTACTTGTAAAGTCCCTGTCCCCCCCCCCCAAAAAAAAAAACAACAAAAGAAACAAAACCCATCACTACCTCTAATCCTCAAAATATCCAACAAGTAAGACTCCCCCTCCCTCATGCCCTCCTAAACTTTGCTTTTGATATCTGAATGTTAATACCTTGGGTGTCCTTGAAGGTCATGGATTGTGCATGAGAGTAACTGAATCTCCATCCTGAATGACAGACTGCATGGAGCAGGCAGACATCACCACCATCATCATTGCTGCCATCAATTGTACTGGAAATGAAAGAGAAATGGCTTTATTTTAAGTCACTGCTCTTTCTGGGCTCATCTGTTAACAGCCGCTAGCCTTCCTGACCATTCTTGTAAGCTGTTGCATGCCTAGTTGCAAAGAGATCAGGTGATGAAATAGCTCTTTTCATGATTCTAATCCTATTTTTTGTGTGCCTTCATATGTCTTCCTTCCACTGATATTTGAAGACAATTGCCTCACAGTCTGAGTCTAGAATTTAAAATGACTCATTTATCAAAGTAGGTAAAAAAAATCGCATATTTGAAGTTCTCCTTTGCATTCCTATCAGGCAATATATAAAAGCAAAATAAAAAGAAAATCATAAGGCTGGAAGGGCTGAGAAAGTGGACTGGGAAGCACATTTGAGCAAATTGTTCCCAAACTGGCAAAGGTGACTAATATTCATCTCTTAGAATCAAGAAATCAAAGCTTGTAGTCGGTGACCATGCTATGCCGTTATGTTCTAAACACTACAGGAAATGCTAGCACACTTAAAATGATATTGACATTATTTCTTAGGTACTGACATTCTAATCAGATGATTGAAAGAGTTTTAGACTACTTCACATTTTGAATATGACAAATATATAAAATAATAGAATTCTTAGGGTCATTTCATTCAAAAAGTCCACCCTACAGATGAAAAAAATTAAAGTCCAGAGAAGTTGAGCAACTTGTTCAAGATCATATTACCAGACAGTGGGAGGTGAAGAATTAAGGAGTCCTGTGTTCTTCCTCTAGACAGTCAACTTTCTTCCCAGCAAGGTACAATGTGTCTAGTGTCACTGGTTACTAGCCCATTAACTTTAGATAAAACAAATGAAAACTTTAAAAGCCCACAAAGTGTCACAACATAAACTCTCAGTTATGCCACTTCTGATTTCTCTGCTTGATGTTAAAGTACTTACATGTCCAGCATGATAACCCAAAGCCTTGCAACCACCAGGTTTTGGCTGTCTTAGCAATTGCAATGCCTCACAACTTAGCCCAAAGCTTTGCACAGAGTAAGTACTCAAAAAATGTGAATGAAATGGAATCGAAATGTCAAAAGACATAATAAAGCCCTATCTTATAACTTAGTTTTAATTTTTTATTTACATTTATTTATTGTGGGGGGGGGCTATATGTGTGTGAACACCATGGCTTGCATACAGAGAGGAGAGGACAGCTTATGGGAGTCTGTTCTCTCTTTCTCCCTTTGCCCACTCACTGTTCTAGTTCTAGTTCTTGTAAATTACAGTTTTCTGAAATAGTCTCCCTTTCATTGCCACGGATACTGCACTATGTCAGACCAGCAAGCTGCACTTTCTGTCTCAGCCCCTGCCCTCCAGATGATCCCACCCCAGTTCCTTTGGTGAGTGTGTATTTTTCTAAGACACAAATACAAAAAGGATTAGAGCTTCTGTTTAAAATCCTATGATTTGGGCCTGAGTTTGTGGATCAGTGATAGAGGACTTGTCCACCATGTGTGAGGCCCTAGATTGTATCCCAAATACCATCACAATAAATATATAAATAACTAAAATAAAAACTTCCATTTCTTTATTAGTTCATCTAATTTGTACACTCATGTCTGGGCCAGGTACTCATTGAGTAGTGAGAATATAAAACAACTTAGACATGGACCCTCCAATGTGGCATAATTGGGGAGGGAGTACAGGTTGCACTTGGCAATCACAACTCAGTGGAGTGTTTCAAAGGTCGGGGGTAGGAGGCTGTGTGAGAACATGGCAGGGTATTCACCCAGACTCTGGGTGATAATGGTGTGGTCAGAGAAGCTTTCTTGGGGAACATAGTTCCTTTAGCCAAAACTGAAAAAAAAAAGGTTAGCCAAGAGAAGACAGGGTAAGAGTAGAAAACAGCACGAACCAAGACAAAGAAAGAGAGGAGGCTCGTGGCTGTCTTGCAGACCTCAATGAAGACAAATATGGCCAGAGAATGAATGGGTAAATACGAGGCTGCAGAGGATAAGGGGATCAAGTTATAAGACCTTTCACGTAGGATTCAAATACTCAGAGGCCTAGAGACATGGCTCGATCGTTAAAGAGTGCTTCCTGACCTTCTAGAGGACCTGAGTTTGGTTTCCAGGTCTCATGTCAGGTGGTTAAAAAATACCTGTGACTCCAGCTCCAGAGGATACAATGCTTTCTTCTGGTCTTGGCAGACACTCTCATACATACATATATATGAAAAAGAGCTGTTCTTTCTCTAAGATACCCCAGTTTAAGTTCCCAACATCCACATCAGGCTCATAAGTGCCTGTAACTCCAGCTCCAGAGGACCCCATGCCCTCTTTTGGCTTTCAAGAACACCTGCACACATGAAACATACAACCACACAGATACAAACATATACAAATAAATAAAAATACATCTTGTAAACAAGACTCAAACTTGATAAAAAATATTGGAGATATTGGAAGATCTTAAGGAAAGGTTAACCCCCCATTGATTTGGGGGTTCGGAGTTCAAGAATATCACAGTGGGTGAGACATGGCTGTTTGTTAGGTGATGTGGTAGGCAGAGTTCAGGTGCTGATAAAATATACCGCCTGGGTACAAATACAAGCTGTTTAAAAACAATTGGAATTGTTAGGGGAGCAAAGTCTAGACTGAGCTTCCAACAAACCTTTTAGAATACCCTGACTGCCAGAAATCTGTTGCTTCTGTTGCGATCAGTGAACTGGAATATTAAGACTGTCTCCACATAATGGCTGGCTCCAAGACTTTTTCTTCTTCGCCATGGTCTGGAAATCATCCAGCAAACTGAATGCTCTTTTCACTCATGTAGTGAGAGCCTGGGCACTGGACACTCCCTGCACAACAGTCACTAAGGGCAAAATAGCTCTATAACTCTCCTTGCCAATGGAAATAGCAGAAGCAAGGCCCTCTGCTCACGATACATCATTTCCACCTTCTAGATCTTGCATGGGTGTACTTGATTGTTGAACTGTATATCACAACCAGAAGCCGAGCTAAGGGATGCAGCTTGCTAAAAGGAACCGAAAGGAGGTTAGAGTGGAAATCTGCCATGTGCTCTATAGAGGTCAAAGCGAAGAGATGAATTATGGGGCTGCCAAACAGTTCATGTGAGAGGTGAAGGTAGCCATAGCTGAGAGTAAAGAGATGGAAGCAGGTTGGAGGAATTTGGAGGCGGGGTCGATTGGTATATGTTGCTGTGATGGTTAATTTCAACTTTCCACTTGAATGGCTTAAGAAACACCAAGGATGGCTCAGAGGTAGTAGTTCATGCCTTGGATCCTAGCGTTTGGGAGGCAGGCCAACCAGGGCTACACAGAAATAAACTGTCTCAAAAAACCAAACACAAAAAAAGAAAAAAAAAAAGAAAGACCAAGGGCATCCTTGAGGCACATCTTCAGAGATGTCTGCCAAACATTTTCTAGCGAAGATTAATTTAGGAGGCATGCCTTGCTCTGGACAGAAGCCCAACAACCTCAGGAACTGGATGAAAGAAGAAAGTCAGCTGAGCGTGGGCACTCCACCCCCCACCCTCTCTGCTTCTTGACCCCTTAAGATGTGAAGAGTCTCTGGCACATAGTCCCAACTTCTATAAACTTTCCACACTTCTTCTACCATGAGGGCTTTTGGCCTCTTGAACCACACAAGTTGAGTAAAACTTCTCCCCTTAAGTCACAGCAGTGGGAAAAATAAGGCAGTTGCAGCAGCAGGGTCAATGGGTTTAAAGTTAATACTGCTGCTGAGAAATGATTCCTTGAGGGAAAGGAACCTAGAAAGAGGTCCCGCTGGTGGGGAAATGATGCCTCGAGTTTCAAGTAGGAACTCTACATGGAACCATGAGAATTGCTGATGCAGATCTACAGATACCCGGGTGGGGTTAGGAGCTAGAGGTAGTGAGCTGGGAGCCATCAGCACCTTTCAGGCAAAGCTATTAGCTGGTTCCCACACATTTCCTATCGGATTGCTGGGATGATTCTGTTTTACTACTCACAAAGAATTAATTTGCAGATGTAATTAAGGTTATTAATACCATAATAACCATAAAGTAGAGAGGTTAATCTAAGTAGTCTTAACCTGGTCATATGGGGCTCTCTAAAAACAGAGTTTTCTTTGGTTGATCAGAAGTGAAATAATTTTGGGTCAACAAGTTGGTTCAGAGGGTAAAGGTGATTGATGCCAAGGCCCAATTAACTGAGTTCAATCCTCAGGACCCACATGGTACAAGGAGAGAACAGACTCCTGGAAGTTGTCCTCCGATCTTGACAATTATAACATCATGCTTGTGCACACCCGCAGACACACACACACACACACACACACGCATGCACAAAGTGGGGGGGGAATGATTTTTTAATATGAGATATTTGAAGCATAAAGAAATACAATGAGGGACAGATTTTTAAAAAAATGTTTTAAGATTTATTTTATTATATATATGTATATATGAGTGTTTTTTCATATGTATGTATGTCTGTGCACTACATACATGTTTGGTTCTTTCAGAGTTCAGAAGAGGGCGTTGGATCCCCTGGAACTGGAATTACATACAGCTGCGAGCTGCCATGCTGAGAACCAAACCTGTGTTCTCTGTAAAAGCAGCAGGTGCTTTTAACCGCTTAACCATCTCTCCAGCCTTGAGAGAGTTCTCTCTTTTTTTCCCCACTGCTGAGATGGAGGAGACCACTTGGAAGAGCATGAGTATAGCCTCTAGGAAGGGAAGAGAGGCCAACAGTAACAAGAGCAAAAACAAACAAAGCACCCTTTCTATATCTGTTATGTAGCTAGCAGGCCTTGCACAAACAAGTGTAACCAAACAATTTAAGTTAGATGTTAGAGAGATATGACCAGTAACTGGCAACTATTGGCCAGAGGCCCAGTGGGGAAAAAAAACCTTCTGCCTATTTAGAGTGCTCTGAGGAGGCTATGTAAAAGTCCACTCTGGCTGATTTATCCTCCTGTAAAGGCCATATCCTTCCCAAGACGGAGTTGTTCCTCAATCTTTCCTTGGCATCTGAAGGAAATGACAGAAATCATCTTTTGGCCCTAACATTCCCAATGATGGCCCGCTAATCACAGCAAATCCTGTATGACCAGGATCTAGAAGAGGAAGAGGGCCGATAAAAGGAGGCTAAAGCTAACAGAAGGAGAAGAAAACCAGGCAGAACTTCTCACAGCATAAGGTCTTAAGATCTCCCACTGGTTCTACTCCTGCAGAAAATCAACTGACAAACAAGTGTCAAGTCTCTTGGTAGGTAGGTCACTGCAGAAAACTGCCTAGATATTGGATGTCTTCCTGAGGACATTTGCCTTCAAAGTGGCAAGGAAGACGCTGGAAGGCTTACTACCTATCAGAGCCTCAGGTGTCAATGGAACAAGCTCCAATTGACCTCTGACCATTAACATCAACAAAATAGAACCTCAGGTAAGCCACAGATAGGACCATGTGTTTTCTCCTGGATACTGAGACTTCCTACTCTTATGATATAATATCTAATAACATAGATAATTGGCCTCCAACACTTGCCAAACAATAGGCTTTCACGGGACTCCTATAACCAAATATTATTATTTATTTTTTTTTATTAAAAATTTCTGCCTCCTCCCCACCTTCCATTTCCCTCCCCCTCCTCCCCTCCCCCCTCCCTCTCCAGTCCAAAGAGCAGTCAGGGTTCCCTGCCCTGTGGAAAGTCCAAGGTCCTTCCCCCTCCATCCAGGTTAAGGATGGTGCGCATTCAAACAGACTAGGCTCCCACAAAACCAGTTCATACAGTAGGATCAAAACCCAGTCCCATTGTCCTTGGCTTCTCAGTCAGCCCTCATTGACAGCCACATTCAGAGAGTCCGGTTTGATCCCATGCTTTTTCAGTCCCAGTCCAGCTGGCCTTGGTGAGCTCCCATTAGATCAGCCCCACTGTCTCAGTGGGTGGGTGCACCCCTCACGGTCTTGACTTCCTTGCTCATGTTCTCCCTCCTTCTGCTCCTCATTTGGACCTTGGGAGCTCAGTCCGGTACTCCAATGTGGGTCTCTGTCTCTATCTCCATCCATCGCCAGATGAAGGTTCTATGCAAGATATTCATCAGTATGGCTATTATAGGATCGGACCATTTCAGGCTCCCTCTCCTCAGCTGCCCAAGGAACTAACTGGGGACATCTCCATGGACACCTGGGAACCCCTCTAGCGTCAAGTCTCTTGCCAACCCTAAAATGGCTCCCTTAGTTAAGATATATGCTTCCCTGCTCCCATATCCACCCTTCCTCCATCCCAACTACCCCATTCTCCCAAGCTCTCCCCATCCTCCCCTTCTCACTTTTCTCTCCCCAACTCCCCTTACCCCCATCCTACCCCGAAGTTCCCAATTTTTGCCCAGCAATCTTGTCTACTTCCAATATCCAGGGGGATAACTATATGTTTTTCTTTGGGTTCACCTTCTTATTTAGCTTCTCTAGGATCACAAATTATAGACTCAATGTCCTTTATTTATGGCTAGAAACCAATTATGAGTGAGTACATCCCATGTTCATCTTTTTGGGTCTGGGTTACCTCACTCAGGATAGTGCTTTCTATTTCCATCCATTTGCATGCAAAATTCAAGAAGTCCTGGTTTTTTACTGCTGAGTAGTACTCTAATGTGTATATATTCCACACTTTCTTTATCCATTCTTTCATTGAAGGGCATCTAGGTTGTTTCCAGGTTCTGGCTATTACAAATAATGCCGCGATGAACATAGTTGAACAATGCTTTTGTTGTATGATAGGGCATCTCTTGGGTATATTCCCAGGAGTGGTATTGCTGGATCCTGGGGTAGGTTGATCCCAAATTTCCTGAGAAACCGCCACACTGATTTCCAAAGTGGTTGTACAAGTTTGCATTCCCACCAGCAATGGATGAGTGTACCCCTTACTCCACATCCTCTCCAGCAAAGGCTATCATTTGTAACCAAATATTTTATCCTGTTCTATGATGTCTATGGAATGGTGTTGGCATGAGCGCATACACGTGCACTGTGCATTCATGCGTGCCTCTGTGTGTGTCTGTATGTGTGCCATGCATGTGCGTGCATGCTTGCGTGCATGCTCCCCAGGGTGGTGTTGGGTGTTTTCCTCAAGCACTTTCTACCTTATTTTTGGGGACAGGATCTCTCATTGAACCTGGAGCCTACTGATTTGTTAAGCAGTATAGCCAATGAGCTTCAAGGATCTGCCTGTCTCCATTTCCCCTCCCACCACTAGGATTACTGATATAGACTGCCTTTTGGCTTGTAAGTAACTGCTGGGGATTTGAACTCATGTCTTCATGCTTGTACAGTAAGCACTTTACCAGTCCTAGTAATGTATTCTGTCTCCATATTCTAATTCCTGAATATCCTTTTACTTTACTGGACAGAAACCTAGCAAAAACAAAAACAGGAGCCTAAATTATCTTCGGCCCTCTACAAAATCTCACAATAATAGCCATGATCACCTCTGCTGAAGAGGCAAGCAACAATTGAGTCCTTACAGGCATCCTCATTAACTCCCAAGTATGGGCTGCTGATATGACAGGTAGGGCACTCGCAACCATCTCTCCAATCAGATTAAAGGACTCTCATGCTTTTCCTAATTATAAAGAATGTTTTCTCTGGCCTAAAGTGTGAGTGAAACTTAAAACTCTAATCAGTAACTGACCCCCGTTATGAGTTTTTACCTCCTGCTGTTCACTTCCTATACTCCAACCTCAGCCATTTAAATTATTCCCCGATTTGGTTTTCCAGGATCTCTTTAAAGTGGTAATTAGTGGTCCTTCCTTTATCTCTCAGTTTGCTTAGTATGTAGCTAATTGAGAATTACGTACTTTTTCATTCTTCTTGAAGACCTCAGTTCTCTGAAGCATTGGAATATAACAGTGAGACCCCTAAGGTAATCCTTTCAAAACCTTTGCCAGTGGCTGGAGAGATGGCTCAATGATTAAGAGCATAAGCTGCTCTTCCAGAGGTCCTGAGTTCAATTCCCAGCAATCACATGGTGGCTCACAACCATCTGTAATGAGACCTGGTGCCCTCTTCTGGTCTGGCCTGCAGACAGAACACTGTATACATAATAAATAATTAAATCTTTAAGCCGGGTGGTGGTGGCACATGCCTTTAATCCAGCACTCAGGAGGCAGAGGCAGGTGGATCTCTGTGAGTTCGAAACCAGCCTGGTCTACAAGAGCTACTTCCAGCAGGATTGGCTCCAAAGCTACAGAGAAATCCTGTCTCAAACAAACAAACAAAACCCTTTAAAATAACAAAACAAAAACAGAACCTTTGCCAGGAGACTCGGTTTTCTGGGAGGGCAAGCATACCATCAGCTCTACAGAGAGTTCACACACGGCCTCATTCAACTCCCAGCCTAAGCCTTTGAAGGGGCTTCATGAACACCCTGTTCTATAGTGGATCCATTCCTAGATGAAGAAACCTTGAAACAAGTGTTTGCCTTTAGACTCATTGAACTCCAATGAGATACCAAAGAATCTGAGTTACAGAGGCTGCCTAACCCATGGAGAAAAAAAAAAAACATTAGCTTCTTTTTCACCTGGGAGAACAGGTGTCAATTAAACCTAACAGGAAGGGTCCTCAGGGTCAACGGCACTTTCACCTTCTCTTATATCAGCAAGGTCTCAGGAATTGCTAACTAGGCCCATCACTCCCCACTTCAACCTTGCGAAGAAGACCTTCCTGATGAAAAATCTCCCATAGACTAGTGCGGGACAATTCTGTATTCTGTCAATTATGTTTTAAATAAACGCTGATTGGCCAGTAGCCAGGCAGGAAGTATAGGTGGGACAACCAGACAGGAAGTAGAGGCAGGGCAATGAGAACAGGAGAATTCTGGGAAGAAGGAAGCTCTCTCTGCAGTTCTGGCCAGACACCCAAGAAGCAGAATGGGACCTGCCCCACTGAAAAAGGTACTGAACCATGTGGCTAATACAGATAAGAATAATGTATTAATATAAGTTATAAGAGCTAATAAGAAGCTAATAACCTGAGCAAATGGTCCAATCAGTTTATAACTTAGGCAGACCCTCTGTATGATTTTCTTTGAGGCTAAACAGCTGTGGAACCGGGCAGGACAGAAACCCCAACAAACAGACCCTCATGTTACAATAGACTCTGGAGAAAGGCAACACCTAAGAGATCTTAAATACCTGTCAGATGAACAAAGCAATGAAAGTTTCACTGTTTCTTCCTTCCTTGGGTTCGTCTTTATTTCTAGGTAGTCTTTTATTTCTGTTTTCTTTATAACGAAGAGGAAAAGCTCTAGATCACCTTAGTAACTTACCTATGTGTTACAACATCGCTGGACTCAGTGTTTTCCATGGGCACAATTACCCAGCTTCTAATTTCATACCATTTATTGGGTTACACGATGTCATTGGAACAAGGTTAAGTATTATGTATATAGTCCTGATAATTTCTCTAATGTCTCATTGGCCTTATGCAGGCTACCAAATCAGATTCAGAACATATCAGATACTGTCATCTTTTTCATTGCAATTTTTGGAATTGGATCTCTTGGTTTTCATGGTGGAAATGGGTTGTATGTGTTATAGTCCTTGTGATTCTATCAGTCTTTGGACCTCATGTGCCTAGCAGCTGTTCACCATCAGATGGTCCTCTGGCAACCTAACTCTATCTGCTCAGATCCCCTTGATCATCCTCCAAAGCTGAAGGTCAGCAAAACCGAAAACCCTAAAGCCTCCTATATTCCATTTCAGTTTAAAGTAGCTAGATCAACTCAATACTCATCCTACAAAAGTTTCTAGGGTCTCAACTCTTGGTCCTTTGTAACTGGTTTCTTTAACTCCTTAAAAGGATTTTGCAATTCATCCATGTTGTAGCATCTACTTGTATTTTGTGTTGCGATTGTATTTTTAAAATCTTATTCATTTTATGCATATGAGCATTTTTGTCTGCTATATGTATACCACATAACTACATGGTATCTGTGGCACCTGTGGTCAGAAGAAGGCTCCAGATCCCCTGGGACTAGAGCTATGGATGGTTTTGAGCTGTAATGTAGGTACAGGGAAACAAATCCAGGCCCTGTACAAGAATGCAAGGGCTCTTAATTTCTGAGCTAACTCTCCAGTCCATCATGCCTTGATTTTAATGGATGGAATGAACCTCAAGGAAATTAGGGAAGGGTGCAAGGCCAAATGCTTACCAAGTTAGCTCTGGTTATTTATCTTCTATGCCTAACAGTTACAGGTACCTTTGTCTCTTGAGAAGAGAAGAAGACAATATTAAATGTTCATGTTTACATCTTCTCTCCCCACTCCCAGCTGTAACTACAACTGAAAACCTTGCTTGATTACAAAACCGGAGTCAGTCATTACTGCTTCATGGTAACCGCTTGCCGAAGAAACACATTCATCTTGTTGAAGACATAATGAGCAAAACTGGCAATGCCCTAATAAGCTCTAAATTAAGCTTACATAATGTTGAACAAAATATAAGAATCAGCATTTTTCTACTTATTGATCATTAGTGTTAATGAGAACGGCAGCAAGTGGCTTTGTTCCTGTTCGCTTAGGAAGTATAAAAACAAGGTAAGCAGGCAATTAGGAAGGTTAATACAAGGATTCAGTTCTCACCCTGATAAACGGAACAATTTATTTCCCAGCCTATTGACCTCAGAAGCCCTCGATGACTCCATCTTTTCTGCTTGCAAACTAATTTTCAACCACATTGGTAACAGGAACTGTAGAAATAGCACCAGAGCTTACCAAAAACAATAAACCTGAATGAATGCATCTGTTTCCAAGAGATGTGTGTTACAAACAAGCAAAAGGAATTATCTGTATAAAGGTACTAGAGCCCCTAATAATAAGAGTGGAGTGTTCTCATTGTATAGTTACAAAAGCATACCATAGATTAGGTGCCTTAAACAATGATAGTCTGGGGTAAAATCATGCTGTAGTATATATCACATCCCAGCTTCAATGTCCACGACCCCCAAGCCCCTAACTCAACAACAGTCACAGCAACAAAAAGAATATTTATTTCTCACAATTCTGGAGACTGGGAAAGTCAAGATTATAGGGCAGCCTATCCAGTAACTGGTCAGAGCTCTCTTCTCGGTTGGTAGGCAGGCAGCCTTCTCCCTGTATTCTAGAAAAGGAAAGAGAGGTCAGGAAAGGAGAGGGAGAGAGAACACAAACTCTCTTGAGCCTCTTTTTATAAGAACATTAATCTCATCTTTCGGACTTGATTATCAGACTCTAATTACATCCCTCTGGCCCCATCTCCAATTATCATCATATCAGGGATTAATGTTTCAACATAGGAATTTGAAGAGGACATGCACATTAAGTCCACAGTAAAGAGAAAACAACTCAGGAGCCCAAAGTTGCTGGAGAGCTAGGGATTAGGCTCTCTGCGCAGCTCAGTTTGTAAGATACATAAAAGTCTGGGAAGAGGGAGAAGGGAGCCAAAGATTCAAACCACAAGAACCACACAGACTTGGAACCGAAATTTCAGAAAGTCTAACTAGAAAGAACTGCGTCTTTTTTGTAGGTTCACTGCCACCATGAATTCTATTTTGCTTGCTCAGTATCCTTTACTCATTTTGAGAACAATTTTTTGGGAAGGGTACTGCAATTTCCTCCCACCACCATCATTCCACTACCAATGCTGCAAACAAAAACAGTAACCTGGAACTGTTCTTTAGAAAGTCCATATTTGGGCTGGGGATGTCTCTCAGTGGTGTAATACTCATTAACCATATGCAGTGTCTTGAATTCCACCCCTAGTCCTGCTAGATAAACAAGCAAACAAGAGGAAAGAAAACAAAATGACACCTGAAAGAATATAAATCTTCAATTTTGGGTAAATCATATCTAAGAATATGGAAACAATTTTCAATTAGATCCATAAAATATCATCTGCAATCTATGAGAACTAGAAAATCCCTGAAGGAAATGGCAAATGCTTTGCTTTTCAAAACTGGAAAGACAGTAGAGGATACAAATGTGACTATAAGATTGCAATGTTAATTCTCTATGAAAATACAGTGGTGGTTTGGCCTCTCAGTATGTATCAGAGATGATGCTATAGCTTAGTGGTGCAGAGCTGGCTTAGCATAGGCAAGGTCCTGGCTTCAGACATCTTGCAGGGAGAAATCAAATGAGAAGAATGCCATTGTAGAGGGATTATTTTACTAAACATGACAAATGGATATTGGGGTCTTTGTGATATTCTTATTGTCTTAGTAGACTACAGCAATCCTGTGAATCTAGTTTCCATATTTTCACAAGGAATTTTCAAAGCCTGTCTTAGAATCCCATAGAAAAGGCCCAAGTGCTGATGAACACATTTATCTTGATCAAATTTGGCAAATTTCTTCAACAGTCTATATGGACTAGGGTTATTTTCCCAGACAAGCCTTTTCACAATCTCTCTTTAAGTAACCTGGAGAGGGGCTGAGTGGACTTGGTTCTCAATATATGAAGTATCAAGAAGCCGTGAGGAAATATGAATAAATCATCCCGCAAGGCAAGACATTAGCCAAGCTGACATTAGCCCAGAGGTGATATATTGGCCATCCAGTACCTTTTAAAGAATAAAACAGGATTCATGCATAAATGTAAAAAATGTATACATGTATAAAGGTAAAATTTAATTTGTTTTCATGATGCTGGGGATTGGATCCGGGACCTTGCATATGCTAGCATGTGCTCTACCACTGAGATATAGCTCTAGCCCAAGGTGAAATTTAAATTGGACCCAGTCCTGTGTTCTATCCTTGGACCAAAAGTTAAGGTTGTAGAAAGAGCATGGTAAATATCAACATGCAAAAGAAAATAATTTGAGGGCATTAGTGGCCTGAATTCAATGGCAGCCAAGCAATATGAAACTTTAAAATACAGGTTGGGTGCAGGGACATCCAAACCAAAGCCTTCCTAGGCCGTTGAAACAGAAATATAGCATTTTGACTGTTCTGTGCTTTGATGATGCATCTTACCATACTTTGATTTATTATGTTCAATTCTGGGAAATATATTTCATGAGGACACAGACCAACTTCACCTCCTCCGAAAGAGTCACATCATACAGCATTATAAATCATGACAGATGAGCAACAGATGAATGAATGAGGATGGTTTGCTCAGGAAATAAAATATTTAGGGGCACGAGGCAGGTCCTTTTGGAGTTAGTATAGGAAGATGGGCTTATCTCTAATTCTAAACAAGGATGAAAGTTACAAGGTATTAGACATTTTCAGATCAAGAATAAACAAGTATTGAGAAGCAATTAGGAGTGTGGAGTTGGAGCAGCAGAGGTGAACCTCATGTTTTTGGAGATGTTCAGGAAAGACTGGCCAGCCAGAACCTAAGAGAGACTTCTCACTCAGTGACTCCCAAAAGCCCAGTCCAAATATGCTGCTCTTTAGCTGTGTGTGACGGGGAGACTATTTCTCTAAGTGTTTCATGATGAAACACTAGAGACGGTCAGGCAAAACATGTTGGAAAGCCAGTGTCTAGAAAGTTCCTTAGGATTATTTCCATGATTGTTAATATGCAAGTTCTCAAGGAAGGAGCTCATTTTGTTGAGATTTCTTTGTAGTGCTCATGAAAATGCCCTTCTTTTTCTGTTTTTCAAGGCAGGATTTCACTGTGTTACAGCCTTGGCTGACCTAGAACTAGCTCTGTAGATTAGGCTGGCCTCAAACTCACAGAGATCAGCCTGCCTCTGCCTCCAGAGTGCTGGAATCAAGGGCATGCACCACCACTGCCTGGAGAAAATGCCTTCTTATTGCATGCCTTATTTATATTCATGACTTAGCTTTGAAGTGGTTTTCATCTTCTTGAAGGTCTTCTGTTGCGGAATATTTGTACACTGTGAAGATGTGTCTTTGCCAAGGTACTTTCTGATTGGCTTAATAAAGAGCTAAATGGCCAATAGCTAGGCAAGAGGTTTAGGCAGGATTTCTGGGGAGAGAAAGGAAGAGGAGGAGAATCTAGGTGCATAAAAGACACAGAGAGAAAAAGAGATGCAAGGTGGAAGAGGGGTAATGCCCTGTGATAGAACATAGATCAATATAAATGGGTTAGTTTACATTATAAGAGCTAGTTAGGAACAAGCCTAAGCTATAGGCTGAGCTTTCATAATTAATAAGACATCTCCATGTCATTATTTGGGACATGGCTGGAGGGACAGGAAAAGACTCATTACAATCTCCCTCCAATCTTTGTTTGCCCAGTGGATATCTCCTAGTCTTTTTTTAATTCTTTGACAATTTTATACATATATATCATGAATTTTGGTCATTTTTTTTCCATTAGCTTTTCGAATCCTCCTCGGACTCCCAACAAATCCCTACTTTAGACTTTCATGTCTTTTTGATTTGGTTTTGGTTTTGATCTTTTGTGACCTATTGAGTTTGATTTAGGGTTGTTTTTGTGAGCCTGAGTGTGGGGTTACTTGCTGGAGCACCAGCAACTTACCAGTGTCTACACTACTGAAGAAAATGACTCATCACCCCCCCCCCCCATCATAACCATCAACTGCCAACTGTCCCTCCCCAGTGCATGATGGGATACTGAAGGGCCCATCTTGCATAGCTCTTGTGCAGGGAAGCATGGCTGTTGCGAATTTAGGCAAGGACTGATTTTTATCAGATCCAGAACACAGCTTTTCACAGGATTTCTTTCCATCATCCTGCTCTTACATTCATCCTGCTCTGCCATCTTTTCTTTGATGTTCTTTGAGGGATGATATTTCCTAATTTATTGAAGAATGGAGAATTACTCATTTTCACAACTACTTAAAAAAGCTGTTACTTCTCAATATGATCTCTAGCAAATTCATACTTTCTTCATTTTTAATTTTTTCTGAAAATTATTTTAATTTCTTTCATGTTTGTAAAATGTGTTCTGGAACTTGAACTCAGGGAATTAGGCTTGTATAGCTGAGCCACCTGGTTGGCCCTCTGATAGGACTTTTATAGTGTAGAGCTGGAACCAAGGATACTGTGCAGGCTGATCAAGTGCTTGACCATTGGCTTGCCCTCAGTCTCGGACTTTGTTTTAAAAGGTACTTGATCTGCTGGGTTGTGGCGGCACACACTTTGAAACCCAGCACATAGGAGGCAGAGGCAAACACATCTCTGTGAGTTCAAGGCCAGCCTGGTTTATAGAGTGAGTTCCAGGACAGCCATGGCTGTTACACAGAGAAACCCTGTCTTGAAAAAAATAAGAAAAAGGGTACTTGATCTTTGTCACAAAAGCTTCTTGGAAATACAATACAAACAGTATACCCTCCAAGTCAGACTGACCCAGGCTTTAAGTCTTGGCTTCTTTATATTCCTAGGTCAGCTTGCTTAATTTCACTGAAACTCAGTTTCTTCATCTATTTAATGAGCCTAATGGCATACATATATTCCAGAAAGCCGTTTGAAGGTGAAATAGAGTGAAGTTTGCTGTAGTAAATAGGGGCGGCGGGGCTGCGTCCCCAGCACCCCAGCTGCCAGGCTAGCTTATGCCCAAACTAACAACACACAAACTGTATTCATTTAATCACTGCTTGGCCCGTTTCTATCTAGCCTCTTCTAGACTAATTCTCACATATTAATTTAGCCCATTTCTAATCATCTGTGTAGCGCCCCTATGTGCGCTTACCGGGAAGATTCTAGCCTATGTCCATCCTGGGTCGGAGCTTCATCGCGTGCGTCTGCCTGGGAGCTGGGAGCATGGCATCTCTCTGAGGCGTCTGCTCCCGAGAGGAGAGCTGTGGAGTCTGAGCTCACTTCCTCTTCCTCCCAGCGTTCTGTTCTGTTTACTCCTCCCACCTATCTTCTAACCAATGAGGGCCAAGCAGTTTCTTTTTATTTAACCAATGACCTTCCTCCATCAGTTTGCCAAGTACCAACCATAACACTTAGTATGCAACAGGCATACAATGAAAATCAAATGTTATTATGAACTCCCTGCTATCCAACAATTCCTAGCATTGACTTAAAATAATATGTTAATTTTTTAACACTGTATATTTAAGTTGTTCAGTGCCTATGCACATTTCTTTCTCAAATGTAACCATTTACCTGCAGCTAAAATCTTCTCGCTTCCTAATTACTGATAGGTTCATTAAAGCACAATCGACATAATGGTAGCTGAGTCGAAGGCATGTATTTATCAGTAGGCAAGAGCATTTTTTAAAAAAGTACCTGTGTTCTGTTTAGGCCAGAAGCTGTAGTTTTCCAAAAATACTCTGCTCAGAGAGAAGCAATTGCAGGGTTTCTGCCTCCGTAGCCCGCCCTAGTCAAGCTGAGGGCACTGACTGTTTCCTTCCCACACTTTGCAGAAATTGGCCTCCTCTGTTTGATTTGAAGTCATGAGTCTGGATCGCAGTGAGCAGTACAGTCTGCTTAATGAATCATTAGGAGAACAGAGAAAAGGACAGACTCAATTACATGCTGGGTTGGTTAACCAGCCTTTCCCTGAACATTGCCCTGCTCCAACCTACGCCGAGACAGGGAGGCTTTTGTCTGGCAACTACTCCCTCGCCGGTAGTTCTGTCTGTTGAACCTAAGACCCATATTCTACATTCTTGATTGATTTTAATCTGACTTGGCAGCCTTCTTAAGTACCGTGGCCATCTGCAAGTAGGGATAATGTGGGCTTTGTACAAATATCGCTATCGGCTGGGCTCTCAGCCTTGTCCCCTCACTTTCTGTCCCAATGATCAATTACATTGTTCAATGCCCATAGGTGTCAGACTCTGAATGGTGGCCTCTCAGGGTCAGGCTCTTGAAGCTTGATCTGAAGGTGAGTAAACCCAAGAGGTGAGGGAAAAGAGAATAAACTGATAAACAAATAATGAGGTGACTGTAAGTGCTACCTTTCCCCCCCAGGGCAGGTAAAGCCCCTGTCTGAGACTTTTGAGGGTCTCAGAAGAAGCTGTGATCTCTTATACCTCTGTGAGTGGGAATTTCCATGGAAATATTCCTTGGCCTTTCAAGAGAATCTCAGCCCTTTCCATGTTCAGCATAGTCCAGCTCTTTGGATGGCCACACAGTGTCTAGGATATCAACACTGCTCAGTAATTCTTGTTTGACTGACTGAGTAAGGGGAGTTCAAGCTCAAATTTTGATTTATTACACAAATAAATACTGAAAACCCATAGTGTGACAAGGGATCTAGAAAATCAGAAAATAAATACATAAATATGTCGGAGTGAGGCGTGCTAAGAGGTAAGAGGATGGAAGGAACAATGAGAGACCCACAATAAGCAGATGTATAAATAGGTCAGGAGATAATAAACAGCCAGAGAACAATGCCAAAAGAGACGCCATTTGGCGTTGTTGTGTTGGATAAAGTAGTAAGGGAAGCCATTCCTGACCAAATGGGCAATGTGATATCTGAGCACAGATAAGAAGAAAGTGAGGGTACCCAGTCCTGGTGAGTATGATGATATCAACTTTCTGAAAAGCATGAAGCAGGACGATGCTTTCTGGCTGGGCTTGTAGCACAATGTTAGAGTGCTGGCCTAACATGCATCAAACCCTAGGTTCCAGTCCCAGCACCATGACAAAAGGTGAGGGCTAAAGTCACAGGGATTTGAGTCTGGGAGCCGAGTAGGAGAAACAATGGCAACTTTTGAGGTGAAAAATTAAGTTAGTGTTTGAGGCTGGGGTATAGATCAATGATAAAGTGTTTGCCTGAACATGCAGAAAACCCTGGATTGGATCCCCATCACCAGAAAAAAAGAAAGAAAGAAAGAAAGAAAGGAAGGAAGGAAGGAAGGAAGAAAGAAAGAAAGAAATAAACCTGGTGTGGCTGGAGCAGAGCGAGCAGAGGAAAATGGATGGGGAGTTGGGAAGCAGACATGTGTCGCCTGTAAGCGAGTGCACTATTATTCCCAGGGAGTGATTTACAATATTCAAAGAATGATTTGCAAACAGCTGCACAGGATGTCAGTGAGCTGCAGGAGCCTGGGCTACTGGGGTCACAAAGACCATTCCATTATGCCACTAGATCCCCTTTCACCTGCACCTCCACAGATGCTTGGCTGATCAAAGCAAAGCGGTGCAAGTAGGATGCAGAGACTTCTGCACTGCACTTGTCAAGGTCTTTGTATCCCTGTGGGTGGGCTGGATGCTTTGTTCTTTTGGTTTGTTTCTATTCCATTGAGTGTGGCAAACTAGAACCTAGAACACAGCCCTTTCCATTTCAATGACCTGCTTTCTCCTTCGGAGACATGCTCTCTCGATACAGCCCAGGCTGGTCGGAAACTCGGTCTTCCTGTTCTAGCTTGCTAAGTACTGGGATCACGAACAGGTGCTGCCCCACCCAACTCGCTTTAGTTCACATTTCATTCCATTTTAGACAGGGTCTCATGTAGCCTACGAAGGCCAGCTTCTAACTTACTATGTAACCTAGGCTGCCCTTGGATCCCGGATCAGCCTGCCTCCCCTTCAGGCCTGTGCCATTACTCCTGGGTCTTTTAACTAATTAAGAAACAAAAAAAAACCAGAAAAAAACCCCACAACTTTTTGTTTTTGAGACAGATGTCATGTGTTCCAGGCTGGCCTGGAACTTCCAATATGATGGAGAATGACCTCGTCACCCTTCTCTTCCTGCCCCCACCCCCTAAGTGCTGGTTTGACCGGACTTATCACTGTGCCCACTTTATGCACTGGTGAGGATGGAAACCCAGGGCTTTGTGTATGCTGGGCAATCACTCCACCAATTGAGCCATATTCCTGGCCCACATTAAAACAACAACAAAAAACTTTGGAATCTATCAAAATGCTTATATAATATTTTCATCTCCAATATCATGATCGCTTCAGAGAACAAGGCAAATACTCTCTAAAAGATTTATGAAAAAGTAAATCATAGAATTCCATTCAATTTTTAACTATGTGTAATATTTATGAGTCTACAAATTGCAAATGGAAAAAAAAGAAAAGGAAAAGGCAATAAAAGTGATTTGTTTCCCCGTGGGAAGCTGCTCTTCTGAAGTCATGCTTGCCCCATTGGCTCCTTAGGGCCTTGACAGCCTCCTACGTAGACATTTTCAGGTTAAGAATGACTCTCCTGGCTTAAATGTGAACAAATGACTTTAATTTTGACAGTTTTACCGGATAATTGAAGATCTAACGCTTAGCCAGACACAGAAAAAAAAAAGGACTCTTTAAACTGACAGGAGGCTGAGGAGGTGGCTTCGTTGGTGGAGCCCAGCTCCGCACAAACTGATTGCGGTGACACACACCTGTGATCCCAACATTCAGAAGGTAGAGGACAGAGGGTCAGAGGTTCGAGGTCATCCTTGGCTCTACAGGGAATTCAGGACCAGCCTGGCCTAGAGAGCTTAAAAATAAAGAATCTAAAAGAACTAAACAAAGTCTCAAGGTCTCAAGACTGGAAGATGGTTTCGTGGTTAAGGGCACATTCTGCTTTTTACAGGACCCAATTTGGCATCCCCCAACTCTGGGCATCTGACTACTGCCTGTAACCCCAACAAGGAGATCTGACACCCTCTTGTGGACCCCAAAGGCATCTGAGCTCACACATCCAAGGGCCTCCACACACATACACATCCACTCCCCAAAGAAAAACAAACAAACAAAAAAACAAAAGAAAGAAATTTTAAAGAAAGTCTTGGGATTTCAGGTAAGAAATACAGAAACTGCCCTCACTCTCAGCACATTTCCAGCATGCTTCCCCACCCTTAAAGTTGTTTGTAGGCCAGTATGATGCTCTTTGCTAACTTAGAAAAGTCAACACATGTGAGGACAATAATCCTAACAAACCATTTGGGGATGCTGACTAACCATCACCTCGTCCAGTTCAAAATAGGCCTCAAAGGAGATATGCGTGTATTGCTCATGTCCTCTGCCCAGACTTATGCTCATTGACAAATGATCAATGACAAGTGGTAAACCAATGGCCAAGATGAAAGTTCAACAGAAAAATGTTGAGGGCTAGGGGAGTAGGGTAGAGTACTTCCCTAGCCCATAGAAGGGCCCACACAAGTACTGAAAGGATCACTATATCTTTCCATTTCACAACAAAATATGTCATTATTTGGCACCAGAAAAACAATATATATATATATATATATGTTTATATTTTATTCATTATCATTATTATTACTATGAGTGTATGGTATGTGTATGTAGGTGTTTGTGTGGAGGTCAGAGTATAACTTTTTGGAGTTGGTTGTCTCCTTTCACCTTTTTATGGTTGCTAGGGCTTAAACTCAGGCCAACAGTCTCTCTTGCAAAGGGCCTTTACCTACTATTAGGTGTTTTTTACAGTGTGCCTCTTGGCGGTTGATCCTTAGGCCTACCAGACTAATCAGCATCACTATCTGGACACTGCTACAGTTTTCATTGATATATGAACATGCCCGTTCTTACCACTATCGCCATCAGGAATGAAAACCTTAGCCTGCAGACCCAGCCCAAGCCTCTGCTCTCCCGGCACAGGATGACCAACCACATTTAAGTGGAGCTGTCTGTGGAAATGCTGACCGAGCTGAGGAGGTGTTCAGATGCTTTCAACAGCAAGCATAGTACTTATCTGGAGCGCCACTAATTCTCAGTGTCTTTATTTCCCCGAATACCTTCTTCTTGTTCTTCATATTAAAATAAAAATCCCCTCTTTGGGCTGACGAGGGAGGAGGACTTGATCGGGGGAGGGGGAGGGAAATGGGAGGCGGTGGCGGGGAGGAGGCAGAAATCTTTAATAAATAAATAAAAAATAAAATAAAATAAAATAAAATAAAAATCCCGCCTTTTCAGTTTGCATGCTCTTCTGTTCGACGATCCCGGCAGGGTTGGCCACCAAGAATGCTCGGGATGTTGTCTTTCTGATCTGGTCTGTTTTTTCCCTTAGCCATGCGTTACCTGTACCGGTTTCCTTTTCCTCTCTTTCTTTCCCCTCAGAAGCATTTTGCCCTCATTCATTGTCATACTCCAGTAGGAAATACCCAGGGTCGCACCCACTTGGTCAGAATAACCTTGATCCTGTCCTGACCACAAAATAGGACTGAAATCGCTTGTTTTCACCAAAGTCTGGAACCAGAGGATTAACTGGAAAAATTTCTAAATGATTATGACATCATTTGTTTGGACATTTCATGATCTACATTTTCTAAAACTAAAAGCAAATAGAAAATTCACTGGCAACTATCTGGCTAACATGGTATACTCCGTATTAATTTGATTTCAAGGAAACACTTGAAAATTCCATAAAATACAAAGACTAGGCATCTAAACTTCAGTAAAGAGGCCTAAAAGCTGGAATTACACTAGGAAAGAGTCCTGCTTTGTGAGAAGAGATATGGAAGATAGTCAACTCTGGCACACCATGAAAGAGGCCATCACAGCTCAAATCAAATTTTGTTAGTATGGGATTATCCATTCCATTAGGGATTTGAACTCAGACAGAACTGTACATTTTTGCTCATTCTTATTCTCAAAATAATAATATCCCCATCTTTGAGCCAATTTTATTTCAAATTCTTTCTAGCTAAGACTGCTATAAGCTATAATACCCAGCAAAGAAATGGCAACGTATATTGCTATTTTTGTCGTGCGACCCCCAGTGATCTTCCCTTTTGATTTCATTTTTATTTAAATTGTGACAGGACAGAAAAAGATATTGAATTTCTCTGTCATTCCTAGCCCATGATCCATGTTAAATTGTTTTTGTCCCCCACTCAGTGAAAAATTTTTGCATGACCCACATTTTTAACACAGAATTTTACATAATGAAGCATGGCTTCCTAACAGAACTTGAAGAAAAGCGAGAAAAGCCCTGACGTTGTTGCTATAATTACTTGAACATCCTCTGTGTAAACAATAGAATTATTCCTAATGTTTCCTCAAGTAGGCCGTTTTTCTTGGGAGGAGCCCGCTAACAGCAAAGTATATGCATTTAGGGAAAAATTTATCTATGTTTGTGTTCATTATGATAACAGTATACACTCCTCTGCAGAATTCAGGCCCATGGCATCCATTGTAAAACCCTCTTGTGACAGTGCTAGCCAATCCTTTTGCGAGCAGAGTGAAAGGGTTAGGGAAGGCTCTCTGTAATCCAGCGGGAGACTAGTTACCGATGAATTAGTGTTTTCCTTGCTTCGATGCTTGTTTAGAGCTGAGGTCAAAATGAGACACTCAGAAGCTGCTTTAGTCTGGGCTCTGCAGAACAGACTCAGAGCTTCAGACTGGAAAGCGGTGAGGTAACTGTGGAGGTGAGCCCAGGAAGCCTGGGAGACAGAGGGAGCAGGTTACACAAGCCAAGATGTCACAAAAAACGATGCGCTAGTGAGAAAATAATCAGTGAGCAAATGAAGCTAAGCTTCCAAACCGTCTCACTGAGGACGAGATAGCTGAAACACTTAGCCACAGACTTTGGTCCCTCGCTGGTTAAGGGCTTCCCCTGGAGGTGATAAATCTCGGGATTTCCTGGACAGCCTGCCTGGTCACAAGATGGGCAGCTCTGAAGGTATTTAAAGAAGCCACAGGCAGACGGAGAGACACTGGCAGTTGCCTGAGGGAAGAGCTGTCTGCAGGTGCCAGACAATCTTTTCCAATCACCACAGATGACCCCGAAATGGGTCAAGATGTGGGGAAGGAAATTTTTGGTGTGTGCCAAGTTGGCTAGGCCGTGCAGACTCATTAGGAGAGCCAAGATCTGGTCTCTGGAGCATCATGATGAGTGCTGTTTGTCCTGGCCCAGGCCTATCATAAACACTTGAGACGAGTGAAGCACCCTAGGTGAAATTACCCAGCGTTTCCTTTAACACTGTGGACCGGTGCCTCCGGAGCTATTTTTAGATGCAGCCTCTGCTGTTTCATGCTGTGGTTTGAGAGGAAGCACATACAAGCATAATTTGTTCTAACTCTGGGGTTTCATTTGAAACATCTGAAGGGCTTTGGAGGAAAATACAGATGCGCAGGCACCACCCACCCAAGATAGAATCTCTTTGCTCCCCAACAAGTGAGTGGATGAAAAGTACAGATAAGAATGCAAGACCATTTTATTCGGTTGGGAAATGGTTGTTATTTGGAGGAAAATGGGTGGACCTGGAGATCATCACGCTAAGTGAAATAAACCAGACTCAGGAAGACAAATATCTGTTTTCTATCACATGTGGACTTTGGAGTGAAACAGGGATGAAAGTAGTGCATGAAAGTGGAAGGGCTACTATGTGGAGAAAAGAAGGGGGAGATGAAAAATAATGGGGAAGAAATGCAAAACATTTCCTGTTTTCTCTTATCTGGAGAATATACATTTAAATATATACATAGACGTGTGACTTAAATGTAGAAGGAGGACCATAGAGAGGAGCAGAAGGGATGAGAGAAGGCTGTGGAAAAGCTGAATAAGAGCAAGGAACAACGAAATATATGTAACATGTCATTTTAAAAATTATTTTTCTCATATACTACATCCCAACCTTAGCTTCCCTTCCTTCTTCCCCAGACCCATGCCCTGTCTGTCTCTCCTCAGAAAAGAGCAGGCCTTCCAGGGACATTAACCAAATATGAAATAACAACCTACAATAAGAGAAGGCACATACAATCACATCAAGGCTGGACGAGGCAACCAGGTAAGAGGAAAAGGGTCCCTTAAGTAGGCAAAAGAATCATTGGCCACCCCCAGTCCCACTGTTAGGAATCCCACAAGAACACCAAGCTACTCAGCCATAACATATATGCAGAGGTTCTGGGTCAGACTCCAACAGAGTCCCCGATCTCTGCAAGCTCCCATGAGTCCTGGTCAATTGATTCTGTGGGCCAAACATGTCATTTTTTCAAAGATAGATTCAAACTATGTATCCCTGGCCTGGAACTCAGAGATCTGCCTGTCTTTGCCTAAATGCTTCTCCACCAAAATTCATTTTAAAAAAAACAATGAAATAGGACTTCTAGGATTGAAGCCAAGGCTGTGTGTGTGTGTGTGTGTGTGTGTGCATGTGATGTGTGCATTAACTCTCCAGATGATTCTGCTATATGGCCAAAGCTGACACTGTCAGGTAATGAAGGGAATATAACTGGAACACTGGGTTCAAGCAGCCTGGGTGTAAAAGGAGCAGCAGGTCGCTTCCCACTGCCTGGCTCCCCGGCTAGTTTTACACCCGAAATAATTACATGGAAACTGTATTCATTTAAACACTGTCTGGCCCATTAGTTCTAACCTCTTACTGGCTAGCTCTCACATCTTGATTAACCTATATCTAGTAATCTGTGTATCACCACAGGGTTGTGGCTTACCGGGAAAGATCCTAACCTATGTCCATCTCAGGCTGGAGCTTCATGGCATCTGCATGACTTTACTTTCTTTCTCCCAGCATTCTGTTCGGTCTACTATGCCTATCTAAGCTGCTGTCCTATCAAAAGGCCAAGGCAGTTTCTTTATTAACCAATGAAAGTAACACATAGACAGAAGACCCTCCTATATCACCTACATTCACGGCCTCAGCAGTTCTACAGTTTTGAGTAATGCTCGTTCCTTGGAGCTCAGTTTCCCCTGTAGGAAAACAGGAGTACCATATCTATGTCACAGACTTCTTTGAGGAAAACATCTGCTCACAAGGCAGGCATGTACAATTATGTGTACATGCCTGCTCAGTGTCAGTTTTCACAGCTCCAGCCCTGAACACCTTGCTCTGAAAAGTGCCAGTGGGTCCCCATATACTGGCAAATGAAACGAATTCTCCCATGTAGATGGAGAGGGCGGTGGTGCGAGGACACAAAGCTAATTTTCTGTCAGGAGTAAATGTGCAAGAACGTAAGAGAGCAAACAAGGGGCTGAAAGGAAAACAAGAAAATCACTAATTGACTGAAATTCCGCAGTACAAAGAAAGGCTCCTTTTGGAATGTATTTAGCATGGCCTGACAGCCAGTCCCTGCCAACAGTAAGCAGAAACTGCAGAGTCAGGCCTTCTAAAAGGCATCCAAGTGGAGTTTAAGCCCCAACTGGAAAGACATGCAAGTACTGGGAAAATATTTTATTTTAATAGTAATTATTTCATTTAGTGTGTGTGTGCACGAGAGAGAAACAGAGACAGACACACAGAGAGACAGAGAGATGGAGATAGAAATAGATGAGAGAAAGAGCAAGCAAGCATGTGTTTGTGTGTATGTGGATCACATGGATATTCTCAGGCACATGTGCACAGGTGTGTATTTGTGTGTGAAGGCCAGAGATCAGTCTAGATGGGCAATCCCCAGGAGCTATCTATCATCCACTTTGGGTTTTGAGACAGGGTCTCTCACTGGGACTATGGCTCACCAATTAGGCGAGGCTGACTGCTCAGTAAACTCCAGGGATCCACCTGTCTCTGCTCCTCCAATGTTGGGTTTTTACACACGTGCTGGGATAGAACTCAAGTCTTTATGGTTTCATGTCATGTGGTTTATTGACTGAGCTTTCTCCTTAGTTCTTTACTTGAATGCTAATTTTATGTTTTTCTACTGGCTTCACAAGATCAGTTTCATTCACATATATAATATAATGCACTTTGAGCATATTCTCTCTCATAAACCTCAATCCCCTTCTTGACTTTCTTTCCACTTCATCTCTCATTAATCCTGGGCAGTTTCACATCTACTTTCGCGTCATCTGTACAATATGATTCTATGCATCAAGATAAAATTTAGAATCACCTTTCAACAAATGTTCAGTATAACACTCAAAGCAGCCATTTATGTATCAACTAGAGGATTGTTACTTTGGGATAGCATTATGTTCTTTCACTGGCAATGTTGGTTCCATAGTAGATTTAACAATTATCATATAGGGGCTGGAGAGATGGCTCAGTGGTTAAGAGCACTGACTGCTCTTCTAGAGGACCTGGGTTCAATTCCCAGCACCCATATGGCAGCTTACAAATGTCTGTAACTCCAGGATCCAGTACCCTCACACAGATATACATACAGGCTAAAACACCAATAAAATAATTAAAAAAATTACCAAATAGACTAAGTCAACACAGAGAATGAGCCATTGAGGTACACCTCAAGGTTTTCTCTGTCAACAAGTGCCAGCTTCTTGGGGTGGAGAGGTAGCTAAGTTAGTAGACTTTGTCTAAAGGAAACTCCAGAGGAAGTGAGCACAGGGGAAACTCACGGGATGATCCTTAGCACTGGATAAACCAGTCATTTTGGCACACACCTATAATTCCAGCACTAGGATGAGAAAGCAGGGAAATCAGGGGTTCAAGGTCATCCCCTGCTACGCACTGAGTCTGAGGCCAACCTGGTATTTAAAAATAACAATAATAAAAACAAAATGAATCAAGATCCCTCCCCCCAAATAACAAAAACCATGTGACACCCTTAATCTTTTCTTTTCTGATTCAGGAATGATAAGTTTGTCAAATTAGGAAAGAGTCAGAATTCTACAATCCTTTCGCTGCCATCAAGAATGTGAGTCCTCTTAATGGAGCCATTTTTATAAGGACAAGAGGTAGGAGCTTTTGGAGGGAGTGTAGCAAGAAGGAGCCTTGTACACAGGAGGTAGGGATGTTGACTGCTACAGCCATTGTGGAAAAGAGTGTGACATTTCATAAGAAATCCAAAACCAACTACCACATGAGTCAGCAATTCTTTTCTGGGTTTACATTGATGGGACATGAAGTCAGCCTGTCCCAGAGATAGCTCTTTCCTATATTCATTGGAACATCATTTACAATAACCAAGATGTGGGAACAAGTTGCCTTCATTATAGATGAATGGGCAAAAAAATTGATATCTATGTATATATGTAATATAATTATATGCAAACATTATTTAGCCTTAAAACCAGGGGACCTTGTCATTTGCAACACCATGAACAAAACTGGAGGACATTGTGCTAAGTGAACTAAGCCAGATACAGACAAAAATATATACAACGTTTCTCACATGTGGAATGTTTTAATTCTTTGAGAATTTCATACATGCATAGGAATTTTTGATTATATTCACCCCTTCCTCCCCACAATTTCTTCCAGATCTCCACACCCCTCAACTTCATGTTCTCTTTTTAAAATATATAACCAACTATACTAGTCAAGGTTTTCTAGAGGAGCAGAACTGATAGTATATCTATCTATCTATCTATCTATCTATCTATCTATCTATCTATCTATCTATCTATGGGATTTATTAGAATGGCTTATAGGCTGTCGACCAGCTAGTCCAACAATGACTGTCTCTTGGTGGAAAGGCCAAGAGTTGGGTAGTTGTTCATTTCATTAGGCAGGATATCCCAGCTGGTTTTCAGTATACTTTGGAGTTCCAAAGAAGTAGGCTCGAAAATCACTGAAGGAAAAATTCAGCATGACGATAGATGAACTTGCTAGCAGGAGTATGAGCAAGCTTGCTTTTTCCATGTTGTTTTAATAGGGCACCACCAGGAGGTGTGTCCCAGATCGCTTTTTAAGGTTTTTTATTGATTATGTATACAGTGTTCTATCTGCATGCATGCCTGCACTCCAGAAGAGAGCACCAGATTTCATTACAGATGGATGTAAGCTATCATGTAGTTGCTGGGAATTGAACTTAGAACCTCTGGAAGAGCAGTCAGTGCTCGTAACCCCTGAGCCATCTCTCCAGCCCCACCCCCCACTTTGTGTATGTGTCCCAGATTTAAAGCGGGACTTCTCACCTAGAATACGCCAACCAAGAAAATCTTCATAGATGTGCCCAGATGATTGGATTGTAGTTGTTCTAGATGTAGTCAAGTTGACAAACCCACCAAACTCAAATAATGCTGCCCATATACTCCTGGGTATGGGGCCATCCACTGGAGTGCCGATCTACCAGGGGCTACACCCTTGACTTTCCTTCTCCGGAAACAAGTAGTTGGGGGCTCATGACATGAGCTTCTCCCTACTTCATGCTCAAGTGTTGACTGACCTGATCTTGTGCAGGCAACCATAGCTACTGTTAGATCATGCATGTGGTGGACCTGTTTTGTCCATATGACACTATTTCATGGGGCTAGAGAGATGGCTCAGTGGTTGAGAACACTAGTTGCTATCAGAGGTCCAAGGCTCGATTCCCAGCACCCACATGGTAGTTCAGGGATCTGACACTTTCGTCTAGCCTCTGTGGGCACAGGCATGCATGTGAAGCACAGACAACCATATAGACAAAACACTCCCATGCATCACATAAACATAAAATGAAAACATGGTACACTGTCTTGTTCTGGCTTTCTCTCACTACGTCTATTTCAATATTTCTACCCTCTATTACCTTAAAATATTAAATACATGGAAACAGAAAGTAAAAAGGAGCAAAGGAAGATATAGACTAAAGGACTTAAAGTTGTAGTAATATAGAATGAGTAATCTGTGGAGCTAATGTCTAATATGGGGGATATAATTTGTAATATAATATTGTATTGTATAATTGAAATTTGCCAAGAAAGTAGATTTTAGGTGTTGTCACTATGCGAGAAAGAAGGTGAGTATGCATGAAATGGTGGATGTCACCATACTTGACTGTGTAATACTCACTTCACCGCATTGTCTACACACATAAACAGATATACAAATATATGGCTATCAAGATACCATGTTGTTTACCTCAAAGATATGGAATAAAATTAATTTCAAAAAAATTGCTAGCCTTCAAAAGGTAACCATCTTTCATAGGAACACAGAGGATAGAGTTAAGTAAAAGTAGAGTTCTTACATAGGAGCTAGGCAAGCCAATCCAAATTTAAAAAAAAAACAACCCTTACAGTGCAGTCTAAAGTTTCCATATAATATCTATTTGTATTTTAAACCAAGTATAGTAAGTGCATTGTTGTTGCATAAGCCAGATAATGGTTAGATTTCTGAAAATTGTTGCTGTTTACGTTGGAGCTTTTCATAGCAGATGAGAAAGCAAAACTGAAGGACAGTTAGATAAAAGGGGATTTATTGGAAGAATCGTTGGGCAACTCATTGCAAAGCAATCTCAGCAGGATGCTGATGTGATTGGTGGAAAGATGCTCACAGATACAATAAAGGAGTATTCTTTTTCTGATAGTAGGAGGTAGCGATATTTAGCTGCACACAACAGCTTCACAAAAGAGGAGACAGTACAGCTTGCATCTGTGGTCCCCAAGAGATCTTCAGGTGATGGCGAGCATAGAGTGAGAGTTTGGCTGACTTGGAGAAACACTCCTTCCCCCTTTCTTCATGGAAGCTTTATACTACTCTCTTAGCTCCTTTCAGTTATACCAGAGAGCCCAGGTATCTTCATGGCTACTTACCAGACATAAGAAATGAGCACAAGTTTGTGCACGTGACCCCTGCTTGCCATAAGACTGATGATATTGAAGATTAATGTATTACCCTTTTTTGGATCTGGGCCTTCGTATTGGCCTGAGGTTCACGCCACCCTCCTAGAATGGAGGATGGGAGCAGTAAGCCAAGTCTCAGGGAAGCAAGACACAGGATTACCCTGGGAAGCTCAGGGACAAGATGGTGATGCCCCTGTCCTCAAGACTCTGCTTCACTTTTATCTCAACTTCTCTCTGCAGGTTGCAGCCATGATACATGTTTGTGTGAGTGCATGTGCTTATACATGCATATGTATGTGTGAATGTGGAGATCAGGTGGTTGGGATCCTCCACTATCACTCTGCATCCTGATTTTTGAGACAGGGCCTCTCAGTGAACCTGGAGCTCATTGATTTGACTGGGATATTTGTCTTAGCTACTTTTCAGTTGCCATGGCAAAACACCCATGACAAAAGCAACTTATATAAAAAAAAACTGTTTAATTTGGGGTTCATGGTTCCAAATGTTAACATTCATGACTATCATGGTAGGAAACATGCCAACAGGCAGGCGGGCAGGTAGGCAGGCAGTTTTGGAGCGAGAGTAGTAGCTGCCAGGTCACATCTTGGGGCACACTCATGAAGCAGAGAGAATGAGCTAAGGTAGGAAGGTTATGGGCTTTTGAAACTTCAAAGTCCAGCCATAGTGACACATTTTTCTGCAGCAAGGCCACACCTTCTAATCATTCCCAACCAGTTTCACTGACTGTGGACCAAGCATCCAAACATATGAGCGCATGGGGGTCATTGTCATTCAAACCACCCCAGCAGCTGGCCAAATGAATGCCATCGATCTGACTTCTCTGTCCCCCTCCCCCTCCTCCCAGGACTGCTGTCACAGACAAATGCTGCCCTTCCTGAACTCACGTTCTCATGCTCGTAGAGGAAACATTTACTCATTGAACTCTTTACAGGCCTCTTCCTCCTCCGCTTCTTCCATCTTGTGTTTGTCTTTTATTTCTGATATAGTATTTTTTATTTTTATTTTTTGTTTTTTTGAGACAGGGTTTCTCTGTGTAATAGCCCTTGCTGTCCTGGAACTAGCTCTTGTAGACCAGGCTGGCATCAGGCTCACAGATCCACCTGCGTCTGCTTCTCAAGTGCTGGGATTAAAGGTGCGCACCACAACTGCATGGCTCTGATACTGGTATTCTTGATGCCCAATGTTATTTTCTTTTTGGCATTGCCATATATGGATATTATGCATTTTAAGCATGTTCACCACCCAAATCTTCTCTTGCCCCCTCACGCTCTTGGGGATCCCTTTTCCCTTCCATGCATTTTTGTCTGTGTGTTTTAATAAAATACTAAATTTTATGAGGACTTATAGGAACATGAATGAATAGTTGTCTTAGTTAGGGTTTCTATCGCTGTGAAGAGACACCATGAACACAGCAACTCTTGTAAAGGAAAACACGTAATTGAGAGTGGCTTACAGTTCAGAGATGTTCCCGGCCACTTACCCCGGAAATAATCACACTCTGTCATTTGTTGTACATTTTTGGAAGTTGTTTGATTACATTTCTTGCTTATTCAAGTAATATTGTTTCCCTTCTCAGATCTTCAATGGGGTTGAAGACTAGATAGTTGTTACTTTGATCTCATGATTAGGCCAAGTTATTTATTATACAAGACTTAAACTCATTAGGATTGGATAATTATTGAAAATATTTGTTCTTATTGTATATAATTTTGTATTAGACTTAGAACTCTCTTATTTAAACAAAAGGGGGAGGTGCTGTAGAAATTCCTACCTCCAGTAGTCCATTTTCATCATGGTGGGATGTGGCAGCATGCAGGCAGACATTGTGCTGGAGATGGAGCAGAGAGGTCTACGTTTTGATCCACAGGCAACAGAAATAAACTGAGACACTGGATATAGTTTGAACATATGTGAAACCTCAAAACTTTGCTCCACAGTGACACAGTTCCCCCAACAAGGCCATACCTACTCCAACAAAGTCACACCTTCTAATAGTACTGCTTCCCCCCCACCACCATGAGCTTATGGGGGCAAATTCATTCAAACTACCACATTCGTTTACAGGAGCCTTGGCAATATACCAGTGACTACACTAGAAAATGCCTTCCATTCCCCCAGCCACCATTAACTGCCTCTATACATCTTCATAGATGAGTGGGGCCTTGTGAGCCTCCTTTCCTTTCTGGCTCCATTCTTATGACATGTCCAGAAGATGCAAGTTCACAGAGACAGAAAAACTAACAAACAAACAAAAACAAACACTAGTGACTGCCAGGGTCTGGTAGAGTAGTATAGAAAGAAGTCTATCTTGGAAACTGAAAGTCCAGTGTTCAATAGTCCCATTTGCTGAGTCTCTGGTGGGGAACGCATGGTAGATGACATCATGGCAGGATTACATGTGAGAGGATCACATGGCAAGGCAGGAAGCCAGAGGCACTACTGGGGGTGGGGGCTAGGCTCACTCATTTGTAACAACTCATTGCTATGTGAACTTACCTTGATTTCTACAGAGGCCTCACTTCTAGTACCCTAACCTATATAGTAGGTCTCTCCTCTTTTGTTTTTTAAATTTTATTTATATGTGTGTGTGTATGTGTGCACCTGATTGCCCAGATTGCACCAAATTTATGCACATTTATTTATTTAGCCTCAGAGGCTAGAAGAGAGCATCAGATCCCTTGCAGTTGGCGTTAGAGGCAGTTGTGAGCTGCCCAATGCGGTGGCTGGAAGCTATACTCAGGTCCTCTAAGAGAACAGTATGTGCTCTAACAACTGAGCCATCTCTTCAGTTCCAGGTCGCACCTCTTTTTTTTTTTTTAAGGTCGCACTCTTAAATCAGTAGTTTTCCCACCCAAGTACTAGCCAGGCCCGACCCTGTTTAGCTTCCAAGATCAGACGAGTTCAGGAGAGTTCATGGTGGTATGGCCACAGACTAAGAGGAACATGCATGGATCCCCCTAAGAAGGAGAAATAGTTAAGATCTCCTGGGTAAACTGGGGGCAGGGGGAAAGAGGGGAAGGGAAGAGGGATGAGAACATGGGGGAATGGGGTAGTTATATTGAGGGAGGGTGAGAGAGCAATGAAAGAAATTTCGTTTTTTTATTATTATTTTTATTGAGCTCTATATTTTTCTCTGCTCCCCTCCCTACCTCTCCCCTCCTCTTCAATCCTCTCCCAAGGTTCTTATGCTCCCAATTTTACTCAGGAAATCTTGTCTTTTTTTACTTCCATGTAGGTTAAATCCATGTATGTCTGTCTTAGGGTCCTCATTGTTGTCTAGGTTCTCTGGGATTGTGATTTGTGGACTGTTTTTTTTAATTTATGTTTAAAAACCACTTATGAGCGAGTCCATGTGATAATTGTCTTTCTGTATCTGAGTTACCTCACTTAAAATGATGTTTTCTAGCTCCATCCATTTGCCTGCAAAATTTAGGATGTCATTTTTTTCTGCTGTGTAGTACTCCATTGTGTAAATGTACCACATTTTCCTCTTGAAGCTGAAAAACCTCTGTAAAGCAAAAAACACGGTCAACAAGACAAAACGACAGCCTACAGAATGGGAAAAGATCTTCACTAACCCCACATCAGACAGAGGTCTAATCTCCAAAATATACAAAGAACTCAAGAAATTAGTCATCAAAAGAACAAATAATCCAATAAAAAATGGAGTACAGACCTAAACAGAAAACTCTCAACAGAGGAATCTAAAATGGCTGAAAGACATTTAAGGAAATGTTCAACATCCTTAGTCATCAGAGAAATGCAAATCAAAACAACTCTGAGATTCCATTTTACACCTGTAAGAATGGCCAAGTTAAAAAACACTGATGACAACTTATACTGGAGAGGTTTTGGGGTAAAGGGAACACTTCTGCATTGCTGGTGGGAATGCAAGCTGGTACAACCCCTTTGGATATCAGTGTGGTGATTTCTCAGAAAATTAGAAAACAACCTTCCTCAAGACCCAGTAATACCACTTTTGGGTATATATACAAAGGATGCTCAATTGTGTCACAAAGACATTTGCTCAATTATGTCCATAGCAGCATTGTTTGTCATAGCCAGAACCTGGAAACAACCTAAATGCCCTTCGACTGAAGAATGGATAATGAAAGAAATTTCTTAATAGAGAGAGTCATTATCAGGTTAGGGAGAAACCTAATGCTAGGGAAACACCCTGGAATCCACAAGAATGAGCCCAGCTAAGACTCCTAGCAACAGTGGAGAGGGTGACTGAACTGCCTCCTGTAATCAGACTGGTGACTGCCCTAACTGTCATCATAGAACCTTCATCCAGTAACTGATGGAAGCAGATGCAGAGATCCACAGCCAAGTACTCAGCCGAACTCTTGGAGCTGAAGAGAGGGAGGGATTATGATGGGGACACCCACAGAGACAGCTGACCTGAGCTAGTGGGAGCTCATGGACTCTGGACTGACAGCTGGGGAGTCTGCATCAAACCGAACTAGGCCCTCTGAATGTGGGGGACACTTGTGTGGCTTGATCTGTTTATGGAGCCACTAGCAGTTGAACCAGGATTTATTCCTAGTGCATAAAGTGACTTTTTGGAGCCCATTCCCTGTAGTGGGATACCTTGCTCAGACTTGATGTGAGGGGAGGGTTTTGGTTCTGCCTCAACTTGATATGCTAGACTTTGTTGACTCTTCATGGGAGGCTTTACTCTCTCTGAGGCGTGGATGCCGGTTGGGTGGGAGGGAGTAGGAGGAGTAGATGGGGGAGGGAGGGAGTGGATGGAAGGGGAACTGTGCTTGGTATGTCAAAAGGAATTAAGAAAAAAATAATCATTTAAAAAAAGCACTGATTCTCAACCTCTGGGTTGTGGGGGCTGCCTAAGCCATTGGGAAATACAGATATTTACATTAGGATTCATAACCACAGCAAATTATAGTTATGAAGTCGCAAGGAAAATAATTTTATAGTTGGGGGGGTCACCACAACATGAGGAACTGTATTAAAGGCTCACAATATTAAGAAGGTTGAGAACCACTGTCTTAAATGCTTATTCTCTTCCATGCTATAACACTGAAGACAGATCCTCTGTTACATGTATCCATGGGAAACAAACCACAATTCTAACCCTAGCGATTCAGTTCTTTCCGTGGTGATGGAACTATTCCAAAATTATGGTAATGGTTTCAGTGTTAATCCACTTTACTGGTGTGGTGAGAATGGCCTCCATAGGTTCATATACTTGAATACTGGGTCCCCAGTTCGTGGAATTGTGTGGGAAGGGTTAGGAGGTGAGGCCTTGTTGGAGGAAGTGTATCACTGGGGGAGGACTGTGAGTTTCAAAGGCCCCTATCATTCTCATGCAGCTATCTCTTTGCCTTGTGGATCAGATGCCATGTTCCCCACCATGACGGTCATGGATTTACCCTCTGAACCTGTAAATCTTCAATAAACTCTTTCTGCTGGAAGTTTCCCAGCCGTGATGCTTTGTCACAGCAGCATAAAGGTAACCCAGACAAGTAGCCTAACAATACCACAGAGGAGTGAACATACTAAGAACAAAAGTTATTTTCCTCGTTATTCTGGAGACCGGGAAGTCCATGATCAAGAGTAGAGTAGGTTTGGTTGTCTGCTGAGAAAACCATCCTCTAGATGATGGTTTTATTGGGACTACATGGCAGAAGTAAAGAGGGAAAGAGCGCCCAGATGCTGTGTGAAACCTCTATCACAATGGCACTAAACCCACTGATAATGGAGGGCCTCTCACAGATCTATTTCCCCCTCTCACCCTGGGTGTGTGTGTGTGTGTGTGTGTGTGTGTGTGTGTAGACACATATGTCCAGGTGAAAGGACAAATTGCAGGTATTGGTTCTCTCCTTCCATCACATACTTTCCAAGGCTTGAACTCAGACTATCAGGCTCGGTGGCAAGTAGGTTTACCTGCTGAGATATCTTATGGACCTCTAATCACTTTTTAAAAAAAAATAGATATATTTTTTTACATCCTGGCTACAATTTCCCTTCCCTCCTCTCCTCCCAGTCCCTCCCCCACAGCCCCCCTCTGTTCTCACCCCCAAATCCACTCCTCGGCTGTTTCTGTTTAGGAAAGGGTAGGTCTCCCATGAGTATCATCAAAACTTGGCGTATCAAGTTGCACTAAGACTAAGCACCTCAGCCAGGTGGTGGTGGTGGTGGTGGTGGTGGTGCATGCCTTTAATCCCAGCACACAGAAGGCAGAGACAGGCAGATCTCTGTGAGTTCGAAGGCAGCCTGGCCTACAAGAGCTAGTTACCAGGACAGGCTCCAAATCTACAGAGAAACCCTGTCTCAAAAAAAACAAAAACCAAACCAAAACAAAACAAAATGAAAGATAACCTTCTCCCCATGTGTTAAGGCTGGTCAAGGTGACCCAGAATGAGGAGTAGGGTCCCTAAAGCTAGTAAAAGAATCAGAGACAGCCCTTGTCCCTGCTGTTAGGAGTCCCACAAGGGGACCAAGCATATGTGTAACATATATGTGACTTTAACAACTGTAACATATATGCAGAGGGCCTAGGTCAGTCTCATGCAGCCTCCCTGGTTGACGGTTCAGTCTGTATAAGCCCCAAAGAGCCTAGGTTAGTTTATTCTATGGGTTTTCTTATGGAGTTCGTGACCTCTCTGGTTCCTACAATCCTTGTCCCCCTTCTTCTGCAGGATTCCCTGGACTCCACTAATGTTTGGCTATGGGTCTACATCTGTTTCCATCAACTGATGGAAGCTGGATGAAGCCTCTCTGATGACAGTTGGGCTAGGAACCCAATCTGGTCACAGGAGATGACCAGTTCAGGCACCCTCTCTGCTATTGCTAGGAGTCTTAGCTGGGATCATCTTTGTGAATTCCTGAGCGATTCCCTTGTGCCAGGTTTTCACCAGACTCTGAGATGTCCCCCGTTTTCCAGCAGTCTCTTTTAGTACTCTGGTCACTTCTTGAAAGCTCTGCTCCTTAGTCTACCCATCAAAGTACTAACCACACTCGACTCTGCTCAGTTTCTGAGTTAGGTGAGATTGGACACGGTCATGATGATAACTACGGCTGGAGACCCCATTACTTCATCCTGTTACTGTGGCCATTAAGCTTTAACACCTGAATTTTACATGGAAAACATCCAGCGTTGCATAAGTATGCATATACTAAACAGAATACTAACATTTACTACTCCAGTGACAAAGAGTTTGGTAAGAAAATTCTCTCTCCAATTCTTTCTCCATAATGTCGTTCTTTAAAAAAAGAAAGAGGTGAGATGACTCAGCACATAAGTCAGTCTGGAAGCCTGAGCTCAGTCCCTGGAACCCACGCAAAACTAGAAGGAAAGAATTTCTCAGAGCTTAAGGATAGAGGTAAACGAGGCACAGATCCTCACTGCCATCCTCAGCAACCTGAGGGAACCTCAACTCAGTCAAAAACAAGGATTCATGACTTCAATTTCAGCACAAGCCAGTTTGTGAAGCAGGCAGGCCTGGAGATTTTATTAAAGATTTTATATATATATATAAATTTTAGAGACAGGGTTTCTCCTTGTCCTGGAACTCACAGTGTAGACCACGTTGGCCTCAAACTCACAGAGATCCACCTGCTTCTACCTCCTGAGTGCTGGGATTAAAGACGTGTGCCAAGATGCCCTGTTGCAGGGAGGCCACTTGTTGGTTCCCGGTTGCTCAACCCTGAAATAACCACACAGAAACTGTATTAATTAAATCACTGCTTGGCCCATTAGCTATAGCTTCTTATTGGCTAACTCTTACATATTAATTTAACCCATCTCCATTAATCTGTGTATCACCACTAGGCTGTGGCTTACTGGGTATAGTTCCATCCGGCTCCAGTGGGACTACATGGATTCTTTTTGTGTATCACCTTCCTTCCCTCAGCATTCAGTTTAGTTTTTCCTGCCTAGCTCTGTTCCCCTATATCTCTGCTATAGGCCCAAAGCATTTTCTTTATTTATTAACCAATAAAAGCAGCACATGGACAGAAGGATCTCCCACACCAATGCTCGACAAGTGATTTTAATATAGGCTTAAGCATGAACGTTGAAAGAAAAAGCCTCTTAGAGGAAGATCAGACACATCCAAGTACAGGCTCCCTAAAGGAGAGTCACAGTTCATTGTTTTACAATCATCACATACAGGGGTTTTGTATGAAGTTGCTAAGGGATTATTTGGTGGGTGATTCACAAATCACCAATGGAATTGCAATAGATGAGGAAAAAGTCTAACTCTTGGGGATAGAGGGCAGTAGGATACCTTTACTATAAACGCTTTAGTTTGAGATGCTCCAGCAATGTCTCAGGAAAGGAATAAGGCTCTACCCAAGGTCATATACATTCGTTGGATCTTTGTGACTTCAACATAGAATATCTACATATGGAAACAATACTCTGGGTTGGCATCCTTTTGTTGTTAGTGTGCTGGTTTCTAAACTGCCAAGAGGCTTTAACGAGACTCTAGGACAATGGGCCTCTCTTTCTTAAGTCCCATAATTTCTATATCTTTCTATCCTGACTCAGGCTCCACAAAGCTGTGCTCTGATCTCCACACCAATGTTGTGGCACAAGCACAAGCACAGATCATGTAAGCACATTAACAACAAACAAATACTTTTTAAGAAAACCATATAACTAAAAAAATTGAGAACTCGGTAGTTTCTGGGCAAAGTTTAGAAAGTAACAGAGGAAGAGAAGTGCATGAATACCCCTTCAGCAAACCAGGCACACACCTGGAGCCCGTGGGCAGAGACGAGGTAATTTCATAGTTCAGAGTTCATTATACTTACCCGTGTTTGGGTATGTCTAAATGTACACCCTTGAGGCTTACCCCCAGCAACCAGTCAGGAGGATATCTTGGAATCACTAAAGCTTAGGAAACACTAATTGGAGTCATTGCTGTATTTAATAAGCACTAACTCTTTCTTTACCAGTGAGCGGCCAAAGGTGCTGTTGACAGTCCAGATCAGAGAAGAGATAAAAGCCCCAACATTGACTTTTTTAAACTTAAAACTTAATTTAAAATGTAAAGATTTATTCACCTTACTTCTCTGCGTGCATGTTTTGTCTGCATGCGTCTACATGCGCCACCTGCGTGCCTAGTGTCCACTGGAGTCAGAAGAAGGCACTGGATTCTCTGGAACTGGAATCACGAATGATTGTGAACCATCAGGTGTGTGCTAGGAATGGAAGCCAGGTCCTCTGCAAGAACAAGAAATGCTTTTAACCTCTGAGCCATCTCTTCACACCCCTGGGTTTTTTTCTTTAATGTTATTGGTGAGCTGGAGCTGGAGCTCAGTTGGAAGAATGCTTGCCTAGCACGCAAAAGGCTCTGGGTTCCATCCAATGCTATATTCCTGCAATCATTCTGAGGGTTGAGACAGGGGGGAGGAGGTGTTCAAGGTCACCTTTGGCTCCTAAAGGAGTTCTCGGTCACTCTCAGATACATGAGATTTTGTAAATAAATAAATAAAAATGAAAAGAAATGAGAAAAATGATAATGTTACTTGGACAAAAGACCTTAATTCTTTACCTTGCAGCTAATGATACCGACAAAGCGAGGCTTATTAACAAATGACAGTTACTCACAGTGAAAGTGGGCTATTGGCTGGAGGTGCAAAAGCAGTTACCTAGACCGATGTGCGTTGAACCTGCAAGTCTTCCTACGGGAGCCGCTGGGAAGATGCCGCTATCACTTTTCTGCAGTTGAAGATGCCGAAATTGGTGTGAATGCAATGAAAGCTGAGATGCAGGTGGAAATTCCGAGATAGTTTTGTCGTCTTGAAAGCCAATTACTTGCTCCAGTGCCGCATTTCCAGATTCAAGGTTTGAGGACAAATTTTTACCGCCTGTGATCATGTGAGGGCTGGTAAATGCAGAACACATATTAGAAATAAAAGGAAAGACTAAGAAAAACAATCTAACACTGCTGCCAAAAATAGTCGGAAAGTTTCTTCTTTAAGCTGTGGGAGTATATAGGTTGCTTCAGCGAGATTTTTATGTTGCATTTGACTCCAGATGGTGAATTTTGACCCTGGTAAGTTACTATCAGAAAGGTCTATTGGGACAGCAACATCAGCTGCAGCAGAACCCTATACCCCAAACCATCGTGCACTTCCTCTGACTTTTGATTGCAAGTGAATGTCTATTATTTACTGCAAAATTGCAAATGTGTGGGGCAGTAATCAAAGACCATAATGCATTGCTATTTACTGCATCCATCATGCAGCGCTTCAGATTTGTTTTTATTCCTCCTGGTGTCCTTCAACCAGGATCTTCCAGTCCCATATCACCTTACCATACACACACACACACACACACACACACACACACACACACACACACACATAACGTTTCAATGTAAGTGATTCCATACAGTATTCTTTAGGAATCCATATATATGCTATAAAACTGTCTCAAAAATAAGCTGGGAGTTTGAGGGTTCAGCGATGAAGCGCTTGGTTCAAGGACTTAGGTTCAATTTCACAGCACTGAAAGATTAAAAAGGGGAAGAAAAGAAGTGAATAATAAGAGCTGGAAAGATGGCTCAGTGGTTAAAGGCTAGGCTCACAACCAAAGCCGTAAGAAGCAAGTAATAGAGAGGACTGACAACATTCAAGGAAGTGGCTACTGCAGGTGGTGGGGAGCGTGCAAAGGGGCCCTTAAAGCACTAGTTGTAACAGTTCTTCAGCTGTCTGATAGACAGCTATTTCTTTTATTATTCCACAAACTTTATATAAATAATGTGACCTTTTAAATTGTTTTTCTTTAGTCAGAGTAGCCCTATGTTACCCTGGTTGACTTGGAACTATCTATGTAGACTAGACTGGCCTTGAACTTACCGAACTCCGAACTCTGCTTGCTTCTATCTCTGAAGTGCTGGGATTAAAGGCATATATGGTCACACCTGACACCGTGACACTAAATTTGTTCTGTAAAATCAGAACAAGAATAATACAATATTTAATAAATAAAATATTTAACATTTAAAAATTTCAAATTTGATCATTTCATGTTTCTTAATTGCTAATATCTTTTAAATTTTATTTGCTTATTTGTGTGTGTATGTGTGTGTGTGTATGTGTGTGTGTATTGGTGCAAGTGCCAAAGCAGGTTGGAGGACAGCTTGTAGAAGTTGCTTCTCTTCTACCATGTGTGTTGTAGGGATGAACTCAGGTCATCAGGCAACTTGCTTGATGGTAACTGCCTTTACCTCCTGAGCCATTACTAGCCCAATTGCACCCTTTAAAATTCTCCGTTGGCATGCTAGACTGAGCTTCTGTATTTAGTAGGTCTGTGGCATGGCTTTGTTTTGCTTCTCATATTGTGCCTTTTTTTCCCTTCACTCAGGCTAGACTAGTGCTGTATTGCTGAGTCATATTCAAGGTATGCTTTGTTTTGGTTTAGGTAGAGAGATGAGCCCCCCTCTAGATAGCCAGAGCCGAGCCTTTCAGCAAGAGGCCAGGCTTCTGCCAGGCCTCAGAAAGGAGGAATTAGCTGTTTTGTCAAAGCTGAAACGCCTCATCTGCTCCACCCCTTCCTTCTGTGGATGAAGAAATGGAGATGCAGGGAAGTAGCTTTGAAAAAAAAAAGGACAATACCACATTTTTTTTTTTACATCATTATACCAGATGTAAAGGGAAAGTACAACAAAGAGCAGAACTCTTAAGCAATCTCCAGTCCTGCTGTACCGCCAGTTTAGGCCCGCCTTTCTCTTTCTGGGTCTGTGCATGCTGCTCTGCTCAGTGCTTGCTCCTAGCCCGGTTCCAGCAGTCCTGAGAGGATATTCTAGCTGTTGTTGGCCAAGCAACCTCGGGTTTCACTTCTTCCCCTATTGACCCCAACAGGTGTTGCATGAGTAATGTGCTCATGTTAGGTCGTAGACTCCCGAGTGACAGCACGACTCATCTACAGAGCACAGAGGCCTCGAATCTATAAATATGAATCTTGTGTTTGAGACAGACTCGTGCAGCCCAGGCTGGCCTTGAACTTCTACCATACTCGGTTTTATGTAATGCCGGGGATCAGACCCAGGGCTTCATGCATGCTTGGCAGGCGCTCTAGCCAATGAGTCCCAATCCCCGGCCCCAATTTCATCCTGCAAGAGCTCCATACACAACCCACATACCAGTGACCGGTGAAAGAAGGGTACGTCCCTCTTCCGTTCTCAACCCCCATTGTTTCTTTGCTAAGGGGAAATGAAAACTCTAAGTTAGCCTCCCCAGGCTCAGAACTGCAAAAACGAAGAGTTAGGTTCCAGTTATGAATCTGGTCTGCTCCAAAGTCCTTGTTATTTTCTCTGTAATCCACTGACTACGAGCCCTGTTGCCCTCGTCATTCTGTTTAATCTCGTTTCCAGCGATTCATTTGGAGTAATTTAGTCATTCATGCTTCTCTGAAAATACGGTTGTCAGATTAAACACGAAGCAATATTTGGGGCATATTTATACCCCAAATCATTTGTCATTTACTTGAAATTTAAAATTAATTTTTAAAAATTTTTTATTGAAAAAATTTGCTCCTCCTCCCTGCCTCCCATTTCCCTCCCCCTCCTCCCACTCCTCTCCCCCTCCCCCCACTCCTTTCCCCCTCCCCCCACTCCTCTCCTCCTCCCCCCACTCTGTTCCCCCTCCCTCTCCAGTCTGAAAAGCAGTCCGGATTCCCTGCCCTATGGGAAGTCCAAGGTCCTCCCCCCTGCATCCAGGTCCAGGAAGGTGAGCATTAACTACACATTTAGTTTTTCTTTTTGAGACAGGGTTTCACAGCGTAGGCCAGACTGTCCTTAAACTGAGTTCTGGGATTATAGGTCTCTACCACCACACTAGGCAAGAAATTCTCTCTCCCTCCCCACTCTCTCCTTTTTATTTCCCAGAGAAACAATGCCAAAGCCATGAATGTGGACAAGTTAATTTACAGTCATGAATGCTGTCACCGGCAGGAATAGCCTCAGTTTGCAAAAGACTTTAGCGGCAGGTATCACAATAGACTGCTATCAGTTTTGTGCCTGTCATTATGTTCGCTGAAGGACGTTTTTCCCTTGCACTGGGGGCATGGCCAGAAGGAAAATATTCAGCTAGTAGGCCGAAGCAGACGGTGGACAGAGCTGGTTGAATCTTACCGTTTTCCTATGACCAAGCTTTCAAATCTCACCTAGTCTCTGAATCACAGAGCCTTTGTAAGTCTCAAGAGTTACTGTGGCTTTGGTGAAGCATTTACCTAAGTATTCATTAATAAAAAAACATCAGGAATCAGATATTGGGGTAAGAACCTGAATGATCGGAGAAGCCACCAGTCACCTCCTCTTTCTCTCGTTCCTCAACCCAGAAGGCTTGAGATCCTCTCTCAGCCCCAACTTAACTACTTCCTGTCTCTTATCCATCCTCAATCCAAGACCACTGTGGTTAATTTTGGTCAGCTAGTGGCTAGCTTCACCTTCTGACTGAAATCAAGATATCACACAACATTTTGGTCCTGGGATAAGACTTCCACTGAGCAGCCAGAGAAAATCAGGAAATGGGGTCTTGTTGTACCAGCTCTTTCCCCCTTCAGTCTATTTCCATACTTTCCTGGAAGTTGGCCATATAGAACTGGGGTCCCCAGGTACAGGAAGTGCTCCCCAGCCTTTAACTGCAAGAGGATCAGCCAGTAATAGGGATCGGTGCTTTTAACATTTGTATGCTGATTTATTGTAGGCTCCCGAGGTAAACAGCGAGCAGTGTCTGTTATTTATTGTTATGTCAAGAGCCCCTAGAGATACACAGGGGACAGGAGAAAAATGCGAACCGCTTTTGTTCACTCTCCTTCCAAATGAATACACTATATATTTTGGTGTCATATACTTAGAGAAAAAAAAACACTCGTTTGTTAAAAACGGCTAAAGACAACAGATACTGAAGTGATTTGAACTTTGCAGTCAATAACCTACTAATATTTTTAGTTGAGCACATCTATTTATCTGACATTAAATTTCTAGCAAATGGTCACGCCAGGAGCTGCTGCTTTCCTTTCTATGTGCAGCCGAAATGGAATAAGAATCTGCTTGAGATGAAGAAATGTGTTCATAAAAAAGGTTTCTTTTTGAGTCAGAGCTGGCTGAGAAAGTGACTTTTGAAGCTAGTGTCAGCTGCCTTTTTGGCCAATTTCCAGTCTAAACAGTTGAGGTTGGAGACATCATTTGTCGGGTATTTGGATGCGGTAGAGCAAACAGCATGTCTGCAGCTTCTGAGCAAGCCTTGGGTATCACAGATATCTTCTTCCCCCATTAGTATACTTTCTAATTATTTCCTGCCCCTTTGCCTGACACGAGCGACAAACAGGCACCGGGTCTGTCAATTCAAAGCACACGTAGCCAATTGCAATACCACCCAGGCGCTGAGCTCTTTTCATTTGGCTCTAAGAAAGTCACAGCCTACACATTAATTGGCATTTGTTTACAGGAGGGGGAAATGATGGCTTTTGAAAGATATGACTCAGTGGAAACACTTCTCATCACACTGGCTTGCAAATAGAATTGCTGGGCTCCCTTTGGGTTGCATGGATGATCCCGGTGGGAGCCTGGGAGCCTTCCCAACAGAGTGTTAATTAAAGAGAGCCACCTCTTGCCACCGCTCTCACTGCTGCATCCTCCAGTCTCCTCTTTAATCAACAACATGTGTTGGATACCTACTTTTACCGCGAAGCCCTACAGCTACCGTGCCGATTTCAGAGGCCCCGGCAAGGGCAGGGTTGGATTGCGTGGCGTCAGCGTCAAAGCACCCGAACCTACGTTAAAGAGATGGCCTTTATACCTGCCATTGATGTGGGATAATTGAAACTTTCGGTGTAAACTGTGAATTCTGGGAAAGAGACAGATCTTGGCGTCTGGTCTTTGTACCTCAACATTTATTTGTTTCGAGACAGGGTTTCCTGTAGCTCGGGCTGGCCCCAAACTCACCAAGTAGTAGTCAAGCCTAGCCTTGAATTTCTGATCCTCCTGCTTCTCTTTCCCAAGTGCTGGACTCTCAGGCATGCACCACTGTTCCAGTTCATTATTTTTAAACCGCCCAGGTCTCTTAATGCTTCTCGAATGACACTGCTTTTCATTTCTTTTTTGAGATAGGGTCTTGTATAACCCAAGCGAATCCACTTGTAGGAGAAGATGAACTTCAACTTCTAATCTTCCTGCCTCTGACCCTCAAAAGTCTTGAGCCTGCAGGTGGGCACCTCCCCCTCCCCACCCCCACCCAGTGTATGTGGTGCTGGAGATCAAGACCCAGGCTTCTTGCATGCTAGGCGAGCACTCTACCAAATGGGCGACCTTCCCAGCTCTAGTAAAACTGATTTTCTTATTGGACAGGATGAAATAGATTTTGTTTGCCAACTAAATGCTGAAAAAGAAAAAAATCTCAATTTATTATTTTAAATTGTAGAGAGTTGTCTTCAGGAGCAAAATTCACTCCACCGTTCCCACTTGTGGCTGATGGTATGCTATACGTCTGTGGTGGAATCCTTGCTCAGCGGGCACAAGGCCCCGGGAGTCATCCCCAGAATCAGAAAATGAAGTTCTTGCTTGAGCTGAGGTGGTTGGGAATAGGGTTAGTATTCCTGGTTCTTCTCCATTTCTGGCACATGGAGTACACCGAGGACCAGGTGAGTGAGTATAAAAATGAATAAGAAACCATGCACATGTCATTAGGTGAATAAAAATATGCAGTGTGCCCTTCTTGCCTCTCCTGTATTGCACCTTTATAGCTTAAAGCCTGGATTGAATAACACTGAGGTTGTCGGTAGATTCATTGAGCTCAATTCTCACATACTCAATACACGGAGGACATAGGTTGCTGGCAAAACTTTGTATTTGTGTTTTATTTTGTACCAGTCATAAAGTCTATATTTAGAGATATATAATTATTAATAGGAATTATTAATAATGTTAGGAGGAAATATAACACAAATAGAATATGAGCTGTTACATAGCCCAGTACTAGAACGGTTGCCTAGTATGTGGTAGGCCCTAAGCTTATCTCTAGTGCTACAAGAAAAAAAAAAGGTAAAATTACATTTTTTTTTTTAAAGAAAATCAATGTAACATCCAGGTGGTGGTGGTACACACCTTTAATCCCAGGACTCAGGAGACAGAGATAGGCAGATCTCTGAGTTTGAGGCCAGCCTAGTCTACAGAGTGGGTTCCAGGACAGCCAGAGCTACACAGAGAAACCCTGTCTCAAAAAATGAAAAAAAAAATCAATGTTGCAGTCCACACTAGACTGAGTGGCTTAAACATCAGAAATCCTCTCTCACAGTTCCAAGGCCCAGGCATCTGCAAATTTGATCTGTGATGAGGGCTGTCCCCTGCCTCCACCTTGATTTCGAGACAGGTTTCTCTGTGTAGCCCTGGCTGTCCTGAAACTTGCTCTGCAGACCAGGCTGGCCTCAGACTCAGAGATCTGTCTCTGCTTCCTAAGTGCTGGGATTAAAGGTGTGGGCCACTGTTGGGAGGCCTAGCTGGTCAGAGGTTTCAGTCTATCATGGCCTAGCAGCTCTCCCCAAGCTCAGCAACATGGGGGTGGGTACTCTTGCTCTCTACCTGTCCTTATTTAGAAAAGATCTTATCTGAAAGCTGTCCTGAAGCTTGGATGCCTGCTTTATCTCTAGTATAGTATCCCTTGGCATAGTTCCCTGCTACAGTCCCCGCCCTGCCCCCATTGCTGCCCATATGGTAACTATGACTTGTACTAGGAGCTTTATGATAGTCGTGTGCTCTTTAATGCAAAATAGGCGATGACCCAGCCACTGTCCCCAGGCTTTATATCCCCCTCTCTTTCAGGAATAAAGGGAGTTGCATCACTTAAAGTGTCTCTCTGAAGAGCTGTCTCCATCCACCCACAAGCCTTCCAATCCTGCTCACTTGCCTCTGTTCCCTCCCCGCTTGAGGACCAGAGGCCAATGATCCCTGAGGAGGAAGGAGAACCATGTGCTATCACTGTCCCGGAGACATGTTTTTTGTTTGTTAGTTCGTTTGGTTTTCCAGACAGGGTTTCTCTGTGTATCACTCACCCTGTAGACCTTGAACTCCCCCTGTCTCTGCCTTCCAAGCGCTGGGATTAAAGACTATTTGTGCCACCATGTCCTCTCTTCTTTCATGGTCACAATCTTCTCTGATTAGGGCCCTTCACTTATGACTGGTAGCTTCCTTATATCATTAAGGTTCTAACTCTAAATCCACACTGAGAATCTGGGACTTGAGCACAGGGATAAGGGAGAGGGGGCCCAGTTCCCCCCACAGCGACTATCAGACTGGTCTAACAAAGACACTTCAATTTTAGAGCCCCCAAATTACCATGACAAAAACCCCTCCACTTTCAAAGAGCCAGCGCCATAATTATCTGTTAATCTTATGCCTCAAAAAAAAAAATGTCAGCTTTTGAATTTACAAGTTTAAAAATACGAACGATGGAATGTTAAAAGGCAGGATAGTCATTTCTCTGTTCCAGGGAGGCAGGGACTAAAGGGAGGCAGAAAAGGGCTTTTTAGGATGCTGTCATGCTCCAGTTCCTGTTCGCTGTCAATTCAATGAATGGGGTCAATTTGGAAGGATTGCTTCAGCAGCTCATGTACAATTTGTGCTGTTTCTTTTGCATTCGTTATCTATAGGTCAATCAAAAAGTAAGGCCTGATGAATGGGGAGGTGGCTCAGTTGATAGAGTGCTTGCCTAGCATGCGCGAAGGCCTGGGCTTAATATCCAGAGCTTTGTAAACTGAAAATGATGTCATAGCATCACAATCCCAGCACCCAGGAAGAAGAGGCTGGGGGAATCAGTTCTAGGTTACCCTTGGACTATGGAGGAAGTTCAAGGCCAGCCTGGGACATACAAGACGTGCCTCTATCCCAACCAAATCAACCAAAAAAAGAAACAGACAGACAAAGAAAGTTAAGGCAAGAAAGAAAAAAATCTGAGCGATGCATTTAACACAGGCGATAAGCCATCCAAGCGGGGTGCTGCCTAGGACAGACTAACAGGTCACTCTTTCTTCATCCTCTGCAGTTCAAAAAGTCGCAGAAGGTTAAAATCTAATGAGTTAGAGTGTACAAAGGAGAGTGGCCTTGTAGTTGAGTATAATATTATCTTCCCAGAGGCATAGGCCAAACTGCAGACACAGTTAAAATTTCTGGCTGACATTGCTTGATGCTGTTTCCCAGCCTGGTAGCTTAATAGCTGGAGGCTAAAAACCAGGTTTCTAGGGAGAGAGGGAAAGTTTTCTGAGCAGGGGAGCAATGTGGATTCAAGCCCAGACATATAACTAGGCTTCTCTCAAGAGAGGTGGCAGTTTTAAATGACGTGCATACGAAGACTGTAGCACCAAACCAAAGCGGGGAGAAAAGTCAAAATACAAAGGTAAACACTGTGCTGTGTTCCAGAAGATTCCAGCTGCTCTGGCCAGCAGCTTTGGATCTGTGCAGTAACCAAACTGGCTTTCTAAGGTGATGGATAGAGCTGAAAAATGAGGTAATATATTTGTGATATATAATAGCAGCATCCCTAGAAGCTTCCAGCTCACACACACCTTGCGAAGGAAAATCACGGCTGAGGAATTAGCACTGTCAAAAGCCTTTGACTAGCCGGTGGCTTTGTGAGACCAGTGGCTTATGAATAGGTTACTGCCTGAATTTCAGAAGCCCACGACTGCTCCTTTGTCCCTAGCTCTTCCGTTCATTTTTCACCGATTCACAGTGTGCTTTAACTTCTGACAGAACATTAGCAGCAGCAGCCAGTTGAATGTTTTCAAAACCTTTTAAACTGGGGGGAGCTAACCGTGCTGTACGGACTAATGGAAATCACGTGTTTCCAGGGACACCGCATTATCAACCATTATCTTGATGATTTTTGCATGGTCGACCATGTGTAAGGCAAACACATCTACCTTTGCTTACCTTTTATGGGCATCAAAGTATAATTTTGGTTGGGAGCCTAGCCGTTAACAGCTGAGCCATCTCTCTGGCTCGGAGGCATAATTTACAGTGCCAGGTGTGGTGGTGTGTGCTCCCGTAATCCCCGTACTGTGTGCGTGGCAGGGAGGGCTGGAGACAGGGAAATTAGAAGCTCAATATCATCCTTGGCTACATACCGAGGTTTAAGGCCAGACTGAGAAACAGAAGCCAGCTTAAATAGCCAGCTACGGGTGGCACATACTTTTTAGCCCAGCACTTGGGAGGTAGAGGCAAGTGAATTTCTGTGACTTTGAGACCAATGTGGTCTACATAGTGAGTTCCAGGACAGCCAGAGCTACACCAAGAAACCCTGTCTCAACAAAACAAAACCTAAAGAAAGCTTTGAAGCTCTTTGTCCTCTGTGTCTTGCCTTATGAGAAACGACGATTTTGGCATTTTGAAAGCTAAAGATTCGGTGTTTAAGGGTGGTGCTCACGCACTAAGAACAGGCTTACTTCTGGGTGCTTCAGTAGAGTAGGATGCTCTCCGGACTCACAACCACTTTGGACTCTATATTGGCAAGTTTCTGATCTCTCACTTCACCATGCACAAGCCTTAACATTATCAGTGGCCTCAGACCACGAGACCCCCATTACCCCGAGGCTATTCAAAAGGCACTTTCAAAAGAGAACGCAGTGGTTAAGATCAGCTGCTAATCTTCCAGAGGGTTGGAGTTTGATTCCCGGCACCCACATCGGGTGGCTCACAACTGCCTGAAATTCCATTTCCAGAGGGACCCAGTGTCCCTGGCCTCCACGGGCACTTGCATTTGTGCATGTCTGTGTATGTACCCACATGCACACATAAGTGCCTGTGTGTGAGTACAGATGCATACACACAAATGAGAAATGTACTTTCTCTTTCTCCAACTCCTCCCAGCACTATATGATCGATCATACCTTGGTCTACATGGGAAATAGGTTCTAGGGAAACCTACCAAAATTCTTGGATAGTCAAATTCACAGACAGTCCCTTTCTGTAAAATGACATACTGCCGGCACAGAACCTATGAATGGCCTCTCTCGGCATTTATGTCGTCTCTGGTTGCTCTGTATTACCTGATACAGTGTAAGCACTAAGCATGTAGCTGTTCTATTGTATTGATTAAGAAGCAAAGACAAGGGGGGAAGAGCCTACAAATATGTTCCGGGCAGATGCAGTTTCCCCCCTCCAAGAGTTCTTATCTTCAGTTGGTTGGATTCACAGATGCAGAAGCCATGGGTATGGAAGACTGACTGTATAAAGCAGTAGAATCTGGGTTGGTGTGCTTCTCAGTGGTTGAGTGCTTGCTTACAAGACAAGATACAATACAATGGATTTACTCTCTAGCAACACACACGCATGCACACACACCCTGCTAGCATATGTCTTAGCATTCATGAAGAAGTAGGAAAATTGTGACTTGGAGGCTAGCCTGGGCTATATAGTGAGCTCAAAGGCACCCTGGTCTATAAAAAGATCCCATTTCCAAAAGTGAAAACAAAACAAAAAAGCCACCATAAACTCAAAACTGAAAAGGAAGGGGTTAACATCTGCTGTTTAAACTTTTCTTTCCTAGTTTGTATCAATTTTACATAATAATATGCTTCATTATGACATTTTCATATGCATATATGATATAGTTGGTCATATTTATCCCCTATTTCCCCTTTTTGTCCCCCCCCCACTGATATTCTTCCTTTTTCCAGTTGGTCTCTCTAATATTTTTATCTCTTTATTTAAAATAAAATCTTGAATGAAAGTGCATATGAAAGGCAGATATCAAATCAAGCGCCTCTTTTGATCAATTTCTTCCTTGCCTTTGGGACAGCATCTCTAACTAAACCCAGCACTCGCTTGCCAGGAGCTTGCCAGGAGCTTCAGGGATCTGCCTGACTCTGCCCCAACTACACTAGGCATATAGATATATAGGATCCTGCCTAGCTTTGTCACATGGCTGCTGGGGACCAGAATTCAAAACCTCATGTTTGGCAGCATTTTACTAAGGTCTTTCCCCAGCCCCTCATCTTTTTGTTTGGGTGATACAGTGAGTTTATAGGAGCATGGGTATCTTACCAGTGGTTAGACCAGTGAAAAGAAGTCTCCCCTGCAACCCCTGGCAACCACTGTGGATCCTTAAACAGAGGTGGGGCTTTGTGATGCCCCCCCCCCCAGCAACTGTTAACTGCCTCCAAATTCTTAGAAAGGGCGGGGCCTCCTGAGCCCCTCCTCTTTTTGTGACTGCCAATGAGCTCAATCTCTTTGTTTAAAATATAGTTTTGAAGCTGAAGGACAATTAAAAGAAAAATATCCCAGGGCAGGCAAGTTGTAATTCCCATAAGCTCCTGGAATGAGGAGAATAGAGAAGAGAAAGGGAGAAAGCCATCACAAGGTGAGGACAGGGAGTTAGGGAAAGAATGAGGGAGCCCAAAGTAAAAGAAAGACATACTTAGCCTTTGGATATTATCCAATAAGCAAACACGCAACAAGAAAAACACAAAAAACGAAGAGTTGTATCTTTCTGAGTCAGGACTCAGAGGGTGGGCTGACCCAGAAGAATTTCATGGAGATTCATAGGAGATTGTGCTGGGACAGGGATTCTGGGAAGGAAAATGCAATACCATCTCATCTCATGCTTCACCTATCTCTTTAGCATTGTTTAAGGTGAGCCTAAAGTCCTAGGGGTGGTCCTGCCTTCTGGAGGGGTGGTCCCTCACAAGCTGTCTAAGATCTACAGGCATAAGTTAATGCTTTCCAGGGGCTAAGGAGGAGATATTTCCTGTGATATAAACTCTGGTAGGATGCCTGTGCTCCTGTCATGGATCTGCTCGACTAGATTAATGCTTACTGGAGGAGACAATATCTTTCTCCCAAAGGGATAACCCTAAAATCATTTAGGAGATGGACTGAAATTGGTATACCTCTCCATGAAAATCTGGTGATGCTGTTCCGAAGCTGCCCATCAGACGGGATCAATGTCTGCACCGGAGGTCTAGTCCCCCACACACATCCACCCACACGTAGAGCCTCTAGGCAGGGTGCTTACTGAGGAGGAGATGGGAAACCGGGGCTTCATTCTGGCATTCCTGGCCAGAGAACCAAGGATATTTCTAGAACTGCTGCTTTGGGCTTCCTGCCAAGAGCTGACTGTCCGGTTTCCACCTCCTGTTCTTATCATTCCCCCTCTAAAGAGGATGCCTTTAGGGAATTGGGGTGATTGATTTGGCTTCTTTGAGGTAAATGAAGGTATTAGGTGTAGCATTTGGGGTAACCCTTTAGTGAGCCTATCTAAAAGACCCCCTAAGTGCATCAGTGGTTTCATTTGTGTAATTGCCAGGTGTAGGGAGGGAAGGAAGTCCTTGTCTGGTGCCCGGGGAGAGGTGTGAGAAGGAAAGGCATGTATTATTAGTATTGCAGCTCCTAGGCAGGGAAGCAGGAGAAGCCAGAACACGGGAGATTTTTAAAATGACAAAATCAAGGTCTGCTAGACTCTCTTAATGGGGTCACTAGAGCATCTATCCTTTGGGATCCTCCTCAAGTGAGGATCTGCTTTCAGGCCCTTTGGTAGCTGTTGGGGTAGCTAGAATCACAGGGTGCAGCCAGCCCCAGGTGGTTTCTAGACAGGAAAAGAGATAAGAAATTTAACCCTCATTTACTTTTGAGGTGAAAACAGTAATGAGCCCGTGTCTATCAATTGTAGACGGGCCCTGAAGTGTTGAAATTGAGCCAGGGTCACGGTGCCCTCTCAGTGCAGGTCTTGTCCAGGTGGTCACAACTATTAAGAATTAACGAATACAATGGCCATGTCAGGCCCAGAAGACAGCATTCCACAATGTGCTACCACTTTTTCTGGCTCTTCAGTTCTTTCCCATACCCTCTTCTGAGATAGTCCCTGAGCCTGCGGAATGAGGGTTACAGATGTCTTATTTAGATCTGAGCACAGAATATGCATTTTAACACCACCTCCAATAACAGAGAAGGTGCTGGTACTCATTGAGTTTTCTCTTCTCCACACATCCCCTACCTGACTAGGCCTGTGGTTATGTAGGCTGCCTTTCACTAGTTTCTATCATGTCTTAGAGAATAGCCCAGGGTGGCACATATAGGTAACTCCACAAGTCAATCTCCAGTGAAAGTGATGCGACTCCCTCCACCTGGGCCTTTGAAACTGGACAGATGGCAGAGAGCAGGCAGGCTGGTAAGTGAGCATGGGAGGGCCAAGGGGAATAGAAATCGCAGCCCCTTGGGTGGAAGGAAATGAGTAGAATCTATAACCAAGGTATCCTGGGGTCAGGGAGCTGTATGAGAGGGAGAGTTGTACAGAAACTAAAAAAAAAAAAACTATCTATAGCAATGGTCACAATAATGGTAAGCAAAGAACTATTGGCAGAAAGGTTCCTAAGGGAGGGAGAGGATGTCCTTACAGATACAGATTCTATCTGGACATGGTGGCACACACCAGCAATCCTAGCACTTGGGAAACAGAGGCAGGAGGGTAATGACTTTGAAACCATTTTGGGCTACATGAGACTCTGTCTAACAAACCAAATTCCTCAGAAACATAGACTATCCATGGGTTTATGGCATCCTAGTCTTCAGGGGAAAAGCCTGAAAATCCATAGTTTTATAAAAAGTCTTATTAATTTTTATCATATGTGTGAGTGTCTTACCTCATCTATGTATGTATACCATGTGCATATAGTGCCCGCAGAGGCCAGAAAAGGGTATTGAAATGCTTGGAACTGGAGTTACAGATGGTTGTTGTCTTAGGGTTTCTATTGCTGTGAAGACACACCACGTCCACAGCAACTCCTGTAAAAGAAAACATTTAATTGGGGCCAGCTTACAATTTCAGAGGTTCAGTCCATTATCATCATGGCGGGGAGCAGGCAGATGTGGTGCTGGAGCTGACAGTGATATATTTTGACTCAGAGGCAACAGGAAGTCAACTGCCAGTCATGTTGAGGGAAGGTTGAACAAAGAAGACCTTAAAGCCTGCCCCCACAATGACACACTTCCTCCAATAAGGCCACATCTCCTAAGAGTGCCACTCCCTTTGGGGGCCATTTTCTTTCAAACCACCACAGCTGTGTGGTTGTGTGGCTTGGTCTACTTGTGGGACTCCTGGTAGTGGGAGTGGGGCTTGTCCCTAATGCTTTGGCTGGCTTTTGAGAACCTGTTCCTAATGCTGGGTTGCCTTGCCCAGTCTCAATACAAGGGGAGGAGCTTAGTCCTACCTCAACTTGATATGTCATGCTTTGTTGATACCCATGTAAGGCCTGTCCCTTTCTGAACAGAAATGGAGGAGAACTGGGGATGGGCAGAGGTATGGTGGGGGAGGGGCTGGGAGCATGGGGGAGGGAGATCTGTAGTCAGAATGTAAAATAAATGAAAACTTTAATTAATAAAAGTGAAACAATAATTTAAAAACACATGTCAAGTCCAATTTGTGCTGTCCATATTATTTTTGGATATGTGGGCTTTCTTTCTCTCTCCCCTTCCAGGGCCCACAGCCTTAAAGAAAGTTGACTCCCTCTCTCAGTAGCTGTCATTGTCAATAGATACTCAGCTAGAGGTGGGAGACTTCGTGCCCACCTCCCTTCCCCATGCTGGGACATTATCTGGCTTTAGCTTCCTCAGGTCTTGTGCATGCTGTCACAACTGCTGTGAACTCACACATGCCCTGCTATGCCCGGAAGACACTGTGTCTCCGTAGTCATTCACTGCCTCTGGCTCTTACAATTCTCTGCCCTCTCTTCAGACATGATTGCTGAGCCTTGGGAAAAGAGGGTGTGATAGGGAATTTCCACTTAGGGCTCAGCGCTGCAGCTTTAGCTAGTTGTGTTAACCACAATCTGTCGCAAAAGAAACTTCTCTGCTGACAATTGAGAGATGTGTTAATCCATGAGTATCAGTCATTAGGAGTTGGTTCAATACTATGTGTATCTAGTAGGATCCTAGTTTGGAGTCCACAGGAAGGTGACCACCAAGGACCATGCTGTGATTAGTCAGCCCTCTACAGAGCTCAAAGAGCACATTTGTGGAGTCTGGGGATTTGTCTGCGGACTTCACCTAGGAGGAGAAGCAATACCCTGATAATGCTTAGAGGAGCCTCTACAAGGATGTGATGCTGGACAGAACTCACTGTCAAGTCAACTCTTCCCGGGCATGTGTGGAACCTGAGGACCAGCTCTCCAGGTAGGACACCTAGACACACACAGAGGGCACTCCACTCATCTCTGTGGCCTGCCTGAGGACTGCATGGCACAAACCCACCTTTCTGCTCTTCCTCCAACCCCCTCCATCTTCTGGTAGGGACTCCAGATTCACACCACCGATCCCATCCATTCCCTCTAAGTACCCTTGCTTCCTGCTTATAGGCTGGGATTCTAGACCAGGGATATTTTGCTTTCATAATAATCACTGCTGAGAGTGCTGCCTCACATAAATATATAGTTACATTTATGTTATAACATAAACATCAAGTTATATGTGACTGAGGTCTACTTAGGGCCATTTCAGAATTGTTGGAAATTTTATTCTAATCCCAAAACAAAATTCTTAAGATTATTTTTATTTAATGAAACTCAAGTCAGCAACTCAAAGAGCAATTTTTAAAATCATGCTAACACAATCCTATAGTTATGCTAATTGGATACTTACAAGCTAAGGAATGATAGTAGGAAAATGTTCAGTCTTTGTTTTCTGTAATTAAACCATTATGTTTCTATGAGGGCAGAAAATGTTGTGTGTGGACTGAAAACTCTGAAATTCATGACATACTGAGCCTCAAATCTGAGTCAGAATGTTTCAGGAAGCATCCTTGGTGTCTCACGGTGTGACAGTATGCGCAGTACGATATGTTCATATGTTTCTGTGTCTGTTCAGAACCAAGGCTGCAGTGAAGCTGTGCGAGGCAGCATGGGTGAGTGCTGCCAGAACCACGCTGGATTCACGATGTGTCTGATTTGAAATGAGTTTCCGTCAGTCTCTGTGAATTCAGAAACCTTTTATTCTCAAAAATTGACCCCCTTCCATTCTGTTACGCAACTCCAGCTCTGGTGCAGGCTTGCAATTTAAGAAGCTCCTACTATGGCATTCCACTAACTGCTTTTCATAATGGAGACTTTGCATGGATTGCTCAACGCCAGATGGAGGAGGCCATCCTAAAATTGTATGACTCCAAAGTTTTCATTCGTGACTTTGTTGTAGGGATTGAGGGAAACTTTCCATCTTCTTCAGAAGATTAAAATTAATCTTCAGAATAAGAAGATTAAGTCTATGGAAATGAAAAGACAATTGTTTAACAGGGGAAAGGCCGTACAAATTGGTTATGCACGTGGGAACACTTCAGTAAAGTAGCTATAACCTGCTTACGGTCACTTCTTAGGTGAGAAAAAGTGGTAGGGAGTCTATGCAATTTACGTTTAGCATTGCTGTATTAAATTACTGTATTTTCTTTCTAGGGAATTCTTGGAACAAAATAAGGTTTCAGAGGGCAGAAGCGGTATGCGCCTGTTCCCATCACATTTGGAAATTGCCTTAATACCAAGGCTGGCAGAAATTCTCTCAATTACCCTGGATTAAATAAATGACTTTTGAGTGTGATAAGGGGCCCCCAGGAATGGACAGTGATCGGGGACAAAAATCTCTCTGGGCTATGGGTTTGGTGTCAACTCTACTTTTCCTTTCTGCCACATTCATCATTTTCTTCTTGTTGATCAAGTATTAGGAGAATGGATTCTAAATCATTAAATATCATCTGGAAGCTCTGACCATTAGGCAATTAGGGGAACTAACGAGAAAGCCTACCTCTATGTCTACGCCCTCTCAAGCTCTTTCAATGTGAAGTACCATCACCGTACTAAAGTGCCACCCTCTGGGTATTGTTTTAGGAGTTCCAACATCATCAGACCACTTTCCAGAAAGCTGTCACAACTCTTCAAATACACTCTGGTTGTCCCGGTCATATCCACTGGGAGGCATGGTATGGAGAGGTAACATTGGTTGGTGATAACAATTTCTATCTAAAATTTGTAATTTGATTGAAAGTGATGACATCCATGTAAATGAGTTGCGAAAGGAAATTAGACTGGGAGTCAAAAAGGATGCCTCCCCCCCGCCCCGCCCCTTTTGTGGTTAATCACCAGCAGCCCAGAGTAAGCTACAGGTCTCCTAAGGGATGAGAAGCAGACTCTCCAGGGTAATTGAGAGAATTTCTGCCAGCCTTGGTACTAAGGCAATTTCCAAATGTGATGGGAACAGGCACATACCGCTTCTGCCCTCTGAAACCTTATTTTGTTCCAAGAATTCCCTAGAAAGAAAATACAGTAATTTAATACAGCAATGCTAAACAGCAGTAGTAGCGAGAACAGGGCACCATCTGGTGCGTTTGAGTAATTGTCAAGGTTAGCTTTTCTTTAAATGCTGCGTATTGCTCTGTCCATTCATGTTAAATGACTAGAGCTTGAGGTCACCTGTTGGTGGTATGCTGGTATGACAATAGTGGACCTGCCTCTTAAATTCCTTGACCTGTGCTCAGTTAGGGAGCTAAACCCAAGGCTTGACCTTCACCTATAGTTCGTCTTCTATAGTTGCTTCTAGCTCCTTTTCTACATCTGTTTCTAAGACTACTGATTCGGATACTTTCATTCAGGACAGTGCTTACTTTCCTATGCAGAATATACAGAGAAACCTTTTTGACTTTTGTGTACATTAGCACACATATACCCTTGTGCTATAATGATAGAATGTGCAAAATTTAAAAATAAATATGTATAAGCATATTGGGTGGTACATTATTCAGAAGTGCCTACCCTTTCTTTAAAGATGTTCCATAAACTTTTCATCTAGTAAGTTAGCCTTCAAACATCACACCATCCCCTCATTTGATAAGAATGCCTTCCTCTCACTTTGCTCAGTTCGAATTTACTGAGCTACAAAGGGCCATGCGCATGGTGTTCCAGCATATACACCCAGGTGGCATATTTACTGTTCTTAGGAACATTACTGCTGGGAACAGAGCCTAGGGATAATGGTGGTACTTTTTGGAAGATGTTACACTGGTACTGCTGATGTTGCTGATGATGATGGGGATGAGGATTATGGTGGTGGTGATTGAGAAGGAAAAAAAAAGAAAGCATTATTTATTTGTTTTTTTTTTTGAGACATGGTTTGGCTGTAGCTTTGGAGTCTGTCCTGGACCTAGCTCTTGCAGACCAGGCTGGCCTCAAAATCACAGAGATCTGCCTGCCTCTGCCTCCTGAGTGCTGGGATTAAAGGCGTGTGCCACCACTGTCCAGCGAAAGTATTATTTTAATGATGACGAAGATGAAAGTAGCACAGGAACTAAAGGGCTCTTCTTTCCGCTACTTGGTAATGAGACATCTTCCTCGGCAGCGATGTTCTTCCCTGCCTATTTATCTTGCTTACTATACAGCCTAAAAATATTTTCAAGTGTCCCTGAGGAGCTATTGACAGTTAATGGCCATTGAGGGAGGGGAATCATCTTCTCCAGTGGTGTAGCCACTGGTAACTTGCCCATGCTCCAGTAAATAACCCCCGATCCATGCCCATGAAAGCAACCTTAATTAAACTCAGTGGGTCACAAAACCAAACCAAAACAAAACAACAAGCAAGATAGGAGGAGAAGGATTTGTTAGGAAAAATAAGAAGTTCAGTCGGAGTCAGGGGAATAAGGGAGTGATAGACAATGATCCAAATTCATTATAAGCATATATAGAATTGTCAAAACATCAAAGAGTAAATAAAAACTCACTTAACATCCTTTTAGAGTGTGTAATCTCATTTGAAGCTTCCTAGGATTGCAGCCTTGGGAACAGCAGGTTTTCCTAGGCCTCCGCCATTCTTTGGTATTTCAGTCCTGGGCACTCAGCAAGATGCGAAAGCCGTGAGACAGGATTTCCATATGGTGGGATTCCCTCCCCTCCCTCCATCTACATGCCTGCCACACCATCTGCTGCCACTCTCAAGGTTATGGAGCCAGAGGTGACACAGGAAATGGAAAGGAAAACAAACACCATTTTATGAATAAAAGAGGAAAAAAAGATGCATTTTTAATACAAAAGCAATCCCTGTATAGCACAGAAGAGTCAGAAACCAAATCGTACATACGCACACACACATACAAACCCCAAAACAAAGCAAATGCACACGCCAACCCCAAGCAAAACAAAATAGCCTTCCTCGTTCCTGCAGAACATGAGCCGTCATTGTGTCTCCACGTACGCTTTCCTAAACCATTATCCGGTATTTGTGCACGGAACACGCTCAGAAGGAAAATGGGATCATTATCACATAATTTTGTGACCTTTTCTTTCTATTTCAGAAACTGAATCATGAGTATTTTTCTGTGTCAGGAAGCATTCCCCCACCTGCATTTTTAATGTTTGATGAGTAACTTCTGTGGAAGGCATTGTTCCAATTGCTGGAGTTTATATGTAAAAACAGGCAAGGCAGCTCCTGACCTCCTGTGAGGATCACAGATTTTTTTCCCCCATCTAACATTTAGGTAATTTCCATATATTTGCCTTTACAAACAATGCTGTGATGAATATCCTCATCGCTAGGTTCTTACTTACATAATTTCCCAATGATTATGCCGACTACTTTCCGTCTGCCCTCCCACCCCTCGTGCCCCGAGTCCACCAGTTTCCATTCCTATCTGCCTTGCTTCATGAACCGGATCTTTGGGCTTATTTGCTCTCTGGCAATGGACAGCTCCCACAGGACACTGCGAAGGCCCAGTAGAGGATGGCAGATAATAGATTATGCTGCCTGCCTTGCCTCCTTGTGGGGCTGTTGTACAGCTTTCCTGGTTGCTGTGACAGAACACTTGCAAACGCAACTTAAGGAAGTATGAGGGTACAGTCCGTCATGGCGGGGGAGATGTCGCAGCAGGAGCATGAAACAGCTGGTCACATTGCATCCAACCAGTCACTAAGGGGGATGAATTCTGCTGCTCAGCCCCTGTTTCTTTTTCTTTGTTCAGTTTGGGACTGTAGCCCACAGAACGTTGCCACTCACATTTAGAGTAGGTCTTCTCAGCTCTGCTAACCCCATGTAGGAACTTCTTCACGGACACCTGCAGAGGGGAAGCCCCTCCGTGACTGTAGATCCTGCCCAGTTGACAATCAAGATTAAGTATCACAGGCTGGCATGGAAGGTGTAACCAATGCCTTTACATCCCAGAATTTGGGAGGTAGAGAGGGAGGCAGATCTCTGTGAGCTTGAGGCCAGTCTGGTCTCCATAGTGAGACCCTGTCTCAAAAAAGTAAGAAAGAAAGAAAGAAAGAAAGAAAGAAAGAAAGAAAGAAAGAAAAGAAAAGAAAAGAAAAAATAGTTGTCACTTTTATTTCTAAATTAATGGCGTGGTACCAGGGCACACAGGAAGCCGTGGTACCTCTGGGTACCCTCTCCCACAGCTCCCTCCTCAGGATAGCTTCCCTTGGCCTTACAGAGAGTTCTTTCGGAAGCTTTCTCATTCACCTCTGGGAGTGTTCCATATGTTTCCTGGCAGGCCTCCAGGTGATGAATCATTCTGCCAGGCCTTTCCTCTTCTGCCTCCCTGGGACTGCTCACCCGCAGTGAGAACCTGGGATGGGTATTGAAAGGCCAAGAGAGTTCCCATTTCTCCTTCACCTCAAGGCCTAGACACCGGTGACTGAGGAGCAGCTTCAGACAGGGCCTTAAGGGGACATTCTGATCAGAGCAGAGGAAAAAAGAGATGAGAGAGGATTTGTGCTCTTCCATAGCCTTTCTACCATGGATGGGCTACCCTTACTTTGTTTTTAAGTGACACCCTCTATGGAGTCACAAGGAGTCAGGGACAGGTCATCTGGCCATTTCTAATCATTCATTTTTGAGGGTGGGATTTGGAGATTTATTAAAAGACATTTTAAGCTGGGCAGGGGTGGCACACACCTTTAATCCTAGCATCCAGGAGGCAGAGGTGGGAGGATCTCTGTGAGTTCGAGCCCAGCCTGGTCTACAGAGCTAGTTCCAGGACAGGCTCCAAAACTACAGAGAAACCCTGCCTCGTAAACACACACACACACACACACGCACGCATGCACGCACGCACGCACACTCACGCACGCACACATACACGACACACACACGCACACACTCGCACACGCACACACACGCATGCACGCACACACACGCACATGTGCACGCACACACACGCATGCACACATGCACACACACGCACTCACACACACGCACACACACTCACGCACACACACACGCACACACACACACCACTTGCACGCACACGCTCACACACGCGCACACGCACACACACACGACATTTTAAGCATAGATCTTAACCACAGAAGTTGTTAGAGATGCTTAGGGAAACAATAAGGCATACTCAAATGTAGGTGTGGTTTTTTTCTCTACATCTGTACTCATTTTTTAATCTTTCAATACTAGCTCACAGAAAAAAAAAATCTTGAATCTTTCCTCTATTTTTTTTCTTTGACCAGATGTTATTATGTGGTATTGGCAGGCCTAGTACCCACTATGTAGCTCACACTGGCCTTGAACTAAGGCCTCCCCAGTGCTGAGACCACAGGTCTCTTCTACTTTAGTTTTAAACTGCATTAGGCATTAGGCGTGGCAGCGGATGCCTCTAATTCCAGCACTCAGGAAACAGACACAGGAAGATTGCCGTGAGTCTGAGGCCAGCCTGAGCCATAGTGTGAGATCCGATCTCGCGGTTTTAAAAGGACCTTGTAATATTCTCATTAGATAATTAGGAGTGTGTTTTTAGAGCCCTATATTAGAGTCTGCTGATCCCAGCTTTTCTGTTACTGTACAGCTACTGCAGAATCAGTAGAACTGTGCTTTCTTCTTTTGAAATTGATTTTGTTTAATTTTAAACTTCTTTTATTGTTTTTACTGCGCTATACATTTTTCTCTGCTCCCCTCCCTGCTTCCCTCTCCCCTTCTATCCTCTCTCGTGACCCGCACACTTCCAATTTACTCAGGAGAACATGTCTTTTTCTCCTTCCCATGTAGATTCATGTATGTCTCTCTTAGGGTCCTCTTTGTTGTCTAGTTTAACATTTTTATGTGTACAGATGTTTTGTCTGAATGTCTGGTGTCTGTGGAGGCCAGAAGCGGGCATCAGATCCCCTGAAACTGGAGTTACAGATAGTAGCGAGCTTCCATGGAGGTGCTGGAAGTCAAACTGGAGTCCTTTGAAAGAGCATCCAATGTTCTTAAGTGTTGAGCCATCTCTCCAGTGCCCAAACTCTGTTTTCTTCTTCTTCTTCTTCTTTTTTTTTTTTTGTGGTTTTTCGAGACAGGGTTTCTCTGAGGTTTTGGAGCCTGTCCTGTTTTACCTTCCTTTCCTCTCATGTTTTCAGGGCAGCCAGTCCCTTTCTTCAAAAGTTCCTCCTGATTCTGTTTAGCTGACTGTCCTCAGTAGCTCAGAACCACCTGTCCCATTGCTTTTGGCCACTTCCTACTCGGTAGAATTGTGAGAAAATTAATTGAAATGGTCGTTCTTCCAAGATGAGCGTTTTGGCGGTTCAAGTTCTTGGGATCCCTTCTCATCTCTGTGCCACAGGTCCCTAGTCCATAATATTTTGTCTTATATTCTGGAAATTCAGCTCTCCCCAGGTGGGTGCTAGAAGCACCTTTGCTTCACAGTAAGAAAGAGCTGTAGTTCAATTTGGTCATTGTGTTCCCCCCACCCCAATCAACTCAACACAAGCTAGAGTCATTTGAGAAGAGGGGACCACAATTGAGAAAAACTATGATTGGCCTGTAGGCAAGTCTGTAGAGCATTTTCTTAATTAACGATTAAAAAAGTAGAATGGCCCAGCCCACTGTGGGTGGTGCCATCCCTGGGCAGGCAGTTGTGGGTTGTATAAAAAACAGACTGAACAAGCTACAAGTTTAAGTTAGTAAGCAGCATTTCCTATGGTTCCTATATCATGTTGCCTCCAGGTTTCTGTCTTGACTTTCTGCTCAGACATGCCTCAGTGATGGACTATAACCTATAAACCAAATAAATCCTTTCCTCTCCAATTTGCTATTGGTCATGGTGTTTAATCACAGCACTGGAAACCCTAACTAAGATAATCAAATATTGACGGTGTGACTTTAAAGCTGATTCTAAAGTCAGTCTCTCTCTCTCTCTCCCTCTCCTCTTTCCCCTCTCATTTGCTGTTAGAGATTCAGGCCTGGGTCTCATCCCATGCCTGGCTTTGGTGAGCACTCTACCACTGAGTTGCATCCTAGCTCTCTAGAACTTCTCTCTTTGGTTGGTCCAAACTTCTTGACCTTCCTAATAAGAATGGCATTGTAGTGAGATAAGCTACAGAAATGTGATCAGTCTATGTGACTTATGGTCCCACCTTCCCATTCCCACGCCTTGTCTCCACTAGCCTCCCCCTTCCCTCTCCCTATTGCCCTCCTCCTTCTTCTTGTCACCTCCCTCTTTCCACACCCCAACCCTGTCTTCATTTCCTTCTCCTCCTTGGTCTCTTTCTCCTTTCACTTTCACTGACCCTGAGGCTAACATATGGACAAGAAGGATGGAAAAGCAAGTCAAACAACATCAGATGGTCCCAATGTTCCTGGAAAATGGATCATAACCATGTGGGGAATTGCTCTCAGGAAAACTCTCCATCATAAATTCATATTCCCCCAAGGCTTTGCTAATACTTCCCCATTATTTTATGAACTCTTACCTTGGAACATCAAGGACATCAAGAACGGTGCCAGCTGTGGATGATGCTGTTATTTTCCCGGCCTCTGAAAATACCTGGCCCATGTTCCAGATTGAAGATTTGTTCTGGCGAATCAAAAGATAAATTCTCGAAATGATCACTCGAACTGTCAAATGGTCTTATCTGGTGGAAGGGAGCCGGCTAGCTAACATGCCCAGATTAGAATTGGGAGGGTGATTTGGGACTGTCAGAAGCTGCTGTGTCAGCGCAGAGGGCTGCTTTAAAGGTTAGCTGCAGAAATGCCGTATTGGTTCAATGCACCAAATTTAGACTTTACCTACATGTCTGGCTTCTCAATTCCTCTCTCTGTCTCTCTGTCTCTGTCTCTGTCTCTGTCTCTGTCTCTCTCTCTCTCTCTCTCTCTCTCTCCCTCTGTGTGTGTGTGTGTGTGTGTGTGTGTGTGTGTGTGTGTGTGTTTGAAATGGTTTCTTGTAGCTCAGTCTTTTCTCAAACTCCTGCTGTAGCCAAGGCTGGCTTTGAACTCCTGATCCTCCTGTCTTCCCCTTCCAAATGCTGAACTAACAAACATGCATCACTATGTTCAGAGCATCTCAAATATTTTCCTCTAAATATTTTTCTAATTTTATGTGTGTATGTGTGTGCCTGAGTGTATGTATGTGTAGCTTGCATGCCCAAGTCCTCAGAGGTCAGTAGGAGTCAGATGTTGGAGTTATAGGTTTTTGTGAGCCACCATATGGATGCTGGAAACCTAACTCAGGTTTTCTGTTAGAGCAGTAACAATTCTCAACCACTGAGATATATGACTTCTTGTAAATATTTAATTTATTGTGAAAAAAATCCATATCATTTTTAAGAATTTTCTTTCAATGGCTATAGATTGACTCTAGGACCTTATGCATGTTGAGCAAGTGCTTGACTATTGAGCCACAACCCCTACGCATTCTTAGGATCTTTTGAGAATTTGCCCTACAATAGGATGGAAGAAAATATATTTTTCTCCGAAAGTTTTACCAGATGATATTTTTATATAAAGTAATAAATACAACATATAATCAATATGTAGGCTGTGAAGAATACTAAAACATAAACATATGAAGTCTGGCTCTCCTTCATAATTTCTTCCTTTCTCACCAAAATATTGAGTATTTTCAATTTTACATTACCGTTCTTTAAAACAAAATACCTTTAGCACATAGATTCCTAAACCATTTTAGTTTTGTTTTGAACTTTATAAAACATGGCATAATATGTAATATCTTTTCATTCAAGCTTCTAACATTTATTGAATCATTCATGTTGCTTGTGTTTTTTAGATGTGGTCTCCATATGTAATTCTAGTTGGTCTGGAACTCATTATCTATATTGGTAGTAGTTGGGTTAGTCAACTTTCTGTTACTATAACAAAACCCCAAGAGAATCAACTTATTAAGTGAAACAGTTTATTTTGGGTCACAGTTTGAGGGTGCTCGGTTCATAATCAGTTGGCCTTATGAGAACATAACCTGGTGGGAATGGGGAGCCAAGCGAAACTGCTCACTTTTATTGACTGGAAGCAAGCAAAAAAAAAATGCGGAAAGGGCTTGGTTCCTACTATTTTCTACAAGGTCACATCTCCAATGAACTAAAAGCATCTCACTCGCTCATATTTCCCAAAGGCTTCATTGTCACGTGGGTCTTTGGAGGATTTGCAGATGCAAACTATAGCAGTAGCTGAAGTCCATCCCCTTTGACTAATGCATTGTATTTGGAGAAGATACACAATTCTTTTGTCCATAGTCCTGTCTATAAATATTTTGAATATTTATTGCTCCTGGGTGTTTGCACCATAGTCTTATGAACATAGATGAAAACTATGAGCATTTTTAGTATTCCTCTGTCAAATTGTCATATACACTAGATTAATTTGTCTAGAGCTCCTTTGAGCTTTATCTGTTTCCTCATTTCCCATTTATCACCTCAAGAAACTTGGATGCAATAAAAAATGTGATTTGCTCATACTCGATTCCACTGTCACTGATGCTATTTCTATTCTCGTCAATAATTCCAGGGCTGGGAATGTAGCTCAAATATACAACTAGCATGTTTAGGGCCCTAAGTTTAATTCTAAGTGCATGTGCACGCACACACGCACGCATGCACGCACACTCGAAATCCTCCACACACCAGTAAAAATTTCAAACCCTCTTGATTCTCCTTTCCTGAACAAAGAACAGCTTCCACTCTGATATTAGACTTAGAGAGAAGGTTATTTATTTATTTCATTTTGTTACATATTGTCTTATGTCCAAGGCTGTAGCACAAAGCTTCTGTCCCACCTGGTTCCACAGTTGTTCAGTCCCAAAGAAGCACAGAGAGGCTTATATTAATTATAAATTGTTTGGCCTCTTAGCTCAGGCTTATCATTATCTAGCTCTAACAATGTAAATTAACCCATAATTCTTGTCTATGTTTAGCCATGTGACTTGGTACTTTTTATCAGTGAGGCATTCTCATCTTGCTTCCTTTGTGTCTGGCTGGTGACTCAGTCTTGCTTTTCCTCTTCCCAGAATTCTCTTAGTCCGGGTGCTCTGCCTATACTTTTTACTGGTCAATTATTTTTTTCATTAAACCAACATGAGTGACAAATCTTTATAGTGTACAAAAGCATTATCCCATAGCACCAGGTTTATCTGAATCTTGCCATGTAGCCAAAGATGACCTCAAACTCCCGATCCTCTTGATCCCCCCTCTGGAGTACCAGAATTAAAGGCACACATGAGTTAGGGATCAAACCCAGGGCTTCTTGCATTCTAGGAAAGCACTCTACCAACTACCCCACCTCTCCGAATGTAGATTTTGATCTCACAAAACTTTGTTTAAACTTTGACAATTATTATTCTATTTTTTTATATATGGTGTGTTTTGCCTGCATGTATATGACTTTGCACGCATGAGTACCTGGTTCCCATGAAGGTCAGAAGAGGGCATCAGATCTGTCAGAACTCGAGTTAGGACTGTTGTGAGCTACCATGTGGATGCTGGGAATCAAACCCAGGTCTTCTGGAGAAACAAGTTCTCATAACTGCTGAGCCATCTCTCCAGCTTCTTACAATGCTTTGGATCCAGGAGACAGTGAGTTATAGTGATAATAACATACATCCAGGGAACTTGGCTTTTGGTTGTTTTTTTTTTCACTTTTATTTTTCAGAAAGATCCAATATTTTATGAATAGGTACTTTTTACTTCTGGGATTCAGTACCTTATTGATGGGAACTGTACAGGCCATTTGAAGCCCAATTCACAGGCTTGGAACACAATAGCCTATCAGTGGGATGAAATAGCTAACACTTCTCTGCCAGAAATATATAGGAAATCCTTGCTAACCAAGAAACAGCAACTCTCTCCCTCTGAAGCAGGTGGTTCAGGGTTTTAAATGCTAGTACCAGCACTTGTAGTAGAGGTAGGCATGTGAAATTCACTTGATTCCCCTGATCTCTGTTTCTTTATCTGCAAAATGGACAGAACAGAGTCTCCCTCACAATGTGGTGTAGTACAGCAAGGGAGATACAAGAAAGGCTCAGTTGTAACCTTATAAAATAATAAACAGAGAGCTCCCAGCTTGATTCTCCTAATTCAAGATCCCATCATAAGATCAGTTCAGATGGAGCAGACACGGGCCAATTTGGTGTGTGTGTGTGTGTGTGTGTGTGTGTGTGTGTGTGTGTGTGTGATTTCTGACATCTTTGTGTGTGCTTCTGGCCAAACAGGAAATACCAAACTCCTCCATTGACTTAACAGTATTGAAATGTATTGGCTTTTCTTAGGAGGTCAGATTTTTTTCCCACAAACTTATTTTTTTGCATTAAGAGCCTTTTCATGCTGGGATTCTAAAAACATTCTTTTGTGCTTTCTATTTGCCTGGCAAAGAGACAGACCTACTCATAGTGTCTAATAATCGAGGCCAGCATGCTGGATTCTTCTGTAGAAAAGCATAAGCTAATTGATGTAAATTCATGCTAGGACCGTTACAGAAAGCTTTGTTTTTGTTCGTTTTGGCTACTTGGGGATGAAGCCCGGGGTCTTGCATGTGCTAAAGCTCTAGTCACTGTTACATCTTCAGCCCTAAATAAAGTCTCTAAACCCAAATATTGGGGTGGAGATCATTTTTTACTCTACTTACAGCTCCTAGCACAGTGTCTGCCCCTAGCTACTCAAGAAATAGTTGGTGAGTGAATGGGTAAGTCAGATCCAGCTTTTTCATCTTTTCTGATTGTTAATATTAAATTGCTTTTATTGTCTTGTGTTCCCATGTGTGGGTCCACGCATGTGTACGTTTGCGCAAATTTGTGCAGCCTTGGATGTTGGTCCTTGCCTTCCATCTTGGTTTTTTTTTTCTTCCCACTAGGCTTCTGCTGGGTTAGCTGGTCTGCAGGCTTCCAGAGATTATCCTGTCTTTACTGACCATCTCTTTGTAGGAGTCCTGAGATTACAGATTTGTGTTGTTGTACCTGGCCTTGTATGGGTTCTAGGGATTCTAATTTTGGTTCTCAGGCTTGTACAGCAAATGCCATCTCCTCAGTTGTGATTTTGTTTTCCGAATCTTGAGTGACAGAGACTTGACATTTCTTGGGTGTTTATATTTACCCCTGCATAGCATTTATTTTTTAAATGTATCTGTCTGTTATTATTATTTTGACACATGGTGTGCGCTCCTGGAGCTCATACTTGTCATAAATGTATAACTCACTATGTAGCCTTGACTTTGAACTCATGATACACCTCCTACATTCACCTCCTAAATACTGGGATTACAGGCATAAGTCACTGGCTATGTCACTGTTTATCTTTATTATTATTATGGTGGTGCTAATGCTAAGACTTGAACCCAGGGCCTCATGCATGCTAAGCATATACCATTGAGTTACATGCATAATCCCACATTATTTTGAAAAATTATTATCACATTAATATTAATAGTATTATTTTGAGACAGTGTCTCACTCTAATAGTCCGGGCTGGCCTAGAACTTACTGTGTAACCCAGGTTGGACTTTAATTTACCATATTCCTGCTTCAGTTCCCTGAGTACTGAGATTACAGGTGTGTGTCACCATTCCTGGCTTGATTTGTAATTGTACATCTATAAGATTTACAACTTGATATCTTGTTATGCGCATAACTTAAATAATCACCCTGATCAAGGTCATTAACATATCTAAATCCTCACATAGTTCTTTATTTTTGTAATGAGAGCACTGAGATCTGCATATTTAGCAAATGCCAAGGATGCAGTATAGGGCTGTCACCTGTTCTTACCATACTATACATTACAATTCTAAAATTGAAGCTTCTGACATTCCTGGGATTTTTGCACCTTTTGACTAACGTCTTCCCATATTCTGGTAACTGCACTTGTACTCTCTGTTTCTGTGAGTTTGAGCATTTTTAGATTCTGTATATAAGTGCGATAGTCATGTTTATCTATATTGCTGAAAATGGCAGGGTTTCCCTTTTTATATAAAGGTTGTGATAATTCTATCATATGTATATACTTCCATGTTCTCTTTTGAATCCCTACTTTTATTATTTTAAAATTATATGTGCTTGTGTGTGTCTCTATGTGGGTATATTCACATGGGTGCAAGTGTCTGTGAAGTCCAGAAGAGGGCGTCAGATCCCTTGGAGGTTGAGTTATAGGTGGTTGTGAGCCACCTGGCAGGGGTACTGAGAACCAAACATAGATCCCCTGGAAGAGCAGTAGGAGTTCTTAACCACTAAGCCATCTTTTGCAGCTCCCATACACCTCATTTTCTTTATTTAACTATGGATAGACACTTAGGTGACTCCATGTTTTGTTTAGCAAGAATAATGTAGCAAGGAACTCATTATGTGCGTTTATCCCAAGATCTTGTTCACCATTCCTTTGGGAAAATACACAGAAGTAGGATTGCTGAGTCATATGATAGTCATATTTTCATTTTGCATTTAAAGACAATTTTATTAACATATATATATATTAATTATATATGATAATGAGTTTCATTATAACATTTACATACACACATATATTTTCAACATATATTTACCCCCATTACACTGTTTTTCCTTCTCCCTTCCACTGATTCGCCTCCTCTTCCTAATCAGTCTTCCCTCTACTTTCCTGTTTTTTTTTTGTGTGTGTGTGTGATCTAATGAGTTGAATTAGGGTTGCTTGCATGAGTATCGGTGGGAAATTGTTTACAAGAGTATGAGCACCTTACTAATGGCTATATCACCCAAGAAAACATCCCTCCCTTCCATAGCCACCATTAACTGCTTATAGATGCTCAGAGAAGGGTTGGTCTCAGGTGCCTCCCCTTCTTGTAACTGTTAACTACCTATAAGTTCTTAGGGAGGGACAAAGCCTCATGGGCTCTTTCCTGCTCTGTGAAAGGATCTCACGCCGGTTTTGAGCAGGTTATTTTTTTATGTTTTGCTTTATAAATAATACCATTCAAAATTTCCACCTCTTCCCCTTCTCCCATTTCCCTTCCTCTCCCTCTTCCCCTCCCCCTTCCAGTCCTAAGAGAGGGCAGGGTGCCCTGCCCTGTGGGAAGTCCAAGGCCCTTCCCCCTCCATCCAGGCCCAGGAAGGTATGCATCCAAACAGACTAGGATTCCAAAAAGCCAGTACATGCCATAGAGACAAATCCCAGTGCCATTATCATTGGCTTCTCAGACAGCCCCCATTACCAGCGGCTGACAGTTCAAGAGAGCAATGGGCGAATCACATCAGGAAAAGTGTTCCACATCGCTCCATCTCCCTCCCCTGGCTCTTACATTCTTTCTGTCCTCTCTTCCCTCGTCTTTTTTTTTGCCCTTTTTTGGGGGGGGGCAGGATCTCATGTATTTCAGGATATTCTTAAACTCTATGTAGCCAAGGGAGGACCCTGAACTCTTGAACTTCCTACTTCTACCTTTTAAGTGCTGAGATTATAGGCATGCCTCACCATGCCTGACATGAGCCTTCCTTTTGGGGGTAAGCTTATGTTCACTAATTCAAATTCCTTACTTATATTTTATTCATTAAGATTCTTTTTGTCCTTCTGGTTCAGCTTTGGTAGATTATACACCTCTAGGAATTTATCCGTTTCTTCTAACTTAGTGAGTTGGTTAGTTTATGATTGTTCATAGTAGTCTCATAAGCCTTGATATTTCTGTGGTCAGGTGTTCTGTCTTCTCTTTCATTTGCAATTTTATTTCCCAAGACTTTTCTTCTTTTTTTTATTTGCAGCTTTGCCAATTCGATATTATCTTCTCAACCCCCCTCTTCATTTTATTAATCTTTTCTATTTTTGGGGGTGGTCTCTGCTCCATTTTTTTCCTTCCATGGTAGATCTTATTTTCTTCCTTCTCCTTAATTTGCACTTAGTTTTTTTCCCAGGTTCTTTTGGGTGCACAGTTAGGTTATGGGAGAGCTTTCTTTTTTTATTGTTATAAACTTATAACTGCCTTTTCTGCATCCCACAGGATTTGGTGTGTTTGCATTTTTGCTTATGTCAAGATATCTCTTGATTTCCCTTTTGGTTTCTGCTTTGATGAGTTGGTTGTTCAGGAATACATTGTTTCATTTCCACTTTTTGTTAGAATCTCCTCTAGTTATTGGTTTCTGGTTTTATGGCATTGTAGCTGAAAATGCCGTATGAGTTCTACCTTCTTAGATCTGTTGAAACTTGTTTTGTGGGGCCTGTATTAATTACTTTCCCATTACTGGAATAAAATATCAAAATATTATGAATAAGGCAATTTATAGGAGAGAGGGTTTTTTGGATTGATAGTGTCAGAGCAGAGAGTTAAAGATAGATGGAGAAGTGAAGGCATGTTGGCAGATAGCAGGGCTCATATTTTGAATCACAAGCAAAATTATATATATGGAGAGAGAGAGAGAGAGAGAGAGAGAGAGAGAGAGAATTGGGAAAATCATGAGGTTTTTGTAAACCTCAACCACCACTAGTGATATATTTCTTCCAGCTAGGTCACACATCCTAAACCTACCCAAACAGTGCCATCAGCTGAGTACTAAATATTCAAACATCTGAGTCTGTGAGGTTCATTCTCATCCAAACCACCACAAGGCCTATTCTATCATCTACTGCAGTGAATTTTCCATGTGCACTTAAGAAAAATGTCTGTAGATGTCCCTGACTTGTGATGGTTCCGTTTTGAACTTTTTAACTTTAAAATTTTGACAAAGTAGTCTGGATAGGATGGATCAGCTGATCAAACACTTGCCATGTATCTTTGGTAGTTTTCTACCGCTGAGATAAAACACCATGGCCGAGGAAACTTATAAAAGAGAGCATTTAATTTGGTTTATGGTTTTAGAGAATTAGAGTCCATGATGACAGAATAAAGGAACAGCTAAGAGCTCACATGTTGATCCACAACCCTAAGACAGAGGGAGGAAGAACGCTGGGAATGACATGAGTCATTTGAAACCTCAAAGCCTGGCCCCAGTGACATATCTCTTCCAAGGCCTCCTCTCATAATCCTTAGCAAACAGTTATACCAACTGGGAATAAAGTATCAAATATATGAGCCTATGGGGGCCATTCTCATACAAACCACCACACCATGTGTTTTAGTTAGGGTTTCTATTGCTGTGAAGAGACACCATGAGCACGACAACTCTTATAAAGGAAAACATTTAACTGATTTAAGTGGGGCTGGCTTACAGTTTCAGGGGTTTAGTCTATTATTGTCATGGTAGGAAACATGGCTGTTATGCAGGCAGACATATGCTGGAGAAGGAGCTGAGAGGTCTACGTCTTGATGTGCAGGCAGCAGAAGGAGACTAGAACATGAGGCCTAGCTTGAGCATATGAGACCTCAAAGCCCTCCTCCACAGTGACACACCTACTCCAACAAGGCCACACCTCCTAATGTTGCCACTCCTTATGGGCCAAGCATTCAAACACATGAGTCTGTGGGGCCATACCTATTCAAACTACCACGCTTTGCAGATGTGAGGTCTGGAGTTCAGATCCCTAGAACTCACGTTAAAGCCATGAGGGCGTGGTCTTCCTGTAATCCCATTCTGTGGGAAGTGAAGCTAGGAAATCAAGCTGGCTAGCCAGACTAGCCTAAATGACAAGTCTGAGGTTCAGTGGGAGACCCTCACTATATAAAACTCTCAATATATAAGGTAGATACTGATTGGGGAAGACACCTGATATCAGCCTTGGGATTCCATATGCATTGCATGCCTGTGCACATGTACCCTCCATGTGTGTTCCCAAGCATGCATGTATACCACACACATATACTTATGCATAAAGTTAGATGAATCATTTTATTATTGTTATTATTATTATTAGTTTGGGTTTTTTTGAGACAGGGTTTCTCTGTAGATTTTTTGGAGCTTGTCCTGGAACTTGCTCTTGTAGACCAGGCTGGCCTCAAACTCACAGAGATCCTCCTGCCTCTGCCTCCCGAGTGCTGGGATTAAAGGCATGCACCACCACTGCCTGGCTATAATTATTATGTTTTACTTGGTATAATATTCAGCAAGTTACAAGAAACGGTCAATCTTTTATTATAAAACAGGTTTGAAGTTAGATGAATTTGCTCAATGGTAGACTAATGTGGTCTGATTACACTTAAGGCAAGCTAGGCTAAAGTAGATATTCGGTAAGTTAGGTGTGTTGAGTGCATTGTTTACTTGTGTGACATTTGCAGGTTATGATGAGGACATCAGGATGTAACCCCCAATATAAGTTGAGGAGAATTTCTGTTCTACTCTTGTTAGATAGTAATTTCTGTGCAAGTCTGTTGGGTCCAGTTCGTCTACAGTGTCATTCATGTCTGCTTCAGTTTAATGGATCAGTCTATATGATCTCTCCAGTGTGAAAAGTGAGGTGTTGGACAATTTCTGGCAGTAATGTTGTAATACTTAATGAGCTCATAAATTATGTGAATCTAGCCATTCCTATGGCTTGCCTCTCAATCTAGAGCAGTGGTTCTCAATCTGTGGGTCACACCCCTTTGCAGGGTTACATATCAGATATCTTGTATATCAGATATTTACATTATGATCCATACCAGTAGCAAAATTACAGTTATGAAGTAGCAATGAAATAATTTATGGTTGGGTTCAGCATAACATGAAGAACTGTACTAAAGGGTCGCAGTTGAGAACCACTGATCTAGAGGCTCAAGGGAAGGACTTGAGAAAGAGAATCGGACAGCACAAACATTTTCACTGAGAATTATTTGAATTTGAAACTTGGCTGTTGACAACTTGCAGGAATCCACATCAGAACTAAGGAGACTGACAACATCTGGACAGAAGCTATGCTTATATGCAGAGGTAGGGGACACAGTAGACATGAGGGTGGGGTGGGGGGCGGTGAATAGGGTTGTGTTATCTGCCTTATTTCTTTGCTGTTGCTCTAATAGAATTTTCCCCTGAAAATTTAAGGGAGGAAGGGTTTATTTGTAGCTTGTAGTTCAAGGTACCATGGGGGGGAAGTCAAGGCAGTAGGAAGTTAAAGAAGCTGATCCTATTACATCCTCATTCAGGAGAGAGCAAATGAAGGCACATATACTTGCTGGTTTTCAAGTTCCTTTTTCTACTCTGGTGCAGTTCAGGATCCCCTGCCTAGGGAACAGTGCCACCTACAGTCGGTGTGTCTTACCGCCTCAATTAACATAATAAAGGCCCTAGAGGGCCTTATTCCAGGTAGATTCTGTGAGGTTGACAGTGAGCATTAACCATCCTAGCCTACATATAGGTTACAGAGCTTTTAAGATACAGAGTACTTTTCCTTTCTTTCATTTGTTTGCCGGTTATGAAACAAATAACACAGGGTCTTGGGGTACACGAGGGAAGAAAGTGCCCTCATGGAGCTTCTAGTCAAGAATATAACAAATTAAAGATGTAGAAATATGAAATATAAACCATATGACATGTTAAAAAGTGACACTGCCTATACCCTCAGATTGCCCCACCTAGAGCTTGAGTAGCCACATAGGATACCAAAGACAATGACTTAGAATAAATTAAGAGGGCACAAGTCCAGGAATGTATTTCATATAGCCAGCCAAAAAGGCTTCAAGGCAAAAAAAAAATCCAAACTCAAACCTGTTAGCAGCAATCTTATGAAGATAAACTTTGTAAATGATGAAAAAGACGGCAGAGTGAACAGAACGTTTGGAAATATCTTGAAGGAACTTGCCCATTTCTTCCAAGGCCATCTTCTTCGGCCTCTGCAGAAAGCTGATTCCTTAGCAGCACCATAAAAACAAAGCAGCTAATGTCACCCAAGCTACAAGATTAATGGCTCCATTGGCATACAGTGATGGTGTGTCAAATTTCCCCAAAAGATCAATAAATTAAATGTTTATACAACTTCCTTTTTTAAAAAAGTGTTACTGGCCATGGAAACATGAAAGTGTGGGATGGGATAAGGGACACTGAGTATGTGAAGAAAAAGGAGATTTATTGGAGAATTTTGAGCTGAGAACATGACAAGATCCTGGCTACAGAAAGCTCCATCCTGGCTACTAGACAGTATGGGGCAGGGATAACTTCAGGCAAGGAGACATCCAAGAGAGAGGCGCTATTACAGTTTTCAAAACAAGGGCCTAGGTGCTTGGATCATGGCAATACCGGCGAAGTACTAAGTAAGAGTGGAAATTTTCAACATTAAGTTCTCAAAGTCTTTTCATGAGTAGGGTGGACTTGAGAAAGTCTCAAGTTGCTTTGCCTCAGTAACTGGAAGGCAATTATTGCTATTCCCCGAGATGGGAAATGCTGTTGGTAGAGGAAATGTTTTAGGGAAGAGGGTTTAAGATGCTGAGATGCCTGTCACACACAAACGTTAAGTATGTGATTGGACTGCAGAAGCTAGACATTGGAGAGAAAAAGATGCTTCTGTTTCAGTAACTGTGCTTTAATAATTCTAAAGGTATATAATTATTAAACACAAAGGTACACAACACAACATAACCTCAAAAGAGATCATTTAAAAGCAATGTAGAATGCAGTACTTCTTGATCTTTAAAATTATGTTCAGTGTGTGTGTGTGTGTGTATACATGCTACAATGTGTACGTGGAGGTCAGAGGGCAACTTTCAGGAATTGGTTCTCTCCTGACTTGGACTGATTGAGCGATCTCACGGGCCCCGATGCAGTACTTTCATTTATAAATGAGTCTTTCAAATCAATTCTTTCAAAGACTACTGGTAAAATAGACAATCGTTGCCAGAGGAATTAAGTACAAAATTAAACAGACTCTAGCAAGTATTACCTTAATTATATGGACACTAAAATATGTGCAGATATTTCTCCAGGCTTTTCCTCAGTTTATGTAAAGAGTGGTGGCACATGACTTTAATCCCAGCATTCAGAGGCAAGGCAGGCAAATCTCTGCGAGTTCAAGGCCAGCCTCCTGTATACACTAAGATCTAGGATAGCCAGGAATACACAGGAAGACCCTTTTCCAAAATACAAAAGCAAACAAGCAAACAAATGAAGAAACAAACAAACAAACCCAGAGTGGTGGAAAGAACAGACCCTTCTCCCCTTCTTGCTCTTGGGATGCTCTGAGTTTGAAGGCACAGGAATCACGTCATTTTCAGAGTTCTACAGCACTTTTGTTTTATAGACCATTGCTTTCAGTTGCTGGCTGAGCAGGAGCTGCATTCTAGTGATGCAGCCTAGGCTAGTCTGCTTTCTGCCTCTTACTGTCTGCCTACCTTAGATGGCTTAACGTCTGTTCTCGCTGTCTCCATTTCCTCATCTAAAACCAGGGATGAAATTGTTCCAACTGTCCAGTGCCGTGAAGGCCCCCTTCAGTACCTTAACACAGGAAAAATAGTGGAGATGCATTGCCTTTGATCTACTGTGGCATTAGCTGGGGTGACTCGATGATTGTAGATCTGAATTATCAAAGGCTCACTCATTCATTACTTTGGTGTTTGATACTGACTGTTAATTGGGACATCAGATAGGGTAGAGTCATGGCCATTTCATGTGCCAAGTGCTTCATCACAGCACAGTGGCTGTGTTCCCAGGGCGAGAAAGCAAAACCCAGGATCAGCTAGATGTATTGGCTTTGGATTGCCATCTCAACACTTGGGGGTTGAGACAAAGAGGATCACCATGGCTTAGATGCCAACCTGGACTACATACTGGATTCCAGCGGAACTACAAAGTAAGACTGTCTCAAAAAACAGAGAGAAAGAGAGGGAGGCAGGAAAGGAGGGAGGGTGGAAGGAAGGAAAAAGGAAGGAAGGGAGGGAGGGAGGGAGGGAGGAAGGAAGGAAGGAAGGAAGTAGGCAGTTAGATAGGGATTTCAAAAGGCTTTCTGTCTCTGCCCCTGTAAATTGCAATTTTACTGGTTTGCATTTGGTCCAGATATAGTATTGATGCCTTTGTAAGATCCTCAGATGATTCTATGTGACCAGTGCTAAGAAGAACCACTTTGATGGAGAGCACAAGAAACAAGAGATTTGGCTTTGCAGCTGACTCCCATCACCCCATTATTCATGACTTGCTGGCTTCCCAAGGGTCCAGCCATGTCATGCATGCAATGTCTAAAAGGCTGGCAAAGAAATGAGACGGGGAAAGTTGCCAATGCAGTAGAACAGAACCATCCTTTTTCATGGCTCTGCAGCTACCTCTGGTTGTGTTGGCTTGACTGTAGTTGGGTCCAGAGCTAATGGTATTTCAGCATGATGCAAAGGCCGAGTTTTTGAATTAGAATGGGACTCCTACGTGTCTAGTCATTGAGGTGGCACTGAGACCAGTCAGATGCCACATGGAGTTTCCCATCATTCCTGCAGGTCTTCTTCTCTGCATCTGAAAAAAAAACTTTGTTTTCTTTATCTGATCAACAGCTAAAAGGAGCAGATAAGAGACAGATGGGTTGTAGCCCAAGCTCACCCGAGGTGCTCCCAGGAGACCCATGAGGAATCAAGATCCTGTCACTTTTTAACCCAACACAAGATGTCACCATTGCTCCTGTGCTTTTAGCAACAACCTGTACTGTTAACCAGTGGGAGAGCCCTAGACTGAACAAGTTCCCGTCACCCGCCCCACTCCCAGGGAGTAGGTGCAGTCTAGCCACGAGGTTCATTAAGCTACGGACCATTCCGCTCATTCAAGAGGACGTACTCATTGTAAACACTTTAAAAAAAAAATCTCCCCTCATACCCGCGATGGATAAAAACGAATGCCTTTTTGAACATTTCACGGAGAAACATCTGTGGAGGTGATTGTGAAACAAGGCCAGCCGGCACCTCTATAGGAGGACTGGAAGACTGAGCATTCTTCTTTCTGTTTGGCTTTCACCACCGCTACATTGAAGTGATCTCCTGTTACCATGCTTGCTTTGGTACCAGAGTGAACGGAGGGGCAGGCATTTGCCCAGTGTATCAGTGGCTGAGAAATACATTGGTGAAAGAGCAACAGAGCACTGAAACATCCTTAAAAGCATTGCCATGGTGAAGAAAACTGTTTGCAGATTTTCTTTCCCACATAGCAGCGTGTGTGGTGGAAAGGAATACTCAGAATGGTTGCTTGAAGGTGGAGATAGATGGTAGACTCAAACCACAGCTGAGTGAAGGGCAGGACTTTGGGGAGCTGCATTCCTGAGCACGTGGGAGGATGCTAGAAGCGCCAAGCATCCTTATGCCCCACACTTCTCCTACACTGCCTCCACTATCTACACATACTAATCATTTCCTAAACGATATCTGTTTTTTGGAAGTGGCAAATTCTTACTCAGTTGTAGGCTTTCAAACCAAAATATTATTAGCAGTTGACTCAGGCTTGTGAAATCGCCCAGTGATTCATTTCTTTCTTTTTTCCCCTCAATTTTTATATAATTATCTTAACCCGAGGAGCATCTCAAAACAACATGATTCTAGAGGTTTGCGTGTATGTGTTATTAGTGAAGAAGATGCTTGTTATGGTTTGTATGCGGTGTTTCTCATAAAGACTTAGTGGTCAGCTAGGGGTGTTGTTGGAGGTGATTAGATCATGAGGACTGTAACTTTGCCAGCAAAGATGAACAGACTATTGAGGGGTGGAGCCAAATTGGAAGAAGTAGGTCACTGGGGGATTAATCCCTTGATAATTTAATAGCTAGATGTACTGTTGGGGTGGGGGTTTTGGAGAACCTGGGTTATGGTTTTGGAGAACAGGCATATGATTTTGAAGGGTATATCTTTTTTAATTAATTAAATTTATTCACTTATTTTACATTCCTACTGCCATTTTCCCTCCTTCTTCTCCCATTCTCTCTCCCTACCTCCCTTTCAACCCCCAATCCAATCCTCCTCTGTTTCTGTTCAGAAAGGGGCAGGGCATCCACGGGTATCAACAAAGCATAGCATATCATGTTGCAGTAGGACTAAGCGCCTCCCCTTGTATTAAGACTGGGCAAGGCAACCCAGTATGAGGAATAGATTCCCAATAGCCAGTCAGATAGTTAGGGAGAGCCCCTGCTCTGAATGGTGTGTCTTATCCTTGAGCCCCCGCTGTGTTCTCTACTTACTGGCCACCTTGAAGCAGCTCTGTTCCACTTCCGTTTCTACTCCATCTTCTCTGTCAGGCCTTTCTGTGTCACCCCAAGCCCTGAACCCTCTGAAACCAGGAGCCAAACAAACCCTTCCCTCCTTCATCAAGGGGTCTTCTCATGTATCTTGTCACAGCAAGGAAAAGTGACTGAACATTATCATCTACTTTCTAGCCAGTGGAGAATCAGATGTGGCTAGAGTTCTGGGAGGAAGTGGATGGCATGGTGAAAATTGGTAATTTCATGAGAATGTTTTTTTTAAAACAATAAGTGTTTGCAGATGGGGAGGAAATTATAGGAAACTGAACAAGAGACTGTAGTACCCAAGAATAGACCAGTAGAGCTATTACTTCCATTACATCTGGAGGTCAAGAGGTGAGAGATTGTTAGATATCCAATAGGAGCCATTACCTCCCCTGAAGGGATCTAGACAGTTTCTTTGTGTATTTCCTGATCATAGAGAGAGCTTGGCTGTTATCACCCCAACTTAAATCTCCTTTTCCATTTCAGCCTCTACTATTTGCCAAATAAACTAAGACTTTTTATTTGGTTCCATGTGCTCAAGTCCCTAGGATGCTGAAAAGTCAGGAGTTTGTTCACAGAAGAATTGGGGCAGGGAGAGAGGATATAGCAATCCTTATTCATTTTCATAATTTCATCCATGTACATAATGCATTTTGTTCATATTTACCTCCCATTGTTCTATCTTGTCCCCTCCAACTCTTGTCTGTCCCCTTCCCCTTCACAGATAGTTTCCCTTTCTACATTTTTGTCTCATTTTGTTAATGTTAATTGGAGATAACTATAGAATTCTGATGGGTTTAATTTGAAAATTAAGTGATATAGTTTGAAATATTCCTGGGCCCTTTAAATAAATTTATGAACAGAATTTCAATAAAGCTTTGTTTGTTTGTTTGTTTTTGTTTTTTTGAGACAGGGTTTCTCTGTAGCTTTAGAGACAGTTCTGGAACTAGCTCTTGTAGACCAGGCTGGCCTCGAACTCACAGAGATTTGCCTGCCTCTGCCTCCTGGAGTGCTGGGATTAAAGGCATGCACCATCACCATCCAGCTCTCAATAAAACTTTATTTAGTGAAATCTATGTGAAATTGTCAAGGGAAGGGCCTCAGGGTAAGTTACTTCATATAGGGCCTGGATCTTTCACTGCCAACCTCCACATGTTAGAGCTCATAGGCTTCTGTCAGAGGTCATTTTCTTGCACTCAAAGTCAATGCATAGCTGCCAGATGTTTGAGAGCCAGGAGGGAGAAGGGGCTGGGGAATAGCACTTCTGGGAGTATGGTAACCAATGAACCCCTCATCTGTAGCAGAGCATTCCTGCTCTCCTCTATGGCCATTCCTCAGGGTTCTACCATCCAGGCTTCACAAGTACTTGATGCCTCTGATTCCCTGAGCATGTCGGGAATTTGGTACATTGAATGCACTTTTTTCTTGCCCACTCTGAATTATTTTTGTTTTGGAAGAAAAGGTTTCTCCGTGTAGTCCTGGCTATCATGGAACGGTGTCAAACTCACAGCTCTGCCTCCTGGGTGCTGGGACTAAAAACATGTGACATCACTTTCCAGCTAGAAATTTTTTTTTTTTTAGATTTTGAGACAAGGTTTCAGTAAGTTGCCCAGGCAGTCTCTAAACTTGAGATTGGCCTGCCTTGGCCTCCCTAATTGCTGAGATTATAGGCCTGACCCACCTGTGTGGTTTAGTAACTCATTCTGTTTGAATTTTCTAAACAAACAAACAAACAAACAAACATACAAACAAACAGAAAACACTCCCCAAATATATTCAACCAAAATTTTCGTTTTGTTTTGTATCTAAAATTCAGTGGATGTCCTAGAAGTGGCATATTGTTGTTCAGCTTTTTGGGGTCCCTCTTCCCCACGAAATCACCAGCTGGAGATTTTATGGAGCTCCATTATTACCACCCTCCTTTATCTTTCTTTTTTAACCATGTTGACACTTTCTCCAGACACAAGGCCCATTCTATATATTCTGACACCGAGTCCAGTCCCTTTATTGTGGTGAAAATTGGAGATTTACAAGATTATGGTGGAAATGAATGAATTTCTACTCTATTTATAGAAACCTGATGACTTACTTCCCAAGGTATAAATAGAACGATGTGTGTTGACAAGACATTTATTGTCGCCATGGATACTTTACAATTATTCTTGAATCTTACTCATTGTTTGTCTGTGTCTGCGACTTAACAAACATGGTTCTTGCTGCTAATGCACACGTTTTCACAGTAAAACATAGCTCCCATTTATTACCCTCTTTTCACGAGTCAGCCTAGACATCTTTCCCATTCAAATTCATCCATATACACTTCAGAAGAGGGAATCAATCACTCCCTTTGGATAATGGCTGAAAATTGATGATAATAAAGATAATAACAGCTGAGGATGACCTGCATTGTTAACTAAAATCGAATCTTCCAAATGGGCGGTTTGAAAAGCACCAGAAAGCAGGCCCTCCACTGCCTACGGTCCTATTCTTTCATTTGCTTGGATCTGATATTTGGGCAAACATCTGCAGAAAATGTTGATCCACACAGCTTTGCATGTTTCAGCATTGTTTGAAAAGTGTATGAATTCCAGGATAGCTTTCTTCAGAGTAATTAATGCTATATTATCAGTTTGGTGGAGATTCCATTTGACACACTTAAACTGGTTGATCACTCAGCAACTCCCTTAATTTCACACTTCATTTCCTCATTTGTTATATAGTACACCACAGGCATTTCAAATATAACTTTAAAAATATTTACATCTGACTTTGTGGGGGAAACGGCACATGTTCTTAAGTCACGTCTTTCTTCTGGGGTTCTGGCATCCCCCAAGCTACTCATCCTTCACTTTTAATGAACCATTTGAATATTTCTAAGACTTATTGTGTCATGAAATATCAAATAAACCAAGATGCATCTCTGAAAAATATTCTGGAATATATTTCTGGTGCCAGGAGACAGATTTGAATTATTCATCTAGTTAAAATACGTGTTAAAGGCACTGTTTTTTTATCCAGCTTTCTTTTTCCTGTTTATTATTCTTGCCTTTTATACAATATATGCATAATACTTAATGTGCGGAGCTAATATAGCAATGTAAAATAAAGTCTTCAATATTCTTAGGCTCACTTAAAAATTAGTATAAAATTACAGGCTTTGGGAGGTATTTCCTGATTATTCTTGATGCAGAATGACAATGAAATTGACTTTCATGTAGTTTCATAATTTCCCTGGATCAAGTGATAACAATGCAAGGAGTGGAGAGAAATTTATCTTATTTTCAAGAATAGAAGGGAACAATATTCATGGTCTAAGAATTCATTGGAAATAGGGAGCGATGAACCAATAATTCAAAGCACTGATGAGAAAGGGAGTTTTTTTCTCAGGCTCGGTGACATGTGGAACCCATAACCTGTAATCCCAGCACTGGGAGAGAGAGGCAAAAGGATCATTGCAAATTCAAGGCTAGCCTGATCTATATAGTGAGATACTGGTGAGGGGGGGTGGAGGAGGGAGAGGTGGAGGAGGGAGAGAGAGAAGTCGGAAAGGGAGAGACAAACAAAGAGACAGGAAGGAGACAGAGAGGTGAGGAAAGAGACAAGACAGACACACAGAGATGAAAGAGAGAGAGAGAGCCGGTTCAGTCCCACTAGCAAACTTATTCCTTATGCCCAGTTCTGATTCTCCTCCGCTGCGAAGACACACTACTCTCAAGTGAGCGCACCTACAATTCCTGGGCTGGTGTGATGGCTCATAGGGTAAAGGCATTTGTGGCTAAGTCTGGTGGCTTGAGTTCAATTCTCAGGATCTGTATGGTAGAAGGAAGGAACCAATTCCCGAAAGCTGTAAACACACACACACACACACACACACACACACACACACACAACCTTTACCAACTGGTATTGAGAATTCATTGATAATCACCCCTAGGATTATTTGCCTTTTCCATCAAAGAATAAAAAAAATTCACGTATCTGATCTTGATTACTTCATGTTTTGTATTAAACAAAGAGATTCACTTCAAAAGATGCTAGGCTTCAAATCACTGGCTAATGTGAAAATCGTCTTACGATTTCCATGAGAGGAGAATGTTAAATTGGACAAAAGCATTCACAATCGATTCTTTATTCTCACTGATAGTTTCATAGCAAAGGATACACATTTCCCTGCCCAAGGGGAATCTACAGCAACTTTTCCTACAAGCCTACATTCTAATTGTATCAGGCAGGCTATATCTCCAGAATTGTCATTCCATTAGAGAATTTGCAATAAATTTTAATGATACATGCAAATACAATAATCTAATGGTCCATTATAAAAGAAATGACTGCCCATTACCATTTGTTTTCAGCAATTTGCATGATTTCTTACCTCCTGCTGATAGAAAGTTCCAGAAAGCAGAGGCTTCAATGCTTTTCTTTATTTTTGTTTGTTTTTATTTTAATAGGAGGGTATACCAGAGCGAAAGGAAAAGGCTTGGAAAAACTATTGCTCTTTCTTGTACCTGCACTAAAATTTTTATAGCTTTTCATAACCTGACATAATTCTGAGCGTTTGATTTGAAAACTACCTAAAAGTAGTTATATTACTTGTTTTCTCTCTCCCCTCCTTGTTAGAGCTATCTTTAAACACCGAGTGCAGACAAACACAGGGGAATAGGTAAAGCCAGATACGGGAGGGGATAAAATCCCTTTGAATGTGTTTCTGTCTTGGAAGAAATCAATGGCTCCCCGCCCCTGCTGCCCCTGCTCTGCCTCTAGACTACTGAATCTTCTTTCAACCGAGAAGTCTTAACTCTTTCTTGCTAGATAGGGCTTGTCATGCATATAGAACACTAGAGTCCGAGAGCCACAAATCATTCAACTTCCTGGGCAGAATCCATGACTTATTCATCCATGCAGTTTCCGGACCAGTGCACGAAGACGACCAGTTGAGCCTAATTGTTCAAAATCAGTCTAATAATCCAAACGGATTTTACCCCCAACTCTAAGCATCACCTTTAACGTGTAGTACCCGTGTCAACAAACAAAAGTAGGGTAGCTCTGTCATCAGGAAGTACCATGCCCCCTCATAAATGTACTCGCTGCTCTGGGGTCTGGGGTACCCACACATCAACTTAGCAAATTCCATGTTGACTCCAGTATGCCACATACGGACAGGATTGCAAAGTTACAGGCTTGGAATCGTATCACTTAGGTTATAGCCATCAAAGTACACTGGAAGGCACTTTCCAGTAGCCACAGCAGCTCGTTATGGTCTTTCTAGTTCACTGATCTGAATATTACATTTGGGAAAATAGCCACGGAGAGCAGTGATCCACATAACTACAGAAAAAAAAAATGTCTGGTTAAATGAGCAATAGAGACTGGGTTTGGCACTAACTCCAAATCCTCTTCATCCTCCTCTTTTTTGAGAGTAGTACAGGTTGACATGGGGGTCTCACACTGTAGCTAAGGTTGGCCCCAAACTCTTGGCAACCATCCTGCAACAGCCTCTCTGATAGTATAGGTATGTATTGTTACATTCAGCTCAGCTGGAGAGTCTTAGAAGAAAAGGATTTGCTCTGATTGCCTTATTTCCCTTCTGCCACCCAATAGTTGAAGGTCAAGGGATGCCTTAGGTGGTTTTAACTATTACTGTTGAGGACTAACAGTTGGGAGAGCAGTTCTCAGAGAAGAAAACTTGTGGGCTGAGGAGATAGCAAAATTTACTCTTGCCCAGAAAGGGAAGTAAAAAATAAAGAGGCAGACACACAAGGCAACCAATAGACAATATTTGCAAATTTATGGATGGCCACTGAATTGGATCAATGGTTCTCATAAATATTCATTCGTTTGGTAGCACAGGAAGTAAACCTCATCAGTCTCTTTTAATTAAAACCTTTTCAAATATGAGCTCAAGAAATGCCTGTGACAAAGAACGCAGTCCTCGAATTTATTCTCCCTTTCTCTGCAAGCAGTCGAGGTAGTTTTCAGGCACAGCTAAATGAATGCATTTCACAGCTTTCCATAGAGCAAGGAGTCACCAAAGGAACTGGATGCTGAAAAAGGCTGCAACTTTACAGGGATAGCTCTGTTCCCCCAAAGGTTCGCAGAGTTAGCAAACATCTTTTGTGTGTTGTACTGATAGTGCAGAGGTGTGTGTGTGGGTTCCCCTTGGGGTTCTTAAGTCTTACTAAGAAGAATTTAAGAACAGACTCGAATGGAAACTAGGAATTTTGGCAATTGCCACGAGGAAGAGGAGGAGGAGGAGGCTGGAGAAGAATAGGGGAAAGCAGCAATGCTGTCCAAACTAAGATGGTAATGGAGGTCAGCCACACGGTGGCAGCCATTCACAGGGTGGGGAGGGAACCTGTACAGAGGGAGAAAAAGCTGGCGAGCATCCAAAGGAAAGAGAAGAATGTTCCGCCTTTCTCAGGCAGGACTCAGAAAGGTGGGCTCGAGCCGTAGGCTTTTTTTTTTTTTTGGTTTTTCGAGATAGGGTTTCTCTGTGGCTTTGGAGCCTGTCCTGGAACTAGCTCTATAGACCAGGCTGGTCTCGAACTCACAGAGATCCGCCTACCTCTGCCTCCCGAGTGCTGGGATTAAAGGCGTGCGCCACCATCGCCTGGCTCCGTAGGCTTTTAAGGACCGCGCCAGAGAACTGGAATTCTGGGAAGGCAAACTTTCATTAAAGGGATAGTTAGTCCACCTATCTCTTTAGCATGACTTAAGGTGAGCCTGCCTTCCAGAGGGGTGGTCCCATAGCCTGGTTCTTGACCTGTCCAACTGGATTAACTCTTGAGGGAGGGAACGATAACAGGAGTCTCCAGCTACAGGCAGATTCATTGTTTTGGTTAGGAGATGACAGTTTTCCCCTAAGGGGCCTCCAAAGTTATTTTAACACCACTCCTTGTCTTTCTTCCTGGACGAAGGACCTCCAACAACCATTTTGGAAAATAATATGACCTTGAACATGGTAGTTATATTCTAAGAATAGAGGGATATAAAGACAGGAAGTACCTTGACCCAGGAGGACCCTGTGGACCATCCCACCATTTTGTTTACTTGCACACTTACAGTAAAGAGAAACAAACTTCTTGGTTAAACCATTAAAAAATCTCCAGTCTGTAGAACAGTAGCTAAATACAAGTCCTAAGTAGTTAAGGAGTCTCTATTTTTGTTTTCTTTTGTTTTTTTCAAGACAAGGTTTCTCTGTGTAGCCCTGCCTGTCTTGGAACTCACACAGTAGACCAGGCTAGTCTTGAACTCACAGAGATCCACTTGCCTCTGCCTCTCAGGTGCTGAAATTAAAGGCATGCACTACCACCCACTACCTCCAGCAAGGAATCCCTGTTTAATTGGGAACACTGAACAAGGCCATGGGTTCAATCCCTGACACCTCCAAATGTTAATTAAAAAACTATCACTGGGCTGGGTTTGTTCTGGCCCTATATTTCCGAAATGTTAAGGTCTATTTATTATTATTATTGTTATTATCATCATCATTATCTGTGTATGTGTATTGATAATGGGTTTCCCTCTGTAGCCCAGATGGCCTTATACTCATGGCAATCCTCCTGTCCCTGCCTCTCCAGTGCTGGGGTTACAGATGTGCATCTCACCACGTCCAGTGCTGACGTTTGTCAGGACAACATGAAATATAAGTAAGACGGATAACCTTAGCAGCGCTTAGAAACATGAGCCTTGAAGACCTGCGGGGAGGGAAACTGCGGGCTTCAGCCATTGGGCCCCGAAACCATCTCCACATCTGAGCTGAGGCTTTATTAGCCAACCCCAGAACCCAACTAATGGCAGAATGGTGGTGACAAGAAAGCATGCCTTGCCAAACCTTCCTTAGAGCCCATGGCAGCTTCGGACAATAGCACCCAAGTTTCTCCTTCCTGTCTTCTTCCAGGCTTGGGTTTGTATTTTGATCTGGTAACTGTCTAGCCTTTCTGGCTTGCTCTCCACTTCATCTCCCAGGCCTGTCTCTCAGGCAAATCCTTGCCTGTCTTACTCCATCTTGGCATCTGCTTTTGTGAGGAATTGGGCCGACACACCCCTTTGAAGTGGGCAGGGTCTGTTACTAAAATCACTTGCAAATGAACAGCCTGCTGCCCTTAAGCGTTTTCCGCATTCTTGCTGCTGGTCTCATTTGTGCATTCAAATATACAAGGATTAATGACTGTTGGGTGAAATATAATGCAAAGTCAGGGTGCCACCTCTCCATCTCTCACCTCTCTTTCAAATGAAAGAAAATGATCTGGGTGTGGTGGCTCACGCCTTTAATCTCAGTACTAGGAAGGCCGAGGCAGGTGGATCTCCAGGAGTTTGAGGCCAACCTGATCTACCCAGTGAGCTCCAGGCCAGCAGAGGCTATAGAGTGATATCCTGTCTCCAAAGCAAACCAAAGCAACTAACCAAACAAAAACTAAATAAGAAAATAAAATGAAGAAAAATGGAGAAGAAAAACTACCACCTATGTTGAATACCTCAGTTGGTAGAGTGCTTGAGCATATGGAAAGCCCTGGTCAACTATCACTGCGAAGGTGGTAATAGTCTGTCATTCCAGCACTCAGGAAGGGGAGTCAGGAGGACCAGAAGGTCAAGGTCATTCTTGGCTACTTAGGGAGCTTTGAGGCCCTATCTAATGAGAAAAGAAAAGAAGTAGAATACATTGTTACCAACTCCAAATTTTACTGAGGACATTTGGGAATGTGTTTTGTTCCAAAGCCTGAGCTACGAAGACGGAGGCATGAGATAATGTTGTCCCTCTTTGACTAGGCCATGATATGGTTTACCGTATGAGCAACCTGAAGGGAATGAAGAAGGGCTTTGCTCTGCACAGTGTTGAGGAAGTGAGGCAGGCTGAGCGTTGCCATCTTCAGCATGTGAGAGCAAAGAGGGGCAAGGGTTTTACACAGGAGGTTTGCTGCTTTCTGAGACAGAGTCTCCTGCAGGCCCAGCTCGTTGGTAGTTGAGGTTGGCCTTGAACTTCTTAGCCACTGGCCTCCACTTCCTTAAGTGCGGGGACTAGGTGTGTCCCCTTGGTGCGGGGCTACAAGGGAGTTTTTGTTGTTTGTTTGCTTTTGTGGATCAGGCCCCACTTAGAGAGCACTGTTTCGGGCTATACATTCCACTGGCCAGGAATCTGCCAAGTGGGAGACTGGGAAGCTCAAGCTTTTTGAGAGCCAAAGAGAAATAGAAATGGTTATGAGGGACTAGTTAGCTTAGTCCTGCCCCAGGCATTGGAAGGGGACCTGTAAGGAATAAACCGTATCTAGTCTCCACAGCAGAGTAGTCTCTTTTTACAAGGACAGTTTCATACTGTGCTTTTAAGGTCCGCACTTTGGCTGATTTACTTCATTAGAAAGTATCCATCTTAAAGGGATAGGGAATATAATCAAGTCTTTTATAATAGTTCAGCTGTCTTCACATCAGTTAATTTACGTAGAGATTTGTGATGCCATCAAGCATTCCCAGACTATGCTGAACAGATTGCACAGCTGCCTGATGAAAATTCTCGTTTCTTATTTATGGATCTAGTTCAGATCCAGATGTTGGATGGGAGGACAGGTAGGGAATTTGAATCTTGGGTCTCGTAAGCATGTGGAGTGAGAAGACGAATTCTGTTTTCGTTTTATAAATGCACGAATAGGCAAACCTTGGCTATGAATTGGATGTACTCTGAATAAAAGTAAGTGTAAGATTTAGCTGAATTTTAATGAATTGGAGTGTGTGTGTGTGTGTGTGTGTGTGTTATACACACATACATACACATCTAACTCTCCAGATGATTCTGATATATAGCCAGAGTTGACACTGTCAGGTAATGAAGGGAGTATAACTCTGGAAAATGTGCATGTGCGCTCTAGTAGGTCAGAGGTCAGTGTTGGGTGTTTTCCTTTAGTGCTCTCCACAATGCTTTTTGAGACAGGGTCTCTGACTCAACCTAGACTTTACCATTTCAGCAAGGTTACAGGTGGGCATGGCCATGCCTGGCTTGTATGTGGGTATTAGCTATCCAAATTCAGGCCCTCATGCTGCGTGGCAAGCACATCATCCCCTGAGTCATCTCCCCAGCTCAAACAAGGCCATTTTGTAAATTCAGAATAAAGAGTTTTGATATCATAATAATGTTCTGTATTAGATATCACCCAATGATATAATTTTATTTTTAGTATTGCATTCAATCTAATTAAGCATATACTTTGAAAATTTCGATGGAGGTATGTATGGAGATGAAGAACACAATGTTATTGCTTCTTTTTTCCTTTTTTTTCATTTTTTTTTGTGGGGGGAGGGTTCGCAACAGGGTTTCTCTGTGTAACTGCCCTGGCTGTCCTGGAACTTGCTCTGTAGACCAGGCTGGTCTCGAACTCACAGAGATTCACCTGTCTCTGCCCCCGGGTGCTCATGTGTTATTTAGTTTAATATATTCTCAGACTATCAGCATGTAGTTTTTCTAACTCATGTTGGCTACTTGGAAACTCCAGACGCTTGTGGCATCCCAGTGACTCCAGTTTGCACAAGACCATACAGTCAGAACCTGATTAAAGATGACATTTCAAAAGGGTTGTCTTTTCAAGTTTATAGGCACAGCATTTTCAGTTAAAGAAATTCACTTTCAGAGCTGGCGAGATGGTTCAGTGACAGGTACCTGTTGAGCCTGAGAACCCACATGGTCCACTGGTCTACACAATACACACACACACCCCACACAGTACACATCCCAATACACAAATAATGTAAAGGTCTGGAGAGACAGCACAATGGTTAAGAGCCCTTGCTGCTACTCCAGAGGATCTGGGTTCAACTTCCAGCACCCACATGGCAGCTCATAACCATTTGTAACTCCAGCTCCAGGGAATCTGATGCCTTCTGGCCTCCACCTACATCAGGCACACATGGTGCACAGACACATATGTAGGCAGAACATCCACACACGCAATTTTTAATCTAAAAAGTTCACTTGCCACTAACACTGTATGAATTGTTTACTTTAAATTCAGAAAGGATCTCAGATATCAACCAGGCCAACATTTCATTTCACAGTTTAAAGAACTGAGTCTCAGAAAACTGATAGCTGCACAGCTAATTAGATAAATGTGGAGGCTTAGAAGCTAAGTCTGTCTATCCATCCACTCACTCATCCAGCCACCCATCCAGCGGATGTTTATTGATTGGTCACTATGCAGACACTGGCTTGACACTGACGGCACAGTGAGGAATACAACTAGGTGCGGTTTCTTTTCTCCTGGAAGGGGAGAACATTAATTTTTCACCCATGCCTATACAGAAGAACGGTACATCATATTTTGAAAGGAGACGCCAGTGGCTGAAATTTGGTAGGTGAAGACGAAGTGGTCATTTCCTCTGGTCAGTTTAAAAAGGTGAAGTTGGGGAAAGAACATGCCATAGGGAACCCCATTCCATGAAAGAAGTAAGAACAGCAGACGCCACAAGCCAGAATTGGGCCTGTAGTGCTGAAACCCAGACGTCAGAGGAACCGCAGCTTATTCTACGTGTAAAGATGTAAGGTTGGGATTTGACTTGGTATTTCCCTACAATGAAAGGTCAGACTTGAGATCATCACCAAGGCTTGCAGAGGTTGCTAACACCATGGACAGCTAAGAAGAAACAAGAAAGCCAGCACATTTCTACAAAATCAACTTTTGCCTGATAAAATAATGATGCAAACCACGTAGCTGTGTTTTTTTTTTCTTTTACAGTTTGAGGGCATTTAAATTGGAATTTTAAAAGTCTTTTGTAACTAAAACAGGGAGTCAGGCCATTTAAACTTCAACCACTGTGCTCTTGAAAATGACGTTTGCCATTTACTTAGGAATTAATGAATATTTGGTGAATGAAACCCTCATTTTTGTCTCTTGGTGACTATGTGTAGAATCTTTGCTATCTATTCAGTATCTCATACTTTAAAATAATATTTTTGTTTACTCATTGCCAATTTCATGTATTTATACAAGTTTGATCACATACTTCTCCCACTCTGCTCTCTGACTCCTCCTGGACACCCACCCAACACACCCCTTCCCACTTACTTCATGTCCTCTTCTTTTCTATTTATGACTCACCAAGACCAACGAGTGCTGTCCATATTCACACGGCTGTGGGACCTTCTATTGGCGCATGGGCAACCTACCAGTGGTCATACCCTCTTAAAAAAACCCTTCTTTTAGGAGGGAGAACACGAGCAAGGAAGTCAGGACCGCGAGGGGTGTGTCCACCCACTGAGATGGCGGGACTGATCTAATGGGAGATTACCAAGGCCAGCTCGACAGAACTGATGGAGCATGGGATCAAACCGGACTCTCTGAATGTGGCTGACGGTGGAGGCTGACCGAGAAGCCAAGGACAATGGCGCTGGGTTTTGATTCTACTGCATGGATGGGCTTTGCGGGAGCCTAGTCTGTTTGGATGCTCACCTTTCTGGACCTGGGGGGAGCAGGGAGGACCTTGGACTTCCCATAGGGTAGGGAACACTGACTGAACTTGGACTGGAGAGGGAGGACGGGGAGGGGGAGTGGGGGAGGGGAGGGAAGTGGGAGGAGGGGAGGAGGTGGAAATTTTCAATAAAACAAAAAACAAAACAAAACAAAACCCTTCTTTTCCTAGCAGCTATCAACATCCAATAGCTCCTCAGCTATGGCGGGTCCTAGCCCCGCCCCAGCCCCCCCCCCCAGCCCCCCCCCCACTGTATACTAGAATGTTGACTGGCTTAATCTTCTGCAGGTCTTGTGGAGCTATGGTGGGTTCAGGAGTGCAATGGTCATGTGACACTTTCCCTATCCTCTAGCTCTTAAACATTCCTTTACCCCCTCTTTCCCACCCTGTTCACTGAGCTTTGGTGAAAGCTATAGACATCCTATTTATCATTGAGCATTCAATGGTCACTTAACCTCAGCACTTTGACCCCCTTGAGTCTCTGAATTAACTGCTGGCAATTCCTAAAAGATGCTTCTCTGGTTAAGGCTGAGAGCAGCACAGATTTATACAGTGAACTGCTAGCACAGCTTCTGTGAGTTGAGAGGGGACTTTGTCAGATCCCGCTAGCTGTAGCGGGTGCCCCTGGAACTCTGTGAGGGAGAGGAGAAGGGGAGATATCGGCTTCTCAGCCACTTTCCCTAGGGTTCTGGCGTGTGTCCGGGGAAGAGGAGGAAAGTAAGTCTTTTGTGGGAGTTCCCTCCGACTTCTGTGATCTGCCATGGCCTCTTCTGGTCCTGTAGGTCTGGTGATGTGCGCACCAGTGATTCACTCCAGACAGTACCGTCCTCTCCACACTACTGCAGCTTTCAGTTGTGTTTCTCTATAAAGTATGGTAACATACTTAACTCTCTGGATTATCAGCTTGTCTGGCTGCTTATTTACTTGCTTATTTGTTCTGAGGCAAGGTCTCAGGTTGACTGCTAACTCACTGTACAGCCATGGATGACCTTGATTTCTCGAGGCTTCTGCCTCCACCCCCCAAAGGCTGGGATTACAGGTCTGCACCACCATGCCAAGATCAGCATCATTTTTTTATATAAATGGCCCTCCTATTCATGTTGACACCTTAACAATGTAAAACAATTGATTTGCTCTTGTATTTCAGCACTGGTGTTTCATTTGTGTCTTTTTCTCCCTTGTATCTATTTCTCAAACTTTGGGGTCGGAGTGAATCAACTGTAGGCTGGTTGCAAGGCGCACACTAGCCCGGAAGCAGCAAGGCACACTAGAGAAAACATCTCACAGAATTTACTACTTAATATCAGTATTCAGTGGTTTTGCCATAAGCTAGATTGAAAGAAAAATCCAGAAGAGACGTTGAGATCATGAGAAAGGCTTTTCCTGTCAGTCAAGTTGGCACTTGCCTATGAAACCAGCACCTAGGAGACAGAGGCAGGAAGATCAAGAGTTCAGGGTCATCCTTAGCTACATGGCTAGTAGGAGATGAGCCTGAGCTACCCCAGACTCTGTCTCTAAACTGGCAGAAACATTTCTTTTTCTGCGAAAACTAGTAGGACTGGCAGGGCTCTTATTTTCTGAACCTTCCTCTTCTCCCTGTGTCAATTAGGTAACCATGTCAGATCGTGAAGCTGAGTTCCCAGCACTAGCATGGGATGCCGTCACCACCCACATCAGGGATGAAAGACAGAAGCCATCTTGTCCAAATGTGCCTGCTGTCTGGGCTTGAGTTCTAGCCAAACCTTTTTACAAAAAGAAATTGCCTTGCCAAGCTATTTTCACTTTCTTCATATGTTCCTTTGTGGGACACTGAGATTATTCATTGGTTCTGACAACCAACAACAAGCTAAAAAAAACATGAAAGCAAACCAAAACCAAAACAACAAACAAAACCCCCAAACCAAACCAAACCAAATCCTCAAAGAAAGATTTCTCCTAAAAGGCTATCAAAATGGTACCCCTTAGTGTGTAAGGCCATTTGCTGTGCAACCGTAAAGACCTGAGTTTAAATCCCCAATATCCATGTAAAATGCCCAACATGGCCATACACGTGCTGTGATTCCCTGGTGTGTGTGAAACTTAAATTTCAAGCCCTAATCCACAAATAAATTTTCCAACCCTTTACATATTTCCAAATTCATTTTTTTTAAAAAAAAAAGGTGAGTGGGGGGGGGGGGCTCAGGTCTTTAATCCCTGGGAGGCAGAGGCGGGCTGACCTCTGAAAGTTCTAGGCCAGGCTGGTCTACATAGTAGAGAGCTCCAGGCCAGCCAGGAATCCATAGAGAAACCCTGTCTCAAACAAAGCAAAGCAAAACAAAGGAAAACAAAATGACCCCCAACCCACCAGGTATGTCACAGAACTTGTCCCCGGAGATATGACAACTTTGCTGAGTACTCGAGGCTGAGATGCTGCTCTCATAAAGACAGATAGGATTGTGGGTAATCACAGTTAAAACAGGTGGGAAAACCCAAATATTGTAGCTTAAATTCTTCATGAGCGAGAGTCCCAGTGTTGGGATTTCTGGAAAATAAAGGCTACTCTGCCTGCTGCCTGTATTCTTCTCATCTCTGCTCAAATGCCCTCATCTCTGTCCTGTTGGACTTCCAGTCTGTTAGCATTGATTTGGAAGTTTTGTTCCGGGGGCACTTCTCCTAGTGAGGAATCCCTTTCTCACTACTCATTCTTTCCTCACGCTCCTCTTCCTGAGTGCAGGCCTGCCTTCTCCAACCCCAGAGTTTGTCTCTCATATCTGCTAGAGAGAAGAAACACTTTAATCTTTTCTTGTTTTGTCCTATCTGGGACAGTGCTGGTGATTCAGTTCAGAGGCCTCCCACATCCAGGGTAAGGGCTCTACCGGGCAGCAACATCTCTGTCCGTTTTGTTTCTCTTTTCCAGTTTGAAGCAAGGTCTGGGCAATCTGTCCAGGCTGTCATTGGCTATGCAGTCCTACTATCTTGGCCTTCTGATTAGCTGAGGTTGTAAGCCTGCACTATCAGGCTCAGCCTCCTCTCTAAGCTTGTTTGGCTCCTTTGTTTTTAATCTTTTCCGCTTGTCCGGTTCCTCAGAATCAGAGAGGAACCTGTGTTGTGCCAATAGGCTGGACTCCTGCTCCCCATCTTGTTATACACACACACACACACACACACACACACACGCACGCACATACACATATGCATGCACACACACATGCGTGCACACAGGCACACACACACAAACATGCTCTCATAGGCATGCTAACCTGTACTAGTGAGTAGGGCTGACGAGAGCTATTCAGTATCTGGACAAAGCCCTCGCACTCAGTTCCTGAGCATCTTGACAGTTAGAAGGAAGGATTGTTAGCCCTACCTTATGCCTTTTCCAGGAGCGCATAGTCCAAGACAGATTGGTAGAGTTCCAATTATTTTTTGGTCAGGTTTTATTTTATTATATTTTGTTTTGATATGGGGTCATAGCTGTCCTTGAACTTCCGATCCTCTCACCTCAGCTTCTCAAGAGTTGGGATTACACTCATGGGGGTTGGCTTAAATTTCTAATAAAGGAATATAGACCCCTGTTAACAAGGTATAAAGCTAGTATTATGCGTTACCTGCAGAGCCCTTCAAAGCAGCCAGCCATATCCTTCTTGAGAAACCTTGACTTTAAGCCTTCCTATTATTCCTTTGTTTCAGCTAATCTCTTAGAGAATCTTTCATTTGAGGCTTTCATTTAGGCAGCCTTTCATTTCCAAAATTTGTTTAGTCCTCTTCAGCATTGCGATCTCCACACAGCTCTTGAGATCTTGGATTAATTTCTTCTCTAATCCACTCTGCTGTTTACTTAGATCCTTTTTGAAGGCTTCCACTATTTTTAACCTCATCCTTTTGAAGTATGAGTGGTCCATATTTCTGGCGTGTCTATGGTGAGATTTCTGTTACATCTGTTTGGACAGATAGCTGTAGTTTTCTGTGGGGGGCTTCTTTGGGAACAGCCTTCTCGATTGACTTGTGATTATTAATTGATTATACTGGGTTATTTGATGCCGTTTTTATGCAAGTATATATGCAAGTAACATACCTCGGGTATATTTTTCCCCCAGTACCCCCTGGTCCTCTTCTTTCTCTCCCCTTCCCCCTCCCATTGGCTTTGTTTATGTTTTGCCCCACTACACAGTTCACCATCTACGTTCGTGTCATCAGTTCACATAAGATTTTATGTGTCTTTTGACAACTAGGCCCTACAAATGACAAAAAGCATGGAATGCTTGTCTTTCTGAGGCTGATTTGATTTCTTAATATGAACAGCTCCAGTCAGAGCCTTCTTTCAGCAGTGTGTGCTAGGGTATGCGTCTGTTGTGTGGTGTCCAGTTGTGTCTAACTGGACTTTGAAGTACAGCCTCTCTGTTTGTTTGGATTTTTCTGTTGTTTGTTTTACTTGGGATCTGTGCTTAGTGGGTTTTGACACAGGGCATTATATGTTGGAGCATGAGGGGCCTACTTTACCTGTAGTTCTCATGAGAGTGGGATCCTTCTAGAACTCAGGAAGGTATACACTAGAGCAGAGTACCAGAGGTGTGCCCTCCAGTCTTGAAGTCCGTGTGCATTCCAAAAGGGTTTGGGAGCAAGCTATGGTGTGGTCCTGTGTAGTTGTGCTGAGAATAATCTTTGTGTTGTTATTGCTGTGGGGTCGTGTGCATGTGTGTACGTGTATGTGCCTTGGCGCTCATGTGGAGGTCAAAGAACAATTGATGGTAGTCTGTTCACTTCTTCTATCATGTGGATTCTGGGGATTGAAGTCAGCTTGTGAGGCTTAGTGGAAAAAGCCTTTACCCACTTATGGGCCGTAGGTTTCTTTTTCTTTTTTAATTTAAATTTTAATTATTTTAAATTTCAAGTGTGTGTGTGAGTGTGCGCGCGCGTGTGTACACTTAAGCTCAGGTGCTTGAGGAGGCTAAGGGTGTCAGATGTCCTGGAACTCAACTAACAGGCAATTGGGATCCGTCTTATGTGAATGCTGAGAGCTGACCTCAGTTCCTCTGCAAAGAGCAGTATAGGCTCTTAACTTCTGAGCCATCTCTCCAGGTCCAGTTCTTGCCAGATCTCATATGACTGACACTACCTTTTTTTCTTGAGACAAGGTCTTACTGTGTTTCCCTGATTGGCCTGGAACTTGCTATCTAGGCCAGTTGGCCTGGCATTTAAGAGATCTGTCTGCCTCTATCTTCCCAGGGTTTAGATTAAAGGTGGGAGGCACCATGCCCAGTTATTCAGTTTTCTTTTTAATCTGTTTTGTTTCATAAGTTTTGATAAAAAATAACGGGATCTGAGCTTCATCTCTGGTCCTGGGTGGATACATGACTTTCTGAGCTCTCTAGAAGGTTATAGAATAACTATCCAGCCCAGGAGGCTTTCTGGTAAAGAACATGTCATATTACTGTCCTATCCCTTAAGAATTAATCCAAATAGGCCTGTCAGTCATCTGAACAGAAAAAGGTTCCCAAAGAAAAAGTATGTGCATTTTCCTGGGGTAACATGAACAAATGTCTATTCTTCAGATGGGGGTTTGGCTATGCTATGGGGAAGTCTCCAGTTTCCTCTCTCTTGAAGGCAGCAACAGTTCTGGTTCTTGAACTCCCAAAAGAGAGGAATTCATATAGACCACAATAATAGAGCAAACAGCCAGCTTAAATAGAGCAAACAAGAAAGCAAGAATATACTTTTTAGAAAAAGAGCATTGGCGCAAATCTGGGCAGTTATGGAGGCTTTTATTTCTTTTCTCTCTGCTATCTCTTCCCCTGTTGTTGGGTAGTTAGGCAGGCATTAGTAGGCTTAGAGACGATAAGGATGAACCCCCTCCCTCATAATCAGCTTTGGATGCCTCCTTCTGTTTCCTTGGTAACAGTAGAAAGGAAAGTATCACAATTTCTCCCACTTAAGATTTTAAAAAAAATGTAAAAAGGTGTAAGTATCAGGGTTTTGTTGGAGCCCATTATGAGAAAACTACTTCTACCTGATCAAAAGAATAGACTCTGAGTCCTAATTCCAGCCCTGGGCAGGGACAGGGCGTTCTGATTTGCCCTGAACATTGCTTAGTGTTATCTCCTCCTTTAAAATTACTCCAACTAGTCCTAACAATCACGGACCTGGGACGCGACACCTTGGGGAAGCTGATTCACTAGAAGGCACGCTAAGGAGTTGGGACGAATAATTATCCTCTGATGGAGGAAGGTCATTGGCTAATAAAGGCACTGCCCTGGCCCATTTTATTGGTTAGAGGATAGGTGGGAGGAGAAAACAGGACAGAACACTGGGAGGAAGAGGAAGTGAGGTCAGAGACTCGGCAGCTCTCCTCTCGGGAGCAGACGCCTCAGAGAGAGACGCCATGCCCCGCTCCTGGGATGAAGCTCCGACCCAGGATGGACATAGGCTAGAATCTTCCTGGTAAGCGCACCTTGGGGTGCCATACACAGATGATTAGAGATGGGCTAAATTTATATGTGAGAATTAGCCTAGAAGAGAATGGGCCAAGCAGTGTTTAAAAGAATACAGTGTCCGTGTAATTATTTCGGGGCATAAGCTAGCCGAGCAGGCAGCCGGGGTGCTGGGGACACAGCCCCGCCACACCCTTATTATTACAATCCTCTTTACCCAGAAACCCCTCTTTTAAAGCAGTTGTTTGCCAGTCTTTGCTACTATGCCTGTCCAGGTTCCTGAGTTTTCAAGGAAGAAAACTTTCCCCTCTTCTTTCTCAGCTCTTCCTTAGATACCAGCCCAAATCCTAAGCATGCATGCTTTGACACTTTGGACATTTTCAAACATATCTCTGAAGACCCTCCCAAACTTTTCTACAGCTGCTTGAAGATCATCCTCGCAGGCATGAACTCGAGGGCATGGCTTTCTGTCTTCCTTTTTCCTTCTCCTTCTTTCCAGAAGCTGTCAAGATTTACTTTGTCTGTTCTGTTGCAACGGTTCCCTCAAATTCTAAAAAAAATGCCCAAACTCACTTTTGAGTTCATTTTAAAATTACTCTATCAACTAAATTGAGAACTTAAAAACAGAACCCTAATTTCCTGATAAATCTGTGTCTCCCCCAGGGTGGGTACTTCCAGGGAAGGAGTATGATTTTTTTTGATGCCCATTTTACTTATTATTCAGTCTGTTATAGATAAATGAATAAAATGCAAGATTGTGTATTTGGATTTAAGAACTTCTAAAGTTGAAAATGTCATTAGGGAGACATGTTCTCCTGGAAGGGAAATTTCTTAAGCCAGTTTTAACTGCCCCAGCTAAATTTTATCACCACCAACTATTTTTCTTTGTGTCCTGTTTTAAGGGTCCTGAGCTGGCTCAGTTAGGGTCGGTCACTACCAACCATTATTATTCATGTCTTTTTTTGTTGAGTTTTCTTGGTTAGTTCTTCCTAGCACCAACTTCCAATATCCCCACCCATTAGGATCTGGCCCCCTGAATCCTTAAGTGAATAAAGGTATGACTCATTTGGCTCCTTTCTGTTGAGAGAAGATGTCGTTATAATATTAGGATGCCAGGTGTCTTTTTTGTAAAGTAGTCACGATGGTGGAAGTGACATACATCTGGCTGAAGCCACCATTTGAAGGTGGAGCTTCTGGAGGCAAGATGAGACAAAATCAAATAGTTAGGTTAAATAAACAGGGACTAAGAAGTGATTAAAAAATGATGGCCATTAGAGACCCCAGGAAAGGCAGAAGCGAAGTACAGGAAAGTAGGGATACTTGACCAGATAGCGTTGAGATGAGTTTGCAGTGGTGTAGCCATGATGTCTGTTTGATATTAACAGTATGACATCTTGTTGATATTTTTACTTGACTAGAGTTGTTGAAGTAAGTCATGAGGTTTTGTTACTGTGCACATACCCTCCTTGGCCCATATTATTGTAAGTTCTTTTGAAATTATTATAGCTTTTGACAAATGGAATGAGGATCAGTTCTTACTCATTAGTGATGAATTCAGTTTTAAGAAGTGGCTTCCCATAAAGGGCTTCCTAGGGGCTAACGTATAATCTGGGTCCTGAGTAAGACCGGGGGAACACCTTTCTCCAGGGTGGAAAGATTTCTACTCACATTTCTTTTTTATTTGGCATTTAGGGGATTCACTGACCTACTTTACTGGAAGACCAAGGCCACCAGAGAGAATGTAAAGAGAAGATAACCCCAAAGTCAGAAAGATCTTGTGTGACTTCAGAGACAAAGGCAAGCCCATTCTCAAGCTGAAGTGGGTAGGAGCAGGCCAAATGAGGTATAATTTCCTGAAAAATGCCCTTTATGACTTCCGAAGAAGCCTCTCTTGTCGGCGAGAAAGTCCTCAATCTAGCCAGTAAAGGAATCAATCATCATCACCAAGGATTCAAATCCATGACAAGTTGACATTTGGATAAAATCCAATTGTCAGTCTCCCCCTGGGTGTTGGCCATGTCTCTTGGCAGGGACACCAGGAGAGGTGACCTCCATTGCTGTGATTATTTTATGCACAAACTTCAAAGGTCTCAAAGACCTGATTGATAACATTATAAAAACTCTTCGGTGACCATTTCCCCTTTCAGAGACGGCAGTTTTTCCCTCATGAAATATCAGCCATCACGGATTGCCTTAAGAATCTTCCACTGTGAGTTCTGAGGGGGAATCTGACACTGTTGGTACCACCCTGTCAGAGAATGGGCATATCCCTTTACTGTGGCCCAGTCTTCTTCTGGAGTATAAGCTGGCATGTATCACCAGGTGGGACTGGAATAGATAAGAGACATTTCTGGGTCCTTGGGGATCATTACTGCGTTTCTCGTAGTTTGTCAGCCCAATGGTTGCCTTGAATTTCTTCAAAGTCCACATTTCGGTGGTGTCAGCAATGCGTGCTTCGATAAGAATGGCTACTGTCCAGAGAATCTCCACAATCGAGACCCATTTAAAATAGCTTATCCATTAAATCTGTCTTAAATACATTTGTTCTTTGCACAAGTAGAAAGTACATACTGACTTCTTTACCACCCAATGTCCATCTTCTTTTTCCATAAATCTCTTTTATGTTCATTATTTGTTTTGTTTTGTGATCCACTGAATATAACCAGAATCACCTTCATGAAACCATGGCTTTGAAAGTATCTGTTTGAGACTGGTGGAGGTAGTAGTGGGCACACAATGACTCCCCTTCATCGAGCATCTGTCAGGAGACAATAGTCATACAGAGGTAAAGAATAGGGCCCTATGAGCCCCTCTCCCTTTCAAGACTGATGATGGATAGGACTAGTCATGTATGGGCCCACTGTAGGTGACCACAATAACGGTTATTGTGATGGTTATATGGAGCCTACAGAATAGCATGTGGCAGCCCCTCATTTTGGCTTCCATTTTTTTTTTGGTTTTTCAAGTCATAATTTCGTGTGTAGCCTTGGTCCTGGAAATAGCTTTGTAGAACTCACAGAGATCCACCTGCCTCTGAATCCCGAGTGCTGGGATTAAAGGCATGCACCATCACTGCCCAGCTCGGTTTTCCACTCCTACTTACTTCCTGGACTCTGCTATACAATATTCTTTGGACCTTGGAGAGAGCAGTATAAATGTCTGATTTAAGGTTGTATCTACAATCATGACATGTTTTTTAGGTCTTAAGACTCCATGACTCTCTACATTCAATGAAGTTTTGTTTAATGAGAAGCTTGTCTTATTAAGGCTAGGAGCTTCTTTTGTCTATATAGAAGCATAGCTATTTAGAAGACAGTTTGTTGCTTTATTAATTTAGTTATACATTGGTAATAAGTCCCGTGCCTGTGAGGCCCAGATTTTACAGAGGTTCTTTTAACTGGGTTTACAGGGTTCTTAGTAGCCCCCTTTCCATCCAAATAGCAACATGGGCATGGAAGACCAGGAAGGCATACTTAGAATCAGTTTTAATAGCGACTCTTTTGTTTTTACTGAAAAAAAAATGCCCTGGTCAGAGCAATCAATCCATTGAGCCAGCTGTGCAGAGGTTTTCCCAGCAGAAACTTGGCTTCAATGACCTCAGCCAATGAGACTACTGCATAGCCAACTCTGTAGACACGATATTGAAGAAGATGGCTTCTGGCTATAAAGCCAGACATAGTATACTTTGAAGAGGTATTTCCGTAAGGTCCAGACTGTTGATGTAGGCAATACTGAAGACCTCAGGCAACCATAGAGAAGCGGCTCTATATCCTCTGGGAATAGAAACAGGCTGAATGAATGGACTGGTGACATTATATCTGTGAACTGTTAATCTTGCCTTTTCTACTTTTATATTGTGGCCCTCAGCAAGTCAGATTATTCCCTTAGCTTTTAATGGGCCAGAGACATGATGGTGTGTGTTCATAGTTGAGGACTCCCCGCAAAGAGATTTGGATTCTTTCCTCTACTAGGAGAGATGCTGTTGCCAAAGTCTTGAGACAAAGTCTTGCTAACCATGGCCACAGAGTCTTCTTTGATAGGTGTCCTACAGGCAATGAAGTGGGCTCCACTTTCTGAGTGAGAACACTTAGGGCCACTCCTCTTTATTCAGGGACATAAAAGGGCCAGGCCAGGCAAAAGTCATTTTTCAGTTAGTTGAAAGAAGAACTTTGTTCTGAGGTTCAGATTAGAGAGTCCTTTTCTTCTTCTTGTAGTAGTGGCTTTGTCAGTTCTATGGATTCCAGGCTCCACAAGTGACAGTAGTCAAGCAGGTTTTGGAAGGTCCTAAGTTGGGGAATGACAGTTGGAGAATTGCCTGGATGTAAATGGGGGGGATATTGTTAGTTTTCTTGGAGTGAGGACAAGACCCACGTATGCTACTTTTTGAGACAGTAATTGGTCATTTTCCTCAAGCTTCAGCACTCTCAATCAACCAGGAAACTGACGGCGATCCTGCATGCCATTTGACAAGATCTCATGAGGGTGAATAAATCAGAAGGTGAACTACATATCGTAAAAAATAAGTCTCATCCAGTCAGGACATGTGCCTCAGATCTTGAGAGAAAGCCTGTACAAACAGGTGAAGGCTATGTAGGGGCCTATGCAACAGGACAGTCCAAGTCACATGTTGGTATTCTCCAGCAAAAAATGACTCAAGGAAAATATTTATTAAGAATCTGGGCATAATGGTATTCAGAAAAAGGCATCCTTCAGGTGTGATAAATATTGAAGGCCAATGGTTTCCTATTAAGGGTTGATACCACTAGCGAGAGGAGAATAACCATCTCACTGACAATCTTGAGATCCTGTACCAATTAATACCGGTGTTCTTTCTTGCTAAGATGAGGGAGCTGCATGAGAAGTACAGGGTACCAAAAGTGCATGTTGAAGAAGCTGACTGGCAAGAGGCTGCTTGGGTTGGATGCCAGCTATGGTCTCTGACTTAAAAGGCACTATTTCTTGAGGGGAAACACGGAAGGGTTCTTCAGCTGATTTTTTTATTAGAATAAGGCACAGTTTTTGCCCTACCAGAGACCCCTGTGTCCTAGACAGCTGCATCTGCCTCCGATTAATTCTTCTCCACTGTGGAGACAAGGGGAGATGGCAGGTGAGCCAAAATCTGAAAAAATGAAAGATGCCTCTATAACATCTGTGAAAACAGATTCCCCCTGACTTTGTTAGGATACCCTAGCCAATGAGTGGGGACAACATTGTGACATCACCAAAGCAGAGTAAAACTCTAAGCTTCTCTGAGATAAAAGCTAGGGACTATAAAGCTTTGGGTCTGGGGCTTTCCTTCAGCTCCACTTACCTGATGAGAAGCTTTGGTCAGTTTTTTAGGAGGAAAGTAAAAGCAGAGGAGGAGGCACTCATATCTGAGAATATGATGGACCTACCTATAACATTCATGGTCAACTTTGGCTCTTTCCTGTTGATAGAAATAGGAGAGTACTTGGTGCCAGCAGGGGCCATAGGCCTTATTGGATGGACACAAGGAACAAAGCCATCACGTCCATCCTGGGCATCATTCACTTCTCAGGACAGCCCCAATGGCAATGTACCATTTGGCCATATTCGGGCATTGTTGTTTCTAATGGCCTGACCTGTGGTGTATGTGGCAGCTGCCTGGGGGGTGTGGGTGATACCTTGCCTGTCTGCAGGATGACCAGGAGTTAGGCTTGTCTTTTTTTCCTCATACTCTCACTTTGGGCTTTTATTTCCTTCTCTTCATGATCCCAGTTAGAATAAACAGAGTGGTCATCAAGAGGAGCCTCCAGTTCCAAGGCTGACTTTTGAAGCTCTTGGTGAATGTCCAGAGCCGACTGGATGAAAATTTATATTTAAGAATTGTCTGTTCTTCTACACTCTCAGGACGTAGTGGTATATGCCTTATATGAGCCCCATTTGAACCTTCCCAGGAAAGCAGTGAGATTCTTTTATGTCCCATGATCTATGGTAGACAATTTACTATAACTAAGGGGCTTGGCCTGGCTGTTTATTAGTCTTTCTGCTAGACAAGCTCTCTGAAGTCTCTTTACTGTTTATAGTCCTAATCAGGGTCCTTGGAAAGAGTTTCTGTGTCCCCATCTGGGCAGGTACTGGAGTCCATAATAAGTATGTAAGTTATCCCTAAACCTTTGGGCAGCTTCCAAGATCCATTGTCTTGCAGATCTGGTTGGGATCTGTCCTACAATAATAGTAGTATTCTTCCAAATCAACTCAAAGTCCTGAGTTAAATGGGGGAAGACCTCTATGTACTTGTTAGGGTTGTCTGGAAGTCAGCTTGGGTCCTGCTTTGTGTATTTTAGATCTTTTAAGGAGATGGTGATATATCCTTGGATTGAGACAGAAGTTTTGTGGAGCCCCCGGAGAGGGAGAGCAGGGTGGTGGAAATGACGGTTGAGAAGGTTCCAAGGGTTCCTCAGTGGGTTAGGTCTTTTTTTCCCAGGCACACAGAGAGTAAGGGTGATGGTATAGGGGTCTCCCTTTTGATCATAAGTAAGGGGTCAATCTAGTATCTGAGAGACAGAACAGATTGGTTGCTCAAGGCATAAAAAGCTTGAACCTGTGGGACCTTATTCCGCTTCCCCTCCTGCCTGCAAAACAACGCCTGCTGTTCCATGGTGTTAGAGTTTAAACTGCCACTTAGTGGCCATGTTTCTCTCTCTCTCAGCTTATACTGTGGTCAGGCTGTGTTGCAGAAGAAAATAACACACCAGTATTTTGAGAAAGTCTAGGTCAAGTTTAACTCAGTTCTTCAGAAATGCCCAAAGGGATGTCTTGGTAAATGGAGGCCTAATTTTCTATCTGAAAGTGGGTGGACAGGTGGGTGGGAAGGGGGAGCATGGGACGGGGGTGGGGTGGGAGGACAGGGAAGGGATCACCAGGGTAGGCATTGCCTGATAGATGTGTATCTCTCTACTCGGGCTTCCATTAGAACATGGTTGGGCATACCCCTCTTGTACATGGTTGGGCCTCCTTAAGGGCATTATTTGGTCTGTCTCCTTGGATCACCCCCGCCAGATCCATGATCCCCTCCTCCATTTGCCTGTGTGTTCCTCCAGATCATCTGGTAGTCCAATTACCAATAAGTTTTAACCCTAGAGAATTTCTCGCTGAAATCTGGGGTCCCTTTTCCTAGGTGATCTAGTCCTGGTGTGGGAGAATGCTGAGATCCTTGCGACTTAGGCCTCTGCTAGTCATCTGCTAATAGATACCCTCTGGCGACAAGAGAGAGTCACCACAGAGCAATGCAGTTCCTCTCTCTGCTCAGAGGCCTGTCACCAGTATGGTATCTTAAAAAAACGTCTGGACAACAGGGACAAAGACTAAGAGACCCAGTGACCTTATAAGGAAGAGGGAGCTGTTAAGCTATGTCTCCTGAAGAAGGCCTATAGTTTTGCCAGAGGCCAGGCTGGAGTTTTGTAATAGAAGGGGGGGGGGAGGGCGATTCCTGGGTAAAAAAGCAGAGGACCCATTCTAAAGACTCGAGAATAAAGGGCACCAGGATTTCATCTTTTATAGTCTTGGGTCCCCTCTTGACAGCCAAGGCTGCCAAAAAGTGGCATGGCTCAAGAGACTTCTGATATCTTTTTAGGACAGAAGCAAGGCAACAGAAGGCAGGAAGAAGGTTGGGTCCCCTGAGGCTGGTTTGTGCTAAAGGGCCATGGAACTTACACCTAGAGGAAGCAGGGCTAAAGGCTGGCCAGGCCTGAGGCACGCAGTGGTAGATAGTGGGGCTGAGGAAAGCAGCTCTGTCAAGAAATCACGTCCTAGCACTAGAGAAGTGGAGCAGAGTGATGAGGGCGTAACTGAGCCCCGACCTTGTGGATGGAAGAATGGGGAGGCATGGTTTATGGCCCTTATGAAAGAGACAAGCCCTAGCACTATGTGTTACAGGGAGACCTCCTGTTTCCTCTGCACTGGAGCCCAGCAACAGTCTCGGGGCTTCAGCTCCTGAAAGAGAAGGAATTTGTTCCTGGTACTATAAACCTGGCTCCAAACCTGTGGTTTGGGAGGTCATAAGCCCCGCTGGGGAAGCTTTTACTGTTATTTTGCTAAGTGGACATGCTGTGCCCACCAAACTGCCTTCTAAATAATTACGTTTCTAGCCATAGATTAAAGCTACTTTCAGCTTTCATCTGAGAAGCTTCTTTTTGCACTCTGCAACAGTTAGTGCAGACATCTAACTGATCAAAGTGCCGAGACTAAGTGACTGTTGAATGGTCAGCCCTAAATAGGACATCTGTATCACATAGTTCAAGGCCTCAGAAACATTGCAGAAGAGGGGATGGGAGGACTGTGAGGGCTGGAGGGTGGGGAAGAGGATTGCTATGACATGCTACCTTCTGGACATGACATGGTCGTTGAAAACATGAATGAGTACAAAGCAGCCATAGTTAACCTGCACAAGACTGGGTCCATCAACACCCTCCCCCTCAGTTTTTAGAGTCTCTCATTGAACCTGGAGCTTGCTGTTTCAGTGGTTCTCAACACCCTTATGCTGCAATCCTTTACTATAGTTCCTTACGTTGTGGGGATCTCCAACCATAAAATTTTTTTAATTGTTACCTCATAACTGTAATTTTTCTACAGTTATGAATCAGACTGTAAATATCTGATACGCAGCATATCTGATGTTCAAGCACTGTGAAAGGGTCATTCAACCACCAAAGGCGTCACGAACCACAGGCTGGAGAACCTCTGAGCTAGAGTGTTTGGCTGGCAAGTGTCCAGGATCCTCCTGTTTCTATTAACACTCTTTGGGCTGGGGTTCAGATATACACTGCCACACCCAACCTTTACATGGATGTTAGAAATCCAAACTCAGGTCCTCGTGTTACCACAGTAACCGCCTTCCTCACCGAGCCATCCTGCCTCTATGTTTGCATTTAGAAGGAGCCCAGTGCGACTTTGCAATGTGAAGACACTCAGGGTAAGGCGAAGCTTAAGACAGCCACTGTTTCACAGGATATGGAGTAACTCGAAGTAGGGCACAGCATCGCATCGCATCACCAGGTTACTTATGAGAGTGTGGACGATCCCTGAACAGCTGTATCACCACTGGATGGATTAAGATGGCTAATGGTCATGTCATGCCCCAAAGACAGTGTTCCATAATAATAGTAAAGGCTGTCTTAGAACTCTTGGTTCTTTTGCCAGAACCTTCTGAATGCTGAGGTTACAGGGATGTGCCACCAGTCCTGGCTTGGTTCCCATTTTCAGAGATTTACAGGGACAGCTTGCCTGATAGCTCCAGTAACTTCTAGCTCTATATTATATACTTTTAATTTAATTTAACCCATGAAACATGTATTGATTATTGATAGTATATACAGCTGCCTTATGGAGCGTTTTACTTATGTACGCAGGTTGCATCATGTCCTCCACTGGAGGCTTTGACTTTGAAAAACCTTTTGGCCCATTTTGTCTAACACTGCTGGAGATGTAACTAGCAAATGCATTTCTTTTTAGATTGAGCTTCAAACTGTTTGATTCGTTTGTTTTTAAATCATCCTTATAAATTCTCTACCCATAAAATATATCTTTTGGTGTGGATATGTGACAATGGATTTTTATTAAGTCAGTAATTAAATGACATTGTGGGTAGCAACATTATCTCAGCTTTCAGTATGCTTTTTTTTTCCTCATGAGCTTTTTATCCTCAAGTAATAACTTGAAAGAAGACAAGTAAAGATATTTTCTTATAAGACTAGACAGTTGTCTTCCCATGTTTTTAGAGGAAAAAAAGCAAAATGGCTAGATGAACCATGGGATCTCTGTGAAAAAAAAAAGGAGCTGCTTCTTAGAACTGTACTTCTTGTTACCAAAATGGAATGGTCTGGGTGGTGGTGGCACACATCTTTAGTCCCAACAATTGAGAGGTAGATCCGGGCAGAGTTCTGTGAGTTCGAAGCCAGTCTGGTCTACAGAGCTAGTTCTAGGATAGATAGGGCTGCACACAGAGAAATGCTGTCAATAAATAAATAAATAAAAATAAAAGGCTGCGTTGGCTTTTATTTCTAAATGCCACCATTCATGGTGATGGGGATGAAATTAGAGGAGCTGGGATGGGGAGGCATTTTTTTTAATTTTTTAGTGGTGTAGCCACTGGTAAGTTGTCGAGCATAGGTTATATATGGTGAATTTCCAAACCAGCATGAGCTACAGGGTTTAGACCCTGTTTGAAACCAAACCAAAATGGAATATACTGCTATGGTTTGGATATGCTTTAGAGCTCTCTTCAAGGTGTCATATGGTGAAATGCCACCCCCTTTGTGAGGTGGTAAGAAGTTAGAAACAATGACTATGGTGTCTGGCCTTTGGAAAGCAGTTAGGGTTAAAGTTGTAATTCAGCCCCTACCACCCCCACACACTACGATTGAATCTTGGTGGCTTCAATGCAAGAAGAGGACATCAGAAAGACACAACTGTGCTCCCCGTCTTTTGCCAGATGAAGCTCTGTGCCATTCTGAGACTCTCTCAGAAGAAAGTCATGGCCGGTAGCTTCTTAACTTTCCAATCAGAACCACAGGCCAGAATAAACTTTTCTCCAAATGTACTCTGCTTCAAGTTCATCATAATGAGACCAAATGAAATAATGCAGTCTGTGGAAAGAAGAGAGAGGTTGCTAGGTAGGTTGATTTTGAATGCAAGACTTTCAAAATGTGTATTTCATTTATTTTTAAAGCAGATAACATCACAGGGTTGAAAAAATTTTTTTTTGAGGAAAAGTTCCTCATCCTGCATATACCATGTTCCCTTCCTGAAAGGCAATGAGTGTTGTCAGTTTCTTGATTATGTTTTCAGGGGTGTTCAGATACATATAAATATTTCCTAAGACTTTGAAAATTCGGTGTCTGGAGATAAAACAAGAAAACCTATGCATTAATTGTCTTCAGGGGCTAAAATAAATTTCCACAAACCATGTTACTTTTAACACAACAGAAGTTTATTTCTTCTACTTATAAAAGTCCCAAATCAAGGTATTCATAGAGCTATGTCACCTCTGAAGGTGTTCAGGAAGAATCATTTCCTGGATCGAACCTAGCCCATGAACTTCGTTCAATATGAATTGGGCCTTTGGCATTGTCCATTCATATAATTCATTTTTAAGTGAGTCGGACTTAGAAATAACATAGCAATGTTTGGGTTGTTGTATTCCAATGTGCTTCTTGGAGTAATAGGAAAGTGAGAACTCTAAATCATCTTGGAAAATCTTGGCACTAAAGCACAGATTTGGAGATGCATTTATTTATTTTTTGATGTTTGAATTATGTATACACACATGTGTGTATAGAGGGTGTGTGGTACACGCACAAGTGTGAAGGTACCTGCACAAGTTATGAGAGGGCATTGGATTCCATGAAACTGGTGTTACAAGTGGTTATGAGCCACCAGATGTGGCTATTGGGAACCTAACTTGGGTCTTTTGCAAGAGGAGCATGTGCTGTTAACTGCCAAACCATCTGTTTAGCCAAAGGTGAGATTTTTAATGGAGGAAGTAATGTCTGTGAGCTCTTTGACCCCAGGAAAAAGAGGCGATTCAAAAACATCTTTGTTAGTATATGGGGCAAGAAGGAGAAGTGGAGTAAGATGTTGTCTCTTTCTGGCAGTGCTCATAGCACTTCTTCAAGGACCACTTTTGAGCTCAATTATATGCCATAGTAAGAGATATTATTGGTGCGGAGTCAGAGCCCCTTGAAAAGTCTGTGTACTCATCAGTTTTCGCGAATATTGTCTGTTTCCAGCTCATAGCTATCTCTGGAAAGGTGCTCTCACCAAAAGTCTTTTTTTTTCTATGAGTTAATGTTACTCTATTTGCTAATGACTGGGGCCAATGAAGAACAGATAACAGTGGCCCTCTGCTTTCTACGAAAGTCTGGTTTCTAGGGAAATTTGTACTTTGTATTTTCCAGTGGAGTCAGGTTGAGGTTGAGGTCCCACTCGTTTTTTTGAGGTTATTCATTTCTGACTCATCATGATAAGCCAGTAAGACATGTACATGTTCCATGCATGTTCCTTCATCCTAAACAGAGAGTTACTTATCCATCCAATTCCCACTATAAACCCCATAAAAGACACTTAGTGGGTCAAGGTGACGGCTTTGAAACTCCTCCTACTCTTAAGAGTGTTGTTTCACAAGCTACCTCAAGACCCTCCTGGGCATACACCCAAAGGATGCACACTCATACCACAAGGACATTTGTTCAGTTATGTTCATAGCAGAATTATTTGTAATAGTCAGAACCTGGAAACAACCTAGATGCCCCTCAACTGAAGAATGGATAAGAAAAAGATGGTACATTTACACAATGGAGTATTACTCTGTGGTAAAATCAGTGACATCATGAATTTGCAGGCAAATGGATGGAACTAGAAAAAAACCGTCCTGAATGAGGTAACCCAGACCCAGAAAGATGAGCACGGTATGTACTCACTCATCAGAGGATATTAGACACAGAGAAAAGACTCTATCTCACTCAAAGAACACACATTACTCTCCTCAGGGTTGACCTTCCATAAATCATGTGTGAGAATCTTCAAGATGTTTTACCTTCTTCAGTGTACACTTTTGTCATCACTGATTACTCTTTTGACTTACTGTTTTCTTTATTATTATCTTATTCCAGGATACATTATGGAAATGAAGGATGGTAATCATAGCCACACTCTGGGCAAAGTAATAGAAACGAGCAAAGCAGGAAGGCACAGAAATCAGGTCCTGAGAGCAAGTGTGACCAGCAGCAAGGTCAGCTGTGGTCCCCTGTGTGGAGAGACGGAGCTCTGGAACTCTGAGACGAGTGAATTGGCAGTAGACGAATAAGGAAAGTTTTAGAAAAACGTGGGCTTTCCTTTCACTTGTTATCTTAGGGTTTTCATTGCTGCGAAGAGAGACCATGACTACAGAAACTCTTATAAAGAAAACATTTAACTGGGGTGGCTCACTTGGAGGTTCAGTTTATTATCGTCATGGCAGGGAGCATGTCGACGTGGTGCTGGAGCTCAGAGTGCTACACCTTCACTCAGAGGCAACAGGAAGTCAACTGATAGCCGCCCCCCAGGGAAACTTGAGCAAAAGAGACCCCAAAGCCTGCCCCCACAGTGACATACTTCCTCATGCATATCTTATTACAACTTTACTGCCTTGCAAGTCTGGAGGTCAGGATCCCCAATGAGTTTTTACTCCTTCTAGATGCTGCCTTTATGGCTTGGTTCAGGAATCTTTACTTTTTACTTTTCTTCTTTCCTGTTTTGAGACATGGCCTCATGTACCACACGTGGGCCTTGAACTTGCTATATTGTCAAGGATCACATTGAGCATCTGGTTTTCCTGTCTCCACTTCCAAAATTCTGGGGTTATATGTGGGTGCCATTTTGCACAGCTTTATGTGGTTCTGCAGGTTGAACCCACAGCCTTGTGAAGGCTAGGCAAGTACTCTACTCTTTAGGCTATATCCTTGGTTCTTTTTATTTATTTGTTTGTTTTGAGGCCTCCAATTCACTATATAGCTGAGGTTGTCCTTGAATTCTTGATCTTTCTTGAGTTCAAGCTTTGGGACTCTATGTGTGTCAGAGTTTGGCTTCTGTTGCTGTGATAAAACACTTACCCAGATCAACTTGGGGATAAAAGAGCTTCTTTCACCTAACAGGTTACAGCCCACCGTCAAGGGAAGGCAAGAGTGGATGGAACCTATAGGGAAGAAGCTGGAGGTAAGAACTGAACCAGAAATTATGGAATAAGACTGCTTACTAGTTGGATTTCATGACTCATTCAGCCTGCTTTCTTATACAACACAGAAGCTAGGTCCTTCCATGCCAATCATTAATTAAAAAGAAAAAGTCACACAGACATACTTCCAGGTCAATCTAATGCAGGCAACTCCTCAGAAGTTCCCTCTTTTTAGTGACTGTAGTTGGTGTCAAGTTGACAGGAACTAATCAGCACCAGGCATGAGCTACCATGTCTGGCTTCTCCTTACTCTTTTAACATGAATTGGTCTCTGCCAGCAATTGAAGCCAGATCATGATAGGCCCACCCTCCTACTACTGAGGCTGTGAGTCTGTGTTACACGGACCTAGAGAATACCAGGGCTGTGAGATATGGTTACACAAGTTCATGGACAAATCTTTCTCCTGGAATGATGTGAAAAGCACAGAATCATGAGTGAGTGCCATCTCTACCAGGCCTACACTGACTGTTTTTCTTTTCTTCTCTTTTTTAGAAAATATTTTTGCACTCCTTCTGTCTGTCTGTCTGTCTGCCTATCTATTTTTGTGTGGGGTTTGTATATTTGCATGCATACCGTGGCAGCTGTGTGTCAGTCAGAAGGCAAGGCTCAGGAGTGGCTCCTTTCTTTCCACCATGTGAGCTCTGGGAATAAGACTCAAGGCACCCAGCTTGACAGCAAGTACTTCTACCTGCTGAGCCACCTTATCAGCCCCTCAACACTGACTCCTCAGCTAGATCTTTTTTTGGAACCCATCAAAGTCACAGAGACTAGGATGAAATAAGTCTTCTCTGGTCACTAAGAGAGTTTATGTATCTGGGACTAATAATTTATAGTCACTAATGAAAAGGGGGAGTCAGGGGAACCAAATCACCTTCAATCTTGCTTCAGCCTCGATTTCAAAGTCTCTCCCTCCTCTGATTTGTCGTGACAACTCTTTACAATCCTTTCAACATCAAAATCAAGTTCAGGGGGCCTGACTCAGCATGTAGTCCATGCAAATGAATCTTGAAACCTCTGTCTGGCACGGCACTAAGGGAAAGTGGCTTTGCTTTCTTTTGCTGTTAACTAAAAATCCTTTATGGATAGTAGCTCATGATTAATGCTAGCCAAGGGAGGAACTGGTGTCATTTGATAGAGTAATTTTTCTCTTGCATTCCTCCAATCACTGTCAAAGGTCATTGAGAGTGAATTTAGCTCAGCATTATTTTGTCCAGTAAGGTTTATCTAGTTGAAAAATGTCCTGTTTTCTGTCTCTGCATTGGTGTTCTGATATGAAAGAAAGAAATTGAGCTTTCAGCAAGGGCTGTGTGGTGTCTTCGGCCCCTGATACCTTAAGTTCATGCTTTTTTCTCTCCCTCTCATCAATCTCTCTCTCTCTCTCTCTCTCTCTCTCTCTCTCTCTCCTTCTCCCTCCCTCTCCAGCTGTTCAAATCTATTAGCCATTTTGCTCCTGCACTGCATCTTGCCTTCGCAGGAATGGCAGCTGAGCCATCACATGGGTGTTTTGGGAAGAGCTAAGGCTAGACTTTACTGAAGGTAGATTGTACTACTTTTCTGATCTTAGCAAGCCTTCCGGGAAGCTTTGCAGCTTCTGATCTGAATGTCAATTCTGCCTACATAGACGTTCCTTGAGTTGTGTAGACTTTGGGTCTGGGTAATTTTAGTGAGTGATACTTTTATTTATTTGTAAGCTGTTTTTAATAATAAAGTTTATAAAATTAAAAAAAAGACTTCTGAAGGTTTTTTGTTGATTGTTATCTCACTTTTAATAAACATACTAGCTATTTTCTCAGCCTGACTTGAGTTGAGCTATATGTTGTTGATGACAATTGGTTATTCCTAATATAAGACAGAAACAATGTTCGAAACCATGCACACTGCTTAGTTGATTTCCTAGTCTGAGATGTGGAACCGTGACCTTGATAAATTCTGGGCATCATTAACGTGCTTCAGGAAATCAAGCAGCTGCTTCCAAGATATTTCTTGGGTCTTCAATCTTTCTTGATATTGGAATGGAACAGTTTTGTTCAGGGCAAGAATGTCCTTCCTTAATGTGCTTCTTTCAATCCTTGAGAATATAAATGAGTTGATGATTAGGGCTGTGGAGCATACAGGAGTGCGTGTCAGTCTAATAGGTTTCTGAGATTTGAGCTATTTATTCCACCAGCTCAATGCTTTCCCACTGCCAGGAAGAAATTTAGTAAGATTGGAAACCCTGGGTTGTTCTTCGCTTGGGTATCATTGTGCAAAAGACTGAAGAAAAATCCAATCTGAAACCATTTTTTCTTAAGTAATAATAAGCTTTAAGGGGAAATATTACCCGAGTATAGTGGCCCACTTCTGTAATTACAGCACTTGGGAGCCTGAGGCAGGAGGATTCTGTGGAGTTTTACGACAGTCTAGATAGGCTACATAGCAAGCTGTAGGCCAACCTGAGCAGTAGTGTAAGATACTGCCTAAACAGAAAGGAAGGGAGGGCAGAAGGAAGGAAGCAAGCAAGGAAGGAAAGATGCCCTTCTCTAGAAATGTAGATAGTTCATGAGTAACCTTGTTGAGAAGGCCCTGGTGGTGGTCAACAATGCTGAGACTTGCTGGAAGCCTCAAGTGATTGCATTTGGCACCACATCAAGGTTGAGCCAGTTTTTTGAGCCCTTGCTGAAATCCTAAAGCAATTCAGAGACTTAAAAGTAATCTGTAGTGTTAAATCTGGTAGCTACAAACACTTCACAGTTAAAGAAACAGCGCTGAATGGTTTGGTGGCCACTGAAATATTCATGGGAGCTTACATTTTATTTTATTCGGTTATATTTTATTTTTTGAGCCAGGGGTCCACATAGCCCAGGCTAGTTTGAACTTGCTGATGTAACAGAGGCTGGCCTTAAAGCCCTGCTCCTTCTGCCTCCACCTCCTGAGTGAGAGGATTATAGGCATGTGCTACCATACCAGGTTTGGATATGATTTTTATGCATTGGAGAGAGACCAGGCAGGCAAAGGTGGATCATTGGCTATAATACTGAGACCAATTCTTAGCCTTGGATTGCATTAGGTTTATTATTTAAATGTTTTTGTCCAAATATGACTAGATTACCAGACTATTAGTTGGGCAAGGTAAGATGTAGAAAAGGACATAAAAGATGCTGTCTACTCTAACACGTGGCAAGGTGCTACTAGGGAAAACTAGCAAAGTTACTTCATGGGGAAAATTAGCAAAGTTACTTCAAACCTTGACTAAGTCATGTGACAGACATGGTAATTAAGTCTCACACAAAGGGCTCTACAGGTGCATCTGGATTGACTAAAATTTTGTTTTCTGTGGCAGTATATGAGAGATAGGTGCACCTGTACTTTATTTTGCGCTCTCTCTCTCTCTCTCTCTCTCTCTCTCTCTCTCTCTCTCACACACACACACACACACACACACACACACACACACACAGAGTAAATTAGAGTAAAAACTTCAATCTTTTTAAAGGAAAGAAAGAAGGAGGAAAGAAGAAAGGAAGGGAAATACTGCAGCCACACTGTGTAGGCTCTCTATACAATTTACTGTGTAGTCAATTCTATTGCTAATGGACTTCTTGACTTCAGTGGATTTTCTTATTTCTTCCCTGAAAAGATAAGCTATTAGCTTGAAATCAGTCATTTCCTCTTCTGTCCACTTCAAAATGCCTTCTTTGTATTAGAATTCTGTTCTATTTATTTTTTTCTCTATTTTCTTCTTTTTGCAAAAAAAATACATTTTTATATGCAGTGAATCTCCACCTGAGTATTTTGTCATATCTGTTTCCTTCAGAATTTTATCCTGATAATTTTTCCTCTTTCATTTCTTTTTTGTTCTCAGAGGTCATTACTTTGAATCATCTCAGGCACTAAAGAACACGGAGAACGAGAGGATCTGAGGGAGAGGGAAGGTCGCGGGGGACTGGGAGGAGTGGAGGGAGGGGAAACTGTGGTAGGGATGTATTGTATGAGAGAATAATAAAAAAGAAATGAAAAAGTGGATCTCTTTGTCTGATGCTAAGGCTCAAATAGGGAGTATGGTCTTCACTGAGGGGAGGGGAGTGTATTTGCTACTGGTTCAGAAGCGCCAATTATAGCAAAGAAACTCCACAAGCAGATGGCTGAGAGATTTTATGAGTACTATCAGATTTGCATTATATAAACTCTTCAGTATAGTAAGAGAGACTTGTGTTTTTTTTTTGTGTGTGTGTGTGTGCGTTTTTTAAAAGCCCTAACTGCTTCTGACCACTGTCCTTTAGAATTCCAAAGTTTTCTAGCTCTACCCGACTTTTTCCATCTTTTCTGTTTAATTCTTCCCAGCGGCTTCAGGAGTCCCGGAAAAGGCTATTTGGCACCAATATAATTTTACTCATTCTGTTACCGCCCCCTTCCCCCGCGCTAAAAAATGGCAAGCCGTTCCCTCCGTGTCATGTCATTCTCTTTCTCTCTCTCACGCTGGCTTCTCCTGCCAGCTCAGAGGCTAGTTGCAGAGAACAGCATCCGCTTGTCTTTTGTTCTCATCATGCCTTTCTTCCCCTCATGCAGGGAACCATTTTCTGGGCAGACACCTCAGCCTCAGTTGCATTCTTACTGCCCAGAGCAAGGGTCCTGTGACTGACGTCACAGCCTGCTTAAGATCGCACCCGTATGTGCCATTTTCACAGAATCTGACACATTTCCAGTCCACCAGCCAGTCCAGGTAAGTCAGCATGTTCGCTTGTTTTTGTCAGAGAAGTTTATGATGCCAGCCAACTTAGACCAGTGGTTCTCAACCCGTGGGTCGCGACCCTTTTAGGGTCACATATCAGATATTTACATTACAACTTATAACAGTAGCAAAATGACTGGTTTTGGCGTTCCCACCTTCAGAAGGAGCAGCCTTAGTTGGATGTCTTTTCCCACAACAAGGACAAGACAAATACCACAGCAACAAGAGGACATGCCATTCCATGCAACAAGGGAAAGGGCATCCCTAGGGACTGCTCTTGCAGACTTTCCACCCTCGCGCAGCTTCGCTTCAGCTGCATGTCTCACCACTCACAGCAGAGCCAATGCAAATGAACGTTCCTCTGCAACCCATCTTTGGCTCTGTTGTGGCCCACACTGAGAGCCAACTCTTGTGTGAATTTCTACCGGGGAGATGAACAAGGTTCTAGTCACGCCACGGATGGCACCAGTGACAGACGGAAGAATCGATTACACCCACGTCTACGTTGGTGAATCAATGAGTTGAGTTAGAGCAGTTTGCAGAAGCATGAAGGCTTGACGTGCCAGCATGGGCATCTTAGAAGTGCCTACATCAGAGAAGAAAATTCTCTCTCTCAATAACCATTGATTTCCTATATATCCTCAAAAGGGGGGCAGGACCTCGTGAACCCCTTGCTTCTAAGAGTTAACTGCTTGTATATCGTGGGGGGAGGCACTTATGAGCCTATACTCTAGCAATAGTTAGCTTTTTATACCTTCTCAAGGAGGAACGGAGCCTCTTGAGCCCCTCCCTTCTAACAATAGTTAACTACCTTTCTATCTTCTGGGAGGGCCAGGATCTTGTGAGCCTCCTTCCTCTCAACTGTTAACTGCGTGTCCTTGAAGAGGCTTCCCCCCCCCCCATGATGGAACACAAGTGGACCCAATCTTGTACAGTGCTTGTATGTGGAATCATAGCTATTGGGAGTTCAAGAGGGCAATGGCCATTTTATGCCCAGAGGACATCATTTGACAACACTTTCAGTCACTGCCTTACCAGAAGAAAATGGCCTCCTAACTGGGGTCAAGAGCAGTCAAAAGCTATCTGTAAAGAGTTGCATTGACATGAACGCACGTTAGTGAACTCAAAATCACCTTTTAACACAGCTGCTTAGTGCCAGATCAAGGACCAGAGCCCATGCTTCTGGCTCCCAGTTTAGTGCCAGTCTATCCCTGGTGCTATCTCATGGCCTAAAATTCAGTAGCTATTCAGGGAACCATTATTGAATGGATTTTAAAAAGCCATCAGAGACATTTGAACAAATATGTTGGCCAAAGGTGACAGTGTAATTGGTCCCCAAATTTGCTACCTGTAACTAGCTTCCCAATTGGTACTACCTGTCATTATTAACATACCTCTTCTATCTGTGGTACAGTCTTTGGAAGGAAGCCTGGGCACATGTAGTCACCATTTTTTCTATAGTCTTGTCAAGGGCAAACCAATGTTCCGTTGTATTAGGGCTCCAGCAGTAAATCAGTAATCAAGCCACTGTGGTGGTTTGGCTCATTCATGCTTGTAATCTCAGCATTTTAGGAGACTGAGACAGGATGATTGCTGTGAGTTTGGGCTACAGAGAGTCCTTGTCTCTAAAAACAGACAACCAAACAACTCTAGATGAAGAGTGTTTAGGAAGGGGAGTGTTCTCAATATAAAAAGGTTACATTTATTTTTGAACATCAATCAAATCACCACTTATGTGCACAGCAACTAGATCATTTTATTTGTCTCTTTTCTATTATTTTTATTTATTTATTATTTGTTTTGGTTTTGTGCATTAAATGCAAGACCTGGGATATGCTAGATAAATGCTCTGTCTCTGTGTTACATACTATTCTTTTCTCTTCACTCATTCACTCATTCATTTATTCACTCCCTAATTCATGTAATTTTTTTTTGAGACAAGGTCTTCCTTGGTTGCTCAGGGTGACCTCTATGTTATTGAGGTGTCTATGGCTGTGATGAAGAACATGACCAAAAGCAACTTGGGGAGGAAAGGATTTATTTAGCTTACATATTTTGATCACAATTCATCACTGAGGGAACTCAGAACAGGTACTCAATCAGGGCAAGGACCTGGCAGCGGGAACGGATGCAGAAGCCATGGAAGGACACTGCTTACTGGTGTGCTCAGCCTGCTTTCTTACAGCATCCAGAACCACCAGCCCAGGGTTGGCATCACCAAAATTGGACTGGGCCCTCTCAGCTCAATCAGGAAAATGCCCACCCACTGACTTGCCTATAGGCCAACCTCATGGAGGTGTGTTTTGTCAGTTGAAGTTTCCTTTACCAGAAGACCCTGGTTTGTGTAAAGTTGGCCAAAAACTAACCAAGATAGCCTCAAACTTACAATCCTCCTGCCTCGGCCTTCTTGGCAGCTGGGAGTAAATGACATGCCACTATCTATTTGTATCTGTCCCTTTACGATCCTAAATGGGAATTTTCTCAAAGGAAATGATTTTTTCTTCAGTTTTAATTCCTTCATTTCACGAATTTCTTTGTTGTATCTATTTAGCATGTGTATGAGCATGTGCATACCCCAGTGCATGTGTGGACATCGGAGAACAGCTTGCAGAAGTTGATGATTCTCTCTTTCCACCATGTGGGTAGCAGGGATTGAACTCGGGTTGCCAGCTTGGTGGTGAATGCTTTTACCTGCTGAGCCATCTTTCTGGCTGTTTTTTTTTTTTGAAGAATTATTAACTCATTATTGTGTGTGTGTGTGTGTGTGTGTGTGAGAGAGAGAGAGAGAGAGAGAGAGAGAGAGAGAGAGAGAGAGAGAGAGACGGGGGGAGAGGGGGAACGGGGGACGGAACTCAGGTTGCCAGGCTTGTGCTGCAAATACTTTTACCTGCTCCTACCATCTTGCCATCCCCTCATGGAACTTGTTAATCAAACTTTAAATTGTCTTTAAATTGTTTCAAATTCATAAAATCCACCCATCTTTGCTTGTTTTTATTTTTATTTTATTTTTTTATTTTTATTTTTTATTTATTTTTTTTTTTGAGACAGGAGCTCACTACGCAGCACAGATTTGCCTTAAACTCACGGTGATCATTTTATGTCAGTTTTCCAAATGCTGAGCTTACCAGCAGGAGCTCCCACGCCTGACCAATAATGTTTTCCAAAGGTAATAAGACTGTGGAAAGGAAGCAAAGATTTTCTCCTATAGCAATGTAGCTCATAATTAATTGATCATCATCTCTGGTTAGTGAGATATATTTGACCCTGCTAATTGAAAATGAGACTATTTTTGTTAACACAGAATGAAAGCAATCTAATCTGTTTAGTCTTTGCTTGGGGACCAAATATTAGTCAACTGAGCATACAGGAATAATTAATCAAAAAGTTCAACCAATTGATATTTTTAATGATCTCCTGTCCATACTGATTGAGAAAAACTCTTTAACAGATCGACTTTCCCAATAGCAGTTAAACTATTTTAGTGAAGCCGAGGAAAGGAAAGCGGCCAGGAGATAAGATGAAAACTAGTATCATCATCATCATCATCATCATCTAAGCATAATGCATTTATATAATTATTATAATCTTGCAGAAGTCCCATAAGATGTAATTTTCATTCTGATTCCATAGACATCGACACCAGTACTTTAAGATGTTAGAGAATTCATCAGTGGTAGGACCAAGATTTAAATGTAAATATTTAGATTCTGAATACTATTCTAGATGCAGCATTCTTTGCTGTACCATCTGGCTTCATAATGTGATTAGTATCAGAAAAAATGAGAGTGATGCTAGAGTTTGTTGTAGGTTGTTTCTACTCTTTACGCTAAAGGGGACCCGCCACCCAGCTCCTAAATAAATGCACATGGGAGCGTATTCTTTCTTATGAATGCCCAGCCTTAGCATGGCTTGTTTCTTGCTAGTTTCTCTTAATTTGAATTTTCCCATCTATCTTTTTTCCTCTGGGCTTTTTCCTTTTCTTACTTCTGTATATCTTACTTTCATTCTTACTCCGTGGCTGGCTGTGTAGCTAGATGACTGACCCCTAGCGTCCTCCTCTCCTTGTTCTCTTGTTTCTTCCTCTTCTTTCAGATTTCTGCTTCCATTTATTCTCCCAGCCTGCCAGTCCTGCCTATCCTTTCCTGCCAAGCCATTGGCCATTCAGCTCTTTGTTAGATCAATCAGGTGTTTTAGACAAAGTAACATAGCGTCACAGAATTAAGCAAATGCAACATAAAAGAATGCAACAAATTTTTGCATCGTTAAACAAACATTCCACAGCATAAACAAATGCAACACATCTTAAAATAATATTCCACTGAAAGAGTGTAAGAAGGTGCGTGAACAAATGCCTAGAATGGGTAGAATGCCTAGAATGGGTAGAATTCATTCTCAGAGTTTTGGAAATGGTTGTGACACTTGTATTTCAAGTGAAAGCACACAAAACTTCTGGAGTTGATGGACTGTTTTTGAGTTGAGTGAACCAAGTAATATTTAGTGAATAGTTGCAGTTTAGGGCACTACAAATTTCTTGTAAGAATGTGTACTAGTGTTGGGGCAGTGGCTTAATGGTGGATGCTTGCCTCACATGCATAATGCCCTAGGATCAGTCCCAAGTGCTGCCAAAAAAAGGTATGTGCTTACCATGCAGTATTGTCATTTCTCAGGATCTGCAGAAGACTGGTCCTAGGATGCTTGCACATACTCAAATCATGGGTGTTCCAGTCCGTTATGTAGAATACTATAACATTTGGGTATAACATAAGTGCATCTCCTATAATTTACCTCTTATCTAGATGAATTATAATACTGACTATGAAGTAAATGTTGTGTGTATAGTTCTCTTATTTAGAGAATTCTGATGGTGTATATTTAGTACAGAGACAAATTTCTTCCAAATATCTTTGGCCAATAATTTCTTGAATCTGTTGGTACACAGTCCATGAATACAAAGGGTTCTGCTGCGTTCCTCAAATTCTTCCTTTCTCTGTTGTGGGGCTATGTATCTTTATCCTGCTTAGCCACAGCATAAAGTATTGTGCTGGAGCAACCAGGTATTATGACATCATAGTAACATGACAGAACATGGAGAAGATGCCACTGAGACTTTTTAAAATAAATGTATGGACATCAACACAGAGACAACAGAATGAGAATGCCCAAATTAGTAGTTGGCAACCTTTTTTTTTTAAACTACAGAAGGCCAGATAAATATTTTAGGTTTTGTTAGCTGAGTGGTTTGTCTAGATTCTGGACTCTAGAAGCTTCTCAACTTTGTCATTGACTCCAATGTTGCTGAAGCAGTCACACACAGTAGAGAAATGAATATGTATGCATGCATTTCAGGAAAATTATTTACATATAACAGAACTGAAATTTCACATAATTTTCACATCTCATGAAGTATTATTGTTCTTTGATGTTTTTCCAGTCATTAAAAATGTTTTGTTTTGTTTTTTTAAAAAAAAACCTTCACTTCACTCAGAGGGCACAGACATGCAGGAAACAGGCAGGTTGTGGCCTTGGGCTGTGCTCTGCTTAGAACAAATAACCCAGGGTGTGGGATAAAAGTATTCATCAGACTAGAGCTGACATAAGAGCTTTAATAATGAATATGCACGGTGAGAGAGACAAGCTGTGGCCACATTTGTCTAAACTATGTTTGAAACACTGGTAGCATGAAGACAGGGTAATAGGCCTGACAGGAAAGAAAAGTTTAACCCATGAAGGAAGTGAACAGGAAGGCAAGAACCTGCTGTGCCATGGGGCAGAGGATATTATTTTGAGGAGCTTGTATGAGGCAAGAGACAACGACCCTAGGAGAAAGGTTGAGAAATGATCCATTAGAATATATCAATGGTGCTTTGGGGTCCTGTGGAGTCTTCTGGGATCTGAGCCACCTACCTAGGAGAAGTTAAGAGCTGTGCTAGACATTTTTGGGAAAGTGGGTAGTTGAAACGTTAGAGTTGTAATTTTATGCACACAGAACCCACATATATTAGTAATCCCACTAGGATAGCTTGAAATACATAAAGCATTTTTCAATTACATTTTATTTGTTTAGTGTGTATGTGTGCATGTGTGTGCTCGTGCGCGCGCACGTGGGTGGAGGCTAAAGGTCACTTCTCTCCTTCCAAATGGGTTGTCAGATTTGGTGGCAGGTACCTTTACCCACTGAGCCATCTCTCCAGACAAATACTTTTTCTAAATGATGGTGAAGAGAGGATTTTTTTCTGGTTAGGTTTACATAAAGGTAACCTTAAGCTATATCTAGACATCTCTGATTTGGATAATTGGAAAATGTATCAAAGGATCACAGATTTACTTCTCTGACTTTGGCCCTCAAGTTCATTTGGAAGAGAGAATGGAAGTCTTCAGCTGGTTTGGTGCTCTAATAAGGTATCCTCATATCTCATTGTGAGTGATTTATAAAATAAATATAGGTTTTATTCTGGACAGATGAGCATACTTAGTAACTCCCCAGAGTTTGACAGCCATTTGAGTACTTGAAAAGACCTGAATTATTTTTCAACTGGCCAAATTTGGTTGCTTGAATGACCATTTTGGTGGGGTTTTTTTAGAGCACTGGGTCTCCAGCTTAACCATCCTAGTCTAAGAAGACATGTTGGGGGCTGTTAGAATTTTATTTTATAATATTTTATTATTATTGGTTGTACTTTCCTATTGGGTGCTTAAGGCCATGTAGGTTGCCAAAAAAACTTCATTTCTTTTTGTTGGTCATTTAAGGCTCCTTGAGGATTACTTTCCATCATGTCATTTCTTGGAATGGGTCATGGCTTTTTGGAGCATGTGGCTTCCCATGGAAGCACTGTGGAGATTTTCTCTGTAATGACTCTTTTCTTTGCAGAGTTTACACTGTTCCAGGCTGTCTTCAGCAGTCCCCATGGTTAATCAAGAGCACAGGTGACTCACTGAAGCTGCAGGAGCCTTTTAGAAATATTCTTTTGTCAGCCTGGTTGCCTGGGAGCTAGCTGACCTTGAAAGGCAAGGGCCAAAGTCTTGACGTTCTTTTAGCCCTTTTATCTGAATTGCTTTTGGCCTCTAAACATGGCTATTGAACACTCTCAGGGCACGTTACACAGGCCTTGAAAATTTGATTGTGGTTTAAAATTTAGCTGTTGAACAACAGATACAGCTTGACCAAACCCGAGGAGGTTTTAAAATGAATCCTGAGTTTGTGAAGACTCAATGTTCTTAACAAGTATGGAGCCTGACAAATTCAGTAGAAACTATAAGCAATAATCTTGATAAAGTGTAAAATCCTTTCTCATCTCAAAGCATTTTTTAAACCAGAACTGTATTTCTACTCTTGAAATTTCTGTATCTCTTTTTCACACTTGTTAGTTTCTTTCTCTTACTTTTCTTTTAAAAATAACTGATATAATCTGAAACTTAATAACATTAACAAAAACCAAAACCTTTTTCTGGCATGATGTTACATACCTTTAATCCCAGCAATGGGGAGGCAGAGGTAGAAAGATCTGAGTTCAAAGCCAGCCTGGTCTGTATAGCAAAATCCAGACTACCAGGGGTATATATATGACCGTGTCTCAAACAGACAAACAAAACAAAACAAAACAAAACAAAACAAAAAACCCTTCAAACCAGAAAATGCTTGGACACAGGACACAAATGATCATTTTTGTCTTTCATATAATAGATATGGCTGGAGAATGGTATTAAAGCTTATGTTGTCATGTCTCTTTAAGATTTAACTTGTCTAGTGACATCATTTGTATGAGGTTGAGTTATTTTATTTTTACACATTTAAAAGAAATAGTTTGTTAGATTTGTTTAAGTCATGAATTAAAAGGAATTTAGACTAAACTTGCAAGGTTTTAAAGCATGGAGACCTATATGAATCAAACCCTTTTGGGGGACTTTATCACGTCAACGTACCACCTAACATTTATCTAAAGGGAGCAAGAGGACAGCTTCCTAACCAAGCCACCAAATGCTGGGCTGGAAAAGGGGAGCCCAAGGAAGAGGCAGGGGAGCAATGTTTACTAGACCAGAACTGAAATAAGTTTAATAAATGGACACTGCGTACAGAAACACACACACACACACACACACACACACACACACACACATTTAGAGACTGACAGATAGATACAGGGATAGAGAGACAGAGACAAAGAGACAGAGTGAGAGTGTCTCTTCCCAGTAGAGTAATGGGGGTCCTTTTATAATAATAAATCTACCTGGCCTTACATCATGGATCATTTGTGTGGGGTCTTATTTGGATAGGGAAGAGGTAAGTGAGGGTAGCTCACTACCTTGTTAGGAAGTAAGTTTCTTTGCTTTTAAAATTATGTTTATTCGTTGCCTTATGTAAGTGGAGGTCAGGGGACAACTTTCGAAATCTGCTACCTCTTTCTCCCACCACAGGGGACCCAAGGATCTAACTTAGCAATGCAGGTTTGCCTACAAACACCTTTATCAGCTGAACCATCTTGCAGGTATCAGGAAGCAGGTTTCATAATCCCCCAGGCTCCTTCTTGAGGCTGGCCATTTGGAGTTAGGCAACAGAGTTCACTAGGAGTTAGGCTCTTACTGTTTGTATAAGGCATCATGGGTCACTGAGTCAGGCTCCAAGCAGTTAGGGTTCCATTGCTAGAGTGGGGGGTTTTGCTTTTAACTTTGGCCTTTTTGTCTCTACCGGCTGTAGTCGATCAGTCTCTGGCTTGATCAGTACAAAAGGGGCTTGGGGAATCTGTGCTTGATAGAGAGGCCTGATCCAGGAAGGGAGAAAGACAGAAGGCCTGATGGAGGAAGGGAGAAAGACAGAAGGATGAGAACATGTCCACTTTCAGGTTTAGAAGGGGTCAGAGGAGAAAGCTCTTCCTCTGAGTGGGCTGCCATCTCTTCCCAGCCTTGGTAATGAGTGATGCCCGTTGCCCTAAGGAATCGTTGTTCTGAAAAGATTCACTCAGAATGACTCACCGGCTTGAACAAAGCTGAGCAAGATTTCCTGCCTTCTATTCAGAAGAAATCAGCAGCCCACCTGTGCCTCTTAAATGATGATTTCCAAAGCTCTGGCCTTAAGCCCCCTAACAGGGTTGACGTCTTCCACTTTTCACAGGCGTACATCAGAGCTTCTTTGCTCAAACTCTCTTGAAAAACCCTGTCCCAAACACACAAGGGATTTTGTCCACATGATATTTCCAGGTTAATTTCAGGGCCCACAGTCACAGTACCGGAAATGGCATACTTGTCCTTATAGATAAACAAGTTGGATAATTACAGCGTTGTGGGCAGCATTTTACAAGACAGAATCTGGCTTGCAGTTTTAGAAACTGATTGTGTTTCTTATCTGTCGTCTTTTTTGTCTTTCTTTTATCTCCCAAACAACAAATTATATGTAGGAAAATTCAATCTTTTCGGAGTCTTGGACTATAAGACCTGACAAACACAAGTAACTACCTTAACATAGTATGTCTGACAATCCCATAACTACTGTGACTCTTAACATACACATTTCTAGCGCCACAGGAGGCTTCTTCACCTGTCTCTTGCTCCTTTATTTTCTCTCTCTACCTACCTTCCTCCCTTCTTTTTCCCTCTCTCCCTTTCTCCTCTTTGTCTTCTTGTTTCAGTTCCCCAATTGTTGAAATTATAGGAGTGTGCCACCACGCCCAGCTTTTTGTTTGTTTGGTTTTGCTTTTTCAGTACTGGGGATGGAACCCAGAGCTTCTGGCAAGCTAAGCAAGTGCTTTATCACTAAACTGCATTCCTGGGCCCCTGGTTTTGATTTAGTAGGATTTTTTTAATGTATACTAACTTTATATGGTAATAGGTTTCATGAAGACACTTGCATACAAGTGTGTCATGTACTTTTAACTTTTCTGCTCCCCTCCTTCTGCCTCTGTTCCCGTTTTCCTCTCTGGACAGTTTCTTTTCCACTTTTGTGTCTTTTATTTACTAAATTATTATTATTATTATTATCCAGATGGTCTCATACTGTAGCCCAGTCTAGCCGTCATTATGCTGCCAAGAGTGGCCTTGAACATGGTGATCCTTTCTCAGTCTCTCTCCAAAGTCTTGGTATTACAGTCTTAAGCCCTGAGTTCCTGTGCTGAACCCCACTGCCTGATTCTAATTATCCTCTTCCTTAACCCCAGTTCTTGGCAACGGGATCTGGTTTCTGTTGTTGGAGTTTTTCCTTCTTCAGAATGTCATGTAGGTAGCATTGGGCAGAATGTAGCCTTTTGGGCTTGGCCCCTTTCATCCACCATTCAGGATTCATTCACACTGTGACATTTCTCAGTTGTTTGTCTTAGCTATTGCCAAGCACCATTTATTGTATGACCAGACCACCATTTGCTTATATATTCTGTAAAGGAGGATACTAGCTCTTGCCGGTTATGAGTAAGGCCAATAAAAATATCCATGGCAGATTTTTGTGTGCATATAAGTTTGTATTACCTTGGGCAAATCCCTGGAAGTCAGATTTATTGAACTGTGTGTTAAATGTATGTTTGACTTTATAAGAAACTTCCAGAGTGTTTCCCATGACATTTCAGAGCTCAAAGCCAAGGATGACAGTTCTTGCTCGTCCTTATATTGTCTGGAGTGCTTGATAGGATCAGATTTTGTTCCGTAGAGTTGAATGTGTATGTGCCCTACTGTCTCTCTGGGCATCACATGTGAGCAGGAGCCCATGGATGTCAGAAGTCAGCCCTTAGAACTGAGTTACTGTGAGTGTCCCTGCAGGTGTTGGGGACTAAACCTGGGTCTTCTGCTAGAGCAGTAAGTGCTCTTAACTGTCAAGGTACCTCTCTAGCTCCAATTTTGGTTGTTCTAAAAGTTACATAGTAGTGTCTCATTATGGTCTGCATTTGCATGTTTGAATACTAACAATGTTGGCTAAGTCCTAATTTGCTATTTACAAACCACAATCTTCTTTGGTGAAGTATCTGTTCAAGCATTTTGTCTATTTGTCTTCTTTGTTTCTTTTTCTTCAGACAGTTTGGCTACATAAAGGCCAGGTTGGTTTTGTTCTCACGAGCTTCCTGTCTTAGTCTCCTGAATGCTAGGACTATAGGGCTATGTCTATGCCCATATTCGTTGAGTTGTTTGTTTTCTTACTTTACAGTTTTCAAACACCCCCTCCCACACACACACACAATTACTCATAATGGGAAGAGAAGCTGTACCCTCAAACAAGAGTAACTATCACAGGGGATCCAGATTGCTCTCCTCAAATGATGACACTGATAACAGCTTGTCCTGAACCCCTTGGAGAGTGCAATAGTGACCAGTAAGACCACCAGCCTGACCGAAACTATCTCTCATTTATCTCACCTATAAAATCTTACATTTCCTGTCAGCCCTTTAAAGATAGAGTAGGGAGCCACTGAGTCTTTTAATCTGGTCTTCTCAATGTAGCCGTGTTTATGTTCCTTTCTCCGCTCCTCACCAACACACATCTCTTTGAGATGCTGGGACAAGTGTCCATGCCTATGGCCTTGAGGTCCCTGAATTTTGGGTGAAGCTTTTAATACACTAATGTGGGACAATATGAGATGCTAAACAAACAATCACAGAATAAAACACAACGAACGGAATAATTTTCCACAAGTCCATGCTGATATAAATATTTGATAAAATAATTAATGGAAAAAGGAAACATTTTCATAAAATTTCCATTGATTAAATATAGAAGGGGCTGAGGTATGGCGATGCATGCTTGTAATCCAAGCACCCGGGTGGTAGCGACTAAAGGATTTTCACAAGTTTGAAACCAGCCTTCTTTAGATAGTGAGGACTAGGCAAGCCAGAGCAACACTGGAAGACCCATATCAGAAACATTTTCTGTAAGTTTTTAAGATTTATTTTTATGTTTATATGTTTTTGTGTGGATGCATGCCACATGTGTTCAGATGCCTGAGGAGGCCAGAGGAGGAATAGGGTTGGAGTTCCAGTTGGTTCTGAGCTGCCTGACATGGTTTCTGGTACAGCAGTATACACTCTCAACCACAGAGCCATTTCTCCAGCCCAGGAGAACACATTTTAAATGGTCATACAAAGGAGGGCAGAGGAAACCGAGTAGGGAAGATAAAGCCCGTACCTGACCTATCTTATAAACCCTGTTTTGTAGATCTAATTTTGGAGTACTGCAATTACTTTCACACCTCTAAAAAATATACAAACTGGTTTCCTGACAGCAAAGCCCAAAACATAAAATAAAATAAAATTCAGTTAGAGTAAGTTAGTGGTAAGATCACAGACAGAAGAAATTATTCAAATAACTTTAAAGCAGGGAAGTTTGAGTATATATTCTTTCTGCCATCTACCCTATAGAAGGGAAAAGAAGCCAAAAAAATTCAACTCTGTCCCATGGGTCAGAGCTGGGTCATCTAACAACTCTTTATATCAAGGAACCATAGAAAAGCGTTCACTTTGCGTTCTCTGTGATGTCAAGCAGCAAAGGGTTAGAACAATTGCAGATCCAGCTTCTGCTGTCTACTAGGACCAGCTTGCCTTCTTTCTGCTCCCTTTGGATTGGGCTAGGAAAGCTCTTTTCCCACTGTCACTTAACATAGTGGTGACAGCAGTGCCACCTTCCTGAAGTTGAACAGCAAATCTGGAACCGTTTCTACTCGATGAGCCAGAGAAGAGAACTCCCAAGTGTATTATTGATGGTTAGTAAGCTGTCCTTTCCAGGTTAACAGTGGAGCATTGCTCCCATCACTTAGGCTTAGAGACTTGCATTTCCTAACAAGGCTTGTGATTCTGAAAGAAAGAGTCATGGAAACCTGAAGTCTTGGAGGCTGCATGATGCTGTGAGAACTCAGGCTTCATTGCAGAAATACATATGCATGTTATACATCCAGAGATGTCTGAAAGCCATTTTAGAACTATGACAGGCCAATTGTTTCAGACATCCTACAGCAAATGGGAAAAATTGTGGAATATATGTTACAGCATATTGGGTAGCTGGTTAACACGACGTTGTTTTCTAGGAAATGGTTCCATAGAGAAAGCATCCATCAGTGTGTCTCTGGCTTTGTTCTTTTCCCTTGACTTCACAGGCATATCCAGTAACTGGTCCAAACAGGCAACAAGCGCCGTGAATGTGAGGAGAGGTTTGGGGTAGCTTCAGAAGCACGGTCTTATTTGCTATTTCCAGAAGTCCGTGAACTGTTTCAATCACTGCTCATGGTGCCACTGCACAGATGAGCGATCAGAGGCATGAGGCAAATTTGGACTGGAAGCACCTGTCCTTTTTAGTGTCTTTTGTACTCTAACCCCCCCCCCCCCGGTTCCCTCTTTGGATTTAGTGTACCTGAGCACCCTCACATGAGTGGCCAGGGGGCATAGGCGGCACCATGTAGAAAGACAGGCAGCAATGCTGAAGGTAAAAGGGACATTTTTACCTAATGCTTGGGCGGGAATTTCTTTTTTCTTTTTATTTATTTTTATATTTTATTTTATTTTTTGGGGGGGGGATTTCTTAAGTGAACAAAATTAAAATCTTCCCAAGACATCTGCTGTCACTGCCAGGGGCTCCAGGTGACTAAGGACATTGATTCTATTCTGCAATGCAGGTCGATGGCAAAGAGCCAGGCTGCCAATGTTGTTAAAGCAGCTAGGACATCACTGACTTTTTGGGTGACATCAAGGAAAGCACTTCACCTGCCTGGGTCTGAGAGTGGATAATTTCTAAAGCTCACACAATTCCTTGCTTGGGTTTGCAGTACAGATGGGAAAACCCTAAAGCGGGGGTCTGATAAGACGCCAGCTATTTAGGGTGTAGATTCCTGCCTTGGACTTATAGGTCTCACCTGTCAAGTTTTATGGCTGATAGGTTTTTCAGCTCCCATCAATGAAAGGAAAGGGCTCAAAAGCTGAATTAATGAAGATAGTAGCCTCGATAGGAATTCTAAATGATGCGCTTAGCTCTTTCTCTGTTGGCCCTTTTAAAAGTCGCATGTGAGTACCTGTGTGTGTGTGCGCGCGCGCGCTCGCACCCGCGCGCCCGCTCGCGTACCTGAGAAATGAAGAAACTTGGTGTAGGTAGGAGAGCCAATAAGCTGTTAGACACAGTAGCCTGATAACAGCGATCCTTAATTGGACACACAGAAGAAACACTTTGGGCCTTAGGGGACTTTATGCAGTGCTAGGGATTAAACCTAGCGTTTTGCACATGCAACGGAATCTTTGAGCTCTATTCGCAGACCTCTTTTTACTTTTTCCAGATAAGGGCTCCTCTAAGTTGCTCCCTAAGTTGCCCAGTCTGGCCTTGAACTTGCGTTCATGCTGCCTCAGCCTCCCTCTCTGGCTGGGATTACATGCCTGCGCCACCAGGCCCAGTTAGGGTTTTTTTTTTTTTTTGAAAAAAAAAATCTTGGTAAAGTAAACGGACCTGGCAGCTTACGTCACAACCAGCTGAAGGCGCGACGCGCTGGTTGCTATGGAGGCAGTCCTAGTGACCCCGCCTCCGGCTCTTGTGTGGCTATCCACTCCGCAGTGACCATCAGCTAGGCAGGCAGCAGCAGCCAGCTCTCAACCACAGGAAAGCTGCCCGCGGAGTGGGAGGTCTTCCCATTATCGTGAGCCTGGGGTCTGGTAGGCTCTGGGGCCCATGAGAACAGAGCGCCACCCTTCATTTGCTGGGGATTCACTGCTCTAAAGCGCAGTCAACTGCAGGACAGAAGCGGACTGAAATCGGACCGCTGCACAGGGCCACCTGTCTACCGATCGGCCGCTGAGAGAGGCAGCTTGACCTGACGCGCCGCTTGGAGGATCGGAGGGAGTCGAGCTCCGGACCACCACTGCCACCTCGGCAGCCGCGAGCCAACAGCCGCCATCGCCTTGGGCCTCCCCACCCGTCACCACCATGGCTGAGAACGAGTCTGCCTCCACGCCTTACACCGAAGATGATTTCTACTGTCCTATCTGTCAAGAAGTCTTCAAGACACCGGTTCGGGTCACCGCTTGTCAGCACGTCTTCTGCAGGAAATGTTTCCTGACTGCAATGAAGGAGAGCCGGCACCATTGCCCCCTGTGCCGTGGAAGTGTGACTAGAAGAGAAAGAGCGTGCCCAGAGAGGGCCCTGGACCTTGAGACAATCATGAGAAGTTTTCCTGGTAATTGCCGGAGCTGTTCTGAACGCATTGAACTCTATCGCATGAGACAGCATTACAAAACTTGCGAAAAGTACCAAGATGAGTTCGGGACTTCTTCAACTGTTGCAAGCTTTCAAGTGTCTCCTGAGCCCGTGGGCAACAGCAACGGTGAGGCGTCCACTTCAGAAAATGCCGAGGCTTATCAAGAAGAAGAAAACGTAAGCCCACCTGATCAGCCTACCTTTCATTGTCCTCTGTGTGAAGAAGTAAACATGACCAGACAGAGTTTGCTGGATCACTGCAACAGCCGCCACAGAGCTCATATTGTTCCCGTCATTTGCCCGATTTGCCTCTCTCTTCCATGGGGCAACCCTACTCAACTTACCAGAAATTTCGTCAGTCATCTAAACCAGAGGCATCAGTTTGATTATGGAGATTTCGTGAATCTTCAACTGGATGAGGAAACTCAGTTCCAGATTGCTATTGAGGAGTCTTTCAACGTCTAGAGAGACTCTCTTCTACAATTGCTCCTAAGGGACAATTTACATGAAATCATCCTTTCAATAACTTGATGTGATTTAAATAAAAGTAATCAGTCTGACCTATTTTAGTATTTCTTTTATCGAAAATCAAAGGCGCGCTACCTTGGACAAGAAGACCAGGGAGAGTGGGCAGAGGGAGTAGGACTGTGGAGGGATGGGGGAGAAGAAAGGAGGGTGGGGATCAGGAAGGGGGAGGAATAGAAGAGGGAATGGGAGGGTAAAGGGGGAGGGGTAGAGGAGGATGGTGGGAGAGAAGGGGAACAGAGGGGGAGAGGGAGGGAAAGGGAAGAGGGAAAGGAATGGAAAAGGGGAGGGGGATTAGGGAAGAGTGATGGGAGAAGGGGGAGGGAAGAGGTGAATGGAAAAGGAGGGGGATGGGAGAGAATAGAGGTAGGAGTAGGGGTGGTCCAAGGAGAAGGGAGGTAGATGAATGGGAAAGGGGAAGAGGAGGGCTGAGAAAGAATAGGGATGAGAGGAGGAGGGGCAGGGAGGAAGGAGGGTGGTGAGTGGAAAAGGGGAGGAGGGGGGATGAAAAATGGAGGAGCAGAGGGGAAGGGGCAGGGAGGAAGGAGGGGGTGAGTGCAAAAGGGGAGGAGGGGGATGAGAAAACGGGTGAGCAGAGGGGAAGGGGCAGGGAGGAGGGAGGGAGGTGAGTGGAAAAGGGCAGGAGGGGGATGAGAAAACATTGGTGAGCAGAGGGGAAGGGGCAGGAAGGAGGGAGGGGTGAGTGCAAAAGGGGAGGAGGGGGGATGAGAAAACAGGGATGAACATAGGGGAAGGGGCAGGGAGGAGGGAGGGGTGAGCGGAAAAGGGGAGGAGGGGGATGAGAAAGATCAGGGATGAGCATAGGGGAAGGGGCAGGGAAGAGGGAGGGAGGTGAGTGGAAAAGGGGAGGAGGGGGATGAGAAAGATCAGGGATGAACAGAGGGGAAGGGGCAGGGAGGAGGGAAGGTAGTGAGTGGGAAAGGGAAGGAGGGGGATGAGAAAGATCAGGGATGAGCATAGGGGAAGGGGCAGGGAGGAGGGAGGGAGGTGAGTGGAAAAGGGGAGGGGGATGAAAAAACAGGGGTGAGCAGAGGGGAAGGGTCAGGGAGGAGGGAGGGTGAGTGCAAAAAGGGAGGAGGGGGATGAGAAAACAGGGATGAGCATAGGGGAAGGGGCAGGGAGGAGGGAGGGAGGTGAGTGGAAAAGCTGAGGAGGGGGATGAGAAAGAACAGGGATGAACAGAGGGGAAGGGGCAGAAAGGAGGGAAGGAGGAAGGTGAGTGGGAAAGAGGAGGAGGGGGTTGAGAAAGAACGGGGATAAAAGGAGGGGGAGGGCCAGGTAGGAGGGAAGGAGGGAGGTGAGTGGGAAAGGGGAGGAGGAGTGGAAGTGAGAAGGAATGGGGAGAAAGGATGAGGGGGTTTGAGAGGGAGGAGGGATTGGGGAGACCTGGAAAGAAGTGGGGAGTGACAGAGGAAGGTAGTGTGTGTGGAGGGGGTGTGAGGAGTACAATGACATCTGATCATGAAAACGTTATGATGAGGAGCGTTATTTTGTCTGTGAATTTAAATTTTAACTTAAAAAAATAGCATGAAAAATGGCAACAAACTGTAAACTTCCCAAACCTATGTCTGAGGGCTAACTATAGTTGATGGAGTCCTGAAATACTTCATCCCTCCAGCTGATCGCCTCTTCAGTCCCCTTTCTAATAAGGCTGATTTTAAAAAGAAAGGCCTTTGGTGAAACAAACAAAAATCCTACCCAGAACTGCCCTGTTAGATACTCAGAAAGTTTACCCTTACCCTCTCTCCCCTCCACTGTCTGAGGCACAGGGACATTTGGTAAACTACATGGGCTTCTTCTATTGAGGCTGGTCTTGAATTCATCCTTCTGCCTCCACTTCCCAAGCGCTGGGATTACAGGTCCGCACTGCCAGAGTCATGTTATCCACTGTTGGGGGTGGAATTAGGATTAGGGCTCTGTGCAGGCTAGACAAGCATCTACCAACTGAGCCACACTCTGGCCCTGACCTCCAGAATGCTTTCCTTGTTTAAAGAATTATTTTTTTTCACAAGTTCATTATACAGATACAATGTATTTTCATAGCCTCCCCTATTATCCTCTCATCCTCTTCCAGAACCCACTTGACATCCTCTTCCCTACAAGTCCTCTTACTGTTTTCCTGTCCCTTTCGTTTGGTTCACTACATTTAATTAAGGTCGCCTGCCTGAGAACGAACGGGTGGGGGATTTTTACTTCAGCCGTGGCAATTTATCAGTCAGTGGCTATCACTGAGGACTATGACTCCTCTTCCATGGTAACCATTAACTGCCTGAAACTCTTGAGGGAGGGCGCTTATGAGCCCCCCCCCCCGTGGATAACTGAAGCAGCAATGGGACCAGCCTTGTGCAGGTCTTATGAAGGTAGCCACAGTGGCTGGCTACAACAGCCACGTTATTCCCAGAAGACAATTTAAACCACTCCTCCTCTGACTCTTGACCGCCTTTCCTTTCTCTCTTCTAGATGTTCTCTGAGCCTTGGGGGAGGGGATACAGATGTCTCATTCAGGGACGAGCAGTCAGTAGTCAGGTTTTTCAGCACTTTCACCCATTAGGAGTCTGCATTAGTCACTTCCTGTTTCAAACTGAAGCTTCCCTGATCAAGGCTGAGAGCAGCACCAATCTATGGGTATAACCACAAACATTCTGAAGGTTTGACATCATGTACATACAACAAAATATCAGTAGTAGCCCCCTTCTTTCCCCGCCGCCGCCAGGCCTATCTTATGGGCTTTTTGCTAAGTTTGTATTAACAGGCATGGATTTCTCCCTAAAATTCAACCAGAAAGCAGTTGGTTAGCCCCATAACTGTCATAAAGGATTCCGTATAGGGCAAGACCCCTGAAGACTTTTTGAACTCCTGATTTTTTTTTTTTTTTGGTTTTTCAAGACAGGGTTTCTCTGTGGCTTTGGAGCCTGTCCTGGAACTAGCTCTTGTAGACCAGGCTGGTCTCGAACTCACAACGATCCGCCTGCCTCTGCCTCCCAAGTGCTGGGATTAAAGGCGTGCGCCACCACTGCCCGGCTGAACTCCTGATTTTTAAAAAAAACACTTATTTATTCTTTGGAAATTTTATACATGTATACAATGTATCTAGAGTCTCTTCAACCTACTGCCTCCTCCCACTGCCACTGGACACCCTAACACATCTGTCCCCCACCTTCACGCCTTTTGTGCCTGTTTTCCTCCCTCCCTCCCTCCCTTTTCTTCCTTCCTTTCTTCCTTTTTTTTCTTTCTTTCTTCCATTGAGTCCAGTTAGTACTACGTGCTAGAATACTGACTGGAAACTCCAGAACACTTTTATCCAGAATGATTATCTTGAACTTCTCTAAGTGTTTGTTTGATCTCTCCACTCAGTTTTATAGTCTTAAGGGCACCTCAAATGTAACTTTAGAAGAATCATCTCCATAAGTTCTAAATTGGAAAGATGTCTTTGAACAAAATTGATGTTGACATAAAAAAAGAAAAACCCAATGGAAGTTTATTGACTTGTTTATTTTACATGTACAAAAGAATCCCCCTCCCTAGGGCGAGTAGTTGGCTAATATGTACCTTTGGCTTTAGCTGGTACAACATCTTCAACAAAGCACAGGAAGTTTTTTAGAGAGGTGCTAAGGAATTCCCAAAGGACAGTTGGACAGTTGGTTACAACTGGGGAGGGAGCTATCATTGGCATCTGGCATCTCTACGGGATAGGAATGCTGCTAAATAGCCTAGCGTGCACAGACAACCCCCAGCAAAGAACCAGCTGATCCTACACCATTAAGAGCACCCAGTGGAAAAAGCCTACTTTAACATATTTGTGTGTGTGTGTGTGTGTGTGTGTGTGTAACCAAAATTACTTTGGTTGATGTCAGGCATCAATTTAGTTGTGATTATAGAGTCGCAGCTGCCAGTGTGTGCACACAGGAGAGACTGGGGATCCATGATGTAAGGTTGAGATGGACATCCAAGGGATATAGTGGGACGACTCTCTTTTTCTGCACCGTGTGATGGGATGCGTGGAGATGACAGTTAGTGCACATCAGAGCAGTATTGAAATAGTGGCCATGTGAGAAAATAGCAATTCTTGTTCCCACCGCGGAGGGCCTATCTTGCCATAGCATAAAAAAAAAAAAGCACACCAGGGACATTTTCCTTTCAACTTTTTGCAAAGTAAATGTCTGTGGCAATAATGAATGAATGAGTGAATGAATAGACAAAGCTAGGACATTTTTTATTGATTACCCCCATGCAGTATTTTCTCATAGCTCTTAAAGCCCTTAGCTTCAGCATCAACTCTCCTCACACTCTGGCTCTGGCTGCATCTCTTCAGACTCTCATCCACACGAGTTACTTTCTCCTCCGGCTGTCTCAGTTACTGTCTACCCAGTTCTGCCTGGATAACTTGTTCCCATCTTATCCTTTTTGTCCTGAGAATGAGCTTTGACATGGAATAATCAGGTGTACTCGCTGCCAGGTGGTGTCCATCCCACTAGGAGGCCGCTATTGTCTCCTCAGCGCCATGCCATTTATTTCATAGGCACTGCTCCTCTGTGCCCGCCAAGTCTACATGGGCTTCTTTTGCCAGCCTAAGGGTTCCCCAGCAGTTGGGAGAGTGAGGCAGAGGGATGGACTTCCCAGTAGGCTAGGCCTGGAGATAGGAAGCCTAAGAGCCAGTTTTTCCAGAGTGCTTTCTGGGTGCTCTGAAAAGAACCCATTTTTAACGGAGTTGCCTTTATTTAAAGATCCAGAAAGTGTCCGTGGACATCAAAATTTGTTCATCTGGGGATAGAGTTCAGTGGCTCAAGTGGCAATGTGCTAGCATGAGGCCCTGGTTTCAATCTCTGGCACCACAAAATAACAGGTCTGTGTGTGTGTGTGTGTGTGTGTGTGTGTGTGTGTGTGTGAGAGAGAGAGAGAGAGAGAGAGAGAGAGAGAGAGAGAGAGAGAGAGAGAGAGAGATCAGGGTTCTCTTTTAGATCAAGCTCCCAAAGCCCCACCTACTTGTGCTTCATTCAGGTTCCCCTCGTTTACCCTTTATTTGACATCCTGTCCCTAAACCTAGGCTAGTCTAGCCTATCATCTTCATTGCTAGAGGACTTTGTTTCTACAGGGCTTCTAGCCCATGTCAGTGAGCTCTTGTCAACACCCTACTCTTAGGGAGAGTATGAATAGATCAGAGTCTGGTTTCGTGTCTTCTCGTTGGAGGTGCTCCTGTGTCTCCTTTCTGACTTGGGTTAATTTCTTGGGCCCTAATATAAGGACTCTCTGAGCCTTCATGTCTACTTAAAGTGAGTAGGAGACAAGACTAGGAAAGGCATTTCTTTTGCCAGCTCAGCGCAGACATACACACTGGTACAGTGCAGTCTGAACAATCCTCTTAAGACTGTCCGGATAACACAATGACAGTTTGTGATGACTGCATGCCATAGCACCAAGATTCCCAGCAACTGTGAGTACCACCAGCCATCTACTATTCCTAAACCGGATTCCATGGCCCAAACCTCCTTAGCTTTACTGGGTCCCAGATTTTCTTTCCTTTCCTATCCTCTCTTCCTCTTTTCTCCCTCTTCTCCTTTTTCTCTTTCTTTCTTCTCCCCCCTTTTCCATTTCTCCTTCCTTCCTTCCTTCCTTCCTTCCTTCCTTCCTTCTCTTTTTCTTCTGTGGGGAGATAGTATTGGCAGGTCAGGTACCCATGAGTTAAAAGGCAGAGAAGTAGACATTGGCACAGTACATCGGACAAGACAGTAAAGAGAAATTCTAAGTACAGAAGCTTTCTGAGAGGCCTTTGTGCATGTGCGTAGGTGTGGTCATTCAGGCAGAAGTTCAAAAAGGGTGGTTTGACCACAAAGGGGTCACGACTCACAGGTTGAAAACCACTGCTCTAGATGCACTTTAGAGGAGGTAAGAATAGTGATTGCAGGAGGCTAGAGTTCAGTTATGGGTGTCAGTGGTAATGTTGATATTCTTACCACTTGGGAGAGCTTAAAGTCTTGGTATTGGGAAGATAGCAATTGTATCTATTTGAAGTTTAAGTAAACAGGGCCTCAAGACACAGAGCAGAAATTCATCCAGAAGGTGAATATAGCTCCCAAGAAACTCCAAATCTGTCTAGAAAACTTCCTGAAATTTATGAGTCAAGGATTCTGAACTGCATTTTGACTTAAGCCCTTGAGTTAGAGTTGTTCTTGTCTTTCTGCTGTAGCAGGAGCAGGAAGCAGGAAATACCAGCAACATGGGGGGAGTGCCAGGAGGTGGCACAGGAGGAGGCTCACGATTGGTTAGGACTTGAAACAGTTTGTAGCTTACTCAGGATAGGTAAGCTGCAGCAAATTTCTGTCTTAGGACATTTTGTCTCAGATCCAAGTAACAACCAAGTAGGGGGCTTTCTTGGGAGAGGGGTTAGTTGTTAGGAGGTTCCTCACTACAGTACCATCACCATGTTAATTATCGCTTAGGGCAAGTCAGAGAATGCTAAGACAAAAAAGAGCAGAGAAAACACCAGAGATGCCATTTCAGAGTGATTTTAGGGATGGTAAGTGAAGAACATAAATACATTGATTATCAGGATGCAGAGAAACCTTAGTTCTGATACAGGTGCCCGGATGTATTGGGCAATAGAAGCAAAGGCAGGTTTCATGTTTTGAGGTAAGTGATGGTCATGGTAATGTAAGAAGTTTTCCTAGAGGAGCAGGTCCTGGCTAAAATTCCATGGAAAGGATTGGGTCCTGTAGGACATCTGCAGGATAGAAAGAGACTGCTTTATAGAATTATATCACAGAACCCAGAAAGGTGAGAGAAACTGAACTGGGATTAGTCGGTAGGGTCTGGAGGTTCTTGAGGATCGGGTAAACCTGAGTTGTATCAGAAAAAGAAAGGGAGGATGAGTGAGATGGCTTGGTGGGTAAGAACAGTTACCCCCATGTCTGATAACTTGAGTTTAATCCATGGAACTCATAGTAGTGGAAGGAGAGAACCAACCCACTCAAGTCATACACACACACACACCACACACACGAGAGAGAGAGAGAGAGAGAGAGAGAGAGACTCAAGCACAAATGAATAAATGTTCAAAACAACTATTTAAAAAGGAGATGGAGATCAGAGATCTTCAAGGGGTCCACAGGAATAGGCTGTTTGAACTGGGGGAGAAACAGCAAATTAACTCATGGGACAGCCTCATAAATTGACTACAGTTGGGGATATGAATGAGACTTGATAGTGTTCGGTCCGGATAGCCTCCGCTAGCCTTTTATGCTGTGGGACAGCGAGATAGACTTAATCTTTCAGGTTAACATCCTGAGGACATCACAAAGAGGCTTGGGACTTTACTGATCTTGGTACTCGGTGATGGCCTTAACACTTTGTACCAATGCTGCATACCAACCGAGTTAATGAGTCTCTGGATGGAAAAGAAGTCCTTTTGGAAGATGGGCCTACACTAATGCACGTCAAAGGGTTGAGGTAGAGTGTAGACGTGGGATTAATGCAGGATCTTCAGGTACAATTGGGGAAAGAGCGGGCCATGAAATCTTGACTCTGGAAGGAGATTAGGGCATGAGTCATGAGTTCTTTTGCCTTGATCCTTTAGAAGACTAATGGTGAGGTAAGCCAGACCCAAAAAGAGGAACATGGGATGTACTCACTCATATTTGGTTTCTAGCCATAAATAAAGGACATTGAGCTTATAATTCATGTTCCTAGAGAAGCTAAATAAGGCGAATCCAAAGACAAACACATAGGCATCCTCAGGAATATTAACCTTCATCAGGCGATGAAAGGAGACAGAGACAGAGACCCACACGGGAGCACCGGACAGAAATCTCAAGGTCCAAATCAGGAGCAGAAGGAGACGGAGCACGAGCAAGGAACTCAGGACCACAAGGGGTGCACCCACACACTAAGACAATGGGGATGTTCTATTGGGATCTCACCAAGGCCAGCTGGCCTAGGTCTGAAAAAGCATGGGATAAATCCGGACTAGCTGAACATAGCGGACAATGAGGAATACTGAGAATTCAAGAACAATTGCAGTGGGTTTTTGATCCTACTGCACGTACTGGCTTTGTGGGAGCCTAGGCAGTTTGAATGCTCACCGTACGAGACCTGGATAGAGGTGGGCAGTCCTTGGGCTTCCCACAGGTCAGGGAACCCTGATTGCTCTTCGAGCAGATGAGGGAGGGGGACTTGATCGGGGGGAGGGGGAGGGAAATGGGAAGCGGTTGTGGGGACGAGGCAGAAATCCTTAATAAATAAATAAATTTAAAAAAAAAAAAAGAAGACTAATGGTGCCAAGGTCTTAATTTTGAGAGCATTACTCCCCGGGTGATATTGGAAATAAAAGTCAGGCCATTTTCAGACATTAGGGTCTAGGGGAGCCCAAAGGGAGGAATAATGTGTTCTATAAAGACAGTGTCACCTCTGAGGCCCCTTCTGTTTCAGTGAGGAACACCTATATCCTTCCTAGGAAAGTATCCACCAGAGCTAGTAGATATTTGAGTTCCTTGCCTGGAGGCACGGGAGTGAAATCTATCTGCCAACCTTTCTCCATCTTCGTTTCCCTATGCTGGCCGGGCTCTAGGTTCATAGGAGGAGTTAAGGGCTATATGCTAAAGACTGAAGTACAGACGATATAGGGTAAGGCTGAGGAGAAGCCTGAGGATAAGAGTTGCGATGAGGATTTTTGCAGCCGAGGAGAAACCGGCAGAGGGTTGCAGTTCTATTGACTCAGTTCCACACAGATTTGTTTTGACAACAGATCAGAACTGCTGAAAAGAAATTTTAGAACTTATTTTTTTTTAATTTCAAATTTTAATGTGTGCGTGTGTGTGTTGTGTGACATGTTTCTGTACACATGTGTCTCTACAGGGATCTGTAGAGGCCAAAAGAGCATCAGATTCTTTAGCTGTGGGGTCACAGGCAGTTTTGAAGTGCCTGTCTGGGTGCTCAGAAGAAAACAAGAGCAGCAGCAGATGCTCGTATGCAGCAAGCCACATCTCCAGTCCCTTGAAAGGATTTTTATGGCAGTACAGTAGTGATTTGCCTGGTGGGACACAGGTAAGGGTGACATAAAATGCTCTTAGGACATCTCCTAAGCCAGGTGGCAGTGGCATGTGCCTTTAATTCCAGCACTAAGGAGGCAGAGGCAGGCAGATCTCTGCGAGTTCGAGGCCAGCCTGGTCTACAGAGTGAGTTTCAGGACAGCCAGGGCTACATAGAGAAACTCTGTCTCGAGAAAACCAAACCAAGAAAAAGAAAAAGAAACCTAGTGAATCATGGGTCCATGGACTTACCTTAAGTTGACCCTTAAGGTGTCTTTTGAAGAGAAAGCCTAAGTTCTCAGTTGGTTTACTGTTTCAATATGGCTCTCATCTCTTATTTGAGTACTTTCTGGAAAATAGAGCATTATCAGAGAGAGATAAACCTAGTAAATAATTCCCTGGAGTTTGATCACCATTGGAATATTATCCCTTTAAAATGGCCTGAGGCCTGTCACCTGAAGGACTACAGGGCTTTATGAGCAGCAGATCCCCTGGCTGACCCGGGTCTGAATGAGAATCCTGGGCAGTTCTTGGTAGACTTCTGTTCGATGATCTTATTAGTTACTTTATTTTGAATTTTGCATTTCAGTTGGGTGTTCAAGACTGGGTATGTGACTAAAAACTAACCCTTTTCCTTTATTGTTAAAATCAGTCAAAAGTACTTAGGGGTTACTATTAGGGACTTGGGAGGAGCCCCTTGCCTTCTTCAGGTTTTCCTCCACCAATTGTGCCATGTGAAGGGATGATGGACTGGAGTCTTTTTGTGTGGCTTTCCTTGGAGGCAAAGGAGACATTTCACCCTTTAATAGCCCTCCTCCTTGTAGGATGTACAAGAGGGAGGGTCCAGCCTCCAGCATCTTCCTGGCCTCTAATCAAGAGAGCGCGTGGGTTTACTGGAATTGCCTCTTTTAGATGAGAACCAAAGTCTTCTGATTCCTGGCTAGCTTCGTGGGGATGTGGACAACATATTTGCTGTCCCTTGAGTCCCTTATATCCCCCATTGACTTAATCTTCTTTGTTTTGGTTGTTAAACATGCAGAAGAATAGTTTTTACATGATTTATAGTTTTGTCTTATGTAAAAAAAAATTGACAATGCTTAGGAAAGAGCCCAGACGGGCCTTTAAGTAACTCATGGCTTTGGTAAGCCTCAGTTTTTGGCATACTGAGTTTAATTATGGTTGCTTTCATGAGTGTAAGTGTGTGTGGGCTTATTTATCAAAACGTGAATAGCTCCCTCCCTCATGACCTTCTGGATGACAAAATGGCGACGGGCCTAATCTTGCACACACAGATAACCTTAGCAGCAGTGAGTTCCTGAGGACAGTGTGTAGAAGACACTGTGCAGCAACCTCCTCAACCTCTGGCTCTTACATTCATTCTTTTCTTTCTTCTGGATGTTCCCTGAATCTCTGACAAGGAGATACAGATGTCTAGTTTAGGGCCAAGCAACCCACACTTATTTTCCGCTTTTACCAGTTGTGAGTCTCTGCATTGGCCACTGCCCACTGCAAAAAGAAACTTCTCTGATGAAGACTGAGAGCTACACGAGTCTCAGAGCACACCTGTGTTGGGGTCCTAAGCCTCGATACCCTCCAAATCATTGTTCTTTACAGTCATTTTTGTAAAGGTTCCCAAGGGCAAATCAATAACTTAAGAGGGCATCACTGTTAAAACATTGAACCAGATTCTAGTTTTACACCAATGTTTCTGATTTTGACTTTAGAAATTTTATTTCCCTTTAATTATCATACATATAGCACCTTTAAGTTTTATCCTTCACAAATCTTGGATGATTTACTCAGACTTTCTGAAATGTGCTTGAGGTTTCTGGTTTTGCCTTCATATTTTTTTTTCTCATTTTGGTCAAGCATTTTATCCTAGGACAAATCTTATTTTCCTGTACAAAAGTCTTTATTCAAAAAAAGAATATGTTGTTCTTTCTCTTTCTCTAGTCAGAAAATGGTCATTGTCCCCTGGAACTCCTGAAGTAGTCATCACCTGTACAGTAACTGGGCAAGGTCAAACCCATTAACACTCAATCATGGAGGGATGAAAAGGCCTCACTCCCTTTCCAACGAATTGCAAGCAGTTAACTATCACTAGTAGGAGGCATTTATGAGTCCTCTTCCCTCTCTGAGAATGTAGAGGAAATTAACAATTATTGAAGAAAAATGAGACATTCTCTCCCCAACTGGAGAGGCCACTTGTAAGTTGTCCATGTTTCTGTAATAACCCCCCCCCCCACTTCTGCTCCTATAAGTAACCCTATTTAAACTCAACGGTTCACCGAAATTAACTTAGGTGGGTTTGTTTCATTGGCCTGTCACTAGTGACATTTCAGGGGTGAATGGACATTTTGGCTCAAGCAAAGATCCACATGATACTTAGCACACAAATTGGGGCAGGACAGAACCAGAGAGGAGTTGGGGAGGATCACCTCCTTGCTTTGTCTCTGTTGTGAGCGATGAGACACACAGTTGAAGCTAATCTGTGTGAATGTAGCGTGTCCTCAGGGTCAGTCCCATAGTGCTGACCTTTCCCCTGCTGCATGGAATGAAATGCCCTCGTGTTACAGTGGCAATTGTATTGTACTTGCTGGGGGAGAAACACATGCAACTAAGGCTGATCCTTCTGAAGGTGGGAACCTCAAGAAGGCCATCTTCCTCTAAGTGGTGTGAGTGTTAAACTTCCTTGTGTGTGGTCTACCAGTGAGCATGCGGGGGGGCACCCTCAAAATGGCTGATGGGTTGGAAAATGCATTCCAACCTGTGAAAATAACACTATGGCGTGGGATCTTAAGCATTCTGTGCTGGTAGTCACATGGTTGTTGCTCAATGCAGTAAGAATGCAACCAGGCTAAGCTGTTTGCCTACAGAGAATTTGTTTGCACAAAGGGGAAGGTGCGGGTGCTAGCCTCTGCAATAACCTCTGAACTGGCAGGGAAAAAAAACCCAGAGAGAATGAGGTGGACGTACCAAGTTGTCATTTCTATAGCTGGCAGGGTAATGGAGAGGATGGAGGATAAAGGAAAAAGGGTAAGAGTGTCAAGTTAGATCTGTGCTAAATAGTCTTTCCTTGGGTCCTCCCCTACCACGGGACCTATGGAAAGAATTGGACATTGAGAAGGAAGATAAGTGGAAGTGGTAGGAGCAACCTTTATGACCAACCTTTAACACTAAGGAAGGGGAAAGTCCATGCTACGGCAAACAAATGGAGACCTTAGTAATGCCCCAGTCCAGAAACTGGAAAAGGCCTTTAAATGAGAAATGAGTAAGCCTCTCACAGCCTGGCTCATGATGGGGCATGGTGGCAGATGGGATCACTCTGAGTGCTGTGGAAGTGGAGAAACTGAGCGATCTACGTTCACATCCCTCCTTAAGACAAAGGCTGTATAGCCTGAGACACCTTGAGGAAAATTAACATGATATACTAGCTCATCAGAGTCACTGGCAGAGAGACCCATAAGTATCAGGGACTGGCAGACAGGCATTACTGATGAAACTAGTCATGAGAGAGGTGGGACTAGATGTCCAGATCTCCAGACCTGGTAACAGTTTCCATAGGACAGTTAAGAAGGAAGTTAATTCGACAGGTATCCTGAGTCTGCCTGAAGCTTTTAGTTCCTCTGTTGAGACCAATGGTGGTGTCTTAGTTTGTTTTCTGTTGCTATGATAAACAGCATGACTAAAAGCAGTTTGAGGGAAGAAGGGTTTATTTGTCTTACATGTTCTGATCACATTTCATTATGGAGGATGACCCAGGGCTGGATCTCGAGGAGGAGCAGAGGCAGAAACCATGAAGAAATGCAGCTTACGGGATTGCTCTCCAGGCTTACACTCAGGTATCTTCATTATATCTCTGCCCCCTGCCAGGGCCTCTTGCCCAGAGGTGGCACTGCCTACATTGAGCTGGACCCTTACACATCTACCAACAACCAAGAAAATCACACACTTGCCTAGAGGCCAATCTGATGTAGGCATTTTCTTCTTCTTCTTGTTGTTGTTTTTTTTGGTTGTTGTTGCTCTTCTTCTTCTTCTTCTTCTTCTTCTTCTTCTTCTTCTTCTTCTCTTCCTTCTCCTCTTTCTCCTCCTCCTCCTTTTTCTTCTCCTTCTTTTATTTTTGGTTTTTTGAGACAAGGTTTCTCTGTGTAGCCCTGACTGTCCTGAAACTCACTGCATATACCAGTCTGGTATAGAACTCAGAGATCCACATGCCTCTGCCTCTTGAGTGCTGGAATTAAAGGCATGAGCAACCACACCCAGATGAGGCATTTTTCTAATTGAGGGTCTCTCTTCTCAGATAACCTTAGTTTCTGCCAAGTTGACAAACAAACCCAAAAATAAACAATAAAACCTAACCAGCACAGGCGTGTCAAGGTCTTTACAAGATAGGAGAGACCCTGGCAGATCTGACTGGGACCGGCTGACGGGTAAATTGGTACCGGAAAGTGCCAAATGAACCAAGAAAAACCGAGACAAAGAAAAGGCAGACAAAGGGGCCTGTGTAGGTCACTCCAAAGTAAACATGGCAAGAGGCAGTAGTTCAGAGTTCTTGGGCAGGCACAGCAGGTGACAGCAGGGCCCCCTTAGCTCTAGGTTGGTCCAGAGCAGGGAGGTATCCCTGTCGCCTCTTCCAAGCCTCAGGGAACATCAGTGCACGTAAGAGATGGAGGAAGGGGTGGAATATTGTAGAATGCTATCCTCTGAGCACACAACGGCCATTGTCTGTTTGAATTCTTAACATTTATAATTACCTACATGCAAACTGTGCCATACTGAGCCATTAATGGCCCACTCTGGAGAGGGGACAGACTCCTGGGACCTTGCTCACCTTCCAAGGATGTGTAGGCAATTAGTGTTTGCCAGTGGCAGGGGCTCAGGGGGCACCACCTTTCTCTGAGGTCTATTGGCAGTTAACAACGGCTGCTGGAAAGGACACTGACATTTTCTTCAGTAGTGTAGTCACCTGCGTGTAGTCACCTGAGTGCTGCCCACACCCCTGTAAAGGATCCCTCACCCCTCCTACTCCAGGCAACTCTTCTAATTGTAATCATTGGCTTACCAAGCTAGACTTGAATGGGACAGTTGCTTCAGTTTGTCATCAGTACCTTAGCTAGAGGGCACAGACCCTTTTTTGTCTCCACAGCACACATGTTCATGTGATACTTCCCTTCTCAAAAATATAGCTCATGCTTATACTCTTCTTTACATCGTTCTCTCTCCCAGTTCCAGTTTTCTGACTTCATTTACTTCTGTAATGTCATAAGACAGAGCAACAGAGCAAACACGTTCAGTAACGTATTGAAAGGGAGTGAAATTTATATTAATGATGTAAAGTAACAACCTAAGATAACCTGTCTACAACACTCTATTAAACTATAAAGTTCTTGTCTGTTGCAGGTGCTGGGCAGACTTTATTATTGCTTGGATTTTTTAAAAGGGCTCTCAGACCTTTTCATCGTGGTTTCAGAGGAGCCCCAGAGTTACAAAATCTCACATTCCAGCAAGAACTGGCCAAGATAACAAAGTTCCCGGTGACCTTAGACAGCAAACTGTCTTGTCTAAGCAAGAACAATCAGGACAGAAAAGAGTACACAGAGAGTCAAAGAAATCTCTGTTTCCAAATCCTGTATGCAATTGCAGTTTGGGGTACCAAAGGCAGCTGCTCCCCTGGAAAATGTTATGCAGCAAAGGGATCCTTTTTTTCTGAAGGCCTAAAGGCTAGGGAAGAGGAAGGAAGTCCTGAACTGTAGGCTGAATGGGAGACTTGCTGCAGGGAGCATGCTTGGTGGGATGCACAGAAAGCATTTGTTTTCAGCACAGGTCAGACGTGCGGATGTGTGGCTGAACAATGCCAAAGTCTCCATTAGTGACCCCGCAAAGGGAAAGGATGTCTCCCGCGAGGGGGGAGCTGAGTTTGAACTGATCCCTATACGAAGGTCATGAGCTAGTACATTAGGGAAAGAGTGTATCTGGGTAGGGAGGAGGAGCTGTTGGGTATGGGGTCTGAGATGGAGAGGAAGATGGGGAGACAAGTAGCAAAGACAGACAGGGAGGTGGGAGCAGAGTTGTCAGGTAGAAGGGGTAGAAGGGTGGTAGAGAAGCTTGGAGGTTGAGCATGGACTCAAATGACCACAAAGGGAGGATTAACCAAGGATGTCACTGGGAACTGAGTGTAAGGAAGATGGTATAGCATGGCCGTATGCAATCATCTCTCTCAGAGTTGAGGGACTGAAGATCAAATTTAGACCCAGTTTTGAGCAAACATCCCAGGAATGAATCAGAGGTGGGTGAAGGGGCAAGACTCTAGTACTACTAGAAGTACCATGTTCCTCAAAGAGGGGTCCCTAAAGGACAAATCTTCCCCGTGGTCAGTTGTGAGACCAAGGGTCATTGCACTGATTCAAATCATCCCTTAGACTAGGATGTTCCTGAGAATAAAGATTCTCTTGACTGGTGGAGGTGAAGCTCAGTTTCATGTGGGAGCCAAAGCTACCTAGTGGTTCAGGTCAGACAGACTTTCAGGGGATCCTCACAAACTAGAATTGGCCACAAATCAGTTGTGAGAAGAAAAGGGGGATGGTGGTGGAAGCCCGACTCATAACCCCAGACAAAGCGTAAACTTGATTACCTATAATTGTGTCAGGTCAGGAGTTTAGCTAAGAGGGGAAAACAGCAGGTTCAGTCACTACCAGAAACAGGGACTGCTCCCTCTTGCTCCAGAGGGTCAGAGTGTCAAATTCTGGCTCTGAAGAAAGGACCGAGTATGGAAAGAAGGAAGAGGGAGTCCTCAGAACGTCCAGTGGGTACTGAGCTTGGATGAACTGCGGCTGCCCACTGTGATACACGTTGAGAGGAAAGAGGGTCCCAGGAGGAAGAAGAGTAGCCTCTTACTCCTGTTATAGCAGCTGCCCCCCTTTGTCTGTGGCCTTCGGATCACACTGAACTGGAGCTCCGGCCAGGGTCTATCAAGCTGCTTTGCTTAGGAGTTAAATCATCTTTGGGACTCACAAAGGAGAGCTTTCCAACTGATTTATGCATGACTTCACATGCCCACATTAGCTCTTAGCTGATCTCCCCACTGCCCCACCCTCTCTCCAGATTTGACTACCATTCACATTCTCTAATAAGAAGTTTTCCCACCGAAGCAGAGGAAAATTAAGGGGACAAGGCAAGGAGACCCCCCCTTACTCCAGAACCTGGCTGGGAGTCAGAAACTTCAACAGGGTGGATAAAAAAATCATCTTTGTCTACATTGGAGCACTTGTTTCCCAAGATATCTCCAACAAGAATGTTGAAGTAACAAAGAAACTATGCTATTTAAGGCTACAGTGTCTGTGGCCTTGAGTTTCAACACTTCAGAACTCCTTTCTTTTCCTCAGATCTAAAAGATGTACCCTTCAATTTCATTTACAAAAGAAAAATGCATTTTTGTTTGTGGTGCTTTTTTTTTTAGGTAGAGGATCAAAGGTATAGTGTCATTATGTAGCCCTCGCTTGCTTGGTATTCACTACAGGGACCAGGCTGGCCTTAAACTTGGGTGTGATCGTTTTGCCTATGTCCCCCAAGTGCCAGGACTATAGGCGTGCACCACACAGAAAGTTCTTTAACATAAAGAAAAAGGGGAATAGGCTGGTGGCATATATCAGTTTTTGTCAGCACTTGAGAGGCAGAGACAGGTGAATCTCTCTGATTTACTTGTAGGCCAGCCTGGTCTACATAAGATGTTTCAAGCCTCCTTGGATTATATAGAGGGGGACAGGAAGTAAACCACCTTGCATTTAAACATTACCTTATTTTTATTTATGTGTCCAGGTGCCCGTGGAGGCCAGCTGGAGTTACAGACACGTGTGAGCTGAGTGCTGGCATGTGAGTGCTGAGAACTGAACTCAGGTCCTCCGGAAGAGCAGCCAGCTCTCCCAACAGCCAAACCAAGCCAACTTGTAGTTTTGTCCTGAATTTTTGCTTCACCTTTGATCCTTGTGAATTACATCCTTTGAAGAATGTCACTTTAGAAAGCTACAGAATTCTATAGTGCCACTTCGAAGACACCTAAGCATCCGTTTCTCCTCCCTCTCCATCGCCAAGTATCCATGCTTACATTTCAGTTGCACACTGTCTCTCGTCTCCCTTGAACTCATCCAGAAATTCTTTCTGATAGCTTAGTCAAGAACCTAGCTTTACCTGAATGGAGGTCCCTAGCTAAGCAATTTCTCATGCTGCCGCTGCTGACAACATGACTTGTGGTTTCACCAGGAATATTCTTTAGGACAAGCTTTCTCCTATCTCATTCCACATAAGGAATGAGATAACCATCATTGTAGGTGTCCCCTTTCAGCACAGATATCAAGACTTACTGAAAATCACTGACGGGCATCAAAGTACGGATTTTATCAGTTTCAAGCACATATACCACCGTAACAAATGTGACCCATATTTGATGATGTAAAATTGGTATCTTTGTTTACTTGAGACAGGGTTTCACTCTATGGCCTTGGCTATCCTGGAACACACTAGGAAGACTAGGCTGGCTTCAAACTCAGAGATCCACCTGTCTCAATGGTGTGATTCAAGGTGTGTACCACTGCACCCAGCCTTATTTTATTCTTTTAAAACAAGCCTTTGGTTGGCCTGGACTTTATTATAGAGCCCAGGATGGCCCTGAACTCATGACAATCCTCTTGCTTCAGTCTCTGGAGTGCTGGATGGTTGGGGTGAGCCGTTCTGCCTGACTAGTGATGGATATGATAAGCGACAGGGGATCAGGTTTTAGTAGTCTGTATACCTTTCCTAGAGATATGTGAAATAATTGTGTGTCTTACATTTAATGTAGATTCACTTTTCTGAACTGCAGGAACATGAACTCTGTGGTCAGAAAATTCTTTGGGGGGGCAAGTACAAAGGACTGAGAAGCAAACTCAGGTGATGTCTGAAGTCTTTGTGGGGCAATCAATTACAGGGAATGGCCTTTATGGACCATATTTAGCTTCTTGACCAGGCCATTCTCTTTCCTACGGCCTTATACATAGGATTATAATACCTATTCTGCCCAGCAGTCCCTTCCCTATAAGCAAATAGGACAATGAACCAATTAAGTGGATGTGGGAACTGCACACATATACTTAGATTGTGCACAAGTCCTTATGTCCTGGGGACTTATAGGTCATCTCTACGTAGTCCTTTACAGTGGTTTGTTTTTGGACAAATGAACATATTGTCATCTTCCTCAGTTGTCTGGCACTTATTTTTCTCTTTCACACCTCTGAACTTGGAGTACATCTTGCAGCATTTTCCCCACAAGCAGTGCCTTGGAGTTGATGAAACAACGCTATTGTCAAAAAACGGACACACTATACTTTCATTCCTGAATTCTTTATCTCTGTTCCGGATTTCCTACAAATCCTAATCTGCTCACTGGAAACATTTTTACTGCTTTCTAAAAATTCAGACTGGTTCTCAGAGACCGCTGTTCACGTGCTCTTATCGCTTTGTGTGTAGACCTTGACTTTCAGGAGGTTCTGTGAGGCTGACAAAAAAGTTGTGTTGGCCTCCCCTAAATCTGTATGGAAGGGAAGAGATGAACATTTGAGGAAATGAAAGCTCATGCAGCATTTTACAAAATAATGTAGTCTTCAAATTCCAGCCCTTAAACATATCCACACTGGGCTGGAGATGTGGACGGCAAAGCAATTAATAGCACTGGTCACTCTTCCAGAGGGGCTGGGTTTGATTCCCTGGGCCCATGTAGTGGCTCACAAATGTCTGTAATTCCAGCTCCAAGGGTTGTGATGGCAGGGCCCGTATGTACAGTTATATGCATGCAGGCAAAACACCCATATATGTAAAACAATTAAAAAAACCCACAAAACACTTGCTGTTCTTTCAGAGGACCCAAGCTCAGAATACCCATATCAGGCCGCTCACAACCACCTGTAACTCCAGTTCCATGGGATCTAATCCCTTATTCTGACCACCATAGGTACCCACGAACACATGTCATACACTTACATAGATACATATAAATAAAAATGAAAAAATTCTTTAAAAAATATTCACGTATTTAACCAGTATTTGAACACATATTATCTGAAAGAAGGCTTGGCAAACTATAATCTATAAGCCAAATAGTGTTCAGTACCTAAAAATAAATACATGTTATATATATATATATATATATATATATGTGTGTGTGTGTGTGTGTGTGTGTTTATATTTATTGCACAAAACAGGCTTCATTATGTTTACATACATGTGTATTATGTACTTTGATCATATTCATCCACAATCCTTTCTCTTGTTCCTGCTCTCCTGCTTCATTTCCTCTTCTTAAATAATCTCCAGGCTTGTCTAGAGAGACAACTCAGGGGTTAGAGCACTGGAAGCTCTTTCAGAGGACCGGAGATTGATTGCCAGCAGACACATGGTGACTTATAATGTCTGTACTCCAGGGGTTCCAATGCCCTTTTCTAACCTGTATGTCAGGCATCAGACACACGTGTGTCACACAGACATACATGCAGACAAAACATTCATACACACTAAATAAAATAGATAAATATAAAAGTTTAGAAATAATCTCTTTTCTATTTTATTGTCATGTGTGAGAGAAGAGAGACAGATTATTCAGTCTGAGTTCTGCATATGAGGGAAGGCATGGAACATTTGTCTTCTGCCTCTGAGTTATTTAAGTTAACATCATGCTCTCCAATTCATTTGGAACACAGTCATGCCAATTTATTTTTATGTAGGCTATGAAAAGCCCCAAATATTTACTTTTGGAGCTTTCTAGGACCAGTTATGTTTTGGAGGGAAACCAAGGAAGTCCCATTCTTAAGTGAACAATCAAAGAAAATAAACAATCCCGTAATCGAAAGTCGTGTTTTTGCATCGAAAGTTCAAGCCCAACTGATGAGAGCAATGATGTTGTACATCTTTGTCTCTGCAAAGCCAGGGATTCTTGCCGTTTTGTATCCTCAGAGGACAAAAGGGTATGTTCTGTCTTTAATTACACACCGTGGAATGGAACTAAACTTACTGAAAGGATTTGGAGGAAGGCCTGGCAGGCATAGCTGCGGTGATGGTTCAGGATGATGGGGCTACAGCTGCAGAAGGTGGAAAGGTGACGGAAAGCCTTCTTGGTGGTAGTGAAGCTTGCCTTCCACTGTGTGTACTCTCATTTCCCAGTCATCTTTGCATTTCCACCGAGACTGAGTGGCGCATACAGACCTCTTGCAAACACTGCAAATGTTAATCATAGCATGCATCTTGAAGTGGCGTGTTGCCAGGCCAGGAAGTACATGCCTTTAACCCCAGTCCTGGGAGACAGAAGCAGGTGAATCTCTCTCTCTCTCTCTGTGAGGTCAGCCTGGTCTACATAGTGAGTTCCAGGCCAGGCAGGAGAAAAAGAAAAGAGATATTGTGCTTGGTTTCCGAGTGACTTGAACTCTGTATCCAGCTTTACTCTGTAATGAAGTGAGCTTGCATTGTTCTTTATAACTGGTTCTCAGCATCATCTAATGTAGGCCCTGTTAGATCTCAGAAACCTGGGACAAGGGGCTAACTGAGGTGCATATCAAAATGGATGCTGGCCAGCTCTCCCAGAGTCACTCAGTACCTGCGGCTCTTCCCAGTACTTTTCACCCATCCCCTGACCTAAATCTCTCCCTTTCAGGGAGTGGGTTCTGCTCCCCTTCCCCCATCCTGATCCCTGTGTAACTCAACCATTTTGTTTACAGCGCGTCTCTTGTCCGCTTGGCTCAAACTGCACCTCTTGATCAGAGGCTCCTCTCTTGCTCTCCCTCCCGGTTCTCCTCTCATGGAGTGATGTGTGTGATGTGTACACCGTGTGTGTGCCGGTCCATGCACCCTCGAGCACATGTGGTATCTTCCTCTATTCTTCTTCATCTGATTTTATTTGATTTTTCCGAGACAGGATTTTTCTATGTAGCCCTGATCTGACTGGCACAGAATTTATTGTGTAGACCCTGCTGGCATGACCTATCAACATCTGCTTGCAGCTTTCGTTTAGGATAGAAGGTCACTGTTGTAGACACGCTGGGATTCTTTTGTCTCTACCCTCAAAAGCACAGGGCTGTTCTCTGCTTTTAAATGGATGCTGGTTTGGTTCTGATATTTTCTGGACAGTCTTTCAAGGACAGTCCTTTTTTAGCCCTCCCTCACAGATAAAGAAGTGAAAGCACACAGTGCATCAGATGAACGCACGCAACTCCTGCATTAGCCAATGGTTTCAAATCCACATCTACCTGACTCCAAACCCCAGCTTCCATTGACCAGACCTTGCTGCTTCCTTGCTTCCCAGTCAGCTCTGCAGTAATTTGAATGAGAAATATGCTCCACAGGTTTGGGGATTTAACGCTTGTTTCCCAGTTGGTGGTGCTTTCCAGGGCTAGTTTTCTCCTTTACCCAAGTGTTTATTTGGCAATCAAATTCAGATTATCAGGTTGGTATTAAGCACCTTTGCCTGCCGAGCCACCTTGCTGGCCCATCTTGGACTATCTTCAGCCCTACCCCCTTTGTTGAAGTTCATTGCTCACTTCTGTGTTTGATCTAACATCCGCCTAACTATTAGGGAAACCTTCTCAGAATGTACTGACAGATTATCAAGCAACCCAAAGGCTAAAATTATTATCAGATAGCATATGAAGCCTATAGTAGAAATGTTCCCTCTGGGTCTAGCTACCTGTTGCCATCAACGTATTTGAAATGTCTTAATTTATGACTTTCTTTTGTTCTAACTATAAAACTTCCACAAAACTATTATTATGTTAGAGCAAAGTATTTGGGACAACTTGAATGTATATGTTCCTGGGTTATGGTCACTCAAATTTGATTCGAGAATAAATTCTCTTACTCCTTTGAGGTGAGAACTGTGATTTTTTGACAGAAACATGATTTGACTAGTCCCCGAGAAAGGAGCTACAGGAGACGAAATATTTATCTGGAAAGTGACAGATTTAGACATTTCTCAAATAATGATTTTCTTCTTGAGACAGGGTCTAACTATATACAGCTGCCACAGAACTAAGAAATTCACCTGCCACTACTGCCCGAGTCCTGGGAATAAAGGTGTGATATCCCACCTGACCAATGATAACTGTTTCTGATGGCCTTTTGAAGTAAGGCATTTTGGGTAGAAGGAGTAGGCTGTTGGTATAGGTCATGTGACCATGATAAAAGTTTGCCTTTCCTGTTGAGGTGCAAAAATTCAGTGCTTTCTTTTTCTACCAAGAAAGAAAGGCTTCCAGGTTCTCCATGTTCCAGCTCATGTCAGTGAAATCTGGATCCCTCTCTCGCCCTGTCTCTTCCTTTTTAGAATTTGGAGTTCTGTCTGGAACACATGCTTTGAGACTCTAGGTGGCAGGGAATAGGGGAAGAGGGTGAGACAGCAAATTCCATTTCCTTCACAGCATGCCAGCGTGAGGATGCTTCACCAGGCTAGCTTATCAGCAACCACTTTAAATTGACTGTGATTTTATCCTTGCTTCTCGTTGTCAAGGTTTCCTTTTTTTCAGAAATTGAAGCCAATTGCTTCCAAACTGTCACCCCCAATTTACAGAAGAACAGAGAGAATACTTGTAATCAGGCAGCATAAGTACATGCAGGGAAAGGGCACTGCAATTGGTCTAGCCTGGCCAGTGTGCTCTGACTCCCTCGTTAATGTTCTGCTCCAGGCAGGAGCAGAGCTACAGTCTTGGCTGAGCTTTCTGCCACTTACTTTACACTTGCAGTGCACATTACGGAGGAACATTCGGCCTGAAGATTAGACTCGAGGGGGAACGTATTTTCTCAATAGCAGAGCAACGATGGAGCACGAACATGGAGAGAAGATGCTCGTGTTATCCTGAGTTGTGTTTGTTTTGTGCCATGCGACTATGATATACTATACTATGTAGTTATGTAATGGTAGGTTGCATATTGTGCTATGAGATGTATGCAATTCAGGGGTCTTTCTTGGTTTTGGTTTGCTGTTTTGAGTTCACATAATCCAGAGGGGAGTAAGCAGATGGGACTCTGCAAGGTGTTGCAGTGTTGAACTGTGCTGTTCAGTATTGCTAGGTGGAGTGCGTGAGAGGCATTCTCGGCTTAGAATATCTTCCAACCTACCTGGAGAAGATAGATTTATCTGGAAATAACCATGTCATGAGTTGAGGAGCATCTATAATTATGTTGATATTTATTTACTGTTTCTAATTATTATATACCTGATATATTTGAAGGACAGAATTGACAGCTTACAGCCATGTCTAGTTTAACCTACACCACTATCATGGGTATTATAATCGCTCTTTTTTCCACAAAAGAAGCAAAGGTAAGAAGGGCTTTTTGGGTGGGTCCACATAACTAATACTTAGGCCAAATCTGGGACTGGATGAGATTCTTCTGTCTTCAAAGCCCATTCTTCTCTATATTTCACATTGCTTTATTTAATATTTATTTATTTAAATCTCGAACTCTTTACCCTGCTGCCTGTAACTCTCATGTGTTGGAATACAAGCATTCACCACTATGCCTGGAATTTAATGTTTCTAAAAGTGAGGACCCTGGTCTAGTTAGTAGCAGCCTATTTGTATCAGTTAGAAAGGACATGTGCGTGTTGAAGTGTAGTTCACTGGTAGGGCATCTGGGCATGGCTCTGGGTTTAGTGTTTAACACAAGCACACACGGAGACTGTGTGTGTGTGCCTGTGTATGCACATATGCATGAGGTTTTTGGGAACCATCCAACTCCTATTGACTCAGAAACTCTGAAACCCTAGTCCAGCAATATGAATTGTGACGAGTCTTTGAGGTAATTCTGATTTGTGCTTCAAGTGGCAAGTAAATCCTGCCTTGTCTTGCTTTTCAGTTATAAAAACAGGTAGCCACAAGCCTCCCCCCAAAAACTACCAGAGACCAAAAAAACCCTGGTTGTATAAGTAAGAAAGAGTTTTATTACTCCCATCAAATGACAAAGCCCAAGGCAGGCAATGCAGGTTGTCTATAGCTCTTCTGTGACCTCTAGGGAGCCAGACTCTAGGTTCCTCCCAGTCTCCTGTTCTTAGGAAGTAGCTTTTGTGCCCAGAGTTGAAAGATGGTTGTTAGACTTCAGGCATTATTTCTATGTTTCAGGCACGGAAGAGACAGAAGGACAGAAGGCTTGTCCATTTTTCATTCAGATAAAGTAGCTGTCCAGAGATGTCCGCCTTTATCTCATGGCTAGAGCCATATGATATGGCCAACTGTAAGAACAGTAAGAGCTAAATCAACTTTAGCTATTCAGTCTTCATGACAGGGAAAGGCTAGAGAAAAGAGACTGAGGTAAGAGTAGTTTGGAGAAAGCCAATGCTTATTGTTCTTTCTAGTTTGTAATTTGTACTTAATACAGATGCTTTCTTTGGGGGGATAGTTTTAAAATTTCGTTTTGTTGTTTTAGGATGAGGCTCATGTAGCCAAGGTTTACTTTTTCCTCCTTATGTAGCTAAGGAAGACCCCGGGCTCCCGACTCTTTGGTTGTGAGCTTAGTTTAATAAGGAAATAGGACAAAGTTTTGTTCTATTTCTACTTTAATTTGCCAAGCCAACTACGGTTTGCTGTTTAGCTAGTTCTATTATTAGGTTAAGTGTTTGGCTGAGTTTGCCTTAGTGAAATTTGTTGGAGGGTTTTTAAAATACTGGAAAAGAAAGCCGAAGAAGAAACAATGTAAAATACTGCACAAAACCACATATTTGGGCAAATTATGGTAAAGAGTCTGAAATTTGAATATTTTCTGGTATTTATCTATTAGATCTTTACACAATAAACAATAATTAGAACTGGGCTTCAAGGCTGTCACACAATTTCCTTTCATTGAAATGCGTAAGTGGTAATGATAATTGGCTTATTTATAGCAAGGATTGTTTCCAAATCAGCCCCAGCAATAGTAAAGCTATTTGTGTCTCTGCAATCCTACTTATTTCTTAACAAAACCATATTTTAAATAACAAATTTTCCCAGACTCTGTTCAGATGTTACTAAATTTTGATTTTAATTCACTATGAGCCTGTGAGTGATTGTTGATGTCACTAGAGTTGCCATGGTAATTATCTGGCTGGCAGGCAGAAGCTGAGGGCCTGAGAAGATCATTATGATGGGGGTGTAGAAATTTACCTATGTCAAAATGACGGTCAGACTAGAGATGGTTGGAGAACCTGTTTTCTCCTGATTCCAGAGGATTTTGTTTTTGTATTTTGTGCTGTTTTGAGACACGACATGCCATTCTGTAGCTCAGTCTTGACTTACATGAATAAGTCTCTATGCTTGGCCGTAGTCCTACCTTACTTTCTGAGACAATGTCTTTTATAATCAAGGCTTGTTCCACATTTTCTGTAAGGCTGAGACTAGCTATGAACGTTTGTTCCTTGGTCTCCATTTCTCAAGTGCTGAGCTCACTGGAATGTGTTATCAAGCTTGGCCAAAGTTCTAGTTACCTTTCAACATATGTCCTTGAGGGAGAAGAAAAATATTTCCCTTCAGCCCCCGCAGGCTTTTAGTCAGAACAGATACCTGTAGCAGAAGAGATGAACAAGAGAATAGGTGAAGGCCACTCCTGTTTGTTCAAGGAGACTTGTGGGGAATGAGAAGCTCAAACAAATGGCTCAGGTTTTAGCTGATACAGAATCTTCAGTTAAACATGGTAAATCTTTAGGGAAATGAGAAGGCAAAGGGCGAAGAAGTCTGAGTTTAGGTTGAGCAACTTTGGGGGAGGCAAGCAACTGGAAGATAAAGGCTTGTTTATGAAGCTGGTTAATGTAAATTCTTCCTCCATTGCCTTTAGGCCAGTACGACTTTAAATGGTCTTTGGTGGTTGATTTCAAAAAGATTATATTTATTTTATGTATGTGGATGGTTTCCCTGCGTGTATTTCTATACACCATGTGTATGAAGTTCCCTCAGAGACCAGAAGAGGGTGTTTGAGCCTGGTATAGTGGCATACGACTTTAATTTCAGCCCTTAGGAGGCTGAGGTGGGTGGATGTCTGTGAGTTAGTGGACAGCTTGGTCTACAGAGGGAGTTCCAGGAGAGTCCTAACTACATAGTGAGACCCTCCGAACAAACAAAAGAAAGAGAGTGTCTGATCCTCTGGGACTGGAGGCATAGTTGTTAGCAGCCATGTTGGTGCTAGGAACTGAACTTGCATTCTCTGTAAGAGTAGCAAGTTGTCTTAGCTTCTGAGCCATCTCTCCAGTCCTTCTGAGGTTGATTTTTGTTCTTCCTAACAGAGCAGTGACTGCGTAGCTTTTATCTTTGTAAATCTATGTCCTGCTTTTAGGCAGATACAAGTAACCCAGGGATCCTCTATGTTTAAGAGTGATGTATTCTGGTTCCCCACATCCTGTAATTAAATTAGCCTCTTAGCACACCTTGTTAAAATTCTTGGACTGGGAGGTGGCTCAGTGGATTAAGTGCTTCTGTGCAAGCATGAGAATGGCACTTTTGAAATCAGACCAGAGTCTGGATCTCCAACATCCACGTAGAAGCTAGATGTGAACATACATGCATACATGGACACAACACACACAGATGAAAAATCAATTAACGAAATAGTAAAATTCTTAGCTTCTAGGTCAGCAGTTGCCAAATCTGGCCCCTCTTTCTGTTGTGGTTTGCCTTGTGTGTTAAGAATGGCTCATAGATAGATAGATGAATGGATGGGTGGATGGATAGATAGATAGATACTTTAATGTTTATTTTCTTTTTTCATTATGGGCATGTGTATTACTGAGTGGGTGTGTGCATATGAATATGGGTGCCCATGGAAATCAGAAGAGATCATCAGATTGAAGAAGAGTTGAACATGTAGATAAGGAAAGCGGGCTCCTTGGGATGGCAGCTGCTTGATCTCAGAAAACAGTTTGAAGAGAACTGTTCCGAAGGCACAGGTGGTTGGAGGGTTTCTCTAAAGGACCAGTAGGAGAAAGGAGAGGACCTAGGGACCCTATAAAATACCCAAGCCAGTGTCCACTGAGCAGACTTCCAGCCTTAGGACCCATCCCATCTCGAAAGGTTAAAGTTGTCATTTTCTCTTTCTCCCAGGCTCAGACTCCTATCTTTCCCTGATGTGCAGTTCTTTGTATGTGCCGGGACAATCTCTTAAATGACTACCAACACTCCCATTGCAAGATCTTCTGGAGCTGGGGTTATGGGCAGTTGTGAGCCACTCAACATGGGTGCTGAGAACTGAGCTCAACTCCTCTATGCGAGCAGTATGTGCTCTTAACCACTGAACTATCGCTCACAAAATTCCTACATTCGAAACTTTCATAAAATTTAAATTTGTGCTCATGAATAAAGTATGTTTGGGATATAACACTCTTGTCCACGCAGTGTGTAGGTAGTGGATGCTTTCATCCTTCAATGGCAGATCTGGTTACCTTGTTACAGACTGTATACCATATCCAGTGTATAACTTTCTGTGCCTAAAGTACTCTTCTGCGGTTTATAAAAGGCACCTGCAGCCCCTCCTAGGTCAATCCTGACCACTAAGACCTTTAGACAAAAAGAGGTGAGTCATCCTGAAAACTGAGTGAATCTGATAGACCTTTCATATGCTTCTGCCATTATTCATAGTACATTTCCTTTATTTTTTGTTTGAGTTTTGCCTGAGCATAAAAGGTGATCATTTGGACCCATGTGGCTGAACATGGCAGATGCTAGGCATATATGCCTGGTAGGCATTTGAGATGAGATGTACTTCAAGTATAAAGAAATAAACACCAGATTTTGAAGAATTCATAGAAAAATAACCAATGTAAAAATCTCTCAGTATTTTATTGTTTGTTAAAATGATAATATTTAGTATACATGAATTATAAGTTAAGTAAAATGTATTATTAAAGTTGAATTTCACGTTTCTTGTCACTTTTGGTTTTTGTGTTTGACGATAGGGTCGTGTGTGACCCAGGCTGTCTTCTAATTCACCATGTAGCCGAAGATGGCTTTGAATTCCTCTTCCTTGTGCTTCTGCCTCCTGAGTGCTAGGATTTCAGGCATGGACTGCTACCTCACTGTTTCCTTTTCTGTGGTGTGTATGTGTGTTTGGTGTGTCTGCATATATGCTTGCGTATGTGGACATACATGTGTTTGGGGCACAAATGCCTGACATGAACATTGGGAGTCTTTCTTTACTACTCTTCACCTTATTCATTGAGGCAGACTCTCTCAGTTGAGCACAGAGCTCACTGATAGTCTGGCCAGCTAGCTTGTTTTCTGGGATCCATTGTCTCTGCCTTTTGAGCACTGGTTTTGTAGAGAGGCTAGCATATCAACCCAGCATTTAAGTGAGTTCTGGGGATCCAAACTGTCCCTACGCTTGTATGATAAGCACTTTATCTGCTGAGCCATCTCCATGGCCCTATCTTTTTACTTTTTAAAATGGAACATTGAAGTTGTATATATTGTTTATGATATTATATATATATTATATCGTATAAATTTTAAATAAATTGCGGATTGAACTTAGACTTTGTCCATGGTAGTCAAAATACTACTAATGAGCTATACCTTAACCTTTTTTTATACTTTTATTTGGAAACAGGGTCTCACTAAATTCATCAGCCTATTCTATAACTCATCCTATAGTCCAAGCAGGCCTTGAATTTTGGGCAGTCCTCCTGTTTTAGCCTTTCCAGTAGCAGAGATTACAGCCCTGTACCTTTAGACCCAGTTACTCTTTTACTTTCTGTTTGGTTTCCCGATTACAACCTTTTAGCAGGTAAGTAGAATAACTATAACACAGGCTTTATTATTATAGCTCACCATCTTCCCAACACCACTTGAGTGGCTCCTCCCAGCATGAGCAGAGAGTTGATGTGGCGCTTACTGTTACAATTTGGTCAACTTGGCCAAATAGGTAATCACCTGGGAGACAGGTATGGAGGGTATGTATCATCTTAATTATGTTCACTGAGATGAGAAGAGCCATCCACTGTGGATTGTACTATTCTCTGGGTGGGATCCTGGGCTGTAAAAGTGGTAAAGGGAGCCGAGTGGGCAGCAACATGCATTCATCCGTCCGACTTCATTACCAAGGATACCAGATGAATGGCTGTTTTGGCGCCGGCCATCTTGACTTCCCTGTGTTGTGTTGCACCCTGAATTGTGAGCCAGAATATACCCTTTCTTCCTTCCTATGTTGACCCCACCCCTGTGTTTTAACACAGTAACAGGAAAAGAGACTTAGAGAGTTGGCTTCTCAGCCAGGCAGGTAGAATGCTTTAATGGAGCCCAGAAGATCCCAAATTTATTGAATTACCAGTAAAATTACTTACTGCCGCAAATTGAAAACACATTTTTTTACAAAGAGAGGAGGTTTTTTTTTTTAAAAAATAACATTTCCCAAATTATAGCACTTTAAAAAAATGAAACCATTTTTATTAACACACTACTCTTTCATATCAACTGCATATTCATACTTGTGTAGTTTGCAAGAATTATAATTTCCAGCATGGAATATGAAACTAAAGTAAGTCAGGTTTCTTTTCACTGACTTTGACACAGCAAACTAACTGTCCAGGTTCATAGCAAAATTTTGAAATTGATTTCAAGAGTCTAGAGCACATCATTTGACTTTCAATCACAGTTGAGGGTAACATGCTACTTGTTTGGGTTTAAATCCGTAGAATTCCTTACAGTAGTTTCATTTACATTTGGACTCCTTTTTTCTAATTTTGTTTAAAGATGTTGTGATTGTGTGCTTGTGTATGATGTGTATGTGTGAGGGTGCATTCATGCCATGACTGGCATGCAGAGGTCAGAGGGCACCTTGAGTTTGTTCTCGTCTTCCATCATGTGGGTCCAGAACATGGAACCGAGCTAACTTATCAGCCCCTTACTTCACTTTCATAGCTATTGGAAGTAAACTTCAATTCCTAGTCACACGGGCCTTTCCAGTGTCCTTTTCTCCTTAGTCAGCAATCCAAGAGAAAGCAAGACAGAAGCCAGTCTGTATGACTTAGGGTTTCAATGTCACCTTCCTTCATTTCAGTCTTATCATTGCAAAACCAAATTATTTTATTGTGTGTGTGTGTGTGTGTGTGTGTGTGTGTGTGTCTGTCTGTCTGTCTGTGTGAGTATATATGAGCCCCTGTAGAGGGCATCAGCTCCCTTGGATTTGGAGTTTTACGCATTTGTGAATTACCTAGTTTGCAGGTTGGAGTTTGAACTCCAGTCCTCCTGATTGAGCAGCAAGTGATCTTAATCGCTGAGCCATCTCTCCAGCCTCTCCAGCGTTATCTGGCTCAATACGCAGGTCAGTTCTAGTTAGTATGGAAGGGGATTGTACAAAGGCATCAAATAGGAGGCAAATTATAGGAGGATCATTTAAAAGACTGCCATATTCTCAAATATGGACACCAAACTAGTATGTAGAAGGGATGGAGGAAATATTTTTGGGAAACAAATGAAATTAGACACTTACTCCTGTTTTCATTTTTCTTATCTTATTTAATGTGATTTCTATTTAAGCCAACATTTTAACATTTTCTCAGTTTCCACCTGTTCTTGATTTATTAAGATTGAAACTGTTCAGAGTTATAAAAATGGATGCTATTTAGAGATTTGCTTACACTGATTATCTAGAAATAGTGAGTTTTAGTGATTTCTATGGTTTTCTTATCTATTTATGTAACAATAAGAATTATGTATGGACTTCCTCTGCTGAGAATTCTCTGTTCAGTTCAGTGCCCCATTTTTTAATTGGGTTAATTAGCATTTTAAAGTTCAAATGGCCAAAAGACACTTAAAGTCGTGCTCAACTTCCTTAGCAATCAGGGAAATGCAAATCAAAACAACTTTGAGATATCATCTTACACCTGTCAGAATGGCTAAAGTCAAAAACACCAAGGATAACCTTTGCTGGAGAGGCTGTGGAGGAACGGGTACCCTCATCCATTGCTGGTGGGAATGCCATCTTGTGCAACCACTGTGGAAGTCAGTGTTTCGGTTTCTCAGGAAATTCGGGATCAACTTACCCCTGGACCCAGCAATACCACTCCTGGGAATATACCCAAGAGATGCTCTATCATATGACAAAAGCATTTGTTCAACTATGTTCATAGCAGTATTATTTGTAATAGCCAGAACCTGGAAACAACCTAGATGCCCTTCAATGGAAGAATGGATGAAGAAAGTATGGAATATATACACGCTAGAGTACTACGCTGCGGTAAAAAACAATGACTTCTCGAATTTTGCAGGCAAATGGATGGAAATAGAAAACACTATCCTGAGTGAGGTGTCCCAGACCCAAAAAGATGAACATGGGATGTACTCGCTCATAATTGGTTTCTAGCCATAAATTAGGGCCACGGAGTCTACAATAGGTGAACCTAAAGAAGCTAAGTAAGAAGGTGAACCCAAGGAAAAACATATAGTTATCCTCTTGGCTAAGGGAAGTAGACCCAATTGCCGGGGAGAAAATTAGGATCTTGGGGGTGTGGTGGGATGGGGGTAAGGGGAGATGGGGAGAGAAAAGGTAGAAGGGAAGGAGGGGGGATTTGGGGAATCAGGAGAATTGGGATAAAGGAAAGGTGGATAGGGGAGCACGGAACCACAATTCTTAGTTAAGGGAACCACTTTAGGGTGAGCAAGAGATTTGACCCTAGAGGGGCTCCCAAGTGCCCAACATGAGGTTCTCAGTTAGTTCCTTGGGTAGCTGAGGATTGGGAACCTGAAATGACCCTATCCGAGAGCAATACTGACGAATATCTTGCATATCATCATAGAACCTTCATCTGGTGATGGATGGAGACAGAGACAGAGACCCACACTGGAGCACTGGACTGAGCTCCCAAGGTCCCAATGAGGAGCAGAAGGAGGGAGAACATGAGCAAAGAAGTCGGGACCACGAGGCGTGCACCCACCCACTGAGACAGTGGAGCTGATCTACTGGGAGCTCACCAAGGCCAGCTGGACTGTGACCGAAAAAGCATGGGATAAAACCGGACTCTCTGAACATGGCGAACAATGAGGGCTGATGAGACGCCAAGGACAATGGCACGGGGTTTTGATCCTACTTAATGTGCTGGCTTTGTGGAAGCCTAGCCAGTTTGGATGTTCACCTTCCTAGAATGGACGGAGGGGGGAGGACCTAGGACTTACCACAGGGCAGGGAACCTGGACTGCTCTGTGGACTGGAGAGGGAGGGGGAGAGGAGTGGGGGGAGGGGTAGAAGGGTGGGAGGAGGGGGAGAAGGGTGGGAGGAGGGGGAGGGAAATGGGAGGCTGGGAGGAGGTGGAAACTTGTTTTTTGTTTATGTTTTTTTTCTTCTTTTTTTAATAAAAAAAAAGAATTATGTATGGTTTTTTCGAAGAGAAAACTGTCATTTTCAGGATGTGGTGGCACATGACTGTAGTTTTAAGTTAGAAAAATATGTTTTGGGGGAAGTAATGATGCAGTGCAATTGGAGACTGTTCGCATTTTATTTCAATAGGACGTTTTGAAATTAATGCTCTTGCTTATAGCTGCATTGTTTTAATGAAACTCCAGGAATGATTGTTTTAAAACCATCATCCTGTGTGTAATTGAGAACCATAAAAATCTGACAAATAACTCTAAAATCTAAAAGTTGTCAGAATCAGTTTGATATATTCAAAGGGATTTGCACTAGTTAGATGGGTGCTACTACCACCAAGTCTCATTCAAGAAAACATTTTGTGGATTCTTTGTCCCTCTGACTACTGGAAAAAACTGGAATTCTTCTCCCGCACCAGTATAGGACTGAAAAACTCCCAAAACAACAACAAAAACAATCAAATAAACAACAACAAAAAACAGGGGTATATTCATTATGCAGTGGTGGGTTTTATAAGGGCAATTTTTCACATGTATATAATATACCTTGTGTTTCCCTCTCATACTCCAGTCCCCTCCCCTTTCCTTCCAAGTCTCCTTTGTTCCCCTATACAGTGTCACTTCTACTTCCATGTCCAGTGTACAGATATGATTTCATGTATCACTATATAAAATCTAGGTCTCACAAATGAGAAATATTTGTCTTTCTGAGTTTGATTTGATTTGTTCAATAACGTGATCTCCAGTTGCATCCATTTTCCTATGAGCAGCACAATTTAAAAACTACCAGGAAATCAAACAACCCAATCAATCAATGGGCTCATGAAATCACCAGAGAGTTTTTAAAAGATCAAGTACAAAAATGGAGCCTTCAGGGTTACCCGCTCCCATGGGTTTGAGAGTTAAGGCTTTGTTTTCAGAAGGTCATAGCTGTTTGGATCAAATATATCGAGGTTTCAGCAGCATGAGGGTGCATCCTTGGTTTCCTGGCTTCGAGCCTGCCAATTTGAGGGACAGTGATATTTTCTTGTACCTTCTACCAGATAAGGTGCTGGGCTAAAAGGAGTCCCACAGGAAATCAGAGCTATTGCCTTTGAATATTATTTTCTCTTAGTTTGTGTTTTCCACAGCCTGATCTAAAGCTTGGCTACTCTGGTGGTGTTCGGCCTCTTTTCCAGGTCCTGGGGACCGCTGGCAAGCACTGTCTACTCATCTCCATCACCTTCCTTGAGGCTATTGTTGGACTATGTCTATTGGATGGTACCACTTGACCCCAGAGCTATTTACTGGTCTCCATCTTTGTACTTATCATTTAGAGGTAGCTGCTGGAGAATGAAACTAAGACAGAAGGGCAGGAGATGTAACGATGTGGTGGAATACTCACTCCACATGCATGAGACCCTATGAACAATCGCCAGCACTGCAAAACAAGCCGACAGAGAAAGAACCCAAACCGGCATAAAAGAAAGAGGCAGGAAATTGCAAGAGACTCTTTTCTGGACTCTTGCTGGTTAGTTTATAAATCTGTCAATAAATTATGGAAAAATAAATGCATGTCCCTTCTTGCACTTAAGTAAAGTGGATTGAGTTTTGGCTACTTGAGACTAAAAGGAATCTTCAATAAGGCAGTAATTACGAGATGAAAGTAACATTTGCTGAAAATGTACAATATATTTTATCATATCCACCCGCATATACAACTGCTTTGGTGTCCCTCTAACTACACCCCTTTCCCAAATTCTTGTGCTCTCCCTCAATAATAAAAATTGTTGTATTTTAAGAAGTTTTCAATATGTAGCCCAGGCTGGCCTTGAACTTTTGTCATTCTCCTTCCTTTTCCTCCCAAAGATGGGACTTACAGACATGTACCATCACACCAGGCCCAAAGTACATTCTTTTTTTTTTTGATTCAATTTTTATTTAAAATTTCCACCTCCTCCCATCCTCCCGTTTCCCTCCCACCCCCACCCCCCATTCCCCCTCCTCCTCGCTCTCCAGACATAAGGGAAGTCAGGGTGTCCTGCCTTGTGGGAAGTCCAAGCACCCCCACCCCCACCTCCATCCAGGTCTCGGAAATGTGCATCCAAACAGACTAGGTTTCCAAAAAGCCAGTACATACAGTAGAATCAAAATCCAATGTCATTATCATTAACTTCTTAGTCTGTCCTCATTGTCAGCCACATTCAGAGAGTCCGGTTTGATCACATGCTCGTTCAGACCCAGTCCAGCTGGCCTTGGTGAGCTCCCATTAGATCAGCCCCACCATATCTGTGGGTGGACGCACCCCTCGCCGTCCTGACTTCCTTGCTCATCTCCCTCCTTCTGCTCTTCATCTGGACCTTGGGAGCTCAGTCCAGTGCTCCAGTGTGGGTCTCTGTCTCTATCTCCATCCATCGCCACATGAAGGTTCTATGTTGATATGCAAGATATTCATCAGTATGGCTATGGGAGAAGGTCAGTTCACTCACCCTCTCCTCTGCTGCCCACGGACCTAGCTGGGGAAATCCCCTTGGACACCTGGGAACCCCTCTAGAGCCAAGACTCTTGCCAACCCTAAAATGGCTCCCTTAGTTAAGATATCTTCTTCCCTGCTCCCATATGGACCCTTCCTCCATCTCAACCATCCCATTCCCCCAAACTTTCCTCAATCCTCCCCTTCTCCCTTCTCTCTCCCCATCTCTCCTTACCCCCACCCCACCCTCATCCCCCTGCTCCCAACTTTTGCCCGGCGATCTTGTCTACTTCCAATATCCAGGAGGATAAATGTGTTTTTCTTTGGGTTTATCTTCTTATTTAGCTTCTCTAGGATCACGAACTATAGGCTCTATGTCCTTTGTTTATGGCTAGAATCTTACGTTTTTAAGCAGGGCTTTTTGGAATGCTGTAAAAAATTAGAAACAAATCTTAAATAAACATTGGAAAGACAGCAAGGATGGTTTGGGAGATAAGGGAGTAACAAAGAACTAGCAGGGACCTAAAAAGACTTTGGATTGACTCAATGGCAGAATTCAGATGGAGGGGAAAGCTCGTGAATTTAGTACATGAATGCTTTGAGGGCACTATTTACAGGAAGAGCCCCTTTTTCTTTGTTAAGAAATCCCATGCCTGCTGTCAGGAGAAGCAAGTACACTCATGAAATAAGGGCCAGTTGCCTGGCTCAGTTTTCAGATGGCAATTTCAATGTGGTCCCAAGACATTTGCCTCTGACTTTGCCCTATATCGTATTGTCCCATGACTTCACAATTTGAAGATTGTGAGCTCTCCAGCCAGGTAGAGATTTTATGAACCACATCGAATAAATGGACATTTTAAAGTTTTGTGTCTGATGTTTGCTTTTGAGTCACAGGGCAGCATTGTTTGGTGTGTGGTCTCTAGCCACATGCTAGAGTTATTAATATGGTGGGGCTTTGGAGAAGACAAGGGAAGGCACCTCTGCGAGCGGATGCATGTGTATTCACTTTCTACAGTGTTAGAGGGCGAAAGAACTAATTAAAATGCACTTTGAAAAAGATTTAATTATTTCATGTGTTTGTGTCCAGGTAACCAAGGAGACCAGAAAAGCATACGCGATCTCCTAGACCCAGAGTTACAGGTGGTTAGAAGCTTCTTGATTTGGATGCTAGGAACCAAATCTTTGTCCTCTGCAATGGCAACAAGGGCTCTTAACTGCTGAGCCATCTCTCCAGCCCCTAAAAATATGCTTCTGATTATTAGTCCCTTTGTCTGTGGGGAGGGGGAGTTGCAGTTTCTGGCGCTCTGCTCTACACACAGAGCAGTGGTTCCCAGAAACCAGTGAACAAACAGGTAATTTCATCCCCATGAGATTCGAATGCCCAAAGTTCCAATTTAGACAGTTCAAAAATATCATTTGTGATGTGCCTGCTTCACCTCTGCAGAAAGCACTGCCAGCCACCTCTCCTCACTTCATTTCCAGCCATAAAATAGTCCTTTTGTGGCTTCCTCCTTCAGAGCGACTCTTAACACCCAAGGTAGGCAGAAGAAATGAAAAGAAAAATGGAGGTAAAAATTGAGAGACCTCCTCTCTAGGTTGTTGAAAAGAAAGATGTTTTAGTGAGGTTTTCAAATGATGGAAAATTTGAAAGCTAATTTGGACAAAACAGGAAAGAAAATGCCCCCACTCTGGGAGTGAGTCATGAAACTCGTGTGTGTTTCAAAGCTTCCAGTGCAGTTTGAGAATGAGCACCAGGCAGGGCTTCGCATGCGCTGTTTGGCAAATTCTCAGACTCTGTTGCTATTCCAGCACATCTCCTAACATTGAAATCCCTCAGAGGCACACACAATGGTGTCCTGAGAGGGTAATTGGAAAACCTGGGTCTGTGCCTGATTTCCATTCTGAAACCTGGCCTAGGTGTCTGGGAGAGGCAGCAGATTTATAGAACAGAACGTATTTATATCCCCCCAAAATTCAGTGTCTGTGCTTAATCCTAAAAGGCATTGCGAACTACACCAGAAAGTCGTGTGCTGAAAAAAATATGGGTCTAATCAGTCCAGCATCATTCAGGAAAACAAAGCTGTTATTAGGCTAAGGCACTGGCAGGCTGTTCGTTTTCCTGGTCAAGACCTGGAGGCGTGGCAATTTCAAGTTTTAGCTCTGCAACAAGCAACCCTTTCGCCTTGGAAACCTTTCTCCCTCTCTTCTGTTGCTAGGTCCTCCAGCTCTGTTCAAGCACTCTGCTTAATAGCTTTTGCGAGAAGTGACATTCAGAGTTCCCTCAATCTGTCAGCATAATACCAACGTTTGAAAAATCGCATGTTATGTTAGTGAGGCCCTCTCCTTCCCTAATGTCTGATTCCCCCCCCCCCCCGCTTCCCAGCCTGAAAATACATTCAAAGAACAATTTAAACGTGAGTGACATTTATGTTTGGCCAATTATTTCTGGGTTAACAGTATTAAGTTTTCCATGTTGAAAATAGCTGTTTTCACTGGTCAAGTATAACATACAAAGTGTCTGGGAATAAAGGTGCTCTCCCGTTGTGTGTGTCCCTTTCCCGACACCTTCCCTTCGGAGTTAGTTACTAGGGGTGATAGAGAATAATTATTTGCATGTATTGTTCTGCGTTTTCCCTTTCTTTCGTGTGCTTGTCAAGCAGCTGACGCTTTAACAAATAACTGTTAAGTGTTGGGATGAATTAATGAGGGCCTGGTGAATCAGACCTGCCTATTCCATAATGTGCTCTAGGTCAATAAACAAGCTTTATCCTCATTGGAAGAAAACAGAAAGTCTGTTTACAGTATCTCAGAGGAGTGGGAACACGGCTATCTATAGTTTTAATTTAACAATTGCTTTATAATGAAAAATGCAAATACAGCAAAGTTGAAAGCATTGCCTAGATTCTACCACACACATATGTAATATTAATTATTTGAGAATGTCACACATGCATACAATGCAGTTTATCATATTAATCACCACTCTCCCATCCCTTCAAGAGCCATTCCTCTTCACCCTTGCAACTTCATGACCCCTTCCCCCAACTCACTGAGCTCTATCTGTGCTGCCCATATACTCCAGGGCATAAGGTCATCTACTCAAGCATGGCTACTCTTTCAGGGGCCACACCCTTCAAGAAAATTAACTCACCCTTCCCCAAAAGCCATCAACTGTCAATAACGCCTCAACTAGGATGTGGAGCTGTCTTCATTTGGGTTTTTGTTGCCGAGATGAAACACCATGACCACAAAGCAAGGTGGAAAGAAAAGGGCCTATTTGGCTTACGCTTTAGCATTGCTGTTCATCACTGAAGGAAGTCAGGACAGGAACTTGCTGTGGGATAATGTTCTTGTACCCTGTAAAGATTTGTCAGTCTTATTGGTTTAATAAAACACTAATTGGCAGGAAGTATAGGGGGGGCAACCAGACTAAGAGAATTCTGGAAAGAAGTAAGTCCAGACATGGAGGAAGCAAGATGAGAATGTTGCACTGATAAAACGTGTCAACCCACGTGGATAAACATAGAATTATGAGTTAATTTAAGTTGTAAGAGCAAAACAGTTTATAATTAATATAAGCCTCTGTGTATTTCTTTGGGACTGAATGGCTATGGGACCAGGCAGGACAGAAATTTTCATCTACAGGAACTCAAACAGGACAGGATCCTGGAGGCAGGAGCTGATGCAGAGGCCATGGAGGGGAGCTGCTTACTGGCTTGCTCCCCATGGCTTGCCCACCCACCTTCTTCTAGAACCCAGGACCAGCAGCCCTGGGATGACACCACGCACCATGGTCTGGACCCTCCCTCGTTGATCCTTAACTGAGAAAATGCCTTACAGCTGAATTTCATTGAGGCAATTCCTCATTTGAGGCGCCTTCTTCTCTGGTGACTCTAGTTTGTGTCAAGTTGACACACAAAACCAGTCAGTCAGTTCAGGGGTTCCTGAACCCCTCACCAGTCCATGTTAGAATTTTAATTGGCATAACACATATTTTTCCCATTTCAGAATTTTTTAAAATCTATTTTTAAAAAGCCATCTTTTCTAATTTTATATACCAACCCCAGTTACCACTTTCTCCCCTCCTCCTGCTCCCTCTACCTTCCCCCCATTCCACACTCCATCCATATTATCTTCAGAGAGAGTAAGGCTTCCCATGGGGAGTCAACAAAATCTAGCACATTGCTTTGAGAAAGGACCATGGCTTTCCCCACTATATCTAGGCTGAGCAAGGTATTCCTCCAAAGAGAATGGGTTTCAAAACATCAGTACAGGCAGTAGGGATAAATCCTGGTCTCACTGCCAGTGGCCCCACAGTCTTCCCACTCATAAACTGTCACCCACATTCAGAGGGCCTGGTTTGGTCCTCTAATGGTTCCCTTGCTGTCATGCCAGAATTGGTGGACTCCTGTTAGCTCGGGTAAGCTCTTTCAGTGAGTATCCCCATCATGACCTCTTTGTTTGTATTCTCACTCCTCCCACTCTTCCACTGGACTTTGGGAACTCAGCCCAGTGCTCCACTGTGGGTCTCTGCCTCTGCTTCCTTGGGTTCCTGGATGAAGGTTCTATGTTGACATTTAAGATAGTCATCAATCTGACTACAGGACAAGGCCAGTTTGGGCATCTTCTCCTCTATTGCTTGGGGTCTTAGCTTCAGTCATCCTTGTGGGTTCCTGGGAATTTCACCAGTGCCAGTTTCTTGCTAACCCCATAATGGCTCCCTCAATCAAAATATCTCTTTCCTTGCTCTCATCACCGTCCTTCCTCCATCTAGACTATTCAGTTCCCTCAAGTTCTTCTCCCTCCTCTTCTTCTCCCCTTCTCCCCATTCCACTCTCTTTTCTCTCCCCACCCCCATGCTCCCAATTCTCTCAGAAAATCTTGCCTATTTCCCCTTCCCAAGGGGATCTATGTATGTTTCTCTTAGGGTTCACCTTGTTACCTAGCTTCTCTGGATTCATGTACTGTAGGCTTGTTATTCTTTCCTTTACTGCTAGTATCCACTTATGAGTGAGTGCATACCAACTAACACTTATATTTTAACTTGTGAATTCACTTACATTTCAGTTTGCTTATCAAGTTTCTTATTTATGAACACCTGGGATGTTTCCTCTGGCTCTTACAATCTTCCCACTCCCTCTTCTATGATGTTCTTTGAGCCTTAGGTGTAGAGGTTACATTATAAATGTGTCAACTGAGGCTTGACACCCCATGGGCAGTTGTTCTCTGCATTTTGATCACTTGTGTCTTTGCCAGCATCTAGTGTTTTCAGCCTTCTAAATTTAAGCCATTCTAGTGGATGGGTATATTTTACAGTTCTTTTAAAATTGGAATTCTCTGACAATTAATAATGTGTTATTTTATGTATTTTTGGCATTAGTGTATGTTCTTATGTGAAGAAACTATGCAAACATTTACAAAACTATGCCTCATTATTAAGTATTAGAATTTTAGCTTTCTTTTGAGACAGGGTCTCATGTATCCCCAGTTGGCTTCAAATTTACTATGTAGCTAATACTGGCCTTGGGTTCCTGATCCTCCTGGCCCAGTCTCTTCATTACTGAGATTCTGAGGTTGTAGATGTGTGCCACGGTGCTCAACTAGGACATCTATCTGTCTGTCTGTCTGCCTGCCTATGTATGTATGTATATATGTATGTATATATCTACCTATCTATTAATCTGAGACTAGTCTTCTCTCAGGCACATGTTTTGTGAAGCTTTAGAGTTTTCACATCTGTACTATGGTCTAGAATCTATTTTGAGTTACCTGTACATATGATGTGAGGTTGGGAAAATTTCATTTTCTGCTTTTTGTATTGGTGTCCAATTATTCCAACTTCACTTATTTAACAGACTGTTCTTGGACTCACTTGGTGTTATTTAAAGTATCATAGGGCCATATAATTGGAGGAGTCAATTTCTAAGATGATGCACTTGCAACATCAATTTATTTGCCAATCATTATGTCAACATGATAGCTTTATCATGATAATAAATCAAGAAGTTAGGCAGTGTAAGTTCTTAACTGTATTCATTGTTTACAGAGTTGTTGACTATTATATATCCCTTCGTAGTAATAAAGGCGGCGGGGCTGCATCCCCAGCACCCCAGCCGCCCGCACGGCTAGCTTAGCTTATGCCCTGAAATAACAACACACAAACTCTATTCATTTAAACACTGCTTGGCCCATTCTCTTCTAGGCTAATTCTCACATATTAATTTAACCCATTTCTAATCATCTGTGTATGGCACCCCAAGGTGCGCTTACCAGGAAGATTCTAGCCTATGTCCATCCTGGGTCGGAGTTTCATCCTGGGAGCGGGGCATGGCGTCTCTCTCAGGCGTCTGCTCCTGAGAGGAAAGCCGTCAAGACTCTGACCTCACTTCCTCTTCCTCCCAGCATTTTATTCTGTTTACTCCTCCCACCTATCCTCTAACCAATAAAATGGGCCAAGGCAGTTCCTTTATTAGCCAATGACCTTCCTCCATCATTTCCCCTTTTTCGGTTTAAACAAAAAAAAGGCTTTAACTTTAACAAAGCAAAATTACATATAACAAAACAGTTATCAAGTAAAAGTAAAACTATAACTATAACTAATTATTCTTAACTCCATCAAAGACTCCAGAAAGATATAATATTACCTAAGTAAACAAGAACAAAGAAACTTCAAACTCTAGAAATGACAAAGACATCTCGCTGCCTGGACAGTCACCCAAAGTTCTTTTGTACCGTTGGGGCATCCATCTTCAGCCTTCAGGCGCATGGTATCCAGTAGACATTTCCATAAAGCAGGAAAATTCAAAGTCAGTTCAGTCACTATCTGTTGTGTCCTGCAGAATGTCTCGCAGACTCTTTCAAAATGAATCAGGAACCCCGAAAGATCATCTCACCTTAGGCAAGTTCAGTGGGTTCTCTCTGTGGGTTGTCTGTGTCCAGTTTATGCAATAGTCCAGGCAAGAGCAGTTTCTTGCCCAAATGGCTATCAAACTCCATAATGAGCCTCTTCGATGCCCATCTTCCTCTTGAAGTAGACTGGTGCTGCCAGGAGCAGAGTGTCTCATTGTCATGAAAAGTCCTAAGTTATTAAAACATTAAATGTCCTATTCTGTAATCTTTGAAAGACATGAAGAATGTCTATCTAAAATATATCTCTATATATCTAGAAAATCTAACTAACATGACTACAAGCTTTACTATTATCGATGATTATCCATTAACAACCTATATTTCTTAATTATACAGTACATATTTAAATGAACTGCACAATCACAATACCTTAATCAAAATCAGAAACACTTATATATATAACAAAATTGACCTTAAATCTCTATCAATAAAGCAAAATCTATACTAATGTAAATTATTCATATCTATATCATATCCCCCTTTAAATGTAAAAGAACATTTATAAACATTTTTTGGGAATATGGGCACAGTTATTTCTCTCCAAACTGCTTCCTGCTGAATGGGGGCGTCGTTAATTTGGTCTTTCGTGGTATAACCTGTGTGCTAGTTTCATCTCAGTTGGCAGTTGAGCGAAGCAATTTTTTGAAGGCGTGCACAGGAACCATTCAGGAGGACATGGTCCATCATACCAAATCGGAATAGAAGAAATGAACAGCGTCTCATCCTCTGTGAAAACAAAATAAGAAACTCCTTTCCAAAGCATCATGTCCTTAGATCCCAATTCAAAATATCTATATTGGATTAGTTCAGCAGCATTTATAAACAAGTATCTTTTAGCATCTGTTTCTCCTTCCTCAGCATTTAAACAATTCAAAGAGAGCATAATAGCATACAGTATCAAAATTCTCTGTCTATTTTCCATCTTTGTACAGCTTTGTTTTAACCTCTATTTTGTTTATTTTTACTTTTAACTTTTTGCTTTTTGAGACAGGTTCTCTGTATCTTTGACCTGAAGTAACTCTGTAGACCAGGCTGTCTTTGAACTCTCAGAGATCCGCCTGTCTCTGCCTCCCAGGCATTGGGATTAAAGGTGTACACTACTACACCTTGAACTCACAGAGATCTGTTTGTCTCTGCCTTCTAGGCACTGGGATTAAAGGCATGTGCTACCACACACAACAACTCTCTTCCTTTTTTTGTTTTTTACTTTAAGAACTTCAACTTTTAGTCTGCATATATTTTTAACACACTTTAAACCATTCAGAAATTTTCTCTGTCTTTGAATCTCTCTTTACTGTATATCTCTCTTTTTCTGACCACATGAATCTTTAATTTACCAAGCAATCTCAGTAGGACTAAAGGCGTGGCTTTGCCAGCTAGATTCAGTCCATTCCCTAGCTTTCCAGCCTCGTGGCGGATATACAGGCTGTAGCCATGTTTACTGCAACAACTGTATGGCATTTCAAGGTCCCTGCCAGCCAGCGAGCTACAATAGACAACATTCAAGTCCTCTCTCTGTAGCCGGCCCTCCTGCCTCAAACAGTCAGAGTTTGCCCTGGCAGGATGGCCCAGAAAGCCGGCATTTTTAAACTGTGCAGCTTTTTTCCTGCTACGGCTGAAAACCGAAAAGCATGCGTTCAGCTTTTCGTCAACATGTTTCGTGGCAGGACCTCTTAATGAGCTGCAGGCTTTGCAGCTAAAGCTGAGTCAGGAAGCTTCTCTTAGAAGAAAGCGCATGCTTGCCTCTAACAAGCAGAGCAGTCCCGAGAACACAGCAAGTCTAGTTGCCATCAAACAAATCGTAGCACTTTACTCCAAATGCTCTATTCAAAAGCTCTGTCTCCCGCAGGAGTCAGACAGAGATCGCAATGGCAGCACAGCCCCAGGAAGTCGCCCTGTAAAATGACACAGCGTTTTTTTCTGCTACTGTTGCCGAATCAGGAAATCTCTCTACAGCACACCACCAACAAACAGCAAAAATCTGTGTTAAACTCTCTCTCCCTTATTTTTAAGCCTTCTCGGGTTTTTTAAGTGGGTTTAGTCCATCACGTGGGGCGCCAACTGTAGTAATAAAGGCGGCGGGGCTGCATCCCCAGCACCCCAGCCACCCGCACAGCTAGCTTAGCTTATGCCCCGAAATAACAACACACAAATTGTATTCATTTAAACACTGCTTGGTCCATTCTCTTCTAGGCTAATTCTCACATATTAATTTAGCCCATTTCTAATCATCTGTGTATGGCACCCCAAGGTGTGCTTACCAGGAAGATTCTAGCCTATGTCCATCCTGGGTCGGAGTTTCATCCTGGGAGCGGGGCATGGCGTCTCTCTCAGGTGTCTGCTCCCGAGAGGAAAGCTGTCAAGACTCTGACCTCACTTCCTCTTCCTCCCAGCATTTTGTTCTGTTTACTCCTCCCACCTATCCTCTAACCAATAAAATGGGCCAAGGCAGTTCCTTTATTAGCCAATGACCTTCCTCCATCATTCCTTGGCTTTCATGTCAGTATAAATTTAGATGGTCAATTTCTTTGTTGTTGTTTTGAGACAGGGTCTCACACTGTAGTCCAGGCTGCCTTGGATCCCACTGTGTAATTCAAGTTGACCTTAAACTTTCAGGAATTCTTAAGCCTCAACCTTCTCAGTATTGAGATTATAGATGTGAACCACCGTACCTGGCTTAGCCTTTCAACTTCTACAAAAAGCCATGCAGATGTGTATTGGAATGCATTTGTTTCTATAGATTAGTTTAAGGAGAATGGACATCTTAATATCTGAGTCTTCCATCTATAGAATGATGTATCTTTATAGTTATTTAGATCTGAATCTCACTTTATCTCTCTCTCTTTAGTACTTTATATTTTTAGTGTAGAATCTTTAGAAGCATGCTTCCATAAAATTCTTGGTACGTTAAAGGTACACACATAATACATAACATACATCACATATTATGTAGAATGTATGTTGTAGTTTATATGTTTCATGTTACACATAAAATTATAAAACATGTTATAGTTATTCCATAATTTCTGTTACAGTGAAGGGGAGCCAGTTTTTTAAAATTTCATTTTCAACTCTTTAGAATATGAATTGAGTTTTTATATATATTTGTATTCTGTGACTATACTAAATTTTCCTATCTGTTCTAGATGTTGAGTCTCCTGCCTTTTGTACATAATCACGCCACCAGCAAAACAGACAGACCTATTTTCAATCATTTTGCCTTTCACTCTTCTGCAGTTCGCCTTACTGAACTAGGTAAGCCCTCCCCCCCGTACAATGCCGAACATACTTGGTAGTGGTGAACACAGTTGCTTTTAATAGTCCCAGAGAAAAACATGCAGGCTTCCGTCATAGTTGCATCCTCTTAAAAGCTGTCCTTGATCAGACTGCAGTTTTGCATTTAAGAAGCCCTTGGTTGGAGCTGGGCTGCGGTGGTGCACGCCTTTAATCCCAGCACTCAGGAGGCAGATGCAGGCAGATCTCTATGAGTTCGAGGCCATCCTGGTGTCCAAGAGCTAGTTCCAGGACAGGCTCTAAAGCTACAGAGAAACCCTGTCTCGAAAAACCACACAAAAAAGAAAAGAAAAGAAAAGGAGAAAAAAAGCCCTTGGCTGCATTGGGGAAATGGCTCAGTGAATAAAGTACTTGTTCTGCAATTGTGAGGACCAGAGCACAGATTCCAAGAACCTGGGGAAAGCTAGGCAGGTGTGGCAGCCACCTGTAATCTCAGCACTAGGGAGGTAGAGAGCAGAGATCCATTAGGCCAGATGTCTAAGTAGACTAGCTGGAATCAGTGAGCTCTGGATCCAGCTAGGGATGAGGTTTCAATAAATAGTGATCGAGGAAGACATCCAACATCAATTTTAGGCCTCTATATGTACCTGAACACATATATGCATTCATGCACGTGTAAATTAGCATATGCTTGTGCGTGCTTGCATGTGTGTGACTACAGGCACTTAAAGTGGCCAGAGGTGTTGGATCCCATAAAGCTGTAGATACAGGCAGTTGTGAGCAGCCGGACATGAGTGTTAGGAAGCAAACTCCTGTCCTCCACAAGAGCAGTATGTGCTCTTAACCACTGAGCCATCTCTCCAGCAGTATCTACCATAATATCTCTTCCTACTAGGTCCTTGGCTACCCACAACCTTGCGGGAAACATCACAGTTCCTTTCTGGATCATTGTATCAACCACCTTATGGTACTCTGTTTCTTCTGCCATTGTTCCTTAAATTCTCAGTACAGGAGCTAGTGTGCCCCTTATTGGAAGTCCTATTGTGTCACTACATATGACCATCACCAGGAATAAAAGGAAAACACCCCTGTGGTGAGCTATAGGGTTGGGCATGGTACAGCTCAGCTGGAACAATCTCCCTGTCAGTATCCTTTCTTTCATTCCCCAGCATTCACCTCGTTGCTGATATTTCAACCAGTGAAGCATTCTTTGCCCAGGGCCTTTACATAGGATTTCTAATCTGCTAAGCACATTTTTCCCCAAGTGTCTGCAATTCCTGCCCCCTTAACTTCAAATTTTGCGCACGTGCCATGGTTTAAGTGGAGTCACTCCTGAAAACATTTGCTATGTTCACTGTCCTGTGTGCTCTGTCCTTTGTCACTTTTTGTTTGTTCTCTGTGTACTTACAACATTATTCTGTATATACTTGTTATTATTACTTTTGGTTTTTGAGACAGGCTCTCACTGTGTAATCCTGTCTGTCTTGGAACTCATATATGTAGACTAGACTGGCTTTGAACTCACAGTGATCCTTCTGCCTCTGCCTCCTCAGTGCTGCTATTAAAGACATGTACCACCATGAGCAGCCATCTTTATCTTTTGACTAATTGATTTTATTTTTTTAAGATTCGTTTATTTGATTTTATGTATTTGAGCGTTTGCTCATAAGTATGTGTCTTAGTCGCTGTTCTACTGCTGTGAAGAGTTACCATGATCAAGGCAACTTTTATAAAAGTAAGCATTCAGTTGGGGGCTTGTTGACAGTTTCAGAGGGTTAGTCCATCATCATCATGGTAGGGAGCAGTAGCTGAGAATTACATCCTCATCTGCAAGCAGAGAGAGAGAGAGAGAGAGAGAGAGAGAGAGAGAGAGAGAGAGAGAGGGAGAGAGAGAGAGAGAGAGACAGAGAGACAGACAGAGAGACAGACACTGGGCCTGGCATGGGCTTTTGAATCCTCAAAGCCCACCTCCAGTGACACACTTCCGCCAACAAGGCCACATCTCCTAATCTTTCTAATCCATTCAAACAGCTCTAGTTCCTCGTGATTAAGCATTCAAATGCATGATCCTATGGGGGATCTTTCTTATTCAAACCACCACAGTATGTGTCTCATGTTTGTGCAGTGACTGGAAAATGCTAGATCCTTGGATCTAGAAAATCTGGATCTAGAAGGCTAAAAAAATGTGTTAGATTATCTGGAACTGGAGTTCCAGACAGTTGTGAGTGAGAGAAGCCACGTTACTCACTGTGTCTTGTCCCAGAATGTTTAAGAATGAGGGCTTCAAGAGTGCTAAACAAAGGGGATCCTGTGTACAGATCTCATATCCATATCACCATCAACTATAAAATCTGGAAATCTGGGGTTGGCAAATCCTGACTCTCTGGGTAGAGGTCCCTGCTGCCAAGCATGAAAACTTGAGATTGAGTCCAGAGATGCAAAGAAAGGAGGGAACCGAATCTCAGAAGTTGTTCTTTGCCCCCTCCCCCATCCGCATGCCTTGGCATACAGGTTTCATGAATGCGTGCACTTTACATATGCACAAACATCTAAAATAAATGAATGCAACTTAAAAATCAAATACTTGGAAATCCAGAGAAATCATGGAAATGGACCCTTGTGGAGGGAGAGGTAGGGAAAAATAGCAGCTATGGTTTGAATTCAAATCTGGGAACTTAAAGGACCGAGGTAATGGCATTAAGAGGAAGGACACTATGTGGTATGCTTAGTGCTCCCTGGAATAGGTTCAAGGGAACATTCTAATGACACTTGGCTTCCTTGGATTCTGCCATGGAATGGCACAGCATTTGTATCTTTCTCCATTGCCATGTGAGGACATGATCAGAAATCCGTGTATGAGAAAAAAACCCTAGTGAGCCCCCAGACCTGTAAGAAATAAATTTCCATTCTTTATACATGACTCAATGTCCTAGCATGATACAACACTGACCACAACCAACTTGGGGGAGAAAGGGGTTTATTTGTCTTCCATATCATGTGTCTCAATCCCATCGAGGGAAGCGAGGCAGGAACACGGAGGCAGCTACTGAAGCAGATACCTCTGAGAAACACTGCTGACTCTCTCGTTCTTTATGGCTTACTCAGCTTGTTTTCTTGTACCTCTCAGGACCATCTGTCCAGGGGTGGCACTATCCCTAGGAGACTAGGTGCTCCCACATTAATCATTAATAAAAAATACCCCACAGTCCAATCTGATGGAGAGGTTCTCCCTTCCCAGGTGACTCTCGTTTGTGTCAGGTTGACAATAACTAACCAGTTGACACTAATTAACCAGTTGACAATAACTAACTGGCAATACCAAATCCCTCCTTTCAGGAGGAATTGCATGCATGGGGATATTCCGATGAAACTAAGTTGTCAACATTGTTTATATGTCATTTTAATTTATGACCATAAACCCTTACAAAAGCCTTTAAACCAGTGTTTCTCAACCTGTGGGTCGCGACTTCAGAGTCAAAAGATCCTTTCATAGGGATCATCTAAGACCATCAGAAAACACAGCTACTTACATTGTGATTCAAAACAGTAGCAGAATTGCAGTCATGAAGTATTAATGTAATAATTTTATGGCTGAAGGTCACCACAACACGAGGAACCATATTAAAGGGTCACAGCATTAGGACAGCTGGGAACTACTGCTTCAAATGTACAGCCCCAGTTTGAAGATTACAGCAATGGTTGTGACTCCATTCTTGGGAAGTTTTGGTTCTCTCTCTCTCTCTCTCTCTCTCTCTCTCTCTCTCTCTCTCTCTCGGTAAATATGGATTTAGTTGAGGGAGAATGCTGTCTATAGTATGAATCTTTTTTTATTAAAAATTTCTGTTTTCTCCCTGCCTCCCTTTTCCCTCCCCCTCCCCCACTTCCCACCCCCTACTCCCCTCCCCGTCCCTCTCCAGCCCGAAGAGCAGTCAGGGTTCCCTGCCCTGTGGGAAGTCCAAGGTCCTCCACGCTCCATCCAGGTCTAGGAAGGTGAGCATCCCACAAAGCCAGTACGTGCAGTAGGATCAAAACCCAGTGCCATTGTTCTTGGCTTCTCAGCAGCCCTCATTGGATGGAGATAGAGACAGAAACCCACATTGGAGCACTGGACTGAGCTCCCAAGGTCCAAATGAGGAGCAGAAGGAGGGAAAACATGAGCAAGGAAGTCAGGACCGCAAGGGGTGCACCCATCCACTGAGACGGTGGGGCTAATCTAATGGGAGCTCACCAAGGCCAGCTGGACTGGGACTGAAAAAGCTTGGGATAAAACCAGACTCTCTGAATATAGTATGCATCTTTAATAACAGTAAGCTGGTCTAAGATATCCTTTCAGTCTGAAGTGGTGATAGAACCCGAGGCTACAAATGCCTGTAAAATTTCCCTCCCTGATCCATCTATCTCTACCTGAGTTTTTTTGTTTCCTCCCAGGGCCTTCTGTGGGATTCAGACTGTTCATTTTGACTGATGGAAAACTGTAGTTCGAAGTGCTGGGTGACCAGAGTCTGTGTAAGCTTCTACAGCCAACTTCTGCTTTCATTCAAAATCTATCTGGACATTTTCCATGGACACTTAAAAAGAGACTCACATTGTACTGTTCTCAGTTGATATGTTTTCCTGTTAGACCCTTGAATTGCTACCAAATTTTTCATAACACTTATACCAAAATAGCTCACATTCATAATCCTGTAGATGTGAAACACAGCCCTCACCTGAAAGGGGGAATGGATAGCTTATTCAGAACCCAATGTTAGTGACCATGGCTTGGGAACATGAATTCAGGTTAACATGAATGGCATTTTCATATATGGGAGCTTCTATTTATTATAGCCATGGAACAATGAAAGTCATAAATTAAGGCATTTACTGAGCACACTAGTGGGTCTATCAGATACAGCAAAGCAGGGAAATATGGGTATCAGATGCTATTTGGCTATACTCTTAGCTTAGGGATTGGTGTAAGACAGTGGAGGGCTAAGTTGATGCATTCTGAAAGGTTTTCCTTTAGATGTTAGATGTAACATAAGGGCTTGCTTGTTGGGAGTTTCTGTCCTGCCCGGTTCCTGCAACCAGCAAGTCCCAAAGAAAATCACACAGAGGTCTCCATAAGTTATAAACTGATTGGCCCATTAGCTCAGGCTTTGTATTAGCTCTTATAACTTACCTTGACCCATTATTCTTATCTATGTTAGCCACATGTCTGGGTACCCTTTTCAGTGGGGTAGGTCACATCCTGCTACTTTCATGACTGGACAGGACTGTGGGAAGAGCTTCCTTCTTCCCAGATTACTCCTGTTCTCATTGCTCCACATTTACTTCCTGCCTGGCCAGTCAGCGTTTATTTAAAACATGATTAACAGCATACAGACAATTCTCCCGCACCAGTTAGAGCAGATACAGAGGTGGACAATGAGTAGCTATTAAGGAGATTTGATCTAGAACAAGATAGTTTTTGCTTTAGATCTGCCACATACCAACTTTACAAAAGTCACAAAGTTCTAACCTGTCAAACAACTCTGTGGTATCTTCAAGACAGCTGCAGGTCTTTCCCAGAAGCTTTATATCCCACTACCTCCCGGTGGGCAAGCCCCATAGTTTGTGCACTTAGGAGTGCTGTTCTGTGGCCCAGCTTGCTAGGAAGCCTCACTGCTAGGATCTGACGAGAGAGGCTGAGTGGGCAAGAGAGCAGTTTCGGGACAGAAAAATAGTTATTAAAGTCATTAAAGGAGAAGGACCTGGGTCTTATTGACATTATTATCCAGAATGATCTGGGTCTGAGGTTTTGTTTTCTTTTTCTTTCTTCATTATCTGATGTAATATTTACATGGTATGTAATATAAATATTATATTTAAGATTAAAGCAACCAAGAGCACAGTGTGGCCAAAAGAAGTAAAAATGACAGATGAGATAAAAAGTCATGTTAACCCAACTAATTCTGTGTATTATTAGACTCTTGAATTACATTGACTGTGCATTTTTCTGTGTCTACAGACATTTATATTTTATTAAATATTCTATTTGAAGACTGGATAGATGACTCAGTGGTTAAGAGTGCTTTCTTCTCTGCTGGAAGACCTGAGTTCAGTTCATAGAACACACATCAGGCATTTCACTTCTCTACATACACAAACACATAAATCAACACATGCACACACGCGTGCACACACTACACACACGCATCTTAAAACCACACATTTTATCTTAGATTAGAAACACTTGAAATAATTGTATTCTCTCCCTCCCTCTCTCCCTCCCTCTCTCCCTCCCTCCCACGTTCCTCCCTCCCTCCCTCCCTCTTTCCTCCCTCCCTCTTTCCTCTCTTTCTCTCCCTCCCTCCCTTCTTCCCTCCCTCTTTCCTCCCTCCCTCCCTCCCTCCCTCCCTCCCTCCCTGCCTCCCTCCCTCCCTCCCTCCCTGTGTGTGTTTGTGTGTTTGTTTGGGTGTATGTGTGATATGTGTGAGAACACACATGCCTGTGTATGCAGGGAGGCCAAAGAAGGACTTTACTTTTCTTACTCCTTTGGGACAAAGTCTATCACTGAACCCTGTACAGTCAACACCACCCCAGAAATCCTGTCTCCACCTACCCCTCAGTGCTGGTGTTACAAGCATGTACATGGCCACACTCAGCTTTTCACATGGGTTCTGGGATCTGCACTCAGGTCCTCATACTTACATATCAATAGTTTATACCCACTGAGACATCTCTCCAGCTCTAAAAACTACTGTTTGATTTCAACTTTTCTTTTGGCCAGTTTGATTTCCATCACTATAACCTCATATAGTCTTTAATATATAAATTATTATAACTCTATAATATATATAATATATATATATATATATATATATATAATATAACTCTATAAAACCAATAATTTTATTCATCCTATCATTATGCTATTGCATTGATTCCAGTTTAAGGAATTCAAAGGATAGCACATTGCAGAAGAAAGTATATAAGTAATATAGTATGGCTTTGAACTTTTTTCTAACAAAATTATCCTTTTCTGTGTATGAAATGTTATTAGTGACAGGGATGGAGATAAGAGACTAGGCTTCAGAGCAATTAAGATTGCACAGATTTTTATGGAAATAGCCAAATCTTATTTCTCATTTTAAAATCTGGAAGGGGCATGGGATCCCAGTTAGAGTTGTTTTATAACATTACCTATCTACTTCTCAGCGGAAAGTATGAGCATTATTTACTTATTTTTAAAACTCAGACTAACCTCCCATTGGGATACATTAATTTATAAACAAGGGCTTTTACAGAATAGTCTTTTAGGTTACAAGTTATTTATTTTAAAAATAATCCTAGCTCTATACATCCTGTTTTTGAATGTGAATCATTATTATTCTTAAAATTACCTGTAGCAATTTTTCTGTCCTAAAATTCTTACTCTAGCTTCTCTATTCTTATGATATCTCTTTTGTCCCTAACATTTTCTAATATTGATAAAAACATCATCAAGTTTGCTGCTCTTGGAGAATGGGTTTTTTTTATATAATATTGCTAAAAAAACTCAACTCCAATCTTTTTGTATCTCTAACACTAGTTGATAGAGTTCACTTTGTTCTGAAGTGGTCAGAATCCTGAGTTTTCCATAGGGCATTTCAGAGCCTTTCAGGTCTAATGGAAGCATGTACATCTGGAATTTCAGTCTATTAAGTTATTCTTATGCACTGTTGTGTTATTGGCCGGTGTGGTTTAGTCTCCTATTGTGGGGTATTTAGGGGCACTTCTAGGGCAATTGGTCATCAGAAGATGTTACACAGAAATCACATGGAGCTGGGCGGTGGTGGCACATGCCTTTAATCCTAGCACTCAGGAGGCAGAGGCAGGCAGATCTCTGTGAGTTTGAGGCCAGCGTGGTCTACAAGAGCTAGTTCCAGGACAGGCTCCAAAACCACAGAGAAACCCTGTCTCGAAAACCCCCAAAACAAACAAACAAACAAAAAAAAACGAAAAAAAAGAAATCACATGGACTGGTAAAAGATTGATTATTATATCTAGGAATTTACTATGTGTTAACACCTCTTCCCATGTCTGCAGGAATATAGTAATCAAATTTCTTTAAGGTATTTAATATCCTTTCCTGCAGTTTTTGTTAGGAAGGATTTTTGGTTTTGCTTTAAGAATTTGGATCTAGATGATAGAGGTACTCCTAAAATGAAGTTCTTTAAGAAGATTTAAAATGGGTCTTTGTCAGTCTGAAAAGTGAAGTTTTTATCTAAATTATACTGATCAGTGAGAGACTTTTTAATTAAGGCAGTAAGAAATTTTAAACTTTCAAAAATGAAAACTTAAATAAAGTTCGAAGTCTAGGTATGCAAACAATCATAACAAAAATACAATTAATGAAATGACACAATAATATCAACTTTGCTTATAGTTTTTGCCAAAAGCAAAAACTGGCATTATTTTTCTGCTTTCAGGAACTATATTGTGGAAATTTTCAAAAATCTGTTTTTAAAAGTTCTAAATATAAAATATTTAAGAAGCTAGGTGGTGGTAGAGGACACCTTTAATTCCAGCACTCAGGAAACAGACAGGCCTCTGTGAGTTTGAGACCAGCCTGGTCTACAAAGTGAGTTCCAGCCAGGGTTACACAGAGAAATCCTGTTTTGAAAAATCAAAAAGAAATATTTAAGAAATATGTTTTTAAAAGCACAAAAATTTGTAGAAATATTAAAGGAATTTTGAGTTTAGTAACAGGGTTTTTGCTTGTTGTTGTGGTTGAAAACTAGTAGCATGTAACATTTTAATTTTTTATTTGAGCATGTACATATGTGCACATCTGTGTGTATACTCACGTGTGTGCAGGTGCTCATGGAAGTCTGAAGAGGGTACCAAAGTCCCTGGAACTGAAGTTATAGTTGGCATCCTGAGGTGGTTCACAATTTTGTCAAAGATACATCCTCAGAAGGATCTGTCACAGGTTTTGTAGGACAGGAGGAAGTACATAATAGAGTGAACATTACTGAAGCTTAAGAGGACTTAGATGTGGAGTCTTTTTCCATTCACAAGATCATTGATTTTAGGTCTCATTCATTTAGTTGTCTCATTTATTTAGTTACCACTTTTCTTTAGTCCACTATGGAAAAATTCTGACAGATGATTCTGAATTTTCAGTTATGACCTTTTCATCTTTTAAACATGTATTTATTATTATTTTATGTGTATTAGTGTCCTGCCTTCATGGATTTCTGTGGACAATGTACATGTAGTACTCACAGAGGCAAAAACAGGGCATTGGATACCATGGAACTGGAGTTGTGGACAATTATTAGTTGCCATCTGAGTGCCAGGAAAAAACTGGAGTCCTCTGGAAGAACAGCGTATGACTTCCTTTTCTATTGCTGTGATAAAACACCATGACCAAGGAAACATAACTATTTAATTGGACTTATGGTTCCATAGAGTCAGAGTCCATGGTGGCAGGTCAAGGCATGGTGGTGGGAAGAGCTGAGAGCTGTGAACATGTTGTGTAGAAGGCAGAGAGCACACTGGGAATGGTACAGGTCTTTTGAAACCTCAAAGCCTACCCCCAGTAACATAACTTTTCTAACAAGACTCCTAATCCTTCCCATACAATTCCCTCACCAGGGTGGGGACCAAGTATTCAAACAATAGCTATGGCGGCCGTTGTCATTCAAACCATGACATGGCAGCAAGAGCTCTTAACTGCTGAGCCATCTCTCCATCCTACCTATTAGTTTTTAAAGTATTATAATGGTGTATAACACCTCCCTTTAGCAAAGGGCTTATACAATTCTTTGTCTATTTTCATTGCATCCAATAATTATTTGATAAGCAGATACTTGATATTTTGCAAATATCAATATTAGACATAAGAGAACTAGTGGATATATTTTTGGCTAAAAATGTGAGAAGTGTTAGTCAACCTTGAAAACTGATTTCTTCATAGTGTCATGTGTTCATTGAACCACCAGTGTAGAGACTTGAAAAATCATAGGCAAAGTGAAAATTCTATACAGTAGACCCAGCTAAATAAGCAGATTTGAAATATTTGTCCAATAAAGTAAAAGCCACAATCACCATATAATTAGCAGGAATGTCTCAAGTTGGGATGATGCACGTTAATAGGATTTTTCATACTATTTTTTTCTTTTAAACACTGCTTGGCCCATTTCTATTAATGTGTGTAGCACCCCAAGGTGCGCTTACTGGGAAGATTCTAGCCTACGTCCATCCTGGGTTGGAGTTTCATCGTGTCTGCCGATTTTTCATACTATTAAGGTGGTGGGTTTTCTCCTAAAGGAAAGGCAGAAAAAATGTTCAGGCATATTTGTATCCAGTGCAGAGAAATGTAAATAAAATCTAATTCCAAGTTTGCAATGGTCCATTCAATAAAGGGATAACACATAAAGCACTTGTTTTCTAAGCCATTTGTGTATGTAAATTTAAAATGTTGTTGCTGTGTCAAGTAAGTACACTCGGTTTTGACCTAGAGTGAAACTTACAGCCTTTTCACAGTGTTCACCTAAGACCCCTGGAAAACACAGCTGTTTACATTAGGATTCCTAACAGAAGCAAAATTACAGCACAATACCAAATAGACTGAGTCACAGACCTTTATATGACAGACTCAAACAAGAATATCAAATTATAGACCCAGGATTATAGACAGACAGAAATGAGACAGAAGCAATGGTGTGAGATCAACAGTTACGAGCACACACCAAAGGAACACATAGCACACCTACACTACTCCAGAGAGCAGTCTTAGGACATAAAGGAGAAAAAAATATCTACATTTCCATGTGTTTGAGATGCAAGAGGGACCCACTGAAGGACAAAATTGCAAAAAAAAAAGAAAGAAAAGAAAGAGAAAAAAGAAAAATTAATCTTTTTATACAAATGTTGGTCTTAAGAACTAACCACCTGAGAGGGAGACTCTCTCTAATAAGAGTCAAAAAGCCTGTTTTTATGGAAATAAGGTGATTTGAAATTCTTCAGCACATCCCAAAGGACCCTTGTATAACGTAGGAAGTCCCACAATCAAAGTTTTGGGCTCAGTTTTCCCACAAGGGGTACAGATCCATTCTTCCTCTAGGCTCTATCTTTGAAAAGATTACACCAACCAATCTTTTCTTTTGGTGCACAAGCTTGTTCTACTTGGGGTTACTAGAGAAGACAATGAAAAAGAGGATGAATAAGGAGGAGGAAGTGGTAAGGAGAGCCAATAACAAGGAGTTGGAAAAAGATGCTTCAGATTTGACAAGACCTCTAATTTTTGAGTATTCATTACTGATATAAAATCGCTCTTAATTTTTTGATGTATTAAAAACATATTTTTAAAAAACTTTATTTTCCTTTTTCCCCTGAGATAGGGTCTCACTGTGTAGCCCTGGCTGTCCTGAAACTTACACTTATGTGGAGCCAGGCTAGCCTCAAACTCACAGATTGACATGCAGCTGCCTCTCATGTGCTAAAATGTCTAGCAAATAAAGAGGCACTTATATTATTTTCTCTTAGATGTTGGAACTTATGATTAAAGTTGTAATGATTCTTGGGGAGTGGGACCTTGGTGGGTGAGAGCCAGAGGCCTCATTGCCGGTGAGAGAAAGGAGTTTTATTGAGATATAAGGGAATGAGGTGGGGAAGAGAGAAAGAGAGAGTCACTGAGAAGCAGAAACCTGCTTGCCTCTTGGGAAGAGCAGGAGGGGGAAGAGAGTGGGAATGGTAGGAACTTCTTTCTCTCTCCCTTTTGGTTTTTTGGTTTTTGTTTTTTCAACACAGGATTTCTCTGTGTAACAACCCTACTTGTCCTGGAACTAGTTCTTGTAGACCAGGCTGGCCAGTTCACAGAGATCTGTCTGCCTCTGCCTCCTGAGTGCTGAAATTAAAGGCTTGCACCACTACTGCCTGACTCAGAGCTTTCTCTCTCTCTCTCTCTCTCTCTCTCTCTCTCTCTCTCTCTCTCCCTCCCTCCCTCCCTCCCTCTCGGTTTTTTGAGACAGGGTTTCGCAGTAGTTTTTAGAGCCTATTCTGGAACTAACTCTTGTAGACCAGGCTTGCCTCGAACTCACAGAGATCCACCTGCCTCGGCCTCCTGAGTGCTGGGATTAAAGGCATGTGCCATCACTGGCCGGCCAGAGTTTGTATCTTAAAGGGACCTATTTTTAATTATGTATATGGGTGGGTTGGGGAGTGGCTAAGTGAATATGAGTGTAGGTACCCTCAGAGACCAGAAGAAGGCATCGGATTCCCTGGAGCTGGAGCGACAGTGGATGTGAGTCTCCTGACATCCATACTGATAAGTGAATCCGAATCCTCGGGAACAGCAGCATGCACTAACTGCTAAGCCGTCTCTCCAGCTTTCCATCTTCCATTGTTAGTTTTATTGCCAAGACCTCTGATGTGTGAAAACAAGCAAACAAACTAATTTGAGAACATCAGTACATTATAATTTTTAAAATAATAGTGCATTGTGTTAGTCATGGTCAGACCATTTTTAAAAAAACTCCACTTTAGCCAAACAATGATAATTCTCTAGTCAACTTGTTTTTCTAAATTCTTGCCCTATCAACCCCCAGTAAGTGGCTGGCCATGAGAAAGGTTTCTCAAAGCCTGACAGTTTTTAACCTACCGACTCCTAGGACGTTGGACTATAGACCCAAAAGGAAAATTTTCAGTTCCCTTTCCCTTCCCTTTTCTTCTCAGAAGTGATCCAAGAGATCCCCCCTGGGCTAATAATAAAGCCTGTGGTGTCTCTGAGTCACTTGTCCCTTTGTCTGTCTGTCCTCCTTGCCAACCATACATATGGTATTACTACGATTATGGAAAACACAAGCAGCTGGAGTATCAAATGGTGTTGGTTTTTTTCTCCAAATATTTCCTTCTTCCTTGAATTTCTGTTCCCCATTTCTAAACTTTCCCCTCTAATTTCAAGCTTCTCTTGTATCAGTGTTTCAGATTAGATTCATGTGCGCCTTGTGAGACGAACTCCTTCATTCTTGCTCCAAGGTCGGTTCTTCCCACTGCATCTCAGGCTTATACCTCACATTTACAGGACCAGGAAGGGAACCAAGGTCATTTCCCATTCCGGATATCCTCCCAGATGAGTAACCCAGGAATGATGGATGTTGTTTTGGGCTCCCTCTGAAGCCATTTCACATCCTGGGGAGTCCCCCTGACACCTCTCCCCTGTTGGGCCTTGGGGAACATGTGCCTGTTATCTTTAGCATCTTTATGATCAGGGGCTCATAAAGTTTTTTAAACTAAAAGGGCAAGGTTGCAGTGAACAAGAGAACAGTCAGAATCATGACACAGTTAGATGCTATAGGAGCTGCAGGGCAGAAAGATCAGATGTTAGCAAACGAATACACTTAAATGAACAAATACCCCAAATAAATAAAGAGCTTGGGCTAAAAATGAATGGATCCTTGACCAAACCAAAGAGAGGTCTGGACTGCAGAAAGAACTCACTAATATCCAGCCACACAGGCAACTCAAACAGTTGCAGACAAAGAGGCCTGGTACAGCTCCAGGTGACCCCTCCATTTAAAATGGATTGCCCTTGCGGTCATTTAAGATACCAAAGGTACTGAAACAGTTTCAAAGGTATAGCTTTACCTTGCTGAAACGTGTTAGCCAAAAATGAGTGACTGTGGCCTAGGAACATGGCGCGGGGGGGGGGGGGTGGACTTTAGTACACATACTCTTTGCATCTGATACATCAAAATATATTAAGTACACATCTCTAAATGTCAGAGATTCATTTATTTCTAGACATAAGAACACAGAAAATGCCTAACAAATTTGTATTCACAGTAAAGCTGCGATTTCACATTTAGCTGTAAGTCTTTATCATGTACTCCTTGGATGTCCCTGCAATCTTGCTATTGTAAAGATATTAGCTTCAAGCTTCTTTATACATTCTCTTTTTGTATTTTGTCATTGTTATTGAAAATAGTTTTTTCATACAATATATTCTGATTACCGTTTCCCACCCCCCAATGACTCCCAAACCCTCCCTACCTCCCCTCCCACCCAAATCCATGCCCTTTCTTGTTCTCTCTCATTAGAAAAGAAACAAGCATCTAAAAAATCCGATAAAATGAGCTAATATAAAAGTAAGCCTAAATTGGACAAAATCAAGCTTCCTGACAATAGCAATTGAAGCCATTGTTTCAACGAGCTGTGGAGCTCACCTTGGAGAGACATCTTTATGTTATTTTTTGTTCTTTTCATGTGTGTGGGTGGGGGCTGATGCCCGCCATGGTACATGTGGAGAGCTCAGAAGACAAGCTGCCAGAGATGTTTCTCTCCTTTCGCCTTGCTGTTCCTGGAGATTGAAGTCAGGCTGCCCAGCTCAGTGGCAAGCAGCTTTGCTCTCCCTGCTGCTTTACTGGGGCCTATGGAGAGGAACCTTGATGCAAAGGCTGGCTGATGCCTCATACCTATTTACTTTGTCATTTTGGAGCACATGGGCCTGACTTCTGATAGTGCTGAGTTTGTCGCCTGAGACATTTCTCTTACTTCTTAAGACTATTTTGCCAACCAGTCTGAAGAATACAACCTAGAACAGCATGCTAGTTACCTTTCTCCTCTCTGGGACCAGATGTCCAGCAAAAAGCAACTTCAGAAAGGAAGGGTTGTTCTGCCTTACAATGTAGAGGACTGCTTTCCAGAGTGGTTGCACAAGTTTGCATTCCCACCAGCAATGGGTGAGTGTACCCCTTTCTCCACAACCTCTCCAGCAAAGGCTATCATTGGTGTTTTTTATTTTCGCCATTCTGACAGGTGTAAGGTGGTATCTTAAAGTTGTCTTGATTTGCATTTCCCTGATTGCTAAGGAAGTTGAGCATGACCTTAAGTGTCTTTTGGCCATTTGAAGTTCTTCTGTTGAGAATTCTCTGTTCAGATCAGTGCCCCACTTTATAAGTGGGTTGATTAGCCTTTTACGGTCTAGTTTCTTGAGTTCTTTATATATTTTGGAGATCAAACCTTTGTCAGTAGCAGGGTTGGTGAAGATCTTCTCCCAGTCAGTGGGTTGTCTTTTTGTCTTAGTGACTAGAGAAGCTAAATAAGAAGGTGAATCCAAAGACAAACACATAGGCATCCTCAGGAATATTAACCTTCATCAGGCGATGAAAGGAGACAGAGACAGAGACCCACACGGGAGCACCGGACAGAAATCTCAAGGTCCAAATCAGGAGCAGAAGGAGACGGAGCACGAGCAAGGAACTCAGGACCACGAGGGGTGCACCCACACACTAAGACAATGGGAATGTTCTATTGGGATCTCACCAAGGCCAGCTGGCCTAGGTCTGAAAAAACATGGGATAAATCCGGACTAGCTGAACATAGCGGACAATGAGGAATACTGAGAATTCAAGAACAATTGCAGTGGGTTTTTGATCCTACTGCACGTACTGGCTTTGTGGGAGCCTAGGCAGTTTGGATGCTCACCTTACGAGACCTGGATAGAGGTGGGCAGTCCTTGGGCTTCCCACAGGTCAGGGAACCCTGATTGCTCTTCGAGCAGATGAGGGAGGGGGAATTGATCGGGGGAGGGGGAGGGAAATGGGAAGCGGTTGTGGGGACGAGGCAGAAATCCTTAATAAATAAATAAATTAAAAAAAAAAAAACAATGTAGAGGACTGTAGCCCATCACAATGGGAAAGCCAAGGTGGCAGGAGGAACTTGGACCATGGGGCCAGCCAGAAAGCAGAGAAGGCCAGTGTGTCCTCCTTTTATCCAGTTCTAGCCCCAGCCCACAGGATGGTGTTGACCACATTCAGGGTGTTTCCTCCTTCCTCAGTACCTCTCTGGAAATAACCTCAAGACACTTCATTTGAAATCTTTTTGTTATTAGTGTATGCGCATGTGAGAGAATGTGTACCTGTGTGCATGAACATGTGTGTGGGGGGGCCTGTGTGTGTGTGTGTGTGTAAGCCACAGGACAAGTTTGTGAAGTCAGTTTTCTCCTTCCAACTTTTCATGGACTTTGAGGATTGAACTTAGTAACTAATGCCCAGGGGTAATAAGCACTAAAGTGAATTTTAATAAATGGAAGGGTTTTTTAAATACCATAGTTTGTTCATGGAACTATCACCCCCAAACCAGGCTCTGCAAATACCCAAGGACATTCTAAGGCAACCCCACATAAAATCCCCTTTCCTTTTGTTGGGTTTTCTTCCTTGCTCGCTCTCACTGATTCTGTGTGGGAGTCATCTCTTCAGGAACAGCTTTTGTTTTTACAGCTAATCGCTGATTCAGTATTGTAGGCAAGTTGCATCAGTTTCAGGCAGGGTGAGCAAAGAAAGTGAGACAGCACCGTCTTACCTTCCTGGGCAGGCTGAGCTGTACCCCCTCCCCGCTGAACGTGGGAAGGAACACATGGAACGGAGTAGCATGTGAGCATATGGAGTTCTTCAAACCAGCATACCTGGAACACAATCTTTTTGGTGACACTCTGATTTGCGTGTCCTTAGTCCAGGCCCACAGTGCACTATAAGTTAAAGACTACATGAGATAGTGGCTAAAGGGACTTCCTGTGCAAGCCTGGTGTCTTTCTATTGCTGAGACCAACACCAGAACCAAAAAGCAAGTTGGGGAGGAAAGGGTTGATTTGGCTTACACTTCAGCATTGCTGTTCACCACTGAAGGAAGTCAGGACAGGAACACAAACAGGGCAGGAACCTGGAGGCAAGAGTTGATGCAGAGGCCATAGAGAGGAGCTGTTTACTGGCTTGCTCAGCCAACCTTCCCATAGAACCCAGGACCACCAGTCCAGGAAAGGTACCACCCACCAAAGGCTGGGAGCTCCTCCGTCGATCACTAACTGAAAAAATGCCTTACAGCTGCATCTCATCTGGCTTTTGAGGCTCCCTCTTTTCTAATGACTCTGGCTCGTGTCAAGTTAACACACAAAGCCAGGCAGTACACCTGGTGACCCCATTTTAATCCCTGGAGTCCAGAGAGTTTATGCCAGAAAATCTTATTACTTCCACAGATTCAGTATAGCATATATGAGTTCTCTCCCTTCCTCCTCTCCTTCCTCTCCCCTTCCAGATCTTCCTTTCCAGAGCTAGCATCTAGCATACGAAGAATGAAGGAAGCACTTAGCATATCTCCTTTCTATAAAACCCCATGGACTAATTCTTTTTGATATGTCTCTGTTCACTTGAGAAGCTTGTATATTTTGCATTTTTTGAAGTGTTCCATAGATACTCAGTACACCAATTCTTTTGATGGCATTTTTCAAGTCATCTGTATCGTTATTGGTTTTCTTTTAGCCTTTAAAGTACTGAGAAGGGTTGGAAAACTCTGGGTATAATTATGGATTTTTCCGGTTTCTCTTTATACTTCTGTCAGCTTTTAATTAATGTTACAATTCTGCAGTTAGATTCATAGAACTCTGTGATTGTCAGATCTTCTTGCTGAATTTAACTATGAAACAAATTTCTTTACTACTATTAACACTGTTCTCAACAGCATCTGCTTTCTGTTACAGTAAAATATAGGAACCTTTTCTTCTTTCTCAATAATGAAAATCAATATATTTCCCCATTAAAAAAAATAACCTGTTTGTATACTTATATTTAAGGTAGGTTGTTGTGTGGACTGGCGGGCCGCTTCCCACCACCCAGCTCCTGGCCACCGGCTAGCTTTACCCAAAATAATTACATGGAAACTGTATTCTTTTAAACACTGCCTGGCCCATTAATTCCAGCCTCTTATTGGCTAGCTCTAACATATTGATCTAACCCATTTCTAATAATCTGTGTAGCCCACGAGGTGGCTTACCAGGGAAGATCTTAACCTGCATCTGTCTCAGGTGGGAGAATCATGGCGACTGCCTGACTCGGCTTCTTTCTCCCAGCATTCTGTTCTGTTTACTCCGTCTGCCTAATTTTCTGTCCTATCAGGCCAAGCAGTTTTCTTTATTATTTAACCAACGAAAGCAACAGATAAGCTACAAGACCCACCTCCATCAGTAGGTTTCTTAAAAGTCACATGTATTTGGGTCTTGTTCTTTTTATTTTTAACTTACTCTGATGATAATGTTGAAATCCTTTACAGTTAACAATTTATTGGTGACCTGTTGCTGAAGATATTACCACAACATAAATTTGTTATTTCACTTATCCTATGGGTCAGGAGTTCAGTCACAGTTTGGCTGGGGCCTCTGTTTCAGAACATCCCAGGTTTTGATCACAGTGTCAAATAGAAATGGGGGATTATCTGAGGTTCAAATGTGGAGTAGTCTTCAAACTGATGTGGTGGCATTCACTTCCCTACCTGTCATCAGAATAAGGTGACCCTTACTCCTTCATGTGACTTTTTCACAGTTTAGCTTATTTCATCAAAGCCATCAAGTGAGACAGTCAGTGGTGGAAGGACACTTACAAAATGGAAACTCCCACGGTATGTAGCAATCATCGCCATTGCTATATCCCTCTAGGACTAAGACAGAAGCGCTACTTATACTCCAGACATAAGGATCATATGAGGGCATGTATACCAGAAGACTGGGATGATTTGGGCTATCTGAGCCACATACGACTACAAGTAAACAGTTGAGATCATATCTACCATCTTCCTATTTATTTATTTTATAGTTTCTCTCTTTTCACTTTTGCTCCTGCTGTTCAGGTTAACTAAAAACCTATATTCTACTTTATATCTTTCATGGATTAACAATTCTTACATTTATTTATTTGATTATTTATATATGTTGATGTGAGGGTGCTCATGCAGAGACTGGGAGACAAATTTCAGGAGTCTGTTCTTTCCATACAGCTTCCCGGAACTGAACTCAGGTGGTCAGGCTGAATGGCACATGCCTTTGTCCCACAAGTCTTAAAAATTCTGTGGCTTTTTATATAAAAAACTTTTGTTATTATAGAGGTAGCTTTACAATTTATACTATATAATAGCTTTAACTTAGCAAGTCTACCTTGAAGCGATCTCATAGTACTTACTATTATTGTTTGAGCTTTTCTGGGAAGATGAATAAACATCCATTTACCTTGCATTGGGCACCAACAATATACCAGAGAAACTGGAGTCTAGCTTGGGCAACCAATGAATTTGATTAGAGCTACCTATGGAGAGCATGGGCGATTTAAGAGAAAATGGGGCTTGCTCTCCTCCAGCAACTATTAACTGCTTATATATCCTTAGAGAAGCCTGGGGCCTCATGAACCCATTCCACTAGCAACCATTAACATTCTAGAACTCCTGGGGAAGGCAGGGCCTCTTGAGCTCTCTCCCCTAACAATGGTTAATTGTCCTTAAATCCATAGAAAGGGGAGGGACCTCATGAGCTCCTCTCTCTTCCCTGTTGCCAAAAGTGAGTCCAGTTTGGTGTACTTCAATTCAAGGGGACAATGGCCATACCATGCTTGGAGTAGAACATTTCACAACATTTATATACTATAAAGACCTTAGAACAGTGGTTCTCAACCTATGGGTCGAGACCCGTTTGTGAGTCTAATGACCCTTTCACAGGGTTGCCTATGATCATTGGAAAACAGATATTTACATTACAATTTATAACAGCAAAATTACAGTTATGAAGTAGCAACAAAAATAATGCTATGGTTGGGGATCACCACCACAGCATAAGGAACTGTATTAAAGGGTTACAGCATCAGGAAGATTGAGAACCACTGCCTTTGAATATATCACTTTTTCACTCCTGGACCTTGTGCTAGTGTTGTTACATGGTTTATTACCATATTAATTTTTTCTTGTTGGAGAAGTTCATACATGAGTTTAATGTGCTTTGATCACATCCCTTCCCACCACTTTTCCTTCCCAGATATGCATATATTTTGAAGCTCACCAAGTCCACCCAGTGCTCCCTGTGTGTGCACGGATGTAGGGCTGTCCATTGAAGCATGTGCATCTAGTTTTGTAGGGGTCACAATCATCAAGAAAACTGACTCTCCTTCCCCAGCAGTCTTTAATTGCCAATAGCTCCTTAGCTGGTGGGATGTGATGAGTCTTTCCCCGATCCAAACTAGGATTGGGCTCGCTTGATCTTCTGCAGGTCTTGTGTGTGCAGTCACAGCAACTGTTTTCTGATCATGACAGAGCCGTTGTTCAGATGCACTCCCATGTATGTTGTTAACCTCATAATAAATTATTATCATTATTGTGGAAAAGCAATTATGCCTAATTTCTGTCATCTTTTTTCTTAATAGATTTTATTATAATTTAAATAATTATATATAGTATCTTAAAATCATGATATAATTCACATAATAAAAATCTTATCTTTATCATCTAAAATGTACAGTTCAGTTGTGTGAAAATATATCCCGATTGTTCTGTAAATGTCAGGAACATTTTCATGGCACAAAACTAAAACTCTGTACCCATTAAACACTTTTCTATCTTTTTCCATTATCCACCTAGTTACTCCCATTCTCTCTTCTAGCTCTGTGAATTTGACTAATGAAGGGGCCTCAGAAGAGTGGGAGCAGAAGCATAGAGTGTGTATCTTCTTGTGTTTGGCTTATGTTATTTAGCACTGTTTCTTCAAGTGCCATCGATGTTGTAGTGTGTACCACAATTTTCTTCCTTCTTAAAGCTAAATGACAGCTCACTAATTATCATTATATATCTGTCTGTCTGTCTGTCTGTCTCTAACATTTGTTTATCTATTCCTGTGTTGGTCATCATAAGTTATGTCCTTAGAAGCATGAATGAACATATGTGTGTGTGTGTGTTGGACTCCCTGCTTTGAGAAACCAAATTGCTGGATCTGCTAATTATATATACAAGAATATGAAATCTAGGCTGACCCCGAAATAACTGACTTAAATGAGTCCACTGATTCAGATGAGGTGACTGAGACTAGTACCTTTGTGTTTGGTCCCTATTTTTAATTCTTTAAGAAATGACTGTTTTCCCTAGTGGCTGTACATTCTACAATCCTCCTAATAGTGTACAAGAATTCTCATTTCTCCACATTCTCACCAACATTTGCTAGTATCCATTTTGTTTTGTTTTGATTTTAGAACCACCCGAAGGAATGTGAGGCCTATTTAAACTTTCTATGTATTTCTTTTAATTGCCCCATTAAGCTGTGGACTTTATAAAGCTACCTCACCTCCAACCCTAGGACCAATCAGTCAAGGAAGAGCAGTGTGAGCTGGGGAAGCCACTGGGGCTCACACAGAGCAAGAGAGCCACCATCTGGGACTAAAAGGAACTGGACAGCAGGCTGATGGCTCCACTATCTGATCCATTCCTGAAACAGCAATCATCCTAAATTCAGATAGCTTTGGGGGTCACATTTGCATTTACCATCTTGTAGATAGGGGTCACGTTATTAATTCTGTTTGTTATGGACCATTTTATTTATTTTAAAAGGTGTGTGTGTGTGTGTGTGTGTGTGTGCATGTGGAGGTCAGAGGACAAATTTCAGGAATCCGTTTTCTCTTTCCATCATAGGGGTCCAGAGAATTGGATTCAGATTGTCGTGCTTGACAACTAATGTTTTTATCCACCAAGTCATCTCACTGGCCCTTACTGATTATTTTAATGAATATTAGAAGAAGGCATGAATACATTCCAAGTATTTTCATTAAGTTCCCCTGTTTTGGAATATAGGGCAAAAATTAATAAATGGGACCTCCTGAAACTGAGAAGTTTCTGTAAGACAAAGAACACAGTCAACAAGACAAAACAGTAGCCAACTATATGGGAAAAGATCTTCAACAACCCCACATTGAACAGAGAACTGATCACCAAAATACATAGAGAACTCAAGAAACTAGACATAAAAACACCAAGTAATCCAGTTAAAAATGGGTACAGACCTAAACAGAGATTTCTCAACATAAGAATCTCAAATGGCCGAAATACACTTTAAGGAATTGTTCAACAGCTTTAGTCATCATGGAAATGCAATTCAAAATGATTCTGAGATACCTTATACCTGCCAGAACGGCTAAAATCAAAAACACTGATGACTACTTATGCTGGAAAGGATGCAGGGTAAGGGAAACACTCCATTATTGCTGGTGGAAGTGAAAACTTGTACAGCCACTTTGGAAATCAACACGGCAGTCTCTCAGAAAATTACAAATCAACCTACCTCAAGACCCAGCAATGTCACTCTTGGGCATAAACTCAAAGGATGCTCAATCATACTACAAGGACATTTGCTCAACTATGTTCCTAGCAGTGTTATTCATAATAGCTACAACCTGGAAACAAACTAGCTACCCCCCAACTAAGAATGGATTAAAAAATGTGGTACATTTTCATGATGGAGTATTACTCTGCAGTAAAAAACAATAACATCTTGAAATTTACAGACAAATGGATGGAAGTAGAAAAAAACATCTTGAGTGAGGTAACCCAGGCCGAGAAAGACAAACACAGTACACACTCACTCATAAGTGGATATTAGGTAATTAGGCTACAATTCACAGCCCCGGAGAAGCTAGGTGAAAAGGAGGACCCTAAAAGAGACGAGCAAGAGGGCCCCAGGAAGGGGAAATAGTTAAGATTTCCTGGGTAAAACTTGGAGGCTAGAAGGGAGGGGATGGGGGATGGAAACATGAGGGATTGAGATGGCCAAGTTGGGGGAGGGACAGAGAGGGAGACATCTTGATAGAGGGAGCCATTATGGGGTTAGAGAAAAACCTGGTGTTAAGGAAACCCTTAGGGATCCACTCGGATGACGCCAGATAAGACTAGCTATAGCAGAGAGGATCCTTGAACTGGCCTTCCCCTGTAATCAGATTAATGACCACCTTAACTTCCATTATAGAACCTATATCTAGTAACTGATGGAAACAGATGCAGTGACCCACAGTCAAGCACTGGACTGAGCTCCTGGAGTTCAGTTGAAGAGAGTAAGGAGGGATGGGTGGGAGGAGGTCAAGATCATGATGAGGAAAAACACAGAGACAGCTGACCCGAGCTAGTTGTAGCTCAGGGACTATGGACTGACACCTGGGTAACCTGCATGGGAATTAACTAGGCCCTCTGAATGTGGGTGATGGTTATGTGGCTTGATCTGTTGGGGGAGCGGCTGGCAGTGGGACCAGGACTTATCCTGGTATATGAACTGACTTTTTGAAGCCCATTCATTATGACGAGATGCCATGTCAAGCCTGATTCACAGGGCAGGGGTTTGATCCTACCTCAGTTTCGTATCTCAGACTTTGGTGACTCCCCCAAGGGAGACTTTATCCCCTCTGAGGAGTGGATGTGGAATGTGATGGGGGGAGGTGGGGAGCTGGGAGAAGGGGAGGGGGAGGGAACTGTGGTAGGAATGTAAAATGAAAGAAATTAAATTAAATAAAAAATTATCTTAAAATGGGGTTTAAGCCAATTTCTAATAGAATGAATTTCATATTTTAAAAGAATTAATTTCCAAAATCCGTCCTAGTGTTACTCACAACTTTTTTTTTCACAGTTTCTCTTCTTTGAAGGATTTTGCAGAGCTTAGGTTAGAGAAAAAGAATTTGATTAGGCCATTGTGTTGGGACAAAAAGAAGCTGCATTTTCTTTCTGAGTTTATCACAGTGCAGTCTGACCCTCTCTCTTACAGGTTCAGAAGCATGCTTTTGTCGGCCTGTGGAGAATAAAGAAATAACCATGCTAACATGGCCTTCCAGAGGGCCAATACTTGTGTCTGCCACAAGAATTGCATAGGATCAGGATGCTAGCACCCTGAAATCAACACCAGCGTAGTGTTTCTTGGTGATGCCCTGGGGTCCTTCTAACAAGAGACGACAACTTGGGAGTTTTCAAACAGCAGAAACAGGTTGAGTGTGGTGACCCATGCTTTTCCTCCAAGCACTAAGGAGACGGAAGCAGGAGGACCGGGGCAGGATTGAGTGAGTACATACTGAGTTCCAGATCAACCTGGGTTACAGTGTGAGACTCTGTTTCAAAGAAAAGAGACAAATAGAGCAGGTGAGATGGCACGGTGGGTAAAAGCCCTTGTCTTCCAAGCCTGAAGACCCCAGTTCAATCTCCACAAACCTAGGCGGAAGGAGAGAATGAATGAATGAATGAATGAAAACTGTCCTCTGACATCTGACCTCCCTACACACACCATGGTATGCATACACCCACACTATCACACATACTATAAACACAGGAACACAACACATACAAATAATAACAAAACAAAGAAACAAGCAAAAGTAAATAAACGAATGAATAAAACCGGAACGAACGCTCTCATAGTTCTAGAGGCCAGAAGTCTAAACTAAGATGCCAGCAGAGCCACACACCCTCTGATACCTGCAAGGGACAAGAACCCTTTGCCACCCCCTCTGGTATTGGTGATCTTTTGTGTTCTTGCCTTGCAGTTGCATCATTCCCCTGTGTGTCTATTCTCTTCACCATGTCTCCAAAGTGCCTAATAACCTTCTAAGGTGACCCGGAAGAGAAAACTCACTTAACTATACATATGCTCGTTGTTTTCATCGCTTTAAAAGTGTTCTCTGTTAACTTCCGGTTTGCATGGTTTCTCATGTATAATCTGTTGGCATTGCTTCTCTGGCCTTTGGTTCTTTATGTGATTATTTTTTTCTTCTTGTAAACTTTAATATTTCTTCCTTACAATGTGAATGAAGTGTATTGGTGGTGTTTTCTTCATTTTCCTTGAATTTGTGTGGATCTGTGGACTTAAAGTTTCCATCAGATTTGAAAAGTTTTGTCTCTTGTTTCTTTATGTTTTCTGTCTTCCCCATCCTTCCTCCTGTTTGGAGATGACAATGGCATATATTTGCCTGCCTGGTGTCTCATAGACAACTGATGTTCTGTACCCTGTTTTTCTCCTGTTTTATTAAACATGATTTAACTTAAATCTATTTACAGTTTCTGGGTAGGAGTGCTTTGCTTGCATGTGTGTCTGTGTACCACATGTGTGTCTGTTGCTCTTAGAGGCCAGAAGAGGATGTCAGATTCCCAGGAGTCGGAATTAAATATGGTTGTTAACTTCTATGTGGATGATGGAAATAAAACTCAGACCCTTTGGAGGAACAGCCAATGCTTTTAGTCACCGAATCATCTCTTCAGTTCCCCGAATTATTTCTTTTTTAAATTACGTGGATATTTGTGCATCTGAGTTGGAGACTGTCCATGAGTGCAGGTGCCTTTAGAGGCCAGAAGAAGCCATCAGACTCTCTAGAGCTGGAAGTACAGGCAGTTGTGAACCTCTCGATATAGGTGCTAGGAACTGAACTTTGCTAGACCAAGTTCTCAGCACAAAGGAGGTTTATTTGCCCCAGAAGGACAAAGAGCAGAGAATCAGGGACAAAGACAGGAGAGAGGATGAGACAGAAGGAGATGGGAATGAAGGAGGGGGGCAGGGATATTCATCCCAGAGGGACAAAGGACTGCCTATGATAGGAGAGGAAACAGACAGGGCACAGAGGCTAATGGTGGCTTATAAAGATATAAGGGGAAACCCTATGTTAGGATGAGGTGTTTAATTTTAACTGGACATGTTAATTAGATGAGCCAAGGGGGGGGGGCTTTTGATTGCTAGACTTAAATACTTTGATAGCTGGATCTTGGTAGTCAGCTTCAAGAGGAGGAAGTGGCCAAATAAGGGAATAGACCTTAGTGGGGTCTGGTTGTGTAGGGAGAATATAATTTGAGAGGCTTTTTAAAACATCAAAATAGTCTTTCCTGGGAGTGTTTAGGTGGCTTCTGAAATTGTAATACCGTAGGGACATGGATGATTGGGGAGGCTTTTGGCAAATGGTGAGAGAGACAGTCTTTAGCAGGTTTTATAGGCTGGTGTGGAAAGGTTAAGAGAACTTGGCTTTGGTTCCCAAAAGGGGACTTAGATGGATAAGGGAGCAAACAGTCAGCAGTGGGGTTGGGACATTGGCAACTAGGGTGTGGGTGGTGAGAGGTGGTCTAGCTAATGGAGGGCTTAGCAGAGAGGGGCAGAGAAAACAGTGGGAGGCAATGAAGGGAAGCGCCAGTGAAGTGGAGGAGAGAGTTTATTGGATGACCTTGACCCAAGTGAGGGTTTGGCCCTGAGAGTGTGTGTGTCAGAGAGGTGGCTTGGGTTTAGTTATGTCCTGTAATTGGGAGTGTTGGATTTGTCCAGAGTGTTTGATGACCGAGGATATCTGGACAGTCATTGACTGTAGGGGACTGAGTTGTCAGTGGATGCTTGGCAATTATTTGTGCAGAAGAAAAGTAGGAGTGTGAGAGGAGAGATGAGATTTGTGGGAAACCCATGAACTCAAAAGAACAGGCACCAGAGGGTGAGGGTGAATGCTGATAACGGAGGGGTCAGTCTGATGTCTGATAAGAAGGAGCTGCCATCCTTATAAAAAGTATAGGCAGAATTTGAGAAGTCATTGTTTTTTACTGCAGCGTAGTACTATAATGTGTAGATATTCCATACTTTCTTCATCCATTCTTCCATTGAAGGGCATCTAGGTTGTTTCCAGGTTCTGGCTATTACAAATAATACTGCTATGAACATAGTTGAACAAATGCTTTTGTCATATGATAGGGCATCTCTTGGGTATATTCCCAAGAGTGGTATTGCTGGGTCCAGGGGTAGGTTGATCCCGAATTTCCTGAGAAACCGAAACACTGACTTCCATAGTGGTTGCACAAGATTGCATTCCCACCAACAGCGGTAAAAAACAATGACTTCTCGAATTTTGCATGCAAATGGATGGAAATAGAAAACACTATCCTGAGTGAGGTATCCCAGACCCAAAAAGATGAACATGGGATGTACTCACTCATAATTGATTTCTAGCCATAAATATGGGTCACGGAGTCTACAATAGGTGAATCTAAAGAAGCTAAGTAAGAAGGGGAACCCAAGGAAAAACATATAGTTATCCTTTTGGCTAAGGGAAGTAGACAATATTGCCGGGGAGAAAATTGAGATCTTGGGGGTGGGGTGGGATGGGGGTAAGGGGAGATGGGGAGAGAAAAGTTAGAAGGGAATTAGGTCGGGCCTTGGGAAAATAGGAGGATTGGGATAAAGGAAGGTTGGACAGGGGAGCACGGAACCACAATTCTTAGTTAAGGGAGCCACTTTAGGGTTGGTAAGAGACCTGACCCTAGAGGGGCTCCCAAGTGCCCAAGCTGAGGTCCCCAGTTAGTTCCTTGGGCAGCTGAGGATTGGGAACCTGAAATGACCCTATCCTAGAGCAATACTGACGAATATCTTGCATATCATCATAGAACCTTCATCTGGTGATGGATGGAGATAGAGACAGAGACCCACACTGGAGCACTGGACTGAGCTCCCAAGGTCCTAATGAGGAGCAGAAGGAGGGAGAACATGAGCAAAGAAGTCAGGACCACGAGGGGTGCACCCACCCACTGAGACAGTGGAGCTGATCTATTGAGAGCTCACCAAGACCAGCTGGACTGTGACTGAAAAAGCATGGGATAAAACTGGACTCTCTGAACATGGCGAACAATGAGGGCTGATGAGACGCAAAGGACAATGGCACGGGGTTTTGATCCTACTAAATGTGCTGGCTTTGTGGGAGCCTAGCCAGTTTGGATGTTCACCTTCCTAGATATGGACGGAGGTGGGAGGTCCTAGGTCTTACCACAGGGCAGAAAACCCTAACTGCTCTTTGGACTGGAGAGGGAGGGGGAAAGGAGTGGGGGGAGGGGGAGAAGGGTGGGAGGAGGGGGCGTAGGTGGGAGGAGCGGGAGGGAAATGGGAGGCTGGGAGGAGGTGGAAACTTGTTTTTTTTTCTTCTCCTTTTCTCAATAAAAAAAGAAAAAAAATTAAAAAAAATTAAAAAAAAGTATAGGCAGAAGTAGCTATAGGGCTGTGTGCGAGAGGGATGGGGAGGAGGTGTTTGAGAGATTCTTGGCAGGAGTGAAGGGGGTCTTGGGAACACTGGAGTAAATGGGTAAGTGTGGAGGGATTGAGGGGAGGACAATAAAGAATGTAGAGATGAGTTTTCCATAAGAAGTTTGGAGGAATAGAATTTGAGATGCTGGAAGAGATTGGAGCCCTTTGTAAGGAGTTGAGGTAGATATTTGTGAGACTAGATTGTAAAAGCGGATCAATAGATTGTAAGAGGGGATCCCAGAGTTAATTTGTTAGATTCAGAGATGAGCACAGAGGCTGTGGCAAGAGTACATAAGAGGTCAGCCAGGGACATTGTTACATAGCGCTTTTGGAGAGATAAACAAGGACAAAGGTGATGTAGGAAGTGTAAGGACTGAAAGGTTTGTATAGATCTGGGAGGCAGAGGGCTGGGGCTGAAAGGAGATTTCAAGCTTAAGGAATTGTTTGTGGATAAAAGGAAAGAAGAGGTCCAGACATGGCTTGGTATAGGGAGAGTATCAGAAGCAAATAGTTCGGGATCTATAAGAGGAGGAAATTGGCTATTAGGGCAGAGGTAAGGAGTGGAGATGGGCAAGGTGGCTTAAAGTGAGTTGTTTATGGGTTGATGTGAGAGAGAATTTAAGACAGGTGACTTGGGGAATAGAGAGTTGAGCTTTGGAAGGTAAGGTCTGGTAACTTCTGGAACAGGAAATGGAGGAGTGAGACAGTGTTAGACTGGCCTGCAGAGAGGAAAGGACTGTAAAGAAACAGGTTTTCTATATATTAAAGTGAGTGTCAGGAAAGAGGGGGAAGGCAGGCCAAGTCTGTAGTGAGTGTCTGGGCAAAAAGGTGGGGACTGTCTCTGAATCCCTGGGGAAGACCAGTCCAGGTTGGTTGTCAGGAATCTTGAGAATCAGGATCGGTCTATGTGAAAGTCTTGGAAGTGGACATCCAGAGTATGTTGTCAGGGATAATAAAGAGGATAACCTAAAGGTTAAAGACTAAAGGGTGTAAAGATACAGTAGTCAATGGAGATTCTGGGAAGCTTGATGACCCTTGGAGGCCCTCTTGGTGAGATTTAGGGCATGGTTAGGAAGGTGTATGAAGATGTGGGCAGACACAAGCCTAGTGACCTTCCTTGCCACATTTGAAGCAAGGGCCTAAGTGGGTCCTTCTGACCTGACACCCACTTTTTAGGGAAAGTCACTGCTGGTTTAACAGACAATAAAGGGTTAATTTCCTCAGTCAAAATGGAAAAGGCAGTATTGCAAGGGGTGGGGCTGTAAGGACATCTTCTGTTAAGGATGAAGAGACTACTCCCTTGGGAGAGATTCATACACTTTTAAAAATTGATATACTTTATGTTTGTGTTTTTCTTGTATGTGTATTACACCTCTTGCTTGCTTGGTGACCACAGTGGTTAGATGAGGGAATCATATTCCCTGGAATTGGAGCTACCATGCGAGTGATGGGAGCCAATGCTGGTTTCTTCACAAAAGCAGACAGTGCTTTTAACCGCTGAGCCATCTCTCCAGGCCCTGATTTGGACTCTTTAGAGGGGAGCGTCTCTCTTAAACTAAGTGCTTTAGGAACAAACGGGGAGCTGTGCATTCTTGTGCAGGTGCCTGATAGAGGAAACGTTCTGGGGTGAAGAAGATGGGGTGAACTGGGACAAGACAGGGAAGGAGTCATGTGAGGATGTCATTTCAGTTGGAGATCTCTCTCATCAGGATCTTGTCATGATGCTCAGAAGCGCAAATTCACCCTACAGTTGGCTTCACTGTTAATGGGTATCAGCTTCCCACAGTGGGAAATGCTCTATCTAGTGTCACAACTTCCAATCAGACAATGGTGATTTTTCTAGAGACAGCTTTAATTCATCAATGGTTAGCCCTCTTAGCATCTGCGAGATGGATGGATGGACTGAGTAAAGGGATCTGGGTGGAGTGGAACAATACCTGCCATTTTGTTTCATGGCTCTTTAAACACAGTTTTGAAAAGATTTTCATATGCCTGCATGTGTTTGTGTACCGTGTGCATGAAGTACCCACAGAAGCCAGAAAAGGACATCAGATCCCCTAGAACTGGAGTTTCAAATGACTTGAACAACTGTGTGAGCGCTGGTGATCAAACCAGGGTCCTTTGGGAGAGCAGCCAGTGTTCTTAACCACTGAGCCATCTCTCCAGCCATTGGTTTTTTTTTTTGAGACAATTTCCCATGCATCCTAGGTTGCTTTCAAATTCCCTATGCAGCCAAAGGTGATCTTGAACTTCCTGTCTTACTGTTGCTATCCCCTGAGTGCTAGAATTACAGGCAGGAAGTAGAGAGTCCAGTTTGGGTACTTCACACAGGGGAGGCAAGCATCACCAAGCGAGTTTCATCCTCGCCTCTGTTTTATTGATCTTCAGCCCCGAACACCTTATGCTTAGGAGGAATTCTGTATATAAATTCCTTGATGTCTAGAACATTTGAGATATGACTTTTGCAACGAATGATTTCCTGTGAGCACCTTCTCTAGGTATTGAGGATTATACTTATCAGTCCTTGTGAGGAGACTATTTCAAATGCCTCCTGTGTCCTCCTTACCAAAGGGAAAGATCAGACAGATTTTTTCCATGACTCCGAATGACAATTCAGGAACCTCAAGTGTTTTGCTGGGGTGCACCTAGTAGGATTTGGCCTTCTCAACTCTAAGGTGAATATTGGGAGGTGCTGCACACAGCAGCCGGCTGGGCTGTCAGGAAGAAGCTGTCACGGCTCTTAATAGGACCCTGGCTCCTCACCGCTTTCTTTAACTTCAAATCTCTGCAGCTTGAGAGATCCCATGATCAAAGGTGTCAGGTTGTCGAGAAAATAAGCTGTGAGTTACGTCCTAAGGGTCTCTCCTAGAGAGGATTATGGGTCTTTCGTGCTCCTGATGAACGGCAGATGATGAATCAAGTGTTAAAACATGTTTGCGCCAGGTTCTCACTTGCGGCCTTATTCCGCATCCTGGCCCTCTCTAAACTGCAACTGTGGGAGCGATGTATTCGGAATTGATTCTTTATTACTGACAGTTGACTATTTAAATGAGAGAGACAGTTGGCTTGGCAAATTCCATCGTTCCTGGGGTTCAGAAAGAGACCAAGTTTGCTTTCACTCATTTTCTGACTTAGAACCACTGATGTTTTATCTTTGTTGCCGTGAGCTGAGATTTGGGGAGATTTAAACGCAGAGAAGAAATGGAATGGGATGTAAGGAAATAGGGTTCAGTCTGTGCTTCAGTAATAATAACCAAGAGAGTATTTTTTCTTCCAGCCCCCTTTTAAATTCTGTGTGGTAAAGAGGGGCTTACTTTCATCTCTGACTCAACTGGAAGAGGTGTGTGTGTGTGTGTGTGTGTGTGTGTGTGTACAGGTACACATGTGTGTGGTATGTGGAAGCCAGAAATTAACTCCTGGCATAGCTCTTTAGGTCCATTCTGTTTTTCTTTTCCAGAAAGAGGCTTTCTCACTTGGTTAGTTCAGGAACTTCCCAATTAGGGCATATTGATTGGCTGTGGAGCCCAGGGGTCCATCTGTCTTCCTTTTCCTGTGCTGGGATTGCAAGTGTGTGTGCTACCCTGTTTTTCCAGCTAGTTTTTCAAAGGGGGATCCTGGGGACTGAACTCAGATCTTTCAGTCAGTACCTTACTGACTGAGTGTCTTCCAAGTCCACCAGAGGTGTTGTCTTCTACATGGTAGAACTGAGTACGAGCCGGAGGATGAACATTAACGTCTATTGGGGCGTTGTGATCAGTGAGGTGCTGTGATCAGCACCACGAGAACCAATTCTGTGCCTTTCTCTCTTCCACTCCACTTCTATTCATGTCCCCACTACTAGCTTGAAATTGAACACAGTGACAATATGTATACCAAGAAAATTGTCCCCGTGAGTCAGCCTACCCCACCTCCACATATACCCAGAGAGCCTGTAGATAAACATTCTCCGGCACACCACTTGTCCCTAGACCTTAACAACATGAAGTGATGGTTTGTTGAAGGCCCCTTTCTTGGATGAACAAAACAAATTAGGCTCAAGAGAACTGGGAGTCATTGAATTGCTAGACTGTTCAGGTCAGGAGAGACAACACTGGGGAATTTAATCATTTCATTTTCCTTTCAACCAAACAGCTCACAGTGGAAAACAAGTTACACAGATCATGTATTGTACAGAGAGGAAGATTGGGATTAGAAGGAAGTCTCTCGACTCTCTGACTAGTGTATTAAAATGTTTTATCATATTAATAATATAAAGGTAATGTTTCAAAAATGGAAAACAATAATGAAATTGAACAAGATGTATATTTGCAGTTACAAGTGGTTCCCAATTCATGATGATATAGTTGTACATTTTTGACACCTTGATGTGCAAGCCATATGCATGCACTACAAATCATCCTCACATTGTGACCTTTGATCTTTCTCTAGGCTACTGATGTGGTGCTAAGATACCCTCTTGAGAAGATGGGCAGCGTCAGTGAGCCACAGTTCCTAGTTAGTCACGAACTCCTGAGAGTAAACAGTCAGGACCCTGCAGTGTGCTGGGCAATTAAACTCTAATATTTGGTAGACTGCATTTATGAGATACAGTCTTTACTTAGGCTACTCTCAACTCATAATGCATTTGTCTAGATAAAAATCTTACTGTGAGCTAAGAAGCAGCTGTAATCATGTCGATATCTAATATTTCTAATTATTGAATGCCTACTATTTTCTGGGCACAGATCTGGCAGCTTAAGGTAGTATCTAATTTAACCTCTACCACTATCGGGTGTATTATGATTTCTACTTCACCAAAAAAGACTCAGATACAAGAGAGGTGGTGTGGCTTGTGTGTCCACAAAGCTGATAGTGAGCAGAAACGAGTTCGGATGAGATAGTACCATATTCTAAGTTTTTTCTTCCCCGTATGGCAGATTGCTTACTTGATTTTTAAAATTTTTTTGAGGCTTTTGAGAGAGTCTCACGACACCCACGCTGGCCTTGAGCTTGCTATGTAGTGGAGGCATGTGCCATCCCAAGGTCATAACATTGGCAGGCTGAGGTGGTGCTGTGTTGGGGGAAGCTTTATTTAACCTGAAAATGCTTTTCCCTGGGCATGGTGGCACACTCCTGTAATGTAGACACCTGGCTTGGAAGGTTTGGGCAAGAGAATCGAGGATGCAAAGTCAGCTTTAGCTACTTTGTGTGCTTGAGGTAAGCCTGGAGCACACAAGACCCCGTTTAAGCAAAGCAAATCTAAATTAAACTGAAACCAACAAACAAGGACACAGAAATAATAAGGCCTTTCTCTTAAAGCACACTGCTCTTTAGAAAGTGCTGTTTTTATCCAAACCTGTGCAGGAAAACAACTTGCCTTTTGCTGAGGTTAGGTTCGTGCTGCTGCAATTGCCCTCTGAGCCCGAGAGATGCCTGCTGTGTCAGGTTGCCTTGGTCCTGCTGGGAAAATTCACTGATGGAGCGCTGATTGCTCCACTTATAACCTGCCATCTATCAATTTGGTTGATGTGCATGCTAGTTGTTTATGTGGTTTACTGGAAAGTAATTTGACACGGCTTTTGTTTTCCATATAGGGAAGCAAGCTCTCTCTCTCTTTGTCTCTCTGTCTGTCTGTCTCTCTCTCTGTGTGTCTGTCTGTCTCTGTCTCTCTTTCTCTGAAGACTTTTTCTACAGCTGTTTTCATATGTGGCTATGTACATGTGCGCCTCTGATTATCTAGTAAACCGCCAAGCTTTTAACAGAAATTCTCCTAGGTGAAAGCAATTACTCATGGATTAAATGTAACGTATGGTTCATAGCATAGGGTAGATGAATACTTTTTTTTAGTTGTTGTTAGTGTTGGGAATTGAACCCACTGCTCCATGCTAAGCAAGCTTTCTACCACTGAATGCTATTCCCCAACCCTCTTCTTACTTGCTATTTGGAGACACGGTCTTCCTAAGTTGTCCAAGCTTTGTAACCAAAGTAGGCCTTAGATTTGGGATAGTCTTGCCTTAGCCTCTCTAGTATGTGGGATCACATGTCCACACTGCCACACCCACTTAATGAGCTGAAGAATATACCTCCTTAAGCAAACTGATTATGATTATTTTTTTCTATTGAGACAAAGCCTCATGTAAGTCAACTTAGTTTCGAACTAGATACACAGCCAAGGATGACATTGGACTTCTGATCTTCCTGTTTCCACCTCCACACTGTTGGAATTATGGTGTGAGCTATACCATTCAGTTTCATGGGGTACTGGGCATTGAACTGAGGGTTGTGTGCATGCTAGACAGGCACTCTACCAGTGTGAGATACTTCAATGTCCTTAGAATGCTTCTGAAAAGACAAAATATTCTTCAATTTTAGTATAGGTTTAGAATTTGTACCCAAATTGCATTGCCAATGGTAAATAGTTCAAGCAGGCTTCAGCAAGAAAATGAAAAGGTGTGGATGTACCTGTGTTCCCACTGAAGCCTGGAACGTGGACGACTGTAATAGGGAGGTGTTTAAGAACAGCTGTGTGTGGAAGCAAAACCTTGGAATCAAGGGTGAAATGTGGATTGAGCTAGTCACACGATGCTATATTGGATGAACACAGGTACCCAAGTATTTTGGCAGGTGGATGCTGCCATACTTATCCGGGGCCTGAGGAGAAAACAGTCCCTCTCCCTTTGCCAGTGATGCTCCAGTAGGCTGAGTATGCAGCTACAATAAGAGTAAACAGTGAGTCCAGAGTAGAGGGTTGGGGAGTGGGGGACCTACTCAGTGACTCCACTCTTTGAAGTGACCAGGGGAGTGAGTGAGGAGAGGAGACAGAAGATGCAACCAAATGGTCTTCTTAGTCAAAAACAGTTTTGTTATCTATAGCTGGCTGTCAAGCCACCCCACGGCTGGGGCTTTCAATATGATAATAGATTATTTTTCTCACTTAAAATGAAGATAGATTGACAGCAGCAAGGTGGTGTGCCCTGTGCTCTCTCTGTTTGTTTCTGCCAGTCAGGAATTGAAGGTGAGGCCATCTCAAAGACTTTGTGAGCATCTCTAGCTCTATGTGGTCTCTCTGACATGGTAACTACAGAGCAGTGTGACTTCTTCCAGGGTAAAAGAAAGTCATCACAATGCCCAGGGACAAAGGGTCCTCTTTGCCTGGCTGAAGGAAGATGGGTCACAAAAACCCAAATATTTCTATCTCCAGGTTCAGGTTTCTTTTAATTTGAATCTTTATGTAAAATATATTATATCACGCCTCTCCCCACCTCTGCAATCTTCAACCCTCCCATTTTCCCCCTTACTCCCTCTCAAATTCATGAGCTCTTTCTTTTTATCCACTATTGTTACATATTTATACAAACGAATACATATATAAATACAGTCTACAGAGTCCATTTAGTATTGCCTGTATATATGTCTCAGGTCTGACCAGTTGGTATTGGATATCCCTGGGGAAGACTAATTCTCCTCTCAGCATTCCTTTATTTATTGCCTATATTGCTTCACCTAGGGTGAAGTCCATCAGATTTCCCCCTTCCATGATGGAATGACCTTGCTCAGGTCTTCTTTAGGTAGTCATCTCGTTGAAGTCTTATGGGTGAAGCTTCCCTGTCATTTCTAGGAGACACAGTCTTACAACCTTTTCTGCAGTCAGGTTTTTATGTAGCACTCTGGTACTTGTAGTCCTCGACAGGGGAACATATCTGTCAGGTTGCTCAACAGTGGTTGAGTACATCAGATGAATATATGAATGCATGCTCTTAGTTCAACCCCCACACAAGACAGTTTCTTGATTCCTATTAATCACCTAGCCAGTAAGTTTACTACAAGCGACAAATATACTGGGAACTGAACGAGAGTGCTTTAGTTTAATCTTAGAAGATGGGGAAGGAGCGTTTCAAGATGTATAAGAAGGATAAGCATTTTACTGGGGAAACTTTCTTATAAAGCAGAGATACTCGAAGTTAAAGTCTAAACACATAAATATATATACACATATTTAATTAATCCATAAAATCCATCAAAAATCAGTTTGGACACACATTTACCCATCTTCAAGCTGCTTTTTTTTTTGTTGAGTTTTGAAATACCATGGTGCTTTGGAGCTATTTTTGTGGTAATTAAAGTTGTTTTGAGAGATGGCAGGCTCTAAGTGTTTGAGAAATGAAATTGCATAGCCGTTAATTTGTGAGGCTTCTCATTATCTTCTTATTCAGACAGTTTAAAGTTCATTTCAGAATCATAAATAAAGAAGAGATGATGAGACCAGATATATAAACCAAGGCCCAGGCTCCATCCATTTAAGGAAATTATCTCCTGCACAGCTTTTTCATTGCCTAAATGGAGTCTTATAGATCAGCCTCACTTGTTTTTATTCCATTGGAATAATCAGACACATTTCTCATCAAGGTTATGTAACTTTAGTATGTGTAGAGCTATTTGACCAAAATTTCTGATCTATATAGACACAATATCTTGAACTGGAATGTTCCCCCACTCCCTTTGTTTCTATGACTTATGCATCCTTGAGAACTCTATTTGAGTAGCTGGATTACTTACTTGTGATGTATGTATTATTTTCTGGTTTCTTTCACTTGACATGAATGTAGTAATGGGGCTGCGGGGCTGCGTTCCCAGAACCCCGGCTAGCTTATGCCCGAAATAACAACACACAAACTGCATTCATCCAATCACTGCTTGGCCCTGTCTATCTAGCCTCTTCTAGGCTAATTCTCACATACCAACCCAGCCCATTTCCAATCATCCGCGTGTAGCACCCCAAGGTGCGCTCACCGGGAAGATTCCAGCCTATGTCCATCCTGGGTCGGACCTTCATCGCGTGTGTCTGCCAGGGAGCAGGGCATGGCGTCTCTGCTGAGGCGTTTGCTCCGGAGAGCAGAGCTGTGGAGTCTGAGCTCACTTCCTCTTCCTCCCAGCGTTCTGTTCTGTTTACTCCTCCCACCTATCCTCTAACCAATAAAATGGGCCAAGGCAGTTCCTTTATTAGCCAATGACCTTCCTCCATCACATGAAAGAAAATAATAATCCATTTAGATGTTGGGAGAATTTTTTACTTGAGGAGACATAAACAGCTACTCTCTCTTTGTAACAAACCAAAGTATGATCCAACAGTCTAACTTGACCAACCATGGAGTTCCTTTGACCTTTCCAGAGCATAGGTGATTAATGGTTACTTAGGAGTAGGGGCTCAAGAGACCTTGCCGTTCCCTGAGGATACATAAGGCAGCCAGTCAATGGCTGTTCAGAGAGAAGCATTTTCTTCAGTGGTATAGCTGCTTCAAAATTGCCTAGGCTTCTGTAACTAAAACCCCAACTTGTGCTGTAAATAACCTCTCACCTAGATTCCTGTCAGTAACCCTAATCAACTCATTGTTTCATCAAGCTAGACAGGGTGGAATTCTTTCTTTGGCTTGTCATTGATTCCTTGTGTGAGGTGAATAGACTTTTTTCATGTACCTTCCCCTCCCCAGGTAAAGTTAGTACAACACTCAGTAAGAAATTACTTCAGACTTGATGGCAGCAAATCTTAATGTTTCTGTGGTTCAGGATTCTGATGTAGATAAGCCACGTCCTTCTTTTTTTTTTTCTTCAGAAACTCTCCCAGACTGGCTGGCAGGTTCACTTCCTAGATTTCATTCAAGGCTATAGGTAGAATTTACCTTCTCATGGGCTATTGAATTGAAACATCATATCATAATGAGGTCAGAAGCCTTTTCCAGGTTCCTATTATGTGTGTCCCACTATAGAGATGCTCAGAAGATGGCATATGGCCTCATGGGAAGAAGAGAGAGGCAAGAAGGAGTACCCCAAGAAAGCCAGAAAAAGAGAACATGTCACCAAGACATGTGACTTTGTAAGACAATCTCAGAAGTGACAGTCCATCACTTCTGCCATATTTAGTTGATTACTTTCTTGTCCCTCTCCCACTTAAGTAAATATAACTATAATGACTATAGACAAGAGTGTAGCTGTCAATAGGTGAGGACCATTAGGAACCATGTCAGAAGTTGCCTAAAATAAATAATAAAAATTAAGAAAAATACAAAATGGATAACACAATATCTAAGAGTACAAAAATAAAACTTATCAGTGTGACTGACCTACTAATGGATGGATATGTAAGAGAGATGAAAAAAATCATGCCCAAATTCTTTTCTAAAATTTATTTTAACAATATTTGTGTGTGTATGCATATCTATGTGTGGACTGTGCACATGAGTACAGGTTACCAAAAAAGGCAGAATGGGACATCTGATTAGCCTATGGCTGGAGTTACAGGCAGTTGTCAGCCATTTACATAGATCAAACTAAGGTCTTTTGAAAGAGCAATATGTGCTCTAACCACCTTTAGCCCAAACTCAAATTCTCTAATACATTTTTCTTTAAAATGTATTATAGAACAACAACTATTTGATGTCATGTCTTATGATACACCCAAAATACTGTTGAGATGAGTAAAGATGTATTTATGAAGGCATTTACAGATTAATGAGGGTATAACACCCTACATATGATCAGTTATATCAAATTAATGAAGGAAAGAACCCGGAGTGGAAAAAAAGAATCAGTTAGGAAGTTTCATAATACAAATACTTTGTTAGCATTTTTTTGGAGTCCAGTGGTCCACTAGTATCAGCAAATTTTACTATGGCTTGTTGAATATTTGGAAGGATAGTGGGTCATGAGCAGGACAAGCAGAGATTGTTGAGAGGAAGAAGAACCTTTGGTTAGTTTAGATTTACGGAACTAAGATTTATTGCAGATCACAGGAATACATAGAAAAATCAAGACATAGTTGGAAAAGGAGCAAAAGGCAAAGGGAAGCTACATTTTTATCACTAGGAATGCAGCTGAAGCCCTTCATCTCTTGTTCCATGCATCTCTGTACCTCCAGGACCTGAGTGAATCAATGGACCACCCTTTTGTGGGTAGCGACCCTACCAGGCTATTCTAGAAATATTTGTCTTCCCTCACTCATGGAACAGTAGTAGAGGAAGGTGTTGACTTGGGGTCAACATCTAACATCAGCAGAGAGCCTGATGCACATAGCCATGATTTTAGGATCAGAGTGTGTGGCAGCAGTCAGAATTCTTCATGCTGATGAGGCAGTGTGCATGTGGGCATGCATGCTCGTGGATTCTAATTGCATTGTGTTTATTTTAATTATCTTATATTTTGCTTCTGCTGTCATCTCAGTTGCATTTTTCACAAACATACTTTCCATTTTCCTGACAGGAGTATGTACTTATTCCTGAGTCTAATTGTTTTTGGCATCTTGCAATTTTACATTCTTCAAAATACTGTCCATGAGATGCCATTTTCTAATGATTGATGAGTTTATTGTTCTGCCAAGTAATTGACACCTAGTTAGGTGCTTGGATTTATGTTTTTAGGTGTTGGATAATATGAAAAAAATAGTTTGGGATACTAGGGAGAAAGTATAGTTTGAGCAGTTGACAGAGCCCACACCCAAACCCAAGGCCTGTGTTGTAGTCCTCGTATCAAGTTGACTGAAAGAGCCAATAGATGAAATTATCATTTCAAGTTATTGACCAGTCTGCACTGTGTGAGAGCTGGGTGTGTGGCATTTGCAACAAGGAGGTGTGTGCTTCGCACCGTGGTTTTGTTAGCCTGCTGTCGAGTTGTGGGCTGATGGCAGTTCCGCTGAGTAAGGACAGAGCTCACAAGGGAATGCTAGTTTTACCTTTCCCCTCTCCTTCTGCACTACCAAGTTCAGGCTTTTGTATCTAGTGACAAAGGAGGAAGTAAGTCTCCGAACTAGGAGACAGTGCTTCTAAGTTACAGAGTTAGTCTCGATAAGTGGCTGATTCTATATGTGTTATTGAAAACACCAACCAGAACCTACTACCATGACCCTTTCTAAGGTCTATGTCATTATTTCGTCCCACAGCTTCCTGAGTTTGGCCTTTTATGACATAAGATCCAGTTTCTCCTCTCCACGGATTGACAGGGCCTGTTCTCCTCTTGGACTGCTCAGATGACAGCTTACTTTAAATTTGAATGTAAAACAAGCCTTTAATTTTCAGCAGTTTCTGGAATTGAGATGAGTTATTTCCACCTTCTGGTTCTGAAAATACGGTGCCCCTTCCTTTCCTGCAGAGCAGTTTTTATAGTGACATGGTCTGGTGGTTGATTTCCGAGTCACAACAGCAGCATGTATACAATTGCACTTTAATTATGTGCTTATATAGCCATCTTTCTCACTACATTGGCAACTCCCTCCAGGCTGGAGTCCCATGTCACTCATTTCTGTATTGAAATGCATATAACAGCGCCTACTAGCAAATTGGCAGCAAATGCATGTCCCCACGAACTTTCTCATTCAGTCACTCATGCTCATGGTTTTTAACCACCTTCCATTTTTTCTTTCTTTTAAAAATGTTTATTCAATCTAAGTGATGTGTGTGTGTGCGTGCGCGTGCGAGAGAGAGCCTGTGTGTGTGTGTGTGTGTGTGTGTGTAATTTTTTTCATCCTTGTGCATATGGAGGACAAGAACCAGAGGTCAAGACTGGTGTCTTCCTTTAGGGCTCCGACATTATGTTTTTTGAGACAGCATCTCTCACTAAACCTGGAACTCTTCCTTTTAGCTATGCTGGCTGGTCAGCAAGCCTATTGTGATCCAGCTGTCTCTGCTCCCAGTCCCCCAGCACTGGGGTAATAGGTGTGTATGCCAATGTCTGGCTTTTAAATGATTTCTGGGGATTCCAGTTCAGTCTCTCATGCTTGATCAGAAAGCATTTTAACCATGCCAGTCAGTGGTGACACACACCTTTAATCCCAGCACTCGGGAGGCAGATCTCTGTGAGTTCGAGGCTAGCCTGGTTTATAAGAACTAGTTCTAGGACAGTCTCCAAAGCTACAGTGAAACCCTGTCTTGAAAACAAAATAAAAATAAAAAAACCAAAAAGAAAAGAATGCATTTTAACTAATGAACAATCTTCCCAGCCTTGAGAGTTTTCTTTTTTTTCTTTTCTTTTCTTTCTTTCTTTTTTTTAAATTAGGAAACCAATACAAAAAATTCTCAGGAAAACTGTCAGTGAATGATATGAAACTCCTCCCTCCTCAGAGCTGCATGTCGTGCTGGAAGCTGAAGGGACAGGTATTATGTTAGCAGACCAGTGCTCAGTGAGCATGTTCTCATCTGTTTTCGGCTCATTTCATGCCAGCTTCAGGCTTACCTGCCCATACACTCTGTCCTTGGCTGCAAAACAGGGCGCAAAGTCTTCCTGTACTCCCTGCTTTCTGTGTTTTCCATGAACGTGATTTGTGCACAGAGCTTAAGCCTTCCAATTCGTACTCTTGCTGAGAGAACGAAGCTGTAAAATAGCTCGACCTTCCAGACATGATTTGTTCCGGTCCAGGCTCTTCTTTTCAGTCATCCTTGGCTAGACGTCTAATTTTGGTACGTGCCCTTTTTCGTATCTGAATTCATCAAATGACTTTATTATTCATTTCCCACTTTGATCAGGGAAGCTCTGAAATGTTTAAGGCTTACAAAATGGAAGCATGATAAAATATCACATGTCACAAATACACTCAAATTAGTACATGTGATTTGGAAGCATATCAGCACATTAGAGAACTTCATTTTGGTCCTGTCTGGTTTTAGAAGGCCAAACACATTAATAAAATGCCTGCAAATATTTCTTTTTCTTTTTTCTTTTCTTCTCAGGATAATGTGAGGGTCTGAATCTTGAACTTGGGTGAAGAACTGAGGTCCGTCGTCTCTTGTCTACAGTTTTGAAATTCTCTAAGTGCTGATGAGTCAAAGTCATTTGTAACTTATTAAGAAAATTTCAAATGAGCTGAATGAACTTAATTATACTCTTTCTTTAAAATATTTTGAATGAATGTTTTGTGGGAAAATATTAATATTTGATTACTGCATGCTGTTCCAAACCCTGTGGCAATTGCTATTTGATATACATGGACTGTATTCTTTATGATTTGCCAAAATGTGAAAAAGTCTGTTTTAAAACATATTCAGTACTAAGTTCACAGAATAGGTCCCTGGGGTGTTAGTATTCAATATAAGCATTTGTGTGGACTTTGTTCCCTAAAGTGTTGGTTTTATATACAAATATTTATGTGAAATCAAATTTCACCATCTTTATACTGTTTTCAAACATTATTCAAAATAATTTAAGTCTGAAGTCATGCCATATCTGGTTGAAAACTAATATGAGTAGACTAGAGAGATGTCTCAGTGGGGAAAAGCAGTTATTACATAAGCATGTGAACCTCAATTCATATAATATAACCCATGTAAAAAAAGCTAGGCATGGTTATATGTGTGCCTGTAACCCCAGTACCGCAGCAGACAGACACAGGAGGATTCCTAGGTCTTGCTGGCTGTTAGCCTAACTCCAAGTTCAGTGGGAGACCCTGTCTCAAAGGAATAGAGTGGAGAGTGATATAGGAGGATACTAGGCATCATCCTCTGGCATTTACAGTTGTGCACGCCCACATGCATGCAAACACACATAACACATTTTCACACATAAATACAATATCAGTAAAGACATAAATTAATATGGAAGAAAAAGAACAGGTATAAAGAACTTTGAAAATTTTCAATATTTACTATATTCCCAACCTTAAAAGTTTGTCTACCAGTTTCATGGCTATTGACAAAATGGACAAGACTCTTAGGTCCTATCATCCAATGACAATGAGCAGTTAATTAGTTCTGTGTTCATATCAGGATCCCCCTTGCTTTTCAAGTACCATGGGAAAATGTAAAGTGGCCTGGAGGGATGTCATGAAGCCTTCACTTTGCAGCACAGTTGGGGAAGTCTGTATTTAGGAAACGCGAATCTTTTGTACTGGGCATCAAGCAAATATGAATATCTTGCCTTGTGGAGAGACATTGTCTTTATTATTTTGACTGTTAAAAAACTGCCTTCTGCTTTGAAGAGAGACGTTGTTTTTGTCATATAAGACAACTCGCTGCCCATCAAACTGCCTTCTAAACATTAGTATTTATTGCCATGGATTAGTGTTCATATCAGCTTTGGTCAGAGAAGTCTTTTTACTGTAATGGACAGCAGCCAATGCAGAGACTCACAATTGATCAAAGTGTTGAGAACACTCAGCCCGAATAAAGACACTCATATCTCCATCTCCAAGAGTTAAGGAACATTGTGGAAGAGAGGGACAGAAGAATGCAAGAGCTGGAGACATGGGTGGAGTGCTGTGGAACACTGTCATCCTGATAGCATGTGACCGCTCCACTCTCGAATTCTGGGCAGTTGTGATTACTTGAGCAACAGCTGCATGACATTGGGGCTACTGGCATTCTGTCATGGAGTCAAGAAACTCTGGAGGAATCGCTCCTACTTGAGGACTTATAGGCGCTTAAGAGTTGCTGGGGAAGTGGGGGGGGGTTCAAGAGGTCCCATCTAGTCCTGAGGATCTATAAGTAGTTAATGGTCGCTGGGAGAGGGAGGTGTATTTCCTCTAGTGGTGTAGACTCTTGTAAGCTGTCCCTGCTACTGCAAATAACCTCCAACCCAAAGTCTTATAGGTAACTCCAATTAAAGTCATTTGTTGCTACCAAATGAATGAATGACTAAATAAGAATAATCTTAATTCAAAAAATAATAAAACAACAGAAAAGAGTGCTTGTTATGCAAGCATCTTTGTAAGAACAGGATATAAACAAAATCAGTCCCGTGGAGAATTGTCTTCTCACAGGAGTAGGAGGCAAAACATAAATTGACTATTATATACATGTATTATATTATTGCATATTTATATAATACAATTTAAATATATAACATAGTATGTAACACAATATGTTATAATATTATATATTATAACATATTGTGTTACATACTATATATTTCATAAACATATACATAAACTGTGCAATGATACTTTGAGATACAGTCCACTTTAGAATCATTTTTTTCTATTTTCCATAGATAACCAGCTAAAAATAGAAGTTACAACAAAGTGCTGTGACATTCTTCATATAAATCACATCAGGAAGGTCCAAGAACATGGTGCTGACTAATCCCTCTCTTGCATCTTTTCTTCAGATGTCTGGGATCTAGTGAGCATGACTAGCGACTTGCTCAGTTGGTGGCAAGTTTGATATCATTAATTCAGACCTCTACACGTTTAGCCACTGCTGCCTTATTCACTTTCCATTGCCATGACAACATATCCAAGAAAACGTAGGAGGAAGACGGATTTGAGTTCCCGCCTTGGCATCTCTCAGTGGCTTGTGATTCAGGATATGTAAGCTAAATAAACCCTTTCACACCCGAGGCGCTTTTGGTCATTGGCTTCATCACAGCAACAGTGACCCTAACTAAGAGAGCTGCCTACTGAAGGCTAAGTCTTTAACACACGAACCTTTCGGGGGAGATACTTTATATTCAAACCACAGCAACTGTCAGTTGGGCAAGTGAGGAATAGTGAGGAATGCTAGAAATGACCTCCGGGCTTATAGTCTTAGGAGAACACAATACAGCTGATATACATAATGCACATAAATATATAATAGTAATGTGCATCAAATATATATAATGCATACATGACTGAGATGGAGGCACAGGATGCTTCATTTCTGTGTGAGGCATTTGATTCACATAAGTAGTAATCAAGCTGTCAAAAAAGGGAAATCTTGAAAATAATATCAATGTGTTTTCAGAAAATATATGTTTTTAAAGTGTATGGGCCTTATTAAAACATAAATATGTTCTTATTCTAAAAGCAGAAGTGTCGAAGCTAGAGCATGGATGTTTTATCCTCATACACCCAGCCCCAACCCCTCTCCAATATTTCATTTGCCTCCCAGGGGGTGATTGGTGTGAACAGTTTGTTGTGTATTCTTCCAGGCTGGCTTCTATAAATTTACATATATTAATATGTAAAAGTCCAAATATAGTTTTAAAAATCATAAATGGGATTATCCTGTGAAAAGTCTTCCATATTCTCCTCTTTTTCCTTCAAAGTTTCTTGAAGGTATTTCAACTTCAGTATACATGAAATTGTTTCCATTTGGAAATATGTTGCACAAAATCCAAGGGACAGATATTTCATATTTGGTTTTTTGTTTGTTTGTTTGTTTTCATAAGATGTGTTTCTCTGTGTAGCTTTAAAGCCTTTCCTGGACCTCGTTCTGTAGACCAGACTGGCCTCAAACTCATAGAGATCCACCTGCCTCTGCCTCCTGAGTGCTGGGATTAAAGGTGTGCGCCACTGCCACCCAACTGGATATATCATATGTGAAACAGACAATCTAAGCTTATCTTTCAGGGGTGGTAAGAATCTTTTTATAGTTATTCTGGACAGATGTCCTGACTTCATTCTGTACCAAATAAGCTTCATAGACTAGCTCCTGTCCATTTGGGTCTATAATCTAATATTACTTGGACACAATTATGTATCATTGATTCACACTGGCAACTTTTCTTTTAAGGTTATAATTTAATTACATTTCTTCCTTCCCTTTCCTCCCTCAAAAGCCCTCCTATATTCCCCTCCCAACTCTCCTTCAAATTCATGCCCTCTTTTTTCCATTAATTGTTATTGCATGTATATATGTATATACATATGTAGCCCTAAATATAACCTCTTCAGTCTGTATAGTGCTACCTGTATGTATGTTTTGGGGATTGACCATTTGACACTAAACAACCAACTGGCATGCTCTTCACTGTGGAATGCCTCCTGACCCATTCCCAGCTTTCCTCAGTTGCCTGAAGTTTTTTGAGTCTTTCTGAGTTTTCCTCTTTCCAGTGTGTCATGTTCATTGGTGTCATCTGTGTTCAACTCACATTTAGGCGCTCATGCTGGTGAGAATTTATGGATGTATCTTCCAATATTGTGAGGAGACATTGTCTCAGAGAAAAAGCTCTGATCTTCTGGCTCTCACAATCTTTCTGCTTCCTCTTCTGCTATGCTCTCTGAGCCTTAGGTGCCAGAGTGTTTTGTAGATGTATTCATTGGGACAGGGTGAGATGGTGCTTCAAAACTCTTCATTTTGATCAGCTGTGGTTTTCTGGAGTGGTCTTCATCTGTATGCACACTGCTTATATACTAATAGCAAAGTTTGAGACCTTTTGTTACCAAATGTATTCTTGTAATTGTAGAGGAATGGAGCTTAATGAAGAATAGGAAGGATACTTGTGAAGCCTCAAAGTATCTCTTCATCAATTATTTATTAGTCACAAAAGGAAAGTTTAGACAGTAAGGAGAAATAAGCTCTCATCAAATGATCAAAATTAATATCACTGATACAGTTAAATGAGTTTCTTATGCCCACAGTTTTGAAACCCTGAGAAAGACACAAAATCCTCTATGTAGTGTTCGGGCCAGATAGCTGTTACTTGGTAAGATCACAAAGAAACATAAGCTAAATTTGTATGAAGTGACACTGTTTAAAATAAATGACCCATGTGCTTTGAAAATAATGAAATAAAAATATTGATGAAAGGCAGACAGATACACAAAACAGGCTTAGGAACTGTTCCAAGTCAGTGTAGTCTAAATATACATGATAACTCAACACAGTGTAACCCTGGACAGAATCTTGTATTAGAGAAAATACTTTAATGTACATTGCCAAAACTAAAACAATAACAAAATATGGTCTGGTTACTATATCCATGCTAAAATTCCAACTTTCAGTGACTGTACTGTACTGTGGCCATATGAGGTTGTATGTGGAGAAAATATAGGTTGTCCTGGGAAGAACAGGAAATACACATCAAAGAATTGAGGAAGAAATAAGCCTATTGGCTGCAAATGGTTCAGGACAAACGTGTGTGTTCTCTGTCAAGGGGCTGAGTAGTGAATAAGTCCTGACTGAATGTATTTTCTCCTGACATGAGCATGACTATGTCAAGGACCCCAGTGCCTCAGACACATAGAAATGGCAAAGCCTTCTCTGGGTAAGGCTCAGGGTAAGTGAAGTCTTCCACTGTTCTATTTCCAACCTGAGATTGCTCCTCTACAGAGATACCCTACCCAGATTAGCTAAAGCTGCCTCTTTGCTCTGTTGTGTATATTAACCCATCCCCTTCTTCAGTTGTATACAACCTTCTTCATTCAGATGTATAAAATAAACATGCTGAGTTTCCCAGCTGCCCCTCATGCATCTCAATCAGACCACAAATCCCACCCAACTCCAGCTTTTCTGTACGTGTGTCTGTCTGTCCTTTCTTATCACCCTGATTAGGTCAACCCTAAAGCTGTGCGGGCCGAGGCACCTGTGTGTGTACTGATAGACTATGGTAAGGCAAAGGTAGCAGGTTCTTAAACATCAGTGGGTATAGACATGAATTATTACACATGTGTAAATTCTTCCAGCCACATTTGCAAATTAAGTTTTTTAAGATTGAGATAACTTCAACTGGATCCAAGAACATGGAAAGACCCAGAGTACATAAGTTATAGATTTGGGTGATGCAAAGCCCTGTTCAAACAATTGCCTGAAGTGGGTTCTGCTGGTAGGACTTTGGGGAGATGGTGATTTTTAAATAGATTCTCTAGAGATAGTTCACACTCTTGTCTATAATCTAAAATAATCTTGATGTAACCATATATCAATAATGCACCCCAATTCGGAACTGCCCAAACACTTCAGTTTCCAAAATGCAAGTAGTTGAATACCAGATAATTTAAAGAGGTTGGAGAGAACTAATATTCCAATATGTTTTGAGATTTTATTTATTTATATATTATGTGTATGAAGGTTTGGCTGCACATATGTCTGAGCATCACATGCATACAGTACCCATGGAAACCAGAAGAGGGCATCAGATCCCCTCTGGGACCAGGACTCCTTTTCCCTTCCCCTTTCTCTTCTTCTCCCCTCTCCCTTCTGCTTTCTCTCCTTCTCCTCTCTGTCCTTGTCCTTACAGAAGATTGTGAGTCACTACGTGAGTGTTGAGAAATGAACCCTGGACTGGAACTTTAAAGTGGCAAGTTGTTACTTTAATAAAACATCATCTTGCATCAAGTGTGCCCCACTAATTCTTCTCCTGAGGCACTTCATTAAGTTGTGCTCTGGCAGAGAAACTTGCCCTTGCGTTTCATTTTTCACTTTGTGTAAAGCAGATGCAGTTAGTGAACAATAGAGCGTGCCTTAAGTTTGGAAATACATAAAAACAAATTATTTTTAAAAGATCAATAATCTCTCTTTTCTATCTCTGGATTGCTCCAAGAAACTGGCATAACAATTCTTTTAATGGATTTCTTGAGATATAATTCACATACATACATTTATCTGTTCAAAAGTATACAATTCAATAGTTTTTAATATATTCCCAGAGGTACAACGACGACCACAATCCAATCTTAGAGCATTTTCATCACCCCCTAAAGAAACCCTGAACCCATTAGTGCAAATCCCTATTCTCTTTTCTCCCCTTTGCCCAAGGCAGCTACTAATCTACTTTCCACATCTCTGGATTTGTGTATTTAGGACGTTCCATATAAATGAGACCCAACAATCTGTGGGCTTTGTGTCTTGCTCCTTTTGGAATTTAGCATGATGTTTTCAGGTTCATTTAGCTGTAGCATGTGCCAACCACTCATTTCTTTTTATGGCAGGATTATATTCGATCATATGAGCAGAATTTTGCTTTAGGCAACAACATTTTGTTTATCCATTTATCACATAATGGACATTGAGTTGTTTCTATTTTGTTGCTAGACAGTGGTTCTCAACCTATGGGTCGAGACCCCTTTGGTGGTCCAATGAGCCTTTCACAGGGGGGAACCTAAGAACATCAGAAAACACAGATATTTACATTTTGATTCACGACAATATTAAAGTTACAGTTATGAAGTGACAATGAAATAATTTTATGGTTGGGAGTCACTATCACATGAGGAATTGTATTAAAGGGTTGCAGCATTAGGAAGGTTGAGAACCACTGTGCTAAAATAGGCAGCTATGGGTGATGCTGTGAACATATTTGCATGCATATATTTTTAATTAGATTTTTAAAAAAATACCAATCCAAATTCTCACTCCCTCTCCTCCTCCCATTCCTTCCACACACCCTCCCACTCCACCCCCTCTAACCCTAAGAGAGGGTAAGGCATATTGCTTTGTGAAAGGTCCAAGGCTCTCCCTACTACATTTTGCATGTATATTTTAACATTAACATCCCTTGCATGTATTCTGCACACATATGCAAACATAGATAGCTAGATGACTGACTGATAGACAGACAGATAAGAAAAGGCTAATAGTGGAACAACTGGATCATATGTTGATTCTATTTAGACTCTTTCTCACTGTGGCAGCATCTTTACGTCTCCACCCACAACGTTTCAGGGTCCCAATAATTATTTATATGATTATTATAACCATGGGTATAAAGTGGAATTTCATTGTAATTTGGATTTGCATTTCCTGAATGGCTAATGATGTTGACCTTGTTTTCATATGCTTGCCAGCTATTTTAATATCCCCTTTGGAGAAGCAGCTACTGAAATCATTTGTCAATCTTTTAATTGGGTTATCTTTTTATACATGGTTTATATAAATTTATATATCTCCCACCCATGTTCCTTACTAGATATGGAAGTGAAAATTGAAAATAGCAATTTACACAGGATGACTTTATTGGACTGCCCTTTTTCCACTTAAAATTTTTCTTGGATGTATTTCAATTTTAGTTCCAGTCTCAATTAAAAAAAAAAGAAACTTTCCAAGTAAAGTTATCTCTTGATGTCCTTAAGGTGTTAGTTCCATTATCCCCCACAGACATAAAAATTTATGGATGTTGAAGTCCCTTACATAAAATTGTGTTCCATTTGCATATAACCTATGCACAGCCTCTTGTACCCTTTAAATCATCCTTAGATGACTTATAATACCTACAATAATGTAAGGTTATGCAAATAGTTGTTATACTATGTTGTTTAGAAAATAATGACAAGAAAGAAACCTGGATATACTCAAGACAAGCAATATTTTTTCTGAATGCTTAAATTCAGTGTATAATTTATATAATTATAATCAGTGTATCTTGATTATATATTCACCACTCATTCCCTCCTTCCAACTCCTCCTGAGCCCACTGCAACACATCTTTCCCAGCTTCATGTTCTCTCCGTCTTTTCTGGTAACACGTTGAGTCTAATCAATGCTGTCTGCATGTATGTTTGTGGAATCATCACATGGGACACCTATTAGTGGTCATCTTCCATAAAGAAAAGTGACTCTCGCTCCCCCAGCAGCTTTCAACTGTCCATAGTGCCTGAGCTCGAGTGGGGGCCTCAGAAACCCCTCCTTGTTCTATTTTAGAATTTTTAACTGGCTTGATCTTTTACAGAGCGTGTTACAGGTAACCACAGCTGTTGTAAGTTCATGTGTGCAAGAGTCATAGCACATCCAGAGAACAGCATTTCCTGGCATCCTCTTTATCAGCCAGCTCCTTCATTCTTTCCATGCTCTCTTCTGGACTGGTCCCTGAGCCTTGAGGTGGAGGAATTTATGTATGTTTCTCCTCTAGAGCTGAGCACTCAGAGGTCACTTATTCTCAGCACTTTATCCATTTATGAATCTCTGCACTAATTGCTGCCTGTTGCAAAAAAGAAATTCCTTGGAAAAAGATTGAGAGCAATACTGATCTACGGATGTAAATACAAATAGTTTTGAGGCGGTTTGGCATGATGACCATTCAGCCCCACAATTATAGGCTTCTCTCTAGGGCTTAAGATCTTCACAGCCACGAGGTTTTGACCATGTTCACAGTGCCAGACATGAATTTCTTCCTGTGTAGCAGGTCTCAAGACAAATAAAGTAGCAGTCAGTTATCCCTATAAACAGTCTTGCCACTATCACGTCACTGGGAACTTCTTGTCTGACATGTTGCTGTTGTAGTCTGGCATTGGGTAAGACCATTGATGTCATTTCCCCCTCACAGCCTTCAGTGCTATGAAAAGTAAGATACTGGATTACTTGACTCTAAGAATGTGGGACATGTAAGGACATGAAGGACTGACTTTATTTTATCAAATAATTTTACAGTTATTTTGTGTGTATACATATGTATATAGATGCTCACAAGGACAACTTTCTGGACTTGGCTATCCCCATCTACCATGTGGGTCCCAGGGATCAGACTCAAGTAGCCAGGTTCAAGCCTTTGTCCACTGAGCCATCTTGGAATCTATGTATGTGTTACCATATTAAATATAGACTATGTATGCCACTGTTTAAAAATTCCTTAATAATTGCCACCTAAATGAGGCCTTCTGTTCATAAATATTTCAAGGCACATTCTAAACCATACTCTTAGCTAAAGCTAAGCTGCTGTAACAAAATGACCTCAATATAATAGCTAAAACACAACCTGCTTATTTCTCTTTCACTTAAGACTGTTGAAATGGAGAGTTGTTTTAGTACTGTAGGCTAACTTCTCAAACCATTTCCATATCTGAGAGACAGAATACAATAAAATGCTTATTTCTTACTCATATCTTCTACCACCTAAATGATTAGATAAATGGCCTTCCTTGTGATCATTTAGGGATCCAAGATTTTTATTTCTATCTGAGTGACATGTTACCATGAACTTGGAGAGAATTAATAAATTTTGGTGAGGTGGGGGAGCACTAGTTGCTTCTAAGGGATCCATTGTGGTATCATGTATCTAGAACCATAATATGGAAAGGGATTTGAAAGAGACAAAGCTGGAAAGGCAAAGAGAAGCCACAGAACCTTGACTACTACATTAAGGACTATAGCAGTTTGGTTCTAGAATGTCTCCTGCAGGCCTTTGCAATTGTTAGGCTTGGTCCCAGCTTGCTTGCTGTGGGAGTTTCTGTCCTGCCTGGTTCCTGCAGTCCTTAAATCCCAAAGAAATCACATCGAAGTCTACACTAACTATAATTGATTGGTCCATTAGCTCAGGCTCCTTATTAACTCTTATAACTTATATAGCCTATTATTCTAGTATATGTTAGCCATGTGGCTCAGTACCTTTTTTCAACAAGGCAGTCACATCTTGCTTCTTCTGTGGCGGGCTCACAACTGCAGAAAAAGCTGCTTTCTTCTTTCCAGAATACTCTTGTTCTCACTGACCCACCTCTACTTCCTGTCTGATTGTCCTGCCTACTTCCTGCCTGGCTACTGGACAATCAGTATTAATTTAAAATATAATTGACAGAATACAAACCACTGTCCCCTAGCATTTGCTGTTATGAAAACTGGTCAATATTTTAAGAGGTGGGGCCTACCAGGAGATCATCAGGTCATTGTGGGTATGCCCTCAAGGGAGGTTGAGGGACCCCACTCTCTTATATTTCTCTTTGCTTCCCAGCTTGCCAGGAGGCGAGGAGATTTTGCTGTAATGTGCACTGCTACCCTGGCATGTCTCACAGACCCATGCTAATCTCCATGTTTGTTATAGTGACAGAATGCTAATGTATATTAGTAGGATGGTCATATCATGAATATGATAGCTTAGTAAGTGAGATGAACACAAGTCCATTTACGGGGAAAAGGTTAAAGAATTCTAGGGCTGTAACAAACACATAGAGAATTTTGGGAAGAAGTATTTATCCAGACAAAGTTAATGGCTTACATCAAGTTAGCATGAATAAAAATGGAAATAATCAATGAATCTGGGAGGAAATATCCTTAGGACTTGTAGACTGATGACTTAGCAAGGGCTCGTAAGGATGCAGGTGGGGACTATGATGACCTCCTTGGCAACCGTTCTCAGATACAGTGAACCTAAATGAAAAAAGTTGGGGAGTTGTCCTAGGTGTGTGTGGGGAGATAATAAATTCAGGTTTGGCTTTATTGACTCATGTCACTCTGAGGTTTTCTAATGAAAACCTCAATTTACTTGGTCTTTGGAGAAAGATACACGTGTTTTAGAAGAGAGAGGTCTACACTAGACATGAAGCACACCCCATTCTGCTATATATTAATAGCAAATAGAGTATGAGAATCACCCTAACAGTATCAAGTAGAAAGGATAATATGTAGAATGAAGAGATAGTAGATCCAGGACAGATTCTGCATCAGACTTTGTATTGATTTGTGTCAATTTTCATCCTAGAAAACAAAAGACTGCAAACTAGGCGTGGAAGAGTGCATGGAGAATCTAGTGTAGTATTAAAAAATTTTGATAACAGAGAAGCCAAGGAAAGAGATGTTTTCTATAAGGACTCTAACCAATTGCATGTCACGTAAGACAAAGGCCATCCATCACCTGAACTAACCCACAGTGATTTAACAAGGTTGAGTTTGGACATGTTGATGGGAGGTTACATTGGTCATACTGACAGGAATGTGAAGGTTGTAAAGTAGACCCCGAGTGTAAACTACTCTCTTGGAAAGTCAGGTTTTAAAGAAGGTGACATAAAAGTGTAAGAGCTTAGCAGAATGTAAAACTGAAGAACTTTGTGGTGTTTTTTTTTCTCAACCTGATACTAGCTAGTGTCATCTGAGAAGAGGAACCTCAATTGAGAAACTGGCTCCATAAGATTGACCCGTAGGCAAGTGTGTGGAGTATACTTTTCTTGATTAATGATTGATATGAGGGACTCAGTCCACTGTGCATGGTTCCCATGGGTAGGTGGAAGCAAACTGGCAAGCCAGTCAATAATATTCCTGCGTGGTTTCTGCTTCAGTTTCTGGCTCCAGGTTTCTGCTTTGAGTTCCTGCCCTGACATCCCTCAGTGATTGATTACTACCTGTGAGTGGAAACAAACTAGAGCCTTTCCTCCCTACGCTGCTTTTGGTGAGTGTTTTATCACAGTAACAAAGACCTAACTAAGACACACAGGGGGAAGCCTACCCATGATCCCCATGGGGAATGAAGCTGGATAAAGATAAAGGTGACAAAGGGACAGAATTATCAGAACTAGGAAAGGAATTAAGAGCTTCCACGGATGGGATTAGTTTTGAATATGAGTTATCTTTCCAATAAGTCATTCTCTTTATGAATGACTGTAAATATTAGAGCTATGTTTTAGACTGAGATGAACTATGTTTTCTTATAACTGCTTCCACAACTCTTACATACCTTGCTTACATCCTTGCTTCCTCTTTGGTTTCTTTTATAAATATCCATAGTTCCTTCAAACATTTTTCATATGATTTCATCTCAAAGTTTTGTGTGAGCAATGTTTAGCTTAAAGTGTCAAGGCCAGAACTGCCAAAAATTTTCCAGATGTAGCTTGGCATCTGCAGTACCAATCCTACTGTTTATATTTTCTCTCATGATCTAGGCACTGTGTAATAACTACTGGTCTACAAATGGCATTATGAACCTTTAAAAAAAACCCACATTCTGCAAACATTATGTACTGTGTTTATAAACAATGAACTCCCCCCAAGTCTTGTTATAGGGAGTGTTCTTAAACCAGCATTCACATGTTAAATCTTAGTCTCCTAACAGACTTAACTGAAAGGTGACTTTGAGACCTGGGTCTAGTGCTTTCCATTGCTAGTGTCAGCTTGTTATCTTAAGTTGTCATCCCATGGGGTAGAAAGTAAAGTCTCACATTCAACGTATCTATTGTGCCTTCCAATCAGTGCTTTAGACTTCAACATACACAGTGCTGCTCAGAGAGACGGAGTTCTAAGAAGGCTCCCATGAGTCTCCCATCCTAATGAGGACATTTGAAGTAGGATGAAGAAACAAACAAGAGTGACCTCTAAACTGATTACACATTGGTTGGAACCGTCCAGCCTCGAAGAACTGGATTCTGCCAACAACCTGGATGAGTTGGGAAGATGTCCTCAAGTCTCAAAGCCAGAGCGCATCATGATCTCGATTGCAGAGGACCCAGAGAAGGAACTTCAGCAGTTTTGAACTTATAAATGTGTCATTCTAAGCCCCTGTTCATGGTTGGCTGTTAATATACATAGAAAATGGAAGCACATGTATTCGGCTTTACTCTTTGTGTTTTTAGTAAGCTTGTTGGATGGTGTGGATCACACAGGGAGACAGCCCCATTCATTTGCACTTCCCATTTGCACTTCTAACCTGTGGCTTCCTTCTCGCTTTGGAGTGCCTCACCCACGGAGGCTAATGAACTTTGCTCGGTGAGAGGCAGAGCACATCATTATCGTGTAGCACGCAGCAGCGGTTTCTGAGCTAGAAGAAAACTACCTTCATGAAAACAGGACGTACTGAAAAACGGTACCATCTAGGCTGCATACTCTTGTGGTGCTTATTAATAGCCTTGCTGATTCATTCTGTGACATGGCATCTGAATCACGCATTAGTGTACTATAGCTGTCAGCGTGAGTGATTTATTTGCCTCAGGATAAAGAATGTTAATATTCTGGGCACACTTAGGACTCTTGACTAAGAAGCCAACCCTGTCTTCTCATTATTACTTGGTGGGTGTAAAGACTTTCATTAAAATTCCACTTCCTCTAATGTGGTCACCTTGGCATGTTTTTTCGAATGACTTCAGTGCTTGGGGAGGATTGGATTTTGCAAATAAATAACACTGAAGGCAGCCTGCAATTGAATATGGCATACTCTGTAGCATCTCACTGGTTTGTTTTATTTCAATCTGAACAGAGAGGGAGCTTTGGCTGGGGGTGCTGATGAGCTTCTGTGAGTTTCTGTGACTAATGATATTCATCAACACCAACCTTCCCTGCAGTTGGATAGTATACTATCTGGGTATAGACTCCACAATGGTGAAGGAGAGGAACAGAATGCAAGGCACCTCATTTCTTTTTTTGAGATTGATTTTTTTTTTATTATTTTAAGTTATGTGTGTGTTCATGAGAGGGTAAGGGCATGTGTGCGCAGTGCCAGTAGAGAACAGAAGAGGGTGTGGATCCTCTCCTATGGGGGATGGGAGCTGAACTCTAGACTTCTGCAGGAGCAGCAGGTGCTCGTAACCACCAAGCCATCTCTCCAGCCCCCAAGCCATCCCCATCTCATTCTCCAGATAGTTAGGAATAAGTTGAGAATCCAAGAGACTGTATGGATTCTGGATTGGCTAATGGACAAGTGGGTGGATGTTTTCATTTTATAGGAAGAATTTGCTATTAGAGATGTTTTCAGACAATAGCTATGGATCTGGCATAAGCAAGAGTTTTCAGCCTCAGGGACACTGATTTTAGGGCCAAATAATTCTTTAGTTTTTAATCGGGGAAAATGACTATCCTGTGCACTGGTGGGTGCTCAGTAGCACTCTGGTCCTCTAGTCATTAAGCATCAAAGCTATGACACCCCAGATGCCACTCTGCATTGTCTGATGTCCTTGATGGTAACTGAAAAGCTGGAATAATCTCTGCTTGAGAACCACTGATCTAAATCAAGTAAACAAACACTTTTTGTTCAGTTGTCCTCTTCTCGTTACCTTAACTTTCTCAACTCAGTTTACCCGAAATGGATTAAGCACTTGCCATGACTAAACGCCCCAAACTTTGACTCATACTTGTGGTTTATATCACCCACATCTCCCTCAAAAATTTGTACTCATAGTGCTTATTGTTTAAGAAGTCAAGAATACATTTTTGTTTATTTATGTCCTAATTTATGGGCTTTAGGGTGTGTGGGCATGTGTGTGTGATAACACATGTAGAGGTCAGAGGCTAGTAGGGTTCTGAGCATTGAACTCAGGCTATCTGGCTTGGTGGTAAGTGTTTTTTTTACCCACTGAGCCATCTCACAAGCCTCAAGGGGATATTTTATAAGTTAAACTTATTATAATATTTCCCACCTGACTTAAGGTGTGGTTGCACATAGCTATAACTTCAGAAATTGGGAGGTGGTGGGAGGTCAGGAATTTAAAGCCAACCTTGCCTAAATAGCAAGCTCAAGGCTACAGGAGTAACCTGTTTCAATAAGAAAACAAACGAAAATTCTTCTCCATTTTTCTTCATTTCTTATTCGAATGTGAATTTATCTAATAATGCAGAAATTCAAATCAACTATTACTAAAAACTAAAGTCACATTGAAGACGAAGAAGGAAATGGGCCAGGCCGAGCTTTCTTTCTGATGTATTTGCTCGCACTTTCGCAGAATGTACTCTCTTAATGAAATCCCCCAACAATGACCAAGCTCATTTCAACCTCTGTACGGAAGAAATGTGATCAGAAGCATATTTGCTCAAGAATTGTTATCCTACCCAAAATCCCCCTATGAAGTTTGATGGTCTTTGAGCCAATTCGTTTCTAACCATAACAGGGAAGTGTCTCAGATATGAGTCAAACACTTGAGCGAGAGAAGGCTGTTCTAACATTTGCAAGCAGATCTGCAATATCATCCGTTTGCTCATGGCTATTCAGTTAATCGGTTGGCAGAAGATCCTTTGGAAGGCTCTTGTTCTAGAGACCAGGGAAGCATCAGGTGCTAAGCAAGGAGAGCAGCCTGGCTAAACTGGCCACTGGAGATAAGAGGCTGAGTCCATTACTGAACTCAGCTCCCTGCTGCTCATTCCACGCAGTCCAAGCTTCTCGATAGTAATGAAATTATCTTCAAGTGAAAGACCAAGACTTGGGATAGAAATTGAGCACGGAAAATCAATACCACTGGTTCCTGACCAGAACTTTAAATTCCATTTTCAGTCCTCGCAAGTGAGTCCTGGGTCTTTGGTTGGTGGGCAGCATCACAAACAATATTCGATTTGAGTTTCTTTGTAACCTCTAAAAACCATCCAAATCTGAGAAGTTAATGACTATTTTCCTCCAAGAATATGAACGCCGACTTGAGATGTTTATCTTTAATTGGCTTGGTATTTTAATTAGGCATTAACTTCCTTTGTTCTGTGAAAATGAAGATGAAGGTAATTATTTGTGCTGCCGCCCTTTGAAAGGAGAACGCCTGTCAATAACATGAGAGAACGCTGGCAGTGAGGAAGGTCAGAAATGATCCTCTGATCTTTTCTCACTGGGTGTGTTTTGAATTCAGTATTGTTAAATATAAAAGAGAGATGGTTGTGGTAGAGTTTTGCAGGTTTTCTTTCAGTCTTATAAGAATATGTTCCAGATCGTTTTTCTTCTTCCAAATTGCCAAAGAGCAGTTTGACAATTTCCACATATCTGTATAATCTTTTCATACGTATATATGAGTAGGTATTTGTATATATCACTCTGTAAGTGGCAGAATATGGCCTGGGGGCCAAATTCACTCTGCTACCTGTTTCTATATATAAAGTTTTACTGGAACTTAGCCATGCCCATTTGTTTATGTCACACTTGTGGCTAATTTTGTGCAATGCTGGAGCTAAGTAGATTTGTCAGAGACCATATGGCCCTTTACAGAAAAATATTGATGATTCCCTGTTCTAGAGTTATATTGTGGCACTTAGCACATGGTGGAATCTAAAAAGAGAGAATAAATATTCTTATAAAAGGTATGAGTGTGGTGGTGTATGTTTTAAATCCCAGCACTCAGGAATCAGATGCAGGTTGATCTCTGTGAGTTCGAGACAAGCCTGGTCTACATAGAAAGTTCCAGACCAGCCAGGGAATCAGATGCAGGTTGATCTCTGTGAGTTCGAGACAAGCCTGGTCTACATAGAAAGTTCCAGACCAGCCAGGGTTACATAGTGAGACCCTGTCTCAAACAAAAGAAAACAACAGCAAAAATAGAGATTTATGAATCAATCTATAGAAGGAGGACCTTTATTAACATGGAGGTAATATGGAACTTTGGGAGACTTGGGAGATGGCTCGGTGGTTAAAAACACATGACACTCTTGCGGAGGACCCGAGTTTAATTCCTGACACCCATGTTGGATGGCTTACAGCTGCCTATAACTGAAACTCCAGGGGATTGTATATCCTTTCTGGCATATTCAGGCACTGCACTCACACACATAAACCCACATGTAGGTGTGTGTGTGTGTGTGTGTGTGTGTGTGTGTGTGTATAATTCAAAATAAAACAATGCAAAACAAAATTCTCAGGAGCTCAGAAACTTAGAATATTATAAGCCTCTAAAAGAGGTAGAAGGAAAAGTGATACAGTTGATAATCTGGAATTAATGACCATTTTACCAAAAATGTTAACTAAAATGTGCATGTATCCATGAATGTGCATGCACACACACATGTATGCATGCACACAGAGTCAACGCAATTAAGTGAAAGAAATTAAACCAACATGGTATGCCAAGGCATTGTGGCAAATCCTGGGGATTAAAAGATGGATAACTCACCTCAAGACTCAGCAATACCACTTTTGGGTATGTACCCAAAGGATACTCAATCATAGCACAAGGGCATGTGCTCAATTATATATTCATCATAGCCATAACCTGGAAACAACCTAGATGCCCCTCAACTGAGGAATGGATAAAGAAAATGTGATACATTTACACAATGGAGTACCACTCAGTGGTAAAAATAATGACATCTTAAAATTTGCAGACAAATGCATGAATCTAGAAAAAAACCCTACTGAGTAAGAGGTAACCCAGACCTAGAAAGACAAATATAATATGTACTCGCTCATAAGTGGCTTTTAGATACAAAGCAAAGAAAAAAACAGCCTACACTCCACAACCACAGAGAAGCTAGACAACAAAGAGAACCCTAAGAGAGACATACATGGATCTACATAGGAAAAAGAAAAAGACAAGGTCTCCTGAGTAAGTTGGGAGCATGGGGATTTTAGGGGAGGGGAGAGGGGTGTGGGAAGGAGGGAAAGAGACTGGAGAAAAATGTATATGGCTCAATAAAAACAATAAAAAAGAATAAAAGATGGATAATTCTTAGGTCTACTGCATGAAAAGCTAGGAAACATTTTTGTTGGGCTTCATTCTTAGCTGTATCTTGGCATAACATTGAATTGGTATACAATATAATATAATACAAATGGCCAAAACTGAATGCTTCATCTTTCCCTTAATTTAAATAGTTCTTCCCCGTGTACAATCAGTTTGGAGAGTGGCATCACCAGCTTACTTGCCAGTTTATCTGCTTTCTTTCTCATACACTAGGAATTCTCCCTGGCTCAGTTAGGTGCCATCTCGGAAGATGCTGAAAACTCCATGAGCCCAGCTCTTCTTTCCTAGTATTGCAGTGTGAGTTATGTATATCTGTTGTGCTTGTCCCTGTTGAGCCCACTCTCTTCATGGCATTGTGCTTTAATAGTTTCTTTGGGAAAAGATTCTTTCCCAGCATTGAAAACCAGGAGGTACTAATGTTTGTATGAAATGGGTAAATGGATAAGGACAGGACAGAGGTTGTGAATCCAGTTTTTACAGTTTCTCCAAGTACATAAGCAAGTATACGCATGCTTTCTTGTGAACTAATTTCACCAATATTTATTAAGCATTCTGTTTCTATTTGACAGCTTTATATGTGACAGAGAAATAGAGGTGACCAATGCAGACAAAGCCTGTGGCCTTGTAAGACTGGCATCCCAGGAGGATCAGCCAGACCCAAAAAGAGGAACATGGGATGTACTCACTAATATTTGGTTTCTAGCCATAAATAAAGGACATTGAGCCTATAATTAGTGATCCTAGAGAAGCTAAATAAGAAAGAGAACCCAAAGAAAAGCATATAGACATCCTCCTGAATATTAACCTTCATCAGGCGGTGAAAGGAGACAGAGAGAGAGACCCACATTGGAGCACCAGACTGAAACCCCAAGGTCCAAATCAGGAGCAGAAGGAGAGAGAGCATGAGCAAGGAACTCAGGACCGCGAGGGGTGCACCCACACACTGAGACAATGGGGATGTTCTATTGGGAACTCACCAAGGCCAGCTGGCCTGGGTCTGAAAAAGCATGGGATAAAACCGGACTCTCTGAACATAGCGGACAATGAGGACTACTGAGAACTCAAGAACAATGGCACTGGGTTTTTGATCCTACTGCACGTACTGGCTTTGTGGGAGCCTAGGCAGTTTGGATGCTCACCTTACTAGACCTGGATGGAGGTGGGAGGTCCTTGGACTTCCCACAGGGCAGGGAACCCTGATTGCTCTTTGGGCTGATGAGGGAGGGGGACTTGACTGGGGGAGGGGGAGGGAAATGGGAGGCCAGGTGGCAGGGAAGAGACAGAAATCTTTAATAAATAAAAGAAATTTTAAAAAAAGAATTAAAAAATGGATAAACAAAAAAAAGATTTTCATCTAAATCTCTCTATTATCGCTGATGTTCTTCAGTGGAAAGAAACCATCATTTATTTTGTCCTCTCCCTCAAACAATTAAAGTTATATTCCTGCCAGCAGACATTGTGGAGAAGTCAACTAATTAAATAATTAATTAACAAGCAAGCATTAGACACTCATTTCCAAACACTCTAAGATGTCACAATAATTCTTACAATAAAAACTCTCCGAATATTGGGGATTCACAAGATGAAAAAAAAAACATAATTGCATGCAGTGAGTCAGTGGCGAGTGGTTTGGGAAAATAGCAGGAAGAAGTGGTCATTGAACGTGTATTTGCTTGACATTTGTAGAGACCAAGATGAAAGGCAAAGTGAGTGTGGACTGGGTGGAGCAGAAAGAGAATAGAAGGAACATGTCAAGTCATATAAAATTGTTTGATGTTGGGCAGGCACGTGGATTTTCCTCTGAGAGTGATGGCACAACCATTTCAGGGTAGAAGCAGAAAAGTAGTATAATGACAAGTGGTTTTAAGTTCTCTTAGAGTGCTCTGGAGGACTAACCAAGATCACAGGAAGAGAAAGGGAAACCTGGTTAGGAGACTGCCGGTTGGAAAAGATTCAAGTGGACCATGGCATTGCCAGTAGCAGCGACGAGAAGTGGCTGTATGTGGGAAATTTCTGTGAAAGTAGGATTAACTATGAGGAGGAAGAAACGGGAGGGGCCAATCATCGCTGACATCAAGCATTCAGGAATTTGATCTAAAAAGTGAATGCAAGGAAACGGCTATTTATACATAACACACACCCCCACACACTCACACACACGCACATGCAAACACGTGTGCGGACACTCACACACACACCCCTTATATACCATTAAACCAACTGAAGATTGTTGAATAATTTTATAATATTTTATGCAATTTTCTCCAATAGAATAAAATTGTCCTCAAGTCCCCTTAGGAGTATTTTGTGAAATAATGTGTCTAAGGAAAAAATGGTCTTTTGACTGACCAACTTTCCCTTCACCCCCATCCCCACCCCTGTCTTGCAGATGAAAGTCGGGGCTTCATAAATGTTAGGAAAGCATTTCCTCCTCCTTTTACACTGTGTTTTTAGGTTTTAAACATTTTCAAGTTTTACCTTTTATATTTTGATAAATTCTCACTAAGTTCCTCAGGCTGCCCTTGAACTTGAAATTCTTCCGCTTAAGCTTCCCAAGTATCAGTGGTTCTAAGCCTATACCACCAGGTCCAGGTCCTAAAGCCTTTCTTTAGTTCAGTCGTCCACCACACACCAAATAACAGAAACCCTGAAATAGGCTCCCAGGCAGATACCAGGTCACAACTGGTACGTGGTAAAGCAGGCAGCAGAACTCTGTTCTTTGTTTGCTTTACAAGTTTGGGCATAAATCATCTTGACTTTTATAAAAACACTATCTTTTTGTATCTATTTTAACTAAAGCTTGAAGCTCAACATGAGAGATTCACTATAGGAAATTGTTGAAAACAGTGAGTTAATAGTTTAAAACATTCCCGAATCTGACACATATTTTTAAGATGTCTGTAATTCAATTTCTGTTTGCCTTGGTGGTGTGGGTGGGGTTGTTAAATCTAATCAGTCCTACTTTGTTAAGTTCTGCTTCTCATATTTTTAGTTATTTAATGTAGAAATAATCTATCAAATAACTTTAAAATGCATGTATAAACTTTTCCTGCACTCAATCCCTTTAGCCCAAGTTTATCATCTATAGCACACAGATGGAAGAAAATCTACCTGAATATATTAAATTTGTTTTCCCTCTGAGATGAAAGGAAGAATGCAATTTAAACCATGAGGTTTTTTTTTTTGCTGAAGTGAACATAATGTACTCATTAATAATTCTCTTCCTTGTTATTCATCACATCTTGTGGCAGTAAACAATTTTTATGATGTTTTACTTCTCATGAATTCTAACATCATATTCTGTGATGTAGAGTCTATTGGTTATGTAATGGCTTAGGAAAGGCTACTCTTTGGAATGCTTTATGACACGAGTGTCTAGTGGTTCAAATAATATTTTATAAGATGGCAATAGTAGTAATGATGTTAATAGGAAAAATTTTCAAGATTTCTTTTTAAATTGTATTTATTGTTGTTAGTATTATGGAGGCAAATGTGCAGAGCAGAGGATAACTTTGTGGGGTCAGTTCTTTACTTCCATCATTATGTGAGTTCCAAGGAATCCAACTCAGAGCATCAGACTTCCACAGAAACTGCCTTTATCCACAAAACCATCTCATTAGCCTCAAAATTTCTCTTAATTTAGAGATGCTACTTGTGTCACCTAGACAGCCAGGGGATCCTCCTAAGCTATACCATGTCTTGGCACTAGCATTTCAATGCCAGGACCTTACACAAACCTTGACATCTTTACTTCTTTGGTTGTGACTTTTGGGAGATGCCTTCCTCTACCAAGTTAAGACACCCATAATGCATTGAGTTCAAGTACAGTAGTCAATTGTTATTTTTCAAAGATGAAGAGGAACTAATGGATGAGAATTTTGTTGGAAAGCACAACACAAACAAGTTTACTAGCTTTTTGTTTTATTGATTGATTGACCGCTGTGCTGGAAACAGAACCCAGGGCATTTTTACAAGCTCTTACTGACGTACTCTCCCAGCACTAATGTCCTCTCCCTCTTACTTGCTACCTTTGCACACAGCACCAGAAAGATGAATATTATGTGTGATGGTTCATCTTGTTGACTCGAATGGGAATGGAATCAACTGAAAGGTTCACCTCTGGGCAGGACTGTGGGGCATTTTTGGAAGGACTGATGGGATGGGAAGATCCTCCCCTGAGTGGGTAAGTCCCCCCACCTCTGTCTCTCTCTCTCTTTCTTCTGCTGAAGCTACCGTTCTTCCCTGACATTAATCTGGCTTTCTTGTCCTTCCAAGGTGGACAAAGCCAGTGGGGACTCTGGGAACCTTCCAGACCTTCAGAACTAGATAGGTCAAGTAGCTACAGTTCTCAGTTTCTCCAGAGTGGAGATGGCCATTATTGGGTTACCCAGACTGGACTGTGTAAGTCAATCTAAATCTAATAACCTCCCTTTAATAATATTCATTTTATTGCTACTCTCCCTTTACAGAACCCTGACTACGACATCCTGTCTTGAGGGTGAGCTGGGTTCCTATCAACACAAATGAAAATCACAATTATTCTTAGTTTCATTTTGCACATTGATCAAGACCTGGCATTTATACTAGGAAGAAAGTGGAATAGCTGGTCCTTGGAATGAAGGAAAAATGAGACATGAGGGATTCCCACATAGGGACGAAGTCCACACATTTGAGGGCTAGAGCCACTGTAATGAACAGCGTGACTTTAGCACCTCTACTAGGGCAGGGTTGCTGAGAAAAGGCTCTAGTCGCCTGCCCTCTTCCGAAGACCCCCTCAACAAGTGAAACTGCTGCGACGGCTTCTTTTTTAGTTTTAAAGACTTATTTGTTTTTGTTTTATGTGTATGTGAGTGCTGTGACTGCATGTATGTCTGTGTATATGTGTGCAGTTCCTGCAGAGGCCAGAAGAAGTTGTCAGAGCTCCTACACCTGGAGTAATAGACTGTTGGGAGCCACCATGTGGGCGACGGGAATTGAACCTGAATCTTCTACAAGAGCAGCCAATGCTCTTAACCACTGGACCATCTCTCCAGCCCAATAGCTATTCTTTTTATGGTTAGCTCTCTAGTACATGCTGCCGATGTCAATGTCCTAAACTGCCCCAATTATCTGCAGTACCAACATACGAAAATTCATAGCAGTAAGTTCATCTCTGAAAGAGGGAGAGGAAATACCATGTTAACTGTCTTTTCTTTTGGAGTGCTCCCTGCTATAAATTGGCCTGTTGCCACTGCCCAAACCTGAAACTGCACTGTTCTTGAATAACCAACCATTCTTGTTGTCCATATCAAAAACTAGATTTCTTACAGCCATTTAATAACCAAAGCCCCCATTTTAATTAGTTTTTTTCTACTATTTATTTCTTGTGTGACAACAACTATTTATACTTTATTTGTCTCTACTTTAACCACCTCTTTCTTCCTTGGTTTTAACTGTAAACTTCGTGGCCACAGCTCTGTCCTGAAGAGCCCATCCCCCTCTAAGAGCTTCATGAAGTTTTAGTCAACATTTTCCCTCTTTCACACGCAAGGCTATTTCTTGGACTGTGGAATAGAACTACTAGCCTGTGTGTAAGACTTCTGGCATGGGTGTGAGTAAGACTACTAGCCTGTGTGCAAAGGGTTGGCATCTCAGCATCTTTGAGATGGGGATAAAGAAAGTAATTTGCCGTGGACTTACCATAGCCTTTGATTGCCTGGCATGTTTTTGTGCCCTTTCTGACATTTATCTCCATAGTCTTAACTTGACCATCTGTTTGAAGTTCACACAGTGGTCTGAGTTTTCTGAGAACACTGCATTAGCAATTTCTGTCTCGTTTGGAATAAACATGGAAGTCATAAAAAAAAACTCAGTTATTCAGTGTTATTTGAACTCAATGACTAAGTATTCTTTGGCTTCAGGGACATTTAATATTATTTCAAATTAATATACTAAATAAATATACTTAAGGCGATTGACTATCAGGTGTGTCTGTTTATTTCTCTAGAATTTATGAGTATTCATGAAATTGCTTGCATATTCAAGGTACCTCTAAAGGACTGGCAAAGCAAACAGGAGAACCCGGAGGCCAGAAGAGAGGCTGTAGCTGGCTGCTAATTTTAAGAATAAAAGCAAAATCACTAGTGGGAGAGAGTCAAAGGACTGTTTTTTTCATTTTGCAAAACTCTGAGTGTGATGGCTGTTCTTAGCTGTCAATTTGTCTGTATCTCAAAGCCACACTCAAGCAGCTGGGCATGGCTACAAGGGAATATATTGTCTTAAGGAAATTATATTGAGGTGGGAAGACCCACCCTAATTCTGGGCCACATCTTCTAGCAGCAGTTCGCGTATGACATTGAAGAAAGAAACTTTTGTTTCGTGCCCTCACTCTCACTGGAAAGTTCAGCTCTCCTGTAGCTGAAGCATCCCTTTGCTGGCATTAGAATCTACTTTGGGATTCCAACATAGACTGAACACCAATAGCTCTCTAGAAGCCCCAGGACCAGATTGAGACTGCTGAGACATTCTGTCTTGTGAACTGAACAACTACTACCAGGCTCCTTGCCATTCTGTTGGGAAGACAGTCATTGCTGGACTTCTTGGACCATAGCCAATTGAACATACCCCACCGTTCTGCCCTTTGGAAAAAAAAATTCAGCTAGGGGCTGGAGAAATAGCTCAGCGGTTAAGAGCACTGGTGGTTCCTCCAGAGGACCTGGGTTCACTTCCCAGCACCCATATGGCAGCTTACAACTGCCGGTAACTCTACCTCCAGGGGATCTGACACCCTTGCAAAATACCAATGCACAGAAAGTAAAAACAAATAAATCATTTTTAAAAAAAGGAATCCCAGCTAACACATTGGGTAAGAGAATGGAATGAATTATATATAATATTGGCAGGGTTAGGTTCTCTGCAAAAGACCTTTATTTAAAATACATCTTTGCTTAGAAGCTGGGGCTCTGGTTGTCTGTCATGGACAAGCATACTTTAATATAGTTAAATCACAGTTCTTTGAGGTTTCCCTGCTTTACAAATGAAGACTCATGGAACTTGGGAACCCAGTGGAACTTTGAAAAGTATGGGTTCGGTAACATCATACCTTTGTGCTGCCATTCAGTAGCAAAGTATGAGACAGGATGTCTGGAAACACAAATGCCCAACATTGTATGTAGAGTTTGTCATTTCAGTTGTCATTTCAGTTGTCAGGCTTTGTCATTTCAGTTTTTTTTTATTGCGAAAAGAAGAAAAAAAACATAAACAAAAAACAAGTTTCCACCTCCTCCCAGCCTCCCATTTCCCTTCCCCTCCTCCCACCCTTCTCCCCCTCCTCCCACCCTTCTCCCCCTCCCCCCACTCCTTTCCCCCTCCCTCTCCAGTCCAAAGAGCAGTCCGGGTTCCCTGCCCTGTGTTAAGTCCTAGGTCCTCCTCCCTCCGTCCATATCTAGGAAGGTGAACATCCAAACTGGCTAGGCTCCCACAAAGCCAGCACATTAAGTAGGATCAAAACCCCCTGCCATTGTCCTTGGCTTCTCATCAGCCCTCATTGTTTGCCATGTTCAGAGAGTCCGGTTTTATCCCATGCTTTTTCAGTCACAGTCCAGCTGGCCTTGGTGAGCTCCCCGTAGATCAGCTCCACTGTCTCAGTAGGTGGATGCACGCCTCGTGGTCTCGAATTCTTTGCTCATGTTCTCCCTCCTTCTGCTCCTCCTTGGGACCTTGGGAGCTCAGTCCAGTGCTCCTGTGTAGGTCTCTGTCTCTATCTCTATCCATCACCAGATGAAGATTCTATGATGATATGCAAGATATTCGTCACTATTGCTCTAGGATAGGGTCATTTCAGGTTCCCAATCCTCAGCTGCCCAAGGAACTAACTGGGAACCTCATCTTGGGCACTAGGGAGCCCCTCTAGGGTCAAGTCTCTTGCCCACCCTAAAGTGGCTCCCTTAACTAAAAATTGTGGTTCCGTGCTCCCCTATGCACCTTTCGTTTATCCCAATTCTCCTGTTTCCCCAGGTCCCCCCTCCTTCCCTTCTACCTTTTCTCTCCCCATCTCCCCTTACCCCCATCCCACCCCACCCCCAAGATCCCATTTTCTCCCCGGAAATTTGGTCTACTTCCCTTAGCGAAGAGGACAACTGTATGTTTTTCCTTGGGTTCACCTTCTTACTTAGCTTCTTTAGGTTCACCTATTGTAGACTCCGTGGTCCTTATTTATGGCTAGAAACCAATTATGAGTGAGTACATCCCATATTCATCTTTTTGGGTCTGGGACACCTCACTCAGGATAGTGTTTTCTATTTCCATCCATTTGCATGCAAAATTCGAGAAGTCATTGTTTTTTACCGCAGCGTAGTACTCTAGCGTGTATATATTCCATACTTTCTTCATCCATTCTTCCATTGAAGGGCATCTAGGTTGTTTCCAGGTTCTGGCTATTACAAATAATACTGCTATGAACATAGTTGAACAAATGCTTTTGTCATTTGATAGAGCATCTCTGGGGTATATTCCCAAGAGTGGTATTGCTGGGTCCAGGGGTAAGTTGATTCTGAATTTTTTGAGAAACCGAAACACTGACTTCCACAGTGGTTGCACAAGATTGCATTCCCACCAGCAATGGATGAGGGTACCCGTTCCTCCACAGCCTCTCCAGCAAAGGTTATCCTTGGTGTTTTTGACTTTAGCCATTCTGACAGGTGTAAGATGATATCTCAAAGTTGTTTTGATTTGCATTTCCCTGATTGCTAAGGAAGTTGAGCAGGACCTTAAGTGTCTTTTGGCCATTTGAACTTCTTCTGTTGAGAATTCTCTGTTCAGTTCAGTGCCCCATTTTTTAATTGTGTTAATTAGCATTTTAAAGTCTAGTTTCTTGAGTTCTCTATATATTTTGGAGATCAGACCTTTGTCTGTTGCGGGGTTGGTGAAGATCTTCTCCCAGTCATTAGGTTGCCTTTGTGTCTTAGTGACCATGTCCTTTGCTTTACAGAAGCTTCTCAGTTTAAGTAGGTCCCATTTATTCAATGTTGCCCTTAATGTCTGTGCTTCTGGGGTTATACATAGGAAGCGATCTCCTGTGCCCATCTGTTGTAGGGTATTTCCCACTTTCTCTTCTATCAGGTTCAGTGTGTTCGGGTTGATATTGAGGTCTTTAATCCATTTGGACTTGAGTCTTGTGCACGGTGAGAGACATGGGTCTATTTTCATTCTTCTACAGGTTGACATCCAGTTGTGCCAGCACCATTTGTTGAAGATGCTTTCTTTCTTCCATTGTATACTTTTAGCTCCTTTATCGAAAATGAGGTGTTCATAGGTTTGTGGGATAAAATCCGGGTCTTCTATACGATTCCATTGGTCGACTTCTCTGTTTTTATGCCAGTACCACACTGTTTTCATTACTGTAGCTCTGTAATAGAGTTTGAAGTCAGGGATGGTAATGCCTCCAGAAGATCCTTTATTGTATAGGATTGTTTTGGCTATCCTGGGTTTTCTGTTTTTCCATATAAAGTTGATTATTGTCTTCTCCAGATCTGGGAAGAATTTTGATGGGATCTTGATGGGGATTGCACTGAATCTATAAATTGCCTTTGGTAGAATTGCCATTTTTACTATGTTGATCCTCCCAATCCAAGAGCAAGGGAGGTCCATCCATTTTTTGGTATCCTCTTCAATTTCTTTCTTCAATGCCTTAAAGTTCTTGTCAAATAGATCTTTCACTTCCTTGGTTAGATTTACCCCAAGATATTTTATGCTGTTTGTGGCTATCGTGAATGGTGAAGCTTCTCTGATTTCCCTCTCTGCTTCCATATCCTTTGTGTATAAGAGGGCGACTGATTTTTTGGAGTTGATCTTGTATCCTGCCACATTACTAAAGCTGTTTATCAGCTGTATAAGTTCTTTGGTGGAGTTTTGGGGGTCGCTTATGTACACTATCATATCATCTGCAAATAACGAAAGTTTAACTTTTTCCTTTCCAATTCGAATCCCCTTGATCCCATTATGTTGTCTTATTGCTATTGCTAGAACTTCAAGCACTATATTGAAGAGGTATGGCGAGAGTGGACAGCCTTGCCGTGTTCCTGAGTTAAGTGGGATGGCTTTGAGTTTCTCTCCGTTTAACTTGATGTTAGCTGTCGGTTTGCTGTATATAGCTTTTATTATATTTAGGTATGACCCTTGTATCCCTAATCTCTCCAAGACTTTTAACATAAATGGATGTTGAATTTTGTCAAATGCTTTTTCAGCATCTAATGAAATGATCATATGGTTTTTTCTTTCAGTTTATTTATATGCTGGATTACATTGATAGATTTTCTTATGTTGAACCAGCCCTGCATCTGAGGAATGAAGCCTACTTGATCAAAATGGATAATTTTTCGGATGTGTTCTTGGATTCGATTTGCCAGTATTTTGTTGAGGATTTTTGCGTCGATATTCATGAGTGAGATTGGCCTGTAGTTCTCTTTCCTGGTTGAGTCTTTGAGTGGTTTTGGTATCAGAGTAATTGTGGCTTCATAAAAGGAATTTGGTAATGACCCTTCTGTTTCTATATTGTGGAATACATTAAGGAGTATAGGTATTAGGTCTTCTTGGAAGTTCTGGTAGAATTCTGCATTGAAACCATCTGGTCCTGGGCTTTTTTTTGGTAGGGACGTTTTTGATAACAGCTTCTAATTCTTCGCGACTTACAGGTCTGTTTAGATTGTTCACCTGGTCCTGGTTTAGTTTTGGTAAATGGTATTTATCTAAAAAAGCGTCCATTTCTTTTACATTTTCCAGTTTTGTGGCATACAGGCTTTTGTAGTAAGATCTAATGACTCTCTGAATTTCCTCTGTGTCTGTGGTTATGTCCCCCTTTTCATTTCTGATCTTATTAATTTGCGTGTTCTCTCTCTGTTGTTTGATAAGTTTGGATAGGGGTTTATCAATCTTGTTGATTTTCTCCAGGAACCAGCTTTTTGTTTCATTGATTCTGTGGATTGTTTTCTGTGTTTCTATTTTGTTGATTTCAGCCCTCAATTTGATTATTTCCAGTCTTCTACTCCTCCTAAGTGAGTCTGCTTCTTTTTTTTCTAGAGCTTTCAAGTGGGCTGTTAAGTCTCCAATATGTGCTTTCTCTGTTTTCTTTAGGTGGGCACTTAGTGCTATGAACTTTCCTCTCAGGACTGCTTTCATAGTGTCCCATAAGTTCGAGTATGTTGTTTCTTTATTTTCATTGAATTCAAGGAAGACTTTAATTTCTTTCTTTATTTCTTCCTTAATCCAGGTATGGTTCAGTAGTTGACTGTTCAGTTTCCATGAGTTTGTAGGCTTTCTGGGGGTAGCATTGTTGTTGAATTCTAACTTTAATCCATGGTGATCTGATAAGACACAGGTGGTTACTAATATTTTTTGTAACTGTGTAAGTTAGCTTTGTTACCAAGTATGTGGTCAATTTTCGAGAAGGTTCCATGAGCTGCAGAGAAGAAGGTATATTCTTTCCTCTTTGGGTGGAATAATCTATAGATGTCTGTTAAGTCCATTTGCTTCATTACCTCCATTAATTCTCTAATTTCTCTGTTAGGTTTCTGTCTGATTGACCTGTCCATTGGTGAGAGAGGAGTGTTGAAGTCTCCTACTATTAGTGTGTGTGGTTTGATGGCTGCCTTGAGTTTTAGTAATGTTTCTTTTACGTACGTGGGTGCTTTTATATTAGGGGCATAGATATTCAGGATTGAGACTTCCTCCTGATGAATTGTTCCTGTTATGAGTATAAAATGTCCCTCTCCATCTCTTCTGATTGATTTAAGTTTGAAGTCAACTTTTTTAGAAATTAGTATGGCCACACCTGCTTGTTTCTTAGGTCCATTTGCTTGATAAGCCTTTTCCCAGCCCTTTACTCTGAGTAGGTGCCTGTCTTTGTGGTTGAGGTGTGTTTCTTGTAGACAGCAGAATGTTGGATCCTGTTTTCTTATCCAATTTCTTAGCCTGTGCCTTTTTATAGGTGAGTTGAGCCCATTGATATTAAGTGATATTAATGACCAGTGGTTGTTAACTCCGGTCACTTTTTTAGTAGTAGGGTTTGTGTGTTTTCCTTCTTTGATTTGCGCTGGTGAAGAGTCCCTAGATGTCTGAGTTATTGTGGTCATTGTTGGACTCCTTGGTTAGTGATTTTCCTTCTATTATTTTCTGTAAGGCTGGATTTGTGGCTACGTATTGTTTAAATTTGTTTTTATCCTGGAAAATTTTGTTTTCTCCATTTATAGTGAATGAAAGTTTGGCTGGATATAGTAGTCTGGGCTTGCATCCGTGGTCTCTTAGTTTTTGGAGAACATCTATCCAGGACCTTCTGGCTTTCATGGTTTCCGTAGAGAAGTCAGGTGTAAGTCTGATAGGTTTACCTTTATAAGTAACTTGGCCTTTTTCCTTTGCGGCTCTTAATATTCTTTCTTTATTCTGTATATTTTGTGTTTTGATTATTATATGGTGAGGGGATGTTTTCTTTTGATCCAGCCTATTTGGTGTTCTGTATGCTTCTTGAACCTTCATAGGTACATCTGTCTTCAGGTTGGGAAAGTTTTTGATCCAGCCTATTTGGTGTTCTGTATGCTTCTTGAACCTTCATAGGTACATCTGTCTTCAGGTTGGGAAAGTTTTCTTCTATAATTTTATTAAGTATATTTTCTGTACCGTTGAGCTGCACTTCTTCTCCTTCTTCTACTCCAATTATTCTTAGGTTTGGTCTTTTTATTGTGTCCCATATTTCCTGGATGTTTTGTGATGAGAGTTTGTTGGACTTGCTGTTTTCTTTGATCAGAGTGTTTATTTTCTCTATGTTATCCTCAGAATCTGAGATTCTTTCTTCTAACTCCTGTATTCTGCTGGTTATACTTGATTCTGTAGTCTCTATTCGTTTACCTAGATTTTCCATGTCCAGCCGGCCCTCTGTGTTTTCTTCTTTCCCTCCATTTCAGTTTTCAAGTCATGAACTGTTTCCTTTATCTGCTTGATTGTTTTTCCTTGGTTTCCTAGGGTATAATTCACTGATTTACTCAATTCCTCGAACTTTCTATTATACTTCTCACCCATTTCTATAAGGGCGTTTTTTTATATGCTGTTTAAGGGTGTCAATCACTTTCATGAAGTCAGTTTTTTCTACTTCTTCTTGATTAAGGTGTTCATGTCCTCCTGTTGTGGGGTCACTGGCTTCTGGTGGTTTCGTGTTGTTTTTCAGATTGTTGGGAGAATTCCTGCATTGGCGTCTGCCCATCTCTTCCTCCCAATACTCCCCTTTGGATCTTCTTTTACAGGATCAGGTCTTCTTGCCCACTGATGTACCTTCCCAGTGATGTCATTCCCCAGAGATGTTTCTCCACAATGATGTTTCACTCGGTGCCCAGATCGAAACTTCGTGCTGCTTGGTTAGCTCGCGAACAAAGGGCCCACCCTGCTCGCTGCGGGAAGGCTATGGGAACAAAGGAGCTACAGGCCACCCCTTTGTCCTCCCGGTTCGGATTTGGTCCCAGCGTCCTAGCAGGCTGGGCAGGGAGGCGCTATTCCCCAAAGGAGGGAGGGAGGGAGGGAGACAGGGGGTGTGGGGGTCTGGATGTAAGCTGAATGGGATAGGAAGAGAGAGGCGGTTTGGGCAGTATAGCCCCTGTAGGATGGCCTGGAAGTGTGGGCGGGCTGAGGTATGTTCCCAGCTGCCGCAGCACTCACTCACCACAATGATGTTTCACTAGGTGCCCAGATCGAAACTCCACGCTGCTTGGTTAGCTCGCGAACAAAGGCGTCATTTCAGTTTTTTGAGACAGAATTTCTCTGTGTGACAGCCCTGACTGTCCTGGAACCCACTCTGTTGACCATGCCAGCCTCGAACTCACTAAGATCTGTAGTTTATTTTTCAACTCTTTGGGGGCCCACCACCCAACTCCCAAATAAATACATGAAGAGTTATTCTTTTTTATTCAATTGAAATTTTACATGCCAATCCCAGTTCCCACTCCTTCTTCTCCTCCCATTCCCTCCACCTTCTCCCACCCCACCCCTCCCATTCACTCCTCAGAGAGGGTAAGTCTTCCCATGGGGAGCCAACAAAGTAGCCACTGAAATAGTTTACCTGAGCTAATGGGAGCCACCTACTCTGGACTGACAGCAAGGGAACCAGCATAGAACCAAACTAGGTCCTCTGAATGTGGGTCAGTTATATAACTGGGGCAGGCTGCGGGGCCACCGGCAGTAGGACCAAGATTTATCCCTACTGCTTATACTGACTTTTTGGAGATTTATTCTTACTTATGGATGTCTGCCCTTAGCTTGACTTGCTTGTAGCCAGCTTTTCTAATTTAAATTAACCTGTTTCTCTTCTACATTTTGCCTCTTGGCCTTTTACCTTTCTTTATTCTATATATCTTTCCTGCTTACTCTGTGGCTGGTTATACGGTTGGGTGGCTGGCCCCTGGTGCCCTCCTCTCCTCCTTTTCTCACACCTCTCTCTTCTCTTAAGCCTGGGTTTCTCCTCCTATTTATTTTCCCCACCTGGCATCCATACCTATTTCTCTCTCCTGCATAGCTATTGGCCATTCAGCTCTTTATTAGACCAATCAGGTGTTTTAGACAGGCAAAGAAACACAGCTTCACAGAGTTAAACAAATGCAATATAAAAGTATATAACACATCTTTGCACCATTAAAAATATTCCACAGCATAAATGAATGTAACACTTCCTAAATTAATATTCTGTAACAGAGATCCACTTGCCTCTGCCTCCCAAGTGTGGGGATTAAAGGTATGTGTCACCACTGCCTGGATTTGAATATTTCTTTACATTTTATTTTTCATCAGCATACAAAATTGCAGGTTTTCTTTCAAAAAAGACTTATTTTTTATTTTCAGCTTCTTGTGTGTATGTGTGAAGGGGGGGGGAGGGAGAGAGGAAGAGAGAGAGAGAAAAGCTGCTGATAAGATTCACGTAAAGTTCCTCCTGTCTGAGAAACAAAATAAAGCTTCGTCTTTTTACATATGTTGGGGGAGGGAAGGAGGATCAACAGAATAGTTTGTATAAAAATGTCATAGCAAAACCTACTGCTTTCTACGCTTATTTTAAAAATTAATTAAAAATGAATATACCTGAATAATACATGGAAAAACATAATTCTCACTCATCATTTCTCCTAGCTAAGTTCCCTGCTTCTAAGTTTTTCTGCAATATTTCTTATTCCTAAAGTGTCTTTGTTCATTCCCCAGTAGATTAAGCTGTATGCAGCAGCTTGCAAGATAGAAGTTTCCTTCTCTGAAATGATCCAGAGGTTGGAGGTTCAGAAACGCTACTGTAGACCTACTCCATGAAGACACCAACCAAGCAGCTCCCTTTCCAATGGTCAGAGTGAATACACCATGTTGTCCTTATTTCCATGGGCTAAGTTGCTTTGACATTTTGATTCCATTCAAATCAAGACAATGGAGGAAGATGGAAAGAGCCCACTCCCTTCCATTTATGGATAGACCACATGGGTAAAGAGGTATGTCTGGCTATTTTGCTAGTCAGAAATTAGTCGGATGATCACATTTGTCATCAACAAAGCTGGGAGAAATATATCCTTTATTCTGGGAGGCCATGCAACTGGCAAAATAGCTATACGGAGATTCATGCAGGCTTTCCTTTCTCTTTTGAATACTTATTCTCTCTGTAAGGCATACTCTCTATAAGGTAAGTGAAAGAGCAAGAAAATGAAGGCTGGAGAGCCAGAGACTAATAAGCTTGTTTGCCCTAAAGCTGACTTTCAGGTTTGGGTGGGCTTGATTCCAATATCTCAATCAAGACTCTGTTGTTAATAAAAAAAATCAAATCATGACATTTTCAGGAAAATGAATGAAACTAGAAAATATCTTAAGATTACCCAGGCTCAGAAAGACAAAAAAATGTGTTTTTTTTCTCATATGTAGATCCCAGCTTCCTCTCTCTCTCTCTTACACACACACACACACACACACACACACACACACACACACACACACGAATGTACACATTGCGCTGGCCTGATAAAGCCAGGCAGCTGGGAGCCTGGTGGCAGGAATGTAGTTGCTGTTTTTTTAAAGAGGGAGAGACCACGCCCCAATGGGCTGGTATCTCAGCAGCTATTGGCTGAAGGAGCAGAAGGAGCTCCTGCAACACTGGCTTTCTAAAAAGCTTTGGCAAACTAAAATACTCAAGATCCTAGCCAGCCCAAGGCGATGTCCCCAGTTAGTTCCTTGGGCAGCTGAGGATAGGGAACCTGAAATGACCCTATCCCATAGCAATACTGACGAATATCTTGCATATCACCATAGAACCTTCATCTGGTGATGGATGGAGATAGAGACAGAGACACACACTGGAACACTGTACTGAGCTCCCAAGGTCCAAATGAGGAGCGGAAGGAGGGAGAAGATGACCAAGGAAGTCAGGACCACGAGGGGTGCACCCACCCACTGAGACAGTCGGGCTGATCTATTGGGAGCTCACCAAGGCCAGCTGGACTGTGACCGAAAAAGCATGAGATAAAACCTGACTCTCTGAACATGGCGAACAATGAGGGCTGATGAGAAGCCAAGGACAATGGCACTGGGTTTTGATCCTACTTCATATTCTGGCTTTGTGGGAGCCTAGCCAGTTTGGATGTTCACCTTCCTAGATATGGACGGAGCGGGGAGGACCTTGGACTTTCCACAGGGCAGGGAACCCTGACTGCTCTTTGGACTGGAGAGGGAGGGGGAGAGGAATAGGGGGAGGGGGAGAAGGGTGGGAGGAGGGGGAGGGAAATGGGAGGCTGGGAGGAGGCGGAAACTTGTTTTTTTCCTTTTCTCAATAAAAAAAAAAGATCCTAGTCCTAGGAAGGCAGAGGCAGCAAGATCAGAAGTTCAAGTTCATTCTCACATATATAGCAAGTTCAAAGCCAGCCTGAACTTCATGAGATCCTGTTTTAAAATACCAAACCAAGTAGAAGAAGAGAAGTGGGGAAGGAGGAAGAGCAGGAGGAGGAGGAAGAAATTGTCATCAATCAAAGATAACTAGGAAAGATAATATTCTCTTAGTAATAAAATCAAACTAAAGCAAATACAAAATTCGACCACTAAAAATCTGGCAGACATTGTATTCGGCAGCTTTCACACAAACAGTTTGGAGGGACAACTTTTATAAGACTGTCTTCATAATAGTCATATTTCAGGAACCACTAAGGGGTAGATCTTAAAATTCTGCTAAAGCTGAAACTGAAGCCTGTTCTTGCTACAGTGGGACTCTGTAGTGTGATTGCTACCTGTGTACCAGTCCAGACTCCAGTGCTGATGCTGATTTTGAATGGCTCTCTGGAAGGGGTCCTGTGCTGTTGATGGAGTTTAGGATATGCTGCTTCAAAAGAAAAGACGTTAATATTTGTGAAAACAGCATAAGCACAGAAGACGTTCTTATTTTTCCCTCATTCATCTTTCCCGAAACAGCTACAAACCTAGGAAACTTTCTCTCTGACCTCTCCTCCTCTCCCTTGAAAGCTGTCTTCTGACAAATGTCCTGTTTTATGCCAGAAAGGAAGAATGCCAGCACTAATCTGAACAGTGCTTCCCAATCCCCCGCCCCCCAGTGTTTACAGTGGAACTCTGGCCTTGAGAATGCTGGATAAATAAATGCTCTACAACTGAGCTGCCTCCCAATCCAAAAGACTTATCTTTCTATGTGTCCTCCAGTTTATTACTGTTCAACAAACCCTTTCATCCTCCAATTATACTTTAGCATAACCATAGAAATACATACATTTCTTCACTTCACTAAGCCTTTATTTCTGAAGGTTTTGATGTCACATGAAGATGATTGCGTTAAATCTTTTTAAATTTTTTCAAACTTAAAAATTATGTATATTAGTACTGTGCTTGCATGTATGTCTGTTTCATCACATGTGTGCAGTTCCTATGGAGGCCAAAAGTAGGCATTAAATCCCCTGGGATTGCAGTTATAGACAGTTGTGAGCTACCGTATAGGTGCTGGAAACTGCTCCCTTGGAAGAACAGCCAGTGCTCCTACCCATTGAATCTTCTCTTCAGATCCGTGTTAGATCTTTAAAAGGAAATTATATTAGACTTTATTAGAAAAAATAGTAAATAAAAGTCTTAATAGATGATGAATTTGTACACTTTTCTTTCATTCACATGTCTTTCTTTTATAGAGGGTTCAAGCCATGAGCCTTGTTATAGGAAAAGAAAAGATATACTTTTTCTCTTATATTACAGCAAAGATTTTCTAGCCATGTTTGCTTACAAGTAATTCCCATGAGTTTCTATAAAGAACTAGAATATTTTCTAAGCAAAACAAAACTGGAAAATTATTGATAGCTAATTTACAAATTAATATTGTCATTACTTCTTTTGTCTGGGCATAAAGTACACAAATTGTTGGCATGGACTACTTCGTATCAATGTTCTGTGTTTTCAACTATTAGTGGTTCTATGACTGTGTTCTTCTTCACTGGGTTTCTATTACGAACATACAAATGCATGCTATTATTTCTAATCCCCTACCCCAAATTAAAACATTTTTGGCTCTGTCTTTGTCTTATATTTCTTCACTTCCTCAACTCCCACTCTCACCTTAGTTAACTATTGTTTTAGGGCCTCTGTTTCTACGACGAGATAGCATGACCATGGTAACTCTTATAAAGGAAAACAGTTAATTGGAATTGGCTTACTCTACAGAGGGTTAGTCCATTACCTTCATGGAGGGAATCAAGGAAGTATGCAGACAGACAATGTGCTGGAGAAGTAGCTGTGAGTTCTTCATCTGTAGCAGCAGACAGCAAGAAGAGAGACTGTGCTTGGCTTGAGCATCTGAAACCTCAAAGCATGCTCTCAGTGACACACTTTCTCTAACAAGGTCATACCTACTCCAACACCTCCTAATGGTACGGCTCCCTAAGAACCTATGTGGGCCATTTTCATTTTAACCACCACAACTACAAACCAGCTTTGAACTGGACTGCCATACCTAAATTGCTGTTATTAACTCTACTGGTCTAATTTTTAAAACCCCACCATAAGACTGGTAGGGTGGTGCATACCTTTAGTTCCAGAACTTGGGAAGCAGAAGAAGGCAGAATTCTGTTAGTTCCAGGACAGCCAGAGCTACATTGTGATACCCTGTCTCAAAACAAACAATCCTACCATACTTCTTCAGTCTTCATTCTACAAGATCTCTCAGTTACACTATTAGGAGTTGAACACTGGGCCTGTGCTGACATTCAAGCCTGAGCTGCATCAAGAAGCCATGTCTAGGTCCTGTTTGGGTCCATAGCCCTACTAAAGCCAGGGTCTGTGTTGATGTCCGTGACTCCTGCTAACATCGAACACAATGCCCATGCCAGGAGTCTGGGCTGCCACCTTGTGTCTGGTGGCCACACTGCCATGCGGGTCTTGCCCATTTGAGTGGCCTGCCCTGTCACCTGGGCAGGTGACATCTGGGGCCATGGTGACATCTGAGCTTGGGATGCTGCCTGGGACCATGTCTAGGTCTGTGGTCCTATTGCAGTTAGAGTCTGTGATGTCTGTGGCCCCTTGGGCCACAAAAGACCACATGAATGTTCAGGATCTAGGTCACATTCTGCGGCCTGAGGGCTGTGCTATCACAGGGGCCTTGGTGTTATCTAGCCAGGGCTGCTTCTTAGGGCCACGTCTGGGTCCATGGCCCTATAGCAGTCAAGGTCTGTGTTGATGTCCATGGGTCCTGATACCATCAAAGGAAATGTCAATGCTAGGTGTCTGGGCTGCCATCTGCGGCCATGTTATTGTCCGAGGGCTTTGCTACCATGGGGGTCAGGCCAATCCAAGCCATACAGGTCAGGGCACAGGCTGCTGTGGTGGGCCATGTCTGGTTCCATGGTCCAACAGCAGCTAGGGTCTGGGCTGATATCTATGACTCGTGTAGCTTCAGGGGGTCATAGGAACCAAGTGTGTAGAAATTCAAGGGCTGTGCTGAGCATGCCCTGTCTCTCACTGGCTCTGGGATAACTGACCATGTCCCTCACTGGACACTATAACAGGAGAGCTGACCCATTCCTATCCCCATGGGAAAGTTGACCCCAGCACTCAGGAGAGATGGATCTACCCTGCACCATGGGCCTTAGGAGAACTGGATCTACCCCTTACCTGAGGGTATGGTTCCAATGACCCAGACTGAGCAGCTCAACTACCACCCAGACCCACCCTAACAGCTGCCCCATCTTTGACCTGATGGAGTGTACAAGTGGCCTAGTTGTACAGAACAATAACCACAGAATCCCATGACTCAGGGATATCTGAGAGGAGTTTCGATGAGGGCCCAGCTCAGTGATGATGATGTACCAGAAACCAGAGACTTTGAAACAGACTAATGACTCATTGCAGTGTACATTTTGAGGTGGGGCCTATTGGACAAAAGGGGTATACTGCGTGACATGCCACGGCTCCCCATGCCACTAGGATCAATGAAGAGGGGTTGGAAAGTTGGAGGACTGAGGTGAGCCGTTCGGTTGTTTTGCTTTGTTTTTAATTAATTGTGAGGCATACATAATGCATGAGTTAGGGGTGGATATGGAGGGACTTTGAGGTAAGCAGGATTGGGGCACATGATGTGAAATTTCCAAAGAATCAATAGAGAATTGTCTTGAAAAAAGAGTTAAACACTGTCTTACTGTTTAAAAACTACTAAAACCCATTATATGCTAGCTTTTGTCAACTTGACACAAACTTAGACATAGTTGGAAAGAAGGAATCTCAACTGAGGAACTGATTCCATCCAATTGAACTATGGGACCTGTTTTTAGAGGAAGTTTTTGATTACTAACTGACTAGGAAGGCCTGGCCAACTGTGGGCAGTACCATCTCTGGACAGGTGGACTTATGCTGTATAAGAAAGACAGCTGGCTAAGCCTAAGAGAGGAAGGCAGTAAGCAGCATTTCTGCATGATCTAAGCTTCAGTTCCTGTCTCCAGCTTCCTGCTTTGAGTTCCCACCGTGGCTTCCCTCTGTGGTAGACTATATAACCTGCAAGCCCTCTTTGCTCCCCAAGTTAGCTTTGGTTGGTCTTTTATAACATTAAAAGGCGTCAAATAGGAATGCTTTCTCTTTGACTTCGTGAATTTATATTTAACTACCATGGCTTTCTTTTTAAGTATTTATTTTTTATGTATGTATGAGCATCTGTCTGCCTGTATGTATGTATACTATGTATGTGTCTGGTTCCCACGAGGACATAAGAGGGTATCAGATGCCCTGAACTTCAGTTAATAGGTAGTTGTGAACCATGATGTGGGTGCTTTGGAACCAAGCCCAGGTCTGTAAGAGCAGTGAGTGCCCTTAACTACTGAGCGACCTTTCCTGATCCATCAGTGGTTTTTTTTAAAAAAATTTAACTAATTTATTTCATGTCATCATGTATGTCTACATCACATGCATGTCTGGTGTCCAAGGAGACCAGAAGATGGTATTGGATTCCTTAGTACTAGAGTAACAGACAGTTGTGAGCTGTCATGTGAGTGTAGGGAATTGAACTCTGAGATTGAATCTCCCTCCAAAAGAACATCAAGTGCTCCCTGCTGCTGATCCATCTCTCCAGACCTCCCGCAGTGGTTCTTAAAATATGGTCCATGAGTCAGGAACCATAGCATCTTTTGGAAACTTGTGCATAAATGAAAACTCGGCGGGGGGGGGGGCTAAAGTGTGTAAAACTGATAGAGAACTTGAGACCTCCAGTCTCTGGGTCCCTAGGTTCGAGAGTCCCTGGGTTTAATTCCCTGAACCACAAGACAGAGAGAGAGACAAAGATGGAGATACAGATAGACAGAGGCAGACAGAGCACTACAGAGAGAGCAGGAAGGGAGGGAGAGAGGAAGGCAAAGAGGGGAATATAGAAGGTAAAAGGGAGGGAAGGGCAGGGAGAAGAAAGAAAGAGCATGGAATAGAGTAAGAAAAAGAAAGAAAGAAACTTCTTGAACCTTAACTCCAATCAACAGAATCAGAAACTATGAGAGTAAGATCCAATAGAAGCCCTAAACCTAATTCAGAACTTGGAGAATGTTTGAGAATCACTGTCCACTGCCCTTCCTTTTTACCTAAATTATAATTTTAATTATATTTAGTTTCTGACTTGTATAAATAAGTTAGCTTTTGCCGCACAACATCCCATTCCCAAACTTAGTCCCTCAAAAACACCATCATTTCTTCAGTTCCCATTTCGTTTGGATATTTTCTTAGTCTGGATCTCTAGAAGAAAGCTATGAGGCAAAGATCTGAGTACAAGTTGTTTATTTGGGGTAATCACACAAACCATTGCTGGGGAGGGGCATAAGGAAGTGAGACAAGAATGGCTATAAAATATGTTAATTAGTATGTAGTTCTTATGAAAATCAAACCTAACCTCTCAGGAGCTTCAGAGGCAATCCCCCATCCCAGGATGAAGAGGCTTGATACTAGTCTCTTACCCTTCCACGGCCTCAGTTCTTACATCTCTGTGTAATCCCACCACACAGTACGCCTGTCTAGTGGAAAGAGAGGCTTGTTTCTGGAAAGAGGCATGTGCACTTGGAGAGAATGAGGGCTGTGAGCATAGCTCATGGTATCTTTGCCTCAAACCTGGGGGAACTTCCCCAGATGCAACCAGGGAGGTGTTCGAATCTCTCTTCATTGACTTCCTGTACTTCTAAGTGTAAGTCACTGGCTCTATTCCTTTGGCTGCACATTAGATTACACTGCCTTCTCACAAAGGTAAATGATTATAACTTTTTGCCTCTTCCTCCCTTCCTACTCCACCCGAAAGTTAATCTAAAATGGTCTGAGGCATGAGTGCTTCTGAATAGGGAGGAAGCTTTAAATATATGTATTTATTGAGTTGCACTACGCAGTTCTTGTGATTGGCATGAGTATAAATTGGACCAATATTAACTTCAAACTAATTTCACTATGCCAGAAATCATGCCCAAAATATTAAAACTTCTCTTTTATAAAACAAAAAAGCCTTCTCTAAAAATCAATATTAAAAGAAATCGATCTACAGTGAATCTTACTGAAGTTTTGGAGAAAACAAATACTTTCGCCTGCCACATTCTACTCTCATTTATCCTTCCCTGTCAGAGAAGAGCAATATTTTATTAGACTTGCCTTCTCCATTGTGTACACTTGGTTCCATGACTTAAATCTGTTATGTATTTTTCTCTTGCAAAAAAAAAAACGTTATGAGAAAGTCAATGGATAAATAAAGCATTGTAAGGTTTGGGACACTTAATAATTTATGCTATTTTAAAATTAGATAAACTTCTTTTGGTCATGTCATCTTTCTTTCCAAATGACAGCCCTCCCTACACTTCTGCCAGTACCACTTTTCACTCCTGTACTTTTAATAAAGCATCGTGGTGTGACGGGAAGGAGCTCCTCTGGCGCTTTTAGAGAAGGAATAAATATGCAATTGGTGTCATGCTGAATGAAATTTTCTGTGGCTACGCAAATATTCTTCATAAAGAAAGGTGAGGTTTCACATTCCTCCTTATCTCGTCTGTGTTTTAATTTTGGTGAGACATGCTCTGACTCGGTAGTGCAGGCATTGAACTCATAGTGATCTTCCTGCCTCCAACCTCTTGGGTACCGGGATGACAGGTACATATCCTAACACCCTGTTCCATGCTCTTCCATTTTGAATGTGGAAACTGTGCCTTCTTATCTATGTTTAGATGCTTTCCCTCCAGAAGGAAGGATTTCAGGCTGAGTGACAAATGATCTATATCCTGATCTTCACCATTTTCCTTGCAAGCCTGGGGAAGTGACTACACGGAATCCTACCAAAGTCCCAAACATACCATGCCCTTTCCCTTTCTATGTTTTTGTTCCATCACTACTATTCGGGTGTCCACAAGGATAATCAGCTTGCTAATGATTTTGCCAATAGCCTCAGCTTTCTCCTTTAATATCCCAGAGTCTGATTATATTAATAGATGATGTGACCTGATAAAAGTTTTAACTCCACTATTGTCAGTAGTTAAATGTGGCTTGTCCCCAGAAATAATGCATTCTTTGATAGTAGGGAGGATGGAAGATGTACAAAAACTCAGGTAGCTATTCTTATTTGCCCCGGTCCTTTCACCTTTTCCTCCTTTTCTCTGTGGGAAATTTCTGCCCCATTCCATACATCTGATAGAATTTGATTTTCTGTTGGGATACATACCAGGAACTGTTGAATGACTTTGAATTTACCATGCCTAGCAGAATTATCTCTGGTAGGAGAGACAGTGAGGCCAATACACAAGAAAAGGTTAAGATGAATAGACAGCCAAAAGATACAGAATTCCCGACTCATGCTTCTGGACTTCTAGATGCTTCCCATTTACCCAATGGAACCCGTTTGTTCTTGTTTCATCATCCTTAATTCTCTGCATTTATTATAAACACTGGCTTTTTTTAGAAGCCCATTTCTATGCACTCTTGTCTATTACTGGAAGTTAGGAACAAATTTTGTTGTTCTTGCAGCGGACACAGATTCAGTTTTCATCACCTACAAGAAAGCTCATCACCATCTGGAACTTCAGTTTCAGGGCAATCTGGTACCATCTCCTAGCCTCCATGAATACTATTCTCACATGGTACACATATGTACATGTAGGCAAACATGCATACACATAAAATAAAAATAAATCCCAAAATAAGTGTCTGTAGGGAAATATGGAATATGTACTCATCAAATATATCTTTTTAGCATGAGGATTATTTCACACTGCAGAGAGAGAAGGATGACCTACATGCTGGATTTTTCACTGGAGAAGGCACTGACATAACTCTTCATAACAGACCCCGCTCTTCCTTGCTCTACTTTGCTTGATCACCCCATCATGACTGTCTTTTCCCTATACTTGTGAAGTTCATTATTTAAACCTGCATTTAAAGCCACTTCTTAGAGATTTAATTATTTATCTGAATATTCTACTTGTATATAAGATATACATGTGTGCTGGTTAGTTTTATGTCAACTCAATACAAACTGAAATCTTAAGAAAATGCCTCCATAAGACTGTAGGACATTTTCTTTATTAGTGATTAATGGGGGAGGGCCCATCCTGTTGAGGGTAGTACCACCCTGGGCTCTAGGTCCTCTGAGAAAGCAGGCTGAGCAAATCATGCAGAATAAACCAGTAAGCGGAACCCTTCTATGGCCTCTGCATCAGCTCCTGCCCCCAGGTTCCTGCCTTGCTTGAGTTCCTGCCCTCACTACTTTCGATGATGATAAACCCCAAGTTGTTTTGGTCATGGTGTTTCATTACAATAATAGTAACTAAGACAACATGTAAATAAATTTCTGTCTGCTTTCCTCTTACTGATCTGTCATTTTTTAGAATGCCAATCTCAACTAAGAACTACAATGAGGAGGAAACAAGTTACTGTTCCTCTTTTACCATTAACATGTCCTTTGATGGTCTATATTTCCTGATTAATTTCTGTGAATTACTCCAAGAGTTAGTTGAATTAATACATCTCCTTTTTGTATACGATCATTTAATTTTGATATCAGGATTATTTTGCAAAAAGGGGATCTTTACTAATACCCAGAATGGAAGTACAAATGGTCTCGAGACTAATTGTGACTGCAGCGTACTCATTTTTATGAGTCACAAATCAGGAATCATAAGGCTAGTTCCTTCCTTCTTCCCTTCCCTTCCTTTCTTTCTTTCTTCCTTCCTTCCTTCCTTCCTTCTTCCTTCCTTCTTTCCTTCCTTCCTCCCTCCCCCTCCTCTATTTCTTTAATTCTTTCTTGTAGTTTTAGGCAGGGGTGATATTTTTGTTTATTCTTCTTTCATATATTACATCCTGATTACAGTTTCTCTTCCCTCCTCTCCTCCCAATCTCTCATTCCCCCCACCACAACTCCTCTCTTCCCCAGATCCACTCCTCCTCCTTTCCCTTCAGAAAAGGGCAGGCCTCCCAGGGATATAAACTGAACACAGCATTATCAGCTATAATAAGGCTAAGCACATACCCTTATATTAAGGCTGGATGAGGCAACCCAGTAAGAGGAAAAGAGTCCCCTAGAGCAAGAGAAAAAGTCAGAGACACCCACCCACTCCCACTGTTAGGAGTTGCCCCAAAACCCAAAGCCTAAACAACCACAACATATATTCAGATGACCTAGCACAGACCCATGTAGGCTCCATGATTATCAATTATCACTTCAGTTTCTGTGAGCCCCTATGAACCTTGCTTAGTTGATTCTATGGCCTGTGTACTTATGATGTCCTTGACCCCTCTGGCTTCTATAATCCTTACTTTACCTTTCCTATGGGGTTCCCTGAGTTTCACCTAATGTTTAGCTTTGGGTCTCTGCATCTGCTCCCATCAGTTGCTGGGTGAAACCTCTCTGATGCAATTATGATAGGTTTTGGTCTACAAATACAGCAGAGTATTATTAGTAATTGTTGGGGAATATTTTTTTTCAGGTGTGTGACTTTTGTATATGCTGCATTTGTTTAACTCTGTGAAGTTGTGTTACTGAGCCTGTCTAAAACACCTGATGGTCGTAATAAAGAGATGAACAGCCAACAGTGAGGCAGGAGCAAGGATAGGTGGGGCTGGCAGGCAGAGAGTATAGATAGAAGGAGAACTCTGAGATGAGAACGAGGAACAAGAGAACAAGGTGAGGAGGATAACAGTGGGCAGTTACCCAGCCAGTTATGGAGTAAGAAGGAAAGAAAGGTATACAGAAATAGAGAAAGATAAAAGCCAGCCCAGAAGCAAAAGGTAGTTAGGACGCCCCCCACCCCCGGCCAAAGCCAAGAGTAAAACATCACACAACAAGGGATAATTCCACTGACTTTTTTCCAGTTATGTTTTGTTCAATCCTAGGTCTCTGGTCTATCCAGACTCTGGTCTCTGGCCCTCTAGGCAGCGGCAGGTGTGGGCTCACTACAGTGGCATGGGCTCCAAATTGGGCAGTCATTGGTTGGCCACTCCCACAAGTTCTGTGCCACCCTTACCCCAGCACATCTTGTAGGCATAGGTTTGCTAGCTGGGTTGGCATCCCAATCTCTCACTGGAAGCCCGGCCTGGTTATAGACGTCCAGATCAGGTTCTGTGTCCCCCATTACTAATACTCTTCACTAATGTTACCCTGGTGGCTTCCTGGGAATTTCTATTGCACTAGGTTTCCACATCACCCCAGAAATGTCCTCCAATTCCAGTCGTTTCTCCCTGCACTCTCTCCCTCTAACCCTGCACTTGATGCTTTTGGTTCCCATCCTCACCTGCCCCCAGTAACCTGTGAAATTCATTCTGTTTCCCATTCCCAGGGGGATCCATTGTCCTGCATTGAGCCCAGGAGGCTAATTTCTTTAAGCACCATGGAAGGAAGGAAGGAGAAGGGAGGGCATAGGAGGGGAAGAGGGAAAGGAAATAAAGAAGGCAGGAAGAGCTTAAACACATTCAACAGACTGCGAAGATCTTTTTTTTCCTTATCCATTCTTTTTATTTATTTATTTTTTATTGAGAAAAGGAGAAAAAAAAACAAGTTTCCACCTCCTCCCAGCCTCCCATTTCCCTCCCCCTTCTCCCACCCTTCTCCCCCTCCTCCCACCCTTCTCCCCCTCCCCCACACCTTTCCCCCTCCCTCTCCAGTCCAAAGAGCAGTCAGGGTTCCCTGCCCTGTGGTAAGTCCTAGGTCCTCCCCCCTCCGTCCATATCTAGGAAGGTGAACATCCAAACTGGCTAGGCTCCCACAAAGCCAGCACATTAAGTAGGATCAAAACCCCGTGCCATTGTCCTTGGCGTCTCATCAGCCCTCATTGTTCGCCATGTTCAGAGAGTCCAGCTTTATCCCATGCTTTTTCAGTCACAGTCCAGCTGGCCTTGGTGAGCTCCCAGTAGATCAGCTCCACTGTCTCAGTGGGTGGGTGCACCCCGAATCCAAGAACACATCCGAAAAATTATCCATTATGATCAAGTAGGCTTCATTCCTGAGATGCAGGGCTGGTTCAACATACGAAAATCTATCAATGTAATCCAGCATATAAATAAACTGAAAGAAAAAAACCATATGATCATTTCATTAGATGTTGAAAAAGCATTTGACAAAATTCAACATCCATTTATGTTAAAAGTCTTGGAGAGATTAGGGATACAAGGGTCATACCTAAATATAATAAAAGCTATATACAGCAAGCCGACAGCTAACATCAAATTAAACGGAGAAAAACTCAAAGCCATCCCACTTAACTCAGGAACACGGCAGGGCTGTCCACTCTCGCCATACCTCTTCAATATAGTGCTTGAAGTTCTAGCAATAGCAATAAGACAACATAATGGGATCAAGGGGATTCGAATTGGAAAGGAAGAAGTTAAACTTTCGTTATTTGCAGATGATATGATAGTGTACATAAGCGACCCCCAAAACTCCACCAAAGAACTCTTACAGCTGATAAACAGCTTTAGTAATGTGGCAGGATACAAGATCAACTCCAAAAAATCAGTTGCCCTCTTATACACAAAGGATATGGAAGCAGAGAGGGAAATCAGAGAAGCTTCACCTTTCACGATAGCCACAAACAGCATAAAATATCTTGGGGTAAATCTAACCAAGGAAGTGAAAGATCTATTTGACAAGAACTTTAAGGCATTGAAGAAAGAAATTGAAGAGGATACCAAAAAATGGATGGACCTCCCTTGCTCTTGGATTGGGAGGATCAACATAGTAAAAATGGCAATTCTACCAAAGGCAATTTATAGATTCAGTGCAATCCCCATCAAGATCCCATCAAAATTCTTCACAGACTGTGAAGATCTTAAGTTGCTCTTTCAAATAATGCCTACCTGGTCTTTGGATACCCTTGGGCCATCCACATTTCAAAAAAATTTCCCCTGGAATTTAAAGTTGTTTCTCATCAGAAAAAATAAAAGTTAAAAAAAGACAATTAAAATTTTTTTAGCATTGGTGAGCTTCTGAGTCAGTAACCAAATAATATATAGAATCCTAAAAACCAAACACTCCAGAGAATCACTAAGTCAATTAAGAATATTTCAAAATGAAATTTAAAATACATCTGTGGTAGAAAGTAACAGGAATATTTGCATGGAGAATTCTCATGCAAATTGTAGTAATTTAAGGAAATGACTTTATGGGCTTTCTGAACATAGTGAACATGTTGTTTGCTAAGTTATCTTTTATGCTCACAATTCCTCTGTGTGGTGGCTTGAGAAAGCAGTTATGAAATTTCTAAGTGGGATTCCCTTGACTCCAGCGGTTCAGGCAGTTGTTCCGGGGAAAAACTTTTTGTTCTTTATTTTCATCTAATGATGTTGAAGAAGCAATGAAGGGAAGAACTTTCTTTCATTATATCTTGCTCTTTTTATCATTGCTAGTTATTTTGTTTTGTTTTAGTTTAGTTTGTTTTTTAAACAGGGGAACACTCTATAGTCCTGGCTGGTCTCAAGTTCTCAACAATTCCACCCTTTTAAATGGTGGAATTAGGCAGGAGCCACCAGACCTGGCTCATTTTTGCTTTTGTAACATATAAACATAACACACCATCATAGTCAACATCACTTGACATTGATTTCTATAGTTTATCCTCCAAGAAAAATAGTTGAGATTAGAAATGTTAATCTATAAAGTACTTTTGTGTCTGTGTGCACACATGTCACAAGTTACCAGAATCGGTTCTCTTCTTCCACCATATCGGTCCAAGGGATCAAACTCACATCATGAGAATTTTTGGCAAGCACCTTTACCTACTGATTCATCTCATTGGCCCCGAGGCTTTTTAGATTGAAAAAAGAGGGAACTGTTATTTAAACTAAAAGACTAACTCTCCACAGTTCACAATACTAACAACAACCACAACCCCTTAGATTACCTTTTGTAAATTTTAGTTTTGCCTTTGTTCATATGTATGTGTGTGTGTGTATGTGTGTGTGCATGTGTGTGTTGCATAATGTGATCAAATGCAATGAATTCACAATTTGGTGAATGTAAAGCCAAAACGGCATAACCAAGAAGTTAAAAAGTGGAGAAAGATGTATTACCTTTAATGGGTATGGACAGAATAGTTGCTCTTTGCAAAGCAATACCCTCCTTGAGGAAATGCAACAAGGGGATTTTACTGGGGACATCTCTACATATTCCAATTGAAAAGTTGGAAGATGAGCACCTTCTTGAACATTCTCAGTTTAAAGTAATAGCTGAAGAAGGAAAGATAGGCACATTTTTGTGCATGTTCAGCTCAGGGAAATGGAGCCTCTGGGTATGCTTAGCTTCTGCCGAACAGTTTTTAACTGAAAAGAAGGAAAAAAAAGGCATTTTGAAATGCATTAGGATAGGATGTTCCACCTAGGGTGCTTGCCTTGTTTAGTGGTTAACAGGTTGCCACCCAAAGTTTCATGTGTTGTTCCCTAGTATTGTAGTGTTGGGTGCTATAAAATTTGGATTCTAAAATAATTTTCCCTTCTCCAATGGAATGTCGCTGGATGTATAAACTCCATTCCAGGGCAGACTCCGTGCCCAGGAGTAACTGACTAACACTGTGTGGGGTTTTTTGTTTGTTTGTTTGTTTCTAACTTTTTGGTTTTATTGGTTCTTTATTTTGATCTTCTCTCTTTGTTGTTGAGAGAGAGAGAGAGAACATGATGTTGGGTGGATAGAGCGTGGGACAGGATCTGGGAGGAGTTAGGAGAGGGGAAAGAATATGACCAAAATATACCATATGAAAATTTTTTAGTAAAAATGGGTTGAATCCTAGAAGAAGGCTCTTAGATCATGAGAGTGGCTACCCTTGAGAGAGCTTACAGTTTCTCTTGTGAGTTTGCTGAGGTCCTATGAGGAAGAATTGGCCTAAAAAAATCTGAGCCTGACCCCTGAATCATTCTCTATTTTCTTCTCTTGTGATGGACTCTCTAGTTTTTACAACCTGTTCTCACCGCCATGATGCATGCAGCCATGAGGCTTCACTAGACTCATAGTGCTCATGCTGAAACCATGCCTTTAAATGCCAGGGCTGTGAGCTAAATAAACCTCTTTTCTTTATAAAGTTAGCTTGCCTCAAATATTTTGTTATGGCAACAAGAAACTGACTACTGCTCATAAGTCCAAAGTCTAACTTGGGCTCCTGCTCTACTTTCTCAGAGAAGCTCCTCCATCTTTTTCTTAAGTTATATCACAGTTAGGGATAATACTTTCAATGTGCAACTTCTCTCTTTATAGCATTATACTGAATAGGAGTTGTCCCTATTTTGTTTACCACAGAAAGATTGATGCCTTCCAAAATACCCAGTGCACTAGATCAGTAGGCAGGTAGCTGTTCCACGAATGAATCAGGAGAAGAGACAAGACTGGATAATGTAAACGGCTCAAAAGAATACAAGGTTTCTGAGGAAGTGGACTTTTGCTCTGCAAATTGAAGCTTCAAACCATCTGATTTTTTTTTTTTTTGAGATTTGGTCACCCATACATGTTGATAATGGAAAGAAATATTGGAATAGATTTGGGTAATTTATTCAGATGATTTGGGATTAACTGAAGTTGAAATGTAGGATATGGTGATTGTAATATAACTGCTAGTTAATACTCTAGTATTTCTTGCTATAGGGTATTAAACAAAAATCTGAGCGCCAGATGTGTTTATCTAAACATTGTTGGTCAGGGAGACCCAAGAGGCTGCCCAAAACAATGAAGGCTATTGACATTGCGATCCGCTTCCTGCCAGAACTGAAAACACCACATGCTTGGGCCACAGGAGATGGAGGGAGTAAGCCAGAGCTGAGTTGGAAGCTTCCTCCTTGCTCAAGGCTTGCTCTCATAGCACTGGAAAGTGCTACACAGGATGCTAAGGGAGAAAACAGCTTCACCCGGCTGTGTACTCTGTTACAGTGATGAAAGGCTGGGCAAGCATTGCTGATTGGTGCAAGTGGGGTATAAGTGCTGTGGAGGTAACTAACCACTTTCTGATTGGATCCGAGGCTTCCTCCATGGGGAATGGAAGGGCTGGCTGCCTAGTACTAGAAAACTGGTCAAGAGCTGATGGCTGGGGAGATCATAGGGCCTAGGTAGCAACACACTATGATCATTATGATACATGAACACGTGGTCGGACTCACTTCTAAACACTAATATCTGTGTCCATAGATAGGTGCTGCTCTCACCCTTCATTCAAGAAGCTTTTCATTGCAATGGGTGGCAGTTAATGCAGAGACTCATAACTGGTCAAAGTGCTATGAATGAGGGGTGGGTCCCTAAAAGGGTCATCTGTGCCAGCCTCTTTGAGGTTCAGGAAACATCATGAAAGAAGAGGAAGAAAGAAAAATATGAGCCAGAGGATAGGGAAATGTGTTGAAAAAGACATATTCATAAGTACAATGTAGCTGTTACACTTATGAACTCACTGTAGCTGTGAATACTCACACAAGACATGAATATGATTAGGAATGCTAAGATTTCATCATGGAAGGAAGAAGGGTTCCTGAGGCCCCATTCTTCCCTGAGGGATTATTGACACGATGGTGGCTGAGGGAAAAGGTGTCAGGTTCTTCAATGATGTACCCACGGATAAGTGATGTAACCATTGGAAAGAAGTTCCAATAATTAACTTCCCACCCACACTCATGCAAGCATTCCTAATAAAAATCACACACACACACACAACGCACACACACACACACAGTGCACGCGCGCGCGCGCACACACACACATACACACACACACACACACACAAAAGGCACGAAAGGAGAAGGGAGGTTTTTAAGAAGTAGGAGGGTCTCAGTGGGAGAAAGAGTAGGAATTAGAGAGAGTAATGGGTGTATAAAAGACCAAAATTCATTATATATGTGTGTATGAAACTGGAAAAGAATAAGATATAAAATTTTAAAACAGTGTAGGATATGTGTTGGCTTACCTACAAGAATCTTCCATGATTTTTTGCCTGTTCTCTTCAACATGAGTTTAAGGAAGCAGAGTAGAAGTTCATTATTTTACATTGATACAAAGGTGTTTTAATTGCGTCCCTACATTTGTGATAAAATGCCCCACCAAAAGTAACTTAACAGATAAAGGGTCAATTTTGCCTTGCAGTTCCAGAGGGATATAGTCCATCATGGTGGGAATGACATGGCAGCAGGCAGGGAAGACATGGTGGTTGGTTGGTCATATTATATCCATACAAAGAAAGCCGAGCATGAGCAGGAAAGTGCATCTGGGATAGAAAGTCTCAACACCTGCCCACAGAGACTCATTTCTTCCAGGAAGGTGCCTCAGCCTTCCCAAATGTCACCACCATCCCCAGATCAAGTGTTCAAACACATAAACCCACCAGAAACATTTCATATTCAAAACAAAACCAAAGGGAATAATTTTTTTCTTATTTTCCCTTCTAGATTCACTTATCAACTCTCTTTTGACTAAAATCAATTGTGGAAGGGATTTCTGTGACCGATCTGCAATTGACAGTCTTGAGATTTGTAGGACTAACATCCTAGCAGTTTAGGGAGGTCTGGAAAGGGCACCAGCAGTGCCTACTTCTTGGTCTCCTGTTCTAGCCCATTGTTACAGATGTAATCCTTCATAATTCTTCCTTCTGGCTGGCTTGTCACTTCAGCACGTGATTTATGGGCAACCTCATTTATCTCATTGTTTTACCTTTAAAAAAACTCTGTACTTCTTTTTTATTTTTATTTATTTATTAAAAATTTCCACCTCCTCCCCACCTCCCATTTCCCTCCCACTTCCCCCATCCCCCTCCAGTACTAAGAGCAGTCAGCATTCCCTGATCTGTGGGAAGTCCAAGGTCCTCCCCTCTCCATCCTGGTCTAGGAACTAACAGACTAGGCTCCCACAAAGCCAATACACGCAGTAGAATCAAAACCCAGTGCCATTGTCCTTGGCTTCTCAGTCAGCCCTCATTGACAGCCACATTCAGAGAGTCAGGTTTGATCACATGCTCCATCAGTCCCAGTCCAGCTGGCCTTGGTGAGCTCCCATTAGATTAGTCTCGCCATCTCAGTGGGTGGACACACCCCTCGCGGTCCTGACTTCTAGCACTATTATGTCCCTGTCCTGCGTCAAGCAATATGCTAGGTTACTTCAGACATTGTTTGCCTCTAATAAACTCAAGAGTAACATAAAACCAGAGAGGACACGTTGAAGACATTTAAAAATTCCATTCTGAGAGAGGAACTCTGAAACCTAGATGTTAACTTTGCTCAGTAAGGTCCTGATGCAAACACTCCTGTGGCCATAGAAATGTCTGTCAGGAAGCTCAGGGGTATGAGAAGTCCAGAGAGTTGTACTGCTAAAGTAGTCAGTGTTGCTGAGCTTATGAATACACTGAGGTTTGTGTGTGTCAGGGCATATGATAGGAAGAATTTCATTTAAGTTATGGAAGAAACCAGGACTAGATCATAGGCTAGGCTTTTTATTGCTGCATAACAAAATACTGCAAACCCAGGATAGTGGCACCCTCTGTTTCTCTCCTCCACGTTTATGATTTCAGTTTTCCAAGTTAGGAAGCCAGCTATTTCCTAGCTGAATCTTTTGAGATCAGAATTCTTTGTTGTCGTAGTTGTTTTGAAGCACAGTCTCATTAGGTAGCTCTACTGTCCTGGAACTCTGTAAACCAGGATGTGCTTGAAGTTCAGAGTCTGAGGGGCAGCAGTAAAGGTATCTGTAAGTTCTGCAAACTCTTGGATTCAGTTCCTATTCCAGATTCAAGAACTAATGGAAAAACCCCAGTGTTGGTGACTAGAGGACTCAGGCCATCAATTTCTTATTGGCTGCCATAGGTCTGGAGACTTCTTCAGTTTTTAGAAGCCTGCCACACAGTTGCTTGCCACACAACCCTCCCCACTGACAGTTCCTATCTCTGGTGCTTCTTCTTCTGCACTCCGGTAAGATGGAATATTATACGAGATGAGTTTATCTTATCCAGTGACTTGTATACTGAGGAACAGTGCTAGAATTGTCCCATCCTGCTTTCATATTTAGGTGATTAGCAAGTCCCAGTTTGCTATTGTCAGTTTCTCTGGTTCATTTAAAACATTTCAATATCCATTATCTTTAGAAACAGACTAGTGATTTTGTTTTGCTTTTAAAGTAAAGAACTTGTTTGAAATAAAAACAATTATTGAATGTGATCGCTGTTCTTATACTGAACATCCTGGACTACTAGGTAATCCTATATAGTCTGGTTTCCTGCTAGCTTGCTGTTCCCTCTCCTGGAAGGGTTTTACTTTGGACAAGGGCACACTATAGTTCCAAGCATATTGTAGACATGCTATAGATATAGCGTAATTGCACAGACAGATGCATGAAATGGGGTAATTCCTATACACACAGCAGACAGCTGGCCTTTGTTGGATCAGAAAGTATATCCTAAATCTGTGGTCTCAGCTCACCATCTGTGCCAATGGAGAATCTATGAAGAAGCCAATAGCAGTGTGTGAGTGTGTGTGTGTGTGTGTGTGTGTGTGTGTGTGTGTGAAGGCCAGATGGTAACATTGGTGTCTTCCTCTTATTTTTTGAGGCAGGATCTCTCACCAAACCTGGGGCTTGCCAATTAGGCTAGGTTGGCTGGCCAGCAGCCCCAGAGACCCACCCATCTCTGCCTCCTTAGCAAAGGATGCACGCCACCAGCAGCTTTTTACACTGAGGCTAGGTACATGCCTCATGTCCTCATCATGTATGGCAATCATTTTAGCAACTGAACTGTCCACATGAGCCCTGCCAATAGTTTTTTGAGAATAAAAACAGCAGTAGCATCAAGAGCTACAGCATTAGATGCAGTTTCTGGCATATACAAAGAAGTTCAAGGTCAGCTACCCACTTCTCTTTAAAGAAAATAAAAATCAAACAAGGAGGTAATATTTGGTTTATAAAAGCATGGGTAGTACAAGTGCACAGCATATTTCCTCTCTGAGTCACTGCTGCTGGAGTTTAGAGCCCTACATGATTTGTATCAGGTTGATTGCTGACAGAGCATTATGTGCACGTATGAGTTCAGTCCTACTGGGGCCAGCCCAAGGCATAGATGAGCTTCTTAGGCAAGCAAGCACATTTCTAAGTTATTACTCAGAGCAAAATATATTTGAAGTCAATTAACTTTCCACTCTGGTGGGAAGAAAGATGAGCAGCATGAGTGAAAGAAAATAAAAGTTTCTTAAAGCATCGTCTGCCCCTTGCAATGACAAAGCTCAAGAGCTTTGCTCTCTATGTGACCTTAATATGAGTGAAACAAACTAAAGGAGCATCCAATTATGGATTCTGATGAGCTACATGTCTGTCATTGTGATGGTTAATTTTATTTATTACTTCGACGGGAATACAGAGTATACAGATGTTTGATCAAACATGATCCAAAGTGTACCTGTGAGGGTGTTTTCCATAAGATTAACATTTGAATTGGGGCACTGGGTAAAACATATTCTCTTTCCTAATGTGAGCTTCCTGTGGCCAGTCACTTGAGGGCCTGGAGAAGAAAAAGAAAAGCTGGCATTTTTGTTGTTAGTATCATTAGGTAAGAGGACACTCCTCTTCCCTTACTTCTTTGAGCCAAGACATCAGTCTATCCTAGGATTTGGACTCAAAGGCAGCATCAGATCTTGGATCACCAGCTTTCATATTGAAACAACAGCCTCAGATGTCTTGATCCTTGGGCTTTTGGACTATAGCTAGAGCCATGCATAATTCTCCAGTCTTCAGCTTGCCACCCGCAGTTTCTGGGACTTCTCAACTTTCACAATCATGTGAGCCAAATTCTCTACTTCCTAAATTTCCTTTTAGTGTCTCTTTCAAACTCCTAGGTTGTTAAACTAATTTTGCTCAGTCTTAACCAATGAACTAAGGCCTGGTATCAATGAACTCGGTGCCTTGGCCAATCTGACATTTTTATTACCCTTTGTCTGAAGACAGTAGCACCTGTCAAACAGCCCTTGTTGTATAGCCTGTGTTCTCTCTTTGATCCCCAGTTCTAACAACTATTCCTTCCTCCCTGTATCTCAGGACAAAGTAGGCCCAGTTGTTTATTTGTTGATCTTTTGCTCTTTATTCACATTGTCAAATACTAAAGAAAAATGTTATTTTGAAATAGCAGTACAATAGGAAGAAGCTCCAAAGGAAGCACAGAGAGGCTCTAGGTTCTATCTGCCTATCTTTCTTCAGTGATAACACCATCAATAATTAAGACAATGTTATCAAGAAAGGCAACTGATACTGACACCATACCATTGACTTAACTGCCAATTTTACTTAAGTTTCATCTGTTTCCATGTACACTCATTTTCTAATATTATCTTATTTTTTTTACATTTATTTATTTGTATGTGTGTGTTCATGATGCATGCATTCCACTGTTGTGGTCAGAGGACAATTTGCCTGAGTTTATTTTCTCTTCCACTGTGTAGTGTAGTATTAGGAGCTCAGCGGGGCTGTGTCCTGCCACCCGGCTAGCTTTACCTGAAATAATTACACGGAAACTGTATTCCTTTAAACACTGCCTGGCCCATTAGTTCCAGCCTCTTATTGGCTAGCTCTTACATATTTATCTAACCCATTTCTAATAATCTGTGTAACACCACAAGGTTGCTAACCAGGGAAGATCTTAACATATGTCTGTCTGGAGTGGGAGAATCATGGCACCTGACTGACTCGGCTTCTTTCTCCCAGCATTCTGTTCTGTTTACTCCGCCTACCTAATTTTCTGTCCTATCAAAGGCCAAGCAGTTTCTTTATTAATTAACCAATGAAAGCAACAGATAGAAAGATGACCCTCCTCCATCAGTGTAGGTTGAAGGGACTGAACTCAGGTCTTGAGATTTGACTGCAAGTACCCTTATCCACTGAGCTATCCTACCAACCAAGTCTTATACATTTTTAACATGAGTGTAAATCCATCTAACCATCACTACACACAAGATATCGAAGATTCTATGTGCACTCAATTTTGGCATTTAACTCTTTTCAAATGACCCATTTTGAGGATGCCTTCTGTTTCTTGCCGCTATGCATACTAGTTAAAGCACTGTTGATATTATGAGTGTGGAGAGGATCTTGTCCTTTTATTTCTGGGTAAGGTCCAAGAAAGCAGAAAGCCTCTAAGGAAGAAAGGTGCAGTGCACCAGTTGCAAAGCAAAAATGACAGTCGGGCCACTCTTGGCAGAAAAGAACTGAGATAGTTTTCAGAGTGACATGGGGATGAGAGGAAGGTCATACTTGATTCTTTTCAGAGATCCTGATTGATTTTTGTCCAGAGGGGTTCCAGTGATAGAAATGTTTCATAAATTCCTCAGGTGCACCTAATTCCACAGCCAAGGCTCAAGGCCACTCACTCAGCAGCTGGTTTCTACATCTTTGCTACAAAAACCTTCCTTACTCAAAATCCTTTAAAACCTCCTGCATATTTGCTTTACTTAAAAAAAAATCCTTTAAATATTTAATATTTCTCGAAATTTTTCATTATATGGGGAGTGAGAAATGAATTAATTTTACTCTTTACCAGACAGGTAGTTTATTGTTCTAATATCATTTATTGAATAATCCATAGTCTATTTGCTGACAAAACATTTTATACCTATGATTTACTAAATCCTTAGACTGTTTTGCTCTGCTTCTATGTTCCCTTGTGGCATTGATCTGTTTCTACTAAGTTTCAGACTCAAATTGTTTGCATGACAGTCACTTGATTCACTTGATAATGTTTTAATTTCTGATGACAATGAGAATGGATATTTTAAGAGATTTTTTTCCCATTGAAAAAATAAGACACATCTTTAAATTGATCCGAAGTCTTGTGTGTGTATGCACATGCAAGCGCATGTGTACTCTTGTGCATGCATGCACACTATGAAGCCTTTAAAAAGTTTCTCCATACAGGTTGTAGAAGCGTCATTAAAAATGTAGAGGCTGGTGAGATGGCACAGTTTCTAAAGGCACTTGCCACCAAGCCTGATGGCCTGCATTTAATCCCTGGGACTCACATGGTGGAAGGAGAAAACCAACTCCTGAGAATGATTGTCTGACCTTCACATGTGCTTCGTGCACACATGCAAACACATACATACACACAGCCAATAAACATAATTTTAAAATTTTGGTCATAGCTATAGCTCAGTGGTAGTTGCTTACCTAGCATGTATGTGACCCTAGGTTCAATCCCCAACATTGCCCACCCCCACAATTAAAGGTAAAACATTATTTGAAGGAAGTAGTTGTATTGATGGATTCAGAACATTTTACCCAACATTGAATATTTTTAAGCTGCAGAGTTTGGGGAAGAAAATGTCACAAGCAAAAATAAACCTCTCTGTCCTTCATGTATCCTTCCTCACTTGAAGAAGATTATTAAAAACAGGAAGAATATCCTGACCTTCCCAGGAAACAGGTCATAAGACCCCCCACCCCGCCATGAGAGATTTGCTCTTTACATTCCAACATAAAGGAGTACCCTCTTCTCTTGGAAGGAAAAAAAAGACAAGGAGGCTGAATGGGCCTTGCCAGCACCACCCCTTTATTTTACTTAGCTCCTCCTCACTTCATTGTATATTTCTCTATGGGTCTCTTTACTAAAGTTACTAATGGAATCACTCAGACTCCTTGACACAGTGAAGCACAGCTAGTCCCAACATTAAGTTTAAGCCCAGTCTGCTCTATGTAGCAAGACCCTATGTAGAAACCTACACAAAAAATTATCACAAAACAAAATGATGCTTATTTTAACTGTTTTCCAGGTTTTCATTGTCTCATGAAGGCTCTCACACCCATCAAACTGACAGTACATCAGTGTATGTGCTCTAAACTGGAGGTCAATCAGTAGCACCCTAAACCAAATTAAACAGAGGAATAAATAAAAAGCAAATAAATGCATCGTTATGTTTTCTTTTATTCATCTGTCTTTTGTTAAGAAACCCAGTTGTGAAGCTAAGCTAGGCAGTGACAATACCTGCTTGCCTTGTGTCACTTCTTGGGGAAGTAGAAAGCTTCTCAACTGGATATAGTGGCCCTCTTGTAGTCCAGGATAATCATGAACTTGTTGTAAAGTCTCTTTCACTTCAGTTTTCTTTTTTACTCACTTAAAACATTTAATTTAAACTATTATTATTATTATTAGTTGTTGTTGTTGTGGTAGTAGAGGTGCTGTGGTTTGGGGGAAGGCACACATGAATATGGAGGTCAGAGTTGATCTTGCCACCTTTACATGGGTTCTGGGGATGGAACTCGAGTTAACCTCAGGCGTGCACAGCAAGTGTCTTTACCTGATGAGCCATCTCATTGACCCTCTGCTCATTTTGAAGGGACTGATACAGCAAGGAAAGCCCTGAATATTGGCCAATAAGACTTAGAAATCAAATGTAGACCACTAATATTTCTCCCCTCCTCTGGGATACTGCCAGTGTCCACATTGGCTTTCCAGACAAGCACTGTCAACAGATTCTCCTTTGTGTTAGATAGCATTAGTAGAGTTCTGAAGCATTCAAACTACTAAATAGTTTGCTTTCCATGTAAATAGTATGAATTCCAAGGAAGTGTTTAATTTAGTATTCAAAAATACACATTTGCATTTTTTTGATTTTTTAAAACGTATTTATTGTTTTGTTTGATTATAAAATTAACAAACACATTTGCATTTTGACCACAAAATAACTGAATTATTTATAACTACAAAGACTATAATAAACTGTACCAAGTATAATTATGACTAGGTATTAAAATCCTAATATTTTGACAACATTAAAATATTTGTTATAATTACCTTATGGATCAATTATTTTTATATTTTTAGTAAGAGCACAATAATACTCTTGAATACGTATATTAGAAGATCCATAACTGCTATTTTATTTCTTGCAATTGGGAGATCGATACACCTAACATACATAAAATACATTTTCGGCCTCAAGAGATGAAAGGACACAGGAAACATTTTTTGGAGGAACCTAAAGGAAGAAAGGTCAGTCATTTATGTTTTCTTACTGTCAAATACTTTGTTCAGTGCGAACCTGTAGCCAGAGTAAAATGAAAGGTTAATTTTTTTCTTTCTTGCATGAGAGCAGGACCAACTAAAGGATGAAACTGTAGAGTTCCTCATTCATAAATGTTTTAGAATTTCAAGGTGGCCACCATAGAACTGGAAATTAAGCATGGAAGCCTTTCCAACAGGAGGCCCAGTGTGCTTCTTCAGATCCCCAGAACCGTGTGCCTGTGAAAGCAGCTCTATAAAGAGGAGAACAAGACAAGAGCGATTCCCTAAGAAGACTTTGGAATGGACAAAGCTCATGGCTAGGCGAGGGCCAGGAAAACGGCACTCAGAGGTATGACGCTTTGATGTGCTGAGCACTTTGAATTAAAGGACATTGGAAGGTCTTAGAAACTCATTTCAGCATTCAGGTCTCTCTAATTTCCCTCCCCAACTCCGAACCCAAGGAAGGATTCCCTCCCCCGAGTCTAGAGTCATCTTTTGTGACTAAAGGAAATACTTCCTAAAGAAGTAATGTAGTCTCGGACTCCTTACTGAAAATCTCATTAACCAGGGTGAGCTCGCCGATAGTGAAGAGAGAGAGGCACGCTAGTTTGTGAGGAATCAGACTTCTCACCTGTCCTTCTTAAAGGCAGCTCCAAGGGACTCCCGAGAGAGCCCAGCTGTGCAAGGTGTAGTTCTGCTTTCACCTCTCCAACTGTCACTACCTCCTCCAGGGTTCAGACCTACTCTGTCCCCCAAATTTTTCCTAAGAATCATTTACTACTCTCTAACTTGCCAACACCCTTAGGTCTCTCTCCTCACAAGGGAGGGTGTTTTGAACCCCACTGAGGATATTGGGCATTCTTCGGAGCTTCTTCCGTGTGCATCAATAAACTAAACTTGTTACTCTATTGTCAGTGTATTTTAGCAGATTCAAACCTTGAGAGGGAGAGGGAGAATCAGCTGCAAGACAGAACCAAGACCAGTGCTGCACAGAATGAGTCCTGAATGCTTAACAGGCTTCTCTGACAGATGAAAGTGTATCAAATACCTACCTTGAAGTCAAGTCATAAGACTGCAGTGAAATAAATGTATCAACAAAAGAAATACTTGGAAATAGTTTTTTAAAGCCTAGGTTTTTATACCATCTTTTCATAAATGTGCATGAACTTTCATAGCAATGAGATGAATCAGATAAAGAATAAGTTGCCCCAAAGCATATCGCTGATGGGAGAACCAAGACTTCTTGAAGATTTATGTGTTCGCAGAACAGTGACTGACAAACTACAGCCATAGGCTAAGCCCAGCCTTCTGCCTGTTATTATATATATAAAGTTTTATTAGAAAACAACTATGCTCATTCATTTTCACATTATCTATGGCTGCTTTCACACTACAGATCAGAGCAGTTGTGATGGAGACTATACTGCCCACAAACCCTAAAATATTTATGTTCTCCTCCTTTCCAGAAGCACTTGCCTACTGTTGCTAGGAAAATCAAGCCATAACTTGAATATGGGACTCCCATCCGATCCAATTGGTTCCTTATTCCCTAAGTGTGTTTTTTTGCATTCAAGCTGATGGTGTGTTTTTCTTTATGAGTGGTTATAATTAGCAGATGCCTATGGATGTATTGCTAGCAATAAAAGGTTGGAGAGGTCCCGGGGATAGGGAAATTAAGACCTATGCCCAATTTTTCAAACTTCTTTTACCATTCTAGAAAAGAATTCAGAGGTAATAAGGGACTGGGAGGGAGAAAGAACTTTTATTACACAGTGCAAATCAAAGTCTATCCATAAGTGGGGAGTGCAGGCTTCTCAGAATGGGTGATGGGTCCTGAGGTTTTGGATACTTTGTCTTATGGATAAACTTTAATGAGGGAAATAATTCATGATTCAAGATGGAGAAGGTTGGTGAATTCTAGGAATGCGTTCAGATTTTCCCAGAATGAAAACATTCTACCTTTTTTTTCCTTGTAGTGTTTTGGGATGTATTATACTGTCTGACATATGATGGGAACAGTCCATTTTGCAAGCTAATGGTACTGATGTGAGAGACAACAGGAGATTTTGTCACCCATGTTGGCTCCAGTGATTTTTTTCCTATGTGTTGGGCAATCATATGATAGCCTGTTGTAACAGCCTTAGCCTCTAGCCAATTCAGCTCCTGTTTTCCCTTTGCCTATCTAGTAGACCTCAGATGGATGCTAGCATTCTTACTAACGTTTTAAAGTTATAAACTGTGCTCTAGTGCCTATTCTTAACCAAGCACTCTTTACAAAACCACTTCTGTTGAACTTTTATCCCTTAGCAGGATTAGTCCCAGAAAAAAAAACGTTGTTGTGGAATATTAACAATGTGTTACATTTGTTTAAGCTATGGACTACTTGGTCAATGATGCAAAGATGTGTTGCATTCTTTCATGTTTCATTTGTTTAACTTTGTAAAGCTGTGTTATTTGCCTGTCTAAAACACTTGATTGATCCAATAAAGACCTGAATGGCCAATGGCTAGGAAGGAGAGAGAAATGGCTGGGACTGCCAAGCAAAGACATTAAATATGAGGAGAAATCTAGGTTGTGGAGAAAAAGAAGTGAAGAATGAGGAGCACAGAGAAGAGGAGAGGAGGACACCAGAGGCAAGCCACACCACCACACAGCTAGCTATGGAGTAAGAACGAAAGATACATAGAATAAAGAAATGTAAAAGGTCCAGAGGCAAAATGTAGTTAAAGAGAAATGGAATAATTTAAGTTATAAAAACTGGGTGGATACAAGCCAAACTAAGGCCAAGCATTCATAAGTAAGAGTAAGTATTTATTTGGGAGCTGGGTGGTGGGCCTGAAAAAGTTAAAAAAAAACCCTACAAAGCATTGGGTCAAATAGTAGTCACATTATAAATTTATAAATAACAAGTTATACAAGTTGACTGAGTTTCATATTTCATCTAAACTCTGTAGGGCTCCACATAGAATGGGATCATCTGATTCCCGCCATCAGTGCACAACAATCCCTGTATCTCTATAGCCCGTTTCCCCCCAGCATTTACCACTGCATCTTGTGGCTTTAATCATGGGGGCTACTGTCACTAATTTCTTGTCTGGATCCAAAATGCATTTTAAGCAACCTGCCTGTCTCTAATCCACCCTTAAAGCTAAGAGAATAATGTGGAAATCCTGCACTCTGCTATAGTAAAACTGTCTTCCAAACGTGACATGAGTCTTGTCATCTTGAAATTAGGGCAGCTGTGAATACTTGCCCCTGCCTGCCCTTTACAAGATGGGGCCCATTAACATTCCTTTGTGGTTCCAGGGGAGAGCTCATGACGTGGTGAACAAGCAAGTCCTAAGGGGGCTCCACACAGGAGCAATTCCCAAGGCAGTGCATGGGGGGGGGGGCGCTCACTGATGCCCTTCCCTTTCTGAGGATATATAAATAGTTAAAGGTCACTGCAGGAGGAGACATTTTCTTTGGAGATGTAGCTGTCTATAAATTTCTCATGCTTCTGTAGCCAGCCAGATTAAAGTCACTGATTCTCCAAGCTAGACTTGGGTGGAATTGTTTCTTTGTCCGTTCAGGGCTGTCTTCCCTGTGTGGAACAAACAGACATTGGATCACATCTCACTGGGAAAAGTGAAGGAAACTGTTGGTCAAACCCCCAAGTATCTCCACAGAAGGAGCAGGTCAGTCTCAGGCCACTAACATGGCCTCCTTTTGTCTCCCCTTACGTTACATGTTCTAGCGGTGCCATTGTCAGTTGTTTTCCTTCACATGCTGTTGTGATGCTTTTCATTTTTATGTGTTCTTTCTAACTGTTCTCTGGAGGGGAATGCTTTCCTACTCCTTCTTTGCCTGTCAACACTTGACGATCCCTTAGAAAGCTTCTCCAGCCAACCCTTGCCTCTATCTCACTCTAGAGTCCCATTTGCCTGCTGTTTCCTGGCCCACTGCGCCCATTCACTCACTACCTCAAGCAGCGGCAGTGGTGAATGCATCTGCGTTCAAGTTCAACTGAATCCTTGGGAAGAATTTCTTAGTTCTGGCTTTCCCTACAGTTACTTAACTTTTTTTCATTGTCTTCGCTATGTTCAGTTTCTGTTTTCACTCCTCACCATGCCCTGTAGTGAATGAACCACTGCCCCCCTCCATTCATGTCCACCTTGAGCCTCATAATGTGACTTTCTTTAAAAAGAGGATTTCTGCAGATGTAAGTCTATACGGCTATTAGAATGACATCATACTGAATGTAAGGTGGATGCGAAGCCCAATGACTACTGCATTTGAAGAGGACATAGAGCAAGGTGTGGTAGTATATATAGGTCTATGATTTCCCACTTAGGAGATGGGAATGGGAAGGTCATATGTCCAAAGTCATCTTCATCTACATAGTTAGTCTGAGGACAGCCTGGGCTCCAAAAAATCCTGTATTCTAAAAAAGCCAACAACGGCAACAACAGCAACAAAAGAAGAACCTAGAAGCAGAGAGGACGAGACAATGGGAAGCAGACACAGAACGCTAGGAGCTACTAGATGCTAGCAGAGGCAAGGAACGAATTTCTCTCTAGAGCCTTCAAAGTTGGCATCTTGGTTTTAGACTTTGGCCACCAGCATGAAAATGTTTGTCATTTTTAAATCCACAACTTTGGATAAGCTTGTTAAAGCAAACGAGTACAGCTCTCAACATACAGAAAATCGATCCACAGCACACCACCACCCACCCATCCTTCCTTCCTTTCCCCTCTCCTTCATCTTTCCCTTCCATTATGTATTGCTTTGTGCATATTTTTACATTTTAAAATTATGAAAATTAAAACTATGCACTAAAAAGAGAAAAATAGTTAACAACCCTCCCCGTACCCATTGCCTTAGCTTCACCAATTATCAAATTACTGTGAAACTCCCCTCACTCTGCTTCCCCCAGCAGCCCCACTTTCTGTCTTGTTTTGAAGCTAATCACAGATGATTGTTGTATAATTGAATAAAATCATGACTATGATTTCATCCAAAAACTATTTCAGAAAATATGTCTAAAATGTGGAGGGTCTTTTGGTTTGAAATGAAACATATTATTAATCATCTGCTTAAGAAATGTAATTACCTCAGAGTAAAAGGTTGAGAAAAGATTTTCCAATCAAATGCACATAAGGAACAAGTTGGTGTATCTATCCTAATATCTAACAAAATAGACTTCAAATGAACATCAATCAAAAGAAATGGAGAATGACACGTCATACTCATCACAGGAAAAATCCATCAAGACAAAATCTCAATTCTGAACATCTATGCCCCCAAATACAAGAGCACCCACATATGTAAAGGCAACATTACTAAAGCTTAATTCACACATCAAACCCCACACACTAATAGCAGGAGACTTCAACACCACATTCTCACCAATCGACAGGCCTGCCAGACAGAAACTTAACAGAGAAATAAGAGAATTAAAATATGTCATGACTCAAATGGACTTAACAGACATCTATAGAACATTTCACCCAAATGTAAAATAATATACCTTCATGGAACCTTCTCTAAAGTTGACCACAATCTTGATTACAAAGCAAACCTCAAGATATACTAAAAATTGGAATAACCCCCTGTATCTTATCAGATCACTATGGCTTAAAGTTAGAATTCAACAACAACACTAATTGCAGAAAGTCTACAAACTCATGGAAATTTAACAATGCCCAACTGAATCACCATTGGGCCAGCAAAGAAATTAAAGACTTCCTAGAATTCAATGAAAATGGATACACAACATACCCAAACTTATGGGACACTTTGAAAGCAGAGCTAAGAGGAAAGTTCATAGCATGAAGTGCCTACATAAAGAACCTGGAGAAATCTTACACAAGTAACTTAACAGCACACCTGAAATCTCTAGAACAAAAAGAAGCAAACTCGCCTAAGAGGAATATATGCCAGAAAATAATCAAATTGAAGGCTGAAATCAATAAAATAGAAACAAAGAAAACATTATAAAGAACCAATGAAATAAGGAGCTGGTTCTTTGAGGATATCACCAAGATAGACAAACCCTTATGCAAACTAACCAAAAGGCAGAAAGGGAATATGCAAATTAACAAAATCAGAAATGAAAGGGGGATATAACAACAGACACAGAGGAAATCCAGAGACTCAGCAGGTCATACTTCAAAAACCTTTACTTTGCAAAATTGGAAAATCTAAAGGAAATGGACAATTTTCTGGAAAGGCATCACGTACCAAAATTAAATCAAGTACAGATAAACAATTTTAATAGACCTATAACCCTTAAGGAAATGGAAGTAGTCATCAAAAATCCTCCAACAACAACAACAAAAAATTCCAGGGTCAAATGATTTTGGCGCTAATTCTACCAGAATTGCAAAGAAGAGCTAATACCAATACTCCTCAAATTATTCCACATAATAGAAACAGAAGGGACATTGCTAAACACTTTTTACAAGGCTACAGTTACCTTGGCACCCAAACCACACAAAGATGAAACTAGGAAAGAGAATTACAAACCAATCTTCCTCATGAACATTGATGCAAAAAATTCTCAATAAAATACTAGCAAACCAAATCCAAGAACACATCAAAAAAAAAGATCCACCATGATCAAGTAGGCTTCATCCCAACTTGGTTCAACACACAAAAATCTATCTATGTAATCCACCATATAAAGAAACTGAAAGATAAAACCATATGATCATCTCATTAGATGTTGAAAAAGCATTTGACAAAACCCAACACCCCTTCATGATAGAGGTCTTAGAGCGATCAGGACTACAAGGAACATCTAAACATAATAAAAGCAATATACATCAAGCTGAAAGCCAACATAAAATTAAATGGAGAGAAACTCAAAGCTATTCTACTAAAATTAGGAACAAGACCAGGCTGTCCACTCTTTCCATATCTATTCAATGCAGTTCTCAAACTTCTAGCTAGTACAATAAGGCAACAAAAGGAGATCAAAGCATTGCAAATTGGAAAAGGAAAAGTCAAACTTTCACTATTTGCAGCTGATATGATAGTATATATAAGTGACCCCAAAATTTCTACCAGAGAACTCCTATAGCTGATAAACACCTTCAGTAATGTGACAGGATATAAGAACAACTTAGAAAATCAGTAGCCCTCCTATATACACATAACAAAGGGACTGAAAAAGAAATCAGAAATATTACCATTTACAGTAGCTACAAATAACATAAAATATCTTGGGGGTAACACTAACCAAAAAATAAAAGACCTACAGGAACTTTAAGTCTTTGAAAAAAGAAATTGTGGAAGATATAAGAAAATGGAAAGATCTCCCATACTCTTGGATAAGTAGGATCAACATAGTAAAAATGGCAATCCTACCAAAAGCAATCTACAGATGCAATTCAATTCCCATCAAAATCCCAACAAAATTCTTTAGAGACCTTCAAAGAACAATATTCAACTTCATATAGAAAAACAAAAAAAAATCCAGAGTAGCCAAAACAATCCTGTACAATAAAGGAACTCTCAGAGGCAACACCATCCCTGACATCAAGCTCTATTATAGAGCTACAGTAATGAAAACAGTCTGGTATTGGCATAAAAACAGACAGATGGACCAAAAAATCAAATCAAAAACCCTGATATTAATCCACACACCTATGAACAACTGATTTTTGATGAAGAAGCTAAAATAATACAATGGAAAAAAGAAAGCATCTTCAACAAATGGTGCTGGCATAACTGGATGTTAACATGTAGAAGAATGCAAATAGACCTACATCTATCCCCATACACAAAACTTAAGTCCAAATGGATCAAAGACCTCAAAATAAATCCAGCCACACTGAACCTGGTAGAAGATAAAGTGGGAAGTAGCCTTGAATGCATGGGCACAGGAGTCTACTTTCTAAATGTAACAACAGTATCACAGACATTTGACCAACAATTAATAAATGGGACCTCCTGAAACTGAGAAGCTTCTGTAAAGCAAAGGACATGGTCAACAAGACAAAACAGCAGCCTACTGAATGGGAAAAGATCTTCACTAACCCTACATCAGACAGAGGACTGAGCTCCAAAATATATAAAGAACTCAAGAAATTAGTCATCAAAATACCAAATAATCCAATCAAAAATGGGGTACAGATCTAAATAGAGAATTCTCAACAGAAGAATATCAAAAGGTCTAAAGACACTTAAGGAATTGCTCAACATCCTTAACCATCAGGGAAATGCAAATCAAAAGGACTCGGAGATACCATCTCTTACCAGTCAGAATGGCTAAGATCAAAAATACCAAAGATAGAGAAGATATAGAGTAAGGGAAACTCTCTTGCGTTGTTTGTGGGAGTGCAAACTTGTACAGCCACTTTGGAAATCAGTGTGGTGGTCTCTCAGAAAATTGGAATCAATATACCTCAAGACCCAGAAATACCACTCATAGGCATATATACCCAAAGAATGCACACTTATACCACAAGGACATTTGCTCAGCTGTGTTCCTAGCAGCATTATTTGTAATAGCCAGAACCTGGAAACAACCTAGGTGTCCTTCAGTTGAAGAATGGATAAAGAAATTGTGGTACATTTACACAATGAATTATTACTCAGCTGTCGAAAACAATGACATCTTGAACAAATGGATGGAACTAGAAAAAAAATCCTGAGTGATTTAACCTAGACCCAGGTAGACAAACATGGTGTGTACTCACTCATAAGTGGATATTAGACATAAAGCAAAGGATAATGAGCCTATAATCCACAACCCCAAAGAAACTAGGTAACAAGGAGAGCCCTAAGAGAGACATACTGGGATCCCCTTGAGAAGGATAAACAGACAAGTTCTCCTGAAATAATTGGGAGTATGGGGAGTGGTAGAGAAAGAAGGGCAAAATGGAGAGGAGGACAACAGGGGAGGGAGGAAGAGCAAATGATAAAACATGATGCTCAAGAAGGGGAAAGAACAGAGATGGAGAGCAAGGAAAGAGATACCTTGATTGAAGGAGCCATCAAAGAGCTTGTGAGAAACATGGCACTAGGGAAATTCCAAGGACTCCAGAAGGATGACCCCAACTAAGACTCTAAACAAAAATGGAGAGGATGCTTAAATTGGCCTTCCCCTGTAATCAGATTGATGACTACCTTAATTGTTACCATAAAAACTTCATCCAGCTACTGATGGAAGCTGATACAGAGATCTACAGCAAAGCACTGGGCCGAACTTCCAGAGACCAGTCCAAGAGAGGGAGGAGCCATAATATGAGCAAAGGGGGTCAAGACCATGATGGTGATACCCACAGAAACCGCTGACATGAGGTAGTGAGAGCTCACTGACTCTGGTCTGATAACAGGGGAACATGCACAGGACCAAACTAAACCCATTGAATGTGGAGGCCAGTTGTGGGGCTTGGGCAGTCTATGGGGCCACTAGCAGTGGGACCAGAATTTATCCCTAGTGCTGGAACTTGAAGCACATTGCTCAGCCTAGATATGGGGGAGAGCCTTGGTCTTGCCTGGAAGTGAAGTATTAGACTTTGTTGACTCCCTCTGGGAAGCAGTACCCTTTCTGAGGAGTGGATAGGGGTTGGGGAAAGGGTAGGAAAGGGGAGGAAAAGAGGGAGTGGGAATGGGGATAGCTATGTAAAATGAGAAAATAATGTACTAAAAAAGTTCTTAATTAAAAAAAAAGAAAGAGAAAAAAAGAGATGTAATGGGTAGGGGGTAGCTGGAGAGGTGGCTCAGTCGTCAGGACTGCATAAGTGCTCTTGCAGATGAGTGCAGTTAGGGTCCCTTGAACCCAGGTTAGGTGACTTACAACCTCCTGCAACTCTAGCAGCAAGGGATCTGACACCCACTTTTAGCCTCTGTAATCACATGCACAAGCCCCCCACACAAACTAATATACATATAATTCAATATAAAACCAAATCTTTATACAATGTAGGGATGGTGAGCTGCTTCAGTGGTTAAAAACACTTGTCTAAACCCCCAAGTTTGATTCCTAGGACCCGTATGCTAGGAAAAAGTGGTTCTCAAAAGCTGTCATCTGACCTCCACATGCAAGCTGTAGCATGTCTCTATCTGCTCATATTCACACATCATACATATACACAATATTAATAAAAATAATAAAATATTTAAAAACTAGTTACAACTATTTTTTTCAACATAGATAGCAGTCTCATTAGTTGGGCCTTCAAGGAACCTTGGCTTCAAGTTTTGGTCTCAAATCTGAAATGGCTCGCTTTTTCTCCCTTACCCCACCACCTCAAATTCTCTCTCTTCGGACTGTATCCTAGACACGCAAGAGCATTTGGTCAAACCACAAAGAGCAGCCAAGTCTATGGACTGAAATCAATCAAACAAAGGCAACTTCATATTTTTCAGCCGAATAAATTTGACAGTAGGCCCTTTCATTCTTCTGACTTTGCCTCATTGGTCTTAGGTGTTGCTCATTCACTCCTTACTTATTTAATGTGGGGTGTGGGTTGAGCTCAAGTTGATAGGCTTGGTCGGCAAGTACCATTATTCACTATGCCACCTCGCTGGCCACACTCTGCTTTTCACATTGATCACTTGGGAATATAATTATCTACCTGCCCATATTTTCACCTAGCAGATAGCTTCCCTGAAGGCAAGTATGAATACTTTTCCTCCCGATGTCCCTAGATTTCTGATAAAATCTAATGTTTGACAAATACTGTTTCAAAACATTCACTGAATTCCGTTGTTTCAGTCTTCCATTGACCCCCTCCTTTCACAGGTAGTCTCTGTAATGACATGATTCTGGGATTATGAACATATTTTCTTTATTCTTCTCTCATACACTACATCCCAATTGCAGCCCCCCTTCCTCCACTTCATCCAGCAAACCTTCCCTCCACATCTCTTCTCCCCCAGATACACTACTCCTCCATTTCCCTTCAGAAAAGAGCAGGCCTCCCAGTGATATCAAGTGAACAGGGCATATAGCAAGACGCAATAAGACTCTGCATAAACCCTCATGTCAAGGCTGGACGAGGTGACCCAGTAGAAGTATAAAGGTATGATATGTCATTCGGCTAACATTTTTCCCCTCAAATAAAACTTCCTGATCAGGGATCTTGGGGATTCTGGGTTTCTTTCCAGGGCAGTGGCTGTTAAGCAAGCTTGCATCAGAGCAGTAACAATATGTTCTCTGCTAGAGGCTAGAAGCTGATGTATTCATTTACTAGATTAGACTAGAAGAGAGAAGGCGAGTTGAGCTAACAGGGTAATAATTCTCCTGGCATTCATTTACTAGTTTTTCAGGGGAAATGCGATTTGTGCTTCATTTGCTGTCATTTTCAAAGTCATTTCAAAGCTGAGCTTTCAAAGGTACAAAATGACTCACCTCTTAGCTTATCCATTTGTTTCAGCAAACTTGGAGCTTTAGAGCATCAGTTTTAGGGGCTGGGGAGACAGCTCTGTTGGCAAAGTGCTTGCCTTGTAAATTGGCCCCAGCCTTGCAAATCTGAGGATGAGTTCCCACTCCAAAAAAGCAGGGTTGGTGGAAACAGCCACTTAATTTGATCCTGTTTTTACGCATTTAGTTAAACAGCTCCTTCCTGCCCTATGTGTTCTTGGCTAAGACAGAAAATGCACTGGAGGCTGAAGTAGGAGGGCGAAATCCTCTTCAAGATGACTTCACTTACACATCTGGGGTCCAGGGGTTCGTTCGTGAGGCTCCTTCTTCTTGTGGTGTCTTAGTATTTAGGACCTCAGGATATCAGAGGATGTGAGGCTAAAGGTGGTAGCACTCTTTATATGACAGCTGACTTTTAAGAGAGAAAACAGAAACGGCTAGTCAAGACTCTTAAAAACTGATGTCTAGAGAGAAGAATAAATAAAAAGGAAAAAGGGGAAAATGGAAGTCTGGACTGGCTTCAGCATATTCTTTTATATTCCGTAGATAAAGTCAATTCTGCCCAGCCCGGAACTCAAGCATAGAGAAATAGACTGTGTGTGTCCATTTTTAATTGGACGCATCATCATCTTCTGGTTATTGTTTGGACATGTGAGGCCTGAATCGCATATCGAGCTGCACAGGAGTCTGTGATTAGGCCCTGCTGAGCTTATCTGCCGGCTGTGTAATTATCTCTTCTTGTTCTGGTTCCTCACTGAGTTTACACAAATAGCTGAGCATTTTCAAAACATTGAGTTAATGAAAACTTTGTCACCTTCATTTGGTGATTGAGAATGCCAATGATTTTTATCTTGCAAAAAAACCGCTTTTGGGACTGAGGATGGAGCTCAGTTGGTAGAGGCCTGCCTAATATGCAGGAAGCCTTGAGTTCAATCCCCAGCCCTTCAAACACCAACAGCGATTTTACAATGCCTGTGATTGCAGCATTCAGGGAGTGGGGCCAGGAAAATCAGGAGCAGAAGACCAACAAGAGAAAGAAATGAAAATTCAATGAAAGCCAAGTTCTTCTTAGATGATGCTTTGTATACATGTGCAGAAACGAATAGCTCTGTTCCATCTATGAGCATTTTCATTATACACTTTACCCAGAGATAAGTAAGCCTTGAGGGGGTATGATATTGCATAGGATCAAAAGCGATTGTTTCCATTTTGGCCTTTTGCATCTCTGGCAAATGTAAGGACAATTTCAAGATTAGACAAGTTACTCTTTATGTCACGTAGGTGCCAGGTTTGTCTACTCCAGAACGATTACATTTAGAAGGTTATTTAATATTTTCAAATATTTTTCTCCAAGTATAATAACAAACACACATGGAGATGCCATAATGAAAACTCTTACTTTATATGTTAATATAAAAATTCATTTTAAAATATAAAAGAAAATACAACCTAAAAATGAAAACATTTTTGCTAGTTTTGATTGATTATTTTTGGACAATTGCCACCTGACTAGATTCACTCCCTTGGCTTTGTGGCTGAGATGACAAGCACATGCTAAGGCAGAAGGACCTATAGAACAGTGGAGATGGGGCCGTGGAGATGGAAAGCCAGGAAGCCAAGCAAGCATAGAGACCTGAGTCTGACCCCTCAACCCATGTAAAGTTGAAAGGTGGAAGGATAGTACTCCCTTCCACATACATGCCATAGTTCATGTGCACACAGGTATTAATGACAATTCATTTCATTTTTTAAAAAAAGACCATTACCTTTTCTTTTTTTAAAAGTGCTTGAAGACAGAAAGGGATTAGAATTTTCAACATGCAATTTTATACATGTGTGTATAGTTTGTTGTTTTCGCTTTCAATTTACTTTTCAGCACACCAAATCTTTAATAAATTGCTATCAGTTCATAATACATAAAGACAAGCTTTCTTTTTTAGTAACATTTAATATTTTCCAGGTTTTCATTGCCTTAATAAATACCACTACGTTCAAACTGAACACACACAAGCAAGTTTAGGTTGAAACAAAGCTTATTTCATTTTCTGATTTCCCTCTCTCTCTCTCTCTCTCTCTCTCTCTTAGGTTTGTTTACTTGTTGAACTTAGGTCTCCAAGCTTGGGGACAAGATTCTTTCCGCATCTTAAAGACTCAGAGGAGAGGTTTTCTGTAGAAATACTCTAATTGGTCTGACTGTGGTGGCGCACACCTTTAATCCTGGCACTTGGGAGGCAGAGGCAGCTGGATCTCTATGAATTCAAGAACAGCCTGCTATACAGAGCAAGTTCTAGGACAGCTAGGGTTACACCGAGAAATACTCTCTTGAAAAAAAAAACAAAACATCAAAGCAAAACAAACAAACAAACAAAAACCCAAAGCACTATAACTGCAGGAGAAAGGAGAAAGAAAGCCAGGCAAAACTATAGTTCCTAGTGCAGAGAGAGACATGTTTCTAGGGGGCAACCAGTTTGAAATGAATCTGTATTAGTCAATTGATACAAAAGTTTTAAATTAAGGCAGATTATCTGCATTTGGTGACTCATGATTGTAATCCCAGTACTTGAGAGACTGAAGTTGCAGAAATGATGTAAGTTCAAGACCAGATGGGAATACATACTGTATTCTAGACTAGCATGGGATGAAAAGGGAATTCTAGACCAGCCTGGGATGAAAAGGGAATTCTAGACCAGCCTGGGCTAGAATGAGATTCTGTCTAAACAAGCAAGCAAGATATCTAAAAGTTCTTCAGATATCAAAGTATCATATTGGATGATATGCAAAACACTTTAAATAGCAAAATGTTTTAGGATGCAATAACAACTTGATAAAATTCTGCTAATATTTTTTTATTAGCTTCAATTTTTGCAAGAATTATTTTCTTGCTTGGTGTGATAACTACAGGTTAGCTGGAAAACTAGATAAACCTCATGGAACTGAAGATTGATTTGTTTTTTTAGGGAAGTTCAAGTTTTTCCTCTGGAGGTTGGTAATGGCATTTGCTGAGACATGCCTGACAGTAGACAAATGACGGATTAACGGGAGAAGGGCACAGATTTGTGAATGCATGAAAGCGCAAGAAGGAGACAAAATATGAAACGCAATGAAGTGTCAGACAGTAAAGATTTCACTCTGCTTTTCGGAGAGCAGATGGCAATGAGGGCTACAGGCAATTCACAAAAGTAGTCCAGTGTTTTTTAGGGCAGATCTTTGGGCCCCAAAGAATAGACAGTTGTACACAGGTCCTATGAGCTCTAGGTTTGGTGTCCAATGATTTTAAGTCTTTCTTCTGTGGTTGGAGTTTCATCTTTATTCATTAGCAAATTTTAAATGAGTAGACTTAAGGCAGATGTGTGGAGCTACCTCTTCAGTGCTAGGTCTTGATAGGTCTTCTGGAAGGTAAGGATACCTCCAGGAAAGCTCCTTCTTTTGCTTTCAAAGAGAAAGACAGTCACAGGCAAGGGCGGGAGGTAAGGGGTGAAGAAGGGCTGTTCTGAGGAGAGGGATGGAGGAAGGTAGATGGCTACTTCTTCAGTTAAGCACAGTACTATTGTTTTCAGAGTCTCAAATGTCTCCCAATCTCCATTCTCCAATAGTTCACAGCAGCTGCACCTGTCAGATCTTACTCGATTGCATGAGGTAAAAGTGTTGGCTTTTAGTTAAGAACTGGGAAGAAAAGAATTCAAGAAGAAAAGCGATAGTTGAATAGGAAGGGATTATAACTATGATCACAGAGCAATACAGTTATTCTACTGTTGTGGGATAATCTCTTAGTACACTGTGAATATGTATCTTTGCCAAGGTACCTTCTAACTTGTAATAAGGAGCTAAATGGCCAATAGCCAGACAGGAGATGACAGGAAGGTGTTCAGGGCAGAGATAGGAACTCTGGGAAAGAATCAGAGAAATGGGAATTCACCAGTGAGATACAGAGGAAGTCAGACATATTTTATGGAGGAGAGGTAAAGAGTCATGTGACAGAAAGTAGATTAATACAAATGGGGTAAGTTATACGAGCTAGTTGGGAGCAAGTCTAAGCTAAGGCCAAACTTTCATAATTAATAGTAAGCTTCCATGTCATTATTTGGAAGCAAGTGGTGCAAAGAAAGTCTGCCTACATTCTACAGGGTTACTGTACAAAGAACTTTCATAATACATATAGGTTTGGTTTTTTCGAGACAGGGTTTCTCTTGTAGCTTTGGAGCCTATCCTGGAACTAACTCTTGTAGACCAGGCTGGCCTTGAACTCACAGAGATTTGCCTGCCTCCGCCTCTGGAGTGTTGGGATTAAAGGCGTGTGCCACCACCACCTGGCTCATGATATGTATAGTTAAGAACTCAGCTGAGCATCCCAACTTGAAAATCATTGCATTTCATTAATCCTCTTTCCTGGATAAAATGATGCCTTTGTGATGTTTATGAAACAAGGTCCTAAAAGGGGAAAGGAAAGAATCTGGCTGGGGTACAGGGCAGAAAGCTTCAGAAGAAATAAAAGGAAGACCAGGCTAAGAGCGCCAGCCTCAGTACACTTGTCCTGGGGTTTCATTTTGTTGCTTTGCTTAGTTGGTTGTTTCGATACATAGTGTCACTAAGTAGCTCAGGCTGGTCTCAAACTCATGAGCCTCCTGCCTCAATCTTCTAAGTGATGGGATCACAGGTCTCTGCCACCATACATGGCTGCCCACCAATCTTGTTTCTATATTTACTTAATGAGGTATGTATAACCTGTGCTTTTATGATTTCTACCACAAGTTTTGCTAGAGCGTTATTCAGACAGGGATAATCCCCACTCTTGGGAAATAACTTCTATGGCTGGCTCTTATCTGCCTCAAGAATGAATGGATAATTCACTAGGAAATTTGAATGGCATTAACAGGATACTCAACTCTGTTCATAAAAATTTATTGAGAAACTTCTCTATGGGGGGACCTGAAAGATGCACTATGCTACACCTCACCACTATTCTCTCAAATCCAAGGAAGCTGGCTGTGCCTCTTCCCAAGTCACACCAATTGCTATCCTTGGTATACTCAAGGCTGCGGACAAAGCATTTTCTGGACAAGAGTCCCTGAAGCAGATTCTTTCTCCTACATGCCAGTCAATCCAGTGAAATGCTTGGAGTCCAATCTCAGTGCTCCCATGACCAGAGTGCCTAGCCATAAGACTTGGCTCTGATTCTAGGTATTCATCTGCATTAATAGAAAAGGGAATGATATTAAAAGAAATAGAGAAAATGGATGCATTTACAGTTTGGGGCCAAATTAGGGGGAAAGAACTTCTCAATTTGTCTCTATATTGTTCACAGAGTGGTCACAATTTAGAGAAAATGAAAATAAAAGCCAAGAAATATACATACGACATACATAGATGATCTTTCTTCTGAGAGATAAAGACTTACCTGTGATGCCGAGACTTTACGGTGACCCGCCTTTTCCCTCAGTGTGGCATTTCCCTAGGGCAGTCCTAATCCCTGGGTCCCTATTATACCACCACTCTGTTACCTTTTATGTATTACTTCTTTGTTTTAAAAAATCCTTTCCTACAAAATGGAAATTAGTCTGTGCCTATCATATAAGGTTGCCATGGATACTAAAGGAGACATTTGTAAGGTACTTAGAAGATACCAGGCACATCATAACTTCTTGGTAAATATTAGCTAAGACTTTGGTTACTATGATTGCTGTATCAAGTTTAAGTGTGATTACTCATGTAGGACCCACATGTCAGAACATAGGTTTCATTAATTTTTTACCACCTAAGCCCACTTTCAGGCCAATTTGCCGAGGGACGTTGACATTTGCTGCTAGTGCATTGATAATGCAGGTGGAAGGTAGGACAAGAAATGCTGTGAAGTGACTCACTCTCCTTCATGTTGATTTGTGTGCTAATATTTTAAATCAACCCAAATGGGTCTCAGAATTTTTTAATTAGCAGATACTCAATAAATGTGCTCTTACCTTGAATAGCCCACAGCCCCCACTTATCACTCTAATTTCTCATATCCTTAAGCCTTAGCTGTAGTCTAGCTATGCTTCCTGTGTTGTCATTCTCTGTGCCTTTATATACCTTATTATTTTTGTGCTGAATGCACTCAGCTTTTCTTCCTGTATTCTCAAAGAGTAAATCAAGTGCGGGGCACTCTATAAACTATTTCTGAGCTGTATGAACTCACTGGACAGCCTATGTATGAATGAGAAGTGGATGTTCAACTCTCCAGAGGCCCTGAGGTCAGTCGTCCTTCCAGACAGAAGGAATGGATGAAAAGACATCAGCTGACCTAGAGGAACTCAAGGTAAATTGAACTGGGTCTATTTCCAGGCAGATGAGAAGACGTCTGGCTGGCGTTTGTCACAGTGACCTTCAGGTTTTAGGATGAGTGTATTAGGAAGACAGAGGAAGCATCTTGGATAGTCTGGGATTGGGTTGTTAACTCCAAATTTGCTTCTGGGAATACAGGATTGGCCAGCACTTACCTGTGACACCACCCAGAATAAGATGAGTCAAGCTGAAGCCTTCTAATCATAAAACTCCATTCTAGCAAATCTGTTTTTGCTCATGAGAAGTTGGAAGATTATAAAATTGTGAAACTCCAAACTACTGCTAACATATGTTTATCTATATTTATCATATCATATATTTAAGATAGAATATCATGTAACCGAGCTGGCCTGGAGGATGACCTTATAGTCTGATCCCCCTGCTTCTACCTCTTGATTGCTGCAAGTGTTGAAAAACCGCAACTTTTTTTCTATATTCCCAAGAACCAAATCAAGTATGGCATCGACAGTGAAATATTTCTGAGCCAGATGAGCCCACTTAGAGGTGAAGAGGAACACCCTGTTGCCACAGCGCTAAGAATTAAAGCTGGGGCTTTGACTCATGTTATGCAAGCCTTTACCAGGGGAATTGCATCCTAAGACTCTGACAACTCTTTACACAGAAAAAATGTGAGGCAAACTTAGCTGGAGCTTGGAAATAAGAAAAAGATCTCCACATATTCTTTCAATAACCCGAGGGACTTTTAAAAACAGGCTACATTTTCTGAGAGATTATATAACTTGAACCATGTTTTGGAAGGAGAGAACTAGGTAATTTTGGCTGAAAAATAATTTCTGTCTTGATAAATAGCACCAAAGATTACATTTTTTTTTGCCGCTTCATAGGTGATAGCTGTTTTTGTGTGGAGTTTAGTAAATTTATTACTTCTGTCAATAACTATATATCATCAGTCTCTCAGAGATTCCTTTGAACCCACTTTCTACTGTGCCGTTTCTATTAGTTTTCTTTCACTGTGACAAAATACTTAATCAATTTACAAGAAAGAAATAATTTGCTTCGGTTGATAATTTCAGAGGTTCTGGTCCATAGCTGTTTGATCCGTTGCTGATTAGACCTGTGTTAGGCAGTACATCCACTGGAGAGAAAGTGGGTGGAATAGGAAGAACCTTGCCTAAGGGAAGCTGGGAAGAAAGGTGAGCGGAGAAGGCAAAGTCCTGACACTCTTTTCAAGAAACAGCTCCAAATTCTCTGAAAGGCTTTCAATAAGGCTCCACCCGCAGCCTTCCTTCCACATATAGACTACTTATCCAAACTGAAACACTTTTGTTAATAAATTAAATGGTAGTGATATGTAATCATTTCATATTTGTATGACTCGTGGGGGGGGCTTATGGTGTTCATTTGTGTGTGTGTGTGTTTGCGTGGGTGTGTATGTGGGTGGCGGTGGTGTTTGTGTGTTGGCCAGAAGCTGACATCAAGCATCTTCTTCATTTTCTCATTATTTTTTCTTTTTATAAGTAGGGTCTCACAGAATCTGAATGTTACTATTTCGGCTAGGCTTGCTGGCCAGGAAGCTCCCAGGATCTGGCCATCTGAAGTTACAGGTGTGTCCAGCTTTTACATGGGTGTTAGAGATCTGAACTTAGCTTGTATAGCAACCATATTACCAACTGAGCCATCTCTCCAGATCTCTGATTCGTGTTCTTTATGTTTAAAATAAAAATTTTATAAACTCTGCCATTTAAAGTCAAATTTTTTTTGTTTGCATGTATTGGTATTCTTGTGTATACACGCAAGTTCCCAAGTGTATGGGCATATATGTGTGTGTGTGTGTGTGTGTGTGTGTGTAAGCCCAAAACTGACCACTGGTGTGTTTATTCCTGGATCTCTCTCTAGTCTATTTATTGATACAGGATCTCTTGATGAATCTGGACCAATTCCAGTTTGTCTGGTTAGCCAGCCTCCTCCTAGGAGCCTCTCTTTCTGCACTTCAAGGGCCTGTATTTTGATGTGAGTTCTGAGTCCCCAGAATCCAGTCGTCACTCTTGTGTGATAAACACTTTACTTACTGATCCATCTCCCCAGCCCGAGTCACAATCTTTGTGTAAAAATAATAAGTTTGAGAATGGGTTTTAAAAAGAAAAAGTGCCAATGTCTTCCTTATTGTCGCACATGGGGAAGAGTCAAATTAGAGGTAAATAATCAGAATAATCATTTGCGAATGACAGACAAGGACAACACCACTGTGAACATCATGAATAGGATCCTCAGAAAGATGCACTGGGAATGAGAGCAAAGGGATGAACCTCTGGAGAGATTCACAAGGCAAGGGTTTGGTTTCTTTTCTTTTCAATTTGAGTTCATATAATTTGAAATTCTGTGCTCATTTTGAATTTAAATTATTAATTACTTGACAATTTTTCAAACTCAACAGACAGTTCTCAAAACATGAAGTACAAATGACTAATAAGCATTTGAAAAAAAGTGTTCATCATCCTTTGCCAACAGGGAAAGGAAAATTAAAACTACTATGGGACTCCATGTTGTTCTAGTCAGAATGGCTATCATTAAGACAACAAATGATGCTGATCATGGGGGGTGGCGGAGAGTATGTTGGACCCTTATTCACTGCTGGTGGAAGCTTAACCGGGGCTAGCCACTGTGGAAGTCCATATGAAGGTTCCTCAAAAACTACAAACAGAGCTACTCTATTACCCATCTACACTACTACTCTGCATATATGCCCAGAGAACTGTGAGTCAACATGCCACAGACATAGCCATGTTTATCATAACGCTGTTCACAATGACCAAGTTATGTCATAAGCCTAAGGTCTGACAGCAGATAAAGGGACAAGAAAGTGTGACATAACTTTACATGCACAATGGAGATTGGTTCAGTCATAAGAGGAATGAAATGGTTTGCCGGGACATGTATGCAAAGGAAGATCGTCATATTAAGTGAGGTAAACCAGACTCAGAAAAACAAGTGTCACGTTTCCTCTTATCAGTGAATCACGTATTCTTAGTCATACACATAAAACTATCTGTCTACCCACACACTTACCTATGAATGACATAAAGTAGACAAAGGGCAAAGGGACTAGTGAGAGAGAAAAGAGGAAGGAAGCAGATGGATAAGCGGTGAAGATGGTCAAAGACCACACTATACCCGAAAGAAACAGGCTTTGTCAAGCTTATCACTATATGTAATTCAATGACTATATACCAATTCAAAACTGATTTTGAGGGAAATGCTATGGGTCTTCTATGTTCAGTAGAACTTTCTTTCCAGCCTCTTCTTGAGTCCTTTCTGTGCCATTGGATGAATGGGTGTGTTCTATAAACTTCCTTTAGTAGGCCTTGCTTGCTACTTTGCTGGTAAACTTCCGGAAGAGACACTGGCATTCTCAACAGAGACATGTAGACATTTGGAGATGAGACTCAGTTCAGGATCATGGGGTAAGTTCAAGCCCCGGTCCTGCTCCTTCCTAGTTCGATTTCAATGATTTAGCCTCTCTAAGCATCAGTTTCTTAACTTAGCGAATAGAAATAGTAACAGTAGGATTTACTATACAGATTCCTTCTAAGGCAGTGGGTGGCGACTCTTTTGGGGTCAAATGACCCTTTCTCAGGGATCACCTAAGACCATTGGAAAACACAGAAATTTACATTATGATCCGTAAGAGTAGAAAAGTTACAGTTATGAAGCAGTAACAAAAATAATTTTATGACTGGGGGTTACCACAACATGAGAAACTGTATTAAAGGGTCGAAGCATTAGGAAAGTTTAGAAGCTCTGTTCTATGGTATTTGGCCTAATGATTGGCAAATAACAAAACTTTCAAATGTGGATATGCTCTAGTTTATTTCCGTTGCTGTGACAAAAATGCCCTGACAAAATGCAAACTTGGAAATAAAGGCTTTTTTTTTTTGCTTGCCAGTCCATGTTAAAGTCCTTTATCAAGGAGAAATCAAGTATCTAGTTACACCATATCCACAGTAAAGAGCAAAGAGAGAAGAAATACTTAAAGCCTTGATTGCTCTCAGCTAAGTTTCTCCACTCTGATACAACAGAGAAATTCCCCTGTAGGGAGTGGCGCTGCCCACAATGGGCTAGGTCTCTTTACATCAATTAATAATCAATATAATCTCCACAGACATCCCCACAGGCCAACCCTATCTAGATAATTAATTCTTCATTAGGAAAATGTCTTCTCAGAGGATTCTAGGTTGATAGTTCAAACTAACTTGTGCAAGGTTCTATTGTTATTTCTTGCTTAGACAACATATAGTCATTCAAATATTTTCTATATTTTACAAGACTTGCCTTTTGGATGTCTCTTTTCTCTACTTAATAAGGCCATATTGAGAAACTAATAAGATTATAGTAAGCATTTGCATTTATCCAGTGAAATCATTACCCTATCATTTTTGGAAAGACAAATAAAATGAGACCCCTCAAATCAGAAAAGTCAAACATGTTAGACTTCCAAAGGAAATAATTTAACTTGCATTCCATCCCACAAGCGTATTCTTATTTTCGTCTTTGTAGGTAAGTAAGGTCTGCCCTATCCCTGTGGAGATGATATTGAACTTTTCAAACTCAGCCATAGAGAGGAGGTCACTGCACTTTCTTCATTTTTGCAGTAGCAGGCTTGTATAACCTAATGCTGTAACTAGCATTGCATGACAAGAAGAGAAAAAGAAAAAATTCGTATGAGTCATGATTTGAGCTGTGTTCCCAACCCTGGTTTAATCAAGTATGACAGCATAATTATAAGGCTTCCTACACAAGGTATTTAGGCAACTGAGATCTTCTTGTCCTGATGTAGGTTTCTGGCATTATAACAGTTCTTTCCCAGCATACTCACAGAACATGTTTGTATAAGACTAACCTTTCAAAAAATCCTGGGCAATTTTACTGCCAAACTTCCTAAAGTTAACCAAAATAATTTACTTACATGCCAACTCTAGAGTCCATGAATAGAACATGGAGGAGAAGTTCTAAAGGGGTCAATTATAGCTTTAAGTTTGGACACCATTGTGTATTTTATTTAGTGTTTATGCTTAGTGAAAATATCAACCACATGCAGAATTTTTGTGACAGTCAGGGTTGAGAAGGTTCTGCAGGCTAGGCAGTCACATTATTAATTGAGCTATGGCCACACCTCCATCAGGTTGGAGTTTGGTAGTTTTCCAGTAGGGCTTTTGCATGGATTTTGTGTGTATGTTTTAAAAAGGAAGGCATTAAAATGAAATGATCTTTGAGGTTCCTTAGAGCTATAAGTTTGAATGTTGATTTTTTCTTTCCCCTGATGTCTTTAAAAAATAAATTATACTTTACCCTTAACAAAATATAAAGTTATAAAATACAGTGCTTGATGTGTTTTAACAAACATATACATAACTGTGCTCCTTTCCCCTTCAAAACATGGAACATTTATATTATCACACCAACTGTGTCCCTTCACAAAGAACGCCTTCCCCATAGGCAATCATTGTTCTGGTTTCTATCAGCATTCTGTGATGGTTAAACTTTTATTTGCACATGTATATGTTTGCAGTGTGGTGGTTTGAAGGAGAGATGTTCCCTTTAGTTTGGGAGCATTTAAATACTTGGTTCCCAGTTGATGGCTGTTTGGGGAGGATTAGGAGTTATGGTCTTATGGGAGAAAATCTGTCAGTTGGGGGTAGGCTTCAAATCACGTGCCACTTCTAGTATACTGTCTATTTTTCCAGTTTGCACTTCGAGATGGGAGCTCTTAACTGCTGCTCCAGCCACATGCTGCCTGTTACCTTTACTTTGCCATCATGGATATCCCTCTGGAACTGAAAGCCCCAAATAAACCCTTTCTTCTCTAAGTTGCCTTGGTCAGGATGTTTTATCACACCAATAGGAAAGTAACTGCCAAGAAATTTTAAAGAAGAACAACATCATTAATTGGGATCGAGACCATTCTCATAATATTTTGGCAAAGAATGTGGTTATTTTGTTTCTTTGTCCTAAAAATTTGCCCAAGGCAAAATTGAAAAACAGTAGGTTAATTTCCTTGGAGAAGATTTCAAGACGGCCATTATATTTGAAGAACCAATGTTCTTCCATTTTGTCCTCTGTCTCTATCTTGTGTCTTGTGTAAGCTATTTCCTGTAAAACGTTTCAGTTCTTAGAAATGGCTAAGGGCTTCTGAGACTATGCAGGGGCAAACTGGAGATTGCAACCAAGCAAAAGGGGTGGTAGAATCTTCTTTTTCCGTTAAGTAGAGTCACTGAGGCCAGGCGTATGTCAAGGGAGTCCCGGCAAGGAGGTGTTGAGAGGCCACTTTGTAAAGCTGTGGAAGTGAGACCTGGATTGTGTTAAAGACCCCAAGATGCTGGAAACATCAAAGCCATAAGACATCTGCCAAGGAGAACTGCAGATAGGTAGTGAAACCAGCCCAAGAGAGAGGAATGTGTTGCAGGCAACAAAGCTGGAAGGGTAGAGCCATCTAAATCCTTGGACATTAGAAGGGGGTGGTGGGGGAAATACACAATTTGGAGTTTGTCTTACTGGTTTTCATTCTTGCTAGGTCCAATATTTCCTCATTATACCTCATTCCTCCCTTTTATAGTGGCAATGTATGTTTTGTGCAATTGTATGTTAAAAGCATGTAGCAATTTGCTTCTTGTTTTTAGAGGAGGTTACAATTAAGAAATTGTATTGAGGCTCAGAAGAAATATTGGACTTGGGACTTTTAAACTGTCTTGAGATTGTCAAAGGCTGTGAGAACCTTTGCAGTTAGACTAAATCCATTTTGCATTATGATGTGGCTACAAGCCTACAGGGTTCATGGAGGGGAATGTGGGATTTGAATGAGAATGACCCTCATTGGTACATATATTTGAATACTTGGTCCCCAACAGCTGGAACTATTGTAAAGGATTCAGAGATGTGACCTTATTGGAGAAGATGTACCATTGAAAGTGGGCTTTGAGGTTTCCAAAGCCTGTGCCATTACCAGTTAGCTTGTTTTTTGTGGCTGCTGTTGTTGTTGGTGGTGGTGGTGGTGGCTTTTGTATGTTTATCTTTTTGTTTTGTTTGCCTTGTGGTTGTGTCTCAATATATGAGCTCTCAACTAATACTCCGGAACCAGGCTTGCTATGCTCTCTGCCGTAATGGTTATGGACTCCAAACTCTAAAATTATAAGCCCCACACATACTCTTTCTTCTATAAGTTACCTTGATCGTGGTGTCTTATCACAGCAACAGAAAACTAACTAAACAGCAACTCATCCAACATACATGTGTGTACACTTGCATATGGAGACCCGGGGTCAGCATTGAAAGTTTTCCTGTATGACTCTCAATATTCTTTGAGACAGTGTCTCTCGCTGAACTTGAAGTTCATCTATTTGGCTAGACTGACTGATCAGACAGTCCCAGGAGTCCTTCTGTCTCTGCCATCCCTTGCACAAGGATTACAAATGTACCCTATGTACGTGGAAACCTGAAGTCGGGCCCTCAACGTTTGTTCATCCAGCTCTTTCCCCACTGAGCCATTTCCTCAGCCCTTTGTTGGTTAACTTCCTTGTCAATTTGATAAGATTTGGAATCACCGGGGAGGTATACCTGTGTGGGAAGCTATAAAGAGTGTATTTCCAGAAAGACTTAAGTGAGGAGGTAAGACCTATTTTGACTGTCAATGGTATCATCCTACGGAATAGAGAGTGGGGAGGGCCAGCTGAGGACTAGCATCCCTGCCCTCTACTTGCTGCTCGGCACTGTGGACTCAACAGCAAGTGCTTTTGCCTTTCCTTTCGTGATGGGCTGCATTTCTGTGGGCTGTGAGTTCACACAAGTTCTTCTTCCCTTAAGTTATCTTTGGCTCGATATTTGATCTCAGAGAAGAGAAAAGAAACTAATGAGTATATACAGAACTTCATGAGAATCTGGCTTCTTCTCTCACTTATGGTTTTGAGATTCTTACATGCTGCTCTATGCAACATGCTTCATCCTGACTACCAAAATCCATTTCTCCATTCTTCTCTTAATGGATGCCTGAATAAATGTTCTTGTATGAATCTTTAGGCAGGCATGATTTTGTTTCTCTTGGGTAGAAACTTAAGAATACGATTGCTGTGCTATAGGGTACTTAGAAGCAGCCAAAGGTTGTCCAGAGTATTTCAAACTCTCACTAACATTGTATAAGAGTCGCAAGTGCTCTCTACCTTGATGACTCTCTCTTTTCATGGTGTGTCCATCTCCTCTGGATGTGTTACCAAGGAAACCAAGGAGATGTTCCCTATTACTAGCAAAGATATGCTTGAAATGTTACCATAAGATGCTACAGTTCCTGGAAAACAGCATGCATTGATCACATTAGAGGTGATTTTTAAAAGTAAGTCTTAGCTACAAAGCATCGTAAAGGAACATGCAACTATGGTATGATTTATGAATAAATACAAGGAGATTCATGTTTACACTTGTTTGCCATATCTTCATAGTTCTTCAGAACAGCCGGAAAACCCCCAATTTCTAATATTTTTACGTGCAGAACATTGCTAATTTGTCTTGGCAATAAGGAGCTAGGCAGAAGGAACTAATAATTTGCTCATCTATCAAATTTTGAAGTACTTTTGGAAAATGAATTCTTGGCAAACTTATGCTGTCTGTTAAGGGAGCTCTAAGAATTTTTTTAAAAAGCAAATTATCCAAACTATTATGGATCTAATGGATATGGGGGAGATACTGTGAATGACAGCTCTTTTCTGTTGCCAGTAAGGAAGTATTTTGCATGGTAACTAAATAATCTGTTATCATTTATCATTCAGTAAACATCTATTATATCTTAGGCAATGGGCTAAGGATTTTCATGTGTCAATTCATTTGATCTTTGTAACAACTTATAAAATGACAATATTAATTTCATAATGTCGTAGAAGGGGAAAGTAAAATTCATAGAGGTCAAAATTATTTAACCAAAAATAAAACTATTGCACGGTAACTAGAATATGAATCTAATAGGTAAGCCTTTGGTAAACTATACTTCATTAAGAAAGCTGAATTGAGTGGTCACATGGAACATCATTCCTCTCTCTCTCTCTCTCTCTCTCTCTCTCTCTCTCTCTCTGTCTCTCTGTGTGTGTTTATATGCATGTTATGAGTTTACCAGTAAATCTTTTAAGAGTAAAAATTAATCCCAATTAGAATAAAATTCTGTGGAAGAGGTGGGGTGGATCACAGAGAAAAGTAAATGGCATAAAAATATACTGGTGAGTTAAAGGATTAAGAGAGGATGAGAATACAGGAATGGGTAAGAAGAAGGGGTTCTATGTGTACTAACTGAAACTAAAGATTTATGGAAAAGTCTCATGGAAACTGTGCTAGCTAGTTTTTGTCAATTTGACACAAACTAGAGTCATCTGAGAGGAGGGAACTTCGATTGCTTTGCCATCGCCCTTGGTAACACACATAAATACATAGGAAGACCCAATTACTGAAGACACCTACACTTTGGCTGCAGGACATAGCGCAATTGATCTTAAGTTGACTGAGAAACTTTCTCCCCACTAGCTAATTTTCATGGTGCCATAAGATGTCATACACACCCCCTGGAAAAGAAAAGACACCAGTGGCCCCACTCAGTCCTGGACTCTATATACTACAATACTGACCTTCCTGAGAGGCAAGAAACGCTAACTGATACGATTGTGGAATGATTATTGTGGGGTATTTTTTTGGTAGAATTTAAGGTCTATTCCACAGGAGGGAATTCCATTTCTGATACTTTAATTTTTGGCAAAAGCCTATGGCTGAGGAGGTCATAGGCTCTGGAGTGGACTTTGCTATTGTTATTTTACTAAATAAACTTGTTGTCAAATTGCTTTCTCAGTATTTATGTATTAAGAATATATTACATCCTTAGATTCATGATGCACTCAAACTTGGTCAGAGAACCTTCTCTGCTCATCCAAATACACAGGAAGAAATTTTATAGTAATACATTTTATTTTGCATTGATTAAAAATAATTCTTTGAGAATTTATACATGTAGATAATGATTTGTAGAAATAGATACATATAATTACATATGTTCATATTTCTCTCTAGTCAATGGATAGCAGTTATTGTACTGACTCATAACTGGTATAAATGCTGAGAACAAGTGATTGTGAGTTCACAGCCCTAAATGAAACATCTTTAATCAACCTCCCTGCCAAGGCTCAGAAAATATTGAGAAAGAGAAGACAGAAGGCATGTAAGAGTGCTATGAAATGTTACTTTTGAATATGACATGGTCATTATATTCATTAACTCACAGCTGCCATGACAAATTATGAAAGATCTACATAAGAACAAGCCAACCAAAATTCCAGCATAGAAAGGGGAGAAGCTCGGCGATCTTGTCTGCTTCCAATTTTCAGGAGGATCTATATATGTTTTTCTTTGGGTTCACCTTATTATGTAGCTTCTCTAGGATCATGAACTATAGGCTCAATTGATGGAGGAAGGTCATTGGCTAATAAAGGAACTGCCTTGGCCCATTTTATTGGTTAGAAGATAGGTGGGAGGAGTAAACAGAACAGAACGCTGGGAGGAAGAGGAAGTGAGCTCAGACTCCACAGCTCTCCTCTCGGGAGCAGATGCCTGAGAGAGACGCCATGCTCCGCTCTCCTGGGCAGACACATGTGATGAAGCAAGCTGCCAGGTTAGACATGCTGAATCTTTCCCGGTAAGACCGGTGCTCACAGATTATTAGAGATGGGTTGATCGGGATGTGAGAATTAGCCTGTAAGGGCTAGAGCTAAAGGGCCAAGCAGTGTTTAAATGAATACAGTTTGTGTGTTGTTATTTCGGGCATAAGCTAGCCGGGCAAGCAGCCGGGGTGCTGGGAACACAGCCCCGCCGCCCATATTACTACACTCAATGACCTTTGTTTATGGCTAGAATCCAGTAATGAGTGAGTACATACCATATTCATCCTTTTGGGTCTGGGTTATCAAAAGTTGGGAGCATGGGGGTGGGGTAGTGTGGGGAGTAGGGGAGAGGGGGAGAGAGAAGGGGAGGATTGGGGAGAGCTGGGGGAATGGGATGCTTGAGATGAAGGAAGGGCAGATATGGGAGCAGGGAAGATGATATCTTAATTAAAGGAGCCATTTTAAGGTTGGCAAGAGACTTGGCTCTAGAGGGGTTCCAAGGTGTCCAAGGGGATGTCCACAGCTAGGTCCTTGGGCAGTAGAGAAGAGGGTGTCTGAACTGGCCTTGTCCCATAGCCACACTGACGAATATCTTGAATATCACCATAGAACCTTCATCCGGTGATGGATGGAGATAGAGACAGAGACCCACATCAGAGCACTGGACTGAGCTCCCAAGGTCCAGTTGAAAAGCAGAAAGAGGGAAAAGATAAGCAAGGAAGTCAGGACCGTGAGGGATTGTCCATCCACTGAGATGGTGTGACTGATCTAAAGGGAGCTCACCAAGGCCAGGTGGACTGGAACTGAACAAGCATGGGATCAAACTGGACTCTCCGAATGTGGATGACAATGGGGGCTGACTGAGAAGCCAATGATAATGGCACTGGGTTTTGATTCTGCTGCATGTACTGGCTTTTGGGGATCCTAGTCTGTTTGGATGCATACCTTCCTAGGCCTGGATGGAGTGGGGGGAAGGCCTTGAACTTCCCACAGGGCAGGGCACCCTGACTTCTCTTAGGACTGGAGGAGGAGGGAGAGGGGGAGTGGAAGGGAAATGGGAGGAAAGAAGGAGGTGGAAATTTTGAATGGTATTATTTATAAAGCAAAAAATAAAATAAAATGTTTGAAAAAGAAGAAAGGGGAGAAGTTCTAAAGATTCCCACCTCTTACTCAGAAGCTGGTAGTTTCTGGGAGAGGACATATTATTCTTTGAGAGAGTGGCCTGTGGTAGGTTACCAGGTTTCATTGGATGCCTCCATATCTATGAACATATAGGCAGTATTGATTGTGCTTAGTGGGTTACTTTTAAAGAAAAAGAAGAGGACATGAAGTTGGGAAGGGGATTTGTTGGGAGGATCCAGGAGGATTTGGAAGGAGGACATGGAATATATATGGGATATATATATATATATATATATATATGTGTGTGTGTGTGTATTATTTTATTGCATACAAGTATTAAATTCTCAAATAATATACTTTAAAATTAAATAATGTAAAAGAAAAAGAATAACTGTGAAGTTTCTTCCTATATATATTTAAAGTGGGTAATGGTAGGTATCAAAATGGTAATGTGATGCTACTGGGCACGTTTAAGTAAGTATTGTACAGGTTTCATTTTTAAATGTGTAGATTGATAATATATTTGTGGTTCTATCAATGTGATTATTTAAGTTTAAGATTAAAAATTTAAGATGTCAACTTAAAAATGGACAGACAAGTTCTCTGGCTCCTCCAACTCCTTTGGGGTGACATGACAGCTCAATGCTGAATACGATGGCTTGTCACATTGGTCACTTTTAATCCTTACACTTGGCACACTGCTTCCCTATTAAAAGTTCTCTACCAACCTTTGAAGACTGGAGATGCAAGAAAAATGACACACTGCGACACTGTGATAGGCTGTGTACAAAAGGCTCAGCACTGTACAAGATTTCATGTGTCATTAGACTAGTGCACAGAACCTTCTGACCATCTAGACTTATCTCCTAGATTCGGAATATAACACTGTAAAATAACCACCAGACACACACTACCTGAAATACTTTGTGCAATGATAATTGTTGAGACCATGGTATTTTGTATTTTAGAATCTTCTCTACAGAAATTGGATCATCATAATTCTGAGAGGCGAGTACAAGATTTACCTTTTTTTTTTGTTTCTGCTACATAGGAACTGTCATTGAGTCACTGATTTCTCTGCCTTAGATAAACAGCAAGGTGTGAGAATATTACATAGCTTGGGCAAGACCTAACAATATGTTCAAGGTGGTAATGGCAAGGGATGAGAGGAGAGAGAAGGTTATTGGGATGCATGCAACATGGAGTTGAAAGGGCAGGAAAAATGACTTCCTTTCACCTCACTAGAGTCTTTGGCTGAACTGCAGATTAACTTGACATATGACAGACAAGTAGGAACAAAACCATTTTATCTGCATGCATATACATGGGATTCCCACAAGATATGGAACTGAAAGGGCAGATGACTGAAGTTTACATAATACCCTGAACTACAGAAAGAAATAGGGGCTTATTGTTTCTGGGTGTTAGTGGATATCCAATGTAGGGGCCCACAGAAGTATATTTGTTTCACCTTGACTAAAAGTCAGAGAGTTCAGATCTATTCTTGCTCCTTCAAGGTTATACGACAGGATGTTTTGACCTAAGGGGTGGTTACAGGATGTTTTGCCTAGGCAAAAGGATATTTTTATGTAGGGTATGGTTACTTGATGTTTGCAGACGTATGGAGGAAATTACTATGTTTGTTCTTTGTATCAAGGCAAAAAAGTCTCTTGCCTCCCCTGCCCCCTTTTGGATAAGAACTTTAAATAATAAATTTAAGGCAGATCACAGACAATACTCAGTGGATGCCCTCCCAACTCTTATCTGTTGTCTCTTGTTGATTTCTCTCCTCAGTCCACACTCCACTCCTTTGGAACACACAGACCATGGGGCCAGACTCAAATTATGGAAGATGAGAAGAAGAAATATTTGGTGAACAAAAATTGTTTTTTTTTCCAGACAAAAATTTTCAGGCAATGCAAGTTGTCTGGAGAAGTTATATATATTTCCTTAAGATATAAATTCCTTTTACAAAAGGACAATTTTCAGAGCTACTCTGGTGTTTGCAGTTTCTCAGAATAGCCAGATCAAAATATACGAAAGAAGTCTGTTTTGAGGTACTATTCTGGTCTCTCATAGGCACAGGGAGTCACAAATCCAAAACTCCAATAAGGCCATCAGTTTCTAGGTCCAAGTGGGTGTTGTTCCCTTTAGAGGATCTAGCCAGTTATTCAATAAACATTCATTCTTTTAAACATCCCTTTTGAGGCTCAGAGTGGTGGTCCACACCCGGAATCTTAGTACTCAGGAGCCCGAGAAAAGCCAGCTTTGGTAGCTCACTTACTTTCCAATTGCTGTGATGAAACACCATGAGCAAACCAACGTGGTGCTGGATCAGTAGCTGAGAGGTCACATCTTGTCTCAAACATGAGACAGAGGAAGTTAACTGGGAATGCTGTGGGCTTTTGAAATCTCAAACCTCCCCAACCCTAGTGTCGCCTCTTCTCCGACAAGGTCACACCTTCTAATCCTTCAGTTCTACCAACTGACTACTAAGTGTTCAAATATGTGAGGCTATGGGGTCTTTCTCATACAAACCACCATACTGGGATGGATACATAATGAATTTCAGGCTATCCTGTAACTCATAAGTAAGTTCTTGTCTCAAAAATATGAAATCCCCCAAATAAGGGATGGACAGATGGCCCAATGATCAGGAGTTCTTGTTTAGAAATCACAAAGACTAGAGTTCAGATCAGAATACTCATATAATAAGTCAGGTAACACATCCATGCCTGACCCCAGCTTTGAGGGAGTGGATACAGGAAGAATGCATGCTGGTTTTCAATATAGACCAAGGAATATGAGCCTAGAATTCAGGAGAGACCTTGTCTTAAAGGAATAATAGAGGAGGACAGCTGATACCTTCTTCTGGCCTCCATGCATACACACAAGCACATGCAATGGTATGCACATACATATATACTTACACTCAGGTGTGCATATGCACAGTACACACATAATAAATCTCAAAGTAGAGAATAAAGATAAGTAAACAGAAAGACTTTCTTTGTGTAAGGTCTTGAGGTAAAAAGTAAAAGGATGTTTTTAAGATCGTTTTAGAAGAGGGGAAACAGACCAGTAAGGGTGCATATAAGCAGAAAGCAGCCAATTTTATCTTACAACCTTTCCAACAGGAAGAAGAATCTGGAATCAGACTTCTGCTCATCTCACCTGCCTACGTGATTTATGAAAAACCCCTGCATTCTTTGAAGGATACGATTTCTGCGAAATTGGATAAAACACAGTGGGATTCATGTAAACTGGACTCCTGTCCTTTTCCCATTTGCTTTGCAAAGTCAGCTAGTCAAATATGGAGTAAGTATGGGGAAAGGTGAGCTTTGGGAAAATAATTGAAAGTTTCAAAAGCTATCTATTATAGAGGAAAGGAACTACTTACATTTCATCTTCAAAGAAGTCAGATAATTGAGGTCAGCAATTATAAGAGGTGAGTATAAAGTATCTACTAGATATGCATATCTCTTCAGTAGAGATCTTGAATTCTAATGGTACTGAAACCTCCAAGTTCATTCCTGTTGCCCTCATGTAGTTATTAATAACACTTTGCTCTCAAAAGCGACGTAGATGAAAGGATAAATTACATAGCCATGGAAGTAATGAGTCAAAAGGGGGAAATTGAGCTCCCCTTGCATTGTCCATGGGTAAGTAGGACCAAAATATATTTGCTTTTAAAATCTTTCATTTTAACATTTTTTGATGGGGTAGTTGTAAATTTGCTGTCAGAAAGCAGATTCAGCAAGCAGTGGTTCTGCAGTATTTATGTTAAGGGAGACAGAGAGAGGGAAATTACTAGACTGAGACCTACTCTGAGCTTATGGACTAACAGAGGTGACATAAAGGAATAAAAAAAGCCAGAATGCAGGGAGCTAATCTGACGCATCCTCTTATTTTACAGATAAAGATGTTGTTTATAATTTTTAAGATTATGTTTGTTTATTCTCTTTCTCTGTCTCTGTCTCTCTCTCTGTGTGTGTGTGTGTGTGTGTGTGTGTGTGCCCATGCCTCAGAAAGTATATGAAGGTCAAAGAACAACTTGAGGGAGTCACTTCTCTCCTTTAACCATGTGAAACCTGGGGATTAAACTCAGGTCATCAGGCTTGGCACCACCTGAGCCACCTTGCTGGTAAGGTAAGGACACTGCGTATTTTGCCTGGGATAGCTCCGTTTATATTTGTCCTGACATCCCCTTTTGTTCTCAAGAGTGTGTTAGGCAGCTAGATAAGCATTGAAAGCTATTAGAGATAGATCTCTCCTTCATAATAAGCCTTCAACCCCACCCCTTATTTGCCATCTAAAATGGCAGGGGTACCATCTTAACAAAGCCATATTAAAGACATCTACTTCCTCCTGATCAAAAACATGGAATATGACTTCTACCTCTGACCCTGCGTAGAATATGACATTCTAATCTGCCCCCAAGGTTAGAATATTGCATACTAGTGTCCCCTCCCTTAAAAGCCGATTCAACTGGGTGTGTCAATCACCTGTCTAGCAGACCATGTCAGGCATCTCATCAGCTTCTGCATTATCCTATAGCAGAGCCCCAAAGGTGCCTGAAAGTCTCTAGCCATGGTGCTCAACTTGTAGTCAGCACGTATTTCAGGGACAGCAGAGTGTTGCAGACAGATTGTCTCACCAAGAGTGCAGTCCAATGGAAGAGCAGTCACCTTATGAGAAGCAGGTTGTTCCCTCAAGCAGTAGGCCTTCTTGGAACCTCCTCGCAGAACCAAAACTGAGATAAGAAAAATCAACTAGACCATGTCTTGACCAAAGCTGATGAGAGATACATGTCTCTTGTCCCAATTCTTTTACTGTTTAAGCCTAATTTTTATGGCAGGACCCTGAAGATGGACTTGGGGGTCACTAAATCCCTGCACACATTTGTACTTCCAACATGTCCACATTAGTTTGATCTCCCTCCTCTGCCTTTTCCTACTGTTCATCGCCTTCATCTATGCATTGAGACTGGTGGCCAAGTCTAAGCTGTTAGGACTATGGGACCCGAAACGCCGGTCGAACCATCCCTGAATTGTGCCCACAACCCCTGGGAAAGATTTTATGTTATGCATTTGTATTATGGATTCCTTGTGTTTATCATTGTTGTGACAAGCTGCCAGACAAGAAACGAATTAAAGGAAGAAGGCTGTGTTTGGACTTACAATTTACAGGTAAAGTTCACAATGTCAGAGAAAGCATGGTGGCAAGAGTATGACATGTCTGCTTTTAAGGAGGTCACAATCAGGAGAGAGGTGGGAGGGAGGGAGGTAAGGAGGGAGGGAGGGAGGGAGGGAGGGAGAGAGAGAGAGAGAGAGACTGTTGATCAACTTGATTTCTCCTTGTTTGCTTTTTGTTCAACTCATGGAATGATGTCACTCACATTTAGGGTAGGTCTCTCTTCGGTTAAAGCTTCAGTTAACTCTTCAGTTAAACCTCTCTGAAACAACCTCCCAGATATACCCAGAGGTGTATCACACAGGTAATTTCAAATTTGGTCAAGTTGACACTTAGGATTAACTGAACCTGGAAAGACAGATCAGTACTTAAGAGCACACACTGCTCTTGCAAAGGATCTGAGTATGGTTCCCTGCATCCATGTCAGGTGGCTCACAACCACCTGTCACTCCAGCTCAAGAAGATCTGACACAGTTGTAATCCAGCTGCCCTCACTCCCTCTGATTGACAGCGGAACTGCCTTGTGGTCTGTAATTGACAAGGATGTTTATGTTTTTTTCTGGCCGGTGGGTCTCAACAGAAGGAGTAGTGGTATAAAAGGTTGCTGGGCAAAATAAAGCTTGCTGTTTTTCCACCTGAAAAGAAGCCTCCATGTCTCAATCCCGGCGCCCCCCGCCAGTCTTGGCTATCTAGGCTGCGCTGGCTGCAGCAAACACCTTCTTGTGGACTGAAATGCACATGCCCACACAGAAACACACATGCATACACAGAATTGAAAATGTCTTTAAAATCATCACACATAGAATTCAGGTAACGTCTACTTATATTTTGAGGGTATGTTTTTTTGTTTGTTTATTTTTAGACAAGGTCTACTGGATAGCTCTATCTGGCCTAGAGTTCACTACGTATCCTAGACTGGCCCTCAAACTGACAAAGAGCCTGTTTCTGCCTCTTGAATGCTGGGATTAAAGGTGTACACTACCATTTCAGTCCTTCTGTGTGGTTTTTAGAGAACTTGACATTGAATATATTCCTGTTTTTGTAATGGGACACAGTGTTCATGTGCACTTTTTAGAACTGATTCATTAAAATCTCTATGTAAGCATCCATGGTTTATCAGACCTATTGACACAGCTATACATGCAGGAGTGCCTGCCACCTGATGCGCATACACAAAGACACCAAAGACACAAACACTGGCCATGCAATCAGGGGCTGATAAATACAAGATCAAGCTCAGTGTTCTATGATGATGGAAACCAATAAGGAAGTAGTGGGTCAACATTGCTAAAGTGTCAGAATTGTCTTCCCTTCTAGTGATCATGACATTTAGAAGAAAATACCTTACACCTACCATGATTTTCTTCATACCTATCAGTGATTGAGAAAATCAACCATGTAGCCACTTATGGAGATTGTAAAAATTAATGTAGCCATGGCAGAAGAATGAAAAAATTAAAGATAATTCTGATTTAATAACTTGTATTAGGGGGCTGGAGAGATGGCTAGGCGGTTAAGATTGCTGTTCTTGGAGAGGAACCAAGTTCAGTTGCCAGCATTCACACTGGGTAGCTCCCAACTGCCTCGAGTTTCAGCTCCAAGTATCTGTTGGCCTCTGTTGGCCTGTGTGGGCACTTGGACATGCCCTCCAACACACACAGGCACAGACACACTCTCTCTCTCTCTCTCTCTCTCTGACACACACACACATTATTAAAATTAAACTCTCTCACATCAAAAACAGTCAACAATATGAGCAATAAGAAGAAATACTTTGCTTTAATAGCTTTTTATGGTTGCTTTATCTTCATACCCTTCCCCAAAGTACCCGGATTAATATTTATAGAGGAAAGGAGAGAACTTGTGATTGCTTCTGGTGTGTGGAGTTGGGAGAGGTCCTATATGAACAGCCAACTTCCCCAAATGTTTGAAACAGTTCATGTGTCTATTATCTAGGTGCATAGCAAGAGTAATTGCTGATTAAATGGTCTAATTGTTTCTTGATCTAGTTAACTTTTCAGCTGAGTATTTGGACCAGAATCCCAATTAGAACCATGAATAGACAATAACAAATTGAAAGTGTCAGTGAATTTCAGGGAGATTAAAGGAAAGGAAAAAAAGCAAATGCCTTTATCTTTAGAAGGGGCTGCTATAGGAAGAAGTTGTTTGGTTTCCTTCCAACTTTCATTACCGTTAGGGTTAGGGTTAGGGCTTTGGTGATGGGGAAGTAGAAGTGAAAGAGGAGCACAATTTCTGTCTGGCCCAATGATAATGTCTTAATCAAGATGCTTTTATATTCCTCATTTTTCGCCTTTATATTAGAAAGTATTTTTCATACATCCTTTCTCTCTAACTATCCTAGAAGGCTAATAATTAGTGGTGATGACGATGTACCAGCTGAACAAAAGCGATGCTGATTTGGACTCTTGACATATTACTGATGGCCTGATGATCTGAAACAGTGCGAAGCATGAGATGACGGCCTGTCTAATCAGAGCGTATTGAAGCACTCTGAAACAATAATCATAGTGATTGAAGCTTGCTGGGGTAGTCATTTTGACAGGTACACCTTGTCCCTTTGGTTCATCAGAGTACTGCATTGAAGCATCATGGGAGGTGGTAAGCACTAATGCATATTAAATACACAATTTTCTAATTCATAGTGATGTTATTATAAGACAAGTTCTCACTATTGTTCCTATTGTAGCTTCCCTGTGCTAAAATTCTAGGCATGTACCACCATGCCCAGTGTATTAATTAGTTCACTTTTTCATCCCTGTGACAAAATGCCTGACATAAAGAACTTATAGGAAGGAGAGATTTGTCTCGGGTCTTATTTCAGAGGGTTCCATCCATCATTACTTAGCTCAGTGTTTCTGGGCCCATGGTAAGGCAGAGCACATGGTAGCAGGAAGGTGTGGATAAGGGTTCTGTTTGACTCATGGCGGATGGGAACCAGAGAGTGAGAAAGGGATAAGGCAGTCAGGTATACTCCTCAAAGGCATAGCTCCCTCTCAGCTGTCGAATTCTTCCAAGTAAGCTCCATGTCCTAAAGTTGCCACCTCCCCAAATAGTGCTGGCAGCTGGGGACAAAGCATTCAATACAAAAACCTGTGGGGTGCATTCTGTGCTTGTTGGAGTTTGCTTTCTGTTGCTGTGATAGACATCATTACCAAAAGCATCTTGAGGGTTGGAAAGGATGTATTTACTCCTTTTTTATTCTTTCCTTTTATTGAAAATTATTTTCTCGTGTAATATATTCTGATTACACTTTTCCCTCCATCTATCCTCCCAGTTCCTCTCCTCCTCCCCTAACATCTAGGTCTACTAGAACAGGCTTCTGAAAGATAATGTTAAAATGTAACAAAATATGATATAGTAAAATAAAACCATCACAATGAAGTTGAATGGGACAAATCAACAGAAGGAAAGGAGCCCAAAAGAAGGCACAAGAATCAGAGACCCACTCGTTCATACACATGGGAGTCCAATAAAAACAAACCATAACATATGCATAGACAGCCCCGTTCAGACCTGTGCATGCCCTCTGTGCTTTACTTCTGTCTCTGTGAGTTCTTATGAGCTTTGTTCATGTTGATTTAGAGGACCTTTTTCTCCTGATGTCCTCCATCCCCTCTGGCTCTTACACTCCTTCTACCTCCTCTTCTGTGGGGTTCCCTAAGCTCCGAGGGTGAAAAATTGAAGATATTTCATTTAGGCCTGAGTGTTCTAAGATCTCTCGCTCTCCGTGTAAGGTGTGGCTGTGGGTCTGCTACAGGAGGAAGCCTCTCTGATTATGGCTGAATAAGGCACTGATCTATGAACATGGCAGAATACTATTAGGTGTCATTTTATCACTACATCTTATTGATTTATTTTTGAATAGTAGCATTTTTAATTTTTTTAAAAAAACTATCTTTTTTCATTTTACATACCAATCCAAATTCCCACTCCCTCCCCTCCTCCTGTTCCCTCCACCTTCTCCCCCCCCCACTCCTCAGAGAGGATAAGGAACATTGCTTTGAGGAAGGACCAAGGCACTCCTTACTATATCTAGGCTGAGTTAGGTATTCCTCCAAAGAGAATGGGTTCCAAAAAGCCAGTACAAGCAGTCGGTATAAATTCTGGTGCCACTGCCAGGTGCCCCACAGTCTTCCCCAGCCATACAATTGTCACCCACATTCAGAGGCCTTAGTTTGGTCCTGTGTTGGTTTCCTCACTATCAGGTCAGAGTTGGTGAGCTTCCATTAGCTCAGGTAAGCTGTTTCAGTGGGTGTCCCCACCATGGTCTTGACCTCTTTGCTCATATGCTCACTCCTTTCACTTTTCGATTGAACTTTGGGAGCTCAGCCCAGTGCTCTGCTGTGGATCTCTGACTCTGTTTCCATCAGTTGCTGGATGAATGTTCTATGATGACATTTAAGTTAGTCATCAATCTGACTACAGGGAAAGACAAGTTTAGGCATCCTCTCCACTGAAGCTTAGGGTCTTAGCTAAGGTCATCCTTGTGGATTCCTGGGAATTTCTGTAGTGCCAAGTTTCTTGATAGTCCCATAATGGCTCCCTCAATCAAAATATCTCTCTCCTTGCTCGCCATGTCTGTCTTTCCCCCATCTCAACCATTCAAGAAGGATGAGACTTCCTGCAGTTCTTTTATTATCAAGGATTTTTTTTTCAATCCTGCGTCTTTTGTTTTTCAATATGAAGCTAAACATTGTCCTTTCAAGATCTGTAAAAAATTGTGTTGGAATTCTGATGGATATTGCATTGAATCTATAGATTGCTTTTGGTAAAAGGGTAATTTTCACTATATTAGTCCTACAGATCCGTGAGCATGAGAAAATTTTCCATCTTCTGATATATTCTTCAATTTCTTCAGCGTCTTAATGTTTTTATTATACAAGTCTTTCATTTGCTTGATTAGAGTTTCCTCAACATGTTTTATATTATTTGACGCTACAGTGAAATGTGCTGTTTCTCCAATTTCTTGTTCCAATTTCTTGTTTATCATTTGTATATAAAGGGCTACTTTTTAAATAAATTATGTATCTAGCTACTTTGTTGATAGTGTTTATCAGACTTTTAATGACTACTTCTATTTCACTAGGTTTTTAACTCTGTTTAAATTGTTTATTTGATCTTGATTTAACTTTGGTCAGTGGTATCTACTGAGAAAATTATCTATAGATAATTATCTGTAGATAATAGCCATAGATTTTTTTTCCAATTTTTTGGAGTACAGGTTTTTAAAATATGTCTTTAAGATTTTTTGGATTTCCTTGGTGTCTGTTGTTATGTCCCCCTTTTCATTTCTGATTTTGCTAATTTGGCTATTCTCTATCTGCATTTTAGTTAATTTGGATAATGTTTGTCATTTCACTGATTTTCCCCCAAGAACCATAGCTTTGTTTCATTATTTGTATTCTTTATTTATATTTTATTGATTTCATCCCTGAGTTTCATAATTTTTTCCTCTCTATTCCTTTTGGGTATAATTTCTTCCTTTTTGTTCTAGAGCTTTGAGATCTGCTGTCAAGTTGCTATTATGAGACCTCTCCAATTTTTTATGCAGTCACATAGTGCTGTGAACTTGCCTCCTTGAAACATCTTTATTGTGTCCCATACATTTTCATTTCATTATAGAATGTCTTTAATTTCTACCGTGACTCATTCATTTTTCATTCAATAGAAAGCTGTCTAGTTTCCATGAGTTTGTAAGCTTTCTGTTCTGTTATTGCTGATATCTAGATTTAATCCATGGTGTTCAGAAAGGATGCAGGGTGTTATTTCTGTTTTCTTGTATCTGTTGAAACTTGCTTTGTGTTTGAGTATGTGGCCAGTTTTGGAGAAAGTTCCATGAGGGGCAGAGAAGATATATTCTCTTGTATTTTGGCAAAATGTTTTGTAGATATCTAGTAGGTACACTTGATTTATAACTTCAGCTAGCTCCAGCATTTTTCTGTTTAGATTTTGTTTAGAATACCTATTTGTGAGAGTGGAGTACTGAAGTCCCCCACTATCAGTGTGTCATGGTCAATATGTGATTAAGCCTTAACAGTGTTTCATTTATGAACTTGAATACCCTTGTGTTTTAGGCATAGATGTTAAGAATTGAAATATCCTCTTGGTAGATCTTTCCGTTGATGAGTATATAACATTCTTCTTTATCTCTTCTGCTTAGTTTTGGTTTCAAGTTTGTTTTACCAAATACTAAGATGGCTACACCTGCTTGCTTTTTAGGTCCACTTTGCTAGAATATCTTTTTCCAACTCTTTATTTTGAGATGATGTCTGTATCTGATATTAAAGTGTATTTCTTGGATACAGCAGAAGAATGGATCCTGTTTTCACATACATTCTGTCAGTCTGTGCCTTTTTATTGGGGAACTGAGACTATTGATGTTGAGAGGTATCAATGACCAATTATTGTTGGTTACTGTTATTTTGTCATTGTTGTTATTGATGGTAGTGGTAGTGTTGCTCCTCTCTCTCTCTCCCTCTCTCTCTCTCTCTCTCTCTCTCTCTCTCTCTCTCTCTCTCTGTGTGTGTGTGTGTGTGTGTGTGTGTGTGTGTGTATGTGTTTCCCTCTTTGGACTTTGCTGGTCTGAGATTTACCTCCTATGTTTTCTTGGATGTAATTAAACCTCTTTAGGTTGGAGTTTTCCTTCTAGAACCTTTTGTAAGGCTAAAATTTCAGATAGATTTTGCTTATATTTGGTTTAATCATGAATTGTCTGCCTAAATATTGCTTGCTTTTGAACAACTTGCCAGCAAAAACAAATTTCCATTCTTTCCAACAACTGTAAGTTGAGTTTCATATTATTTACTATTGAGTACATTCCCCATGGATACACTTTCAATCTTATCTTTATTTTCATAGTGTTTTATTTACTTATTTATTTCGTATGTGTACTATGTAGGTACATATATCATGGCATGTGTTTAGATGTCAGAGGACAGCCTGTGGGAGTCAATTCCCTCCTCTCACCATGTAGATCTCAGGAACTGAACTCAGGTTTAGCAACAAGTGTCTTTATTCTTTGAGCCATCTCAACAGCCCCATTGTGATTTCTTTCTTTTGTAAAATCTGCTTATTTGTTGTGCATGAGTGTTTCACCTGTATATATGTGTACTGTGTGCCTGCCTAGTATCCAGGGAAATCAGAAGAAGGTATGATTCTAAGGACCCTTAGAACTGGGGATAAGGATAATTATAAACTGCCTCATGGGTCCTGGGTCTTCTACATGAACTCAGGTCCTCTACAAAAGCAGCAAGTGCTCTTGACCATTCGGCCATCTCTCCAGCTCAATCAACAATTCCATAATGTGTTTTTTTGTTTGTTTTTTGAGACAGGGTTTCTCTGTAGTTTTGGAGCCTGCCCTGGAACTAGCTCTAATAAATCAGGTTGGCCTCAAACTCATAGAGATCTGCCTGCCTCTGCCTTCCAAGTGCTGGGATTAAAGGCATATGCTACCACCTCCCAGTCAATTCCAAAAGGTTTTAACATGATGACCCAAAGGGAAAAATGTGTACCTCTTAGAAAAGTGATAGCAAGTAAAGTTCTGTCATCCATGAAACCACTGTTGTAAATTGTAAATAAAAGATTAAGCTACTAAATTGCAAAGTGTAAGTTTCAATTTGGTTATAATGGTTTTGTAATGATAAATTTAGGGAAAGGAAAATGAAAGTAAAAGCCCTATAGATTTGACTATTTTCATTATATATTCCTTTTTCTCTATATCACCTCCCCCAAACTCATTGAACACAGTATATTTCCCCTTTCCATTGATTTTTGTTTTGGCCATATAACTTCCTTTAAATGTTGGAGGCTGCTCATTCTTTTTTGGCTGCCCAAAACGGAAATAACCATACAGAAACTATATCATTTGCAATATTGTTTGGTAAATAGATTAAGCATATTTCGGGCTAACTCTTATATCTTAAATTAACCAATTTCTATTAATCTGTATATCACCATGTGGCTGTGACTTACCGGTAAGGTTCTGTGGGCTCTATCTTCTGTAGGTAGCTACATGGCTTCTCACTGACTCCGACTTCTTCCTCCTAGCAGTTTGTTTAGTTTTCCTGCCTAGCTCTATTCTTCCCTGACTACATATCCAAAGTATATTCTCTATTAACCAACGGTATTCACAGCATACAGAAAAGAATCCCACATAACTCCCTTTTTCTGTCTAAATAATATCAAAAGGAAGTTTTTAACTTTAACATAGTAAAATTACATATACTAAAACAAGTATCAAGCAAGAATTACATTTACAATATTTATTTCTACTTTATCTTTTATCATTACTAAGGAGAACTATAACTTTTTATTCTTCAACTCTATCAAATATTCCATATACTATTACCTAAGTAAACAAAAAGTATATTGTAAGCAACTTCTAAATCTCTAGAATTGACAGAAACATCTTACTGCCTGTAAACCAAAATTCTTGGGTAATGTTGTACCATCCATCTTCAGCCTACAGGCCCATTGAATCCTGCAGACATTTTATGAAGCAGGAAATTTGAAGATCTCTTATCTTGTATTGTCAAAGTTTATCAGTTGCTTTCTTCTATGTCCTGCAGAATGTTTTGCAGACTTTTCCATGAAAAAAAGGACTATCTCACCTTTTTAGGCAACTTCAGCAGTCATTTTTCTGTGTGTCCTGCAAGTCCAGTTAAGTAGTTCAGGCAGGAGCTGTTTCTTGCCCAAATGGCCAACAAACTCCATAAGGAGCCTCTTCAATGTCCATCTTCCTCTTGAAGCAATAGCAGATGTGTCTCATTGTCATGAAAAGTCTAAGTTCTTAAAACATTTTAAATGCCATATTCTGATGGTCTCTGAAAGATTTGAAGAATACCTATCTAACTGAAATATATCTCTATATATATCTAGAAAACCTAACTAATATGGCTACAAGCTTGACTGTTATAGATGAATATCTATAACCTATATGTCTTAATTATACATTATATTTTTAAATGAGCTGAACAAGCACAATACCTTAATCAAGAGAAGAAATATGTTGTGTGTGTAATAATCTTTAAAAGATCCATACCAATGCAAATCTCTATAGCATATCCCCCTTTAAATGAAAACAAACATTTATAAACAATATTTGGGAATTTGGGTGTAGTTTTCTCCAAACTGCTTTCTGTTTTTTGTTGGGTGAAGTAATTTTTGGGGGTGTTCATAGCGACCTTTTGGGGGAGGATCTTGGTCCATCAAAACACATTAGTCTGGAAGGAATACACAGGTTCTTATCTTCTCTGGAAACAAATGTAGAACATCTTTTCCAAAGCAACAAATCTTTAGACCCAAATTTTGAAGTCAAGATACCTTTAAAACATATGTGTTGGTTTAGCTTAGCAGCCCATACAATGAGATGTCTGTCTGTACTTAGCTCCTTTACCATCAAATAAAGAATACACAATAATATTCATAATCCAGACTCTCTGTGTATATTCTATCTTTACATGTCTTTTTTTTGCTCCTTTTATCTATGAATAACTATATTCTATCTCTTTAAAGACTTGGTTTTATTTATTTACTTATTCATTTAAAATTATTTACCCATTTTATAACTATTTCTTCTCTCTCCCAAGCGTATGTACATTTATCCAACACTGTTACCCATTTAGAAGTCTTTTTTATCTGAATCTGTCTTTATTACATATCTGTAATCCTTTTCTGACCAGGATAGCTTCTTAAAATGTTAAGCAGCTTGGTTGCAGCAGCTATGAATACTGGCTCTGCCTCTCTCTACCTTCAATATGGCGGAGGTACAATTACCACCAGCTCTGGGACCACCAGGTATGAGTTGTGCTCACCACTTTAACTCTGAGATGGAGCATGTAGCACATAAATCCTTTTTTATCTGAATAATAGCAAATAATATAGTTTCTGTATGGTTGTTTTGGTTCTTGGCAGCTGGGAATGAATGAGCAGCCTCCAACAACATATTGGCACCCAATATAGGGCACAAACCTATGACCCTGGGATTAAGAGTCTCATGCTCTACTGACTGAGTTAGCCGGGCAACCTGGAGCTCCCTCAAAAATGCCCGACTTTAACATGACTATGGTAAAAAGATGCCCTCCAGAAGACTGTGCTTGCAGACTAAAGATAAGTGTGAGATCATTCCAGGAATCAGTCTTAAAAGATAAAATGTGCTTGGTTCTATGTCTTGTACTCCCACTTCCACCACTGTAAGAGCATTCTAATGTAGGCCCCTGATCTAAGAAGGATGACTAAACTTGGGCTCAGAATAGTTTAGATGAACCCAGGAAACATGACTAAGAAATAAATGTTATTATATATCAATAAGTCTTGGAGTGCTTTGCTATACAGCATTAGTATGTGAATAGGTAGTTTATACACAATGCTGACAGCAGAATGCCATGGGGAGAGGTATTTCAGTAGCAGAAGATGGTCCTATTTAACTATGTTAGTCACATTAAAACTCTAATCTGAACTGACAAAATCATTCTTTCCCAGTTGACTAGTGAGTGTATGAAGAACATCCTTGATATAAAGAGGAGTCAAGACAGGTTTCTACTTTGAAGAGCTGGAAAGCAGAGTAGGAAGAGTGAGCAGGTTTGGTGTCTTGCCTTTAACAATGAAAGTAGAGAAGGTACTAAGGGAGTGTGGATTACCATCTCCGAGGAAAGCTGAGAAAAGAAGTTGTGTCATGACCATACCCATTGATATGGCCCTGGAATTTTCTAATTTTTTTTCTAATGTTTGGTGTCCTCAGCCATTTTTTTTCATCCAAATAGTATTAAATCTTTGAATACAGAAGAAAAGTGTTTGTTCTTATTTTGAGAGGACAGTGAAATAGAGGTACAAGAAAGCTTGCTTCTACCTCCAGGCAGTCTTTTGGAACATTTCAAGAGGATGTAATAAGTTTAAAGGAAAGTTGAACTGAGGACCTGATATGTGAGCTACACCTTACCCTAAAAACTTCACAGTAGTGAGGAATGTTAGTTCCTCAGTGTTTTTGAATAGAATTACCAAACTGTAGAATACAGACTTTTAGCTTACACAGTAGGCATCATTTAGGAGGTAAAATATTTAGTATCAAGGAAATTTTATAGATCAGCTTTCTGTGCTAGGTGACAAATTCCAACACCTTTAAGAAACATACCAGTGATGGACAAATATTACGGCAATTGTATCAGCATATTGATTGTACATATAAATGCATTACAAAGTAATTTAACAACGGCTAATATTGGAACACAGACATCTCCCTGGGCTTGCTGAAAATCCTTATATGACAACTAATTTCCCTCAGAGCATGGAATATGAAAAAGCATTGTTTCCTATGATCGACCTCAAAACAAACAAATAAACAAAACAACAGCAATGCTGCGTTAAAAAACAATGACTTCTCAAATTTTGCATGCAAATGGATGGAAATAGAAAACACTATCCTGAGTGAGGTATCCCAGACCCAAAAAGATGAACATGGGATGTACTCACTCATAATTGGTTTCTAGCCATAAACAAGGGTCACGGAGTCTACACTTGGTGATCCCAAAGAAGCTAAGTAAGAAGGTGAACCAAAGGAAAAGCATATAGTTGCCCTCTTGGCTAAGGGAAGTAGACAAAATTGCCGGGGAGAAAATTGAGATCTTGGGGGTGGGGTGGGATGGGGGTAAGGGGAGATGGGGAGAGAGGGGGGAGAGGGGGAGAATGGGGGGAGCTTGGGGAAGGGGGAGGATTGGGATGAAGGAAGGTTGGATGGGGGAGCACGGAAGCACGGTTCTTAGTTAAGGGAGCCACCTTAGGGTTGGCAAGAGACTTGAACCTAGAGTGGCTCCCAGATACCCAAGCCAAGGTCCCCAGTTAGTTTCTTGGGCAGCTGAGGATGGGGAACCTGAAATGACCCTATCCTAGAGCAATACTGACGAATATCTTGCATATCATCATAGAACCTTCATCTGGTGATGGATGGAGACAGAGACAGAGACCCACACTGGAGCACTGGACTGAGCTCCCAAGGTCCCGATGAGGAGCAGAAGGAGGGAGAACATGAGCAAAGAAGTCGGGACCACGAGGGGAGCACCCACCCACTGAGACAGTGGAGCTGATCTATTGGGACCTCACCAAGGCCAGCTGAACTGTGACTGAAAAAGCATGGGATAAAACTGGACTCTCTGAGCATGGCGAACAATGAGGGCTGATGAGAACCCAAGGACAATGGCACGGGGTTTTGAACCTACGTAATGTGCTGGCTTTGTGGGAGCCTAGCCAGTTTGGATGTTCACCTTCCTAGAAATGCATGGAGGGGGGAGGACCTAGGACTTACCACAGGGCAGGGAAATCTGACTGCTCTTTGGGCTGGAGAGGGAGGGGGAGAGGAGTGGGGGGAGGGGGAGAAGGGTGGGAGGAGGGGGAGGGAAATGGGAGGCTGGGAGGAGGAGGAAAGTTGTTTTTTTTTCTTTTCTCAATAAAAAAAGTTTAAAAAAAAGTCATCATTTTATCAATCTTATTTTATTGACAACATGAATTTTAGTGTGGGAGAGCATTACAGAAAAGCATGAATTCTAAGAAGCAGATCACTGAGGACTACTATCGTGGAGACTGACTACTCAACATTCTGATATATGGTGTGTGTGTGGGGGGGCTGGAATGCACATGTACGTATTTGGACAAGCTTATGGAGGCTAGAGTCAACAACAGGTGTCATTCTTGAGCTCCTTTCACTGTATTTTATTTTTATTTTGTGAGACAGAGTTTCTTGTTAAAGCTGGAGTTCTCGAATTCACCTAGAATGTCTGGCCCGTGAGCCCCAGGGGTTCTCTTGTCATTGGTTCCTCAACACTGGAATTACAGGCAGATGCTGCCACATCTGGCTTTTGTTTTTTCTTTTTTTAAACAGGGGTCTTGGGGATCAAATGCAGATCCTCAGACTTGCACAGCAAGCACTTTGTAGACTGAGCCATCACTCCCTCCAGTCTTCTCATTCAAGTTTTTGTTGTTGTTGTTTTAACATAGTCTACCTTTGCTTCCTCAAGCACATTTTTAAACATGGATTTATTTGGCAATACTTACAGATATTTTTGCTTGCCCCACATGATGAAGGGAGGATTACTAGCATACTTGTGTTCCTAGTTGGAAGAGGTCAGGGATGATGCTCAACATCCTACAACACACAGGGCTATTCCCCTTACAAGTAGGAATCATTCAGCCCCGAATGTAAATAGTGATACGGCTGAGAAACCCTTCATTAAACTGTTACAGTCTGCTAGAACGTTAGTTTCCCTTCCAAAGCCTTCAATATATCACATAAACACTGCTTTTCATTTTCAGTCAAGTATAATCAGATTAAACAAAGCTGAGCTATTATAGTGCAAGATCAAATTGCAGGTGCATAGTCTAAAGGGAGTGAGCAGGAGACTTGAGTCTGGTTATGAAACACACACACACACACACACACACACACACACACACACCTCCCCGGAAGTATGGTGGGGGCAAATAGGTTTCTCTTTTATGTGAAACATTTGCTAATTTGCAAAATCAGCCTCACATTATTGAGATTTCATTAAGAACTTCCTGCCAACAACTCAAAATGACATTACCTGCACCACATGGTGAGTGCTCTAAAAACCCCATCTGATATTTTAAAGACAAGCGACGGAATGAGAGGGTGAATTCAATAGCATCTTATTGACAATGTGTAGCTTGAAGAGCTTTTCTTCTAAACTTTGACAAGTCTTTGTATCTGATGTTTATTTAAGCACTCAGAGGGGCTTATGACAGTGAATCTATAACCCAGCTGCTTTTGCCAGGGACCAATCTCCTTCTTCCACAGTATTCAGAAGCCAACAAGGAGTGATTATTAAGCAGACCGCCCTGATCTGGGGACAGCCTCAGGACTCCTTGTTCGCTTCAACAATTAGGAAAAGAAGATCAGCCTGAACTCTAATCGTCCTTGAACAAACCATGCAGAACTGAATTGGCTTCTGGGCGATGTTCAAAGCTTGAGATGATGGGAACAACTGAATTGGACCAGACCTTCTGAATGTCTCAAGGCTAGAGCGTGGGTGATGCTTCTTCAGGAAAAAAAAATAAAAAAAGGAAATGTATCTTTTCATTGCAAGTTTCACTACTTGATGAATTATATATGCCTGTATTCTTAATCTTATTTTAGAAAATGTGATTAAGCAGTGACTATAAAATGATTTTCTGTCTTCTACATGGGAAAGCCTGGAAAGGGCTGGCAGGGGAGGAATAAAATTGTTCCTGAGACTGGGGTCTCTGCAAATAGAGGAAGCCATGTTCAGTGCTGGTTGTTTGGCATGTACATGGACAGTGGAGAAGAGGGGATGATGGGGATGGGGTACCTTCTTGTGAAATGGAGCTTTACAACAGCTGTGACTGACTTAAGGCTCCTGACAGTATCATCAAACCAAAACCAAAGTGCCAGCAGAGCTGGGCTCCCTTCAGAGGCACAAGGCAGTGAGTGAGCTTGTCCCTGTCTCTTCTGGATCCTGGTGGTCACTTGCATGCATGGAGGGGTTCTGATCACTCCTGTCTCTACCTCCGGGTTCATATGCATCTCCTTTTTTATCAGATCTTCCTCTGCCTCTCACTGACAAGAATATGTGACTGCATATCTAGTGGCCATCCTGATAATCCCAAATAATATCCCTGCCTCTATATCCTTAATTGTTGACCTTCAAAGGTAAATACTGGTTGGATACTTTGGGCTTGCATTATGTGACCCCAAACTCCAAACTATTTCTGCTTCTCAGAAGATGCTGATCTTCCATTTTTTCTACCCCTTCCCCCCTTCAAGATATCTACTTGTTTTCAAACAATAAGTAAATAGGGCCTTGTTCAGGAGAGGTTACTTAGAATGACAGAAATTCAATGTGGACTGTCTGAGACCCAATCACTGCACGTCTCCTGTGTGTCTTCAGCCATGATTGGTATACTTCATACTGTCTAGTGGGTGACATTAAATACATAACCCAGAAGAGTAACAGTTTCAGGAATCAGTGTGTTTTAGAGATACAAGGTTTACTTTTTTAAAAAAAAATCAGCTATGTATAAAGTAAGAGGTTATTTTTTTATTTTTGTTTTTTCTTGGAAAAAGTGTGATAAAAAATAGCATAGCAGAGTTCTCAGCTTCATTTGGAGTCAGTTCAGAGACGAGGAAACAGATAGCTTTTTAAAGAGAATAAGATGTGTCGTTCAGGTAATGTCCATACAAGACAGTCACAGAGTCTTAGCAGTTTATAAAAGGCATACATTTCCCTAATATAGTTCTGCTTTGTTTTGGGTTTAGTTCAATGTGACTCTCATCGTTCTTGAACTAGTGCTACAACTGAAGATTTTCTTATCATGATAGCAGAGGCCCAAAAGAACAAGTCAAACTATACATGGTCTTTTAAAGCCTACACCTGAAACAGAGGGAAATACTTCTACCCACTGCCCAAAGTAAGTCACATGGCCAAGCCCAAAGTCAACGGGTCCACAGTGAGGCCCATCTAAAGGTAGAGATTGGAAGGCAGGTAAAAAATTAGAGGTAGTCATTTAAGGGGCAGTCATTTAATTATCCACACATAATTTGTTAAGGTCAAAGTATTACATAATGTTTCAGTTAATACATTGAATTAAGGGCTCCTAATTCCCCTATCTAGGGAGATAGCTTGTTTGTTAAAGTAAGCTTTGCTTTGTAAACATGAGATCTTGGGCTTGATTCCTAAAAGTGACATTTTAAAAAGCCAGTTGGGGGGAGGGAGGGGAGAGAGAGAGAGAGAGAGAGAGAGAGAGAGAGAGAGAGAATCACCCACTGGTTAAGAATCCATAGTGCTTTTGCAAAAGACCAGAGTTCAATTACCAGCACCCATGTCTGCCTTCTGCTGGCCTCAAGAGGCAACCATACACATACCTCAATCTCAGTCTATCTCTCTGTCTCTCCCCTCTCTATCTCTCTGCATGCCTCTGTCTCTGTTTCTCGCTCCCTTCTCTCTAAACATACACACACAAACACACACGCACACATACAAAATTAAAAAATAAGTCAAGTGTGTGTGTTGCAGGCCTTTAATCCCAGCACTTGAGAGGTAGATCTTTGTGAGTACAAGACCAGGCTACACATTGAGCTCTAGACAAGTGAGGAGTAAACTATATTTAGACCCTGTATTAAAAATAAGTAAGGAAGAAGGAAGGAAGAAAGGAAGGAAGGAAGGAAGGAAGGGAGGGAGGGAGGGAGGAAGAAAGGAAGGAAGGGGAGAAAGAAGAAAGAAAGAAAGAAAGAAAGAAAGAAAGAAAGAAAAAAGGAAGACATTAGGGAAGGAAGGAAAAAGGTGGACACTGCCTGAGAAATGACATCTGAGTTTGTCCTCTGCCCACCATAGACACAGGCATACACTAGCATACATACATACACACACACACACACACACACACACACACACACACACACACGGCAGAAGAAGAAAGGGGGAGGGAAGGAGGAAGGAAGCGAGGGACAAGGAGAGGAACAGACAGACAGACAAACAGAGAGACAGACAGAATAAGAGAGGCACATTTCACCGGTTTTGTAAATTCTCTTTCTGCTGTCTCCCAAGAAACCCTGCCACCGTCTTCCTTTTGCTGTGCGGTGTTTCCTATCCCACCTGGGGGCAGTGGTTTATGTCTCAGACCTCTGCATCCTCAAGTCATCAAGGGGACATCATGTCCCCTACAGCCTAATTCACAGTTTTCAGCAGGATGGCAGTGCAGTGCTTCTTCTGACCTGTGTCTTTGAACTTTTTCAGGAAAGTGATGTCTCAGATTTTTTTTTTTTGTTTAGCCCATCTCTCCAGAGAGCTCACACAGGGAGCCAGAGACTGGCAGCCACAGATAGAACATTCATGACCCTTTTCTGTGAGCTAGGGCAAATTTTGTCTTGTTTCTGCCAAGGGTGCTTATGAAAATGTTTATAGACATAAATTCATGTGAGAAATTTTTAGAGGTCAGGCCTAAACTAAGGCTGTGTGTGTGTGTGTGTGTGTGTGTGTGTGTGTGTGTGTGTGTAAAAAAATGAACTCTTTGATCAACAGAAAAAACATCCCCCAACTGGAACTCATCAAGGTAGTCAGTCATTTTCATAAGGAAAGGGAAATTAATGGTGGATAGCACGTTTTCGTGACTTGTTTGCCAGTTCTTGTATTTTCCTCCTTGGGAAGTATTGCTTGAGAATTTGCTTAATGATTTCTACAATGTAATTTATAGGAAACTCCTCAATGTCATGAGGCATAACTAAGTTGAATTAGAATATGGCAAATCCATTTAATTTTGTTGAGAATGCCTTTAGAAACTGCGGCCTCTCCTCAACGCTCCCAAGTATCCGCAAACGCCATTTTCTCCTGCTCAAATCCACTTTTAATATGGCTCTGAACATGTATTAACAGATGAATTGGGGACTCATGTTTCAACTTTCCTTTCTCGGTTTAAATATCTGTAGCTTCTTTTCTTTCAGCCAGGAAAACGAAATGGGCAAGCCACTTCAGCATACATTTTCCTCCTTTGGTATCACTTTGCAAGGAGGGGGGGGATTAGCCCTTCTTAAATTGAACAGGGGCCTCACACATCCTGAGCAAGCACACAATTACCACCAAGTACCAGCCCCAGCAGACAGAAGCATCTTCTTCTGAGGTTCATCTAGCCCAGTGCTGTTCTTTCATGTTGCACTCTCTTGAAAGCTACCTTCATCTCTCTATACTTACCAACTGAAAAATAAAAATGTGTTTATACCCTGTGAATATAAATTTATACTATATTAAATACATTTCCTCAAATTAGCCATGCTTTCCAGGTATTCTGATCCATCCTTACAGGAAAGCACTGCCCTGATCCTGTTGTTTGCTTGTTTGTTTTACTTTTTTCAAGTCAGGGTTTCTCTATGTGGTCCTGGCTGTCCTGGAACTCTCTCTGTAGACCAGGCTGCCCTCAAACTCACAAAGATCTGCCTGCCTCTGCCTCCTGAGTGCTGGGAATAAAGACATGCACCACTACTGCCCAGTGATTCCCTGATCATTTTTATAAGTGCTGTCTTTTGATACTGTGCTAGCAAAGCAGTTATTGTTTGCACCTCATTCATATCTACTTTGCCTTACAATTTTAGGAGACAGATTTTATTTCCAGCTGCCAAAAATTGCATTGAGTATAGCTGCCTTCCTGGGAATTTTATATGGCCATTGAAGCCCTCTCCATGCACACACATGGCAGGCCAAAGGGGCCCCAAATGATGATCTCCCTGGGAGCAGTCCTTCAATGTGTGAATGGTGTTGGTTAAGAATATCACTACTCTGTTGCCTGTTCGGAAGAACAATTACCAGGCGTGTCTTCTATTTTGATTCCCAGCATTTTTCTATGTGATTAAATTCAACCTGCCTACAATGGTAAATGGCTTATTAATCTTATCTTTATTGACTTTTTTTCTTTCCCTGATACACCACCCCATTCAACTTCTAGAACTTCCTAAATTATCTCATGTGTAAATTACTACAATTGTTTTGGTGACACCATGGCGCGAACCTTGGGTTTGGGACATAGTAAGCAAATGCTCTACCACTAAGCAACACCACCAGCCTCAACAAATGAATGTGGTTAAGTTCATGTCTCAAGATCTTCTAAGGAAAATGAAATGTACTGAAGTTAAGAAAGCCAGTTTGCCCTCTAACAGCAACAAATAGGATACTCTTGACACTGAATAAAAAACACATTGGGTGTTGATTTCTACTCCTAGAATTATTTAGAATCTACCAAAGCATGAAAATATAATGTCCTTTGACATGAATCAATAGACATGCTATACATATAGTTTATATACAATTCCATCAGTTTCCAGCTCTATGAGCTCACTTTCATCATCTGGAAATTAAGGTTAATATTAAGAGTCACCCCACACAGCATTTATAAAATGCCTAAGGTAATAGCTGATGAATGGTAACAGTTTAACACCGAATTCTCATGCTATACCCTGAAGAGTCCTGGGTTGCTATAGTGTATTTGATTCATCAAGGCACAGCAAACCGTCTGACATTTTGAAGGAAGCATGAGCATACACATTATCTTTTGGATGCTATGCAAACTCCTGCCTTAATGCAACTTGCAGTTTCCACATAAGGTCTGCTGACATTCTGCTGAGTACCCCACAGATACACATACCCCACTGGAGAATTGGCCATAGTTGTTCAACAATGAAATTTTTTGCCAAAATTTAAAAGATGTTTGTGTTACTGTTTCAGATTGCTGCTAAGTTGTTTGGATACAAATAAATATTTAACAAGTTGTTTGAACTTAATAAATGGAATTGTTAAGGTTTTCTTTTGGTCTTGTGATACCATGAACAAATTATAAACACACAGGGAGCTATAATCTAAAAAGATTTAAGAGTCTCTTGTATATTTTAGCTATTAAGTAGCCGATTAAAAATTGAAATTAATTAAAGTATTTGTTTCATGCTGCTTTGCAGCTGCCTACTACTTAGAAAAATCTTGGTATCTTTTCTTGCCTGCCAAGAAGACACCATCACTTCCAACCCATAGTTATATATGGTTATGTATCTCACATGATCTTTCTTAATATATCTTTCACACCTAATCTGTCATCGTCTTGTTAAACCAAAATAGTTTAACAACTATTCTAAATCTAAAGAGTACAACTTGCTCTTTCTCCCAGCTTTATGGTCTACATATGATACCTTTTCCACTCATGGCGACTTGCCAATTCTTCAGGAATCCTTCAATGGCAGAGTACATGTTATCCCTGTTATAGCCAGGGATTTTGCATGTCTTTCCTGTCAGATATGAATTCTAATGCTTAGAAACTATGAAGACTTTTACAAATCAAGCATATTTATCTCATACCTTCTTCTCTTAAAAAAGTACCTATTTTCTGTATATGAGTATTTTTACTGAATGTATGTCTGTGTACCATGTGCAAGTCTGGGGCCCGAAGAGGCCAGAAGAGAGCTTAGGATTCCCTGGAGCTGGAGCTGTAGATGATTGTGAAGTGCTGTACTAGTTAGGGGTACTATTGTGCTGAAACACCATGACCAGAACAACTTGCGGAGGAAAGGGTTTACTTGGTTTGTACTTCCATATCACTGTTCAAAGCAGCAAATACGCAACAGTCCCATTAGTATCGAAATAAATCTCAAACTTCCCTCTAGAACTTCACCATGCAGGCCTTTATCATCTGCATTTCTCTCAACTCCCTTTTCTTCTACGTTCCCATAGAACAGCTCACCTACCTTTTAATGCTCAATGACTTTTCCTTCCCCAAATTCCAAAATCCTTCTACAATCCTCTGCAAAACAACATAGTCAGGTCTGTCACAGCAATGCCCCACTATCCTGGTACTAATTTCTGTCTTACTTAGGATTATTGTTCTGATGAAACGCCATGACCAAAGCAGCTTGGGAAGGAAAGGGTTTATTTTACCTTACAGTTTCATATCACTGTTCATCATCAAAGGAAGTCAAACAGGGCAGGAATCTGGAGGCAGGAGCTGATGCAGAGGCCACGGAAGAGTGCTGATTACTAGTTTGCTCATCCTAGCTTGATTATCCTGATTTCTTATAGAATTTAGGCCTACTGGTTCAGGGATCACACCACACACAGTGGGCTGGATACCTCCCACCCCAATCACTAATTAAGGAAATGCTCTACAGTCTTGCCTACAGCCTGATCTTTTGGAGGCATTTTCTCAGTTGACGATCCCTCCTCTCAGATAACTGTAGGCTGTGTCAAGGTGACTTAAAACTAGCCAGCACAGCTGCTATGTGGGTTCTGGGAATTAAACCTGCATTCCCTGAAAGAAGCAGCCAGTACTTTTAACTGTAGAACCATCTCTCCAGACCATTTTATTTTCTTTCTTATCCAAAGGAAAGTACCCACACGATAAGGACATGTTATTTTTGGAAATGAGTCAGTGAACTGGACAGATGACTGGAAGGACATGGAGAGATGAATGGTTGGACAGCAATTTGACAAATGAGTTAAAAAATATAGGCACAGCTAGAAGATGTGTAAATAAGAAACGGATGGGTAGATAAAGAGGTGCGCAGATAAGTGAGTGGATGTGTGGATTTATGTAATCGCTGTTTAAAAAGTCATTTCCCCTAATACTTCAGTCCTTCATAGGCATAGGCATCAATTACCCAAAGGTCACATCCAATTAATAATCATTTTATCCTTTCATGCCTTATTAGTACTCTAACATCTCTTCTCATATCATGAATTAAAAGTTTCTCCTACTTACTGATGAGATTTGTTTCTTACAGTAAATTTTACACATTAGTCTCCTATCAAATGATTTTATTTACCTACTTAAAAAGTATATTATAATAAATAATTTTCTTATATAATAAACTTTGTATTATCAGCCACATAAACACAGTGCAGTCGCAGAGGAAAACAAAATCCATTCATAAAAGATGGGAACTAGCTAATTTTGTAGAAATATGGTTCAAGAGATGGTAATGGAGATGACTTTAAATATTACATGCAAAATTTAGCAATATTCTTAGGAAAGCAAACCACTGTTTATTGAGTATTTCTCTGCATCGTTGAATTCTCACAGACTGCCCTGCTTTCTCCTATTTTCTGTTCTTTCCTGAGACAGGCTATAGAAATTGGAATTCCTCTCCCCCAGGCAGTCAAAATTTCTAAAAACATGGCTCTGGTCCTCCTCCCATGTTTCACTGTAGGACCTTGCCATCAAGAAATTCTCTGAGATAACTTGTCTGGCACTAGATCAGAAGACCCTCCTTCTAGAGAGATACTGTCCAGAGCCTATGAAGAAGAAGGAATTACCCCAAAGAATGGTCAAGTAGAATGTGACCAGACCTGCTTTTTTTCCTTTCAACCAGTTACTATTAAGTATAATCCCATGTCTGCATAACTGTCCTTTTTGGGGGAGTTGGAACTTAAGCACAAGAATAATTTTCTCTGGATTATTTCTAAAGCCTCCTGCGCTACTAAAACTTTGAATAAATTAAAATTATGGTTTGTCCTTATCAATCTATCTTCTTCTATGGGAGTGTCAACTGTGGCTCAATATGGCATATAACAGTCATTACATTGTTTCTGAGTTAAACCTATGCATTCAGTTCTTATACTGTGTATTTCAAAGAATTAAAGAGTAGAAAAAAGAGAGGGTGGTGAACCAGGGGAGGGGAAAACAAGAAGGACCTGAAAACTCTCCAGGATCAACTTTATCCACAGGATTAACCTTATCTGCAGCAGAACTAATGAGTCTCCTACGTCTTACTCTTTCTCCCTCCAGGCAGACCTGCTGACTATTGATCACTCATTGCAAGTTATTCACCTTAAGACTAGGCGTCTAGGGAAGGCAAAGAACAGGACTTGTTGTTTTCAGTTACAACTTTATCACACAGTCTTTAGACGGCAGGCTCTTCTTGGTTTCCTTTCTTGATATGTGGCTCTAAACGTCTCTGTGCCTCTGACTCCTTAACCATGAAATGAATGCAGCAATAATGTCTATGCTATTGTGTGTGTATAAAATTCAAGTCAGGGTCACTAGATGTCAATGGTGATGAAGTGATTGTGGTGGTGATGGTGATATGATGAGGGTAATTGTGACAGTGATAGGATGATTTCCCCCAGAGGATTCCAGGGAGACTTGGGGGACTAGTGACATTTGAATATGGAGTAAAAACAAGAGATTTGCTAGCTGAAGGAGAAAGCAGAAGATCAACAGGACATTGCAAGCAGCACTGAGGAGCCTTATAGGGCACTTCTGAAATGGCTTACAAAAAATCGCTCAAACATCTCATCAACAAACAAATAAAACACACAGTTCCAGTTAGTTAAATGCACTGTATTTTGACTAGTGTAAGAATTGGGGGCCAGAGAGATGGCTCAACAGTTAAGAGCATTTTCTGTTCTTTCAGAACACCCAAATTCAGTTCTCAGCACCCATCAGGAAGGCACAAGTGCCTGTAACTCCAGCTCCAGAGGATCCGATGCCGCTAGCCTATGGGCACCTGTACTCACACGCTTGCACACACACATACATACACAAACTGCTAAAAATAAAATGTTTTCTAAACAATTTTTTAAAAGTAATTGCTATTTATTTATTATTTGCATCTGTGTGCACTGCGCACATGTTCACTTGCTTGTATAAGCTTATATGCACTATGTGCATACAGTGTTTGAAGGGGCAAGAAAAGGGCACTTACTCGGTTCTAGTACTACTGAGTCTCTCTCTGATTGTAAGAATTTCCTAATGTTAATTTAAGACTTACTTTCATGAAGGAGACTGTTAAAAATGTAAAATTGTATGTCAATACTAAGAATTCACTCATGTTAAAGACAAGAGAAAGGAATAAAGCTATTGTTCAAATGATTGACCTCTAAATTTGTTAGAAACATCAAAAATATTTATCTGAGGGGAGACAGCTTAATGGGTAAAATGTATGTTATTCAAACATAAACTCCTAAGTTTAGCTCTCCAGCACTCACATAACGGGGGGCATGCATGTCTGTAACCCTAATGCTGGAGGGGCAGAGAGATGAGGACCCCAGAGGCTCACTGGTCTGGTAGTCTCACCGAAATGGTGAAGTCCAGGTTCAGCAAGAGCTCTTGTTTCAAAAAAACAGAAGGTGGGATGAGACAGTGGAAGGCACGCAATGTCAGTCTTTGGTTTCCATAAGCAAAAAGATAGGCAGGTGAATCCTCACATGCAAGCACTTGTCACACACACACACACACACACACACACACACACACACACAATCTCAAAAATAAAAATACCAGATGATTTCCTCATATGCAAAATCTAGCTAATATAAGTATATATGTAAAGACATGTAAATGTGGGTACAGAATACATGAAGAAAGAGAACAAGAAATGCTAAGTGTAGTAGGATGAGTACGGGGTGAATGCAGGTAATGACCACGAGTTATGACAAAGGATACAAAGACAATTGCTTTTCTAGTTTTAATTCTGTCATGGATATTTCAGTTTTGATGGCGGATAAGTACATAAAATATATTTAATAGTGAAAGAATGACTATTCCAACTGTATATAGGGTCATTGAGGTGTGCGGATTTGGAGTCTGGCTAATTTTGGTATATGGTGTTTATTTTATTTGCAAGTTGTTTTTATGATAGAGTTCAAAAAAAAGAATATGAAGTCTGTGTCAGGGTGTCTAAGTTCGAAACCAGGCTCTAGAACTGACAAACTGTGTGATCTTGAGTAAAATATGAAAAACTCCTAGGCTTCTATTTCTTTATTTTTAAAATGAGATCAAGAATGGTGTCTGTTTAAGAAAGTTCAAAATCCAAACAGTGATAGTTCTAACTCCTACCTTCCTTGGCATTCATGCCCCAATTTCCAAATATTCTAGACTAGGCCCAGAGCTCGGAGTTAGAATTTAAGAGGTTACTGTGGGAGCAAGGCAGGAGAACCTGAAGTCTCCCTTAACTACTTGGAAAGTTCGATGTCAGTGTCCTGTGACCTTGTGGAAAGAAACAGAGGGAAGGAGAAAGGAAGGAAGGCATCAGGCAGACAGGTAAGTAGAAGCTAAAGCAATGGCTCAGAAGTTCAGCATGCTTTTATATCTAGGAGGAAGCTGAGTGCCCTGGTTTCTGGGAAGGGGTAAAAGGCATTTTTTTTCCCAAAGTAGAGTTTATGTTGTTTCTGGATTGCCTAGTAACAAAATCCTCTTCTTGTACTTTTCTGACCTGATTATTTTCAGCTCAACAAATATTTTTGATTGAAAGTTTTTTTAAAAAAAATATTAATTGTGCTTTACTTCCCAAGTCATTTGAAGTCACCAAGTCTTAAACAAAACGCTGGAGAAGCACACAAACATTCTCATCTGCTTTCACCCACACCGTGACTCACTTTCTCTTCTGTTAGACTTGTGTGCTTGGCAACCCAGTCAAAAAGAGACCTGCTCTTAAGTTGACCTTACAGCCTGGGTTGCAGGGTGGTGGCGGTGGTGGCAGTGGGAGGTGTCACACTGATCTCTTTTCAAATCCAAGGTTCCCACATGATCAGACCTTGATTAAGAAAGAGAATGTGGGTTGTTTCCAGGTTCTGACTATAACAAACAATGCTGCTATGAATATAGTTGAACAAATGCTTTTGTCATATGATAGGGTATCTCTTGGGTATATTCCCAAGAATGGTATTGCTGGGTCCAGGGGTAGGTTGATCCCGAATAACCTGAGGAACCACCACACTGATTTCCAAAGTGGTTGCACAAGTTTGTATTCCCACCAGCAATGGATGAGGGTACCCCTTCCTCCACAACCTCTCCAGCAAAGGCTCTGGCTTTGTGGGAGCCTAGACCTGGATGGAGGGGGGAGGACCTTGGACTTATCACAGGGCAGGGAACCCTGACTGCTCTGTGGACTGGAGAGGGAGAGGGAGAGGAGTGGGGGGAGGAGGAGAAGAGAGGAAAGAGGGGGAGGGAAATGGGAGGCTGGGAGGAGGCGGGGATTTCTTTTTTTTCTTTCAATAAACAAAAAGAAAGAAAATGTGTTTTGATGATTGGTGCAGTGGGACAAAACTCAAAGAAGACGCCTGGGGATTATTAATCATAAGAAAAGGAGAGTTTAGCAAAGAAGAAAAGCACACGATTTGGTTTGGAGGGCTTGAATGTACTAGGCAAGCACGCCATTAGTGAGCTACATCTTAGGCCAGAATGTGTGTGGTTGAATAGGTATGAGGTTTAAGCCCATTACAGCAGTGTGGCTGCTCCTTTTGTACAGATGGCTTCTCACTGTTGGTGAGAGGAAGCAGGGGTTGGGTTGCGACAGGGAATGGGGTGTAGTAAAGGAAACTGAACAGCCCAGTCCCAAGTTTCTCTCTAGTCCTAGGAGAAGCCTTCCTGCTGTGAGATGGGAAGTAGCAGTTGGTCAGTGCTGCTCTGAGTCATTCGGAAGCCTAGAAGCATTCCCTCACAACCTGGCATAATTTGCTGCATTTATGTCTCACCTTGTTTAGTACAAAGGGAAGCTCAACTGCAGTCCTGTCACCGCTGGGATTCTGCAAGTTTCTGTGCCTTTCTACTCTTTATCTTAAATTTCTTTGATATTAAGGAAATGTGACTGTAGACATGAAATAGGAAACGAGCATCCTATGTATTTCCCCGGAGGCAAAATCCCCACCAAAAGAGGAACAAAGCAAAAATGTATTTTCTTTTTTGTCGAAGAAGAAATCAAAGCTATAGCTGCTGCATTCTCCATCTTGTTTTTAATCTCTCCTCCTTTTCTTGGCTACACTTTCAGTTCTCTAATCCTTTATCCATAGTTTCTATTAATTTGTGTCTCAGAATCTCTTTATTTCTTTTTTTTCCCAGGTGTCCTCCTGGGAGAATCTGAGTCATGTCTCTCTATTTCACCTCTTTACCCTGAAAAGAAGTGAACTGATGCCTAGGCTCCCAATTTTCAGAACAAAGTTGTTAGCCATGGAAACGCAGCCATATAGCTTCTCCTCCCCCAGCTCCTTTCCTGGAGGGGATACAGATAGCCTTGCCCCACAGGCTGTTTGGAAGGACTCCAGGAGAGAATCAATGTTGGTTCTTTGTATGACTGTGTCCTCTGTCCTTCCTTCTTTCCATAGATCTTGCAGTAGTCATTATCGATCTGACCAGCTTGGCTTGTATAGAACATAAACTGGTTTGAAATACACTAATGTAGAACCAGGTATGGTAATAGAAGGCTATAACCTCAGCATTCTTGGAGCATGAAGTAGGATCATCATGAGTTCAAGGCCAGCCTGAGCCACAAAGGTGGAACTTGGCCAGCCAAACGATACATACATAGCAAGAGTGTGTCTCAGTAATAACATATAATGTCCATAGAGTGAAATGAGAAGAGATTGGGTAGGAAAGCAGTAAAAACAGAAAATTTCCAAGGCATCTAGAAAGCATTTTTGTAGCTGACAGGTCAGCAGCCACTGTGAAATCACCTGCTGCCAATGCCACTTGGTTCTCGGACCTCGAGATTGACCGATGTGGGGCACTGGCAACGCACACCTGAAGGGTGGACTGAAGAGCATGCGCCCCCATGTACAACCAGTCTTAAAGCAACTGTCAACCCAGCCCTATTTTGGTTTTGCCCCTGCACATTTCTCCACTCCCTACCTGATGTTGAAGCAAGTTCTGATTATCACACTATTTTGGCCATAATTATTCTGGCAAGTTTCTGTGGGCCAGCATGTCATTTTATAAGTAAAGTTTCCTGGAACACAGCCACGCTCAACCATTTGCCTATAGTCTCTTGGGTCTTTCCCTGAGTCAGCCTCAAAGCTTCACAAAGTCCAAAATATTTATCATTTTGCTTCTTAAGAAAAAGTATACAGAAGTCTACTTTAAACAAAAATGATTGAAAAATTATTAATTACTTAAACAATAAAAATAATGCCTTCTAAAGACAATCTCGATCACCATCATGTTTCAGAAGTGATAATAATTGGCTACAAAGTCACTTGAAATTGTTTAGGAGTTTATCGGTTTTCAAATTCTTTGTTATTTGCTATCTCTTTTGAATCGTGCAATGAGAAGAATGAAAAGAAAATCCAATCGAAATATTCTTGAAATTCTCTTTGTATGCAAAACCATGGAAGCATAGAGAGTTTTTTTAAATGACCCTCAACTGATCAATGCAAAGAGAATAAGAAACTGTGGCATGCTCAGAATGAAATGGGTTTTCTAGATTACCCCATCCCCAAGGCTCAGAAATTTTCAAAGAAGAGGAAACAGAAAGAAAGCCAGAGATAACGGACAGCTTCAAGGAAACATTATTTTCTGGCTACAACAGGTCAGTTGTACATATGAACTCACAGGGATTGCAACACCTTGACAAGACCTCCATACGTTCGTGCCAGGAAAAATTCCTAGGTGGAGAAGAGGTGGGCACGACATCCCACCCATATCTGAGGGGCTACTGGCATTTGATAGCTGCTGGGAGAAGGAATCAGTTGTCCTAATAGTGTGACACCCAGTAGGTCAACCACATTCCAGGGCAGGCCCCACTTCCAAGAGTAGCTGAGCAACACAGAATGAACTTGAAGTATTAACAACTTTTAAAGAAGAAAACTCGAAGTTGAGTAGATAGGAAGATGAGGGTAGAAAGGATGGATTTGGGGGAGTTGGGAGGAGAAAATGATCAAAATACACCATATGAAATTCTCAAAGGATTAATAAAATATTATTTTAAACTAACATAATCAAAGGTAGTTAGCTAAAAAGCCATTGAAACAGAATCCCTTTGCTGCATACGATGGAGCTTAGAGAACCATGAATCCTGTAGTATGTGACTGGTCAATTCCCTGTGTGTTTCTGAGCTGCTCCATGTCAAAGTATTTGACTTGAAGAAGCTGGTATGGGAAATATATTTCAGACATGACTTGGACTTAATTTAAGGTGAGACTCCTTCAAGCAGTAAAAATAACAGCAGGTTTATATTGAGTGAGAGTTCCCATGGAACCACTTTGGAGTTTGAAGTGCCATACTGGCATTTGGAGGGAAAAAAAATCTATGAGTAAGTCTTTTCTATCATCTTCCTTCAAGAAGAATATAGTGTGTTATTTTACAGACCGGGGTGGGGCAGGGGAGTGAAATGCGAGGTTTGGACTCTTCAGTTCCATGAACACCCAGGGTCTGGAGGCTCAGCTGGGCTTGTTTGTTCCGTAAAACCTTCTACAAACAAAATGAAAACTAGATTTTCTTAGGAGAAACCCAGTGGAATTTTTAACTGTTTTTCTGAGAAATAATACTCTATATTTGAGAAGAGACTTCAAGAGAGCATAGAAAAGTGAGAATACAGTAAGTTCAAGAATACTTTAGAAACTACAAGAACAATACTTTATTCTTCATTTACTTATCATTTTTCATTTGTGACAGATTCTTATTATGTAGTCCAGGATAGCCTCAATTACCTGATCCTCCTGCCTTACATGCACTGAGATGAAAAGTCTGCACCACACCCAGTTTTTTCCCATATATCACTACAGTTCCCCAAAAGGCCAGAAAAGAGCATAGATTCCCTAGGCTTGGAATTAGGGATGATTCTGAACCATCCAGTGTGGATACCGAGAACTAAATTCCAATCCTCTCCAAGAAGTTAAGTATTACACACACTTGACCACTGAGCCATCTCTCTAGCCCTTGGTTCTCACCTTTATATTGCCTGAAACCCATCAAACAACCAAAGAATATTACTGAAGCAAATTCCAGATTGTTTAAAAGGAATGCTTGTTTATACTGACTGATGTTTTCCTCAGAAGTCAATTAACTTCTTGGAAACAGGGACCACTGCTTGATAATTTTTGCATTTCTGAGATCTAGAACTGGGTTCTGTAAGGGAATAGCATCCTTTCTTTGTGGCTTTGAATGGCTACATAATGTCAACATCTTTCTTTACCTATACATAAATCAAATCACATTTCTAGTAATCAACAGGAACCTGTTACCCTAAATAGCCTAGCAGGCACCACCTTAACCAAGTGGTCACGTTTAACATGGCCACTGAGGACCGACATGGAATAGCAAATACCCTGTTGTGGGGTGAATAATGGGTCCCAACAGTATCCAAGCCCTGGTCCTAGATCCAGTATAAATAGACCCCTGCACATGACAAAAGAACTCTGTAGACAAAGACTTTTTTAAGATGTAGAGATTATGCTGGATTATCTGAGTGGGGCCAGTGTGTCTCAGGGGTCCTTATAAGTTGGAGGCAAATGAAGACTTACTTAAATAAGAATTTTTTCTTATTTAAGAAAAAATTGATGATGGAAAAAGAGAATGGGGTAATATGGCCATAAGCCAAGGAATGCTGGGTCCAATTCTCTTTGGAGCAGTGACTCTTATCCTTCCTAATGCTGTGACCCTTTACTGCAGTCCCTAATGTTGTGGTGACCCACCATGAAATTGCTACTTCGTAACTGTAATTTTGCTGCTGTTATGAATTGTCGTGTAAATATCTGATATGCAGGATAGCTAATATGCAGCTGCTCTAGAGCCTTCAGAGAGAATCTGCTTGAATAACAATTTAAATTTAGTCTTAAATATTCATTTCAGAATTTTTGGACACAGAACTGAGAACACATTCTTCTTCCTTGATCGCATTAAGGATGCTAATTGGTTATAGAAGCATTTAACGCACACTCCCTGAGAAGATTTGAAGTAAAAGGCTCCTGATTCTGTTTTTCCCTCCAGAATTCATCTCCCAAGTCTGATAATAAAGTCTTAGCAAAACCAAAATTGAAGGATAATCTATGAAATACCTGACCCGTGCCCTCTCAAATAGTGTCAAGATCAAACTAGGTCTGGTAACTCGGGTTTGAAATGAAAGACACTCAGGAGGGCATGGCAGAAGGAGCTCATAGTTGAGGCCTGTGTGAGCTACAGAGTGAGGTCAAGTCCAGCCTGACAAAAACTTTTTTAAAGTACAGAAAAGGAAAAACTGGGTTCAGTCCCGAAAAATGGAGACAGGAAAAGGGGGGGGGAGGGAGGGATGGAGAGAGAGAGAGGGGGGGAGGGAGGGAGAGAGAGAGAGAGAGAGAGAGAGAATATGAAAACAATGGTAGCCTGAGAAACTCACAGACAGAGCACTAGTCTAAGGGAATCATGATGATTAACTACCATGAAGCATCTTGGATTACACCCTGGAATAGAACTAGTACTAAAGTCTGAATAAAGTCCATCATTTGTACAACAATATTTTACCAAAGTGAATCTCTTAGTTTTGTAAGATGTTAACAGCATGGGGAGTTGGGTGGTGGATATATCTGGACTCTTTGCCCTGTCTTTGCAACTTTTCTGTAAACCTAAAGTTATTTCAAAGTAAAATATTTAAAAAGGGATTCATCCTGGCACCTTGTTGTCCTGTCAGACATCTATTACGGATAGGCAGAAATAACTCAGGGATGCTTTTCGGGACATTTAGTACTCTTCTGAGGGATGGGGGAAGACTGGAAAGAAATGACGGATCTTAGAATGGTGCCTCTCTTGCGTGCTCGGTTATTGGTCAGGACTGGTGCTTCTTGTCATCCTGGGGCAAAGGAAAGGGGAGAATGTCCCTGTATTTCAGATGGAAAATCACAGCACAGAACACTGCAGTAACAAATAATGTTCATTGAATTGATTTGACTTGCCCAAGCTCACTGAACAGATATAGAGAGGGCATAAAAATTGTCTAATTTCCAGATATATAATAGCTGAGCAGCTAAGTTCAGCTCATTTATACTATTTCCAAAATACATACATTTTAGCCAGATAAGAAACTTTGGTGTTCTTGGATGACAAATGGATTGCTGTCTGCACAACTTCTCCAGACTTGACCAGACTTTCCCTACATTGAACCCTAGTTTAACAAGGTTCGACTCACTTCTTGTGATCTTTTTGTTTCTTTTGTCTTTTTTAGTGGTTTGGTTTTTTTTTTTTCCTCCTGTTGTCCATTCTATTGACCAAGTGGAATCCATTGTATTATAACACATTACCATCAAGTGGTGATTTAACAGTAACAAACATTTTTAAACTCACATCCTCTGATGGTCAGGGCTTTGGGAGTGGTCTGGCTGAATGTCCTGAGTCAGGGGCTGTCATGAAGCTGCAGTAAGGTATTGGCCAAGGCTTCAGGAATCTGAAGGCTTGATTGTCTCTAGGGGCCCTATTCTTAAAATGACACACAGCTATTTCAGTTCTTCATCAAATAGGCCTATCGACACAGCCATTTTAATGCTGCATTGGTTAATTTCTTAACACCTGTGTCAAAATATCTGATAGGAGCAACTTCAAGGAATAGAGGTTTATTTGGACTCACAGTTTAGAGGGTACATTTCATCATGGTGGAGGAAGGCATGGTGGTTTGGTCTGGGGCTGTGGGACCTTGTGGCTGCTTGTTCCATCTTAGAGAATCAGAACTAGAGGTAGGACATCATTCAAGGTGTGCCTCTGTCAGACTAGATTGTCCAGTTAGGCTCCATGCCACAAAGGTTCCATGACTTCTCTAAAACCATTGCTGGCCAAGTGTTCAAATGGACCGTGGTGGCGGAGGCAGGGGGGTTGGATTTCATATTCAAACCATACCAAGTATCCTCATGAAATGGCAGCTGGCTTCCTCCAGAGCAAGTGACCCCAAAGAAGAGGTTGTGATGCTTTTTCCTATCTATTCCTGAGAGTTGTACACCATCCCTCCCTTCTTCATTGTTTCACTTGTTAAAATCAAGGTAGTAAGTAGAAATTAATCCTGGTTTCCTAAGGAGACACATTCTATGCTGGTTACTTGTTTCATTGCTGTGACCAAATACTAACAAATTAGCTTAAGGAAGAAAGCACATATTTTGGCTCTAGGTTCCTGGGTACAGTTTATCATGAATGGGAAGTTGCTGTGGAAGGAACTTGAGGCAGCTGGGCACACTGCATCAACAGTCAGGAAACAAGGAACAATGAATTCCTGTGACTACCTCACATTCTTTATATTCAATTCAGGACCCAAACCCATAGACTGGCACTGCGCACATTTAGGGTGGGCCCTCGCATCTCAATTAATCCATCAAGAAACTCCCTCCTTGGTAAGCTCAGGGATTTGTTTCAAAGGTGATTCTAAACTCATCAAATTGACAATCAAGGTCATCTAGCACACCCATCCAGAACAGGTGGAGTTAAAAACCACAACGTTGAGTGTTCCTTTAGCTTTAAAGTGAGTTAAGAATGTGGGTTTCCCTGATAGCTGGGGGACCTACATAGGACCTAATTAGGTCCTCTGAATGTGGGTGACAGTTGTGTGGCTTGGGCAGTCTGTGGGGCCACGGGCAGTGGGAACAGACTTTATCCCTAGTGCATGAACTGGCTCTTCGGAGCCCATTCCCTATGGAGGGATACCTTACTCAGCCTTGATACAGGGGGGAGGGGCTTGATCTCACCTCAACTTGATATACCAGACTTTGTAGACTCCCCATGGGAGGCTTTACCCTTTCTGAGGAGTAGATGGGGGGTTGGGTGGGAGGAATGTGTGGGGAGAGAATTGGAGGAGAAAAGGGAAACACAACTGTGGTTGGTATGTAAAAATGAAAAAAAAAACCTTTTAAATAAAAAAAATTAAAAAAAGAATGTGAGCTTCCTATCCAGACTTTCTCTGGTCATTTGCATTTATTTCTGCAGCTTCATGAGGCTCAGCTCTTTGGGAACACACCCTGTGTCTTTCATGGAAGTTTTCCAGCCCATGAAAAGTCAAGAGCGGTGGGAACAGAAAAGGGAACTTGAAACAATCCCAGTTTTGTAGGATCTGGATAGAGTCATCTGCCTTGTCTGTTCCTGCTGCAGCACTAAAATTTGACATCTCTGATTCTTTTCAAGCAAGAGTTGCTGCAGCCCTCTGCACAGCTTCCCCATGCCGCTGTCACAAATCTCCCAGTAAAACCATACCCAGTGCCCACTGACCTTCAGCGCATCACCTCATCAAAGCTGAAGGTCACGCTACTCTTGAGCCATTCTCTGTATGTTTGGACTATTAGACATTCATCATTTTTGTTTCTCAGTTCTCTTCAATCTCTCCTTCTCTGTCTTCACGTCATTTCCATTGACTCACTTACCTTCCTTCATTCCTACAATGAATTCAGTTGGCACAAGACCAGGTTCAGAATTTCCCTCTAGAATGACTCCCATCTTATCCTTGCTTTTTATTCTCAGAGTGATATTCCTATAATAAAGAAAAAAATCACCATCCTATGGTTGGGAGAACTGGCACATGCCCTGAATCTCCAAACTCAGAAGGCAGAGGCAGGTGGATCGTTGTGATTAGAGTCTTATTCATGAATATAGTGATGCAGTCTAAGACAGTGGGACAACTCTCGGTCGTTATCAGGAATCTCAAGGAAATTCTTGACCATTATCAGGGGTATGAAGAACTCCTCCTGCAGTATTTAATATTGTTTATATATTTGTTCTGCAATTTGGAACTCTTAATTCTCCTGCCTCAGACTCCCATGTGTTTGGGCTACAGACATGCATTTCCACACTGAAGCGCAGGGCTGCAGTGGTTCGTAGTTGAATTTTGAGGTGGTTCAGTTGCTGGTTCCATGCTGAACTTGAGCAAGCCTCCAGCCTTGTGCCCATTTCTCATTCTACTCTGGTTTCTTAACCATTGATCCCAGCTATTCCTGAGGCCTACATGCATCTTGTTACAGTGAAGAGTGCAGCTTATCAGGGGGAAGGGGGAGTGCCTAGGATTCTTCATTTCTAAAATTGTATTTATTTGTTTGTTTTCTATTTTGTATGTGTGTGAGCATGCGCAGGCACTAATGTAGCACACAGTATGGAGGTCAAAAGAGTAAGTTCTCTCCTGCCACCTTGTGGGGTTCAAGGATTGAAGTCAGGTTGCTAGACCTGAGCAAACACCTCAACCATTTGAGCCATGCCCCTGGTGCTGAGGTCATGCTGGTGCTGCTGTCTTAAGGATTACTCTCAGGTAGCAAAAACCCATAGCAACATTGTAAACTCTTAAACCTGTTCCCTTTCTTACTCCCTCAGTATAAAGGACACAGTAAGTACCGCCATGTTGACATGATCTCTAGAGCCTATACTGTTGGCCTCATTAACCCCCAGGACTGCAAAATCTGGAATCCCCTGCAGCCCTAAATGAAAAACAATGATTGCTTGGTTCTGCCGTTGGAGATTTAAAATGAGTACATATACACCCCCAAGAATCTTGCTGATTAACATTTTTGTTTATTATGTGTATGTGTGTGTATCTGTATGTGTGTGTGTGGGTACACACATGTTGCTGTAGGTACTTGCAGAGGCTAAATGCACGAGTCCCCTTGGAGCTGAAGTTTGGGAGATGCGCTTGCTGGGGACTGAAATCAGCCCTTGGTAAGAGTACTATAACACTCTGAACTGCTGAGTCATCTTTCCAGGGCCACCTATTTGTTTTTTTAAGACTTGTACCTGATAGGCTAATCTCCAACCTGAAATCGTAAATGAAAAGTCTTCACCAACAGATCCAATACTCTTTATTTTATTTTGCAGTACCCGCTCTGCTCTGGACACACCCACATTGTAACTATGTGTGTGTGTGTGTGTGTGTGTGTGTGTGTGTGTATGTATATATGTATATATATACTTGCCTTTTCAATAATTTTAGCTGATAAAAACCAGAATACCAGCACATAATCATGCGAAGAAACTTTCTCTCTTCTCTTTAATTGCGTAGAATCCAGCTACCTTCCTAAATCTTATCAAATCTTTGTCCCTCTTCTATTAAAGTTCACAGAAGAGCAACTTTTCTGGAAGAGTAGAAAATGTGATCTGTTGACAGCAAGGGAAACACAAGTGACATCATTGCCTCAACACAAAAGAAAAGGCATTGTCCTATTCCAATCCTATTGAGACACTGAATTTTTTAAGGACAGTTCCATGTCATTTGCATAAGTCACAAGCATCTTGTGCTCATCACTAAACAACAAGCTAAACAAAAGTCTGAGGATACTCAGGACTTGCTTGGAAGATGACATGGCACCAGAGATGGACAGAGTCCTTATAGATAAGTAGTTGAAATGGCTTCAGAATTCCCTGGCTAGCCTTTTCCAACATCTTTGCATCTAGAAAGTAGTAGATATCAAGCCTCAATAGGCCTTCACTCTGAAAATACCATTAGAACAGTCTATACTGCTGTGGAAGGCATGATGTTAACAGCAGCTTTGAGAAGCCAGCACATGCCAACAGCTGCTTATATGGGAAGAAGAGCTAATAGCCTAAGTGGATTGAGGAAGTGAGACTGACTCAGCACATGGAGGCGTCTGAAGAAATAACAAGAAGCCCACGAGTCCTCTTTGTGTACCCAAACAGTGTAGGCAGAACTTCATAGCAACAACATGGGATTCAATACTATCTCACCAAAGTGCCTCCAGCTGTGTTTCATGTCTCACCTTCCTTGCGCTGTCTCTTCTAATTTGAGTGACCTCTATAAAGGGGCTTCTCGTGCTTCTCTTGCTCAGTGCCATCCCGTCTTTGTGCCACTCATCACATGCTGCTTTTTCTCTGTTCAAAACGCTCTAGCCCACACTTAGCAAACCTTCAGCACCAAGCGTCACATTTTCTGAAGAAACAGTGGCTGCTCTTTTTCCATTCGAGAAAGGCAGTGGTGTCTAAAGAGTGGCCCCCTTGCTCAGCGCCACCCTCCAGCCTCTTACTTGTGTAGTAAGGCGTGCCCTGCAGCTGTAAATTTCCCTCAGGTAAATAAAGGAGTCGGTGTTTCACTGGTATGAGTGGAACTCCCGTCTATTGATTTGAGATCAATCAGTCTTCTGAGCTGCTCCAGAGCAAGTCTTTTCACGTCAGTCCCCAAATGGTAATTATGGTAATTGTGATAAGTAGCTAAAATTAATCAAATGGAATTAATACTATCCAGTCTTACCAGGGATCGTGCTTTATTGACCTTTATAAATTATCCCCGCTCTGCAGATAAAGAACGTGAACCTGAAGATGCATAAGTAACTTGCTCAAGCAATGTGCCAAGGTAATAAATGAGAGGGGTCAGTCAGGACTGGAGCCCATGTCCTGCATCAGGAAGTGGTACTCCTAGCGGCTGATTGACACCACTAGGCTCATGGTTATTGAGTCAGTAACAGTGATGATGCACTCCACTAAGAAACCCTCCCACCTACAAGCAGGTACCATTAGTCTTCTGCCTGCGAGGAACGTTTTCTATTACAAAAGAGGTACAGCAGCCACCTGGGTACCAAAAGCTGCAAGGGTCCATGACAACACACTTGGAAGCTTTCTTGGTGGGCCCCGACATAGCAGAAAGCCCTCATTTCTTTCTTTCTTATAGGTCCTGAAAAATGAGCCTTTCGCTAGCATTGTCTGTTATTAACTGGCTTTCAGAAAGGGCCGGCTCCACAGAAATCTTGAAGGTATAGCCTTATAATGTATTTATTAGTGCCAGCTAAAGGGCAAGCCTGATTCTGATAGTATTTTTAATAGAGTCTTTCTCAGCACTGCTTCGTCCATAACTCATTTCTTTCATCAGTCTTCCCTCCCCATTTCTTGGGAGAGTCCACAACTGTTGTTTAGTTCAGAGGAAATTGAAAGCTACACCAAAAGCTAGTTCATGTGATGTTTTTAGATCAGAAGAAAAAGCAATTTTTTTCTTCTGGAAAAGATTATTGATCTTTGAGTATTAAGCATGCAGCTGGCTCCATGGTTAAGGAATATGGGGACTTGGGAAATATTCAGGAAAGAGCCCATGTGCACTGTGCTTCTGCTTTTCCTGGTCTGTGGCTGAATGTTTATGGTGTGAGCTCTGCGCATGCAATTGTTATTAGCAGTCCCTTTTCCAGAGCGACTAAGTAGGACAGCTCACACACAGACCCGGAAGTGCCATTCTAATGTATTAGTAAAGATTAGAAAGGGGGAGTGTTATGTGTCATGAGTCACATATGAACTCATGGAGATAGTATCAGAGATAGCTCCAGGCTGCAGAGAGCAGCATTTATTAAATACCGACCATAGGTGCTGCTGGCTTAAATGAAAAGGCAAAGAAAGGTATCTATCTGTTAAGCCCCAGGAGTTGCAATCTGCTGGCTGGTTCTCATTTGGAGAAAGCCGGCAGCTGGGTAGTGATTGAAGCGTCCAGCAGGGGGCTGGCATTCGCTGTCTATACGTGGTCCTGGCTCCTCTTCAGAGCCCCAGCTCAGGAGAGCTGCCATTTGCTGGGGAAGCCAGTGACGTGCAAAGCATCCTGCCTATAGGATTGGAGGCTTTCTTGGTGCAGTTTTTTTCTACCCACTTTAAACCTCCAGGTTCTACATATCAGGAAAGACGGGAAATGCTGTGTGAAAATACCAATCCCAAAGTTCTTGGTAAACTGCAGCCAGAGGGACTCAGACTAGAATGGAGGTAGGAAGAGCTGGGTCAGATTGGGCTTAATCTTAAGCTTTTCTTTGGGCTGAGTTTCTGTTGCTTGTTAACTTAGGGCATTTACACTGCACTGCTCACTGGTGGTGAGGAGGCTGGGGCAGAACCAACATCAACGTACTAAGCTAGCTTTTGGAATACCAGTGTGTATGCATTCAGAGTGTTTTTACTAAAGGGGATCAAGAGCCTAGCACAGATCTTAACTTCATCACCTGACTGCAAAACCAGAAGTTAAGAAGCAGCATCTTTTTTTTTTTGTTTGTTTGTTTGTTTTTCGAGACAGGGTTTCTCTGTGGTTTTGGAGCCTGTCCTGGAACTAGCTCTTGTAGACCAGGCTGGTCTCGAACTCACAGAGATCCGCCTGCCTCTGCCTCCCGAGTGCTGGGATTAAAGGCGTGTGCCACCACCGCCCGGCCAAGAAGCAGCATCTTAAAGGTACTTTTTTTAGAGAGAGGTCTTGAGATGGCTCTGAACAATTGTTCCCACCTGAACTTGGAAGTGGACTCTTTCCTGTACTGCAACAACACCTTCAATCAAAGTCTGAATACCCCCAAGATGGACAACTGGTTCCACCCGGGAATCATTTATATCATTCCTGCAGTTTATGGGATTATCATCGTGATAGGCCTCGTTGGCAACATCACCTTGATCAAGATCTTCTGTACAGTCAAGTCCATGCGAAATGTGCCGAACCTGTTCATCTCTAGCCTGGCTTTGGGAGACCTGCTGCTGCTGGTAACGTGTGCCCCTGTGGATGCCAGCAAGTACCTGGCTGACAGATGGCTTTTTGGCAGGATCGGTTGCAAACTGATCCCCTTTATCCAGCTTACCTCAGTGGGGGTGTCTGTCTTCACACTTACGGCACTGTCCGCAGACAGGTAAGTACTGATTGGAACTTAATGTCCTCTCTTGGGGTGGTGGACCACACAGGAGAGCTGCCTTCAGGAAAGGGAAGTTTTACTCAAATTCAAACTCCCTTCCAGGCATGGTTTTGTTCTGGAAATTACGTCTGGAGTGTGGCATATTAGTTTAAGAAAAGAAAAATGAGTGAATGGCGGAGACAGGAGGAAACAAATGAGAATTAAATCTCTAAGCCCGAGACCAAGGGACATTTTTTTCTGAAGAAAAATTACTGTCTATCCTGTCTTCTCCCTCCCTAAAAAATTAATTGAGCAGTGAAAAAGACAATTACACCCCATAGTTTCAATATCAGGCTAATGTGTCTTAGAAGCAATTCGGAACCTTTCAGAAAACAGAGAAGTTTCCACTGCCCCTCTGTGAAATCTTTGAGAAAGAAAAATAGGCTCCATTTCTCAGAACTTTGTCTTCCTGGGACAGTCTTAACTTTTCTTACAGCTGATTTTTAGGTGTGTCTGAACAGAACAATTGTGTGTTGATTTTTCCAAGTTGTCCTTCAGTGCATTTAAACATGATTGTTCCCTTTGGTCTGGCTAAGCAAGTGTTGCTCAAGATTGACTTCTAATTTTAATAGCTTTATTAATGCCCTTCTATGTTCAATGTCTTTGGAGCCTAGTGGGCTGGATGTCCACTTTTATTCTGGAAAAATATATCTTTGTGAATATATATATATCTATATCTATATCTATATATATCTATCTATATCTATATATATATCTTTGTGAATATATATATATATATAACACTCACACATATATGCATATATATGTGTGTGATTTTGCACTGACATAATCTTAAAACCTGTTCTCATGCATTTATCAAACATCTACCATGTTAAAAAAATAAAACCCATGTTTGAACAGCAAGGAAAGACATATTTGCAGGATATTCACATACATTGTTGACCATATCTAATGTTCTGAAGATTGAATACAGAAATGATTAGACTATCAGATGCAGCATATGCTAAATAGCTAAAGTAAGAAAAACAGGTCCAGCGGACCAGAGATTACAAGCTGTTAACTCAACTATATGGTATATGTTAAGGATACATAGGACCAGAGTGTATACTGGAAAAAGCATAGGTACATTTCTTAAAAGTTTAGAATCTGAAGAAAATGGCCTACAACTTAATACATGTGGTGTTGGAGTTTCTTTGTATAAAGGAACAAACTGTCCTCAGGTGAGCTGGCCTTGGTAAGTAATGGACAAATAAAGATAGTGTTATCAGTGTCTGCGGCCATGTGTTTATCCTAAGCTACTTAAAGTACACTGCTCAGTACAGATGATATTCTCAGAGACTTCAAAGGAATGATTCAGAAATGAGGGTACTGGGTGGACCAGACAGGAATCCTCCACTCACCCTCATCTTCCTTGCACGCCGCCTTTTTGCCTCCCCCCACCCCCAGGTCCTAATGACCACAGATAGTTTTCTGCGTTCGTTCAGGGCCAGCAAACTGTGGAGCTGGCCGAAGCTCCATGGCTGGTTTCCACTGGTGGAGGGCACGTCAGGCTGAGTATAATTTTCTTGATGGGAAGAAGAGATTTGGGTTTCCGGGCTGGTGAATGCAGTGGTCCAGATGGTGTTTACTGTCTCCTCGGGGAGGCGAACAGAGTGGAAAGGGAGGGCATGGAATGGAAAACCGCAGCTGCAGGGACCCTCTTCCCAGAGTTGCAGAGCAAACCGAACTCGCCATCAGCAGTCAGGGAAAGCTCCGTGCAAAGCTGAGTTGAATGCCACCACAGCTGCAGTGTGTCCTCACTAACTTTCTGTATTTGGCTAGGCCTTGCAAAGGCTGCTGGGTCACCAGAATTACAGGTGCTGCATCACACTGCCTTCAGTGGCCTGCCAGTTGGATGATAACACAAGACTGTACTTTCCTATTTATCTTATGTTTGAAAGCTACAAGATTCTTACAACGGCTTTATGGATTTGGCAATGTAAATATGAATTCTATATTTTACAATGTGTCATCTATGTATACAGTAGAGTAAGTTAGCAGCTCAATATTTTACATGTAACTGTGTAGCCACTACACCGTTGAGATATTAAAGGTTTCCAGTACCTTGCCCCTTCCCGAGAGAGGCAATTGTTACTTTGATTCATTCGCCCAGTATTATTTATTGTTTTCATATGGAATCATACAATGAATACAACTTATCTGACTTCTTATGCTTGGCAGAGTTCTGTGCTATTCATCCGTGTTAGTGTGTTTAGCAGTAGTTTTTTAGATTGTGTGCAGGATCCCACTAAAGGAAAAGACCTCAGTTATCCTGATGAACACTGATGTATTTCTTATTTGGGGCTGAGAACCTTTTCTGGGTATTCCATTCTTTTTTGTTTTGTTTTCTTTGTTTGTTTGTTTGCTTTTGTTTTCCGAGACAGGGTTTCCCTGTAGCTTTGGAGCCTTCCTGGACCTCGCTCTGTAGACCAGACTGGCCTCGAACTCACAGAGATCTGCCTGTCTCTGACACCCGAGTACTGGAATTAAAGGCGTGTGCTACCACTGCCTGGTGGTTTTCTTTCTTTTTTCCCCCCAAAATTTCATACAATATATTTTGATCATATTCTTTGCCCTTCCCCAACTCCTCCCAGATCCTAACACCTCCCCACCTCCCCAACTTCATGCTCTTCTCTTTTTTTAAAAAAAAAAAGAATAAACCGACAACAAAAACACACACACACAAATAGACAAGCATGGGGTCTATTTTGTATTGGTCAGCTGCTCCTGAGCAGGTGTCCTGCTCTGGGGTGTGGTTGATATACCAAGTGCCACTCTATTGAAGACAATCGATTTTCCCTCTCTCAACAGCTATCAATTGCAGATGGCTTCTTACTTAGAGGTGGGACTTTATATCTCTTGGTTGGCATAATACTTTATTTCTAAAGTATTATGAGTTATGAGTGCCTATATTTATTAAATATTGGCAGTTTCCAGATGAGCCTCCATATATAATAGCTTGGTAAAAGGATCAACCAAATTGTCCAGGGTGGATGATCATCATAACCAAAGGGGGTTTTCCAAACCCTACAGAAACCTAGGCCCCACCTGAAGCTACTGAAACAAGCTTTCCAACTTGTGAGTGGGACTCAACAGCAGCAATCGTCTGTGCCTACCCACCATAGATTGGCAGTGATGCCAGTGCTCATGTCAACCGCCCTTCTGCAGCCCTCTCTATCCACAGGTGAGGTTGAGTCTTTGTTACTAAGGAAAGAACATGTTCCTAGAAAACTTTGTGCCAATGTCACTATCCCCAAAAAGGAGATTTCAAGGTCGTCTCAATAAGTGGAATCCCAGGATTACCACAGCTGACCAATTTCAGGTTCACATTACAACCCCTCCAATTTTGGTTCCCGTCTTCTCTCTCCATTTGCACTTGCCTTCACAATACACTAATGCACTCATGCATGGTCACATCTTGTTGAGTCCACTCTTCAACATGTTTCTTTTTTTACAAGTATACGGTTCCATTCCTCATCCCCATGCATAGGCTTGGGTGGGCACCAACAGGCCTGTGTTTTAGACATTTATCTGCTATTTCTATCCATGTGGGGGAGTTGGATCGAGTTGCTTAACTAACTTTCTGGCCTTGGCTTAATTACCTGTAAAATGGCCAAGTAAAATGGCCGAGTTTGTTAGCTTGTCTTGTTTTGAGAGAAAGAGAGAGAGAGAGAGAGAGAGAGAGAGAGAGAGAGAGAATTGTGTGCATCCACATGCATGTACGTGTGGAAGCCAATGGTCAGCCTCAGGAGCTGTCCATGTTTCCTGTTTGGTTGTTTGTTCGTTTTTTGAGACAGAGTCTCTCACTAGCTTAGAATTCACCAAGTAGGCTAGGTTGCGTGGCCAACAAGCCCTAGAGATCTACCTGTCTCTGTGCCTTCTCAGCACTGGGATGGGAAGCTCTAGAAAGTTCATATTCCCCTTAACACCCAGGGTCCGCTCTACTTATAAGAGTTGAGGAACTACAGTCTGGTTGATGTTTGAGCAGTGAGCACATAGTCTAAGCAAGCTGACAGCAGTCGAAGCAGGAATTTTTCAAGTTCCAACCCTTGTTTAACATAGAAACAAGAAACACGTGATGCGATTTAACCTTCAGGACAAACTTGGAAGGAAGGGAAATTAAAGCCTTACTCCCTTCACTGCAAGCCACAAATTCTTTAGCAAAACTTGACACTTTCTTTAGCAACAATCAAACTACAGTCTGATTCCATTTCCCTTCTCCTGACATTGGGAGCTACAGGCTCAAAATCGGGCTGTTCTAAAAGACGGTGCTGAGTGAACCAACACAGAAAGGATCCTTCTCTCTGTTCATGTCAACAGGTCTCTGGCTACTATGGCTAGCTTCCTGGTTTCTGAGGAGATTGATCTCTTTCTCACAAAAAGAAGATTCAATTTAGTTTCTTCTAAGGCATCCATCCAAAAAAGTCCATTGGTTAGAGGAAGTTGGGTGGGCTGCCAGTTCCAAGTTCTCTATAGTTTGGTTTTCAGAGGCATAAGCTGTCACTCTGGAAGGAAGTATAACTTGTGTCTGCCCATAACCATGGCGAAGCAGCCCTGTAGCCACCAGATTTGGGAATGAGTATGGTCCAGGCGCTGAGGAAGTGGGCTTCCCAGCCAGGCTCTCTCTCAACTGGAATGAGGTAGAAGAGGAGAGAGAGGCGGGCAACAAAAACCTTCATCTTGTCTCTCACACATTATCTTTTCAAGTGTCAGGCTTTTATGTGATTAATTAAGTATCATCTCTGGCAACTTAATATGCATGATGGCAAAAAAAAAAGCACAAACTTCATCATGAAACACGCAGCATCTCATGAAAGGGCTCCCTGGTGAGGTTTTTTTGAACTGTGCCTGTCAATAACATTCTTTAAAAATAGACCAAATTTGCATTCTTGCACTTATAAATCTTCCTGGTGTGTGGGGTTGCATAAATTCTCTCTTAATTAAAACACATGCTTTCAACATAAAATGCAAAACAGAAGCTTTCCTCTTTATCACCTCTGAGTAAAAGCAAAGAGGGACATGCAAAAGGTTTCTGTTCCACAGTAGTGGCCTTCGCTAAGAGACCTTCCTTGGCCACTCGGTCTAACAAACTGGCCAACGCCATCCTGCCAACCACTTTATTTCTTTTTTCCAGCTTTATTGGGATGGAAGTTATACATAGTAAGTTCTTAGGGGGGACATCAATAAGCCTTGAAATTCCCCACCTTGCCACATCACCTCCACCGACACAGTCCAAATAAATATCATTTCTATAGCTTCCTCAAATTCTTTCTGGTCCCTTTGGAGTGTACCCCCTCCTTCCATCTCAGCTCCTGAAAACCTCCATCTTTTCCAGGATGTTCCATAAATGGTAGCATATAGTCTGGTACTTTTCACCACACTGTATTGCATCTGTAAGTAACTCACTCCTATTTTGTTGTGTCATATTCACAGCATCAATGTGCCATGTTTTATTTATCTGTCCTCCTGTTCGTGATCAGTAGGAGTGTTTTCGGTTTGGGGTGATGATGAATAAATCTGGCGTAAGTGCTCATTTACAGCTTTAGCGTGGATATATGGCTTCCATTCTCCCGAGTACGTACAATCCATGATTATTTTTCTTGAGAATTTCTTTCCTGTTTTTTGTCATACTGTAATTACATAAGCACAAAAAATGGGAGTCTGGAGACTGGGGGGATGGCTCAGTTGGCCAAGTGCTTGTCGTGCTAACATGAGGATATGAGTTAGATCCCCAAAACATGCCTGTAATCTCAGCACTGGGGAGCCAGAGATAGAGAGATACTGGGGGCTTGCTGGCCATCCATTTAATCTGAATTGTCAACTTCTGGTTCAGTGAGAGTCCCGGTCTCAAAATATAAGATAAAGAGCGATAATGTCAACTGCTGACCTCTGTCCACATGTGCACACAGGGTGGGTACACCCTTGATTAAATACACATATAAAGTAGAAATCAATCTCATTTGTTAATGCATTCTCGGATACCAGAGCGGTTTCTAGCCTGCACTGAGTGCTCAAGATATCTTTGCTGAGTAGATGAAATGAAAGATTCATGAAAGGAGGAATAAAGGGATGAATGAATTCAGATGGCTCGTACCGGATGCACCTAGAATACTTGATTATGATCTGCAAATCATGTTCATTTCCTCTGATGATTCAGAGTAACACAAGAACAACAGTGGTGCCAGCCACAGATGACAGGAGCTAGGCTTTGTGGAAACTGAGGAGAGTTTTTAACAAAGAAAAACCAAAAGAAATTTTAAACAAAAGGTTTAACAAACAAATGTTTAAAGTCATTTAGAACTTATACAATAGAGTTGATAATCAAATGAATTACAAGTTAAAAGAGTTAATAAATTCCATAGTCATCACAAAATTTAGAAAAGTATGATAATACCTACTAACTAGTTTCCTGAGTTGACCATGCTTGTTTTCTTAAATATTTTGGCTCCATCCTCATCTGATTCCTCTTAAAATAACCATCATCTGGGACGTATTATTTCCTTTTCTTTGCTTTCTTTTTAAGCGCTTGAGGCTGAACTGAAGACCTTAGGCATGCATGTTAGACATGTACTCTACAGCTGAGCCACACTCCCAGTCCTGAGAACAGTCATTTCTATAAGAAACTAGAATCAGTCTTCCTCCCAAAAGAGCCCCCTGGTAGCTTATCCATTTCCACATGGTTAGCACTACACATGAGAGCAACATGAAATAGACACTGCGGACTGTATTTCTATAGGCATATGTATATGTATGCATGAATTGGAATTCTAGGAGAAGAGGTCATGGATTAAGAACAACTGGGGGAAACATAGGAGGAGTTGGATGAGGAGGAGGGATGGAAATGATTTAAATACAGTACTCGTGTGAAATTGTCAAAAAAAAATAGGATACCATGGCTTACAATTACAATTTCCTTGAAAAGTGAAAATTTGACATTAAAATGAGGAGAAAAATTTAAAACAGAAATTAGAAGGGTACAGCTGTGTTCTATCATAGATGATTAAAATCAGTTTTTAGTAGAGGTTAGAAAAGTTTCCATCCAACTTCCACATCTCATTATTGAGCCTATCACATATAAACCTTTAGAATTATAGAGTTTTTGAGAACTGTTGTCTTAATCTTGTTTTGCTCTTGTTACAACAGAATACTACAAACCGAGTAAATTATAAACAAAAGAAATGTGTTTAGCTTATTGTTCTGTAGGCTGTGACATCCAAGAAGTACTAGCAAGTAGTGAGGGTCCATGCTTGGGGTGATGACGAATAAATCTGGCGTAAGTGCTCAGTTACAGCTTTAGCGTGGATATATGTCTTCCATTCTCCTGACTACATACAATCCATGATTATTTTCCTGAGAATTTCTTTCTTTGCTTTATATATGTGACTTGAAAATTGAAGGACTATTGGGAAGGAGAAAAATTAACAATAGCAGAGGGGTGAATATAACGAAAGCACAATGATACATACATGCAAAAAATATCATAATAAAAACAAATTCACTGAACTGTAAAAAGTAGCCATTCATTGTTGGTGAAACTAATGCATTCCTGCAACAAAGGCATTTGATCCATTACTAAGGTTGGAGACCTCATAATCTGACCACTCCCTAAAGGTCCCACCTATTAACACTGTACTGCTTGAAAGACAACCAAATTTCAACCCTATGTTTTTTTCGGTGGAGGGAGGACATTCAAATTACTGCAGCCACTACCAAGTTTTGCTTCCTATATAGGTTGCTAAAGTTGACAGTAGTTCCATTTTCTTGTGTTTTGAGTAATCTTAAGTACTCATTTGATGAATGGCACCTACTATGAGCTTTTTGCTATCTTCACCGGTCTTGGTATTTTCGTGATTTTGAATAACACAAGCAAATTGATGCAATACACTTGATAACTTGTAATTTGGTCACAGGCTTCTGCTTTGCGAACACACACTGGTAAATTTGGTTCTACTTATATATCTAAATCAAAGATCTTACCTTATTACTTGATTTTTTTATTGTTCACACCTGGTCTATAATTTGTCTCTCTTTTCTTACCTTCTGTGCTGGCTAGTTGTATGTCAGCTTGACACAAGACATTAGAGAGGAGGGAGCCTCAAGGAAAAATTGCCTCCAGAAGATCAGACTGTAGGCAAGCCTGAGGGCATGTTTAATTAGTGATTGATGGGGCAGGACTGAGCCCATTACTGGTGGTGCTATCCCTGGGCTAGTGGTCCTCAGTTCTGTAAGAAAGCTGAGCAAGCCTTGGGGAGTAAGTCAGTGGGCAGCACCCCTCCATGACCTCTACATCAGCTCCTGCCTCCAGGTTTTTGCCCTGCTTGAGTTCCTGCCCTCACTGCCTTTGATGACGAACTGTTACATGGAACTGGGAGTGAAATAAACCTTTTCCTCCCCAAGTGTTTTCTCCTCCTCCTGCTCCCTTACCTTTTTCCCACACCACTTCCCATTCGCTCCTCAGAGAGGGTAAGACCTCCCATGGGGAGTCAACAAAGTCTGTCACATCACTTGAGGTAGGACATCCATAGGGAATAGGCTCCAAAAAGCCAGTTCATGCACTAGGGATAAATACTGATTCCACTGCCACAAACTGCCCAAGCCACACAACTGTCACCCACAATCAGAGGACCTTGTTTGGTCCTATGCTGGTTGCTCCATTGTCAGTCTAGAGTCAGTTAGCTCCCATTACCTCAGGTAAGCTGTTTCAGTGGGTATCCCCAACATGTTCTTGACCCCTTTGCTCACATTCTCACTCCCTCCTTTAACTGGACTCTGGGAGCTCAGCTCAGTGTTCCGCTGTGGATCTCTGCATCCGTTTCCATCGGTTACTAGATGACGGTTCTATGATGACGGTTCTATGATGACAATTAGGTAGTCATCAATCTGATCACAGCGGAAAGGCAGTTCAGACGCCCTCTCCAATATTGCTTAGATTCTTAGCTGGGATCATTCTTGTGGTTTCCTGGGAATTTCCCTAGTGCCAGGTTTCTCGCTAACCCCATAATGGCTCCCTCTATCAAGATATCTCTTTCCTTACTCTCTCTCTCTCTGCAACCTTCTGTCAACTGGACCTCCCTGGTCCTTCCTGTTCTCCTCTCCCTCCCCACTTCCCTTCCACCCTCTCCTCCCTATGCTCCCTTAGATTTTGCTGTATCTTCCTATTTGTCTTTCCTGCATTTTTCTTTCCTTTGTGGTCTCTAGAGATCAGTCTCCTCCTGGCCAAAGAACTCCCTATGGTGTCCCAGTTAGTAGTGAGTCCAGTAGCGACACGTCCTCTTGGTTTATGTTTGATACTGCCTTATTTGGGGTTTACTTTTGGAGAATATTTTCAGAATTCTGAGAGGAAGGTTTCTGTCTCTTAACACTTTGCTCTTACTATTCATCATCATCTGAATTCTTCTGTGAAGTCACAGTTTTATTGTAGTTTCTTTAACGATATTGTATTTTTTTCTAATCTAACATTTTTTTGTCTTTTTTCAACTTTGAATGGTATTACTGTGGTGCATATAGATGTATAGTTTGTTTGTTTGTTCACATTATTGGGGTTCATATTATTTCTTCAATCTGTGTCCTGAAGGTTTTAGTCCATTTGGGGAAATCTCTTTCTATTGTAACTTTTTCTTCATTGTCCTACGACAGCCTACCTATATTGTCTCCTGCAAGACCAAGCAATTTTTGTTTGAATGCCTATATTTGTGTATGAAAACCTTTAGGTAAATTGAGGCTCTGGGTGCTATTATATTCAGAAAATATAGCCTTTGCCCTTGTTGGTAGCTGGAAGGTAGTACTGAATCAATCTTAACTGGAACTGAACAAATTGGAAGCTGATCTGTGGCCTCTGTGAGCGTTGGTCTGCATTTGGGGGTACTTCAGGCCCAATCTGTAACCTGGTCCAGTTCCAGTTTTCCTCTTCTGCTGATGGTTACCCCTCTGGGGATCTCAGCTTAACCTCCAGGCTGTTAGCCTGGAAGCCCCTCCTTCAGGGGCTCCTGGACTGCCCTTATTACCTATCTTCACCCAATAGCTGATTGAAATCTGTGAAGGCTTCAAGGGAGAATAATACAGAATGCTAGCCTTCATTTCTCCCCAGGATTCCAGCTTCTCGCATTATTATCGCCTCTGATGGGTTTCAAAGAGATTTTTTTCCCTAACATTTTGTTTCTGAAGCTCTGCCCGGTCACTAGCTAGTTTGCCACGATCAGGAGTGGAAAAGCTGACCCCACCTCTCTGAAAGACCTTCTAAGCTGCGCTGAAAGGGGCGTTTGTTTGCTCAGCCCAGCTCGGCTAACATGAAGTTTCCAGCTACCTAGTTGGGCCCGTGAGGTCAGCATTGAGAGTCTCAAACCCCCTCAGCAATTTAGCATCAGAGAACCGAGTTCTGGCTCACTTCAAAGTGAGTCAGTCAGAAACCTCAGCAGAGGTCTGCATCAGTACCTACTGCTACTGCGGAGAGTGCGGGGAGTGCGGGAGAGCGGGAGTGCAGGAGCATCAAAGCCTCAGGGATCCTGAAACTAGGCAGGGACTCTCAGCCCAGTAAGCAGGAGTTGAAGCTGAAATTTAGTTACACAATGCGTTTGTAAGGGTTGAAATTTCATGGGAAGAAAAGAGCCAGAGTGTTTTTCAGATGTGTTTCTTTAAATTGTTTGAGAATTTCTTAGGTAATATATTTCATACTTGAATGTTATATTTATATCATGCCCACCCCCTCGCTCTCTCCTCTAGTTTCTCCTATGTCTCCCACTCTTTCTCAAATTCATTGCCTCTTTTTCTGCAATTATTATTGTCACATACATATGTGACAATACATATGATATAGATACACACATACATACAAACACACTCATGATGTGGGATGCCACTCTATATGTTGTGAATATGTTTTATTACCATTGGTTAAAAAAGAAGCTGCTTTGGCCTATGGCAGGACAGAATATAGTTAGGCTGGATAATCAAAAAAAGATCAAAGGAGAAAGAAGGTAGACTTATGGAGATGCCATGTAGCTGCCGAAGGAGAAATATGCCAGCCACCTGCAGAGAAAACAAGACATGTAGAAAATGAGGTAGTGCCATGACCACATGAAAATACATAGACAAATAAAAATTAATTTAAGATGTAAGAGCAAGCTAGAAATACACCTGAGCCATTGGCCAAACATTGTTGGCATTAATATAGTTTTTGTGTGATTATTCAGGTCTGGGCAGCTGGAAAACAAAACTACAATCTCCATTTACACACTCACAAATGTACACATCCTACTAAGTCAAATTAGTGTTGTTCATAGTGTACGCGTGTTTATAGATAACCCTTGGGACTGAATAGGGACTAATTTCCCTGGAGAAATGGATTCTTTCAGAAACTCTTTATGTCTAGAAGACACTATTTCACAGTCGTGTCCTGGTCCTCTGGCTCTTGCTATCTTTCCACCTCTTCTTCCAAAATGTCCCCGGAGCCTGCAGTGTGTATGGGGTTGATGTACTGATTGAGGCTGGTGACCGTATGGCCACTTTATTCTCTACACTTTGACCAGTTTGAGTTTGATCTTAAAAGCCATTGTGTATCATTATATTGTACACAATGGTGGGTGACATAAAACTATTTTCATAGAAATACAAATTGTATGCTGAGCAAGTGTCCCACCCTACTCTACTCTTCCCCCGTTCTCCTTCTCATTTCTTCTCATTACTCCTTTTTGGTTCCCCAGATGATTTTCCTTCTACTTTCACATAATATATCCATGCACAGTTTTTATATCTAATATAAATCTAGGAGCCAGGTGTAAAAGAAAGCATATGATGTCTTTGTAACCCTGGCTTAATTTGCTTTAGTTATGTGTGGTGGTTAATTTTCATTGTCCATGCAATCTTGAATCACCTGGGAGAAGGGCTTCTGAGAAGGTCTACAACATGAACTAAGGTGGGAAGGCCTGCCCACTGTGGGCGGTGCCAGGGGATCCTGGACTATATATATATAAAGGAGCTGAGGAGCAACACATAGGTAATTATGGGACCTTTTTTCTTCATGTGGACTTAATGTGACCTGTTGCTTCAAGCTCTTATTGCTGCAACTTCGCCACCATGAAGTACTATATAACCTAGAACTGTGAGCCAAGATGAGCTCTCCTCTGTGTTGTCTTTGTGTATTTTATTGCACCAACAGGAAAGAAAATGAAGACCTATTTTCCCAAAAATGATATGACTTGGTTCTTTTTCATAGTTGAAAAAAATTCCAATCTACATCACATTTTCTTTACCCCTTCCTCTGTTGTTGGCTACTTGGGTTAGTTCCCTGGCTTAGCTATTATGAACAGTGCTGCAATAAACACTGATGTGCAAATAGCTCTGTGATATATTAGCCTGGAATCCTTTGGGTAAACACCCGGGAGTGGCATAGCTGGGTTCTATGGAAATCTATTTTTAGTTTTATTTCTTTATTATTTTCCCGTCTCCCTTGCCTTCCTCCTTTTTGTTCTTCATCTCTATTTCTTTCATCTCTGTCTCTTTCTTTTGTGTTCTACTCAGGCTAATTGGTCAGTGAAAACTACTGATGATCATATTAAAGAGATAGGGGGAATATGAAATTTGGCAATAAGGAAATTTATTTTTGAGCAGAACGACTTACTGTGATAATAACATGTCTGTGTGACTGGTTTCTTTCTTTACACTGTCTACATATAAATAGAACTATAGGTCACTTTCAAGCTTTTCAATGTTTCCTTTTGCCCTTTGCTAATTTTGTTTTGTTTTGTTCTGTTCTGTTGAGTTCGGCAGTGTCACATCTGGGTCAAATGTCTGTTAGGAAAAGTACTTTAAACACAATTTTCAGAACAATGAAAAATTATGTTATAATAAAACAGCAGGTAGTTTTTTTTCCATGAAAACCTATGGGGGAATGCTTTTCTAAAAACATCTTTTATTTTTTATTTTATTATTTGGATGTTGTTTCTGTATGTGTGTCTATGCACCATTTGCATGACTGGTTGCTTCAGAGGCCAGAAGAAAGTGTTGGGTCCCATGGAACTGTAGTTACAGATGATTGTGAGTCACCGAATGGGTGCTGGAAATTGAACCCAGGTCCTCTACAAAGACAGCAAGAGCACTTAACCACTGAGCTATCTCTCTAGCCCTGGAAATGCCTGATAAAATATGATGATCCAAACTAAATTTTAAAAGACTCTCATTATTGGGTGATTATCTAATTAGATATTGCCTGTTATTACATTAGTTGATCGAACACATTACAGAAGAATTAGAGCACAATTTTTTCTTAGATTGTCAACAAAAGTGGAATTGAAAAGTGAACTGAAAATTAAAATAGTGCGAAGAAGGCATGTGCTGCAGGATGCTCATAAATGTAGTCAGTATTCAGTATTTTTTTAAAAAATCTTATTTAAAAGTTTTTCGTTTTATATACCAACTGCACTTCCCCATCTCCCCTCCTCCCGCTCTCCCCACCTCCTCAATTCCATCCCCATCCACTCCTCAGAAAGGGTAAGGCCTCCCATGGGGAGTCAACAAAGTCTGGCATATCAAGGTGAGACAGGACCAAGGCCCTGCTCCCTGTATCTAGGCTGAGTAAGATATCCGTCCATAGAGAATGGGCTTCAAAGAGCCAGTTAGATAAATACTGGTTCCACTGCTAGTGGCCTCACAAACTGCCCAAGCCACACAACTGTCACCCACATTCAGAGGGCCTAGTTTGGTCCTTAACTGGTTCCCCTGTTCTCAGTCTGGAGTCAATGAGCTCCCACTTGCTTGGGTCAGCTGTTCTGTGGGTGTCCCCATCATGGTCTTGGCCCCTTTGCTCATATGATCCCTTCTCCCTCTCTTTGACTGGACTTCGGAAGCTCGGCCCAGTGCTTAGCCGTGTTTATTTTTAAGCATTCTTTACTTGTGCCTTAAGGGAAGACACAAGGTTTTAGAGAGCAATGGTCTTGCTCCATCTCTGAAAACTAGCTTTCAGGGTACCAGAAGGCACTATGCAAGCATCCTAAGGAGGGAGACAAATAACAGTCCTATTCAGCCATTTGTCCTTATAGGCACAGATTAGTACAGTCCTAACTATTCATCAAGGAAACATCTCTTTGCAACAGCTATAGACCACTGCAGATAACTACAACCAATCAAAACACACAGCTCTGGATCTCAGTTCCAACGAATACATCTACAAAACACTACCACACCGCAGGCTCAAGAAACATTGTGGAAGATGGGGCAGAACGATTGTAAGAGCCAAAGGAACAGGGAGTTTTCTATGAGATTGTGTCTCCTAGTAATACCAGATGCTACACCAGCAAAATTGCACCAACGTGACTCTCCAAGCACGAGCTGAACAAGGATGACACCAATGGGCATGTCAGAGTAGAAATAGGAATGACTACACAAAGAACTATAGGTACCCGAGAAAACCTTGAAGTTGGAGAGGTCTACCCCAGGGAGTAATATACCAATTGGCTGTTTAGTGCCAAATGGTCAGCCCTGAAAACATACATACAAATAACATTATATGGACTGAATATATATATATATATATATATATATATATATATATATATATATATATGCAATAACAACTGATGAAAAAGGCTATGCATTTGAAGAAGAGTGGAGAAGGCATATGGGCATATGGGAGAGTTTGGAAGGAGGAAAGGCAATGGAGAAATGTAATTATAATGCAATAATAAAAGTTTAAAAATTGGGCAGTCATGGGAAATCATCACGGAAGGGGCATCTAGAGCCTTAGGCTCTGGGACGTTCCCAGCTAACTGGAAATGGTACTCGGATACAATGGTATCTTCTTCAAGTGAAAGAAATGACACTTGATGACTTCCTGCTTTCAGGCCTATAGTTCCATGGAAGAGAGATTTGGAATTAGAAGGATATGTGCATTTGTCTCTATTGTGGTAGCAGTATTTCACATATTGATCCATTGCCATCATCTCTAAGGGCTCTTCACAAAGATCTATGTAGAAGTCATTGTCATGTTCATTAAGGGCTTTTTTTTCTGGGGGATATCTTGCTTCTCCAGTTAGACTTTAAATCCTCATTGGCCAGGAACTTTTACATTCAGATTGCCAAGCAGAGCCTGAAATACCAATTTAGTCCTTCAGTGTCCTGATGAATTGACTCAGTATGCTGAGCAGTGAGAGCTTGGTACTAGAAGCCCAATGGCAGGGCTCAGTGGCCTATTGTCTTTATTATCACAAATTAATAAGGCTAATAAGCAGTGTTGTGTGATGGGAGGCAGGCTTACAGCTATTTAAAGATGGAATAAATAGCTTGGAGGGGTACAAGCAGAGAACACAGGAACATTGGCCATGTCCCCATATTCAGTGCACATAGGCCAGAACTTGGCAAACAGTTATGTAAAGAGCCAGATGATAAACATTTGAGGATTTGAAGACCACAGGGTCGTCATTGCCACTGCTAAATTCTACTTTTGTAGCATGAAAACAGCTATAGATAAGGTGTAAACAAATGAGCATGGCCGTGTGCCAGTAAAATTTATTTATGGGTGCTGAACTTAGAATTCCATGTAATTTTGACACATCCCACTTAAAATGTAAAAAAGAACCATTATTATATCATGACCATACCAAAAAACCCAAAGACACGATTTGGTCAATAAGTCCCAAATAGTTTACTGTCCATGATGCAGACTTGTGTGCACACTTTCTGGAATGGAGTGGGCCTAGGAGAGTCCATGATTCCATTCCAGTTATCCAGGATGGAGTTGCTAGGGAACGTTATATATAAAAAATCCAAAATCTTGGGTTGCAAAAAGATAGGTAGTTCAATTGGTCAAGCACTTTCCTTGCAAGTATGTGTTCAATCCCCCAGAACAATGTGAAAAAGCTTCCCATGGTGGTGCACAATTGCAATGCCAGCTCTAGGAAGTCAGAGACAAGAGTGATCCTGGGTTCACTATCCAGGTGAATTATGAGCTCCAGATCAGTGAGAGACACTGTCTTAAAAAAGCAAAGTGGACAGCAGTCAAGGAGGAACTCTTAATATTGTCTTCTGACCTCTTGTCACACACATGAACACACACATGGGGTCCTACATCTCTCTGCTATTGTAGTGGTTCAAGTCTCCTGCCGTAACATACACCTTAGCTTTCCAGATCATCAAGAACCACTGTCATCTATGTTTGTAAATGGTGAGGTGGGGTTCTATAGCACATGATCAGAATACAGGAAAATCGAGAGCAAAGCCAAGGTCTTTCAGTCAGCTATTTCTTCCTGCATGTCCTCGGTTGTCTGAAGTGAACACTTTAAACCCAGAAAAGGAAAGGCTTCGGATGGCAAAGTTTAGCTATATTCCAACACACACTCTGATGTGGGAGTGATTTCTTATTAATAAAGAAACTGCCTAGACCCATTTGATAGGCCAACCCTTAGGTAGGCGGAGTAAACAGAACGAAATGCTGGGAGAAAGAAGCTGAGTCAGGGAGTCACCATGATTCTCCCACTCCAGACAGACGCAGGTTAAGATCATTCCTGGTAAGCCAGCTCGTGGGCTACACAGATTAATAGAAATGGGTTAGATCAATATGTAAAAGCTAGCCAATAAGAAACTGAAACTAATGGGTCAGGCAGTGTTTAAAAGAATATAGTTTCCGTGTAATTATTTGGGGTAAAGCTAGCTGGGTGGCGGGACACAGCCCGCCGCTCCGTATTTCAACAACACTCTGCTTCTTGCCTCCCACTTTGAATTTCAACATTGTGCATGGTGTTGCTTCCTTTTCATAGAGCTCACTGAACAAGTTTAATAAGTTGTGAATAATAAAGGGGGAAGGGGGAGGGAACTGGGTCTGGCAAGATCATTTCTCAGTCATCCCTAGTGAGTTTTGAAGACTTGAAATGGCCAGAGAATGGGAAAGAACTTGGAGTCTGTAAGATGTTCAGAGCAATGTTGGGTGAGGCCTTGAGAGGACTCTTGAGCTAATCACATGACAGGAGAGAACTGAGCCACTTGAACATCTCAAACCTGTTTCCTTATGTGGAGTTACATATGGTGTGAGCCTCCAAACATGGGTGCAGGGAACTGGAAGAACTGCATGCATGTGCTCTTAACCACTGAGTCATCGTCCCAGCCGGAATCATTGTCCTTCATTTCCAGAATGGAGTCTGAAAAAAAAAGTCACTTCATGTCCAAGCTTATGGATTCATTCACATTAGCTAGCTCCTAGTATAGGAACCTGCCAAAAATAGATACTTAAATATTCTTCTATGTTACCAGACATGCTGCCTTTTGGGTACCTGGGAGTGCTTTGCTTCATTTGAGCTAATTGGCAGAGACATGAGAAAGAAGACACTCTGTTCTCTAGAGATCGCCAGACTTCCTTGAAAAAACAGTGGCCAAAGAGGCTTGCTAGCATTGGCAGGGTACAGGCTGATGTCTAGAGGGGCATCTGTGGGATATCACCAAATGTTTATATGACAGACTGATGTTAAAAGATACAAAAATTCTAATTTTAATCCTGTAAAAACAACCAAAAAAAGTATTTGGGAAGAATTATATCAAAACATCACATATAAGACTGCTTAGCAATTCTTGTTTTGTTTGTAGAATTCTCTCTCTCTCTCTCTCTCTCTCTCTCTCTCTCTCTCTCTCCCTCCATGGTGTACTCTCAGGACTCTTGCACTGTGTTAACCAAACCACTCTTATTCACCTTCTGTGTTGATATCTTTACTGACTTAAGGTAACTATGTCAATTGGTTCTTGATCTATCTATCTATCTATCTTTCTTTCTTTCTCTTTCTCTCTCTCTCTGTATGTGTGTGTGTGTGAAAGAGAGAGACAGAGACAGACAGACAGACAGACACACACACACACACACACACAGAGAGAGAGAGAGAGAGAGAGAGAGAGAGAGAGAGAGAGAGATTGGAAGTGGAACCCAAGGTTTCACAGATAAAGGAAATGGGGTCTCTTAAGTCTTCTGCTCTAAGCCTGGACTCAGGAGCCAGATAGCCTCTGTTCAGATTCTAGTTTTTCAGAGAATGAGGGGTGAAAAGGCAAGAGGGTGAGCGAAAAGAAAGAATAGAGGTAGAGAAGAGAGAGGGGAGAGAAAGAATGTGAAGGGCAGAGAGAAATGATGAATAGTACTGGCAACATTATACCATAATAAGTATTTTATAAAGGTAAGAGTAATTATTGAAAAGTATTTCATAGAATATTAGGCTTTTATTCCTCAAGAAAGAGTTCCAAAGGCATTTGACTGAGGATGCTAATAGGTATGGGCATAACTGTTTTAAAGTGAGATTTAGAATTTAATGAGAGAAAACATTTCAAGAGCTATCCATCTCTTACATAGTAAAATTCGAATTAGAGACCTTTTTATCATTTAGTGTCAATCTATCTCTTTCTTAAGTTAATTCTTGAAAACCATCGAGAAGTGTGCCAGGTATACAGTACATGCAATGTAAGTTTTCGTTAAATAACAAAACAGTCAAAAGAGAATCATGATAAATTGTTAATGGTGAAAGTAGAGTCTCAGGTCCTCAAGCCCCACTCTGCCTCTCTCCTTGCCCCCAGCTCCTTCCTTACACAATAAGCCCTCCCCAACACCACCAATGCCAACTTAAGCTGGAGGACCCAGTAAGTTACTGAGCTGAGCCACCCCTCTTACTACTTCTCAAACTTCTCACCAAGATTTATTTAAATATACTGCTTTTGAACTTTTGTAATTCAACAGAATGAGTCATATGCCATGATGGTATTTTTGAATTTTAATGCATCTTGTTTTGGAAAAAATTGTAACATACTTTGTCAGGGTAATTTAGAAATTCTATTTTTGGCCCCAGTAATGTGAAATATACTTAAAACCAAACACAGTCTCCAATGTTTTAAAGTTTACATATATGTTGAATAAACTAAATGGAGCAGGAAAAGAATTTCTGTTGCAGGTGGTGGTTGTATCCCCCTGGTGTGCCCTGGGAGACTTGGGCTTCCTTTTGGAGATCAAGGGCAAAAATTGTGCCCAAGGAAGGTTTGGGACAGGCTGAGGCCATCCTAGAATTAACAACCTTCAACAAGTCTCAGCCAAAGAGGGCTAGGGACAGGTGGGTAAATTCTGTCACTTTGTCCTTGGCTGGTACAGTTCTGTAACTTGCTCCGGAGGCTCTTATGGATTCCCTTGCTCTTCCTCCTTCTCTGTCTTGCATTCCACACTCTCCTGGACTTTCTGGTAACTTCTCCCTACTTCATTTAAATCTTCACATCTGAGTCTGTTTGAGATGAATGAGCAGCTTTGAAGACAGTCTATGACCCCAGTCAATGATACATTCTATCCCAGGCTGTGAGTGAACCTTGTCTTTGGGTCTTGTCTCATTTTTCCATTTTCAGTGATAGGCTGTAAGGTACAGTGACTTCACTATGTCTGACTTCAGTGTAAAAATGGAATCTGGAAATGGTCTTCTAAATTTGAGGCTCATAAATTGCTGAAAAGGTGTAACGAGATCTAAATATATGTTCTTCCCTCCATAAAGTTTTTGAAGAATAGGCTATGAACAGCTTGTGCCAAGATCCTTGCATGCCTACCGAAGTTTAACTGGGTTACTGCTTTCCTTTGTCATTTTAAACATACCTGAGGGCAAGGGTGATATTTCAGCCTGCTTATATCCCTTCTCAAAAGCTTCCTTATGAGATTAGCATTGAACTCTGGAATTAGATCATCTTGATGAAACTCATTTTTGGCTCCAGGTTCAACTGGTGCCAAATTCCTTATGAGAAAGCATTAAAAGATGTCTAACAACTGATTACCTCTCTCTTCTCACTTTACCCCTAAGAGTTTCACAGCTCTCATATCCTAGACTCAGAGGGCTCTGTGGCTGTTGTTTTATGGTACTGAGGATTGAACTCAAAGCCTCGCACGTGCTGCGCAAGTGCTCAACTGAGCTACACATTCAATCTCATCTCCCAGAATCACTAGCTTTCTCTCTGAATATTCCTGGCATGGTCCCAGATGCTAGCCTGTAGACTTCTGCTTCTTCATTGATGCCAATACTTTTTTTTTCTTTTTAAACCTCAGCTCCAGGGTCTCATTCAGATTACCCTTTTAGGACCCAGGGGTCTCTCTCTCTCTCTCTCTCTCTCTCTCTCTCTCTCTCTCTCTGCGCATGTGTATTGGGGGAGGTGTATGTGCGTGTGTGTGTGTGTGTGTGTGTGTGTGTGTGTGTGTGTGTTAGTATATCAGGAATACCAGGTTTCATGATCAACTGCAGGACCATCAGATTAGGAAGCTCTCATGATGGTGAATAGGCTCAAACTTTGTCGCTAATGTTTAACATTGGTGGTCTTGGAAAAGGTACTAAAGCCCAGTTTACTCATCTGTTAAAGAACAGTAATATTGGTGTCTGCCCTACGGGATTGCTATGAGGACAAACCATGATCATTTAATCAAAACATAGCATAGTCAGTGTGAGCACAAGTGCCTGAGCTCCAGCTGTTCCTGTGCTGGTGATTCATTACTGCGTCAAGCTGATTAAAACCCATGTATGGATGTTTTAGTCTTCAGAAATCTACACAAAAGAGCAATGCCTGGGGAGACAGCTCAATCTGAGTCAGATCCCCAGCACCCACATGAAAGACCCCAAGCATGGGTTCCTGCACCTATAATCCCTCCACGTAGAGAAGCAAAGACAGCAGGAGTCCCGGGGCTTTCAGTCAGTTTCTCTATTAGTGAGCTCCAGGTTTAGTGAGAGATCCTGCCTCAAAAAACTGAGGTGGAGAAGTGAAGAAGATACGTGCATCTATCTCTGGCCTCCATCAGGTGCATACACAGATAAACATACACAGATGTACACAAACAAAGATAGACATAAAAACATAGAGACACACAAAAAAAAGTCCCACATGGTGGCTGCAAAGTGAGACTTTGAAGAAGAAAGGAAATATGTGGAAATATTGCTGCCTGTTAACTCTTAACCTGGTGGGGGAATTTTAAAATCCTTCTTTGGGAAATAGTGTTCTTTCCTTAGTGAAAGGTGAACACAATGACGTTCATTGTACTATGGAACAAATAAGCCACATCTCTCCTCCCCAAAGCCGGCTATGCTCTCCAGAAGATACAGGGTGTCTATTGGGAGAGGATATGGTGGAGAAATTGCAGCGCCCAGATAAAAAAACTTTAGAATTGTCTTGGGCATGGAAGGACCCTGCCTACATAGACTATTTGTTTTTATTTTATTTTTTTTTATCTCTTTGAGGAAAACCAATTACATTTTGGTCTCTTTGAGGAAGTCCAATTACGTTTCACAGCATGGGTCATGGCTCACTCCCTTGGCCTAACTTTAAAGTTGGCTTCTTCCCAAAGAAGGAAGATCTCTGTTGAAGATTTCTAGGAATTCCACTAAAACCTTAGCTATATCATCTGGAAACTTTCCTATGGGACAGTGGACCCCAAAGAGGAGATCACCCATTTGGAGAGAGAGTTGAGACCTAGATAATGGGTAAGAAAGGAAAGTATCAAACCTATTTATATTGGCTTCTATTTAAATGTAAGGATGAATTAAACATTAGGGTCTAAACTGAAGCTCACTCCCTGACCACTCTACCACAGGATCCATTACTATCTTGCACCAGGCAGCAGAAGTGGTGCCCCCACCCAATGGCAGCCTCATTCTTCCCTGTGGCTCAGCTCACAGCCAGCCACTCTGGACTGATGTGTATTTGTATGTAATCTAGTTTTAATTAAACTAGCCTCCCTCAATGAACAAGTGGCTTAAAAATAGTCCTGATGAAACAAAAGAGAACACAACAGAACCTCACAGGTTGTAGACGATATTAAAATTCCAAACCCAAGAGAACAATGTGACTATAGCCAGGAAGATATATCTCTTGCTCTTGGTGTAGGTCCTGAGCTGATAGACACATTCAGTCACATTTCAATTAAAATTTAATAATGTTGTTGACAGTCACATTTCAACTAAAATTTAATAATGTTAATAGCATTAAGCAAAATATATGACATTATGTCTTAGTTAATTTTCTGTTACTGAGAATAAATATTATGGCCAAGACAACTTATAGAAGAAAGAGTTATTGGGTTTACAGCTTCAGAGGGTTAGTCCTTGAACATCATGGCAGGAAGCACGGCAACAGACAGGTAGGCAGGCATGGTGCTCGAGCAGTAGCTAAGAACTTATATGTTAGGACAATAACCACAGCAGAGAGGGGGGACAGAGAGGAAAGTGAAAGAGGGAGATGAAGATGGAGACAGGAAGAGGAGAAAGAAAGAGAGAGACAGAGAGAGAGAACTAATTGGGAATGGTGTAGGCATTTGAAACCTCAAAGCTTGCCTGCAGTGACACACCTCCTCAAAAAGGTCACACCTCCTTATCCTTCCAAAATAGTTCCAAATGGAGAACAAGCATTCAAATGTGAGCGTCTATGGTGGTCATCCTAATTCAAACCACTACACATTATTTTACTTTTAGTCTACTGTCAGCTTATCTTTTAAAAATATGTATCTAGAATACCTACTTACATCCAATAAAAAACATTTCCTCAATTTGCCTTTACAATGTAGTATGTATGGGTGTAAATGTTTGTGTTTATGTTTGCTTGCTGTGTTCTATGTTGAGCTTTGAAAAGTAAATCCCTATATACTTGAGTGTTTTTTCTTAGAATAAGGACAACCTTTGTCTTAGTGTTTCTATTGCTGTGACAATCTACCATGACCAAAAAGCCATTTGGGGAGAAATGAGTTTATTCGGCTTCTATTCCATACTGCTGTTCACTATTGAAGGAAGTCAGGACAGGAACTCAAACAGGGCAGGAACCTGGAGGCAGGAGCTGATGCAGAGGGCATAGAAGAGTGCTGCTCCTTGATTTGCTCCCCCTGACTTGCTCAGCCTGTTTTCTTATAGAACCCAGAACCACCAGCTCAGGAATGGAAATACCCATGATGGGCTTTGATCACTAATTAAGAAAATGCCTTACAGCTGGGTGTCATGAAAGTATTTTCTCAACTGAGGCTCCCTCTTTCAAGTAACTCTAGTTTGTGTGTCAAGTTGACATAAAATTAGCCAGCACACACTTCTGTATACCATTATCATATTGAGAGAACTTAATGATAATTTTTAACAACATATAATATTTAGCCCATTATCAAATTTCCCTTATTGTCCTCTAAAAATCTTTTATATCTTCTTTTTTATAATTATGGACCAAATTAAAGGCTTATGCATTACATGTATTACATGCATTATACCTCTTCCAGCACATTCCATGTAGAATCTTCCATTTTCTTTACTCTCAATTTCTTTAATAGCAATGATATTGATTTTCTTTTTCAGTCTTGGCTGTCTTGGAACTAGCTCTATACATGAGGCTGGCCTCGAACTCACAGGGATCTGCTTGCCTCTGCCTGCTGAATGCTTGGATTAAAGGAGAGCACTACCACCATCCAGCTTTGTTTTCAAATGTGCATTGGCATTTTGCTATGGCTGTTGGGCATGTGAATGCTGGGACTTGAACCTGGGTCCTCTGAGAGAGGAGTCAGTGTTCTTAACCGCTGAGCCATCTCTCCAGCCCTAACACTGATATTTTTTAAATATTTTGTATTTGCTATTTGGCAATTCCATACATGTATATAGTGCATCTTGATTGTCTCCACCCACAGCTTTCCCCCAACTCCCTTTGGGCCCTCTCCAAAACATCTCCCTCCCACTTCATGTCCCATCTTCTTTTTAAAATATAACCCAGCTAAGTGGAATCAGTGCTTCCCATGTGTGCATGAGCCTAAGACTTTCCAATGAAGAATGAGAAACCTACCAGTTGCCACCAACAGCCAATAACTCTGCAGCTAGGGTGTGACTTCATGACCTCCTCTCCAGTCATGCTATAATGTTAACTGGTTTGATCTTGTGCAGGTCACCACCACTGCTCTGAGTTCATGAGAAAAACAGCAATCTTGTATCGAGAAGACAGCATTTCGCAGCACTCTCTCCCATCATCTGGTTCTTATGTTCTTTCCTCGTTCTGTTCTGAGATGTCTCTAGAGATTGGACATGGGGGTTGATGTAGATAACCTGTTTAGAACTGAGCATTTAACAGTTACTTATTATTAGCACTTTGGTCAGTTATGAGTCTCTTCATGACCTTGTTACCCATTAAAAAAAGAAACTTCTCTGACCAAGGTTGAGATTAGCACTAATCTATAGTTATAAACATAAATACATTGAACTATTTATTTATTTTTATGTATATGAGTGTGTGGTCTACATGTATGTGTGTGCACTGCATGTGTGCCAAATGCTCATGAAGGGCAGAAGAGGAGGGAACTGGATCTCCTGGAACTGGAGTCACAGTTATAAGCTGTCCTATGAGTGCTGGGAAAAACAAGAGCAACAAGTGCTCTTAATTGCAGAGCTATTTACTTCTCCGGTCTCAAACGTAAATATTTAGGAGGGAGTTTGAACCATCTATCTTGCAAAACAATAGTAGTAAGTTCTCTAGAATTTATGACCTTTCCAACCATGAAATTTTGAGCAGGTTTATAGTACTAGGCATGAATTCTTCCTGCGGTTCAGACCTCAAACCCAATCCTAAAGAGGTTGGTTACCTCTATGACAATTATTCCACTATTGCACGAGTGGGCACATCATGTCTGAGGGTTGGTATTGTAGCATGCAGGGTTCACTCTTGGGTATATAATGACGAATTTCGCCACCGTACCCCAAAGTGGCCTTTGCATCAGATTCTTGCACTAGAAAACTGGCCAGCAGAAAGGAAATTTCCAGATCAATTACAACATGATCTTCTATGTCCTGCAGCCAAAGTAAGTGGTATCTTTCTTTAGCAGTAGGTTCCTACTATCTAGTTACAGTTGCAATAGATATTGCTATTTTTGATTACTTAAAGTCAGTTATTTTTTAGAATGTACCAGAATATGGATTTGTCTTTTTTTTCTTCATGTTTAGATTCTGATTAAATGTTCCAGTCACAAATACTGACTGCATAGGTAGTCATTCTGATGACTCAGGCCTATAAGCCCAGTTACTTCAGAGACCAAGACAGGAAACTTGCAAGTTGAAGGTTCCGTTTCATGAATACATTAGTATAATGACAAAATCAACATGAACATATTTTTTAAACTTTTAAATAAAATTAAAGAATTTTCCTGGACATCCAAGAATGTCTTAAGCACTGTGCCATGTGCCTATACTGTTTAAAGGAAAAATTTCCCTTGCATTTGATATGTTAAGGGGTAACTTCTAGATCCTTCTATCATAAAAGTGTATTTTCCAATTTGTAACCAAGTAGTGATCTTTAGTGAGCACGTTGTGTGAATGTCTTATTACTCCCAAACCTCTAGCCTCAATGGTTTCATTGTTTTCAACAGAATCAGTGATTATATAGAAGGTTACAAATAGACATCATCTAAACGTGTTTTTTCTTTATTAGCTGGCCCTTTTCTTTTGTTATTTAATTGTAAAAGAAAGGCTGGAAAGATGGCCCAGAAGTTAAGAGCAGGTAATGTTTTTGCAGAGGACCCAAGTTGGGTCTCATGCTGGTTAGTTGATAATGGCCTGTAACTGCAACTCCAGGAAATTTGACTTCCTCTTCTGTTCTCCACATGGTGAACATAAACTCAAGCAGAGGCACACACATACACATAAAATAAAAATAATGAAACAGCATAGGTTTTAAATAGCTTTAAATTCACTGAGTTATCTATTACCACTGCTCTAATTTTATTGCTAAAACTGTTCTTAAAAGACTCTTCAATATGTTTTCAATGTTCATTACTACAACTCTCTCATCCTTCAAACACTTTCTTTCTGCCTGTCACCATAGTGTATTTGAAGTCCATCTTATACAATTCCTACTTCAGGTTATAATTAAACATTTCCTCCAAGAGTTTCCATTTTCTTTTAGTGGGCAATAATTTTAGAATATTTTCTTAAGGTACATGTATGATTTATAAATAAAAACACATACATTGAAGGTGCATGTCTGTTTATTCTTTCTTGAGTGATGTTCCCAACTAGTACAACGATTAATGCTTTTACCCTGTATTTGAAGCTGAGTAACTCCTTGAGGCATTTAGTTTATCATCCTTCATTTAATATGAATGAAAATCTTCTTTAATACCTTTGCAATAGGGAAGAAAGATCGAATTCAACTCTATGCCCAACTTTTATTTGTTCATACCACTTCCACCAAGCCTTGGATAGGGAAACAAGGGAAACAATTTTAACAACTCTGCAAGTATTGAGGATCTGCTGCCTTGTGCTACTAGTGCCTATCCCATCCCACATGCTTGGGAGGCATGCATTTTATATGGCGGAGTTGCATTTCACTGTGAAAATTACCACTTTCTGAGTGACAGCCCCTGCTTAGTCTTTAAAGCATTCTCAAAAAAAAAGTGTCTAATTCCCTCTCAACTACCCAACGCTATTACACTAGCTTCCTTGGGACAGTGAGTTGCATGACAAAGTCCAGGTGAAGGCGAGTGCATGACACGACAAGAAGAGAATCGTATTAAAGAGTCAGCCTACTGTTTAGTCCTTTCTTCTCCTCATTTCTTCTGTCATCTCCATTTACCCAACATCTCCTATTTCCTGCTTCCTTCTATATTCTCCCTTAACTTCCTTTCTTTGTGTCTTTTTCTTTTTTCTCAACCTGTCCCTCCATCCAGCCATTTTCCTGAGGATTCTGCTTTGATCACAAGCCTAAGTTATAATCCAGAAGAAATTAGAGTATATTCAGATTCCCAGGACGAAAAAAAAAAAACACAGGAACCATTAATGTGGGGAGAAATAGGAAAAGAATGACTGTAATATGTCACATATTTAAAAGAAAAGAGTTGAATCTTCTGCAAGAACCACTAACCTATTTGCTGAGAAATAACTCTGAGGGATGGGGTAGAGGAGAGAGACAAGGATCTGGGAGGAGTTGGGAGACGAAACTGTATGATCAGAATATATGGTATGGAAAAAACTTTTTGAAAGATTCCACTTCTCTATGCTCTGGGTTATAGGCATCTTACAATCAGCTATTAGCAGCCTCACATTTTTTCAAGGAGGACTGTAGGTGCTATTCTCAATGGAAAATAAATATGAGGTTTTGTGGTTTTGTCAAAGTTTATCTGTAGGATTCTAATTTAATTTCAGGAAACATACCTCAGAGACTATTTTGCTCATTTTGTTTTTTTTTCTAGACCAGTCTTCCTTGTAAAGTGAGCATTTGGATTGTACTGGGAGTTTTAAAGGGTTAATGTTTGACAATTCCTACTGACTACAGTAGATAATTAGAGACAAACAAGGGGTGAAATATTTGAATAAAATAATGAACTAAAACTATCATCTGACTTATCAATTGAGTAAAAGTCATGCCTTTCTATGGATGAAGGTTTCCAATATTGGACAGAGGAGTCAAATCAGTTTGAGTCTTTGACACATTAATTTTGTGAAGACCACCCTTCACCCTTTCCAATGTTGACACAAGAAAAATGAAGCACAGATGTTTTCAGAAGTGGGAAAGAATTACCAAGAGCCTCGTATTATCAGCACAGTGAATTTGCCCATCTACAGAAGAATGATTATTGCTAAGTGTGTAATAGTGAAGCCCCCCCTCATTTGTGAGACCCTAGGAAGAAGAGATTCTCCTCCAAGTTATATATTGACAACCAATAGCAAGTGTCTGCTGAGCTCCTACTTAAGCATATGTAGAACAAGGGACTTGGGACATTTTGCATGATATAGAAAGAAATGGAAAGAAGTCAGAATCTTCATACTGGAGGAAACTGATGAAAAAGTCAGGTAGAAGAGGCATACCCATAAAAACTAGAAAGCAATAAATTAATGTTTGGCCAATTGGTGCAGCCCATAATCCAAGTTACTCAAGGAAGCAGAGGCAAGAGAACTGCAAGAGTGAGGTCTACCTGGGCTATAGAGTATGTTCAAGACAAACCTAGGCAATTTACAAGGATTGTCTCAAAATGAAAAGCAAAAAGAAATATGGGACTATATAGAGGGCTTGCCTAGCTTGCATGAACAAGGTCTTGGTCCAATACTCCATACCACAAATAATTAACTAAAGACAGTGCATACTAAGTGTAAGATGAGAAGAGCTGATAACCCTATAAAAATTCAGCTATGTTAGGAGGAAGAATGAGAGTGTTTGATGCATTAATTAGTCTGCAAAATATTCAAGATGACAAACTAGGAATTGTAAGGATCGAATTCAGATGTATGCAGACTGGACTGAGCATGAAGAAAGAGGGAGGGAAACAGAGATGAAATGGAGATTTCAGCATTTTCATATGTATTCCTTGAGTACAAAGAGGCGGCTTGTTCTTTTAAGGGTTGGAAAGGATACAGGAGAAATGTGGTAGTTTGAAGGAAATCGGTCCCCATAGTCACATAGGGAGTGGCACTGTTAGGAGGTATGACTTTGATGGAGTGGATATGACCTTGCTGGAGGAAGTATGTCACTGTGGGGGCAGGATTCGAGGTATGCTCAGGATACTTCCAAGTGTCTCAGTCAACTTCTTGTTGCCTGCAAGATATAGGTCTCTCAGCTACTAACCCAGCACTACACCTGCCTGCATGCCTCCATGTTCCCTGTCATGATGATAATGGACCGAACCTTGGTAACTGTTAGCAAGCTGCCCCCAATGAATTATTTCCTTTATAACAGTTGCTGTGGTCATGGTGTTTCTTCACATAAATAGAAACCTTAACTAAGACAGGAAACTATCCTGGGAATAAATATGGTGGCAGCTTCAAATGGCCATTGTAGTTGACTATTTCATATAAGGCTCTTTTGGTCACAAAAATGTAAGCCACTTAATGTAACTCAAGAAAAAAGGCAATGACAGAATGTTCCAATTATAACACGAGGTTGTATGTTCAAAAGTAGCTCATAGGTCAGAAATGAAGGACTCTCTGTGACTTAGGGCCACATTGTCTCTGTTTCCTCTCATGTCTGCTTCATCCTTTTTTGTTTCCAGTCCACCTACTCTCTTTCCTTATCTTCTCCAGAGTTGAAGCATGGCTCCTCTGATCACTTCTTTGACAGCAAAAATCTTTTCTCTACAGTATCAATCATTAACTAGCTATATTTTCTGGTTAGATGTTTAAGAGAAAGAGAATCTCTTCTATACCTGAGTAAACAGTTTATTAGCTGGTTCAGCTCAGCTATCCACCTCAATAGACCATTGACTTCAGGCTTGTGCCTGCTTCCCAGAGTCCTTAACCCAAGGCAGCAATGGTACAGGTACCTCACAAAACAGTAAGAGCTAGCTAAGGCAGAAGGAAGAGAATAAGACGGTGAAGCGAAGATCAGTTTGCTAATTACAGGCCTCCTTCTGGGTGTAGCATTTTCAATGGCCTATTCATTCCTCAATCTTTGAAAGAAAGAAGAGAAATGTTGAAAATATTTAATGACTTCAGGTTCCTAGAAATGGATGTGAACATTCAAAATGAAGACTGTTTCTCTCTTTAGGTAACAATTTGCTTTGTTATTCATTTCTGCAATTTATTAAGAAATCTGAAAGGAACATCAGCTTTTCTGAGAAACACTCTTAAAATCAAGTCACAGTGAATTGTGTGGCACAGTAACTGCGGATATTAACAATGTATTATATGCTTGAAAATCAGAGTCAATTTTAATTGACTTCATAGAAACAAAAACCAGATAACTACGCGAGATAATACATATTCTAATTAGCTCAAGTCTTTGTATAATGTATATATATTTTGAAACATAATATTGTACACAATAAATAAATATATATAATTTTTAAAGGGAAAAATCTCATGGGAACCCTTGCCTAGACAAAAACAACTTCGGGCATCTAAGGAATGATGAGAGGGGAAGAAATAGTTTTCCCCAGAGAAGACTTCACCTAATTGGTTATTCAATACCAAACATTCAGTCCAGAAATTATATACATACAAGTAACATTAAATTACTGAGCACATTGTATTATATATTTAGGAATATGTGTGTGTGTGTGTGTGTGTGTGAGAGAGAGAGAGAGAGAGAGAGAGAGAGAGAGAGAGAGAGAACATAATTTTACTTCTCAAGGCATACATTATAGGCCAGCTAGAATGAGGCAAGGGACATGATCAGGTTGCCAAATTTTAGCAGGCAATTTCAGAAGGCACTCACTTTTGGGGTTATGAGAATTCAGAGTAAATATTTTCATGACTTAATGGTGAATACTTCCTTAAATTTTGCACCTCAGCAGCTTAACTTGCTTCACCTTGGTCCTAGCTGTGGGATCATCTATAATGATGTTGAATAATTTACATAGACCCATTCGTTTCCTTTTTGCTGCCCCAGGTACAAAGCCATTGTCCGGCCAATGGATATCCAGGCATCACATGCCCTGATGAAGATCTGTCTCAAAGCTGCCTTGATCTGGATCATCTCGATGCTGTTGGCCATTCCAGAGGCTGTGTTTTCTGACCTCCATCCCTTCCATGTGAAAGATACCAACCAAACCTTCATTAGTTGTGCCCCCTACCCACACTCTAATGAGCTGCACCCCAAAATCCACTCTATGGCTTCCTTTCTGGTTTTCTACATTATCCCACTGTCAATCATCTCTGTTTACTACTACTTCATTGCCCGAAATCTGATTCAGAGCGCCTACAATCTTCCCGTGGAAGGCAATATACATGTCAAGAAACAGGTGGGTGCTTACTGTCGGTTCATTTTCCTCCTTAGGTACTTGGCCTCTTGCACTAATTCTGAATCTTAATAACAAGTATGGTGTGTAAGTGACCACTTACTTGATCTTGAGATTCTAGGAAGTGAGTGATGCCTCTTTAGGGGCTTTGGGTTATTTCTGTGATAGGGCACTTGCATAGCATACTCTAGGCCCCTGGATTCAGTCCTCTGGAACTGTGAAAAAAATAATTTCAGGGACTCCAATGGTTTCTATAGATTTATCTTTTAATTTTAATCATGCTGTTTGACCATGAAGAGAGGGACCACACAGATAAAGCAGAGGGAGAGGAAAATGAGACTGGGTGAGGAAAAAGATAATCTGGTTAAAAACAGCTAGAGAGTTGACTAAAGTCAAAGGACATGACATGCTTGAACACCAATGTCTTCATGAAAACCATCTCAATCTAGGCAATGCATACCTAGGCTTGCAGAATGATTGACTCAAATCCAAATTTGAGTTTCCCTTTTGAGGCCTCAGTTTTCTTATCACTGTTATAATGGTGATACTTTCTATTTTGTAAGGTTATTGAGAGTATAAGAGAGGATGTATAAGAGCTACAAGTCCCAGAATGCAGAATAACCCCCTATGTCACTCCACCTCTATCTCCATAGAGCCCTGAAATTTTATCCTAGAGGGACAAGTAGAAACTAAGGATTCTGGTTTTCCTTTTTGTCAGTATTTTAATTTTTTGATTTATGTATTTTAACTTGATGTATATGACTGTTTGCCTGAAATGTATGTGCACCATGAGTGTGCATGGTACCCATGGAAGTTTGAGGAGGGCATTAAATCCCATAGGAGTAGATTTATATGTGGTTGTGAGCCACCATGTGTGCAGGGAACTTAACCCAGGTCCTTTTTGAGCCACCTCTCCAGCCCTAGCCACTTCTTTTTGCTTCCTATCCCAAATGCAGATCATATGTATGTATGTATACACACACACACACACACACACACACACAAAAGACTTCCCAACTCCATGGAAGTGAATAGCCAATTTCTTTTTTTGTCCCTTTTTTTCTTTATTCGAAGAACTAACACATTTTTTTGTTTTTTAATTTATTTATTTTTTATTGCAAATTTCCACCTCCTCCCCTCCTCGCACTTCCCTCCCCTCCCCCCTCCCCCTTCCCCTTCCCCTCCCTCTCCAGTCCAAGGAGCAGTCAGGGTTCCCTACCCTATGGGAAGTCCAAGGTCCTCCCTGCTCCCCCCAGGTCCAGGAAGGTAAGCATCCAAACAGACTAGGCTCCCACAAAGCCAGTCCATGCAGTAGAATCAAAACCCAGCACCATTGTCCTTGGCTTCTCAGTCAGCCTCCACCGTCAGCCACATTCAGAGAGTCTGGTTCCCCTTCCAAAGTTCGTTCCTTACCAAGGAGAAATAACAGTTGTCAGTACAACTGACTACCTATTTGAAAGGCCTTTAGTAAACAAACACCCACTCTACCCCAAATTGTTTAAAGAGGAAGAAGTCCCCCCTTGAAGTCACAAAGGTAGTTAAGCACAAAAAGAGATGTTCACTCTGCCTTGAATAATCACCTTCCTCACTGTGTCATCCAGAAATAGCTAGAGACTGAAAAATAATAATACAGACTTATCTCAGCTTGGCCAATGAGGAAGAATAAAGCTTGCTGCTGTCTTGAGCATCAGAGGGGATAAGAAATAATTAACTGTAAAGAAAGGCATGAAGTCGAATGGCTGATAAACTGCCCCAATGCTCTCTGGAGGGAAAAGAGGGCATTTAATAGCATTTCATTGTGCAATCCATTCAAGCATGTAATCAACTTTATTTAAAGATCTGGTCTCAGCAGTATGATGTAACTATTTTACCTCACGTGTTTCTGCTTCCTGCCTTATCAATCTCTGTTTCTGATTTAGCTCCCCCCCCCATTATCTTCATCTCCAATTGAACTCTTTCTGGCAGCTCTGCTCCCTCATCCATTTCCCTGTCCCTGTTTGTCTTCATCCCTCTAACACTGCACCCCCTCTTCCTCTTTCTCTGCTCAGATCGAATCCCGGAAGCGACTTGCCAAGACAGTACTGTGTAGGGATAAGTCCCGCCCCTTAAGGGGCGTGTTCGCCTCGGGCTAATGTCTGCCTATAAATTTGGCGAGCAAGCTCCGAGCACTTGCTTCTGCTTTCCTGGTCTCCACGGGAACGGTGGTTCTGTAAGTCTATTTCTACATTAAAGCTATATATATATATTTTTACACTCTGTCTGCATTCGTTTACGCCGCTACATTTTGGCGTCCAACGTCGGGCTATTTTGCCCCCGACTCAAGCGGGTAGCCCTCTAGCTAACACAGCACTCTCCTGGGTGCTGTTTTTCAGTTCTTGACTCCGGCCCCAGTGCGGAGTCCGAGACACACTCGGCGACACAGGCCCATTCTGCCTGCCTTGGCTAAGTTTTGCAGCGGAACCCCACTGCCTGAATTAGCAGAAGCTCAAGTACTTGCGGTTTTGCAACAAAAGCTGCCACAGCGTCAGATTTGGTCTGTTACAAAGTGACTTGGCCGGTTGTGGTGGCCCACGCCGGTAGGATTTGCTGAAGGAGGCAGAGGCAGGAGGATCACAAGTTTGAGGCTGGCCAGGCAGTGGTAGAGCACGCCTTTAATCCCAGCACTTGGGAAGCAGAGACAGGCAGATCTCTGTGAGTTTGAGGCCTGCCAGGCCTTGGTAGTGCACGCCTTCAATCCCAGCACTTGGGAGGCAGAGACAGGCAGATCTCTGTGAGTTCAAGGCCAGCCTGGTCTACAAGAGCTAGTTCTAGGACAGGCTCCAAAAACACAGAGACCACCACTGGCAGGAACCGATCATTGCAGGTAAAAAAATTTTCTTTTATAAATAAAATGTCTGAACACATTACTGTTCAAGAATTTAATGATTTTTTTAATTGTACCATGTGGGAGATTTTACAAGAGGTGTCTATCACCCCACATATATGGATCCTTCTGGGATTCGTAGTTTTCATTGGCACCAAATGGTTTGATAATAGAAATATGATAAAGTCTTTACGAGACGAATCCAGGATTCTTAAGGTAGAGATTGAACGCTTAAAAACAATTGAGAATGATAACAATCTTCTCAAGAATCAGTTTGAAGTTCTCCAGGCTGATAACAATCTTCTCAAGAATCAGTTTGAAGTTCTCCAGGCTGATAACAATCTTTTCGAGAATCAGTTTGAAGTTCTCCAGGCTGATAACAATCTTCTCAAGAATCAGTTTGAAGTTCTCCAGGCTGATAACAATCTTCTCAAGAATCAGGTTGAAGTTCTTCAGGCTGATGTTAAGGAGAAATTCATTATTATGGAAGAGGGAACAGCTGATCTGGACCATAAGATTCAGTCCCTTTCTGTAGGAAATGAAACATTAACTGAGAGAATCAAAACTGCTGAATGTGACAATCGGATTTTGTCTAAAGCTTATGACAGATTGACGGAAAGATTGTCAATACAAGAAGGCACGGTTTATGCCATAAAAATTATGTCCAAAGATGAGATGTTATCTCTAACGGACAAACTTCATACTTTAGAATTCTCAATGAAGGCTTTGGAACATAATTCTGGACAGGAGATTCAGACATTGCAGAAGGCAATGGTGAATAGAATTGAAAAGATTGAGGAATTTCTAAATTCTGATGAGGAAGAGCAAAGGGTAGAAAGGCAAATTTTAACTACATCTGTGGGTAAGTCTCTCCGGGACAATTTCCACAAAGCTCTACCTACAGCTCTACCTGCCTTTCCAGTAATAACAACAGAGAAGGTGATTGGTTCCAAAAACCCTAGGGTCATCAAGGAGGATACATGGGAGCCTGTGCGTATGAATGATCTCAAGGAAATAAAACAGGCTGTCATGACTTTTGGGATGCAAGCCTCTTTTGTTAAAGAGATGCTAAGATCTTGGGCCATGACAAGCAGAGCAACCCCCTCAGACTGGCTCCAGCTGAGCTCTGCGGTACTCGAGAGTGGACCGCAATTGAAATGGAAATGCTTATTCAGGCAAGAGGCTAGACTCTTAGAACAGTAGGAAAAAGCGAAGGGAATTGACATTTCCCTAGATCAAATTCTAGGTGAAGGGCTCTTTTCCGATCCTCAGGAACAAGCTAATTTGGATGAAAACACACTCTCCATGTGTACTACAGCAGCCTTAACGGCTTGGGACAGGGTACAAGACCCAGGACAGAGAATGGAATCATTTGTCAGAGTTAAACAGGGTCAGAGAGAACCCTTTAGTGACTTTTTACAAAGATTAACTAAGGCTGTACAAATAGGAATATCTGACCCAGAAGCAAGACGTATAATGATTGAGTCTTTGGCTTATGAAAATGCAAATGTGGAATGCAAAAGGATTTTGGGTCCTTTAAAGCTCAGATCAGCGCCGTTGGAAGAATGGGTCTTGCATACACTCAGTGTTGATACATTTGATTATGGCACTGAAGCATGGGTAGAAGAAGCAATTTCCAATGGTAAAAGGAGACACCAGAATACCAAATGTTTTAATTGTGGAAAAATGGGTCATATTAAAAGGAATTGTAGACAACGGATTTTCAGAAATAATAATAATAATAATAATGCATCTTTCAGAAATAATAATAATAATGCATCTTCTAGAAATAACAGAAATAGGAGGACTCAGCTTTCAGGTTTATGTAGAAGATGTGGAAAGGGCAGACATTGGACGAATGAATGCAGGTCTACAAGAGATAGACAAGGCAACCTGATACAGCCGGGAAAAGTGAGAGGGGGGGCCTCACAGGCCCCCATGGCAAACATGGTTCAGTCATATCCAGTTTCTGCAGAGAACGTGCCTCATCAGGACAATTAGGAAGCCCCATGCCTACTGTTACAAGCAATAATGATCAGAAAGATAAGTTACGTGTGTTTTGGCAAACTTCTATAAATGATCAAAGACCTAAACTGAGAGTGTGTGTAAATGGCATTTTTATTACTGGCCTGCTGGACACAGGTGCTGATGTAAGTATCATTACCCCAGAATCTTGGCATCCGTATTGGCCTCTTCAGAATGTAAATGTTCAGCTCCTGGGAATTGGAACCCTATCTCGAGTAAGGCAGAGCATGAGATGGGTTGAATGTATAGGGCCAGAGGGACAAATAGGAAAATTAAAGCCATATGTAGCCAATATCGCAATGCATTTATGGGGTCGTGACCTATTACAACAATGGAATACTGAAATTAACATTCCTGCTAAATCTAGAGCCTATATTTCTGAGAATAATATTAAAAGATATTACAAACTGAGAAAACCGGCCATTCGGGCTGTACAAGAACAAGCAATTGATGTCCCTTCAGAGATACCAACAGCCTTGCCTCTAAAATGGTTGACTGAGAAACCAATATGGACAAAGCAATGGCCTTTAGCTGAGGAAAAGTTACAGGCTTTAGAACAGCTGGTACAAGAACAATTAGATGCTGGACATATAGAAGAATCTACCAGCCCTTGGAATTCTCCTGTATTTGTGGTTAAGAAAAAATCAGGTAAATGGAGAATGGTGACAGATCTCAGGGCCATCAACAAGGTTATTCAACCTATGGACCCTCTGCAATCTGGAATTCCTTTGCCCTCTTTATTACCAAAAGGATGGTCTCTCATAGTTATTGATTTAAAGGATTGTTTTTTCACTATACCTTTGCAAAAAGAAGATAGAGAAAAATTTGCCTTCACAGTGCCTACTTACAACAATTCTCAACCTTCGAGGAGGTTCCACTGGACCGTTCTCCCCCAGGGTATGTTAAATAGCCCCTCCCTGTGCCAATATTTTGTGAACCAACCATTGCAAATAATACGCAAGAAATTTCCCAAATCTATAGTATACCATTACATGGACGACATCTTGTTATCCGATTCAAACATGGATACCTTGAACAGACTGTTTGAAGAAATAAAGATACTTTTACCTAAATGGGGATTGCAAATAGCTCCTGAAAAGATTCAGAAGGGAGATTCTGTTAATTATTTAGGTTATAAAATAGGTTTGCAAAAAATTAAGACACAAAAAGCACAAATTAGGAGAGATCGCCTACGGACTCTTAATGACTTTCAAAGACTGTTAGGAGACATTTCCAGTCTACGACCAGCTATTGGAATAACACCTGATCTAATAATTCATTTGAACAAAACCTTGGATGGTGATAAGGATTTAAACAGTCCCAGAGAATTAACAGTTGAAGCAGAAAAGGAACTGACAATGATTGAGGAAAAATTACAACAGGCACATGTGGACAGGGTGAATCCAGAGCTCGATTGTATTCTCGTCATACTACCATCAAAAATTTCTCCTACAGGAATTTTAATGCAGAGAGATGATATTATTTTGGAATGGATCTTTTTACCACATAAACCAAGTAAGAAACTGAAAACTTATGTGGAAAAAGTCTCTGAGTTAATTATAAAAGGCAAGCTGAGACTTCGTCAACTAGCAGGCATAGACCCAGCAGAAATTATAGTGCCTTTCACTGCTGATGAACTAAAGAAATTATGGGAAGATAATGAACCATGGCAAAGAGCTTGTGCTAATTTTTTGGGAGACATTAATAACAACTATCCAAAAAGCAAGCGGCTTAACTTCATAAAGCGAACTTCTTGGATTCTTCCTCGAATCGTCCGTGATGCTCCAATAACTGGAGCCCGTACATTCTATACTGATGCCAATAAATCAGGGAAGGCAGGTTACAAATCAGAAGACTTGGATAAGGTGGAACAAAGTCCATATACTTCTGTCCAGAAGGCGGAATTATATGCCATTCTTATGGTGCTAAGGGATTTTAAAGAACCTATTAATATAGTTACAGATTCACAATACGCAGAAAGAGTTATTTTACATATTGAAACTACTGAATTTATACCTGATGATACTGAACTAACCTCATTGTTCCTCCAGGTTCAAGATTTGATCAGGAACAGGCTTTGCCCTATGTACATAACACATATCCGATCCCATACGGGTCTGCCAGGTCCTCTAGCACAAGGTAATGCAGAAATTGATCAATTATTGATTGGTAGTGTGCTACACGCCTCTGAATTTCATAAAAAACATCATGTTAATAGCAAAGGTTTGAAGAAAGAGTTTTCAATTACATGGCAACAAGCTAAGGAGATTGTAAAGAAATGCCCTACTTGCTCTTTCTATAACCAAACGCCACTGCCTGCAGGGGCTAATCCAAAGGGCACCCAAAGGAATGAAATCTGGCAGATGGATGTGTTCCACTTTGCAGAATTTGGCAAATTAAAATATGTACACCACACCATAGACACATATTCAGGTTTTCAATGGGCTACTGCCCTGAGCTCAGAAAAGGCTGATTCAGTAATCACACATTTATTGGAAGTTATGGCCATCATGGGTATACTTGCGCAAATAAAGACAGATAATGGTCCAGCATATGTATCTAAGAAAATGAAACGCTTTTTTGATTATTATAATATAAAACACATTACAGGTATACCAAATAATCCTACAGGTCAGGCAGTTATAGAAAGATCAAATCATACTATAAAGGATATGCTGAACAAACAGAAAGGGACTGAAAATACCCCCAGAAATAGATTACATAATGCTTTATTAACCTTGAATTTTCTTAACGCTAATGAGAAAGGAATGACAGCAGCAGAAAGACATTGGATAACGGAAAAGTCTGCTGAACTAAATCAACCGATTTATTTCAAAGATGTGCTGACCTCTCAGTGGAAGCCAGGAGATGTGCTACGTTGGGGAAGGGGTTTTGCTCTTGTTTCCACAGGAGAAGAAAAATTGTGGATACCATCAAAATTAAAAAAGTTTCGATTTGAAGAGGAGAAACCTCTTGGAAAGGAGAAATGACAACTCATCCACAACGATGATATTCATACAGGTGGTAAGAAAAACATATAGAATGGGGGCAGGGTTCTGTTCTTATCTCCACAGGAAAACACTCATCTTTGAGAAATTCAAGGGACCCTGGATGTTTGGATACTGACAGATGGAAAAATACCTGCCCAATAGGAAATATCAAGACAACTGAATGGGTTGTGTAAGTAATATTAAACCATATTTCTAAATTTATAAAGCTGGTTTTGAAGTTGGACTCTGGCTCAGTCCCTCTCCAATTCCAAGCCTGTTAGTAAGAGAAAAACCCAGAGTTTCTGGAGTTTCTGTCTCATGTCAAGAGCCATGATATGGGACAGAAAGAAATATGAGTTTAGAAAACATCTTTGCTTTTCTTCATATCTATCATACTTTTCATTGAATATATCTATCATGTCTTTCATTGAATATATATATGTCTATATATGTCTATATGATTAATGTTTAAGTTTTTCATAATGAACAATGAGTTTTTCCTGAAGTGACATTTGAAGTTTCCAGGAAGAAGATGGGGCCCCATAACAACAACTCCACCTGGTTGATATGACGTCATGATACTGATAGCGCTACTACAAGACCTGCTTTGGGTACCAGCTGCACAAGACAGTTCCAACTTGGTTAGCTGAAATGGTGCACATCTTATACAACATTTTGGCCAGACCTGCACGAAAATACTCAGAGACTATTTGCAATTTTAAAAGACATTATCTTGAAATTTAACCATCATTTTACTTTCACAGGATCCCCCAGAAAGAACGTCGCCCCCATGACAGCTGGAAGTAATTCTAGAGAACGACGTCCCCTCTCCCAGTAAAGTTTGCCCTTGGGTTTAGGGACATTATTTAGGGGTTGATTATAATTAGTATATGATTGAGGGTTGGGGGAGGAATTTTATAAGCTCAGGGATCATTTCGAAAAAAAAAAGAGGGATGATGGGATAATAGACAAATATATTGGTATAGATTCTTGTATATTGATACAAAGTTAAATTATATTGACTATTGTACGCATGCATGTTTCTACCTCTGTTTAAAACATTTTTATGTATTGACATATATTGTATTGATATATATATATATTGTATATATTTACCATATTGCAGTGTACATTTCTACCTCTGATTAAGATACTTATATAATATTTGTGTATTGATATATATTTACCTACTGCAATGTATATTTGTACATTGTTTATATTTGGAGGTCATTGTCCTACTTTGTTTCACAGTCGTTTATTGTCTTAGTCTTTAAGTTAGATAGATATTGAGAATTATATACACTAATTGTCATCTAAGTTTGTCATTTATAATTAGACTAATCAGGTTCTTTAGATATATAGAGATTATACTCAGTATAGATAGATAATCTTCAACCTCTTCAAAGAGCTGTAGAAAATGGCCTTTAATCTAACTCAGAGTTTCGTGATAGTGAGACACAATTGCTCCTGGCAACACCGCTCTATTCCCGAGAGAATGTTGAGCACCAAAAACACTCCACCTGGAGCCTTTCTATTTGGCAGAACTGGCCTTTGGGCAAAGAAATGCCCATACCTCAACCACTGACACAGATACAGAGCGTGCATCAATGGATAAAACAGGACTGTCATATCCTGCCAAGACAGGGTAAGATAGTTTTGAAAAGTTCCTTGCCTTTAATAATGGTATGTCAGTTATGTTAGGCCTTAGCCAAAATTGGTTGACTCAACGTTGCAAACGAGACTTTGGGTGATTGCCCAGGTAGTCAGTTGTCTCTGTCAATTGTTGCACATTTTGGATATATCTCGTTAGTTGAGTAGTGTTTATTCCCTTCTCAGATCTTTGACTGAGTTGAAGATTATATAATTGTAGTTACTCTTTACATTATTTGGACTTCTTGAGAATGTTTAGCAAAGCTTTTGTTCTCAATATTGTTTGTTGTATTTATTATTTGTTGTTATTGTATGTAGTTGTATTTGGTTTAGTTCTGTCTTATTTAGACAAAAAGGGGAGATGTAGGGATAAGTCCCGCCCCTTAAGGGGCGTGTTTGCCTCGGGCTAATGTCTGCCTATAAATTTGGCGAGCAAGCTCCGAGCGCTTGCTTCTGCTTTCCTGGTCTCCGCGGGAACGGTGGTTCTGTAAGTCTATTTCTACATTAAAGCTATATATATATATATATATATTTACACTCTGTCTGCATTCGTTTACGCCGCTACAGTAGTGGTGTTTGTGGGCCTCTTTGCCTTCTGCTGGCTCCCCAATCATGTCATCTACCTGTACCGCTCCTACCACTACTCTGAGGTGGACACATCCATGCTCCACTTTGTCACCAGCATCTGTGCCCGCCTCCTAGCATTCACCAACTCCTGTGTGAACCCCTTTGCCCTCTATCTCCTGAGCAAGAGTTTCAGGAAGCAGTTCAACACTCAGCTCCTCTGCTGCCAGCCTGGCCTGATGAACCGCTCCCACAGCACTGGCAGAAGTACCACCTGCATGACCTCCTTCAAGAGCACCAACCCCTCGGCCACCTTCAGCCTCATCAACGGAAACATCTGTCATGAGGGGTACGTCTAGACTAACCCTTCAACCTTGCCTCCTAAGGGACTCCAGATTTTGTTTTATGGATGGCCGGAAGCCCTGGAATCAGTTGTTATCTCTGGACCTTCCGAAGACCCTTCAGAAGGCTGAGTGATGCAGATGGGTAGAAGAGATGACCAAATGCATCAACTAGTATTGTATCTCAAAGTAAGCCAGTAGGCTTCCTTTTCCATCTCAGCCTGGGAGGGCTTTTTCTGATGGTGATCAAATTTTCCTTTAAAAAAGAAGGAACAAATTGGAAATTATTATTCAAAGCACCAAGTCCTGCAATACAAGTATGGTCAATTAAGTCATAGGAATTATATGAGCAAAGAGAGCCGAGAAACCACACACTGAATATCTACTCTGTGAAAGATTTTATTTAAACAGAAGCTGATTGCTTTCAAAACACGGCTTGACTCTTTTTTTCCAGAAATATCTATAATATGTAAACCAAGGGACAACTTTAATTTACATTCCTAAAATAAGAAGCCAACTCCAAAAAAGAGTCCCATGTATGAGGAATGGACTTCATTAATAACATTGGAAGCCAGTGTAATATAAAACAAACCTCTAAATATTGACTTTTAAAAAGATGTTGCTGAGGACATAGGAGAAACACCCAATATAAATTGTAAGGCACAATACAACCAAACACATGGCTCCATATATGGATATAGAGCAACAGTTTATGTTCTGACTTCTTGTTTCATAGGAACTCGGATTGTTAACCCAATTTGGGCTATTGTAGTGTCATTCTGCCATTTAGGTGAAATTTTTTTTTGCAGGGAAAATGTTCATTTTATCCAAGTAACAACTATTTATAAATGTATAAAGGATGGCATTTATTCTTGGTGTACATGTTTTGAATCCAGTACCTTTACTTAGGTTTAATTGTGTTTGCTATGGTGAAGCAGGAGTTTCAATATGAGGAAAATCATAACTGTAAAGAAGTAAAGTCATGTTTATATTGGATATATAGTTCCCCTAAAATGTGTGGAGGAAATTAATGTAGTTTTATTAATATGAATTTGTGTCTGAACATGTCTAAAAAACAGTCACAGAAAGCTTAAATTTTTGACCCAACCAAAAAAGGTACATATTTGTTTCTATTTTAAAAGACTGTGCATGAAATAGCCCACATGCAGATAAAGACTGGACCGGTGGCTCCATCTCTCTCTAAATGCATGGAAAGCACCCTGTAAAGTTTGGACTATCTTACTTGAGAAATCCTTCTTTGACTTTTTCTGAACTTAAAGAAGGGCCAATTCTGACAGACTGTGAATATGCAGACTCACTTGACTCTAAATCCAAGTTGTACAAGTGTTTCTTAATGTGTATCCCTTAAATCCTAAGGCAATTTTATTTCAAGCTTTCTCTGCCTGGGTGATATATAAACAGCAAGCACATAGCACATATAAAAAGCTTTCTGTCGGTTGATGCGGGGAAGTACTGGCTGGCTGTGGAGCTTTAGGCATTAGACCCAAGACAGTGTAAGGATCTGTGCTGCTTACAATTGTACCAGCTGGAACAAAATCTCTTCATTCCCGCCTTCTCTGGGCTTTTATGTACTATAAACACAAGCTTTCCTGGTAGTCCTTAATTACATTGCACTGTTTGAAAAGCGAGACAGACAGCAGAGGTTTAAAAAAAAAAATCAAGAAGACTTGCTATCCCAACATCACCTCTAGCTATATGACTTGGTTATCTGTTTTCGCTCCTCTAGGCTCCCTTTTCATGTTTAAAATGAGAAGACAGAGCAAAGTCCCTTCTATTGCTAAGACCCCCCTGTGTCTTTTTATTTCGTCCAGTTCTGTCTTGAACGCGCATCCATGTGGCATATCTCCTTACAGTTAGTACACTTATCTTTCTTCTATAACCAGAAATCACTGGAGACCCCTTACCCACTCTTCCATGCCCCCGGGTATATAGGTGGGATGAAAGAAGCTAGGTTGTTCTGCTACCCGAAGGCTTTTTGGCATCACTCACATGAGGAAAGCTCCACGAGCTTACAGGGTTTTAGAATTAGAGCTGAAAGCTACATAAAAAAATGTATGGCTCAGTCTTCTCACCATTCAAAGGGAACTCTTGCTCTTTGCTCTTCTTTAGCTTTCAAACACCTGCTCTATCAAAATCCCGGGTCACAATTTGCCTTTTTCTCAACCCTTCAAATCCCATGAGCATAAGTGGCTTTGTGTCTAGATAGTTGTTAACATAGACAGCCTTCCGGGATTACTAGAATTCTGGCATATGGAATTTGGAATTGTAGTTTTAGCTTCTCTGATAGACCTGCTTCTAGAGATGTTCCCGGGACAGGTTTCAGTCTCCTGTCTCCTTCAGTTACCAGGAGGTGCAGATTGTGCGTCTCTTCATTAGCCACTAGACAAACAGTGAGAAGATCAAGGCCTGGGTATTGCTGAGTGTTCTAAAGAATCTTGTTATTTCCTTGTGACTTGTAAATGAAAGAGTTCGGGGGGAGTTTTGGCAGCCAATGACCCAAAGTGATAAACCATAGAGTGAATTAAACAATGGGTCGAACCAGACCTTCTTATTAGCAAAGACTTCATTGGTCTGTTCTTTCTCTAACTACATTCAAGTTATATTTTAAAATCAAGAACCTAAAATCATATGAGAAACCTGAGACCCATGTAGTGTCCCTTCTGTGCCAGGACAGAACACATTGGGACTGGAGCTGAGCCATTTCATGCCTGGCTTCCAAAGATAATCACGTTTAGCACTTATGTCTTTGGCGAAGGAAAAAAAATCAATTTTTGCTGTGGAAACCCATCTGTGTTTATTCAATTGACAGATACTACCTTTCAATCTATCTTAAATTGAGCCTCCCCAAGGCAGGCAGCTCAACAGTGATAGATTAAGCAATAAACAAAGCAGTCTCCCCACCAAGGGCTGCTGCTGGCAGGGAAGATACAGCTGCCATTGGGAGGATAGTCTACAGCAAGATGATCCTCCCTGCTTAGGGCAGACAAGGCCCCTCCCTGCCGGTGATTTTATGATCCCCATAAATGGGCATGGCTCAGACCACTTCTGGCTGCTCTCGCTTCCCCACTGAATCGAGCTTTCTGCCTCATTAGCAAAGCCTCTTTGCCCCACTAATAATTTGGTTCTTCAACTTAGAGGCTGAAGAGCCCGTAGGGAAGCTATTTAGAAGCTGCTACAGACGAAGCCATGTCTCATCCTGGTTAGGAAAGTGCACACTGAGCACAAGTAAATGAACTAGACTGTGAGGTGTGGGAGAACCCGGGTTGTAAAGTTCATGTTTCCGCCAAGAGGAGCAGTTGGTTATTGGTTTCTGAGCCTCATTCTGTGTCAGCTGGCGTCTAGCAAAGGAGATTATCTTTGTTTAGAGAATGATGTGGGGAATGGCATCCTCACCTGTGGGCTAAAAGGTGACGGCTAAGTCACTTTCCTCAGAAGCTGGATAGAAACAATTGCCCTGAAGGCCTGACTGTATGAGGATTGAATGAACAAATCATGTTTTTTTTTTTTTTTTAAGGTGTGTGTCGGGGGAGATGTGCACTTTCTTGCCATTGGCTCTCTTCACATCGATACTAGAAGGGAGAGGTTGTGAGAGAACGGATTAGAATTCACCCTGGGGTTCAAGGAGGGGCAGAGCATATTTCACAAAATTCCTGTAACTTTGGCCCCTTTTTCGGGGAATGAGCTAACAGCTGAAAAGAAGCAAGAATGCCTTACTTTATGGGACAGATCTCTCTGGCTCTCTGCATCTGTCTTCTCTCTCTCTCTCTCTCTCTCTCTCTCTCTCTCTGCCTCCGTGCGTGTGCGTGAGCGCACACATGCTATTCAGTGAAACCACACTGCCCTAAACTCCTTCCGTCTGAGTCTGCACTGCTATTCCTCCCAGCCACACCTCTCCCACAGAACAGACACAACAACTTCAACACTGCTCCACTCTTGCTGTAACTTCGGCCTTCAAGGCCAGTGAGACAGCGCAACTGGTAAAGGCACTTACTGCTGAGTCAGATGTGCTGAATTTCACCTCCAGAGCCCATGTGGTTGAAGGCAAGAACTATCCCGCAAGTTGTCTTCTGACCTCCACACATGCACCATGGCACATGCAGGGGCCCTCCACGCAACCACCCCTCCCCCCACACATGTAGATAAACAGAAGTAATAAAAAGAAGGTTTGAAATGTTATAATTTGGGCCTTCGAAGACATCCTTTGTTAGACAAAGGAGGAGCAAGCATATGCTCCAGGAGAACATATATTATAGAGCACTCAACAAATAGCACACGAAGAACAAACTTGCCTTTTATGAAACCTCATGTTAGAAATGGCACTCAATGGAGTTGAAATATTTTCTTACAGTTTCAAGGTTGCACATGTATTCACTGTAGGAACCTTGGGTTAGATGATTACAGTCCATGATTAATTCAAAAGAATATTGCATTTACCTCATGTTCATGGTCTATAAAGTATTCTCACACGCATTACCTCATCAAATAAACGTGTTTCCCACTGACCGAAAAGACCATTTACATCCTTTAGTATGGGAATTTAGAAGTATTAAAGTCACTTACTTGTGACCATCTAGCACTGAATTAAAAGGTCCATGGAATCATGGGACTGAAGCATGAGCTGTCAAAATCAAACCACATTTGACCCACGAAAAGGAAAAGGCTGTTTCATCCACTGCAATTTAATGTGATTTCACTTTTCTCTGATCTGAATTAACCATTCTGAACGAGTCTGTGGCTCATTCTGTGAAAATGGCAGTCATTACTTCCCCAGTATCCAGGACGTTTTGATAACCCTAGAAAGAGACTCCTTACTTTGGTACAAGGGAGTTTATAGGGTTATTGTTGTCTGTATAGAAGCGGTAATAACTTCCCCTGTTATAAGGAAGTGTTATAATGGAGCTCCTAGGACTTAATACAAAGCTACTCTAGATATTACCCAAAGGCCTGACCTAGTGAGAGAATGAAAAGGGATCAGGTAAAGGACTCATTGAAGGCCAAGGCAGGGATGCAGTACAAACTGGTTGATCAGGAAAGTCCCTTAGCTTATACCTTCATCCCAACCCGGAGATACATATTAGTTGCAAGGACCCACATGCTTCTGTGGCTAGCTGAAAAACCTACCCAACAGGCTGCTTGGGGACACAAGCTTGTAATCCCAGCACTCAAGAGGCTGAGGCACAAGAATTATTACAAGTTCCAGGACAACCAGGGCTACATAGTGATACTTTGTCTCAAAACAACCAAAAAAAATCAAATCAATGACAAATAACTTAGCAATGGACAAAGTCAAAGAAGAGGACCCAAGTCCGAACAATTAACTTTGTGTGGGTCAGGATTCATTGGAGAAAGGGTATCAGGAATGAGGCAGAGCCACTCACTCTTCCCCCATCTTACTTACTAAATAAATATGACAATGAATGGTTTCCTAGAGCCTGGGGACCCAGGCTACAACAGGAATGGCCTCTAATAGAAAAACTATTTCTTGGACTAAGGGACTTGAGCAAAAACTCAAATAAGGAATAGGTTGTCTGGATGCCCTGTTAGAATCCCAGATCCCATTCACTGTCTCTGCCCTCCCTGAGTTTTTACATTTCTAGGAGATAAGATTTATATTTTCCAAAATTCACTCCCAGAGTAATAGAACACAGAGACTCTCATAACTTTATGGTTTCTTAAAAGAATAATTTTAATGGATGATAAAACTTCATACATTCAAGACTTCATTAACTCCCAGGCAAGCTTGAAATTTTTGGTATAATTCAGGGCCTCGATATTTAAGACACATTGTATAATCTGGTCCTCTAGTGTATTCAAGATTTTCTTTGCGTTGGCTTTAGCTATGACTATGACAATGACAAAGGAAAAGTGTGTTCCCTAAACGATATTCTGTTCTGTATGCTGAGCTTTACTAATCTGTACATGACCTTTCTTGCATTCGAGACAACAGCGTTTGAGACAACACACTCCAGTGAGTTGTGAAACCACACGACACATGCCTCTTTAGTGTCATTTTATGTTTTGTTTTAAATACTAGGCACATGTTTTGTAAATTACAGTTGTACTTGTTAATATTAGCCATAAATATTTATTGCATTGAAAAATATACTCTGTGTTAAATAACTCAGAACGAGTTCCAGGTATGGTACTCAGTGTAAATAATGTCATAGCTTGGCTTTTCTAGACTCTTTGGATTGATGAATTCTGTAGAAGAAATTCACAATATGAACATGACTGACTCAGATGCTTTCGCCTTTGCCTTGTGTGTAACTGTATGGCCGTGTGAAACTCGCTCTGTACAAAGTGTGCCCTGTGATTGAATTTGGAGTTCTCCAGAAATGCTTCCAAAGCTACTATCTTATCCTGTGTGCTCTCTGTGACAGTAACTCAAATCCAGTGTAGAGAACTGGATGTTCAAAATAGTAGAAGATAGGTAATTACTCTTATTTCTTAACACAGTAAAACATAATTTATGAACTGGACAGATGCATGCATCCAATAGTCAATAAAATAGTTGTGTGACTGCAGTCTGTGACTCTGTCCCTTTTATTATTAATAATGACTATTATTATTATTAATTTAGGGGTACATGTACAGCCTGGTACACAGCAGGAGATTAGAGACCGCCTTGTGGGAGGCAGTTCTTTCTTTGGCCGTGTAGGTCCGGGGGATCAAACTCAGTTCTCGGGCTTAGTGGCAAGCACATTTTAATTGTTGAGCCATCTCACCAGCCCTGTCCTTTAGATAATTGGTTCCTCAGACCTACATCAGAGTCAATCAAGCCGATTTGTTACAAAATATAGAGTTTCTAATACTTTATTAATATAGAACATTCTGCATTGAAAAACATGCACTCCACATAATTCTCAATAACTAGAGTTTTATTACATTTTGCTTATATACTTAGCATTTTAAAACCTATTTTACTTTTTTATTTTTTTAAATTAATTTATTTATTTTGAGGTGAAAGGGTTTATTTTAGCTCACTATTCCCAAAGAATCAATAAAAATAAACATACGGATATTTTAATGTACTTTTGAAAGTTAAATTTTTCACATACAATATGAATAAACTATGCGTTATGAAAAAGTATGGAAGGGGTTTGTGATCATAGACTCATAAAACATAAAATAGGCACAGGGAGATTGATGTGTTAGGAAAATACTTGCTATGTGAAAAAATTTTCATCTATGTGTAGACATAAATGGAATGCAAACTATCTTTGCACAAATAAAAGAATTTTCTCTCCATCTGACATTATGTCTTAATCACTACTAATACAACATACAAAGAGTAGAAAATCAGAAGTTTTTCCTACTTACTTTATATTTCACCATGGCAGATGGATCTGAGTCTTGATCAACAGAGCCTTCTTCCTTGACTTTTTTATGTGTATCTGTAGAAACAGATTTTATTAATTCTTTGTATTTTGATCTTATCCATTTCTTACTCCTCCCCTGAATCTTCCCAGGCCCACCCCACTTCCCTATGTACCCTGCAACTTCATGTTGTCTTTTTCTTCATATTTTAAATAACTCCATGACTCTGAATTTGCACTGCACCATCTGGTAGTGTAGGGTTGGCCTATCAGGAAGTATACCCTTAAAGAAAATGGACTCTCCCCACCCTCAGAAACCAAGTGACCAGAGTTCTTCAGTTAAGAGTAGGAGCTTGGGAATCTCTTCTTCCTCCATGCTAGAATGTTGACAGTCTTGGTCTTGTGTGGCTCTTGTACAGGCAACTGCTGCCACTAGGACTTTGTGAGTGCAGTGGTTCTTTCATGCCGGAGGCTAGCAGTTTGCTCTTATCCTCCCTACCCTCACAGTCTAAAGAACTAAAAGCACACATCTCAGAACTAAAGGCATGGAAAATGGTATCTAGCACCGTTACTTAACTGTTACTGCCCCCTTTCCTCCTAATGTTCAGCATCCAGCCCAAACCCTGCAGCTGGTGATCATTGTGTGTTGGTACTAGTGTGTTTATGTGTCTGCTGCAGTGCTTACACACATATACGGGTAATAATAAAACGTTTTCACACATTCCATCCTCAATTTACAGAAATGGTAGCATATTGGTTGCCGTGCCCCTGTTTACTCATGACACACCATATCGTGAAAATCTTTTGCTACCAGTGCCTGAAATGCTTCTTTATCTTTACTAAACTTACACGACATAACCTCATTTTTTTTTTTTACCCAGTCTCATTGGAGAACTATTTGGAGTTTTTCAGTGTTTTCCTATCATCAACAATGACATGATAAATAATAAAAATAATATGTTTGTAATTTCATGCATGTGAAAATATTTCTGTAGGGAAAATTCTAGAATGTAGAATTGCAGAAACGAGAGTTTATAATTGTGACAATTATTCCAAAGTGTTCTCCCTAAGACTTAGATGCTAAAATATATGGATCCCTGCTTTCTGGAATTATCCTAGATAACACAAGGCAGAGAGCTCTTAAAAATGTATGGCTTAAGCAAGACCAAAGCATAAGGATGAAGTAGGCATGAAGTCCCACCCTTAGCCAAGGCGATATTGGCAATTATTAGTTGCTGGAAGAGGAACAGTCAGTTTTCTATGTGAGTGTATCCCCTGGTAGGCCTACTATGGTCCAATAGAAGACTATATACCTAAGAACATTTGAGCAACATAAATTGGATTTAATGGGCTTTATTTTTAAAAAAGGACACAGTCTTTCCTTGGTTGCGGAGGCAGCTATGGGAGGAGTTGAGAGAGGGAAATGAACGTGATCAAAATTTGCTATGTGAAATTCTCGAAATATTAAAAAAGAAAAGGCAAATGTGTGTAAGAATTCCTCCCATCATTTTTATAATGAATATATGTAATGAAAGAAACATGCTAATGAAAATAAAAAATTCAATTTAAGCATGTGGGGGGGGATCCTTATGAATCAAAGTGAGGAAATCCAGTTAACAGATACAAGACAATTAACACATTATCAGTGTTGAGTTCTACTCTTTTTTCTATCTACTCTATGTTATTGCGAAGAAAAGCAAACAGATTATAAGGTGGTATTTCCAAAAGCTATTTGGCACTGAGTTCATGAATTGTCCTATCCATTTCCATAGGACCAGTGGTCAGAAAGCTAATTATTTTTTCCTTGTCACCAATTCACTTACATAAAATGTGTGTGTATTGCACGGTGATCATGTCTTTTGAAATATTTATAATACTCAACAGCAGCTATGGCTTGATATGGTTTGAGTATCTCTTAGGGCTTCATGTCTTGAGTTGAAGTCTCTGTTGTTAGGTAACAAGAGGATCAAATTTAATCCAACTATGACATTAGAGGTGAAACCTTCAGGTGATGTAGATTAACTGAGGTCCCCATGATTAAATTTTGATGGCTTATAAAAGGAGGAAAGAAATCAGAAAGCCAAATATCATACTCTCATTTGTAGTTTCTCATCGCATGTAGTATACAAAATCATGTGTGCATATTTAAAATGAAGCAGAAGTGAAACTGTTCTAGGGATGCAGGGGAACAGAAGGGAGGAGAGAGGGGCAAGAAAAGGGAGGACATAATTAGAGGTAAGGTGCTTTATGTATAACATAAATCTATAAGAACATATAAAAATCAAATAAAATTTAAAATTGAAGCCACAAGGAACACACATACACACACACAAACACACACACACTGCCCTGCACTGCCATCAAGAAAACCATCCTCTTTGGTGGCACAAGAATGCCTGTAGTATTAGTACTTGGAAATCAGAAGCATGAAGCTCATTGGAAGTTTCAGACAAGTCTTGGCTCTTTAGTGAGTTCCAGGCCAACCAGATCTACAAGCATTATTGTGTCTTAAAACAAAACCAGCAAAACAGACAAAAGACCATCACCAGCCCTAGCACATTGATATTGACCCTTCAGAGCTGGAAAACATAGATTTTCCTTATAAATCTGTCTTTCTTGGTAACAGAAAATGGGCTAATGGAAGGAAGTTGACAGCAAAGCAATGGCATAGTCACAGTGGGTGTAAATAAGAACCACCCAGACTCTGTGCCTTGGTGAGAAGAGATAATACTTGGGGTGCCTACCAGATGTAGTCAGAAAATTTCCCGAGGGGCACACTTGTCACCATGCCAAGAGGCTTCCAGAAGGTAGACTTTGAACGCAAGGAAGTTTTCTCATCTTACATGTGCCCTGCCATGTACTCCACCTTCTTGATACCTAATGTGTACAGACCACAATTAAGTTGTAAATGCTTTATGGAAGTGTCAACACTTTCATATCATAACTGTGCCTAAAGTAATGCTTGAGTCTCTGGGTTTCGGGGATCATATGGCGATACAGTCCAGCTAAAACTTTTGGGCTATCCAGGAAATAAAATGCCAAACTGAGTGGAAGGTGGTTCCTCTGTGATCACTCAGTTTCATCCATAGGCCAAATGATATTTCCTCTCTGAAACTCTTTGTAAGCATTTTACCTACCATGTCAGAAAAAGAAAACTTTACTAATCCACGGATTGTAGTATAGAGAGTTTAATACTTTCTCAGACGCATGGGTTATCAGTGTTGTAAGACATCCCAGAGAATGCCATACATAGCCCCTAAATTTACAAATGAGGAAGTTCAAGAAAAGTGTCAGAATTTATGCTTCATTTAGTCATCAGAATTTGGGAAAATGAAAACGAATGGACTTGGAGATAATGTAGATGAAGTGGGCGGGGCTTCAACAGTCCCTTTTGCTAGGGGAAAGGTAAGGCTGTACAGGACTATGTTGCAACACACCAAGCTTGTTCATTAGGCTCAACACTGACAACTGATGCTTTCTAACACAAGAGATATGTGATAATTTCTCAAGGAAACAACACAGAAGCCAGAGTCCTATCCTTTGCATGTGCACTGAACTGTGTTTACTATTAGAAAAATGAATTTCTGAAAGTACCATTCTTTTCTGGACTTGAGGTCAGGAAAACCTTGCTCTAAACCACAGGCCAACTTTAACTCCTCCCAGATCCTCTAGGCTTTTCAAAGGGGCTGCAATAGTTCCAACCAGTGTTCTCTTTACTAGGATCAGCTACTTTTGTGTGTTCACCCAGGACAATGGTAGCTTGTGTATGATTCGTGAATCATTACCTAGGAGCTGGTTGAAATTAAGATTTGCACACCCTATTTTGGGCCTTTGTTTCCAAATTGGCATTTTAATAGATCACTAAGAAATTTTGTTCTTTATGATCCCAGAGAATGATCTGTGATAGCTATATTTTAAGTTTGTAATGAGTGAATTTATGGAATGTATAACATGCAAAACACTAAATAGCAAGCATCAGCTAGCAACACAGCATTAAATGGATGTATAAAACATCCAGTAGAGACAACTGAAGTGGGCCAAATGAGGGAGCAAACAAAATGTAACACCACCAAATCATGGATCAGAAATATCTAGTAGAAATTTATTGGAGAAACCCCATTGAGACAATCAGCAGGAGTTCCCAAAAGAAAGAATCCCAGGCAGAAGAAAATGTCCCCTCAGATGAGGCTTCAAAATAAATGAATAGTGCCGCCTAAAGATAACATTATCAAACTCGGCGCTGGCAACATCTTGCAGAAACCAACTGGGGAAGCTGAGGGCGTCAGATGGAGTTCCTGATTGATTGCACTTTCTCTCCATGAACGAGCTTCCCATGGATAGATTTCTGGCTTCTCATTCACACTCTCGTTCATGGCATAAAACGATAGTGGCCTCTGTTGCTGGTTCACCTTTTAACTGTTCTCAGAAACACAGTGGTTTTATTTTGAGACTGTATTACTCAACCCTCCTCCTGGCCAAAGTGTTAGCAAAGGGGCAGCCCACACCTTGACAAGGGACTTTGGAGGACACTTTGAAATAAATGAGCATGCTTGTGTTTGGAAATGGAGGGTGGCAGTTTCTTGGTGATTTCAAAGAGGACGTGACAATTAACAAATATAACATAAGTTACAAGCGTCTCTAGATATTGAATTCATGACCACTGGGCAAAGACATCATTTACCATGGAGAAATCTGTGTTGGTATATCTGGTGTCTAGTCACTCAACACTTCCCTTTCCTGTAGGATGTAAATGAGGTCAGCCTACAATGGCTATTGTCTACTGGACCCAAGTCACATTTTGCACTCAAAACCTAATTTTCCCTGATAGAAGTTAATTTAGTTATGTTATATGTCCACAATGTGGGTGCTAGGAATAGAGCCTGCATCCTCAAGAAGAGCTCTTAACTACAGGGCCATCTCTCCAGCCTCCAGATATCAGTTTTTATTAGTGTTTCCTCATTGTGGCTCATAGCCATCTGTAACTCCAGTTCCAGGGACTCCAACATGCTCTTCCAACCTCCACTAAGCATGTATGTACATGGTTTACATACATACATGCAGGTAAATGGCACATACAAGTAAAATCAAATAAATCTTAAAAATTAAACCTTTGAATCTGCTTATTTCATAGAAATAAGAGCTATCTGCCCATTTAATCCACCTCAAAGGAAGTACTGTTTTTCCGATTAGACACAGTCCCCTCGATTTTATTCGAGTAAGAAGAGACTGTGTCTGCCTGTTTACAAGCACATTCCTGATACCAGGCAAGCCTCTGGTAGCTCCTTTCCTATGGAGATGTGGCCAAACTCCAGACAGGACATTGACAAACTAAAGACATGATTTCATCCAAGCCCATGCTGGTGAACCAATGAATTTATTGAAATTATGTACAGAAGTTTGAGTGACTCAAACTCAGCTGTATCATTATAAGGCCCTGCTCCAGAATGAGTGACAGCCTCTCCAAAGCTGCACGGATGAAGTCTTGCCCTCAGTCAAAATTTCATCTCCTCTATTCTCTTGAACCCTTCACGATCATATGCAGATGATGCAGATGGGAAAGCAGGTGAGAGTGGTAGACGGATGCTCAGGAGAGGGTCAGGGATTGCCCCTTTCCTCCTATGGGGGAGTGCCGAGAGCCTCATTATTATTACCATAGATCTGCCACCATTACCATATTTTACTGCTGGACCAAATTAGGCTGAAGGTCAGCAGAGGAATCTCGGCTTCATGATAGGCAATGTTCCTATCAGGCCTGGAGGAAACAGCTCTGCTGCATCTTTCTTTGCTGTCTCTGTGTAGCAGGAGGATACCATTCTGCTTTGACACATTAAAAAAGGGAACTATCTCACAAGTCAAGAAATGAAACCAGTTGGGGCCTATCTGAATTCTGACAATTAAACAAAGGCAACAAGTCTCTTATTGATCTACAGGTGTCAAAATGTCTTGAAACTTCATCCTTTTTGCATATTGTAAGAAAACGTAAAAGTTTCTCTCAATTCTTCAGGTACCCAATAACAAAATCCATTCCTACATTGATGCCTGGGCTGATTATATTCAAAATCAGTACCACTGTTCCTTAAGATGCTTCACCACGTTTTGTCTTTGCATTCTAAAGGCTGTCAAGATTTCCTCCATCACCAGCCCTCTAAAGTTTATCATCATCTTTGATTCCTTCCACTTTGATCACTCACATCAGTCAGTCGGCAGGTCTACAAATGTCCATCTAAAAATGTCTCAAGCAAAAAGCCCATCTCTTAAGGACTCCATTCAGCAATGAGATGCTAGTCCAAAAGCCTAAGTGCTCCCTACAGTCTCAGCTTCTACATTTCTGCTTCTCTCTCATGCAGAAAGCAAAAGGTTGGGCCTCCAAAGCAGAGGTCTGGACAAGACTAGATAGCAAAGGCTCTTCTAGTTCCTGTAGCATGCCTAAGTTATCATTTTGCTCCCTACTTTTAAATATGCCTAGCCACATGTTAGCATCCCAGATGTGTTCCTTGTTCTGCCAAAACCCTCTCAAATAACTCCTAACAAGCTCTGATTTCTGACCTAGGACAGTTTACCCCTTCTTAGGCAATATGGTGTCCCCCAGTCCCTAGAGGTCACTATATAAATGCGTAGCATACTGTAGCACAGAACTTCTGAACTCAAGTGGTCCTCCTGCCCCAGTTTCCTGAATAGCTGGCACTACGTGTGTGACACCACTGTGCCTAGCTAGGCTCTTATTTCTATTTCCTCTTCATAATATTTTCTATATCTTGCTTCATTTTAAACATCTGTATCATGGTGTTCTCACCACCACATTCAGTGATTAACTCCTTTTCCTAAAGCAAAGTTCACACAAGTAGATATTGACTCCCCACCACTCCCAACTTATCTCCTGCTCCCTTAAGCCTTCTCCTGTATCCAGAGTATCTATCTTAGTTAAGGTTCCTATTTCTGTGATAAAATCCCATGACCAAGACCAATTTGGGGAGGAAAGAGTTTATTTTATCTTTTACTTCTAGATCATAGCCCATCACTGTGGGAAGTCAGGGCAGGAACTCAAGCAGGGAAGACCCTGGAGGCAGGAACTGAATCAGAGACCATGGTAGAGTTCTGCTTACTGGTTTGCTCCTCATGGCTTGTTTAGTCTACTTCCTTAAACAACTTGGGACTACCTGCGCAGAAGTGGTACCATCTTTCTTCCCATGGGCTGGGACAGCACACATCAACCATTAATCAAGAAAATGCCTTACAGAAGTACCTTTAGGTGATCTGATGGTGGCATTTTTTCAACTGAGGTTCCTTTTTCCAGATAATTATAGCTTGTATCAAGTTTTAACAACAAACAAACAAAATCAACCAGGACAACTGACTTTTTTTTTGTCAGTTTGGCATGTCAATACATTACTGTCAAACCATAACCCTTCCTTTCTTGTTCATCCCCAAGATGTCATATGAATATTAAAATCACATTATAAAACATTTCAAAGTCCCACAGCCTTTAAAACTCCAAACACTTTGAGATTCAGTCTCTTTAAGACATCGAAGGCTTTCGAAGTTAAAAAGCCTCCTTAAAATTCTAAAGTCTTTCTAAAGTATTCAAAGTTTCTCTAAAATTTCAGTCTCTGTAAAATTCCCAAGTCTTTCTTAAATATCCAAAGTCTGTCTAAAAGTTCAGGGTCTCTGTTAAATTCCAAAGTCTCACTTTTGTGAGTATAGTAAAAAAAAAAAAATAGTGAGTCATACAACTTCTTACTCTAAGAGTTAGATTCAAATCAAAGCAGAACTAATGTCCAACAGTGGAAAACTTAGTGTCAGACATCTGGAACTCACAAGCTTTGGGCCTTCAAGGGGATTTCTCCAGCTCTACTACCATTGCCGGCACACACAGGCAATCTCTAGGTTCAGGCCAGCTCCACTCCCCAGCTGCTTCCGTTTCTAGCAATCATACAATGGTGCTACCATCTCTAAAATGCTGGGATCTCTGCTACAACTGAGCTACACCTTCATCAATAGTATCCCCTGGGCTCACTTCAGGGACTTCAACTCTGCCGCATGATGCCAGGCCTCAACTTCTCACCACAACCGGACCTCTCATGGCACCAAGCTTCATCTGCTTTCCATGACCCCTTAATAGCGTTTAAGCCTGTATCACCTGAGAGACTATTACACATCACCAAGTGTGGCTTACAGTACAGGGTACAGCCTTGGTCCTCTCTGGACCACAGATTCTGTGTGCTGACTATGAGAAAATACTTTCTAGATTTGCCTCAGTGATGGTCCCTCTCTCTCTCTCTTCTTCATTCCCCACTTTTATTGAAAATAGATTCTTTTCTTATACAGGATATTATAATATTATATTTATAGTTTTCCCTCCCTCTACCCTTCCCAGTTCCTCCTAAAAGTAGAAGAGTCCCAAGAGAAGGCACACGAATCAGAGACCCACCCGTTCTCACTGAGAAGTCCCATAAAAATAAGCTAATAACTGTTACAGAGGATCTGGTGCTGACTCATGTAGACCCTGCACTTGCTGTTTCAGTATCCTGATGTCCTCCATTCCTTCTTGCTCTGTCAGTCCTTCCTCCTCCTTTTCCGCAGGATTCCCTGAGCTCTTAGGGGAGGAATTTTATGCGGACCACTCATTTAGACCCTCTCTTTCCCTGGTAATGTCTGGCTCTGGGTCTCTGCATCAGTTCCCATCTGCTGCTAGAGAAAGCCTCTCTGATGATGGCTGCACAAGGCACTGGCATATGAGAATAGAAGAATCTAACTAGGTCTCATTTTATTGATAATCTTTTTCATATTTTTTAAAGACCAGTAGTCTTTGATTTTAGTCTCCGATTCTTAGATAGCCAAGCAATGACAGGATTCCCTCTCATGAAGTGGGCCTTAAAAAAATCAGACATTGGTTGTCTACTCCCACAAGTTCCATGCCATCATTGCCCTGATATATGTTGCAGGCAGGACAGATTGTAGGTCAGAGGTTTTGTGGTTGGACTTGTGTTCATGTTTCTCATTTGGTAGCCTGCAGAGTACCTTCCTGCAACAAGGAGACTAGAATGTAGGAGTGAGGACTCCATGTAGGCACCAGCCCTGCTTGTTCATGTTCAATGAGTTGTGTGGACATTGTCCCCAGAAATGGGGCCCTATTGACAGTTTGCAGACATGTCTTAGCAACAGACTGGATTGTTTGGAAATTTCAATGATTCCCCCGCCCCATTGGCCAACAACCTAATTGAATGCAACCTAGTTCTGCCACTTGAAGCCTCCCCTGGTGGTAAGAGATGGCCAGCTGAGACTCCCTATCTCCCATTTCTAGGAATACTCATTACCATCACCTTTATACATTGAAGAAGATGTCACTGTACTGGGTTTACATACCCAAATGCCCCACAATTTCAGCCATCTCTCACGACACTCCCTCCACTCCATCTCCCCCATTGATCTTCTCCCCAATGCTCCTGTCCCCGCCCTCTCCCAGTTCACCCATAAAATCTCTTCTATTTTCTCACTCCCAGGGAGATTAATGTGTCCCTCTGAGGCCCCTCTTCTTCCCCTGACCTCTCTGGGTCCGTGGACTGTAGCTTGATTATCATTTACTTTACAGCTAATGTTCACTCATGAGTGAGTACATACCATATTTATCTTTCTGTGTTTGGGTTTCTTTACTCAGGATGATCTTTTCTAGTTCCATCCATTTGCCTGTAATGATATCATTGTTTTTAATAGCTGAGTAATATGCCATTGTGTAAATGTACCACATTTTCTTTATCCATCCTTAAATTGAGGGTTATCTATGTTGTTTCCAGGTTCTGCCTATTATGAACAAAGTTGCTATGAACATAGTTGAGCAAGTGCTTTGTGGTATAATTGAGCTTCCTTTGAGTATATGCCCAAGTGTGATTTAGCTGGGTCTTTAGGGAGATTGGTTCCCAGATTTCTGAGAAACTACCCATATTGATTTTTAAAGTAACTACAAGTTTGCACTCCCACCATCAATGGAGGAGTGGTCCCCTTACTCCACATCCTCTCCAGTATAAGCTGCCATTAGTGTTTCCGATCTTAACCATTCTGATAGGTGTAAGATGGAATCTCAAAGTCATTTTAATTTTCCTTTCCCTGATAGCGAAGGATGTTGAAAAACTCGTTAAGTATACACTCTGCCATTTGAGATTCTTCTGTTAAGAATTCTCCCTATCCCATTTTTTTCTTTTTTTTCACTGATTTTTTATTTTTTTCATTGATTTTTTTTATTGATTTTTATTGAGCTCTACATTTTTCTCTGCTTCTTTCCCTGCCTCTCCCCTCCCCTCAACCCGCTCCCAAGGTCCCCATGCTCCCAATTTAATCAGGAGATCCTGTAATGGGATTATTGTTTTTTTGGTGTCTGGTTTCTTGAGTTCTTTATATATTTTGGAGATTGGCCCTCTGTCAGATGCATAGTTAGTAAACATCATTCCCATTCTGTAGAGTGCCACATTGTCTGAATGGTAGTGTCCTTTGCTATGCAGAACTTCTCAGTTTTATGAGGCCCCATTTGTTAATTGTTGATCTTAGTGTCTGCACTAACAGTGGTTTTACAAATTTGTCTCCTGTGCCAATGAGTTCAAGTCTATTCCCCCAATTTCTCTTCTATCAGGTTCAGTCTATCTGGTTTTATGTTGAGGTCTTTGATCCACTTATAGTTGAGTTTTGAGCAAGGTGAACAGGATGGATCCATTTGTATTATTCTGTGTGAAGATACCCAGTTTGACCAGTTCCATTTTTTGAAGATGCTACATTTTTTTCTATGTGTGTTTCTGGCTTTTTTATGAAAAATCAGGTATCCATATGTGTGTGGATTTATGTCTTGGTCTTCAGTTTGATTCCATTGTTCGATGTGTCTGTTTTTATGCCAGTATCACACAATATTTATTACTGTGCCTCCATAGTATAACTTGAAATCCAGAATGGTGAGACCTCTGGCAGTTCTTTTATTGTTCAGGATTGTTTTCCTTTTCCTGGACTTTTTTGGTTTTACATATGAAGTTGAGAATTGTCCTGTCAAGGTCTGTAAAGAACTGTGTTGGAACTTTTATTACGATTCCACTGAACATGTAGATTGCTTTTGGTAGGATGGCCCTTTTTACTACGTTAATCTCACCAATCCATTGGCACAGGGAAATCTTTCCATATTCTGGCATTTTATTCAGTTTCTTTCTTCAAAGACTTGAAGTTTTATCACACAAGTTTTTCACTTGTTTAATTAAAGTTACCCCAAGATATTTTATATTATTTGTGGCTATTGGTATGAGACTTATTTCCTTGATTTTTTTCCTCAGACAATTTGTCATTTGTATATAGGAGGGCTGCTGACTTTTGTGAGTTAATCTTGTATCCAGCTACTTTACTAGAAGTGTTTATCAGCTGTAAGAGTTCCCTGGTGGAATTTTTAGGGTCACTTATATATATTACCATATTTTCTACCATAAAACATACTTGGACTTTTTTCTTTTCAATTTTTATATCCTTGATCTCCTTCAATTGTCTTATTGCTCTATCTAGAACTTCAAGTACTATATTGAATAAGTGTGGAGAGAGTGGACAGCCTTGTCTTATTCCGGATTTTAGTGGAACTGCCTTGAGTTTCTCTCCATTTAATTTGACATTGGCTATAGCCTTGCAGTCAACTATCTTTATTAATTTTAGGTATATATCTTGTACCCCTAAGTTCTCCAGTATTTTTATCATGAAGTGTGTTGGATTCATTAAAAGCCTTTTAAGCATTTTATGAGATGATCGTGTTTTTTTTCTCTAAGTTTGTTAATGTGGTGGATTACAGATCTTCATATATTGAAACATCCCCGCATCTCTGGGATGAACCCTTACTTGATTATGGTGAATGAATTTTGGGTGTGTTATTGGGTTTGGTTTGAGTGTGTTTTATTGAGTAATTTTGCATCAATGTTCCTGAAGGGTATTGGTCTGTAATTCTCTTTGTTTTGTGTTTGGGTCTTTATGGGGTTTAGATATTAGGGTAACTGTGACCTCATAAAACAAACTGGGCAATGTTCTTTCTGTTTCTATTCTGTGAAATGATTTGAGAACTATTGGCATTAACTGTTCTTTTATTTATTTATTTACTTACTTACTTATTTTTGGTTTTTCGAAACAGGGTTTCTCTGTGGCTTTGGAGCCTGTCCTGGAACTAGCTCTGCAGACCAGGCTGGTCTCAAACTCACAGAGATCTGCCTGCCTCTGCCTCCTAGTGCTGGGATTAAAGGCGTGCGCCACCATTGCACTGTTATTTTAAAGTCTGGTAGAATTCTGTTGCTAAACCATCTGGCCCTGGGTTTTTGGTGTTGTCGTTTTAGGAGACTTTTAATGATTGTTTAAATGATTGTTTATATTTCACTAGGCATTATAGGTCTTATCTGACCTTGATTTAATTTTTGTAAGTGATATGTATCTTGAAAAATATACATTTCTTTCAGATTTTCCAATTTAGTGAAGTAAAGGTTTCTAAGTATGTTCTTATGATTTTCTGGGTTTCCTATATGCCACTTTTTTTCTGATTTTGTTACTTTGTTTATTCTCTCTCTACTTTTTATTTAGTTTGGATATGGTTTTGTCTGTCTTGTTGATTTTCCTGAAGAACAAACTTAGTTTCATTGATTTTTGTATTGTTTTTGTTTTATTATTATTGTTTCTATTTTATTGATTTCAGCCCTGAGTTTGAATATTTCTTACTCCATTTGGGTGTGATTTCTTCTTTTTGTTCTAGAATTTTCAAGTGTGTTGTTAAATTGCTTGTGTGAGAGTTCTCCAATTTTTTTAACGCAGACTTTTTTTTTCAAACTTGACTCTTAGAATTGTCTTTATTTTATCCCATTTGTTTGGGTACATTCTATATTCATTTTCATTCAATTCTAGGAAATCTTTAATTTCTGTCTTAACCCAATTTTTATTCAGTGGATAACCGTTCAGTTTCCATGGGTTTGTAAGCTTCCCATTGTTTCTGTCATTGTTGATATTCAGCTCTAACTTGTAGTGATCTGAGAGGATACAGGGTACTATGTCAATTTTCTCATATCTGTTGAGATTTGTTTTGTGTATGATTATGTGGTCAATTTTGGAGAAAGTTCCATGAGGTGCAGAGAATAGGGTACATTCTTTTGTGTTTGGGTGAAATGTTCTGTAATTATCTGTTAGGTCCATTTGGTTTATAATGTCTGTTAGCTCTGTTTGGGTGAAATGTTCTGTAATTATCTGTTAGGTCCATTTGGTTTATAATGTCTGTTAGCTCCAGCATTTCATACCCTGCTTTGAATTATGTTTACTTGTATAAATGCTGCTCTTTCCCACTAGAACATGGATTGAAAGACATTTTCTATAAAGTGTCAGATAATCAATACTTTAGACATTACAGGACATAGAGTTTTTGTGGTGACCACTCAACTATACCATAGCAGAATGAAGGCAGTCTTAGATAAAATGGAAATAATTGAGAGTGGCTTTGCCTCATAAACTAGTATTTGCAAAACTAAGATGTGGCCTGAAACTCCTAGTTTGCTAATCCCTGCATGATGCTAACACAACTACTTGGGGGTCATGGACCTACTCTTTATACCTCACCTCAATCCCTAGTGTCTATTACAGGGCCTGAACTAATGAACATAAAGTTTCTTTTTCTGGAACTCTGTCTAGTCAGTTTCTCACTACCTTAGCCTCGAGCACAAGCAGCCAAAGTGAAGCAGAAAGAGTCAAAGTTCATTTATTAGTCCTGCATTTTAAGCAAATACAAGTATCTACCTAATAACTTCCAATAAAACTGACAAGCACCTAGTCCTCACCAGTGAACCTCTCCCCATGCCAGAATGAATTTTCCAGCAGTCCATGGATTCCCATCTACCGTGCTATGGGGTACTGAGTGTCTTGAGAAGGTTAATGAGATACAAATGACTGGACAAAAGCTAGTGTGTTAGAAACAGCTGTCCAATTTGCAAATCAGATTGTAGGCAAGCACACTGACTGGAAGCCCCGAATAAAGCTTAAATAACACATCATTATAAAGCATGCATGCATCACACACACACACACACACACATACCACACACACCATACACACACCACACATGGCACACACACATACACACACACCACACATACATACACACACAATACACAACACACATCACACACAAATACATACACATCACACATACACCACACACACATACACACATCACACACACATACAACACACCACCTACACACACACCACACACACCACACACATGCCACACACACCGCACACATACCTCCCCCACACCCCCACAACACACCACAATCACATACCATACCCCCCACATACATACGCAGACACCACACACACTGCCACCACCACCCCCAACACACAACCACTCAAGACAAGAGAGAAAGAAAACAGATCTCTCTTGCCCATAACTACAGACAGTTCAACGTTCTGAGAGCTCTTTAATATACATTACCATAGGTGATACTTGTCAAAGAGATTTGTCTTCATTATGGACGAATACTCTAGACAAAGCCCATGATAAAACCAAATAAATTTCCTTGATAATAGTTCACAAGTATTGTTTATTTGTAGTAAAGTACTTCTACATTGTCCCACCCAGCCTAGCTCAAGACACACTTAGGTGTGTTCATTTACACTTCTTTGCTGTGCTTTACAACTTGTATCTCAGGTGATAGCAAGAAAGACCTTGTAAACAAACTACTTGGTTTGGCCTCTGTAGGCAGAGTGATCAGAATGTCAAAAGAAATGAAAGGTACAAGTAAGGAAGAGAAGGAGCTGGTGTTCAATGGCCAGAGGACCATTGGCATGTGTGAGGTCATCTGAAAAGGACTCACAAAAGCAGGTGGATCTTGGATTGGATGGATGATTCATCCAGTAAAGTGCCTGCCATGTCAGTATGAGGGACTGAGTTAGGGTCCCCCGCGCCCACACAACGCACCAGCTGCTGGGATGCATGTATTCAACCCCAGCACTTGGCAAGATGCTGGAGCCACGTGGCTCCCTGGAACTCACTGGTTAGCCAGTCTAACTGACCTGGTGAGCTGCAGGTCCAGAGAGAAATCCTGTCTCAAAAACGAAAGTGGGGGGCCAGTGAGATGGCTCTTTGGCAAAGGCACTTGCTGCCAAAACTGACAACCTGTGTTCAGGACCTACAAGGTAGGTTGTCTGGTAGGCTGTCCTATGACGTAAACAAACACAAATACACACACAAAAAAATCAATAAACACAACAAAAATTTAAAAATGGTGGAGAGTGACTAAGGAAGACCCCCCCAGTATCAGCATCTATCTAGCCTACATACATGCTTACACACACACACACACACACACACACACATATATATGCACTCACATGAATATGTACACACACATACACACACAATGCACTCAAAATCATGTGGCCCTAGTAGTTTCCTGAAGGAAGTCAAGTTATTAGAATGGAAAGTCACAGTAGATACTATGTCTAGCTAAAAGCGAGAAGGACTAGATGGGCTGGCTTTATTATTAATAGTGCATCACCTGCCCAAGTCCCCCTACCTTGAGGTAACTTCTTGGGCAAGGAACTATTCTCTACAAGGTTTCTAGTAGGGAAACTGCGTTGGTGACATTTCCTGGGAAGGAAGCCTTTAGTCAATGAAACGGGAGTCAAAATATGAAATCCCATGTAGAAAAAGTGGAAAGTTCCATCTGAGAACATAAAGGGTTCCACAGATACCATTATGACTGCTCTCTGACCCTGAAGGCAGCAGGCAAATCTGTAAGGCTGAGCAGCCCCACAGTCATGCTTTGGAGACCTCAGGACCATGAGAGGCTTATTCTGAAGAAGGTCAACTCAAATCAGCGAAGGATAGACTGTGAGACTCTCATGTCTTTGGAGGTGGTTGTACTAGAGGAAGAATGAGAGAAGGACCATTCCAGAACAGGATCTTGCTCTGGGCTTCAGTCCTTGGAGTCTAGAATGAATATGACTGCATTTGGCTCATCCTGAATCCAAGTCAGTCATCCCAGGATGGGACCTGGATCCGGGATACTCTTGGGTCTACTGAGGGCAGAGTCTCAAGACTAGTAAGGTGCCGAACTGAGAAAAGCTGGGGAAGAATAAGAAAAACACTCACATAGACAGGAACAGAGAAAGCACCACAAACTTCTAAGTTACTCCCTAGCCCAGCTCCTAGTTATCCCTGTCCCTTCTGTAACCTAGGAGGCACACCTAGAATCATCAGGTTAAGGAGACCCTTATTTTTTCTAGGAAGGTGTTGAGAAATGGAAGACTCTGGCCTAGCAGTGCTGACCCTAGTACTGCAGACAGTAGAGATCCAGGAGTTAAAGTCGAAACCAGTATCCTGAGTAGTATGAAGGAACTGCCACCATCAGCAGCGAGGGCCACGCATTTCCAGGGCCTTTCTCTTAGTCCTGCTAGTACAACTCAGGATCCCCTCCTTTCTTCCTGGGGGAGGTCCTAAGAAAGGGAATGACTCTACCAAAGGAAGTGGCCCTGCTTTCACTGAAGGAAGAAATCTAAGTCTTAAAAGAAGTCCTACTATGAAATGAGATTCTCAAAAAAGGAAGCAACCAAGATACAGAGTCCCAGATGGGAGGAGCCAGATGTAATGTACCTTGAATTACCTATCTACAGAGGCAGAGAAGACTGATATTGGTGGTCTCATTTTAGAAGAGAGACATTCTAGACTTGGAAATGGAGGATAAGAGAATCCTACTTCTGCTGGCACCATGCAGCCCCACCCAGTTTGGGTGCCTCAATTTTTGCCTTAGGAATTATAGGAAGGTAAGGTTTTTTTTTCTTTGAGAGACATGACTTTCAATCAGTGGAATTGAAGGACTGGCCCTTGAAACAAGGACTAGTAGACAGGAAGCCTGTTTTTTCAGAAGTTGAAATGCATCTTTTCCTTTTTTATTGATTTTTTATTGAGCTCTACAATTTTCTCTGCTGAGGCCTTTTTTTATGTGACCAAGAAGACCCCATAAAGTCCTATCCTGGTATTAGCACCAGGCAACACACAACACAGCTACTGAACATCCTTCTGTGTGGATACCATCAGGAAGGGTAGCACCTTAATATTAATTTTATCTTATGTGTATAAATGTTTTGCTTGCACTGTTTTTATGTATATAGGTTTTTTGACTGCTTGTATGTATGTGCACTGTGTGCATGCCTGGTGCTAATGAAGACCAGAAGATGATACTGGATCCCCTGGAACTGGAGTTACAGACACTTGTGAGCTGCCATATGGATCCTAAGACGTAAACCTGGGTCCTCTGGAAGAACAAGTGTTTTTAACAACTGAGCCATCTCTCCAGCTTTAAGAGGAAGACCTTGAACTATATGTAGCAACCCTGGTTTTACTGAAAAGGACACGGGTCCTACTTGAAATCTTGGGGACGTCTGAATGACAGTGAATGAATCTCTTCTCCAAAATATCTGATCAGAATTCTTCCACTTTTGTCAGCCCAGGAATTCCAGGAGGGGATATGTGGTTTTTCCAAACATCCCCTCTAGAGATTTAGCAAAGTCTAACGTGCTACTTTAGTAAAGGAAGACATCTTGGTGCTAAGATCGACATATGAAGAGCTTCTTCACAGGTCCCTCTCTTTTGCTGGGACTCTTAGAAGAACCAGGAACCACCTGACAGGGATATGAGTCTCCATGAAAGCTGTGGAGATCTGTGCTTTCCAGAGGTGAGGGCCTTGATCTGATTGGTCTAGCTATAGGTCATTCAATAGACAGTAACACTTCAGGTCTTGTCAGCTGAGGACTTTGGATGTGAACTGATTGCCCACATGTAATCAGAGACAGCCTGATTGGTCCAACCTTGAGGAAAACTTCCAGTCTAGCCTGGTAAGACCTGTGATCATGAACAGATCATCCACACAACCCTACCACTGCTTGCCCTCAAAGACACGACCTTTGCCCCTCCTCTAACCATCACCCATGCCCCTGTAGCTTGCTCCCTAACATGGTGGTTCTCAACCTTCTTAACGCTGCCACCGACCCTTTAATATAGTTCTCATGTTGTGGTGACCCCCAATCATAAAATTATTTTCGTTGCTACTTCTTAACTGTGTTTCTGCTACTGTTGTGAATTGTAATGTAAACATCTATATTTTTCAATGGTCTTAGATGGCCCCCTGCAAAGATGGGGGACTACAATTGCCTTATGATTTAAGGGATACATATTAGAAACACTTGTACAACTTGGATTTAGAGTCAATTGAGTCTGCATATTCACAGTCTGTCAGAATTGGCCCTTCTTTAAGTTCAGAAAAAGACAAAGCTATTAAGTAAAGGTGCTTAACAGGTTGGACCAAGAGTAGCTCTGAAGACCTTGGACACTGTGAGAATTGTCCACGCCATATTAGCGGGGGGGGGGAGCTGCTTATAGAAGAATTCAAATAGATCCATACTGATCACCTTGCACAAAACTCAATCCAAATGGATCAGAGACCTCAACATAAAACAAGATACACTGAACCAGACAGAAGAGAAAGTGGGACATAGCCTTGAACTCGTTGATGTAGGAAGTGAATGTGCAGATCTGGTCTTTGGCCTTGAACTTGAGGAACTCAACTCTGAGGGTGATTTGTTATAGCCTTGTTGCCAAGTTGTCCCTTCCAAATGATGGAACTCTGAGTGAAAACTGGCACATTCCCAGGAATGGCCTCTCCTATGTCTGATCTTAATGAATGATGACAGTGTCACCAAGGCAAAATGTAAAAATCCCTAATATAATGGGAATATATGATGGTAAAGAGCACTTCCTCTTTGGGGATGCCGGGAAGCTCATCACTCAAGACTTCGTGTGCCTAGAGTACTAAAAGTACCATACAGCCCAACTCTGATCCTCTACAGCAGTGCTTCTCAATCTTCCTGATGATGTGACCCTTTAATACAGTTCCCCATGTTGTGGTGACCTCCTGCCGTAAAATTATTTTTGTTGTTACTTCATGACTGTTATCCTGTTACTGTTATGAATCATAATGTAAATAGTTTTGGAGATGGAAGTTTGCCAAAAGGACCACAACCCACATGCTGAGAACCACTGATCCACATAGTATGCATTCATGTTGGGTTCAAGGGGCTATGTGAAAACAAGCAAGCAGCAAGTCTGGGCACGTGTGGCCAAGAGCAGTGGTACTGTTCCCACTGGCTTCCCATCCCAGTATGAGGAGGCTCTGTGAGATGCAGAAAGGTGAGTTTGAGCCAGTGTTGAGCCAGGAATGGCACTACCACCCATGTTGGGGACACATTTGACACGTTGTCAGAGATTTAGGGAACATAAGGACTTGTATTCACTTTGAGACTGAAAGAGGCCATCCGTTTTCTCCATAGTGGGAAGCATTGTGGGGTGAGAGAAACCACAATGTTTGCCTTTTCTATGTTCTTGTTCAGAAATAACCTGGAGATTTATCTTTTTTTCCTGGCTGACATTATTTTCCTTTCGAAAAGAGTTGATTTCTATTCCAAATCTAAGTCTATGAATGTCATAGATGAGTTATTTTCATTTACCACATTTACTGTTTTGTTTACAAATTCAGAGTTTTTGCTTTTTTATTGTTATCCAATACAACAAAAACACAGCCTTGGAGTATGACTTTACTTATAAAATGTGGAAGAATCCCAGTATGAAAGGGTTGGGATCATGAAACGTGAAGAAAAAAAATGGAAGGTGGCCAATTTCTGGGTTTTCTCATTCCTGTTCATTTCTCAGTCAAATTAAAAGCTACCTGTCTGGATTTGCTTCGCTCATTTGAGAACATGTGAGAAAACAAGTCAGAAATGAGAACTGGTATTCACTGACTCTCAGTGACGCATTTGCTCACTGAAAAGAATCTCACTAGTTTTAGAGATATTTGGACACAGAATCTCACCTAAGCCCATTTAGGAGCCCAGGAACTCCTATCACATAAGAAACATGGTGATCTTTTGTGTAAAACCTAGGTCCAGTAGCAGGGAGATACGGGGACAGTAGTGGTTCCTTATCAAAGCAGCCCGCTCTCTGGGGAAAGGCAAGTAGGCACAAGGAGAAACAACTAGTCTCAGTGGGTAGGGATTTTATTTTATCATTTTTATTTATTTGTTCATGCTGGGATTTAATCCAGCAATTCATGCATGCTAGGCAAGCATTGTGCCCCCTAAGCCATGTCCTTGAGCCAGGGAGGGAAGTTTAAGCTATCTTGAAATAGGAGCTACAGGAGATGGGTGTACAGGAACCAGACTCTCAGATAATTGGTGTGAAAATGAAGAAATTACATCTGCATCAGAGAACTGCTCCTAATATTTCTTAGGAATGTGGCAAACCAGAGAGAGCTCCCACATGTAGAAGAATCAGAAGGACTCTGTTTCTGTGCAGGTGAACAGGACACACTAAAGGTATCATGTACACTCTATGTTAGGGAATTCTGAGAAGGGAAAACTTGCCCCATGTGGGATGCCCAACTCGCCACTGGATGTCTTTCTTTTTCCTGTGCTAAAGGAACTTGATTGCCCCATTAAAAGGCAATGTAGTATAGGTATATGGCATCTATGGTAAATTCTAAGCAAGGTCTAAATTTTTGGTGATGATTTAAAGGAAAAAAAGAGAGATAGGTAAAATACAGGAGAACTAAGAGGGAGGAAAGTTGGTCTTTTGCAAAACACATTCATGGTACAGTCACCCAAGGAAGCCTTGACCACACCCACATAAAATGACTGATAAACTAATGGGGAATTATCAGTTAATTTAAAGAACTAAGCAGAATTTGGTTTATTCAGCTTTCTTTGCCCTAAATTTTACATATTCTCTGACATCTGATTATATAAAAAAAAAAACATCAGTGTGGAACACAATGCTAACCTGTAGGTAAGATAACCACAGCAGTATCCACCACTTTAAGAAGTTTCCATATTCACCAGGCATTGTGTGAGGATTGTGGCATACTTTCTATACACCCATCATTCCTAAAAGACAGAGCCTATCTAATCTGCTTCATAAGTCGACAACTTGAAGCTCATAGAGTTCGCTAAGGTGAGTTGAGGCTATAAGTGACTAGGCTGAAAAGAGGACCTTGACCTGAACGTTGACTCAAAAACCTGCATGATCCCAGTCCTCTATTCCCAGTAATATTTTATGTGTTATAATTCATATTTTGCATCCATGCTTCAACATGTGGCCTAAGTAGAGTCTAGGAGAGGAATCCAAGTTCTAATCAAGGAGCACCTCTCCAGAAGCAGGCAACATCCCTGTTGCTATCACTGGAAACACCCAAGTCATGGAGATTGATACAGTATCCCTTACTGGGATGTGACAGAGGATCGCCCAGAGGCTCTGGGACCATGTCAGGAAAGGAACCTCCCACGGTCCAAGGACAACTTATATTCCCCATTGAGAAATCAAATCTGGGTACCTCCAAATGGGGTGGAGGACTAATGTGTCTTCTTTCTCTTTTAGGGGATAACGGGCATAGAGTTCAAGTTTGAGATGTCAACCTGAGCACAGCAAGGGAAAAGGCACTAGTCCCTGTCAATAGTTATGCTGAATGAAGGGTTCTCACCACCAGCTTTTCTGTCACCTCACTCAACCCTAGCTAGGGTTGACATCCCTAAAGTATACTCCAATTTCCAGTATAGTTCCTCAGGTCACAGGATGACAGTGACCATGAGGACACTTACAAGGGGCCTTAATAAGCCTAAGGCCATAGTCTCACAGGTTGAAAGGGATTCACTCTCCAACCCTTTACCTCCACATGCTCATGTCCTGTGTCCTTTTGCAACAACCAGCTTACTGTTCCTGGTCATGGTCATTATGCCTCATGGTGACCAGAAGACTAAGCTCTGTGCTCAGAAGAAATGTTACAGAAAAAAAATAAAACAAAAACAAACAAACGAAAATGAAATGTTACAGACCCCAAGAAGAGCTGTGAGGGGCTCAAGCCATCCCAGCAGAGGACCAAAGGCCCCTGTCCCCTTCCTCCTCTATTTACTAGAGTGTTTCCTGGGGCAAGTGCAATGCTCTTCGGGGGCCTTAAAGAACTTCATGTGTCACTCCCTGCTGTAGCTGCTTCCCATAGTGGGTCTTAAGAAGGTGTCACTAACATAGCACAGACAGGAAAGACAAGTTCCTTCCTGGCTAATGAAACTGTGTTCATACCATATCTGTGTTTACATGAGAGTGACAGCCTTAACGGCATCTGTAAAGGGCTAGGGAATCCACACATGTATTTTCATCTCTCTTCCTCCTCTTTGTCCTCCCCCCAGTCCTTTCATACACTGGGGATATATGCACCTACCTGTGGAGGCCTGAGGTGAATTTCAGGCATCTTCCTTCCTCAATCATTTCCACCTTATTTTATTCGATTTTTGAGACAGGATCTTCATGAACCTGGAGATCACGGAGTTGGCTCGACTAGCTGGCCAATAAGTCATAGGTACTTCTGTCTTCTCATCCGGGATTGCAAGTATGTGCTTGGCTTTTCAGGCTGTGTTGAGGACCCGAACTCGGATCTTGAGCAGCAAGTGCTTTATTGAGTAACCCACCTTCCCAGGCTCCTTGTCTTCACATTCCTGATGAGAGATGAACTCATCACACATTCTTTAAATCAACTAAAGGGTCATTATAAAAGCTAGAGAGAGTGTACTCATCCACCATACTTCTCAAAACTGAGAACTGGAGAGAAAAGGCTTAGTTCAGTAGAGGCCATTAATTCTTTGATTCCATTCCCATGAGTCTACTGGCAACTGAGAAGTGGAGAGAATCTATCTCCCCTTCGTTTCCATCCAATGTTGTCAGTGCAGAAACCACAACTTTCCTCTTAAAGGGACTAAGAGATAATTAATTCTGAATCCATTTTGCATGGCCATGGAAAAGAAACATGGATTTAGGTTTCCCAAACATCCCTGTTCCGATGTGGAAGCAGTTTCAGGAAGTTTTGTAGTTTTACAGACTGAAGAAAGTCGTAAATCAAGGCAAGTTTAAAATCTATCTGTGTGTCCATCGGAGAGGCAGGTACAGCAAGATGGAGGAAGCTTTTTCTATAGGCCTAAGAAGCTCTCTGATGGCAGCCTTAGCTTTTGGCTTGGTGGGAGTTAGTGGTCTGCTCAGTATCTATTAGTCAAATGATGATAGTTTCCAGAGGTGGGAAAGAAATGGTTATTCAGGGTGTTAAAGCTAGTCCCGAATCAGGTGATTAGCCTGGACTAGGAAGAAGCATTCCAACCTCTCCCTACCATGTAGTTCTTCAATCACTCTCTGCAGACATAGCTTTTTACCAGTAGTCCCTGTTCACAGCTCCTCTCCCCATTGAACAAGCATGTGGGGGGACATTATTTATTAGATATTATAAGGCCACTTCTACCTAAGAGAGCCCCTTTCTAGCACCTGATGTAGATGAGGCTGGTGTAGGAAGGCTGCCTGAGGAGAGAGGAACAGCCGGTAAAGTCTATTGGGAGAAGATCCTGGGTCATATCAAAACTATTAGCCATCATGACCCAGACCCAGTTTTTTTTTTGCCTTTTGTACCTGACATAACATTTACATATTACATAGATAGGATTGTCATACCTAAAATAGAAAATGACAATGTTTATTATAATTATAAATGAATACATCTAGTGTTACAAAATATTAAAAATGTGTTACATTGTTTATGCTGGGGAACATTTACTCCGTGATGCAAAGGTGTGTTGCATTCTTTCAAGTTGCATTTGTTTACCTCTGTGAATTTGTGTTACTTTGCCTATGTAAAACACCTGATTGGTCTAATAAAGAACTGACTGGACAATAGCAAGGCAGGGGAAATGATAGGAGGGTCTGGTAGGTAGAGATAATAAATAGGAGGAGAAATTTGGCGAAATAGATAGGGGAGTAAGAGAAGGAGAAGGGGAGGAGGACATCAAGGGCCAGGCACCCAGCTACACAGCAAGCCACAGAGTAAGAAGGAAAGAAAGGTATATAGAATGGAGAAAGATAAAAACCCAGAAGCAAGAGGTAGATGGGATAACCTAAGAAAAACTGACTAGAAACAAGCCAAGCTAAGGCCAGGCATTCACAAGAAAGGAAAAAAAATCACTAAGAACATAGTTTAGCCTAATGGACTGGAGGTAACAGATGACAGCAACATGATTTTTTAATTAAAAGATTTACATATTTTAACTAGATTGACCATATGTTTTCCCGGTATTCAGTTATTTGTGCTCTGTGAATTATCTTACTTATGCTTAAATGGTTAGAGATAGAAATGAGACTCTGGAAGGGGTCACTGTAGTATTGTCCACCATTATTAAATTGGTAAAATACAAATAGCGACTACTTTTCATAGGATATTTTAGATAGCAATTAAGTCAAAAAGCATCAGTATTTAAGTCGCTGAACCTCATGAATGTGGTTGCTGTTGGACATTGATGACTTTTGTATAAATTGGATAAGAAGAGTTAACTCAAATAATTGGGTAGCTCTAGCTAGAGTATATGGAGTTAAAGTTAGATTTAAAAGCTAGATGTTTCTTGATACTAAAGAAAAAATCTACTAAAAAATTCTATGCTCTGTAGAGACTCCAGTATTGTGCTAAGATTTCACATTTCTCCGCTCTGCGTGGTTCCACTGGTTTATGTGTTTATCTCTGAGCCCACACTGTGTTCCTTTAATCACTATAGTCTTAAAAATAAGCTCCCATATCTGGGAGAATTTGCTCTTCATCCCACTCTGCTTCTGTAAAAAGTTCCCTTTCCCTTCTTATCCCTTTACACTCTTCCACAGAGAATTTCCAATCAGCTTGTCAGTTTTCAAAGCTGTCAGAGTTTCGTTCCTACAAATTAAACTATAAATCTCAAAAGCTGATGAGTTGTCCAATCCACAAATGTTATCAATTCTCTCCACTATTTCAGTCTTTTCATTAAAATTTTATAATTTACTCCACATGGTTTATTAGATTGAGTTTGAAGTGAATATTTCTGATGCTAGTATACATGAGAATTCTGAGCCTTACCCATTTGTTAATTGATATAAATCAATGTAGTATATATAACAAATATACACAACAATATATAACACATACAGAAATGTATATATTACATTTCTTTTTAACAATTACCAATTGAGGAGAGAGGCAGAAAGTTTAATGGCTACTTGATTAGGTATATAAAACACATGCATACATGATACTAAACATTCCTATTATTTTTATTCATATGTACCTGGCTTAGGCTTTTATACAAATTTAATTACTGAATAATGATGTTTTCTGTCTACCCATCTAATTACGTTTCTTTTCCTTGCCCAACCCAGAACATCAGTACAATGTTGAATGAAAGGGATTGATAAGCCACTCACTTTATGATTGAACTCAAGGGGAAGCAATTCAGGCTAGCCCCATAGACAATGTTTGTTGTAATCTTTCCGTATTAGGTTGACAGATAGAAAAACAAATGACTTTCAAATTATAAAGTAGCATTTTAATACTTTAGGGTTTTTTTTTTATGTTCTCGCCATATCCAGGTAGCTTCTCTCCAGTCCATTGTTTTTAGACTTTGGGGGTAATTTTTAAAATTATGAATCATGCTAATTTCTTTCAAATATTTTTCTACCTCACTGTTAATATATTTAAGTGTTTTCCTATTCATATAATGGATTAATGATTGATATCTAGATACTAAGACCAATATTATGTTTCTACACTAAAAACAACATTTTTTAAACAGGTTGAACTCCTCAAAACAGAAGAGGTGAATTATCAGTTCTCTTCACGAGCACTCTCATAAAAAGGCTAAATTCATCTGATGCAAGTTTTAGTTTGTATTCTGCAGAGATCTGTGTATGTAAATATTCCAAACCATGAGACCAGGGTAGGAAGTCCTTCAGTTCCTTTACATAGAAACCAAGTAGAAACACTTTATTTTACAATGCTAACCTGCAAGTACTCCATGACTACACTGTAAATACATGGCTGCTGCCATGCTAGTGCACAAGAACTACATGCTTGGTAGGTTGAAGTGATACCCTAAAACTTTTAAACTAATTACCTGTTAATTATGATTGAGTTACATAGTAACTCCCAGCTATAATCCAGTGGAATCTGAAGGGCATGTAATCATAAAATTTGGAGTAATAGATAATCATTGTTTATGTCCTACAAAGAAGTGGAACCAAATCATTTGGAAACATGCTTGTCACATGATCTCAAGCAAATATTAGCAGAATAGCAATTTCTTACATTAGTCATGTATACTGACATTACAGACTTGTTCTGTGTGGCAGGTAATTTTGTTTTGTTATATAGAATTTAAAAGAACAAGCACCTCTGAATTAAGCATGCAATATCAGTGAATTAAGATTAAAAATGATTATACATTGACCAAATGTCTGTATTTTATGAATATTTTAAAAACTTAATACAAATCTATAGACAATTTTTGTTATTTTAAATTTCTACCCTATACTTATTCATTTAATTTTTAAAGGAACTGGTGTAGGAGTTCCTTCTGTTTGTGTGTTGCTTTCATTGGTTAATGAATAAAGAAACTGCCTTGGCTTATCTGATAGGGCAGAACTTAGTTAGGCAAAAAAGACAGAACTGAATTCTGAGAGGAAGAAAGTAGAGTCGGAGAGATGCCATGGATGCGAGGCCAGAGGTAGATGTGCTGAAAATTTTCTGGTAGGCCATGACCTCGTGGTGATGTACAGATTGATAGAAATGCGTTAAACTAATAAGTAAGAGTTAGCCAATAAGAAGTTAAAGCAAATGGCCAAGCAGTGTTGTTGTAATAGGAGCAGTGGGCTGCTTCCCGCCACCCGGCTAGCTTTACCAGAAATAATTACATGGAAACTGTATTCTTTTAAACACTGCCTGGCCCATTAGTTTCAGTTTCTTATTAGCTAACTCTTACATATCGATCTAACCCATTTCTAATATCCCTGTAACACGACGAGGTGTCTTACCAGGGAAGATCTTAACCTGCGTCTGTGTCAGGTAGGAGAATCATGGTGACTCCTTGCCTCAGCTTCTTTCTCCAAGCATTCTGTTCTGATTACTCCGCCTACCTAATTTTATGTCCTATTAAAGGGCCAAGGCAGTCTCTTTATTTAACCAATGAAATTAACACAAGCCAGAAGACTCCCCCCATCACAGTGTTTTAATGAATACAGTTTCTGTGTGGTTATTTTGGGTGTAAGCTAGCCAGGCGGCCAGGACAAACAAACCTCTCTCCTTCTAACAAGAAACTACAGTACTATTAACTTCATGTGAATTTTTCCATTGATTTGCGACTTTACATTGACTCTATTTTAAATTATAACTACACGGATAGCTAGTGCTGGGGAAGAATGATTAAGCAACATGCTTTCTTCTTCCCAGGAAACTAAAATAGCTTTGCCAGTGCACAACATTCATAATTAACAATTAATAAATGGGACATCCTGAAACTGAAAAGCTTCTGTAAAGCAAAGGACATGATTAACAAGACAAAACGACAGCCTACAGAATGGGAAAAGATCTTCACTAACCCCACATCAGACTTAGGTCTGATCTCCAAAATATACAAAGAACTTAAGAAATTGGGCACCAACAGATCACATAATCCAATTACAAAAAATGAAGTAAAGACCTAAACAGTGAACTCTCAACAGAGGAATCTAAAATGGCTGAAAGACACTTAAAGAAATGCTCAACATTCTTAGTCATCAGAGAAATGCAAATCAAAACAACTCTGAGATTCCATCTTACACCTGTAGAAATGGCCAAGATCAAAAACCCTTTCTTATTCTTAAAAAATAATCCCTTGGGCGGGCTGGCGGAGACCGCCATGAGAAAAAGCGGCGCGGGAGGGCCCACGCTGAGCTGGCGGTGGCGGTGGTGGCAGTAACAGACATATAAACACAGGAAATAGCCATATAAGAATTTATTAACAAGGAGAGAAAGAAAGAAAGGGAAAGAGAGAGAGGAAGAGAGAGAGAGAGAGAGAGAGAGAGAGAGAGAGAAGGAGAGAGAGAGAGAGAGAGGAGAAAGAGAAGAAGGGAGAGAGAGGAGGAGAGAGGCAGAGCCCCGTGTGTACACTGGGAGAGAACACAGGGAGAGAGAGAGCAATGGCGGGCGAGGTCAGGGGTTAAAAGGAGTGGGCGTGGCCAGGGCAGGGACTGAAAGAATAACATTCCCACATCTTGCTTTTAATAAAAAGCAAATTAGACACTCCAGTTTGAAGGAATTGGGGCGGCGAATTCTCAAGACTGCTTCCGGCTGATTGTGTGCGTCGTCTTTGGGGCGGGGCGAGAGAAGGCTGGGTGTTGGGAACATCCTGGCATAGCTAGTCTCTTTGCTTTTGACCCGTGTCTATGGCATGGAAATGTCTGGTATCTCTTATCCTGTTTAAGGTATTGGCAGAACAAAGAACAAAGTTAAATTAAGGGGAAAAAAAATTTAGGACCAGGGGATTGAGGGGGTATCTGACCTGTTTAAGATGGATTCTTTAATTCGGCTCCCTGGAACTCACGAGAACTCCTTGGGTTTGTGAAAACAGAAGTTTTAGACATATAATGACTTAAGAGATAAATTTGGTTTGAAATTTGTTTGGTGAGGTCACCTTGCAAAATCTCTCAGCTGTCAAACTGTCAGAGATCTTTGAGAAGGATAAAATTTTATTTGAGTTACTGATTAAAAAATGACAGAGAACTTACTTGGTTGGCACCCAGAGCTACTCTTTTTGGGTCCTCCATGGTCGCTGAAGATTGCACTTGAACTTTGCTGTTTAGCGCAGGCTCCAGAATATCCTGTGGGCTAAGAAATCTGTAGGAAGACAGGCCTACTTTGACCTGAGCAGCTAGGCTGTCGATTCCAGTGATTCCATCCATGTCTAGAGGTCTTTACTTTAGAAGAAAGGCAGGTTTGCCCAATGGTCAGCGCTCTGCAGTCAAAGCGAAATGCAGAAGGACATTGTTTTGTGCATGTCTGTCTTCTGTCTTCTTTGGAGGGAGCAGAGAGCTGCTGCTAGGAGCCAACCTGTCTCTTTTTGTTGTTGTGAAAAGTTTTTAATAATTAAATACTTAAATATCACATTCCCCAGATCTCTGAGCAGTTGAGGGCTGTTTATCAGGTATAACTATAGTATAGAATTTGTTTGGAAAGTTGGGTCTGAGCTTGACCACACTGGCTCTCAGCAGGTGAGATTGTAAAAAGGCAGAGAGATTGAAAGAACTGCTTGTAATATAAGGTTAGTGGCAGAACTGAAAATGGTAGAGAACAGCTTAAGAGACTTAAAGGTACATACCAGTTTAAAATATAAGACTCACGTTTTGTAATCTGAAATGAGATATAATAAATAATTATTATACGTAGAAAGAGTGAACAAGAATTGGGCAATGTGGATGCCTCTAACGGGCCCTATCAAAGGCATTTAACCGTTGCTCAAAACACATTTAACAGAGTTAGCATGAGGAGTTTAGTGAAAACCGAGTGAAGAGGCAGGGTAAACCCGGGAGAGTGTGGTCACGTGGTCTGGCCCTGAGCCAAGATGGTGGAAAAAGTCACCTGACCCATCTGGCCTTCAGCCAAGATGGCGACTGCCACGTGTAGTCTGCTCTGTTAGAGAGCCCGCCATGCCACAATAAAAGCTGCACAGGGAAGGGGCAAAGGGCTGGAACCGAAAAACGGCTGTAAGGCATTTAAGCGTGAGGCCAGAGTGATAGGTCTGGATGGCTTGGCTCCCATGGTGAAGGCCGTGCAAATACCCGCAAAAACCATGGCACCTCAAGCCTACAATGAGAACAGCTCCCGGTTAAGGCGAGATGCAGATGGCACAAACCTCCGGGCCCTATGAAAAGGCGTCCAATTCCATGGGGGGGAGTGCTATAACCTAGCTGAATCAACTCGCAGGCAAGAGGGATCCAGCCTAGGTCAGGCCGCACCGTAGTGGCGTGCTGCACCATAGCAGCAGTTACACCAAAAAGAAGGAAGAAAAAGAATGAAAAATGAAAAAGACTGGAGGCCCCGGGCCTCCAGGAATGGGTGGGCTGAGGGGCTGCCTAAGGCCAGCCATCTCAGGCACAGGCTTAGCACAGGAGACAAGCTGGATTGAATGCCAGCGAAGGGAACAACCGAGGCCCTGAAAGCCTGCCGTTGGAGGTCCCCCCATCCCTAAAAACCGTGAAGGGTTGCCGGGAGCTCAACGGTCAATCCCTTGGGTTAAAAGAGATGGTTATGCTGGAGAGGTTGTGGGGAAAAGGGAACACTTCTGCATTTCTGGTGGGAATGCAAGCTGGTATAGCCTCTTTGGATATCTGTGTGGCAATTTTTCAGAAAATTAGGAAACAACCTTCCTCAAGACCCAGTAATACCACTTTTGAGTATATATCCAAAGTATGCTAAATCATGCCACAAAGACATGTGCTCAACTATGTTCATAGCAGCATGGTTTGTCATAGCCAGAACCTGGAAACAACCTAAATACCCCTTGATCGAAGAATGGATAAGGAAAATGTGGTACATTTAAACAATGGAGTACTACATAGCAGAAAAAAAAACTACGTCTTGAATTTTGCAAAAAGAATAGATCGAGCTAGAAAATATTGTTTTGAGGTGAGGTAACCCAGACACAGAAAGACAATTATCACATGTACTCACTCATAGGTGGTTTTAAAATATAAAACAAAGAAAACCAGCCTACACACCACAATCCCAGAGAATTTAGACAACAATGAAGACACTAAGAGAGCCTTACATAGGTTTAATCTACATGGGAAATAGAAAAAGACAAGATCTCCTGAGTAAACTGGGAGCTTGGGGACCTTGTGAGAAGGTTGAAGGGGGGAGGGAAGAGGCAGAGAGTGGAGCAGAGAAAAATGTAGAGCTCAATAAAAATAAATAAAAGAAATAAATATATCAACTTAGGTCTAAGAACCATGCAAAAAATTAAATGTATGCAGAACACTGAAGTGTATAAAAAGAAGAATATAAGAAAATGAGATTTATTAATTATTTTATATTAAAAATTAATCATATGAGTCGAATGGTGGTGGTGCATACCTTTAATGCCAGCACTCAGGAGCCAGAGACAGGTGGATCTCTGAGTTGAAGATCAGCCTGGTCTACAGAGTGAGTTCCAGAACAGCCAAAGCTACCTAGTGAGACCCTGCCTTGGAAAAAAAGAGAAATATATGAAGATCTCCCAGTTAGGAAAGTACAAAAACCTACTCTTCACAATATGAAAATTGACATATTGCATAAAGAGATAGACCATCAGTGAAAAGTGTGCCTAAAAATATTTACTGTTGGAAAAACAAGACACACAAAAGTAGTGCAGAACAAATAAATATACATCACATGCATGGTAAAGTAAGTGAGCTACAAAACACTCTACTGAAATTCAGCAGGTCATGTACAAAGGGAAAGCTATTGTTCAAGACTACTTGTCCAACTATTATTTCTTGTTAATTCATCACACCCATTTACTGAGTAGGAACAGCACAACATCTAACCCCCAAACCACCTACAAGCATTAATGGAAGAAAAAGGCAAATGAATATCCCAGTTAGAATCATGCAGTTCACGAGGAAAGAAAAAACTGACCAGGTACAGAGGGTCATCATCCATCCCTCCATTCCCATCTTTGCAGGGAAGTCTTTGAAATTGGTTCCCTTGCAGCGAATGAATTTACTGTTTTACTAGAGTGCTGTCTCAAAGACTTGATAATTCACCCCTTTTAGTTTGAAGACTTAAATCTTCTGTTAAAAGATGATTTCAAAGTTGAACGTGATGAATTGTGGCAAGCTCACTCCAGTTATGTGCAATTCTTATCTCACACTTTGAAAAGATCTTTGCAGTGTAATTCTTTGTTTTTAATTGCCGAGATTTCAAAATGTCATTTTCTACTGTTAAGAGTAATCCTCTTTCTTGCTGGTGTTTCTAAAGAAAAAAATCAGAAACCAATCTTTCTACTAAAGTAAATTTGAGATTAGTTTTAAGAGGTTCTTGGTCATTTGCTTTATTTGATTATCTTATTTTAAAGTTAATGCAATTGAGCATTTAAGAATTGGGACAATATGGTATTTAACTGGATTTTTCATATTTAAATAATTTTAAATATAATGAGTTTTATAATTTCATCAGATTTTTGCAATTTTTTTGAAGTGAAGCCTTTAGCAAGCGTATGTCTAGTTTTCACTAAGCTTTATTTTTTTTTCTAGTGTATTGCTTGTGGGATCAAGAAGAAACATAAGTGTGTCATATAATTGTACGACTTGGCTAATTTCCATATAGATTATTACCACGTATGGGGAGATTTTAGCTGTATTCTAGCATCTTTAATAAGGGTAATTAGCTTTTTATTAAAGTCACTTTCAAGGTAAGTTCCTATTTTTGTATCTTCTACTCTTAAGCTATATAACACAGTTCCCTTTTGTTTAAAGTTCACTTGTTGAAATGGTAGTGACAAATTAATGCTACTAAATAGCTTGCAAATGACTATACAAATATGCATATACTTTTAAATATTTGCAATGCGAGATGTTGAATGAATAAAACTTTTAACTCAGAAAAAATATCCATTATTTCATTAAATATTGTAATAAATAACTATTTTATATCATGACTAACTTGAAATTTTTGTAAGTTTGTTTCTTCCTGTTCTATTTTTTTCTGCTAATTGTCACTCTTGGACTTTTATCTTGTATTTTTATTTCACTTACTATTGTTCGTATTCTTTAAATGTTCAATTAGCATTGCTAACACCCTTCCATTTGTTGCTAGTGCAGAGAAAATTAGCTTTTGCGTCTATCTTAGCTGTATACCTTTGTCAAACTTGTATAAAACAATAGACTGCCAGTATCAGGTTCTGCCAAATCCTCCAGAACTGTGAATTTGAGCTGCCAACTTCCTCAATATCCAGCCTGCAGACACAACTTCCTGCGGGCTTCACTTCACCCTGTCTTTTTCCATGGAAAGGTTGAGAAGGCGATTTTCATTGCAATCCCCTGAGACAACAGTGCTTTGTACTACCATACTGCCAGAGCTGTTATTACACATAGACCTCAGGCGGGACTTGTTTGTTCTTCTTCTGAATCCATATCATACAACAAGGACATTGAAGTTCAAGTTCCTGTCTGTTTGGCACAAGCTGTCAATGTCAAATACTGCTGTGTTGTTCTGGTTTGCTGTTCTGCGTCTCCATTTCCACGCATTCTATCACCTATGTATTCCTTTCTTGACCCAGATCAGCTCACACTGTAATTTTCAATCTAGTAGTTCAAATGGTTTTCTGAAGGAGAGTCAAGTTGAAAACATCTCATGCTGTGTTAGTAGAAAGGAAAGGCAATAATTTTATCTAATTACTTTGTAACTGGTTATTTTTCAATTTTCATGTGGATCCTACAGTAGGTGAATAAAATTAGTAAAACTCAGACTCAAACAAACATCCCTGGAGAAGCTGAAATGGAAACCAAGAATACAGGTTTCTAGTACTTGAGAAAAGAGGGACCGCAGCTAGCGTTCAGTGGGTAGAGCACTTGCCTGGCATATACGAGGCCCTGGGTTTGGTCCCTAACAGTGTAAAAAGTCTGTCACGGGGAGAAAGGAAGAAAAGATGAAAGCCTAGTCCACCACGATCCATCTTCCTAGATGATAATGGAGATCCTGGGATTGACCTAGTCCCCGTATTATAGAGCCCCTACTCTCTGCTTATTCTCTTCCCTGAAGAATATTGAGCAGTGCTCAGATTGTGCCAATCATGACTTAAGCATTCTACTTGTGAGAATTGTCCTCCTCCTAGACTGTGCCAAGTATAACTAAATTCTTCATTGCTCTTTCACTATCAAGAATGAAATGCTCAGGGCTGGAGAGATGGCTCAGTGGTTAAGAGCACTGGCTGCTCTTCCAGAGGTCCTGAGTTCAATTCCCAGCAACCACATGGTGACTCACAACCATCTATGATGAAATCTGGTGCTCTCTTCTGGTGTGCAGGCATACATGCAGACAGAATGCTGAATACATAATAAATAAATAAATCTTTAAAAAAAATGAAATGCCCAGCAGCCCTCACCTAGGGGTTATTTTGTCCAGCCCTCACCCATCAGTGGCCAGGTGGCCATGTCAAGGGATTTATTTATTTAAAACAAAAAGAGATAGATTTGTTTATTTGTTTTTTGCTTGTTTTTGAACCCAGCACCTGGGCATGATTCATATATTAGTTCCTTTTCCATTCCTGTGAGAAAAGACCATGACCAAGGCAACTTACAGAAAAATGAGTTGATTTGAGCTCCACAGAGCTAAGAGTCCATGATGGTTGGGAAAAGGCAGGCATGGTACCTAGAGCTGAAAGCTGGGCACTTGAAACAGAAGCAAGAAACAGAAAGAGCCAATTTGATAGGGCACAAGTCTTAAAACTCTCAAAGCCCACCTACAGTGGCATACTTCCTCCAACAAAGCCACACCTCTTAAATCTCCCCAATAGTACCATCAACTGGGGATCAAGTGTTCAAATGCCCAAGACTATGGGGGGACATTTCATTCAAACCTCCTCACTTGGTAAGTACTCTACCACTATTTTATATGCCTGTCCAAGAAGACAATTTTATATTATCACACTAGCAGTAAGGAGATAACTGGAATATGGAAGGTAGGTGTCTTGGATGCCACTAAGCAGTGCCCCTCAACAAAGAAATATCTGCCTCCAAGGGCCTATAATTGAGGTTGGCATATTCCAGGAAATGATAGATGAAAACGAGTTTTCTGTGAGAGGATTACTCCCTCAAATATTGTAATTTTGGGATTGATGGTGGATCAGATACAATTCTATTTTTTGTTGTTGATTTTAAGGTAGGGACTCTAGGCCAGGTTGACCTTGAAGTATGGCAATCCTCCTATTTTGCTACCGGAATTCTAGACATGAGTCACCAAGACTATCTTAAATGCAATTGCTCTAACTTTTGGTACCTCCCTGAGAGAAGCTTCCACAGGAATATATAAGCAGCATGTGTTTTATTCATTGGTGTGTGTGTGTGTGTGTGTGTGTGTGTGTGTGTGTGTGTGTGGTCTCTGGGGATATGTACATAGTGTGACTTCATTAAATATTTGACCCAAAGTTCCATTTTTCAGTCTCATTTGTTTCTCATAAGAAGCGGGGAAAAATCGATAATTGTATATTAAGTGCTAAGACAAATTAAAGCAATTCAGGACAACTTAAACTACCTCAAGAGGGAATTTGATCATGGGTGTTTGTGGACAGCCATGTACTAATTTAACTTAAATCAGATTATTAGATCTGTTTAATCAATATACATCATCAACAATCGCAGGAGGTCACTTTTCTTCAGAAAAATTAATTCATTAGCACTTGAGAAACCAAAAGATTCTTTTCAAGGTGACCTAGTCAGGATTCAAGACTGAATTTCTGGTAGAAAACATACAATTTCAAGACTTCTAAACTCCAAAGCTGCATACTAACATACTTTCTAAATCCAGTTCTAAGTAGAAAAGAATATCTGAATCACACAGGGTTCAGTGAGAGAAGCAGAAACATGAAGCCTGATCTGGAGTGTCGGATTTCTTACAGTAGGCAGACTTTATGGTGCTATGGGGGCAGTCAGTAGTCCATGTAATGCTGCATGCTTCTGCATTTAATGTCCCCAGCCAGACCACCAGCTGGAATGGAGTTATGTATGGGCAGAAAAAAATACAAGCCAACAATGTTCATTTCTCACTCCCTCCAACATCAGTGCCATGGGCAACTTTCAGGAGCAGCTAGCGTTGCCATGTCCCTCACGTGTTTGCCCCAGAGAAACCAAAGGAGGAGACCCGCTAGAATCTGTAAGAGTCAGATGTCCAAGTATTGCAATGTGTCAATTTGGCAAACCTGGAAATCAATCACAACCAGCCTGACATGCTATATATAGCAGAGTGTCAACATAGCTGCTGCTTTGCTCCTACCTTCTAAATCTTCCATCGCTTTTTCTGGGGGCCAATCCTAACCTGGAACCATACAGGGAAGGGGCCTATATGAGGCATAGTATATAGCCACCATGAATATCCTACTTGACAATGGAAGAAAATTCGATATTAGTGAAAATTCCCACCCTCAAAATTGTGAGAAATATCAAGGGATCCAACCTCCCTCTTCTGGACTCTGAGGGCATCTATGTTTATATGCGCACATTCACATGCAGATAACATACAAACATATACACATAATTAAAAAATGTAGTACGAATTTGAAAAGAAACTGTAAGAAATAATGGATGAGAAGCTGGGAGCAGCATTGGGATTGGAGATCAGATGATCATGAATGAAATGAAAAGGTACAGGGAGTGCTCATTAGGGACTCTACCAGGATGGGAACTGAGGAACAGCCCATGGCCATGGTATTTAAGTTCACAGCTAGAACTGTGGTTAGATCTGGGGAAAAGTAGGGACTGGATGCCAGCTCCTTAGGCACTGAGATGTTTGATGCTATATAAAAGAGAGACTGAAAAAACATGTTTGGAAAAACAGATACAGATTGGAAGGTTAGCAAATTTTGAAAAATGACATTTCATGTACTATATAGGTTTTTGAGAAAGCTTATGCCAAAATTCAACATCTATTCATGATTTAAGTAAAGTAGTAGCATTTAGTTTAGGAGCCCACAGATACTGCTATAAATAATAAAGAAATTGAGCACATTTTTATGTTTAATATCAATATAAAGAAAATATTTTTGTTGTGTGTTGAATATTAAAATATCCACCAGTAGCTCTTGTTTTGAATATATGGTCCCTCTGTGGACCTTTTTAAAGAGGTTGTGGAAGCTCAATAAGGTGGGACCGACCTGGAGAAAGGCTGTCCCTAAAGCACAATCCATGGAGTAGATTACTTCTGAGCACTTCCTGTTTTGCTCTTGCCTTCCTGGTCCATTGTGAAGTAAAGCTCCCCTCTGCCACATGCTTCAACCACCATGGTCCTCTTGCCAGGGACATGGTCCTAAGTTGACTGTGCCTTCTGAAACCATCAGCCAGAATTTTTTTCTTTTGTTTCTGATGGGTATTTTATCATAGCCACGCTTAAGAATCTAATAGGTTTTTTTTTGACAAATGAACATGAGCCAATTTCAATTTCAAGACAGATGTTACTTAAAATATCCAGAACTACTGAACACAAATCCTAAAATTAAACTTAATAAGAATTGTGAAAATTTTCTGAAATCTATTTCATTTTTATTATTTATTTATTTGTGTGTGTGTGTGTGTGTGTGTGTGTGTGTGTGTGTGTGTGTGACATGTTCAGGTGCCCTCTGAAGCCAGAAGAAGGCATTAGATCCCCTGAAGTTGAAATCACAGGCAGTTGTGAGCTGTCTGATATGGGTGGTGGAAACTGAATTGCAGTCTTCTGAAAGAGCAGCAAGAACTTTAACCACTGAACCACCTCTCCAACACTAAAATAATGTATAAAGAAAAAATTTAAAAGTCCTAATGGACAAACAAAGTATATACCATATCTTTGGATATAACACCTCAGTATCATAAAAATATTGGTTCTCTCCGAATTAAACTACTATAGAATCTCAATAAAATTCCATGTACTTCGGGGAGAAATATAGGAGCTAAATCTAAAGTTAGCATGAAACAATTTACCAATAAGATAATCCTGTAAATCTGACATATGTGTTATAAACAGTAGATTGTAGCATTATTAAATATTAAAATATTGTGGAAGTATGAATTTAAAAGTAGTGCATGAGTATAGAGTTCAATTAATGACATGACAAATTTGAGACGTTGATCTAGCTGCACATGAGTGTCTAGAATATAAAGACAGCATTTCAAAAGAGCATAGAAAAGATACTGCAGCGACTGAACAATATCATTTTAATTCTTTTACATTTATTTATTTATCATATATAGAGAGAATGTGTGTGTTCTCAATTTCCATTCATTTTCTTGCTAATTCCATGATTTTGGTTTTCTTTACTGCTGAAAACCATTTTATTGTGTTCCTTTGCCAGATTTTCCCTATCTCTTCACCCCTTTTAATGGACACCTAACCTAGTTCTGCATCGTTGCCATCGGGAATAGTTCAGGAGTAAACGTGGATATGTAGTTTTCTGTGTGGTAGAACTTAGGAATCCTTTGGGGATCTGCCCAGGAATGGTACAGCTGAATCATAGGGTAGTTCTCCTTGTTCTTGTTTTGGTTGTTGTTGTTTCTTAAGAAACTGCCATATGGGACTGGCAAGACTACTCAAGAGGTGAAAGGGTAGGAAGCATTTGCTACCTGATGATGCAAGTTTTACAACCTGAGTTCAATTCCCAGAACCTACATAAAGGTAGAAGTTGAGAGTCAACTCCAGGCTCCTCACATATAGTAAAAATAAATAAATAAAATTTAAATTTAAAAACCCTCCATTCTGTCAGCATTTATTTCATATTCTCGGCTGTGTAGATCATCTGGGATGGATGTACTTTAGGCTACAGGTCTGGGGACCAGTGGCATTTATCAGCATTTTGGAAAGAGTGGGCTCCATAAGGCATATTTTAAAACCTAGCATGAACTGGATGTCAGAACATACCAGGTGGAGATGATTGTCTCTATGAAGATGATGCTTGAAAGGCCTGGGTCAGAGGGAGTCTCTCTCCAATTTCATCTCTAATCTTCTGCATGACTATGCATGAATTACCTATTAGAAGGAAAAGGTCTTACCAAGAAAAGGACTATCAGCATAATATCAAATGAACTGAGCAGCAATAAGTTTTAAAATATTAGTCGAAAGTAAATAAACGTTTGGAAAATGTTACATAAAACAGTTGCTGTTAACATCAAGGAAAACTGAGAAGCAATGATTAATTGTATACACATAATCGTAGGATAATAAATAGGGCCAAATTATTTATAATAAATATATTAGTGATTATTATATATCATAGAATGAGAATGCCGGGTCATAAAAATTGTAACTCATAAACCATGTTTGTGTACAAAATAAACAATAAGCACTTTAATGTTTAAAGCTACACTAAGAAAATAAATACATGTTATCTTTTAACTGGTAGATAGCTAGCAATTTATGCTACAACTCTATGTGTTTGCTTTCACATACAGTAAGCATGGAGAAAACTAAATTGACTAGTTAAGTAACATAAATATCTCATAAGCATTTTGTGGGTATAATACCGAGTAAGAGATGGTATAGTGCACATGTGCTTTCTTATACCTTTTAATTATTTGAGAACTTTATATATTGTATTTTCATCATAACCCTCTTCATATGTCCTTCCAGATAGCCCCATTCCATAACCAACAACTTTATTTGCTCATTTAAAAAAAATCCCAGAGAGGGAGAGCAAGGAAAGAGAGAGCCATTGTGGGGTTAGAGAGAAACCAGGCACTAGAGAAATTCCCAGGAATCCACAAGGATGACCCCAGCTAAGAATCTAAGCAATAGTGGAGAGGATACCTAAACTGCCCTTCCCCTGTAATCAGATTGATGGCTACTATAATTGTCATCGATGAACCTTCATCCAGTAACTGAGTGAAACAGATGCAGAGATCCACAGCTAAGCATTGGGCTAAACTCCTGGAGTCCAGTCATAGAGGAGGAGGTACAATATTATGAGCAAAGAAATGAACATCATAATGGAGATACCAACAGAAACAGCCGACTTGATCTAGTGGAAGTTCACTGATCCCAGACTGACACCTGGGTAAGCAGCATAAGACCGAACTATGTGGGTGACAGATGTGTGACTTGGGTACTAAGCAGTGGAACCAGTATTTCTCTGTAGTGCATGAACTGGCTCTTTGGAGCCCATTCCCTATGGAGGGATTCCGTGCTCAGCCTAGATACAGGGGGGAGGCCTTGGTCTTGTCCCAAGTGCAGTGACAGACTTTTTTGACTCCCCATGGGAGGCCTCATCCTCTCTGAGGAGTGGATGGGGTGTGGGGTGGGGAGAAAGAATGAAAAGTGAGAAGATAGGAGGGAGAGGGAACTGGTATTGGTATGTAAAATAAGATTGTTTTAAACATAAATAAGTAAACCTTTAAATAATAATAAAAAAAATCCATCAAGTCCCATTAGTACTGGCCATTCACTGGAGCCCATTAGACATACCAAGGAACACACCCTTAAAGAAAATTAATTTTCCCTTTCCAAGTAACTATCAATAGCTTCTCAATATCAATAGGTGGAATTTCAAGTCGACCTCACTTTCTATGCTGTGATTTTCAATATGTCCAACATCATGCTGATATTTTGCATGAAACTAATATGCATAAGTTAATAAAATGCCATATGTATGTACACATGCACATGACAGTATTATGAGTCATTCTACATTGTGTCTGGAGGAATATGAAGAAATAGATTTTAAAACATTTTCATTCTCACTTATAAAGACACATTTTAAAATTCAATATGAGGAATTGAAATTATTCTTTCCAGGACATGCCAGCAAAGGAAGCAGGTGGACTAACTTCACCTGAAAGACCCTACAGTCCCCCTCCTCAAAACCCGCAGCTAGCATGCTCCCGGGGGAACGTCCTGTTTGCTTTTAAAAAAAATTCTCTGGATCAGCAGCCAGCCTGCTCCCGTAAGAACATTCCATGTGCTTGAGAGCGCAGGATATCTATGAGATAGAGATAGGAAGACTGCAAGGCAAGATGTCAATAAGATAGGACATCAACAAAGCAGGTTAGCTATAAGATAGGAACAGGATGACTGTTGCCAGGCATCCATGCTGAGAGAGGAAACATTCATGCCCCCACCTCATTCCGATAACCATGCTTTTGCTTCTGTAAACTTGCTTTTTGCTGACACCCATGCTGAGAGAAGAAACCATTCATGCCCCCGCCTCATTCTGGTCGACCGATAACCACGCTTTTGCTTCTGTAAGCTTGCTTTTGCTCTCCCCTATAAGAAGCCCGCCCTCCAGTTGACAGGTGCGCAAGTCTTCCGAGAGATCTTGCCGCCCCCAGGTACCTGTGTCTACTCAATAAACCTCTTGCGACTTGCATCTGTGCGGTCTCGGCCTGTTCCTTGGCGTTGGGGAGGTCTCCTCCCGAAAAAAGGTCCTCATCGAGGGTCTTTCACACCTTCTTCCCCTCTTTTCCTCCAAATTCAATCCCCCAGTCTCAACCCAGTCCTGCAGCAGAATACCTGCTGTGCCCACTTCCTGTCCCCTTCTCCATTGGAACACACAGATCTCCTCCTCCAACCTTCCTCCTCTCTTATCCCATTGTTCCAGCCCCCAGCTCCAGCAGGTATTCCCCAGGAACCCTTCAGGCAAGCGAGCCTGCCAGAGAAGCAAGTACCAGCAAAGGAGATAGGCATGCTTCAGATATTCACTCTCCTTCCTCTTCTCCAAACCCAACCCCCCAGCCTCATCCACAGCTCTGGAGTCAACTATCTGTTTTGGCCTCTCTTCATTCTCTGCCCACATTTCCCAGGGGGTTAGACAGATCCTAGGGGAACACCTTGGTTTCCTCTCTCCTGTGGAACCCCTCACCCCGCTTCTTAACTCATCTCCATTCCTAAGTATCAGTTTCTAATACCTAGACACACATTCAACCCACACCTGACAGGATCCCAGAAGTATCCCCTATCAGGCAACACAGCCACCACAGTCTTCCTAAGAACCAGAGAGGGAAACACAAACCACAGAATAAAGTATCCACCCAACAAAGAGAAGACCAGCTATTGGTGCCTAGAATTACAGTCATCCCAATTCAAGACGCCAAGACACCAGTGTAAAAACAATAATAACAGCCAGGACAATATGTCTCTACACATACCAGCAACATTACTACAGTAGGGCCTGAGAAATGAAACATAGTTGAAGCACAAGACAAAAACCTTAAAATATCTTTTATGGATATGATAGAGGTCCTTAAAGAGGAAATAAACAACCTGAAAGGAAAAAAAAAACCACATGACCATTGTAGGGCAATATTATACAGGCCATATATTTCTGCATTGTATTGGCAGCCAGGCGCTCAAGCCACTGTCGCAACTGAGGTGGTCATAAAAGCACTTAGAGACTGGCTGCCACCTGGTCAGGATATGCTGATATTGTTCTGCTCCCTTCTTTGTAATTATGGGAATCACCTGGGAAGAGTTGTTAATTCAAACTAGTAGCAGAGCTGAGGACCTGACTTTAGCCCTGCTACTCTGGAAACAGAATGCTAATGAATTTCCCCCTCAGTTTACCTTTGGAGATAAAAGCTCTTTGGAGAATAAAAGCTGGTGATCTTCAGGATTTGAATGCACCCTGAGACTCCCTTCCGATATTGCTGTGTGAACTGTGTCTCAATTATTCCCGAGCCTACACGCCTGTCCAGAGAGAAAGTTTATGTTGTGGTTGGACACCCACAGACTGTCTAAAGTGAAAAGACTTCATTTTTTTTTTTAGGGATTCTTTTTTTTTTAATTTATTTATTTATTAAGGATTTCTGCCTCGTCCCCACAACCGCTTCCCATTTCCCTCCCCCTCCCCCGATCAAGTCCCCCCCCCCTCATCTGCTCGAAGAGCAATCAGGGTTCCCTGACCTGTGGGAAGCCCAAGGACTGCCCACCTCTATCCAGGTCTCGTAAGGTGAGCATTCAAACTGCCTAGGCTCCCACAAAGCCAGTACGTGCAGTAGGAAGACTTCATTTTTTATTACTTTATAAATAATACCATTCAAAATTTCCACTTCCTCCCCTCCTCCCATTTCCCTCCCGCTCCCCCACTCACCCTCTCCTCTCCCACTCAAGTCCTGGGGGAAGGCGGGGTATCCTGCCCTTTTGGAAGTCCAAGGCCCTCCCCCCTTCATCCCTCCATCCAGGTTTAGGAAGGGATGCATCCAAATAGAGTAGGATCCCAAAAAGCCAGTACATGCAGTAGAGGCAAATCCCAGTGCCATTATCATTGGCTTCTCAGTCTGCCCCAATTGTCAGCCACATTCAGAGGGTCCAGTTTGATCCCATGCTCATTCAGTCCCAGTCCAGCTGGCTTTGGTGAGCTCCCATTAGATCAGGCACACTGTCTCAGTGGGTGGATGCACCCCTCAGCAGTCTGACTTCCTTGCTCATATTCTCCCTCCTTCTGCTCTTCAACTGGACCTTGGCAGCTCAATCCAGTGCTCCAATGTGGGTCTCTGTCTCTATCTCCATCTGTCTCCAGATGAAGGTTCTATGGCGATATTCAAGATAGTCATCAGCCTGACTATAGGACAAGGCCAGTTCAGGCACCCTCTCTTCCACTGCCCAGAGTCCAGCTGGGGACATCCCTGTGGACACCAGGGAACCCCTCTAGAGCCAAGCTTCTTGCTAACCCCAAAATGGCTCCCTTAATTAAGATATCTTCTTCCCTGCTTCCATATCCATCCTCCTCCATCTCAACCATCCCATTCCCCCAAGCTCTCCCAAACCCTCCCCTTCTCCCTTCTCTCTCCCCATCTCCCCTTCCCCCCACCCACCCCCACCCCCATGCTCCCAACTTTTGCCTGGCTATCTTGTCTGTTTTCAATTTCCAGGAGGATCTATATATGTCTTTCTTTGGGTTCACTTTATTACTTAGCTTTTCTAGAATCACTAACTATATAGGCTCAATGTCCTTTGTTTATGGCTAGAATCCACTAATAAGTGAATACATACCATATTCATATTTTTGGGTCTGGATAATCTCACTCAGGGTAGTGTTTTCTATTTCCATCCATTTGCATGCAAAATTCAAAATGTCATTATTTTTAACGCTGAGTAGTACTCCAATGTATAGATGCGCCACACTTTCTTTATCAATTCTTCCATTGAGGGGCATCTCGGTTGTTTCCAGGTTCTGGTTATTACAAATAATGCTGCTATGAACATAGTTGAACAAATGCTTTTGTAATATGATTGGGCATCTCTTGGGTATTTTCCCAAGAGTGGTATTGCTGGGTCCTGAGGTAGGTTGACTCCCAATTTTCCTTATATCTTAAATTAATCCATTCCTATTATTTTATATTTTACCATGAGGCTTGTGGTTTACTGGTACTGGCATGCAGACATGCTTCTCCTCCAGCAACTGCATGGCATTCATTGACTCCACCTACTCTCTCCTCCTCTGTCTACTTGGAATTCATGCCTTGTCCTATTCTGCACTGCAATAGGCCCAAAGAAGCTTCTTAATTAACCAATGATATTCACAACCTACAGAGCAGAATCCTACATCATAGGACTTTGGCAGGCAGAGAGAATAAATAGGAGGAGAAAAAGGGAGAAAAGGAAGATGGAGCAATAAATCAAGGAGTGTAAAAAGAAGGGGCCAGCCACCTAGCCAGACACAGAATAAGAAGGAAAGAGGAGGTATACAAGAATATAGAAAAATAAAAACCCAGAGGCAAAAGATAGATGGGATAAATTATTAAACACTGGCTAAAAACAAGCCAGCTAATTCCAGGCATTCATAAATAAGAATAATATCATATGTATTTATTTGAGAGCTGGTTGGCAGGTCCCCAAACTAGCAAAAGAGAAAAACAATCAAAAACATTGGAGGGTATTTAAAAAAGGCAGGGATGGAGATATCTCAGTGATAATGTGCATGCCTTGCAAGCAAAAGATTTTAGTTCAATCCCCATCAACCATGTTAATAATATGGGTGCAGCAGCATGTACCAAGAAGTAGCCAGATAGTCAGAAAGATTCCTGGAGCTTGTGGGCCAGCCAGTTTAGCCAAATCAACAAACTTCAGGTTCAGTGAGAAAACCTGCCTATAATCATAAATCATAAAATAATGTAAAGACCAATTGAGATAGATACTGATTATTAACCTCTGACCTCCACACAATTCACCCATGTGTGCACCCAAGTATAAACACACACATACACACACAATACACATCAATGGATTCTATAGGATGGGAGCCAACTTTTAGACAAAGGAAAACCTCATTTAAAAACCTAAATATCATTACAAAGTCTGAGAAACCTAAACCAAAACTTGTTTAGTAAAAGTATTCTAAGTACTACTTTATAGAGAAAAAGCATGTGATCCATTTTCTAACCCCAGTCAGTCCTTAATACAACACTACCTCTATATGACTAATATCTGCATAAAATAATTAATTACATCTATCAGAGGCCTGTTTATGCTGATTCTATTTTTTGTTAATCTTTCATGCTGATTTATGAATTTTATCCTAAATTTCCAATTTATAATCTGTTAAATTTTTAAATTTTGTATTGTGTGTCCCTGAGTTTATTTTCTTCATAAAAAAAATCGAGGCACTTTTGTATGTATGCATGATACTTATGGTAATAAAATTTAAATACTTACTCCATTTTGATTTGATGAATTAGATTTTAAGCATTTTTCTCAAACTTGCAACTATTTTTTTTTATTTAGATCACTCATTGTTGGGATGCTCTCTTGTACACTGCAGAAAACTGAGTAGAGTCCTTGACATTTATGGACGGTATAGCAGCAGTACCTCCACGTACAACCAAAATTCCCTAGACATATCAGAAAACGTGTGGGTGGCAAGATCACAATTTCAGTCTCTTGTATCTTCCCATGCTGTTGAATCTTCATGGTTGCCTTAAAGATTCAGTCTTTGCCATTAGATGCTTCCAAGAAAATAACCTGTCAAAGACATACTGATTTTGGAATTATATCTTAAATTTCACGATTGTCATTTGTTAAATCTTAAAACATTATATCATGTGTCCCTGAGTTTATTTCCATGAAATTCAGAATTCCAAGTTCACTTTCAACCAACTGCATATTGCTTTTGTAGCATCAGGAAGTCATAAAAACTTAAATTGAACCATTGTAACTTGGGAATTGTTTGCATAAAACAATTCCACAAACATTCATATGCCAAAGTATTAGACAAACTAGCAACTTTCAAAGCAACAGAACATTTAACAAACATATAAGAAGTAAACAGCTTGAAATAGTAACAATAAAAATCCCTACAGTGAAGACCTCAAGCTCTCTTTGGTGGTGAATTATTCCAAATATTTGAATAAAAATCAATGTCAATTCTTCACAAATTCTTCCCTTCCAAATAGAAAGATCATTTCACAATCCATTCTATGAAGTTCTGATGTTAATATAAGACAAATATATTATTATAAGAAAAGACAGAGAATAAAAGGAAAGGGAAACTGCAGAACTATTTTCCAAATGAATATAGGATCAAAAATCCAAACAAAATATATTAAAGTAAATCCATGAGCATATAAAGGGATTATATCACAGGATCAAATGTCATATATCCCTGGATTGAAAGCTTAGGCTATTATATTGTGATGTTTCTTCTTGTTTGGGTTGAGGGATGACTAGGAAGTTAATAAAGTACACATCTCAGAATGTCTATGAAGGTGCTTCCACAGTTGGTTATCATGAGGGCTCTGACCTAATAAGCATATTCAAAAATGTGAATGCCACACTGGGAGGCAAAACAATTGTGAAATGTAGGATACCCAGTTGGAGTGTATCTTGGCACAGCCACCTCTTATGCTCTCTTTGCTTCCTGACCACCAGGAGGGGAGTAACTCTACTCTGTCACACCTTTATTCCACAACATTCTGATTCATGGCACCACAGCCTGACACAGGGCAGCAGTCGATCATGTGTTGTGTTAGGAGCAGCGGGCTACTTTCCCAGCACCCGGCCGCCCGCACAGCTAGCTTTACCTGAAATAATTACACGGAAACTGTATTCTTTTAAACACTGCCTGACCCATTAGTTCCAGTTTCTTATTGGCTAGCTCATACATATCGATCTAACCCATTTCTAATAATCTGTGTAGCTCCACAAGCTGGCTTACCAGGAAAGATCTTAACCTGTGTCTGTCTGGAATGGGAGAATCATGGCGACGCACTGACTCAGCTTCTTTCTCCCAGAATTCTGTTCTGTTTACTCCACCCACCTATGTTTTAACCTATGAGGGCCAAGCAGTTTCTTTATTGCTTAACCAATGAAATCAACAGATAGAAAGATGACCCTCCTCCATCAATCATGGACCAAAATTTCCAAGAAATAAGAAATGAAATGACTTTTTTCCCTTTTATTTTAAGGTGTTTGTGTGAGGTATTTTCTCATGCTCATAAAAGGCTAATGTACATCTTAAAATCAATTTAATATGTGATATTAATGACTAAAAACCCAACATGATCATTTTCACAGACCCAGATAAAGCAGCTGAGAAAAAACTAACAATTTTTATAATTGAAAAAATAAATGAAATAGGAACATCCTCTCAAGGCAATGAAGTAGTATTTACATAACACTGACAGTTAAATCATACTTAATGATGAAATACTGAACAGCTTCTCTGTTAGTTCAGGACAAACATAAAGAATGCCTGCTCATGACACTTCTACCCAAGCTTATGCTGGAGATCCTGAATAGAGCAATTAAATGAAGAAAATAAATCAAAAGCGTTCACACAGGGAAAAGATGCAGAAGACTATATCTATTAGCAGAGGATATGATTTGTGTAAAGAAAATCCTAGTGAATCCACAAAGATATCTATTAAAGCTAAGAAGTGAATTCGGTAAGATTTCAAGATTGATGATCACTATGTAGAAATCATTTAGGTGTGTTCCCATATATTAGTAGTAAATAATACAAAAGAGAAAGGAAGAAAACAATCTCATGGACAATTGCACCCAAAAGGATAAAATACTTAGGAATAAATTTAACAAAAGAAATACAAGACTTACACATTGAAAACTCCAAAATGATGTACAAGGGAGTGACCTCTGAGGCAGCAGGCCTGAGCCAGCGATCTCCATGGGACCAGGCCCAGGCCAGTGACCTCCACTGGACTAGTCCCAAGCCAGCAGCTTCCACAGGAGCAGGCCCAAGATAGTGACCTTCACGAAAGCAGGCCCAAGCAAGCAACCTCTGTGAGAGCACACCTGAATGACCACTGGGACTGCAGAGTGACCTCCAGAAGAACTGAACAACCTCCAGAAACACTGAGTGACCTCCAGGATAACTGGAACCATGGCCACGACTCTACTACCATCAGGAGCAACCAGCTAAGCCTTGGCAAATCCCAAAAAAGGGGAAAAAACACACACAATAACATCACCAACAATGAAAACTAAAATAAGAGAAACTAGCAATCACTGGTCAATAATATCCCTTTATATAAATGGACTCAACTCACCTATAAAAAGACACAGGCTAGCATATTGGATACAAAGACAGAATTCATCCTTCTGCTGCATACAAGAAACATATCTCAACCTCAAAGACAGACGTCAGCTCAGAGTAAAGGGTTCGTAAAATTTTCCAATCAAATGGACCTAAGAAACAAGATGGTGTAGCTAACATAATATCTAACAAAATAGACTTCAAACTAAAATCAATCAAAAGAGATAAAGAAGGACATTTCACATTTGTCACAGAAAAAATCCATCAAAGGAAATCTCAATACTGAACATCTATGCTCCAAATACAAGGGCACCCTCATATGTAAAAGAAACACTACTAAAGCTTAAATCACACATTAAATCCTACACACTAATAGTGAGAGAGTTCAACACCCCACTCTTACACTGATCAGGTCTGCAAGACAGAACAGTAACAGAGAAATAAGGGAACTAACAGATGTTATGATTCAAATGGACTTAACAGACATCTATAGAACATTCAATCCAAACATAAAATAATATACCTTCTTCTCAGTACCTTATGGAACCTTCTCAAAAATTGACCACATACTCAGTAACAAAACAAACCTCAACAAATACAAAAAAAATTGGAATACCCCAATGTACCTTATCAGATCACCATGGTATAAAACTAGAAGTCAACAGCAATATTAATCCCCCTAAACCCACAAACACATGGAGATTAAACAATGCTCACCTGAATCACCAATGAATCAAAGAAGAAATTAAAGACTTCCTAAAATTCAATGAAAATGACCATAAAACATACTCAAATTTTTGGGACACAATGAAAGTAGTGTTAAGAGGAAAATTTATAGCACTAAATGCCTACATAAAGAAGCAACTAAATCCCACACTGGTGAGTTAACAGAACAACTGAAAACTCTAGAACAAAAAGAAGCAAACTAACCCAAGAGGACTAGACAGCAGGAAATAATCAAATTGAGAGCTGAAATCAACAAAATAGAAACAAAGAAAACAATACAAAGAATAAATGAGACAAAGAGTTGGTTCTTCAAGAAAATCAACAAAATAGATAAACCTTTATCCAAACTAACCAAAAGACAGAGAGAGAATATCCAAATTAACAAAATCAAAAATGAAAAGGGGGACATAACAAAAGACATGGAAGAAATTCAGAGAATTATCAGACCATTCTATGAAAATCTGTGCTCCACAAAATTGGAAAACTTAAAGAAAATGGACAATTTTCTGAAAAAATAGCACTTACCAAAATTAAATCAAGAACAGATAAGCAAATTAAATATACTAATAACTACTAAATAAATTAACAGTTATCAAAAGTCTCCAAACTAGAAAAAGCCCGGGTTTCAGCGCAGAACTCTGCAAAAATATCAAAGAAGAACTAATACCAATATGCTTCAAATTCGTTCACACAATAGAAACAGAAGGAACATTATCAAATAAAATACTTTTTATGAGGCTATAATTACCCTGATACCCAAACCACACAAAGACATTAATAAAAAAAGAATTAAAGAACAATCTCACTAATGAACATTGATGCAAAAATACTTAATATAGTACTGGCAAACAGAATCCAAGAACACATCAGAAAAATCATCCACCGTGACCAAGTAGGTTTCATCCCAGAGATGCAGGGATGGTTCAACATACAAAAATCTGTCAATGAAATTCACAAACTGAAAATGATATAATGATATAAACAAACTGAAAAATAGAAAACACATGATTATTGATGGAGGAAGGTCATTGGTTAAATAAAAAGAAACTGCTTGGCCCTCATTGGTTAGAAGATAGGTGGGAGGAGTAAACAGAACAGAACGCTGGGAGGAAGAGGAAGTGAGCTCAGACTCCACAGCTCTCCTCTCGGGAGCAGACTCCTCAGAGAGACACCATGTTGCCCGCTCCCGGGCAGACACACGCGTTGAAGCTCCGACCCAGGATGGACATAGGCTAGAATCTTCCCGGTAAGACCGGTGCTCACAGATTATTAGAGATGGGTTGATCTGGATATCAGAATTAGCCAGTAAGGGCTAGAGCTAATGGGCCAAGCAGTGATTAAAAGAATACAGTGTCCGTGTAATTATTTCGGGGCATAAGCTAGCCGAGCAGGCGGCCAGGGTGCTGCGAACACAGCCCCACCGCCCTTATTACTACAGATTATCTCATTAGACACTGCAAAAGCCTACGACAAAATACAACATCCCTTCATGATAAAAGTCTTGGAGAGAGCAGGGATACAAGGAACATACCTAAACATAATAAAGGCAATATACAGTAAGTCAACAGTCAACATCAAACTAAATGGAAACTCAAATCAATCCCACTGAAATCAGGAACAAGCAAGGTTGTCCACTCTCTCCATGTCTATTTAGTATAGTACTTGAGGTTCTACCCAGATCAATAAGACAACAAAAGGAGATCAAGAGGATACAAATAGAAAAAGAAGTAAAACTCTCACTATTTCTTGATGATATGTTAGTTTATGTAAGTGACCTCAAAATTCTACCAAGAAACTTCTACAACTCATAAACACCTTCAGTAATGTAGCAGGATACAAGATTAACTCAAAAATATCAGTAGCCCTTCTTTATACAGATGATAAATGGACTGAGAAAGAAATCAGAGAAACATCACCCTTCACAATAGCCAAAAATTACATAAAATATATTGAAGTAACTCTAACCAAATAAGTGGAAGACCCGTATGACAAAACCTTTAAATCTTTGAAGAAAGAAATTAAAGAAGACACCAGAAAATGGAAAGATCTCCCATGCTCTTGAAAAAGTAGAACTAACATATTAAAAATGGCAATCATACCAAAACTAATCTACAGATTCAATGCAATACCCATCAAAATCCCACAAATTTCTTCACAGACCTCGAAAGAACAACGCTCAACTTAATATAGAAAAACAAAAACCCCAGGATTTTTGATTATTTAGCCAAAACAATGCTGTACAATATAGGAACTTCCGGAGGCATCACAATCCCTGACTTCAAACTCTACTACAGAGCTACAGTACTGAAAACAGCCTGGTATTGGCATAAAAACAGACAGAAGGACCAATGGAACCAAATAAAAAACCTGAATATCAATCCACACACCTACAAATGCCTGATTTTTGACAAAGAAGCAAAAAATATAAAATATAAGAATAATATAAAATATAAGAATATTCAATAAATGGTGCTGGACATCAACATGTAAAAGAATGAAAATAGATCCGTATCTATCACCATGCACAAAACTCAAGTCCAAAATGGATCAAAGACCTCAACATAAAGCCAGCCACACTAAACCTCACAGATGTGGGAAGTACACTTGAACACATTAGCACAGGAGACCACTTCCTAAATATAACCCCAGTAGCACGGACACTGAGAGAAATAATTAATAAATGGGACCTGCTGAAATTGAGAAGCTTCTGCAAAGCAAAGGACATGGTCAATAAAACAAAATAGCAAGGACCACCCACCTCCATCCAGGTCTAGTAAGGTGAGCTTCCAAACTGCCTAGGCTCCCACAAAGCCAGTATGTGCAGTAGGATCAAAACCCATTGCCATTGTTCTTGAGTTCTCAGTAGTCCTCATTGTCCGCTATGTTCAGCGAGTCCGGTTTTATCCCAGGCTTTTTCAGACCCAGGCCAGCTGGCCTTGGTGAGTTCCCAATAGAACATCCCCATTGCCTCAGTGTGTGGGTGCACCCCTCGCGGTCCTGAGTTCCTTGCTCGTGCTCTCTCTCCTTCTGCTCCTGATTTGGACCTTGAGATTTCAGTCTGGTGCTCCAATGTGGGTCTCTGCCTCTGTCTCCTTTCACCGCCTGATGAAGGTTAATATTCAGGAGGATGCCTATATGTTTTTCTTTGGGTTCACCTTTTTTTTTGTTTTGTTTTGTTTATTTTATTTTATTTTTAGTTGTTGCAAAAAAAAAAAACAAAATTTCCCATTTCCCTCCACCTCCTCTCACATATCGTCCCCTCCCCCCACTTCCCTCCCCCTCTTCCCCTCCCCCCCACTCCATTCCCCCTCCCTCTCGAGAATGAAGAGCAGTCCAGATTCCCTGCCCTGCGGGAAGTCCAAGGTCCTCCCACTTCTATCCAGGACCAGGAAGGTGAGCATCCAAACAGGCTAGGCTCCCACAAAGCCAGTTTATGTATTAGGATCGAAACCTAGTGCCATTGTCCTTGGCTTCTCATCAGCCTTCATTGTCCGCCACGTTTAGAAAATCCGGTTTCATCCCATGCTTATTCAGTCCCAGTCCCACTGGCCTTGGTGAGCTCCCAATAGATCAGTTCCACTGTCGGGTGGGTGCACCCCTCGTGGTCCTGACTTCCTTGCTCATGTTTTCCCTCCTTCTGCTCCTCATTTGGATCTTAAGAGCTCAGTCCAGTACTCCAATTTGGGTCTCTGTCTCTATCTCGATCCATCGCCAGATGAAGGTTCTAAGGTGATATGCAAGAGAATGAGGGGAGCTTGGGGGAATGGGATGGTTGGGATAAAGGAAGGGTGGACACGGGAGCAGAGAAATATATACCTAATTAAGGGAGCCATCTTAGGGTTGGCAAGAGACTAGACTCTAGAGGGGCTCACAGGTGTCCAGGGAGATGTCCCCAGCTAGTACCTTGAGCGACTGAGGAGAGGGAACCTGAAATGACCTTATCCTATAGCCATAATGGGTTCACCTTCTTATTTAGCTTCTCTAGGATCACGAATTATAGGCTCAATGTCCTTTATTTATGGCTAGAAACCAAATATGAGTGAGTACATCCCATGTTCCTCTTTTTGGATCTGGCTTACCTCACTCAGGATAGTGTTTTCTATTTCTGTCATTTGTATGCAAAATTCAAGAAGTCGTTGTTTTTTACTGCTGAGTAGTACTCTAATGTGTATATATTCCTTGGACTTCCCACAGGGCAGGGAACCCTGATTGCTCTTTGGGCTGACGAGAGAGGGGGACTTGATCGGGGGAGGGGGAGGGAAATGGGAGGTGGTGGCGGGGAGGAGGCAGAAATCTTTAATAAAAAAATAAATAAAGCAAACTTACCACTTAATAGTATGCAAATTTGTCAATTTTTGTAATTGTAATTTTTGTAAAAGTTCAGTATTTTTCTTCTGGTACAATTTACTCTGTTTGCACTACTCCTAACACAACTGTTATTTTTATTTGACTAATTAGGCAATTTTCCAACAGGGGTGTCTATGTTACCTAATATATATGTTAATGCATGTATTAATAAAATAGTCTTTTTAAAGTGTATTTAAAAAAAAAACAAAATAGCAGCCTACAGAATGGGAAAAGTATCTTCACCAACCCCACATCCGACAGAGAGCTGATCTCCAAAATATACAAAGAACTCAAGAAATTGCTCATCAAAAGAACAAATAATCCAATTAAAAAATGTGGTACAGACCTAAACAGAGAACACTCAACAGAGGAATCTAAAATGGCTGAAAGAAACTTAAGGAAATGCTCAACATCCTTATCCATCAGAAAAATGCAAATTAAAGCAACTCTGAGATTCCATCTTATACCTGTAAGAATGGCCAAGATCAAAAACACTGATGACAGCTTATGCTGGAGAGGATGTGGGGTAAAGAGAACACTCCTCCATGGCTGGTGGGAATGTAAACTGGTAAAGCCACTTTGGAAATCAGTATGGCAGTTTCTCAGAAAATTAGGAAACAGCCTACCACTTTTGAGTATATACTTAAAGGATTCTGAATCATACCACAAGGATATTTGCTCAACTATGTTCATAATAACATTATCTGTTGTAGCCAGAACCTGGAAACAACATAAATGCCCTTTGCCCAAAGAGTGGATGAAGAAGATGTGGTACCTTTATACAATGGAGTACTACAAAAAGGAAAAAAATAATGACATGTTGAAATTTGTGAAAAAATGTATGGGTCTAGAAAACATCATACTGAGTGAGAGAACCAAGAGTCATAAAGACAAATATCATATGTACTCACTCATAAGTGGCTTTTAGACATAAAGCAAAGAAAAACCAACCTACAATTCACAATTCACAACCTCAGAGAACCTAGACAACAATGAGGACCCTAAGAGAGACATACATGGTTCTAATCTACATGGGAAGTAGAAAAAGTCAAGATCTTCTGAGTAATTTGGGAGTGTGGGGAATCATGGGAGAGGGTAGAAGGGGAGGGGGAGGAAGGGAGGTGAGAAGAGAAAAATATATAGCAATATAGAGCTCAATAAAAACAAAATTAAAGAGAAAGAGAGAGAGAGGGAGGTAGAGAGAGAGAGAGAACTATAAAACATCAGTGAAAGAATTTAAAGAGCTCAACGTTTAAAAGCACTTGCTATTCTTTCAGAGGACTCTAGATTGTTCCCAGAACTCACTTGAGAGTTCACAACCATCTGTAACTCCAGTTCCCAGGGCTCTGACATCTTCTTCTGGCCTCCATGGATTCACATGTGTATGTATTCTTTCTCTGACTTTTTCATATAAATTATCCACCTTTTATATTTCCTTTTTGTCTTTTGATTTGCTTGCTTTAATACCAAGACTCTATTTGTTTATTCTACAAATCATGCACTGATGCTGGAGCCATGCTTCAATTAGAAAATAGCTTGCCTAGAATGCACAAAGACCTGGCTTCAATTCCCAGTACCACATAAAATGTAGATAGAAGACTAGAGAGATAGCTCAGGAGTTAAGAGTCCTCGTTGCTCTTGCAGAGGACCCAGGTTCGGTTCCCGGCACCCACAAGGTAGCTTACAGCTATCTATAACTCCAGCTCCAAGGCCTCTACAACTTTCTTCCAATCTCCATGGGCAACAGTTATGCACATGGTGCAAGGCATTGAAGCAAGCATAACACTCTTACATATAAAATAAATAAATATTTTAAAACTGTTCTTCCAGCACTCAGAAGGTGAGGCAGGAAGTTCCGAAGTTCAGGGTCACCTTGGCTATTTCACAAGTTTGAAGTTTACATGTGCTAAAGGCACTGTTTCAAAACAAAAGCATTCATTTAAGTAACACTTTGATTAATTTTATTTGTAATGTGTTTCGTCTCAAAACGATCTGGAGTGTTCACACAAAATCAAATAATTTTTCAGTTGGAAAATAGTTTTATAAATACTTAGACATAAACTGTTTATTTACAAAAATATGAAAAGTCCTCAGGCTTCCTTAAACTAATTGTGAACTACCTTCAGATTTTTTGTGAAAACAAACCCCTTATCTTCTTTAAATATGAACTGAATAGTCCCCACAATTTTATAGCCATTTTGAGATTTAGCATCCCCTTTATTTATATAAAGCAATTCCTTATTTTCCCATCATTAATTAAACATACATACTGACATATTTTACCAATTTATTTGCTCACTGTTTTTTCACACATCCGAAGCATTGCCTGGCGTTCACTCCTCTTCTGGAGAGCATGCATAATTCAGTATTTCTTTCAACTCAGGTCTATGATTCACACCATTCAGCCTTTGTAAGTTGTAAAATATTTGTATTTTACTTCACTCTTGAATAAGAATTATATGCACATAAATTTCTATCTTGAATATATTGCTCCATTGTCTCCTTGCAACTATTGCTAATGAAAAGCCTGCTCTCTTCCTAATTATTCTCTTCTATCTGTCTTTTCTACTTGGTAGCTCTGTAAATATTTTCTCTCTATGCCTGCTGCTCTTCATTTGCACTGCAGTATTGTCTAGTGATGGGGATCCTTTGATTTATCCTGCTCAGTCTCAAAGTGTGCTTTGCTCTGAAGATTCATGCCTGTCATCAGTTATAGGAAAAGTTTATAACAGTCTCCTTAAATATCACTGACAGTTTTCCCTTATAGAATGCACATTGTATCTAAGCATTGCTACTGTTCAAATTGAAAGTCTTGCTAAGTAGCAAAGGCTAAGCTTCAGCTCCCAATCTTCCTGCCTCAGCTGCCAGGATACCAGTGCTATAGGAATTCACAACCTCACCCAGAAACTTGTGTGTTTTTTAACCTATCTCCATGGTAACTTTTCTAGTTGATATTACTTGTCTCTGTGTTGTATTTTGGATGAATTCTTCAAGTGTAGTTTTTAAATTATAAATTCTCTATTCAAATGTGTTTAGTTTTTTTTTTTATCTACTGAGTTTTGGAGCTGGTGTGGTAGCTCCACAGTTAAGAGATCTTGTAGAGGACTCAGGCCAATTTCCAGCACCCACATGGCAGCTCCATAATTCTCGATCCAGGGAATTTTCTGACCTCTGAGGACATCGCAAGCACAAGCATGCAGTGCACAGATATACATGCAGGCAAAGCACCCATACACACAAAATAAAATAAATAAATTTTTAGCTTTTGAGTATTTCCAGTAATTATATTTTCATTATGTTTTGTTTTAGCATCCAACTTGCCCTTATTCTTTTATAATTTCTTGTTCTCATGAAAATTTACTTTTTCAGTCTGTCATAGCTATACTGATGCTATACGATGCAATCCTTGTAAGATTTAAGCAAAGTGTTTTATTTCCGTCTTGAGTGAATTTGTTTTCTCTCATTGGAGATTTGCCAACTGTTTTCCTTGTTTGGTACACAGCTTTCCCACCGTCTTTGGTAGTGTGTGGGTGCGTGCCTCCATGTGTGCATGTGTGCTTCTGTGTGTGTGTGCGCGCGTGCGTGTGTGTGTGTGTACAGAAGTCAGAGGTCAACCTCTGAGACTGATCTCCAAGCAGCAGTTTATTTTGTTTTTTAGATAGGGCCTCTCACTCGTCTTCATCATGCCAAGCAGGCGATACTCACCATTTAAAGAGTCCCAGGGAAGTGTATGGCTTCTGTCTACTGTGGGTTCTTGGGTTGGAACTCAGCTCCTTATATTTCCATGGCAAGCACCTTCCCAGCTGAGATCTCTCCTCAACCCCACATCTTGAGAGCATTTTCTCTTCTCCTATAGCCTCTTCTACTTTTCCAGCATGTTTTTTTTGTTGTTGTTGTTTTATTTGGGGAGCTGAAATTATCTTGCCTCAGCTTTCAAGTAACTAGGACTACAGATGTGCTGGCCAACATGTTTTCAATACTTTAAGAAGTGGGTGATGGTATAGAACCAGGCCCAGCCTTATGATCATCTCAGATTTACAGCTCTGGACACTAAGCATGTGGTCTCTTGGTCTCCATTCTGGTTTAAAGCTGCCTATGTCCCCTCAACCCTCCGAGGGCCAGCCATGAAGCAGAACTCATGAGTACAGATCATGAGGCACAGCGCATGAGGCAGGGCCCCGGGTGCTGCCTTTCATCTTCCTGCTTTGTCGCCTTTAGAGATGAATCGTGCAGGAGAGAGCACTTGCCACCTATTTTTCAAAACTGGCTGAGTTTTGTGGTGCTGCATCACCTAGGTACTGCTCAGCAGGCATAGTGGGGCTTCTGCAAAGATGGTGAAGCAGGCGGTCTATCCAGCAGGGGCCTAGGAAGCTGGCTTTTAAAGCCCAAGACAGAATTCTGCTTGAAAATGACTCTAATTGATTTTAAGTATGGCTCTTTGGGCACAGATTGTACAGAAAGAGTTTTGACTCTTTCTGCCCCCTTTTGTGGACTAGTAGAATATCCATTTAAGTATGTAAAGATGTGTTGCATTTACTTAACTATGTAAAGATATGCTGCTGTTTTACCTTGCCTGCCTAAGACACCTAATTGGTCTAATAAAAAGCTGAACAGCCAATAGCTAGGCAGAGGAGGGGTAGACAGAGCTGGCAGGCAGAGAGAAAAGGGCAGCCAGCCAGTCAGCTGGGGTCCAGCCAGTCAGACATGAAGGAAGCAGAAAAGCAGGGTAGATTGTACAGAGATGAGGTAAACAAGCCTAAAACAGCACAGAGATGAAAAGAAATGGGTTCATTTTAGAAAAAAAAAAACTAGCTAGAAACAAGCCTAAGCTAAGGCCAAGCATTATTATTAAGTCTCTGTGTCATGATTTGGGGGCTGGCGGTCCAACAAAATCAGCTACAGCACCCCCCACACACACACACTCACACCACTTTGGTAAGGGACTAGATCAAATGTTCAATTAATGAATGTACTTTTAAGAATATAAGAAAATATTGCAAGGACCCAAAGAAGGAGCAGAGCTAGGGATGGGCAAGGAGAGTAGAAGTGCAAAAGAAAGTAGGAGGGGCAGGGAAAGGAAGCTGATAGGGAAAATGAGGTAGGGGATAAAGATGGGAAGCCAGGGTACGAGAAGACAGAAGCGGACAGAGATAGGGATGGGGGCCAAAAAGTCACAGGTAAAACGTAAGAGACAGTCAAACGCACTGAAAACAAAAAAGAGAAAAACTTGCTAAATTACCATCACTATGTTCAAATGGGTCCATTTTTTTGCTTTCCAATATGAAAACAAAGGCCATAACTGTATGTGTAGATACAGTCCATTGCTAAGTTCGGTGAGGGGAGAACCCAGAAGGGAGGAAGTAGTGATGTCCCTATCACTAAATGATTAATGTGTCTATCACTGGAGTGACCCTTCCAAACTTTAATGGGAAGGCTGTTCTCCCCTAGCTCGTTGCCTGGCACCGATAGGGAGCACTCCCACCACCTCTGGTCACTTCTACGAGCCAGGTTGATTCGATAGTCTCTTCAATATCGCATCCATCCACGGCTTTATAATAGTTTTTAACCTGAGTAGCACTAATTGCCTTTCGGCTGAGAGCATGTGGAAGGTATTGATTGATGACCCTGCCGTCAGCAGCAGCCAGAGGAGTCTTAGCTGGTGCTCACGTTCCTCCTGGCCAGCATAGCAGGTGGAGGTTATTTGAGACCAGTGACTGAGGGGCTGGGGAGAGAGAGTGTGAGCCCTCATCTGCAAACTATAAGTTAGGTTAATAGTATGAACCACAAAGATTAACCCCATATTCATTTTTCTCTTGGAAAAAAATTCAGTAGGCTATCAGTATGAGGCCAAATATTTACTCTTCTCCAAGAGTGCTTCCGTTTAAGAAGACTGTGGAAACTACAAGTAGTTGATTTGGCAAGTGCTGATAACACAGGTCAGGGAGTGGAAAGATATGAAAAGGGCAAGAAGGCAGAAGATAAAGGAAACTTTATCAAGCAAGCTCCACTGTGGGCAATGACTGCCTAACCCTAGGAAATAGTAGAAACAACACAAGCCTGAGAGATATGCGAGGCTCCTATAGCACTTGCCCAAAGACCACAGTAGAACCGGTAAGGTTCGCTTCAAAGACCACAGTGGATCAGAAAACCCCATCCTATTCATTGATTCATAATACTGAGTGTTAAAAACCTACTTGTAATACTGGGTTTTGCTTTGGTCAACTCCATCATTAAAATCAAACCACTTTAGTCAATTTTGCATATCCTTGAACTACTAAAATGTTTTATACATATATATAATTTCAAACAAGAACAATAAAGAGTTAGCATCTCTTAGAAAAATAGATCCATTATGATGGCATGAGAAGCACAGAGCATGATTGAAGAGGTCAGCAAAAATGCATGAGTTCCTTACTTCTAAAAAAATGTATAACTAGCATTATAAAGGATGTGTGTTTTCTAAAATTTCTTCAACCACTGTGATCTTACTATGTTAATATACAATGCAATATAATAGCGGTCTACTCGCAGTTATTTAGGTATGTGAAGCTAAATGAGCCAATACTAAAAATAAACAGGAGCACTTTCTTGAAGACCTTACATGTCTGTATCCTACAACACACATTGCCATTCTATATTGTGGGTTCACTTTTTCATGAGTGCAAAGCCAATAAACACGGCTAAGGAGATAAAGGATGGACTTAAGCAAAGAGTAGTTGATGCTGAGCCACATACAAGTAAGTATGGTTGGAAAACGTAGATTTAGGCTTGCTCAGTAGAATGTTCACTGTGGAGTGTTTAAATAAATATTAAATAGTCACAGAACACAATGTTTCATCCATCAAGGCACTGTTCCATATATGTCAGTGTGAACATAAGTTAGGGAGCTAACAGAAAAATGAGGAAATTTTGTAGTAAGTCCCTAGAGGTTATGTGATAGCATTCTTAGGTTGGTGAACTTTTGTGGTATGCTAAGAATGTGTTCTAGAGGTTTTGTCTGATAGTCACAAGGATGCCAGGTATAAGAGTGATGTCTCAATGAGTAGATGTTTGCTGTGTAAGCCTGCACTCTGCATTCTGATCCCCAGAACCCATGTAAAACCAGTAGCATATGCATCTGTAACTCCAGTACACTCCTTTTGGGGAAATAGGGGGCAAAGCCATTAGAATCCCTGAATATTTCTGAGCCATTTAGTCTGCCATACAAGGCAGTGAACAAAATTGACCCTGTCTCAAACAAGGAGGGAAGCAACAACTGATGCCTTAAGTTGTCCTCTGACACCTATATGGGCACCATGGCACATGCATTGTCCCGTACACACACCATACATACACACTTCAAAACCTAACATAATTTGAGATTTGGATCTGTAACATTCCAATCCCCACCATCACAGAAGTTCTAGTCGGACAACTAGTTTGCATCGTCAACATAGATGTGGCTTTTGGGGGTGACGTCTATTTCTTGAGTGAAGTGATGGAGGTGGGTCTTGTATCTTATCTGTTGCTTTCATTGGTTAACTAATAAAGAAAACTGCTTGGCCTGATAGGACAGAAAATTAGGTAGGCCAAGTAGACAGAACAGAATGCTGGGAGAAAGAAGCCGAGTCAGGCATTCGCCATGATTCTCCCACTCCAGATAGACGCAGGTTAAGATCTTTCCTGGTAAGCCAGCTCATGGTGCTACACAGAATATTAGAAATGGGTTAGATCAATATGTGAGAGCTAGCCAATAAGAGACTGGAACTAATGGGCCAAGCAGTGTTTAAAAGAAAGAAAAAAAAACCACAGTGGGGGCTGGAGAGATGGCTCAGAGGTTAAGAGCATTGCCTGCTCTTCCAAAGGTCCTGAGTTCAGTTCCCAGCAACCGCATGGTGGCTCACAACCATCTGGTGCCGTCTTCTGGCCTGCAGACATACATACAGACAGAATATTGTATACATAATAAATAAATAAATATTAAAAAAAACCAGTGGAACCGGTGAGGTTCGCTTCATTTAGGGAGCTCATCTGGGAAAGCTTCCCATTCCTAAGGTTTTGTAGCAGCTGCTCATTCAGGGTAGTTCAGCAGCCCCTGTTGTGATGCACTTGAATGAGTCCCAGCACTTGAATTCGACTTCAACATTTTGATCCACAACTAACCAGACAGCCAGGAAGATGTTGAACTCCTCTTGACTCTCAGTTTGTTTGTTTTCGTTTGTTCGTTTGTTTTTCCATCTATCAGTTATCAAATGGGGAGAAGGCCTGACAGTTTCTCCTCACAGGAATAAAGAGAGACTCAACATCAAAATAATGTAATATACATCTGGAGTGTATTGGTTACTGTTCTCATCACTGTGGCAAAATACCTTACAGAAGCAGCTTAAGGGAGAAGAAGTTGATGCTGGCCCAGTTTCAAAAGGGGCCATCCATCATCTTAGGGAATTCATGGTGACTGAAGTGGTTTGGGCCATGGGGTGGTTTGAATGAAAATGGGCCCCATAGTGGCATTATTGGAGGTACAGCCTTGTCGAAGTAGGTGTGGCCTTGTTGGAGGAAGTGTGTTAGGGGGTGGGTCTACAGATGCCAACTGCCCCTGGTGGTTCACTTCTGCTAGCTGGGGCACAGTCCCAAATGTTTTACAAGCTCTAAAAGACATCACTATCATATAGAGATCAAGTGTTCAAACACATGAGCTTGTATGGGATACTTTACATACAAACCATAAAAAGAAATTAATAAACTTTTCCTATAAAAAACATGGAATAAGTATCATAAGCTCTTACAGACTTTGTGGCGTCTGTCACAACTCATCATCCCTACTATTGTAACTGAAAAAGAGTCTTGACAATTGTTAACCATGATTATAACTGTACTCCAATAAATTTGAATGTACAAAATAGGGTGGCAAGCTAGATTTGAGCTACCTATCCATTGGTTGTGACCTTCTGACTTCCTATATATACAAAAGACCTTGGTAAATGTTAGTGCTACACACATTTCAAAGTTCATTTCTTTCACACTCAATAAGCCATCGAACTCATGACATACTGTCATTCTGGGGCTATTTCCCTCCCTCACACAGTGCCTGCTAATTGAGTACTAGTTCGGTGAAAAGCGCTGTGGCAGCTCTGAAGGTGTGGGACATTCCGTGCTAATAAAATGGCCACAACCCACACCTAGCTCCTTGAAGTAGCATCCAAACCCTGTCCCTCTACCAGTCTGTGCCATTAGAGTGCTATTCCATTGAGTCAACAAGTGACCAGCTACAACTGCATTACTTGAGAAAGAGCAGCTTCCCCCTACATTTGCAGCACTCCTTCCTAGACCCCAGAGAGAGCCTTAACAATGAATTATATGCTCTTAGATGGTTGTCCAGTTTATAAATATAAGTATTTGAGATAGAGGCCACTGCTGTTTGTTGCTCAGACTTCTCTCTCCTTCCTTGTAGTTTCACCAATGCTTTGAAACAACACTGTAAGTCAGCAGAAGTCATTGTAACCCTCCCTTAAAGATTCGTTTATTTTTATTTTATGTGTTATTTTATTTTATGTGTGTGGTTGTTTTGCCTACATGTACAGTGTACCACATGCATACAGTTCCCCCAGAGTCCAGAATAGGGCATGAAATCCTCTGGAACTGAAATTCAAGACTGTAGTCAGTCACCATATGGATGCTGGGAACTGAACTCAGGTCTTCCACAAGAGCAACAAGAGCTCTTACCTGCTCAACCATCTCTCCAGGTCCATTCTAAACTATTTATGACAGACTCTTGGCCTTGGGAGTGTGGTCGATTGAGACTTTCTGGTGACAAGACCTCTTTTGAGGGGCGAGAATGAACAATTATTAACTAACCATTCACTATGGCTCTTTGGGGCTCCTGTGGTCAAAGCTCAGAAGTACTGCTACTGACAGCCATGATAACATCGAACGTAGAAGATAGTAACACAATGTAATCCAAGGGTCTCTGACAAGTTATTTGAGGATGCTAATTACCTAAGCTGAGAGAGATCCACATGACCATCCATGTAAAGTCACTACGATAACTTACAAAGTCACTTTTACCTCCCCGCAGGCTTGTTTTCACCCTGGACCTAAACTGAGCCCGATACTGTAACATCACTCCCCTAAATACCAGTTTCCATGAAAAACTCAAGAATGGAGTGGGAAATATGGCTCACCTGTTACAAGTATCTGCTGTTCTTCCAAAGGACCCAAGTTTGGTTCCCCACATCCACATGTGGTTGTTCATTCACGACTGCCTGTAACTCCAGCTCTATGAGCTCTGACATACTACTGGCCACTGCAGGCACCCGAACACAGGTGACACCCACACATACACAGACACAGGGATAAGAATAAGATACATCTTTTTTTGTTTTTTTTAATAAAATTCATCTTTAAAAACAATAAACATAAGTCTTGTGTAAGTAGGGATATGCACGCCTATTCGAATGCAATGTGTACTAGTGTGGACCCCATGGAGACCATTGCTGCTTGACAAAGTTCCAGCATTTCGACATTTGCAGACCACAATTCTCCAGCACCTTTTTACTTTCATTTTTAATGATTCTCGCTGTGTGCAATGGGAGTTCCTTTATGCCTTTTCCTTTGGGAGATTTTGTGTGGGCTTCAGTGGAGGATGAGGATGTATACAATGGTAGCCTCTTTAAACAAAACAATTGTTTGGATAAAATCCCCACCATTGGAGAGGCAGAGGCAGCAGAATTGGCTCAGGGGCAAGGCAGACTGGCATACACAGGGATCCTAGGCCAGCCAAAATTACTCAGCATAGTAGCCATTGCAGCTGAGCAGTAGCAGAGAATGCAGAAAAGTCCTTAGGGCCACTGTCAGAACTACATCCTGGCTTGGGCACCCTCACAACTGCGTTCTTCCTTGCCTCTGCCTCCTATCTCGCCCCTTTATTTTCTTGTCTAGCTGCCACCTCCCCAACATCAGCACCGGACTGTTTCTAAGAGCCACAAGCTTCTGAATGGCCTTCTCTGATGTAGAATAAAGTTTTGGTACAGACAGGCATAGTGGATGCTTTCTGGGCTGCTCACAGTAAGGGTTGACATCTTGTTGCCCTCAAGAAGAAAGTGAAACTATCTGCCAGCAAGGTCAGGTTTCATAAAGATGGTTTTCTTCCTGTGTGGCTCATCAGCTCTATAGTATTTCCTCCACAAGCAAAGCATCAGTTAGAACTGAGAGTTGTCTACTTGTTATCATTTCTCTTAGCATACTTTACTTTGAAATTTCAGTCACTTCATAAGAATGACATAGTACAGCATATATTGTTTGTGTCTAGTATCTTTCCCTTATTATAGTGTTTATGAGACTGACCCATACTGTCTTGTATCAGGAGTTCATTATTTATTTACTTATTTTAATCCAGGCTGCAGTTTCCCCTCCCTTCTCTCCTTCGTCTTCCCACCCCACCCCTTTGTTCCCACACCTAAATCCACTCCTCCTTCATTTCTGTTCAGGAATGGCCAGGCCTCCCATGGAAACCAACAAAACATGGCATATCAAGTTGCAGTGAGACTAAGCACCTCCTCTTGTATAAGGGCTGGGCAAGATGACCCAGTATGAGGAGTAGGGTCCCAAAAACCAGTAAAAGAGTCAGAGACAGTCCCTGTTCCCGCTGTTAGGAGTCCCACAAAAAGACCAAGCTAAAAAAAATGTCACATATATGCAGAATGCCTAGGTCAGTCCCATGCAGGCTGCCCGGTTGTCAGTTCAGGTTTTGTAAGCCGCTATGAACCCAGGTTAGTTGATTCTGTGGGTTTTCGTGCGTTGTCCTTTATCCCTCTGGCTCCTACAATTATTTCTCCCCGTCTTATGCAGGATTCCCCAAACTCTGCTTAATGTTTGGCTGCGTGTCTGCATCTCTTTCCATCCGTTGCTAGTTGAAGCCTCTCCAAGGACAATTAGGCTAGACACCAATCCCAGCACATCGTATAGGTAGGACAGACTGTAGGTTGAAGGTTATGTGTCTGGATTGGTTTCCCACTCCAACCACTTGAAGTCTTGCTTGGTCACAGGAGATGGCCAGTTCAGGCTATATATCCACTATTGCTAGGAGTCTTGTGTGGGGTCATCCTTGTAGATTCCCGGGAGATTCCCTTGTACTGGGTTTTTACCTGACCCTGAAATGCGTCACTCTTTCCAGTCGTCTCATTCAGTACTCTCCTCACTCACCACCCCCCACAACCTGATCGCTCATGTTCCCATTCTCAACTGCCCTCAGTCCACTAACTAAATCTCTTCTATTTCCCCTTCCCAGGGGATCCGCGCATCCTCCCACAAACCCTCCTTGTTATCTAGTCTCTCCGAATCTGTGGATTGTAGCATAGTTCTCATTTATTTTACAGTTAATATCCACTTATGAGTAAGTGCAGTTCATCATTTTTATTACTGAGTATTATTCTGTTGCATGAGTGAACTGCAATTTGCTTATCTAAATCTGTTGATGAATATTTGTCGTATTTCTAATTTGTGGTTAAACAGAAACAAGCTTTTATATATATATAAATTATATATATATGTATATAAAATTTAAATTATATATATATATAATTTAAAAACAATCCCCTTAGTTTAATTAGCATTGCTGACATATGCATGTATGATGATAATGTGGGTTATTTACTTGATCATGGACAATATACCACTGGTTACACCCCTGAGCCACTCCCGGTGGCCATTAACTACCAATAGTTCCTTAGGTAGGGGTGGGATCTTCCACACTCCTCATCTACACTAAAATGTTAATGGGCTTGATCTTGGGAAGATCTTGGGCAGGCAAGCACAGCTGCCATGAGTTCCTGAAGGCAACGATTTTGTCATATCCAGGAGATGACATTTCAGAGCAACCCTCCCCATCTTCATGCTCTTACAAGTCTTCATCCCCTCCTTCCACGGTGTTTCCTGAGGTTTGAGTGGGGAATGATATAAAGCTCAAATTTTGGACTAAGCACACAGCAGACACTTATTCTCAGAATTCTGACCAGTTATAAGTCTCTGAATTAGCCTCTACCCACTACAAAAAAAGAAACTTCTTTGAAGAAAACAGTATTAATATATGGATTTAAACATAAATATTTAGTGTGTAGTTTGGCGACATGTTCAGTTCTCAAAACAATCACATAGGTTCCCCACTAGGTCCTATGGCTTCTCCAGATAACTGTTTTTGACTAAGTTTTTAGTATCATATATGAATTCCTTCCTGTATAGTATGCCTCAAACCAAATCAGAAAAATGGTTGGTTACTCCCATAACATTCATGTCACTACTACACCACTGCGCACATCTTGCCTAACAGGTCAGTATTGTAGCAAACAGGGTCAATCACTGATTATGACTTTACTCCATCAACAGCTTACATAGCATCTTTCAGCACTATGAAATATAATCAGATGAGAGGAAATTTCCAGGCCAGATCCAGCGTGATTTCTCCATTTCCTTCAAACAAATTACAACCAAGAGTAGTAGCAATAGCCCATATTGTTTGGGGGACATTTATAGCCTCACGGAAGAATAACTCATAAAGCAGTATTCTACATCTGGCACATATTTTTCTTTAATAACCTATGACTTGATGTTTGGATGATTATATGTATTATTATATAAAGCTTTTTTAGGCATATATTTTTATTACCCTTAAAGAAATTCGAGGTCACAGCAAAACATATGTTTCAAACAAACTGACAAATGGATTTCCAAAGTAATCAAATTATGTTTTCCACTCTCCCCAACAATAAGACCTCTAGTCAATCCACATCATTAAATTTTATACTCAAAAATCTTTAAATTATACTCGTGATGAGTTTTATAGCATTTAAATTTTTTCTAATTGTCCATATCAATCATAGTGCTAGATTTCATTTTGTATTCGTTTGCTTGTATCTACTAGTATTTACTTGTATTTACTATTTATTAGTTTGATAAAGGGTCTTCATATATATCACACCCTGACCTGGTATTCAAGATCCTCCCAGATTGAGTCCCAAGATTTCAGGTATGTACTATCATACATGAATTCATTTTTATATTGCTAGGGATCAAACCCAAGGTCTCACGCATGAGAGATAGCCCCAGTACATTTTTGGATTATTTCATATTAATATTTTTGTTAATATATAAAGTAATGGGTTTCACTGTGGCGTGTTCATACATGTATATTATTTACCTTGTTCTTGTTTGACATACCTCCAACAGGCAGTTTTCCTCTTGTCCCCTCTCTCTTTTGCTGGTCCATTTCCTCTCTCAAAATAGTTTGCCTTTCTGCTTTTCTACTATATATTCCATTACTCTCTCTTTGTACCTCTTCCTCCCCTCTCACAGTTCCATTTCTAATTTCACGTCCTGCACATTGTGTGGGAAGTCCTTCTGTATATGTGTGGATTTTTTGATTGATTAATGAATAAAAAAGCCCCTTGGGTCTATGACAGGACAGAATAGAGCAAGGTGGAAATTCCAAGCAGAGATCGAGGAGAAAAGAAGGCGAAGTCAAAGAGATGCCATGTAGCTGTCAAAGGAGACAGAGGCACCCGAACCTTGCTGGTAAACCATGAGCCTCATGGTAAAATATAAAATAATAGAAATGTGTTCATTTAAGATGTAAGCATTAGATAATAAGAAGCCTAAGCTAATAGGCCACGCAGTGTTTTGATTAATATAGTTTCTGTGTGATTATATTGGGTCTGGGCAGCCAGGAAACAAACAAGCAATCTTTACCTACATACACATGTATAAATATATATATTTGTATCCAATGCATTAGTTAGGATTTATATTACTGTGATAAAACATCATGACCAAAAACAACTTGAGGAGGGAAGAGTTCATTTCTCTTATCTTTCCAGATAACAGTCCATTATCCAGAGAAGTCAGAGCAAGAAACTCATGGCAGGAACTAATACAGAAGCCATGGAGAAAGATGCTTTCTGGCTTGCTCCTCATTCAGCCTACTTTTTTATAGCATCCAGGACCACAAGCCCGGGGTGGCACTGCCCAAAGAGACCTGGGCACTCTTATATTAATCACTAATTAAGAAAATGTACCACAGGGCGAGGCAAGTTCCATCCCCCTATCCTCTATTGTATAGGGTCTTAGAAACAGAGGCAGAGAACCTCATCGGAACACTGGACTGAGCTCCCAAAGTTCAGTCAAAAAGTGGCACCAGGATTTAGACCTACTGCTTGTACTGGCTTTTTGGGAACCTATTCTCTTTGGAGTGGATGGGGGTGGGGGTGAGGAGATAGATGGAGGGGATGGGAGGAGGGGAGGGAGTGGGGACTGGGCTTGATATGTAAAATGAAAAAAGATAGTTTGTTTTCTTAAAAAAAATAAAAGAAGCTGGGCAGTGGTGGCGCACGCCTTTAATCCCAGCACTCGGGAGGCAGAGGCAGGAGGATCTCTGTGAGTTCGAGGCCAGCCTGGTCTACAAGAGCTAGTTCCAGGACAGGAACCAAAAACTACAGAGAAACCCTGTCTCGAAAAATCAAAATAAATAAATAAATAAATAAAAAATAAAAGAAACTAAAAAGAAAAAAATAGCCAGCTTGTCCAGACTCTGCGTTTGAGAAAAAGGTGGCATTTACCCTTCTAAATCTGGTTTATTTTGCTTAACACAATGATCTTCATTTCAGTCTATTCTTGTATTCTTTTTTTTTGTTGGTCAGTGAGGAGCTCTAGAAAAGGTACATGTTTTTCTTTAAAATGATACAAAATCACAAGCCATAAAAGGAAATATTGATAAATGTGATATTATTAAAATGAAAACCCTCTGTTCATTAAAAGGCACTTTTAAGAATGTGAAAAGGCCAGTCACTGATGAAACATCTACACATACCAAAAGAATTCTCATATCCACAATATATAAACTCCTAGGAATATATATAGAAAGGCAAATGCCTAAATTTAGAAATAAGTTAAAGTTTTCAACAGATATTTTGCAAAGAGAATATCCAAATTCCCATCAGCAAATGAAAAAGTCTATCATTTCATTAATTATCATAAAAGCAAACAAACCACAGTGAGATTACCACACAATGAGCAGAACAACCAAAATTAATGATTGAGAACACTAACAGATGACAAGGAGATGGGACCTACATTAATTGTGGGAGTGGAAGTTTGAAACCCTGAGAGTAAAGACTTAGTACTGAAAAAATAATTACTGAAAATAAACATGACCTAGCAATTCAACTACTAAATAGAACACCAAGAAAATTGACTTCACATATATTACAAAGATATATTGACTCAGAATGGGTATAAGAGAACCTTTCAAGTTACTGAAAATATTCAATATTTTTACCTGGCTCATGTGAATTTATCAGGTTACACTCCTGTATTAGTAACTTTTCTGGCTGTAAGTATGGCAGCCAGGGCAGTAGCCGAGAACTCGCATGCCACAAGCAGGAAAAAGCGAAAGTTGACTAGAAATGGTGTCAATCTTTTAACTGTCAAAGCCATCTTATAGTGACATACTTCCTCCAACAAGGCCATACCTCTTAGAACTCCCCAAACAGTATCACCGACTGGAGACAAAACATTCAAATGCCTGAGACTGTGGGGGACATCTCATTCAAACCACCATAAAATATGTGAATACGTCATAGTTTAACAATTTAGTACAAGTTACAATAGACATCTCTGAGAACTGAAACAGCGAGGAATGGCCCTTTAAATGATAGAATCTTAAGAATGTCAAATTGTTAGCCACTGCCGCCACCACCAGTAAAATAACCCTCAGTCGTTTGTTTCCTAAAGTGAGATGGAAAATATTCCAGCTAAACACAGTCTACCTTATAAACCATTGCCAAGAGACTTGATTCCCAGGATCTTTTCAAGATTGCTAATTAGCTCTGATATGTCATGACCTCATTTGGAAGGATTAGAAGCTCTTCAATGCTGTTAACATCCCAATATTGGATTATAGCACCCAAATTAACTCATATTTTTCTGGTCACTTGGTTTCACCAATATAAATTTGAAGAAAATTGCATTACAAACCACGCTTAGGAGCTGTATCCACAATATTGAGATGCCAAGCCTGTGAGAAGATGGCAGGGTACCCCAGCATTCTGGCATCCTGACATGTGTACAAGTATGCGTGTATACGTGTGTGTGTTTATAGTCTGGCCAATGATAGACTTCTTTCCTTTTATACTATTTTATAATTTTAATTATAATTTGTTTCTATTGTTTCAGTCCAAACAGGAGAGCAGAAATAATGTTCAGAATGATACTCCTTTTTTAATAGAACATCACCCGTGCTTTCCTTTACAGAGTCAGAATACTAATGAAGGAGAAATGCAGAGTTGTTGAGGGTAGAGCAGTAGGAAGGAGGGGCATGAGCAGAATCTTATTGGAGTAACAAGATGCCCTTTTGAGGAACTAAAATGCCAACAAGAGGATTATGATTTATAAATTATAATAACACATATTTGGCAACTCCAACCATAGAATTCACATGAGACTGAATAAGTTTCATCTTTCCACAGAGGAAAGGCTAAGAGCAAATAAATCGCACATGCATAATGAAGTTTCACAACAGCTTTTTAAACATGAAAATTTCCCTCCTCATGTCACTCTGGGAACAAATTCTGCACATCTTAAAGAAGTTGTTCAAATATACTATGCCAATCTTTTGGGGGCTTGGGGGAGTAAATGGGATATAGTAAGGAAAATAGTTTCCATGTGTAGTCAATAATCCCAGCTATTTATAGGGAACAATGTTCAGTCCAGTGAGAAAATATTCATTAGTCTTCTTCCATTTGGGAAATATGCTCTCATTTGAGTGTTGATGACTGATGGGTAGCACTCAAGGAAAGCTTGGGATGGTTCATGGGAGAACACAGTGTTGGTAACAATGTGCAAAAATTAAAGGTTGAGTTATGTTCCAAGAGAATCAGAGCCATGCTCCAAGCTTTCCAAATGGAAAAGCCAACTATGCACAGGAGACCTTAACTTTGGTTACGGCACAGCCCAAGGGAGCCCTCTCAGAGCTGGTGTAAGGCATGGAAGTGAGGCAGTCGCCAGACAAGAGAGCAATAAAGTTGATAAACAATTGATTTTGAACAGCTGAGCAAAAAAAATGTACTTGCCAAAATGTCCAAACATGGGGAATTTTATAGGGGAAACCACACAGCACATTGCCTTCCAAAATAACCCTCAAGGCCACAGAAAGACAATAGTAACTAATTAAGGGAAACCTTCTCCCCCAGGCGAGCCAGCAGTGCTTAAAGTGAAATGAGGAAGTCTGATTTTAAAAATGTTTTCTTTCCAGCAGACTTTTTCCTAATTATTTTTATTAGTTCTTTTTCAAATTAGTGTACAAGGTAGTGGGTTTCATTATGACATTTTCTTATTTTGTCAATCGTCCTCCCCTCCCCAACGACCTGCTTCCTTCCATCCTGCTCAGTCCCTTCCTCCCACGCTAGCCCCTCTTCTGCTTCCATGTCACATACATTCTATTTCCCTTATCCTGACTTCCTTTTCTTATGGCATGGTTCCCTTTCTAGTTTCATAAGCTAGACCCACGCACAGACACACGCACACACACACACACACACACACACACACACACTAAAATCTACGATCTTCATATGAGAGAAAACACCACTCATTTTTCTGCAAATATCATGATTTCATTTTTCTTAATGGCTGCATAAAATTCTATTTTCTGTATGGATCACATTCTCTTTATCCACTCATTCATCTGTTGGTTGACATCATGGCTGGTTCCATCTCCTAGCTAATGTGAATAATGCAACAGTGAACATGGATGTCCAGGTAGCTCTTTGCGGACAAAATTTTCACTTAAATTTCTTCTTTCAATTGATACAGACACAAGAAATGCATTCAGTAATGAGGTAGCAGTGATGATTCGATGTATGTACACATTCTGTAATGTTTCAATTAAGTTAACATATCTTTCTCAAGTGTTCATCATTTCTCTATGGTGAAAATATTCCAAACAATTTTATGACCTATTGAGACATGAAGTACATTATTCTTTGTACCCATTTTCATGTACTGATTCTAGAGAACTGTATGTAGCTTGGTACAAATTGGTCAAGTTTTCCTCATCTCCCCTACCCACTACATACTTCATTCTCCCAAGCCTGTGGTGACGACTTTTTTACTCTCAAAGTCTAAGGACATTTGTGGGGGGTTGGGGGTGCTTAGGGAATTGAACTTGGGTTCTTGAGCTCCCATAGCATCTGCTTTACCAGCTTGAGCTAGTTACCCAGTCCAACATCAATATTGTGCATTCCTCACCAGACTGAGCTCATTCTGCACCTGAATTCCTGAGCAGGACCTGCTTTATTTAGCATAATAGACTCTTTTCATTTCCACTCACGTTGTTGCAAATAACAAAATTTCATCTTTTTTCCATCTGACTAGTATTCTCTCATGTACACATACTACATTTTCGTTACTGTTGATGGACAGATAGTTTGACTTTATAGCCTGGCTATGACTTCTTTATTGTTTTAAGATGTATTTTTATTTGCGTGCGTTACCCCCCCAGATGCCAAAAAAGGACATTATATTCCCTGGAGCAGAAATTACAGGAGGTTGCGAGCTGCCGTGTGAGTATTGGGAACCAAAATTGCTTCTTCTAGAAAAGCAAGTGCTCTTAACTGTTGAACCATCTCTCCAACCTTCATTGTGACTTGTTATCAACAGATTTAAAAAATTGTTCTTCTTGCTTGTTTTAATTGTTTTGTTTTCTGACTATCAAGTGCTATCTGGAGGAAGGATCATTGAGGACACTGTGGAACATTAGAATATTAGGACACATTGCATAATGCATAATGTCACAGGGTGAGGGATATATATATATATATATATATATGTATGTGTATATATATATATGTATATATATATATATATATATATATTCAAGCTGTACATTATCCAGCTCTCAAGTAGAGGATTTTGTATCAATTACCTGGGTTACCCAAAGGGAGCATTTTTCACAGCAATGTGACACTAAAATACAAAGAAGACATATATTTCTGTCCACAGTCTAGAAGATCACAGTCTACTGTTTCTTTGTTTTGGAGAGCTCCAAGCAGCCATTCCAGCAATTTAATGGATTGCTAAGCCTCTGCTCACTCGCTCTCAGTTCCCCTTCTCTTCAACGTCTTTTCAGATGTTTCATGTCTTGGCATAAACTGGAGGCAAAGATGGGGAGAGAGCTTAGAATAAACGCTCGATTCTCAGGCGTGAAGGCTCCTGCTGAGTCCCTGCCTATCTCTGACAGTATCTCCACTTGGACAGTTGGCTACTTCCATCTGAAAATCAAGCCCCTTTGGAGTCTTGCCAACCGAACAGCCCAGAAGCGGGTTATAGATTCGAGCTTTTACAGGAGCCTCAGAAAAATGGTTTCTAGTCTGAGACAAGAGAAGCCCTCTTCTTAGGTTTCTCCAAAACTCTAAATATAGCAGGGAAACAACAGACTCTCTTCTTTGCCTTCTCTGATTGTACACAAAGATCTCCTCTGGATAGCACTGGAAACGTAAACAGTTCATCTTTTTAAGAGTTAAAGTCAGGAAAATGTAAAGGCTACTTCATTTTTATTGGTTCTCTTTGAGTTCTATAAAACATGCTTTAATCACAGTCACTGTCCGTCTCCCAGCTCTCCAGATCCAACCCCCCTTCCCTACTCATACACATTTTTGTCATTTATTCTTTATAAAGTTTTCAAGCACCATTTTGTGCTCCCCAAATATTCGTGAGAAGTATACAACTCCTAGAGGATCTTTCCATCTCTCAACCCTCATCTGAGAAACTTCAATTTGCAGTAGATGATGATTGACAGAGGTGGTAATTAGCAAGACTAATCAAGGTACAGAGAATAAGAGAGTGCAGAATGTTCAGCCCTCAAGAAAGCATATATATTTTACCTAACTACTCCCCAGCTTCAGAGATCATTGCAAAAGAGGGGAAGAGAGAGTATAAGAGATAGAGCTAGTGGACTACAAAGGAACATCTGGACACAGCAGGACAGCTGCACATATGAACCCACAGCAGCTACTTATATTTTTCAACTGTTTTCATATATATCATTCAAAGAAATGAATACACAGCTGCCTGTACACAGCAGGGAAAGGGGAATTTAAATACTTAAGTATTTACTTATTTGTTTTATGTGTATAGGTGTTTTGCCAACATGTATATATGTTTTCATGCACATGCCTGATGCCCATGGAGGTCAGAAAAGAGAGCACTAGATTCCCTGGAACTGGAGTTAAAAATGACTGTGAGACACACCATGGGGGTTCTGGGAACCAAGCCCAGGTCTTCTAGAAGAGGCACTAGAGTGATTTTAAGCACCTAACGATCTCTTCAACCTCCTAAAAGAACATTTTTGTAAGTTAATACATAGCAATAATATCCACTCTAAATTTCCAGAATTTATCTTTCCCCATACAACTATAAGCAGGAATGGTGAGAGTCGTGTTGCCAAATGTCTGATATCCTTCACCCACAAAGTCGCATCAGTACCTGTATCATAGAAGTCAATGAGAAAATGAAAGGATGAACAAACTAACATTTTTAATGATGAAATTTCATACTTGTACCATAGGCTAAAGCCACTCTGACATTTCTGTTGCTTGGTCACCTCCATCTGAATCCTAATCTCATAAAGGCATGGGAGCCAGAACAGAAACCATGTCTACCATTGTTGCCCTCAAGGAAGTTCTTGCCTAGGTCAAGACAGGGCTTGTGCCCACGGACCATTAGAAAGCAGTGTAAGGTGAGGCTGAAAAGTACATCCTGCCTGCTATGAGAGTTCATGGGTGAACATGCAAAAGGCATCACTTTTTATCCTTTTAGCTAAGATCAATTTTCAAAGGGCAGAGGGCATTGTATATTTGCAGCCGAGAAGTCTGGGCTGGCTTCAGAAGGTAGATAGATGTATTATTACATGATGAAGTGGTTTAAGTATCAATAGGATGAATGTAGCTGAATAACCCTAGGGAAACTTGGGACAGTTGGTCAGAGAAAACCTATGACTAGAACACTAGGAAATCTTGTTGGACAATCTTTAATCCTCACACATTTGAGGACTAAGGGTAAAACTTTGGGTAATTTTCTAATCGACTTTCCTTTGCTGTGAAAAATGCCACGACCAAAAGCAACCTGGGGCAGGAAAGGGATTCTCAGAGCTTCCCGTCACATTCCATCACTGAGGGAAACCAGGGCAAGAGTTCAAGACAAGAACCTGGAGGCAGGAACTGATACAGAGGGATGCTACTTACTGGCTTGTGTCCCAGGCATTGATCAACTTTTGTTCTTATACACCCCAGGAACATCTGTTCAGGGATGACACTGCCCACAGTGATCTTGGCCCTCCCACACAAATCACTTATCAAGATCTAGACAGTTTCTCAATTGAGGTTCCTTCTTCTCAGATGAAGCTAACTCGTGTCAAATTTGAAAAAAAAAAAACCTGCCGGGCGGTGGTGGCGCACGCCTTTAATCCCAGCACTCGGGAGGCAGAGGCAGGCGGATCTCTGTGAGTTCGAGACCAGCCTGGTCTACAAGAGCTAGTTCCAGGACAGGCTCCAAAACCACAGAGAAACCCTGTCTCGAAAAACCAAAAAAAAAAAAAAAAAAAAAAAAAAAAAGAAAAAAAAAAACCTAACCAGCACAGGTAAAAGTACTATTTCTAATTTTCCTTACTGCAATTTAGCTCCATAGTAGTTCTGTTTTAGTTGGGGTTTCTATTGCTTTGAAGAGACACCATGACCGCAGCGATTCTTATAAAGGAAAACATTTAATGGGGTGGCTTCTAGTTTCAGAGGTTCAGGCCATTATCATCATAGTGGGACATGGCAGCATGAAGGCAGACATGGTGCTGGAGAAAGAGCTGAGAGTTCTACATCTTGATTTTCAGGCAACAGAAAGTGGTCTGAGACACTAGGCATGACTTGAGCATATATGAGACCTCAAAGCCTGCCTCCACAGTGACACACTTCCTCCAAGACCACACCTACTGCAACAAGGCCACACCTCCTAATAGTGCCACTCCCTTTGTAGGCCATTTTCTTTCAAACTCCACATTTCATTCCCTTGTCCCCAAGGCAAAAACATATTCAGTCCAACTTCAAAAGTCCCCATAGTCTATCACAGTCTCAACAATCTTTTAAAGTCCAAAGTTCAAAGTCTCTTCCAAGATTCATGTGATCTCTTAATTGTAATCACCTGTAAAATCAAAATCAAAAAATGATCACATACATCCGACATACAACGGCATAGGAAAGAAAGCATAGAGAGTAAATACTGTATCAAAGTAAGACCAAAAAAACAGCTGGACATATTCCAATACATTCCAAAACATAGGAAAGGGAGCATAGTGAGTAAATACGGGACCAAAGTAAGACCAAAAACCACCTGGACAAGTTCCAAACTGCATCTCCATGTCTGATATCAAAGTGCTCTTCAGATCTCCAACTCCTTTCAACTTTGTTGACTGAAACACACTTCTCTCTCTTGAGCTGCTTGTGCTCCCTGTTAGCAGCTCTCCTTGGGCTTTTCATGGCTCTGGCATCTCCAACATCTTGGGCTCTCCAAGGCAATCCAGGCTTCAACTTCTCAGCTTTCCACAATGGGCTCTCTGCTAGACCTCCATTCAGGAACACCCTTGGCACATGCCTGGCCTCAGCAGCTTTCTTTAGGCACTGGGGCAAAATCATAACCCTTTTCTTCTATCCTTAACTCTAAAGCCAGAACTGTGTGGCTGAAGCTGCTAAGTTCTGTAGCTTTCTGAGACCGGAACATGGCCCTCTTGTTCAATTACATCTTTACAAGCTTTCTGGTTGTGATAGTTACCTTTACAGTCTAAGCATGGTTATCCATGAACCTGTTCTGTAGACCATTCTAGACTTAAACTTAGAGATCTGCCAGCCTCTGCCTTCGAAAGTGCTGGGATTGAAAGTGTGTACCACCAGACCTGGCTCTAAATTATTCTTTAATTCCTTTTTATAAGTTGGAAACTTAGCTGGGTGGGATCTTTCCCTGAGGTCATCACTACCTCTACTCTATTCCTTAATCTGTTTATCTCCTTGAATATAGGACTTAGCTCCATTCCACTTCCTGGTGTTCCTTTTCTTCTCAAATTATTCTGCATCTTGTGTTTTTCCTTGCTCAGCTTGCTCACTTTCGTTATAAATCTTCATTAGAGTTAGCACTAGTAATCACACAACAGAGTGAATACTAGGCTGTTTTGAGATTTTCTCTGCCAGTGGAATTAATCCAAAACTCTTTATGTTAGCCTCAGGCAGACTCCTTGGACAAGGGCAAAAAGCAGGCACATTCTTCACCAAAATAATCACAAGACTGGTCTCTAGGCAACTTGCTAACATTTTTCTCCTCTGAAACCTCTTGAGCCATCCTGCACAGTTCAAGTCATTCTCAGCACCATTCTCTTCCATGCTCCTACTTGTATGACCCATTCAGCAGTGCTTAAAGCATTCACTGCTTTCCTAGCCCAAAGTCCCAAAGTTCAAATTCCTCCAGGAAAAGCATGATCAGGCCTATCAGAGCAATACTCCAGCCCCTGGCACCAACTTCTGTCTTAGTTAGGGTTTCAATTGCTTTGAAGAGACATTATGACCACAGCAACTTTTATAAAGGAAAAAAAATTAATTGGGCAACCTATAGTTTCAGAAGTTTAGTCCATTATCATCATGGTGGAACATGAAAATGGCAGCATCCAGGCTGATAAGGTTTTGAAGTTCACAGTCCTATGTCTTGATTAGGACGTGAGCTAACAGGAAGTGCTCTGAGACACTGGGCATGGTTTGAGCATATATGAGACTCAAAGCCTGCCTCCACAGTGACACACTTCCTCCAACAAGGTCACACCCCCTAATAGTGCCACTCCCTTTGGAGGCCATTTTCTTTGAAACCACCACAAGTTCCTAGGTGAAAACTCAAAAAAGGAAATATTCAATACCTTGGTAGCTGATTGATTACCATATAAAAGTCTAAATCGAGATTGTAAAAAAATAGCTTCCAATCACAACTCCGACAGTAACTGTCTGTGTGCAACCACTACTAGTTTTTCATTTTTTCTCAACTATGTAATACACAGATTGGATTTAAAAAATTGTCAATTACCTAGCACTTGAAATCACAGTCTGTTATATTAAGAAATCCTGTTGCAAAGATTATTGAAAGAAATGAGGCTTGGGGGTTTTCTGGGTGTTGTTGTTTGAGACAGGATCTCATATAACCTGGACTGGCTTCATTATGCAACTGAAGATGGCCTTGAACCCCTGATGATCTTTCTTCTGTTTCCAAAGTGCTAGGATTGCAGTTGAGGCTATTTTTAAAAAGAAAATAAATATCATCAAGCAAAGATGGAAAAAGAAAGGATCAATAAATCTCCATCTGCTTACAACGCTAGCATATCAATGAAACTGCATTGCAGGCTATAGCTTCTTTTTTTTAATAAAAATAGGTAAACAGAAAAACATATTGATTCCTAATTAGAAAGGAGTCATTGAGGAGTAGGAAGGAATGGGTGAACCAAGGGTGTGGTCCTCTATCACTCTAGAGTAAAAAGTTTGCAAAGACCCGGATTCCCCTTTATGCCCTCCAATCTAAGCTGAGAAGTCAACAGGGAAAAGTTGCAGTTCTGCTGAAATCAATCAGAATGTTTGTCATTCCTTGAAACCTTCTCACTAAATTAATTCCAATGGTTCTCTGCTGACTGCACTTTTGGGTGGGGAAAGGGAGGAAGAGGAAGAGAAAAGGCCAGAAATTTGTCAATGGAAAAGAATCTCAGGGGCTGGAGAGATAGTTCAGCCGTTAAGAGCACTGACTGTTCTTCCAGAGGACCCGGGTTCAATTCCCAGCACCCACATGACAGCTTACAACTGTTAGTCAAGTTCCAGGGGACTTGAAACTCTCACATGAAGGCAAAACATCAATGTACCTAAAATAAAAATAAATTTTGGAAAAAAAACTCTCAAGACTTTTAAATTAATTTTTCTTATTGTTCATATTTCTGTCTTTACTATAGTATTTCAGTCACATCATACGTTTATAATCCACTATAGATTTGCTAGCTCTCACGGGCCACCAAATATCCAAAAATGATCTCAAACTGGGCTATAGGAAGAGGTCTGGTGGTTAGATAAAAGCCAGCATTCCTCTGAAACTTGTGAAATAGGTTTCCATCTTCCAAAGGAGTCATTTCCTTTACCTCTGGCAGAAGGGACATATGGTTCCATTGGCATATGCCTATGGGTACATATCAAAGCTCATGCCAGCCTCTAGGCTCCCTTAGTCCCTAGTCACAAGCACTTGTTATCCATTTCAAAGTCTGCAGTAGCATCCTAGCTCTCTTCTCATCTCCTTAGGCTTCGCTCTTCCCAGATGGCAATGGTTTTCCTCCTTGAAGCTGCCCTTCTCACAAATAGCCCCGGTTGTGTCCAGTCTGTTTCTCTTTCTCTGGATTCTGGACTCTTTCAGATGACTCTGAATACCGTCTCTCTTGTATTAATAATAATAATAATAATAATAATAATAATAATAACCATTCCCCTTAAACCATATATGGAGTGCCCAGTCATGTTGGCAGTTTCTTTACTTGTCGAAAACAAGATATTTGTTTTATCTCATTATATGTGATTTTTTTTGTAACCACAAAGAAAGAAGAAAGGGCTGGTAAGATGGCTTAGCAGGTAAAAAAGCATATGCTACCAATCCTGACAGCCTGAATTCAATGGCTGAGATCCAAGGTAAAGAAGAACAAACTCTTGCAAGTTGTCCTCTGATCCCTACATAATCATATATCGTAGTGTGTGTGTGTGTGTGTGTGTGTGTGTGTGTGTAGAGCTCACTTCCTCTTCCTCCCAGTATTCTGTTCTGTTTTCTCCTCCCGCCTATCTTCTAATCAATAAAATGGGCCAAGGCAGTTCCTTTATTAGCCAGTGACCTTCCTCCATCGTGTGTGTGTGTGTGTGTGTGTGTGTGTGTGTGTGCATGCGTGTGCATAAATAAGCATAAAAATTAAAAGGGGGCTAAAAATGAACGGGGAAGAACTTGGAATTTTTGTTTTTTTAAGTCAGGGCATCTCTGTGTAGCCCTGACTTGTCTCAAATCCACAATCAGGATTCAGCTTCTATATCACTGGTATTATGGATGTGTACCTTATATTTAGTGAATAGAAATGGAAGCATTTTAGATCCCAGTACAGGTAATTCTTGGATTTGTTCGTCTCTATATAAGATGTTCAAAACACCATATTTGTGGTGTCTGGTCACTCACAATGATCCTGTCTTGCACTCTTCCGAGAAATCCCGACATGAACTAAGGACCTGGAGCAATAAGAATGTCTATGTATTTAGGCATTTTCAGCGAACCATAAGCAGTACCTGAGATATCAAAAAGATGCAAGGTCAGCCCTGTTAAGAGCTAGGATCCAGCTTCAGAGGGAGCACAGCTAACAAACACAGCAGGAAAGCAAAAACTGAATGATGAAAGGCTATGTGCCAGGGAGGAGCCAGGCTGCAAGCAGAAGAGAATGGAGTTGATCCTCAGCACAGTGCAAAAAACCATGCCACAATGAAGACCCCGCAAAGAAGCCCACCAGAAGTCATTTCTAACCATCACCTTCTGTAGTAATAGGAGCGGCGGGGCTGCGTCCCCAGCACCCCGGTCGCCTGCTAGCTTATGCCCCGAAATAATTACACGGACACTGTATTCTTTTAAACACTGCTTGGCCCATTCTGCTTGGCCCATTAGCTCTAGCCCTTACTGGCTAATTCTGATATCCTGATCAACCCATCTCTAATAAACTGTGTAGCTCCGGTCTTACTGGGAAAGATTCAGCATGTCTGACCTGGCGGCTTGCTTCATCGTGCGCGTCTGCCTGGGAGAGCGGAGCATGGCCTCTCTCTGAGCTCACTTTCTCTTCCTCCCAGCATTCTGTTCTGTGTATTCCACCCACCTATGTTCTAACCTATGAGGGCCAGCCAAGCAGTTTCTTTATTTTTTTTTAACCAATGACCTTCCTCCATCAACCTTCTGCCTCCCATTTTAGTTTACATGACCTTGCTGATAGACTGGTTTCCTTGTGGTAAGACCCTCTAAGAAGACCTTACTCTTCGAAGCCAAAAAGGTTGAGTTACACAACAAAGAATTTTTAGTGCCTATACTTACGTTTAACAAATCAAACTCAGAAGTAGAACACAAGTACTGCCTATGACTAAATGGCAATTCACCATTGAATTGAATGCCTCATTTTTTAAATGAGAAAACTGAAAGTTAAACACAAAATAACATGGGCAGCATCATGATGCTAAAGATTGCCAGATTTGCCAGAAATATAAGTTTCCTTTGGTGGCAGTTTTCAAAACGGCTTCCAACATTCTCCACTTCCTGCTACCATACCCTTGTGAAATCCCTTTGTTTTGAGTGTGGACTAGACCCAGTGACTGACAACCAGTTGTGGCAAAAGCAATGTACTGTCCCTTTAAGGATTAGGTTGTAAACCACTGTGACTTTGATCTCTATTTCTAGCCCTAGCTCCCTCTACTTGTTCACTTCCTGTAATGAAGCAGAGGCCATTTTGTAAATGGCCCTACAGAGATGCAGACATAGTGAGCGATTAAGAGCTGATTTCTAGTCAACAGCCAGAGAAAGATTCAGGCCCCCAGTCCAATCGCCTGTCAAGAACTGAATCCTGCCAATGATCATGTGCATGAACTTCAAAGCCATCAAGCTTGGAGATTAATATAGTCCCTGTCTTGTGGCCCTGTGGAGACTATGATCCCAAAGCCCCAGCTAAGCCTTGCCCACATTCCTAACTTACAGAAATTGCGAAATGACAATTTAGTGAATTAAACCTTTCTGTTCTGGGCAAGCAGTCAATAAGCACCTAGACCATTGCTCTGCATCATAGCAGACTCCTGCATCCCTCCGAGGCAGTAGGAGCCTCTGAGTCAACTCAGATTCCAAAACCAGGTGGCTCCCACTGCAGCCCTTGGCAAGGAAGCAGCATGAAAATGGCAGTGGAGCAAGTAATACTCGGGTGCAAGACTAAAACAAACAGAAACGACCCGTTGCTCTCTGCAGAGTGCTGTGCTCCAAAAGCACAAATTCAAATTACCTGCAGCTGCCCCTTAAACAGTTCAGCAGTTAACACACAGCAACAATCCCGTTCTTGGCGATGCTTGCCATGAAAACAAACACTCTTGTCTGAATTTTCCCCCTCCGATAGACCGAGTGATCCATGTCCCTTGTCACCGTGGGCAGACATTCGGTGTATGTGTGTGTATGTGTGCATGAAAGAATAAGTCTTCCCCACATGCACACTCATTCTACAGCATCATGAAAAACTAACATTTACATCCAACTAAAAAATGAAAATTTATCGAAAGGAACTATGATGGAGGAAGGTCATTGGCTAATAAAGGAACTGCCCTGGCCCATTTTATTGGTTAGAAGATAGGTGGGAGGAGAAAACAGAACAGGATACTGGGAGGAAGAGGAAGTGAGCTCAGAGACTCCACAGCTCTCTTGGGAGCAGACGCCTCAGAGAGAGACGCCATGCCCCGCTCCCAGGATGAAGCTCCGACCCAGGATGGACTAGGCTGGAATCTCCCCGGTAAGCACACCTTGGGGTGCTACATACAGATGATTAGAGGTGGGCTAAATTAATATGTGAGAATTAGCCTAGAAGAGAATGGGCCAGGCAGTGTTTGGAGGAATACAGTGTCTGTGTAATTATTTCGGGGCATAAGCTAGCTGAGCGGGCGGCTGGGATGCTGGGGGAGCGGCCCCGCCGCCCCTATTTACCACAGAACTATTGTATTGTTTATTGTCTACTTACTCATTGGTTTCTTTATCTATTTACTATTCAAATATCTATTAAGCATCTTCTATGTATCAGTTTACATTTAAGGCCCAGGAGATGTCTTGACTCCAAGGAGCTAGAGGGGAGTGTGGGCAAGAAACAAGGTTGGAGCCAGATGTAGTGACTTGAGCCTATTATCCTAGCACTTGGAAGACAGGTGATCAACATGAGGTGAGACCAGCCTAGGCTACGGAGTTACATAGTGAGTTTCAGGACAGCTCAGGCTCAAAGACAGAAACAAACAAACACCAGGCTCTTCCAGTTCTGCAAAGCATGTAAAAAATAACCACTGCTTCTTTGGATTGCTGAGCTTTCATTGAGGATTTCATAATACAGATAATGTGTTTTGATCAAATCCACCCTCCAACTTCCCACCATCACCGCCGCCGCCACCACCACTACCACCACCACTTTTCCCTCCCAACTTCATGTGTTGTTTTGAAATACATGGGATCTATTTAGTGTGTCAGCATATGCCTACAGCCACCCACAAGAAGCCTATCAGAGGTCACTGCCCTGAAGCAAACTGGGACCCCTTTTCCCACCAGCCATTAATTGCCAGCATCCCCTAGCTTTCCTGAAATTGAAACACTCTCCTTGCAGTTCTACACAACAAAAGTCCAGTCTTTCTCAGTGGAATTCTAGATCATATTTCATAAGCTGAACCCAGTCGTTTTATTAAAACCAGGCTGAAGGGCAGCCACGTGGAATGTATCAGCCTTCTTGCTCCTTTTCTGCACTTCTTACGCTCAGACTTCAGATAAGAGAAGTCTTTCTCAGCCCCATGTGTTTAGACTCTTGATTCATATGTTGACTCCACTGCAGTTAAAAACATGTTCCCGAAGACCTTTAGAATTAAGACCAGGCACAAGTTCTACCAAGACTTATAGAGATGGAGATCAATATATTGCTGTCTGCCATGTTCCTAACATCTGCCCCACTGAAAGGAAATAAGATGGAAAACGTCGTACATGATTAATCGAAAGATGTTGGCTTCTAACCTTATATTGAACTACTGGTCCATGCATAAGTATGAAGCTCCTTTTACAGAGAAAGCCATGAGAGGCATCATTTAATAGATGGAGTGAAAAAACAAAGGTCTATGAAGACTATGATGAGTGAGGCTATTTAAGTTAAACCTCCAAAGGTTTCAAGTTCTTATTCACAATAGAATCATTTATTTACTTTGTGGAAGGACACAGAACTCCCGAATTTCTTTGTGGTGTTTCCTTCTTTATTTTATTTTGTTTTTTTTGGTGGGGGGGGGGCAAAAAGAGTCAGGTTCTCATGTAGCTAAAGATGGCCATTAAATTCTGATCCTCCTGCCTTTACCTCCTAAGTGGTGGGATTACAGATATATGCCCCCTCCCGACATTCAGTCAATGTATGCTAGGCAAGCACTCTACCCCCTGAGTCTCTATCTCTCCTTTTGTTTAAATAATAAATGCCCTAATCATATAAACTTTATAGTGAATATTGATATTTAACCTTCCATGGCATGTTCTTTTAGAAATCCTCAATTTCAGAGGCTGGAAAGGTGGCTCAGTGTTTAAGAGCACTTGCTTTCCTTCCAAAGCAAAATTTGGTTCCCAGCACCCATATCAGGCTGCTCACAACCTCCTGTAACTCCAGCTCCACGGGATCCAACTTTCTCTTCTAGCCACACACACAGGTACACACACACACACACAAATAAATAACTCTGTTTTAAATTTTTAAATACTTAGTTGCTTTGAGTACATCAAGATACCCTTTAGAAAGCCAACTTCTAGGGCACAGGAAACATCTGCAGTCTCATCATTCTCTGCTTCATGTGTGTTATACATAAATACTGTTGGTGTGCATGGAAGTTAGAGAAGGGACCAAGTCTTCTTCCAGTTCCAAAAACATACTCTAAGCCAGGCATCAGGCTAGAGGACTTCTCAAAGCACAGAACAATCCAACATGAGTACAACATTATTTGATCCATTTTATTTTGCACAAAGGTTTTCTAGAAATTCTGTTTTGTAGAATTTATATCAGAAACTGTCTAAGACTTAAATCTGCACAATGATGAATTGTCACAAACTGGAGACACTTGGGTGGTTAGCTTGCAGAATATTACCACCAAGCCCAAATGTCCCCCTTGTGTCCTCTTTCAGTCAGTATGATGGAGGAAGGTCATTGGCTAATAAAGGAACTGCCTTGGCCCATTTTATTGGTTGGAAGATAGGTGGGAGGAGTAGGCAGAACAGAACGCTGGGAGGAAGAGGAAGTGAGCTCAGACGTGACAGCTCTCCTCTCTGGAGCAGACACCTGAGAGAGACGCCATGCTCCTGGCTCCTGGGCAGACGCACGCTATGAAGCTCCAACCCAGGATGGACATAGGCTAGAATCTTCCCGGTAAGCGCACCTAGGGGCGCAACACAGATGATTAGAAATGGGCTAAATTAATATGTGAGAATTAGCCTAGAAGAGGCTAGATAGAAATGGGCCAAGCAGTGATTAAATGAATACAGTTTGTGTGTTGTTATTTCGGGCATAAGCTAGCCGTGCGGGTGGCTGGGGTGCTGGGGACGCAGCCCCGCCGCCCTTATTACTACATCAGTACACTCCTCCATCCTTACCTCAAAATCAGTCACTCTTGTGAATTCTGAGACTGTGAACTTAATTGCTCAGTGTGTGTGTGTGTGTGTGTGTGTGTGTGTGTGTGTGTCCTATGGCACCTGTGGAGGTCAAAAGAAAGTCCTCAGGTGTTGGTCTTCACTTTCTCACTTTCTACCTTGTTTGAGACATGATTACTTGTTCATTGCTATGTAGGCCAGGTTAGCCCCCTAGCTGCAGTTGACTCTCCTGTCTTGATATCCCATCTCCTAGTAGGGCTGCACTGGGATTACAGTCCTGTGAGCTCTACATGCCACTTTCATGTGGATTCTGAGGATCCAATTCAAGTCTTCTGTGGCTTGTGTGGCAAGCACTTAATAAATTAAGTGCTAAGGCATCTCTTCAGTCCTTGCTTTGCCTAGTTTTGAACCAAATGGAACCACACTCAACAATCTCTTTTGTATCTGATTTCTGTCTTTAGACCTCATTTATGAGATTCATCTATGTTCTGCTGTATCCAACAGCTAATTAGCATTCTGTTGACAAGCAATCACAAATTTATACTTTCCTTTTCCAGTCGCCATTTGATTTATATCTATTTGGTGCATATTTCTAATATTGTACCTTATAAACTTTTCAGGAGCACATGTGCACATTTCTGTTGGAGATAGATCAAGGATTGAAATTCGAAAGACTAGACAAATAACCAGTGTTTGTACTATTGCCAAACAATTTTCCAAAGTGGTTTAAATAATTTGTGTTCCAACCAGCAATGTATGAGAATCTTGGTTGATCCAGATCCTACCCAAGCCTCACAATTTGCTGGTTTTTTTTTAACTTTTAACCAATGTGTTATGAAAATAACAATCTATGGTTGTTTTAATTTAAATATAAAAGGAATTGCTTCCTGTGCAATTTTAATGAAATAGAACTCTCCAGTTATATACCACACTTATACTGTTCATTTCTGTATACCCTGACATAACATCTCCCACGTCTTCCTCTCTATTTCAAATGAGTAGTGAACATGGGTTTTCACTTTGCAGCTCAGTTCTGTCACTTGTGCTGTGACACCAAAAGAACATCCAAGCCCAGTTATTGTCATGTAAAAATATAGTAAGAATGCACTTTGTGTTGGTTCCTTTTCCCATTGCTGTGACAAAAATACCACACAAAAACAACTTAAGAAGAGAAGGGTTATTTTGCTCATAGCTTAAAGATGCATTCTCTCATAGTAGGGTAGGCATGGTGGCTGGTCACTTTGTATCCACAGTTGGGAAGTAGAGCAATGGCTGCTAGTATCCAGATAGCTTTCTCCTTGTTACTGAGTATGGGAAGCCAGGAGTCCTGCCCACGTTCAAGTTGGGTCTTTGTGGCTCAGCTAAATGTCTCTGGAAATGCCCTCACAGACCAACCTAAAGGTTTTCTTCCTAGGTAATTCTCAATTTTGCCAAACTGACAATGAAAGTGACCACAACACATTTTTGCAAGGTTGTTCCAGGAGCCGAAACGAGAGGATGTGTAGATCAGTAAGAGGTGGCAGAACAATCACTGGCATTCTTTCCATTTGGCTAACACAATAGGATATTCAGTAACCGCTTGACTGAGCATCAGATAAACGCCCAATTTTCTCTGGAGCACCCTCAATCTAAGGAAGATATACTTTCTTGTATTTTTAGGAGTGAGTCCTGGCTTCTACCTCTCCACTTAGCTTTGAATTTCGCAAAACTAGTCATAATGCGTGGTGCCTTTGGACAGGACCCAAAGCGGCGAGGCTCCAACAGCCTGTGCCTCATAGCCCCTGCTGGCCCTGCAACCTCTGATTAGCTTCCTCTTCTCCACCACTTTGCCCTCTGCAGTTTATCTGATTTGCCACTGCTTGAAAACAACCATGCTAATTAAAAGGTTAACTGCATAACTATATTTGGCCTCCCATGGAGTCTTCACAGGTATGATTAAAAACCATTGCAGATAATTATCCTCTTCTCTCAACAGCAAATCAAGAGCATCCAAGCTCGTGTTTCTTAAAAGTTTTCGGCAGAAATTCAGATACCAGGGCTAAACAAAATGATCCAGTTCGAATCACAAATGACAATACACCTTGAAAATTCTGTTCAAGGGAGAGCTTCCTTTTCTGCTACAGGAGAATTCACTCCAGGTGAAATCTGTGGTCCTTATTCCTTCCTCTTTCTTCAATGCTCTTCTGTTCACTTGAGGGACGTTTACATGAGGGACATAGTGTGAGGTCAGAAGACCGATGACCTAGATGCTTTTCGGGCTTTGCCACAATGTAATGTTGAATCTAAGACAGCATTGGTTATAGCACGTACCATTATATAACACTAGAAGGGGAAAAGAAGGGCTTGAAAAGGGCTGGAGAACGGATCAGTAGGTAAGAGCACTGTTGAAAAAGCAAGAGGCCCTGACTTCAAATTCTCAGCCCTCACAGAAAAGCTGGGCTGTAATCCCAGCACTGTGGGGAGGAGGGAGGTCTATCCTAGAGACAGAAACGCTCCTGACAGAGAGTCTGAAGGAAATGGTGAGGCCCAGGTTCAGTGAGAGACCCTGTCTCAAAAAATAAGATGGAGAGAAATGGAGGAATACACTTGACATTGGCCTGCACACACACACGTGCACACACACACACAGGCTTATATAAACACCCGTGTTTATGCAAATGATCATACATGCACATACGAAACAGACAGATTCATGGAAAAAAATATTTCAGTATTTTAAGTTAAATCATGAAGTAATTCCTCCTCATTACTGTAACAGTCTATTGTACCATTTAAAAAGAACTTTTAGGATCAGAAGCTATGAGGCTTAGCCTTAATAATATTTCACTACTATAATACACAAAACCAGAACTAGGAATTGAATAAATTGATACCGTCACTAAGGATTCTTCCAAGTTATTATCTATGTGTGTGCATTGTCTAGTGCATGCATACATGTGGGTGTGGATATGCATGTTGGGTATTTGTTTCTATTGATCTGCATCTTATTTTTTTGAGACAGAACCTAGAGCTAACAATCTCAGCTGTTTTGGATGGTTACTGAACTCACAGGATCTACCTATCTCCTTTCCCCCAGTACTGAGGTTAGGGGTACTTAGAGCCATGCTCACCTTTTATTTGGGCACTCAGGATTTGAACTCAGGACCTCCAACTGCCACAGCAAGTGTTCTTACCCACTTAGCCATGTCCCAGCCTTAAGTCATTGCTCACAGAATTTCCATGGCCATCATAACTGGTTTGTTTTTGGTAACTCAAGACAAACTAGAGTCACCTGGGAAGAGGGAGCCTCAACTGAAAAACTGCCTCCTTCGTATTGGCCTGTGGCCAAGTCTGGGAGGCATTGGTTTTGATGGATTAATGATTGATGCCGGAGAGCCCAGACCATCATGCACTGTTCCATCCTGGGGCAGGTGGTTCTAGGCTTTATAAGAAATGAGTTGAGCAAGCCACAAGGAAAAAAACCAATAAGCACCATTCCTCCGTGGGCTCTGCTTCAGTTCCTATTTCCTGGTTCGTGCGCTGGCTTACGCTCAGTGATGGACTGTGATATGGAAGTGTAGCCCACATAAACCCTTGTCTCCCCAAGTTGCCCTTGAGTATGATGTGTATGGCGGTGGCAGGAAGAAACTTAATACAACCATGATTTACTTTTACATCTGTGTCATGCCCCAGTGAACATATGGTCTTGTTCTATGTGCCATGGGGAGTTGCTGTGACATGTTTCTGAAGACAGGGCTGCACTGGCATTACTGAGATGATCTCCCACGTTTTTGCCACCATCCACACATGCTGATGCTGGCACGCCTTTCCTCAGTGAGTTCTGGGCAAAGGTGTTGTGAAACACTCATGGTAAAATGGGAAAAGGTGGAGTTCTGTCTGCCAGGGGAAACCTTTTCTCCAGAGCTAATAGAACTTGGTGAGTGCACCGGAAAGAAATGTAAAACTGTCATCTCCCATTCAATGACAAGTACCACTCTTACAAATGGCAAACCTCTGTTTCTTTGCATTCTCGATCTTAGTGTTTTAGTGCCATAAAAGCAGTTAAATGTAGTAGCAGGCATAAGCAACCACAGGGTACATTGTATGCAAGAGGGATTCAGTAAAGAAACTTGGGACACGACCACTCCCTGGCATGCTTAATGGGATGGTTTTTATTGTAAACAAGAGATAGAAAATATAAAGAGAGAAGAGAGACTATCCCGAGCTAGAGAAGAGAGGGTGCATAGTGAGAACAGCAAGAGCCAGGAAGAGTGAGAACAGCAGCATTATAAGAAGGATGGATAGCTGGGGAGAGGAAGGCTATGAGCTGGAGGGAGCTTCAGAGAGAGGGGAGAAAGGCTAGGGCAGACTTTGAAATGCATAACAGGTATTTGTGATACTGAGGATGCTTTGTGGCTAGCATGCACTTTGATATGCTGATAGGCACCACATGTAGCCATATGTCCCTTCTGCCAGAAATAAAGAAAATAACTCTTTGGCAGATGGAAACTGGCTTCGCAAGTTCCTGAAAAATGCTGGCTTTTATCTAATCCCCAGAAACCCTCCTTTAGTCCAGGTTGAGATCATTTCTGGATATTTAGACTACCGTTTGGAGTTGAGGGGAATTAGTTTCCTTTGGACCTGACACAGATGACTTGACTGAAATGATAACATGAACACCATAATTAAGCTGTTGCCCATTCGTGCAAAAGCTACCTGACAATGACCATCTTAATTGCCAGTGACTGTAAGGCACCAAGCACCAGAAATATCTCAGGAGCCAACAATACAGCTCCAGAGTAAAGGTCATTGCAGTCAAGCCTGATAACTTGAGTTCAACCCTCAGAACCTACATGGTACTGAGAGAACCAATCCCTGCAAGTTGTCCTTTGACTTCCAAAAACACGTTGTGGAGTACATGGTAGAGAGAGAGAGAGAGAGAGAGAGAGAGAGAGAGAGAGAGAGAGAGAGATGAAGGGAGGGAGGGAGAGAGAGACAGACAGAGAGAGAGAGAGAGAGAGAGAGAGAGAGAGAGAGAATATCTTGATTTTAGAAATGTCAAAATGAAATGTGGCAGGATACAAGATCAACTCCAAGAAATCAGTTGCCTTCCTATACACTAAGGATAAGGAAACAGAGAGGGAAATCAAAGAAGCATCACCTTTCACGATAGCCACAAATAGCATAAACTATCTTGGGGTAACTCTGACCAAAGAAGTGAAAGATGTATTTGACAAGAACTTTAAGGAATTGAAGAAAGAAATTGAAGAGGATACCAGAAAATGGAAGGATCTCCCTTGCTCTTGAATTGGGAGGATCAACATAGTAAAAATGGCAATTCTACCAAAAGCAATCTATAGATTCACTGCAATCCCCATCAAAATCCCATCAAAATTCTTCACAGACCTTGAGAAGAAAATAATCAACTTTATATGGAAAAACAAAAAACCCAGGATAGCCAAAACAATCCTATACAATAAAGGATCGTCTGGAGGCATTACCATCCCTGACTTCAAACTCTTTTATAGAGCTACAGTATTGAAAACAGTTTGGTATTGGCATAAAAACAGAGAAGTCGACAAATGGAATCAAATAGAAGACCCTGACTTTAACCCACAAACCTATGAACACCTGATTTTCGATAAAGGAGCTAAAAGTATACAATGGAAAAAAGAGAGCATCTTCAACAAACTGTGCTGGCAAAACTGGATGTCAACCTGTAGAAGAATGAAAATAGATCCATATCTATCACCATACACAAAACTCAAGTCCAAATGGATTAAAGACCTCAATATCAGTCCGAACACACTGAACATGATAGAAGAGAAAGTGGGAAGTACTCTACAACACATGGGCACGGGAGACCACTTCCTACGTATAACCCCACCAGCACAGACATTAAGGGCATCATTGAATAAATGGGACCTCCTGAGACTGAGAAGCATCTGTAAAGCAAAGGACACTGTCACTAAAACAGAAAGGCAACCCACTGACTGGGAGATCTTCACCAACCCCACAACTGACAAAGGTCTGATCTCCAAAATATATAAAGAACTCAAGAAACTAGACTCTAAAAGGCTGATCAACCCAATTATAAAATGGGGCACTGAGCTGAACAGAGAATTCTCAACAAAAGAAGTTCAAATGGCCAAAAGACACTTAAGGTCATGCTCAACTTCCTTAGCGATCAGGGAAATGCAAATCAAGACAACTTTAAGATACCATCTTACACCTGTCAGAATGGCTAAAATCAAAACCACCAATGACAGCCTTTGCTGGAGAGGGTGTGGAGAAAGGGGTACCCTCATCCATTGCTAGTGGGAATGCAAACTTGTGCAACCACTTTGGAAAGCAGTGTGGCGGTTTCTCAGGAAATTCGGGATCAACCTACCCCTGGACCCAGCAATACCACTCTTGAGAATATACCCAAGACATGCCCTAACATACAACAAAAGTATATGCTCAACTATGTTCATAGCAGCATTGTTTGTAAGAGCCAGAATCTGGAAACAACCTAGATGCCCTTCAATGAAAGAATGGATGAAGAAAGTATGGAATATATACATATTAGAGTACTATTCAGCAGTAAAAAACAGTGACTTCTTGAATTTTGCATGCAAATGGATGGAAATAGGAAACACTATCCTGAGTGAGGTAAGCCAGACCCAAAAAGAGGAACATGGGATGTACTCACTCATATTTGGTTTCTAGCCATAAATAAAGGACATTGAGCCTATAATTCGTGATCCTAGAGAAGCTAAATAAGAAGGTGAACCCAAAGACAAACATATAGTCATCCTCCTGGATATTAACCTTCATCAGGTGAAGAAAGGAGACAGAGACAGAGTCCCACATTGGAGCACCGGACTACAACCCCAAGGTCCAAATCAGGAGCAGAAGGAGAGAGAGCACGAGCAAGGAACTCAGGACCGCAAGGGGTGCACCCACACACTGAGACAATTGGGATGTTCTTTTGGGAACTCACCAAGGCCAGCTGGACTGGGTCTGAAAAAGCATGGGATCAAACGGACTTGCCGAACATAGTGAACAATGAGGACTGCTGAGAAGTCAAGAACAATGGCACTGGGTTTTGATCCTACTGCACATACTGGCTTTGTGGGAGCCTAGGCTGTTTGGATGCTCACCTTACTAGACCTGGAAGGAGGTGGGAGGTCCTTTGACTTCCCACAGGGCAGGGAACCCGGTCTGCTCTTCAGGCTGATGAGAGAGGGGTGTTGATTGGGGGAGGGGGAGGGATTTGGGAGGCAGTGGTGGGGAAGAGACAGAAATCTTTAATAAATAAATAAATAAGAAACATCAAAATGAGGAATGGGAACTACATCCCTGTGAAATGGGTAGGCTACAGTTAAAATTAAGAGTGTATGTAGCTCACTGAAGGTTTCAATTCTGTGGTTTCCCCTTCCCCATGTGGGGTCATTCAGCCACTATAGAATGAGACTGGACAAGAACTCCCAGGATCCTTCCTAAGCTCTGCATGGTTAAGGAACACTCTTTCAGTGATGCTTCCTTATGAGCATGCCAAGAACTGCTGCCTCTGTAGCATGGCAAGGCTTGACATCCAGCCCGGTTCCAAATGGGTTTTCGGCAACATGACTTAAGGAAAGGTAGCTCATTTCGGGACCCTTTCCCATGACTGCCCCTTTTGTAACATACAAAGCATATCAAGGAAGCCCTCATCTCACAAGGACAGCGAAGGAACCTTGAATGTGCACTAATGTCATCTAAGTGACTCAAAGTGATTGTCTTCCTAGGGTTATATGCCTTTTAAAAGAGAACTCTGAGAGAAGAAAGGATACTTTCAAACCCCAGGGCAGGGGAATGTTTTCAAAATGGGTATGAGTGGGGTGATATTTTTGTTGGAAGAGATTTCCCAGTGTGCTCCTGCCCGCCCACTCATAAGGATGTCTCTGTTTCTGAGGAGACTTGTGGGCAAAAACTATAAATTTCCTCATGGCATTGTCTCCCTGGGACTGGATTTGTTGGTATACATTTTATGACTGAAAAGCACGAATGTTTATTGGAAGGTCATAAATAACACTTCAGCGCCAAATGATGACAGTTCCTCACCGTTGCTTGAATATCTCTAAAATAATATGTTTGTATCAAATGATCTCTGACACCCCCTCCTGCCCTTCCATTACTGTGAGGAGAAAACCGTAAGAGAAAAGAGAGTCACTGAATTCTTCTTCTAAGTCCACCAGCACCTTGTCACTTAACCTCACTAAACCTCAATTGTCAAAGGAAAATGTTGTAGAAAATACATTTAAAATTGTACCTGGATCTATAGTCTACCCATGGCTTCTATTTGTAAGTGAATATATTATTTTTACTTTAGAAAATCACATTCAGAGATATGCATCAGGCTGGCAAGATGGATCAGTGAGCAAAGACATTGGCCATGCAAACCTGGCAATCTGAATTTGATACCCAGGACCCAGGAAGGAAGGAAAGAATGGGTTGACTCCACAAACTTGCCCTCTGACATCCACAATTGGCACCATGGCATGCTCCCCCACCACACAAATCATACACATGTGATGTAGATGGGTCATCTGTCTATGTGTTACTTTCATTGGTTAATAAAGAAACTGCTTTGGCTTTTTGATAGGGCAGAATTTAGATAGGCAGAGTAGACAAAACAGAATGCTGGGAAGAAGAGAAGTGAGGCAGATGCCATAGCTTTCCTCTCCGAGATGGATGCAGATTAGAATCTTCCCGGTAAGCCACCACCTCGTGGTGCTATACAGATTACTAAATATGGGTTAAAGCAAGATGTGAGAGCTAGCCAATGAGAAGCTGAAACTAATGGGCCAGGCAGTGTTTAAATGAATACAGTTTCCTTGTAATTATTTTGGGTAAAGCTAGCCTTGTGGGAGCCGGGCAGCGGGAAGCAGCCCACAGCTCCTTCTACACACAGGCACATCACACACACACACACACACACATACACACACACACACACACACACACACACAATCCATGTTTTTAAAAAAATTTAGAGCTAGCAAAATTTTTTCTGGCTTAGAAAGGTAACCTTAAAGGATAGTAAGCAAATACATGGAACATGATTTTACATTCTTTTCATGAGTGCTAAGCAAGAAAACCATGGGATACAGCTCAGTAGATAAAGTACTTCCTGCCCAAGGATGAGGCTCTGAGTTCAAATCCTAGCACCCATCTTAAAAGCTAGGTACAATAGCACACACCTGCAATCTTAGAGCTGGGAGGGGTGGAGTCAGGCAGATCCCTGGGGCTCACTGGTCCTCCAAGGTAGGCTACTCAGTGAGTTCCAGGTGATTGACAGACTCTGTCTCAGGAAAAAAACAAAATGGACAATGTCCAAGGAATGACATCTGAAGATAACCTCTGGCCTCCATATGTGTGCTCACATATGTACATGCAACTCCCTCCCACATGGAACTGCACACACACCCACGTGCAGCCTTTAAACATGGGGAGGTTGTGTGCCTAACATAATACCAAAATATTTCACACATTCACTTTTTAAAGCATTTTAATAAATGTCCTTGGAAGGAGGCAGGGAACAAAAATGACATTACTAAGAGAAGAAGAATTTATAGTGTATTTAATTAGAAAATTTCACTATTAAGAAAACAAAACCCCACTAAATCCAAAGCTCTGAGGGGCATGAGTACTGATGACTCACAAACAACACAGAGCCACTTGTTTGCAGTGTGGGGCCGCTAACAAGCTCTCCGGGCACAAATCTTGTCTTAAATTAAAGGACAGTGCTACTCTGTGCACATGAAAAGCAAGGCCAAGGTCTCAAGTGCCCTAATGGCAATGGCCAGCAGTTGGGAATCAAAGCAGCAATCACACAAAATACCATGCCAAGGTTTACAGGCGGCGTCCTTGAAAGGAATTAACAGCTTTTTCCCCACCCCAACCCAACCTCCCCAAAGGAATTTCAATTCACCAAAGAATCTGTATTAATGGCAGTTGATGGGTCTTGGCATAGCAAAAGTGGCAAATATAGGCATTAATAATTAGTTCTTCACTGTTCCTTATATATGAAGGTGTGAGATTGTCTTCTGACCCTAAGATAGAGAAAAAGATTAGAACACGAAATTAACTCATGCCAGCCAATGTCACACAAGTAAAGGCCAGGTTTGGATTATCTGTTTTCGCCCCTCATCCATAAATTCATCATTTGAGTTGTAGCAGGGCACACACGCAAAGCAATTGTTCTCTGATTGCTTTTCACCTTGCTCCCCCAAAGTCACATATAAAAGGTACCAATTTAGATGATGAAGCCAGAACTAATGACCTGGCTACATCCACTCAGAATGAGTTATGCAATTTAAAAAGCTACAAAAACAATCCCTCAGTTTGGGTTTTTCATTAAAGTAGTTTTGGGTTTTTTTTTATTTGTTTTTGTTTTTAATCAGACTGGAAATCATCTCCGATTTTCCATGCTATTATTCTTTCTCTGCTGTGTATCTGAAATGGTGACTCAGTCTGTAGCCCATTGTGTACCCTAAACCTTCAGGCAAATCAGAAAATGGTCCCAACGTTTGAATAGTGATTCAATTAAAAAGATGTATTGTACTTTTTCTATGATTTAGACACAACCGCGGGGGATACAGAGGAAAACAGGATGTAGTCGTCATTCTTTCCCATATGATAAATAGCTTCAAGAGTCACAATAACTTACTGCAATAAAAATTGATTTCAACCCAGGAGTTCATAAGTTGGCTGTCTCTTCAATGGCCTCAGCTGAGTCACACAGGTGTGTAACTATTCCACACTGTAGGATTCAGTCTTAGGAAGCAATGGCTTTAGGGGCCATGTTTCTTTCCCTAGGAGGGTAGCAGCTCACAGGTGTTGATTGGAAATTGAAATTCAGGCCCATTACAAAGACATTGCTCCAAAGTTCCCCTGCAGTACCTATGCATTCGCTCTGCAGTTAAAAAACAACTGGCCTCTATTGCCCCCATACCCTGTGCAGGTACACATTGACACTTTACCAGCAGGGGGATATGGAACACAGAAGGGGACCTCTTCTCTAGGTTCCACCAGGTTCAATTCACTTTATTTTCTTCCGTCGCATGGTGCATGTATATAGGGACATCTAGTTGTACCTTTGGTCCCTCTGTGTGCTGAGAAAGTGCCATTGCTTAGTGATCCCATCACACAGACAGTCCAGGTCAGTGACATTCATGGCATGGCCCTACTAACATGGAAAACTCTAGGCCTTTAGCTGGTGACTAATTTGTACCCAGTAGTCATTTCTTTTAGCCTCCCCAACACAGACACCAGGTGTTGCACACTGTGTGCTACCTTGACAACATGTGAATGCTAGAAATCCTGGCTCCCTGTGTGCTCACTAGCCTCAGTGTCTAATGTGGGATGTCCTTCTGTATATGTGTTGCTTTTATTGGTTGATGAGTAAATCTGTTTCAGCTAATGGCTTAGCAGAGTAAAGTCAGGTGGGAAAACCAGACAGAGATATATGTAGAGAGTAGGCAGAGTGGAAGAGACGCCAGCCAGCTGCTGAGAAAACAAGACATGTAGAAAATGAGGCAATGTCATAGCCACCTGGCAATAGATAAACTAATAGAAATGGGTTAATTTAAGGTGTAAGAGCTAGTTAGAAATATGCCTGAGCCATTGGCCAAACAGTGATGTAATTAATATAGTTTCTGCGTGATTATTTGGGTCTGGGTGACCAGGAACAAAAATGCAGTCTCTGTTTATAAGGGGCCCAACTCAGTTGAGAGCATCCCAGGGAATGTCTCTCCCATGCAGTGGACTGCAGCCACAACCAATGAGATATAAAACCATTCCTGGGGAGCATCATCCTTTCCTCCAGGCTTTCCTTCTGTTAACCCAGCTCCTAGCCCTATCTCTTTCTATCTTTCTTCATCTCTCTCTCCTTTCTTCTCTCTCTTTCTGTCTCCCTCTTCTTTCTCTTCCGCCTCTAGTTCTCTGTAGTGATGAGGCAAGCAGGCCTGCTTTTCGTCCCACCCAGTTCCCACACAGCTAGCTTTACACCCAAAATAACAACACACAAATTGTATTCATTTAAACACTGCCTGGCCCATTAGCTCTAGCATCTTACTGGCTAACTCTCACATCTTGATTAACCCATTTCTATTAATGTGTGTAGCACCATGAAGTAGTGGCTTACCAGAAAGATTCTACCCTACGTCTATCTTGGGCCAGAGCTCATGGTGTCTGCCTCACTGCCTTCTTCCTCCCAGCATTTTGTTCTGTCTTCCCCACATGCCTATGTTCTGAACTATTAGGCCAAGCAGTTTTCATTATTAATTAACCAACGAAAGCAACAGATAGATAGAAGATCCCCCTACATCATTTCTCTCTCCCTCTTCCTTCCCTCCCTCCTTCCACCATCCTCCTCCCAACCTAAGTTATTTCTAAGGGTTTCAAGTTCCATTTTTGTCTTTGTATTAACTTTCTCTATAACAAACCATACCTTGCTCAACCTTGTTGTCCCTAGTCCTCTCTCCAGTACTCAATACTCTTCTACGTTTGTATTAATTAGAGAAGGTATTTAAGCTAGAACTCAAGGCTGCCTTTTGGATACTCACTTTCCCAAGATATTACCCATGTGCACGAGGCATACGTGATGCTAAACTGCTGCTTGACTTTTCTCATGTCAACCTGCATTTTGTTACAGATGTCTCAACTGAGAACACAGAAGGGTAGAGAAACTATTTTTAGCCCATACTAGTGTATGGGGGGTGAATTTTCATAATTAGATACACAAATTTAAGCAAGAAGTCAATGCTTTTCCCCAAAGAGTTCCAGGTTTAATAGAGAGAGCCTACCCAGAAACAGGTAACTGATAATATGATGCTAACCTTGAAGGGGGAATATAGAAACTGATTAAGGGCCAAGGTTGTTTGCACAGTTAGAATAAATAGGGAAGGATGAGAGAGGCAAGAACAATATAAACTACAGAGGGGACAGAGGGATCCATGCTGTGACCTGACATTTGTACAATATTTCACAATTTCAAATTATAATCACCCTCATTACTGCACATTTCATTGTAATAACCCCAGTCAAGTATCATGCCAAAGGAGAGAAATCATTTCCACTTTTCCTGAAATCATTCCAAACTTAGATTATTTATTTCTGCTTGATGTAGAGCATGAGTCCAAAATTGTTTTTATATGTGACAAAAAACCATATGTATTAGTCCCAAGTGGGAATTGAGGAGAGAAATGTACTAACCATGTAAATTGTTTCTAAACATGAATCAAACATGACATTGGCCTCCAAGACACTATGAGCTCATCATATCCAGCAGAAACTCCCTTGGGAATAATAGTCCCTTCATGTCAAGCCTTTGCTTCCGAGGAAGTTTCAATAACACCGTCTTGTATTCTCCCCATCCTGACTCCACTCTGCAAAAAGTTTAAGGCTTCTCTTCAAAGGCTCAGTTCAAAATCCACTCCTCTGTTCCATCCTGCCCCTTTCGAGAACTCTAACTTCTCATACCCTGCTCCCAAACGTGGCCGTGAACTATAATTACATTACCCAGGAGATCCCTTTCAAATCTTTCTTTCCCTAGGCTCCGCTTGAAATTCAGAATTTCTAGGTCTGGGACTGCATTTTAAGCTTCTCATGCAATTTTAATGTGACTGGCCTAGCATCCATCAACTGAGAGCCATTCATCAATACGCATCACACAGCCCATACTTAATTGTTGTGTCACTGATTTATGTATGTTGGCCTGTGTTCTATATCACTACTGCTCAACCTTTAAAGAGCATCTGAGTCACCTACACATCTTGTTAAAATGCAGCTCCGGGTTGGTGGACCTCAAGTGCAGCCTCAAAGTCTGCATTTCTAACAAGTTCCCAGGTAATGACTGATGCTGCCATTCGTGGCACCAACCACACTTGGAGGAACCAACTTATAGTGCTGCTCACTTTGGAATCAGGTATCTGCTTTCATGTTTCTTCCCTATTCAGAGGAATATGTGTCAGTATGGAGTCACCATTTAAATGTATATGTGTTTGATCCAATTCAGTGGTCCAGGCTTCCTTTTAACTTTATGAAGCACCCCATCCATTTCCTCTTCCTAAGATTTCCCACCCTTGCTCTCTATCTCTACCTTAGGAGTTTGAGCAAATTGTTATTCCTGCTAAGAAAATTTGAGGTAAAAACAATATAAAGATGTTCATACCTGACAATGATTTTATTAGGATATATTCATCATACAAAATGATATGTTTCATCACTGAAGATAATTTTTAAACATCTTATAGACTCTTCCTCAGCATAATCTGAAAATTAGTTCCATAAGGACCCCTGGGCATACCTATTGAAAATCCAGGTATCTATCTGCACTCTGCCCAGACCACCATGGAGAGTATTTGAGAAAGAGGCTTAGGAATGCATACTAAGCAAGATTCCAAAGTTCACATTACAGTGTTAATGGTATGATATGGATCCTGACAGAGGAGGATATGGAGCCAGGCAGAACAGGTGGAAGATAAAGAAGGAAGGGGGGAGAAAGAGGAGAAGGGTTGACAATTATGTAATACACATTCTCAATAGCATCTTTGCCTGATCAGTACGTTGCACTAGAGTGTTGTGGATATTAGCTTAACTGTGCAAAGATGTGCTGCATTTGTTTACCTTGCCTGCCTAAGGAGCCTGATGGCCTAATTAAAATGGTCAGTAGCTAGGCAGGACATACAAGTGGGACTTCCAAGCAGAGAAAATAAGCAGGAGGAGGAATCTAAGCTCAAGAGACACAAAGAGAGGCAGAGAGAGAAAGGGAGAGAGGGAGAGACCAGGGAGATGCCAGGGGCCAGCCAGTGGATTAGCCAGTCAGCCAGACACGGAGGAAGCAGGAAAGTAGGACATACAGATTGAAAGATAGGTAAAAAGCCCTGAGGTAAAACATAGATTAATAGAAACAGGTTAAATTAAGTTATGGGAGGACAAGCATAAGCTAAAGGCTAAGCTTTCATAATTAAGAAGTCTCCATATCATTGTCTGGGAGCTGGTTGGCGACCCAAAGAAATTTTCAACTACACTGGGGGACATTGTGAAGGCCTCAGAAGCAAGGTCTTACTTATGCCATCCTCTCTTCTTTCTCAACCAGAGCATTTCAAAGGAACTAGAACTCTTCTGTGAAAAAAAATGTGGATCCTCATTTTACAGGAAGAGGACTGGAGAGATACATATACAATGTGGGAAACTGAGGCAGTTTCTTTCACAACTTTGCATAGCCAGGTGCTGACCCAGCATGGCAGGCATGCTACTGAGAACAGAGAACAGTTTTTATCATCCTAACACAGCTCCCTTCCTCTCTTTCCTTATTGGCAGAGTGAAATGGTTAGTTTTTTTTCTGTCAACTTGACATAAGCTAGGGCCATCGAGGAAGAGAAAACCTTCCATTGCAAAACTGCCCCCACCAGATTGACCTGTGGGCATGCCTGTAGGGCATTTTTAAGATTAGTGATTGGATGTGGAAGTACCCAGTTCTCTGTGGACAGTCCTACCCCTGTGCTAAGCAATCCATGAAGAGCAATCTAGTAAGCAGCACTCTTCCATGGCCTCTATATCAGTTCCTATCTCCAAGTTTCTGCCTTGACTTCTCTGATGATGGACTGTTATCCTGGAACTGTAAGATGAAATAAATCCTTTCCTCTCCAAGTTGTATATGGTCATGATGTTTTATCACAGTAATAGAAAGCAAGATGCTGAAGGATCCTGAGTGCATAATCTTACACATCATCTAAGTCTTCTCTTTCACATTGTTGCTTACATTTGTCTAGTTTTCAATAACCATGAGTGGGGTCCTCTCTATATTTTACATCTTGTTTATTTTAAAGTTCATCGAGCCCAAGACCTTGTCAAATCTGCATGTTGTTAGACAAGCTTGGCTGTTAGTAATTTTCTATTCTAATTTTCTGGTTTTGGGGAAAAATAGCTAGAGAAGAGTTTGGGCAGATATACTTTCTTAGCAGGCTTTCCCACAGGGGTCTAATGTTTTCTGCTTATCTCTAATTGGACCTAAGCTGACTCAAGATACTTTTATTTTTTGCAAATGAATCACCAGGTTTTATTTATTACATCCTCTCCCTCAAAGTAAGCTATAAAAATGGTAAGGATTTTTCTCTGCCCTCCTTAAAGCAAGTCCTAGGTGCTCATTCTGGATTGGTCGTACCTGGGACTTGGGGGAAGTAATACTATACAAAAAGACAAATAGAACCCGAGTAAACAAGCCTTGCTGTGTTCTCTATCTCCACATCTACACCACCAGTTTATTTGCTTTAGGTCGTACTCTTTCTGTTCACTTGGATTCTCCATAACTATCTGTTGTAATAGTGGCGGGCCCGCTTCCTGCCACCCGGCTAGCTTTACCCGAAATAATTACATGGAAACTGTATTCTTTTAAACATTGCCTGGCCCATTAGTTCCAGCCTCTTATTGGCTAGCTCTTACATATTAATCTAACCCATTTCTAATAATCTGTGTAGCCCACGAGGTGGCTTACCAGGGAAGATCTTAACCTGCATCTGTCTGGAGTGGGAGAATCATGGCGACTCACTGACTCAGCTTTCTTTCTCCCAGCATTCTGTTCTGTTTACTCCACCCACCTAAGGGTTGGCCTATCAAATGGGCCTAGGCAGTTTCTTTATTAATTAACCAATGAAAGCAACAGATCAGAAAGAAATCACTCCCACATCAACTATCCACTTTTGTCATGAGACTCAGCATAAAATGACAGTAGCCTCTGAGTCTTATGGTCTCCATTTCTGAAGGCTCCTAGATCATTCTAAATGTTGTTGGGTAAGCTTGCATTTTTCTCATGTTAATTTCTTTTGCCAGAGGTGTGCTGATGTGACCCTTTAGATGGGTAAGGAAGTTGTGAAGACCCTTTATATCCCTGTGCTGTCACCTTTAAAACAGGTAAGTTTCTTCTTACCTTGGTAACAACCCTGGAAAATAGTCTTCTTCTTTAAGGAGTCTAGAGAAAGTAGGAAAAGTACTCAGGTGGTTAGACATGTGAATCTAGAACCCAGATCTTTAGACACCAAATCTCTTGGCACTCTTGTCAAAAGTTTTCTTCTAGTTAGATATTTCTGAGGGTAGAATATTCAATTAAAGAGTTTCTTCTTCCATTTTATGTATCCTTTCCTTAGAAATAGTCAAGGAAGCACTGAGCATTGTCAGTACCCCAACAACAGCCTATATTGTAAGGTGGTGCCGACTGCTAAGTAAAAATCAAGGGTATATGGAAAAAGAGATGAACTAGGCTGCTGTCTCACAGGCATGGCTAGAAGGAATTGTGACTTCTTACAGGAAGTTAAAAAATAATATTTTAGAAAGCAAAATACAAAACATACGTTTTCTTCTAATTAGTCAACAAGCTGGGAATCAGAGAGGACATTATGATGAGTTTACAGGGGAAAGGAAAGAACTATAAATTTATAAACAGTGATAGTGAGATCCATTTTCAAAAGCAAGTCTAGTTGTCTGGCAGTAATGAATTGCATTCCACCAGAAACAATTGGCTTGCACTTCTTCAGGCAGGAAAGAGATGTTGTCAGTTTTCGACTAATTACCTTCTGTCTCTTCAGGATCACAGAGCATCCTAGGGAAAGGCAAATGTTTTTCCACCTGATTGATAAACCAAAGAGATCCCCAGTACCACACTGAGTGAATATTCAGTAATTTCTTTTGTGCACATCAAAGTCTTACATTTGTATTTATTTTTATTATCTTTTGCTATCACTTAGAGATTAGCACTACCTCCAAGGATATTCATGATCACAAAAAAAGGCTAGCCTCATTAACTTTGGCCTAATTATGTACATGGGTACAGCGAGTATTTTTTTTACCACCTAGGGACATCTAAAATGGTTGAAGCTCACAAAAAGAAACTCAGATTTCAAAGCTTCTATGCCCTGTTATTTTGAGGCTAAGAAAACCAAGCTTTGGAAACACTGCACCAAATTTTACTTACACTGTCTATATATTCTTCTCAGAGTGCCTCCCCCAAAATGTACCAAGGTTCCTGTTCTGCTGAGGTCCCCCTTAGCACCATTTGAAGTCTCTCTAATAAAGCCAATTTGAGTTCTATGAGTGTGTTGGTTCACACTTGATTTAATAAGCACAGTGCTTAAATAGAACAGCCCAGGTAAGATACTAGGAATATAACTGCTTCTTCTAAGTATATGACTATTATTAAGGAAAGACAAATTCTTTTTCTTGAGAACTTCATACATGAGAGTTGTACCTCCATCATTCTCACATCCCTTTCCCTTTTCAAATTATTCCCATGACCTGCATCCCAAATTCATGGTCTTGTCTTTTATTGCTATTGTTACAAGTGTGTGTGTGTGTGTGTGTGTGTGTGTGTGCACATACAGACTACTGACACCATTCAGTTTTTTCTCATATATATGTTTTCCAGGGTTGACTACTTGGGATTGGCAATGACCACCTATAGCCCTTCATCTAGGGGTGGGACCATGCCTTGTCCTTATCAGCATGTCAACTGTGTTGACATTGGGGTTCAAGAAACTATGTTGTTGAAATTTCATGAGTACATTTTCCTTGTTGTGCCTAGGGGCACTTTCTGGCAGCAAGTGCCCTGGGAATCTGAATTGTATAATCTCTCCACGCCCTCTTCATTTCATGTGTTTTCCCTGAGTCTTAGGGGCAAGAGTTTCACAGCAGATATATCATCAGTTGGGGTTGAACACCGGAGAGTGCCATAGTCTCTGAGCAGTTGTGGATCTCTAAAGAAAGGCAAAGTCTTGATGAAGCTGTGCAAATAACCATATTGCCAAGAAGGACAAGGAAATAAAGTTTTAGAGTTCAGTGGGACTATGCTGGAGAAGGAAAGATAGCAAGCATCAGGGGCAGCTTGAGATAGTGTGTCTATGACAAAGTCTGTTGCTTGATAAAGGTGTCAGATATGGCAAACTGGTTCAATGAAATGTTACTCAGTAATTCGAAAAAGTGAAATAAAGATGCAGCTACAACATGTATGAACCCTGAAAACATGACACTAGCTGATGGCATGTATGTTTCATGTTACAAGTTCCATTACTTCAGTCATACACAGCATCCAAAATAGGCACATCCATTTGGACTGAGAGTGGATTACTTATTGACATACTTATTGACATGAACTTAGTACCCTCAGTTCACAGAGAACAGAGAGATACTGCTGATGACTACAGGGTTTTTTCCCAGTGATAAGACATTCCAAAACTGGCCATGACTGAGGTATAACTATATTCACTTTTAATATACAAAACCCTCATTGAATTATAAGCTTTGAATGGGTGGCTTGTATGATATGTAAATTATATATTTATAAAACTGCTATGTATGGAGAGTTTAAGTAGAAAGTCTTGGTACAGTAGCACATGGCTCTACACCCAGCCCCTCAGAGACTGAGGCAGAAGGATGGCAAGTTCAACACCAGCCAGTGATACATAAATGAAACTGAGACAGACAGAACGGTGGAGGATACATGAAAAAGTATTCTTTAAAATTATTTTATTCCAAATACTTTCAACTATATTCAAACAAGAAACTATGATAAAATTTATTTCACTAATTCAGCTACTCCTTTTTTTCTTTATGTATGTGTGCACATGTATACACATGTGCATGCAGGTGCACAAGCCTTCAGCAGCCAGAGGATGATGGTTCTGTGTCTCCCTGACTGTAGATGGAAGCTGCTCATTCAAGCCTGGCCAGCCAGACCCGAAATAATCACACAGAAACTATATTAGTTGCAATACTGTTTGGCCAATATCTTAAGCGTATTTCTAGCTAGCTCTTACATCTTAAATTAACCCATTTCTATTAATCTATGTATCACCATGAGGCTCATGGTTTACTTGTAAAGTTACCAAGCATCTGTCTCCTTCAGCAGCTACGTGGTGTCTCTCTGACTCTACCTTCTTTCTCCCAGCATTTAGTTTAGTTTTTCCACCTAGCTCTATTCTGCCCTGCTACAGGCCAAAGTAGCTTCTTTATTAACCAATGAAAATAAAACATATTCACAGCATACAAGAAAAATACCACATCACCTGACTTAGTCCCTTAAGACCGTGTCTCTCACTAAACCTGAAGGTGCCACCAACAATCCAAAGTGATCCACCTGTCTCTACCACCATTCAGCTCATTTTTAATATGATGTTTTATTCATTGCTTGAGAATTTCATACAGGCATATAGTAAATATCGATCATATTCATTCCTTGCTACTGATCCATAATAAATATAACAAATCAAGAATATTCCAAAACTACACTAAGAATATGTTGGTAATATCAGGCAATATGCCATGAGGAGTGTGACTAACAACATGTCACAAGTATAACAAATCCCTGAGAATGTCTCAGAAAGCACACATTTTCAAAATCTTTGTATTAATGATATCTGCCTATAAATCTACACTGTACTTATAAATATAACATAGGACAGACTGACATTCTCTTCTTTGAGTACACATTTCTTTATCTGTGTATTATGGGGTCCATATCCCTATGAGAGAGAGAGAGAGAGAGAGAGAGAGAGAGAGATCATGTGCATATGCGGAGGTCAAGAGAACAACCTCAAGTGCTGTTCCTCAGGAATCACTCACCGTGTTTTTGGAGTCAGGGTCTCTCATCAGCCTGGAGCTCACTAAGTAGACAGAAGGCCAGTAAGCAATCTCTGGAGATCTGTGTGTCCCCAGACTGCACCATCACTAGGATTACAACTACTATGCCAGAATAACAGCTTTTAAAGAAATGTGGTTTGTAAGGTTCAGATTCAGGTTCTCATGCTTGCAAGGTAAGCACTCAGGCCAGTAGTCCTTGACTATACTTTTCATATGGCTCTAATATAAAATATGTTTATCTTAGTCAGTATTCTACTGCTGCGAAGAGACATCATGACTATGACAACTCTTATAAAAGAAAGCATTTAATTGGACCTTGCTTATAGTTTCTAAGTTTTAAACAATTACCATCATAGCAGGAAGCATGGAGGCATGTGGGTAGGCTTGGTGGTGGAGAAGTTGCTGAGAGTTCTACGTTTTGATCTAGAGGCAGCAGGAAGAGAAAGAGCCTGGATTGGGCTTTTGAAAATTCAAAACCCAACCCCAGTGACATACTTCCGTCAAGAATGCCACACCTACTCCAAGAAGGACACAGCCCCCAATCCTTCTCAAACAGTGCTACTCCCTGATGACAAAGTATTCAAATAATTGGGCATATTGGGCCCATTCCTATTTAAATCACCATAGTGGTAATTACTAACATCATTCATTTTTTACTTTTATAAATGAGAGAATGAAGCCAGACATAGTAACCAGTTGCTTATACTTAAAATCCCAGTACTCAAGAAACTGAGAAAGGAGGACTTCAGTAAGTTTGAGGCCAGACTAAGCTATATAATAAGACCTTGTCTCAAAAAAAAAAGAAAGGAAAAGGAAAGAAAGGAAAAAGAGAAGAGGAAGAAGTGAGGGGGGAAAAGGAGTGAGGGAGGGAAAGAATGTGCAAAGCATTGTGATTTTTAAATACACTGAAAGATTTATTTAAATTTCCCTATATTTAGGATCTGATTGACAGAAAGCAAACATTAAAAAAAGCTGTCAAAGGAGACTGAGGCAATTAAGATAGGATCAAAAGTGCCCTAGAAACTTCAGGTTATCTATTTAATCAAATGTCAAAAATCATTTAAAGTAATGAAGAGATTACCATAATAGTAATGAATCGTGGTTCTTTTACAGATGAGAGCAAAAAAAAAACTTTGTTCTTTAAAAATATAGTCAAGGAGGTAATAAAGTTGACATAAAACACAGGAAGTAGTTGCACAAAGCATCACTACTATGCAGAAATTCAAAATCAATCCCTTCTACTATAATAATAAAGGGTTATTTATTTAGGTGAGTCTCAAATATCATTTGAACTTGTATCAATATACAAAAATCCATACCAGTGTAAATTGTCTGTAAATAATAGCTCACAAGTATTCACTCTATTACTTATTATTATTATTATTATTATTATTATTATTATCTAATCTACCTATTATCCCATTCAGTTTTCCCCTTTTTTGAGATCTCTGAGCCTACATAATTTCCACCCCAACCCCAACCCTATACAAGTAATAATCAACCCCGAAATGGTGTCCCTAACCCTGAGGACAAACTTTGTTGGGAGAGACGTTGTCTTCTAGTGTTGCTTCCAGTGTCATGTGGGCAATGTTCTCTATGAGGTCCTGTAAAAGTAAAATGATGATTAAGTTTCAAGATTGCTGTTTTGTATAATTGGAAATGGTCTCTGAGTAGTCTATAGGGTCTTTTTGTTTGTTTGTTTTTTGAAGTTCTTATTTGGAGTTCTGGCCAGAACGTTGTAAGAAGGTGCACCATTTCTGCAGCTGGTACCCAAAAACCAGTCTCAAAGTAGCACTATCAGCTTCACATGACATCATATCAATGAGTTGGGGTCATTGTTGGGGGGCCTTATCTTCTTCCTGAATGCTTCAAATATTACTGCAGGGAAATCTACTGTTCATTGTTGATGCCTTAAACATCATTCATATAGACATATGTTCAACAAAAGATATGGTATAGACAAAATGGGTATGGAGAAAAATAAAATATTTCCTTAAAAATCTATCTTCTTTTTGTCCCATACCAGATGGCTCCTGACATGAGACAGAAATTCTGAATTTTTCTTTTAACAACATGCTTGGATTTAGAGAAGGATAGCCATTGTCCAAATCCAAAGTCAGCTCTTATTTTTAAGTAGAGATGTATACAGGTCCAGATAATCAAATTTAACCATGCAGATAATACAGCACCATAAGGCAGATTTCTCTTTGCTTTGTGATGTTTTCTGGATATTATATTTTTATCTTTAGGCATCTAGATGTCTAAGGTTTCTCGACGCTTTGAAGATTAGTATTTTCCTGCAAAGACAAGAACATAACCCTGACCCAAACATTATGAGGTTTTCTTACTACATATATGATTGCCACCTCTGTGGATGAGCCATCATTTCTGTTTCTCAAGAGGTTTCTTTTTTCAAACCGAATATTTATTAATTTTGATGGTATCCACAGCTTTTCTTCTTCTGTTGAAACAAGAGTGAAACCCCTTTCCCAATGTAGCACATCTCCTGGTTTCCATTGTGAGATCAGCACATCCTTGAAATGCACTGGCTGGTTTAATTTAGAATATTTTTCTATTATCCAATGTCTCTCTGCTGCTGTTATTCCATTCTGATCAGCATTAAGAAAACTTAAGGTTAATAAAGCATTATGCAATCTATTTAGGGGGTATTTTTCATCCCTTTCTGCTTGTTTAGCATATCTTTTTATAGTTCAATTTGGATCTTTCTATAACTGTCTGACCTGTAGGATTGTTTGGTATACCTGTAATATGCTTTATATTATAATAAACAAAAAACTGTTTCATTTTCTTAAGCATATATGCTGGACCACTGTCTGTCTTTATTTGTGGAGGTATAACCATGATGGCCATAACATTTAATAAATGCATGATTACTGAATCAGTCTTTTCTGAACTCAAGACATTTTCCCATTGAAAACCTAAATAAGTGTCAATGGTCTAGTGTATATATTTTAATTTTCCAAATTCTGTAAAGTGAAACACATCCATCTGCCAGATCTCATTCCTTTGACTACCCTTTGGGTTACTCCCTGCAGGTAATGGTGTTTGGTGATAAAAAGAGCAAGTAGGACATCTCTTTATAATCTCCTTAGTTTATTGCCATGTAATAGAAAACTCTTTCTTTAGACATTTTCTATGGGAATGATGTTTCCTATGAAATTCTGAGGCTTTCAGCACACTTTCAATAAATAATCGATCAATTTCTATATTACCTTGTGCTAGAGGACCTGGCAAACCCATCTAGCATTGGATGTGTGTTATGTATATGGGACAATGCCTATTCCTGATTTTATATTGAACCTGAATGAATAATGAAGTCAATTCTGTATCATCTGGTATAAATTCAGTGGTTTCAATATGCAAGACAACTCTTTCTGCATATTATAAATTAGTAACCATGTTTAGAGGTTCCTTAAAATCCCTTAGTACCATGAGAATAGCATATAACTCTGCCTTTCGGAAAGAATTATAAGGGCTTTGTTTCACCTTACTTACTTACCTTTGCCATGGTTCATTGTCTTCCCACAATGTTTTACTTTCTTCAGCAGTAAAAGTATAATCTCTGCTGGGTCTATATCTGAGAGTTGATGAAGTCTCAATTTTCCCTTTATAATTAATTCAGAGACTTTTTCCAAATAAGTTTTTCAATTTTTACTTGGTTTATATGGTAAAAAAGAACCATTGGAAGATAATATCTTCCCTCTGCATTAAAATTTCTGTAGGGAAAATTCTGGAAGACAATATGACTGGAATACAATTAAGATTTGGATTTACTCTATCTACATGTGCCTCCTGTAATTTCTCCTCAATGATTGTTAATTTGTTTTTCTGCTTCAGCTGTTAATTTCCTGGGACTATTTAAATCTTTGTCACCATCTAAGGTTTTGTTTAAATGAATTATTAGATTAGGTGTTATCCCAACAGCCAGTCATTGACTGGAAATGTCTCCTAACAATCTTTGAAAGTCATTAAGAGTCCTCAACTAGGCTCTCCTAATTTGTGTCTTTTATGTTCTAATTTTCTGTAAACCTATTCTGAAACCTAGGTGATTGACAGAATCTCCTCTTTGTATTTTTTCAGGAGCAATTTGTAATCCCCATTTAGGCAAAACTTTTTTTTACTTCTTCAAACATTCTTTCTAAAGTATTTGCATTTGAGTCAGATAACAAAATGTCGTCCATGTAATGGTAAATTATAGACTTAGGAAATTGCTTCATAGTATTTCCAGGGCTGATTTACAAAACATTGGCACAGGGTTTGAGCATTCCCTATGGGAGGATGGTTCACTGGTATCCCCTAGTAGGCTGAGAATTATTATAAGAAGGCACCGTGAAAGCAATTTTTTCTCTATTCTTTTTTTGTAAAGGTATAGTGAAGAAACAGTCCGTTAAATAAATAACTATAAGGGGCCATCTTTTAGGCAATAGAGAGGGCAGAGGAAGTCCAGACTGTAGAGGGTCCATAGGTTGAATAACCTTGTTGACAGCTCTTAGATCTGTCACCATGCTCTATTTTCCAGATTTCTTTTTAGCAACAAATACAGGAGAATTATGAGGTCTGGCTAATTCTTAAATATGGTGATCATCTAGTTGTTCCTGTACCAGCTGTTCTAAAGCCTGCGGTTTGTCTTCCATTAAAGGCCATTGTTTAACCCATATGGGTTTCTCAGTTAACCATTTCAAAGGCAAGGCCTTTAGTACCTCTGAAGGCTTGCTAATTGTTTTGTATTCTTGTACAGCCTGAATGGCTGTTGACCTTTGTTTATAATATCTTATAATTTCCCTCCCAGAAACATGAGTTTTCGGGACTGCAGGAATGTTATTCTGGGTATTCCATTGCTGCAATATGTCATAGTCCCATAAATTCACTACAATTTTAGCTACATATGGGCTCAGCTTTTCTTTCTGTCCTTCTGGCCATCTGCATCCAACCCACCTCATGCTTTGTTTCTCTTGAGATAGGGTTCCAATTCCTAGTAATTGAATATCTGCCTCTTTAAGATGCCAATCTGGATGCCAAGATTCTGGAGTAATGATAGTCATGCCCGCACCTGTGTCTAGTAATCCCTCAATTACAGTGTCATTTATATGCACTCTTAGCTTTGATCTTTGACCATTTATAGAAGTCTGCCAAAATATAAGTTTCCTATTTCCTAATGGAGTTTTTGACTCATCCTTTAGGTCTATTTCATCATTCAGAACAGTATGATTTTCTACAGTAGGCACTGGATTGTTTAATTTTCCTGGTGATACATGTTCTCCACAGTGATTGGGAATGACTGGACCTTGTTTGACATTGGGGCCTGTGAAAGGCCCCCCAAGGAATTTCCCAGTGGTATCTGGTTGCCTTGTCTGTCTCTTGTCGACCCTCATTCATTAGTTCAATGTCAGCCTTTGCCACACTTCCTACATATACCAGAAGGCTAATTCCTCCTATTTTTGCCTTTCCTTGATGAGACAGTATTCCTAGGAATTCCTTGTCTACAGTCCCTTCTTAGATGTCCTATTCTTCCACAATTAAAACATTTGGAATTTTGGTATCTCCTCATACCATTGGAAATCTCTTTGTCTACCCAAACTTCAGTACTATAGTCAAATGTTTCAACATTCATTGTATGCAAGATCCATTCAACTATGGGTGCTGATCTGACCTTTAAAGGCCCAGGGATCTTCTTACATTCTAAATTGGCATTTTCAAAAGCCAAGGATTCTATTAGTACACATCTAGCTTCAGGGTCTGTCACTCCTAATTGTACAGCTTTCTTAATGTTTGTAAGAAGTCAGTAAAGGGTTCTGTCTGGCCTTGTTTTACCCTAATATATGACTCAATCCTCTTTCCTAGTTTCTGAATCCTGTCCCAAGCATTTAAAGCTGCTGTTCTACATAGGGACAAGGTGTATTCATCATAGGGAGTCTGTTCCTGAGGATCAGAATAATGACCCTCACAAAGAATTTGATCTTGGGAGTCTCAAATCCTTTTGCTTTCCCCTATTGCTCTAAAATTTTTGCCTCTTCTCTCCAATAACACTTCCAAAGTTGCTGAGGTTCATTTTCTAAAACCGCTGAGATTAATTAAAGCCATTCATGTGGGGTTGCCTTAGTGCTTGAAGCCCATGTTTTCATCATTTCCCTGACAAATGGTGAGTGTAGCCCATAAGAAACCATTGTTTGCTTTATTTCTTTTAGATTGCTCATACATGTTGGTCCCCATGCATATTCATTGACTACCTTAGGGCACTTTGTGCCAGATGATCTATCCAAGGAAATTACTGGATATGTAGTTGAAACTCTGTGTAAGTCATTCCGGGGTCTGGCATGTACTGATGAGGCTAAATCCTGTCCTTGTACCTTTTGTCCCTGCTCATCAATTTCAATAAATTCCTCAGTCTTTTCAATTATTTTTACTATTGTCTGAATCTTTTGTTCAGTGTTCTTTTCTACTGTCCTCACTGGGGATTCCAAGGTGTGAAACTTGTCCAGTAAAAATAATATCTCATCCTTGGACATATCATAACTTTTCAACAGATTCCAATAATTACATTCAACAGCACAAATTCTTTCAGATAATTTTGTCAAATTGATACTATTCCTCTCTGTAGTATTGAACCATTTTTAATGAGATAATATTGAAAATAAAGCTAATTCCTAGAATCAAATAACAGGAGGTAGAAGGACAATTGCATAAGCCTTGCAGAATACCTTCCATAGTACAAGCAAAATAATTATTGAACAGGATATTATCAGTCATTTTTTGTAGTTTTTCAGATATTTTTTAATTGATTTTTATTGAGCTCTACATTTTTATCTGTTCTCCTCCTTGTCTCTCCTTTCCCCTTCAACCCTTCCCCAAGGTTCCCATGCTCCTAACACCCAAAAGTGGTATTACTGGGTCTTGAGGAAGGATGTTTCCTAATTTTCTGAGAAATCGCCACACTGACATTCAAAGGGGTTGTACCAGCTTGTATTCCCACCAGCAATGCAGAAGTGTTCCCCTTTCCTCACAAGTTGTGTTGATTTGCATTTCTCTGATGACTAAGGATGTTGAACATTTCCTTAAGTGTCTTTTAGCCATTTTAGATTCCTCTGTTGAGAGTTCTCTGTTTAGGTCTGTACTCCATTTTTTTTTATTGGATCATGTGTTCTTTTGATGACCAATTTCTTGAGTTTTTTGTATATTTTGGAGATCAGACTTCTGTCTGATGTGGGGTTGGTGAAGATCTTTTCCCATTCTGTAGGCTGTCATTTTATGTTGTTGACCATGTCCTTTGCTTTACAGAAGCTTTTCAGTTTCAAGAGGTCCCATTTATTAATTATTTCTCTCAGTGTCTATGCTGCTGGAGTTATATTTAGGAAGTGGTCTCCTGTGCCAATGTGTTTAAGTGTACTTCCCACTGTGCGTTTTTAAGATCTTACCTGTTGTAAGGCAATCACAATGAATTGGAGTAGGTGTCATTATTGGCCAGCAGGTGTCACAGTTGCAGTCATGTGGCCAAGAGACCTTAGCAGCAGTGAACAGTACACATTGCTGACTTGGGTACTGAAAAATATGCTTTGTTTAACAGATTAAGAGCAGGCATTAAGGCAATCAAACAATTCTGAGAGTTGGGGCCCAGAATAAAGAAAAAATCCCAAAGTTTTCTATCAGTGTGAGTTGCGGACTGTGTGCACAGAGGGGATGACAGGCAACAGTGTGTGGGCTGGTGTGTAATGCACAGAGGAACAGCATTTGGGTTGCGAGCTAGGGAGCACTGAGCAGCACCCTACTGCATCTGAGGGCCAACTAGAGCCACGGGTGGGAGAGTCAGTGCCCAATGTGTCACGCAGCTGGTGGACTGATCCCAAAAGGTGTGGACTGGTCCCCATCTTAAGATACCAGCTGATGGCAGAAGATACAGAATAATCCCACACTAGTTCAGAATTACTTATAATAAAAGGTTATTTATTTAGGGGAGACTTACAGATCACTGTCCTAGATCACAGTCCTCTGCACAAATTGGAAACAGGAACAGAGTCTAGCAGCCAGAAGCAAGAGCTGAACGCAAGAGAATGAGTGCAGGTTTTACAGCTGAATTTATAGTATAAGAGACCATGCCCAAGTGGATTGCTCTCTTAAAGGTTATTGGCCAAAGGAGCTCCCACAGCAGGCAAAAGCAATAAGCAGTAAACCAAGAAAATATAGTGATCAAAACTGAACTCACATTACTAAGATTTTTAGACATTTCACAACTTTTTTCCAAGGCAGGTATTAAAAGGCCGGGCAAATAAAATTCACTTTTTACTTTATACTTCATTTGCTCCACCATAATTGGGAATAATATGCAATGTTGCAACCAAAGTCAGTGCTAATTTTACTATAATGTTAAGGTGTTGGGCAGGTGTAGTGATGAGGAGCAGGTTGTGTTCCTGCGGCCTGGCTCCAGCAAGGCTAGCTTAGCCCCAGAATAATTACATGGAAACTGTATTCTTTTAAACACTGCTTGGACCATTAGCTCTAGCCTTTTACTGGCTAATTCTCACATCTTGATTAACCCATTTCTAATAATCTGTGTAGAACCATGAGGTGGGGCTTACCGGGAAGGATCTTAACCTGTGTCCATCTTGGAGAAGAGAGCTAAAGCGTCTGCCCCACTGCCTTCTTCCTCCCAGCATTCAGTTCTGTTTACTCTGCTTACCTAATTTTCTGTCCTATCAAAGGGCCAAGGCAGTTTCTTAATTAACCAATGAAAGTAACACATAGACACATGACCCTCCTGTAGTAATAGGGGCAGCGGGGCTGCGTTCCCAGCACCCCGGCCGCCTGCTCGGCTAGCTTATGCCCGAAATAACAACACACAAACTGTATTCATTTAATCACTGCTTGGCCCATTTCTATCTAGCCCTTACTGGCTAATTCTGATATCCCGATCAACCCATTTCTAATAAACTGTAGCACCGGACTTACCGGGAAGATTCTAGCCTATGTCCATCCTGGGTCGGAGCTTCATTGCATGCGTCTGCCTGGGAGCGGGGCATGGCGTCTCTCTGAGGCGTCTGCTCCAGAGAGGAGAGCTGTGGAGTCTAAGCTCACTTCCTCTTCCCAGCGTTCTGTTCTGTTTACTCCTCTCACCTATCTTCTAACCAATAAAATGGGCCAAGGCAGTTCCTTTATTAGCCAATGACCTTCCTCCATCACCCTCCTTCATCAGGCAGGGAGTATAGCTCAGCTGTAAAGCACTTACGTAGCATGTTTAAGTTCCTGAACTCACTCTCCAGTATCAGAAATAAATTAAATTAAAAGATGGGCTAGGGATGTTAACCTGAAATATTCTCATGACTTCTGTCTTTGGTGTGTTTTATTGTCTCAATTTTCATTTCTTTTTATTTTCAAGATACTGGATCAAATACAGGGCCTCATGCATGCTAAGCAACAAGCTCTATGGTGAACTGAATCTTCAGCTTCTCCATTTCCATTTCGAATGTAGTATTTAAAGTTCTTCCATGCACACAAAATTCTTAAGAGTCCTCAGTAAACTCTGAGAGCATAAAAGGGTTCAGGTACTAAACAGAGGAAAAGGAAGCAGCAAGAGCTGAGTGCTACTGAATTAAGGCAAAAGTATCTGTTTGGAAAAGAAAGGCACATGCACAACTATGGTTTTCTGTCATTGCTTCTTGTAGTACAGTCTCAACTACTCACATTAACTTTTCTATTTCATAAGAAATGGCAAAGGTGGCCTTGGAGTAGATCACTGAAAGCTTTTGCATGAGCATTTTAGACAGGCAATCTCTTTATCCTTTTTTTCTGTAGCAGTCAGTACACCACCCTCATTCCTTCCCAAAGTGTCAAAAGAGAATCTAGGCATTGAGGTGGCCCAAAGACAAAGAAACTTCATGGCATATAAATTGAGCAGAAGTTTACCCATGTTGGCCTTTATGTGACCCAGAGACTCCATGGTGATTCATTCCTTAATTCAATGAGCTATAATCCCTTAATTTTAAACTGCCTTGAGATTAAAAACAATGATTTGTAAGACGACCCACTAGAAAACATAGCTATTGCTGAAAAAAGGATATCTTTTAGAATAAAGACAATTTAATTAGAACAGATTTGTATTTTTATAGCATTAAATGAAGTGATATTTTGCTTATTGGATCTATAAATATATTCATGGAAAAATCATATCTAAGTTATATGGACTTGGACTTATAATATATTTTTATTTGTTTTTTTCTGAAAACTTTTTATCATTGAGAGCCTGGTTTTCCTTAAATTTTGAAATTCAGTGATAATTTATTTCTCTATGTTCTGAATTGTATCTATAAGTCAGGAAAAGACTGAGAACTCCCCATGCCCAAGACACCCTTTACTTCAAGATATTTTGTAATCGCATTATTTAATACCCTCCAGATGGGGGGAAGTCATATCATGCTCAAAGGAGTCAGACTTTACTTTTCAGTTTACCTAACTGAACACATAGAGAACTTATAACTTCAGTTCTAAAGTTGCAGCCCCAGTCAAGGCTAAATAGAAAGGCAAAAATCTTATGAAAGTGAGCAACAAAGCACTGTTGTCTTCTCTGGATATTCAATTCTTAACTGATTGATCTTATGATCTCAACCTGAAATGAATACATACACAAGCAAAAAAAAATCACAAAACCTCCCATTCTCTGATGTCTCTTGTCAATATAGAAGAAAGAAAAAGAGAGACAGAGGGAGGAAGGGAGGGAGGGAAGGAAGGAAGGAAGGAAGGAAGGAAGGGAGGGAAAGAGAGGGATGGAGGGAGGGAGTGGGAGAGAGAAAAAAAGGAAAGGAAAAGAAAAGGAAAAACAGCATTATTCATTAACCCATTTCACCGAACGGTGAATTCATCAAACAAAATTCTAAGTTACTGTACTGCTTATACAGTTATATAAGTTATTGTACTCTTATACAGCCAAGCAGAGTGTTTATTTTTTTAAATTTATTTATTTATTAAGGATTTCTGCCTCCTCCCCGCCACCGCCTCCCATTTCCCTCCCTCTCCCCCGATCAAGTCCCCCTCTCTCATCAGCTCAAAGAGCAATCAGGGTTCCCTGACCTGTGGGAAGTCCAAGGACCGCCCACCTCCATCCAGGTCTAGCAAGGTGAGCATCCAAACTGCCTAGGCTCCCCCAAAGCCAGTACGTGCAGTAGGATCAAAAACCCATTGCCATTGTTCTTGAGTTCTCAGTAGTCCCAGCAGAGTTTTTAAAAATGTGGGCTGTGAGTCTAGACTGCCTAGGATGGAGTTCCAGTTGCACTATTTACTAACTGTGTGATTTGGGGCATGTCACACATCTTTGCTCTAGTAAAATTAAACTAATAAAACCTAACTCATGGACTCTTGAAGGGTTGATATAAAACTGTGAATGGCAGCCAGTTATCTACCTATACTCCCAACAACACAGATGACTGAAGGGGAGGAACATTTGGATTTAAGGGTTTGAGGCCAGTGTGTATGACAGAGCAAGACCCCATCTTAAGGGAGCTGGAGAGATGGCTCAGCTTGCTAAGAACTGCTCTTCCAGAGGACAAGTTTCGAGCCCCAGCAAGCACATGGTGGCTCACAGTAATCTGTAACTTCAGTCCCAGGAGATCCCATGCATTCTTCTAGCCTCCGCTGTCACTGCATGTGCATGGTGCACTGACATACATGCAGGCAAAACATTCATGTGCATAAAATAATAAAATTTAATAGAAATTAAAGAAATGTTTATTTTAAAAGGATTCCATCTTAAACAAATAAGAACATAAAGGACAGTGGTTTCCATGCCATAGTCCTACTCTTGTATTCATCTTTATTATTAGATTGATACTAATCTTCAAACAGAAGCACCAGCCTACAGATCAACACCTTCAAATGCAGTGGCATTGTCTGATGCACAGGAATTGCCTTTCTCAGTTAGGAAGTTTCTTTTGACCTTAGTTTCTGAATGAACATTCCAGGGTCTTTCCCCAAGGCATAATACATTATTTTTTCTATTAACCTTCTTATTAGTTATCAGTTTTTCTTCCTACTTCATTGACCACATAGAGAGCAGCAAGTGAGAATCTCATCAACTTTTAATTCACACCAACCTCCCACTTCAACGCCGTCATTCTCAGCCTCTTAAAGTGTCAGAAGAAATGGGTCTCTTTTAGCACAATTCCATGTTCACATGCTAGATCACATACATATCCATTTTCTCAAGGAATATTAACCCAGTATTTGCCTTTGCCTACATCGGATCATTATTCCATTCTATAGAGAGGAATGAGGCTCACAAACTCAGAATTTTACAAAAGTCTCCTCCTCCATGTCATAGAAGCAAAACAAAACAAACAAACAAAAAACCCACCATTGATGAAGATAGAAGGGAAAATGGAGGTGCCTGCAAGTTGGGGTGGAAAGTTCGATTGTTCAGTTTATGAGTTAGCACCCATGCTGGGGGTCAATTTTCAGTGATGTAACTACTTTTATGTCTACCTCACTCATGTGCCTAACTTCTTATCCGTGCTCCTGTGAATAACCCTTACCCATATCCTATAGACAACCCCTCACCCACGTTCCTGTAACCCTCATCCATGCTCCTGTAATTAACCTTTCGTTCTTTAAATGACCCCTCACCCACATTCCTTTGAGTAACTCCTCAACATTCCTGCAAACAACCACTCCTCTGTTCTCCTGCCAGAAACCCTCTATCCATGATCGCTGTAAATGCCCCCTCACCTAGAAGTAACTTTCACCTATTCTTCCATATATGGAGCCTCCAAAAACTCCCTAATTCTGGTACCAAGTTAGTCCTAGGTAGATTCATTTAATTATCCCATTATCTCTGCCCTGTCTGAAGTGAACATACATTTATTCAGTCATCCATGGGACAATCCAGCTTTTCTGTTTCCATCAACAGCTTCCCTCCTATGATCATTTTGTCATTGTTGTTGTTGTTGTGTTGTGACTAGCCTTGCTTCATTTGGTTTCATAATGGTATTTTCCACTAACGGCCATTGACTTCGTAGCACTGTTTACCCTACTACGATGTCTTTCAAGAGTGTTTATCTACTCCTGTTTTGTTGTTGCTGTTGTTATGTTCTCTTAGAAATTTACAGGCAGCTTAACAAGTTCACAGAATAACAACACCAACAAAAATCAGCTGAGATTTTTCTAGGTTTCTGCTTTCATTTGGTTGTTGTGATTAAAAAAAAAGCCCAAAAAAAAACCTACTCTAACAAAAAGAAACTTGGGGAGGAAAGGGTTTATCTGGCTCACACTTCCAGTCTACAGGAACTGAAGCAGAGACCATACATGAATGCTACTGGCTCACTTACAAGCTCATGCTCAGCTAGTGTTCTTATATAACAAAGGCCCACCTGCCTGGGGTTGGAACTACCCACAGTGAACTGGGCCCTCTTAAATCAATTGGCAATCAAGAAAATGTTCCAAAGGCATGCTCACAGACAATCTGATCTAGACAGTTCCTCACCTGAGACTCTCTCTTCCCAGGTGACTCTGAGTTGTGTCAAGTTGAAAATTATACCAGGGCACCATCAGCACACTGAGTGTCTACATTGACTTGAGAAGAAATGGCATGATAATATTGAATCTTCTGTCATTTAAACAAAGTAGCTTCATTTGTACACTGAAGTCTTCTTTGATGTTGCTACAGTTTACATATATTTCTTCCTCTATAGTTCCTGGGCATCTCTGGTTAGATTTCTGCCTCGGTACCTGATGTTTTTATCCTGTTATCAGTGAGAACAATTTAAAACTGAAGAAAAAAATTCTAAGAGCTTGATATCAAAACATAGAAAATTCAACTTTATATGCTGATTTTATAGAGAGAAATTATATACAAAAATACAGTGAAATCACTGTAATTATGAAATGTAGACTCTTTAATCATCTGCAAAGCATATACAAATGCTTGATTTCCTGTTTGAAACTTGTATCTTTATTTTGTCTCATCCCGTTGAGCAGTACTGTGTAGAAATCTTAACTGACACTAGTCTTGTTTTTTTCTAAGGCACTATGAAGAAGTCCTAACAGGTTACCAGTAATTATCCCCAGCTGTTTCCTGTCTTGTCTTACTCCTCTAGATAAAGTGTGTCTCTTTTCAAGGGTCATCTCTCCCAGGAATATTTCCTTTCCTCCAGCCTGAGTTTCTTTTCTCCATCCATGCATTTTGTTAGGATGTTGCTTATTCATACTAGATTCGAGGGCGGTAGTTCTCAGTCCTCCTAATACTGTGACGCTTTAATACAGTTCTTCATCCTGCAGTGACCCCCCAAAGTCAAATTATTTCATTGCTACTTAATAACTATAATCTTGCTACTGTTATGAACCATATTATAGATGTCTGCTATGAAACCCCCAAAGGGGTCATGACCCATTGTTTGAGAACCACAGGTCTAGTTACTACTTTGACAGTGTCTGGAGCTGGAGCTACTAGAGCTCACACAAAGCCTAGCACCCAGGAAAAAAAAACAGAAAAGGGCTGCTGGGTGAGTGACTGAAGTGGCATGCTGTGGTTGTCATTTTTCCTGGATGTGGTTTTGGTGCAATTGCTCCATCCCTCATAGCCAATATTGTCATTAAAAGTTCGAGAGGTTTGAGGAACAAACTGAAAGGAATTCATTGTAAAGTGTTACATACCAGGATGAGACTAGCTGTGGACGAGTGTGTGTGCTATCCCTTCTCCCAGTGGGAAGGCCTATAAATCGTCGCTCTAGTGGATGTCAGGGAGGCCGTAAGGCTTGCATCTGCCAGCACAATTTATATGGAAAATACACAAATCACATCCTAACAGAACCTGTAAAAAGAAAATCATGTGTGGTAACATGGATTTTGGAGTTGGTTTTGTTGTTGTTGTTGTTATCAATGGTCATATCTAATGGCCAAGTGTCATTTTGCAAACGTTGACTTCTCCTTCAGTCTAGGTTCCATGATAAACACAGCACGGAGCAGAATCGGCAGTAACATAACAACAGACGACGTGAGCCAGAGAGAGCTAACTTTGGTGATATAAACCATTGTTCCCTGAAGATTTGAAGGTTTACTTTCTATCCCAAGTACAACATGACCTAAATTTGGAGGTCAGCTTCTCGACCCCTCTGGTGTGCACTATCATAGTATGTAGCTGCGCATGTGCAGAGGTCGGAGGAATACCTCAGTTGTCCTGAACTGTCACTCTTTATCTTACCCTTTGAGGCAGGTCCCTCTCTGACCCCGGGGAGTCAACAAGCTCCAACAATCCTGTCTTTGCATCCATTGTTCTTCTAGTGCTGGGGTGACAGGCACATGCATGACCACATCTAGTTTTTTACACAGGTTCTAGGAATTTGAGTTCAGGTCCTCATGCTTAAGAATTAGATGTTTTTATTCATTGAGTCACCCCGCCTCATTTTTTAAAATCAACACTTGCTCTTAAGTGATACATAATATCTCTCTATTGAAAGAAATGAGGACTCTTTTGCTTTCTAAAATTAATTTCAAAGTGTGTTGGTAAGGCAGAAGCTACCAGTTGTTTACAAAAATATGCACATGATATGTCATCCTTATAGAGTCTCAGTATTCATAGGACAATATTCCTAGAGGCTCAGTATTAACAGGGACAGTATCCTGGAGCCTCAGTGTTAACAGAGAGAGTATCCTAGAGGCTCAGTGTTAACAGGGACAGTATCCTAGAGGCTTAGTGTTAACAGGGACAGTATCCTAAAGGCTCAGTGTTAACAGGGACAGTAACCTAGAACCTCAGTGTTAACAGGGACAGTAACCTGGAACCTCAGTGTTAACAGGGACAGTATCCTAGAGCCTCAGTGTTAACAGGGACAGTAACCTAGAACCTCAGTGTTAACAGGGACAGTAACCTAGAACCTCAGTGTTAACAGGGACAGTATCCTAGAGCCTCAGTGTTAACAGGGACAGTATCCTAGAGCCTCAGTGTTAACAGGGACAGTATCCTAGAGCCTCAGTGTTAACAGGGACAGTAACCTAGAACCTTAGTGTTAACAGGGACAGTAACCTAGAACCTCAGTGTTAACAGGGACAGTAACCTAGAACCTCAGTGTTAACAGGGACAGTATCCTAAAGGCTCAGTGTTAACAGGGACAGTATCCTAGAGCCTCAGTGTTAACAGGGACAGTATTCTAGAGCCTCAGTGTTAACAGGGACAGTATTCTAGAGCCTCAGTGTTAACAGGGACAGTAACCTAGAACCTCAGTGTTAACAGGGACAGTATTCTAGAGCCTCAGTGTTAACAGGGACAGTATCCTAGAACCTCAGTGTTAACAGGGACAGTAACCTAGAACCTCAGTGTTAACAGGGACAGTATTCTAGAGCCTCAGTGTTAACAGGGACAGTAACCTAGAACCTCAGTGTTAACAGGGACAATATTCTAGAGCCTCAGTGCTTACAGGAGCAGTATTCCTACCTGATGCTTTGACTTCCCCAGTCTCCCTTGCACAAAACTCTATTCTGTCTAATAAGAAAGAAAACCAGCAGAATCCTTCCAAGTAGAGATTCTGGGAAATTGTTTTCTGACAAGGGGGACAGGCTTCTGCTTCATGTCATTTGCCTTGTGTGCTCCCTAATTATTCTCAGGCATGTCTGGAGGCTCAGCAGCCACCTTGCGTTCATGAAATAGTCAGCTGTTACAGATGGAGGGTAGGGCACTAGAAGACATCTTGAAATAATTTCTTGAACGAAACGCCAGATGTAGGCTAACTACTTCTGGACTTTTGTTACCAGAAAAAATAAGACCCATAAATGCCTCCTGTGTCAAACCCACTCTTTTAAGAGTTTCCTACCATATGGTAGCAAAAATATTTAGCTGATACAGGAAATGTTCACTAGTCAAGATTTCCCAACATCAGTAGGCTTGGCTTTTTCAGACTGACAGCTCTTCACTGAGAAGAGCTGGTGCCTTTTAGGATGTTAGGCATCCTCCATACTAGGGCACAATAGCAACTCCTCCAGCTGTATACTGGCTTTCTAGAACTACATTAGAGCCATGTGAGAATCGACACATTAAGAGCAAGGTTTCTGGGGCTGGCCATGGTGGCATAGACCTTTAATCCCAGCACTTGGGAGGCAGAGACAGGTGGATATCTGAGATCAAGGTCAGCCTGGTCTACAGAGTGAGTTCAAAGATTGCTAGTGTTGTTACACAGAAAATATCAGTTTTGAAAAAGAAAACCGAACAAACAAACAAACAAAGAGCAAAGTTTCTTTCAGATCACATTTATCTTTTCAGTTTGAAGATTTATTTTCCCATGACCTTGGCCTATGGTAAGACAACATAACATGGTAAAGTTACTGGTGGGGAAAAACCACTCACTTCACAGCCAAAAACAAAAGGAGTCCAGTGGCCCACAGTGTACTTCAAAAACATAACTTCCAAGGCCCAAAGCCTTCTCATTAGTCCCTATACCTCAGATTCTGCCACTTGTCAAGAGAAGCACTCTGGGGATGAGTCCTGGACATTTGGGCCTTTTGGAAATAGTCAAGATCTTGTTTCTGGGATATTGCTCAATGTCCCCTGAGTAATATTGCCGTAAACCATTCTGAACCAACTTCAAGTGTCATTATATGATAACAAAGGCCCTCCTTACTTCTTAAGGCCTGGTCTTTGTTTGAGCCTAAAAGGGATAATATGGATAGAGGAGAAAAGACCTGAGACCAAGCTTAAAGCGTGAGTGACTCAGCACTTTGATATATGAGACACTTAAAGAAAACCGAATGATTAATACATAACATCCTGCCTCACACAAGAACACTTCATTTACATCTTCCAGATACTTCACAGAATTTGCGTCATTTATGGCACTTTTGTGTCCAATGAAGGTGGTGTTTTTTGAATAGGAAAGAAATCTTTCCCAGATGTCCTCAAATAACGCCACTGATGACATTCTTCTAAGACCAGTGATGCTACAGGCAGGGGCCCGATCTACTTTCTGTGCCGTGATAAAATGCCCCTGGCCAAAATGCAATGTAGAAAGAGGAGAGCAGACCCTTTTCACTTGGCATACTATTCTGACGTAAGTCCATTGGTACAGGTAGCTGAGCACAGCTAGTCACTGCACAGCCACAGTCAAGAGTATAAGCTCATCTTTGCTCGCTGCTTCGAGGTCAGCTACCTTTCTCTACTCTCAGGGCCCAGTCCAGCAAAAGATATTGCCATTCCATGTGGGTCTTCTCTTGTCAATTAACGATCAAGACAACTACCCATAGACATGCCCACAGGCCAACCTGATCTAGACAATTCCTAAGACTCTCTTCCCAGGTGACACAAGGTTGTGTCAAGGTGACAGTTAAAAGTAGCCAGCAGGGGGCCATTTTGTGGATGTGTAAGTAGGGAATCTCATATTTTTCAGCTTTCTTCCCTCCACTCCCCGCTCCACAGAGAGAGGTGGGGTAGAGCATGTTTCTTTATCCTATAGCTGGTGAATGCCTTTAGCATTTATTTATAGTTCCCAAAAGAGAATTCAAAGAAATGAGGTTAGCACACTGCTTTAAATGGATTTGGACACTCCCCTTGACAAAGATGGACGAGGTCCTCAAGGCCTAACAATATGCATACAGATAAGACATTCCCACCTCCATTATACCATCTCACCAACATGTTTCAACTGACTTCGGTGTCCGTCATGCAAAGCTCATTCTCAGGCTCCTCCTATCCTCTGGTTCCCTGCACCTCCACCTGCAGACTCCTCTCCCAGATCCTAATTTATTCTGCTAATCGTGGTGTACCACAACATGCTCCAACCAACATAACTCCTGAGAAGGCTGGACTAATTTCAGACCAGGCAGTACTTCTTCTCCTGGCATACCTCAACCTATCAAGGTGCCATGGAGGATAAAGAGAGGCCACCCCTTTACTCATAACCATCCTGGGCCAATTCTCCAGTTCTTATCACTCACCTCCCAGAAAAGGTGGCTCACCCACATGACCTCTACTGTGCTTTTACTTCCAAGAGGAACAGGTCGGTGGACAAGACCCGGTGCCATTTCTTTGTTCAAGTGTCTGTAGCATCCTGGATTCAGAGCCAAGCAAGACTTTGAAACAATCAACCAGTGCCCCTTCCTTAACTTATTGGCCCATTTGCACACCAGGCTCCCTTACCAGAGGCCCTACGGCACCATTATACAGGAGAGGTGGCCATGTAACCTCTATACACATTCCATACTGGGAAATCCAAGGGCAGGTCCTGACAACATTAGGGTCAAAGCAGACAGCTCGAGAACAGCCCTTGAACCTCTCCCCAGAGCCGTTAGATTTGTACTTTTTATAAAGTTTTTTTGTAACTGGGTCTTACTATATAGGCCAGGCTTGCCCATAATCCTCCTGCCTCAGCCTCTAAAGTACTAGCATGACAGATCTACAACAGCACACTCAGCTTGCTCATAAATGTATAAGCCCAAATATATTCCTTGCCTTCCTAAGGCCTCCATCCTTCTTGATAGACATGGCAATAATAATATAAATTGGGGGAATCAGGTAGTGGAATACATGAAAGCAGAAGTGAGAACCATCTGGAGAAAGAAGGAAACCAGCCAAAAGGACACACATTATGTATGAAAAGGTCACAGTGGAACCTATTAATTAAAGGTAAGAGTAAGTTATGTGAGTTGAAAGTTGATTCAGTCCATTGCATTTGACTTTGAGTAATGTTCATTGGCAAGGTTGGAGAGCTAGTTCAGTTGGTAAGTTGCTTGTCATGCAAGCATGACAATATGACTTCTATCCTTGTTTTAAAAAAATAGGCAGAGTGGAATATGCTTATTATCCCAGCACTGGGGTGGTGAAGCCAGAAGGATCTCCAGGGCTCAGTGCCCAGTTATTCTTACCAAGTTTTTGAACTCTAGGCCAAAGGAGAGACCCTAAGGAATAACATTGAAAGTTGGCCTCTAGCCACACATGCGTACACTCACACAAGCATGTACCTGTATGCACCTACATATATGCATATAAGTACACACACAAAAAAATCATTCAAGTAATAGATAGCAATACAACCACAAAGGAAAAGGATAGAATTTACCCATTACTTGTGTGGATTATCAGTCACCTAGATTTGAGTCCTTTCTCCAATTAGATGCTAATTTTGAAGTTCAGAAAAGCTTCCTTAAAACAGTTGCAGTCTTTTGTTCTTTAGTTCATTGATGTATTGCATTATATTCATTGATTTACATACGTTGAACCATCTCAAGGATGAAGCTGACTTGATCTTTATGATGTGCTCTTTACTTCAGTTTGCAAGTGTTGAACTGAGAATTTTGTCTAATTCCTCAGGAACATGTAGAAGGAAAACAGACCCTTAACTCTCACCCTGCAGAAAACTCAATGTTAAATGGACAAGAGACTTCAGCATTAGGCCTGGAACCCCAAAACTGATAGAGAAAACACAGGATATGCTTAAACTTATACAAATAATAAAGGAATTTCTGAACAGGGCTCCAGTAACACAGGCATTAAGATCAGCAGTTAACAAATGGGGCCTCGAGAAACTAGAAAGTTTCTGAACAGCAAGGGACACTATCTTTTAAGTAAAGAGAAAGCCTACAAAATTGAGGAAGGTATTTACCAGCTATATATCTGGCAGATGGTTAGTGTTTAGAATATACAAAGAACCAAAGCAACAACAAAAATAAACATCAAGAAAACAAGCAAAAAGTTCTCAAAAGATGAAATGCAGATGTTTCAGAAATATTTTTTAAAGTATTCAACATCCTTAGTCATTATTCAATTAAATTTGCATTTAATTTAATGCAAATTAAAACTACTTTGAGATGTTATCTTACCATAGTCGGAATGGCTAATATAAAAAAACACAAACGATGACAAACGCTGGCAAAGACATAGGGAAATAAGACTCATTAACTGTTTGCAGGAATATAAACTAGTGCGACCACTATGGCAATCAGTGTGGAGGTTGCTCAAAAGGTCAGAAATAGATTTATTACATGATCCAGCTATACTACTCCCAGTTATATTCCCAAGAGACTCTCTGTTCTACTACAGAGCCACTTGCTCATCCATGTTCATGACTATTCCCAGGGAATGGAAACAGCCTAGATGTCCACTAACTGATGAGCAGATAATGAAAATACAGTACAAATACACAACATGATATTATTCAGCCTCAAAAAAATTAACATTCAAAGGTAAATGGATGGAACTGGAAAGAACTGTTCTGAGTGAGATAACCCCAACCCCCCAAGAGAAATGCTCCATGTTCTCTCCTATATATGGATTCTGGTTTTTTTTAAGTAAGCATATATTTGTTTATTTGATTTCATGTTCATTAAATAATTGCAAGATTAGCATTAACTAGAATTTCATGCCATTAGAGACATATTTATCTTTTTTTAACTTTTTTTTTATTGAGAAAAGAAAAAAAAACAAATTTCCTCCTCCTCCCAGCCTCCCATTTGGGGAGAAGGGTGGATTCTGGTTTTGAATCTTGAAATGAGTGTTTAAATTGGAGAAGCCATAGAACACAGGAATATTTCAGTGGAAGGAAACTAAATCACAGGTGTTATGTAGGGGGGAAGGAATAATGGATCTGATAAGGTCAAAATGGATAAGAAATGGGAGGGCTGGGTAGAGGAGGGAATGCTTTGGGAAAGCCATATGGAAACCTATTACTGTAGAAGCTTCCTAAAATAAACACACACGGAGTTTAAAAGGAGTTACCCTATGATGGGGAGACCCCCTCACCCAGACACCACAGGCTATCAGATAAAAAACCCAGTGCCAGGTAATGGTTACCTCTTTTCAAGTTGCTAGTCAGTGGGGGGGGGATCCCATAGACCTCACCTCAAGCACTACCAATGCCCTTGATTGCACTCCAGAAATTAATGGTAGGGTCCTGTTGTCAAAGATACCACTCACTTGAGTCATAGAGTGTGGAGAAATTAAGTTGGTATGAACCTGAAAGTTTCATCTCTACTAGCTAGCTTTTATAGTGCTGAAGGGTTCTGTGTATGCTACCAGAAGGAAACAAGAGCAACAGCCTTACCCACCTGTGCCCGGTGAGCTGCAGTAATAACTGCCTTGGCGAATATGTCCAGACTGGTGCAATAGCGGCAAAGAGTGGTATGGGAGTAAGTAACTACTTTCTGATTGGATTTAAAGCCTGCTGTACAAGACAGAACTCATCATACCTATTATTGCTAACTGGGCCAACATGTCTGACTAGGTCATGGGCCCTGCAAGAGAATTTAATGCTATTATTCTGCTAAATGAATAAAGAAACAAACTGTCCCTTAAATTCATATCTTATTCCTGTAGATTGCTGTGCATCTCTAATCATTCCTGAGAAAATGGGGAGCGTGGGGTGGAGGTCGAAGGAAAGGCAGAAGGGGAGGAGGAAGGAAGAAGGTGAGGACAAAGAAGAATTAGAGGGAATGGGTTGGTTGAGATGGAGAAAGGACAGAGAGGAAGAGCAAGGAAAGAGATGTTTTGATTGAGGGAACCACTATGGGGCTAGCAAGAAACCTGGCACTAGAGAAATTCCCAGGAATCCACAAGGATGACCCCAGCTAAGACCCTAAGCAATAGTGGAGAGGATACCTGAACTGGCCTTGCCCTATAGTCAGATTGATGACTATCTTAAATGTCACCATAGAACCTTCATCCAGCAACTGATGGAGGCAGATGCAGTGAATCACAGTGGCGCGTTGGAGTGAGCTCCCAAACTTCAGTTGAAGAGTGGGAGGAGTGAGAATATGAGCAAAGAAGTCAAGACCATGATGGGGTTACCCACTAAAAGAGATTTCCTGAGCTAATGAAGGCCTTCCAACTCCATCCTGACAGTGAGGGGACCAGCATGGAACAAACTAGTCCCTCTGAATGTGGGTGACAGTTGCATGGCTGGGGCAGACTGCAGGGCCACGGGCAGTGACACCAGGATTTATCCTTACTGCTTGTACTGGCTTTTTGGAACCCATTTTCTCTGGAGGAATACCTTGCTCAGCCTACATATAGGGGAAAGGGCCTTGGTCCTGCCTCAAACAATGTGCTAGACTTTGTTGACTCCCCATGGAAAGCCTTACCCTCTCTGAGGAGTGAATGGGGGGATGGGATAGGATGGGGGAAGGTGGAGGGGACAGGAGAAAGGGAGGGAGTGGGAAATGGATTTGGCATGTAAAATGAGGAAATATAGCTTTTTTAAAATACAATTTTTAAAAAAGTTTTACACCAAAAAAATCTAGTGTCTTAGGGTTTCTATAGCTGCAATGAAGCACAATGACCAAAAGCAACTTGGGGAGGTGATTATTTGGTTTGCATTTCCACATTGTAGTCCATCACTGAAGGAGTATGGACAGGAATTCAAACAGGGCAGGAAACTAATGCATTAGCAGGAGCTAATGCAGAGACCATGGAGGAGTGTTGCTTATTAGATTGCTTCTTATGACTTGCTCAGTCGGCTTTCATATAGAACCCAGGACCACCAGCCGAGGGATAGTAGTACCCACAATGGACTTGGCCCTCCCACACAGATCACTAATTAAGAAAATTTTCTAAAGACTTGCCCTAAAATCCAGTCTTATGGAAGCATTTTTTAGTTGAGTTTCCCTCCTCCCAGATGACTCTATCCTGTGTCAAGTTGAGGTAAAATTAATCAGCATATATAGAGACCCACAAGTGGTCAACATGCAAAAAATAAGAGATCATGGGATGTTCATTTTGAAATAGGACATTTATACTGTGCCCTCTCCAAACAAGGTTCAGGTGTTACAGCAGAAGAAGAAATGGAAAATGGTAAGAGTTAAGGGCAGTGGACATTGGCAGCAAACAGTAGGTGGTGCTTGCATGAGCTCACAGCAGCTGGACTTCGTGCAAAAGACCTGCATAAGATCAAACCAGTCCGAATTCCAGCATAGAGAAGGAAAGAGCTCATGAATTCTCACACTCATCTAAAGAGTTATTGGCAATTGATAGCTGCTGGGATGGGTGAGGGAGAGAGCCAGTTTTCTTCAGGACTGTGGCCCCTGAGAAGTTACCCGTGTTCCAATAGACATACCTACACCTATGCTCAAATAGGAACCACTTAAAAGATAGGGGAAGAATGGGAGATAAGGAAGGGAATAGATTTGATCAAAACATATTCTATGTATAAATGAGATTCTTAAATAAAAAATGATAGCAGATTTAAGGTAAGAAGAAATTTCAACTCCTGGTCCCATGTCACTGTATCAAAAGGGTTGGTGACAGTGAACAGGGGCACTTCTAACATGATATCGCTAGTTGATTTTCAGCCATTTCTGTTGTCCAAATTTAACTTGAGTTTTGAAGAAGTTACAAGTTACAACTGATTATCTGTTTCTAAAGTGAACTGGCAGTAATATTTTTTAAAAATTTTGTTGTTTAATTATTATCCCAGTGATAAAAGTTTTGAGTGGCTGTTTTGAACATCTCCAAAAAGCATAGAGATTTAAAAATGGGCCAGAAAAGGTCCCTTTTCCATCAAATCCACTCCTTGGAAATACCTACACTTAACCATTTCAGTATACTTTTCAGGCATTTCCACTTCTAATGGAGTTTTATGAATGTAATATAAGTTAAGATAATACAGATTTTTATTATATTAAATTATAATAATTTATAATATTAAATTATATTAAACATAAGAATAAAATAACAGCTCATGTCTTCCCCATCCCTGTTCTTCCTTGTTCATCTCCAAGGAGGTTTAGATTTTTCAAAAAACATTTATTGAATTTTATTTATTTTTTGTGCATATATGCAGAGTTGGACATCAGACTTGGTGGCAAGTTCATTTACCCTCTGAGCCATCTTAGCTGCCCCACTTAACACTATTTCAGGGGCTTCTTTGAACATGCATATATAATTTTGCTTTTCTAAACTATATATATATATATATATATATATATATATATACATACATACATATGGCCTTGTACTTTATCAATTATATATTATCTTCTTCCCACAATGATAGGTCATTATGAGTTCTTTAACATCTCTGTTTCCTCTGCTTCCCCACTTCATCTCTAAGTATTGTTAGATTGTAGTTTTTTGTTAAAACAGCATTGGGCACTTCCATTAGTTTGCCTAAGCAAATGTAATTTGATATCTTCAGTTGATAACTGTAGCAAGAAAATATTGTAAGTTCTTTCTTACTTTCATTTTACCTAAAGATAATAATTGCCTTTGTTTGATTTATAATTTTCTTGAATTTCCCTATGAAATGTACTCTGCAAATATTATTCTCTTTAGGTTATATTACTGGTTTTCCCCTTTACATAGTTTCTCAGAATGATTCTATGGTACTCTTTCAGACCCCATTTTTTTTCTTGAATGCATCTTTCATGGAGCCCTTCAATCACATTCCTTGTGGACTGTGAAAATTCCACTTTCCGGAGATTTTCTTCCGTCTCAGTCTCAGAATCCATGCACCTTTCTCCTGAGTTGGAATGTGTATTGATCAAATTCATTTTTGCCTCAATCTCGGTTTGCTCACATGTTCTTGTAAAACACACTCTACAGTACTGCCTATGTTAAGTGCCAAAGTTTTCAAATGCAACTCTAAAAACGTATTTCAACAGAAGCAGAAAGAAATGTAGATCCATCCAAAATATTGGTTAACCCAGCTTGTCTCCATTTTCTAAGATTTCCCTGAAGCTGTTATCACATGGTCATCATTTTCATCTTTGTTGCTTACTCCAATGTTATGGAATATTATTTTATCTAGGTAAAGATGTGTTACATTTGTTTATGCTGCAGAATATATTCTTGCTGTGTAAAGATGGGCTGCTTTTGTTTATGCTGCATTTACTTCACCTTGCCTGCTTCCTGATTGGTCTAATAAAAAAAAGCTGAACGGGCAATAGCTAGGCGGGAGAAAGGATAGGCAGGACTGGAGGGCAGAGAGAATAAATAGAAGAAATCTAGGCTCGGGGGAGAAGAGAAGAACAAGAGCTAGGCCGACCATTCAAAACTAATAAGTAGTCTCTGTGTCATGATTTGGGAGCTGGTTGGTGGCCTAAAAGAAAACTCCTGGTATACTCCAGTCCCTTGTGTTTTATTCTGTTATGTTTCTATTACATGGCAGGGCTATGCCAGTCAGTTATACCTATCCTCGGCCAGGCTTCAGCAATAGTCACAGAGACACAATTTCCACGGATTTCGTAGATATTATATTTTCAATGAGTTTCCTGGGCATGAAAAATTACAGCTGGTCTCAATCTGGTGAGCTAGCTGCTGTAGCTCCCCTTATACAATACTATACACCCCATCCTTTTTAAGAAATCAATTCTACTACTCACCATTCCTTAAGCAAATCTTCCCTTCCAAGCTTTGGAAATGGTTCCGTTTGTTACTTCACCTAAATTCCCTGAACCCATCCACATGTCAACGACACATTCATTCTTCGGCACACACTTCCTTCATAAGGTCTTTTATGGTTTCTGTGTATGCCACCATCATCAACAGAATTAATGTCACCTCTTCCCGTTTCATAACACATCAATTACAGAGCCCTCCACATTCTGACTTTAAACAAAAGTCATAGCTGCTCCCACATAACACACTGGAACCTGCACTTGAACTTTTCAGAATCCTTGACAATAGTAGGTTTCCATCACCCAATCATTCAGGCTGTGATTCATTCAACACTTACATATGCCACGTGTAAGGTCTCCATCAATGTCTGAGCTGAGCCTGCGTGACCGAATCATACCATATTCCATTGCTCAGGGTCAGGTTAGGGAAGCATAGAGCACACCAGTTGTTCCAGCGGATAAGGCATTCTGTTGGGAACTCGGTATTGATCATGGTGAGAAGTGATAGCAAAATAACTAGAATAGATTGCTTATCATTTGTTAGCATGATTTCATCTTTAATCCTCCTGTTCCCCTTAGGAGTCCCATAAAAAATACTAAAGCAAATATTATGCTTAGTTTTAAAGGGAGCGTTATTGGTAGTATTTCTGTTTTTCAATTACTATAGTCGCTGAAATTTTTGATAATGGAAATGAGGTCTTTTCCTAGGGAGAGAACTTGTTTTAAGTAAATTGATCATAATAAATTCAAGCACATGTAATATGTCTCACCTCCCCACCAACATCAATGAAAACAAATTGTTTAATTGTCTTTTTGTTTCTCCCTATGATAATTATTTGCTTCACTGAAGAATTAAGTAATTTTGCCTTTTTATTTAAAGATTTCACTATGCTAAAGTATACGTGTGTGTGTGTGTGTGTGTGTGTGTGTGTGTGTGTGTGTGTGTGTACTTATATATATAATTTCAGTAACAGGAACCAGTTTTTTGTGTAAACAATACTGAACTTCAATACAATAAAAATTAGAATAAAAATTGCTTGTCTGTGGTCTAGTATCAATGTATATACCATCACTTAGAGCAGTGATTCTCTGCCATGACTCAAGAAACCAAATATTTGTAGCTGTCATTGTTTGGTTCTTTTCTCTCTATGGAACACAGCCACTTCCTCCTGCAGTGACCAAGGTATTTTCACCCATGGAGTTTACATTACTCCTGGGGAAACTGGAGAGTACACAAATAAGTGTGCATTAAGATATCAAACAGGTTTTAGGTATTTGTGGGAGGGAAGTCATGCATACAGGCTCTGGAGAGTTGGTGCAACAGTGGGAACACTGACTGCTCTTGCAGAGGACCTGAGTTCTGTTCCCAACACGCACATTGGTTGGATCACAATCTCCTATAACTCCAGCCACAGAGAAGTCTATACCCTCTTCTGCCTACCATGGGCACCGTAGTCATGTGTACATACCCACAGAGACACAAGAAACTGCACATAATCAACCTAGGACAAAGGATGGTGATACATGCCTCTAAACCCAGCACTTGGGGGGCAGAGGTAATTTGATCTCTGTGTGCTTGAGATCAGCCTATAGAGAGAGTTCTAGGCCAGTCGGAGCTACATAGTGAGACCTTCTCTGAATAAATAAATAAACCAACCTACCTAAAATTTAAAAAGCCATCTGTGGAAAGAGGCACTTATTCCATGGTATGATTGGGTGAAATTATAGCTTGGCTAGAAATAACAGGAGAAAATCTATCATGTGACAGCCCAGGGACACGTACCCCAGGCTGAGGAAACACCAGATATACTGAGCACTGGCCCTGCAGTAGCAACAAAGTAAGCCTTGAGGAGCAACAGCAAGGCTGTTGTGGCCACAGCAAAGTGAAAGAGATGGACACGAGGATCTAAGATGTCAAAGTGTTGGCAGACCCCAGTTAATAAAGGATTACAGAAGTTAGGATTCAATCCCAAGTGAGAAAGGAAGCTACTAGAATGGTGGGCATGTGTGTGACCATGTGTGTACACACATACACATCCATTCACAGGTATGTATATGATACTCTCAGTGCTGTGTGCAGAATACTGAAGCTGAACCAGAAGAGATATAGGATGGCATGTTGAGACCATTTTGATGACTGCATCTGTAGATTGGCTTTAATTTAGATGAGTAACAGGAGTAAAACCAAGTAGTTATAGATGTGTTATATTTGGATAGGAGATACTAGAGAGAGGAGACAATTAAGGATAACGTCTAGATTGTCTCCTGAGTAGCAGACTGGTGGTGTGTTTAACTAAAATGAGAAACCTTGTTCAACAATGGAAGTTATTGCTAGCAGGATGTGAGTCTGCTGAGTCTATTCAACCACAAGTGTGCATGTTGAGTAGACAACTAAAAATGCATGGCTGAAGCTCTGAGGAGATGTGTTGAAGACAAAATTTTGAAAGTTATTGGCTTAAATGTCATTTAGATTATGGGATTAGCTAAGAAATAAAATAGATGCAGAAATGAGGCTTGAGTTCTGAGTCCCAGAGGTGCTCAATGGTTGTTCTTTAGACACTGAAACATAGCCAGCAAGAATTATTGAGGCGAGCTCAATCAAACCAATAAAATAAGTAAAATCTGAAAAAATATTCTCCCAAAATAAGATTATACTTCTTGAAAATAAAAAAGAATCATTGAGGAGGGGCATCTGGCGAGGCAGAAGGAAAGCCTGGACATGGCTACTAAAATTATGAGAAGAAAGAGTTTGAATAGCTAGGAGGTATTAGTGTGCTTAACATCACTGGAATTATACAGGCAAAATGGTTCAAAAGATAGGCTTTGTCTAGCAGTGGCGGCACAAGCCTTTAATCCCAGCACTCAAGAGGCAGAGGCAGGCGGTTTTTGGTGAGTTAGAGGTTGGCATGGTCTACAGAGCTAGTGCCAGGACAGACTCCAAAGCTACAGAGAAACGCTGTCTCGAAACACCAAAAGAAAAAAAAAAGCTCTATGTGGGATATATTCTACCAAAAAAAAAAAAAAGGAACAGTAAGCGATTGACTGTGGTACATGCTGGTGAAAGGCAGTAAGTAAGGTAGGTATCTGCTGAGCACTGACTATAGGACAACACCACATCTCAATTCTGAGTGATTAGACCCCAGATACAGTCATCAATGGCAGAAGCTAATTCTAATTGTCACTATCGAGAAAATGGCAATGGCATCCACTTAGGGATTTAGATAACACCTTACAAGATATGGGGTTGCTTGCCTTAGCAAAGGTTTTCCAAGGCCCCAGAATGTCAACAGTGCCAAAGTTGAGAGGCTCTGGGATGTGGCGAGATGAGGATCACTGATGACATCAGAAGAGTGATTCTGTGGAGAGGTGGAGGAGGAAGTATCATTGGAATTGAAGCAGTGGAGGCAACTCTTTCATGGAGAACGGTTCTCAATAAGAGAAATTGGTAGTTAAATAAGGCTTGGGGGATTAGAATGCATTCTCATTTTAAAGACGGGAGATATGTCCATTTGTTTTTATCCTGATGAGAACAAACCAGCAAGAAGATAAATGATGTGAGAGGAAGAAGGGAAGACATGGTGCTAAATTGCTACATTTGGTATGTAATAGTGCCTTGGCATGGGGTGAGGGGAGATCAGAATGTATATCAGTTGATAGAGGGTTTGCCAAGCATGCTTGACATCCTTGATTCAGTTCCCAGCACTGCATAAATTGGACATGGTTTAATAAGTCTATTCCCAGCACTCCAGATGTGTCTCAAAAAACTTTTAAGGATGGCTTGGTATTGGAATAACAATGGTTATTCATTGGGGGAAATCAAAGAAAGCAAATGGGTAGGAAAAGAAAAACTGTTCTCTTCATGCTTCTGAAAATAAAGTCATCAAATTTCTAAGATGAGTTATTCATCTAATTCTTTATACCCATCAACTGGACTGCACATGTTTTCTGTGCCTCATGTCTTCCTCTCCATTATCAAAGCTCTCAGCAATAAACTCAATCTCTAAGAAATACAAGCACTTCACAAATATCTGTGGAATCCAGGCATGGTGGCAGCACTCGGGGGTGGGGGTGGAGGTGGGGCCGAGGCAGAAAGCTCCTAAGTTCATAGCTAGCCTGTACTACATGGTGAGTTCAAGACCATGTCTTAAATGTGTATGTGTAATGAATGAGTGAGAGAAATAGCACTTATTGCACATTTGAAGTAGAAAATATCTTTCTACTGGACATCTCTTATGTATGGAAGGATGTATATTATGTAAACATATATATGTAATATGTATGTTGTATATATATGCATGCATATACGCAAAGATTGCATTTATTTTTTAATATCATTTTTGTTCATTTCTTTGTTTGTTTCATCTCATTGTATAGCCCAGTTGGCCTAAAGCTTGCTTTTCAGTCCAGGCTGACCTGAAACTCATAACCCTCTGACCTCAGACTCCTGAGTACTGAAATGATGGCGTGTGAAGCCCTCACACCGGGTGTTGGGAAGCTATTTATTATCTACTCCTGGAAAGTTAAGCATTTCTGATAGCTTCCGATCATCCTCTCATGCCCTTATATGAGTCCCTCCCTCAAATGCAGACTTGCCCTGACATTCACTTACAATGAATGGAATATGGCAAAAGTTATGGACAACCATTGCAGTCTAGATTTAAGACTGTTATTCCAAATTTTGAGTCTTGATGCACTGCCTCATTCTTTCACATGTTCTGAAGAAGCTACTTGGTCCGTTTTGATCCATCCCATGGGTAGGACCACTCATAATGAAATATCCCCCTGACTAGCAGCAATCGAGGATCTAAAGCCTACCAGCAATCACATGGATAAATCTGGAGGCAGATTTTCCCCCATTTGAGTCTTGAGCTGACTTTATCCTCAGGCTATACTTTGACTATACCCTTACCAGCACCAGAACCTCAAAGCTCTAGGATAAAAGGTTTCTGTTTCAGGAGGTTAATTTGCCCCTCATTGCACCTTATTTGCAAGGTATTTGAGATTATGAAGACTTCTGTATGCTAATTTCATTCAGTCCTTCTGATGGTCCTTAGGCCCAATTGTTAAAGACATTGTGTGTGTGCATGTGTGTGTTTATGAGAAAGAGAAAAAGAAAAAGAGAGTGAGTGTTCCTCTATGTGTGTTGATACACATGTTGTGTGTTGATACACATGGAGGCCAAAAGAGGGCAGCAGATCCCCTGGAGCTGAAGTTAGAGGTTATACGTCACCAGATGTGTATGCTAAGAATCAATGCCTCTGCTAGAGCATCAAATGTTCTTAACCACTGAGTCATCTCTCCATGCCCTCCCCCATGCCAATTTTACAGAAGCAGAAAGATACTCATCTGGGATTACAATTTGTAAAATTCAGAATGGGAGCTACACAAATCTTGAACATTTGGAATCTTAACTTGGGACTAGTTGCTTCTAATACATGCTATCCATTCAGACAGAATCACTTTCAATTTTCTTGCCCATGTCATTTGTTATTATAGTAAATTTCTTATTTGCAATATGTAAAACATGTACCAATATGACATTACCTAAAATAAATATCCTTTATTCTTTATTTATAAATTATGGCAAAAGAGTCTAAACCCAAACTGTCTTACCTTTCTAAAACCAAACTTTTGCTTTGTAAAAATAAAGTTTTTGGAAATAAGCTTGTTTTCCTGCAACTTAACTTAAAAAATTCAAAAAGGAAAGATTGAGCTGGAGAAAAATATAAATTAAATATGTGGTTGTCACAGATAAATTTTGGCAGCAATTTCTAACTCATCATGGCAATGGTGTTTTATTATGAAGATGTCCTAATAGAGCTCATTATGTTGGACACTCAAGTAACTAGGCAGATCATTTTCTCAAATGTCTTCAAATCTCCAGGTAAACACACAAACCAGTATGAAATCTGGAGTTCCGCTGTACCATCGAAATGGCAGGCCTATTCATCCAATTCCCCTTCACGGACCTGCTCCTCTGCCTCATGAGGTTCCTGAGAATGGAGATCCGATTTCATTCTTTCATGCTTATCATCAGCCACGTCGCCTACTGAGCACATAAAAGAAGCTCATTATAAAATTTTAATCTAGTCATTATTTTGTGGGTTTTAATCAAATTTTATTCACTTTCCCATGGGATACCGTTTCAGAAAAATAGAGTGGCAGAGGAAGACATTTTTTAAAAAATGCCTAGCATCAGTGTGAGGGGGAATGCAAAATAGCTTTACTGATCTTTATGAAAAGGCATAATAATATGTGTGTCTTTTGCAGGTTTTTTACACTTATTTATTTGCTCTTGCTCTGTGTGTGTGTGTGTGTGTGTGTGTGTGTGTGTGTGTGTGTGTGTGTAACTTTTGCTGGACCTCACAGCCAGAGTTACTAATACACCTTGAGGTCACTTAAGACTAAAGACTATCATCCTACTGCATACTCAAACTGTTTGTTTAACCTGCTTTTAAAGAAACAATGTAACTACCAACCTTACCTGTCTTGGATTTCCCTTGTGATCAACTTTTACAAATTAAGCTAATGCATAGCTGTAATCTAAGTTATATACTCTTCCATGCCTCTGACCCAGATAATGTATGTGTATCATTTACCAAAAGCAGCAAATACAGAAGTTGAAAGCAACTTCCTAAAGTCTACCATAAATGTTGAAAGCAGCCACTGTAGATATTTGTTGGTAAACAACGATGTTTGTTGTCTAGGTCAGTTGAGATCAGTTGGAGCCAGTGACTTAAACCCTTATAAAACTCTTGTTAAAGATTTCTGTAAAGTATCCCATTCCTTCCCCCACATGATGGTGACTATGATGGTCAATAAACACAGAGAGAAGCCCTTTATTAGGGACACAGACAGACACCACTCCCACAGCAGTAACACACAAGACAGCATTTAGACAGGCACAGATTTAAATCATACAACAGACAGAGGATGGAAGACCCAGGGAGCATAAAGTAGACAATTCAAATCTGGACTCACTCTTGGTTAAATGACTCCAAAGGAAAGTACTTTTATTATTCCTTCCCTCAAGTGCTTTTATTTCTTTCTTAATGTGGCACCCATGTATTAATGCTGATGCAGAGTTAATCACTAATGTTTATAATCCACATCTTCCTCCATCCCATTTGTTGAATGCAAGCTCTCTCAATCAAACAAGGAGCTCACTGATACAATAGTCTTGCTAGCTAGCTGATTACCCTGTCTCCACATACTAGAGATGGTATACATAGAAGATAGATAGATAGATAGATAGATAGATAGATAGATAGATAGATAGACAGACAGAGATGGCCTAACCCACCCAACATTACAGGATTCTAGAGATTCCAACTCTGGTCCTGATGCTTCCTATGGCAAGTACTTTAACCACTGAGCCACCTTCCAGCCTGAAATTGACCTTTTGTAGTGGCACTGATCCTACCTACCCATGATGTAGCTTTCATGGTCTCATTATCTCTTAGAAATGGCACTTCTTTCTTTAAAAAAATGAGAATGGTCCACATTTATTTGGATGTTTGGTCCTCAGTTGATAGGACTGTTTAGGAGGTATGACCTTAATTGAAGGAGGTGTGTCACTGAGGATGGACTTTGAGCTTTCAAAAGCCCAAATGATTCTCATTTGGCTCCCTCTCTCTGCCTCTTGGTTGTGGATCAAGATGTGATCTGTCACCTGTTCCTTCACTCTGCCATCAGGGACTCTAACCATGTGAAACCATGAACCAAATAAAACAATTTCTTTTATAAATTGCTTTCTTTGGTCATGCTGTTTTATCACAGCAGTAGAAAAGTAACTAAGACACAGGGTTTCATGTAATTCGAGCTGGTCTGAAACTCAATGTGTAGCCAAGGATAACTTGAACTGCTGATTCCCATGCCTCCACCTCCTGAGTGCTGGGCTTACACTGTGTATGACCATGCCTGATTCATTCAGTGATGTGAATTGAAGCAATGCCTTATGTGTTTTAGAGGAACACTCTACCAACTGATCTACATCCCTAGCCCAAATTCTACTTCTTAATAAAGTTATAATAGTGATGGAGGAGGGTCATCTGTCTATGTGTTACTTTCATTCGTTAATAAAGAAACTGTCTTGGTCCTTTAATAGAAATGGGTTAAAAATTAGGTAGGCAGAGTAAACAGAACAGAATGCTGGGAGGAAGAAGTCAGTGAGACACACACCATAGCTCTCCTCTCCAAGATAGATGCAGGTTAAGATCCTTCCCGGTAAGCCACCACCTTGTGGTGCTACACAGATCACTAAATATGGGTTAAAGCAAGATGTGAGAGTTAGCCAATAAGAGGCTGAAACTAATGGGCCAGGCAGTGTTTCAAAGAATACAATTTGTGTGATGTTATTTCGGGAATAAAGCTAGCCATGCGGGAGCTGGGTGGGAACACATCCTGTCGCTCCTTCTACATAATAGCAATCAAATTTCAAGAAGAGTGGTGGAGGGGATAAATGTTTGGACAATAGCAGATACATTCGTACTATTAAAAGTACAATAATGGGAATTTTCAATAATATAAAAAAGCAAACTTGCCATATAGCAAAAAACATCCTACAGTTATGCCTGATGGCAAAGCCACACTGACCACTGCTGTCTGTTGGTGAGGTTCTAAGTGTGGTTACACAAGTGAACAGACTGACACAGGACAACCCGTGGCACTCAGGGCAGAAGCCTTCGTGGAAGAATACATGAGGGTACTAGAAGTAGAGTCATACTTCCTGCCTGAAAGAAATAACTCAAGTTAGAAGGAAATCTCTAGGATTTTAATTAATGATCTTTTTAACATTTTTTTTAGCTACAGTAAAACTTTTCAGGACATTCTTGTAACATTTATTACAATATTAATTACTAAAATTTCTATTTGTCATTTAGAAAGAAAACAAACTAGGGCCAGAGAGATGGTTCATCCAGCAAAGGTGCTTGCTGCCAAGCCCAGTGACCTAAGCTCAATCCTTGGGACCGACGTGATGGAAGGAGAGAAGAGATTCTAGCAAGATGTCTTCTGACCTCCACACTCATGCCAGGGCACACATAGACTACACCTTCCTTTTAGTATTCTGGAGAAAGCAACTGCCTGTTAGGCCAACAAATATTGTGCTAGCTTCCAAGACAGAGCTGGTACAGAAAACCTCCCTTTTTTGGTTTTTCAAGACAGGGTTTCTCTGTGTAACAGTCCTAGCTGTCTTGGAACTAGCTCTTGCAGACCAGGCTGGCCTCAAACTCACAGAGATCCACCTGCCTCTGCCTCATGAGTGCTGGGATTAAAGACGTGAGCCACCATCTCCCAGTCAGAAGACTCTTTCTGAACACATTACAATGAAAATCGAAATTAATCAAAGCTTTTAAAAACTTCTTTACCTGGAAAAAATTTAAATTAACTCAAAAGTTCTTGAGAGCATTTTCAATACTATATAGCAAAAAGAAACAACAAAGGAAGAACTATCAGTACTTACAGTCTACAGATAAATGGGAGCTCAGAGAAAAGTTCTGTCATAAATAATTAAAGAAGAGTAAGAAAATTTCATTAGGCATCCAGCTGAAGAAAAGAGGAGAGAAATTAATTAAGTCTAAAAATAAAATCAGAATTAAAACAGTATTATTAACAAATAAATCACCCAAAATGTGTTTAAGAACAACATGAGTAAATAACAAGTCAATGTAATTAAGGGAAAAATAGGTGATCACAATCTACAAAATGAAAAATTGGAAAGAGCTACAGAAACCACAGATGAAAGGGTCTGAGGACAGTAAGAGACTATTTCACAAAACACCCTGCAAATACATCTGTAAAACAAAACAAAACAAGACTGGGATTATGTACACAAAATCTACATTACCAAAAACTGACCCCAAAAGAGATATTTTAAAACTTAAATAAATAGGAGCCTGGCAAGATAGCTTACGAATCATTGCTGCTCTTCCAGAGGACCAGAACTCGGTTTCCAGAACCCGCCTCAGGCTGCTCACCATCATCTGTAACTCCAACTCCAGGGGACCTGATGCCATCTTACAGCATCCAAGGGCAATGGAGCAGACATGTGCAGGCATGCACATGCATGCATGTATGTGCGCAGAAATAAAAAATAAATTTAAATTTAGAAATTAGAAGAAGGCTGCGAGCCAGCCGCAAACCGCGGGTGGAGGGAGGCGAGCGCATGCACCATGGGGGAAAAACCCGGGACCAGGGTCTTCAAGAAGTCTAGCCCTAACTGCAAGCTCACCGTGTACTTGGGCAAGCACGACTTTGTAGATCACCTGGACAAAGTGGATCCCGTGGATGGTTTGGTACTTGTGGACCCTGACGACTTGAAGGACCGCGAAGTGTTTGTGACCCTCACCTGCGCCTTCCACTATGGCCGAGAAGACTTGGATGTACTGGGCCAGTCTTTCCACAAAGATCTGTTCATCGCTATACCAAGCCTTCCCCCCTATGCCCAACTCACCCTGGCCCCCCACCCGGCTACAGGGCCGACTGCTGACGAAGCTGGGCCAGCATGTCCATCCATTTTTTTCACAATACCCTAGAATTTACCCTGGTCCGTCACCCTGCAGCCAGAGGACACAGGGAAGGCCTGCGGAGTCAACTTTGAGATCCGTGCCTTTTGTGCCAAATCACTGGAAGAAAACAGCCACAAAAGGAACTCTGTGTGGCTCATCATCAGAAAGGTGCAGGTCGTTCCAGAGATGCCCGGCCCCCAGCACTCAGCTGAAGCCACACGCCACTTCCTCATGTCTGACAGGAGGTCCCTGCACCTAGAGGCTTCCCTGGACAAAGAGCTGTACTACCACGGAAAGCCACTCAATGTCAACATCCATGTCACCAACAACTCTACCAAGACCGTCAAAAAGATCAGAGTCTCTGTGAGACAGTATGCTGACATTTGCCTCTTCAGGACCGCGCAGTACAAGTGCCCTGTGACTCAGCTTGAGCAAGATGACCAGGTTCTCCCAGTTTCACATTCTGCAAGGTGTACACCATCACCCCGCTGCTCAGCGACAACCAGGAGAAGCGTGGCCTTGCCCTGGAGGGCAGCTCAAGCATGAAGACACCAACTTGGCTTCCAGCACCATAGTGAAGGAGGGAGCCAACAAGGAGGTGCTGGGAATCCTGGTGTCCTACAGAGTCAAGGTGAAGCTGGTGGTGTCTCGAGGCAGGGATGTCTCCGTGGAGCTGCCTTTTGTTCTCATGCACCCCAAGCCCCATGACCACATCACCCTTCCCAGATCCCAGTCAGCACCCTGGGAAACAGTTGTCTCCGTGGATACCAACCTCATCAAATTTGATACCAACTATGCCACAGACGATGACATTGTGTTCGAGGACTTTGACCAGCTTCGGGTGAAGGGGATAAAGGACGACGACTGTGATGACCAATTCTGCTAGGAAAGCTGGTGGCAGAACCAAGGTCCCACTGTCACTTCGGGTGTGGGGTCCCAGCCTCTCCTCCTCCCCCATCCACCCAGGATTTACACTGGAACCATGACTTGTTGAAAGTGGGTATTATGCCTTCAGCACTGCTGCCCTGGCCCTGCTCCCTAGGGTGGCAAGCTGTGTGCACACCTGAAGTTTTGGGAAGGAAACACTTAAAATAAGGATTGATCGTAGAGAAAAGTGGTAGAAAGAACTCTCACATTCCACCTCGTACCAACCCGCCCCCCAAGTCACCACTTCTGCCTCCCAGTCCTTGAAGATGAGACTTTGCTGGGGGAGAGGGCGAGGCTGTTTCTTTGTTACTGAGCACAGGGAAGAAATAAAACTTTGAATAGGCCTGAGTGTGAAAAAAATTAGAACTTAGATTTTTTTGCAAAAGAATTCAGGTTGTTGAGGAGTTTCAAAGCCCTGCAAGTGTCATTAACAAATTTTACAAAGCCTTTAAAGAAACTCTCCCAGTGATGTAAGAAGTTGAAAAAGAGAAGCTCATTCTCCAAGTGTGTTTTAGGTAGGCATGGTGTCAAGTAGCGCCAAGCCTGAAAACAGATAAAAAGTAAATCTCCTTCAGTGTTCATTTCTTCTCTGCTACTTAACAGATTTGTTATCCTAGATAAGTGACAATGTCTCTTTCTTTATAGGTAAGGGACTTCTCTGCAAGTCAAAGACCATTGTGTGGAAAACAGAGAAGTCCTGAGTGAGTATGTACTGTTGACATGAGCACAGCCATGACCAGGACCCTAACGCCTCAGATCCATGAGAACAGCAAATCCATCCCTGAGTCAGGATGTGAAGAATGGCAAAGCCTTCCCCTGGTCCAATGGATATTACAATTGATTAGCCTTTACATAAAACCAGTGTAAGTAGAAACTGTCAACCTTAGCTTCCTTCACCAGGATGACTGCAACTAGAGACTGCTCTCCTAAGAGACCCCCTCTTTGTTCAACTGTATACCATGAACACGCTTTCTCAATTCAGATGTATAAAATAAATATGTTTAGTTTCTGGACAGTTGCTGGTAGTATCTGTTGGAGCCCATGGCTCACATGATCCCAGCTTTTCTGTAAGTGTGTCTGTGTGTCTGTCCTTTCTTTATGAACTTGTTACCCAGTCAGATCAACCTCAAAATCATGCAGGTTATATTACCACTAAAAGGTACCATAAAGGGCACTGGCATGCACTATCGCCATCACTATCAGTAATGAGAAGTGGCATGTTTATGAGTATATGTGACACTCCCAATTAAAAAAAATGCTTAGGACTAGGAGGCTTGGCTTAAGATAAAGCACTGTATTGCAAAACTATAAGAAATAAGCAAATAAAACTTGAGTTGCTATAATTTCATTTGTATAGATTCAGACTGGTGAGGCCCGAAGTGATTTGAGTTAAATTTGCATATGCAAAAATATTCCCTTATATAATACACTATTTGCTGTCTCATTGCTCTAACCAAATACCAAGAATCAGCTTAATGAAGGAAGAGTCTATTTTGGCCGCTGTGGTGATATTTGTGCTGTTTGTGCTTTAACAAATAAATCTTGCTTGAAAATCAGAGTGGGGCGCTAGATAGACACACTAGTTAGCCATAGAGGCCAGGCAGTGGCGGCACACACCGTTAATCCCTAGCATTTGGGAGACAGAGGCAGATGAATCTCTGTGAGTTCAAGGCTACCCTGGGCTACAAAAGATTGAATCAGTCTAAAAGAGAAACAGAGCCAAGCAGTGGTGGCTCACACCTTTAATCCCGGCACTAGGGAGGTGGAGAGGGGAAGTGATACAATTGGGCAGAGAGAGGAGGCAGGAAGAGACAGGAGCTCAGGATTCAGTCTGAGGTTTCATAGAGACAGTATTCAGTTTGAGGACTTATAAAGACAGGATATCCCATTTGGTCTGAGGATTTTGTAGAGGTGAGAATTAGTGGTTGGTTGCTCGGCTTCTCTGATCTTTTGGCTTTCACCCTCGAGTATCTGACTCTAGGTCTTTATTATTAAGATCAACTAGAAATAGCACTACAGGCTGCTAGTTTGAAAACAGCCCACCACAGTAGAATAAGCACAGTAGAAAGAGCAGCTCTAGCCGTGGTGGAGGAGCATAAATTGGCTGGTCACACCTCGTCCTCCAAAAGCAAGCAGAGAGGGACAAATGCTAGTGTCCATTCACTTTCTCTTCTTTCCAGCTTTACTGAACATAAACCGTAGGATGGTGCTGCCTGCCCTCAGGGTGGGTCTTCCCTCTTCAGTTAATCCTCTTGGTAACAGCTTAACAGACACACCTAGAGGCATATCGCCTAGGTGATTCCAAATCCAGCCAAGTTAACCAGAAGATTAACCCTCACACACTGAAGTTTTTGGCTTCGGAGACAGAACAGGACCACAAATGTGGAATCAGACAAGGCTAAGTATAGTGGAGTAGAAAAAGATTGGATTGTCTTGGTTAGTTAGTGCCTCACCAAACCCGGCATCTCACGTCTCTGAATCTTTGTTTCTTCATGTGCGAAGTTAGATTGATCAAACTATGTAGATGAGAGGGTACGGTGAGCACTCAGTGAGGATGCTTTTTATCCCTCCATTTTCTCCCAGTGTGTTACCTCACCCCTAGCCTCTCTTCCTCTCCTAAACAAGTGGATCAATGCTTTGAATTCCCATGAACTTCTCTTCTGTGATGACTGTCACCAGGGCTTTGAAGAGCAATGGCTGGGTCGTTGGTGTAAGTTGCATTTCTCTGTCTAGACATTCGGAAGCTGAGCACAGCAGGGAGAAATCACACAAGCTCTCAGCTAGCGCTGCTACCCAGCCATCATTGTGGCAGCGTCTCAGCTGACAATCAGTAACAACCCTTGGTCATTCCACCTGAGCTTCTGCAAACTGCTCCCACATTCTCCTAAGAAACCGTCACCACTCTCTCAAGGACATTATTTCATCAGTGACCCCTCACATTCTCAGCAGATGATAAAATCTCTCTCCTTGCAGAGAATGGTTTTTAACTCCCAACCCAGGCTCTCCTTACGAACACATCTTTAGCCATCACTACCCTTAACTGACATCCTCCAGATTCAGAAAGTGCTGGTTCTCGCTCTTGTTAAAAGCTGACTTCCACTTTAGCACTTGAGTATCTGACCCCATCCTCTTGTTGTACCCAGACTCCTGATCCATCTGTCAGAACCTCTCTTCGAAGACTGTCTTATTTCTGGCCCCTTATCCTTAGCTAAAGAGATCCGAAAGTGCCTACCTTTCTGTTATTGCTCTTTGAAAACTTGTCCCTTCTCTTTTCCTTTGGCATCCACTTTTACCTCTGTCATCTTCCCCGCAGGCTAGCTCTGCTTCCTCACTTCCCTTTATGTCTCAAACCACAACAATCTGGCGTCTATCGCTACCAAACTTTGTGACAGATATTAAGTATCCAAGAGCCCCCTAACTGACATCCTTTATCTTACCAAAATACTCAGTTCCTTCTATTTTTATTGGATTTGAAGACAAGAAAACAAAGAATAATAAAAAAGAAAGGTAGTGATTTTTAAAAGATTTGTTTTATTTTTTTATAATTTTTGAAGATTTATTTGTTCTGTCTGTATGTCTGTTTACTACATGTGATCAAAGTGGTGTCAGATCCCTTGGAACTTGAGGTACAGACTATTGTGAGTCGCTATGTAGGTGCTGGAAATCCAACCCTAGTTCTCTGGAAGATCGCCCTGTGCCCTTAATGCTGAGGTGCCTCTCCAAACCAATTTATTCCATTTTAAATTATGTGAATAAGTGTAATTTAGGGGAATTTGCATACAAGTACAGGTGCCTGAAGAGGCCAAAGTAAAGCATCAGATATCCTGGAGCTAGAGTTACAGGCTGTGATGAGACACCACATGAGTGATGGGAACTGAACTCGGGTTGTCTGCAGGAGCAGTCTGTATTCTCAACCTCTGAGCTATCTTTGCAACTCAAAGAAACTGTGACATATGAAACAAAAACCTCCTGAATCCAGTATTCAATAGGCATCACATCCATGTGATCCTTCCAGGAAGTTAGACATGCAAATAACAGAAGGCAGGAGGCTTGTTTTCACTATCAACCTGACTGGCTGTAAAGTCAACCAGAGATGTATCTAGAAAGGAATTTCTGGGAAGATTTAATTGAGGAAGACCCACTCTGAATGTGGGTGACACCACCTTCTCTGCTTCATAACTCCATTCACAAAGGTAACCAGCTACCTCATTTCCCAAGCCTGTACCTTTGTGCTTAAAAACTGAGCCAAAATAAATTTCTTCCCTCCAGTCACTTCTTTTGGGTGTTTTGTCATGGCAGTGAGAATAGTAGCTAACACAGAAGCCATTGTACTCTGAGAAATTAAAACAACTATTGTTATCAATTCAAGGATAGATCCTTTCAGTGATTGAGTATTGAAACTACCAATTATCTCCTTGTTTGTGACAATGACCAAAACTAAATGATGGAAATAGTGCTGTGTAAAATTCTCTGTGTTCTTAATATTATCAAACTCCCCGGGATCTCTCCTGATATTTTTATTTAAGTAATGGAAGGCCAGAATGGGAAAATATTAAAAAATATGAAGTATTTGGCAGTAGCATTCTATGATGCCACCAACATTACATAATTTACTAAACATCCTATGAAACTATCTAAACACAAGGTTCTATAAAAAGAAGAACTATATGAAACTGGCAATAACCTCTAGAGCAATGTGGAAATACAAACTAATAACACAGCCAAGATTCTGTCCGCACTGTGTAAAAAATGAAAATCAATACATAGTTACATTCACTTGGGGCAAAGTTAATAACAGAAATGTAATTAAGGGAAAATATAATAAAAGGAATAGTTGTTTGCAAAAGTAAAACATAAATAAATAAGCCAAAAGTGTCTGGGACTGGAGAGATGGCTCAGTAGTTAAGAGTACTTGGTGCTGTTGCCAGAATCCACATCAGGCACATTATAGCTACCTATAACGCAGATTTGATCCAATGCCCTCTGGACTCTGAAGACACCCACGTACATGCAAATAAAAATAAAATAAATCTCTTTTTTGTTGGTTTTTTTTTTTGAGACAGGGTTTCTCTGTGTAGCTTTGGAGCTTGACCTGACACTCACTCTATAGACCAGGTTAGCCTCAAACTCACAGAGATTCGCCTGCTTCTGCCTCCCAAGTGCTAGGATTAAAGCATGCACCATCACCGCCCGGAAAAAGTAAAATAAATCTTTAAGAAATAAAAATTTCATTCTTAGGCAAGCCACTTAGATATCCATAAGAGGAAAAGTGGTGTCATGAACTGTCATACTATGATATCCAGTGAAGAAAGCCACGGGAGTTCTCCGCAGTGTGAACAAAGGGTTTACCCAAAGAGATAAGGAAGACAGGTGCTTTGTAACTCTATTCTCAAAGGATAGTCAAACTTCTGAACAGGATTGACTGATACTGTCCAGACCATTTGTAACGTCATATGGATGTGGACCAGACAAACTGAATGCCAAGGTAACAAATGGACTATGGCATATACCAGAATTGTTACTGAAGGGGAAGACTCAGAATAGGATGTCTACAGCTCCTGGGAATTTCCAACAGAAACCAGGAAAGTGAATGGCAAAAGTGAGTTCAGGGTTAATGCACAAGAAGATACTGAATGGGAAGCCAGAAGAGGGGTGCTTGTGCAACATATCTTTGTGTCAGAGCCTAGCAGGATGCCAACGCTTACCTTTCACATCTAGAATACTGAAGACTATTCCCCCTCCCATACCTCCATTTTCTCCTCTCCCCCCCCCGCTCTCTTTCATTTGTCTCCTTTGTTTCACTTCTACTACTTTCACTTATGTATACATGCATAATTTTATATTGCTATATAAAATCTAGGAGCCACAAATGAAAGAAAACATACCACATCTGTCTTTCTGAGAATGGCTTAATTTTCTTAATACAATTATCTCCAGGTACAACAATTTTCCTGCAAATGACATAATTTTACTCTTTCGTGGCTGAAAAGAACCATCGTGTATATAAACCACATTTCCTTTCTCCATTTCTCTGCAGTTGGACACATAGGCTAGTCCCCTAACTTAGTGTTGTCAATAATGCTATGAATAAACATAGTTATGCATTATTGCTAGGAATCTAAACTCGTTCAGCCTCCATGTGATGTGGGAGTCTGCTGTTTTGTGTTGATTTCATTGGTTAAATAAAGAGACTGCCTTGGCCCTTTAAGAGGACAGAAAATTAGGTAGGCGGAGTAGACTGAACAGAATGCTGGGAGAAAGAAGCAGATTGAGGAGTCGTCATGATTCTCCTACCGGACACAGACGCAGGTTAAGATCTTCCCTGGTAAGACACCTCGTGGTGTTACAGGGATATTAGAAATGGGTTAGATCAATATGTAAGAGCTAGCCAATAAGAGGCTGGAACTAATGGGCCAGGCAATGTTTAAAAGAATACAGTTTCCCTGTAATTATTTTGGGCAAAACTAGCCAGGTGGTGGGATGCAGCCCAGCCCACCAATCTTATTACAACATCCATGGAAATCAGGATGTAAATTTCTCAAAGTTTATATTCTCAGGGCTGGTGAGAAGCTCAGTGGGTAAAGTGTTGCCTGCATAAGCATGAGGACCTGAGTTCGGATCCCCAGCACCCATGTATGAAAGCTGGGTGTAGTGATATGGACTTGGAAGGTCCTGGGTTCAGTAGCAAGTCAGTCTAGCAAATTGGTGGGTTCCAGGTTCCATGAAACACTTTGTCTTCAAAAATAAGATGGAGATTAATTGAGGATGATATCTGATGTTGAGCTCTGGCTTCCACAAGCATGCATACATGGGGGTGGCGAGAGACAAAGTTCATATTTTCAAGACCTGTGGATTAAAGTGCTTGAGAACATAGGAAAGAAACATACATCTACCCACCGGAGACTTGAAAGAGTCCCTGTGTTATAGGAAGAGGCAGAAGAGAAGGGATATGAATATGGGTCTTGATTGGTGAAGAAGTCCCCAATCCACAAATCTCTTCCTGCTACCACCAAGGATAGTTTCCTGATAAGTCCAGATCCATGGTGTCCCCCCGGCCTCAGAGGAAGGTCTCATTTCTGTGTTCCTAAAGGGTTAGAATGCAGCATGAGCCACAAGCACTATTCTCCCATTGAGAAAAAGTCAACATAGGGACTCACTGGAACACGGTAAAACTCACAGTAACCAGTCCCTTAAAGATAACCGAGTCCTTCCCCCACCTCCCTGTCAGAAGCCATCAACTGTGAAGAGCTACACGCCATCATCTTTCTCACAGTTTTTAAGGCGTCTCTTCAATGACTTCCTGTTTCTTTTTGAAGGGGTGGATGTCACGGAAGCTCTCAATGTCTCCCGTGCTCAACCATGAGTCTGCAATCATTAATAGCACTGCAAAAGAAGATTCTTTGCAAACAGCATCATGGATCATAGGCATCCACATGGCCTCAGCAGCAGCATGGACCACAGACATAAACACAGTCTGCAGCAGTGCAGACCATGGATACCAATGTGGCCTCCAGGGGGGTCATAAACCATAGAGGTTTTTAAAGGAGCCCTAATCCAGAAAATGAACTGTTCTCCATCTTGGACATCCTGCCATTGCTAGGAGACAGGGCGATGATGCTACTGGGCAGAGACTTCTCGAGCAGGAGGCTTGCTGCACACCAGCCTGCCAGCCCTAAGCTCCCTTGCAGCTCCTCTCCACTGTCTTTCTCACCTCTCCATGGCACATTTATTCATCGAAGTGGCATTGCAAACTGTAATGTGTCACACAGTACATTTTTTTTTTGCCCAAACAGCTTTACATACAAATACTTATGCAATGAGTCATTGGTGTGGTTCAATGTCACTAATTTCTGAAGCACCATAAATACTGGACTATCTCTGAGACTCATCTTGGATATCCCATTGTTGCTCAGAGTCAGGCTGATCTTATGCCTGGGCAGGACTTCCAGAGGCAGGATCTATGAGAGCTCCAGGCCTCTGCTCACCTCTCTGACCTTTAAAATCTTCCTATGAGACCTGCCTTTTTTTTAGTTGTTCTAGAAATAGGTCTCTGCAGAATCCTCCTCTGCCACCACATCTCCCCTCAGAGCCTCTGTGGGTCTCTCAAGCTCCTCAGAGCTGCTCCATGGACCCAAAGGTGCTGGTGGCTGCCACCATCTTGAACTGATCTCTTAAAGAGACACTTTCAACTGACCAAGCTGAGATTTCCAATACTCCAGCAAAAAAAGAAAAATGAACCAGGGGATGGAAGAGAACAACAAAAACAGATTCCTCGAGACAATGAGCAGCTATTTTATGTCAAATTAGGTTAACAGCTTGGTGAGAAAATTGGAGATGAAGACTAAAAATACAGGCATCTATCTCAATGCTCTGTCTTCATAGCTCTTCATAATCTTCCCTAAAGGAATCAAGACTGAAAAGGAGACACAAGTGTATTATTGCATACTGCATTGGAGCTAATTCTGCTGAGACTTGAGAGCTGTCAAAAATGCGTAGAAAACAGTAGATGCTACTTAAGTCTTTCCAGGGAGATTGTGTGCCTTTGTGCCATTTGAAGACGCTTGTCTTCACAGAGTCATTTTATATTAATCACCATCCATGGTGCTGACCTTTTTTTTTGCAGTATATGCTCCTCTCAAGCAGGATCTTCACCAATACTTAGTCGAGAACCCTAACCTAGGGAATGATGCTGCCCACAGTTAAGGTGGGTCTTCCCACCTCAACTGATCTAATCTAGCTAATACTTCAAAGGCATGCCCAGAGGTTTGTCTCCCAGGTGATTCTCCATCTTGTTACGTCAGCAATCAATATAAGCCCTCATGGCCTTAAAGTATGCATAAGAAGCCCATTCACCGTGAGCTTTTTGTGTACACCGAGGGCCCAAGCAAACAGGTACACAAGAGAGGAGTCAGGTAAGAGACATCTCTAAAACATCCCTCTCTTCTGAGCGTGGCATTCATGCTGAATCCACCTCAAATATTACTCACATTAGCTTCTGAACCTGTGTGTACTATCTTTACTTTCTTTGTGAATTTTGTAATTCAATGAAATATCACATAAAGTCATAGAGTTAGCACAAATACTGTGTTATGAAAACTTGAATCCCTTCAGAAAGATGCAGTAGATGCCAGTTGCTACTTTTTAAGAATTTCTATTGAATTAGACATAGGTGGAAGAACGATAGAGAGAGTGGGAGTACCAAAACAATCTCGGTGGGTACCTGATTAAGATCGCCTCCCTGGAGTCTCCCTTTGCACTTATGAAAATCCTACACAGAAAAGACACCCACACCCATGCATACACAATGGAAATCACCAGGCTCTACATCGTGGCTAGATTATTCAGCTATGGCTTTTACGATAAAAGTTTACTCACCCGCTGTAAATATGAAATTATTTTCTTATGGGGTAGCTATCACAAAGTCTTCTTTGGCAGCCCCCTCAGGAATACATTTGGATAGCAAAATTTTGCAAACACATTTAATCATAAAAGCATCACATCCCATGTTTTAAAGATAGTCTGGATATAGCATCGATCCTTTGCTTATTCAAAACGCTCCTTATTCACACATGGCTCAAATATTACCTCGTGTTTCTATTTGTATAAATACATCTGGCGTGAGGATAAATGAAAGGGACAAGAAAAGGCACCCCGGCCTCTTTACCCAGGAACATGAGCCTCTCATGTTGGTTGATTTTAATTACACATGTATATGAACATGAGTATATAGGTGAGGGTCTTAATAGACCTTGCATAATAGACTCTCAATCCTCAACAATTCCTTTGGGAATAACCAAAAAAATCCATCTCCCATCCTGTATGGAGCATCCTGATGCTCTTTTCCTCACCTGGGTTTCAACGGGGTTTGGGGATGGGGGTGGAAAGTTGAACATCTAACCCTGAAATATGATCAACCTCTTTCCTGAAAATATCACCCAATTGTTCAGAACATCTGTTCTCCGATAAGGAAAAAAGATATTACCTTTTCCTTTGTTCTGTTTTCTGTGTTTATAATAGAATATTCAACTGTGGGTAATTATAAAGAAAATAAACAGATTTAGTTTATGTTTCACAAGGCTGGAAATCCAAAGTCTGGATGCACAACTAGTCAGATCTTTTCCTGTGTCATAATATGATAGAAGAATAAAAGTATATATGGGCAAATGCAGAAGACATTAATATGTCCATACAATAACAATTTTATATGCCTGTCTATCTACCACATACATGCCGTACCTTGGAGGTCAGAAGAGTGTGTTGGATCCCCCCTGAGACTGTGTTAACAGATGGTTGTGTGCTACCATGCAGGCACTGGGAATCAAACCTGGGTCCTCTGGAAGAGCAGTTGGTGAAAACGAAGGTAAACATGTCCCTCCAATAACAATCAACTCTCAGGAAAAGGCTCTTATTCTCACAAGAAAGGTATCGACCATTCTAAACAACCTAGTCACCTCTTGGAGGCCCCAACACCCAACACCACAGCAATAGCAATCAGATTGCATTCCAGAGAGGATCCGTCCTGTTCGAACCAGAGAGCTCTGCACCTGATTTCCACATTAGTGTCCTTCTTCCTTCCAGTGCAAAATCCAAGTGCTCTGTCTGTCCCAGTGGTTCCACACTCTTAGTGAGTCCAGTATCAGCTAAACTCTAAAGTGGACCTTCAAGATCAAAACAGTTACCTATGTCCAAAACAGAACCATGGAATAGATACAGAGTAGACAGTCCCATTCAGAAATGGAGCGATAGGTCTGATGGAAGGGATTCTGAGCAAGCCACGAAGCCAGGAGAGAGAGAAGAGAGTAAGGGAGGGAAGGAAGGAAGGAAGGAAGGAAGGAGAGAGGGAAGAAGGGAGAGGAAGGGAGAGAGAGGAAGAAGGATGGAGGGAGATAGAAGGAGAGAGAGAAGGGAGAAAGGGGAGGAAGGGAGGGAGGGAGGGAGGGAGGGAGGGAAGGAGGGAGGGTAGAGAGAGGGCTTAATGGTCCTTCATTCAGAGGATAAGTTTACTAATGCCATAGTATGCAGTAGGGTGGCGTCTGCTGAAATAAGAAGGTTCAGTCCTTTCAGACAAAGAAGAAAAAAGAAGCAGGCTTTATTTAATATGTGACCTGTACTTTGTGGCCCAAGTAAGGGAACTGGGCATATGTGACTTAAGTTATGCGATAGAAGCCTCTCTTTGTCTATACAGGAGAATGGGCTTGGCTAATGTATGACCTTTGCCATGTGTCAGTGGTAAGGATAGGGGACAAGGGTTCTTTCTTTACTTGCAATCCTGTCAGCTTAGGGTCTGAAAACCTGAATTCTGAAACAAAGGGAGAAGGTAATCTTTGAGCCCACAGGCTCTTTTTCAGCACACTGTACAGTTCCTGTCTGGCTTCGCTAACTCCATTCAGGCTTCAGCTATCTGATAGGAGATGCGCCTGGCTGTGCCTGCCTCTTTCCTGAAAGGACTTCCCATGATGCCAGTAGCTCTACAGTTCAGGGGTCCTGGAAACAGGCCTGTCCCAGCAAGCAGAAAGTTTTTGCCTGAGATACCAGGTTCTCTGCTATAGTCTTTGAAATCTAGGTAGAAGAAACTACACCTCCACAGGTCCTGACCTCTGTGTGCTGGCAGAGTTGGCACTGTGTGCACACCACTAGAATGTATGGCTCACACCCTCCAGAGCTACAACACAGGGATGCACCTGGGACTGCTGGACAAGTGATGGAGCATCCAGGAAGCACTCTGCCAAGGTGCAAGAGAGCAGAGACTGGAGGCATCCCTGAGAAACAAGCCTTTTCCTTCCTCAAGGCCTGAAAATTCTGAGCCCGTGATAAAAGAGACAGCCTCAAGGATTTCTGAAATCCCTTAAGGGTCTTTCCCCCATTATCCTGAGGAATAGTACCTGGCTCCCTTCTGTTCGAGCTAATCATTTTAGAAACAGTTGCTTGGCAGAACTCTTGAACACATTTCCATTCTTGACGTGACCAGGCTGGTCATTTCCCAAATTTTTACACTCTGCTTCCCTTTTAATTAAACCCTGCCTTTAGGTCATCCCTTTTCTATCTTAGCTTAGTATAGGCAGTTAAAAGCAGCCACGCTGCTTTGTGGATGCTTGGCTATTTAGATATTTCTTCCATCAGAGAGACTACTTCATTACTCTTAAATCCAGCCTTCCACAAAGCCATAGATCGGATGCAACCAAATCCCATGACATTGTGTAACAAGCTTCCAATAAGATGCTTCTCATTTCCATTTGACACCGATATCAGCATAGGTTTTATTCTCTTTGTTTCGAGGCAAGCACTCTAAACAATCCTAATATCAAGCTTCTTTCTTTTCTTTATTTCATTTTGAGGCAGGGTCACACGTAGCTCCAAACTGGCCTTGAATGCATTATGTAACCAAAGAGGATCTTGAAATCCTGATCCTCCTGCCTCCATGTCCCAAGATCTAGCATTATCCATGTGTACCACTGTGACTAGTGTACATAGTGCTGGAGATCAAACTCGTGGCCTTGGACATGCTAGGCAAGCACACTACTAAACCATAGCTTTGGCTTCTTGTCCATATTTTTATCAACATTCTGCTCAACACAACTCCTGCCTCAACTAGTCTTCTGAGACTTTGTCAGAATCACCAATGACAGTTGACGATGCAACTCCATGCTTTATCGAGAATCTTCTTCCAATATATCCCCATTGTTACCTGCTACCCAATTCCAAAGACACTTCTGTTAAAATAGAGGCTTGCATCCTTAGGCTGGATCCTATAGCCGTAAGCAGGCCATACCCGTCTCTGGGACAGACTTGAGCAGTCTGAGCTGTGACTTAAGGGCTCTCAATCTTTGTAACCAGGCTCTTTCATGCTCTTTGTCAATTATGCTGCACTAAGCCAAATCACCTACTGTGAAACTTCTTGTCAACCCTAAAAGCTTATAAAATCAGCTCTTTCCTCTCTTCTGGGATTTGCTGAGAGAGATGGTCTGAAGGCTTTTCTCTGAAAAGGCTCATCTGTGTTCCCCCTCTTCCCCTTCATGTCAACTCCTTTCTCTCTGTCTTCCCCCATGTGCCTCTCAATAAAGGTCATCTCCAAGCTCTCAAAGGAAGCCACATCATGTTTAGATCGCCACATACTGTACGGTTTGTATCTAATGTTCTTCCTCCCACCTCAAGTGTCAACCTTGGCCTAGTAAACCTCGCTGAAGAGAATGTATATGTTACCTTCCTTTCCAAATTAACCACTGCTGCTCAACTCCACATTGTCAGTAACTGCTACAGAAACACATTGCTACTTGATACCAATGTTCTGCCTTAGTCCACTTCATACTGCCCTAACAGAATATCCGAGACTGGGCAATTTATAAAGGGGGGAAATTATTTTAACTATAGTTCAAAAACGCTAGAAGTCTGAAATCAGCTGGCGACTTTGGATAAGGGCCTTGTGTTGTATCATAAGACAGTGGGGAAGTAGAGGAAGAGGGGGGCACACACAGAAGAAAGAAAACATTAGTAGCTTCCCTCTGTAGCACAGTCCACTTTGGAAAGAACACACTCACTTCTGCAAGAAAGGCATTATTCACTCTTAATGACCTAATCATTTATTAAAGGCTCCACTTTTTGATACAGCCTTGATGGTAAACAAATTTCAACATGAGTTTTGGGAAAACAAATTACAGTGAAAACAAAGCACCTCTTTTTATGGACACTGCTCTTCCCAAAAAGGTTTAGTCTTCCTCTTGCATAAGGTAAGACAAAGAGAAAAGTGAACAAATCCTAGTTCTTCCTGATTGAGCTGGAGAGTTCTGTGTCAACCTGACACAAACTAAAATTATCTGAGAGGAAAGTACCTCAGCTGAGAAAATGCCTCCGTTAGATCCTGCTATAGGCATATTCTTAATTAGTAATTGATGGGGGAAGGCCCAGCCCCCTGTGCATGGAGTCATCCCTGGGATGGTGGTCCTGGGTTCTATAAGAAAGCAGGTTGAGCAAGCCAGTAAGCAGCATCTCTCCATGGCCTCTGCATTAGCGCCTGACTCTACATTCCTTCCCTGCCTGAGTTCCTGTCCTGACTTCCTTCAACGATGAACAGTGATGTGGATGTATAAGCCAAATAAATCCCTTCTTCCCCAAGTTGCTTTTGGTCACAGTGTTTCATCACAGCAATAGTGACCCTAACAAGGATACTGACTCTTTGCCACAGTCATGGAAGCAGATAGATGACTCTAGTAATGGCTACTTTTATAAATTGAAGGTGTATTCTATTAAGTCTTTTTTGTTCACAACTATAAGACTTGGGTTCTCAAGACATTAATAGAAAAGACAAGAAAATAAGCAAAACAAAGGAAATGCTTAACAGCTAACGTCATCCCTTTACATGAGTAAGACACCTTGAACTCCAGTAATGTGTACATAGAAGGAGGCTGGCACCTACAACGTGATTAGGTGAGCTTCATGGTCATGATATCATAGTTTATAAACTCCTCCTGCACTATACAATTTCTCCTTAAATATCCTCTACCTTATTTGTTTTAAGTACTTTAGTATCTACATTGTCCAGGGTCTAAGACAAATAAAAGGTCCTGTTTTTTCTTCATGAAGTTCTGGGCTTCTAACTGAGCTTGCTACTGTCATCTGCTCAAAAACAGTTAGATTTTTTGCCTCAAGCTAGTTATTTCATTGTTTAACTACTCATTCTCTAAATCACTCACTCCAAAAACTTCTTTAAAGAATAGAAGGTTGTAATATGATAGGGCAGCTCTTGGGTATATTCCCAAGAGTGGTATTGCTGGATCCAGGGGTAGGTTGATCCTGAATTTCCTGAGAAACCGCCACACTGATTTCCAAAGTGGTTGCACAAGTTTGCATTCCCACCAGCAATGGATGAGGGTACCCCTTTCTCCACACCCTCTCCAGCAAAGGCTATCGTTGGTGTTTTTTATTTTAGCCATTCTGACAGGTGTAAGATGATATCTCAAAGTTGTTTTGATTTGCATTTCCCTGATTGCTAAGGAGGTTGAGCACGACCTTAAGTATCTTTTGGCCATTTGAACTTCTTCTGTTGAGAATTTTCTGTTCAGTTCAGTGCCCCATTATTTTAACTGGGTTAATTAGCATTTTAAAGTCTAGTTTCTTGAGTTGTTTATATATTTTGGAGATCAGACCTTTGTCTGTTGCCGGGTTGGTGAAGATCTTCTCCCAGTCAGTAGGTTGCCTTTTTGTCTTAGTGACCGTGTCCTTTGCTTTACAGAAGCTTCTCAGTTTCAGTAGGTCCCATTTATTCAATGAGGCCCTTAATGTCTGTGCTGCTGGGGTTATACATAGGAAGCGATCTTCTGTGCCCATATGTTGTAGGGTACTTCCTACTTTCTCTTCTATCAGGTTCAGTGTGTTCAGATTGATATTGAGGTCTTTGATCCATTTGGACTTGAGTTTTGTGCATGGTGATAGATATGGGTCTATTTTCATTCTTCTACAGGTTGACATCCAGTTGTGCCAGCACCATTTATTGAAGATGCTTTCTTTCTTCCATTGTATACTATGTTCATAGCAGCATTATTTGTAATAGCCAGAACCTGGAAACAACCTAGATGTCCTTCAATGGAAGAATGGATGAAGAAAGTGTGGAATATACATACATTAGAGTACTACTCAGCGGTAAAAAAACAATGACATCTTGAATTTTGCATGCAAATGGATGGAAATAGAAAACACTATCCTGAGTGAGGTAACTCAGACCCAAAAAGATGAACATGGGATGTACTCACTCATAATTGGTTTCTAGCCATAAATAAAGGACATTGAGTCTATAATTTGTGTTCCTAAAGAACCTAAATAAGGAGGTGAACCCAAAGAAAAACATATAGTTATTCTCCTGGATATGGGAAGTAGACAAGATTGCTGGGAAAAAACTGGGATCTTGGAGGTGGGGTGGGATGGGGGTAAGGGGAGATGGGGAGAGAAAAGTGAGAAGGACAGGATGGGGGGAACTTGGGGAAATGAGATGGTTGGGATAAAGGAAGGGTGGATATGGGAGCAGGGAAGTATATATCTTAATTAAGGGAGCCATCTTAGGGTTGGCAAGAGACTTAAACCTGGAGGAGCTCCCAGGTGCCCAGGGCGATGTCCCCAGTTAGTTCCTTGGGCAGCTGAGGATAGGGAACCTGAAATGGCCCTATCCTATAGCTATACTGATGAATATCTTGCATATCACCTTAGAACCTTCAACTGGCGATGGATGGAGACAGAGACAGAGACCCACACTGGAGCACCGGAATGAGCTCCCAAAGACCCAATAAGGAGCAGAAGGAGGGAGAACATGAGCAAGGAAGTCAGGACCATGAGGGGTGCACCCACCCACTGAGACAGTGGGGCTGATCTATTGGGAGCTCACCAAGGCCAGCTGGACTGGGACTGAAAAAGCATGGGATAAAACCGGACTCTCTGAACATGGCGGACAATGAGGGCTGATGAGAAGCCAAGGACAGTGGCACTGGGTTTTGATCCTACTTCATGTTCCGGCTTTGTGAGAGCCTAGCCAGTTTGGTTGCTCACCTTCCTAGACCAGGATGGAGGGGGGAGGACTTTGGATTTTCCACGGGGCAGAGAACCCTGACTGCTCTTCGGACTGGAGAAGGAGGGGGAGAGGAGTGGGGGGAGGGGGGAGGAGTGGGAGGAGGGTGGGGAGGAAATGAGATGCTGGGAGGAGGCGGAAATTTTTTTATCAATAAAAAATAAAAATATATATATTTATGGTATAAAAAAAAGAATAGAAGGTTGTAGAACAGAAACTATATGGGACATGTCAATGTTGCTCCTTTTCAGAGTGTTCTAAACTGAGACCTTCAGTTAATGTTGTGCCATGATGAATGAAGTGGATTCCTTTCAATACCAAGACCTTAGCAGGTACACATGCAGCTTGCCAGTTGATGTTGCATTTCTGCATCGTTACTAATTGTTTTATTATCTCCTATCTATTACTTGCAATTACACCCAAAGGTATGTAAAACGTTAACAAGTTAAGTTTCAAGTTTACTTTTGGGTTATGGCTTGTTGCCTTCAAGCCCACTGGTATTAAAGCAACCTAATGAAATTTCTCTGAGGAAAAAACATCCTTTGATAAGTGATTCAACTGAGGATTTTTTTTCTTTCACTAATCATGTTTTGGCCTATTTTCACAAAAAAAAAACACTTGCCTAAGGGCTCAGTGGTTAAGAACATTTGCTGCTCTTGCAAAGGATCCAAGTTCAGTTCTCAGTGCAAATGTTTAGGGCCCATAACGACCTGTAACTCCAATGATAAGGACTCTATCACCCTCCTCTAGCCTCTTGGAGGCAACTGTACTCATATGTACATATACAGAAATAAAAATAAAATTATATATACATATATATATATATATATATATATCATTTGCCTAAATATTTCATGACTCCCTTTATGCATGTTGACCTGTTAATGAGTACTCATGTAACAATGTAAATAGTAACAATGACTAAAACAAGGACTGCAGCTGATTGGATAATTGCAGCCTCTCTCAAATCTGTATCCGTCATAGTCAACCTTGTGTCTCTTCTGATATACTGCAGCAACTCTGCCTCCCATTGTTCCTGACAACTGCAAAGTCAAATCGCACACTCCAATGTGCTTTTGAAATCCAAATTTTAATTTTTAAAGTGACTCTCAATGCAATCATGTAGGTTTATTTCTTTTTAATTGGCATATTATTTGGCTTCATAAAGCCATTTCATTCAAGTATATCAAGTACTTTGACCATATCCATCCCTATACCTTCTTCTTTCTCCTCCTCCAGTCTACCATTAGTCCTTTTCCTCCTACAGTCTCAGTTCGGCCCTCATGAAAAGGTAGATATCACATACATGTACATGTTTTGTGTTTTGTGCATATGTTTTCACTCAGTTATGTTTTCTTTCCATTGGGAGACAAATGTGATTTGTCTTTCTGGGTCTTCTGTTAATATGCTTATTTTTTTTCAACAAAAAAATGTATAATTTTATTTTTGTTTATGACAAAATAAAATCTCACTCTGTACATATGTTACATTTTCATTATCCATTCTTCTGTTGATGGACACATAGGCTAAATGTATAACTTGGCCCTTGTGAACATTGCTGTAATGAATTGTACAGTATCTCTGTAACGTGCTGACTGAAAGTCCCTTGAGTATAGTGGTATGGCTGGGTTACATGGCAGTTGTGATTTTAGTTTTGAGGAACCTCCACACAGATGTCCATAATGGCTGTATCAGTTTACATTTGCACCATATGTGTGTATGGATATATGTGTATGTGGATTCCTTCTTCCAGAAATCCTTGCCAGCATTTGCTGTTGGTTGTTTTCATAATGATAAGCATTCTGACTGGGGTAAGGTAGAGCTGTATGCATTTTTCATTTCAGGAGTTTCACTTACAAAGGCTTTGATAAAATTCTAAAGATCAATGTGCCTCTCTGTACTAGTTAATGTTTCTTCAAATGTCATCCATAAGTACTTGCATCAGATGCCTCAGATGCTCCTGTATCATCTCAGCCCCAGAACAGGAGTTTGAGAGGATGACAATCTGAGACTCTGCTGAAATGGTCCTTATGGATACCAATTCTAAAATTTCAGGAAAAATCATCGTGCACTCGGTTTTCTGCTTCTATAACAGCATAAAGCTGAGTAACTTGGGGGAGGGGGTTCAAGACAGGCTTTCTCTGTGTGACAGTCCTAGCTATCCTGGAACTAGCTCTTTTAGACCAGGCTGGCCTCGAACTCACAGAGATCTGCCTGCCTCTGCCTCTCGAGTGCTGGGATTAAAGGCATGCTCCATCATTGCCTGGCTAAAGCTGAGTAACTTAAAGAACAGAATATATTTCCTCAGAACTCTAAAGTCTGGAAAGTTTAAGACCATAGTGTCTGATAAAGGCCTTCCTACTATTCACTACATGGGAAAAAGCAGAAGGTTAGGGAAGAACTAACCCACCTCCCCAAACCTGGTAGGTTGTTGCTGCTGTTCATGTTTATTTTTCTTTAACCAGAATTAATCCATTTGTGAAAGAAAAGCCAAAAATATTGAAACACTTTCCAAAGACCCTACATGTCAACATTGTCACATTGGGGATCGAGTTTCTAACATATGCAAACTATAGCACTAGCCAGAAGTCATTCTAAAACAATGAAGAATACCTAGGCAGTCATGAATAAAGAGATTTCTCTAAGACGGTGTGCAGAATACATATTTTGTTCTCTGGATGACAGTTAGCAGCATTGAACTGGATTGATTAGGCTAAATTTTCATTAGACAAATGATTTCTTGTCCATATTAAAAAAATTGTGTTCCATCCTAATACCATTGTGCTTATTTGGAGGATACATGACAAATAATCAGTAAAACGTTTTGAAGTGAATAAAACTATTTTATAATCCATTGCATTTTCATAAATTTTAAACTCTTCCATGCACTTATGGGGGCAAGACAAGTATCAGAAATACAACTTTTTAGGTTTGTGTCAGACCTGCATTTCAAGACAATCAACCTCTCAGTTTCTCAAAAAAGTTGTCATAATTATATGTTAAATGTAGTGGCATTTCATGTGTATTTTAATACATAAAGCTTGCCTGAGGATCAGAAAAGTAAAACAGCCGCACTGACCAGCCTTACAGACCAGGCAGTAGTGACACACACCTTTAATCCCAGTATCCACACTAGTTTGCCATAGAAACCAGGTGGTAGTGGTGCATGCCTTTAATCCCATCACTAGAGAGGAATATAAGACGGGAGGGGACCGCTTTCACACAGTCTCATTCTGAGATTCCTGGAGGCAGGATAGCCATTTCAGACTGAGGTAGAGGTAAGAGCCAGTGGCTGGCTGCTTTGCTTTTGTGGTCTTTAGGTTGAACCCCAATATCTGTCTCTGGGTTTTTATTAATCATGCTTCAGCTAAAAGTATAAGTCTGCTTCCAAAATTTAACAAATGCATTATGACTATGAAAAAATGAAAGCCTGTTTAATGAGACAAATAGAAAGAATGTAATTTTGCCTTAAAGGCGATAGGATTAAAGGAAAAGATGCTGGGGGCTGGATAGATGGCTCGCCAGTTAAGAGCACTTGCAGCTCTGGCAGAGGACCCAGGTTGGATTCCTAGCATCCACATGACAATGGCATACCACTGTCTCTAACCCTAGTTCCAGAAGACCCAACACTCTTCCGACCTCCACAGGTGCAAGACACACACATTGTGCTCAGGCACCCATGCTGGAAAAACACCCATTTGCATAAGGTAAAATAAATAAATCTTCATGTCCAAACTGAGTTGGTAAGGGAGAAAGGGACCTAATCTGCAAGCAGGAATATTTCAGAACTACTTGGTCTTCTAAAACCAATCAATGCTGAAAGTTATTTGGAAATTTATGAGAAAATTGAAGACAAAAAAATAGAGGTGAGAATAAGAATCAGATCTGCAACCAGTCCTGGTAGAGCAGTCTGAAAGTGTAGTAAAATTAATGCCATGTGAACAATAAGTTTTCCGTTAGTTCCTAGTTACTCTTTTATTTGTATGAAGAGATGTGGCAACTGGTAGTTTCAGGGCCTGAACCTATCCACGTGACTTTGTGGCTCCTTTTCTAGTAACCTTTGACCATCTCTCCCAGATGTAGAAAGAACCTAGATAAACTAAGAGATCTGGCTCATTGGTTCTCATTAAATAAGATATCGCCAGAGTTTGAACACGAAATGGGTCAATTTTGCCTCAACAACTCAAGTCAGCAGCCATCTAGCGAAGGCAATCCAGAGAGAAAATACTCTGCTTTTCCTTTTTACGGGCTTTCTAGTTCTTGATCTACGATCCTTACATTTTCTTTTCTGATCCAGAGAAAGATGGTGAATTTTGTGAGGGTTGAATATTACAACATTTTCCCTCCATCAGCCATCAGTCTTCTGTTTTTCAATTTTATACCATCTCCTTCCTTGGAAATCTTAGTTCTTTCTCTTATACTCCATCAGATGATGCAGAAAACTAAAGCACAAAGCCTGGGGCGATGGGCCAGCTTCTGCTCAAGCATGAGGATTTGAGTTCGGTTCACTGGCACCCACAGAAAAGCTGCCCATAGCCTCAATGTGCCTGTAATCCCAGTCAGTCCTGGGGGCAAAATACAAGCAGATCCTGGGTTTTCACTAAGTAGACAATCTAGCCAAAATGGTGAACTCCAGGGTGAGTGACACCTGATCAAAGAGTAAAGTGGGGGACAATTGAGGACAACACCTGGCATCAACCTCTGACCTCCAAGTGTTCTCCTACAGGAGAGCATACCAGCACACACACTTTGACAGACACACATATACCACACACAGAGAAAGATAGATAAGGTAGAAATATGTATTGAAACACCACAAAGAAAGCCATTACTTTGTATGCTAACCTAAAGGGTTAATAAAAAAGAAGAATAAGAAATAGCAGAAAAGGAGAGATCTGTCTTTTTTAACTTTTACCTAAGGATGTATGCGAGAATACATGTAGTCCCTTGGACGCCAGAAGAGAGTATTGGAGCCCCTGTAGCTAGAGTTACAGGCAATTGTGAGCCACTGGGTGTGGATGCTTGGAAACAAACTCCAACCTTCGCAAGAGCAGCTAGTAATCTGACTGCCCTTTAGGCTCCAAACCGGAGATATTAACATAACCACTGGTACTTGACCTCATTTTATAACAATGAAGGACATAGTTTATTAATGTGCCTTAGGAGGTGGAAAAGATGGCTCAGTGGTTAAGAACACTGGCTTCTCATCCAAAGGATGCAGGTTCAATTCCCAGCACCCATATCAAGTAGTTCCTTACCTCCTGGAACTCCAGCTCCAGGGGATCTGATGCCTTCTTTTGGCCTTCTGTGAATCCTGACATTTTCCCCACATGTACCAGAGGAGTATCTCAAACTCAGTATGTACAAAGTGGAGTCACTGGCTTTCTACCCCAATTCTCCTCTCTTCAAGTGATCCAGGCTAATGGTCCCACCATCTACTCAGGTGCTCAAACACAAACATTCAACCTATGCTCAACTTTTGCCATTGGTTCTAGCTCTAAATACGTCTCAAGTTTGTCTCCTTGATCATAACTTACACCATGCCACACAGACTTCTGCAGTAGTTTCCTGACTGGTCTGCCCTTTTTTTCTCTCTGTCTGCCTTCCAATGCCATGTTCAGAAAGAGCAAATACTCAAATGTACATGGTGTCAACCACCTCCCTAGATCCCTTCCTAGTAACTCTGCTGTGCATTTAGAAAAAGTCCGGTTGCTTACTCTCATGTCTCCTTCCATAATTGTTCTTTCTATAAACAAATACCAACCACTTTGGCCCCTTATTGCATATCCATTTCTCTTTCAAGACTTCTCGTTGACTGGTCTCTCTTACTAGAATGCTTTTTCCAAACCCCTTAGCACTAACATTACCACCAAGTCACTCTGACATTCATGTTATTACAGAGGCTGCTGCCATACATTGTAGTTACTATTCTTGATACACTTACTGTATTTTCTGTGCAGCTATCAAAAGACACAGTTGTCATTTTCTTCCCAGATCCTTTGTAGAATGTGAGCACCTGAAAGGTGTATACTGCCTAAATCATTGAAGCATGAGCCACCCCATGAGCCAAACTGTACCATAGAAGCATTTCAAGAAAGAATTCATTCATAGTGAATGTGTTTTGCATGGTCTACTATAGCCAATATCCCTGTCATCATTTCTGGCATAAGTTTGGCATTCAATGAAGATTGTTTTCAATAAAAAAATGATAAAGTGGTTGGGAAAACAAAAAACTGAAAAGAAAAGCAAGCTTTAGTCATCATGTGTCCTATTCAAGAAAAATCTAGTCTCTGATAATTGAGCCAAGAGTCCCTTCCCCTGGCCTTTCTCCCATCATTCCATCCTTAGGATAAGGGTCAACAGAACCATGAGGGGAAAGAAAAAAGTAGAGAAACTGATACTACTGTCTTCCTTGTCAGAAGAAATCTAGAACTTTCTTTATAAGAAAACTGAAGCCCCTTTATAATTAGTACATTTTTAAAGAAAATTGTAAAATCACCATATCTTTTTAGTCTGCTCCCTGAAACATTTTTTTCTGTTTTTTTTCAAGACAGGGACTCTCTGTACAGCCCTAGGTTTCTCTGTGTAGCCCTGGCTGACCTAGAACTTGCTCCATAGATGAGGCTGGCCTCAAACTCACAGAATCTGTCTACCTCTGCCTCCTGAGTGCTAGGAATAAAGGTGTGAGTTTCTACTGCTCAGCCTTCTACTTCCTTTGGAACAATATTTCCAAACAATTCAACAAAGCCATTTATTTTACAAAGAAAAACATGTCATGAAATTATTTTTTACTTTTATTAAAAATCCCAAGGAGAGATAGGAAGCTTATCCAGTTGATCTCTAATTAAATGGGAATCACAAACCTCCTAAAAGATTATTTATCACAAAGTCTTCTCTTCAAGATCTTAAAGATACTGCATTGCTACAACCAGAGAAAGAAAGCACCAGTTTGTTGATATAATTCACAGATGAATTTCATTGGGGTTCCTTTTGAATAATTCAAAACTGTATCTGAATCTCAAAATAGATTTAACATAGTGATACAATGTAGATAGATTGATATTTTTAAATCAGGGGAAAGAATGGCTAATTAATAAATGCACAATTGGTTGATCAATTTAAGGTCCTGTTGCAAAGTAGAAAAAATTTATTTCTCACACAAATTTATCAAAATTTCCTCGAATGGGCTTTATTACTTCCCTATGTGAATTTGCTATATAAAAGATGTGATTTTTTTAATACCAATTCTTCCATGTTGAAATGTAAAAATTTCTTATACTTAGGTAACTAAGTCAATGCCTAGTACATACATGGTGGGAAATCAATAGGTATATGCTAATGACTTTGAGTCAAGAAATATCTATTGAGCACACACCGTAAGCTAAGGCAATATACTAATTGTTAGGGATGCAACAATAAATAGTAGACAAGGCAATCACATTCAAGTAAGTGAAAGGATAGAGCTTGAAAATAAAGTCCCAAGTTCAAATCTTGCTTCTACCACTTAGCAACAGAATGCTCTTTTCAAGTTATTTCCTTCCCTAAGTTTCATGCAACCTCATCTATAAAACTAAAAGTGTTATACTTGCTTCATGGGGTGGTTTTAGCAAATCAGTGAGGTCACCACATAACAGAATTAACGCATTATCTGACAAATTATAAATGCTCCTCTAATCATAACGACCTGAGTTCTAGTCCCTGCACCCATATAAATAAAATTGGGTGTGCCCTTGTAATTCAAGCACTGGGGAAGTAGAGACAAGAGGATCCCATGAATAGTGAGAGCCTCTATCTTTAAAATCTCAGGAGGAGGAGGATGGAGGAGACTTAGGAAGATACCTGACATCAACCTCTGGCCGCCACTGATGCATTCACACATGAGCACAGACAAGCCAACATATACAACACTCAGAAAAAATACATTTAAATTTTTATTATTAGGCTTTGGTATATGACTCTGTTGACATAGAGCGTCTCTAACCTGCATGGAGCCTTGGGGCCAATCCATAGCACTGTATAAACCAAGCATAGTGGTGCCAGTTGTAATCTCAGGTGGAAGGAAGAATTAGAAGTTCAAGGTTATCCTTAGTTACACAGTGTTTAAAGCCAGACTGAATACATGAGACTGTGAATGCATGAAAGAGAGAGAAAGAGAGAGAGAGAGAGAGAGAGAGAGAGAGATTTGGGCTTGGCTAGATGCACAGTGGATAAGGTGCATTTGAATTCTGTCTCTGGGACCCATATGGCAGGAAAGAACTAACTCCTGCAAATTGTCCTCTGACCTCCACATGCACACATGTGCCCTTCCCCTGATATATATATATATATATATATATATATATATATATATATATCATCCTCAATTCAGATCCTTTATATCCATGAGAGTTCTGTTAAGCCTCTAAAGCAGAAAAACATGTGAAGCAATTGCTATTGTTAAACTGAGAGGAGCTAGACTTTAAGAGAAGCACATACGATCTCACCAAGCCATGGCCATGGACAAATTCTTTCTCTCACGATCTGTCCCTAGCCAAGTCTATTCTGTCCAATAATAAAATTACTCATAAAATTCAGTTCAGTAAACATTGTTCAAATATTGTTATTGGTTGATCATCAGAAAAGCTTGTAACTGAAAAAGGCAGAGTTGTTTTATTTAAGGATTAGTGTAGCTCCTGGGTTAACTAGCTCTTCTACCACTCAGTTTATTTCAAAATATAGCCTATGCATTCAGATTTATACTCTTTAGAATTGAGATGCATCTTTCAATCCATGGCAATTTATAACTGCTATGAGCCAGGTGATGTTCATGAAGTACTTGCTAATGCCTGAGTCAGTTATTTATTACCATATAAGAAATTACCCCATAACTTGGTTCCTGAATACAGCAGTGTTTATTATCCCAAAGATTTTGCAGGTCAGTAACTTGAGCGTGGCTTAGGTGGATCTTCTAGCTACAGAATTCTCATAGGCTGCAATTGAGATGTTTTCTAGGAATGTGATTAACTTTTAGATTCAATTGGAACTGGACTTGATTCCAAGCCTGCTCAAGCTGTTGTTGGATGGATTCAATGTCTCATGGCCTGATGGACTAAAGTATTGGTTACTCATGAGCTGTCAGCCAAAGACTTCCCTTCCTTCCTTCCTTGGTGCACTCTTTAGCCAGAGGTGTGGTTCATGTCTTTAATCCCAGCGCTAGATATGCAGAGGCAGAAGGATCTCTGCACCTTTAAGGCCAGTCTACTCTACAGAGTGAGTTCTAATCAACACTATGTAGTGAGATCATCTAAAACATAAAAACATAGTAATCTTATTACTGGGAGAAAACGTGTCTGCACAGATACATAGAGGATGCAAGGACTGAGATGACCAAAAGGCAATCAGAGTCTGCTATAAACTAATGTCAGAAGTATTTGCCCAATCTCATCATATTTGCCCAATTCTATCCATTTAGCAGCAAGTCACTAGGTCCAGTCCATGCTCTAGGGGAGCAGTCACCTAGGGATATCAAGGGCTAAAGACCTTTGGAGACCATTTTAGAAGCTGTCCACCATGCTTGACTATGAATACAGAGCATAACTGGATCCCAGAACCCCTTTGGTGTCTCAGTCAGCAAACTATTTCAGGACACCTTGAGAAAACAAAGAGAATGTTAGGGTTCTGAAAATGTTTTGTTGGGATCTAACTAGCAGATTATGGATTTCAAGGTCCTGAAAAAATTATACATATTAAAGGAGAACACTTAGGAGTAATGTTTTGGCTCTAACTCTGGCAATAAGGCAAGACAACATGAGGAAAGATGGGCAATGATGGTTCTGGTAGCAAATGACATAGACAAGATAGACCATAAATGAAAGAAGTAGTAAGAAGACCTCAACCGTTATAGGCCATGTGTCTTTTTCATTTTCTGAACATATAATAAAAATCCATTTCTAAGTAAATGAAAAACAGTTATATTAATTACATTAAACTAAGGGGTAGGGGATATGGCTTACTTGGTAGAGTGCTTGTCTAGCATGCATGGAGCCCTGAGGTCCATTCCTGGCACCACATAAAAAGAACCTGACTGCAATCCCAAAATTTAAGAGGCAGGACTAGGAGGATCTGGAGTTCAAGGTCAGTCCCAGCTATACAGCAACTTTTAGGCCAACCAGGGTCCACAACACCGTATCTCAAACTTTTTTAAATTAAAGAATATCAGAACTCTCTTGCTAGTTTAATTGGCAATTTTTTTGATTTATAAATCTTCTGTGAAATAATTCCTTGTGATTAAGACACCTTAAACCCAATATAATAAATATTAATTAAAAAATAAAAGTAAGCTATCTATGTTTGTGGCATTTTCAAAAATACCTGAGAGCCTGCTATTTAGTTTTCTTAGTTAGGATTTCACTGTTGTGAATCCAATGCTATGGAATCCAATACCATGACCATGGCAACTCTTATGAAGGAAAATATTTAATAGGGACTGTGTCTTAGTTAGGGTTTCTATTACTGTGAAGAAACACCATGACCATGGCAACCCTTATAAAAGACAGCATTTAACTAGGGCTGACATACAATTCAGAGGTTTAGTCCATGGCCATTGTGGCAGGAAGCATGGCAGCGCACAAACAGACAGGTGGCTGAGAGTTCTATATCTGGATCAGCAGACAAGAGTGAGATACCAGGCCTGACTTGAGCATCTGAGACTTCAAAGCCCACCCTCACAGTGACATGCTTCTTTCAACAAGGCCACACCTACTACAACCAGGTCATACCTTCTAATACTGCCATTCCCTATGGGGCCATTTTCATTCAGACAGCCACAGGCAGGCTTACAGTTTGGAGATTTAGTCCATTGTCATCATGGCAGTAAGCATAGTGGTACATAGACAGTCATGGTACTGAATCCATAAGCCGCAGGAAGAGAGAGTGAGCCACTGGGTGTGGTTTGAGCTTCTGAAACCTCAAAGCCCAACTCCAGTGGTAGCTTCCTCCATCAAGGCCACACCTACTTCAAAAAGGCCACACCTCTTATTGGTGCCACTCCCTGTGGGGGCCATTTTTATTCAAACCACCATGCTAGACAAGTTGTGACATCTGTGGGTCACACAACTAGGAAATACCTCACTGAAAATCCAATAAAGCTCTTTTTCTTTTTTTTTATCATGCCTTCTCCTTGTAGCTGACTATCTCCTTCCTGGTCACCAGCTGTCAGAGCTCATTGACGTCAACAATGAAGGCAAGCTTTGCACTTTCTGTGAGAAGCGCATAGTCGCAGAAGTAGCTGCTGATGCCCTGGGTGAAGAGCAGAAGGGTTCTGTGTGATCTAAATCAATGGTGGGAATAACAAGCAGGGTTTTCCCATGAAGCAAGGCACCTTGACTCATGGCAGAGTGGGCCTGCTGATGAGTAAGGAGCACTCTTATAGACCAAGGTGGAACTGGAGAAAGGAAGTGCAAATATGTTCAAGAATTCATTGTGGATGACAGTCTGAGCATTCTCAACTTAGTGAGTGTGAAAAAGGGAGAAAGAAATATTCCTGGACTGACAGATATGCCTGTACTTCAGTGGTCAGGGTCCAAAAGAACTAGCAGAATCCCTAAGTTTTTCAGTCTTTCTAAAGGAGATAATGTCCACCAGTATGTTGTCAGAAAGACTTTAATGAAAAAGGTAAGAAGCTCGGGACCAAGGCACCTAAGACTCAGTGTCTTGTTAACTCCATGTGTCCTACATCACAAAAGCAGAAGCATTTCTCTGAAGAAATAGCACACTAAGAAAAATGAGGAAGAGGCTGCAGAATATGCTAAACTTTCGGTCAAGAGAATGAAGGAAGCCAAAGAAAAGTATCAGAAATAGATGGCCAAGAGATGTAGATTGTCCTTGCTCACACCTTCTACTACCGAGTCCAGTCAAAAATAAGTCTTTAAGAGTAACAAATAAATGATCAGATGTTGAAAAATCCAGTAAAAGTGAATAACTGAAACTTCTGCTCACTAGGGGAGAAGTTATGGTCATACAGAGTCTCATAGATTGGGCAGCAGAAAGGAAGACTTATGGAACTATAAAAATGATTTTTAAAAATATTGTCAAGCTTATTAGAAGTAATATATGAAGTGAAATAAGCCCCAACCATGGTTATGAACATGGAGTCACAGAACGTATGCACAAGGTTCATAAATTCATATGTTCAAGAAATATTTTATGCAAAACAATCAAGTAGTATCTCAAATATTTTTGATCATGTCTTCAAATTCATTAAAGGGGTTTGATATTAATTCAATGCACATTATAGTTAAGAATTTTTATATCATCTTAACTTTTTATTGTGGTTTGTTTAATCAAATGACATTGAAATATAACTATTATCGACTATTGTCCAGGTTGAAAAGAGTACATGGCACTTTGACCATAAAAATACAAGCTACCATCCACATGTTTTCTGAGCTGCAAACCTAAGCAGGTCCAAGGATAATTTATTTTCTACATCCACATACCCTTAGGAGAAGCATTTATCTCTGTGTTACTGGGTAAAGACCCATCCCTTGCTATTATTCTTCCTATTTAAAATTTCATAGCCCTAGATAAAACTTGTCATGATTTTAGAAAGAACTCCATTTTTATTTCAACATGCTGAAAGGAAATCCATTTTGTTTCTGAGAATAATGAATAAGCTCATGAAAGGGTTCACTTTTTCTCTCTTGATTCCTTAAAGCCATACTTTTTTCTCTTAACTAAAAGCAAGCCATATTTCATTTTAATAGAATTACCCTGAAAGCATTGGTTTAATTTTTTTCAATTTTATTATACAATTAAGAACTCAGAACACCCCAAATTAGCTCCGATGGTAAGACTATTAGTGTTCTGCTCCGCGCAAAGTGATTCATGTGCTCGACCATCAAAGATTAAATTAGCTGAAACTCAGCTACACAATCAATAAGACGAAAGAAGAGAATTTTAGTAAGTCCTCTCCTCTTAAGAAGGCTTCTGTTTACAAGAGGCTTCAAGTATCTCTGATAAGACAGGTTACCAGAAAGGTCAAGAACCAGCTCTTCTTGGTCTGAGGACAGCTCTCCATTCTCCCAAGGGCACGAGAGTGATCCAATCACAGTGTGTTGTTCTGAATACAGCAGACTTTGGAGGACTGTGTCCATACTGATAGAAGGCAAATTAAAGGGCATCTTTCTGCATCTTTGTTGATTTGCCTAAATTTCCCAAATAGCCACCTAAGGAAGATAGAAATAAGGAGCTCTTGTCGATTGGAAATTGGATATTATGTACAAGAGATGGGCATGAATTTGAAAACATGAAATTGGAATGAATAGCTGATTGAGCTAGTATTTAATTCTTAATTCAACAAATACTTGTTGAATGACATGTGTACTTTCTGCATAAGCTAGGAATGACTAGGCATAGGTGAATGAAAGAGACTGGATGCCTTCAAAAGCTTAAAATTTACTCTGAAGACAGAAAGCAAACAAGCTATTAGAAATGAGTGTCGAAGGGACTTGGGATATAGCTCAATTTGTAGAGTGCTTGCCTAGAATGCATGAAGCCTTGGACTCAATTCACAATATCACATAAATTGGATGTAGCTGTGCATGCCTGCAATCTTAGCACTCAGGAGGCGAGGCAGGAGGATCAAAAGTTCAAGGATACTCAGTTATATAGAAAGTTTCATGCCAGCTTGAAATACATGAGACTCTGTCTCAAATCATAAAAGCACAAGGCTAGGAATATGGCTCATTAGCTCTCTTAGCTGCAAGCATAATGACCTGAGTTCAAATGCCCAGCATCCATGTAAAAAGCCACGCGTGAGTAGGTGTGCTTGCAACCCCAGAATAATGGAACAGAAATAGGCTGATCCTAAAGTCCCACTAGGCAACTTCCACTTTCAGTGAGGAACCTTGTACTAAAGTAGTATGATAGAACATGCCAGAGAAAGATATCCTCTGCCCTGCTCCAGTCCTCACGTGCTCACACAAAGTCACATAGAAGCACTTTCATATGCACATCACATATACACCACAACACACACAAATAAATAAATACAAATCAAATTGTATTTTAAAAGAAGTTAGTGTCAAACCATAACAAAAAAATGTTCATCTGGGACATTCAGAATTATTCACGGGAAGGGAATCTCATCAATGAGGAAGGATCATGAAATCCTTCTCAGGGAAAGTTAACCCAGCAACTGCTGAGGGAATAGGATAGGAACGGGATAAGGGAATGTCCCACATAGAGGGAAGAACAGGTGTGCAATTCCCTGTGATACAGAGTATGTGTGGGATTTGGAACTAAAAGTTTAGCTCCTTGTCATTAAGTGAAATAAGAAATTAAATACTTAGAAGGCTTAGTTAACTTTTATAGTAATCTTTACATCATAAAGTACATAGTCAGTATGATATTTCTAGACATTGTGTGTGTGTGTTCTGAGGCACCAAGGATCTGAAAACATGTTCTTATGCACACATCAAGCATGTTACCCATTGGGTCATCTCCCCAGCCCTTCCAGAGACATTAAAGTGAGCAAGAACTGCCAATAATATGGAAGTGTATAGTGTAGCAAAACAGATAATTCAAAGGACACATCTGTGTGAGCTGTTAATAGATTGGGTTAACAGCTGGAGGGACTGACATCCATCTACCAACTAAGGAAAAAATATTCTTTGTTACAATACTGACATGTTTCTATGGGCTGTCTTCTTACATTTTGAAGGTGGGATATATTCTTTTGTGTGAGTGTATATGATTAAATAAGTAATAAAATATGTTCCAAAGTACAAATAGTTTTTGACACAACAAATTCCAAGAAGAGATTCAGATCCTAAAATGAGATTAGATTGTGGTTGGGGAATTTAATCCAACGTTAGAGCATCCATCAGTGATGCTTTCACTGAAGATAATATGTCATCTTGTCAAGATATTTCACTGATTGACATTCTGATGGGGAGTCCAAATCTTTTTTCCCACTTCTCAGTCACCACTTCTATTACCAGCAAGGCTTTAAACTGAAGATTGAACCAGAAATATGACACATAGCGACAGTCTCCTGATATGTTATTTCAGTTTCTATTTGTCAGTCCCAACTCACAAGTTGACAAAGCACATGTTATACTGCCAAGTTCCAGATTCGGTGTGGCATGGGGGTCTTAAGGAATAGGAAGATAGCAAAAGTTGCTTATGCAGCTGTTCAAAATATGAAGATATCAGAACCACAGACTCTGGACTTCCAAGTCTAAGCATGGAGAATAATTCTTCAGAATGCAATGTATGAAAATGAGAGATAGCTGAAGCTTCTCAACATGTTTGTTGAGATTCTGGTTAAGTTCTAGCTGAGGCATCACAGACTCTAATCAGGGTAAAGATTCTTAGAAATTAGTTGTGAGATGATATTCAGCAGATACTGAAGTAAGGCCTTGCAATGAAGTCTGAGATAGACAGAGATAGATAGATAGATAGATAGATAGATAGATAGATAGATAGATATTGAAATGACTCTTTAGCCATTTGGAGTATCTATCTAAGACTAGCACTTTATTGTCTTATAAGTGGAATTAGTGAAGAATTTAGATGATTTAGTAAATAGGTTCACAATCTATGATTGTTTGGGTTGTGCACTGCCCAATCCAGGGCTGTCATTTTCATAAACTATGATACAAACTATAATCCTTTTATCATATGGATGTTTCTAATAACAGAACAGCCACACCAGAAACCCTGGGAGCACAAGTGAAAACAGTTCAGAGGGCTGATGCTTATTCTCAAAGTATCTCTTATCCTAAGTTCATATACTTCAGGAATGTTCTAGCTACTTTTCCAATGCTATAATAAGACACCATGACCAAGAATATTATAGAAAGAGTTTATTAAATTTAAGTCTCAGAAGATGAGTCCATGACTATCATGACAGGGAGCATGGCAGTAGGAAGGCAGGCACGGCACTGGAGCAGTAACCAAGAGCTTACATAGTGAGACAGCAACCACAATAGTGTTTCTATTGCTACCAAGAGACACTGTGACCACAGCAACTCTTATAATAGAAAATATTTCATTGAGGATGGCTACAGTTCCAGAGTTCAGCCCATTATCATCATGGCAGGACATGGAGGCAGGCAGGCAGACATGGTGCTGGAGAAGTAGCTTAGAGTTCTACATCTTGATCCTCAGGCAATAGGAAATGAACTAATGAACTATCTCACTAGGCATGGCTTGAGCATATATATATATATATATATATATATATATATATATATATATCCTCAAAAACCACTTCCACAGTGACACCCTACCACCAACAAGGCCACCCCTCCTCCAAAAAGGCCATACCTCCAAATAGTACTACTTCCTATGTACTAAGCATTCAAACACATGAGTCTACTGGGGAATATCTACTCAAACTACCACAGGCGCCCCTAGGAGACAGGGAAGATTTCAGTCGAGAGGTGAAAGGATGTCTGCCACTATTCTAGTTTCATTCTGTTACTATGGTAACGCATTACAACTAAAGCAATTTAGGACAGGAAAGGATTTATCTGGCGTGCAACTCCAGGTTTCCCATCAGTGAGGGAAGCCAAAACAGGAACTTGAAGGCAAGCCTGCTTGGTTTACCATACAGACCTACCTCTGACCACGGAAATAACTTCACCGTCAAAGGAGTATAGTAGGAAACATGAAGAATGCTGTTTGCTTGCTGACTCTCACACTGGTTTATACTTACCTAGCTTCCTTACACAGTTCGGGACCTGCTAGGGATGGTACCACCTACAGTGGAGTGGACCCTCCTACCTTGATTAGCTATAAAGACAATCCCCCAAAGACATGTTTACAGGCGAATTTGAGCTAAGCAATTCCTCCATTGAGATGCTCCTCTCAGATGTCTCCAGGCTGTGTCAAGTTGATGGTCAAAGCTAACCAGAACAACTATCATCTCTTTCTTTCCATTCTCTTCTACCTAAACACACGCTTGGACAGATGAGTTAACTTTGAGCCTCCATAGACAGACACATTAAACTCAAAAGTCAGACATTTGTGTCATCTTATAAAATTAGGCTGTCTAAGTCTACGTAATAGACAGGGGGTGAAGGCCCTCATTTTGCTTAAACTCTACAACCAACAGCAGCAGATGAGGAACGCCATTCAGTAGCAGCTGTGCCTAGGTGAGAAGCCATAGAACACATGGGCACTACAGTGGCGTTCACAGGCACAGATGGCCAGGAGTGCCCAGGTTTGTCCACTGAGGCTCCATTGACCCATATGAAACCCTACTCTGAGAACTTCCCTCACAGTACCAGGAGAGCTTTTGGATTGGACTAAGGTTCAGGAGCAAGGAAGATTTGGATATTGCTGTGAATGGGATGTCACACATTTGCACAGGCTGGGGCTGTCTAGGACATTTAGATGTCTAAAGGGTAACTTTGATCTGAAAGTAAGTCTATAAATGTTAAACCCTTTCATCTCCCCCCGAACCCTGACAACTGGCACATGGGTTTTAAAATGAATGAGAGGGTGAAAGGGAAGACTATTCAGTGTCAGTGAGTAACTCGTTCTCTCGTTAGTTATCCTTGTTTGTGACGTGTTGGACTGGTGGGGGCTGAAGGAGGGAAAGCAGGGAAAGAGACAGGGAGAATCTGAATCAATGAGGGGAAAAATGAACAGAAAGAGATCCAGGTTCTGCCTCCTGCTTCCAGGATCTCTGCTTGCATGTCTGGGCTTTTCCTCCCTCCTGTTCTGCACTAAAATGCTTTCAACCCCTGTCTGTTGTCTCTGAGAGAAGCCATGCCTAGCAAAACCAACCCTGAGCTAAATAACTTCTCTGATTGGTCTTGATTTATTTCTGTCGCTTTTATTTTCTCAGGTCAGCAGTAGCTTTCCTCAGCCTCCGGACCTGCTCAGTTCCTCAGTCACACGTGGCAGGGTACAGCAGTGTACTGATGAGTAAGTCAGCCAACCAAATCGAGTCCTCAGATAACAGGCCACACTCCGTTACAGCCGCCAGCTGGAATGGAATTTCAAACTTTCTTGTGCCATTAAGCAGAAAGAATCTGCAAAAGACTCAAGATGAGATCATCGGCTCAAAGCTTACAGAACAGGACCTCTGAAATAGAGCTCTGAGAGCCTTCTCTTTCCCACATTTGCTTCCTCCGTACATTTGATATCCCTACCTCCGTCACTTTTCTCAATCTCAGCACTACTCACATAACTGTTTAGGGACTGTTCTGTGCATTTCACAATGTTTCACAGTATCCCTGACCAACACCCACCAAAATGCTAGCAGTGAGTACTCACTCTCTCTTTCTGTCTCTCTTTCTCTGTGTCTGTCTGTCTCTCCTGCACCTGCCCCCCACACACACACAATTATCAATAGTGTCTCTAAAGATTGCCAAGTGTCCCTTAGAGGCAAAATAAGTAGAAGTTGAGAATAAATAAACTAAATCTGTATTTGTGTCCATTACTGACATACATCAACAAAAACAACACAAAACAATATACTTCTTAAATTCTGCCAATCAAACTGACTTGTGTTTTTAAAATAAAAAGGTCAAATTCCTATTACAACTTCAAATATAGGAATAGAACCTGGTAGGAAGAGGAAAAGGTTATATTCTATGTTATCTGTACCAGGAACCCTACACATCTTACATGCCTGCATTTTAGATCACATAAAAGAAATACCATACATGCTAAATCAAATCTTGGATGAAATCATGTCATTCTAAGAAGCTAGCTCCAAATTCATCCTCAAATTTTTAAAAGTGAGCCAAGCATATTTCTAATGCTGTTTTACACAAAGACCACTGTATTAATTACTTTTATGGTTGCTCTGATAAAATACTTTGAGAAAAAAAATGAAGAAAGGGAGGTTGTATTTTGACCCACTGTTTGAGGGTATGTAGTAAGAGTATTTTACTCTTCTTATTCTTTGACTTTTTGGGGGTCCACCACGCAGCTCCCAAATATAACATGTAGAGGCTTATTCTTACTTATGAGTGCCCTGGCTGAGCTTGGCTTGTTTCTAGCCAGTTTTTCTTAAATTATCCTGTCTACCTTTTGCCTCTGGACTTTTACTTTCTCTATTCAGTATACCTTTCTTTCCTTCTTACTCCATGCCTTGCTGTGTAGCTGGGTTGCTGGCTCCTGGAGTCCTCCCCTCCTTCTCCTTTTGTTCCCCAATCTTTTTCATCCCAAATTTCTCCTCCGATTTTGACTGCCAGTTCTGCGTATCCTTTCTCCTGCCTGGCTATTGATTGTTCAGTTCTTTATTAGGCAAATCAAGTGTTTTAGACAGGCAAAATAACACAACTTCACAGAGTTAAACAAATGCAACATTAAAGAACGCAGCACATCTTTGCATTATTAAGCAAATGTTCCACAGCGTAAACAATGTAACACATTTTCAATTACTATTCCCCAACAAGGGTAGGTACAGTCCATTATAGTGAAGATGTCATAGAGGCAGGAGTTGGTAGCTGGTCGTTTTCATTCACATCCAGGAAGCATAGAAAGATGAACACTGGTGCTTGGCTCCTTTTCTCCTTTTTATTCAAACCAGGACCTAACTAATGGGATGGCATCATACACATTAATAGTTTTTTAGTAGCCATTACACATCAGGAGCTATTCTCATCCTACGAGATAGTAGCACTGACTTGAAAGGAAAGAAAAAAGCTTACTCTTATAAAATATATGGTCTATAAAAGATCAGCTGGTCATAAGCAAATTGATGGGTGAGACAGGATGAAAAGACAAGGAAAATGAAGGGGAGATGGGAAGGCAAAGGAACCCCTCACTGCAGTCTGCTAGAAGTCTCTCTTGTCAGCTGGACTAAGAATTCCAACACAATTAACAAATTTTCTGTGGCAGTTGCCTACATAGCTACAATATTCTTTTCAAACACAGATATTTCAGATACAAATACCAAAAGGATGCTCAATCATACCACAAGGACATGTGATCAACTATGTTCATAGCAGCATTATTTGTCATAGTAAGAACCTGGAAGCAACCTAAATGTCCCTTGACCTAAGAATGGAGTACCACACAGCAGAAAAAATGACATCTTGAAATCTGCGGGCAAATGGAAGGATCTAGAAAACATCATATTGAGTGAGGTAACCCAGATCCAGAAAGACAATTATCACATGTACTCACTCATAAGTGGCTTTTAAACATAAGGCAAAGAAAAACCAACCTACAATTCACAATACCAGAGAACCTAGACAACAAACAGGACACTAAAAGAGACATACATAGATCTAATTTACATGGGAAGTAGAAAAAAAAAGACAAGATCTCCTGAGTAAATTGGAAGAGTGGGGGCAATTTTAACCTACGTTAAAATCACTGTAATAAACTCCTGCTTCATACTGACTGTTCCTGAAATACTCTTCTGTGATAATTGGGCATCCAGTATTCACCTGAGATGAGATTGTGGACAATAAGAATGATACTTTGCATGTAAGAGGAGGATACACAAATCATAGAAAAATAATATACGAAAGAGGATAATAGCAGTTATGTGGGCATTTGTGAGGCTGAGGTTGCAATTGGGAGAAAAATAATCTTCAGTGACCAGGGAGCATTTGAGCAAAGACATAAAGGAGGCAATGTAATAACCCTTATTGATATTGAGATATTTCTTCCAGACTAAGAGAACTGAACAGGAATAGACCCCTCATATTTCAGAGACGGCAAGAAAATACCACACTGCAAGGGGTGGAAGGGGAAGGGGGAGGAAGAGAGGGGAGTGGAGAAAAATATATAGTTCAATAAAAGCAATTAAAAACTGAAAAAAATCAATGAAACATATTTTAATACATCTTATTATTCATCTACCTGTATGAATGTGAGTCTGTTTGCATGTGTGTATATATATCAGTGTCTGTGGAAGACAGAAGAGGGTGTCAGATCCCCAAAGCTGAAGTTACAGGCAGTTGTGAGTCATGTGTCTTGGGTGCTGGGAACCAAACTCTGATCTTTGGAAGAGCAACAAGTGCTCTAAACCAGTTAGCCATCTCTCCAGGCCCTGAACTGTATTCTTAAGACCTAAGCCTCTATGAGTTTTGAATATGACTTTACTCTTTTCCTAGATATAACCCTGAAACTTCTGGGACTTTTACAAATAAGACTATAAACTATGTTTGCAGTAAAAAATGCATCCTAGAGCTAGGAGTAGTGGTGCACATCTTTAACCCCAGCACTTGGGAGGCAGAGGCAGGTGGATCTCTGTGAGTTCAAGGCCAGTCTCATTTGCATAGCCAGTTCTAGGTCAGTCAGGACTACATAGTAAACCCTGTTTCAACAACAACAAAATATCTTAGTTTCTTTCGGCAAACCTTGTGACTGGAATTTGCCTTATCAACTGTAGTTTTATCTAATGCTTCTTTTGAATAACTCTATGATCTCATTCAAATTCACCTATTCTGCTGCTGAGGCCTTCTTTTGTTGATATTAGAACCTACTTCTTCGGGATTCCATCATGGACTGAAGACCAGCAGCTCTCTAGGACTTCTCTGGGACTCCAGCACCAGACTTGGACTTGTGAGACATCCAGTCTCATGGACTGAACAACTACAGGATCCTTGGAGACAGCCATTGCTAGACTACTTGGACCCAGTCTATAAGCCACTCTGATAAATCGTGTGTGTGTGTGTGTGTGTGTGTGTGTGTGTGTGTGTGTGTATTAATTCCTTCGGTTCTGTTCCTCTGGAAAATGCTGACTAATACAACCTCTTTCTATAAATCCCATGTTTAAACCTACGTTAAAATCACTGTAATAAACTCCTGCTTCATACTGACTGTTCCTGAAATACTCTTCTGTGATAATTGGGCATCCAGTATTCACCTGAGATGAGATTGTGGACAATAAGAATGATACTTTGCATGTAAGAGGAGGATACACAAATCATAGAAAAATAATATACGAAAGGGGATAATAGCAGTTATGTGGGCATTTGTGAGGCTGGGGTTGCAATTGGGAGAAAAATAATCTTCAGTGACCAGGGAGCATTTGAGCAAAGACATAAAGGAGGCAATGTAATAACCCTTATTGATATTGAGATATTTCTTCCAGACTAAGAGAACTGAACAGGAGTAGACCCCTCATATTTCAGAGACGGCAAGAAAATACCACACTGCAAGGGGCCTAAAACCAAGAGAGGTGGGGCCTGGGCAACTGGAAGACTGTGATCTTTTGGTGTTTTAAGGGACTGTGCTTTGATGGTGGATGGTACAGGAGATCACTCAAGATTTGGAATCCAAGCGTGACTTTATCATTTAATTGGTTCACAAAAGCTTCATAAAGAAGGGTCTAAGTCTACATATGAAACAATCCAAAAGCAGAAAAACCCATTAAGAGGGTGTTACAAGGATCTGACATGATGCACACTTGGAGCTGACAGAAGTAAATGATGGATGGATGAATAAATATTAGATAGATAGATAGATAGATAGATAGATAGATAGATAGATAGATTTGCAAAATGACAGGATTCTGGCTGGAGAGATGATTCAGTGGTTAAGAGCACTTTCTGTTCTTGCAGGGGACCCAAACCAAATTTGGTTTCTAGTACCCATGCAGTGACTTACAAACATTCTTAACTCAAGTTCTAGGGAATCTGAAACCATCTTCTGGCCTCCTCAAGTACCATGCATGCAGTACACATGCAAAAAGACAGGCAAAACACTCACACATAGGATTAAAAACATTTTTTAAATACTAGGATTTCAGGAGTATTATATGTATGCAGGATCTAAGAGTATCTAGGCTTAAGAATAAGTCTCATAATTTTAATAAGTGTGTGACTCATAAAAGTATTTTTGAAGTGATTCTCATTGCATAGGCAGTTTTAAAATTAGAAACAATAGACTAATCAACATAATCATATCCTTGTTGGAATGTCAGCTTGCTAGTGTAAGATCAAATAAAATGCAATTATCTAACTTTCTGGAAACTGTTTTAAGTTTTAAACAGGGAAATTCCCAGGTAGCCAAAATCCTATACAAAGAACTGCAGGCAACTAGGGAACACTGAGAGGGGACAAAACCAGGGAAGAGTACATCAATGGGTTATCTAATACCATGTGGTCAGCCCTGGAAATATACACATATAAGTAACATTATACAGGTTGAGCATGGTGTGCTTATGTATTTAGGAATGTACATGTATGTAACAATAATTAATTAAAAAAGAGGCCATAAATTTAAGAGCAAAGAAGGACATATCAGAGGGTTTGGAGGGGGTAAAGGGAAGAAGGAAAAGATGTAATTATATTATCTCAAAAACAAAAGAAATAATTTTTAGTGGACGGATCAAGAGAAAAACATATAATTCAGTAAAGAGCTCAAAGCCAAGATTATTAAAATTGACCAAAAGAGAGGAGTCTTGAATGTGAGAGTGGGTTCATCATGGGGAAGGCACACATGAAAGATGGCAGACAACAGGAGCAACCCAAGTCAGAGGAGAGTAGTGGTACATTAACTACCCAGAAGAGCACCAATGGAAGGCCAAAGGAAGGTTTCTACACAAATCCAGCTGGCTGAACCAATGCATTCATTGGGCTCATTTGGAGAAGCATGAATGGAGCATGAGTGACCTCAATACAGCTGCTGCAAAATCCCAGCCCATCATGAATGATGACCTCATGGAATCCGCATCATGGTGTCTCCCTTTCGGTGAGCCTTCCACTTCCTATATACTCTAGCATTCCCAAGATAATTTGCAGCTGGGGGACAAGGGGGAGTAATAGCTGAAATCCTTAGTAAGGGTTCTGTGGACACATGCTCTTCTACTGGAGAGTGTCAAGAACTCCATTACTGTTAGTATGGATCAAGCTATTGCTGCATTTTTCTGCTTATTTTGTTGCCATGGTTAGCAGAAAAATTTATCTCTATTCCAAGATGGCATTGATTGTGTTTTGCCCAGAGGAAAAAAACCCATGCTGCAAGTGGTGAGAGCACATATGCCTATGGCCAAAAGCTCCAGTATGAGCAAGAAATGATGAGGGATAGAGGCAGGGAGTCAATCATCCAGGGCATCACACGTTATACTAAATATTCACTTGTCATCCTAACTGCAATAGCATGACCACGATAGGACTTCAAACTGGGAGAAATGTTTCAACAGCAGTGAGGATTGAGAGCCAGTGGCTTGTGAAAGGGTCTTTAGTCAGTACATAGACTTGTTTTTCCTTCTAGCTATTAAGAAAGTTAAATGTCTTGGTCTTATTTACAAGGCTGTGTAAGAAGATATAAAACTCAGAGGTAAGCTGCACCTGTTACTTTCCAGGAACTTCCCCTGCAGTTTTACTTAAGCATATCATCAGTGGAAATGGTTTCAAATTCAATGTTGCTGCCTTGTTTGGGTTGATCCTGTCCCGTGTCTTTCATTAAGCATGGAGTGCAGGATGTGCATTTGCTGAGTTCTTCAGAAATGACAAGATAGGTTTCTTTTTAGAATGAGATAATATTTCTCCCAGGGTCTTTACATTATGCTACTTAGTCAACTGTTACCTGACTTTTCCTTGGCATTACATTTATTTGTTAAGGATACATTTTTATTTCCCAAGAAGTGTTCAGGAGAGAAGACTTCCTCCATCAGTTCTGAGTATGGCACAACCAGCTCATTAGGCTTCTCTGCTACTTCAACACCTTCCAAACTAATTAAGCTTCTCTCAATATATTATCCACATTCACAAGGGTAGCTTCTCTAAGATTAGCGTTAGTATGTCTGTGCAACATCTGTGGTACTGAGGTTGCAATTCAGGAAAAGAGCTCACCTGTCTTTACGCTCCATTGTTCTCTATGTTATCTTTTATCTCCATATTATCTTATTACCTTTGGACTGACTGGATTCTAACAGTATGCTGGCTCATTTCCTTTTGAAGTTAGATCCACGTGTGGTTGCCATTACATGGTACACACACACGCAAACTGGAGAATGTATACCTTTGTGCAAACCAGCACTACTTAATTCTCGTTCCCACTTAGCTGTACTAGTTACTCAAAGGCGTTCAGGTTTGACTTCTGATGGTTGACAAGTGCCTGGATTATCTCTCTTTATTTCCAATATACAAAAATACATTGTATTGCATAACATAGCCCCACAAGTTTTTCATACACATCTTGATATCATTCTATCTACTCTTATTATCTTCCACATTCATAAATGCAGTTCATCTTCTTTACACTGAGACCTTACCTCACAGTTTCCAATCCAGCATTGAAGCCTAACCCCAGATCCAAGGGGTCGTTCAAACCTCCAGACAGAGACGACAGGCTAATTGTGATTGGTCCTCACTCGTGACTGTACAAAGAACCCGAGTCAGTTGATCAGGCAGTATCCAAGAGATTAATCCACTCCCCACACAGAGGAGATAGAAACAATGGTCTCTCACTTCACACTCCTGACACAGATAATGTGTGGAAAGAAGTTTGAAGTGCCAGATTTCCTTCAAAAGGTCTCCTGCGGTCTGATTATACCACGCAGGCATCACTAGATTGGAACAGAACAAGACAACCTTGGACATGCCTACCAGTTCTCTACACACAAGGTCCCAACCCACTCCCAGACCTCATGTAAGAAGTTTCATTTTGAGTACTGGGGCTTGGAAATACAGCCTTAAGACTTTGTGCTTGCTTTTAACTTAACTTCACTTTGGCACTTTCTGTTCATTTACCCCAATAGAATGGGAGAAGTAAGAACATGAGAATTCTCTACAAGAACGTAAGACTGCTGGTGCTGGGTCAAATTCCAACTGGTTGTTCTGTCCAGGTGTTTTGAAGCATAGCAAATCCCACCACATCGTTTCTATTTCAACACATAGTATATATGATTTGAAGGATACAATTGCTAGAAAAGATGCTGGCTCTAACACCAAGACATTTGTAAATTAACCTATGTGGAACAAGTTATATTTTGGAATATATATGTATACATGTAACAACAAGTAATGAACAAAGAGGCCACGAATTTGAAAAAGAGCAAGGACAGGTGTACGGAAGAGATTGGGGGAAGAAAGGGAAGGGAGAAATGATGAAATTTCATCTGATCAGGTGAGTTGAGCCACAAAAGGTTCTAAGAATGATAACCCAGGCAGCTTTAATAGCTACGGGTCACAGTTACTTTCCAGCTACTGTCACGTAATACACTGACAAAAGTTAATAGAGAAAAGGCTTATTTTGCCTTACAGTTTCAGGGGGATACAGTCCATCCCAGTGGGGAAAATAGCGCGCAGGGAAAGCACGGGAGTAGCCGCAGAAGGCTGGCTGCTCACATTGCATTCACACTCAGGAAGCAGAGAATCAGCAGAGTGGGGCCAGGCTTTAAAGTCTCAAGGGCTGTCTCTAATGACCCACTCTCTAGAGCAAAATTCCACATCCTAACGGTTTAATAACTTTCCCAAATAGCGCCACCTGCTGTCAGGGTCATTTAATAATCAAACCACTTCATTTCCAGGACATACTACAATATTGGAATTCTAGAGGATTTCAATCTCAAAGTTGTTTACATGAGTTGAAGTGATGACTGGAGCCCAGCTTGGGCCACCAAGGATTGGTGTGACATCACTATCACTGTCATTTCCTGATGCCACCAGCCTGGAACTTTTCTGCCCCGCACTTAACGCATTCTAGGGCTTCTGCAACTCCCTTCCATCACCAGTGATCTCAAGGCATCACAGGTGTGTGTGTGTGTGTGTGTGTGTGTGTGTGTGTGTGTGTGTATGTGTGTGTGTGTGCTTAAGCAGGTTGGTGAGGTGGCCCATGAGTAACGTGCACATTTAGATCTCCAAACTTTACTTGGATCCCATTAGCCTACATGAACCTGAATAAAGAAAAGGTAGCCTGTGTGTTTGCAATCCCAGCCTTCCTAAGGCGAGATGGGAAGCAGAGACAGGAGCATCCCCAGAAATATGCAAGCTCAGCACTGAACAATGAGAGGCTCTATTTCAAACAAGATGGAAGGTAAAGATCAACATCCAAGGTTGTCTTCTTATTTCCACACCCAAGAACACACAGAGAAGGGGGAAGAGAGGGGAAAAGGGGAGGGAGGCAGGAGTATATAACGAGGAGCAAAAGGCACCATCTTCCCCTGACGATAAGGGAAGACCTATGCTTACACCTAGTAACAGTAAAAAGTCAAAACAGAAAAGGGAAGCTTGGTACATAGGACACAGAAGAATCTTCCTATCATTTTTAAAGGCAAATTTAAATTTCAGGGATGGAATCTGGACATTCAGTGTTTATGAAATTATCAACCCAATTTCCACCCAGCATACATTTGCTCTTCTCCTTATTTTATTCATTGTCCCTCTCTTAAGTCCTTGGACTAGAGATGACAAAAAAACTCATTTACAGCCCCATATCTTGGCTTCATAAAAAAGGGTGTTTCCCAGGCCTTCTTTTCTTACCCAATTGGAATCTCTGAAAGCAATAGAAGTAGAAGCATGACTATTCAATTTTCATTGTTTGTTTAGTTTTTCTGGCAAGATAGTCTCACTATGCATCCCAGGCTAGCCTTGAAGTTACAATCCTCTGGCTTTGGCCTCCTGAGCACTGTAGTTAAAGGCCTAGACCATCACAAACTCTAGTCCTACTTTCCAGAATGCGAGGTGGGCCAGCCTCCCTTGAGACTGCCACGTACATTTTGTTTTTGTATTCAGTCCTCTGATTCTCATGCTTCCATTTTTCCCTGTCTTTTACTGCTTATGCTCACCCTCTTTCTGCTAATGTATTTCTGTAATATCCTTTGAGGCCAAACTCAATTCCCTTTGTTTGGGAGGCATGGTGATTTGAATGAGAAATGGCTCCCCTAGGCTCATGTATGTGAACATCTGGTCCCCAGCTAGAGGCCTTGTTTGGGGAAGTTGTGGAACCTTTAGAAGCTGGAGCCTTACTGGAAGAAGATCATCAGTAGGGGCAGGCTTTGAGGGTTTATAGACCCATCCCCATGCCACTTCCCCCCCTCCATGTGTGTGTGTGTGTGTGTGTGTGTGTGTGTGTGTGTGTATGTGTTTCCTGCACATGGATGAAAGATGTGTGATCAGCCAGCTTTCTGCTCTGGCCACTTGCCTCCTCTACAATTAAAGACTATTCTTCTGGAACCATGAAACAAAAGACTCTCTCTCTCTCTCTCTCTCTCTCTCTCTCTCTCTCTCTTTCTCTCTCTCTGCCACGTGGTTGTTGTGTACAGATGTAAGCCAATGGTTCTCAATCTGTGGGTCATGACCTCTTTGGGAGTCACATATCAAATATCCTACACACCAGATATTTATATTACGATTCATAACAGCAGCAAAATTACAGTTATGAAGTAGCAACAAAAATAATCTTATGGTTGGGGGTCAGCACAACATGAGGAACTGTATTAAAGGGTCACAGCATTAGGAAGGTGAGAACCACAGCTATAAGCTCTCGGCAGTATGATTTCTTGCTTTCTGCCATGCTTCTCACCATGATGATCATGGTCTCGCCATCCGAAACTGTAAACATGCTCCCAATTAAATGCGCTCTTTTATAAGATACCCTTGGTCAAGGTACCTCTTCACAGCAATAGCAAAGTAACAAAAACACCTTTGGACAGGGTATTTCCTCACAGTAGCAGGAAAGCAACTGATACAGAAGTCTTCTGAGATGTATTCTTTTCTTCCTTTGTGTAATGACTCATTTCACAGTCTAACTACTATGTTCTAAAGAGTCCTCCCCCAACTAAATTTATGCATTGAAAATGAATCTCCTGTGATAGTATGAAGATTCAGTGCCATTAAGAGGTAATTATAAGTGAATGAGATCAAGACTTATAAGAAGGATATGAGGGAATGACCTTGACCTTTCTGGCATGTGAGGCCATCATTAAAACAGTGCAGATCCCTACCAGGCTCTTTCTTGATCTTGGGCTTTCCAACCCTGTACACTGTAAGCAATAAATTGCTGTTGTTTGCAAATTTCTCAGCCTAAGGGTTTTCGTTGTAGCCATCTGAACAAAAAAATAAAACTTGGACTGAGCATCAGGAGCAGGCACTGTGGTAGACATGTTGTAGACACTATCTCACAAAAGGAAGTCCTGTGAGCGGCAAGTTACAGAAGCAGCCAAGGCTCAGAGAGGTGAGTTAGTTCTCCCAAGATGATTCCTACAGATAGATCGCCAAGGATTTTTGGCGTCTTGAGTGCTTTGGTATGCACTCATCAAGTTCGTTTTGAAACAGGATTTCAAGAGTTCCAAGGTGGCCTCTAAAACACTATGGCACTGAGGGTGATCTAGAACCCTGGCTGCTCCTGCTCTACTGCCCAAGTGTTGGACCACCATGTCCAGTTTATGGAATGCTGGGAATCAACCCAGGCCATTGTCCTATTTTATTTTGTTCTTAATTAGGTCTAGAGGAAATTTAAGATATCATTGCATATTGAAGTAATTAGGTCTGAACATCATTAACTTGCTTCTTACATTTTATGACAAAAGGAAATATGGCTACACAAAGAATGACCATACTTCTCTCTCTGAAGAACAGGATGGAGTAGTGACAGCCAATGTTTTTCCCCTATAAGTTCATCAAAAGTGGTTCCTTGATACCACTGCGAGTAGTGGTGTAACCCCAGCACTTGGGAGACAGAGAGAGGCTGATCGCTGTTAGGTCAAGGTCACCCTGGGCTACACCAGACTGAATCAATCTAAAAGGAAAACAGAGCTCACACTTTGGATCCCAGTACTTGGGATCGATCACACACCCTTAATCCCAGCATTCGGGAGGCAGGCACAAGCGGATCCCTGTGAGTTGGAGACTAGCTTGGTCTATAATGTAGACTCTACAGGAGTTCCAAGACTGCCAGACTACACAGTTGTCAATAACCCTGCAAACCTCAAAGCTAGCTGGAAGACCATCTGCTCAAAGTGAAGAATGAAAGTTGAGTACCATCTTATTTGGTTGGTTTTCTTTGTTTGGCTTTTTGAGACAGGCTTGCTCTGTGTGATAGAGCACTGGCTGTCCTGGAACTCTTTCTCTCTCTAGACCAGGCTAATGTGGGTGCCACCATGCCAGGCTAGTCAGTACCATCTTTGCAGGTGATGAGTCAAGACTTCCAGAGATTGACTTTACAGTTTACTTTTCTTTCACATTTAAGCATAGTAAAACTTGGGGGAAAGGTTACCACATGACGATTATCACAACCATGCTTTAGGCATAGCTACATAGAGTCTCCCTAGCAAAATAGCAAAACACCTGGGACCTTGACAATAAGAATGAATTCTGTTGGCTGATAAACATAGCTAGGGCTAGGACCTAGAGAGGAAGGGTTTGTAACAAGCCTAAGGATAGATTCTATTGGTGGAGGATGCAAAATACTTGTGATCTCTTTCATAGGGATGACTTCTAGTCACAAATCCCAGAATTGGGGCCTAAACAATGCTAAGGATATTAGGGGAATTCAGGTGGTGTCTGGCCCCTAATAGAATAGCAAAGGCTTCCCGGGCTGTTTGATCACTTTGCTGGCATTGCAGATGACCCGGCACCATTCATTTCCTTCCTTCACAGGAAATAAGCCTGCCTGAAAGACACTTAAGGAAATGTTCAACATCCTTAGGCATCAGAGAAATTCAAATCAAAACAACTCTGAGATTCCATCTTACACCCGTAAGAATGGCCAAGATCAAAACCACTGATGACAACTTATGCTGGAGAGGTTGTGGGGAAAAGGAAACACTTCTGCCCTGCTGGTGGGAATGCAAGCTGCTTAATTTTGAGTGAGGTAACCCAGACCCAGAAAGACAATTCTCACATGTACTCACTCATAGGTGGTTTTTAAACATAAAGCAAAGAAAACCAGCCTACAAACCACAATCCCAGTAGAAAAAGACAAGATCTCCTGAGTAAATCAGGAGCATGGGAACCTTGGGGGAGGGTTGAGGGGGAGGGGAGAGGCAGGGAGGGAAGCAGAGAAAAATGTAGAGCTCAATAATTAATAAATAAATTTATTAATAAAATAATTAATAAAAATAATTAATAAAAAATAATTTAAAAATAAAAAAAAGAAAAGAAGCCTGCATGATTGACAATCCTGGATTCTCCAAAGTTTAGTCTAAACTGTGCTTTCTACACATAGTGAGACAGTGTCTCAAAAAAAAGTGCCTTAAGATCTTATTCCTGTTCAGCAAAAGAGAAATAGTGTTTCCTCAACACACACACACACACACACACACACACACACACATACACAATACAGCACAAGCATACACCTCTAAGATCCAAGTTCATGCATTAGGCAGTGCTGGACCACAAAGCAGCCACTGCCTCCATGTCAGGCAGAGTCACCAGAGTGTTCTAGATTGGATGAGAACAACAGTCTAGTGTGAGGGCTAGCTCAGAAGAACCCCATGAGTAGGGAGGCAGTGGAAAGTCAGTGACATTAGAGAAAACTGTGCCCGTGTTTGAATCTGGAAAGAAAAAACAAGCTGTTTCTAAATCACGTTGCATTGATTTTTTAGCTCCCCAAAAGGCTTCATAAGAAAACAAAATATGAATTTTACATGGTTGATATTTAACTTTCCAATAAGACATTTAGCTTGGCTTAAATATAATCTGCATTAATTTTTTTAAATAGCACTGCTTGGGGGGGAGTCATATCAGAATTACATATAAATTCTCCATTGGCATTTAATTCATCTAGGGGTTCAAATGCAGGATTATAAAATTTTAGACATTTTTAAATTTTTTAAATTGATTTCATGTGTGTGGGTGTTTGCCTACATGTATGTCTATATGCCACGGGTATACAGTGCCTATAGAGGTCCAAAAAGTGTGTTGGATCCCCTGGCACTGGAGTTACAAATGATCTGTGAGTTGTCATGTGGGTGTTAGGAATTGAACTCAGGTCCCCTGCAAGGGCAACAAGTGCTCTTAACCACTGAGCCAGCCCTCCAGCCCTCTTAAGAGAGATCTTAAACACATGGCATTTGTTTATTGCCAAGGACTCTACGTGACAGTCTTAGCTCAAAGCATCACACAAAACACTTGAGGAAGGCACAGCTCTTCTTTGGGATTATGAAAGCAATTAAGAGAAATATTGAGGCCAGAAGTTGGAGGTCATTTTTGTAGCTGTGATATTAGACGAGCACTATTTGTTTTCTGCTTCAGCAGACACTCACTCATCATCGTAACGTTTGAAGTTAGGATTGATTCTATCTCCAGGAAATAGAAAAATGGTTTCTAGATAGGGCAGCCAGGTGAATTTGGATTTCAGACTCATGACAAAATTTTTTATACAAATAGTTACCAAACAATACACAGCACACACTTATACTCAAAGCATATGTGTGCATGTATGCATGCATGTGTGTGAGGTTCAAATATCTATATTTGTTCAGATATCTATATTGTTCAAGTCTCTATATTTTCTCTAGAAATTGTGTTTCTGAGAGGAGTTTGAAAGGATTCTTAAGAAGGTCAAATGTTCTTAAAATTTCTCCATGTGAGATCTTTTATTAGGCTTTTTTTCCACACTAGCATAGCAATTAATGAGCTCCTTTGTGGTATTTTCATCCATACTTTGTCCTTTGCTCTGACTCCCTGACTTCTTTCCTTGTCCCGCCCTTGCTGATCCCCTCCCCCTTAACCATCCCCTCTTCTGCTTTCATACCTTTTAAATTCATTTGTCCTCTTTCTAGTTTTGTGACCTATCCCCACGTTCACACATAAAGAAATACATAAAAAAATTAAAACCTAGGATCAACTGAGATCAAACATGTGGCATTTGTCTTTTTGAGCCAGAGTTACCTTGCTGAACATAATCATTTCCAGTTACATCTATTTTCCTACAAACGTTTTGAATCCATTTTTCTTTACAGCTGACTAAAATTTTATCCTCTGTATATAGCACATATATTCTCTTTATCCATTCATCTGCTTATGACTCTCTAGCTAAATCCTATTGTACATGCGCATTTATTGTTTCCCAGTTTCCAATAGCTAAGGAATGAATCCACAAACGATCTTAATGTGTTGTCTTTTCTATTAATGTTTCCTTTTAAAGTAAGTATTGACTTCTTTCTGAAATGAAAAAAAAAGAAAACCTGGTAAAAGTCATACCTTCATGGGGCTGCAGAGATGGTTCAGTGATGAAGGGCGCTTCTGCTCTTGCACAGGACCAGGGCTTGGTGCACAGCCCTCACAAGTTTAACTCCAATTCCAGGGAACCTGTTGTCCTCTGTTGGCCTCCGTAGGGACTGCAGGCATGTGGCGCATGCTGGGAAAACATGCATACACCTAAGATTTAAAAATATACATTTGTAATATATAATCCCATATGTAACCTGTGCTGGCTAGTTTTATGCCAACTTAACACAGGCTAAAATCATCGGAGAGAAAGGAACCTCAATTAAGAAAATACCTCCATCAGATTGTGCTGTATGCAAGCCTGTAGAGCATTTTCTTAGTGATTGAAGGGAGAGGGCCCAGCCCATGGTGGGTGGTGCTGTCCCTGGGTTGGTGGTCTGGATTCTATAAAAAGGCAGGCAGGGAAGCCATGAGGAGCAAACCAGTGCACCACGCCCGTCTGCACTCTAGCACAGGGCAAGCGGCTGGAGATTGAAACACACAAACACACAGACAGAGACACAGGTCATCCTTGATGCCAGAATGCCTCAAAAATGCCCCCCTTTATTGTGTTCAGTGGCAGCTTATACAGGGATAGCCACGCCCCAACGAAACGCACCAGAAACCATTCCCCTGCTATCAGAAACTCCTGAGGGTCTTGTCCTCAGAGCAGCTGTAGGCACTCAGATCAGGGGAAAACAAGTTGTTTACAATAAATTCAGGATCTGAGGGTTCACTGCTCCCAACAAAATTAACTATTTCCTCCCCAAGTTGCTTTTGATCATAGTGTTTAGTCACAGTAATAATAAACCTAATGAAGACACAGTCCTGAAAAGACAGACACAATTCTATGTGTTCTAGCATGGGATTAGCTCCTGCGTTGTAGGGTTATCACTGGGGAGGGGAACTGTGTTTGTTGGGCAGTATACTGTAGTAAGGAGTCTCTTCGTGCTCTATTGTTTGCACGTCTTGAACTTTCTGTCACGTGCATATGTTACCAATTCAAAGACAAAAGAGCATTCAAACAAGTAAAGAAGCAAAACAAAACAAGTTCCTTCCAAGCAAGAGAGAACCAAACTTCCTAAAAGGTGCCTAGCCCTTGGTTGATGTTACTTTATTGATTTGAGTGATTGTACCTGACTTTTTTTAAAAAAGGTCAGAGAACCTGGGGATGAACTATTTTACAACTGTGCATTGATTTCGCCCTGCTGAAATGCAGCCAATATTTTTAAAGTGGAAAAAGATTGCCTTTCTATGAAGTTCTAGATTTGATCTGTAAGAGAGTGTGCATTTTTATAAGCTCTTATACACTTTATATAGTTTAACACTTTTCAATTTTGATACATTCCTCCTCAAATACAGAGAGAGAGAGAGAGAGAGAGAGAGAGAGAGAGAGAGAGCTCCCAACCAAAGACAAGAGAAAGTCCCTTTGTGACTAACAGGTAACTCGGTGTCTGTATTGATCTACGTATCCCCATCCACATTTTCAACACAGGCTTCCATTACGAAAATCAATTTTCAGGCTACCAGAAAAGGAATAATTCAAAAGACCAAGTTCTAAATCAAATTTAATGTTCAATCCAAGCAAAGCCAATACAGCATGTATATGCATTGCTAACAACACTGTTGGCTAATTAAAAATCCACTGTGTTGTTCAATAAACTCAGAAACACAATGACGTTGACTCAGCCTGTCGTCTCACGTGTCACACAAAGCTCAGTTTGCTAATGGACGCCTTTGCCAGGGGCACCCGATACTTCCTACTTTTCGAACAGATCACGGCTTTTAACTCAAGGTCTTTCCCAATTTACCAAAATGCTGTTTATCGCTTCTTTCTTCTCTGAAATGGCTGATCTATAAGAAATCCCATAAATGCAAGCATGTGTATGTATGTGTATGTGTGTGTATGCGTGTATGGTCTATAAAGGTACAGATATAGTTTATATGTATACACACATACCTCATGTAGATTTTTATGTAATCTATAATTTCATATTGATTCAATTTCTCTGGATGAAAAATGACTTACATGATAATTATTTTTGTGTTTGTTTGCTTGCTTCCCTGTTTGCTTGTTTGTTTAAGACAGAGCCACGTGTAACCCAGGCTGACCTCAGACACACTGTGTAGCCAAGGATGACCCTGAACTTCTAATCATCCTGTGTGTACCTCCCAAGTGCTAGGATCTCCATCATATGCCACCTTGACCAGTTGATGTAGTACTGGGGATTGAGCCCAGAGTTTTGTGTGTAAGAGCCAAGCACCCCACTCATTCATTGGACAGCATCTCTGATCCTCAGCAGCAATTCTTTTAACTTCTAAATACTTATTATTTTCTCTGTCAACATTCTGTTTTCCTGATGTGATAAGCTGTGGCAGCTCTCTAATTGTGTTCTTCTGGAAGCGAGATGAGAGAGCAAATCCTCCCCTGTAGACCTCCTCTCCATACAGAATAAGCTATGGCCAAAATAAAAAGAAATCTCTGAGACTGTAGAAAGGGACAGGGAAAAGGGCAGCAGCCAATATTGGATAATTCCAGGGAGTTAAGCTGCAGAAGAGGCACATGAGGTCATCACCACTGAGGAATTCGTTTTATTATTTGTGTACTGAGTTACCACACATGTAAGCATCTCTTATTCTTTACCCAGGAGTCAGCTGCCTAAGAGATAGAGAGAGGGAGAGAGCTGAAGAGTTAGATTTCCATAACGGTACACCAAAAAGAAGCCAAAGAAACATTTCTCCGGAGATATTGATGGCTGGAGCTTGGTGCCAGAATACACTTTACTACCCATCTTTAACACAGAGAATGCCTTAATGAAGGAGTACCATTATGAAAAATATCAGAGAGTTCCTGAAAAAAGAAGAAAATGAGCTAAATGAAAGGAGTCCTGACTTCATGCCAAATTCCTAGCACAATTTCAATTTAGCCTTTTAAATCGTTCAGGTTTTTCGAGACAGGGTTTCTCTGTGGTTTTGGAGCCTGTCCTGGAACTAAATCGTTCAGGGACCCACCTCCCCTCATACAGACATGCATACACAAACCTAGCTCACTTAGAAGTAACTGTGATCTAACATTTGTTCCTGGCCAAGAGGAGAGAAACACAAAGCAAACAGGATCTCCCAGCTAACTTGAAAAGCCGTTAATGTGACAGATGTTTGAGTTTCACTTGCCCGTGACGCAAATGTGTTCACATTAGTCACGGCCATCCTCAGTCCTCCCTGAATCTTGCCTCTAGAGGTCAAGGCATCTTCTCCAATTCAATGTCTGCCCAAGTATCTACGTAACCCATGAAGGCTTATTGTTTGGCCATCAGAATTTGACACCTCTTCCGAGTACACAGGCAAATGTACCGGGGCTCTCTCTGCCTAGAAGCCATTCTACACAGTGGAAACTACATATGCTCCCTGCCCCGGGCTGTCACTCTTTGTCCTCTTGCCACTGTGTCTCTCCTGGAAAGAGTTCTGTTGCAAAAATTTCCAGTGCTTACATAAATTTCATTCTTTTTCCCCTGCTAGGGACACTGGATGCTTCTCTTGCAGTTACTCAAGTTAAGACTAGTTGTAATCATGGGTCATGGGCATAAATCACATGGACCACTTTTGAGCTGAGGTATTTAATTTCAGTTTGAGACTTTTCTCGTGCTTTCTCCCTGAAATCTCATCATCATCAGCCTGTCAGTGACGAGGATAGTGCAACAAGACAGTGGTACCTGGGTCTAGACCCACAATGGGCATAAGGAATAATCCCTTGCTAGAGCGGAGCACTGGGATTTGGAGTCTGTTACCACTGCATAACCTTTTCCACTCTATGATAAGCCCCATATATGGGGTGCACATGAATGCAGTGCCTGTGGAGGCCATTAGATCCCCTGCATCTGGACTTATTGGCCGGTGTGAGCTGCCAGACATGTGTCCTGGGAACTGAACTTGGGTCCTCTGCAGAGCTGTTCACACTCTTACCAGATGGGGCCACATAGCTATGTAGCTATGTAGTTTTAGCACACAACTTGTGATACACAAAGTTCAAAACTAAGAAATTCTAAACTTGATTGGCATTCTTAGTAAGACTTATATTTCTTGTGTATTGTATGCATGTTGTATGTTTGTCGATCATGTGTTTCATTTTTTAAACCTATTTTTATTCTGTATCAATTTTTCAACTGGGTCATCTTTTTCTTCAATGATAGGTAGAAGTTCTTCATATACATTGGATGCCAGGCCTTTACCCATAATTTGTGACAATTATCTTAATAAGTTTTAAGTTTGTCTTTTATACTTTGCTTAAGGGTGGGAAATGTTTTAATTTTCCTCAGTTCCTCCTGCTTATGCAGCAAGTGTTCTTATTCATGGAGCAATCTCTCTAGTCCCGAGATGAATTCATTGTTTATTTTATGTGTGATGTGGGAATGCAAAAGTATCTCAAATGTTGGGAGCCATAGGAGGCCACTGTAGGAAACTAGGGGTAGAAAATACCTTTGCCTTCCATGCAAGTGTTAAAAATAAAAGAGAGCAATGCAGCTGAGACACGGTAGGGAAATTCCTGCACGTCTCAATTCTACCTCCAATTAGAGGAAGCAAAAGAAAAAAAGTGTCCCTTAAGAATCTGAACCACAAACTGGTATTCAGGCAGGCAGGTTTGCAGACTGAATTTCTATTAGCATTGTGGTTTAAAAATTGAAATCATGACAATGTAATTTGAAGAGATGGCTGGTTAACAGTGCCCTGAGTGACTAGCCGACACAAACACAGTAGGCAGGTCTCTTGAAAGTTCTCCATTTAGTCTTCTCTAAGCCAACAGCAACTATGTGTGGAATCTCAATCCGAAAGATGTTACTTTACTGGTTCTTTTTCAAAAGGTGTGTCCGGGACCAGCTTTGGCGGGCGGTGGGGGGTTGCTAAACTTCAAAGACCTAAGAAATAACTTCTACAATACAGCACAAAAGAAGCTCCTGCATGCTCCTTGGTTTTCTTTGACGGTGTCTCAATATTACTTCAAGCAAAGTCAAGGCTGTTTTGAGTATGTTGTTTCAAAAGGCAAGCAAGGGGTTCAATAGAGGAGAACATAAGCGGCTCTCCCAGAGGAGCCAAGTGTAGTTCCCAGCACCTACATCAGGTGGTTCACAGCTGCCTGTAACTGCAGCTCCAAGGGACATGGTGTTCTCTTCTGACATCTTTGGGGTACCTGCACACACATGGCATATACACAGAGACAGATACACACACAGGCACATAAACACTAGAAATAAATCAAGCAAGTCATACAGATTCTGGCAAACTTCATTCATACCTGGCTAACCTGCAGGTCTCTAGATACCGGTGATTTGTGGAGAGCATCTTTCTTGGGGCAGGAACAAAACCCAAGGAGAACGAGATATCTATTTCCAGATGCGGCCTAGCCTCAGTCTGACCCAGGAAAGCTCTAGAATGAGAATATCACCCCAGAGCTACCTACTCAGAAGCAAGAGACTGATTCACATGGTACAGTATTGGCCACTATGGGGAAGGAGAGAGGCATTAATCCTCCAGACTCTGAGTGTCCTCTTCTGGATGGCCTTTCTCTAGGAGAGAGCCGTTAGCCAACACTAAGAGCAGGTGAGTGATGTTGCTCCAGCCAAAGGCTCCAGGTAGGACAGTAGCAGTTCCATTGTGATCATTATTAGTTTGGGTCTAACTAGAAAAGGAATGATCTTGCATAGAAAGAACAGTGGTATGGGAGTAGGAATAGTGATTTGCCTCCTGGGTAACAACTAACCGTGGATGCTTCTTGAATGCAAGGTTTCTCAGACTGAATGGGAATCATGATTGCCAAGGAAGACTGCAGTCAGTTAAAGTGGCAGAGGACCATGGCTTTATGTCTCTTCTTTATTCTCTGATCCCCAGTACCCTAGGCATGTCTGCACCACCAGTTTTGAAGAACTAATTTCTATGAAAAGGAAATCTTCTTCTCTGAAAGAATTTCAGGGAGAGACTAGGTTCCAGCTTTGCAAGCAAGAGACTGATTTTCTAAAACATTTCTCAGATGTTTACAAACCAGCTGAAAAGTTTAGAACAGATATCGATGTTCTTTTGTTACATTTTAAGTTATTTATTTTATGCGTGGGCCTGTGTGTGCCACAGCATGCATGTGGAGGTTAAAAGACGATCTGCAGGGGTTGTTTTTCTCTTTCGACCACATGGGGGCCAAGGATCGAACTCAGGTCATCAGTCTTGGCAGCAGGCATTCTTACCCACTGAGCCATCTCATCGATCCCAAGCAATTTAATTTAATTATGAGCCTAGGCATATCATTAAAAGCCTGGACCCTGGTTCTCACACACTAAGTCTATTCATCAATAAACAGTTATTGGAAGGTACAAGCATGGGAGAATTTGACTATATGATCTTTCAAATGTCTCTCTGCATCAATAAAGGTCACAAGAATTAGTTGCAAGCCTACTGAATTGCAGCCCACCTTGGGATAAAATTTGACCCTATCATATGGATCCTTTCCTCTGCATCATCATCATCATCATAACCATTGCTGTCATTTAGATTTTGTCTCTTTTTTGGAAGGCAGTGCTGCAGAGTAAAAAAAGTTCAACAGAGTGTAGCAGGTCATTCCTGTATCGCCAGCATGCGAAAGGCTAAGGCAAGAAGTTAGCTACAAGTTCAAGGCAGCCTGAGCTACACTTTGAGACCCTTTTTTAATAAAAAAGAAATTCAGATAACAAAGTCATCCCTAAACTTGAAAGCCAGGAGGCCATCACTCATATTCCATATGTAAGATGGAGACGACAAGGAGCAGAATATGTAGCTACTATGTGATTGAATGCTAAGACATGTTGTAAAGACAGATTGTAAAAATCGTTTTTCATGGATTTCTAATCAAACAGTGATTACAAACAGCTTACATAAGATGGCATATTGTCAAGGGTGGGAACAGAGGGGGGTTAGGGGGAGGAACTGGAAGAAGAGGAGGGAGAAAAAACTGTGGCCGGGGTGTAAAATAAATAAATAAATTTATTTTTAAAAATTTCAAAAAGTAAAAAAGCTGGCATATTATCTATATAGTCAACAAAACTCATTCAAACCTCCACAAGTCTGTCCTACACAGCATGTAGAAATTTAATATTTAATGATTACACTTCTGTGAAGCCAACCACCTTCAGATGATACAATTCCAAGAAAGAAAAGAAATGAAAAATATATGTGGTTCCCCAGGTTCCTCACTTTCGCCTTTTCGGTGTAAGGAAGGGAAATAAATTTTCATAGGTTTTGTTTTCTGTCACTGGAAGTGAATACTAAAAATAGAAATAATGTTGCAACATCAAAGAACTAACACACATCAGAGTTTTAACTGCACAACTCAAGACGTGGTTGTTCTTAAAATCTGGAAAGTTGCTGGTTCTGGATTAGTTTTTATTTTCTTGAGACAGGACTATTACCATCTGGGAGTCTTGGGTTCATTTTCTACAGAAATTAAAGAATTAAAAGGCAGGAAATAAGTCACAGTATTCAAGCAAACAAGTTTTGTTAAAAGTCTAGGAACAGACAGAGAGCACAGTACAGCACACACAGACAAACCACTCACAAATAGAGAAGGGATTCAGATACCAAAATCTGTCTTCCACTGGAAGGCTGTTTTGGGGATTTTGTGTTTATGTTTTGGGTAGTCTAGTGGCTTCCCCTCATTTTGAATTTTTCAGCTTAGACAAAGAAAAGTGGGTTGATTGGCTCACAGCCCATGTCCAGGGCCTACTAGAAGGGGGTCTACAGGGGCAAGATGAAAAAGCCTACCAAGTGTTTGTTCTGGGTGAAGAAGCAGAAGAATGCAATCTTTTTTATTGATTTTATTGAGCTATACACTTTTCTCTGTTCCCCTCCCTTTCTTCCCTTCAACCCTCTTCCATGGTCTCCATGCTCCAAATTTACTCAGGAGATCTAGTCTTTTTCTACTTCCCATGTAGATTAGATCCATGTATGTCTCTCTTAGGGTCCTCATTTCTGTCTAGGTTCTCTGGGACTGTGAATTTTAGGCTGGTTTTCTTTGCTTTATGTTTAAAAACCACTTATGAGTGAGTACATGTGATAATTGTCTTTCTGGGTCTGGGCTACCTCACTCAATATTATGTTTTCTAGCTCCATTCATTTGCCTGCAAATTTCAAGATGTCATTATTTTTTTCTGCTGTATAGTACTCTGTTGTCTGTTTGGATATCACTATGGCAATTTCACAGAAAATTAGGAAACAACCTTCCTCAAGATTCAGTAATATCACTTTTGGGTATATATCCAAAGGATGCTCAATTGTACCATTAGGACATGTGCTCAACTATGTTCATAGCAGTATTGTTTTTCATAGCCAGAACCTGGAAACACCCTAAATGCCCCTCAACCGAAGAATGGATAAGGAAAATGTGGCGCATTTACACAATGGAGTACTACACAGCAGAAAAAATAATGCAATCTTGTTGTTTGTTTATGACCTCTTTCCCCATCTGTCTGTCAGGATACTAAGAAACTTCTGTTATCTCCGAGTCTCATTATGCAGCCCTACCTAACCTGGAACTTTCTTTGTGGACCCAGGCTGGCCTTGAACTCACAGAGGTCCACCTGTGTCTGCCTCCTGAGTGCTGGAATTGAAGGCGTGAGCCACCATTTGCCTCTGGAGTCCTACCAACACTGAAATTTGAAGATGCGTATGGAAAGGTTCATGGATACAAGCTATGCAGTCATCAGATGTGTGAAAGACCAAGATGCCACTTGCCACCCACACTGAATGAAGAAGCAGATGAACATAGGCTTACTATTTTTTTTTCACTTGGAGAAATCTACCTGCAGGAAATCCCTTCATGAGGTTCTGTCTGAATGCAAGATCATCTTTAACAAGTCATGAGGAGAAGGATTTTTTCTTCCAGTAAGAAACACACTGTGACTTCTTGTAGAAGATGGAAACAATACCCTCTTGAGACCTGAGTCTTAGGCTAAAAGCCTGACTCTGGGTGTCTCAACAGAGCAGATTCAGCCTTGCTGTCGGTACCCCCAAGACACAGGTCAACTTACTGTTCATCCCCATACAATGCCAGTCACCATCAAAATTACATGGTGGGATAAACTAGTTGCAAAAGGGGCCGTCAATCTAAAGCAGTCTTTTGCTGTTTTGAATTTTTAGTGACTGCATTTCTCTGAAAGGGTCTTACAAAGATTTTACTTACTCAGAAAGGACAGGTTTTAAGACATGTTCAGGTTTCTGTGTCTTTTAGAAAGGAATGACTTGTCTCTTGTGTGAGAAAGAAAATCAAATGTACCTTGAGCCTGCTTAGGTTGAAATCTAGATAAACAGAAAGCACCGGAGCCCTGCTTGAGTTGGCTAGCTCAGCTATCAGCTTGCAAAATACCAACCTCCACTAGAAGCTTACAGGAGAAAATTACGAGCAGCTATGCTTGTCAACCTGCACACAGAGCAAGGTTATTTGCCTGGCAAGCTTTAAAATGAAAAGGACATGGGTGCTGGAGATGTGATTGAGCAGTTAAGAGCACTGATTGCTCTTCCAGAGGACCAGGGTTCAATTCCCAGCACTCACAAAGTGGCTCACAACCACCTGCAACTCCAATTCCAGGAAATCCAAAGCCCTCTTCTGGCTTTTTAGGCACCAGGTATGCGAGACATACATACAGGCAAAACATCCATATACATAACATAAAATTAAATTTAAAATAAAATGGATGTAAAATGTAGAGATGAACCTGTGGGTGTGTTTTTCTTTGCTTTGTTTTGTTTCGTAGAAAAAGAAGACAAACCTAAGTGGTAAAGACCTGGAGGGGGACGGGAGGGAGGCACTTGGTTAAGACTGCAAAGACTATTATGTTCACTGAAGCAGTGTGCCTGCCGTTCCAAACTGACTTCAGCTTTGCAAGGTTGTAAAATTAAGTGCCTGTGAGTCTCCAGTGCTGCTATTATGAAGTGAGGGTCTTGGTTCCTCACACCTAGGATGATGAAAGCCCTCCTTATTCAGTCTGCATGTGCTTTGGAAATGTTGTCGGACATTGTAGTGGGTTGTCGCATCACCCACTTTTCGTGCCAGGGACTAACTTGACCAGACGCCCCTTTCCACTACAGTTCTGAGTTCAAGTCAGCACAAATGAGATTGCACAAAGGCCGGGAGCAGGAGGGGAGTGGCTTACTGTGCTCCAAAGGCACAGTGGCTAGAGATGGTGAAACACAGAGGCCGAGGTGGCCTCGGCTTGCGCCTGCTCCTCATTGTCCTCACCTCCACATCCTGCAATCTAGTTCTGTCCACCAACAGTCACTCCAAGCTCACCACCAGATAAGCCACAGAGAGCCACAACTTCCCAGGGCAACGTCACCAGCCCCACTTCCCCAGCCCCCACCCATGCTCTGACTCCAGTCACCAGACCTGCTCCAGAGTTCCTAGGAAGCTCTGACTCATCAGCCATAGCAGCCAGGTCTGGTGGATGACCTGCTCCTGACCCCTCAGCTCACACCTCCTGTTGTTTTCCCAGCTCCTCTTCCATCGATAATACCCAACTCTTAGAAAAATTCCTCCTTCCATAATATGCAGAGTGGCTCTGGTTTTATGACTCATACAATTAAGGGCTTCCAATCTCTACTTTCTGGGCCAGGCATAATGAAGCATGAAGCAGACATTCCTGCGGACACACAGCGGTGCAGAGATGTTTGAAAAAAGTAGGGAGCCATATGGCCTCTTATGAATGCCCCTGAAACTGGTCCCGTACCTCCGCATCCTGCTTCCTGTTTCCTGAGCTTTGTTCACAGTTTGTTCTTCACACTTGAACTCTTGCTGCTCCCGGTAACCACCAAGATGCTCTACAGGTGAATTTAAGAGAACATGAAATGGGTTTTCTCAATTTACCTATGAAGAAACTAAGAAATCTTAAAGCCACGGGGCTCCTAAGTGCCAAACTTAAGAGCCCAGCTCAAGCCTTCCCGAGATGTTTGGCTGTTTCACTTGTAACTAATGGGTGATATGTTTATAGCAATTTCTCCCCTAAGACAGCTTCTCCCTCGCTGCTTTAATTTATGCCCTACTATTAGGTGTCTCCATTAAAAAAGAAACATTGCAGACATTTGCAGAAGGGCAAGGGAACAGAATTAAGCTGCAGGCAATTTTATGGGGCCAGCAAAGACTTAAGTAATCATTTAACACACTAGACTCCTTTTCAAAATAAAAAGTCTAGGGCTTTACCCAAAGAAGCAAGCTTGGCTACCTGAGTTCATTCCTAAGTTTCCACTACAAGAGGAAGGAGACAACAAGCTCCTCCACCCTCATTCTGTGACATCTGCCGGTATGTACACACACACACACACACACACACAATAATAATAATAATATAATTAATAAAAGGAAGACTTACAGAACTGATGACAAATTAATACCCTAAGTGAAAATAATGAAATTAGCACACTTTCTTCCATCATCTGCTATGGTCTCAATGTCTGTGTCTCCTCCCTGCCCCCAGCAAAAATCCATAGGTAGAAACCCAATCCCTACTGTGCTGTGTCAAGAGGTGAGACATTCAGGAAATGAGATCAGTGTCCTTAGAAATGAGTTCCAGTGTAGGGATAACTTTTCCTGAAAATGCCTCTTGCCTTTAGAAACTGAACTTTTGCCAGACCTTGCAGCCAAGTTAATAATGTACCTTGAGACCGTTTAAAACTATGTGGTCAAACCAGATGGTAGTGGCCCCCGCCTTTAATTCCAGCCCTCGGGAGACAGACACAGGTGGATCTCTGTGAGTTCGAAGCCAGCCTAGTCTACAGAGCGAGTGCCAGAACAGGCTCCAAAGCTACGCAGAGAAATTCAGCCTTGAAAAACAAACAAACAAAAAATACCTATGCGGTCAGTCTGCTGTCCAACTGTGTGCTTAGCCTGTTTAGCCTGCCTTAAATGAAACAATGTAACCAACAATACTACCCTTCAAACTACTGGTGTAATCAGTTGTTATAGCCCCATCTGAATATTAATTTTAATCTTAAATTATGTATTCTTTCATGCTCTTGACCCAGAATCATGTGTGTGTGTCTGTCTGCCTGTCTGCCTGTCTCTCTCTCTCTCTCTCTCTCTCTCTCTCTCTGTGTGTGTGTGTGTGTGTGTGTGTGTGTGTGTGTGTGTGTGTGTGTTGTGGTAATCATATGTTGAAAGCAGCCAAGAACTAGAAAGTAACCTTAAATAAAACAACTGTCTTCCACAGAAGTTGGAAGAAACACGTGGCTAGAGGTTGATAGCATCTCTTTTGTGTGTTTGAATGCTATTCTGGGTCAACTGAGGTCACTTGCAAAACTTCATTAGAGATTTCTGTAAAAAGCTATGGAGCATTCTTTCTGCATACTATTTCCCGGGCTAAGGTCTTGGATGGGGACGGGCACACACAGGACAGTGCTCTGTAGCATGCAACCACAAGCTACCGGCAGAAGACATAGCAAGAGAGAGAAGTAGAGAACTCAACTTTGGGCTCACTTTTGCTCCAAACTACTCCAGGAGGAAGTCTCCCTTTTTACTCTTCACTGGTATCAGTGCAGCTCAGGAACTGGTTGGCCTCTGCCATGTCAAGACACAGCAGAAGCCGATACCAGACCCCTTATAACACCAAATCTACTGGCAACTTGACCATGGACTTCCTGGCCTCTAGAACCATGAGAAAGAGATTTCTATTATTTCTAATTTAGCCAGCTGAAGATAATTTGACAGCCACTCGGGTAGACTAATATAGTCACCCTACAGAATCTCTGCGAATCTCTCACTCTGAAAGCTTTTCGCTTGCTATTCATGTCAGGCTTCTGAGTGTCAAAGGTAGGATCTCAGCATAAGTGGATTCAGTCACTTTTTCCTGGGGACTCCACGAAGCAAAGCCCTCTCTGTGTCCTCGTCATAATTCTTTCTAGGAAAAACTTTAAAGTTTGACAGTTTTCAAAAAGTTAGCAGCAGAACAAACATTTCTGTCAGAATAATATCTTCGTGACAGAATAAACAAAGCAACTCAAAATTATAGACTGCATTTGGAAGCAGTAAGCTGTAGAAAAATGAATCCTGAAATAACATCTAATTAAACTGCTGTAGGACACAGCTAACTACTCCCCTAGCTAGTTTTCTGACCTTGAGTAAAATACTTATCTTCATTGAGGACTGTCATATACCAACCTTACCTTTGATACTTATTATAATAGGATAATAGAGGCACTTTTGAAATATTCTAAAATACAATATACACATTATAGTTACATATTGGCTTATTGTTAACTCTGGAGCTTGGCAAGACATGGTATTATCATTTATATAACTTTAGAATTAAACTTGAATGTACTCATGTTCTTTGGAGGAGTTAGACCATTCCATGCCAGTGCCAATACACACTATCATTTTGTTATTCATTAGTGTTGGTGTTGAGAATATCACCAAAGGTGAATTTATTTCAAAACTCATATTACTATACTTACACACAAGAGATGCATTACTTCCTTTCTTTTAATCCACAGTCAAGACTTCCAAGCAAATAAACATTAAGTCACTTCTATTCCTTCTTGTTTCCTGCTTCTGAGATTCAAAGTGAGCTTGCACTCCCCATAAAAGCAAAAATAAACACAGTTGTAATCCTCCATGTGTTTCAGGCAGCTAGCATGACCAGAATTGTTGCCAAGATCTTTATGTTTACAAACACTGTTTTTGTCCCTTTGCTGGAAGCCACAAGCATTGATTCCTAATGATTTTGGAGTTAGCAGGAAGGGATAGGTCAATGTAATCCTCTCACTTGAACATCCCTGAAAGGGAGGCTCAACAAAGTAATGAGACTTGCCCAAAAGCAACTGGCTAGTGAGTAGCAGAGCTCAACACCCCTGGTCCTGCATGTCGCGGTGGCAAAACCCAACCATGATATAGTAATAATAAGTAAAAGAGTATGTGAGGATGGTCTGGTGATTGGAACGGAACATGAAACCATTTTCTACAGTGAAAGAAATGTCCTACATCTTCACACAGGCATGAATTATGCAATTGCAAACACTGGCCAAAGTTTAGTGAGCTGCAGTGTTGATATGTGTATTTTCATTTATGCAAGTTATACTTCAGTAAGCACTTTTTAAAGTAAAATATTTCTTGAGACCTAAACAGAGAATCTATAAGGAAGAGAATCTGGCTTATTTGTGCAAAGCCCCAGAAATCGAAATGGAGCAGCCTTTGTGGACCAATAACAAAAGATGAAGAGGACCGCTACCTCTCTGCAGCCTGGGAAGGAACAGCAGTGACACAGAAGCTCCTAGTCCATCTGTTCATTCATTATCATGTAACACCTTCTTCCTCTAAAAAAAGGAGTGTAGCCTAGGAGGAATGGGGAAATGCCAGTGCCAAGGGATTTAAGATTGTATTTCTACTATCCAATATAATCAGAAGCTCATAATAAAAACCACAGCTGTTAGTACTGAAGAAAGTGGCATTTTACATACTTCAGACTAGTCCTTCCTACCCAACCTGCACAACCATCGACAGGCCACGGCCTAATCTGGAAAATGTCACCAGTACTGCTTACTTGGCAGCACTGTTGCAAGGCCATTAATTACAGCAAGCAAGTAACTGATGCCCAGCCATTTATTGTGTCTAACATTATTCATGAAAAAAAAAATCCCCAGGCACTACTTAAAATCATCAGAAACTCTCTACTTACATAGACAAGAGGCTGACAGTGTTGCTAAAACAGATCCTTTCTGCATCAAGATAAAAGAAGACACATTAGAATTCCTCTATCCAATGTATATTTGTTGCCCACCAACCACACAAACATGTAAACAAAACTCCAAATATGTGGGGAAAACTGTGAGGGAAAGGTAAGATGAAAATGACCAACACAGTGACTTGCTAAAGGCCAACTTCTACCAACACCCACACAGATAGCTTTTTCACTTAGGAGGCAGGAAGGGCTTTATTATTCATGGCACTGATTCTTTCCTCTAGCGGCATAGTAAAACCATGTGGCTAGATTTTATAAATTCTATTGCCTGGGGCCCAGTCCAGTAGGATCTGATTCAATTAGTCAGTGGTGTCGCTGGCATTAGAATGGTTTGAAGAAGGCTCCCTTGGTGAACTGACTGTAAGGTCAGGGCTGAGATAATTCAGTCTGCATCCACACATCCAAAAGCTAAGAATTCCTTCCTATCCCAGAGTAGATAGAATTCACACAAGCAGCTTCAGATGGGAAGAAGTCTATATTCCTTGATATTATCTAGAGCCCAGAACCAATTCTCTGTTGTAACCCTAACAGAAAATATAGTCTCCATTGTCATGTGTGTTCCACAGATAAAAAGCCCTTTCCATGCTAGGGAGATGATTTAGTAGTTAAGGCACTGCTAAACAAGTATAAGGTCTTGAGTTCAAAGTCCCAGGGCCAAGGTTAAGTTGAGCATCTGTGATCCCTGTGTTCCTATGATGTGATGGGAAGTGAATACAAGATAAGCCCTGGAAACTCATGCCAGCTAGACTGGAGTACACAGTGATAAACATATTGGAGACCACATTTCAAATAAGATAGAAAGCAAGGGCTAATATTTGAAGTTTTCCTTTGATGTTCATATACATACCATGGCTCATATGTGCCCACACTCCAAATATAAACATTCATACATACATGCACACAAAAACAGGAGAGAGAAGGAGAACCTTATTTAGCTTTTCTGACACTATGATAAATCTCTGTGACCCAAAGAAACTAGGAAAGGAAAGCATTTATTTTATCTAATACAGTCCATCGTTGAGAGACTCCAAGACAGGAACTTGAAGAAGAAACCATGGAAGAAGGCTGCTTACTGGCTTGCTCTCAAGCTCATGTCCAGCTAGCTGCCTCTCTTATATGGCCCAGACTGACCTTCCTATGAACAGTACTGCCCACAGTTGGCTGGGCCCTCCTATACTAATTGCCAATTTTTTAAACAATGCACCACCATCCACTCCATTGGAGGCAATTCTTCAATTGAGGTTCCCTCTTTCCAGGTGTGTCAAGTTGATGGTAACCAAGATTTGCAGTGGGATGATTTTTCTGTAGGCTGTGAATATGTATTTCTCTCATTGGTTAATAATAAAAGCTGTTTGAAGAGTAGTTAGGCAGGATAAAGTTAGGTAGAACAATTTAACTGGGAATCAGATGAGGATGGGTGGAGTCAGGAGAGATGCCAGCCAGTCAGCTGCTGAACAAGCAGGGCATGTTAAAAATTAAAAATAAGGTAAAAAAAAAGCCTTGAGCCATGTGGAAAAACATAGATAGAAATGGGGGGGCATGGAGAGATGGCTCAGTGGTTAAGAGCACTGACTGCTCTTCCAGAGGTCCTGAGTTCAATTCCCAGCAACCACATGGTGGCTCACATTATCTAGCAATTTTTTTAAAAAAAGAAATATGGGTTAATTTAAATGTAAGAGGTAGTAATAGGCCTGAGTTATTGGTCAAGCATTAATAATAAAAGCCTCTGAGTGATTATTTGGAAGTGGCTACAACACGGGGTAGGGCAGAGAAACCTCCAGTTACAAAGATTAGCCAATATACCTAAAAATAAATAAACAAATGTAAAATTAAGTTGATAGTTCTAGATTGTAACCCACCATATTGCAAAGCATGGGTTAAATCATTGGTGTGTCAACAGTTTTCTGAGGTGCTAGGCATTGAAACCAGGGTCTCAGACATACTAGGCAAGAGATCTACCACTGAGCTACATCCTCAGCCTGGTCTAAAAATTTGGAAATGGCCTGTTGCACTGAATAGATCAGTGTGTTCCCAGGGACAGATTACACAGACTTTAATGACATACCTGAACAAGACTTAGCTCCACATTCCTATGCTTTGCATCTTAAAAGATAAAAAGCATATTTAGTCAGATGCCGTACATTTCTTACCACCTACTTCACTGATAGTCTGGGTTTTTTACAGTGTTATTTTCTGCAGAGAGCGAAACCAATAGTTTAAGGTAAACTTAGTATTAAGAGGATTCCTCAAGACTCTCAAAATTCTTTTAATTGAATCTCCAAAGTCTGTGGAAAGGAAATCTAAGCCAGCATACAGTATGGGTATAAATCCTTACATCTGGCCCTTTCTTAGTTCCGAGCTGCCAGCCTAAGGGTTTAGGGAAGGCAGTGGGGAGGAAAGTTCAGCATGAGGCTTTAGAGGCCCTGAGCAAAGAGGAGCCCAGAATTTTCAGAACCAGATAGACATGTGACATGTAGTTATCTTTACTGCAAGTTGATGGGAAATACACTGAGACTGTTTCCTCTTGTTTGTCTTCATGAGAAGCCTAGCAACATGCAAGTAGAATGAACACTATACATAGCATATTAAAGACTCAATATTGTTCATCTTGTCCACACCTTCTAACCTTAAAATTCAACATATTAATATTAATAACAATTGCATCGATGATTTTTTATAGATGCTATTGAACTGATTCTAAAATTTCTAAAGAAGTACACAGCACATTGACTAGACAAATTGGAAAAAAAGAACAAACTAAGAAGACTCACACTACTGAATTTTAAGACAGACAAATTAAAGGATGTAAGAATTGGAAAAACCTATATTATTCATGGGAAAATTGAAAATCACACACAAATTAGCAGACTTAATGGTCATTCTATTGAGTATCCACTTTAAAATAGTTATCTGAAGTATCTACTGAAAAAATAGTATGTGCCTAATGTAGTATCAATTTATTCTGTCTTTAAAAATACAACCTAGGGGCTGGAGAGATGGCTCAGCCATTAAGAGTTAGGCTCACAACCAAAAATATAAGAAATACAACCTAGAAAACTCTTGCCTGTGTTCACTAGGAAAAAATTATAATCATATAAATAGAATTGCACTCATGTTAGCAACAAATAGAGGAATAAGGAAACCAATTCAAACACCTCTCAGTGGTAGATGAGATACTTAAGTCATGGTAATTGCATGATGGAGCATTATGCAACAGTGAATTAAGTATTTCATCTCTAGGCTACAGATTCTTCTTCCCATCCTAGATAATGTCTTCTCAGTGCTGGCAATGGGTCACAAGTAGGACAGGATGGAAGGGTAACAGATCAACAAAACCCAAATCTTGGACCAACTCAAGAAACCAACTCTAAAGACAGTCTCACAGACAATGGCCTGCACATTTTTATTTCCTTGGGTCCTCAGTGTCTCCAGTCTCTAGAGTTTGAATGGATCACTATAAAATGACTCCAAAAGAAGCTTTTTACATTCAATTTTGTGTATCAAATGCACCAAGTATGGAGTTAGATTAAATCTCGACATGGTTCCCTGAGTCTTTTGATCAAAATAGAAAGGGTTCTTTTCTTCTTTCATTGTGATACATAATAGCATATTTCTTATCCTAGGATTGTCACCAATTTTTCCAGAATAATTCCGCTTTCCATTCAACCCACATAAAAGCTCACTGTTTCAGCCTTTGTAAGCACTAGTTCAATTGAGGGTAACAAGCTTCCCGAAGGGCTACAATGTATGTGTTCACATTATTTAGTTAGCACTGACATCCTTATTCAACAGCACACTTTCCCCTATTTAAAACATTATGAATCTCCTTGATTTACCCTAGCCTTTTTCTCCACAAAAGCTGGAGTTCATCATCAAAATCACTTTAGGGACACTCCTGTTTTCAGTCATCCAGAATTGAACTACTATTTTGTTCTCACATTCACAGCCTCCAACAAAATGGCTTCAGAGGAGGCAAGGCATACTGCAGGCCAGTTGTAAGTGACATCACACTCACCTGTAAACGAGTGTGTGTCCATCAGCTTGTAGACTGCCACACACAGGAATTCTCCTGTCTCCTCTTCTAAAGACATTAGTCTGGGCTGGTGAGATTGCTCAGCAGGTAAAAGCCAAACCCAAAGTTCTAAGTTTCATCCCTAGAATCCACATGGTGAAAACACGAAACCAGTTCCCTGATGTCCACACACACTTCGTACTATGCACCTGCCTCCCACACATAAACACATACAGACACAAATACATACATACATACACATGTATGTAGGGCATACGTACATATGTATGTAAATACATACATAAATGTAATTTTATAGGGTGGGAGAGCTCGAGAGACAACTCAGCTGTTAAGAATATGGACCATGGACTCAAGTTCAGCCCTCAGCCCATCTAAATTGACGTGTGTGTGCGTGTGTGTGTGGCACGCACACACACACACACACACTTAAAAATTAATTTTAGAAGAAAAAAACAAAGGCATAAATCCCATAGGGTCATGGCTTCACTACTACAATCTCATTTAACCTCAATTGCTTACTTACTCCAAATATAACTGGCAGTTAGTGCTTCAGTGAGTTAACTGAAGATGGGGATTCAGCGCATCGGCCCATAGCACAGTGTAACTTAAATTCATATAACTTGGTTAAAGGACAGGCTAGTTTTGTTGCCTCTATATTGTCTAGGGCTCAAGAGATGGAGAACCCAAAGAATCTACGGATCAAACCAGTCTTCAAAATCATAACACAGATGCATCTGTCCAATTTGGGGCAGAAGATACATTTTCTTTGCTAGTTTGTTAGTGTAACTTGCTGTTTTTAACTATTTCCACACATGGCATGTAGGCACTGTTGGACTTGTCCTTTGGGTCCCACAAATGTCAGCAGTATCCGTCTTCCTTCGCTATGCTCCCCAAGGAGTAGTTTGCTTCCTTCCAGGAACAGTCCTTAACTTCTCAAACTAAACTCCATGGAATGTATGCTGCGAACGCAGTTTAATGTGTGTGTTCTAAAGTCCCTGGAAATATCTGTTTGCTGTGTATGACTATGCTTCCAATTAGCTATAGAGCATCCATTGTCCTTTATTTTCAAGTTAGGCATTTGACAACATTTCAATTGTGTTGGCTGAAGCTGTTCATTCATTCCCGGCTGCCCAGACCAGAAATAATCACTCAGAAACTATATTAATTAAAACACTGCTTGGCCTATTAGCCTATGCATATTTCCAGCTAGCTCTTACATCTTAAATTAACCAATTCCTATTATTTTATATTTTACCACCAGAATTGTGGCCTACTGCCAAGGTTCCAGCTGGCAGCTAGCATCTTTTTCCTCTGGTGGCTACATGGCGACTCCCTGACTCCACCTACTCTCTCTAGATATCTTTTCCAGCTTGGCTCTATTCTATTAAACTATTGGTCAAAAGCAGCTTCTTTATTAACAAATGGCAATATAACATATTCATATCATACAGAGGGGAATTCCAAAACACAACTGAATATTAGTGAGGTGAAACTATTCAGTGAGCAAGGCCTTGCAAACCTGAAAACCCAAATTTGAGCCCTGGAACCCACGTAGAGGAAGAAGGAGAGAATCCACTCCATGATGCTGTCATCTAACATCCCCATGCACACAGAGGCAAACACATGTCCCACACACACATCAAACACACATAATGATAAATTTTAAAATGCTATGATATGAACGGGCCACAGATTATTTTAACTGATCTCTGTGTTGTATGTGATTGGATCTTTCTCAAACTTTTGCTACTTTAAGTCTCACTATCATCAATAATCTTGAACCTTTGTCTCTTCATGACTATGCAGGAGTATCTTTTCCATTGATTACTAGAGGAGAAATCCCTAGGAATTCAGAGTGATTGAGTCTATGGTTTCATTGGAGGTTATGAAACTCCTATGAGACATAGGGTTTTGCCTACCTATTTGCCACTGTCTCGTGGCCCTCCTTTCATCTCTGGCTTGCATACATAACATGCTGGAAAACTGCCAAATGTTTGTCTGTCTATGGATAAGAAATTGTTTTGATGTATTTCAGTTTGGCTGTTATTATTTGGTAAGCGTGATCATTATCTTAAATGCTTAAAGTCCTATTTATTTTGCTGTACTGTTTTTTTTTCTGTTTTGTTCTTATGGTGTGCATGACAAAACCCTTTTCTAGTTTTTCATCCGTCCTAGGTATTTTCTCATTGGATTTCTAGCCAAACAAAAGTTCAGGAAGGCAGGGCATGGAGGGACATGTCTATAAGCTCAGAACCAAAGCAGGAGAATTGCCATGAGTTCAAGTCAAGCCTTAGGTAATACTGTGTTCAAAGCCAGCCTAGGAGGCTACAAAGCAAGGCTCTGTCTAAAAAAAGGAAAATAAACCCAGAGAGCTTTGACAACAATGAAGACACTAAGAGAGTCTTACATAGATCTAATCTACCTGAGTAAATTGGGAGCCTGGGGACCTTGGGGGAGGGTTGAAGTGGGGAGGGGAGAGGCAGGGAGTGGAGTAGAGAAAAATGTAGAGCTCAATAAAAATCAATTAAAAAAGGAAAATAAAAAGAGAGAGGGGGGAAAAGGGAGGGAAAGGACAGGGAGGGGAGGGGAGGGAAGGATAGGGGAGGGGAGAAGAGAAGAGAAAAACATTGGCCTGGAGATATGGCTCAGACATTAAGAATACTCGCTGCTCTTGCAGAAGACCTATTTTCAGTTTCAGCGCTGCACTGGGCAGTTCACAACTACTTGTAACTCTAGTCATGGGACTGCAATGTCCTTTACTGGCCTTGGTAGGCACCAGTGTACACTTGGTACAAATACAAACAAGCAGGCATGCTTGCGTGCACGCACACACACACACACACACACACACATGCATTAATTGCAAGTATAAATAAAATATTTTTAAAGAATAATAGCAAAACATGTTTGGAGATTTGTGATATAATCTATTACACAATATAATTTTAATATGTAATCTAAAATCTCTTTAAGTGGCTTCTCAATTAGGAATTCATTACTCAACTCTTCTAAAGGATATCACCTGTGTTTTCTTCTATTGATTCTTTTTAATTTTTTATAATTTTTCTTGAAATGAAGGAATTTTTAGTATGTGGAGTTTTTAATTGTGGATGCCTACTTTTACTTAGGTCTTATATTTTTCTGAAAGACTTGGCAGCCCTGAGCATCTTCCCACTCCTATTCATTACCTACAATTAGCTTTGCCCATCCATTAGTCTAGAATATCCCACATGAATATTCATCTGCTATACACTTATCTCCATTCTTTCAACAAGACACCCCAGGTGCCTCAGCTCTTCCAGGCATGAACAATATATATACACAAAATGTTCACATAAAAAATAATAGATAAGCAAAATAAAAATATTTTTCTTTAGGAGTCTTATGTGTTTAAAATGTTTTTTTAAGCACCTTTAAATGGTGAACAGCTCCATTGGTAAGAGTAAATGTATGGTCATGCATACCTATAGAACCCCACCTTTGAGGGCAGAGTAGATATCAGGAGCTTCCTGACTAGCCAGCCTAGCCAAGATGGCATGTGACAAGTTCAGTAAGAGACCTAGTCTCAAAAACTAAGGTAGAAGCAATAAAGGAAACCACAAATGTCTTTCACTGACCTTCATATGTGTGTACAGGTGTGCTCACACATGTGCGCATTTACCATGTGCATACGCCACACATACCCACAGAGACACGCATACATTTAAAAAGGAAAATTATTACCATAAAACTGAAGTTGATGATTGTACCTGAAAGATGAGAATGTAAATTAGAACCAATACTTTACATTTTGACCTTAATCACAACACAAGAGACATCTGGCTGCCTGGACAGTCACACAAAGTTCCTATGCGACATTAGGACATCGATCTTCGGCCTACAGGCCTAGAATATCTGGCAGACTTTTCAATGATGCAGGAAATTTGAAGGATCCTCCTGCCTTGTATTTGCAAAGTTCATCAGACACTTTCCTCTGTGTCCTGCAGGATATTTGACCGACTGTTCTGTGAAGCAGGAATCTTGAAGAACAGGCCTGCTTTGTCTTGACAAATTTCAACAGTCTTTTTCCTGTATTTCACTGGTTCAGTCTATACAACATAATGTCAGCAGTCAATAGCAGTTTCTTACCCAAATGTCTAGTCTTGCCATGTTGAAAGCAAACTCCATATGGAGTTTCCTCGATTCCCATAATCTTCTTATGAAGTAAATTGGTGCTGCCAGGAGCAAATGTGTCTCATTGTTATGAAAAACCTCAAGGTTATTAAAACATCTTAAATACCATATTTTGTAGGTCTTTAAAATGTTTGAAAATCATCTTTCTGTCTAAAATATAGCTGTTTAACCTTGAAAACCTAACTAATGTGTCTACAAGTTTGATTATTATAAATTAACTACTAACCTCATTTCTTAATTATACATTGCATTTTTATATGAGCTGGATAAACAAAACAACCCAAACAAGTGTAGAAACGTATATACAGTATAACAAAAAATAACTTTAAATTTGTATCAATATACCAAAATTCATACAATACAAAATATCTGAAATTAATAGCTTCTTTTATCCTATATTCCTGTATTCTTCTAAATGATAACAAACATCCATAACCCACCAAATAACCAAAAACTACCCACACTCCAACACTTGGGAATATGAGCGTTATTTTCTCTGGACTGCTTCCAGTTGTCTGTAGGTGAAGGCATCTTTGGGATCCCTGAGATAATTGAGATAAGGGCTAAGTCCTGGGCAGACCAGCTAGAGCCGTTGTTGATATATATCACCTGTCAAGACTCAGGAGGTCTCCCCCACCAAACCTGATCCATGTCAACCCTGAAGGAATTCACAGCCTCTTGTTTCCCGTGGAAATAAAAACAAAACCTCGTATTCAAAGTGACATTTTTTTACTTCTTTTTTAAAGGTAAGGTAGCCCTAAAGTATCTCGGTTGGTCCAGTTTAGCAGTCCAGTTCACAGTCCTATGGCTGTCAGCAGCTGTCATTGCCCATCAGCATTCAAAAAATTCAAGGTCAAAGCAGGAACGTGGAGGATCCAAACTTCCTGTATATTTTCCATCTCTATGTGGCTTATTTTTTTTTACATTACTTTACTTCTCTCTCTAAAGACTTTATTTTTCAAACTATTTCTTTCTTTCTGTGACTGTCAATACTCATATTCTTTCTTTCTCAAGGCTACGCACATCGTTAAACATACTAGAACCTGTTTAGAACTTTTTTTGTGTGTGTACCTCCTTTACTGTCTATCTCTAGTCTTTTTTGGCCACATGAGCCTTTAAAGTGCTAAGCAGCACAGCTAGGACCTCCACCATGGCTTTTGTGGTTACTTCTGCCTGCTTCTTGGGTTGTAAAAGGCAAAGCTGTCGGCCTGGTCAGAGGTGACAGAGAACTGTATTCAACCCCAAGATGGAATGCAGGGCCCTGCACTGTGGCAGCTTTTTACTTAGTTTTTGTTTGTTTCTACTTAACATGAAAAAAGACCATTTAAGTGCTCTGCTATACTGCAGAGACTCTTAAAGAGCCATGTCTTTTTTTTTTTAAGCTTTCTCAAGCCCTAGCTTGGTGGATATTTGAGCCTCACATTGGTACACCAAAATGTTGTTGGGTTTTTTTATTATTATTCTTTGGGGGCCCACCATCCAGTTCCCAAATAAATACATGGAGACTAATTCTTCCTTATGAATGCATAAGCTTAGTTTGTTTCTAGCCAGTTTTTAATTTAAATTATCCTGTCTACATTTTGTCTCTGGGCTTTTACCTTTATTCTCTGCCTTTCATTCCTTCTTACTTCATGACTGGCTGTGTGGCTGGCCCCTGGCATCCTCCTCTCCTCTTTTCTTTCTTTCTTTTTTTTGCACCTTCTCTCATTTTCTTCTCCTATTTATTCTCTCTACCTGGCAGCCCCACCTACCCTTCTCCTGCCTAGTTATCAGCACTTCGGCCTCTTATTGGACCAATCAGGTGTTTTAGACGGTCAAAGTAACACAGTTTTAGAGAGTTAAACAAATGCAACATAAAAGAATGCAGCACATCTTTGCATCATTAAACAGATATTCCACAGCATAAATGAATGTAACACATCTTAAGCTAACATTCCACAACAAGGGGCAGGCTTAGAGGTCTAAGATGTTCAAGCTATGCCCAGTGTGGCATCCTTTTCCTGCTGCCTGCAGATCTAGATGTGGAACTCTCAGCTACCTCTCTAGCACCACTACTGCCTGTGTGCTACCATGCTCCCTGCCATGATGATAATGGACTCAACGATAAGACAACTCCAACTAAATGTTATCTTTTATAAAAGTTGCTGTGGTCATAGTGTCTCTTCACAACATTACAACACTGGCTTAAGACAGTTATCTCTGATTAGTTTCATTCTGAGGCATATACCTTGTAAGGTACAGAAAAGCTCTTGAACTTCTGTGCCAGGAAAAAAATATTTTTTTTATTTTTTAATGTTTTCCTTTATTTTATTTTCTATGTATGAGTGTTTTGCCTGCCTGTATGACTGTGCTACATATGCATGTAATACCTACAGAGGTCAGGAGAGGGCATTGGGTCCCCTGGGTCTGACCTTACAGACTGTTGTGAACTGCCATGCGGGTGCCAGGAATCAAATCTAGCTCCTCTGGAAGAGTGCTCAGTGCTTTTAAGTGCTGAGTCATCTCTCTAGACCTGATTTTCATTTTAACTTATGTTATTGAATTATTATTTTATTTATTTTATTTCTGTATATTGTATGTATATTTGTGTCTGTATGTGGGTATGTATACATGCTGGAGCCCAGGGAAATCAGAGACTTGAGATCTTCAGAAGCTGGAGTTACAGGCTGTTGTGAGCAGTCCAACATGGGTACTAGGAACTGAATACGTGTCCCCTGGAAGAGCAGCAAGTGCTCTCAACCACTGAGCAATTTCTCCAGCTCCAGGAGAAATATGTTTAAATGTTCTTGCTTATGTTTGTTCTAATTACACATTTTTTGAAAAAGCCCAATTATCCATTGACAGAAGAAAGAATAAATCATTATTAATATTCATCCAGTGAAAATTAATGACCTGAAGTTAGGCATGTAAACTTAGACAACATTCACAATGTAATACTGTTAAAAATGCAAGCTGTAGACTATATGAACGTGTTTCTGGGAACTCCACAAACAAAACTCAGCACAATGCTATCTAGACCATGCTCCCCAATATAGGAACCACTAGTCATTTGAGGCTGCTAAGTACTTAAAATGTGGGTGGCCCATATTGTGATATTCTGTTCATGTTAAATATAGTCAAGGTTACAGAGAAAAAGATGAAAAATGCCTTACTAACCACTTTTCTATGGAGTTCATGACAACAGCAATGGATAGTTCCCAGAGCAGCAGTCAGTGAATATCTCTAAAGAGCTAGACAGTAAATATTTTAGGCTTTATGGACCATACTGTCTCCAAAGAAACTGTTCCACTCTATTATTGCAATGAGAAATTAGCCGTAGACTACATGCAGATTAATGGTAATAACTGTTCCAATAAAACTTAATCAAAACAAGTGATAGCCTAAATTTCATCCAAAGACTATAGAGTGCCAACTCCTTCTCTAAAGGAAGGAAAGTGTTCAAATTAAGCCCTGGAGAATACCAACCATGATGAAAGAAGTCATAAATAAGCAAGATTCAGGCACAGTCTTTCCCCCAGGATAGGCATCTTAGTTCAAGTAGCAGATATATGGAATTAAAATGTTTAAGTTAGCTATTCACATTTCAATATCAATGAGACATGTAGTGAATATGTTCTTGCTCAGTTACCTAATGACCATTCATTTTTCAAGTTGGAGTACCCAATATTCCATTAAGAAACATTTTCCCTCTATATATTGGAATACAGGTGGGAAATTACTTAATTATTTCATTTCCAGAATTCATGAAGGATGGGAGAGGAAGATGATGTGGCAGGAAGTGTAGGGGCTTCCTAGCTTCTCCCACTGGAGGAATGTGTCATCTTCTCAGTCTGCAATTTGTAAATACTCTTTACAGCAGAGAATGAACAGAATCAAACTCACTCCTCTGCAGTTCAGCAGAATATGGGAGAAAGAAATGAGTGACATCCAACCATGCACCAGAATCATCAAACTAAGAAATCCACAGGAAGCTGTGTAGGAAACAACAGCCCACAGAAGGCTTCCTGGAATGTGTTCAACAGAAGTTGGATGGAGCAGCCTCATTGGGGACCAACTGGCAATGGAATTTTATTCAGCCATAAAGGAAATTGATGGAATTGGAAAACATCATATTATAAGAAATAATCCAGACTCAGAAAAATAAATATTGCATATTTTCTCTCATATGAGGAATCTATACTAAAATACATGCAGAAAAGGGACTAGGTGGAAAAAAGGCAGGTTCTAAGTCAGGTAGACATGGGAACAAGAAAGGGTAATGAAAAAATAAGAAAAAAACACATTTTCTCTTACATGCTAATCTAGATTTTTATATTGTACTGGTTAACTTTAACTGCCAACTTGATATAATCTAGGATTATCAGGGAAGAAAATCTCTTGTGTTGCTTTTTGTCAGTATATTTTATCACAGTGACAGAAATAAAACGAGGATATAGAGAGATTATTTGGAAGGAGGAAGGGGAACAGCAAGAAAGGAAGATGGGGACAAGAGCATGACAGGGGGCTTACTGAGCAACGGGTAATGGTATACATGGATGAAAATGTTATAATAAAATTAGTTAAGAGTACTAAAAAATTTTCTTAATAAAAATAAATCAACAGATAATATAAATTTCCGAAATGATGGATGAAGAGATCGATCACTTCAACCAACTTTAATAAGATATAAAATTAGAAAACAGGATCTCAGAAGTGAGAAAAAATAAAATAGTATACCATTAAGACTGGCAAACTTTGACCCATGGGCAAAATCTGGTCCATTGGGTCCTCTTTTAGATTTTTTTGAAAAACAGACATAGCCATTTATTTGTGCAATACTTATTTGCTTCTTTCTCTCTACATGGCCGAGTAGATGTGATGGCTATTCTTGATTGTCAACTTGACTGCATCTGGAATTAATCAAAACCCCCAAATGAAGGGCATATCTGTGAGAGCTTGGTTAATCTGAAAGAGGAAGATATACTTCCATTCTTGACCTATGAAGTAGGAAGATACCTTTAATCCAGTTCTTGAGTTGGGAAGACACATCTTTAAATCCAGATCTTTTGAACTGGGAAAACCCAGCTCCAATATGGTCCTTGCCTTCTGCTGGAAGCCTATAGAAAGACATGGAAGAGGGAAGCTTTTGCTCTTTGCTGCTTGCCCTCACCTTGCTAGCAAGACCACTCCTTCACTGACACTGAAGCACACTTCTTTGGTATTCCAGTGTAACTGAAGACCAGCTGAGACATTCATTCAGTCTTGAGGACTGAGAAACTACTGGATTCTTGGCTATTCCATTCACAGTCAGCCACTGTGGATAGCAGGGCCTCAGACTGTAAGTCATTCTAATAAATACACTTTATATAGAGAGATTCAGTCTATAAATCCTGTTACTCTAGACAACCTTGACTACACAGTAGAGTAGCTAAAACAGAGACATACCAGCTCCCAAAACCTAAAATATTTATTATCTTCACAATAGGTTTACTAGCCCTTCACATAGGACTTTGAGAAGACTGTAAACAGGGGCTTCAAAGTTGGCTCAGTAGGTAAAGGCACTTGCCACCAAGCCCAGTGATGTGAATTTGAGGAAGAAGGGAACTGACTCCAACAAGGTATCCTCTAACCTTCGCATGCTCACCAGGGTGCAGGCAGCAATAAATAAACAAATAAAGAACTTCTGAAATTAAAAGAAAAAATAAAAGAATATAAACAGAATACTTGTAGAAAAGATGATAGGGGATCATGAAAAGGTGATGAGGTGTAAAAATACTGAAGTAGAATAATACATATATAAAAATGTCATTATATGAGGCAGGGCAATAGCACAAGCACAAGGAAACTCATGCAAACTCATAATGAGTAAACAAAATTGGTCAAGACAACCTGTCAGCAGACCAAAAGCACAGTAACTAATGACGCGTGCTCCTAGCCAATCACACACGCCAGCAGCAACCGCCAGTTTCAAAAGGACCAACCAGAAACGTTCCTGCAGCAGCTTACTTTCCCTAGCCCCATAAAAACCCCCAACCTTTTTAACAATAAAGAGCTTCTGTATTGGACTCTCTTGGAGTCTGGGTAGTTGCCTCCATGTCTTCCCCTGCTTCCCCTCCAGGAAACAAGAATTGCACAACAGGCAGCAGCAACAAGACCGCAAAAACTACAATTATAAAACTCAGCGTAGTACAAACTAACTAAAAAGTATAATTTCTTAACAAAAGAAAGAGAAATCAACTGGCAACATAAAACTTGGACATTGTGGAGAGGCTGGTGGCTTTTCCCCAACTTTACCTAGAGATGTAAAATGAGAAACTGAGATCTCAGGAAGCACCCCTATGAAGAAAAGCATGAAGGAAAGACAGCCCAACTCCGGACACACACTCAGCAGCATCTGAGACTGGACTGGTAGGCTACTGATCCTGATGGAAACATGAGGAGAACTAAACAACAGAACCCCACCTTAGATCAGGTCTCTTTCACAAAAGATCATGGGCAAATTGTAGGAGCTTCTTGTCCAGTCATCTTGGAGAAGTTCTGAGTTCCACTAAACCTTTTGCCATTTCATACAGCATAGCTTTTAAGAACAGAACCACCATTCGTTCCAGACAAGTATGCAGGTGGAAGCTGTGAACGCTACCTGTCTCTTTCACCACTGCGGGATGAGTTAGTTCATCAAATAAGAAAAACCAAGGCTGCATTCTCTGATGCTTGATCCATCTGACGAAGCCTTTGTTACATAAATTACTGAACATGATTAGCAGTCCCTGGGCCTCGAATTATAATTATAAGCCAATATCCTAAATGCTGATTGGATGTATGGACAGAAATAGGCATTCCCACAACAGATATGCACATATTCACTTACAAACCCATCACAAATCTAGATGGAGCTCAACTCTGATGCTCAGAGATTTTTCCAGGGAAGAAGGTAAGGAACTGGGGAATACTAGGCAAAATATAAACCTGGATTGAACCGCTTCAAGGTGTGAACAAGAATAAAAAGAATAAATTGCTGAGTAGAGTGACAGAATGGGCTTGAGTATCGGTCATATGGGAAGGTAGGTAAGCTGAAAAGGATACGGAGATCCCAATGGGGGAGGGAGCCAGCATCAAGTGAAGAGAGCTCACTAAAGGCAGAACAAAAAAGAAACCAGTTCCCATAGTTTATAAATCCAGTAGAAGAGGCCTGACACATCCCTGAACTCACAAAGACTGTGGCAGTATGCACCAGGCCAGAAAAGGTTCAAGACAGACAGGCTCTCAGCACCGAGAGGGATCAGAAGTAGACTCCTTGGGGGCTGGGTGTCTCCGAAACAACCATGGCCATCAAAGTAACAATCCATGAGAGGCAAGAAGGTAGTTCAATTCAACACAACTCAGTAGCTGGCATTGGTTCAAACTTGGGGAGACAGACCCCAAGTAGTTTATTTTAGACATATTTAAGCACAGCACGATTTGGTTAAAACTTTCTTGGTGATAGTTAATCCCGTGTGCACAATAAAGCTTAAGTAAGACATGACTACATTAAAACTCTTTGTAAAGTATGTGTTACATCTTCCATAAAGATAGGTTCTATATAGATTGACAATCTCATAATAAGGATCTGGCAGAAGATCCAGTGTGATCTTGGCAACACAGCACAAAGGTCACTAGGCTATTAACCACATCTGTTCTCATCCTTCTGGGCAGATAACAGGTTATACATCCCTTCCTTTAAATGGATAAGCATGTGTGTTTAATATTTCCTGGTTCCCTTAGTGCTTTCCTTTGTGCACAAGGACCTCCATGCCTCCCATATAACCCCAGCACATTGGAAGTGGAGTCGCAAGGACCAGGAGTTCAAGATCATCTTTGGTTACATGCAAAGTTGAGGTCAGTCTGTGCTACTTGAGATCTTGTCTCAAAAAGCAATATGATAGTAGTAGTAATATAATCTGGAGATAAAGAAAAGTGAAAGGAATACAAGAAAGTAACACGTTTTTTAAGTTCTTCATTTTGAACCACTTATCTACCCCAAGATCCTAAAAAAAGTAGAACGTGAGGTTACATTTAGTAAGTCTGAAGAACCATGATTTGAGAGGTGCTAAAAGCATAAACAAGCCAGAGGGTCCTCATTCTTAAGAGGGTAAAAGAGTGCTCCATCTCCATATCTTAATGAGCAATTTGTAGAACAAGGTCCTATAGTAGGTTATTGAAAGAACTATTTATGAAGACTGAAAGACTGAAGTGGTGTTCATGAGAATTGAGAATTCATTTGGGATGTGTAACATCTGGCCATTTGATTTGCATTACTGGCAGAGACATCGTAGTGGGATATCTAAGAATGTGGTAGCCAGCAAGAAACTGAAATTAACAAGTCATTAACAAAGCCCATAAAGATGTCCTTAGGGACAGACTGGGTGAGTTGAGTTGAATTGTAGTGATTGAACAGCCTTACCTCCTAAGATCTCATTGCTAAATCAAGCAAACCTGGACAAAAGTCCTAGTGGCTTCCCAAAGGTTATTCAATATATTGATCATAGATTTAGAAGGGATAATTGATATTTAGCTCATCAAATATGGATGGAATAGGTAAATTAAGTAACACACAAAGGAGTCATAATCTTTTATAGATCCAAAGAAGCTTCAAGTAGAGTTTCAGTTATTTCATTGCACTATCACTACTCATTAATTTTTGCATTCTTCCTACTGAAAGAGTCCATCTTAGTTCACGGCACTAAGTTCTCAATGAATGGCTCATGAGTGGACAAGCTAGTGAATTAGCAAAGAAATTAAGGATAAACCAGACTTGAAAAGGGTGAGGTTAGTAATGGAAACTGAGTTAACTGCCAAAATATGACCCTCTCTTCTTGTATCTAAATGGAGCTGTGCCTAGACACATAGATGTTCAGCTATGTTTCCCACCCTCCTTTGTAGATAGGAATGGTCATGTGACTGAATTCTCACTCACTAAATGTTGACACACATGATGGATTTTACTTTGAGGTTGCAAGATATCTAGACCACTTCCAATGTATAGCTCAATCTTTCTCCCAGGGAATTATCTTCATCTGCATCCTTGATTCTGGACCACTGGCAAATTTGCACCAGTTCCAGACAGTGTAGAAAAAGAAAGAGAGTACATAAGAGCCATTGAGATATCTCTGATAACTTGGAATAGTCTTATCAAAATGCTTTTATGAAATATGATCCACTTTGTGGGGGGGGTTAATTATACTTTGCTTAGTTTTCATTTTATCATGAGGTTTGTGCTGGTTAGTTCCTAGGAAAAGAGAATCTCAACTGAAATGAATGCTTCAATCAGATTGGCCTGTAGGCTTATCTGTGGGACCTTTTCTTGACTAATGCTTGATGTAAAAAGACTCAGCCCACTGTGGGTGGTACCACCCCTAGGCAGGTAGTCCTGTTATATGAGAAAGCATACTGAGAAGCCATGAGGAGCAAGCCAGTAAGCATCATTTCTCTGTGGTTCCCACCACAGCTCACTGGTGCAGGAGAATTGTCTGTATTCTATCAATCATGTTTTAAATATACTCTGATTGGCCAGGCAGAAAGTATAGGCGGGTCAACCAGACAGGAAGTAGAGGCGGGGCGATGAGAACAGGAGAATTCTGGGAAGAAGGAAGCCCATTTCTCCCACTCCTGCCCAGATCACCGAAGAAGCATGATGTGACCTGCCCTGCTGAAAAAGGTACTAAACCATGTGGCTAACATAGATAAGAATAATGGGTTACTATAAGCTACAAGAGCTAATGGGCCAATCATTTTACAATTTATGGAGACCTCTGTGTGGTTTTCTTTGGGACTTGCCAGCTGTGGAAACTGGGCAGGACAGAAACCTCAACAAACAGGCCCTCATGGTACAGCTCACACTTGAGTGCCTGCCCTGACTTCCCTCAATGGTGGAGAGTGATGTGAAAGTATAAACCAAATAAACCGTTTCTTCCCCAGTTGCTTTTGATTACTATTTTTTTAATCACAGCAACAAGGTTCAAGATGAAGTTTCTCAGCCAAAAAGCAATGAACCAGAGACAAATGGCATGGAGTAGCTTATGCAAGAAAAACCCAGTGGCTACATACATTCAGAATAGGGCAAACTAGTTTAACAGCCCCACATGTCAAAGAGTTTAGATTGACTAGAAGATGAACATAATTCAATAGTGTATAGCTGGCTGGGGGGCAGTGACCACAGCAAGAGCAGGAATGGTGGGTCTGAAGCTTTTCTGTCCTAGTCAGACCATGACTGGTGACTTTCATTTCACACTACAAATACATGCATCTTCCATGGGATTTCTAACATGACATTGCTTCTGAGAATTTGATTATACCTAGTAGTCCATAGATTCTAATAAATTCAGTTTGCATTGCTTTTTTCCCAGGTTTTTTTTTATTTGGGGGCTTGCCTATAATTCTCATGTGGATTGCATGCAGGTCAGGCAATCTAGGTGCCTCTAACCAAGTGTAATCAGAGAAGATAAATCAGGATGGTGAGCAAATAGAATATTCTATCCCAGAAGGAGTATTTGTTGAACTCAGTGGGAAGAGAATAGCTTACAAGATGAAGACAAACCTTGGAAGACAAAATAGTAGATGGCTTTGAATATTTGTGCTTGCCTCATGAGGAAGAAGAATGGGATATATTTTAAATAGGTCTGAAAGTCCTGCATTTAAAATAGCATAGGAAAAACAGCAGTGCTTGACATAACCTCAGTGAATAAACATCTAGATTTTAGAAAGTAAGAACAAAAGATGCTTGTTTTTTGATTTACAGAGGAATTCTTCCCTGTAGAAAAAGATTCGCCTCGTGGTTAGTTTAACAGTAATTCACTCTATGCATTTAATATTTTTGACTTGTAAAATAAGCTGGCAGGGCTACACTGAATCACAATCAGCAAGAATAATATGAGTTGAGTTTAATAAAGAAACTATTGAGAAAAATAAGGGCGGCCACAGGGAAATTACAAAGCACAGCTAGTAGCAACAAGGAAGTGAAGGGCCAGGGAGAAGGGGCTATTGGAACCTGCAGACTTGGAGGGCTAAGAGCAGAATGAAATGCACTGTGCAGTTTAGAGCAGCCTTACTGGAAGAAGCTGGAGGCTAATAATCTTCTGGGATCAGCACTTGCTTCTCTTTGGCTGAGCCCAACTTAGAACCAGAAGGCAGGAAGTACCATCAATGAATCTGGCAGGTCAGCTCTTTTGCCTTAAAGCAGAGTAGAAGGGTAGGAGAGTCACCTCTGAAAAGAAACAGAAGCCACCACAGAACTGTAGGATGAATCTGTGCTTTCTACATTGTGTGTCAACCATCCTGACCATACACCATTGCATTCTGTTAGGCTGAGTGACACTAAAAAAACACATAGGGGCTGGAAAGATTCCCAACACCAAGGTCAGATGCCTCATGGCCACCTTTAACTCCAGCTCCAGGGAATCCAGTGTCTACGGCCTCTTAAGGGTACCTCATGTACACATACCTACATGCACACATACACACACATGCATAATTTAAAAATATAAAAATAAATTCTCTAAAAGGAAAAACAAAATCTCAGTGCACATTCTAAATCAAGGGATTTGAAGTACTTTAAAGTATAAATAAACAAATAAACAAACAAATGGACAAATAGCTTATCATACTGAGATTGAGGCTGGTGATTTTTCAGTTCCTTCCACATATATGAACGAAAGAGCCCTTCGATTTTCTACACATTTTTCAGAGCATATGGTATGCTTCTACTCTGCAGTAAACCTTTTTAAACTAAGAGGAAAGCAAGCCTTGCTTCTGAAAGAATGCCTACAACAGGAAGATGCAAGCCTTACTGTTCTTAAGTTTTCTGTCCTGCCCAGTTCCCACAGTCATTAAGTCCCAAAGAAATCACACAGAGGTATACATTAACTATAAACTGATTGGCTTAGTAGCTCAGACTTCTTATTAACTCTTATAACTTATATTGACCAATTATTCTTATCTATGCTAGCTATGTGGCTCGGTACCTTATTCAGCGAGGCAGTCACATCTTGCTTCTTCTGTGGCTGGGGTCACAACTGCAGAGGAAAGGGCTTCCTTCTTCCCTGAATTCTCCTGTTCTCATTGACCCACCTCTACTTCCTGTCTGGTTGTCCCACCTATACTTCCTGCCTGGCTACTGGCCAATCAGCATTTATTTAAAATATAATTGACAGAATACAGACCATTGCCCCACACCACCTTACTTTATAGATCAGAATTATACAAATAAATTTTGAGCTATGAGGAAGAAAAAGATCAGTTAGAGTAGTACTGTCAAGCCTAGGCATCATGTTTGGACTTTGAATTAGACAAATATTCCTCCGCCATCCTCATGTACACAAAAAGAAAAACACATCTTGCTGGTGATTTCTATTTCTGCATGACTCCTCTCTGTCAGTATTCATACTTGGCAACAGGGCATGACTTTTCAAGAAAGACTCTGGGTACCCTCCCACATTTTCTGCTGCAACCACTCCTGCCCACAGAGCAGCACTACTCCTTTTTGAGGCATTCCTCACTTTGTATGGTAATTCTTTAACATGTCTGACTCCCTTGTCTGACAGGAGTCCCTGAGAAGAAGGATTATGCTTTATTCATCTTTGTAGTCTCAGGAGCACCCTTTCCCAGAGAACACACCCCGTGAGCACTTGTCAAATAAATTAATAATAAAGCAACCCTGCCTTCTGTCTTTTTTCCCTGAGGGAATTCTCATCGCCCCTCCTGCGCATCCTCAAGAGTGAAGCTAATGAGTATAGAATTCTCAAAGAACAGATTAATAAATAATTAAAAAGAAAGAGGGTGAAGCAAATAGTTAAAGTCTGAGGAGGTTTGAATTTTTTCTGTTTTATTTTTTAAGCTTTGGTATACAGAGTTTGCAAATAAAAAAGCACCGTGCACCAAAATAAACCAGACCCAAAGTCTATATATCTCAGTGAGCTTCTAGACAGATCGCAGATATAATGGGCACAAGTCATGAAAGAGGACATGAGCTAATAGTTTTACTACTTCTAATTCTATCATGGATTTTTCCGGTTATGTGTGTGTGTGTGCATGTGTGCCTACGTGTGTGTATGCATGCATGTGTGTGTGTGTTCAATAATAAAACTGTAAAATCCATTGTGAAGCTTCACAATGGCTATTCTCAATGTATTTCATTTTCTTTTTATCTTATTTGATTTTACTTGAGACAGGGTATCACATATCCTAGGCTGACCTCAAATTTACTATATAACCATGGATGAGTTTGAACTCTTAAACCTCCTGCCTCCATATCACAAGTACTAGGATTATAGGAATGTAACACCACAAACACTCTGGCCTGGGCTTTCTTTTTAAGTATTTGATTTTTGGTTTTATTTTTTCAGTACTTTTTTATAGTTTTGGTATTCTGATGCTTTCATTGTCTTCGTTTAAATTTTTTGTTTTTTTGGTTGGTTGGTTGGTTGTTTTGTTGAGACAAGGTCTCATATAGCCCAGGCTGGCCTTGAACTTGGTATAGAGCAAAAGATGACCTCAGGATTCTGATCCTCCTGCTTCTATCTCCCAAGTGCTGGAACTATAAAAGTGCTACATCATGCCCTTCTCAGTATCTTTTCTTTTCATTTGCATATGCGATACAAGTAATTGTAACATGTATTCAATTAAATCACCTAGACCTTGGGCCACTACACAGGCAATAACTATTTTAGGTTTTACAGAACATATGCTAGAATAGGCACAGAATGCAATGGATTCTGCATCTTGTTGAAAGCAAAGTCAAAATAAGCACAGCCGATATATAAACATGTGGAGAATGATTTTATTACCTGGAGCAGGCAAGGAGAGCAGGGGAGTCATTTTCAAAGCAATGCCCTCTTGTACAAAGAAGGCACAGAGGTTTTTATTCGGGGAGCCTATACATATTCATAGAGGGGCTGGCCCATTCCTAAGCAACTTCAGTCCAAGGTCATGGACATTAAAGTGATGGACAGAAATGCTACTGGGCATGCTCAATTTACACAGTAGGTTTTAACTGAAAACAAAGGAAAGAAGGCTTTGAAGGTGCATTAACAACAGAGTTTGTACCAGAAGGTTCCTGCCTAAATTTGTGGCTAAGGAAATGGATCACACAAACCAGAAATTTAAGTGTGTAATGCTGCTGGTGCGTATTAAGCAGTGAGGGAGTGCGTCAGTTAAGTCTCAATTCAGAAAATGCACTTAATTGGATTAGAAAAAAAACCTCTTTTTGATGTAATGCTCTATGGTGAATGGTAGCGAATAGGAAGGCACTGGAGCTGGCTTTGTGCCTTTTCCGTGGTGGAGGTGGTGCTGGGAGGAAGAAGGGAAATGACCGTGGTGGGAGGGAGCTGGAGACAACAGGGCAATTCAATTTTATCTACAAGAAACATTAAAGAACATATGCAAATTATTTCTATTTCTTGATTCCAAATGGCTTGTGCATGGGGTGCATACCTGTAATGCCAGCAGTCACTCAGGACAAACAGGAGTTCAAGGTCCTTTAGAGTCAAACAGCAGGTTCAAGGCCAGCCTGGTCTCCATGAGACCCTCCAGTAAATTTTTAAAGGACCATTCTTGTTGACTAATATTGAACTGGTCGTAAAGAAGCAGGAGATCACCTTTTCCTCCTGCCTTCGTACTTAACCTCACAACAGGTATTTTTGCACCTTGGGTTAGGATGGACAACACTTATTCCCAGGAACATTGTCAACTAGCAAACATTAACCATCTACATGGTCATCCTATGACATACATTGCCACATCCTCGTCTCTCTTTCCCATGCTTCTCAGCCTAGCTTACCAGCAGTTCTTATACCTGGATATAAATCAGGCTTTGTTTGAACACAGGGTCCTGGCCCCTCTCAACACTGTTTCTGATCAGTGGGTCTGTAGTCTGGTCCAAGAACCCCCATTTCTTCCTTTAATATTTTTATTAGCATATAGTAACTATACATTATAATAGGTTTTGCCATGACATTTTCATAACAGTATATCGTGTATTTCAGTTATATTCACCCCATCATCCCCCTCTCTCATCCCTCTCCATTGATCCACTCCCTTTTCAAAACTAGTACCTCTTCTGCTTTCCCATCTTTATTTTGTAGGTATGTGTCCAGGTGAGTTGCATTAGGGTTGCTTAAAGGAGCCCGGGGGTGGGGTGAGTCAAAAGAACATGGGCTCCTTCTCAGGGGCTCCAGCACCGAAGAAAATGTTTCTCCCGCTGTTGTCATCAACTACTGATGGCATATAAATCCTCAAGGATGGGTAGGGCCACATGCGCCCCTCCCCACTATGACAGGATGTTGACAGGCCTAGTCTTCAAAGGTCTTAATCACAACTGCTATGAGTGTGAGCTCAAGAATATAACATCCATGATGTGGCCAGAAGGCAGCAATTCACAGACTTCCTCCCCAGCCTCCAGGTTTTATGTCCTTCCCACCTCTTTTCTTCATTGATGTTCCCTGAGCCTTGGAGGGTCTGAAATAGGTGTCCCTTAGGGCTGAGCATTCAAAACCTAATTATTCACATCACTTTGACCAGTTCAGGGTCTCAACCTAAAGGAATCTGTATTTCTTGTTTTTGTTTTGTTTTGTTTTTTTCGAGACAAGGTTTCTCTGTGGTTTTGGAGCCTGTCCTGGAACTAGCTCTTGTAGACCAGCCTGGAGGAATCTGTATTTCTAACCAATTCTCTGACGATACTGATGTTGCTGGTCTGGGAACCTCCCTTTAAGAATCCCTGACCCAATGAAAAATGAAAGGAACACCTTATTTGAAACCAAGGCTGATTTGAATGTGGGCATTTCATAACTTATGAAATCTTAGATCAATATAATCCCTCCTCCTTTTTTTTCAGACAGGCTCTCACTGTGTAGCCAGGCTTGTTGGAACTAGTGCTATCCCCCTGCCTCTGCTTCCCAAGTACTAAGATCACAGGCAGGAGCCACCACTTCCTGTGGTAGAAGGCCCTTATATAATCATTTTAAGAAGAGAAAATGGTGTTAATTTGTCAGAATGTTAACTTATTTGTCCAAATAGACCTAAGGAAAAGAAAAGGCCCATTAGGTTTAAGAACTGATCAAGTATTGAGACCTGTAAGATAGTTCAGTGGGTAAGTACATTTGATGCCAAGCCTGAACACCTGAGTTCAATCCCCAAATGCCACATGATAGACAGAGAAAACTGACCCCTGTGCAGTGTTCTCTGGCTTTCACATGCACACAGAGCATTCACAAACACACACACACACACACACACACACACACACACACAGAGAGAGAGAGAGAGAGACAGAGAGACAGAGAGACAGAGAGAGAGAGACAGAGAGAAACTAAATGAATGAATGAATGTAATAAAAAAATTAAAAGAAAAAGAATATCAAATATTAGTTGACTACTTGATATTCTTAAAACCAAATTGTATGCAAACACCATAAGGAAACCTGCTACTTGTTAATTTTTTTAAATAAAAGACAATACCAAGTATTGTGTTTATGGCAAGTGCAAAATATTCCTAGAAAGATGCATGTAGCATGCAATATAGTCCATAAAACAATGGCCCATATCCTGGCCATCTGTTTTAGAAGCAAATATAGAAATCCCTAATTTCTTCCCTTGTGCCTCAGAGTCCTGTTATCTACTACTTACTGTCTCTATTCCCACCACAACCCATCTGATTCTCCCTACATTTTCCCTACACACCTGTCACCCAAAGGTATCCTTCCAACTCTCATCTGCCAACACTTCCAGATGTGTTTATTTTATACTTTGCCCCTAGTTTCCCCAAACCCTGCATCATTATTTAAATTATTGCCATACGCAGATTTTGATAGTGCTCTCCAAAAAAAAAGAGGCATCCTGCTCTTACAGACATCTCACAAGGTCCCATTTCTCAGTTTATATTTTACTGAGTTTGATTTTCAAAAGCCTTAGATGGATAAACCTTCTTCAGAAAGTTATCATTTGGATTTTCCCCGCAACCCAACAGTGTGCTTTGAAGATGTTCTATAAGAAAAACCTGGGACTGGAGAGATGGCTCAGCAGGCAAAGGCACTTTCTGTGCAAGCGTTATGACCTTTAGATTGAATTTATTCAATTCCCAGAACCCAGAAGGTGGAAGAACTGAGTTCACAGAGTTGCCCTCTGATCTCCACAAGGTATCGTGCCATGCATGCATGCACACACACACACCATACACAGATACAAGAATAATAAATAAAACATTTTTTAAAAAAAATAAGCTCTAAATGCCACAACCATTTATTTGCCTTTTAAAGTGTCATCTTTATCAATTTAATTTATCAATTTTTTCCCAAGGCTCACCACGGGATGCAAAAGCAAAAATGCTATTGTTGAAAAGGAGCTGTGGCTACTTCCTGCCCCCACCAGACCCCTTCATAGTATTTAAAGCAACCAGAGCTCCTGACAACTGAGGCAAGAACAATGAGGGAGAAATCTAGAAAATCTATGATAATTTTCAAAGGTTGCACAGCTTCAACAAAATACAACTCCACCAGGAAGTATTTTTGTCAGTGTCTTATTTTGTTTAGAGGATTGAGTGTGGTTTGTATGTGAGGGAGGAGAGGGAGAGAAAGAGACATAAATACAGTAACAATCCAGCATAATCTCAATTGCCTGGAAGGTGTTGTAACTAATGCAGTGTTCTATTCCAAGAAAGACTTAAGCAGGATATTTTTTTCCTTCCTATATGTTCAATGTTATTGCTGGCACATGTTTGAAGTGCATCTCAGAGACGGGCTTGTTCATCTTGATTCTGACTTGCCTCTGTGCCTTCGTCCATTACAGAGAGAGCAACCAGCTGTTTTTCAGACTTTTTTTCTGCTATGGCTGTAAGTAAAATTCACATTCTATATATAACAGGCATATTCATTTAACACTTGGCAAGAGAAATGACTCCTGAACTTGCCTAAAGATGAGATGGTCCTTCAGGGTTCCTCCTTCATGAAAGAGTCTGCCAGACATTCTGCAGGATGCAGAAGAAAGTGACTGACAAACTGCCAATATAGGTGGAACTGTTTTTGAAATTTCCTGCTTCATGAAAAAGTCTGCTGGATACTATGGGCCTATAGGTTGAAGATGTGTGCTTATAGAAATGTTATAGAAAAACTTTGGGTGACTCCAGGTAATGAGATGTCTCTGTCAATTCTAGAGTTTTGGAAATTGCTTACAATGCCCTTCCTGTTAACTTAGGTAATATCATATCCTTCTGGGGTCTGTGATGGAGTTGAAGAATAGATATAGTTAGATATGTCCTTAGTTATGATAAAAGATAAGGTAGATATAAATATTGTAACTGTAATTCTTGCTTGATACCTATTTTATCATATGTAATTTTACTATGGTAAAGTTAAAACCTTTTTTTTTTCATTTAAACAGGAAAGGGGAAATGGTGTGGGAAGTTCTTCTGTATATGTGTTGCTTTTATTAGTTAGTGAGTAAAGAAGCTGTTTTGGCCAGTGGCTTGGCAAAATAGAGCTAGGTAAGGAAAACTAAACTGAATGCTGGAAGAAAGAATGCAGAGTCAGAGAGAAGCCATGCAGCTCCACAGGAAAGAGATGCCAGAAATTTACTGGGTAAGCCATAGCCTCTTGGTGATACACAGATTAATGGAGATGGGTTAATTTAAGATATGAGTTAGCCAGAAATATACCTAAGCTATTGGCCAAACAGTATTCCAAATAATATGGTTTCTGTGATTGTTTCAGGGCTGAGCATCTGGGAACAAACTAGCAGCCTTGAGCCAACAGATACATTTGCACATGTGTGTCCATTTCATTATTCACAGTAGCTAAGAGGTGAAAGCAAACTAAATATCCACCAGCAGATAAATGGATAAGAAAAATGCAGTATAATCATAGAATATTCTCTTTTTTAAAATATTTATTTCATATGTGTATGTGTTTGTGTGTCTGTGTCTCTGTGTGTGTGTTTGTGTGCCAGAATGTATTGCACCATGTGTATACAGGTACTTGCAGAATCCAGAAGAGGGCAACGGAACCCTTGGACCTGGAGTAAGCCACCACACCCAGTATGAGTGTTGAGAAGTAAACCCTGGTCCTCTTTGAGAGCAGAAAGTGCTATTAGCATTTGATCCATCTCTCCAGCCCCACAATAGAATATTCTTTAGCCTTTAGAATAAAACAAACATTTGTCATATGTGCAAACATGGATAAATTATAAGGATACTGCATTAGGTGTAATAGTCCAACCACAAACAGAAATGTTTCAGAGTTCTATTTATATCAGGTATTTATCATAATCTAACTTTATTAGTTAGGGTTCTTAAGAGAAATAGAAACTTATAGAATGAATCTATATATAGAAATTTCAGTTATTATAATGGCTTACAGGCTGTGGTCCAGCTAATCCAACAATGACTAGCTGTAAACAGAAGTCAAAGAATCCAATAGTTCAGTCCATGAGGCTAGATGTCTTAGCCGGACTTCACTACATGCCAGAATCTCGAAGAAGAAAGTTCTAATGCCAGTGAAGGATTGGACATGCTAGCAAGAGCAAAAGCAAGCAGGCATGTTTTCCATGTCATTTATATAGGTTGCTAGCAGGTATGCCAAATTAAAGGTGGATCTTCCCACCTCAAAGATCTCAATTAGAAGTGGACCTACCCACTTCAAATGATTTAAGTAAGAAAAAATTCCCTCCAAGGTGTGCACAATCATTTGTGTTTTAGTTAATTCCAGATGTAGTCAAGTTGGCAATCAAGAAACAGAAAGTAAAAACAGGTAGAGTACAAAGAGTTTCCAACATAAGCATGCAAATGTTCTAGAGTTTTGCTGCATTACTGTATTACTGGAATATAGTTAACCATACTGTACTGTTGATGGAAGCTTCTGTCCTGCCTGGTCCCATAGCCATTCAGTCCCAAAGAAACATAGAGAGTCTTATATTAACTATAAACTGTTTGGCCTATTTGCTTAGTCTTTTTTATTGACTAGCTCTTACAACTTAAATTAACCCATAATTCTTATCTATGTTTAGCCATGTGGCATGGTACCTTTTCTCAGTGCAACATTTTCATCTTGCTTCCTCTTCATCTGGGTGGCCACTACAGACTGAGCCTTTCCTCTTCCCAGAATTCTCCTAGTCTAGTCATCCCGCTTATACTTCCTGCCTGGTTACCAGCCAACCAGCATTTTATTAAACCAATACAAGTGACAAATCTTTACAGGGTACAGGAGCATTATCCCACAGTACTTTACATTGAATGTTTTAAGAGAGTCAATTTATGTATGCTGGTATGCTGTACCATGAGAGTTAGCTTATATTTCTTACCATGATAAAAAAAAGTCCGTATCAAACAATAGTGAGGCTACACTTAACAGTATTTCTAAGGAACAATTCTGTTAAAATAATATACAGGACTTGGGGTACATCCCAGTGACTGAATGTTTGCCTAATATCCCCAAGACACTGACCGTGATCCCAGAAGTGTGGGAAAATATGCAAGCAAGTGTTCTCATAAAAATAATTCATATTTAACATTGTGGGACTAGAGAGATAGTTTGGCAATTAAGAGTACAAACTTCTCTTCCAGAGAACCCAAGGTCAGTTCCCAGTACCCCTGTCAAGCTGCCTATAACTCCAACTTCAGAGGACCCTCTTCTGGCCCCAGAGGGTGCCTATGTGCACAGGCACAAACCCACACAGAGATACAAAACTAGAAATAAAACAAATCTTAAAAATACTTAATGTGTTTTAGTTCTGACTATTGCAATAAGATAAATTAGAAATAATCATAAAAATATTATTACAAGATGGTAATATTACAAATATATGAAACAAGATAAAAATCGATCAAAAAATCTTTAAAATGTTTTTTAGCTCACCAGCTGCAAATGTGATAAATATACATAAAATACTAATCTTCCTCACAAAAGTAACCACATAGAATAGATACTTCAAAAACAGATTGCATTGCCAAGAACAAGAGATATAAAATACCCATTTAATAAATATACTGACCCTCAATGGTAAGTCCTTGCTATTTCATCTAAGCATGCCATGTTCCCAGAATTAAACAGAGCAGTAAATGGGGACTGGCCTAATATTTGAGGGGTTTTAACATTCTGCTTCTTCATGTATATGCCATGTGACCTCATTCATAGCATCCTTCTCCCAAGTATGTTGCTAAGTGGCAACTCAAGCTCCATAAGGAGAATATAAAGAAAAAAATAAAAAATCCAGGGCATTGATGAAAGGATCTTAACCAAAATAGAAATAATAAAAAATAAAGATTTTTGGGGTATCTGGCCCTTGAAAAGATTTGATAGCATAACACGATTTTAAATTTAGCAAAATCCTTTCTGGTCCTGGCTAAGTAACTTTCTCCCTCTTGTTTATTCGTATTTCACAAGTGTTTCACAGCCAATCTTTAGAGGAAGGGCTTGCCAATACTGACTACTCAAGTCCAAAATGGCCTCCTAAATGAATTTATCTCTGGCATTGTGTGGCCCATTCATTCCATCACGTCTTACAGTTCCTCTTTTACTGAAAAGGAAAGGCATCTCTTTATGAATGAGCTACCCTCTGGGAAAGAGAGAAAACAAAGGAGATGGTTTGCTTTCCTGCAGAAGGAAGCCTGCAATGTCCTCCTCTGCCCTTGTCAACCCTATCCGAAGCCATAATATTACCCTCTAAATAAGCACAGTTGGCCAGATGTACTACGACACAGGAAAAGGAGATGTTGCTCAAAAATAGTCATTTCATCAAAAATCTATTATCTTAATGCAGAGGTAAATCAAACACATCAAGCGCATTTCACACGAAGAAAGATTTGCCTAAATGGAACCTGGAATCAGCTGTAAAATGAAAAGTCAAAACGTCAGTAGCTAAGTCTCTGAGATGCTAGTTTTGCATCTTCTTAAAATGGGAAAACCTCACAAATAAAAGACAGTTCTCTGTAGTTATTTTCTTTCTTTATTTTTTTTTCTTTGCAAGACAGGGTTTCTCTGTATAGCTTTGGAGCCTGTCCTGGAACTAGCTCTCGTAGACTAGGCTGCCCTCGAACTCACAGAGATCCACCTGTGATGGAGGAAGGTCATTGGCTAATAAAGGAACTGCCTTGGCCCATTTTATTGGTTAGAACATAGGTAGGTGGAGTAAACAGAACAGAATGCTGGGAGGAAGAGGAAGTGAGCTCAAACTCCACAGCTCTCCTCTCGGGAGCAGACGCCTCAGAGAGACGCCATGCTCCCCGCTCCCGGGAAGATGCACGCAATGAAGCTCCGACCCAGGATGGACGTAGGCTAGAATCTTCCCAGTAAGACCGGTGCTACACAGATGATAAGAAATGGGTTAGTCCAGGTGTGAGAGTTAGCCTAGAAGAGGCTAGATGGAAATGGGCCAAGCAGTGTTTAAATGAATACAGTTTGTGAGTTGTTATTTCAGGCATAAGCTAGCCAAGCAGGCGGCTGGGGTGCTGGGAACGCAGCCCCGCCACTCTTATTTCAACAGATGGCGCCCAGATGTGTGGGTAACTGAGTCCACAGAAAGCCTGAGAAAGCTTGGAAAAGAATAGAGTAAAGCATGTTTCTTGTGGCAAATTCTTGGGTCTGCTCTGCTTGCTAGAGGCAAGCAAGCGCTCTCATCTAAGAGAGGCTTCCTGACTCAGCTTTAGCTGCAAAACCCTGCAGCTCATTAAGAGGTCCTGCCACGAAACACTTAAACAGTGTTGACGAAAAGCTGAACACATGCTTTTTGGTTTTTCAGCCGTAGCAGGAAAAAAGCTGCGCCGTTTAAAAATGCCAGCTTTCTGGGCTGTCCTGCCAGGGCAAACTCTGACTATTTTACACAGGCAGTTCGTGCGGTTTGCAAGCACAGGCTGCTGAAGCTCGCTTGCTGGCAGGGACCTTGAAATGCCATAGAGTTGTGGCAGTAAACATGGCTACAGCCAGTACCTCAGCCATGAGGCTGGAAAGCTAAGGAATGGGCTACATCTAGCCGGCAAAGCCACACCTTTAATCCTACTGATATTGCTTGCTAAATTAAGGACTCATGTGGTCAAAATAGAGAGATATACAGTAAAGAGAGATTCAAAGACAAAAAAATTTTTAAATGGTTTACAGTGTGTTAAAAATATATGCAAGCTAAAAGTTGAAGTTCTTAAAGTAAAAAAAAGGAAGAGAGTTGTTGTGTGTGGTAGTACACACCTTTAATCCCAACACTTGGGAGGCAGAGGGAGATTGACCTCTGTGACTTCAAGGTGTGGTAGCACACGCCTTTAATCCCAGTGCCTAGAAGGCAGAGACAAACAGATCTCTGTGAATTCAAGGTGTAGTAGCGTACACCTTTGATCCCAATGCCTGTGAGGCAGAGACAGGCAGATCTCTGAGAGTTCAAGGACAGCCTGGTCTACAGAGTTACTTCAGGTCAAAGATACAGAGAACCTGTCTCAAAAAGCAAAAAGTTAAAAGTAAAAATAAATGAAATAGAGGTTAAAACAAAGCTGTACAAAGATGGAAAATAGACAGAGAATTTTGATACTGTATGCTATTATGCTCTCTTTGAATTGTTTGAATGCTGAGGAAGGAGCAACAGATGCCAAAAGATATTTGTTTATAAATGCTGCTGAACTAATCCAACATAGATATTTTGAAAATGCCTTGAATTTGAAATTTGGATCTAAGGACATGATGCTTTGGAAAGGAGTTTCTTATTTTGTTTTCACAGAGGACCAGACCCTGTGGATTTCTTCTATTCCAATTTGGTATGATAGACCACGCCCTCCTGAAAGGTTGGTGTGAACACCTTCAGAAAATTGCTTTGCTCAACTGCCAACTGAGATGAAACTAGCACACAGGTTATACCATGAAAGACCTAATTAACGATGCCCCCATTCAGCAGGAAGCAGTTTGGAGAGAAAAAACTGTGCCCATGTTCCCAAATATGGTTTATAAATGTTCTATTACATTTAAAGGGGGAAATGATATAGGTATGAATAATTTGCATTGGTATGGATTTTAAGGTCAATTTTGTTATATGTATATGTATTTCTTGATCTTGATTAAGGTATTGTGATTGTGTAGTTCATTTAAAAATGTACTGTATAATTAAGAAATATAGGTTAATGGTTAATCATCAGTAATAGTCAAGCTTGTAGTCATGTTAGTTAAGATTTTCTAGATGTACATAGATATATTTTAGATAGGCATTCTTTATATCTTTCAAAGATTATAGAATATACTATTTAATGTTTTAATAACTTAGGACTTTTCATAACAATGAGACACTCTGCTCCTGGCAGCACCAATCTACTTCAAGAGGAAGATGGGCATTGAAGAGGATCCTTGTGGAGTTTGATAGCCATTTGGGCAAGAAACTGTTCTTGCCTGGACTATTGCATAAACTGGACACAGAGAACCCACAGAGCGAGGACTACTGAACTTGCGTAAAAGTGAGATGGTCTTTCGGGGTTCCTGATTCATGAAAGAGTCTGCAAGACATTCTTCAGGACAAGCAGATAGTGACTGCCTTTGAAATTTCCTGCTTTGTGGAAATGTCTGCTGGAAACTATGGGCCTGTAGGCCGAAGATGGATGCCCCAACGGTACAGAGAAACTTTGGGTGACTGTACAGGCAGCGAGATGTCTCTGTCATTTCTAGAGTTTTAAAAGTTGCTTACTTTTTGTTTGCTTAGGTAATATTGTATCTTTCTGGAGTCTTTGATGGAGTTAAGAATAGTTAGTTATAGTTATAGTTTTCCTTAGTTATGATAAAGATTATTGTAATTTTTACTTGATAACTGTTTTGTTATATGTAATTTTGCTATGTTAAAGTTAAAGCCTTCCTTTTTTTTTGTTTAAACAGAAAAAGGGGAAATGATGGAGGAAGGTCATTGGCTAATAAAGGAACTGCCTTGGCCCATTTTATTGGTTAGAACATAGGTAGGTAGAGTAAACAGAACAGAATGCTGGGAGGAAGAGGAAGTGAACTCAGACTCCACAGCTCTCCTCTCGGGAGCAGACGCCTCAGAGAGACGCCATGCTCCTGGCTCCTGGGCACACACATGCGATGAAGCTCTGACCCAGGATGGACGTAGGCTAGAATCTTCCCAGTAAGACCGGTGCTACACAGATGATAAGAAATGGGCTAGTCCAGGTGCAAGAGTTAGCCTAGAAGAGGTTAGATAGAAATGGGCCAAGCAGTGTTTAAATGAATACAGTTTGTGTGTTGTTATTTCGGGCATAAGCTAGCCAAGCAGGCGGCCGGGGTGCTGGGAACACAGCCCCGCCGCTCTTATTTCAACACACCTGCCTCTGCCTCCCAAGTGCTGGGATTAAAGACATGTGTGCATCACCACTGCCCAGCAGCTGTCGCTATTTTCTAAACACCACCGTGTTTACTTTTACAAAACAATGAACTGAGGATGTGGAGGCACAGGCATCAGCAGTTCAAAGTCAGTCTTGTTTACATAGTGAGTTCCATGCTAGCATGAACTATGTGAGACATTGCTATAAAAAATGTTTTTCAAGTTGAAAAGTATAACAAATAAAGTTGCTGTTAACATATATTTCTTATTTCAAAGAATATTATTATACTGGGTTACATGCAGTCATTTTCATATAGGTATATAATGGACTTTGAGTATATCCTCCCATCTACAGATATTTCAAAAAGATAAATCTTTTTAATCAGATTGCTTTGGGGACTATAAGAAAAGGATAAATTTTGGCAGAGCCACTGAAGCAAGTTGCCTGGCTCTCAGAGAGAGATTTGATAAACTTTGACACAGTAAAACTAACAAACAAAATCACATTTAAAAATCAGTTCTTATATCTACACATGGGAATTATCCTGTTTGAGTTTGAAATACATTTTTTTACAAGGAATGTTATTAAACTGTCATGGTATTAAGACAGAAAAGAACCCTCTTATTCACCTAGGCAAGATGAACTATCAAATAAGATTTTGTTCTAAACAATAAATTTTTATGGAAACCATGTAGCCTTGCTGTGATAAGCCTAAACATATCATCTTAGTTTCATAATATTGTTAACTTTAATGTTCTGTCTTTTCTCTTTCTTGAAAGGAAATCACTCCTACCTGTCAATTCAATTTGAAATTCTTTAACTTTTTTCTTACAAAATTGTTTGCAAGTAAAGAAATAACTAACAATAGAATAACAAAGGAAGTCCAAGCTTTGGCAAAGAAGACATTTATAACTTGTTTTTTTTCAATATAGCTTTCAACAATGATTTTAATCGCAACTCATTTCTGACATGTTCCTTAAGCTCCATCTCATGTCCATGTCTCTAAAATTCTCCTCAAGACAGTACAGTACTCGAATAGTATTAGGAGAATACAAAATTAACTTTCTGAACCCGTCAGGAAGCTCAGGTCTTGGGGAGCATATGTATTTACTTTCACAAATCATATAGTAAACATAATGTTATTGCTTTTTCAGAGCCACTGTATCACACTGATCCTATGTGAGATTATTCTTTTTTATTATTAAATTTTTAATTGATTTTACATACCAACCACATTTTCCCTTCCCTTTTCTACCCCTGTTCTCTCCCCTCACCTCCTTTCTCTCCCCCCCTCCCCATCCACTCCTCAGAAAGGATAAGGCCTCCGTAAGAGTTAACACCGCATGGCATATCAAGTTGAAGTAGGACTGAGCTCCTTCCCCTGCGTTAAAGTAGAGTGAAGCATCCCACCATAGGGAATTGGTTCCAAAGAGCCAGTTCATGTGCCAGCGACAGCGACAGTTCTTATATGACACTGTTCCTGGGGAGACCCAACATGCATGTGTGTGCGCACGCACACACACACACACATAAAATCACCTCAGATATGAAAAGTAAGGCTGGTCAAAATAACAATAACAACAAAGCTCAACTTGGTGAAGCCATGAGTTTATTGAAATTGCGTAGAAGCACAGATGAGGAGCTACCGATCGGAGCAGGGATGCTTCCATGGCAGCTGCAGCACTGAAAGCTCACCCCAGCACTGGGGATGACTCACAGAAGCTGGAACCCTGGAGCCCTCCCCAGGACGTTCAGGCTCTGCAAGTCAGACAGTCTCTTCAGGGAGCTCAATTGCTCTAAGTCTCCTCATGAGTCCTTATTACTTACATAACACTAAAGATGGAGGAACATTTTGCATTTGGTAAGTTTCAGAGACTTCTTGAGAATTCTGAGGTGTTTATTTCCTGAGTCTAAACCAACTCCCTTTAGAACTTCCTGGGTCTTAACCTGTAGGGAAAATTGCTACCCAGCAAAAAGCTAAATAATAACAATTTTGCCACAGCTCTCTATAGTGTGTTTTACTATTGTCTGGTGTACAGTGTTCTTTAGGACTTATTCAGGGCTACAATGATTTCTATTTCCTTGTTATTATGAGTTATTATGAGGATCTTCCACTCTATAGTCTTTGGGGCATTATGATTATATTCTCTCTCTCCCCATCTCTGTGTGTGTGTGTGAGTGTCTGTGTGTCTATGACTTAGCAGTGAGTCTCTGTTCTTAGAAATGCATCATTAATCTATGTCATCACAAAGTGTACTTCCATAAGCCTAGGAGATACATCTCTATCCCTCCTGTCTTTTCGGGCAGTCAAGTGACATATGGCATAACACAGCATCATTGTTTTAAAGGAAACTTTTCTGTATGTGTGCTGCATGCGTGAGTATACATGTATCCAGAGGCAAGAGATCAATGTCAGTTATCTTTTTTAATCTTCCTCCACTTTATCTTTGGAGACAGGGTCTTCACTGAACCTGGAGCTCACCAATTTGGCTGGACCGGCTATCCAGCAAGTCTCGAGTCTCTGGGGTCATCTTTTCTCCATCCCTCAATACTGGCATTACAAGTGTGCACACCATACCCAGCTTTTTACCTGCGTTCTGGGGTCAAACTCAGGTTCTCATGCTTATGCAGCAAGTAGAGTACCAACTAGGCCATCTTCCTAGTTTTTTCACGAGCTTCTGCTATTTTAGAGTCAACTCTAATAATTAAAAGTACAGTATGGGCTGGGCAGTGATGGCACACGCCTTTAATCCCAGTACTCAGGAGGCAGAGGCAGGTGGATCTCTGGGAGTTCGAGGCCAGCCTGGTCTACAAGAGCTAGTTCCAGGACGGGCCCCAAAGCTTCAGAGGAACCCTGTCTTGAAAGAACAAAACAAAAAAGTATGAGACGGTAAATACATAAGCTAGTGAAGTAGTTATTAGCATTATAAATACAATAAATTGCTCTTATCAAAGTGAATATATAAACTACTAAAATAGTTGTGACCATTGTCAAGTATTATGTACTCTGCATAAGTGCATAAGCTATGCTTTAACACAACTGGCAGCATAGTAAATTTGTTTACAGTAGCATCTCTATAGACCAATGGATGATACATCGTACAATGGCATTACCACAGCTACAGTGTCACTTAGGGAGTAGGAATTCATTCTTCAGCTTTATTAGAACATTTGGAGACCACCACCTCATATGCAGTCCGTGTTGGACCACAGCATCATTACACATAGCTATGTTACACAGTTATTTGTATTTGTCATCTACTGAAGAAGTGTTATGCCTATATATTTAACGTATTTAAATATTTCTGCCTCATAGTAATTAATTTACATATTTCATATTTAACTTAAATCCTATTTGGCCTCAGCAACAGCAATCATAAAATGAATTTTCTCCTTGAAGCTTAAGCAACTGGTAAAGAAAATACCTTAAAGATTTTTGTGCTTAAGGTTTGGGACTCAGATCGCTTTCACAACAGTATGAAGTGGTAGAGACGCTTCAGAGTTATCAGTACTCAGAGTTCCAGAGGCACAGGTATAATACATAGGAAGAAAAAACAATTGCACCAGAAAATTCTTTGTCTCTTAACTCCAACCATAAGATAAATTGGTACCTAACTGGAGTAAGTTATCAGTGCTTTGTCACCAGGACACGCTGCATATTCTGTGGGTCTTAGTGCAAATGAAAATATGGGACTCCTTTTTCAAAAATGAAGTAAAACTTTCAGTCAGTGACAGTGGGTTATAATGTCAGACCCAAGCAAGGGCCCTGGCTGCACCCATGAAGCCAGATCCTCTTCTCACTGCTAAACTGCCCTGTCAGCTTGGAAATGGGCTATGGCCTTCAAGGTTGAAAGTTGGCCTTTGTTGCGGGAGGTCCTCCCACTCCTCCAGCCTATCACCGCTGAGGTACCAGCCCACTGGGGCGTGGTTTCTCTCCCTTTAAAAAAGCGGCCACTTCCCTCTCCGCTCTCTCTTCACTTCCTGCTCCGCCTGCGACTAGACTCCTTTCCTGGTTGCGTAGAGGGCTGTTGCCTGGGACAGTGATCTGTAAGTTTTTTCCCCTTTAAATAAATACCACCCTAATAATCATAACCCCGAATTGGTGTGGCATTGTTTGTGACTTACGCCTTCAGGCCTTCTGCATTTTGTGAGTTAAAAACAAAACATCAGAATACAGGGACTGGAGAGGTGGCTCCGTTTTTAAAGTGCTTTCCTTGAAAGCACCAGGACCTGTCCATCCTCAGATTGCATGTTTTTAAAAAACAGTGGGATGCAATGCACATACCTGTAATCAGTGTTAGGGAGGGGGGACAGGAAAATCCCTGAGTCTCACCATCCAACAAGCTGAGCCCAGTGAACTCCAGGCCAGCGAGAGACCCTGTCTCAGAAACCATGGTCAGGCTATGAAGCGGATCACTGGGTAAAGTACTTGCTGTTAATGCACGAAGATGTGAAGTTGCATGCTCAGAATGCACATACAGCTGAAGCATGATTAAGAAAAACACAGAGACAGATATTGGGGTTCAACCTGAAGGTCAGAAGAAAAAAACAGTCAGTCACTGGCTCTTACCTTGACCTCAGTCCGAAAATGATGATCCTGTTTCCAGGAAACCACAGTATGAGACTGAGAGCTGTCTCCTCCCATTTTATATTCCTCTCTAGTTCTGGGATTAAGGGCTGGGCCAGTTTCTATGGCAAGCTAGTGGGGCTACTGGGATTAAAGATGTGTGTCACCATTTTCTGGTCTGTAAGGTTGGCCAGTGAGGATGTTTTACTCTCTGATCTTCAGGTGAGCTTTATTAAAATAAAAATGAAATATCACTACATACAGCTAGGCATAGCAGCACACATTTACAGTCTCTGTGGTCTGGTTCAAACATGGATGATGAAGACTAGAGAACCTTCAAAGCTCAAGGGCCAACTACCCTGATACACAACAGAAAAACAACAAAGATATCCTGTCACACACAGGTCAGAAGATGGGGAAAGACACCTGAGGTTGTCCTTTAATATCTGCATGAGTGCCATGGCATATAAACACCTACATTCACACAAGCATGTGCACGCACATGCGCGCGCACACACACACACACACAACACTACACCACACACACACTATACACACTAATCTTTTTTAAATCAGAATCAGACATGTTTCAGAGGAGCTTTGCTTCATGGTCAAATGACCTAGAGAAGACCCTGTCTTAAGTAGGGATGTCTTCTAGGGTCTCACCTATCATAGTCCATCCAGATAAGGACATATATACTTGAGGCACACGGAATTCAATTGTACCTGTTGATATCTTAATAACATAAAACAGAAATGGAGAGCAAACTGGAGCAGAAGGACAGACTGCTTCCAGAATAGAATATACCTTCTCTTTATTTTTCAATCTCAGATAATGAGATCACAGAGTCACCTTGTATCAGTAGTGATAACGAGTCGGCCACCGTGGTGTACCAGTTAGCATTCCTCAGCTGTTAGCAATGGAAACCAACTCTGGCTGACTTCAACATAAAACCACTTACTGAAAATTCTACGAGTTAAACTTACTCCTTTGGCTGCAATAATTTCCCACTTCTGAATAGTTGAGCAACAATAAGCAGCTGAACCTACTTGTGCCTCAATTTCTCATGGCTATGCATTGATTCATTGAATATTAACTCATAGATTGCTTTTGAGGCTTGTATACAGTAAAACAAGACAAGCATCTTGCATACTGGTGGCAAGCAGACAGTCGTCAATAAATGGTAGTGTGGGTGGCTCCATGAACGAGTAGTGTGCATAGTTCCTTGGACCAGAACTATTCTGAGGTAGGTACACATAGCTGAAATGAACAGACTTTGGAACCATCTAGATGCCACTCACAACTCACCCAACTCACTAGCTGTGTGACTTCCCGCTGCCTCTGGTTTTTTTTTCCAAACAGTGTTAGGCACATCACTCAGAGCAAAAGCCCAACAGCTATTGGATACAAGAGAAAATTTACCTCCCTGGAACCTCAGCTCTCCCAACCATAAATTTGAACTTGGCTGACTATAACAATAGAGTTCAAAATAAAAACATACATATTTCCTGACCTATTCACTATGTTTGTCCCTCCACAAATCTCCCTTTCTCAAAAACCGTTTTTGTAGCCTTCTCCCCATCCCATAACAACAAAAAAGACAACAAAGTAGAGTTTGAAAGAAGTAAAGATTAGTGGGAAAGGGACAAGAGAGGGCAATGAAGATGAATACGATCAAAGTACATTATGTATGTGTATTAAAATATCACCATGAAACCCATAATGCATAATTAAGACATGCTAATTTTAAAAGGTAGAAAAATGGTATTAACAATGGATTAAAAATGACCCTGGAGTGTGACTCATTTTGAATAGTCAGCTTAAATCAGTGACTAGCTCTATTCAATTAGACCCAAGCAGTTCTTTTTAAAATATAAATGTACGAGCCACAGGAGAATTCATTTTAATTTTACCTGATGATCCTTGAAATACATGTGCCCATAAACAAATCAGTCCTTTGTTCCCACTCCGCTGTTTCATTACTCCAACGGGCTTCAAATCACTGATGTCCACTCAGAAAGTGTCAGTCAGTCTTGAGAGGTATAAGAACAAAAGCACACTATTTAATAAAGCAAATGTCCATGACTATTTCACGTCTACATCTGGAATGTACATAACCGAAAAGTCCTTACTTCTACAAGTTCTTGAGAACTGGTCAGCCTATAAACAAATTTATTCTTCCTTTAAGACTGTTTCTCAATCAATGGGTCACAACCCCGTTGGAGATCAAACAACCCTTTCACAGGGGTCAAGGTCACATATCAGATATCCTGCATATTTACATTATAACTCATAACAGTAGCAAAATTATAGTTATGAAGTAGCCTAGAAAATAATGTTATGGTTGGGGGTCAGCACAACATGAAGAACTGTATTAAAGGGCTGCAGCACTAGGAAGGTTGAGAACCACTGTTTTAAGATATGGCTGGAAAATAATATCAGTGTAATAAGATGAAATTCAATATGGGCTCCCGTCTCCATAGGACCCAACTGGAGCAAGCAATTTTCTACCAATCTAGGCTGCTGTACAAACACAAGCACATGAAGGAACAGCTTGGGGACTCTGGTTGCAGCACAATAAAAAGTAAAAGCTTCTCTCCTTTCATTTAAACTCCTTCAATTACCTTTTGCTCGGTTCACTTGTGTTTTGCAGATGTTCTCGTCCCTTTTGATTGTTTTCCATCACACTGATGGGAGGAGAAAGCAGCTGCATAACTCACATGTCAGATATCTACCCTGCTGATGGCATGGCTCTATTCATTTTTCAGTCAAAGGGTTTGGCTGCATGAGATCTGTGCATGTTTGTGAGCCAAGATGTATGTGTGCGTGTGTGCATTTGCACACACATATGTGCAAGCTGCAAAAGAAGTTACAGACTGAAATGATATTATTCTTGGGGAAAAATCTCCTCTGTGGATTGCACATTCTAGTAGATAAAACAACATAAAAGTGAAAATAGAAATTGGGAAGATAAGCAATCAAAAAAGCTGGGCTTTGGGCTCTCATTTCATGGCTAGCTGCTCTGGGGGACTGTAGTAGTCAGCTTCAAAGATGGCATCTAGTGATCTCTTCCTTCGAGCATTTATTTTCTTATGTAGTTTTTTCCCATGTTATATCAGTGTAGGTCTGTGTGGTCAATAACATGGGCACGAATGATGATGTATAGCACTGAAGCTTACACACACACACACACACACACACACACACACATATACACTCCTTCTATGTCTGTCTTTTGGATCATTCATTTGGATCATTTCCAGGGAAGCCTCTTGCCATCCTGGGGTGATATTCAAGAAGGTGATATCCACCTGAGGAGGACCATATGGTGAAGAACAGAGGTCTCAGTCAAACGGTCACTTCAGCACGCTTGGAGAGAAAATGTACAGCCTGTCAGGCCTCTCCTGAATGCAGTCTTGAGTGATATTCGGATTGCAACCTCTTGAGAGACCTGAAGCCAGAACTACCACCTGAGCAGTGCACCTCACTAAAAATCGTCCACAGAAATTTATTCTTTTAAGTCAATAGATTGTGGAGTAACTTAGTACATAGACGCATACTACTAATACAGTAGCCCTCACAAATGACCACTTTATGTTTCGTCTCTCAGGTTATTTTTATTCAATCAATAAATATCTACTGCTTAGGGCTGGTGGGATTACTCAGTGAGCAAAAGTAAACTTGCTTCAATGCCTGGCAACTTGAGTTCAATTTCCTTGACCCACAGAATGGAAGAAGAGAATCAACACCCTCAAGGTGTCCTCTGACCTCTGCCTGGGCTGTGGAACGTGTGCGCCTACGTATACACACATAAATGCACACAAAATCAATAAATAAGTGCAATTTGAAAAAAATCTGTTTTGAGGACGTTATATGATAAAAATATTTACTGCCTTAAGTGTCAAACATTATTCAAATGGGAGGCTTGTACTAAATGTTACTTCCAGAAACAATAATAGAACTTGAACTTTGTTGCATCAAATATAACCCAAAGTCAATATCAGTGATGAGCTAGCCCAACAGCAATCCACTCGTCCCTTGTTGCTTTCAAATGCAGATAGTAGAAACACTACTCCTTGGCTTGCCCAGTCTCCCTTGCCACCAGTGGCGGCCTCATAACATCATGTTGCCCTACGAGACAGAAGCAGGACCTCGCTTAAGGGGTTTCCAGGAATGACTTTGCCTTCCTGTTAAAATGGACCAATGTGCCTTGCACCTTTCTGCTCAGTAGCTGAGGCTGAAGCTACATGCTGTAGAGACTGGGCTAGGCGATTTAGACAAACTAGCCATGGATAACTCGTCTACCAAATCAATGCCTGGAGCTTCCTGCCCCCAAAGATATTGAACTGCCAAAGCCAATCGGAAAGGTTATATTTCCTACTACTTACACCTAAACTTGATCCTAATTGGTACAAACACTTTCAAGAAAAATGAGGAAAAGCTTCTCTTCAATACATTTCCTAAATTCCATGAATTATTGAGATACATTTTATTACGCTTAACAGTAAACAGTTTGTTTCCTATGCTTCTGCTATATGCATTATATAGATAAATTGCCATGGGCTGTTTAAACTCGCTGAGAAGCTAGCTTGAGAAGTGGGGTGAGCTCCCTATTGCTATGCATATTTACCTCAGAATGCTTCAAGATCCTCCTATCTGGAGACAGTTTGCCCCTACCCACGTCTGTGACAGAAGGGGAAAGAAAAACAAACAGACCAATAGTAAAGTCAGGGTGTTAGAGAACATGCAGGCGGTAAACCATTTCCACCATTGCTTATCCCATGATGTGGGAATCGGAATCTGGGAGCTCAACCATGGGAAATTCTTCCATGGAGAGAAAACTCAACAGGAAACTCCAGCTGGCTGCTTCAACTTCTGCAGCCGGATGTTTCATGATGCTGCCTTTGCTCGCTTTCTCGATCAGACTACTCCAGTCATGTCTGCTGCACGCTGTAAGCTCCTGCTCTGATGGTGCTGTGCTGTCTATCTTTCGCTTCTAGCTAGCTGTTGCTTGCCTTTTGTTCTTTTACTTTTTCTTGCTCCATGCTTCAGAAACCAGGCATTCCCAACCACAAGTGCAGCTATCACGGATCATTCTCTGGACCACACAGAGTAGCGCCTAAACAGTAGGCAAGATGACAATAATACTTAACATCTCTGGAGTGTTTGCCATGTGCCAAGCACTGTTCTAAATGCTTTGAAAGTTAATTTATTTAATCATCACATATCTCCCTGGGATCAATACTATTATTTTCCCCCATTGTGCAGAAGAGGAATCTGGAGAACTGAGACATTAAGGAAGCTTGTAAGAGTTCACAACTTATTAAATTATAGAGCTAAAATTTAAACCAAGATCATTTGATTTCCATCTCTGCTATTTGCTTCCTTAGCAGGCTTCATTAAATAAATCACGGGGGAGGGGGAACCTATGGCTAAAGAAAAGGTGCTATATACACACCATCAAATTTTACATAACCATAAAGAAAAGGGAAATCGTGGCATGTACAACTTGAAATCATTACATCAAGGACAATAAGCCAGACTCAGAAGAATAAATGCCTCATGTTTTCTCTGTATGCAGAACCTAAATTTAAAATTAGATATATATGTGTGTTTATATATGTGGGGGATTCGCAAAACTAGAAAGCAAATCATGAGGGGAGGGAGAAATCTTAAGGAGGGTGGAAAATATAGAAAGTAATGGCTTAGAGGCAATAGGAAGACAGAAAGGGGAAACTAACTGGGTAAGGGAGGGAACCATCTGGAGCAGGACAAGGTATAGAAGGGGGAAGTGGAGGAAAAGAATGAATGAGAAGAGAATACGGTGGCACATATGCTTGGAGATGCCTAGATGAAACTCAATATTTTGTGTGCTAACCTTCAAGTGTTAATAAAAGGAAAAGAAGCTATCATTGCCCTTGAACTGCACAGAATCCTCCATCTTGAATGGTTAAGTTCCTTTGAATCATTTGAGTGTAACTTTAAATTGTCTGTGGCTGGAGAGCTGGCTTAGCAGTTAAGAATACTTACTGCTTCTGCAGAGGACCAAGGTTCAGTTCCCAGCACCCACATATAACAGCTCACAACCCCCATTAACTCCAGATCCTGGAGATCCATCGCCCTCTCTGGCCTCTGCAGTCACGTGCACTCATGTGCACTGACTCGCACATAGACACACATGCATGCCCATAAATAAAAAAAATTAAAAATAAGTTTTTAAATAAACTGTACATGCAACCAGTAAGTAGAAAGCAATAGAATAAAATGTCAATTGAGCTATAATGAAAATAACTAACGGTTATTACTGTCTCCAGCACATTTATTTGGTGCCTACTTTATGTTATACATTATAATAGTGTGCCCAGGTGGGCTGCAAGCAATCTCCCACCCCTGCCTCTTCAGGGCAAAAATGATAGGCATGTACCATCATTCCAGCTCCATATCATCTTTACATACAAAATGTTCAAATATGATTCTTCCTGAGTCAGTTAGGCCTAGCTTGCAAATGGCCACTTGAACTAGTGGAAACACAAGTAACCACCGGTTAAGAGAAAACCAAATCCACACGCAGGTGATCTTGAGGGAATGTATTCAAAGACTTTCCATCCACTACAGAAAAGCAAAATGACTGCAGTGTGTTGAACATTTACTCTGCTATATATGCACTTAAAGCTTTGTGTGTAATATGTCCCTTCCCTGTCATGTGAATCTCAATAGTTAAGTCCTAACATTAGCCTTTGAGTCTAAGCTTTGCATCCTCTGGCTTCTATCCCTGCCTGGAAGCCAATGGAATGTTGCAAAGCTTGAAAGTAACAGGATAAAAATCTCTCAGAGTCCCAACCCCCTCCTCTATCTTCTATGAATAAACAATGAGTGTGTTCCTAGTCACAAACTAAGAACAGTAGCAGTAGCCAATCCTAGCATCACTTGCTCCCCCATCCCTCCTGTCTCCCAAGTGCAAGGATTACAAAGCTTGAACTACTGCACCTCTGCCACACACCCCAGTTTCTAAAAGGGAATGTGATGAGGGACGGGCAATGCTTGCACATGTCTTTTTTATTTATTTATTTATTTATTTATTTATTTAAGATTTCTGCCTCCTCCCCGCCACCGCCTCCCATTTCCCTCCCCCACCCCCATTAAGTCCCCCTCCCTCGTCAGCCCGAAGAGCAATCAGGTTACAGGCACATTAAAGAGAGGAAATGCAAGCTTGAGGAATACCAGTCTTCGACCAGAGGACAGCTAGTGAACTTGCCTCACCCACTCTACTTTTGTTTATTTTTGCTTTTTCAAGACAGGGTTTTCTCTGTGTAGCGTGGGCTGTCCTGGACTGTGTTCTGTAGACCTCACTGGCCTCCAATTTACAGAGATCCACCAGCTTCTACCTCCCGAGTGCTGGGATTAAAGTCATGCACCACCACTGCCCCATTGCCCACTGTATTTTCATCATACTCTGGATAGAGAAAATTCCCCCACCTTCTAATGCTTTGTACTTTTGAAGCAGCCCACAGAGGATCGTTGTTCAGCAAACAAATGATCCAGAAAGTTTGTGTGAGATCACTGTAACTTTCTCAAGCAAGCACAAACATAGGAACCGAAATTAGAATTCTGTGTATCTCTAAGCTCCAACTTCATCATTTTGAAAATGACTGCAGAGTTTTCAGAACTTAGAGTCTCAAAACCAATTTATTTTGAAGAGATTATGGCACAGAAAAATTATACCAAACAGTGGCTATCCTTCATACCCTTCACATAGATAACCGTGCACAGAACTCAATTATATCACCACATACTATATATAGTCATAGACATTCTATGTCTGAGCTCTCAAATAGTCAGTCATTGAATCATTCAATGTGCTTCCCAAGAAGAATAACATTATCAGCAGCATCAGTGATGAAGTTTGTGAATAAATAAATCACAAATGTCAACACCTTAGTGATAACTAATAGGTGCTACTAAAAAAAGCATCAGAAGACGGGTACAGGGGTTTATCTCAATCTTGAGTCCTTTAATTTTGAAGCTAGTTTAACCTGTTAAGTTCCTCTTTACAGCCAAGGAAACACAAGTGCCAACAAACGAAGTAGATTTCCCCAAGTCATGTAAGCTAGCTTATACCAAGAAATGCATCCAGCTCTTTGCCCGTGGGATCACAAAGTGTGTAAACAGGACTCCTGATAAGGTCTGTATTAACCTAGCCCTGGAAAACAGACACCATCGTAGGTTCAAAAAATGAGAATGATATCAACTCAGAACCTGAGACCATAAAATAATGACACATACTTTTTCTATAAAATCAGAGGACTTTGGCATGTTAAAATAAGCGGTGGCATCAGAATCAGCCTCTACATTATCCTAACAGTGGATAGGCACAAATTCCAGTGTGGGGGCCACTCAGAGGGCTGGATGGAAAGGTTGCCACCAAGCTTAACGGCCTGAATTCAGTCCCTGGAGCCCACGTGGTGGAAGAGAGAAACAATTCGTGCAGGTTATCCTCTGCCCTCCACACACTCACACCTGTGCACACAAACATGCACATACGATACATAATTCTTTTAAACTCCAGTGGGAGAAAATCAAGCTACCATTACACAAAAGAATACAATTCCTAGGGACACTTGAATAGATTAGGAAAACAAAAAAAATATGCCAAGCAGGTTTACACATTTCCATGTCCAACCTTTGGAAAATATTGGCTTCTTTATGTACTTTTTCATAATTAATGTGTGTGTGTGTGTGTGTGTGTGCCTGTGAATCTGATGTGCATCCAAGTCTCATTAGAGATGATCAGCTTTTACCAGGCTTAAAGATCTATACTGACTTTAAGACCTTGATTTTTCTCATTGGTATCTATGGAAAGTAAGAAAAATACAGTATAATAAAAAATATTCCAATGATGTTATAAGCCCTACTTTGCAAATCCTACTTCCAAATGAGACTGTGGAAGGAGACATAGCAGCAGTACATGATGGCTCAAAACTCTCATCCACCAACTGATGTGCACTAGGCTTCAATTTGGCTGAGGAAAGGCAATTTAAGGATTTCCATGTGAATAGTATATTCATAAGTGGGATGCATAAAGCCGCAGTTGCCAAGGTCAGCACAGCTTGTAGACTTGTGCGATTTTCTAGCGCAATGGCCACTGATCCATGCCATGTGAGTCCCCGTTTTCATTATCCCTTCACAGCACCCGGAGCCGCATGGAAAATGCCATTTCACAGCAGCACTGGAAGCTGAGCAAAGCAATCAATGGTTTGCTACTCTCCGGAAGAAATGTGAGTGGTTGTAGGAGAGATGAGATCGCCTGAAAAACCGCCCGAGGAAAAACAAGTGGGAGTGGGTGGTGGAGCTGACCTTCAACATCCACCCCTGCCTACAAGAGCAGTTCTGAGTCGCGCTCACCTTTTATGCAGAAAAACATTATGAGATGCTTAAGGTTGGATGTACCAGATATGATGGTTAATCTGGATTGTGAACTTGATTGGATCAGAAATCAGATACGACACAACCCCCTGGGTGGGTCTATGAGGTTATTTTCCAAGGAGGATGACTGAGGTGAAGGTAGGGAGGTTGAAGTGGGTTCCCAGAGAGAGCTGCACCTTCTGGAAGGTCAGATATAAAGTACTCTAGATTCCCTTTTCACCTGCCAGTCTTCCATTGCTGCTGGTGTGTGCATCTATCTTCTTGCTTCTCCTGCCACTGACATCAGAAGCTTGCTTCCTCGGCCTCTCAACATGAACTGAAGCACAGTGGCTCTCCAGGAATCCTCCGCACCTTCAGCACCATGGCAGGACTGCTGGGGTACCCAGCTTTGTGACCTGAGCGGCTATCAGATTCTTGGCCCTCCAGTAGGTAGACGGCCATTGTGAGATTGCCCCTTCTGAACTATGGAAGCCAACTGAATGCATCCTCCCGATAATATGCATTCATTCTATTGTTTCTGTGCCTCTAGAGCAGTAGTTCCCAACCTGTGGGTCGAGACCCCTTTGGAGGGCAAAAGACGCTTTTACCATCAGAAAACAAAGATATTTACATTATGACTCAGAACGGTAGCAAAATTACAGTTATGAAGTAACAATAAACATAATCTTATGGGTTGAGTGAGGTAACCCAGACACAGAAAGACAATTATCACATGTACTCACTCATAGGCGGTTTTTAAACATAAAGCAAAGAAAGCCAGCCTACAAACCACAATCCCAGAGAACTTAGACAACAATGAGGACACTAAGAGAGACTTACATAGATCTAATCTACATGGGAAGTAGAAAGTAGAAAAAGACAAGATCTTCTGAGTAAATTGGGAGCATGGGAACCTTGGGGGAGGGCTGAAGGGGGTAGGAAAGAGGCAGGGAGGGGAGCAGAGAAAAATGTAGAGCTCAATAAATATTAATAAAAAACGTATAAAAATAATCTTATGGTCAGAGGAACATGAGGAACTGTATTAAAGGGTAATAGCCTCAGGAAAGTTGAGAACCACTGCTATAGAGTCCACCCGAAATTTAGCTAAAGGTTGCTTCCATCAACCTACTGCCCCCTGGATAATCTGAACCAGAAATTGTGGCCATCCCTAAATCAGGCTAAATTGTTTTCCAGCAAGGATGAACCAACAGCATTGGGGGGAAAGGGTTACAAAAAAGGCCCAAGAAAAAAATATTTTGCAACTTTAAATGTTGATAACAAAGCAGTAGGTTTTAAATGCCCATCTACCAGACATTCTGTTTAGTACTTTGCATCCTTACCTAATCTAATTTTCAGAGCTCCATCTTTAGACAAAATCAAATGACTGGTTGATGGCAAGGCTGAGACTCATGAAGACTGAAGCTCTGTGCTCCTAATCACTACCCCAGACTGCCTCCCAGGAAATCAGGAAGCTGGGCTTCTCCATTTCCATGACCATATGCAAATTCTCTCCTCTGGGATCATATTAAAATGCAGATAATAGAACCAAGAGATGACCCAATTGGTAAAAATGCAAGCAGGACAACTTGAGTTCATATCCCCATCACTCCTGTAAATAGCCAGGTGTGGTGGCATGTGCCAATAATCCCAGTGTGGGAGGCAGAGTCAGGAGCATCCCTGAGGCTAGTTAGTCTAGTCCAATATGCTTGTTGCTAAAATCTCTTCCCTGGGGGAGACACAAATAATGCCTACCTCTTCCTTAGGTCCCATCAACACACCCCAAGGCATGATTCCACCAAATTTCATCCCAGGGAGCCGATGTGTATATTAGGGTGTCTTACAGAGCACAGATAAGGGATTACAACAAGAGCATGGGTGAGCCTAAAAGAGCCACACTGGAAGATCTGCACCCAGCATGGATGATGGCTACATAGATGGAATCCCTTCCCCTAGTCCTTCCCCCACTTAGATATTCCAGCCCCTCTCAAGACCACTGGTGTTCAGCTAGAGAAGACTTGTTTATAACTGCTTGGGAAGGGTGGCTGAATACTCCAATGAGGGTACCTTGACCGTTCCCACCTCTCCTTATATGAAAGAACTTCTAAAGTCAACAAGTTCAGCTGTGATGGTCTTTTGAAAGCAGGCACAGCTGATCTGATGATGATAGTCTGGCTTGGAGGATAATACTAGACTAGAAAACTCCAGGTTCAGTGAGAGATCCCACCTCACAAAAGAAGATAAAGAGATTGAGGAAGGCATCAGATGTCAACCCGGCCTACCCAAGAATGCTCACACACCCAGAACTCCCCCTTCCACACATCCAAAGCTGTAATGCTGAGGTAGAAGCTGAAATGTATGTTTCTAGCAAGCTCTTGGGGGCTGCCGTTCCTCAGACCACAGTTTGAATAGCAACGGTTGAGGAAACATGCAGCTGTGGGGAAAACAGTAGATGAGTGGGCTCTCAAAAATCCAGAAGAAAATGTAAACTCTATGTGATAGAAAGGAAAACAACAGCGCAGAAGACTGCAATGAGAAGAAGGCAGGGGTGCTGAGGGCACTGGAAACAACTGCCAAGTGCAGAAGTGAACCAAAGTGTAGTGCAACGTTTTACTCTTTTGGCTTTTGGGGGGCCCACCACCCAACTCCCAGATAATTCACACACATGGAGACTTATTCTTACTTATTAATGCCCAGCCTTAAATTGACTTCTTTCTTTCCAGTTTTTCTTATCTTATCCTGATTATCTTTTTTTTTGGGGGGGGGGATAGGGTTTCTTTGTAGCTTTGGAGCCTGTCCTGGAGCTAGCTCTTGTAGACCATTATGGTCTCGAACTCACAGAGGTCCGCCTGCCTCTGCCTCTCGAGTGCTGGGATAAAAGGCATGCACCACCACCGCCCGGCTAACCTGATTATCTTTTGCCTCTGGTATTTTTTTCCTTTTCTTACTTCTGTATATCATGTATCTTACTTTCACTCCTACTCCAAGGCTGGCTGGGTGGCTGGGTGATTGGGTGGCTGAGTGGCTGGGCGACAGGCCCCTGACATCCTCCTCCCCTTTCTCTCATGTTGTCTCTTTTCTTTCATGTCTCCTTCTAGTTATACTCTCTGCCTAAAACCCCCACTTATCCTTATTCCTGCCTCAAAACTGGTCATTTAGCTCTTTATTGGGACAATCAGGCAAAGAATCACACATTTACAGAGAGATAAACAAATGCAGGATAAACAAAAGTCACACACCTTAAAATAATATTTCCCAACATGAAAGATTGGCATCTGCCCAAGAGAACAAACAAGTTAAAAATGGATAAAGATCAACTTGTACAGCACTCCTAAATCATAAAGAAGGAAGATAAAGCTCTGGGCATCAAGATGTTTACAAAAATAGATACTGGCCTAGAATATCTGGCAGACTTTTCAGTGAAGCGGGAAATTTGAAGGACTGTCCTACTGTGTATTGACAAAGTTCATCAGTCACTTTCCTCTGTGTCCTGCAGAATATCTGGCTGAGTCTTCTGTGAATCAAGAATCTCAAGGGGCTATCCTGCCTTGTCTTAGTTCAATAATCTTTATCCTGTCTATACAGCATACTGTCATCAGTCAAGACAAGAGCAGTTTCTTGCCCAAATGTCTAGTCTTGCCACATTGAAAGGAAACTCCATATGGAGTTTCTTCGATGCCCATAATCCTTTTTAAGTTTATGATTTTGCATTGGTCTGTATTCACTGCTACCCTCAGCTGCATGTGGCCTGAAGACTGTGGGTTGGGTATTCTTACAGGATATTCTGAGTATTACAAAGCATGAATGATGGTGCCCATAAGGGAAGAGAATCAAAAACAGTGAGATGGGGGAAAGAGTTATTTGTTGTCCACTTCCATGCTGCCTCCAGGTTCATGAAAGCAAAATATAGTAGCCACGTAATAGCTGATTAACACACCCTTACTCTCTTGCTAACCCCACAAAAAGAAGGTTGATTTCTATGGGTATTTACTTTAATAAGGGAAAACAGACTACTCAGCCTGAGTAGAGCTGTCTGTCTTTTTGACACATGTTGTTATCTATAAAGTTCACCCCTAAGAATACACAAGTGAGTCCCCTCACCTCCCACCTAACCTTATTAAAGTAAATACTCACAACAATCAACTTATAAAAGGCTAATTTAGAATTCCAGTTTTGGAAGTATTGCCCATAGTTATCTGGTCCTACTATAAGACAGCACATTATGGTGGCAGCATCTGGCAGAGCAAAACCATAATGTTCCCTTCATGGCTGATAACTAAAAGATAAGAAGAGGATGGATCTGGGGTCCTATCATCTCCTTCAAGTACATGCCCAGTACCTTAAAATCTCTCACTAGCTTCCATCTTTTAAAGATCCCACCATTTCCATTAGTGTCTTCCTGAAGAGCAAGCCTTTACCGTGTGAACCTTTGGCAGACCCTTAAAATCCAAAGTATAACAGGTACCTCCTGATCAAAAGAATGGCTTTGGGCTCTAAGTGCATTTGACGGTTCATTACCTGTAGAAAGTTTTTAATAATTTTGTTGAATGAAGTTTGGGTGAATCACTGGATCCAATCTGAGCCTTTAGTTATTTCCATCTATAATACAAGAGATCTCAATTCAGTGTTCTCAGAGTTCAGACTATTATATGAATCCAGGCTTTCTCACTATCCCAGTAGTGTGTGTGTGTACATATGGGTGCATCTATGTGCTGACGCACATATATGTAGGGATGCATATATGTGTGGAGGCCAGAGGACAACCTCTGGTGTCATTCTCAGGGACCACCCACCTTGTATTTTTAGAAAAGTTCTCCCCCTGGCCTGGAGCATGCCAATTAGCCTAGGCTAGCTGAGCAGGGAGTCCTGGGGATCCGCCTGTCTCCACCTCCTCAGCACTGAACTAACAAGCACTCGGCTTTTTCACATGTGTTCTAGGAACTGAATTCAGGTCCCCATGCTTGCAAGGCAAGCATTTTACCAACCAAGTTGTCTCCCTAATCCATCATTAATATCTTAAGCTTGGTTAAGGTAGCATAAAGCTGGAAACACTATTATGGAAACAGTCAAACCTGGAATCATAGCATGTACATCAATGGTATTTTCTAAAACACTAGCTTATAACATCTCTTTGCAGCTCAAGTAAAATTTTGGTGTATGATGCATACTCATTGCCTAACCCATTGTCTGAGCCTGTGCTGTTCAATATGGTACCCACTAGTCCTATGTAGCTAATTAGGCTCTTAAAAATATTCCAAGATGTGATTTATTCTCATTTCCTTTCTGTTGTTATGATAAAAGCACTCTGACCAAAAGGACCCTGGGGATGAAAGAGTTTACTTGGCTTACACTTCCAGATTCTAGCCCATCATTAAAGCAAGTCAGGGCAGGAACTTGAAACAGAAACCAAAAAGGAACACTGCTTACTGACTTTTTCTCTCAGGGTCATCTTTAGCTAGCTTTATTTCACCTTCCTGAACCATTGCCTAAGGGATCATACCACGCAAAGTGGGCTGGGCTCTCCTGCATCATTTAACTATCAAGACAATCCCCCATAGACATGCCCATAGACTGATCTTATCTGAATAATTTCTTAATTGAGAGACCCTTCTTAGCTGACTGTAAGCTATATCAACTTAACAAGGCAAACTAGGACAAGACGTGAACTAAATAGAACACACAAATTCTGAAATTTTACTATAAAAAAGAATGCAAAATGTCTTAATAATTATGTTATATTGAAAAAGCTCTACTTGGGACATGTTGGCCTAAATAGAACATACTATAAATTAAATTTTGACTATTTCTTGCTACTTTTTCAAAGCAGCTCATGAAAATTGAATGAGCTCACCCATATCTACTACTGGACAGTGCCGTTCTAGGAGCTATATGTGATACAAAAATGAAGGTCTCCATCTTTGACCTTTTAAGGGAATTTGAGTATCGTGAAAGGAGAAAAGAGAAGAGGGAATAAACCATGAGTCAGAAGACTAAAGAGACCAAGTGCTAGGAGAGGGAAACAGAGGGGAGAATCATGTTGACTGGGCTTTGAGGGAGCACTTGGGCACAGGAAAATATCCTGCTGTGTTTTCTCTTGTTTTTTTTTTCTTCAGGGAGAGATGGTCAAATCACCACAACAGGCTTTGTGCTAACCAAAACAGAAGAGCTGAGGAAAGCCAAGCCAAAGCTGTTCTCAAAGATATTATTGTCGCTGAAATGCTCTGAGAACAAGAGAAAATATTTTTTATTTCCCTGCCTGTGGTGTTAAAGTCTATCCAGGGACAGGTTGATATAAATTCCCCAAAATAAAATGTTATGGCTTGCCTATCCCCATACCCCTCTAAAAAGACAGCTTGTTCACAGAGCAATCTCTTGAATTGGCTAAATGGAGATTCAAATAAACATTTTGAGAGATGGGTTCCCCCCAGGTGCTTATAAATTCCACCAGTCCCTTAATGAGAATATCAGTGAGACTTCACAGCAACTGAAGGGAAAATGAAAACCAAGAGATGTGGCGGAATAGACTAGGGAGAGTTTAATAGACACCTACTTTGTGATTCCATCTTCACCATCATCTTCTGGAAGCAAAAGATGCTTCAAGGCAGTGAACAGAATTCTATCTTTAGCAATTCAATATGTAACACTACCCTCTCCCTTCTCCTTACTGCAAAGAACTTTGCTTTTGTTGGAAAGGGCAAGAGACCCAGGTACAAACTGTACACTTCAGCTTCTGCCACAGAAGGGCTGGATTGGCCTTATGACCCAGCTTAGACCAATGAAGCATAGCTAGAAGACATTATCAGGGCTTCTTTTTTTTCAATTGAAAATAGGTTTTTCTCTTATACAATACATCCTGACCACTGTCTCTTCCCCTCCCTCCTCTCCACCCAGCTCCCCCTATCTTCCAAATCCCCCCAATCCACTCCCCCTATCTCTCCCTTCAGAAAAGAGCAGGCCTCCAAGAGACAACAACCAAACATGACAAAAGACAGAACAAGGCGACAGCCCTCACATGGATGTTGGTCAAGGCGACCCAACAAGAGGGAGAGACTCCAGAGCAGGCAAGAGAATGAGAGATACACTGTTCCCACTGTTAGGAGTCCCACCAAAACACCAAGCTAACAGCCACAACAGATATGCGGCAACACATGGCAGGCCTGGTGATGGCTGCTTCAGTCTCTGTGAGCTTGTGTGAGCTCTGCTTAGTTGCCTCAGTGTGTCTGGTATCCTCCATTTCCTCTTACTCCTCCAGTCTCTCCACTGCCTCTTCCAAGAGAGTCCCAGAGCTGAGATGAGGGACCAGATAGACACCCTCTCTACATAATATCTCTCTGTGGGTCTCTGCACCTTCTAGTTCTACTAGCAAAGGAAGCCTCTCTGATGACAGACTAGACAAGGCACTAATCTGAGTTTAGCGGAATATCATTAGGAATCATTTCATTGATTTTTCTCCATTCGTTTTTGGTTCTACCCTAGGTCTCTGGACTGTCCCATTTCTGGTTCCTAGACATCTAGGCAGTGCTGGGCATGGGCTCCCTCTCGAGGACTAGGCTTCAAGTTAAATAAGACATTGGTTGGTCACCCCCAGAAGTTCTGTGTCACCATTGCCCCAGCACATCTTGCAGGCAGGACAGATTGTAGGTGGAGGGTTTCGTGGCTGGGTTTGGTGTCCAGGTTTCTCTTTCAGTAACGTGAATAGCATCTTCCTGCACCAAAGAGACTAGAATATAGGGATGAAGGCTCCATGAGGGTGTCAGCTCAACTGCTCAATAAACTGTGGATGTTGTCCTTGACAATGGAGTCCCACTGTCAGTTTGCAGAGGAAGATCCTCTGTCCTAGCATCAGCCGGGGTTGTTTGGGGATCTCCATGGGACCCAGCTCGGCCAACAACTTGACTGAATGCAACCCATTCCTGCCACTGGAAGCCTTGCCTGGCTACAAAGAGATGGCCAGTTCAGACCAATATCTTTCATTACTATATCTTCCATTTCTAGGAGTCCTCTAGTATATGTTAATACATTCCAGGAAGTTTCCTCTTTCCCTGTATGCTCTCTCTCATTACTTCAGACACACACACACACACACACACACACAATCCCTAACACTCCCATCCCTATCTGCCCCCAGTAACACACAAAATCTTTTCTATTTCCCTTTCCCAGGAGATCCATGCATCCACATTCCCGCCCCCAAGCCCTCCTCTTTATGTAACCTCTCTGGGTAGATTGTAGCTTGATTATCCTTTACTTACCAGCTGATATCCACTTATAAATGAACACATACCATATTTGTCTTTCCGGGTCTGAGTTATCACATTCGGGATGATTTTTTTTTCTAGTTCCATCCATTTGCCTGCAAATTACATGATGGCTTTTTAAATACCTAAGTAATATTCCATTGAGTAAAGGTACCACATTTCTTTATCCATTCTTCAGTTGAGGGACATCTAGGTTGTTTCCAGGTTCTGGCTATGACGAATAAAGCTGCTATAACTGATTGGCAGGTCTTCTACAGAGATGCTGAAATAGGGATCCCATGGCATCCTCGGGTAGAATCCCCTTACCCTCGTGGCCTCTATGCTGTTTTCCTTTCTGCCTTGCAACGCTTGCATGGCAACGGAAGAGAGCTAATCAGTCCACTGTGTCCTGAGCAGTAACTGTATACTGAGGGTAGCTGCAGAAAGGAATGGCGCCTACAGCCTTGGCATCATTATGAAATCATTCACCCTAGATTGCCCACCTCTGAATTCTTCATGCTGTGAAAAATACTGTTTTTAAGCCACTGATTTTAGATATTTTGGGCAACCGATACACGTTGGCTGGTTGTTCTGTGTGACCAATTAATGATTCCAGTTTGTTTTCATTGCATGTGTCCCTATTTTGATGATGAAGAGAAGTTAGCAGAATCCATCAATGTTGCTTAGTGGACTAAATATGAATATAAATGTCCAGAAAGAGGCTAGGGAGATGGATCTGGAGAGGTTTCTTTCAGTAACGTGAATAGCATCTTCCTGCACCAAAGAGACTAGAATATAGGGATGAAGGCTCCATGAGGGTGTCAGCTCAACTGCTCAATAAACTGTGGATGTTGTCCTTGACAATGGAGTCCCACTGTCAGTTTGCAGAGGAAGATCCTCTGTCCTAGCATCAGCCGGGGTTGTTTGGGGATCTCCATGGGACCCAGCTCGGCCAACAACTTGACTGAATGCAACCCATTCCTGCCACTGGAAGCCTTGCCTGGCTACAAAGAGATGGCCAGTTCAGACCAATATCTTTCATTACTATATCTTCCATTTCTAGGAGTCCTCTAGTATATGTTAATACATTCCAGGAAGTTTCCTCTGAACTAGGTTCTCACACTGAACCCAAAATGCCCTCCAATTCCAGCGGTCTTTCCCTGTATGCTCTCTCTCATTACTTCAGACACACACACACACACACACACACACACAATCCCTAACACTCCCATCCCTATCTGCCCCCAGTAACACACAAAATCTTTTCTATTTCCCTTTCCCAGGAGATCCATGCATCCACATTCCCGCCCCCAAGCCCTCCTCTTTATGTAACCTCTCTGGGTAGATTGTAGCTTGATTATCCTTTACTTACCAGCTGATATCCACTTATAAATGAACACATACCATATTTGTCTTTCCGGGTCTGAGTTATCACATTCGGGATGATTTTTTTTTCTAGTTCCATCCATTTGCCTGCAAATTACATGATGGCTTTTTAAATACCTAAGTAATATTCCATTGAGTAAAGGTACCACATTTCTTTATCCATTCTTCAGTTGAGGGACATCTAGGTTGTTTCCAGGTTCTGGCTATGACGAATAAAGCTGCTATAACTGATTGGCAGGTCTTCTACAGAGATGCTGAAATAGGGATCCCATGGCATCCTCGGGTAGAATCCCCTTACCCTCGTGGCCTCTATGCTGTTTTCCTTTCTGCCTTGCAACGCTTGCATGGCAACGGAAGAGAGCTAATCAGTCCACTGTGTCCTGAGCAGTAACTGTATACTGAGGGTAGCTGCAGAAAGGAATGGCGCCTACAGCCTTGGCATCATTATGAAATCATTCACCCTAGATTGCCCACCTCTGAATTCTTCATGCTGTGAAAAATACTGTTTTTAAGCCACTGATTTTAGATATTTTGGGCAACCGATACACGTTGGCTGGTTGTTCTGTGTGACCAATTAATGATTCCAGTTTGTTTTCATTGCATGTGTCCCTATTTTGATGATGAAGAGAAGTTAGCAGAATCCATCAATGTTGCTTAGTGGACTAAATATGAATATAAATGTCCAGAAAGAGGCTAGGGAGATGGATCTGGAGAGACTGATTAAGAGCACTTGCAAAGGACCCAGCTTTAATTCCCAGCACAGACATGGCAGCTAACAACTGTCTGTAATCCCAGTTCTGAGGACCAGTCACGTTCTTCTGGCACAAAGCACATGTGTACATAGAGGCAGGGAACCACTCATACACAACAAATGAAATAAATTTACATGCTAAAAATAAAGAAATTAACATTTAAGTCCATACGCATACAAGAGAGAAACTAAACAAAATAAATAATGTCAACTGAGATTAATGTTGGTGATATATTAATGGCCAGTGATGGAGTGCTAGCCTAATGTCTTAGTTACTGTTGTAATGATGTGAAGAGACTCCATAATCAATGCAACTCTTATAAAAGCAAGCATTAATTGGGGGCTTGCTTAGTTTGAAAGGATTAGTCCATGATCATCACAGCGAGAAGCAGGCAGGCATGGCACCAGTGCAGCAAGTAGCTGAGAGCCTTACATCCTGATTTGCAGGCAACAGACAGAAAAAGACACTGGGACTGCTGTGGGCTTTTGAAACCTCATAGCCCACTCCCAGTGACACATCTATTCCTTCCTGCCAAGCCTAACAACCTGAGTTTAAGCCCTGAAACTCATGTTGTGGAAAGAGAGCCCAGCTCCTATAAGTTGTCCACTGACCTCCATATACACGCTAGTGATGAGGAATGAATTGACGGGCTAAAAACCTCAAGTTAGCAAGTCCAGAAATGCAACTTTAAAGAAAAGCTCATTTTTCCAAAAACTAACTTCATAGAGCCATTTGAAAAATGCATCCTTCAGATAAATACAAGTGACATAGTCTCACAGAGAAATTCAGCTTAAAAGCCATGTGTGATAACAAGTAGGCAAGGAGTTGGATGTGAAATAAACAAGGGAAAACTGTTGCTGTATCCTCGTAGCTGTGTCTCCTGAAGGTCACAATGCCCCTTTGTGGTTAAACATCCTTGAAGCTGCGGGTGGGGTCTTCCCACTGCATCAGGACCTAAGATGCCAGGGTCCTTTCCCAATTGCTACAGGGCACTTCTGAAAACTCTAGATCCTCAAAAGACTCTGACTTTGTTATAATATTACTTGTATTGTGGTATATACACACACAACATACCTTTGTGGGCTTTTCTAGAAGGTCATGGGAAGAAATAACCGTAAAGAGAGACTGCTCTACCATGATTCGCCAGGGGAAAAGGATCACATACTCCACCAATATGCCATCTACCTCTTAAATATTCATAAAATCTTTGTTAGAATCCACACCACAGAACACACCAAACAGCTCCCCACTTCGGGGTAAGCCCACACCAATCTCTCTGTAGGTTTTTTACTTTTCTTCCCCTCAAACTGTGTTCTTCCCTATCAAAAGATGAGAACCAAGAGGTATCCTGCATGGTTTCTTATCTGTTTATGATAAAATATCCTGACTAATACAACTTAAGTGGAAACGAGTTTATTTTAGCACCCAGTTCCAGGTTGCAGCCTACCATAACAGAAAAGGCAATAGTAACTTGAAACAGCTAGTCATGCCACTTCTGCCATCAAAGCAGAGAGAAACAGTGCACGTGTGCTTCTAGTGTTTAGCTCTCTTTCTCCATCCTTATATAGGCCAGGACTCAAGCACAGGGAATAGTGCTGCCCACAGTGGGCTGTGTCTTCCTACATCAATTAACATAATTAAGAGGATTGCCCACAGACACACCCACAGGCAAACCTGGCCTAGGCAACCCCTCATTGAGACTCTCTTCCCAGGTAATTCTAGATTTCATCAAGTTGACAATTAAAACTAACCATCCTATACGCCTGTGATAAGCAAAGGTTTACAAAATAATTGCTCTGCTTCTGTTGTTTTTAATGTCATGCTTATCAATACAAAAAAATGGATTAGGTCTGGAGAGATGGCTCAGTAGTTAAGAATACATACTGCTTTTCTAAAGGACCTGAACTTGCTTCCCAGCACCCACATTGTCTAAAACTCCAGCTCCAGGGGATACAACATACTCTTCTGGACTCTGAGGGCAACTTCACTCAAGTGAACAAACCCCCTCATGGACACACACATACAGACAACTAAAAAAAAATAAAAATGAATGTTTCTTTCTGCTTCCAGGTGTGTGTGAACATATACATACACATATACCTTAATCTAATTTTTGAATGGTTTTATTTCTACTCAAACTATTCACAGATCTGTTGGTATGACAAAATGCCACTGCTAGTCAATAAATACATATCACATTTATTTTAAAACCTCCCCCTTTCACTTTGAAAGTATCCTGGTTTGGGCCACAAGTTACATGGTTAACCTAATTGTAATCATGCAATTTACATTTCCACAGGGCTAATATAATTGTATTAAAAGAGCAGATGCTTTGGTGCCATCATAAGAGAGGCAGAACAGATGCTCAATTTTCACTCGGCACAAAGGTCTTTTCTTTTTCCCTCCTTTTTCTTTCTTTCTTTCTTTCTTTCTTTTTTTTGGTCTGGTAGCTTCAGGGAACAGGTTTTGATGTTGTTGTCAGATTAATTACATGTCTCAGCCCTTCCCACTATGCTCCATCTTAACGATGCCCAAGAAAAGGTGTCTGACTTCCATGTACCCAAGGACTTAACCCATGAGGGTTGCTAAGGCTATGTGCCCTTGGGTGGCTTGTAGATCCTACAGCTGTGGTGTTTTCTAAGAGGTCACACCCAAGGTGACCTACTCACCTTGGGTCTTTGGAACACTCCCTGCATCCAAAAACAAATCCAGGTAGGGAAAGCCAATAGCTATCCCAAGACATTTCTCCTTTCTTTTTCTTCTTTCCCTCCTCTTTGCTCAATAAGTAAAACAGCAATAAAGCCTTTTTGACATTGAAACACAGGTTGGGAAGTGTCCTTAAATTTTTAAGGGCTTTGAGCTGAATATTTTGCCAAATGGATTGGTTAGTATTTATGTTTGTTCTCATGGAAACTCCACCTTAGATCTTTTCCAGCATGTGAGCAGCTACCCTATAATATCTTATAACTGGATTGGTCCAGATCACTAAAGTGGGAGAAGCCAGGCATGCCTTCATACTTGGGCTTTTCTATTTTTACAATTGTAATGATCACTAATGTATTTCCGTTGCTTCTGTTCTCGAGTATTTCCATCCTCCATCTTGAACATTAATTAGAATCATCCTAGTTGCCATGAAATTTCAATGGTATAAGCAATCAAAGTTGATTGCTCTCTAAAACAATGTCCAGTAAGTTGAGAGGTTGGGGAAGTCGTTGCATCTCTGCTCCACAGAACAGCCCAGGGACTCAAATCACCATAGAGGATCATATGAGTAGTTACAATAACCTACACTGCTTCCACCTACATCCTACTAGCCATCCCTCAGTTACATCTAACTAACCACAAAGGAAGGTGGTGTGGTTCAGTTGTGTGACCGGGAGGAAAGGAATCTATTGTGGTAAAGAAACGGCCCTACAGACTCCGTCACAAATCACATATTATCTATTATCTCTGTGGTCAATGGAACCTCACAACAGGCTCGGTGAAAACTTTCTGAAGAGTAAATCTCTTATGTATAAGGTCACTGCCAAAGGTACATTGTGAGTGCCTGTTAACTGCATCCAATTGGCTTCATTTTCTGGAGAACATGCTCATTCTGTCTTAAGTGATAGCATAATGAACCATGCAGATTATGTAAAGAGACTGAAGAAGTTTGACTCTGAAAACAATATATGATTCAAATTGATCCATCTTTCTCTTAGTACTTTTGAGTACTTAAGTCACCTGATTCATACCGTGACTGCCCATCAAAAAACAATGGACAAACTTCTGGGCTGACACTTCAGTTTTTCTAAATTTTGGGAACATATCGCAGACATAATTATATAGTATTAAAATCCGGTGTTCTTTTGAATTGCTTGTCAACAGGTTTGCAGTTGCAGGTTCCAAGTGGAGTTTTCCCAAAATCATTTTGAAAGTTCTTGCTGCTACAATGATAGCTTTAAAAAATTTTACTTGTATTCTGAAAATGTCTTGCAGTTCTTGCTATTCCTTCCCAATGTTTGCCAGTTCCCACCCTGATTTTCCAAGTGAGGCATCCCAAAATGAAGCTCAATGGTTTACTCTCCTCTGTAATCCCAAGCAAGCATCATTCCTTTATACCTAAATCTCTAACTTCGTCACCTTTATTGTATACATATTTATGAAAAAATATTTCCCTACACTGGCAGTGGTAGCAAAAAATCTAAAGTTCCCATTTTGGGAATTTCTGTTCACATGCATGATAATCATATTAATAAAGCATATTTCCAAAACCACCTTCACAAAACCTTTCAATGATATCAAAGAAAAACAATGTCATCCAAAAATCTCCTTTAAAGTGCATTTACACAAGTTAGCTCATTTTTGTCCCTAGGTTTTTTGGGTTTGTATTTTAGGTTTGTTTTTTGCTTGTTTCTTTGTTTAGTTCTCTATTTATTCTATCTCTATTTTAATTCTCTACAACCATTCTCAAATATGATTGACTTCATTCTGCTAACTTCACTTCCACTACACACAGTGGGATTCTTTGAAGAGGCCAGACCTGGAGAACAGGATTCAGGTTCAAGCTCCAGGGGCAGACATGAATGAACTCTTGCTACTCTTTGAATACATTGTATACATCAGTTATACTTGCATGCTCTACAGGAGATCCTCAGCTCACTCATTCATCCTACTGTCCTTTGTGTACTTCTCAAGAACATACCGTATATGTGGTGCTTGTCTTAGGCACTGAGGATCCCATGATAGGCAAGGCACAAAATGTCTATGCTATCATGGAATTTTCATTCCAATGGATGCAATAGACAAAAATGCACAGTGGTATTGTGGTGTTTTGAAGGAGGATGCCCCCCATAGGCACATATATAGAGAAGCATAGTCTATAAGTACAAATGTTGATTTTGTGGTTTCTCCTGTCTTAACAGTAGTTCATTGCAAACAATCACACCCTACTATTGCCCCGATAATATCTGACACTTCAGAGGAGCTGCAGAGTAATAAAGGGTAAAAGAGACACACATCATTGATTGAAAAAAAATACTGTACTCTGTTATTAGTTCCTGTTCCATACTTTTAGCATTGCATCCCTCCTCTCTCTACAACCCAAAGCAAAATGGTAGAGTCTTAGGTAATTACTGTTATCTTAGTTATTTTCTTCCCATTATAGGACCACAGATTTTTTAGGATCCTAATGATCTTGAGCTATCATCTCCTCTGGCCATTTTACTGTACAAATTGGGTAGGGTTGTGTTCAAAAAATAATTTGTTCAAGATCACAGAAGTAGTTGAGTAAGAGTTGGAACTGAATTTCAGCTCTTCATATCCCCAAGAGAATACAGCAGTGAAATCAACACATTTTGGAATATTAATTAGAAACCTTAGCAAACTTAGCTACTTAAAGTACAGCTTCGAGCCAGCTGTGCTGGTGCACACCTTTAATCCCAGCAATTCTGAGGCAGAGACAAAGGAATCTCCATGAGTTTTAGGTCAGGCAGGGCTAAATAGTGAGACCATGTCTCAAAACAATAAAGAAAATCAAATAAAGTATAGCTTTAAGGTTAGAAATCCAAAGATTAGAAAACCTGGTGTTTTTTGTTGTTGTTTAGGGAGTCATTTTCATTTTGTTTGGTTTGTTGGTTTGACTGTATGTTTGTTTTGAGAGAGGGTCATCTTATTCTGCAACCCATACTGACCTGAAACATGGGCTGGCCTTGAATTCATGGCAATCTTTTTGTCTCTGCCTTCTGAGTGCTTGGATCACAGGTACATACCAGCATGCCCACTTCCTACACATACCAGCAAGTCTTTTTCCTTTTTCTTTCTCTCTCCACCATGCTTCTTTAGAGGAGAAGTTGCATTTTCATTTCAAAGGTTTTCTTTTTTCTAACAAACCCAGGAAACTGAATCTATTTCTAGAAGTTGGGAAAGCCAGTGTCTTAGCTGTTTTTCTATTACTGTACTACAACACCACGTCCAAGGAAGCTTATGGAAGAAAGTACTCATTTGGGGCTTATAGTTTCAGAGGGCTAGAGTCCATTACCATCATGACAAGACCATACTCCAGCAATTGCTGAAACTTCACATCTTGAGATACAACCATAAGGCGCAGAGAGAGAGAGAGAGAGAGAGAGAGAGAGAGAGGATGGAATTGCCATGAAGTTATGAAACCTCAAAGTCCACACCCAGTGGCACACCTCCTCCAACAAGGCCACACCCAGTGGCACACCTCCTCCAACAAGGCCATACCCAGTGGCACACCTCCTCCAACAAGGCCACACCCAGTGGCACACCTCCTCCAACAAGGCCACACCCAGTGGCACACCTCCTCCAACAAGGCCACACCTCTTAATCCTTCCACACAGTTCCACCCACTGGGAACTAAGCATTCAAACACATGAGCCTGTGGGGGGCCATTCTCATTCAAACCACCACCACAACAAGGTAACTGATAAAAAGAATTCAAATCAATAGAGTTTCCTCAAGCATAGATCATCAGTTGATGTCTTTCTAAACATCACTTTTTATAAAGATTAAGAGAATCCAGTTGTCTATGATTTAGATAAGAGCAAACAAACCAAAAGAAACCCGACTTTTCCCAGCAGCACATGGGAAAACTTTACTAAGGATCAAAAAGTGCAAGGTAAAATTTCAGAATGTTGCCTTTTAAAAAATTGAACATACAATCAGGAGACTGTCTCTAAGGTCAATCCCTAGTACTTATAAGTATTGATAAGGTAAGCATATGCATGTACTAGGCTGGGGAGGCATGCATATTTATACAATAATTCTGAAGTTATTATTTCAGAAGAATATTTCAAGAGCTCCTAAAATAAATGTTCATGTCTTTTGACTGACAAGTGTACATCAGGAATTAATGCTAAAGAGAAGGTATCCAAGACCCCACCAGCGGTGCTTCGGCAATCACACTCATCACAGTTGCCAGTTTTTATGTCAAAAGGTGGAAATGGCTGGCAAGGTGAAGGCACTTCCCTTGAAAGCCTGACAACCTAAGCTCAGTCCCCAAAACCTGAAGCCTCAAAGTTGCCCTTTCACCCCCACCTGGTACCATGGCACACACAGGATGACATTCACATGTGTCATACAAACAAACACACATGCACATACAATAGCAATAATAAAGAAAAAAATTTTCAAGGCATAAAAATTAACCCACCAAAAATGACTATGAGTAGAAAAGGCATAGTGTATCACTACCACATGGATCATTGTTAGTGACTACTTAATGATATGGGCCAAATACAGCATAAAGTTCAATCAGAGATTATCATCAGACCAGTTTTCCAGCTCAGGAGCATTTGGCAAGAAACAAAATTTCTGGGGTTATATTTGCTTGTCACAACTGGTGAGAAATGAGTGTCATTGTTATCTAGTAGACAGAGGGCAAGGATGATTCTGAACATCCTATGGTATAAAGACCAGCCCCAGGACAAACAGCCCACCAAAATATTAATAGTACTGTCCTTGTTTGCTTTTTTATTCCTTCAATAAATACCATGAGAGAAAGACACTTGAAGAGGGAGAGGGTTTATTTCCTCTTACAGGTTACAGTCCATTATCAAGAGAAATAATCCATGAACTCGAGGCAGAAGCTTGAAGTAGAAACTGTGGGAGAAATGCTGCTTACTGGCTTGCTCAGTTTTCCTTCCTCTAAAGTCCAGGCCTACCTGATTAGGGATGGATGATGCTACCTACAGTGGGCTGGGCCTTCCCACATCAGTCATCAATTAAGATAACTCCCCACATACAAGCCCACAGGGCAATCTGATGAAGGCAACTCTCTTCAAGTGAGGTTCCCTCTTTTCAGGTGACTCTGGTTTGTATCAAGTTTGACAATAAAAACTAACCACTATAAGAACGATGGTGGGGCAACAATCAGATAAACCAAATAAGTCACAATATTTGGAATGTGGATTGTCCAACTGCCTGGGAACATGGGAAGCAGTTGATTCTGCATTTCTTTTCTTTTCTTTTCTTTTTTTTGACTCTGCATCTTAAGCTAGAATTTCTTCAAGAAACCTCACTTTTATGTTAAGGCCTATAAATGATAAAGTATAGCTCTCCTATATTACAGAGGGTAACCTGCTTCACTTAAGATGGGGAGTACTAGAGAGATGATTTGCCATTAAGAGTGTTGCCGCATCCCCATAACAAGTAACACATGCCTGTAACTCCAGCTCCAAGGTAGGTAAAAAAGAAGGAGGAGGAGGAGGAGGAGGAGGAGGAGGAGGAGGAGGAGGGTAGGGTTTGCTAACCTCCACCTTAGTAGAGAAAACATGAGCCTCAGGCCTCAAAAGCACTAGTTTAACAATGATAGAAAAGGCCACCCAATCATATGTGCACACAAGTGCATGTATCAGCACATGCATGTGTCCATGTATTCACACAAACACAAAGAAAAATAAAAAAAAATAAGTCTTAAAATATACCCGGGGATGGTGTAGGTATGAGGAGAGAGGGGGAGGGATGAGTGTGATCAGAATACATTATATACACATGTGAAATTATCAAGGAATGGATTCATTTTTAAAATTAAATAAATATAAATATGTATTTGTGATATCATAGTACAATGAATGAAACTGACATTTCTTGAAAGAAGAAATACTTGAAAAACATTCAACATTATTAGCCATTGGGGAAATACAAATCAAGGCTGCTTTGGGATTCCCTCTTGCCCCAGTCAGAGTGGCTATCATCGAGAAAACAAATTACAATAAATGCTGCAGAAGTTACGGGGAAAGAGGAGCGCTTCCTCACTGCTGGTGGGAATGTAAAATGATGTAGCCATTGTGGAAAACATTGTGGAGATTTCTCAAAAAAAAAATCTAAGGCTAGAACCGCCATGAGATCCAATTAAACTACAATATACTAGATTCTTTTTGATAAAGAATCGAAGTCAGAACTCTACAGAAACACTTAAACATTTCTCTATTGCTGTAATATTCACACAAGATATGAAATCGTTCATTATTCTACACAGGAAAGGAAGAAGGAAGAGAGATTGTATTCATCCACGGGGAAGAAAAATGACGAGTGGACTAGTTCTTTAACTGGGTGATACAGCTTAGTCAAATGGACAGATAAGTCCAGGGCAACCCGGTGATGTGTTCCAGGCAACCCGGTGATGTGTTCCATGCACACATGCCTCCCCCACAAGGCACAGAGCAGAAAGGAAGAGGGTTAAGGGTGGAACAAAGACAGAAGCTAGCTGGTATTGCTTTGACAGCTGTCTGAGAGCAAGTGGTTCACGGTAAGAAGATTTGAGAAATGATGGGTTGAACAAATTGAAACTAATTATTTTCCTGGTTAAATGAAGACGGGGGTGGGTACTCTGAATGGGAGAGGTGGGGTACTCAAAAAATCCTCAAGATAGCTCTAGATATTAATGTGTACTATGAATATAAATGACTTTATGCATCTGGACAAGGATGTCCGAGTGAACTGGGACAGGTAGGAGGCCACCAAATAAAGAAACTTATAGGTTAATGATCTCAGAGTATATTATTAGCAGTTTCAATGTTATTCAAGCAGTCACTAGAGTTACTCAGAGCTTTGTAGAATGGGAGTGATCTTATCTAGCTAACAGTTGAAGAAAATATTGGTGCTGCTAGGTACAGGACGCTTCGGATAAGAAGCAGAGAAGCCAGCAAGGATGTTGGTGGATCTTGAAGTTCATCGATTCTGGTAGAATTAACTGAGAATGAAAAGAAAGTAGGGCTTTCCACCAAGACGGCACCACAAGTGAAGAAAGAAGCTCCTGCCACTCCCAAAGCCAAAGGCAAAGTGAAGGCCTTGAAAGCCAAGAAGGCAGTGCTGAAAGGCACACACAGTCTCAAAAAAATGAAAGTTCCACACATCACCTACCTTCCAGAGGTCCAAGACTCTGTGGGCTCCAGAGGCATCCCCTCAAAAGAACATGCCCAAGGAGAAACAAGCTTGACCACTATGCCATCATCCCATTCCCCTGACCACCGAGTCAGCCAGGAAGAAGACAGAAAACAAAACAAAACAAAAATCCTTTTGTGTTCACTTTGGATGTCAAGGCCACCAAGCACCAGATCGCACAGGCTGTGAAAAAGCTCCAGGACACTGATGTGGACAAAGTCAGTGACGCACTGATAAGGCCTGACGGGCAGAAGAAGACAATTCTTCTATGGCTGCCTTCTGATTATGATGCTCAGAATGTTGATCATCTAAACAGGCAGCTGGCTAATTTGAAATACACATTTTCTCACCGTAAAAACAAAAAAAAAGAGAGAGAGAGAGAGAAAGGGACTGGAGAGATGGCTCAAGAGCACTTTCTGATCTTCCACATGAGCTGAATTGGGTTCCCAGCAGCATATGTATAGTTCACAACCGACTGGAAAACCAGCTCTAGTAGATCCTTTGTCCCCTTTTGACCTTCACTCACACACACATAGGCCATACACACACAGAGAGAAACACATAAATTAAAAATAAATAAATATTTTTGAATTTAGAAAGGAAGCAGGAAAGCCAAGAAATTGTTTAGAGAAAGAAATGCTTAGGACCTAGGAATACGGCTTAGTCAGTGAAGTGCTTGCCTTACAAGCCTGAGGACATGATTTCAATCACCAGCACCCATGAAAAAAGCCAGATGTAGTAGCATACCTTTGAAATCCCAGTTGTGGGGAGGCAAAGGCAGTCAGTTCATGGGTAACTGCTGCCCAGGCAGCCTAGCCTACTTGGTGACCTCTAGGCCAGAGAGAGACTTTGTGTCAAAGTAAGATGAGTGGCATCAGAAACAACATGTGAAGTTGGCTTCTGGCCTCTAATGCATGTGTACACACACTAACGGGGGGGGGGGGGATGGGAGGGAGAGAGAGAGAAGGAAAGTGTAGCACACCACGCCCGTCTGTGCTCTATGCGCTACCATACAGTTCGTGAACCAGGCAAGGGGCTGGAGATTGAAATACACAAAGACACACGGTCAAAGACACAGGTCATCCTTGATGCCAGAATGCCCCCTTTATTGTGTCCAGGGACAGCTTATATAGGGATCCTTAACTGACAGCCACACCCCAGCCAAACCCACCAGAAACCACTCCCCCGCCATCAGGAACTCCTGAAGGTCTCGTGCTCAGAGCAGCTGCAAGCATTACAAGTTGTTTACCAGAAATTCAGTATGTGGGGGGGGGTTCACAGCTCCCAACAGGAAAGAAAGAAAGAAAGAAAGAAAGAAAGAAAGAAAGAAAGAAAGAAAGAGGGAGGGAGGGAAGAAATACTTTACTGGACAGACGACTTAAAAAATGGGGAACGGGGCTGTGAAGTTGGGTCAAGGGGTAAAAGCAGTAGCCACACACTAGCCATGCAAGCCTAATGACCTGAGTTTAATCCGCAGAACCCATATAAAAAGCCAAATGTGATGGAACCCATCTGGAACCCCAGCATTCCTAAGGCAAGATGGGTGGCAGAGAGAGAGAAAAAATCAAGCTTTTAGAGCACCTAGCCTGGTGTTTGAAGTGCAGTGCAATACAACAGAAAACAAAACAGAGATCCTGATTCCACAAGGTAGAGGGCAAGAACCCCTCCGTAAACTGTCCTCTGATGGCCATCTATGCGCTGAGGGCTACATGGGCAGTGGGCACGCATGCATGCACTTTCATGCATATGCCCCCACTTCTCTCTCTCTCTCTCATTTTAAGTTGAGAAATAATTACGAAACTATTCAGGTTACTTTTTCAGTCCATCCAACTTCAGGCATCAAACAGCCCTTTCATCCCAAGCAAAAATTGGAGGTCCTTTGTGAAAGAAGGCAAACTGATACAAACTCCATCCATCCCACTGTGCCACTAGAGAGATGCTTACAATAATGTAAGAATTGCAAATAAAATAGAAGAAACTTCTCAAAGGGAAAAAAGCTAAAAGGGAGGAATTTATAACAGGGACTAAAAACAATATCATTGAAGAAATCTATAAAAGGGTTATGATACTAGCTGAGATAAAAGAATGTATTTAAATACCACCATCAGTGAAAAGCTTCGTGGGTGTCAGGAATCACAGAAGAACTACAATACACACCTTTTTTTGCACAAAGCTTCAGTCCCCCGTCTTGGCAACTGGGCATTTCATAGAAAGAGATAAAACTGTGTTTTGTCCTCTATCATAACCACCAACAAGGACACCTTTGTAAAGTTTCATTTTCTAGAACTACCCAACCCTCTCAGAATAAATACATACACCATGGCCTGAAGGAAGACAATGGTTGTGGGGGTGAATGGCACAGATCCTAATCTCACAACTGACTCCACGATAGCCAGGAGGTGGTGGTGCATGCCTTTAATCCCAGCACTTGGGAGGCAGAGGCTATCTCTGAGTTTGAGGCCAGCCTGGTCTACAGAGTGAGTTCCAGGACAGTCAGGGCTATACAGGGAAACCCTGTCTCGAAAGACAAAACAAAATAAGCAAACAAACAAACAAACAAACAAAAAAACAAACCCTGACTCCATGAATGAGTTCTCCTTTCTGAGCTTGCATCCTGGCCTTTAGAATGGAGAAATTTTAAGGCAAAATGACATGATTAAATATACTGTGGAAATAAGCATCCTGTGGACGGGGAGCTCATGGAGGCAGGCACTTCGACCTGTGCCAGCCCTAGCTTGGGTAGGGAGAGCTCATAAGAGCCCTATATGTGAGCCGGGCTGAGAGTTATGGTAAAGAAACTTCCAGACATACTGAACTTCAAACCCAGTACTACATGAACTTCTCCTGGGGAGACATAAACAAATGTCCACTCACTCCAGCATTGAAGTAATAAGGGCAGCGGCGGGGCTGTGTCCCCAACACCCCAGCCGCCTGCCCGGCTAGCTTATGCCGGAAATAACAACACACAAACTGTATTCATTTAATCACTGCTTGGCCCTTCTGCCCTAGCCCTTACTGGCTAATTATGATATCCCGATCAACCCATCTCTAATAATTGGTGAGCACCGGTCTTACCGGGAAGATTCTAGCCTAGTCCATCCTGGGTCGAGCTTCATGGCGTGTGTCTGCCTGGGAGCTGGGAGTATGGCATCTCCCTGAGGCGTCTGCTCCCGAGAGCAGAGCGGTGGAGTCTCTGAGCTCACTTCCTCTTCCTCCCAGTATCCTGTTCTGTTTTCTCCTCCCACCTATCTTCTAACCAATAAAATGGGCCAACGCAGTTCCTTTATTAGCCAATGACCTTCCTCCATCACAGCATCAATGACAGATCAAAGTACTAATCCCATCCAAATCTGACTTAGTGAACCAATGAGCTTATTGGTGTCATTTACTGGAGCATGGGTAACCCCAAGACAGTGACGTCAAGGAGGAGTCGCACACCAGCATGGGTTAACAAAATCTCCAAAATCAACATAGATTGAGTTCCCACTTAAGTTCACCGCGCATACTCACATACTGTAACACCGCAGGAGACTGTGTAGCTGGGGCAGAATTACATACAGCTGGGAGCGGAATGCAGGAGCGAGTGGCTGAGAGCTCATATCTCCTCATGCCCTTTCTCTGTGAGGAAACACCATCAGGATCTGTCCTGCAAGGCTCTCATGAATCTTCACAGCTGTTCTGATAACCACGGTAATGTTTGGTTGCTACCTCTGTTCAGAGGTCCACATTCCAGAACACGCGGAATCTCTGGGGTTCTGGGGGGCAGGGGTGAAGCACATAGGAGCTGAGGCTATATAGCTTGGAGGTAGAGCAAGCCAAAAGTTTAAAGAAAATCACCTATAACCCAGAACTTGGCCTCCTTCCTCATCACTCAGCTGGTTGCCATGGAAACCCCTAATCACACTTTCAAGGCTTCATTAGCACTGCCATTTTGACTGTAATAAAGACAGAAAATACGGCTTTAATATAGTTAGCTTTTCATTAATTGCTTTTGTCGAAGAATTTTTCTGCCATTTAATGAAGAAGAAAGCAAACAGCAGTAATTTCCCTAAAAGGTCAGAGAGTGAGAACATATGGGAAATTTGCCTCTTGGAATGGTGTGGTCTTGCCTGATGAAATACCATCTCTCTGAGTTCAAAGTTGCTGTTTACGCAATAGGTGTGACAGAAAATTGGAAAGCGCTGGCTGTGATGACAGTTCCATTTCTGAGGGCTCACGATTAACAAGGAATCATTAGCCGTGTCCTCCGGCCACATTAGGTGTTAAGATTAGCAAGAATCTCAGACCCAGAAAGGACTTCACAAAATCAATATAGTCTCGACTTTGATGCACGCTAGCAAGCCCAAGGACTCTGGGAACTTGAAAGTGCTTCAGAGAAGACTATGGGTGTGTTAATGACGTGTTTTATGATGCATAGGTCACAGTCATTGAGCACTTACAATGCAGCCATGCACCTTACGCTCTCTACCCCTTCTTGGCATCTCCTCACTGAATTCTCACCCCCAAATCTTATAAAGTAAATACTATTGGTGTCCACATTCAACAAAAGAAAATCAGAGGTTAAGGAAGTTGGTAACTCTGTATTCAGTACTGGGTAACAACCCCAGTCCACGAAAAGGAAAAGGGAAATGGAGCAAAACCACCCCAGGAATAAGAATTTCAAAGGGGAGGGTTGGAGAGATGACTCAGTGGTTAAGAGCACTGGCTGCTCTACCAGAGGTCCTGCCTGAGTTCAATGCCCAACAACCACATGGTGGCTCACAACCGTCTGTAATGGGATCTGAGTCCCTGTCCTGATGTGCCTAAAAACAGGTCACTCATATATGTAAAATAAATATTTTTTTAAAAAAAGAAAAGGAAAAGGAAAGAGTTTCAAAGGGGCTGGGAAGATGATGCCAGGAGTCAAATGCTGGCTCTGCAAGCTTGAGATGCTGAATCTGAATCTCCAGACCCATGTGAAAGTCAGACATGGCGATCGCGGGAGGGACGCGGCCACCTACTCCTACGCAACAGCCCGGTCCTCCAACTCAGCCATGCAGGTTGAATCGACCAAAGTGATGGTTGTGGAGAAGCCTAGTCCCCTGCTGGCCGGGCGGGAGTTTGTGCGACAGTACTACACCTTGCTGAACCAAGCCCTGGACAAGCTACACAGATTTTATGGGAAGAACTCTTCCTGTGCCCATGGGGGCTTGGACTCCAACAGGAAGCCAGCAGATGCAGGCTAGGGGCAGAAGGAAATCCACAAGAAAGTGATGTCACAAAACTACACCAACCGCCACACCAAGATCCACCATGTGGATGCTCACGCCGCTCTAAATGACGGGGTTGTGGTCCAAGTGATGGGGCTCCTGTCCATCAATAATAACCAGGCTCTGCGGAGGTTCATGCAGACCTTTGTTCTTGCTCCTGAGGGCTCTGTGGCCAACAAATTCTATGTTCACAACGACATCTTCAGATATCTTTGGTGGCTTTGTCACTGAACCTCAGGAGGAATCTGAGGAAGAAGTAGAAGAATCTGAAGAAAGACAGCAGACACCTGAGGTGGTGCCTGATGATTCTGGAACTTTCTATGATCAGGCTGTCAGCAATGACTTGGAGGAACATTTAGAGGAGCCTGTTTTGGAGCCAGAGCCAGAGGCAGAACCAGAACCTGTGCCTGACATCCAAGAGGACAAGCCTGAGCTACCAGTGGAGGAAGCTGCTCCCGAGGATGTGCAGAAGAGCACTTCCCCGGCCCCAGTGGATGTTGCCCAGCGCAGGAAGACCTGAGGACGTTTTCCTGGGCATCTGTGACTAGTAAGAACCTTCCTCCCAGCAGGGCTGTTCCAGTGACACAGACACGAACTCATGTGGTTAAAGTGCCGCCTTCACAGCCCCGTCCAGAATCTAAGCCGGAATCACAAAGACCTCAGAGAGATCAGAGAGTTCGAGAGCAACGAATCAATATCCCTCCTCAGAGGGGACCCCGGCCAATCCGCGAGGCTGGGGAAGCAGGAGATATGGAACTTCGAAGGATGGTGAGGCACCCTGACAGTCACCTTCATCAGGAACCTGCCACATAAGGTTGACAAGACGGAACTGAAGGATTTTTTTCCAAAATTACAGGAACGTGGTGGAGCTGCGTATTAACAGTGGCAGGAAGTTACCGAACTTTGGTTTTGTTGTGTTTGATGATTCTAAACCTGTTCAGAAAGTCCTTAACAACAGGCCCATCATGTCCGTCTGAACGTGGAGGAGAAGTCTCGAGCTGCCAGGAAAGGCGACCTCAGGGATAACTGTCTTCTGACCAGGAGGCCCCTGTGGTGGGCCAAGTGGTGGGATGAGAGGCCCTCCCCGCGGAGGCATGGTGCAGAAACCAGGCTTTGGTGTGGGCAGGGGGATTACAACTCCAAAGCAGTGAATTGCTTGGCTCCGATCTCCACACAGCACACAGCCCTGGCTCCTGCAGAGCGGTGATTTCTTCAACCAGCCTTTGGTGCTTTGATTAAGAATGGCCCTCATAGGCTCATATATTTGAAGTGGGATTCTTTCATAGGATTAGGAGGTGTGGCCTTGTTGGAGGAAGTGTGTCACTGTGGGGGTGAGCTTGAAGTTTCTAAAGCCCATGCCAGGCCCAGTCAGTCTCTCTCTCTCTCTCTCTCTCTCTCTCTCTCTCTCTCTCTGTCTCTCTCTCTCTCTGTGAATGTCACTCTCAGCTACTGCTCCAGCACCATGCCTGCTGTCACGCTCCCCACCATGATGATAATGAACTAAACCCTCTGAAACTGCAAGCAAGTAACCCCAATTAAATACTTTCTAAGAGTTGCTTTGGTCACAGTGTCTCTTCACAGCAATAGAACAGTGACTAAGACCCTATGTAAGGATGGGGACCTGAGTAGTTCAGATCATCAGGCCCCATGTTGAAGCATGGTGCGGCAGAGGGCACCTGCAATCCCACACTGGCAGGTAGAGGTTGGCAGATCTCTGGTACTTATTGGACAGCCAATCTAGCTAAAGCAGCAAGATCCAGGTTTAGTGAAAGCTCCTGCCTCAACAAAAATAATACGGAGAATGACAGAGAAAGACACCCACAAACCCAATCTTTGGCCTTCATGTACACATACATAGGCAAATGCATGCATCCACACTTGACTTTTGGATCTTTTTTTTTCTATGGTCCTTCTCCCCAAAAGCAAACAGGAGAGAACAGTAGATTGAAATCACAAGCTGAACTGGAGATGTGGCTCAGTTGATAGAGTGCTTGCTTGCCTTGAAGATTGAAATCAATCTATGCCAGAATGCTTCAAGAACATCTTTAATAATTTAAAGCTCACGTAATTCAAGAATAATTTTCCCAAAAGATGGAAAGGAATACATTGTGAGGGAAAAGTATTAGTGGATAGGGGGAGAATTGGAGGGGAGGAGATGGAAAGAGTATTTCAAGAAAATGCATTACACACATATATGAAAGCCTTCTTATGAAAAAACAATTTTTCAAGAATAGTAGCAGGTAGTTCCATTTCCCAGCTCCACAGTAGTAACGAAAAAAGAAAAAGAAATCACTGCATCTACCAGCTTTAAATATATGTGATTGCTGATTTTTTTCCTCAGTTAGAAAGATTCTCATTTCAAATTTTAATCCAGAAATAAAACTTAGTAAGTGTATTTCTGTCACATGACTTTAGATTCCCAGAAGCTGAACTCACGCAAGCATGAGTCTGTATGAGAATATTTCCATCCTCCCAACTCCCCACCCCATTCTAAAGAGGAAGAAGGGTTTTTCCTTGAGAGTTAAGCACACTTTTCTCTGTGGCATATGCAATGTGGGTAGTGATAGGAGACTCAGAAAAGTAAAGCCAAATTGATCACTCACTGCAGCACGAATAATAAAAACCCAGAGACAGATGATGGGGTTTAACCTGAAGATCAGAAAAGCAAAGCAGCCAGCCACTGGCTCTTACCTGTACCTCAGACTGAAATGGCGATCCTGCCTCCAGGAATCTCAGAATGAGACTGAGCTGAGACCTGTCTCCTCCTGTTTTATATTCCTCTACAATGCTGGGATTAAAGGCGTGCACCACCACTGCTTGGTTTCTATGGCAAACTAGTATGGCTCCTGGGATCAAAGGTGTGTGTCACCCCTGCCTGGTCTGCATGGCTGACTAGTGTGGCTGTTTTACTCTCCGATCTTCAAACAAGCTTTATTTATTAAAACACAAATGAAATGAGCCATGCCGTGTTGGAGGCAGAGAGCTCTAGTACTTAGCAGAGACCCACTGCATACCATGGCACAGACACAGAGCTGACTGCTTCTTTGGGGATCTTCATTTTCTTGTTAAGTTACTCATGTCACATAAAACTTAATATATTTGTGGGAGTATGAATGTAGCTCCGTTGGTAGGGCACTTGCCGGGGATGCACAAAACTCTGAACTCCAACTCACAAACTTAGAATAACATACCACTTAAATCTTGCATGATGCCAAATATTTGTAATCCCAACACTCTGAATATAAATCAGACAGGAAAATTAGAAGTCTGAGGTCATACTTGGGTACATAGAGAGTTTGAGGCCAACCTGGATACATGAAAATAACAACAGGGGTAGAAAGGAAGATGTGAGGTTCAGGGGTGTAGCTTCATACTTGCCTAGTAAATTGAAGAGATCCTAGGTTCAAGTCCCAGCACCATAAGAAAGAAGAAAAGAAGAAAGACAGGAAGGGAGGGGAGGAAAAGGGGGAGAAGAGGAGAGGAAGAAAGGGAGGGAAGGAAGAAGGGAAAGGGGAAAAGGAAAAGAGGGCGTGGTTGAAGGAGTACTACAGTAGCGACGGCACACTAGTAGATGACTAAAAAGGGGTTTTTGACTAAATACTTGAATGGAAGTCCTGTTCAAAGAAAAGTTTTTAATGACTGATGGGAAATTTGGATGAGAAGTTTTCTTATTTTTATGAACCACTTACCAGAGAGTGTTTAGAAGTCCCACTGCAAGGCATACTAGCAAGCCTGACAATGGTAAAGATGTCTAAAAAAGATGCTCTTTGAAGCTTTGCTAGCAGGGATAACGCACTCTCCCACTGGCGTTTTTTTTTTTTCCTAAGAGACTGAGTACAGATGTAAATAGCTGTCGATTATTGTTTCTGCCACAGTGCTGTTTCTTTGAAAGCAATTTTCCTCAGACAATGAGCCAACTGGGGTCCCAACTACATTTGGGTTCCACAATGTAACAAAAATATTCCCTCTCTTTTCAGGAATGGAAAAAGTCCTCCCACAATTTACACAGAAATAGCTCTTGCTGTTATTTGGGGGTAACTTGGAACAGAAGTGTCATCTAGAATCATGCTGAAATAACCGGATCTCTTCAGATACTTTGGGTTTTTCAAAGCAAGTACTAGATACAGGATAGAATTCTCTAAAGAGTGTGAGATATCAACATCTTTATATTCTTCTTTTTTCTTCCTTGATTGTTTCCTCAGCTTACAAAAGCAACTTTTCTTAATGTAATTCCACACTAATCCATTCCATCCTGTTTTGTTTTGTTAATGAATAGAAATTGAACTCGAAAGATGTCTCAGCAAGTAAACAAGTTTGCCGGCAATTCTGACCACCTGAGTTCAGTCACCATAACCCACTGAAATGTTCAAATGCAGTGGCACAGATATGTAATTCTAGCACTTCAACAAGCGATGTGGCATGGAAATAGGAAAAAGACCCAGAAGCTCACTTCAAAGTGCAGTGACAGGGTCCACAAGGGAGACCCTGCTTCAACAAGGCAGGAGGGGCAAACCTGCTACTTAAACTTGACCTCTTGCCTTGACTTAATTACTTTTCTATTGCTGTGAAGAGATGTCATGACCAGGACAACCTATAAAAGGAAGCATTTAACTAGCGTCTTTCTCACAATTTCAAAAAGTGAGTCCATGACCATAGTGGTGGGGAACATGGCAGAAGACAAGAAGGCGTGGTACTGGTGCAGTAGCTGAGCACTCACATCCCAATCGGCAGGCAAGAGTCAGAGAGGGAGCAAGACTGGGCCTGGATTAGGCGTTTGAAGCCTTGAAGTCCACCCCCAATGACTCACCTCCTCCAGCGAGGCCACACCTCCTAATCCTTCCTGAAGAGTCCACCAATTATAAACCAACCATTCAAATATATGAACCTATGAGAGCCATTTGCATTCGACATACCACATGGGCCCAAGGCACTCAAATACAGACACAAGATTAATTAAATAGTTTTTGTTTTAAAAAATCAAATCAGGGGCTGGACAGATTCTGGTTCAGTGGTTTAAAAACTTGCAGAGGACCCAAGTTTGGTTCCCAGCACCTGAGTCAGGCAACTCAGAAGCACTTCTAACTCTTAGCTCCAGGGATATCCAACACCTCTGATGACTTCCATGGGCACCTTTATTTACATACATATACTCCCGCACAGTCACACACGTACACATAATTGAAATAATGAGTTTTTAAAATGAAACCAAATATTTAAAGATTAAAAATCATAAAGAGATTTATTTTGAAATGATTATTTGACATGCAAATATATTCATTTGTTAAAGATTAAAACAAATTTGCATACTAACAAGATGGGTAAGCTTATTTATTTTTTTCACAAAGAATTAAATCTCAGCTGAATATATATCCTGCAGAATGGAGATCATCTTCAACATTGCTCAGAATTTGATATTTTGATATTGTAATCATCAATGTTGAGAATACCACTCCACATAAATATGTAGTACAAGATGCCAGGAATATGTTCAGGGTTAGTTTGGAAATTTTGAAAATTCTGTATGAATCTCAAGGCAAAATTTACTTAACAGTTTTGCTTGGTTTGGGTTTTGTTTTGTGTTGTTTTAAAGAAATTTGAGTGAACAACTCAAACAGCAATTTTCAAAATCAAACATTCTTATACAACAGAATCCTTATTGGATAGTTATATACTAAGAAATAGTATTAGAAGTCTTTATTTCCCATAATTAAACCATTGTGCTTCAGTAAGCATTATACACTTTATAAGTACAGTAAAAATACTACAAATCATGACATGGAATATTCTAGAATCTGAACCAAGGTGTTTTCAGACAGTGTTTGTTAGCATTCTATGGCTTGATGGTACATGCAGTGCAAAGCATACATGTTGTATGTTAAGAAAACTGGCCAGGCATGATGGCACATGCCTTTAATCCCAGCACTCAGGAGGCAGAGGCAAGCTGATCTCTGAGTTCGAGGCCAGCCTGGTCTACACAGGGAGGTCCAGGCCAGAGAGGACTACACAGTGAGAGTCCACTTCAAAAAACACAAAACAAACAAGCAAGCAAAGAGCCAAACCTGCAGTAAAGCTATGTGACAGAAACACCTTGGATTCATTATGCATTTGATTTTAAATTGCTATTTGGTCATTGTGCATTCAAAAAGCTTGTCATTTTTGCCAATTCTATTTTTGTGATTCTCATCTTCAGTTACTCCATATGGATTCATGACCCACCGTCTGAGTAGCTGTGAGCCAATGTTGTGTCATTCTAACACCTGGTAGTTGACAGTCTGGAGCAACAAGGCCATATCTAGTGACATTTTCTGACTTCCTTCACACACTGGTCATCATATCCCAAGACACTGTCCCAAGAAAAAAATCTCATGACCTCTTAATACCTTAATTCCCAAATTTAGAACTTTGTGTCATTTTCGCCCCATTTCCAAGGCCAGACCCAATTCACAGTGTAACATGAGGGGCCTGCTTGTTGGGGTTTCTGTCCTGCCCAGTACCCCACAGCTGGCAAGTCCCAAAGAAAATCACAGAGAGTCTGAATTACTTATAAACTGATTGGTCCATTAGCTCAGGCTTCTTATTAGCTCTTGTAGCTTATATTAACCCATTGTTTTTATCTATGTTAGCCACGTGGCTCAGTACCTTTTTCAGTGTCACATGTTGTTTCTTCGGTGGGCTGGGCTGGACTGGTGGAGGGAGCTTCCTGCTTCCCAGAATACTCCTGTTCTCTTTGTTCCACCTCTATTTCCTGTCTGGTTTTCCCACCTATACTTCCTGACTGGCCAATCAGCATTTACTTAAAACATGATTGACAGAACACAGACAATTCTCCCGCACCATCACAGTAAGGAAAATGGAGATCATGGGGAGAGCCACAAGATTCTGAGGCTATTTTTGCAATCTTTTCTTATGCTGATGTTTCTGAATCCACTGTCTTTACCCCAGGGAAAGACACTTGAGGTCGAGCTTATGCCCTGTCCATACCTTTTCTCCTAGAGTCACTAGAGCAAAAGCAGATTGCTAGTTGCTTCTGGATCCAAAGCAATATTTTGGCAACTCTCACATCAAGACCATTGGTAGGAAACAAGGAATGCAGCGCAGCACAGCAAGGGGGTGATGCCCGGAATGCATGAGGTCAAGGGTTCAATTCCTAGTAATGGACACCAAAACAAGCAAACCAAAATAAGAACTTCCCAGATGTCGTGGCATAAACTTGCAATATCCAAGCACTGGGAAGATTGAGGCAAGAGGATTGCTACAAATTCAAGGTCAGCCTGGGTCATAATAGTGAGTCCTTATCTCAAAACAAACTAATAAATGAGATCACTAGTAAATAAAAAGTCACCTGCTAGCACATGGCTAGTAGTAAAAGTCCTCCTGCCTACCGGGAAGTTCCACTGGAACCTTTAGAGTTGTAGCATTGCCTCCAGGATTGTCTCCTCATATAATCCTCGTGAACTGGCTCATCAAATAGGAAGACTGCCATTTAAGAGCCATTCTCTTCCATAACACAACAGAGGGGATGTCATGCTCATAAGAGACATCGAGAAGCCTGAATCCAGATCTTGAAGACAATATAAACCATGATCTCCCAGCAGAGAACTGAGACAGGGAGTGAAGGAGTGTTTGGCCAATTAAAGAGGGATTTTAGGCATGTAAAAGGACATCATCTTATAACTTTCTCTAGCTCTTTTCTCCTGCCCTCTCCTCTCCTTCATTACAGCTTTGTCTAGCTCTTTTCTTCAAGACTATCCTCTCCCTCCTCCAGACTCTCATCCTCATTCTGGTTAATTCACCTCTACTGTAAGTTGCTAATTAATGATTCTTTAAAATATTCTTCTTTTTCATTCCCTCTCTCTCTCTCTCTCTCTCTCTCTCTCTCTCTGTGTGTGTGTGTGTGTGTGTGTGTGTGTGTGTGTGTGTGTTCAGATGCCCTTAGAGGCCAGAAGGCAGCATTGGATCCCTTGGAATAGGAAATACAGACAACTGTGAGCCACCCAACCTGGGTGCTAACTTCTTTATATGAATGCCTTTCCAGTACTTAATATAGTGTCCAACTCACAAACATGATCGGCAAAATGACAGATGGCAAGAACCAAACACTTAAAATAGTTATTCAGTTTGGACTTTTTCCTTGGATTTTCCCTATGTTTGAGTTATTACATAATATAGATTAGTATGGTTCCTAACTCTGCCCATTTCTGTACAGCTAACTTCCTAGAAGCAGTAGCCTTTTGGTGTTGATGAGACTTGGGACAATGGAGCCAATAGAGGAGGCAAACTAAAGTCTCATGCAGTAGCCAACTTTATTCAGAGCATTAGACAACTCATACTCTGAGGATTAAGAAAGGTCATCTGAGTGAAATTCTCATGAGTTCAAGCTGTAAACAGTCACAAGGAGAAGCTGCACGAAGCAAAAATATGATTTTCCAGAATGATATATAAAGATAGTTTAACCATTTAATTGAATAACACCAGCAAGCAATAATCCAAGTACACTCACTCCTATCCACTATACCTGGGAGAAGCATAAAAATGCATTTCAAGAGCTATTCTTGTTTCGAAGAAACTGAGCTCACAAGACTATGGTTTTCTTGGAATGTTCTCACAAGCACTCCGAATTCTCCTCACATGACTCCATTTTCTTTGACCATTTTGCTATTATAATAGAATAGCTGAGACCAAATGACTTGTAAAGAACCAAGATTGATATCTTACAGTTCTGGAAGCTAAGAAATTCAAGCTCAAGGGACCTACTTCTAACAAGAACTTTTTTGATGCATCATCATGATGAAAGATGGAAGAACAAGAGAGAAAGCAAGAAGGCAAGGGAAGGAGGTGAAGGAGAGAGAGAGGCAACTCATTCTTCATAAGGGACCCATTCGTGAAAGCAGACCCATCATGACCTAGTAACCCCTTAGAGGTCCCACCTCTTCTCACTCTTGCATTTTTGTATTCAAATCATAGCAATGGTGCTTTTAAAAGAGATAATGGAACTGTAGAGATGATTCTGCAGTTTAGAGTGGTTGTTGATCTTACTGAGGACCTAGATTTGATTCCCAGAACCCACATTACATGGCTCACAACCTCCTGTAAGTCAATATCTAGGGAATTTGATACCCTCTTTTGACGGTTTGTAAACACTGTGTGCACATAGCACACATACATACACTCAGGCACACACTCATTCAAGCAACACAAAGAAGTCTGTTTTAAAACAGACTATGGCATGGAAAGTTAGGTAGATAAACAAAAACTAAGAACAGGGAGGAACCATAAGAAGCAAACACAGCAACAATCACAAGAGAAAAACTAAAGTTAGTTGGTTGATGGCTCAGCCTGAACAAGACATTTACTTTATGCCACCCTGACTAAGGCCTAGGGAGCCTTAGAAGAGGGGGAAGGACATGCATAAGATTCAGAAGATGGAGTGATGAGCTGCAAAATGTCACCCTCATACAACCCGCACCATCATGAATTCCTAGCAACTGTGGTCATCCGCACTGGGCCCACCACAAGTCCAGCCACTGGGCCCATACAAGTCCATCCCAGGGGCTCATTTACCTCTGAGCTATTTGATAGTAATGGATTCTTGGAAAGGTAGAATCACTGTCTTTAGTTGTGTATCCACTGCCAATCCCAACAGGCTCTATACCCATGGTCACAAAGACAGCCCTGGTCAGTCTCAGTGGATCATAAAGCAAATAGACATGAACACGAGAGAGTTGTGTAAAGGATGGGTCAGAGATATGAGAATGATGGACAGGGGTGGTAGGCAGAAAGGAGAGGGTGGGTTATGAGAGCCATTTGGCATGTTCTTTGTATATCTGTGAGACTAAGAACAAATTTCATTACTTAAAGAACATTGAGACAGGCATGGGATTGTGGCTGCAGAGGCCAAAGGATGGTGTGCTTGATGAGCAAGGCTGGTCCTCGAGCCACTGGGAGACTTGGGCAATCACCAGGCTGCCTCACCCCTGTCACCACTCACTAGGCCAGCGCAGCCACTCAACCCAAAGTGGAGCTGCCAATGCTGCCGGTGCTTAGCTACTTTCCTTGTTGCAGGGAGAGGAGAGAGCTGGGCCAAGACGCTGCCTGCTAGCTGGAAGCACAATGGTTGCAGCAAGGACAGAGTGGTGTATAGCACCCTGAAGCTCGCATAGATCCGGACCCCAGACATGCTGCCTGACCACATGATAACCCTGACTCTGAACAGCAATAAGATATCTGAGGTGAAGAATGGTTCATTTTCAGGATTAAGTCCCCTCGAAAGACATTGGTGGTCCATACTGGCTCAGGAGGCCATGTTGATGTTTGTGATCTGTGCTGCCAAGGCAGGCCATGTTAAGTGTATGGTCCATGGTTCATGCTGCCCACAGAAGCCATGCTTATGATCCATGCTGCTGCTGGAGGCCAAGTAAAGGTGGGAAGCATGGCAGCATGCAGTCAAACATCGTGCTGGAGACATAGCTGAGAAGTCTACATCTGGATCTGAAGATGACAGGAAAAGAGAGACACTGGGCCTGGCTTGGGCTTTTGAAACCTCAAAGCATACCTCCAGTGGCATACTTCCTCCAATGAGGCCACACCTCTTAAGCCTTCTCAAGTAGTCCCACTCCCTAATGACCAAGTATTCAGATGTCTGAGCCTATATGGGAACCATTCCTATTAAAACCCCCACAGACAGAGAAAGTTTTCAAGAGGTAGTTTTTGTTCCCAGACATGGTGGTACATGCCTGTAATCTCAGCACTCCGGGGCTAATGCTTCCTCATAAGACCCTGCCTCTGTGACAGGAAGGAAATGTGTTGAAGTGGGGTAGGGAGTGGAGAGGACAAAAAAAAAACCTCTGCCTGTCATCTAAAACACACACAGTAGTAAAATTGGTATTTTGAATGTCATTGGTGCCTCTAAAAAGGTCTAGCCTTCTGTTATTGGATTGTTTTCAATTTTTAACTATGACTAAGCGGGGCAATGTTGTAAAACAGAATGTTCTTTTGAACAATATTTTGCACAGTTCTTCAATTACTCAGTGAAATCACTCCAAAATGTGTTCTTCATATCCATATCTGTGTCAACAACATTTTCTTTCTGCCATTGAGGAATAAGATCTTGTAGCGCACAGACATCTGTAGCTTGTGGGTTGAATTTTTTTAAAAAAAATTTACAAACCTATAGTGTCAACAATTTTAAAGATAAAACTTGGAGTCACCATTTTATTTCTCTGCCTATACAGTGTGACATAAAAATACCATCACACAACATAAACTGTCATCAAAAGTCACTGTCAACAAATGAGCCTTTATTCTGCATTTTACGTGTTTAATTGTACAAGCACCACAAGTCTGATTTAGGAATGGAGGCCCACTCAATTTCTTCTGAAATCGTGTATTTCAAGCACACTTCTCCCAAAGTGGAGCATTACATCAGGTTGATTTTTTTAAAATGCAAAACCTGCCCATATCTGGTATCTTCCTCCTGCAGACTCTGTCATTTGATAGTGTATTTTATTATTTTATTTCAATTCCATGTTAAGAAAAGCTTTTGAAACCATTTTGATTGCCCTGACAGTTGAAATGAAATTTTTACAAGGATAGCATATTTAAAGCCAAAGATCTGGTTGACACAATGAGTGTGATGATGGAAATAATTTTCCAGCAGACCAGCCTAGCATATTGGCTTCATTTAAAATTTATATCAGAGAGTGGGTAGGGTTTTTTTAAAAAAAAAAAAACACTTTTCCTCTAAAAAGAAAACAGTAGCTTTCAACTCTTCCTGTTGGCCAAGGAAAGTACTAAAACTTTGGAGATTATGATAGTTATCAGGTTTACTACCCTGAATATGCCAGGTATCATCTGATCTTTCTAAGCATGGTCAGGTATGGTTAATACTGAGATGAGAGGAGAGTTACCAGACTTGTAGAAACGGATTGCCCAGCATCTGAGCTCTTTTCAGAGAGCAGGGAAGATAAAGGAATCCTCTGGCCTATGCAATAAAGAAATTGGCTTATTTTCAGAATGACAGTGTAACCCCTGTAAAGACTTAATAAATTATACTTGACAATATGAGCATGCCCCTAGTAAAATATCTACCCTCTCAAAATTGCCTCATAATGGGTATTGATAAAGTAGATGCAGGTTTGAATTAGCAATCAGATTTGAGATGCACTAGATGCTTCAATAGCCACTTATTTGGTTTTTAAAGGACAGGGGAAAAAACATGCACATCTCATTCTTCAGGAACCTGAGATGGGTGAAGTTTGATCCACCAATGACATCCGCCCTCTAATCCTCAGACCCTGTGGATATAGCATTACATTGCACAGTCACAGAAAATTAAATTGCAGATGAAAGTAAGATTGATAGGCCAGTTGATCTTAACATGGGGAAGTTATTCTGGGTATGCGAAATGAGCTCAGTGTAATCACAAGCATCCTTAAAAATGGAAGAAGAGTGACAGAAGCGGTCAGAGTGACGTAATGTGAGTCGTCAGTCTATTATCTTTGACTTTCAAGGTGATGGGGAGGATCATGAGCCAAAGAATGTAAGAAGCCTCTTGAAGCTGCCAAAATGCAAGAGAATGTATTCTTCCCTAAGACCGACAGGAAGGAACACATCCCTGCTCATGACCTTGAGCCTATCTCAGTGAGATTCATGTCAAATTTCTGTCATACAGAACATTGTGCTTTTTCAAGTTTGCCATCATTTGTCACAGCAATGGCAGAAAACTCATCTAATGACAACAGTTGCCCAAGAACACAGCTCCATGCCACAGAGAAGCCATGGCAACAGATTTCCACAATCATTTCAAGGGTTCCAATGACACAGATCCCAAACCTAAATGCTGAGACCAGCAGATCCTTCAAAGGAGGGCAATACAGATATTATTATTAATCTTGTCTACTAAGAAATGTGTTTTATCCAGGAGGGTCTGGAAGGGCATTTCCAGGAAGGAATAACAGAGAAGTCCCTGCCCCAGAGTGAGTGGAAGCTTCCAGTGCGGATCCAGGTTTAAAGAGGTCCAAGAAGAAAGTTGTACCACCTGCCTACCCATCTTCATTTCTTTTTTCCCCCCATCTTCATTTCTTGATGGTGAATGCAATTACATCTGCTCCTGCCATTCATTGATGAACTCAGATTCCTGCTCCTCCCACTTTCAACATGGGCTAATGACCAGTGACACTCCGAAAATCTCCCAGGCCTTCAGCACTGGATTGGAACTGTTGAGGCACCCAGCTTCATGGACTGAGCAGATCCCAGGTTCTCAGTCCTTCCAGCATGCAGACAGCTACTGTCGGACCACCTACTATGGAAACCAATCCAATAAATCTCCCTTTATAATGTGTATTCATTCTTTCCACTCTATTTTTTTTCTAGAGAGCCCTAACAAGCCAGAATTAGTCTAATGCTGAGGTTAACCCTGTGCTTGCTATGGTGATCCTAATGCCTTAATACATGTGCACATTATAAACTTAGAATAATTACTTCTAAAGTCTGAAGTGCAAGACGGGCTCCTTCTCTTATAGAAACAAAAGGTCAAGTTCTTATTTTCCCTGAACCCAGACATCAAAGAAGTTCATGTGTATAACCTTAGCTCTGCCAATCAAGACAACAGAAAAGAAGTTGGGATCACTTTTCAGCCTTTGGATAAAGATCAAGAGAAGAAATATGTTTGAAATCTCTGCCAACACTGGCAATGACAGCAGGAGTCAATGAGAGATGTCATAGAACCTAAAGAGCCTCGCTCATGACATTTTCTGTTGTTTCTCCTGCCCAGAAGGACTACAGAATTCTTCCCTTAGGTCTGGTTCATTCTCTGAGCCTGGTTCAATTGCCTTTTCCTTTTCCTGGGTATATAAGGCACTGATGATAGGCCAAAGAAATATTCCATCCAAGTCTAGCTTAGTAAACCAATTAGCTTATTAAGGGTGCCTACGGGAGTATGTGAAGGAAGTCTAGCCAGCCCAAGCATTGGCGAACATGACTCGGGCAAGAAAAAAAAAACCATTAGATTACATTCCTAAAGTTAGCCACCAAGGTCTATTCCATTATTTGGTTATCAAAGAATTAGAATTAAAGTCCAGCAATCAAAAGCGTCCTTTGGTTCACCTAATTAACATGCCCAATTAAAATTAAACACCTCATCCTAACACAGGGTTTCCCCCTTTACCTTTATAAACCACCATTTGCCTAGGTGCCACATCTGTCTCCTCACTATCCAAAGGCAGCCGGTCCTTTGTGGTCATAACCCCCTTCCCCGGGACAAACACTCCTTTTCCTTCTCACTTATTCCTTTCCCCATCTCCCCGGTCCTCTATCTCCTGTCTTTGTCTTTATTTCCTGATTCCCTGATTTTTGTTTCTCTGGAGCAAATAAATGTCCTTTGTGCAGAGTATAGACAAATCAAGGATGGATGCATCGCCCAAAAGCCCACCTCAGCATCAGCAATAATTCTCTAAAGCTGCAAGCCTGGAGCTCTGCCCAACTTGCAGATAGCTCATCAGGTTAGAGTCTCCTCTCATCAGCTATTGTTTACTCCTCTATAAACTCAGTCTTGTGACTCTTGTACCTTTCAGAAATTCTCTGAGCCTTGTAAGTTACATTTACTTCCAGGGCCTTGTATACCTGATTTACTTCCCAAGTCTTTTGAGCATTCCTCCTCTGGAGGAGAATATTACAGTTCCGAGGAAACGATCACCCAAACTGTACATTCAGCCAGTCAACTCCTGTTGTGCTAAAATGAGACAAGTTGTTTATGCCACCAATCTTAAATGAAGCAGAAATTGTTATAGGAGGGGGCTTTAGACAGCATATAGCTTGCAATGGAGGGTAATCCAGGACTGGAATGGAAGTCTATTACCACATGAGCCAGGGTGGAAAAATAACTAACAAAATGATAATTTACCTACTACCTCATTGCTAGCAGAAGTCTGGATGAGCCACATAGAACACATGATAACCCAAGATTAAACACAGAAGGACCTAATGCTAGAAAACTTGAAGAGAGAAGATGCTACATTCTAGCCCATAGTTCTCAGCAGAAAGCAAAACCTGAGAAGTGGGCAACTTCTCAGTCAGTTCTAAGAAGTATAGTTTGAGGGTTTTTTGTTTTGTTTGTTTTGTTTTTTTTTTTTTGCTTTATTTTTGGTTGGTTGGTTGATCTTTTGTAGAAAATGTCTCAAAATACAAAGATAAAAAGCCCTATTTTGATCAAACAAGGAGAAAGAGGCTAATTTGTAACACGAATTAAATCCCAGCCTCATCAAGACCCTTATATAAAAAATTGAGGCATGAGATAGGAAAGAGCAGACCAAGAGCATTTACACAGTGTCTAATTGAGAGCATATCAAGAACTCAGACATCCTGAAATCTACCAAAGCTCAGTTTTCAGTTCAAATCCCCATCCTCCCACGTCTGTTGAGGCAGCGCATGCCAACGTGGAGAGCAGAACTACCTGGCTTTGCTAGGCGTTCCTCGTGTATCTCACAGGCCCTGAGCCCCTTAAGGAAGAGGACAGGGCACCAAGGGGGCTTAAGAAAACACCCTAAGTATTGAAAAGTATTCTGGGAACTTTCTCCTAACCTGTAACAAAAAGCTCTGCCAATATTTACCAAGGAAACATTGGACTAGGCAAAGGAAAGCCTATAAGCTAGAAGGAACCTAACCCTGTGCATCCCCTGGGAAAAAAATGCTTCAATACTCGCTAACTTTGAGTTCACAGCAAGTTTAAAGAAAAGGTTACCACAAATAATGAGGACCAACTATGTTTAAATCACCAACAGCTATTGCAGGAGAGATGCCAGGAAGAAACGATAGAAAATCTGATATGTGTGTGTGTGAATAAGCACACTGTACTGAGGAAATGACCCCATCAGATTGGTCTCTTAAGTCTATGGGGCATTTTCTTGATTGATGATGGGTGTAAAAGGACTTAGCTCACTGTGAGTGAAACCATTTCTGGGTAACTGGTTATATAAGAAAGCAGGCTGAGAATGCCCCGGAGAGCAAGCGGGTAAGCAATATTCCTCTATGGCCTTTGCTTTGAGTTCCTACCCCAACTTCACCTCATGATGGATATTATAATATAATCCAATGGTTCTCAACCTTCCTAACACTGAGATCCCTTTTTTCTTTTCTTTTCTTTTCTTTTCTTTCTTTTCCTTTTTTTTGGACAGGGTTTCTCTGTGTAACAATTCTACCTGTCCTGGAACTAGCTCTTGTAGATCAGGCTGGTCTCGAACTCACAGAGATCCGCCTGCCTCTGCCTCCCAAGTGCTGGGATTAAAGGCTTGTGCCACCACTGCCCGACTATCTGTGACCCTTTAACACAGTTCCTCATGTTGTGGTGACCCCCCAACCATAAAAATATTTTGTTGCTACTTCATAACTGTAATTTTGCGACTGTTACAGATCATAATGTAAATATCTGATATTACATTATTTACAAAGGAGTTGTGATCCACAGGTTGAGAATCAGTGGATTATAAACTGTAGCGCTCTTCTCCCCAAGTTTCTTTTGTTCATGGTCTTTATCACAGGAAGAGAAAAGCAAACTAGAAGACACACCCACAGGTGCACATGCGTGTGTAGGCGAGGGTGGAAACATATGTGTATGTATGTGTTATGTAGATATCATACTATATACTGTATGTAGATATCAGAGGAAGGTTCCAGATGTCATTCCTTAGGAGCTACCCATCTTGCTTGTTCGTTTGTTTTAAGATTTTGTTTGAGGGCCTAGAAAGACGGCTCAGTGGTTAAGAGACTTTTTTATTCCTTCAGAGAAGCCAGGTTTGGTTCCCAGAACCCACATGGTAGCTCACAACAATCTGTAATTCCAGTTCCGGGTGACCCAGCACCTTCTTCTGGCCTCCTCAGGCATCAGGCACATACATGGTGGGCAAACAGGTATATAAGCAAAACATTCATACATATAAAATAAAAATATTTCTAAAAAGAAAATATTTTTTTATTTTAAATTGTGGATGTGTATGGGGGGGGGGGGGGGGTGGGTACGGTATGTACAGTGAACCCAAGTGCTCACAAAGACCAGAAGAGAAAGTCAAATTCCCTGGAGTTATAGGGAGCTGGGAGCTGCTCGCTGTTGCTGCTAGGACCCGAGCTCATGCCCTCTAAACAAGCAGTGCATCTCCTCACTGCCAAGCCATTTCTCCAGATCGTCCACCTCGCTGTCCGAGACAGGATCTCTCATTGGCCTGTGGATCACCAAATAGATTAAACAGGTGTGACCGTGTGACAGTGAGGCCTGAAGATCTACCCATCTCTGCTTCCAGGAAGCAGAATTACAAATGGACTCATCACACCCGACAGGTTTTTTGTTGTTTTGTTTTGTTTTGTTTTGTTTCTTTTTTTTTAAATTTATTTATTTATTTAAGGATTTCTGCCTCCTCCCCGCCACCGCCTCCCATTTCCCTCCCCCTCCCCCGATCAAGTCCCCCTCCCTCATCAGCTGGAAGAGCAATCAGGGTTCCCTGACCTGTGGGAAGCCCAAGGACCGCCCACCTCCATCCAGGTCTAGTAAGGTGAGCATCCAAACTGCCTAGGCTCCCACAAAGCCAGTATGTGCAGTAGGATCAAAAACCCATTGCCATTGTTCTTGAGTTCTCAGTAGTCCTCATTGTCCGCTATGTTCAGCGATTCCGGTTTTATCCCAGGCTTTTTCAGACCCAGGCCAGCTGGCCTTGGTGAGTTCCCAGTAGAACATCCCCATTGTCTCAGTGTATGGGTGCACCCCTCGCGGTCCTGAGTTCCTTGCTCGTGCTCCCTCTCCTTCTGCTCCTGATTTGGACCTAATGGATGGAAATAGAAAACACTATCCTGAGTGAGGTAAGCCAGACCCAAAAAGAGGAACATGGGATGTACTCACTCATATTTGGTTTCTAGCCATAAATAAAGGACATTGAGCTTATAATTCACGTTCCCAGAGAAGCTAAATAAGAAGGTGAATCCAAAGACAAACATATAGGCATCCTCCTGAATAATAACCTTCATCAGGCAATGAAATGGGACAGAGACAGAGACCCACATTGGAGCACCATGCTTTGTTTTGTTTTAAACAGGCTCTGGAGATCAGACTCAGGTCCTGTCCTCATTCTACCCCAGGGAGCATGCTATAGACTGAGCTGTCTCCTCAGTAATCTAGCATGCTATAGACTGAGCTGTCTCCTCAATGAACTGGCAAGGGTGAGGAATTTGAGGAGGAAGAGGCTAGGATTTCAGGAAGAACAAGTGAGGAGCGATCCAGAATCAGTTTAATATCATAAGTGTGAGAGGCTAGGAGCAAGTTTATGGCAAACAAAATGGTGTTTTATTTCACCCATTTCCTAAATGATTTTAGGGTAACATCATCAGAAGAGTGAGATTGCGCAGTGACTTTAAAGTCCATCAAGGAAAAAAATGTTTGCTTTGGTTAAGAGAATGGAATCTCTAGCCTGGATGAAGCTCTGACAATAAAGTTGGACAGATCAATCACTTGCTAAGGGACTGCCCCTTAGAAAGTTGGAACCACCCCTCAGAAAGGTGGAAATGCCCCCTCAGAAAGGAGGGTTCTCCTTAAGCCATGCTTAAGAAGTAGGAGACACAATTATCCTTTTAAGGAAAGAATGCGCTTGTCCTTCCCACAATCCCACCCTCCAAGAGGCTGCCTACAGAGCTGCGGCCATACACTTCTTGTTAGCCCACTTTCATGAATTACCCAGAAAAAATCCTTTTCCTTTTCTTCCTCCTAGCTCTGCCCTGGGCATCCATTCCCTAACACTTCAGCTATCATTCGGTTTCTAAAGCCCCTTTCCTGCCACGTGGCTGCTTCTCTGACATACTGCTGACCTCCATGTAGACGCTACTCAAAATCCAAATGGCATGCTATTGGAATGCCTCTTCTCTTCTCCATTTTCCTCCTCCAAGAGGCTACCAAGATTTGCATCTACCCTGCTCTGGCATTCTTTCTGTCCAACTCTAATAAAATTGTCCTCACGCTTAAAAACAAAGTTTGGTTCTTGACTGGTATTGAACCTGAGTAGTATCCCTCATCCACCACCACCTGTAACAGAAGACCAACTCCCCACCCCCACCTCATATGGCTACAAGGGGTCAACCCTTTCTAGGACTACACACGCGGGAAACGAGAGGACAACTGCAGAGCACAGAAATGTGATTCTGTTGCACAGCTTGATGTGCTACAAGCCGTAATCCGTTTGCCTTTGTGATTGCTACACAGGCACTTCTATGATGCCCATAAAGGAGAAAGGTTAACTTTGGAGGGAGATTATTCATGAGGGGAAAATATTTGGATTTTGAACAAGCCATTTGGGTAACCTACAGAGATGTATAAAAACAGAACTTCGGACTATATTAGAGGACTAATAGAAAAATCAAAACATAATCAAATTGCAATCACATTCCTCTATTTAATTTAACCTTTGAGGGGCTTGGTATATATTCTACTAAAATTATTTTCATCCAGTAACTCTCCAGGGAGCAAAAAGTAGAAGATCCACTTCAATATTTACATGCACATTTACAAACATACAGCAATTTCTTTACTTGTATGCTTTATTCTACCAAAGAATTCTAGACTATTAAGGCGTCCTAGATTTCTGCTGATGTGGTCCTCTGCCCAAAAACAACCTGGGGAGGAAAGGGTTTATTTGACTTACACTTCTAGGTCACAATCCGTCATGGAGGAGAGCCAAGGCAAGGCAGGAGCTTAAAGCAGAAACCACGGCAGATTGTAGTTTACTGGCTTGCTATCAGACTCATGATCAGCTTTTTATACAGCCCAGAGCCACCCTCCCAGGAATGGGTACCACACACAGTGGGCTGGACCCTCCTATTTGAACTAGCAATCAAGACAATCCTCTTTCTATCTCTGCCTCTCTCTTTCTTTCTCTCTGTCTCTGTCTCTCTCTCTCACACACACACATGCACACCTACACACACATGCACATGCACAGATTCACACCCACGTGCGCACACACACACAGCCAATCTAATGAAAAAACTTCTTCCAATGAGGTTCCTTCTTCCTAGATGTGTGAAGTTGACCATCAAGGTCAGCCATAAACCTTCTCAGCCTTTCTGTTACCTTTGGTTAAGTGAACTCATTCTGAAGAATTTAAAGAATTAGTGCCCAATCTTAAAGTGTGTCCCAAAAAATTTCACACACACACACACACACACACACACGCACGCACACACACCTTACTCTGCCCTTATAATTAAGCCAACTTAATTCATCAAAAGTTTAGTATCCAACCAATTCAAAAGAAACAATTTCTGTTCTTATTTTTCCAGTCCTCTTTAAAACATTTTTTAAAGAGGCTAGAGAACGACTCAGTGGTTAAGAACACTTGACACCCTTCCAAGGGATCTGAGATTGGTTTCCAAAACTCACATAAGGTGGCGCACAACCACCTATATGCTCCATCTCTGGGAATCCAACACCCTGTACTGGCCTCAGCAATCACTACATACATGCAGTGCACATGCATACACTTAAGCACACACAAACACATTTAATAAATGAATCTTTAAAAATATTTTTTAATGTGGAACCCCTGTCATTTTCAAGTTTCACCAGACCCTCCAGCTCTAGGATCAGGAGAAACTACTGACCGTTAGAACTAACCAGAAATGAGTAAATCTGAAATTTGCCCAAACTTTAATAGAGTGGGTGAACTAGAGAAAAATGGGGGGAAGATTGTCCATGGAGAAAAATTGCACCAATTAATATTAGAATTATTTCAAAGGCATCCATGGAACTCCCTTATTAAGTTTAAAAAAAAAAGGTAATATTGTCAGGGACTGACATAGTTACAAGGAATCAGGCACTTTGAAACATGACTGGTAGTTATATAGATGGATCTAACTTCCTAGAATGTAGCTAAAAGCAGTGATTACAGATGGTCCATTGACTGGGACTTAAACTTCTTTTTTGAGACATTTCATAGATCCCAAGCCAGACTTAAACTCATTAAGTAGCTTGCAGAAGGTATCCTCAAACACCTGATCCTGATCCTCTTAGCTCTACCTCCCCAGTTACTCAGTAAAGACTATATGAAGTGCTCCAACTGGCTAAGTGTTTGCCGCATTTATTCCCTGAGCATCTTGAATGACCTTTCCCCAACAGCTGATCATGCTAGCTTGATTTCAAGCAAAATGTGTGATTGCTAAAATTAGCACCAAGAACTTCTTGATTTTTTCCTGTTGTTTTTCTTCAATTTTCCTCTAAAAGAAAACATAGATTGCTAGGATATTTATGGGGAAATGTTATTCAAAAGAAGAACTATTGTCATCACGATTCTATATTAGACCAACTATATGTCATTAGTATTTTCAAGCTGCAGCTTGTAGTCCCTATTACAAGAAGTGTATATTTGGGCAGGTGAAATGGTTCCCACTTATAATTCCAGTACTCAGATTATCCCAGTACTAGTACAAGCTAGAGGATCAGGACTTCAAGACCACCCTGAGCCACACAGCAAGTTCAAGGATAACTTGGACTATATCAAATCCTGTCTCAAAAGAAAGAAAATCAAGAAAGAAAGGAAGAAAGAGAAGAAAGAAACACTAATCTTTTTAATGATTCTATAAGGTAGGTCATATTAATATAATATCCCTTTCTGAAGAAATAGAGACCCAAAAGTTGAGCAGTCTACCCCAAAATCCACTTATTAAATAAGTAGTTCTCAACCTCCCTAATGCTGCAGCCCTTTAATACATGTTGTGGTGACCCCCCAACCATAAAATTATTTTCGTTGCTACTTCATAACTTTAATTTTGCTACTATTATGAATCATAATGTAAATATCTGTGTTATCTGATGGTCTTAGGTGACCCCTGTGAAAGTGTCATTCGACACCCACAAAGGGGTCATATGCCCTACAGTTGAGAACACAATTTTAAGTGATGAAGCTAAGATATGAACTTTAACTCTTTGGTTCCCAAGTTCATGCTTCAGCTAGTGTTCCAGTAGGGGAGGGTATGCTTGAGCCTGGTAGCAAGGGCTGTTAGGGCTCCAAACAGCTTATTAAACAAGAAGTCTCCCTTGGAAGAAAATTGTTGGCATATTAGTAAGATGTAGAAGGCCATATTTACATCCTCTCCATCTGTTTCTCTTAGCTTTGTTATATAACCAACTTTTAAAAAACTTAATGGCATAAAAACTACAGCCAGATATGACACAATTGGCATTTGGTTCTACTGGCTTTCCACTCTACTTAGCTGAGCTAGGTAAGTCACCCCGATGGTCAGTGAAACATTCTGGATTCTGGAAGTCAGCTGACGATCAGCTGGAGCAAAACAATGGCCATAGATCTATGGTCATCCCCCTCCAGCAATGTTGGGGTCAAAGGATCCTCAAGATTAGCTAAGTCTCCAAGAAACAAGAGTGTTTCTGTTCTCTCTGCTTGTATCCTTTTTGCTATTGACCCATTGAAAAGAGCAAGTGGAGAAATAAACTACTCAAAGACACAATAAATAATTTGTGACTATGTTGGTCAACTTTTCGTTACTGTGACAAAATATTAGAAATGACTTTTTTAAAAGGAAAGGTCCAGGCAGGGGTAGGGGAGTAGACTTATAATCTGAGTATTTGGAGGTAGGAGGATCAGGAGTTCAAAGCCATTCTCAGCTACAGTGAGTTTGAGACCAGCCTGGGTTACATGAAACTGGATCTCAAAACTAAAATATAGGCTGGAGCAATGGCTCAGCAGGTAAAGGAGCTTACTGCTGACACTATAGACCCAAATTTTATCCTCAGGACCCATGTGATGGGAGGAAAGACCTGACTCCCACACATTGTTCTCTCACCCCCATACATATGTGCATGCATAAATAAATAAATGTGATTTTTAATCAAAAATTAAAAGAAAGAGGGAAAGTTTCTTTGCGGCTCACAGCTCTGAGTTTCAATGCATGGCTATTAGCTACCATTGGTTTGCAGTAGTGGCAAACAGTAGGCCATAGTGAGAATGCATGCAGTACTCACCTCATGTCAATCAAGAAGCAAAGGGAGGGATGCAAAGGAAAAGGGGTTGTATCACCCCTTTCAAAGAACATCATCCAAAGGACCTTCCTTCCACCAGACTTCACTTAAATGTCCTACCACCTTGAAATTGCCCACACTGCACACCTTCACACTGTAGAAGTAGCTATTAATGTACTCTATTGATAGCTCCATCATCAAATTTGGAACCTAGTAAAAAAAAATAGGCATGAAATAAATGTTTAATGAATGGAATTCTAGCTCCCTGTATGAAAAAAAAAATCAAGAATAATGGTCTCTTTTCTCTCTGTACCAATGACATCACACCAAGCAGTCTCTCCTCACAGAAGAGTACCTCTCCATAGATGATGGATCTCCGTGGCTCCTAGGATGTGTTCTTCCTGGTAGATGCTTCAAGCCTAAAGCTCTCAGAATCCCAGGAGAAGTTGCTCTGAACTCCCAAAGAGACCTGCCCTCTCTCCCAATCTCTGCCAAATCCCTCAGTGATGCCCTCTGGTGGCTTCTTTGGGTTGTACAATGCTTTGAGATCTTCTATACTCCAGCTGACAATTGCCGGTGCTCGCAATGAGTGGTTTTCAACAGGGGTGATGCCTTAATGATTCTGTCCTATTACTGTTCTGTTACTGTTACAGTTCTATTGCTGTGAAGAAACACCATGACTAAGGCAACTCTTATAAAGACAGCGTTTAATTGGGGGCTTGCTTATAGTGTCAGAGAGTTAGTGCATTAACATCACGGCAGAAAGCAGACAGACATGGTGCTGGATCAGTAGTTGAGAACTTTCCATCCTGATCAATAGGCAGGAGAGAGAGGGGGGAGAGAAGAGGAGGAGGAGGAGGAGGAGGAGGAGGAGGAGGAGGAGGAGGAGGAAGAAGAAGAAGAAGAAGAAGAAGAAGAAGAAGAAGAAGAAGAAGAAGAAGAAAGAAGAAGAAGAAGAAACTGGGTCTAGCATAGACTTTTAAAACCTCAAAACCCACTTCTAATGCCACACTTCCTCCAGCAAGGCCACACACCCTAATCCTTCCCAAACTGGGGACTAAGCATGCAGATATAAGGGGCTGTGGGAACCGTTTTCATTCAAACCACCACAGGTGCTAGGCTCTCACAGCTGAAATTCACTGATGTTTTGGGGAACTTGAGGTTATTGCAATTCATACAAAAACATGGCTTTCACCCCAAATAGAGTAAGAGTCTATTCTGGAGCCAAATATGAGTAACCATGATGCAAGATTTCGGTTTCCCCAAATACCATGTTTCAACATCGTTCTAATTTTATACAGTTTTTATAGTAAGCGAATAAAGTTAGGAATCAAGGCACTTTTCACATACTTTGGTGGAACCATCATCTGTGTGGGTTACAAAAGAGCAGCGACATCTCTGCTATAGGCCTCAGTGAGCTGGTGACATTTTTAGCCTTTGGGTTGGTGCAAGCTAGGGGTCTCATAGTACATTTGCAAAGGATTTCCCTAGTCACAAGGATGTTAGTTTGCACACAGAGGCAGGCAAAGGATGGCTATTAAAGAGGCTAACGACAGCCCAAGTGAATCCAGCTCTGCATCTATAACATTACAACTCTCTACAATCACTGAAGTCTGATCAGTCAAACAGCTTTGCAAAATGCCCAGTGTAGGTGCAGCTTTTCTTCTGGAAACCTCAGTTCATATGGCATTTGGAGGACAGGGCTGGCCTGCAGGAAAGGTCAAAAGCACTGCTAAACATCCTCCAATGGACAGGACACCCCCTCATAGGACACGATTAACCAGGCAAAAGTGGCAAGTATCTGCTGGGCATGTAGCTCCGTGATAGAACATTTGCTTAGTATGGTCGAGGTACTGAATTCAATCCCCAGAACTACTAAAATGTCCGTGTCTCTGCTGAGAAAAAATGCCTTATTCTTAGTGAGCCGTCCTTTGTCTTAAGGATTTAGGTGAGGAGGCATAATACAGAGACTGCCAAAATGGCCTCTCCATTAGGGGGAAGGTTTTGTTTGTTCATTAGGTTTTTTTTATTTGTTTTGTTTTTGGTTGTGTTTTGTTTTTTGAGACAGGGTTTCCATGCAGCTTTGGTAGCCATGGAACTAGCTCTTGTAGACCAGGCTGGCCTCTAACTCACAGAGATCTGCCTGCCTCTGCCTCCCAGGTGCTGGGATAAAAGGCGTACACCAGCACTGCCCTGCTTAGGGGGAAGGTTTTTATTGTGAATAAGAGAGAGAAACTGTTCAGAGGCATCTGGAAGAGTCTAGAGCAGAGAGAAGGAGAAGTAGTCTGGCCGTGACCAAGGCTTTCTGCAAGAGCGGTTTATTAGGAGGATGCAGAACTGTGGGAAAAACTCTTTCTGGGGACAAAAAAACCAGTTCCACAAGTCCCTGGGGAATGTTGGCTTTTATGTAACCACCAGAAATCATTTTCTAGCTCAGTTTGAGCTCATTTCTTGACCTAACAAAGGATCCACCTTCATGCCCATCCAAGGCTGTTACAAGGATAAATTACCCCCTCTGAAGAGAGTCGGTCTCTGGGCAATAACCTTAATCCCTGAACATGCCACTGAAACAGTTCATGGGGCATCCCATATTTCCTGGGGTTTGCTAGACAAACCAAACTCTAAATGGGAGCTTGGTTACATATAAGATGATCTTGTCATCTCTTCTTATTATCTATGCTCAATCCTGCTGATTCCAAAAGTAATTTTCTCAGGAAGCAGGAGTGTTTAATAGTTTTTTTTTTATTGTAAGCCGGTAAATAGCCCCAGGAAATAAAAATGGCTTCCAGTGGAGAACTGAATTGTGGGATTGCTATGTGAAGCATCAGAACTCTTTAATAAAATGTACCTTCGTTAAAAGGAATAATCCAGCTTTAACAAAATGATGCTTGATGCGCGGAGGAAGGGACTTTCTTAATGTCAGAGAGGACAGCAAGAGCAGCGAGAATGAAAGCTAAACAGCCCCTGATTGCAGTGGCAGCTCCCAGGTACAAAAACAACAGGAAATGGCAGCTTTAACTTGCTCGCCTCTTGCCACAGCTTTTAGCAATGAGAATTGGAGGAGAGTGGCTGACATTTCCCTAGCATGAAAGATAAAGTCAAATTTGCCCAGGAAATTTATGGAAGTAATCTTTAACCAGTTTTCATTATATTGTACCTCTACTCAAAAACATTGACTGGTTCCTCTCTGCCCACAGGATTTGAAAAATCGAAGGACATAGCTCATTTATAACAATGTATTTTGCAGGCATTGGCTCAGTGTCTTTCCTATATTACATTTTTTTTCAAGGTTTGGGTAGATGAAACAGGCTGTCTCATTTCTTCCTTGTACTGCTCCACAGTTTATGATCGTGGTCTGCTCATCTGTGTACCAATTCAATATAGCCTCCAAATCTCTAGAATCACAAGGAACAAAATACAAGGGTATATATTAAAATTTTTCAATGTTTTATATAGGTTAACGAGCAAGGAGGTAATATCAATATATAAGTTATATATTAATATGTAAATAGAATGAAAAGGATTCTAACCCCCCTTCAGGGGAATTCGTGGCCATGGTTGGAGTATTGTAACTGCCAGTGGCATGCTCCTTAGCCTGATCCAATCTAGTCACACACTCAGCACCATGAGAGATTTCTAAAACCTTATTCTAATATTGGCTGAATAGCCAGAGGACTGGGACCAAAACTAAACCTGATGAAAAGGTTTTTTTAAATCTTGACTGTACTTCAGAATCCTTAATGCTTCAGGACCTCAGGAGTGGATCTGGACATCAGCAATCAGGTTCTAAAGTGTGGCTAAAGAGGAGAACTATAGTTCTAAATGGGCGATTTCTTGATGTCTCTGTAGAAAGAGGCATGAGTAGGCCAAGCTATGTAAACTCACCAGTTTTCCTTCAAAAAAGTTATTCATATTTTAAGTTTCATACAAATATGTATCCCCTACCCCACCCTTTAGTCCCTTTTGATCCCCTACTTCTACTTTCTTGTCACATGTGCACATACAATTTTTTACATTTTTGTATTTATTTTACGTGCATTGGTGTTTCGCTTGCAGGTTTGTCTGTGTGAGGGTGTCAATTTAGCACAAAACGTGGGAAGCACAAAGGAGAGAAAACATGCCATATTTGTCTTTCTGAAATTCGTTTAATATGCTTGATATATTTCCAGTTACATCCATTTTCCAACCAACAGAGGAAGTTCATCCTTCTTATATCTGAGAATAATTCCATTGTGGAGACTGGAGGGATGGCTCAGCAGTTAAGAATGTTAGCTGCTCTTCCAGAGGAGTCAGGTTCTAGTCCCAGCACCCACATGGCATCTCACAACCATCTGTAACTCCAGTTTCAGGGGCTCCATCGCCCTCTTCTGACCTCCAAGGGCACCGAGCATGAAAGGGATGAACAGACAAACATGCAGGCAAAACACTATACACATAAACTCTTTTTTAAATTCTATTGGGACTATAGACTATATTTCCTTTATTCCTTCCTCTACTGTTGGACACCTAGGTTGGTTGTCTCAGTTATTGTGAATCACGCTGCTGTAAACTGCTGTCAATTTTTCTTCAGAACCGCTAGCCTCCCAATAATAACACAGAGCCTTGTTAATTATGTAAGCTTTGCTGATAGCTTTGGCTTATTTCTAACCAACTCTTATAACTCAAATTAACCCATTTCCATTAATTTAGTTTCTCCCTCATGGCCTTATTACCTCATCTCCCTAGTGCCCATCCTGCTTGCTCTGCATCTCCTGGCATCTCCCTCTTCTTCCCAGTGTTCGCTCTGCCTGGAAATCCTGCATAGCTATTGGCTGTTTAGCTTTTTATTAAACCAATCAGAGTGAAACATATTCATAGTGTCCAGAAAGATTATTCCACAACAGTAAACACTGATGTGCAAGTATCTCTGTAATATGCTGACTTAGAGTCCTTTTGGTCAATTCCCAGGAGTGGCATAGCTGGGTTATGCTGGAGCTATATTATGCTAGAGCTTTTTTTGTAAATTTCTTTTTATTTGTGTGTATGTCCATCTGTATGTATGTGTATATGCCGTGTGTGTGTGTGTGTGTGTGTGTGTGTGTGTGTGTGTGTGTGCCTGCAGAGGCCCAAGAAGGCATTGAATCCCTTAAGACTGGAGTTATAGGTGGTTGTGAGCCACCTGAAATGGGTGCTGGGAACAGAAGAACTCAAGTCTTCTGGAAGAACAGGAATCGTACTTGACTGATAGGCCATCTCCCTAGCCCAGTTGTCAGTTTCTTGAGGAATCACCATACTGATTTCCACAGTGGTTGGACTAGTTTTCATTTCCACAAGCAGAGCACTCCAGTACCTGGGGGAGCTTATAAAATCAAGAAAGCCTTCAGAGAACTATGGGCTCCACACAGAAGGGAACATAGCTAAGATTCAAACATCCATATCTGCAAGAAGTCAGGCACCAAAGTGAGAGCCACACACACTTTACCCATGAGGAAGCAACCATGTTTCTACATAAGACAAACATACAGAATCATTCTGATATCAAAAGAATTGCACAGCAGTGAGGAGAAATTGGCTAAACTGCCCAACAACACTATCTTGCTTCTAGAAAAAAAAAAGAAAAATCTATATGATTTGTAATTCTGCAGGGAAGCCCTGTTGTCTTCTGATCTAATTGAAACCATTATTAAATTACTTCTCAATTGATGTTGAAAACGGAAAAGACTTTGCTGAATGATCATGTCTCCACATTGATTTTTATATACCATCCACTCCTGGCTTTGACTCTGGGGCCAAGCTCCCTGCCTGTATTTTCAGAGAGATTGTGAACAAAGATCAATGGGCCAACACCCGCCCCACAAGGTGAAAGTGAAACTCTCAGGCTTGCCTCTGCTCAAAGTGGTAGGAGGTGAGAGGTCAAAACTGTCTGTGCTCTCCTATTGTCTAAAACAATAGCAATCTTCAAATAATGCTGTATTTAAATTCTGTCATAGAAACTCTTTGCAACACTGTAACAGTTGTTACATTATCCAGGCATTCCTAAACCCTCAATTTAGTTAACAAAGGACAGCAGAGCCTTTGCATTCTCCAGGGCCCTGAAGTCACAAAGTGACAAATATTACACAAGATATACTAACTTCCATATGACAAAAATACAAAGTAACTTGGGGCCGGCGGGTCAAGGTGCTTGATGCCAAGCCTGATGATCTAATTTTGGTCTCTAAAACCCTCAGGGTGAAAGGAGTAAATTGAATTGACTCCAAGTATTGTCTTCTGAACTCTAAATGTGTGTATAGACACAGACAGACAGACAGACAGACAGACAGACAGATAGATATTTTTAAGAAAATAATTCTAACTACACCTACTGAGCTTCATGTCTAGGAGAGGAAAAATAAAACTTTGTGGCCCTCCTTATCCTTAAAACATGGGGGTCCTGGAACAGTCAATGTCACATTTCTCTTCCTTAGTCCTTGGACCCGGGACCATTCTGGAGCAGTAGCTGCCTAACACATTGTCCCAGGCTCTCTCCTTCACTTTTAACCTTACTCCTCCCCTAGCCTGCTGTCCTTAGCAGATAAATATTATCTTTGAAATAAGAGGTTGCTCTTTGTGAAGTCACTTTGTCACCCTCTACTCTCTTATGGTGTTTGTTCTCTTTAATGTTGTTTTTATAGATGTACACCATACATATGCAAATGCATCTATGCGTATAGTCAGCCCACTGTATCTGTAGGTTTGGCATCCACAGATTCAACTAACCTCAGATTGAAAATGTTGTAAATTGCATCGGTACTGAAAATGTAGACCTTTTTTTCCTCGCTGTTAGCCCCTTTGCAATCCCATACAACTGCTTCCATAGCACTTATACTGTGTTGGGTAATACTAACCATGTAGAGATAATTTAAAGCATATAACAGGATATGTGGGTGGAGGGCTAGGGATGTAGCTCAGTTGGTAGAGTGCTTGCCTTGCGTGCAGAAAGCCCTAAGTTGAATCCCCAGCACCTCATAAACTAGGTGTGGTCACAGATTCTTTTAACCCCAACACTTAGAAGGTAGAAATAGAGGGAGCAGGAGTTCAAGGCCACCCTCAGCTACACAGTGAGTGAGAGGCCATCCTGGGCTACATATAACCCTACCTCAAAAAGCCAAACAAAGCAAAGAAGATCGTTTGCATGAGTATCTAAGTGGTGAAGTCTTAGAACCAATCAAGGACAGCAAGAACTATGGTGGTCTGTAGCTAGACAGTCCCTTGTGGCAGGAAATCATGGCAGCAGGAGAGCAAAGCAACTGCTCCCACTGCATACGCAGGCAGGAGGCAAAGAGATGCAGGCAGCTGCTCCCTTGCTTTCTCCTTTTTCCTCTGTCTAGGACCCCAGTGCAGGAAATGAATGCTGCCCATGATCATGGTGAGTCTTCCCATCTCACTTAGCCCTCCCTGGCAGTGCTCTCAAATGCACCCACAATTTCTATCTGATTCAAAATCCCATCAATCTGTGTTAACCAGCATGAGAAGGAAGCTTTCCCAACCTCAGGGAATATTAGAACTGGAGGAGTTTTGTGGCCCATAATAACCCCAAATAAGTTGTCCACCCTACAACTAATACCTCCTAAAGTAGCCCATTCCACTGTGTGTGTCATTAAACACATGGAAATAAGTCCATAGACTGTGAGGTCCACTAGTGTTCTCCACCAACGCATTTCAAGTACCGAAATCATATCTCTTCCAACACTTAATTTGGGGGACTCTGAAGAAGCCTTGAGCAAATGTAAAGAGTGGATGATGCTCTGGGTGAATGTGTATTGTTGACATGGAACAAGCATGTCAAGGACCCAATGCCTGAAACCCCATTGGAGTTGTGAAGCCTTCCCTCTGGAGTGAGGCTCGGAAGCATGGCAAAGCCTTTGTGTGGTCCATACACAAATGTTGACAGTGTGTGCAAGGATGCATGTTTATAAGTCATTGACCAGGGAATGCCAAAACTAGCAACTGCAGCTTCCTCATGCAGGATGACTACAACCTGAGACTAGCTGCCTGTGCTGTACATAATAAAGAAGCTGAGATTCTGGCTTTCTGTGTAGTTGGTGCCACTCCATCAGAGTGCACATTACCCACCTGAGCCTGGCTTTTCCATCGATGTCTGTGTGCCTGTCCTTTTTTCATTCCCTTGCTGCCCCTAGTCAGGTCAAGTCCCAGCCTCACTTGCTATGGCATTTGGTTTCTGTTCTCATTGCTGTGACATATAAAACTGACAGAGGCAGCATAAGAGAGAAAAGGTTTGTTCAGGCTACAGTCCAATATGGCAGGGAAATCCAGGTGTCAGGTGCCTGAAACAACTGTCACATTACATCTAAGTCACTAAAAGAGGGCAATGAATGCATGCTTACTGCTACTCAGTTACCTTTCTCCATTTATACAGTTCAGGAACCCCTGCCTAAGGAATGGTTCTTCCCACAGTGGACAGATCTTCCCATGTGAATTAAGGTAATCATGCCCTCAACCAACATGTCCCAAAGTCTGTCCATCTCCCAGGAGATTCTAGATCCTGTCAAGTTGACAATTTACACTATCCAAAGCATCAAATTTGGCACTCCTGGTTTATTCAGGTATTTTTTTAGACAAGGTCTCTAGCCCAGGATTCCCTCAAATTCACTAAATAGTTGAATATGACCGTGAATGTGCCTGAGTGCTGAGATTACAGATGTGGACCACCACAGCCTGTTTTATTTATTGCTAAGGATCGAGACATGGGCCTTGTGCATGCTAGACAAGCATTCTAGCTTTTGAACTACATCTCAGCCCTGTTCAACCATTTTTTAAAAGCAGATTTCTACTTCCAGTAATTCATGGGACAGATGATCTACTGCAGATCACTGCAGTAAGTTACACTGTAGAAAGATGGAATTTCAGAGACTTGTAGGGAAAATATTTACTCCACTAAGCAAAGACTAGCTCTGTCTTCCATCCATATTGTTCTAATTAATCCACCAAGCCAGATATGAAGTCTGTTGTGAGGGCTATCAGAAATTCTGATTATCAGGGTTCTCTAGAGACAGAACCAATAGGATATGCATATAGATATATGAGAGCTTATTTATTAAGGAAATTAGCTCATACAATCACAGCAGCAGCTGAGAAAGTGCCACAATAAGTTGCCTGTAAGCCAAAGAGACCCAAGGATGTCAGGAGCATTTCTCCATCTAAGTCTGAACACCTCAAAACCACAGAAGCTGATGATGCAGCAAGGGGTCTGAGGCCAAAAGCCTAACAATTAGGAGAAACGTTGTTAATGTTAAGTCCTAGCATTCAAAGACTGGCAAGCCTAAAGTGCTGGTGGCCAGGACAGAAGACAATGTGTCCCAGCTCCCAGAAGGAGTTGTCAACTCATCGTCTGTAATATGATCTCCAGAGCCCCAGACAACTGAATGAGCCTTGTATTAGTTACTTCTCTCATTCTTTGATAAATGCCATGACAAAAGAAACCTGAGAAAGAAAGAGTTTGAGTGTACAGTCCACTGTAGCAAGGAAGGCCAGGCAGCAGGAGCTTTAAGCATCTGGTTCATTGCACCCAATCAAGAAGCAGAGAGCAATGGACACTAGCACTGAGATCACTTCCTTTTTCAGTTCAGGATCCCAGGCTGTGGAATGATGCTGCCCACAGTTCAGGTGTGTCTTCCCAACTTAGTTAATCTAATATAGATAATCCTTCATAGATTTGTCCAGAGGCTAGCCTAATCTTGAAAGGCTATCATGGTCATGTCTAGAGGTCTGTCTCCTACGTAAATCTAGATCTCGTCAAGTAAACAGTCAATATTAACCTTGACCATACCTATCCATGTTCAGGGCATTTTTGTTTTGTTTTGTTTTTTTCACCTAGGCGAGCCAGACTCACATGCTACTCTTCTATGGAAACACCTTTGTAGATATATTCAAAACCATGCTTTTCTGAGCAGATTTCTAAGTAAACTTTAATCCAGTCAAGTGGACACTTTAAAAATTAACTTAAAAGGTGTGGACCATTTTTGCTTCAATATTGATGCTTGACTACTCTATCCAAAAGGAGAAGGGTGGGATTTAAAGAGCAAGTGAGAGAGATGAACAGGTGAAAAATTCTGAACTCTAAAAAACAACAAAAGAATAATGCTGCCTTGATTTTTCCAAAGATAAAGACCATGAATTTGGCAAGCCACAGACTGATGAATTTGATATTTGTTCTAACTCAGTGAAATCTTTTCTCTAAATTGCCAGAGAGTCTCTATATCAGGCTTTGCAGAGAAAAGAAATGAGACTAACCTGGCCATGCTGTGTGACTCTGAGCAGAGTTTCTTAACTTTGGCTTCACATTGAAGTCACTTAGCAAAACTGTAATAAAGGTGATGGGCTCTTGGGGCCCCACCCTAAACACTCTAATTGGATCATTCTTCAATATAGGCTGAGCATCATCAGTCCTCTTAGTGTTGACTGCAGGTGATTGGAATGTATAGACAAGGTTAAGTGCAAATTCATGCAGGCTCCTGGAGAACAGCACATCCCTTTTCAAGGAGCCAGGATCTATTTTCTTTTAAACCTATTCTGAAATATTGTATCTGCCCTCTGTCCATGTTTATTTACTTATTGTGAGGCTTGTTCCTCTATGTTACCATGACTGCCCTCCAATACACAGCTGTCACCCTGCCTCTGCCTCTTATGTGCTGAGATTAAAAGCATATACCACCACCCTGGCTATTTGTTTTTGAGACAGGATTTCATATATCTCAAGTTGGCGTTTAACTCTATATGTAAGAGAAGAGGACCTCAAACTTCTGATCCTCCTGCCTCCACAGCCTACATGCTTGGTTTAGAGCAGTGCACCACCATACCTGGCTTAATCAATCCTAGGATAGCGTGTGCCAAGCTGACAAGGGGTCAGTTGTACTGTCAAGTTTTATGTCAACTTGACACAAACTAAAGTCATCTGAGAGGAGGAAGCCTCAAATAAAAAAAATGTCTCCATAAGATTGGGCTGTAGCCAAGCCACTAGGGCATTTTCTTAACTAGTAATTGATGGAGGAAGGCCCAGCCCATTGGGCGTGGTGCTATCCCTGGGCTAGTGGTCTTGGTTTTATATGAAAGCAGGTTGAGCAAGCCAGTAAGCAGCACCCCTCCATGGTCTCTGCATCAGGTACTGCCTCCAGGTTCCTGCCCTGCTTAAATTTCTGTCCTGACTTGGTGTAGGAGGGTCTTCTTTCTATGTGTTGCTTTCATTGGTTGAATAAAGAAAACTGCCTTTGCCTTTTGATAGGGCTGCCCTTAGGAGGACGGAGTAGACAGAACAGAATGCTGGGAAGAAGGGAAGTATGGCAGACACCATGATTCACCTGCCCGAGTCAGACAGATGCTGGTTAGACTCGTCCCGGTAAACTACAGTCAAGTGGCGATACAGATTATTAGAAATGGGTTGAACTAATATGTGAGAGTTAGCCAATAAGAGGTTAGAGATAATGGGCCAGGCAGTAATTTGAATTAATATAATTTTCATGTGGTTATTTCGGGGGCTAAGCTAGCCTGGCGGCAGGATGCGGCCCATTGCTCTCATACTACAGAGTGGCGCCCAACATGGGGCAGAACAAAGGGCCCACTCTCTGCTCCCTACAACACTGACTTCCTGCAATGATGGACAGTGATGAAGAAGCATAAGGCTAATAAATCCTTTCCTCCCCAAGTCGCTTTGGCCATAGTAACTGTAACTCAATAGCAACCATAACTCAGAAAAATGGATCCCCAGGGTTTCACTCAAGCAAGCACTCAATCAACTGAACCACATTCCTAGTCTCCCATTTTTGATGTCAGGTTTCATTGGCAGAGAGCCATGTTCATTCACGCAGAGTGTCACTGGTTGCTTCTACATAAGACAGGTGACTTAAAGTAGCATGGTGAGGACCATGTGGTCCCTCAAAGCCTGAAGTATTGGCTTTCTCACACTTCAGACAAAAGGCTCTTCACCTCTGACTTTGCATCAACGCCACCTTCACCAGCTTTAGAAAGCTCAAAGTGCCACTGTTTGTTTTCACAGTTTGTGCTTTTGACAGCCAACTGTTCTTCCAGGCCCTCTCCTGCTTCCCAGGATAACCTATGAAAGTCTGACAGTATACACAGTATCATTTACCACAATACTGATGATAATGGGCACAATAGGAAACCCTTTAAGGTTGCCTACAACAGCATTCAAGAATTATCATGTCCATGAGCTCATCGACAAAATGAGCATGGGTTTTAGGTGTTAGCTTCCTAGTGAGCATTTCATGCTGTCTATATGGTTAAATTTCCCTCTCTACCCTCTGAACCTGCAAACTATTACAACCTGAGGGGTGGGGGAGATGGCTCAGTGGGTGAAGTGAGTGCTGCAGGATTGTGAGGGCCTGCCTGAGTTAAGCTCTCTCCCAGGTACCCACATAAAAGCCAGGTGCAGCGATGCACCTTTGTAACCGCAGTGCTGGTGAAGGAGGGCAGAGACAGGCAGATTCCCAGAGCTGGCTGGCCAGCCAGCCTTGCCAAATCAGTTAGCTCTAGGTTTGTTGAAAGCCTCGGTCTCAAAAACACAAAGTTTCGAGTGATTCAGGAAGATGTCCAACACCCTGGAGCTGGAAAGATGATGTATTGCTCTTGCAGAGGACCAGAATTTGGTTCCCACCATCCAAATTGAGCAGCTCACAATCACCTCTAACTCTAGATCCAAAGGATCTGACAGCCTCTTCTAGACTCTGGGGTACCTGCACTGACATGTGCATGTGCACACATGCACACACACACACACACACACAATTTATAATAAAATGAAATCTTAAAAAATATACCATCCATCTCCATTTATGCATGTGTATGCACGAACACATACACAGAAACCTGAGATTTAATATAAACATTAAACTTTTGGCAGGTAATGTCCATTCATTATGTACATTTGGAAGGCAGATACTGCAGATTTTGCTCTACCTCAAACCGTGAGGATTTCATTCTGCAGGTGGATCTACAGCTTCTGACCTTGACCCATGGAAAATGAGCCCTAAAATCAATCTGAACCTATAGGAAAATGTCTGTAAGAATTTCCACTCCCACCTTACTGCCCTTGCATTCCTCTCTTACCGAACAGTGATCTGAATTCTCAAGATCATGAAGTATGATACACTGTGGGATAGATGTCCATGGATTACTCATAGCTTGAGTAGTAATGATTTTCTGACCTTTGTATGCATGCATCGCCATCCCAAGTGAATTGCCATTAGAAGTGATAGTTTTCCTTGGTCACGTGAACAGTTTGTGCAGGCTTTCAGTGTGATTAATTTTTCACCATATATCGATAAGACCTAGATATGTCCACAGCCAGAGGAACTGCATCAGAGCACAGACGGCCTCAATCACAGGTTTGCTCCCATTATGATAGCTAGCAGGTTCGGACAACAGCACTCAGGGAGGCTGCCAGAAGCCCTTGGATACTAAGTGTGTGTAATCATACCTCACACATGAAAATCACTCTCATTTCAGTCAATAACCCTGTGAAGAAAACAAAATCATTAACCGGAACAGTAAAATCTGAGAAAACATTTAATGCAGTCCCTATATGGAATGCTCCCACCGGTAGAAAGCCCTTTAATTGAGCAGAAGAAAATTGCTGGGAGCTTAAAGGCTAAGTGATGTTCAGAGCTAGTCCTAAATGTCGTACTAGCTTCATTAGAATCACAAAGTATGGGTGAATAGAATATACCTTGACCTAACACACACAAAATGAATTAATTGACTTACGATTTCACCAAATAGGAAAAGGACTTCTATGGATTACCTCCGAGTCACAAATACACAAAACACCCGCTGACACAAAGCTGGTGTTAGGATAGCCAAGAAAGCGCCTGTCAACTTTCCCTCAGCAGACCTGCCCACCTCAGTACTCCACAGCATCTGGCCTTGTTCCCTGGTCCCTCGAGTTGTGATAGATGGCATTATTTCTAGATTTCTAGAAACCCACTTTATCAATCACAAATGGCTAGAGATGTACTTCAAGTGTCTAGTAGGCATTCCCTGTGATCAAATGCCTTTTGAAAACAATTCGTCCATGATGGGTCTGTGATATTATTTTCCTCTGAGCCAGAAGATTTTTCTGTTACATTTATTTATTTGAGCATGGTTGGGGATGCAGGAATGCCACCTGGAGGGTGGAGATCAGAGGATAACTTGAAGGGACCTTGAAATCAAGTCTCTCGCTCCTCTATGTGGGTCGGGTAATTGAGCTCAGTTCATGAATGCTGGCAGTAAATACCTTTACCGACTAAGCCATTTCACCAGGCCTTAGCCAGAATATTTAACTAGCCAAAAGCAAATAGTTACACGTGTAACGTCACAAAGTTTAGCACATCAAGTCAGAGAAAAATGTTTCGTTCTGACTCCATCCCTCCTCACTGACAGCCACGCTCTGTTCTCTCCTGTGTCAGAATAAGGCTACAACACAGCTACCAGTGATGGAGCTGGGATTGGATTCTAGCCCAGCAGCCAGGTAGGGTAGAAAACTCTGGTAAAGCTGGGAATCTGCTTCCCATCTGTTGGATTCAGATCCTCCTCCTCCGAGAAACCCCATGCTTCATAACAATGCTTCAGATTACATTGTAAATGCAGCAAAGCTACTTGCTAATTAAAATAAAACTGGAAGGGGATGGAGAGATGGCTCAGCATCTGTGCTTACTGCTGTTCCCGAGGACATGGCGTTAGTTCCCAGAACCAATGTGGGGGCCATGCTCACAACTGCCTGTCACTCCAGTTCCGGGGAAGGTGTTGGCCTCTTCTTGCCTTCTGCACCAGGCACATATGTGGTATACATACATACACACAGACACTCAAACACGTAAAGGAAATAAATAGTAATCTAGGACAGGGATCAATCTTTTTGGGGTGTGATTTTTACGTATGTCTCTTTGGGGACATGGTCCCATCCTGTAACTCGGGTAGACCTAGAACTTATGTAGCTCAGGCTGGCCTCAAACTTGCAGTGATCCTCCTGCTTCGGCCACACAAGTGCTTGGATTGCAGAAATGAGTCATCGTGGCCTGGGATCAATCATCCACTAAAGCAGTTAACCACCTGATATTCTATGTTGGTCAAATGCAGCTAAAATAATACTTTATCTAAGTGCAAAACATGACCCCAGCCAGGGACACAATTCAAGGTATCTTGCATGATGTGTCAAATGGTGGCAAAAAACAAAAGAAAACAATAAATTAATTCTTTTGTTACATAAAAGTTGGTAGAGACGGCAAGTCAATGCTGTACAGTGGAGAAAGGAACTCTGAGCTATAAGTCTCAGAGCTATATGATAACATCTTAGCTTCGGGTTGTTGAAAGCCAAACTAATACATTCTAAAGGTTTTGCCTGATTGTAAAGAGGATGTTAGATCAGATACAGAGCTTAGCAATAAATGGCTATTAAGGAGACTAAAGATAGCCTAGGATAATTTTGGCTCCTGATTTGTAACATTCCAACTTCTCCACAATCTTGGCAGTTCCAGTTACTGTTAATCCATCATCTGTAGAGTAGTCAATATAGGTTTTGCTAAGGAAGTTCACATGTATGATGATGTAGCAATTCCACTCCTAGTGACGCAGTCAGGAGAAATAAAATCATATGTGCTCACAAACACTCACATCACTGTTCATAGCGTTGTTCTCAGTAACTGAAAAAGTAGGAAGAACCAAAATATCCATCAGCTGGTCAATAGATAAGCACTATGACTCTCCATTATTATAAACAATCCAGAAGAAACTAGCCTACGAATTAAAGGTTGTTGTCAGGAGCTGGAAGGATGGATGGAACGTGGAAAATGACTGCTAATGGATACAAGGTTTATTGGGAGAGGAAGTAATGACCTTTTTCTGAGTTACTTTGTGCTGATAGCTGCCACAATTTGTGAATAAACTGACATACATCGAATAAACAAATTCTGAAAGGTTAGATGTTCTCTCTGGGCTGCGAACTCTACCTCAGATTTAAAGAAGGGAGAAAGGGAGGGTGAGAAAGAGGGAGGCAGGAAGCCTACTGCGGGAGAATAGCTGAGAATGAAGCCAATCTGGCTCTAGTAGGTGAGATTCAGCCCTTATGGGAGGAGGTACAGAATTTACGAACTCCTGGCTCCCTGTCCTGAGAACCTTAGAGAAGGCAGGACGAACGTAGGAGCCAGCTAGGAAATGTCCCATTGGAGGCCAGCAAACCAGGCTGGAGAGAAGAAACGTGCCACCGCGGCTCTAATAAAGTTCCCTACCAGTCATCCATCCCCAGCTCACCTGCTCTGAGACACTTCAGTAGAGGTTGTGGGGCATTACTCTTTAGAAAAACGTAAGGGCGCCACCTGCAGGACAGTGCAGCCCAGCATGCATGGAAGAGGTCCTCAAAAAGCCATCACTTCTGGCCGACCTGCAAAACCATCCATGATGTTAAAACACAGCCGTGCTAGGGTAAGAGACACCTATGTCACCGTAACCTCCCAGTACCACCACCAGCCAAGCTCAGCATCACGCCTCTGGGCAGCCAAGAAACGTTCCAATATATAATCAAGGTAGCAGCTTAGCTTTGGAGCTAAAAGACAATAGATTGCTAATGGACATGAATAGTGACTGTTTCCTCCTCTCTCCCTCTCCCTTCTTCTCTCTCCCACTCCCTCCCTCCATTCCTTCCTTCTTCTCTTCCTCTTCCCCAGCCCCACAATGCTCATGTATAGGTAGAAGACAACTCACAAAGGTCAGTTCTCTCCTTACTTCCTGTGGGTTCCAGAGATCCAACACAGACCATCAAACTTGGTGGCAAGTGCTTTTACCCACTGAGCCCTACATCTTATTTTTGAGACAGGGTTTCTCAGGGAGCTGTCAGCTTGTTGATTCAGCTAGACTGGCTGGTCAGTAAGCTGCCCATCACCGGTGTTATGGGCATGCATGGTTATGCCAGGCTTTTATGTCCGTTCTGGGTATTTGAACTCAGCTCCTCAAGATGTCGGCAACAAGTGCTATACCCATTAAGCCATGTCACCAGTGTTATCTATTTGCATCAGTTGTTTAAATTGCAGGAATAAAGTTATTGCTTTTATGTTTATGCTTTTTAATCATGGAATTAAACCTAGACAAAACTCAAAATGCTTCTGAATCCAATCCCCATATGCTGGCAGGATGTGGGGAAAGAGACAGCGGTGTTCACTGTTAGTGGGAAGGTAAACTGGCATGGCCACTATGGGAGTCAGTGTGGAGTTCCTCAAAAAGCTAGGTAAAGAACCGCCACATGTCCCAGCTACGATACTCCTGGCCCTTCCTATGACAGACATACTTGCTCATCCACGTTCATTCATGACTCTATTCACTATCTCCAGCTTGAACGGCCACCAATGGCTAAACGGATAATGAAAATGTGGTATATTTACAACATGGAACTTATTCAGTCATCAAGAAAAAACATGGAATTTTCAGGAAAAAATTAATGAATCTATAAATTACTATGTTAATAAAAGACTAATGCCTACCACCTGTTCTTTCTCATACTCAGAGGCTAGCTTGTAATTTTTCCATATGTGTATTTATATAGGAATTGATGTTGGTAGGAGTGAGGAAACCATCGGTCTTTATGTTAAAAACAAGAGTTGAGGGATGAGGTGGTAGAAGGAGAATTGGCTCAATGGTTAAGAATGCAGGCTGCTCTTGCAGAGGACCCAGGTTCAGTTCCCACCAGCCACATCAAGCAGTTCACAACCACCTAGAACTCCAGTTCCAGAAGATCTGACGCCACCTTCTGGCTTCCATGGGCATCAGGCATGCACAGATGGACATACCTATGCATGTACAGGCAAACAACTCATAAACATGAAATTAAAATAAATAAATCTTTATCAAAGGGAGCTTGTGTTTGAGTAACCTTTAAAAGCACCATATACCTAGCACCCTCATGATCCAGGGTGATGCACTTAGCAGTGAGCAAGCCTGATTTCAACTCTGCTCTCTGTGATGCTTTCAGAACTCATCCAGCTTCTCAGACCTCTGCTTTTACCGATAGTTACCAGCCCAGGGAGTGTCTGCTGCTCCCTGCTAGCAAGTGGAAAGCCTGAGACCCAGTGATTAGAACTTGAGACCCAGTGCTCAGAACCTGAGACCCAGTGCCCAGAACAGGAGTGACGCCACAGAGACTGGAGTAGCTTGATCATCTCCAATGCACCCTACCAAGCCTGGAACAGAATGTGCACAAACCAAATCATCTGGTCCAGCTCCCTCACAGCATTCCATCATTTTATTTACTGCACACAAACCATAAGCTCTGCAGCAACTGTGGAAACACAGTTTATTTAGGTAACTAAAAATATCGCCCAAATGGCATTTGGCCATTACTGCATTTCCCAACTCCTCCTGCGTGCCCAAGTCCTACACTAAATTACCCTGAGTGTAATGGAAAGAGGATGGGCTGTTTAAGATGAAATTGACTGTGCCAGGGTTGGGGGGCTTGGAATGCCATAATCCTACCCGACCACTCATTCCATTTTCCCTTTTAGGACCCCAAGGGAACTCAAAATGCAAAAACTAACCCAGAAGAAACAAAATCATAGTTTATTATCTGCCCACTGGAAGGAGTGGAATGTAGCCACCAAAAGAATGAGTACAGGTGGGTGATGTAAAGAGGAAATCTCTATATTCTGTCTTACATTCAAAACTTACTTCATTGTGTTGCTGGGCAGCCATCCTCCAGCTCCAACTGCCCCCATGCGAAAGACTGAGATGTGATGGTTATGGTTGGTTTGTCAATTTGGCAGGATATACAATCACCTGGGAAATGGGCTTTTTGGCATGCCTGAGAGTGATTATCTTAATTACAGTAATTGAGATGAGAAGGCTTGTCCACAGTGGGTGGCATCATTCCCTGGCTGGCATCCTGGACTGTATAAATGAAGAAAAAACTAAGCAGAAGCCTGCATTCACAGTTTTCAGCATCTGTACTGTGGATGAGATGTAACCAGTTGCTTCAAGCTCCTGCACTTTGATGGCCCCACTATGTCCTCTTGAACTGTGAGGCAGAACAGCTCCTCTCTCCTGTAAGTGGCTTTTGTGGGAGTATTTTATTAAGGCAACAGGAAAAGTAACTAAGACCTATGGTTATATCCATTACTCAGCAAATGGGATTGAGTGAATAATTTCTGGAACAACATGCAGAGGAAAACTATGCAGCTATAAACAGAAAGCAAGGAAGCTAAGAAAATCCCAAGAAATATTGCTGGGCTGGGGGCCCAGAAAGGCAAGCCACATGCATATTCCAAGTGTTCTTCTTCTACAAATAAGATAATATATCCACACTTGTTTATATTCTGAAAAATAGAACAAAAACTGGCAAAAACCTAATGTAGCAGGCAAGAAGTGACTGGGCAGATGTGAATTTAAAAAAAAACTTCAATCTGTGTATCACCTTAGTTTCTCTCTCTCTCTCTCTCTCTCTCTCTCTCTCTCTCTCTCTCTCTGTGTGTGTGTGTGTGTGTGTGTGTGTGTGTGTGTGCGTGTGACTTCATGAGTTTATATACAACATATGTATGCAGGTGCCCTCAAAGGTCAGGAGAGGACACTGGATCCCCTGCAATTGGAGTTATAGACAGTTGTGAGCCACTGTGTAGGTGCTGGGATCTGAACCCAGGTCCTCTGCAAGAGCAGGAAGTTCTTTTAACTATTGAGATCTCTCTCCTGCCCCTCACTGATAAATGTATTATTTACAGTTTAGAGAAAACACATAAGAAAGAAGCCTGGCACTTGTAGTGCTGGGTAAGTCATTTAACAGCCTAATGTCATCTGACTGTGTGTGCGATGTGCCAGCAATGAGATGGATCTTGCCTAGTTGCTGAGAGTTCAAACAGAATACTGTCAATCAACACACTTGGCAATGGTGGGCTTCTTCTCTTGAACTCATCTCCAAGCTTGCACTAGGATCTTTTTTAATTGGAGATTATTTCCAAAGGTAATGAAGTGTTCAGAGGCTGATAGCATCATTAGCCATCTGGAATGTGTATTTTACAGGGAACACAAGCATGCCTCTAAATGGGGTGGCCTATGGAACAAATGGCAAATATAAGTCATCTTCTTACAATATTTTTCAAAAATTGCATCTCCATAAAATACCTCTTTCTGTGACTTTTCCTGTTAACATTTCTTTTGTTATATTTGGACAATTTCATACATTTATATAATGCATTGCCACCTCTCACCCCGTTTCTTCTCCCCCTCCCACTCCCACTGAACCTCTTCTTCCCAAAAAATCTCCCTCTTGCTTTCATGTCTTGTTGTTTGGGCTTTGGGGAATTGTGACTGACTGAGTTTAGTTAGGGTTGCTGGAATGAGCATGTGTGGGAAGTTACTTACTCAAGTTGGGCAACCTACCAGTGCCCACATCGCTGAAGAGATCCACTCATACTGCAATCAATCTTTTCTACATACTTGCTTAGAAGCTTGACCTTTCTAAGCCCAGATAAATCGTTGGTGTCTTAGGATAATAAGTACAATTATTAAAGCGGATTTGAATCCATACTTAGTTTCACATAATATTTACATTTTCTCATTCTTCTAAAGAAAAGTGGGTTGAGATATGGTGGCATACTCCTTTAGTCCCAGCATTTGGGAGGCAGAGGAAATCAGATCTCTGAGTTCGAGGTCAGTCTGGTCTACAGTGCAAGTCCCAAGACAGTCAGGACCACACAGAGAAATCCTATCTTAAAAAAAAAGAAGAGGAGGAGGAGAAAGAAAAAAGAAAGGAAGGAAGGGAGGGAGGGAGGGAGGGAGGGAGGGAGGGAGAGAGAAAAGTGGATTGAAACCAGCCCAGAATACACAGCAAAACCTTACTTCAAAAACTGAGAGCAAACAAAGCCAGCCATGGTGGTTCATGCTTGCCGTTCCAGCACTAAGGAAGCTGAGACAGGAGGATTATTATGAATGAGTTCAGGGCCAATACAAGTTACATTATTAATTTTAGGCTACAGAGTAACATACTGCCTCAGAACAGGTGTCCTGTAAGTGCCAAAAGAATCTGAAAGATGGTATACTAATTAAACAATATATATCCTTATTTGAATGCTAAATATATTTAGCATACTTCACTGGCTTCAATGATTGTTCTTTGTTAAAAATGTACTGACGTGCAAGGCTCCACACCAGAAAGAAAAGTGACCTTGGGATAAAGCTTCACTGTCGCTTTAAAAATATATCCATAAAGCTTTTGCTACTTCTCCCCGACGCCCTTCCAAGGATATAGCAAAATCCTCCTCTTCTGTGGCTATCAGCCTTCATAACTAACCCTTAACAAGTGATGTGCGCTAAGAGCCTGGGATGGGGCTTAGCAGTAGAACACTTATCTAGCCAGCACAAAGCTCTCAATTGAAAGTAAAATAAACATTTAAATAGAAATAGGCAACTTGAGAAACGAGGTGGGAAGAAGGGAAGGGGGCTCCCATCTTGGTTGTCCATTCCTTGCCTTTTCTTTATTGTTATTGTTTCTAAGACAGGGTCTCTCTGTGTAGCCCTGGCTATCCTGGAACTCACGCGCTCTAGCAAGTGTGAACCAGTCTGCGCTGGCATGCGGGGAGGCGATGAGAGAGGTCTCTGGTCACAGTCAGGGGGATGTAAGGGTCTCCCATATCAGTTACTTTCCAAGTTGATGTGACTAAATGCCTAATAAGAAGGGGGGACTTAAGCCAAGAAGGGTTTACTCTGGCTCACAGTTCCAGGAGCTACAGTTGACTATGGTGGGGAACGCGCAGGAGGCAGAAGCCAAAGACAGCTGGTCACATTACAACCACAGCCAGAAAGCAGAGAGATGAATGTAGGTATTTAGCTCACTCTCCTTTTTATTCAGTATGGGGCTTCATGCCATTGAATGGTGCTGATCACATTTAGGGTAGGTACATCCCATCAAAATGGCAATTAAGATTAAACCCTGAATTTGCGAAAGCCCTTGGAAGCCAAATCTCTGGCCCTAATCCCCTCTTTAGGTAAACGCAGTTCCAGATGCTGGCTGGTTGTAGCATGGTAGGAGTTTCTGAGCCGCAAGCACTCCCAGATTCCTGGCCCTCAGAAACAATGAAGAAATAATACACTTTCATTTGTAAGCCATGAAAATTGGGGCAACAGATAATACAAATGTTTGACATTGATTCTAATTAAATTAATTTAAACTGATATTCCCTTCTATAGAATTCTCTGATCATGCTATCTGGTAAAACTAAGGTTAAGATCTTGAAACTTGGGCCCACAAGATGGACCAGCAGGTAAAGGTGCTTGCCAGCAAGACTGATGATCTGAGTTCATTCCCCCAAACCCAAACAGTAAAAGGAGGGAACCAACTCCTGAAAGTTGGCCTTTGACTTCCACATGAATTCTATAACACAAATGAGGCAGTGTGCGTGCACACACACAGAGACAGACAGAGAAATGTAATTTTTAAAAGTCAAAATACCTTCTAAAAAAGATCCCTAGGAGGTTGCAGAGAGGGCTCAGCAGTTCACAGTACTTGATACTCTTCTGGAGGAACTGAATTCAGTTCCCAGCACCCACCTCTAAGGCATCTGACACCTTCCTTTGGCTTCTGTGATTGACTATCCATACACATGTGGCAGATACACACAAATAAATAAATAAATAACACTCTTTTTTTAAAGCTCTCCAAACTCAAGGAATTGAGCTATATTGGCTGGCGGAATGTTTACCTAGTGTGCACACAGACCTGGCTTTGATATCCAGCTTATAATGAACTGGACATGTTGGTGCATGCCTGTAATCCCAGCAGTCAGCAAGTGGAGGGGGGAGAATCAGAAGTTCAAGATCATCTTGAACTACATGTTGAGTTTGAGGCAATCTAGGATTCATGAGGCCATGTCTCATAAAAGAAAAAAATACATCCAAATTCCATCACATCACAACAGTGCTACTTGTAGTTTATTAATTTCCTCATTGATTCATTCATTCATATAACAAACTCTATCAAGCACTTAGTAGTGAATGATGGTCTCAAAACGTGTTTGTTTCTCCAACAGAATCTTTCCCTTACAGGACCAGCATGTCAGTAATGTGTCATGTAGGAAGAGCTAAGGAGGTCTAAGAAGACAGACTCAGACCAAACTTCATCCCCCTCTCCTCTCTTGTTTGTTCATTTGTTTCAGGCAGGGTTTCTCTATGTGGTCCCGACTGTCCTGGAACTCACTCTGTAGACCAGGCTGGCCTCAAAATCACAGAGATCCACCTGCCTCTGCCTCCCAAGTGCTGGGATCAAAGGTGAGCATCACTACCAGGCTCATCCTTGTCTCTTAAAGTAGTCCAGGCCACTCCCCTCCTTGAGATAATTGGCAGCCAGGCTCCTTTTATCCTGCCTCTCTATGTCCCAGGGTCTAGGCTTACTCCAGAGAAAGCAAAGGTAAGTAGGTGAAGAAAGTGAGGAAGAACGCACACTCCCCGACGAGAACATGCTTTCCTTCCTTCACTAGCCACGGCAATAAAATGGCATGGGGTTCCATCATCCTGTGGAGAATCTGGGAGATTAGGGAACTATAGCCCAAGACTGAAAAGCGGAGGCGGAGTCTCTGGCAGGCTTTTTACTACTCTACTCAGATTGCTTGATTCTGGCTCTGCCAATTACTGCTGGGCCAGACTTATGGCCCAACACAGTCATGTTAAGGAGAACAAATGTCTCCCACTTGAATATCAAAAATTCCATCAGTAACATTTCAATCCCTTTTCTGAGTCAGTCTTTGTTTTTTTTTTATGAAGCTTACCTGTAGGGGTGACACATGGAGTTCTCAATCCTTAAAGAAGCTTATGAGATTTTCTATTTCATTCTGTGCCATAGGAAATACCAGCTTACCTGGTTACCCAAGAAGCTTTGATGAAGGAATAAGAAAAGGAGGCAGGAAAGGTAAAGTCTTGACTATTTAGCCACAGTCACTCTCCTAAGTCAAGGTAACACTTTCAGAGAGCTTCCAAGCTACACACCATCCTTTCCTGGGAGAAAAGAATGGCCTTGGTTAATTATACAAGTAGCTAAATGTCAGGGGTAATCAAGAAGATGAGAGCAGCTCATCAAAGCCTGTCTGGAAAGAGAAGTCTATTTAAAAGCTAAACGGGAACATTCTGAAAGGTGGTCCCTGAAAAGAACGATTTCTCCTGGCTGGTTTTATTCTACTGCAGTGGTCCACTCTTTGCTGTCAGTCGGAATGACTACTTTACTCAAATTGAATGGCATTAATTCCTTGAGAAACACAGGTACTGTCTACACTTCCACCTCCTAGGATTCAAAATGATTGGGGGGGGGGCTGATTCGGAGCTTTTAAGGAGCTGATCTATTGGGAGCTCACCAAGGCCAGCTGGAATGTGACTGAAAAAGCATGGGATAAAACTGGACTCTCTGAACATGGCGGACAATGAGGGCTGATGAGAAGCCAAGGACAATGGCACGGGGTTTTGATCCTACTTCATGTTCTGGCTGTGTGGGAGCCTAGCCAGTTTGGATGTTCACCTTCCTAGACATGGACGGAGGGGGTAGGACCTGGGACTTTCCACAGGACAGGGAATTCTGACTGCTCTTTGGACTGGAGAGGGAGGGGGAGAGGAGTGGGGGGAGGGGGAGAAGGGTGGGAGGAGGGGGAGGGAAATGGGAGGCTGGGACGAGGGGGAAAATTTTTTTTCCTTTTCTCAATAAAAAAAAATAAAATATATATAAAAAGACTTTTTAAAAACATGTGTCCAGTCATTAGTATGTTTGGGTATGTGAGTGCCATGGCACTCATGTGGGGGTCAGAGGACAATTTGTAGGAATTGATTGTCTTCTTCCACCATGCCAGCTCTGGGAATTGAACTCAATTCGGCCAGCTTGACAACAAGTACCCCTTTACCTACTGAAGCTTCTCGAAGGTCCTTAGTCTTCCCTAACATTGCTATGCCCTAGAGGAGGAAATGCAAATACAGAGCTATAGTGCAGAGTCCTAAACATCAGCCTGTAACCTCATATGCCTCGTATACTCTTATTATAGGGGTTCCCCTAAATAAAACCCCTATAATAAGACTCCTGCAATAATAACAGCAATCCCTTTCAAAGAGCAAATTGTCAGAGTATTTCTTAACAGTGAGTTTGTTGGCTAAACCACAAGAGAAAATAATCCTGGACTTTTATTAGCCATCACATCTTTTCCAATCCTATCTTAAAACAATTTGTGCAGTACAAAGACCACCTCAATCCCTTCAACAAAGGACAGGAAAACATGTGCTGACCCGGTGTTTCTGACTGTAATCTTGTAATGCTATGCCCTGGGACCATTGCTTCCTTAGTAACGCTCTTTACTGTCAAATGGACAACTTGATCAGGATGATGTTTACCTTTAATAAAGATTTCAAGAGAGGAGCAATCTGAGGAATAAATCGGATTTGTTTTTAAAGACAGGACCCCATGTAGCCCAGGCTGGTCTGAAACTCCCTGTGTAGGAGAGAATGACTTTGAACTCTTGATCCTCCTGCCTCCACCTCTTGAGTGGTTTACAAGAGTACACCATCACACCTTCATGCATTCTACACAGCGGTCCACCAACTCAGCCAAGAACCTTCTTTGAAGCTGCTGGAACAAAGGACCAAAGAACCAGCTGTGATGGTGTATGCATTTTTTCCAAGATTTATGCTTTATTACTTTTAATTATGTAGGATTAGGGTGGTATGTGCCAGTGAGTACAAGTGCCTGAAGAAACCAGAAGAGTCAGAGCTAGAGTTATAAGCAGCTGTAAACTTCCCAGCATGGATGCATAGAACAGAACACAGATCCACTTCGAGGACAATATGTAATATGTACTCTTAACCACTGAGCCATCTCTCCAGTCCACTGGTGCATGCTAGAATCCAAAAATTTGGAAAGTAGAGCTAGGAAGATCACAAGTTCAAGAGCACCCTGGGCCATAGAGCAAGTTAAGACTGATGCGGTGGTTGAAATGGGTAAGGCCACATAGACTCATGTGTGTGAATGTTTAGTACAAAGGGAGAGGCACTATTCGGAAATGTGGCCTCATTTGGAGGAAGGGTGTCACTGTAGGGGCAAGCTTTGAGGTCTTTATACGCTCAAGCTATGCACAATGAGGGACACGGTCTCCTGTTGCTGCCGGCAGATTAAAATGTAGAACTCTCAGCTCCTCCTCCGGCACCATATTTGTCCTCACACTACCATGTCCTGTCATGCTAATAATGAACTAAATTTTTTAAACTGTAAACCAGCCCCAATTAAATATTTCCTTTATAAGAGGTGCCATGGTCATGGTGTCTCTTCATAACAATAGAAACCCTAACTAAGGCAGGGCAGTGGTGGCTCATGCCTTTAATCCCAGCACTCAGGAGGCAGAGTCAAGTGGATCTCTTTGAGTTCCAGGTCAGCCTGGTCTACAAAAGCTATTTCCAGAACAGGTTCTAAAGCTACAGAGAAACCCTGTGTCAAAAATAAACAAAAAATAAAGAAAGGAAGGAAGGAAGGAGAAAGAAAGAAAGAAAGAAATAAAGAAAGAAAGACCCTAACTAAGACACCTACCTACATGAGATCTTGACTCAAAAATAAAACATAAAAAAGATACAGAATATACAAAGTATCACAAACTTGATAGCTTCACAGACACAAATGTATTGTGTTTAGAGGCCAGAACTCTAAAATAAAGATTGTAACTTTGTAGTTTTCTCTGGACCACCAAATAGTTCCCCAGTTAAAGACAAGGAGACTCATTAATTATGAATGCTCGGCCTTAGCTTAGGCTTCTCTCGCTAGCTCTTTTAACTTAGTTTAACATGTTTCTCTTCATTTATGTTTTGCTATGAGGCTTTTTACCTTTCTTTCATTCTAAATTTCCTACAATCCTGCTTCCTCCATGTCTGACTGACTGGCCACTGGCATCTCCCTGGCATCTCTTTTTCTTTCTTCCTCCTTTCCAAGCTTAATTTCCTTCTCTTACACTCCCTGCCAGGAAGTCCCGCCTATAACTCCTCTCTTACTATTGACCTTCAGCTTTTTATTAGACCAACCAGGTGCCTTAAGCAGGCAAGGTAAAACAGCAATACATCTTTTCATAATCAAATAAATGCAACACACATTTACATAGTTAAACTAATATTTATTCTACAACATAAACAAATGCAATATATTTTTAAATAGTTAAATAATGCAACATATCTTTTCATAGTTAAAAATATGCTATAACATTTTTCCCTTTTGTCTAAATAAAAAGAGAGATTTTAGTTTTAACAAAGTAAGACTATGCAATAAGAACAATTATCAAGTAAGAATTACATTTACAAGATCCAATTCATTTGCATTTGGCAAATACAGAGAAAATATTGCATTATCTATCCTATCTTGGTGAATCCAAAATTGTGTTCTTAATTTATTTTTCATCCTAATTTGTATTATCAACCCAAAATTATCTTTTTATACATCAAAACATTTTCTTAAAAAATTTAAGCTTTTATGTTTCTCAACCATATAAACATTGCATCTCTTATGTAAGTTTCTTTTCTTAATTTGGAAATAAGGAAAACTATTAACTATTTCATCTTCAACTCCATCAGAGACCTGAGAAGGATATAATATTACCTGAGTAAACAAGAAGTGCAGAACAAGCAACTTCCAAAACTATAGAAATAACAAAAGCAGCTTTCTACCTGGACAGTCACCCAAGGTTCCTATGCAATGTTGAGGAATCTAGGCCTACAGTCCTAGAATATCTAACAGACTTTTCTGTGAAGCAGGAATTTTGAAGGAATGTACCACCTTCTCTTGGCAAGGTTCATCAATCTTTTTCCTTTGTGTTTTTACAGTATACTGTCAGCAGTCAAGGTGTGTGTGAGTGTGTGTGTGTGTGTGTGTGTGTGTGTGTGTGTTCATATCACACAAGCATGAGAGCCTAAATTAGGATCCCTAGCTCCCAAGGAAAATTTCAGACACAATAGTGCAAACATATACTTCCAGAAAGGTGGGTGGCTGAAGAATGAGACCCTATCACAGAAAATAAGGTGAAGCATGATTAAGGAAGAAAACATCAACCTCTGGTCCTCAGTGCACACACATATGCACAATTTCATGCACACATGTGTGCATACCCCACACTCACATGCAGACACACATACATCATTATATATATATATATATATATATATATATATATATATATATATACATACACAACACACACACACAGAGTAGTCATAGAATGACTTCACCTCTAAGCTTAATACATTCAAGTTTGTATTATGATAATAATATAATATATAAATTAGTACTTAAATAAAAATTGAAATAAAACAAGGGCAAGTCTTATTTGGCAGATAACAGATTATGTGATATGAAAGCAAAGACACTGGGAAATTACTCTATGTAAACATTAATCTTCAGATGTCTACAATTCAATTCTGAGAGATTGGGTTTTTTTGCCTTGTTTTTCTTTTGGGTTGAACAATGACTCTTTTCCTCATACCCCCACTTTAAAAGCCAATAATGTGGAGCTGGGGAGATGTCTCAGTAATTAAAAGCACTTGCTGCTCATGCAGAGGACCCTGGTTTGGTTCTTAATATCACATAGCTGCCTACAACTTTAATTCCAATTCCAGGGAATATAGCACCCTCTTCTGACCTCCTTGGGCACCAGGCATGTACATGGTACACATACATACAGCAAGGCAAATATTCATAAAAAATCATATAACAAAGATGGACACAGTTGTGAAAAACCTATATGCCTAACTAGCACTCAGGTAGCTGAGGCAGGAGAATTATGAGTTCAAAGTTATTTGGACTACATAACAAGTTATTGGTCAACCTTAGTATAGTCAGATTTTTCTTTGGACCATCTGCTCACAAATAACAACACAGAGATTATTAATATACATATACACATATGTGTATATAAATATACACACATGTATATGTATATATAATATAACACATTTCATAGATAGTGTATGTTCTAGTTAGCCTTAATTGTCAAATTGGCATAGCCTAGAATCATCTGTGAGAAGTTTCAATTGGGGGAAATACCTAGACCTGAAAGCTCGCTGATTATGAGTCTAAGAGAGTGTGAGTGAGCAGCATTCCTCCATGGCTCCTGCCTTGAGTTCCTGCCCTTATATAACTGGCCTGGCAGAAATGAAGATATTCCAAAGAGACAATCTGACTGTCAGATGATCAAAACAATGAACCCCAATGAAATGGAAATTTCCCTAGGAATTTCATGTTAAGAGAAGGAAAATGTGCCAACCAGAGAAGAAACTTGGCTCCAGGAAAGATATTTCATGCAGTTCTAACATCTTCTCAGTATCCAGATGAGACTGAAGCTGATGGGTCAACAGTGGGTGTGACCACGCCTTGACCAAGACTGCTTAGATGTGGATACCCTTGGTCCTCTATGTAAGCTTCTATCTCACTTCAGAAGCCTGAAGTAGGGGGAGTCCCTGGATCTAATCATCCCTCTTCCCAATGTGGCCCGATTGAAAACACCCCCTTTTTCTGCTGTCCATAATTAATTTGGCTGTTTTAATTGGCTAATGAGAACAAGCTGCCAAGCCTGGCTTGTTCCCAAGTTCAGTAACACTGATGTTCCTCAGTTTGTAAGATTAAATAACCTCTTTTATCCTTAAGGAGCTTTTAGTCAGAATATTTTATCAAATCAAGAAACTGAAACTAAAACTGTAACTCCCTAATAGGAGGTGACAAGCCCTTAAGAAGTCTAGTCCCATGCAAGAATGGGAATTATGGGAAAAGAAAGGAGTTTGAGAGCAGAAAGAAGGATGAATGAGTTAAACGATGGAATAGAAGCAAAAATGGAAATAATCTCAAATATAATTTCTACAAAATACATACTTTATATAAAAGCTCATGGGGACCCAGGGCAGCCTGGCCACACATGTGGGGCCCAGGGCAGCCTGCCCATACATGTGGGGCCCAGGCCACATAGCTGCCATAGCAGACAGCACTGGGCTCTAGGAAAAGCCTCAAGTTGGCACCACTCAGGATCAAACCATTCAAAGGAAATTAATTCCTAACATTCCAACCATTGTAGATAGGATCACCTGCCAGCACATACCCATTGCTTTTCACCAGGACACCCCTAGACAAATGTCAGCCAATCAGGAGTCCTGAACCTTAGAAATCCCTCACCCCCACCTTTACTACTATAAAAACCCAACACTAACTGAGCTTGGGTCTCTCCAATCACTCCAATACGATGGACACACGGAGAGTCAGAGCTTGCAAACTTGTGTAAGAATAAAGGCTCTTCACTTTCACATATGGGACTCGGTCTCCTAGTTGGTTCTGGGGGCACTCTGTGATCTGGGTGTAACACCTCACAACCTGACGCAGTCTTGAGACAAATTAAGACAGCCACATCACTGGGTAAAAAAATTTTATGAGATCACCATGGTATATACAGTTTATCATTAATGGAAACATTGTTAACTGACATATGAATACACACACACACACACACATCCATAAGCATACAGAAAGCAAGGGAAAAATGAAAAAATGTAAATAGATAACCCTTCAAAAGTGCACATCACTATGTGAGCACTAAGGATTTTCAAGCTAGTCATACCTCATGAAGAAATGGAGATAACCTCTGAAGTGAGATCTGAAAGGGAAGCCTTTATAGCTGTAATGAACTTACAAACTGGGAGAACTCGCCAAGTTCTCCAGCTTTGTCACGGAAAAAGGACTTTCTTTCGGAGTCATGGGCCATCCCTCCTCCTCCCGTCTCAAATGATTCCAGGACACTCAGAAAGAAGCTCATCTGCATCTGGTGACCCCTTCTGAAAGACAGCAGGAGATGGCAGAGCAGCTTGCCAGCAAGCCAGTTTCAGAGCGGGATTAGTCGGCCTTTGTTAGAGAATGAATACCTGAGACAAACTACCTCAGGAAGAAAAGAGGCTTATTTAGCTTCTGCTTTTAGAGGCCAACTCTCCAAACAGAGCTCTGGCTGTGTGGAGGCGTCCAAGATGGGTGGCAGGAACACCTGACAGACAAGAGCAAGATAGAGCACTGGGCTTGCTCTTTTTAAAGCAGCCCTCCCTCAGGAACTCCCTAGTTCCTTTTGAAGGTAGGGCCCCCAATAACCCAAAGACCTCCAACAGGCCCCTACTTTTAAAGGTTCCATAGTATCTCCCTTTATCACCATTCTAGGAGCTGAGCCTCCATTCACAGGAGGCCCTGCCTCAAAAAACAAACAGGGCTTATGAGCTAAGTAAAGGTTCTTGGCAACAAGCCTGACGAACCGAGTTCTATCCCCTACTTCCACGTGAGGAGGGAACAGACTCCTGAGAGTTGTCCTAAGACCTTCATGTGTATGTTGTAGTGTCCACAGGCCCCATGTGTACACACATGCGAACACACACACAAATTCTTTATTTATTTTTATGCATATTGGTGTTTTGCTTGATTATGTTTGTGTACCATGTGCATGCCTGGTGCCCACAGACATGAGAAGGGAGAATTGAATCCCTTGGAACTTGAGTTAAGGTGGTTATGAGCTGCCAAGGGGGTGCCAGGAAAAAATAAAAACAGAGTCCACAAGGGGTGCACCCACCCACGGAGACAGTGGGGCTGATCTATTGGGAGCTCACCAAGGCCAGCTGGACTGGGACTGAAGAAGCATGGGATAAAACCGGACTCTCTGAATATGGCAGACAATAAGGGCTGCTGAGAAGCCAAGGACAATGGCACTGGGTTTTGATCCTACTTCATGTTCTGGCTTTGTGGGAGCCTAGCCAGTTTGGATGTTCACCTTCCTAGACCAGGATGGAGTGGGGAGGACTTTGGACTTTCCACAGGGCAGGGAACCCTGCTGCTCTTCAGACTGGAGAGGGAGGGGGAGAGGAATGGGGGGAGGGGGAGAGGAGTGGGAGGAGGGGGGGGAAATGGGAGGCTGGGAGGAGGCGGAAATTTTTTTTCAATAAAAAAAAAAGAAAAAAGAAAAAAAAAAACTGGGAAAAAAAAACAGAGTCCTCTGGTAGAGGACCCAGCACTATTACCCATATCTCCTGCCCAATTTTTTTCATTTATAAAAATAGACACTGTCTTTTCCCATCCTCCTTCCATACCCTGGGAACTCCACCGATGGAGACCCAGCCTTGCTACTTCCTGTGGCCCCTCTCAGCCCTACCTTCCAGGCCATCCTCACTCTTGTGTGACAAAACACCAAACAGACAGGACTAGAAAAGAAAGTGCCCATGAAACACTGAACACAGAACAAGAAAAGATTAAAAGCTGCGAGGGGAAAAAAATGAGTAACAAACATATAAAGGCAAACCCATTAGAATAACACTTAACTTCTCAATGGAGACTCTGGAAGGCAGAAAAGCCTAGACAGATGTTCTAGAAGCTCTGAGAGACTACAGATGGTGCCCGAGACTACTATATCTAGCAAAACTAGCAATCGCAATAGATGGGGAAAGAAAATTATTCCACAGTAAAACCAAATTTAAGCAGTGCCTAGCTACAAATCCAGCTCTATAGAAAGCACTAGAAGGAAAACTTCAGTCTGAAGAGGTCAACCACACCCAAGAAAACACAAGGAATAAATAATCCCAGACCAGTAAATCAAAAGAAAAGGGAAAAGCCTATACTATAACAAGACAGTAACAGGAATCAATAAACACTGTTCATTGACGACTCTCAAGGTTAATATTCTCAATTCCCAAATTAAAACATAGTCTAACAGATTGGATTAGAAAACAGAATCTATCCTTCTGCTGCATACAAGAAAACACACCATACCATCAAGGGGAGACATTACTTCAGGTAAATGGACGGAAAAGAGTATTCCAAGCAAATGGACTCAAGAAGCAAGCAGGTGTATGTAGCCATTTTAATATCTGAAAAAGTACACTTTAAACCAAATGTAATCAGAAGAGACAGAGAAGGACTCTATACACTCATCAAAGGAAAAGAATATATGGTTATGGAGAAATGGGGGAAGATTGGGGTGACAGAATTAAAAGGGGGTGGAAGAGAGGGAACATGAGGAGGGACAACTAACAATAAAGGCTATTTGAGGGGTCATATGGGAACTTACTACTGTAGAATATATACATATATGAAAGAAATATAAATGGGGTCACCAAATAATGGGGGAAACAATGCCCAAACTAGACATCTTTTGCCACCAAGTGATATCTTCCAGTTCCAGGAGTGGTTTATATCAAGTTGAAATATTGGCCAAAGGGGTCCTATGGAATCCTCAAATATCTTAGGCTTTTGCCAAAGCTCTCCACAAACTGATAGTAAGGCCCTATTGCTGAAGACAACATTTACATATCTCATGGAACATGGAGACGTCAAGAAGGTGTCTAACTAGAGCCTTCATCCCTACTGACTAGTATTCGTGGGACTGGAAGGTACTCGGCACACTACCAAAGGAGAAAGTAAATAGCATAGCTCCAAACCCTGTGATCTCCAATAGTGACCTGCCTTCGTGGCACGCTACTGCAATGGAGGCATAAATGTGAGAGTAACCAACCACTCATTGATTGTATTAAAGGCTCAATCCGTGAGATGGAACCCATGCCTGACATGCTCAGGGGCAGGAATCCAGGACTAGATAGCCCAGGGACCTATCGGAAAACCAAATACTACTGTTCTGTTAAGACAAAGTAGCAATAAAATTACTCCTAATGACATACTGTTCTACCCATAGACCAGTGCGTCACTCTGCAATCATCAGAGAAGTTTGTTCTTGTAGTTCATGAGAACTAACACAGAGACTCACAATAGGACAATGTGCAGAGGGCGAAAGACTGGATTACTCAGTCCTAAACAGGAATGTCTTCATCAAATCCCTCTCCTCAGGGGCCAGAGAACCCTATGGAAGAGGAGGCAGGAATAAGAGCAAGAGGAGATGGAGAAAATCAAGGCAAGTGTCTTTCAGACACATCAGGACTGACGTACTTTATGAACTCACAGACTATGTCAGCATGCGCAGGACCTACACAGAATCAAGCCAAACTGGGTCCCAACCCTGAAAGGAGGACATGAACACAGGATCCCACTGGACAAGGGCTCCTAACCGAGAAACTATCTCCAACTGACACTTTCAAAGGAAAAAATTGTTTTCTCCAATGAAGTCTCACTGAGGATATTAACCACCCTTAAGGATAGGCCCCATGCCCAGCAGTAGATTGCCAACACAAAACAAACTCAATGGTAACCTTGTAGACTTTTTGTCTTATACTATTTGGATATTTTTGTCTTATAGTCTTTTGCATGTATATTATAGCTTCTGATTTTGTGGGGTGTGTGTGTGTGTGTTTTCTTGGGTTCTTTTCCTTTTTTGGTGTGTTTGGGGTTTTTGTTTGTTTGTTTGCCTGTTTGCTTTGAGTTCGGTGGGTAGGAAGAGTCTGAGAGGAGTTGAGGGAGGGAAAATCGTGATCAGAATACACTGTATGAACAAATATTTTCAATTAAGAAAAAAAAAGACCCAGGGGCCATCTGGAATTTATTTCACTTCCAGAAAAGCAGCTTGCAAAGAAATGCTTTTGACAAGTAAAGCTGTTCAGATGCCCATGGAGGTTCATTTGATCACACATCCGACGGTGGTCACAGAGCTGACGGGAGTTCTAAACACAGCCTGCTCCTTTGACCTCTGTCTTCGTGACGTCACTTCTAAAGCAACGTGTGGCTATACATTTCCAGGACCATGACCAAGACGCCCTGGAAAAAAAAATAATTGGATCCTGTTTTTCCACTTTGCCCACCCCACCCCTAACAGCATCATTAAGCAGGCCTTATCCTTGTTTGCTTTTGATACTCGCTGGTTACCGCCAACCCCATTGCCCTTTGCCTGCCTCTTGCTCTGACTCTTCTTTTCCAATGAGTCAGCTGCTTCTTGCCCCTCCCTCACCTTCCCCTTGATAACCTCAGTGCTCCAAGTGGACTTCTTGTAACAGCCAGGTGCACTTGCAAAATGCTGCAGCTTTCGGTTAACTTGACAGAGGTCCTTACACAACCGTGATAATTCCGGGTCTATCAGCAAAATTAACCAATTTTATTGATCAGCCGTAGGACTTATGAAGATATGGTGACTTTTTTAAAGAAAAAAGATAGTGTTTCACTGAGTAGCCCTAGCTAACCTGGAACTCACAATGCAGACCAGGCAAGCTCTAAACTCACAGGTAGCCACCTGCCTCTGCCTCCCAAATGCTAGGATTAAAGGCATATGCCACTATGGCTGGTAAATAGGTGTTGGGAGCTGTGAACCCCCAGATCCTGAATTTCTTGTAAACAACTTGTTTTCCCCTGATCTGAGTGCCTACAGCTGCTCTGAGCACGAGACCTTCAGGCGTTCCTTATGGCAGGGGAATGGTTTCTGGTGCGTTTGGCTGGGGCGTGGTTATCTCTGTATAAGCTGCCCCTGGACACAATAAAGGGGGCATTCTTGGGGAATTCCTGCACAAGGATGACCTGTGTCTCTGTCCGTCTGTCTTCGTGTATTTCAATCTCCAGCCCCTTCAGGAACTGTATGGTGGCGCATAGAGGGCAGACGGGCGTAGTGTGCCGCAAAAAGGTCTTTTAAAAAGAAACATATACATTTTTTGTCCTGCAGGTATGGGACTAGAGTGCAGGATGTGAGTGTGGAGATCAGAGGACACCTCTGGGTATGGCTTCAAGGTTAGTCACTGAGTCATCTCACCAACCCTAAAAGAACTTCTTTTAATTTGAAATCCTTCCCCTATTTATACATTTATACGACAGAATAATGAGCTTTGTGGTATTTTAAAGATTTATTTTTTAAAAGATATTTTTTTTTATCGTGTATGACAGGGTACTCCCATGCACATACACACAAGTGTATGCAGGTGCCCAAGGAGGCCAGAAGAGGGCACTAGAGTGGTTGTGAGCTGCCTCATGTGGATGCTGAGAACTGAACTCAAAATTTTCTAGAAGAGCATTGAGTACTCTTAATCTCTGAACCTTCTTTCCACCCCATACTACTTGTTCTTTTGTTTACTTAATTAATTTTTATTTAAAAATTTTACATAATATACTATCATTATATTCTTTCCCTTCCCAACTCCTCCCAGATCCTTCCCACCCCTCTCTTACACACACACACACACACACACACACACACACACACACACACACACAAATAAAAAACCATGGAGTCTTTTTCACACTGGCCCAACTACTACCAGGCATGGGGCCTGCCCTGGAGTGGGTTGTTATACCCAGTGAGACTCCATTGGTGACAACTGATTCTCCCTTTCCCAAAAGGGTCTCAATTGCAAACATTTTTTCAGTTAGGGGTGGGACTTTGTGTCCACTCTCCCTTGTTAGTGCTGAGATTCTGTCTGGTTTGAAGCTGTGCATGTCTTGTGTGTGACGCCATAGTCTCTATAAGTTAACATGCGCATCAGTCCCGTTGTGTCTGCAACATGACGTCTCCTCTGGCTCTTCCTGTCTTTGTGCTAAATTCTTCTCTCTCTGCCCTCAACCAAGCTCCATCATTTTAAAAAGCTGTTATTTAGAGACAAACTCTGACAAGATAGCTGAGGCTAGCCTGGAACTCACAGGACCCCTGTCCCATCCGCCTTAGTGCTGGGTCCAGGTGGTGGAAGGAGCGCACTGAATCCTGCCAGCTGTCCTTGAACCTCCACATGCGCACTGTGGCACTGGTATACCTCCTCACACACACACACACACACACACACACACACACGCACATAAACATACACTAAACAAATAATACTTGATTTTTAAAAGTATTTTTAAAGCAGGTCTGTGAATGCCAACTAGTAAATGTTATTCTGAACGTGGTGGAGACCTCCAGGGGCATGCTTTCTCAGTCACATGTGGAAGGAGATGGAACAAAAGAGAATATGAATATCACAATGGACCTCTGTCCATGGCAGAAATCTTGCCCCAGGCCACTGTAGCACAAATAATAAAAGCCCAGAGATGGATATTGGGGTTCAACCTGAAGATCAAAAAAGCAAAGCAGCCAAGACACTGGCTCTTGCCTCTACCTCAGACTGAAATGGCGATCCTGCCTCCAGGAATCCTCTGATTGAGACTGAGAGTGACACTTGTCTCCTCCTGTTTTATGTTCCTCTCTAGGGCTGAGGTTAAAGGCGTGCACCACCGCCACCCAGCCTCTATGGCTAACTAGTGTGGCTGCTGGGATGAAAGGTGTGTACCACCACTGCCTGGCTTGTATGGCTGACCAGTGTGGCTGCTTTACTCTCTGATCTTCAGGTGAGCTTTATTTACTAAACTACAAATGAAATATCACTCCAGGCCAGTGAGGACAGCTGGAAAACAGCCTGTTTCCAAGTCTGACTGGAATTTAACAGCAGCCAAGTATTAAGTGTGGTATGAAAGCAACCCTGTCACCCCAGAGCTCTGTAATCACCCTTCCTTCTCTCATTTTGATCACCTCACCTCCATACTTAGCCCCAGAGGCTACCTTTCTCTCACACTCCAGCTGAATAACAGCTCAGGATTTTTTTTTCCTTTTTGTTTCCATGACAGAGCCCAGAGTTGAAAACTTTAAGAAAGAAAAGAAAAGAGAAAGGAAAGTTCAAAAAGAGTCCATTTTCCCAAATACAGATCTAGGATCTAAAAATCTCCCCCCTCACGAAGGATCCAGTAACATACAGACAGAAATTAGTAAAAGCTACCTTCTTCCCCCAGTTTTCAGACAAGACAGGATTACCCAAAAGTGTCCCCATCCCAAGAAGTGACTCTCCTCAGTCCTCTCTGATCCCACCATTCCGAGCTCTTGGATATGTCTCTCTTAATTTCCCCAACTTCAGCCAGCTTCAGTGGCAGGTGCCTATAATTCCCCCACTCTTGGGAGATAGATGGAAGCAAGAGGATCAGGAGTTCAAGGTCATCCTTGCTACACAGTGAGTTTGAAGCCAGACTGGAGAAATCTCATATACTCTTCATACATATATACATACCCCTAAACAAAGAACTATAGTGAACTAAGGACTCTCCGATCTGGACAAATAGTCTTCCCTGGGGATGGGCTCCCTAATGAATTATCTAAAATCATATACATATGGGTAACTGGAAACAGACAGAGCAAGATATATTTATATATTTTTGAACTTATGTATGAAACAATAACAATTAATAAAGTAGTAACACTTTTAAAAAAGAGGTCATGAATTTGAGAAAGATCAAGGAAGGGGTACATAGGAAGGGTCGGAGGGAAAGGAAAAGGGGAAATGATGCAATTATATTTTCATTTCAAAAAAAAGAAATATATAAAAGCAAAAACTAATGCCGGTTTGAATACTCAAACAGTTCTTTGATTATTTATTGAGATACATATAAGCTAGGTTGATTTTTAACCAAGCATTCCAGACAGTTTCAATTTAAAAATACCACATCCTCTATTTCTCATCAGGACAGTTAGACTCATTAGAGCCCACTCAGGCTTCGGAACCACTTCTCTCTTTATCTCCATTACCCTTTAATATACTTAATGCCTAAACTTCCTCTTTGATTCTGAGTAATTTGGATTTTATGACTGGCCCAAATGATAAATTTTTAACTTTCAACATGTCTCCAGTCTATGTCTGCTATGATAATTTCCCTTTCAATGTGGCTTGCAAGTTTATGCATGCCTTTCAAATGTAAATGCAGGAACGGAGAGCAATGTGTGTTTAAGACAATGGCATTCGTGGGATGTCATTGCTGAGCTGAGATGCTACAGGACTGCAAGTCTCTCATCCCTCTCCCATTCTCTAGATTTTTTTTCCTACAAGTCTTCAAAAACTCAGCCTCCACAAATGGAAGTAATCATCCTCAAACATTTTCTCTTACCCTCTGTATTCTATGAATGATAGGATCTGGACAGCGAACACACATCTGCTATGTGAGTCTCCCCATCAGATCAGGACCCCTAGGTCTTTTTCAGCTCCATACCCCCCAAATCCTAGCGCAGGACACTGGTATACAGAAGTGTTCGCTGTTTCTTCAACTAATAATGGAAAGAACAATGAGGTTCTGGTTATCCTCTGTGCTGGTTACTTTTAGCTGTCGATTTGACACAGCCTGGAATCACCTGGGAAGAGAGTCTGGGTGGTGCATACCTTTAGTCCCAGCACTTGGGAGTCCGAGTCCAGCCTGGTCTTTAGAGGCGAATTCCAGGCCCCAGGGCAGCCAGGGCTACACAGAGAAATCCTGTCTCAAAAAAAGCCCAAAAACAAAAAAGAAAAAGAAAAGAAGGAAGGAAGGAGACTCTTAATTAGTAATTAAGTGGCCAGGTCTGTGGGGTATTGTCTTAATGGTTGAATTGTTAATCTAATTAATCTTTATCAATAAACAAATCAGGAGTCAGAATTGGGTAAAAGCATGAATGATCAGAGAAGCAGCAGAGCAGCCACAGTCGCTCCCTACATCTCCAGTTCCTCCCACCAAAAGTGCTGATTTCCTCTCTCAGCCCCACCTTACCACTTTCTGTCCTGTCTCCTCTCTCTACAGTCCTCCAAACCTCTATGGTCAGCTGGTGACTAACGCTGCCCTCTGACTCCAAGTAAGCTTTATTCATCAGAACACAATCAAAATATCACACAACAATTGATTGATGCAGGAAGCCCGAGCCCATTGTAGGCTATGCCGTTCCATAGACAAGGTTCTTTAACAATATAAGAGAGGAGAGAGGAGCTGTCAATAAGCAAAAATGCATACATTCTTCTCTTGTTCTTGACTGTGGATTGTTAGATTCAGCTTCTTGAAACTCCTACTGCCTTAACTTCCCCACCATGATGGAGAATAACGTTGCTTTGAAAGTTGAACAAACCCTTTCTTTCCTAAGTTGCTTTTTGTTAGGGTATTTTATCATAGCAACAGAAATAAAACTGAGAAATCCCCATAAGAAAAATGAGCCCCTATCTAACTTAAACATGCTGGCCATTTCAACCCCATCCAGTCTGTCCAAGCCAAAATTGATGAAGGGCCTTGTTAGCACCAGTAGAAAGAGAGTCACCGGAAGCCACATGTGCTCAGGAAGATTTTTGGCCCCTGTCTACTTCCCAAGAACAGTATTCCTCACAAAAACTCGGGTTCTTTTGAGCAGGCCACACAATGGACCTGTTGCCTCTGTTCCCGAGTCCCTACTGGATGGACCCCAGTCACACCCTAAATAAAGCATCTCAATGTTCTGCCTTCAGGAATGAGACTCTTTATGGGTCATTCTGTTTCTGTGTAGGGGTCTTAGGTTGGGTTTGCTTTCTCTGATAAAGGATTAAAAGGAAACATGTCATAGTCACAGCAAGCAAACAAGTTTGATCAAAAGGGGAAAGTGTGTGTGCACATGAGTACACATCCAAGAAGACAGGGTCCCAGAAATAGAGAAAGGATCCAGAAACCCAAATCCATTTCCCGTTGGAGGGTTGGGGCTTTAAGTGGTTTTGATGTTCTGGTCTTTCTCCTCTAGTTTTGTATGGTCAGCTTGGACAAAGAAGAGTGGGCTGATTGGTTCACAGTCCATGGCCAAAGGCCTGCCTAAAACATTTCCAGGCAGGACAGGCAACGTGGGGAAAGAAACACTGCCACATCTTTGTCCTGGGTAAAGAAGACAGAAGTACACCATCCTGTTTACTTATGGCCTGTTTTCCTAGCTGCCTGGAGGTCTAGGTGATGTCTGACTCCTACATTCCTACAGTTCATACCACCCTGCTCCAAGGCATTCTTGTACTTCACAAATGAACTATAGGAAATGTCACTCCCGTTTCCAATTACAAAACTCCAGCCAGGTCCAAGTAAGCATCTCAATGTCGAGTCAATTCAAACCGGTGCTTTCTTTTTTGTTTCTTGTGCCAGAACAAAATACCTGACAAAAAAGAACTCAACAGGGGGAGGGTTTGTTTTAGCTTACACTTCGAGGGGTTACATGCTGTCACCACAGGGAAAGCTTGGTGGCAGGAGCAAGTGACCATTTGCCCATAGTGCATCTGCAGACAGGAGAGCTCACAAGAAATAAGGCTGTGTGTATGCCTGCTGGCCAGAAGAGGGCACTAGACCCCATTACAGATGGTTGTGAGCCACCATGTGGTTGTTGGGAATTGAACTCAGGACCTTTGGTAGAGCAGGCAATGCTCTTAACCTCTGAGCCATCTCCTGGCCTGGGTCTGAAAAAGCATGAGATAAAACTGGACTCGCTGAACATAGCGGTCAATGAGGACTACTGAGAACTCAAGAACAATGGCAATGGGTTTTTAATCCTACTGCACGTACTGGCTTTGTGGGAGCCTAGGCAGTTTGGATGCTCACCTTACTAGACCTGGATGGAGGTGGGTGGTCCTTGGACTTCCCACAGGGCAGAGAACCCTGATTGCTCTTCGGGCTGATGAGGGAGGGGAATTGACTGGGGGAGGGGGAGGGAAATGGGAGGCGGTGGCGGGGAGGAGGCAGAAATCTTTAATAAATAAATAAAAAAGAAATAAGGCTGGACTATAAAACCTCAAGTCCCAGGGCTAGAGTGTGCACTACTGCAGAGGACCTGAGTTCAGTGTCTATCACCCTCTTCCTGTGGTTCACAATCACCTGTTACTCCAACTCCACTCTCTAGACTCCATAGGCACCAACATTCCAAGGTACACATGCCCTCACACAGACACATACTCAAAAATAAATAAACCTAAAATACCTCAAGCCTTGCCCCCAGGAACTACTTTCTCCAGTGACGCTCCAGTCTAAAGATTCAACAGCTCTCCAAAACCGTGCAACCAGCTGATGCCAAGTGTTCTAAGACATAGGCCTATGGAAGGCATTTCATAACCAATCACAAATCATTTTTATTATTGGGACATAAGCAAAGCCAAAGTCCTGCCTGGGTCCCTGTACCTTACTTCTTCTCTGGTCAGATCACAAAGTCTGTCATGTTTAGACATGGATATTTGGAGTTTGTCTTTGTGGCCTAAGTACTTTTCATTCTCTTATAGAGTTATGACTGACAGCTTTATGAACAAGATTTTTTTAAGATTTATATCTGTGATAACTTCTTTTGTATCCCAGGTTAATTTACAGCATTTCCAGTAATAAATTATTTTACCTTGAAACTTCTTTGGGAAATCAGGCTCAAACCCATATATATGCATGAAATATCTTATGGGTGTATAATCATAAAGTCTAGAGTTTAAGAAGCTGGCTCAGTTGGTAAAGTGCTTGACTTGCAAGAACAAGGACCTGAGTTTGATTCCCCAAACCCACATTTTTAGAAAGAGGGCATGCTAGTACGTGTTTGTGATTCCTGCCCTGGGAAGGCGAGACAAGTGGATCCCTGGGGCTTGCTAGCCAACCAGTGTGGCCTCTTGGCAATTTCTAGGATGGTGAGAGACCCTGTCCTCAAAAATGAAGGTGGATAGAGCCTGAGAAATATAGTTGGGTCTGGGGGCAAAGCACCCTTTCCCAAGATGTCTCAGCGGGTAAAGGTGTTTGCCCGCAAACCTGATGACCTGAGTTCATCCCTACCACATGGTGGAAGGAGAGCACATACTCCCACAGGCTGTCCTCAAAAGAAGTCCACATGAGTACTGTGGCTCTCAATCTCTCTCTTCCTCTCTTTTTCTCATACATATACAATTAAAAAATTAAAAACCGTACTTCCCAATTTGATAATATCTGAACTAAAAACAACAACAACAATTTACTCCCCCAGAAAACATTTTTAGCATTAAAGTGCACTTATCTATTTATATAGAGATTAGAAAAGCTCGATGAAACCAAAATTCTGTTTAATATCTTGTACCTAACGAAGCACACCAGAGCATAAGCAGATAGTCAAAAGACAAGCTCCTATTAACAGGGACAGTGGTGCTCACCTGTAATCCCAGGATTGAAAGTTCAAGGTTACCCTTGACTACGTAGCCAGTTGGACAGCCTGAGCTACATGTCTTGAAAAAAAAAGGTTCTTTCATTAAGAGAGTGTGTCATGCCTCTTCTCCAGCACATTGTTAGCACCCCCTTCCCATTGTCTGCCTGGCTCTACCCAACCCTTACGAATACAATATTAGAAAGTGAACTAGCTGAAAGGAGTGCCAGTCAGTGGTCCATCACTGACAAAATACCTAAGATCAGTCAAGAGAGGCATGGTTTACTTTGGCTCCGTTTCAGAGATTTCAGTACATGGCCACTTGGCTGTAGGAAGGTGGGATGTGGAAGGGAGGGAATGGCAGGACGAAGCTACTCTCCTGGTGGCGGCTAGGTAAAGAGAAAGAGAGAGAGATAGACAAGCTCTATCCTTCAAAGGTATGGGCCCAAGTGGCCAACTTCCCAAATGCAGCCCCATCTCCAAATAGCCTGTCATCTACAAACCCATCAGTAATCCATTGACGAATGTTAGGGCCCTCATGATATCATCAAATCTTCATAGTGCCACCAGCCAGGGTCAAGTCATTCCACACCCAAACCTTAATGATGGAGAAACATGGGCCAGTGAGATGGCTCGGTAAAGATACTCACCACCCATGCTTTTTCAGACCTAGGCCAGCTGGCCTTGGTGAGATCCCAATAGAACATCCCCATTGTCTTAGTGTGTGGGTGCTGATTGCTCTTCGAGCAGATGAGGGAGGGGGACTTGACCAGGGGAGGGGGAGGGAAATGGGAAGCGGTTGTGGGGACGAGGCAGAAATCCTTAATAAATAAATAAATTTAAAAAAAAAAAAAGATACTCACCACCAAGCCTAACTACCTGAGTTTCGTCCCCAGAACCCAGACAGGAAAGAAGAAAACTGACTCTTGCCAATGTGCTGGCAACAATGGGCTTGACAGATAAATGTTATGGGTGAGGTAAAATGAAGATCCTAATAATTAACACAGGACTAGATAAAGCTCAAGTAGTCTCTCTTCTAAACTGGACCTCCAATCAACTGCTTTAACACACACCCTATCAAAATCCTCACTGCTTTCTTTTTATCCCAGAAGTTGACAAGCTGATCCAAACAGTCATGCAAAGATCCAAGAAACTGATAATATTCAAAACAATCTACAGAAGCAGGTTGGAGAAGTCGCATTTCCCTGCCCTAAACTTACTACCAAGTTATAATATTAAGGACAGTGTGATGCAGATATAAAATAGACAGAGGCCTATGAGACTGAATAAACTGGGGGGTGGGAGGGCTGGAGATGGCTCAGCTGTTAAGAGCATTTGCTGTTCTCGCAGAGAATAGAATTCAATTCCCAGCACCCATGTCAGGTAGTTCACAACCACTTGTAACTCCAACTCCAGGAGTATCTGACACCCACTTCTGACCTCTGAGGGTACTTTTGTTCACATGAACATCTATGACACACAACACACACACACACACACACAGAGAGAGAGAGAGAGAGAGAGAGAGAGAGAGAGAGAGACTTTAAAAATAACTAACATCTTTTAAAAGATAAAAAATAAACTCAGGTAGGCGAGATGGCTCCGTGGGTAAAAGTGCTTGTTCCCAAGCCTGATGGCCTGAGTTCAGTTCCTGGTAGCTTCCATTGCCAGCCTTTGCTCTTTTCAGTTACAGCTAGCCATCCTCGAGAGGCCTAGTTTAAAACCTTGACCTGTGCCATGGCAGTGCTTAGAGTCATCAAGTGCAAAAGTTAATGTCTTAAGGAAGTGATTTCCTTGACAACTTTCTCTTGTCTTATCAGTGAGGTCAGTAACGTTCTCAGGGAGTCAGCATTCTGAGGAAGCAGAGCACAGTAGGAGGAGCACTCCTTGCATAAGACTATGCCCTGTGAGTAGAGGGTAATGTTCCATAAAGGTGAGTAGCAGATTGCCATGACAAATATTAGCAAGAGGCGGTTTTCCCACAGGTAGAGGCTCAATGTTAAGGATTCCCAAAGCATCTTCTGTGAAGGGCTTACCTCCATCAACCATGGAAGTAAGGCCCAATCCATATATGTTTAAAAGTCTTCTCATAAATTGGAATTCCTTTCAATATTCTTCAGCCCTTCTATAAAGGTTCCATCCTTGATTGCCATGGTAATTTAAATGAGAAATGTTCTCCATAGGCTCAGACATGTGAACACGTAGTCCCTTGTTGGTTGTGTTGTTTGGAAAAGTTTAGGAGGTGTGGTCTTACTTACATACATCATATGCTTTATATACATATGCACTACACTATATACTTACTTATAAAAGTGGAGGTAGACTTTGAAGAGTCTAAAGTCTCATCCTGCTTCCAGTAGTGTGCTTTGTGTTTGCAATAGAGGATGTGAGCTTTCATATACATATATATATATATATATATATATATATATATATATATATGAGCCTCGTAAGCAAGTCACACACACAATTTTAAAAAAAATTATAGTCACTTTTGGGGTTTCACTTTGCTGTGTTTGGGGGCAGAATCCCACAAAGTAGCTCTGTTTTGTCGAGAATAAACTGTGTAGCTGAATATATTCTTAAACTCATGTGTTTAACGTGAATCATGTTTTTAAACTCAGCTATCCAAGCACTGGGGTCACTAGATATGCTTCTAACTCAGTGACATATATTTTCTTCCCACTGAGATTGTGTATAGGCGTGCTTTGCATCTGTAGAAAAAGAATCCCAGGATCTTCCATCCCATGTGTTTTCTTCTCGCTTCTTCATGGTCCATGATGTCAACTGAGATTGTCAGTGCAGTGGAGCTGGTTTGGTTGGACTGAAGACTAGTCTGCCATTTTCCATGTCTTTGAACTGTCCATCTGATCTGGAGCTGATCCCTTCACCAATTTAAACTGCCCAGGAAGCTCATGACAATGTTCCCAATTCTGATTTCCCAGCAATGATTGCAAGTTCACCAGGGTAACTCAGGTTCATCATCACAGTTAGAATCCAGACAATGACTTCAGAACACAGCCTTAAAACAGCTCTGGTATTTGCCTCCTTTCTTCCGCATTCTCAGAGCATCAACCAGGGTACTCATGCACATCATTATATGGGGTAGAAGGAGTGTGAAGAGAGTTTAGTCACATTTCTTAAAATCCAAAATTAACACAAGGATTGGAATGTAGCTCAGCTGGTAGGATGTGCAAGGCCCCGACTTCCAACACCCGGAAATGGTTGATGTGGTGGCTGTATAGAATATGCAAGGTCAGCCTGGGCTACATTCAAACCTGCCTCAAAATGAAAAGCAAAGGAAAATGGGTAATAATAAAATCGTATGATTTATTTAAACAACACATCAAAAAGATTATGATTGTCAGAATCAATATAAAATTATTAATGAGGGGCTAGGAAGATGGCTCAGTAGTTAAGAGGACCTAATTTCAATTCCCAGCACCCACATGGCCTCTGTGGGCACCAGGCATGCATGGGGTAGAGAAAAATATGTAGGCAAAAACATCCATACACATAAAATAAAATAGCAAAACTTGTAGTAGTATGGGGCGGCAGGGCTGCGTCCCCCACACCCGGCCGCCCACATGGCTAGCTTATGCCCCGAAATAATTACACAGACACTGTATTCTTTCAAGCACTGCTTGGCCCTTTAGCTCCAGCACTTACAGGCTAATTCTCACATCCCGATCAACCCATCTCTAACAATCTGTGAGAACCGGTCTTACCGGGAAGATTCTAGCCTAGTCCATCCTAGGTTGGAGCTTCATCCCGGGAGCGGGGCATGGCGTCTCTCTCTGAGGCATCTGCTCCCGAGAGGAGAGCTGTGGAGTCTCTGACCTCACTTCCTCTTCCTCCCAGCATTTTGTTCTGTTTACTCCTCCCACCTATCCTCTAACCAATAAAATGGGCCAGGGCAGTGCCTTTATTAGCCAATGACCTTCCTCCATCATTTCCCCTTTTTCGGTTTAAACAAAAAAAAAAAGGCTTTAACTTTAACATAGCAAAATTACATATAACAAAACAGTTATCAAGTAAAAGTTACAATAGTCTTTATCATAACTAAGGAAAACTATAACTATAACTATTCTTAACTCCATCAAAGACTCCAGAAAGATACAATACTACCTAAGCAAACAAGAAAAAAGCAACTTTTAAAACTCTAGAAATGACAGAGACATCTCACTGCCTGGATGTCACCCAAAGTTCCTCTGTACCATTGGGGCATCCATCTTCAGCCTTCAGGCCCATGGTATCCAGCAGACATTTTCATAAAGCAGGAAAATTCAAAGTCAGTTCAGTCACTATCTGTTGTGTCCTGCAGAATGTCTCGCAGACTCTTTCATGAATCAGGAACCCCGAAAGATCATCTCACCTTAGGCAAGTTCAGTAGTCCTCTCTCTGTGGGTTCTCTGTGTCCAGTTTATGCAATAGTCCAGGCAAGTGCAGTTTCTTGCCCAAATGGCTATCAAACTCCATAACGAGCCTCTTCGATGCCCATCTTCCTCTTGAAGTAGATTGGTGCTGCCAGGAGCAGAGTGTCTCATTGTCATGAAAAGTCCTAAGTTATTAAAACATTAAATGTCCTATTCTGTAATCTTTGAAAGACATGAAGAATGTCTATCTAAAATATATCTCTATATATCTAGAAAATCTAACTAACATGACTACAAGCTTTACTATTATTGATGATTATCCATTAACAACCTATATTTCCTAATTATACATTACATTTTAATAATGAACTACACAATCACAATACCTTAATCAATATCAGAAATACATATACATATAACATAATTGACTGTAAATCTCTATCAATAAAGCAAAATCTATACTAATGCAAATTATTCATACCTATATCATATCCCCCTTTAAATGTAAAAGAACGTTTATAAACCATATTTGGGAACATGGGCGCAGTTTTTTCTCTCCAAACTGCTTCCTGCTGAATGGGGGCGTCGTTAATTAGGTCTTTCATGATATAACCTGTGTGCTAGTTTCATCTCAGTTGGCAGTTGAGCGAAGCAATTTTCTGAAGATGTTCACTGCAACCCTTCAGGAGGGCGTGGTCCATCATACCAAATCAGAATAGAAGAAATGAACAGCATCTCATCCTCTGTGAAAACAAAATAAGAAACTCCTTTCCAAAGCATCATGTCCTTAGATCCAAATTTCAAAGTTAAGGCATTTTCAAAGTATCTATGTTGGATTAGTTCAGCAGCATTTATAAACAAATATCTTTTAGCAGCTGTTGGTCCTTCCTCAGCATTCAAACGATTCAAAGAGAGCATAATAGCATACAGTATCAAAATTCTCTGTATATTTTCCATCTTTGTGCAGCTTTGTTTTAACCTCTATTTTGTTTATTTTTACTTTTAACTCTTTGCTTTTTGAGACAGGTTCTCTGTATCTTTGACCGGAAGTAACTCTGTAGACCAGGCTGTCTTTGAACTCTCAGAGATCCGCCTGTCTCTGCCTCCCAGGCATTCGGGATTAAAGGTGTACACTACTACACCTTGAACTCACAGAGATCTGTTTGTCTCTGCCTTCTAGGCACTGGGATTAAAGGCGTGTGCTACCACACACAACAACTCTCTTCCTTTTTTTTATGTTTTTTACTTTAAGAACTTCAACTTTTAGTCTGCATATATTTTTAACACACTTTAAACCATTCAGAAATTTTCTCTGTCTTTGAATCTCTCTTTACTGTATATCTCTCTTTTTCTGACCACATGAGTCTTTAATTTACCAAGCGATCTCAGTAGGACTAAAGGCGTGGCTTTGCCAACTAGATCCAGTCCATTCCTTAGCTTTCCAGCCTCATGGCTGAGGTACTGGCTGTAGCCATGTTTACTGGATGGCATTTCAAGGTCCCTGCCAGCAAGTGAGCTACAACAGACAACACTCAAGTCCTCTCTCAGTAGCCGGCCCTCCTGCCTCAAACAGTCAGAGTTTGCCCTGGCAGGACAGCCCAGAAAGCCGGCATTTTTAAACGGCGCAGCTTTTTTCCTGCTACGGCTGAAAACCGAAAAGCATGCGCTCAGCTTTTCGTCAACACCGTTTAAGTGTTTCGTGGCAGGACCTCTTAATGAGCTGCAGGCTTTGCAGCTAAAGCTGAGTCAGGAAGCCTCTCTTAGAAGAAAGCGCATGCTTGCCTCTAGCAAGCAGAGCAGACCCGAGAACACAGCGAGTCTAGTTGCCATCAAACAAATCGTAGCACTTTACTCCAAATGGTCTATTCAAAAGCTCTGTCTCCTGCAGGAGTCAGACAGAGATCGCAATGGTGGCACAGCCCCAGGAAGTCGCGCTTTAAAATGACACAGCGTTTTTTCTGCTACTGTTGCCGAATCAGGAAATCTCTCTACAGCACGCCACCAACAAACAGCAAAAATCTGTGTTAAACTCTCTCTCCCTTATTTTTAAGCCTTCTCAGGTTTTTTAAGTGGGTTTCGGCTGTCCACACGTCTGAGCGCCAACCTGTAGTAGTATGGGGCGGCAGGGCTGCGTCCCCCACACCCGGCCGCCCACATGGCTAGCTTATGCCCCGAAATAATTACACAGACACTGTATTCTTTCAAGCACTGCTTGGCCCTTTAGCTCCAGCACTTACAGGCTAATTCTCACATCCCGATCAACCCATCTCTAACAATCTGTGAGAACCGGTCTTACCGGGAAGATTCTAGCCTAGTCCATCCTAGGTTGGAGCTTCATCCCGGGAGCGGGGCATGGCGTCTCTCTCTGAGGCATCTGCTCCCGAGAGGAGAGCTGTGGAGTCTCTGACCTCACTTCCTCTTCCTCCCAGCATTTTGTTCTGTTTACTCCTCCCACCTATCCTCTAACCAATAAAATGGGCCAGGGCAGTGCCTTTATTAGCCAATGACCTTCCTCCATCAAAAACTATTTTGAAAAGCTTAAAAAATCAATGAAATGTTTTCCTTTTTTAGTTACTAAGCCTTTGAAATTCAATATTTTGATACTCCCACAGCACACTTGAACCCAGACCAATCACATTACAAGTGTTCAGCTGCCACAAGTAGCACACGGGTACAGTACCATATGGCACAGGACCAATGGGAATTGACCTTGAAAGAAAATAGATCCTTAAATAATAACCCTGCATTCACTCAGTTTTACCTAACTGCAGAACTCAGCTAAGCTCTCCATAGAAACCAGAGAGCAAGGCCAGCAGGAGTGAACCGTGAAGAGGAATAAAGAACGAGCCGGAAGCCAGCCCTCTTCTTAGAGATAATTGTGTGTCTAAGCAGCCCTCGTATCTAATCCACATCTGCTGTGTCAAAACCCAATTTGGATTCTTACTTTCTACTGTGTCAGTAACAACTTGCCCTTCCTGATCTCTTTATTTTCCCCCACTGGCTCTATTATGCAATTGCTCTTTCAAAAGAAGAAAGATGGAAGAGAGGCGAGACAGTTCAGCAAGGAAAGGGACTTGCCTTCAATCCCCAGAATCCACGGAAAGGTGTGAGGAGGAAGTTTTGCCTTCATGAAGTTGTTCTCTTACCTCTACATGTGTGCCATGATATATGTGTGAAGACATGCACATGTATGTATGTAAGTGGCTGTCTTGCATTTCTGGCCTGGACACAGGGGATCCCCACAGTAAGCTGGCTAAGAAGACGGGCCAGGTTGATGAGCTCTGGGTTTGATTGAGAGCTCGGGTCAGAATGCATAAATGATCTGTAGCATCATCCTCTAGCTTCCCTCCCACACATCCGCATGCACACACTCAAACATGTGTCCACACACATACCAAAAGTGCATATACACATATGCACAAGCATACACACATGAAAAATGGGAAAAGAAAAAAATCACCTTAATATAATCAAAGAAAACCCAAAGCACATTTGTCTTTAGATTGCCTTAGGTTAAAAAAATAATAAAGCTTCATTTCTTTCACCAATGCATATCCCTTTAGAATAAGGACTCGCTAACAGAATAAAATGAACGTATTTTTTCCATTCTTTTATTCACCAGAAAAGTAAATAGCTGTGGCCTGAGTTTATTGACAGGCATAAAATACCTACCATTCAATTGCCCATAATTAAACCAGGAAATGTCAGTCATTTTAACCTACCCACTATGTCACATTTGAAAGCTATGAAAACAAACATTTATTCCCTAGATAGAAATTCTTCTTCTCTCTTTCTTTTCTTGCCTTCTTTCTTCTTTATTCTCTCCTTTTCCATCTGGCTTTCAAGTGCACAGCATTAACGCATTTCTTGCAGCTTTTCTAGGTGAGGCACTTGATAAGCAGCTGGGATTTATCTGTAACATCAAAACATTCCAAGTTCTCTTCGAGATGAGGAATTGCTCTTTGGCCACAAAAGGTGTCTATAACTGATTGAAAGCTTGGCCATCTGTGAGAACTGGAGTCTTTTCTGCTACCGCTGGAATAGGCTATAAAGGAGAAAGGAGATTGAACTAAAGCTCTCCCTGCATCCCCTTCCTCCATAATCAGAAAGGCAGGAAGAACACTGAATTTCAGAGAAGAGCGACGAACTAAAGCTTTCCCTGCATCCCCTTCCTCCATAATCAGAAAGGCAGGAAGAACACTGAATTTCAGAGAAGAGCGACTTTATGATGGTGGCATTCATCATCTGCTGTCCCCGGGAAGTTGCATACACAAATGAGAGCTGTATGAGCAATGAGGGCTGGGGCCGCAGCTCACCTGGTAGGGCACTTGCCTAGCATGTGTCTTCATACATGAATTTGATCCCCAGAGCCTTGAAACCACAAGTGGTGTCAAACACCTGTAATCTCAACAGTCAGGAAGTGAAAACAGATCACAGACTGAAGGGTGTGATGATTACTGTGTGATGGTCACTGTGTGAATGCCACATTAGGCCATCATGATGGCTCAGTGGGTACAGACCCCAAAAGCCCACATAAAGGTAAAAGGGAAGAAATGACTCCATAAAGTTGTCCTCTGAGATGCAAAGTGGCATGTACATGCATACACACTTCATGATAATAATAATAAATATCACCTTCATTAAAATAATTAATAAACTATTTTAAAGTTAAAGCTTATTCTTAGCTTAACAGCAAGTTCAAGGCCAACCTGAGATACATGAGATTCTGTCTCAAAGAAAAGATTTATTAGCAATGAGTAGCCTTTTTGCATAATGATAACTCCGAAAGCATACTGTTAGAACTATAGATTTTCTGAGTAGTTTTGAAAAATAATGTCCTAGAAGCTGTTATGTTTTAGGAACCAGAAAAGAACAACTTTTACAATGGCAATTTTCCCCCTATCTTATCTTTTCATGTGTGTTTGGGGGGGGGCGGGGAGTGAATCTCTTACATTGTAATATCTGCTTTCTGTAGTCAACAGATTACCAGAGAGTTGAAATTCAAGCCGTAGAGATGTGAAGTTTATTGTTCTTTAGGGAGGCCTAGCAATCTCTAGGGAAATGCTAGGAGGAAGATAGAAGAAAATGAGAGAACTAGGGGACATCCACAGGAAAATATATCAATGACTCCGTCACCAAGAAGAGCTAAAGAAGCCTGTTAAGGAGAGGCTCACACTTCTGGCTACAGAATGCCCTGCCATTCATAGCCTTTTTTGGTTCCCACTGCCTTCTGAGCCTAGATCTCCAGCCTGTCAATCATATCTGTGAGTTGCTCAAGAAGGTCCACAGAAACCAGGAGGTGGTGGCGCACACCTTTAATTCTAGGACTCGGGAGGCGGGTGGGTCTCTGTGAGTTCAAGACCAGCCTGGTCTACAAGAGCTAGTTCCAGGACAGGCTCCAAAGCTACAGAGAAACCCTGTCTCAAAAAAAAGAAGAAGAAGTTCCAGAACACAAAATTATTTTCCTTAATAGAATCAGTAAATAACTTTGTTGCCTGTCTGTACCCCCCAAATGTCTTAACCAATAATCTCTTTAGCTTTCCAATGAGATGACCAAAGATTCCTATCCAGGTCTTCATCTGAGCGAGGAGGTTTTGAATCCTAATTCACTTTGCCATTTATCAGTCAAAAAATCTAGATCCTGGATAACTGCTTCTTATTTAAAATGAGAGACTGGAGAGATATCTCAGTTGTTAAGCACATGCTGCATAAGCAGAAAAGCTGAGTTTGATCCCCAGAACTGACATTAAAAAAATCAAATGTGCTGGCACACACTTGGAATCCCAGAGCTGGAAAATCAGAGAGAGGTGGATCCCTGGGCTCACTGGCCAGCTAGCCTAGCCTCATTGGCGAACTCTAAGCCAGAGAGAAACCCTGCCTCAAAAAAAACAGTGGTAGACACACCTAAGAAATAACAATGACCTCTGCCACATGCCCCCCCACACACACAGGGAGAGAGGGAAGAAGGAAAGAAGAGGGGAAAGAGAGGGAGGGAAGGATTTAAATTTCCAATGATAAATAGGAATAAGGGGCATCCACTCCAGACGAAACTGAGATTTCATATTCTACAATGTCCAGAATGCAGCTTGTGACAAATTCATCAAAGAGAGTGTCTCCTAATGGAGACACTGCCTAAATAGCAACCCAGCCGTGCTCAGGTAAGTCCTTCGATGTAGAACTCCTCCACGACCCTCTGACAGCTGCAGCCAGTTAGCGCCACATCTTTACAATGCTGGAGGCTGAATCTGAATTACTACATCTTCCACGTCTGGAACAGGCAAGGACTGCACAGGTTTGAATGAAGCTCTTAGAAGTTTACAGCTTGCCAGCGAGGCAAGCTATGAATCTTCAAAGAAATGTGTGTGTATGTATCACATTTGCATAGCTCCCATTTATCACCCATAAGCATCTCATAGCAAAGCCATTTGGAAAGAATCATTATCAAAAAGCAATCTGCGTCTCCTTATTGACTACACCTCATTAATTTCTGACTTGAGTCTCTCAAAATTGTGTCACTGAATATTTGCTTGTTGGTTTCATTTCCTTAAACATGAGTAATGGTAGTAATTACATCACCTTATATTTATGGAGTTGTTTATACTTTTCAGGGAATTTCTAGCCTCACAATAATCCCCCAAAGATCTTTTAGCCTCTTTTAAAGGAAATGTGTTGGGGGTGGAGGAACCACACACACAGAACAGCTAGCTTCAGGTCATATATAATGTGAACTTGAGCAGCTTCAGTGTTTCAAAATCCAACAGCCTAAGACAGTAAAGCTTCCTGCCATTAGATGGCAAATTCTTGCTAGTTCTGTGTTACATAAAGATTGCTTTTAAAAAAACTGAATTAAACTGCAACCAAAATATTTTTATAGTATCCCTCCACTATCAGTGAAAGTACAACACAATAAATTAGTGTGGAGATCTTATTTTTAGAAGTGAATAGCTGAAATTAGAGAGTAAAGGCACCTTTCCACCAAACCTGATAACCTGATTTCGATCCTCAGGACCCACATAATGGAGGGAGGGAACCAGTTCCCACACGTTAGCCTCTGACTTCCACATGCTTGTGGTGGCATGTACCCTCAAACATACATTAGATAGATGATAGATAGATAGATAGATAGATAGATAGATAGATAGATAGATGATAGATAGATGATAGATAGATAGATAGATAGATAGATAGATAGATAGACGGACAGATAGAAAGATAGATAGATAGATAGATAGATGATAGATAAATAGATAGATAGATGATAGACAGACAGACAGACAGATAGATGATTGATAGATAGATAGATAGATAGATAGATAGATAGATAGCAATCTTGTGGCAGATATAGTAGCATAACCTAGCAACACTAGGCAGGGTGATTACTACCACTTTGAGACCAATATGGGGCCACATAGTAAGTCCCAGGTCTGGGTTACACAATGAGACTCTATCTCAAACACATACACACAGAGAGAGAGAGACACACACACAGACACACACTGCAGAAAAATCTTAACCCTCCAAATGAAAACACTCTAGGTCCTCAGCAGTGCTATTAAGATGTTAATTCTCACAGCAGCTGTGGTTACCTGCACAAGACTAACTATCTACACAAGCAACATCTGGGCCCATTGACATTGCATCATGAAGAAAAAGGGACTTATAAGACCTCAGCCCTTCTGTTAAAGGCTGCAGAGGGAAGAGAAGTCATATTCCTCAGAGGTGGAGCCACTGATTCATTGACCCTACTGCAGCAAACAATCCCCCACCCATGCTCATCCAGGCAACCTTAATTAAATGAAGTAGTCGGTCACACACCCAAAAAGGACATGAAACTAGAAAAGGTATCTGGTGGGGTGGTAAGGAGATAAGAGGGAAAAATGGAGAGGAGAATTTGATCAAAGAATATTATATGTATGTACAAAATTGTAAGGGAATTTATAAAAAATTAAAAAATTTTAAATCTAAAAGAAGTCAGCTCTCAATTTGATGTTTCCACTCTAGTAGTTCCACAGGCTCTTTTTCTTGCTGTCAGCAATGCATCAATGTGAAGTACCATGCTCAGTACAGTGAACCTTACATGGCGCTTTATGCAAATGGGTTACATTCCTACAGCTATCTCCAAGTGATGGGCTGGCCAGTTTCATTTCTGTTGCTGTCATAAAAGATCCTACCAAAAAGTAACCTAGAGAAGGAAGAAAATTTACTTTACCATTCCAAGTTAAAGTTCATCATGGAGAGGAATCAATTTGAGGCAGGCACCCAAGCAACTAGTCACATGACTCCACAGTCAAGAGCAGTGAGAAACAAATAGATTCATGTTTGCACCACCACCACCTGCTGCTCCCACCATTGTAATGGTCTGCTCTGTCCATTTAAGAAACAAGCCAAGCCCACTCCCTCCTCCATCCTCAGAGGCAAACTGATCTTCAGCTTCCAGCCTGAGTCCCTTCCCTTTCTGTCTCCCTCTCGAAGAGGCAGCTTCTGCCTCTCCCTTCTCCCTATTTCTCCCCTGCGCCTTTCTCTCTCTCTCTCTCTCTCTCTCTCTCTCTCTCTCTCTCTCTCTGCTTTTCTCCCCTTCTTCCCTTTCTGCTCCATAACCACTAAATAAATATCCAACCTCACTCTGCATGACATGCCTATACATGTCTCTGTCTCTTGCCTACCACATGGCTCACTGCCCAGGATCAGCCACCTTCAGAGACCTATGGCATGGTCTCATGGAATGCCCATCTGTCTGTCTCTCCTTGTGGGACTGGCTGCCCCATCAAGGTCTCTTACCCACCACAGAGCTCCCTACATGGGACCCAGCTGCCTTCACAGCCTGCGGTGGTCTCGGGATCTGCTGCCTGCAGCCACTTCAAGGACCTGTGGCATGACCTCATGGCCTGCTGCCCACTGAAGCCACTCAGGGATCTACAGCATTTTCCTTAAACTGTAACAATGGTACCATAACTCAGCCAGGCTCTTCATGCTTCCTCCGGCCAGCTGAGGATGCGTAGAATTCTGGGCTCAGGAACCAGGTTTCTTTACAACAGCTCTCCATTCCATCTGCCTGAGTGAAATTTTTACGCACACCACTGGCTTCAGTTGGTGACTTTCCCACATGGTCAGCTTAACCATTTCTCTGAACTCGAGGAATTGACCATTGAGCTCCTAGAAATCTTCCGGTGCACCTAGAAATGGGGACAGCCCCCACCCATGGCCTTCATGACTACAGTTGATCCCTTCTCTGACATTCATCTCTGGATTGCTTCCCTTAGCTAAAATTGTGTTTAAACGACCCGGGGTCAGTCCTCCTGCAACTGGGAGCCCAGGGTCCTTCAGATTTTATCTTTTTTTCTTTTGCTTTTCTTTTCCCCCCACTGTAAAAGGCCACTCGGAGCAGCTTCTGACCTCTCTGGCTTATGAGTCACCCCAACCGGATCCAGTCAGGCTTTAGCACCCCACCTGTAAGCAGAGGATGCTCTTCCACAAGGCCTAAAGTGTTTGCTATTGATTTACACCCTGCCTATAGAAGAACCTTGTGGTATTGCTGTTTTTGTGGGTTTTCACGGTTTCAACTATGGTTAGCAAGCCATCCATGTCCATCAATCCAGCCTCCCCCTTGGATGGATGCCTTTTAGAGGCCCTAAAACCCCAGGCCATAATGCCCTACTTCTTCAGCTCCTACCCTCGCTCCATTGGTGTCCCACTGGTTCCACTTTTACAGGAGCTTTCTAACTACTGTCAGGGCACAAGCAAATGAAAGGAGTTTCCTTAAACTGTCCCTGCCACCACTACTGCTGCCAACAAGATTGGTCGGATCCACAAGGCAGTTGTTTTCAATTCCAGCCTTTTTCTCCCCACCACGGCTTGTGGCATGACAGCTCAGTGACAGGGCAAATCACACCTCTAGGTCGCTCTCCATACAACATGTGACCACTGTCATTTTCACTGAGGTCAAGTTACCTTACCACCATCTTAACTAAGGTCAGGTGACTTCACTGACATCTTAACTGAGAGCCAGGTCAGGTGACCAAATCCCTCCATCTTTAATGAGGTATGCTCTGCCTGGTCCCCCAATTTATTTATGCTTTGTCTCTAAATTCCTCTTGTTGACTCTACTGCATGTGTGTTTTGTGCAGTAGCATGCCTTTGGTAGGGCCCACCAAGAGCATCCTCTTCACCAATTCCTGTTCACTCTCTTGTTTGTGTGTATTCATACATGTAACTTAAATGCACCTATGTTGACTGTTAAATGCTTTAATTGTCTGTTCATTGTATTTCATTCCAGACTACAAAGCAGTAAGTTTCATGTTTTAAATTGGTATGTACTTTTAAGTCTCTTACAACAATATAGTATATTTAATCCAACCCTGATGTAAAATATATTAAGCTGTTTTCTACTATTGTTAGTTCTGCTGATAACCTTCTATTGCAAGTTTTTTCTTCTTTCTGTCTTTTTATGAGTGTAAATCTTATCTGTTAAATTAAGAGCTAGTACAGTCAAGCTCAGATCCAGTTCTCGAGGCAGATTCTATACTGTAGTTATACCTGATAAACAACCCTCAACTGCTCAGAAATCTGGGGAATATGACATTTAAATATTTAATTATTAGAAAAACTTTTCATAACAAAAAGAGACAGGTTGGCTCCTAGCAGCAGCACACTACTTCCTCCAAAGAAGACAAAAGACAAATGGGCACACAACAATGTCCATCCACAATTCACTCCAACTGCCAAGTACTGACCACTGCAAAAAACTGCCTTTCATCTAAACTGAAGATCACCAGACAGTGGAAAGAATTGTTGGAATCAATAGCCTAGATGCTCAAGTCAAGGTAGGCTTGTCTTCCTACAGATTTCTTTGCCCACAGGATCTTCTGGAGCCTAGCAGGCCCTGCACTAAACAGCAAAACACAAATACGACCTTCAGCGACCATGAAGGACCCTGAGTAGTATCTCTAGGTGCCAACCAAGTAAGTTTTCTGTCATTTTTTAATCAATTACTCAAGTAAAATTTTATCCTTCTCAAAGATATCTGATGTAGTTTGACAACTGAGAGGTTTTATCAGTTTAAAAGGACAACCTCACCAAATAAATTTCAGTAAAATACAAATACAAGTTACTAAGGTGTGTACCTACAAGTTATAAAGGTGTGAGGACAAATACAAGTTAATCTAAATCCTTTCTCACACTGCCTTTCATAGTCTTACAGATACTTTTCACTGTACAAAAACATCTGTCACAGTCATTCAGACATAAATATGCTACTGTTTATACAATGTACATGTCTAAAACTTATGTTTTCACAAACCCAAAGAATTCTTGTGAGTTCCAGGGAGCCAAATTGAAGGATCCACCTTAAATAGGTCAGATACACCCCTCTCAATTCCCTGGTCCTAAAATTATTTTCCTAAGCTTAACTTTGTCCTCTGTTCTGCCAATACCATAAACAGGTATAAGAGACACAAGACATTTCCATACCACAAACACCAGACAGGAACAAACAGACCAGCTATGCCAGGATGTGACCAGCACCGAGCTTTCTCAGGTTTCCCCCAAGACAACACCCACAAATAAGCAGGAAGCAGCCTTGAGAATCTACCGCCTCAATTCCTTTAACCTGTGGTGCCTAACCACCTGCCATTTTATTATAAAAAAAGAGATGGGAATATAATGATCTGCTCTGTCCCTTTAAGAGACAAGCCAAGCTCACTCCCTCCCCCATCTGCAAAGGCAAGCTGATCTTCAGCTTCCAGCCTGAATCCCTTCCCTTTCTATTTCCCTCTTGAAGAGGCAGCTTCTGTCTCTCCATTCTCCCTACTTCTCCCCTTCCCCCTTCTGTTTCTCTCTCTCTCTCTCTCTCTCTCTCTCTCTCTCTCTCTCTTTCTATGTATGTGTGCTCTTCTCCCCTTTCTCCTCCATAACCCGCTGAATAAATATCCAACCTCACTGCATGACATGCCTATCCATGTCTCTGTCTCCCACCCGCCACATGGCTCCCTGCCCAGGACCAGCCACCTTCAGAAACCTGAAGCCTGGTCTCATGGCATGCCCATCTGTCTGTCTCTCCTTGTAGGACTGGCTTCCCCATCAAGGTTTCTCACCCACCATGCAGCTCCCTGCCTGGGACATAGCTGCCTTTGTGGCCTGCCATGATCTTGGGACCCACTGCCTGCCGCCACTTCAGGGACCTGTGTCGTGGTCTCTGCAGCCACTCAAGGACCTGCAGCATTTTACTTTTACCATAACAACCATCACTTAGCTTTCTCCTGTTTGATACTGTTCAGGACCCTGTGCCTACAGAATGGTGCCATCTACAATGGGTTGGGTCTTTGATGTCAACTAGCAATCAAGCCAACCCCTACAGATGCTCCTGAACATGCCAACCTGATCTAGACAATTCTTCACAAAGAGTCTCTTCCCAGGTAACTCTCAGTTGTGTCAAGGTGACAAAACTAACCATCATGGGGTTTATTGTGCAATTTATTTACTTATTTGTTTGTTTGTTTTGAGACAGAATCGCACTACAAAACTTTGGCTGGCCTGAAATTCACTCTGTAGACCTGGAACTCAGAAATCACCTGCCTCTGTCTCCTGAGTGCTGGGATTAAAGGCGTACCCCACTATGCCCCACTCACACCACTATTTTCATTGCCACTTTGGTGATTGGAGGCCTTTCTCAAAATAACTCACCAGAGAATTATTAGAGCCAAGACTTCCTCAGTACCATCTCAAACACTGGGCCAGTGTGAAAAGCAATGAATACCTTCTCCCAAACTGCACGGCTACAAGCTTTCTTCCCTAAGCAAACAAAAGACAGGAGTCTACTGCATTGATGATGCCTGGCATCCTATCCCCCACTCAGTCTCCGTTTCTTCCCAGTTACCTACTCTAAAGGATTAATCAACACAAACCTGCTCCTGATGGATCCTTTTCTTTTTGTTCATTTTATAAGCTAGTTATACGGATTAAACTTTTTAATGTATGTAAAAAAGACTTTGTAATCATGTAGAGCATGAGTATATCTAGCAAAGTGTCATTATAATAATTACAGGTTATTCAGAAGCCAACAATAGCAGCTCTCTTCCCTCCTCCCCCTCCCTTTTCTCCACTTTCCCTCTCTCTCCCTCCCTTAACCCTTAGTAATTCTGAGCAAAAAGCAGTAATCCATGGAATAAACAACCAGCATAGACACCACAGGATACAAAAGACCAGAATACAAAAGGATTGAGGTCTCCAGAGGCATAGATGTGGCCTGGAGATTTGGCCTCGTTTTAGAGGGGAGTGGTGGCTGTCACTTTATAAAACAGAGTTCCCATTTCCACCTGTAATTATTTATGAGGCAAGTTAAGTGATAGTAGCAAGCAAAATAAATATAAGATGCTTCCATGTCAATGAGGTATGTTTTGCATTGTTCCACAAAATAACAAAAGGAAACCTGTAGACAATTAACAGAAAGAATATCAGAAAAAGACAGGGGCTGATGAGAGGACAGTGGGGAGAGGGTTTTCTGTGCAAATGTAAGGACCCATGTAAAAACCAGATGCTTCTGTAACCCCAGGACTGGGGTGGGGAGTGGCAGAGACAAGAGGATCTCATGGGCTTGCTGGAAAGGCAGCCTAGCCAAAATGACAAGCTCCCTGTCTCAAAAAAATAAAGTGGAACATCATGAGAAAAACTACTGACATTGATCTCTGAGCCTACCTCCTTCCCTCCCCCCTCTACACATGCATACACACACACACACACACACACACACACACACACGCCTGCATGCACAAAAGAATAAAATGTACAGGTTTCTCACAAAGGAGAAATTAGGTTTTCACCTAAATATTCCAGCTTTGGTGGGTCCCAGGAAGATAAGGTCATATTTTCTTGAAAAACCATGCAAAGCTACAGAAAGAGAACTGGCCTTTCTCAAACATAGTTTATGAAATATGCTGTTTTTATGTTAATTCATTCCTTACTATAGAGAGCAATCCTGAAGAGAGATGCTTATTCTTATTTCAGAGATCAGAAAAATTTATGGACAATACTGGCTCATGGACTTAAACCCAGCACTTAGAAGGTAATAACAATAGTGTTAAAAGTTCAAAGTCATCCTCAACTATGTAGCAAGTCTGAGGCCAGTCTGGTCTACATGAGACCTTGTCTACAACAACAACAATAAAAAATAAAGTTCAAAGTCATCCTTAGCCACAAAGTGAATTTGAAGTCAGCCTGTACTACATGAAACCATCTCAAAATAGGAAGTCGTAGATTGGGAAGATAGCTCAGTCAGCAAAGTGCTTTCCTTAAAAGCATAAAGATGAGTTCAATCTCTAGAACCCATGTAGGTTAAAGGGGTAAAAGCTGGGTATTGTTGTGTGTGTTGTGATCCCAAAGCTGGGAAAGTACAGACACACAGATCTTGGGGGCTCGCTGGCCAAATAGATTAGCCTACTTGACCTATGAGACCATTGAGAGATCTTGTGTAAAAAAGATGAACAGCGTCTGAGAAATCACACCTAAAGTTGTCCTCTAACCTCCACACACATGTACTCAAGCACATGTACATCCTCATACATATGTGCCTGCACATATGCAAACATGTGCTCTCTCTGTCTCTCTCTGTGTCTCTGTCTCTGTCTCTCTAAAAGCCAGTATGATTTGACATATTCCTACATCACTACATAAAATAACAATCCTTTCCTGAGTTGTACTAGGTCACAATACTCTACAGAATATGAATCATCCTCCCTCCTCTTTTAGCTCTACATTCGAGAGAAACCCCAAACAGGCAAGCTGTATACAAGCTCATCTGGTATCTGACTGTTGAGTTGGCTCTGACCTATATCCACAGCCTCCAGTGAAGTCCACTATCCCTTCTTTGGGAGTTTTCATCATTCTGAAGTCACCCTGAGTCCCGCAGTAAGGGAGAAAATACCCCTATCTACCTCTTGTACATACTTCCTCACATGGGAACCTACATGGCTTTGTCTGTGTCACAGGACTTCTCTATGGAATGATTCTTCCATAGCTGCTGCCCACAGTGCTTTGAAAACCCTCAGTCATGAGCACATGGTGCCATTTTGGAGAGTTGCTCTAAGACATGTACTGCCCTCTCCAGATTCTTTTCCTATGATCATCTTTGGACTCCTGTGTTCTTATTCTCCTCAAACCCTTTGTGGTAGTTTGAATGAGAGATGTCCCCATAGGTTCAGGTATTTGAAAATTTAGTCCTACTAGAGGGAATGTTTGAGGACTCTGGAGGGGAGATGAAGTCTTGATGTATGTGTATTATGGACATGAGCATGGATGTGTCAAGGACCCTAATGTCTCAGACCCATGAGGCCATCCCTGGGTCAGGCTCAAAGTAATGGTAGAGACCTTCCCTGGTCTGAAAAGAGAAGTTGACAGCCTGTGTAGAAAGTATCAACCACAGCTTCTGTTGGGGGCTGCAGACCCCTGGCCCCTTGACTTTCTTCACCTGCCTCAGACCCTTTGCCTGCAGCAGTGAACTGAGTAAAACAACTTGTTTTCCTGTGCCTGCAGCTGCCTGAGCACAAGACCCTCTTGAGTTCCTGATGTCAGGGGAGTGAATTCCTTAAAAATCTGCATTGTACAAAGAGTTATCCTCTACTGTTTTGAAGTTATTAATATGTAGCTGCTATGTTCCCAGTTCGCATCAACTTCTCAGCATTCCCTGAACGGCAGCTTTCTTTAAGACAGGAGTGGTTTGTACATTGTAGAATAAAAGGTTTTTAATTTTTTTCTTTTTGTTTTTATATATTTCCTAAACTATCTAAAATAACTATTACTTTATAACAAAATGTAAAAAAGTGTTCCATAATGCCCCTTCTTTCTAAATTTTAAATTTTTATATGTATACATGTGTGTCTGTGTGTGGGTATGTAGATACATAGATATGTGTGTGCAAGTACCTACAGAAGACAGAAGATGTGGCTCTCTTGGTATGGAAGTTATAGGAAGTTGTGAGGTACTGAACTCAGGTCCTCTGCAAGAGCAGCAAGCACTTTTATCTACTGAGCCTTGTCTTCAGTCATAGATAGATAGATAGATAGATAGATAGATAGATAGATAGATAGGGAGATAGATAGATAGATAGATAGATAGATAGATAGGGAGATAGATAGATAGATAGATAGATAGATAGATAGATAGATAGATAGATAGGGAGATTGATATACATACATATACATATTCTATTTGAGTTAGGATTTCTATTGTTGAGAGGAGACACCATGATCATAGCAACTCTTATAAAGGAAAACATTTAATTGGGGCTGGCTTACAGTTCAGAGGCTTAGTCCATTATCATCATAGCAGGCAGCATGGAAGAGTACATGCAGACAAAGTGTTGGAGAAGGAGCTGAGAGTGCTACATCCAGATCGCCAAGAAAGAGGCGCCAAGAAAGAGGCGCTGGGCCTGGCTTGAAAACTCATAGCCCATCCCCCAGTGATACACTTCCTCCAACAAGGCCACTCCTGATAGTACCACCCCTACGAGCCTATGAAGGTCATTTTATTTCAAACCACCACAATATCCATCTATTTAAATTCAGGGGGGGGGGGTGCAGTGAGATGGCTCCTCAGGTAAATGCATTAGCTCCCACAAGCCTGGCATTTTTTTTTTTTTTTGGATTTTCGAGACAGGGTTTCTCCATAGCTTTTTGGTTCCGGTCCTGGAACTAGCTCTTCTAGACCAGGCTGGTCTCGAACTCACAGAGATCCGCCTGCCTCTGCCTCCCAAGTGCTGGGATTAAAGGCGTGTGCCACCACTGCCCAGCTAAGCCTGGCAATTTGAGTTCAATCCCTGGAACCCATGTGAAGGGGGAAGAGAAAACAGACTCTGACTTTCACGCTAAACGCTACAGTCTGCATAGCCAACCCTTCCACACAATAAGAACACTAAAGAAAATAAATACTTTTAATGCAGGGGGCTGAAGAGACGGCTCAGGGATTAAGAATGATCACTCTTGTTGAAGAGAACCCAGTTTGGGTTCTCATCACTGACATCAGGTGGCTCACAGCTGCGTGCAATGCAGGCCCAGGGAAATCCAACTCCCTCTTCTGGCCTCCAACGGCACGCGCGCGCGTGCACACACATACACACATGTAATAATAAATAAATCTTTAAAAATTCAGTCAGCATAGGTCTTCGGCAGGTCATGGAAATATTCTAAAGTAGAATGATGCTACGTCTGCACAATTGTACAGATTTCCTGAAGACCACTGGATTGGATACTTAAAATGGATGGATTTTACTGTGTGTAATTTATACTTCAAAAAAATCAGTTAACAAAGACAGAAATTCCATTTTATTCATTTAAAGGACAGTTATTTCATCAGAATACCCATACAACAACCTCATGAAATGTTAGGAGCAAGGACAGGTCAGATGATAAATTGATGAAGAGGAAGAAAGGGGCAGGGGGAAAGGGTGGAGAAAAGGAAAGAAGACTGAAAAGAGAGGAAGACTATGATATGGCCTTCCTGTTGCAGTCTGATGTGGAGGTGTCAGCATGTGTAAAAGGTGGTTCAAAGCCGGGCGGTGGTGGCACACACCTTTAATCCCAGCACTCGGGAGGCAGAGGCAGGCGGATCTCTGTGAGTTCAAGACCAGCCTGGTCTACAAGAGCTAGTTCCAGGACAGGCTCCAAAACAACAGAGAAACCCTGTCTTGAAAAACCAAAAAAAAAAAAAAAAGAGGTGGTTCAAACTTTATGTATCCCCACCATGATGTGCCACCTGACATGGATCAAAAACACTGGAACTGTGTGGGAATGTAAATGTTTTTGTCTTTTTAGATTGAGTATCTTAGGCATTTTGTTACAGAAATACATAGCTGATTAAAACACACACAGAGGGAAAAAGGAAAGAAAGACATGGATGGGAGAAAAAGAGGAAAGGAATAAAGGAATGAGAAGGAGAATAGAGATACAAAGTTCAACAAGGGATGTCCCATTCCAGCACAGCTAAAGACAGCATAGTTACACAGCTCTGCCACTCAGCCCTCCTCTGAGAGCTATGTGGTCTACTAGTCTGTTAGTAAATGAACATTTTATGGCCCTCCAACACAGCAGCAGAAGACTGAGACACTGAAGACATTGATAGGACGGAAAACTTGCCCCACCAATTCTGCCAGGATGAACACAGCAGTTATAACATTGTGTCTTTGAAAGACAGATTTGATGCAGCAAATAGAATGCTCTCTTCGCCGCCTTGGTCAACGCCATGGGGCTAAACAGCTCAAAGTGTTACACCTCAAATGGAGAAGAGCTATCTATGTTCACAGCATTTAATCTGACAGTAGTTAAACATATATTGGACACAATGAAACACACTTCCTGTTTGGAAGAAAGAGATGAACAAGACATAGTTTCTACCCTCTAGGAATTTACAGTCACAGTGAGTAAACCTTCCTATACTGGCGGAGCTGGCATGCTTTATGAGGGAGGGAATGAATGAAAGTAAGGCTGTGGCCTTTGTGAATGAGTTTCAAAAAAGAAAAGGGAATTCCTTCCAGCCTAGGTAAACAGCATCCAGTATGACTAAGACAATAAACCAGGCAACAGTGTTTAATAGCACTTGCTGCTCTTGCATAGGACCCAGGTTCAGTTCCCCGAATCCACATGGTAGTTCACAGCCATCCATGATAGGGTTCCAGAGGGCCCAACTTCTGACCTACACAGACACTACACACAGCGCTGCATGTACATACATGCTGGCCAAGCACTCATACATATAAAATAAAATGAATAAATCTCAAAGGAAGATTTTAAAAGGGATGGTGAAACCCAGTAAAATCAACAGAGTGAAATGATGCCTTGAGGGATGGGAGAAAATTTGTACATACTGTAAGCAGAAATACAAGAAGTTCATAAGGCTATACGAGTAACTCAAAAAAAAATTAAAAAAAACAAAGCAAAAAACTCAATAGTTGAGGCTATAGAGATGGTTAAACAGTTAAGAACACTTGCTGCTCTTTCAAAAGACTGGAGTCGGGTTCCCAACACCATATCAGGTCCACAACCACCTGTAACTCCAGCTCCAAGGTAGCTAGCCCCCTATTGTGATCTCCATAGGCACATACTCACACAGAAAAAAAAGTAAAATCTTTGGGAAAAAAAAAACAAAAAAACCTCAATAGTAAAAGAAAGACAAACAACCCAATCAAAGACTAAGCACTAAACCTAAATAGATATTTCTCCAAAGAAGACATGCTACCATATGGAAATAGATCCCTAATCATTACTAATCATCAGGGGAGTGGAAACAAAAACCAAAATGAGGTACCACATCTCCCAGATAGAATGCTGTATTCTCCAAATAGAATTGGTGAGGTTGTAGAGAGAAGGGAGAACTTAACCAATGCCAAGCGAAGCTAGCTTAGCAGACATCAGTGGTGGCCCAGGCTCCAGGACAGCTCTCTCCCTCCAGATCTTTGTTCACAGTGATCAGCATGAAAGCCATCGTTGAGTGAAGTCTCTTGGGAAAAACAGCTTTCAAATCAAGTCTGAACATTTCTCCTGAAGGAAAACCCCAGAAGGTAACCCAAAGAAATTGCTGTACAAGAAGGACTGCTACATCAAGCTTGGGAAGCCGGTACCCAGTATCCCCCAGAAAAAGAAGGTGACCAAGATGAAAATCTTACCAACCATCATCAATTATGTCTTGGACCTTAGACTCGCACCCTGTGATCATTCTGTACCAACAGAGACCTGGGTAGAAACCAAGACTGGGTAGAGACCAGGAAGCCACGGACCGCTTCAACACAGACATCAGCATCCCGTCCTTGAGAACTTCTAAAACCCACTCTGAGTTAATGTCAAATCATAACAAAACACTCTAAGGCTGAGTAACTGAGATTTGGGACTTTTTCCCTCCTTTTTTTCTTTAAAAAAAATTCTTTTTCTTTTTCCTTTTGCACTAGTCTATGGAATCTTTTCAAGCACTGAGCTTAATTTTTTTCCCCAATCATTTAACCAGGAAAACAAGTTGAATGATTCTTTGAAAAAAATGAAAGAAAACTAAGACTATAGTATTTGCCATTTATAAAAAGGGCTTTAGCAAAGGACACTGTCACTAAGACAAAAAGGCAACCCACTGACTGGGAGAAGATCTTCACCAACCCCGCAACAGACAAAGGTCTGATCTCCAAAATATATAAAGAACTCAAGAAACTAGACCGTAAAAGGCTAATCAACCCAATTATAAAATGAGGCACTGAGCTGAACAGAGAATTCTCAACAGAAGAACTTCAAATGGCCAAAAGACACTTAAGGTCATGCTCAACTTCCTTAGCAATCAGGGAAATGCAAATCAAGACAACTTTAAGATACCATCTTACACCTGTCAGAATGGCTAAAATCAAAAACACCAATGATAGCCTTTGCTGGAGAGGTTGTGGAGGAAGGGGTACACTCATCCATTGCTGGTGGGAATGCAAACTTGTGCAACTACTTTGGAAAGCAGTGTGGTGGTTTCTCAGGAAATTCGGGATCAACCTACCCCTGGACCCAGCAATACCACTCTCGGGAATATACCCAAGACATGCCCTATCATACAACAAAAGTATATGCTCAACTATGTTCATAGCAGCATTGTTTGTAATAGCTAGAACCTGGAAACAACCGAGATGCCCTTCAATGGAAGAATGGATGAAGAAAGTATGGAATATATACATATTAGAGTACTACTCAGCAGTAAAAAACAAGGACTTCTTGAATTTTGCATGCAAATGGATGGAAATAGAAAACACTATCCTGAGTGAGGTAAGCCAGACCCAAAAAGAGGAACATGGGATGTACTCACTCATATTTGGTTTCTAGCCATAAATAAAGGACATTGAGCCTATAATTCGTGATCCTAGAGAAGCTAAATAAGAAGGTGAACCCAAAGAAAAACACATAGTCATCCTCCTGAATATTAACCTTCATCAGGCGATGAAAGGAGACAGATACAGAGACCCACATTGGAGCACCGGACTGAAATCCCAAGGTCCAAATCAGGAGCAGATGGAGAGAGAGTACGAGCAAGGAACTCAGGGCCATGAGGGGTGCACCCACACACTGAGACAATGGGGATGTTCTTTCAGGAACTCACCAAGGCCAGCTGGACTGGGTCTGAAAAAGCATGGGATAAAACCGCCCTCACTGAACATAGCAGACAATGAGGACTGCTGAGAAGTCAAGAACAGTGGCACTGGATTTTGAGCCTACTGCACGTACTGGCTTTGTGGGAGCCTAGGCAGTTTGGATGTTCACCTTACTAGACCTGGAAGGAGGTGGGTGGTCCTTGGACTTCCCACAGGGCAGGGAACCCTGACTGCTCTTTGGGCTGATGAGAGAGGGGGAGTTGATTGGGGGAGGGGGAGGGATATGGGAGGCAGTGGTGGGGAAGAGACAGAAATCTTTAATAAATAAATAAATAATAATAAAAAAATTTAAAAAAGGCTTTAGATGCCCTTACTGTAGTTACAAGGTTTTCTTTATATACTATCTCCACCATGGGGTGTAGAAGCACTAAAATAACAGAGAATTTCCAAATAGAAGCAGACTTCGCTTGTTTCTCAAAGGTGGAGCATGAATAGCAGGAGTTACATATAGGAAGTCTTTTGATCTGAAATTATGGCTTTATTACATTTAAATTTTATTTATTGCATATACAGATTGTATACACATATGCTTATTCATAAGTGTGTAGGTATGCATGTGCCACAGAGAGCAACTTTGGGATCAGTTCTCTCCTTCTATCACATAGGCCCTGGGGATGGAACTCAGGTTTGGCAGCAAACACCTTTTAACACGGAGCAATCTTATTGACCCCAGACCTATGGACACTAGCTTACTAAATGAAATATATATCCTTACGTGTGTGTGTGTGTGTGTGTGTAGAGAAAGAGTGTGTGTTTTCTTATATAGTGACAAAGATGCATATTTCTTCATAAAAATGTAATGTGTACCTATTCATGCTGAACTTTTTATAAGTTTAGTCATAAATGTACCCTTTTGTACAAAATAAATCAAGTGTGTTTATTGAATGGTGATTTTTTGCTTTATTGCTTTCATCTTTATGATGTTATGGCATAAGTGAACCCAATAAACACAAGTTCAAATTTATGTATGCAGTATTATGATCATAGTAAAATGCATCAGAATTTAAAAAAACAAACAGAAGATATACTGCCGCTTAAAATAATATAACTAGAACTGATAGAACATCATTACATTAAGGGAAACAAGCCAGACACACAAAGCTGAGTATAACAAGCTACCATTCATATTTTGAATATAAAAAGTTAGCTTCTGGGCAGCAAGATAGCTCAACCAGTCACTAAGCCTGACAACCTGAAGTTGCATCTTTCACAGCCTGGTGGTGGAAGGAGAGAACTGGCTCCTACATGTTGTCCTCTAACATTCATGTGCCCTCTTGGCATGTGAGTGCACACACACAAACAAAATAGCTAAGTGTGATAGTATTTTTAAGAGTTAATCTTATTGAAATTGAAAGTAAATCATAGTTACTAGAGGCTGAGGAGAGTCAGGGGCAGGAAGGGATGGAGAGAGGATGATCAATGGACACTAAGTCATAGTTAACAGAACTACATTTTGACTTCTATTGCATTGTAGGGTGATGTCAGAGAGCAATAATGTGCTAGAATTTCTTAAAGCTGTAAGAAAAGGTTTTGAATGCTTTCACCAAAGCAAATGATAAATATCTGGAGAGAGATATGTGTTTACCATGATTTAAGCTTTACATACACAATGTTTATATGTATTGAAACATCCCACAGGGCTCCTATAAGTACATATAAATTGATATTGGTGGACATCGGTTGAAATTTAAATAAAAAACAGAGCATGGTGGTGCACACTTATAATCCCAGCATGTGAGACTCAGAGGTTCAAGGCCAGCTTCCATTAGCAGCAAGTTCAAGACCAGCCTGAGCTACATGAATCTTTGTCTCATTTCCTTTTCCTTTTAAATAAAAAAGAGTCAAATCATTTGGTTTGTCTGCATGTAAGAGTCATAAGCAAGATATGAGGGGTGTGTCATGACCAAATAGTGGGAGATCTGAGGAAATAAATTTTTCTCTACAAGCAAAATAAAGTCAATATTTCTTAAGATACTACTTTCTGGGCTGGTGAGATGGCTCAGCAAATGAAAGACATTTTCTGCTAGATTTGAAAACCTGAGTTCAGTCCCCGGGATCCACATGCCAGAAGGAGAGAACTGCCTCACACAAGCTGTCCTCTGCCCACCACATGCATGCTGTGACATGCACATGCCCAAATAAAAACACCTCCACATTTTCTTTGACATGTATCCTTCATAGTAAAGAAAGATAAGTTGTTTGGATCAGAGAATAGATCATAATGGTTTTAAAAGTATGCTCACAAAGTCTTCCATTCCCCAAAAGAGATGGAGCACAATTTCCCTCTTGCTGACCTGAGTGCTATAGTGACTGTCTGCCGATGTATCAGACATGTCATTTACACAATCAAGCTATAAGAAGTTCTTGGCTCCCATCTAAGAGGCTCTCATTAGTTTCTCTTTATGGGATAGTTGAGTTTCCCTTGGCTAAGACCTTGTAGAAAAGCTCACGTGGTAAAGTCCCGATGTGCTAAGAAGCTGATCTTCCCCCTACGCAAGTTCAGATGTGAGTCCTGGCTAACGCCTTGATTCTAGTCTCCCACACAGCTTCTGGTGGTTTGAATGAAAATGGCCCCCATAGGCCCCTAAGTTTGAATGCTTAGCCCCCAGTTGGTAGAATTGTTTGAGAAGCATTAGGTGTGGCCACATTGGAAGAGGTGTATCACCAGGGGTGGGTTTTGAGGTTTCAAAAGCCCATGCCATTCCTGTTGGTTCTCTCTTGACCTCATGCTTATAGGTCAGATGTAAGCTCTCAGCTACTGCTCCAGCACCATTCCTGCCTGCCTGCTGCCATGCTCCCTGCCATGATGGTCATGGACTACATTACCTTCTAGAATTATGAACCCCAAAATAAGTGTTTTCTTTTACAAGTTGCCTTCGTCATGATGTCTTATCACAGCAATAGAAGACTACAGGACAGATAACTTTGCATACCCATCATTGAATAACAAAGAGAACCTATCTCAAATAATACAGAGGACAAAGACTGTCCTCTGACCTACACACCTGCCCCTGCACTTACACACACACGCACACACACACATACATACATACACACACATACATATACACACATACATACATACATACACACACATACATACACACACGCACACACATACATACGTACATACATACACACACATACATACATACATACACACACGCACACACACATACATACACACACATACATACACACACGCACACACATATACATACATACACACATACATACATACATACATACATACACACACACGCACACACATACATACACACATACATACACACATACATACATGCATACACACACATACATACACACACGCACACGCATACATACATACATACACACATACATACATACACACACATACATACACACACATACATACACACACATGCATACATACACAGAGAGAGAGAGAGAGAGAGAGAGAGAGAGAGAGAGAGATTTAAGAGTAGGGAGAAGATTCGGTCATTAACAGAGATGAGGCAGAATACTTAGAGTAACAAAGCATTAAAGTATTTTCTAGAGGTCCTGGAATGATTGTTCAGTAGTTAAGAGCACTGGTTGCTCTTCCAGAGGATCAAGACTGAGTTTCCAGCACCCACAAGGCAACTCACGATCATATGTAATTCCAGTCCCAGGAATCCAACACCATCTTCTGGTTTCCTCTAGCACCGTACACACATGGTGCACAGACATACATGCAGGCAAAACAGCCATACATATAAAATAAATAAATAAAATTTTAACAAAATAACATTTCAGATAAAGTATTTTCTTTTTTTAGATTTTATTTTATTTAAATAACTTTTTTCATTTATTTTACATACCGACCATGGTTTCCCCTCCCTCCTCTCCTCCTAGTCCCCCACTTCCCTCCTACAGCCTTGCCTTCCACTCCTCCTCCATCTCTATTCAGAAAGGGGCAGACCTCCCATGGGCTTGAACAAAACATGGCACATAAAGTTGAGGCAGGACAGAGCTCCTTCCCCTGTGTCAAGGCTGGACAAGGTAATCCAGCATGGAGAACAGGTTCCCAAAGTCAGCTAAGCTCCGGGGACAGGTCCTGCTCTCACTGCCATGAGTCTTACGAAGAGACAAAGCTACATAACTGTCTCACACAGGCAGAGGGCATAGCCTCCATGGAGGCTCCCTAACTGTTGATCCAGAGTTCATGAGCTCCCAGGAGCTCAGGTCAGCTGTCTCTGTGGGTTCCCTGTCATGACCCTCCTGGTTCATACAATCCCTCCTCCCTTCAGCAAGACTCTGGGAGCTCAGCCCAGTGATTGGCTGTAGATCTCTGCATCTGCTTCCATCAGTCACTGGATATAGTATCTCTGATGACAATTAGGGTCATCACATTACAGTAGATGGATGGCCAATTCAGTCACCCTCTCCACTACTGCTTACAGTCTTAGCTGGGGTCATCCTTGTGGATTCCTGGGGGTTTCCCTAGTGGCAGGTTTCTCTCTAACCCTGAAATGCTCCCCCATCAAGAAGTCTCTTTTATTACTCTCCCCATCTGTGTCCCACCCCCAACCTGCCTCCCAAACCCAACCTGCCCAATCCACTCTCTCGCGTTTCCATCCCTCTGTCCCTCCCTTCTCTGCCCCCAGTTTATCCAGAAGTTCTCTTCTATTTCCCCTCCCCAAGAAAATCCATACATTCCTCTTTGGACCCTCATTGTAACATAAAGTATTTTCGAGACTTATAATCTTTGGATTGCATGAAGATAAAAGAAGGTTCATTCATAGCATAATTAGGAGGTCTAGTAAAGGGAAGTTTAGAAGGCAAAACACCGAGATGGGTAGAATGAAAGTCTACAGAGGGTCCTGGGATAATTAGGGGGTTCTATTTGAAGTTTGCTTGCATGTGATTCAGAAAGTAATGGAAATAAGAAACGGAATGCTTCAAACATTTAGTCCCACTACAACAAATGTATAAACCATGGTTCTCAATCTTCCCAATGCTATCACCCTTTATTACAGTTTAATACATTTTGTGCTGACCCCCCAACCATACAATTATTTTCATTGCTACTTCATAACTCTAACTTTGCTACTGTTATGAATCATAATGAAAATATTTGCCAAAGGGTTCACACCCCACAAGTTGAGAAAATTGGTATAAATGAATGCTGTAGCAGCAAGAAGCTGAAACTTGGGCTTGGAGAGATGTCTCAACATAGAGTACAGGCTGCTCTTGCAGAGGACCCAAATTCAGTTTCCAGTACCCACACAAGGTGACTCGCAACCTAATGTAACCCGAGCTCCAGGGTATCGAATGCCCTCTTCTGGTCTCTCGGGCACTGTACTCATGTGCACATACCACCACCCCTGAAATACATATACACATAATAAAAATGTAATCCATTTTTATTTTTATTTTTTTTTTTGGTTTTTCGAGACAGGGTTTCTCTGTGGCTTTGGAGCCTGTCCTGGAACTAGCTCTGTAGACCAGGCTGGTCTCGAACTCACAGAGATCCACCTGTCTCTGCCTCCCAAGTGCTGGGATTAAAGGCGTGCGCCACCATCGCCCGGCTGTAATCCATTTTTAAAGAAAAGAACTCAGAGAACAGATATTTATAACTTTTCTCTGATACTTTATGTCACAAATATCTTTCTACAGAATTTTGTCTCATTCGCATAAAAATATGTATTTGTATATGAAATGAGCTACATCGAGACAGCCAGTTTAGTCACTTAAGTAAAATAACCATCTATGATTCTTTAAGCCAATTATTTGCAAACATATTCAAGATTCATAGTCAATGCAGAAGACTCCAAAGAAATAATTAAAAAGCTTCAGGAGGAAAATTATGCTGCCAAACTATAAGAATGAACTTTACAACTCAAGTTTCACATTTTCTTCTCTAGTTAATGCATTTGGGTAGAAACATTCTTTCTCCCTTGGCCTACCAAGTGCTGAGGTTAAAGCCAAATCTTCTTCTTCTTCCTCAGTTCCTCGAGTGCCCTTCTTCAGATTAAATAACCCATGTTATGCCTGTACAGGGGTCTTTGTCTTTTGACTCTGCAATCAGCAGAGGACATGCCTACACTGGAGGCCTCCTGCAGCAAATTTCTTCTCAGCTAGGTGTACCCCAGTATCCTGCACCAGATTCTAGGAGCTAGGTGATTATCTCTTACCAAAAAGCTACTGCTGATTGGATATTTTTAATAAGAAACAGGTGTGAATCTCAGCAAGCAAGGCCACATTTCTTTGTTGTCTTATAATTCCAAATAAAATGGACTCTTGAGCCCAAGTTCCTCTAAGGCGGAAAGTAATCCAGTCTTAATCACTTGTGACCACCTCCTCCCTTTCTCTTCCCCTGGGGTTGTAAAATGTCCCAACTGCCGGCCTGTCATTTGCCATTAGTCTAGAGGGTTTACAACTGAGAAATCGAAGTAACTGCCAAGTTACAGGTACTCCCTGCCTCCTGAGATATATACATTCACTAAGATGTCAAACAGAAAGAAGCCAACAACAATTTTAAAATCAGGGAAATGCAAATCAAGACAACTTTAAGATACCACCTTACACCTGTCAGAATGGCGAAAATAAAAAACACCAATGATAGCCTTTGCTGGAGAGGTTGTGGAGAAAGGGGTACACTCACCCATTGCTGGTGGGAATGCAAACTTGTGCAACCACTCTGGAAAGCAGTGTTTCGGTTTCTCAGGAAATTCGGGATCAACCTACCCCTGGATCCAGCAATACCACTCTTGGGAATATACCCAAGAGAGGCCCTATCATACAACAAAAGTATATGCTCAACTATGTTCATAGCAGCATTGTTTGTAATAGCCAGAACCTGGAAACAACCAAGATGCCCTTCAACGGAAGAATGGATGAAGAAAGTATGGAATATATACATATTAGAGTATTACTCAGCAGTAAAAAACAAGGACTTCTTGAATTTTGCATACAAATGGATGGAAATAGAAAATACTATCCTGAGTGAGGTAAGCCAGACCCAAAAAGAGGAACATGGGATGTACTCACTCATATTTGGTTTCTAGCCATAAATAAAGGACATTGAGCTTATAATTCATGTTCCTAGAGAAGCTAAATAAGAAGGTGAATCCAAAGACAAACACATAGGCATCCTCAGGAATATTAACCTTCATCAGGCGATGAAAGGAGACAGAGACAGAGACCCACACGGGAGCACCGGACAGAAATCTCAAGGTCCAAATCAGGAGCAGAAGGAGACGGAGCACGAGCAAGGAACTCAGGACCACGAGGGGTGCACCCACACACTAAGACAATGGGGATGTTCTATTGGGATCTCACCAAGGCCAGCTGGCCTAGGTCTGAAAAAGCATGGGATAAATCCGGACTAGCTGAACATAGCGGACAATGAGGAATACTGAGAATTCAAGAACAATTGCAGTGGGTTTTTGATCCTACTGCACGTACTGACTTTGGGGGAGCCTAGGCAGTTTGGATGCTCACCTTAGGAGACCTGGATAGAGGTGGGCAGTCCTTGGGCTTCCCACAGGTCAGGGAACCCTGATTGCTCTTCGAGCAGATGAGGGAGGGGGACTTGATCGGGGGAGGGGGAGGGAAATGGGAAGCGGTTGTGGGGACGAGGCAGAAATCCTTAATAAATAAATAAATTTAAAAAAAAAAATAAAAAAAAATAAAAAAAAAATAAATAAATAATAACAATAACTGCCTTACACCAGGAATCCAGCACGGTCTGGTTCTAACTCCTATGTTATACCTTTGACAGTAACCTACCATGACTCCACCCTTCCATCTAGGAATATATCCAACTTCTTCAGCCCTTGATAAAAAGAAATGTAGACAATCCTGGCTTAGGACCATGGAAATTGAAGCAAAGCCACCAAGTATAAATGCAGGGCTGAATTTAAAGTCGAGACAGGTCTGTGTCAGGACCCAGAAGTCCACTGTCAGGGTATACATTGAAGGCTTGAATTGGGTGAGCAAACACAGGGTTGAAAAGAACCCATTGGTGTGAGCAGCCAATGAAGCCATCAGTGATTTTGATGAAAGCCATTTAGAGTGAGAGGAAGAGGAAATAAGATTCAAATGAGCTTAAGTATCTTTAAGAGAGAAGGAACAGATACAGCAAGTTTAGGCTTTTCTTTAGGAAGTGTGATAGCGAACAGTGATTTAGAGGTCTGCCAAGACTTGTTATAGGTTTTTTTTTTTGATAGTGGCAACTTTAGTATCTTAAAAAGCCACAGGGAAAGATCCAAATTGAACATATAAGAAAAATATTGAGAAATATCTTTATTTTAGTGGAAATGGAAAGAAGAGGCTTAAAAGCACAGAGAAAAGAATTGGCTTGGAAAAAACTAAGCAATGGCTAAGTGGGGAAGTGCATACCCCCAAGTCTAACAACCTGAGTTCAGTCCTCGGGACTCATAGAGGAAGATAGAGGAAGGAGAGAACCAGCTCCTACAAGTTGGCCCCTGACTTCCAAACAGGCACCCTAGGGTTCGTGCATACACACACACACACACACACACACACACACACACACACACACACTTAAATAAACAGGAAGAAAGAAAGAAAGAAAGAAAGGATTGTTTCAAATGAAAGAAAAGGCTATCCTATGAATACAGGAAAAAGTCTGCACTAACTTAAGGAAGCTTGAGAGTCTGAGGTCATAAGGTCAGAAAGTTATCAGAGTTCAAACCTCAGGATTCATTTCTCTCTGTATAGTACAAAACTTCCAAGTGACAGTGTAGACAGTGGGTTTGAGGCATGAGACAAAAATTTTAGGTTCCTTTCGGTGTATCGTTTTTGCACATAAATATATAGTAAATTATATAATATTAAATCTATTCCTTTTGTAAACAACAATCTTTTAGAATTTATTTTTACTTTATGTCTATGAGTGTTTCCCTAACATATATGTATTTTAACACCACATATATGCCTTGTGCCTGCAGAGGCTGGAAGAGAGCACTGAATGCCCTGGAAGTGGAGTTATAGGTGGTAGTACAATACCATGTGGGAATTGAACCTGGATCCTCTGTAAGAGCAGCCAGTACTCTTTTTTTTATTTTTTTTATTGAGAAAAGGAAAAAAAAACAAGTTTCCGCCTCCTCCCAGCCTCCCATTTCCCTCCCCCTCCTTCCACCCTTCGCCCCCTCCTCCCACCCTTCTCCCCCTCCCCCCACTCCTCTCCCCCTCCCTCTCCAGTCCAAAGAGCAGTCAGGGTTCCCTGCCCTGTGGTAAGTCCTAGGTCCTCCCCCCTCCGTCCATATCTAGGAAGGTGAACATCCAAACTGGCTAGGCTACCACAAAGCCAGCACATTAAGTAGGATCAAAACCCCGTGCCATTGTCCTTGGCTTCTCATCAGCCCTCATTGTTCGCCATGTTCAGAGAGTCCAGTTTTATCCCATGCTTTTTCAGTCACATTCCAGCTGGCCTTGGTGAGCTCCCAATAGATCAGCCCCACTGTCTCAGTGGGTGGGTGCACCCCTCGTGGTCCTGACTTCCTTGCTCATCTTCTCCCTCCTGCTCCTCATTGGGACCTTGGGAGCTCAGTCCAGTGCTTCAGTGTGGGTCTCTGTCTCTATCTCCATCCATCACCAGATGAAGGTTCTATGGTGATATGCAAGATATTCGTCAGTATTGCTATAGGTTAGGGTCATTTCAGGTTCCCTATCCTCAGCTGCCCAAGGAACTAGCTGGGGACATCGCCTTGGGCTCCTGGGAGCCACTCTAGGTTCAAGCAGCCAGTACTCTTAACCACTAAAGCATCTCTCCAGTTTTGTACCCATTAATTCTAATAATTTGTTGTGGGGTGCCTGTAACTCCAGTACTTGGGAGATGGAGACAGGATTACAAGTTTAAAAGTCACAAACATGCTACACAGTGAGGTCCTGTGTCAAAAAAGAACTAAGTGCAAAATAATTACAGTAGTTTGAAAATTATTAATTTGCCTTTTGCTATGGATCTCTGAAATTGGACACTCTCGCTTCGGAATGCCTCAACAACCCAGATGGAAAGATGAAAGGGAGCAAGTTTACATTGTCCTGCTGGGTAGGACCTGCAAGAGAGGGAGGCAAGGAGAGGGTTTTGAAAATAATAGCATGTTAGAACCTAAGAAGATATCAATGCAATGAAGTATGGAGTCTTCCCCTGGACAGGAATGGACCTAAAGCCCAGGGGAGGGGAAAGGAAGCTGAGCCAATGAGGTAGTGGACCAGATGCTCTGGAAACAAAAGGGTGAGTATGACAATAGAATGGATGGCTAATGGGGCGTAAGCTTTAAAACGAAGATTAATTCCAAAAGGGCCAAGACCATTAAAAGAGATTATTGAGTGGAAGGTGGGCAAAGCCTCCTGGAATCGGATTCTGGTTGGCAAGACTTCAGATTCCTCTGTCTTGTCTTCCAGACTGCAGTAAACCATTCCCAAGCCTCAAAGCCATCCTGAAGAGTTTATTTAAGCACGTGTTCACTAAAGGTTGATTCAGTAGCCCCTGAAAGCAAAGCCACTTGCAAGTTAAGAAGAGTCTGCGAGTCGGGCTCCCTGGCCTGGCTGCCTCCCCTGATGTATATCCCCAGTACAGCTTTGTTGTTTGGTTTTTTTGGGTGTTGTTTTGGGATTAGACTGACTACATGTAGTCTTTGATGGTTTCCTACATGTAGTACATTTTGTTCCCTCTCACCACTGTGTTGTTACCTGTCTCCAACCCCTGTCACCCCCGATCCCTCCTCCCCACAAGCCCATTCCCACATTCCTGTTTAGAGCAGCAAATTTGAATTGCCATCTTGACAATCCAGACTCACCTAGGAAGGAAGTCTCAGTAGAGGATTGTCTAGCCCAGTGGTTCTCAACCTTCCTAATGCTGTGACCCTTTAATACAGTTCCTTGTGTCATGGTGACCCCAACCATAACATTATTTTCATTGCTACTTCATAACTGTCATCGTGCTACTGTTATGAATCCTAATGTAAATATTTCTGGAGAGAGAGGATTGCCAAAGGGGCTGAGAACCGCTAGTCTCGATTAATCCTGGGGTGAGTTCTTGAACATCTCTGAACCTTAGTTTTCTAGTTTCTAAAATGAGGGCATTGGGACTGGAGAAATGTCAAAACAGTTAAGAGCATTTGCTGTTCTGTCCAAGGAACCGTTCAGTGTCCAGTATTCATGTCAACCAGCTCACAATTGCCTATAACTGCAATTCTAGGGGCTCCACTCCCCTCTTCTGGAGGTATATCAATACCCATAGGAACATGCACCGACATGGGCACACGCATAAACAATGAAAAGATAAACATTTAAAATATGAGTACTGATACACACTTGTCAATAGTTCTTCCTGGCTCTGACACATCAGAGACATTGAGTAAAGAGCAACCACCATCTTGAAGATGAGGTAAACATGTGATCACTTTTTCCGGCTCGAATAGAAGATGATGTCAAAGACTTCGGTCCTCCATTTAAATAAAAGACGAGCTGTTTGCAGATGATTTTAATAAAGTTACTGGAATCTGTTGTTTATGTTCTCTGCCTGAATTTCATGGGAACTTCTCTCTGTCCCCAGGAAGAGAGTAAATCCCTCTGCCCATTTGTATGTGCCAATGGTGTTCCCCCAGTTCTGAGAAAGGATACTGTGTTTGGATGCATTCTCATAGTGTCTCGAAGCAGGTGAGAGTTTCTGCTGCTATATGAGCTATAGATTATTATTTAGCTTCATCTATTTAATTCAGGAGAGTTATCTGGATGACTCAATAGTTAGCTGTATTAAGTGCTTTTCTCAATCCTGCAAACAAAACACCTGACAGAGGCAACTAAAGAAAGGAAGAGTTGGCAGACTTAGTGGTGCACACCTCTGATCCCTGTACTTGGAAGGCAGAAGCAGGTGGATCTCTGTGAGTCTGAGGCCAGCCTGGTCTACAGAGTGAGTTTTCGGACAGTCAGAGCTACATAGTGAGACCCTGTCTCCAAAAGGATAAAAAGGTGGAGGAAGGAAGAGTTTATGTGGGTCCACAGTTAATGGTACACTCCATGGCAGCAGTACCATGAGGTGGCTACATCCGAAGTCAGAAAGCAGACAATGAATGATAAATGCTGGTACAGGTCACTGGCTTCTTTTTATTCAGTCTGGGATTCCAGCGCATTTCCATGGTGGCATCTGCATTCAGGATGAGTCTCCCCACCTCTGTTAACTGAATCTAGAATCTCCTTCACAGACATGTATAGAGATTTGTTTCCTAAGTGATTATAGATCTTGCAAGTTGAGAATCAATATTAACCATTATATGGTGTCTGAGTCACTGTTCTATTGCTGTGAAGAGACACCATGACCAACGCAGCTCTTAAAAAGGAAAACATTTAATTGGCGGCTTGCTTACAGTTTCAGAGGTTCAGTCCATTAGCATCATGGCAGGGAGCATGGTGGCGTGCAGGCAGACAGGGTGCTGCAGCAGCAGCTGAGAGCTACATCTTGATCTGCAGGCCAAGAGCTAGCCACTGGGTCTAACATGGGCTTTTGAAAATTCACACCCAAAGAAACACTTCCTCCAACAAGGCCACACCTCCTAATCTTTCTAATTCTTCTAAACAGCTCTTCACCCTGGTAACTAAGCATTCAAATGCATGAGCCTCTGTGGACTGGGGGGGGGGGGTCTTGTTCAAAACACCATAAATGAGTTGTGTGGGTTAGGGGTTTTTAATATTTCATTTTTTATTTTCTGTGTGTGAATGTTTGCTTTCATGGATGTATGTGCACTGCATATTACCTCGTGCCCACAAAGGCCAGAGGAGGGCATTGAATTCCCCAGAATTAGAGTTGCAGGCAATTGTGAGATGCCATGTGGGTTCTAGAAACTAAACCCAGGTCCTCTGCAAGTGCAACTTTGTCAGGCTTTCTTTTGGCCACCAACCAGCTCCCCAAACACGGCACAGAGACTTATAATTAGTTATCAATGCTCAGTCTTATCTTACACTTTCCCCACTAGCTCTTACAACTTAAATCAACCTGTTTCTCTTTATGTATGTTTTGCCTTGGGGTTTTTGCCTTTCTTTGATTCTGTCTGTCCTTCTCTGTGTCTGGCTGGCTGGCTGGTCCTGAGTGTCTTCCTCTCTTTCTCCCCCATTCTCTCTCATTCTCTTTTCTCAAGCCTAGGTTCCTCTCCTCCTCCTTTTTTCTGCCTGCCAGCCCTGTCTATCCCTCTCTTGCCCAGCTATTGACTATTCAGTTTTTTAATAGACCAATCAGATGTCTTAGGCAGGCAATGTAGCACATCTTTGTATCATTAAACAAATGTACCACATCTTTACACCATTAAACAATCAGCATCACCAAATGTAACACATCTTTACATCATTAAATAAATGAAGCATACGCAAATGCAACATACCTTTACATAGTGAAAGCAATATTCTACAACAAGCAGCAAATGATTTTAATCCCTAAACAATCTCTCCAGCCCCTGCACTGGTTAGTTTTTTTTATTGTCAACTTTACACAACCAAGAGTGGCCTGGGACAAAGGAACCTCAACTGAGGAATTGTCCAGATCTTCTTAACTTGTGGCCATGTCTCACACATCTTGATTTAACCCATTCCTACTAATCTGTGTTCACCACAAGGTCATGGCTTACTGGAAAAGATTTAACATGTCTGACCTGGCGTCTCCATGGCGGCTCTCTGACTCTGCTTTCTTCCTCCCAGAATTCATTTCTGTCTCCCTGCCTGAGTTCTGCCCTATCACCAGGCCCAAAGCAGTTTCTTTATTAACCAATGAAAGCAACACAAAAGAAGAAGGACCTCCTACACCATCCTACACTTGCAGGTGACAATGGTTGGAACGTTAAGAACTTCCTTTGGATGGTCTGTTGCTATCAAGTTTATCACGGTTGAATCCTACAGGTAGCATCGTCCCTTGGCTGATGGTCCTAGGTTGTGTATGAAAGCTAGTTGAGCAGAGCCAGAGAGCAAGCCTGTAAACAACATTCCTCAGGTCCCTCTTGAGTTCCTGCCCTGATTTCCCTGAGTGATGGGCTGACTGTGCCCTGGACATGTAAGCTGCAATATACCCTTTCCTTTCCCAGGTTGCTTTTAATCATGATGTCTATAACAGCAACAGAAAGGAAATGAGAATATTTTGTAGCTATGGCATTTAAGACTCGAAGTGTTCCAAGAAGTGGACACTCAAATGCACATACATTCATATGTGAGTGGTTCCTCTTAACACACTGAAAGGAAACTGCCACATGGAAAAGTTGTCAGATGTTTGAGTAGGGTTAGTTGCCACTAGCAACATTGAAGAGCATGCATACAGTGATGTTATATGTTTATGTGCATGTGGCTATATGTGACTGCACACACATGAGTGCTGATGGTACCCGTAGAGGCTGGAAGAAGCCATTAGGCCCCCTGGAACTAGAGTTACAGACTGCTGTACACCTCCATACAGATGCTAGGAACAGAAGTTGGGTCCTGTTAAAGAGTGCCATGTGTTCTTAATTTCTGAGCCACATCTCTAGCCCCATAGTGATTTGCTCCATAAAATAATTTGCAGACTTTCAACTTGGGAACAGTGTGCTAAATAAGTGAGTAGAGCCCAGACAGGTTAGGAAAGTAAATGTACCATAAGCTCAAAGTCACATGCATTCTTCCTGAAACACAAAGACCACCAAAGTCCACAGCTACCTGATGGCCCAAGCTGGGCCTAGAAGCCAAAATTGCAGCTCTCAGTTGAATGTTCTTTTGTGTGTCTCACCTTGTAGTCTGGATCCTGGTGTTTGGCTGAACTGTGATGTCTTGCCAACATAAATAATTGCTCAGCTGGTAGAAACCTCAGGGAGCAGCCAATTTCACGTTAAAGAATAAGACTTGGAGAGTTCAAATCTGAATCCACTCTACCATATAAAACAGTCAATTTTGTGACACGAGCTAAGAACCAGCACAGCCCAGTGCCAGTCTGAAAGCAGAAACAGGTTTTTTTTTTTCCTTTTCGCAGGTCTTGTTGGAAGCCAAATGCCTTGCACAGAACACATGCAGAATCATGATCTCATTTTCCAAAGCCTCGGCTCTGGAAACACAATTGGCTGAAAGAAATTTATCCTTTTCCATAAATTAATTTTGCGGACAGTTTTTCACAGACACCTCCCTGGAAAGCTGACACCAAATGAGCCACACTTACGCTTCTAACTACCATTTATCTTGGTTAATGGGCATTTTTTGGCTCCCTGAGAGGGAATTTTAATCTTCTGTAGGAGCAAAGGGATTTGGTAGTGAGGAGATATGTCAAATTGTCAGAAAGAGAGAGTGTGTGCACCAGAGAAGCCAAACTCAGTCAATGAGAACTATGGGGTTAAGCCATAGGAAATCTCCGGGGCCTCTGTGATTAAGCCTGTGTTGTTGTCTCCTGGCCTATAACCCCTTTGCCATCCTGTTGACCAGCGTTTTGCTGTTCTAATTGGCATCCTCTTAAGAAAATCAGGAGTCCTGCAGAACAACCAGTTTTAATGGAAATATTTTCAGAACTGTTGATAAATGTAAAACCATCCCCATGCCAATGAATAGATAAATATCTGGGGCTCAAAGCTCAGTGCTCGGTACCACACAGGTCTGAAACACTGATTACTGTTCTGTAGAATGACCATTGGCTTTGCAAACAGAAAGAAAAACAGCACAGTTCCCAGGCACCAACATCCATCTTTCCGGGTCCTATCAGCCATAGAAGGTTTGTTTCTCAGATGGAAGACGCAACTCCTGGTAATGTTACCACCCAATAAGAAAGTGCCCAAATGCCTAGTGCCCATCTGGTCTTGCAGACTGTGGCAGATCATTGCATGTCCATACTCCCTTAGAGTTGTCATTGGATGGCTATTTTCAAGAACAGTTATCTGCCACAGGGTAACAAGATTATTATGGAAGTCCCCACTTCGGCAGCTTTCTTTGCAAAGCTTCCGTTATGCACAATCAACCATGGTCTAGAAATGTAAATGGAAGATTACAGAAGTAAACAGCTTCCGATTTTTCGAGTACATCTCATGCTGAGGTGCCTGGTGGAATCATGTGCTATACCACTCCACTTGGGATGGTTCATCTTCACTGCCAACGTGACAGGCTTTAGAATCATGATGGGAACCCACCTCTGGGTGTGGCTGTGAGGCTGTTTCCAGAAGTGATCATCAGGAGAGGAAAGACCCACTGTGAATGTGGGTGGCCCCATCCTATGGGCTGAACCGAATGAAAAAGTGACCGTGAGCTGAGTTCCAGAATTCACCTCCCTCTGCTTCTGATGTCACCAGTTGCCTCAGTCTCCTGCTGCTGTATCTTCCACACCGTATGCTCAAAATATGAGCCAAATAAGCCCTCCTTCCTTAAGTTGCTCTATCATCATCATTACCATGATTATCATAATGAGAGAGAGAGAGAAAGAGAGAGAGAGAGAGAGAGAGAGAGAGAGAGAGAGGTGCATGTAGATGTAGCATATAGTCCACAGTGGAAGGCAGAGGAGCAGGTTCTCTCCTTCCTCCTTGTATTGAGGCAGCGCCTCTCTCATTGTTTCTGCTGTGCTGCACACTCCAAACTACCCGACCCACAAGCTTCCAGGTGATTCTCCTGTCTCTAATTCCTGCCTTGCCATGGGAGTGTTAGGATTTTTACATAGAATCTGGGGAACCAAATTCAGATCATCGGGTTTGTATGGCCAGCCCCAAGAAAGACAAAAATAATTAATGCAGCGTTCCACGAATAATCCTTTTTCCCAACACTACAGCAAAATGCACATGCCATTCACCTCACTTCATCTCATCACACGGGCATTTTACTAGAGAAACAGTGATGGGGCTGGAGAAATGGTTCTGTGGTTAAGAGTACTTGCTGCCTATCCAGAGGGACCCAAGTTTAGCTCTCAGGACCCACATAAAGTAACTCACAACCACCTGTAACTAACTCCAGTTCCAAGAAATCCAGTGCCTGTTTCTGGCACAGACTCATGTACAGAAACAGACGTAATACACATAATTTAAAATAACAGAATAAATATTTTTGAGTCTTATTTACTTTTTATTGAGCTCTAAATTTTTCTTTGCTCCCCTCCCTACCTCTCCCCTCCCCTTCAACCTTCTCCCAAGATCAAAAACACTGATGATAACTTACACTGGAGAGGTTATGGGGAAAAGGGAACACTCCTGCATTGCTGGTGGAAGTGCAAGCTGGTACAGCCCCTTTGGATATCAATATGGCAATTTCTCAGAAAATTAGGAAACAACCTTCCTCAAGACCCAGCTATAACACTTTTGGGTATATAGCCAAAGGATGCTCAACCATGCCACAAGGACATGTGCTCAGCTATGTTCATAGCAGCATTGTTTGTCATAGCCAGAACCTGGAAACAACCTAAATACCCCTTTACTTAAGAATGGATAAGGAAAATGTGGTACATTTAAACAATAGAGTACTACACAGCAGAAAAAAAAATAATGACATCTTGAAATTTGCAGGCAAATGGATGGAGCTAGAAAACATCATTTTGAGTGAGGTAACCCAGACCCAGAAAGACATTTATATACTCACACATAAGTGGTTTTCAAACATAAAGCAAAGAAAACCAGCCTACAAATCACAATCCCAGAAAACCTAGACAACAAAGAGGACCCTAAGAGAGACGTATGTGGATCTAATCTACATGGGAAATAGTAAAAAATAATCTCTCTTGAGTAAATTGGGAGCATGGGGACCATGGGAGAGGGATGAAGGGGAGGGAGCAGAGAAGAGCAGAGGGTGGGGAAGGGAGCAGAGAAAAATGTATAGCTCAATAAAATCAATTAAAAATTTTCACTGTCTTTGTTTCTATTCTGTTGATTTCAGCCCTCAATTTTATTATTTCCTATCTTCTATCCCTACTGGGTGAGTCTACTTCTTTTTGTTCTAGAGCTTTCATGTGTGCTGTTAAGACTCTAATGTGAGCTTTCTCTGTTTTCTTTATGTGGGCACTTAGTGATATGAACTTTCATCTTAGCACTGCTTTCACAGTGTCCCATAGGTTTGGGTATGTTGTGCCTTTATTTTTATTGAATTCAGGAAGACTTTCATTTCTTTCTTTATTTCTTCCTTGACCCAGGGATAGTTCAGTAGTTGACTGTTCAGTTTCCATGGGTTTGTAGGCTTTCTGGGGGTGGAATTGTTGTTAAATTCTAACTTTACTCCATGGTGATCCGATAAGACACAGGTGGTTACTCCAAATTTTTTGTATCTGTGGAGGTTTGCTTTGTTACTGAGTATGTGATCAGTTTTAGAGAAGGTTCCATGAGGTGCTGAGAAGAAGGTATATTTTTTGTGTTTGGGTGGAATGTTCTAGAGATGTCTCTTAAGTCCATTTGATTCATTGCATCTGTTAGTTCTCTTATTTCTCTGTAAGTTTCTGTCTGGTTGACCTGTCCATTGGTGAGAGTGGAGTGTTGAAGTCTCCTACTATTAGTGTGTAGGGTTTGATGTGTGATTTAAGCAATGTTTCTTTTACATATGTGGGTGCTCTTGTATTGGGGCACAGATGTTCAGGATTGAGACTTTATCCTGATGAATTATTCCTGTTATGAGTATAAAGTGTCCTTCTCCATCTCTTCTGGCTGAATTTAGTTTGAAATCGGTGTCATTAGATATTAGGATAGCTGCACCCGCTTGTTTTTTAGGTTCATTTGTTTGGAAAACATTTTTCCACCCCTTCACTCTAAGGTAGTGTCTGTCTTTGAGGTTGAATCAATGAAACAAACAGCTGGTTCTTTGAAAAAAAATCAACAAGATTAACAAACCCTTATCCAAACAAATCAAAAGGCAGAGAGAGAACATCCAAACTAACAAAACCAGAAATGAAAAGGGGGACATAACCATAGACACAGAGGAAATTCAGAGAATCATTAGGTCTTACAACAAAAACCTGTACTCTACAAAATTGGAAAATGTAAAAGAAATGGACTTGTTTTTAGATAGATACCATATACCAAAATTAAATCAAGACCAGGTGAGCAAATTAAATAGACCTATAAGCTGTGAGGAAATAGAAGCTGTCATCAAAAACTTCCCAACCAAAAAAAGCCCAGGGCCAGATGGTTTTAGTGTAGAATTCTACCAGAACTTCCATGAAAAGCTGATACCTATACTCCTCAGAGTGTTCCACATAATAGAAACAGAAAGGGCATTGCCAAACTCTTTTTATGAGACTACAGTTACCCTGATACCAAAACCACACAAAGATTTAACCAAGAAAGAGAACTACAGACCATGTAACTCATGAACATGGATGCAAAAATTCTCAATAAAATACTGGCAAACTGAATCCAAGAACACATCAAAAAATCATCCATCATGATCAAGTAGTCTTCATCCCAGAGATGCAGGGCTGGTCAACATATGAAAATCTATCTATGTAATCCAGCATATAAATAAACTGAGAAAAAAAGCATACAATTATTAAATTAGATGCTTAAAGGGCAGTTGACAAAATCCAACACCCCTTCATGATAAGGGATACAAGGATCATATCTAAATATAATAAAAGCAATATATAACAAGCTGACAGCTAACATCAAATTAAATTGAAAGAAACTCAAAGTGATTCCACTAAAATCAGGAACAAGACAAGGCTGTCCACTCTCTTCTTATCTCTTCAACATAGTTCTTGAAATTTTAGAAATAGCAATAAGACAACAAAAGGAGATAAAGAGGATTCAAATTGGAAAGGAAGAAGTCAAAGTTTCGTTATTTGCAGATGATATAATAGTGTACATAAGTGACCCTAAAAACTCTATCAGAGAACTCTTACAGCTGATGAATACCTTGTGGCAGGATACAAGATCAATTCAAATAAATCAGTAGCCCTCATATACACAAATTATAAAGAAGCTGAAAGGGAAATCGGGGAAACATTACCTTTCACGATAGCCACAAATAACATAAAATATCTTGGGGTAACACTAACCAAGGAAGTGAAAGACCTATTTGACAAGAACTTTAAGTCTTTGCAAAAAGAAATTGAAGAAGATACCAGAAAATGGAAAGATCTCCCATGTTCTTGGATAGGAAGGATCAACATAGTAAAAATGGCAATCTTATCAAATTCAGTCTATAGATTCAATGAAATCCCCATTGAAATCCCAGTAAAATTCTTCACAGACCTCGAAAGAATGGTACTCAACTTCATATGGAAAAGCAAAAAACCCAGGATATCCAAAACAATCCTATATAATAAAGGAACTTCTGGAGACATTACCATCCCTGACATCAAGCTCCATTACAGAGCTACAGTAATGAAAACAGCTTGGTATTGGCATAAAAACAGAGACGTTGACCAATGGAATCAATTTGAAGATCTGAATATCAATCCACACACCTATGAACACCTGATTTTTGACAAAGAAGCTAAAATTATACAATGGAAAAAAGAAAGCATCTTCAACAAATGGTGCTGGCATAACTGGATGTCAACCTGTAGACGAATGAAAATAGATCCATATCTATCCCCATGCACAAAACTCAAGTCCAAATGGATTAAAGACCTCAATATAAATCCGACCACACTGAGCCTGATAGAAGAGAAAGTGGGAGAACTTGAAGGAAAGAACCTGGCTCTAGAAAAATTCCCAGGAATCCACAAGGATGACCCCAGCTACAACCTTAAGCACTAAAGGAGAGGATGCCCGAACTGGCCTTACCCTGTAGTCACACTGATGATTATCTTAAATATCACGATAGAACCTTTGTCCAAGAACAGATGGAAACAGAGGCAGAGACCAATATCAGAGCATTGGACTGAGCTCCCAAGGTCCAGTTGAAGAGTAGAAGGAATGAGAATATGAGCAAAGGGGTCAAGACCATGAAGGGTTCATCCACTGAAACAGTTTGCCAGAGCTAATGGGAGCTCACCAACTACAGCTGGACTGGGAAGGAACAAGCATAAGACCAAACTAGTCCCTCTGAATGTGGTTGACAGTTGTATGGCTGGGGCAGACTGAGGGGCCACTGGCAGTGGCACTGGGATTTATTTCTACTGCATGTACTGGCTTTTTGGAACCTATTCTTTTTGGATGTATACCTTGCTCAGCCTAGATGTAGTAGGGAAGACCTTGTACTTTCCACAAAGCAAAGTGCCTTACCCTCTTTTAGGATTGGAGGGGGTGGAGTGGGAGGATGTGTGGAGGGAATGGGAGAAGGGGAAGGAGTGGGAATTTGGATTGGTATTTTTTTAAAAAAAATAATCATAAAACCACAGAGAAACCCTGTCTCGAAAAACCAAAAAAAAAAAAAAAAAAAAAAGAAAAGTTTCACTGTCTACTTGAGGATATTTAAAATCACTGAGGAGACTGGTGTGTCTGTGAATTTATGGAGAGGGTAAACTGAGTGAGGAAGGCATACCCTGAATGTGGGTGATACATTCGATGTGCCAGGTTCCCAGATGAACTAAAATAGGCAAAGGGAAAACACCCCCAAGTGAGCACACTCTCCCTTTTCTGTTTCTTTATCCCCATGACCTGAACTGTGCTGCTCCTACATGCCTCCATCACCATGATGGATTGAACTCTCTGAGACCATGAGCCAAAACCAGTCTTCCCTGTTTAAAATTGCTTCTATTAGATATTTCATGGTGGCAACATGCAAGTAAATAACACAACGCTTAACCAATGATTCTGCAACTTGAAGTTCTTGGGGTATGATTTTGCTGTTAGTCATATGTACTAATTCTTTCTCTTCGTGTATTGCTACTGGTGACTGTTTTGAGTTATTAGCTAATGTTCATTGGGATTATTTCCTTATCCATGAAAATGACATATTGCTTATGTTGACGATATGGTCTTCCAGAGAGTACTTGTCAGGAATCCCTTCCAAAAAATTCTGGACATATACCCTGTCTATTTCTTGAGTTGGTGATTTCTTTTTCATACAAGCAATATAAAGTTAAAATCCAGCGCTGGAGAGATAGTTCAGTGGTTAAGAATACTTACTGCTCTTCCAGAGGACCTAAGTTAGGTTCCCAATACTCACATCAGGTAACTTAAAACACCTGCAACTCCAGTTCCAGAGAATCCAGCAAATTCTTCTGGCCTTCCAGGGTACCCGCACTCACACATGCACATACCACCACCCCCAACCAAACATATAATAGAAATAAAAATAAATAAATTCAAGATCCAAAATACAAGAAGGCATGTTTATAGTTATAAGTTCCTAAGAGAATTCCTTTCTCCCATAAGAATTAAAAATCATTTTCTCATAAGCTCTTTTAAAGTTCAACATTTATGACAATGTCTCTGTTTTATCTCTCCCATAAACAGTTCCTATCACTACATCGTCTTCAAGACCCAGTTGTCATGGTACTGGCTCTCACCATCTCTTAGTTTCTCAAGCTTAAATTTATTTATTTCTTTTGTTTGTTTGGTTGGTTGGTAAGGTTTCTTTGGAGGGGATTGAGACAGGATTCTCTATGTAGACTTGGATATCCTAGAACTTGCTCTGTAAACCAGGCTAGCCTCAAACTCACAGAGCTCCATCTACCTCTGCCTCCTGAATGCTGGTATTGAAGGCATGTGCCACGACCACCTGACTTTGGTTATTTCTAACAATATATAGTAATTATATTTCTAGGGATCATTTCTATAGTTGGGATTGGTGACACTGGGAGTTGTTGGGCCTCTTTTTCCATTCCTCCTGACATCTCAGGCAGGCCTCAAAGTCTGTAAGTAGTCGAGGATACCCTTGAACTTGATCCACCTGCCTCCATCCAGAGGCTGAGATGACAGGTGTGTCCCAGTTGCTTTAAACAGTGGTGAGGAGCAAAGTCAAGGATTCCTGAATGGTGGGCAGGCACTTTACCAACAGAGACAAAGCTCTCACCCAGTTGCTCATTATTTCTCTCCCCTACAGGTATTCTTTACTTTCTTATAAACTCGGTGACCATTTGAGTCGATGGTAGTTCCATAGCACTCAGAGATTCTAGTTGTTTGCTACCAGGAGGCTTACGTTATCTCTCCTCTGCTGTTGTGTCATAAGAAGGACCTTATGGTCATTGGTGAGCATTGGAATTCAGTTCTAATAGTTGTCCCAATAAGAAAACAAAATCTGATTCAGACAACATTTCTCTACCTTCAGTAGAGCTTGGCAGCTGCTTAGGCATGTCTTGTGCACTCCTAGAATCCAAACACTTGGAATGTAGAGGCAGGAAAATCAGGAGTTCAAGGCCATCCTTGGCCACACAGTGAATTTGAGACCAGCATAGGCTACATGCATCTAGTCTAGGAGAAAATAAATTAAACAGTTCTATAATAAACTAACAATCAGCTGGGCAGGGTGGCAAAATGCCTTTAATCCCAGCACTCAGGAGGCAGAAGCAGGTGAATTTCTGTGAGTTTGCAGCCAGCCTGGTCTACAAGAGCTAGTTCCAGGACAGGCTCCAAAGCTACAGACAAACCCTGTCACAAAAACAAATAAACAACAAAAAAAGAAATTAGCAACCTAGAAAAAATATTGAATTATGACATCAATCTGGTATAACAAGAACTTAGATTCTCCTGGTTATTTTACTTAATAAATAATATGCTGACAGTCAAATATTTTATTTTATTGCTGAGCACTTTTTATGTAGCATAACTCCAAAAATATTATGTATCCTAGACAATAATTTCAGTGACTTTGATTTGTTCTTCATCTACAATTAACAGGCAAAAGAGCAGTTCAGAAATTGGATTCCTTCTTGCAATCATTGTTCAAACATTCATTAAACTCTGTGCATTTTGTTAATGCAAATGGAATAAGGATCACAAAAGCTAAACAGGGTCTAGGGCTGTGGTTCAGCATACATGGAGCACTGTGTTTGGTCCTTATCTCACTCAGAAAGGAAGAGGGAAAGAAGAGAGGGCAGGAGGGATGAGGAGGGTGTCTTGTAATACTAGCACTCCAGAGGTAGAGGCAGAAGGGTCAGAAGTTTAAGGTCTAAGGCCATCATCAGTTACTTATCCAGCTGAAGGTCAGCATGAGCTACAAGAGATCCTGTCTCAAAATAAGGGGATGGGAGAAAAGAGAGAAAACAACTGAATAACCTTTGGCCCCAGGAACATCGGTAGATTTTAATGATATAGTATAAATATAGATATAGATAACCAAAGCATGTTTTTACATTCATTAAGCTACAAACTATTGTTTAAATCCAAATACATAGCAAATGTATACTGAATTTACACACCATTTTTACTCCTATTGCATGAGGCTGAGGCTAGATACTTAATGGTTCCCAAGCTCTACAGCCAGGAACAACAGTGACAAACGTCAATGATGCTTAGACACAGGATTTTTCTTTCTTAGAACCATCAGTAGTACTTCAAAGGTTCTTTAAATTATTTTTGTTTGTGTATGTGTGAGTGTGTGTGCTATGTATGTGCGGCTGACCAGAGAGACCAGAAGAAGGCATCAGATCTTCTGGAAGCCAGAGTTCAAAGCAGTTGTGGGTTTCCTGATGTGAGTACTGGGAACCAAATTTTTAACCACTGAGCAATCTCTCCAGGCCCATCAATAGTATTTTTTAATAGCTATCATTTGTTGCACAAATTTTATGTGAAGATTTAACAGCAAAGTCTTCCAACTCTTTTCGGCCTCACACAATCTCAGCTTAGACGTTCCTCCCCTTACACAGTAAGAGAGTGATCAGAAAGGTTAGCTTACTTTTCTGATAATAATTATGTTGCCTAGGGGCTGTTCGATTCTTTGCTTTTCAGCTATGCTGACTTGGGCTCTGCCTCTTCTCAGACACCTGACACAAATCCCAAAAGGAACAGCTGTTCCAAATAAAGATTAAAATTGACCTTGATTGGCAACCAGAAAAAAGATTCAGTTTTGTTCTCAGAAATGAAGATTTCCTCACTAATAAAAGCTCTCATTCACTCAACAAATACTCCTTGAATATCTATTGTGTCCCAGAATTTCTTCTGATTATTAAATTTAAATTGAAGAAGATGCTGCTCATTCAATAACTTTGCACTATATTATAAAGAATGAAAAGGAGGAAAAACATAATTTGGACTATTCTTTCTAAGTATAGCTAAGGAGTCAGCTTGAACCTAAACTTTATTCCCCACAGAAATCAGGTATATTCAGGAACTTGGGAAGTAGAACAAGAGGTAGCTAGGGGTTTATGAAATGGGCTCATAGAGTAAGATAGATGGCTCCATTGCTAGATTGTGTTCTTAAAGCCATGGGTTCAGTCCCCAGCATCAGACTTGATGTGGTGGTATATATCTGCCATTCCAGCAGTGGGAAAGAGGAGAGAGGAAAATCAGAAGTTCAAGGTCATCCTCAGCTTCATATTCATTTTGACAGCAGCCTGGGGATACATGAGACTCTGTCTCAAAAAATATATATATGCTCCTAAGGAAAGGACAATTAGTGTGTAGAAAGTGAACACAAGATGGCTCAGTTGATAAAGGATGTGCCTTGCAAGCATGAAGACCTGAGTTCAATCCCCAGAACCCAAGTTTAAAAAGCAAAATATAGTGGCACATTTGTAATTCCCACGATACAAGAAGCAGAGACAGGCAGATCCCCAAGGCTCATTGGCCAACTAGCCTAGTCTCCTTAGTGAGAGACATTGTCACAAAAAGGAGTGGAGGGAGTGTGTGGATAATGCCTACGGAATGATAGTCAAAGCTGTTATTTGATCCCCACTCATATACACACACATGAACAAGAGAGCACATGTGTGCATATGCAAGTACTACGCATGCACGCACACACACACACAGGGTAGGGGGAGAGAGGGAGAGTAATCAAGAGAAATGAAACAGATCTTCAGATTTACTGAATTTACAATGCAGTCCTGGAACCAAAGAACTGAAGCAAAGAAGCAAACAAAACTCCTAAGAACTGAAACACCAGGTCTCACAAATAGTTGTTCCTTTCAAAGGCAATAAGTCCCACTGCCTATGATGTTTGAGGCAAAGGAGGACTTCACCTTGGAGGCAGACCTCAGTACCCTCAGCATGTGACTTGGGCCACTTCAAGACAAGCATCAAAGCCAGGCATGGTGGCCTATGCTCATAATCTTAGCTATGGAAAGAGAAGGTAGGATGATCAGGAGTTCAAGATCAGTCTCTACTACAAGGTGAACATCAGCTCTGGTTTCAGATAAGAAGCCATCAGTGGCTCTTTCGGCCATCTTGGTACCTGTGGAGGCCTGCTGGGAATAGGACTTCTAAAGGACAGTATGTCTGGAAGGCTGTGGTGCAAGTCCAATTTTGCTGGCTATAAGCAAGGTCTCCGGAACCAGAGAGCACACGGCTCTTCTTAAAATTGAAGGTGTTTATGCCCGAGATGAAACTGAATTTTACTTGGGCAAGAGATGCGCTTATGTATATAAAACAAAGAACAACACAGTGACACCTGGAGGAAAACCAAACAAAACCAGAGTGATCTGGGGCAAAGTAATTTGGCCCATGGAAACAGTGGCATGGTCCTTGCCAAATTCTGAAGCAACCTTCCTGCAAAGGCCTTTGGACACAGAATCCATGTGATGCTGTACCCATCCCGGATTTAAACCAATGAAAAGTAAATAAATGAAAGTGGATTTGTGCTCTTGTATTTTTTTCACCAGAAAAAAAAGAAGAAGACATCAGTGGTGATCATGGTGCCTTTTGAGACATTAGTAGTGTAAAGAGACTTGCCCATGGGAATCTGGATCAGGAGAAGAGAGGAAGGTAGGTCTATAGGGTGACCCAATGTAAGAGGAGACTACTCGTTCATTTCCTGGCCACCCAGACCAGAATAATCACACAAAACTTTATTCATTAAAATACTGCTTGTCCTATTAGCTTAGACTTCTTATTAACTATCTCTTACATCTTAAATTAATCCATCTCTACTAATCTGTGTAATGGTACAAGGCTATGGTTTACTGGTAAGGGTCCAGTATCTGTTTCCTTCTGTAGCTACATGGCATTTCTTTGACTACACCTACTCTCAATATATATCTCTGTTCTGATTTCCCATTTGGCTTTACTCTGCTAAGCCATTGACCAAAGAAGCTTCTTTATTAATCAAAAATAATAAAACATATTCACAGAATACAGATGGGAATCCCATATCATCTCCCCTTTTCTGTCTAAATAAAAAGGAAGGTTTTAACTTTAACATAGTAAAATTACATATAACAAAACAGTTATCAAGCAAGAATTATAGTTATAATATTTAATCCATTTACATTTGGTCAATTAAAGAAAATACTGTATCATCTATCCTATCTTTGTGAGTCTAAAGTTTTATATTTAATTTATCCTTTATCATAACTAAGGAAATTATAACTATCTCTCTTCAACTCTTCAAAGACCCCCAGGATATCACATTACCTAAGTAAACAGAAAGTACATTGTAAGCAACTTCCAAAACTTTAGAATTGACAGAAACATCTCTCTTCCTAGACAGTCATTCAAAGTTCTTCTGTAAAGTTGGGGCATCATCCATCTTCAGCCTATAGGCCCAGAGTATCCAGCAGACTTTTCCATGAAGCAGGAAATTTGAAGATCTATTCAGCCTTGTAATGGCAAAATTCATCAGTTGCTTTCTTCTGTGCCCTGCAGAATGTCTGGCAGTTTATTCTGTGAAGTAGTAACATGGAGGAGCCATCCCATCATTTGGAAAGTTCAGCAGTCACTTTTCTGTGGATCCTGCATGTCCAGTTCAAACAGCACACCATCAAGCAGCCCAGGCAAGAGCAGTTTCTTGCACAAATGGCTAGCCTTGTCACATTGAAGACAAATTTCATAATGAGTTTCTTCAATGCCCATCAACCTCTCTGAAGTAACTGGTGCTGCCAGAAGTAGACCTGTCTCATTATCAAGAAAAGTCTAAGTTCTTAAAACATTTTAAATGCCATATCTGTATGTCTTTGAAAGGTCTGAAGAACAACTATCCATCTGAAATATATCTCTATATTTCTAGAAAATCTAACATGACTATAAGCTTGACTATTATAAATGACTACCTATTAATCTGCAAATTTAATTATACATTACATTTTTAAATGAGCTGTATAAACAATACCTTAAATAAGAGTAGAAATACACATATACAAAATTGACCTTAAATTTGTATTAATAAACCAAATCCATACCAATATAAAATATTCATTTTTATAGCATATGTCCCTTATTGTTTTAGAAATTGATTAACATTTATAACTAACCCTTTGTAAATTAAAATAAACATTTATAAACAACCATTTTGGGAATTTGGGTGTAGTTTTCTCCAAACTGCTTTCTGCTTTTTTGTTGGAGAACTTTGGGGGGTCTTGTTCCATCAAGCCACATTAGTCTTAAAGAACGCACAGGTTCTCTATGGAAACAAAAGCAGACCCTCTTTTCCAAAGCAACATATCCTTAGACCCAAATTTTGAAGTCAAGAGACCTTTATGCTGGTTTCTTAACTTAGCAGCCCCCAGAATCAAATGTCTCTCTGCAGTCAAAAAATTTAAAGAAAACACAATAATATGCATAATCTAGACTCTCTCTGTATTTTCCATCTTTAGGTGGATTTTTTTACTCTATTACTTTTTAATATTTATTTTCTTTATTCCTTTATGTCTGTCTATACTCTTTTATATTACTTTTACTGTCTCTTTAAAGATTTTACTTCTTTTTATAACTGTCTATGCACTTTTTCTTCTCCCTCCCAAGCCTACGTACATTTTTAAACACACCTGTTCAGAGGTCTATTTCTGTCTCAATCTGTCTTTATTGTCTATTTGCAATCATTTTCTGAGCAAGAACACTTTTTTTAAAATGCTAAGTGGGCATGACTAGAACCAACTCTGTGGCCCTGTCTCTATGCTCTACACAGTCCAACATGGTGGAGGCATGTTCATCGCCTCTGTGAGCCATGCTCACCACTGCAGCTCCAGGGATGTGGAGGCCCAAAGAGGTCAAAGGTCAGAGAGTTTGTGACTTGTTTTTAGTTCATTCATGGTTATTGTGCTTCTAAGTCAAATGAGGTCCCACCTAGTTGTGAGTCAGAGAGTTCTGCTCTCTCAAGGCTATTGTCAACAGGTGTGGCCAGTTGCCAGACCTCAAGCTCCTAAAATAGAGAAGTAGTTGGTTCCTACCTAAAACAAAAGTCTATAGATCCAACTAAGTTCCAGTTCCCTTTATGGAAATAACTTGGAAGTCCACCCAAGGAGTGGTTTGCCTTCAGAGTGTTTGGTCTAGGGTGTGAGCGATGAATGTAGCCCATGACTTTCAATTTGTATGTTAATGCAGTCCTTTTGTTCTATTCCTACCTTTTGATGTCAGGAGTATATTAAGCTGCTGAAAAATAAAACACAGGCAAATTTTCAGTACTTACTGAAAAATTCCCTCCCAAAATATTATCCTATATGTTTCTGCATTTTAATATTTTTGTTCACATCTTCATATTCTTTACTATATTTGTAAATTCCCATGCCTCCACTCTGGAAGAGAGTATTTTTGTCGAGGATAGCCCCCAACACAGGAACACAATGAGTCTATGTAGCCATTAAGGAATTAGTAGCAAGCTGCTCACAAACCCCATTTAAGTAGAGGACCTTCCAAAAGAGTCAGAATTTCATGCTACCAGCATGAACCAGAAATCCAGCTCTTAAAGAAGCCACTCAGTTCTTGCTGCTAATGCTGAGTTAGGAAGTCTTCTCTTAAAGAAGATGTGCCTCTGTTCACTGACAGCAGACAAAGCCCATCCAAGAAAATGCTACTGCCAAGAAGCTGTGCTTAACTCTGTTCTTTTGTGTCTAGAATTCCTTCCCAAACTCTCTCAGGTTTTATGTGGATGTAATTGTGCCCCACATTGTGTACCATCTGTAGGCAGAGACTGCTTGTTTTTTCCTATTCACCGAGACCCAAATAATCATACAAAACTATTATTAATTACAAAATTGCTTGTTCTATTATCTCAGGTTTCTTATTAACTAACTCTTATGTCTTAAAATTAACACATTTCTATTAATCTGTGAATCAGCACAAGGCTATGGCTTACTGGTAAGGGTCGGGCGCCTGTCTCCTTTGGCAGCTACAAGGCATCTCTTTGACTCCACCTACTCTCTCTCTATCTCTGTTCTGATTTCCCACCTGGCTTTACTCTACTAAGCCATTGGCCAAAGCAGCTTCTTTATTAACCAATGGTGATAAAACATATTCATACCATAAGGAGGGAAATCCCACATCAACCAAATGGGTGAATTCAGGAGTCTTTAGGGATACTCTTTGGCAAAGATACTGCAGTGTCTTCTGGGATAACTAGTGAAGCCAAAGTTCCTTTGGAGTGTGGGATGTGGAGCTAAGCCTGAAAACTTGAGTGTGGGGTCATTTTCTGGCAATTCATAGAGCATTATGTCATTTTCCAGTATGAGATGATTAAGAAAATCTCACCTTGTATGCAAAATGTGAACTAAATTGTATTTTTTTAATTCAAGATGCTCACAATCTCAAAATTGTGTGATCAAGTGAATTTACTTCTTTTTGTTTTAGTTTGTTGCTGTTGATGTTGTTGTTTGGGTTTTTTTGTAGTCCTGACTATACTGCAGTTCACTTTGTAGACCAGGCTGGCCTTGAACTCACAGAGATGATCTGCCTGTCTCTGCTGGGATCAAAGGCATGTATCACACACCCAGTTATCAAGTGAATTTCATGTTAAATTCATCCAAACATCTCCTGCCACCAGGCAGTGATCATACATGCCTTTAATCCCAGCACTGGGGAGGCAGAGGCAGGTGGAACTCTGATTTGGAGGCAAGCCTAGTCTACAGAATGAGTTCCAGGACAGCCAGGGCTACGCAGAGAAACCCCGTCTTGAAAAACCAAAGCCAAACTACCAAATTCCTCCTGCCAAAGCAGTCAGCAATTAAACAGAAATAGTGCTCCTACGGGTTTATGCACTTGGGCTAGGGAGATATTCAGCAGGTAACATACTAGCAGAGTATCTTCATTCTGACTGTCAGCTTGACACAGCCTAGAGTCACCTGAGAAGGGAGTCTCTGCTGAGGAATTGTCCAGATCACATTGACCTGTAAGCGTGTCTGTGGAGGGAGGGATTGTCCCAATTGCTAATTGCTGTGGGCAACACCATCCCACAGGCATAAAAAGTCTAGTTAGCCTGGTCTACATGGAAAGCTCCATGTAAGCCAGGGTGACATAGTGAGAGCCTGCCTTTAAAAAGACAGACAGACAGGAAGGGAGGGAGGGGGGGAGGCGGGAAGAAAGGGAGGGATGAAGGAAAAAGGAAGAGAGAGAGGGAGAGAAGGATGGAAGAAGGAATTAAGAAAGAGGGGAAGGGAGGAAAGAAACAAGGAATGAAGAAAGGAAAGAAAAAGATAGGGGGAGGGAGGGGGAAGTAGGAAGGAAGGAAGGAAGGAAGGAAGGAAGGAAGGAAGGAAGGAAGAAAGGAAGAAAGGCAGAAAGGCAGGTTAGTTAGGCATGAACCTGTGGGCCAGCTTGAAGTTTCTGCTTGATTTCCTGTAAGTTATAATAAGCCCTTTCTTCTTCTAAATTGCATTTGGTCAGAGTATTTTATTACAGCAACAGAAAGGAAACCAGAACACTGCAAACCTGATGACTGGAGGTGGATTTCCTTGACCCAGGTTTAAAACCGGGTGTGACAATTGGACAATGCTGAGAGTTAAGACCTCAGAATACTCAGATCAAAATGGGATGACCTCATGACACCCCTCCCCGTGGAAGAGGAAGTGGAAAGATGCTAAGAGTGAGAGGGATTGGATGGTTTCAAGGAAACAGTGCCTTTCAGACACAGTAGGACTGACGTACATATGAACTCCTAGAGACTGTGGCAGTATGCACTGGGGTTGCACAGTTCCATGCCAGACAGAATCTGACACTGGGGAAGTAGGCAAGGGCCCCCATCTCAAACGATGAAGCTATCTCCAATTGACACCTGCTGGCAACAGAAAAATTAGTTTTAGCCAATGGAGTCTTCTCACTGGGTATATAAGCCATATTTAAGGGTAGGCCCCACACCCAACAGCAGAAGGCCAACACAAAATGAACTCAATGGTATTTTTGGAGAGTCTGATTCATATTGCTTTGTTTGGGAACTTTTTACCTCACTAGTACTTGGCTTGTATGTGATTGTTTCAGATTTTGTGTTTTAATGGGTTTTGTTTTGTGTGTGTGTTTCTTGTGCTTTTCCTTTGTTTTTTGTTTGCTTGTTTGTTTTCTAAAGAAGGGGTGGAGTTAGAACAATGGGGACATAGAGAGAATCTGAGAGATGAGGGAGAAGAAACCATGATCAGAATATGTTGTATAAAAAAAAACAACTATTTTCAATTTAAAAAGCCAAGTGTGAGAGACACATCTGTAATCCCAGAACCCCATACTGTAAATTGGGAGAACAAGATAAGAGAATAGCCTGATAATTCATAAGCCACTAGCGGGGAGTATGCATAAACAAAAACAGCAAGAGAAAGACATTGCCTCAGCAAGGTAGGAGAACAGATCCCCCTGGAAGTTGTCTTTCGACCTCCACATATGTGCCACGCACAAACACATCTGCACTGTGCGCACACACAAAATAAATAAATAAGAGCATGCACTTGAATTGTGGAGCTTTAGAAAGACATGTGTTGTGTTTCACATAGCCCAGGCTGGCTATGCGAATTCTCAATGTAGTCAAAGATGCCCTATCTTTTTGCCCTATCTGATTCCCCATCTCTCTACCTCCTGAGTTCTGAGATAACAGGCATGTGCCACCATGTCTGATTGATATAGTGCTGGGGATAAAACACTGGACTTTGTGTACGATAGGCAACTCTAGCAACTGAGTTACACTCCCAGCCCTGACTTCTGTTTGGTTTCTACAAACACCAAAGACAAAGAGGTTGATATGTCAAATGCAGCCTTTCTGATCAATGGCGGAAAATGTTTCCCCTTCCATTCCAATAAACTAATACCTCATTTCTTACAGCAGGGCATTTCTCAGAAGACTCCTAAAAATGAATGAAGCAGTTGCATTTGAAACCGGCTCCTGCAGAGACCTGTCACCTAAGTAACCATTATTCTGATGCGCCTGTAGTGTTTTTATTTTTCAATTTATCAGTGATTACACTAGTCTATTTCTCATCTCCCTGTGAGCCTAATTCAGTCCACCCACTCAGATGTCACCCCTGGCTACCAGCAGTTCATGAGCCTTTTGTAACATAAGGAGATTATGTGTGTCATAATGGATTTTCTAGGGGGTGGGGTTATGGTAAAAGTAAATACAGTCATTGGGATGAGCGTGCTCTCATAGAAAGGTCTGCTTCCTTTTTAAAAAGAAAGTGAGAAAAGAAAGAGAAAAATAAAGAAGGAAGGAATAAAGGACAGGGACAGAGAGGGAAGGAGGAGGAAGGGAGGAAGTGTGTTAGACATGCATTCTCTGTACTTCACTTATTTATTTATTTATTTATTTATTTATGTTTGGTTTTTTGAGACAGGGTTTCTCTGTAGCTTTGGAGCCTGTCCTGGAACTAGCTCTTGTAGATCAGGCTGGCCTCGAACTCACAGAGATCTGCCTGCCTCTGCCTCCCAAGCACTAGGACTAAATGCATGTACCACTGATGTCTGGCCACATTTTTAAATGAAAAAGGCATAAAGTATATTAGTAATAATTTCATGGTGATTAAATGTTGACTAAAACAGCTTGATCTTTCTCAGTTTACACTTCCCTGCAATGCTGAAGACAGAACCCAAAGCATGATGCACACAGGATGAACACCACGGAGCTGCATCCCAGCCATGACTGGGCCTCACTCCGCACAAGCCTCCCTGCTCACTTAAATGCATTCCTCTACCATCCCTGCTGCAGAACACCTGTGCATTTTTGAGAACCTGCTTCTGAACCATTGCTTTTTTTATTAAATGCCCATGAGTCTAACCTGTTCTGTGAGCCAGGCTTTGCACTGGGTCTTCCTCAATCTCTCTCATGTTGCTGTTTTTAAGATTTATTTGTTTTTATGATATATATATATATATATATATATATTCTACACATATAATATATTATGTTTTGCCTGCATGTATGTCTGTGCACCACGTGTGTATCTAGTTGTCATGAAGAACACAGAGGGCATCAGATCCCCTGAAACTGAAGTTACAAATGTTTGTGAACCACCATGTGGACGCTGGGAACTGAACTCAAGTCCTCTGGAAGAGCAGCAAGTGCTCTTAACTGCTAAGCCATCTCTACAGCCCCCTTTTTGAGACTAGATCTCTCACTGAACCTGGAGCTCACTAATTTGTTTAGATTAGGGGTCCAGTGAGCTCCAGTGATCCTTCCTGTCTCTGCCTCCTTCATTCTAGGATTACAGACTGTTGCTAAAATCCCTTCCTTCCCAAGGGAATACACAAAAAAATGACTACCACTTCTCCTGAGGTCCCAGCAACAAACCCTGGCATGATTCTGCCAAAGTTCACTGTGGGGAACCAATGAGTTTTTTTTTTGGGGGGGTGCTTCCTTACAGAGCAAAAGTGAAGGGTATGAGTGTCCATACCCCTCCCAAGAGACCATACCTGGAAAGCCTTTACCCAATAGGGATAAGATGGACCCCCACCTCCTAGTCTTCCCAGTTCTATATACTCGAATCTCTCCATGAGGGCATGAACAATTCAAGGTAATAGGGAACAAGCTAGATACTCAGGTGTAGGTCTTGTGACCCTCTCTTCTCCTGGATGAGGGGGTGTACATGAAGAGCCCAGGAATATAAAAACTGTATGCTTAGAGCCTATATACATAGCCTAGAGAAGTTGGGGCTGACAGCTACTGTGGACAAAGGTCAGCTTTCAACAGTTGCTTCTATGTAACCCCAGCCTACACTCCTTTAACCTTTCAACAGTTGCTTCTATGTAACCCTGGCCTACACTCCTTTAACCTTACACAGTTACTTCTCTGGCCTACCTTCCTTTCAGCTTTGGGGAAAGGCAGCAGTATCAAGACAGCCACAGACTTTTGCAAATATCTTAAACTAACACCCTGCAATCAGAAGTTGTAAATCTTGGACTGCCTTGTGACTCAGGGCCTAAAGTCAAGATTGTAAAATATTTTCCAACTCTCCCCAAGGCTTAACCTCAAGATTGTAAAATCCCTTTGACCCACCACCTGATTCTTGTTTTTCACTCTAAGAAGAGGCTTGAAACCTCCTATCAGTCACAAGGTCAGAAGTCCGAATTCTGGCTGGGGCCCTAGCTAGCTACAAGTTTTCTGCCCTGGAGTGTCTGAAATAAAATTTGCTTCTGATTAATAGATTTTAGCGTTCTGTTCCCCATTATTTGTGTGCCACACTCAGGACGCAACAGTACACAGTCAACAAGCCCAGCTGGGATGATCCTTTTGCAAGAGGGTAACGCTGAAATTCCCAAGATGGCGGTTGCTTGGCTTAGAGGCTAGTCACTCACAACACTGGCACATGCTACTGCACCTGGCTTTTTACATGGGTTCTGGAGATCTGAACTCAGGGTCCAGTGTTTACAGGGCAAGCACTTTACACTCAGAGCCATCTCCCCAGCTCTGGCTTTGAACTTCTGATCCTCCTGCCTCTACCTTCCAGGTGCTGGGATTACTGCTATACAACACTGTGCCCATTGGACTCCTAGATTTCTAGAAGGCTCTTGGAAAATGAAACATAAGAATGAAAATAAACGTTCTTCAAGCGATAAAAAGCCCCTGTGGAATCTGTAGGAAAAAAAGAAAGTGATTTATCAAGTTCAAATGCATGGAAGGAAATGGTGTCATGCAGTGACTGAGCACAGACAGACACAGTCCCGTTGCTCATTAGAATCCACAACATGGGACCTTTTACTCGCTGGAGCCACCCTATTAATGTTGAACCTGATGCAGACACCCAGTTGGCACAGCACAGTCCAGCCTCAAACTCCTGAGCTCAAGCTACCCTCTTGCTTCAGCCTGCAGAGTAGCTGAAAAAAATAACTATTCAACAATTATAGAAAATGGGGGGCTGAGGATGTGGCTCAGTTGGTACAGTGCTTGCCTGCCATGCAAGAAGTCCTGTGTTCGATCCCAACACTGCATATACCTGACGTGGTGGCACATACCTGGAACCCTAGCACCTGTGAGGTAGAGTGGCAAAGAGGAGAAGTTCAAGGTCCTCCTTGGCTATGCAGAGAGTTTGACGTCTTTGAAGTCAGGCTGGACTACAAGTGAGATTCTGTCTCAAACACAAAAATTTTATACAGAAGAAACAGAAGAGGTCAGTTACTAGAGGAGATATTGAAGTCAGAACTCCAAGTCTGCTAAAGCCTCAGTCTATTTCCTGAGAATTTTCTAAGGCAAAAAAAAAAAGTCAAGTACCCAACTACTATGCAATTACAAGTTCCTTTCAAAGCCATAAATCTATTCCCAAACCCACTGAAATCAACTATCTGTTCCAGGAAGAAACACCACTTCTATCTGGAACCAATGAAAAATTTTAAGAACATTGGAAAACTCCTACCACAATCGAAGGTCCATCTTCTGCTGGCCAGCACATCTCAGAGTCACCAATCCTGCCTTCTCAGAACCCAAGAGATCTGAGGGAAGGGGGCACAGAAACTCATGCAAGCACTGTACCAACTGAGCCACATCCTCAGCCCCCCATTTTCTATAATTGTTGAATAGTTATTTTTTTTTCAGCTACTCTGCAGGCTGAAGCAAGAGGGTAGCTTGAGCTCAGGAGTTTGAGGCTGGACTGTGCTGTGCCATACCTGGAAAGTCCTCAATATTTCTCATGGCATCTGCAATTTGCCCAGCATTGCCCTTCAGTGATTCACTTCTGATCTGCTCCAAGTTCCCCAGATAAAAAAAAAAAAAAAACCTCACTTCCCACTTCCCACGGGGAAGCTGCCCACATTGAGTAGTGTGTGCTTAGGCGCAGGACATCTTTGTAGTAAAAGGGCTTTCAGGGAGAGGTCACACTTGACAACGCAAGGATCATATGACAGTACGAATCTCCTTCTCTCCTTTATCCCTGATTGTCCCTTCTTTCTCAGTGGATTTCTTTCCTGCTTTCCAAGTCCCCCAAATTTTCACTTTCTATTCTCTGTCTCTGTGTATGTGTCTCTCTCTATTCCTCCCCAAGAACAGCCCACGCACTGGCTAGTTTTATGTCAATTTGATGCAAGCTAGAGTCATTTTGGAAGAGGGGAACTCAATTGAGAAAATGACACACACCCCCACCAGACTGGCCTACTGACAAGCATTTCGGAACATCTTCTTGATTTATTATTGTCATAAGAGGGTCCAGCTCACTGTAGGTGGTATCGCCCCTGGGCAGTGGTGCTGGGTAGTATAATAAAGTAGGCTGAGCAATCAATCCATTAAGCAGCACTGCTCCAAGGCCTTTGAAGCAGGTCCTGCCTCCAGGTTCCCACCTTGAGTTCCAACCCTGACTTCCCTGGATAATGCACTGCAAGTTGTAAGGTAAAACAAATACATTTCTCCTCAACTTGCTTTTAGCCATGGTATTTCTCACAGCAATAAAGACCTAAGACATTGCAGTTAGAAGCGGAGGCCATTATGTTAGATAAAATAACCCAGATTTAGAAAGACACTGTCATATGTTTTCACTTATATGGGGAATCTAGGTTTAAATTCATACAAGGCAGAAAGTAAAGGGGGAACTCTGAAGGGGAGGAAGAGGTTTGAAGCGAGAGAGCAGAGGAACTGGAAAAGGTAATGAAATATAAGACATGAAAGCATAAAGTGGGGAACAATTTGGAAAGAGGAGACCACTGAAAAGAAGGGCGAATTCGGGAAAAGGCCAGTGGGGGAGATAAGAACAAACTATTATGATAGAGGACTGAGAGAAGGAAGAGAAGAAAAGAAAGAAGGAAGGAATCGTGAATAAAGAAATCTTTAGAACATTAAGTATAATGTGTTTTAATTAATGTGTGTGTATTTGCATGCACGCACATGCCACGACTTACGTGAGCTAGAACTCAAATGGCTGGAAATAATGTCTTATCATCTTGCTGTCCATAAAACACATTCTTAAGAGACCAGTAACTTCTACCAATTCAAAAGCTAAGAATATTATAAGCCCCTAAAACCTACAGTGGATTTCCCCCGACTTTGCTGTAACTACCTACCCACACCCCCAACTAATTGTACTTGGTCAATACCTTCATTTATGACTTTCTTTTTTCTGTAACTAATACATTACTCAGGGTAACCATAGCTACTCACATTAAGTATAAACTACCTCTTATTCCCTTTAAGGTAAGAGCTGTGTTGTTTTGTTTAAGTCCAGATCTCATGGAGCCCAGGCTGCTGCCTACTTGCTATGTAGTTGAGGATGACATTAAATCCCTAATCTTCTTGCCTCCATCTCCCAAATCCTAGGATTATACCACTATGCTTGGTTAGTCCCTACCAATGTTTTTAATTTTAATGTTTTTATTAGCATATATTAATTATACGTAATTATGGGCTTTGCTGTGACATTTTCACATATGTGCCTAATGTATTTCAATCAAATGTATTTCAATCACATTTGCCAGTTGCCCTCTCTTGTTCTCTTCCCACTCCCACTAATCTCCTTCTTCCCAGCTAGCCCCATTTCTACTTTCATATTGAGTGAGTGTGTGTGTGTGTGTGTGTCTGTGTGTCTGTGTGTCTGTGTGTGCACGCATGTGCGCACATGCGTGCATTCCAATGAATTTCGTTAGAGTGTTTTACAGGAGTGGGGCTGAGAGTTCATTTACAAGAGCATGTCTTTCTTACCAGTGGTTTAAAAGGCTGTGGAAATTGTTTCGGGCCCCAATAAAAAATAATCAGGAGACAATAGTGAAATATGTGAAGAAGGGCATGGTTAGAATGTAAATCTATTTCTCTGCAGAATGCCCCCTATTACGTTGGTTTTCTACAAAATTCTATTTCATTATTCCATGGTGGTCCCAGGGTAAATGAGGAACAGAAAAGGAAATCCTGAAAAGTAATTAACAGTAATTTGTGTGTATGGTGGAGTTACCAATACAAGTTTGTGGAACAGAATTCAACTTTAGAAAAGTAATTGCGCAGAGACCATCCAATTCATCATGTGTTGTCTAAAGCATAGACAATTGCCTGCTCCTTCACAACCCTTCTTTCTCTCTTATAAACCCTGGTTTTGAGGTAGGCACATGACTACCAGGTAGACCACATTTCCCACCTCCTGTTCAGCATGTGAGAATGGACTATAAATGTAATTTTGTCTAGTGATCTTAGCTGGACCTTTCTAAATAACAAAGGCTTACATTTTTCCCTCCTTTCCATACTTCTTCCATTATCCAGCTGGTTTGGCTATTTTAGCTTCATTTAGAATATTGGCATGAGGGCTATGCCCAAAGGATGTCAGAAGGGAACAGAAAGTAGATTCAACAGAATCATCACAGAAGTCCTGGAAAAAAAAAAGAAGAAGTCCTGGAAGAACATAATCTGACTTCAAAGTGAGAAAGGCAACTTCTGATAGGAGTTTCTTTTATTATAGGTGCACGCATGTGTGTGTGTGTGTGTGTGTGTGTGTGTGTGTGTGTGGTGTTTAGGTATGCATCTTCCATGGCACATGCATGGTAGTCAGAGGACAACTTGCCAGAATCACTTCTTTCCTTGAACTATGTAGGTCCCAGGGATCAAACGCAGGTCATCAGGCTTGGTGGCAAGTATTACTGCCCCTTTTGAGAGTTTTCACTACCACCAAAATACTCCTAACTAAGATGTCATTCTTTTTCTTATTTACTTAAACATGTGACTCAAATTCTCCTAGGAAAGAATGCAGGCACATGCCCAGTTTGGAAAGCCAATTTTATTATAATCAACAGCTCAATGTGATCTAAGTCTGGTTTAAAGAAAAAAACTCTCTCCTTTCACTTTATTACAACATTTGGTACATCAACAATTGGTATTAGACAAGAATATAGTCAATCTAATATTAATAATGGATGAATTTAAAATAATACAAGGAATCAGGCAGTGGTGGTGCACACCTTTAATCCCAGCACTCAGGAGGCAGGGGTAGGTAGATCTCTGAGTTTGAGGTCATCCTGATCTACAGAGCAACTTCCAGGATAGCCGTGCTACACAGAGAAACCCTGTCTTGAAAAACTGAAAACAAAAACTAAGAAACACAAATAATACAAGGGTCTAAAGAGATGTCTCAGTGGTTAAGAGCTCTGCCAAGGAACCCAAGTTCAGTTCCCAGCACCCACATTGGGAAACTCACAACCTACTGTAATTCTAGTACCAGGGGATTTGATGCCCTCTTCTAGCCTCTAAGAGCACCTGCATTTACTTAGCATACACTCACACAGACTTATATATAAACAAAAATTTGAATTAAAATCTTTTTAAAAAAATACAAAGTAATTGGAGCCATGAGTTTAATCCTGACATTATCTGCACATTATTAAGAACTTATTTGGGGGGCTGGAAAGACGGCTCAGAAGCTAAGAGTTTATATTATACTGCTCTTGCAGAAGACTCAAGTCCAGTTCCCAGAACCCATATCAGGTGAGTCACAACTGCCTGTGCCTCCAGCTCCAGGACCTCCAACACTCCCTTATGGTCCCCTCAGGAAGCTACATGTATACACACACAGAGCTACACACCATAGAGCTATACACATATACATGTAAATAAAAGTAAAATAAAATAATTTAAAAACTTATTTGAAGTCTCACTGTAGGACTGGCCTGAAGCTAAGAAGGGGTCAAAGCATGCCTAACCCCCCCACCCCCACCCCGGATTTTCTCATTCTGGGAGCAGGGAGAGTTTGGCTGCTACCCTGCTTTGTGCAGGCGCCAGCAGACTCCAGCAATTAGGCTTCCCCAAGTGTAGGTGTGCCCCAAAGCACATAGCAACTGATAAATTCATTCATCTCCAACACTACAGGGACTGGTTGCTGCTTATCTGACTGCTGAAACATCCCAGACTGAACTTCCTATGGCTTTACGAGGCCCCTGTTACCCCTGAGTATGCAAATGAAGCACCCTCGATGTTCTCGCCCTAACCAATGACATACCACCACAGTGACTCAACTGTCTAATCCTCCTAATGGATAGGTGTCACTTGCAACCTCTGAATAAACCAGCTGTCCACTGACACAGCCTTCGGGTGTCCCTTTTCCATCGTACAATGCTGGGGTCTGCCTTTGGCCCCGTTTCCCATTTCGACCATGCCCAGGGCACGATCTGGATATCTCACCAACATGTTTAGTCTTACCTAAACATGAAGACAACAGCAATAGATATGAGGAAGTGGACGAGGCACGGGGGGGGGGGGACACAAGGCCTCCACCTTAACACAAAGAACTAAAGGCAATTAAGGAATGCTGAGACTGGAAGAAATAGTCTTTCCCAGGGAAGAGCACACTGATTTGTTATCCAATACCAAATGATCAGCCCTGAAAATATACATAAATTAGGATCATGCAGACTGAGCAGGTTATATTCAGGAATGTGTGTGTGTGTGTGTGTGTGTGTGTGTGTATGTATATGTATATATAATGTGTGTGTGCATTCCTATATATATGTATATGCTGTGTATACAGACATGCATATAAAACAGTTAATAAAAAACAGAGGAGTTTGAATTTGAAAGAGAGCAAGGATGGGCATATGGGAGATTGGAGGAACAGGAATGGAAAAATGTAATTATATTATAACCTCAAAATCAGAAGAAATAATATATATGCATACATATATGCATTTAAAAAATAACTTATTTAGAAAATAGTGAAAAGTGAAATGCCTACAGAATTCTAGTGGTAAGGACAACGATTCCCATTGCTTTAAGGAGGATGGAAAGATTGAGCAATTAGATGAATAAGGAAAGATTGGGCAATTAGATGAATATTGTTTAATGACCTCTGTATTACAATGGAAATTACAACTTTCAGGCTCAAAAGGTTTTTCACAAAGCAATAAATAATGTTTTCTGCAATCAATAAATTTCTAAAAATAAAAGCAGCGGCTGGAGAGGGCGCAGTGGTTAAGAGCATTTGTAGAGGACCCAAATTCTATTCTCAGCACTCGCATGGCAGTTCACAATCATCTGTCACTCCGGTTCCAGGAGATCTGTCACCCACCTTCTTCCGACCTATGGAAGAATGCCTGTGGCATCTCTCTCAGGAACATAAAACAAAATTGAATAAATCCTTTATTTTAAAGAGCAAAAGAACACCCCTAGCTTATTGTTTTTGTAATTGTGTTTGCTAGCACGTATAAGTCCTTCCTAATAACTTCAAAACTGACCAAAATGAGGGGCTGTTATAGTAGCTTGAATGAGACTGCCCCCCAACCCGTAGATTCTTACATTAGCATGTTTAGTCCCTAACTGATGAATCATTTGGGAAGGATTAGGAGGTGTGGCCTTGTAGGAGTGGCTGTGGCCTTGTTAGAGTAGATGTGGCCTTGTTGGAGGTGTGATCTTGTTGGAAGAAATGTGTCACTGTGGGTGAGCTTTGAGGTTTCCAAAGCCCATGCCATGGGTGTGAGGATGTAACATCTGTCACCCCATTTGTAACATGAAGGGCCAGGCCTGCTTGTTTGTTGGGATTTAGTCCCGCCTGGTTCCCCACAACTGTTTAGCCCCCCCAAAAAAATCACACATAGGTCTCCATAAATTATAAGCTGATTGGCCCATTAGCTCTAGCCTCTCACTGGCTAACTCTCACATCTTGATTAACCCATTTTTCTGATCTATGTTAGCCATGTGGCTCAGTACCTTTTTTCTGTGGGGCAGATCACATTCTGCTGCTTCAGTGGTCTGGGCATGAGTGGGAGGAATCAACTTCCTCCTTCCCAGAATTCTCCTGTGTTCGCATTACATCATTTCTACTTCCTGTCTGGTTTTCCCAGCTATGTTTCCTGCCTGGCCAATCAGCGTTTATTTATAACATGATTGACAGAATACAGACAATTCTCCTGCACCACCATTGACCACCAGGGTTGATTCAACTGATCTGGCTGACTAGGCAGGTGTCCCCTTCCCTCGTCACCGCTTCATGCACATGTGTCCCTCCTGAAGCTGTGTGTCCAGTTGAAGAGGATAGTCCTTAGCCGGGCGGTGGTGGCGCAAGCCGGGCGGTGGTGGCGTACGCCTTTAATCCCAGCACTCGGGAGGCAGAGGCAGGCGGATCTGTGTGAGTTCGAGACCAGCCTGGTCTACAAGAGCTAGTTCCAGGACAGGCTCCAAAACCACAGAGAAACCCTGTCTCGAAAAACCGAAAAAAAAAAAAAAAAAAAAAAAAAAAAAAAAAAAAAAAAGAGGATAGTCCTTCCAAATAGAAGACCAGTCTTCAATCAAGGGTACACGTCCTGCTAGAACCTCCAAACAAGTTCACAAAGGCCCACGCCATAACTGCCTGCTGCCCGTGGATCAGGATGTAAAGCTCTCAGGTACTTCTCCACACATGCCTACCTACATGCTCACTGCAATAATGATAATGGACTAACTCTCCAAAACTATAAGCAAGCCCATAATTAAATGCCTTCCTTTCTAAGTTGCCTTGGTTGCGGTGTCTCTTCACAGAAACATAATAGTAATGGAGACAGTTATTATTCTTTTTCATCTGATCAGAATATTATTTTACCATAAAAAAATGGCAACTTGGAATAAAGAAACACACAAACCTAACTAACCAGACACTGGCTGTTCCTGAATAGAAAAAAGAAGTAAAAAGGAAAGGAAAGGACATGACTGCTCCTAGGTACGGTGGAGAAGAAAGTTCATTGAAGATACACGGGAAAGCATAGCCAGAGGCAGGAACACCTGGCGGAATCCAAAGTGGACATAACCAGGCCAAGCTGGACCATGGGGGTGAAGGGAAGAGGGGAACCAGGTGCAGCAGCCAGGAGGCCAAAGTACAAAAAGGGTGGGTAAGCCTGATTTTTACATATGAAGAGAACAGAGAAAGTAGCAGAAAATTTGGGGAAGGAGCGGATGTGCTTGCTGCTATTAAAGCTACAGTTAGTCAATCAATATCGTCAGAGATCTGAGAAGGATAAATTATAGCTGGAGGTATAACCCAAATGCTCTCTGTATCAATTAAAATTGCAGAGAGCCATTACCTAGACGGGTTACCCTGAGCTCCTGTAGTTCACTGGGGACAGAAGTAGCTGGTCTTTGGCTGTTACAGAGGATAGCATTTTATCTTCAGCTGTCATACCCAGCTGTCATACCCAGCTGTCATATTCAGCATGGCCAGACCCAGGTCTGAGATTTTTCCCGTAGAGGAATTTGGGGAAAATGATCTTATGTTGACCAGGCAAAGTAGGACAACCAACCCAAAAGTGTCCAGATTGTGTCAAGCTCTGGTGGCAGCCGAGGCATGGGGCAGTTTTGCCCAGTGATTAGTATTACCAAATTCAGCTGGAGTCATTGGGCCTCATCTACCTTCTTTGGATACCACCAGGTTCCCACCAGGAAGGGGCATGTCAATTATGGGAACCTTAAACATTTTAAAATCCATGTTCAGCAGATCTCTGTAGAATTATCTACCTATTAAGTATACTTTGTTTACTTATTTTAGGCTTAACTTTGAAAACATATACAGGAGGACAAATAAGGTTTATTTCTGTAATTAACCATGACTATAAGTATAGTTCTGAACACATTAAAAAAATCTGATTATTTATAGAGTAGCTTACTATTAACGTGTATGTTTTAATTACCTTTAACAGTTTATAAGTTAGTAGCTTTTATAAGACTAAGATTTTACATCTTTAACCTTGTTAAGTTTGAGCCTTAAAATGTGAGTTGAAGATTTAATTGAAGATCCTTTAGCATCAAAATAAACCATAAATGCCATAAACTCTTACCATTATAGACTATAACAGTTTTTGTATGAATTGGTTTATCCAAATAGCTAAAGCTTAACAAAGTAAGTAAAGACAAAGAAGCTAAACAAATATTACTATAAACCTGAGTAGAGCCTAGGAATTTCTCAAATATACCTTATTTATCAAACATATGTTACTTATCTTAATTTTTAGATGCTTGGTATTGAACGGTTAACAAAGATATAAGTAGTTAGATGTACATCTTAAATCAGCTTTTTAATCTGAGTAGGCCCTTACAACCTAAAATTTTTATCATCATACAAAAATCCATACTAATCCAAACATATTTTGGAGACTTGTTTCTGCTTCCTTATTCTAAAAAGAGACACAGTGATAAACGAAGGGCTCAGAAGGATTGAGAAGTTTTGTAATTGTTGTTTTATACCATGTGGTCATCTAAACCAAGATGGTGAAGTCACATGGTATGTACTCTTTAACATTAGTAAAGATGACTGTCATCCCTGTGGTTGGTTACGTCTTGATGAAGTTATCTGTCAAGATGGAGGACAACCACATGATTGCTGTCTAAAAACAAGTTTTCCTAAACAAGAGTTGAATCTAAGGTACATATATAGTATATTCTAGACAAGAACTGAATCACAAATATAGTAAGTTGTAGCAAAATAAGATTATCTATGTTTAGGGTCTAATTATAAGATTTTTGTTATAAGTTTAAACTCAAATTTTGTTACAGATTTTATAGATTTTTTTTTAAACCATATCCAATAAGATAGCATTTACAGCATAGTCTTGAGATTTTTTTTTTGAAAACAGAGCAAGGAGATAAACGACTTTTAAGAGTGGGAAGTAAAACCCTAGCCTAGCAATAAGAGCCTTTTGGAAGTATAGAGTAGAGCAAATTTACATATAAAAGATTTGGGGATCATTTGTTTGTACTGTACATTGTTTGTACAGTAGCAGTTGGAACAGTTGGTGAGAATTTGGAAATCAAGTGCACCAGTTTTTGGCCACTGATCTGTGCTGTGGCCAAACTGTAGTAATAAAAGCTGAGTCTGTGGAGGAAGAGAGAGAGGGTGGCAAAATGGAACACCGTGCAGGGGTATTCCTATAAGCTCCAAGAGCTGATACCGTGGTACTGCAGGCTGGAGTGAGAGAGAGCGCAGCAGGACTGTAGGGCAAAGGGGAGCCCGCAAGTGTCTTTACTAGAGAGACCCAGATGGGTGTACCAGGACAGAGCAGAAAGTTGCCCATGTGGTGGGCACCCCAAGGGCATAGCAGGCTTCAGAGAGATCCTTATGAAACTCCAAGTGGGAGGAAGCAAGTGAAAGAGTCCCAGGCTGCCACAGGTGAGACAGCAGCTCCTGGCTGGGGAAGGCAAGAGAAGAGGAAAGAGCAGGAGAAAAGGGAGATGTTCAAGTTGGTGTAGCAGGCCAGAGAAGTAGCCTGCAGGAGCCAGAGAGATGCCCACATGGAGGGCATAGCAGACCAGAGCCCCGAGAGACAAGAGACAAATGGTTAGAAAGCAGATAGAGGGAAGCCACAGCTGAAGAATTCGAGTCTAGAATTTGGAATCAAATTCTATGGGTGGTAGAAGCCAGCAGAAACAAATGATCCATACGTATAGGAGAAGCCGATCAGCAGCTTGGTTCAGAGTGTTGAGTTCCTTGGGGGAAGCAGCTAATTCATGCCAGGCTTGGGTTTCAAGCACAAGCTGAATGAAAGAAAAAGGAAAGGATATGACTGCTCCTGGGTGTGGTGGAGGAGAAAGTGTGTGTGTGTGTGTGTGTGTGTGTGTGTGTGTGTGTGAGAGAGAGAGAGAGAGAGAGAGAGAGAGAGAGAGAGAGAGAGAGAGAGAGAGAATAGCCAGAGGCAGAGGCAGGGACATCTGGAAGAGTTCAAAGTGGGCATGACCCTGAGTCATATGAGATGTGGAGAGGAAGAGGGAATGGAGAAAGGGCAAGTTCAGCCCTTGGGCTGGAGAGTTCAGGGTGGTGGGCAGGGGTCCTGTAACAGGTAGGGACTGAGGGGTGCAGGGAGAGCCTGGCAGCCAGTATCTGCTTTGATATGTTAAATAGGCACCTCAGCCATTTGTCCAGGTTGGAAACTCAACAATACCCAGCCTGCTTCATTTCAGATAAAAGCATTCTCAGTCTCTGAAGGAGGCAGGCATCCTTAGAGAGAAATCCCCATACAAAAAAATGCACCTCAAATGTTCCTTTCCTAGCTGGGTATGGTAGTTCACACCTGGAATCCCAGCACTCAAGGCTGAAGGATGAAGATCATCATGAGGTCAAGGACAACCTGGGCTACAGAGCAAATTCCATATCAGCTGATTTAGATACTACCTAGAAAGACACACAGACAGACAGACAAATAAGCAAATAAATAGAATGTTTCAGCTAAAACTTTGGAGAGAAAACTGACCATCTTTAAGGTGTTGCTGTCTGCATTTTAACCTTCTGAATAAATGCTCAGTGATCATAAGCTAATGGTCAGAAATGTGCCGGCCACCTCCTCTACCTGCACCATGACCTTAAGCTGAGCTTGTTCAGTAACATACATCTCAAACTCCATATTCTCAGGGACATGCTCCCCTGTATGAATATGTCTAAGGTCCTAGCTAAAATTCCCATGCTGTCTTTCTAGAGGAGAGAGCTGCCCAGGGGATAACTCCACTGCTCCCTTCCCTGATGCAGGGGATAAACCCGTTTCCATTTCCTTTCCTTCTGCTTGAGTTTCTGGGCTTTGAACTCATCAAGGGGAGGGAGTGCTCATGGGGCTAGAGAGATGGCTCAGAGGCTAAGAGTGGTGACTGCTCTTGCAAAGGCTCTGAGTTCAGTTCCTCAGTCTGCACAGTGGGCACCTCACAACTGCCTGTGACTCCGGCTTCAGGGGACTCAGCCTCCTCTTGTGGCCTCTGAAGGCACCGTCACTCACACATGTGGATATGTGCACGCAGACATACACACCTGCACATAATTAAGAATAAAAGAAATCTTGCATAAGAAAGAGGACAAATCGTTATGTTCTGCTGAAATATATATGGGAGACAAAAAGTTTTCCCCCAATAGTACTCTTCCATCATTTTGTTGTTTCCACTTTGGCTGCAATTTCTCTACAAAGGAATTGGACTGGCAATGTGGATCTCAGGTACAGCACTTAGGCAGCATGCAAAAAGCCTTGGGTTTAATACCTGGCACTGAAAAAATAGAGGGCCTGGATTGTCCTTAGCAGGAGAGAGGAGGAATTAGAACAAAATGAAAGAGCAGTTTGCACTTGACTTTGTCTGGAGCTGGAGCTACCGAGCCCCCTTCCTAGCCTCATCCATCTCTAAGCAATCTTTGCTTCCGGTAAAACTACAGGCCTGCTGGTCTTTTCTGAACCAACAACGTATGGAAGCCAAGTCAGTAGACACGGAATGTTTTTGTGGTCTTACCTTGCCAGACTCAGTAACATATGAAAAGAAATATCCATTTTGGCCATTTTGATCACTTGTGTTAGCCAGAAGTCGCATTACTTGCAAGCCATGTCTTTCCTTTGTAAAAAGTTGATGGTGGGGGTAGGGTGTCAGAAGTCCAGCCTCTTCCTGGCTAGCATTTCTGCATGAATGGCATTTCCTGATTCATCCAGAAAATAGAAAGCTCCCCCAACTTCTGTTGCTTTTTGTTTCATTCCTAGACAGGACCTCATGTAGGGCAGACTGGTCTACAACTTGCTCTGTAACTGAGGCTATCCTTGAACTCCTAAACCTTCTGCCTCCACCCCCACGTACTGGGATGACAGAGGGGCATGATCACAACCAGACTCCCCCATTTCTTTTCTACACCAGGAAATGCAAAGTTGAAGAGAGAGCATTCATGTAAGAGAGAGAGACTTTACCTTTTTCAATTCAAAAGTTATGTAAGACTGTCTGTAAATTTTATAAAATTGATTAATCTAATTTTAGTACTCTTCCTGCTCTCCAATCTGATCTTGAATTGGAGGTTTTCAGTAATCACAGAGTAAGAAAAATTTACATACTCATAATGTTGGAAATGCTTAGAATGTCAAACAATTGGATGAACAGTATTTGCTTATTAAATTGAATAATGTCAAATGAAGATTACTTTCAGATATTCAAATAAAAGACAAAATACCAAACAACCTTGCAAGTTCTAATTACTGAAAGGAAAAGGTAACCCAAATAATAAAAAGTTAGATAATATTTCTACAAGGAAAAATAAATGTCAGGTCTTGTCAAACTAATATGTAAATTCCACTAAAAATCACCACTGCAATAGAAATTTTTAATGAATGAAATTATTGCAAAGTTCACATGAAGGATAACTGGAAGAAAATAAATCCAAGAGAAAATTAAAGACAAAAAGTGAGAGGATAATTTATTTGTTCAGATATTAAATTTTACCATAGACGCCTTACATAGTGGTGCAGGCCTTTAATCCCAGCACTTGGGAGGCAGAGACAGGTGGATCTCTGTGAGTTCCAGGCCATCCAGAGAAACCCTATGAGATCCTCTTTAAGTGCTGAGATTTTAGGAAGGTGGTACTACACAGGTTTTATTCAGTACAGGGATGGAACCCAGAACTTCGCGCATCCTAGGCAAGTTCTCTACCAACTGAGCTATATCTCCAACTCCTGTAAGACTACTTCATAATAAAAAGCTCCTTAATATTATTCAGTTGTAAATATGATAATGGAAGGGTTTTAAGTGTCATGAAAATTACAGACACCTCTACATATGATCTGGTACACATATATATCTCTCAAAGGCCACACAGGAAATGGTGATACTCATTCTTATAGAAAGTAACTCTCTGAAAACACTCCATTTGACCTTTTGCATCCAGTTTACTCCCCTCCTACTCTGTGTATGAGACTTCAAGATCCACTTCCACTGGCTTCCCAGGCTTAGAATTTCTAACTGATAGCCAATTATAGCCTTGGGGGTGGGGAACAAAACTGTTTAGTGTCCCAGATCTATCCTCTTACAGTGGCCAGGATTATGCATGTATATGTCCCTCTAAGAAAGACCACAGCACCTGTTACCTTGCCATCTGTTCTAGGATGATCTCTGTTGCTGTGAAACACGCTCTGAGGGAAGTCGGGCTCAGAACTCAAGCAGGAACTTGAAGCAGAAACTGTGGGTGGAGGCCTGTCTGCTGTCTTGCTTGAAAACTCAGGCTTAGCTAGCTGTCTTAGACAGCCCAGGAACACCTGCCTAGGGAATGGTGCTGCCCACTGTGGGTGGGAACATCAATTAACAATCAAGACCATAACCCCACAGGCCTGTCTGATCTGAGCAATCAATTCCTCAAAGGGAACTTCCTCCTCAGATGACTCTAGGTGGTATCAAATTGACAATTAAAACTAGGATACCATCATATTAGAATTCTCTAGGTAAAAAAAAATGGAGCCAACAAGGGGAGTGTGTGTGTGTGTGTGTCTGTTTGTCTTCTCTGTCTATCTGTTTGTGGAAAGAGAGAGAGAACACTTTCTGACAAATCAGGTAACCAGGGCTTCCCCTTGTTCATTCAAGTCTAAAATATTATTTCCTGTAGTTGAGATTTGGAATGTCTTCCACAGGGTCCTGTGCTAATGGCTTAGATTCAGGTCACTACCTTTCACGGTACACAAGGCTTTAAAGAAGCAGAACCTAGGTCTGGTGAGATGGCCCAGTGGGTATGGGAACTGGCCTGTGAACCTGATGACCTGAGTTCGATCCCTGGACCTACATGGCAGAAGAGAATGAACCTTGTAAGTTGTCCTGTGACCTGTGTGTGCACATACATGCTCACACAAATAAAAGTAACTTTAAAATTAATAAATAATAGAGTCATGATGCGCAATCATACACAAAGACATTTGTTCAACTATGTTCATATCAGCATTATTTGTGATAGTCAGAACCTGGAAAAAACCTAGATATCCCTCAATAGAAGAATGGATAAAGAAGGTGTGGCACATTTACACAATGGAGTACTATTCAGGGGCAAAAACCAATGATATCTTGAAATTTGGAGGCAAGTGGATGGAACTAGAAAAAAAAACATCCTGAGTGAAGTAACCTAGACCCAGAAAGACAAACATGGTATGTACTCATTCATAAGTGGATATTAGACATAAAGCAAAGGATAACCATGCTAAGATCCACAACTCCAGAGAAGCTAGGTAAAATGGAGGTCTCTAAGAGGGACACACATGGAAGGCCCCAGAAAAGGAAATAGTTGTGTTATCCTGGGTAAACTGGGAAGGGGAGTAGAGGGAGAGGTTGGGGGATGGGAACATGAGGGATCTAGATGGCTGAGTTGGGAGGACTGAGAGGGGAAGCAATGAAAGAGATATCTTGATAGAGGGGGCTATTATGAGGTTAGGGAAAAACCAGGTGCTAGGGAAATTCCCAGGAATCCACAAGGAATCCCACCTAAGACTCCTAGCAGTAGTGGAGAGGGTACCTGAACTGGCCTTCCCCTATAGCCAGATTAGTAACTACCCTCATTGTTATCACAGAACCTACATCCAGTAACTGATGGAAACAGATGCAGTGATCCACAGCCAAGCACTGGGCTGAGCTCCGGAGCTTAGCTGAAAAGAGGGAGGAAGGATCATATGGGCAGGGTAGAGGTAAGATCATGATTGGGAAAACCACAGAGACAGCTGACCCGAGCTAGTGGGAGCTCACAGACTCTAGACTGACAGCTGGGGATCCTGCATGGGACCAAACTAAGCCCTCTGAATGTGGGTGACAGTATGGTAGGATACCTTGATACAGGGGGAAAGACTTGGTCCTGCCTCAACTTGGCATGCCAGACTTAGTTGACTCCCCAAGGAAGGCTTTACATCCTCTGAGGAGTAGATGGGAGGTAGGATGGGGAAGGTGAGATGGGGGAGATGGGAGGTGGAAGAAGGGGAAGGAGAGGGAACTGGCACTAATATGTAAAATTTTAAAATTTTAAATAAAAAGTATGCACTGATAAAAAAATTAAAAAATAATAGGATCCCTTAAAGACCTGTACTCCATTATTCCATTTAACTACTATGATACCTGTTTCCTACTGGGTGTCTGGCTGAAGCTCTCATTAGCAAATATTAATAGCTATAGTTAAACATCACTACAAATAGCTAACATAATGAATTCTATTAGCTTATTACAATCATAGGCCATCCAAGTGATCAGAAGGTCTTCTATATCCTCCCCTTCTCTCCCTCTCCTCTCTCTTGCTCTCTCTCACCCTTCTCTCTTCTCTCTTCTCTCTTTCTCCCCTCTCCCCCTTCCCTGAAGAATTCAAATGAAACTGAGGACAAAAATCCAGAAGAAATGTAAAATGCTAGCACCTCTATAGGCATGGTCTCTGGTTCTCTAAACCATGGTCTGGCCTCATTGTCAACTCCAGGACACAGCTGGCCATGGACAGGCAGTCCAACACAATGTTTAAAATTCAAAATATGAAACTCTGAATAATGAAGCCATCTGGTCCATATTATGTTGTCCCACAATCATAAGTAATGTGGGCTATAAATACAACAAGCAGAAGGAAGCAAACAAGAGGCTATTCATCAATTCAGAAAATGCACACATGATACGATGACTCCAGTATAGATGCTAACACAGAGACATGTCTTTTTCAGGACACTCTTTACATAATGGTGGGTTAAAGCAGGCCTGGACTGAAATATTCAAACTATTAGTGCCCTTATGGCCCTCAAGTATTAAGAATCTGCACCCAAGAAATCTATTGCTTTGTTAAGAATGAATAGTTAGCCCACCATGGTAGTACATACCTATAATCTCAACACTTGGTAAGCAGAAGCAGGAGGACTATGAGTTTGAAACCAAACTGGGCTATATAGCAAGAACTCCAAAAGAAAAAAAAATATGCACAGGACTAGAGAGATGCCTCAGCAGTTAAGAGCGTTTGCTGCTCTTGCAGAGACCCAGAGTTGAATTTCTAGCCCTCACATCAATCTGTTCACAATCACCTGTAACTCCAACTCTGAGGAATCCAGTACTCTCTTCTGGCCTCCAAGGGTACCTACACTCACATTGGCACACACACGTGCACACACACATACACACATAGACACATAAGCTTGTGTGTGTGTGTGTGCGCTTTATTTTTTAGGTTTTTTGTTTAGCCTTGAGATAGGGTCTCTCTACATAGCCTTGGCTGTTCTGGAACTCACAATGTAGACCAGCCTGGAATCAGACGCAAAGAAATCTGCCTTTCTTTGCCTCTAAGTGCAGGAATTCAAGGCATGTGCCATGTTTTAAAATGTAGCATATATGAATGACAATAGGAGGCCAGGTGTGGTGGTGTACATCTTTAACTCCAGAACTCAGGAGGCAGAGGCAGGAGGCTATCCATGAGTTTGAGACCAGCCTGGTCCATATAGCAAGCTCCAGGTAATCCAGAGCTACACAATGAGAGAGACTCTGTCTCAAAATAAAGACAACAAGAACCTAGAGTGGTTGAATCCAGAGCCACTTCACAAGAGTCACATGCAAGTCACATATATTATAAGGACACCTTAGCAGACAGGACCCTAAGCACCTAGTATGGCTTGTCATTAGCTGCCTCTATAAAATCTGTGAACGCTAGTGGGAGAAAACTGACAAACAACCAAAATGGTTGAGCTCTAGGTTGGTCTACCCAACAGTCTCCTTTTCTCTTATCACCTCCATGGTTCCCTGCAACTCTACATCTAAACTTGAGCAGGAGACCAGCAAGACGGCTCAGAGGGTAAAGCTGGATTTCCTGAGTTCAGTACCCACATAGTAGAAAGAGGCAACTGACACCCCAAGTTCTTCTCTGACTTCCACACACAAGCCACAATGTGTGTGCTCACACATATACGCACACATAAAAGAGAAGTTTAAATGTTTTTAAAAAAATGGCAAAACAAAAGTGACAACGAGTTGAGGGTTCAACGTCCTATGTTATTACTCTATAATACTAGAAAGTTTCCATAGTAAAAAATTATTTACTTGTAAAGGAAGGCTTCAAGGTTGTGTGTGCTCCTTACTTACATTTATTGATTGGGAGACAGGGCACACACATGTTCCAGGGCGCAAGTGTGGTGGGCAGAGGACAAATTTTGGGACTCAGTTTTCTCCTTTTTCTATGTGGGCACCAGGGATTGAACTCAGCTTGTCAGGCTTACTGGCAGGTGCCTTTATTAGCTGAGACAGCTTGTCTTGATCTGGAAGTTTTTAGAAGTACATGTCTATCATTCATTCTCTTATCACTCCACAGTTTTTGTTGTTGCAAAAATGCAGGCTCACTTGAAATTTTGAGTACAAAGACAAGAAAGAAAGTCACCCCCTAATCTTACCATGAGAATATAAGCGGTGGCATTTTCTCTGTATTTTATAAGACATATGTGGGTTGATACTGTACATACTCTAAGATTATCTTTTTTGGCTTAAGATTATGGATCTTTTCTACAATTTATGTATTGTTTCCTTGCCCTTTTGCTTTTCGTTTTTTTTTTCTTCTTTCCCATGGATCATCTAGAAAGCCAGTACCTACTTGTTATCCATACTTTTAGCCTCAGGACTTAGCCATTATTAATACTCAATAAATGTTTGAATTCCTATTTCAATTCTGTTCTCTCAAAAAATGCATGATGAAGAAATTGGTGTTATTATTTATTTGATCAGACATTCTCATTCAAGGCATGAAGAGTAATTCAAAGAAACTCCCATTTCCTTGGGTGACTCTTCCTTAGTTGTGGGATTTCATGGAAAGGACTTAGAAATTCAGTCATTTAACTCTTCTGAGATTGCTTCCATATATTTAAGAAATGAGCTAACATGGGTTTCGGAGTACATATTGTACCCTGGGAAGTTAGATATGAAACTTTAATGTTCATAGGATTACATTATTATTTTATAAGTAATATTTTTTGTGGTTGGTGTGAAGGTGTATACATGCCACATCAGGCACGTAGAGGTCAGAAGACAAATTTTGGAAGTCAGTTCTCTACTTCCACCTGGGGCTCAGGGACTCAGGTTTTTAGGCTTGGCAGCAAGCACCTCTACCCACTGAGCTTTCCCACTGATCCCCAAGATTGACATTATAAAAGCAAGGATATACACGCACTCCCCTCCAACCTCCGTCGGCTCTTACATTTTTTTTCTACCCCTTCTTCCACAATGTTTCCTGAGCTTTGGTGGGGATGATGGAAAAGTCCCATTTAGAAATGAGCAGTCCACAGTCACTCATTCTCTGCATTTTGACCACATAAGAGTCTTTACATCAAATATCACCCACTGGAGAAGACGCTTGTCCAATGAAGTCCAAGCTATGGGTATACATTTGTTAGTTTATTTGGTTTCTGATACAAGGTCTCACTCACGCAGTCCATGGTGACATCTGAATGCTGGTATCACAGGTATGTGCCACCGTGCCAGGTTTATTCAGTACTGAGTTTGAACTAAGGTCTATCTGCACGCTAGACAAGCATCCCAACAACCACGTCGTATCTCCAGCCCTTTATTCATTTTTGATTCAAGCAATATTTATGGAGCATCTACTGTTCTTCCCTCATTCTTCATAACAAAAGAGATGTGTCTCACAATAATATGAACAGATCTGACTGGGTTGTAAAATGAGTAAAAGCCCAATAAAATGGGCACCGAATTCAGCTTTGATTAAACTGAATAACTGTCAGGGAAAAACTTCTGGAGGAAGGAGGCAGTGCTTGAGTTGTAAGCAATGCCTTTGTGATAATCGCCTGTGTCAGTGATATTTACATTCTTTTCAGTCAACAAGATTCATTTGGTTTTGTTTCAAATAGCTTGATTCCAATTAGACAAGTCCATCCAAAAAGGAAAGAGTAAAACAATCACTTGGATTGAACAGGGGGGTCTCTTTCTGCAACCCAATTGGAAAAACCCATCACAAAATATTGCATCATGCCAACTAGGTATGATGGCACACAACTGTAATCCTAGCACTTAGGAGGTTAAGGCAGGAAGAGTACTTCAAAAAGCCATCCTAAGCCGCATATTGAAACCCTTTCTTTAAAAAAAAAAAGCTGCCAAAATACTACATGCCCTACTTTGCCTTATGTTTCTGTGATAAAGACCATGGCCAAAAGCAACCTGTGGAGGAAAGGGTTTATTTCACCTTACAGATTATAGTCACTCATAGAGAGAAGCAAAGCAGGAACCTGGTGGCAGGAACTAAAGCAGAGACCATGCTTACTGGCTTGCTCCTCAGGACCTGCTTGACCCGTTTTGTTATACAGCCCAGGACCACCTGCACCTGCCCAAGGATGGCACTTCACAGAGTGGGCTGGGCCTTCCTACATTAGCCATTTATCAGGACCACACCCCATAGATTCACCTACAGGCCAATCCTGTGGTGGTATTTTCTCAACTGAGATATGTTATTTACAGATACGTTCTTTATGGAAAACAGTATTTGAAGATTTAAGTTGAACTAAAACAAAATGCCATGAGGTTTAACCTATTTTAAACATTTAATTACACTTTAAAAAAAAAGATGACAAAACCAACCAGCGCACTACATAATGGAACACGACTGCAGATACCCTTTAATTCCTTATTTATTATCTGTGTGTGTGTGCGAGGTGGGGAAAAACACATTCCACAGCACATGCGTAGAGGTATGAGGACAACTGTGTAGGGTCAATTCATATCCTTCCACCTTTACATGAGACTGAATTCAGGTTGTCAGGCTCACTCAGTGATTAATTTTTACAAAAGGAAAACAAAGCAAGGTTGAAGTTGTACCCGTGATCCCCTCATTACAACACATCCACACTCATGTTTGTGAGACACGCATGAGCACATATGCACAGACTAATAGAGACAAAGTGCTGACCTTCAGTGAATGAATAACTTGAAAGAGCCCACTGGACAGACATTTCTCAACTAAGTGTTTTGTAAGCTATTTCATGTGTCAACCGTATGTCTATATAAGAACTTTTAGGGCTCTTTCACATGAACTTCCATGTGTATAGACATATGATTAATTTTCCTTACATGTTTCCTCACTAAAATATGATTTTTCCCTGTCTCTATAATCAGGAGTTGTGGATTAAGAACAGGGATGTTGTAATAAGAGCGGCGGGGTTGCGTCCCCAGCACCCTGGCCGCCTCAATAGCTTATGCCCAGAAATAACAACACACAAACTGTATTCATTTAAACACTGCTTGGCCCATTTCTATCTAGCCTCTTCTAGACTAATTCTCACATATTAATTTAGCCTATTACTAATCATCTGTGTAGCACCGGTCTTACAGGGAAGATTCTAGCCTACGTCCATCCTGGGTCGGAGCTTCATCGCGTGCGTCTGCTTGGGAGAGGGGAGCATGGTGTCTCTGCTCCAGAGAGCAGAGCTTTCGAGTCTGAGCTCATTTCCTCTTCCTCCCAGCATTCTGTTCTGTTTACTCCTCCCACCTATGTTTTAACCCATCAGGGCCAAGCAGTTTCTTTATTGCTTAACCAATGAAATCAACAGATTGATATATGACACTCCCACATCACAGGGAGCTGTTTGTTTAGGTCTTGCATGGCATGTTGCAATTTTAAATGGAAACTTGTTTGGGTTATTTTTTGTTTGTTTGTGTTTCTTTGGTTGGTTGGTTGGTTGTTTTTTGTTTGATTGTTTTTGTTGCTTTGTTGTTGTTGTTGTTTTTGAGACATTGTTTCTCTGTGTAACAGTCCTGGATGTCCTGGAACTTGCTCTGTAGACCAGGCTGTCCTGGAACTCACAGAGATTTGCCTGCCTCTGCCTCCCAAATGCTGGTATTAAAGGGTGCGTCACCACCACCTGGCTGTTGGTTTTGATTTTCTTATTGTGTGTTGGGGGGCAGACTCACATGTCACAGTGCATGTGAGCAAGTCTGAGGACAACCAAGTGAGTTTTGGGGGTTGAACTCAAGTACCCAGGAGTGGCTGCAAGCACCTTTACCTGTTTTTATTTAGATTCTGCATATAAGAGAAAAAACAGCTAATATTTGTCTTTCTGAGTCTGGCTTGTTTTACTTAATAAGATTATCTCATGTTCCATCTTATTTCTTACAAATGACAATTTTATTTTTCTTGATGGATGAATAAAACCCCACTGTGTATATATACCACTTTTTTTTCAATCATTCATGTTTTGGTGGATATCTAGGCTGAATCCATTACTTGGCTAGTTTGTTTTTTATTGTTATCATAAAATAGGATTTCTTAAATTTAAGTACGCTATGGCAAAGGGGCTTAAGAACTTTCAGCAGCCAGATTGATTCCCTTGTATAATAAAATCACTTCCAAATTGAGAGAGCTGGGGGGTGGGGGCAGACCAGGCTCTCCTAGTAGCCTGACAGAAATCTAAGCCTTAGTTTCGGGTCACTAAAATGGGACAGAGCTAAACAGTCAGTCCTCAGAAAAACCACAGCCTTCTGCTAGCTCAGCAAGCACCCCACAGTCCCTTCTGCTGACTCAGCAGGCCCCCAAAGCTCCTTTGCTGGTTCAGCAGGTGCCCCCCCCACGGTGTCCTGATAACTAAAGATAGTTTTCCTTACTGTGCTGCTAGAAGGTCCCTAACCACTAGGGACTTCCACCAATTGGCCCCCATACTAATCTTTCCTCCACCAATCAGCCCCAGATTAATCCCTCCTCTCTGGAATTACCCTCACTCCGCTTAAAAGGAGCTCATGACCCTCTTTGGGGGTCACCAAGTGCCACCCCAATGTTGGAATTCATAAAACACTCTTGTTATTGTATATGTGGCTGTTATTTGGGGGTTTCTCTGGGATCCTAACACAAATGTGTCTCTTAGAGAAGCAACATGATGCCTATCTTAGTTTCTTTTCTGTAGCTCTGATAAAAAAAAATACCCTGAAAAAAAAACTTAAGGGATAAAGTCTTCAAAATACAGTCCATTCCTGGTGGGGAAATCAAGGCAGCAGGAGCTTGAAGCAATTGGTCATATTGCACCCACAATCAGGAAACATGAACAATGAATGTTTGTGTCCAGTTCACTTTCTCCTTTTTATATAGTTCAGGATCCCAGCCTAAGGAATGGTGCTACACACAGTGGATTGGTCTTTCCACATAATTATCCTAATGAAGATAAGCCCCACCCCCAGGCATTCTCAGTAGCTCCTCTACCAGGTAATTCTAGATCTCATCAAGTTGACTCTTAAAATTAACCATGACAATGCCTTATGAGAAAATGTCTTATGTTCTCAGTTATGTAATAAGTATGTCATCTTATTTACCCATTTCACCATTGTCTCTGCCAATCAAATGACTGTAACTAAAACTAAATTATCTTGATTGAGGCACCCATTTATAGGCAATAGATATTTTCTCACAGCTACGGAAGCCCACCTATAGCAGTTTATTTTCACAATAAATCTCTCGCCTAAAATTCAAGTTCTAAGTTATTTAACTCCTATAGCTGCCTACCTGAGTGGGCATCAGAGTGCATAAGAATAAAGTTACAATAAAAGAAACTAGGAAAACAAGACAAAATGAAATAAAAAATACCACTAGGATTTTGCTTCGAAGACTCCCAGTTCCGTGCCAGTCTGGGTTTCATAGTGTCAAGGAGAATTCTTGGAGACTGGTGAATTAATTAGAACCGCTGGACTATTGAGAAGTTGGAATGTTGCAGGTGCTGACGCTAGTTATGTTATCTTGGGCTAGCTTTAGCCCTCTGAATAGCCATTCATTCTTCACCTCTATGTCAGAACTAACATCCTGTGCCTAATAGATAGAACCTTCTGGAACCTATGAACTTAGCAGACTACCAGTTTCCACCAACCCAAAAACTAAAAATGTCATCAGATAGCATCCAAGTCCTATAGGAGAGCTTCCCCCATCTTCTGTAACAGTCTCTGGGATGTTTTCATCAATCTATTTGAATAATGTCTTGATTTTTTTTTTACTTTCATTGTTCTGTTACTATAAAAACTTAGGGAAACTGTATCCACATTGGGACATGGAATTTAGGGTAATCTAAATCTGTGTTCTTGGGCCGTTGTCACTCAAATTTGACCCTAGGATTAACTATTTGTTATGCTCTTTGAGGTGAAAGGTATGGTTTTCGTGTGTGTGTGTGTGTGTGTGTGTGTGTGAATAATAGTGAAAAAAGAAAGGAAAACCAAAAGAATAGTAGGAGCTATAAGAAAAATGAGTCAGAAAATCAAACTTGATCTTAACAGGCTGAGACTTTTATTGAAACAGTGAGGGCCCCAAACTCCCCTAGGGATGAAGGCTGAGCACACTATTTAGGGGGGCTAGATGACAGGTACAGACACACACACAATCACAATACACACAATCACACACACACACACACACACACACACACACATCCTGGTAGCTACCAAGAACTTACAGGTATTTTTTGTGGTTTGACTAGAAGCAGGGTAGGTTGTTTGTGATACTCAAGCATATTGTTTCTGCAGATAGAGCAGAAGGTCAGGCTGAGACTAAGCCATTCTTTATGGCTAGTGGCTATCCTGAATCAAGTCCTCATGACTTGAGTGACTTGAAGCTATTACCCAACAGATGTCAGAATAGTCACTCTAACTAATGGACGTCATTCCTCCCTCCAAGAACACTATTCGGCATCGAGAGAATTCTAAGGGGAATGAGGTAGTTTTAATGCAATTAAACCCCTCCAAATCTGTAGGGAGTGACACTATTAGAAGGTGCGGCTTTGTTGAAGTAGGTGTGGCCTTGTTGTAGAAAGTGTGTCACTGTGGGAGCAGGCATTAAAGTCTCGTATATGCTCAAGTCAGGTCCAGTATCTCAGTTCATTTCCTGTTGCCTGTGGATCAAGATGTAGAACTCTCAGCTCCTTCTTCAGCACCATGTCTGCCTGTATACCATGTCTGACCATGATGATAATGGACTGAACCTCTGAAACTGTAAGCAAATCACCACAATTAAATGTTTTCCTTTATAAGAGTTATTGTGGTCATCGTGTCTCTTCACAGCAATAGAAACCCTAGCTAAGACCAAGAAGAAAATGACTTGGTATATAACTGACTGGTTAGGTGCTTGCCTGGTATAAGGCCCTAGGTTTAATCCCTGGTACTAGGAGAGAAAAAGGGAGAGCAAAGAACTCCCTCAAAGACAGGAGGCAGAGCTAGACATGGTGCCCAACATCTGTTGTCTCAGCACTTGAGATCAGAGGCAGAAAGATCAGGTGGTGCAGGAGAATTGTCTGTATTCTGTCAATCATGTTTTAAATAAATGCTGATTGGCCAGGCAGGAAGTATAGGTGGGTCAACCAGACAGGAAGTAGAGGCCGGGTGATGAGAACAGGAGAATGCTGCAAAGAAACTCCCATTCCTCTCATTCCAGCCCAGACCACCGAGAAGCAAGATGTAACCTGCCCGGCTGAAAGGTACTGAGCCATGTGGCTAACATAGATAAGAAGAATGGGTTAATATAAGCTACAAGAGCTAATAAGTAGCCTGAGCTAATAGGCCAATCAGTTTTATAATTTATGGAGATTTCTGTGTGATTTTCTTTGGGGCTTGTCAGCTGTGGGGTATTGGGCTGGTCAGAAACCCCAAAAAGCAGGTTCCTCAATGTTACAATCAGGAGTTTAAGGCAAGACTGGTTACACACTGAATTATTGAGACAGAGTTTCAAAAGAAAATAAACGAAACAAACAAAACTGAGGAAGGGCTTAGGGCTATGGTATCCAGGGAGCCACTTAAAGAAACAAGCAGAATGTCAGAGGACTTGGAGGAAGCCAACCACAGTCAGGCCAAAGGCATAGTCCTTGTAGACCTTCCACTTTCCCAAGGCACACCCCGGGTATAATTTACAGTGCTCAGGATGTGCACCAAAGCCTCCCAGCAGCTCGCAGTTGCTCACACATTTTGATGCTTGGCATGGAAGCAGTACAGTAAGTTCCTACGAGACAGCTACTTCTGCTCTGGGGTGCACCTGGGCTTCAGGCGTAACTACCTTCTCTGCAGTTTAGTCTCTCTTAAAGATTTTATTCAACCCAGAATTCAACACAACTGCAGGCTTAAAACAGCAACTCACCCCTGTGCAGTCAACAGGAAGGAAACAGGAAACAGACGAGCATAAAATGAAGGGCTGCCAGGTCCTGCTTTTAGTTACTTTATAAGCCAAGGTGACATGCCCAGGTCTTTTTTTTTTTTTTCCAAAAGCAGCTTCTAAGTGTGAATGCTCATTTTACCTTGCATTGAACATACTAGATATTGTACCACCCTGGTCTGCCTTCCCCAAGAATCCTGTTGAGTTGGTCTAACAAAATTCCCCTTTGGAGGGGCCAGCAAGTTGGTTCAGTGGGTAAAGGTGCTTGCCACTAAGCCCAATGACCTAAGTTCAAGTCTCAGAACCCACATAGTGGAAGGAGAGAACTTATGTGGATGTAAGAAATAACTCTCAGTTTAACAAGGCCTGCCACTTTGTTAAAAACAAGTCTCTCTTACTTCTGCTGTTGGGCAGCATACTCCACGCTGTCCTGCTTGTTAGGAACTGTCCACATTTTAGAACCCAGGTCTTCCCTGCCTTCCTGCCCATATTCCAGAACCAGGCTCTTCCTGCCTTCAATGAGTCAGTGCCAACGCATGTCAATACTAAAGGCCAATGCGGCAGGTTCCCATTGTCACCACTGTGGCATATGTTCATGCTATGTATCTGACACCCTATAAAGTCTGGGCCATCACAGTTTACACACACATTCTCTCTCTCCTCTCTCAGTTTCTCCCCACCCCAGAGGCAGTCTTTCGCACCCCCGCCCCCGTCCCATGCCCAAATTTCTTGCATGAGGTCTGTTGCATGTGTGATCTTTGCAGAATTTCTTTCCAATCGCTACAAAACCCTTATCCTGGTAGCTTGGCTGAGAAGGGGATTCTCTGGTCTCTGCCTCCCATTTCAGCTTAGGAGTGCTTTGTTTGTTTGTTTCAGACTTATGCAGTTAGCAGTTTTACCCACTGAGCCATCTCCCCAGCCCTACAACATAGATTTCAAGCCCAGGGGTTGGGGGGGTGGTGGTGCTGAGTAGGGCAAGACACACTCAAGCATAATATAGGCTTCTCAAAGGAGAGCCTATGTCTTACTGTCTTTACAATGGCTTTGTGTTTGATCCTGTGGCTTTCTAAGCTACACAGCTCGGAGAGAAAGAGAGTAATTTACAGCAAAGTTTAAAGGTGAAAGAATTTCCTTTTGTAAACAAAGCTGTAAGGTGGATTTACGAAGGTTTTGTCCTGATTTAGGAAAGAGAGGCCAGTGCTAAAAACTGAAAGTTATAGATCATTTTGGCCTGAAGAAAGTACAGTTTATTTATTGTCTTTGACATCTCAGTTTGTGGTGTTGTTAGGAAAGCATCCATGGTCTCTGCAGGCAGTCTTGGTTTTATCAGTGGTGTCTGAAGTTCCCTGTAACTTTTTTCTCTCTCATGCATCCCTTCCCATAGTCCTTCATTTTATGTCTGTCTATCCTGCTTTAGAATCATGACATTTGCAGGAAAATGGAGGTGAACAGTGATCATCATGTTAAGCAAGATAAACCAGGTCCAGAAAGACAAATGGCTCATCTTCTCTGTCCTAGTGAGACATGAGGAGTTAGACAGACTCCCTGACAGGCAGACATGGACAGGAGCCATGGCTATGTAAGAAAGGTGGCAAATCTCCAGGACAGCTGGCTTCTTCCTCAACCTCCTAACCTGAGACAAAAGGCCTCTTGCTTCCCACCATCTGGTCCTCTGCTGATGGACTACCTCAATCATGTCATACTACATTTCCTTCAAACTGGCCAACCCTAAAGTAAGGGAGGAAAACTCTTCAGAGGCATTACACCCCCAGCTCTCCAGAAGAAACTAAATTTTGCAGCTTCCCAAGTATCCTCTGCGTTGCTGAGGGTCTCTTTCTCTGTGTGTCTCCCGCATGTGTGCATTTTCTCAGCCCCGATAAATGCCTTTCTTTAACTGCTGGTTCTGTCTTCAGTGCTTGGGAGTTCTCTGCTGCTACATGTCACACTTCCCTTTTTTCCTGCCTTTTAAATTCATTAACTGGCAGAGAAAACAAACATAGTCAAGACCCCTGGACTGGATCAATATGTAGAACCAAGATTTAAAGATGTGTGTGTGCGTGCGTGCGTGCGTGTGTGTGTGTGTCTTTGAGAGAGAGACTTTATTCCTAATATTTCTGCTGTGTACTTTTCCATTGTGCGTGTGCGTGTGTGTGTCTTTGAGAGAGAGAGACTTTATTCCTGCTATTTCTGCAGTGTACTTTTCCATTGCTGCATCCCCTGCCGCTATCCTTGGTTATAAACCCTCAGTTGCTTTTGTAAGTGTCAGAGTTGATTATCGTCTCTACTGTTCTACAAGACAGCATGGTGGGGATTCCTGTAGTTACTGTGATAGCCTCCTGATCCACTTAGATCCTGCCTTACTATTCTAACTCAACATTTTTCAGATTTTCATGTGCTTGTATACCACATGTGTACATACGTGTGTATAATGCTTGTATTGCCCGGGCACACATGTATGTGGGTGTGCATGCATGTGGAAGTCACCTGGCATTTATGTGGGTTCTGGGCATCTGAACTCCTTACCAAGAGAAGGGTGACGTCAGGAATCATCTTCATTTGTTCTACGGCTTTATTCAAAGAGGCAGGGTTTCTCTATGGAAACCAAAGCTTAGTGATATGGCTAGTCTTGCTAGCCAGCTTACTCTGGGGATCCCTGTACCCACGTTCCCAGACTGGAATTGCAGGTGAACCACCGTACCAATCTGGCACCTACAGGTGTTCTAGGGAATCTGAACTCCAGTACTCATGTTTGTACACAACCCATAAGCCATCTCTCCAGCCCATCCCCTTGCCTTCTTTTCTCTTTGCCTTCCCTTTTTTTTTTTTGGTTTTTTTGAGACAGGGTTTTTCTGTGGTTTTGGAGCCTGTCCTGGAACTAGCTCTTGTAGACCAGGCTGGCCTTACTTTTCTTTAACAATTGTCACCGAAAGCTTTCTTCTCCTTAACGATTCATGTTTCCTTTAAACAGTGTCTAAAGCTGGGCTCTTCAAAGACTAGCAACCCGTGGCTGTAATTCAGCTTGGTGTGTGTGTGTGTGGGGGTGTCTTAATTGGGTTTGTTTTTCTCAGCCAGTTAAAGAATTAAAAGGCAGGAAAAATATCCAGCTCGAAAGGCACAAGCCAGAGTAGGCAGAATCAGGAGTTTAATATGGTCGCTAGAAAACTCGTACTGGGCTGATGAGGCAGTTTCAACTGGTAAAAGTGCTTGTTACATGAGCCTGGCGACCTGCTTGATCCCCAGAACCCATGGTGGAAAAAGTTGGCCTCTGACTTCCGCGTGTGTACAAGTGACACACGAGTGCCCCCGTCCATACCATATGCGTACATAAAGGTTATTAATAAAAATCTTTTTAAAACAAACTTTCTAGTAACATATGTGAGCCAGGTTATTTGGGGGGAAGGGGTGGGATCACACCTGTAATCCCAGCCTTTTCTGATGGTTTGGTTTTTGAGACAAAGTCTTCCGTAGTTGAGGCTGGCCTTTAACTTGATGAGCAGCCAAGGATGACCTTGAGTTCCTCAAGCTTCTGCGTCTCCTCCCAAATGCTTGGATTACACGTGTGATGTGTGTGTCACCACACCTACTTCAGGAATAAAGACCTTTTGGCTGGGGGGGGCGGGTGTTGGAGAAAGGCTGAGGTTAAAAGCACATACTGCTCTTACGGAAGTAGTTCAGTTCCCTGCGCTCACACTTGGCAGCTCACAAGCCCCTGTAACTCCAGTTCCAGATGATCCAGTGCCCTCTTCTGACCCCACAGGTACTCACATACATATCACACACAAATTAATTAATCTTTTTTAAAAAAACAAAAGACTACTTCCAGCCATCTTGCAGAATCAGAACTGAAACAATGCGTGATCAGAACACACCTTGACCAGGACTACTGAAGCCTCCTGTTCCTGCCTTTCATCCCCAATGCTTTCTCTACTAAACCCAAAACTCATGGCAAGACCCTTGAAGCCAGACTTGGAGGTCACTGCATGCTTTTATCTCTTCCCATGGAAATGACTTGGGGTCAATGGAAGAAATCTCGTTTCTTTGCTCCTCATTTCTTTGGCCACTGGTCTGTTTAGCCAGTGTACTGAGAGACCAGCTTTTGCTCTTAAAACTCCTGTAACAACTTCTTTCAAGATCCTTCAAATCTGGGCAGCAATATTTGAGGTGGGACCACTGACTTTCAGGAGTATCCTTGGGAAGAGTCTGGGATACCAGCCAATAATTAGCCTTGCCAGCACTCACCATCCAAAGATGCATCTGTTCTCCTCCTATTCACCCCTCAGGATCCAGCTAACTACTTCATTAATGCCTTCCCTGGTTGGACCATGTTTTCTACATTCTCTTTAGCTGACTGCATGAATTCAGAGTCAAGCCTATGACTGGCTATATTACTTATTATCCCTTATCCCATATACTTTTTTTCCTTCATGTTATTTTATCATTCTTTTTCTACTTAATAGAGAAAAACTCTTATCTAAGATTTTTTTAAAAAATGCTTCTTTAACCATGAAGCATCAAGAGAAAAGAAATCATCTTTGCACAATATTTCTCTGGAAGAATCCAGAGCAACTTGGTAATCTGAACTCTAGGGATGAGAGTAAACTCCCAAGTACAGAAGCTAAATTGAGACTTTCCTGGAATCTTTCAATCTCATATCATGGTTTTGTTTGTTTGTTTAAGAAACCATTCTCACTATGTAAAGTTTTTTTTTTCGAGATTAGATTCCATTTTAGAATTTTCAAAAGCCTTTTCTTGCTTTATACCTAATCAGCAATTGACAAGCTTTTCCTGCAAGGGACCCAGTGGCAAATATTTTATGCTTTTGGTCTCAACAACTATTCAGCCCTCCTTTCATATGAAGAAAGTTGCCATGGGCAAGCTGGGTGTGGCTAACAGCCAAGAAAACTACGAAACTGTACCAAATATGTCCTAAAGTATCAGATGTTCTTTAATTTTCCTGTCTTCTCTCCCTCTCTCCCTCACATTCACTCTGATTTCACGGGAATAGAACTCAGAGCCTCTCATATGCTAGGAAAGTGCTTAGCCACTGGGCCACATCTCCAGGCCTACTTTTTTATTTCTTTTGCTTCCTTCCTTCCTCCCTCCCTCCCTCCCTCCCTTCCTTCCTTCCTTCTTTCTTTCTTGGTTACTTGTTTTGGGTTTTTGATACTGTGTCATGGACCTGTGAGATGACTTAGAAGGAAAAGGCCCTTGCCTAACAACCTGAATTTGATCCTTAGAATCCACAGTAAAGGTTGACCTCCGTATTTGTTATGGCAGGTGTGCCTGTACTCACACATGCATCATGCATGCACCTGCACACATACACATACATGCAAATACAATAATAAAAAAGTTTTCTAAATTACAACAATAAAGAGAGTCAGAGCATCATATAGCCCAGGCTGGCCTCCCACCTGCTATATAGGTGAAACTGGCCTTGAACTCCAGATACTCCTGCCTGTACCTCCCACGTTCTAGAATTACAGGCATAGAGACCAGACTGATTCTCCTATCTCCCTCCCTTGTTAGAAATGTGTATGGGTGTTTCACCTGTATGTATATCTGTGTACCAAATGTCTGCCTAATGCCCAAAGAGGCCAGAAAAGGACATCAGATTCCCTGGAACTAGAGTTACAGATGGTTGTCAGTCATCGTGTAGGTGACATCAGTGCACTTAACCATTGAGCAATCTCTCCAGACCCTGCTTCCCCATTCTTCAACAGAATAAAACAAATCTCAACTCAAGAGGTATGCTTAGGAGGGCTGGGAAAAGGAAAGTTAAGGCTAAGTGTGGTTCAGTAGTAGAGCACCCACCTAGCATGCTTAAGGCTCTGGGTTCAGTTTCCAACACCACAAAAAGAAAAGAAAGAAATAGAGAACAGAGGGAGAATATGGAATCCTTTATTCACTCAGAAAAGCAAAGTATTCTGAAAGTGGGAGAAAAATCTGTGGGTGATAGCTCACACTTCTAATGCCAGCAATTTGAGAAGTAGGGTTCAGTGCAGTTCAAGGGAAGAGTAAGACCATGACTAGAACAAACAAAAAGGCCAAAACAAAAAGTAAAAACCAAATGACTATTTAAGGTCATGAAAGCAATAATGTCTTCCTCTCTTTTGTGTATAAATCAGCAAAGCCAGCAAAGAAGTTCCTTCTAAATAGAAAATTCCTTGCATTTTCTTTCATCTCTAGGCCTCAAAACAGTATACACTGCAAATTAACTAAACATATTGCTCTCTCAAACCATTAAATTCTCTGCAAAAGCAACCATCAAGACAAGGGGTCTCATCACGTTGGCCTGTACTGAGGTATCTCTAACTCAGAGAAGCCCTTCGGGACAGTGATGCAGCCTAGATAGATCAGCTTTCTGGACCACTGGCTCCAACCTCCAGGTTCTTAGACTTTATCTTATGCTACAAAATGTTGTACCCAACATACTAATTAAAAGCAGTCTTTCCAGAGGAAACAAAACAACACAGAATGTCCATTTTCAAATGTTTCTGTTCCAAGAAAAAAAAGATAGACAATCTAACTGTTCAGGCTTAAAAACTAGTTGCAGCTGGCCATAGTGACTCATATCTGCAATCCCAGAATTTAAGAGGTGAGGGAGAAGGATAATCTTGAGTTTGAGATCATATTATAAAACACGGGATGTTCCAAAACAGCCTAACTACAGTGTAAGAAAGCCCCCTCCCCCCAAAAAAAACCCAGCTGGGGTTGGTAGCAAGCACCTATCATCCCAGCACTTGGGAGGCAGAAGCAGGTCTTCTGTGAGTTCTAGGCCAGGCAGCACTCCATAATGAGTCCTGTCTAAAATAACAACTGAATTCCAAAATTCCATCTGTCTTTTGTCATAAGAACTTCAGTCACGAACTTAACAGTGAGAAGGGAAAAAATATGTTTTCTCCCGTTCATGTCTCTGAGTCTCCCATCTCACTAGTGCACCGCCTATGACTCGCAGAAGCTCAGCCCTCGGGGAAGCACAAGTGAGTCCAGTGCTCTCATTTAAAATAATGCACAGAGTTGCTGAGGAATCCCATCAGGACGGGTGAGTGTGTGCTATCCAGGGGCAGCTGTCCCGGAAGAGAGCACAAACCCCCTCCCCCAGCTCCTTCTGCAGGGCTGTCTTTCTTTCGCACGACCCAGCACCCCCAGCACCCCTCCCCAACCCTGCCCTGCTGTATGCTAGGACCAGTGCTCAACTTTAGTTTTAAGCTCCTAAACTAAGGCGACCCACCCAGAGCGGTGAGTGCCTGCCTACCTGGCAGGCCTCAGGGTCCCCTGTAAGGGAGCCAGGCACCTTCAGCTCCGGCACCAGGCTTCCTGCGCGCTCCTGGATACCACCTCCCCCACCCCCCCCACTTGCTCCATTCATCCTGTTGGCCCTGGATCATTGGGCTACCAGCGGCCCTGTTTAGTTGCTGAGGAATCCCATCAGGACGGTTGCTGAGGAATCCCATCTGGACGGGAACGGTTCCTGCTTCTACACTGAAGAGATATACCCTGAGAGTCAATCACAGCAAAGACTGGACCAAGAGACCAGGCCTCTCCTGGCTCCATTTGAAGGAAGAGATGGGAAGGCGCCAATACAAGAATTCCTCCAACAATCTGAAAGGCAACATGACACCACCAGAAACCAGGGATCCCGAAATAAGAAGAATTGTACACCCTACTCCTGAAGAAATAGAAGAAATCGACTCAAAAGTGAACTATATGAAAATAATAGAGGACCTTATACAGGAGGTGAAAAACTGCCATAAACAATTAGAGATTACAAACAAAAAGGTAGAGGAAATGAATAAATCGCTCAAAGACACGCAAGAAAACCAAGAGAAACAAGAAAAAGCAATCAAACAGGTTAGGGAAGCGGTTCAAGACATGAAGAATGAAATGGAAGCAATGAAGAAAGCACAAACCGAGGGAAGAATGGAGATGGAAAATCTGGGTAAACGAACAGGAATGACAGAAACAAGTACTAACAACAGATTACAAGAGATAGAAGAGAGACTATCAGACACTGAAGATACCATAGAGAAAATAAACACACTGATCAAAGAAAACAGCAAAACCAACAAATTCTCATCACAAAACATTCAGGAAATTTGGGACACAATAAAAAGACCAAACCTAAGAATAATTGGAGTAGAAGAAGGAGAAGAAGTGCAGCTCAACGGTACAGAAAATATACTTAATAAAATTATAGAAGAAAACTTTCCCAACCTGAAGAAAGAGGTACCTATGAAGGTTCAAGAAGCATACAGAACACCAAATAGGCTGGATCAAAAAAAAAACATCCCCTCGCCATATAATAATCAAAACACAAAATATACAGAATAAAGAAAGAATATTAAGAGCCGCAAAGGAAAAAGGCCAAGTTACTTATAAAGGTAAACCTATCAGACTTACACCTGACTTCTCTATGGAAACCATGAAAGCCAGAAGGTCCTGGATAGATGTACTGCAAAAACTAAGAGATCATGGATGCAGGCCCAGACTACTATATCCAGCCAAGCTTTCGTTCACTATAAATGGAGAAAACAAAATTTTCCAGGATAAAAACAAATTCAAACAATACGTAGCCACAAATCCAGCCTTACAGAAAATTATAGAAGGAAAATCACTAACCAAGGAGTCCAACAATGCCCACAATAACTCAGTCATCTAGAGACCTTTCACCAGCGCAACTCAAAGAAGGGAAACACACAAACCCTACTACTAAAAAAGTGACTGGAGTTAACAACCACTGGTCATTAATATCACTTAATGTCAATGGGCTCAACTCACCTATAAAAAGGCACAGGCTAAGGGATTGGATACGAAAACAGGATCCAACGTTCTGCTGTCTACAAGAAACACACCTCAACCACAAAGACAGGCACCTACTCAGAGTAAAGGGCTGGGAAAAGGCTTATCAAGCAAATGGACCTAAGAAACAAGCAGGTGTGGCCATACTAATTTCTAACAAAGTTGACTTCAAACTTAAATCAATCAGAAGAGATGGAGAGGGACATTTTATACTCATAACAGGAACAATTTATCAGGATGCAGTCTCAATCCTGAATATCTATGCCCCGAATATAAAAGCGCCCACGTATGTAAAAGAAACATTACTAAAACTCAATGCAGCCATCAAACCACACACACTAATAGTAGGAGACTTCAACACTCCTCTCTCACCAATGGACAGGTCAATCAAACAGAAACCTAACAGAGAAATTAGAGAATTAATGGAGGTAATGAAGCAAATGGACTTAACAGACATCTATAGATTATTCCACCCGAAGAGGAAAGAATATACCTTCTTCTCTGCAGCTCATGGAACCTTCTCGAAAATTGACCACATACTCGGTAACAAAGCTAACTTACACAGTTACAAAAAAATATTAGTAACCACCTGTGTCTTATCAGATCACCATGGATTAAATTTAGAATTCAACAACAATGCTACCCCCAGAAAGCCTACAAACTCATGGAAACTGAACAGTCAACTACTGAACCATACCTGGATTAAGGAAGAAATAAAGAAAGAAATTAAAGTCTTCCTTGAATTCAATGAAAATAAAGAAACAACATACTCGAACTTATGGGACACTATGAAAGCAGTGCTAAGAGGAAAGTTCATCGCACTAAGTGCCCACTTAAAGAAAACAGAGAAAGCACATATTGAAGACTTAACAGCCCACCTGAAAGCTCTAGAAAAAAAAGAAGCAGACTCACCTAGGAGGAGTAGAAGATTGGAAATAATCAAACTGAGGGCTGAAATCAACAAAATAGAAACACAGAAAACAATCCAAAGAATCAATGAAACAAAAAGCTGGTTCCTGGAGAAAATCAACAAGATTGATAAACCCCTATCCAAACTAATCAAACGGCAGAGAGAGAATACGCAAATTAATAAGATCAGAAATGAAAAGGGGACATAACCACAGACACAGAGGAAATTCAGCGAATCATCAGATCATATTACAAAAGCCTGTATAACACAAAACTGGAAAATGTAAAAGAAATGGACACTTTTTTAGATAAATACCATATACCAAAGTTACACCAGGACCAGGTGAACAATCTAAACAGACCTGTTGGTCGCGAAGAATTAGAAGCTGTTATCAAAAACCTCCCTACCAAAAAAAGCCCAGGACCAGATGGTTTCAATGCGGAATTCTACCAGAACTTCCAAGAAGAGCTAATACCCATACTCCTTAATGTATTCCACAATATAGAAACAGAAGGGTCATTACCTAATTCCTTTTATGAAGATACAGTTACTCTGATACCAAAACCACACAAAGACTCAAACAGGAAAGAGAATTACAGGCCAATCTCACTCATGAACATCGACGCAAAAATCCTCAACAAAATACTGGCAAACCGAATCCAAGAACACATGAGGAAAATTATCCATTATGATCAAGTAGGCTTCATTCCTGAGATGCAGGGCTGGTTCAACATACGAAAATCTATCAATGTAATCCAGCATATAAATAAACTGAAAGAAAAAAACCATATGATCATCTCATTAGATGCTGAAAAAGCATTCGACAAAATTCAACATCCATTTATGTTAAAAGTCTTGGAGAGATTAGGGATACAAGGGTCATACCTAAATATAATAAAAGCTATATACAGCAAGCCGACAGCTAACATCAAATTAAACGGAGAGAAACTCAAAGCCATCCCGATAACTCAGGAACATGGCAAGGATGTCCACTCTCTCCATAGCTCTTCAATATAGTACTTGAAGTTCTAGCAATAGCAATAAGACAACATAATGGGATCAAGGGGATTCGAATTGGAAAGGAAGAAGTTAAACTTTCGTTATTCGCAGATGATATGATAGTGTACATAAGCGACCCCCAAAACTCCACCAAAGAACTTTTACAGCTGATAAAAACCTTTAGTAATGTGGCAGGATACAAGATCAACTCCAAAAAATCAGTCGCCCTCTTATACACAAAGGATAGGGAAGCAGAGAGGGAAATCAGAGAAGCTTCACCATTCACGATAGCCACAAACAGCATTAAATATCTTGGGGTAAATCTAACCAAGGAAGTGAAAGATCTATTTGACAAGAACTTTAAGGCATTGAAGAAAAAAATTGAAGAGGATACCAAAAAGTGGATGGACCTCCCTTGCTCTTGGATTGGGAGGATCAACATAGTAAAAATGACAATTCTACCAAAGGCAATTTATAGATTCAATGCAATCCCCATCAAGATCCCATCAAAATTCTTCACAGATCTGGATAGGACAACAATCAACTTTATATGGAAAAACAAAAAAACCCAGGATAGCCAAAACAATCCTATACAATAAAGGATTGTCTGGAGGCATTACCATCCCTGACTTCAAACTCTATTACGGAGCTACAGTGATGAAAACAGTGTGGTACTGGCATAAAAACAGAGAAGTCGACCAATGGAATCGTATAGAAGACCCGGATTTTAACCCACAAACCTATGAACACCTCATTTTTGATAAAGTATACAATGGAAGAAAGAAAGCATCTTCAACAAATGGTGCTGGCACAACTGGATGTCAACCTGTAGAAGAATGAAAATAGACCCTCATCTTTCACCGTGCACAAAACTCAAGTCCAAATGGATTAAAGACCTCAATATCAGCCCGAACACACTGAAAAGGATAGAAGAGAAAGTGGGAAATACCCTACAACAGATGGGCACAGGAGATCGCTTCCTATGTATAACCCCAGAAGCACAGACATTAAGAGCAACATTGAATAAATGGGACCTACTAAAACTGAGAAGCTTCTGTAAAGCAAAGGACACTGTCACTAAGACACAAAGGCAACCTACTGACTGGGAGAAGATCTTCACCAACCCCTCAACAGACAAAGGTCTGATCTCCAAAATATATAGAGAACTCAAGAAACTAGACTTTAAAATGCTAATTAACCCAATTAAAAAATGGGGCACTGATCTGAACAGAGAATTCTCAACAGAAGAAGTTCAAATGGCCAAAAGACACTTAAGGTCATGCTCAACTTCCTTAGCAATCAGGGAAATGCAAATCAAAACAACTTTGAGATATCATCTTACACCTGTCAGAATGGCTAAAGTCAAAAACACCAACGATAACCTTTGCTGGAGAGGTTGTGGAGGAAGGGGTACCCTCATCCATTGCTGGTGGGAATGCAATCTTGTGCAACCACTATGGAAGTCAGTGTTTCGGTTTCTTAGGAAATTCGGGATCAACCTACCCCTGGACCCAGCAATACCACTCTTGGGAATATACCCAAGAGATGTCCTATCATATGACAAAAGTGTTTATTCAACTATGTTCATAGCAGTATTATTTGTAATAGCCAGAACTTGGAAACAACCTAGATGCCCTTCAATGGAAGAATGGATCAAGAAAGTATGGAATATATACACGCTAGAGTACTACGCTGCGGTAAAAAAACAATGACTTCTCGAATTTTGCATGCAAATGGATGGAAATAGAAAACACTATCCTGAGTGAGGTATCCCAGACCCAAAAAGATGAACATGGGATGTACTGACTCATAATTGGTTTCTAACCATAAATAAGGGTCACGGAGTCTACAATAGGTGAATCTAAAGAAGCTAAGTAAGAAGGGGAACCCAAGGAAAAACATATAGTTATCCTCTTGGCTAAGGGAAGTAGACAAAATTGCCGGGGAGAAAATTGGGATCTTGGGGTGGGGTGGGTTGGGGGTAAGGGGAGATGGGGAGAGAAAAGTTAGAAGGGAAGGAGGTCGGGCCTTGGGAAAGCAGGAGGATTGGGATAAAGGAAGGTTGGACAGGGGAGCACGGAACCACAATTCTTAGTTAAGGGAACCACTTTAGGGTTGGCAAGAGACCTGACCCTAGAGGGGCTCCCAGGTGCCCAAGCTGAGGTCCCCAGTTAGTTCCTTGGGCAGTTGAGAATAGGGAACCTGAAATGACCCTATCCTTGAGCAATACTGACGAATATCTTGCATATCATCATAGAACCTTCATCTGGTGATGGATGGAGATAGAGACAGAGACCCACACTGGAGCACTGGACTGAGCTCCCAAAGTCCCAATGAGGAGCAGAAGGAGGGAGAACATGAGCAAAGAAGTAGGGACCACGAGGGATGCACCCACTCACTGAGACAGTGGAGCTGATCTATTGAGAGCTCACCAAGACCGGCTGGACTGTGACTGAAAAAGCATGGGATAAAACTGGACTCTCTGAACATGGCGAACTATGAGGGCTGATGAGACGCAAAGGACAATGGCACGGGGGTTTGATCCTACGCAATGTGATGGCTTTGTGGGAGCCCAGCCAGTTTGGATGTTCACCTTCCTAGATATGGATGGAGGTGGGAGGTCCTAGGTCTTACCACAGGGCAGAAAACCCTGACTGCTCTTTGGACTGGAGAGGGAGGGGGAAAGGAGTGGGGGGAGGGGGAGAAGGGTGGGAGGAGGGGGCGTAGGGGGGGAGGAGGGGGAGGGAAATGGGAGGCTGGGAGGAGGTGGAAACTTGTTTTTTTTTTCTCCTTTTCTCAATAAAAAAAAGACGTAACTTGAAATCTGTCTATTACACTTCAAAAGAAAAAAAAAGAAAAAAATAAAATAATGCACAGCTTTTTTTAAAAAAAAAACTCAACTAAATAGAAAATTCAAGTAAAAAGTATGCCGGTAAAAGTGGCCACTAAGATTGGAGATAACATTTTTTAAAGGGGTAGGGGTGGTTGGAGAGGTGACTCAGCACTTGCTGCTCCTGCAAAAGAATGGAGTTCAGTTCCCAGCACCCACATAAGGGAGCTCACTAGCACCTGGAACTTCACCTCCAGGGGATCTGATGCCTTCTTCTGTCTTCCACAGGTACTGCATAAATGTGGTGGGCATATAGACAATCAGATGGGCGCACGTGCATCTTTGAAAAGACCAGAACTGGAAGGCTATGGAGATGACTCAGTGGGTCTGCTGCACAAGCCTGAGGCTCTCAGTTTAGATAGCCCCGCACAGCAGGGTACAGAAGCATGTGTCAATAATCTCAGCACTGGGAAAGAGGCAGAGGTGGGCAAATCATGGGGGCGGGGGGGGGGGGTTTCCTGGCTGTTCAGTCTGCTAAAATGAAATGCTCCGTATTCAGTAGAAAACGGACTCAAAATAAAGTAGAGAATCATAGAGGAAGCTGTCTGGTATTGACCTCTGGTCTCCACATGAGCACTCACAGGTGAGTGTAGCTACACACGCATGTGCAAACACATATAAACCACACACAAACATACATGTGCACATGCACGAGCAAATGCAAGGGAAAATAGAAGTGGAAAAAACGGAACAAAACAAACACAAAACAAAAGTCTCTTTAGCTTTGATGGGGTCGAAACTTCAATAAAGTATAGGTTGACAGAAAGCAGATACAGTCACTCAAGCAGATTTGTAACCAGAGACTTAAGCTAGTGGCTGGATTCAGGGCTTCCAATAGCAAGGTCCAGACACTCCAAAGACAAGAAAGGAGTTTAATCAAAACGAGCACGTGCAGCTAATCCCTTTCCTTGGGAAGATGTAAACAAGGACTACCCTCTCTCCTAAGGTGCCAACTACAAACCCAGGCACGATTCTGTCAAAGTTCGCTCTGGGGAACGAATAAGTTTATTGGACTTCCTTACAGAGCATAGATGAGGGGTTACTTACAGGGAGGGGGTGTGGGCGTTCCTTCCCCTGAAGGCTGCATATGAAAAGTCTTTACCCAGCAGGGAGGAGTGCTTCTGCACAACCACACTGACAAAGGCTCTCCTAGGTTTCCTTGCCCTATATACTCTGCCCCCATATAAGAGGTGGTAGGTAACAGCTGGAGACTTGGGTATGGGTCTTCTGACCCTCCCCACTCCTCTGGGAGGATATGTAAACAGTCAACAAGCCCAGCTGGCTTGCCAGGGGGTATATCTGAACTGCCAAAGATGGGATGGCGTTTGCTTGGCTTAGAAGACACACAGCACACTGAGAAAACGTAATATAAGAAAGTCAGCCTATTTTCATGGCATTGACAATAGAGAGACAGGTCTGGGCAAGAGGCATAATTAAGAAGTCCTGTTCAGCTGGGCATAACGGCGCACACCTTTAATTCTAGCACTAGCGAGGCAGAGGCAGGAGGATCTCTGTGTTTAAGGTCAGTCTGATCTACAGGATGAGTTCCAGGATAGTTAGGGTATCTTAGTTTGGGTTTCTATTGCTGTGAAGAGTGACCATGGCAACTCTTAGAAAGAAAACATTTAATTGTGGTGGCTTGCTTACAGTTTCAGAGGTTCAGTTCATCATCATCAGGACGGGAGCATGGCAGTGTGCAGGCAGATATGGTACTGCCTACATCTTGACATAGCTTGAGCAAAAGAGACCTCAAAGCCCACCCACACAGTGACATAGGTCCTCTAACAAGGCCACACCTCCTAATAATGCCACTCCCTTTGGGGCCCATTTTCTTTCAAACCACCACAAAGGGCTACACAGTGAGACCTTATCTTGAAAACAAAACAAAACAAACAAAACCAACAACAAAAACAAAAAAGAAGTCTCGTTGATCATCTTCTCAATTCTGGTCCTTAGTACTCAGACCAGTTCCCATTAGATAACTACTCTTGTGTTGGGGAGATATCATGGAGAGAGCTGTGAGGCTTTGTTGTTTCTAAAATCTAAGGTGGACTGCAGGTTTAAGACACTGAGTAGAGACTTGGAGCTCCCTTGGGTATAATGGGGAGGGGTGGCATCTGACAAGAAAATGCCTGTCTTATCTTTGTATTTTCATCCCAGAAGGGCGGTAAGATTGGTGTTTTTCATTCAATACAGTGGCTGCACCTTAAGTCATTGCTGTCCCAGCTCGCAATTGCAGCTCCGCAGCTCCCAACAGCGCTCCCAACAGCGGTTCAGTCACACTGGCTGCAGCCAGGTGGGAATTCTATTCCCTCAGGCACGGATCTATCACTGCCACTAAAGGGAACTTCATCTAAATCTCTCTCCTACAGAACTCAGGATTCAAATGTTGAGATGAAACCCTCCTGGGTCAGAGAGACTGAATAGCAAAAAGCTAGCCTTCTCTCCTTGTTCGTGTTTCCCTCAAAAAGGGGCATCCTCCTTCTCAGCCCCCACTAAAGACCCTAGATACACTTAGGTCCTCCATCCCACTTCCTGTCAGCTAGTTGCTAACTCAACCTCCTGACCCCAGGTTAATCCAACAAATGTAACACGTCTTTGCATCTTTAACAAAAGTAGCACAAACAAATGTAACACACCTTTACACGGTTAAAATAATATTCCACAACATAAGACAGGTCAGGTACCACCCTTTGGTACTATGTGCTAAAGATAAGTGCAAAAGGAAGGTAGGGATGCCAAGTTTTCAGTTCTGCTTTCAGTTATATGTGGGCCCAAGTGAGGAGTCGGAGCATTTTAACAAAAGTATCTTCTAGATACTCCTTGTATAACCTTGGTAGATTTCAGAAAAGAGCAGCCGCTTGGAAAAGGAGTGGACACAAGTGAGCCTTCAGCAATTGTAACATGGAGGGGGCCAGGCTGCTTGTTTGTTGTTGTTTTTGTCCTCCCACCAGGTACCCCACAACTGTTTAGCCCCAAAGAAAATCACACATAGGTCTCTATAAGTTATAAAGCTGATTTGCCCATTAGCTCTAGCCTCTCACTGGCTAACTCTCACATCTTGATTAACCCATTTTTCTGATCTATGTTAGCCATGTGGCTCAGTACCTTTTTTCAGTGGGGCAGATCACATCCTGCTGCTTTGGTGGTCTGGGCAGGAGTGGGAAGAATCAACTTCCTCCTTCCCAGAATTCTCCTGTTTTCATTGCATCATTTCTACTTCCTGTCTGGTTTTTCCGCCTATACTTCCTGCCTGGCCAATCAGCATTTATTTAAAACATGATTGACAGAATACAGACAATTCTCCTGCACTAAGCAATGAACTTTATCAGGAGAAAGGACCTCATATCATCAGGTTTGACAGCAGGTGCCTTTACCCACTACGCCATCTTGATGGTCCTAGAGATTATTAATTGCCAGATTTAGAAAGATACGCATCACATTTTCCTTTATTTTTGAATCCTATATTTTATATAGACACATAAAGCCATGTATACTTATACGACACAAAAGTAGAAGGGAAACTGTAAGGAACTAATGGGAGGGCAAAGAAAGGAAACGTTAGGAAAGAATCAGCCCAGTGTCACACAAAGGACCACATGAACAAAGTGAAAGTTGGCAAGACAATTCTTTTTGAAGAAAGGGTGTGCCAGAATACACAGCAACCTAACAAGCACACTTGGCCAAGATGTTTTTTATCTTTTATCCCTAACTTAGGTGGTGAGTGAGTCTCATACCATTGGTGGAAGCTTGGCTTCACAATCTGATGTAACTGGCCAACGGATGCAATGGGAAAGGGGGAGGATCTGGAAATATGTATTCCGGTAGGACTGTCTTTGATAGAAAGAACAACAACAATTTTTTACAGGGAAGACAAAAGGGGTGGAGGTGGGAATATGGTTAAAATACATGAACCCCAGTACTGTGTACCTTGATTATATGTTAATAAAAAGTGACTTGTTGAGTGAACAATTTAGAGCAACTTTCTAAGTGTTCCTACCTGGGTTTTCAGTTTATGTCAATTTCACACAAACTAAGACACTAGAGAAGAACTCAACTGAGGAATTTCTTCCATCAGACTGGCCTGTGGGTATGTCTGTAGGGCATTTTCTTGTTAATTGATTGATGTAAGAGGGCCCACCCCACTGGGGGTGGTGTCAACCTTGGGCAGGTGGTACTGGTTTGTATAAACAAGCTGAGCAAGCCTTGAAAAGCAAGTCAGTAAGCAGCGTTCCTCCAGTAATCTCTGCTTCAATTCCTGCGTCCAGGTTCCTGCCTTGGCTTCTGTGGTTGGTTGAAAGAAAATAGCCTCCTTAGAGAGTGGCATATTAGGAGGTGTGGCTTTATTGGAGTTAAGTGTAACCTTGTTGGAGAAAATGTGTCAAACTGGGCGTGGGTTTTCAGGTCTCATACATGCTCAAGCCACACCCAGTGTCTCAGTTCACTTCCTGTTTCCTTTGATCAAGATTATTAACTCTCAGCTCCTTCTCCAGCACCATGTGTGCCTGGATGCTAGCATGTCCCACCATGATGATAAAGGGCTAAACCTTTGAACTCTAAGCCACCCAATTAAATGTTTTCCTTTATAAGAGTTGTTGTGGTCATGGAGTTGCTTCACAGCAATAAAACCCTAACTAAAACAAGGGTGCACTGGATTCCCCCAGACCGTGATAGCTCCTATCAATGCTCTTGATGGTCAAGACACAAGCATAACCTCAGTGATGGACCATAACCTGTAAGCCAAATAAATAAACCCTTTCCTCCCAAAGTTGTTTTTGATCAGTGTTTTATCACAATGAAAGGAGGCAAACTAGGACAATGACACTTAATCACTCGGGTATTTGTTCTGTTCTTTGCTAGATTCCAAGTTCATTAACCAAGTTCATTCCAAGTTCATGCACGTGCAACACACACACACATGGCAACAACCAAGGGTTGTTTCTTAAGTGTCCTTTCTCTGTTCCTACTGCCACATTAGCCACAGCAAAAGCACTCGGTTGTTAAGTGACTTGAGAAATCAGGATCATTAAAATTGAAAATATCCATTTAAGCCAGCCTACCCTTTTGTGATGCTAAAGTATCCCCTTTGTGAGTACATTCTTCTCTCTCAGCTAGACCAATTGCCGCTTTTAACCTGGGCTTTTCGTTCAGAGCCTCTAGTAATCTTATTGCTATAATTTTCACAAGAGGAACACTAAAGCAATTTAATATTATTTTTTTAACCACAAAGATTTGTTTCCATTTTGCATGTATTGGGTAGCTAAGATTTCTGTAGCATCTTATAAAATAATAATATGGCACCTTACAGCATTAAAAACAAAATGCTTAAAAGGCAAAAAAGAAGAACCACCAAAAAAGTAAGAGGTTAAAATATTTAAATTAGTATGTGAGGAGTTGGAGAAATGCCTAAGCAGTTAAAGAACACTTGCTGTGATGAACCAGCCTGCCTCCATCTTAGGCTTAAAAGCCATCTTACAGTAAAGTTCATTCCTGTTTATGATTAAACCTCTGTTTCTCAAGAACTGGGCTATGCCCCACCTGTAACCTTAACTACAAATGGTTCTGTACTGCCTGTTCCAGGAATGGCAACTATGCCTTTGCTTCCAAAAGTTAATAACTATCTTGCAACCCTACCTGTATTTCAAATGAGTTGTTATAACTACCTTGTTATGGCTACCTGTTGTTATGACTACCTTGTTATGCCCACCTTGCAACGATGTCTTTTATTCAGCAGTTCATTAGGACTAACTTGTTATACTTATGTTCTGCTCATTAATTTTTCCTCACCAAGTCCCCCATTTAGAAACTCCCTACCCCAAAAGCTATAAAAACCTTGTCTTCCTGATGCCCAAGGAATCCTGTCTTAAGGTGAGGCAGACTATGTACACAAATAAAAAAAGGCTTGCTTTAATTAACTGCTTACTTTAATTAATTTGGTCATGATCATTTAGGCCAGTGGTCTTCCTCATCATATTTGGATTAACAGTTGCTCTTACAGAGGACTTGGATTCAGATCCCAGCATCTGCATGGTGGGTCTTGAACACCCAGGCAACCGAATGCACATGGTACACATACATACATACATGCAGGCATAACACTTGCACAAATAAAATAAAAATAAAGTCTAAGCTAAAATTTAAAAATAAAAATTAGCATATGAATGCTTTAATATGAACAACTAAGCTATCTGAAATTCCCAGAGAAAATCACACCTATAATGAACATTCCACAAGGCTGAACTTCAATAGTTGTGAAGAAATTGGAAGGTGGCAGGTCAACGGCCAAATTATCTTGGGGTATTTTAGACCTCTAAATAGTCACACATTGCCTACCTCTGTGTGTGATCTAACATCCTTGTGACTGTTAGGCAAATCCACTTGGAATATACAAGCATAACCTTAGTTTCTACTAATTTAAAAGCCAAGAATGTCATCAGGCCTATAGCGGATGTTTCCCTGCTTTTCTGAAAACTGCCTACCTGACGTTTTCACCCATGCATTAGAAAAGCGCCTTATTTTCTTTGTTCTGTTACTATAAAAAGCTTGTGAAAGTTACTACATTGTAACATGGAATTTTGGGTAACTTAAATTTGTGTTATTGGGCCATGGTCACCCATACTTGGCTCCTGAATAAATTATGTTTTCTCCTTTGAAGCACAAACTGTGTTTTTATACATTTACAAGCACTCAGGCCATGAATAGGGCAGGTAAGGGAAGTACAAGTCTAGACTATTAGTTTACTTATACTTATTTTTATTTATGTGGTATTTATGTGGTATTTGTGAGTGTGAATATATATATATATATATATATTTATATATGTCACATGGATGCAGGTGCCCACAGATGCCAAAAGAGGGTAACTGGATCCCCTAGAGATATTACAGGCCTTTGCAAGTTGTTCAGTGTAGATGCTGGGAACTGAACTTGGGTCATCAGAAAGAGGAACAAGCACTCTTAACCACTCAGCCATCTCTGCAGTGCTACAAATTCTGTTTTAAAAGTAAACTTGTTACTTTGTTCACTGTGTTTTTTAAGTTAATTTTGAATTAAAATATAACGCATTAGGGGGCTGGGGAGATGGCTCAGGAATTTAGACCACTTGTTGCTCTTGCAGAGGACTGAGACTGGAGTCCCAACATGGACATAATGGCTCATAACAATCTGTAACTTTAGTTCCAGAGAATCTCATGCCTTCTTTTAATCTCAGTGGGTACCAGGTACATGTGTGGTACACATACATACAAACAGGCAAAACACTCATACACATAAACTTTAATCTAAAAAATGTTGAAATAAAGTTTAAAATAGCATATACCACAGCACTCCTACTCCTAGGTGCATACTCATAACCAAAAGCAAATTCACAACGAATATTTCCACATGATGATTTGTGGGAGCACTATTCACAACAGGTCGAAGGTCCATCGACAATGAATAAACTGTGGTGAACATATACAACAGAATTTTATTGAGCTATAAGGAGGAATGCGACCATTTGGGTAAGCCTTGACAAGATTAAGGTCAGTAAAAGAAACCAGATACAAAAAGTCACACGCGCCATACGGTTTCACTTGTATGAACTACTAGAGTAATAAAATCTATACAAAATGACTGGTAGCTGCTGAAGGGCTAAAGACAACAATCAAAACAAAGCTTCAGGTGGGCTGAGAAACTCTAGGCTGAAAAGCTGACTAAACTGGCAAGGCATAAGGGTCGTTAGGACCCAGGACTTTTCTGATAGGAGGATGAGCATACCAACCTGCTATCTACCACTTGAGACTTCAGGGAACTGATCTTCAGATGGAATCTTCCATCCCCAAAGTCCTCTTTTCTGTACCACATGCACACACAGTCCAAGGAAAGACCGATGTCTTTCAGCTGTTCTGGTTAAAGAATAATTCTTCTTGTGTAGATGTTGGTCTGCACTTTCTTCTATTCCCACGTTGCCTTAATCAATCTGGATCTAACCGTTGCTAGGGAATGAGGAGTTACTACTAACAAGAACAAGGGTTAATTATGGAATCGCTATATTAAACCGAGAGCTGTACAGGATCAGTGAATGCCGCTGTACCATCCACTTTCAAACAGTTCTTTTTGCTATAAAAATGCTAGCCAAGCATGTTTGTGCACACCTTTAAGCCCAGCACTTGAATGGCAAAGGCAGTTGTGAGTTTGAGACCAGCCTGGTCTACAGAGTGAGTTTCAGGACAGCCAGGACTATGGAGACAAACCTTGTCTCAAAAAAAATTGCTGATGTTGAGCAGGGCATAGTATCTCATACCTAAAATCCTAACACTTGGGAGGCTGAAGCCAGAGGATCACAGTGAGTTCAAGACTACAATAAGCTACACAGTGCTATCTCAAAAAGAAAAAGACAATAGTCACAAAAAAACTGAAACAACAAAAAGACATGAGAATAAGACGCGGGCTTGTGGAGAAGAAGGCTTTCACTAAGAATGCGAGGGGAGAGGGTGTTAAAGGGTGAAAATGACCAAATTTCATTCTATACATGTATGAGGTTGTCAAAAGAATAATAAAAATTACTTTTAATTAGAAACAAAAGGATTATTAAATTTTAAAATTAAAAAAAATGGTGTGTGTGTGTGTGATGCAGGGGTCAGAAGACAACTGTGGAAGTTGATTTGCTCTTTCCACTATGTGGGCTGAAGAGAAGGAATTCGACCCAGCTCAACCCGATTCCCGAGTTTTCAAATCTCTTTTCTTTACATTTTGTATTTGAGAAAACAGGCTTACTTACAACTCCATGTCTTGCACCTTCTAAATTTCACTTTTTAAAAATTTTATTTTTATTTTATATGCATTGGTGTTTTTCCTGCATGTATATTTGTGAGAGGGTGTCAAATCTTGGAATTACAGGCAGTTGTGAGATGCCTGTGGGTGCTGGGAATTGAACCCAGATCCTCTGGAAGAACAGCAAGCATTCTTAACTACTAAGAATAAGCCATCTTTCACTTTTAACTGAAAATAAACAAAATGAGAAACTGAAGTCATCTTAACGCCCACATTAACATATACTTCATATCCAGGTAAAAGAATAACTCATTTTTAAACCCAAAATTGGTTATAGCACATGTCTGCCACCTTCCCCACACAATATTGGGAAGGCAAAGCTCCCCTGGTTCTTGCTTACCACTTTGACCTAACTATGTTCCGGACAAAACACAGAAACACTTTCTGCCCCCAGAATTGCTGCTGAATGACATTTAATTAAGTACAGAAACGTGTGAGTGCCACAGGCTGCCTCTAGGGGGAAAAGAAAAGAATCCCTTTGGTTCTCTTTCATGAAGTAAACATTTTCCAATTCCCTTTGAATCTTCATAGCCCGTATCTAGGGAACAGGGTGGTGGTTTCTTCAGATAATTCTTTCATCTTAAGTATAATTACTTCAGAGGCTTTAAAAAGAAAAGGAAAGTATTAGTTACATCAAAAAGTAATAATAAGCACCTTTAAAATCATCGCTGTTAATCTTTACAGCATTTTAGCTTGAGACCACCCCACTTATGACGACAGTAGCCTCAGATAAACAGAAAAATCAACAGAGAGCTCAAAGAGCTCCTAGTAGAGTGATACAACTCCTTGTAGTTCCTTTTTAGTTTGGTAATTCTGGAAACTGAACTTGGGCCCCAGGCAAAGCAGTCAAGTGCGCTATCACTGAGCAACAGGCCCAGGTGAACAGAGCACTGAACTCTTGACAAGTTGTCCAAAAGTTATTGTTCCAACTAAATACTAGCATACCCAACCCAAGGCCTGCCATAACCTTTAGCGTCATTCCAAGTGGCACCTGGCTCCAAGTATAAACTTAATAACACTATCCATGATGCTGTTATCTCTTATAAAATATAGTAACAGAGGAAATAAGCTGCCCTTGAACATCAATCCTGTCTCTAGCCTCTTCTTGCAAAGATACAACACTACCTTAAATTTTTTATTTCTTGGACTTATTTATTTATTTATTTATGTTTGAGTGTTTTGCCTACATGCATGTATGTACACTGCATGTGTGCCTGGTGCTCTCAGAAGTCAGAAGTGGGCATCAGATCCCCTGGAACCAGAGTCACAGATGGTTGTAAACTCCATTACGGGTTCTGTGAACTGAACCCAGGCAGCCTATAAGAGCCATAAGTACTCTTAACTACTGACTCATCTCTCCAGACTCAATCATATTTTATTTTATACAAAACCAAGAGAATATGCTCTGCTATGAGTGGCCTACAACACATTTAGTAAGATGGTCTTTAGCTTTATTTTGTTGAACTTTATTTTTTTAAACTTTTAAAAGATTTATTTCATTTTATGTGCTGAGGGTTTGCTTGTATGTGTATTTGTTCACCATGCACATGCCTGATGCCCACAGAGGCCAGAAGAAGACACCAGATGGCATGGAATTGGAGAATAGTCTTGATAGTCATAGATAGGCACAAGCCATGTTGTGGGTGCTGGGAATCAAACTTGGATCCTCTGACCGGCACTTTAAACAACTGAACCATCTCTCTAGCTCCCTATTTCAAATTTTAGTTTTACTAATGTGTATTGTATAAATGTGTGTGTGTGTCTGTGTGTGTGTGCGTGTGTGTGTGTGTGTGTGTGTGTGAGAGAGAGAGAGAGAGAGAGAGAGAGAGAGAGAGAGAGAAAGAGAGAGAAGCACAGTTGTGCCACAGCATGTGTGTGAAGGTCAGAGGGCACATTCCAGGAATCAGTTCTCTCCTCCTAACATGAGATCAAGTCATCAGGCTGGCATAGCAGGTGCTCTTACCTGCAAAGCCATCTCACTGCCCCAAGGTATCATTTAAAAAGAAAAGGAAGAATTAAATAACATAAAAATCAGTGATTTTAACTATGATTTGAGCTTTTCATAAATGGATAACTGTAATTTATTCAGCAAGTAGGTGGGGGGGTTGTTTTTGTTTTTAAGATAGCATCTAATATAATCAAGTCACTGTGTACCTGAGGATTATTTTGAACTGCACTGCCTGAGTGTTGGCACTATAGACATGTAACATATACACACAATTAGCAGACAGTGTTTGTAAATAAAGTTCTATTGGCACACAGCCACATCCACTTATTTCTATAGTGCCTAAGGCTGCTTTATCGTTGCAGTGATAGAATAGCTGGGCTATTAATATATATAGCCCATAGCAGAAAATACTATCTGGTGTTAACAAAGCTTTTTCTGGTCAACTTCCAAAATAGACTATTACAGTTCTAACCAATAATTTATAGGTACTGATATGGTCATTCCTGGCCCCAGACACATGCCCTCTCTCCCAAATACTGTCTCTTGATAGCACTGAGGCTAAATCTGGTCTGAGAAGGACCCTGCAAACCAAGTCCTGTAATGCTGCCATCTCTATCAAGATGCCAGCTTGCTGTAAGACAAACAAATGATTCGCCAAAATGCTTTCTTACCTTCAGGTGGCCCCTGTCATTCTGAAGCATAAAGAGCTTCAGTTGATTTCCAGTTCAGCTAGCTTTGCCTCTGAAAAGCTGTCGTCGCTGACATCACTGTAGGCATCACTATAACAGAGAAAAATTACTCAGCAAGATGTTAAAAAAGCCACAAGTAATTAGTCAAGTTGTAGCTCCAAACCTGTTCCATAGTGAAGACCCATGTAGAAGAAATACTAAGTGATATTCTATGATCATTCTGTAGTCTAACCACATGCACTGGTCCTTCTTTGCTCAGAGCAGCTGATTACTTGCCTTCATCACAAGTCCTAAGTTAGTTCTTCGGAAACTTAAGGAAAGCGTTTCAAGGGTTGAAATGTAGAAAGCACAGACTACAGATCAGCTGTCCGTTTCCACAAAGCCTTGACTGCTCAGCTGCCTGCCCCTGTGCCTGGGGCTTGCTTTCTACTCAAGTTCTATCAACAATCTGATTTTGTATGAAAGACTGAAGCCAGGAGTGGTGGCTCACAGTTGTAATCCCAGAATTTATGAGGCTGAGGCAGGAGGATTGCCAAAGAGTTCCAGGCCAACCGAGGCTATTGTAAACTTCTGTCTCAAAAGAAGTCATGAGAGCTGCAGGATGGATGCAGCTGAGATGATCGTAGGCAGAGAACTAACCCAGACTCAGAAAGACAATGTTTATGTTTTAGCATTTTGTACTTCCTATTATTTTACAGAAAATACAAAAATAATGCACATATATATGACATTAAGTAAAACTGTCTAGGGGGGTGAAGATGACTAATGGGAGGGAGGAGAAAAGAAAGGCAAGTGAGGATACCAAGAGGAATACTTTCAGTATTTGATACATACTGACATATACTTCTAGGGTAACCTTAAATTTTTGTTTAATTTTAGATATTTTGTAAAGAAGGAGGGCCACCAATATGGCTCAGCTGGTTAAAGCACTTTGTGTAGAGCCTTAAGATCTGAATCCAACACCCGGATCCCAAAAGTTGTCCTTTGACCTCCACTGTCCTCACTGTGGCAGACACGTATGCAAATACATCACATGTACGCACACACACACACACACACACGAAGACATTTTTGAAAGAAGTAAGGCAAGTGGAAATGTGGTCACTATGGGCACACCTTGACGGGGCTACAGGGACTTCAGCCCCTCTTCTCCCTTTTTGCCTCCTAGCCAGCATAATGTAATCAGTTTTCTTTTACCATGAGCTTCCCACCATGGTGTTCTGCCTTATCACAGAACCAAAGCAATGCAGCCAGAAGACCATAGCTAGAACCCTCTCAAACAAAACTTTTAAGGAAAAGAAAAGCAGAATTGACAAATCCCTTCATTTTGTGCTAATCTAGATGAGAGACTCAATCTATCTGAGGTTGAGTAACATGTTGTCCTGCACCTACTGAAGACAATTTGTTCACAAGTGCACAAGCTATTAGTTCAATACTGGAGGTTTTTCACTTTTTATCCCTCTGACAACAATCATTATACTTTTTTGTTTTTTTATTTTTTTTATTATTCAATTAAAAATTTCCACCTCCTCCCATTTCCCTCCTGCTCCACCAACAATCATTTTCTTTAACAATGAGAGGGTCTAGGACACACTACTCCAAAATATGGCACCTTGGCATAGTGAACATTTTAAAGTAAAGGAATCTGAGTTGGTATGACAGGGCAAGACAGTGCAGGGGTTCCTCCACCCCACACTTTTCATGAGACCATTTGGGGCTTGACTAGGATTTTATCTCCTTGATGGCAAATCCCATGGGAAATTACCTGAATCTATTGTAGGAAGCCAACGCCAAGATACCCAGTTAATTTATCCTGGCTCCTGTTAAACAGCCGCCTGCTCATGCAAACCTCTCCCTCCATATCTTCTCGTCTTAGTTTTTCTTAAGCTGCTTGCTTGTGCAAAACCTCCCCCTACAGCTGCTGAGCAAGATAACCAGATGTGGGTTTTGCTTCCAAAAGCCACTTGCTCTAAAATCTCTGGGCCAAAGTTGGGTCCTGAATACCAGAGAGTAGTCCCAGAAGCTGGAATAAAGACTTTGACTAGGCTATTAACTGTGTCTGAGTGGTCTTCTCTGGTGGGCCCCCCATAACGAAAGTATACACAGGAAGGTCTCTTGAACTTCCATCTGCCCTTCTGCCCTAAAACAGGCACTTTGACCCTCCCTGAAGCAGATCTTCAGACCCTGAAGTGAAAGAAGTAAAAAAAAAAAAAAAGCAACCGAACAAGTCAGCTTTGCTAAGTTCTCCCAGTTTTTTGTCACGATATCACATCCTCTTTGTCCACTTATATTTCCTCATGTTTCTCCTGCTGTTCATCAGCTATGCTATAACAGAAAACACTAAAGAGGTCAGGGAGATAACTCAGCAGATAAAGTACTGGCTGTGCAAGCCTGAATACCCGCATTCAATCTCCAGAAGCCACCACATGAAAACTGAATGGAGCGAAACAACTCCATAAAGTTGTCCTCTGACATACACACACAGGGAGAAAGAGAGAGGGTGGAGAGAGTGATGGAAGGAGAGAGAAATGAGGAAGATGGGGAGAGAGGGGAGATGGAGGGAAACAGTGAGACAGAAGGAGAACAAACTAAGGTTTCCCTGGGTCTTCATTTCCTGATAAAGACTGTCGTGCTTCATGCCTGAGCCATCCCTGACTTTGGCCAGGCATTTGCTCACCCAAATAGCAATAAAAGTCTGTATTCCTTAACAGGTGAAATTTCACTTTTGTTCTTTTAAAAGAAACAGGGAAAGTGCTGGAGAAGGTCTATGCAGACAGACTAGAAAACTCTCCTAGGCTACACTCACAGAGTGACTACCGATAAGCAGACAGAACACATCATCCACGTCTCCCTTTGTTTAGCCGCTCTCCTTCTGGACTTTCCGCAGGGGCATGGGAGCAGCAGACCAGAGAAAACAGGTAGTAAAAGGTTAAGAATTGGTCAGAGATGGAATATATGTTAGCTGAAGATATAAAAAACCACATATCCTTGTTATTATTAAAGTCAAATAACACCTCCCAGGTGCACTCTTTTTTTACAGTTATAATATTTATATGTACTTTAGCTTTTATCATGACTAAGGAAAATGTAACTAGAACTATAAATTTTTTAACTACATCGAAGACTCCAGAAGGATATAATATTACCTAAGTAAACAGAAATTAAAAAAAAAAGAACTTAGGACTTTTCATTACATGAGACATATCTGCTCCTGGCAGCACCAGTCTACTTCAAGAGGAATGGGCATTGAATAGGCTCCTTATGGAGTTGGTTACCCATTTGGGCAAGAAACTGCTCTTGCCTGAACTTCTTGATGAACTGGGTATGCAGGCTCCACAGAGAAATGACTGCTGAACTTGCCTAAAGTTGAGAAGGTCCTTTGCAGTTCCTGCTTCAGAAAAGAGTCTGCTAGACATTCTGCAGGACACAGAAGAATGTTACTGACAAACTACCAATTTAGGTGGAACTGCCTTTGAAATTTCCTGCTTCATGGAAAACTCTGCCGGATACCATGGCCTGTAGGCTGAAGGTGGATGCCCCAAGGGTACAGAAGAACTTTGGGTGACTGTCCAGGCAGTGAGATGCCTCTGTCATTTCTAGAGCTTTGGATGTTGCTTACAATCTACTTTCTGTTTACCCAGTTGCACTCTTTAGCTAGGGAAAAGCACCCGTACTGCTGTATAAAATGACTGAAGCTTGTTTTAGTAGTTGGTTTGTTTGGTTTTTTTTTTTTTAAGATTGACCCAAGGGCTGGAGATTTAGCTCTGTTGAAAGAGTGCTTGCCTCCAATCCCTAGCCCTGCAAAAACTGGGCATGGGAGTCCCTGCCTGTTATCTCAGTACTCACAATGCTGGGAAAGGAAGATGGATGATAAATTTGAAGCCAGCCTAGACTCCGGAGTGAATTCCAAGATATTGTAGGCTTCTGAGTGAAAGCCTATCTCAAACTTAACTAACTAATTAATTAAAAATCCAAACAACTACATCTTCATCAGAGATTAGTCAGAGATGTATAAATCTGGTCTGAAAATTACATAAAAATAAGCTTTTGCTATTCATGAAGGTTACATGTTCCTATGACATGCTCTCAAAACTTAGGGAAATATAGAGTCAGGAAAAACCATTAAATTCGGAAAATTTAAGTTTCCGAATTATTTACTAAAAATAATTTTTAAATTAATTTAAAAAACAAAAATTAATGTAAGAATGAATTATTTCCTGTACCAGGCAGAATTCCCCACCAGAGCCCTCAGATGGTTCGACTCTAACCCACCAGCTCTCATTTTCTACCTGAAGGTTGTCTTCACCGAGCTGTCAGTGCATTAGAATGGAACCACCTGAGTCAAGCAAATTGAGGCTCAGCTTGAATTTATTCATCGCTAAGGTTAAAAATATTTCCAAAGCGTTCTGAGACTAGGTAGAACAATAAACCATGACAATCAAGAACAGAATTTTCAGACTAGGTGTTCCTGCTAAACTTGCTGATTTAAAGCATTCATCTGGAAGCAAAAAACAAGTGATAGAAATAAAATGTGGGTCACCAAACAAACATAAAACAACACCAGTTTCTGCAACAGACTAGAAAATGTGGTTGCCACTCTGGGACCTATAGGGTTTAAGGGATCATTTTTATTTCACACAAAACAAATTCAAAAGTCAGTCATAAGCTAGATATGCACATAGACAGGCATATTCCACTAAAACTATCACAGCTCCATTTTAAAATAACCCATCTTTTTAAATAATCTACAGACACACACACACACACTAGGATCTTTTGTTGTTGTTAACAGAAAATGATTCTGCAATGTCGTCCACACAGCCTCAAACTCACAATCCTCCTGCCTCATCTTTGTGCATATGGAATTAAAGACCAGCACTATGCTTAGGTAAATACTAGAGGTTTTCATGTTAAATTCTAATAAGTGTCACAAAACAGACACATATAGCTCTTGTTACATTTTAGGAAGGCACAGTTTTAAAATTATTCAATATAAGTACAAGTAACCATGGCTATTTACATTTAAAACAATTAAGAGTGAAATGGAATTTAAAATTTCATTCCTTACTTATACTAGCACTTTGCCATTTGTGGCTAATGACTGCCATTTTTGAATAGTGCAGATTATTGAACATTTCCATCATCTGAGAAAGTTTTAATGGAGAGTATTGATTTAAAACTAATGGGGCCAGCCAGATGGCTCAGCAGGTAAAGATGCCTGCCGCCAAGCCCAAGAACTTGAGTTCGAGCCAAAGAACCCCTTGGTGAAAGGAAGAGAACTGACTTCTGAAAGTTGTTGTCTCAACACACCACACACACAAAGTATCATGCATGCAAAATAAAAATGTTATAAGTAAACTTAAAAAACAATAAATGACTAAAAATAAACTATAATCACTATGGTAGTCATGATTATCATTATTTCCTCAAAAAAATGTTTTTTAAAGGCTTTTCTATGTGTGGCTAATTAAAATTATAGCAATTATCTCTCATGCACATGTCCTGCAAGTTGTGGAAACTCTCTTATTTTAAAAAGTAGTTCGTGGATCTCCCTCTCCCTCCCTCTCTCTCTCCTCCCTCTCCCTCTCCTCCTCCCTCTCCCTCTGAGACAGGGTTTCTCTGTGTAGCCCTGATTGTCCTGGAACATGCTATAGACCAGGCTGGCCTCAAACTCAGAGAGATGTGCCTGCTTCTACCTCCCAAGTGCTGTGATTATAAGTATGTACCACCACTACCTGGCTCAAGTCAAACCATATTTTGTGTAAGATTTTTAGCTGGGGATTTGAAATAAGAAGCTTCAGTTCTACCAACAAAGCAAGGAGTCTACTCTTAATCGCTTCCAGGGGAAAGGGAGGTCATTCACAAAGAAGCAGGCTTTGTTAGTATGTATCCTATGCTACTTGACCAAGGCAAGGGAATAAGGTGTATGTGACTAGGCTACGTGAGAGGACAGGGAGTGGGGCTTGGTTAATGTGAGACTATGCAATGTGAAAGCAGTCAGGCTGCCTTCCACCTCCAGATGTCAGAAAGACTGGGTGTGTTGCTGTCCTGCTCACAGCCATCTGTGTTTCAGGTCTGGGTTCTAATAGTGGCAAGACAAAAACCATCAGTTTCAGTACAGGTGGGAATTGCTATTCTAGGACACTACTCTGACTTTCAAGGCTTGACCACAATGGTCTCCATGTTTATTTGTTTTTGAGACAGTCTTTTGTAGATCACACTGATTGCAAATCCACTATGTAGCCAAGAATGACCTCAAATTTCTGCTCCTCTTGCCTCTACCTCATAAGTGCTAGATTGCTGATGTGATCTGTCAAAGCTTGTTTACATGGTGCTAGGGATGGAACCCTGGGCTTCATACATGCTAGGCCAGCACTATACCAAATGGCAAAACATTTCAGTCATTTGAAAAAGTTTAAATTATAGTTATTGATTTAAAAGTAATAAATAACCTGTCTGTCAATGACGCCTTACTCCTAATAAATTACCAGTATATAAAAACAGTCTAAGATACTAGGGGAAGGGTATGGTGATGCTCCATATATCCCACCTCTTATGCTACCCTGAAGCAGCCATTAAATCACTTCTTCTCTATTAATAGAAAGAGGTGGTTAAAATTTTAAAACAAGTCTAATGGCATAGTTAAGACTCACAGCATGCATGAGCTCCTACAATACTTTGTATCAAAATCCATTTCGTGTGAAAAAGTGTGTTTTAAAAACACATTGCCATGCACAGTTTTCCCCAAAGCATTGGTACTGCTAGACTTTCTTGTTTCTCAAAGGGCTCCTGGAAGCCATAAAACACAAAAGCAAGGAATAAAAACTTAGTATGCTCTGAATGAGTTTTGCATCTCATAGTAAACAGGAGACTTCAACCCAGGCAGGGCTTTCAAAGCACAGTGGTCTGTATCACTATGAACGACATTGCTCGCTGGCAACCGTATTATCAACGCCACAGTGAAGTGCAGCCTATAAAGAGACCTTTTAACCAATGCATAATCCCCAAAAGAAGGAGTACTCAGATGTGACTTATTAACAATAATTTACCAGAAAAAAACCCCTCACAGTATGTGCTAAAGTCAAACAATCATGCGGGGAGGGGGTGGGCGGGCGTTAAAAAGAACTGCTTAAAAAAAAAGATTGGGTTTTCTTTCCCAATGTAACAAAGGAGCAAAAGCAGTCTTTTGATATAAGTTTACCAAGCCTCTTGCCACTATTGCTCACAGCAGCCCTAAGGCTGGACAATGGAGACTTGGACACAACCTCCAAAGAGTGACAGATGCAGACCCAGAAGCCTCAACTCCACCATCAAAACCACCACCACAGCAATAAAACGTTTGAGCACATATTGGATGATTGGCCCTAGCAGCATCAACCATGAAGGCCAAAAGTCAAGGTGGGCCCAAGTTCACAGAGTACTGGAAACTGAAAGGCACACAGGTGCAGAGGAGAACCTCTGAGTCTTTGGTTGGAGCAGGAAAGTGAGGAAGGCAAGCCTTAGACTCTAAGGCTTGGAGGGAGAAATGTACAGTGCTAACACAGTACAGTGCCCCCCAGCCCCGTGCCCACCTTCACATGCCCCATGAGCTGACGTCCTAATAGGATATAGACCGGTGTTCCCTCTCACTAAGCAGGTCCAGAACATATATCAATAGTCAGGAGGCAAAGGCATTAAACTTCTCTGGGGAGTTCTCAAGACTTCGAGATATTCTGTATGGATTTATGTGCATTTTAGTCTATAAACCAAGGTAAGCCTTTGAGGGTTTTGAGCTGCAAAGTCATGTGGGAAGACCATTCTAATGGCAGAAGATAGCTTAGGAGGATTAGAAAAAGAAAAACCAGAGGCAGGGAAGTCCAGGCAAAAGGCTTTGTACTAAGTAAAAGATGAAGGTAGCAATGTATACCAGTGTGACAGTACAGGCCTGCAATCCCAGTACCAGGGAGGTGGTGGGAAGAATTCGAGATAATTCTCAGCTACATATTGAGCTGGAAACTATCCTGGGATATGTGAGACTCTCCTACAAAGCTAAAAGTATGGGCTGAATAGTAGATAATGCCATTGGAATTGAATGTTAGTTTTCTTAGGTGTGACATGGACCTGTGTGAAAAATGTCTTAATTTTAGGAAATTTTATGAAATATTTAGGTATGAAGTGCCACCATGTTTGCAACCTTTAAAGGTCCAAAAGTAAACTTTGTATACAGAAGACAGAGAGAGAAAGGGGGCATAACAGAGCTATAACAACTGGTAAATGTGCTCAAATGGCTACGAGGTTTGCTGGACTAATCTTCTATCTTGCTAATATACTTGAAAGCTTACAAAATAAAAAAAAAATGGGGGGAAAATACACATATTCACTATTATACCTGGCTTACTTTTTTGTTGCTGTGAAGAGACACCATGGCCAAGGCAACTTGCTTACAGCTTCAGAGAGTGAATCTATGACCATCATGGTGGGAAACATGACAATAGGCAAGCAGGCATGGTACTGGAGCAATAGCTGAGAGCTCATATGTTGAGACGACAACCATGAGGCAGAGAGTTTTAACTGGGAATAGTGCAGGATTTTGAAACCTCAAAGCCCAAGCCCAGTGACACATCCCCTCCAACAAGGCCACACCCCTTACTTCTTCCTAAACAGTTCCACCAACTGTTGTAACTAGTAAGCATTCCAACATGAGTCTATGGGGGCCAGTCTCATTGAAACTACCACATAACTACAACCAAAAAGAATAGGTAGAAAGACTAGATGTAAATATTTAAAATTTAATACAGTGATTATCTTAGGTTGTTGAGCTTATGGGTGTTTTCCCCCAGATTTTCTGTAACATTGCATCTTGAAATCAACAGAGAAGTAACACATCTCAGGTTGGAAGTCAGTAAGTGATTTAGAAAGACAGACAGAGACAATGTGAATGAAATGTGTTCCTTCTCTGACTGCCTCCAGGATTCAAAGATGAAGGTGTCATAGTAGGCCAGGGATGGAGCCCAAGGCTGGAGCATGTACAAAGCACTGGCTGGGTTTAATACTCAGCATCACTCAAAAAAAAATAAGTGGCAAGAACACATGGTGGTGTAGGAGGTTCTTCTGTCTATGTGTTGCTTTCATTGGTTGAATAAAGAAACTGCCTTGGCCTTTCGATAGGGCAGCACTTAGGTAAGTGGGGAGACAGAACTGAATTCTGGGAGGAAGGAAGCAGAGACAGAGAGAGCCGTCATGAAGCTGCCAGGTCAGACATGCTGAATCTTTCCCAGTAAGCCACAACCTCGTGGTGACATACAGATTATTAGAAATGGGTTGAATCAAGATGTGAGAGTTAGCCAAAAAGAGGCTAGAGCTTATGGGCCAAGCAGCAATTTAATTAATACAATTTCTGTGTGATTATTTTGGGTGTAAGCTAGCTGGGCGGGACAGAACAATCCCCCCACACACTCCTTACTACAATATGGGAAGAAAACAATGGACTTACACTAGAAGTTCAGTCTAGAAGGGGAGCAGGAAATGGAAGAATCAGACTCCAGAAACACACTTCCTTTAAGGACTCTTTTCATTATGAAGTAGTTCTGACTTTTGAGTTTGGTCTGCAATAGTCAGTCAAATACAATGCATCATCAAGTACCTTCTCTATTGTTTTTATACCACTATGCCTCTTGGTTTTCCATGAAAAGATGATCTCTTTGTACAACAGACAGTAAATGTTTGTTGGAGTCATAATTCAAGGTCCAAAACCTATAATAAAATGTTACTCAATCGTCTTAAAAGCCCTGTTTTATCCTTTAAAGCCCTGCTTCCCCAAAGAGTTGTATTCCTGTGGACTGTGGACTGTCTGTACCTGAGTTCTTGTGCTCTGATACAAAATGAGCACTACCCAAGCAAGAGTTTTACTCCAACCTACAAATGGGCCTGACAGATGCCCGCATCATAAAACTAGAAGCCATTCTTAAACTTGTTGCATAGCAACTGGGCATAAGAGCTATGCAGGGCAGACAGAGAAACACATGTGCTGAAAACAGTAAACTGTATATCCTTCTGCTCCTTTAAAATGGAATTCCCAGGCTGGGGCTGAGGAGCGTGACTCAGTATAAGACTGCACACTTAACAAGAGCAAGGCCTGGAGTTCAATCACCAGCACCATCCCCAGAGGAATTCCTCACACAGGTTATATAGACTATTTGTTTCTACAGACTAAAGAATTCCCAATTATACGCACCTTAGCATATTCTACTTAGAAAACAATAAAGGTAGAAATGGAAGACCAGGAATGTTTTGGGAACATGGGAAGCAGAGAGGAGCTCCTCACCCTGGAAACCAATTAAAGCCTCTTGCCAATAGAGAATCGAGAATTCCAGCACAATTAGTTTCTGGCTGCTTAAGACCCGTTTCAGGGCTGGAGAGATAGCTCAGCAATTAAGAGAACTCACTGACTGCTCTTCCAGAAGATCCAGGTTTGGTTCCCAGCACCTATATGGTGACTTCCATGAGTCTGTAACTCCAGTTACAGAGGATCTGACAACTCTTCTATATGGTGACTTCCATCAGTCTGACAACTCTTCTGGTCCCAGTGGGTACTGCACATGGTGTGCAGATATACATGCAGGCAAAATACCCCACATACAGAAAGTAAAAATAATGAAAATCTCAAAAAAAGTCTTTTCCCCTTTCTATCTATAAAACATTTTCTAAGAATTTTCATCAGAAACCCATTTATAGGGAAAAGACATATACTAAAGTCCTTAATGCAACCCTAATGGTTCCTGATTTCTCCTTACCAGACTATAACTCCATTCAAGGCATCTCCAGAGCCACCTCAGATATCTTTTATCAAATGAAAAAGAAAAAGGGGAAAAAGATTTCTAAGCAAGCTTTTTTGATGCAACTTGTATATGCGGCTACTGCTCAGACGAGTCACTGTGCGTGTCCCTTGCAGAGCCAGAACTCACCTCGGCTATGCCCTACTTTCTGTGAGTATCGGGAGAAGCCTACATTAAGCTCTCACTGTGTAGTACTTTCTTCTGAGCACCTCTCTTCCTCTTGACCCTCTATATTAAAATATCTTCAATAAAATCTCCAACTCTACTTCATTATACCAGCTAGTACTGAATTCTCTCCAGTGCCCAAGTCACAAACCCTAATTTGGCCTGAATCAAGGTTCCTGAAAGTCTTGGGAAATTCCTGTAACTGCTAAGACTAACATTGAGGAGCTGTGTTTCTGTCCCCTCACTCCTGACACAAGTGTCCAAGTTTTCTAAATTTTTCTTATAATTATATGAAGCAGTCTGATTCCACTCTAACCATGCTAGCAAGACCATTCAAACTTGTGGTTCCCTTTTAAAGACAGGCATATGTGCATGTCTTTGTGAGGGAATACCACTTGTGTGCAGGTAACCAAGGAGGCCAGAAGAAGGTGGGGATCCCCTGAGCTGGACTCATAGGTGGTTTTAAGATGCCAGATGTAGGTGCTGGGAACCAAAGTCAGGTCCCCAGGAGGAACTGTAGGCATTTTCAAAGGGCTAAGCCATCTCTCCAACCCTTGTGTTTACCTCTTATAGACAGGACAGATAATATTCAGACACAGAAGGAGACATATTACCAAAGATTACAATTACTTATTGAATGGACCATAATTTCCCATTAGACTTATTTACTCTGCAAATGGATTCATTGTACTTATCAAAAAAATTTAACCTGGCAGTTGCCATCTTTCAGAACGCATGTAGGGTCATTCTATAGCTGAGGACTTTCAGAATGAATTTTCCACTACCAACTTGAATCAGGTCACTTCTCCCAGTTTACACTGTTCGCATATGTGATTTATGATGATCACTGCTTTCCTTCAGGAAGGCTGGAATTTTGATGGATGCTAGGCAGAGAACATCTGTATGATGAAGCCCTTAGTAAAAATCCCTCAATTCCAAGTCTCAAATAAAATTCTATGGGCAGAAACACCCGCATACACACACACCACACACACACACACACACACACACACACCTGTGTGCCAGTGCTGGAATGAGGGTGCACTTGATATCAGAGAGGGAGTAAGGGAGTACAGAAAACCTGAAACTCTTCCTTCTTCAGACTCTCCTTACATCTCGTCCCTGACTGACCCCTGTATGCAATGCACCCTGCGTCACTGTCATGAATATGAGCTGTGAGCACAACTATATTCTGATTTTGACTCAACAATTACTGAATACGCATGTATTCTTAGGTGGAACCAAACCAAGGCTCTTAGTTTAATTTTTTGTTTTATATTTTGAAACAAGGCTTCAATCTGTAGTCCAGGTTGCCATCAAACCCATGGTGACTCACCTACCTGCACCTCCCAAGTGCTAGAATTATAGGTGTGAACCACCACACCTGGCTGTGATAGCAACTGCTGCTACTTCTCCTCCTCTTCTTCCTTCCTTCTTCCTCCTCCTTCCCTTATTCTTTTTTTTGGGGGGGTTGTCTCACTGTGTAGTCCTGGTTGGCCTGAACTTAGTAGTAGACAAGGCTAAGCGTCAAACTCAAGAGTTGTGCCTTCCTCTGCCTCCTGAACACTTGGACTAAAAACACGTACTAGCGTGCCCGGCTGCATGTACTTTTAAATTACACTTTAGTGGGGGGAGGGGAGGCGCATGTGTGGAGTTGGTGGGGGTGTGTGTGTGTGGAGGTCAGAGGACAACTCGTGGGAGTCAGTTCTCTCCTTCCACCAAGTGGATCCTGGGGACCAAACTCAGACTGTCATGCTAGGCAGCAAGTGCCTCTACTCATTAAGCCATCTTACTACCTTAATGATTTTACATGTACTTTTCAGTAATTAATAAAAAAACTAAAAACACTACCCTAGAATGATTATGCCATTGAACCGACTACTGTAAGCCTAAAACTGGGGGGAATTAGCTGTTAGAACTGCTGCCATTCTGTAGACAACAGAGTGGCTGAAGATTTGGTTCACCAGCTCTAAATCCCTAAATAATATTCTTACATCTCCCAAGTGCTCAGTGATAAATATTCTCGGCTGGGAAGAATGCAGAGGTTACAGCTCAGGTGTTCTTACTAAAGGTACGACCTTTACACTCTGCCCCGTGAAGACAAGGCTGCCCGTACATGCATCAGAGAGAATTTCAGGGCAAGGAGACATCCTTGCAGTGCCCATGCTCGAGCTGTTTACAAGCAGTAGTCTTCTCTGAAAGAAACACAGCTCGAAATAAATCACCTCATAGCAGTGTGTGGCCAGCAAGGCAGTCACCTGCCTTTCAAAATTCAGCAGTCCCATGGAGGTGCAAGAAAGAGTCTGAGGGAAGAAGTCCTTAGTGATTCTAGTGTCTGTCACTGGATTATTGGTCACCATTCTTGGGGGTTGGGGGATTTGTTTATTGGTTTTTTGTTTGTTTGTGCAAGGTTTCACGTAGCCCAGGCTAGCTTTGATGACCTTGAACTTCTGATCTTCTTGGTTCCACCTCCAAAGTGCTGGATTACAGGCCTGCATCACCATGCGGTGCTATGCGGTGCTATGCCGTGCTGTGCGGTGCTGTGCAGTGCTATGCGGTACTATGTGGTGCTATGTGGTGCTAGGGATCAAACCTCAGGGTTCATACATGCTAAGCAAACATTCTACAACTGAGCTGTATTTTCTATGCTGTTTTTTTTTTGGAGGGGGGTATTTTGTTTTATTGAAGCAGGGTCTTGATATGTAACCCTGGTTAGCCTGGAACCAACAGTGTAGACAGAACCAGCACTGACTTTGCAGTAATCCTCTAGTCTCTGGAGTGCTTGGATTACAGGTATGCACAACCATATCTGCCAACAATCACCATTCTTTATTGAGATCCCTGTAGTATATCAGGTTTAGACCACCTTCTGCTGCTGCCTGCACTTACCACTTCAGTGGAGAGCCACCTGTATGCTAGGTAGCTAGACAGACATAGGGAAGGTGCCAACTTGTGATTGGTGTACAACCATGGAGGCCTACATACAGGTCGGCTGAAATTGGGATGAGCTCCATTAAAGGGGCTTTTCTTCTAAGGCTGTATCTGTTTCAGGCCAGTGCTCAGCTACGGAGGAGCTTCACTCAGTAGTGCCAGCCTCCACGCAGGAATCAAAAGGTCGCACTCAGCAGGCGGGTACAAGGACAGCCAGACTACACGAACCACACACATTCACTTGTTAGCTTGTTCTTGCAAACAGCCAGATGCTTAACAGTGAATAATTTCTCTCAGCCAACTAACTTGCTTCATTGTCACCTCCTTTTCTACATGAGAATCTAATAAAAGAGAACGTAAGGCAGCCATGGCATTTCACGGCACACATGTGATTTGGAATTCCACATTGGAATTTTCAATCTGTAACATAAACTATGCCGCCTGAGAACCCGGGAATGTTTTCCTCGCATGAAATCTCTTGTGTAGAACCATAGCATACAAGCAGGCAATCTGGGGACCACATCTGAAACAGAGAAGAATCTGGAGACCCCTTGCCTGCTCCCTATGGTAGCCCTCAGACACAGTAGGAAGGCCACTGCTCTGATTAAAGACAGCAAAGAGTGATTAATAATTTGATAAGGCAGCAGGCATGTAAGCCATGTAAGGCTGTTCCCATATGAACCCACGGAAATGGGAAGCACTAGAGCCGTGAGCATCTCTGAATAATAATGCCATTATAAGAAGGCTTGTGTAACACAAGCTCACAAACATCCCTGGTACCGATGCTCCATGATCTCAAGTGCAGCCTGCAATGGTTGTTTACAAGGGTAAGAGTCTATGCAACACACAGTATTACTGTGATAGTCAATCACCCTTCCTAAGGCTGGAATAGTCTAGGTAATTCCTTCCACATCTAAACTTTCTCCATATAATGCATACAACATTCTCGAAGGAGAATAAGTACAGATATAAATTCTATCCAAACTATTATTTAAATGTAATGAAATCTTGGTCACTACCTTGATCTTAACAATTACTGTGCTGTTCATCTGGGAAATTAGAACAGAGCACTACCTTCTCTCCGCTCCTGTTTTTTGCTTTTATGGTTGGTTATCTGGGTTTTGTTCAGTAGGTAAGAGTACTTGCCTAGCATGCATGAATCCCTAGGTTCCATCCTCAGGACAGCTAAATGCGGTGACAGATATCTGTAATCTCAGTATTTAGAAGTTAGAGGCAGGAGGATCCAGAGTTCAAGGTCATCCTTGGCTACATAGTAATTTCAAGAACAGCCTGGGATATGAGAGACCCTGTCTCCAAAAACAAATACTAAAGACATGTTGTCTCACTATGCCTACCAGGTTTTCCTAGAATCCATGATCCTCTTGCTTCAGCTCTCAAATACTGGGAATTCAGGTATACATCACTATAGCAAAATATATCTTTGAAATTTAAATGATAATATTCCTAAAGTAGACACAGGCTTGATAATGAAAAGAATAGCAAAAGTTCAGGTATAAGGGATCATCAGTTAAACAGAAATTAAATAAAAACCAATTTACTTAACAACTTTCAGGGAAGACAAGGAAAATCAGATCCCTTACCTTATACTATTAACTCACAATAAAGTCCAGATACGCTGTTGGATATTAGACTATGAAAGTGTTAGAAAAAAACATCGGGGTTATAATTTATAAGATGTTTCCTCAGGAAAGATTTTAGGCATGATACTAAAGATAGAATGCAGAAAAAAATTAAATACATACTTTTCTTCAAAACTTAAATTCCACAATGATTCTAAATTTTGTGGAAAAGTTAATATGCTAGTAACCATGCATCTGGACCCATCGCTAGGAGCACTAAACTGGTTACCTGTACGACAGTCTGCTCATCTGTTGGAGGTGGGTATTCAGATTGCCGGTTGCTGCAAGTAAGAACCCCAGGTATGGAGGGGAAGGCTTCATCGGCCTAGAAGTAAACTCCGGATGGAACTGGACACCAACAAAATACGGATGATCTGGAATGTAAACAAGTATGATGTGCTTGAATCAAACAGGCATGACAACCGCTAGAAAGGTTGCCATATAGTTGAATACCCACACTAAGCACCTCATGCATTCTAGGCAAGCATTTTACCAACTTAGCTATATCCCCCAGCCCTAGCCTGCTTCTGGAAGGCCTTTCATTGGCTCAATTTCCATAGTATCCCTAAACTTCAAGATAACCACCACCTGAGGTTGGGAAAGTGGCTTAGTGGATAAAACATTTTTCTAAGCAAGCATGAGAACCTGAGTTCAAATCCCCAGCATCCATGTAAAAGAGTTTGGCGCCATTGCCCCATGCCTGGAATCCCAGCATAGGAGGGTGAAGACAGAAGGGGTAGGGGAGCTTCCTGGTCAGCCAGCCTAGCAGCAAATGGGGAGTTTCCAGATTGTTGAGAAACCTCCATCTCATGGCAATAAAAGACACTTTTATCAGTGATAAAAGACACTGATATCTTCTTCTGGCCTTTGCATAGACACACACACACACACACACACATGCACACATACACAGAAATTAATTGAACATTCAATAGCTGGTAGCCACTAGACTGAGCAGGCAGATTAGTTTCTGCTTTGGAACAAATTCTCCTGAACAGGTCTGACCTGTTCCAGAGGAGGAATATGTAAGCAGAAGCCTCTTTGAATTGCAGGGCTTCTCAGCTATGAAAGTTTGGCACAGGGAATGATACCTTCTCCCTCAACAAAAGGAAAAAAAAGAACAGAGTATGTTGGTGCAAGTATAATCCCAGCACCCCAGAGGTGGAGGCAGGAAGATCATGAGTTCAAGGTCATCTTCAGCTACACTTCAAAGTCATCCTGGGCTATAGGAGACCCACTCTCAAAGAAAAGCAAAACAAAACAAAAGTCAGTGTCCTCATTAGTTTTTATTGTCAATGTGAAGAACTTAGAGTCACCTGGGAAAGGGGGACCTCAAGTGAAGAACTGCATTAATCATTCTGGCCTATCCATGTCTGTAAGAGATTGGCTTAATTGATGAGGGAGGGCCAGCCCACTGTGATTAGCACCATCCGCATGTAAATGGGTCTGGGATATATATATCTCAGCATGATCTAGAATGTAAGTCAGCAAGCAGTGTTCCTCCATGGTTTCTGCTTCACTTCCTGCCTTGATTTCCCTCAGTGATGAACTGTGACCTGGAAGTATAAGCCAAAATAAACTCTTTCTTCACCAAGTTGCTTTTGGTCATACTATTTATAACAACAGAAAGCAAACTAGAACAGTCCAAACATAGTGGTAAAAGCCTGTAATCCCAGCATTCAGGAGGCAGAGACAGGAGGATCACCACAACTTTGAAAGTTGTGGTCTACACTGTAAGCCTCAGATACATAGTGCGATCCTGTCTCAGAAAAACAAAAACAAACAAAAAACCAAGGGCCTTAGGAAATGGCTCTGGAGGTAAAATGTTTGCCTCCAGCAAACCTGATTATCTGAATTCCATCCCTGGAACCCATGTGGTGGAAGGAAAGCATCAAAACCGTCTTCTAACCTCCATACACAAGCTATGGCATGAGACCCCCCTTCAATCCCACCCCCCACAAATAAATAAATGTACTAAAGTAAAAAAACCACAAAAACATAATAAACAAAAATTTATTTTAAAAACAAAAAGTCATCTATGCTTAGAGAAGAAATTGAGCAATATAACGTTAAAGTAAAACACATTAAACATTATAGCATAATATCTAGGGATGTCTTAGAAAGAAAAAGACAGTACTTCTATTTCTGCAGAGCTATGGAGAGATGCTGTGACACACATCATGTCATAGCCAGGGACAGACTATTTCAATGAATGGATCATTGCTCGGAATCGCTTTATTCAAGCAAATTCTCTGAGTGGATATGAAGAATGATGAAAGAGTTTTTATTTTGATGATGTTCTATCAGTCAAACAAAGTACCTTTAAAAGTAATGCTCTTAATGGCTTCTAAGCAGATTCTGACATTCTACAAATCTCAAGTCTTGTTCCTCTCAGAACCCTTGAGGGACAGTAGAGACTTGTGGTTATGCTTCTAAAGGGTACTTAAGATCAAATCTTCTGGGGAATTTTCCTTCATAAAATGAATTCCCTTGCAGTCGGCTTTTAAAACCTGCAAGGTTGTACAGCAGCTCTCATTTCTTTCCCAGCCTTCATTAAATCTGAAGGCGTCGATGGGAATCTAAATCTTTGTGAAGAAAATGGCCTCTCGGTATTTGCTGATAATAAGAGAAGCACGAGAATGAAGAGAGAATAAGCACTGGAACCAAGTAAACAAACAGCTATTTGCTTAAGAAATTCTCTGCCCCTTCTCACAAGTCACGAAAGGCTGGTAGCCTTCAACAGCCATCAGTGATCACACTTGAATTCAACATCAAAATGACTCCTGAAACACACCATCACTATTCTCATTCAAAACTCTACACAGCAACCAGACATGGTGGCTTACACTCTAATGCCAGCACTTGAGAAGCTGAAGCAGGAGGACTGTCTCAAGTTTACTCCCCACCTCCTAATGCCTGCTCAATGGTCCTGGACATGTTATTTAACGAACTCCAGCCTCTGCCATAAAGGGAGGAATTAACATCCATCGACCACTTTGTGAGGACACCACAGGTACATATGGACTCCCTAGCAGGGGCTTTTAGATCAAGCATCTAATAAACACACTAAATATCCATTATTTTCTTTCAGGGTCTAGGTAAGAGGCTACTATGTTCAAGGAAGCTATCTCCAACATCAAGTCTCCTCCAGGATTGGGATTCACCCCCACTCTCTATTTGGGATTCTTAAAGCACTCAAATAGATTATGGAACACTGAAATGGTAAAAGACAGAAAAAAGCATTTAAATCGGAGAATTATGACCTGAGCTGAGATGGAGAAACAGATGCCAAGTTGTAAAGAGAGTCTGGAAGCCTAAAGCACATAGGTTGAAAAAGCAGGTTTTCCCATAGAAGAGAAGGAGGGGAAGAACACTTGAATTCACTGGTACAGAAGACCATTTCCTAAATATAACTCCAATAGCACAGACACTGAGAAAAACAATTAATAAATGGGACCTCCAGAAACTGTGAAGCTTCCGTAAAGCAAAGGAGATGATCAACAAGGCAAACAGCAGCCTGTAGGGAAAAGATCATCACCAACCCTACATCAGATCTCCAAAATATACAAAGAACTCAAAAAATTGGTCATCAAAAGAACAAATAATCCAATAAAAAAATGAAGTACAGACCTAAACAGAGAACTCTCAACAGAGGAATCTAAAATGGCTGAAAGACACTTAAGGAAATGCTCGACATCCTTAGTCATCAGAGAAATGCAAATCAAAACAACTCTGAGATTCCATCTTACACCTGTAAGAATGGCCAAGATCAAAAACATCGATGACAGCTTATGCTGGAGAGGATGTGGGGTAAAGGGAACACTCCTCTGTTACTGCTGGGAGTGCAAGCTGGTACAGCCACTTTGGAAGTCAGTATGGTGATTTCTCAGAAAATTAGGAAACAACCTTCCTCAAGACCCAGCAATCCCACTGTTGGGTATATACCCAAAGGATGCTCAATCATACCACAAAAAAACATGTGCTCAACTATGTTCACAGCAGCTTTGTTTGTCATAGCCAGAACCTGGAAACAACATAAATGCCCCTCAACTGAAGAATGGATAAGGAAAATGTGGTACATTTACACAATGGAGTACTACAGAGCAGAAAAAAAAATGACATCTTGAAATTTGCAGGCAAATGGATGAATCCAGAAAACATCATGTTGAGTGAGGTAACCCAGACCCAGAAAGACAAATATAATATGCACTCACTCATAAGTGGCTTTTAGACATAAAGCAAAGAAAAACCAGCCTACAATTCACAATCCCAGAGAACCTAGACAACAATGAGGACCCTAAGAGAGACATACATGAATTTAATCTACATGGGAAGTAGAAAAAGACATGAGTAAATTGGGAGCATGGAGAGCATGAGAGAAGGTAGAAGGGGAGGGGAGAAGAAGGGAGGGAAATGGAGGAAAATATATAAATCAATAAAAACAATTTTTTAAAAGTAAAAATAAAATAAAGCATAATAATGAAAAACTTCAATTTTATATATTTTGGTTGTTTATGATCAATAATATTTTTAGCAAGCTAAATTTGTTCTTTGACAATTTCACATACATGTATTACATATATATTAATATATGGTTTTTTTCGAGACAGGGTTTCTCTGTATAGCTTTGGAGCCTGTCCTGGAGCTCACTCTGTAGACCAGGCTGGCCTCAAACTCACAGAAATCCACCTGCCTCTGCTTCCTGAATACTGGCATTAAATGTGTGCACCACCATCAAAAAAAGAAAGAAAGAAAAAGCAGGTTTTCTAACATCATTCTAACACTTTATTTTATGGATTTGTTTGAGACAGGGTCTCTCTGTAGACCTTGGCTGTCCAGGAACTCTGGGATCCAGCAGCCTCTGCTTCCCGAGTGCTGGGATTAAAGACATGAGCCACCATGCCTGGCTATTAATTGATTTGTCAACAAGGTCTCCTTATGTCACCCTGGCTGGCGTAGAGCCCACTATGTAAACCAGATAGTCTTCAAACTCACAGTGATCCTCCTGCTTGGCCACCTAAATCCTGGAATTACAGGCATGCACCTCCATACCCAGTTTGGGCTTCCATTTTGGAGTATCCAACATGTACTTCACACTCAACCAATCAGAGAGGTTTCTCCAACAATTTCACATGATTAGACTGCAAAGCCAGAGCCCTGTCCTGCTTAGAAAGTACTAGAGATGGGAGAACCTAGAGGCAGGGAGGAACTTGAGGACAAGTTAGACTTGAAGCCATCATGCAGTGAGGCTAAGGTGACAGGAACTGGAAGGGCAATCTCAAACACCTCTCTGCATTAACAGACTCTGTGGCACATGACAAGTGATTACAAGTTGCGGTGTGAAGAGGAGGAAGAGCTTACAGTCCAATAGCAAGTTGATGACCTAGGACAATGGTCATTAATCAGGAAGGAGGCGGTTCCTGATTTGCTAGTGTCTACAGATGGTTTTTTATTTGACTGGTTGGTTGGTTGGTTGGTTGGTTGGGTTGGATTTGGTTTGGTTTTTGAGACAAGGTTTCTTGTAGCCCAAGTAGACTTCAATGAACCTAAGGATGACCTTGAACTCCTGATCTTCTTGCTTCTACCTTCCAAGTGCCATGATTACAAGCATGCACAACCACACCTGGCATTGAGATCCTGTTGATTGATCCTAGGACCTTGTGCATCCTGGACAAATACTCTGCCAAGAAGATAGACATTCCCCCCAACTCTGTAAAGATTATTTTGGAACACTACAACTAAGGGGTAGGAGGAAGTAGGTCTGCTACTAGTATCCACTGACCAAAGGCCAGGGATGCTGACCAATAACCACACAGCCCAACAACAAAGAATAATCTTGCTCCAAATGTCAATGGCAGAGAGGGTAAGAAACTCCCAGGAGAGGAGACTGATGGTACATTAATGTAAAATGTCTTGAGGAAGAGTTTGTAGAGCTTTTAAATTGTTTGACATAAAATTAACATGCCAAGAGAACATCCATTCAAACAAACAGATCAAGAAGAAATTCCCTAAGTCTTCAAGTTTGTCAAATAAAATGTATAGTCATATGTCTAGACTGGGGGTGGCAAATATTTCTGCAAAGGGCTGAATAATAAATATTTTAAGCATTGCAAGTCATGAAGTGTCTTTCCTAACTACGCATCTCACTTACTGCAATATTAAAAGCAAAGTCACTCTGATAATTCCTGCCTTTGTATGTGAGAGCCAGCATAAACTCTTGGAATCACCATTCATGAAAGTAGGTCATAAGACCCTCATTCTTGCCAGGCATGGTAGCCTACACCTGTGATTCCAGCATCTGGAAGGTAGAGCCAAGGAAATCAAAAGTTCAAGGCAAGCCTCAGCTAGGTACTGAGTTGAAGAAGACAAGCCTGGAATATATGAGACTGTATCAGAAAAATAAAAACAAAACCAGCAGGGTAGAGGGGAAGACCCTCATTCCCAGGGGATTCTGCCCCGCATCTGTGAGGGAAGATTGTTGCAGAGAGAGGCCAAGAAGAATCTGGACAGTCTTGCTGGCCCTCAGTCTATTACACCTGATCACATTTACCATAATACCTTATCACATTTCCACAAGACTATCTATTCCTCTTCAAAGCTAAGAATAAAAAGAGTTTCCTCTGAATCTTTGGGTCTTCATTTCTGAAGGCCCCTGTGTCACATGAAACTAACTAGACTTGTTAGGCTTTGTGATAGCTAATCTTGTCAACCTGACACACCTGGGAAGAGGAAGCCTCTCCAAAAGAATTGCCTCCACCAGAGAGATCTGTGGTCATGGCTGTGGGCCACCATGTTCTTGATTGCTAATTGACACAAAAGGGTCCAGTTCACTGAGGGCAGCACCAGGCCTGGGCTATATTAAGAAAGGTAGCTGAATGTGAGCTTGGTAGCAAGCCAGCAAGCAGCATTTCTCCACGGATTTTGCTTCAAGCTCCTGCCTTGCATTCTTGATGATGGACTGTAACTTGTAAGATAAAATAAGCCCTTTCCTCCCTAATTTTGGTCAGTGTCTACCTTATTAATGTGTAAGACTGGCCTACATGGTACTTTTTTGGTGGGTTGTTTTGTTTTTTCAAGATAGGATTTCTCTGTGTAAGCCTGGACGTCCTAGAACTCAATCTGACCTTGAACTCACAGAGATCTCACCCCGCCCCGCCCCTGCATCTGCCTCCCAAGCACTGGGGTTAAAAGTGTGCTCCACCACCACCTGGCAGTGTTAGTGATTTTTTGGTGGCATGAAAGCTGAAGAACTAAAGAGTCATGGAGAGAAGATGATCGGTGCCATGTGGCAGAGTTCGAATCCCAGAAGGGAAGCTAGGGAAGGCCACTGATGAAGGTGCAACCCCAGCTACAGTGGAGACCCCAGATTATTGGAGACTCCAGGACTCTGGAACAACAAACAGCCAAGGACAGTAGCAGGTGTGGAAGGAAGCCAGCCTGGACCTATAACACAAGCTGAGTGCTGTAGATGGCAGAGCCAGAGAAGTGGGACTGCCCAAACTTTTTGGAGCTCAGAAGATTATGAATGAGTCCCAGACTATGGACATGGAGTTTTTTACACTGTTAAGATTTTGGTTTTGCTTTGATCTGGTTGTACCTGTACCCTGGTTCTATTCTCTTCAAATAAAAAAGTATATAATTATTTTGTTTGCTTGCTTTTTTGTTTGTTTTTAATTTTACCACAGCCTATAGTTAAACAGTCTTGGACTTTTAAAGAGATACTGAACTTTTAAAGCATGAAAATTTTTAAAGATTTTGAGACTTTAAAAATTGGACCATTATATACTACAATACCAACATGAGATCTTGGGAATAAAAAAGAAAAAGTTATGGTTTAAAGGTGATTTGTTTGATTGTCACATTAACAAGGAGTAGATTTGTGATCACTAATCTTAGTTGTCAACTTAACACATCTAGGAAGAGGAATCTCATTTGAAGCACTGCCTCTATCAGATTAGCCCATGGTCATGTCTTTGGAATATTTTTCTTGACTACTAATTGATGTGGGGTGGCCAGACTATTGTGGACCATACCATCGCCAGGCAGTATAAGAAAGCTACCTGGGAGCAAGTCAATTAGCAGCATTCCTCTGTGGTTTTACTTCAAGCTTGTGCCTTGGCTTACCTTGATGATGGACTCTACATATCCTGTAAGATGATTTAAACACTTTCTTCCCTAAGTTGCTTTTGGTCATAGTGGTATATAACAATAATAGAAAAGCTAAATGGAATATGCTTTGCTCTTCTATTTATTTGTTTGATTGTTTGTTTTCTTCCAGAGCTGAGGATTGAACCCAGGGCCTCTTACCACTGAGCTAAATCCCCATCCATTTCTTTTCTTTTATTAATCTTTTGTCACAGGAATGTCAGCTGTGACCTTGGTGAGAAAAAGGGTTACACCTTCCTACCCCTATACCAATCTCCAAAAAAACTATTTAGGAACACAGAAACTCAAATGTAACATAATTACATAATTATTTTCTCATGTCACAAATGTGCTTTTGAAGTTTTTTAATCACTTAAAAATGTGGAAAAGGTATTAGCTACAGAGAGAAAGAGTGTTCGCACTGACCCCTGGGCAAGCTAAGGAGCTGAGAGAAGCTAGGACCTCAGGCATACTATGTCTGGGTAGGGCTGAATGAGAAGAATGCTGCCTTCTGTCTTGTCAGTAACAAATGTGTGCTTTTGGATCTATGTTTTCAGGGTCTCCTAGCCTAGTCATATATAATTTCTGTGCTACTTATTTATTTTATATAACCCAAAGCTGCCTCAAACTCACTACAAGCCCAGGCTGGTCTTTAAATCAAAGCAATCTCCCTGAATCAAAACTTTCTAGGTACTTTAATTACAGACTCTCTTCTGAGCTTTTCCTCAACAGAAGTCTAGTCCTTTGTGTTTTGTTTGCTTTAAGACAGGGTTTTATATAGTTTAGGCTGTTCTCAACAGGGACCCAAGAATAACCTTGAACAACTCCTGCTCCTCCTGCCAGGATTACTTTACAAGAATGTGCCACCATGCCTAGGTAATACTGTGCTGGAGACAAAACCTAGGACTTTGCACGTGCCAGGCAAGCATTCTACCAACTAAGCTACATCTCCAGCCCCTTGTTTGGTCTTATGAAAAACTCTAAGTGGAATGATTAGTGTCTAGAAATTCAATGACTGGCCAAGGTTGCCCTTCAAGCACAAGCAGTAGAGAGAATTAGTAGATGATCTGGGATAGGCATGCAGTAGACATCCATAGTTACCAACAAGAGCAAGGAGAAGAGCAAGAACACCAGTAGAAGAGCTGTCTGCTTTCTGCAGAGCATTTAGAGCTGCCACGGGATTGAGAAGGGGAAATGGCAAAGCTGTCTGCTACTTGTACAGCTGGTAGATGGGAAAATACAGCTACTGATGCTAAGTTCAGACTAGCAGGTCCCAAAATGACAAGGATTATACGCAATGTGTTTCCACACAAGTTCTGTATGTATTTCAAGGGATTGAGGAATTGGAGGAGGGGACAATGAACTAGATCCCAAATTAGTCTGTGTATGACAAAATGGTGTTAGGTCATTATGAAGCTTTCTAGAAACAAAGAACCCACTTACTTGTCAATTCAATAATTTCCATCCTCTTCCCATATACATCCTGACCAACAAAGCGAAGGTCTTTCTTCTCAAATCGTTTGATCATGTTAGGGTTTACCTGGAAATGCAAGCAAGAAAGTCAAGCTTTGAACTACAGAGAAATTCAAACAGCTTATAAAGAGGTCCTGCATCCATTGGAAGGTTTTTCCATTGCATTGACCCTCTACTTAATTCCTATATTCAACACCCCAAATCTCATTTTAAATTCCTGATGAATTTGAGAAATGAAGTCTAATTCAAGTCACATGAACCTGGGAGGTTCATGCTGTATCACTCAGAGATAGGATAGGGAAAAGGACCATGACAATGCAAATATTCTGAAATCAGAACCTTGATACCAACCACTTATAGACATCCTTGTATCTGCTGCTTCCCTGAGTTAGGTGTACTTAACAATCTGTGATGGCCAATCTTCATTGTCAGTTTAACTAGATTTACAATTATTGGGGAGACACACTGGCATGTGTATAGAACATTTCCAGGAGTTACTGGCTAAGAAGGGAATATCCATCCTGATAGAGGCAGCACTACCCCATGGTTAGGGGCGCTGAACTAAATAAAAAGGAAATAAGGAAAAAATAAGCTGAATATCAGCATTCCTCCCTTCTTCCCTCCCCTTTACTTTCCCTTCTCCCTCCCTTCTTCCTAACTGCTGTCAGAATGGTATCAGATACCTCATATCTGATTTCCTTATAATGATGGCCTATTTCTCCTTAAACTGTGAACCAAAATAAATCCTTCCTTAAGTTTGTCTTGTGTGTATTTTACAAAGCAACAAGAAAGTAACATACACTATCTATCCCCAAATTCTAATTTTTAAAATATGTATGTGTATAGTGTGCATGTGTATAAGCGTATTTGCATGTTATGGATACACATGGGTATGGGTGCATGTGCTCGAGTGTGCATGCACATGGAAGCCAGAGGTTGATGTTGGGTATCTTCTTTCATAGTCTACTAAGGTTGGGCCCCCTATTGAACCTGGAGCTTGCCCAGCTTGCCCCGAGAATCCTGCTTTAGCCTGCTGTGTGCTGAGATGAGGCCATCACACTTCCCAGCACTTATGTGGGTGCTAGGAATCTAAATTCTAGTTCTCACACTTATGAGGCAAGCACTTTACCCAGAGCCATCTTCCCAGGACCCCAAATCACAAGTTTGAGTGAGGATTGAAATTCCTCTTTCCCTTGATCTCGGGACTCTTTTCTGTCCCTTTCTAGAAGCTGACTCCAATTGACAAAGACAAATACAATTAACCCATTGTGGTGGTTTGAATAAGAATGCCCCCCATAGGCTCATATTTTTGAATGCTTAGTCATTATCACTATTTGAGAAAGTTTAGAACGATTGGGAGGTGTGGCCTTGTTGGAGGAAGTGTGTCACTGGAGGTGGTCTTGAGGTTTCAAATGCTCACACCAGGCCCAGTATCTCTCCTTCCCCCACTCAGTCTATGAACCAGGATGTAGCATTCAGCTACTGCTCCAGCTTTTTATGCGCAGCTGTGCTCCCCACCATGATGATGAGAGATGCTACGGAAATATAGCAGCCTCACCTACAGATATTATGAAGCTGGACACAGTTCTCAAAGGGCCTACTTAGAATTGCTGGGATTCTCTGCACCAATCATTCACATCCCTCAGTAACTCAGATGAAAGGCATACCTCATAGCGATGTCTGTGTCTTTCTTCTATATAAGGAACGTCACCATAAAGCTTCTCTGTGAAGAAATAAGAATGGAATTAACACTGAGTGACGAACTTCAGAAGCAAATCAGGGCAAGAGTGTAGATCTCTGTGATCTCCAACAGAGTCAGAGAAAGGACCAGACTCCAAGGAACAATGTAGATTCTCTTGTCTTCCGGTAGGAAATCATGCAGCAATTCTCTTGTCCCTGCTTACCAAGTGCTAAGGTTACAAGAGCACACCACCAGGCTCATCACATGCTGCTGAGGATCAGAGCTCAGGTTCTCATGTTTACAAGGCAAGCACTGTATACACTGAGCCATCTCCCCAGCCCCTATGTCCAATTTTTATGAGGTACTGGTGATCAAACTCATGGCTTTGTGCATGCAAAGGAAGCACTCTACCAACTGAGTCACGTCTCCAGAGCCACCTGCATATTCTCTCACCTTATGTACTGGGTGCTTTTGTGTGTCAACCTAACACAAGCCAGAGTCAGAGAGGAAGGAGCCTCAGCTGAGGAAATGCCTCCTTGAGATGCAGCTGTAAGGAATTTTCTCATTTAGTGATCAACAAGGGAGGGCCCAGCCCACGGTGGGTGGTGCCATCCCTGGGCTGGTGGTCCTGGGTTCTGTAAGAAAGCTGGTTGAAAAAGCCAGGGAAAGCAAGCCAATAAGCACTACTCCACCATGGCTTCTGCATCTCCAGGATCCTGCCCTGTATGAGTTCCGTCCTGACTTCTTTCAGTGATGAACTGTGGTGTGCAAGTATAAGCCAAATAAATTCTTTCCTCCCCAAATTGCTTTTTGATTATGGTGTTTCATCTCAGCAATAGAAACCATAACCAAGACACCCACTGTCCAGATTACTGCATGTTCAACCTTAAAATATACTCTGACCCTAACACTAGACTTCTGGACTGGGAGTGTAGTTCAGTGGTGTGTGTGACCTAACACTAGACTTCTGGACTACGAGTGTAGTTCAGTGGTGTGTGTGACCTAACACTAGACTTCTGGACTACGAGTGTAGTTCAGTGGTGTGTGTGACCTAACACTAGACTTCTGGACTACGAGTGTAGTTCAGTGGTGTGTGTGACCTAACACTAGACTTCTGGACTACGAGTGTAGTTCAGTGGTGGTGTGTGTGAGCGCTAGAGTGCTAGTTTGGCAGGCACAAGATCCTGGATTTGGGCTGGGGAGATGGCTCAGCATGTGTAAGCATTTGCCTCAAAAGCCTGACAACCCAAGTTCAGTTCACGAAACCCATGTAAAAAATCTAATGTGGTACACATCTGTTATTCCACCATTCCTACAGCACGGTGGAAGATAGAGACAGGAGAACTCTCTGGAAGCTTTCAGCCAGGCAGTCTGAAGTACATAGCACAACAAATGAAACCAGAGAGACCTTCCTCAACAAAGTCAAAGGCCAGAATGAACCCCAGAGTTCTCTGGCCTCTATACATGAACTACAGTACATATGTGCACAAAAATATATATAAACACACACACATGGTATGCCACATTCGTGCCCACATACACTAACATACACACACATACACACAGGCGCACACACCACAACTCTCATAGACAGATTCTAGGTTTGATTCCCTAACACTGCCAGAGGTTTGCGGGGAGCGGTAAAATGAAGACAAAGACTAAAGCACAAAGATGTTCACTGTTGTGTTATTTAACAGACGACACATGGAAACGATGTGAGCATCAAAATGAAAAGGCTGGTGGATTGAATATCACCTTGTTTACCTATGCTCAATCAGGAGCGTGTGGCTGCAAATCAGGCAAGTGGGCCTTGTAGCTGCACCACCACGGCTCAGTGCACCACCTTCAGCAAGACCTTGGGCACAGCAGTCTACAAAATGGATGCGCAGTGACTACAGGATCACATGGACAGAGCCAGTTCCATCAGCAAATGCCATTCAATTAGGGTGCAATATTGGAACCCACTGAGAAAGCAGTGACGATCTCCACAGCATCAACCCTCGTGGTTCAGATCCCCAGCACATATCAAGGAACAAAAAGGGCTGGAGTCCCAGTCAAGCTCTACCAGAATCAGGAGCCACGCTCTGCTCGGTAGACAGACTAGCTATAGATTTTCAAAGACATCATGAAGTTGCAATAGGAAGTCTCCACTGAGAAAGATCAAATTAATGCCTCGTGACTTTGAGCTTTTGACTTGGAACAAAAACATACCAATTACATGCCTCTGAATGAGTGATGATCATAGGCAAGCTTCTGTTTGCGATTCTGCCCATACAGACAGGGTGTGTGGTGATGAAATGAATAATAGTGAACAGTTAAGGTATTCTAGAGAAGTCAGGCGATGGTGGCCCATGCCTTTAATTCAGCACTGGGAGGCAAAGGCAGTCAAATATCTAAGTTCAAGGCCAGCCTGGTCTACACAGTGAGTTCCAAGACAGCCAGAGCTGTTGTTGCACAGAGTAACCCCATCTCTAAAAATTAAAAAAAAATGTTTTAGAGAAAAGTGGGGAGAGTTGAGGCAAAAGAGACCTTTGAGAAATATACTGCTGATAGACTGCCAAAGGGTGGGGTCATTCAAGATCACCTCTGTACTAAAACTATTGGTTCATACAAAGAAAAATGGGAAAGAGCAGTGATACACAGTTGGAAAGTAGGGAGGCATTACACCAACTCTGTGTGAACCTCAGAAACTTTGTGATTTATGAACTATTATCTAGCGTAAGACAGTCTGTACTTGCTAAGGTGTCTATCTCACAGGCGACAGGAAGAGGGAGGGAGAAGGAGAAGACAGAGACTCTGAAGCCAGACTAAATGGCTTTAAATACCTCTATGCTATTAAACAGATATGTACCTTGGGTAAATGAGCTAGTCTTGATGCCTCAGTTTTCCCTATCTGTGAAATGGGAATTATGATTATCCCCACTTTATAGAGTCATTGTGAAGATCAAATAAATCCAAGTATTAGAACAGTAAAGAAATCAAATCTATAACTGTTATTGTTATTTCTAGATAATGAAATAAAAATAGAAAGGAAGGATGTAGAACATAAGTTCTATGTGGTAAAAGACAAAATAGGGACCTGTCTGATCTTTAACAGCAACACTTATCACACAGCAGGTAGTGACAGACTTGGGATGAATAAATGGAACATGCATATACAATGCACATAGTGTATGAGACATTTCTGGAATTTTTGTTATCAATTTACTTATTTATTGGTACTAAAGATTAAACCTAAGTCCTTGGATACACTAGGGAAGTGTTCAAACATTGATTAAGTCACACTGTCTTTGTCAGTCTTACTTTAATTTTAAAAAGTTCTTTATTTTGAGACAAGGTCTCACTAAATTAATTCCCTGGGCTGGCCTTAAACTTGCTCTGTAGCCCATGAAGGCTTTGAATTTGTGATTCTCCTGCCTCAGTTTCTGGGGTAGCTGCGATTACTGGCTGAGCCACCACATCCAGCTGTTTGGAACTTTTATTTTATGCATTTAAAATCTTTTATTGCTTACAAATCTATTAGAAATAAACTCAGAAAAGCAACCCATGGTGATGCTTTAAAGTTCTGAGTTAAGAATAAGCTTAAGGGCTGGTGCGATGGCTCAGCAGTTAAGAGCACTCATATACATAAAATTAAATTTTAAAAATAATAATATCAGAAATTATGCTCATAAAGTCTCACTACATGACTCTCCAAATTGAGCTGAACAAGGATGGCAACAATGAGCATGTCAAACCGGCTGGGGGAAAGCCCACACTGCCCCAACCCTCCAAAGAACTGAGGAAAGCTGGGAGTGGGAGAGGCGGTCTTCCCCAGGGAAGAGCACAGCAATTGGTTGTCCATTGCCAAACAGTCAGCCCTGAAAAGTACAAGTAATATACAAGTAACATTATACAGATTCAACAGGTTATTTATCCTGTCATATAAAATCCACTTGCTCTTCCATCATTTTGTTTCTCACCACACCCCACCCCCCAGCCTTGGCATTTTGGTCCCCAATAAACCTTTCTTTCTACTCATGGAGTAGGCCGCTTCAGTGGTTTCACTGTGTCGTCACTTATACTTGAAGACAAGCACGTCACCAAGCGAGCTCTCTCGCAAGCCTTCTATCCAATATTGATTCAGCACTCCTGTGCCTCCTTTGCAGACAAGGAAACTTTCTTTTTGCTATTGTTGTTTATTGTTTTTTTTTGAGATAATGTTTCTCTGTGTCGCCCTGGCTGTTCTGGAACTCTGTTAGCTAGGTTAGCCTCAAACTCAAGAGTGCTGCCTCCCATGTGCTGGAATTAAAGGTGTGTGCCACCATGCCCAGCCAAAGACACTTCCATAAGGAGCCCAGGGTAGGGTCTTACTTTCTTAGACCCCTGCTCCCACAAGACACTGATCCTAGAACCCATGGAACCTTACTTGGAGCTATCAACAGAAAGGACTTTTTGTTTTGAGAACTGTTTGGATTTTTCCTCTTTAAGTTCCAGCTATTCCATATCATGTGAAGGTCAAGAGTCGGCTCAGTGGTTTTCTAACAAGTGACCTGGATGACAAAGATTCTGTCCTGTGTAAAATGGTCGTTGGGTCCGAGGCTGTAACAGGAATAACTGAAGTGGTGCACATTGGAAAGTACACAATCAGGACCTGAATACAGCAGTGCATGCCTAGAACCCCCAGCCCCTTGGAGGTAAAGGCAGGATGGAGTGTTCCAGACAAGCCTGGGCTATATAGTGAAAGGCAGCCCCCAAGCCCAAGGGCTAGGGATGTATCTCAGAGAGAACATGTCTCATATGCACAAGGTTCTCTATCCCCAACGCCATAAATAAAGAAAACAAAAGTAAAGAATCAGGGCCTGCTTCTAATTTACTCCTCTCCTTGCTACTTTTGGACTTCAATGTCGTTCCTTCCACTTCTATAGAACAATGCATTCATTTTCAATATCTAAACAGCTTCCCCTTCCCTAATTTTATGTTTTTTGATCAGCTTTAATGTCATTTTTATATATTTTTTATTTATTTTATCAGATATTTGAATGTATACCATTTGAGTGCCTGGTGCCTAAGGACACCAGAAGGGCATTTGATCTTCTGGAACTAAAATTACAGGTGATTGTGAGCCACCATGTGGGTGTTAGCAATCTAACCATGTCCTCTGGAGAGCAGTCAGTGTTCTTAACCATTGAGCCACCTCTCCAGATCAGTGTGTCAAACTTTTGAGGATAAAACATCACAATTTAAACACATCATCCTGCTTTCAACCCTACACTGCAGTGCTTTATTGTCTTTCATGGATTTTGTTTGTCAGATGCTGAGGATAGAGCCTTGTGTATGTTAGACAAGCATTCTACCACAGAGCTATATCCCCAAGCCTCCTTATTTAAAAAAGAGAGAGAAGACAGCACTAGAGGGAAGAGAGAGAACCTGTAAAAAAAACAAAGGTTATTTGCTCCCCTCTTCTCAAGCCAGCCTCACCCCAACCCACCCCGGTGCAGAGGCTCACCAGGGCCTCATACATGATTGGCAAATACTCCAACAGTGAGCTATGTCCCCAGTCCAATTGATTCCCATTTGTTGTGGAATATTTGTTTACCCTGTAAAAAACGTGTCTTTGCCAAGGCACCTTCTGATTGGTTTGATAAAGAGCTAAATGGCCAATAGCTAGTCAAGAAGAGAATAGGCGGGATTTCCAGGAAAAGAGAGAACTCTGGGAAAAAGAAAGACTGGATTAGCTAGAGAGAGACAGAGGAAAAAAACAGGAGGTATGGGACAAAAGAAAAACAATGCCATGTGGCAGAGTGTAGACTAATGTAAATGGGTTAAGTTATAAGAGGTAGTGGAGAACAAGTTTAAGCTAAGGCCAAGCTTTTATAATTAATAACAAGTGTTGGTGTCATTATTTGCAGGCAAAAAAATGTTCCAAGTAGGCTTGGTGCTCATGGCATACAGAGGCATGGCTCTTTAAAAAGGCCCTGCTACTGAGCACTTGAATGGGGTTTATGAGCAGTGGCAAGCTACTTGGTGGTGGGAGACTAGGTAGAAATGCTTACTGCAGTGTGGACCCAGAAGCTTCCCAGAGCTGGGGCAGATAGACTGGCTCCAAGTCAGGGCCCACAGGCATGAGGCTCCACTCTTACCAACCTGAAGGGGACATAGCCAGCTGACACACCATGTGCTAAGTAGAGCCACACAATGGAGGGCCTCACCACTGCTTAGCAGTTTAACGTTTGGTTCACACAGAGAAGGCTACAGAAGCACAAGAAGTCAGTTCCAGGCCAAAGCAAACTCTGAAAAGGGTACAGTGTGCTTAAAAATGTGCTTAGACACTAAAGAAAGAAAATGGGTATAGATAGTCATAGAAAATAAATAAATGAACAATTTTAAAAAATAGGCCAGACGGTGGTGGTGCACATCTTTAATGCCAGCACTCAGGAGGCATAGGCAAGCGGATCTCTGAGTTCATAGCCAGCCTAGTCTACAAAGAGAGTTCTAGGATAGCCAGGATTATTTCACAGAGAAACCCTGTCTCAAAAGCAAGCAAGCAAGCAAGCAAGAAACAAAGAAACAAAGAGAGAAACAAAGAGAGAAACAAAGAAAGAAACAAAGAAAGAAAGACCTACCATGGGCAACTGAATGAGAACCCCATCTCAAAATAAAAAAAAGTAAAAAGAACTGAGGATGTGGTTCAGTGGCAAAGTGCTTGCTTGAGGCTCAAGTTCAATCCCCTCTACTGAAAAAAAATATATTTTAGAGAGTAATTTTTTAACAATGATACTGTAGGGCCAGAGAGGCACTCAGTAGAAGGCTAGAAGCCAACATATGGACAGTGTCACATGACCTGGCTCTGACTCTCCCAACCTCCCAGATGCTCTTTTGCCTTCAGCCAACCATTTTCTCTGTCAAAAACAGAGATGCTGTATTAAGTAGCTTGGTCTTTCTTCTATGCCACTTAGCAGGATAGCTAACAGGCAGATAGGAAGTGAGGATGCCATCTTTCACTCCTCTCCCTACCATGTGCTGCTTCTTGTTCACGATTCAGCCAACCTCCTGGTCCAGCCCATCACCAACAATGACGTTTCATATTTGTTTGCTTTCTTTATCTCAAACATTTAGGAAAATTTTCAAAAGTCACAGAAAATGAGACAAGATTAAACTTCAGTTTCCACCAATAAAGTTATATTGCCTACCTGAACAGCGTGATGGCTGCTTCTGAATTAGAAAAAAAAAATGCATCAACCACTGGTTTCGATCATTTGGGTGACAGACATGGGGACGGAAAGACCTCTCCCTGCTAACAAAACCTGAGACCTAAGCAATCTCCACTCAAGCAAACCAACAATTGGTTGGGGAAGAAAAGGGCCTGTGTAGCAATGGAAAAAGTCAGTCAAAGGCAGCAATGAAGATTAACTTCTGATCTCGATAACAGAGCAGGCAAACTAATGATGTGAGCAGAAAACTAGGGAATGGAGGACAATGGCAGAGCTGATGTCATTCTGAACTTACTCACCCTTCTTTCAAACAATCGGGTTCAAACAATCTGGCAGAATTACCAGTCATAAAGTGCTCATAGCCTTGGACCTAATAACCCAACTTCTGGAAACCCGTCTTAAGGAAACATTGAAAGGAACAAAAAGCCCTTGTGGAGATGTCCCAATCAGCACTTTTCTTATAAAACGCTGGAACCAATCTGAAATGGTTATCGGTAGGAAATGAATCAGCACATTAGGGCCCCTTAACTCAATTAAACACTATATACCCGGGGCCAGGTACACTGGAACACACCTGAAGTCCTCAGCATTCAGAACACTTGAGCCCAAGAGCTCAAAGCAAACCCGAGTAACAAGAACTACTTGGGGGTGGGGGAAGAAGACAGAGACAAGAACAATGACTGACAAGCAGTCTGGTAATCTCATAAGTGAGAGGTGGAGGCAGAAAGATCAGGTGTCAAGGTCTTTGCCTGTATAGTGAGTTCCAGGCCAATATGGGCTACATGAGACCCTGACTCAAAACTACAGCTCTCTGTGTGTTTCAGTTTTCTCTATGGACAAGTTTGTTGACAGGTTATCCAGTCCCAAGTGGTCAGTCCTAAACACACATGTACATACAAGTAAACACTAAATGGACTCAGTAGGTTTGACACACACACACAACAACAACAACAATAACAATAATCATAGAGGTTGTGAATTTGAGGTGCATACACAGGAGAAGTTGGATTGGGGAGAAGTGAAGTGATGTAAATTCAGCACTCATGATGAAATTCTCAAAAGGAGGGGGGAAGGCCTTGGACTTCCCAAAGGGCAGGGCACCCTGACTTCTCTTAGGACTCGAGAGGGAGTGGGGGGAGTGGGAGGGAAATGGGAGGAGGGGAGGAGGTGGAAATTTTTAATAAATAAATAAATAAACTTAAATTTTAAAAATACATATATACACATACTAAAGCCTAAACGGACACAAAACCCAGATACATAAAATTATGCTACAATAAAAGAATATAGAGATTAAGCACAATAAAGTTCAGAAAAGACCACAAATACACAAACTTAGAGAGTCATAAACAGTTTAGAAAAACAGCTGATGTTTAACGGCCTTTAAACCAGCTTCAACAATTCCACACACACTACCATTGGCCCTTTTATTTAAAGGGCCTTGCCCCACTTTGAGGCAGGCAGGCCTCAAAACTTACTATATAGCCAAATATGACCTTGGATTTTTCTTTTGCTTTTTGTTTTGTTTTGTTTTCCAAGATAGGGTTTCTCTATGCAGTCCTGGAATTCTCTCCATAAACCAGGATGACCTCAAACTCAAAAATCTGTATGCCACTGCCTCCCAAAGTGCTGGAATTAAAGGTACGGACCACCACTGCCTTTCTTGACATCGAATTTTTTTATCCTCTTGCCTCTACCTCCCAGGTGCCGGGATTACAAGTATGCACACCACCAGGAGGTCCTGCTCATTCAGTGCAGGGGATGGAACTCAGGGTTTCACGCGTCAGACGCAAGCATTCTATCAACTGAGTTACATTCTCATCTCCTAAGGCCCTTGAAACAAATAGACAAAACAAAACCCAATCTCAAAGAACACATCCACACAGGACACAGAACAGAAACAAACTCTTATGAATACAGTTTTTATAAACAGGGTAAATAATGACCACAGGTACCTTTGTTCAAATAAATTTATACATATAATCCCTGGCTCAGAAAGAGTGAATTCAATTTTTCACAACCCTTCTTGGATTAACAAGTGACAGAAGATAAGCAAGAATTGTCCCTCAATAGAAAAGTATTCAAGCTTTCTTCTGCTGGAAGGCAACCTTTTATTAAAGACTTCTTTACTTTCCTGCTTCTCCCTAAGTACAAAGCACTGAGTACAGGCCTACAAATCAAATTGAAATTAAAAGAAGATAGCATAAAAACAATTTCTATCAAAATTGTTAATCATTTTAATCATTTTGTTTCATTAGTTTTTGGTTTTGGATTGAAATAGGATTTCAATGTGTATTCCTGGCTGTCCTGGAACTCACTATGTAGATTAGGCTGGTCTTGAACTCACAGAGATGCCCCTGCCTCTGCCTCCCAGCTGCTGGGATTAAAGGTGTGTGTCACGTGCCCAGCTCAAAATGGTAAATCATTTTTACAGGTAGTATAGGCAAATGTATTTTGCTCACACCAACCTTGCAAAAATGTGCTGACTAGAAAAGAAGCCTACAAAATAAATGTATCAGTTTGTGAAAAAATAAGATCCTACAAAATAAATATTCTACCTAGGGAGCCAAAAGCCCACAATATTACAAGGCTTTGTTTGTTTGTTAATAAAAGACATTCAATAGAATAATGGCGAAAGTTGTTAGCACTTAACAGTCATTGCTAAAGACCTCATGGGAAGCTAGTTTCACCAGGTAGGGAGGCAAAACTTTATGCTTGCTAAAGACCACAGGTACACACACCACCTGCCTTTTGTAAAGAAAGAAGGACAATTTAAAATGAAGGCAATCAGGAAACTGAGGATATGTGGCTCAGTTGGTAGAGCAAGTTCCTTGGGTGTGATCTCCGGCATGGCTTAAATTGGGAGTGGTAGCTCAAAAGAGAAGGGAAAGACAGAAGGAACAAAGTCATCCTTGACTATGCAGTGAGTTTGAGGCCAGCCTAGACTATATTAGCCCCTATATAAAAAATTAATACATGAATAAAATTAAAGCAATCAAGTTTAATAAATCATTGAGTAAAACAGCCCATAAGCTTGTAAGCAGACTTTTGAAATTGCCATACAACCACACAATGACCTATTATATAGCTATTACAAGAAAGGAAATACTGATGCGTGTTATCATGGATGAAATTTGAAAGCAGTGTGTTTAGTGATGGAAGCCAGATATAAAAGGCCTTCTTTCATGTGGTTCCATTTACATTAAAATGCCAGAATAGGTAAATTTTTAAAAAGTGGATCGATGATTACCAGAGGCTGAGGAAATAAAGGTGACAACACAGTACAGAAATTTCCATTGGAGGTAATGAAAATGATCTCAAATTGACACTGATGACAGTAGGGCATCTTCATGGGTACTCTAGTGATGGCTGAACAGCTCTGTGAGCACAATGAAACCAGCAAATTGTATACTAACAGATGAATTATATGCTGTGGGTCTTATGTCTCTATAAAAAATTATCTTTGGTGCTATGTTTAAGTTTCATAAAATTCACAGTCATGGAGATGTCTCAGAAGGTAAAGATTCTAGCCAGGCAGTGGTGGCAATATACTTTTAATCCCAGCACTCGGGAGGCAGAAGACAGATGTCTGTGAGTTCAAAGTGAACCTCTGTGAGTTCGAGGCCAGCTTGGTCTACAAAGTGAATTCCAGGAGAGCCAGAACTGTTACACAGAGAAACAATGTCTCAATAAAAATCTTAAAATATATTAAACACAATGATTTTTTATAAAAGTTTAATACAGTTATCACCAAATCTTTCACAACACATAATTTTGATCATCTTTTTCACTAACCATTTTGGGTTTTTTTTCACTTATACAATTACAAGAACAAAGTTTCAAAGACTTTGAAAAGAACTGAAAGGCAGAGAAGCACTAACAGTCATAAAGAGAAAGCTCTTACATTTGTAAAGGAAAGTGCAGGAACAAAAACCTCTTGCAGAAAGGAAGAAAGGCTGTTCACTGGTCTACTTGGTTGTTCAACTTCAAGCTTGCTAAGAAGCACTATGCTTTTCCCAAGCTTTAGACCATCCTTTAAGGAAACGGTATTTTCAATCTTATTCTTCCTTCAGTTAGGAAAGTGTTTTGCTTTATTTGAAAGTGGGACCTGAGACAGGGTCTTGCTTCTGAATATGACTTTAATCCTCCAGCCTCTACCTTCTGAGTGCTGAGATCACAAGCCGGTACCATCCTACCCAACTCTTGGTTTTTATGATGCTGGGCTGGAACACAGGGTCCCATACACGTGGGGCTAGGGCTCTACCACTGAACCCCATTCTCTGCCCCAGAAGATATTCTTACGAATGGCTCTGGATACCAGAGCTCTCCAGGCCCTGCAGCACCTTGCCCTTCCCAGCCGTATTTTTTTCACTTGTTTTGAGGCCCTGGGAAGACAGGATTGCTTCCTGTCCAGCCCCTGCTAGAGCTGCAGAACCCAGCATGGTGCATATGCACAGGACAGGCACTCAAGATACATTTAGTAAATTAAATTATGGGCTCTGGGGTTTGGTTAACATGAAGCTATTCTCACATAATATGATAATCTATGAAACAAGGTCCACAGAAATAATAATTAACCCTGTGGGGATCAGGAAAATCAGCAAATTATCAGCTAGTAAGCCAGGTTCTTCTCTCTCCCTATGCAGGGATTCTTCTACTGGAGGGACAGAAACCTGTTGTTTGTTTGTTTGTTTACTGATTTTTCAAAACAGGGTTTCTCTGTGTAATAGCCCTGGCTGTCCTAGAACTCACTCTGTAGACCAGGCTGGCTAGAGATCTGCCTGCCTCTGCCAGGCTGTTTATTTTTTTAAGTCTTCTAGACTGCCTATCTCCTCCCGTCTTTCTGTCTTTCTCTGTCTCTGTCTCTCTGTCTCTCTCTCTGTCTCGTGTGTGTGCGTGTGTGTGTGTGTGTGTAGGTCAGAGGACAATTTGCGAGATTCAGTTCTCTTCTTCAACTATGTGGGTCTCAGGATCAAGCGTAGGTCATCAAGCTTGGTGGGAAGTGCTTTTGACACTGAGTGATCTCTCCGGACTCCCAGACTTAGGAGACACACAACTATCCTCCTCTCTACAGGAAGTTCAGGAATGGGGAACTAAATAAGGCAAGTCACACAGGAAACCATGAAACAAAAGCCAGATGTGTTGGCACACTTTGAAGTGGGGTCAGACATCAAGGACTTCAAAACCTGCCTCAACTACATTCAGAAATCCAGGCCTACCAGAACTACATAATAATGAAACCCAGTGTAGAGAACAGAATATACCCTACTCTGTGTTATTCCATATTGTATCAACTGGTTTAACAGGCTGTGCACTGTAACTTTACAAGCAAATTTTAACTCCATTTTGAAGAAGCATGACGGTAGCTCCTGGGTGGATCCATAAACTGCATCATTTTTCAGGCTCAAACTATCGAGTACAAACTGATACATGACTTATTCTGGGAAAGAGAGAGAGAGAGACACCATCCTGGAAGTTTATTGAGGAAACTTTAAAGTGTGACGGCATATGGGTGTTATTAAAACCATATTGAGGAGCCAAACCTAAGAATTTAACAGACACATCAGATCATGGAAAGTATAATTCCCTCACCTAGATCTTTATAAATGATGGGTACTGAACACTGCTATGGCATGGCTCCATGTCAGCCTATCATCTGATACCCCGTTTGTTCATCAAAGGCCAAGGACTCCCTGAGTCCACTTGGTACTTCACTGCTGATATTACCTGCTCAACTGTTCACCCATCTAGACCTGAATCACCTCCTGACCCAGTTCCTGCTTTGGTGTCTGCTCTGGACCCAGTGTGACCTTTTCACCATCGGCTTGAATTCTGCAGCTTAGCTCCCAATGCTAACCAACAGCTCACTCTTGGCACAGATCTCTTTCGTTATCTATACAGACTTTCTCAGCCCACTCTGAAACCTCTTCAACTTTGCTGCAGCCTCTTCAGTTTGTATTCCTTACGTAACCCATATATACATATGGAGGTATACAGATATTATTTCCTGTGTGCTATATGATATGAGAATTAATATCACTAATTAAGTTCAGCATAGGGGCATGGAGAGATAGCTCAGCAGTTAAGAGCATTTGTTGCTTGCTCTTGCAGAGGACCCAACAGTTTCCAACACCCATATCAGGCAGGCCACAACCACCTGTAACTCCAGTTCCAAGGGATTTGACACCTTCTTCTGGCTTCCAGGGGCACCGGCACTCACACATGCACATACCCATACACAGAAGTAAAAATCAATCAGCCCAGCAGTAATGGTGCGGACCTCCCAGCACTCAGGAGGAAGAGGCAGGCGGCTCTGGAGTTCAAGGTCATCCTGGTCTACAGAGTGAGTTCCAGGACAGCCAGGGCTGTTACATAGAGAAACCCTGTCTCAGAAAAAAAAATGAATAAAAAATAAATAAAATAAAATCTTAAAAAGACTGAAATAAAATACTTGCATTCACCTCAGCCAAACTACCAAAGTAGGCATAAGTAAATTTTATGACGATTTCTGCCATTGAAACTGCTATACCTTGTTATTCAATAAATACTACCATTGTGGAAATGTACAAATATGTACATTTAGGATTCTGGCTAGCACACACATCACACACTGGCTCAAACACACAAAAAGGAAACAATGAAAGAGGAAGCCATTTTCAATGTAGGTCCATAAACTCAAAAAAAAAAACTTGCATTAGTGCTCTCAAGAGAATTTTTGCAGGGACAGGACAAACATAGTATGGCACAAATTATCATTGATCTCTGGGACACTTTGTACATAACCAATACTCTTCTAAATGAACTTGAATGGGGAGAAAGTAAATTCCTCAAGTGACAGGTCAGCAAGAGCAGGTGACTGGGTGACAGGCTAGCTAGAAAGCTGCGGAAAAGGTTAGTAGGACAGCCATTTGAACCACTCCTAGTGTCGTATACAAATCAAAGCTCTGGGATACTTACTCAGTATGGAATTTTCAGTTGTGAAAACAGTTCGTCTTAATCCCAGTCTCATTGTTCCTCCCAAGTCACCAGGGTTGTGTTCAGGCATGTCGATTACCTTTAACAAAACAAATCCAGCTTTACCATCTTCCAAGGATGTAATTCCCCATATTTTTTGCTTTATTTTTAGAGGAACACTTGTTGAGAAAACATTCCCTTGAGTACTGTGTCTGATCAGGTCTTGCAGAGCTCCTGAGAAAAGCAGCCACCTAATACATCCTTCCCAAATTGTACGTACCTCTCACCACCGTTCTCATCTTCCGCTCAAGTCATTTACAAAACAGTGTATCAGAGAGCTAAGTATATAGTCTGGTTAGTAAAATTCTTGTCTGGCATATGTGAAGCCCTGGGTTTGATCCCTAGAACTCCATAAACAGAATGGTGGCACACACCTGTAATTCCAGTGCTAGGGAGGCAGAGGCTAGAGGACCTCTGTGAGTTCATGGCCAGCTCTGGTCTACAGAGCTAGTTCCAGGCAAGCTAGAGTTACATAGTAAGATACACGAGAGAGAGAGAGAAAGAGAGAGAGAGAGAGAGAGAGAGAGAGAGAGAGAGAGAGGAGGGAAAGAAGAAGGAAAGAAAAAGGAAGAAAGGAGCTGATATCGTTCCACTGGTAGAGCCCTTGCCCAGCATGCACAACGCCCTGGGTTTGATTTCTGGTACCCTATAAAGCAGGCATGGTGGCGAACACCTACAATCCAATCCCAGCACTAGCAAAAAAGAAGCAGGAGGATCAGAAGTTCAAGATCATCTTTGGCTACATAATAAATTCCAAGCCACCCTGGGATACCTGAGACTGCCTCAAAAAAGAAAAAAACAAACAAACAAAGAGAGGAGACCTTGGAAGATAACTCAGATGATTAAAGTGCCTCCCATGCAGGCATGAGGACTTGAGTTAAGATCCCTAGTACCCAATAAAAGTCAGATGAGGTTGCTCACATGTATGTGTATAATCCCAGAGATTTTGTGGCCAACCAGATTATGCAAATCAATTAGCTCAAAGTTCAGTGAGTAACCAACCCTGTCTCAAAAAACTAAGAGAACCTCTGAGAAAGACCCCAGACATCAATCTGTGACCTCCACATGTGTATGCACATGGGTACACACCTGCACAAACACATACATATACCAAACACACACACTCACTCTCCCTCCCCTCCCCTCTCCTCTTCTTTCCTCTCCTCTCCCTGTTCTTGTACATCCTGTGAGTCAAAAATCTAGCAATGCTTCATTTTCTTCATATCCAATCTGCCAAGTCCTATTAGTGAACCCCTCTAGACCACCTTGTTCTAAATGAAACCCTTGTAAACTCTGCGATCGCTGAGTAGCTTAGCTCCCCAGGCTTCTGTCTGTGGCCTTGCACAGGGCTTTTCCTCCTCACCGCCCTTCTCTCAGTTGTCTGCTGCCTGCTTCTGGATGAGAAGGGCAGTTGTTACTTTTCCTTACCAGTGTGCCTTTCCAGACAGTAGAAATAAACTGAAGGAATGACTGAACAAACGAACCCCAAGAAAACAAGTTCAGATTTGTTGAGTCACAGCACAAAAACTTAGAAAGATGTTTAAAAATAAAATCTGTTTTCATTAACCTGGTAATTCCTTTTCCTCAGTTCTGTTTACTATGATTAACTGTTTTGTTTCACGTTTTTTGGTTTGTTTGTTTTTTGGGTTTTTTTTGTTTTTTTGTTTGTTTTTTGTTTGTTTTTTTGAGACAGAGTTTCAATATGTAGTTCTAGCCATCCTGGAACTCACTATACAGAACAGGCTGGCTTGAATTCACAGAAATTGGTCTGCCTTTCCCTCCTGAATGCTGGGATTAAAGGCCTGTGCCACCACGCCCAGCCATGTTTGTTGTTGTTGTTTTAAGATGTTAGATTAGACTGCAGTTGGGTAAGTCAACCTGTTCTAATAAAATTACTCAGGGTTCTCATAGAAGATTGTTTACACTCCCCCCCACCACACCCTAAAAGCCACAGACAGCTTTAAAGGAAATCCTTGACAACTGGAATTTCTTAAACAAAGAATTTCTAGGAAAATACCTGATTTTATTAGTGCCCCAGGAAACGTTTGGAGCCACCTGAACCCTGGGACCCAAGCAAGCTCCAAGAGTCACTGAGGGAAAGGGCTGGGGAAAAATGGATTATACCTCTCATTGAAATGAATGCTTGGTTTCTGAATTTCCCTTAACTCTTAGCCTGGCTTCCCTATCTTCTTTGGCTGGCTAATGGGGGCTAGATTAAGTATTACTGAGTGAAGTGAGAGAAGGCAGCCCCCAGTTTAGGAGGCCAAGAGGCTTATAAACGCTTGTGTGTATTTTCTAAGAAAAGGCAGGTAAGATCACAAGAGCTGCTACAGACTAAGAAGTCCTATGTCTACTCAGAGTCTCAGCTTCCATTTAGGTTCTATTCAAGTTCCTACTATGGTAATAAAGTTCCCTGGGTTCTTGTCAGAGGTGTACTACGATTCTTCAATCAGTTCACCCTTGTTTACTACATAAGGTCCAACTTTGAAGGTAAATTGCTTCCGTTATCAGTGACTATGATAATCAAGGAGTATACTGGTCTGAACTATTGCGAACAAAGTAAAAAAACAAAAAACAAAAAACAACCAAGAACAGGATGCTTGAACGTTGGAGAATAGGTCAGCAATTAAGAGCATGTGTTGGTTACTCTTGCAAAGGACCTGGGTTTGGTTCCCAGCACCCACATGGTAGCTCACAGCCATCCTTGGCTCCGGTTCCAGGAGATATGATGCCTTCTTCTGTCCTCTAAAGGTATCAGGCATGTATGTGGTACACAAGCATACAAGCAGGCAAAACAATCCTACACATAAAATATAAATAACTAAATATTTTTTTTTTTTTGGTTTTAAGACAAAGGGGCTGGGTGGCGGTGATGTACGCCTTTAATCCCAGCAGTCAGGAGGCAGAGGCAGGCAGATCTCTGGGAGTTTGAGGCCAGCCTGGTCTATGGAGCAAGTTCCGAGACAGTCAAGGCTAGACAGTGAAACCTGTCTTGAAAAACCAAAAGAAAAAAGAAAAAGAGCCAGCTGTGGTAGCACACACCTTTACTTCTAGCACTCAGGAGGCAGAGGTAGGCAGATCTTTAAATTCTGGTCACAGCCTGATCTACATAGTGAGTTCCAGGACAATTAAGGCTATAAAGAGAGAGTCTGTCTCAAAAAAAAGAAAGGAAGGAAGGAAGAAAGAAAGAAAGGGAGGAAAGAAGAGAATTAAAAAAACAAGCCTACATAAATGAGAGTCTATCTCTAAATTTTAAAATATTTTAAGAGAAAAAAAGTATAAGGATAGAGAGGGGAGGGAGGGAGGAGGAGGAGGAGGAGGAGGAGGAGAGAGAGAGAGAGAGAGAGAGAGAGAGAGAGAGAAATTTTAAGTTGTCTTTGTGCTCATTTGGTATGAAATTTCTAAATACCCCCAGACCAAAAATCATTTCCCAAACTGAAGTGTAAGGGTGGGGATGGAGAGGAAGCAAATGCATTGGTCATAAAATGGTCCTCCTGCACCAAGGAAATTTGAAAAGAATAATGTGGTAGCAATGATTTAGAAACCTGAGATTAAGGGAGTAGAATTGAGGGTATCAAAGAAAGGGTTGAAGACTGCTGACTTTTTATCACAGACCTTTTAGAACAATTGACTCTGTCCACTGTACAATTTTAATGAAACAAGTTAAAGGCAGAGAGTGAAATGTATTACTGAGGTCTCACGAGGCTACTAGTTCACACTGTCCATGCCATGTTCAGAAATAGTTACTATGGCCTTCTCCTGGAAAAACACATAAAGAAATCCTAAGGCGTAAGAGCCATGGTGATCCTCTAGTTAGGGGCTGGTGAGAAGCCTCAATGAAAAAAAATACTTGCCTAAGGATCTGAGTTCAATTCCCAGAACCCACATGGTGGAAGGAGAAAACCCATTCCCACAAGTTGTCTTCTGACCTATACTGGTGCACTGTGGTACATACACATGAATTTTTAAAATGTCCTAGCTGGAAGAGCTACAATAGTGTCACTTACCTGCAAGAGATACCCACTGGTGCAATAGTGGCACAAATGTTATGAGAGTAACCAATAATTTTTTATTGGACTTACGGCTCACTCCATGATATGGAAACCATACCTGACACTTTTAATGAGGTCAAGAACCTGGGACGAAATAGGTAATAGGGCAGAGGGAAAACATACTATTATTCCACTAAATAAACAGAGTAGCAAAACAACTTTTTAAATTTTTTAAAAATATTTATTAAGTTAGTTTTGGTTTTTCAAGACAGGGTTTCTCTGTGTGGCCCTGGCTGTCCTGGAACTTGCTCTGTTGACGAAGCTGGCCTTGAACTCACAGAGATCTGTCTGCCTCTGCCTCCCCACTGCTGGAATTAAATGTGTGCATCACCACCACCTGGCTACAAAACAACTTCTAATGACATATTGCTATACCCATAGATCAGAGCATCATTCAACCCTCATCCGAGAAGTTTCTTTCTGTAGGTGGTAAATTAATACAGAGACCAACAACTTGTCAATATGCAGAGAGTGAGAGACTTTTTAGCAAAGTGACTTTCAACCTTCCTAACAGTATGAGCCTTTAATAAAGTTCCTCATTTGTGGTAACTCTCCAACCATAAAATTATTTTTGTTGTTATTTCATAACTGTAAGTTTTGCTAGTGTTATGAGTTGTAATGTATATCTGTGTTTTCCAGTGATCTTAGGTGATCCCTATGAAAGGCTTGTTTGACACCCAAAGAGGTCATGACCCACAGGCTGAGAATCATTGTTGCAGCACTTAGCCCAAATGGGATGCTTTTATCATGCGCCTCCTGTCGACCCTCAAAGAACTATGGAGAAGAAGAGGCAGAAAGAGTGTAAGAGCCAAAAGGTGGTGGACAACTGCAAGGAAACAGAATTTTCCAGGCGCAACAGAGCTGATGCACATAAGAACTCACAGGGACTGTGACAGCATGCACAAGACCTGCACGAATTCAAGTCAGATAAAACCCCAGCCTGGAGAAGGGTAAGTGGACACAAAGTCCCATCCCTAACCAAGAAGCTGTTTGCAATTGATAGCTACTAGGAGAAGGAAAATCCATTTTCTTCAATGGAATGACACGGATAATAACAACCATTTTCCAGAGCAGGCCTCATACTTAGGAGTAGTTGGTCAACATAAAATAGACTCCATGTTTGTGTCTATGCTTTTTGTTTATTTTGTTTTCCAAGAGAACATAAATCTGTGTGGGAGGGAGAATCTGAGAGGAACTGGTAGAGGGGAAAGAATATGATCAAAAATATTACATAAAGCTTTCAAAGGAAAAAAATCCACATTTTAAAAAATGTGTGAGCTAGAAGAGAACATGAAGATGGGAAGGAGGAATATGGGGAGGGTCTAGTGGGTGAGGAGGATTTGGGTTGGATATGTATGATCAAGGTGTATTGTATATAAGTATGAAAATGTAAAAATACTCTAAAGAACATGTACTAGCTAACACAGGAGTTAGTGGAGAAGAAAGATATTGGAGATGAGAGAAAAAGGGAAACATATCCCAAGTTCGAATGATACCCAGAGCAACAAGGAAAAGAGAAAAATACAATGAGAAGCTGCAGGAGAGTCCCCAGAGAGGGACAGACCAGGAGAGGTCTCATTGGGCCTGGTTCAGAAGGGCTCATCCAGAGACACACAAAATAATATCAATGGGGAGCAAGCATGCAGAAGCCACATTGGAAGGAAGGAGACGTCTGGATAGAGAACACAGCGACTCAGTCCTCAGACAACATGACAAGCTCTAAAGATGGATGGTACTGGGGGCCTGGGATGTAGCTCAGTTGGTAGACTATTTGCCTAGCATGCAGGATTAGTGTTTGAGGCCCAGCACCACATAAAACAGGGCACGTCTGTGCTACATAGAAAGTTCAAGACCTGCCTGAGCTACATGAGACCCTGTCTCAAAAAGGATAAAATAAGGAAAATAAGGGATGGGGGGTGGCGAGTAATGGCCTCTCAGGTTATACAGCCTAATTGGGCAACAAAAAGACCCAAAAAGTCTAGGAGAGGAGAACAACAAGGTTTGAAGCATGCTAATTTTATCAATGTCACATGGTTAGTGAACCCTAAGTGCCTTTATATTTATCCCCAACATTTCCAAAATACCACAGTTTTTGCATCTGAAAGGGAAAAGCTTCTTCCATTGAAAAACTATTTCCTTGACCCTACCCTTGGCTGTGATCTGACCCCCACACCCTTCTGTCCTTTCTTGGAACAGAGCCATACAGCATACAAAAAAAAAAAAAAGAAAAGAAAAATCAATAAGCTATAAAGCTTTGAGAGATGTAAAACATCGCACAGGATAACTATGGCACTAATTAACCTTGGCTGAGATAATCTGCAACCTAGGTAAAAGTGTAATGAGTTCAAGTCCTTCAGTGTCCCAGGGTTCCTTAAACCAAGTGTGTGGAAGTCTGCGTCTCTTATCAACAATGAAATTCCTTAATGGCAGTGTGGATGGGGCCTCCCTCGCTGCATCCTGGGAATTGGTCCCTTGTCTGAATATTCCACTTGGACAAAACAGGAGCACCTACTCCCAGAAGACCCTTTCCACCCTCTTTTTCCCCCTCTACTTCATTAAAAAATACATTTCTTTATAGTGTGCTTTTATGTAGGGGGGTGCTTGTGTGCCACAGAGTGTGTGGGGAGGTCAGAGAACAACTTCCACCATGTAACTACCAGGGACAGGACTTAATTCATCCCCCTTAGCAGCAAGCACCTTTATCTGCTGAGGCATGTTGTCACCCTTTCTTTCTACTGTTGCTTTTCTTTAGACAGGATTAGTAATTAAACCTAAAGCTCCAAACACAGTAGGTAAACCCTCTACCACTGAGCTATATCCCTAGCCCCATTTCTAGTGATTTGCCCAAACTTTCTCGTGTGTTTCTCAAGTACTCTTTACAAAGACTCCCCAGTGAGAGCTTGGGGGAGTGGGATGGTTGAGATGGAGGAAGGATGGATATGGAAGCAGGGAAGAAGATGTCTTAATTAAGGGAGCCATTTTGGGGTTGGCAAGAGGCTTGGCTATAGAGGGGTTCCCAGGTGTCCACGGGGATGTCCCCAGCTAGGACCCTGGGCAGTGGAGGAGAGGGTGCCTGAACTGGCCTTGTCCCTGTAGTCAGACTGATGACTATCTTGCATATCACCATAGAATCTTCGTCTGGGGACAGATGGGGATAGAGACAGAGACCCACATTGGAGCACTGGACTGAGCTCCCAAGGTCCAGTTGAAGAGCAGAAGGAGGGAGAACATGAGCAAGGAAGTCAGGACAGCGAGGGGTTGGTCCACCCACTGAGACAGTGTGCCTGAGCTAATGGTTGCTCACCAAAGCCAGCTGAACTGGGACTGAACAAGCATGGGATCAAACTGGACCCTCTGAATGTGGCTGACAATTGGGGCAGACTGAGGAGCGAATGATAATGGCACTGGGATTTGTCTCTACTGCATGTACTGGCTTTTTGTGATCCTATTCTATTTGGATGCATCCCTTCCTAAGCCTGGATGGAGGGGGGGAGGGCCTTGGACTTCCCACAGGGCAGGGTACCCTGCCCTCTTTTAGGACTGGAGGGGGAGGGATAGTGGGGCAACAGGAGGGAAATGGGAGGAGGGAAGGAAGTGGAAATTTTCAATGGTATTATTTATAAAGCAATAAAAAAAGAAAAATATGGGTTAACTTAAATCATAAGGGCTAGCTAAAAACAAGCCTAAGGTAAAGGCCCAACTTTCATAATTAAAAAAAAAATGACTCCCCAGTTTGTTCCTCTCCAACAGTCCCAAGGTTTTGGGGCTTCTCTCTTTTTTAAGACTTACTCTGACTTGGATTTTTTATGAGTCATGTTGAAGATGGGCATAATTATGAACAGCTTTACGTCATTACTATGTTATCTAACATGCCTTGTTATTTGGTCCAGCAGTCTGTGTCACTACAAATCAAAGTAGACCCCTCCTGAGTGGCCCTCGGGTCTCACCTTATGCATGACCCTACTAAGCTGGACTCTCCTGATAGATTCAAACCAGTACTTTCTTCCTCAGCTAGGCCAATCCAGTGCCAATAGCTCCTCCACTCCCCACTCCCCCACCATACTCCTACACACAGACTATTTTTTCATTACATTTCTAAAGAGGCCTTCTTCATACTTCACTGCAAGAGCCCATGATTTGAGAGCACAATGAATATGCTCTCCTTATCAAATAACTCATCTAGACATTGGTAATTCATGTCCCATGCCCCTCCAAAGATATTCACATTCTAGTTCTTAGAACCTAAGAACCTGTGCACCTTTTATGACATAAGAATTTACAAATGTGATCCTGTTAAAGTTATTGGTGGTGGAAGGGGCCTTTCTTGTTGTGTCATGACAAGACAGAAGGTATCACATAGGCTGGAGAGAAGAGAGTCTGAACTCCTCATTTCTAAGGAATTCACCCAATAGAGATGTTTATTCTGGGTTGTGAGGGTAAACCCACATAATCATGCAGGACCTTAAGAGAGGAAGGAAGGACAGAATCAGAGGAGAAATATAGCGAAATGGACATTGCAGACAGACTGGACAATGTTAAGCTTCTGGCTTTCAGGAAGGAGGGCATATCTATGAACAAGCAGCCTCTAGAAGGCAAAAAACTAAGCAATCTCTCCTGTAACTTCAGAAAGAACACATCCTATCAACCACTTTAAACATCTGACTTACAAGTAAAAAAGGGAGTGTTCCAGGTACTGAGTTGGTAAGAACTTATTAAAGCAGCGTCAGGAATCCCATGCTGTCCCTTCTGTACATCTATATATAGATAGACCAAAGGAACAGCACCTATTTCATAGTGTTGCTACAATGATTTCAGGAGGCTACAGAAGTTGAGTGTCCATAGTATAAAAAAAAAAAAAACAAAAGCCCTCAGTAAGCACTGGCTCCTATGCGGAGGCCTCTGGGGACTCAGAACTAAAGACTAGCACAGGCAGGACTTGCACACCTCAGGCAAAGGCTGGAAGTAAAAAGGAAAATGAACTCTGATGGTCCAGAGAAGATAGGTACCACATAAAAGTCAAGTAAGCGAAACAGGTATGCTGTCACTTTTAGGGACAACTAAAATTAAGTTATCCTTTTAAATAACTAAAATTTAGTTCCTTAGAAAGGATGGGTTCAGATATTTTAAATTTCAAAGTCAAAGATAACATACAATTGCATTTCACATCCACCTTGTGTTGTGGGGACTTGGTCATTAGTAACACTAATACATTTTTTTAAATATTTATTTATTTATTATGTATACAGTATACAATATTCTGTCTGTGTGTATGTCTGCAGACCAGAAGAGGGCAGCAGACCTCATTACAGATGGTTGTGAGCCACCATGTGGTTGCCGGGAATTGAACTCATGACCTTTGGAAGAGCAGGCAATGCTCTTAACTGCTGAGCCATCTCTCCAGCCCCAACACTAATACATTTTGTAATACGAAATGAAGTTATTTTTTAGACAAGGTCTCCTGTAGCCCAGGCTGGCCTCAAACTCCCTATATGTAGCAGAGGAGGACCTTAAACTTCTGATTCTCCTTCCTCCACCTCCCAAGTGCTAGGATTATAGGTGTGCACCATATAGGCCAAAAGTCATTTAGGCTACACATCTCATTTCAAGAAAAAATCTCTGCTCAAAGTGACCTAATGCTGCCTGTCAGAACTCAGGCTTGTAGCAAATAGCAAATGCTAACAGAACTTGACAAATACCTTGTGCTTCTTCTCATACTTTTGCATGCTCATATCCTCCAGTGATATCTCTCTTGTCTTCTTTCTATTTTTTTTCTTAGTACACTGGTAACCCAGAAGTTAGAAACACAAAATCCACCAATAGTCTCATGAAACATTAACTAAAAACGTATGGAAACATGCCATAAATGCAGGGTGTGTTCAAAAGAGTGTGCTTAGAAATTAGAGAAATGGAAAGAATGACAGGTACAAGGTTGGTAATGGAAAAATGGGGAGGCAAAGGTTAAGTAGCACCTCTCTGTTCAATTGCTTGATCTTTGGACAGAATTTTTTTACCCCCTCAAGAAGACTCTGAGTGCCTGCAGCTTAGCTTCTGTGACCATGTTATTCTGCTCAAAATCAAGAGCATAGACTGCCTGAAGAAGAAAAGTCCTTTGGGCTGGGTATGTAGCTTAGTTGGTAGAGTGCTTGCTCGGCATGCATGAAGCCATGGGTTCCATCCCCACACCACATAAACTAGACATGGATTTTGTGCATTATGTATTTGTTATACTTTTACAAATCATATATTCCATATGATATGAAGAAAGTATGCTATATAAAACATCTGCCATATAATCTACTGATATTTAGATTATATGTAGTGATTAAAATCAGTTTTTTTCAATATAGGCACAAGAAATATCACACCAACTCCCATCAGTTTTAGCTTCAAAATGATCATTTGAGAAAACAATTGAGATTGAAATATGCCGTGATAACACCACTGAGGCTCTACAGAAAAAAGTTCTTGTCCTTAGGAAACCAGTGAGATTCCACAACTTATCCTCAGAGAATTGATGAGGAGGAAACTATTGGCCAGAAAAAGCAGATGTGGATCGCTTCTCGGCCTTTTGGCTAAGATCAAGTGTAGTAAAAAGCACATGTGGAAATGTTTGCAGGTAGAGTCTAATCAAAAGGTAGAGTTCTGTATTATTCTTGCCACTTTGCTTTAGATGTAAAACAAAACGAAATAAAAACCCTTAAAGATGTTGGAGTGGGGCAATCAGTCAGGAGGACTGAGATAGAAGGACCAGGAAGAAGTTCAAGGATAGCCTGGACTACATTGTGAGCTGGGATAAATAAAAAGATCCCATCTCAAAAGCCAACAGCAACAATAACAAAAGACATTGGAGGAAAAATTATGTTCTTACTATGATGAGTCACAAAAGCTCACTTCCTCCCAATAGACTAGAACTTACACGCAAGCAAACAAAAACACTGGAAATTTTCTAAAACCTTTGAAAAAACATTGCCAAAATCAAAATATTATTGTGTAAAATCATCAAGTAAAAACAATGCCAGCTGGACATGGTAGCCTACCCCTACAATCCTAGCACTGCTGGGATAGAGGCAGAAAGATCAGGAGTTCAAGGTTATCCTTGGTCAGACTGGGCCTCGTGAGAGACCCTGGCTCCAAAAATAAGCAAATAAATAAGGATTTGGAGACACAGCTCAATGCCTAAGAGCACCTGTGCATAAGCATGAGGCTCTGAGTAGGAATCCCATCACCCATGGAATAGGTCAGGGCTGGCTGTGTGTGTGCCTGTAATGCCAGCACTATGGGGGTGGGGAGCAAAGAAGGGGTTCACTGGCCTTGCTGACTACCAACCTAGCTCAGGTTCCATGACAGACCCTATCTCAAGGGAACAAGGCGGAAGATTGATAGAGCACCTGACACACTATACAACTATACACATGTGTACATATGCACACACACACATATATACATAGATATATATACATACATACACACAGTAGACAGACAGACCTACCTGCCTACCTACTGACAGGCTAACCTACAATGCCAGTAACTCCAATAAGTGGGTTAATACACAAGTCTGTACTGGAGTCATATAAACTGCAATACAACACCCAAAACCTATAGAATGATAAGTGCTCAGGAATGACCAGAATCGTGTAAGCAACATCATAGCATCTCACATTTGTTCTCCAATGTAAATAAGGTCCTAGAGTTTTCGAGGTGAAAAACATCTGAGCAAAGTACAGTCCAGTATTTCAAACATCAAATTGTAGGTGCTATACTGCAGGTCAGGAAAATTTTTAAATGTCCAAGTGCTTCAAAGATGTTGAAGGGCTTTTGAAATCAATCTGAAACCCCCTACCTGTGAATTATAATCAGCATTAGAGTAATGTCCCCAAGAAATGTTCTAGTTATTTTATGGGCCTCTTTCCAGAAAAAAAAAATCAATTTCGTCTCTAATTTCAAATATCTGGCTATTCCAAAACTTCTGAACTAGTTCCAATTGTTTAAGTGTGAGCTGAGTGTTTTCACAAGTTTTAGAATGATTTGGCAAAATATATTTTGTTACAAACAGGAGAAATATCTCCAGGCATAGTGGCATACACTGTTAATTTCAACATGGGAGGCAGGAGGCAGGAGGCAGATCGCTATAAGTTTAAGGCTCGCTTGATCTGTAAAGCAAACTCCAGGGTAGCCAGAAGTGAGGGAGGGAGAATAAAGAAGGGAGGAAGGGAGGAAGAGGGAGGGAGAGAAGGAGGAATGTAAGTATACAGAAATTTTTAAAAGCACGGATAGGAACAATAGTCAAAAAGAAAGAAAATGGCAAGTTACTCAAAAATACTGCTTTGCAAAATAAAATCAGAAATTTTGATCTACCTTCCCTTTTTAGAAGGTGGGGTTTGAGATAGGGTTTTTTCTATGTAGCCCTAGCTGTCCTGGAACTCACTCTGTAGACCAGGATGACTTCAAACTCACAGAGATCCACCTGCTTCTGCCTCCTGGGTGCTGGGATTAAAGGCGTGCACCACCACCACCTGGCCCAATTCTGCATTTTTAAAAGCCATGTAATACTGTCCCTCTGTGACAGAATTTTTTTTCTACATGGGAAGAAAAATTTTCTCAAGCCTAAATCTGCAATGTCATTGCTTTCAGAAATGTGAGCTGTGAGCAAGATCAAAATTCTATATTGGGGGGAAAAGTATTCTAAGGAAAAGAAAATCCAGGTTTTACTCTTAGGACTCTGACCTATTAAGCAACTGTTGAAGTAGCAGCTCTTTACTGGAGCTTGCCCTTAATTGAGAGTCTTACGCTTGGTTTCAGAACCCATTAATCATTACCCTTAAATAGTAAACAAAGGGGAATTTCACAATCAGGTGATGTGTCTGTAAAGACTATATAAAGGCGCTCCTCCTCGACACTTCATCAGCTTATTGCCTGCTGCTCTTCAACTCTTCCAGTGCCTGCTCTGACTGGTAAGCAGCTCGGTGAGTTCTTAACATGCCCACTGGCTTTTGCAGTGCTAGGGCTAGAACCCAGGGCTTCCAGCAGTCTAAGCAAGCGCTCTACTAACAGCTATGTTCCCTAGCTCCTAACTTGATTATTTTTAAAATACTTTAGGAGCCAATAATGCTCTCATCTACACCTCTTCTCTCTCCCTTTTCCCTGTTCTCCCCTCTGCCTTTCCCAATAAAGAGGGGGGGAGTAAAAACCTGTTGGCAGCACTTGGCATGAAAGCTCCACTTTAGCATTTTGGTAAATCTACTTTCTTCCCAATTTTCAGGACAGTAGAATGAGTACCAAGAAGTCTCCCGAAGAAATGAAGAGCATTTTTGAAAAATATGCAGCCAAAGAAGGCGATCCAAACCAGCTATCAAAGGAGGAGCTGAAGCTACTGATTCAGTCAGAATTTCCCACTCTCCTGAAGGTAAGTGCATAACCTGAGCGGCCAGAGGCCACTGCCTCTGGGGGTGGGAGAGCACACACAGCTGAGAGCCTAGGGCTGAGGGCTGCCTCAGAAATACTGCCCACAGCCCTGTGGGGATATGGCCACATACAACCCAGGGCCTAGCAAAGACTAAACAGGTGCTCTGTCACAGAGCTACAGCCCAAATCCACATGATTTTTGTTTTTAGAATACACACACACACACACACACACAAAGCTGAAAGAAACTAACATTATAATCTGGCGTTTCCTAATTTTCTTATAGTTCACAATAACTTTGTGTATGTGTTGCTGGGACTTGAACCCAAGACCTCAGACATGCATGTGGAGATTTGTTGCATAGTAAAGAATATATACTTAACACTACTGAACTGTTCACATAAAAATAGCCAGATGAGGGACTAGAAAGATGGTTCAGCAGTTTGGAGTATTTACTATTGCTGCAGAGAACCCAGGTTCGGGATTACAGGCTTGAGCCAGGGGGCTGGAGCCAGGGGGCTGGAGAGATTGCTCAGTGGCTAAGAACACATGATGCTCTATCTGGATTCAGATCCCAGCACTCATGTCCACCAGTAACTCACAACCACCTGTAGCTTCAAAGGATCTGATGCCATTTAATGGCCTCTAAGGGCAGCTGCACTTACATATACATGCCCACAGACAGATGCACGTACGCACGCACACACACACACACACACACACACACACACACACACACACACAGTATTTTTTAAATGGGGGAGGGACAAGCATTATGGTACACTCACTCATTTAATCTCAGAACTCTGAAGGCAGAGGCAGGTGGATCTCTGTTGAGTTCGAGGCTAGTCTTATCTGCATAGTGGGTTTCAGGTCATAATGAGACCCTGTCCCATAGATAAATAAAATAAAAAGGAAAGATAGAACCCAATTATGTGCCATAAAACCACCATAACAGCTGAAGCAGGCTTCGACACACCTATTATCACATTACCAGTGGCATGTGACTGAAACCTAGGCTGCCTTCTTGGAAGGAAAATACAGTTCCTCCTAATTTCAGAGATGTGTTTCAGTATCCTATCTAAATTTTCTTCCTTACCCTATCCCATTCTTTTTATCTAATACCAGGGTGCGAGTACTCTAGACAATCTGTTTACAGAGCTGGATAAGAATGGCGATGGAGAAGTCAGTTTTGAAGAATTTCAAGCACTGATCCAAAAGATATAAACATGAAGACGCCATTAAGGAGCACCATCACCACCTAGTGATCAAATCCTTCACAGTCATAAAGATCTAGCTGTGAGACCAATATACTGTTAATAAAGCAATTTCTGAGACATGTCTCTCTTGTCAAGTACTGACTCTGGATTACTCAGATTTTAGAGTAACCTTAGCCTGATGCCCCTACTTTATTTTTCTGAATTTTTTATTTGTTTTACATTTATTTATTTAGTGTGTGTTTACTGCTCACATGTACGTATGAGCAAGTTCCTGCACTAGCAGGTCACAGTACATGGATGGAGGTCAGAAGATAACATGGAGAGAAGGTTCTCTCCTACCATGTGCGACTGGGGGACCAAACTCTGGTTGTCAGACTGGGTGCTAAGTGCCTTTTTCTTCCTTAACCATCTTGTTGCCTGACTCACCTATCTTTGAGATTAAAGTCATCAGACCCTATTTAAACACGGTAGATCATACACACCAAAATAAGACTTGAAATTAGAAGGGGACACTGGAAAGATGATTTTCTGTGGGAGAAGGACATAGGAGATACAGAATAATGGGGGTGAAAGGGCTAGAAATCACCATATACATGTATGGAACCATCAAGGAATATTTTTTTGGGGGGGTTGGTTTTTTGAGACAGGATTTCTCTGTAGCTTGGGAGCCTGTCCTGGAACTCACTTTGTAGACCAGACTGGCCTTGAATTCACAGAGATCGGCCTGCCTCTGCCTCCCAAGTGCTGGGATTAAAGGCGTGAAACATCGCACTCAGCATTTTTTTTAACTTTTAAAAGTAAGAAATTTTAAATATATATTGCCAAGTATGGTGGCTCATGCTTATATATTAGCATTTGGGAGGTAGAGGCAAAAGGATTGAGTTCAAGGTCATACCCAGTTACATAAAACTTAAGGCTAGCCTGGGCTACATGACATCCTGTCTCACAAAAAGTTTTGTTATGGATTTTTTTTAAGATTTTTAAATTTTATTTTGTGTATTTGCCTGCACGTATATATGTGCATCACCTTCATACCATGCCTGTGGAGGACAGAAGAGAGTTTCAGATCCCCTGAAACTGGAGCTATAGACAGAAATGAACTGCTATGAAGGTAGGCAGAACTGGACCTGGCTCCTCTCCAAGAGCAGCAAGTACTTTTAACCTCTGAGCCATCTCCATAGCCCCTTACAAAAAGACTTTAAAATGAGGCTGGGCACATGTGGGTGGCTCAAATTAGATTTGATGAATATATATATTGACATGGTGGGAAGGAAACATGTTGGGATGGGGAGAGGTTCTGAGGAGAGTTGGAGGGTTGGTATGAACAAGACACAATGTCATATACATACATACATAAAATGTATATAAATAGTCAATAGATTTTTACTTTTTCTAAAAAGTAAACATGGGCTGGAGATAACTTAGGGGTAAAGAGTACTTGCTGCTCTTGCAGAGGACCAGGATTGGTTTCCAGCATCCACATGGTGGCTCACAACAATCTGTAACTCCAGTTGCAGGGTATCCAACACCCTCTCTGGTGCCTGTGGGTACCGGGCAAACATGGTAGTTCGCATATATACATTTAGGCAAAAACCTCACACATATTAAAAGATAAAGCAACTTTCTTCTACACATAAATATGGGGGAAAGTGGGGATATGAATGAATACAGACTATTAGAGACTGTTGACCTACCATGTGGAAGACCCCAGGTTCTATCTGTAGCACCACCAAAGGTAAAAAGCAGGGTAAATGACAAATGTGATAGTCCCAGCACTGGATGCACAGGTAGGGGGATCTCTCTGTGGGTCTGAGATCAGCCTTGTCTACACAACAAGAACTGGGCCATCTAGAGCTACAAGGTAAAAATCTCAGAGAGCCTAAAGAGATGGATCAGTGGTTAAGAGTATATATCACTGCTGGGTGGTGGTGGCACATACCCTTAATCCCAGAAGCAGGTGGATCTTTGTGAGTTCATGAACAGCCTGTTTCACAGAGTGAGTTCCCGGACAGAGAGATTTACAAAGAGAAACCCTGTTTCAAAAACAGAAATATCTGTAGGCTTTAAAGAGAGAAGAAAAAGACTATAGAATCATAAAATAAAGTTAATGCTTTTAAAATGGGTAAAATCTTTAAAGAGACAGAGTAAAGATACTCATAGTTTTAAAGGAGTAAAGAAAAATAAGCCATGGAAAAATGGAAAATTTACAAAGTCTGGATTATGTATATTATTGTGTTGTCTTTTAATTTTTTGACTGTGGAGGAGCTAAGTACAGAGAGACATCTCATTGTAGGGACTGCTAAGTTAAACCAACATAAAGGCATCTTGATTTCAAAATTTGAGTCTAAGGATATGTTGTTTTGGAAGAGTTTCTTCTCTTGTTTCCACAGAGGATGGGGACCTGTGGATTGCTTCCAGACTGGTATGGTTTGAGGGAATAAGACCCCATCAAAGGTCACCTTGAACACCCCTCAAAAAATTACTTCGCAAGGACACCAGAAAATGGAAGGACCTCCCTTGCTCTTTGATTGGGAGGATCAACATAGTAAAAATGGCAATTCTACCAAAAGCAATCTATAGATTCAATGCAATCCCCATCAAAATCCCATCAAAATTCTTCACAGATCTGGAGAAGACAATAATCAACTTTATATGGAAAAACAAAAAACCCAGGATAGCCATAACAATCTTATACAATAAAAGATTGTCTGGAGGCATTACCATCCCTGACTTCAAACTCTATTACAGAGCTACAGTATTGAAAACAGCTTGGTATTGGCATAAACACAGAGAAGTTGACCAATGGAATCGAATAGAAGACCCTGACTTTAACCCACAAACCTATGAACACCTGATTTTCGATAAAGGAGCTAAAAGTATACAATGGAAAAAAGAGAGCATCTTCAACAAATTGTGCTGGCAAAACTGGATGTCAATCTGTAGAAGAATGAAAATAGATCCATATCTATCGCCATGCACAAAACTCAAGTCCAAATGGATTAAAGACCTCAATATCAGTCCGAACACACTGAACCTGATAGAAGAGAAAGTGGAAAGTACTCTACAACACATGGGCACAGGAGACCACTTCCTACGTATAACCCCAGCAGCACAGACATTAAGGGCCTCATTGAATAAATGGAACCTCCTGAGACTGAGAAGCGTCTGTAAAGCAAAGGACACTGTCACTAAGACAAAAAGGCAACCCACTGACTGGGAGAAGATCTTCACCAACCCCGCAACTGACAAAGGTCTGATCTCCAAAATATATAAAGAACTCAAGAAACTAGACCGTAAAAGGCTAATCAACCCAATTATAAAATGGGGCACTGAACTGAACAGAGAATTCTCAACAGAAGAAGTTCAAATGGCCAAAAGACACTTAAGGTCATGCTCAACTTCCTTAGCAATCAGGGAAATGCAAATCAAAACAACTTTGAGATATCATCTTACACCTGTGAGAATGGCTAAAGTCAAAAACACCAACGATAACCTTTGCTGGAGAGGTTGTGGAGGAAGGGGTACCCTCATCCATTGCTGGTGGGAATGCAATCTTGTGCAACCACTATGGAAGTCAGTGTTTCGGTGAATGTACACACACACACACACACACACACACACACACACACACCATCCTGCCCCTGTTATAGCTATATTCTTTATAACTGCCTTTCTGGGGGAAAATGATTTTAAGCACAAGCTAATTCTCAAAGGCCTTCTATATCTTTTGTCAAGTAGAACATCCTCTTCAATGTTCTAAAAGTAAATCAAATAAATGCCCAAGTAATACAAGTTGCCTAAGCCCTTACTCTGGAGTGAATTGCCTGTGTATCTGTTTACTTGTTTGTTTGAGACAGTCTCATATAGCCCAAGCTGGCCTCAAACTCCTAATTCTCCTGTCTCCACTTGCCAAGTGCTAGGATTACAGAGACAGGGTCTTTATGTGGATTTGTTGTGGTTTGGCTGGTTTGAATTTTGTTTTTTAAAATCTCGTAATTTGCATAGCATATAAAGTTGTTGAAAGACAAGCCAAAGGAAATACTTCAAACTAAAGGCAACATAAATTAGCCTTCACCAGAATTGGCTTGTAATTGTAACTAATTCACAAATCAGATGTCAAATTAATTTTAACTGTGAAACTTCCTAGATCAGAAAGGGATAAAGGCATAACAATAATAAAAAAATTCAATCAGAATATTATCAAATACTACAATCTCAGATGTCCATTTACACCTTGCTAAAACACTTCTAGCCATCCCATGAGCGGTTCAGTAGTAAAACTACTACTGACTAGTAGAAAGTAAAACTACTTTCTAACCTAGGGCTGGAAAGGTGTTTCAGCAGTTAAGAGCGGTTGGACCTGCTTCAGTTTCCAGCATCTGTTTGGCTGCTCACAATTATCTATAACTCCCGTTTCAGGGGATCCAATACCCTCTTTTAGCATCCCAGGGCACCAGGCATACACATTATATACAAACATACACGGAAGCAAGGCAATCATACACATAAAATACTGAAATAATTTAAAAAAAAAGACTCCTAATCTCCCACTTTTCAATTTTTTAAAAAAATGTGTATGTCTGTGCATCTCTATCTATGCCATGTGCAGGTACCCAAAGAATATAGAAGAGGGAGCTGGATCTCCTGGAGATGGAGTTAACAAGCAACTGTAAGATGCTTTATGTGAGTGCTGGAAATGAAATTTGGGTCCTCTGAAAGAGCAGGAAGTACTCTTAACTACTAAACAATTTCTCCAGCCCCTTTTCTACTTTCTTTTACTAATACCACCATCTGAGTGTCCATGATTGTTTTGAAAGCAGCGCATGTATTCTGTCTTCATGGTGTTGTATTTTATATGAATTCATATTTTCATTTTTTTATAATTTTTTATATATTTTACATGTTTTGGGGGGTGTATGCACTGCCACAGTGCATGTATAGAAATCAAAGAACACCTTCCAAGAGTCTATTCTCTCCTTCCACCATGTGTGTTCTGGGAATCCAACTCAGATTATTACACTTAGTGGCAAGTGCTTTTACCTCCTAAACCATCTCCCTGCTTATTTTGGTTTTATTTGTTTATTTCTGTTTTATTTTGAGGCAAGGTCTCACTATATGAGTGAAGATAGCCTAGAACACACTCTATAGCCCAGGTTGGCCTCAAACTCATCCCCCTACCTCTGCTTTCTTAGTGCTGGGTTACAGACATGATTTCAAGTGATGCCATCATGGAGATGTTGCAGGAACAGATTCTTTTTCTCCAATGACTTAAAAACTAAAAAAGCAGGGCTAGAGAAATGGGCTCAGAGGTTAAGAGCACTGGCTGCTCTTCCAGAGGTTCTGAGTTCAATTCCCAGCAACCACATGGTGGCTCACAACCACCTATGAGATTTGGTGTCCTCTTCTGGTCTGCAGGCATACATGCAGGCAGAACACTGTATATATAATAAATAAATAAATCTTAAAATAAAATAAAATTAAAAAAAAACTAAAAAAAGTCTTCCTTGTTAGTATAGTGGTGAGTATCCCCGCCTGTCACGCGGGAGACCGGGGTTCGATTCCCCAACAAGGAGATCAAAGGGCCATTTAAAAAAAAACTAAAAAAGCAGGAAAAGCAGAGTTTTCATTTGGAGAGGGGATTAGGAATCTACAATCTGAATTTGTATGGAAGCTGAAACTTTTATATTGGGGGTTCCCTTTCTTTCTCAGAATTAGCGGGGTTGGAGCATTGTGGAGGATTGGATAATCCAAAGAAAAGAAAGAAAGCTAACTGGTTCCTACTACATAAGCTCCAACCTCTCCCATGAGATTTGGGAGTCCTCCAAAAAGCCTACCAAGTCCCTATCTAGGAGGGAGAAGAATCAGGAACTTGGCCATCTTAAATATCTAAGTGAAGAGTACATTTATCTACCTAAAGCCTGTCTACCTGCCTACCAGGGAACTGTCCGACACCTATTCCCTTAGACTAATAGAGTTAGAACATAAGTCAACTGTGTTCCTAGTAAGTCTCCTCTAAAAGCAGCTGAGACAACATTAAAGCAGAAAAAAGGCCAGAGTTGCTGCAGATCCAGAAGTATTCTGCAACACTCCAGAACGTTCTATTAGGTCTTTGGATAAGTCAGAGAAATGGCATAATATAACAAATTTTTGTTTTCTCTTGTGGGTACTCTTGGATGCATCATCTACTATAACCCTAGGAGAAAAGTCTATTTTTCTTTTTATGTGTGCCTGTTAAGAGCCTGTTCTGAATAAAAGTGTCTCCATTGATTTTGTAAGCAACCATAATACTTACCTTGCATGCCAAAAAAGGGCAGGGGGAATGACAACTAAAGAAATGAAACAAATTTTAGCAGTAGACATATCCTAAAAGAGTTTCCTGGTTTACTTTCTTTAGCTAGAAGAGAAGGAACAACCGTACCTACTAAGTAATTGCTGTCTGCCCAAGTCAAGTCACTCCTCAGGCATTGTGGTGCTGGCTGCCTTATGATTCCATTCCCCTTAGTCTTTTTCTTTAATAAGACTTTCAGCCATCAGCACAACTGCTGGCTCTTAAGGCTATTTTTCTCCAGCAAAGTGATCTCAGCACATAAAGACATTCAATAGCAATTAGGTTTTATTGTTTTCATCTCACTTATGTGTATAGGAGCCACTGAAATGTAAAATGAACACATCCTCTGACTTAGCAGTTTCCCGTCTATGGATTCATCCCACAGATGTGCTTAGGTGTGGGTAAAGAACATATTGTACGTGGAGGTCAAATTGTAGAGTGATTTAAGGTTAACAAAGAGTAAAAGCTAAATACAAGACTATAAACACAATACCATAAATGCAATAAATACTGTCATGCCCATAGTGCACACAGCTAGGCAAGCTGTAAAAGGTTCTTACACAATGATAGGTAATCAGTGTAAGGTGGGGACAATGTCTCAAGCATGCTAGCTAAAGTGGCTGTGGGTGTGGTCCAGTGGTAGGATAGGACACTAAGCTAGTATTCATGGTGCCTTGAATTCCCATTCATTGCACTGCCTGCCCCTCAAAAGTCTATACATTCATCCACACATACGTACATGTATAGTCTCTCTCTCTCTCTCTCTCTCTCTCTCTCTCTCTCTCTGTCACACACATACACACACATACACTATCACACATATGCATGCATGTGTCCCTGAATTAATAACAACAGCAAAAAAAATGAATGTAGTTGCTACTTTGGAAGAGAAGTAAGACAAAATAAGGCGAATGAAGTCATTTTATACCTTCTCTGCAGATTTAACTTTATCCTGTGTATCAATATTTCTTCGTACACACATACAGAGCAAGCATAGGCATCAAAGACCTAACCTAGACAAGCTGTCTAATAGCGACACCTACTGGTAAAAGCCCTTCCTATCCCAATGTATCTCCTGAAAAAGAAAACCCATCATTTTCCTGGCAGAGCCATTGCAGCTATTACTCGGGAAATACATTTCTATTAAAGCCTCCTAAGGAACTCTTTGCTGATATGAGGCCTTCTGAGAATTAGGCTTAAAAGTGCCATCTGGCTGGGAAGTGACGGTTCATTATGGTTTGAACTGAAAGCTATAAAAAGGCATGAATATTTCTTTACCTTTCCATGGGGTGAAAAAAACCAAATCAGAAAATTAATGAGAAGAATATGCTATGATGTAACTAAAAAGGGGATAAGTTACAGATGGACATACACATTTGTTTTTATTTTTAATTAATTTCAAGATATGTGTGTGTGTGTGTGTTTTGTTTGCATGTTTGTAAGTGTACCATGGTCATGCAGGACCCACAGAGGCCAGAAGAGAGTTCAAATTCCCTAGAACTAGAGTTATAGATGATTATGAACTTCCATGTGAGTGCTAGGACCTGACCCCAGGTCCTTTGCAAGAACACGTGCTCATAACTGCAAAGTCATCTCTCCAGTCCCTATTGATATTTTTTTAAATGGTAAAATGGGGCTGACAAGATGGCCCAGTGGATAAGGATACTTGTCACCAAGATAACGATCAGAGTTCGACCCCCAAGACCTCTACAAGACCTATATGGTAGAAGAAGAGAACCAAATCCCACAAAAGTTGTCGCCAGCACTATATGCAAACTGTGACATACGTGCCTAGACACATGCACACACATGCACTCAAATAAAATGTCATTTTGTTCAATGGAATAAATCAAGAAAAAATAACAAATAATTGCTATACGGGAAGGTGGAGGAGTGTTGTTATACAAGTATGAAGTGCACCCTCCTGGGCCCTGTGTTCAAACAGTTACTCCCCAGCTGTAGTGCTGTTTAGGGAAGCTGAGGAAGCCTTTGGACGAGGGGTTTAGTTGGCAGATAAATGTTGGGCTGTTTAGGAATGATGAAGGTTAACAGGCCAGCTTTGCTCTACACTTGGTGTCTGCCTACAGCATGTTCCTCATGTTCCCACCAACATGGACAGGAACCAGTCCCACCACTATGCCTTCTCTATTCCGATGGCCTATATCTCCTCAAACTGAGGCAAATGAAACCATTCAAGGCTCAGGAAGTAGTTAAGTTGGTTGAGTGCTTCCCTAGCATTCACAATGTCCTGGGATTCCATCCCCAACACTACATAAACCAGAAGTGACAGTGTACACCTGGAATCCCGGAAATTGGGAGGTAACGGCAAAGAATCAGAAGTCCAAGTTATCATAGGGTTCCTTGATAGCCCATCTCAATTTAAAAAACAAACACTCCTCCCTTAAGCTGTTAAGATGGAATATTACTTATGTCATAAGGATGACTAACTAGTATAAAAAATAATAATAGAACTAGATTTCTCAAGCCAATGACTACTTTCTCTTTAATTATGCATCTGTGTGTAGATACGTACACAAGTGCAGGTCAGAGGCACTGGATACCCTGGAGCTGAAGTTACAGACAGTTGTGAGCTGCCTACTATGAGTGCTGAGATTCAAAACTCAGGTCCTCTGCAAGAGCGGTACACATTTTCTTAACAGGGTATCTCTGTGTAGTCCTCACTGTTCTGGAACTCACTACTATATAGAGCAGGCTAGCCTCAACTCACAGAGATAGCCTGCCTTTGCCGCTAAGTGCTAGGATTAAAGGCATGAGCCACCATGCCCATCTGCAGCGCACATTCTTAATTGCTGAGCTGTCATTGATTCTTAGTGGAGACAGTTCTGACCACCCTCCCACCATTTGGTAATATCTCGAGGAAATTTTAGTGTCATAACTGAGTACAGGACTAATGACATCTAGCACCTCACATATAACAAATAAAAATATGCCCCAGTTTACAGTGCTGAGGATGGAACTCAGGGTTTTGTATATACTGAAAAACACTTTACCAACTGAACTACATTCCAAGCCTTGGAATTTTTTTAAGAAATAAAGTGATCCAAAATTGACTGCCATGATAGTGACACAGATCTGTAAAAACGCTAAAGCACATTGAATGAGAGCTTCAAATGGCCAAAATTTGTAAGATGTTAGTAGTAATAATGATTGGCAAATGGCTCAGCAGGTAAGGGCACCAGTCCTAAGCTCAACAGCCTGAGTTTGATCCCTAGGATCTACACAGAAGAACCAACTCCTGCAAGTTGTTCTCTGACCTCCACATACATGCTGTGGCACGTGAATCCACACATATGTGCTCAAGAGTGTACAAATACACACAAAATAAATAAATTCTTTAAAAAACCACAAAGAGAAACAGGCATGGCAGTTACTACCTGTGACCCCAACACTTGAGAGACTAGGGTTAGAGAATTGCTGTGAGTATGGGGGCCAGCCTGGGCTACACAATGAATGCTAGGTAAGCCTAGATTATGGTGAGACCACATCTAAAACAAAAGAAAGGCCTATAAGATGGCTCAGTGGGTTAAAAATGCCTGCCACACAAGCCTAACAAGCTGAGTTCATTCCCCAGAACACATAGCATAAGAAAACCAATTACTGCAAACAGTCCATATGATACACACACACACACACACACACACACACACACACACAAGTAAAAGTGAAAAACCAACCAAGGAGAGTAGAAGCATTATATGAAGGCCGCTGATTATTAGATAGAGATGCTTGGCAGCAAGAATGTCACTAAATACACACATATAGGCAACTGATGACCAGGAAAGCCAAAGGCCATGGACAAGCATGACCAGGAAAGCCAAAGGCCATGGACAAGCATGAAAGACAAGAATCACTAATGAGTGTGGAAAGAACTCGAAGGCACAGAAATAAAGCATTTCTAGAACAAGTGGTTCAATTCTTCATTGGTTTTGTTAAGGCTCCAGGAGGAAGATCATAAGAGGGCCATATAAGGTATAGGGAATCTCCACGGGAAAACTGAGAAATACTACTTCCGACTGTCCACACTGGAACCCCTAAGTGTGGGAGGAATTGAAATGGCGTGATACAAATGAATAAAGCAGCAAGTGATGAAATGTGAGCACCTTCCGGCTTGGCAAAGGATCCTGACTTAAAAAAAAAATACTTATACTCAGGCATGGTGGCACCTGCATTTAATCCCAGCACTTGAAAGACAGAGGTAGGTGGATCTCTAAATTCAAGGACAGACAAGACTAAAGAATGACACCCTGTCTCAAAGAAACAACAACACAACCATTTCTTTATTATTTGTGTGCACACATACATAGATGCCAACAAAGGCAAAAAGACAGTGTCAGATTCCTAGAACTGGAGCTATGGGTGGCTATGAGCTGCCTAATGCGGGTACTGGGAACCAAACTTGGATCCTCTGGAAAAGTTGCAAGCACTCTTAGCCAGTGAGTCATCTCTCTAGCCCCATGACTGAGTGAGTATCCTGGGGGGAAAGGAACTGGCAGGTGAGGACTAGCAGTTGCCATTTTTTAGAAGAATAGATGGCCACCAATGTGGAAAATAGGCAGACTGGGGACAAGACTAGAGAAGGGACAGCTCATTTATTTATATTAGCTCTTATAAATTGGTGTCACACTCAATTTATTCCTTTCCTAAACATTAAGCTTGAAAGCTGCCGCAAAGACAAGTCAGGCAGAGCTGTGTTTCTTCAAGGCACAGCTGGCAAGATAGACTAGTGAGAACAAAGCAGTTGGAAGCAAAAACAATAGGAAATAATAAATTCATATATAATGTGTAAAGTTCTGGCACTGTTAGGAGAAGACAGTAATTACCTGTTACGGAGCTAGGCAAGAAATGAAACAGAATGACAATGACTGGACCCAGAAAGATCTACAAGCCACTTACCAATGGAACTGGAGTGTTTGGCTCGAATTCTGTAGAATTAGCATCTAAAGACAAAGACATTTAGTGATTTACCAATATTGCTGACACATGTTCTTGTTTTAAATAAACACTGCTTAGTAAACCTTTGACTTACCTTCCAAATTCAGGCAGTTTCTTGCAAACTCAATCACAGCCAGTTGCATCCCAAGGCAAATTCCTATTAGGAGAAGCACATGAGCATGTTTTGTATCTAGTGACATTTTGTGTTCAACTGTTTCCTGAAGTCTCTAAGAATGAAGACCTCAAGAGGAAGACTTCCTGCTTAGTTCCCTGTGATCCCCCCTTAGCACCCAGAATAGTTCCTGGAAGAGTAGTGAGTGATAGTAGTCAAAACTAAAGGAGCAACCTAAGGTGCAGAGGTGAGCAAGAAGCAACTGGAGGGCAGATGAGGACCAGCTCCCAGAAGCCAAATCCGCCGTCTGCCACAGCTATTCTTGAACCAAGGCACCTATGGGGCTGCAGAGCTGTTTCAAAGACCTTGAGTCTCTCAGAGCAAGTCTAACAGCACCCCAACTCAAGAGGAGTCTCCTTGAGCTGAGATTTCACATTCCCACCTCTCAAGATTTCACATCCAAAACATGGCCTTGGCCACATGGCAACCTGAGGTTGGCCAATCTGAGGGTGACCTCCTAATCTGAGGTGGAACTGCTAATCTCAAAGAGAAAAGGAGCAGCAGGGGCTGGCACCAGTGCTATGGCAGAAAGCAGGCTAGGAGACACAAAATGAAACTGAGCAGGTGCTCAAAAAAGGTAGAAGTGGTTTGGAGAGGCGGCTCAGAAGTTAGGGACGCTCATTACTCTTGCAGGTTCTCAGCACCAACATATGGCTGTGACTCAGTTCCAGAAAGAAAAGCCCTCTTCTGGCCTCCAAGGGCACTGCATGCATGTGGTACACAGACACACATACAGGCAAAATACCTAGACACATAAAATAAAAATAAATCTTGAAAAAAAGGTAAGTGGAATGCAAAGGCCTGGGTCACTGCAGGCCTGTTGCCATTACTGATGCTTTTGAACCCATCTCCACACTCACTTCAGCCCATCAACTCCCTCCTATAAACAGACAGCAAGAAGCATTCCAGATGCTGTTACAGACATTGACATGTGATCCAGGAGATGCAAGGGGAGAAGTCATCAATACACCAACATGCCATGGTTAAAGGGATACACAGGAAATCGTTTAGCGCTCAAGGAACTTTACAAAGTTCCACATGGTCAGTACATAAAGAGACATGATGTTATGAAGCAAAGATACATATCTGTAATCCTAGCACATAGGAGGTATAGGGAGGAAGATCGGGAGTTCAAAGCCAGCCTCGGCTACACAAGTTCAAGGCTCACTTGAGGATGGGGATATGAGAGAAAATAGGTTCAACATACACTATATACATGTACAAAGCTTGAAAACATAAATTAAAACAGCAGAAATGTGAAAAGAATTTCACTGGCCACTTTATACGCTGTTTATATTTATTGACAGACCAGATATAGCATGTACTGTATAAAACAGGAGCACTTGAGGCTGGAGAGATGGCTCAGTAGCACAGAAATCCCTGTCTCAAAAAACAGAAAGAGAGAGAGAGAGAGAGAGAGAGAGAGAATTTGTTTTCTTCCAGAAGAGCCAGTTTCGATTTCCAGCACCCACATGGCAGCTAACAAACCCCTGGAAATTTAGTTCTAGGGAATCTGATGCCTTCTTCTGACCTCAAAGACTACCAGGTACCCATGTGCTGCACAGACATAATGCAGATAAAACAAAACAGGGCACTTACTGGTCATTTTGTCTCACATGCCTTTAATTGTACAAAAATAAAAAAAGACTAAAGAGCACATATGAGAGGAGAGACTTGAGAACAACTTGCACACATTCTATACAATGAAAATCACATCAGAAGCTTAAATGGAAACTGACTTTACAGAGAGATTTAAAAAAAACAAATAGTCAAGGGCAGAGCTGTAGCTCAGTTGATGGAGTGCTTGCCTAACCTGCTCAAAACCCCGGGTTCCATTCCTCACTAAAGCATAAACTAGTGCCTATCTGGAAGTGAAGATAGGAGAAGCAAGAGTTCAAGGTCATCCTTGGCTTTACAGCAACTTTGAGGCCAGCCTGAGCTACATAAAAACATCCTGTATTAAAACATACTATGATAGTTTGAATGAGAATGGCCCATAGGCTCTTAAGTTTGAACATTCGGTCTCCAGTTTGGAGGATGTTTGGGGGATGACTAGGGATCTGGCCTTGCTGGAAGAAATATTACTGCAGGCAGGCCATGAGTTTTCAAAAGACTTGCCATTTTGAGTTAGCTCTCTTTGCTTCCTGCTTACAGATAGAAATATGAGCTCTCAACTACTGCTCCAGGGCCATGCTTACCTGCCCGCTGCCCTGCCCCCTACCACGATGGTCATATACTCCTCTCCCTCTGGAACTGTAAGCACCAAATAAACCCTTCCTTCTGTAAGTTGCTTGGCCATGATGTTTTATCATAGCAATGGAAAAGTAACTAATACACATGCTTTTTTTGTGTGTGTACATGACACATATACACATGTGGGGTGATAATGCGTACCCAAGTACAGAGGCCAGAGAAAGAAGTCAGGAGTTCTGAATTATCAATCTCTACCTCATTCCCTTGATACAGGGTCTCTTGGTGATGCTGGAGCTTGTCAATTCATCTAGGCTAGCTTGCCCCAGCAACCCTCCTTTCTCCCTACCCCCACACACAGTGTTAAGGTTGTATGCATGTACAGTCATACCAAGCTTTTAATGTGAGTGTTGGGGATCAAATCAGGATGTCTGTTGCCCACTGAGCCATCTCCCCAGCCTTAACACCCCATCTTAAAAAGCAAAAAAATGGCAACAGTCCAAATGAGCTTAGGTCAGAATAAAGCAAAGGAAGTATCCTGGGTTTTTATTGGGAAAGAGGTCCCAAAATTCTGGAGTATCCAGAAAAAGAGCAGGTAGTAGAAAAAACATCTAACATTCTGCTGATAGTAAAAGACAGCAAACCTTCCTTTCAGCTCATAAAGCCACAGAATACCTAAAACACAAGTGGGCAACTGGGCCTCCAAGCCCCTCCTACCTGAATCTCCAGCAGCAGAGCTGCCTTTAGCACATCCAGCTCCCATGTCATCTGGCTTTACAAATTACAAACTAGGCTTTACAAATTAAACAAGAGCATTCAAAAGACCTGCCTCTGAAGGTATATATATTCAGTATTTGGGATGCTGAGACAGGAGGATAGCTTGAATCAAGAGATTCAAGATCAGCCTAGACAAACACAGTAAGACGGTAAGACCTCACCTCTTTTAAGAAAGAAAGAAAAAAAGACCTGGTATAAGCAGCTTTTAACAGAGCTACTCCCATGGCACTGACTGATCTTTCTGTATTTTCTTCTCTAAAATAAATGTAAGTTTCAACTTAGAGCTGTGGGTGTAGCACAGTAGAAAAGTGCTTATTTAGCACACACGAGGTCCTGGGTTTGATCCCCAGTACCTCACATACACATGCAAAGTTTCAACTGAAGCACTTTTTTTTTCTCTTTTTGTTGTTGTGTGTTCACCCGTTTGTTTCTTTTTTCAGGACAAGGTTTCTCTGTAGCTCTGGCTGCTCTGGAACTCACTCTGTAGACCAGGCTGGCCTCAATCAAACTCACAGAGATCCACCTGCATCTGTCTCCTGAATACTGGGATTAAAGGCATATGCCCCACACCTGGCTTAAGCACTTTTCCAAACAGTTTACTACAGAGTTCTGGGGAACAGCTTTTTGCTGGAAGTGCTAAGAGGACTGGTAAGAAAAATACAGGTACAACCTTTTTCCAGCTTCTTGCTATTCAGAAATGTCTCCTATAAACTCTAAGTAATAATTCTAGGCTTTACAAGTTATTGAATCTTCAATTATGCAGCCATGAGCAACATGCAAAACAAACTGGGTGGTTGTGTTACAATAAAACTCGGTTTACAAAAGCAAGCTAGGAGCCACATTCAGTTTGATAAGCCCTGTAACAAATGATTTGGTGCCTGACTTTCAAAAGTAAGTTCACACCTTCACAAGAACAAACCTTATTACATGCTTCCCCAACTAATGTATGACACCTACCTTAAGTCAAAAACCTGAATAAGGGCTGGCAATATACCTCAATGGCAGAGTTGCCTTGCATGTATCCTTAAAGCCCTAGGTTCAATTCCTAGCACTGAAAAAAAAATACCTAAAACTCATAGGCTCAATAAACAAAAAGTTTTACCCAGAAATGGAATCTTCTTTGTCCTTGCCCAAGAAATTGCCTGGAGTTTTCCCACCGTTCCTCGGAGTCCAAAGCCTCCAGGCACAAGAATGCCACTGAAATTAACACAAGATGAAAATAAAGTTGACTAGTCATCATTTTAACAATACTTTTAATTAATTAATTAGAGTGTGTCTGTGGGTCCATGTGGCAAGTACATAGCACAGTGAGAGTATGCGAAGGTCAGAGGACATCTTGTAACAGTTGGCTCTCTCCTTCTGCTATGTGGGTGCCAAGTATCGAACTCAAATTGTAGGCTTGGCAACAACTACTTTTACCTACTAAGCCATCTCACCAACCCACATTACTTTTATTTTTAAAACTTGTGTTTTCATCAGTTATGATCAATGTTCCCAAACTCAATGCTTGGCATAATCACTAGTGAAGGTCTGAGGTCTATTTTTAGAATAGGTTACATAATTAAACATCTTTTAGCTCAACCTACCTTATGGGGACATATGGGGACAGTTTCTTCAACTGAATTTAATATATATTTTCTGGTAGGTATTGGTGGCTTCTGACTACAGTAACTGAGAAATTCTACTCAATAAAAAATGCGGACAGTCATGGTAGTACATGCCTATTAACCCAACACTCAAAAGGCAGAAGCAGGAGGATTGCTGCAAGTTCCAGGCTAGCTGACTATGGCTAAACAGCAAGAGTCTGCACCAATAAAACAAAAACAAAAACAAAGACTACAATGAGAACTATGTGTGATGAAATATACTTATAATCCCAACACTCCAGAGGCTGAGGCAGGAGGATCAGAGTTCTAGGCCAGTCTGGACTATATAATGAGATCTGTCTCAAAAGGCAAAAACAAATAAATAAAAGAATATAAAATAAAAGAATTAGTCAGGCAATGGTGGCTTGCGCCTTTAATCCCAGCACTCAGGAGGCAGAGGCAAACAGAGGTCTGTGAGTTCAAGGCCAGCCTAGTCTACAGAGTGAGTTCCAGAACAGCCTGGGCTAAATACAGAGAAACCCTGTCTCAAAAACAAAACAAAACAAAACAAAAAAATTTCTGAGGGCTGGCAGAAAGGGAGAAAGAAAGAGAAACATAAAATGAATGAAAATAAAAATGGATTAAAGTCCTTTTGTTGTTAAATTTTTGAGACAGGGACTCATGGAGTACAGACCAGCCCCAAACTCACTCTATAGACAAGACTAGACTTTAAATATGAATCCTCGCACCTCATTCTCCCAAGCATTGGGATTACAGGTATGTACTATCACACCTAGCTGGGTTCTAACTACTATAGAAAAACTTGCAGCGTCTTATGCCATCAGAAAGAGTTAAGCTGATAAAAGCAGCCTATGATTTCAAGTAAGTAACAGTGAATGAAAATGCCCTGGCTAGAACAAACACTTAAACTAAAAAACAACAGTTTGAGCTATGTAGCTTTGAGACCAGTCTGGTCTGCAGAGAAAGTTCCAGGATAGCCAGAGCTACACACAAACAGCCTACCTCAAATAACCAAATGTGAAGGGTTGGGGATACAGCTCAGTTGTTAAGAGTACTTGTGTAGGCTGGGCGGTGGTGGCCTTTAATCCCAGTACTCAGGAGGCAGAGGTAGGTGGATCTCCGTGAGTTCAAGGTCAGCTTGGTCTACTAGAGCTAGTTCCAGGACAGGCTCCAAAACTACAGAGAAATTTTGTCTCAAAAAGCCTTGTCTCAAGAAACCTTGTCTAACACATAGTCCTAGGATTCCATTCCCAGCACCCCCTAAACAAGGCCTGATAGTGCATGCCTATAAACCCCGAACATGGGAGGTGGAGACAAGAGGATCAGGAGTTCAAGGTTGCCCTAAGATATACAATTTCCAGGCCAGCCTGGGCTACACAGGCCTTCTTTCAGCAATTAATTAATTAATTAAAATAAAAATAAATTAGTAAACACATGGAAAAGAAAATCAGAGAAAGGTCCTGTTTATACTTAATTTTCTATATGCAGTAGGCATTACTGCATCTTTCGGCACTCTTTCCCTCTAATATAGTCTCCCCACCCTCTCCAAATAAAACCACTTCCTCTGCCCGTGTCACCTGAATGCAATGTTGCATGAAAAATGCACAAAGACCACCCACAAAGACCACCCAAACTCCTACCTCCACATGCACAAAACTTAGCAACTGTGGCAAGAGAAATAATTACAGAGAAACCACAATGACATTGTCCTCCTCATGTGGACAGTTCCTGGTACTCACTCAGCTATGCACAGCTTCTGCCAAGCTTCATGGAATTTCATAGGGTCCTCAGCTTTCATGACTGGCTCCAGATCAATGGAGTCTATGTACTAAAAAGCAAAACAATAACATCAAAAATCCAACAGGTTGAAGGAACATTAAAAAAAACACTCAATAATACTACAGCTATCTAAAGTTGTTCAATAACTGAGAGCTAGTCTAGCTCAGTAGTAGCTCATGAGGCCTCTCTCTTCCCAGAAGATCTTATAAAGTACAAGTGAATTCAATGTCAGTCTGGCCAAATTAGCAAAGCTCTTTCTCAAAATATAAAATTAAAAAGGTTAGGAATATAGCTTAGTGATATAGAATTTGCCTCATATGCTCAAAGTCCTAGGTTCAAGCCTAGTATCATGAAGCGTAAGGAGAGAAGAGGGAGATGGAAAGAGAGAGACAGAAGAGGGAGAGGAAGAAGGAAAGAAAATGGCCTGGCCACTAAATCTCTACTGAGCTTCCCAGTAAAGAGTAGTTTACACATGTTTTCACAGGTTATCACTGGGGTCTTCCAGCCGAATCTATGCAACTCCATGTTGGAAAGGCCTCTGGTAAGCTTGCACTGGCCTTTCCCCAGACTCTACCCCATAGGACTCATCCACTTGCCGATGTTCCTTTGTATTCTCTGGCTATCAGAAATCTTAGACATGGCTGTATGTTGAGTCCTGTCAGTCTTCCTATTCAACTTTCCACACAGCAGTTGGACTTAGAAGCACTTCATCACAATCTGCCTCTTTGGGAATTCCTAAATTGTGTTTGTTTGGCCGTGCTGTGGAAGGACTTGGTCATACTAAGTAAGCACTCCAGCACTGAGCAACATCCCCAACTATGATGATTTGAAGAAGAATGGCCTCCCATAGGCACATGAATGGTTAGTCCCTAGTTAATGGAATGTTTGAGAAGGATTAGGAAGTGTGGTATTATTGGAGGAGATGTGTCACTGGGGGTGGGGTCTTTGAGATTTCAGAAGTCCTTGCCAGGACCAGTCAGTGTTCCTCTCTCTGCCTGTAACTTGTGGATAACATGGGAGCTCGCAGCTACTTCTCCAGCACCAAGACTGCCTGCCTACTGTCATACTTCTGCCATGATAATGGACTAACCCTCTGAACCTATAAGCAAGCTGCCAATTAAAAAAAGGGGGTTGCCTTAACCATGGTGTTTCTTCACAGCAACAGAACAGTAAATTATGTTTATTTGTTTTGCAGTGCTAGGGATGGAACCCAGGGCCTTGATCATGCTAAATAAACTCTCTAGCACTCTTTAGAATACAAAATACTGGAGTGATGGAACTATCTAGAAAAGGCCTGGAGAGATGGTTCAGCAGTTAAGAACACCCACTACTGGGTTGCCAGCACTCATATCAAGTGGCATAGAAGCACCTGCATCTCCAGCTTCAGGGAGATCCAATGCCTCTGGCCTCCCTCATACACTTTCACTCACATGAACACACGCACACACAGACATAGGTACACATACAAATAACTACAAATCAATAAAGAAATAGCTAGAACAGCAGGCTGGAACTCACCATCAGATTCAACTTGTAATTGATGGCCAAGGCTGAATGTTCCAGTGCTTTGAACACAGAGGCATAGCAGTCCCTGAGTTTGGTATATTTACCAACCAGGGCGATGGAGCATATTTTCTGCAGTCTTTCATACCTGAGAAAGGAATCAAGTTAAAGTATGTACACTTTAACATCACAAGCAACAATGCAGCCACTGCTCTTATTCCAAGTACTTTCAGACCCTTAGAAAGAGACAAGACACTCAGTGAACTTGACACAAATCTCTCCTCCAACATGCCAAACTCTGGTCATCAAACTGATTTCAAAAGCATAAGAAGAACTAGGGCAAGACCTGGGAGCAGCCTCCCCACACACCCAACCACCCCCCCATAGCATTTGCAACCAGCAGAGCCTTGGCCCTGCCCCCACCTGGAGAGGTAAGTGTCTGGGTCCCCAGCTGGAGGGCCCTACTCTCTAGGCCCAAGCTCTTAGAGGAACATCCCATGCCCCAACCCCACCAAGAAAAGCCCCCAGAGACCTAGGAGCAGCCTTCCCACACCCCCAAACAGCCCCTTGGCATCTGAGACCACCAGAGCCTGGACTCTGCCTACACTGGAGAGGTGAGGGTCTGTGTTCTGGACTGGAGGGCATTAATGTCTAGGCTCTAGACCCTACAGCACATCTCATGCCTTACCCCCACTCAGCGAAGCCCCCAAAAACTGGGAGCAGCCTCCCACACCCAGAACCATCCCCCACAGCATCTGTGACCACCAGAACCTTGACCCTGAAGACACCTGGAGAAGGTGAGTGTCTGGGTCCTCGGCTGGAGAACCCTACTCTCAAGTCCCAGCCCTACCCCAATCCATTCTGGCACATTCCATGCCCTACCCACACCCAGCAAAGACTCAGGGACCTGGGAGCAGCCTTCCCACACCTTGGATCATCCTCCAAGGCATCAGCAAACACCAAAGCCTTGGCCCCGCCTACACCTGGAGGAGCCTCAGAGCCATATCAGTGTCCATCAGAGGCCTGGAGGAAGAGGAACCTAAGCTACAGACCCCGACTGCACCAACTGGAGGAAGAGGGACACCCGGAAGCAGAGACCCCACCTATACCCACTGGAGAGAAAGGAATGGGCAGATGGTACTGTAAGAATACATTCAAAAACATAAAGAGCAAAATGGCACCACCAAAAACTAGTGGTTCAACATCATCAAGACCTGAATATCTCAGTGCAGACAAAGCAGAAGAAAACCACCTTAAAAATAATTTTATGAAGATGATAGAGTTCCCTAAAGAAGAAATGAAAAATTCCCTTAAAGAAGTAGAGGAAAAGACAAACAAAAAATTGGAAGCAATCAACAAATCCCTTAGAGAAAGCAAAGGAAGCCAAGACAAAAAATCAAATGGGAAGGAAATGGCTCAAGACATGAAAACTGAAATAAAGACAATAAAGAAAACACAAACCAAGAGAATTCTGGGAATGGAAAATGTGGGCAAACAATCAGGAACTACAGATGCAAGCATATTCAACAAACTATGAGAGATGGAAGAGAGGTGTCAAAGATACAATAGAGGAAACAGATTCATCAAAGAAAATGTTAAATCCAACAAACTCTTAACACAAAATATCCAAGAAATCTGGGGCACCAAAAAAGACCAAATCTAAGAATAATAGGGGTAGAAGAAGGCAAAATCCAGATACAGGCACTGAAAATATATTGAACAAAATCACAGAAGAAAACTTTCCCATCCTAAAGAAGGGCATACCAATGAAAGTACAAGAAGCTTACAGAACATCATATAGACTGGACCAAAAAAAAGTCTCCTCGCCACATAATAAACAAAACACTAAACATACAGAAGAAATAAAGAATATTAAGAGCAACAAAGGAAAAAACCAAGTAACATATAAAGGCATACATATCAGAATTACACCTGACTTCTCAATGGAAACTCTGAAGGCCAGGAAGTCCTGGACAGATGTGCTGCAGACACTAAGAGACCACAGATGCAAACCCAGACTACTATACCCAGCAAAGCTTTCAATCACCATAGATGTAGAAAACAAGATGTTCCATGGCAAAACCATATTTAAACAATACCTATCTACAAACCCAACCCTACAAAAAGTACTAGAAGGAAAACTCCAACCCAAGGAAGTTAGCTACACCCACAAGAACACAGGCAATAGATAACCACACAATAGCAAACCCCAAAGAAGGGAAACATACATACAATACCAACAACAACAACAAAACCAAAAATAACAGGAATTAACAATCATTGGTCATTAATATCTCTTCATATCAACAGTCTCAATTTATCTATAAAAAGACACAGACTTACAGAATGGTTACAAAAACAGGATCCATTCTTCTACTGCTTACAAGAAACACACCTCAACTTCAATGACAGACATTGCCTCAGAGTAAAGGGTTGGGAAAAGATTTTCCATAAATGGACCTAAGAAACAAGCTGGTGTAGCTATCCTAATATCTAACAAAATAGACTTCAAACTAAAAATCAATCAAAAGAGATGAAGGACATTTCATATTCATCACAGGAAAAATCCATTATGATGAAGTCTTAATTTTAAACATCTATGACCCCCAAAACAAGGGCACCAACATTTGTAAAAGAAACATTACTAAAGCTTAAATCATACATCAACCCACACACACTAATAGTGGAAGACTTCAATATCCCCACTCTCCCCAATGAACAGGATTGTCAGACAGAAACATAACAGAGAAATAAAGGAACTAACAGAAGTTATGACTCAAAGGGTTTAACAGACATCTATAGAACATTCCCCTGAAACACAACAAAATATACCTTCATCTCAGAACATCATGGAACTGTCTCTAGAATTGATCACATACTTGGTCACAAAGCAAACCTCAACAGATACAAAAAAATTGGAGTAACCCCTGTATAAGATCACCATGGCTTAAAGTTAGAATTCCGCAACAACACTAATTGCAGAAACCCCACAAACTAATGAAAATTGAACAACACTCAGCTGGATCACCCCTATGTCAAGAAAGAAATAGCAAGAAATTAAAGACGTCCTAGAATTCAATGAAAATGAATATACAACATACCCAAATTTATGGACACTTTGAAAGCAGAACTAAGAGAAAAATTCATAGCATTAAGTGCCTATATCATCAAAAACCTGTACTAACCAAAATTGGAAAATTAAAAGAAAATGAACAATTTTCTGGATAGGTACCACATACCAAAATTAAATCAAGATCAGAAGTTCACGATCATCCTCAGCCTCACAGTGAGTTCAAGGACAGCCTGGGAAACATGAGATCATACCTCGAAAATAAAAAATAAGCCAGATGTGGTAACACACAAGAGGCAAAGGCAGGCAGAGATCACTACAAGTTTGAGGCATCTCTGGTCTACATCTTGACTTCCAAGCTAGTCAGCTAAACACAGTGATACACTGCCACAAAAACATACAGATAAAATAAATAAAAACACAAAATCGAAAACTAAGCTGGGTGGAGGAAAAAACTTAGAGACTAAAAGTAACGGGAAAGGTAAGACTTCCCAGGAAGATTAATAAATAAAAAAAACTGAGGGAAAGTTGTCATGATGTGGGAGTCCCCTCTGTGTGCTGTGATTACCATTAATGAACAAAAAACCTGCTTTGGACCTATAGCAAGGCAGAACTTAAGTAGGCAGGGAAAGCTAGGCTGAATGCTGGGAGGAAGAAGGGTAGAGTCAGAGAGCTGCCATGGAGCTGCAGCCAGAGTCAGGCAGACATACTGAAACTTTGCCAGTAAGCCACTGCCATGTGGCGATACACAGATTAATAAAAATGGGTAGAATTAATATGTAAGAGTTAGCCAATAAGAAGCTAGAGCTAACAGGCCAAGCAGTGTTTTATATAATACAGTTTCTGTGTGATTATTTTTGGTCTATGCTAGTCAGGCAGCTGGGAACCAAACAAGCAGTTTGTCCTCCAACATTATCAAGCCTTTAACGCTGCTTAGTTTTATCTTGCTCTGTAGAATTCACAGTTGTGTATGTCCAGAAATGGTAAAGCAGTTACCTAGCATGCATTAAGCCCTGGGTTCATTCCCCAGTATTACAAAATGATGATGTTGATAATGATTATAATGATGCTGATGAATTCCTGATAACAGAAAGCAAGTTAATCTCAAGCCAAATATGAGAGATGCCACCAGAAGTAGATATTTTGTCCTAAGGTGTGGTCTACCTACTTAGCAGCTGCCAGTGTGCAAAAGAGTTGGCCGGGTCTCACTTTTTCTCTGCAGAAAGCTGAAGGACATGGCTCTGACCCAAAAGAAGGCACGCTAAAGACAATTACAGGCTCCTCCTTCTATTCACTCATGTCCAAACTTCCTTGACAGAAATCCCATGGTGATAGATGGAACAGATGAGCGCATGAGCCAAACACCCCAGGGTGAGGCCTGCTGTGCTGGCTGGCTGATATACTAAGTCTGTCCCTTATACTCACTTTCCCTTCCCAGATCAACCAAAGGTCCCTCTCACATGATTAACACAGCTATCACAGATGTGTGAGGCAGGCTTCTGGGAAATGGGAAGCAGAGTCTACTTTACAGGCCCACCCATCATGGGCAGGTCCCAAAGTGGGAAAGGGTATCTCATTTCAGCCTGGGGTCCCAGGAAAGGACCATATCATATCCACTTTAACTAGGACCGCTGGTGTCTGAGTGGCAGTGAACATCCATCATCAGAGCAGCTGCTCTGCCCTCTCACTGACTCCTTACACATTCTACAGACCACAGCGGGGTTGGCCATTATACATTGCAGTTACCAATAAACCAACAATCCAAAATGATATAGGCACTGCCATCTCCGTTTATTTGGAAGACTGTGGTGAAATGAATGGTTCTCCACTAGGCTGGAGATGTAGCTCACACATTAAGGCTTGTATGCTTGAAGCCCTGGGTTCAATCCTTAAAGGGAGGAAAAAAATTCTCTGGTCATGAAGGCACATGCCCTTAATTCCCTAAGAACCTTATAAACTGAGTGTAGAGGCACACACTTTTAATCCCAGAACTCAGATGACAGTGGCAGGCAGACCTACAAATTTGAGTCTGCCCTGGTCTATAGAACGAGTTCCAGGACAGTCAGGGCTACAAAGAGAAACACTGTCTTGGGAAAAAAAATAAAAAAAAACTTATAAAAATGATCTGGAGGAAGGAACGAGTATAGACTCCTGTAAAGTTGTCTTTTAACTGGTGTGTATGTGTGCATGTGCACAAAATAAATGAATGTGATTTGGAAATAAGTGTTTTTTAAGATATGTAAGTACTGGATGGGTGCTGTGAACGGTGGTGGGTACATATGTACAACCTCAGCAATCTGGAGGTGGAGTAGAAGTTCAAGGCCAGTATGGGCTGCAGGAGACTATGCCAAAACCAAACAAACAAACCACTTTCAGATGGAGTGCTAAATGTAGAGTCAAGCTTCCCATTTAAAGGACCTTCTTTAGGAAATGTTAGCCAAATCTTAAATGAAACAAAAACTCTGCAACACTTACAAGCATAAATTAGGCTAGGGATAGGGCTCAGCAAAGAGCACTTGCCTAACATGCACAAGTTCTGGCCCCAGGACTGACAAAAAGAAAAAAGTGGAGTAAATAAAAAGTAAATTAACGTATTAATCAAACATCCAGAATTAAAAATATTCCTTTGAGCTGGACAGTGGTAACACACACCTTTAATCCCAGCACTTAGAAGGCTGAGAGAGACAGATCTCTGTGAGTTCAAGGCCAGCCTAGTCTATATATATATATATATATATATATATATATATATATATTCCTTTGGGAATCCAAATCCCTTTAACTCATTTGGGTTTAAGTACAACAAAGACAATGGCTACAAAAATCTTCAAAGAACACAGAGAAAGACTCTAACAACAAATTTAGATATAGCTACACCAGAACATACACATACAAAAAGGTAAAGAAGGCAGACTGGCCCTTTGAAGTAGGTTTTACTTCCACCTACAAGGCCAAGAATTATTAAAAAATTGCGTAAAGAGGCCAAGGTGATAGCTCAGTTAGTAGAGAACTTGCCACAAAAGCATGAGAACTCAGTCCAAACCCATATAAAGCCAGAGGCTGTAGTATGTTTATCTGTAATCCTTTTTTTTATCTGTAATCTTGCAGTCCTAATTTCCTATGTATTTATAAAGACTGAGAAAGTCTGGAACAAACTGGGAGAAGTTTTTTTTACAAGTTCTAGCTATGTTAAAAAATTTTATACATAAATAATTCATCTCACATACCTGTCAGTCATGGCTTTCCACTTGTAAAGCAAATTACTTGAACAGTCACTGATGGGCAGGTTCAATCTCTCTTTAAAATATTTAACCACGCCTTGCTCCTCCAAAAGAAGAGGCACTCGGTAGATGGAAGAAACATCATGGATACAGAGGACCTGATCAATGAAAATAAAACATCTTTCTTAATACACCACTGGAATAAGACAAAACTCAAGAAACAGTTTATAGTGAAATAAGAAAAATCAAGAAAGCTACGTGTTAGAGAACAGGCCTAATTCCAGCATCCCAGGAAGTGATGCAAGAGGACCATAATAAATTCAAGACCAGTCTCAGCTATACAGCAAAATACAACTTCAGAAAGGAAGGGAGGGAAGGAGAGCAAAAGGGAGGGAGGGAGCAGTGATGTTTAGTTTTAACTGTCAACTTGATACAATCTATATTCACCTCGGGAGAAGAGTTTCAAATGATAATTGCCTAAACCAAACTGGCCTTTGAGCATGTCTGTCAGGGTTTCTTTTTTTTCTTTTCTTTTTTTTTTAAAACAAAGATCTCACTATGCAGCCCTGGCTAGCTTTGAAATCACTATGTAGACCAGGACTGATCCCAAATTCACAGAGACCCACCTGCCTCTGGCTACTGAGTGATGAGATTAAAGACATATGCCACGCCTTCTGGCTTGGAATTTCTTAATTTCCTTAACTGACATAAAAAAGATCCAGCCTAAAACTGAGTGGCACTATTCTCTGGATTTTGGCCCTAGACCATAGACAAGGGAGCTAAGCAGTCGGCATGTACATGTATTACCCCATTTCTCTGTGTTCTTGAGTGTGAATGTGATGTGACTAGCTGCTTCAAATTCCTTCAGCCTTAACCTCCCAAAAGACTAGAATGTAACCAAGAACCCTAAGTTAAAAAAAAAAACCTCTTTCCCCCTAAGCTGGGTATTTTATCACAGGAACAGAAGGGAAAGCAAGACAGCTAGATATATAACTCATTTGGCAGACTGCCTGCTTAGCGTACGTGAGGACCTTGGGTTTGACTACCAGCAGCACCACATAGAACCAAGCAAGGTGGCACACACCCATGACCAGAACACTTGAGAAGTAAGGACAGGAAGAACAGAAGTTCAAGATCATACTCAGCCAAACAGAAAGTCCAATGTTAGCCTAGACTACATAAAAAAAGAACAATCAAAAAAGAAAGAACTGAGAGCTGGTGAGATGACCCAGCAGGGCACCAAATCTGATAACCTGCGTTCCAGTCCCAGAATAGACATGGTAGAAGGAGAACTGGCTCCCCAAAATTGCCTTCTGACCACCACACTCATGAATAAACATACACATGCAATAAATAAATGTTACAAGGTTTTTCTTTAAAAAAAAAAAGAAGAAAGGAAAAGAAAGGGATTGGGAGTTTAACTCAGTGGTAGAGCAATTGCCTAGTAAGCACAAGGCTCTGGGTTTATTTCTCAGCTCCAAAGGGTAAAAAAAAAGAGACAAAAAAAGAGAAATGAATGAATTTGGGCTAGAGAGATGGCTAAACACCTAAAAGTATTTGTTGCTCTTTCAGAGGACCTAGGTTTGACTCTCATCACCCACAAGGTAGCTCACAACTATCACTGTGGTAGTTTGAATAAGGACAGCCTTCAAAGGCTTACATATTTGAAAACATAGTTGCCAGGGAGTGAAACTGTTTGAACGGATTACAAGGATTAGGAGGAGTGTCCATGTTGGAATGGAGTAGGTGTAGCCTTGTTGGAGTCACTGAGGGTGGACTTTGAAATTTTAAAAGCCCATGCCAAGTCCAGTCTGTTTCTGTTTCTCTCTCTCTGCCTATGAATGATGTAGCTATGGATGATGTAATTCTCAGTAATTGTTCCAGTGCCTGCCTGTATGCTACCATGCTCCCCAACATGATGATAATAGACTAAGCCTTTAAAACTTTAAGGAAGCCCCTAATTTAAATGCTTTATCTTATAAGAATTGCCTTGCTGATCTCTCGGCGCCAGGAGACTCAGCGTTGGGGTGAGTTTCTGACCCTGCGGCGCCAGCCCGGGAAGGGGAGTTCAGAGGTTCCTTGGCCCCCTATCCTTCTTGAGCTCTCGGCAGGGCCCCCACTCCCTGCATACCTCCTCTTTCTTCCTAGCCCACCCAGCTCCCATCCAGAACCCTCCCCACCTCGGCCCCACTGTCCTCTTTCTGCAAATAACATCACCCAGCCCAGCCAGACTGGGCACTGGGTCCGAATCATCGGGGCACCCAAGCGGGCGGGAGTCTCTTTGTTTCTATGGCCTGCCTGCACCAAGCAGGGTAGGCGCTTTGTTTGCGACCTGCCCACCAGCACGGAGGCCTGATCTCTAGGCGCCAGGAGACCCAGCGTTGGGGTGAGTTTCTGGCCCCACGGCGCCAGCCCGGGAAGGGGAGTTCAGAGGTTCCTTGGCCCCCTATCCTTCTTGAGCTCTCGGCAGGGCCCCCACTCCCTGCATACCTCCTCTTTCTTCCTAGCCCACCCAGCTTCCATCCAGAACCCTCCCCAATTTGCCCCACCGCCCTCTTTCTGCACATAACATCACCCAGCCCAGCCTGTCTGGGCACTGGGTCCGAATCCTCAGGGCACCCAAGCAGGCGGGAGTTCCTTTGTTTCTTTGGCCTGCCTGCACCAAGCAGGGTAGGCGCTTTGCCACCTGCCCATCAGCACGGAGGCCTGATCTCTCGGCGCCAGGAGACGCAGCCTTGGGGAGACCCAGCGTTGGGGAGAGACAACGTTGGGGAGATCCAGCATTGGGTAGGCAAGGAGACCTGATCCGGTAAAGAAGATCCATAAGGGAGCATTTGGAAGAAGAGATGGGTAGACGCCAAGGCAAGAATTCGCCCAACAAGCTGAAAAGCAACATGAAGCCACCAGAAACGAGCGACCCCACAACGGGAGGACATGAACACCTTAATCAAGAAGAAGTAGAAAAGGTTGACTTCATGAAAGTGATTGACGCCCTTAAACAGCATGTAAAAAATGCCCTTATAGAAATGGATGAGAAATATAACAGAAAGTTTGAAGAACTGAATAAATCAGTGAATGATACCCTAGAAAACCATGGAAAAACAATCAAACAGATAATGGAAACGGTGCAAGACTTGAAAACTGAAATGGAGGCAAAGAAGAAAACACAAACAGAGGGCCGACTGGACATGGAAAATTTAAGTAAACAAACAGAGTCTACAGAAACAAGCATAACCAACAGAATACAAGAGATAGAAGAAAGAATCTCAGATTCTGAAGATACCATAGAGAAAATAAACACTCTGATCAAAGAAAACAGCAAGTCCAACAAACTCTCATCACAAAATATTCAGGAAATATGGGACACAAAAAAAGACCAAACCTAAGAATAATAGGAGTAGAAGAAGGAGAAGAAGTGCAGCTCAATGGTCCAGAAAATATATTTAATAAAATTATAGAAGAAAACTTTCCCAACCTAAAGAAGGATATACCTATGAAGGTTCAAGAAGCATACAGAACACCATATAGGCTGGATCAAAAAAGAACATCCCCTCGCCATATAATTATCAAAACACAAAGCATACAGAATAAGGAAAGAATATTAAGATCTGCAAAGGAAAAAGGCCAAATTACTTATAAAGGTAAACCTATCAGACTTACACCTGACTTCTCCATGGAAACCATGAAAGCCAGAAGGTCCTGGATAGATGAACTTCAAAAACTAAGAGACCATGGATGCAAGCCCAGATTACTATACCCAGCCAAGCTTTCGTTCACTATAAATGGAGAAAATAAAATTTTCCAGGATGAAAACAAATTTAAACAATACGCAGCCACAAATCCAGCCTTACAGAAAGTGATAGAAGGAAAATCACTAACCAAGGAGCCCAACAATGACCACAATAACTCAGACATCTAGAGACCTTCACCAACACAAATCAAAGAAGGGAAACACACAAACTCTACGACTAAAAAAATGACCGGAGTTAACATCCACTGGTCATTAATATCACTTAATGTCAATGGACTCAACTCACCTATTAAAAGGCACAGGCTAAGAGATTGGATACGAAAACAGGATCCAACATTCTGCTGTTTACAAGAAACACACCTCAACCACAAAGACAGGCACCTACTCAGAGTAATGGGCTGGGAAAAGGCTTATCAAGCAAATGGACCTAAGAAACAAGCAGGTGTGGCCATACTAATCTCTAACAAAGTTGACTTCAAACTTAAATCAATCAGAAGAGATGGAGAGGGGCATTTTATACTCATAACAGGAACAGTTCAGCAGGATGAAGTCTCAATTCTGAACATCTATGCCCCTAATTTAAAAGCACCCATGTACATAAAAGAAACATTGCTAAAACTCAAGGCAGCCATCAAACCGCATACACTAATAGTAGGAGACTTCAACACTCCTCTCTCACCAATGGACAGGTCAATCAGACAGAAACCTAACAGAGAAATAAGAGAATTAATGGAGGTAATGAATCAAATGGACTTAACAGACATCTATAGAACATTCCACCCAAATAGGAAAGAATATACCTTCTTCTCTGCAGCTCATGGAACCTTCTCAAAAATCGACCACTAAAGTCGGTAACAAAGCAAACATCCACAGTTACAAAAAAATATTAGTAACCACCTGTGTCTTATCAGATCACCATGGATTAAAGTTAGAATTCAACAACAATGCTACCCCCAAAAAGCCTACAAACTCATGGAAACTGAACAGTCAACTACTGAACCATACCTGGATTAAGGAAGAAATTAAGAAAGAAATTAAAGTCTTCCTGGAATTCAATGAAAATAAAGAAACAACATACTTAAACTTATGGGACACTATGAAAGCAGTCCTAAGAGGAAAGTTCATAGCACTAAGTGCCCACTTAAAGAAAACAGAGAAAGCTCACATTGGAGACTTAACAGCCCAACTGAAAGCTCTAGAAAAAAAAGAAGCAGACTCACCTAGGAGGAGGAGAAGACTGGAAATAATCAAACTGAGGGCTGAAATCAACAAAATAGAAACACAGAAAACAATCCAAAGAATCAATGAAACAAAAAGCTGGTTTCTGGAGAAAATCAACAAGATTGACAAACCCCTATCCAAACTAATCAAACGGCAGAGAAAGAATTTGCAAATCAATAAGATCAGAAATGAAAAGGGGGACATAACCACAGATACAGAGGAAATTCAGAGAATCATTAGATCTTACTACAAAAGCCTATATGCCACAAAACTGGAAAATGTAAAGGAAATGGACACTTTTTTAGATAAATACCATATACCAAAGTTAAACCAGGACCAGGTGAACAATCTAAATAGACCTGTTAGTCGCGAAGAATTAGAAGAGGTTATCAAAAACCTCCCTACCAAAAAAAGCCCAGGACCAGATGGTTTCAATGCGGAATTCTACCAGAACTTCCAAGAAGATCTAATACCTATACTCCTTAATGTATTTCACAATATAGAAACAGAAGAGTCATTGCCAAATTCCTTTTATGAAGCTACAGTTACTCTGATACCAAAACCGCACAAAGACTCAACCAAGAAAGAAAATTATAGACCAATCTCACTCATGAACATCGATGCAAAAATCCTCAACAAAATACTGGCAAACCGAATCCAAGAACACATTAGGAAAATTATCCATTATGATCAAGTAGGCTTCATCCCAGGGATGCAGGGCTGGTTCAACATACGAAAATCTATCAATGTAATCCAGCCTATAAATAAACTGAAAGAAAAAAACCATATGATCATTTCATTAGATGCTGAAAAAGCATTTGACAAAATTCAACACCCCTTTATGATAAAAGTATTGGAGAGATTAGGGATACAAGGGTCATACCTAAATATAATAAAAGCTATATACAGCAAGCCGACAGCTAACATTAAATTAAATGGAGAGAAACTTAAAGCCATCCCACTAAACTCAGGAACACGACAAGGCTGTCCACTCTCACCATACCTCTTCAATATAGTACTTGAAGTTCTAGCAATAGCAATAAGACAACATAAGGGGATCAAAGGGATTCGAATTGGAAAGGAAGAAGTTAAACTTTCGTTATTTGCAGATGATATGATAGTGTACATAAGCGACCCCCAAAACTCCACCAAAGAACTTTTACAGCTGATAAACACCTTTAGTAACGTGGCAGGATACAAGATCAACTCCAAAAAATCAGTCGCCCTCTTATACACAAAGGATATGGAAGCAGAGAGGGAAATCAGAGAAGCTTCACCTTTCACAATAGCCACAAACAGCATAAAATATCTTGGGGTAACTCTAACCAAGGAAGTGAAAGATCTATTGGACAAGAACTTTAAGGCATTGAAGAAAGAAATTGAGGAGTATACCAGAAAATGGAAGGACCTTCTTTGCTCTTGGATTGGGAGGATCAACATAGTAAAAATGGCAATTCTACCAAAGGCAATTTATAGATTCAATGCAGTCCCCATCAGGGTCCCATCAAAATTCTTCACAGATCTTGAGAGGACAATAATCAACTTTATATGGAAAAACAAAAAAACCCAGGATAGCCAAAACAATCCTATACAATAAAGGATTGTCTGGAGGCATTACCATCCCTGACTTCAAACTCTATTACAGAGCTACAGTGATGAAAACAGTGTGGTACTGGCATAAAAACAGAGAAGTTGACCAATGGAATCGTATAGAAGACCCGAATTTTAACCCACAAACCTATGAACACCTCATTTTTGATAAAGGAGCCAAAAGTATACAATGGAAGAAAGAAAGCATTTTTAACAAATGGTGCTGGCATAACTGGATGTCAACCTGTAGAAGAATGAAAATAGACCCATATCTATCATCATGCACAAAACTCAAGTCCAAATGGATTAAAGACCTCACTATCAGTCAGAACACAGTGAACCTGATAGAAGAGAAAGTGGGAAGTACCCTACAGGAGATGGGCACAGGAGATCGCTTCCTATGTGTAACCCCAACAGCACAGACTTTAAGGGCAACATTGAATAAATGGGACCTACTAAAACTGAGAAGCTTCTGTAAAGCAAAGGACACTGTCACCAAGACAAATAGGCCACCTACTGACTGGGAGAAGATCTTCACCAACCCCGCAACAGACAAAGGTCTGATCTCCAAAATATATAGAGAACTCAGGAAACTAGACTTTAAAATGCTAATTAACCCAATTAAAAAATGGGGCACTGAACTGAACAGAGAATTCTCAGCAGAGGAAGTTCAAATGGCCAAAAGACACTTAAGGTCATGCTCAACCTCCTTAGCAATCAGGGAAATGCAAATCAAAACAACTTTGAGATATCATCTTACACCTGTCAGAATGGCTAAAATAAAAAACTCCAATGATAGCCTTTGCTGGAGAGGCTGTGGAGGAAGGGGTACCCTCATCCATTGCTGGTGGGAATGCAATCTTGTGCAACCACTTTGGAAATCGGTGTTTCGGTTTCTCAGGAAATTCGGGATCAACTTACCCCTGGACCCAGCAATACCACTCCTGGGAATATACCCAAGAGATGCCCTATCACATGACAAGAGCATTTGTTCAACTATGTTCATAGCAGTATTATTTGTAATAGCCAGAACCTGGAAACAACTTGATGCCCTTCAATGGAAGAATGGATGAAGAAAGTGTGGAATATCTACACATTAGAGTACTATGCTGCGTTAAAAAACAATGACTTCTCAAATTTTGCATGCAAATGGATGGAAATAGAAAACACTATCCTGAGTGAGGTATCCCAGACCCAAAAAGATGAACATGGGATGTACTCACTCATAATTGGTTTCTAGCCATAAACAAGGGTCACGGAGTCTACACTTGGTGATCCCAAAGAAGCTAAGTAAGAAGGTGAACCAAAGGAAAACCATATAGTTGTCCTCTTGGCTATGGGAAGTAGACAAAATTGCCGGGGAGAAAATTGAGATCTTGGGGGTGGGGTGGGATGGGGGTAAGGGGAGATGGGGAGAGAGGGGGGAGAGGGGGAGAATGGGGGGAGCTTGGGGAAGGGGGAGGATTGGGATGAAGGAAGGTTGGATGGGGGAGCACGGAAGCACGGTTCTTAGTTAAGGGAGCCACCTTAGGGTTGGCAAGAGACTTGAACCTAGAGTGGCTCCCAGATACCCAAGCCGAGGTCCCCAGTTAGTTCCTTGGGCAGCTGAGGATGGGGAACCTGAAATGACCCTATCCTAGAGCGATATTGACGAATATCTTGCATATCATCATAGAACCTTCATCGGGTGATGGATGGAGACAGAGACAGAGACCCACACTGGAGCACTGGACTGAGCTCCCAAGGTCCCGATGAGGAGCAGAAGGAGGGAGAACATGAGCAAAGAAGTCGGGACCACGAGGGGAGCACCCACCCACTGAGACAGTGGAGCTGATCTATTGGGAGCTCACCAAGGCCAGCTGAACTGTGACTGAAAAAGCATGGGACAAAACTGGACTCTCTGAGCATGGCGAACAATGAGGGCTGATGAGAACCCAAGGACAATGGCACGAGGTTTTGAACCTACGTAATGTGCTGGCTTTGTGGGAGCCTAGCCAGTTTGGATGTTCACCTTCCTAGAAATGCACGGAGCGGGGAGGACCTAGGACTTACCACAGGGCAGGGAAATCTGACTGCTCTTTGGGCTGGAGAGGGAGGGGGAGAGGAGTGGGGGGAGGGGGAGAAGGGTGGGAGGAGGGGGAGGGAAATGGGAGGCTGGGAGGAGGAGGAAATTTTTTTTTTCTTTTCTCAATAAAAAAAAGTTAAAATAAAAAAAAATAAAAAAAAAAGAATTGCCTTGTTTGACCGGGAGTGGTGGCACATGCCTTTATAAACCCAGCACTCAGGAAGTAGAGTCATGGGTATCTCTGTGAGTTTGAGGCCAGCCTGATCTACAGATCGAGTTCCAGGACAGGCTCCATAGGTTCTGGGAAACCCTGTCTCAAAAAAAAATAGAAAAGAAAAATAAGAACAAAATTGGACCACTAGGGATGAAGAGATAGCTCAGTGGTCGAGAGTACTTACAGCTCTTGCAGAGGATATGAGTTAGGTTCCCAGCATCCACATCATACACATTGTATGGCTCAAAACCACCTGTATTCCAGCTCCAGGAGGATCTGACACCCACAACCTCTTTGGGCATGTGTACTCACTTATACGAGCCCACACACATACATATAAGCTTAAAATAATAAAGATAAATTGTAGAAATAAAAGAGACTCGGATCAATGTTCCAGGTGTTAGACACCACAACAGACAGAGTTGGAACTCCACCTCCTTTCTCTGAGTTCTCAACAATCCAATGCAAAATGTTCTAACTATCTTCTTCTATTCTGGAAACCAGGTTATATTTGCTTAATCCACTGTTTACCAAGACTTCTACATAGATAGCCCAGGCTAGCCTTGATCATGTAACATGAATCACCACACTTGGTTTAGAAATACTTTTGTTTTATTTTGTTTTGTTTTTCTTTTCTGAGACAGGGAGGGAGGGAGGGAGGGAAGGAGGGAGGGAGGGAGGGAGGGAGGGAGGGAGGGAGGGGAAAAAGAAGAGGTGGCTCTAATGGCAGCAGCAGGAGGAAGAAGGCCTGAGGTGTAATCTCAGCAGTGCTCACACAAAACAACTGAACCAAAACAAAGTGGCCCAGAACACACACACAGAAAGAGAGAGAGAGAGAGAGAGAGAGAGAGAGAGAGAGAGAGAGAGAGAGAAGTCCCTTCTTTTAAAAGCAGTTCAGGCTTGGAAACCTAAAGCAGAGGACTCTCTACTCGCCTACACCCCAAACATAAATACCCCACCAAGCAGCTGTCAAGAGAACCCAGAGCTCACATGAATGGTTGCTAGCAAGCCTCACCCTGTTCCTGACCTCCATTCAAGCCACTCTTTTTTCACACCACTCCTTATAACCTGCAGCCAACTGCAACCCCTCATACCATAGGCTTATTGGGAACCAGAGCTAGAAAGAAAAAGATCATCTAAATGTCAGAATACCCAGGCTGAAAGTCCTACAGAACAGAAGGCTAGAGCCTAAATTATGGTAATTTATGGAGTAATGAAACCAGCTAGGCCACCTACATGATCATAAAACACAGCATGAATGTCAGCACACTTGTGCGGTTTAAGGTGTGTTAAGCTATAAAAGGTACAGAAGAAAACTGAACGAGGCAGTAAGTATCCCGTCAAAACACAGGATAAAAAAAATGCTAAAGAAACAGTACACAGTTCTCTTACTAGAAGCTTCACTGAGCTAAAATGCCCACCCTGAGCTTAAAGTGGGGGCTTATGACTATGTTCTCAGCACATGGAATGTTGGAGAATCAGAAATTCGAGGTCAGCCTGGGCTATGTGAGACCCTGTAGCTCAACGAGTAAAAGTACTTGTCACATATCCTTACAACTTGATTTTGACAGGTGAAACCAACCTAAAGGTAGGAGAGAATGAATCCATCCACAAAATTGTCCTCTGAACTCTACACATAGGTCATGGCAGAAGCGCGCACACACACATGCACACTCACACACACATGCGTGCACACACACAAATTTTAATATAAAAAACATTAAGCACCAACCTGCTCAGGGTTCACATGACAAAACATAGAAATCTTCTCCTTCACAGCCATCTCAATAGGTTTGGAACTACGGCAGACAATCTGTGAAAGCCAGTTATGCATGGATCAATACATGGAAACAGGGGTGATCAAATTGCCCAATTCATTGTCAGAAAATCCTTTTATTCTTTTTTTTTACAAGACTAGACCAAGTATGTACTTATTCACTCTGGGCATTCCTCTGTAGCATGAAAAATTGGTCTGGCCACTAGCATAAGCATGTCTCACTAAGTTCAACAGAAATCTACCAGGAAGAAAATATCAAAAATGTCTCTGGTGAAGAGTTAAAAGCTCTACAGGGCTGTTTCATGAAACAGAAGAGAAGGTGGATCAGAAGTTAACAAACTTTCACTAAAGGGTCCCACAGGAAACAGTTTAGCTTTCCAGGTAAGGCACTCCGGGTCCTACTATAGACTTGCCAAAACACAGACTATTTCTTTACACAGACTATACGTAAGTAAATAACTGTATGTCCATAAATTTCTATTTATAAAAATAGGCAGCTGTGCCAGGCAGTAGTGGTACACATCTTTAATCCCAGCACTCAGGAGGCAGAGACAGGAGGATTTCTGTGAGTTCGAGGTCAGACTGGTCTGCAAATCAAGTTCCAGGACAGCCAGAGCTCTTACACAGAAAAATACTGTCCTGAAAAAAAAAAGAAGGCAGCTGCTTTGTGGACTCCTAATTCACCCCCCCCACACACACACACAAACACAAAAGATGCTGGCTGTAACTGGATAATCTGATATAGCAACACATGAATGCCTCTTAGACTAAAGCTCAGAGCAAAGATAGCCAGTCGTTGAAGGGACAGATGAAAATCCCAAGGTTTTACATTCGCTCTGAAGGAGCCAGGAACCTTACAAATGACAGAGCATTGTATCTTGTCTGCTATAAAAGGAACCAAATTAAGGATAGAGAAATATTCTTTTCCTGGATGCCAGACACAAAACAGTTTACCGTCATCAGAATCATTTGAGAGGGACAGATGACTCAGATGGTGCGTTAAAGATGAAGGGACTGGGTGTCGTTTAAAGGTAGAAAATACATGCTTAGCATGTGCTCTCGGTTCCATCCCCAGCACCAACACCAAAAAAGGAAATAAACCATTGTTAGTGGCTGTTAGAGCCTGTGACATGGAGGTCCTACTCCAAAAGATCTTAGAGACAAACTTACCCACTGCACTTAACTCACCAGATCTGGAGACAAGCCCAACCCCCTCAGCGAACGGACACTGTTTTGTGTGGGTTTGGTTTTTTGTTCTCCAGTAACACAGAGCTAAAAAGAAATGAGTCCCCATCAGAACAACTGGACAACTTATGGCTCTTGAATTTCAAAGACAGGTCACATAAAATATCAGTGCAAAACTGATCAAAGTTACTATCTGCAGACTTCTGTGGAAACGCTCACCTGTGGTGCAAGGCTGACATGAATATTACAGAAATTTTCCTTTTTTGCTTTAAACTGGAATTGTCGGAATGCTTCCACAAATGCCATTCCTTCGATGTCTCCAATAGTGCCTCCCAGCTGAGGGTGGAAAAGAAAAATAAGGCACAAATAACCAAACAACTTCCATAGCACACAAACCAATGGAATTTTCTTGCTTTTGAAGTTAAGTAATTTTTCTTTAGAAACAGAATCTGACCATATAGTCCTGGCTGACCTGGAACTTTCTATATAGACCAGGATGACTCTGAAGTCAGAGATCTGTCTACCTCTGCCTCCCAAGTGCTGGAATTAAAGGCATATACCACAACGACCAGATAAGAAATTAATTACTTTTGGAAGAGTTTCATACTGTAGCCCAGGGTGGCCTGGACTTCTACATAGATAGCCCAGGCTAGCCTTGATCATGTAACATGAATCACCACACTTGGTTTAGAAATACTTTTGTTTTATTTTGTTTTGTTTTTCTTTTCTGAGACAGGGAGGGAGGGAGGGAGGGAGGGAGGGAGGGAGGGAGGGGAAAAAGAAGAGGTGGCTATAACGGCAGCAGCAGGAGGAAGAAGGCCTGAGGTGTAATCTCAGCAGTGCTCAGGAGGCTGATTGAAGCTGAAATATTGCTGCAAATTCAAGGCCAACCTGGATTACATACTAACGTCAAGGTTAGCTTGAAATACGTTTAGAAACACTGTCTCAATAAATACAAACAGGGACAGTGGCTCAGTCAATATTGACCTCCAGGTAAGTAGGAGGACACGAGTTAGGATTCACAGCAAATGTACAAAGCTGTGCACAGTAGTGTCTGTAACCCCAGCATAGTACATGTCTGTGACCTCACCCCAGAAGGTGGGAACAGAGACAGGCATATTTAGCCAGCCAGTCCAGCCAAATCATTGAGCTACAGGTTCATGAGACCCTGTCTCAAACAATAAGGTGATGGGCAACTGAGGAAGATAACCAGTGTTGAGCCCGGCTTCCACAGGTATTTGAACGCATATGCACACACGTACACACATACAGCACAGATGCACACAAAAATAAGTATAATTTAAAAGACAGACCAGGCACGGTAACTATCACCTTTAATCTCAGGGCTCAGGATAGAAGTTGGTGGGGCAGGTGGATCTCTGTGAGTTCAAGGTCAACATACCAGTTCCAGGCCAGCCAAGGCTACATTGCGTGCTCCTGTCTGGAAAAAAAAAACTAAAGAAAAGTCTGTACTTAAACCAAACTATATGGGAATGTCTGAGAGGATTCTGTCCTTTGTGTTCTTGTGTTGCGGGGACATAATCCAGAGTCTCACATATGTTAAGCAAGTGCTCCACTGCTGAGCTATATGCCCTTAACCCCCTTCTGGTTTTATTTTGGTGTTTGTTAGTGTGGTTTTTGTTTTGTTTTTGAGACAGTGTTTCTTTGTGTTGCGCTGGATGTCACAGAACTAACTCTGTAGATCAATCTGGCCTCGAACTCACAGAGATCCACCTGCCTCTGCTAGGATTAAAGGCCTATACCACCACCACCTGGCTTGTTAATGTGGGTAGGTTTTTTGTTTTGTTTTGTTTTGTTTTGGGGTTTTTTTGTTTTGTTTTGTTTTGTTTTGCGGGGGAGGTAGTTTTTTGGGACAGAGTCTGACTCTGTAGCTCAGACAGGACTGGAGCTCAATATGTAGCCCAGGCTAGCTTCAAACTCCTTCCCCAGTCTCTGGAGTGCTGGATTGCCGGACCCGAAACTCAGCTTCATCTTGTGCTTTTTGAAGGGGATCCTTTAAATTATCACTGGAACATAAGGAAAAGGACCAAGACTTTAAATCTTATCTGTTCCTGCCCTCATGTGGTCTATTGTGGCACTGCAGCCTCTTAACCCATTTGGAAGTTCCTATTATCACTGTGTTCAGACCCTTGTGATAATACTTTCTTATTGTAAATTTGCATTTATTAAACTTAAAACTCCAAAATTGATAATCCATAAGTTTTAAATAACTTGCATTATAATTTATTGTTATAATTTTTCTATTTTATTATTCTCAATCTTTCATTATATTCAACTTATAAGTTAAAATATTACATGGTTAGCAGTGGTGGCGTACTACTATAATTCTAGCACTTGGGAAGCTGAGGCACAAGGACTGCTCTGAGTTATGGGCTAGCATAGGCTACATAATTAATCCCAGGTTAGCCTGGACTAGAGAGTGAAACCTTGTCTCAAAAAAGTCAGACACAAACAAAAACTTGATCACAAGTATAAATATTTAAGAAACATACACTAGCACTTGGTACTATATATGATCTTGGACAAAAACAAAGAAGTGAAAAGTTAGCTGCAAGGGAGGACTCCATGATGCAGCTTCCAAGAGGTCATCTTCCATAACTAGGTGGGAATTTATTGGAAATTTATGCTATTTTGGTGCCATCCAGCCTTCTTTAAGTAATCCCTCACCTGTAATTTTTGTCGTTATTGCTTTTTTAGACAGGGTCCTACTATATAGCCCTGATTGGCCTGAAACTCTCTACATAGACCATGCTCGCCTCAAACTCACAGAAATCTGCCAGCCTCTGCTGGGAATAAAGATGTGTATCACCATGCCTGGCTTTTATTTTAACTCACCTCTGCTTCCTAAGCAGGATTGATAAACTCACTGATTCATAAAATAATAACAAGAAAACTTAGAACGGGGTAGAGTCTGAAGCTCTGAATCCAACCCCAGTACCATATAAAACTGGATATAGTGATGCATGCTTGTAATCTCAGCACTAGGAAGGTGGAGGCAGAAGGCTCAGAAATTCATGGTCATTCTTGGCTACATAGTAGAGTTTAGGGCCAGGGGTATATGAGACTGTCTTTTATAAATATGTTTAAAAAGGAAACACTAGGGCGAAGGAGATGGCTCAGTGGCGAAGTACTTACTGTGCGAGGCTTGACAACCTGAGTTCAGACCCCCAGAACCCACATGAAAACCAGCTATAGTAGCACAAGTGTCTGTAACTATAGTGTAGGCTTGCCAAGATGTGGGATGTGGAGGCAAGAGGATCATCAGAAGCTCATAAGCCAGCTAGCCTGGTATACAAAGGAGTGAGTTGTAGAGACCCTGCCTCAAACAAGGTGGATGTGGAAGCCGAGGACCAACACTCAAGGTTGTCCTGTGACAGCCACATGAGCACTAGGACACACACACACACACACACACGCGCATTTTCATTTTTAAGAGGATGTACTTCCTTGATATAAATCAGGAAGGAGGGGGCTGCGGAGGTGGCTCAGAGGTTAAGAGCACTGACTGTTCTTCTAAAGATCTTGAGATCAATTCCCAGCAACTACATGGTGGCTCACAGCCATCTGTAATAAGATCTGGTGCCCTCTTCTGGCCTGCAGGCATACATGGAGGCAGAATGTTGCATACACAATAAATAAACAAATAAATCTTTAAAAAAAAAAAAAGAAAAAAGTTCTAAAAAAAAATCAGCAAGGAAGGAATGCCCAGGTAGAAAACAGTCTGCATAACATACTACATTCTACAACCATAAAGGAATGAGAGAAAAGTCAAGGCAGTCAACACGTGCTAAATTCAAATGCTGCTTTCTTGAATGGTTGATATCACCTCCCACCTCCACCATCTGACTTTCCCAACCCAATCTCTACTTTCCACAGCACTCTGCAAATATTTCTCCAATACTAGAAATTAAAATACACTCTGGGATAGGAATGTAGCTCAGTTGGTAAGATATGTGCCTAGCACACATGAAATCCAGGATCCCATCCCCAGCATGGCATAAACCAGGAGGAATGACACATGCCTGTAATCTTAGCACTTGGCAGAAGGATCAGGAGTTCAAAGGCTTTATTGGCTATATATCAAGTTCAAGGCCAGCCTGGGTTACCTAAGACCCTGTTGTTAAATAAACAATATCATACAGTTCATTTGTATGAACAGTGGGTCTATAGACTCCTCAGGGACAGAAGAAAGTATCCATTCCAGGCTCCAACCCCAGCACTGACTATGTTACTCACCTGTCCACACACACAGACCACTGCGTACTCACCCCCAGAGAATGTGTGATTATCTCTTTAATAACTAACTCGTGACCATCTCTGTTGTTCCCTGCTGGAACCCCACCCCCAGCCTAATTTACCATACCAAAGAGGGGAGAGTGAAGGAAAATTGGATGCTTAAAAAGCCAGCAAGGCGGTAGCTTATGAAGAAAAGGTCCACGCTTGCCTCAATAACGCATATCTGGGGTTCTTCCTTATCACTATCCACGGACACCTTGGCTTGATTCATGACCCACTCCTGGATAGCATCAGTAATATGGGGGACAACTGCAGAAAAAGGAAAAAAAACACAGCAGGTTACTTCATGAGAAAGGAAGTATATGGACTTCCCAAATGACGTGAAAGCCACCAGGCAAACGAGACCAGCTGGAGATCTTGTGCCATTGTCTCCACCACTGGAACCAGTACGGACTGAAGAATTTAATTGTTTTCTTCCTTTTTAAATTTTACTTATTTTATGTATATGACTGTTTTTCCTGCATATATGCATGTCCATCATGCCTGGTGCCTTTAGAAGATAGAGGAGGACATTGGCTCCCCTGGAACTGGAGATATACACAGTTATTATCCACCTTATGGGTGCTGCAAACTAAACTAGGGTTCTCTGCAAGAAGAAGTGCTCTTAATTCCTGAGCAACCTCTCCAGCCCCCGATGATTTTCTTTTTGAGGCAATGGCTCATATAGCTCAGGCTGGCCTAAAACCTGCTTTGTAGGTAAAGATGACTTTGAACTTTTCCTGTCTCCACCTCTCAACTGCTGGGATTACAAGTGTGCATGCAGTTCATGAACTCAATAGTTTAAAACAATAATAATTATTGACGAGATGATCCGTGAGTAAGGGTGATTGCCAATAAGCCTGAAGACCAGAGTTCCACTCCCAGACCCCACAAGAGAACCAACTCTGCAGTTGTCCTCTGACTTCCACATGTGCGCCATGGCATGCAAGAATCCACAAAGATACATAGACATATACCTACAGAATAAAAATAAATGTAATAAAATAATAGCAACAAGGCCAGGGATAAGCCAGCACTCAGCAGACTGAAGCAAAATGATTGCCATGAGTTTAAAGCCAGTCAAAGTAAATTCCAGGCCAGCCCACTCCAGACTACTATATGAGACACTGTCTTAAAAAAAACAAGCCAGGTGGTGGTGGCACACACCTTTAATCCCAGCATTTGGGAGGCAGAGGCAGAGGCAGGCGAATCTCTGTGAGTTCAGGGCCAGCCTGGTCTACAGAAAAAGTTCCAGGACAGCCAGGGCTACACAGAGAAACTCTGACTCAAACGAAAACAAAAGCTGGGTGGTAATGGCATACACCTTTAATCCCAGCACACAGAAAAACACAATGGGCTGATTTGAATGTTTCCCACAGTCTTAGACATTTGAATACACAGTCTTAGACATTGGTCCCTAGTTGGTGGGACCTAAGAAGTGGGGGAAGCATGTCACTGGAGGTGGGCTTTGTGAGTTTAAAAGCCTCATACCATTCCCAGTATGCTCTTTGTGCTTCTTGATTGTTGCTCAAGGTGTGAGCTCTCAGCTTGCTACTCCAGCAGCCATGTGTACCTACTGCTTTGTGTCCCCCATCACATGTGATGGCAATGGACTCATATCTTTGGAACCATAAGCCCAAATATACTATCCAATAAGGTGCCTTGATCATGTTTTTATCACAGCAATAGAAAAGTGACTAATGGGGCTGGAGAGATGGCTAAGCAGTTAAAATCACCAGCTCTTCTTTCAGAGGACCTGAGTTCAATTCCCAGCACCCACAAAGCAGCTCATCACTATCTTTAACTCTAGCTCCAGAGGTTCCAACACCTTCACACAGACACACATTCAGGCAAAACACCAACAGATAAAATAAAAATAAATATTTTTTAGAAATCCTCCATTTGATCAGGAAAAATATACTTTATTTAAAAAATAAAATGAAAAAAGAAAAAAAGTGACTAATACACAGAGGCAGGTGGATCTTTATGAGTTCAAAGCCAACCTGGTCTACATAGCTAGTTCCAGGCAAGCCAGATCTACACAGTGAGACTCTGTCTCAAAACCAACAAAAATAAATAAAATCAGGACCTGGGGGTATAGCTCAGTTAGGGTTCTTGCCTAGCCTGCACAAAGCACTGGATCTGATCCATAACACCACATAAACTGCTGTAGTAGTATATGCCTATAATCCCAGCACTTAAAGAGGTGGAGGCTGGAGGATCATCACATTCAAGGCCATCCCTGGCTACACAGTAACTTAAAGGCTAGCCTGGGCTACATGAGACCCTGTCTCAAAAAAGAAAATTAAAAATATTATCTAGTAATAAAAACTGCTAAAAAGTATATTCAGGTACATTGACAAGGGGCACTGTTTATATTTCTGAGTAAAAAAGAAAAGAAAGCACAGATTTCAGGGCCCACAACCTTCTCATTTCTGTTAAATACAAAGTTTCCTCTGAATGATGCTTAGCACACAGGGTCCATAATGTTATATAGTAAAATACCTTGAACAGTCTCCCCCAGGAAATCACCACGCCTCTCCTTATTAATCACATGCTCATATATCTTCCCAGTGGTGATGTTGTTGTCCTTATAAAGATTAATGTCCAAGAATCTTTCATAATTTCCCAGGTCCAAATCAACTTCTCCACCATCATTTAAAACAAACACTTCACCTATGATCAAAATACAATGGAAAAATTAAAACTTACTTTGAACAGATTATTTTTCAGTCAGGCAAGAAAACTCATACCTATAATCCCAGAACTTGTAACACTTCGCGCACATGCACACACACATACAACAGATACGTGCGTGTGCATGCTTGCACACACACGTGTGTCAAAAGTTTGCAAAACCCCCTTATTTTTCGAATTGGAAAGAGTCATTTACCAATTTATTTTTAGAAATTAATTCTTAAGGCTGGACCATCAAAAGAGAAAGGGGGGAGGAAGGAAGGAAGGAAGGAAGGAAGGAAGGAAGGAAGGAAGGAAGACAGGCAGGCTCTTTGGGTATGGTAGCCTACAGTTCCAGATACTAGAAGAGTGAGTTAAAGGGATTGCTTGAGCCTAGTAGTTGGAAGCACACAACTCACCTCCAAAAAGGAAGGGGAAAAAAGTAAAACTAATGCAAGGTTTTATGCTACAAAACAGGACAGAAGATACCCTGAGACTTAAGGATCAAGAACAAGGGACACAAAAGGGATTTCACTATTTTCCTTTATAATATTTTATTATCATTGTGCTCGTGCATGATGGAGTGGGGGCTCCTGTGCCAAGGCTCACATGTGAAATCACTGGACAATTTTATGAAGTTGTTTATCTCCTTCTACCGTGTGATGGGTTCTGAGGAACAGTAGGATCATTAGGTTTGTAGTGTTGGGCAGCAAGCCACTTTACCCACTGAGCCATTTGGCCAGCCCCACAAAGGTGATTTTTGTTCTTTGGTCAAGGCTGGTTACACAGTAAGTTCATTTAGATAAAATTCATCATCAAAGCCATACATTTAAGATTTATGCACTTTTCTGCTTGCATCTAAAAAAGGTTTGAGGGCCTATGAGATGGTTCAGCGAGTAGGGGTGCTTGCTGCCAAACCTGACAATCTGAATTCAAACCTGAGACACACACACACACACAAAAGTAATAAAAATACAAGTAAATACCAAAAAATTAAAGTCTTAGCCAGGCGGTGGTGGCGCATGCCTTTAATCCCAGCATTCAGGAGGCAGAGGCAGATGGATCTCTGTGAGTTCAAGGCCAGCCTGGGCTACAAGAGCTAGTTCCAGGACAGGAACCAAAAGCTACGGAGAAACCCTGTCTCGAAAAACCAAAAAAAAAAAAAAAACAAACTAAAGCCTTTTATTTTGGTGTGTGATGTACGTATATGTTTCTGTGGATATTTGGCAATGTGGGCGCAAGTGTACAAGTAGGTGTGTACATCTGGAGGCCAGGGTGTCTTTTTCAATTGCTCTGCACCTGAACTCGTCTCCCACTGAAACTGGAAGGCATTCATTCTGCTAAGACCCATTTTTCCCCGCCTCAACAATGCTGGAGTTTCAGAAGCTCAACACGATGCCTGGCTTTTGGATGGGTGCTTGGGATACAAACACTTCTCTACAGTTATGTGGCACTTTGTTTTTGTTTTGAGATAGGTCCGAAGTAGCCCATGCTTGCCTTAAAGTTGTAGTTGTTGGCAGACAGGAAGGGTCTCCGTAGCCCAAGCTGGCCTCTGACTATGTAGCTGACTAGAATTGGCCTTGATTCCCTCCCTGAAGCCCCATTCTTCCTGTCTCATCTCTCAAATTATGGGATTATAGACATGTGTTACCAAACCTGGTATTAGTGATTTTTTAAAATAACTAATTATACTTATCAAAACGCCTGGTTGTGGTGACTTACACCTATAATCCCAGAACTCAGGGAGTTGAGATGGGAGGAAAACTATGAATCTGAGGTCTGCCTGAACTAGAGTGAATTTCAGGTCAGCCTTGGCTATAGTATGATCAAAAAAAAAATACGTCAGGGCCAGGGAGATGTCACAGTGTGTTTGTGTAGCACTGGCTACACAAGCCTAAGGACATAGTTCAGATTCCCAGCACGTGTGTCAATGCCAGGTAGGCACAATAGCCTGCCTATGATCCTAACACTCCAACACTCAGCACTTGGGACACAGAGACAGGAGATCCCTGCAAGAAGTTGGCTAGCTAGACTAGCCAGACCAACAGGCTCTGGGTTCAAATGAGACATCCCACCTCACAATATAAGGTGGAAAATAATCAAAGAAGACATCAGAGATCAACCTCCTTCTTTCCTCCACATCTATCACAATCTCAATCTCTCTCTCTCTCTTTCTCTCTCTCTCTCTCTCTCTCTCTCCCTCTCTCCCTCTCTCTCACACACACACATATATACATTTAACCACAGATGCACTCACTCATGTATGTATACCTACCAAACATGTCAATATTAATAACAGTTACTCCAGCAGGGGAAATGTTAAGAGAAATGTATTTTGTGATAAAAATAAAACAAGATATAGTCCATAGAAAGTGGTATGCCTCCATAAGACTTGACTATGTGGAATGTCATCACTGATCTGAAACATGAATCAAAAGCCTTAAGAACTTTCACACATTTCTATGGAATGATCCAGAAAATCTATTTTTGTAAGCCTATGCTAGAGAAATGACCCAAAACACAAGATAAGAGGATGGCTCAGCAATTCAGAGTATTTGTTGCTCTTGAAGAGAACCAGAGTTCAGGTCCCAGAGCAGCCACGACAGGTAGCTCACATCCACCTGTAACTCCAGCTCCAGGGGACCTTTCTCTTCCAACCTCTGTAGGCACCTGCATACACACGGCATCTACAGACACATATGCACGTAAATAAATATTTAAACACACACAAGAAAGCACTGCAAATTACTTTAGCACTTTAAAAAGAAAATATTCATTTTCATACCATGTTCATAAGGTGAGAAAGTCCCAGCATCGATGTTAATATAGGGGTCGATTTTGATGGCAGTAACTCGGAGTCCACATGACTTGAGAATGGTCCCAATGCTGCTGGCGATGATCCCTTTACCAATGCCTGAGATGACCCCACCAGTAACCAGGATATACTTCATTGGCGGGCAAATGGGTGGCTGCCAATACCCAAATGCAATCTGAGAAACAACCAAATTAAGAATCAGATTTGAGCTGGTGGCTCTTTAATCCTAGCACTTGGGAAACAGAGGCATCCCTGTGAGTTTGAGGGATGGCCTGGTCTACAGAATGAATTCCAGGAGAGCAAGGGCTACACACAAAGAAACCTGTCTTGGAAAACAAACAAACAAAAAGTCAGATCTGAAAAAATAATGGGCAAGGTAGCCAGTGCCTCTAATCCCAGTACTCCAAAGAGTGAAGCAGGAAGATAGTTTGGAGTTCAAACACAGATCAGTCTACATGAGTTGCACGCCCAACTGTGTTAAAGAATAAGACACAGTCTCAACAACAACATAAAGTTAGTTAGTATGGTGACTCAGTCCTTTAGTCCCAGCACTCAGGAGGCAGAACAGATATCCATAAGATCAAGGCTAGCCTGATTTACATAGCAAGTTCCAGGCCAGTTGTGGCTACAGAGTAAAACCCTGTCTCAAAGAATTAAAAAGAAAAACTAAAGAGGCCAAGGCAGGATTACCAATACTTTGAGTTTAATATGGGCTACATAGGGAGTACTAGGCCAGGCCAGGGCTACATAGCAAGACTCTGTCTTAAACAAAACCAAAAGCATATAAATAAATAAGAGTCCAAGGCAGCACCTAACCTGTACTCTCAGGAGACTGACACAGGAGGCTCACTGAGAGTTCTAGACCAACATTGGCTACAGCATCTCATATAGAGTAAAAAAAAAAGCCTAAGAAAAAGAAATGAAAGGGTCACAGAGTAGAAACCTTCTCTCATCAGTAGAGAGCATATCGAACTATAATTCCAAAAGTACATAGCATTTTTTTCTGTCTAAATGTTCAAACCTTTGGAAACCAGTTTTTTGGGTTTTGATTTTTCTTTGAGAAAGGGCTTCACTATCTATAGTAAACTTTCCTGGAGCTCATGTTCGTCCTTATCAATTCACTGAGTCCTGGAATTGCAGGTGCACACCACCACATCCAGTCTGGTGCTGTCAGGGTGGAGCAGGTGTACTTGCTGCTGTTGCTACCGCTGTTCCTGTTGTTTTCAAGACATGGTCTCATATAGCCTAAGCTGGCCTCCATTTCCCTGTGTAGCTAAGGCTGGCCTTGATCTCCTAACCTTCCTGCTTCCACCTCCCACATTCTAGGATTACAGACAGTATTATTTTGTAGGCTTCTTTTCTTTTCGTTATTTTTCCAGTTATCATACAAAGCAATGGGTTTTTGTTGTGACATTTTCATACACATGTATAATTACACTGCTTCTTTTTAAAATTTTTATTATTTTACATATATGGTTATTTCATCTGCATATATATCTATGCACCATGTGCATGTCTGGTGCCTGCAAATGCCTGGAACTGGAGTTACAGACAGTTGTGAACTGCCATGTAGGTGCTGGGAACTGAACCTAGGTCCTCTGGAAGAGCGGCCAGTGCTCTTAACTACTAAGCCATCTCTCCAGCTCTTACACTTTCATCATACTTGCCAACTACTACCCTCCCTTGATTCTGCGGCTTTTATTCCTACCACTAGACAGAAAACTAAGGCTATTTCCTACCAGGAAAGCAGCTACCTCTGTTCCCTTGACTTTCCATTCACTTCGATTCTGAACTGTACTTAGTTTTTGCATGACAAACTACATTTCCCTAAGATTTAGAAGCATAGGAAAATGTTTCCAGGCTGTGCAAACTGTATGTAGGCAAGGCAATTACACTTTCTTTTATCTGGAAAGTGGAATAAAAGTCTCAATGGTTTTAAATATATTTTGACCCTAAAAAAGAAATGAGCTCTCATCTCAGATAGGCAAGATGTATACCTGTAATCCCAGTACATGGGACGTTGAAGCAGGAAGATCAGGAATTCAAAGCTAGCAAGGACTACATGAGACTGTCGAAAAAGAAAAGAAATAACTTTGTTGCATGGGGGTAAATTGATATATAATGTAAATATTATGGAGACTCATCTATGTTTTTTCATGTTAAGAGGAAAATCTTAATTGTCCATTTCCTAATTTAGCAAAAAAATAAATCACCACGCTAGTATATGTAGGTGAGTGAATTGTGGACAATTGTTAGTTTTCTATATATTAAAAACAACATATCCCCTCTCTTTTTTGCATGTGCTTCTGTGTGCACACCCATGTATTCCTATCAATGGAGATGCATATGGAAGCCAGGGGACAACTTTAGATGTATCTTCATTTGAGACATGGGTCTCTCATTTGTCTGGTGCTCACCTATTAGGCTAGGCTGGCTGTCCAGTGAGCCGCATGGAATTTCCTATCTCCATCCTCCCAGAGCTAGAATTACAGACATGTGTCACTATGGTCAGACTTTTTATATGGGTTCTGGGGATCAAACTTACATCCTCATGTTTTCGAGGCAAGCACCAATTAGACCATCTCCCTAGCTCTGAAAGTCCTACAGAGTGACATCAGAGGACAATTTCCAGGCGTTACTTCTCTCCTTTCACTCTGTTTTGAGGCATGGTCTATATGCCACCACAGCCAGCAAAAAAAAATTATTACAGATTTCTTTTTGCAGGTTTTTTAGTACTGAGGATTGAATGCAAGGCCTCACACATGCTAGGCAAGCATTCTGGTACTGAGCTCCAGGCCCAGCTGCACTCAGCTTTTTTTACATGAGTTCTGGGAATTGAAACCAGGTCCTCAAGGCTTGCTCCAAAAGCACTTAACTAGCTTGAGCCATTACACTAGCCCCACACCTGGCTTTTATTGTTTTATGCAGTGCTGGGGACTGAACTCAGGGCTTCATGTATCCTACCTACTGAGTTACATGTCCATCTCAGTCCTTTCTACCCTTCCTAAGCAAATAAGTTTGGAAAAAAATTTAAGACTATAGGAAGGACATTCACATTTGCCCACACACATACATGTACACGTATATACATATACATAAATGCAATGTTTTAATTAAAGCAAAGTAAGAGGAGTTGGGCACATGCCTTTAAACTCAGCTCCCAGGACACAGAGGCAAGCAGATCTCTGTGAGTTTGAGGCTAGCCTGGTCTACAGAGCTAGTGTGGAACCCTCACCCCTTATTCTCAAAGAGACAAGAAGAAATTTCCTAGCAGAATGTTTTCCCAGGAAGATAGTGGCCTTCTCCTCTCCCACCTGGGAGATTCTGAGCACAAGGTCACTTAGCTCAGCCCAGCCAGCAACCTGGTTCAGGCTGATAAAGATGGCCTAACTCAAGAACAGTAGCCTTGCTATAAGAATAAGGAATAAGCTGACTTAGCAAGATTGGGGGGGGGGGCAAAAGTCCTTGCATCCATGCCAAAGCAGCTTCAAAGAGTCTCTTTGTAGTTATGCCTTTAAAAAGCTTACCCCACAGAGGAGATACAACTCCTCTCTACCTCGCTGTAACGGGGATGGAGAGGAGTTCCAAACATGTTTGTATTATGCTGATTAAACCTTGCTTATTACAGTCTGGGCCTCTCTGGTGGTCTCTCTCTGGGGGTCATAATCAGGGCACAACACTAGTTCCAGGACAGCTAGAGCTGTTACACAGAGAAACTATCTTGAAAAAAAAAACAAAGAGATGCCATAAACAATAAATATATATTTTCCTTTTGGTAGCCTAGTCTGGCCTTGAACTCAAAATGTAGCCATGGGAAACCACCACCATCCCTGGTTTACATAGTACTGGGATCAAATACAGTATTTCCTGCAAACTATAGACAAGCACCCTACTGCCTCAGCTACATCATCATTCCATAATAATAATCATAATAATGATGATGATGATGATGATTGATTTTTGAGATGAGGGAATCTCACTCTGTAGTCCAGGCTAGCCACCACATCACTGTCCTCCTCCCTGAGCCTCATGAGTGGGAGCGCTGGGAGTCACCTCCCTGAGATCTTACAATATTTTTGAGCCCAACAAGTTCAAAATTGTAATCATTGTTTTCGAGTGCTGGTGCAGGCCTGAATCCAAGCACTTGGGATGTGGAGATTAGAGAATGAGTTTGAGGCCAATTTGAGCTACGTAAGACCCTGTCTCTCTTTTTTTTTTAATGAGCTCTACATTTTTCTCTGCTCCCCTTTCTTCCTCTCCCCTCCCCTTCAACCCTCTCCCATGGCCCCCATGCTCCCAATTTACTCAGGAGAGCTTGCTAAGACCCTGTCTTAAAGGAAAGAGAAACGCTGTAATGGATGCTGCAATCTACTTGTGAGCTTCATGTCGCCAGCTTTGCACTAAGCCTTGGGGGAAAACATGCACATTATTAACGCACATCTCATTTCCAACCTGCCAAACATATGTGGCTCCATTCCACCGTGCAGGCCTACAGCAACAGAAACACCCAAAGACACCTTTCTAATGCTGTTCATTTTTAAAGTAATGTAAATCAGACACAAAACAGTACTTACTGGATAAGTCCGTTTTATGATGTTTGTGACTGACAAACTAAGCCAAGACGATGATCATCAAAACTGATTAGAAAAGGGGCACCAAGGACCTTTGTGGGTTGGCTAAACCCCACAGACTCGAGGTGAGGTGGAAAATTTATTGGGCATAAAGTACAAGGCGGCCTCCCCCCAGGCGGTAGTGTTCGGTACGCTGAGGCCAGCTAAAAGGGTTGTTGTTTAACCTGTAAGCTGAAAGCTGACTCAAAATCCGAATCATCCCTGCAGGCGGTTTCGTTTCCGCTAACGCCATCTCGGGGATCCACAAACGGGGGGGGGGGGGGGGGGGGAGTAGGGCTTGGGGGTGCGGAATCCTGTGAGGAGAGACACACCCCAGGGACGCGCCGATTTGGACCCCAAGTCACTGGCTACTGCTAGGGAACAGGCTACAACGGCACTGGGAGCAAGTGGGCGTCCCCTAGTCCCAAAGGCTTGCTGGATCTCTCAGGTTTTCAAGCACTATGCAAGAAGCGAATGGCTATGGGCCGGGCGTGGGCACCAGCGGGAAAGGGACAAAAGCATCCAGGCACCAAGTGTGCTCCTGGCAGGGCCGAAATGGCCCCAGGGGAAATATGGTGGTCTGGGCACTGAGGCCCGAGGGGTTTCGGGGAGGCCCAAGAAGGGAGTTACCTGTGTAGTGGCCAGGGCGCCTTGGAGTGTGGCTCACGCAGCTCCACCCAGCGGCCAGCAGGACCCAGCGCTCACCTGTCCTGCGGGAGCAGGGACCTCATCTAGGGTGCTCTAGTCACCACTCGGTCCTGCCCTCCCCAGGGACTGAGGCACCCTCTTCACCCACCTTCCCCTCGCGGTCCCGCAGCCGGCCCAGCTGACTCACGCTGGCTGTGAAAATGGGGGTGCTGCAGCAGTGGGTTCCAGCGATAGTACAAAAAAAAAAAAAAAACAAAACCAAAAAAAAAAAAAAAACAAGCGCCTAAAAAGTGTTTCCTACCGCACAGGCAGCTCCCATCACCCTCCACTCTAGACGCCCTTGGCCCCAGGCCACGCTCAGCCTGGGCCTGCCCCTCCCTCCTGTAGCGAGTGAGCTTCAGCCCAGCCTCTAAAGAATGCTCCTGGACAGCTCAGAACCTGGCAAGCAGAACCCCTTGCTCCGATTCTCCCGCCAACTTCACTCACCACAAATGCTTGGCCGTGACCCTACAGTGAAGCCCAGAGGCCAACACTGCAAAAGCTGGGAAAGGAGAAAAACAAAGCAGAATTGTTGCCTAGGGGCTCACCGCCCATCTACGTGTCCATCAGTAAATGTACTTCCTTAGCACAAAGTAAGAGAGGAGGAGCAGAGGAAAGTAGGAGAGAAGGCTTCCAAAGTGACTTAGGGGGAGTGTTTAAAAGATAAGTGTGGTAAGGGATGCCGGAGGTTGTTTCAGGTAAAGAAAAGGAGAAAACAAGTGAAAAGGAAAAGGGTCTAACTAGACACAGATTTGAAGGGAGCTGAAATTTTAGGGAAGCCGTGAAAGTATTGTTTCTTTGGTTGTTTTTGTTATCCCTTTGGGGTTTTGTTGGTTAGTTTCTTTTGGTTTTTGAAATAGGCTGGGGGTGTACATGTAGCTCACTTGGTAGAGTGCTTTCCTAGCAAACACAAGATCACATATATTGTCAACATACAACACCGATCTGCCATGATGGCATATATTATTATTATTATTATTATTATTATATAGCAGCAATGGAAGGTAGAAACAAGAGGATCATAAATTCAAGATTCTCTTTGGGTACTTAATAAATTCAAGGCCAGTCTGGGTTATGTGAGACCTTACCAATAGAAAGAGGTCCACCCTGGCCGACCTGAAGCTCTATATGTAGAAGACCAGGCTGGTCTCAAGCTTAAAGAGATCTCCTTTACCACAGGGCAGGGAAATCTGACTGCTCTTTGGGCTGGAGAGGGAGGGGGAGAGGAGTGGGGGGAGGGGGAGAAGGGTGGGAGGAGGGGGAGGGAAATGGGAGGCTGGGAGGAGGAGGAAATTTGTAAAAAAATCAGATAAAAAAAAGAAAAAAAAAGAGATCTCCTGCCCTTGTCTCCCAAATGAATAGCCAGAATAAAGCAAAACTCACACAAGGGTTACTTGAAGACCTAGTGGAGTTTAGAAAGACAATTGTGAATTGTGTACTGATGGCCAGTTATAATCTATATAAACACAGGTGTGCTAAAACCAGTCTGCTGGTGGTGTCAAGTAGAAGGCCAAAGGTCAAATCCTAGAATACAGACAGAAATCGGTCAGATCCTGCTGGGCAGGGAGAAAGGAAGGAGAAGGGCCTGAAGACAGCAAAAGCACAGAGGAGTTTAGCAGCAAAGGCTGTGATATTGAAGGTCAAGATTTCAAAGGAAAGCCAGGCTTGGTGGAACACATCTGTCATCCCAGCACTTGGGACTAGGAGAAAAGCAAGTTTAAGGTCAGCTTGGGATACACAGCAAGTTCCAGGACACTTGCGGATACATATCGAAACCCTGTCTCTAATTTTAAAAACTAGAGGACTGGAGAGATGGCTCAGTGGTTAAGTACTTATTGCTCTTGCCGAGGACCCAAGTTCAGTTCCCAGCACCAGGAAAATCCCACTCTTCTAGCCTCTTACAGCACTTGCAGCTGGCATCTGCACACACCAACCCACTGAAAAACTAGAAATAAAAAAATATCTATAGAATAAATAAATAAATAATGGAGGAGGGCTGAGATGGCTCAGTGATTCGACACTTACCATACAAACCTGAGGACTTGAGTTCAGTTCCTGGGGCCTATATGTTGGAAGGAGAGAGCTAACTCCCCCCATGATGTCCTTTGACTTCCACATGGGGGCTATAACACACACACACACACACACACACATGCACACACCCACACACACACACACTCATACATGCACACCTCATACACTCTCAATAAAAATTAAAATAAATTTTTAAAAAGGGTGTGGGGTTATAACTCACTTGATAGAGTACCTGCCTAGCATACATGAGATCCTGCATTTGATTTCCAAGTACCACATAAAGCCAGTGTGGTAGTACAGGCCGTATTCTTAGCATTTGTGAGATAGAAACAAGAGGATAAGGAGTTCAAAGTCATCCTCAGCTACTGGTGAGCTTGAAGCAAAGTGGGGTTACATGAGAACCTGTATCACCATGAAATAAATAAATAAGAGGCTGGAGAGATGGCTCGGTGGTTAAGAGGCTGCTCTTCCACAAGACTCAGATTCAATTCCCAGCACCCACATGGTGGCCTAGAACAGTCTGTAACTCCAGTTCCATGGGATATTACACCTTCTTCGGGCCTCTGCAGGCACCAGACATGAAAGCTGTGCACAGAAATATGGAAAAAACACCAACACACATAAAATAAAATAAATATTGGTATTCTGTTAACAATAGCTAGGAAATGGAAACAACCTAAATGTCCTTCAAGAGAAACATAGAAAAAACGAGAGGTAAATGCAGAAGAAGGAGGGTGGGGACTAAAGTCATAAAGCATCATATTTGATGGAGGAAGGTCATTGGTTAAGTAACAAACTGCTTGGCCTCGTAGGTTAAAACATAGGTGGGAGGAGTAAACAGAACAGAATGCTGGGAGGAAGAGGAAGTGAGCTCAGAGACGCCATGCTCCCCTCTCCCGGGAAGATGCGATAGCTCTGCTCTCTGAGGCAGATGCAGCCAGCCACCAGGTCAGACATGCTGAATCTTTCCTGGTAAGCGCACCTCATGGTGCTACATAGATTATTAGAAATGGGTTAAGAGGCTGAAACTAATGGGCCAGGCAGTGTTTAAAAGAATACAGTTTGTGTGTTGTTATTTTGGGGCATAAGCTAGCCAGGCGGCCGGGGTGCCGGGGACGCAGCCCCACCACTCATATTACAACACATATTATTATCTACCTAAAATTATACATAATACATTTGAATCTGTCATCATATTATTATCTACCTAAAATTATACATAATATATATGTCTGTCTATACATATACAGTTTAAGTGAAAATTTTCCATCTGGGCTAATAACATTCCCTCCAAGAGCCATAGACCATCTAACAAAAAACTCGGACAGCAGGCATGAAAAGCCCCCTTTTGAATCATTGGTCCAGGTGGTACAAGAGACTCCTAAAACATTATAAGCTATTGATGTTGCCCTTGGTTGCCTCTCAGAGGAGAAAGATAAATCCTTTTTGATGAAGACACAGTGAGCTTCAAAAACAGGGTCCAGAAATCCCTGAGCAGGATCTGACCTAAAGCTTCCTCCCTGAGGACCAGCTTTCATGGTACCAGAAAATGTGCCATGCAAGCTTCCAAGGGAGGGAGGCACCAACAGTCCCACTCAGCTATAACACCTATGAACCACAAGGACCAGCAAGGCACAAGAACCTAAGGGTAAGGGAGTGGCACATGCTGGTGGTAACCAGCAGCTGTCTAATTGAACTCAAGAGCCATTCAACAGGAGGGAAATCATACCTGATACTGGAATCCTAGCCAACCACCTGAGGCTAGTAAAGTCATGGGTCTTGGAGGAGAAACTACAACCACTGCTTTACAAAAAAGAGGGGGAAGCATCATCCCTAACTACATCCTAAATATTTATCCTTATACCCGCAGATTAAGTTTAGTTTTTACCCTTCACCAAGAGAACGTCTCTTTACAAAAGCAGGAGAGCATTACGGAAAATGACAAGCAACTGTAGAGAACAAGAGGTCCTGCGGTGGTAAGTGCCAACCGATACATCACCAACACAATTCCTACCCCTAAGGTACAGGGATCACTTTGAAAGAGACTCTGAAAGACTCTAAGGGACAAACAGGAAATTTCCTGTAAGATTCTGTCTCCTAGAGATGTCAGAGGGGCCTGTACCCATGAAGTCTCACCTACACAGCTGCCTTAGCAGGACCTGAATAGCAATGACACCAATGGAGATGCTGTCGTGGGGGAAGAAAGCTCAGGGAATCTCAACCCTACACAAAGAACTACAGGCTACTGGGACATTTAGAGAGTGGGAGAAATGGTCTTCCACAGGAAGAGCACCCAATTGGATATCCAATACCAAGTTGTCAGCCCTAAGATGAGATACATACAGGTAACATTGTACAGATGGGACAGGTTGTATTTCTATATTTATGAATATATATATATATATACATATTTAGGAATATAAAATATATATAAATATATTTAGGAATATGTAAGAAAAAAGAAAACAAGGCCATGAATTTGCTATATAATGAGATCCTGTCTAAAAATGAATAAAAATAAATACAGTAAAACAAATTGGCTCACTGGGTAAAAGAATTTGCAGCACAAATCTGGCAATCTAAGTTGAATCCTCTGAGTCCATAAAAGAGGTGGAAGGAGTGTACAAACTACATAAAAGTTGTCCTCTGGCATGGTGCATATACACCTAAACACACATATCATATACATACACTATAATCATTTTTAAAGTAAATATAAGTAAATAAAGATTTAAAAGGAGAAACAAGTCTAAAGATGAGAGACAGTTTAGGGGAAACCAGATGAAATATAATAGAAATTTGAGATAAATGGCCAAGGAAGTGGCTCAGCAAGTAAAGGAATCTTTGCCACCAAACCTGTAGACCTGAGTCTAATCCTTGGGACACCCATAGCAGAAAGAGAGAACTTATTCCTGAAAAATTACCCTCTGTCATCCCTCCAGGAGCCATGGCATGCCCACAAACACAAAACAAAATCAATTTTTAAAAGAAAGGAAATTGAGACAGGGATGGGGCTTATGGAGTTGTGGGGTGAGCAACAAGAAGACTCAAGGAGCTTACAGCACAACCTGACAACCTGAGTTCAACCTCCAGAACCCACCTGACCTATACACACATCCCTTGGTAAACACACGCCCCCCCACACACACACACACTAAACGTAAAGAAAATTGAGATAAGGCATCCCATCCATCCCTGGAATCAAGTCTACAACAGCAGGGTCTGTGTGATGTTAGATGTAGGAGAGCGGAGAGTGGAAATGCAGAAAGATAGTAAAGTTGGGGGGGGTTAGTTGAGGCCAAGGAACTTCACAGAATGTAAGAGAGTGCCTACCCATAATACTGATAGGAAGGTAGACTCTGGCTGTTTAACAAAAGACAAAGAATTTTTAAAGGGAATGCAGTTTCTTCCCATGGAGAATGAAAAATTAGCCTTACCAAAAACAGCAGGTGTTTGGAATTAAGGAGTCAATTTCTGGGAAAAGAAACAGAGGTATCACTCCATCTGGCATCCTTGCAAGAGCCACAGATGTCCAAGGAAAAAAAGATGAAACAGAATTACTAACAATAAAACAAATAGAATTGTTTTAAAAAAAATTGGATCACATCTCACCACTTCATTTCCTGTTTACAACCGGAAAGAAAGAAGCTATGATTCCCTGATTTGGTTTGATTTGATTTGATTTTGCTTAAGACAGGGTCCTATGTATGTAGAATGACGTTCAACTCCTTACCCTCCTGCCCCAGCTTCCTCAGTGCAGGGATTACAGGCATGTACCACTACATCTGGCTGGTATCCTTTTTAGAATGAAAAAAGAACCTGAGTCTCAGCAATGTGAAATGTTAAACAAAGGTATATTAATTAATAGGAGTTGCCCAGCATGGTGGCACATGTCTTTGGTCCCAGCACTCAGGATGCAGGGGCAGAGGCAAGCAACTCTGAGTTCGAGGTCAGCCTGATGTACACAGAGAGTCCCCAAACCGCTATATAGAGACCCTTTCTCAAAAAAAAAAGAAAGAAAGAAAGAAAAAAGTTAGCATGAATGACAAAGACAGGCATCAACATCAAACATGTTTTATCACAGACTCTGCACAACAGAAAACAGGGTCTCATCTATTCTATTAATCTGTGAGCCCAAAAGATTTAAAAAAATAAGATATAAATATGAAGGGGCTATGATAACATATTATTAATCTTGAATTTTAAAATAGAAAAAATATTTTAGGAAACAGAAGTAGAAGGATCACAAAACAGAGACTACTCTGAGCCACACAGCAAATTCAAGGCAAGCCTAAGCTATACAACATAGTGAGGCCCTGTCCAAAAAACCTAAGGGTTTGGGATGTGGTTCAATGGAACATGGCTTGCCTAGCTATGTCCAAGGCTTTTGATTTTATTGTCAACACCTCAAAAAAAAGCAAAGTGTGTCTATTCATAACTACTACTGACATAACACTATTCTAGACTCTCAAAATGGTTTTTAGAAAAAATCCATCATTATGTTATTGTTAATAATTTTATAATTATATAAATATATAAAATCAAATATGTTATTTTTTTGTTTTTTCATGATAGTGTTTTTCTGTGTAGCCCTGGCTGTCTAGCTCTTGTAGACCAGGCTAGCCTTAAACTCACAGATATCCACCTGCCTCTGTCTCCTGCGTGCTGGGATTAAAGGCATGTACCACCACTACCTGGCCAAAATGCTATAATTTTTAAAACCAAATTTCACACACTGAATTTTCACAAATTTCATTGACTTTATCTATTTTGTGTAGTCCCGCACAAATGTGCTACAGGACGCATGTGTAAGGGGGAGTTCAACTTTCAGGAGTCAGTCTTCTTTCACCTTGCATGTCCAGAGGATGATGCTCAAGTCATCAGGCTTGGTGGCAGTCACCTTAAGCTGCTGAGCCATTTCACGACCCCTCCCTCCCTCTTGTGCCTTTTGAAACAGAATCTAGCAGTGTAGCCAAGGCTAGAATCAAACCAGCTATCCTTCTGCCTCTGACTCCTGAATGTTGATTCCAGACATGCACCACTATATCTGGCATAATCTTTTACTTTAAAGAATTTCACCATGGCAAGCAAGATTCTTAGCAATTAAGAGTACGTCCTGCCCAGCGGTGGTGGCTCAGGCCCTTAATCCCAGCGCTCGGGAGGCAGAGGCTGGTGGATCTCTGTGAGTTCCAGGACAGGCTCCAAAGCCACAGATAAACCCTGTCTCGAAAAAACAAAAAACAAAAAACAAAAAAAAAAGGAGTACCCTTCCTGAGGATTTGAGTTCAGTTCACAGCGCCCACATCAGGGTGTTCACAACTACCTGTCACTCCAGTTCCAGGGAATCCAGCACCCTTTTCTGGCTTCTTTGGGCAGGGTCATGCAGTGAGCACACAATGATACACAGATACACAAATAAATAAATAAGTTTTCTTAAATTACTTTTCAAAGTTCACTCAGGCAGACTCGCCTCCCCCCAAATGACCCAAAATGTGAAGGTTATTCATCTAATAAATGGCAGGATTAGAACCTCTATCTTGGGCTTCTGATTCAAATTCCAGACTCTTTATAATTGTGCTAAAAAAAACCACAAATACCATTTTCTGATAATTTTCAATAATTTCAGGTTCTCACTGACTTTGAGCCAAGAAGCTTGGTGTGGAGGCACACACCTTAATCCTAGCACTACAGAGGCAGCAATGGGGGACCTCTGAGTTCGAGAACAGGCTGATCTGCAGAACCGGTTCCAGGACTGTCAGGGCTACACAGACAAACCCTGTCTCAAGAAAATGCCAAGATAGGCACTAATCCTAAGACGCCTCCTGGATTTAGAAGCTGAATCAACTTTAAAAACAAGTTAGAGGGTCTGTGAAGTGACTTAGTCCACAAGGGTACTTGAACCAAATCTGACATCCCCCCCCGAGTTACATTCCCAAGACTCATGTGGGGAAATGTGAGAACTGATTCACACAAATTCTCCTCTGAGCCGGGCGGTGGTGGTGCAGAGGCAGGTGGATCTCTGTGAGTTCAGGGCGAGCTTGGTCTACAAGAGCTAGTTCTAGGACAGGCTCCAAAGCTACAGAGAAACCTTGTCCTGAACAACAAAAACAAAAAACAAAAAAAAAAGGTTCCCTCTAATCTCTGAAAGTGTGCTGTAGTTGGCACCCGCCCCCCATAAATAATTTTTAAAGAAATTTGAACTTTGTCAATAACATCAAATTACTCCCTCAAAATGATTAAAATGACAAGTCTTGTTACATCTCCCAGCTTTAAAAGTATATAGAATATTAAATACTTATACCATTGTCTTGTCTCTCTCCATGGCCATCTCAGGGAGAGCACGACAAGCCAAGCTCGGCTGGAGCCCCTAACGAAAATGCCGTCGCTAGGGCTCTCGTTCCTAAAATGGTGGAACAAATGGCTTTTGTCTGAACCGGAAATACGTTCTTACCACATACCGGAAGTGTGAAAGACATGACCGTCATAAAATGGATTGTTCAAGGATGTCTTCCAACTGAAAGAGATAATACTCCCTCTTTGTACATAAACTAAGAATCCTTTTAATAAGTTTTTTTTTATTAGTCAGGTGTGGTGGCACTGTCATTAATCCCAGCAGTCAGGAGGCAGAAGCAGGCAGATCTCTGAATTTGAGGCCATTCTGATGAGGAGAGCGAGTTCCAGGACAGCTGAAGCTACACAAAGAAACCCTGTCTTGAAAACAAAACAAGCAAACAAACAAACAAAAAGTTTTATCCTTTCTGAGGGGGGCAGGAATGGCAGTATAGACCTATGACTGACTCAAAAAAGAACCTTTTAAGCATGCCTGTTTTTAACATGGGTGAAGTTTCAATATATTCATCCAAATTTCATCCCTTTGCAAATTTCCTGACCCCTTGCCCCTTTTGTCTGTCTTAATCTTTACCACCACATGGACATATATTTATATTCAAGTGCACTCTCTCTCTCTTTTCTGTCTGTCTCTGTCTTTATATGTGTGTGCCTCTCTCTCTCTCTCTCTCTCTCACACACACACACACACACACACACACACACACTTGTGCATGCTAATAATGAACTTAGGAGCCATGCAAATGAATTATTTTCTGTATTTAACACCATTCCTTCTTCATGTCTGCCTCATCCTGCTGTGAGAAATGAAAATATCGCCTGATCTGATTAGAAGAGTTTGGAACTACTTAATATTCACATAAAAGCAGACGAGTTTATGCAAAAGAAATAAGAAAAATTCTAACTGTTGGAAAGCCAATGTTCTATATAGTTATGCTTGGTGGAGAGAAGCAGGAGTTCAGAGTTCATCATCTGAGCTACTAGAAGTTCAATGTGTCAATTTTTAAACCTCACACTGAACTAATGGAAATTCTGTAAACATGGTGGTAGCTATTTCTAATTGACTGAAAAGGAAAGCAGAGAAAACCATCTGGAAAGACATGTAATAACTGTCAGCGGGAACAGTTAAAACTCATCTGTGATGCTCCCTGTAATGACTGCTTTCATCGTACGATCTGATTAGTTTGATTTCAGCTATTAGATTAACAGTATGCACTGGCTTCTCTAATAACAATATGAACTACTGATACAAAACCCCCCAGGAACTCGGAGATATAGATCAGTTTTTAGTAATGTCTGACTTTGGTAGGGGGTGATATAGCTGTAGCAGTAACCCAAGTAGTTAGCCCATGGCTCACTGCCCACTGCTTTTGGAGTGAATAAATGTATTTAGATTGCTCACAGTAAGCAAGCCAAGCAAATACTGTTCTACCCTAAAATTAAAGCTGAAAATGTGACCGAGTTTAGACTTCCCACCACTGTGTTTGTATCATGATCGTTATTTGCTCTTTCCTTTGGCAAATTCAATCAAAACAAGTCTTAGATAAACTGAGAATTTATATCCAGTGCACAAACTACAGCCTCATAATAAATGTACTTGATATCCACTAATAACTAACTAATATAGGAGGATTAAAGTCCTTATTTATTACATGCAATTAATAATATATAATAATGTATCACCTTTAACATCTTAAGTCATTTTATTTGTATGTTTATTAAACATAATCTTTTAAAGTAATCAATATGATACAAGAATGCAGTTGGTTCAGATATTTTCACGATTTTACCCAGTGATTCTTCTTCATTGGGAATAACAGAGAAAGAGATCAAGCACCTTCGAAGAAGACAAAATGAAGATCAGCTCTTGTTAACAATATCTCCAAGTTCACACATATTCTTTTCACAGGGTTCCTAAATATATTATTTAAATTTAATCATCTTCTGTTGTATTGCATCTGTGAATAAAACAAAGATGGATTCAAAAAAAGTTTTATTTATTATTAGTGTGCATTACCTAATGTATGGAGAGCAATGTATGCACCTGGAGGTCTGAGGACAACTTTCTGGAGTGGCTCTTTCCTGCCTTTATGTGGGTTCAGAGGCTCAAACTCAAGTAACCAGACATGCACAGCAAGTGCCCCAGAGGTCAAGAGTACTTGTTGCTCTTACAAGAGACTGGAGTTCTGTTGCCAGCACCCACATGAGATAGCTCATAACCACGTGTAACTCCAACTCCAAGGCATCTAACACTTTCTTCTAGTCTCTGTGGGCACTTGGTCTCACATGCACATGTTCTCTCTCTCTCTCTCTCTCTCTCTCTCTCTCTCTCACACACACACACACACTAATAATAATAATAATAATAATAATAATAATAATAATAATAATTTTTAACCTAAAAGCCAGAAGATTGGAGAGGTGACTCAGTAATGAATAGCGCTCACTGTTCTTTCCAAGGACTGTGGTTTAATTCCCAACACTCTCACATCAGGTGGCTCACAACTGCCTATAATTCCAGATCCATGGGATCCAATGTGCTCTGGCCTCTAAGGGCATCTATATGCACATGGCTCACATAAACTCATGCAGGCACATCTATACACATAAAAATAAATAAGCAAATCTTTTTAAAGATTTAAAACTATGTATACATAAACATATAAGTGTATAAATATATTGTTGTATATTTAAACAGGTGAATTGCAAGGTATTTGAACTATATCTCAATAAATATATTAAGATTCTGATAGTTTGGGCATGTCAAGCTGAAGTTTAGGATCTGAATAAGAAAATGCAAATAAAGGTCAGTCTGGAGAACTAAACCACAGGGAAATCAGAATTGTGATTGATTTCTCCATTTATTTCCAAGATCACTGAAACTGTCAAAATGGTAAGAGAAGGAGGACTCATGGGCGTAGGTGGAGTTTCTCTGTGCCCCAGAAGTCACTCCCAAATAATCACACAGAGACTTCTTATTGATTATAAATGCTCAACCAATTGCTTAGGCTTGTATTTAACTAGCTCTTATAACTTAAATCAACCCATTTCTATTAATCTAATCTATCTGCGAACCTGAGGCTCCTTTACTTCATCTATTATCTTCCCATGTTGCTTCTTCCAAATCTGGCTCTTGACTCCCCAGACTCAATTCTTCTTCCTAGCTATTGACCAATTAGCTTTTTTTATATATTTATTTATTTATTATGGATACACTATTCTGTTTGCATATATGCCTGTAGGCCAGAAGAGGACACCAGATCTCATTACAGATGGTTGTGAGCCACCATGTGATTGCTGGGAATCGAACTCGGGTCCTTTGGAAGAGCATGCAATGCTTTTAACCACTGAGCCATCTCTCCAACCCACCAATTAGCTTTTTATTAACAATGAGAGCAATACATTTTCATAGTGTACAAAAGACTGTTCCACAGCATTTCCCCTTCTTGTCTAAATAAAAAGGAAGGTTTTAACTTTAACATAGTAAAATTATATACAACAAAAACAGTTATTAAGTAATAATTACAGTTATAGTATCAAGTCTATTTGTATTTGGAAAATTAGAAAAAAATGTCTTATTGTCTATTTTATTTTGGTAAGTTTAACATTTTACATCTAATTTCCCTTTTATCATTACTAAGGAAAACTCTATGACTATCCAGTTAGTCTTCAACTCCATCAAAGACTGCAGAAGGGTGTAATATTCCCTAACAACAGAAACATCAGGCTACCTAGGCAGTCACCCTAGGTACTTCTGTAACATTGGGGTATCCAACTTTGGCCTACAAGCCTAACATATCTTTTTTTTTAAGCCTAACATATCTTACAGTCATTTTTGATTAGCAAGGAATATTGAAGGCCTGTTCTACCTAATTTTGCCAAAGTTTTGCAGTTGCTTTTTTTTTTACATCCTGATGATCCAGTTTGGACAGCATATCAGCAATTAATACAAGGACAGTTTCTTACCCAGTGGCTAACTTTTGACACAAAGAAAACAAATTCCATATGGAGTTTTTTGATGCCCATCATCTTCTCTGAAATAGATTGCTACTACCAGGAGCAGACATGTCTCGTTATCATAAAAAAGCCTAACATTAATTAAAAAAAATCTTAAATGCTATATTCTGTAGATATCTGAAGTGTTTGAAGACAGTATATATATATATATATATATATATATATATATATATATATATATCTGTGTGACCTTGAAAACATACCTACCGTGATTATGTTTGACTATTAAAGATAACTACTATTTTCCATTATATTTATTGAGTTCTACATTTTTTTTCTGCTCTCCTCCCTGCCTCTCCCCTCCCCACTTCAATACTCCCCCCAAGGTCCCCATGCTCCCAATTTACTCAAGAGCTCTTGTCTTTTTCTACTTTCTACTTCCCATGTAATTATATCTATGTATGTCTCTCTTAGTGTCCTCATTGTTGTCTAAGTTCTCTGGGATTGTGGTTTGTAGGCTGACTTTCTTTGCTTTTTTTTTAAATATTTATTTATTATGTATACAATGTTCCATCTGTGTATATGCCTGCAGGCCAGAAGAGGGCACCAGACCTCATTACAGATGGTTGTGAGCCACCATGTGGTTGCTGGGAATTGAACTCAGGACCTTTGGAAGAGCAGGCAATGCTCTTAACCTCTGAGCCATCTCTCCAGCCCTGACTTTCTTTGCTTTATATTTAAAAACCACCTATGAGTGAGTACATGTGATAATTGTCTTTCTGTGTCTGGGTTACCTCACTCAAAATAATGTTTTCTAGTTCCATTCATTTTCCTGCAAAATTCAAGCTGTCATTAACTTTTTCTGCTGTGTAGTACTCCAATGTGTAAATGTAACACATTTTTTTAATCCATTCTTCAATCGAGGGGCATTTAGGTTGTTTCCAGGTTATGGCTATGACAAACAATGCTGCTATGAACATAGTTGAGCACTTGTCCTGGTACGATTGAGCATCCTTTGGATATATACCCAAAAGTGTTATTATTGGGTCTTGAGGAAGGTTGCTTCCTAATTTTCCGAGAAATCACCACACTGACATCCAAAAGGGCTGTACCAGCTTGCACTCCCACCAGCATTGCAGAAGTGTTACCTATTACCCACAGCCTCTCCAGCATAAGTTGTCATCAATGTTTTTGATCTTGGCCATGCTTACAGATATAAGATGATATCTCAAAGTTGTTTTGAATTGCATTTCCCTGATTGCTAAGAAAGTTGAGCACGACCTTAAGTGTCTTTTGGCCATTTGAACTTCTTCTGTTGAGAATTCTCTGTTCAGTTCAGTGCCCCATTTTTTAATTGGGTTAATTAGCATTTTAAAGTCTAGTTTCCTGAGTTCTCTATATATTTTGGAGATCAGACCTTTGTCTGTTGCGGGGTTAGTGAAGATATTCTCCCAGTCAGTAGGTTGCCTTTGTGTCTTAGTGACAGTGTCCTTTGCTTTACAGAAGCTTCTCAGTTTTAGTAGGTCCCATTTATTCAATGTTGCCCTTGATGTCTGTACTTCTGGGGTTATACATAGGAAGCGATCTCCTGTGCCCATCTGTTGTAGGGTATTTCCCACTTTCTCTTCTATCAGGTTCAGTGTGTTCGGGCTGATATTGAGGTCTTTAATCCATTTGGACTTGAGTTTTGTGCACGGTGATAGATATGGGTCTATTTTCATTCTTCTACAGGTTGACATCCGGTTGTGCCAGCACCATTTGTTGAAGATGCTTTCTTTCTTCCATTGTATACTTTTAGCTCCTTTATCAAAAATGAGGTGTTCATAGGTTTGTGGGTTAAAATCCGGGTCTTCTATACGATTCCATTGGTCGACTTCTCTGTTTTTATGCCAGTACCACACTGTTTTCATTACTGTAGCTCTGTAATAGAGTTTGAAGCCAGGGATGGTAATGCCTCCAGAAGATCCTTTATTGTATGGGATTGTTTAGGCTATCCTGGGTTTTTTGTTTTTCCATATAAAGTTGATTGTTGTCCTATCCAGATCTGTGAAGAATTTTGATGGGATCTTGATGGGGATTGCATTGAATCTATAAATTGCCTTTGGTAGAATTGCCATTTTTGCTATGTTGATCCTCCCAATCCAAGAGCAAGGGAGGTCCATCCATTTTTTGGTATCCTCTTCAATTTTTTTCTTCAATGCCTTAAAGTTCTTGTCAAATAGATCTTTCACTTCCTTGGTTAGATTTACCCCAAGATATTTTATGCTGTTTGTGGCTATCGTGAATGGTGAAGCTTCTCTGATTTCCCTCTCTGCTTCCATATCCTTTGTGTATAAGAGGGCGACTGATGTTTTGGAGTTGATCTTGTATCCTGCCACATTACTAAAGCTGTTTATCAGCTGTAAAAGTTCTTTGGTGGAGTTTTGGGGGTCGCTTATGTACACTATCATATCATCTGCAAATAACGAAAGTTTAACTTCTTCCTTTCCAATTCGAATCCCCTTGATCCCATTATGTTGTCTTATTGCTATTGCTAGAACTTCAAGCACTATATTGAAGAGGTATGGCGAGAGTGGACAGCCTTGCCGTGTTCCTGAGTTAAGCGGGATGGCTTTGAGTTTCTCTCCGTTTAATTTGATGTTAGCTGTCGGCTTACTGTATATAGCTTTTATTATATTTAGGTATGACCCTTGTATCCCTAATCTCTCCAAGACTTTTAACATAAATGGATGTTGAATTTTGTCAAATGCTTTTTCAGCATCTAATGAAATGATCATATGGTTTTTTTCTTTCAGTTTATTTATATGATGGATTACATTGATAGTTTTTCGTATGTTGAACCATCCCTGCATCTCAGGAATGAAGTCTACTTGATCATAATGGATAATTTTTCAGATGTGTTCTTGGATTCTGTTTGCCAGTATTTTGTTGAGAATTTTTGCTTCAATTTTCATGAGTGAGATTGGCCTGTAATTCTCTTTCCTTGTTGAGTCTTTGTGTGGTTTTGGTATCAGAGTAACTGTAGCTTCATAAAAGGAATTTGGTAATGACCCTTCTGTTTCTATATTGTGGAATACATTAAGGAGTATAGGTATTAGCTCTTCTTGGAAGTTCTGGTAGAATTCCGCATTGAAACCATCTGGTCCTGGGCTTTTTTTGGTAGGGAGGTTTTTAATAACAGCTTCTAATTCTTCGCGACCAACAGGTCTGTTTAGATTGTTCACCTGGTCCTGGCTTAACTTTGGTATATGGTATTTATCTAAAAAAGTGTCCATTTCTTTTACATTTTCCAGTTTTGTGTTATACAGGCTTTTGTAATAAGATCTAATGATTCTCTGAATTTCCTCTGTGTCTGTGGTTATGTGCCCCTTTTCATTTCTGATCTTATTAATTTGCGTATTCTCTCTCTGCCGTTTGATTAGTTTGGATAGGGGTTTATCAATCTTGTTGATTTTCTCCAGGAACCAGCTTTTTGTTTCATTGATTCTTTGGATTGTTTTCTGTGTTTCTATTTTGTTGATTTCTGCCCTCAGTTTGATTATTTCCAGTCTTCTACTCCTCCTAGTTGAGTCTGCTTCTTTTTTTTCTAGAGCTTTCAGGTGGGCTGTTAAGTCTCCAATATGTGCTTTCTCTGTTTTCTTTAAGTGGGCACTTAGTGCGATGAACTTTCCTCTTAGCACTGATTTCATAGTGTCCCATAAGTTCGAGTATGTTGTTTCTTTATTTTCATTGAATTCAAGGAAGACTTTAATTTCTTTCTTTATTTCTTCCTTAATCCAGGGATGGTTCAGTAGTTGACTGTTCAGTTTCCATTAGTTTGTAGGCTTTCTGGGGGTAGCATTGTTGTTGAATTCTAACTTTAATCCATGGTGATCTGATAAAACACAGGTGGTTACTAATATTTTTTGTAACTGTGTAAGTTAGCTTTGCTGCCGAGTATGTGGTCAATTTTCAAGAACGTTCCATGAGCTGCAGAGAAGAAGGTATATTCTTTCCTATTTGGGTGGAATAATCTATAGATGTCTGTTAAGTCCATTTGCTTCATTACCTCCATTAATTCTCTAATTTCTCTGTTAGGTTTCTGTTTGATTGACCTGTCCATTGGTGAGAGCGGAGTGTTGAAGTCTCCTACTATTAGTGTGTGTGGTTTGATAGATGCATTGAGTTTTAGTAATGTTTCTTTTATGTACGTGGGCGCTTTTATATTAGGGGCATAGATATTCAGGATTGAGACTTCATCCTGATGAGTATAAAATGTCCCTCTATCTCTTCTGATTGATTTAAGTTTGAAGTCAACTTTGTTAGAAATTAGTATGGCCACACCTGCTTGTTTCTTAGGTCCATTTGCTTGATAAGCCTTTTCCCAGCCCTTTACTCTGAGTAGGTGCCTGTCTTTGTGGTTGAGGTGTGTTTCTTGTAAACAGCAGAATGTTGGATCCTGTTTTCGTATCCAATCTTTTAGCCTGTGCCTTTTTATAGGTGAGTTGAGTCCATTGACATTGAGTGATATTAATGACCAGTGGTTGTTAACTCTGGTCACTTTTTTAGTAGTAGGGTTTGTGTGTGTCCCTTCTTTGAGTTGCGCTGGTGAAGGGTCTCTAGATGTCTGAGTTATTGTGGTCATTGTTGGACTCCTTGGTTAGTGATTTTCCTTCTATTATTTTCTGTAAGGCTGGATTTGTGGCTACGTATTGTTTAAATTTGTTTTTATCCTGGAAAATTTTGTTTTCTCCATTTATAGTGAATGAAAGCTTGGCTGGATATAGTAGTCTGGGCTTGCATCCATGGTCTCTTAGTTTTTGCAGTACATCTATCCAGGTCCTTCTGGCTTTCTTGGTTTCCGTAGAGAAGTCAGGTGTAAGTCTGATAGGTTTACCTTTATAAGTAACTTGGCCTTTTTCCTTTGCGGCTCTTAATATTCTTTCTTTATTCTGTATATTTTGTGTTTTGATTATTATATGGCGAGGGGATGTTTTTTTTTTTTTGATCCAGCCTATTTGGTGTTCTGTATACTTCTTGAACCTTCATAGGTACATCTTTCTTCAGGTTGGGAAAGTTTTCTTCTATAATTTTATTAAGTATATTTTCTGGACCATTGAGCTGCACTTCTAATCCTTCTTCTACTCCTATTGTTCTTAGGTTTGGTCTTTTTATTGTGTCCCATATTTCCTGAATGTTTTGTGATTAGAGTTTGTTGGACTTGCTGTTTTCTTTGATCAGTGCGTTTATTTTCTCTATGTTATCTTCAGAATCTGAGATTCTTTCTTCTATCTCTTGTATTCTGCTGGTTATGCTTGTTTCTGTAGTCTCTATTCGTTTACCTTGATTTTCCATGTCCAGCCGGCCCTCTGTTTGTGTTTTTTTCTTTGTCTCCATTTCAGTTTTCAAGTCATGAACTGTTTCCATTATCTGCTTGATTGTTTTTCCTTGGTTTCCTAGGGTATCATTCACTGATTTACTCAATTCTTTAAACTTTCTGTTATACTTCACATCCATTTCTATAAGGGCATTTTTATATGCTGTTTAAGGGCCTCTATCACTTTCATTGAGTCAGTTTTTTCTATTTCTTCTTAATTAAGGTGTTCATGTCCTTTTGTTGTGAGGTCGCTGGGTTCTGGTGGTTTCATGTTGTTTTTCAGATTATTGGGTGAATTCTTGCCTTGGCGCCTGCCCATCTTTTCCCCCAAATGCTCCCCTATGGATCTTCCTTTACAGGATCAGGTCTTCTTGCCCACTGATGTACCTTCCCAGTGATGTCACTCCCCAGTGATGTTTCTCCTGGTGTCCAGAACGGATCTCTGTGGTGCTTGGGTGGCTCGCAAGCAAAGTGCCCACCTTGCTTGCTGCAGGCAGGCTATGGAGACAAAGGAGCTACCGCCCTTCCCTTTGCCCTCCCGATTCGGGTTCGGTCCCAGCGCCCAAGCAGGCTGAGCTGGGAGGTGCTATGCCGCCAAAGAAGGGAGTGAGGGAGGGAGACAGGGGGTGGGGGGATCTGGATGTAAGCTGGATGGGATAGGAAGAGAGAGGAGTTATCGGGCAGTATAGCCCCTGTAGGATGACCAGGAAGTGTAGGCGGGCTGAGGAACGTCTGAGTTCCCTGTTCCCGGCTGCCGCAGCACTCACTCACTACAATGATGTTTCTCCCGGTGCCCAGATCGAAACTCCGTGCTGCTTGTGTAGCTCGAGAACAAAGGGCCCACCCTGCTTGCTGCTGGCAGGCTATGGAGACAAACGAGCTACTGCCCTCCCCTTTGCCCTCCCGATTTGGGTTCAGTCCCAGCGCCCAAGCAGGCTGAGCTGGGAGGTGCTATGCCGCCAAAGAAGGGAGAAAGGGAGCACCCCAAATTTTCTTAGTGCTAATGAAAAAGGAACAACTGTAGCAGAGAGACATTGGACAATAGAAAAAAATTCTGAATTATATCAGCCAGAGGACTTCAAGGATGTGTTGACCTCAGAATGGAAACCAGGAGGTGTACTACATCGGGGAAGGGGTTTTGCCCTTTTTTCCATGGGAGAAGAAAAGCTATGAATACCATAAAAATTAATCAAGATTCAGTTTGTAAAGGAGAAACCTCTTGAGAAAGAGAAATGACAACTCGTCCACAGAGGCAACTGTTGGCGGAAGCTGCTCATTCATTCCTGGCTTCCCAGACTTGAAATACACAGAAACTATATTATGTAAATCGCTGCTTGGCCAATCACTTACACATATTACTAGCTCACAAGAGTTGGTGCAGGGTTCTGTTCTTGTCTTTGCAGGAAAATAGAAAATACCCACCTTCAAGATGCCAAAAGACGAAGAGATAGCTATCCAGAAAGAATCACCAAGCAAAGAAAAAAATTTGACTTACAATACCAATATTCTCTGAAGGGTAAATTCTAACTACCTAAACATATGTATCTCCTTACTTCCTAATATAATGGTAGTCCCAACTCACATGCAGAAAGAATATTGTATACATAATAAATAAATAAATATTTTAAAATGTATGAATTTAAAAAAAATCAAAGCTGGCTTTGGAGTTGGACTGTGGCTCACTCCTCTTAATCCAAGCTTGTTATTAAAAGAAAAACTCAGAGTTTCTGCCTCATATCAGAAGATCCATCTGGTGTGGAACAGAAGGAAAATAAAAATCTAGGAACTAAGGTTATCAAAAATCTGCTTTTAAAAATTATACTTCTCTCCATACCTATTTTTGTCTCTATGGTACCTTTCTTTGAATATATGTCCATATAAATTCAAATGTTTGGTTTTGATATGAATAATGTTTACATATTTTATGGAGAACAATAAATTTTCCTACAGTAATCTCTTAAGTCTGCAGGAAGAAGATGGGACCCCCACAACAATTTCACCTGGCTCTTAAGATGCTGTTCAGCTAATAGTACAACTTAAAGGTTGGCTTTGGACATACATGGGATTAATCTACATGGGAAGTACAAAAAGTCAAGATCTCCTGAGTAAATTGAAATGGTGGGGATCAAGGGAGAATGTAGAAAGGGAGGGGGAGGAAGGGAGGGTAGCAGAGAAAAATATATAGCTCAATAAAAACAATTAAAAAAGAGATTGGCCTTGGACTAAAAACTGCTCAGAATAATTTTGATGTGGCTAGCTGAGATGATCCAGCCTAACAGACTACTCTAGCCATGGCTTGAAACAAACCTCACACTTTACCATTAAGTATAGATTGGACAAAAAAAATGAAACAGCTACCTCTCCCAGGACTTGACAATTAACTAAAATTTTTCTTTTCAAGATCCTAAAGATACCATTGCCCCCAGACAGAAAATAAGTTTAAGAATATGACGCCCACATTCCCAAGAGGTGGAGTGGGTGGGTTTTGGTCATTCAGTGGGTTATAGATAATTGTCATTTTTAAGGGGGTTGGTTACAAGTTATTATTGGTAATGGTAAGAAAAAAAGCAGAACAAATGAAAGTAGATTCAAGGTTCTTCTTTTGAAAAGAAAAAAAAAGGAGATATAGATAGAATAAAAGGGTAGATTATTGATTGAATCTACTCTGAAAAGAAAAAAGGGAAGATTATAGGTATGATAAGATAAAAAGGTAAATTATTGAATCTACTTTTAAAAAGCAACTACCAGCCTTTTTTAGCGAGGTTCCTGGCCAGCAAGGGAACCTGATCCTGTTCCAGGGGACCCATCAGAGTGGCTAAACCTTCATCTGGCGATGGATGGCGATAGAAACAGAGACCCACATTGGAGCAATGGACTGAGCTCCTAAGGTCCAAATGAGGAACAGAAGGAGGGAGAACATGAGCAAGGAAGTCAGGACCTTGAGGGGTGCACCCACCCACTGAGACAGTGAGGCTGATCTATTGGAAGCTCACCAAGGCCAGCTGGATGGGGACTGAAAAAGCATGGGATAAAACCGGACTCTCTGAATATGGCGGACAATGAGGGCTGCTGAGAGGCCAAGGACAATGGCACTGGGTTTTGATCCTACTGCATGTACTGGCTTTGTGGGAGCCTAGCCTGTTTGGATGCTCACCTTCCTAAACCTGGATGGAGGGGGGAGGACCTTGGACTTTCCACAGGGCAGGGAACCCTGACTGCTCTTTGAACTGGAGAGGGAGGGGGAAGGGAGTGGGACGTGGGGACTGGGGGGAGCGGGAGGGAAAATGGAGGCAGGGAGGAGGCAGAAATTTTTAATAAAAAAATAGAAAAAAAATATAAAAAACAGATGTAAGAGTTAGCCCATTAGACCCAGGTGGTGATGGTGCATGCCTTTAATTCCAGCACTTGGGAGGCAGAGGCAGGTGGATCTCCGTGAGTTTGAGGTCAACCTGGTCTACAAGAACTAGTTCCAGGACAGGCTTTAAAGCTACGAGAAACCCTGTCTCAAAAAACAAAACAACAACAACAAAAAAGAGTTAGCCAATAAGAAACTAGAGCTAATGGGCCAAGCAGTGATTTAATTAATACAGTTTCTGTGTGATTATTTCGGGGCCGAGCAGCTGGGAACCAACAAGCGGCCTCCTTACAACAAGAACTGACTCCCACAAGTTGTCCTCTGACCTCCACAGACACCATGGCATGTGTGTGTATTCGTGTTCATCCATCTCATCACACCAATACAAACACACAGTAGATAGATGATAGATAGATAGATAGATAGATAGATAGATAGATAGATAGATAGATAGATAAAATAAGTAAATGTAAAACTTTTTTAAAAAAGAAAACACACAGTTTAAATACACTGGCTATGTTTCCAAGTGTGTGGACTTGTCCACATATCAAATCCAAATCACAAAGAAAATAGAATCTTTTCATTTCAGTTAATTACCCTATATATTGAAGAATCACTTACTTTCTGAGATTATTTCTGCGAGTTTACTTACTTCCCCAATTTTATATTTATCTTCAGGGTGAACATGACATCCTCCTGATAATTGCATTGGGATTCTGACTAAAAATATGACAATTCTCAGTTCGTATTTAAAATGATACTTTTATGTTTTTCATAATAATGAAAACAGTAGCAGCAGAAACTGCTAGACTAACTGGAAACGGTAGAGGAGATTAACTTTGTTCTCAGATAGTAGACATGGCTGGAACTAATTACATTAACTGTTATGTAATCACAATATTTAAGTATTCTGAAAAATATTTATTCTACCTGGCTTACGAATTTTAGATGTTCATCCTATCAACATACAAATGAAAAGAACTAAAGTAATTATTGTTTAATACTTTTACATTTACTTTTTTATATTTCTGACTGTATTTGTTATTTCTATTCAACCAGGTATATAAATTGTGTCTGTTCTATATATAAGTCCAAAAAAAAAGCAACTACCAGTTTTAAATGTTTTACATTGAATTGGACTTCTGTATATTGTATACAAATTTTGTATATTGATACAAATTTGAGATTAATTTTGTTAAAACATACTTACATACTTTTCTAATTTTGTTCAAGGTGTTGTACCTATATAACTCATTTAACAATGTAATGCAAATTTCTGGGTTTTGAGAGCTATTATTATTACCAACTGTTTAGGATAATAAGGAAATGCAGATTAATATTTAGTTACCTATTATAATCAAACCTGTAGTCATATTAGGTATGTTTTCAAATCAAATAAAGATATATTTTAGATAGCAGGCCATCTTCAAATACTTCAGAAATCTACAGAATATGGCATTTAAGATGTTTTAACAACATAAGCTATTTTTTTTAATATTTACTTATTTTGTATACAATATTCTGTCTGCATGTATGCCTGCTGGCCAGAAGAGGGCACCAGACCTCATTACAGATGGTTGTGAGCCACCATGTGGTTGCTGGGAATTGAACTCAAGACCTTTGGAAGAGCAGGCAATGCTCTTAACCGCTGAGCCATCTCTCCAGCCCCATAAGCTATTTTTATGACAATGAGGCATGTCTACTCCTGGCATCACTGTAGATAATGGGCGTCAAAGAATCTTCATATGGAGTATACTTTCTTTGTGGCAAAAGTAAGCCACTGAGAAACAAAATGCTCTTGCCTTGACCTCTGACAGTATGCTGTCCTAATTGGAAAAGCATAATTGGACACAAAAAAAGTGACTACTGAACATTGTCAAGACAAGGAGGGACAGCCATTCAGAATATCCTGATTCACAGAAAAGTCTGTCAGAAAGCTAGGCCAGCAGGCTGAAGATGAATGCCCCAACATCAGAGAGGAACTTTGAGTGACTGTCCATACAGCCAGCTGTTTCTGTCATTTCTCACATTATTTGGAAATCACTTGCTCGTACTTCCTGCTTACTCAGTTAATATTATTTCCTTTTTCTGAAGATGTTGAAGACTAGATAGTTGTGGTTTTCTTTATTTACCAGATGCAGAAAGAAATTATGATAGCAAGTAAACTAGGTACAAGACTTTGAACTCACCAAGATAGGATAGATATGGAGTATTTTTTCTGAATTTGTCAAATGCAAATGGACTAGACATTGCTTATTATATTCCCTGTATTTAATCATTGTGCTTATTGTATATACTTTTACTTATATTAGTTATAGCCTTTTTATTTTAGACAAAAAGGGGAAATGTAATGATATTTCATTTGTATTTTATTAAATAAAGCTTGCCTAGAGATCAGAGAGTAAAACAGCTGCCTTGGTCAGCTTTACAGACAAGGCAGTGGTGACACACACATTTAATCCTAGTAGCCACACTAGTTTGCCATAAAAACAAGGGAGTAGTGGTGCCTGCCTTTAATCCCAGCACTAGAGAGGAATATAAGACAGGAGACGACAACTTTCAGTCATTCTCATTTTGAGGATTTCTGGAAGCAGGATTGCCATTTCAGATTAAGGTAGAAGTAAGAGTTGGTGGCTGTATATTTAGCTTTTCTGACCTTCAGGTTAAACCCCAATATCTGTCTCTGGGCTCTTGTTAATCATGCTACATGCAGAACTTTGAGAAAACTGCAACAGAGATGTTCTGAGATGTTGGATCATTTGGGCCATCCATTTTTATTGGTGTCTGGTTCCATTTTTCTGAAAATACATAAACTTTTAAAGGTAACTTACATATCTGTATTAACACAAGCATAGACTGTATGTTGTATACAGGGTAGCCAAAAATTTATTTATTTATTGTTTTGTTTGAGCAGGCAAAATGTATGTTACAATTTTTGTGGGATTTTTGTTTTGATTTGTTTTGTTTTGTTAGTTGGTTTGAAACAGAGTTTCTTTGTGTAACAGCCCTGTCTGTCCTGGAACTCACTTTGTAAATAGACCAGGCTGGCCTTGAATTTACAGAGATCCACCTGTCTCTACCTCCAAAATGTTGGAATTAAAAGCATGTGCCACCACCACCAACATCTTGTAGTTTTTCTAGATTTCTTTCTTTATGTCTGTAGTCAAGATTTTTAAGGGGTCTTCCCTGATAAAACCTGTTCTCTATCAATCTGGAATGAATTCACAGTGTATTATTTCATGTAGAAATAAAAGTATAACCTTTTTCTCAAAGTAACACATCATTTGGATTCCATTTTGAAGTCAAGACATTTTTCATACTCCAATGCATTTTATCAGCTATTGTTCTTTCATTAGCAATGAGAAAATCTAAAGAAAACACAATGACATACAAAATCCAGATATTGTGAATTTCCTATCTGTAGGTGCCTTATTGGTGCGGGAGAATTGTCTGTATTCTGTCAATCATATTTTAAATAAATGCAGATTGGCCGATAGCCAGGCAGGAAGTATAGGCAGGAAAACCAGACAGGAAGTAGAAGCAGAGCAATGAGAACAGGAGAATTCTAGGAAGGAGGAAGCCCATTCCTACCAGTCCTGCCCAGACCACAGAAGAAGCAGGATGTGACCTACCCCACTGAAAAAGGTACTGACCCATGTGGCTAACATAGGTAAGGATAAGGGGTTGATATAAGTTAAAAGAGTTAATAAGAAGCCTGAGCTAATGGGACAATCCATTTATAATTAATATATATCTCTATGTAATTTCTTTGAGGGTTACCAGCTATGGGAACTTGGCAGGACAGAAACCCCAACAAACCTGGCTTGTCATGTTACAGAATGGTGCCCACATGGATACCTGCATCCACAGAAAGCCTGAGAAAGCTTGGAAAAGAGTAGAGTAAAGCATGTTTTCTTGGTAGCATCAATTTCTCAGGTCTGCTCTGCTTGCTAAAGGTAAGCAAGTGTTCTCATCTAAGAGAGGTTTTCTGACTCAGCTTTAGCTGCAAAACCTTGCAGGTCTTTTAAGAGGTCCTACCATGAGACACTTAAACAGTGTTGATGAAAAGCTGACCCACATGCTCTTTGGTTTTCAGCCATATCAGGAAAAAAAGCTGCACTGTTTTAAAATGCTGGCTTTCTGGGCCATCCTGCCAAGGCAAACTCTGACTCTTTCAGACAGACAGTCTGACTACATATCATTTGAGTGTGGTTTGTGAGCAGAATGCTGCAGCTTGCTTGCTGGCAAGGACATTGAAACACCATAGAATTGTGGCAATAAACATGGCTACAGCCGATACCTCCACCATGAGGCTAGAATCGCAAAAAGCTAAGGAATGGGCTGGATCCGGCCATCAAAGCCACAGCTTTAATCCTACCTATATTGCTTGGCAAATTAAAGACTCATGTGGTCAGAAAAAGAGAGATATTCAGTAAAGAGAGATTCAAAAACAAAGAAAACCTCTAAATGGTTTACAGTGTGTTAAAAATATATGCAGGCTTAAAAAAAGTTTAAAGTCCTTAAAATAAAAAAGAAAGAGAGCATTTGGGTGTGGTGGTACACATCTTTAATCCCAACACTTGGTAGGCAGAGACAGACAGATGTCTGTGAGTTCAAGGTGTTGTAGCACACACCTTTAATCCCAGCACTGGGGAGGCAGAGACAGGCAGACCTCTGTGAGTTCAAGGACAGCCTGGTTTACAGAGGGAGTTCCAGGAAAAATATACACAGAGAACCTGTCTCAAAAAGCCAAAAGTTAAAAGTAAAAATAAAATAAATAGCGGTTCAAATAAAGTCACATAAAGATGAAAAATACACAAAGAATCTTGATACTGTATGTTATTATGCTCTCTTTGAATTGTTTGAATGCTGAGGAAGGAGCAACAGCTGCTAAAAGATATTTGCATATAAATGCTGCTTAATTAATCCATGCTAGGTATTTTGAAAATATTTTGACTTCAAAACTGAACTCAAAAGGTATGTTACTTTGGAGAAGAGATTGTGCTTTTGTTTCTACAAGAAATGAGAAGCTGTAGATGCATTCTTAGTTAAGAAAAATCAGGTTTGATCAAGGAAGACCACCTGAGAAATCTCCAGTAGGAACAGATAGCCTAGATGTCTGAGTTCTACATCCAGAACAGATTCAAGATGCTGCCTGAGATGATCAAGACTCACAGGATACTCCAACCAGGACTTATTCATAATTCTAAATTTTGTTTAGGTTCCCATAAGATTATCAGCACTCCTAACCAGCCGGAAGTAGCCTGGAAAACTATGCCCACATTCCCAAAAAATGGACTATAGATATTTTCCTTTGTTTAAAAAAAAGAGGAGGAAGTGGTACGGGAGAATTGTCTGAATTCTGTTAATCATCTTTTAAGTAAACACTGACTGGCCCATAGCCAGGCAGGAAGTATAGGTGGGAAAACCAGACAGGAAATATAGGCAGGGCAATGATAACAGGAGAATTCCAGGAATTCGAGGATGAATGGCTCTGTGATTTCCCCCAGGCCTGGGTGGAAACCACAGGTATGGGGCTGTCAAACAATCAGCCTCCCCTGATAATAGAATTAAAACCATCGGCCATGCCAGTTTCCATAAAACAGTACTCCATGAGCCATGAGGCCCGAGAAGGTATCAGGCCCCACATTCAGAGACTTTTATCATTGGGCATTCTAAAAGCCTGCTGTTCCCCTTGGAACACCCCACTCTTCCTGGTAAAAAAAAAAGCCAGACACAAGGGACTACAGACTAGTCCAATATTTAAGGGAAGTTAATCACTGCACTCTAGACATTCATCCTACAGTACCCAGCCCCTATAATCTCTTAAGTACCCTGCTTCCGACCCATGTATGGTACTCAGTACTTGATTTAAAAGACACTTTTTTTCTGAGACTTAGCCCTCAGAGCCAGCCATTGTTTGGCTTTGAATGGAAGGATCCCAGTTCAGGAGTTTCTGGTCAGCTCACCTCGACGAGACTACCCTAGGGATTCAAGAATTCGCCAACCCTATTAGATGAGGCCCTGCACCAGGATCTGGCCAGTTTTCACACCACCAATCCAGAGGTATCTTACTCCAATATGTAGATGACCTCCTGCTAGCCGCAGAGACAGAGCAGGAATCCCTCTGAGAGACTTGAGCCCTACTCACCAGATTAGGTGAACTGAGCTACAGGGCATCTTCCAAAAAGGCACAGATCTGCAAGAAGCAAGTAGCCTACATGGGGTACCTCTTGGAGGACAGACAGACATGGTTAACAGACACTCAGAAGCAGGCCATGGCACGAGAAGTCTGAGAGTTTCTGGGAACTGCTGGTTTCTGTAGCTTATGGATACCAGGTTTTGCTGAACTGGCGGCCCCACTGTATCCACCTACCAAAGCCAACGTCCCTTTCTCCTGAGGAGAGGACCAACAATGGGCTTTTGATAAAATAAAAAGAGCCCTTCTTTTGGCCCCTGCTTTGAGTCTCCCTGATGTCACCAAACCATTCACCTTATACGTAGATGAGTGTTGTACGAGGAGCGGGCTGCATCCAGCCTCCAAGCTAGCTTAGCCCCGAAATAACCACACAGAAATTGTATTAATTAAATTACTGCCTGGTCCATTAGCTCTAGCCTCTTATTGGCTAACTCTCATATCTTGATTAACCCATCTCCATTAATGTGTATCACCACTTAACTGTGGCTTACCAGCATGAGTCTAACCAGCATCTGTCTCGGGCAGGAGAATCATGGCATCTGCCACACCGCCCTTCTTCCTAGCACTCTGTTCTGTCTATTCTACCCACTTAAGGGCTGCCCTATCAAAAGGCCAAGGCATTCTCTGTATTCAACCAATGAAAGCAACACACAAACAGAAGAATCTCCTACACCATTTCCCCTTTTTCTGTTTAAACAAAAAGAAAGGCTTTCACTTTAACCTAGTAAAATTACATATAACAAAACCGTTATCAAGCAAGAATTACAGTTACAATATTTATATCTATTTTATCTTTTATCATAACAATGGAAAACTATTACTATCTTTCTATTCTTCAACTCCATCAAAGACTCCAGAAGGATATAATATTACCTAAGTAAACAAGAAGTAAGCAACTTTCAAAACTCTAGAAATGACAGAGACATCTTGCTACCTGGACAGTCACCCAAAGTTCTTTGGTACTGTTGGGGCATCCATCTTCAGCCTTCAGGCCCATATTATCCAGCAGACATTTCCATGAAGCAGGAAATTTTAAAGGCAGTTCAGTCACTTTCTTCTGTGACCTGCAGAATGTCTCACAGACTCTTTCATGAAACAGGAACCCCCCAAAATCATCTCAACTTTAGGCAAGTTCAGCAGTCCTTTCTCTGCAGGTTCTTCCTGTCCAGTTTATGCATCAGTCCAGGCAAGAGCAGTTTCTTGCCCAAATGGATAACCATAAGGAGCCTCTTCAATGCCCATCTTCCACTTGAAGTAGATCGGTGCTTCCAGGAGCAGATGTGTCTCATTGTCATAAAAAGCCCTAAGTTATTAAAACATTAAATGCCATTTTCTGTAGTCTTTGAAAGATATGAAAAATGCCTATCTAACTGAAATATATCTCTATATATCTAGAAAATCTAACTAACATGACTACAAGCTTGACTATTATCGATGATTATCCATTAACAACCTATATTTCCTAATTATACATTACATTTTTAAATGAACAACACAATCACAATACCTTAATCAAGATCAGGAATATATGCATATAAAAAACTTGACCTTAAATTAGTATCAGTAAACCAAGATTCATATCAATGCAAATTATTCATATCATTATCATATCCCCCTTTAAATGTAAAAGAACATTTATAAACAATATTTGAGAATATGGGCGTAGTTTTTTCTCTCCAAACTGCTTTGTGGTGTATGGGGATTCTGGGACCCTGGAAAAAGCCAGTGGCCTACATCTCCAAAAGGATGGACAATGTGGTAACAGGATGGCTCCCCTTGCCTCCGTATGGTAGCCGCAGTAGCTACCCTGGTCAAAGATGCAGATAAATTGACCCTGGGCCAACCACTGACTATAATAGCACCCCATGTTTTAGAGACTGTAATTCGCCAACCCCATGGTAGATGGGTCTCAAATGCCCGCATAACCCACTACCAGTCACTATTGCTCAACCCCGAAAGTATCACTTTTGGGAATGTGATGTTGCTGAACCCCACCACCTTGCTCCTCAATTCGAAATCCACTGTTTGGGTACCTCATGACTGCCACCAGATATTGGCTGAATACCACAGGACCAGAGGAGAGTTGACTGATTGCCGGCTTCCTGATGCAGATTATAGCTGGTTCACAGATGGCAGCAGCTTCCTCAAAGAAGGTGAGTGAAAGACAGGGGCAGTGGTGGTAGATGGACAGAATACCATATGGGCATGCGCATTGCCCCCAGGAACCTCAGTTAAAAAGGCAGAATTAATAGCCCTTATCACGGCCTTAGAGCTAGCAAAGGGACAAAAAGTAAACAACTATACAGACAGCCGTTATGCATTTGCAATGGCCCATGTCCATTGGGAAATTTATAGAAGAAGGGACTGCTAACTTCTGTTGGAAAATAGATTAAAAATAAGACTGAAATCTTGGCACTATTAAGGGCCCTCTTCCTACCCAAGAAGGTGAGCATTATTCATTGCTCAGGACATCAGAAGGGTGATGATCCTATTGCCAAGGGAAACTAGATGGCAAATGAGATGGCTAAAAAGGTCTCGCTGAACTCAGAAATATTACCCCTGGCAGAGGCGCCCCACCCTCCACAGAAAATTATTTCCAATATTCTGCCCAGGATCTAGAGACTATCCAGAAACTTAATGCGGACTTTGATGAACAACAAAAAGCTTGGAAATATGAGGACAAAACCATGTTACCCAAGAAAGATGCCCTTGAGCTCGTCACCCAAATGTATCAATGGACTCATTTAGGACACAAAAAGATTAAATCTCTAATAAAAAGAGACAGATTTTTATATTCCAGGCCTTAACTCTCTCATACAGCAGGTGATGTCAACTTGTGTCCCCTGTGCCAAGGTAAAATGCAGGGCGTCAGAATGCCCTGGAGGGCATAAGAATAAGGGGAGACCGACCTGGTATACATTGGGAAGTGGACTTTCACCAAATTAAAACCAGGAAAATATGGTAATAAATATCTCTTAGTTTTTATAGACACCTTCTCCAGTTGGACAGAAACTTTTCCCACCAAACAAGAAACGGCTCAAATGGTGGTGAAGAAGATACTAGAAGATATTTTTCCTCAGTTTGGCCTGCCCAAGGTAATCAGGTCCAATAAAGTCCCAGTCTTTGTCTCCCAGGTAAGTCAGGGTGTGGCCAAGACACTGGGGATTAATTGGAAATTACATTGTGCATACAGACCCCAGAGTTCAGGACATGTAAAAAGAATAAATAGAACCATAAAAGAGACCCTGATCAAATTAGCTTGAAAATTGGCACTAGAGACAGGGTATAGCTCCTTCCCTTAGCCCTGTTCTGAGTGTGGAACACCCTGTCTCCGCTTGGACTTACCCCCTATGAGATCCTATATGGGGGGCCTCCCCCATTGGCCTCCTTTAGGGCCCCTCCTGACCCCACTACTCACAAACCTGATTTGCAGGTGCAGCTAAAAGCCCTTCAGATTGTCCAAGCCCAGGTGTGGAAACCCTTGGCTCCTGCCTACCAGCCCGGGCACCCAGAGATCTCGCACCTGTTCCAGGTTGGCGATTCTATGTACATTCGGAGACATATGTCCCAGAGCCTTGAACTTCGCTGGAAGGGACCCTACACCATGCTTCTTACGACACCTACTGCCCTCAAAGTGGATGGTATTGCAGCCTGGATCCATGCATCTCACGTCAAGCCAGCACCTCCACAGGACGACCCAGGACCTTCCAAATGGAAGCTTCAGCATACCCAAAATCCTCTAAAATTGAGATTAGTCAAGGAAGCCTGATCCTACCAGGCTTGCTGTTCTTTGCCCTGATGTTTCCTTCCACATATAGTGCTAAAAACCCCCATACACCTCAGGACTTAACCTGAACCCTGACTAACTTTGAGACTGGGCAAGCCTTAAGGCTAGCTGCTGGAGTTCATCCCCTAGATACCTGGTTTCCCCAGCTAACTTTTGCCCTGTGTGTTTTAGCAAAAGACTCTTGGGAGAATACTGAACAAACCCCCAGAAACTCTTATCCTGCATGCAGATATTCTGAATGGTATATTTGTCGGGGGGGGGGGGTAGGTAAGCGAACTCGACAGTGTGGGGGGCCTGAAGTGCTTTATTGTGCTGCCTAGGGATGTGAAACCAGTGTCAGTGTCTCCTGGTTGGGGGTTAGCAAAAAGGACTTAGTCTCTTTCACCCGTACCACACCAGGAGAGTCTAAAACCACAATCACCTTCACTGAGGAGGGAAAAAGAGCTAACTGGTTAACAGGCAATACTTGGGGATTACGGTTGTATGATCCAGGAAGGGAAGATATAGGGATTCTGTTCACCCTGTGAGTTGTTGTAACACCTCTCATGACCATAACATTAGGGCCCAACCCGGTATTGCCTGACCAGGGCCAGCTAGCCCCGGCCAGGGTAGCTCCCCTTGCCAGGGTCATGGATCCCACTCCAAGTCCTAAAAATCCTTCTGTTATCCCTGCTTCACTGCTGGCGCTCTCTAATACAGGCCAGTGACTGTTTAATCTAATAGTGGGAGCCTTTTCATTGCTAAATAATACTGACCCGAACATGACACAATCTTGCTGGCTCTGCCTATCATCAGGACCCTCATACTATGAAGGGATTGCAACATCTGGGGGGTTCAACAACACAACTAGCCAGGATGGCTGTGCTTGGGGAAATAGTCATAAGCTAACTCTTACAGAGGTTACAGGTGCAGGGACATGCTTGGGAAATCCATCAGCTACTTGCAAACATTTATGTAATGAGACCCTTAAGAGCCCTAAAACTTCTAAAACTAGATACCTGATCCCTGATTCAGATAAATGGTGGGCTTGTAGTACAGGCTTGACACCTTGCATGGCAACATCGGTTTTTGATGGTAACAAAGACTACTGTGTGCTTGTTCTACTGGTACCTAAGGTCTTTTATCATCCCACTGACACATTTGAGGATGAATTTGACAGGCACCCGAGCCACTATTGGTGAAAGCCTATCTCTCTGACTTTAGCAGTAATCTTAGGCTTTGGGGTGGCAGCTGGTGTCGGCACTGGTGCTACTGCTCTGGTGCAGACTTCCAAATTCCCCAGAACTTTGAGGAATTAAGAACAGCTATAAATGAGGACTTAAGGGCTCTAGAACAATCTATCGCCAAGCTTGAAGTTTCAATAACCTCACTTTCCAATGTAATGTTACAAAATAGGTGTGGTTCAGTCTTGCTATTTCTTCAATAAGTACTCTGCGCTGCCCTAAGAGAGTAATGTTGTTTCTATGTAGATCACTCTGGGGTAATTAAGGATTCGATTGCTAAGCTCGGAGACAGGTTAGACAAGAGACAGAGAGACAGGGAGGCACAACAAGGTTGGTTTGAAGGCTGGTTCAATGGCTCCCCCTGGTTCATGACACTCATTTCTACCATCACTGGTCCCTTGATCATTCTGTTACTCATCTTAACCTTTGGGCCCTGTATCTTCAGTCGACTCCTGATGTTCATTTGCGAGTGACCTAGCAATACTCAAGCTTTGGTGTTGACCCAGCAATATCCTGCTCTTAGGGAAAATCCCTAAGAATCCCAAGATTGGGATTCGATCAAGTCAGAGGGGGGGATGAAAGACTTTGGGGCACCTCAGCATTACTGCACCCCCCTTCCTGGGAACCAGAACCCTAGGAACCAACCACGCGTGCACTGGAGCTTTGAGTACTTTCCATCCCCTTTTGTAGTTTTTCTTCAATAGACCCAGACTCTGGAACTGGGGTGAGATGACCTGCAGATGACCTGCAAGTGGTCCTTCTTGTTCAACCAACCCAGCAACTGCCGTAACATTGATCAATTAGAGTTAGCTGACCAATGAATGAACTAGTTAAAATAGTTGACAAATGATTTCTGGACTCTCCCTTTTGATTCTGTACCACCCCCTTGATTCTGTGGTTTTCTCCTGTAATAGACAAAGCAGAGGTCCTTCTCCTCTCGAGGCTGAGGGACCTCTGCCATGGCAGCAAAATAAAAATTCCTCTTGCTATTGCATCAACCACGCTGAGAGTGTCTCTTGAGGCGACCTCCTCCTTGGTGGGGCTTTAGGGCCCAACAGAGGTAGCAGCAGGAGTCATGTTTACCTCCCCAGCCCTGGGAAGTTGTTGGGTCCCCATTGTGACTGAGTAGTACACTGCCCACTGCTCATAAAGCCTGTTTAAGTGTTTGGTAGCTAGGCCTCTTAAAAGAATCCTATGGGGCTGGAGAGATGGCTCAGCGGTTAAGAGCATTGCCTGCTCTTCCAAAGGTCCTGAGTTCAGTTCCCAGCAACCACATGGTGGCCTGCAGGCAGACACAATACTGTATACATAATAAATAAATAAGTCTTTAATAAAAAAGAATCCTGCATGTGTTTGACACTAGCACCAAGCCAAGGAAGCTTCCACTTAAAGGAGCTGTACCTTTGTTTGTTGCTAGTATTGAGCCTATCCAAGAGAAGACAGTTATCAGGAAGCTGCATTTGTCTCCAATTTTTGTGTGCTTAGAATCTTTTCTAAGCTTTCTCAGGTCTTATGTGGATTTCGGTGACGGACATTTGGGTGCCATATATAGGCAGAGTTTCTCTGTGTCCCGTAAACTGCTCCCAAATAACCAGGTTGAGACTTATTATTAATTATAAATGCTCAGCTAATAGCTTAGGATTATTACTAACACTTACATTTTAAATTAACTCATTTTTTTTGAGATAGGGTTCCTCTGTGCAGCTTTGGAGCCTGTCCTGGAACTCACTCTGTAGACCAGGATGGCTTGAGAATCACAGAGATCCCCCAGCCTCTGCCTCCCAAGTTCTGGGATCAAAAGCATGCGCCACCACGCGGCCATGTTTCTTATCAACACTCTGCATCATTCATAGATACCTTTTTTCAGTATGACAAGTTCATTTCCTGCTCTCCACATCTCTTCCCAATTTTGAGAGATCTTTTCTCCCCTTCACACTCTCTTTTTCTGCAAGTCACACATAATTCTTACCTGTCTATTGGCCAGTCATCTCTATTTTAACCCAATCACAATGACACATATTCATACAATGTAAAGGAATATTCCATACACTGGCAACATGCCACACCAGATGGCCAGCTAGAGTCTGAGCTTGGGAATATGTTTACGAATTCCTTGCCAGTTTTCCCTGTTTAACATATTGTTACAGAAAATACAAGAACAAAAAAAGTAAACATAATCTAAGCATAGTAGTATACACCTTTAATCCCAACACTAGGGAGTCAGAGACAGGTGGATCTTTGTGAGTTTGAGATCATCCTGGTCTATATAGTGAATTTCAGGACAACTAGAGCTACATGGTGAGACCTTGTCTCAGAAAAAAGAAGATATAACACCAGGTGGTGGTGGCACACACCTTTAGTCCCAGCATTTGTGAGGCAGAGGCAGGCAGATCTCTGTGACTTCCAGGCCAGCCTGGTCTACAGAACAAGTTCCAGGACAGGCTCCAAAGCTACAGAGAAACCCTGACTGGAAAAACCAAAGAAAGGAGAAATAAAATTGAAATCAGTCAGCATTAACAATTACAAGCCCAAGGACAGGCTTGTTTATTTATATCCCCAACCATTTCCCCACTTCTGGTACTCATTTTTTAAAAGATTTATTTTATTCCTATGTATATGTGTGTTTTACCTGCCTTTTTGTGCACCACATACCTGCCAGGTACCTGTGGAGTCGAGAAGAGAGTGTCAGATCCCCTGAGACCGGATTTGCAGATAGTCATGAGCTAACACATGAGTGCTAGGAATCAAACCTGGGTCCTCTTAACTATTAAGTCATATCTCTAGCTCTTCTGCTATTAATTTGAAGCAATTTATGACCATGTTTCCATCTTGTTCTTCAATATTGCAATATGACTCTCTAAAGTAAAAGAACTTCTTTAAAAAACTATACCTACAACCACATAATAATACCATTACCACAATTTTTAAAAGGCAGGGCAGGGTGGCACATGCCTTTAATCCCAGCATTTGCAAGGCAGAGGCAGGCAGATCTGTAAGAGGAGGCCAGTCTGGTCTACAGAGTAGGTTTCAGGACAGCCAGGGCTCCACAGAGAAACTCTACATCAAACAAAGAAAAGAAAAAAAAGAAAAGACAAATACTGCAAGATTACACTAATTTCCCCTCCTTCGTGGACTGAGGTTTGAACCTTGGGCCTCCTTCCTGGTAGGCAAGAGATCCATTATCCTAACATTGGCAGTACCCCAGCCCTGAATATTATAAGTATCTACAGCAGGCAGTTTCACAGAGATTGAATAAAATGTTTGGTAGAAGCTTATATGAAGAGAATGGAACTTGTATAAGAATTTCAGCTTGCAGGATGAAAAATTATGGAGACAAGTTGCAAAGTAATATGAATGTGCTTAATACTATTGAATTGCTGACTTCAAAATGATTGATGGTAAATTTCAAATTTTGACTACAATTTAAATAGAATCTCACAATTCCTTAACCTCATCAGCTCCCTTAGGTCCAAATTGCCATCTTTATAAGTATCATAATCTTTTTAAATTTGTTTGCAGAATCAGTATTCAAATAAAATGCACAACTGTGGAGTGTTGGTGTGTAGCTCAGTTGGTAGAACACATAGTTAGCATGAAGAAGGCACTGAATTTGAATTCCACAACCAGATAAGAAAGGCTTGGTGATCATCCAGGTGGTGATGGCGCACACCTTTAATCCCAGCACTCGGGAAGCAGAGGCAAGTGGATCGCTGTGAGTTTGAGGACAGCCTGGTCTACAAGAGTGAGTTCCAGGACAGCTAGAGCTACACAGAGACCCCGGGGTTGCAAAACAAAACACAATAAAGAAAATGGGGGGGGGGGCTTGGCAAGTGTGGCAGACTGTTCAAGAAAAGGCCAGATTGGGCTCCTTGAGGCCCTATCTTTACAAAACAACAATGGAAAAAATTCACTCTGTAACCCTGACTGTCTTATGTAGACAGATCTCAATCTCAGAGAGATCTGCCTGCCTCTGCCACCCAAGTGCTGAGATTAAAGTTCTCACCACACCAGGCCTTGAAAGTAAGCAAGCGCAAGTATCCAAGGGTTTTCTTTTCTTTTAATCTTCATTACATTTTATTTAGCGTATGGGGGTGGGGGCAAGCACAATCCATACTATGGTACAGCGATGAGATGACAAGTTTCAGGACTAGGTTCTTCTCTTCTATCATGTGAGTCCCGGGTCAAGGCAAGGTGGCAGGCACCTTTACCTATGAGTCATGTAATCCACCGGGGTTGGGTTTATGTTCTGTTTCACTCATTTTTGTGCTTTGGAAAAGGGTCTCATGTAGCTCTGGCTGATGTTGAACTCAAGATCCTCTTGCCTCAGCTTCCTGGGTACTGAGAGTAAAGGTGAGTACCACGATGTGCCACTAAGTCTCTTGGTGTAGATGGCTATGTACGTTTTGCTGTGCTGGGCATGTGTTTTAACACAACTCTACCACTGAGTCACAGTTCCAGTTCTCTAAGTTGTTGTGTTAAATATTTTAAATTGTATTTATCATGTGGGTAGTCACAGAGCATGTGTGGAGGTCGGGGGACACACAACCTTTAAGAGAGCCTTCTCTCGGGCTGGAGAGATGACTCAGAGGTTAAGAGCATTGCCTACTCTTCCAATGGTCCTGAGTTCAAATCCCAGCAACCACATGGTGGCTCATAACCATTTGTAATGGGGTCTGGTGCCCTCTTACATGTGTGTGGTGCAGGCATACACACAGAATATTGTATGCATAATAAATAAATATTTAAAAAAACATTTTAATAAAAGTTAAAAAAAAAAAAGAGAGCCTTCTCTCATCTGTCACATAGGAACCAAACTTGGTGGTGTGTACTTTTACCATCTCACCCACCCACCGTAAATCATTTTTATCTACAAGTACCCCACCCCAACTTCTTGCTTGTAAATTGTTTTGTTTTGTTTTTTTTCTTTTTCCCTTTGGGTTTTTTTTTTTTCAATTTGATGTGCTTTTGACACAGTCTTATGTAGCTCAGGTTGGCCTAAAGCACTATGTACTTAAAACTGGCCTCGAACTCTTGATCTTCTTTCCTCCAGTTCCCAAATGCTGGGACTACAGGTATGAGTCACTGCCCCTAGCTTGGGTTACTTAGGCACAGGAGGAGACTTTTCCCATTTCTAAGGGACTGGGGGGGCGTGTAACCCGGTCCTGTCCAGCTTGACTTGTAAATGCGAAGCCGTCACTGCAAGGCAAACAGAAAAACGAGACCAGGTAGGACAAGCCCAAAAAAGATTCCGTCTAAACACTCAGAAAGCTGGAGAAAGAGTAAAAGGGCAGATACGGAACGGGGCTCCGCGAGGAAAGCCCTTTGGCCTTTTGCCCCTTTTTCTCGCGCACCGCCCCATCGCGAGCGGGGGGTGGAGCTTAACCCGGACGTGACGCAGCGCGGTCAGCTGGGGTGGTGTCATAGAGGGTGGGCTAACGGCCGACTGGCGACGGGGCTGTCACTGAGGCTTCCGGCCAGTTGCCCTCAGAGACCCGCGGTGTCAGGTCGCAGGGGGCGGTTAAAGGCGGCAGGGCTCTTGGGTGAGGGGGCGGTGGCGACGCGGGAAGGATGTTTCGAGGATTGAGCAGTTGGTTGGGCCTGAAGGAGCCCGAGGGGGCGGCAGCAGGAGGAGAGCCGCTCGGAGGGGACGAGCCATCGTCAGGAGGCTCGCCCCCTGAGGAACGCTCCGAGCCGCCGGCAGAGCCCACCGAGTCCGAGCAGCAGCCTACGGGAGACCCAAAGCTCCTCCACCAGGCCAAAGGCCTTGGCAGTGAGTCCCCTCCGGGACGCGAGGGTGGGCTGGGAGGGGGCGCGGGGATGCCAGTGTGTGAGAGGGGCGTTGGTCTCCCGAACTTGGGAGCTAGGCGACGCCGAAGCTTCCCCCAAGGAGTCATGTCGTGTCCTCGAGGTGCCTAAGAATTTATCGCTCTCTTGCTAAGTTTGTATACATAGGAAGCCCGGGCGCAGTGAAGCGAGCGGTGTGCCGCTGTTTTCTGGGTTTTGACAAGCAGTTTGGCTTGTTCAGCTTGCCAGCTTTCACCTGAATCTCCACCTTCCCAGCTAGAGTTGGTTGAGAAAATGCCTTTTGTCCCAAGAAAGGACTAAAAGGTATATTGTCTCAAGTAGCTTGGTAGGTTACTCAAGCTTAAGCCATGCATGTCTTCTTTGAATTGTTTGAAACAGGGTCTCCTGTAGCTCAGGTAGACGGGTTTCGAACTCACATTGCATTGTAGGGATGACATTGATCTTCCCGCCTCTGCTTCCAGCAGGACCTTTTTTCCTTGAGGTGGAAAAGAAGCTGCCATTGTCTACTATATACGAGTTTCAGTGCTAGATCTTAATGACAATAAATACCTGAGTTTCAGCTATTCACCATCCCCCAAGAGTTGGGAGAACAAAGCCAACATTTTACTGATAGTAAGCAGTAGAATTTGAGCCAAAAAAGCTACCTGATTTCAAAGCCCATAACACTCTTTCCAAGTTTATAGTCTAGTTGAACAAAAAGTAGTCCTTGAGAATATAAACACCTACTGTGGTAGCTAATTCTGGAGGGACTTTGGTATGCTTAAATAAGCAAAGAACACGGTGACTTTGGGCTGGTGGGCCCTAAACAGAAGTAAACATAAGAGAATTGCAACAAAAATGTATACTAAATTTAGCAAGTGTTTTTGTTGTTGTTGTTTTGAGACAGTGTTATATAGCCTCTGCTGGCTTCAAACACCATATGGCCAAGGATGGTTGTGAACTCAACACTCCTTCCTCTCTCTCCATCCTGTTGGGATCACCGCCACACATTCACTAAATGTAGAAAGTTTTAAGGGCCTATCAAATGGATTCAGGGTGCCAAAGAACAGAGAAACACAGACTTCAGTAGGAAAGGCCCTAATGTTTAAAAAAAATGACTATGAGATAGAGGGACAGGAAAAACAGCCCCACTATCAAATCTTAACAGTGTATCAACTCAGTCAAAATACCCAAAGACTGCACAAGGGAAATAAAACTAAGTGATATCGTGAGATCAGCAGAAATCTTTTTTTTTTAATGTTTTCGGTGTAGAAAATTGGGAAGGAATGAACTTGGGATATTCAGGGAATGTGAAAAGACTTAAAAGAGCAGAGGTTATAGTGGGTAGTTGGGCTAGATTAATGTGGAATGAAAGCCTGGTGTGGTGGCACAGGCCTATAACCCCAGCATTTGGGATCCTTAGAAAGGAAGATCAGGAGTTCAAGGCCAGCCTCAGCTATATAGGTGAGCTCCAAGCCAGCCAAGGCTACAAGAGACCTTGTCTCATAAAACTAAAAAAAAAACTAGGCCTAGGGTATTTAAAAGGCTAAAGCAAAAGGATCACTGGATCTAGGCCTACCTGGGCTACAATGTGAGATCAGTGCTTGACAACTTAGTGAGACATTATCTGTAAAGACAAGCCCTCCTGACCACCTGTTTCTGCTTCCCAAGTCTAAGATCCTGGCTGGGTACCATCATGCCCAACTAAATTTCCTCGAATTTTCTTTTCAGGACCAAAGAACCTAGAGCCACACACATGCTAGGCCTCTGAGCCCTGCTTCCTGCCATCTTTCCTCACAAGGTTCTCCGGGTTCTCTCTGTTGTTGGTAGTCTGGTCTTATTTTCCTTCTTTACCCACTTCCTTGATGATTGAGGAAGCTGAGTTTCGATGGAACCCATCCCTATTGATTGGGAATTTAAAGTTTTAGGATAAAGGAATGCTCCTGCTTCTATAATTAATGTAGCTATGTAGATGTTCTTGTTTAATACACAGAGTTTTAGAGAGGCTAGAGAAATTATCAGAGATGTTTTAATCCTGCATATTGGCCAGAAAAATACATTTTGTCTAAGAGGATGTATTTGTGTACTTTTCTTTGTGGGGTTTTGTTTTTTAATTTGGCTTTGGGTTTTTTTTTTTTGAGTGTATTCCAAGGCAAGCCTCAAATTCTCTATATAGCTGAGGCTGACTTGAACTCCTGCCTCCACCTCCCAAGAGTAATCACTGGATAGCAAATTTAGCTACACCATGCCTGGCTCCTACCTGTGTTTTGAAAAATAAAGTTAAGTATTAAACCTGATTCCCAGTAAGTAATTTTTTGGACCTTTGAAATCTACTGGAATCTACTAAGAACTCCATTTGTTAAGCCGACATTTGTTGAATCCCTATTTTCAAGATTGGATCCTAAGTACTTCCTGTTTAATAGTGACCTATTTATGCATTCCAGCCACTTACTGTTATCATTACCAGTAGTGAACACCCAACTTTACATACTCTTCCTTCATTCCAAACCAATGCCTCTTCCTGGTCCTTCCTCCTGATAAACTTATGCTTTCCTATGGTCACTGTCTCCAAAGGAGCTAACAATATCTATTATTCAGTGCAGAGTGCTTAGTTGTTTTGAACTATCTTCTGTACTCTTTGTGTGTATTGTAGTAATAAGGGTGGTGGGGCTGCGTCCCCAGCACCCCAGCTGCCTGGCTAGCTTATGCCCGAAATAACAACACACAAACTGTATTCATTTAATCACTGCTTGGCCCATTTCTATCTAGCCTCTTCTAGGCTAATTCTCACATATTAATTTAGCCCATTTCTAATCATCTGTGTAGCGCTCCTAGGTGCGCTTACCGGGAAGATTCTAGCCTATGTCCATCCTGGGTCGGAGCTTCATCGCGTGCGTCTGCCTGCGAGCTGGGAGCATGGCATCCCTCTCGGAGAGCTGTCGAGTCTGAGCTCACTTCCTCTTCCTCCCAGTGTTCTGTTCTGTTTACTCCTCCCACCTATCTTCTAACCAATGAGGACCAAGCAGTTTCTTTTATTTAACCAATGACCTTCCTCCATCAGTGTATGGATGTTTTGTCTGTATGTATGTCTGTGTACCATGTGTGCCCACAGATACCAAAAGAGGACATCACATCCCCTGAAAGTTGCTGGGAATCAAACCCAGGTCCTCTGGAGGATCCATTGCTCTTAACCGCTGATCCATCTCTATAGCTCCTATACTCTTTATGAGCAGGGTATCTATCATGCTAGAAGTGCTAAATGTCTTTATCATCCACACAACTAGTATGCACCCAGGAAAATTTAAGTGCTTTGATAAACATGTATCTAAGCTGGGTAGGGATGGGGAATCCTCCAAAACTCAGAATGCTGAGGCAGGAAGATTACTCAAAGTTCAAGGACGGCCTGAGTTACATATTGAGTTTCAGGCTAGCCAAATCTAGATAGCAAAACTCTGTCTCAAAAACACCTAATTGAGTTCTCATAGCACATTTCTAGTTACAGAGAGCTTTGATTCCATAGCTTATGAACAATAGTCTTTAGAACTGGCAGTGTTAGTTTGAAGAGAAAGAAATTTAAGGACATTGCTTAGATTAGTAGAGTAGAAGTTTATATTCCCTAAGAGAAAAGACAGACCTAGGGGCTCAGCAAGATGGCTCAGTGGGTATAGACACTGGCCTTGAAAGTCTGATGACCTGCTTTTGTTTCCCATAACCCACAGAAAGGAGAGAAATGCCGCCACAGAGTTGTCCTCTGATCTCCAATATGCCCACATGGCACATGTGCCTATCCCCACATATATCATGTACTCATGCACCTAATAGTTTTGTTGGTTTTTTTTTGTTTTACATACAGGATCTCACTATGTAACTCTGGCAGTCCTGGAACCCACTATGTAGACAAGGCTGGCCTCGAAATCACAAGAGATCTGCCTGCCTCTGTCTCCCTAAGTGCTGGGATTAAAGATGTGTGCCATTATGCCCAGCAATAACAGATTCTTGTTGTGGGGGAAGAGAGACCTAAAACTGAGAGGTGGAAATGACAAGAGACTTGAAAAAGCTTTCAGTTATTTGGGGGTAATACTAAGAAATTAAAGGGCCTCTCAAAATCATGTACTGGAAAGTGGATTATTACCTGGATATAAAGTTGAGTCTAGTCACTTTTTTTGGTGTTGAGACAGGGTTTCTTTTCATAGTTTTGGCTGACCTGGAACTAGCTCTGTAGACCAGGCTGGCTTGAAATTCTCAGAGATCTGATTGCTTCTGCCTCCTGAGTGTTGGAATTAAAGGCATGCACCACCATTGAAGGAGAATCTGGTCACTTCTAAGCACCCTGCTAATATTTAAGATTTCTGGGATTCTAAAATTAAGTGAAATACCTTTGAAAATTAACCTACCTGTGTGTAAGAATTAACATTTGCCAAGGGTTTTCTATTACACGTTTTTTCCTTCCTATTCTAGCCTCATGTCATGTTTCTGTCAGCTTTGATAATTTGTTTGTGTATGTGGGTATATGTGTGCCATGGTGCAAATTGAGAGACAACTTTTAGGAGTTGGCTCTCTCCTTCAACTATGTGGGGATCATTGTGCTTTTTGACAAGTGTCTTTACTCACTGAACCATCTAGCCACCTACTACTTTTTTGTAGGGGAGTGGTGGATAACAGAGTCTCAATATATATTCCTAGGTGACCTAAAACTAGCTATGTAGAGAGCAAGCTAGTCTTGATCTTACAGGGATCTATCTGCCTCTGCCTCCCAAATGCTGGAGTTATAGACATGGACCACCGTAGTCAGCCAGTTTGTCAGTTTTCAAATAATGATTTCCTTAGATTAGAACGACAGTGTGGATACTGAAGAGATTAGTGGTTAAGAGCTATGCAACCCATGAGGACCTGTTTGGGTTCCAGTAAAGGTGATTTAACTTACACAGGACTATATAGGTGAACATAGGTTGTGTTGTGCCATTATTACAAAGGGGACCTAAATGTGTACAGATTTTGGTATCCAGAAAGGGCCTTACACAGATCTCCCTGCAGATACTGATGGGAAGGTATGATAACCATTGTACTTGGATGAAGCACGGACCCTTTTTTCCTTTACAGATTATTTGTTTAACTTTGCAAGTGCTGCCACAAAGAAGATAACTGAATCTGTTGCTGAAACAGCTCAGACAATAAAGAAATCTGTAGAAGAAGGAAAAATAGATGACATCATTGATAAGGTACATTTAGAGAACTTGTAAAAGGAGAAATTTTTGAAAGTTGTAAGTAGCTAATGTAATCATCTTTTTAACTCAAGTGAAATATAATGTGCTGATGGAATTTTTCTAGAATATCTTTTCTTGATTCTTGGACAATTTCATACATGTACACATGTATTATGACTATAATTCTTATCTAATAGTAAACTTCCAAAGTAATTTGACTTTTCATGTGTTTTTTAACAGACCATTATAGGGGATTTTCAAAAAGAACAGAAAAAATTTGTTGAAGAACAGCACACAAAGAAGTCGGGTATGATATAAGTTTATCTTATATTCTCAGCCAAGTTTCTGTGTATGTGAATATGTGTGTGTCAGTTTTTGGTGCTGGGGATCAACCCCGGGTCCTTACATATGCTAGGCAAGTGCTGCTGCTGAGCTACCATACCAGCTTCCTACCAGGTTTTATTGAGCATTTATTATGTGCTAACCTATACTAAGGCTCTAAGAATACAAAAACATATAAGACTGGGGTGGAGCCCAGTGGTAGGACATGTGCATAGTGTATACAGGGCCCTGGGTTAGATCCCAAGCGCCAAAAAATGTCTATGTACAGCCAGGAATAGTGGCTCACACTTGGAATCCCAGCACTTGGGAAGCTAAAGCAGAAGGATTGCTGTGAGTTTGAGGCTGTACTCCTAGTCTGAGATATATAGTAAGTCCAGGCCAGCCTGGGCTACAAAATGAGGAAAAAACTTTTTAAATTAAAAAATAGTCAAATTTTCGGCTGGGCAGTGGTGGTGCAAACCTTTAATTCCAGCACTTGTGAGGCAGAGGCAGGCGGATCCCTGTGAGTTTGAGGCCAGCCTGATCTACAAGAGCTAGTTCCAGGACAGGCTCCAAAGCTACAGAGAAACCCTGTCTTGAAAAACCAAAAAAAAATTTGAATTTTTAAAAAATAGTTGAATATGGTGGTGCATGCCTTTGATCCCTGCACTTGGGAAGCAGAGAAAGGTCAATCGCTGAGAGTTTGAGTCCAACCTTGTCTACATAATGAGTTCCCAAACAGCCAGGTCTATGTAGAGAGAAAATAAACACACACACAAAGAATTCAGTCTTTTACTGAACATGGTAGAGAAGAGGATCAATCAAAAAGACCAAAGCCTAATCAGGCCTTTTAGTGCATAGCTGTGATTCTAGTACCCAAGAGGCTAAGGCAAAAGGATTGCTAGGAGTTTGAGACGAGCTGGATTAGCAAGACCTAGTCTAAAAACAAAAACATAGCCGGCACCTGAAACTCCAGCATTTGAGAAGCAAAGGTAGAAAGATCAAGAGTTTAAGCCAACCTCAGCTACATAGTAAGTTGGAGGCCAACCTGGGTTATATGAAACACTGTGTCAAAATCAATCAATAAATAAAAAGCTATCGCCAGCAACAAATAAAGTATGTTGCCAGATTCTTTTTTTATCTTCTCAGCTAGGACAGCAACTGTGAGAGGTGTAAGACTTCCAGTCTCTACATTGCAGATCCCAACATTGACAGGTCTTTGTAAAAAGCCAGGCCCAGAAATTTAACATTGATACCAACTGTTTTTCATTTGTTTTTTAAACAGGGCTTCACATAGCCAAAGCTGACCTCTAACTTGCTATATAGTCAGCAAATACCTTGAATTTCATCTCTCCTTCCTCTGCCTTCCAAGTGGTAGCATTATAGGTATACATCACAATACTGAATTTGTACTGTGCTGGGAATGGAACCTAGGATCTTGTGCATGCTAAGCAAGCATTCTACCAACGGAGCTACTATATCCCCAGCTTAACACCTCATCACTGTGTATGGGGCAAATCTGGAACTACCTCTTTACTTTGAATGGATTGGTTTGGGTCTGACATGTGTTGGGGGTTAGTACAGTTAGAATCTACTATAAAGAGCAAATGACTGCTTGAGTGGAGTCCTGCATTCCCTTCCTAATCATACCTAACTAGGTGTATGTCATCTTGGTATCCTCAGCATTCAGCTTCTAACTGTTCATTGACAATTTGATTCCAGCCCTGTAGGTTATTGTCTCTAATTGGTTTTTTGCTTTGGTTTCTCTTCTCAAGATCCTATTCTCTCTCTCTCTCTCTCTCTCTCTCTCTCTCTCTCTCTCTCTCTCTCATTTTTATTACCTTTATTTACTTCTGGCCTTTGTGTGGCAGAGGACAACTTCCAGGAATCTGTCCTACCACGTGGGTCCCAAAGATCAAACTCATGGCATCAGGTGCTTTTAACAGCTGAGCCATCTTAATAGCCCTTTCTATTTATTTTTATTGTTAATTATATGTATTGTGATAGAGCCATGTGCCTCGGAGCTGTAGTTGTAAGTGGGTGTGAGCTACCTGACAATGGATGCTAGGAACTGAACTCTGGGGCCTCTACAAGAGCAATATGACACCTGAGGAGGTCACAAGAAGGTATCAGATCATCCTCGAACTGGAATTTCAGAAAGTTGTGAGCCACTACATCACTACATATATGCTGGGAATCAAACCTGGATCCTCCCGGAACTGTAGCAAGTGCTCTTAACTTCTGAGCCATCTTTACCCTTTGTCATAAAGTCTAAAGCACTGAATTATCTCTTCAGCTTTTTTTTTTGAGACAGGGTTGTACTGTGTGTCCCTGGCTGACCTGGAACTTGCTGTGTAGTCCAGGATATCCTTGAACTGATAGAGTTCTGCACAGAGAACTGCCTGCCTCTGTCTTCCTAGTGCTAGGATTAAAGTGGATCACCACGCCCAACTTTTTTTTTAACAGCATCTCACTCCATAGCCCAGGCTGCCTAGAACTTGAAGTAATTATTTGCCTTATCTTCCCAAGTACCAAGATACAGGCATGTACTACCATGCTCAGAGATATAATACACAAATCTAACACCTATTCATTTTGATAGTTGACCCAGTGATGTCCTTTATAACATTTCCCTCCAGAATCTAGTTAAGTACTAGTTGAGGATATGATATTATATTCTGTCATGTCATTTCTCTTAGCCTTCTTTAGTTCTTTAGTCTGGAATGTTCTAACAACTTTGTCTTTTTTTTTTTTTGAGACAGGGCCTTAGACAATCCTGGCCGACCTCATATTTGCTATGTAGTTGAGGTTATCCTTGAATTCCTGGTCTTCCTGACTCCACATCCAAGTGTTGCGGGTGGGCTGTTCCCATCTTAATATACTATTGTATATTGAGCTTTGTCTGATAATTCCTCATGATTAGAATAGGATTGTATATTCTTGATATTTTAATTCTTCTTGAAATAACATGTTCAGGGATCCACAGTGTGTTTCTCCCCCACTGTTTGTCTGTGTGTGCATATATACACTCATGTGTGCCACTTTTCACATTTCCACCATGTGATCCCAGGCATCAAATTCAGGTCTTCAATCTTGTGGGTAAGTACCTTTACCCACTGAGCCATTGTTTGGGCCCAGTGATACTGATTTTGGTTATCTGATTAAATTGTCAGAATTTTGTACTGTACCATTCAAGTAGAGTATTTGTTGACCAAATATATGCATAAAGCTTACAAATTAAGTCTGGGTATTACAGTGAATAATCATATTTGGAGCTTATTGGTAAATTACTATTTTAAGTGGTCTTATATTGAAATGACAGATTACGATTTAACTGTTGTAACTATGTAGTGCCTGCAGAAGCCAGAAGGTGTCAAGTCCTCTGGAACTTGAATTAATAGGCAGTTGTGAGCTGCCATGTGGGTTCTGGGAACTGAACCAAGGTTCTCTGCAATATCAACAAGATTTTTTTAATCTCTTTAACTACTAAGCCATCTCTCTAGCCCCAATAACCTTTTTTTCTCCTGCATAGAAGCAGCTGTGCCACCATGGGTTGATAGTCACGATGAAGAAACAATTCAACAGCAGATTTTGGCTTTATCAGCTGTGAGTACCCTTTAAATACCCTGTGTAGGTAAGACTTTTCTCCTACCATATTACGTCTCTGTTCACAGATTTTTTCTTTAGCTAAATTCTTCTCCTTCATTTTCTTTTTTGGAGACAGTGTCTCACTACATAGCTTTGGCTGTCCTGTAACTTGCTCTGGAGACCAGGCTAGCCCCAAACTCACAGAAGTCCATCTGCCTACCAAGTACTGAGATTAAAAACATGTGCGATCACAACTTGTCCAGATTCTTTTACTTATATGCCATTTTTACATGCTCTTGTTTGTATTTTAGTTTCTTTGTTTGTTTTTTGAGGCTGGGTTTTGCTAAGTAGCCTAGGCTGACCTTGAACTCACTATGTAGGTAGCCTGGCCTACAACTGTCTTCCTATTTAAGCTTCCCTAGTACTGAGGTTACAATTGTGTACCACCATGCCAGGTTTTTACAGGTTTGGTTTGGTTTGGTTTGGTTTGGTTTGGTTTGGTTTGGTTTGGTTTGAGACAGGGTCTCAATACATAGGCTGTCCTGGAACTCACTACATAGACCAGGCTGTCCACCTTCCTCTGCCTCCCGAGTGCTGGGATTAATTACATGTGCCACCATGTCCCTTTTTTTCACAGTTTTTTTAAACATTTTTGAAAATTTAAGAACATGCATGTTAACTTTGATGATTTTTTAGTAACTTCCTGGATTGTTTTGTTTTTGCAGTACTGTGTCAGACATGATAGATAAGTATTTTAGCACCAAGCTACATCCCCAGCCTTCGTTCCTGTTGATTCAATGAGTTTCATTAGGATTGCTTACAGGAGTGTGAATTAGAAGCTATTTACAGGAACATGACCAATTTACCAGTGGCTATACCACTGAAGAAGATATGTTTAGATCTTCAGGCAGGGGAGGGGCCCTGTGACTGTGTCTCACTGATCCATGACTTTTTTTTTTTTATTTTTCGAGACAGGGTTTCCCTGTAACAGCCCTGGCTGCCATGGAACTGGCTCTGTGGACCAGGCTGGCCTTGAACTCACAGAGATGAAGAGGTGTGTCTGTCTCTGCTTCCCAAGAGCTGGAATTAAAGGCCACCCAGCCTAACTTAGAAAAAAAAACAACTTTGAGTTAGGTTATACTTTTCTTTTTTTCACATTAAAGTATAGCCTATTATGCCAAATCATTGTTTCAGCCTTAAAAAGATAGAGGCTCATACCTGTAATCCTAGTACTTGTGAGATTGATGCAGGAAGATTGTCACCTGTTTGAGGTTAGGTGGGGCTATATAATAAGGATGTTTCAAAAAGGAAGAGATTCTTTTATATGATTTGATAATCTTTGAGATATAGTAAGATGAAGTTTTGAGGCAGCAATGCAGTTCTTGTGAATGAAATGATTGTAGTCCATATTTTCTCTTTACCTACATATGTTTGTTGGTAATTGACATTGATATAGATAGCATTTCATTTGCTGGCCCACAAAATAGTAATGTTACAAAGGACAGCTTGAGAAATTACTTCCCCATACTATCTTTTGAGGCTCCTAGCATGACCACAGTGTAGCTATTGTTTTTAGTCCTATTGCACAGAGGGGACTGAGATTCTAATGTTTTCTTACTTATCTGTGTTCTTTCAGAGAGCAAAGGCCAGCTTTATCAAAGCTCAGTGCACAGTGCCTTCATAAATCCATATTTTCACTGTAATCTATAGTTTCATGTTTATTTTTATCTGTGTGGGTATTATATGCCTGCATATATGTCTGTGTATCACATATATACCTGATGCCCTTGAAGGCAAGAAGAAGGTGTGGGATCCCCTGGAACTGAAGTTGCAGGTAGTTATTAACCTCTATATGGGTGCTGGGACTCAAACCCAGGTCCTCTGGAAGAACAGCCAGTGGTCTTAACTGCTGAGCCAACTCTCCAGTATTTCTTCAATTCTTTGTTTTTGAGACAAGGTCTTACAACATAGCTCCAGCTTCCTCAGAACTTAGATATCTACCTGCCTATGCCTTCTAAGTGCTGGGATTCAAGGCTCATTTTTGTTTTTAACCTACTTTTTCCTTTTGTAAAAAATTTTGTTGCCTTTATTTATTTTGTGTGTATGTATGTACATACATAACAGCACATGTGGAGATCACAGTATAACATGCAGGGTGTTAATTCTCTCCTACCATGTGGGTCCCAGTGATCTCTGAGCTGTCTCACTGGACACTCTCTTTAATGTACCCCCACCCCTTTTTGGCACTAGGGATTGAATTCAGGACCTTGTTTACTATGTAGTTTATTCATGTGCTCTATTATCACTGAGCTGTACCACCAGCACCCCCACCTCTATTGTTTTGTTTTTCTAGTAAAAATTTGTGAGTTTTCCTTGCCATATACCTCTTCTACAGGAAAGCCTGGGTAATAGTCATTGAAATCATTGTACTCATGGACCAGAAACTCCACTTATGGGAATTTCTGCAAAAGATATCATTTTATGGGCCAACAAAATGGCTCAGTGGGTAAAGAAAACTCTTGCCTGGTGACTTGAGTCCAATCTGTTGGACCCACATAAAAGATGGGAGAGAGAACCAAATCCACAAAGCTGTCATCTCACCTCTGTATACAAGCTGTGTCACAAGGGTGTATGCCCCTACTTCCCCCCCCGCACCGACACACACAATAATGATAATAAATTTAAAATTTTTCAATATTTAAAGATCACTTTATAAAGAATAAAAACTCTCCTTTTTAAAAGGAATTCTTGAAATCAGTATGTAGCACAGTCTGGTCTCAAATTCTAAGCAATCCTTTACCTTTAGCCTCCCAAGGGCTCATATGACAGATGTGTGCTTTTAGAATTCTTTCCAGCAGGTTAAAAACTATTTAAATGACTATGGAAACAGGTCTGGTTTAGTAAGTTATAATGTTAGTGCTCATTTGATTTAGCCCTTAGAGCTAGAAAGTTGTTCATGACCTTGAATTAGGGAAAGTCAGCATTCATGCTTGTTATCCCAACAGTCAGGAGGTGGAGGCAGGAGGATCAGGAGTTCAAAGTTATCCTCCAATAGAGATAATTTAACAGTAGTCTTTACTATAAGAGACTGTCTTTTAAACAAAAAGTTGGGGCTGGCAAGTTGGCTCAGTGGTTAAGAACACTGGATGCTCTTTCAGAGGATCCAGATTCTCAGCACCTACATGGCTGCTTACAACCATCAGTAACTCCCAGTCTCAGAATCTTACACCCTCTTCTGACCTCTTCGGTCATCAGGCGTGCATGTGGTACACAGACATAGATGTTGGGAAAACACCTATACTAAAAACTTTTTTTAAAAAAAGAAAGAAAAAATGATGTTTTGAAAAGTGAAAATGCCTTATTTATCAAACAAGGTCCTTTAAAAAAAAACAGTGCTAGTTAATCACAGTGTATGGACTGCCTGCCTTTTTGTTTATGTGAAATCTTGCCTGCTTTACCAGTCAGGATTCTCTATAGGCACAGAACTGACAGACCAAAAATACGTATTAAGAGTAGATTTATTAGATTGGCTCTCAGGTTGTGGTTCAGGTAATCAGCAACTATCTCACAACAGAAAGCTGAGAATCTGTTAGTTGTCCAGTCCACAAGGCTGGATATCTCTGCTGTCCCTGTCTGGTGCTGCAGTCCTGGAAGGTTCCTGGATAAAGGTGCTGGTGTTCAGTCTACATTGGAATCCTGAAGAAGTTGGATTTAATACCAGCTGCAGCAATAGGATAGACAAATTTGCCATAGAGAGAGAGGGCAAGCAAGCAAAACGCAGTGTTTCTTCCTGTGCCCTTTAATGTGGGCTGCCAGGTTTAGGGTGGGTTTTCCTGCTTCAAATAATCTGATTAATAAATTCTTCACAGGAGTGCCTAGCAGCTTGGATTTCAGTTGATTCCAGATGTAGTCAAGTTGACAACCAAGATTAGCCATTATACTTTCCCAGATTACCAGATATATTAGAGAGATAGGTACAGGAGAATGTTACGTTGAACCAGTTTTCTCTAACTAGTAAAATTCTGTGTTGTCTTGTTTTACTTTGTTTTGAGGCAGGCCAGTCTGGTAACTTAATAGGGTAACACAGGCTGGCCTTGGACTCATTCTATAGCAGAGGCTGGCCTTAAATTTCTGTTTTTTTAAAGGATGCCAATGTTTTAATGCCATGATTGCTCCATACAGAATGACTACCACTCCTGCTTCCCTAGGGCAGTCCCGGATTCTGTTCTTTCTAAATATCTAGAGTGCTCTGATCATTTTTTTTCTTTTTTCTTTTTTTTTAACTTTTTATTGAAAAAAAATTTCCGCCTCCTCCCAGCCTCCCTTTTCCCTCCCCCTCCTCCCACTCCTCTCCCCCTCCCCCTACTCTTCTCCCCCTCCCTCTCCAGTTCAAAGAGCAGTCAGGGTTCCCTGCCCTGTGGAAAGTCCAAGGTCCTCCCCACTCCATCCAGGTCTAGGAAGGTGAGCATCCAAAGTGGCTAGGCTCCCACAAAGCCAGAACATGAAGTAGGATCAAAACCCAGCGCCATTGTCCTTGGCTTCTCATCAGCCCTCATTGTCCGCCATGTTCAGAGAGTCCAGTTTTATCCCATGCTATTTCAGTCCCAGTCCAGCCGGCCTTGGTGAGCTCCCAATAGATCAGCCCCACTGTCTCAGTGGGTGGGTGCACCCCCTCGTGGTCCTGACTTCCTTGCTCATGTTCTCCATCCTTCTGCTCCTCATTGGGACCTTGGGAGCTCATTCCGGTGCTCCATTGTGGGTCTCTGTTTCTATCTCCATCCATCACCAGATGAAGGTTCCCAGTGATGGCTCTCCTGGTGCCAAGATCGAATCCTGGCCTTAAATTTCTAAGCCTCCTGCTTCCTACCATCCAAGTACGGGGATTCCAGGCATTCAGTACCATGCCTAGGTCTTGGTTCTGGGGCTCTTGATTCTCTATTGTTCTCAGATGTTTTGTGGTGGTGATGGTTTTGTTATTTCTGTTGCTTAATTTTTGGTTTTTAATTTTTATTTTATGTGTATAGGTGTTTTACCTGTATGTCCATTCACCACTTACATGCAGTGCCCGAGGAAGCTGGAAGAAGGTGTTGGATCCCCTAGAACTGGAGTTACAGACATTATGAGTTGCCATTGGGGCTAGGAATTAAACCTGGTTCCTCTGGAAGAGCAGTCAGTGCTTTTTACCACCGAGCCATCACTCCAGCCCCATCTCCTTCCTTCCACTCTGTGGATCCTAGGGATCAAACTCAAGTTATCAGGCATGGTAGCAAACACCATTACTTACTGAACCATCTTACCAGCCCTTTTTCTTGTCTTTTTGAGACAAGGTCTCATGTAGCCTAGGCTGACTTCCAAACCTCTGTATAGATGATGCTGACTTCGAAGTCCTGATCCTCTGGCCTCTACCTCCCTATTGGTGGGATTACAGGCCTGCTCCACTGTGTTTGGCTTTAAGTTCATATACCTAAATGTGTCCAATAAAAACAAACACATGTTTATATGATTTTTAACTATGTGATTTCAACTAATTGAGTGAACTAACTATCTGACCTCCTGGAAGCCTCTGTCCAGGTAAGTGTTACAAAAATACTTAGAAGGATGGATTGTTCTCCTGTCTCTTTTAAGTGGGAAAATCGGTGACAGCTCAGTTGACCTTGTGACTGAAGGCTTGGTTAAAATTTAGCACACTTTTAATCCCAGCATTTGGGAAGCATTTGGGATATCTAAATTTGAGGTCAGCCTGGTCTACAGATCGAGTTCCAGGACAGCCAGAGCTACACAGAGAAACCCTGTTGTTTTATGTCTCAAAACAACAACAAAAAAATTCAGTGTATCAAATCCATGATACATTATAACCTTTTAGTTGCATTTTGTGATTTCCCCCCACCCACGTATTTTTGCCTCCATTTTTCATCACAGGACAAGAGGAATTTTCTTCGTGACCCACCAGCTGGTGTGCAGTTTAACTTTGACTTTGATCAAATGTACCCTGTTGCCCTGGTCATGCTCCAAGAGGATGAACTACTAAGCAAGATGAGATTCGCCCTTGTTCCTAAACTGTAAGCACCATGTTCTTCGGTCAGAGAGACACTGCTCACTCCTGCAGTGGTGACTTCTGTTTCATCATAGAGCTTTCACATTCCTAAGGGCTCTAGTTATATGTACAGTATTAGGGGAGAGTCACTGAATGGAGGCCAGAACCCTCTTGACACTATCTATCTGTTCATCCAAACAGGCTCTGTAGCCCTTCCGAGGCCCTGTGTGTTTGGCAGCATGCCCCAAAATGGAAAGGGAGGGCAGACTTGGCAGGAAAGTCAGGATGGGAAGGAGATGTGCTCTTTGGCACAAGTTAAGGTAGAATATGTTTTCTTCAGAAACAAGAAATAGACCCAAATAAAACCAGATCTGAAAGGGCCCCTTGCCTTTTTCCTGAAATCCAGTGTTTTGTATTCAGGCTTTGTAGCAGCTGTGTTTTATTCTCTTTGTGGTTTTTCTTCCACCAAAGAAAGGCCCTTCCCTACTCATAAAATCCCAGTTGCCCTTTAAGTTCCAGTGCAATCAATAGTCTGTGATGCTTTGCCATCAGTCTGCCAGCAGAGGGCGGCCTTCCTCTTTGCAGCATTCCCGAGGCTTTGTCTACCTCTCTGACTCATTTGCTGTTGTGTTTGTAGTACTGGAAATTGAATTTAGGACCTGGCTCATACCGGGCAATGTTTTAACGCTATAGTACATCGCCAGGCCTCTTTTTGAATTTTATTTTAACACAGGGTCTTACTAGGTTGCCTAGCTGCGTATTGAAGACACTCCGTATCCCCAGCAGGCCTTGAAATTTCAGTCCTCCTGCTTCAGGCTCTCACATAACCAGGTTTACAGGCCTGAGCTACCAGGCATGGTTTTTATTATGATGATTATGATTGTCACTGCTATTTATTTTGTTCATATTTTTTTAAATCAGCTTTCCAAATGGGGCTTGGCTCAAGACTATAATCCTAGCACTTGGGAAGCAGAGGCAGGAGGATTGTGAGAGGCCAGCCTGAGTCACAAGTAGGAAATCTTGGTTCTAAACAAAATAAAGACAGGAAATTGTGGCTTAACATTTGTCATCAGTACTCAGAAGGTTAAGGCAGAAAAATATCTATGAGTTTGAGGACAGTCTGGCTTATATAATGAGTTCCAGGCCATTCTGAGCTATAGAGTGAAACCCTGTCCAAAAAAAATAATATCAAAACAAATATTTTTCCTTACTTTGTGAGAGTCCCCTTTTTAGAATGCTCTTATCCTTGTTTCATGGTTGTAAAATTTTACTGTTTCATGGTTGTAAAATTTTACTGTTCCCAGAAGGTACAATTTATAGTTCTCTCAAAATGTCCTCTTTCTGTGCACTTTTCACAGAAACTTTTTGGAACTCTGCCTTCTGGGTTGCAGAAGGCTCCCCTCCCTTGTCTTTTGCAGTAATAGCACCATACTGAGGGTACTGGACCACCTTTTGTTGAGATGTGCTTTCATGACTTAACTAGCTGTAAATAGGTAGCTTCCCTGCTAGAGGACTCTTCAACCCCCTGACCATCTGTATGCAAGACAACAAGAGCCTGGCCTGACACCAACCCTTGTGTAGGCTGTGCCCTACAGCTTCAGTATGGCATCACAGCCCCAGTCTCAACTGTACCAGGCAAGCCTGAATTCCACATAAGAAACTTTTAGGTTCTATCTCATGGGAAGGGCAGGGCAAGGTGAAAGAGAGTAGAGCCATCTCCCCACTCCTCACAGGCACCTGTGGCCTCTGTTCCAGCACCTGTCAGCAGGCCTGCTTCTTGCTGGCCACCCTTCCTTTTGGGTAGCACAACTCCACACAGTACATTTTTTGTTTGCCTATTGTCTTTTCAGCTTCCACTGTCCTGCACTATCCTATTTCTACTATCTATAGGATTTATCTCTGCAGTTCCTCTTCTGTGATTTCTGGGGTGTTTTCAGAGGGAATATACGTGAGCTCATGTTCATTATGCAATGTTTAGCTGACCATGTAGGGATTTTGAGAATCATTTCCTAGTCCTTGGGACCATATGGCAGTGCAGGTCTTTTTTTTATTTTATTTTTATTTATTTATTATGTATACAATATTCTGTCTCTGTGTATGCCTGCAGGCCATAAGAGGGCACCAGACCCCATTACAGATGGTTGTGAGCCACCACGTGGTTGCTGGGAATTGAACTCAGGACCTTTGGAAGAGCAGGCAATGCTCTTAACCACTGAGCCATCTCTCCAGCCCCTGCAGGTCTTTTGTCTATATGAGAATACTACTTTGGGGCTGGAGAGATGGCTCAGCCGTTAAAGGCTAGGCTCACAACCATAAATATAAGAGAATACTACTTTGGCAGAGTTCTTCTAGCCCCAGGAAGCCAGTTATGTAGAACCTTTTCTTTGTGTTTTCCTATATAGTAAAACTCCTCTCCATAACTATCAACATACTGGTGGCAAATTCCTTTTATTGTTGTTTGTCTTTGTTTTGGAGACAGTCTTTCATATAACCCAAACTGGCCTTAAATACCATATATAGCTAAAGATGACCTTGAAAGTCTGATCGCCTACCTTCACCTGCCTAAAGCACATACCAATAGAGACAAGACAGTCTTACCAAGTTACCCTGGCTGGCCTGAGGCTATGTTATTGACCAGACTAGGCAGCCCCATTTTTTCAGGGTCCTCCTTCTGCCTCCTATATGCTAGGTGCTGAGGTTGGAGGCATGAGTCACCACAACCAACCTTCCTTTTGAGAATTATTTTCCTATATACCAGGCTAGCTTCAATCTTGCTATGGAAAAAATCAAAGATGACCCTGAATTTTTGATCCTCCTTCCTCTAACTTCCTCTACATTCCAAATGATAAGATCAATTTATACAGTTTTACCTCACACTTCTAAAACATATATATGTAAAATAGCTAAAACCACATTACAAATTTCATCTTTAGACTGTGGCTAAAATAACTATTTTTAGTTGAGGATCTAAAGAAATGTACCATCTACTCCTCTACTGCATATGCTCACAAAACCCTAGGAATTGACTCTTACTGTTTTAAAGGATGAAGGAATAAATAAGACAAGTATTCTGCCCTCATACCCTATCATCCTAATAACTCAGGAGGCTGAGAATAGAGAGTTGGAGACCAGCCTAGGATACATGTCAAGACCCTATAAGAAAAGTCTAGCTTTGGGGACTGAAAAAGGTGAATCAAGTGATTAAGAACACTGACTGTGCTTTCAAGGGACCCAAGTTTAATTTCCTGTACCCACATGGTAACTTACAACCATCTATAGCTCTAATTCCAGAGGATCTGATGCCCTCTTCTGGCCTCTGTGGACACAGACATACACATACTGCACAAATATACATGCAGGCAAAAGTACCCATACAAATAAAATAATTTTTAAAATCTAGCTTGAGCTAGTGAGATGGTTCAATAGGTAAGAGCACATGCTGTCGAGATTGAGGACCTGAGTTAAGTCCTTAGGGCTACATGTTGGAAAAAAACAATGAGACTTGGATGAAAATTGGGTCTGTTTACCTTGTAAGCCTCAGGGTCTTGAGCCAAAACATCAGAACCAGGCAAAAGTGAAGTTGCAGATAAGCATACTAACACACACCTATAATCTGAGTGTTTAGGAGGCTGAGACAAGAAGACTGCTACTAGTTTGAGAGCAGTCTAGGCTACATAGTAAGTTCCAGGCAAAGCTTATGTTACGGGCTACGTGAAACTGTCTCAAAGGGAGAAAAAGTTGTGAGGAAGTCGTCTGCCTAAGTATCTTCAAGGCCACTTTTAATTCTGAGCTCCATAAAACATCCCACGTGAACAAGCCTTGGGTGTATTAATGTCTCTCTGGTGACTCATGGGTTCTGTTTGCTCTTTTCATGAACAAAAGCAACCATTTGGACTTCTTTCTTTGCCAGACTTCCTCCCTGTTGATGTAAGAGAGGCAGGCACATTGCAGAAAACTTGTGCATCACCCTCTGGGGAAGAATCATACTCCAGATGACATTGTAAAAGTTCCAAAAGGTCCTCTGATAAAAACTACTGGGCACAGCTGTAGCTCCCAAACACAGATCTATTTCTACTTTTGTGTTGGATTTGAAACATTAGAAACCTGTGGACACCCAATGAGGAACACTGGGCATATGGCTCTGGAAAAGACTGGTAGTTTCTCCTCTGTTATCAGAGAGCTTCAAAGTGTGTCTGTGATGCAGCTGCAGGGCACTGACTGGGTTCAGGCTGCTATAAAGAAGTGCTGACATTTCAAAATATAGGGCCAATCCTTCATTTTCTAAGGTGTCCCTTAGATGGTGACTGTTTGTTCAGAAAGAGTATCTGAGATGATCAAACTGACACTCAGAGAAGAAAAGTCTAGAAGCTCCATATTTGTTTATGATGACTTGTTTTTGTTTTTATGTGGTTGATTGGCAACAAGTTCTCATGTATTCCATGCTGGTCTGGAATGATATATGTAGTGGAGGATGATCTTGAACTTGTGAATCTCCTACCTGCACCCTGAAGTTTACAGACTTGGGCCACCATGCCTGGCTTATGTGGTGCTGGAGTTAGAACCCAGGGCTTTGTGCCTTCCAGGCTAAGCAAGCACTCTACCAACTGAGCTCCATCCCTAGATGTTCACCCTTTATTCAGTTTATGTCTGCCTTCCAAACTAGAGATTATAATTTGAGAGAACAGTCATCAATTTTTAAAAATTATTTTGATACAATGAAAAGTTAGATTTGAATGCAATATAAAAACCATTAAGTCATTAATTATTATTATTATTGTGTGTGTTTATAATGTGTATATATGGGTATATATGGGTACAAGTGTCTTGGCTTCAGTTTTGAGATTAGAGAATAATTTTATTGAGTTAGTTCTCTCCTTCAGCCTTTATGTGGGTTCTGAAAGTCAAATTCAAGTCACCAGGTTTGTATGACAAACCTGATGGGGGGAGTCCAGAAGAGAGTGTCAGCTCTTTAGGAGCTGGAGTTACAGACAGTTAACAAAGCACCCAACATGGGTGTTGGGAACCAAACTTGGGTCCCCTGAAGTGGTAGCAAGTAGTCCTAACCACTGAACCATTTCTCTAGCCTCCTGTTATTGTTCTTATTGCTTTTCTGTTTTTTAGTTTTGAGACAGTCTCCTTGTAATTCACGCTGGCCTTGAATTCAGGATCCTTCTGCCTCGGCCTCCTAGAGAACTTTTTCTTTCATTTGAAACCTGATGTCTCAGCCGGGCAGTGGTGGCGCACACCTTTAATCCCAGCACTTGGGAGGCAGAGGCAGGTGGATCTCTGTGAGTTCGAGGCCAGCCTGGTCTAGAAGAGCTAGTTCCTTTGGTTCTTTATTTTGTGGGGAAGGGGTACTGGAGATGGAACCCAAAGCCTTGCACATGATAAGCAACTGTTCCTTCAATGAGCCCTGAGTCCAACCCTGAATACTTCATTATGTATTTCCTATGACCATTCATTCTTTCCCACAACCCCAGTGTGAGTATCGAATCAGGTCGCGCTCTCTCTCTCTCTCTCTCTCTCTCTCTCTCTCTCTCTCTCTCACACACACACACACACACACACACACACACACATACACACACATTTTTACACTCTGGCTTTCAGATCCTATTTTAAATGTTTTAATTGTTCTAATAATGTTATAATGGTTAGTCACAAACGTTATTTAAAAAGGGACTAGAAAGATGGCTCAGCAGTCAAGAACAGTGGCTGTTCTTCCAGACAACCCAGGTTCAATACTCAACATCTACATGTAACTCCATTTACAGGGGAATCCAATGCCTTCTTTAGGTCTTCATGGGCCTTGCATATGTGTGGTGCACGGATATACATGCAGGCAAAACACCCATACACATAGAATAAAATTAATAAGGTAAATAAAAGTATCAGGAAATACTGATAGTTCATAAGCGTATAACTCATCTCTTGCTGCCATGGTGAATATAGTTCAGCTTACTGTGTTATTTAGCTTTTGCTTATAAAGCAAATATCATTCCCTTTGGCTGTCACAAACACGATAAGTGCTCAGGGGCTGGAGCTTTAGCTTGATAATTGAGTGCTGGCTTGCCTGGCATGCATGAAATCCTACATCCCCAGAGCCAAATATATAATGATCTATTCTAGGCTTCGCTATACTACCCTGTGTGCTCTTGACTCTCACATTCTCACATATGTCATTGTCTATCAAAGTGTGAAGGAAGAAGTATTCTGGAGGAACTACTTCTACCGCATCTCCTTGATTAAGCAGTCGGCCCAGCTCACAGCACTGGCAGCCCAGCAGCAAGCCTCTGAAAAGGAAGAGAAAAGCAGCAGAGAGGATGATTTGCCTCTGACAGGTACATTCTGCAGAAAAGAGATCGTTCTCAAAGAAAAGAATTGACGTAAAATATTCCTGCTTAGAGATGCTAATGAGCTTGTCATCTTGTATGCATCAAAATGTTGACATCTCTGTACAGAAAAATTATTTTCTTTCCAAAGGAAATTTTCTTTTTTTGCTGCCCTTTCTGTCCCAGCTTACGTGTTTTCCCCAAGTGTTCTTTTGCTATCTCATTCTTGGTTTTTGTTTTTGTTTTTGTTTTTACAAGATAGGATTTCCCTGTGTAGCCCTGGCTGTTCTGGAACTTGCTCTGTAAACAAGGCTGGTCCTGAACTCAGATCCACCTGCCTCTGCTTACTGAGTGCTGGAACTAAAGGTGTGCACCACCAGGCTTCTTTTTTCTTTTTATTACTCTTGAACAACAATCTTCTCTATGTCTCCTTTCTTGCCCCTTTGGGCTTTGTTTTGTTTTGGAGTCTCTTTTAGTTCAGGCTGGCCTTGAGCTCCTGATCCTCCTGCCTATACACCTTAAGTGCTAGGGTTACAGACTCGTACTACCAAGGCCAGATGTTTCTCAGACTTCGACTCATCCCAGTTTCCTTGGTGCTTATGGTTATAGAGTCCAGTAGTTCTTATTCCAGTTCAATTACAAGTACCTAGCTCTGAGCTAAGCTATTAAACATCTGAAACCTCCTGTGATGTATTAACAACCCTGTTTGCTAGGGAACAAGTTTTATAATGTCAACAACTATTTAATGAACTATAGGGTTGAAGAGTTGGCAATTAAGAGCACTTCCTGCTCTTTCAAAGGACCCAGGTGCAGCTCCCAGCACCCATATGAATAGCTTACAGTTCCTTATAGGAGATCTGACACACTCTTCTGACCTTCATGGGTACTCAGATAATATAAAGCTGGGTGTGGTCACATGCACCTTTAATCCCAGTACCCTGGAGGCAGAGGCAGTCAGATCTCTAAATTGGAGGCCATCTTGGTCTACACAGAGAATTCCAGACTATCTTGAGATATATAGTAAAACCCTGTCTCAAAATAACCAACCAAGCAAACAGATAAATAAAAATAAATATTAAAATATATATTATATGATATTTTTATATATTTATTTTCTGGCACTGAGAGTGGATCCCAGCACCTTGCAAATACTAGGCAGGACCTCTGCTGAGCTATATCTTGAGCCTTTCTTTTTTTTCATATTTCATGAGTGCCTGCTGTGTGTATTGGTATGTTCTAATTACCAATAGAATCATCTGATAAGAAGTGGGGCAATTTAGTTTGTAGAATTTTAGTTATGTCATATGACACAGGTTGTCTTTGCTATCTAATTGTTAAAGGTATTTGTAGAATATTCTAAATGCATGGTTTTATTTCTTCTTTCTTAGCACTTTCTTTTAAAAACTGTTAAGTGTTTAGCTGTACAAGTGTGTTCAGTGTGGTGCACCTGCAGCTAGATCAGCCTTAGGAGCCATTCACCTTGATTTTTGAAACAGCATCTCTCTTTGACCTCGAGTTTGTAGAGTAGCATAGGCTGGCTGGCCAGCGAGCTCAGGAATCCTCTTAACTCTGGCAGGATTACGAGCGGACACCTCCATGCCCACCTATTTAGACAAGGTTTCTAGAGATTGCACTCTGGTCTTCATGTTACTTTAAGCCCGATTTCTTCTCTTCTGTTGCTTGCTTTCTTCCCAGCTCTTATTTCTTATGCTTGTATATTCTGTCCTTCATATACTTTCTTTGGCTCTGAGTTCTCCCCATCTTAAATCTGCTTTTAGTTAGTGACCTTTTCTTTGCTTTCTTGTTTTGTTCACTTTCCCCTTGTTGATATTTTTCCTAGCATTTTGAATTGGCAAATCATTTGTGTGTCTTCATTTTACTGAAATAAGTATTTGCTGCTGTGCAGTTTAGATTAGGATATATTGTATTTCCAGTATTGCTATTTACTAGAAGTTCTAAGATTTAGTTTTATCTTTCCCTTTGTGCAGAGAGTTATCTGGTTACTACCAGTTGCTTGATGAAATGGCAACTGGAAGAAAAAGGGGGCAAACCTTAACAATCAATTTCTAACTGCTTCAAGTTTATATTTATATTGCTCAAGGACCTTTAAAACATTACTAATTTTCACATTGTTGTATAATAGTCATAATTATTATCAACAAAATTTTATTTTTGTTTGAGTAACTTGAAGTTTTTATATATGTGAAAAATATAAGCAACTTTAGTGAAAATTCCACTTGGGTCTTGGAAGAAGGTGTGTTCTCTGTCTAGTTCAGGAATCTTACGTTATATTGACAAAAATGTAATCTACTAATTGGTGGGTCACATATTTTATTGCCTTAATAAATGTTTTGTCTACTTGATCTATCTCAAAAAAAAAAAGACACAGGTTATCCAGACTACTAGGAGAGGCTCTGAAACTACACTCAAGGTCAAGTTGCATATAGGTATCATCACGAATCCCAGCAAACTTTCATTCTTTAACATATCCTTAAATTACGGTTGGTTTTTGGCTTTTAGAAAGTAGCTTTTTGGGACAGGGTTTCACTGTGTAACCCCAGCTAGTGTTGAACTCCTAAACCACCCTTCTTCTCTGCCCTTGAAATGCTAAGATTACAAGCATGGGCTACCATTCCTGGCTTCCTTAAATTACTTGATTAGGAAATGCTGGGGTGGGAATATAGCTCAGTGGTAGAGCACTTACCTAGCATATGTGCAGATAATAATACGTTCAATACCCAGCACTGCCGAAAAGGGGGGGGGCATTTTTTTTTCCAAAGACTGCCTGTTTAACAATGAACTTAGAAGTATTCAGTAAAGACTGCTGGAGAGATAGCTCAGCAGTGAACTCTTACAGAGGATTTAAATTCAGTCCCCAACACCCACATTAGCTCACATTGCCTGTAACTCCAGTACCATGGGATTCAACACCCACTTCTGGTCTCTGAGGACACCACATGCAGGTACACATATCTACACTTAAACATACACACACAATTAAGTCTTTATATGATAACCAGCAAAATGAGGTGAGGCATTGTGTTTTCCTTTGTGCTTTCTACACAGGTTGATAACAGGGAAGCTTGAAAAATAGCTTCATTTTTAGTATCCTAAAAGAAAGCACAGAATCAATTTTACTGACACTGAAGTCCAAAGATGATTTCCTAGTGAAAATCCCATATAAGGATATTGAATGTAGTTGCAGATTTAAAATGACATTCCCTCCAGACATGGTGGTACACATATTTAATCCTAGCACTCAGGAGACAGGCATGTGGAGCTCTGTGAGTTCCAGGGTAATTAGGGCTACGTGATGAGATCCTGTCTCTAAATTGCTAAAACAAAAGGACACTCACCAAAGAAGGAGGTTGACATGTTTGTGCCTGGCTGTGTCATGTCATAACCTAAAGAGCTAAAAAATATACCATAAATGCTCATTTCTGAAAATGATTTAATGTATCTGTAGATATTTTAGCTGTTCTTATGATACACATTCAGAACTAAATCAAGCAATTATTGTCTCTTTTATTCTCACTTCATAGAGGCAGTACGGCCCAAAACACCACCTGTCGTAATCAAATCTCAGCTTAAAACTCAAGAGGTAATACAGTTTTACATTATACCTAGTAGATGATGTCTAAAAATGAAGTTACTGGGTTAACTATCTGATACAATTTAAAACTGCTTAAGAGTGTCAGCCTTCTGTCTACAAGATGAGGAGTTCAGTACTTGAATAGTCAAAAGCCTATAGCTGAGAGCTGAGGTGATTTCCTGGCATAAATAATTCTAGATGTGCTCATCAAGAATCAGAGAGAATGGTTTGAGTGATCTAAACAGTGAGGGAGAATAATAGCCTCAGGTGGTAACGCACTCTGTTACCAAGCAACTGCCAGTTAGAAGGTTGGAAAGCAGTGAGCACTGTCTTACAGCTAGCAGAGAAGAACAAAAAAAAATGAGACTGTGTTAACTTATGAGACATAGGTGTCATGTAGAAGCCATTCCAAGAGCTCTTTGGTTGCATTTCAGGATGAGGAGGAAATCTCTACCAGCCCAGGCGTTTCTGAGTTTGTCAGTGACGCCTTTGATGCCTGCAGCTTAAATCAGGACGATTTAAGAAAAGAAATGGAGCAACTTGTACTTGACAAAAAGCAAGAAGAAACAATTGCACTAGAAGGTGACACACAATGGCTTTGTTCTTATTCCTAATCCCAATCTCATTTTTCATTGATATTTATTAAGCTCTACATTTTTCTCTGCTCTCCTCCCTGCCTCTCCACTCCCCCTTCAACCCTCCCCCAAGATCCCCGTGCTCCCAATTTACTCAGGAGATCTTGTCTTTTTCTACTTCCCATGTAGATTAGATTCATGTATGTCTCTCTTAGGGTCCTCATTATTGTCTAAATTCTCTGGGATTGTGGTTTGTAAGCTGGCTTTCTTTGCTTTATGTTTAAAAACCACCTATGAGTGAGTACATGTGATAATTGTCTTTCTGTGTCTGGGTTACCTCACTCAAAATAATGCTTTCTAGCTCCATCCATTTTCCTGCAAAATTCAAGCTGTCATTATTTTTTTCTGCTCTGTAGTACTCCATTGTGTAAATGTACCACATTTTCCTTATCTATTCTTCATTCGAGGGGGATTTAGGTTGTTTCCAGGTTCTGGCTATGACAAAGCTGCAATGAACATAGTTGGGCACATGTCCGTGTGGCACGATTGAGCATCCTTTTGTACATATACCCAAAAGTGGTATTACTGGGTCTTGAGGAAGGTTGTTTCCTAATAAAAATCACCACACTGACATCCAAAGGGGTTGTACCAGCTTGCATTCCCACCAGCAGTGCAGAAGTGATCCCTTTTCCCCACATAAGTTGTCATCCAGCATAAGTTGTCATCAGTGTTTTTGATTTTGGCCATTCTTACAGGTGTAAGATGGAATCTCAGAGTGTTTTTATTTGCATTTTTTCTGATGACTAAGGATGTTGAACATTTCCTCAAGTGTCTTTCAGCCATTTTAGATTCCTCTGTTGAGAGTTCTCTGTTTAGGTCTGTACTCCATTTTTTTTATTGGATTATGTGATCTTTTGGTGTTTAATTTCTTGAGTTCTTTGTATATTTTGAAGATCAGACCTCTGATGTGGGGTTAGTGAAGATCTTTTCCCATTCTGTAGGCTGTCGTTTTGTCTTGTTGACTGTGTGTAGGGTGTAGGGAGGCTGCTCCCAGGTCTCTAAGGCTTTGCTGGGTGGGGGTGGGACACAGGATGTGCCTCTGAGGGGCTAGGGTCTAGAGAGCAGGGCTTCCGGCCCAAGGCCCAGACACTGACCTCTCCATGGGTAGTCAGGGAAGGCTCCGCTGGTCTCACCTTCCTTTTTAAAAAGCCATGTTTTGTTTTCTCTTATTTTCATAACACTCTGCCTTATCTTCTGCAATACCGAGTTCAAGGTGCTGGGTTCAATATCAGGCAAGTGATAAAACTGGGCATGGTGGCCACACCTGTAATCCCAACACTCAAGTGGTGGAAGCAGGATTAGCAGTTCACATTCATCTTCAGCTAATATTGCATTGGAGGCCAGCCTGGGATACATGATGCTCTGTCTCAAAGACAAAAGCCAGAGAGATGGCTCAGCAGGTTACCACTCTCACTGCCAAGCCTGATGACCCAAGTTGGATTCCTAGGACCCACATGGTAGGAAGAGAGAACCAAATCCTGGAAATTATCCTCTGACCTCCACACATACTTTCACATTTTAAAATGAGGAGGAAATGGGGAGCTGGAAATGTAGCTTAATAGTAGAGTGCTTACCTGGCAATGCCCATGGCCCTGGGTTCCCATGCCTGGTACTCCAAAGAAAAAATGGCTAGGCCTTGTGTCAAGTGTTACAACTGAATGAAATGTTACAAGTATTATGAGTTCAAAGAGCACCTTTCTTTGCCTCTCCCTTTGTTTTCTGTAGAAGATTCTGCTGATTGGGAAAAGGAACTACAACAGGAGCTTCAGGAATATGAAGTGGTCGCAGAGTCTGAGAAGCGAGATGAAAACTGGGATAAAGAAATTGAAAAGATGCTGCAGGAGGAGAATTAGCTCCAAGCCCATTCTTAACATTGTGCTGAAATTAAATTTTGATGCTCGTTGAATCAGAAGACGCAAAAAAGTGTAACTTTATGCAATTTGAAATTATTCTTTTTCAAGCTAAAACTTGCCTCTTCTAAAGTATGTAGAACAGCTGTTGTAATAATCAAAAATAACAGGATATTGTATGTAACGTTTCATATAAATCAAATTAGCAATGTTGTTATAGACAGCAGAACTCACTATACCACAGAAACACAGGTAAAATGCTAGAGTTTGTTTTCCACAAGGTTGGCAACATAATTTATTCTTTAGTCATGTTTTCTAAGCATAAATACATACTCATTGCCTTTTTGTCGATACATGGTTAAAATACTTAATGGCTTAATTACTATCAGAATGACCAAATTATACCAAAGAACTCAAGAGAAAGCACTTTCAAAACTATTTTCTTGCCTGATATTTTCTAAAATTCTGTCTGAAAGCCAAAAGCTGAGGTAATTAAGTTCACTTAAATGACATAGGCATCACCCAATTCAACGTTAGGAAGCACTGTGCAGGACTAGAGTTGTGGTAGGTACTTGCCTGTCATTTACAATGCCCCAGGATTATCTCAGCTAAAGAAGCAAGGTAGATTTGTTTAAAGAAAGTTTTACTTTCCCCTAGAACCTTTTCATTCTATTTTGTTAAGTATACCACAAATTCAACATCAGACTTTTTGTAAGAACTGGGACCATCAATCCTTTTTGTATTAACAACCTTAAAGAAGCCTGTTTACCTTAAGGTTTGTTCTCATGGTAATGGTCACTATGTATAAATGTCTTAATTAAATGATTAGCCTCTATAGAATGATCCTCCTTGGAGTATAAGTTATAGAATTTCCTAATTAATCCGTCCTGTATTCTCCTATGCCTGCAGGCATCTGTTCATAGGATGTGATCATTTTAAAAGGGCAAGGTGATTTAATGTTAGAAAACTAACTAGTGTTCACCTTTTGTATTTTCACAACACCTTTATTTCATAATGGGAATAAAATCAAGACATTTCTTTCTAAGGAAATTGTACGTATTTATATTCTTTTATCTGTAAAAACTAGTCTATGGTCCTCTGGCATAGGTGGTCAGTGAGAGAACTGAGAATGGATGTAAGCATTACTCTCGTGTTCATCATTTCAGATAAGGGCCGATAAAATGAATCAGACTGCCTCACCTCATGTCACTTCCTTTTATCAATAAGTTTAAGTATTCTATGAGGCCATTGACCCAATTGAAAGGATTTCCACTTGCAACATCAGAAACCACTCTACTAAAGCAAAAAGTGCTCATTTAAGTTTAATATGGTTTGGAGACAGGGTCTCCTGTAGTTCTGGCTAGCCTGGAATTCATTGTGTAGATCAGGCTGGTCTCAAATTTAAAGTAATCCTCCTATTTCTGCTTCTGCATCTGAGTGATGATTTGTTAATGTGGTAGAGGAAAGGAATATGTTGGAATGATTTTTAAGCAGCTAAGAATCATAGGTATAAGCAAATCCAAGCATGATAATGCCTGGTTCTTAATACATGCATATGTATATATTTGGGTTTTTTTTTAAACAAAGTATCCCTATAGAGATCAAGCTGGCCTAGAACTCACAAAGAACTGCTTGCCTTTGCTTCCTGAGTGCTTTGTGTAAAGGAGCACCACCATACCCAGTCTATTTTTTTTGTTTCTTTTAAAGACAGGGTCTCACTATGTAACTCCAGCTAGCATCAAACTCAGAGATATGCTTGCCTTTACCTTCCAAATGCTGAGAGGAAAGATGCACCACTATACCTGGCTTACACAAAAATTCTTACTGATGAATAAACACAAAGAAATGAAGATTTCAGAGAAGGAAGAAAAATAAGCCTGGGCTTAGTAGTACATGCCTGTAATCTCAGAACTTGGAAGGTAGATGCAGAAAATCAGGTTCAGACTAAATATAACTTTATAGTGAATTCAAGGCCAGCCTGGGCTACATGAAGCCCTTACTCAAAAAATTCAAAACAAACAAGTTGAAATTCTCTTATGAAGTGGGTGATCTCAGTTGTTGAAAGTTAACTTAAGCAGATGAGTTGGCTCATTGGATAAAAGCACTTGCCACGCAAACCTGATTCCACTAGAACTCATGGAAAGAATGCACCAACTCCCAAAAGTTGTTCCCTGACCTTCACATTCTCACCATGATGAACATGTCCATATACATACAGGCACACACAATTTATATATATATATATATGCATATGAGTATAGGTATCCATGGAGGCCAGAAGAGGATATCAGATTGTCTGGAGCTGTAGTTACAAAAGGCAGTAAGTTGTTCAACATAGGTGCTAGAAGCTGAATTTCAGTTCTCTGCAAAATCAGTATAACTGTCTCTCCTGCCCCAATGATAAGTTAAAGTTAAGCTGGGCAGTGGTGCCACATATCTTTAATCCTAGCACTTAGGAGGCAGAGACAGGAGGATCTCTGAGTTTGAGGCCATCCTGGTCTATGGAACAAGTTCCAGGACGGCCAGGACTACACAGAGAAACCTTACCTTGAAAAACCAAAAACTAAAAGTTAAACTAGAAAAACTTACCTCCAGAGACAAAGCAACCATTATATCTGTATGCACATTGCTTTAAGATGAATTATAAGCTGATGATTTTCTGTGATCAAAATATTATTGGACTATTCAGCAATAGAGTTCTTACCTAGCATTTGTGAGGCCCCGAGGATTTTTTTTATTACTGTACATGCAAGTACTCTTCTACATTTGTGGGGATCAGAGAATAACTTTCAGGACTTAGTTCTTGCCTTCTACCTTATGTGCTTCCAGGGGTCAAACTGTGAGCCATCTCACCAGACCCTGAGGGTTATTTTTTATTTTTTTATTTTATTTTTTTAAAGATTTATTTACTATGTATACAGTGTTCTGCCTGCATATATGTCTGCATGACAGAAGGAAGCACCAGATCTCATTACAGGTGGTTGTGAGCCGCCATGTGGTTGCCAGGAATTGAACTCAGGACCTCTGGAAGAGTAGTGTCTGCTCTTAACCTCTGAGCCATCTCTCCAGCCCGAGGATTGTTTTTTAAACAAATTTGTTTTTTAGTTTTTGTCTTACATAGGTTTTTATTGCTGTGAAGAGACACCATGACCATGCCAACCCTTATAAATAAAAACATTTAATTGAAACTGGGCAGTAGTGGCGCATGCCTTTAATCCCAGCACTTGGGAGGCAGAGGCAAGCAAATCTCTGTGAGTTTGAGACCAGCCTGGTCTACAAGAGCTAGTTTCAGGACAGGCTCCAAAGCTACAGAGAAACCGTGTCTTAAAAAAAAAAAAAGAAAGAAAAGAAAAAGAAAAACCATTTAATTGAGGGGGCTGGCTTACAGTTTCAGAGGTTCAGTCCATTATCATCATGGCAGGAAGGGAGGCAGAGAGCAGGCGGAAGTGGTGCTAGAGCTGAGACTAACAGGAAGTTGATATTAGTCATATTGAGGGAAGCTTAAGCAAAAGAGACCCCATAGCCCACCCCCACAGTGACAGGCTTCTTCCAATGAGGCCACACCTCCTAACAGTGTCCACTCCCTTTGGGGGTCATTTTCTTTCAAACCACCACAGTTTTTTAAAACTTAAGTGAGTCTGTACCTGATAGGGCACACCTTTAATTCTAGCACTTGAGGGCAGAGGCAAGCAGATCTCTGTAAGTTTGAAGGCAGCCTGCTCTACATAGTTCCAGACCAGCCAGAACTATTTGAGACTTTATCTCAAAAAATAAACGTGCATGTTTCTGTGGGAACTAAGAAGAAGGCTCAGAGGATAAAAGCGCTTGTCTCCAAGCCTGCTGACCTGAGAGCGACCCCTGGGACTGAGGTGGTAAAATGAGGACTCCCCACAAGTTGCCCTCTGCCCTCTAGACATATGCCATGGCACATGCATGCACACGTGTGTACACACACATGCCCACAAATGTAATTTTAAAAATATGTAAGTCAGGTGTGGTGGTACACACCTTTTTAATCCCAGCACTCAGGAGACAGAGTTAGATGGATCTCTCTTGAGTTTGAGACTAGCTTGGTCTACATAGGAAGTTCCTTGACAGCCAGGGTTGTATAGAGAGACCCTGTCTCAGAAAACAAGCAAAGAAAGGATTAAGCCAGATGGGCTGAGTAAAGACTCTTGAGTGAGAAGACAGACAAGAGACACCCTTGGATGGATACAGTGTCTCCTATATCAATCAAATGAATTGCTTGGGTTACACAGTTCCTAAGGCCCATTCAACACATAAAATGGCCTATTTTAAGAGGCCTCTGAGGCGAAGGATATGTCAATAGTAGGATACTTGCCTAGCATGCAATAATGAAAGGACCTGAGTTCAGATCCCAGAAACCATGTTTAAAAATTTGGGGTGGTGGCTGGAGAGATGGTTCAGCCATTAAGAGGCTAAACTCACAATCTAAAAGGTGGAGGGGGCAGGGACTGGAGAGAAGGCTCAGTAGTTCAGAATATTTGCTGCTCTTCCAGAGAACACAAGTTTAGTTCCTAGCACCCAAGTTCCTAGCACTCATAACCACCAAGAAGTCTAGTTCCAAGCAATCCAAACCCTCTCTGGCCTCTTCAGTTACCTACATAGGCATGACTAACATAAACAGACACATAATTCCGGTTTTTTAATGGAGAGGTTGATTTTCGCAATACCATTATTAGCAAACTACATCCATGGCCTTGTGCATGCCAGGTAAGCTCTCTACACCTAAACATAAAGCTTAGCATATTGTCTCCACTTACAAACCCCCAATATTTGGCAGTCTGAACAGAAGAGAAGGTATAACCAATGATAAAAAACAGCCAGCTGCAGCAGTAAGGTTTTCTGTGTTTCTGAAGCTTAGAAAGGCTGGGGAATTCTGGAGACACACTACTCCTGCCCCTATGCTTTGACAGCTGCACGATATTGTAGTAGGCCACTTGCTGACTCTGTTGCAATCTCAAGGAGCAAGCCAAGGGTGAGTGCTGTGACACACAGAAGCTAGTGGTTGAAATGGCTCCAAGCAACTGGCAGTCCAGGCAAAGCAGGTTACAAGATCTGTTTTAAAATCCTTGTGTAATTTGACTTCTAAAAATAACTACATCATTTTGATTTTTTTTAAGAAATATTTTTTTTTGTCTTTTTAGACAGGATTTAACTCTTTAGACCAGGCTTGCCTGAAATGCAGTTTTCTGTGAGTGTTTTGCCTTCATGTCTGTCTGTACCACATGTGTGCCCAGTGACCAAGAAAACCTGAAGAGGGTATTGAATTCTCTGGAACTGGCGTTACAGACGGTTGTGAGTTGCCATGCAGGTGCTGGAAACCAAACCTCAGTCCTCTGTTAAAACAGCAAGTACTCTTTCCCACTGAGCCATCTCTCCTTTTGACACGGGTAGGAGCAGGACAGAACACAAACATTAGAGTGGAGTGGTGGTGCCGGTAATTATCTAGCACTTCGGTAGTGCGGTTTGAATGAAAATGCCCCATATAAGCTCATAGGGATTGGCACAATTAGGAAGTGTGACCTTATTGGAGTAGGTGTGGCCTTGTTTGAGGAAATGTGTCACTGGGGGTGGGCTGTAAGGTTTCAAATGCTCAAGCTATGCCCAGTGGCCCAGTGTCACTCTCTTCCTGCTGCCTTTGGATCCAGGTATAGACCTCACAGCTTCTTCTCCAGCACCATGTCTGCTAGCTAAGGTAGGAGGAAAGCCAGTTCCAAGGCAAACTGCCTTACATATTGAAACCCTGTTTTAAAAAATAGTTTGGAGGAGAGGGGGCTGGAGATTTTGCTCGGTTGGTAGAATACTTACCTAGTGAGTGCGAAGTACTAGGTTTGATACTCGGGCATCAAACAAGCAAGGTGTGGTGGCACATGACTATAATCCCTTAAATCAGGAGGAAGAAAGGTCAGAAGTTCAAAGTGATCCTTGACTACATTGCAAATTCTGTTCCAATCCGGGCCACAGGAGAACCTGTTCAAATGTGTTTTTTCAAATTAAAACTCTCTAGCACTTGAAAGGCAGAAACAGGCAGATCCCTGTGAATTCAAGGCCAGCCTGGTCCTAGTAGTGAGTTCAAGGACAGCCAGAGTTGCACAGACTCTTTCTCAAAAAAGGAAGAAAGGAAAAAAGAAAAGAGAAGGAAGGAAGGAAGGAAGGAAGGAAGGAAGGAAAAATCAAATTTAAAAAATATCAATTAAATAAAAGAAGACTTTGTCCAGGGAAATAGTTGAGTTGCAAACATAAGGACCTGGACTTAATACCCAGAGCCCACATAAAAAAGCCTGGCATAGCCGGGCGGTGGTGGTGCACACCTTTAATCCCAGCACTCGGGAGGCAGAGGCAGGTGGATCTCTGTGAGTTCGAGGCCAGCCTGGTCTACAAGAGCTAGTTCCAGGACAGGCACCAAAGCTACAAAGAAACCCTGTCTCGAAAAACCAAAAAAAAAAAAAAAAAGCCTGGCATAAACTGGGTATGGTGGTGTACACCTTTAATTCTAGCGCTCAAGAGGCAGAGGCAGGCAAATCTCTAGGAGTTCAAGGTCAGCATGAAGGTCAGCATGCTCTACACAGTGAGATCCAGACCAGTTAGGGTTTCATTATAAGGCCCTATCTCAAAAAAAAAAAAAGGCCTGGACACCCCAGCGCAGTGGAAGTGAAGGCAGGAGGATCTGTGGGGCTCACTGGCCAACAGCCTCGCCTCATTGCCAGCTTCAAGTGCATGAGAGAACCTGTCTCAAATAACAAAGTGAATGGTGCCTGGGGAATGACACCTGAGGTTGAATTCTAGACTCGACATGAATGTACACCTCCTCCTTCCCTACACACACACACCAAAAAAAAATTTGGTAGTTGGGGAAGTAAAAAGTAAAATTGTTGAATGTCTCCAAGTGCCAATAAGGTAATATAAATGAAAAAGTAAAATGTACCAAACATTTAATGTAGCTTTTCTACCTCCTAGACCAAGCACCACTTCAGTTATAAAATGAACTGGAAAGTCGCCACTAGTCCTATCCCAGAACGCTGACTCATCCATACCATTGTATGCAAATGTTTTAAGTGATATGGTCAAAAATATGTCTAAAAATAGAAAAGTTACTCAACTGGGCCAATAAGATGGTTCAGAAGATAAAGGCACCTGCCACCAAGTCTGACAACCTGTGTTCAGTTATCAGGACCCACATAGCGAAAGCAGAGAACAGACTTCACAAGTTGTCGTCTGTCCTCCACAAGCACACCACAACACGAAACACACAGAGAATGTAGGTCATTTTCTAAAGTTATTCAGTTATGTGGAATGACAGTGTTTCATATTGCGCTGCTGATAATATAATGGAGATTGGGGAATTTCTTTTTGGAAAAGTCAATACTGGAAGTCTTTAAATGGAAAGTTGACTATGTACCTCTCTTGGACCAATAGTTCCTCTCTCAGGGAGTATAAAACACTATAATCACCTAAGAAAATAACTACTTAGTAAAGTTAAAGACAAATCGCTCCTGTGGCAGGTACACTAAATGGTATGTATGACCATGTTCACAATAGTGGTGTTCTAATGACCTCAGTCTGCACCCAAACCCAAAGTCAATCACCAGTAGAATGGAATCATAATTATTATTATATTATAATGCTAGGTAGAACCAGGCATGGTAGAGCACACCTGGCATCCTAGGACTCAGTAGGCTGAGGCAGGAGGATTGCCTCAGATTGAAGGAGGCTACCCTAAGGTACACAATTCCAGGCCAACTTGAATTACAGAAAGACTGTCTAAACACACACAAACAATGTTGTTTGATTTGATTTTTTTTTTTTTTGGTTTTTCGAGACAGGGTTTCTCTGTGGTTTTGGAGCCTGTCCTGGAACTAGTTCTTTTAGACCAGGCTGGTCTCGATGATTTGATTTTTTTAAAGACAGTCTCATATAGCCCAATATGACCTCAAAAACTCTATGTAGCCCATGTTGTTTTTGAACTTGTGATCCTCCTGCATATACCTCCCAAGTGCTGGGACTTCATGCATGTACCACTAAAGCTCAATTTTGAAAAAAATAGTGCTTGTAGTGGTGGCACATCTGGCCAACCCGGTCTACAAGTGAGTTCCAAGACAGAACTTCATTGACCCTTTCTCAACACACACACACACACACACACACACACACACACACACTTAAGTAGGACTTGAAAAGAGAATGACAGCCGGGCGGTGGTGGCACACGCCTTTAATCCCAGCACTCGAGAGGCAGAGGCAGGCGGATCTCTGGGAGTTCGAGGCCAGCCTGGTCTACAAGAGCTAGTTCCGGGACGGGCACCAAAGCTACAGAGAAACCCTGTCTCGAAAAACCAAAAAAAAAAAAAGAAAGAAAGAAAAAAGAAAAAGAAAAGAGAATGACATCACATATACAAACTTCTAACACAAGCAAAATTAAGCTATGTAGTTAGTGAAGTCTAAGTGAAATTGGCTACTGTGAAAAAAAAGCTGCCAGGTAGTATACACCTGCAATCCCAGCAACTTGGGAGGATAGGCAAGAGGGTCACAAGTTTAAAGGCAGCCTGGGCTACATAGGGAGTTCAAAATTCACAAAGACAACTTAGCCAGACTTTCTAAAATTAAGAATGTTTGCCTTAGCAGCACATAAACTTTGGCCCCTGCACAAAGGTAACACACAAATTCATGAAGCAGTCCATAATTTTTTAAAAGATTTTTATTTTTATATGTGTGTCTCTATGCAGCTTTGTGTATATAAGTGCAGTGTCTGCAGAGCCCAAAAGAGGGCGCCAGGCCCCCTGGAGCTAGAGTCACAGCCGGTTGTGACCTGCCTGATGTGGGTGCCAGTAATTGAACTCCAGTCCTCTGTAAGAGCAACAATTGTTCTTAACCACTGCACCATCTCTCCAGCCCCTAAAAATAAAATTTTAAAAGGAGTCGAATTCCCTGAGTTGAATTCCTAGTACCACTTTTTTTTTCTTTTTGACACAGGGTCTGACTATGTAGCCCTGGTAGAACTTGCTAAATAGATCAGACCTATTTCTGCCTGCTGTGTTATGGTCTTAAAAGGGTACATCTTGACCTGGTGGTGGTGGTGCTCGCCTTTAATCCCAGCACTTGGAGGCAGGGGCAGGTGGATCTTAGGGAATTCGAGGCCAGCCTGGTCTACAAAACAAGTTCCAGGACAGCCAGATATGCTACACAGAGAAACTTTGTCTCAAAAAAAAAAAAACAGACAAAAAAAGGGTATGGCTCTTTTAAAAATTATATAGTACGTGTTTAGAAAAAAGGCGTGTATTACACAGAATTAGGAAATCAAGATGAACAGTTAATAGTTGCCTAAAACAAGGAAAACAGTGTCTGCCGCTACATATAACATCTCCAGCTCAAACTTGTCTCCTGTCCCAGAAACCTTTGGCCAAACTCAAATGATCTATAGGACCTGAGGGCTTGGGACGATTCAAAGAACTCTGGAAACAATTGCCAGGTAGCTGCTCCTCCAGGTCCACTGAGGGTGAAGGCAACTGACTACAAGAGGCTTACGGTACTGTTCCCAGCCAAATGTCCGAAGTTTCATTCTTCCAAATCATATGTTAAAGGAAGCCTGCAGCCTTATTTAAAACTCAATTGCTTGTACTGTGCCATGATTATGTAAATGAAGAGCTGAGTCATTGTCTTTCCTGCTAAAACTACTGCTCCACGGTAGGCTGGCCTGGCCTACCAACAAAAGGCCCAATACAGAGTCTCTCTGGAAAATAATTAGGGTGTGATCTTTTTTTTTCTTTTAAACACTGCTTGCCCATTAGCTCTAGCTTCTTATTGGCTAGCTTTTACATATTGATCTAACCCATTTCTAATATCCCTGTAACACCACAAGGTGTCTTACCAGGGAAGATCTTACCTGTGTCTGTGTCCGGTGGGCTGGGAGAAAGAAGCCGAGGGTGTGATCTGGCTGTCCTGGAACTCACTATGTAGACCAAACTCAGATCTGCCTTGCCTTTGCCTCCCAAGTGCCATGATTAAAGGCCTGTGCCACCCTGGTAGTGACTGGAGATAAACAGTTTTATTGAGTGTTTAAAATGGCAGGGCTGGGAATGTAGCTCAATGGCCAGATTCATGCTAGACATTCAGAAAACCCTGGGTTTAATCTCCAGCCCCAAAAGAAAACTCTAGGCAGCCAGGTGGTAGTGACGCGTGTCTTTAATCCCAGCACTCGGGAGGCAGAGGCAGGCAGATCTCTGTGAGTTCGAGGCCAGCCTGGTCTACAAGAGCTAGTTCCAGGACAGGCTCCAAAGCCACAGAGAAACCCTGTCTCGAGGTAAGCTAAAGCAGGAAGTTTGCTTCACATTTACATTCATTAATAGTCATAGGTCTGGTTAAGAGCCCCCTTTGCTCTTGCAAAGGACTTGGGTTCTGTTCCCAGCACCCACATGGTAGCTCACAATTATCTATAACTCCAACTCCAGGAGATCCAGTACCTGTTCAAACACCTTTTCTGACCTCTATGGGTTCTTGAATACACTGGAGAACATACACAAAAATGAAATACTTTTGAAAATTCTGTGTGTATATATGGGTGAACAAGTGTGGAGGTCGGGATATCTTGTGTGCACATAAAATTAATCAACAAAACCACTAGAACCTCAGTTTCCCAGCATGGTTAAAGAAAAGCAAGCAAGCCTTGGACACCCTGACCAAGATGTTAACAGCAATCATGCCTTTTATAAACTTCTTTTTATCTATATTTTCAGAAATATCTGCAATTGCTAGGAATATAGCTCAATGGTAGAGTCCTTGCCTTTCCCCCATGAGCAAGGTCCTGTGTTTAATACCTAGTACAAGGAAAAAGTTCAGCCAGGTATAGTGGCTCAGGCCTGTAATACCAGCACCCTGGAGACAGGTGCAAAAGGAATGACACAAATTCAAGGCCAGTCTGGTCCACATAAGGACTTCCAAGCCAGGGCTATATGATGAAACCCCATCGCAACACAAACACACAGTACAGGGGCTGGAGAGATGGCTCAGCGGTTAAGAGCATTGCCTGCTCTTCCAAAGGTACTGAGTTCAATTCCCAGCCACCACATGGTGGCTCACAACCATCTGTCATAAGGTCTGGTGCCTTCTTCTGGTCTTCAGGCATACACACAAATAGAATATTGTATACTAAATAAATAAATAAATAAATAAATAAATAAATATTAAAAAAACACACAGTACAGGGCTGAAGTGGTATACTCACCTATAATCCAGCTCTCAGGAGGCAGAGGCAGGCAGATCTCTGTGAGTTTGAGGCCAGCCTGGTCTACATAGTTCCAGGTACAGGGAGATCTTGTCTCAAAAAGAAAAGAAAGAAATGCTGGGGGCTGATAAATTGGTTTAGTGGGTAGAGATGTTCGCTGGGAAGTCTGAAGATCTGAATTCAATCCCTAAGATGCATATGGACACAAATGTCCCAATATCTACACATGAACAGAATAATTAAGTATAATTAAAAATGTTTATGCTGATCTTTGTGGATACCCATAATCCCACAAGCAGGGTTTAGGCAGGAGGATCGATGCAACTTCCAGATAATCCCCCCCACACACTCACACATACATGCACAATTAAATAAAGAAAATCTGTGCCCTAGACCTAGGTGGTTCAAGTACCAGAGCCAAGTGAGGGAGAGAAATTACAGCAGAGTTTGTTCTTGTCATCCCTAGTCTAATGTCTTCCTCTCTCCTTCTATTTCCCAAGCCACCTAGAAAACAGAGCCTATGATGAGACAAGTATGCTCAAAACATATGAAACTCCCACCGAACTAAAACCAAAATCTAACATAAGAGTTAAAATAAAAAAAGAAAAAGAGAGCCTAGGAGCTAGAGAGATACTCTGGGGTTAGGAGAATTTGCGGTGCAAGCATAAGGACCCAAATTTGCATCCTAGCAACCATATAACAAGCCTGGTACAGTCTCTTGTATACCTGTAGTCACAGCACTGTAGGGTGGCAGAGACAGGAAGAATCATTTGGGTTGCTGGCTGCCAACCAAGCCAAAAGCACTACTAACTCCAGATTCAAAAAGATCTGTCTCAAAGGAATAAGACAGATGGCAATAACAAGACACCTGATATCCTCATTCAAACCTAGAATGCACACACAAACATACTACACCTCTCTCTATCTCTCCCCCCCCACACACACACACTTAGGGCTAGAGATAGTCTTGCTGCTCTTGCAGAGTTCAGTCCCCAGCAACCATGTCTGACACCTCACAACCAGCTGTAATTCTAGCTCTGTGTGATCAGACATCTTCTGGCTGCACAAGCCCTGCATTCTCCCACGCACACATACAGAGTTTAATCCTCGGCACCCACTTGGCGGAAGGCGAGGACCAACTCCAGCAAGGCATCCTCTGACCCCACATAAACACCATAGCATGTGTGTCTACGCCTATGCATGTACACATGCACTACAATGTGATAAACAAGTAAATAAACACCGATATCTTGTTTGGGAGGTTTAAAAGCCAAGGTATAGGAAAAAGAAGATGCAATTGGTTCAGGGAAGTTCAAGGTGACACAGTTCCCTGCTGGCCACTGCCTTATTAGTCGCCTTGAAGGGGCAGGCATGTTCACCAGCTTCCTGGGAGGTCTCTCCACAGGCTGTGTGTAAGGGGGAAACGGTGCTATGCAATACTTCATGAGAAGGAGAGAAAGCAGACGTCCTCAGCCTGACTCTCTGGCTGACATTTGTCACTAATCAAGTTTTCATCTGTGAGTATTAGGACAAGGCTTGTTTGCTGTGGCCACATGGGATGCCAGATCCTCTGTCTTGTGGTAAGGAGGGAATCTGGTGGGAAGAGACAGAAACTCTGGACATGTGGACAGTCGATGCCAGGGACACTCTGATGGCACAGACGTCCTAAACAGTTCAGTATTGTTTTTCTTATTCTTCCAGAATAAAAGATAAAACAAGGTACTCAAAGTCCTTTTCTAAGATCATATTGGCATTATTAATAATTTCCCGATTTTGTACATAACCTAGCTCTGGGAAATGTGGAAACTCAGGTCAAGAATCTGATTTTTATGGAGCAGGATTTGAATCTGGGGAATGGTACCAGGTAAGAGCTTTTGAAGAAAGCCCTCTATCTCTGTTCTCTCTCTTCTCAGCTAGCTGAATATCAGATTGACTGGTCCCTGAGAGGCAGGACACTGGAGATAGCACCCATGGGGAATCCCTGATGGAGTCTAGAGCTCCGTTTGGGCTTTATCACACCTTCCTAATTTTCCTGTCTCCTTTTAACTCTAACCCCTTCTTTTACCAAAGAGATGAGCTGCTTCTGAGGCAGCAAGATCTATGGTTAGTGAAAAAGAGTGACCCAGTGCTCTTGACCAGGAGGAGGAGGACCATCTGTCTGTCCACTGATGACCTGAGACTGTAGGGATCCTGGCACCTGCTGCTGTGTCTTTTGGTATTACAGGAAATAGGAATACAATTCCACGAAATGTAGGCTACACTCATGACATCTATGTGGTTGACATCCAATATGTGACCACATATGTTGCTCAAATGTCAGATGGGGAAAAGTTTCTGTACAGTCTTGCCAAAAGCATTTGTAGTAGAATGGAGTTGGGGTGTCAGAAGGTCGGAATGCCTTGGTATCAGCTTCTCTACAGTTGTCATACTGGCACAAGTGTTCCTTTTTGACTGTGGGTGTCTCTCCTTGGACCCTGGAGTTCTCTATATTCTGTGGAGCTGTTATGGGATGCTTAGGTAAGGTAGCTTTCTGAAAGTCTGATGGGCTGACAAGTGAATTTTGAGATTTTAATGTCTGATCGCCGGGGTTGAACATTTAACCCATACAGGTGGACATAGCCTGAGTCCCAGAGAAAGGCATGCCTAGTACAAGTAACATCCCATGTGTCGAAGAGGTCTTGGTGGGAGACAATGTTGGAAAACTGGAACCAGGCTCTGTTGGTACATTTGTGGAAGATATCAGTGAGAATCCACTGGAAGCTGAGAAGGTCAGGAGGCCACTGCTTCTGAAAGATGAAGATGTATTCAAGGTTGCCATCAACCTCTCATTATCCAGGGGGTGATGGTATGCAGCCTGGTGCCGGCTCAGTTCCTTAGCCTCCTGCTCTATGTTGATTGGCAGTCAACTGAATATTGGGACTGTGAGGTTCTACATCCACTTCAGAGCAGAGGAGAGACTGTCAAAACTGTCACAGGCATGTGCTGCAATACCACAACTAAATAAAAGCTATAAAAAGTGACTAGATCAAGTGGGGTATAGTAGCACTCAGAATCCTGAGGCAGGAAGATATGGATTCCAAGCCTAATCTAGACTACATATCAAGACGCTATCAAAACAAACAGAAGCACGCTCTCTCTCTCTCTCTCTCTCTCTCTCCCTCCCTCCCTCCCTCCCTCCCTCTCTCTCTCTCTCTCTCTCTCTCTCTTTCTCTCTCTCTCTGTGTGTGTGTGTGTGTAGTTCGGTACTAGAGTGCTTATCTAGTATGCATGAAGCCCAAAGTACAGTGCATAAGACAAACAAAAGGATGGACTAGAGGAAAGAAACAAAGAAGATCATTGTATCTTGCTAGGCACTGTGGTAGACACCTTAATTTCAGCACTGGGAAGATAGAGGCAGGAAAATTAGATGTTCATGGTCATCCTCCACTACATAGTTGAGTTTGAGGCCAGCTTTGACTACATAAAATCCTTTCTCCAAACACAAACTATAAACAAGCCTCTTCGTACGAAATACAGTGGCAAGTAGAAATACAAATGTGGTACAAAGACATACATGCAGGCAAAATACCTACACACACCAGTTGTGGTAGTGTACACATTTAATTCCAGCACGAGGGAGGCAGAACTCTGAGTTCAAGGCCAAGGCCAAGCTTGGTTCACAAAGTGAGGTCCAGGACAGCTAGGGCTGTTACACAAAGAAACCCTGTTTTGAAAAGCAAAGGGCTGGAGAGATGGCTCAGAGGTTAAGAGCACTGGCTGCTCTTCCAGAGGTCCTGAGTTCAATTCCCGGCAACCACATGGTGGCTCACAGTCATCTGTAATAAGATCTGGTGTCCTCTTCTGTTTTGCAGGCATATATGGAGGCAGAATGTTGTATATATAATAAATAAATAAATAAATCTTAGAAAGTTGGACTATTGCAGATCCAAAGACAAATTATTAAAAATAAGAGAAAAACAAACAAAACCCCTATACATATAAAAATGGAAAATTAAAAAAATAAAAATAGTGGCCTTTACACAGGAATGCGAGGAATGGTGTGTGGAGCAAGCAGATGGATTTTGTTCAAATGCTCCTTTGAAAAGTAGACAATCTTGGTCTGAAGGGATAGCTCAGATAGCTCAGTGGTTAAGCGCAATTGCTCGTCTTGCAGAGGACTCACTCACATCAAGCAGCTCAAAACCACCTGTAATTTCAGTTCCAGGGGATCTGATGTCTTCTCACATCTGACAGCACTATGTGCACATGGTGTATGTGCAAACAGATACACACACACACACACACACACACACACACAAAGATAAGATGTAATAAAGAAAATTGTATAAACTAGCTCAAAACTATTTCATATATTTTCTAGTGCTAGAGACCAGTCACAGCCTTGCCCATTCTTGGTAAATGCTCTACTTCTAAGCTATATCCTCAGTCCAACATTAACTCTCAAAAAAGCAAACACTCATGCCGTCACAATAAAGATCAAAGACTAGAATGTTGGACTAGGGATGTAGACTGGTTTTAGAATGTTTGATTAATATCCAGGAAATCCTGGATTCCATCTTCAGCGCGCGCGCGCACACACACACACACACACACACACACATAGGTTGTGACAGAACATGCCTGTAAATTTGATACTTGAGAAGTAGGAGCAGGAAAATCCAAAGTTCAAGGTCATTCCTGGCTACATAGTAAGTTCTGTAGTAGAAGGCAGCTTGTTCGTTTCCTGGCCACCCAGACTCCCAAAATAACCACACAGAAACTGTATTAATTAAATCACCACTTGGCCTATTAGCTCTAACTTCTTATTGGCTAGCTTTTACTTCTTAATTTAACCCATTTCTATTATTTTATATTCTACCACAAGGCTTGTGGCCTACTTGCAAGGTTCCAGCATCTGTCTCTGGTGAGACTCCATGGCTTCTCCCTGACTCCGCCTCCTTTCTTCCAGCATTCAGTTTAGTTCTCACCACCTAAGTCTACTCTCCCCTATCTCAGGCCTAAGACAGTTTCTTTATTAACAAATAATATTCACAGCATACAGAGGGGAATCCCACATCATATTTCCAAACTAGCCTCAGCTACACGAGACTTCATCTGCCTTATCCTAATTTGATTTTCTGTTGCTGTGATAAATACCCTGATCAAAAGCAACTTGGAGGAGGAAAGGGTTTATTTGGTTTACAGGTTACAGGGTTACAGTCCATCATTGAGGGCAGCTGAGGTAGGAACTCAGGGCAGGATAGTAAAGCAGAAAGCAAAGAAGTTGTTGTAGTTAGGGTTACTGTTGCTGTGATGAAACACCATGACTAAAAGCGATTTGGGGAGGAAAGGGCTTATTCACTCATAGTCCCATATCCATCACCAAAAACAATGAGGAACTCACAAAGAGCAGGAACCTGGAGATAGGTTCCTATCACACACACCAACAACACACAGTAAAATAGGTGTGTGTACCACAACACATCTGCTCTAAAGCAGTGTTCAATGGAAAAATAAATACAAAATGAAGCAGAAATGGAGGAAGACACCTCTAACCTTTGCAAGAGCATACACAATACTCCCTGCATAAAAGAAATAGAATGTTCCTAATCGCCCCCAGAATCCTCTGCACAGCTGTCCCCACATTGCTTCCTGTCTCTCAGCAAAGACTATCCTAATTTCTATAGTCCTCACTTCCTCATATTTTTACTTAAATTTCCCCCTTTATTTCTATCTTCTACATACAGGTATTTTACCTGCATGCATGTATGTCTGTGCACCATGCCTATAGGAGGCTAGAAGAGGGCTTTGTGTTCCCTGGGACTGGAGTTACAGTCTTGAGACATCATGTGGGTGCCAGGACTTGAACCCAGGTCCTCTGGAAGAGCAGTCAGTGCCCTTAACCACTGAGCCATCTCTCCAGCCCCTCCAGCTTCCTTATAATTTGTGTAAGTTTCGAGTTGCCCTTTGGTGTGTGCATGTGCCTTTGGAGGCCAGAGGTCAATGTCAGGTGTCTCCCTCAGTCCCTCTCCATCTTATGGTGAAGACTGCATGGCACACAAGTGAGTCACCTGCCCCTGCCTCCTGAGTGCTGTGGTGAAAGCCAGGTACCAATCTCACCTTATGTCTTGAGGCAGAGTATCTCCTTGAACATGGAACTCACCAATTCATCTAGGCTCGTTGACTGACCAATGAGCTATGGGGATGGGCCTATCTCATCTCCCACCCCTGCCCAAGTGTTGGGGTTACAGATGAGCACCTCTGTGCCTAGTTGTTACATGGTGCAGGTGATCTGAACCCAGCATTTAGGTTGAGTCATCTCCCCAGTTCCAGGCTTGTCCTTTTTTTGGTTGTCTTCAATTCCCCCTCCTCCTTCTTTTCTTTTCTTTTTTCTTTTCGGTGTGTAGCGTAGGTTGGGACAGAGACCCACTTAGCCCAGGCTGGCCTCTAGCTTACTATGTAGTCAAGCCTGGCCTTGAAGTCCTGTTCTAAGTACTGGGGTTACAGGTATACATTGTACCTGGTTACTTTCTTGTGCTTTATAGCCGTGTGTGTGTGTGTGTGTGTGTGTGTGTGTGTGTGTGTGTGTGTGTGTATGGGGGCAGGGAAGAGGACTTAGCTGGAAGCGTTTCTCATACCATGCATAAAACCCAGGGTATGGTGGTGTTTTCCTGTAATCTCAGCACTCAGGAGGTGAAACCAGGAGGCTCAGAAGCCCAAAGTCATCCTTGGTTACTGTATTAGTGAGGGTTTCTCTAGAGCAGTGGTTTCTCAACCTTCCTAATCCTGTGACCCTTTAATATAGTTCCTCATGCTGTGGTGACCTCTAACCATAAAATTGTTTTCGTTGCTGCTTCAAAACTGTAATTTTGCTACTGTTATGAGTTATAATGTAAATATTTTTGGAGACAGAGGTTTGCCAAAGGGGTCACAACCCACAGGTTAAGAAACGCTGCTCTAGGGCTGGAGAGATGGCTCAGTGGTTAAGAGCATTGCCTGCTCTTCCAAAGGTCCTGAGTTCAATTCCCGGCAACCACATGGTGGCTGACAACCATCTGTAATGAGGTCTGGTGCCCTCTTCTGGGCTGCAGACATACATACAGACAGACTATTGTATACATAATTAATAAATAAATTAATTAAAAAAAAGAAACGCTGCTCTAGAGCAATAGATCTGATAGAATGATTATATACTGGGGGTGGGGTCGGAGGGATGGTTCAGTGAGTAAGAGCACTTGATGCTCTTCCAAAGACTCCATATTTGATTCCCAGAACCCACATAGGGATTCATAACCATAACTCCAGTCCCATAGGATCTGACACATGGTACACAGATACACACACAGGCAAAACACCTATACCCATAAAATAAATAAATAAAAAATAAAAATGGGAGTGGGTATTGGATTGCCTTACGTATTATGTTGTGGGTAGATCAACAAGAGCTTGTCTTCACACTCTGAAGACTGTCGTAGCAATTCCACTCTGGTGCTGAAGAAGACTTCTGAGTTCCAGTGACAGCAGAGGGAGGCAGCAGCAGCAGAGAGAAGCAGGAACAGGATAGACAATCTTGCCAACAAGACGTGAACAGGGTAGATGAGCTCACCAGTAAAAATGCCAACAGGACAGATGAACTGGCCAGCATGATGAGAAGGCAAGTAGGCAAAAAAAAAAAAAAAAAAAAAAACCAAAACACAAAGCCTTTTCTCTGCCTCCGACCATGTTATATCTGGGCTGCTGCCGGAAGGCGCGCTCCACGTTTAAGGTGAATCTTCCTGTGTTAATTAGGCTGATCAAGAGAGTCCCTTTCAGGTGCGTCTAGAGGCCCCCTCGTGGATGCTTCTAGATCTTGTTAAGCTGATAATCAATATTAACCATCACAGCTGCATTGTGAACTTGAAGCCAGCCTGGGCTACATGACACCTGGGACACAGGAGACCCTGTCAAAAACGAAAAAAACAGCCGGGCGATGGTGGCACACGCCTTTAATCCCAGCACTCGGGAGGCAGAGGCAGGCGGATCTCTGTGAGTTCGAGGCCAGCCTGGTCTACAAGAGCTAGTTCCAGGACAGGCTCCAAAGCCACAGAGAAACCCTGTCTCGAAAAAACAAAAGCAAAAAACCAAAAAAAAAAAAAAAGAAAAAAAAACCCAAGACAACAACAACTGGGCTACATGAGACTTAGTCTCAAAAAAAGAAGGAAAGAAAGAAAAGAGGGGCTGGAGAGATGGCTCAGTGGTTAAGATTCCAGAGGACCTGGATTCAATTCCCGGCACCCACATGGCAGCTCACAACTGTCTGAAAATCCGGTTGCAGGGGATCTGACCCTTCACACCAATGCACATAAAATAAAAAGTTAAATAAACCTTTAAAGGAAAAGAAAGAATAAATTTAGGAGGGAAAGTCTTATATATTGAAGAAATTAATCCTTGTTGTAGGCCTTGCAACTTGCATCTAGATATTGCTAAGTGTATACTCAAAACACAGCTCAATGACTAATTCTACCAGTAGTGTTTCCAATTTGACAGCAAGAGGCTAACGCTTGCTCCAGCTCAAAAAATTTTGCTTTAGGTTTTTCTTTATTTTTCTACTGATATATAGCCATTATACATACTCATAGGTTTCATAAAGATATGTTTAACCAGGCATAGTGGTTCATGTCTGTAATCTCAGCACCTGGGAGACTAACACAGAAGGCTTGCCATGATTTTGAGGCTGGTCTGGACTATATAGTGAGTTCTAGATTAGCCTCACCTTCAAAGTAAGGCCTTGTCTAAAAGAAAATGAAAAGGGTGGGGAATGGCATAATTATTTTATAATTCCAATTTTAAAATTATGTTTTACAAAAAGAATAAAACCAAACAGGCCAAGATGGCTCAGTGAGTAAAGATGCTGTGCCAACCCCGATGGCCTGAGTCTAGTCCCTGGCACCCACATTTTAGAGGGAGAAACCGGGTGCTGAAAGTTTTCTTCTGACTCCCACACACGTACTCCCCACCCACAAATAAATAAATAACTATAATCTTTGACTGGGCTGGAGAGATGACTCAACTATTAAGAGCACTGACTGTTTTTACAGAAGACCCAGGTTCAGTTCCTACCACTCACATGGCAACTCATGTCTGTAACTGCAATTTCAGAGGCTCCAATAACTTCACACAGGCATACATGCAGGCAAAACACAAATGCACATGAAAAAAACTATGAGCAATATATTTTCATTCAACTATGTTTTATATTTTGATCATATTCATTCCTCTGTTTTTTCTTTCCCTTCCTCTCCCATTATTTCTCTAACTTTTCCCAGAGAGTCCTGCTTCTACTTTCATGTCATGTCGCAAATATATAAATGATTATGTATACACACACATAATGCACACAAGCATGGTGTGTGTGTGTGTGTGTGTGTGTGTTTGTGTAATATGCCAAATATGTTGGCTTACACCTGTAACCTTAGCATTCAGGAAGCTAAGTGGATCTTTGAAAGTTTCAGACCCTCTTCTTCATTAAGCAGAAAAAAAAGAAAGTTTGAGACCAGCCTGAGCTACATAGTAAGTTAAATACATAAATAAAATCTAGAATCCACATATAGGAGAAAACTCAAGAAATCTGTATGGGTCTGTTTTATTTCAGTTAAGATGACAATTTTCAGTTATATTCATTTTCCTGCAAACAGCATGTTTTCATTCTTTTTAAATGGCTGAGTGACTCTCTCTATTGTGTGCACTTGATTGCTGGAACCCAAACACAGGTGGTGGTTGTTTTTCATCCGGAGACAGAAAATGCTTTCAGGTTTCCCACCCCCAGGAACCAGGGGCCTTTTGATGCTCAGATTTTCATTTATGGAAGAGGGGGGTGCAACATTGTGATGTTCTATTTGTACATGATTAGAATGGTAAATTCTGCAAAAAGAAATACATGTTCATGCATATGTTCTATTTGCTGGTGAGTACAAAGGACAAAATGTAACGATGCAAAGTGTTAATACTGGCTAGGTCTTTCAATAAGCTTATATGTGATTATTTCTTACTGTCTCTGCAGTCCTTTTACTTATTATACTTTCATAATAGGAAATGGCAATAAATCAGTTTCATGATAGAGCAACAATAGTTAAAAGAGAGAGAGAGAGAGAGAGAGAGAGAGAGAGAGAGAAATGATAGCAGAAACACATTAATGAATATAAGCCAAAATTAGCTTCATTGAATGAAGGAGGGAAAATCTTATCGGGAAAGCAAAGAGAGATGGAGAGAGCTGGGTTTAATAATATTAGAGATTAGAAAATGTCACAGTTGCTGCTGACTGCTTTTCCAGTATCAACAATGTTATATCTGTATATCTGGAAAACATTATTCTAAGTGAAAGAAACCAGACACAAAAGGTCACATATTGCATGATTCCATTTCTATGAAATATTCAGACTCTGTAAATCCATAGAGACAGAATGCAGATTGGTGGTTGCCAGGGACTGGGGGGAGGGGGAGTGGAAGAAACTGCTTAATGGATTTTTATTTTAGAATGATGGAAATGTTTTGGGACTAGTCAGAGGTGGTAGTGACATAAATTCTGAATATACTAAAGGCGTTGAATTGTTCCCTAAAAATGGTTAATTTTATATTATATAAATTTCACTTCAATAAATTAAAAATGGTTATAAATCTTGACATGTAAGTACATAAAATATACACATATATACTTCCTATATAAACACTCTAGATACTATAGAGACAATAAGATAGATTTGAATATGGACTGAATAGTCAGTATTAGTAAGAATTATTATAACAGCACTGATAATGACATTGTAAGTCAAACAGACATACATGCAGGCAAAACATAAATGTAACACCTCCCCCTTTTCAAGACAGAGTCTCCTTACATGATCCAGGTTTATCTTGAACTCAAGCCAATCCTGCCTAAGTCTCCTGAGTACTAGGATTACAGGCTAGGTGATAGGTTATTATTATTACAGGTTGTTGTAGAATATTATTTTAAGATGTGTTACATTTGTTTAAAAAATGCAAAGATCTGTTGCATTCTTTTATGTTGCATTTATTTAACTCTGTGAAGCTGTGATTCTTTGACTATCTAAAACAACTGATTAGTCTAATAAAGAGCTGAGTGGCCAATAGAAGGCAGGGAAAAGGATAGGAGGGGCTGGCAGACAGAATAAATAGAGACAAAGAGGGATCAGGAAGTAAGAGAGGTCAAGGAGTGAGAAAAGAAGGGACCAGCTATACAGTCACACAGCACACAGACGCACAGACGCACAGACACACAGTCGCACAGTCGCACAGACGCACAGACGCACAGACGCACAGACACACAGACACACAGTCACACAGTCGCACAGTCGCACAGACGCACAGACGCACAGACGCACAGACGCACAGACACACAGTCACACAGTCGCACAGACGCACAGACGCACAGACACACAGTCGCACAGTCGCACAGACGCACAGACACACAGACACACAGTCACACAGTCACACAGACACACAGTCACACAGTCACACAGACACACAGACGCACCGACACAGACACACAGTCGCACAGACGCACAGACACACAGACACACAGTCACACAGTCACACAGTCACACAGACACACAGTCACACAGACACACAGACACACAGACGCACAGACACACAGACACACAGTCATACAGACACACAGACACACAGTCACACAGACACACAGTCACAGACACACAGACACACAGACACACAGTCACACAGACACACAGACACACAGTCACACAGACACACAGACACACAGTCACACGGACACACAGTCACACGGACACACAGACACACAGACACACAGTCACACAGACACACAGACACACAGTCACACAGACACACAGTCACACAGACACACAGTCACACAGACACACAGACACACAGTCACACAGACACACAGTCACACAGACACACAGACACACAGACACACAGCCAGTCACAGAGTAAGAGTGAAAGTGAGGTTACAGAAGTAGGAAAAGGAGAAAGGCCAGAGGCAAAGGGTATATGGGAGAATTTAAGAAAAGCTGGCAAGAGGGCTGGAGAGATGACTCAGCTGTTAAGAGCACTGGCTGTTCTTTCAGAGGTCCTGAGTTCAATTCCCACCAACTGCATGGGAGCTCACAACTATCTGTAATGAGGTCTGATGCTCTCTTCTGGACTGTATGCATACATGCAGGCAGAACCCTGTATACATAATAAATAACTTTTTTAAAAAACAAACTGGGAAGAAACATTCAAGCTAAGGCTGGGCATTCATAAATAAGAATAAGCCTCTGTGTATATTTATTTGGGAGCTGGATGGTGGGTCCCACTAAGAGCAAAGAGTAAAAAAGAGTAAAAGAACAACCAACAAAAACATGTTGTGTGTGTGTGTGTGTGTGTGTGTGTGTGTGTTTATGAGGGTACTTGTGCCACAGAGTTTGATGGAGTTGGTTTTTGCCCTCTACCATGTGGGTCCCAATGGGAAAAGCCATTAGAGTAGAGGAATTTGGGTCTCTATATGATAATATACTAGACAGTTTGAAAATGGAACCATTAAATAAGAGGATAACTAATTTAGATGGGATTTATGTCATGTGAGTTGTAAACATTGCCAGCTTTATAATTTAAGTTTTATCACTAAAAAGGTTGGTTAGTCTGAGTGCTAATATACAGACCTTAGAAAAACCTAATAAAACATATCACAGAAATATTCAAATCCACACAGAGAAATTTAATGGAAAACCAATTTCAGCATTGCATTATAAGAATAGAGAGGAACAGCCTAAGGTTTTCAAACAAACAACCTTAATATATTCAGTAACCTGACAGGAATTGCCAAATTCTAGAGGCTCTGTAAGACTTGAATGGACTCCTATGCCAACACTAGATTTAAGAAGATTCAAGGAAGTAAAAGTCTCATATGTCATGCATTCACCTTTTGTGAAACAACCGTTAAACTTGTGGTAAGTTTGTAATTGAATTATCCGTAAAGACTGGATAGAGTTCGTTAAAGCTGTTTTAGAGCCTGGTCCACAATTATAATAGAGTACCTGGTTCAGAGAAGAGACTAAGACTATTAAACAATGGAGGAAAGCTAGAGGTATGGAAGCAGATCTCTGTGAGTTCAAGACCAGCCTGGGCAGGACAGGCTTCAAAGCTACAGAGAAACCCCATCTCAAAAAACTAAAAAAACAAAAACCAAAATAAACTAATAAGTGCTTTTCATTTTATAAGATATAACTTGTCAAAAGAAAATCTCCCCAATATTACGGTTGGGAAAGTGTTTTGTTTTTGTCTTTTCAGAGAATAAAGATATCCAGCTAAGAAATCTATAGATCACTGTGCAAATGAGACATATGAAGAAAAAGGACAAATTATCCAGAAAAAAAAATGTCTCAAGAAAAAGCGTTAACTAGCATATTGGTATATAACATTTTTTTTATTTATTTATTATGTATACAATATCCTGTCTGTATGCCGGAAGGCCAGAAGAGGGCGCTAGACCTCTTTACTGGTGGTTGTGAGCCACCATGTGGTTGCTGGGAATTGAACTCAGGACCTTTCGAAGAGCAGGCAATGCTCTTAACCACTGAGTCATCTCTCCAGCCCCGGTATATAACATTTTTAACAGGATAAAAATTTGTAAATCTTCCCAAATGTTTGTTTCTGCTATTCTCTACAGACATATAATACAAATGGTCTTTCTGTAGTATCAGTCCAATTAAAGATTAAAGCTGGCTTTGGAATTGGAGTGTGGTTCTCTCCTTCTCTAAACACAAGCATGCTTATTAAAGTGAAATCCAAAATCTCTGTCTCATGTCAGAAGAGTCACCTACTATGGGACAGAAGAAAAATATATTTTTTTTTTTTTTGGTTTTTCGAGACAGGGTTTCTCTGTGGTTTTTGGAGCCTGTCCTGGAACTAGCTCTTGTAGACCAGGCTGGTCTCGAACTCACAGAGATCCGCCTGCCTCTGCCTCCCGAGTGCTGGGATTAAAGGCGTGCGCCACCACCTCCCGGCCAGAAGAAAAAATATTTAAGAACTATTTTATTACCACTAATCTCATAATCCTTTGGTTTTTTTATTGACTCTTTAACAGCTTTTCTTAAAGTATAAATTTTATAAGATTAACACATACATACATACATATATTCTAAACTTTTTTTTTTGGTTTTTCTTTTTTTTTATTTATTTCTTTTTATTATGTATACAATATTCTGTCTGTGTGTATGACTGCAGGCCAGAAGAGGGCACCAGACCACATTACAGATGGTTGTGAGCCACCATGTGGTTGCTGGGAATTGAACTCAGGACCTTTGGAAGAGCAGGCAATGCTCTTAACCTCTGAGCCATCTCTCCAGCCCCCCTTTTTTTTTGGTTTTTCAAGACAGGGTTTCTCTGTGGTTTTGGAGCCTGTCCTGGCACTAGCTCTTGTAGACCAGGCTGGTCTCGAACTCATAGAGATCCTCCTGCCTCTGCCTCCCAAGTTCTGGGATTAAAGGCGTGCGCCACCACCGCCCGGCTTATTCTAAACTTTTTGTCATGATATTAATGGTGATATAGAGTACTAACTAATTCTAGAAAATGGTTTCATCTATCTTCCTGTATATGACTTTGGGTTTAAGTTCTCTATCAGTTTTCTGCAGTGAACCATGAGCATGCCTAACAGCAAATTTGAAATCTCCAAAAGCAGATGGGGCCCCACAAAGACAATTCCTCCAGGACTATGATAACACCATTAAAACTGAAAATCACCATCTAAAGGTCACTTTTGGACTACAAACTGCTCAAAACAATTTCGAGGTGGCTAACTGAGATGATCCAATCTAACAGACTACTCTAGCCAGGACTTGAGACAAGCCCTGCGCTTTCCCATTACACAGAGACCAGGCAATAAATGATACAGCCACCTCTTCCAAGACTTGACAATTAACCCAAATGTTTATAACACCATTAAAACTGAAAATCACCATCTAAAGGTCACTTTTGGACTACAAACTGCTCAAAACAATTTCGAGGTGGCTAACTGAGATGATCCAATCTAACAGACTACTCTAGCCAGGACTTGAGACAAGCCCTGCACTTTCCCATTACACAGAGACCAGGCAATAAATGATACAGCCACCTCTTCCAAGACTTGACAATTAACCCAAATGTTTCTTTTCAGGATCCCCTAAAGAAACTGTTGCCCCCAGACAGCAGGATGTAAATTTAAAAATATGATGCCCACATTCCCAAGAGGTGGGGTGGGTGATTTTTGGTTTTTCAATGGGTTATGGATATTTGTCATTGTTTAGAGGGGTTAGTTACAAGTTGTTATTGGCAATAGTTAGGATTAGCTAAACAAAGTAATGGTTAGCTAAACAAAGGAAATTAGATTCAAGGCTCTTGTTTTGAAAAGAAAGAAGGGGGATATAGGCATGATAGGATAAAACGATAGATTATTAAATCTACTCTGAAAAGAAAAAGGGAAGATATAGATATGATAAGATAAAAAGGTAGATTAGTAAATCTACTTTTAAAAAGCAACTGTCAGTTTTAAATGTTTTACATTGGATTGGATTTTTGTATATTTTATACAAATTTTGTATATTGATACAAATTTGAGATTAATTTTGTTAGAACATACTGTACATATATTTCTATTCTTGTTCAAGGTATTGTATTTATACAACTCTTTTAACAATGTAATGCAAATTAATAGTTCTTGCAAATTATTAATATTAACTATTTAGGATAATAAGTAAATGCAGGTGAGTAGTTAATCACCTTTTATAATTGAACTTGTAGTCACATTAAGTATATTTTCAAGGTCAAACAAAGATATATTTTAGATAGATCATCTTCAAACACATCAGAGGTCAACAAAATATGGCATTAATATGTTTTAATAATATAGGCCCTTTTATTTATGACAATGAGACATGTCCGCTCCTGGCATCACCAATCTACTTTAGAGAAGATAATGGACATCAAAGAAACTCCACATGGAATTTACTTTTTTTGTGGAAAAAGTAATCCCTTGGGCAAGAAAATGTTCTTGCCTTGACTGCTGACATTATGCTGTCCTAATGGGACGAGCAGGACACAAAAGAGAGTGAATGTCAAACCTTATGAAGACAATGTAGGACACTCTTTCAAAAATCCTGCTTCATAGAAGAGTCTGTCTGTAGTGATGAGGCAAGCAGGGCTGCTTTTCATCCCACCTGGCTCCCACATGGCTAGCTTAGCCCCGGAAATAATAACACAGAAACTATATTCATTTAAACACTGCCTGGCCCATTATATCTAGCCTCTTCTTGGCTAACTCTCACATCTTGTTTTAACCCATATCTAGTAATCTGTGTAGCACCACGGGGTTGTGGATTACCGGGAAAGATTCTAACCTACATCCATCTGGGGCTGGAGCTTCATGGCTTCTGCATGACTCTGCTTTCTTCCTCCCAGAATTCTGTTCTGTCTACTCCACTCACCTAAGGGCTGGCCTATCAAAAGGCCAAGGCAGTTTCTTTATTTGACCAATGAAAGTAACAAATAGACAGATGACCCTCCTACATCATCTGTCAAATATTCTAGGCCTATAGGCTGAAGATGTATGCCCCAATGTTGTAGAGAAACTTTGGGTGACTGTCCAGGCAGCCAGCTGTTTCTATCAAGTCTCACATTTTTTTGAAAGTTGCTTACTTGCACTTCTTGCTTACTCAGTTAATATTATTTCCTTCTTGGGTCTCTGAGGGAGTTGAAGACTAGATAGTTATAATTTTCTTGTTTACTAGATGCAGAAAGCAAGTTATGTTATGATAGAAAATAAATTAGGTAGACAATTTTAGGCTCACTAAAATAGGATAGATAATGGAATATTTCCTCTGAATTTGTCAAATTCAAACGGACTAAACATTGTTTATGTGTTTATTCCCTATATATTATATATAGTTATTATACTTATTGTTTATTCCCTATATATTATATATAGTTGTTATACTTATTGTATATAGTTTTTATTATATTAGTTATAGCTTTCTTTTTATTTTAGAAAAAAGGGAAATATAGTGGTATATTATTTGTCTTTTAATAAAAAAATCTTGCTTGAAGATCAGAGGGCAAAGTAGCCATACTAGTCAGCCATACAAGCTAGAGAGTGGTGGCACACACCTTTAATTCCAGGACTCAGGTGACAGAGCTGGGTGAATCTCTGTGTGTTCAAGGCCACCCTGGGCCACACAAATCTACCTAAAAGAAACAGAACACAAACAAAGGTGATCCCAGCACTTGGGATCACATGCCTTTAATCCCCATACTAGGGAAGTGGAAACAGGAGTGATATGGCTGGGCAGAAGAGAGGAATATAAAGGGGAAGAGACAGGAACTCAGTGGAGTGTGGTGTCTGAGGTTAGAATATATTGCAAGATTACCCCTTTCTTTGTCTGAGTCTTGGTAGAGGAAAGATCTTTCTAGTGGCTTGGCTGCTTTGCTTTTCTGATCTTCAATTTGGACCCCAATATCTGTTTCTGGGTTTTTATTATTCGAATTTGGACCCCCAATATCTGTTTCTGGGTTTTTATTATTCATGCTACAGGGCCCAGTGAACGAACTCAAGTTATCAGGCTTGGTGGCAAGCTCCTTTACTGTGAGTCATCTTGCCAGCCCCCAAGAAGATTTTAAAAATATCTTCTTCCTAGAGTTGGCACTCTTAAAGTTTGTCAATCTAGTAGTATATTCCACCGTCTGCTTTCATTATGTTTGGATGATCTGGGTGACAAATAGGATAATTTCCTAAATATTTCTGCTAGAGATGTGAACATCTATAGTAAATGATGGAATTGGCCAAATTCCTATAGGGACTGAAATCAGGCTTGGCCAAGAAATATGGTATTAGGTAACGAAGTTAAACAATAAGTTCTTTGTTCTATGAAAAGAGAAGCACTTCATTTCACTACCTAGCACTCTAATAAATACGTAACAAACATGAACTTGAACTATATGAAATAATATTCGCAGCTACCTTAAAATGTTAGTTTTTCTATTCTGAAAATACCCTGAGGTGGCTAAGTGAAACTAGTGTGGTTACTTGAACTCCCGTTGAGACCTTTAGACACCATTGAAATAGCTCATTAAACCTCTCTCCCCCAACAAGAAAGAATCCTCAAAAGGTTCTTTTGCAATACCTCCATTTTATTAATTATGTTATTGCTTTTTGTGTATTTTCTGCCCTGTGCTGTCCTGGGCTCTTCTTATTCTGTTTATATTTGGGTTTTTTGCTTGTTCTCGTTAAAATTTGGACTGTTGTATTTAGTATGGTTATTTTATTCGTGCATGTGTAAGTGCAGGTGGGCATGTGCCACACATGGTATTCAGAGGACAACTTTTAGAAGTCAGTTCAGTCATTTCATCATGCTGTTGTTTTGTTTTGTTTGAAAGGCAAACATCTCTCACAAGTCAGGGTGGTCTTGAACTTGAGATATAGAAAAAGATGACCTTGTGTAACGGCGTAAACAAATGCAGACAGATTGTAAAAAAATATATATCTATAGCTTTAATGTAGAAATAGACTTACAGAACCACCGTTCCTGCGGAGACCAGGAAAGCAGAAGCAAAGGCTGGGAGCACGCTCGCCAAATTTATAGGCAGACATTAGCCCAAGGCGAACATGCCCCCCAAGGGGCGGGACTTATCCCTACATCTCCCTTTTTTGTCTAAATAAGACAGAACCAAACCAAATACAACTATATACAATAACAACAAATAATAAATATAACAAACAATATTGAGAACAAAATCTTTGCTAAACATTCTATCTCAAGGAGTCCAAATAATGTAGAGAGTAACTACAATTATAAAATCTTCAACTCCGTCAAAGATCTGAGAAGGGAATAAACACTACTCAACAAACGAGATATATCCAAAATGTGCAACAATTGACAGAGACAACTGACTACCTGGGCAATCACCCAAAGTCTCGTTTGCAATGTTGAGTCAACCAATTTTGGCTAAGGCCTAACATAACTGACATACCATTATTAAAGGCAAGGAACTTTTCAAAACTATCTTACCCTGTCTTGGCAGGATATGACAGTCCTGTTTTATCCAGTGATGCACGCTCTGTATCTCTGTCAGTGGTTGAGGTATGGGCATTTCTTTGCCCAAAGGCCAGTTCTGCCAAATAGAAAGGCTCCAGGTGCAGTGTCTTTGGTGCTCAACATTCTCTCGGGAATAGAGCAGTGTTGCCAGGAGCAATTGTGTCTCACTATCACGAAACTCTGAGTTAGATTAAAGGCCATTTTCTACAGCTCTTTGAAGAGGTCGAAGATTATCTATCTATACTGAGTATAATCTCTATATATCTAAAGAACCTGATTAGTCTAATTATAAATGACAAACATAGATGACTATTTATCTATATAATTCTCAATATCTATCTAACTTAAAGACTAAGACAATAAACAACTGTGTAACAAATGAGGATAATGACCTCCAAATATAAACACTGTACAAATATACATTGCAATATGGTAAATATATATCAATACACAAACATTATATAAGTATCTTAATCAGAGGTAGAAATGTACACTGCAATATGGTAAATATATACAATATATATTTATCAATACAATATATGTCAATACATAAAAAATGTTTTAAACAGAAATAGAAACATGCATGCATACAATAGTCAATATAATTTAACTTTGTATCAATATACAAGAATCGATATCAATATATTTGTCTAAAAGCAGTAACTCACAATTATAAATCTATTATCCCATCATTCCCTCTTTTTTTTTCAAAATGATCCCTGAGCTTATAAAATTCCTCCCCCAAGCTCCCAACCCCTAAATGATGTCCCTAAACCCAGGGGTAAATTTTACTGGGAGAGGGGACGTCATCCTCTAGAATTACTTCCAGCTGTCATGGGGGCGATGTTCTTTCTGGGGGATCCTGTGAAAGTAAAATGAAGGTTAAATTTCAAGATTAATGTCTTTTAAAATTGCAAATAGTCTCTGAGTATTTTGTGGAGGTCTGGCCAGAATGTTGTATAAGATGTGCACCATTTCAGCTAACCAAGTTGGGATCGTCTTGTGCAGCTGGTATTCAAAACAGGTCTTGTAGTAGCGCTATCAGTATCATGACGTCATATCAACCAGGTAGAGCTGTTGTTGTGGGGCCCCATCTTCTTCCTGGAAACTTCAAATGTCACTTCAGGAAAAATTCGTTTTTCATTGTGAAAAACTTAAACATTAATCATATAGACATATATAAACATACACATATATATTCAATGAAAGGCATGATAGATCTATTCAATGAAAATTATGATAGATATGAAGAAAAGCAAACATGTTTTCTAAACTCATATTTCTTTCTGTCCCATATCATGGCTCTTGACATGAGACAGAAACTCCAGAAACTCTGGGTTTTTCTCTTACTAACAGGCTTGGAATTGGAGAGGGACTGAGCCAGAGTCCAACTTCAAAACCAGCTCTATATATTTATAAAGAAATGTTTAATAAGACATATATATAAAAATTAATACTTACAAAATATGTCCATCCATCAGTAATTAAATATTCAGGGTCCCTCGATTTCTTTGAAGATGAGTATTTTCCTGTGGAGATAAGAAAAGAACCCTGCCTCCAACCTATCTGTATTTCTTACCATCAGTATGCTCGCCATCCTTATGAAAGAATTGTTATTTATCTTTTCCAAGTGGCTTCTCTTCTTCAAACCGAACCTTCATAAATTTTGACGGTATCCACAATTTTTCCTCACCTGTGGAGATAAGAGCAAAACCCCTTCCCCAACGCAGCACATCTCCTGGCTTCCATTGTGAGGTCAGCACATCCTTGAAATAAACTGGTTGATTTAGTTCAGGAGACTTTTCCATTATCCAATGTCTTTCTGCAGCCGTTGTTCCCTTCTCATTAGCGTTGAGAAAATTCAAGGTTAACAAAGCATTATGTAACCTATTTCTGGGGGTGTTTTCCACCCCTTTCTGTTTGTTCAACATATCCTTTATAGTTCGATTTGATCTTTCTATAACTGCTTGACCTGTAGGATTGTATGGTATACCTGTAACATGCTTGATATTGTAATAATCAAAAAACCGTTTCATTTTCCTAGAGACATAAGCAGGACCATTATCCATCTTTATTTGTATAGGTATACCCATGATAGCCATGACTTCTAATAAATGAGTGATTACTGAATCAGCTTTTTCTGAACTTAAAGCAGTTGCCCACGGAAAGCCTGAATAAGTGTCAATGGTGTGATGAACACATTTTAATTTGCCAAATTCTGCAAAGTGGAACACATCCATCTGCCAGATTTCATTCCTTTGGGTGCCCTTTGGATTAGCCCCTGCAGGCAGTGGCGTTTGGTTATAGAAAGAGCAAGTAGGGCATTTCTTTACAATCTCCTTAGCTTGTTGCCACGTAATTGAAAATTCTTTCCTCAAACCTTTGCTATTAGCATGATGTTTTTTTATGAAATTCAGAGGCTTGTAGCACACTGCCAATCAATAATTGATCAATTTCTGCATTACCTTGTGCTAGAGGACCTAGCAGACCCGTATGGGATCAGATGTGTGTTATGTACAAAGGGCAAAGCCTGTTCCTGATCAAATCTTGAACCTGGAGAAACAATGAGGATAGTTCTGTATCATCAGGTATAAATTCAGCAGTTTCAATATGTAAAATAACTCTTTCTGCGTATTGTGAATCTGTAACTATATTAATAGGTTTTTTAAAATCCCTTAGCACCATAAGAATGGCATATAATTCCGCCTTCTGGCCAGAATTATACCGACTTTGTTCCACCTTACCCAAGTCTTCTGATTTGTAACCTGCCTTCCCTTATTTATTGGCATCAGTATAGAATGTACGGGCTCCAGTTATTGGAGCATCATGGACAATTCGAGGAAGAATCCAAGAAGTTCTCTTTATGAAGTTAAGCCTCTTGCTTTTTGGATAGTTGTTATTAATGTCTCCCAAAAAATTAGCACAAGCTCTTTGCCATGGTTCATTATCTTCCCATAATTTCTTTAGTTCATCAGCAGTGAAAGGCACTATAATTTCTGCTGGGTCTATGCCTGCTAGTTGACAAAGTCTCAGCTTGCCTTTTATAATTAACTCAGAGACTTTTTCCACGTAAGTTTTCAGTTTCTTACTTGGTTTGTGGTAAAAAGATCCATTCCAAAATAATATCATCTCTCTGCATTAAAATGCCTGTAGGAGAAATTTTTGATGGTAGTATGACAAGAATACAATCGAGCTCTGGATTCACCCTGTCCACATGTGCCTGTTGTAATTTTTTTCTCAATCATTGTCAGTTCCTTTTCTGCTTCAGTTGTTAATTCTCTGGGACTGTTTAAATCTTTATCACCATCCAAGGTTTTGTTCAAATGAATTATTAGATCAGGTGTTATTCCAATAGCTGGTCGTAGACTGGAAATGTCTCCTAACCGTCTTTGAAAGTCATTAAGAGTCCATAGGCGATCTCTCCTAATTTGTGCTTTTGTGTCTTAATTTTTTGCAAACCTATTTTATAACCTAAATAATTAACAGAATCTCCCTTCTGAATCTTTTTTTTTTTTTTTGGTTTTTCGAGACAGGGTTTCTCTGTGGCTTTGGAGCCTGTCCTGGAACTAGCTCTGTAGACCAGGCTGGTCTCGAACTCACAGAGATCCGCCTGCCTCTGCCTCCCGAGTGCTGGGATTAAAGGCGTGCGCCACCAACGCCCGGCCCTTCTGAATCTTTTCAGGAGTGATTTGCAATCCCCATTTAGGTAAAAGTATCTTTATTTCTTCAAACAGTCTGTTCAAGGTATCCATGTTTGAATCGGATAACAAAATGTCGTCCACGTAATGGTATACTATAGATTTGGGAAATTTCTTGCGTATTATTTGCAATGGTTGGTTCACAAAATATTGGCACAGGGAGGGGCTATTTAACATATCCTGGGGGAGGACAGTCCAGTGGTACCTACTCAAAGGTTGAGAATTGTTATAAATAGGCACTGTGAAGGCAAATTTTTCTCTATCTTCTTTTTGCAAAGGTATAGTGAAAAAACAATCCTTTAAATCAATAAGTACGAGAGGCCATCCTTTTGGTAATAAAGAGGGCAAAGGAATTCCAGATCGCAGAGTGCCCATAGGTCGAATAACCTTGTTGATGGCCCTGAGATCTGTCACCATTCTCCATTTACCTGATTTTTTCTTAACCACAAATATAGGAGAATTCCAAGGGCTGGTAGATTCTTCTATATGTCCAACATCTAATTGTTCTTGTACCAGCTGTTCTAAAGCCTGTAACTTTTCCTCAGCTAAAGGCCATTGCTTTGTCCATATTGGTTTCTCAGTCAACCATTTTAGAGGCAAGGCTGTTGGTATTTCTGAAGGGACATCAATTGCTTGTTCTTGTACAGCCCGAATGGCTGGTTTTCTCCGTTTGTAATATCTTTTAATATTATTCTCAGAAATATAGGCTCTAGAAGTAGCAGGAATGTTAATTTCGGTATTCCATTGTTGTAATAGGTCACGACCCCATAAATTCATTGCGATATTGGCTACATATGCCCTTAATTTTCCTATTTGTCCCTCTGACCCTATACATTCAACCCATCTCGTGCTCTGCCTTACTCGAGATAGGGTTCCAATTCCCAGGAGCTAAATATTTACATTCTGAAGAGGCCAATAGGGATGCCAAGATTCTGGGGTAATGATACTTACATCAGTACCTGTGTCCAGCAGGCCAGTAATAAAAATGCCATTTACACACACTCTCAGTTTCGGTCTTTGATCATTTATAGAAGTTTGCCAAAACACACGTAACTTATCTTTCTGATCATTATTGCTTGTAACGGTAGGCATGGGGCTTCCTAATTGTCCTGATGAGGCACGTTCTCTGCAGAAACTGGAAATGACTGAACCATGTTTGCCATGGGGGCCTGTGAGCCCCCCCCCCACTGTTTCGGGTTGCCTTGTCTATCTCTTGTAGACCTGCATTCATTCGTCCAATGTCTGCCTTTTCCACATCTTCTACATAAACCTGAAGACTGAGTCCTCCTATTTCTGTTATTTCTGGAAGATGCATTATTATTATTATTTCTGAAAGATGCATTATTATTATTATTATTATTTCTGAAAATCCGTTGTCTACAATTCCTTTTCATATGACCCATTTTTCCACAATTAAAATATTTGGTATTCTGGTGTCTCCTTTTACCATTGGAAATTGCTTCTTCTACCCATGCTTCAGTGCCATAATCAAATGTATCAACATTGAGTGTATGCAAGACCCATTCATCCAAGGGCACTGATCTGAGCTTTAAAGGGCCCAAAATCCTTTTGCATTCCACATTTGCATTTTCATAAGCCAAAGACTCAATCATTATACATCTTGCTTCTGGGTCAGATATCCCTATTTGTAGAGCCTTAGTTAATCTTTGTAAAAAGTCACTAAAGGGTTCTCTCTGACCCTGTTTATCTCTGACAAATGATTCCATTCTCTGTCCTGGGTCTTGTACCCTGTCCCAAGCCCTTAAGGCTGCTGTAGTGCACATGGAGAGTGTGTTTTCATCCAAATTAGCTTGTTCCTGAGGGTCGGAAAAGAGCCCTTCACCTAGAATTTTATCTAGGGAAATACCAATTCCTTTTGCTTTTTCCTGCTGTTCTAAAAGTCTAGCCTCTTGCCTGAATAAGCATTTCCATTTCAATTGTGGTCCACTCTCAAGTACCACAGAGCTCAGCTGGAGCCAGTCCGAGGGGGTTGCTCTGCTTGTTGTGGCCCAAGATCTTAGCATCTCTTTTACAAAAGAGGTTTGCATCCCAAAAGTCATGACAGCCTGTTTTATTTCCTTGAGATCATTCATACGGACAGGCTCCCATGTATCCTCCTTGATGACCCTAGGGTTTCTGGAACCAATCACCTTCTCTGTTGTTATTACTGGAAAGGCAGGTAGAGCTGTAGGTAGAGCTTTGTGGAAATTGTCCCGGAGAGATTTACCCATAGGTGTAGTTAAAATTTGCCTTTCTACCCTTTGCTCTTCTTCATCAGAAATTAGAAATTCCTCAATCTTTTCAATTCTATTCGCCATTGCCTTCTGCAATGTCTGAATCTCCTGTCCAGAATTATGTTCCAAAGCCTTCATTGAGGATTCTAAAGTATGAAGTTTGTCCGTTAGAGATAACATCTCATCTTTGGACATAATTTTTATGGCATAAACCGTTCCTTCTTGTATTGACAATCTTTCCGTCAATCTGTCATAAGCTTTAGACAAAATCCGATTGTCACATTCAGCAGTTTTGATTCTCTCAGTTAATGTTTCACTTCCTACAGAAAGGGACTGAATCTTATGGTCCAAATCAGCTGTTCCCTCTTCCATAGTAATGAATTTTTCCTTAATATCAGCCACTAATGTTTCAGTTCCTACAGAAAGGGACTGAAGCTTACGATCCAGATCAGCTGTTCCCTCTTCCATAGTAATGAATTTCTCCTTAATATCAGCCACTAATATTTCAGTTCCTACAGAAAGGGACTGAAGCTTACGATCCAGATCAGCTGTTCCCTCTTCCATAGTAATGAATTTCTCCTTAACATCAGCCTGGAGAACTTCAAACTGATTCTCAATTGTTTTTAAGCGTTCAATCTCTGCCTTAAGAATCCTGGATTTGTCTCGTAAAGACTTTATCATATTTCTATTATCAAACCATTTAGTGACAATGAAAACTACGAATGCCAGAAGGATCCATAGATGTGGGGTGATAGACACCTCTTGTAAAATCTCCCACATGGTACAATTAAAAAAACTGTTAAATTCTTGAATACTAACGTGTTCAGACATTTTATTTATAAAAGAAAAATTTTTTAACTGCAATGATTGGTTCCTGCCAGTGGTGGTCTCTGTGTTTTTGGAGCCTGTCCTAGAACTAGCTCTTGTAGACCAGGCTGGCCTTGAACTCACAGAGATCCGCCTGTCTCTGCTTCCCGAGTGCTGGGATTAAAGGCGTGCACCACTACCGCCTGGTTGGTCTCTAACTCACAGAGATCCGCCTGCCTCTGCCTCCCAAGTGCTGGGATTAAAGGCGTGGGCTACCACTGCCTGGCCAGCCTCAAAAGGCCTCAAACTCACAGAGATCCACCTGACATTGCCTCCCAAGTGCTGGTATCAAATGTGTGTGCCACCACCACCCGGGCAAGTCACTTTGTATCAGACCAAATCTGCCACTGTGGTGGCTTTTGTTGCAAAACCGCAGGTATTTGAGTTTCTGCTAATTCACGCAGTGGGGTTCTGCTCCAAACTTAGCCAAGGCAGGCAGGGAGGGGTTAATTGCTCTGGCGAGCAGGCGGGGCAGAGTGGGCCTGTGTGGCCGAGTGTGTCTCGGACTCCGCACTGGGGCCCAAGTCACCAACTAAAAAACAGCACCCAGGAGGGTGCTGTGTTAGCTAGCGGGCTACCCGCTTGAGTCGGGGGCAAAATAGCCCACGTTGGACGCCAAAATGTAACATCGTAAACAAATGCAAACAGATTGTAAAAATATATATATCTATAGCTTTAATGTAGAAATAGGCTTACAGAACCACCGTTCCTGGGGAGACCAGGAAAGCAGAAGGGACGACTGGGAGCATGCTCGCCAAATTTATAGGCAGACATTAGCCCGAGGCGAACATGCTCCCCAAGGGGCGGGACTTATCCCTACAACCTTGAACTCCTGATCTTCCTGACTCTACTGCCCCCCAACCCCCAGTGCTAAGATTACAGATAGGCACCATTATGCCTGGAGTGGGGACTCCTAATTCTCAATCAAGACATAACCAGTGCCCACTAATGAGAGGTGCTCAGTGAATGTTCAATTGAATGAAAATTCAGTGCTGCTACCAACTCTGTCCTAGACCTATGACTGCCTGAGATACATCACTGCCAGAAAGAATCCAAGAAGTCACAAGAAAAGGTTATCCTTAGGGAACTGATGTCTGGCCTTCATCTGAACAGATTTAGAAAACACAATATCAGTGAATTGTACTTACCCAAGGATCAATCTCTCTCTCTCTCTCTCTCTCTCTCTCTCTTTCTCTCTTTCTCTTCCTTCCATCCCTGCCTCATATGTGTGAGGGGTGTATACAAGTATACATACATGTATATATGTGTTTATAGACCAGAGGGCAACCTTGGGGTGGCATTCCTCCTCAGGCACCACCATCTTGTATTTTGAGTCAGGGTCTCTCATTAGAAGCTGGGAGTCCACTGATAAGGCTAAGGCTAGACTGGGCTGCCTGGCCAGCAAGCTCCAAGGATTCGCCAGTCTCTTTGTCCTATCACTGGGTTTGCAGATGTGCTGTAAAGCCTGGCTTTATTTATTTAGATTTAAATTTACATGTGTGAGTGTTTTACCCTCATGTATGTATGTGTACCATATGAGTGCCTGTTGTCTTTGAAGATCAAAAGAGAGTATCAGATCTCCTGGAACTGGAGTTATGAATGGTTGTGAGCTGGCAACCCAACCCAAGTCCTCTGCAACAGAAGGACATGGAGAATAGAGAAAGAAGCCTGGCTGTTCATGTGGACGCTGGGGATCAAACTCAGGTCCTTGTGCTTGTGTGTTTGTGTTTGCACAGCAAGCACTTTCTCAACTGAGCTATATCTCTTCAGTTCCTCCTCCCTCCTTCTCTTCCTCCTCTTCCTCTTCCTCCTCCTTTTTTGAGACAGGGTCTTACTGTGAAGACCAGACTGCCCTCAATCTTAGAGCAATGCTCTTACTTCTGCATCCAGAGTGCTAGGACTAAAAGTATGAATCATCATCATACCTGGGTACAAGGGATCCCATGGGACAAGTCTATATTCTGTTAATTATATTTTAAATAAATGCTGATTGGCTGGTAGCCAGGCAGGAAGTATAGGTAGAAAACCAGACAGGAAATAGAGGCGGGGCAATGGGACAGGAGTATTCTGGGAAGGAGGAAGCCCATTCTGCCTGCCCGAGTCCTTCCCAGATCACCGAAGAAGCAGGATGTGACCTGACCCGCTGAAAAAGGTACTGAACCATGTGGCTAACATAGATAAGAATAATGGGTTAATATAAGATATAAGGGTTAACAAGAAGCCTGAGATAATGGGCCAATCAGTTTATAAATTATGTATACCTCTGTGTAATTTCTTTGGGGGTTATTGGCTGTGGGAACTGGACAGGACAGAAACCCTAATAAGCAGGCCCTCGTGTACACCCCCCTCTTCTTTCCACAGCAAATATGAGCACTTTCTCTGCGCTTGGCATTTGTGTACACTGAGGGCATGTGCATCCCATGGCCCATCCTTGTCCTCACTACCACAGGAAGTCCAGAATTCATAACAGGAGCACTTGTGACACTCTGCCTGGGGCTGGTGCTTCCTGGAAGGGAAATCCAAGTTACTCCTTTTCTCTAGGCACATACACATTACCCAAGTTCTCATGTCAGACATAAAAAGTGAAAAAAAAAAGAAAGAAAAAACCCCACAGTTTCTTATTAGCCACAGAACAGAACTATATCAGCCTACACAGCTAGCCTGATGCAATTTGATGAGAAGTTCAAAAGGAGGTAGGTAGGGTGGTGCACGGCTTTAACACCAGCTTATGGAAGGCCGAGACAAGTTGATCTCTACAAGTTTGAGGCCACCCTGATCTACATATCTAGTTCCAGGACAGACAGCCAGGACTGCATAGTGAAATTCTGTCTTTAAAAAAAGAAAAGACAAATCCAAATGATAAGTGTACTTTTTACGTTTGTTAGTATGACCCGTGGAGGTCAAAAGAGGGTGTCTAATGCCCTGGAGCTGCACTCACAGGTAACAGCGAGCTACAGTGGTTGGGTAGGGGAGTTTCTAGAAACCTAACCAGTCCTCTATAAGAGCAGCAAGCGCTCTTAACTACTGAGCCTCTCTCCAGCTCCAACCCCCAAAGAAAAACAAAACAAAGTCTTCAAAGAAATGGAGCCACAGAAAGGTCATAGCTGCAGTCCTCAGTAAGCCTAGAGAGACCCTGTGATTCAGAGGAGCCATTGGCTCCTGTGGCCTTGGCCCTATTGTCAAGCAAATTTACAGACTTGGTGCTTAAAAAGAAATACCTCCTGTTTAGTGGAAGGTGAAAACAATGTAGACAATGTGGGTGGAGGAGTACCCCTTAAAGCTGGGTGTGGTGGCACACACCTTTTATTTCACTAGCACTTGGTAGGCAAAGGTAGGCAGATCCCTGTGAGTTTGAGGCCTGTGTGGTCTGCAATGGGAGTTCCAAGACAGAGCTACGTAGAGAAAATCTGTCTCAAAACAAACAAACGATTTAGAAATAAAGACTTGAAGCAATATTTTCGGCCTGTAATTTGAGCTTTCAGTAGACTAGATTAGCTTGCAGTCCAAAGCCAGCCTTAGCCACATAAGTGAAAAAAAAAAGAGGCCATGAATTTGAAGGAGAGTGAATGACAAGGACTATATGGGAGGGTTTGGAAGGAGGAAAGACAAGGGAGAAATGTAATTAAATTATAATCTCAATGGGATGGAAAGATGGCTCAGCAGTTCAGAGCAGTGGTTGCTCTTCCAGAGGATCAGGGTTCAATTCCCAGCACCCCCATGCCACATCACAACCATCTGTTACTCCAATCCCAAAGGATCTGACACCCACACAGAGACAAATATACAGGCAAAACACCACTGCACATGAAATAAAAAAATCATAATCTCAAAAATAAAAAAGGAGGAGCTGGGTGGCGAACACTTTTAATCCCAGCATTTAGAAGGCAGAAGCAGGTGGATGGATGTCTGTGAGTTTGAGGTCAGCTTAGTCTACAGAGTAAGTTCCAGGACAGCTAGGGCAACATAGAGAAACCTAGTCTCATAAAAAAAACAACAAACAAACAAAAAATCAAGTGGGAGGTGAACCTGACAGAAGCTATCTTTCTCTGAAGCTTTAAAGGTTGCATATTTATTTCTGCTATGATATATATATATATATATATATATATATGTATATATACATATACATATATATATATATATATATATTGCCCAGGTCTCAAGAAGTGACTTTATAATATAAATTTTGCTACAGGGTAATTCTTTTTTCAGTGTGTGTGTTTGGGGTTTTCTCTCTCTCTCTCTGTATGTGTTTGAAACAGGGTCTTACTGTTGTAGCCCTAGTTGCCCTGGTATTTGCTATGTAGCTAGTGATTAGATCAGGCTAGCCTTTAATACACCACCATGCCTGGCCTGGAAGTAACTAGTTAGCCAAGGGTGAGCCTGAATCTGATTCTCCTATCTTTGCCTCCTAGATGCTGGGATTACAGGCATTTGTCACCATGCCTAGTTGACACACTCAATACCTAAAATAAGAAATAAAAATACTATTAAATCTCACCACTCAGGAAAAAATATTAACATATCAAGGAGTAACTTTCTTTTCTTTTTTTCTGTTTGTGTTTTTTGTTTTTTGAGACAGGGTCTCTCTATGTAGTCCTGTCTGTCCTGAAGCTCACTATGTATACCAGGCTGGCCTAGAACTCACAGAGATCTGCCTACTCCTCCTGGCTCTCTGATGCTGGGATTAAAGTTGTGTATCACCACGTCAGGCTTATTTTTTGTTTGTTTATTTATTTATTTGGTTTTTCAAGACAAGGTTTTGTAATAGCTCTGTGTAATAGCTCTGGCTGTACTGGAACTTGCTCTGTAACCTGGCTGACCTTGAACTCACAGAAACTGCCTTTGCCTCTCAAAGGTGCGTCCAATCATTGCCCGGCTATTTCTTTTGCTTCTCAAGAACTATGCAGTCCTGGCTGGCCTGTAACTCACTATGTAGCCCAGACTAGTCTCAAACTCACAGAGACGCACCTGCCTCAGTTTCCTGAGTGCTGGTACTAAAGGAGTGCGCCACCGTGCCAGGCTGTGTATTTTTCTGACATCTGTTATAAATTAAAATGCTGTTATGTATTAATGAGATCTTTTTTCCTAAGTCAAAACATGTTCGTAATTTTAGTAGCTACTGGTTATTCTATTATACTATATTTTAATTATTATACTATAACTTATCTACAGTGCATTTTGTCACTCAAAGCTATGGAGAACTGCACTACTAATCTATTCGAAGTCTTGCTCAGACAGTTTCCCTTATAGAAGATGAGAGATGGTATATAGAGTCTTGCTGTCAGTTCTTGTCATTCACCATCTGTGTCTTGAACAATGCTTTTGTTTTGAAATCTAAAACGTGGACTAAAGTATCTGAATAATGGTACTTTTCCCAAATTAAAAATAATAATTAACAGCCGGGCGATGGCGGCGCACGTCTTTAATCCCCAGCACTCGGGAGGCAGAGGTAGGCAGATCTCTGTGAGTTCGAGACCAGCCTGGTCTACAGAGCTAGTTCCAGGACAGGCTCCAAAACCACAGAGAAACCCTGTCTCGAAAAACCATAATAATAATAATAATAATAATAATAATAATTAACATTAAGAATTTTCTTAATCGGACTGAGTTGTACTGTCGTTCAGAGGTTGGTTAAGTGCTGGTGTTGTATGCATGAGACCCTTGGTTTGATCACAAGTACCATAAAACAAACAAATAAAAAAAGAAAAAACAATGGAAACCCCTAAACAAATATCAATAACAAATCCAACACTGCTTTGTCCTAAGAACTTGCTAAATTGAAGTTTCCTAAATTATTAAATTTTGGCTCCTGCTATCATTGCTTTGTGTTCAATTGTAGGAAAGTATATTTGCACAGATTTTTATAAAGAATTATTTTTAAAAGCGTTTGGATTTCACGATGGTCTGTGACTTCTAGATGCTAGGCTACTGAAGATCTGGTTCCATCAGATAAGAACGGAGACTATTTCTGTGGGAGGACCTTCTCCATCATGTCAAGGAAAATGAGGGTTTCAGTAAACCATTTTTCAAACTGACATTTTTAACTAGTAAAACGTATGGTGGAGAAGGCAAGAAACATTCAACACGAATTAATCCTGGACTCAGTGTGGAGAACTGTGCTGGAAGTCAGAGCAGTTCAGCCAAGGTGAACAGGCCTCCAGCCCAAAGGAACTCTGGACAGTTAACCCATTGTGAGAACTCTGGTAGAGAAACTGTACTTTGGGCAAGTGTCCAATGTCTCAAATTCTGAGATTACACGTCCTAGCTCGAAAACCGCCTAATTAGAGTCCTTTATTCACAAATCATTTCTAAAGAAGAGCAATAAAAGTAGAAACACAAAAAAATGTCTCTGGTTCTATTCTTTCTCAAACTCTGGAGTATTTTAAAACTTTTCTTGTAGGTTAATAGTGACTACCTTCCGGTACCGCGACATTGTCCCTCAGAGACTACAAGCCCCAGTAGGCTGTACACGCGGAGCAGCGGGTACTTTTCCCCAGGACGCCCCTATCCAGATCCCTGGCTGAACGCTGTTGCCACATAGCCTTCTGGAACTTGTAGTCTACTCCCTTTTCCTGTCCGCGCAGACTCCAGCGGCCTCTGTCTGCCCTTCGGCCCTAACCGAAGCCCAGCCCAGAATTCGATGCTCCCCACCCCCATCAAGCTGCCTTCTCTCTGGAGCCAACCTCCTCCGGTCACGTGGAGAACTCTCACTATGCGATTGGCTGGGGTGTAAAGGGGGCGGGGCCGAAGCCCCTGCGAAGTTCCGTGCCCCTGGTCCAGCCGCTTGTTTGGCTGCTGCCATCACCTCATGGCGACTCCGGTTGAGGAGGCAGCGCGGGGAAGAGATGGCGGTACTGAGGAGGCTGTTGAGGGCGAACGGGAAGAACGGCCACGCAGTCCCAGGCAGAAGGTCAGTGAAGGGGATGCCTTAGTTGGGGTTGGGTCGCGGGAATGATTGGGTTAGCTTTTTCGGGGTTTACCTCTTCACTTACCCCCCTTTACCTTTAGCCGCGGGACGAACATCCGGCCCCTTTCCCTCAGAGGGGTGACGATAGTTGGGAGCAGGTGCGGGTGTGAGACTAAAATGGATCGGGTGGGAAAGGACTACAGTTGGGAGTTGGGGGCACTCGGCGATAGGAGATTGAGAGAGGGCAGGATAGACCCGGGGCAGGGAGGGCTTAAGGGGTGCTAGGCTGGGGCGCTTCAGGTATGACAGCCACGTGCGGCCGGTGCTGCCCCGGGGCGTCAGGTGTTCTCTCAGCCCGTGTGGTCACTGCGCTGGGACTCCCCTGCCCGTGGAGGCGGTGGGGTGGGGTGGGGGAGGCTCCTCGGGGTCCAGGATTGCCCTCTCGGCCACCAGCAGGTGCTTAGGGCCCGCTGCGGGGTGCTCCCCGGCCTCGGAGCTGAGGCTGTTGCGCAGTAAGATAACAGCGCGGGAGCTGGGGCTGCGCTTCGCCCCTTCCCCCCACCCCCCCCCAGCTTTCCTCCCCCCCCCCCCCCCCCCCCCCCCCCCCCCCCCGCCAGTGCGCGGGCGGCTACGCAGGGGACGCTGCGGGGCTCCAAAGACCCACAGCCGGGGCTTGGTCTCTGGGCATCACCGACTTGCCTTGCGTGTGAGGCTGAGGATGAGAAGGTGATGCTGGGGAAAGAGCATCATCGTCTGGTAGCAGTCTCCTCATTCTTGCTACTACCCTCTCTTTCTTTTCTCTCTTTTTAATTTGCTAAGTGGAAACTTGAGTGCCTCCTGGGCTTGGGTTTTGGTCTTTTCTTAATCTAGGAGAAGAGCTGGACCGTTTGTTCCCCCTTGCCTTACTTGACTCGTGTCAAGGAGTTTTCAGCGTCTCCCTGGATACAGGAAAATTGAGATCTCTTTCAGAATGGGAGAATTCCACTTGTTCTGGAGCTCAGTGGGTGGAGTTTTGACAACGATTGCACAACGAATAGGGTACAGGGCTTTCGGGACCCAGGAACTGAGAACTGGGGTGTATGGTACTGGAAAGGTGGAAATCCCATCCTTTTTCCTTGCAGGAGAACACACCGAAACCGCTCAACTTGTTGGACACCCTGCTTGACCACTGAGGGCTATTTAATATTACTTAATTATGTATTTGACTAATCTTAAAAGCCACTCCTGTATGAAGTTACGAAATAATATTTTTCTAATGCGATTCATGAACTTCAAAAGGGAGAACAAAGGTCTGGTTTACATTTGAGCAATGTCAAGAATTGGCTTTTTGGGGCATGTTCTTTTCTCCCTCAATTTTTTTTTTTTTTTTTTTTGGTTTTTCGAGACAGGGTTTCTTTGTGGTTTTGGAGCCTGTCCTGGAACTAGCTCTTGTAGACCAGGCTGGTCTCGAACTCACAGAGATCCGCCTGCCTCTGCCTCCCGAGTGCTGGGATTAAAGGCATGCGCCACCACCGCCCGGCTACTTTTTTTGGTTTTTAAGATGGATTCTCGCCCTGTAGCAGGCTGATCCCAATTGACTATGTACACCAGGCTTGCCTTGGACTTGAGACAATCCTCTTCTCTTGCCTCGGTTTCCTGAGTGCTGAGATTACAGCTGTGAGCCACCACTCTGGCCTTTGGTGGTTTTCCCTCTAAGTTCAAGTATTTTCATGTTATTCTGTCTCTCATAAAAATAGGATCTGCTGCTTGAAGGACTGGAAAAGAAGCTGTGGCCCAGCATTTCTTTTGGGATTCAACACTGTCACTTTGGACATTTATTCCCTGAGGGTGGGGAGCCAATCTCAAGTGTTTGATTTCATAGGTTCCCCAGGGGAGAGCTCTGATAAAAAGCCACTGCAATTGAGGACATAAGTTCCCTTTTATGCCACTGGAATAAGGACAAAAAGTCATTGAATTAGGAAGTAAGGTTTAATCAACTAGTATGTTCAACTATGAGGATAAGAGGTAATGACTCTTTGAATTCAGAACTCTGGTTAATAGCTAGTATATGAATGGTCTTATATGTCTATTGTCTTATTTTTACTTTGTATTACTTTGTATTACTTTGCTCATGCTTTTCTGGGAATCTTTCTTTTGGTTTCTATCTGACTATAAAATAGAATAGAAATTAACATTATTTTTGAATTTTCAGTTCAAAATTGAATGAACATCTTGTGTCTGTAAAATTAATTTTTAGTTGCTCACTTATGATCTTCGATTTATTGATTCTAGGTTAGTAACCTGAGAAAAACTCCTTTTTTCTAACTTACCCTCTATACTTTCGTTTTTCAGGAATCAGAAATAATATTACACAAATTCAGTTGTTTTTAAAATACTGGAGGAATTGAAAAACATGACTTGTTATCATTTGGTTATATTATAGGACCTGAAGTGAAGAAAACTGGAGATGGGCTCTGTTGGTTCCTGGTTCAAATCATCTGCCTAGTCACTGATTTTTCTGAGGCAGTGGCTGACCTCCCAAGTACTATACAAGTGGCATTACTACACCCACTTTTTAAAAAGAGACAGAATCTTGCTGTGTTCATCTGGGTGGCCTTGAACTCTTGGGCTCACGTGCCTAGTCACTCTTAACCTTCTCAGTTAATTATAGCATGGTTTCATAACTATATTCATTTGAATGGGCTCTTGGGGTGACTTATTCTAAAGGTAACATTGCAGTATATATCTAGGTGTCATTTAAGGAATTGTCTTAAAACTGCTGGTATTATAGGCACTAACCATGTTGCTACCTTATTTTTTTAATACTAGGGATTGAGTAGTGGAGATTACAGGCTGTACCACAGGGACCAACTACAATTTGTTAAAGTTAAATAAAGTTTTAAAATTCTCTTTTTCAGTTATACTAGCCAGATTTCAAGTATTCCAGTAAAAGTATTCCAGTAATTAATGTGGCTGTGGTGCAGTTTCCTGGGTTTTTGTTTGTTTTGTTACTTCTTTTCTTTTGGTTCCCCCCCAACAAGGTTTATCTGTAGCTTTGGAGCCTGTCCTGGAATTAGCTCTTGCAGACCAGGCCGACCTCGAACTCACAGAGATCCACCTTTCTCTCCCTCCTGAATGCTGGGATTAAAGGCACGCGCCACCACCACCCGGCTGTTTTCTTAATTTTTTAAAGCCAGAGTTTTACTGTATATCCTATGTTAACCTGGAACTCATTATGTAGCCCATGCTAGCCTCAAATTTGCAGTTGTTCTTTTGCCTCAATTTTACTAGTACTGGAATTACAGGTGTTAGCCACTACACCTGGCTTCAAGATATTGTCATCATTGTGTAAAGTTCTGTTATACATCATTGATCTAAGAAACTAGGTATACATTATTAAATATTACAGGCATTTCTTAAAAACAAAGAACTATTAAGTTTACTCATATTCCTATTTCATAAAGTTGATCATAAAAAATATCAAGACACTTAAGCGGTTTATAAATTTACAGAAAAATTGAGCAGAAAGTAGAATTCTTCTATTTCTGCTCACACATATCCCATCCCCTTATTTAGATGTTGCAGCAATGTGTTACAATTTGTTAAAATTGTTCAAGCAATATAGATACATTATTACTGACTAAGCCCATAGTTTACATGGTTCGGTGATGTTCTACAATGTATAAATTTTGACAAGTATATAATAACATATGTCCAGAGTAGCCTGTGCTCCACCTAGTCATTCTTCCCAGCTGATTTTTTTTAGTTGGATGATATTTATTTAGGTGTGTGTGTCAGTCATATTATATGTGTGGTGGTCAGAAGACATTTACCACAGGGATGCCTAGGAATCAAACTTGGGTTGGTAGCAAGTGCCTTATCCACTAAACTATTTTGCCAGTTTCTGGTGTGTTGTTTTTTGAGATAGTGTTTCATTGTGAAGCCCAGGCTGCCCTCAAATATACTGATCCTCCCACCTTAGCCTTCTGAATGCTGAGATTACAGGCATGTGCCACCATGCCATGACAACTTGTCACTGTATATATGTATTTATTGCGAGACAGGGACTCACTGTGTAGCCTAGAGTGTGCTACCAAACTGGTCATTTAACTGTCTCCATAGTTTCGTCTTTTCTGAATGTTTCAGTGTTTTTGTTTTCAACAAAAGTTTTGCTTTTGGGAATGTTAAAAGATGATTTGACTTGGGACAAGAGAGATGCTTCAGCCATTAAGAGCACAACTGCTCTTGTAGAGGACCAGAGTTTAGTTCCTAGCACCCATATCGGGTGGCTTACAACTGCTGGTAACTCCAGTTTCAGGAAACTAATGCCTCGGGCCTCCATGGACACCTGCACATACCCATCCACATACACATAATTAAAAATAAAAATCTTTACAATTTTTAACTATTTTTAGATCTGTAAATCCTTTTAAAGACAAAAAGTATATGATACTTGGATTCACCTTACCAAACCCTTACATTTATGTCCTATCATTTTTATAGCACGTTTGCAAATACATTAACTCTTCTAGCATCACTCAGATGCTGTAGAGAAGGTTGGGCAGCTATCATTGCTCTCATTTACTGATGACACACTGCTAGGTAAGGTCAGGTGATTTGCCCAAGGGATAAAGCTAAGTTTGGAACCCAGTGCCCTTTCATCTATACTATGGTAATAAGTAGTATAGTAGTGGGTAAATAGTGTAGGTTCTAGAGTCAAGACTCTTGGCTCTCTGCCACTTAATAGCCTTGTAACCCTGGGCACATTTCTCAGGCTACAAGCCTCAGTTGCATCACCCGGAAAGTGGGAATGCTGCTGTGCACACCATATTAGGATTATTGTGAGAAATGACTTGATGTGACAGTGGGCGTAGTGTAGGGCATATAAAATTTTATATGGTTTAGAAGGAATAATATATGGAAGATCAGATTCTCTTGCTTTTAGGGTGCTATTAATTTTCTAATCCACCTTCTAGGCTTTGTATTTTCTTCCCTTCCCAGAATCTCTGTGATAAAGCAGTGAGGGTTGGGCATGAGTATATATAGTTCAGGAAGGAATCATTTTTATTAATTTTTATTTTTTTTCTCCATTTGCGAAGTTGAACTTCCACTTTTCTGGCAAAGATATTAATAAGTAAAGTGATCTAGTTACATTATTTTAGCTATTGCTAAGGTTTCATTAAAAAATATTATTAATTGTATGCATGTGTGTAGGTATATGCATGAGAATGTGGGGGCTAGTAGAGGGCATTGAATTCCCTGGAGCTGGAGTTATAGGCAGTTGTGAGAATCCTGACATGGTGCTGAGATCGGAACACAGAATTTTATGCAAGAGCAGCAAGTTCTCATAGCTGTTGAACCATTTCTCTGACCCATAAGCTTTCATGTTTTTAATGGGAGATCTATTAAAAACCTAGGTCTACAGGAGAAGCTACAATGGGAACATATAGATACAGGCTTCCTTTTAGTAATCTTCACATTTTCACATTATAATGAATGCAATATTCATTTGTGTTTCTTTCTTCCCTTTTTTTCCCTTTGAGCCAAGGTCCCACTGTGTATCCCAGCCCAGGTTGCTCTCAAACTTGTGGTCCCCCAATCTTAGCTGCCAGAATACTGGGATTGAAGTTGTACACTACCATACCTGACTGGAAGGTAGCTTATATGCCATTTTGTGTATCATTTATTAGCCTTGACTGGAGAAATTTTATGTAGGAAACATAAAATCCACGTGAAATAGAATATAGATTTGCTTTTGTATGGTCACCTTTTCCTATTTCTCGGGATAGAACACAGGGTCTTTGCATACTAGTTAAATGCTCTACCACTGGACCCATATCTCTCAGCCCATTTTGGATTCTTTACAAGATTCATTAAAATAAATTTTTTTTCAAGTAGGTAGTACTCAAATTTTATATATATTTTTAATTTTTTTTTTTGATTTTTCGAGACAGGGGTTTCTCTGTTTAGCTCTGGCTGTCCTGGAACTAGCTCTTTTAGACCAGGTTGGCCTCAGACTCACAGAGATCCACCTCCCTTTGCCTCCTGAGTTTTGGGATTAAAGGCTTGCGCCACCACCACCTGTTTTCAAATTTTATATTTAAAAAACCGAATTTTATATTTTTCAGAGAGTTAAATTTCAAAGGAAAGAATTTGATCAAAATTTACTGATTTCATATACTATTAGATATATTGAATGTTCATACATTTTAATATCTGAGCTCTGCAAAGTAGGTGGTATCACTTTTTTAAAAAATCTCTTTATTTGTTATATAATCTTTAATATTAGCAATTCATATTCTCATTTATATTTTGTCTTAACTGAATTTTGTTCAAATATTTTTCCTTTCATTTTATTTTTAAATTTTTATATATTTCATCATTAAAAAATCTTGCAGTTGAAAAAATCAATAACTAAAATGACCAAATCCAAGTGAACTTCTATACAATCAGAATAGGCATTTGGAACAGAAGCTGTGGAGCTTCATGCTAAATTGTGTACTTCTCCACCACCAAAACCAAAAAGCCCCCAACAGAATTAGAACTGGAAAAACAATTAGCTTTATAGCCTCTTTCTTAACTCGTGTCCATTACCTGCATTCAGTCCATCCTTATATTTAGCCTTTCTTGTTTTTGTTTCTTCATGTAGATTTATTTACGTATGATTGGCTACATTCTTCATATAAGAGAACATATGTTTTTTTTCTTGCTGAGAGTGTGCGAACTTAATGTACTTTTTAAATTAATTTTTTTTCATGATTTCTGTTCTGATATTTGTTTTTCAAAATAAAGTTTCTATAGAGCTTTGGCTGTCCTGGAACTTGCTATGTATACTTGACCTGACCTCTGGCTGACCTTGAACTCAGAGAGACCCATGTGCTTTCTATAAATTTTTTAACTTCATTTTTCTTTAGAGCTGGGTTGCATTATATTCTTTTATATATACCAAGTTTTTGTTCCAGTCATCTGTTGTCTTCATACTAGGTTGATACCAAGTTTTTTGCTATAGTGAATAAAGCAGCAATAAACATGGTGGGTGCAAATAATCTACAAACTGATTTCCACAGTGATGGTATTTTTACTCCACAGCATTTACGATCTACTCACAACTGACCTGGGAGTGGTGGCATATGCAGAGGCATGCAGATCTCTCAGTTGCAGACCAGCCTGTCTACATAGTGAGTTCCACGATAGCTAGAGCTGCATAATGAGACCCTGTCTCAAAAATTAAAACACAAAAATATATTCACACTTGGATTATACACATACGTACATACTTATATATGCACACATATGTGTATATGAGACTATATATATACCTACACACACACACATATGAGACAATATATTTTAACGATTCAATTTATTTCCTAGTTGAAATTCTGTTTCTCCTTGCAACTACTTAAATTTTATTAGGTGTGAGAAAGGTACATGAAATGATCAGTGTTGTACTATGTTGTCGAAATAATTTTTTTTTTGAGACAGAGTTTCTCTGTGTAGCTTTGGAGCCTGTACTGGAACTTGCTCTGTAGACCAGGCTGGCCTCGAACTCACAGAGATACGCCTGCTTCTGCCTCCTGAGTGTTGGGATTAAAGGTGTGTACCACCACTGCCTGACCCATCAAAATAATTTTTACTAGAATTTATTGGGTTTTTTGTTTGTTTGTTTTGGGACAGGGTTTTTCTGTGTAGCCTTGGTTCTGGAACTCACTGTAGACCAGGCTGGCCTCGAACTCTCAGAGGTCTTCCTGCCTCTGGCGCCCAAGTGCTGAGATTAGAGGCATATGCCACCACCTCCCAGCTGAATTTATTGTTTTGAGTGTTGATTTCTATGTTGTGTTTTCAAAAGTTCTACAAAATAACCTTTATTATCCCCTCTGTGATTAATAATTACTTTTAACACTTAAATATTTTCATCTTCTTTATTCATTGAAAAGTCAAAGTAGAATGGCGAGAAAGATAGGCAGTAGTTTAGAAACACTTTTTCTTTTTCTGACCCTTACCATGGCACCTTCTCCCTTTTGTTGAAACAGGGTCCGACAGTAACCCAGGCTATAGGTAAACTCAGTATGTACCCTGGTTGACCTTAATTTTGTGGCACTCCCGCTTTAGCTTCCCAAGTGCTGTGATTATAGGGGTGAGTGTCTACACTCTGTTAACAAGCACATTTCTCTAAGTATTATTTGGACTGAAGTGTAGGCCACGTTAAAAGTGAAAATGTATGTTCAGGCAGTGGTGGCAGTACAGGCAGGCAGATCTCTGCGAGTTCAAGGTCAGCCTGGTCTATAGTGCTAGTTCCAGGATGGCCAAGGCTACACAAAACGAAACCCTGACTCGAAAAACAAACAAACAAAAAAGTGAATATATGTTTTTAAAAAACTTATTGTGTGTATATAGTATGTGTGCAAGTAATTTTTGCCATGACATGAATGTGGATATCATAGGACAGTTTGTAGAGTTGGTTCTCTCCACTTTTATAAATATTCCAGGGATCTAACTCAAATAGTTAGGCTTTGAGGCAAGTGCCTATACCCACTGGACCATCCCACAAGCCTCACATATGTTTTATAGAATATATTCTTTATTCAAATAATCTAAAAAAAGTTATTATTACTTTACTGGGAGGAAGGGTTGAGACAAGGTCTCACTATGTAGGCCAGTCTCAAATTCACAAAGATACACTTGCCTTTGCCTCTTGAGTGCTGGGATTAAAGGTGTGCACCACCATGCCCAGCTTAATTTATTTATTTTCTTACTTATTAAGTAATTTATTTTATGTGTACATGTGCCCAGTGCCCTCAGAGGCCAGAAGTGGGCATCAGACCCCTGTAACTGGAATTAATATTTATGAGCTGCCTTGTGGGTGCTAGGAATCAAATCTGGGTCCTCTGTGAGAGCAACCAGTGCTCTTAAAAAGTTCTGCTGTGGAATAGGAATGTATATTCATTATATGTGATTTTACAACTAATAGAAGGAAGGGATTGTATACTCACACTGTACAGGTAAGGAAATTGAGAATCTGACCTCCTTATGGCCACATAAACAGTAGTGAGTGATATATTTAGAACTTGGGCTTTTTGTGCTCAACAGTCCTTGTTTATATTCCATGTAACTTGGTGGTCTTCCTGACCTATTTTGAGAGAGTCTTACGGAATTCAGGCTAGTGTCAACCTTGCTATATAGCAGAAGATGGCCTTATTAAACTTCTGATATTCCTACATTTATCTCCCAGCTGCCAAGATTTCAAGTATTGCCATGCCTGGCTCTTGTGCTTAACACATTTTTTTAAGATTAAAAAAAAAAGTTTGCTGGAGACACAAATAAAATGCAATAACATGACACCCCCCCCCAAAAAAAAAGAAAATTGCTCTTTTTTTTAGTTTGGAAAAACAGCTGCTTTTTATTTTATTTTAAAGGAGGATCATTTGAGTCTAGCAATTTGGCAATTTGAGAACAACCTTTATAAGGTAGCAAGACTGTCAAGAGAGGGCAGAGTGAGAAACTGAAGAAATGTCATTTGTATGATTACAAGACTGCCTTTTTGTCTTTCCCTTACATTGGTGCTCCTTGGCTCATTCTAAAGAAGCTAGCTAGCTATCTTGTTTTAAGAGGCTGATGGAAAGACTTATATGGCAGACAACCAAAGAAGGCCTTTAGCCAACAGCTCATGAGGAACTGAGGCCTCAATCCAATAACACATACAGAATTGAACCCCAGCAACAACCATGAGAGTGAACTAGGAAGTGAATCTTTCCCAATGAAGGCTTGAGATAATTTCAACCTATTGGACCCTGTCAAGGACCCCATCAAGCCATACCCAGATTGCCAAACTATGAAAATTGAGATCATAAGTATGTCAAACTACTAAAGTTTTGTGGTGATATGAATGAACACAGAAGTAGACAGCTGGAGTCGGGCGATGGTGGCACACGCCTTTAATCCCAGCACTCGGGAGGCAGAGGCAGGTAGATCTCCGTGAGTTCGAGCCCAGCCTGATCGGTCTACAGAGCTAGTTCCAGGACAGGCTTCAAAGCCACAGAGAAACCCTGTCTCGAAAAACCAAAAAAAAGAAAAAAAAAGAAATAGACAGCTGGCACAAAATCAGTTCCCTTTCTAAATGAATTTGCTTTAATTTTAATTTTTCTGGCATAATTTATAATTATGCATGTGAGAGAGTCAGTGACTCTATGTGTGTGTTTGTGTGTGTGTGCCACAGTACACATATGGAGGTCAGAGAACAACTTAGAAGACTTGGTTCTCCCACCACGTGTGTTCAAAGGACCATCAAACTCAAGTTGTTAGGCTTGGCAACAAGTGCCTTTACCCACTGTGCTATGTCACTGATCCTCAAATCTTATTTTGAATAGTGTTGTTCTTTTGTATGGATTGTCATTATTTTTTTAGTCAGTTTTTAGATTGTTTCCATATTTTCAGTGTACAAAACAGTGGTTTGGTTAATAACCTTTTGTATTCAAGTGAGAATGCCTGGATAGTAAATCAAGCAGAATTGCTAGGTGAAAGTGAATATGTATTCAGATGTTAATACAAACCCCAGAACTACTAGTTTAAATCTTTTGATATTATATGATTGGCCTATTTAGGCACATTGGGGTTTCTTGTGTTGTTTTATTTTTTAATCTTTAAAATTTGGTAGGTAGTAGCTGGGTAACAGTGCCAACACCTTTAATCCCAGAGGCAAGCAGACCTCTGAGTTTGAGGACATCCTGCTCTACAGAGCATTCGAGGATAGCCTGGGCTACACAGAGAAACCCTGTCTTGAAAAACAAATATTGGTAGGTAAAAGATGATGCATTTTTTTTCTTTTTTGGGGGGTGCATTTTGAGATAGGGTTTTGATTTCTCTGTGTAGGTCTGACTGCCCTGGAATTCCCTTTGTAGACCAAGCTGGTCTTAAACTCACAGAGGTCCACCTGCCTCAGCCTAAATATGTGTACCACCACTGTCCCACTGTTTAGAACTTAAATTGAAAAAAGAAAAAAAAGAATATATTATTACATATGCATGTGGGAATATGGATGCATGTGTGGTGATCAGCAGAGAATTTTTGGGAGTTGGTTCTCTTCTTACCATGGGTTCTAGGGATTGAACTCAGGTTTTTAGGCTTATGCAGCAAGTACTTTTAGCCATTGATAGATCTTGCAGACCCATTGATTGGCATTTTAAAGTTTTCTCTATTTTTGTGTATTTGTGTGTGCGCCTCTGTGAGTTTGTGTGTTGTAGGAACTCTTGGAGGCCAGTAGAAGACATCTACCTAGAACTGGATTAAAGTGAGTTGTGAGCCACCATGTAAGTGCTGGGAACCTCACCCATGTCTTCTGCAAGAACAGCAAATACTTGGAACCATTGAGTCATCTCTCCAGTCCAACTAACATTTGTATTCATATTTCTTTTATTATGAGTGAGGTTAAAAATATTTTCTCTATAGGGTATCTTCAGTTCTTTAATTGTGATATATCTATTCACAAACCCTTGAAAATTAGGGCTTCCTGTAGCTTTTGGGTTAGTTTGAATTTTTCTGTTACCATCTAGTGACTTAATTCTACTCACACATACCCACACCTCCTGTTGTTTGTGGTTTTCACTTTTTATGTTTCAGTTTTGGTTTACCTGCAGGTGTGAAAGTACCACTTTGCCTTCGTTCCCCCATCCCACTCCCTCCCAATATGGTTTGGGATATGTCCCAAATCATTTGTTTTCTTTGCCAATTTGAAGTGACACCATTTTTAATGTTCGTGTGGTCTATATGTGAAAATAGTGTTATATAATTAGAAATTCTCAAATAAGTATTTCATGACTGAAATAGAAATTGTCACCTGTCATGAGTTTATATTTTGAGACATGAAGAACTTTTTTTTAAAAAACAGATTTGAAAAGACATGAAGAACTTTATCACTTTTTTGTATGTCCAGAAGAAGTTAACATCAGATAGATATTGTCTGTGGTAACTCTCCAAACCTTATTTATGTATTTTGAGATATTTTCTCTCTTTGTAGCTCTGGCTGTTCTGGAATTCACTGTAGACCAGGCTGGCCTCAAACACCCAAGTGTTGGGATTAAAGGTGTGTGCTATTATAACTAGCCTGAATCTTATTTTTTGAGACAGGGTCTCTTATTGAATCTGGAGCTCATCAATTTGACAAAACCATCTGGCTAGTGAGCTTTTAGAGATCTGCTATTCCCTATACACCCTCACTTCTAATGCTGGGGTTACAGATGCATACCCCTGTTCTTGTTTTTTTTTTTAAATATTTATTTATTTATTATGTATACAATATTCTGTCTGTATGCCTGAAGGCCAGAAGAGGGCGCCAGACCTCTTTACAGATGGTTGTGAGCCACCATGTGGTTGCTGGGAATTGAACTCAGGACCCCCGGAAGAGCAGGCAATGCTCTTAACCACTGAGCCATCTCTCCAGCCCCCCCCCCCCCGTTCTTGTTTTTATGTGGATGCTGGGGATCTGAACTTGGGTTTTCATACTCTTGCAGCATGTACTTTACTGATTGAAACACTTCCCTAGTTCCTAATTTGTTCTTCTGAATCTAGGCCTAAGCCAGGTATGGTGGTGCGTGATAGAAATCCCAACATGTTGAAACCTGAGGCAAGAGGATTGCAACAAATTTAAGGCCAGTCTGGGATATATAGTGTAACCTTGTCTCAAAAGACAAAAGCTGCCAAAACAAACAAACAAATTCACATAAAAAATTGTGTATGTGTGTATGTATGTATATATATATATATATATATATATATATATATATATATAAATCTAATATGCACTAGTACACAGTAATTATCATTTACTCTGTTAAAGGTAAAAACCTTTTCATTTCATTTGGTTCTTCTGTCCCAACACAGAAAAACATGCCACTGTTTAAGGAAACTTTGAGGCTGGGTGTGGTGGTGCATACATACCTGTAATCCCAGTACTCGGGAAGCAGAGGCTGGTTGATCTCCGTGAATTCAAGGCCCGGCAGGGCTGCTTAGTGAGACCCTGCTCCCCAAACGGAGACACTGAGTTGAATTATACACTTATTTTATTTTTACTAGTATTTGGGTAGTTTTTTTTTCTTCTTGGATATAGTGGTATGTTTGTTTGGCTCTGAGGAAAACAGGTACACATGTAGAGGCTGGTGGATTCCCTAAAACTGGAGTTACAGGTGATTGTGAGCCTTCATGTGGGTGCAGAGAATGGAACTTGGGACCTCTGGAAGAGCAGCCAGTGCTCTTAACTGCTAAGCCATCTCTCCAGCCCTCTAATTCTTTTGAGACAGATGTCTCAGTATACAGTTCTGAGTAGCTGGGAATTAACTCTGTAATGCAGTCTGGGCTACTCGGACTCAGAGTTTGCTTCCTCAACCTCCCAAATGCTGGGGTTATAGGTAGAAACTACCATATCTAGGTGTTTGGTTTGTTTTTAACATTTATTAATTTCTCACATGTTCATGTATGTAGATGAGCATATGCCATGGCACACAAATGGAGGTCAGAAAACAACTTGGGAGAATTGGTTCTTCTACCTTGTAGATTCAGGATCTTTACCTGATCTTACCAGCCTTTCCCTGGTATTTTGAGATAGGATCTTGCTATATAATACATAGACCTGATTGACCTCAAACTTGTTACAGTTGGCCTGCCTAAGCCTCGCAAGTGGTTGATTATAGATATATACTATAATATTGTGCAAAAATAAAAATAATAACCATGTAAAATATATCTCCTTTCACCATTTTATTGTGCATATATATATATATATATATATATATATATATAAATACATGAGCACACAAATAGTGCGCATATAAAATTTAGGGCAGGGGCTGGAGAGATGGCTCAGTGGTTAAGAGCAATGCCTGCTCTTCCAAAGGTCCTGAGTTCAATTCCCAGCAACCACATGGTGGCTCACAACCATCTGTAATAAGGTCTGGTGCCCTCTTCTGGCCTGCAGGCATACACACAGACAGAACATTGTATACATAATAAATAAATATAAATAAATATTTTTTGAAAAATAAATAAAAATAAAATATAGGGCATGCCGAGTGGTGGTGGTGCATGCTTTTAATCCCAGCACTCTGGAGGCAGAGGCAGGTGGATCTCTCTGAGTTAGAGGCCAACCTAGTCTACAGAACAAGTTCCAGGACGGCCAGAGCTACACAGAGAAACCCTGTGTCAAAAAATACATGTGTGTGTGTGTGTGTGTACGCGCACACATGCGTGTGTGTACGTGTACTGTTTTTTTGGATTTTTTAAATTTTGGTATTAGAATTTAAACCTAGGTCCTGGCACATGCTAAGCAAGTGCTCTTACCACTAAGCTGTTTCATACCTGCTGTTTGATTTTTTTTAAATACTATTATTGTTGCTTTTTGTTTGTTTAGAGTCAGGGACTCTTTGTATAGCCATGCTAGATGATGTTGATCCTTTTGATCCTCCTGCCTTGGCCTCGCAAGTGCTGAGATTACAAATGTGTGCCACCATGACCAATTTCTCCTTGTTTATTCGTAGACTGTGGTAGGATGGCTAGGACACTGTACAAAGATGTTTGTATAGAAGTAGATAGAGGATAATTATAAAGCAGTCAGAGCCGGGCGGTGGTGGCGCACGCCTTTAATCCCAGCACTCGGGAGGCAGAGGCAGGCGGATCTCTGTGAGTTCGAGGCCAGCCTGGTCTACAAGAGCTAGTTCCAGGACAGGAACCAAAAGCTACGGAGAAACCCTGTCTCGAAAAATCAAAAAAAAAAAAAAACAAATAAAGCAGTCAGTTGTTTAGGTTACCAGCATGGATTAAGAACCTTAAATTACTAGGGTTCAAATCTTCGCCCTGCAATATACAGTGACCTTTGATCATACACTTTGCCATGCCACAATTTGTTTATCTGTGCAAGAAAGTGATAAAACTTTCATCATGACCTTGTGTAAATGAAGTTAGTTAATAATAGGAAGTGCTTATTATGGTCCCTGGCTATAGTAGTCACTGTGTTAGCTGCTCCAGATATTGTTTATAGAAAAGATGTGTGAAAGAAAATATACCTAGAATGCTTATGAAATAATAATAAAGCAAGTTTCTTTTTTGTTTTATTTTAAAGATAGGATCTTATGTATCCAAGATTGACATTGAAATTCTGATTATCCTGCTTTCACCTCCAAAGTGTTGAGTTGTAGGCATGCACTGCACCATCATGCCAGGTTTAAAATGCTGCTGGGAACTGAACCCAGGGCTTTATACAAGTTTAGCTACATCCCAGCTTCCAGAGTAAGAAATTATATTGACTACATTATGCAGAATACACAAGGACTAGAAAGTCATTCACATATTGGCCTAAAACTTTGCTTTATATTTAACAAATAGTCCAGTATAGAGCTTGAAGTACACTAGTAAAAATGGAGAGTAGAAAAATGAACTTTCTGTTTTAGTGATATTTGTTGACTTCAACCTTAGCTGGAACTAGGCTTATTTAAAACCAGAAAGTTTTTATAGAGCCAAAGTAAGCCTTTCATTAACAAATATGAAAAATTCTATAATACTACTACATCAAAAGTAGTTAATAGGAGAGAAGGGAGAAGTAATCTTGCCTTGTTTAAAGATAAAACAACAATAATGGCACTTCCTTTGATATATGACAGAAATTCAGAGGTAGAAATAGCTACAAATATTGAAAAATTAGTGAGTAGTGGTGGCACACACCTTTAATCCTAGCACTTGGGAGGCAGAGGCAGGTGGATCTTTGAATCCGAGGCCTGGTTTACAGGGAAAGTTCCAGGACGAGACTACACAGAGAAACCCTGCCTCAAAAAAACTGAAAACAATTGAAAAATGGAAAGTTTTAACTACATAGGGAATGACCGTGTCTTAGGTTTTCTATTGCTGTGAAGAGACCATAACCATGGCAACTTTTATAAATGAAAACATTTATTTGGGGTGGTTTGCTTACAGTTTCAGAGATTTAGTCCATTATCATCATGGTAGGGAGCAAGGTGGTGTAAGGTAGACATGATGCTGGAGAAGTAGCTGAAAGTCCTATATCTTGCAGGCAACAGGAAATCGACTGAGACAGTGGGTGTTATCCTGAGCATAGGAAACCTCAAAACCACCCCTACAGTGACACACTTCCTCCAACAAGGCCATACCCACTCCAATAAAGTCACACTTAACAATAGTGCCACTTCCTGAGAGATTATGGGGGCCAATTACATTCAAATGACCACAGGCATAAAATTAGAAGGAAAACATGAGATGTGATGGTGCACTGTGTACCATCTTTATACTGAATGCCACTGGCAATTTTGAGTTGGGTGATTGTTTTTGGCATTTAAAAAAAGTCCTTATTTTTATTGTTGTGTATGTGTGCATGTGAATGTGTCATGGTGTGTGGAAGGTCGGAAGATAATTTTGTGGAGTTCTTTATCTACTTGTGCTTTTATGTGGGTTCAGAGATAGCATTCAGGTTGTGAGGCTTGTGCAACAAGCACTTTTTAATTTCTGAGCTATCTTTGCTGGGTCTTTTTTGGCCTTTCTTCAGTCATTTTATATTATTTTATGTTTTGAGACAGGTCTCACCATGTTACCTGGACTGGCCTGGGACTTGCTGTGTAGACCATGCTGACCTCAAACTCCTAGAGATCTGTCTTGTCTTAGATTATAGGTGTGTGATACTATACACTGCTTTTCTTAAATCTTTAACTTGTCTTTTCCATATATGCTAAGTGTAACTATATACTATTAATCTGAAAACAGTAATAATGTTTTGTGTTATATATATATATATACACACACACACACACACACACATATGTGCACATGTCGCGTACATGTATGTGCTGAGGCAAGGGGCCAGTGTGGGGTGTCTTCCTCAATCACTCAAGGTCCTATGATTCTTGTGTCTCTCCCTCCCCAAAGCTGAAATTACCGGCAAATTTTTTAAAGTAGGTGTGTGTGTGTGTGTGTGTGTGTGTGTGTAGACCAGAGGATAGAGTTGTTCTTTTTTTGTTTTTCTTTTTCTTTTTCATGACAGGGTTTCTCTGTATAGCCCTGACTGTCCTGGAACTCACTCTGTAGACCAGACTGGCCTCGAGCTCACAGAGATCCACCTGCCTCTGTGTGCCTACCCCCAGAGTGCTGGGATTAAAGGTGTATGCCACACTGCCTGTTGACTGATATGTTCTGTTGTTTCAGTCATCTGCCATCTATTCCTTTGAGATGGGGTTTCTTACTCAACCTGCAGATAAAACTGGCGGCCAGCTAGCCCCAGTGATTCTCCCATCTCCACTCTCCACAGCTTGGGAATTACTGGTGTGTCCATGCCTGGCTTTTTTACGTGACTGCTGGGTTTCTACCTTAGGTCCTCATGTTTTGAGCAAGACCTTTACCCTCCGAGCCATCTCCCCAACCTTTCAGTATAACTTAAATTTATGTATTAATTTAATTTTCAAGGTTTTGAGATAAGGCCTTGCTCTGTAGATGAAACTAACCTAGACCCTGCTTTGTAGACCAACTTGGCCTAGGATTTGTAGCAATCCTCCTGCCTTTGCCTTCTGTGTGCTGGGATTACAGATTTGTACCACTACATCAGACAGGAACAACTTAGAAATTTTTTTAATTAGTCCTATTTATTTTAGTGTTTCTGTGTGTGGGCATAGAAAATGTGTGGACAACTCTTTCAGGACTCAGTCCTTTCCTTCTATATGGGACCTGAGGATTGAACTTTGGGAACCTTCTGATTAAGCCCCTTTCACACTGGCCCAGAAATAATTTTTTTTTTGATTTTTCGAGACAGGATTTCTCCGTAGCTTTTGGTTCCTGTCCTGGAACTAGCTCTTGTAGACCAGGCTGGCCTCGAACTCACAGAGATCCGCCTGCCTCTGCCTCCCGAGTGCTGGGATTAAAGGCGTGCGCCACCACCGCCCGGCCCAGAAATAATTTTTAATTTAATCTCTTTGACATTTTGAAATAGGCAAAATTGTGCCTTTTCTCCAAATTGAGGCAATAAAAAAATCAGAAATGGGTAAAAATGTTTACCAGTTATATCTAATAAGGGATTTATATCTAGTTAACATAACAAGTAACTAGATTACAAAATGGGCAAAACATATGAATAAATGTTCTTTTTTCCAAAGAAGGTATACAAATGCCTAATAAGCAGAAGATAGATACCAAACATATTCAATCCTCAGAAAAGTGCTAACCCTAATCATAGTTGGTTACTATCACAGCACTCTTGATGGGCAAAATTAAAAAGACAGATCATGAGCCTTGGCAAGTATGTGGAGGCATTAGAAACCTTATGCATGGCTGGTGAATTCAAATGTTACAGTGGGCTTGGGGAAACAGTTAAGTTCCTCCAAAGGTTAAATGGGATGGCTGTGGATCTAGCAGCTTTTCTGGTTATATACTCTGCAGTAAGTGCATGTTCACAAAAACATACATTAGTTTCTATAGCAGAATTGGTCATAATAACCAAAAATTGGAAATAATTTAAATACCCATCAGTTAGCAAATTGATAAATAAAATGTGGTTTGTGTCTGCAGTGAAGTAATATTCAATTATTAGGAGTGAATTATTAATAGGTACTGCAGCATTGAATACATGTTAAGTGAAAGAAGTCAGGAAGGGCCACAGACTTGGATTCCATTTGTAGAAAATGTCCAAAATAGACAAAAATATATAGGGAAAGTAGATTAGTTACCTAGGCCTGGAGTTAGTGTGGAAGATGAAAGGCTAATAGCTAAAAAGTTCAAGGGATTTCTGTTATTGTTGCTGTTTGTTTGCTTTTGGTCTTTAAGAAAGCATCTCTTGCTGGACAAGGTGGTTTAGGCCTTTAATCCCAGCACTCAGGAGGCAGAGCAGGCAGATCTCTGAGTGCGAGGCCATTTTGGTCTACAGAGTGAATTCCAAGACAGCCAGAGCTGCTACATAGGAAAAGCCTGTGTCAAAAAAAAAGCATCTCTTATAGCCCAGGACGGCCTTGAATTCCTGTCCTTCTATCTCCAATTTCCTAATACTGATATATATATATATATATATTACACACAACCACAATCACACTGGACTCAGGTTTCTTTTTTTTAATATTTATTTATTTATTATGTATACAATGTTCTGCCTCCGTGTATGCCTGCAGGCCAGAAGAGGGCACCAGACCTCATTACAGATGGTTGTGAGCCACCATGTGGTTGCTGGGAATTGAACTCAGGACCTTTGGAAGAGCAGGTAATGCTCTTAACCACTGAGCCATCTCTCCAGCCCTCAAGGTTTCTTAAAGTGACAAAAGACTACCTTGCCTACCTATAACAGATTAAAAAATAATTATAATATCACAACTTTCTTTTAAAGGCACTTTGAATTGTGTTGTTCCCATAGAAACTCAGTCTCTACACAGTTATAATCTCTGGGAGGAGATAGAGGAGTTAGCAAAAAGATGGGACTTCTCAGAGCAAACCTCTGACTCAAGGTCTTACTTCTTTGAGCTTACTTCTCTAAAGTTCCATCTTTATCATTTAGGGTATGGTGTTCAATACATTCTATAAATGGAGACTGCTTGTTTATTTCTCTGCCGCCCAGACCTTAGTAATCAATCACACAGAAACTATATTAATTACAACACTGTTTGGCCAACAGCTCAGGCATATTTCTAGCTAGCTCTTATGTCTTAAATCAACCCATTTCTATGATTTTGTATTTTACCACAACGCTTGTGGTTTATTACCTCTTGCTTCTTGTGCAGCTACATGGTGTCTTTCTGATTCCACCTACTCTATATATCTCTGTTCAGATTTCCCGCCTGGCTTTGCACTGCTAAGCCATTGCCCAAAACAGCTTTATTCATTAATCAATAAAAGCAACGTATATACAGAAGGACATCCCACATCCCTTCAAATTTCTCTCACTCTCAGCAACTTTCTCTGCTTTCTCAGAGCTTTTGCTCCTGAGCATTGTGCAACTCTTCCACTTTAACCAGTTGTATTCTGTGGTGCAAGGAAGCTATGTCGGCCTGTCTGTTCATGGGTTCACATTTCTCCCTTACTTCCTCTGGAGGCACTTGTATCCTGCATCATGGCCTTGCTGCTGTGAAACCTGGATCTAGTGCTACATCTCAACCATGGTACCCACTAGCTGCTTCTCAAACTCAGATTCCTGCTCTCTTCAGTATTGTAGCTGCTTTTCATAGGAACTGATTTTTATCACTTTAGGAATAAATATTTGTTTTGTTTCTTATAACTCTTTAAGTAAGCTGAGCATGGTAGCACACATCTTTAATCTGTGAGTTCAAGGCCAACCTGTACATAGTAAGTTCCAGGACAGGCTACTAGTGAGACTCTGACTCAATAGAAATAAAATAAATAAGTAGTATATATGTAAATTGTAACTTGTATGTATTTTCTGTACCAGAGATTGAACCCTTGGTCTTAGGCATCCTATCATTGAGCTAGCCCCTAAATTGCAACGTGTGTGTGTTTAGTTGTTTTTTTTTTCTTTTCAAGACAGGATTTCTCTGTAGCTTTGGAGCCTGTCCTAGAACTCACTTAGTAGATCAGGCTGGCCTTGAACTCAGAGATCTGCCTGCATCTCTCCTGAATACTGGATTAAAGGCATATACCACCACTGCCTGGCTAGTTTTAAAACTAGTATAGTATACAAGGCATTAGAAATCATTTAAAAATTTTTGTCATTTATTTATTTATCAAAGCCAGGTCTTACCATGTAACTCATGTAAACCAGGCTTGTTTTGAACTCACAGCTGCAGTCTCCAGTGTGCTGGTATTAAAGGCAAGTACCACCACACCCAGCATCCTTGTATAATTTTTTAACAAACTTTGAAGTAATATTTGTCTGTATTCAGAGTACATAGATTATGAATGCTTGGATTTAATAAATTTTTAAGAGGACAACATCCATGTTATCCTATCGTTATACCCAAATGCTCTAGAAAGCCCAACCAGTGCCTCATTTCTAGTACAATCTATTCACCTATCTTCTTTTTATATATAAATTGTTTCCTTCAGTTAAGTATTCTGTGATGCCTTCCTCTTAATGTTAGGTCTGTGAAAGCCATGCTGTTGTATTTGCAGTAGTTCATTTTCATTACTCAATAGTCTGAACATACTGCACTTGATCAGTTCTGTTGAATTGATTTTGTTTTAGAGCACTACTTCCAAGTAGTGCTGCTTTAAGCATATTTGGCCTTTCAGTGCACCTATGCAACACTTGGGTGAAATCCTAGTAGTGGAATTAAGTGGGTTAGAAGCTATCCATATTGCCAAAGAATTGCAGTGCCAATTTGTTCTCCAGAAGGCACAGTGTCACTGGCCTATAATTTTAGCACTTGGTACATGATATCTGGATTTCACAAAGTCATTTTTTGGAGAAATTTTCAATTCTAGGCTTGGACTACTCATGACCCTGTCTTAAAAAGATGCAAACAACCTCCCAAAAGCATTGATTTATATCAATTGTATAGTAATTTATTTATATCAATCCTAGATTGTGAAAGATAAATATTCATTGCCTTAATATCTTTATTCCCTTCTACCTTGATTCTTCAATTATTTTTAGCTCTTCAGTTAGATATGTTGCAGTTTGAAATATTTTAATTATGTATATAAATGTGTTTATAGCTATGTGCATGTGTGGACACTGTTCCTATAGGCTGGAGATGATGGATCCCTCTGAAACTAGTCATAGACAGGTATGGGCTGCTGGGAACCAAACTTAGGTCCTTCAGAAGAAAAGTATACACTTTAACCACTGAGCTATCTCTCCAGCCCTAGTATGTCACAATTGGAAACAACAGGTGGTTTAGTGGGTTAAGGCAATTGCCATCAAGCCTGAAAACAAAAGTTCAATCCCTGGGACCCACAGGTAGAAGGAGAGAACCAACTCCTACAAGTTGTCCTCTAATAACTTGACATATGTATTATGGCATGCTTACTTGCATGCACACACAAAAATAAATAAGTATATTAAAAGACTTAAAAATCAGACTTCTGCTCTATCATTAGTTGTTTTTTTTAATATTTATTTATTTATTATGTATACAATATTCTGTCTGTGTGTGTGCCTGAAGGCCAGAAGAGGGCCCTAGACCTCATTACAGATGGTTGTGAGCCACCATGTGGTTGCTGGGAATTGAACTCAGGACCTTTGGAAGAGCAGGCAATGCTCTTAACCACTGAGCCACCTCTCCAGCCCCCTCATTAGTTGTTTTTATCATCTTTGCTCAGGCTCAAAATTTTCCTACCTGAGTTTTCTAAGTGTCTGACTCCCATTAATTGTGTTTTGGTTTGAGCCAGGGTTTTACTTTGTAGCTTGGACTGGCCCAGAACTCATTATACTTTTCAGGCTGGTCTTGAATTTTCTTCAGTCTTCCTGTTTTAACCTTTTATTTGTTTTTACGTTTTTTTTCATTTAAAACAAATTTTAGGGGGCTGGAGAGATGACTCAGTGGTTAAGAGCATTGACTGCTCTTCCAGAGGACCTGAGTTCAATTCCCAGCAACCACATGTTGGCTCACAACCATCTGTAATGAGATCTGGCGCCCTCTTCTGGCCTGCAGGCATACATGGAGGCAGAATGTTGTATACATAAAAAATAAATAAAATCTTAAAAAAAAAATTTCTGTCCAATATATTTTGACTATGTTTTTTCCTTCCCTCAAATTCTTCCCAGGTCTGCTGTCTGTTGTAACATTTTAAGTGCTGGGATTATAGGTGTGAACTACCAAGCTGAGCGGCCATAATTTGAAAAAAGTATTGTTGGTTTTGTTATAGTTGTTTGTTTTCTTTTTTGCTGCTGGTTTTTAAACCCAGGGCCATGCACATGTTAGGTAATCAATCATCCTTCCACTGAGCCACAATCCTAATTCCATTAATTTTTCAAAGTATCTTTTCTCTTCTTGTAAGAGAACTGTATTAGATACCTTGTATCTCAGTTGTTTTCAGATAGAAAAAAAAAGACCCTCTTTTCAACCAGAAGGGAAATGTAGAGTTTACAGTTGTGATATATCATGTGACCAAATAATATTAACAAATAGGATACAAAGAAGACAAGTAAGTAGAGTTAGCCAGGTGTGGTGATACTTACCTATAATCTTAAAATTCAGGCGGCCAGGAGGCAGAAGAATATCAAGTTCTAGGCCAGTCTGAGGTATGTATAGCAAGACCCTGTCTTGAAATATTATGAAATAGAATAAGGTAAAAAATAATGATTCAAGGGAGAAGAAAACCATAGTAAATGCTTTTCTGGTTTGTTTTTTTTTTTTTTTTTTTTGTCTCCGAAGAGTTGAACTGTTTGGTAGGGTTAGAAGGACTAGAAGGTGAAGCCTTGTTGGTCTGGTTTGTTTTTGTATGCATGCCTTCTATATTCATGATAGGGAGAGCCATTTAACATACCAGTCTCAATTTCTGTGGTATAACATGAGAGAAGTTTATTACTTACTCACCCAATAGTCTAATTTGTGTTTTCTTTGTAGATGGAGTATCTTTCGTGTATCTATATGGCATTTGGCCAGGCTGCTTTTGTCGTTTGGCCCTGCCATCTTATAGAACCTTGGTGACCTCTGTATTCAAGCAGAGTGGGAAAGAGATAGAGATGGAGATGGAGGACAAAGAACATGTCCTTCTGTGGATAAAAATCTGGTTGCTGAAATGACACAGTCATAGCCTCAGCTACCTTCTGAGAATAAAAATCTCATTGCTGAAGTGATAATCACAGCCTTGACTAAAATGGGAGTCTCACTTAGCTGTCAAGGGGCTGGGAAATGGAGTGTGCTTCTACTGGGTGCTGGCACTTGTCCTTGGTGCCTACCACTGGGTACTTTGGGAGTTAGTTTTTGGTAGATAGCCACCTAGCTAGCTAACTGTACTGTCATCTTTTAATATAACAGCAGGATAGATAATGTTCATCAACTTGGGACAATTTCCTGTTTAAAAGATAGTTATTTTAACTAGTGATTTTTTTTTTTTTGGTTTTTCGAGACAGGGTTTCTCTGTGGTTTTGGAGCCTGTCCTGGAACTAGCTCTTGTAGACCACGCTGGTCTCAAAGTCACAGAGATCCACCTGCCTCTGCCTCCCAAGTACTGGGATTAAAGGTGTGCGCCACCACCGCCCGGTGAAGTAGTGAATTTTTTATAGGGAAATAAGTTTAAATTTATTACTGACTGGCATTTTTGCCTCCTTTGGTAGCATATAGTTATGCTTTGTTTTAGCTTTATCTTTTGGAAGTGCTCTGGATGAGACCCAGGGGCTCGTGAAGCAAAGCACTGCTACTGCAGAGCTATTAATAACCTTATGTTTAACAGTTTAGATCATGTCTCAGTGAAGCTTAAAAGCTACCTTATTTACATTCACAAGTCATTAAGTAAAAAAGCTGTCAAGATATGGCATGCCATTGGTTATAGATATTGATTATATTTAACTCTATCTTTTCTTCCCTTCCCTCTAGTTTGAGATTGGTACAATGGAAGAAGCTGGAATTTGTGGGTTAGGAGTGAAACCAGACATGTGTAACTCTCAAGCAAATGATATTCTTCAACACGAAGACTCCAGTTGTGGTGGCACAACTAAGACACATTCATTGGAAGGGGATGAAGACAGTGACTTTATAACAAAGAACAGGAATTTGGTGAGCTCAGCATTCTGTGCACAGGAATCAAGAGAAGAAATTCCTGGACAAGAAGCTCGAACCGGTCCTCCGGATGGCCAGCAAGATTCAGAGTGCAGCAAAAACAAAGAGAAAACCTTAGGTAATAAACTCTAGTCAATAGTTCAATGTTGTTTTCATCTAGTGCTCAATTTATTCACATTGTGTGTGAGACAGGTGACCTGTTGCGGGCCAGTGAAATGGCTCAGTGTGTAAAAGTACTTGCTGCTAAGCCTGGGAACATGAGTCTGATCCCTGGGACTCACTTTGTCGAAGGAGAGCAGGACTGCTACACATTTCTTCTGTGCACGCCTGTGTGCATGCACTCTCTCCCCTCTCTCCTCTACACACACACACACACACACATTTCTTCTGTGCACGCCTGTGTGCATGCACTCTCTCCCCTCTCTCCTCTACACACACACACACACACACACACACACATTTCTTCTGTGCACGCCTGTGTGCATGCACTCTCTCTCTCCCTCTACACACACACACACACACACACACACAGTACATCAATTTAAAATAAACACCTCTTGCCTCAGGTGAGTCATCTTGTCTGCTGTACCTCTATGTACAGGAGGTGGAAAGAACAATAGGAAGCTTAGTTCTCTCTATATAATCAAGAATTCTAAAAATATTTTGAGGACACAATGACAATTGACTTATTTGCATCTTTACTAGGCTGATCAAAGATTGGACATAAATTTTTTTTTAAAGATTTATTTATTATGTATACAACATTCTCCCTCGATGTATGCCCGCATGCCAGAGGAGGGCATGAGATTTCAGTACAGATGGTTGTGAGCCACCACGTGGTTGCTGGGAATTGAACTCAGGACCTCTGGAAGAGCAGCCAGTGCTCTTAACCTCTGAGCCATCTCTCCAGCCCCTGGACAAAAAATTTTATAGATAGTATGTTAACTGTACTGCAGAAAATGAGCTCACCAAGTTTCAAAACTTTTTTTCTTTCTTCTATATTGCTTGTATTTCAGATCAAGGATGTGATATGCTTAATTTTTATATCTGGTATTTTTTTTTTTGAGACAAGGTCTTATATAGTTCAGGGTGACTTCAAAATTCTTTTTGCTTTTTTTTTTTTCTCCCAAGACAGGGTTTCTATGTGTAGCCCATCCTGGAACTCACTCTGTAGACCAGGCTGGCCTCGAACTTTGAGATCTACCTGCCTCTGCCTCCTGTGTGCTGGGATTAAAGGTACACACCACCACCACCTAGCCAACCTCAAACTTCTTATGTAACTGAGGCTGACCTTTAACTCTTGACTTAGCTCTCAAGTGCATCAAGGCATGCATGCCTGACCATACCATTAAATTGTGTGTTGTATGTTGTGTCATTCTCCCTCACAGCAAGGATTGAACCTGTGGCCTCATGCATGCTAGGCGAAGACTCTACCACTGTGCTAGATCACCATTTTGTGATGTGCTGAATCTCATGAAGAAAACTGAAATCTCCTTTGAGTCTTACCCCTCAGCCTTTTTATTTATTTATTTATTTATTTATTTATTGTTTTGTGTTTTATTTTTGAGACAGGGTTTTACTATGTAGCCCTGCCTGGCCTGGAATTTGCTATGTAGACCAGGTTGGCCTCAAACTTACAGATAACTACCTCTGTCTCCCAAGTGACAAGTGCTGCAATTAAAAGTTTACCACTAGGGCTGGAGAGATGGCTCAGTGGTTTAAGAGCATTGCCTGTTCTTCCAAAGGTCCTGAGTTCAATTCCCGGCAACCACATGGTGGTTTACAACCATCTGTAATGAGGTCTGGTGCCCTCTTCTGGCCTGTAGGCATACACACAGACAGAATATTGTATCCATAATGAATAAATAAATAAATATTTAAAAAAAAAAAAAAAGTTTACCACTATAACTGAAACCCCTCAGGTTTTCATACTTTACATCTTAGATTGATAAGTTGTGGATTTTTTTGCAATTGTAAAGTCTTATAATTCTACTAAATTATTTGATCAAAGTGGCAATGACAATTTTAATAGGAGTGTCAAATTGACCATGCTGAAAACATAACTGCTATGCTAAACACAACTCATCAAAATATCTACATACATACTTGGAAAATTACCAAATTTTATTTGGTGAACATTCAAGTGGCATCAGGTCTAATTTTCAAAGGCTTGTTTTTTGTTTTGAGACAGGATCTTCTTTTAGAGCCCTGACTGACCTGAAATCACTACTTAGACTGTGCTGGCCTTGAACTCACCTGGGATTAAAGGTGTTTGCCGCTTCCACCAGCTCTTTTTGGAAGGGGTTTTCTTTTTTCTTTTGAGACAAGTTCTCATATGTATCCCAGGCTGGACTTGAACTCTGTGTGTAGTCAAAGAGGACCCTAGCCTCCTAAACATTTTGACTTCACCTCCCAAGTTAGATCAATAGTGTGTACCACCATGGCTTGCTTGGGTTACCTTTCTTACTAACGTAATCTCCTGCTACTCTTTAAAATGTAAAAAGTTGCCAGGCAGTAATGGCACACGCCTTTAATCCCAGTACTTGGGAGGTGGATCTCACAGTTCAAGGCCAGTCTGGTCTACAGAGTGAATTCTAGGACAGGCTCCAAAGCTACACAGAGAAACCCTGTCTTGAAAAACGAAAAAAAAATGTAAAAAGTTAAGGAATATGAAAAATAGTTTTTGAGACAGAGTCTCTCTGTAGCTTTGGAGCCTGTCCTGGAGCTAGCTCTTGTAAGCCAGGCTGGCCTCAAGCTCACAGATTCGCCTGCCTCTGCCTCCTGAGTGCTGGGATTAAAGGCGTGCACCACCAACACCTGGCTAAAAAATATTTTTAATTCCCTAAAAATGATACATTTCTTAAATCAATAGCCAGGGCTAGAGGTAGATGGAGGAACAAGAAGTGACTGCTGTTGGGTATGGTTTGCTTTGGGTGTTAATGAACACTACCCAGGTGGATAGCTGTGACAGTTAGTTGTGCAACCCTGTAAATATACTAAATTGTCTACTTTTTGTTTACTCTAAATGGTGTATTTTAAAAGTGAATTTTATGTAGGGGAATGGTACATACCTATCATCCCAGCTACTTTAGAGGCTGAGGCAGGAGGATTGTTTGAGCCTAGGAGTTCAAGGTCAAACTGTATAACATATCTCTAAAAACAAAAAAGTTAAAATAAATGAAAACTAAATTATAGTATCCAAATTCTGTTTTATAAACAAAAGATTCCTAACATTGCAAAACAAAACAAAAACCCTTGAGTTTAAGAATTCTCGATGTTCTTTATGGTTTGTTTCTTTTTCTTTTTTTGAGACAGGGTTTTCTTGTATAGCCTTGGCTGTCCTGGAACTCTGTAGACCAAGCTGGTCTCAAACTCAGAGATCTGCCTGCCTCTGCCTTGCAACTGCTGGGATTAAAGTTATGCGCCACCACTGCCAGGCTTTCTCATAATGTTCTTGTTGAAATGAGTCTTGAGTTTTACTAATAAAATTTCATGTGGCTAGAAAAGTTTCCTCCTTTGGGAGGTGGAAGACAGTGTCTTATTCTATTGGCCTGAAATCTTGGGCTACAGGGGTCTTTCATAGGCTTAAGCCATCACTGTACTCACATTTAAAAGTATTCAGTTTTGAAGTCATTCCGCTATTTTATTTCTATAGCAATCTATATACCAGAGCCACTAAGACATATACATATATAGCTCGGGTGTAAGAGTGAACTTTTTTAAAATGAAAATGGTGCCAGGCAATGGTAGTGCAAGCCTTTAATCCTAGCACTCAGGAGGCAGAGGCAGGCAGATCTCTCTTAGTTCAAGGCCAGCCTAATCTACAAAGAGAGTTCCAGGACAGCCAAAGCTTTTTATTAGAAGAAACCCTGACTCAAAAAAAAAGGAAAGGAGGGAGGGAGGGAGAGAGAGAGAGAGAGAGAGAGAGAGAGAGAGAGAGAGAGAGAGAGAGAAATATCTTGGGGCCGGGGAAATGGCTCATTGGTATTGCAGAGGATCCAGATTTGGTTCCTAGCACCCAAATGATGGCTTACAACCATCTGTAACTCCAGTTCCAGGAAATCAGACACTTTGTAGGCTCTAGGCATACACAAGGTGTACATACATGCAGGCAACACACACACACACACACACACAAAATAAAATAAATCTCAGAAAAAGAAAATGGTACTTGTCATCCAGTTTAAGAAATCCCAGAGGCAGAGGCAGGTGGATCTTTGTTAGTTCAAGGCCAGCCTGGTCTACAGAGCAAGTTCCAGGACAGGCTCCAAAGCTACACAGAGAAACCCTGTTTCCAAAAAAAGAATCAAAAAAAGTAAAAAGGCCTAATTAGCAGTGTTATTGGGTGTAGACATTTGGCATGGGGGTGAATGAAGAATAGAGGAGGTAGAGTCCATTAATTTGGAATGTACAAGTAGCTCCTTTCCTTGATGAAAATCAAACTTAGGACACAAGTGGTAACTAATTGCTCTTCCACTTACCTATATATCCTAAATAGTTTGATTTGGTTTTGGTTTTTTGATACAGGGTTTTACTCTATGGCCCAGGATGGTCTTGAACCACAATTAGCAGTTTGAACCAACATGACCAGCTCAAAATATCTTTCAGAATTGAGCTGGCAAATACTATATTCCTATTTGTAGGTATAAATTATTTTGTTCTGAGATTAGAACATGGGAAGTGTTGGTAGAATTCACAGGTTAGATTTGATCGTATTATTCAGGATTTCTTTCTTATCTTGTTAATTATTAGGAAAAGAAGTTTTATTGCTGATGCAAGCACTAAACACCCTTTCAACCCCAGAGGAGAAGCTGGCAGCTCTTTGTAAGAAATATGCTGATCTCGTGAGTATTCAGTCAACTGCGAGGGCCATACAAATATAACAGAATATATGTGTATGCTTGATAGGCTTTTTAAAATATTAATTTTGATGTATCTTAAAATGTAAAATATCTTATGCAAAAATTGGAAGAGAATCTGATTTCTTGAGGCCTTTTTTTGTTGGTTTCATGATTTTATTTTGTTTTATTTATTTATTTTTTGGTTTTTAGAGACGAGTTCTTGCTATGTAGTATTGGCAGGCCTGGAACTTGCTATATAGACTGGATTGGTATTAAATAACTCATAGTTGTTAACCTGCCTCTGCCTTTTCTGCATTGGTATTAAAGGTGTGTGCCAGCACACCGAGAGACTTTTTCTAGCACACAGAGAAGACCAAAAGCTGCGGTATAGACAGACCTTTTCCTTTCCTTTGTCTTTGAGGGTCTGGTTTTATTGTGCATCCTAGTCTTCAGCTTCTGGGCTCAAATGATCCTTCTGCCTCAGTCTTTTGAGTAGTTGAAACTACAAGCATATGCTGGCTGGAACAGATTTTCTAAAACTCAGTGTTACTACTATTTAGTGTGTGTGTGTGTGTGTGTGTGTGTGTGTGTGTGTGTGTTGCATGCCTGTAATTACAGTACTTGAGAGGTAGAGGTAGGAGGATTAGGAATTCAATGTCATAGAGGGTATGAGGCTAGACTGGAATACATACATAAGACCTACTCAAAAAAATTTTTTTTGAAATAGCATTGGTTGTTCTGGAACCTGATATATAGACTAAGCTGACTTTAGACTCCTCCTTTTATAACCCAGATGTTGAGATAACAAGTGCTAAGGCACTCTCTTGTGTGAGGATACAATTGTGCCAAAGGTCACTGGAAGGACATTGGGTCTTTCCATTTTATTGTCTTGAGATAGGGTCTTTTACTGAAGCTGCTAGTGATCCTCTTGACACACACATACCTTCTCCAAATAACACAGGGTTATAACTGTCTACTTTTTATATGTGTACTGGGGGTTTGAACTAATATACTTGCACAAAAAGCACTCTTACCCCACTGAGTGCTTTTGGGATGAGTTTCTCACAACATGAAAAGCATTATCAAACATGTACAAGCTAGGCTCAGCAGTTCAGAATGTTTACTGTTCTAGCAGATGACGTGGGTTGGATTTTTAGCACCCCTGTAGTCCCTCACAATTTCCTGGAACTCCAATTTAGTCAGTTCCAGGAGGTCTAATACCTCTTCTGAATCTGGTGGGTTCCTGCATGCATGTGGTTTGGTGCACATACATACACTTGGGCGGGCATGCATACATACACACAAGATTAGATATTTTTTTAAGAATTTACACAAATTGTTTGGGTGTGGTGATACACACTTGTAATTCGAGCACTTGGGATGCTAAGGCCAGAGCATTGCTGTGAGTTTGAGGCCAACCTAGGCTATACGATGAGACTTTGTGTCCAAAAAAAAAAAAAAAAAACAGAAAAAAATGGGCCAGCAAGGTGACTTAGCTGCTAAAGGTACTTACTGCCAAGCCTGATGAACTGAGTTGGATCCCCAGGACTCACATGGTGGTAGAGAACTGATTCCTACAAGTTATCTTCTAACCTCCACAGGCATGTTGTGGCACATACACACAATAAATAAGTGACTAAATAAAAATTGTAGAAATTGGTCTTGCTGAAATTAATATGTTCCTTCCATAAATATTTTAAAGACTGGGGCCTGTTAGCGCAGACTTGTAATGCCAGCTATTCAGGAGACTAGGGCAAGAGCATCACAAGTTCAAGGGTTATATGGGCAACTTAGTGAGACACTGCCTTAAAATAAATCAACAAAAAAGGGCTTAGTGGTCGTGAGGCTGCCCCAGGTTCAATCTGTAGTAACCGAAAAAAAAAAATCAAAGTACCTTAAAAGATGACATTAATAACCTGGAACATTTCCAACAGAGTAAGACTTAATACAAGAATATCTGAAGCAGGCTTAAGCCCCTAGCTGCTTGTCTAAAAGATTTAGGGTTAGAGTCCACATGGCAGCTAACAACCTCCTATAATTCCAGTTCCAGGGACTCTGATGCCCTCTTCTGGCCTTTGTAGGTACTACATAAATATTGTATATGTGCAGCAAAATGCCCATACACAGAACATTTTACTAACTATATCTGAAAGGACGCCTAGGACAAAGGATGTATAGCTCAGTGGTAAGGCATTTGTCTTACATGTCCAAGGTCTTGTATTCAGTCCTTAGCACAGTAAAATAAAAATGAAAAAAAAATGAATACCTACAAATATGAAAGGAAACAACAAAAGAACAGTGGAAAGCAAGGAAGAAGATAACAAAGAGGTATGACATAAAACTAGAAAACCAAGATACAAAGATAACTTAGCCTAATGGGCCATAAAGACATGTAGATGTGTTAACTTCATATAGTGGTCAGAGAGGAAGACCACAATGAAATGCCATTTCCCTCTCTCCCTCTCTTTTCAAGACAGACTTTCACTATTTATCCCTGACTGCCCTAGAATTCAACAGAGATCTACCTGTGTTTGTCATTGCCTCCTGAATGCTGGAATTAAAGGAATATGCTATCGTGCCTGATCCATTTTATGTTTCTAACATGGAAAAAATTAAGACATATAATCTTCATATGACTTAAAGAGAATAGATTTGCATGGTCTCTTGTCTCTTTTCCTACTTGTTTAAGAAATTGTTGTTAATTACTTATTTATGTGTGTTTGCACATTTGTGCACAGAAGCTAGAAGAGGATTTCAGATCCCTGGAGCTAGGATTATATTATAGGCAGTTTGGACCTTCCTTACATGGGTGTTGGCAATAGAACTAGGATCTTCTGCAAGAGCAATATGTACTCTTAACCACTGAGCCACCTCTCCAGCCCCTGCATGATCTTTTGTACAGTGCTGTTGGGTATACAGATTTGCCAGCCACTCTGAAAACACAGTTTAATAATGCCATATGAATTCAACATCTAGAAGCCAGCACCCTGGAGAATTTCATTCATATATATGAAAGAAACACACACACACACAATGACAATATATTATGTAGCTAGTGGGCTAAATCCAACCAAAGCCTGTAGTAATAAGGGCAGCGGGGCTGCGTCCCCAGCACCCCGGCTGCCTGCTCGGCTAGCTTATGCCCCAAAATAATTACACAGACACTGTATTCTTTTAAGCACTGCTTGGCCCTTTAGCTCTAGCACTTACTGGCTAATTCTCACATCCCGATCAACCCATCTCTAATAATCTGTGAGAACCAGTCTTACCGGGAAGATTCTAGCCTAGTCCATCCTGGGTCGGAGCTTCATGCCGGGAGTGGGGCATGGCGTCTCTCTCAGGTGTCTGCTCCCTAGAGGAGAGCTGTCAAGTCTCTGAGCTCACTTCCTCTTCCTCCTAGCGTTCTGTTCTGTTTACTCCTCCCACCTATCCTCTAACCAATAAAATGGGCCAAGGCAGTTCCTTTATTAGCCAATGACCTTCCTCCATCATTTCCCCCTTTTCGGTTTAAACAAAAAAAAAAGGCTTTAACATAGCAAAATTGCATATAACAAAACAGTTATCAAGTAAAAGTTAAAATAATCTTTATCATAACTAAGGAAAACTATAACTATAACTAACTATTCTTAATTCCATCAAAGACTCCAGAAAGATACAATACTACCTAAGCAAACAGGAAAAAAGCAACTTTTAAAACTTTAGAAATGACAGAAACATCTCGCTGCCTGGACAGTCACCCAAAGTTCCTCTGTACCGTTGGGGCATCCATCTTCAGCCTTCAGGCCCATGCTATCCAGCAGACATTTCCATAAAGCAGGAAAATTCAAAGTCAGTTCAGTCACTATCTGTTGTGTCCTGCAGAATGTCTCCCAGACTCTTTCATGAATCAGGAACCCCGAAAGATCATCTCACCTTAGGCAAGTTCAGTAGACCTCTCTCTGTGGGTTCTCTGTGTCCAGTTTATGCAATAGTCCAGGCGAGAGCTGTTTCTTGCCCAAATGGCTATCAAACTCCATAAGGATCCTCTTCGATGCCCATCTTCCTCTTGAAGTAGATTGGTGCTGCCAGGAGCAGAGTGTCTCATTGTCATGAAAAGTCCTAAGTTATTAAAACATTAAATGTCCTATTCTGTAATCTTTGAAAGACATGAAGAATGTCTATCTAAAATATATCTCTATATATCTAGAAAATCTAACTAACATGACTACAAACTTTGACGATTACTTATGATTATCCATCAACAACCTATATTTCCTAATTATACAGTACATATTTAAATGAACTACACAATCACAATACCTTAATCAAAATCAGAAATACATATACATATAACAAAATTGACCGTAAATCTCTATCAATAAAGCAAAATCTATATTAATGCAAATTATTCATACCTATATCATATCCCCCTTTAAATGTAAAAGAACATTTATAAACATTATTTGGGAATATGGGCGCAGTTATTTCTCTCCAAACTGCTTCCTGCTGAATGGGGGCGTCGTTAATTAGGTCTTTCATGGTATAACCTGTGTGCTAGTTTCATCTCAGTTGGCAGTTGAGCAAAGCAATTTTCTGAAGATGTTCACAACAACCCTTCAGGAGGGCGTGGTCCATCATACCAAATTGGAATAGAAGAAATGAACAGCGTCTCATCCTCTGTGAAAACAAAATAAGAAACTCCTTTCCAAAGCATCATGTCCTTAGAGCCAAATTTCAAAGTCAAGGCATTTTCAAAATATCTTTGTTGAATTAGTTCAGCAGCATTTATAAATAAATATCTTTTAGCATCTGTTGCTCCTTCCTCAGCATTTAAATAATTTAAAGAGAGCATAATAGCATACAGTATCAAAATTCTCTGTGTATTTTCCATCTTTGTGCAGCTTTGTTTTAACCTCTATTTTGTTTATTTTTACTTTTAACTCTTTGCTTTTTGAGACAGGTTCTCTGTATCTTTGACCTGAAGTAACTCTGTAGACCAGGCTGTCTTTGAACTCTCAGAGAACCACCTGTCTCTGCCTCCCAGGCATTGGGATTAAAGGTGTAAGCTACTACACCTTGAATTTACAGAGATCTGTTTGCCTCTGCCTTCTAGGCACTGGGATTAAAGGCGTGTGCTACCACACACAACAACTCTCTTCCTTTTTTTTTTGTATTTTACTTTAATAATTTTGACTTTTAGTCTGCATATATTTTTAACACACTGCAAATCATTTAGAAATTTTCTCTGTCTTTGAATCTCTCTTTACTGTATCTCTCTTTTTCTGACCACACGAGTCTTTAATTTACCAAGCAATATCAGTAGGATTAAAGGCGTGGCTTTGCCGGCTGGATCCAGCCCATTCCTTAGCTTTCCAGCCTCATGGCTGAGGTACTGGCTGTAGCCAGCAAGCGAGCTTCAGCAGCCTGTGCTTGCAAACCGCACAAACCGCCTGTGTAAAAGTGTCAGAGTTTGTCCTGGCAGGACAGCCCAGAAAGCCGGCATTTTTAATCGGCGCAGCTTTTTTCCTGTTATGGCTGAAACCCGAAAAGCATGCGTTCAGCTTTTCATCAACACCATTTAAGTGTTTCATGGCAGGACCTCTTAAGAGCTGCAGGGTTTTGCAGCTGAAGCTGAGTCAGGAAGCCTCTCTTAGATGAGGTGCTAGCTTGTTAGCAAGCAGAGCAGACCCGAGAACACAGCGAGTCTAGTTGCCATCAAACAAATCGTAGCACTTTACTCCAAATGCTCCATTCAAAAGCTCTGTCTCCCGCAGGAGCAATAGCAGCACAGCCCCAGGAAGTCGTGCTTTAAAATGACACAGCGTTTTTCTGCTACTGTTGCCGAATCAGGAAATCTCTCTACAGCATGCCACCAACAAACAGCAAAAATCTGTGTTAAACTCTCTCTCCCTTATTTTTAAGCCTTCTCAGGTTTTTTAAGTGGGTTTAGTCCATTACGTCGGGCGCCAACTGTAGTAATAAGGGCAGTGGGGCTGCGTTCTTTTAAGCACTGCTTGGCCCTTTAGCTCTAGCACTTACCGGCTAATTCTCACATCCCGATCAACCCATCTCTAATAATCTGTGAGAACCGGTCTTACCGGGAAGATTCTAGCCTAGTCCATCCTGGGTCGGAGCTTCATGCCGGGAGTGGGGCATGGCGTCTGTCTCAGGTGTCTGCTCCCTAGAGGAGAGCTGTCAAGTCTCAGAGCTCACTTCCTCTTCCTCCTAGCGTTCTGTTCTGTTTACTCCTCCCACCTATCCTCTAACCAATAAAATGGGCCAAGGCAGTTCCTTTATTAGCCAATGACCTTCCTCCATCAAAAGCCTGTTTTTTTCTCAACTGTCCACAAGAAAGAATAAGTTTTCAATCTGTTTAAAGAATACATGATGGCTGGAGTAGTGGTGCATACTTTTAATTCCAGCACTCTGCAGGCAGCTGGACCTCTGAGTTTGAGGCCAGCTTGGAGTATGTACATAGTGATACCATGCTCAAAAAGAGAATACATGAAGCGGGGTGGTGGTGCACACCTTTAATCCCAGCTCTTGGGATGCAGAGGCAGGCAGATCTTTGTGAGTTCAAGGCCAGCCTGGTCTACAAAGCGAGTTCCAGGACAGCCATGACTGTTACATAGAGAAACCCTGTCTTGAAAAAAAAATATATATGTGTGTGTGTGTGTGTACACATGAATACATACACACACACACACACACACACACATATATATATATATATATGAATACATGATAAGCTTTGGAAATCGGAAGTGGCTTGTTATTGGCATTCAGCAGTTCTTATGACTGCCTACACCCTGTACCTATTTAACCAGAATGGAGCATGTCTGCACTATACACATGTACTGCAAGAAGAAATCAGTATCTCAAAAGAAGAGAAATAAGGAATATAAGCTTATGTGTGGGATGCACTTCTCTGTTGACTCTTTTGTCAGTAACATGTCCCTGCTAGACATGGAACATGGCTTTCTGGCTTTCAAAACTTGCTAGCTATTAGAATCTCCATCACTATGAAGTTGCCATAAATGCTGCTGACTTGGATGTGGGCTCCATCTGAGCTGTGCTGCACCATGTCTACAGTGTGCTGAATGTGGTGTTGGTCCTGAACAATCCTCTATGCCTGCTGGGACTAACTGCCAAGTGAGCTTTCATTACTGGCTAGATTCTTTTTTCTGCTCTTTGCCCTTCTCTGTTGAAGTCAGCTGAAACACCTACATCACCCCCAGAAGAATCTGTGAATGCCTGAGTCCTTCTTGACTTGTGGCATTATGTCTCCCCAAATTTTCAACCTGAAGTTCCTCACTTCCTGCCTGTAAGTCATTAGAATGAAACCTACAGGAATCCTTTCCAGTTTTATCCCCACCTGACCATGAGAGAAGTGTATATTTTTTTAACATGGCAGGGTCTGTGGCCCACAATGCCCCTAACAATTCCTGATCAGCAGATACATGCCAACAGTATTGTTGAGTTGTAGCAATATAATCCAGAATGTGGCGTCCCAGAATCACCATGTGACTGCTTAGTGTAAATTAATGGAAATTATTAAAGAAAGCAAAAATATCAGTTCCTCAGTCAACAAGAAAAACAAAAAGTGTTTTTGCTTTTTAAAATTTAATTTAGGACTACACAGATGAAATAACATAAAAAGGATTAGTGAACACAGGGTTGTGATGGTCCTAGAGTAGAGGTGGTTGACAGTAAGTAGTTCAATCTGACTCTTCAGCCTCTGAAATTATATTGCTATGCTTAGTCCATAGTAGGGCAACTTTATATATTATATAAAATCAGCAATTCTTCCTGGAGGAATTTCTGTAAAAGTGTTAATATCAGTAAGTAGATAGTTTGGTAGGAATTTTTGGTTAGCTGGTTTTATTTGTCCAAGGGTATTCTGGAACTCATGTTGCCAAGGATGTCCTTGAACTCCTGATCACCTTGCCCCCATTACCCTCCCAAGTATTGGGATTGCAGGCATGAGCCACTATATCTTTCTACAAGGTTTAGTGCATTTTGAATAGCCACAAGATGGCACTCTTGTTCTCTATGACTCTGCATGAATTTCTTCAAAGATGTTCAGGAAGGTTGGTAAGGCTGCCATCTTATCTGTTAGTGTGGATGTCACCTTGAAAGGGATTCATTTTATTCAAGCCTAAAATTGTAGCAATTCTTACAGAGAACCCTGAGTACTGCTTAGTTAAAAAGTTCTAAATTTAGTTCAATAATGTGTGGATATTTTAGGAAAAAAAAGTTCAGTATTGATTCATAAAACACCAGCTTTTTTGTGTATGTGTGTGTTTATGTGTGAGAGAAAGAGTGCTGGTACCTGAGTGCCATAACGTGCATGTAGAGGTCAGAGGACAACTTTCCAGAATGAGTTCCAAGGATTGAACCCAAACCATAAGGTTTGCGTGGCAAGCCTCCTCCCAACCCCAGCGACCTTATTGTGCCGAAACAACATCAGCTTCTTTTATAATAAAGACAAAAAGCACAATAATCCTGTTTTTTTTTATTTAAATTTTTTTACTTTATGTATATAGGTATTTTGTCTGCATGTATGTCTGTGTACCGTGCATGTACCTGGTGTTCTTGGAGACCAGAAGAGGGTCTCAGATCACTGGGAATAAAGTTACAGACAATTGTAAGCTGCCTGTGTATCCTAGAAATTGAAGCCAGGGAGTTACAGATGGTTAAGAGCATCATGTAGGTTCTAGGAATTTCACCCAGGTCTTCTAGAAGAGTAGCCAGTGCTCTTAATAACCACCGAGCCATCTCTCCAGTCCCAATAATCCCTCTTTGATTTCAGCAAATCTTTTTTTTAATATTTATTTATTTATTATGTATACAATATTCTGTCTGTGTGCATGTCTGCAGGCCAGAAGAGGGCACCAGACCTCTTTTACAGATGGTTGTGAGCCACCATGTGGTTGTCGGGAATTGAACTCAGGACCTTTGGAAGAGCAGGCAGTGCTCTTAACCGCTGAGCCATCTCTCCAGCCCCTCAGCAAATCTTAATAGATAGGAAAGAGTCTATAGACAGAGAGCTACCCAAGAAGCAGAAACTCAAGAGACGCTAGCTTTGCCAACTAAGTTACGAACTGAGAACATGAAACTTCTGGACAAGAAATAGATCACTTCATAGGATTATAGCTGGAAACTGAGGAGCCTAAATTACCTGTGAATCACTGATTTGAAACCAAAAAGATCTGTAATTAGTCTCTGAAGTCTGTCAAAGGTCCGCAGGTCAATGTAGAAAGTTTCAAGATTCCAATTCCCACCACACTCTGTACTCTCGGGCAATTCTTGGGATGATATAGTTATATAAAATTTGGATAATAAAGTGGAACTTGAATATTGAAAGGTTGTTCTGAAGATGAAGTATATCTAAATGGCTGAAGAAAGATTAAGGTCATTTTTGTCTACACTAAATTGCTTACCTTCCTTACAACTAGAACAGAGACATTGGTAGTGTCACATAGCATGAAACAGTTTGAATAAAATTATATGATGCAGTATTACCCCCCTCCTGCATGCCCTATGATTGGGTGATGCTAGAGATGGAACCCTGCCCCAGTGTTACATGTGGGAGGCAAGTGCTCTTTACTGGGCGAGCTATAACTTAATCTCTTAGTATTTGGCACACACTGAATGCATTATCTGAGGAGGCCAGAAGAGGGGATCATATCTCCTGGAATTAGAGTTACAGATTGTACTGGGAACTGAACTCTTAAATAGATCCTTTGCAAGAACAGCAGCAAGCACTCTTAACCATGAAGCCATCTCTTCAGTCCAATAGTTGGCTTCTTTTGTATTTAAAGGCCCATATTGTAGCCCAGGCTATGCTGGTACTCATTATGTACCCCTAGGCTGGCCTTGAAATCATGGTGATCCTCCTGCCTCTGCCTCCCTGAGTGCTGGGATTAGACTGGGCTTATGACATCTGAATATTCATCTTTATTGAATAAAATGTTTGTGATGCTCACATTTTTTCCAGGACCTTCATGCTGGGCAATGAACATTTTATTTTATTTTTTTAAATTAAAATGTCGTGTGTGTGTGTGTGTGTGTGTGTGTGTGTGTGTGTGTGTGTATACACACGCCCGTGCACATGGGGGTCAGGAGAGTGTGATGGATCCCTTGAAGCTCTCCAGCTTATAGGCAACCATGAGCCACCTAATGTGGGTGCTGGGACCTGAACTGGTCCCCTGGAAGATTAGTAAGTGCTCCTAACTGCCTAGCCACCCCTCCAGCCCTAGCTCTCAGTTGAGTTTGGTGGCACATGCCTATAATCTCAGGTTGAAGCAGGAGGATTGAGGGTTGTAGGCCAACCTGGGCTATATAATGAGTCTAAAAAAGAAAATTGCATAGTAAGTCTAAAAAAGAAAATTGATTCTTCTAGCATTCACTGAGGTACTGAGGGGCTTTTGATATGTTTCCTGAATGTAAAGTACTTGATAATTTTAGCTGGAGGAGAGCAGAAATGTTCAGAAACAAATGAAGATTATGCAGAAGAAGCAAGCCCAGATCGTGAAAGAGAAAGTTCACCTGCAGAGTGAACACAGCAAGGCCATCTTGGCAAGAAGCAAACTGGAGTCTCTTTGCAGGGAACTTCAGCGTCACAATAAGACCTTAAAGGTTAGTTTTTATTTATTTTTTTCTATTTTACAGAAATAATGTTCTCAGCTGATTTTACAAGAGGTCATCTTGTATCTATTTGAAATCTGTGCCTACCCAGAGATGAGATATGCCTTTCTGGTTTGCTTGGGCTGATGCTTCATATGAGACAATATAATGTGAGACTGATAGTTAACATTGTATGTTAAATGTGGGTTTCCTGTTCAAAAAAAAAAAAGGAATTCCCTCATTCCCTCATATTTTGGTCACAGGGAATAAGTAAACATTGCAACCCCCACTCTCTAGCTTCCTTTTTAAAAGGTTTTATTTATGTGTATGGTGTTTTGCCTGCATGTATATATATGTACCGTGTCCATGGCTAGTGCTGGAAGAGGACAAAAGAGGGTGTTGGATATGCTGTAACTGAAGTAAGTTACTGATAGTTATTAGCCACTATCTGCTGGGTGCTGGGAACTGAATGAACATGGTTCTCTGCAAAAGCAGCAGTGCTCTTAACCGCTGACCTATCTCTCCAGCCCACCCACACCCCTCTTGAAGCCATGGTTTAGGAAGCCCAGAGTTGCTGTAGAAAACTAAAGAAGTTGCCATGAAATGAGAAACTGGTAAATTTAGAATCAGTGTTTTCAGAAAGGAGCATTGCTGAGCACTAGGTGGATGTCAGGGCTGAACTGCCCAACATTCCGTGGCCATTCCCAGGTACTGAGTACTTTTGGCAGTTGCACGTAGATCTTGGCAGATTATACAGGAAGAGTGAGCAGATACCCAAAGATGACCAAAGATGCATGGAGGAAGAGAGAAAAAAGAGCCATGAAAAGGATCCGCCTCTTAACATTGTAGCTGGCCTGTCCTTACATACAACAGAGTGGGATTTTGAGCTGGAACTCTGATCAAACACCCAATCTCTTAACTACATCCCAGGGACCTAGATACAACAGCACTTAGGACATGGATTTTTCACCAGATAGGAATTAACATTTGCTTCCTTTTAAGATTTTATGGGGGGGGGCGGGTGTGCACACACACGCTCACAGTGAGAACCTGAATCTCTTGGAGTTATAGGTGGTTGTGAGCCACCTGATATGGATGCTGGGGACTGGACTTGTGTTCTGTATGAGAGCAGTAAGTGCTCTTAATCCCTGAGCCATCTCTTCAGTCTTACTTTTGATCTTTTATATTTATTTTACTTAAAAAATAGATTTATTTATGTGTATGAGATTTTTGCCTGCATGTATACCTGTGTACCAGTAGATAGCTGGTGGCTACAATCAGAAGCAGGCATCAGAAATGGGAATTACCCTGAACTGGAAGTTATGGATGGGTGCTGGGAATCAAACCAAGGTCCTCTTAACCACTGAGCTATCTCTCCAGCCCTGAACCTTTAAATAAGATACCTCTTAATGAGATGCCTGGGCTAACAGTGTACGCCTGTAATCATAGCTACTTAGAAGACTGAGGCCAGAAGTAATGCAAATTTAAGACCTGCTAGGCTACAGAACAAGTTCAATGGCATCCTGGGCAACTTAATGAGATCTTGTTTCAAAATGAAAAATAAAAATTGGACTGGGGATATATAGCCTACTCACTTGCCGAGTATGCTCAAAGCCCTTGTTTCAATCAATCCTTTTAACTTACTTCCACTACCCCCAAATTAAAAGTTAGGCATTTTTCCCTATAACTAGAGTTGTTTTAAATGTAGTAAAATTTACATTTGAAGGTAAGCTTTTTAAAATAAGTATACCATTGGTCTCTTGACCTCGTAAGAGAGGTGTGGCCTAGAAAGTAAACTGAAGGAGGGTTGTCTGCTCAGAGTCATCTAAGTTGATTTCTTGTGTGGTTATCAAGAAGCCTGTTCCAGTATACAGTCAATTGATATAACTGGGACTCTATATCTCATCACTCTGTATGTTTTTTTTTGCCTTGTTTTTTTCAAGACTAGATTTCTCTGTATAACAGTCCTGGCTGTCCTGGAACTTGCTCTGTAGACCAGGCTGGCCTCGAACTCAGAGAAAGTTTCTGATCCTAAGTAAGGAGGACAAATTGTACTTTAGAAGCAGTGTTTCAGGGCAGCCACAGCAGCTTTTCTTCCTCTCCACATGCTAGGCAAATACTTTTTTACCAGGCTGCATTTCTAACCTTTTTTATTTTTGGTGTGTGTGTCCATTTGTGTGTTGCGGGTAGTAGAGTAAGTTTGCATGTGGAATCCCTCCAGAGCTAGGAATACAGGCACAGGCTGCCATGCCCTACTTTTTATGTGGGTGCTGGAGATTTGGACTCAGTTCCTAGGCTTAGACAGTAGGCACTTTACCAACTAAACTATTTCCCCTACCCTCTCGTTTGAGACAGGGTCTCACTAAGTTGCCCAAAGTGTTCTTTAATTCACTCTTTAAACCCAGGCAGGCTTTGAACTTCTCAGCCTTGAGTAGCTGAGGTCACGGGCCTGGCAACAGCAGCTTCTTTGAGCATTTTGCTCATGGGTGTACTATTAACAAAAATTCCTTTGGGTATTAGGAGGAAAATATGCAGCAGGCAAGAGAGGAAGAAGAGCGACGTAAAGAAGCAACAGCACATTTCCAGATTACTCTAAATGAAATACAAGCCCAGCTAGAACAGCATGACATACATAATGCCAAACTCCGACAGGAGAACATCGAACTGGGAGAGAAGCTGAAGAAGCTCATTGAGCAGTATGCAGTGAGGGAAGAGGTAATACCATTCAATTGCTTTCCACAGTTTCTCCCTATTAGTAGTAACTTCTGTTTACTTTAAAAGTATTGTTACAGGATGTTTTAGAATTCTTCGTGTATAGTATAAGGTAGGTTTATTGACTAGGGAAAGGATCAAACCATTGCATAACCAGAAAGATTAAATAAGAGTCTATCTGCATGAATAGGCAAGATAATTTCCAGTTTTGTTAAATACTAGTTCCATGAAGTACTAGAAGATGGCAATTTTTACATTATTTTCTTATCTGGACTAATAATGAATGAATGCTTGGCCCCGGAATACCCTGCATCTCAAGACATTTGTGATAATCTATAGCCATTTCATTACATCTGTGTCTCAGGTTTATGTTTGTTTTTGATTTTTTTTCCTGTTGATATTGGGTTTTGCTTATTGCCCTGGGTGACTTCCAATTCATGGGCTTAAATATATTTTCCTGTTTGAACAGCCCAGCCCAGCCTTTACATCTTTTTGGGCTGGAGAGATGGCTCAGAGGTTAGGAGCACTGACTGCTCTTCCAAAGGTCCTGAGTTCAATTCCCAGCAACCACATGGGGACTCCCAACCATTTGTAGTGAGATCTGGGACCCTCTTCTGGTGCTGCAAGCAGAATACTGTACACATAACAAAATAAATATTTTTTTTAAAAAAAGTATTCTTTTTTTTAAATGGGGTTTCTCTGTGTAACAGCCCTATCTGTTCTTGAACTAGCTCTGTAAACCAGGCTGGCCTCAAACTCAGAGATCTACCTGCCTCTGTCTCCTGAGCGATGGAATTAAAGTCATTTGCCAACATTGCCTAGCAACAACTAATTTTTTAGGTTTTTGCACTGCTAGTGGTCAAATCCAAGGCCTTGGCCATACTATATGAACTTTCTGTTCCTAACATAGCTACCCTCAACCCTATTTTTTTTTTTTTTGGTTTTTCGAGACAGGGTTTCTCTATCTTTGGTGCCTGTTCTGGAACTAGCTCTTGTAGACCAGGCTGGCCTTGAACTCCCAGAGATCCGCCTGCCTCTGCCTCCCGAGTGCTGGGATTAAAGGCGTGCGCCACCACCGCCCGGCCCTATTTTTTATTTATCTTTTAGTGTTGGGATCAATCCCATGAACCTTATGTATGCTAAGTATGTTTCATCATTGAACTTATATCCCGGACCTCTGTCTTTTCTGTTTTTGTTTATTTTATCAACAGTGTATTTTTAATTTTTCATGTTTGTCTTTGTCTGGATGTGGGTTTGTGCACATGAGTGCAGTGGCCACAGAGGCCAGAAGAGGACTGGATCCCTTGGAACTGAAATTATAGGTGACAGTGAGCTGCCCAAGGTGGGTGCTGGTAACCAAAATCGGAGCAGCACTTGTATTTGCTGAGTCATGTCTCTACTTCCTATGGCTTGAACTCATTAAAAATTTGTAAAAATTATTTTATGTGTATGGGTGTTCTGTTTGCACATGTATCTGTGCACATAAGGAGGCCAGAAGGTGTCAGATCCCCTGAAACTGGAGTTATACTTGGTTGTAAGCATCCATGTGAGTGCTGGGATTCAAACTCAAATTCTCTGGAAGAACAGCCTTAAAATTCTTAAATTCATAGATATTTCAGTATATAACTCAGAAAGCTCTTTTTGGCCATATAATTTTCACATCTAAAAGGTGAAGTTAGCATCTGCTTGTCTTTTTAAAATTTATATGTGTGTGGGTGCCCCAAGAGGTCATATAAGAGGGTATTGGATTCCCTGGAGTTGGGATTACAGGCATTTGTGAGCTGCCCATCATATGTACTGGAAAACAAACTTTGGTCCTCTGCAAGAGCAACAACAAGAAGAGCAGCAAGAACGCTTAAGCATTCCTACTTTCCTGTTATTAAAAAATCTGAATTAAAATCTAAATAAAGTTTGTCTACTTCACTAGATTATGTCTCATCTCCAAAATACAGATTTCCTTGGTCTGTTTTTATTATTGAAGAGCTTATTAAATAAAGTTTTGTGGGTTTGTTGTCATTCAGGCTAAGATTTACTATTAAATTATTAAAGCCCTAATTTTCTTTTTGGTTTCCTCTGTAATCCTGGCTGTCCTGGAGCTTGCTATGTAGACCAGGCTGACCTCAAATTCACAAAGATCCTCCCACTGGGATTAAAGAAGTGTGCCTCCAGGCCAAATCCTAATTTTCTTACAACGATTCTTTTATTATTTAATGGACTGTTTCTTCATTAGAGAATCATGTGTTCAAATTCATAAATGAAAATATAATTTGCCATTTTAATACCTAGGCTATCTTATCACCAACTAGTATTCTTCCTGTCACATATCATACTATAACTGGAAGAATCCCAATTCTGTAGTTCCAAGGTGGCATGTTTTGATGTCTGGTAAGGCACCAAACACCTTTGGTTTGACTCAGCAAACAGATTCTGGCACTGAGATTTAGCAGGACAGAAACTTACCTAATTGATAAATTTGCCTTCGTTTGGCTTTGACTTATGCTACCTTCAATTGAGGAATTTAGCAAAATTTAATGGGTAGGGAAAAAAGGAATGGGCATAAAAGGTGTGTGTATGTGTGTGTCTTGATGTTTACTTTCTCAGTACACAGCAGAAACAAGAATTTCAAAGCTTGTAGTGGTGGTGCATAGCTCCAACAGTGCAATGTTCTTGCAGATGGTGTCAAACATTGTTACAGGTGTAGGGATGGAAGACCTAGATTATTAGCTATGTGAGTTTTACAGGAAAGCAGGGCAAGCAGTGTTTTAACATCTTATATTTCCTCCCCATTGTGTTCCTCCCTTCATGAAGTGATGAAAGGAATTCTTTTTTCATAGCACATTGATAAAGTATTCAAACACAAGGAATTGCAACAACAGCTTGTGGATGCGAAACTTCAGCAAACGACACAGCTGATAAAAGGAGCTGATGAAAAACATCAAAGAGAAAGAGAGTTTGTAAGTTCTGTTCCTTAAGAAAAAAAAAAAGAAAAAAGGTATTGCCAGTATTTTAACTAAAAAGTTTAATGTCACCCAAGGGGTATGATAGTTAATTATTAGTTCTAGAAAGCTTTTGGCTACTTCTGTTCAGAGATCCACTTGCCTGTCTCCCGAGTGTCTCCCACTACCAGGTGGTGGCGGCGCATGCCTTTAATCCCAGCACTCAGAAGACAGAGGCTGGTAGATCTCTGGGAGTTCGAGGTCAGCCTAGTTCTAGGACAGCAGAGCTACCCAGAGAAACCCCGTCTTAAAAAGCAAAAAAAAAAAAAAAAAGAAAAGTAAAATAGAAGAGTAAAGATAGGCACCACCATACCTTGCCCTAGTTTTGTTTTTGAATAAGTTGACACTATGATCGGTGTAACTATTTTGTGAGTTTATTGAGTTGGGGTCTTATTGTAGCCTTGGCAGAAGATGAACTTGAACTCATGAACCACCACACCCAATTTATGATTTGCGAAGGACTGGACCCCAGGGCTTGTGGGCATACAGCAAGCGCTCTATCAACTGAAGCATCATCCTTCACCAATTTTTTCTTGTTTTTTTATGCTTAGAATCCTGTTATCTAATTTCATTTCTTTTGTCCATAGCCTTCTACCCAGTCTTATCTTGCTCCTCAGGTAGCTCAGCCATTTGAGGTACTTAGCAGTGTTTTCTGCTAATATTAGACATGTGATTATTTTTACCTAAAATACCACCCTTAAACCTCAATTTTGTAAATTGTTTTAGGCCTCCACAGTACCTTTACCTTTTTCTAATTAAGAAGTAAAAGATGCCTTTCTGCTTCTGTAAGCATTGCTAAGAAGCATAATAATGGAAGGTGAATGTAGACAGCAACTGAAAGAAGGTATTCCATTTTTAGGGTAGTCATTCTTGCTAAAACAGTGAACAAAAGGGTGCGGTAGAATTGGATCATTATTCGATATATTCACAGTTGTAATTGCTATTAGTACTTTTGCAAGAATGTTTCTGTTTTCTAGTTACTAAAAGAAGCAACAGAATCCAGGCACAAATATGAACAAATGAAACAGCAAGAAGTACAACTAAAACAGCAGGTAACTTGATAGTTCGGGATAGCGAATTTTAAGAAAAATCGTTCATTTAATAAGTACGTTCAATCTTCTCTAAGGTGGTGTTGCTTGTTCCCAGAAAAGGAAGCAATCACACATATCTCTTGGAAGTCTCTTTTCATTTAGGGTGTCCTTCCAAATTTGAGTGTCCCTGGTTTATAGTACTAAAAGACTTATGTCTTAGTAGGCTCCCACTCCCAAATCTCAGCCCAGCTGGGATAAAATTAGTTATCCATCTTTCATGGCTTTCATTTGTGTTACCTCATTTCTCACTAAAGGAAACTGACAAACTTCCAGATCCAAGGAATGTTATAAAATTTCACATACCTTAACATATTTGTAATTTTGTGCCAATGTAGCACCTAAACGGTTTTAAAACTACTTGTAACCATAGTTTCACTTGTAGGTAGTTTTGTGAAATGCTTTTAGCCAAGGCTTTCTCTCCTTTTCACTCCAAATTCTGCAGTTGTTACAATGTTTGGAATAATAGTGTGTACTATTCATCTCTTTTCTTGAGGAGATGGTCCGAGAGACTTCTGTCTTAATAGGTGAAATTAGGTGTTTGTAATTATAATCTACCCCTTTTTAGCTTAAATATTATTGAAATAATTATCAAGTTTAGTGCAAGGCTCTTTAAGTAATACTCTAGATACATTAAGCCTGGCTTCAGTCTTTTTTTTCGACACAGGGTTTCTCTGACAGCCCTGGCCATCCTGGAACTAGCTCTTGTAAACCAGGCTGACCTTGAACTCACAGAGATCCACCTGTCTCTGCTGGGATTAAAGGTTTGCGCCACGACCCCTGGTTGGCATCAATCTTTATAATCACCTCTTCTGGATACTATTTTTTTAAAAGATTTATTTATTTATTATGTATACAGTGTTCTGTCTGCACGCATGCCTGCAGGTCAGAAGAGGGCACCAGATCATTATAGGTGAGCCACCATGTGATTGCTGGGAATTGAACTCAGGACCTCTGGAAGAGCAGTCAGTGCTCTTAACCTCTGAGCCATCTCTCCAGCCCCTGGATACTATTTTTTGAGTCGGGTAGGACATTCTACAGTATTGGTGAGATAAACTTCTTACAAAGCGATTCTAACTTTTTTGAGACAGGGTTTCTCTGTGTAACAGCTCTGGCTGTCATGGAACGTGCTCTGTATACCAGGCTGGTCTCAAATTTAGAGATCTGCCTGCCTCTCAAATACTGGGATTAAAGGCATACATCACCACAACCTCGCAAAGCTAGCCTAATTTAAGAGTACAAATTTTAGTATTTTTCACCATAAGTTATGATCATGCCAGAAGACTGGTAGGAAATTCAAATCCCATTACTGCTCAGTCCTATACATTCAGTTGTACGAATGGAGATGAGTATCAATGTGGATGAAGTATAAAGTCCATGTTTCTGCAGATGTTGATAAACTGACATTTGCCATCTGTTTCCTTTGCTGTCACTATCCTTTTCAAGAGTTGATCTCATTTGCTTTTACTGTGGTATTTCATAGTAGTTGCCTTGGCCCACTGTTTTGTGATTAGCCATGTAAGTCCAAGTGTAATGATAGTTACTGTCTATTCACTACTGTGGGCCAACATTGAACTCTCTAAAGAGACAGCCGTGGTATAGGTGCGGTGGTGGCGCATACCTTTAATCCCAGCACTTGGGAGTACGAGGCCAGCCTGGTCTACAGAGCTAATTTCAGGACAGCTAGGGCTGTAACACAGAGAAATCCTGTGTCAAAGAGAGAGACAGACAGACTTCCTTTGGATGTCCCATCATCAAAACAGGCTTCACTGAAACTACTGGAGAGTCTAATTCCAAGTGCATTAAGAGCTCTCGACTCAACTTGAGCACCACTGTTGTCCCTGACTTCAGGCTGTCAGCCTCGGATGTTAGAGTGGAACACACCTCCACTAGCTTATGCTCAATCCTCAGCATTCTATTGTAGTTCTATTCTTTTCCTACACTTTTATGCAGATACTCCTTGTTGCCTGTCTCCTAGTGATCACTTCTAGCCTGATGAACTTGTCTGCTTCTGCTTCCCCCACAGCAGCACCTGCTCCAAGTGCTTCCCATATGGCACACCCACCTATAACTGTGGGCGGGCTGCCTTCCATCTCAACTTCCCACATTTTGTTAGATGTTATGTATAATATTCCTCTCATCACTGGTTACATGGTCTTCTGGTGTCTAAGATTAAGAATCTTATGTGCATGAATGCTTTGCCTGTGTGTGTGTGTCTGTGTGTGTGTGTGTGTGTAATATATGTATATGCCTGGTGCAGAGTCAGAAGAGGGAATTACAAATAGTTGTGAACTTCCATGCAGGCACTGGGAACCAAAGCCCACGTTCTCTGCAAGAACACCAAGCACTCTTTCCATCCTGCCCCTCTACTTCTGTGTATTTTGTGATCTCAGGAGAGGGAAAGAATCTCTTCCTCTGGACTTGTTTCCTCGTAATAACATTAGACTATCTCTGAACGGTTCCCTCCTGGATCTTAAAGCTTTTCCTTTCTTTTGACATGATGTCCTTTCCTCTCTGGAGGTTTTCTCTAAAGTAGAATAAAGGGTGGGCTAGCTTATGTTTGATATATGTGTGTGTGCGTGCGTGTTTGATACATACATACATCAAATTCCTTGAACTTAAAAGAAAAAAATGGTGCTTCTTACTTTTTATTCTTTCCTTAATCATCTCACTATCCCCAACCACCATTCTGCCTGCACTCAGGAGATATTCTTGATACTAAGCAGAAACATGGTCTTTTAATTTTCACAGGTTGGGGCATAGCTCAAAGCTTTGCAGGGGCATGAAATTTCTGACTGCCACACCCAATGCATTTTAATTAATGGGGTTATAATTAATGCTAATATTCCTGCAATTTAAATATATGTTAACAGCAATAACCTCCCAAGTACTAGATCTCTGTGAGTTATTAGAATTTCAGGCATCTGGCTGCTATCCAGAGATTGGGTGTTTGCTTTTCTGTCATTTATAACAAATACCATCATGTAGTTAAGTTTATGAGTTTGAATTGTTTACCTGGAACTCAGAATAACCAACTTTTTATTTTGTTCTGTAGCTTTCTCTTTATATGGATAAATTTGAAGAATTCCAGACTACTATGGCAAAAAGCAATGAACTTTTTACAACCTTCAGGCAGGAAATGGAAAAGGTATTTGTATGTTTTTTAGTAGACTGAAATATAAAAGGGATATTTTGAGCTCTTTATTACTACTTAGAGTGAGTTTATATTGTTATGATACTGTCTTTTATATATTAGTGTGCCCCCAACCAAGTAGCTTCTTTATACTTCTAAGATTTTTCCTTAATTGCAATAAATTCCTTTTTTGTTGTTTTGTAACAGCCTGGCTCTCCTGCAATTTGCCCCATAGACCAGGATGGCCCTTGAGATCTGCCTGCCTCTGCTTCCCAAGGGCTAGAATTAAAGACTTGCAACACCAATTCTCAGCTAACTTAGAAATAGGCCTTTTCAGTCACGTAACAGGCTTACTTCTCATCATTTCAAAAAAAATTCCTTTTCTTGGCTACATTAAAAGTAGACTGGCATAATTTGACATGACCTTGAATATTTAATGTTCTATAAGCTTAGCCTGCCACACCTCATGTTTTACGTTTTAGGAGTTTCACTATGATTTCCAGGTTGGTCTTAACCTCTAAAATTCAAGCAGCTCTCTTGCTTCAATCCTCAGCCTCTCAGCCCAGGTAACTGCCGCTATAGGTACATGTCACATCAGACTATAATGGAGAATTTTTAAAAGTAGTTTTCAAGGGGCTGGAGAGATGGCTCAGAGGGTAAGGGCACTACCTGCTCTTCCAGAGGTCCCAAGTTCGATTCCCAGCAACCACATGGTGGCTCACAACCATCTGTAATGAGACCTGGTGCCTTCCTTACCAGCAGTACATTGTATGCTTAATAAATAAACCTTTAAAAAAAAGTAGTGTTCAAAAGTATTATAATAGTGTAAGCCATGACTATTATTCCACTGAATTGGAGTGTTGGTTGATGTTCCAGAGCACCCATGTTGGGTGGTTCACAACCATCTGTAACTCCAAGTGATCTCATGCTATCCCTAGTCTGGGCATTTTGCTCATGTGCATATACCCCCCAGACACATGAATACACACATGGCTCCGTGGTTAATAGTGGCTGTCATTCCTTCCTCTAGAGGTCTCAGTTTCAGCACCCAAGTCAAGTCAATCATAAATTACCAGTAACTCCAGCTCCTGGAAATCCAATGCCCTCTTCTGGTCTGCATGGGCACCCACAGCCACGTGCACATAGATATACACATAAATAAAATATAAATCTTTAAAAAGCGTGATTGTAAACAAGTTGTTCTGACTTTGTGCCCCCCCATTTACTGTGTGTATACATGCATGTGCAATGGCACATGTGTGAGGGTCAGATGACTAATTCTGTGAGTAGGGTCTCTCCTTACACCTTGTAGGTTCCAGGGATCAAACAGGTCCATCAGGCTTGGTGGAAAACACCTTCTTACTGACCCCCCCCTTTTTGGGGGGGGGGTTCGAGACAGGGTTTCTCTGTGGTTTTTGGAGCCTGTCCTGGAACTAGCTCTTGTAGACCAGGCTGGTCTCGAACTCACAGAGATCCGCCTGCCTCTGCCTCCCGAGTGCTGGAATTAAAGGTGTGCGCCACCACCACCCGGCCTTACTGGCCCTTTAAAGGAAATAAAAAGACCCACCAAATTCAGATAGTGTTTGGCTCATTAAACATGTGCTCAATTACCAGGAGCTAAATAGTACTCAGATTACCACCTTCAAGTATTTTTAGACCTAGTAATCTGGAGACTTCCATGAGCAGGTGATTTGTTCTGCCTACCAGTCCTTTGAGTTGATAATCCGATCGAGGGGTAACTGTTAGGCACAGTAAGTATTAGCTGAATTCCAGCACATGCTCACTGTTGAAGTGGAACACAGTTCAAGACAGGGATTCCCCAAATTTGCTATCCTTGTGGAAGATCCTGTGGGATGGAAAAATACAGATCACTGTGGGTCAGTACTCAACTCAGTTCTTCCATGAGCTCTTTCCACCGCCTTTGTCCTAATTTGTGTTAGCTACCAGTAGAAAGCATCTGGTCTGCCTTGTTCTGTTTCCCTTAATAGCACCTGGGGTTCAGTGTCCTGACTTGAAAATCACAGCTGGAATACTGAGAATGTGACCAATTGATAAGCATAGATAAATCTCATTCTCAACTTTTCTTGTAGCAGAGGTTTAAGAATTTTCCTTTGCCCAGGCATATTACATGCCTTTAGTCCTAACAATCCAGAGGCATGGGCAATCAGAGGCCAGCCCAGTCAATGCTACACACACACACACCCCAAAAATGTTCCTATGATTCTTTTGGGTCTACTTTATTATCTTTAGCAAAATTAAGGTAGATAATTAAATTCCACCGCTTCTAATTCACAAATGATTTATGCTTGTAACAGCTCAGTGAGGCAAATGCAGAGAGGGAAGCAACGTTAAAGCTTTTTTGATAGGACAGCTGGTAGGATAAGATATGGAATTAAATTAAGCCCTGGAGAGATGGCTCAGTTAAGCTTACTTGTTCTTGCCGAGTACGCGAGTTCAGTTCCCAGCATCCACACGGTGGCTCACAACCATCCATAATTCCAGTTCTAGATCTGATGCCTTCTTTTCACCTCCTAAGAGCACCAGGCACATGTTGTGCAGACATACATGCAGTCTAAACATTCACATATATGAGGAAAATTTAACTGGTAATTTAGGATTTTAAAGTTGAATTATGTTCATTCACAGATGACAAAGAAGATTAAAAAACTGGAAAAAGAGACAATGGTATGGCGCACCAAATGGGAAAACAATAATAAAGCACTTCTCCAGATGGCTGAAGAGGTAAGATGGTTCCCTGAGATTAGGATGTGTCATTAGTTATGCGCAGGGTACGATAGTTACTGAGTAGACTGATGATGCCTTTCCTCGTAGATGGATAGTGGTAGAGTCCTGAATGAAGGATCAAACATTTTATTTATTGCCCAGTTAATACAAGCATCCTCTTGAGACAATGTTTTCTCAAACTTGAATTTATAATAATTCTTGCTATAAAATGCCAGGATTACTAGGTCCCAGCCAAAGGTGCTGACTGTCTAAGTTAGGTCAAGCACTTGCAAGAATGGCTAAAAGATGGCTGGGCTTGGCGGTGTACACCTTACCAGCACTCAGGAGTCAGAGACAGGAGGATTTCTATGAGTTTGAGGCCAGTCAAAGCTACATGGTGAGACCTTATCTTGAGAGACTAAAACAAAATCAACTGAGAGGTGCTGATGCATTGTCCAGGCCTAGGGAAGCTCATTCGTTGGACTTCCTAGTATGACTACCAGCAAACACCCCGAATGCCTTTCTACCTGAAAAAAAAAAAACAAAAAAACTTTTTGGCCATGTTCCAAGTGAAAATGTATTGCTTGCAGTCACTACACATCTTCATAAATTTGACAGGACTGCACAATGTTAGAGCACATGTGTATAAGAATCTTATTCTGCCAGGCAGTGATGACACCTGCCTTTAATCCCAACACTTGGGAGGCAGGTACATCAAAGCCAGCCTGGTCTACAGAGTCAGTTTTAGGACAGCCAGGGCTAAAGAGAAATCATGTGTGAAAAACAAATTATTGTTCTAAGTAATCTTAGTTTTTGCAAGTCTTTGACAACTACCTTCAATTTCTTTAAAGTTAATGTGAAATTTCAAGTTAAGGGGATTTCATCTACTTTTAAGAACAAAATTTAAAGCCATTATTATTAAATAGCACAGACCATCAAGGCATGAAAGTATTAGGTTTCTAAACTAGACATATATAATAAACAATACCAGGTAGTTAACAATGTGGTTCAGTGCAGTTATTTTTGTTTAAAAACAACACCTAATTTATATTTAATGAGGTTATGGAACTGTCGACTGGTTTTGTTTTTCATTTGACAAAAAAAAAAACCAACAGAAAACTGTCCATGATAAAGAGTACAAGGCCTTTCAAATAAAACTGGAACGGTTAGAGAAGCTGTGCAGGGCTCTTCAGACAGAGAGAAATGAGCTCAACGAGAAGGTCGAAGTCCTGAAAGAGCAGGTCTCTATCAAAGCAGCAGATGGGGACTTGGTGGCACCTGCGATGCAGCCCTGTGCTGCCCTGGATTCATTCAAGGAGATGAACACTTCAAGAGCCCTGGGAATGCACTTGGAGGCTAGGGGCAAAGCCAAGTCAGTGAGTGAGAGAAGAAGTGCTGCACAAAAGCCCTCATCTTCAGGTTCTGCGCAAGGCATTGAGTCAGTTGACTAGGGTGAAATGTGATCACTGTATTGAGAGATATATTTTGTGTATAACTTCCTCTGTTAGTAGTAACTATTGGTTTTGTGGTGAAAATTTTCTTACTTTTTCTACCATATCTGTATTTTCTTAGAACTACTGGACTTATGTGGTACAGGAGGCTGCTTAGCAGTTTGAAATAGTTTTAATCTATAAATTTCCTTCATCTATGTTGCACATCTGCCTCATTTTCCCCTTTGTTGGAGTGCATGTCTTCATTGATTTGTCCTTTCTCTTTCTGCTCCTTGCACCTAATTTTCCCAACTAAAATCATTCAAGACAGGGCCATTAAAGGAACTATGTCCTCATGATGGTTCCTTGATGTGAAAACAATTTTAATTTAAGCATTTTGGCCCCTTAATACAAAGGAAAATACCAAGGTGATTACCTTTGCTTAATAGCCTATTTAAAGGGGGAACATGTCAGAAACAAGCTTAGCATTTTTCATTCAAATTAGCTTTTCTTGATTTACTTGACAAATTGAGATGACCGTATAACCTTGAAGTTCTGACAGAACATATATAAAGATGTTACTTGTGAACAAAATAGGCAAAGTATTGGATGAACAGACAATGTTTCTGTGACTAAAAGTAGTCATATTGTGCTGATTTGGGGATAGAATGTACCACATGTGAAATTAATTTGGACTACCTGATGATTACTGTAGTAGATGGTGGTGGTTTATGTACATGTTCTCCATTTCCCACAAAAAGCTTATTCTTTGAAAACTGCTCACTGCTGTGAGTTTAGAACAAGAATAAATTCATATGAAGCTTATATTAGGCAAAAGCTTTTTTTCAGTCCCTACAAGTTCCATCAGCAAAACACTTTGTTTCCAGAAAGAAATTTCCAAAGTAAAAAACACTGGAACCAGTATTTTTTTTTTAATCTTGGGAAGACTTGGCAGATTGTTTACATAGTGAAAACAACCTATAACTTATATAAGCTTTCTGGTTCATTTCTCTTTTCTTAGATGTTGTCACTTAAAACAAACCAGTATTAATGTTTCTATACTTTAAATTGGGGAATTTCAAAACTAAGCAAAACATGTCTTAGTTTTTTTGTTTTCTCAGTGTTGAATGTGGCTCAGCCATGCAAACTGCTAGAAGGTCTTCATTATTTTGGTATAATTTGGAATGAAATGCTTTATAAAGTAATTTTTCAAAAGGTTCAAATAATACCACATTCTATTCAGCAAATCTTTCAGACTGACTGACACTTGTTGAATTGCTTACTGGACTGAATAAACTCCATTTCTCTTTGCTAAAAGTTTTATCTGTAAACTCCTGTGACATTCATGGTCTAAACTGGATTCAAAGAATTGAAAACTGTCCAAAAATAGAAAACAGTCGCGGGAATAGAGTATCTTTTTAAAACTATTCCGCATTGGTCATGTAATCAAGGGGTCAGACAGTAGAAGAAATTCATAAAGTTGATTATTACTGTCAGTTCATCAGAAACAAGAACAATCCCTTCCAATAGCCTCATAAATACTCTCCCACCTTCAGCTACTAGAAATACTGGATCATTTCCCCTGAAGGTATATCAGAAATATAATCTACTTTGAAATTATTACTAATGATCACATTTCATAAGTCTGCTGGATACACAGCTCTTAACATTTTATTAAGCCACGTGTGTAGCCTGCCACATTTTTTTGTGGTGCTTGTCCTGTGTGGAAGACTGTAAATCTTGAACCTGTTGCATATTTTCAAGGGCTTTATAAAGCAATGTGACTAACTGTCCTGGCCTGCTGCTTTTGGCTTACGTGCATTTTTAGCTACATGTTTGGAGGACAGTGATTCTGTCTGGTAATGTATTCAGAATCTTTCCTCCTCCCATTACTCTGTGAATAAAAACAAATGGGACCTCAGAGAAGGATACCCTCCCCTAAAGTGATCACCTCACCAGCCCAGTGTTGTGGCTTTGTAGCACGCCCTGTATCTACCATAATCTAGAACACTGTAATGCTACGAGGCTGGCCCAGAAAAGGTTTAAATGTTGAATTCACTTACTGCATTTGGTGCACTACCATGCAATCTTGATGTATATTTATAGTGTCAATAGACCCCAAAATGTAGCAAAAACTTGGGTCTTGGATATCAGGCCATTTCATCCTCAGACTTGTAGAAGTACATTTCCTGGTCTTGAGACCAGTATTTTTTAGTTATGTATGCAACTGCCTTTATTACACACCTGGTTATTACAATTCAATTCTCAGGTGTTGCAGAAAAATCTACCTCTTTCAGACTGTAGATGGAAATAACTGTGAAAAAATGATGCAGATATCTTCTAGTTTGTGCTAAACACACTGCTTTATTTTTACAGCCCACGTCATTCATGAGGATATGAATTGTTAAGAGGCAGTCTTGTTTTGCTTTTCAAATACATTTTGTAGAGATTTTTCACTAACGTGAATCTGATTTTATCTACTCGATTCTGTATAGATTAAGTAAATATGTATGATGAATTTAACAGCTTTCGTGTATTCTTTGGTTGCCCATGTGGCCTTAATTGCGTACAAATCCAAAGGAACAATTTTACCTATTTCTCCTGGAGAAAGGAGATATGTATGGGAGCGTGCACATACATCCACCCATTCCCAGCTTCTAAAAGAACAAAGCAAACTTTATTTTAAAACTTTATTTCTGCAAAGCCAATCAAGAGTGTTGAAAGGAAAGTGTAAAAGGTATCTTGCATATTTGGGAACTGCAGCAAGCACTTAAAAGTTTGCGAAAATGAGGACTTAAAACAATTGAATCAAAGGCAATACCCAGCAACATGTATTTTAAAACAATAATGATGTCCTTTCTTAAGCAACATTCCTTTTTTTCCCCCTAACAGCTACAATATGATACAATACGCAAAAGCTCACTTGAAAGTGCTAGAATGAGAGGGTAAAGAACGCCATAAGCCATCCCACTTACATTTCCTACTATACAATGCCTTTTTGGCGCAATACATTCAATAGAAACACCTCATACTTTGGGTTTAAGATCCTTGTCCCTCCAGTTCCGATGTAGTGACATCTGACTCTTCATCATTGTAAATATTTTCAGCCTGGAGATAACCAAATAAATTCACAGGTAAAAACAGAATTTATATCTGTGAATATACATTTTAAAATTTACTGTCAATTTGCTTTAGTGTTCAGTACCCTTTAAGTTATTTGCCAATATATAAGTTCCCTAGACATACTTAGTCACCCACATACTTACTATTTAATCACTGTTAAGAAAAGGCATTTTCTAAAATTTTTTCAAGCATCACTTGGAATGGTTAACTCAGAAAGTCAGATATTTAGTGTTCCTCATTAGAAAACTCAGCATCTTTGAACACCTTAACATTTTCCTCCCATATTCTTCTTGTGACTGCACTGATGATACCAGAGACCAGAACAATCAATGTCAAGGCTCCCGCTGACAGTTCACGACAAATGTGAAGCAGATGTTGTGCATGTTTACTTATATGAATGTGTGGATAAAATGGTATTGAGCTACTAAACCTTACTATGTTGTTAAAATGGAAAAGGTTTAGGAATTTTAACTATTACTACTCTGTATACACATGTGAATGTGTGGTGGTAAGAAGACTTTGTGGAGTTGGTTCTCTCCTTCCACTTTTACTTGAGGCAATGATATTATTAGGTCATATGGTTTGGGAAGGAAGCGCTTTACCCCCTGAGCCATTTTCCAGGCTCAGAAAAAGTTTCTTTAAACTGTTCCCATACTATACCTAAACAATAAAAGATTTCTATTACATTCTATCACCAGCGAAACAGTTTTACAAGAGTTATGAAAAAAATATTTCAACTCACCATCTGCCATATCTGCATGATGTTATCTTCAGACACTGAGCAAATGACCCAAGGTTCATTGGGGTTCCAGCTGAAGTCTGAAATCTTGGCAGTGTGTCCTCCATGAATAAACTTAATAAAAAAAACCCACGAAAGTCTTGATTTCATATCCTTTCCTATTGTAAAACTTTCAAGACTTTAAAATAGTTTCTAGAAGCCTTCTTAGGCTGCCCCACAATTTAGAGTTAGAGTGACCTGACCTCTATAATCGATTCACACCCCCAATATTCTAAAAAATTCCAAACTTTCAGAAAAAGGACCAGAATACTACAGTGAACACCTAATAGTATTTTGCTATGTTCTAGTCACACATGTGCCCACACATTCAAACAGCTCAAGCAAGTTATTCATATCTTAAATAGCAGGTAGGACATTTCATCCCTAAGTTCTCTGGCCTCTGCCTATAATAAAAACATTTTCCTGTAACCAAGCATTTCCAACATGTATGTTCATGTACTCTTTTATGGGCCTAACCAAGGAAATTTCCTGGGTGTTCTCTAGCCCTCTTTAACAGTAGCCATTCTTCCTCTCCTTTCTTAAAAAAAAATACTAAGACTCTTAAGATCCAAACTGCAGCAATGAACTTTCCCAAGAAATACCCAAGAAGGGATCTTATTTTCTGCAAGAGATTACCTCATAAGAAGGCAATGTGCCCAGTCAGGCAGTGATAGTGCACACCTTTAATCCCAGCACACAAGAGGCAGAGGCAGATAGATCTGAATTTAAGGCCGGCCTGGTCTACAGAGCAAGTTCCAGGACAGTCAGGGCTGTTACACAGAAACTAGTGTCTCGAAAAAACAAAACAAAAAAGGTCACTGTGCCCAATATACTTCATATTAGCACTTAGAGGAATTGATTCATCAGAAGAACAAAAAGTTTGACGAGTCCTCTGCCCACTAGGTTATATTCAATCTAAATAAAACTCCCTAATTTTATCAGTAAAAAAATCATATCAACACTTGAAGCTGAGGCTAGAGGCCATCTACAAAAAAAAAAGAAAAAAAGGGGGGGATACAACTTCCCATAAGTGAATGGTATGGTAATCTGTTACAAATGAACAATCTCATGCCACATACTCCCTCCCCTGTCCCAAGTAGGCTCTTGCTCTGTAGGCCAGGTTCAAACTTCTGACCCCCCCTTTGCTTTTAGTTATTGAACCTCTCTAGCTATCTAGCTCCAAATTTATTACTCTTAAATAGTGAAAGTACTATTTGACTTCAAGTTTTCTTTGAATACAGCAAAATCTTAATAGATTTTAAAAAGTATTTATTTATGTGTATGTCTGAATATATACACGTGGGTGCAGTACCCATAGGAGCCAGATGTGTCAGATCCCAGATTCCTCTAGATCATTGTGAGTTACCTGGTATGAGGACTGGACTGTACTCTGGTCCTTTGTCAAGGACAGTAGGTATTCTTAACTCCCGAGCTATCTCACTCACTAACCCCCTAGTGGTTTTTCATAAGGACTATATTATAAAATTATTGCAACTATATATAAAGAGAAAACTGCCTATAGACAAATAACTTTCTGAAAATACTATAAAACCATGAAGGCTCTGCTTCACAAACAAGACTTCGGAATACGTAAGCCACAATAAAATATTTAGATGCCACCATCTGGTTCTGGTATCAGTTTATTGAGAGATAATTTTACTTGCTCCCCTTACCCTTCCTCAGGGTAACACGCTGTCCACTGTAGCCTCAAAAGTCGAGACTTTCCTTTCCTGCTTGAGCTTCCTGGGTGGTCAGATTATTCGTTAAGCTACAATGAGTGCCGAACCTACTGGTCTATCTAAAACTCCTATCCTTTATTTGCCTGTGGCTGCTGGGCACAAGCGCCAAAGGGACTAGGGAGCTTTCACAAAGTGGGAGTTAATAAACACCTGTGTCTTGGGCTTACTCTCAAAAGATTTTCAGATACTATATTCAAGTTACCGTCACTTAAACATTTCCAGAAAACTTCTGGGGCTGTATTTAACATTTTTGATAAATGTCAGAACCTATTCACAATAACTTCCTAGACTTCCTCTTTGAAACCACTGGCAAGCTAAAACTTGAAGCTCTGACCCATTCCTGAGATAAACTAATGAGAAATATAGTATGCATCTGATATTTAACCTAATACATACCAGGAGCTCTGGAGGCCCATCTTCTGCATCTTCTGCAGATTGTTCTTCTCCAATTTTACTATTAAGAGAATAAAACATTCATCATCAAAAAGTTTTCCATGAAGTTTTTTATCTACCCATCCATTATAAAAGTATTTCTCAGGCTGGAGGGATAGCTCAGTGGTTAAGAGCACTGGCTGCTCTTCCAGAGGTCCCAGCAACCACATGGTGGCTCACAATCATCTGTAATGAGATCTGTTGCCCTCTTCTGGCGTGCGGGCATGCATGAAGGCAGAATGTTGTATATATAATAAATAAATCTTTTTTAAAAAAGTATTTCTCTATGAGAATTACTTAGGACAGTAGTTCTTAACCTCAGGGTTCAGAGGGGTCTCCTAAGACCACCAGAAAGCAGATATTTACATTATGACTCTTATATAACAGTAGCAAAATTATAGTTATGAAATAGCAGCAAAAATAATTTTATGTGGGGGGTCACAACATGCAGGTTGAGAAAGTTGAGAACCACTGACTTAGGATTATTTTTCTATTATAGTATTGTGGTTTATTTCCTAGAAATGAGCTGGAGCCATTCATAATTAAAGTTGCAGAATGGAGATATGTTGCTCATAATAAACATTAGCTTAAAATTCCTTCAATATTTTAACGGTGGTATTGATGCATCACAATTCATACACATACAAAAGTAATGTACAGCCTCTATATTCTTTAGGCCTTTTGCATTCTAGCAAATCACATCTGTCTAACAATATAGCAGCTTTTGGCTATGCAATGTATAAGACAAAGAATGGTTATGTCATGAATTTGGGGTGGGATAGGCTTGAGCCCAGGGCCCCACACATGACAGACAAAAAAAATCTTTTTGAGTTAGCCCCTCAAATTAAATTTTCTTTGTTGGTTTGAGACAGGGTCAGATTATGTAGTTCCAAGATGGCTTTGAACTTGTGGTTGTCTACTGCAGCCTCTGGCCTGAGCATAGTAGTGCAAGCCTATGATCATTGCATTTGGAAGAGGAAGGCAGGAATATCAGGAGTTTGAGGCCAGTCTGGGCTACACAAGACCCCGACACACACAAACACAGTAATTCTGCTTATATGCTATGTGATTCCAATGAGATATAGTCAATATTTTAATGACTGTGGTGCTAGAGAATGAACCCATTGCCTTTTTATATGCTAGCTATCTCACTGAACTACATCATTTCTAGTCATGTGCAGCAAAAAGGTGTTTTAATTAGCAAAACACATATATCAGAGTTTCAAACTTGAGCAGCAACAAAATTCAGGGCTGCAGGTGACTCAGTAGTTAAGAGCACTTATTGATCTGGGTAGTGGTGGCGCACGCCTTTATCCCAGCACTCGGGAGGCAGAGGCAGGCAGATCTGAGTTTGAGGACAGCCTGGTCTACAGAGCGAGTTCCAATAAAGGTTCCAAAGCTACAGAGAGACCCTGTCTCAAAAAACCAAAATAATAATAATAATAGTAATGAATTCAAAAAATAAAAAAACACTTGCTGCCCATGCAGAACAGAAGTTTACTTCCAAGGACCTACAACATAGTGACGGTTTACAACTATCCATAATTCTTGTTACAGGGGAACTGATGCTGTTTTACTGCTTTCTGTGGGCACCTGGCATGCATGTGCTACACATACACACACAGAGGCACCATACTCATGAGCAATTTCTTATTTGCTGATTTACTTTTATATTACAGAACAAAAACTCTTAGGTAGTTAAGCTTATTGAAGCTGGACTAGCAAATGACTTTCCTGGTTTGAGTTCTATTATGTAATCTGTCAGATTAGCACACTTGTGCAGTACCTCATCACAAGATCCTCCATTACCTTAAATCCCACACATTCAGGCGGCGATCAGTACCACTTGAAGCCAGAATAGTTTCATTATGTGGAGACCAGTGAACCTAGCAATAGATATTTCAAAAACTTATTTAAAGAGTTCTCCGTTCCTTGGTTTGTAGCTATCATTCTAAACCCTATTTCCCCATTTCACATTCTACATCCATTTCAGGCCCAAGGCTTTCAAGTGACCCCTAACCACTACCCTGATGTCTTAACCCAATGCTTTGTGCTTCCTCTACCACTTACCTCCATCTCCTATCTCTTAAAGGGCCTTGCCCCCCCAGCCTGCACCCAAAAAAGTCAAATTCTCTAGTACCAAAGAACTCAGGTAGAAACTCAAGAAAACTTTTTCAGGCCCATAACCATTTATGAAACTTTTAAAACTATTCAGTCTGTCCTAACCCATAATCCTCTATTCTAAAACCATGTATAAGACCTTTTTTTGCTAGTGGATCCACCACAGTGTCACTCTTAAACTAAAGAATCCTTGAAACATACATTTCAAACTGACTCTGTTCTTGAAATTTTTCTTCTACTTCTGGATGGGGGGGGGGCGCTTCTCAAAAACAATGGCAGCAACAAAAATCCATCATCCTGATAGTTTTACATATAGTAAAACCAAGAGGAACTTTGACAAGAACTTAATGTCCAATAACCCACCAAATCAAAGAAAAAATTTGCCAGGTGGTGGTAGCATACACCTTTAATCCCAGCACTAGGAAAGCAGAGGCAATCAAGAGCTATGAGTTCAAGGTCAGCCTCATCTACAGAATGAGTTCCATGATACCCAAATCTACAGAGAGAAACCCTATCTTAGGGAAAAAAAACACTAAAAAAGTCACTATAACCTGACAAAAAGACATCAAAAAACTGGGCTGGCAAGACAGATTAATGAATAAAAGTGCTTATCACAAAAAAAAAACCCTGGGCTGGAGAGATGGCTCAGAGGTTAAGAGCACTGGCTGCTCTTCCAAAGGTCCTGAGTTCAATTTCCAGCATCCTCATGGTGGCTCACAACCATCCAAGATGAGATCTGGCGCCCTCTTCTGGCCTGCAGGCATATAGAATTCTGTATACACAATAAATCTTAAAAAAAAAAAAACCCTGAAAATTTGAGTTCACCAACCAGATCCCATGGTAGTAGAAGAAAACTGACTTCTCTGAAGGTATCTTGACCCCCCCACATGTATATTGTATATGCCTATATAAATGCACACAATTATAAATAAAAAAATTTTAAGAACACCCTTAAAATTTGCAAAAAGAATGTCACATACCTGAAAAATTTCATCCTTATGCGATTCAAAGGTATGGAGTTTTAGTTTTAGATTGCGCAGGTCCCATAAAGCCACAGTCTATAGAGAAGAAACCAAATGAAAATGACTTCTATAATACATAAAGTACAAAATAACAGGGCTTGGTAAACACTATAAAGGAGGGGACCCATGAAACCTTATCCGCAGAGCCAGTTGCTAGAATGAACTCGCTGTAGGGATTGAATGAGAGGCAGCTGACCTCAGCAGTGTGTGCATCCACCAAATGGCTTGGCTTAGAAGTAGTATTGGATCTGGTGTCCCATCTGAAACACAAGGCATACAACACTTATAGCTCCCAAATGCTTGACTCAGGAGAGGCTTATTCCTTTCTGCACAAGTTCTGATGTGCTCACCCATACACAGGTGGCAATTTAGATTTTGACTACTAAATGACATATTTTAAACCTCCAGATAACAACTGGAGCAATTATTTCTAGGTCCTTTTTATTGGCTTTCTAATCTTAATTGCCTATTTTCGGTATACACAAAACAGACTACAGAATAATGTAATAATTAGCCTTGTCAAATTTCAGTATATTGTTCTCGTGTCAGTAGTTACTTATGAAGCAAGGTGTTCAATGATTTTAATGCAGCTCTATAGCCACACACTCTAATCTGTACTAATTTGAGTTTATCGCCACTCAAGCTATTTCTCATTTTTAGCCAAAAACATAACTTTAATGAAATAAAATTCAGTCTATCAATCAGTGATGGTCATCCAGATCACCCATCATGGTTCCACTGAACCTTCCATCTTACATCATAAGTTTCTGATCATCAGCAACAGATCCAAACAAGGACTCATGCAGCAGATGCCAGGCCACATCCTCTACAACAGCTGAGTGGCCAGTAAAGATTGCTTTAGCATCCACAATTTTGCCTTCCTTTGGTCCTGCATTTATATCCCACAGGCAGACAGTCTAAGGGAGAAGGAAAAAGAACTAAAGCTATAAAAATGTCAGATTTAAAAGTTAACATCTTATTTAACCAAACAGACAATTGCTACTGTGATTTATTGTCAACCAGAACTAAATGGTAAGATCCTAATGTTGAAGACAATATGGCCTATGGTTATAGGATAGAGAAATCAAACTGGAACTGAGACAGAAGCTTTTTCTACTTGTTGGCTAGCCTTCCACCTCCACCCTGGTTCCAGAAGGGTAAAAAAGTCATTAACAATCTTATTCAGCTCTGAATTCTGCATACCAAGGCAAAATGTACATACTGGTACAATAGTGGCAAGATTGTTACAGAAGTGACTAACCACTTTATTTTATTTGTATGTGAGAGGCCCATTCCACAGGAAGGAAATATTGCACTGTAAACCTGTCAAAGCTCATGGTTTAGGAGGCCATAGGCCACAGTGGGTTAGCTACAGCTGCTGTTAGCAGAAGGACTTAGCAAGGAGTAACTGCTTAATGTCTGTATAATTTCATTTGGGGACTAATGAAAATAGTCTAATATTAGTAACAATGAATACACAACTTTTGAACAAAATAAAACCTGTTGAGTTTTACACTTAAATAATAAATATAAAAAGTTAATCTGCCAGTCTTCTTTTAAACAATGGTACCCCTCCAATCTTCAAAGAGCTTTGTGATAACCTAAGACTCTTAACAGAGTAGTCTGCAGCCACTGTCTTAAAACCTAGAAAAATGTTAACACAACAATGTATGGCATTATCTTAGAAAATTTTGCATCTATACAGAGATCCTTTAGCTTAGATCTGTCTATGACTCTTTTACTCTTAATATAAGATACAGAAGGAAATCATGGTTCTTACATGGTCATCAGATGCACTCAGGAGATGTCCACTCAAATTAGAATTCCAAGAAAGACCATAGCCTTCCTTTTGGTGACCTCTTAATCTAAGATCAGGATTGCATTCTCCACTTGGATCTAAGAGAAATAAAGAAAACAAATTAACCACTAAGTTATCTGTTTATCAGACTTGGTAAGAGCCAAGTTTCAGACTCCTTCACTCAGTGAACCAAGTAACAATTCTACAAGAATAAGGAGCACATCTAACCTACAACTGCTTTGACTGATTTTGGAAAATTTAGTATTATCACCAATATAAAAATGTTGAAAACTACATCTATCCCATAAATCAGTGTATTAGCACCCCATATTCTCACCCAAAGGCAATTTTTAGAAATCTATCTAACATAGAAGATCTTGCCACTCATTTAGTCCTTGCATATCTGTGGGGTAGCCTGAAACCATCCATGAATGACCCTTGGCCAGCCTCTCAGAATGTGACATTCTCAGAGCAGTGAAGGCATGCTGTAGCAATTTGTTGTAGGACTGTCTATCAAGGATTCATCTAATTTTACTGTTGAAGCTGTTGATTTTCATTACCATGAATGGACATGGAGTCTGTGACCAGATTTCCATTAGGAACTCCAGACCCTGGGACTCAAACAGGCTTCTCTGGACAGTCACTTAGCACATATTCCTGTGGTTTTCTGCTATAGAAAAAGTGTGTCCCATTTAACCCTAAAAAGTACCTCAGAAGCCTGTGTATGTTCCCTCTAGAGACTTATCTACTGCCTATCTACCTGACTAATGCTCTTTTTTTTTTCTGCATTTGCTCTGGATCCTTTGCTGTAATAAACTACATCTGCAAGTAACCTGCTGTAAGATTCTTCTGGTGAATTACAGAAACCTGTAGATGGTTACAGGATTACCCCAATTTGTAAACCTAAATATTAAGACAGTATATACTATTTAGTTTTTTTATTTATTTATGTATAGGTGTTTGGTCTGTATGTACGTCTATGTCATATACATATGTGGTGCCCAGAAGCCAAAATGTGTTGGAGCCACTAGAACTAGAGTTACAGAGGCTGTAAGGTGCTATGTGGGTGCTGAGAATCAAACCCAGATTCTCTGGAAGAGAAAGCAGAGTTCCTAACTCCTGCTGAGTCATCTCTTCAGTCTCCATAGTGTAGTACTTGAAATGATTTTTAAAATATTACCATACTGAATAAAAAAGATGTTAATTTAAGTAATGGCCTGGCTTTATTATTACATACCCGGTTTAGCAGGGTGTTTTGTATAGTCAAAAACCAATACATCAGAAGATGGGGTTTTTGTGGCAATGATGTAAGGATTCTGCGGCATATAACGAGCACGGTTTACTTCTCCTTCATGATTAATTTTAATTTCACATTCAATTTTTCCTGTTACGGAACCAAAGCCACCAAATTCTAGAGTGCGGAAACACACAAAACATACAGTCAGAATTAAAACTCGTAAGTCGCTTAATTCAATCAACCCAACAGTTTTTACTGACAAAATAGAACACAAATTGAGGAGAAAAAGAAAATCTCCAAAATATAGGCTCCCTGCCATATGAAATTTATTCTCAAAGCCCATTTGCAGCACTATACTGATATCTACCTCATAGAAGTTAATATAGTTCTACCATGGATTAAATTTTTAAAGCAAACTAGTCTTTCAGTTGTTAAGATGTGATCACTGACAAAAATCTCACCTTCTGTACTACTGCATATAGTTTTTTTTCTCATTTTAAACTGCTGAGTAATACTTTAAAACATACCATAATGTATTTAACCAATTTACTATGATCCAAATTTTTAAATCCTGTAAATGTTATTGTGAAAACTTGACATACATGCTGCATGAATAGTTCTTTAAAGTTACATTGCTAAGCCTAAAGCTAACAGTATAAAATTTTAATATACATGCTTTGAAGGAATATTTTCTTGGTCATCAATATCGTAATGTGCAGGATACCCACCTCCCTTGTCACTGTCACAATGGGAAGCATCAAACTGTGCATCATCATTGGGAATATGAACTCGAGCAACCACCAGATGATTCTGCTCATCAGATGTATGAGTGCCCAGCACTAGCCAATGAAGGGCATAATCCTTTCCTTCTGGTCTGTTTAGGAGAAAAAAAAGTCACACCAACTCTACACAAATTTTTCAGTTACTAACAAATTCAATCTGTTTTCCTCAAAATACATTAAAATTTCTTTAAGAAATATATAGAGGACCAACTATAAACCTGCTTCCCATCTAGTTACCAGTTTTATTATCCCCATACTTTCAAATACATGAAAATGTTCTTTTTATGAAGGTTTGTTTTTTTTCTCCCCTCCACTGAAGTTATCTTCCTTGACCTCAATTACCATCATAAATGCTACCTTTCCTAGAACAGCACTCTGAAGACAGATCAACTCCTCAAACACACCAACATCTACATCATAGTCCATATACACATATATTCCAGCTTCCTACTCAAATTATACCTTCAACCCCCTAGACACATTTTAACACAGCTGACATTTAATAAGCTAGATGTTTCTTTTTTTTCCGTAAGAGACAATGAGGTAAAATAGAATGAGTAAAGTGTTTAATTCAGGAAAAATGTGTTTATATCCTGGTTCAAACTACAACTAGCTATATACAATTGTTTAAAGCACAGTCTCCCTCTGGTCTCATTTTCTTCACCTAAAAATTAGCCTAAGTGCAAATGGCAAGATATAAAACCACTTATTTGTGTTTATGATGCCTATGCAATGAAAATTCTCAATGTTACTGTTTTTGTTACCTTGTTTTGAAGCTGAAAAACTACCCAATGCCTCTTGGACCTTGATCCAAACAGTGATTTTTGTGTTGCTACATATCAATAATGCTTTCCCATTTGTCTTATCTAGAACAGCAATTTAACCACGTACCATGGTCCCACATAGAAGTAGGGCTCTAGGCCCCACCAACATTCAAGTTAGGCCGTTTATCTTTTTATTCCTAAATTTCACTTCTACAAAGGTTATCAGTGACTTTCAATAACAAAAAGGTTTGGAGGTTATGCATACACGTTATTTATTTATTTATTTATTTGGTTTTTCGAGACAGGGTTTCTCTGTAGCTTTGGAGCCTGTCCTGGAACTAGCTCTTGTAGACCAGGCTGGCCTCGAACTCCCAGAGATCCGCCTGCCTCTGCCTCCCAAGTGCTGGGATTAAAGGCGTGCGCCACCACCGCCCGGCGTCTACACGTTATTTAGTAGTAAGTTACAAAATTAAGTTCCAACAAGGTAAAGTTTGGCTTATGGTAAAACATACACAACGCCTGAAAAGAATAGGTAGCCATAGCTAAGCAGTAGTTACTTTGGGGGTTAAGTTTTAGTTGATGCACACACAGCAAGCCAAAAATGCGGGGATAGGCATGTACACACTTATTTTTACTCAGCAAAAATAACAGATAATTTAGGCTCTAGAGCTGGGTGGCCTACATCTATAATCTCAATTATTCAGGCTGCTGAGACAGGATGATCACAAACTGAGGCCTATAGGACCATGTAATGAGTTCAAAGGTAAGTGTGCGTAACTAAACAAAGACCCTGATTCAAAACAAAAAGATTTATCTTGGTAGTACAGTATTTGATTCCTATGCATGAAACTCTGGGTTCAATTTCTAGTGTTGGGGTGGGTAGTAAAATAATGTACTTTAGGAAATCTTGGGACAAATTAAAACCTTTACAGGGAAGTAACTTAAAATGAAAATGATCTTAAATATATCTCATAAGGGAATTATTTTGGAAAAGAAAACAACAAAAAGTGACTATTTAAGTGGGGTTAAGGAAGAAAACGAAGACCAGTAGGTAAATTAAAGCAGGTAGATAGACAGCTTTGTTTATTGTACGACCTTTCTAAGAGGCTAAACTAGAGGAATCTTAAAAATTTTCTCTTGAATCAAATGCAAATATTTCAGTTTTACCATGACTTGATTATTACATAGGGATTTTTTTCCTTTTATCTCCATCATTAAAAACACAACCTACTTTCCTAAACTTACATTATTTTCCTCAATATAGGATAAACTCAAAGGCACTGATAAAACTATGCTGGGTGTGGTGGTGCACACCTTTAATCCCAATACTCCAAGGCTGAGGCAGATCTCTGGGAATTTGAGGACCCATTCACTGGTCTACATAATGAGGTTCAGGACAGCCAAAGCTGCACAGTGAGACAGACCCTTTCTCAAGTTTAAAATGTGCTCTATTACAAGGCTGTTTTTTGCAGCACTATTTGTATCACCAATTGTGGAAACAACCTAAACATTTATCAACAAGGAAACAAAGACATAAACTGTATTCATAAATAAAATTGTGTGGTATCCTTATAAAGAATGGATGTTAGCATAGTGATAGAAGAGTCTCCAATATATTTTTGTTTGATTTTTGAGAGGGGGTCTATGTAGACCAGGATGTCCCCAAACTCAGAGATCTTCCTGTCTCTGCCTCCCAAGTACTGGGATTAAAGTTGTGCGCCACCATGATTGGCTTTCCAATACATTCTTTAATAAAAACTTGCTACCATACAAAATAAATCCCAGGAACTGAAAGGTAGAGGTCACCCATTCTTCATGGTAAGTTTGAGGGTTCGATGGTCTCAAAAAGAAAAAAAAAGATAACAAAGCCAGGTCTTGTTATCCTAGCTACTCAAAAGCTGAGGTGGCAGAAGGATTCTACTTTCAAGTCTCAGCTACTGAGACTATATTTCAAAATGAAAACCACATGCATTTTTTTTAAGTCTAAGAACAATGCTTGGTGGTAGAGTGCTTGACTAGTAATCTCCAGGCCCTGGATTCAATCTTCAAGACCAAAAGAAAACAAAAACACAAACAAAACCAAAACACAAAATCAACAAAGGATAATGTACTTCTATAGTCTGTAAAGATGGGCAAGAAATTGAAAACAGCTGCCTCTGTTAGGGAAGGGGGAATTAGAAGTATGTAACATGTAAGGGGACCTACTTTTCACATTATATATTTATGTACGCATTGTTACTTAAGAATGTTTTTAACAAAGAACAAGAATATAATTCAGCTTGCCTTGAATGTTGCTAGATTCAATCCTAAGTTTATAAACACTTTTTAAAAATCTAAATCATTTGGGCAAGTCAAAGTAATTATTAGAAAGCATATTGAATATAGGCAGAAGGACACATGAGGTAAAATGGGGTCTTGTTACTCAAAGACAGGCATTTTGTAAAAATCAGCCAGTATTTCCACCACTGTATATGGTGATACAGTACAAGTCACTTCATACCCTCAAAATAAAATCCCACAAAGCAGCACACAGCAGCCCTCAATATTCAACAATTCATGTGCCTTTCATTTTCTTATAATTTTCAAGTGTTTGAACACCCCACAATTTGATCTCACAAATTCTTTCTACACAAATAACACTTTAAAGTCAGACCATGGTGGTGCATGCCTTTAATTCCAACCCTTATTTAAAGTCAGACCATGGTGGTGCATGCCTTTAATTCCAACCCTTGAGAAACAGAGGCAGGCAGCACTCTGAGTGGGGTCAGCTTAATCTACATAGCAAGTTCTAGGCCAGCACTACCTAGTGAAACCATTTCAAAAAAATCTTTTTCTTGGTGCTAGAGAAATGGCTCAGTGGTTAAGAGCACTGACTGCTCTTCTAGAGGACCCAGGTTCAATTCCCAGCACCCACACATAACAGCTGACAATTGTCTCAATTAAAAATAGTGTAAAATTATTTTTAGGCTATATATAGATTTGGGTCCCATCCTCAAGATAACTCATTAAGTATATGCAAATAAAACTCTCCCAAATGCAGATTCTGGTCCTAAACACTTCATAAGGAATATTCAGTCTGTATTATTTTTTAAAACTTTTAAGTAAAGGGGCTGGAGAGATGGCTCAGTGGTTAAGAGCACTGACTGCTCTTCCAGAGGACCTGGGTTCAATTCCCAGCACCCACATGGCAGCTCACAACTGTCTGAAGATCAGTTCCAGGGGATCTGATACTTCACACCAATGCACATAAAATAAAGTTAAATAAACCATAAAAATATTTTAAAAAAACTTTTAAGTAAAAGGCATCATAGGTAACATTAAGCAGTGTTTACTAGGTATGATGGTACAAGTCTTTAATCTCAGCACTCTAGAGACAGACAGGCAGTTTTAGGCCAGTCAGGGCTACATAGTGAGACCATGTCTAAAGAAAAAAAAAGCTTGGGGCTGGAGAGATGGCTCAGAGGTTAAGAGCATTGACTGCTCTTCCAGGGGTCCTGAGTTCAATTCCCAGCAACCACATGGTGGCTCACAGCCATCTGTAATGAGATCTGGCGCCCTCTTCTGGCATGCAAGCATACATGGAAGGAATGTTGTATAGACATAAATCTTAAAAAAAAGAAAGAAAAAAAAGCTTTTGCTGAAGTCCAAATAAAGAGGTATTTCAACCTGTAAAATTATTTATGAACACCAGGCGGTGTTGTTACAAGCCTTTAATCCTAGCACTCTGGAAGCAGAGGAAGGTGGATCTCTGTGAGTCCGAGGCCAGCCTGGTCTATAGAGCAAGTTCCAGAACAGCCAGGGCTGTTACACAGAGAAACCCTTTCTAAAAAAAAAATGTCTAAATAGGCCAGGCACACTTTTAATCCCAGCATTATAGAAGCAGAGGCAGGAATATCTAGTTCTAGACTAGTCTATCTACACAGTGAGTTTCTGGCCAGCCAGGGCAACATAGTAAGACCCTGTCTTTAAAATAAATAAATTAAAAACAGGATGAGGTAGGAGAATCAACATCAGTCATCATGTAACTGTGTTTTTACTCTACACAAGACACTTAACATACAAGACTATATTTAATTCCCCCAAATGTACGTAAGCTGATACTAACATCTTCAGTTATGTGTAGATGAGACAACTAAGGTAGATGAGTCTAAACAACCTGCCTTAGCATACAAAGCTAATAAGCAGAGTCAAGATTCAAACCCAAGTCTCTGACCTTAAGTCCCCATTCTTTTTTTTTTTTTGTGGTTTTTCGAGACAGGGTTTCTCTGTGGTTTTGGGGCTTGTCCTGGAACTAGCTCTTGTAGACCAGGCTGGTCTCGAACTCACAGAGATCCGCCTGCCTCTGCCTCCCGAGTGCTGGGATTAAAGGTGTGCGCCACCACCGCCAGGCCCCATTCTTTTCTATTATGCTGTAGTTAAGTAAAAAAGGTTTAAAAAGAACCTTTAATTGTCAATAATTTTTAAGTCCTGATTAAGAGGAAGACAAAAAGAAAAATGTAACATAATTCCAAAGAACCTGGATACTTTTGTATATAGGCCATGATTTTTTTTGTTGTTTTTAATTTTTTCCAAGATTTATTTGATTTTAAGCATAGGAATGTTTTGTTTTGTTTGTTTTTCTGAGACAGGGTTTCTCTATGTAACAGCCCATCAGTCCTGGAACTACCTCTGTAGAGCAGGCTAGCCTCTAATTCAGAGATCCGTCTGCCTCTGCCTCCTGAGTACTGAGGTTAAAGGTGTGCATCACCACCACCTGGCACATAGGAATATTTTGACTACATATATTTCTGGTCATCATATGCATGCTTCAGACCTGCATTAAGTCAGAAAAGGACATCAGATCCCTGGAACCTGCATTACAGAAGGTTATGAGATACCAGGTAGGTGCTGGGAATCAAACCCAGGTATTCTTTAAGAACAGCCAGTGCTCTTAGCCGCAGAACTATCTCTCTCCTTTGTTTTAGTTTAGTTTTTTTTTGAAACAGTCTTACAATGTAGCTCAGGCAGGCTTATAATTTGGAATTACAGCCATGTGTCACCACACCCACTTCAATCTACTTTTTATACTATTTACTCATTTACTTATTGATTGTGTGGATGTGTATGTCTGTAACAGTGTGCATGTGAAGATCAGAGGACAACTTGCAGCAATCAATTCTATCATGTGGGTTCTGGAGACTGAATGCAGGTCCTCGGGCATAGAGGCAAGTACCATTATGCTGAGCAACACTGACAGCCCTCAGTCTATTTTAGAATCTGCTCAAAAACAGCTCAGCCACAAAGCACTTGCCTACCATGCTAAGGCCCTGGGTTTGACTAACCCACAGCGCTGAAAAAAAATTAATGCCTATAAGTCCCCATTATTTAGCCATTCCCAACTCTTCCCACATCTGTACATTTAGATTTTTTTTTAAATTTTTTATTTTAACAGAGAAACCCTGTCTCGAAAAAGCAAAAAAATTTATTTTATTATTTTTAAAATATTTGTTTATTTATTATGTATACAATATTCTATCTGTGTGTATGCCTGCAGGCCAGACCCCATTACAGATGGTTGTGAGCCCACCATGTGGTTGCTGGGAATTGAACTCAGGTCCTTCGGAAGAACAGGCAATACTCTTTTTTTTTTTTTGGTTTTTTGAGACAGGGTTTCTTTGTGGTTCTGGAGCCTGTCCTGGAACTAGCTCTTGTAGACCAGGCTGGCCTCGAACTCAGAGATCCGCCTGCCTCTGCCTCCCGAGTGCTGGGATTAAAGGCGTGCGCCATCACCGCCCAGCCAGGCAATACTCTTAACTGCTGAGCCATCTCTCCAGCCCCTGTACATTTAGATTTTAAAATGAACTTTTAGTATTAAAAAAAAACTTGCAAATAAAAAACACCACAGATTTGAGAAAGTAAGCCCCCATCTGTTAATTCAATGTTCATGTATGGAATCTAGTCATTACAAGTAACTTTACTTCAAATTAGCTTCCTTTTACAACTGGTCACAAAATCTTTCTTGTGTATCAGTTTTATTTAATCCTAATTATAGACTCTTAACACAGAAATTCAATATACTTTAAGGTATATGGCCATATTGCTATGGAAAAGGTACATGCCTATATAAGAAAGGTAATCTAATGCAGGCGGTGCCTTGATTCTGGAGCCAACCGGTTTGGGTTGGTTGAGCCGGGGTTTGTAAGTCAGGCAATCACCAGTAGTGTGCACCTGAGCATAGTATTTTACTTGTCAGCCCTTTTCCTCTTCGGCAAATCTAGAATGATAAAATGTACCTCTATCACACTTCGTTATGAGGCTTAAACTCCTCAGATTTGCCAGGTCCTCGTCTGAGTGGCTCAGTAAATATCAGCAATTATGCCAGAGAAATTTTACAAATATTTGAGACAAGCACTTAACAAGAATCTCAACCTAAATTCCATACGGAAAACAAATGACAACCGTTTCTTTCATCACCTATTGCCAAATTCGTTTCTCCGTTGCTAGATTTTATGTGTGTATGTGTGTGTTTGTTTTAAGCATCAATAAATGTTTCAGTTACCAAAAATCCATCAAGCTTTTGTTATGTATATAACAAAACATCGTACTGGTCTGGAATCCAGAGATGCTGGTCTAATACAACCCATGGAATGCCAAAATATTGAGCATTTCTTATAAACACCAGTAGTCTCACAATAGTCTCTCCCTTCAATACTACATTTCTATGCCAGAAATCTTAAGTTTTGAACATAAAAACCACTTGCCACTGTATGTAAAATCAGAAAAGAGAGAAAGAGAGAGAGCAGTTAAATCTAAGCAAAAATAAAAGTTGCCAGAAACCCTTAACCCTTACTTAGTCACTTCAGGAAGCCACTGAACGGTAAGACTGGGCCACTGAAGAGCATGGGTCATAACCAGGTCATACAGAAACGGTGTATTCTTCTTCCAGATTTTATATTCTTCGTTGATGACACGCTCCTCCACGGTATCTTCAAACACTGAAATTTGGAGAAAGCCCGCAAATAAGTGGCTGAGAAGGATCGAAGTCAAAATACGGATACGGATACTGGAGGTCACCTCGAGATGGCCACACCTTATCTATTCTTTCCTTTTACCTATTACGTGCAGCACACGAACTGCTCTTCCAAAAAGTGAAGAGAATACTAACACCAGGAAGCTTTTTCACCCCCCCCCACGTTCAAGATCAGTATCTCCTGCGATCAACAAACTGGGTCATTAATTGATCTAACATCGAGAGTTTCAGCCTTTTATAGCTGTTCGCACCTGTTCGAAGATGACCTGTATTGTAAAGAGGCGCCACGACCCACTCAAATAGACAGATCCACGTGCAACAGAACCCCACAGGCCTGCTTCCTCCATCCCCGCTCCAGAGGAGGCCCCAGCTCCCACCCTGCCAGCATTGGCAGCCATAGTCCGGCGGGCTTCAGAGCCTCCCCACCCCCCCTCCCTACACGGACGATGGCCGCGACCCTGAGATGGACTGCGAACATGCACAAGGAAGGATCGGCGGCATCCGCCCGCGCCCGCGCCGCCCCCCCCCCCCCAGCCAAGGGCGCGGGAGGGAGCTAGGCCGCGGAGGGGGCGGCGTGGGGGAGGGTGCCTAGCCCTCGGCCCCGCGCCTGGCTCTGGAAGTCCTTGCAGCCCTCCACCAAGCCAGCAGGCCCCATCCAGAGCAGGCCCCCTCCAGGCGCGCGCCCAGCCTCGGGTCCAGCCCCGCCCCCTGCTCCTCATGCCAATTCGCGCCTTTAGCCTGCTCGTGCTGCGGCCTCGCGCGCCTGCCCGTCGCCCCGCAGGGCCTCCTTACTTACTCTCTTTACTCGCCATCTTGCATCGCGGTCGTTCGCTCCCCTTTGCCGCCTCGGACTTGTCTCGGTAGCCAAGAGCAGCCCGGATCGCAGGCGCTCTTGCCTTTCGCAAGCACGTCACGCGCTCCTAGCTCGGGTGGTGTGAGCTCGGTCGGGCTGCCGGGGTGCTCTCCCCAGACGCCGCGTCCTTCTCTCCGGCCTCCTCCCCGCTTGCGGGTACTGATGTCTGAGATGCTCTTCTCTCTCTCTCTCCAAACTTGGAACAAGACTTTCCAACCCGCTCCTTTCAGCCCGCCCAGGCAGCTGAGAGCAGGCGCATCCGCTCTGGGAAACCTGAGAGGCGGTGGGGAGGCGGGTCTGGGAGCCAAAGGCTCCACCGCTCGGACCAATCACGGGCGGCGGGCGGGCTTTCCGAGGCTTCGGGGGGCGGTCTTCTCCAGAGTGGGTGGGACGGGCCACAGCAGGAAATTAGCAAGGCGCAGGCGCAAGGCGTTGCTCGTTGCTCAGGCTCCCAGGGCTGGCTGCAGGGGCGGATGGGGCCACACGGGGGTGGGGCGGATGGGAGCGCGGTGTGCTGGCTGCGCAGGGGCTGCGAGCCTCAGGGCCAAGTAGCCCTGGGGCCCGCGGGGCGTGGTTGCTGGAAGCTGCAGCAGCTGTGGGGGTGCGAGGGGGATGGGGGATGGGGGAAGCTGCTGCCACTTTAGCAAAGCACAATCTCAGAGCTAGCGAGGAAAATGGTTTCCTAGTCTCGAGAGATTACAGTGCCCGCAAAGTCTCCCAGATAATCACGGACACGCAGTTTTCTGCACCCCTCAAAGGGGCTCACCCAGCCGTTTCGAGAGCCCAGTTGAGCACGGCGATGTTTGTCATAAACGAAAGGGACCTTTAGGGGGGGACTGTGTTTTTTTCCTGCCTTAAACGGGGCCGGTCTTTTAAACTAAATATGAAGCCTGCCATGGCGCAGGCCTCCTGTCCGCCCGTGGCCTAACGCTGACTTAAGATTACTTTTTGTTTGTTCGCCTATTTGCGTCCTTAACAGTCTGGTTTGTTGGCTTCGCGCTGCAGGGGATTTGGGGCCTGCCCAGGCTTTCCTAGCTCAGCTCCTGCCTAGGCCCCTGCTGAGTCATTCTCGTTCCCAGAAGGGGTCCCATCTTGACCCCGCTGCTGGCTGCCTGCTCTGGAGAGAGCTGGGCTGGGCTCATCTAGGTCCGCATACCTGAGCTCTGCTTTGCTGTCAAGCTTTACTGCCCGAAGGCGGAGAGGGGGGGGGTGGATGCGGGCATTGCAGAGAAAGCCACATGCTCTCCAAAGGGGACTGGAGAAGAGAAAATGAGGGCTAGAACAGAAGGGCCCGGGCGCCTACGCTTAAAGGGAACGCAGTCCTACATCTCGTCGCAGAGGCTCTCCTTGCAGAAACACCCCCGGAACATTTGTTCCCTTGATAGCTTTCCAAGTGCCTTCATGCTTAAACGCAACCGTGTGCAGATGCCACGGTGATGCCCTCTTTTCTGATCGGGAAACAAACTCAGACGCTACTCTAGTATGTGGCAGAAACAGTCATATTCCCTTATATAGAAATTTACTGCCTTGGGTCTGTGTTTTCCCATGTGGTAATATTCATTATTATAACGCCCTCCCTCCATGTCAGCTCCAAGAATCTTGTCGGTGACTAACGCTGAGGGGGTGGTTGGAGAGGGGGCGGGCTAGAAGAGTGTTGGAGCATGTGTCCTCCGTGTTCTAGAACACTGGTGGTCAAACATTTTCTTTTAAAAGGGGCCAGACAGTCTTCCGTGTTGTAGCACAATAGCCATAGAAAATATGAATAAATATGGCCATCTTCCAGTAAAACTATAGGCACTGAAATTTGAACTTGCTGTATTTTTCACAGGTCACAAGATATTCTCATTTTTTTTCAAACACTTGGAAATGGAAAAATCATTTTGTGCTTCGGGGCCATACAAAAACCAGTGGTGGGTGAGATTTAGTTAACCAACTGTAGTTTCTCTACCTCGTTCTGAATAATTGTGTCCTAGAGCTCTGCTTCAATGGGAACTTCATGTACTCAGAGGAGACTTGGGAGGTGACTTTCCTGTCTCTCTTTAATATAATTTACTCATTCTGATAGATAGTTAGGATTTCCAAAATAAACGTTTAAAGGACTGGAAGAGCCTGATTCGGTGCTATGCCTGTAATCCCAGCACATGGAGGTTGGAGATAGGGGGACATTGTTTAAAAGCCAGCCTGGAATGCCTAGGAACCTTGTCTCAAAAAACATGACGAAAACTGTGTGTGTGTGTGTGTGTGTGTGTGTGTGTGTGTGTGTGTGTGTGTGTGTGTGGAGAGAGAGAGAGAGAGAGAGAGAGAGAGAGAAAGAGAGAGAGAGATTGAGAGAGAGGGAGTCCTGGAGAGATCTGACCCAGCCAGGCCCTTGCACATGGCAGGCAAGTGTAATCCCGAGCTTCCCAGCTAACTAAATTCTTTATACGGTTTATCTTACGTGAGAAGGAAGCGAGGAACAGATATCTCAGGAATTCTGGGACTATTCACACACTATCCTACACTTACTCTGAGAGTATCATGTAACCATGTTTCATTAACTTTGGAATCTGTTTATTTATTTTTTCTTTTTTTTTGAGATGAGCTCTCTGTAGAACAGTTTGTCCACAAACTTACTTTGTAGTCAAGGTTGGCCTTGAACTCCTGAATCTGCTCCCCAAATGCTGTAATTACAAGCGTGCATCGCCACTTCCTTTTTTAACTTTTTTGTTGTTGTTTTTATTAAATTTAATTTGTTTTTCCCATCAGGTGCTATTTTTTCCATAAAATTATAGCACCAGTTTCCTCTTTGTTCAGTTTCATTTTGCCTGTCTCCCCAAACTCTTAGCTGTGCTCTCAGTCTGCCTCGGCACTTTTTTCTATGGTTACCTGCTCGTTTCTCCTGTGCACGGTTAAGTCCTACTGGAAAATAAAGCACAAATAGTTTGATGCATGAGACACGGATTACCTTAACTAAGGTCCTCTTTAGGGGGCTTTGACAAGGTCCAGTGGATAAGAGTACTTGCTCTGCCAGAAGAGGACCTTGAGTTAGGGTCCTCAGCACTCAGCAGAACGTGACTTCACTTGCCCTGTCACCCCAATGTGGGGTGGGGGAAGTACAGAAATAGATAAATCCTGAGAGCTCGCTAGCCAGCCAGCCAGCCCAGTCAAGCTTCAGGCTCAGTGAGAGATCCTGTCTCAAAAAACAAACCGGAAAGCAAGAGGACAGTGAGGTCCTCCTCTGGCCTTTGCATGCAGATTTGTGCACGAATGCACACATGTGGTTAGGGACCAGTCCTAGTAATCAAAGTTGCCATAGCATTCGCTGCCATTTCCTTCAAGCTTGACCGACAGTAAATTGTGTAGCCTGGCGCATGTGCATCGTGTGTATGAACTGAAGCAAGTGAGACGAAACACGTGCTGCCCTTTGATATTGTGAGGCACTCAGATGTTTTATTTCAGTTTTGAAAAAGGCAGCTCACCTTCTAAATTGAGTTCATCACTGCCTTGCGTCATTGAGTCAGAACTCGACAGTTGGAAGACATTCCCGTAGGTTTTGAACCTTTAACTGTTCCTGATGAGCCTTTATAAAATAGCAACATACTCTAATGTGTCTCCATGGGCAATTGTTTTCTAACCACTTTAGTGTTTTGTTTTTTCTCTTCCTCACCACCTGACAAATGTTGGCTCATGTTGGTCCTCTGCACCGGACCATAAATTTGAGATCTTCGTTCTGTTACACCCTAGCACCTGGAGGAGAATTTACCAGGTGAAGAAGGTGAGGCAGAGAGCGCGTAAGTTTTTTGCTCAGGTTGCAATTATGGCTCTTGAGTGCAGGACTTGCAATTTGGATTTATTCAGTCTTACATCGAGCCAACATGTATGTTAGAATGAAATACTTACTGAAATTGTACTAGAGCAATAATACCAGATTGTAGCTTCCGAGTGATTGTTTATCAACGACACTGCCTCACTAGCTGAGGGCATACTTATTAGCTAGTCAGAAATTATTTTGGAATCCCTACTGTGTGCCAAATAGTGCTGTAGGAATTGGAGACACGTGGCTGAAAAAGAAACACTGAGATCTCACTTTTTTCCTCTCCCCCACCCCCCTTTTTTGTTTTTTTGTTTTTTTGTGTAGCCTTAGGCTGTCCTGGAACCAGCTCTGTAGAGCAGGTAGGCCTGCCTCTGCCTCCCAGGTGCTGGGAATAGAGACGCTGGCCACCACCGCCTGGGGAGATCTCACTCTTTGTTCTGTTCCTCATTGTTTGTTTTTCCTGGGACTCTAACTCTGCAGAGGAGCCACTACTTAGCACATGAAAGGCTCTAGGCTTTATCTCCAGCATGCAAAACAATAGCAAGAAAACAAACTCCTTTACTGAAAAGTCTACAGATTATGCAAACAAAAGGGAAGTATTAAAGAACACCTATTTTAATTCAAACTAAATTGTTTCGCTTGGGTTAAAGAGTTGACTCAGTGGTTAAGAGCTAGGACTGCTCTTCCAGAGGATCCAGGTTTGATTCCCAGCAGCGGCCTAGTGTGTGGCTCACAGCTGTAACTCCAGCTCCTGGGAATCCGGCCTCCAAAAGCACCAGACAGGCTTGTGCTGCATATACATATACATGTAGGCAAAACACCCACACACAGAAAAATGTTTTAAACTTTCAAAAGCATTTGTTAAAAAACAGTGTTCAAACTGGGAGGCAGAGGCAGGCAGATCTCTGTGAGTTCCAAGCCAGCCTGGCCCTCATATTGAATTCCAGGATGCCAGAACTGCAGAGTGAGACCATGTCTTGAAACAAACAAAAGGAACTCTCCCAAATCAGTTTTCATGCAACTCTTTAGCAGCAAATAAAAAATACTAATATACCAAGTGCTGCTGTCTTTTTGCTCTCAGATGAAGATTTTTTTTAATTCATTCATTCAGGATTTCTTTTTTCTTTTTTTGGCAGTACTAGGAATTGAACTCTTGGCAGGCACTCTACCAATGCCTTGGTAGATGATTATTTTATCCTTCATATATTGTCCTATTTTAAAATTTTCTCCAGTGGACCCACCAGGCTTTTTTAAGCGGAAAAAAAATGCCATGTCCTTTGGAAAAACTATAGAAGGGAATGGCCGAGGAGCAATACAAACGAGAAGAGTTATCTTTGTGTGGCAGGACTGGAAGTGATTATCTTAAATACTGTTTAAGGTAATTATGCAGGAGAGTTGAAGGAAAATGATTACAATTGAAAATATACTGCTTGTTTGAACTTTACACTCTTGCATTCACTGGTAGGATATTAGTTACGGTAATTGTCTTTATGCATACATGCATTAATAGTTAACTTCTGTGGGCCTTCCCTCTGGCTTCTAAAAAGCCAGCTTATCCTTTTGTGCTGCCTGTTAGTGGTGAGCAACACAGAGCTTCACATTGGTTCATTGGTGACAGCAAATAAAGGAAATGACCTAGACTAGAATTACTGGGGCTTAGACTTAGAATCATTGGGGCGTAGTGAATAAATATTTACCAAATGAAAAATAATGAATATGAAACTCCTCCTGGATTTGTTCCATCCAGTAAGCAGTGATAAGAAGGTATCACATGAGAAATGGTTTTGGGTTTTTGTTTTCATTTCATTTTCTTTTATTTTTGAGATAGGTCTTTCTATGTAGCCCTGGCCAGCCTGGAACTCATTTAGACCAGGCTAGCCTCAAACTTTTGTCACTCTTTCAGTCTCACTTTCCTTTGTGGGATTATAGTCATTTACCACCATGCCCAACCACAACACCATTCATTCATTCATTCATTCATTCAGGCAAGGTCTCACTATAGCTCAAGCTGGACTTTGAGCTGTGATTCTCCCTTCCCAACCTCCTGAGGGCTGCTGGGATTACAAGCCTTCTTTACCACTCCCAGTGAAAACGTTATTTCCTTTTTCTTTTAATTGACAAATGATAATTGCATATATTGTTGGGCTTAATGTGATGTTTTGAAATATTCATATTGTGGAATAATTAAGTCAAACCAATGAACAAATCTGTTGCATCAGATACCTTTTTGTGATTAAAACATTAAAAATATATTCTTTTTAGCAATTTTGAAATATACAATGACTCGCTGTAGTTTCATCAACTTTCTGTACCATAGATTACTGCCGTTTATCCCTCCTGTTTAACTGTAGAATGTTTTAAAATATCTCTGAACTTTCTAACGTTAGCAGATTGTATACAACACATTCTTTTTCCCAGTGCTGTTCCTTGAACCCAAAGCCTGGCACATGGCAGGCAAGTGCTCTAGCACTGAGCTACCTCTTCAACAAAAGGCATTCTTATTTACAGCTGAAGGCCTCTTCCAAAACTTTTCAAAAACTTTTTCAAAACTTTTCTTTGCCAGCCACCATCCAGCTCTCCTACATGATCTATTTCCCTTAGGTGAACCAGTCTCCACGCTGGAGGGTTATCTATCGGGATGTCTAGCTGTCCACCAACCAAGGGGCAGGCAACTGACCCCAGCAGGCCGCACCCTTCCTGGAATGTGTGTGCTGTAAATGTGAGCAGAAGGAAGGCCCTCCAGGAAGTGGGCCCCTCTTTCCAGCTCTCTGGTATGACTCTGTGTCCCACCCTTTCCAGACGAACCCTTTCAATTCTGTGAGCTGCTCAGCTCCTTCCAGAGATACCTTTTCCTGAACTTAGCCCGAGTCCCTGTTCTGTTGCTTATTGACAGAGGGCTCTGGTATTTGCCTAGACTTGTTTCTTTGTGAATTCCATCCACCACCGACCATCCCGCATAAGGCTAGCTAAAGATGCAGATAAGATACGGGGGAGGGGAGCTGCAGGTAGGCATGGTGGTTGTGCTGGCTTATGTCAGCTTGACAGAAGCTAGAGCACTGGAAAACAGGGAACTTCAGTTGAAAAAAAAAGTGCCTCTATAAGATCAGGCTGCAGGCAAGCGTATAGAACATTTTCTTAATTAGTGATTGATGGGGGAGGGCCCAGCCCATTGTGAGTGAGACCACCCCTGGGCTGGTGGTCCTGGGTTCTTCAAGAAAGCAGGGTGAGCAAGTCACGGGGTGCAAGCCAGTAAGCAGCACCCCGTCCATGGCCTCTACATCAGCTCCAGCCTCCAGGTTCCTGCCCTGTTTGAGTTCCTACCCTGACTTCCTTCAAAGATGGACTAGGATATGAAAATATAAGCCTAATAAACCCTTTCCTCTCTAATTGGCTTTGGATCAAGGTGTTGCATCACAGCAATAGTAACCCTAACTAAGAAAGTGATGTGAACCTGTTATCCCAGAGCTTGGGAGGTGGAGGCAGGAGGATCAGGAGTTTAAGGTCATCCTTAGCTACATAAAGAGTTTGAAGCCAGCCTGGGCTACATAAGACACTGTGTCAAAAAGTCATTTTAAATTAGAAATCTGCAAATTTTGTTTGTAATTGTGTAAAACAGTTACCATTCTAGAAAAACAAAAACTAGGTTGAGCATTTCAAGTGGTGCCAATTCCATTTAGACATTTGGGTACATAGCCTTCTAATAAAGGCTCAAAGCAGGAACAGAAAGGTAACCCAGCTATTTGCTGGCACGTCCAATTCCCTAGGACTGATATTAAGCTCAGGAAGCAGTCACCTTGCCTGGCTGGTTGCTGCAAGGCCTCACTGGAGGCCCGCTCATAGTCATACCTCAGCTGTCTGTAGCAACTAATACTCAGCTCAGGCTGGGAGCACAGAAGGCTGGGGGGTGCTGCTAGCTCTGTGGAGCCATGGCAGGGAGATGCTTGGAAAGTCGAAAGAAGGCAGAGGCTTGGCCTATGGGGGGTTGCGAATCTGTCAATCAGGAGTTCTTTTTCCTTCCCTCCAATATCCCAACAAAACCATGCATCTAATGAGAAGACAATCTGCATGGAGTTTCGAGAAAACAATTTGTGGCTCCCACATCTCTGAAGAGAATAAAAATGATTATCTGGGAGTGGACAGGAGGGAGGCAAATAACGACCACAAAGCTCACCTCATTTTTAGAAGGATCAGTAACAGTTTTTGAAAATAGAATTCCCCAGTTAATTGGAAATTTTCAATATACTCCTGGCTGAACGTAAATTAGATTGTTATTGGACTCTGCTGAAGGACCCAAGGGCAAAATTTCGGAACCCATCCATTCTCTAGCATTTTGCGATGGCCTGTGGACACATCAGTTGGAGAATTTGTCTCTCTATGCATATGTATGAGGTGCAGGAGGTGCAGTAAGATTGTTCTGTTTATCACAAAGAGGAAACCGGCGTTGATGTAAAGGTATCATAGTCATCAAAAGGTCTGTGATTGTAAGGTCGTTTACAAATTCCTGTTGGAAATTCCTTTTCAAAATATATTAGAAAAGGTCCGTGCCATAGTGTGAACAAGGTTCTGCATTTGATTCCTAGAGACAAAATTGAGCTGCTGGAAGAAAAGCCAGAAAAATTCATTACGATCATTGAAAAAATTATATTGGAATGTCTTAAGGGAACTTATGCATACTTCGAATGCATAGGTCTGTCAAGCTAACAGATTTTCTTTGGAAAATCTGCAAAGTTACTGAAAAGCTGAGGTTAATCAATAGAAGGTTAATTTTTGTGTGCTTTTCTTTTTAAATTTACTTTTATATGCATAGATGTTTTGCCTGCATGAGTATCTGTGTACTATGTGCATGCCTGGTGTCCTTGGAACCAGTTACAGAAGGCGGTAGCTGCCATGTGGGGCTTCTGGAAGAGCAGCCAGTGATAGTAACGACTGAGCCATCCGCCATCCCTCCAACCCTGAAATTTTCTTTCTACTTCCTCTCTTTCTCCCTCTCTCTGTGTTTCTTTTCTTTTCTTCCTTCCTTCCTTCCTTCCTTTCTTTCTTTTTCTTTTCTTTTCTTTTCTTTTTTTTTTTGATTCAGGGTCTCTCTAACACTGGTTGTCCTGGAACTCTCTATGTAGAGCAAACCAGGCTGGCCTTAAACTCACAGAGACTCCCCTGCCTCTGCCTTCCAAATGCTGGGATTAAAGGCGTGCGCCACTATACCCAGCTGGTTGTCTTTTTTTTACAGGGGAAAATTCTTGTATTAGCAACAAAACATTTGATGAAAAACATATCTACAGAGTCTGTGAGACAACTTGTTGCCCAAGCATTGTGACCTGAGTTTGATCCCTGGAACCCATGGTAGAAGCAGAGATCCAACTCCTGAAAGTTGCCCTCTGACTTCCACACACACATACCATGACATGCGCATGTTAGCACCCATGCACAAATGCTCAACAATAATAAATAATAAAATTAAAGACAAAAGAAAAAAGAAAGAATAAAGCAGAGCATGTTCTCTAAAAAAAATGGTTTAATAAAACACTGATCGATCAGTAGCCAGGCAGGAAGTATAGGCAGTGTGACCAGACTAAGGATGATGGGAAGGAGAAGGGTGGAGTCAGAAGTCCCCAGCCAGTCACAGAGGAAGCAGGACATGAATGTGCCATGCTGATAAATGTACCGCCACATGGCAGAGCATAAATAATGAATATGGGTTAACTTAAAATGTAAGAGCTAGCTAGTAATAAACCTGAGCATTTTTAAATTTTAAAAAAGTGCATCTATGAATATTCATAGCAGTTTTATTTGTAATAGCCTCAAATTGAAATCAGCTCATCCTTCAAGGGGTAAATAGACAAACTAACTGTGAGACACGCTCACAATGTATGCTACTCAACAATACAAAGGAGAAATCTGTCCTAGAGATGTGGCTCAGTTGTTAGAATGCTTGCCTATTGAAATCTGAATCAGATAAGTATGTTTTCTAAGTTATCAATAGCCTAGCTGTGGACAAACTTCAGTGGCACACACCTTTTATCCCAGGACTGGGAAGACGTGGGAGGTAGATCTCTCTGAGTTCAAGGCCAGCCTGGTCTACAAAGTGAGCTCCAGGACAGCCAGGGCTACTCGGAGAAACCCTGTCTCAAAACACAAAAACAAAAGAAAACAAGACAAAAATAACCTAGCAGTGCCACAATTCTGTAGGTGTTTTTGTTGTTATTTTAGGGTATTTCTTACCTTTGTAGAAAACTGGGGGATGCTGTCTCTCCAATAGTTCAGTTTTGCTTTGTTTTTTTTTTGAGACAGAGTTTCTCTGTATAACAGAACTTACAGAGATCTCACAGATCTCGAACTCACAGAGATCCACCTGCCTTTGCCTCCTGAATGCTGGGATTTAAGGCATGTGCCACCATGCTCAGCTTTCTCCAATAGTTCTTAGAACGACATGTGATACTATGGTTACCTCATGCATTGTCATTAGAAGGTAGGAGGAAAACTGGTGTGCAGGACTAGGTGTGGAGACCACTGGGTGTGGAGACACTGGGTGTAGGCCACTTCTTTAAGCTCAGCACCGTGTACCGCACTGGTACTCAGGAGGCTGAAATTCAAGGAATACCCAAGTCTCCAAAAGCCAGGCCAGTCTGAGCAATGTATGAAGATGCCAGCTCTTTTACAAAGAAGGTAAAGATGTGGAACTGGAGAGATGGCTCAGCAGTTAAGAGCATCTGCTGTTTCAGAGGACCTAGGTTGGATTTTCAGCACCCACGGCAGCTCACAACAATCTTGTAAACTCCAGTGCTGGATGGCACCTAACACTCGCGGTGCACGTACATACACATACATGCAAAATACTTATACACATAAATTAATTCCGAAAAGCTAAATTTGGAATGAGTTGTAACTAACATTTATTGAGGACCTTCTTTGCGCCGTGTATTGGTTACTTTGTGAATGTATGTTTGTATGTGTTCTGTGAAAAATTACCTAGCAAAGACAGATTAAGGAAGGAAGGGTTCGCTTTGGTCCCTAGTTTGAGGGTACAGTCCATCACGGCAGGGAAAGCATGGTGGCAGGATTTTGAACTGGCTGGCTACATTGCCTCTGTAGTCAGAAACCAGAGTGGTGAGTGTTGATGCTCCATTCTCTTTCTCCTTTTATTTTTATTTATTAAAAAAATTTAAATTATGCCCTGGAAAGCTGGTTCAGCAGTTAAGAGCACATGTTGCTCTTGCAAATGACCTGTGTTGATTTCCTGCCCCCCTCTTGGGGCCTCCCAAGTATCTGTAACTCCAGTTTTAGGGACGCTGACATGCTCTTCTGACTCCCTCAGGTGCCAGGTACATGGCAGGCTTAAAGACATCCAGCCAAGGGCTGGAGAGATGGCTCAGTGGTTGGGAGCACTGCTTGCTGTTCGGGGGGGGGGGGGATCCTGAGTTCGATTCCCAGCGGCCACATGGTAGCTCATGACCGTCTGTGGTGAGATCTGGTGCCCTCTTCTGGCCTGCAGGCATACGTGCAGAATACTAAGACACGCAGCCAAAACACTGAGACACTCATACACATAAAACAAATGAATATAAAACCATTCAGGGCAGTGTGTAGCACTGAGCACAAAGGAATTGTTGAGAGAATGCCTTCTGTGCATAACTTCAGAGCCTTGTGAACATGTCTTATATTTTCCAGTAACTGAAATAAAGAGCATTAAAATATACAAAAATTTCATTACATTTTATTTATTTGTTTGTGTGTGTGCATGCACGCACGTGCTAGCATGCACAGGTCAGTGCAAGAGTCAGCTCTCCTTCTATCATGTGGGTCCTGGGAATTATACGCAGGCAGCCAGGCCTGGCAGTAAGATGCTTTCCTCTCTGAGTCTTCTCACTGGCCCTCCAAAGATTGTCATTCCTAACTGATACTATTACCAACAAACCCGTTGTACAGGTGAGGACACCGAAGCTCAGAGAGATTAAACAACTCAGCCATGATGTCACAGCTTGTCAGTGACACGCTAAATTCACGCTCCTCCAGAGATCTTTGCCTTAAACGCTGAACACTAGGCAGCTTATCAACAGAAAAAACTGACAGGAAAACACCTGGATGTGTTGCCAAGAACTCCCACCTTCTCAGAAACAAGGCAAAGCAAAACCAATCCAAAATACTCACGGGACCCAGGAAGAAGAGGCAGGAGGATAAAAAAATTCAAGTTCGTTCTCAGCTATATAGAAAGTTTGAGACCAGCCTGGGATTAGTAAGACCTGTCTCAAAACAAAACAAAAGACACTGTTAAGAGAATGAGTAGGCAGGCTACAGCCCAGGACAAAACAATTTGCTAAACAGCACTGAATAAAGGCTAGCTATCCAAAAAATGGACGGAAACAACCCTGAAAACACAACCCTTGGAAACAGCAATTTAATAATGGGCCAAGGGTCTAAACAAAGATATCTCAGTGGCAAGTAATTTTCCGGAACGCTTCCCCACATCATGAGCAATTACAGAATTCCAAATTTTGTGTGTCTGCCATGTGTGTGTGCATGTGCACATTCTTGTTCACACACGTGGGTGTGCTCACGCTGGAGCCCCTGAATGTGGAAGACAGAGGCCAACCATGGGTGTCGGTCCTCACCCTCCACCTTGTGTGACACTGGGTCTCTTGATTTTGTCTGTTGGGTTTTCCACTGTATGCGCCAGGCTAGCTGACTCCCCTCGCCTCAGGGATTATCCTGTTTCCCACTCCCATGGCCCAAGAGTGCTGGGATTTATATGCAAACGCTAATGGTGTTCCCTGAGTTCTGGGAGTTCAAACTCAGGTCCTCATGTTCTCAGGTCAAGGGCCTTACTCCTGAGCCACTTCCCCAGCCCTACATACCTACTGAAAAACTACAGGCCGTAAACATATCAGAGCTGAACTGGATGGTGTACACCTGTGATCTCAGCACTGGGGATGGTTAGGGCAAGAGGAACTAGATTTCATCTTTAGCTATGGCTACATAGCAAGATCATGTTTAAATAAATAAATAAGAAACAGATCAATACTTGCCAGAAATCTAGGGAAAAGGGGGGAGGGCGGAATAGATGAGGCATGGAAGGCTAGGGAAGGCAGTGAAAGTATTCTGCATAATATTGTAACTAATGGTGAATACATGTCATGCATTTGTCAAATGTATAATACACAACCCAAAGATTGAGTCTCAATACAATGAATAGGCTTTAGTTAATGTAACCTGACTGGTTCACTGGTTATAACCAATTTATGTATCATCTAAATGCAAGTTTAACAGGAGAATAATTGAATTAGTAGAGATTAACATATAAATTAACATGAGCACTATTGGTGAGAAGAGGAACAATACGAGGCTCTATTTTCCATTTAACTTGTTCTGTAAACCTAAAACTTCCACCCCCATTAAAGGCTATTCAAAATGTTCAAAAATCGTCTTTCTAGAGTGGGTACTTAAACCTGACCTGATCTCAGGTTGGCCTGGAACTCACAGAGATCCTCTTGTCGCAGACCTCTCTGAGTGCTAGAATTATAAGCAAGGGCCACCATGCCTGGCTGAATTTGTGTGTGTCTGTGTATCTGTGTGTGTGTTTGTGAATTTGCTCAAGCTTGTGTTCTGGGACTTTGTGTATGCTAGGCAAGCGCTTAACCACTGGGCTTCTTTCTCAACTGAGATTTTTTTTTTTTTTTGCAATCTGTGTTTCTGAAAGTTTTCCCTTCGTTATGTTTCTCCTTGCCTTGTGGCCTTGGGTCATTACTTTGTAGATCAGCTGAGCTGGTGTCGCTTGGCTGTGGCTGTTCCGGCAATGACAGGCTCACAGAAAAGATTGGAAACATTTCCTTTACAGAGTGTTCTTGTTTTATTGAAGGGAGAAAGGGCTTATTGAAGTTTATAGTTTGGTACAGTCCCTCATGGTGGGAACAATATGGCAGTGGAGTGGCTCTCAGCTATGGCGGCTAGGGTATGAGGCTACTTGGTCAAATCCAGAGGTCAGGGGAATGCTGATACTGAGTGAGTCCCCTGCCCACCCCCACCCCTTGGTTCTGTGTAAGACTTCAGCTTACACAGTGATACCACCATGGTATCACTCCCAGTGAGGATGGGTCTCCCTACCTCAGTTAAACCTTTCTGGAAATATCCTTTAGGAAGTCTTTTCTGATAACTTTGTTTTGTTTTCCAAGACAGGATTTCTCTGTGTAACCCTGGCTGTCCTGTAACTCTTTAGACCAGGCTGACCTCGAACTCACAGACTTCCGCCCGCCTCTGCCTCCTGAGTGCTGGGATTAAAGGTGTCCGCCACCACCACCACCACTACCCAGTTTCTGATAACATTTTTCTTTGAATTTTCAAGCTGACTTTTCTTTGGAGAGTTGGCAATCTAAGAAGACAATGAATTAACCTCCTGAGAAGTCTGTCTTCTGTCTTCTTGTCAGCAAGTAGATTGTAAGGGGAGGAAGTAGGGTAGGGAGCAAGGGCAGGCAATCAATCATTCCCAAACTCAGTTTCGTCCCTCTGGTGAGGTTGTCAGTCACGTCAGCCACATAGCTGAAACTTGTGCTTCTTTCCTTATCAACCCTTTTAGTCTTCCCCCAGGCTCTTGAAAGTTCAGTTTCTGCTGGTAGCACCCTTGCTGAGCTGGGGGGAGGAGACAGCTCATAACAAACAAACCATTAGCAGTGTGGACTGCTAAACTAAGTAATAACATGTAAGGGCTGATTCCTTCTACAATATGGAGTACAAATCTGTCTTTATAGTAGAGAATATAACAGTGTTTTCATTCATCCTGTCCCTTATCAAAGGGAAAAAAGATATTGGAACTCAGAGGGCAACTGAGTTTTGGGGAGTACCCTCTATGATCTGCAGGGACCTGGTGCACTCGGTGACAGGTAGGCTCCCTGGGATGGAGGGAGCAAAAGCCAGATTGTGGAGGCAAGGAAGGGAAGCAAGGCGCTTTGAGCAGGATGCATTGTGTCATCCCAGTCCTGCCGGCTCACTGGAGAATGTTGCAGGAACTGTGGGTCTTGGGTAGCCAGGGAATGGCCCGACAGATAGGTGACCGGAGCAGTAATATGTGAACCCTGAGATGTGATGGTGGAAGAGAAGTCTAACAGTTAGTTCACCAAGGATGGAACACAGCATAGCAAAAACAGTTTTTAAAAGGCAAGGTCTCACTATGTAGCTGTGACTGACCTGGAACTCTCTATGTAGACCAGGCTGGCCTCTGCCTCTCACTCAGATGCTGAGATTAAAGGCAAACTAATCATACCTGGCGGTAACAGGGCAGTTTTATTTATTTTTTTTATATTTTTTATTTTATTTTTATTTTATTTTTTTTATTTTTTTGTTTCTTCGAAATAAGGTTCCTTCTCTGTAGCTTTGGAGACTGTCCTGGAACTAACTCTTGTAGACCAGGCTGGCCTCGAATTCACAAGATTCGCCTGCCTCTGCCTCCTGAGGGCTAGGATTAAAGGTGTGCGCCACCATCACCTGGCTAAGAGGGCACTTTTAATTCCTTCATTCCCACAAATGCCAATGTCACAAAGCTAAGCAGACTAGAGAGGGAGATGAAGAGGGGTGGGGCAGGGAGAATGAGAGTAAGAACAACTATATAAACACCGTAGGCTACACCCAAGAACGACTTAAAAGCCACTGTTGAGCCAGATGGTGGTGGCGCACGTCTTTAACCCCAGCACTCAGAAGGCAGAGGCAGGTGGATCTCTGTGACCTCGAGGACAGCCTGGTCTACAGAGCTAGTTCCAGGACAATCAAGGCTATTACATAGAGAAACCCTGTCTCGAAAACAAAAACAAAACAAACAAAGACAAAAAGAAATGAAGGAAGGAAGAAACCACAATGCTTTTCGCCATTTACAGCTTAAGCCTTAGGTCTGCACTACAGCCGTTCCTGACGGTTCTGAATCTAGTTCTTGTGTACCTCTTCCTTCAGTCAGTCTCATTCATTGGACATTGTCACTGAACATTTACGACTGTCAAAATTTGAGCACGTATAAGACCCTGGGATCAGCCCTCAGCATTCCTCAAAACCAAATCATTATTGCTGCCTATAAGGAAGACAAGATACAGTAATTTATAATGTTGCACCTCCCCTCAGCAAGAAGTTAACATAGCTTAATTTATACAACCTCGACATGTTTTTATTTTTTGTGTTTTGATAAATAAAGCTTGCCTGAAGATCAGAATGCAAAGCAGCCACACTAGTCAGCCATACAGGCCAGGCAGTGGTGACACACACCTTTAATCCCAGCAGCCGCACTAATGTGCCATAGAACCTGGGCAGTAGTGGTGCACGCCTTTAATCTCATCACTAGAGAAGAATATAAAACGGGAGACAGCTGTCAACTCAGTCTCATTCTGAGATTCCTGGAGGCTGGATTGCCATTTCAGTCTGAGGTAGAGGTAAGAGCTAGTGGCTGGCTGTTTTGCTTTTCTGACCTTCAGCTTGAATCCAAATATCTGTCTCGGAGTTTTTATTACTCATGCAACACCGTTCATATCAAGATTATTAAAAAAAATGAACAGTCTAAATCTGGCAGTGGTGGTGCATGCCTTTAATCCCAGCACTTAGAAAGCAGAGGCAGGCAGATGCCTGTGAGTTCGCGGACAGCTTGGTTTACAGGGTGACTTCCAGAACAGCCTAGGCTACACTGAGAAACTTTGTCTCGAAAAACTAAAAAATATAAAAATAAAAAATAAACAGTCTTAACTGGATGCCTCTCCTGAAGTTTTTCTTTTTCTTTTTTCCATGACAGGGTTTCTCTGTGTCCTGGAACTCACTCTGTAGACCAGGCTGGCCTTGAACTCATAGAGATCTGCTTTTCTCTTCTTGAGTCATTCTTATGACAAAAAAAAAAAACTCTACCCATATTAAGCCTCACTTGTGTAGAAAATCCATATGGCTATAGTCTCTGAAGCCTCGAGGGACTCATTGCTGTGTATTGATGCCGAGAGAATACCTCCACGGGGTATGTGGCGAATCCTATTGGGAAAGGACCCTATATAGTTCTTGTCAATGAGTGACTTATGATGTGGGATTCTCCTCTGTATGCTATGAATATGTTTTATTACCATTGGTTAATAAAGAAGATGCTTTGGCCTATGGCAGGGCAGAATATAGCCAGGCTGGAAGAGATATATATAGAGTGAGTAGGTGATGGAGGAAGGTCATTGGCTAATAAAGGAACTGCCCTAGCCCATTTTATTGGTTAGAGGATAGGTGGGAGGAGTAAACAGAACAGAACGCTGGGAGGAAGAGGAAGTGAGCAGAGTCTCGACAGCTCTCCTCCCTGGAGCAGACGCCTGAGAGAGACGCCATGCCCCGCTCCCGGGATGAAGCTCCAACCCAGGATGGACTAGGCTAGAATCTCCCCGGTAAGCGCACCTTGGGGTGCCATACACAGATGATTAGAAATGGGTTAAATTAATATGTGAGAATTAGCCTAGAAGAGAATGGGCCAAGCAGTGTTTAAAAGAATACAGTGTCTGTGTAATTATTTCGGGGCATAAGCTAGCCGGGCAGGCGGCTGGGGTGTTGGGGATGCAGCCCCGCCGCCGCCCCTATTACTACAAGTAGGTGGAGTCAAAGAGATGCCATGTAGCTGCTGAAGGAGGCAGAGGCCATGTAGCTGCCCAAGAAGCAAGAGGTAACAAACCCTGAGCCTCGTGGTAAAATATAAAATCATAGAAATGGGTTAATTTAAGATATAAGAGTTAGCTAGGAATATGCCTGAGCCATTGGACAAACAGTGTGGTAATTAATATAGTTTCTGTGTGGTTATTCAAGTCTAGGTGGCTGGGAAACGAAAGCACAGTCTCCATTTGCAGACTTACCCTCATTTGCAGAATCTACAACTTGATAATTCTTGAGACCAATATCACCATGGATTGTCATCTTGGATAATATATGATGTTGGGGACTCCTCAATATCCTGTCAGGTTTTCCTACCCTAGAATCCTGACAAGCACCAAGCACACACTCATACCTTGGGGCCAAATCAGTATTCCAGAGAAAGGCTGACCTCTTATTACCCTAAAAAATGTCCAGAGGTTAGCAAAAACTCTCAATATAATTCAACCCCCAAATCATCAAAGCAAACTCTAGACCTGTTATTATCCACTTCCCTATTGAAGGAACTCAGGGTACCAATAGAAAAAAAAGATTAAGTCTTTGGGATGCAGAAAGTGTATCAGTTCAACCAGCCTCTATAATCAAGGCTAAATAGAGATTTGTGGTACTTAACTATGAGACACCAATTCAAAACCCCTCTCCACAACTCTGATTGGCATTAAGGATAAAATACAAGAGAGAGAGAGAAAGAGAGAAAGAGAGAAAGAGAGAGAGAGAGAGAGAGAGAGAGTTCTAAACAATGTGAAAAATAATTTTCACACAGAAACATTCAAATTTACTTTTGTTTTTCTTCTCATACTAATTTTAAACATTTATTTATTTATTTTGCATGGGGAGGAGGTGTTTCTATGCCACAGCTTTCATGTGGAGGTCAGAGGAAAGAAAGCTTGTGGGAGTCAGTTCTCTCCTTCCACCATGTGGATTCTGAGGATCTAACTCAGGTTGTCAGGTTTGGCAACAAGTGCCTTTACCCAATGAACCGTCTTGCCAGCTCTACAATTTTTTTTTTTTTATAATATGATGTGGCGGTTTATGCCAAGGAGCTGGTGTCATCTTTTGTTTTTTATTTGTATGTGTGTACACATATTTATGTGTGTGTTGTTTGTGTGCAAATGGATGCATCTGGAGACCAGAAGACAATAGCCAGTGTCTTTCTCAGTCGCTCCCTGTTCTGTCTTAATTGTTGAGACAAGGTCTCTCACTAAACATGGCACTCACTGAATCAGCTAGTCTAACTGGCCAGCAAGATCCTGGCATTCTCCTGTCTGCTCTGGGATTACAAGCATTATCATGCCCAACTTGCCATGTGAGTGCTGAGAATCCAAACTCGGGACCTTATTGCGTTCACAGCAAGCACATTGCCCACTGAGGCATCTCCCCAGGCCACAGTGCCATGTTTTCTAAAACTTATGCTTTGTTAAAAATGAAAGCAGTGAAAAATCGGGCACAACAGGAATGTACAATTACAGGGTATAAGTTGCATAAATTGTAGATTATTCATGGGGTGTACTGCAAAACCATTAAAAATGATTATGTTGGGTCTGGCTCAGTAATTCTCAACTAGAGGCAGTTTAACAATGTTTGGCAACATTTTTGGTGGATAGAGGCAAGGGATGTTAACTATCTTTCAACACTCAAGACAGCACCTCAAGTATTAATGATGCTGAGACCAGGAAAACCCAATATTCCTATGTGGTTATATCAATGTGGAAGTTTTGCTTTGTTTCTTATAAAGATTCACCTTTTTGCCAAGCAATGGTGGCACACGCCTTTAATCCCAGCACTTGGGAGGCAGAGGCAGGAGGATCTCTGTGAGTTTTAGGCCAGCCTGGTCTACAGAGTGAGTTCCAGGACAGGTTCCAGAGCTACACAAAGAAACCCTGCCTCAGGGGAAAAATATTGTTTGTTTGATTTTAGTTTTTGTTGTTATTGGTCTTTTTTTTGACACAGGGTCTTTATGTGTTGCCCTGGCTATCCTGGAACTCACTATATAGGCCAAGCTGGCCACAAACTCAGGGTACTCTGTTTCCCTCAGCATGAGTGTTGGAATTAAAACCGTGTGTTATTATTTATCTGTTTTCAAGCCAGAATTTCAGTTGCCCAGGTTGGCCTTGAATTTTTCATCCTTGAAAGCTGTTTTTTTCCTTTGTGTAGTGTTAGGAATGCAATGGCAAATGTTCCATTAATGCGTAATATTCCTGGCCTTGGTTTGTTTGAGACTAAGTCTCGTTATGAAACTCTAGCACTTTGAGGTGAAGCAGGAGGACCAGGAGTTCAGAGTACTTCTCAACTACATGGGAAATTTATTCATTATGTAGCTCAGGCTGGCCTTGACGTCTTGATCCTCCTGGTTCAGCCACCAAGCGCTGGTTATTACAAATGTGGACACCACACCCACCTGGAAGCCCTTTATTATAGCTGGGATACATACAAGATTCTTTTTGGTATCTAAGCAACCAGAGAGTCTTGTGTCCTGTGATTGTTGATAAATCTTTCTTGAATTATTTTGCATAAGAGAAATTGTGAGCGTTGTAGCTGTTGAAATAGAAAGCTGTTCACAATATGTTTAACGGGGGGGGGGAGCCAGTTAGAAAATAATATAAATAACGAGGTGTATTGATTGACAAAACCAGGAATTCCATCATTCATGAAGCTGAGGAAGGAGCATTACTAGTCCTGGGCCATCCGGGGTTACTTCAAAATATAGACAAAGCAAGAAGCTGGAGAGATGGTTCGGTTTTAAGAGCTCTGCTCTGGCCCTTTACAGAGTTTTCAACCTCTGTCCTCAAATACCGAGATCTTCCATTTCCTTATACCTACAGGCGCTTTGTGACTCATCAGGTTAGGGTTGGGGAAGGGTAGTGGTTAAGAGAGAATTCAATTTGATTTCTCTGGAGCGCAGTGATACTGGGATACTGCAGATACTATCTCAAAAGATTAGTGAAAATTATACCCTGTTGTGGAAGGGGACAGACTCATGGGTCCCCTCCCTGAGGACAGCTGGGGGACATTTTCTTTCTCCTGTAAACAACTCCACTGAGGTAAAAGGTTGGGCTGGTAGAAGAGGCCAGCTGGAGAGAGGAGGCGTATCAGTGGGAGTGGGGGAGGGCAAGAGAAGGTAATGGGAGTGAATAGGATCAGAATACATTATATACATGTGTGAAAACGTCATGGCGAGACCCATTACTGGACTGGATTGCTCAGTGATTAATATTAGGTATCCCTCTTGAAGAGGACCAGAGTTCAGTTCTCCACACCCGAGTTGGGTGGCTCGCAACTGTCTGTAACTCCAGCTCCAGGAGGTCTGATCCCCTTTTCTGGACTCTGCAGACACCACCCTCACACGTGCACATAACCTCGCATGTACACCTAATTAAAAATAAAAAAAGAGATGTTTAAAAAATAACAAGCAAGCAAAACCATACACCCTAAAAAAGTATTGGTGATTTACATATTCCATTAAGTCCCCATTGTAACCTGAGCCACCTTCTTTGTGGAATTGAGAAGCAGATCCTTAAATTCATACAGAAAGTCCGAAGTGCACCTAGATTTCCTTTCTTATTTTTGTTTGCGCACATGTGTTTGTGAGTGTGGAAGCCAGAGGTTGGTTGACACTGTCTTCCTCTATTATGTTTCACCTCATTTATTGAGACAGGATCTCTCACTGAATCTGGAGTGCACTGAATATTTGGGAGCCAGGGTTCTGTCTGTCTCTGACCCCCAGAGCTGGAAATACAGTTACACTCCATTGGACCCTTCTTTTTTTTTGAGTCAAGGTTTCATGCAGTCCAGGGTGGCCACAAATTCTCCCATGTAGTTGAGCATGACCCCGAACTCCTGACCCTGTTGTCTTTACCCCACAAATTTTGGGGTTACAGGTGTACGACACGATTTCTATACGGTACTGTCAAGCCCAGGACCTCGTGTGTGCCGGGTAGGCACTCTCTAACCGAGCCTCAGCACCAACACCTACACCTACTTTCCCCGTGAGGGCTGGGGATCAGGACTCAGGTCTCCCTGCTTTGCTTGGTAAACGCTTTACCAACCCAGTCATCTCCCTGGCCCCTGTATCATTTTCAAAACTATAATTGTGTTTCTTCATTTATATTTTCATGTGTATTCGCATATGTTCATGTGTGAGAGAGAGAGCCTGCATGCATGTGTGGAAGTTAATGTCACGGCTGGATTTTACACGCGTGCTGGTGATCAAACTTGGGTCTTCAGGTTTGAGGAACAAACACATTACTGACTGAGCCATCTTCCCAGCCACACTGTATTGTTTTTTTTATTAAAGGGCTTTTGTTTTTTGAGACAAGTTTTCTCTGTGTAACCCTGGCTGTCCTGGAACTTGCTCTTTAGACCAGGATGGCCTTGAATTTACAGAGGTCAGCCTGCTTTTTGCCTCCCATATGCTGGGATTAAAGGGATGCAACACTATGCCTGGTTAGATTTTTTTTAAAGGTGTATATGTATTTCGTCTGCATGTATGTCTGTATACCGTGTCCATGTCTGGTACCCAAGGGAGCACAAGTTACAGATGTTTATGAGCTGCAATGTAGTTGTAAGGTTCAAACCAAGGTTCCCTGGAGGAGCGGCCAGACTTCTTAACTACTGAACCAACTCTCCAGTCTCCTGTATTGTATTTTCAAGACAGGGTCTTGTCACAACAAAGACTGACATGGACCTCCCTAAGTAGCCCAGGGTGGATTTGAACTCCTCTTTCTTGCACTCCTGCCTCCAGAGTTCTGGGTTTACAGGCATTTGCCACCACACATGGTTTGTGTGGTCTCTTTTAAGCGAGTGAATTTGTTCTATTAGATTGTGAATACTAAAAGCTAGTCATTTGTACATTTTTTTACAGGCTTTAAAACTGACCTCTATTTTTAAAGTTACTGTGGTCAATACAGGAAACAAAAGCACGAGAAGAAATAACCTCTCGTTTTAAAGTCGATGTGAGCGTCATAGGAAATAAGCCCAAGAAATGAAAAGCCATCCGCTTGTACATTTTAAATGGGTGAATTGTATAGTCTGAATTATACAGCTCAGAAAGCTAAGAGAAAAAAAAAAGGACAGAAACACTATCTGTTCCCTGGAATGTAGCGAGCTCAGATAAATCTGGAATGCTAGCAGTTCAGCTTGTACCTGGTTTACAAAAACGTTCATTGTGACCTTCCCCTTCCCCATTTGATGGATTGCAGCTGCAATCAGAGCGCTATGACTGGGCACTTTCTCTCTGACAGAGCCGATGTACTGAGCACAGTACACACGTGCTCCACGGAGGAGATGGCTGTGCGACCTGTTCAACCTAGCTGTTGCACTGAGCAAACCTGCATGGGGGGGGGGGGGGACGGGGAGCGGGGGAGGGGGGTTGAAAAGGCCTGAAAGCTGCACCTGGTCAAGGGTCCAGTCCCAAGGACGTGGCAGTTTTTCAACCAAGTCCACGTATTGCTTCATGTCTTTTAAAAGGCTAAGTAAACTAGCTTCAGGAGGTGGGGGTGGGTACCACTCTATGTAGCATTTTTCTTCTTGCTTTGAGACCAGGGTCTCACTATTTAGAAAGTGCTGGCTTTGAACTCTTGCAACGATCTGCCTGCCTCTGCCTCTCTAGTGCTGGGACTAAAGGCACGTGGCATCATGCCCTGCTGCAATGTAGGATTATATTTAGTTATATTAGTTATGCGATTCTCCTTGGCTGATGGGATTATGGGTGATCTTTATTTGTATTTCTGCGTTTTCAGGCTTGTGTGTGTATTGATAGCGTAGTCAGGAAAAAAAAACCTCTACAAAGAAGGCTGGCACCTCTCATTCTCACCAACACCAGGGGATCATTGTCGAAGTTGGCGTCTCTGGCAGAGTAGCCAGCGCCTCCCCCAGACACCCTAACCTCCTACTCCCAGCTTGTCGTGGAGCGAGTCCTTGGTTACCACAGCTTTCAGGCTCTGACTACTCCAGGGGGAAGCCCCGCCCAACACCACTGGCCTCCATGTTTTATTGCGCAAGCGGGCAAACAGCTTTGTACAGGGAGTCAGGAAATGGGACATAAATTTTTGGGATATTAAGATATCGGGAGAACCAAGCTTAGATGCCAGCTGTTTAAGGAAGTGATGAGACCGGCCAGGTGGCCAGCACCCCAGAAACAGGCGTCTCTTTTATCCAGTGAGAGGTGGAGTTTCAGTTTAGCCCTCTCATTGGCCCACACCGTGAGCCTCGGGTTCTTGTGTGTTGCTAGGTTCCACTGACAGAGCCCCTGCCATGTTCTTCCAGTAATCGTGTTTCTCCCTCCGCAGTTTTAAGTTTCATGTTCTAGCGACTGAGCTAGCGGGACGCTGGTATTCCACACTGAAACAGCCGTGCGGTACCATCATTTGTTTAAAAGAAGAGTGTCACATCTACGTAGATAGTTCAGAAAATGCTGAGATTTCGGGAGGATGTGATTTCGTGGTCAACCAAACAGGTTTTCCTTTAGTGGTCACCAGAGCGTTCAGTTTGCACCCACGTCATTGTTACTATTCTTTCTCTCATGATCAGATTTTAAAATGTCGACGTTATCCTGTTTTTTTTTTTTTTTTTTTTTTTTTTTTTTTTTGATTTTTCGAGACAGGGTTTCTCCGTAGCTTTTGGTTCCTGTCCTGGAACTAGCTCTTGTAGACCAGGCTGGCCTCGAACTCACAGAGATCCGCCTGCCTCTGCCTCCCTAGTGCTGGGATTAAAGGCGTGCGCCACCACTGCCCGGCTCGTTATCCTGTTTTTAAGTGTTGCTCACTGAGCTCAGAAGGGGCAGACCAATTCCTAACTCCAGCCACAGGAGGGCGCACACATATATTAACGAATGAGGGTTGGCATTACATGTTGGGGTGTCTTGACTTGAAAAAAAATAGGTTGGGCACCGTTATGCTATTAATACTGAGGAGTAGCATTATCCAAACGACCTTTCTATGGCGACGGAAGTGTTTTGCATCTGTATTGACCACATATCGTCCATTAATGACTCGTGACTCTCAAGCCCTTGAAATTTTGTTCCTACAACCGAGGAAATGAAATTTTTTGAGACAGGGTCTCATTTAGCCCAGCCTGGTCTTGAACTCGATATGTATCTGAGGATGATCTTGAACTTCTAATCCTCTTACTTCTGCTATCTCTCCAGTGCTGGGACGTGCCATCATGCCCAGTCTGACAAAGATGTGAGTGTGTGAACAGATGAGTGAAGGTGAGGCCAGATGTGGAGACCAGATGTCTTCCTTTATTGTTCTCCACATTATGTTTGAGACAGGCCTTTCACTGAACCTCGGTTTTCACCGATTGGCTAGGCTAGGAGGACCCCCAGACTTCATGACTCTGCCTCCCTGCTCTGAGATTATAGGTGTGCTACCATGCCCCGCTTTATATGTGGGTATTGGAGATCTCAATTCTGATCTCTCTTACTTGTACAACAAGTAAGATCCACTGAGCCATCTCCCTAGCCTTAGAAATTAATTTTAAAGTTTAGTTAGTGTAATTATACCTTTAACCACAAGGACTAGTGAGCATACTGGGTTCAACAAATCTAGAGCCTTAGACTTGGTAGGAAGATTGGCTTTTCTGAAAGGCATTATGAAGTTGGTATCTGACTGATTAACAGCTTTAGAGGCAAGAGAAACTCACATTGATGTTCCCACCGTTTGTCAGCATTTGGTCCGGGCTGTCTTTCTCATTTAACCTTCTCTAGTCACGTGAAAGATGGTTGTTAATGTACCTCCTTTGCAAATAAAGATTCGGAGAGATGAAACTACTGGCCCCAAGTCATTGAGTTCAAAAATACCCACCTAAGATTTATTACAAATAAATAATACAGAAGGGAATGTATAATAGAAACCACTGCTTAGGGGTTGAACAGAGTCTTAGTGGCAAAGAGCACTTGCTGCTCTTCCAGAAGACCCAGGTTTTGTTCTGAGCACCCACATGATGATTCATGATCATGAATATTCAAGTTTAGGGAATTTTCTGGTCTCTGTGGGCACCAGGCATATGTGTTGTGCACATATATACATGTAGGCAAAACATTCATACACATGAGATAAAATAAATCAGTCTGGGGCTGGAGAGATGGCTTAGTGGTTAAGATCACCAATTTCTCTTCCCGGGGACCCAGGTTCAGGTCCCAGCACTCACAGCTGTCTGTAACTCCAGTTCCAGGGGATCTGACCTCCTCACATAGACACATATGCAGGCAAAATACCGATCATATGAAATAAAAATAATTTTAAAAAAATCTAAGAAGCTGGGCGGTGGTGGCGCACCCCTTTAATCCCAGCACTCGGGAGGCAGAGGCAGGTGGATCTCTGTGAGTTCGAGACCAGCCTGGTCTACAAGAGCTAGTTCCAGGACAGACTCCAAAAAACACAGAGAAACCCTGTCTCGAAAAACCAAAAAAAAACCCAAAAAGAGGAACATGGGATGTACTCACTCATATTTGGTTTCTAGCCATAAATAAAGGACATTGAGCTTATAATTCATGTTCCTAGAGAAGCTAAATAAGGTGAATCCAAAGACAAACACATAGGCATCCTCAGGAATATTAACCTTCATCAGGCGATGAAAGGAGACAGAGACAGAGACCCACACGGGAGCACCGGACAGAAATCTCAAGGTCCAAATCAGGAGCAGAAGGAGACGGAGCACGAGCAAGGAACTCAGGACCACGAGGGGTGCACCCACACACTAAGACAATGGGGATGTTCTATTGGGATCTCACCAAGGCCAGCTGGCCTAGGTCTGAAAAAGCATGGGATAAATCCGGACTAGCTGAACATAGCGGACAATGAGGAATACTGAGAATTCAAGAACAATTGCAGTGGGTTTTTGACCCTACTGCACGTACTGGCTTTGTGGGAGCCTAGGCAGTTTGAATGCACACCTTACGAGACCTGGATAGAGGTGGGCAGTCCTTGGGCTTCCCACAGGTCAGGGAACCCTGATTGCTCTTCGAGCAGATGAGGGAGGGGGACTTGATCGGGGGAGGGGGAGGGAAATGGGAAGCGGTTGTGGGGACGAGGCAGAAATCCTTAATAAATAAATAAATTAAAAAAAAATCTAAGAAAAGGAACCCAGTGCTTGGTATGGGGACTTTTTAAAAAAGCAGTTGCCATTCTAGCCTCTGTAGCACTTTTTACATTTGTTTTTATTCTTGAAATTATAATTATATCCTGTCCCCCCTTCCCTTTCCTCTCACCAACCCCTCCTATGTACCCCACCTTGATATCTTTCAAATTCATGGCTCCCTTTTCTTTATTTTGAGATTTTATATTTACATATAGACATTATATATGCATAGACACACATTTTAGTTTGTACAGTGTTACTTGTATGTATATGCTTTCAGGGCTAATCATTTGATGTTGGATAACAAATTGGAGGGAGGGGTCTTCCGCGGGGAAAGCTATTCCCCCACTCTCAGCACTCCTTAGCTGTCTATAGTTCTTTGTCTCGGATGGAAGCCTCATGGGCGTTCCCCCTTCCGTGTTAGCATGGCCAGTGGTGCTGTCTTTGTGCAGATGTTGTTTAGACACTCATGTTGATGAGACTTCATGGATGTCATGAGACCTCAAGGCTTCTCTGCTGTTTCTAGGCAACACAATATCACAGCAAACTTCCTGTTCCTCTGGCTTTTACAATCTTCCCACCCCCTCTTTTGCAATGATCCCTGAGCCTCGAGTATAGGAATTGTGTTTAGATGTGTCAGTCGAGACTGATTGCCACAGCTGCGTTTTGATGGGTTGTGTTTTTCTGCAATGGGATCTGTCTGTTGCAGAGCAGCTTCTTGGGTGAGGGATGTGAGGGTCCACTCATCTGGGAGTATGGGGATAAATACAGAATGTAGTTGGGTTTATGCTGGTTTAGTAGAGTGATGGCTGCGGGTTCTCCTCCAGGATCCACGACTTCGCTAGCCTCGAGTAGTCTACATTTCCAGTGCTAAGATCTTTCCCCTCTTGTTAAGTGGATATTTAAAGTCCGATTAGAGAGCTGTTGATTACCTCCCAGTTCTCTGTGCCACTACTGTCCCCTTAGAGGGACTGTGCCATGCTGATTGTTGTGGTTTCCCGACATCATAGCTGGTTTGGACTGTTGGTTGCTTTACTCCCTTGGAAGCTTGCTTGGCGCCTTCCGGTATCACAGAATCTAGCCCTCAGGGAGACTTTCATGCCAGATCCAGCTCAGGTCCTCTGAGCGAGCCCTGTGTCCATAGTGTATGGTGTCTTCAGCAATAGGAATTTTCCTTTCATTTCTGAGAGGCAACCAAGGGAGTCTCTTGGATGTCCCTGACCAATAACTCAAAAAGGGGGCTTCTCATGATTGCTGTTGGGGTTCTTGTTAGTCTATGGCTTGGGCTATGTAAGGTAAGTGAGGATCTGAGGATAAGTACATTTTAGCACCCGTTCCCAAGGGCTGATAGAACACGGAGGAGCCCTTAGAGCAGCCTTCGATCCAGATACGTGTCTAGCAAACCGAGCTGTGATCTAAGGCCGAATATTTGGGCACTGTGTCCATATAGGTCACTGGTTAGGCCTTGGCCTTAGATGGATGGTTTGTCTCTCCAGAGCCGTGCTTCCTCATTTCACAAACAAGGCAGTAAGGCCCAGGTGCTCCAGTCACCTCCGACGCTCCAGGCACCCTCGGTGCTCCAGGCACCCCCACCCCCTGGCGTTCCAGGCGCTCCAGGTGCTCCAGGACTCCCGGAGCTTCAGGCAGTCCCGGTGCTCCAGGCACCCTCGGCGTTCCAGGCACCCCACTCCCCTGGCGTTCCAGGTGCTCCAGGACTCCCAGAGCTCCAGGCACCCCCGGCGCTCCAGGCGCTCCAGATGCTCCAGGACTCTCGGCGCCAGTTCATGTGTCACTGACTCCATTCACCGTTTACCTTTGCGTCACCTCCGGAACTCAGGTTCCATCTGACAGCAACAGCATACCACAGTACATCTGGTGCCGGTTTTCTTAGTATTTTTTAAAATTCATTTTATTATTTTATGTGCGTGAGTGTTGGGCAAGGGCCCACTGAGGCCAGAAGAAGATAGATCCTATGGAACTGGGGTTACATACAATTGTGAGCCACTCTGAGGGTGCTGGGAAATGAACCTGTGTCCTCTGGAAGAGCAGCCCGTGCTCTTAACTGCTGAGTCACCTCTCCAGCCGTGTTTTGGGTTTTTAAAATATAAAAATGGTGTGTCTTCTAATCATGTCATCTTGTGCTTGAGAAAATAGGGCTTCTGTAGTTTAAGAACGTCAACGGAAGAGCACGTTGAGTTACGTGCAAGGCCTTGGGTTTGATCTCTAGCGTATAAAATAAGAAAGACTGTCAGTGAAAAATGTTTATATGTAGAATAAAATTTTTAAAATTACTTATTTTGTGTATATATGTGTATGAATACGGTATTTATACGTTTGTGGTGTGTGTGTGCGCGCGCTTCTTCATGCGAATGTGAAGGCTGCTTTATTCCCTTGAAACAGGGTCACTCATTGAGCCTGGAGCTAGGCTGGCTGCCAGTAAATCTCAACAACCTTCCTGTCTTTTCCTTCCCAGCACTGAGGTTAGAAGTAGCCACTTAAAAAAAAAAGACAGGGTCTCATTATGTGAACCTGGGTAGCCCAGAGCTTGCTATGTAGACCCTGTTAGCCTCGAATTTACAGAAATCTTCCTGAAAGCTGGGATTAAGGGTGTGTGCCCCTCTGCCTGGCTCCGTGTTCAATTTTTCACTTGGGTTCTGGCTCTTTGAACTCAGGTCCTGCAAACCATCTCCCCAACCTCTGTCTTAGTGTATGTTTTTTTTTTTTTAATTTCCCCTAAGGCAAAGACAGTGAGCTTTTCCTGTAATTCTAAACCCAGTGTAGAATAGTAAATTACGCATGCTATAATCAGTGCTTCTAAAAGTGGCCAAAACATGGCACACAACACACAAACTCAAAAATCTCCACAGCAGCTCCCTGCCTGCATAGAACTGAAGTTCACCAAGAATTTTTCTCAGGCAGGGCACGAGAGATGGCTCAGTGGGTAGAGGTGCTTGCTGCCAAACCTCAAGACCTGAGTTCAATCCCTGGAGCCCACATAGCAGAAAGAAAAATACCAACTGCAAACTGTCCTCTGATGTCCACACATAGGCCACACACAATAAGCAGATACATACATACGTGCATACATACATACATACACATGTAATAAATAGCAAAAAGCCAGGCATGGTGGTATATGTCTTTAGTTCTAGCACTCAGAAGGCAGAGGCAGACACAGGCAGATAGATTTCTGTGAGTGCGCAGCCAATCATGACTAAATAGTGAGATTCTTTCCCCAAAACAAACAATAAAAAAATCATGTTAGGTCGGAGTGGTTTTTGTCCTGAGACCTTCTGCTTTGCCAGCCCTCGTCCTTTCTTGTTTTGCAGGGCTTCGGATTGGATTTGGAGCCTCCTGCTTCCTAGGCTGCTGCTCTATCACTGAACCTCAGGACTTCAACCTGTCGCCGTGAAAGCTGATCAAGAGTGTGAACGTGTGGAGGCTTTTCCAAGAGCAGCCGAAGGGACCGTGGGACTGAGATCAGAACAGTGTCCCCGTGAGAGCTGCCACAATGCCTGGAATTAAGCTTCAAAAATTTTCTAAATATATACATGCTGGAGTAGATTTTCCTAATGATTTGCCTACAGAATGTTTCTAGAAGCCAGCACTGACCTGCAACAGCACAGGGCTGGGAATTCTGGGAAACAGCATTCAGCTTAGCTAAATTGACCCAGCACAAAGCGACCACAGCAAAGGTTGATTTGGAATGGAAAGAGACACGGTGATCATGGCTTGTGCTTTTTACTTTGGCAAATTTCAACTCGTTGCTAGGGCTCTTCCCGAAGCCTCATTAACTTAATGGCAAATCCTTGTCACAGAGTCAACAGAATCTAGTTCCAACCTGTCTCTCCCCTTTATCTGACCTCCCCTCCCCTTCTCTCGGTCCTCTCCTCTCTGCTGCTTTGTTTCTGACGCTATCCCCCTCCCCAACCTCTCTCTGTCTCTCCCCCCCCCGTTTCTGTCTCTCTTTGTCTCTGTTTCTCTATCTCTGCCTCTCTCCCTTTTTCTTTCTCCCCTGACAAGCCTTACGTACATCTAGCACTGAGGATCCACGTAGCTCAGTATTGAGCACTCGCATAACATGGGCAGGGCTCTGGCTTCCAGCCTCAGCCCCGGGCCCCCAACAACACATTCTTTTAAGAAATGCCCACCGTGTGGGGCTTGCATTCTAGTGAGGTGGAGCAAACAGAGCAGATAAGCTTGTTTTATGGTGGATGCCTGCAAGGAAGCTGGAAAAGCAAGATTACAGACGGAGAGGGTAGGCCACCTCGGTGGCGAATTCCTGCAGTCCCAGTCCAAGGGAGGTCGAGGCCAGCCTGAGCTACCAGAGATGGAGTTTCAATAAAATCCAATAAAAAAGAGAGAAGAGAGTGGGAGGGCGACTGAGCAGAGGGGGGTTTGTGGGTTATCAGATAAGGCCTTACTGGGGAGGACAGGCCGACCTCGGCAGAAGGGAAGGAGGAGCCCTTTGATTAAGAGGAACACAGTGTCCCTGGCCCAGCAAAGTAGCTAATAGCGCCCAAGGCCTGCAAGGCAAGGGACGGGTCGGGGGAGGCTGGCGGAGAGCTTGCTTTGTTCTCCCAGGGTGGAACTAAGCAGTACAGAGTGGCCTGGTGAGGTCGGTGAGCTATGACCAGTGGTGGGTGAGAGGTCGGAAAGGGGCGTGTGTGGGCGCAGCCACAGGGCCCCTTTTGAGCCCTTAGCTTCTTGCTCTGGGGGCAGTGGGGGTGTGCTTGCATAATGGCATTTTTGTCCACAGGAGTTTCTATGTTGAGACAGACTGAAGGGGACGGAAAGGGACGAGCGAGGCTTTCATGACCATTTTCACTGGCACCCTCTGCTCCAGGCCCCAGGGAACTTTGGCTTACCTTCTCTGCTTGTTCCTGCTTGCGGTGTTTGATTTTGTTCCAGGACCTGCATCCACCTGGATTACCTCGCCCTACTCCACGTCCCCGTTTTTTCTTCTTATTTAAACTAAAACTGACACTGTAGTTTCATTTTGCGTTAAAATCTTTGATAGCATAATTTTAGGTGCTAAAAATAAGGTTAGCTTTCCAGCTTCGAGACAATAGCAAAAAAGGAAAGGTTGTATATTCTGTGATGTAGGTTTCATTTTAATTTTTACATCTTTTTTTTTGGTATTTTGAGACAGAGTCTCTCTATGTAACCCTGGCTGACCTGAAACTCACTAGACCAGGCTGGCTTTATCCTTTTGATGTAAATTTAAAGGTACTTAAATTCTAAATCACATCTACAATAAAGATATAAACATATATTTTCCAAAAAGAAGAACTCTTCAAAATAGCAAGGAGGAAATAAAGTTGCAATTTCTTCTTTTCTTTCTTTCTTTTTTCTTATGACAGGGTTTTTCTGTGTAACAGTCATGGCTGTCCTAGAACTCACTATGTAGACCAGGTTGGCCTTAAACTCACAGAGTTTCGCCTGCCTCTGCCTCCTGAGTGCTGGGGTTAAAGACGTGAGCCTCTACCACCCTACAAGATTACAAAGGCTAAGATTATTTTCTAGTTTTTTTTTCTTACCTTTTCTTTTTGCTCTTTTTTCTTCTCTCATACATTACACCCAACTGCTCTGTTCCCTCCCTGCACTCTTCCCAGACCCTCCCCTATGTCCTCCGGGTCCTCTCCTCCTCCTTGCCCTTCAAAGGAAAAAAAAAGGAGCAGGCCTCCCCAGGGATAGCAACTGAACACAAGTTAAGAAGCTACAATAAGACTAGGCACAGACTCTCTTATCAAGGTTGGATGAGGCGACCCAGTAGGAGGAAAAAGGCCCTAAGATTAAGTGTAGTGTCTCTTCTTATTTTCTATCTTCCATTTTCTATTCTCTAGTCTCATTCTCTCTCTCTTTACACAGCCCTGGCTGTTCTGGAACTCACTCTTTAGACCAGACTGGCCTCGAACTCACACAGATCTGTTTGCCTCTGCTTCCTGAGTGCTGGGATTAAAGTTGTGCGCCACCCTGCCTGGCCCCCATTAAACTTTAAAATAAATGAATTTAAGAAAAATTTTTTTAAATATCTGCTACAAAATAATTCAGTAGCACCAAGAGAAAATAAATATTAAAATGCTCTGCAAGCATGACTTATTAAAATATGACCTGACAAAATTTTACTTATTTTTTATTTTAAAAATTACATCGATTCATTTTGTGTATGTGGTGTGTGTATGGGGGGGTAGCCCCAAGCATGCTCCTGTATGTCAGAGAACAACTTTGAGGAGTCAATTCTCTTCTTCCCCCGTGGGGGTTCTGGCAATCTAACATAGATCAACAGGCATGGCAGCAAATGCCTTTACCCACTGAGCCCTCTTGCTGGTCTATGCTTGGCCATTTTTATTTCTTTACCAAGAACTTCACTGTAATTATCAGGCAAACTACAAATTTTATCAACTAACATTATCAATCAGGACCTAAAGAAATAAAATGTAGGGGCTGGAGAGATTGCTCAGTGGTTAAGAGCACTGGTTGTTCTTCCAGAGTACCCAGGTTCAATTCCCAACACCCACATGGCAGCTCACAACTGTCTGTAATTCCAGTTCTGGGGGACCCAACACACATGGCAAAACGCCAATGTGCATAAAGTAAAAAAAAAAAAATTCAAAAAAAGAAAGAAAATGTAAGCAAGCTCATGTTTTAACACATTGCTCGGATAGTTCTATTTTGAACTATCACCCACACCCGGTGAGAGATGGCAGGTGAACTGCTCATGCGTCTGTGTTTGTCGGTGTGGAATGCTTGGAACTGAAACCAGGGCCTCCAGTTGGTTTTATCACCTCAGCGCCGGCATAGCTCTCAGTTTTGAGAGCGTCTGGTTAAGTTACTGAGGATTGCCTTGTACTTACAATCTTGCCTCAGCCTCTGAAATAGCTGAGAATACAGACCTGTCCTACTGGGCTAGGTTTGCTGATAGGCTCCCTTCCTCCCCCCCACCCCACCCCATCTGCATGTGCACACATACCTGGAGTCAGAGTCCAGAGGTTGTGCCAGATGTTTTCTGTAGCCTCTTTCCACATTATTATTATTGTTGTTGTTGTTATCATTGTTGTTGTTGAGACAGGATCTCTCATTATTTGGATGGGCAGCTTTACCACTGAGCTCCAGGGATCTACTTGTCTCTGTCTCTCCAGTGCTGCCACTCCTGGCATTTTATGTGGGTGTTGGGAATCCAGATTTAGGTCCTTATGTTTGTGCAGTAAGTACTTTACCAACTGAGCCATCTCCCCAGCCAATACTTACGTGTTTTTAAAAGGGGATAAACCCATAAAGGATCAGACTTGTGGGCTGAGACCCCTTTGACAAACATCTATCTACAAAAATATTTATATTTCCATTCATAACAGTAGCAAAACTATAGTTACGAAGTAGCAATGAAAATAATTTTATGGTTGGGGTCAGCACAGCATGAGGAACTGTATGAAACGGTTGCAGCGTTAGGAAGGTTGAGAACCACTAAGTGAGACTTGGCTGATACCTGCCCCTGCGTGTCACTGTAAATGGCGTGACAAAAGGAAATTCTTCTAGCAGAAACCTGGAGAAAAAAATACATCATCTTTTTGTTGTTTGGTTGTTTTTTTTTGTTTTTGTTTTTGTTTTTTTGAGACAGGGTTTCACTGTAGCTTTGGAGTCAATCCTGGAACTAGCTTTTATAGACCAGGCTGGCCTCAAACTCACAGAGATCCACCTGCCTCTGCCTCCTGAGTACTGGGATTAAAGGTGTGCACCACCACCGCCCAGTTTATAAAAAGACATTATCTTAATCTTAATCAAGTGCTCAAAGGTCAGGCACGGTTTTTCAGACATGTCATCTCAGCACTAGGAGGCTGAGGCAAGAGGATCATTTTGAGTTTGAGGCAAGCCTGGGCTTCATAATAAGACCTTGTCTCAAAACAAAAACAAATCAACTCCCAAAGTGATAAAGTAATAAGACAAACTAACTTCGTGAAACTCTTGACGTCATACCCTTAAGAACAAGAGACCTTTGGTGTCTCCCCATGAAAGAGTCATATGTACTCTTTTTTTTAAAATTTATTTATTTATTAAAGATTTCTGTCTCTTCCCCGCCACCGCCTCCCATTTCCCTCCTCCTCCCCCAATTGAGTCCCCCCCCTCAGCCCGAAAAGCAATCAGGGTTCCCTGTCCTGTGGGAAGTCCAAGGAACTCCCACCTCCATCCAGGTCTAGTAAGTTGAGCATCCAAACTGCCTAGGCTCCCACAAAGCCAGTGCATGCAGTAGGATCAGAAACACATTGCCATTGTTCTTGAGTTCTCAGTAGTCCTCATTGTCCGCTATGTTCAGAGAGTCCAGTTTTATCCCAGGCTTTTCCAGACCCAGGCCAGCTGGCCTTGGTGAGTTCCCAATAGAACATCCCCATTGTCTCAGTGTGTGGGTGCACCCCTCGCGGTCCTGAGTTCCTTGCTCGCATTCTCTCTCCTTCTGCTCCTGATTTGGACCTTGAGATTTCAGTCCTGTGCTCCATTGTGGGTCGAGTCATATGTACTCTTACACTAAATCCTGGATTGGAGAAGATTCTAGAAAAAGATTTTGTTGGTTCAGTTGGAAAAACTTGAATATGGAGCCTGGTAGAGGCTTGCCTAACATGTACGAGGCCATGGGTTTAACCCCCAGCATAACACATACACACACAAACACACACACACACCCTGATAATATCTTGATTCTTGTGCTTGAATTGTGGTTTTGTAAGGGATTGCGTTTACCCTTGAGAAGTATGGAGAAACATTTGGGGAGGGGTTAAAGGAACAAGATAAACTTACTTTTTTATGTACCCAAACTGTCTCCATATCTAGTTATCATTTATATATTTATATCTACCTAGTTATCTGTCACATACCTCTGTATAAGCACACGTGGCAATTGTTCATTGGGTTTTGGGAAAGGGGTAAACAATGTATGGAAATGTTTTATGCCATTCTTACAACTTTTTTCAGGCTTGGGGTATAGGTCAGTGGAAGGAATGCTGGCCTAGTAGTTGTAAGATCCTGGGTTTGGTTTCCAGTTACACACACACACCCTAGACATAGTGGCATACACCTGCAATCCCAACACCTGAGAAGCTAAAGGCAAAAGCACTCCCGAGGATGAGGCTAAACTAAGTAGAGAGACCCTGTCTCTACCCTACCCCGAAACAAAAACCTTCCAAATGTGGCTATCATTTTAGGTTTCTACTTGAAAGGAAAGGAGTTTGGAATCACTGTTTATGACAGATAGGTATCTCCTGTGTTTTCAAAGCAGGAGCCAGGGTTATCAAAGTCATCGTTCTATAACAACGGAAGAAGACAAATCATTAACTTTCTGATTGCTTTGAAATCACAGTTTCCATTTGCATCTTAAGCCCACAGACTCTAGTGGAGTGGGCAGTAATAAGTTACAGACAGACAGGAGTTCAAATGACTAAACCAGCCCGTTTATTTTAGTTGCTTGAACAGACAGAAATGTTCAAGGACAAACAACTTTGCAAAGCACATCTGCACGTAGGTGTGCACTTGGTGTGCTTTTACAGCTTAAGACTTCCGGTACAACGGTAATCTCGTGACTCTAAACCTTGGAATCACGTAGGGGATCTTTCCAATGCTGATGCTTAGCTCATTCTGCCCAGAGTTTGACTTAAATCCTCTGTAACAGGCCCGGAGACCTTCAAAAAGCAGTCTAGATGGTTCTAATATGTGGTCAAGGGGTCTGTCCCAGAGACTTCCTTTGCAATGACTCTGTTCTTCTTCCCCCTTCTCTTCCTCATTTTCTTCTTGTTTTTTTTGTTGTTGTTATTTTTTTAGAGCTACAGTCTCATTTGGTAGGCTAGACTGGCCTCAAACTCACTATGTAAGGTATTGAACCTTAAAGTGGGAGTGGTCCACTTTCTGATTTCTAGAATTGCAGGCATGCATCACTATACCTGGCTCATGGTAATACATGGGAACTAGAGAACTGGCTCAGAAGTTGTGTGCTACTAGTCTCCGAGAGAATCCAGGTTCAATTCCTAGAACTCACACGGCTTCTCATAACCATCTGTAATTCCAGTTCCAAGGATCTGACGTCCTCTTCTGGCTTCCTCAGGTAGCAGGCAGCCATGTGATATACAGACATACAGGCAAAGCAAAACACCCCTCGCCACACATATTTTTTGAGACAGGATCTTATTGTGTAGCCTTGGTTGGCCTGGACTCACTGTGTAGTCAGGCTAGACTTGAACCCACAGAGATTCACTTGCCTCTGACTTTCAGGTGCTAGGATTGAAGGCCTGCACCACCATACACATTTAAAAAATGTGTATCTCTGTGTGATTGTGTTTGTGCATGTGAATTCAGCTGCCTGCAGAAACTACTGGCATAGGTGGAGGCTAGAGGTTCCACAGAGGCTGGAGGATAAAGGCTACCCCTGGGCCTGGAGTTACAGTCGGTCGTGAGAAGTCTGATGTGAGTGACGGATACTGAACTCAGGTCTTAGGCAAGAGTAGTATGCTCTCTTAGCCACTGAGCCATCCCTCCAACCCACCACAGAAACATCCTTTTGTTGTTTTTGGCTTTTGAGACAGGGTTTCTCTGTGTAACAGTCCTGGCTGTCTTGGAACTCACTGTGTAGACCAGGCTGGCTTCAAACTCAGATCCATCTCACAGTCCCACAAGACAGAGATGACTCAGCCTGGGAAGGCAGAATCTTGGAAAGGTGACATGAGTCACAGAAATGAGCTTTTTTTAATTTTAGATTTATTTATGTATTATGTATTCAGTGTTCTGCATCCATGTATGTGTGCAGGCCAGAAGAAGGCATCAGATCTCATCACAGATGGCTGTGAGCCACCATGTGGTTGCTGGGATTTGAATTCAGGACCTCCGGAAGAACAGTCAATGCTCTTAACCTCTGAGCCAGCTCTCCAGCCCTGAGCTTTTTTTTTTTCTTTCTGTAAAGTGAGATAACAGGGCCCCTCCTCTGAGGCCTCTGAGCTCTTTCTTAGGTGCATTGTTTAGATCTTCCTCTTTCCTGTGGTAATTCTTCACAGATGTAGTGAAGAAATGATAAAATGTTCAGGATCCAGTATGTTCTTACCCAATAAAATCATATGCACAAATGAAAGCTGGGGGATACCCCAACGTGTTAGCACTGCTATCTCTGGTCAACAGGACCAAAGGGGAATGCTTTTCTTTGTAATGTGGTACATGAATAGGTCTTAAGAGATAGTAAGAGGGGCTGGAGAGTTGGCTCAGAGGTTAAGAGCACTGGCTGCTCTTTCAGAGGTCCTGATTTCAATTCCCAGCAATCACATGGTGACCCACAACCATTTCTAATGAGATCTGGTGCCCTCTTCTGTCCTGCAGGCAGAACACTGTATACATAATAAATAAGTAAATCTTAAAAAAGAAGAGATATTAAGAATAGAAGCTAAACATCCTTAAATATACTTTAATCAGTGAAGCTATCATGATTAACCAGAAATAACATTAAAAATGTATCTATTTTTGGTGAATGATAGGGAACAGAACAGTTCTTTTCAAAGCTGGTAAGCAGGGTGTAGCAACATGTTCCTATAATCCCAGCACTTGGGGTAGGGGTAGAGGCAAGATCATTAAGGCCATACTTCACTACTTAGTGAATTTGAGGCTAGCCTGGACTACATAAGACCCTGTTTCAAGAAAACAAACCTAGGAACTGAAAAGATGGCTCAACAGTTGAGAACACTTGCTGCTCTTTCAGAGGACCCAGGTTCAGTTCCCAGGACCCACATCAGATAGCATGCAACCACCTGCATATTACTGGAGTCCTAGGGGATCTGATGCTTTTTTTTTTGTTTCTCTAGACAGATTTTCACTGTGTAGCCCTGGCTGTTCTAGAACTTGCTCTGTAGACCAGGCTGGCCTTGAATTCATAAGATATGCCTGATGCCTGCATTTGCCTCCAAAGGTATGCACCACCATGCTTGGATTATCTAGATCTTCCTCCTCCTCCTCCTCCTCCTCCTCCTCCTCCTCCTCCCTCTTCTTCTATGCTTGGATGCCAGACAGAAGAGGGCACCATGTCTCATTACAGATGGTTGTGAACCACCATGTGGTTGCTGGGAATTGAACTCAGGACCCCTGGAAGAACAGCCAGTGCTCTTAACCTCTGAGCCATATCTCCAGGCCTACCCAGGTCTTCTTAGCACCACGTTTTCTCTAAACAGTCAGTGGTTGGTAGGTATTTTAGGTTGTTTTTTCGGCTTGGAGTGATCATGAGTAATGAATGGTATTATGGTACTTGTTTTAAAACAAGCCCTGTATGGTCATGTTTCATTTTCCTTTTTAGAAATACCTAGCAGTGGAATTACTAGGCTAAATGTACATTTTTGTTTAATGTTTTTAACACAGAGTTTCATTATTTAGCCCAGACAGTCCTAGAACTTAGAATACATTCTTCTGCAAGCATGTATCTATTTGTCTCAGTACCATTTATTATAGAAACTACACCGTCTCAATTCTTATCTATCTATCTATCTATCTATCTATCTATCTACCTACCTACCTATGTTTTTCGAGACAGGGTTTCTCTGTGTACCCCTAACTGTCCTGGAACTCACTCTGTAGACCAGGATGGGTTGGAATTTACAGCGATTCACCTGCCTCTGTCTCTCAAGTGCTAGGATTAAAGGCCTGTGCCACCACTGCCCAACTTCTTTCTCTATTTATTGGTGTTGTCGCCTTCGTAAAAATTAACTGTCCATGAGCTGGAGAGATGGCTCAGTGGTTAAGAGTACTTACTGCTTGCTCTTCCAGAAGGCTGAGACGAGTTTCAGCACCCACATGGCGGCTCACAAGGCTTTGTAGCGCTAGTCCTAGGGATCTGACGCCATCTCCTGGCCTCTATGGGCACTGCACATACTCTGTCTGCCCTGACATACACATAACTTACAAATAAATACAACCTCAGTCTCAAAAAGAAAAAAAATCATTTGGCCACAGATATGTGATCTCAATTTGTTCCATTGTCTTCTATATCTGTTCTCATACCGGTGCACCACTGCTTAGGTGTATTGTAGATTTGACTCACAGGGTCTATTGTGACTTGGTGTGCTTTCTAGTTCTTCAGTCTTACTTTCTAGGTCACTCGCCTTTGCTTTCTCAGCTCTTGCCAAATTGGTATCTCAATTTCTCTTACTACCTAGCAAATAACGTTTTGTGTGTGCTGTTCTATGTGCTCACTCAGAAAGATATCTACGTATAGTTCTTTATTTATATGTATATCTGTATCTTCAATCCCAGGCTCCTTTATGTAAGTTCTCCATGACCTTCCTCACCACGCCACACATCTTATGACCAGCTCTCATAGGGTTATGTGACTATTGAAGTAGCATCAGCTGTCCCTCCTGAAGGTAGTAAGCTCCAGGAAGGAATGGCTCTCCTTTGGGTCACTATTGTCTCCCCTCTTCCTGACTAGATCTGATAAAAGACCATATTGAAAGAGGGGACAAACAAATAAATGGTTTGGCAAACTAGGCCCACTCTACCTGGATAGTCCAGGTCATGGCTGCAGGCTGTATCTTAACTGTTTGGATGTTGAGTTCATTAAAATTTGGGCGGTGCGTACTCACTCATAAGTGATTTTTTAAAAAAATATTTATGTAGTATGTATACAATACTCTGTCTGTACGTCTGCAGGCCAGAAGAGGGCACCAGACCTCATTACAGATGGTTGTCAGCCACCATGTGGTTGCCGGGAATTGAACTCAGGACCTTTGGAAGAGCAGGCAATGCTCTTAACCACTGAGCCATCTCTCCAGCCCCCGTATAAGTGATTTTTAAACATAAAGCAAAGAAAGCCAGCTTACAAATCACAATCCCAGAGAACCTAGACAACAATGAGGACCCTAAGAGAGACATACACAGATCTAATCTACATGGAAAGTAGAAAAAGACAAGATCTCCTGAGTAAATTGGGAGCATGGGGACCTTGGGAGAGGGTTGAAGGGGAGGGGAGAGGCAGGGAGGGGAGCAGAGAAAAAAATGTAAAGCTCAATACAAATCAATAAAAAAAAAATAAAATTTGAGCCCGGTGGTGCATACCTTTAGTCCCAGTACTCAGATAGTAGAGGAAGGCAGATCTCTGTGAGTTCGAGGCCAGCCTGGTCTACAATAGCTAGTTCCAGGACAGCTAGGACTGTTACACAGAGAAACCCCGTTTTGAAAAACAAAAACAAAACAATTGATTTAGGATTTCACATCTACATTTAAAAATGACATCAGTTGATATTTTATAGTTTCCAATCTCTATCAGCTAGGGATATAATGAGACAGAAACCACGTTAGTCACATGCTTTTATACTGTGTAGATATAGACATAATGTGCATGTCTGTGTGTGCACACGCATGCGCCACAAAGCACGCTGGAAATCAGAGGACAGTTTTGTGGATTAGGGTCTCTCCTTTCACCTTTTTTTGTTTGTTTGTCTTTGAGACAAGGTCTCTGTATGTGGCTTTGCCTGTCCTAGAACTTGCTATGTAGACCAGTCTGGACTCTTCTGAGTGCTGTGATAAAAGGCATACACCACCATGCCTGGGTCCTTCAGCCTTTATATGGGATTCAGGGAGCAACATCAGATCCTCTCAGGTTTGGCAGCAAGCGCCTTTACTTGCTGATCCAATTTGCCAATCCAGGCACACATCATTTAATATCGGAAGTTTTTAAGTAGGCTAGGATAAAAATGAAAATTCTTAGGTTGTCATTCTTGAATGAACAGAAGGAAGAGACTGGAATTAGAATGCTTAGAAGCTTAAGAGCCTTCAAGGAGGGGTGCTCTCCCCCTAGGGAAGGAGCTACTTAGGCCAAGGTCGAGAAAGCAGAAGGGCAGAAGGAAGTCTCTTTACTAGCGCCCAGATTCATAGTCTTCCTCTAGCGCCCTCTCCTGGCAGAGCCTAGAGATGAGCACCTGACGAAGCAAATGTTCTCAGAGGCCCTTCTGACATCATCCCTCAGAACACAGGCTCGGAGCTGGGAGAAAATGTCTTAGAGAAATAAGGTAATCTTTTCCTATGTTTATCACAAATTACTGCAATTTATATGTTCTTAACGCCTATCTTTATTATCTCTGTAGTTTTGGGTGACGTTACCCTCCCGCCCCCGCCCCCACTGTAGTCCTGAGGATCAAAGCCAGGGTACTGTGCATATTAGGCAAGTGCGTTACCACTGGGCTGCACCTCCAACTGCTCTCACCATTTTGGAGTCGAGGCCCTATGTAGCTGAGGCTGGCTTTGAACTCCATTATGACTTGAACTCCTGATCCCCCCCCACACCTCCCCCTTCAGAGTGCTGGCCTTACATTCATATGCCGTTATGCCAGACTATTTTTAGAGGGTTGATTTTTTTTTTTCGAGACAGGGTTTCTCTGTGGCTTTGGAGCCTGTCCTGGAACTAGCTCTTGTAGACCAGGCTGGTCTCTAACTCACAGAGATCCTCCTGCTTCTGCCTCTGCCTCCCGAGTGCTGAGATTAAAGGCGTGTGCCACCACCGCCCGGCGGGTTGATTTTTTTTAAAGTTAAATTATTTAACTTTTTTCTTTTTCTAAAATTTATTTTTAAACATGCTTTTGCAATTGATTTTTATATTTGTTTGTTTGTTTGTTAGTTAGTTTGATTTTCCTAGACAGGGTTCCTGGCTGTCCTGGAACTAGCTTTGCAGATCAAACTGGACTTGAACTCACAAAGATCCCCGTGCCTCTGCTTCCCCGAATGCTGGGATTAAAGACGTGTGCCACTACCACCTGGCTATTTATTAATTTAGTGGTTTTCCGAGACAGGCTTTCTCCGTGTAGCCCTGGCTGTCCTGGGTCACTCCTAGACCAAGCTGGCCTTGAATTCAGAGATCCACCTGCCTCTGCCTCCCAAGCGCTAGGATCCAAAGGCATGTATGTGGCATTACCATTGGTTCATTTAGTTATTCATCGTCTTAATGTAACTGCCCACTCTTGTATTCACAGGTCAGGTAAAGAGCATGCTCCATGTGCCTTTGCTAGGTCCTTTATACATCATTTTCATTTTTGACAATTTTCTACATCTATACACTGGACTTTAGATTCTTTCCCCCCATCATCCCCAGCTCACTGACAGTCTTTCTCCCACAGAAACTCTTCTTCTTTCCAACAAGTCCCTCTCCTATTTTCCTATCTTAGTGTGTGTGTGATCCACTGAGTTTGAATGGGGTTACCATCATAAACATGGATGGGAGGGTATTTACTGGAACGCGAGCACCTTATCAGTGGCTATCTCACTGAAGAAAGTGCCCCCAATCACCATTTGATTGGAGTTTTCCCCCCATATGATCTCCCTCATCTTCTGCCACCCAACCTAGAGCGTAGCCCTCACGTGGAGCCATCGCCTCGTGCCTTACTCTGCTGTCCTTATCCCTGTATGAGACAGTGCTAGTCAGCTAATGGCTCAGCTATTGCGTTGGAAACATCCTTGATTCTGCCATTTACATTCTACCCGTAAGCGATTTCTCTTTCAGAAGTTATTTTTGGAGATTAGACATTATGAATCATCAGTCATCAGTCATAAGTACTTGCTTCATCCAATTCCTTCAGAGTAATTATTTCAAATTTAAATTACAACTGACAGTATAAGATCTTTTCTTTCTAGAACAATCTTCACCTATCTTTTTGGCATTTTCATCTAGGGGTAATGTTTTTTTTTACTATTAAAAAAACACAAACGAAGCTGGGTGGTGGCCGCACACACTTTTAATCCCAGCACTTGGGTGGATCTCTGCAAATTTGAGGCCACCCTGCTCTACCAAGCGAGTTCTAGAACAGCCAGGACTACACAGTGAAACTTTGTCTCAGAAAAAGAGAAAGGGGGGGGGGGAGAGAGAGAGAGAGAGAGAGAGAGAGAGAGAGAAAGCAAGCACATGGTGGCACGTGTTTGTAATCCCAGCATTTAGGAAGTGGACATGTGCATGGCCGTCTCTAATGTGTAGCCAATTTGGGACCAGCCTGGCGCACCTCGCTCCCTGTATCAAAAATTAAAGAATCAAAGAAAAAACAAAACACCAAAACCAAAGCAAATCAAAAACAAACAAATGAGCCAGCCCTGGTGACCCCGATCTATAATCCCAGTACTTCGAATGCAGAGAGAGGGAAGAGGATTGCCACAAATTCAAAGCCAGCCTGATCTATATAGTTAGTTAAGGCCTGCAAGGGCTATACAGTGAGACTCTCTATTTTTCAAAACAAAAAATTAAAATGAAAACAAATAAATAAAGGAGTCTATTACGGTGTGGTGAAAGTGGATTCTGAAAGCAATTTCCTTTTTGTTTTGTTTGCTTGTTTAGACGAGGTCTCATGTAGCCCAGACTGGCCTTGTATTCAATGCATATCCAAGACTGATATTAACCTCCTGGTCTTCCTGCCTCCGCCTCCTAAGTACCGAGATCACAGGAGTGTGCCACCATGCTTGCCAAGCCTCTCTTTTGAGTCTACCGGTCACAAGTAGCTTGAGACACCCCCCCCCCCCCGCCAATTCCTTACATTTTCACTTTTTCCTTTTGTTTCTCAGTGCTAGGGCTAGAAGCCTGGACCTCACCCACGCTAGGAGGCAAGGGCTGTGCCGCTGAGCTACAACCCAACCTTTCTTTCCATCTTCAGAGCCACTAACCTAGTCCCAGCCACCATTAGCTATTGGCTGAGCAGAATGTGCTCTTCCCACTGCCCTCTGGACTCTTCCAGTCCACTCCCCACAAAGCATCAAGGAAGGCTTGATGACTTCTCTTCCATCTCCTAACCTGGATGCTTTGCCATCCATCCTGCCTATAAATTTCTGATGTTTGCATAACTGTTAACATACATTATAAATTAAAGCAATATCTAAAGAGATATAAACAATATAGTCTTTCTTAAATTAGCATATGTAAAATGATGGGTTTCATTCTGACATGTTCATACTAAGACTTTTTTTTGAGACAGTTTGTGTGTGTGTGTGTGTGTGTGTGTGTGTGTGTGTGTGTGTGTAGCCCTGGCTGTCCTGGAACTAGCTTTACAGACAAGCTCAAAGCTGGCCTTTTATTTGGAGATCCACTTGTCTCTGCCTAGTGAGTGCCGGGATTAAAGGTGTGCACCACCACTGTCCCAAAAGATAATTTTTGAGACAGGGTTTCTGTGTAGCCCTGGCAGAGCTATAACTCATTCTGAAGGCTGCCCTCAAACTCATAGAGATCTCAATGTCTCAGCTTCCCACGTGCTGGAATTGAAGGTGTGTGTCATTATGCCAGTGAAGAAGGATCTGGAAATGACATTTTATCCTTCTTTGCTATTTCATTTTATGAGCTGTGACTATCATTCATTTTACCTGATAGTCGATTTACATTCTCTAATATGGATTCTGCTGAGGATTGAATCCAGGGCCTTGTGCATGAGAGGTAAATATTCTACCATGGAGGTATGACCTCAGAATTTCATCTTTAAGTTAGTTTTAAGCAAAGATCTCCAAGATAATCATCCAAGGTGGTTATCTGTAAATCAGGACAATATCATGATGTGAATTTTCTGGCCAGGAGTAGTAGAGGGGAAGCTTTAGGCCTCAACCAATAATCTTCATGTAGATAGGTCCATTTTTAGAAATGGACAACTGGCATTCTTTCAGTATTTGTACATTGCTGTGCAAGCACAGATTCAAACAGATAGCTATTTCCAGATACTTCCTATATAGGAACAAGTTTGGAAGCAGCTATTGTGTGAATCATATGAAGAAAATTATTTTAAGAAATCCAGCTGAAAAGGAGGCTATGAGTTTGAGAGAGAAAGGAAGGAGGGGTACATAGGAGTGGTTGGAGGGAGAAAAGGGAGGCCGAAATGATGTAAATATAGTTTAATTTAAAAAATAAAACACTTACTTCAAAAAAAGAAACCAAGCTGTGTGTGGTGATGCATATATGTTATTCCAGCATGCAGAAGTCAGAGGTGGAAGAGTCAGGGGTTCAAGACTAGCCTCAGATAAATGAGACCCTGGCTCACATAACCAAAACCCAAATCAAAGCAACATAAAAATCAGCTAACCTATTGTTCTGACAGGCATGGAAAAAATGCTACTTTCCAGCTCTTCAACCTTATTGGAGAAACAATTAAAATAGAAATCAAAATTCCTCTCAGATCAAAATTAACAAACATAACTGGATACAGCGGTACACATCTGTAAGCTCAGTGTGTGTGAAGCGGGCTACACAGTGAGACCCTGTCTTTAAGAAACAAGTGATGGGGCCGGTGAAATGGCTCAGCAGGCAAAACCATCTGTTGCCAAGCCTGATGACCTGAGTTCAAGCCCTAGGACCCCCAAAGTAGTAGGAGAATCAATTCCTACAAGTTATCCTCTGATTGTCTCATGTGTGTTGTGGTATGCATGTGTCCACACCCCACAAAACAAACAAACAAACAAATAAATAAATAAACAAACAGCAAATAAAATGCAATCAAAAATTTAAATTTTTCCAAAATAAAAGATGGGCCACTTTTAGTAGTGCATGACTTTAATTCCAGCCCTTTGGAGGCAGAGCCATGTATCTCTGTGAGTTTGAGACTGACTTGATCTATCTATATAGGGACTTCTAGGCCAGCCAGGGCTACATAGCAAGACCTCATCTTAAAAAGAAGGAAAGCAAGCAAGCATGCAAAGCAAAAGAGCATCCAGACATTGGTGATAGGTGTGTAAATAATAATGAAATCCTTTAAAAAATTTTGTCACTATTTATTGGTCCTAACTAATATTTGTTATTTGAATATTAGAATTATCAGAAATGTCTCTCACAGGCTCAACTTTTAAATGTTTGGCTCCAAGCTGGTGGTGCTGTTTTGGGAGGTTCTAGAAATGTCTGGAGCTATGGCCTAGCTGCAGGAAGTAGGTCACTAGGAGTGGGACTCTGAAGATCGTGCCCAGCCTTTGGTTCTAGCCTTACTCTCTCTTCTTGGTTCCCTGTGATGGGAACACTTGTCTTCTATCAAAGGCTTCTGTTCCCTTGATCCAAGCTGCTGTGCAAGGGCAGTTTTTTCCCTGAGTTGATTTTTAGGTATTGTGATCATAGTGATCCAAAAGTAACTAATGCAACGCTTATAGGCTTTCATCCAATTGTTGTGCTTAATAAAACTCTTCTGAAGAAAGAATCCTAATTTGGTAGGACCTTTATCTATACAAAAGCTTATTATATCATATATCTAATCGTATAGAAACTGTGGAGAAATTATAGTTCATTTTTCATCAGAAAATTCATTTTTTTAACATTTTTATGGTTTATTTAACTTATGTGCATTGGTGTGAAGTGTCAGATCCCCTGGAACTGATCTTCAGACAGTTGTGAGCTGCCATGTGGGTGCTGGGAATTGAACCCAGGTCCTCTGGAAGAGCAGTCTGTGCTCTTAACCACTGAGCTATCTCTCCAGCCCCCAGAAAATTCATTATATATGGACTATTGAAAGAGTAATTTATGAGAAACATACTTGATAGCATAAATTAAAAAGCAGGGTAAAAGCAGAGGCTGGTGGATCTCTGTGAGTTTGAGGCCAGCCTGGTCTACAGAGCATGTTCCAGGACAGCCAGGTGGTATGGGAAATTCTTCTGTATTTGTACTGCTTTTATTGGTTAATAAATAAAGCTACTTTCAGCCAATGGCTTAACAAAATATAGCCAGGTTGGAAAAGATATGTAGAGGAAACAGGTAGGGGAAGCCATGTATTTTCCTGGAGTCTGCTGAAACTTTGCCATAGGCCACAACCTCACGGTGATGCACAGATTAATGGAAATGGGTTAGTTTAGGATATAAAAGCTAGCTAACAATACACTAAAGCTATTGGCCAAACAATATTGCAAATGATATAATTTCTAAGTGATTATTTTTGGTCTGTACAGCTGGAAATGCATGAACAGCCTCCAACAACAAATGGCACCAATGTGGACAACCACATCCACATAAAACCTGAGAGATCTTGGGAAGTAATTCTAGACACAAAAGAACAGTGCACAGCTTCTTGGTAGCCGCATTTTCTTGGGTAGGATCTGTTTCTTAGTGGTGGCAGGGACCTTGAAATTTCCATATAGTTGTGGCAATAATCATGGCTCCCCCTAGTACCTTCACAATGAAGCTAGACTCTCAGAAAGCTAAGGAATGGGGTGGATCTAACCCTCAAAGCCACTGCTTTAATCCTAGCCATATTGTTTAGCAAATTAAAGACTCATGTGGTCAGAAAAAGAAAGATAAACAGTAAAGATAGATTCAGACAAAAAAAAACCCTAAATGGTTTACAGTATGTTTAAAAATATATGTATGCTTGGGAGAGAAAAGAAAAAGGATAAAGTCCTTAAAAAGAGAGTATTTGGGTGTGGTGGCACACACTTTTAATCTCAGCACTTGGGAGCTTAAGACAGGTGGATCTCTGTGAATTCAAGACCAGCCTGGTCTACATAGTGAGTACCAGGACAGCCAAAGATGCAAATAGAAACTCTGTTTCAAAAAAACCAAGAATTAAAAGTAAAAATAGCAGAAATAGAGTTTATAATAAGGCCACGTAGAAATGGAAAATACACAGAGAATCTGGATACTGTATGTTATTGTGTTATCTTTGAATTGTTTGAATGCTAAGGAAGGAACAATAGTTACTAAAAGACATTTGATTATAAATGCTGCTGGATTAATCCAACATATACATTTTGAAAATGCCTTGATTTCAAAATTTAAGTCAAAAGATATGTTACTTTGGAGAGGTGGTTTTGCTTTTGTTTCCACAGGAAATAAGAGGTTGTGGATTCATTTTTGGTTAAGAAAAAAATCAGGTTCAATCAAGGAAGACCCCCTGAAAAATCTCCAATAGGAGCAGATGGCCCAGATGATCCAACATTTCAGAGGACTTCTGTTGGAGTTTCCTCTGAGTTCTATATCCAAAACAGCTTCAAGACTGCTGGATGAGATGATCAAGTCTCACTGAATATTCTAGTCAGGACTTGACCATAATCCAAAATTTTCTTTAGGTTCCTATAAGAATATTAGTGCTCCCAATCTGCAGGAAGTAGCCTAGAAAACTATGCCCACATTACCCCAAAATGGATTATGGATGTTTGTCTTTTTTTAGGATGTTGATTACAAGTTGTTTTGGATTATGGATAGGAAAAAAGCTAAACAAAGGAGATTAGATTTAGAGTTCTGGTTTTGAAAAAGAAGGGGAAGTGCTGTGGGACAATGGTCTTGTACCCTGTAAATATTTGTCACTTGTACTGGTTTACTAAAATGCTGATTGGCCAGTAGCCAGGCAGGAAGTATAGGCAGGGTGACCAGAACAGGAGAATTCTGGAAAGAAAGGCTCAGTCTACAGTTGTCACCCAGATGCAGAGGAAGCAAGATGAGAATGCCTCACTGATAAAAGGTACCAAGCCACATGGCTAACACAGACAAGAATTATGGGTTAATATAATATGTAAGAGTTAGTTAATAAGAAAGTCTGACAGTGAAAGGAGACAGAGACAGAGACCCACATTGGAGCACCGGACAGAAATCTCAAGGTCCAAATCAGGAGCAGAAGGAGAGAGAGCACGAGCAAGGAACTCAGGACCGCAAGGGGTGCACCCACACACTGAGACAATGGGGATGTTCTACTGGGAACTCACCAAGGCCAGCTGGCCTGGGTCTGGAAAAGCCTGGGATAAAACCGGACTCTCTGAACATAGCGGACAATGAGGACTGCTGAGAAGTCAAGAACAATGGCAATGGGTTTTGATTCTACTGCACATACTGGCTTTGGGGGAGCCTAGGCAGTTTGGATGCTCACCTTACTAGACCTGGAAGGAGGTGGATGGTCCTTGGACTTCCCACAGGACAGGGAACCCTGATTGCTCTTTGGGCTGACGAGAGAGGGGGACTTGATCAGGGGAGGGGAAGGGAAATGGGAGGCGGTGGTGGGGAAGAGACAGAAATCTTTAATAAATAAATAAATAGAAAAAAAGAAAGCCTGAGCTAATAGTCCAACCAGTTTATAATTAATGTAGGCCTCTGCGTGTTTATTTGGGACTGAATAGCTATGGGACCAGGTGGGACAGAAACCTCTGTCAATAACCAGGGCAGTTACACAGAGAAACCTTATCTTGAAAAACAACAGCAAACAAACAAACAAAAAACCCCAAAATGCAGGATATAAAATTATCTATATAGAATGATTATGAGCTAGTGACGTGACTCAGTGGGTAAAGGCACTTGCTGCCAAGCCTGACAACCCGAGTTTAATCCCTGATACTCACATAAAGGTGGAAGGAGAGAAGTGACTCCCAAGAGTTGTCTTCTGACCTCCACACATGTGCAGTATGGCACACACATTCCCACACATAGACTCACACACAAAATAAATAAGTAAAATGAAATTGAATTTTTTTTTTGGTTTTTCGAGACAGGGTTTCTCTATGGTTTTGGAGCCTGTCCTGAAACTAGCTCTTGTAGACCAGGCTGGTCTCGAACTCACAGAGATCCGCCTGCCTCTGCCTCCCGAGTGCTGGGATTAAAGGCGTGTGCCACCACTGCCCGGCATGAAATCTAATTTTTATAACCATAAAGAAAATAATGACTGGGCAGTGGTAGCGCATGCCTTTAATCCCAGCACTTGGGAAGCAGAGGCAGGTAGATCTCTGTGAGTTCAAGACCAACCTGGTCTACAAAGCAAGTTCCAGGACAGGCACCAAAGCTACACAGAGAAACCCTGTCTTGAAAAACAACAAACAAACAAACAAAAAACTCAAAAAAAGGAAGAAAGAAAGAAAGGAAAGAAAGAAAGAAAAGAAAAGAATATGTACAGAAAAAGATTAGGAATCAAGAAACCAATAAAACTCATATCAACTGTGGTCATTTGAATGTAATTGGCTCCCATAAGCTCATAGGGAATGGCACTATTAGGAGGTATAGTTTTATTGGAGTCTTGTTGGAGGTAGTATGTCACCATGGGGGTGAGTTTTTGAGGTCTCATATATGCTCAATCCACACCCAGTGTCTCAGACCACTTCCTGTTGCCTTCAAATTATAAGACTTTCAGCTACTTCTCTAGCATCATGTCTGCCTACATACCACCATGTCATACCATGATGATAATGGACTAAACCTATGAAAATGTAAGCCACCCCCATTAAATGTTTTTCCTTTATAAGAGTTGCCATGGTCATGGTGTCTCGTCACAGCAATAGAAACCCTAACTAAGATACTGGCTATAATATATTATAACCAGGGAAATATTTTCTTATTTCTGTTTTCTCTAGTGAGTATTTATTCATAGAAACTACTGCCTTGTCAGGCTTGGTAATGCAACCCTTAATGTCAGCACTCAGCAGACAGACGCATGTGGATCTCTATGAGTATGAGGCTAGGATGGTCTACATAGTAAACTCTAGCCCAGCCATGGTTACATAGTGAGACTCTGTCTCAAAACAACATCTGTTTGTCTCATGTGCACCAATTATATACCTGGGGAACATTCTGGATTGTTGGTTGGAGTGATGAGGGTGACTGAGTCACATGTCTCTGACAGGTCATTCTGGCCTTTTTTATGTGGTAATGGCTGAATAGGTTCCAGGCACAGCCCTAATAGTCAAGTCCCTTTTAAGTCTAGTGTTTGTCACTATTACATTGTCTAGAGTAAGGAACAAGGTAGTGAAGGGTCTAATTAAGGCATGGATGCACGGAGAGGAATATGATGGAAGTCATTTTGTGAAGGATTGAGTATATCAATCGTTGACCATAATAGCTGCCCTGGTCAGAATGAGCTAGGGAAAGAAATAGAACTGACCTGTCTATCACCAGTGAGCCCCTATGAGATAAAGCTCCAAATCCTTGCTTTTGATGTCTGACAAACTGCCACAGGTTCGCTTGCTGTCCTCTTTGTTCCTGTTACTTCAGAGGGTTAGCCACTCACCATAAATACAATGAATTTTGATTTTTGAACTTTTTTTTTCAAGACAGCGTTTCTCTGTAGCTTTGGAGCTAGTCTTAGAACCCACTCCGTAGACCAGGGTAGCCTTGAACTCACAGAGATCTGCCCACCTCTGTTTCCTGAGGACAACATTGCCTTCTTTGAAGCCTAGAGTCTCACGGACACCTAAATACCTAAACAGCTTCTGTAAGCATTATGGCTCGAATGGAAGGGATCACTTAGGAGCCAAGGAATGCTGAGTGTTACATCTCGGATGGAAGAGTATTCTGGCAGTTGGTAGCCAGGAAGTAGCAGCTAACATAAGCTCTGCTCTGGGGAAAGGCTTCTTCCATGTAACAGCTGTGCTTTGGCAGGAGAGGACTTCCTCAGCGAAGCTGTTACAGTTCGACTCCAGTGCCCAGGAGTGTAACAACTGCTCTGCTAGGGGAAGGTTTCCCATTGGAAGTGTTACAGCCCTGCTCCACTCAGCTCCACTGCGGTTCATCTCTGACTTCCCCAGGTAAGTTGTAACAACTTGGTGCTGCTAGGGGAAGGCCTCCAGCAGTGAAAGTGTTACAGCCCCACCCCACCAGGCAAAAGAAGGCTCACCTAAACCTTTTAGAGAGATTTTTGGGAGGGAGGAATCCAGGAGAGTGACTGCCTCTGCCACTGGGCAGCCGCAAACTGAACAGGTGCAGGGCCTATATAGAGATCCACCTGCCTCTGCATCCTGAGTGTTGGGATTAAAGGTGTGCACCATCACCACTGGGCCATGCTTTTCATTTTTAATTTTTTTTCTTTGAGATGCATCTCACTATGCAGCTAGTCCTGGTTGTCCTGGAACTCACTATGTAGATCAGACCGGCCTCAAACTTACAGAGTTCTGTCTGTTTCTTATGGTTTGTTTAGCCTGCTTTCCTATAGCACCCAGGACCACCAATGCAGGGATGGCATCACCCTCAGGGGCATGGGCCCTCCTTTGTCAATCACTAATTAAGAAAATGCCCTATTGGCTTTCCTATAGCCCTATCTTACAGAGGCAATTTTTCAATAGAGGTTTTTATGTCAAGTTGGCATAAAAAGTAGCCAGCACATAGCTGGGCATATGCCTTTAATCCCAGCACCCAGGAGGCAGAGGCTAGTGGATCTTTGTGAGTTCAAGGCCAGACTGAAAGACTGTGTTTCAGGAAACAAAATGAAACAAAAACTAGTCAGCATGTGGTACAATTTCTAATTGGTTTTAATAACAAAAACCTGGAGTCAGATATTAGGGGATGAAAGCTGAAAGATCGGAGAAGGAGAGCAGCCAGCTGCTAGTTTTTACCTCTATGAAATACTCAGACCGAATGGGGTGTCCTGTCTCTACAAGTCCTCAGTCTGAGTGCCATGAGTTCCTCTCTCCGCCAGCCATATCCCTTCCTGTCTGCACCTCCCTAGTGTTGGGATTAAAGATATGTGACTCCCAAATACTGGGACTAAAGGTGTGAGCCACCACAGCCTGGCTCTGTTTCTCTTTGAGACTGGATCAGTCCAGACTGTGTAGCCCAGGATAGCCTTGAGCTCACAGAGATCAGTCTGCCCCTGTCTCCTGAGTGCTGGGATTAAAGGTGTGCGCCACCACCGCCCGGCCTCTATGGCTAACTAGTGGCTCGCTCCACACTCTGATCTTCAGGCAAGCTTTGTTTTAGCATGAACTAAATATCACCACACCAGCACAACTGGTTAGACATTTTTCATGTGTGTGCTTGCTTAAAACTGAATCTTTCTCATGGGATCGACATTGTTTATGTGAAGTGAGGAACTCAAACATTCTCAAAACATATGTATTTTATGGGGCTTTTATTGTGTTTTCTTCCTTCTTTCTTTTCTGCTTCCTTCTTCTTTTTCCTTAGTGTCCGCGTCTCACACGTCCTAGGAAGGTCTTAAATTTGTCTTGTAGCCAAGAATGACCTTGAACTTCTTCCTCCCCCCCCCTCCTGTCTCCTCCTCCTGAGTTCTGGAATGCTCCCTCGTCCGGCTCTGTTTCATTTTATTGATTTTGTAAATAAATCCCAAGGACATCTGAAAACCTAGAAACTCCAGAGCAAATTTTATGGGAGGAAAACCCATATTAAAACTACTGTTAGTGCTTATGCTGACAGCAAGCACACATAGCCTTAACAGAAGCCAACCATGCTCAACTTGACATGTAGAGATCACACATTAAGGAGAAAAGGAAGACTATTTGAACGATTTCCTTTGAAATGGGTATCCATTAAGAGTTATAACTGCAGGGGCTGGAAGATGACTTAGTGGTTAGGAGCACTTGTTCTTGCAGAGGATCAAGGTTCAATTCTCAGCACCCACGTGGTGGTTCTCAACCATCCATAAATCAAGTTCTAAGATGCACATGACACAGACACACACGCAAGCAAAACACTGGTGCACATAAACAAATCTTTAAAATATGAGTTTTCATGGTGGAGGGAAAAAGGGCTTCCACAAATTCCCACATGCTGTAGCATGCCCACCTCCCGCAAAGAAATCAAAATGTAATGAAGATTAAAAAAGAAGCCAGATGTAGTGGTGTGTACTCTTTTAATCTCACCATGGGGAGACAGAGGGAGGCAGTTCTTTGTGAGTTTAAGGCCAGTCTAGTCTATGTAGTGAGTTCCAGGATAGCCAGAACTGCACAGTGAGACCTTGTCTCAAATTAACAACAACAACAACAAATTCTAACAGCACTTAATCTGAAAAAAATCAATTATTTAAAAATTTTAAAAAAATTTTTGAAAGAAATGAATATGAAGCACCCAGATGCAGGGTGGGACTGTTACTATTTGGAATGCCTATTTTTAACACCATAAATGGCTTAGTTCTCATTTCTTCTTGTTTGTCAGCTTGTGGTTAGCTTTGCAAGGCTAACATTTTCTTTTATGGCAGTTCTAAAATTGTAAGCGTAAGAATTTGGTCAGGAGCTTCCCCATTTCATAGGATATTTGAGAACTTCAAAACAGCATTGAAACTGGACCAAGAGGTGAGCATGGTAGCTCACACCTGCAATGCCAGCAGTTTGGCAGGTTGGCAGGCAGAGGCAGAAGGATCAGGAGTTTGAGACCTCTTTGCTACACAGTAAGTTTAAGATCATTCTGGATCATACAGTTATTCCTTATCTCAAAACAAACAAACAAACACCCCCAACCAACTAACAAAACAAAAACAAAAGGCAAAAAACCAAGACTGTTGCATGAGGTTGTGAGGCTGAAACCTGGATTGCCTTGGAGACCCCAAGATGTTAGGGATGCCAGAGTCGTGGGATACTGAGGAGAGCTGCTAACAGGGAGTGGAACCAGCCCACGAGAAAGAAGTGTGCTGCAGTCAACAGAGCTGAATAGAATTGGAGATATGAAGACTATTTTGACATCAGATACAGAGTTGCAGAGTTTGCAGTTTGCCCAGCTGGTGTTGAGTTTTGTTTTTTTTCCCCAGCATTTCCTCTCTATGCTCCCTTCCCTATGTTTTAGAATGGTAACATATATCCTGTAGTCTTTTTTTCTTTCTGCTACATGGGTCCCAGGGATTTTTAAAACATGGTTGAGACTGTGATAGGCTATGAGGACTTTCGAAGTTGGACTAAATACATTTTTTATTAGGATATTGTTACAAGCTTATGGGGGCCAGGGAGTGGAATGTGGTAGTTTGAATGTAAATGGCCCCCGTGAGTACATAGGGAGTGGCACTATTGGGATATGTGGCCTTGTTGAAATAAATGTGCCCTCTTTGAAGGGAGTAAGTCACTGTGGTGCAAGCTTCGACATCTCTTTTGTTTAAGTTTTGCTCAGTGTTAGAGACCATTTCCTGTTACCTTCTGATCAGGATGTAGCTAGCGCCATGTCTGTCTGCACACTGCCATGTTGTGAACCTCTGAACTGAAACTATAAGCGACCCACCCCAATGAAATGTTTTCCTTTATAAGAATCGACATGGGCCTTCAATCCCAGCACTCGGGAAGCAGAGGCAGGCGGATCTCTGGGAGTTCGAGGCCAACCTGGTCTACAGAGCTAGTTCCGGGACAGGCACCAAAGCTACAGAGAAACCCTGTCTCGAAAAGCCAAAAAAAAAAAAAAAAAAAAAAAGCATTGACATGGTTGTTCTATCTCTTCACAGCAATAAAAACTCTAACTAAAACAGACTAAGAAGCCTGATTTGGTCTTCTGCACTGGTAATCCCAAACGTGAAAGGCTGAGCAGGAAGATCATAAATTCAGGGCCAGCCTGGACTACAGAATGAGACTATCTCAAAACTAACTAAATAAACTGAACTAAGAAGAAAAAAAGGAATGATATTTTAGTGCTTTTTAAAAAAATGGCCTCCCTATGTAGCCCTACCTGGCCTGGAACTATCAAAAATCCGCTTGCCCCTGCCTCCCAAACTGCTGGTATCACAGATGCATGGCACTGTGCCTAGCCCCTATATTCCAGTGTTTTAAGCTCCAAAGAGAGATGAAGGCTTCTATGTTTTGTTCATCTTTTATAGTGTTGTGGAATATTTTCTTAACTAGGCAACAATGTATTACATTTGCTTATGTTGCAGAGTATTGATTTAACTATGTAAAGGTATGTTACATTTGTTTATGTTGTATTCATTTAATAATGTAAAGGTGTGTTGTTTGGCCTGACTAAGGCACCTGATTGGTTTAATAAGAAGCTGAATTGCCAATAGCTAGGCAGCAGAGGGACACATGGGGCTGGCGGGCAGAGAGGGTAAAGCAGGAGGAGGGATCTGGGCTTGAGAGGAGAAAACCAGGGAAAAAGAAAAGGCGTAGCCAGCCAGACCACAGAGTAGGACATACAGAATGAAATAAAGGTAAAAAGCCCTGAAGCAAAACATATAGGAAGAGAAACAGTTTAAAATAAGTTATAAGAGGTAGTGGGGCAAGCCTAAACTAAGGTGGAGTATTCATAACTAAGAAAATGTCTCCGTGTCATGATTTGGGAGCTGATTGACTGCCCAAAAGAAAGCCTGATACATTATAGGAATAGGAAATACATGGGAGATTTTTTTATTTTATTTTCGAGACAGGGCTTCCTTGTGTAGCCCTGGCTGTCATAGAATTGGCTCTGCAGACCAGGCTGGCCTCGAACTCACAGAGATCTGCCTGACTTTGCCTCCCAAGTGCTGGGATTGAAGCATGCACCATCACCACCCAGCTGAGAATTGTTTTGTTTTGTTTTTGTATAACCTTACTAAAATAAGTCTCTCTCTCTTTTCTAGATAAGGTCTTACACATAATTCTGGCTTGCCTGGAGTTCACTGTAAGATTGGACTGACTTTGAACTCACGGAGCTCCATCTGGAGTGCAGAGACTATGGGAGTGTGATATCACACTGGGCTAAGTTTTTTTTTTGAACAGACAAACAAACCACAAGATCTCAGGCAGCCCAGGCTGGCTTTGAGCTCACTGTGAAGGTGAGGATGACCTCAAACTCCTGGTCCTTCTGCTTCCAGCCCCAAAGTGCTGGAATTACAGTGGCAATCCACCATTCCTAGCCTCTTCTTTATTTAGTTGACATCACTATACACAGTAATGGGAACTCACTTGCTTTTGTTTCTTGTCTTCCTTGCTCTCCTTCTCCAATCCGTTGCTCCTCCACTGGCCCCTTTTCTCCCACACCGCCCTTCTTCTTCCATGCTACATGTATTCTTTTAATACACTGTTTTATTCCTCCCTCTCCTCCCCAACCTTCCCTTAAAATCTGCTTTCCTCTTCTAGTTTTCTATGTCTGCATATATTATCATGACATATACTTCTCACCCCTTACATATATACATGCATATAAAAATTAAAATCTAGGATCTTTGTATGAGGAATGGGTGTGATATTTCTCTTTCTGAGTTTGAGATATGTTGCTCGAGATAATTTACAGTTTCATCTACTTCCTGTGAAATTCATGACTTCATATTTTTATGACTGGCTAAAATCCCATTTTCATTGTCCACTCACCAGCTGATGGGCATCTAGGCTGTTTTCATTTCCTGGCTCTTGTGAAAAGAGCAGCAGTGGGCATAAACCGAGCAAGTGTCTCTGTGACAGGGTATAGTCATTTGAGAGTATGCCCTGGGATGGTATAGCTGGGTCATCCACTAGTTCTATTGTAGTTGTGTGTGTGTGAGCACATATTTATGTGTTCATGCATGTGTGTATGTGTATATGTCTGCATGTATGTGTATACCTGTGGAGGCTAGAAGACAATCTCAGCTGTTCCTTAGTTGCCTTCTACTTTGTTGTTTTTAATTATTATTATTATTATTTATTTATTTATTTATTTATTAAATATACAGTGGTCTGCCTGCATATGTCCCTGCAGGCCAGAAAAGGGCAGCATATTTCATTACAGATGGTTGTGAGCCACGATGTGGTTCCTGGGAATTGAACTCAGGACCTTTGGAAGTGCAGCCAGTGCTCTTAACCTCTGAGCCATCTCTCCAGCCCCTGATTTTTTAATTATTATTTTATTTTATTACTTAAAAAATACCAATCCAAATTCCCACTTCCTCCCCTCCTCTCACTCCCCTCCCACTCTCTCCACACCCCCTCTCCCCACCCCCTTCAATCTTAAGAGAGGGCAAGGCCTCCTGCCCCGTGGGAAATCCAAGGCCCTCCCCACTAATCCAAGTTGAGCAAGGTATACATCCAAAGAGAATAAGATCCCCCAAAGCCAGTCCGTGTTTTTCATTGTTTCGTTTATTTATTCAGTGTGTGTTCTCATATTCATGTATATGTACACATACTTGTCTGCGGGTGTGCAGAGGTTGATGGTCACTGTTTGCTTCAACCACTGCCCACCTTAGTTTTGGAGGTAGGGTCACTCACTGCATCCATAGCTTGCCAATTTGGCTGGATTGGCTGGCCAGTGAACTCTAGGGATCCACCTGTCTCTCTACCTCAGTGCTAGGATTACAAGTCCTTTGCTGATGGAGCCGTCTCCTCAGTCCCAGTTTAGATATCTGATCAGCCTATTTCTGTCTCTTGAGTCCTGGGGTTAGAGGCATGGGTGCTGGGATTGAACCCAGAGCTTTGTGCTCTACCAACTGAGCTCTGTTCCCAGCCTTGTGATTTTTTTGTTTTTGTTTTTGTTTTCAAGACAGTGTTTCTCTGTGTGGCCCTGGCTGTCCTGTAATTAAAGGCCTGCACTACCACTGTCTGGCCTAGTCTTGTGATGTTTAAGACAGCGTCTTACTATGTAACTTCGGCAGGCCGTGGAGAGCAGACTGGTCTTGAATTTGCTGCAGTCTTGTTGCCCCTGCCTCCAGAGTGCTAGAATCACAGCAAGATCTTACAATAAGATCATCTGAGGGGCTGGAGAGATGCCTCAGTGGTTAAGAGCACTGGACTGTTCTTCCAGAGGATCCTGGTTCGATTCCCAGTACCTACATGGCAGCTCACAACTGTCTGTAACTCCAAGATCTGACACCCTCACATAGGCATACATGCAGGCAAAACACCAATTCACATGAAATAAAGATCATCTTGTCTTAGTCTTAGGTAGGCTCTAAGTCTAATGACAGATATCTCCTTTAAAGAGATAGGAAAGGGCCGGGCGGTGGTGGCACATGCCTTTAATCCCAGCACTCGGGAGGCAGAGGCAGGCGGATCTTTGTGAGTTCGAGACCAGCCTGGTCTACAAGAGCTAGTTCCAGGACAGGAACCAAAAGCTACAGAGAAACCCTGTCTCGAAAATCAAAATAAAATAAAATAAAATAAAAAAAATAAAGAGACAGGAAAGGATCACACAAAGGCACATGGGGGAGAAGGCCACGTGAAGTTGGAGTCAGAGACTGGATCTCTATGACCCAAGCAATGCCAGGGACTTCCCCAGACACCTCAAGCTTGGGGACAGGAACCAACTCTGGCAGTTCAGGTTTCTGGATTCTAGAACAGTGAGAGAAGAGGACTGGCCATGTAGCTCAGTGGGTAGAGTACTTGCCTATCATGCACGAAGGCCTTGGTACCATCCCCAGCACCATATAAACCAGGAAATATGGTGTACCCTTGTACCTTGGAGGTAGAGGCCGAGGGATTGGGCCTTCATGGTAATATTGGCTGTACAGTTCAAGGCCAGCCTGGGACACACGAGATTCTGTCTTACTGAATATAATAGATGGAGGAAAATGATAAAGTATTGAATTGTGTTGTGAATATATTGCAAGATACCCCAAAAGGAGCGAAGATGAACTAGACTGATGGCCATTGTACCAACACACTAATGTCACATTGATAATTCTATTCTGTCATACTAAATTCTACACAGCATAGAAGATACCAGTTAACAAGTCTTCTCCTGCAAAGGGGAGATGGTCAATGTGAGGAAGAATCCAGTGAAACCAGGGAGATCCAATTTACAGACAGATGGCTTGCTCCTCAGAAATCCAAGACGTCCTTTACATAAGATCTTTTCTTTTCTTTTCTTTTTTTTTCTAGCATCCCTGCCTTTTAAAAAGGGAGTTTTTAGCTGAGTGTGTAGCTGGGACTGATGGTTTTGTCCCTACCTCCCGAATGCTGACATTACAGTTCAAGACACTGCTAAGGCTCAAACCCAGGCTTCATGGTGCTAACAAAGCACTCTACCTACACCCCAAGCTTTCCCAGTCTCCCTTTCGGTTTTCTTTTAAGACAAGGTCTCAGTATGTAGTTCAAGTTGACCTTGAATTTAAAATCCTCTTGCCTTTTCTGTCTCCTGAGTGCTGGAACAGTTGTAACATTCTTTTATCTGGTTAATATTTTGATTCTTTTTTTTGAATCACTTTCTTTTGTTTTGTTTTGAGACAGGGTTTCTCTCTGTAACCCTGGTTGGCCTTGAACGCACAGAGATCCACCTACCTCTGTCTCCCAAGTGCTGGGATTAAAGGTGTATGCCACTCCTCCCAGTTTGAAACACTTTTCTGATAGTGACCAAAATAGACTTTTCTTAATCATCCTTTAATCAAATCTGAAAGTCTCTTTTCCCCAAACCATTCTAAAACCTTGTAAGACTCATTGACTAGCATATACACACAAGGGTGTGTGTGTGTGTGTGTGTGTGTGTGTGTGCGCGCACACACTTAATGGGCAGAGCTGTAGCCCCTGTCTAGCATATTCAAGGCCTCGGGTTACACCCTCAACACAACTGAAAATTAATGTATATATTCTTGTTCCTTCAGCCTCATTTTGTGGGAATAGAAATTGTTATGATTTGCAATGTTCCCCTGGGTCCAGCTTCATTCAAAATCAGATAGGTTAGTTTTGAGAAACATAATTTATTTATAATAGATCATAGCCTCCAGCTGTCATGCTTGTGGTGAAACTGCTTATACTCCAATTTGGAAATAAAACACTGTAGTCAGCATTTGACTTTGGGAAAGTTAGATGAATTTATTTGAGGAGAGGTTTTGCTTTCTTCCTTTTTTTTTTATCTATTTGAAGACTTCGTACATGAGTACACTGTATTTACATTACTTCCACGCCTCCCTCGCCTTCCTCAATTCTTTGTTCCCCTAACCACCTCCTCTCAAATTCATGACCTGTTTTTCTATAATTATTTTTATTATATGTGTTTTGAGACAGTGTCTCACTCTATACCCCAGGCTGGCTAGAACCCACTATATAGCCTAAGATGGTCTCAGACTCACAGCAATCTGTCTGCCTCAGCTTCTGAAGTGTTGAGATTATAGATAGGAGCCATCATGCCCGGCTGTGTATTTGCTTTTTAACAGTGAAACTGGACCGGAATAAAAAGCAATTTTGGCTAAATATGCACCTCAAACGGATCTGTTTCATCATGGAAATCTTTTAGACAACAGACTGAGCTAACAGCTCCTTCCTTCAATTCCTCTCCTCCCCCTTCTCCTCCTCTCCTTCCCCCTCCTTTTTTTAAAATTGATTTTTATTGAGCTCTACATTTTTCTCTGTTTCCCTCCCTGCCTCTCTCCTCCCCTTCAGTCCTCCCCCAAGGTCCCCATGCTCCCAATTTACTCAGGAGATCTTGTCTTTTCTACTTTCTACTTCCCATGTAGATTAGATCTATGTAAGTCTCTCTAAGTGTCCTCATTGTTGTCTAAGTTCTCTGGGATTGTGATTTGTGGGCTGGTTTTCTTCGCTTCATGTTTAAAAACCACCTATGAGTGAGTACATGTGATAATTGTCTTTCTGTGTCTGGGTTACCTCACTCAATATGATGTTTTCTAGCTCCATCCATTTGCCTGCAAAATAAAAGATTTAATTTTTTCTGCTGTGTAAGTACTCCCCACTCCCGTTTTAATAGTGTCTTGCTATGTAGCAGTCTGGCCCATAATTCTATGTAGCCCAGGTTGGTATTGAACTCATGGTAACCCTCCTGTTTTAGTCTTCTGTTGTTAGCATTACAGGTATAAATCATCATGCCTGGCTCACTTTTCTCCCTTTTAAAAGTTATTATTATTATTATTGGTTTTTCTAGAAAAGGTTTCTCTAACTTTGGAGCCTGTCCTGGAACTTTCCGTGTAGACCAGGCTGGCCTTGAACTCACAGAGATCCACCTGTCTCTGCCTCCCAAGTGCTTGGATTAAAGGTGTGTGCCACCACTGCCTGATTTAAAAGTTTTATTATTGTTGTGATTATTTGAGGCAGGGTACCAATCTGTAGTTTAGACTGACCTGGAACTCACTATATAGTCCAAAATGACTTTGGACTTGGGGTAATTTTCCTGTTTAAACTCCCCAAACACTGGGAGTACAGATATGAGTAACAATACCCGCCAGATAACTGCTCTTTGTTGTTTGGAGACAGGGTCCCCCACAGTCCAGGTTGTTTCAAATTCCCTATACAGCCAACGGTGATCTTGAACTCCTGATCCTTCTATTTTTACTCCCCGAGTACTGGGATTACATGAACCACTGTGTCTGCTTAGATAACTTTATTTAAAGGGTATTAAGTCAGGATTTAGAAAGGACAGATTGAAAGCATTTTGATATATGCCCAAATAGATTCAGGAATGTCAAATAAGAGTATGTACAGGTGTATGACATCATTAACCATCACGGAAATAGAATTAAAGCCCAATTAAGATAGCATTCTAATAAGTAACATTAAAAACAACAAAAAGCAAACTGACACCAGATGTAGTGGAATGTACCTATACTGTCAGAATTTGGGAGGTTATAGAGAGTTCAAGGCCAGCCTGGAATATGTAATGAGTCTCAGGCTAATTTCAGCTGCATCAGGACTCTCTTTCAAAAGCAGCAGCAGTAGCAGCAGCAGCAACAGCAGAAGCAGAAGCAGTGAAAACACAACCCATATGAACACAATTCCCCCCAAATGCAGCCATTGGAAAGGATGTGAAAAGGAATTTTACTTTTATTTTATTTTTTTATTCATGTATGCCTAGATACCATTTGCATGCCTGGTACCCACAAAGGGTAGATGAGGGTGTTACAGTCATTTGTGAGCCGCCATGTGGCATGTGGTGCTGGAAACCAAACCTAGGCCCTCTGGAAGAGCAGCCAGTATCTCTTCATGGAGGAGCCATCTTCTCCGTCCCAATGGAATTTTCTTGAACTGCTGGTAGGAATTAAAATCGTATGATTGGGGAGAACGTTTTCTAGGTTCTCAATCCTAACTGTACCGCTCATGAGGACCCACAAATCATATCTAAAAAAAAAGAGTCCTGGAAACATTTGCCCGTGATAAACTATACAAAAGGAGCTGGGAAGATGGCTGAGTGGGCAAAGTGTTTGTCGCATAAGCACGAAGACCTGGGTTTGAATTCCCAGCACTCACATGAAAAGCCAGGGGAGGAAGAGACAAGTGGATCCCTGTAGCTCAATGGGCAACCAAACTAGCCAGATCAATGAGCAATGGCCAAGAAGTCTAGCCAAATCAGTGAGCTCCAGATTCAGTTAGAGACCTTGTGACAATAACAACAACAACAACGAAGATCTGAGTTTGATTCCTCAGAACCCACGCAAAAAACCAGGCATGGTGGCAAACTTTTGTATTTCCAGCTCTGGTCAGACTGTGACAGATGGATCCCTGAGGTTCACTAAGCAGCCAGCTTAGCTTGTTTGACAGGTTCCAAGTCTCAGTGAGAGACTGTCTCAAAAAGTAAGCTGGATATCTCTTGAGGAATAACACCCAAAGTTGAGCTCCTGGCCTCCACACTCAAATACACACACATGTTCCCATACCCACACACACATCTGCAACTGTGCACTTGTGTGCCTATACACACACACACTCTCTCTCTTTCTCTCTTTCTCATACATACATACACACACAAACAAGCATACCACTCCGATACATACACAAACAAAACAACCATAAAAAATGTTTATTAGCAACTCTTCTCACAAAAACTCCACCTAGAAACAATTCAAATACCTGTCAGCAGGGGAGTGGACAACCAAATAATGCTATCATTATCCAGAGGAGTACTACTGAGTGATGAAAAAGACTTGGTAAATAGGACAGATGTGATAACATCACAAACAGGTGTGGCTGCTATCAAAATGCTTGGGAGGCTGAGGCAGGAGGATTGCTGAAAGTTTGAGGCCTCTACACAGTGACATTCTATCTCAAAAACTCATCAAACTGTATATTATTTAATTTTATTTTTCACTCTATCTATCTATCATCTGTCTATGTAGTGTGTGTGGTCAGAAGACAACTTTGAGAAGTAAGTTTTCTCCTTCCACCTCATGGGTTCCAGGGAACGAGGTTAACTCATGAGGCTTGTTGGTAGTCATTTTGCAATCTGAGCTAGCTTGCCAGTTCTGAGTGTATATTAAAATCTGTGTTTTCTGGCCATATACGTGGCACACACTTGTAATCCCAGCACTTGGAAAGTGGAAGCAGTAGAATTAGTTCGAGATCATCCTTGTCTATATAATAAGTTCAAGGCTAACATGGGCTGAATGAAATCCAGTTTTTTTTAAATCTATGTTTTATACTATCTGTATATATTATTTTCAATATATTTATGTATGTATTTATGTATGTGTTTTAATGGGGATTGCATGAGAACTGTAGATTGCGTTTGGTAATATGTATGGGCATTTTCACAATATTAGCTTGGTTCTATGAGCATGGGAATTCTGTTCATCTTAGAGGTTCTTTGATTTTTTTTTCTCACTGTTTTGACATTTTCACTTTAGAGCCTTTTAATTCCTTTGTTAGATCAATTTCTAGACATTAAAATTTTTTTCAAAGCTAGCGTGGTTGGGCCTTTTCTCTTGATTTCTTTCTCAGTGTGTTCATTATTTGTGTATTGAAAAACTACTATTTTGTATGTTGATTTTCTGAAGGTGCTTATAAATCCCAAGAATTTTCTTAGGGGCAGTAGTGCACACTTAGAGTCTGGAGGTGGGTGAATCTAAAGTTAAGTCCATCCTCCTCTACATAGGGACCATAAGGACAATTTGGGCCATATAGAATGCTTGCTCAAAGCAATAAAGTAAGAGTCTCTTGGTGTAGTTTACTGAATCTCCTATGTCTATGATCATATAATTGGAAAATAGGGATAGTTTGATTTTCTTCCTCCCTTCCTTTCTTCCTTTCTTTATTTTCCTTTCAAATGATCTCATGTAGCTCAGGCTGGCTCTGAACTCACTATGTAGCCAAGGATGACATTGAACTTCTGATTTACCTGTCCTGATCACTTGAGACTGGGATTCTACATGTGTGCCGTCATCATTGGTTTATGTGAGGCTAGGGATCAAAGCCAGGGCCTTGTTTATGCTAGGTGTGTTAGTTACTGTTCTATTGCTGTGCAGAAACACCATGAGACTAAATGAGAAAAATGGAAAACAGCTCCACTAAGATCAGGAGTGAGCAAACATACCTTGTCACCAGGACCAAAGCATTTAGTATAATATTCGCTATAGGTTTATCACACGTGACCTTTATTAGGTTGAGGTATATTCCTTCAAGGACTTTTATCATGAAAGGATGTCAGACTTTAACAAAGGCCTTCACTGCCTTTATTGAAATAAATCATCATGTGACGTCTGTCCTTCAGTCTATTAATGTGGTGCATTATAAATATTGATTTGTGCAGGCTGAAGCATCCTTGCATCCCTGGAATGAAATCAGACTGATCATGATAGTGATCTTTTTGATGTGTATTTGAATTTAGTTTGTATTTTATTGAGAAAATTTACATCCATATTAATCAGAGCAATTGGTCTTTAATTTTCTTTTTCTGTTGTTTCCTGTCAGGTTTTGGTAGGAGTGTGATGCTGGCTTTGTCAAGCGAATTTGGCTCTGTTCCTTCCCTCTCTGTTTTATGAAATAGTTTAGGAGCATTAGCATTAGTTCTTCTTTAAAGGTCTGGTAGAATTCAGCTGTGACTCCATCTGGGCCTGGGCTTTTAAAAAATGTCATTTATATTTTAACTTGAAAAGTAAAGAGCCATTCCAAACCTCACATCCTACCCAAGAGAACATCTTCTCAGACATCCTGAAGTTTAAAAAAACCTTCTTTTTTTGAAAGGTAAGACCTGCTAGGCTTAGCACTTTACAGACTTATATTGTGGCTTTATCCTATGGCAATCTGTGGGTTTCTTTATCTGTTTTTGAGGCACGGTCTCACTTTGTAGCCCTGGATGACCTGAACCTCATAGAGATTTGCTTGCCTCTGTCTCTGGAATGCTGGAATTATAGTTGTGTGCTACCATGCCTGGTCTATCTATCTATCTATCTATCTATCTATCTATCTATCTATCTTATTGTGTAAATGTGTGTATGACGTGTATATGTATGCATATGCCATAGTGTGTGCATACGTGCATAGTCCATAGTGTGCACGTGTATCAGAAGACATCCTGTGAAATTAGTTTTCTCTTTCCACTTCTATGTGCAACTCGGGTCAGCAGACTTGCTCAACAAGCACCTTTACCTAATCAGTAACCTGTCTCACCAGCCCTATTCTCTCTCTCTTTCTAAAAGGATTACTTTATTTTTATATTTTGTGTATATGGGTGTTTTGCTCTGAGTATGTGTGTGCTCCATATATATACATACAGTGCCCTGCGACACCATCAGATTCCTTAGGACTGGATTTACAAATGTTTCTGAAATGGCTGAAAGACACTTAAGGAAATACTCAACATCCTTAGCCATCAGAGAAATGCAAATCAAAACAGTTCTGAGATTCCATCTTACACTTGTCAGAATGGCCAAGATCAAAAACATCGATGACAGCTTATGCTGGAGAAGATGCCGAGTGAGGGGAATGCTCCTCAGTTGCTGGTGGGAGTGCAAACTTGTATAGTCACTTTGGGAATCAGTATGGCGGTTTCTCAGAAAATTGGGAAACAATGTACCTCCAGACCCAGTAATACCAGTCTTTGGCATATACCCAAAGGATGCTCAACCATACCACAAAGACATGTGCTCAACTATGTTCATAGCAGCATTATTTGTCACAGCCAGAACCTGGAAACAACCTAGATGTCCCTCGACCAAAGAATGGATAAGGACAATGTGGTATATTTACACAATGGAGTACTACACAGCAGTAAAAAATAATGACATCTTGAAATTTGTAGGCAAATGAATGGATCTAGGAAAAAACATTTTGAGTGAGGTAACCCATACACAAAAATACAAATATAATATGTATGCACTCACAAGTGGCTTCTAGACATAAAGCAAAGAAAAAACAACCTATAGCCCACAACCCCAGACAACCTAGACAACAAAGACGACCCTAAGAGATACATATGGATCTACATAGGAAGGAGAAAAAGACAAGATCTTGTGAGTAAATTGGGAGCATGGAGATCATGGGAGAGGGTAGAAGGGGAAGGGGAGGAAGAGTGGAGAAAAATATGTAGCTCAATAAAAACAATAAAAATTGTCCTTAAAAACTAAATAAAACAAAACAAAAAAAAACCAAATGTTTGTGAGCTACCTTATGGGTGCTGAGAACTGAACCTGGGTCCTCTGGAAGAGCAGTCAGTGTTTTTAACCACTGAGCAATCTCTCCAGCCCTCATAGTTTCTTTTGAGTCATATCTTCTCTCTCTCTCTCTCTCTCTCTCTCTCTCTCTCTCTTTCTCTCTCTTTAAAAAAGAAAGCATAGTATTGTTTTTACATTTATGCATGTATGTATGTAGTGTGTGTGTGTGTGTGAGGGAGAGATAGCATATGTATAGAAACCAGAGGACAATTTGTGTGAGTCAGTTTTTTTCTTCTACCATGTAGCATTTGAGACTCAAACTCATATTGTCAGAGCAGAGTGTGGTGGTGCACGCTTTTAATCCCAACACTCGGGAAGCAGAGACAGGTGGATTTCAGTGAGCCTGGGGTACAGAGTGAGTTCCAAGAGAGCCAGAGCTGCTACATAGGAAAACTTTGTCTTGAAAAACCAAAAGCAACAACAACAACAACAAACCACAAAAACTACAAAACAAACAAACAAATTCAGATTGTCAGACATAGAAGCCAGTGCTTTCACCCGCTGAATCATTTTGCTAGTTCATGTTTGCTTTTTCAAATTGCCAAATCTGGTGCTTTGTAACTACTTACTTAGATCATATTACTGTTTATATCAAACAAAAAATGAATAAACTGAAAAATTGCTTATGGTGATAGCTCACTGTAAAATCAGGGACATTCAGCCAGTTCCTACCTCAAAAATGTATGCTGTCTCAATCACCAGAAGACTGAGAGGTGAATGGCTTGTCAGTTATGAATAGAGTTCATGGGGTGTATAGCTGAGCTTGTGTATCAAGCCAAACAGGAAACTCAGCATGTGTACTTCTAGGGCTCACAGTAGGTGCACAGGTGGTATCTTCCGGTGGTCTCCCCCATTGGTGTTGACATCCATAGTACACTCTTTGTCCCTAGAGCTCAAATTCAAGGCTTCTCCACAAGGCACTATTTTTTTTAAAGGAAAAGCTTGAATTTGAAGTTATATAGCCATGACACCTAGTCTCTAAATATGGCATCAGTATTTAAGTTGGGCTGTAGACACAGCTCAGTGGTGTGTCTACACCACTTACCTAACATATATGTTCTGCATTCTGTGATCAGGAAATGGGAACCAGCTTGGATTTCCATCAACAGGAAAATGGATAATGAAAACGTGGCATATATACATACTGGTATTTTATAAAACCAGGAAGAAAAATGAAATCATGAAATTTACAGAAAAATGGGTGGATCTATTCTATTAAGTGAAGTAGCTCATACTCAGACAAATGTCCCATGTTTTGCTCACACATGGATCTTAGTTTTAGGGTGATCTGGATATCACCAAGGATCACTCTGATCTTCTGATTCTACTGCTACCATCTCTCAAGTGCTGGGATTGTAGGTGACTCCTGGTTTGTGAGGAATTGGGACTGGAACCTAGGGTCTTGTACATGCCAGAGAAGAACTCTGATAACTGAGCTCCCCCCTTCCTAAGCCTTGTCTTTGGACTTCTTATAGGATCACATTGAAGCTGTGACTTGGCTTTGGTAGGAAGTGAAGAGGCTACTAGGAGCCAGAAAGATTTCAAGGTCTCTTCACTTTCTCTTTTCAGTGTTTGGACGTTTTCTTCACAGAAGTTTACACTTCCTTGGTGAGATTTATTCTTAGATTTTGTTGTTGTTGTTTTGTTTTGTTTTCTGAGACAGGGATTCTCTGTGATACAGCTCTGGCTGTCTTGGAACTCCCTATGTAGACCAGACTGGCCTAGAACTCACAGAGATCTGCTTGCCTCTGTCTCCCGAGTGCTGGGATTAAAGGGCATACACCATCACTGTCCCCTGGCTAGGTTTTTTTTGGTGGGGACTGTTGTGATTGAGATATTTTCCTTAATTTATTTCTTGGCAGTTCTTTACTAATATGTAGAAAACCTTCTGGACTACATAAGACCCCTTTACAATCCCCCAAAACAGAAAAAATAAATAAAGGTTTTGGCCACCTTTATGTTGTAATATAAAATCTAGGGAATATTAATACGCTTTACTAATAATTTTCTAAATATAAACCTTTAAACATTAATCCAGAGCCCTCCCTTCCCTTGAAGGCTTTCAAAGTTTATTGATACAGGAATGCAAAGAGAAGGGCAAAGCATAGGGTTTAAGCACCACAATGGGCTTCGAAATGCATTTCTGAGGCTGTACTGGACAATGAAAAGCATCTCTACCTTACAGCTTACTACCTATGTTAATACGAGTCTAGAATGGCAACACTGCCTTCTCTCCCTTCATCCCCACTTTCTTTTACTCACTCCCATGCCCTCTTTTATAGTTTTCCCCTCCCCTATGCCCTCTTTCTTTTTTTCAAAGAGAGACTTCCTCACATAGGGCCTCATTTTGATGGGTTTGGAGTCCTGGAAGCGTGACCACCCTACGTTCTCCTAAAAGTGGACTTTGAGAGCTTGTTTGGAGGTCCTAGCATGAGAATGTACCTACTCATAGACCCTTGACCCAAGAAAAGGCCTCTCGTCTGCGCCAAGTTACCCTTCTGCATTAGGCCACATATTGGGGAAGGTGCATGTGGAGTAGTGGTGAGGGGAGAAACGGGACAGTCACTTAGCGAGCCAGATCAGTGGAACTGATCCTGGCAATCAGTGAGGTGACAGATTTTACAGAAATCGACCCATGCACGTCTCCAAGGACTCCAGTATTCCAGAAACATGTTTTCACATCTCCTGGGAACTCTCACTTAGGAAGAGAAAAGTTGCAAGTCACTCTTGTGTTCCGTCCTGAAATTGCTTTTTTGAGGGTGAGTCAGGATCTTATTCTATAGCTCAGCCATGCCCAGAATTTGCAATCCCCTTGCCTCAGCCTCCCTTCTGTCATGATCTGATCCTTCCTCAAGCCTTATCAAACTCTCATATGGAAAGAAAGTTATGGAGGAAGCAGTGCAGGCCTTAGAAATTCTCAGCAGGGCGGTTGGGAAGGCCAGAGGAAAGGAGTGATTCCATAGGAGACAGGACTAGACCTGGCGTGGGAGACAGGCAAGCCAAAGAGGTTGGAGAAAGAAACAAAGAGCTCAGCAGGGCTTTGTGGCCCTGCAGGTGTGTGTGAAGGTGTGTGGAGGGCTCTTTCAGGCAGTCAGAGATCCACATGGGCAGGATGGCTCTCTTGTTCAACTGCCTGATGTTGACACCCATCTGTTCCATTTATGCACTGGGACTTATTGCATTTTTTTGTTTGTTTGGTTTTTTTTTTGAGTCAGGGTTTCTCTGTGTAAAAGTCCAGGCTGTTCTGGAACTCACTTTGTAGTCCAGGCTGGCCTCGAACTCACAGAGATCCGCCTGTGTCTGCCTTATCCCCAACCATCCACTTCTCTGTTTCGCTTCACATATGGGCAGGCCTCCCATGGATATCAACCAACCGTGATATATCAAGTCACAGTGAGGCTAGTCACCTCCTTTTCTATTAAGAATAGAAGAGGCAATCCAGTAGGAGGAAAGGGTCCCCAAAGTAGGCAACAGAGTCAGAGACAGACCCTGCTCCCACTGTTAGGAGTCCCACAAGAAGACCAAGTTACACAACTGTAACATATATGCAGGAGGCCTGGGTCAGTCCCATGTGGGCTCCTTGATTGTTGCTCCAGTCTCTATGAGCCCCTATGAGCTCACGTTAGTTGGTTCTGTGGGTTTTCTTGTGGTGTCCTTGCCATCACTGGATCCTACAATCCTTCCTCCCCCTCTTGGGCAGGATTCCCTGAGCTCCACCTAATGTGTGGCTGTGGGCCTCTGCATCTGCTTCCGTCAGTCGCTGGGTGCAGCCTCTCTGATGACACTTGGCTAGGCACCAATCTATGAGTATAGCAGGATATCATGAGGAACCATTTCGTTGCTTATTTTTTCAGTCATGTTTGGTTCTATCCTAGGTCTCTGGGTTATCCAGTCTCTGTGCCTGCCCTCAGGGATGGGCTCCTTCTCATGGTATGGGTCTCAAGCTGGACCAGTCATTGGTTAATCACTCTCACAATCTCTGTGCCCTCTTTACTCCAACACATCTTGTAGGCAGGGCAGGTTGTATGTTGAAGGTTTTGTGGCTGGGTTGGTGTTCCAATTCCTCCACTGGAAGTCTTGCCTGGTTACAGGAAATGGTAGGTTCAGGCTTCGTATCCCCCATTGCTAGGAGTCTTATCTAGGGTCACCGTGATAGATTTCTGGGAGTTTCCACTGCACTAGGTTTTTAAGCTCATCCCAGAAATGCTTCTGATTCCAGTTGTCTCTCCCAGTACTCTCTCCCTCTAGCCTCCCTGCAACTTGATTCCTTCCGTTCCCATCCCGGGGACACCTCCACCCATTTCAGACCCATCCCCAAGTACCATGTCTATTCTGTTTTCCCTTCACAGTGAGATTATGTGTGCTCCCTTGAGCCCTCCTTGTTACCTAGCTTCTCTGGGGTTGTGGACTGTAGGATGGTCATCCTTTGCTTTATGTCTAATATCCGCTTATGAGTGAGTACATACTGTGCTTGCCTCTCTGGATCTGGCTTACTTCACCCAGAATGCTCTTTTCTAGTTCTACCCAATTGCCAGCAACTTTCATTACACATTTTTTTATGTAATTCTTTTTTAAAAATTTATATATTTATTTTACAACCTGGCTGAATCCTCTCCCAATCCTCCCTTTCCAGTGCCTCTCCCCCGTTTTCCCCTACAACCTTCCATGTCCTTCTCCTCCATCTCCATCTAAAAAAGGTTGTCTCCCATGAGTATCACTAAAACACACCATATCAAGTTGCAGTAAGACTAAGCATTTCCCATGTATTAAGGCTGGGGCAAGGCAACCCAGTATGAGGAATAGGGACCCAAAAGCCAGTAAAAGAGTTGGAGACAGGCCCTGCTCCCACTGTTAGGAGTCCTATAAGAAGACCAAGCTACACAACTGTCACATATATGCAGAGTACCTAGGTCAGTCCTATGCAGGTTCCTTGGTTGTCAGTTCAGTCTCTGCGAGCCCTTTTTTTTAAAATTTATTTATTTATTAAAGATTTCTGTCTCTTCCCCGCCACCGCCTCCCATTTCCCTCCCCCTCCCCCAATCAAGTCCCCGTCCCTCGTCAGCCCAAAGAGCAATCAGGGTTCCCTGCCCTGTGGGAAGTCTAAGGAACCCCCACCTCCATCCACGTCTAGAAAGGTGAGCATCCAAACTGCCTAGGCTCCCACAAAGCCAGTACGTGCAGTAGCATCAAAACCCCCTTGCCATTGTTCTTGAGTTCTCAGTAGTCCTCATTGTCCACTATGTTCAGTGAGTCCGGTTTTATCCCATGCTTTTTCAGACCCAGGCCAGCTGGCCTTAGTGGGTTCCCGATAGAACATCCCCATTGTCTCAGTGTATGGGTGCACCCCTCTCTGCGAGCCCTTATGAGCCCAGGTTAGTTGACTGTGTGAGTCTTCCCGTAGTGTACTTGATACCACTGGCTCATATATTCCTTTCTCCTCCTCCTCCTCCTCCTCCTCCTCCTCCTCCTCCTCCTCTTCCTCCTCCTCCTCCTCCTCCTCCTCCTCCTCTTCCTCCTCCTCCTCCTCCTCTTCCTCCTCCTCATCCTCCTCTTCCTCCTCCACAGGATTCTGAAACTCTGCCTAATGTTTGGTTGTGGGTCTCTGTGTCTACCTCCATCAGTTGCTGGATGACAGCCCTCTGATGGTAATTGGCCTAGGCACCAGTTTAGTCACAGGAGATGGCTACTTAGCCATTATTGTTAGGAGTCTAAGCTGGGGTTCCCCCTATAGACTCCTGGGAGATTCCTCTGTGCCAGGCCTCATAATTCCTGACCTCATAATGCCTCCCTCCAACAGTCTCCCTTAGCCCTCACCTCCTCTGTGCCCCCAATCTGATTGCTCATGTTCCCATCCCCACCTGCCTCAGTCCATTTATCAAATCTCTTCTATGTCCCCTTCCCAGGGAGTCCCCCCATGAACTCTTCTTGGTACCTAGTCAATCTGGGTCAATGGGTTGTAGCATAGTGATCCTTTACTTTACAGCTAATATTCACTTATGAGTTAGTACACACCATGTTTGTCTTTATTGGTCTAAATTACCTCACTCAGGATGATATTTTATAGTTCAACCCATTTGCCTTCATATTTCTTGGTGACCTCGTTTATAACAGCTGAGTAATACTTCATTGTGTAAATGTACCACATTTTCTTTATCCATTCCTCAGGAGAGGGACCTTTAGACTGTTTCCAGGTTCTGGCTATTACAAATAAAGCTGATATGAACATAGTTGAACAAGTGTCCTTTTGGTATGGTCGAGTATCCTTTGGGTATATGTCCTAGCGTGGTATTGCTGGGTCTTGAGGTAGATTGATTCCCAGTTTTCTGAGGAACCGCCACACTGATTTCCAAAGTGTCTGTACAAGTTTGCACTCCCACCAGCAGTGGAGGAGTGTTCCCCTTGTTCCACATCTTCTCCAGCATGAGCTGTTGCTTATATTTTTTATCTTAGTCATTCTGGTGTAAGATGGTACCTCAGAGTCATTTTGATTTGCATTTTCCTGATGGCTAAGGATGTTGAACATCTATTTCAAGTGTTTCTTGGCTATTTGAGTTTCTTCTGTTGAGAATTCTCTGTTTTGATTTACACCCCATTTTTATTGGCTATAAATGTTTATTTTCATTTATGGGGGTTGGTTACAAATTGGTATTGTTCATGGTCAATCTCTTTGTAAAAGAAGAAGGGAGATATGATGGGAAAAAAAGGGTTGAACCCCATTTTTTGATTTTTATTGAGCTTTACATTTTTCTCTCTGCTCTCCTCCCTGCCTCTCTCCCCTTCAACCCTCCCTCATGGTCTCCATGCTCCCAATTTTCTCAGGAGATCTTGTCTTTTTCTACTCCCCATGTAGATTAAGATCCATGTATGTCTCTCTTAGTGTCCTCATTATTGTCTAAGTTCTTTGGGGTTGTGATTTGTGGACTGGTTTTGCTTTATGTTTAAAAACCACCTATGAGTGAGTATATATGATAACTGTCTTTCTATGTCTGGGTTGCCTCACTGAAAATAATGTTTTCTAACTCCATCCATTTTCCTGCAAAATTCAAGATGTCATTATTTTTTTATGCTGTGTAGTACTCTATTGTGTAAATGTACCACATTTTCCTTATCCACTCTTCAGTCGAGGGCATTTAGATTGTTTCCAGGTTCTGGCTATGACAAACAATGCTGCTATGAACATAGTTGAGCACAGATACTGAGAGAAACAATTATAAATAGGACCTCCTGAAACTGAAAAGCTTCTGTAAAGCAAAGGACACGGTCAACAAGACAAAACGACAGCCTACAGAATGGGAAAAAAAAAACTTCACTAACGCCACATCAGATAGAGGTCTGATCTCCAAAATATACAAAGAACTCAAAAAATTGGTCATCAAAAGAACACATAATCCAATAAAAAATGGAGTACAGACCTAAACAGAGAACTCTCAACAGAGGAATCTAAAATGGCTGAAAGACACTTAAGGAAATGTTCAACATCCTTAGTCATCAGAGAAATGCAAATCAAAACAACTCTGAGATTCCATCTTACACCTGTAAGAATGGCCAAGTTAAAAAACACTGATGACAACTTATGCTGGAGAGGTTGTGGGGTAAAGAGAACACTTCTGCCTGCCTCTGCCTCCCAAGTACTGGGATTAAAAGTGTGAACCACCACTGCTTGGCTTACAGAAACTTTTCAATTTCATGAAGTCCCAATTACTAATTGTTGATTTTTTAAAAGCAATGGAATTTTATTTTGATGAAAAACTCGAGTTTAACAAACATTTAGTAAATGAGCAAACAGTTCATTTTCTTATCCCATAACTCTTAAGAAAAAAAAGTATTAGTAAATAAATATTTGAACTGATTAAGGACAAGGCAGACTGGACAGTAAACCTCCTGACGTTCACCCTTCCTGTACATGACTAAAGGGGTTCAGGGCTCTGGAGATGAGTGAACCAACATTAGGAGCATCAGATCACTTCTCATCACTCAAACTCAAGATAAATATGATTTTGCTTCTTGTGGACCAACTACCCATACTGTACTGAGGAATACTCTGATGGAAGCGCTTGTGTTATACTGTGCACTACCACTCTAACATGGCTTCAACAGCTCCATTTAACCACCGTCTATAAAGTGCAACTCTTAATATTCTGCATTTTATCTGGGGCATGATGAGTATCAATCTACACTGAAAGTACCCCAGCTGCCAGTTCCCATGACTTCTGAGAAGACTGAGCTGTGTGAAAAAGGACTGTCCCCGTACAAAGAACCAATTTCACAAACCTACTGGTAAACAAATGCATTTATCGAACTGGAACCACGATGCTAAAGTTGTACTCATTAAAAAACCATTCAGCTACCGTTGGTCTTAAAAAAAAGCCTGCACTGCAGTATCCTAAACACATGCATCTCACAATGAAGAGAAGTGGCCTTGCGGTGCAGAATGAGGAGTACGGCGTCTCTACAAGAGTAGCATGCTATGATTTCAGGAACAGCAGCATCACAGCATTGGATTCTGTGCAGCAGGATAGAGGTCGTTATTGCCCGAGGCAGGGTGGCTGGGGAGGATCTCCAGCTCATTCACCTGTGGAGTAGGGTGCATGACTACCCGCTGGTCCTGGGGAATGTCTGCGGCAGGCGCCGCCAGGTTGGTGATAGATTTACTCTTTACACACTGAAAGTCTGCATACCGGCTCTTTCCTTCCTCCATCTCCCAGGACATTCGAATAAAGGGTCTTTGGACGTAGTTGTAAATGACTTCGGGGCGACCTCCTGGCCTTTACTTTTTCTTTGTAGGTAGGATAGCCTTTGATTCCCAATCTAATCTTCTTAAGACCCCTCTCCTTCAAAGCTGATTTGGCCACATCTCTGTTTTCAATGTACTTGAAAAATCTATAAAATTTTGTGCTATAGATAATTTGTGAATACTCCTCTCCCATCTGTGGTGGATACTCCTTGTCCCAATCAACCACATCATCATCGGTAAGCACCACTATCTGGCACTTTCGTTCCCCACTCTGGGCGCTCGCTACCATGAGAGGGAGGATCATTTCTTCCAGATAAAATTCAAATCGTCTACGAGCACCCTCATTTAATAATTCACGCGGAAGGGCACTGAGATCACTACATTCAATAGTACTGTATTCAAAAGAGACACAAAGGTAATCGCAAGCTTCTCTCAGCTCAGGAATAGATATGCCATTAGGACAGCGGATGATTCCTGTCTTATAGTAATCCAAAATAGCTCGAAACACAGTAGAACCCATTCCTTCTGCCACCTCATACTCTCCCTTTTCATCGGGACGTGTGAAACTATGTTCTCGGCCAGATCCAAACATCCTGCCCAGCATTGTATTTGGCCGTGCAGTGAAAATGGCCGGGTCCACGACAAATCTGGTGTCATCTACTATCAGTGTTACTCGCTCAGATGTCCTCACGCTCCGAGCACCTTCTTTTGCGTTCTCATACCCAAACGCCATCTCCCCGGATGTCGTACAGCTACCATCTGAGCTCCGCTGACTTGTTTCTGCTGCTCCCGGCGCTGCTCGTGGAGCCATTCGGGGACGCTCTTTGAGGACGAGGATTGCTTGGACGAGATGAACTATGACCTTTCTCTCGTTCAACATGGTGCTGTCATGTTGGTGAAGTCACATTTCGAATACAAGGAGTAAGCTGAGACTCTGCTCGCTCATGAGATGACCTTCTTCTGTCTCTTGATCACCCGTGTCCCCCACTAGCACTGTGCAGACTCATTTTGGCGTGGTTGACTCCTCCCTTAGCAACATGTGAGGCGGTGTTCCAATTCCTTCTCCCTCATAGAGGTCCAGCCTGCTCAGATAAATCGCCCTATTGTGATGCGCCCTATTGTGACACGCCCTCTTCGGGTTGTCGCTATGGTGGCCCAAAGATGATAGGAAAGGGGCAGGGCACGGGGTTACTCTGCCCTGCCGGCCCCTGAGACGTCCACTGAGTGTCCTGACTGTCAAGGAGAAGGGCTATCAGACGCTCCACCAGCTGTGCCTACCAGAGCTGCCCTGGCAGGTTGCAGGCCAGTTCCTTAATTGTTGATCTTAGTGTCTGTGCTATTGGTGTTCGTTCAGAAAGCTGTCTCCTGTGCCAATGTGTTTGAGATTATTTCTCACTTTCTCTTCTGTCAGGCTCTGTGTATCTGGATTAATGGGTCTTTGACCCACTTGAACTTGAGTTTTGTGCAGGGTAATAAATATGGATCAATTTGCATTCTTCTATGTGTTGACATTCAGTTAGACTATTCTTCGGTTGAGGGACATCTAGGTTGTTTCCAGGTTCTGACTACTACGAATAATGCTGCTATGAACATAGTTGAAAGGACTCAGTAAATAAGGCAAAATGACAACCTATAGGATGGGAAAAGATCTTCACCAACCCCACATCAGGCAGAGGGCTGATCTCCAAAATATATAAAGAACTCAAGAAATTAGATATCAAGATATCAAATAATCCAATTCAAAAATGAGGTACAGATCTAAACAGAAAATTCTCAACAAAAAAATCTCAAAAGGTCGAAAGACATTTAAGGAATTGTTCAATATCCTCAGTCATCAGGGAAATACAAATCAAAATGACTGATAAACCACCTTACATATGACAGAATGGCTAAGATACAAAACATTTACGACAGCCTATTTTGGAGAGAATGTGGAGTAAGGGGATGCACAGCCACTTTGGAAATCAGCATGGCGGTTTCTTAGAACACTGGGACTCAATCTACCTCAAGGCCCATTGATACCACTCTTGAGCATATACCCAAAGGATGCTCAGTCATAACCCAGATCCTATCATTTTTATGTTCAGTCTTTTCATGGTGTCCCAGATTTCCTGGATGTTTTGTGTTAGGAACTTTTTAGATTTAACATTTTCTTTGACCGATGAATCTATTTTCTCTAGTGTGTCTTCAATGCCTGAAATTCTCTCTCTCTATTTCTCTTTCTCTTTACATTTTTTATTAGATTTAAAAAAAATACCAATCCAAATTCCCACTCCCTCCCCTCCTCCCATTCTCTCCACACACCTTCCCACCCCACCCCCTCCAATCGTAAGAGAGGGCAAGGCACCTTGCCTTGTTGAAGGTCCAAGGCCTTTCCCACTACATCTAGGCTGAGCAAGGTATGTATCCAAAGAGAATAGGATCCAAAAAAGCCAGCACACATAGTAGAGACAAATCCCAGTGCCACTGCCAGTGGCCCGAGATTCTCTCTTCCATCTCTTGTATTGTTGGTGATGCTTGCATCTGTAGTTCCGGTTCGGTTACCCAGATTTTCCATTTCTAGCATTCCCTCAGTTTGTGTTTTCTTTATTGTTTCCATTTCCATTGTCAGGTCTTGAACAGTTTTCTTTATCTGCTTGGTTTTTTTCTTGGCTTTCTTTTAGGGATTTATTGGTTTCTTCCATATTTTGTTTGCCTTTTCCTCAATCTTTAAGAGATTTGTTCATATCCTCTTTAAGGATCTCTGTTATCTTCATAACATAATTTTGAAGGTCATTTTCTTGTGTTCCAGCTGAGTTGGATTGTTCAGGTCTTGTTGCTGTAGGATAGCTGGGCCCTGGTGATGCCATATTGATTGTGTTCTTGCACTGGTGTTTAGATATCAGAATTTGGGATGATTTTAAGTCTAGGTGTTGATTCCTGCATTTTTTTGGTTGGATGGGTGTTTTGTTCCTTGATTTCTCTTTCCTCTCTGGTCTCCTGGCCTATTTGTCCAAGAGTTCTGGTGACTAGCATGTCTTCGGGTTCAGTAGGGAATCCCCTCTGTTTTTTGCGGGGGCTAGGGGGTTCCTCGATCAGGCTTGGACTTTGCTGAGCCTGAAGTCCTCTTCTGAAGTTGTAGACCAGGATATGGAGACCAGGAAGGGGATGCAGACTGGGGCCTCTAGATTAGGTCTTGCTTCTGCTGTCCCTAGGTCTAACCTGGCCTCCAGTACAGCTGCCAGTGCTGGGGTCCCCAGATCCATCCTCTGCTCCAGTAAGACTGAATTTTTCTGAAGTCATAGACCTGGGATTCCTATATTCAGCTTGGTCTCTGGGGTTTCTAGAAGCAGCCTGGCCTCCAGTAAGACTAGCTTATGCCTGAAATAACAACACACAAACTGTATTCATTTAAACACTGCTTGGCCCATTTCTATCTAGTCCTTACTGGCTAATTCTGATATCCCGATCAACCCATTTCTAATAAACTGTAGCACCGGTCTTACCGGGAAGATTCTAGCCTATGTCCTTCCTGGGTCGGAGCTTCATAGCATGCGTCTGCCTGGGAGCGGGGCATGGCGTCTCTCTCAGGCGTCTGCTCCCGAGAGGAGAGCTGTCGAGACTGAGCTCACTTCCTCTTCCTCCCAGCGTTCTGTTCTGTTTATTCCTCCCACCTATCCTCTAACCAATAAAATGGGCCAAGGCAGTTTCTTTATTAGCCAATGACCTTCCTCCATCATTTCCCCTTTTTCGGTTTAAACAAAAAAAAAGGCTTTAACTTTAACATAGCAAAATTACATATAACAAAACAGTTATCAAGTAAAAGTTACAATAATATTTATCATAACTAAGGAAAACTATAACTATAACTAACTATTCTTAACTCCATCAAAGACTCCAGAAAGATACAATACTACCTAAGCAAACAAGAAAAAAGCAACTTTTAAAACTCTAGAAATGACAGAGACATCTCGCTACCTGGACAGTCACCCAAAGTTCCTCTGTACCGTTGGGGCATCCATCTTCAGCCTTCAGGCCCATGGTATCCAGCAGACATTTCCATAAAGCAGGAAAATTCAAAGTCAGTTCAGTCACTATCTGTTGTGTCCTGCAGAATGTCTCGCAGACTCTTTCATGAATCAGGAACCCCGAAAGATCATCTCACCTTAGGCAAGTTCAGTAGTCCTCTCTCTGTAGGTTCTCTGTGTCCAGTTTATTCAATAGTCCAGGCAAGAGCAGTTTCTTGCCCAAATGGCTATCAAACTCCATAAGGTGCCTCTTCGATGCCCATCTTCCTCTTGAAGTAGATTGGTGCTGCCAGGAGCAGAGTGTCTCATTGTCATGAAAAGTCCTCAGTTATTAAAACATTTAAAATGCCATATTCTATAATCTTTGAAAAATATGAAGAATGTCTATCTAAAATATATCTACACACATCTAGAAAATATTAACTAACATGACTACAAACTTGACTATTATTTATGATTATCCATCAACAACCTATATTTCCTAATTATACATTACATTTTAATAATGAACTACACAATCACAACAACTTAATCAATATCAGAAATACATATACATATAACAGAATTGACCGTAAATCTCTATCAATAAAGCAAAATCTATACTAATGCAAATTATTCATACCTATATCATATCCCCCTTTAAATGTAAAAGAACATTTATAAACATTTTTTGGGAATATGGGCGCAGTTTTTTCTCTCCAAACTGCTTCCTGCTGAATGGGGGCATTGTTAATTAGATCTTTCATGGTGTAACCTGTGTGCTAGTTTCATCTCAGTTGGAAGTTGAGCGAAGCAATATTTTGAAGGTGTTCACATCAACCCTTCAGGAGGGTGTGGTCCATCATACCAAATCAGAATAGAAGAAATGAACAGCGTCTCATCCTCTGTGAAAACAAAATAAGAAACTCCTTTCCAAAGTATCATGTCCTTAGATCCAAATTCAAAATATCTATGTTGGATTAGTTCAGCAGCATTTAAAATAAATATCTTTTAGCAGCTGTTGCTCCTTCCTCAGCATTCAAATAATTCAAAGAGAGCATAATAGCATACAGTATCAAAATTCTCTGTGTATTTTCCATCTTTGTGCAGCTTTGTTTTAACCTCTATTTTGTTTATTTTTACTTTCAACTCTTTGCTTTTTGAGACAGGTTCTCTGTATCTTTGACCTGAAGTAACTCTGTAGACCAGGCTGTCTTTGAACTCTCAGAGATTCGCCTGTCTCTGCCTCCCAGGCATTTGGGATTAAAGGTGTACACTGCTACACCTTGAACTCACAGAGATCTGTTTGTCTCTGCCTTCTAGGCACTGGGATTAAAGGCGTGTGCTACCACACACAACAACTCTCTTCCTTTTTTTTGTATTTTTTTACTTTAAGAACTTCAACTTTTAGTCTGCATATATTTTTTTATTAAATGTTAATTAAATTTTTATTGTTTTTGAAAATATATGCGCAATTTATAGAACTTTCAACCAGCAAAATGTACTTTATTTTATTTTTTTTAATTTTTTTATTAAGAAAAGAAGAAAAAAAAACATAAACAAAAAACAAGTTTCCACCTCCTCCCAGCCTCCCATTTCCCTCCCCCTCCTCCCACCCTTCTACCCCTCCCCCCACTCCTCTCCCCCTCCCTCTCCAGTCAACAGAGCAGTCCGGGTTCCCTGCCCTGTGGTAAGTCCTAGGTCCTCCCCCCTCCGTCCATATCTAGGAAGGTGAACATCCAAACTGGCTAGGCTTCCACAAAGCCAGCACATTAAGTAGGATCAAAACCCCGTGCCATTGTCCTTGGCGTCTCATCAGCCCTCATTGTTCGCCATGTTCAGAGAGTCCGGTTTTATCCCATGCTTTTTCGGTCACAGTCCAGCTGGCCTTGGTGAGCTCCCAATAGATCAGCTCCACTGTCTCAGTGGGTGGGTGCACGCCTCGTGGTCCCGACTTCTTTGCTCATGTTCTCCCTCCTTCTGCTCCTCATTGGGACCTTGGGAGCTCAGTCCAGTGCTCCAGTGTGGGTCTCTGTCACTGTCTCCATCCATCACCAGATGAAGGTTCTATGATGATATGCAAGATATTCGTCAGTATTGCTCTCGGATAGGGTCATTTCAGGTTCCCAATCCTCAGCTGCCCAAGGAACTAACTGGGAACCTCATGTTGGGCACTTGGGAGCCCCTCTAGGGTCAAATCTCTTGCTCACCCTAAAGTGGTTCCCTTAACTAAGAATTGTGGTTCCGTGCTCCCCTATCCACCTTTCCTTTATCCCAATTCTCCTGATTCCCCAAGTCCCCCCTCCTTCCCTTCTACCTTTTCTCTCCCCATCTCCCCTTACCCCCATCCCACCCCACCCCCAAGATCCTAATTTTCTCCCCGGCAATTTGGTCTACTTCCCTTAGCCAAGAGGATAACTATATGTTTTTCCTTGGGTTCACCTTCTTACTTAGCTTCTTTAGGTTCACCTATTGTAGACTCCGTGGCCCTAATTTATGGCTAGAAACCAATTATGAGCGAGTACATCCCATGTTCATCTTTTTGGGTCTGGGACACCTCACTCAGGATAGTGTTTTCTATTTCCATCCATTTGCCTGCAAAATTCGAGAAGTCATTGTTTTTTACCGCAGCGTAGTACTCTAGCGTGTATATATTCCATACTTTCTTCATCCATTCTTCCATTGAAGGGCATCTAGGTTGTTTCCAGGTTCTGGCTATTACAAATAATACTGCTATGAACATAGTTGAACAAATGCTTTTGTCATATGATAGAGCATCTCTTGGGTATATTCCCAGGAGTGGTATTGCTGGGTCCAGGGGTAAGTTGATCCCGAATTTCCTGAGAAACCGAAACACTGACTTCCACAGTGGTTGCACAAGATTGCATTCCCACCAGCAATGGATGAGGGTACCCGTTCCTCCACAGCCTCTCCAGCAAAGGTTATCCTTGGTGTTTTTGACTTTAGCCATTCTGACAGGTGTAAGATGATATCTCAAAGTTGTTTTGATTTGCATTTCCCTGATTGCTAAGGAAGTTGAGCACGACTTTAAGTGTCTTTTGGCCATTTGAACTTCCTCTGCTGAGAATTCTCTGTTCAGTTCAGTGCCCAATATTTTAATTGGGTTAATTAGCATTTTAAAGTCTAGTTTCTTGAGTTCTTTATATATTTTGGAGATCAGACCTTTGTCTGTTGTGGGGTTGGTGAAGATCTTCTCCCAATCAGTAGGATGCCTTTGTGTCTTATTGACTATGTCCTTTGCTTTACAGAAGCTTCTCAGTTTCAGTAGGTCCCATTTATTCAATGTTGCCCTTAATGTCTGTGCTTCTGGGGTTATACATAGGAAGCGATCTCCTGTGCCCAGCTCCTGTAGGGTACTTCCCACTTTCTCTTCTATCAGGTTCAGTGTGTTTGGGCTGATATTGAGGTCTTTAATCCATTTGGACTTGAGTTTTGTGTACGGTGATAGATAAGGGTCTATTTTCATTCTTCTACAAGATGACATCCAGTTGTGCCAGCACCATTTGTTGAAGATGCTTTCTTTCTTCCATTGTATACTTTTAGCTCCTTTATCGAAAATCAGGTGTTCATAGGTTTGTGGGATAAAATCCGGGTCTTCTATATGATTCCATTGGTCGACTTCTCTGTTTTTATGCCAGTACCACACTGTTTTCATTACTGTAGCTCTGTAATAGAGTTTGAAGTCAGGGATGGTAATGCCTCCAGAAGATCCTTTATTGTATAGGATTGTTTTGGCTATCCTGGGTTTTTTGTTTTTCCATATAAAGTTGATTATTGTCCTCTCCAGATCTGTGAAGAATTTTGATGGGATCTTGATGGGGATTGCATTGAATCTATAAATAGCCTTTGGTAGAATTGCCATTTTTACTATGTTGATCCTCCCAATCCAAGAGCAAGGGAGGTCCATCCATTTTTTGGTATCCTCTTCAATTTCTTTCTTCAATGCCTTAAAGTTCTTGTCAAATAGATCTTTCACTTCCTTGGTTAGATGTACCCCAAGATATTTTATGCTGTTTTTGGCTATTGTGAATGGTGAAGCTTCTCTGATTTCCCTCTCTGCTTCCATATCCTTTGTGTATAAGAGGGCGACTGATTTTTTGGAGTTTATCTTGTATCCTGCCACATCACTAAAGCTGTTTATCAGCTGTAGGAGTTCTTTGGTGGAGTTTTTGGGGTCGCTTATGTACACTATCATATCATCTGCAAATAACGAAAGTTTAACTTCTTCCTTTCCAATTCGAATCCCCTTGATTCCATTATGTTGTCTTATTGCTATTGCTAGAACTTCAAGCACTATATTGAAGAGGTATGGGGAGAGTGGACAGCCTTGTCGTGTTCCTGAGTTAAGTGGGATGGCTTTGAGTTTCTCTCCGTTTAATTTGATGTTAGCTGTTGGCTTGCTGTATATAGCTTTTATTATATTTAGGTATGACCCTTGTATCCCTAATCTCTCCAAGACTTTTAACATAAATGGATGTTGAATTTTGTCAAATGCTTTTTCAGCATCTAATGAAATGATCATATGGTTTTTTTCTTTCAGTTTATTTATATGCTGGATTACATTGATAGATTTTCGTATGTTGAACCAGCCCTGCATCTCAGGAATGAAGCCTACTTGATCATAATGGATAATTTTTCGGATGTGTTCTTGGATTCGATTTGCCAGTATTTTGTTGAGGATTTTTGCGTCGATATTCATGAGTGAGATTGGCCTGTAGTTCTCTTTCCTGGTTGAGTCTTTGAGTGGTTTTGGTATCAGAGTAATTGTGGCTTCATAAAAGGAGTTTGGTAATGACCCTTCTGTTTCTATCTTGTGGAATACATTAAGGAGTATAGGTATTAGATCTTCTTGGAAGATCTGGTAGAATTCCGCATTGAAACCATCTGGTCCTGGGCTTTTTTTGGTAGGGATGTTTTTGATAACCTCTTCTAATTCTTCGCGACTAACAGGTCTATTTAGATTGTTCACCAGGTCCTGATTTAACTTTGGTATATGATATTTATCTAAAAAAGTATCCATTTCCTTTACATTTTCTGATTTTGTGGCATATAGGCTTTTGTAGTAAGATCTAATGATTCTCTGAATTTCCTCTGTGTCTGTGGTTATGTCCCCCTTTTCATTTCTGATCTTATTAATTTGCAAATTCTCTCTCTGCCGTTTGATTAGCTTGGATAGTGGTTTGTCAATCTTGTTGATTTTCTCCAGGAACCAGCTTTTTGTTTCATTGATTTTTTGTATTGTTTTCTGTGTTTCTATTTTGTTGATTTCAGCCCTCATTTTGATTATTTCCAGTCTTCTACTCCTCCTAGGTGAGTCTGCTTCTTTTTTTTCTAGAGCTTTCAGGTGGGCTGTTAAGTCTCCAATGTGAGCTTTCTCTGTTTTCTTTAAGTGGGCACTTAGTGCTATGAACTTTCCTCTTAGGACTGCTTTCATAGTGTCCCATAAGTTCGAGTATGTTGTTTCTTTATTTTCATTGAATTCCAGGAAGACTTTAATTTCTTTCTTTATTTCTTCCTTAATCCAGGTATGGTTCAATAGTTGACTGTTCAGTTTCCATGACTTTGTATGCTTTCTGGGGGTAGCATTATTGTTGAATTCTAACTTTAATCCATGGTGATCTGATAAGACACAGGTGGTTACTAATATTTTTTTGTAACTGTGGATGTTTGCTTTGTTACCGACTATGTGGTCGATTTTCGAGAAGGTTCCATGAGCTGCAGAGAAGAAGGTATATTCTTTCCTATTTGGATGGAATGTTCTATAGATGTCTGTTAAGTCCATTTGATTCATTACCTCCATTAATTCTCTTATTTCTCTGTTAGGTTCCTGTCTTATTGACCTGTCCATTGGTGAGAGAGGAGTGTTGAAGTCTCCTACTATTAGTGTGTGCGGTTTGATGGCTGCCTTGAATTTTAGCAATGTTTCTTTTATGTACGTGGGTGCTTTTATATTAGGGGCATAGATGTTCAGGATTGAGACTTCATCCTGATGAACTGTTCCTGTTATGAGTATAAAATGCCCCTCTCCATCTCTTCTGATTGATTTAAGTTTAAAGTCAACTTTGTTAGAGATTAGTATGGCCACACCTGCCTGTTTCTTAGGTCCATTTGCTTGATAGGCCTTTTCCCAGCCCTTTACTCTGAGTAGGTGCCTGTCTTTGTGGTTGAGGTGTGTTTCTTGTAAACAGCAGAATGTTGGATCCTGTTTTCTTATCCAATCTCTTAGCCTGTGTCTTTTTATAGGTGAGTTGAGTCCATTGACATTAAGTGATATTAATGACCAGTGGTTGTTAACTCCGGTCATTTTTTTTTTTTTAGTCGTAGAGTTTGTGTGTTTCCCTTCTTTGATTTGTGTTGGTGAAGGGTCTCTAGATGTCTGAGTTATTGTGGTCATTGTTGGACTCCTTGGTTAGTGATTTTCCTTCAATTACTTTCTGTAAGGCTGGATTTGTGGCTGCGTATTGTTTAAATTTGTTTTTATCCTGGAAAATTTTATTTTCTCCATTTATAGTGAATGAAAGCTTGGCTGGGTATAGTAATCTGGGCTTGCACCCATGGTCTCTCAGTTTCTGCAGTACATCTATCCAGGACCTTCTGGCTTTAATGGTTTCCATGGAGAAGTCAGGTGTAAGTCTGATAGGTTTACCTTTATAAGTAATTTGGCCTTTTTCCTTTGCAGCTCTTAATATTCTTTCCTTATTCTGTATGCTTTGTGTTTTGATAATGATATGGCGAGGGGATGTTTTTTTTTTTTTTGATCCAGCCTATTCGGTGTTCTGTATGCTTCTTGCACCTTCATAGGAAAATCTTTCCTTAGGTTGGGAAAGTTTTCTTCTTTAATTTTATTAAATATATTTTCTGGACCATTGAGCTGCCCTTCTTCTCCTTCTTCTACTCCTATTATTCTTAGGTTTGGTCTTTTTATTGTGTCCCATATTTCCTGAATGTTTTGTGATGAGAGTTTGTTGGACTTGCTGTTTTCTTTGATCAGTGTGTTTATTTTCTCTATGGTATCTTCAGAATCCGAGAGTCTTTCTTCTATCTCTTGTATTCTGCTGGTTATGCTTGTTTCTGTAGTCTCTATTCGTTTACCTAGATTTTCCATGTCCAGACGGCCCTCTGATTGTGTTTTCTTCTTTGCCTCCATTTCAGTTTTCAGGTCTTGAACTGTTTCCATTATCTGTTTGATTGTTTTTCCTTGGTTTTCTAGGGTATCATTCACTGATTTATTCAATTCTTCAAACTTTCTGTTATATTTCTCATCCATTTCTATAAGGGCGTTTTTTACATGCTGTTTAAGGGTGTCAATCACTTTCATGAAGTCAATCTTTTCTCCTTCCTCTTGATTAAGGGGTTCTTGTCCTCCCGTTGTGAGGTCGCTTGTTTCTGGTAGCTTCATGTTGCTTTTCAGCTTGTTGGGCGAATTCTTGCCTTGACGTCGGCCCATCTCTTCTTCCAAATGCTCCCTATGGATCTTCTTTAACCAGATTAGGTCTCCTTGCCTACCAAACGCTGTCTCTCCCCAATGTTGGCTCTCCCAATGCTGGGTCTCCTGGCGCCGAAAGATCAGGCCTCCGTGCTGGTTGGGCAGCTCGCAGACAAAGCGCCTACCCCGCTTGGTGCAGGCAGGCCACAGAAACAAAGGAACTGCTGCCCCCCCCCCCGGGAGCCCCGGGTACTCGGACCCAGCGCCCAGATAGGCTGGGCTGGGCGATGCCACGCGCCAAAAGAGGGCAGTGGGGGCGAAGTGGGGAGGGCTCTGGACGGAAGCTGGGTGGGCCAGGAAGAAAGAGGCAGCACCCGGGGAGTAGAGGCCCTGCAGAGAGCCCAAGCAGGACAGGGGGCCAAGAAACCCCCGAGCTCCCTGCATATATTTTTAACACACTTTAAACCATTCAGAAATTTTCTCTGTCTTTGAATCTCTCTTTACTGTATATCTCTCTTTTTCTGACCACATGAATCTTTAATTTACCAAGCGATCTCAGTAGGACTAAAGGCGTGGCTTTGCCAGCTAGATCCAGTCCATTCCTTAGCTTTCCAGCCTCATGGCGGATATACAGGCTGTAGCCATGTTTACTGCCACAACTGTATGGCATTTCAAGGTCCCTGCCAGCAAGTGAGCTACAACAGACAACACTCAAGTCCTCTCTCGGTAGCCGGCCCTCCTGCCTCAAACAGTCAGAGTTTGCCCTGGCAGGACCGCCCAGAAAGCCGGCATTTTTAAACGGCACAGCTTTTTTCCTGCTACGGCTGAAAACCGAAAAGCATGCGTTCAGCTTTTCGTCAACACCATTTAAGTGTTTCGTGGCAGGACCTCTTAATGAGCTGCAGGGTTTTGCAGCTGAAGCTGAGTCAGGAAGCTTCTCTTAGAAGAAAGCGCATGCTTGCCTCTAGCAAGCAGAGCAGACCCGAGAACACAGCGAGTCTAGTTGCCATCAGACAAATTGTAGCACTTTACTCCAAATGCTCTATTCAAAAGCTCTGTCTCCCGCAGGAGCCAGACAGAGATCTCAATGGCTGCACAGCCCCAGGAAGTTGCGCTTTAAAATGACACAGCGTTTTTTCTGCTACTGTTGCCGAATCAGGAAATCTCTCTACAGCACGCCACCGACAAACAGCAAAAATCTGTGTTAAACTCTCTCTCCCTTATTTTTAAGCCTTCTCAGGTTTTTTAAGTGGGTTTAGTCCATCACGTTGGGCACCAATCTGTAGTAATAGGGGCGGCGAGGCTGCGTCCCCAGCACCCCAGCCGCCCGCACGCCTAGCTTATGCCTGAAATAACAACACACAAACTGTATTCATTTAAACACTGCTTGGCCCATTTCTATCTAGTCCTTACTGGCTAATTCTGATATCCCAATCAACCCATTTCTAATAAACTGTAGCACCAGTCTTACCGGGAAGATTCTAGCCTATGTCCATCCTGGGTCGGAGCTTCATAGCATGCGTCTGCCTGGGAGTGGGGCATGGCGTCTCTCTCAGGCGTCTGCTCCCGAGAGGAGAGCTGTCGAGACTGAGCTCACTTCCTCTTCCTCCCAGCGTTCTGTTCTGTTTACTCCTCCCACCTATCCTCTAACCAATAAAATGGGCCAAGGCAGTTTCTTTATTAGCCAATGACCTTCCTCCATCAAAGACTTCTGGAGCTGTGGCCCTAGTATGGACCCCAGAGAGAGTGGTGCAGTCTGGTGCTGCTGGACAGGCTTTAAGGAGTGTTAGGTGGCCGTGGGTAGTATCTTGCCTTGGGTTCCTTGATCCTGCCTGGTCTCTGGTAAAGCCAAAGACCTCTTCCAATGTAGTAGGCCAGGATATGGGGTTGAGGGGTGGGGGTGAAGTCTGGGGTTATTGGACAGGCTTTAAAGGGGTTTAATGGGCAGTGGGCAGTGTCTTCCCTGGGGTCCCTAGGACTGCTCCAGCCTCTGGTATAGCTGTGGGACCTAGTGTGGAGCCCGGGGGAGAGGGCATATCTTCCTGGCCTTGTTGTCATTGAAAATTCAATTTAGTTAGTTTTTTTTTAATTTTTTTTATATGCAAATGTGCCTGTGGTCCTGGTATCTTTTGTGTACAGAAAAGAGAATTGGATTCCCTGGAGCTAGAGTTTCCAATGGTTGTGAGCCACCTGACATGGGTACAAGGAACTGAACCCAGGTTTTCTGGAAGAGCAGCAGTCAATGCAGCTTTAATTTGCATTTCCCCAGATAGGCCCAGAGTTCTTGCACGTTTTTTGAGGTATCTATTGGGCATTTATATTTCTCTTTTTGAGAACTGCCTATTCCTGTTATTGGTCCATTCACTGATTGAATGGTAGTGTTTTGGTGCTTAAATTTTCACAATTTTTTAATTTTAAAAACAGACTTATTTTTTTGTTTTGCCTGAATGTATGTATGTGCACTACATGTGTGCCTACTGCCCATGGAGGTCAGAAGAAGGCATCAGATCCCCTGGAACTGGAGTTAGAGATAATAGTGGGCCACCATGTGGGTTCTGGGAGCTGAACCCAGGCCCTCTGTCACAGCAGCAAGTGCTCTTAACTGTGGAGTCATCTCTCCAGGCCCCACTAACTTTCAGTTTTTTTGTATATCCACGATATTAATCCCCTCTCTTATGTAAAATTCGGCATGCTTCCCATGTTGTCAATTGTCTCTTTATTCTGGCGATTCTTTGCTGTGTAAGAGCTTCTTGATTTCATTTGTCAGTTCTTGAGATTATTTCCTATTCTACAGAAATCCTTTTTAGAAAGACTGCCTGTGCCAATGTCTTCCAGTGTTTTCTCTAGGTTTCAAAGTTCCAGTTCTAACATTGTGGTCTTCGATGCATTTTGAACTGATCCAGAGAGAGCTGGATGTAGATGAATTCTGATACATGTGGAAATGCACCATTGTTAAAGTTGCTATTTGTTCTCCAGTATGTTTTTGATACCCCTTTTTGATGGAGGAAGGTCATTGGTTAATTATAACAAAGAAACTGCTTGGCCCTCATAGGTTAAAACATAGGTGGGAGGAGTAGACAGAACAGAATACTGGGAGGAAGAGGAAGTGAGCTCAGAGGCCATGCTCCCCTCTCCCGGGCAGATGCCATGAAGCAAGCTGCCAGGTCAGACATGCTGAATCTTTCTTGGTAAGACTGGTGCTACACAGATTATTAGAAATGGGTTAGGCAAAATATGAGAATTAGCCCGTAAGAGGCTAGAGCTAGCGGGCCAAACAGTGTTTAAAAGAATACAATTTGTGTGTTGTTATTTCGGGGTATAAGCTAGCCAGTGGTGGGAGCTGGGTGGTGGAATGCAACCCGCAGCTCCTACAACACCTTTTCACAATTCAGGTGGCTCTAATGGTATGTGTTTATTTCTGAGTCCTCTATTCCATTGGTTTGCACCTGTATTTTTGCAAGTACCATGCTGTTTTTTTTTATTAGGACTCTGTAATTTGAAGTTGGGTATTGTGGTACCTGGTCTTTGAGAGGTTTAGTTAAGACAGTCTTCAAAACTCATGTTCTTCTTGTCTCCCTTTTCTGGGTATTGTGAATGCAAGGGTGAACCGCCACATCTAGTTTTGCAAGAAATCTATTGGGGAAATGTCAGGGGAAGGAAAAGGTCAAGGGAGAGGAAGTAACGTGGGAAGTATTTCTAATTGTATTGCAGGTCACATACTCGTGCAAAGGGAGAGGAGAATGGAAGAAGGCCGAGGAGGAAGTAGTTCAGGCTTGAGAATTCTTAGCCAGGTTGATGGGGAACCTGAAGTAGATCAACCTTTAGATGCTATACTTGGTGGAACATGCTTTTCAAAAATCAGCTTTTTGGAGGTTGAGATAGAACCATAAGTTTGGGGTGAGCCTTGGCTACACAATTCATTTTATTCTAGCCTGGGATTTATACTGACTTTCAAGTAAGCCTGGTTACAGAATGAGATACTGTTTCAAGCATCCATTCCTGCAAAATAAAAGCCAGTGAAGTGTGGTTTGTCTGTAATCTCAGCACTTTGGAGCTGAACCAGGAGGTTCAGGAGTTCAAGCTCAGTCTCAGCTACATATTGAGTTCCATGTCAGCCTGGGCTATGTGACACTCTATTAAAAACAAAACAAAACAAAGAAACTACCCAAATAAAAATTCTTAGGGCTTGATCAGATTTACGTAGGAATATATAATCTAGGGGTAGTTGCACGTTTTCATGTTGACATTTTACAAATGTGTACCCTAACCCAGAGGTCTCCTTTGCCTGGATGATTTTCAAGTTTATTGATGCAATAGAGAGAAAGGTAACTGTAGCCTTAAGGACCAGAATTGGCTCAGAAATGCATTTCAGAGGCTGTGTTACAGAAGAGAGAATAAACACTATCTCTTCACATCATCTAGTTTTGCTGACTCAGCAGGGCTCCAGCCTGCCAATCTTTTATTCCCACCCCTCTTTCTTCCTCCCTCCCTCCCTCCCTCCCTCTCTCCCTCCCCTCTATCTCTTTCTTTTTTCCTTCCTTTCCTTTTTTTTTATTTTTCACAACAGTATTTCTCTGTGTAGCTCTGGCTGTCCTGGAACTTGCTCTGTAGACTAGGCTGGCCTTGTACTCAAGAGATTCACCTGCCTCTGTCTCATGTGTGCTGGGATTAAAGGTGTACATGGCCACTGCCTGGCTCACTCTTTCTCCCTCCCTCCTTCCCTCTCTCCCTCCGTCTGTCTTTCTTCCTTTCTTCCTTCCTTCCTTTCATTCATTCTTTCTTTCATAGTAAGACAACTCTCCCCATGCAGTAACACATTCGGGTAATAGCTGAAGTCTTGGAAGCTAGCTTGCTTATCCTCCATTCTCCTACAAAGGGACTGTGGACACCTTTTATTGAAGTTCTAGTACATAAGCACAGCTACTCACACACACTTGATCAAAGAACAGTCTTCTATTGGGGAAGCTCATCTGTTTTTGGATGGAGCCTGTAGCTTGTAAACACTAAGTCTGGAGGGAGGAAGGGGCCACCTGCCTAGCTGACCAGATCAGCCAAATCAACCCTGGCTACAACCGGAGTGGCAGGCATTGCAATAAGATTCTTCTCACATCCAAGAATTCCCACGTTTTTATCAACATAAGTTCACATCCTCTGGATACTCCCCCAAGGAAGAGAAAGGCTGAAATCACTTTACTGCTCTATCTAGATCATTCCTTTTGGAGACAGACTCTTGTTATGTAGTTCAGGTTGGCCTAGAACCTGTAGTCTTCATACCTCTACCTCTCTTCGATGTTGAGTAGCTCCTTACTCAAGCCCAATAAAGACTTCAGCTGGGAAGAGCAGCTTTAGTGAAGACTGCCTAAAAGACCTAATAAATGTCCCAATTTTGTTGTTGCCCTTCAGCGACTCTTTAAAAATAGTTTTCTATCTGTGGTTGTGACACCTTTGGGGTCCAATAACCCTTTCACAGGGGTCAAATATCAGATATCCTGCATATTAGATATTTACAGTATGATTCATAACAATAGCAAAATGACAGTTATGAAGTAGCAACAAAATATGGTTGGGGGTCATCACAACACAAGGAATTGTATTAAAGGGTCGCAGCATTAGGAAGGTTGAGAATCATTGCTCCATGAAGATTATAACCGTCATGGCCTCCCTCACTGCAATAAGGCTGTAAACTCAGGTTGACTTCTCAATAGTTTACCTTGGTGGGTTGGGGGATAGATCCAGCATTGGGCATAGTCTACAAGCCCATTCTTTTGCTCTGCATGAGGACAAATGAGATTTTTGCATATCAACAGGTAGAACCCTAAGAGAACTGGGTATGAGACAGACTCATAACTACTGACTTGCAAAGAAAGAAGCATCTGAAAGGAATGGCCCTATTTTGTTTTTTTTTCAGCCAAATAAAACATTTATTAAGTGTTTATGGTGTGTAAACACGGATATCAGGGAGATGGTTAACAACATACTAAGTATGTGTAAGGACACAATTGCTTCTACTTCCAGAATTCCAGTTTATACACATGGACAAAACTACACATCGAATTGAAAGAACTTCAGCTCTTCCTGAAAAACCAATATTATTGTCATCAATTAATGCAACACGTTAACAGTGGCGCAGTAGCCTTTGTAAACCCTGCTCAAAAACCAGGTATGCATAATGCTGATTTACAGACCAGGAAGAGGCAGTAAACTGGAAAAACCACAATTATTTGGAGCAAATTTATAGGCTGCAGAGTTGGAAGGAAAAGGAATGAAGATGTGGAATAAGGCATCAGTTGGTGGGAGCTGGGAAAGAACTGAGTTGTTGAAGTGAAGTGTGGCTGCAGATTGACGGCGTGATGATAAAGTGTCAGAGGGGGTAGCTTGTTCAGAGACATCATCTTGGATGGGGGCAGAGATCCCAGGGTTATTTGATGGGAGATGAGGTATAGAGTCATGATTTTTTTTTCTTTCTCTGAGATAGGGTTTCTCTGTGTAACAGCCCTAGCTGTTCTGGAACTAGCTCTTGTAGACCAGGCTGAATGGCCCTATTTTGAAACAGTTTGATTTTGTTTGAGAGACAGAGAGGCCAGGAGTTTGGAGACAGGAGCAAGAAGGCCAGCAGAACTTTGAGGCACTGGAGGTATATAGCATTTAATTTTGTTTGTTCTTATTGTTTCAATATAGATGTTTAGATTAGTATACAAAGGCACAGAAATCATTATAGTGCCGTGGACTGGCTCAGGGGAGCCACTCAGACTGTGGGAGAAGCAGGGTCCTGGTAACAGGAAGGCACAAGTTCGGCAAATGACAGACAGACACAACACACAAGAGAGTGGTTGGAATCTGCTGCGATTTTACTGAATTCATGTTTTCATTATATAGTATTCAAACAAAGAACAAATCAGAAGGTCATGTATCATTGGTTGGCACAGTATGAAAGCTTCTTTTAGTCACATCAGCGATATTTAAGAAAAGTACATTATCAGGAACAGGTGTTAGACATAAAGCATCCTTAGAAGAGGAAATCTTGTCCTTGAGAACGTAACCTCAGACAAGTGGTTTCATCTTATGAACAGAAAGTTTCTGTCTCATTATCGCTATCATGGCCCTTCCTCTTCCTAACCCTTTATTTCATCTAGTGACCAAATATACCTAATCAGTTCTCTGCACCTGTTGAATTATACTTTTTAGTACCTTCTTATGTAGCAGACATCATGGGGGTTGGGATCTAGCAAGCCTATCCATAAAGTTCAAAGTATAATATAACAGTCTTTGTCCATCAACATTAACCCATCTATTCCCTTGCTCATCATACACCCTGCGTATGACAAAGGTTCTGCTGTAGTCTTATACATTCCCATACTGTGTTTCCCTATCCCAGAGCTGTTCCTGAAGAGAATGATCCTTGTCTTGTATATATAAAGACTATCATTATTATGAATGAGATTGTGCAAAGCTCATATGATGCATAGCCAGCTAATCGAGAAACCCGTCTATGCCTCAGCTGTAATAGCGGGCTGTCTGCCATTGACCCAGGAAGCTTAGTCCCATGGGACATGTAGCTCCCATCCGGCATAATGACATATGTCATGTCACAAGACGACACTGGAGTTTGTGTGGCATTATAGCATTTCATATACGTATATATTTTACATGTTAATGTCATATATGTCATTATAATTTGTTCTCATTAATTCCCCTCCTTGATGCTGTCCCCCATTCCTCTTCAGAGACTTCTGATTTTTCTTTTTCTATTTCATCTGTTCCATTGTTCTCCATAATTCCTACTTCCATTATAATTTCTTCATCTCTTCTCATAAGCTCCTTTTTACTTTGAGTCTTACAAACCCATATTTGTAAATGCACACACACAGTACTATGAATAATTTTAAGACTAAGTTCCATATATGAGAGCAAATGTGTTTTTCTCTTCTGGAGTCTGGCTTATTTTGCTTTACATAATGGTTGTCAAATGCATTCATTTCTCTGTAAATGTCATGATTTCCTTTGCCATTATGGTTGCATAAAATTTTATTGTGTGTATGGCCACGTTTTCTTTATCCTTTCATCTGTTAATGGATATCTAGGAAGGGAGGGAGGGAGGAAAGAGAGGTAGATTCTTAACTCTGGTGGAGCATTTGACAAGCATGTATAAGACCACTAGGCTTAATTCCCAGCAAAAGACACACACACACACGCACACACACACACACACGAGAGAGAGAGAGAGAGAGAGAGAGAGAGAGAGAGAGAGAGAGATAGAGAGAGAGAGAGAGAGGAAAAGAAAGAACAAAGTTAGTTACTGGTGCTCAGGGTGTGCTTTGGTAGCATATCACTTGCCTAGCACCCATGCGGCCCTGGGTTCCATTATTAAAACTACAAAAACAAATCTGAGCCAGGCAGTGGTAACACACATCTTTTAGCCCTGCACTTGGGAGGTGTAGGCAGGCAGATCTCTGAGTCTCAGGCCAGCTTGGTCTACAGAGTGAGTTCCAGGACAGTCAGGGCTACACAGAGAAACCCTGTCTCCCAGCCCCCAAATACATTTCCATTTATTTTTTTGTATGTTTTTACAGTACTGAAATCTTACAGCATGTTTACAAATCTTTCTTCACACACATTGAGCCTAGTGGTTAGGATATGTTAGGAAATTTGGGGTTAGTGTGTTGTATATTGACTCACCTAGAATATGGACGTAAGAGATACTTCTCAGTGTTGGACTGAGAATTCTTAACGTGTACATTTCCATCCCAGCTGCAGCAGGCTCTGTACTACATGAGGAAGATAGATGTCATTTGGACCCTATAGAGCTCAGAGTCAAGTGGAACAGGAGGTCTCTCATTTAGACGCCCCGGACGCTCATTAGAATCCATTAAACTACATATGAGTTGATTTATACAGTGTCAAATCCCCTTAGCATTATCTACTGAAGGAAAACATATGGCACCCCGCGACCCAGCAACCACAATGCTACATATAGAATCAAGAAAAGTGGTATCCATGTCTGCCAGAAGACTTCCTGAGACTGTTCATGAGCTTTTCTCATAATAGGCAAGAACTAGAGATAACTCTAGCATTCGGTAACAGGGCGATGGATAAACATTACACAGCAATCCCGTAAAAACAGGCCCCTGCTGCGCTTAACCACATACAAGATTCACGGACATAATAAGTGAAAGAAGCCAGATACTCAAGAGGAAATACTGTGCAATTCCACTTAAGTGAAGTTCAAGAGCGTGTAAAGTTAATTCATGGTGATAGAACTCAGGAGGCTAGTGCAGCGAGGAATGATATTGACCAAATTTAGTGCATACCTGCCAAGAAGACCTCATAAATATCCCAATTTTGTCGTTGCTCTTCTGAGATGCTATAAGGGCTGTCAAGGTCCTGGTCTCCCTTACTAAAATAAGCAGGAAACTTAGGTTTGCTGGTGACAGTTGACTTTGGTGGGTTTGCGGGGAGAGTCGGCATTAGATACATGCAAGCCAGTTCTTTCTCTTTGCATGAGGACAGGGAAGGCTTTTTGCAAAGCAAAGGGTAGAACCTTAAGAGAGTTGAGAATAAGACTGATCCAAAGAAAGGGGCAAGAGAAAGGAGTGACCCCATGTGAGACAAGACTGGCCCGGGTGTGGGAGACAGCCAGTCCAAAAGGTCGGAGAGAGGAGCTAGGACGCCAGCAGGGCTGTGAGGCCCTGGAGATGTGTGTGAAGATGTGTGGAGGGCTCTTTCAGGCGGTTGGGAAGCCACATGGGCAGAATGGCTCTCTTGTTCAACTCCTTGGACTCTACCCAGGCAGTGTTGACTCTCTTCTCTACTTTATGACTGTCCATCTGTTCCATTTATACACTAAGGCGTGTTTTCTTAAAATATGGTCAGATTCTGGGGTGAGACTGAATCAGTCTTTTCATTTTTGAATTTGTATTTGTTCTTATTTTGTCAACAAATTTTATGCAAAATAATAAGTTTCAGTGTGTCATTTTCATGTGTATGTGTCATTATACTTTGTTGTCATTCATTGCCCTCCTCCACTGCCCCCTCCCATACTCTCTGCCCCTTTCTGGTGGGTTATCTTCCCTTCCATGTCTTTCCCTAAAATTGACAGCCTCCTTTTATTTGATTTTTGTTGTTACATACATACATATGTGTATGTGACCACTTCGTATTGAATAACTAATTCAGGAGCCCATCCCTGGGAGATGCTAATTCTCCCTGTCTCAGCAGTCATTCGTTGCCTATAGTTCTTTGTCTAGGGCTGGGACTCCATAACCCTCCTCCCTTGCATTCCGCATTAGTGTGATCACTCTTGATATTGCCATTGCTCTAGTCTTCTTTATCCAGACAGTTCTAGGAGAGGTCTTCACAGCAGTCTTACCAGTATTCTTGCTCTAACAATCTTTCCAGCTCTTCTTTCACCATCTTCCCTGAGCCATAGATGCTGGAGCTGTGATATAGATGTATCACCCATTGGCTCCCCATGGTCATTAATCCCTGCATTGTTTCCAGTTGTGACTTTCTGTGATGGTCTCCATTTGCTGTAGAGGGGTTTCTTAGATGAGGACGGGTTGTTGCATCTATTTAAGAGTTTAAGGATAAAATTTAGAATGCAGGAAGAAATTATGCTGGTTTAGCAAAGTGGTGGTAGTGAATTCTTTTTGTAGGTCTATGACCTCACTAGACCCAGGAAGTTGGTTAGGTTTCCAGTACCAGGCATGATTTCCCTACTGCGGAAAAAGTCCAAAGTTGAACCAGACAGCTGTTGGTTACCAGCAGCATGTGAGTGCCACTATTGCAGCTTTACATCTGTCTTGCCATGCTAGTCATTGTTGTGCTTCATAGGCATCAAGCTGGGTAGGACTATTAGTTGCTTCCCCCCTTGGCAGCTTGAATAGTATTTTCTGCTACCATGGAAGCTAGGCTGCAGGAAGGAGGCTTTCAGGCTAGATCCAGCTTGAACCATCCAAGTCCTATGTCCTGACTGCATGGTATCTTCAGCAATGGGAGGTGACCTTCAACCTCTGAGGGGCAAGCAAGGAAATGTATAGTTTGGGGAGTCACTTGGATTACCCCAAACCACCGTTTGAAAGGAGGCTTCTCATGCCTGGTACTGGGGTTTTGGTTAGTCTATTTTTTTTAATATGAAAATTTATTACTGTGTTTCCATAGTCAAAATTTCTGATCATAGTTTCCTTCTTGCCTTTGTTCAGGGCCAAAAGAGACACACTGGTTACTTTAACAGCCTTAAGACAGACTTCAGGGAAGTGATCGACAGCATGACCTACCTTCTCAACCAAATCCAGCAATTTCATCTTCATCGTTTTCCTCAGTGGAGTTCAAGCAGTCATCATTGGGCACAAACGCTGTCATTTTCTTGCTGTTCTTGATGAGCTGCACCCTGACACACTTCCTGATAGTAGAATCTGACTGTTTGGCTTTAACCCCTATTTTTTTTTCTAGCACAATTCCCTTTGTTTGAGAGGAATTGGTCCTCAGGACTGTGCCCAAATAGGTTTGCTTGTATTGTTTGCCATGCCACTTCTGGTCCTGTCAGTGACTGAAAAGCTTCCTGGCAGTGTGAAGACTCCAACAGTTGCAGGTGCATGAGACAGAAACAGAGAGCAAGGAGGAGAGAACTAGTTTCTGGTTCTAGTGGAGAGCATCGTCAGCCCTAGTGTGTATGTGTGTGCATGTGTGCTGTCTATAATTATAATTTTAGGTAAATATAAGATGGTACTCAGAAGTTTCTCTGTCCCACCCCATCCTGCAGTCGCTTCTAAATAATCACTCAGAGACTTAATATTAATTCCAGGATGTTTGGCCTATTGCTCAGGCTTACTGCTAACCAGCTCCTACTTTTAAGTTACCCCAATCTATGCACTGCCACGTAGTTAATGGCCTTACCTGTGGCCTAGTATATCTTATTGCTCCGGAAGCTTACTGATTTCTCCCCCAACTCTGCCCCCCCTCATCTGAGTTCTCAGTTTGATTGTTCCGCCTAATCTTATTTTGCCTGGTGATTGGTCAGACGGCTTTTATTATTAACCAGTGAGAGGAAAACATATTCACACTTATTTAATAATCATCCCACAGCATAAGATAATATGATTCCTTGAGGCTTTGATGTCATTTCTTCTCTCTCCTTCTCCTGTATGAGCTCCCTTCCCATCCTCGTTTCCCACCTCAGATCATCTGTATCATGATATTGCCAGCCCCTGCCTCCCTCCCCACCTGCTTCATATATGGTCCCTTTGGAATTTCCTGATTTCTGTTGTTGTTTTTTACTCATATCTGAAGCTTTGAAGCTAGGAACTAACTACAGATGAGAGCGAACACATGCATATATAGTTTTTTATGACTTCTTTTTATTTATTTATTTATTTGTTTGTTTGTTTGTTAGTTAAAGATTTCTGCCTCCTCCCCGCCACCGCCTCCCATTTCCCTCCCCCTCCCCCAATCCTTCTCTCTCATCAGCCCGAAGAGCAGTCAGGGTTCCCTGCCCTGTGGCAAGTCCAAGGACCTCCCACCTCCTTCCAGGTCTAGTAAGGTGAGCATCCAAACAGCCAAGGCTCCCACAAAGCTAGTACATGCAGTAGGATCGAAACCCAGTGCCATTGTTCTTGAGTTCTCAGTAGTCCTCATTGTTCACTATGTTCAGCGAGTCCGGTTTTATCCCAATGCAATATATAGTTTTAAATCTAGTGTTTGTATATGAGAGAAACCATGCTGTCCTCTATTTGTCTATGTCTGGATTATTTCTCTTAGTATAAAGATTTCCAGTTGCATCTACTTTTTGAAAATGTCACAATTTCTTTTTCCTTTATGGATCCCAAATATTCCATTGTGTATATGTACCTCATTTTCTTTAAAAATCATTTGTTTTTAGCTGGGTGGTGGTGGTGCACACCTTTAATCTCAGCTGAATCACTGTGAGTTTAAGGACAGTCTGGTCTACAGAGCAAGTTCCAGGACACCCAGAGCTACACAGTGAAACTCTGTCTTAGAAAACGAAAAGAAATGACTTATTTCATGTGTATAGGCGCTTTGTCAGCGTGTATGTCTGTGCACCGAGCACATGCTTGACAGAAGGACAGAAGAGGGTGTTGGATTTTCTGGGACTGGAGTTACAGTGGGTTGTGAGGCAGAAGAGCAGCAGCAAGGACGCTGAATCTCTGAGTCATTTCTTTAGCCCTATACCTCATTTTCTGTATCCATTCATCTGTTGATAGACTTCTAGGCTGGTTCCATTACCTAGCTATTGTGAATGGTACAGCTATCAACATGGTTGTACAAATATCGCTGTGGTGTGCTGACTTAGAGTCCTTTGGGCATATTCCCCTGTGGTAGTTCTATTGTCAGTTTATTGAGGAAGCACAATAGTGATTTCCACAGCCGCTGTACAAGTTCACACAGCAAAGCAGTACATAAGGGTTCCTCTTTCCTCTTATCTTTGTCGGTATTTGTTGCTGTTTTATTGGCGATAGCCATTGTGACTGAAGTGAGATGGAATAGCCAAGCAGTTTTAAATCACATTTTGTTGATGGCTAAGAATGTCTAACATGTGTCCAAACACTTTTCTGCCATTTGTATTTAAAAAATTTTCCATATTTCAGTCATATTCTTTCCTTTCTCCCAACTCTTCCCAGACCCCCCCATCTTCTTAGTCACCCAACATCACTCATTTTCTCTCTCTCTCAAAAACAAGAAATACAACAACAAAAAAGTGAAAGTCAAAACAGACAAATGGGAAAAAAAAAGAAAAGCAGTAAGAAAAAAAAGTACTAAAAGCAAAAGCTTACAAAAAACATGGAGTCTGTTTTGTGTTGGTCAACTGCTCAAGGACATGGGGCCTGCACTGGAGTATGGTTGGCTAAACCTGGTGAATGCTGCACTGGAGAAAGCTGATTTTTCCCTTTCCCAGAAGGCACCAATTGCAAATAGCTTCTCAGTATAGGGGTGGAACTTTGTGTCCGCTTCTCAGTGCTTGAGAAAAAAAATGTTTGTTTGGTTTGATCTTATGTGTCATGCCACAGTCTCTGTGAGTTCATTTGTGTGTAAATCCTGTTGTGTCTGGAAGGCACTGTTGTGTTTAGAAGGCAATTTCCTCAGTCACTCACCACCTCTGACTCTTACAATGTCTCTGCTTCATCTTCTGCATAGGCATTCCATTTATGGCTCTGCTCCAAAGCCTTTCATTCTCTGCACATTGTCTAGTTGTGGGGCTCTATGTTAATTACCACCCACTTTAAGAAGAAGCTTCTTCGATGAAGGTTGAATTATGAATTAATCTATGGGCATAACAATATGTCACTAGGAGCCATTTTATTGCTATGTTCCTTTAGCTGAAAATTAAGAGGTTTCCCCCTAGGTCCACGGCTTATCTAGTCTCAGGTTCTTGGCCTCTTTAGCAGCACCTCATGGAATGGGTCTAAAATCCAATAAAAATGTTCATGGTTACTTTCATAATGTTTATGCAAAACTCTCACACTAGTATGTATTTCAGGCAGGTCTGTGTTGTATGTAGGTCATAGGATTTGTAGCGTAGACATATTGATGACTACTCTTTCCTTCTAGTAGCATGGAAACTACCTTTTGAGCACCAGGAGTGCGAGTCAGTAGGGGCGAACTTCCAGTGGGGTGTCAGCTCAGTTTCCCCATGCTCAATGATTAAGTAAGTTCTCTCTTCTGCAATAGGGCCTTACCATCAGGCTATGGAGAGTAGCCAATAAAAGCTATTGATTTTTGTGTTGATTTTGAGTCCTGCGACTTTGCTGAAAATATCTGTCAGATGTGTTTCTTGACAGAGAATTAAGGTCTTTTGATTTTAAAATCATGTCATCTGCAAATAGGGATTATTTGACTTCTTTCTTTTCTGTATCCCGTCACACTTCATTCTCCTGTCTTATTGCAATTGCTAAGACATTAACTATAGAATAAAGTGGAGAGAATACGCACCCTTATCTCATTACTGATTTCAGAAGAAATGCTCTCAGTCCCCCCCCCCCTCATTTAATACAGTTTTGGATATAGGCTTGTTATGTATAGCTATTTTTTGTTGTTGTGATATATTACTTGTGTTCCTAGTTTTTCCCAGGGCTTTAACATGAAGGGTTGTGGAAATTTGTTAAAAAGTCTTTTGTGAAGCCGGGCGGTGGTGGTGCACGCCTTTAATCCTAGCACTTGGGAGGCAGAGGCAGGTGGATCTCTGTGAGTTCGAGACCAGCCTGGTCTACAAGAGCTAGTTCCAGGACAGGCTCCAAAACCACAGAGAAACCCTGTCTCAAAAAACCAGAACCAAAACAAAAGTCTTTTGTGTATCGATTGAGATGATCACGTGATTTCTGTCCTTCAGTCTATTTATGTGCAGAATTACACTTATTGATTTGTTCATATTGAACTAACCTTTTATCCATAAAATGATGCTAACTTGGTCATGGTATGTGGTTTTCTTTTTTTTAACCTTTTTTATTGATTTTATTGAGCTGTACATTTTTCTCTGCTTGCCTCCCTTCCTCTTCCCTCCCCTTCCACCCTCTCCCAAGGTTCCCATGGTCCCATTACTCAGGAGATCTTGTCTTTTTCTACTTACCATGGAGATTAGATTCATGTATGTCTCTCTTAGGGTCCTCATTGTTGTCTAGGTTCTCTAGGATTGTGAATTGTAGGCTGGTTTTCTTTGCTTTATGTCTAAAAGCCACTTATGAGTGAGTACATATAATAATTGTCATTCTGTGTCTGGGTAACTTCACTCAATATGATGTTTTCTAGATCCACCCATTTGCCTCCAAATTTCAAGATGTTGTTATTTTTTTCTGCTGTGTAGTACTCCACTGTGTAAATGTATCACATTTTCCTTATCCATTCTTCAGTCGAGGGACATTTAGGTTGTTTCCAGGTTCTGGTCATTACAAACATTACAAACATTACAAACATTACAAACAATGCTGCTATGAACATAGTTGAGCACATGTCCTTGTGGTACGATTGAGCATATATATATATCCCCAAAAGTGGTATTACTGTGTCTTGAGGAAGGCTATTTACTCATTTTCTGAGGAATCACCACACTGACATCCAAAGGGGCTGTACCAGCTTGCACTCCCACCAGCAATGCAGAAGTGTTCCCTTTACCCCACAACCTCTCCAGTGTAAGTTGTCATTAGTGTTTTTGATCTTGGCCATTCTTACAGGTGTAAGATGGAATCTCAGCATTGTTCTGATTTGCATTTCTCTGATGACTAAGGATGTTGAGCATTCCTTTAAGTGTCTTTCAGCCATTTTAGATTCCTCTGTTGAGAGTTCTCTGTTTAGGTCTATACTCCACTATTTATGGGATTATTTGTTCTTTTGATAACCAATTTCTTGAGTTCTTTGTATATTTTCGAGATCATCCCTCTGCCTGATGGAAGTTTTGATTCTCTTGATCTTGATCTTGTGAAGGTGATCACAGCGGTATGAGTCTGTATGTGGAATAGCCATGTCATGTCCAGTATTTCATAACACCCCTCTCCATTTTCCATCAGTTTTTAGTCAGAGTTCTTTAGAGGAACAGAACAAAGATGATGAATACAAACATACACACATGTATTCACGTATCAGAGTTGATTGAGCTTTAAAATAATAACAGCACAGTCATACATGAGATGCCGAGAGCCTAGCACTCAGTCCTTGAGGTAGGACGCCCCAATAGCTGGAGTAGTCCCAGAAAGCTGTCTCTCACGGGGTAACAATCTAACATAGTCACTCAGTCCACAAGGTTGGGCTCCTTAGGAGTCCTAACCTGGTACCTGTACCTCAGGAAGTTCCTGGAGAGTCCCTGGTTCCTATTCCATGATGTAAGCTTGGAAACACTGGTTCACCTGCCACTGAAGAAATCAGCAGCGGCGGCAACAATGGGGCGAATGAACTCAGAGGCATGTGAGAAGCCAAAACAAGCAAAACGTGAGACTAAACTTCCTTCTGAAATACCTTTTTCTTTTCAATCTGTGCTGCTCCAGATGGTGCTACCCACAGTCGGGCAAATACTCAACGTACCCAGCCCACCCCCATTTGATCTCTCCACTTTTATTTAATTTTTATTGTATAGGTCTCTGATGGGAGTAGGCTTATGTGTGGAGGTTACAGAAAGACTCAAATCTCTCCTTCCACCAACTGGATTCTAGGGATGAAACTCAGGTCATCAGGCTTGGCAGTAACCCTTACCCACTGAGCCATCTTGCTGACCCTCAATTTGATCTTTGTTTATTATTATAATTATGATTTTTTGAGACAGGGATATATATATGTGTAGCGGCGTAAACGAATGCAGACAGAGTGTAAAAATATATATATAGCTTTAATGTAGAAATAGACTTACAGAACCACCGTTCCCGCGGAGACCAGGAAAGCAGAAGCTAGAGCTCGGAGCTTGCTCGCCAAATTTATAGGCAGACATTAGCCCGAGGCGAACACGCCCCTTAAGGGGCGGGACTTATCCCTACATCTCCCCTTTTTGTCTAAATAAGACAGAACTAAACCAAATACAACTACATACAATAACAACAAATAATAAATACAACAAACAATATTGAGAACAAAAGCTTTGCTAAACATTCTATCTCAAGAAGTCCAAATAATGTAAAGAGTAACTACAATTATATAATCTTCAACTCAGTCAAAGATCTGAGAAGGGAATAAACACTACTCAACAAACGAGATATATCCAAAATGTGCAACAATTGACAGAGACAACTGACTACCTGGGCAATCACCCAAAGTCTCGCTTGCAACGTTGAGTCAACCAATTTTGGCTAAGGCCTAACATAACTGACATACCATTATTAAAGGCAAGGAACTTTTCAAAACTATCTTACCCTGTCTTGGCAGGATATGACAGTCCTGTTTTATCCATTGATGCACGCTCTGTATCTCTGTCAGTGGTTGAGGTATGGGCATTTCTTTGCCCAAAGGCCAGTTCTGCCAAATAGAAAGGCTCCAGGTGGAGTGTTTTTGGTGCTCAACATTTTCTCGGGAATAGAGCGGTGTTGCCAGGAGCAATTGTGTCTCACTATCACGAAACTCTGAGTTAGATTAAAGGCCATTTTCTACAGCTCTTTGAAGAGGTTGAAGATTATCTATCTATACTGACTATAATCTCTATATATCTAAAGAACCTGATTAGTCTAATTATAAATGACAAACTTAGATGACAATTAGTCTGTATAATTCTCAATATCTATCTAACTTAAAGCATAAGACAATAAACGACTGTGAAACAAATGAGGACAATGACCTCCAAATATAAACAATTTACAAATATACATTGCAGTAGGTAAAAATATATCAATACACAAATATTATATAAGTATCTTAATCAGAGATAGAAATGTACACTGCAATATGGTAAATATATACAATATATATATCAATACAATATATGTCAATACATAAAAATGTTTTAAACAGAGGTAGAAACATGCATGCGTACAATAGTCAATCTATACCAATATATTTGTCTATTATCCCATCATCCCTCTTTTTTTTTTCAAAATGATCCCTGAGCTTATAAAATTCCTCCCCCAACCCTCAATCATATACTAATTATAATCAACCCCTAAATGATGTCCCTAAACCCAAGGGCAAACTTTACTGGGAGAGGGGACATCGTTCTCTAGAATTACTTCCAGCTGTCATAGGGGCGACGTTCTTTCTGGGGGATCCTGTGAAAGTAAAATGATGGTGAAATTTCAAGATAATGTCTTTTAAAATTGCAAATAGTCTCTGAGTATTTTCGTGCAGGTCTGGCCAAAATGTTGTATAAGATGTGCACCATTTCAGCTAACCAAGTTGGAACTGTCTTGTGCAGCTGGTACCCAAAGCAGGTCTTGTAGTAGCGCTATCAGTATCATGACGTCATATCAACCAGGTGGAGTTGTTGTTATGGGGCCCCATCTTCTTCCTGGAAACTTCAAATGTCACTTCAGGAAAAACTCATTGTTCATTATGAAAAACTTAAACATTAATCATATAGACATATATAGACATATATATATATATATTCAATGAAAGACATGATAGATATATTCAATGAAAAGTATGATAGATATGAAGAAAAGCAAAGATGTTTTCTAAACTCATATTTCTTTCTGTCCCATATCATGGCTCTTGACATGAGACAGAAACTCCAGAAACTCTGGGTTTTTCTCTTACTAACAGGCTTGGAATTGGAGAGGGACTGAGCCAGAGTCCAACTTCAAAACCAGCTTTATAAATTTAGAAATATGGTTTAATATTACTTACACAACCCATTCAGTTGTCTTGATATTTCCTATTGGGCAGGTATTTTTCCATCTGTCAGTATCCAAACATCCAGGGTCCCTTGAATTTCTCAAAGATGAGTGTTTTCCTGTGGAGATAAGAACAGAACCCTGCCCCCATTCTATATGTTTTTCTTACCACCTGTATGAATATCATCGTTGTGGATGAGTTGTCATTTCTCCTTTCCAAGAGGTTTCTCCTCTTCAAATCGAAACTTTATTAATTTTGATGGTATCCACAATTTTTCTTCTCCTGTGGAAACAAGAGCAAAACCCCTTCCCCAACGTAGCACATCTCCTGGCTTCCACTGAGAGGTCAGCACATCTTTGAAATAAATCGGTTGATTTAGTTCAGCAGACTTTTCCATTATCCAATGTCTTTCTGCTGCTGTCGTTCCTTTCTCATTAGCGTTAAGAAAATTCAAGGTTAATAAAGCATTATGTAATCTATTTCTGGGGGTATTTTCAGTCCCTTTCTGTTTGTTCAGCATATCCTTTATAGTACGATTTGATCTTTCTATAACTGCCTGACCTGTAGGATTATTTGGTATACCTGTAATGTGTTTTATATTATAATAATCAAAAAAGCGTTTCATTTTCTTAGATACATATGCTGGACCATTATCTGTCTTTATTTGCGCAGGTATACCCATGATGGCCATAACTTCCAATAAATGTGTGATTACTGAATCAGCCTTTTCTGAGCTCAGGGCAGTAGCCCATTGAAAACCTGAATACGTGTCTATGGTATGGTGTACATATTTTAATTTGCCAAATTCTGCAAAGTGGAACACATCCATCTGCCAGATTTCATTCCTTTGGGTGCCCTTTGGATTAGCCCCTGCAGGCAGTGGCGTTTGGTTATAGAAAGAACAAGTAGGGCATTTATTTACAATCTCCTTAGCTTGTTGCCATGTAATTGAAAACTCTTTCTTCAAACCTTTGCTATTAACATGATGTTTTTTATGAAATTCAGAGGCTTGTAGCACACTACCAATCAATAATTGATCAATTTCTGCATTACCTTGTGCTAGAGGACCTGGCAGACCCATATGGGATCGGATGTGTGTTATGTACATAGGGCAAAGCCTGTTCCTGATCAAATCTTGAACCTGGAGGAACAATGAGGTTAGTTCAGTATCATCAGGTATAAATTCAGCAGTTTCAATATGTAAAATAACTCTTTCTGCGTATTGTGAATCTGTAACTATATTAATAGGTTCTTTAAAATCCCTTAGCACCATAAGAATGGCATATAATTCCGCCTTCTGGACAGAAGTATATGGACTTTGTTCCACCTTATCCAAGTCTTCTGATTTGTAACCTGCCTTCCCTGATTTATTGGCATCAGTATAGAATGTACGGGCTCCAGTTATTGGAGCATCACGGACGATTCGAGGAAGAATCCAAGAAGTTCTCTTTATGAAGTTAAGCCGCTTGCTTTTTGGATAGTTGTTATTAATGTCTCCCAAAAAATTAGCACAAGCTCTTTGCCATGGTTCATTATCTTCCCATAATTTCTTTAGTTCATCAGCAGTGAAAGGCACTATAATTTCTGCTGAGTCTATGCCTGTTAGTTGACGAAGTCTCAGCTTGCCTTTTATAATTAACTCAGAGACTTTTTCCACATAAGTTTTCAGTTTCTTACTTGGTTTATGTGGTAAAAAGATCCATTCCAAAATAATATCATCTCTCTGCATTAAAATTCCTGTAGGAGAAATTTTTGATGGTAGTATGACGAGAATACAATCGAGCTCTGGATTCACCCTGTCCACATGTGCCTGTTGTAATTTTTCCTCAATCATTGTCAGTTCCTTTTCTGCTTCAGCTGTTAATTCTCTGGGACTGTTTAAATCCTTATCACCATCCAAGGTTTTGTTCAAATGAATTATTAGATCAGGTGTTATTCCAATAGCTGGTCGTAGACTGGAAATGTCTCCTAACAGTCTTTGAAAGTCATTAAGAGTCCGTAGGCGATCTCTCCTAATTTGTGCTTTTTGTGTCTTAATTTTTTGCAAACCTATTTTATAACCTAAATAATTAACAGAATCTCCCTTCTGAATCTTTTCAGGAGCTATTTGCAATCCCCATTTAGGTAAAAGTATCTTTATTTCTTCAAACAGTCTGTTCAAGGTATCCATGTTTGAATCGGATAACAAGATGTCGTCCATGTAATGGTATACTATAGATTTGGGAAATTTCTTGCGTATTATTTGCAATGGTTGGTTCACAAAATATTGGCACAGGGAGGGGCTATTTAACATACCCTGGGGGAGAACGGTCCAGTGGTACCTCCTCGAAGGTTGAGAATTGTTATAAGTAGGCACTGTGAAGGCAAATTTTTCTCTATCTTCTTTTTGCAAAGGTATAGTGAAAAAACAATCCTTTAAATCAATAACTATGAGAGTCCATCCTTTTGGTAATAAAGAGGGCAAAGGAATTCCAGATTGCAGAGGGCCCATAGGTGGAATAACCTTGTTGATGGCCCTGAGATCTGTCACCATTCTCCATTTACCTGATTTTTTCTTAACCACAAATACAGGAGAATTCCAAGGACTGGTAGATTCTTCTATATGTCCAGCATCTAATTGTTCTTGTACCAACTGTTCTAAAGCCTGTAACTTTTCCTCAGCTAAAGGCCATTGCTTTGTCCATATTGGTTTCTCAGTCAACCATTTTAGAAGCAAGGCTGTTGGTATCTCTGAAGGAACATCAATTGCTTGTTCTTGTACAGCCCGAATGGCCAGTTTTCTCCGTTTGTAATATCTTTTAATATTATTCTCAGAAATATAGGCTCTAGATTTTGCAGGAATGTTAATTTCGGTATTCCATTGTTGTAATAGGTCACGACCCCATAAATTCATTGCGATATTGGCTACATATGGCTTTAATTTTCCTATTTGTCCCTCTGGCCCTATACATTCAACCCATCTCGTGCTCTGCCTTACTCGAGATAGGGTTCCAATTCCCAGGAGCTGAACATTTACATTCTGAAGAGGCCAATACGGATGCCAAGATTCTGGGGTAATGATACTTACATCAGCACCTGTGTCCAGCAGGCCAGTAATAAAAATGCCATTTACACACACTCTCAGTTTCGGTCTTTGATCATTTATAGAAGTTTGCCAAAACACACGTAACTTATCTTTCTGATCATTATTGCTTGTAACAGTAGGCATGGGGCTTCCTAATTGTCCTGATGAGGCACGTTCTCTGCAGAAACTGGATATGACTGAACCATGTTTGCCATGGGGGCCTGTGAGGCCCCCCTCTCACGTTTCCCGGCTGTATCAGGTTGCCTTGTCTATCTCTAGACCTGCATTCATTCGTCCAATGTCTGCCCTTTCCACATCTTCTACATAAACCTGAAGGCTGAGTCCTCCTATTTCTGTTATTTCTAGAAGATGCATTATTATTATTATTTCTGAAAGATGCATTATTATTATTATTATTATTATTATTATTATTTCTGAAAATCCGTTGTCTACAATTCCTTTTAATATGACCCATTTTTCCACAATTAAAACATTTGGTATTCTGGTGTCTCCTTTTACCATTGGAAATTGCTTCTTCTACCCATGCTTCAGTGCCATAATCAAATGTATCAACATTGAGTGTATGCAAGACGCATTCTTCCAAAGGCGCTGATCTGAGCTTTAAAGGGCCCAAAATCCTTTTGCATTCCACATTTGCATTTTCATAAGCCAAAGACTCAATCATTATACGTCTTGCTTCTGGGTCAGATATCCCTATTTGTACAGCCTTAGTTAATCTTTGTAAAAAGTCACTAAAGGGTTCTCTCTGACCCTGTTTAACTCTGACAAATGATTCCATTCTCTGTCCTGGGTCTTGTACCCTCTCCCAAGCCCTTAAGGCTGCTGTAGTACACATGGAGAGTGTGTTTTCATCCAAATTAGCTTGTTCCTGAGGATCGGAAAAGGGCCCTTCACCTAGAATTTGATCTAGGGAAATGTCAATTCCCTTCGCTTTTTCCTGCTGTTCTAAGAGTCTAGCCTCTTGCCTGAATAAGCATTTCCATTTCAATTGCGGTCCACTCTCGAGTACCGCAGAGCTCAGCTGGTGCCAGTCCGAGGGGTTTGCTCTGCTTGTCGTGGCCCAAGATTTTAGCATCTCTTTAACAAAAGAGGCTTGCATCCCAAAAGTCATGACAGCCTGTTTTATTTCCTTGAGATCATTCATACGCACAGGCTCCCATGTATCCTCCTTGATGACCCTAGGGTTTTTGGAACCAATCACCTTCTCTGTTGTTATTACTGGAAAGGCAGGTAGAGCTGTAGGTAGAGCTTTGTGAAAATTGTCCTGGAGAGACTTACCCACAGATGTAGTTAAAATTTGCCTTTCTACCCTTTGCTCTTCCTCATCAGAATTTAGAAATTCCTCAATCTTTTCAATTCTATTCACCATTGCCTTCTGCAATGTCTGAATCTCCTGTCCAGAATTATGTTCCAAAGCCTTCATTGAGGATTCTAAAGTATGAAGTTTGTCCATTAGAGATAACATCTCATCTTTGGACATAATTTTTATGGCATAAACCGTGCCTTCTTGTATTGACAATCTTTCCGTCAATCTGTCATAAGCTTTAGACAAAATCCGATTGTCACATTCAGCAGTTTTGATTCTCTCAGTTAATGTTTCATTTCCTACAGAAAGGGACTCAATCTTATGGTCCATATCAGCTGTTCCCTCTTCCATAATAATGAATTTCTCCTTAACATCAGCCTGAAGAACTTCAACCTGATTCTTGAGAAGATTGTTATCAGCCTGGAGAACTTCAAACTGATTCTCGAAAAGATTGTTATCAGTCTGGAGAACTTCAACCTGATTCTTGAGAAGATTGTTATCAGCCTGGAGAACTTCAAACTGATTCTTGAGAAGATTGTTGTCATTCTCAATTGTTTTTAAGCGTTCAATCTCTACCTTAAGAATCCTGGATTCGTCTCGTAAAGACTTTATCATATTTCTATTATCAAACCATTTGGTGCCAATGAAAACTACGAATCCCAGAAGGATCCATATATGTGGGGTGATAGACACCTCTTGTAAAATCTCCCACATGGTACAATTAAAAAAAATCATTAAATTCTTGAACAGTAATGTGTTCAGACATTTTATTTATAAAAGAAAATTTTTTTACCTGCAATGATCGGTTCCTGCCAGTGGTGGTCTCTGTGTTTTTGGAGCCTGTCCTAGAACTAGCTCTTGTAGACCAGGCTGGCCTTGAACTCACAGAGATCCGCCTGTCTCTGCCTCCCAAGTGCTGGGATTGAAGGCGTGCACTACCAAGGCCTGGCAGGCCTCAAACTCACAGAGATCTGCCTGCCTCTGCTTCCCAAGTGCTGGGATTAAAGGCGTGCTCTACCACTGCCTTGCTGGCCTCAAACTTGTGATCCTCCTGCCTCTGCCTCCTTCAGCAAATCCTACCAGCGTGGGCCACCACAACCGGCCAAGTCACTTTGTAACAGACCAAATCTGACGCTGTGGCAGCTTTTGTTGCAAAACCGCAAGTACTTGAGCTTCTGCTAATTCAGGCAGTGGGGTTCCGCTGCAAAACTTAGCCAAGGCAGGCAGAATGGGCCTTTGTCGCCGAGTGTGTCTCGGACTCGGCACTGGGGCCGGAGTCACGAACTGAAAAACAGCACCCGGGAGGGTGCTGTGTTAGCTAGAGAGCTACCTGCTTGAGTCGGGGGCAAAATAGCCCGACGTTGGACGCCAAAATGTAGCGGCGTAAACGAATGCAGACAGAGTGTAAAAATATATATATAGCTTTAATGTAGAAATAGACTTACAGAACCACCGTTCCTGCGGAGACCAGGAAAGCAGAAGCTAGAGCTTGGAGCTTGCTTGCCAAATTTATAGGCAGACATTAGCCCGAGGCGAACACGCCCCTTAAGGGGCGGGACTTATCCCTACATATATGTATATATATATATACATATATATATATATATAGCCCAGGTGACCTTTGACATGCTATACACCTGAGGATGACCTTGAGCTCCCCACCTCCACCTTCCAATGGCTGGAATTCTGGAATTCTAGGTATGTACAAACTTGTCCAGCCTCCTTTTTTAAAAGTAAATTTCTCTCTCTCTCTCTCTCTCTCTCTCTCTCTCTCTCTCTCTCTCTCCCCCCCCCCCTCTCTCTGTGTGTGTGATATGTGTACAGAAACTCACATATGCTTGATATGGTTGGTACCAGCTTAATTTTTCCAGGTATATGAGTCACTTATGGCTCTTTCAGCAGTAGGTTCTTACCATCAAGCTATGGAGGTAATCAAGAGCAATGGCAATAACCTATAATGTAGTGGGGGGAAATCTATGAGGCTGCACTAGGCAACAACACCAAAAGCAGTAATGCTTACTTGGCACTAGGTTTGTTATTTGATGACTTATGGTGTCTGCTAGAGGCATTGTCTCCCCCTTACAGGGTAAAAATATGTATATTTTAGGAAGCTTCTTACAGTAGTAGTTTAGTAGTTTTTCATATGGCTTTTTTCAAAAGTGTTTTTTTTGAATTGCTAATCTTTCATTATTGTCCCGCCCATCTACCAGTCTTACTACCTGCACCCTCCCTTCATCCCTTGAAATTCTCGGCATGGTTCACTGTTAGCTTCCTGCCTTCTATGGGCACTCTTATTTAAACACAGATACCTAAAGATTCAAAGTTAGCATCCACAGATGAGAGAGAACACACAGTGTATGTCTTTCTGGCAGATAATGTCTTTCTGGCATTGTTAGTGTCATTCTTTGCACGAACATCTTCTTATTAGTTAACGCTCTCTGCCTGTTAGAAAAGCCCCATCCACCTGCTACATATGACTTCTCATAGCATACTGAAGGAGCAGTCACTGAGTGTAAGCAATTTAGTCAGATTATTCCCACATCGACTCAAGAAACATACTGCTGACACCTGGCTGTCCTGAATGAACAAAGGGGTACAAGGACACTGTCATTTTATTTATATGCTTCAGTTGGACATAAATATAGTGATATATTATCACCCCCGTCTTTATCCTCCGTTCAACATTTCCTTCATGTGGCTCTCTCTGGTTTTATTTTGGAAGAGCATGTATTTTTGCTTATCAAACTGTGCTTTGGGGAGGGTTTATTTCATTTCCAGCACAAGAGATTGATGTGATTCAAAGTTTTCAACTGTAATCTTCCCCCCACTTCTTTGTCTCCTCATCCCATTTAAGAGGTAGTCTTAGTAGTCCAGATGTGTGCTCGAATCTACTATGTCACCTAGGCTAGTTCTGAACTCCCCGTCTCTCACCTTTGCTTCATGAAGGCAGGGATGACAAGTTTGCACTGTCATAATTGGCCAAGTATTTATTTCTCCCCAGACCGATTCCTGAGTAGGCATGTGATCGAGTTAGACTTTAGCCAATAAAGCCAAGGAGACAGTAGGTGACACTGTTAGAAGGGAGGCATAGAAGAGTTCAGCCTGAAAGCATATATGGTGGAAATAATTGGGAAAGATTGCAGAGTTTGAAATGAAGCGAACATGGTAGCAAGCAGGTGCAGCGTTGCATGCCTGTATTCCCAGAACAAGGAAATAGAAGCAGGAAGTTACAAGTTCAAAGTTATTCCCAGCTACCTTGAAATCAAGGCCAATGTGAGCCACAGAAAGAAGACCCTATCTCAGAAGGTCCAGTTATTCAGGGAACAGGAGACAGTTAAAAGCACTTGCTGCTCTTGCAGAGAACCAGAGTTTGGTTCCCAGAACCTATGCTGGGTGGATTACAACTGCTTCTAACTCCAGCTCGGATGGATCCTTTCTGGTCTACTTGGTCACCTGCATGAATGTGAATTTACACTCTCTCTCTCTCTCTCTCTCTCTCTCTCTCTCTCACGCACACACACACACACACACACACACACACACACACACAAGCATGCACATACACAGAAATAAAAATAAAATAAATATACAAATACGCTGATCAGTGGTGTTGAATGTCTTTAATCTCAGCACTCAGGAGGCAAAGGTAGGCGGATCTCTGTGAGTTTGGGTCAGCCTGGTCTACAGTGCAAGTTCCAGGACAGCCAGGGCTACACAAAGAAATCTTGTCTTGAAAATAAAAAAAAAGAAAGAAAATCTAAATAAACAACTAGGCGCACACAGAAACAGAAACAGACAGTTGTGATGATAGAACTTGGCATCTGAATTACGCTAGCTTTGCTATAGTTTGAGGTAATTGCAATTCTCTTTTTCTTTCTGTGGCCGGTTTGACTCACCTAGCAAAGCCCTGCAATGCTGCTTGCACAGCTGCAGTTCCCCAAGTCATTTTTCCCTGAAGGAGAAATGATTCTTGTAATGTGGGTACTTAGAGATCAACAAAAGAAAACCCTGAGCTTGTACTCACGTGGCTCGTTGCACAGGCCATGGGTAAATGTACCACAGATGTAATATGAAATATCTATTCACACAAACACCAGGGGAAGGCCTCATTTATGCAGAACGCTATTATGCAGATGATGCTCATACAGTCAGTCGATAGGCAAATGATGCCAATGAGCTAGCCCATCTTTTTTTTTATAATAATTTTTTTTATTAAGAAAAGAAGAAAAAATAACATAAACAAAAAACAAGTTTCCACCTCCTCCCAGCCTCCCATTTCCCTCCCCTTCCTCCCGCCCTTCTCCCCCTCCTCCCACCCTTCTACCCCTCCCCCCACTCCTCTCCCCCTCCCTCTCCAGTCCACAGAGCAGTCCAGGTTCCCTGCCCTGTGGTAAGTCCTAGGTCCTCCCCCCTCCGTCCATATCTAGGAAGGTGAACATCCAAACTGGCTAGGCTTCCACAAAGCCAGCACATTAAGTAGGATCAAAACCCCGTGCCATTGTCCTTGGCGTCTCATTAGCCCTCATTGTTCGCCATGTTCAGAGAGTCCGGTTTTATCCCATGCTTTTTCGGTCACAGTCCAGCTGGCCTTGGTGAGCTCCCAGTAGATCAGCTCCACTGTCTCAGTGGGTGGGTGCACGCCTCGTGGTCCCGACTTCTTTGCTCATGTTCTCCCTCCTTCTGCTCCTCATTGGGACCTTGGGAGCTCAGTCCAGTGCTCCAGTGTGGGTCTCTGTCTCTGTCTCCATCCATCACCAGATGAAGGTTCTATGATGATATGCAAGATATTCGTCAGTATTGCTCTCGGATAGGGTCATTTCAGGTTCCCAATCCTCAGCTGCCCAAGGAACTAACTGGGAACCTCATCTTGGGCACTTGGGAGCCCCTCTAGGGTCAAATCTCTTGCTCACCCTAAAGTGGTTCCCTTAACTAAGAATTGTGGTTCCGTGCTCCCCTATCCACCTTTCCTTTATCCCAATTCTCCTGATTCCCCAAATCCCCCCTCCTTCCCTTCTACCTTTTCTCACCCCATCTCCCCTTACCCCCATCCCACCCCACCCCCACGATCCTAATTTTCTCCCCGGCAATTGGGTCTACTTCCCTTAGCCAAGAGGATAACTATATGTTTTTCCTTGGGTTCACCTTCTTACTTAGCTTCTTTAGGTTCACCTATTGTAGACTCCGTGGCCCTAATTTATGGCTAGAAACCAATTATGAGCGAGTACATCCCATGTTCATCTTTTTGGGTCTGGGACACCTCACTCAGGATAGTGTTTTCTATTTCCATCCATTTGCCTGCAAAATTCGAGAAGTCATTGTTTTTTACCGCAGCGTAGTACTCTAGCGTGTATATATTCCATACTTTCTTCATCCATTCTTCCATTGAAGGGCATCTAGGTTGTTTCCAGGTTCTGGCTATTACAAATAATACTGCTATGAACATAGTTGAACAAATGCTTTTGTCATATGATAGAGCATCTCTTGGGTATATTCCCAGGAGTGGTATTGCTGGGTCCAGGGGTAAGTTGATCCCGAATTTCCTGAGAAACCGAAACACTGACTTCCACAGTGGTTGCACAAGATGGCATTCCCACCAGCAATGGATGAGGGTACCCGTTCCTCCACAGCCTCTCCAGCAAAGGTTATCCTTGGTGTTTTTGACTTTAGCCATTCTGACAGGTGTAAGATGATATCTCAAAGTTGTTTTGATTTGCATTTCCCTGATTGCTAAGGAAGTTGAGCACGACTTTAAGTGTCTTTTGGCCATTTGAACTTCCTCTGCTGAGAATTCTCTGTTCAGTTCAGTGCCCCATTTTTTAATTGGGTTAATTAGCATTTTAAAGTCTAGTTTCTTGAGTTCTTTATATATTTTGGAGATCAGACCTTTGTCTGTTGTGGGGTTGGTGAAGATCTTCTCCCAATCAGTAGGTTGCCTTTGTGTCTTATTGACTATGTCCTTTGCTTTACAGAAGCTTCTCAGTTTCAGTAGGTCCCATTTATTCAATGTGCCCTTAATGTCTGTGCTTCTGGGGTTATACATAGGAAGCGATCTCCTGTGCCCAGCTCCTGTAGGGTACTTCCCACTTTCTCTTCTATCAGGTTCAGTGTGTTTGGGCTGATATTGAGGTCTTTAATCCATTTGGACTTGAGTTTTGTGCACGGTGATAGATAAGGGTCTATTTTCATTCTTCTACAAGATGACATCCAGTTGTGCCAGCACCATTTGTTGAAGATGCTTTCTTTCTTCCATTTTATACTTTTAGCTCCTTTATCGAAAATCAGGTGTTCATAGGTTTGTGGGATAAAATCCGGGTCTTCTATACGATTCCATTGGTCGACTTCTCTGTTTTTATGCCAGTACCACACTGTTTTCATTACTGTAGCTCTGTAATAGAGTTTGAAGTCAGGGATGGTAATGCCTCCAGAAGATCCTTTATTGTATAGGATTGTTTTGGCTATCCTGGGTTTTTTGTTTTTCCATATAAAGTTGATTATTGTCCTCTCCAGATCTGTGAAGAATTTTGATGGGAACTTGATGGGGATTGCATTGAATCTATAAATAGCCTTTGGTAGAATTGCCATTTTTACTATGTTGATCCTCCCAATCCAAGAGCAAGGGAGGTCCATCCATTTTTTGGTATCCTCTTCAATTTCTTTCTTCAATGCCTTAAAGTTCTTGTCAAATAGATCTTTCACTTCCTTGGTTAGATGTACCCCAAGATATTTTATGCTGTTTTTGGCTATTGTGAATGGTGAAGCTTCTCTGATTTCCCTCTCTGCTTCCATATCCTTTGTGTATAAGAGGGCGACTGATTTTTTGGAGTTGATCTTGTATCCTGCCACATTACTAAAGCTGTTTATCAGCTGTAGGAGTTCTTTGGTGGAGTTTTTGGGGTCGCTTATGTACACTATCATATCATCTGCAAATAACGAAAGTTTAACTTCTTCCTTTCCAATTCGAATCCCCTTGATTCCATTATGTTGTCTTATTGCTATTGCTAGAACTTCAAGCACTATATTGAAGAGGTATGGGAAGAGTGGACAGCCTTGTCGTGTTCCTGAGTTAAGTGGGATGGCTTTGAGTTTCTCTCCGTTTAATTTGATGTTAGCTGTCGGCTTGCTGTATATAGCTTTTATTATATTTAGGTATGACCCTTGTATCCCTAATCTCTCCAAGACTTTTAACATAAATGGATGTTGAATTTTGTCAAATGCTTTTTCAGCATCTAATGAAATGATCATATGGTTTTTTTCTTTCAGTTTATTTATATGCTGGATTACATTGATAGATTTTCGTATGTTGAACCAGCCCTGCATCTCAGGAATGAAGCCTACTTGATCATAATGGATAATTTTTCGGATGTGTTCTTGGATTCGATTTGCCAGTATTTTGTTGAGGATTGTTGCGTTGATATTCATGAGTGAGATTGGCCTGTAGTTCTCTTTCCTGGTTGAGTCTTTGAGTGGTTTTGGTATCAGAGTAATTGTGGCTTCATAAAAGGAGTTTGGTAATGACCCTTCTGTTTCTATCTTGTGGAATACATTAAGGAGTATAGGTATTAGATCTTCTTGGAAGATCTGGTAGAATTCCGCATTGAAACCATCTGGTCCTGGGCTTTTTTTGGTAGGGAGGTTTTTGATAACCTCTTCTAATTCTTCGCGACTAACAGGTCTATTTAGATTGTTCACCAGGTCCTGATTTAACTTTGGTATATGATATTTATCTAAAAAAGTATCCATTTCCTTTACATTTTCCAATTTTGTGGCATATAGGCTTTTGTAGTAAGATCTAATGATTCTCTGAATTTCCTCTGTGTCTGTGGTTATGTTCCCCTTTTCATTTCTGATCTTATTAATTTGCAAATTCTCTCTCTGCCGTTTGATTAGCTTGGATAGTGGTTTGTCAATCTTGTTGATTTTCTCCAGGAACCAGCTTTTTGTTTCATTGATTTTTTGTATTGTTTTCTGTGTTTCTATTTTGTTGATTTCAGCCCTCATTTTGATTATTTCCAGTCTTCTACTCCTCCTAGGTGAGTCTGCTTCTTTTTTTTCTAGAGCTTTCAGGTGGGCTGTTAAGTCTCCAATGTGAGCTTTCTCTGTTTTCTTTAAGTGGGCACTTAGTGCTATGAACTTTCCTCTTAGGACTGCTTTCATAGTGTCCCATAAGTTTAGGTATGTTGTTTCTTTATTTTCATTGAATTCCAGGAAGACTTTAATTTCTTTCTTTATTTCTTCCTTAATCCAGCTATGGTTCAATAGTTGACTGTTCAGTTTCCATGACTTTGTATGCTTTCTGGGGGTAGCATTATTGTTGAATTCTAACTTTAATCCATGGTGATCTGATAAGACACAGGTGGTTACTAATATTTTTTTGTAACTGTGGATGTTTGCTTTGTTACCGACTATGTGGTCGATTTTCGAGAAGGTTCCATGAGCTGCAGAGAAGAAGGTATATTCTTTCCTATTTGGATGGAATGTTCTATAGATGTCTGTTAAGTCCATTTGATTCATTACCTCCACTAATTCTCTTATTTCTCTGTTAGGTTCCTGTCTGATTGACCTGTCCATTGGTGAGAGAGGAGTGTTGAAGTCTCCTACTATTAGTGTGTGCGGTTTGATGGCTGCCTTGAATTTTAGCAATGTTTCTTTTATGTACGTGGGTGCTTTTATATTAGGGGCATAGATGTTCAGGATTGAGACTTCATCCTGATGAACTGTTCCTGTTATGAGTATAAAATGCCCCTCTCCATCTCTTCTGATTGATTTAAGTTTAAAGTCAACTTTGTTAGAGATTAGTATGGCCACACCTGCCTGTTTCTTAGGTCCATTTGCTTGATAGGCCTTTTCCCAGCCCTTTACTCTGAGTAGGTGCCTGTCTTTGTGGTTGAGGTGTGTTTCTTGTAAACAGCAGAATGTTGGATCCTGTTTTCTTATCCAATCTCTTAGCCTGTGCCTTTTTATAGGTGAGTTGAGTCCATTGACATTAAGTGATATTAATGACCAGTGGTTGTTAACTCCGGTCATTTTTTTTTAGTCGTAGAGTTTGTGTGTTTCCCTTCTTTGTTTTGTGTTGGTGAAGGGTCTCTAGATGTCTGAGTTATTGTGGTCATTGTTGGACTCCTTGGTTAGTGATTTTCCTTCAATTACTTTCTGTAAGGCTGGATTTGTGGCTGCGTATTGTTTAAATTTGTTTTTATCCTGGAAAATTTTATTTTCTCCATTTATAGTGAATGAAAGCTTGGCTGGGTATAGTAATCTGGGCTTGCACCCATGGTCTCTCAGTTTCTGCATTACATCTATCCAGGACCTTCTGGCTTTCATGGTTTCCATGGAGAAGTCAGGTGTAAGTCTGATAGGTTTACCTTTATAAGTAATTTGGCCTTTTTCCTTTGCAGCTCTTAATATTCTTTCCTTATTCTGTATGCTTTGTGTTTTGATAATTATATGGCAAGGGGATGTTTTTTTTTGATCCAGCCTATTCGGTGTTCTGTATGCTTCTTGCACCTTCATAGGAAAATCTTTCCTTAGGTTGGGAAAGTTTTCTTCTATAATTTTATTAAATAGAATTTCTGGACCATTGAGCTGCCCTTCTTCTCCTTCTTCTACTCCTATTATTCTTAGGTTTGGTCTCTTTATTGTGTCCCATATTTCCTGAATGTTTTGTGATGAGAGTTTGTTGGACTTGCTGTTTTCTTTGATCAGTGTGTTTATTTTCTCTATGGTATCTTCAGAATCCGAGAGTCTTTCTTCTATCTCTTGTATTCTGCTGGTTATGCTTGTTTCTGTAGTCTCTATTCGTTTACCTAGATTTTCCATGTCCAGACGGCCCTCTGTTTGTGTTTTCTTCTTTGCCTTCATTTCAGTTTTCAGGTCTTGAACTGTTTCCATTATCTGTTTGATTGTTTTTCCTTGGTTTTCTAGGGTATCATTCACTGATTTATTCAATTCTTCAAACTTTCTGTTATATTTCTCATCCATTTCTATAAGGGCGTTTTTTACATGCTGTTTAAGGGTGTCAATCACTTTCATGAAGTCAATCTTTTCTCCTTCCTCTTGATTAAGGGGTTCTTGTCCTCCCGTTGTGGGGTCGCTTGTTTCTGGTAGCTTCATGTTGCTTTTCAGCTTGTTGGGCGAATTCTTGCCTTGACGTCGGCCCATCTCTTCTTCCAAATGCTCCCTATGGATCTTCTTTTACCGGATTAGGTCTCCTTGCCTACCAAACGCTGTCTCTCCCCAATGTTGGCTCTCCCAATGCTGGGTCTCCTGGCGCCGAAAGATCAGGCCTCCGTGCTGGTTGGGCAGCTCGCAGACAAAGCGCCTACCCCGCTTGGTGCAGGCAGGCCACAGAAACAAAGGAACTGCTGCCCGCCCGGGAGCCCCGGGTACTCGGACCCAGCGCCCAGATAGGCTGGGCTGGGCGATGCCACGCGCCAAAAGAGGGCAGTGGGGGCGAAGTGGGGAGGGCTCTGGACGGAAGCTGGGTGGGCCAGGAAGAAAGAGGCAGCAGAGAGCCCAAGCAGGACAGGGGGCCAAGAAACCCCCGAGCTCCCCGTCCCAGGCTGGCGCCGTGGGCCAGAAACTCTCCCCAGTGCTGGGTCTCCTGGCGCCGAAAGATCAGGCCTCCATGCTGGTTGGGCAGCTCGCAGACAAAGCGCCTACCCCGCTTGGTGCAGGCAGGCCACAGAAACAAAGGAACTGCTGCCCCCTGGGAGCCCCGGGTACTCGGACTCAGCGCCCAGATAGGCTGGGCTGGGCGATGCCACGCGCCAAAAGAGGGCAGTGGGGGCGAAGTGGGGAGGGCTCTGGACGGAAGCTGGGTGGGCCAGGAAGAAAGAGGCAGCACCCGGGGAGTAGAGGCCCTGCAGAGAGCCCAAGCAGGACAGGGGGCCAAGAAACCCCCGAGCTCCCCGTCCCAGGTTGGCGCCATGGGCCAGAAACTCACCCCAATGCTGGGTCTCCTGGCGCCGAAAGATCACGCCTCCGTGCTGGTTGGGCAGCTCGCAGACAAAGCGCCTACCCCGCTTGGTGCAGGCAGGCCACAGAAACAAAGGAACTGCTGCCCGCCCGGGAGCCCTGGGTACTCGGACCCAGCGCCCAGATAGGCTGCGCTGGGCGATGCCACGCGCCAAAAGAGGGCAGTGGGGGCGAAGTGGGGAGGGCTCTGGACGGAAGCTGGGTGGGCCAGGAAGAAAGAGGCAGCAGAGAGCCCAAGCAGGACAGGGGGCCAAGAAACCCCCGAGCTCCCCGTCCCAGGCTGGCGCCGTGGGCCAGAAACTCACCCCAATGCTGGTTCTCCTGGCGCCGAAAGCTAGCCCATCTTCTTGACACATGAATGTTAACGCTGTGAGTTGTTTTACAGAGTTCTTGGCAATAGAACAATTTGAACCTTCAACATCCTGTGAAGCACAATTTTTAGCTTATTCTGGAAAATCTTAGCTAGTTCACCAGAAAGGTCATTGTGCTTTGTTTTGGGAAAGGATTCAAGGGCTCTGGGTGTTTTCCTGATGCTGTTTGTTGGTTTCCCAACAGACAAAGTATAGGAGTCTATGGAAAAACAGCATCTAACTTTCATAGAATCACTGCGTTTCTTTTTCCTTGTCATCTGGATATCATTCTTGTTCTTGTTTTCCCCAACACTTTTATAAATTCCCATTCTGATGATACAGAGTCTGATTCTATCTACACGATTTCACATACTGCTTCTGTTTATGGACAGACTTTGTGCTGCAGTTTTTCTTTTGTCATATTGATACAGTTTTATTTTGTTTAAAGAATATATTTTATGCTTTGCAAGTTCCATACATTTATAGAATGTATATAAGTTATATTCATCTGCCACTACCTTCCTTTAACTTCCTTTAGCGTCACCACCAGCTTCAGATTTTCTTATTTTTGTAAATAATCATAAGTCCAGTTAGTGCTGCCCGTATGCACATGGGTATGCACCAATCCACTGGGGCACAAGCAACCTCCTAGTGTCCGTGTTCACCAAGGCGGAGTGATTTTTCCCTCCTTAGTAGCCATCAACTTCTAATAGTGCCTTCGATAGGATTGGGGCCTTCAGGGGCTCTCTTCCATCCATGATGGAAGGTTGACTGCTTGATCTTGTTCACTGTAGCACTTCAGTGACTGATTTTCAGTTTGCTTTTTGGAGCCAAGATCTCACTCTGAAGTGCAGGTTGAACTTTAACTTGCTATGTAGACCAGGCTGGCTTTGAACCTGTAGCTGTCTTCCTGCTTTAGTTTTCTGAGTGCTAGGATTTCCAGGTATATGCTACCATGCCCAGCCTTCAATAGCCTTTTATTTTTGTGAGTGGGGAATAATTTTTCTCTCCTTTGAAAAGTTTTTAATGTATTTATTCTTTGAGACAGGGTCTCTCTACATAGACTTGGCTGTCCTGGAACTCATTATGTAGATCAGGTTGTCCTCAAACTCCCAGAAATCTGTCTGCCTCTGCCTCCTGAGTGCTGGGATTAAAGGTGTCCTGGCTTTGTGTATTTTTTTTCCATGAGGAGCTTCTGTAGTCAGGGTTGACCTTAAATTACTGATTCTACTGCTTCTCCTTTCCCAGTGCTGAGACTATAGACATGCATTACCACACCTAGCTCAAGGGAATAATCTCTCGGTTGGATTTTTTTTAATGAAACTCTCACTATGTACTCCAGACACCTCAAACTTGAGGTCTTATTCTTTCTGAGTGCTGGGGTTATAGGCATGGGCCACCACCCCAACTTTGGTGGAGTGTTGATCTATTTTTACAAATTGCTGAAATGCAGCAAAAATTGACAATTGAACAAAAATTGATGCTATGTAAATGGCTGAGATCAAATGCATCCCAACAATTGAATATTATTAAAAGGAACTGACTTGTTAAGTCTTGTTTTTTTCTTTCCCTTTTATTTTGGTGCTGGGGATTGAAACCAGGATCTATGTACACATGCTAGGCAACCATTTTACTGATGAGCTGTACCCCTAGCCCTGATAAAAAGTTTTTATTTTGCCAGGCTGTGGTGGCGCACGCCTTTAATCCCAGCACTTGGGAGGCAGAGGCAGGTGGATCTTTGTGAATTTGAGGCCAGCATGAGCTACAAGAGCTAGATCCAAAAGCTACAGAGAAACCCTGTCTCAAACCCCCACCCCAAAATGTTTTTATTTTAACATATGTGTGTTTGGTGTGTGTGCTCATGTGCTCATGTTAGGGGTGTTTTTAGGTGCATGTGTGTTGTGTTTGGGTACATTTGGAGGCCTGAGATCAACACTGGGTGTTTTTTTTTGTTCCTCTCCACCTTATATATTGAGGCAGGGTCTCTCATTGAACCTGGAATTTATTATTTTGACTAGTCTGGCTATCCAGCATATTCCAGGTATCTCGTCTCTGTACCCTGAACACTAAGTTATAGGCACACATCATCATACCTTCCTTGCATTTACGTGGGTGTTGGGGTGTTCATGTTTGTGAGACAAGCACTTTACCCATGGAGCCATCCTCTAAGCCAAGCCCTCTGATGAAATTTTTATTGTGAATGCACAAGTTTTAGCATTGTAATAATAGCTGAGAACATAATGAGTTTTTTGTTGTTATTGTTAAATCATATTTTTTTCTTACATGTTTGTGGACACAATTGTTTTTTCTTCCAAGATCTCTGGACACTTTTATGTCCTGTAGGCATCATTAATTGTCTGTACTATTAATAGGACTGTACTTGGCCAACACTTCTAGAGGATACTTGATAGGGAATAACAGAGAGTGACTGAGGACAGGAAAGCCTTGACAGTGGGAAGGAGAATCGTTAACATCAGTGGTATGATTTGCCAAAGCATCAGCAGGTCATGGGTTTGAAAATGGATTTTAGGAAGTTAAAACTGATGCCTTCCAGGGCAATGGTTTCCTTTTTAACTATGACAATTGAAATTGTGATAGAATGCACACAACATAGAATTGATCATTTTTGAGTGCACAGTTTAGTGTTCTGGGTTTTCACCTTGCTGTATTACAGATCTCCAGACCATTTCCCTCTTGTAAAAATTAAATTCTGTACTCATCAGGCCACAATTAATTTTCTCCTCTTCCCGGCCCTTGGACACTGCCATTCTAATTTCTGTCTCTATTAGTTTATTGATTTTGGAAACATCATATAGGAAAATCATAAAGTGAATGTCTGTGACTTTCCTATCTCACCCAGCATAATTCACATTATAGGATATATGATGCCTTTCTTCTTTTAGGGTGTGTAATCTTCCATTCCATGTACACATTAGCTTTTGTTCATTCATTCTTCTATCAATGGACTTTTTGTTCAACACAATTAACTTTGGAAATGTGGTTATTATTTTACATGTTTACATCCTTCTTCATTCCTATATAAACTGAGGCAGAAAATTTATTTTGTTAAAAAACGAGCCAGGTGCAAGTGGGACACAAACATCATGGGAAAAATTCGGGATGTGAGAAGGTGGGAGGATCAGGAGTTCAAAGTCAGCCTATATTATATAGATGGACACTGTCTCCACCCACCCGTCTGTCCAAATCAAGTCAGGCACCAGAGTATAGTTCAGTGGTAGAGTGTTTACCTGGCATTCATGAGGCCCTGGGTTTGAGTCCCTGAAGATAGTATGCATCTGTAGTTCCAGCTACTTGGGGTCATGAGATAGGAGGATTGGTTAAATCTAAGAATTCAGGGCCAACATACTGAGACCTCTGAATAAAAATAAAGAAAGGAAGAACAAAAGAAAACAAAAGAGAGAAAGGAAGAAGCAAAATTGAAGTGTGGTGGCACAGATCTGTAATCTCAGGATCAGGAGGTGAAAGGTCATTTTTGGTTCAGCTAAGTTCAAAGCCATCCTACATTATGTGAGACCCTATCTCAACCTACCCACCCACCAAGTCCACTATCAACAACAACAACAATAATTCAAACCCAAGTCTACTTAGTTTGGAATGTGTGGTTTTGAGACTTGCTAAAAATAATGCCTTAGCTTAATCTTACTACTTCAATCTGAATCAAAACACTCTCTGGGCTCAGAAGAAATCTCTCTACTGATTAATTATGGAAACAAATACATGTCCAGATGTGAATAAATATGTATGTCTATGTAGATGCAGAATCTTTGTGTGTCTGCTGTACATCAAGACAGCTAGAGATATGGAAGTGGAAGATGACTCACTGGAGAAACAGATATCCATTTAATGAAACATGACATAATAAAATTTATCCATATTTTTTTGGTTTTTGAAGACAGGGTTTCTCAGTGTAGCCTTGGCTCTCCTAGAACTAACTCTTGTAGACCTGGCTGGCTTTGAGCTGACAGAGATCCACCTGCCTCTGCCTCCCAAGTGCTGGGATTAAAGGCGTGTGCCATTACTGCCCAGGTAAAACTTATCCTTTTAGCTCATCCTTAATTTGTTTAAATTTCACCCACTATAAGAAGACTTGGGTTTATATAGACCATTTCAAAGCTGGTTATGAGATTTCACTGTGTCAAGTGAGGCATAACTGAATGTCTTAGTAAAGCACGCCTTGTGGCGTATGGTCTAGTTGGAGCTGTGTGGACGGTATGCCTGGAGAGTTACATTATAAACATGGCTTAGAGACATTATGGGGTGTTCTTTCCCTCTAAATGGGATGTCTCCCTTAAGTCCCTCCCTCCAGAGCTCAGGGAAGCCCACAGAAGAAGAAGAAGCAGAGAGTGTAAGAATCAGAGGGGATGGAGGATAGCCGAGCAATACCCTCTGAATCAATTAAGCAAAGCGTAGATGAGTTCACAGAGACTTAAGCAGCAAGCACAGGGCCTACAAGGGTCAGCACCAGGTCCACTATGTTTATATTAAAGTTTTCAGCTTAGTATTTTTATGGGACTCCTGGGTGTGTGTGTGTGAAGGAGTCAGTCTCTGATTCTTGTGCCTGCTCCTGGGGGTCTTTTCCTTCTGTTGGTTTTCCCTGTCCAGACTCAGTGTGATAGTTTTTGTTTTATCTTATATTTTATTGTGTTATGTTTTGTTGTTATCTCTTAGAAACTTGTTCTTTTCTAATGAGAGACAGAAAGGGAATGGATCCAGAGGGAAGGGGAAGTGGGGAGAAACTGGAAGAGGGAGAGGGATGAGAAACAATGGTCAGGGTATAGTATTTGCGAAAAGAATCTCTTTTCAATAAAAGGAAAAATGTGGCTTAGGCAACAAAGAAGAACACTACATACTGCTTGCTCTTCGGTTCATTTGTTTCACCAAGGAAATTAACAGGAATGTGGAAGAGACATGCTAAGTATTTGAGAATGTTTTTATATATGTTTTACAATTTACATGTCTTAAAACTCACCATTTTAGTTTAACATACTTTTTTGAGGCATGGCTACACTGTTGGTCCAGGATGACCTGGAACTTGCTAGGTAGTCCAAATTTGCCTTAACCATGACATCACAGCCTTCCGGTCACAGACTCCTAACCGCTGGGTTACAAGCCTGTGAGAGCCAGAGTTTGGGAAGGAGCAGAGCATTAGTGTCTTCTGGACACGGCAGCATGTACGAGCCCACAGCAGCTGTGGTTGCTTGCGAAAGACTGGCTTGAAATCAAGGCAGTCAACATTCTAGCCTGGAGGGAGGAGGGATCACAAGTTTCACTCCTAGTTCAGGAGTTGTTGACACCATTCCTAGATGAGGGGCTATTTACGGCTGATGGCTTCTGGGAGGGAGAGTCAGTTTTCTTTAAGGATTTGTAGCTTCTGATGGGTCAATGCTCCAGGGGATGGCTCCACATATGAGTATATGGACTCGGTGGGTTATTTTCTTTTTAAAAGAGAGAGAGAGAGAACACAGTTGGAGAAGGGATGGGGGTGAGGAGTGGATGTGGGAGGAGCTGGTGGAAGAGTGGGAGTATTTTCAAATACATTGCATGCTTGTAAGAAATTCTCAAAAGAGTAATTAAAATATTATATTAAGGAAACTAAGAATTACCCTTGGGGAAATTAAGAATTACCTTGGGGTTTGAGTCCTAATACCCACATTGTGGCTCACGGTCTGTAACTCCAGTCCCAGGGGCTCCAGTGCCTTCTTCTGACCTCTGCAGGCACCAGGCATGCAAGGGGTGCATATCCATACTTTCAGACAAAGCGTCCATACACATGAAATCAATTTCTCTTTAAAACTGCGCAATTTGGCAATCTTCACTCCTTTGATAAGGATATTGATCTAGCATTACTAATTCTAGAATATTTTCATCATCCTTCAGCCCTATGAATACTTGTAATCGCTCTTCATGTCGTCCCAATGGATCTACCTAGCTCTAGACAACCAGTCTCATTCTAGATTTGCCTGTTTTGGATATTTCAAATAATTAAACCTTACAGCATTTGGCCTGTGTGTCTGAGTTCTCTCAGTGAGCATAATATTCACTCACAGTATAGCGCCTATCAAGTACTTCAGTGAACAATACCTTCATTATATGGCTGTCACATTCTGTGATCTCATTAGTCATTAGTCATTCGGGTTGTTTTCACTTTGTGCTTATTATTAACCATGCTCTAATGTACATCAGGGGACAGGTCTATTTTATTCTTTATGTATGAATGTTTTACCTCTCTGTGTGTCTCTGTACCGTATGCATGTCTGGTGCTCACGGAGACCAGAAAAGGGCATTTAATCCTTTGGAACTAGAGCAACAGATGATTGTGAGCTGCTGCGTGTGTGCTGGGAATCAAACCCAAGTCATCTGGAAGAGCAGCCAATGCTCTTGGTGGCCGAATCATCTCTTCAGGCCCCTGGACACAAGTTTTGTGTTTGCTGTGGGCTTTCATTGCTCTTGAATATATACCTAGGAGCAGAATGGCTGGGTTATACGGTGTTGTGCTTTGAATATGCAATGTCTCCCGTAGGTTTCCAGTGTTTGGACACTTGGTCCTCAGCTGGTGGCACCATTCGGAAAAGTTGTGAAACCATTAGAAGGTGGAGTCTTGTTGGAGAAAATGGGTTTTGAAGTTGTTTTTGGTTTTGTGTTTTTGAGACAGGATCGCATTATGTAATCCTGCCTGGCCTGGAACTCTCTGTGTAGACAGACACCTACCTCTGTTTTCTGAGTGCCACAATTAAAGGTGTAGGCCATCATGCATGGCCCAGGGCCTTGTGGTTTTATTCACTTGCTGTTCATACTCTCCTTTCTGAGTATGCATTGCAATGTGACCAACCAATGTTCTGCTCCTGCCTCTATAGCTTCCCTGTCTGCTATATGTCTTCCCCTCTTCAAAGGCTCTCTCTTTCTGGAATTATAAGTCATAAGAAACTATTTCTCCTCTAAGTTGTGCTTTAAATTTTTATTTATTCATTTAATGTATATAGGTGTCTTGTCTGTCTGTCTACCATGTGTGCTCATGGTTCCTGTGGAGGACAGAAGAGGGCATCAGATCTCCTGGGACTTGAGTTACAGATGCTTATGAACTACTAAGTAGGTTCTGGAAATTGAACCTAGGTCTTCTGGAAGAGCACCAGTGCCTTTAACCAATTAGTTATGTCTCCAGTCCAAAACCGCTTTCTTTTAAAAAGTCTAATTTTCTTTTGAGTGTGTTTTGTTTGCAGTGGCCAGAAGAAGGCATTAGAACCCCTGGAACTGAAGTTATAGATGGTTGTGAGCTACCATGTGAGTGCTGGAAATCAAACCCACGTCCTCTGGAAGAACAGCCAGTGCTCTTAAACACTGAACCCTCTCTCTAGCCCTTCAGTTGGTTTTGTCAGAGTATTCTTTATCTATACATAATTTTTAAGATTATTTTATTTTAGGTGTATGAGTGTTTTGCATGCCTGTATGTATGTGTACCATGTGCCTGCCTGACACCCCCAGATGTCAGAAGAAGGCATTGGATTCCCTGGGACTTGAGTTACAGATGGTTTTGACCTCCCACGTGGGTGCTGGGAAGTGAACCTGGGTCCTCTTAAAGAACAACAGGTGGTCTTAACAGTTGAGCCATCTTTCCAGCCCCTTGTCAGAGTATTCAATTATAGCAACAGAAATAAAAAATGCATAGAGTAACTCAATGATTAAGAGTCGGAGGCACAGCCCGACTGCTTTGCAAAGTGGTTGTTTCATTTTACATTCTCACCAGCAGAGTTTATGAGGCTCCACTTCTGTATTATTGCTTATATTTATTGTCAGTGCATCATGATATGTATTTGATCAGCTGTCATATGCTTGTCGAAATACACATATTGTTTTGTTTTGCTTTTGTTTTTTTGAGACAGGGTTTCTCTGTAGCTTTGGACCCTGCCCTGGAACTAGCTCCTATCGACCAGGCTGGCCTCAAACTCAGAGATCCGCCTCTCTTTGCCTCCTGAGTGCCGGGATTAAAGGCGTGTGCCATCACCATCTTGCTCTAAACACACATCTTATGCCCATAGTTAAGAGTAATTTGTGAGAGGCTGGAAAGATGGTTCAGCAGTTAAGAACTGCTGCCCTTTCAGAGGACCCGAGTTTGTTTCCCAGCACCCACACTGAGCGGTTCACTATCACCTGTAACTCCAGCTTCAGAGGCCCCTATCCCTCTCTTCTGGCATCCTTGGACAACTGCACACATGTGCACACACACGGAAACATATAAATAAATAATTATACACACACACACACATATATTAAAAGAGCAATCTGGGGCTAGCGTGGGCTCAGTGGTCAAGAGGCATGGCTACTTTTCAAGAGGATTTAGCCCCCGCATAACAGCTCACCACTGTTTGTAACTAGTTCCCGGGAATCTGATACCCTCATCTGGCCTCCATCGGCACCATGAATGAAAGTGGTGAACAGAGAGATATATACATGCAGGCAAAACACGCATATACATAAAATCAAAATAAAGAAAGAACACTCTGTGAAGTAACAGGCATACAATATCTTTCTGACAGAGCTTTCCAAAGGATCAAAATCTGTAGACGCATTTCTGGATAGGATCTTGCTCCAGAAATAATGGTTTTTTAAAATAATCTCTGTTGGCTTAAATGAAACAGCTGGTCTGGGTCAAAATTAAGAATGAGTTTCATGAACTCAAAAACGTTTCCAACTTTTCTGGCGCACAAAGCTCCAAATGAAAACCGTATTGCATGTCAAGGCCACCCCCTCCTCTACCAAAGCAACTACAGCACCCTGATTCCAAAATGGAAACAATTGTGGAGGTGCCCAAGTCTCTTAATTGTTGAATCCAGTGCTATTATTTTCATAGTTACAGAAATGGCATGTCTAGTTATTTAGGAACTGTTTGCAAACACATAGTCCCCAAGAGGTTCTAAAGCTTAAAAAAAGTCCAGCCTCTTAGGCTGTGCTCTTGGGCCTCTTTCCACATCATTAGTGGGTGGAGTCTTGTGGAGATAATACAGGGCATGTGAGATAAACATCCTTTTCAAAATCAACATACACTTCTGCTTCTTCCAGTCCCAGAGGAAATCAGGCATTGTCAGTCAGATGTGCTGAACTTTCTTCTGCGCTAACATTCTAACACAATGAAAAATTTGGCTAGTTGCCAGATATTTCATTAGCTTCTAAGACAAAGGCATGCTTCTTTCACACTGTTATTGTGTCTACCATTTCTTTTTTTTAGAGTTTTTTAAATAAATAATTTATTCTTATTTTGTGTGTATTGGTGTTTTGCTTAAATGTATGTACATCTGTGTGAGGGTGTCAGAAACCTTGGGCCTGGAGTTACAGACAGTTGTGAGTGGCTGTGTGGGTGCTGGGAGTTGAACGCTGATCCTCTGGAAGAGCAGCTAGTGCTCTTAACTGCTGAGCCATATCTCCAGTGTGTCTACCATTTCTAAGTATTATTCAAATTCAAAATCATGTTGGGAGCCAGGTACAGTGGTACACATCTGTAATCTTAGTACATGGGAGACTGAGGCAGGAGGATCGGTGTGAGTTTGAGACCAGCTTAGGCTACATAATGAGACCATGTCTTAAACAGACAAGAAAACAAACTACAACAAACAAGCAAAAGTCATATAGATACGGGAGTCTCAGTAAGGACTTGCATATTGGAATGAATAAATGAGATATTGGAATGAATAAATGAGATGGCGAGATTGATAAATCTCTTTTCTTTAGGATTTTGAAATTATGTACTACAGCTGACCTCTAAATCACTATGTAGTAGAGGAAGACCTTGATATTCCTGATCCTCCTGCCTCCACCTCTCAAGTGCTAGTGTTTCAAAAAAACATACAAGTATGGAAAATTTCAGATACAAAAACAACTGAAATTTTTTTTTGGAGAGACTCAGTCTGTAGCCTATGCTATCCTTTTGCCTCAATTTCCTTTAAGTGCTGGGATTACAAGTGTGAATCACATGGCATATATAAAACATGTGACAGACTAGCATAGTGTTGTTTCCTCTATCCACTATTCACCTAAAACAATTGTCTTAGTCAGTGGTTTTTTTTTTTTAGGGATTTTTCTTTCTTTTTTTTATTGATCTTTATTGAGCTCTACATTTTTCTCTGCTCCCCTCCTTGTTTCTCCCCTCCCCTGCATCAACCCTCTCCCATGATCCCCATACTCCCAATTTACTCAGGAGATCTTGTCTTTTTCTACTTCCCATGTAGATTACATTCATATATGTCCCTCTTAGTGTCCTCATTGTTGTCTAGGTTCTCTGGGATTGTGATTTGTGGGATGGTTTTCTTTGCTTTATGTTAAAAAATCACCTGTGAGTGAGTGCATGTGATAATTGTCTTTCTGTGTCTGGGTTACCTCACTCAAAATGATGTTTTCTAGCTCCATCCATTTTCCTGCAAAATTCAAGTAGTCATTATTATTTTCTGCTGTGTAGTACTCCATTGTGTAAATGTACCACATTTTACTTATCCATTCTTCAGTAGAAGGGCATTTAGGTTGTTTCCAGGTTCTGGCTATGACAAACAATGTTGCTATGAACATAGTTGAGCACATGTCCTTATGCCACGCTTGAGCATCCTTTGGTTATATACTCAAAAGTGGTATTGCTGGGTCTTGAGGAAAGTTGTTTCCTATTCCAAGAAATCACCACACTGACATCCAAAGGTGATGTACCAGCTTGCATTCCCACCAGCAATGCAGGAGTGTTTCCTTTTCCCCACAACCTGTCTAGTATAAATTGTCATCAATGTTTTTGATCTTGGCCATTTTTTCAGGTATAAGATGGAATCTTAGAGTTGTTTTGATTTGCATTTCTCTGATCTTAGTCAGTATTTTATTGCTGAGAAGAGACACCATGACTCCAGAAACTCTTATAAAGGAAAACATTTAATTGGTGCTGACTTACAGTTTTAGAGGTTTAGTCCATTATTATCATGGCAGGAAGCATGGTGGCGTGCAGGCAAATGCGGTGCTGGAAAGGTAGATGAGGGTTCTACATCTTGATCTGCAGGCAGCAGAAGGAGACTGTGTCCCACATTGGGTGTAGCTTGAGCATAGGAGACCTTAAAGCTCGCCCCCACAGTGACACACTTTCTAATAGCACCACTCCCTATGGACCAAACATTCAAACACATGAGTCTATGGGAGTCATACCTATTCAAATCACCACAAAAATTGACCATATTTTCAGATTTTGTTTCAATCTTTCTCTTCCTTTTTCTTTTGTGTTTGAGTATGTTAGTAAAATTTTCATGCCATGACACCTGTGAATAATATGGAATGGAGCTGTAAATCACATCGGATGCTTGTTTCATTAGCCCTGAAGCTATCACTGCATTTAAAAATCAGCAGTATCAGGGGCTGAAGGCCTTCTCCACTACATAGTAAGTTAGGGCCAGCCTGGGGGATACCTCATACCACATTCCAGCAGACAAACAAAACTATTCTTTAAAATCATGGTATATTGGGTTCATTTTTAAGTTTCCCTAAAGGGTAATAGACTATTTCTATATATTTAACTTTCTCTTTTGAGACAGGGTCTCAGTATACAGTCTTTTCTGGTGTATAACTCACTGTGTAGACCAGGCTGGTCTGAGATTCATAGAGGTTTTCTGGCTGCTGTTTCCTGAGTGCTGGGATCGAAGGCATGCATCACCATGCCTGGCTTGAAAATTTTTTTATTATATGAAATTTTAGAAATCCATGAAATACATAGACTAATAGAATGAGCCATCTTATACCTATTATCCCCCGCAGCCATACCAACCCACACTCATGGCTTTAACCTGTGTGTGGCAACTCACATCTTTAACCCCACCATTTGGAATGCTAAAACAGGAGAATCATAACAACTTGCAGGCCATCCTGGGCTACAAAGTGAGAGTCTGTCTCAATACAATCAATCAGTCAATCAATCCCACATACTGTTTCATCGATAATCCCTCATGCTCCCCTGCTACACTCATTATTGGTCTTTTAGGCAATATGCTAGCATTATATTCACTCATGGAAATCAGCCATTTCCTGTGGGCTTTTCCTGCAGAGGCTGGAACGTGGAGGAATATAAGCTAAAAGTGGCTTCTGTTTGGCAAAAGGTAAATGGGCAATGAGAACAGCTGTGGGCCTTTAGCAAACAACGCTCACCAATGGGGTCCTGTCCAAGTAAAGGGAAAGTGCTAACTTTTGGTCTGAAATTTTCTCATGGTAACTAGGGAAGAAGCATCATCAACATCATCATCATCATCCTCAACAACAACAACGACAACAACAACAATTACAACAGACTTTTAAGTTGTGTGTTTTAGCAGTTGGTTTACCCAGACACATCCTTTGAATGCTTCCTTTTTAGAAACCTGAACAGTTGTAGAAAATTTGATTGTCAGTTTAACCAATCACAGTCCTTGTTCAATTCTGTGATGACTGAAATGCCTAAGCATCTCTCTCTCTCCCTCCCCCTCCTCTTTCTTTCTTTCTTTCTTTCTTTCTTTCTTTCTTTCTTTCTTTCTTTCTCTCTACTCCCCAAAAGGAAATACTGAAGTAATACTGGCACCTCTCCTATCTCCTGGAAGTGATAACATGAAAAAGAAATGGACGTTCCCCTATTCCATCTTTGTCTCTGTCTTTGTGAGTCTGTCTGTTTCTCTCTTCCTTCTTCCCTCCCTCCCCCTCTCTCTCTAGCTAACACCCCTAATTTCATGTGTTTTCAGAGGGCACTCACTCCCACCCTCTCCCTTGCCCCAGAATGTACACAAGTTTGAGAGCTCTGTTCCCAACTTCGGGACTTCTTAAAACATCTCACGCAGACAAGTGTTTTGTACGATCAGAGGAATTGAATTCCCTCTCATACTGATAAAGATCTACCTATTCTTAGTATTAGTAAGAAGAAGAAGTTAAAGTCAATCAAACAAGTGATTATTTGGTGTCAAAATTGAGCACTCCTTTAATTTCCACCAATCTTTAAAGTTTTTCTCCTTTGAAAAGGTATTATTGTTAATATTATTATTCAGTAGCCCTAGCTGGCCTAGAACTCTCCATGTAGATCAAAACTGGCTCAACTCCAGTTCACAAGATCTGTCTGCCTTGTCCGCCCAAGTGCTGGGATTAAAAGCACGTATCAGACATTTCAAGACAATGTTTCTCTGCAGCTTTGGAGTCTGTCCTGAAACTCACTCCATAGATAAGGTTGGCCTTGAATTCACAGAGATCCTGTCTCTGCCTCCTGAGTGCTGGGATTGAAAGGTGTGTGCCACTACCACCCGGCTTTGTTTGTTTGTTTGTTTGTTTTCTTTTTTGAGACAGGGTTTCTCTGTAGTGTTGACTCTCCTGGAACTTGCTCTGTACACCAGGCTGGTCTTGAACTCACAGAGATGTGCCTGCCTCTGCCTCCCAAGTGGTGGGATTAAAGGCGTGCACCACCACTGCCTGGCAAGGCAGCATTTCTCAAGCCAGGTTCTGTGAGTGGCGATGCATGTCTAAAGTTGGAAGGTTATAAATTGGAGGCCAGCCTAGGCTTCACAGTGAGAAGCTATTTGAAGAATAAAACAAGTCAAATACCAAATCCAAAGTAAAGCAATACAAACAGACAGACAAAATAAAACCCAATGAACAAAGGACAACAATAACAAAATAGAAGCAGAAACCAAAGCCCAAACTAGGAGATAGGCATTTTTAGCTCATAGTTTTGAAGGCCCAAATTCCAAGATGGGGTGAATCCACCCCTTCGTCCTCTGGTGTCCTCTGGTGAGGGTCTTCTGACTACATCACAACATGGTGGCTGACATCATGGTGAGAGAGAGTGAGAGAAAGAGAGGGAGGAAGGGATGGAGAAAGGAAAGAAAGGAGGGAGGGAAAGAGACAGAGAGAAGGAGGGATGGAGACAGAGAAAGAGAGACAGAGAGAGACAGAGAGAGGGTGGGAGGGAGGAGAGAGAAGGGAGAGGGAGGAAGAGAAGAAGAGAGGGAGAGAGATACATAGAGAGACAGAGACAGAAGGAGGGAAGGAGGGAGAGAGAGAGAGAAGGAGGGAGGAATGGAGGAAGGAGAGAGAGAGAGACAGAGAAAAGGAGGAAGGGAGGGAGAGAGAGGAAGAGCTCACAATGGAGAGGGAAATGGGCCAGGCTTGCTCTTCATTAATGCTCTCTCCTGGGAATTAGTTACTAATTAAGTAGGTGTACCAGTAAGAAAGACCCAGGCCACACTTTCAAACTAGCATTAATGCATTCATGAGAGTTGAGTGCCTGTGACCCCAATGACCTTCCAGCAAGACTCACCTCTTAAAGGTTTCACTACCTCAGTACTGCTTTGCTGGGGACCAAGCCTTTTAGCACAATAACCTTTGGAAGACAAGCCATGATAGGAAGAGAGACAGTGACTCACATTTCTGTTGTCATTAGTAGCTTAGAAGGCATGGGACAAGAACCCAACTCCCGGGGGCTGGAGAGATGGCTCAGTGGTTAAGAGCATTGCCTCCTCTTCCAAAGGTCCTGAGTTCAATTCCCAGCAACCACATGGTGGCTCACAACCATCTGTAATGAGGTCTGGTGCCCTCTTCTGGCCTGCAAGCATACACAGAGAAAGAATATTGTATACATAATAAATAATAAATATTTAAAAAAAAAAAAAAAAAAAAAAAAAAAGAACCCAACTCCCCATTTTCCTATGAGCTTAGCATGAAAAAGGAAATGGGAGAAATAAACTATGTATCAATAAACTTGCTTAGAAAATATTAAGTCACGCAAAAGTAAAATTTAGCTAAAGGATCACTGCCTCTGCCAGGCAGTTTAGGGAAGACAGCCCTGGCTGTGCAGCTGATTAAGCCCTGTTCCTCTTATCAGGAAGACCATCATTCTGCCAGGCACAGGCAGGGTGATCCTGGTTAACAGCCGCCCAGGAAAAGTGGCTCTGGTTTATCTCAGATAACTCTGATAATATGTTTTCATTGTAAATCTCCCCATTTGTCCAAACACAAAAGTCTGAAATTTCTGTCTCTGTAAAAGATGTTTAATTGCTCAAAGTATAACGTGGGGGCCCCCAGACCTAAAAGCAACTCATAGATAAAAGCATATGTAAGAATGCAATGTAATAGCTCAAACTCATAGAAGCTGAGGGGAATTCTGTATAGGGGTTTCTTTTGGCATTAGCCAAAGCCAGATGTATGCTATTGCTGAAGAGCTCTCCTTTGCTGATCTCTAAGTAGTTGAAGTGATTTCTTCCTGGGAAGTCATACTAATGACATACAAAGAACTATTTAGGGTAGGTCTATGCAGACCCTCTCAGCTCCTTTGTTGCTGGAGCTGACTTAGAGATGAAGACTTAACTTAGGGTTGCCACCACAACTGGCCTGCTTCTTATTTTCCCTATCTGCTTTCTTTCCCACCTCAGACAGAGTCTACAAAAACACTTGTCTGCGTGAGATGTTTTAAGAAGTCCCGAAGTTGGGAACAGGGCTCTCAAACTTGTGTACATTCTGGGGCAAGGGAGAGGGTGGGAGTGAGTGCCCTCTGAAAACACATGAAATTAGGGGTGTTGGCTAGAGAGAGAGAGGGGGAGGGAGGGAAGAAGGAAGAGAGAAACAGACAGACTCACAAAGACAGAAACAAAGATGGAATAGGGGAATGCCCATTTCTTTTTCATGTTATCACTTCCAGGAGATAGGAGAGGTGCCAGTATTACTTCAGTATTTCCTTTTGGGGAGTAGAGAGAAAAAAATTACGATCAGAGGAATTGAATTCCCTCTCATACTGATAAAGATCTACCTATTCTTAGTATTAGTAAGAAGAAAAAGTTAAAGTCAATCAAACAAGTGATTATTTGGTGTCAAAATTGAGCACTCCTTTAATTTCCACCAATCTTTAAAGTTTTTCTCCTTTGAAAAGGTATTATTGTTAATATTATTATTCAGTAGCCCTAGCTGGCCTAGAACTCTCCATGTAGATCAAAACTTGCTCAACTCCAGTTCACAAGATCTGTCCGCCTTGTCCTCCCAAGTGCTGGGATTAAAAGCACGTATCAGCACGCCCCGCCCTAAGATTTATTACTTATTATTTTAACTTCTGTATCTGTGTGGGGCTATGTACATGTGAGTAGAGGTGAGCACAGTGTTAAGAGGGGATTGGATATTCTAGAATTACAGGCGATTGTGAGATCTCTAATGTGGGGGATGGGATCCAAACTGCAAGAGGAGTACCTGATCTTGACCGCTGAGCCATCCAGTCAGCTATTTTCGTTTAAAACACTTTTTTTTCAAGAACAGAGTTTCTCTGTGTAACAGCAGTGGCTGTCCTGGAACTCGTTTTATAGACCAGGCTGGCCTCAAACTCAGAGATCCACCTGCCTCTGCCTCCTGAGTTGGGATTAAAGGCGGGCACCATCACGCCTGGCTAAAAAAAATGCTTCATTAGTATAATACTAATAATACCTAATGATGGGTCTCGCCATGACGTTTCCACACGTGTATATAATGTATTCTGATCCTATTCACTCCCATTACCTTCTCTTGCCCTCCCCCACTCCACCTCCTCTTTCCAGCTGGCCTCTTCCACCAGCCCGACCTTTTAGCTTCAGTGGAGTTGTGTACAGGAGAAAGAAAATGTCCCCCAGTCCTCAGGGAGGGGACCCATGAGTCTGTCCCCTTCCACAACAGGGTATAATTTTCACTAATCTTTTGAGATGGTATCTGCAGTATCCCAGTATCACTGCGCTCCAGAGAAGTCAAACTGAATTCTCTCTTAACCACTCCCCTTCCCCAACCCTAACCTGATGAGTCATAAAGTGCCCCTAGGTATAAGGAAATGGAAGATCGTCATATTTGAGGACAGGTTGGCAAACGTTGTATAAAGGGCCAGAGAGTTACTACTTCAGGCTTTGTGTGGCATGTTCTATCTGGTGTAATAACTCAAAACTGCCTTTGCCGAAGCAGTCATGAAAAGCACTGAGCAAGGGTGGGGGGCTCATGTCAGTGCTGGGGATTTGATCTCATGTCCTCTTGCTTTCCCAGCAAGTGCTCTGGGGTATCGCTCCCATCCAGACTTTACAGATTCTAAATGACTGGAGAACTTAGTTCTTTCTGTGTACTTAACATTCCACGTTATGTGACCATTACACGAAATGCATAGCTAAGGATTTATTGGAACATAGCCATGCCATGTGCTTCCTTTTTGAGTTTCGTTTGGGTTGGTTTCTTTGTTTGAGATTGGGTCTAATTAAGCCTAACTTAAAATACCTTTTGCTGCTGTGTGGTACAGATCTGCAATTCCAGTACTTGGCAGGAGGATTAAGATCAGCTTCAGCTACAGAGTCCTGTCTCAAAAAGAAAAAAAAAAAAAAACCTCCCGGCAATTCCTTAGAAATAGGACTATTTTGGTTTCTCTGGTCATGCTGGAGCTAAAGCAAGTGTGTAAGCTCAGAACCCCCAAAATAGAAAGAAATCATCTTCCAAAGGTTCTTGTGAAGGCTGGGGAGATGGCTCAGTGGGTAAAGCACAACTTGGCACACAAACATGGACCTCAGTCCTCATGCATCCACATAAAACAGCTGGGTATGATGGCATACATCTATAACTTCAGCACTGGGGGTGGGGACAGGAGGATGTCTGGGTCTTGCTGATCTAAGTGAATCAGTGATCCCCAGTAAACTGCGAGACCCTGTCTCAAAAGAAATAAGGTGGAGAGTGACTTGGGAGCATACTGGAAATCAGTCCCTGACTGCTACATGTGCGCGCAAACACACACACACACACACACACAGCCAAACCCTTACAATAGGGCTTTTTAAATGTTACTCGGCGTTATAAACACATCGTGTTTCTAGTTTCTACTTTCTTACCTGTGTTTATTTTGAGGTTTCATAACTATTTCTCTTATTTAGAAAATTATTGTGGAAATAAAGTATAATACTCAACATTCTTTAGCTAGTAACACTTAGAAAAATATCTTTAACACAAAAGTCTCATTATGTAGCCCAGGCTGGCCTAAAAATCTGGATCTTTCTGCTTCAGCCTCTCCAGTGCTGGGGTTACAGGCATGAGTCACTATAGCTGGCCTAGTAAAAACACTTTTAAAAATGCCACTTTGTCCCTGTTGTTTCCTGGTTTAAGTATTACTACTGTTGGACCCTGTTTTAATTAGGTTTCTATTGCTGTGAAGAGACACTATGACCATGACAACTCTTTTTCTTTTTACCCATCCTTTTATTGATTCTTTGTGAATTTTACACCATGCATCCCGATCCCATTCATCTCCCTGTCCCTTTGGTATCTGCCCTCTGCCCTTGCAACCTCATCCCCCCATTAAAATAAAATAAAATATAAAAGAAAAAAAGAAATCTCACCATGGAAACTGTAATGTGACACAGCAGGTATGCACTATGCCCAAGTCCATACATCTTTACTTGCAAGTGTTCATTGCAATGAACCATTGGTCTGGTTCGAGGCCTCTGCTTCTGCTACACCATTGATAATTGACCTTCACTAGGACTCCTCTTGGATATCCTGTTGTTACCCTGTGTTGTAACAATATCCTGGAGCTTTGGGTCTGCAGGACAGGCCCCTTTACATGCTCTAGCAGTTCAAAATAGGGTGGATGTTGAGGTGGGTCAACTTATAGCCCTGGTTCTGGTCCCGGGTGGTAGCTGGGTTGAGCAGCCTGCCAGCTCTCCCAACCATGGCAACTCTATTTATTTATTTATTAATTGAAGATTTCTGTCTCTTCCCCGTCACCGCCTCCCATTTCCCCCCTCCTCCCCCAATCAAGTCCCTCTCCCTCGTCAGCCCAAAGAGCAATCAGGGTTCCCTGCCCTGTGGGAAGTCCAAGGACCACCCACCTCCATCCAGGCATAGTAAGGTGAGCATCCAAACTGCCTAGGCTCCCACAAAGCCAGTATGTGCAGTAGGATCAAAAACCCATTGCCATTGTTCTTGAGTTCTCAGTAGTCCTCATTGTCTGCTATGTTCAGCGAGTCCGGTTTTATCCCATGATTTTTCAGACCTAGGCCAGCTGGCCTTGGTGAGTTCCCGATAGAACATCCCCATTGTCTCAGTGTGTGGGTGCACCCCTCGCGGTCCTGAGTTCCTTGCTCGTGCTCTCTCTCCTTCTGCTCCTGATTTGGACCTTGAGATTTCTGTCCGGTGCTCCAATGTGGGTCTCTGTCTCTGTCTCCTTTTATCGCCTGATGAAGGTTAATATTCAGGAGGATGCCTATATGTTTTTCTTTGGGTTCTCCTTCTTATTTAGCTTCTCTAGGATCACGAATTATAGGCTCAATGTCCTTTATTTATGGCTAGAAACCAAATATGAGTGAGTACATCCCATGTTCCTCTTTTTGGGTCTGGCTTACCTCACTCAGGATAGTGTTTTCTATTTCCATCCATTTGCATGCAGAATTCAAGAAGTCCTTGTTTTTTACTGCTGAGTAGTACTCTAATATGTATATATTCCATACTTTCTTCATCCATTCTTCCATTGAAGGGCATATAGGTTGTTTCCAGGTTCTGGCTATTACAAACAATGCTGCTATGAACATAGTAGAGCATATACTTTTGTTGAATGATAGGGTATCTCTTGAGTATATTCCCAAGAGTGGTATTGCTGGGTCCAGGGGTAGGTTGGCCCCGAATTTCCTGAGAAACCGCCACACTGCTTTCCAAAGTGGTTGCACAAGTTTGCATTCCCACCAGCAATGGATGAGTGTACCCCTTTCTCCACAACCTCTCCAGCAAAGGCCATCATTGGTGTTTTTGATTTTCGCCATTCTGACAGGTGTAAGATGGTATCTTAAAGTTATCTTGATTTGCATTTCCCTGATCGCTAAGGAAGTTGAGCATGACCTTAAGTGTCTTTTGGCCATTTGAACTTCTTCTGTTGAGAGTTCTCTGTTCAGTTCAGTGCCCCATTTTATAATTGGGTTGATTAGCCTTTTACGGTCTAGTTTCTTGAGTTCTTTATATATTTTGGAGATCAGACCTTTGTCAGTTGCGGGGTTGGTGAAGATCTTCTCCCAGTCAATGGGTTGCCTTTTTGTCTTAGTGACAGTGTCCTTTGCTTTACAGAAGCTTCTCAGTCTCAGGAGGTCCATTTATTCAATGAGGCCCTTAATGTTTGTGCTGCTGGGGTTATACGTAGGAAGTGGTCTCCTGTGCCCATGTGTTGTAGAGTACTTCCCACTTTCTCTTCTATCAGGTTCAGTGTGTTTGGACTGATATTGAGGTCTTTAATCCATTTGGACTTGAGTTTTGTGCATGGTGATAGATATGGATCTATTTTCATTCTTCTACAGATTGACATCCAGTTTTGCCAGCACAATTTGTTGAAGATGCTCTCTTTTTTCCATTGTATACTTTTAGCTCCTTTATCAAAAATCAGGTGTTCATAGGTTTGTGGGTTAAAGTCGGGGTCTTCTATTCGATTCCATTGGTCGATTTCTCTGTTTTTATGCCAGTACCACACTGTTTTCATCACTGTAGCTCTGTAATAGAGTTTGAAGTCAGGGATGGTAATGCCTCCAGACGATCCTTTATTGTATAAGATTGTTTTGGCTATCCTGGGTTTTTTGTTTTTCCATATAAAGTTGATTATTGTCTTCTCCATGGCAACTCTTAAAAAGAAAAACATTTAACTGGGATTGGCTTACAGTTTCAGAGATTTAGTCCATTATCATCATGGCAGGTCATGGCAGCATGCAGGCACACGTGGTGCTGGAGAAGGAGTGGAGAGTTCTACATCTTGATCTGCAGGCAGAAGGAGAGACTGGGCATGGTTTGAGCAGATATGAGACCTCAAAGCCTGCCTTCACAGTGACACACTTCCTCCAACAATGCCACACCTACTGCGACAAGATCAAGCCTCCTTATAGTGCCACTCTCTATGGGCCAAGCACTCAAACACAAGTCTATGGGGACCATGCCTATTCAAACCACCAGAGACCCTTCTGATTCTGTACCCTGGACTTTGTTAACCAGGATCTTTCTTGTATCAGAGACTGCTCTCCCATTTGGCCCAGTTTGCTTGCTTTTCCTCAATCATTACTTTCTTGGTGGCAACTCTCTGATGTGCTTGCCTTTCTCAGGATAGCCCTCTCTCTCCCTTCCCGCCATTGTCTTATTCATTTACCCTTCCCACTTCCTCTCATTCTCAGAGAACGCCCATCCTCTTGTGGAGTCTTCTTGGGTTAGTGCTGGTTCGTGGATTTCTCTGATTTTCAAACTCCCACAGCACTTAGCCTGGGGTACGTGATTTATCACGTAATTATATAGTGTCTCTTATTTATTTTCGTTTGTTGTGCTAGATTTGCCTTTTCTAGCGAGGTTGTTGACTCTTTGAACACGACATACCTTGTATTTTTTTTAATTCCTTGAAGCATTCCAGTACACATACAGTAAGCACTTCCTGCCCTACCTAAATGCTGGTTACTTCAACCATTGATAGGCACAGATGTGAGACTGCCTGCATATCATGTGATATCTACTGCTTGATAAATATTTCTCAGTTTTAGTAAATTGGCTTGAATAATGAAAGAAATGAACTCCAAATGTGGTGCCCAGTTGGGTAAATCATACCAGTTTTACATTTTAAAATCTGTGAAACGAAGGTCTTCATGCTGGTCATAGTGACTGTATTAGTATTTCTTTGTAACTGTTATAAAAATAGTATGGACAAAAGCAACATATCAAGGAAAGTCTTGATTTTGGCTTAAGGTTCTAGAGAGATAAGAGTTCCTCATGGTGGGGAGGCATAGCAGCAAATGACAGAGTCCAAAGTGGAAGTATAACTCTGGCCATAATTGAGGTTAAGACATTCCTTTTTTTCTTTCAAATATCTCTTTCTTCCCCTTTCCCTTTTAGTTTTCCCCAATCTCGTGATTTTTCCCCCATCTTCTCCTCTCTTTCTTCCATTGGTCCTTATTTTAGTTGACTATAACATCAATGTGTATTTGTTATCATTCATAGTATTTCTTGAATTGGCATTGGTTTTTTGCTTTTTTTGTATTGTTACTGTTTTTGACACAGGTCCAGCTATGTAGCTCTGGCTGGTCTGCCTCTGGAGTGCCAGGATTACAGGCATGTGCCACATCTGGCCTCAATTAAAATAAAACTATTTGGGATGGCATATACCTCTATATATGTACGTTATTATATAAAAAACTGCATGTACACATACAAATTTCTCCCTCTCTATGTATTTTTTAAGACAATGTCTCACTATGTAGCCCTGGCTGGAATGAACTCAATATGTAGACCAGGCTGGTCTCAACCTCACAGAGATCTCTCTGTCTCCACCTCTTGAGTTCTGAGTTTAAAAAAGGTATGTGCCACCAGTTCCAGCTCTAACACGTCCTCTTAGTAGTGTTCAATCATCAACAGTTCCCCTCTTTGGGTTAGTGTATGTACAGTGGGTACATTTGTGTAACTCTTCTCAAGAACAATGGCACTTAAGATTTTTCTTTTGGAGCCCAGCATGGTAGCACATGCCTCTATGCCAGCACTTGGAAGGCAGAAGCAGGCAGACCTCTGTGGAGTTTGAGGCCAGCTGGGTCTACAAAGAGAGTTCCAGGTCAGTCGGGGTTATATAGAGAGACTGTCTTAAAAAAATGCAAATATACAATACTGATGTTGAAATTTTCAGTGTTGTGGGGCAGACCTTTCTTTATCTAGTAGATTGGTTTTGTGGGCTAGCTTGGAACTCACTATGTAGCCTACAGTAGCTTAAAAAATTCAGGGTTCTTCTGTCCCAACCTCCTAGTGTTAAGGTTAGGAGCCACAGCCACTACACTTAGCATAGACTTTCTCTTCGCAGAGGCTCAACTAGAGCAATAGCCCTAGGGGAGGAAGCCCATTTGAAAAAAACACATGGGGTTTATAAAGTTCTGGGTTCTAGTGTTGATTTTTTTGGTAGGAACTTGAAAATTTTTGTATTAAAAATATGCTTGTTTTCCTGCCAAAAGAAGTATCTTCAGAGCCTGATGTCTTAAGGAAAGAGCTTGTCTAAAAAAAAAAAAAATCGTCGCTCCAGAAGTCGAGGACTCTGTGTTACAGAGGTCTGTTTCCCAGATTTCAGTAGAGCACTGAGCAGAATGGAGTTCACATCCTCTAGGATTAAGAGTAACTTCTGGCATTTCTTAGTAAGGCTCAAATCCAGACCCGAGCCATACCTGAGAAAGTGACCTAACCCCGTCACCATCTTCAAAGCTGTAGAGAGGCGCTGGGACCCCATTCGTAAGAACATCTCTGTTCTTTAGCTTTTCAGGGCATAGGCAATACTATTATAGAGGAAGAGAAATCCAACTTTTCGTGCCTGGTCCCTTTTCTAAGTGGACACCACTTCTGTTCCGGACTCTTAAAGAGAAAACATCTCAGTTTTTCCCATCTCCTGAAAAGCGCTGTTTGTTCTTGTGTGTGTGTGTGTCCAGGTGTTCCCATGCCAGTCAGGGTGGAGAGCCCAAGGTACCCCTCAGGAGCTGCGTGGGCTTGGATAGGCTTTGGCAGCCACTCTCCAGGTCTGGCCTCCCCTGCAGAGCCGGTGATAAGCTTGGGAAGGCAGCCGGGGGAGTTGAGTTCCTTACCTGGCGAAGAGGCGGGGAGGGGCGGCCGTCAGGGGAGGGGCCCAGGTGGAATCCCGGGCTGTGATTGGTCGGGGCCGCGCCTGTCTCCACGTGCCACGAGGCACAACATTCAAGCCCGGGGGGCGGGGCCGGCGCGCGCTTGGAGGAAGCAGAGGCACTGCAGCTGCGGGGCGTGGGGGCGGCGGCTTCGGAGGCCAAGGCGGTGGCGGTGGCCCTGACCTAGGCACCGGCACCGCGACCAGGAAAGCGCTCGGCCGGGACCCCACAGGAGGCCCTATGGAGGTGGCGGCTGGTGGAGGCTGCGGCGCGGGGCCGCCTTTGCTGCTGAGTGAGAGTGAGCAGCAGTGCTACTCTGAGCTCTTCGCGCGCTGTGCAGGCGCTGCGAGCGGGGGCCCGGGACCTGGACCCCCCGAGGCTACCAGGGTCGCCCCCAGCACTGCCACTGCGGCCGCCGGTCCAGTGGCCGATCTGTTCCGAGCGTCCCAGCTGCCACCGGAGACGTTGCACCAGGTATGTCTCTGTGCTCTTTTATCCCTCGCGGGTCTGTGGGGATGGTGTCTATGGAAGAATGGGGCGACAACGACTATTCGCGGGGATCTAGAGGGCGGCGGCCAGGGCGGTAAAAAAGGGGGGTGCTGTGCAGCCGAGGATGGCGGCGACGCCCTTGTCCCCGGGGACAGCAGCCTCCTCTGCAGCTCTCCTCCTCACCCAGTGCTTGGGTGCGCTCTTCGTCCCTTGAGGGAGTCCAGCACCCCTGTCGTTTCTGGGGGTTCTTCAGCCTCCCAGACCCAAAGTTTGCCCTGTTCTGGAAGTGATGTTTGTTTTGGCTGCTGTCTGCTTTAACCTCTGTTCCTTGCTCCTGCCCCTCCCTTTGTTGACTGCACACTCAGGGTGCCTTGCTGGGATTTGAACTTAAAGGGTGTGTATGTGTGTGTCTGTATGGCTCTTGGCCTAGGACTACATGTTGTCCTCTCTTTATATTTGTGATATGTATCTGCTACATACATTTGCTCAGTAATGTGTTTTTGATTATTAGTGTGAAACTGCAAAATCTTAATGCCCAGTTGTAGAGCAGGGACTTGAGGCTCCAAGAAAAGGGCATTGGTCAAGTCCAAAATAAGTTCCCCATTTGGGCCCAGGGCTGGACTCAGAAGTATATAGCTGTACTTTCCTATTTTATTGTTCCTTGACTTTGACGTGGAGTTACGAAACAAAGGGTGTCATAGCTTCTTTCTGCCCGCCCCATACCTGGAAAGGAGGAAGGGATGATTTGCAGCAGGTGCTGTTTTTGTTTGGTGCTTTCCTTGAAGCTTGCCGAAAGACTGCTTGTTAAGCCTTTTGTCTGTCATTTGTTGTCACCAGCAGTAACTGGTGATAAAAATGTTACTATAAAACCCCAAATATAAATCTTCACTTCAAAAGCAATAGTGTGAAAGTTATTAACACCACCTGAATATTTACAGTGTCGAGCAAGGCTTTCAAATGTAGTTCCTAGGGAGTGCTGAGGGCTTTATGGTTTGCTTGCCATATCATTCATTGCCTTTGTGGGTTTTGCCTTTTTATCTGTCAAGATTGGTTTATACTGCTGGAGCCTACATATATGCTCATGTGTTTATGAGTGTGATTTGAGCCACTTGCTTCACCTTTTCGAATTTAGGATTTCTGAACATGATTAGTATTCATAGAATTTGGCATGGCTGTTTTTTTTCCCTGTAGAATTTCTTGATAAGAAGATAGGTCAGCTACTGCTGCTGAGCAGTTGAGTTGCACAAGGTGATGAGGAAGTAGTGTTCTGAAACAAACTGTAGCTCTTATAGTGACTTCCGGATACTCACAAGCAGAATACATTTACTACATTGCTGGGGCAAGGCACCCAATAGGTGGGCTGGGCATGTTGCAGGGGTTATTTTGTAGTCAGTAATACATCAAGTGTGATATGAGGAAGGGGGCATCTGAGAATTGGTTGAAGTTTTTTCAGGAATCGGAGAGGGGCTTTCCTGTGTGCTAACAGAGGCTTCCTTGAAGTTGACATAATTGAAAAAGACCTCAAGGTACAGGGACTTAGAGTGGAAAACTGTACACCAAGACTGTTTCAGATGTTAGCAAAAGAGGCCATTCCTAGATTGCTTGTGGGAAGTCTGAGCTTTATGCACCCATACTAACTCCAGAAAATCAACCGTACTCCCTTTAACTTAGTAAAATTAGAATAGCCCACTACTCTTGGTACAGTGTAAAAATTAACATTTGAAGTCACCCTGAACTTGGATAGGTAATCAAAGTTGGCATCTAGTGGCCATCTAAGTTTTATCTATCACTTTGGTGCTTTGTCTAACTTCATTGATTTCACCTCATTAGAGTATTAGCTTTTTAAAAACAAATGTAGAAAACTTTCCCCTTTCCCTTCTAAATAGGAACCTGTAAGTTCAGATTTAACTGGCCCAACAGGTATAACTGCTCAGATCATTGAGACAATAACAAGACCTGGTGGTTTCTATGGTAAATGGCCAGGTTTTCCTCTTAATAAGCATACAATTAAGATTATTATAATCTACGGCTGGGGATGTAGCTCAGTGGGTAGAGTGTTTGCCTAGCATGCACAAAACACTGGATTTAGTTCCCAGCACTGCATAAAAATCGGACGTGGTGGCACAAGCCTAAAGTCTCAGCTCTCAGTAGGTAGAGGCAGAAGGGTCACAAGTCAAGGTCATACTCAGGTAATTTGAGGCCAGCCTGGGTAAATGAGAACTTGTCTTTAAAAAGAATCTTATTATCTATTAATAAAGAAGAAAATCTGGCCAGGAGTAAATGCCCTATAAAATACATAATTTTACTGGGTGATTGTGATGTATTCCAGCACTTGGAGGCAGAGGCAGAAGGATCTTTATTAGTTTTGAGGCCAGCCTGGCCTACAGAGCAAGTTCCAGGACAGCCAGTGAGGTTACAAAGAGAAACCCTGTCTCAAAAAAAGAAAAAAAAAAGAAACAACAACAACAACAAAATCTTAATTTTATTTTCTTTTAGAAGCATAAAATAAACTACTGCAGCTGGGCGGTGGTGGCTCACACCTTTAATCCCAGCACTCTGAAGGCAGAGACAGGCAGATCTCTGAGTTCGAGGCCAGCCTGGTCTACAAGAGCTAGTTCCAGGACAGGCACCAAAGCTACAGAGAAACCTTGTCTCAAAAAACCAAAAATCAAACCAAACCAAACCAAAACACAATCCCCACTGCATCTATTATTTAGTTTTAGAAGTAAACCTACAGATTATTGTAGGGTTTTCTCCAATTTATATAGAAATATTTGTATATACTTATAAATTGTATGCATAACATTTTATATGTGGGATTTAGATACCTGTACACTTATCTATAAAAATATTAACACTTGTTATGGTTAAGAATTTTCTAAAGATCCATGCATTAAAGGTTTGGTTTTCAGGATGATGTTGTTGGGAGGTGATTGTAAGCTTGAGTGGGCATAGGAGGTCCTTAAATCACACAATAGCTAACTCCAAATGACGAACTTAATATTTGACTTAATGCATTGACAAACATGTAGACTAGTTTATGATGTCCACTTTTATATGGTATCACTCTCTAGAGATGCTGTTCATGTTTCAGGCTGATAGTTATAATTGGTTGTCATTTTTATGGTAGGTCATTCTTGGGCATCAAGATTAGTTATAAAATTCTGTTCAATCTATATTATCAGGAGAAGTCATTGAATGGGGGAAGAAGCCCAATAAGTAGTATCTGTCACATTTGGATTGTGGTAAAGAAGTATGTCCAGGCTGTGAGAAGTAGTTTTTGTTTTTTTTTTTAGATTTATTTTTTTTTATGTATAAACATTTTTTCCTGCATTTATGAATGTGTTCTCTGTCTCTCTCCTCTCCTCCCCCTCTGTCTCTGTCTCTCTCTCTGTCTCTCTCTCTCTGTGTGTCTGGTGCCCACCAAGGTCAGAAAAGGGCATTGGATTCCCTGCAATCTGCAGGTACAGACAGTTGTGTGCTGCCATGTGGGTGCGGGGGATTGAACTCTTGTCCTTTGCAAGAGCAGCAAGTGCTCTTAACCATTGAGCCAGCTCTTCAGCTCAGTTGGGGATGTTTTGAAAATCTCTGTTCCCAATCTCTTCACTGAGAAGTCATTAATTTGAACTCAGGATCTCTCATAGCCCAAGCTGGCCTCAAATACACTATATTGCAAAAGTTGACCTTAAACTCCTGCCACTACCTCCCAAGTGCTGGGATTACAATGTGTGTCACCACAAGTCACTCATTTAAAAATTAAAAAATAACTTTGAAGAAACTGCTTATTCACTAAGGAAATCAACAAAATCCTGATCAGGAAAAATTTCCTGTTATGAGTGAGATTATTCGCCAGAAACATTTTTTCTTATAATTTTTAAATTATTTTATTTTTGCAGTAATACAATTGCATTATTTTCCCCTTCCTTCAAACCCTCCCATATATCATGCCCTGCTCTCGTTCAAATTCATGACCTGTTTTTGAATTAATTGTTGTTACATGCATATATCTATTTGTATATACATTTATCTTCCAAAATACAACCAGCTCAGTGTGTATAATGTTACTTGTTTTCAGGGCTGGCCATTTGGCATTGGGTAACTAATCCATGTGCTCTTCTCCAGTGAAGACCCTCCTCAGCATTCCTCAGTTGCTTTAGTTTCTTGTATAGAGTTTAGGCCTCTTGGACTCTTCCATCATCTATGTATATTGTTGTTTTCTTTGGTCAGTTCATGTTGAGACATGGTGGAAAGATATTGTGGGTGTAGCTTCTGAGGGTGCTAGGAGACAGCCTCAGAAAACTCCCTGGACCTCTGGTTCTCAGAATCTTCCCACTCTCTCTTCCACAGTGATCTCAAAGTGTTAGGTGCTGGGGCGTTTTACAGATGTATCCGTTGGGACTGGGTTCCATAACTCTGCACAATGATTTGTGGTTTTCTCTAATGGTCTCCATCTGTTGCAAAGAGAAGTTTCTTTTTTTAAAAATTTATTTATTTATTAAAGATTTCTGTCTCTTCCCCGCCGCCGCCTCCCATTTCCCTTCCCCGATCAAGTCCCCCTTCCTCGTCAGCCCAAAGAGCAATCAGGGTTCCCTGCCCTGTGGGAAGTCCAAGGACCACTCACCTCCATCCAGGTCTAGTAAGGTGAGCATCCAAACTGCCTAGGCTCCCACAAAGCCAGTACGTGCAGTAGGATCAAAAACCATTGCCATTGTTCTTGAGTTCTCAGTAGTCCTCATTGTCTGCTATGTTCAGCGAGTCCGGTTTTATCCCATGATTTTTCAGACCTAGGCCAGCTGGCCTTGGTGAGTTCCCGATAGAACATCCCCATTGTCTCAGTGTGTGGGTGCACCCCTCGCGGTCCTGAGTTCCTTGCTCGTGCTCTCTCTCCTTCTGCTCCTGATTTGGACCTTGAGATTTCTATCCTGTGCTCCAATGTGGGTCTCTGTCTCTGTCTCCTTTCATCGCCTGATGAAGGTTAATATTCAGGAGGATGCCTATATATTTTTCTTTGGGTTCTCCTTCTTATTTAGCTTCTCTAGGATCACGAATTATAGGCTCAATGTCCTTTATTTATGGCTAGAAACCAAATATGAGTGAGTATATCCCATGTTCCTCTTTTTGGGTATGGCTTACCTCACTCAGGATAGTGTTTTCTATTTCCATCCATTTGCATGCAAAATTCAAGAAGTCCTTGTTTTTTACTGCTGAGTAGTACTCTAATATGTATATATTCCATACTTTCTTCATCCATTCTTCCATTGAAGGGCATATAGGTTGTTTCCAGGTTCTGGCTATTACAAACAATGCTGCTATGAACATAGTAGAGCATATACTTTTGTAGTATGATAGGGCATCTCTTGGGTATATTCCCAAGAGTGGTATCGCTGGATCCTGGGGTAGGTTGATCCCGAATTTCCTGAGAAACCGAAACACTGCTTTCCAAAGTGGTTGCACAAGTTTGCATTCCCACCAGCAATGGATGAGTGTACCCCTTTCTCCACAACCTCTCCAGCAAAGGCTATCATTGGTGTTTTTGATTTTCGCCATTCTGACAGGTGTAAGATGGTATCTTAAAGTTGTCTTGATTTGCATTTCCCTGATCGCTAAGGAAGTTGAGCATGATCTTAAGTGTCTTTTGGCCATTTGAAGTTCTTCTGTTGAGAATTCTCTGTTCAGTTCAGTGCCCCATTTTATAATTGGGTTGATTAGCCTTTTACGGTCTAGTTTCTTGAGTTCTTTATATATTTTAGAGATCAGACCTTTGTCAGTTGCGGGGTTGGTGAAGATCTTCTCCCAGTCAATGGGTTGCCTTTCTGTCTTTGTGACAGTGTCCTTTGCTTTACAGAAGCTTCTCAGTCTCAGGAGGTCCATTTATTCAATGAGGCCCTTAATGTTTGTGCTGCTGGGGTTATACGTAGAAAGTGGTCTCCTGTGCCCATGTGTTGTAGAGTACTTCCCACTTTCTCTTCTATCAGGTAAAGAGAAGTTTCTTTGATGAAGGGATAGAACTACACTTATCTGTGGGTATAAGGAAAAATACTTAGATGTAGTTAGGGATTATGCTGGTTTAGTAAAGTGGTTTAGTATAGATGGTTGGAGACTTCCATCTAAGATCTGTGACTGCACCTGGGGAGTTATTTGATTAGGTTTCCAGTAGCAGGCATAATTTTTTTCTTGTTGAGTAGTTCAGTTAGAGACTTGTTTTAGTTACCTCTAAGATATGAATATCACTACTGTACCTTTGGGGTTATTGTGCCATGCTGTTTTTTTTTGTGGTTCATTGTTAGCCAGAGCTATTTTTTAAAAATGTAAATGAGGGGCTGGTTCAGCACATAAGAGCACATACTGTTTAGTTCCCGGCATTCATGTTGGGTGGCTCATGACCCCCTGTAACTACAACTCCATTGGGTCTGATATCATCTTCTGGCCTCTGTGGATACTATATTAATGTGCACCCTCACATACATACATACTTTAAGATAAAATCTTTAAAATGTAAATGAAACAATTTATTACTTCTGGTTCTTTAGATCACATCATTTTATAGCTGGCACGTATTTTATCTAGACAAGTTTTCATTAGTAGTGGCTAGCCCTGAGTACCCAGAAGTTAGCCTCAGCTCTTCTGTCTTAGTCTCTGGAGCTCTGGGATTCTGGTTGTGTGTCACTGTAACATATACTTGAGTGAGGTAAGAGGGTAAAACACTAAAAGCCATTATGTTATAGTACTGTTTAGGAATACTGTTTGCAATAGTGTTCATTTTTCTTTTTTGAGACAAAGTCTCATGTAGTCAAGGCTGGTCTCAGACTTACTATGCAGCTGAAGATAATTTTGAACTCCCTATCCTCCTCCCTCCACTTCCCAGGCTTGGGGATTACAAGCATGTACTACTGTGCCAAGTTTATTTTTTAAAAGGAGATACAGCAAGTACCAGATTTAATACCAGATCCAAGGCACTGTCTGGTTAAAACGATATTAAATATGGTGCAGATAGAGCCATGCTTGTTTGCCCAGCTCTAGGGAGGCTGAGGTAGGAGGATAGCAAGGTTGCAACCAAGTTGTTTTGCATAGTGAGACAATACTTCAGCATGCATGATTTAAAATTATTTTCTACTTTTGTTATATACATAGATTCGTCATATATCATATAGATGATCAAGAAAACAAAAATATTTTTATGTTATTTCAGTTTAAAATGAGACATTGTATTCTTCGAGACAACCTTCTGCAAACTTGTTTTTCCTCTCATTGTTATTTTTTTTGGAATTTGTCCTTGTTGGCACATGCCCCGTCAGTTCATTTATTTCCTTTGAAAACTTTATTACCCACTCTTACAGTGAGTCATCATTGTGATATTGTAGAGAGAGATCCTTACACCAAAGGAAAGTAAGCCGCCTTCCTGATAGATGCACAGTGCCACACAACTGGGGGATTGTTGTAAACACACATGAACATTAAAAATACCCATAGGTACTAGAATGCACGCTGACATTCTTTAGGTTGACAGTGGCCTTTTAAACTAACTGGGCATTCATGGATTTTCATTTTTTATTATTTAGAGACTGCTCTTTTAGTTTCTGTAATCAAACTCACAGAGATAAGACTTTAAATATTTAATGGGAAAAAACCTTAAGTTTAACATTTCTAGACCAATATGGCTATTAATTTCTGTACAGTGCCAACTCAACATGGCAAACTGGGGTACTTTTTTCCAAAGATGATAGCACAACTGAAGTTTCCAAAAATTCAGATTTACACGATATGTGCTCATGCATATATATGACCAGTAATATTAGTATGCCATGCATCAATAGCAGCAGCAATAGCTTCTCCAGGTTCTTCAGGCATCTGAACAAAGTTGTAGCGTCATCCAGTACATTCCATTAAGAAAAAGAAATGTAGAGGCACACCATTAATCCCAGCACTCAAGGGGCAGAGGCAGAGACAGGTGGATCTCTACGAGTTCAAAGTCAGCTCGATCTACATAGTAAGTTCCAGGTCAGCTGAGGCTGCACACCAAGATACTGTCTCAACCCCTGTCCCCTCCCCCCCAAAACAAACACACACCACATCACACACCCCCATACACCCACACACCCTACCACCACCACCACCACCATTCCATAAAACTGCAGCACAGTTCTGTTACTGTTACTGTTTTTAAATTTTACATTCCCCTCTTCAACACCCTCCATATTCCACCTTCTTTTCCAATTCACACGATGTCTTCTTTAATTATTCTCTCTCTCTCTCTCTCTCTCTCTCTCTCTCTCTCTCTCTCTCCTATATGTACATGTGTTTAGGGCTGACCACTTGGGATTGGATAACCTATATCGGGGGCTTAATCCCAGGAGAAAACTGATTCTTGCTCTCCTTCTTCTGTCATTTTGTTCTCTCTCAGCAGCCATTCCTTGCTTATCTATCGCTCTTCCTCTAGAGGTAGGGCCTTGTGGAATTTCTGCCATCCACATTTGAATGTCAATTGGTGCTATTATTCAGGTCTTGTTTATGCAACCAAAATCTTGAGATTTCATAGGTGCAGTTTCCCTCTCACATAGAAGGGACAGTCTGTTAGCAGGTGTCCCAATCCTCTGGCCCTTTCAATCTTCCCATCTCTTCCTCAATTTTCCTAGAGCCTTAGGTGTAGGTGTTGTGTTATTATTGTACCAATTGGAGTTGGCACCTTGTACTTACTTATTTTCTGCATTTTGGCCACTTGTGGATCTTTGTAGTATATACTCTGTCTTCTGTAAAAAGAAGCTGCTGTGCAGAGGTGTGAGAGCTACACTTGTCTGTAGACAGAAGATAAGCATTTAGAATACAGCTAGAAATTATATTGATTTAGGAAAAATGGCAGTAGTAGTTTGTTCCCCAGGGTCTATGACTTCTCCAGCCATGGATAGTTGGCTAAGTTTATAGTACCAGACATGAAGTCCTTCATATTGAACATTCCTTAAGTCTAGTTAGACAGCGTTGTTACCCCCAAGATAAAAGTGCTGTTATTGTACCATTGGGGAAATCTTGCAGGGCCAGTCATTGTTGTGGTTCACAGGCTTAACAGCTGCCTAGGACTATTGATTGCTTTTTTTTCTCTCTTGGCAGCTTACCTAGCACCTTCTGATACTATGAAAGCTTGTCCTGGTGGGGGAGGGGGAGGCTTTCTGGTAAAATCCAGCTTATGTATTCAGCAATGGGGATTTATCTTCAACTTCTGGGAGGCAACCAAGGGCAATAGCAATACACTATATTGTTTAGGGAGTCTCTTGGATTACCCTGACCAACAACTAGAAAGTAAGTTTTTCATGCCTGATGCTGGGGTTTTTGTTAGATGTCTATGGCTCTTGCAGGGAGCATTATTACTCCATGTAGCACAACTCCACCTAAATGCTCTCTGTGTTTCTCTCTCTGTGTGTATGTACCTGTAATACACACATCAATATAAGGAATAGATTTTAAGTAAGCTTATAAAATGTTTCATTATGGATTTTTTTTTGTTTTTCTCTGTGTATTCCTCCTGGTTGTCCTGAAACTCACCCTGTAGACCAGGAGGCCTTGAACTCACAGAGATCCACCTGCCTCTGACTCCTGAGGGCTGGGATTAAAGGCATGTGGGAACACCACCGCCCGGCTCCTTGCAGCTTTTAAAAACATCCTTGGTATTATTTCTATCTCCTACATTCCATTCCCTCTGTATTATTCTCCCTCCTCCACCCCCAGTTAAAGACCCCCAGTTTCCCTCTTTTTCCCTTTATAGCAACACTGTCCTACCTTCCCTGCTCTCTCATTGGCCCTCTCTATTTTCTTGGCTTCTGCAGTTACTCCAGGTTATATACTCAGATCTAAAGATTTAGATAGATTTAAGATACACATGAAGAGAGAATATGTGGCATTTGTCTTTCTGGAGTCTGGGTTACCTCACTTAGTATAACGTATATACTAAGTTATAGTCATTTACCTGGAAATTTTCAATTTTCTTTACTGCTGAACTTAGGATTCCATTGTGTATGTCACTTATTGTTATTATTATTATTAAAAAATTCCACCTTCTCCCCTCCTCTCATTTCTTTCCCCCATCCTCCCACTTCCTCTACCCCTCCCTCTCCAGTCCAAAGAGCAGTCAGGATTCCCTGCCCTGTGGGAAGTCCAAGGTCCTCCCCCCTCCATCGAGGTCTAGGAAGGTGAGCATCCGAACAGACTAGGTTCCCACAAAGCCAGTTCATGCAGTAGGATCGAAACCCAGTGTCATTGTCCTTGGCTTCTCAGTCAGCACTCATTGTCCGCCACGTTCAGGGAGTCCGGTTTGATCACATGCTCCATCAGTCCCAGTTCAGCTGGCCTTGGTGAGCTCCCATTAGATCAACCCCAACGTCTCAGTAGGTGGGCGCACCCCTCGCGGTTCTGACTTCCTTGCTCATGTTCTTCCTCCTTCTGCTCTTCATTTGGACCTTGGGAACTTAGTCCAGTGCTCCAATGTGGGTCTCTGTCTCTATGTCTATCCATCACCAGATAAAGGTTCTATGGTGATATGCAAGATAATCATCAGTATGGCTATAGGATAGGGCCATTTCAGGCTCCCTCTCATCAGCTGCCCAAGGAACTAGCTAGGGACATCTCCTTGGACACCTGGGAACCCCTCTAGATTTAAGTCTCTTGCCAACCCTAAAATGGCTCCCTTAATTAAGATATATTCTTCCTTGCTCCCATATCTACTCTTCCTCCATCCCAACCCTCCCATTCCCCCAAGCTCTCCCCATCCTCCCCTTCTCACTTTCCTCTCCCCATCTCCCCCAAGTTCCCAATTTTTGCTTCACCAACCCCGCAACAGACAAAGGTCTGATCTCTAAAATATATAAAGAACTCAAGAAACTAGACCGTAAAAGGCTAATCAACCCAATTATAAAATGGGGCACTGAACTGAACAGAGAATTCTCAAAGGAAGAAGTTCAAATGGCCAAAAGACACTTAAGGTCATGCTCAACTTCCTTAGCAATCAGGGAAATGCAAATCAAAACAACTTTGAGATACCATCTTACACCTGTCAGAATGGCGAAAATCAAAAACACCAATGATAGCCTTTGCTGGAGAGGTTGTGGAGAAAGGGGTACACTCATCCATTGCTGGTGGGAATGCAAACTTGTGCAACCACTTTGGAAAGCAGTGTTTCGGTTTCTCAGGAAATTCGGGATCAACCTACCCCAGGATCCAGCGATACCACTCCTGGGAATATACCCAAGAGATGCCCTATCATACTACAAAAGCATTTGTTCAACTATGTTCATAGTAGCATTATTTGTAATAGCTAGAACCTGGAAACAACCTATATGCCCTTCAATGGAAGAATGGATGAAGAAAGTATGGAATATATACATATTAGAGTACTACTCAGTGGTAAAAAACAATGATATCTTGAATTTTGCATGCAAATGGATGGAAATAGAAAACACTATCCTGAGTGAGGTAACCCAGACCCCAAAAGATGAATATGGTTGTACTCACTCATATTTGGTTTCTAGCCATAAATAAAGGACATTGAGCCTATAATTCGTGAGCCTAGAGAAGCTAAATAAGAAGGTGAACCCAAAGAAAAACATATAATTATCCTCCTGGATATTGGATGTGTATGTCACTTTTTAAAAAGCGTAAAACCGTGTTGGTTGTGGTGGTGCCTGGTGGTAGGCAAATGATGAAAAGGATGAGAGGAAGGGAGATTATGAGTCTCAGGCCAGCCTGGGCTACCTTTTTTTCTTTTTTGCTGCAGGACCTCTTGTCAAAGATGAATCAGCAGATACAACCCCAAACAACAACAAACCCAACAAAATCTCATACAGATAGCTACAATAATGTTGTAGACCGTGCTATCCTTAACCACTAAGGCTCAGCACCATTAATCTACATCTATAATCTTATTTCTCCCCTTCCTATTATTGTAAAGCAAGTCTCAGACATATATTTTATAAGTTTTACTTTCAAGAAATGAACCTGGGAGTGGGCAGGAGGAGATGGGAGCATACAGTGGTTTAAGATGGGCAGCAAAGGTACGTATTGTCTGTGGTTAAATAGTGTCTATAAAATATGTGGGCCACCAAACACAGTTAAGCATCCTATTTCTATAAAAAGTACTGACATTATTGTGATATGTTGGTTACATGCATAATGAAATGCTCAATTTCGGTTGGCGAGGCTAATAAAAATAAAGACGTGGCTGCACGGTGGTGGCACATGCCTTTAACCTCAGCACTTGAGAGGCAGAGGCAGGCCTGGTCTACAAGTGCTAGTTCCAGGACAGGCTCCAAAGAAAGCTACAGAGAAACCTTGTCTCAAAAAGCAGAAAACAGCAACATTTTTTTTTTAAAAAATTAAAAAGAAATAAAGATGTTGAGGGTTGCCAGGCATAGTAGTACAAACCTATGACAGGTTGAGGCAGGAGAATTACCTCAACTCTGACTCCAGCCTGATCTACAGAGACAGTACTAGGCTGGCCAGGACTACAAACAGCCAGTCAAGACAATACAGCAAGACCGTGTCTCAAAGTATATGTTATTTTCACCATCCAAATTGAGAAAGTATTGAATTGGACCCAAAGTTTTGCTGTTTAGGTTTTTTTTGCAGAGGTTAAACCTACCTCTCACACATTAGGAGAGTAGTCAATCACTGAGTAGCATTCTCTGTACCAACATGTATTTTTCTACTTCTTTTTCCGACCTCCTTTGAGTTAAGAGGAAAAACAACTGACCCAAAGAGTAAAACAGAAAATATTTAGGAAGATAGGCTTACCCGTCTCCTTGGGTTAAATGGTAACCCTCACAATGGTTTTCTACATCAAGCTATTGGCCGTGGGTGATGGTCTTGAGAACTGATTTGTAATAGTTGGGGACATATAGGCAAAGAACTTTTTAAGTCAGAATACCACAGAGCTAATTGCACATTCATATGTACTGCTTGCTGTACTGCTCACAATAGCCTGGAATTGGAACCAGCCTAGGTGCCCACCTACATGTGGCTAGATAAAGAAAATGGAATTTTTTTTAATGTAACTATAATGAGAAATGAAATTGTGGCATTTGCAAAAACATGGATGGAACCAGAAATCAGTATGGTAAGAGAAATATGCTAGACTGAGAAAGAGAATATGTGTTTTCTTTCCTGCAGAATCTAGATGTTTCTTTTTAGTGCACGAGTGTGTGTGTGTGTGTGTGTGTGTGTGTGTGTGTGTGTGCGTGTGTGCATGCACATAGGGGCTAGAAAGGGGGTAAAAGGGAGTAATAGAATACATGTGCCATCAAAGCAGAAAAAATGAAATCTGCTGGGAACAAGGGCACCAATAAGGCGTGGACAGGGGTGATAGAGGAGAACATTGATGAAAGGGGATGACCAAAAACATAGTGTCTTTATACATAGCTATGAAAAATACAATAACCAAGTATGGTAACTTAAGAAATTAATTAAAAAAGCAAAAATAAACTTTAGAGAAAGCAATAAGGAGATCAAAAAGTAACCAGCTGAAGTCCAGAAATAAAAGACAGCTTTGAGAACTGTCCTAGTTTCACACTCCTAATTTGGGACTGGCCTGTTTAAGAAAATAGAAAATTGGTTTTGAGGGAATCTTGAGTTATTTTGCTAATTATTTGAAACTTCCACAAGCTAGCTTTTAGTTCCTCCCCCAAATCTTAGTTTTCTATAGTCAAGTACCTTGTATTTTCTATTAGAAGGTGGAGGCAGGGAATTGCCATGAGATAGAGGACTGCCTGGGTGACACAGTTAGACCCTGTCTCAAAAAACAGAAATCAGTTTTAGATTATGCATTTATCAGAGATATATTAAAAATGGATTATAGTGAATAGACATTGGCTGATCTTATTCATTGTGGTAAAAGCATATATATCTACCACATACTTAGTTTTTGTTGTTTTGATGGTTTATATTTCAATATGGTTTTCATAGTCTTATGTGTTTTATTTTAAATATTTTATGCATTTAAAATATTATTTTTAAAAGATATCCACTATGAAAGTATCTGGGACAAATATTACATGTTTCAAAATTACTGCCTTTAAATAAAAGTTTTTAGTGCAAAGTTAAGAAGCCTTGCTTTGAAGAAGTTGCGAGGTTTTAGGTGTAGAATTATCTGTTCTTCTAGCTTATTGTTGTCCAAGTTGGGAGTGAGGTTCTGTAAGGCTGCTGTGCTCCTCTTGCTTCCAGGAAGCCTAGAGTTAATGGATGCTCAGTTGCTTCCTCAGGTCCCCCTGGCAGTCATTGTAATCCCATCTCTGAGTTGTGCTCAGATGGGCAGGATGAGGACAAAAGAGTTAGGACAGACTGTGGAAAGCCACTCTGGAGCAAAGTGCCAGCTGCTTAGAGGGCTTATTTTCTTTATGCTCCATGTGAGATCCCTTACCTATAACAGACTGGAAGGCAAAAAGCGTTTGACAGGTTTGAGAAACTCAGCTATCCTCTACATCAGTGGTTCTCAATCTTCCTAATGCTGAGATCCTTTAACACTGTTCCTCATGTTGTGGTGACCCCAACCATAAAATTATTTTTGTTGCTAATTCATAACTGAGTTCCAGGGTAGCCAGGACCACTATACAGTAAAACCCTGTTTTGAGAAACAAACAAATACAAACGAAATTTGTTTATCAAGCAAGGCCTGGTGGTGCAGATATAATCTTGTAATTGAGGGCATAGAGGCAGGAAGATGGTAAAGTCAAGGCGTCCATTGGTTACATAGTTTCGGTTAGCCTGAACAACTTAAGGAAACGTTGTCTCAAACATTCAAAATAAGGTTTTTAAAATATTGGGGCTATAGCTCAATTGGTAGAGTGTTTGTCTATCATGTGTGAGGTCCTGGGTTCAACCCCACGTGTTGCAAAACATTTTATTTAAAGGCACTCTTTTTGAAACATGTAACACTTGTCCCAGATACTTTCAAAAGAACATTCCTTACCACAGTAGTCTCTTTGTCTCTCTCCTAGTTCAAAATCAGCCTTGTAAAAAACAGATGTCAGAGCACCAACAGCGTTTTACTCTAGGAGGCATTTGGTGTGCTCTGTCTTTTGAGTTTATCTTTGGAATTATTTCATGTTTCTCATATATATATATATATATATATATATATATATATATATATATATATATATATATTGTGTCTGTGTGTCTGTGTGTGTGTAGGCCAAAGAATAACTCAAGGAATTGGTTCTCTCTTTCCATCATATGGGTCCTGGGGATTGAACTCTGAATGTTAGGCTTGGAGTAAGTTCCTTTACCCACTGAGCCATATCACTTGTCCTGATAACTAGTTTTTTTTTTTCAGGAAGTTTCATATAGTTTGTGTTGACCCTGAATTGGCCTTGGAGTGGAGGGTGATCTTAAACTTCTAGTCTTCTAGTCTTTTCTCTCCACCTTCCAAATGTGAGTGCTACCATACACAACTTGGAAATGTTTTATTATTCCTTGTTTGCACATATTCTTGTACTTTCATAGTTCTAATATTGAGAGATGGCGATAAGAATAATCAATGTATCTGGGTTGCCTCACTCAAAATAACATTTTCTAGCTCCATCCATTTTTCTACATAATTCAAGATGTCGTTATTTTTTTCTGCTGTGTAGTGCTCCATTGAAAACCAGCCTACAAATCACAACCCCAAAGAACTTAGACAACAATGAGGACAGTAAGAAAGACTTACAGAGATCTAATCTACATGGGAAGTAGAAAAAGACAAGATCTCCTGAGTAAATTGGGAGCATGGACCTTGGGGGAGGGCTGAAGAGGGGAGGGGAGAGGCAGGGAGGGGAGCAGAGAGAAAAATGTAGAGCTCAATAAAAATCAATTAAAAAATAAAATAAAAAGAATAATCAATGTAAATTTTAATGTGTGTATGATTTAGCCTCTTAAATTATTCTTTGTTCCAAATCAAAGTTTATTTTTATTTTATGTGCATTGGGATTTTTGCCCTGGGTGTCTAGTCCCTAGGAACTGGCATTACAGACAGTTTATGAGTTGCCATGTGGGTGCTGGGAATTGAACCAGGGTCCTCTAAAGAACAGTCATTGCTCTCAACAGCTAAGGCACTTCAACTCCATCCAGATCAAGGTTTTAATTATTTTGTTTTTTATATTTATTTACTTTTCGTTTTTAAAAAAGAAAACAAACTATTTTTTTTCATTTTACATACCCAATCCAAGTTTTAACTCCCTCTTCTCCTCCTATTTCCTCCACTTACCTCCCACCCGACCCCCATCCACTCCTCAGAGAGGGTAAGGCACATTGCTCTGTGGAAGATCCAAGGCCCTCCCTACTGTATCTAGGCTGAGCAAGGTATCCATCCAAAGAGAATAGGTTCCAAAAAACCAGTACAAGCAGTAGGGATAAATCCTTGTGCTACTGCCAGTGACCCCTCAGTCTGCTCCAGCCATGCAACTGTCAACCACATTCAAAGGGACAAGTTTGGTCCTGTGCTTGTTTCTTCCCAGTCCAGCTGGTGTTGGTGAGCTTCCATTAGCTCAGGTAAATGGTTTCAGTCGGTGTACCCATCATGGTCTTGATCGCTTGGCTCATATTCTCATTCCTCCTACTCTTCATCTGGACTTTGGGAGTTCAGTCCAGTTCTCTGATGTGGGTTTCCATCTGTTGTTGGACGAAGGTTCTATGGTGACATTTAAGACAGTCATCAGTCTGACTATGGAGCAAAGCCAGTTTGGGCACCCTCTCCTCTATTGCTTAGGGTCTTAGATGGGGTTGTTCTTGTGGGTTCCTGGGAATTTCTCTAGAGCCAGGTTTCTTGCTAACCATATAATGGCTCCCTCAACCAAGATCTCTCTTTCCTTGATCTCCAGATCAAGGTTTTTAAACCTTAGTGCTACAGTTACCTTTGGCCTGAGAAGTTGTTGTAAGGGGTTGAGAGGGCTGTCTTGTGTGTGTAGAATGTCTGACATCTGTGATCTCTACCCACTTGATGTCATTCCTGATATTGTATTAAAAGAGGACTTATTGTTTTCCTATCAGTTCTATAGATGTTGGATTTCTTGATTAAAGGCATGATTACATGTATATGTCTCAGTGAAGGGTGTGGTTTCTCTCTCTTTCTCCCCCTTCTTCCTTTATTGATTTTTAGAGACAGCATCTCATTCTGTAGCTCCAACTGGCTAGAAACTCCCTGTGTACATTAGACTGGGCTTGAACTCTTAGCAGTCCTCCTGTTTCAGCCTCCCGAGTGTTGGGACTATAGACATGAAGCACCGTGTCCTTCTGGACCATTTTCTTTTTTCTTTTTTAAATTTATTTCTTATTGATTTTTTTAAAGCTCTACCCTTCCTCTCTTCTCCCCTTCTACCCTCTCTCATGGTCCCCATGCTCCCAATTTATTCAGGAGATCTTGTCTTTTTCTACTTTTCATATAGATTAGGTCCATGTATGTCTCTTTTAGGATCCTCTTTGTTGTCTAGGTTCTCTGGGATTGTGATTTGTAGGCTGGTTTTCTTTGCTTTATGTCTAAAAGCCACTTATGAGTGAGTATATATGATATTTGTCTTTCTGGGTCTGGGTTACCTCACTCAATATGATGTTATCTCGATCCATTCATTTACCTTCAAATCTCAAGATGTCATTTTTTTCTGCTGTGTAGTACTCCATTGTGTAAATGTATCACATTTTCCTTATTAATTCTTCAGTTGAGGGGCATTTAGGTTGTATCCAGGTTCTGGCTATAACAAACAATGTTGCTATGAACATAGTTGAGCACATGTCCTTGTGGCACGATTGAGCATCCTTTGGGTATATACCCAAAAGTGGTATTGCTGGGTCTTGAGGAAGGTTGTTTCCTAATTTTCTGAGAAATCGCCATACTGATGTCCAAGGGGGCTGTACCAGTTTGCACTCCCACTAGCAATTCAGGAAGTGTTCCCTTTACCCCACAACCTCTCCAGCATAAGTTATTATTAGTATTTTTGATCTTGGCCATTTTTACAGGTATAAGATGAAATCTCAGAGTTGTTTTGATTTGCGTTTCTCTGATGGTTAAGGATGCTGAACATTTCCTTAAGTGTTTTTCAGCCATTTTAGATTCCTCTGTTGAGAGTTCTCTGTTTAGGTCTGTACCCCATTTTTTTTACTGGATTATTTGTTCTTTTGATTACCAATTTTTTGAGTTCTTTGTATACTTTGGAGATCAGACCTCTGTCTGATGTGGGGTTGGTGAAGATCTTTTCCCATTCTGTAGGCTGTCATTTTGTCTTGTTGACTGAGTCCTTTGCTTTACAGAAGCTTCTCCGTTTCAGGAGGTCCCATTTATTATTTGTTTCTCTCAGTGTCTGTACTACTGGGGTTATATTTAGGAAGTGGTCTCCTGTGTCAATGCGTTCAAGTATACTTCCCACTTTCTCTTCTATAAGGTTCAGTGTGGCTGGCTTTATGTTGAGTTCTTTGATCTATTTGGACTTGAGTTTTGTGCATGGAGATAGATATGGGTCTATTTTCATTCTTTTACATGTTGATATCCAGTTATGCCAGCACCATTTGTTGAATATGCTTTCTTTTTTCCATTTTATATTTTTTTCTTCTTTGTCAAAAATCAGGTGTTCATAGGTGTATGGATTAATATCTGGGTCTTCTATTTGGTTCCATTGGTCCTCCTATCTGTTTTTATGCCAATACCAGGCTGTTTTCAGTACTGTAGCTTTTTTGTTTGTCTGTTTGCTTGAGACCTGGTGTTCACTTTGGACTTCAACTCACATTGCTGTCCACACTTACCTTCAACTTACTGCCAAAGCCTCCTGAGTAGTTGGAATTACTGGCAAGTACCATGATGCCCAGCTATAATCCTTTTTAAACTCTTCTGAAATAGAAGTAAATGGAGTACTCTCAAGCTCATTTTCCTAGGTCAGTGTCACCCTGACACCAAAGTCGGATGCAGAAACCACAAGAAAGAAAACTAAAGGTCAACATTGCTGATGAATACACACACAGCAATCTTCACTGAAACACTACCCAGCTGAATCTAATGGCATATTCAAAGGATCATAGACCATGAACAAGCAGAGTTTATCTTGGAATACAGGCTTGCTGTACATACACAAAACAATGTGATACATTATATCAACAGAATGAATGGTAAAATGGTGAATAGTCATTTCAATAGATGTTTAAAATTGTTTCACAAAGTTCCACATCCTTTCCTGATAAAAGTTTGCAACAAAATAAGTATTGAAGGAAAAATTTCAACATAATGAAGGACATTTATAGAAAAACGTCCACAGCTAATAATCAAAATCAGTGCTGACAACTTAAAGCTTCTCTTTTGAGATTCTTTTCATGGCGAGGATACCCATTTGGAGGTGGTGCACACCTTTATTTATTTATTTATTTATTTATTTATTATTTATTTATTAAAGATTTCTGTCTCCTCCCCTCCACCGGCTCCCATTTCCCTCCCCCTCCCCCAATCAACTTCCCTTCCCTCATCAGCCCCAAGAGCAGTTCCCTGCCCTGTGGGGAGTCCAAAGACCTCCCACCTCCTTCCAGGTCTGGTAAGGTGAGCATCCAAAGAGCCTAGGCTCCCACAAAGCCAGTACGTGCAGTAGGATCAAAACCCAGTGTCATTGTTCTTGACTTCTCAGCAGTCCTCATTGTCTGCTATGTTCAGCAAGTCCGGTTTTATCCCATGCTTTTTCAGACCCAGTCCAGCTGGCCTTGGTGAGTTCCCGATATAACATCCCCATTGTCTCAGTGTGTGGGTGCACCCCTCGCGGTCCTGAGTTCCTTGCTAATGGTGCACACCTTTAATCCCAGCAGTCTGGAGGCAGAGGCAGGTGGATCTCTGTGAGTTCAAGGCCAGCCTGGTCTACAAAGAAAGTTCTAGGACAGCCAGGGCTACACAGAGAAACCCTGTCTTGAAAAACTAGAAACCAACCAAGCAACCAACCAGCCAAACCAGTAACTAACCAACCAACCAAACAACCAACCAAAAACCCAAACAATCAAAAACCACAGTTTGGACAATTACTAGCAAGAAGAGTCAGGCAAGTCAGGTGTGATGGTCAAGCCTGTAATCATGGTGCTTGGAAGGGAAAGGCAATAGGATCAGAATTTCAAAGTATGGTTTAACTATACAGCAAGTTAGAGGCTTGCCTGAGCTATATAAGCTTCCACTAAAAAATAAGAGTGGACTGGAGAAATGGCTCAGTAGTTAAGAACACTGATTGTTCTTCCAGAGAATCCAAGTTTAATTCCTAGTACCTAAATGGAGGCTCATAACCATCTATAACTCCTAGGAGACCCAACACTCTCTTCTAGTCTCCTTGTGTACTGTATACATGTGGTGCACAGACATACACAGACAGAAAAATCACACACAGAAAATAAAAATGAAAAAAAAAATTTAAAAAAGAGCAATAAGGGGAAAGAAAGAGATACAAAATGCCATCTAAATCTGAGAGGAAGAATAAAATTGCCCTAATTTTCCAATGACATGATAGGAGGAAACACTCAAGTTTTTTTAGAATTAATAAATGTATATGATAATGTTGTTAAAACACCAAATTAACACAAATTTCGTTGCACTTTTTGCAGCAGTGCTGGAGGTCAAGTCCAGAGCTTTATGAATTCTAGGTATGTAGTCTCTACCCCTGAGATGTATCTCCAAGTTTTTTGAGATAGGGTCTCTTTATGTAGCCCTGACTGGAACTCACTATGTAGACAATGCTGGACTTAAACTCACGGAGTTCTGCATGTCTCTACTTCCAAGTGCTAGGATTAAAGGCATGGACCACCATGCCTGATTTATATATAGTTCTACTTATCTTAAAAAGAAAGAAAAATCAGTTAGGAATGAATTTCACTGGGGAAGTGAAAGATCCAAATGCTGGAAACAATAAACACTGTGAAAAATCTAATTTGAAGGGTATTCTGCGCTTTTAGATAGGAAAAATTACTATTGTTAAAATGTTCACATTAGCTGGGGCTGTAAGCCCAGGTACTCAAGAGGTGATGGCAGAAGGACCAGGAGCTCAAGGACATTTTAAATTACATAATCAGTTCAGGGATAGCCTGAGCTACATGAGAGCCCTTTCCCACCAGAAAACCCAAATAAAGCATCCATATTATCCAATGTGATTTATATATTTAATGTAATCCTATACAAATTTAAGAGTTGTTCATAGAAATAGAAAAAAAAGCTCTAAAATTCTTGTTTATGGAGACCCAGAATAACCAACACAGTCTTCAGAAAGAAAGCGAAGTTTTAGGGACCTACTTCTTTATTTCAAATTCTATCAGAAGGAAGTAGGTAATCAGAATGGCATAAAGACAGACTTGTATGCCAACCGAACAGACTAGCCATCCCAGAAATGAATTCAAGTATATTTGGTTAATTAGATTTTGAGAAAGCCACCAAGGACGTACAATTCAAAGGAATATTTATCAGTAAATTATGGGGGAAACTGGATATTTACAGGTATTATAAAGAAGGAAACCAGACCCTCCTTTTATAACATACATAAAAAAATCAACTTAAGACTTTTTTTCATATTCAAAAGAATAATAGAAGTGGGTAAAAAGAACTAAATATAAAAGCTGGGACTGTAAAACTCATAAGAGAAAACATGGAAGGAAAGATGTTGGCTTTGACTATTTGTGTTTGATACTGGAGTTTTACTATGTAACCCAGGCTACCTCAAACTCTAGACCCTTCTGGTTTTGTCTCTGGAGTACTAAAATTATAGGTGTCTATCACCACATTTGCATTTATTCCTTTTTACATAAACATACTTTTCTTTTTGTAGTATAAGGGATTGAACTGAGAACTCTTCATATGGTAGACAAAGTTCCAACCACTGAGCTATATCCTTAGCCTAACAGTGATTGTTTTGAACATCATGCCCAAAGCACATACAACAGAAGCAAAAATAGCAAGTTGTTGGGGCTGGAGAGATTGTTCAGTGGTTAAGAGCGCTTGCTGCTTCTCCAAAGGACCTGGTTTCAGTTTCCAGCACCCACATGGTAGCTCACTAGCATCTGTAGTGCTAGTTCTAGTGAATCTGATGATCTCTTCTGGTATCTGCAGGTACCAGGCATGAATGTAGTGCATATACCTAGATGCAGATTAATCATTTCCTATATGCCATAATCATTTCATGATATAATAGGATAAATCTTTTAAAAATAATAAGTTGTTCTTATCAACCTAAAGGACTTCTTTACTACAGAACAACAAAATAGACAAAATAGACAGTTTATGAGGCTGGGTATGGTGGCACATGCCTTTAATCTTGGCACTGGGAGGCTAAGGCATGCAGTTCTCTGTGAGTTCAAGTTTGAAGCCAGCCTGGTCTATATAGTGCATTTTAGGACAACCAAAGCTACATGTAGAGAGACTCTAGATCAAAAACAAGCAAACAAAAAACAAAAAAGAAAAAAAAAAGAAAAAAAAACAGCTTGTGAATTGGGAGAACATATTTTTGAACCACATATATGATAAGAAGTTCATATAAAAAACAAGTACTCATACAACTTACTACCAGGAAAACAAGCCAATTAGAAAAAATAGACAAAAGTCTTTCTCAAGTAAACAGTTTGCCCCCAGACAACACACAAATGGGCAACAGGAATGTGAAAAAGCATTCAGCTTCAGTAATCATTAGCAAAATAAAATCAAAACCGCTGTGCGAAATCACCTCACAACTCTTCTAAAGGGTAATTATCAGAAAGACAAGTGATAACACATTGACAAGAATGTGGAGAAAAGGCAACCTTGGTAGATGATTACTAGTAGACTAGTATAGCCATTATGGCAAAGAGTATGAGGCTTCCAAAAGAAAACTAGAAAGGCAATAAGGAAATGGGGCAGGGGTTGTAGCTCAGGGGGGAACAGCATTTTTTTTTTTTTTTTAGCAAACTCGGGGCTCTTGAGTTTGCTGCCCAATGCAATACATCCACACATGCACATGGACTGCCACATGATTCTTCGATTTCTCTTCTGTGTGTTTAAGAAAAATGTGCTCTCATGAAGTGATCCACAGCCAAGCGCTGGGCTGAACTCCTGGAGTCCAATCAAAGAGAGGGAGGAGGGATCATATGAGCAAAGGGGGGGGTGTGTCAAGATCATGATGGGGACACCCACAGAAACAGCTGACCTGGCCTAGTGGGAGCTCACTGACTCTGGACTGACACCTGGGGAATCTGCATGGAACTGAACTAGACCCTCTGAATGTGGGTGGCAGTTATGTGACTTGATTTGTTTGGGGGTGGTGCCCCTCTAGCAGTGGGACCAGGATTTATCACTGGTGCCGGCGGCAAGAGAGCCTGGTCCTGCCTCAGCTTGGTATGACAAACTTTGTGGGCTCCCCAAGGGGTACCCTCTATGGAATAGATGGGGGTGGGGTGTATGGTGTGTGGATGTGGTGTGGGGGAAGGGAAGGGAGTGGGAACTGGGGTTGGTATGTAAAATGAAAAAAGTTTTAAATTAAAAAACAAAAAACAACAAAAGAGAAATCTCTCAAATGTTTCTTACAATTTTTTTTTCACAATGGCTGAAATACGGAAGCAACTTAACTGCTTGTCAGATGAATAGATGAAGAAATTATGACATATACATATGTACACAATGGACTATAATTTAGTCTCTCAAAAGGTTATGTTACTTGTGACAATATTGGTGAACCAGAAGGAAATTAAGCTAAGTGGAATGAAATGATCTAGACACAGAAAGAAACCTACTACACGATCTCATTTGTATGTAGAATCTGAAAAAGTTGAGTACATAGAATTGAGCCACAGCTAGTAGGGTCAGGGAAAGGTAGGAAATAGGGAAGAATGTAGGTCAAAGGGCACTACAAACTTGAATTTATGTAAAATAAATAAGCCTATAAATATAATATATAGCAGGATTTTGGTTAATATGTTGTATATTGAAAATTTACTAAGAGAGTAGATTATTGGCCTTCCCACTGCATACACTTCTCTGTGTGCGCACACATACCAGCATGCACAGATGCTGACACACGCAGTGGTAACAATGGAAGGTGATGGAAATGTTACTTGACTCTAGTTATCATTTCAGTATGGATATGCATGCCAAAGCATCATCTTGTATGCTTTTAATTTATACAATAAAAATAGGTGTAGGTAGATGTCTATACTGAGGACTTCTTAGTGTCTTCCTTAAACCCACTAAAGCACCAATCTGACATCCTCATATATTTCAAAGGCAAATGCAAAGAAATAGCTTTGTTCTCTTTTGCATTTTTTACAGATTAACATATCTTCTGGAAAACTTGTTACCATGGCAACAAGTTTTATCTATCTCTGTAGTGTACTGCATAAAAATAGCCCTTTGTGTTGGAGAATGATGCTAGTGACAGGTGGCTGGGTGAATGTATATCAGGATGCTTTGTCAGGAGCAGTTTCCCAACATTCCATTGTTTAAAGTCGTGAAATCAAAATGAGTATTGATTTTTTACCTCTCCGAATGTAACTTTATCTAGCAAATGCAGGTGCTCGAGCACTGGCACTCTGTTTAATTATGAATTACAAGCTTTCCTTTGTAGGTCGGGTCAATATGATTGAAGCTACCCCATGGTGGTGAGTAACAGTTTTTCCCTTCTTTTGTTGGTGATATAGGCTGTGGAAAACAAGGTAGGGGCAAATTTTTCACCTAGAACCCAATGTCTTAGATTGTAGGTCGCAACCCTGTATGGGATTGTGTAACTGAATGTGCAATAACAAAAAATTAATTCAGAATCAAATATGCAGTGTATCCTAGGTATTTTTGACAGCACTCACCCACGTTGTATTGCTTGCCTTCACTGCAGTCTCGGTTCTGAACACACAGTGTACGCCTTGTACTCTATGCCCATCACACAGCCCTAACGGATGCTGCCTATAGCAATTAGACTCAGATTTGAGACTCTTGTGTGTTTTGAACTGTAGTGGATTTTCTCCCTGCAAGTACAAAGTACTCTGTGCTTATAGAAACAGTAGTTTAATTATGAAAAACAAAGACTTTAAAAAATATTTTCTTACTACCATTATTGGGCATGTAAGTATCAAATTAACATATCTTTGGATTATATTGTGTTAGAATGTTTAACTTTTAAGCAAGGAGCAGTGACTCATGCCTGTAATCATAAGACTTGGGAAATAAAGGAAGTAGGATCAGAAATTTAAAGTCATGTCATCCTTGGCTACATAGCAAATTAAGAGACCGATCTGGCCACATGAGATAACACACACACACACACACACACACACACACACACACGAATGAATGAATGATTTTAGAAATTGAGTTGCTGCCTTGAATTGCATTAAAAAATCATCCAATGAATTTTGACTTGCAATTGGGGCAGAATTTTTAAAAATTTCTGAAATTTCTTTGTCATACCTTTTCCATTTTGTACTGCATTTTTATGTGAAGCAGCATTCTCAGAATTGGCAATGATCATTTGTGTAAAGTGTTAAAGTGCTCTGTGTCCTGCAGTATCAAATATTCCTCCAGAATTTCATTTTGCGTAAAAACAAGCAAGCATATCTATTGCATTAGCTTGCAAATTTGCCTTTGTCTTGAACAAATGGTAAAATTATACCAAATAACTATTTTAAATTAAGTTTACTTGTGATTTATTACCAATGAATGTTTGAATTGTAATACTATTTAATATGCGTACATACTTGGGGTTATCTAAAAATTTTTTGGGCAGAAGGGTCAACAGTGGCAAAAGTTGAAGAAGCCCTCTCTAAGAACACAGGGTTCTGTCTAAGTACTTTTTCACTTCTAAACCAAGAAGTAGGAAGTGGTCAGGTGGGGCAGATGCACTCTGAGATGTTATCAAGCAGTAACTTCCGTGGCTTCTGACTTGAAACAGCTCCTTCGGAAAGGTCAGTTCTCCATGAAGGTTTTAGTATTGGCTTCACATGTGTAGCCAAGGATGGAATCTGATCCTAATCTTAATTTTTCTTAAAAAAAAATCATTTGGGCAAATACTTAGAGTAGCACCATGCAAACAACTTGCCATTTTTTCGTGTGTTTTATATAAACAACAGCTTCCTGATCCTGAAATAAAGTGTACTATAGTTTTGAGAATTTTAGAGAGCCTCTTGAGAAAATGACAAATATGGGACTTGTACAACTAAAAGCAGCAACTCTACTTCTTATGTGCACCATATGACGACAGAAGCAGAATCACTGGTTTGACCTTTTCTGTTACAGTCAGTACACATAATGCTTTGTTTTAAAGAATATACAACATGGGCCAGGCATACGCCTTTAATCCCAGCACTCAGGAGGCAGAGGCAGATGAACCTCTGTGAGTTTGAGGCCGGCCTGGTCTACAAAGTGAGTTCTAGGACAGCCAGGGCAGTTGCACAGAGAAACACTGTCTCAAAAAACCAACAAAAGAAAGAAAGAAAGAAAGAAAGAAAGAAAAAAGAATAGAACATGAGATAGCTGGAGAGATGGCTCAGTGGTTAAGAGCACTTGCTGTCACTGCAGAGGACCTGAGTTCAATTCTTGGTAGTTCACAACTATCCATAATCCCTGTTTCAGGGGTACTAAGCATGCACATGGTATGCGTATGTACAAACAGACAGAATATTCATATACATAAAATAAAAATAAATACATCTCAAAATATCATCAGAAAATTGGTTAAATGGCTTTCTGTGTATGCCTTACTACTCTTAGGACTTGTGTATATTAACTCATTAATTCTTACAAACATTTTGTCAGTATTTCCTGGAGGAGACAACCTTGCTGTTTTGGGTAAGTTCTTTAAAAATTTTTTTGAGTAAGTAGTTTTATGCATTATAAGACTTGGTTGTTCCTAGGAGAACCAGCCTACTGTCCACAACCCCAGAGAACCCACACAGACAACAAAAGGACCCTAAGGGAGACATACATGGATCCACTTAGGAAAGAGAAAAGACAAGATCTTGAGTAAATTGGGAGCAGGTCACGAAAGAGAGTAGAAGGGGAGAGGAGAGGAAGGGAGAGGAGTAGGAAAAATGTGTAGCTTAATAAAAACAAGAAAAAAACATGCAAAAAGACTTGGTTGCTCCTTCTGCTGAAAGTCTAAAAATATTCTTCTATCAGGAATTGGCAAAATACTGTCTGTGGGCCAAATTCATCTGCCTCTTATTTTTTCATAGTGGCCTAAGAGTCAAGATGGAGTTTTACATCTTATAATGGTTCTTTTAAAAATAGTTTAAAGATATTTAAAAAAATGATTTATTTTTATTTTATGTGCATTAATGTTTTGCCTACATATATGTCAGTGTGAGGGTGCCAGATCCCCTGGAACTGAGTTACGTACTGTTGTGAACTGTCATGTAGGGGCTGGGAATTGAACCTGGGTCCTCAGGAAGAGCAGCCAGTTTTCTTAACCTCTGAGCCATCTCTCCAGCCCTTTAAAATGGTTCTTGAATTTTTTAAGGAAAGTAATTTGTGACATGTACCAATTATATGAAATCTGGATTTCAGCTTCCATTTGCAAAGCGTTATGGGAACATAAACACACTCAACTGGTTCCATATTGCTCACAGCTGCTTCTGTATGATTGCGGCAGAATTGAGTAACTGTAGCAGAGCCCAGAGAGCTAGCAGGGCCTGAAGTGTTTGCAGGAAAAGTTGGCTGCTCCCACTTAGTAATCTCTATCTAACTGGGAGGTTGTATTTAAGAGTCAAAACAGATTGTGTGCAGTTTCCCAAGTATGTAAATTCTCATTTGGTCCATTTTTCACTTTCTTCCACTAAACTTAGTTCTTTGTACTATGGCCTGTCTCAAATATGCTTGGTTGCAGTTTTCTTTCTGTACCTATATTAGATTTTAATTATGAATATGTACCACCCTCCCCAGTGAGGCCGAGAGTAATGCACGTTATCATCACACTAGTTAATATGTTTCCTTTGCTAGAGCAGTAATTGTAATCTCTCCAGCTCTTTTTGTTTCTGACCATATTGCTTTCTACTTTTGGGCTTTCATCCAACATACAAACATTGATAGTTTAATAATCTGAATTAAGCCACCTGGACTGAAGTGAATTTTTAATTTAATAAATCATACACATGATTAGGATGACATACTCCCCAATCATCAGCTTGAACTAATTTGCTTGACAAAACATCTATGCAATTTAAAATAATTTTCTCATTTTTCCACTAAAAATAATGTTGTTTTGAGCTGTAAGCCATAGCCCATAAAACTTGCCCATTTGAAATATGCAAGCCAATGGTTTTACTATAGTCACAGAGTTGGACAGCTGTAACCACTACTTAATTCTAGAATAATCCCATCACTTCCACAAGAATTCTCATAGTCCCTATTGGTGACCTCCAGTCTACTGTCTTAGACAGCCACAGAGGCTCTTTATGTGCCTATGTATTTGCCTATTTGAGACATCTCATAGAAATGAAATCATAAAATTGAGAAAAATGGTAAACTCATGATCTCAGCACATGGGAGGCTGAGGTAGAAGAATCACTGCAAGTTTGAGGTTAATCTGAGGTCCATAGTGATTTCAAGTCCTTCTGGTGATATAGAGCAAGTGTCTGTTTTAAGAAAAACAACAAACAAGAAGAAATGCATTCATATAAATATAGCTGCTTGTTACTGACTGAATCCATGTAGCATGTTTTCTTTTTTTGCTTTTTTTAATTTTTTTAAATTTATTTATTTATTAAGGATTTCTGCCTCCTCCCCGCCACCGCCTCCCATTTCCCTCCCCCTCTCCCAATCAAGTCCCCCTCCCTCATCAGCCCAAAGAGCAATCAGGGTTCCCTGACCTGTGGGGAGTCCAAGGATCTCCCACCTCCATCCAGGTCTAGTAAGGTGTGCATCCAAACTGCCTAGGCTCCCACAAAGCCAGTACGTGCAGTAGGATCAAAAACCCATTGCCATTGTTCTTGAGTTCTCAGTAGTCCTCATTGTCCGCTATGTTCAGTGAGTCCGGATTTATCCCATGCTTTTTCAGACCTAGGCCAGCTGGCCTTGGTGAGTTCCCAATAGAACATCCCCATTGTCTTAGTGTGTGGGTGCACCCCTCACGGTCCTGAGTTCCTTGCTCGTGCTCCCTCTCCTTCTGCTCCTGATTTGGACCTTGAGATTTCAGTCCGGTGCTCCAATGTGGGTCTCTGTCTTTGTCTCCTTTCATTGCCTGATGAAGGTTAATATTCAGGAGGATGCCTATGTGTTTGTCTTTGGATTTACCTTCTTATTTAGCTTCTCTAGGATCTCGAATTATAAGCTCAATGTCCTTTATTTATGGCTAGAAACCAAATATGAGTGAGTATATCCCATGTTCCTCTTTTTGGGTCTGGCTTACCTCACTCAGGATAGTGTTTTCTATTTCCATCCATTTGTATGCAAAATTCAAGAAGTCCTTGTTTTTTTACTGATGTAGCATGTTTTCAAGGTTCACCTATGTTGTAGTATGTATTAGTATTTTGTATGACCCAGTCATATTCCATTGTATGGTTATACTATATTTTATTTGTCGATTCATCAATTGATGGACGTTTGTTTTAGTTTTCCCTTTTGACTGTTGTGAATAGTGCTTCTGTGAATATTTGTGTGTGCTTTTGTGGGGACATGTTTTGAAATTATATATGGGAATAGAGTTGTATCACATTATAACTCTATGGATACCCTTTTGAGGAACTCCCAGACTCTTTTGCAAAGCTGCTATAGTGTCTTAATTCTTACCACCCATGTGAAGCTTCTCATTTCTCCATATCCTTATTAACAGTTGTTATTGTTTGTTTTGAATTTAGCTAGCTTACTGGGTGTGTAGTGGTAGTTCATTGTGCTTAATGGTTTTGGAACAAGGTACCTCTTTGTAGACCAGGCTGGCTGAGGTAGGAGTGAGTTCAAAGGGAGCCTAAGTTACATAGTGACTTCTAGACCAGTATGGGCTATACTATGAAACTCTGTCTCAAAACAACTAAGTGGGAGAGGAATGGAAGAAGTTCAATATTATAAGTAATCCCAACCTCCTGGGTCCTGTATACTTGTATACTTATTGTCTACTTGTATATTTTTACTTTCTTTTTGCTATAGTGTCATGTATTCTAGGCTGGTCTCTAATACTAGCTGTAGTAGATAATGATCTCAAACTTGTGATCCTCCTGCTTATACCTCCCAAGTGCTGGGATTGCAGGTGTGCACCACCACACCCAATTTATGTGATTCTGAGGATGAGCTTTGTGTGTGGTAGGAAAGCATTGACTGAGCTACATTTCCAGCCTTGTGTGAATCTTCTTTAGACATATATGTATTCAGATTGTTTGTCTACTTGAACAATTAAATTTATTGTCTTTATTGCTTGAATTGTAAGAGTTGTAAAATATATTCTGGATGTAGATATCCAATTAGATAAATTATTTGTAAAAAAAATTTCTCCCATTATTTACTTTGACTTTTTCTTTCTTTCTGGTGTCCTTTGAAAAGTATTGACTTTTGATGAGAACTTAAAATTGTTTCTTTGTCCTTTGTGTTTTTGGTGTTTTTCTTAAAAACTTTTTCTCTTCTATTTTGGTTTGACTTTTGTGACAGGGTTTCTCTGTGTAACAGTTCTAGCTATCTTAGAGTTAGTTCATTCTGTAGACCAGGCTGGCTTTGAACTCACAGAGATCCACCTACCTCTACCTCCTGAGTGCTGGGATTAATGGTGTGCACCACCATGCCTGGCTCTTAAAATCTTCCTTTTTTTTCTTTTTAAAAAATTTTTAAAATTATTTATTGATTTTTATTGAGCTCTACATTTTTCTCTACTACCCTCTCTGCCACTCCCCTCTCCACTTCAACCCTCCCCCAAGGTCCCCATGCTCCCAATTTACTTAGGAGATCGTGTCTTTTTCTACTTCCCATGTAGATTAGATCTATGTAAGTCTCTCTTAGTGTCCTCATTGTTGCCTAGGTTCTCTGGGATTATGATTTGTAGGCTGGTTTTCTTTGCTTTATGTTTAAAAACCACCTATGAGTGAGTACATGTGATAATTATCTTTCTGTGCCTGGGATATCTCACTGAAAATAATGTTTTCTAGCTCCATCCATTTTTCTGCAAAATTCAAGTAGTTGTTATTGTTTTCTGCTGTGTAGTAGTACTCCATTGTGTACCACATTTTCCTTATCCATTGTTCAGTTGATGGGCATTTACGTTGTTTCCAGGTTCTGGCTATGCTACGAACATAGTTGAGCACATGTCATTGTAGCACGATTGAGCATCCTTTGGATATATATCCAAAAGTGGTATTACTGGGTCTTGAGGAAGGTTATTCCATTTTTTTGTATTTGTTGAGGCTTGTTTTGTTACCGAGTATGTGGTCAGTTTTTGAGAAGGTTCCATGAGGTGCTGAGAAGAAGGTATATTCTTTTCTGTTTGGATGGGATATTCTATAGATGTTGGTTAAGTCCGTTTGAGTCATAACATCTGTCAGTTCCCTTATTTCTCTGTTCATGTTTTGTCGAACTGACCTGTCCAGTGGTGAAAGGGGAGTGTTGAAATCTCTCACTATTAGTGTGTGGGGTTTAATGTATGATTTAAGCTTTAGAAGTGTTTCTTTGACATATGAGGGTACCCTTATATTTGGGGCATAGATGTTCAGTATTGAGATTTCCTCTTGATGGCTTTAACTGATGAGTCTATTTCCTGTATTGTATCTTCAGTGCTTGAGATTCTTTCTTCCATCTCTTGTATTCTGCTGTTCGTGTTTGTGCTTCTTGATCATTTTCTCATGATTTCTGTTTCTATAATTCCCTCAGCTTGTATTTTCTTTATTGTGTCTATTTCAGTTTTCAAGTCTTGAATAGTTTCTTTCATATGTTTGATTGCTTTTTCTTAAAGGGATTTGCTGATGTTTTCCATTTTTTATTTGTCTTTTTCTTCATTTCTTTTAGGGAATTTCTCATTTCCTCTTTAAGAGTTTCAAACATTCTCCTGAAGTTATTTTTTAGGTCATTTTCTTCTGCTTCATCTATATTTGGTTGTTTAGGACTTGCTGTTGTAGGGTCTTTAGGTTTTACTGGTGTTGTGTTGCTATTTGTGGTGTTCCATATGTTCTTACCTTTTCTACTTATCTTTTCCTCTTATAGGTGTGGTTGGGGCTGTCTGAGATTCTTTTGAATAATCTTCTAGGTTCCAGTGAATCTAAAACTCAGATGGTTGTTCCTCATGGTACAGTCAGTGTCACAGTTCTAGTTATCCCGTTGGTCATTCCTGTTCCTGGAGATAGCTCAGTGCTCCTGTGCTTTGGTCTATTCCCTTGGAGTTTGCTGTCTCAGGCTTACTTTGGCCTAGGTTACCAGCTTTGACCTGTTTAGGTAAATCCTGGTCTGGATCCCCTCCTGCAGAAATCCCTGGCTTGGAGTTGGTCTACTCCATGGAGTTCCCAGGCTCGGGTGCGCCCAAACCCGCAGAGGACCTGGCTCAGGCTTACTCCCTTAGAGGTCCCAGACTCATCCTTGGACCTGCAGAGATTTTTGGTTCTTCCCTATTCCCTTTGATGTCCCAGACTAATGCCTGGACCCACAGAGTTCCTGGCTCAGGCCTACTTTCTCTGAGGTCCCAGACTCATGCCTGGCCCCTCAGAGTTCTCTGCTTCCTGCCTATTCCCTTGGAGGTCCCAGATCCACACCCAGACTGGCAGAAATCCTGGCTCAGGCCTAGTTTCTCTGAAGCCCTAGACTCATGCCCAGACCCACAGGCGTCCTGGCTTAGGTCTACTCTTTTGAATGTCCCAGATTCATGTCCAGACCCTCAGCAGTCTTTGGCTCTGGCCCATTCGCTGAGCAATTACTCCCCTGTACCTGTTCTGGTGGAGTTTGCTGTCTCTGGTTTGCTCTGGACCAGGTTGCTGGCTCAGTCCTGGTCTGCCAGTGTCCCAGGACTGGATTGGCTCCCAGCTCCAGCTTCTGTTGAGATTGCTTCCTCAGGCCCACTCCATCCTAGGTAGCTGGTTCAGTTCCACTCCCTGTGGAATTTGTTGCCTCAATCTTGCTCCGGTCCAAGGTCTTAAAAACTTTCTTAAAAAAGTGAAACTCTTAAAATGCATCAGTCTTTCTTTTGGGCTACAAACCAGCTCCCAAATCATGGCATGGAGACTTCTTATTAGTTATGAATGCTCAGCATTAGCTATTATTTTAACCTGTTTCTCTTCTTCTATATTTTGCCTCACAACTTTTTATCTTTTCTTTCTTTATGTCCTGCTCTGTGTCTGCTGTCTGCCTAGCTGGCCCTGGGCATCTCCCTCATTCTTCTTGATCCTAGATTTGTTTTATTTATTCTCTCTGCCTGCCAGCCCCACCTATCCCCCTCCTGCCTAGTTATTGGCTGTTCAGCTTTTTATTAAACCAATCAGTTATCTTAGACAGGCAAGGTGAAATAGCAACACATCTTTACATTGTTAAACAAATGCAGCACAAACATATGTAACACACCCTTACATTGTTAGCAGTGGCAGCAGAAACAAATGTAACACACCTTCTCATAGTTAAAGTCATACTCAACAGCATAAATAAATGTAAAACATCTTTGCCTAGTTAAAATAATATTCCACAACACTTAAAGACTTTGAGTGCTGGAAAGGGTACACATGCAGAGCTCAGAGCTCAATTTTCAGGATTTGGTTTTTTCTTTCTCTCATGTGGGTACTAAGGATCAAACTCAGGTTTTTGGGTTTTTAGGTGTGGTGGTAAGCACCTTTACACACTGAGCCATCTCGCTGTCCATTGTTATGATGTTTAAGAAACCATTACCTAATTTGAAATCACAAAGATTTATATCTACTTTTTTCTGTGTGTTTGTAGTTCACATGTTGAAGCTTTTTAAAAAATCCATTTTGAGTTAAATTGTCTATGTTATGTCAAATAATGGTTCAAATATTGTCTTTTGTACATGGGCCTGTAGTTGTCATAGCTCCATTTATTGACTTTTTTTTTATTCTGAATATCATGTATCCCAGACTGACCTTGAAGCTGCTTTGTAGCCAAGGATGACCTTAAATTTCTGATCCTCTAGTTTCCACCTCCCCATTGCTGGGAATTGAGAATGAACCACCACTCCTTGTGGTATGAGGTATGTTTGACTGTGCGTTCTATGTCATTGAGATCTATTTCTGTCATCCTTTGAGTACCATAGTGTCTTGATTTGTTTTTGAGAAGGAGTTGCACTATACAGTCCTAGTCCATTTGCAACTCACTGTTTGAGACTAGCCTTGAATTCAAACAGACCCACTGAATGAGGTGGATGGCACAGAGGACAGTACTGCAAAATATGGAAATTGACCATTCTGCAGCCAAAAGGTGGGCAGATGTTTGATTCTAAATGTGAATTTAGAATTGGAGGAAACCTTGAACACTTAGTTTTGCTGATTTCCCTTTTAGTGTTTGAGTGAATGTTGGGATTAAAAGTGTGTGTGCCAACGTGCCTGTCCTGCTTTATCTATCTAACATTTTTCAGAAAAGGTTTTTGAGGCTTTGAGGATTGACCCCAGGACATTGCAAGACTAGGTAAATGCTCTGTTTCTGATTTAATGTCTCTAGCTTGATTTATCTTTGAATCTTGTTAGCTCATTTTTCTTTTTCCCCTTTATTAAAAATAAATTTTTTATCATACAATATATTCTGGTTATAGTTTCCCTTCCCTCTACTCCTCCCAGTTCCTTCCCACTTTCCCTCCCATCCTGACCCACCCCCTTTCTTCCTCTCATTAGAAAAGAACAGGCTTTTAAGAGATAATAAAATATACAAAAGAAAATATGATAAGATAAAACAAAGTGGGTCTCTGATTCTTGTGTCTTCTCTTGGGCTCCCTTACTTTTGTTAGTTTGTCTTGTTAGCTTGTTTTTTTTTGTTTTGTTTTGTTTTGTTTTTCGAGACAGGGTTTCTCTGTGGCTTTGGAGCCTGTCCTGGAACTAGCTCTGTAGACCAGGCTGGTCTTGTTAGCTTGTTTTTGAGACAGGATCTTAGAATGTAGTCCAAGACTGGCCTTGGACTTGGGCATCCTTGTTGCTTCTGCTATATAAGTGATGGATTTATAGGCATTTGCCACCAGACCTTAATGTTTCAGTTATTTCGAATACAGCCTGCCCCTCTAAAATTAGGATACTTCATGACTTATGGTATCTTAATTGGCATTGAAACTTTCAGACTGGTTGTTGGATAGGATCCAAGGATCTGGGAGTTGGGGGAGTAGAGATTGAATCATCCTCTAGAAGTCAACAAGCTTCCAAAGCAGAAGTCAAAATAGGCTAGCTTTATATAACTGTAGAGCTGAATACTGACAGTTCCAGTGCCTGATTATGAATGCTTTTAAGAAATGCTGTGTCACCCACTGAATGAGGTGGATGGCATGCTGGATAGCACTTCAAAATATGGATATTGACCACCCTGCATCCAAAAGTGCACAAATGTCTGCTCCTAACAAGAAGCACTGTTAGGAAACCTTGAACACTTAGTTTTGCTTATTACCTTTTTCATGTTTGAGTGATAAATGAAAATCTAAGCCTGAAGTGTCTCCTTCAGTAAGAGTAAGAGATTTGCTAAGTGGTGGTGGAAAAGTGTTCCCAAAATGCCACCTGAAGTACTGATGTCTTAGTTTTATCCTTCTGCCTCCAGCTCTTGCTGTACCCCAGAGAGATCTGGAAGCTCCCTCACACAGAGTTGTATGGATTAACCTTCTTCCTGTCACCTTTATACGTTAGTTTTCCAGCCATATAGTTTGCTCTCTACTTCCTTCTTTTATGCTTTTAGGTTTAAGCTTTTTTTTTTTTTAAAAAAAAGAGGCCTGTATGACTATTTTCAGTGGATTCTGAGAGCAGAGATGAATGTGCATGTTCACTCTGCTCAGAGTGGTCACTTGGCCCTTAAGAGATGAGTTTAAAGAAAATGACCTATAGAGAAGTTGCAAAAAGTAATTTAATCCACACTCTACTTCCTTAGTGTTAACTTTCCATAAAACCATAGCACCATTATCAAGAATGAACTAATTGACGGCCAGGGGAGATAGATAGCTCAGCTCTCAGAGTGCTTACTTCTCTTGCAGAAGCCATAGGTTTGAATCCCACCATACCTATCAGTTGGCTCACAGCCACCTGGAATTCTAGTTTCAGGGGATCCAAAGGCATCTGCATACACATGGTACACAGAAGATCACATATGCACACATATGTATACACACAAGTAAATAAAAATTAATCTTTAAAAAAGAATAGGAGATTGAACTTGTCTTAGTTACTTTTCTACTGCTGTGACAAAGCACCATGACAAAGGCATCTTATAGAAAAAGCATTTAGTTGTTTTCAACTTTAGAGGGTTAATCTATGACCATTATGGCGGGGAGCATGGCAGTAGGCAGGCAGACAGGCAGGAAAGCATGGCACTAAAGCAATTGGCTTTAGTTGAGGCAACAACTCAGGAGGAAGACAGAGAAAGCTAACTGGAATAGTGTGGGCTTTTGGAACCTCACAGATAATCCTCCAGTGGTACACTTCCTCCAGTAAGGCCACATCTCCTAATCGTTGCTAAACAGTTCCACCAACTGCAGGCTAAGCATTCAAATATATGAGTCTGTGGGGTCATTCTCATTCAAACTACAGCAGAGTTCAAGGCATGGTAGTGCATGCTTGGAATCTCAGTACTCAGAAAACAGGTGGATTACTTCAAGTTTGAGGCCATCCTGCATGATGAGACCCTGATAGCTTATCTCAAAACAGAAACACAAAAGCAAAATCTGAAGTAAAAATAACATTTGAGTTGACATTGGTTCATTACTACATAACTGCTTTTGAATTTCATCAGTTTGTCTTCCTTCCTTCCTGCCTTCCTTTAAACATTTTTTTGAAACTGGGTCTCTCTATATAGCCCTGGCTGTCCAGGAACTCACAATGTAGGCCAGGCAGAGATTTTCCTGTCTCTTCCTTCCATGTTCTGGGACTAAAAGCATGTGCCACCAGATTTGACTTTATCAGTATTTCTACAGCTGGTCTATTTCTGATGCAGGATCCTATCTGGAATCCTGGAATCTTATATTTAGTCTTGTCTAGTCTGTAATAGTTTCTTAATTTTGTATTTCATGATATTTTTGAAGACTATGGGCCATTTATTTTTTCTCAACAGAGTTTGTCTGATTTTTTTTCTTTTACATAGTCCGACTCATGTAACCCAGGCTGGTCTCAAACTCACTGTGTAGCTGAGGTTGACCTTGAACTTTTGATCTTCCTGCCCCTACCCCCAGAATGCTGGACTTACAGTTACAAGTCACCATGTCTGGCTTTTTTTGTGACTCAAATTAGATTGTGTATTGATGCATATTTTTTAGCATCTTATTGTGGTATGATTTTTGTGGGTCTTATTACTGGTCACATAACTTGATTTCTTGTGTAAATTGGAATCTGCAGTTTCTTTACTGTTAAATTGCTATTTCTCCCTTTATAGTTCAAGTATCTCAGGAGAGATGCTTTGAGACAATGCACATATTCTATTTCTCCTTGAAAGTTTGTGCATTCATTTTAGTGTTCATTTGTAGGTCACTCCATCTCACTTTATAAAGTATTTATGGTAAGTATTTGACTAAGATAAATAGAGCCATGCCCTACTAAAATGAAGATCAATGATGTTGGAATCCTATTGTATTAGCATGACTCTAGCCACTGTGTTCCCCAACTTTCAGGGCTCAGTACAGACAGATTTTCTTCCCAGTATGAGCATTTCTGGTTATGTAAGTGGTGTCTGTCATGTAGTGACTAATGCTTCAGGTTGGCATTTTACTTTGAAGTAATTTCAAACTTGTAGGAAATAGCAATAACACTAAGGTATCTTATATGCCCCTTGACCTAGGTTTACTTAACAGTTGTCACAGTGGCCCTGTTTCTCTCCTACCCCCTCTCTTGTTTCTGTCTCCCCTCCCACTCTTTTTTTTTTGAGACAGATTTCTCTGTGTAGCTCTGGCTGTGCTGGAACTCAGTCTGTAGACCAGGCTGTCCTTGACATCTCCCTGCCTCTGCCTTCTGAGGGCTGGGGTTAAAGGCATTTGTCACCATGCCCGTCTATCTCCTCTCTTATTTTATTTGTCTGAATTTATACAACAGTTGTTCTCTACAAACTCATTTGATATTAAGTTGCATGTATCATACTTTCTTGTACCTCAATATATAACCCTAACAATATGTTGCAAGCCCAGAATTTTCAAGAAATATGTCCATAAACTAGATTATAGCATTTACATGCAGTTCTTTTTGTCTTTAGCCTTATAATAGCTAGTGAAAAGTTGATTTTCACAGTTTACCACTGAAGCTTTAAGTTTGAAACCTTTATTATATGTATGTATATATATTGTAATTCAAATATAAGAAATTTGGGCTGGTGATATAGCTTAGTGGTAGAGTATGCATGAGTACTAGGTGTAACCCTTAGTACTACAAACCAAAAATAAAACAAGAAAGAGGAAATTTAATATTAATGCAATGCTCTAGTTTCTGATCTGTATTTCAAATTCATTAGTTATTCTTAAAACATTCTTTATTGGAGTTGTTATTCTCTATTATTGGCTGTAGCCAGGATGACATATTGAATTCATTTGTCATAGCTCTTTCATTTCTTTTGATCTGGAATAGTTCCCATAAGCATTTCTCTGCTCTGTTCTTTTCTTTTTTGAGACAGGGTCTCACTACAGAGTCCTGGCTGATCTGGAACTTGCTTTATAGACTATGTTGGCCTCTAACTTGTGGCAATCCTCCTACTTTTGCTTCCCAATTGCTTAGATTCTGGGCATGAACCACCATGCCTAGACTTTCTTTGATCACACTGGCATTTTGTAGAAGGATGTATCATGAAGTATGTGCTAAGTTTGAGTTTCATTAATTTTTTTGACTAAAGTACTGGGTAAGTGATGTATGTGTCCACAAGGCGTCTTACTGCTTCTTGTTGATAATTGTAATTTTGATTATTTGGTCAAAGTATTATTTAGATCTGTAGTATTTTTAGATATGATACACTAGAATGATCAATACCCTGGAACCCCTTATATTAATGTTTAGACTGAAAATTTACAACTAAAAAGTTTTCAAAACTGTTCAGATCTAAAGGTTGCCTGATGGTGCCAGCCAGTCATTCCAGCTACTTGGGAGATTTAGACAAGGAGATTACAAATTCAGAGCTTGATTGGGCTACAGAATGAATTCAAAGACAGCCTAGGAAAATTTGCAGAACTACTGTTTCAAAAATTTAAATAACTATAAAATGAGAGCTAGGGATGAAGCTCATTGGTGCAATGCCTGCTTAGCATGCCCACGACTGTAGATTTGCCTTCTATGATGACAGATAGTTTGAATATACCTAATATGAATTCACTAGAGAAATGTGAATGCAAACTTTTGCCAACTAACTGATGTTCCTTTCCCCCTCCTCTTTCTTTGTTTCCATCTTTTTTTCTCTATCATCTTTCTGTCATCCTTTCTCTGAATATTTTTGTTTTATTTTGCATTTTTGAGACAGGGTCTCACCATGTAACTCTGGCTGGTCTAGAACTTGCCATGTAGCTCACTCTGGCTTTGAACTCACAAGAGATTCATTTGCCTCTGCTTCCTAAGTGCTGAGATTCTTCTGTTGAGATTTTTCTGTTTAGATATGTACTTAATTTTTAATTAGATTACTTGGTATTTTTCTGTCTAGTTTCTTGAGTTCTTTATATACTTTGGAGATCATCCCTAAGTCCAATGTGGGGTTGGCAAATATCTTTTCGCATTCTGTAGGCTGCCATTTTGTCTTATTGACAGTGTCCTTTGCCTTACAGAAGCTTCTGAGTTTCAGGAGGTCCCATTTATTCATCGTTGCTCTCAGTGTCTGTGCTACTGGTGTTATATTTAGGAAGTGGCCTCCTGTGCTAATACATTCAAGGCTACTTCCCACTTTCTTTTCTGTCAGGTTCATTGTAACTGGATTTATGCTGAGGTCTTTGATCTACTTGTACTTGAGTTTTGTGCATGCTGATAAAATATGAATCAATTTGCATTCTTCTATATGTCAACCTCCAGTTATGCCAGCACCATTTGCTGAAGATGCTTTCTTTTTTTTTCACTGTACAATTTTGACTTCTTTGTTAAAAATCAGGTGTTCATAGGTGTGTGGATTAATGCCAGGGTTTTAGATTCAATTCCATTGATTTATGTGTTTGTTTTATGCCAACATCAAGCAGTTTTTATTACTTTGGCTCTATAGCAGAGCTTGAAGTCAGGAATGGTGATGACTCTGGAAGTTCCTTTATTATACAGGATTGTTTAGCTATCCTGGTTTTTCTTTTTCCATATAAAGTTGAGTATTATTCTTTCAGGGTCTGTGAAGAATTGTGTTGGGATTTTGATAGGGATTGCATTGAATCTTTAGATTGCTTTTGGTAAGATTATCCTTTTTACTATGGTGATTCTACCTATCCAATAGCATGAGAGATCTTTCTACTTTCTTGTGTCATTTTCAATTTCTTTCTTCAAAGACTTAAAGTTCTTGTTATCCAGATCTTTTACTTGTTTTCTTAGAGTTACCCCAAGATATTTTATATTATTTGTGGCTATTGTGATGGGTGTTGTTTTCTGATTTCATTCTCAGCCTGTTTATCATTTGTGTATAGGAGGGTATGCTGTGCATTTATTTTCATTGAATTCTAGGAAGTCTTTAATTTCTTTCTTGTTTCTGCCTTGACCCAGTGGTGTGTCAGTTGAGAGTTGGTTAGCTAACTTTTTGGAGCACTTTCCTTTTAATGGGATGCCATACTCAACCTTAATGCAGGAGGGAGAGGCCCCTACTTAATGTGCCAGACTTTGTTGACTCCCCATGGGAGACCTTACCTGTTGGGAGGAGTGGATTGGGGGTTGGCTGGGGAGGAAGGATGGGGGGAGAACTGTGTATGGAATGTAAAATTTAAAAATTTAATTTTAGAAAGTGGGGGTAGGGAAAGAAAATAAAGTAGAAGAAAAAGGAAGCGAAAGTAGGAGAAAGAGAAAAAGAAAAGGAGAAAGTAAAAAGTATAAAGATCGCTCATGCATCAAGGATAGATCCTGGTCTTACTGCCAGGAGTCTCTCAGACAGTTCAAGCTTCACCACTGTCTCCCACATATGGAGGGCCTAGTTCAGTCCCATGGAGGCTCCACAGCTATTGGTCTAGAGTTCTTGAGTTTCCACAAGCTTGGTTCAGCTGTCTCTGTAGATTTCTCTTTCATGATTTTGACTTCCCTTGCTACTATATTCCCTACTCCTTCTCTTCAATTGGATTCCTGAAGTTTGGCCTGCTGCTTGGTTGTAGATCTTTGCATCTGGTTCTGTCAGTTGCTGGATGAAGGCCCTGTGATGACAGAGTAGTCATCAACCTGATTACAGGGCATGGCATGTTCGGCCTCCCTCTCCACTATTGCTAGGAGTCTTTATAGTGGTATATTATTTGTGTTATCCCAGCAGCCACACTAGTTAGCCATAAAAGCCAGGCAGTGGTGGCACCTGCTATAGTATGAATAATAAAAACTCAGAGCTATTGAGGTTCAAGCAGAAGATCAGAAAAGTAAAGCAGCCAAGCCACCAGACAGGTCTTACCTCTACCAAGGGTCAGAAAAACAAAAGACAATCCTGCAATGCTCTCCACTGAGTTCCTGTCTTTTCCTCTTGATATTCCAATTTCCACCCAGATATATCACTCCTGTCTCCATCCCCTAGTGCTGGGATTAAAGGCATGTGATACCAAGTGCTGGGATCACCTTGTGTGAGCTCTGTTTCTTTTTTAGACAGATTCAGTTGTGTGTAGCTCAGGGTAGCCTTGAATTCACAGAGATGCATCTGCCTCTGTCTTCTGAGTCCTGGGATTAAAGGTGTGTGCCACATTCCCTGGTCTGTATGGCTGACTAGTATGGCTGCTTTGTCATCTGATCTTCAGACAAGCTTTATTTATTAAAACACAAATATTATATCACTATATTTCCCCTTTTTGCCTAAAAGGTTATAACTAATATAAAGAAAGCTATAAGCAATAAGTACAATAAGTATATACAATATATACAGGCAGTAAATACATCAACAATGTCTAGTCCACTTGCATTTGACAAATTTGGAGAAAACACTCTATATCTATCCTATTTTGATGAGTACAAAGTCTTGTGCTTAATTTATTTTCTATCATAACTTGCTTTCTGCGTCTGGTAAACAAGGAATACAATAGCTATAAATATCCAGTCTTCAACTCCTTCAGAGACCCAAGAAAGAAATGGTATTAACTGAATAAGCAGGAAGTGCAAGTAAGCAACTTCCAAAAATGTGAGAAATAACAGAAACAGCTGGCTGCCTAGACAGTCACTCAAAGGAATAGCATATCCGACAGACTTTTCTGTGAAGCAGGATACTCTGAAGGGCTGTCCCTCCTTGTCTTGAAATGTTTGGCAGTCACTTTCTTTTGTGTCCTGTTTGTCTAATTAAGACAGCATACTGTCAGCAGTCGAGGAAAGGGAATTTTCTTGCTCAGTGGCTTACTTTGCCACAAAGAAAGTAAACACCATGTGGAGTTTCTTTGATGCCCATTATCTTTGAAGTAGATTGGTGCTGCCAGGAGCAGACATGTCTCATTGTCATAAAAAAAGAACCTATGAAATTAAAACATCTTAAATGCCATATTCTGTAGATCTCTGAAGTGTTTGAAGATGACCTGTCTATCTAAAATATATTTTAGGAGAGGTAGATGTATCATTTTTTTGTTTCGTCTCTGCATAATGAGAAAGTGCAGGACTTTTCTCAAGTCCTGACTAGAGCAGTCTGTTAGGCTGGATCATCTCAGCTAGCCACCTCAAAATTGTTCTGAGCAGTTTGTAGTTCAAAAGCCAATCTTTAGGTGGCATTTTTCAGTTTAGTGGTGTTATCATAATCCTGGAGGCATCATTGTTGTGGGACCCCATCCTCCTTATGGAGACTTCAAAGGTTGCTGTTAGGCATGCTAATTGTTCACTGCAGAAAACTGATAGAGACTCAAATCCAAAATCATGTATAGGAAGGTAGATGAAACTTTTATCTAGAATTAGTTAGTACTCTATATGGCCATTAATATCATGACAGAAATATATATATATATATATATATATATATATATATCTTGTAAAATTTATACTTTAAGAAAAGCTGTTTAAGATTCAATATAAAACCAAAGGATTATGAGATTAGTAGCAATAAAATAGTCCTTAAATATTTGTTTTTCTTTTGTGCCATATTAGGTGGGTCTTCTGACATGAGTCAGAGATTTTGGATTTCACTTTAATAAGCATGCTTGGGTTTAGAAAAGGAGAGAGCCACACTCCAACTATAAAGCAAACTTTAATCTTTAATTGGACTAGTACTACAAAAAGATCATTTGCATTATATGTCTGTAATAAATACCAGAAACAAACATTTGGGAGGATTTATGAAATTTTACTCTGTTGGAAATGTGATATACCATTTCCAATTTACTCTTTTTCTTGAGATTTTTTTTCTGGGTGATTTGTCCTTTTTCTTTAGATGTCTCATTTGTCCAGTGGTCTTTAGATTCCTTAGCTGGATACCTTTATTCTCCTGAAAAGACAGAAACAAAACCCTTCCCCAACCCCAATTTTGGGGAAATTCTCTTTTTGCAAGTTATATCTGACAAATGAAAAGCATTTGTTAGCTTGATAAGCTAGTTTAGATTAAACAATCATGCCATTTGATGAATATCATTATCATGTCTTCTAATTAAGAGGTATCTCTTGTTCAAATCGAATCTTTATCAATTTTTATGGTATCCATAGCTTTTCTTCTCCTGTGGAAACAAAACCAAAACCATTTCCCCAATGTAACACATGTCCTGGTTTCCATTCAGAAGTTAGTACATCTTTAAAGTATATCCTCTGATTTAATTTTGTAGTTTTTTCTACTATTCAGTGTCTCTCCATAGCTGTTGTTCTTTTCTCATTAGCATTTAGAAAACTCAAAGTTTATAAAGCTATCTATTGCTGGGGATATTTATCATCCCTTTTTATTTAATGTATTTTTTAGAGTTTGATTTGATCTTTCTGTAACTGCCTTCCCTGTATGATTGTGTTGTTTACCTGTAATATGCTTTGTATTATAAAAAGCAAAAAATGGTTTCATTTTCTTAGAGATATATGCTGGAGCATTGTCTTTATTGGTACAGGTATTCTCATTATGGCCATAACTTCTAGCAAATGTGTGATTACAGAATCAGCCTTTTCCGAACTCAAAGCAATTGCCCATTGGAAACCTGAATAGGTATCATTGATGTGGTGTACATGTTTTAGTTTTCTAAATTCTACAAAATGGAACACCTCCATCTTCCAGATTTTATTCCTTTGAGTACCCTTTGGGTTACTTCCTGCAGTAAGTGGCGTTTGGTTGTAAAAAGAACAATAGGACATTTTATTATAATTTCCTTCACTTGTTGCCGCATGATGGAAAAGTCTTTTTTTTTTAAACCTTTGCTAGTGACATGATTTTTAAATGAAATTCTGAGGCCTTCAGCACATTTTCTTTTTTTTGTTTATTTTTTTTAGTTATTGAAAAAAAATTTCTGCCTCCTCCCCATTTCCCATTTCCTTCCCCCTCCTCCCACACATCGCCCCCTCCCCCCACTCCCTTTCAATTGATAATTGATCAAATTCTGTATTACCTTGTGCTAGACGACCTAACAGACCCATATGGGATTGGATTGTGTTATGTATTTGGAATAATTCCTCTTCCTGATTGTATCTTGTAACTGAATAAATGAAAAAGTCAATTCTGTATCATATGTTACAAATTCAGCAGTTTCAGTATATAAAACAACCATGTTTTGGATCGGTAAGTATGTTGAGAGGTTCTTTAAAATCCCTTAGTTTCAAGAGAATAGCATATAATTCTGATTTTTGGATAGAATCATAAGGGCTTTGATCTACTTTACTGAACTTTTCTGATTCGTAACGTGCCTTTTTTGATTTGTTTGCATCAGTATGGAATGTAGAGACTCCAGTTATTGGTGTGTCCTGTATAATGTGAGGAAGGAACCAGTTAGTTGTCTTTATAAACTGAATTTTCTTGCTTTTGGGAAACTTGTTGTTAATCTCTCTCAAAAATTACTACAAGCTCTTTGCCAGGTTCAGGTTTATTTTCTTCCCATAATTTTTCAATTTCATCATTATTAGAAGGCACTTTAATTTCTGATGAGTCTATTCCTTATTGACTAAGTCTTAATTTTCCTTTTAGAATTAACTCAGAGACCTTTTATACATAAGTTTTCATTTTTTTACTCAGTTTACCCCAACTAAAACCCTAAGCAATAGTGGAGAGGGTACCTGAACTGGCCTTCCCCTGTAAACAGATTGATGACTAACTTAATTGTCACCATAGAACCTTCATCTAGCAACTGATAGAAGCAGATGCAGACTGACAGCTGGAGAACCTGCATAGCACCAAACTGGGCCCTCTGAATGTGGGTGACAGATGTGTGATTAGGGTAGTCTGTGGGGCCACTGGCAGTGGGATCAAGGCTTATCCCTAGTGCTTGAACTGGACTTTTTAAGCCCATTCTCTTTGGAGGGATACCTTGCTCAACCTAGATATAGGGGTGAGTGCCTTGGTTCTACCTCAAAGTACTATGTCAGTCTTTGTTGACTCTCCATAGGAAGCCTTATATTCTTTGAGGAGTGGATGGGGGTGGGGTAGGGGGAAGGTAGAGGGAATGAAAGGAGAGGAGGGAATGGAAACTGGGATTGGCATATAAAATGAGAAAAGATTGCTTTAAAAAATAAAGAAAAAAAAGAAAAAAAGAGTTCCCAATTGTCTTACTAAATCTACTGCTGATGTTGATGAAGATATGAAGCTGATTGCTGCTATGTAGAACAGTAAAAACCTGACTGGATTTCAGAACAGCTACCTAGTTTGGCAGCAGTCCAAGAAGGGTGTTCAGAGAGAGCCTGTCAGGAGAGAAAGAAAAAAGAAAATCATAGCTGATAAGGCAGTGACTCCAGCCACTTGTAGCTCCTTTTTCATGAATTTGTACTCCAAATGTTTGGCACCAAATGTAGCATGAATAATAAAGACCCAGAGACAGATAGTCAACCTGAAGATCAGAAAAGCAAAACAGCTAATTAGAGACCTAATACCTCTACTAAATCACTGAAAGGGTGATCCTGCAATGCTTTCCACCAACTCAGACTCCACACTCCACTGGGTTCCTGTCTCTTCCTCTTTATATTCCAGCTTCCACCCAGCCATATTGCTGTCTCCACCTCCTTAGTGCTGGGATTAAAGGGGTGTGATCCTAAGTGCAGAGATCATCTTTGTGTGAGCTCTGTTTCTCTTTTAGACAGATTCAATCTTGTGTAGCCTAGGGTGACCTTGAACTCACAGAAATCCGTCTTTTTCTGTCTTCTGAGTTCTGGGATTAAAGATGTGTCACCACTCCCTGGCTTGTATGGCTGACTAGTATGGCTGCTTTGTCCTCTGATCTTCAGGCAAGCTTTACTTATTAAAATACAAATAATATACCACTATAATACACCTTTAATCCCAGCAGCCACACTAGTAAACTGTACAAGCTGGGGAGTAGTGACACACACCTTTAATCTCAGCAGCCTCATTAGTAAGCCATACAGACCACCTTTAATCTCAGCACTAGAAAGGAATATAAGATGGGAGAAAACAGGCCTCGGTCTCAGTCTGAGGATATGTGGAGGCAGGGTTGTCCATTTCAGTCTGAGATAGAGGCAAGAGCCAGTGTCTGACTGTTTTGCTTTTCTGATCTTCAGCTTAAACCCCAATATCTGTTTCTGGGTTTTTATTATTTGTGCTACAAGTCTTAGCTGCGGTCATCCTTGTAGAATCTTGGGAATTTCCCTAGCAACAGGTTTCTCCCTAACCCCATAGTGACTCCCTCTATGAAGATCTGTCTTTCATTGCTCCCCACTCCATCCCTCTCCCCCCTCAACCGTCCAGTTCCCTTGTTTTCCTCTTCCATCCCCTCCTCTTTACTCGTTCCTGCTCACCTCCCCCCAGGTTACCCAGGAGATATCATCTAATTCCCCTTCTTTAGGCAATCCATATGTCCCTCCTAGGGTCTTTCTTGTTACCTAACTTCTCTGGAGCTGTGGATTGTAGTCTGTTTATCTTCTGCTTTACATCTAATATCCACTTATGCGTGAGTACACACAACACTCTTCTGTTAGAGACAGAATTTTGTCATGAATTCCAGGCTGGTCTTGAACTCACAATGTACCTCAAGCTGGTCTCAACCTTGAAGTGATCTTCTTGCCTCATTCTCTCAAGTGCTAGGATTATAGGCATGTATCAACATACCTGGTTTGATTTTCATTCACCTATTCTTGTCTGAAGACTCAGTCTCTCTTATTATTGCTTCTGTGGTTGTACCAAAGTGCATGCAGAACATGGTAACTATCTGTTTTAGTTGCCTAAAATCCCATCCCAGTACCTCGTAGTGACCATTTTCACGCCATGTTGATCATGTATTGGGAATGCCTATGCCTGGCTGTTCATCTCTGCTCTATATGGCATCGGGTGGTTGAAAACGGGGGTTCTGTTTCCAGGATTGCCTCATCACCGTTATGAATGGCTTTTCAATGACTGTGGCCAGCCTATCTTCATGCTGTGTCATGTCCTCCAGGGCTTTCCATGTGGCTTACATGTTAGATGTTCATACTATCGTGGTCCCCGGATATTTCTCAAAGGGCAGTGATGAAGTGAAGGTCTTTATTTAAAATTCAACTCAGTATTGGTAAAAATATTTAATATTGTAATTTTCTTTTTTCCAAAATGTATATTACTTTAATAAAGTATTTTATTTTTATTTAACGTTTTTATTAATTTATCTAGAATGTCATATCATGTATTTAGTTTTTTGAGGTGTAAAGGGTTTATTTGGCTTATACTTATACATCATTGAAGGAATTCAGTACAGAAACTCAAACAGGGCAGGATCCTGGAGGCAGGCACTGATGCACAGGCCATGGAGGGGTGTTGCTTAGTTGTGGGTTCCTTATGGCTTTCTCAGCCTGCTTTCTTTTTTTTAAATTAATTGTTAATGAGCTCTACATTTTTCTCTGCTCCCCTCCTGACCTTTCCTCTCCCTTCTACCCTTTCCCATGGTCCCCATTCTCCAAATTAACTCAGGAGATCTTGTCTTTTTCTACTTACCATGTAGATTAGATCCATGTATATCTCTCTTAGGGTCCTTGTTGTTGTCTAGGTTCTCTGGGATTGTGATTTGTAGGCTGGTTTTCTTTGCTTTATGTTAAAAAACTACTTATAAGTGAGTACATATGATAATTGTCTTTCTGGGTCTGGGTTACCTCATTCAATATGATGTTTTCTAGACCCATCCATTTGCCTGCAGATTTCAAGCTGTCAATATTTTTTTCTTCTGTGTAGTACTCCATTGTGTAAATGTACCACATTTTCCTTTCCTTTCCATTCTTTGGTCGAGGGACATTTAGGTTGTTTCCAGGTTCTGGTTATGACAAACAATGCAGCTATGAATATAGATGAGCACATGTCCTTGTGGCATGATTAAGCATCCTTTGGATATATACCCTAAAGTGTTGTTTCATCCTGCTTTCTTATAGAATCCAGGACCACCAGCCCAGAGATGGCACCACCCATAACTGATGGGTTCATCAATCACTAATTTTAAAATGCCCTACAAGCTTGTCTATAGCCTAATTTTAAGAAGATATTTTCCCATTTCGACATTTTTCTCTTAAATGATTTCAGTTGTGTCAAGTTGACATAAAACACTGATAGGAAAATTGACAGAAATATTAATTGAAACTATAGACCTATGCTGTCCAATACGAAACCACTAAACATGCTATTGTCGTAAAACACTTTAAGTGGTGCTAGTACTAGCAGAAGACTTACATTAATGTTATTTAATTAGACATATTAAAACCAAAATATAAACTATCTCAATAAGGTATACATTGACTAATTACAGTTGAAATGATAATCTGAGGATGATACAACTTTAAATTTAATACACAATTAGTGTTCTTATTTTCTTTATAATGTGATTCTAAAATTTTTAGTTGTTAGATGGGACTTATATTTATTTCTTACATTCTTTTTAATTTTTGCATACTTTCATGCCATACCATGTATTTTGATCATATTCAGCTCTGACTCCTTCTAGGAACTACTCCCAGATCTGTCTCTACAACTATTCTCTACCCCCTCAACTTCCAGTCTTCTTTTTATAAAAAAAAACCCCAGAATTTTGTACATGTATTTTGGTTACATTCAACCTCTTAACTCCTTCTAGATTCATCCCACCTCCCTAACCACCCATCTTCATGTTTTCTACTTTTATTTTCAAGCCCATTGAATCTAATTTGTGTCATCCAAATACTCTTGGGTGTGAGGCCTCCCTGGAATATGATCAGCCTATCAGGTGTCAAAACTTTAACAAAAACTGACTTTTCCTGTCCCAGAAACTACTACATGAAACTTGCTCCTCAGCTAGGCCTGGGACATCCTTCCCACCCCTACCTCTGGCTCCATGCTGGCATTTTGATTGTCTGGAACTTATACACGCTGTCACATTCACTGTGAGTTCTTATGAGCAACTGGCCTGTTTTGTCTAGAAAGCACTATTTCCTTTTAGTTATCCACCACTTGGCTCTTACAACTTTTCTGCTCCATCTTCCTCAAACATTGGGCCTTGGGGGGATTGCGTATGATATAAACATCCTATATAGGGTGGAGTACTCTGAAGTCTCTTATTCTTTGCACATTGGCTAGTTGTGGGTCTTTGTTTTAATTGCCATCTGCTGCAAGAAAGACCTTCTCTGATGAGAGTTAAGAGGTGCACTAATCTATGGATATAGCAACGAGTCATTTTATAAGTCATTTTAATACAAAGTCCATTTAGCAGAATAATACTAGGTTTTTCATAGGTCCTGCGACCTATCTAATCATGGGTCCTTGGTTCTGATATTGGTGTCAGATATGGCTTCCATCTCATACAGCAGGCTTTAAATTCAATCAGAAAGTGGTTAGTTAATCCTGGAACAGCTATGCTGCCATTGCAACAAAGCTTGTCAAGGCAGTCAGTCTTGTAGCTCATATCTTCACAGCTGGGTAAGATTGATGATTATTTTTCTTATATGTTAGCATGTGTAGAACTTCCAGCAGTATGAAAGCTAGCCAGTAGGTATAAAGCTTCCAGGTCAGTACTTGCCTGAGTTCTCCATGTTTTATGACTCAGTATGTGGTATATTCAGCAACAGACTCTACCATCAAGTTCTGGAACATAACCAAGAACAATGGCAGTAGCCTATAATGTTTCAGAATCAGTTGGATCCCACTAGCCAACAAGCCAAAAGGAGGTAGCCTATTCCTGTTACTGGGATTTTAATTTGTTAGCATATGGTGTTGAGTTGGGATATTGTTTTATATTATTTTATAAATGAATATTTTATGTATTTCAAGGACCTTCTTCCATGACTTTTTCACAAGTCCTTTACTGTGAGTTATCTCTCTCCATATTCCTTTCTCTACCCTGCCCTCCCATCCTTCACCCTATTTAAATTAACTCTTCCTGTTCTGTTATGTCCCTTTTCTTCCTTTATATTACTTCATTACATATCCCCTCCCTTGAAAGTCCACCCATGCATGGCCCCTTACTAATTTCATAGCATCTATGAGTACTCCACAACTTTGTTTTATTTAAAAAGTAATCCATTGATTCCAATTTGTACTTCCAATAAACTCACAGATATGGGGTTATCCACTTGAGTGTGGTTGACCTACCAGGATTCCCACCTTTAAAGAAATCTATCCCTTTCCCATGGCAGGGTTCAACCTCGATGAAATTTGCACATTCCAGGGTATGAACATGAGGATTAGAATTATTAAGCAAAAGGAACAGAGATATAAGAGAAGTAACAGACAGAAACACAGAACAGCACTGGGAGAGAATTTCAGTGAAGAGCCCTTGTTTATTTTCCACATGCTTATAAACTTCACTCCAAAAGAAGGGGAAGGAAACAGACCTTATTAACATGATATAAAAAATAGACCAAGTATCCTGCAGGCAGCCAATCCCTGAAACCTCCTGCCAATCTTCTTTGAAGGAACAGGAATAGCAAGGTGGAGCGGATCCACTTCTATACTCAAAATACTAATTGATGACACTCTAGGTCAGGATCTCTTGTTTGTAGCCACACCTTGATGTGGGATTCCCTTCTCTATTCTGTGAATATATTTTATTTCCATTGGTTAATAAAGAAGCTGTTTTGGCCAGTGGCTTAGCAGAGTAAAGCCAGGCGAGAAACGTATATCTCTATATATCTGAACAGAGATATATATAGAGAGTAGGTGGAGCCAAGGAGACACCATGTAGCTGCTGATGGAAAAATGTTGCGGGAGGTCCTCCCACTCCTCCAGCCTATCACCGCTGAGGTACCAGCCCACTGTGGCGTGGTTTCTCTCCCTTTAAAAAAGCGGCCACTTCCCTCTCCTCGCTCTCTTCACTTCCTGCTCCGCCTGCGACTAGACTCCTTTCCTGGTTGCTTAGAGGGCTGTTGCCTGGGACAGTGATCTGTAAGTTTTTTCCCCTTTAAATAAATACCACCCTAATAATCATAACCCCGAATTGGTGTAGCATTGTTTGTGACTTACGCCTTCAGAAAAAGACACTGCCTTACTGGTAGGCAGGAACACAGCCCGTGGGGTGGCAGGAACGCAGCCCGCAGCTCCTTCTACAGGCCACAGTCTCTTTTTTTTTATTGAAAAAAAAATTTCCGCCTCCTCCCAGCCTCCCACTCCTCTCCCCCTACCCCCACTCCTCTCCCCCTCCCTCTCCAGTCTGAAGAGCAGTCAGGGTTCCCTGCCCTGTGGAAAGTCCAAAGTCCTCCCCCCTCCATCCTGGTCTAGGAAGGTGAACATCCAAACTGGCTAGGCTCCCACAAAGCCAGAACATGAAGTAGGATCAAAACCCAGTGCCATTGTCCTTGGCTTCTCAGCAGCCCTCATTGTCTGCCATATTCAGAGTCCGGTTTTATCCCATGCTTTTTCAGTCACAGTCCAGCTGGCCTTGGTGAGCTCCCAATAGATCAGCCCCACTGTCTCCGTGGGTGTGCACCCCTTGTGGTCCTGACTTCTTTGCTCATGTTCTCCCTCCTTCTGCTCCTCATACAGGCCACAGTCTCATGGTGATACACAGATTAATAGAAATGGGTTAATTTAAGATATAGGAGTTAGCTAGAAAAATTCCTGAGCCCTTGGTCAAACAGTGTTGCAATTAATATAGTTTCTGTGTGATTATTTGGGTCTGGGGGATGGCTAGGAAATGAACAAGAAGTCTGCATTTATAACACCTGTTGTCAACAACTTTGAAAGAGTAAAAGCAAGCTCAAACTCTCTGACCTTTAGTTAAGGTAGAACAGGCTCACAACTGTGGGCCCCCACACTCTCAGAAGTAACCTCCTCAGTTAGGGATCAGAGCTTGTAAGCCCTTCCCTATTCCATGCTAGCCTATTGACTGGCTTGATCTTTCTCGTGTAGGACTTGTGTAGGCAACCATAACTGTTGTAAATTGATGAATGCAGGGTTCCTATCATGACCAGAAGACATTGTTTCACCTCTGTCTTCCCCAGTCTCTGGCTCTTATAGTCTTTCCACCTTTTCTCCATCAATTATCCCTGAGTCATGTGTACATGCGTGTGTGTTCTTGCACACATAAGCATATGATATAGATCTCCCATTAGTGGCTCAGCACTCCACAGACACTCGTCGTTTTCTTTTGTCGTAAACCAGTCAGGATAAAAATGTAAAGAAGAGTGTTTTACCTTCTCTTCTCTCCGTGTGGATGATGTATTCTTCAAATAGCAGGGCCTCAACTTTTGACTTGTTTTGGATTACTGAGCACTATCCTTCAGAAACAATTTCCTTATGCTCTCTGGGTCATCTGGCGTTAGCACAAATCTTTTACTCAGTACAAATAAGCTAATAATAATAATAAGCAGAAAGATCTTTATAATAAATACATTTGTACAGCTTTTCAAATCCTAGGTTATTGAAATTCTCTCAGCCTTGGCTGATTTCCATGTTCCTTCTGCCCTTGTGTTTTCTTTCTTTCTTCCTTTTTTTTTCTTTGAGCTATTCCCGCTGACTTCAGAAGGATGCTTGGCACTCTAACGGGAGGAGTGGCATTGCTGAGTACAAAGTGATAAGGATAAGGTCACATTTGATTATGCTAATCCTTTAGAGGTTATCTTAATGTATATTTTACAGGTAAGGCAGAAATATAAAAAACATAAAAAAATGGCCTCTTAAAGGCCAGTGTCTGATTATCTACCCTGTCCACAATAGTATCAATTGATAATAGAAAACAGATGTTCTTGGACAAGAGCGAAATAGTACAGCTGAATCCTTTGTGTTTATTATTTGTAGTGGTGGGTTTTTCACATCAGAAAAGTGATGCTGGCTCCAATTAGAAATCATAAGGCATTTAAGATTTGAGGCAAAGTTATCAACAAAGGTGAGAAACAAGTGATTCCTAGTTTCCAGCACCTTCTCTTAATGGGGTAAATGAATAGTTTTTGATGCATGAAAGAGAAAAATTTCTCATAGGCTTTGCCCAACTTCAGCTTGCCATTTGCACAACAAACCAACCACTAAATTTACAAAATGTTTAATTACATTCCAGATTCTGGTCTTTGTTGCCTGGAATTAATTCCCTAGAATTATTTTGAATGGTCAGATTAGAAGATTTCTGCCATGACATATATTGTATTACCTTGTATTTCAAAATTCTTTATATGGTGTCAAATATGTGGGAGGATTTAAATAAATTCTCTTCAGTGCTTCATGAGATGAGATGATCCAATCGGAGCTGAATGTTTTCAGTTAGGGTGTTTCCATGGATACCATTAAGCATGCCAAAATTCACAGCCACAGGAGGTTTTTACATCTTTCCATATTGATTAAGAAATCTGAGAACAATTTCAAGAAATGTGGAATGGAGGTGGAGGCTAAATTCTGAGGATAGTATAAAACTTGCCTTTTCTCCCCTGCTTAAAGGATAGTCCAAAAATACTCTAGGCAGTGAGCCAAACTCTAACAACAGGATTTCCATCAAGAGATAGTCCAGGAGAAAAGGGAACTTAAGTTATTTCTTTATTAATTAAATTAACATTTATTAATGCTATTTTATAATGTATTTATTAATATTAGCTTTTTATGTGGTAGGAATGAGGCATTGGCAGTACAAAAGCAAGAATTGCGACACTTTGTGTATATGTTGTTTCTGAAAAACACATCCTAGATGGTGTTAACAGACATCTTCACATTTATATCTGTCTTGGAAAGATTTATGTCTTAAATTACTTTAAAAAAAAGACGATAGTTCGCCACTTTAATTTTTATCTCCCTAAGGATCTCTGGAATGGAGTTCAAGGGGATCCTGACCTTGAATGGAGAAAAAATAGATCATTTTGAGTAATTGTGACTGTTCTGTGTTTCCATCTGTCAGTGTAGTCAACAAATGATAGTGCACAGCCCTAGCTGTGTCTTTGACTTAGTAAATGTGGTGGTTTGAATGAAAATGATTACCATAAGCCTATAGGGAGTGGCAATATTAGGAGGTGTGGCCTTGTTGGAGTAGGTGTGGCCTTTTTGGAAGAAGCATATCACTGGGGGTGGGCTTTGAGGTTTCAAATGCTCAAGTCAGGTCCAGTGTCACTCCCTCTTCCTGCTGCTTGTGGATTCCAATGAAAACTCTCATCTTCTCCAGCACCATGTCTGCCTGCATGCCACCATGCATTCTGCCATGAGGATAATGGACTAGACCTCTGAAACTGTGAGCCAGCCCCAGTTAAATGCTTTTTAAAAAACTTTTTATTGAGAAAAAGAAAAAAAAAGTTTCCGCCTCCTCCCAGCCTCCCATTTCCCTCCCCCTCCTCCCACTCTTCTCCCCCTCCCCCCCACTCCTCTCCCCCTCCCTCTCCAGTCCAAAGAGCAATCAGGGTTCCCTGCCCTGTGGAAAGTCCAAGGTCCTCCCCCCTCCGTGCATTTCTAGGAAGGTGAACATCCAAACTGGCTAGGCTCCCACAAAGCCAGAACATGAAATAGGATCAAAACCCCGTGCCATTGTCCTTGGCTTCTCATCAGTCCTCATTGTTCGCCATGTTCAGAGAGTCCGGTTTTATCCCATGCTTTTTCAGTCACAGTCCAGCTGGCCTTGGTGAGCTCCCAATAGATCAGCTCCACTGTCTCAGTGGGTGGGTGCACCCATCGTGGTCCTGACTTCCTTGCTCATGTTCTCCCTCCTTCTGCTCCTCATCGGGACCTTGGGAGCTTAGTCCAGTGCTCCAGTGTGGGTCTCTGTCTCTATCTCCATCCATCACCAGATGAAGGTTCTATGATGATATGCAAGATATTCGTCAGTATTGCTATAGGATAGGGTCATTTCAGGTTCCCTATCCTCAGCTGCCCAAGGAACTAACTGGGGACATCGCCTTGGGCTCCTGGGAGCCACTCTAGGTTCAAGTCTCTTGCCAACCCTAAGGTGGCTCCCTTAACTAAGATTTTTGCTTCCCTGCTCCCCTATCCAACCTTCCTTTATCCCAATCATCCTGTTTCCCCAAGTTCCCCCCATCCTCCCCTTCTCATTTTTCTCTCCCCATCTCCCCTTACCCCCATTCCACTCCACCCCACCCCCAAAATCCCAATTTTGTCTACTTCCCATAGCCAGGAGGATAATTATATGTTTTTCTTTGGGTTCACCTTCTTATTTAGCTTCTTTAGGATCACCAATTATAGACTCTGTGACCTTTATTTATGACTAGAATCCAATTATGAGTGAGCTGGTTCCTGGAGAAAATCAACAAGATTGATAGACCCCTATCCAAACTAATCAAACGGCAGAGAAAGAATATGCAAATTAATAAGATCAGAAATGAAAAGGGAGACATAACCACAGACACAGAGGAAATTCAGAGAATCATTAGATCTTACTACAAAAGCCTGTATGCCACAAAACTGGAAAATGTAAAAGAAATCACACTTTTTAAGATAAATACCATATACCAAAGTTAAACCAGGACCAGGTGAACAATCTAAATAGACCTGTTAATCGCGAAGAATTAGAAGCTGTTATCAAAAACCTCTTTACCAAAAAAAGCCCAGGACCAGATGGTTTCAAAGCGAAATTCTACCAGAACTTCCAAGAAGACCTAATACCTATACTCCTTAATGTATTTCACAATATAGAATCAGAAGAGTCGTTGCCAAATTCCTTTTATGAAGCTACAGTTACTCTGATACCAAAACCACACAAAGACTCAACCAAGAAAGCGAATTACAGGCTAATCTCACTCATGAACATCGACGCAAAAATCCTCAACAAAATACTGGCAAACCAAATCCAAGAACACATTCGAATTTTTTTTTAATCTTTTTTTTTATTTATTTATTAAGGATTTCTGCCTCCTCCCCACAACCGCTTCCCATTTCCCTCCCCCTCCCCTGATCATGTCCCCCTCCCTCATCTGCTCAAAGAGCAATCAGGGTTCCCTGACCTGTGGGAAGCCCAAGGACCGCCCACCTCTATCCAGGTCTCGTAAGGTGAGCATCCAAACTGCCTAGGCTCCCCCAAAGCCAGTACGTGCAGTCGGATCAAAAACCCACTGTGATTGTTCTTGAGTTCTCAGTATTCCTCATTGTCTGCTATGTTCAGCTAGTATTCAAGAAGCACACAGAACACCAAAAGGCCAGCTGGACTAGCTGAACATTCTAAAAATTATCCATTATAATCAAGTAGGCTTCATCCCAGAGATGCAGGGCTGGTTCAACATACGAAAATCTATCAATGTAATCCATCATATAAATAAACTGAAAGAAAAAAACCATATGATCGTTTCATTAGATGCTGAAAAAGCATTTGACAAAATTCAACATCCCTTTATGATAAAAGTTTTGGAGAGATTAGGGATACAAGGGTCATACCTAAATATAATTAAATGCTTTTTTAAAATAAGAGCTGCCATGATAATGGTGTCTCTTCACAGAAATAGAACAACCCAAGTCAGTAAACCACAGGTATTTTCATATCACACCATAGATTCTTCAGATAAGATTTTGAGACACAGATTCTTGCTCTGTAGTCCAAGCTAGCTTGGACCTTGTATCTTCCTCCTCAACTTCCCAAGTGTAAATTGCAGGCATGTGCCCCAATGCCTAACTCTGCTGCAGATACCTTCAAATATCATTTTTGCTAATCATTATTTTGAAGATTTGGCAGTTGTTATATTAGAATTATTGATAACTCTTGATTCTTTATTTTTTGTTTTGGGTTTATGAGACAAGGTCTCACTGTGTATCTGCGGCTGACTCTGGTCTCATGGTGATCCTCTTATCTCTGCCTCCCATAATTTTTGTCATAATAAAAGCACATATTATTGTATCATCATTAGTATTTTATAATATCTTAATGGACATTTCAATATAATTGCCTTTTTTGAAATTCTATTTTTTTGTGTTTTGAAACAGCATTCAGAAAATTTTGTGTGTGTATATATTTGTGTGTTTGCATATGTATGGATGTGGAAGCCAGAGGTCAATCATGGGTATTGTCAGGAACCATGCACTTGTGTTTTTGAGACAGGGTGTCTCACTGTGACCCGGGGCTCACTGATTAGGTTGGGATTGCTGGTCAGTGAGCCCCAAGGACCCTTCTACTTCTGCCTCCCCAGCCCTAGGTTTATAAACACGTGCCACACCACACCTGGCTTCCTTTTTGCTGTGTATGCTAAGGATTAGAACGTATGTTTTCATGATATCAAAACAAGTACTTTATTGATTAAGTTGCCACCTGCGTGTAGAAAAGTTTTTTAAAAAGAAGCCTGAAATGGATTAAAGACCTCACTATCAGTCAGAACACAGTGAACCTGATAGAAGAGAAAGTGGGAAGTACCCTACAGGAGATGGGCACAGGAGATCGCTTCCTATGTGTAACCCCAACAGCACAGACTTTAAGGGCAACATTGAATAAATGGGACCTACTAAAACTGAGAAGCTTCTGTAAAGCAAAGGACACTGTCACCAAGACAAATAGGCAACCTACTGACTGGGAGAAGATCTTTACCAACCCCGCAACAGACAAAGGTCTGATCTCCAAAATATATAGAGAAATCAGGAAACTAGACTTTAAAATGCTAATTAACCCAATTAAAAAATGGGGCACTGAACTGAACAGAGAATTCTCAGCAGAGGAAGTTCAAATGGCCAAAAGACACTTAAGGTCATGCTCAACCTCCTTAGCAATCAGGGAAATGCAAATCAAAACAACTTTGAGATATCATCTTACACCTGTCAGATTGGCTTAAATAAAAAACTCCAATGATAGCCTTTGCTGGAGAGGCTGTGGAGGAAGGGGAACACTCATCCATTGCTGGTGGGAATGCAATCTTGTGCAACCACTTTGGAAATCGGTGTTTCGGTTTCTCAGGAAATTCGGGATCAACTTACCCCTGGACCCAGCAATACCACTCCTGGGAATATACCCAAGAGATGCCCTATCACATGACAAGAGCATTTGTTCAACTATGTTCATAGCAGTATTATTTGTAATAGCCAGAACCTGGAAACAACCGAGATGCCCTTCAATGGAAGAATGGATGAAGAAAGTGTGGAATATCTACACATTAGAGTACTATGCTGCGGTAAAAAACAATGACTTCTCGAATTTTGCATGCAAATGGATGGAAATAGAAAACACTATCCTGAGTGAGGTATCCCAGACCCAAAAAGATGAACATGGGATGTACTCACTCATAATTGGTTTCTAGCCATAAACAAGGGTCACGGAGTCTACACTTGGTGATCCCAAAGAAGCTAAGTAAGAAGGTGAACCAAAGGAAAAGCATATAGTTGTCCTCTTGGCTATGGGAAGTAGACAAAATTGCCGGGGAGAAAATTGAGATCTTGGGGGTGGTGTGGGATGGGGGTAAGGGGAGATGGGGAGAGAGGGGGGAGAGGGGGAGAATGGGGGGGAGCTTGGGAAAGGGGGAGGATTGGGATGAAGGAAGGTTGGATGGGGGAGCACGGAAGCACGGTTCTTAGTTAAGGGAGCCACCTTAGGGTTGGCAAGAGACTTGAACCTAGAGTGGCTCCCAGATACCCAAGCCGAGGTCCCCAGTTAGTTTCTTGGGCAGCTGAGGATGGGGAACCTGAAATGACCCTATCCTAGAGCAATACTGACGAATATCTTGCATATCATCATAGAACCTTCATCTGGTGATGGATGGAGACAGAGACAGAGACCCACACTGGAGCACTGGACTGAGCTCCCAAGGTCCCGATGAGGAGCAGAAGGAGGGAGAACATGAGCAAAGAAGTCGGGACCATGAGGGGAGCACCCACCCACTGAGACAGTGGAGCTGATCTATTGGGAGCTCACCAAGGCCAGCTGGACTGTGACTGAAAAAGCATGGGATAAAACTGGACTCTCTGAGCATGGCCAACAATGAGGGCTGATGAGAACCCAAGGACAATGGCACGGGGTTTTGAACCTACGTAATGTGCTGGCTTTGTGGGAGCCTAGCCAGTTTGGATGTTCACCTTCCTAGAAATGCACGGAGGGGGGAGGACCTAGGACTTACCACAGGGCAGGGAAATCTGACTGCTCTTTGGGCTGGAGAGGGAGGGGGAGAGGGTGGGAGGAGGGGGAGGGAAATGGGAGGCTGGGAGGAGGAGGAAATTTGTTTTTTTTCTCTTTTCTCAATAAAAAAAAAGTTAAAAAAAAAACAAAAAAAAAAGAAGCCTGACAGCTTAGGGAGTTCTTTTCTGCTGTCTGTGTGGCTCCTATAAATGCTTTGCAGTCTTCACGGTTGACTTTCATCTGAGAATTTGTCTTCAGGTGACTATTATTATCGTGAATAGAAATTTAAGGATAAAAGATATCTGAGTCTATAATGGGCGGCATTCAGCAGGATGTTGTAAAGTGCATAGGATAAAAAAAAAGTTCTAAGTTTCATGTGGTCTGCCACACTCACAGAATTTCTTCAGTTACAGTCACTTGCTGCTCCCTTTCCTCTGCCACACTACTTTGTGGAGCAGATGTGGGGATCTGACTATCTCACTGACACTGGAATTCCCAACTGTTTCTTGTAGAGCCATTATTTAGCTTAGCCTAATGGGAACTTGTCTGAGGTTTCTCTGTGAAACCATGAATGTTTATGGAAGGGAATGAGAATGGAGAAAACAGGCAGAAGAATCCGAGAGCTGTAAATGAAATGTCCTACCTGGTTTTCTCCCAACACATTGTTTTGTTAAGGTGGCAGGTGAATTTGCTGGGATGTGTGAGTATCTTTCTGGTCCATTACTCTAGTAACGGAGTGCACTTTAAAGTAATCTTAGAGTTTTTTCTTAGTAGCTTTTTTAGTTTTTGAAATTTCCATATAATTAATTTTTCTCCTTTCCCCTTCCTTCCTTTTAATGTTTGCAGCCAGAGTGCTGAAAGAGTACATACTACATAGTTGGCATTTAGTTCTGTAATAGTCATATATTATTTGATAAATTGATCTTTTTTGTGAAATTAAAATTTTGTTTGTATTTCTTACCAGGTTTGTGAATCTATGTGTTGTATTTTCTTTTGTTTCTGATTATATTTTCTTCTTCCTGTTGGGGCATAGGTCTTCAAAGTATGGGCAAGCATAATACCTAAAATCTAATTATTTTTGCTGGGAGTCATGAATAATATCTTGTAGATTTTACAGAGATCTGGAGAAAATGACCAAAAATATGATATATACATTTAGTTCTAGTGTGGTAACTCTTCTGTTAGTTATTTTATCACCATATAAGTCAAATATCATGTAAGTCTACTATTCAAAAGATTAATTCGGTGACTTTTAGTCTAATTACAGAAGTGCTGCTCTCACTGCAGTCAAATTCACAACATTTTCTTTATCCTAACAAGAAACCCTATACCTCAGTCTCACCCAGTTTCCAAATCTCAAATTCTGCCAACCATTAATCTATTTTCTGTATATGGGGTTTTGTATAAGTGTTTTATATAAATGGAAGCATGTAATATGCAGTGTGATTGGCTTCTTTCATTTAGCACAAATATATATTCAAAGCTAAGGCCTTTCACATATTATGAAAATACTCTACCACTGAGTTATAATCCCAGCCCTCAAAAAACATTGTGTGTGTGTGTGTGTGTGTGTGTGTGTTTGTGTCTGGGTGTGTGTTTGGGTGTGTCTGTGTGTGTCTCTGTGTGTTTATTTTTTCAGACAGAGTTTTTCTGAATAGCCTTGGCTGTCCTGGACCTCACTCTGTAGACCAGGCTGGTCTTGAACTCACAGAAATCTGCCTGCCTCTGCAACCCAAGTGCTGGGATTAAAGGCATGTACCACCACTGCTCAGAAGCCCCTCAATATTTTTAAGGTCCGTTCATATAGTGATATATATCAATATCTCATTTATTTTCATGGCCAAATGACATTATGTTTTCTGGATCTACCACATTTTATTATATTTGAATTTTTCCACTTTGAGCTATTATGAATAACACAGACATTTGTATTGTTTCAATTTTGAGTTATTTTTAATGATGCTGCTATAAATATTCATGTATAAATTTTTCTGGTCATATTTTCCATTCTCTTGATTACACTCACAGAAATAGTATTAAATATTATTTAAAAATAATTATTTTATGTGGCTAAGTGTTTTGTCTACATCTATGTGAATGTTCCACGTGAATGCATGGAGCCTGAGGATGCTAGAAAAGTTGGAGTTACAGATGGCTGCAAGTCACCATGTGAATGATGACTGGACCTGGGTTCCTTGCGAGTGTTTTTGTAATTTCTGAGCCAGCTCTCTAGTCCCCTAAAAACATTTTTAAAGCCTAAAATATCACTTGAATTTAAAAATTTAGAATCACTGAAGCACTTTTAGAAATTTCTTACTTATATAGAACACAAACTAGTGTTAAAGTGGAGAGAATGTTGACTTTGTGTGTGTTGGGTTTGATAGAAATTGAATTCTTGGTTTATGAGGTGTGGGGAGATTTATCAGTTTTATGTACATATTTTTATTCATGTTTAAAATGTTCATGCCTCTGGATTTTTCAAGGGTGCACTGCTTCTTAAAAATCACCAGTCCCATCTTACTATTTGCTTTGGCTGTGCGTTTGCCTTAGCATATGGCCTGTGAAGGCTAAGGTGTTTGTCTTCTTCCAGGCAGAAGCCTTTCTTCTTTAATACTGGGGATGGAACTCTGGCCTCATGCATGATAAACAAGTGTCTAACTGTGAGCTACTTTCTTAGCCCCAGGCTTTAAGCGAGTGGTTTATTTTTCTTTCTTTCTGCCTTGACAACTGGTGATGTTGCAGTTGTACACAATTCCATCAGTTTGGGTACCAGATGATAGTGATGTTAATCAGAAACTCAGTAAATTTTGTAGTATGAGAAAGTACATGATGTTGTTTTAAGCCATTAAGATTTGGTGACTATTTGATATTTTAACATAGTAGTCCCCAAGCAGGACTATTTAGTCCCAAGTACCTTGAGACATGTGATTATGTCTGCTGATATTTTTTTGGTTATCACAATTAAGAAAGTAACATATACCTAGTGAGCACAAAGCCTGGGAGAGTTAGTTCTCCAAATAAATAATTATTTAACTCCAAATGTCAGTAGTGGTATGGTTGAGAAACCCTGCATTAGTGTAACTTAGTTAATAATGCAAGGGTGTTGAAAAGATCAAGTGGAATAAATTGTATAAAGCTCTTTAGCACATGGGGTGGCCTTTTGTTTTATAACTATGTGGCAGAGCATGGCAACAACTCTGAGGTCTTCCCTTGCTTTTATGGAAATTGGTCTTTTTAGACTTTCCTAAGGATCAATATTATTTAAACACAGTTCTTGTGTTTATAAATTGAGGCGCTTAAAAGAAAAATCATTTATCCATCTTAAAAACTGAGGGAATTGACTGGGCATGATGATGCTTGTCTTTGTCTAAGCCCTTAGGCAGGAGGATCAGGCAGTGAGTTTCAGATCATCCTGGACTATATAGGAAGTTCCAGGACAGCCTGGAAAGGAAGGAGGGAAGAAATGTATGTGTGCATGCATGTGTGCTGTGTGAGTGTATGCACGGGGAAGGGGAGAACAGGTAGAGAAGGAGGAAGTAGGCAAGCTAAACTTAAATATTTTAGTGCCAGGTTCTTTGTGTATAGCTTGAATTTTTTAATGAAGCTCTTTGAAATTTGTATACCCATTTCCATCTTGTTTTTGTTCAGGAAATAGGAAACACTCATAGAGTTTATGTTTGGTCAGCCTAGGATTTGAAGTGCTTTTGCAATTGTCTACCTCGAGATACCTATTCTTCCATGCTGTATACTGCATTGGTTTCAACAGTGATGACAACTTTGATTGGTAACAGTTGCATGTCATCTTAGTAAGATGTTAGCTTAAAGCTTACAAGCTTAAAAAAGAATGAACGGTTATTATCTCATATCATTTCTGTGAATCAGGACAGGAGAAGATACTCTGGGATTCGGGCTTAGGGTCCTTTTTGAGGTTGCAATCAAGTTGTGTTCTAGGGCTGCAGATATCTGAAGGCTCTGATTAAAGGTTGAGGTTTCATCCACTTCCATGATGATTAAGTCATATGGTACTTGACAAGAGGCCTCAGTTCATCAACATGTGGGTCTTTCCTTATGATCGCTTGAGCATCTTCAGTCATTGCAGACAGGACTGCTGACTGCCCCAGATTGAGGAATCTGAGAGAGACAGTAGAGTAGTAGTTGCAGTTATCTTTTATTATCTAATCTCAGAAGTTATATGTCATGACTTTTGCCCTCTTCTATTAGTCATATTCCTGACATAATATGGGAGACCAGGTATTGTAAATAGCAGAATGTAGAGATCTTTGGGTTTCATGTTAAGATACTCTTTTGCCACTGTTATTAAAACATATATTGTATTTCTTTTTTTGAATTGTTTTTATTGAGCTATTTATTCTTTTCCACTTCCCTCCATTCCTTTCCCTTTGCCTTCTACTCTCCCATGATCCCCATGCTTCCAATTTACTCAGGAGATCTTGTCTTTTTCTACTATGTAGATTAGATTCATGTATGTCTCTCTTAGGCTCCTCTTTGTTGTCTAGGTTCTCTGGGATTGTGATTTGTAGGCTAGCTTTTCCATGTTTTATATTTAAAAGCCACTTATGAGTGAATACATATGATATTTGTCTTTCTATGTCTGGGTTGCCTCACTCAATATGATGTTTTCTAGCTCCATGCACGTGCCATAAATTTCATTATTTTTTTCTGCTGTGTATTACTCCATTGTGTAAATGTACTACCACATTTTCCTTATCCATTCTTCAGTCAAGAGGCATTTAGGTTGTTTTTAGGTTCTGGCTATGACAAATAATGCTGCTATGAACATAGTTGAACACATGTTTTTGTGATATGGTTGAGCATCCTTTGGGTATACACCCAAAAATGGTATTGCTGGGTCTTGAGGAAGGTTGTTTTTTAATTTTCTGAGAAATTGCCATATTGACATCCAAAGGGGTTGTACCAGCTTGCACTCCCAGCAGCAATGCAGAAGTGTTCCCTTTTCCCCACAACCTCTCCAGCATAAGTTGTCATCAGTGTTTTTGTTTTTTTGTTTTTTTTGTTCAGTTTTGAAACATTTTTAATGCTAGCCCTAAGAATACTGAACAGAAATTTCAATTCCTGTGCATATTGAGTGCTTTTAGTCTACATAAAAGCACAATATTTTGTTTAAAATATTTAAAAAGTAATTTGTTTCTGTGTTTGTCAATAATACTTTTTTAAAATTTTTTAAAATTATTTATTAAAAATTTCTGCCTCCTCCCCGCCACCGCCTCACATTTCCCTCCCCCTCCCCCAGTCAAGTCCCGCTTCCTCGTCAGCCCAAAGAGCTATCAGGGTTCTCTGACCTGTGGGAAGTCCAAGGACCACCCACCTCCATCCAGGTCTAGTAAGGTGAGCATCCAAACTGCCTAGGCTCCCACAAAGCCAGTACATGCAGTAGGATCAAAAACCCATTGCCATTGTTCTTGAGTTCTCAGTAGTCCTCATTGTCCGCTATGTTCAGCAAGTCCAGTTTTATCCCAGGCTTTTTCAGACCCAGGCCAGCTGGCCTTGGTGAGTTCCCGATAGAACATCCCCATTGTCTCAGTGTATGGGTGCACCCATCGCGGTCCTGAGTTCCTTGCTCGTACTCTCTCTCTTTCTGCTCCTGATTTGGACCTTGAGATTTCATATTAAGAATTTTCTTTTTTTTCTTTTTTTTTGGTTTTTCGAGACAGGGTTTCTCTGTGGTTTTGGAGCCTGTCCTGGAACTAGCTCTTGTAGACCAGGCTGGTCTCAAACTCACAAAGATCCGCCTGCCTCTGCCTCCCAAGTGCTGGGATTAAAGGCGTGTGCCACCACCGCCCGGCTGGACCTTGAGATTTCCAAGGTGGGTCTCTGTCTCAGTCTCCTTTCATTGCCTGGTCATCAGTGTTTTTGATCTTGGCCATTCTTAACGGGTATAAGATGGAACCTTAGATTTGTTTTGATTTGCATTTTTCTGATGACTAAGGATGTTGAGCATCTTCTTAAGTGTTTTTCGGCCATTTTGATTCCTCTGTTGAGAGTTCGCTGTTTAGGTCTGTACCCGATTTTTAACTGATTATTTGTTCATTTGATAACCAATTTCTTGAGATCTTTGTATATTTTGGAGATCAGACCTCTGTCTGATGTGGTGTTACTGAAGATCATTTCCCATTCTGTAGGCTGTTGTTTTGTCTTGTTGACTGTGTTCTTGGCATTACAGAAGCTTTTCAGTTTCAGTAGGTCCCATTTATTAATTGTTTCTCCAAGTGTCTGTGCTACTGGGGTTATATTTAGGAAGTGATCTCCTGTGTCAATGCATTCAAGTGTACTTCCCACTTTCTCTTCTGTAAGGTTCAGTGTGGTTGGCTTTATGTTGAGTTCTTTGATTCATTTGTACTTGAGTTTTATGCATGGAGATAGATATGGATCTGTTTTCATTCTTCTACATGTTGATATCCAGTTATGCCAGCACCATTTGTTGAATATGCTTTCTCTTTTCCATTTTATATATTTTTTGCTTCTTTATAAAAAATCAGGTGTTTTTAGGTGTGTGGGTTGATATATGGGCATTCAATTCAGTTCCATTGGTCCTCCTGTCTGTTTTTATGCCAATCCCGGGCTGTTTTCAGTACTCTAGCCCTGTAGTGGAGTTTGAAGTCAGGAATTGTGATGCCTGGTCTTGCAGAGGTCTCTGACTTGGGCCTGCTCCCTCAGTGGTCACTTCTTTGTATTTGCTCCTATGGAGGTTGTTGCCTCCGGCCTGCTCTGCCAGAGGTTCCTGGATCAGGCCTTTTCAGGCACAGGTTGCTGGCTTGGGCCTGTTCCCACATATGTCCCTGGCTCGGGCCTGCTCCCACAGAGGTCTCACAGAAGTCTCTGTCCTGGGCCTACTCCCTTGGCTGTCACTCCCTCGTACCTGCTCCTGTAGATGTTGCTTGCCAGGGTCTGCTAGGTCAGAGGTCACTGGCTCAGGCCTGTTCCTGCAGAAGTTCCTGGCTTATACCTGATCCTGCAGAGGTTTCTGGCTCCGGCCTGCTCCCTTGGCAGTAACCCCCTTGTATTTGCTCTTCTGGAGCTTGCTGCCTTGGGCCTGCTCAGACCCATTGTATTTCATTTTTAAGTACTCTAATTCCAAACACTTATTCTGTTCTTTAAAACATTCAGATTGGTCAGGTGTAGTGGTACACACCTTTAATCCCAGCAGTGGGGTGTGGGGAGCAAAGGCAGGTAGATCTTTGGGATTTTAAGACTAGCATGATTCACATAGAGAGTTCCAACATAGCCAGGGCTACATAAAGAGATCCTGTTTCAAAATATTCAGATGATCTGAAATATAAGTGAAAATATAAATTTAGTTTTCTAAATATTTAGCAAATGGGGAAAATAAAATACTTGATATAAAAGTTATTGTTAAAATACTTTATTTGTGGGATTTAAAATACATTTTTTAAAAGATTTATTTATTATGTATATAGCGTTTTCCCTACATATATGCTGCAGACCAGAAGAGGGCACCAGATCTCATTACAGATGGTTGTGAGCCACCATGTGGTTGCTGGGAATTGAACTCAGGACCTCTGGAAGAGCAGTCAGTGCTCTTAACCTCTGAGCCATCTCTCCAGCCCTTAAAATACATTTTTGTTTTAAGTTAAAATATACTTAGCAGTTTTATCTCAGTCATATATACTGTGTATAATGACCAGATCATAGTTGTTGATGTGTCTGTCATATTTATCATTTCTTTGTGTTAGGAACATTCAGAATTCTCTCTCTTGTTATTTTGAGGTGGATACTTAATCACCAATGGTTATAGTTACTCTACTTGATATCAAACATGGGAAGTTAGGACTTCTGCCCAGCTGCATCTCCAGACTTATACCATTCCCACCCTGGTACAGGATTCATTTTTCAATGAGGTGTTGCTAGCACAGCCTTTTTTTAAAATTTATTTTTACTTAAAAATTTCCACCTCCTCCCATTTTCCTCCTCCTCCCCCATCCTCCTCCTCCTCCTACTTCTCCAGTCCAAAGAGCAGTCAGGGTTCCCTGCCCTGTGAGAAGTCCAAGGTCCTTCCCCCTCCATCCAGGTCTAGGAAGGTGAGCATCCAAACAGGCTAGGCTCCCACAAAGCCAGTACATGCAGTAGGATCAAAACCCAGTGCCATTGTCCGTGGCTTCTCAGTCAGCCCTCCTTGTCCGACCCGTTCAGAGAGTTCGGTTTGATCACATGCTCCATCAGTCCCAGTCCAGCTTGCTTTGGTGAGCTCCCATTAGATCAGCCCCACCGTTAGCACAGCCATTTATAGTGAAGCTGGGTTTTGTTGTGTAGTCCTGACTGGCTTCAAACTCGTTGCTCTTCTTTTGCATCAGCCTCCCAGGTACTGGTATTATAGTCATTTACTACCACACCCAGTTGTATGTGATCTGGGAATTGAACCTAGGGTTTTGTTCATGCCGAGTACTCTACCAACTGAATTATATCCCTAGCCCATTTTACTGCTGATTTGATGTACATGAATGCCAACTAAAGTATAAGGAGATTTGTAGATGCATGGCTGGGTGGCATCCACTTCTAGTTAATGTGTGGTGTCTGTTAGTTCAAATGGCACTTGGAAAGGCACTTTGAACAATTAGCATGGAAATTTTACCTGCATAGCTTACAGATTAAATTATGTTTTCCTGAAAATTGAGCATGGCAACTGGTACTTTTCTTGACTTAGTTGAGCTATGCTTTTGTTTAATATACTTGGTTTTGAGCTTTCAGGAATTGGAGGGCTCTAACAAGGTACAAGGTATATGGCTTTACTGTGGCTGATCATGCACCCACAAAATAAAAATGTTTCTGCCCTAGGGATCAACACGTTGCTTCTAACCACTGTGCAGTGCAGTGGCTTAAAACTTTTTGCTTCCTTCAAACATTTTCCTTTCCAAATTGTGTTCAGTTGACTGTGACCAATTTTCCCCAGGCTCTGTCTGGCTCACTCGTTTACGTTCTTGACTCCTGCTGTTGCAATGTCTTTTTTCATTTACACAGTGATAGCTTTTCTTGTTTTTTATCTTTTGGTTTGACACCCTTTGTGTCATATTTCCTTTCTTAGACATAGGGGAGATTGGAAAAAAACTCCATGATTTGAAAGAAAACTTGCAAAAGTGATAAGCACTGTGAAAGAGACAATTTTGGTTTTAATTTTCCCTGTAGCTAGAAAGGTGAGTTCCTGATGGGAAGGCCTGCTTTCTCATTTCACACTGTCCAGTGAAGGTGGCCAGGGCAATCATCGTCAAGCAGGATGCCCATACCTCTTCTGTTTAAGTGTAGTTGGGTCCAGTGTGCTTAGCATAATTCATATAGGTTAGAGTAAAAACAAGATATAACATAGTTGTCTATGTAATATGTAATAGTGGTGTGTAAATAGAGTCGGCGCCCAATATTTGAAAATTGGGAAGCTAGAGGTTTTTATTACTTTAAGTTATTTACTATCAATCTTAGGAATATTTTTGGTCATCTTAAACACTTGACCAATTCTGTTTTCTGATACTGAGGTTTTATTGGCAGTCCTTTTAAAAATGGGCTAGGATAAGAATAAAAATCATCGGCGCGGCGGCCAGACACGCAGAGGCGGAGCAGCACGGCGGCCAGACGCGCAGAGGCGGAGCGGCGCGGTGGCCAGACGCGCAGAGGCGGAGCGGCGCGGAGGCCAGACGAGGCGGAGCGGCGCGGAGGCCAGACGCGGCGGAGGCGCGGCGGCCAGACGCGGCAGAGCAACACCACATACAGGAAGAGGCTTTCGGGGACCAGCACAGCGGCAGACCCAAGCGGCGGGGACAGGCGTGCAATAAGGAGAGCAGTTCGCCCTACTACAATTGAATCAAAGAGGTAGGCCTTTGGTTGGCCAGGTCACTGGCACAAGGGGAGCCTGGTCCTGTCCTGAAGATCCTTCGGAGGGGTGAGAGGGTTCTTGGCCTGCAGCAGGAACCACGAAAGAGAGTGAGGGCATTTTGTAAGCGGAGCCCTTGGCCAGCAGGGAAACCTGATCCGGTTTTTAAAGGACCCATTGGATAGGATCAATAGGAGGAAATGGGCAGGCGCCAAGGCAAGAATTCACCCAATAATCCGAAAAACAACATGAAAACATCAGAACCCAATGATCTTACAACAGAAGTATTTGAACAACCTAACACAGAAGAAGTGGAAAAAATCGACTTTATGAAGATAATAGAGTCCCTTAAACAACATGTAAAAAATGCCCTTATAGAAATGGATGAGAAGTATAACAAAAAGTTTGAAGAAATGAGTAAATACGTACATGATACCCTGGGAAACCAAGAAAAAACCATCAAGCAGGTAATGGAAACAGTTCAAGAATTGAAAACTGAAATGAAGGCAAAGAAGAAAATACAAACTGAGGACCAGCTGGATATGGAAAATCTAGGCCAACGAGCAGAGTCTACAGAAACAAGCATAATCAATAGAATACAAGAGCTAGAAGAAAGACTCTCAGATGCTGAGGACACCATAGAGAAAATAAACGAACAGATCAAAGAAAACAGCAAAGCCAACAAATTCTCAACACAAAACATTCAGGAACTATGGGACACAATAAAAAAACCAAACCTAAGAATAATAGGAATAGAAGAAGGAGAAGAGTCACAGCTCAAAGGCCCAGAAAATATTTTCAACAAAATTATGGAAGAAAACTTTCCCAACTTAAAGAAAGATATTCATTTAAATATTCAAGAAGCATACAGAACACCAAACAGACTGGATCAAAGAAAAACATCTCCTCGCCATATAATAATCAAAACACAAAATATACAGGTTAAAGAAAGAATATTAAGAGCTGCAAAAGAAAAAGGGCAAGTAACTTATAAAGGTAAACCGATCAGACTTACACCTGACTTCTCGATGGAAACTATGAAAGCCAGAAGGTCCTGGATAGAGGTTCTGCAGAAGCTAAGAGACCATGGATGCAAACCCAAACTACTATACCCAGCCAAGCTATCGTTCATTATCAATGGAGAAAACAAGACATTCCAGGATAAGAACAAATTTAAACAATACGTAGCCACAAATCCAGCCCTACAGAAAGTAATAGAAGGAAAATCGCAACCCAAGGAATCCAACACTGCCAACACTGCCTACAATAACCCAGGCATCTAATGACCCTTCACGAGCACATCTCAAAGAAGCGAGACACACAATCTCTACTACCAAAAGCAATAAGAATAACCGGAGTAAACAACCACTGGTCATTAATATCACTTAATATTAATGGGCTCAATTCACCTATAAAAAGGCACAGGCTAAAAGATTGGATACGAAAACAGGATCCAACATTCTGCTGTTTGCAAGAAACACATCTCAACCACAAAGACAGGCACCTACTCAGAGTAAAGGGTTGGGAAAAGGTCTTTCAAGCAAATGGTCCTAAGAAAAAAGCAGGTGTGGCCATACTAATTTCTAACAAAACTGACTTCAAACTAAAATCAATCAGAAGAGACCGAGACGGTCACTTTATACTCATAACAGGAACAATTCATCAGGAGGACGTCTCAATCCTGAATATATACGCCCCCAATATAAAAGCACCTACTTATGTAAAAGAAATATTACAAGAACTCAAGGCAGACATCAAACCACACACACTAGTAGTAGGAGACTTCAACACACCTCTCTCTCCAAGGGACAGGTCAATCAGACAGAAACCTAATAGAGAATTAAGAGAATTATTGGAGGTAATGAAGCAAATGGACTTAACAGACATCTATAGAACATTCCACCCAAATAGGAAAGAATATACCTTCTTCTCTGCAGCTCATGGAACCTTCTCAAAAATTGACCACATACTCGGAAACAAAGGAAACCTCCACAGATACAAAAAAATATCAGTGTCCACCTGTGTCTTATCAGATCATCACGGATTAAAGTTAGAAGGCAACAACCATGCTGCCCCCAAAAAACCGACAAACTCATGGAAACTGAACAGTCAACTACTGAACCACACCTGGGTCAAGGAAGAAATCAAGAAAGAAATTAAAGTCTTCCTTGAATTTAATGAAAATAAAGGGACAACATACTCAAACCTATGGGACACAATGAAAGCAGTGCTAAGAGGAAAGTTCATAGCACTAAGTGCCCACTTAAAGAAAACGGAGAATGCATACATTGGGGACTTAAAAACACACCTGAAAGCTCTAGAAAAAAAAGAAGCAGACGCGCCCAGGAGAAGTAGAAGACTGGAAATAATAAAACTGAGGGCTGAAATCAACAAAATAGAAACACAGAAAACAGTCCAAAGAATCAATGAAACCAAAAGCTGGTTCTTGGAGAAAATCAACAAGATCGACAAACCCCTATCCAAACTAATTAAACGACAGAGAGAGAACACGCAAATAAATAAGATCAGAAATGAAAAGGGGGACATAACCACAGACACAGAGGAAATTCAGAGAATCATTAGATCTTACTACAAAAGCTTGTATGCCACAAAACTGGAAAATACAAAAGAAATGGACATTTTTTTAAATAAGTATCATATACCAAAGCTAAACCAAGACCAGGTGAATGATCTAAATAGACCGGTTTCTCGCGAAGAATTAGAAATGGTTATCAAAAATCTCCCTTCGAAAAAAAGCCCAGGACCAGATGGTTTCAATGCAGAATTCTACCAGAACTTCCAAGAAGAACTAATACCTATACTCCTTAAGGTATTTCACAATATAGAATCAGAAGAGTCATTGCCAAATTCCTTTTATGAAGCTACAGTTACCCTGATACCAAAACCACAAAAAGACCCAACCAAGAAAGAGAATTACAGACCGATCTCACTCATGAACATCGACGCAAAAATTATCAATAAAATACTGGCAAACCGAATCCAAGAACACATAAGAAAAATTATCCATTATGATCAAGTAGGCTTCATCCCAGAGATGCAGGGCTGGTTCAACATACACAAATCTATCAATGTAATCCACCATATAAATAAACTGAAAGAAAAAAACCATATGATCATTTCACTAGATGCTGAAAAAGCATTCGACAAAATTCAACACCCCTTTATGATAAAGGTCTTGGAGAGAATAGGGATACAAGGGTCCTACCTAAATATAATAAAAGCTATTTACAGCAAGCCAACAGCTAACATTAAATTAAACGGAGAAAAACTCAAAGCCATCCCACTAAAATCAGGAACACGACAAGGATGTCCACTCTCTCCATACCTCTTCAATATAGTGCTTGAAATTCTAGCAATAGCAATAAGACAACATAAGGAGATCAAGGGGATTCGTATTGGAAAGGAAGAAGTTAAGCTTTCATTATTTGCAGATGATATGATGGTGTACATAAGCGACCCTAAAAATTCTACCAAAGAACTCCTACAGCTGATAAACAGCTTTAGTAATGTGGCAGGATACAAGATCAACTCCAAAAAATCAGTTGCCTTCCTATACACTAAGGATAAGGAAGCAGAGAGGGAAATCAGAGAAGCATCACCTTTCACGATAGCCACAAATAGCATAAAATACCTTGGGGTAACCCTGACCAAGGAAGTGAAAGATCTACTTGACAAGAACTATAAGTCTTTGAAGAAAGAAATTGAAGAAGACACCAGAAAATGGAAAGACCTCCCTTGCTCTTGGATTGGGAGGATCAACATAGTAAAAATGGCAATTCTACCAAAAGCAATCTATAGATTCAATGCAATCCCCATCAAAATCCCATCAAAATTCTTCACAGATCTGGAGAAGACAATAATTAACTTTATATGGAAAAACAAAAAACCCAGGATAGCCAAAACAATCCTATACAATAAAGGATTGTCTGGAGGCATTACCATCCCTGACTTCAAACTCTATTACAGAGCTACAGTATTGAAAACAGCTTGGTATTGGCATAAAAACAGAGAAGTCGACCAATGGAATCGAATAGAAGACCCTGACATTAACCCACAAACCTATGAACACCTGATCTTCGATAAAGGAGCTAAAAGTATACAATGGAAAAAAGAGAGCATCTTCAACAAATGGTGCTGGCAAAACTGGATGTCAATCTGTAGACGAATGAAAATAGATCCATATCTATCAGCATGCACAAAACTCAAATCCAAATGGATTAAAGACCTCAATATCAGTCCGAACACACTGAACCTGATAGAGGAGAAAGTGGGAAGTACTCTACAGCAAATGGGCACAGGAGACCACTTCCTATGTATAACCCCAGCAGCACAGACACTAAGGGCATCATTGAATAAATGGGACTTCCTGAGGCTGAGAAGCTTCTGTAAAGCAAAGGACACTGTCACTAAGACAAAAAGACAACCCACTGACTGGGAGAAGATCTTCACCAACCCTGCAACTGACAAAGGCTTGATCTCCAAAATATATAAAGAACTCAAGAAACTAGACCGTAAAAGGCTAATCAACCCAATTATAAAATGGGGCACTGAGCTGAACAGAGAATTCTCAACAGAAGAAGTTCAAATGGCCAAAAGATACTTAAGGTCATGCTCAACTTCCTTAGCGATCAGGGAAATGCAAATCAAGACAACTTTAAGATACCACCTTACACCTGTCAGAATGGCTAAAATAAAAAACACCAATGATAGCCTTTGCTGGAGAGGTTGTGGAGAAAGGGGTACAATCACCCATTGCTGGTGGGAATGCAAACTTGTGCAACCACTCTGGAAAGCAGTGTTTCGGTTTCTCAGGAAATTCGGGATCAACCTACCCCTGGATCCAGCAATACCACTCTTGGGAATATACCCAAGAGAGGCCCTATCATACAACAAAAGTATGTGCTCAACTATGTTCATGGCAGCATTGTTTGTAATAGCCAGAACCTGGAAACAACCTAGATGCCCTTCAACGGAAGAATGGATGAAGAAAGTATGGAATATATACATATTAGAGTATTACTCAGCAGTAAAAAAGAAGGACTTCTTGAATTTTGCATACAAATGGATGGAAATAGAAAACACTATCCTGAGTGAGGTAAGCCAGACCCAAAAAGAGGAACATGGGATGTACTCACTCATATTTGGTTTCTAGCCATAAATAAAGGACATTTAGCTTATAATTCATGTTCCTAGAGAAGCTAAATAAGGCGAATCCAAAGACAAACACATAGGCATCCTCAGGAATATTAACCTTCATCAGGCGATGAAAGGAGACAGAGACAGAGACCCACACGGGAGCACCGGACAGAAATCTCAAGGTCCAAATCAGGAGCAGAAGGAGACGGAGCACGAGCAAGGAACTCAGGACCACAAGGGGTGCACCCACACACTAAGACAATGGGGATGTTCTATTGGGATCTCACCAAGGCCAGCTGGCCTATGTCTGAAAAAGCATGGGATAAATCCGGACTAGCTGAACATAGCAGACAATGAGGAATACTGAGAATTCAAGAACAATTGCAGTGGGTTTTTGATCCTACTGCACGTACTGGCTTTGTGGGAGCCTAGGCAGTTTGAATGCTCACCTTACGAGACCTGGATAGAGGTGGGCAGTCCTTGGGCTTCCCACAGGTCAGGGAACCCTGATTGCTCTTCGAGCAGATGAGGGAGGGGGAGTTGATCGGGGGGAGGGGGAGGGAAATGGGAAGCGGTTGTGGGGACGAGGCAGAAATCCTTAATAAATAAATAAATTTAAAAAAGGAAAAAAAAATAAAAGAAGAAAACTGAAAAAAAAAAAGAATAAAAATCATTTATGAACATCCATTTGAAATGCTGAAAACGTTCTGTCCCAAAGAATTTTATCTTTTTTTTTTTTTTTTTGGAGAGTAGCATTCTTAAGAGCCGACTTCTGCTGGGCAGTGATGATGCACACATTTAATCTCAGAACTCAGGAAGCAGAGGCAGGCAGATCTCTGTGAGTTCCAGGCCAGTCTTGTCTACAGAGCAAGTTCCAGGACAGCCAGAACTACACAGAGAAATCCTGTCTTGGAAAACCAAACCAAGAACTCCCTCCAAAAAAAAGACTTTTATTTTGGGTTTTCTGATGTGTGTCAGTTCATAATCACTTTTGTGTGTGTGTGTGTGTGTGTGTGTGTGTGTATGCATGTACACACATGTAAAATGTTATGTTGGGACCTGGGTGGAATATAAATTTTTTATAGGCCTAAATCTGAGTCTAATCCTTTGCATGGTTTTGGGAGAAAATCAATTTCCTCTGCTCTGTCAAGATTTTTCAGGTCAGTGCTCTTTGGAAGTCTCCCAATTCTCTTAGATTAAAATAGATTTTGTTTCTGTGCTACATACTGGTATCAGTTTATAGGACATTGGGATCTAAAAAGTGAGAAAAGAGAGCCTGATAAGGTATCCGTGCACTCATTTATTTCAGCGAAGTTTTTGACACACTTCACCTTTGAGGAGCCAAGCAATGTATGTGCTTTCAAAGACCTCATTTGGGAAAAAGTTGTTATTGCCACTTGGTAGGTGAGGCTCAGCACTGAATGAGTTCTGCTTGGTGATGTGCTAACTTGCTCACTAGAACTGACCTGCTCTCTAGACCTAACCTGCTCGTTGGAGGCAAATGTCATAGGCTCTCACTAGTATGGCCTTTTGGAAGAGGACCAAATCAAACTTTTATAGTTTTAGCTCTGTAAATTCCATCTTTCAGGACCCCAGCCCCAGTTGTAAGCAAACTAGCATGGCATGAACCCATTTGCAATGAAAATCAAAGGGTAGATGATTTCGTACTTGTGAGTACCCTTGTGAATGTTTTGAAGAGGAATTTATCATAAATTATGTACTTCTTTGCTGTCCAGTTGTGCTAGTGGGTGAACGACTCTGTTGTGATCTGACTTAAAAAAAAGAACCCAAGACTATATATTTAGGGGATATTTTGGTAAAAACAAAAGCATTAACATTAGTGTTTATCTTTTTCTGGAGAATGCAAGGATGTCCTCCAATTCCAGTTCTGGGTATTGAACATAGGGCCTCTCCTACATGATAGCCAAGCACCTGCATCACTGAACTGTATTTCCAATCCCCTTTTCCCTGAATTAGGGTCTCATATATCCCAGGCTGATTTTTCACTGTGTAATTGGGGATGACCTTGAACTACTGATCCTCTTGTGTCTACCATGCAAGTGCTGGGATTATAGGTGTGTGCCAAAATAGAAGTTTCTGTTTTGCCTGGTCCCACAGCCATTCAGTCTCAACAAAACACACAGAGGCTCATATTAATTATAAACTGGTTGGCTTATTAGTTTAGGCTTATTATTAACTAGCTCTTACAACTTAAATTAACCCATAATTCTTGTCTGTCTTAGCCACATGGTTTGGTACCTTTCATCAGGGAGGCATTCTCAACTTGTTTCCTCTGCATTTGGCTGGTGACTGCAGACTGAGCCTTTCCTTTTTCCAGAGTTCTCCTAGTCTGGTCACCCTGCCTATACTTCCTGCCTGGCTACTGACCAGTCAGTGTTTTATTAAAGCAATACAAGTGACAAATATTTACAGGATATAAGAGCATTATCCCACAGCACCCACCTACCCCCTTTTTGAAATGATGTTGTCTAGACTGAGCTTGAATCTTCCATATCCTTGTCTCTGCCTCCCAAGTAGCTGGGGTTACAGGCATGTGCCATTATGCCCAGCTCACAATGACTATTAACTTTACCTATCCTTTCCCGCAAGTTATGTGAATTTTGTCTTATATTTAGTACTCTATATGACATTATTATTTTATTCAGGCATTTTTCTTTAGATGAGAGTTTAGCAGGGTTTTTTTTTCTGTAAAGGCCAGATGGTAAATATTTACTCTCCGCAGGCCATATGGTCTGTCACAATTGTTCAGCTCCACTATTGTAGTGCCAAAGTGGCCATGGAAAATATGCAGATGACTTTGCATGCCAATTTTCAATGAAACTTATTTATATAAACAGACGGTAGGGCAGATTTGGCCTATAGGATAATTCCTAGTTTAAAGTCATTCATACCTTTTTTCCGTTCCTTTTCTTTTTCCTTCTCCCCTCCCCTTACCTCTTCCCTTTATCCCTTTCTTTCCTTTCCCCCATTCTTTTTAGGCTGGCCTTGAACTTGCTTGGCATTGCAAGCTGGCCTTGAACTCCTGTCCTCTGTGCTCTTCCTCTCAGGTGCTGGGATTACACATGCTTCCCCTAATATGGGTTTTGTCCTTTATTTGTTGCTACAAGTTTGAATTTCTTTCTAGATTTTTTTCTTTTGGTACGTAGGGTTAATCCAGAATCTCACATATACTAAGAACATACATGCTTTACCACTGAATTGTATTTCCAGGTCTTGGAATAATTTTTCAGGCAATGGTGTCTGTTCTCATCGTTTTTCAACATTATGTTGTGATTTCTAGCCAGTATGATAATTAGGTAAGGGAAATAGAAGGCATCCAGATTAGAAGGATGAAAAAACTCTCTCATTTACAGATTATCTATGCAAAGAAACATGAAATCCGTAAAAGAATTCCTAGAACTAATAAGTGAATCCAGCAAGGTGTGAGATGCAAGATAAATGTTCAAAATGAATATATTATATACTATCTATGAACTCATAAACACTAAAGATGAAAAATATGCTACCTGGTTTGAGGGTAGAGTACTTACTGGGTTCAATGGTAGAGTACTAGCTTAGTATGTATGATGCCCTAGGTTCCAAAAAGTACTGAAAAGTAAATCTAGCAAAGCATTTGCAGGACACGTGTGTTGAGAATCACACTGATGAAATAATTCTTAATAGATGAAAATATATACTATAGTCATAATTGGAAGACTCAGAATAATTTGAGTTTCAGTTCTCTACAGATTGAGAAATAAGTTTAAGATAATTTTATAAATATCCTAGCAGGATTATTTTAATATATATTTTTTGTTTTTATTTATTTATATTTTGTATATGAGTGCTCTGCATATATACTTGCAGGCCAGAAGAAGGCATCAGATCCTATCATAGATGGTTGTGAGCCACCATATGGTTGCTGGGAATTGAACTCAGGACCTCTGGAAGAGCAGTCACTGCTCTTAACCATTGAACCTTCTCTCCAGGCCCTAATACTTTTATCTTAAAGCATATATATATATATATATATATATATATATATATATATATATATATCACAACAATAAGATCTATATGAAATGGCAAAGGATGTGGAACACCTAACAGTATTTTACAAAAGAAGTATAAAACAGGAGGAATTAGTCACATGTTTTCAGAACGTACTGCATAGTTACAGCAATCAAGACCATGACAATGGGTGACAACAGATAAATGGAACAGGACAAAGAACCTGGAAATAGGCCCACTTATTTTTGATTTCTTGGATTCTGGCACTGGGCTGTTATTTCACTGCCTTCTTCTTGATAGAGATGCACTCTACCATGCTCACCCCTTTATTTATTAATTTATTTTTGAAATGAATTCTCATGTTGCCAAGTATGGTCTTGAATTCCTGGGCTTAAGGTATCATTTTCTAAGCTTTGAGTAGCTGGGACTTCAGGCACATACCATATTACAAGGCTGTTTTAATTTTTTATTAACACTTTTTAATTGCATGTATTAGTGGAGTTCAGGGTGTGTGTGAGTGTGTGTGTGTGTGTGTGTACTGTGAAGTGATCAAATCTAATCACTCCATTTCTACTACATTCCCAATGTCATAAAGACCACCCCAGTTCTATTATAGTTACTTTTTGTCACTGTAATAAATTATCATAGCCAAAACAACTTAGGGGAGGTAATGTCTTATTCCAGTTCATAATTCCAAGTAACAACGCATCATAGGGAGAAGTCAGGGAAGGAAGCAGCAGAAACCATGGAGGATTGCTGCTTATTGACTTGTCCTCTCTCTCTCTGTCTCTCTGTGTCTCTCTCTGTGTCTCTCTCTGTCTGTCTCTCTGTCTCTCTCTCTCTGTCTCTCTCTCTCTGTCTCTCTCTCTCTGTCTCTCTCTCTCTCTCTCTCTCTCTCTCTCTCTCTCTCTCTCTCTCTCCCCCAAATCATGACATGGAGATTTATTATTAGTTATCTCAAGTTTTCATTTTAGTCATTCTGATTGGTATGTGTCAGAATATGCTACTATGTCGAGCATCCTCCCATGTGCTTCTCCTTCTGTATATTGATTGTCCTTGATGCAATATCGCTTCATGATTCTAGACTATTCCCTAAATGAACTGCACCAGTTTTCACTGTTGAATTTTTAAAGTTCTTTTATACTCTAGATATATGGCTTGCAAATATCCTCTTCTATTCTTTGATTGTCTTTCATCTTCTGAGGAGGTCTTTCTCAACCAAAGTGGATTTTGTTTTTGTTTTGTTTATTTTTAGTTTGAAACTTAATTCCCCTTTTACAGAATTATAGCTTTAACATCAGATCTAAGAGGTGCCTAGTACAGAAACAAAAGATCCTTGGATCTGAAAGGAATAGAGTGTGAGAAGTACAGACACTAAGGGGTATCACTTTTATATCTGGTTATATTCCAAAGCTCTGACTCTGTGTTTTTATGATACAGAGCCATGTGGGCTCATGTGATTCCATGTGCATGGGTGACTTCCTCAAACACTGCAGATTTGAGGTATTCTTCCTAGTCTGTTCCATTGTCTCTTGTCTTGATTCTTGATTTTTGGTAGACATAAAACAGATTTCTTCATTTCAGTTCCAGGATCTTTCCTAAGTATAGAAAACTGTCATGTCACAGTTAACTGCCACACTTTCACTTTTGCAGCAAGTTTTCATCAAAGGGTCAGAGTTATTTTTCCAGGGGTGATTTTCCTTGTTGCTTGTGTGACAGAGATTTCTAATTGTCCCTCCATTTTTATTCCCTTCGCTTTTAAGTAGAACTTCTCATTTTGAGTTTGGCCTATGGCTATCTATAGTAAAGGTTGTACTGACCAGATTTTATTGTAGCTATGTGTGAGTCTGTGACCAAGTGAAGGCATTCTATTTTGATTGAGCTACAAAATAAATGGAGCTATCAATTTACTTAAAAAACAACAATGGTGAATAGGTCAGATAAAATGTTTTGTATAAATACATTGTGTTCTGTACTGAATTGTGTCTCCTAAAAGATATGCTTATATCTTAACTCCAGCACCTAAGAATTCAGTCATCTTTGGAAATAGGGTCTTTGAAGAAGTAATCTAATTAATATGTGCTCATATTGAAGTAGGACAAATATAATCCATCGTGAGTAGTCTTTGACAGTCACACAAAGACAGATTTAGGGAGCATACATGTGACATAACTCTAACATAAGTGATTCATCAAAGCCTTAATCTGTGGCTTCCTTCAGGTGACTGAATAACCCTTTCACAGGGATCGCCTAAGACCACCTGTGTATCAGATATTTACATTATGGTTCATAACAGTAACAAAATTACAGTTATGAAGTAGCAATGAAAATAATTTTATGGTTGGGGGTCACCTAAACATGAGGAACTCTATTAAAGGGTTACAGCATTAAGAAAGTTGAAAACCACTGGGCTAAGCACCAAGGAATATTGGGCTAGAGAAACTAGCAGGAGGCATGGAGGAGATGCTCCATTAGAGCCCTCTGGAGGGAGGAACCCTGTTTGCTGATCCTAGTGTTTGGCTCCAGCCTGCAGAAGTGTAAGACAATAAGTATGGGTCTCTTATTTTAAGTCATGTAATATGCATGGTTATAACAGACCTATGAAAGTAGTACACTTTTCACAGCTCTTTCAGGTACTTTGTTCTTCAATGTATATTATTAGGTGATTAGATCATGAGGATCGAGCTATCATGAATGGGTTTAGTATCCCTATTAATGAGATTGAAGGAAGCTGATTTGCCCTTTCTACTGTGCCCGAAAACAGCAAGGAAGCATCATTTACTGAGGGGAGTAGTGAAGGAGGTTTAGGAGGAGAGAGAGATACTGCTGCCCCTCACACCCCTTACCAAATACTCAATCTGAATCTGCTAGCATCTTGCTCTTACTTAGATTTCAGATCTTGGGGAAATAATTTTCTAACCTTAATGCATTACCCAGTCCAAGGTAGCTTATTGTTAAAGCCCAAATGGATTAAGTCAGGGTGTATTTAAAAATGCGCCAGCCATGCAAGGATTTCTTAATTGAGTCCTGACACATTTGGACTGGCTGTACCTTGCGTTTCTTAGAAAAATCTCACTGTACCAAACATGGAAATTGTTCATTGCTCTAAAGCCTTCTCTTCCGGCTTCTGTATGCTTTTACCACTGATTTGATGTGCTTGAATGCCAGGCAAAGTGTAAAGTAAATGGTAGATGCAAGGCCTGGGTGGTTTCCATGGAGACCTCTCTTCCTTTGTTCAGCAGTTGTCAGGGAAACATTTAGCTTCAATTTGTGGGGTCTACCTATTTCCGCAGCTCTTGGAACGGGTTTTGGTTAAATCTCCTCAACAACCAAATGAATTTGGAGCAGAATTGTTTAATTCCTTTAGAATTATATTACATTTTTCTGAAACTCATGGATGTTAACTAATTTTCTGTTTGAAGTGGTTATACTACTCATTTATGCATATGCAATAAATGTGTTTTTTAGCTTTGGGGGAGAAAAGTGAGGTTCTAACTCCAGAAAATTGATGTCAAATGCCACCTGGTTCTAGTCCATGTGGGTTATTTTGAGACAGGGTGTCACACTAACCTTGGGGGGCTTTGAACCTTATGTATCTAGCCAGGCTGGCTTCAAACTTACAGTAATCCTCCTGTCTCAGCCTTCAAAGTTCTCAGATTTACATGTACTAGTCATAGTGTACACCTAGTCCATGTGCTTTAACCTTCCCTATGGTAAGAGAGACCTGCAAAAACTCTTTATGGCTGCTAAAAACGGGCTGGCCCAGCATGTGTGTTTATTCCTCTTAGTTAGCTCTTGAATCACTAACTGGAGCTGGTAGTGGTGAGTAGAAATGCTGGTGACAGAACAGATTCTAGGTATGAGCAATTCAAATAAATGAAAACTTCTAGAGGGTTCCATTGTGATAACTTCCCCATTGTCTTGTTTACAAATCAGTCAGGTGAGGTAGATCACAAAATGTCTTCTGATGCTTTGTTACTCTCCCCTTCCAGACGTGGAGCCCATTTCCTAATCCTCAACATCTTGACTGGCCTTGTAACTTGGGTTCACCGGACTACAGTGAAAGTGGCTTTGTGCAGGTTTTGAGCCCAGGCAGGAAGAATCTTCAGTTTCTTACTGCTTTGGAAACTCTACCACTGTGTGGAAAAACCACAGGTGTAGGCTGCAGGAAGGGAGTCCGTGTGAAGGAAAATAGTGGCACCAAGCCAACCCAATAGCATAAATGCAGATGCCTAAGTGAGCCCACCTGAGATCAGTGGCATTTGGCCCAGATCAGTATATTTGGCCAGCTGAACTCAGCCCAAATTACTGAGCCCCAGAATTTTAAACTGAAGTATTGTTTTAAGGTACTTAACTTTGAGGGTGATTTGCTTTCCAGTGGCTGATAATTGATACAGCCAGATTTGGAAGCTCTTGAATGATCGAGGCTCACCTATAATATATCATCTGTCACTCCCAACATTCTTACTAACAGGATCTGGAAATAATTGTGGCTAATTAAAGGAGAAACCTGCTATTAGCAGGATTTTCAGTAGTTCGTCTCTTTCTAGGAAAGCTCCAGGGAGATCTGAAAGATGCACAGGCAGAGGGCAATAGGTCCAGAACTACAGCCTACTCACACCATAGAATTGGCTTAGTGAGGGTGCTGGTACTCTAGATACTGAAGACTGCATGTCCCAACTACAACGCAAACATTGCCTTTATTACACAGATGTTGGACTGTTCTTGGGTCTGGGTGTTGCAGTTATCCACTCTTCATACTTTGCATCAAAGATCCAAATGCCCATATTTATTCAAATTCTATCAAGTTGACAGTCAAGATTGGTCACCACAGTGGCAGAGTGCTTCCCCAGTAGGCATAAGGCTCGAGGTTCTGTCCTCCCAGCACCACAAAACAAATAGAAAATAAAAACAAATGTCACATGAACCAAATTCATTGTACAACTAGTCGACCTATAGGCTCCAAAGCAGAGGGCTGTGGATTCTATTTCCCAGCACCACACTCAAAAGAAAGCATCTGACATTTTTAGCTTATTTAGTTGAAAGCAGATGAACAATTTCATGAATATTGAGAGGATTCTAATGCTGAGAAGCCAAAAGAAAAACAGCAAATGTTCATTAGTTTTATCCTGTATGCTGGTCAGCCTAGTTGCCTGCCACACAGGAGGAAGCCAGATTTGTAGTTTGTTTCCATATTCTGTTGACAGGAAACACTTCTGAGGGTGTACTCGGTCTTTGTTTCTCTACATAAATGTGTGCTGGTGGACATGTGAAGCTACCAGGGCATAACTTGCATATATATCTCTGACTACTGAGGTATGAATACTACATCTTTCAGTTGCTGGGCCCAAAGATACTCCATTCATTCCATAGTGTCCTACCCATGGGAACTGAATAAATGATATCTTTAGTGAGCCTATATTTGGTTCATGTGACACTTGTTTTTATTTTCTGTTTGTTTTGTGGTGCTGGGAGGATGGAACCTAGGGCCTTATACCTACTCGGGAAGTGGTCAATCTTGACTGTCAACTTGATAGAATTTAGAATTCCCAGACAATTCCTGCATTTGTATCGCTCTGCTTCCTGACTGTGGAGCCAGTGTGTGAACAGTTGTCTCACACTCCTATCGAAATTGACTCCCTGCCTTGATGAATTACACCCTCAAATTCAAGCTCCAATAAACCCTTCCTTAATGTTCCTTAGCCAGAGGATTTTCTCATAGCAATGAGACAAATAATATATGATTTTAATGGCCATATTACACTGACTAATCTCTCAGTCAACAAAGAAGTCAATTCCATAATCAAATATCCTGTGTCACAACTATTTCAATACTTTGGCACTTGGCTTTGTTCCCCTTTGTCTGTCTGTCTTGTGCCTCACCTTAACTGACACTTCTGTGGTGACCAACTCCTTAAGATTAGATCTCATGCCACTGAGCTGTACAAATTCATGTGTCTATGTCATGGTGACATAGAGGACTGGATTATGCTGCTGTCATGAGAGAGACCTACTGTTGGGGGAGAATCATCCTGAATATGGAAGAAGGGTCCTTATCCAGATTTAGTGCCCTGGAGTAGGTAACTTTGGATGCCATTGGGCTCTACAAGGGGGAGGTTGCCAGGATGTCAGGAAGTTGAGAGGTGTGTTTGTTATTTTAACTACTGCATCTGGTCTTCATTGGGAACTTGACAAAAAAACCTAATAATTGAAGTTGAATTGCTTTAGTTCATCCAAGGTGGGTGTTTCTGGAATAGGTTAGCTCCATTCTAGAAGCCTCCAATCTATTTGGATGTTGAGTCAAGAGTAGAATTCCAGTGTGACCTAGACTGACCTTTCTATTCGTTCCCCCAGCATGCCAAAGGCTGTTGTAGAATATTAGCGATTCACTTATTTCAAACTCTCTGCTTTGCCCTATTATTATAAGGTATTAATTTCTTTAAAAAACATGTGTACTTAAAATATTCTGCACCAATATAGAACATATTGAATTCAACTCAGGAAAATTCTAAATAACGTGAAACTATAATTTTACCTTTTTGTTTTCTTTTTCAAGACAGAGTTTCTCTGTGTAACAGCCCTGGCTGTCCTAGAACTCATTATGTAGACCAAGCTGGCCTTGAACTCACAGAACTCCACCTGTCTCTGTCTCCAGTGCTGGAAATTTAAGGCATGTGCCACCATGCCTGGCTTTTTTTTTATCTTTTGAGAAAGAGTCTCATTCTGCAGCTCAGGCTAGCCTGGAATTTACTATGTAGCCCAATCTGGCCTCCAATTTATGGTGATCCTCCTATCCTAGCTTCCTGAGTGCTGTGATTAAAGGCATGCACCATAGGCCTGGCTTTTGTTTTCAAAAAGCACTAAAATGTCAGAAAGCGAACTATCAGCAAAGCTAATCCTTTGGCTTGTGAGTTAAGTCTGAGCTGCCAGAAGCAGCAGAAGCTTTATATAATTCTGGCAGTTCATTTGTGCTCACCTGAGATTTCTCTGCTTCTAGCTGCACAGAACTTCTGTGATATGCAAAGCCCTGAATCTTGGGCCAAGAATTCTGAAAGCAATTTTCTCTTATAATCTGTGCTATAATTGCATTTTAATTTAGTTCTAGTGTCAAGACTGCTTGTGTGTATGTGTCGTGGTTCCTTTATTTCATTAGTTTCTGCTATTTAGGCCAGTGCCTGGCACAGCCTATCCTTAGTAAATTTTATTTATTACTGTGGAGCCTGCTAGTCTTTTCTTCTAAATTGATGGAGAGGACCCTTTATGACTTGGCAATTTACTGCATGGCCCACCTCCATCTCTGCTGACCTTTGCATTGTTGGATCCATATTTCTTTCCAGGCATGTGTTAGCTCTGAGGAACCCTTGAACCAGTGGAGATGAATACCCACATGATTGCAGCCATCTGGGCAGATGGGAGAGCCATGACATTGGCTTGTCAAAGAAGCCCTGGTTGAAAAAAGTCATGAGAGATCAGCATCATTAATGAAATCATTACACCAGTCCCCATTCTCCTCAAATTTAGGTGCATAATGAAAACATTGCTATCGAGCCAAGCATGGTAGCTCACATTTGCAATTCCAGAAAAACGAGAGGGAGGCAAAAGCAGGAGTGTGAGAAATTCAAGCCTAGCCTTGGCTATGTGAGACCATGTTACTATCTCAAAGCCTGTATTGGGTAAGTGCCCGATGTCCACCATAGCTGTCTTCACTTTGGCAGCTTCCTTTCTTTGTATACCAGAGACCTTTGCTGACCATGCTTAGCTTTGTAGTCCGTGAGCCATGCAGGTTCTCTTTATCCTTCCAAAGCTCCCTAGCTAGTACCTACCTCCCTGAAGTAGCTGCGGAGTGTCTCTCAAGTATTTTGGGAATGTGGGAGGTAATCACTGCAGTGAGAGCTACAGGCAAGGGGACCTGTCTTCTTACTTTGAAGAACTCCTAATATTAGCCAGCCTGCTGGTGGATGCAGTTTAGAGTCCTTAGGCTCTACCACAGCAAACAGGAGATACTTGCCTCCAGAGCTTGATTCACCTGCTGACCTCCGACTCATGAGTATTGCACTTCAGTATTATTCTCAGTTGATGGAATCTGCTCTTGGCTACTGAAGGCAAGAGTTGTGCATTTCACTGCTGAACTGAACCTCATGCAGCCTGGACTTTTCTCTTGTTAACATATGGCCCTTTACTGCTCTGTAACCACCTGTGGGCTCTCTCTCTCTCTCACCCAAGGGTTGTGATAGGTTATATTTGGGTGGTCTGACTTGTTTTTTTCATTTTTTACATCTCTTCAGGGTAGCTCAATTTTAAACAAAAGATTCTTTCTCAAGACGGCACCTGGCTGTATCGCTTTCCAAATCAGAGTACAACATAGGGTAGAGTACAAATCATATAGAGTACAAAATGGGGTACCTCTCTATTACTGACCCATCTGCTGGAAAATCCACAGCTAGACTTGAGGCATGTCACTTGTCTTATGGGTAGGACTGCCAGTTTCCTTTCACCAAAGAAAAAAATCACCTCCATTTGGCTTCCTTGTGGATGAGGCTTCTGCTTCTCATTCCCCCCACTTGGGAGCCATTTGATTGGAACTATGTTCTACTTGGATTTTGGGGGGTTATGTTATTTGTAATTTTTACCTTTCCCATGCAAGTAAGAATGAGCTTGAACTCACGGCCCTCCTGTCTCTACCTCCTGAGTGCTGGGATTATAGGTATGCACACCTCTTGGCTTGCCTATCGCTCTTAGAGTTTTAGGTTGTTTTGTCACTGCTTTTGTGAATTTCTGCAGCTCCTCTTTTTAAATTTTCCTTTTACGATTTTAAATATTTATTTATTTATTATGTATACAATATTTTGTCTGTGTGTATGCCTGCAGGCCAGAAGAGGGCACCAGACCTCATTACAGATGGTTGTGAGCCACCATGTGGTTGCTGAGAATTGAACTCAGGACCTTTGGAAGAGCAGGCAGTGCTCTTAACCGCTGAGCCATCTCTCCAGCCCCCCAATGACCCTTTTTAACCCAAAGCTCCAGATAACTCCACAATCCTCCCACAAAACAGCACGCTCCGTCCATCACAGCAACAGACACATTTTCTGGTACCAGCTGTTGGATGAGTGTTTATTACTGCACTATTCACAATAGCCAAGATATGTAATCAGCCTAAATTTATATCAGCCACCAGCAGGTAAATAGATGAAGAAAATGAGATAATACATATAGTGAAATTTTTCTTAGCCATAAATAAGAATAAAATTATGAAATTTGTAGGATGGATGTGGCATTCATGTTAAGTGACATAAGCCAAACTTAGAAAGCCAATCTGTTTTCTCTCATGTGCAGAATCTTGATTTAAACACATGCACGCACAAACGCGCGTGCGTGCACACACACACACACACACACACACACACACACACGATAAAACAGAAGGAGGAACTATTTTGGTGGTGATAGGCTACCATCCAGGTAGAGGGAGGAGGAATAGGAGCGGGTAGTTGGGTGCAAGTAAGAACAAGATACAATAATATAGATGTATGGAAATCATAATCTAAACCATTCTTTTATATACTAATAAAAATCTTAATTAAATACAACTTTTATGTACATAAAAGGAAAATTTACTTATTTGATTAGGTTGATAGTCATACAGTTCACCATCCAGAGATGAAAAACACTATATATTGGGGTTTTCATCATGCCATGAGGAATTAAAAACGCAGTTAGTATATTTATTTGTGAGCCAGACAAATCAGTGGTATGAGTACTTCAGGGAAGGGAAAGATGATTTTAACCTGCAAGATTTGGGGACGGGAAGATGTTTCATTGGGTAAAAGCACTTAATGAATAAGACTGATGACCTGAGTTCAATTCTGAGAACCCTCATAAAAGGGACTGGATGCAGTGCCAAACATCTATATTGCCAACATTATTACATTGAGATGGGAGGTGGAGACAGGAGAATTGGCCAGAAGGTCAGCTAGTCTGGAAGATCCAGTACAATGCAAAAACAAGAGAGACTCTGCCTCAGAAATACGTGGAGGTGAGAATCAACTCCTGAAAGTTGTTCTCTTACTTCTGCATGCATACACTTGCATACACAAATACAACCAGTTAAAATGCAGGACTTCCATCCTTGTAACAGGTATTCTGAGAACCACAATACAAGGTGGAGGTAGTAAGTACCAGAGGAAAAGGTTGAAGCCATCGTTTTAGATTACACTCATTGTCAGAGACTGTTTGGGAACTTGAGAAAGCCTTGTTCCAGTAGATGAGCTCTGAACACAAAGAACATCAGATACCCCTACTACAGTCACCTGGCTAGTCAGTCTTTGACAAGGCAAGCTCTTATTTGCTCTGTGTTGGTAGTTCAGAGAAAAGAGTTCCATGTTTGTGCTTTAAGTCAGGGCTTGGTGAGTGGGAACCTTTGAAGCTTTGTTGCCTTGGATACTTGGTTCTGAAATTTCACTTAATAGCAAAAGGAATGGAAATGTTTCTGGTGTATTTCTATGTCATTTCTTGTTGACATGATGTGTGGTTGTATCTCTTGCTCTTTGTACTTTACTAAATTTTGAAAATGCAATTCAAAAATGTATAAGATACAAAATAATATACAGTAAACTTCTGTTTCCTTCTGTGCTCTTGTTTCTAGAGGCAGCCAGCAGGTTTGTAAGCTTCTGTTTCTAGAGATGCCTTATCTCTAAACTATGTGTGTTCGCACCCTGCAAGGGAATGATACCCACTATGTCAAATGCTGAGTACCATTTTTTTCTCAGTTCATCCTGAGGTAAACTGAGGACCCTGAGTACTTCCTCATTCCTTTTTAATTGGTGATCTTTTACAGTAAACAATAGAATCACTCTAGGACAAGCCAGAAATGGGAGAGTGTTTAAGGTAAATCACAGGGTCATTTGGAGAGCTGGAGAAACAGGGCGGGTGGGTTCTGAGTTTTTGGAAGCAAAGCCTGGAGCCACACGTACTGCTTCAGGCCAAGTAGGAACCATATGTTGTGATGCCTGGATGACCTGCAGACACCAGGGATCTGACTGATGCTAACTGCTTCTTTCCCCACTCCTCCATCAGAAAGGAAAACAGCAGAAGCTCTGAGCAGAGCCCCTTTCTTTCCATGGCTCTCTTCAAAGCAGGCTATTGTGAAAATGTGCCACTAATGGAGCCTAGGTGGCCTGTTTATATCCCAGCTACATGGGAATCAGAACATTTGGTTTTCAGCTTTTGAAATGGGAAGCGGAACTTGTAATTTGTAAATTTCCCTCCAACTGTGTGTGGGGTGGGCATGTGAAGTTCAGAGGTTGATATCGGTGTATTTTCTCATTCAGATGTTTTCCTTCATCACTGTCTACTTTATTTACTGAGGCCGGTTCTCTCCCTGAACTTGAAGTTCTTTATTTGGCTACTCTAGCTAACCATATTGTCCTGAGAACCCTATATCTCTGCCATCTGAGCAGTGGAATTACAGGCAGGTCATTTACACGGGGTCTAAAGATCTGAACTATGGTCCTCGAGCTTGCAAAGCAAGCACTTTATCCATTGCTCTATCTCCCTACCTATTGAATAGGTTTTGTTCACATTTGAATATGACATCCACTTGCTCCAGGTGGTTTCTGTGGAAGTTAATAGTAATATAAAGTCTCTACTTAAAAACTTGTGAAAATTTAAAGCAAATGTATAGTGAATAAAAGAATGAATGGATGGATGGATGGCTGAAAATTGAGGTCTGAAGAAGAGGCTGCTGCACATATCTTCTCCGAATGGAAGAGCTCACAATTTAAGTGGCATTTACCTAGTGTAACTGATTGATTCAAACAAATTCCCTCTCAACATGGCTATTGAGAGCACATGAAAGGATGTGAAATACAGCTGATTGAAGCACTGTGTTGTTATGTATGGGCTTGATAGTCCTTTCTGTAAAGGACCAGATGGTAAGTATTTTGGGATTTTTAGACTAACTGGCAAAATAAGGCTATTATATAGGTGCTTATGTAACAAGGGAGAAAGCAAACTTCCAAAAACTGTTTATTGACAAATTTAAAAATATGAAACTTTTTTTTTAGTTTTTGAGACAGGATCTCATATAGTACAGACTAGCCTTGAATTCACTGTGTATCCCAATATGACTTTGAGCTTCTGATCTTTTGCCTTTCCCTCACCTTGTGAATGCTGGGATTACAGACATAAGCTAACACACAGGTTTGTTTGTTTGAGACAGAGTTTTTCTGTGTAACAGCCCTCGCTGCCCTGGAACTAGCTCTTGTAGACCAGGCTGGCCTCAAACTTACAGAGATCCCCCTGCCTTCTGAGTGCTGGGATTAAAGGCATGCGCCAACACATCTGACTACCACACGCAGTTTTATGTGGTGCTGGGGGATCTAATCCAGGGATTTTTCATGCAGGCTCTCAACTCTATCCACAAAGCTGCATCCTCAGCCAAAACTGCTTCAGAAAAATAATTCACACTACTTGTAAGAAGAATGAAATTAATGTTTCAGGAGTAACATTTTCCTTATCGATATTCTAAGTTGATTTCATAAAATGGGTTGCAAAATGTCCATATGTAAAGACCTTTTTCAGCTTGATAGCCATAGAAAACCAGGAAGTCGCTAGTGTTGATCTATGGGCAGTAGTTTTCCAGCCTCTGGTATAATTAGCAGAAGATGAACTGTGAGGCCTATCACACAGTTCGATACTGTCTTTGAATTTGGGACCTGGAATATCTTAATTAACTTTTTTATTAATTCATTTATTTACATCCTGATCACAGCCTCCCCTCCCTCCTTTCCTCCCACTCCCTTTCCTCCTCCCCCTTCAGTTCACCCCTCCTTCATATTTGCTCAGAAAGGGCAGGCCTCCCGTGAGCATCAGCAAAGCATGGTACATCAAGCTGCCATAAGACCAGGCACCTCCCCCTGTATTCAGACTGGGCAGGCAATCCAGCATGAGAAATAGGTTCCCAAGAGTCAACCAAAGCACCAGGGCCAGTCTCTGCTCCCATTGCCAGGAGTCCCACAAGTAGACCAAGCTACACAGCTGTCACATATATGCAGAGTGTAGGTTGGTCCCATGCAGGCTTCCTAGTTGTTGGTTCAGATACTGTGAGTTCCCATGAATCAGCCTAACAGTTTCTGTGAGTTTTCCTCTGATGTCCCTATCCTCCTACAATCCCTCCTCCCTCTCTTTAGCAGTACTCCCTTGTTGGGCCCAATGTTTGGCTGTGGGTCTCTGAATCTGCCTTGATCAGTCACTGGATGAAGGCTCTTCGCTGACAATTGGGGTAGTCACAGGGGAGAGCCAGTTCAAGCTGTGTTTCCACTGCTGCCATCTTACCTAAAGCAATCTACAGATTCAATGCAATCCCCATCAAAGTTCCAACTCAATTAACTTTTTGACCTGGGAACTTAATTTGTGTATAACTAGGGAGCATTCTATCATAATGTTATTTAGTGTACTTTATATTGCTATGCATAAAGTATAGAAAAATATCTGCTGTCTGGTATCACACCTAAGCTCTGCGTGTCTGTTTTTCTCTTTAGTGAGGTGCTTTGGTATGATATTGAGCAATACAATAAGAGGGGTTCATCTTTTCTTGAGTGGCTTGCTGAAATGACATTAGAAAGTTTAAATGAATGGAAACGGGAAAGCTAGCATGCAGTTGTTGACTTGCCTCTTCATTTGTTTCCTAAGGGGTTGGAGTACAGCTTATGAGTGTGTCTTTCAAATTCTCTTCCATATTGTTGAGTGTGCCAATTGACATCCACTGGGGTATGCTGAACACAAGAAAGTATGTCTCTAGAGTCATCACTGAGACACTCTTCATTCTAAATTCCAGTTGAAGCAGTATTCTTCTGGTTGAATAGTGGGGAATGGAGCAGTTCACAATCTCTTATATTCTTGTAGGAACTCTTGACTATATGATGTGATAAGGCTAACACTATTTTAACAGCTACTCGTAAAAGTAATTACAGCACGAGAGAGAACTCTACAGGCTGTGAAAACTAACCCAGTGACATTCATTGAGCAGTAAAGTGTAGATAAAACATCATGAAGTATGACTCCCAGGGAACAGTCATGACAAAGCCACACCATTAACTTGTGCTGTGCACTGAGGACATGGAGGACAAGATGGGAAGGGGTGTAATGGAAGCAGTAAAAGTACCAATTGTGCATTTCCCCCTTTTGCTTCTTCCTTGTTAGGAAGTGAGATGCTCTGCCTGTCTGATAGGCCTTTTTCCCTGATACACTCTCCCTAATGGATTGGAATCACTGAAGCTGAGTGAAATAAATCCTTCCCCCCTTAAGTTGTTTGTGTCAGGTATCTTGTCACATCGGTGAAAAGTCTACCATGGTGTCATGGAATTGCATAAGGTTTCAGAGATAACATCAGTCATTGGGTAATGAAGAACAGGCAGAGAAACAAAGACATGTTTGGAGCCTATGTAGAGAACTCCTTAATGGGTGTTGAGAGACTGCTGTCTGCTGTGCCTAGAGCCTTAGTTAGCTTCAGTGGAGGATTGTTGGGAGGGTGGTTCAGATCAGATACGAGGGCCATATTCAGGACGGAGTTTTACCTGAAGAACACGAAGAACCCAGGAAGTGCTTTGGAACTGAAAAGGGGGTCTGGTTATAATAAGAGACTTGGAGGGAGGCTGAGACTTGTGGATAAAGGGAGACAGTCTAGAGTAGGACTTGAACCTTGAAGGCGTAAGTCACAAACAATGCCACACCAGTTTGGAATTATGATTAATAGGGTGGTATTTATTTAAAGCGGAAAAAACTTACAGATCACCGTCCCAGACAACAGCCCTCTGAGCAACTAGGAAGGGAGTCTTGTCGCCTGCGGAGCAGGAAGTGAAGAGAGAGAGGAGAGGGAAGTGGCCGCTTTTTTTAACTTTCTTTTTGTTTTATTGAGAAAAAAACAATTTCCGCCTCCTCCCAGCCTCCCACTCCTCCTCCCCACTCCTCTCCCTGTCCCCCCACATCTCTCCCTCTCCCCCCACTCCTCTCCCTCTCCCTCTCCAGTCCAAAGAACAATCAGGGTTCCCTGCCTTGTGGAAAGTCCAAGGTCCTCCCCCCTCTGTCCATGTCTAGGAAGGTGAACATCCAAACTGGCTAGGCTCCCACACAGCCAGAACATGAAATAGGATCAAAACCCAGTGCCATTGTCCTTGGCTTCTCAGCAGCCCTCATTGTCCGCCATATTCAGAGAGTCCGGTTTTATCCCATGCTTTTTTAGTCACAGTCCAGCTGGCCTTGGTGAGCTCCCAATAGATCAGCCCCACTGTCTCCGTGGGTGGGTGCACCCCTCTTGGTACTGACTTCCTTGCTCGTCTTCTCCCTCCTTCTGTTCCTCATTGGGGCCTTGGGAGCTCAGTCCAGTACTCCAGTGTGGGTCTCTGTCTCTATCTCCATCCATCACCAGATGAAGGTTCTATGGTGATATGCAAAATATTCACCAGTATGGCTATAGGATAGGATCATTTCAGGTTCCCTATCTTCAGCTGCCCCAGGAACTAACTGGGGACCTCGCCTTGGGCACCTGGAAGCCCCTCTAGGTCCAAGTCTCTTCCCAACCCTAAGATGGCTCCCTTAATTAAGATATGTGCTTCCCTGCTCCCCTATCCAACCTTCCTTTATCCCAATCATCCCGTTGCCCCAAGTTCTCCCCATCCTACCCTTCTCACTTTTCTCTCCCCATCTCCCCTTACCCCCCTCCGCCCCACCCTTAAGATCCCGATTTTTGCCTGGCAATTTTGTCTACTTCCCCTACCCAAGAGGAAAGCTATATGTTTTTCTTTGGGTTCACCTTCTTATTTAGCTTCTTTAGGATATCCAATTATAGACTCACTGACCTTTATTTAAGGCTAGAAACCAATTATGAGTGAGTACATCCCATGTTTATCTTTTTGGGTCTGGGTTACCTCACTCAGGAGAGTATTTTTTATTTCCATCCATTTGCATGCAAAATTTGAGAAGTCATTGTTTTTTACCGCTGAGTAGTACTCTAATGTGTATATATTCCACACTTTCTTCATCCATTCTTCCATTGAAGGACATCTAGGTTGTTTCCAGGTTCTGGCTATTACAAATAATGCTGCTATGAACATAGTTGAACAAATGCCCTTGTCAGATGATTGGGCATCTCTTGGGTATATTCCCAGGAGTGGTATTGCTGGGTCCAGGGGTAGGTTGATCCCGAATTTCCTGAGAAACCGAAACACTGCTTTCCAAAGTGGTTGCACAAGTTTGCATTCCCACCAGCAATGGATGAGGGAACCCCTTCCTCCACAACCTCTCCAGCAGAGGCTATCATTGGTGTTTTTGATTTTAGCCAATCTGACAGGTGTAAGATGATATTTCAAAGTTGTTTTGATTTGCATTTCCCTGATCGCTAAGGAGGTTGAGCATGACCTTAAGTGTCTTTTGGCCATTTGAACTTCTTCTGTTGAGAATTCTCTGTTCAGATCAGTGTCCCATTTTTTAATTGGGTTGATTAGCCTTTTACGGTCTAGTTTCTTGAGTTCTTTATATATTTTGGAGATCAGACCTTTGTCTGTTGCGGGGTTGGTGAAGATCTTCTCCCAGTCAGTGGGTTGCCTTTTTGTCCTAGTGACAGTGTCCTTTGCTTTACAGAAGCTTCTCAGTTTTAGTAGGTCCACTTTATTCAATGATGCCCTTAATGTCTGTGCTTCTGGGGTTATACCTAGGAAGCAATCGCCTGTGCCCATCTGTTGTAGGGTACCTCCCAATTTCTCTTCTATCAGGTTCAGTGTGCTTGGACTGATATTGAGGTCTTTGATCCATTTGGACTTGAGTTTTGTGCATGGAGATAGATATGGGTCAATTTTCATTCTTCTACAGGTTGACATCCAGTTGTGCCAGCACCATTTGTTGAAGATGCTTTCTTTCTTCCATTGTATACTTTTAGCTCCTTTATCAAAAATGAGGTGTTCATAGGTTTGTGGGTTAAAATCTGGGTCTTCTATACGATTCCATTGGTTGACTTCTCTGTTTTTATACCAATACCAAGCTGTTTTCAATACTGTAGCTCTGAAGTAGAGTTTGAAGTCAGGGATGGTAATGCCTCCAGAAGTTCCTTTATTATATAAGACTGTTTTGGCTATCCTGGGTTTTTTGTTTTTCCATATAAAGTTGATTATTGTCCTCTCCAGATCTGTGAAGAATTTTGATGGGACCTTGATGGGGATTGCATTGAATCTAAAAATTGCCTTTGGTAGAATTGCCATTTTTACTATGTTGATCCTCCCAATCCAAGAGCAAGGGAGATCTTTCCACTTTCTGGTATCCTCTTCAATTTCTTTCTTCAATTCCTTAAAGTTCTTGTCAAATAGATCTTTCACTTCCTTGGTTAGAGTTACCCCAAGATATTTTATGCTATTTGTGGCTATCGTGAAAGGTGATGCTTCTCTGATTTCCCTCTCTGCTTCCAATCCTTTGTGTGTATAGGAGGGCGACTGATTTTTTGGAGTTGATCTTGTATCCTGCCACATTACTAAAGCTGTTTATCAGCTTTAGGAGTTCTTTGGTGGAGTTTTTGGGGTCGCTTATGTACACTATCATATCATCTGCAAATAATGAAAGTTTAACCTCTTCCTTCCCAATTCGAATCCCCTTGATCCCCTTATGTTGTCTTATTGCAATTGCTAAAACTTCAAGCACTATATTGAAGAGGTATGGAGAGAGTGGACATCCTTGTCGTGTTCCTGATTTTAGTGGGATGGCTTTGAGTTTCTCTCCATTTAGTTTGATGTTAGCTGTCGGTTTGCTGTAAATAGCTTTTATAATATTTAGGTATGACCCTTGTATCCCTAATCTCTCCAATACTTTAATCATAAAGGGATGTTGAATTTTGTCAAAAGCTTTTTCAGCATCTAATGAAATGATCATATGATTTTTTTCTTTCAGTTTATTTATATGATGGATTACATTGATAGATTTTCGTATGTTGAACCAGCCCTGCATCTCTGGGATGAAGCCTACTTGATCATAATGGATAATTTTTCTAATGTGTTCTTGGATACGGTTTGCCAGTATTTTGTTGAGGATTTTTGTGTCGATGTTCATGAGTGAGATTGGCCTGTAATTCTCTTTCTTGGTTGAGTCTTTGTGTGGTTTTGGTATCAGAGTGACTGTAGCTTCATAAAAGGAATTTGGCAATGACTCTTCTGTTTCTATATTGTGAAATACATTAAGAAGTATAGGAATAAGCTCTCCTGGAAGTTCTGGTAGAATTCCACATTGAAACCATCTGGTCCTGGGCTTTTTTTGGTAGGGAGTTTTTTGATAACAGCTTCTAATTCTTCGCAACCAACATGTCTGTTTAGATTGTTCACCTGGTCCTGGTTTAACTTTGGTATATGGTATTTATCTAAAAACGTGTCCATTTCTTTTACATTTTCCAGTTTTGTGGCATACAGGCTTTTGTAGTAAGATCTAATGATTCTCTGAATTTCCTCTGTGTCTGTGGTTATGTCCCCCTTTTCATTTCTGATCTTATTAATTTGCATATTCTCTCTCTGCCGTTTGATTAGCTTGGATAGGGGTTTATCAATCTTGTTGATTTTCTCTAGGAACCAGCTTTTTGTTTCATTGATTCTTTGTATTGTTTTCTGTGTTTCTATTTTGTTGATTTCAGCCTTCAGTTTGATTATTTCAAGTCTTCTACTCCTCCTAGGTGAGTCTGCTTCTTTTTTTCTAGAGCTTTCAGGTGGGCTGTTAAGTCTCCAATGTGTGCTTTCTCTGTTTTCTTTAAGTGGGCACTTAGTGCTATGAACTTTCCTCTCAGGACTGCTTTCATAGTGTCCCATAAGTTTGAATAGGTTGTTTCTTTATTTTCATTGAATTCCAGGAAGACTTTAATTTCTTTCTTTATTTCTTCCTTGATCCAGGTGTGGTTCAGAAGTTGACTGTTCAGTTTCCATGAGTTTGTAGGCTTTCTGGGGGTAGCATTGTTGTTGGATTCTAACTTTAATCCATGGTGGTATGATAAGACGCAGGAGGTTACGAATTTTTTTTGTAACTGTGGAAGTTTGCTTTGTTACCGAGTGTGTGGTCAATTTTCGAGAAGGTTCCATGAGCTGCAGAGAAGAAGGTATATTCTTTCCTATTTGGGTGGAATGTTCTATAGATGTCTGTTAAGTCCGTTTGATTCATTACCTCCATTAATTCTCTTATTTCTCTGTTAGGTTTCTGTCTGATTGACCTGTCCATTGGTGAGAGAGGAGTGTTGAAGTCTCCTACTATTAGTGTGTGCCGTTTGATGGCAGCCTTGAGTTTTAGCAATGTTTCTTTTACGTACGTGGGTGCTTTTATATTAGGGGCATAGATATTCAGGATTGAGATTTCATCCTGATGGATTTTTCCTGTTATGAGTATAAGATGTCCCTCTCTATCTTTTCTGATTGATTTAAGTTTGAAGTCAACTTTGTTAGAAATTAGTATGGCCACACCTGCTTGTTTCTTGGGTCCATTTGCTTGATAAGCCTTTTCCCAGCCCTTTACTCTGAGTAGGTGCCTGTCTTTGTGGTTGAGGTGTGTTTCTTGTAAACAGCAGAATGTTGGATCCTGTTTTCTTATCCAATCTCTTAGCCTGTGCCTTTTTATAGGTGAGTTGAGTCCATTGACATTAAGTGATATTAATGACCAGTGGTTGTTAACTCCGGTCACTTTTTTAGTAGTAGAGTTTGTGTGTTTCCCTTCTTTGAGTTGTTCTGGTGAAGGGTCTCCAGATGTTTGAGTTATTGTGGTCATTGTTGGACTCCTTGTTTTGTGATTTTCTTTCTATTACTTTCTGTAAGGCTGGATTTGTGGTAACGTATTGTTTGAATTTATTTTTATCCTGGAAAATTTTGATTTCTCCATTTATAGTGAACAAAAGCTTGGCTGGGTATAGTAGTCTGGGCTTGCATCCATGGTCTCTTAGTTTCTGACGTACATCTATCCAGGACCTTCTGGCTTTCATGGTTTCCATAGAGAAGTCAGGTGTAAGTCTGATAGGTTTACCCTTATAAGTAACTTGACCCTTTTCCTTTGCAGCTCTTAATATTCTTTCTTTATTCTGTATGTTTTGTGTTTTGATTATTAAATGATGAGGAGATGTTTTTTTTTTTTGGTCCTGTCTATTCGGTGTTCTGTATGCTTCTTGAACCTTCAAAGGAATATCTTTCTTTAGGTTGGGAATGTTTTCTTCTATAATTTTATTAAATATATTTTCTGGACCGTTGAGCTGTACTTCTTCTCCTTCTTCTATCCCAATTATTCTTAGGTTTGGTCTTTTTATTGTGTCCCAGATTTCCTGAATGTTTTGTGATGAGGATTTGTTGGTTTTGCTGTTTTCTTTGATCAGTGTGTTTATTTTCTCTATGGTATCTTCAGTGTCTGACATTCTTTCTTCTATCTCTTGTAATCTGTTGTTAGTACTTGTCTCTGTAGTTCCTGTTCATTTACCCAGATTTTCCATTTCCATTCTTCCCTCGCTTTGTATTTTCTTCATTCCTTCCATCTCATTCTTCAAGTCTTGAACCGCTTCCCTAACCTGTTTGATTGCTTTTTCTTGGTTCTCTTGGTTTTCTTGTGTGTCTTTGAGTGATTTATTCATTTCCTCTACCTGTTTGTTTGTAATCTCTAATTGTTTATGGCAGTTTTTCACTTCCTGTTTTAGGTCCTCTATTATTTTCATATAGTTCACTTTTGAGTCGATTTCTTCTATTTCTTCTGGAGTAGGGTGTACAATTCTTCTTATTTCGGGATCCCTGGATTATGGTGGTGTCATGTTGCCTTTCAGGTTGTAGGAGGAATTCTTGCCTTGGCGCCTTCCCATCTCTTCCTTCAAATGGAGCCAGGAGAGGCCTGGTGTCTTGGTCCAGTCTCTCCTGTGATTGACTCTCTGGGTGTATCTCTTCAGTGTAGAAGCAGGAACCGTTCCCGCTCAGATGGGATTCCTCAGCAATTAAACAGGGCCGCTAGGTAGCCCAATGATCCGGGGGCAAAAGGATGAATGGAGCAAGGGGGGGGCGATATCCAGAAGAGCACAGGAAGCCTGGCGCCGGAGCTGAAGGTGCCCAGGCTCCCTTACAGGGTACCCTGAGGCCTGCCCGGTAGGCAGGCACTCACCGCTCTGGGTGGGTAGCCTTAGTGTAGGAGCTTAAAACTGTTCTTGAGCACTGGTCCTAGCATACAGCAGGGCAGGGTTGGGGTGGGGTGCTGGGGAGCTGGGTCGTGCAAAAGAAAGACAGCCCTGCAGAAGGAGCTGGGGGAGGGGGGTTTGTGCTCTCTTCCCGGACAGTCCGCCCCTGGATAGCACACACTCACCCGTCCAGATGGAATTAAGTGGCAGCCTTTTTGAAGGGAGAGAGACCACGCCCCAATGGGCTGGTATCTCAGCAGCTATAGGCTGGAGGAGTGGAAGGACCTCCCGCAACAGAACCTGGTGAGGTGAGAGCAGAGTCTGAACTTACCCGCTGATGGAGAGAGCAGGGAGTGGGAGAGAGGAAGGGGTTTCTTGGAGAATTCTTCTAGCCCCTCCTACTATTAATTTTTTGACTATTCTGTGGAGGCCTTTAAAATACTAGAAAGAGAGAAGCATATTCAAACCTTTGAACTATTCTAAAAATGTATTACCTTTCAGCTAGGAAAGAAAGTATTATATACAAACTGGAGCATGTATGGACTGGTTGCTTAGCACAGTTACTGAGTTTTACAGCATTAGGTAGGAGGGAAGCTTTTTAGTAGCCTTCAACCTTCTGGAACCATGTCCAGATTCCTCCCAGAAGGCCAGTGAATTTTTCTGATTTGTATCTTTGTATTCAACGTTCAGTTTAGTGTGCATCTGTAAGTTATAAGAAGTTGATTTCATCCATTCCTTTTTTTCCATCCCCTGCTTCCCACCTGAGAAAACAAAGTCTAGTCCATAAGTTCTCTCATTTTATACTGGAAATCTGGACAGTGTGTAATCTAGGATGGATCCAGGAGAGTGTGTTACACATTTGAAGTCAACTAAAGAAGATGGTGAAGAAGCCAGCTTATGAAATATCTCTGTTAATTGAGTAGCTGACTATACTATATCACTTTCTTCTTTAGATGTCATTAAAATATTTCTACACATACCTTAAAACTTTTTAATGGAGAATTTTTTTTCTTCAAGATAGGGTTTTGCTGGCTGTCCTGGAACTTGCTCTATAGACCAGGCTGGACTTGAACTCACAGAGATCCACCTGCCTCTGCCTCCCAAGTGCGGGGACTAAAGGCATGTGCCACCACTGCCAAGCTTCCATAGAGAATTTAACTGAAAAAATATTTTGTACTTTAATGAACTAAAACCAAAAAACCAAAACCAAAACCAAGCAACCAAACAAACAAAAAACCCAACCAACCAACCAGCCAGCCAGCCAGCCAGCCAGCTAGCCATCCAGCCAGCCAACCAACCAACCAAACAACTAACCAACAAACCAACCAACAAAACCTTATAAAAGTAGCCTGCCTTTTGGATTGAGAAATCTCATGCAGATGAGGCACCACTCCATAGGTAAATTCCAAAGGTTTAGAATTATGTTCTCTTCCTTGAAGCATAATTATTTCAGAAAGCTCTTGGTATATATCTGAGAAGTTTAGTGTACAAAGAGCAAGACAAATGACCTATGAGCTTACTGTATTTCTTCTTCTCTAGCTAAAATGTAGAGAATCTACTAGTATGCATGAAAATATAGAGACAAATGTAAACAAGTTGATTATCTGATGTCAGATAAGGCGAGTCTTAAAGTACCATGATGAATATTTTACCAGCAATTTCAGTTACCTGTTGTGAGAACACTTCCCGATTTGAGATAGTAGCTACGGTAAAGGAATAATTCAAAGTCAATTTGGTAGTAAATTCACACTTTTTAAAAAGTCTTTTATTGCATTTTATTTGTTTTATGTGCAGATTCATATGCCATGGATGCCCGTGTCATGGTGTATAAGTGTAGTGATCAGAGAACAGCCTCCATGGTTTGGTTTTCTCATTTCTTCCTGTAGGGCCTAGAGATAAGATTGAACTGGTCAGGCTTTGCAGCAGGCACCCCTATCTGCTGAAGCATCTTGTTGACACCCTAAATTCACACTTTTTTGAAATTTAATTGTTCATTTTATGAAATATAGTTTATTTGTTGACCTGCCAAGGACTAAAATTTCTTTATATTAGGAATTATCTTGTAAGACAACTCTCTTCATACTGAAACTACCCTGATGCTGTTGGCCATGTTCTCCATGCACAGCCTTATCTATAACTTAGGGTGTGTTATTTACATATTCATAGTAGTGCACACATTATAAAACTCAGTTGCATTTTATTTTGAGTGTAAGTTTCATGCACTTGATTGAGAATTGATTGCATCTTAGGTGTCTATTTCTGTGCTGGGAGATAAAAGAAAGTTGCCAAAAAAATAAAACAAAATAAAAAACAGTTGCCTCTGGTCTTAAAGAGAATTTGTGTTGATGGGAAGCAGAGAAAAACAGAGAACTAAAGCAGAATGTGTTAAGTGCTGACATGGACAGTATAGAAATTTGAATTTGGAGAATGAACCACTATGAACCTTACTCATTTCAACAATTATTAACTCTCGGTTATGCCTCATTCCCCCACATGCTTAGTCTTTGCTCCCTTTCATTTTTTGAAGCCTATCCAAGACAATGTATCATGGGATAGGCACTTTTAGATATTTGAATAGAGTGCTTTCAGAATGCACTGGGAAAATAAACTAATATACCCAAGATTTTAGAAAGAATCTGTAGAAGAGAAAACAGTTGAGTTCAGTCTAGATGTGGAGGAAGATGTTCTAATTGCAGGTGACAGAATGGGACCAGCAGTTATTGAAATGTTAAGTCTTTATGTGCATAGTGCTTTTTTGTTTCTCGGAAGTGGGCACCTGAAGTATCATTTACTAAGAAGTGACTTTGCCTTAGAACTTTGTTTTTGTGATACTGGGGTTGAACCTAGGGCTTTGTGCATGGAGGCAAGTGTACTACCACTGACTACCACCTCTTGACTAATTCACGTTCAATTTTGGTAAACTAGAATAACACCTAAGTAGTGGTAATGACTAATCTGTTCTTTTCGCTTCAATGACTTTGCAGACTTTGTACATTAGAATCTACCCCCTGAAAAGTCATCCATTCTTTTATAAGAAGAGCGAGTAGCAGCCATTGTTTGTCATCTTTATTTTTGTCTTCAAAAGAGGAAGGATAGTCAGTTCTGAAACATTGTTAGTAGGTAGAAATTAATGATTTGAATCAAAACCCTCTTCATAAATCAGAGGAGAAAAACCCTCAACCATTGCATACATGGAGGTTCCTGAGGGACTTTTTGGTAAGTTATCCTGTGAAATCCTGAAGGTTTCATCATATAGTATTGTCTCGTTTTTCCTGTTATGAAATGGGCTTTTCAGCATGATTTTTCTTGTCTGTTTCAGATCACAGAACTGTGTGGTGCAAAGCGGGTTGGTTATTTTGGTCCAACACAGTTTTATGTTGCTCTGAAATTGATTGCTGCAGCACAGTCTGGCCTCCCAGTGCGGACAGAGAGTATTAAATGTGGTGAGTAGCACACGTTTATATGTTTTATCATCCACAATAGGTTTCTTATTTGTGTGAACTCTTTTTGGTGTGTCTAAGGTCTGTTCTGTAAGTTTTTGTGAAATTTCTCCTAGCTTTCTCTACCTTCAGTGTTAAATAAAATAAGAAAACTCATCAGGTAGCTTTGGTTTCTTTTTTTTATTTTTAAGTGGGAAAAAATTCACAGAGTGACCTAGGATTAGTTCCCTTCAACTGGCCATTAAGATAGCTTTTGTTCTTTAGTGAGACGGGATTGGGACAGCAATTCTCCAGCCTGTGTCAAAATAATACCATTCAGTTTAATTTTCCACTTGAGGTAGCAGTAACATCATTTAGGGCTCTGTTAGGGATTAGGATGGCATAATAAGAAAGGTACATGGAACTGGCTGTCTCTTTCTCTCTTCTATTCCTATCTGCTCACCTTTTAATTCCGTGTTCCTGCATGAACTGTCTTAATGACTTTGGGTTACCAAGATTTTGCCAGAATTAATGTACATTTTAATTAATGTACATTTTAATGTCCTTTTTTTTTGTCCTTTTCCATGTTGGGATGGAACCCGGAATATCTTGTGCATATTAGACAAGGATTCTATCACTGAACGACATCTTTAGCCTTCTTGGAGTTCTGAAAATCTAGGGGATGGTACATGGAGAAGTTGTCATTCTAAACAAAATCAACTAGTATTCAGAGTCCCTGGAAATTCCTGAGGAAATTTTGCAGAAGTTCTTTTGGGCTCCTTGTCACCCACCTCAGTTCCCTTGCCATCTGGAAGGCTCTAAACACAAAGTGAAAATTCGAGGAATTTGTATTTCATTAGCCTGGCGTCCATCCAGAGCAGGAGGACTTTTGAGAGCATTGTATGATTCTTACATGGAACCAAGGTTGAGAAGAACTTCTCATGAAAGTCATGTGAAACATTTCTAAGAGATTTGCTTACAGTACAAATACATGTTTTACTGTATTGGTACATAGGACACATCATTTAAGAGAACACTTAATGTTAGTATTGTTTAAGTGCTAAGTATGCATTTACATGACCCTACCCGTTAATGCCTCCCTAATGTTGGTACTAAGTGTTGTGGTATCCTCACCCTGGTTGCAACTGGAGTTACTTGGTGGGTGGGAAAACAACTTATGGAACAGAGAGAATTCCTGTTATCTTTCCTTTCTGGGGACTGAACTTGTGCATGTTTGAGACAAAGAGAGAGTTAGATAGGATGCAGGGTTGGGTTCTTAGCCTTTTTGTTAGTGCCACAAACCATTTTGGCAAATTGAATCCTTCTTGGGCTTATTTATTTTTCTTTTAGGGTCCTCAAAGTCAAATTCAGGGCCTTGGGCATAGTAAGCATATGCTTTTCTACAGAGCTCTACCCCAGCCCAGAACAATGCTTCACATGTGTACAAAGACATAGGATTATAAAGGAAACCAATTATATTAGCATGTCCATAACTATATATGTAATTCTTTATTAAACGATCCCATAAAAGATACCACAGTGGTTGAAACAGCTACCATACCTGCAGAGTAGTAATGAGCATGTATAATAAATACACCCAAGCTGTTTAGAGCTGTAATGACATAAAAAAGTTTGGAAAGTTGCAAGTACTGTGAATGATGGCATAGGAGTTTTCATGCTTAATGGAAATAAAGGCTTTCACTTCAGTTAGGAGTTAGGATAGGGGAAATACAGTTGTGGGGTTTCCCGCTCTTTTCCAGGTAACAACCCCTTGTTTTCTTTTCTACAGCCCCCTTGGGATCTGAGCCCCAGTAGTGCACTGGTGTGATTCCTACTGTCCTCAGGATTGTGTTTCTCCAAAATAGCTCATGCTCTGTTGGTAGTCTGGCACTATTTGTAATGAAAGGAGAGAGAACTAGGAAGAAAGATGAGTTTTTTATAGCATGAATGTGTTTAATTCTGAGAGTTTTTCCACTATTGTTAGATGTTCTTTTAGCAAACATAATGAATTATGGTTTTGGATAAAACTCTTTGTTGTTGTATTTTGAGGCTGGTTCTTACGTTGTAACCCAAACTGGCCTTGAACTCATGGCTATCCAGCTGCTTCAGATTCCCAAATGATGCCAGGCTCACAATTCTTGGAAAAGTAAAAATTTTGCAACTTTATGCTTGTCTGTGGTGAGATGGTAGTTTTTTTTTTCTGTTCTGTGAAATTTCGAAATGTGTGAGCCATGCTATAATTTCAAACCTACCACTACAGAGATCCTTAGGCAAATTATTTCACCCATGGTTCCTTGCTGGAAAATGGCCATTCTCAACCCATGTCTGCCAACATTTTTGGTTGTCATAACTGTAGAGAGGATGTTACAGGCATCTAGTGTAGGTAGAATGAGATGGTACTAAATGTCCTGCACTGTATGGAACAGGGCCCCTTCCTCCGCAATAAAAAACTGTTCAATCTAATAGGCAAAAAAAAAAAAAATGCTGACATTGAGAAAGCTGCTTGAAGGTGAGAGGCAAGCCTTTTTCGGCATGGTGAGGGTCCTGCCGCCTCCCTAGATCCTGAGGGAGGTGGAAAGGTTTTGAAGCAGTGACTCTTGTTTCAGTGGCTTTGCCCCTCTTCACACAGAACTATCTTATCCAAGAAAAACAGAAGCAGAGATTCTCTGGTCAAACTGAGAGGGTTGGGGGAGGGGTAGTCTCTGTTCTCTGCTTATTTGGTGAACCTTCTTTATCTTTGAAAGCTAGAAGATAAATTTTTTGAGTGGGACAACCAGTTTGGTGCTTTGTAGAAAAGAGAACTCCTTAAGGTGGGTGGGAAAGGATGGTCAGGGGTGAAGTGAAGATCCCAGAAAGTATGGATGTGGCCAAGTGATCCTGGTGTGTGTGTGTGTGTGTGTGTGTGTGTGTGTGTGTAATTCCTTCCCTGAGCAGAGGACATTTGAATACTAAATATTGTTTTGAGATTTCCCATTAAGCTGAGGTCAATTCAGCCTTTCTACCTAATACTCATCTCAATTATTTTCCTTTTTAAAATTCAGTGGCTCTTTTAGCAATTTCCTTCATACCTTCTCTCCTTCTCAGCCTTCCTATGGGGGAGCTAGAGCTGCTTTGGACAAATTCCCCAGTGCACAGCGCTTCCCTACTGTATAGCTGACCAGTTCTGTTTTCTAGGCATTTTACCTCTTTACACATACATATGGTCCTCATCTCTTTTGCTGCTTGCTCCCTTCCCAAGATTGTGTTCAACATTATGAGCAGTGTTTTTCACATTTATTCATTCATTTATGCTTATTACATGATTCTTTGACAGAATCTTTGATTTTTAAAAAATATTAAAATTACATTGAATGCATGTGTGTGTGTTTGTACAGGTGATTGTGCATACACGCCACAGTATTTGTGCATAGGTCAGAGGACAACTTTTGGGAGTTGGTTCTTCTACCACATGCGTCCCATGGATTAAGCTCAAGTTGTCAGGCTTGATGACAAGCATCCTTATACACTGAGTCATCTTGCTGGTCCATCTTTGATTCTTTTATCTAGCAAAAGCTCTGGATCTTGCCAGGACAGGAAACTACACATCGATAGTGTGAAAAAGGAGGAAGGGGACTGGGAAAGAACATGAAAGAAAATTTGATATTTTAATTTATGTATTGGTTCTCCCTTCCCACCCTGGCTGTGGCACACACACACACACACACACACACAAGTCAAAACTCTTCAAATGATGTGTATAAAGCATACCTACATACAACATATCCTTTGATTATTTGAGGAAGACTCACTTGTTGCCGTATACCATTATAAGCGTTCTTAGTAAGATCAGATTTCTGAACACAATGACCCATATTTCCTTGTGGCTTATCTATTACAATATGGTAACCAATAGCCATGTGTGTCTGCTGAACACTTGAGATATGGTAAGCATTGAGGTGTGCAGTAGGAGTAAAATATCCATGTGAGTTTGAGGGGTTTTCACTAAAAACAAATGTAAACTATTTCATTGAGATATGTTTATATTTTGACTGTGTTGGGAATCAAATATGAGCACAGTAGGCAGGGTACTTATGCCCCTGCTATGCTATCTCAACAATTTTCATATGTCATATGGGGGTTAAAATAATTAAAATTAATGTGGCTTTTTTTTTAGACGGGGTTTTTCTGTAGCTCTGGCTATCCTGGAACTTTATCTATAGCTCTGTAGACCAGGCTAGCCTTGAACTCACAGAGATCCACCTGCTCTGCCTTCCGAGTGTTAGGATTAAAGGTGTGTGCCACCACCATCACCTGGCTTAATTTAACTTTTTAAAATTTCATCTAAAAGTCAAACTTCTTGTTATAAACTTCATATAGTGTATAGTTTCCCATCTTAACCATTTTATGTGTTAAATTCAGGAGTGTTAGGTCTATTCATTTTGTTATACATGCATTTTCTAGAAATTTCCCACCTTACCTTGTAAAATTGAAAGTCTGATTAAACAACTACACATTTCCCCTTCACTCCTTATCTCTGGCAATCACTCTTTATTTTTATGCTTGTATGCATTTTACTACTCTTGATGTAAGTGGAATCATCGCTATTTGTTTCCTATGACCAACTTATTTCACTTTGATTTTTTTCTTTTTTGTGCTTTCTCTCTCGCTCTGTGTATGCATGTTGCATATATGTAAGTGTCTGTGTGTGCACACATGTAGGTCCATATCATCTGTCATTTTCTATTACTGTCCACTCTATTGATTTGAGACAGGGTCTCTCATTGAACTGGAAAATGCTTGCTCTTTCAGCTAGACAGGCTGGTAAGCATCTTATTGGAATGTCCCTGTCTCCTTCCATAGTGCCAGAGTTACAGGCATGCATAGCCATGCCCAGGATTTTACATAGGTTCTGGGGATTTGAAATGATTCTGTAGATGTGCTCATAAACAAGGTAGGGGAATGTGTGAAGTGACAGTATCCTTAAGGGTGTCTGGCAGTCCTGGTACAGCTGCTAGCATTTGTAATGTTACACTTGTATTCCTTTGTTCTCTGGTCCAAATGTTAGTAAAGCACTGGCCAGGGACCTTATAAATCCCAAGAATCTCTTGGTGTTTTTCTTGAAGAAATCCTTGAAGTAGAGTTATTTTTTCATGGTTGGACCAAGGTAGAAAATATTTTGTATATTCTTGTCCTATGTTTTAGGTTGATCTCGCAGACTGAGCTGAAAGACAGCTTTCTGCTGAGAGAATCACAGGACTGGCTTCTGTGTGATTCATTAGGACTCTGGAGTTGTTCTTTACCTTTTTGTGCAGGTCCTCATGTCTGCAGAGAAAGTGCCCTTATCCACTGGCTGCTGAGCAATCTCCCCAGCGTTAGCACTTAAAAAGCATTTCTAGGGGCCTGGAGAGATAACTCAGCAGTAAAGAACACTTTCTGCTCTTTGTTTGTCGTGTGTTAATTAAGTTTGGAGACAAGATTCTAAGCAAATACTACAAAAGGACCTTCTGTGATTGTTAGGGAAGGGTAGCTCACTTGCTCCCCCCCCCAAGATGGGGAAGTTTAGGGTAGGGGGTGGGTTATGCCTTTCATATCCTGTAATAGGTGGGAGCTGAGGGGTGCAGGGAGAATGTGGCAGCCATCATGCATTCTGATATGTTGAATATGCACCTCAGCCATTTGTCCTGGGTTTGAGACCTAACAGAAATCACTGTCTTAGGGTTTCTGTTGCTGTGACAAAAGAACCAAAAAGCAAGTTGGAGAGGAAAGGGTTTATTTGGCTTCCACTTCCAAATCCTAGTCAACGGAGGAGGTCAGAACAGGAACTCAAGCAGGGCAGGATCCTGGAGGCAGGAGCTGATGCAGAGGCCATGGAGGAGTGCTGCTTGCTTCTATAGCTTGCTCAGCCCACCTTCTTCTAGAATCCAGGACCACCAGCCCAGGGATGGCGCCACCCGCCATGGGCTGGGCCCTCCCTCATTGATTACTAAATGAGAAAATGCCCTACAGCTGGAACTCAAGGAGGCATTTCCTCAGCTGAGGCTCCTTCCTCTGATGACTCTAGCTTGTGTCAAGCTGACACACAAAACCAGCTAGTATACTCGGCATATATCACTGTATTGTAGGTGCTTTATTACTTTTCTAATATAATTTCACCATTGAATTCAGTGTACATATAACAAAGAAGAATATTCAGACCAAGGATTTACAGGGTTTACCTTTTTAATAGTCGAAGCTGCTTTAGGGAGATGATAGTGTCATGGTAAGGTACGTGGCTACAATTTTGCTAAGTGAAAGTTGATTAAAAATCACAGGGCTGAAGAAAGTATAGAAGAATGCAGCTGTATTTTGTCTTTCACAGTTTGGTGTCCATCTGAAGGCGTAAGCTTGTTTCCTAGGCAAATGATGCTGGAGAAATGCCATAACCCAATGGAAGAATGTGTGAAGTGACAGTATCCTTAAGGGTGTCTGGCACTCCTGGTACAGCTGCTAGCATTTGTAATGTTACACTTGGATTCCCTTGTTCTCTGGACCAAATGCCAGTAAAGCACTGGCCAGGGAGCTTATAAATCCCATGCATCTCGATGTTTGTCTTGAAGAAGCACTCGAATGGTCTCATGGTCAGGCCAGAGTAGAGAAAGTATTTTGTATGCTCTTGTCCTATATTTCTAGATCCATTTATGAGGCACAGCTGAAAGAGATAATTCTGTGAGCAGCACCACAGGACTGGCTTCTGTGTGACTCACTGACACTCGGGACTTTTACCTTTTCCTTTTGAAATCCATTTCCGCCTTCAGTGCTGGAAAACTGCCCATGGCTGGGAAACATTAAAGTATTAAAAATGGTGACCATCTTTCTTTAGAGAGGAGTCTCGATTTAAGTTTCCAGATTGATTTATCTCTTTGTGTCTTGGGCCCTTAGCTGATTGATCCCACGGGGACTTGTCATAATTGCCCATTCTTTGAATCAAATGTGAACATAGCAACTAAAAATAAACATGTGGATATTAGAGAACCAGGGGCCTTCTTTGCCTGGGGAGTAGCATACTTGCTGTTGCTAAGATGTTTCCTGGCTCTAGCACAGCATCCACCATTGGAAGCACAGCTGTGTTTTTGGAGTGGACGGATGACAGAAGTGCAAATGCACACTGGGAATTATCCAGAACAATGGCTACAGATGCAAATCATTATGCCTAATCCACAATATTATCCTTATGTGGTCTTTGTGTCATGTGCTTATGTGTGACTTGCTGTGTTGAGAATTAGAAGCATGCCAAAGCACCATTTTCATTTTCAGAATAGTTATGTCAGAGTTTAAAAGATAAGTAAATATACCAGACAGCTCTTTGTCGCACCGCGAGTGGCCAATGGTTTTGTATTTAGAATCTGGCTAAATGTTAGAGCAATTGATCTGACTTCATAACACTTTCTTCATTATGTTATCAACGGGCAACAAGAGAATGAGTGTGAAAACTCATAAAAGAATGATATTGAGTGGGAAACATTCAACCTAGGAAGTTGCCCCAAGAAGGTAGGGATAGACATTAATATAGGGCACTGGTAAGAACCAGCTTGCTTGGGTTCAAACTGTTTCTTGTCCAGAGATTAGTTGTGTGCTCCAGGGGGACTTTATGTAGCTTCTTCACACCAGCTTCCACAGCTGTAAAGGGAATTGCTAATGCTAGTTTATCTTATAGAATTGCCAGGAAGATAGATGGGTTGGTATTTGCAGGCCTCTAACACTGCATCTGGTGTATTTAAGCATTTGTAAGCTTTGCTGGCGATTGTTGCCTCTTGTTTTGATAAAATTCACATCCTTTTTCTGCAGGATCAAGTGGGAGCTAGTCCCCAACCCGAATTTATCCTGTGATGATTCAGCAGAGTGGAAAATGCTAAGGAGGAATAGCTTGGTTAAGCATTGCATTTTTTTCTCATGACGTTATTCTAGGAGTCTCCATTGTGCCTCAACTCAAATTTAAACTTTATTTAGTGTTCTGAAAATTTCCCTCAAAACTGATTTCTTTTTGGCCATTGAGTCCCCCTTTTTGTAGTTTTAAGATAAAGCCTCACTTAAGCCTTTCTGCTTCTACTCCTAAAGAACTGCCTCTGCCTCGCTTTGTGATGTCAAAGAGTGATGCTGAGATACGGTTTGGGAACGCAGCTGAGCTGCACGGAAAGAAAATTCAGGTTCCATACTTAACCACCGAAAAGAATTCCCTCAAAAGAATGGACGATGAGGATAAACAGGTGAGAGTGGGGGTCGGCATGCTCATTCGATTCTGACCATGACGCCTCGTGAATCACAGCCTCTGGTCTCTTGCCAAACTTCCAGCAAATCTTGCCATCTGGAACACAATTACAGATTTGGAAGTGAGCCAGGAAAGTTTTCTTGTAGCAAGAAGAAGCTGACACATAGGAATTACTGCTAGCCACCCACTGGCCCTTTAGAATTTACCTTAGTATAGAATTGTGCCTCAAACAGTGCTGTTGATTTAATACACTTATTTGATTTCTCTAGGTCAATGGTTTTTAAATAAGTTCATTAACATGTAACTTCTAGAACAACGTGGAAACAAAGAACAACGCTAAAAATCAAAGAGAAGAAATGTAGTTTCTAAGAGTTAGCAAGTGTTCCCCTCCAAAAAGAAGCCCCAAATGATTCTCTGATTAAACATGTTTGGGAAGTATGCCCGCCCTCATGTTCCATTCGTAGGGGAAAGACTAAGTCATCAGCCTTGGAAATTAAGAGGGCACATCGACAGGCAGGTTCTATTGGAAAGAGGCCTGGAGAACTGTCTTTACCAAGCTCTTATTACCAGGGAATCCTTTCTTGGGAAACATATGTGGAATGGCATCTCAGTAAATGCTTTTAGCCACTTAGCAGGCTTGAAAGCCGAGTATGGAGGATGAGCTTTTCTAATCGGTTTTCACATTAGTAAACCCCAAGGACATCATGCTACAACTCATGCTGCTGATAAAGAGCCGTGCAGAGAAGTCAGGTGATATTCAGTACTGCCTTCTGTAAGGTAAAGGAACATGCTATATTTTAGGAAGAATTAAATCAAGATGTTTTTAAAATGCAATAAATATTAAAGGGTTATAGTAAAAAATAACATATGGCTTACTTTGATGGTCTTGGATAATCAAGGTTTCAGGTTTATTTTTTGTTTTTGTTATTTTTTTTACACAAGGTTTCTCTATATAGCCCAGGCTTGCATCAGGCTTACTTGGTTTTCCTGCCTTCTGAATGCTGGGGATTACAGGTGTTCCTCTTTATACCTGGCCTGAATTTTACATTTATAGTTAAAAAAGGCATAGCTCATTCTGTTAAACAACTCCACGTAATGTTACTTTAATCATTTAAGTGGTATGTTAGAGAGACATAGGAATTTGTACTTAGTATATTTTGGTATGTGTCTATACCAGCATTTAGAGCATTCCTGTCCCACAGTGGCAGATTTCCTGGGAAGTTTTCAGGTGTAATCTCTTATCTCAGATTGCATATTTGTTTTTAAATTAAAGAGGCCAATATAGTCTCTGTGTTATAAAAAGCACCATTTCCCTGTTCTTTGTACCCCATACTTATATTCTACTGGTAGTGGGAAAAAAGGAGGAAAGCCAGCAGCAGGCTCAGGTTGTTATCTGGCGTAGAGTCCTATATCAGGTTCATGGTTGAGTTAGGATTCCAATTGTACTTATGAGGGCTTCATCTCAGTATTATGGGGTATACTAGATGGGTGGCTATATTTTGGAGTCTCTCTATATGAAACAAACCACTCCCCAACATATAATTTTGTGTAGTAAGCTCCAAGAATACCCACCATTAAACACTGAAAATGTAAATTTTATTGCATATTCTGGATTTATATAAATTCAGTAAATAGGAGTCTTAAAAAGGAAGACTCATTAATTCATTAATTGAATGAAAATGGAATTGGTTCACAATTGAGGGATATAAATGTTCTCTTTTGTGATCAGTGTCTTTCATTTTCCAAAGGAAAATACTATTGACCTAACAGAAAACATTTTAGGCTGGTATTAGTAATTTGTTAGTACAGTAATAGTGATTTGAATCGTCAATGCTCCTCTTTTGCTTTGCTGCAGTTTTGAGGAAACGTTTCTCCCCATTTGTTAAACAAGCCAAGTCACCAGTCATAGAGTCACATTTTGCTTCTTAAACTGCAGCTCAGAATGCCAGGCTTCTCCAGTGGTTGCCTCTGAACTGTGCTCTGGTTCTTTGTAGCAGGAAACACAGTCTCCCACGATGTCACCCCTCGCCTCCCCTCCTTCTTCCCCGCCTCATTACCAGAGGGTGTCCTTGAGCCATGGCTACAGCAAACTGCGGAGCGACACAGAACAGATGCATCCAGGTAAGAGGCGACCAGGGGGCCAGCTGTCACAGGCAATGTCTTAGAGTCTTCTTAATCTAGCAGACGGCAATGCCACCAGCTGCTTAATTTCCTGATTTAATTACTCTTGTCTTTGGAAACATTGCTCAATTTCTTTTTATATTCTCAAGTAAAGTTTTTTTTTTTTTAAAAAATGAAATTAAGCATATCTCAGCAATGCTTTGTTTCTTTGCCTGGAAACTGGTTCGTCTTTAGACTTGTAAACAACTATTTAGATGATTTAATATTTCATATACAAAATCCATTAAAGGAATGTAGGATGCTAAGGGCTTGCATTTTTGAGAATTGTTATTCCCTTCTGCAAGAACACTAAACATATTTACTCAATAATTGTTTTTATGAAAATTCTTTAAAAATTATGCAAAAGCAAGAGAGTTGATTCAATATTTAAAGGCCAGGGAGATAAATGAAAATATTGAGCTTTTATGTTTTAGGGTAAAGATAAGGGAAATGCTCAGGGTAGCGTTCTGTTGAGAATCATGCAGTATGCACAGTTATGGGGCTGTCTGCTTGCTCATATTTATGCTCTTCTGGTCATTTCAGGGGTAAAATATATGAGGTGGTTCTCAGGATGACTTGCAGTTGGCTGCCCAGGCTGCAATGTGTGAAGTCCCATAAATTCACTGCAGCACTGTGTCCTTCTGTGCTTCACACTTCTAGTTTCATATATGATCGACTGAATGTATTCTAGAATAGAATGTCCTATAGCCCCCTGCCCATTTTGTGGGATGTGGTAGAAATGACCCAGTTTCTACAGGATTTTGCTGCATTGAAAAAAGACAGTGACTTGTAGAGGGTCACAGAAATACAAAGCTATGCTAGGCTGAGCTACAAAGGGCTGTCCTTTTGCCGAGAGAAGCAGGTAGGACGTGATGGAGAGAGCTTTGCGTTAGAACCAGAAGGTTGGGTTCAGCGTGACTTTAGGCAAGCTATTGAGCTTCTATGAACCATATTTTTTTATTTTCAAACAATGATAAGGGTGTTAGAAGTATTCAGTGAGAATATGAGTATAAGCTCAGTTAAAAGTTGCATCCTATGCAATACAAGATGGTGTTCCTAATGGCTAGTAAGAAAATCATTCTGAAAATCAGCTGTCTCATTGGTGTCTGAAGCTACACAGGGTTAAGACATCTCCATTCTCCTCTTGCAGTTTCCATCGTGTGATTTGCCTTTTTCAAAGAAGGGGAATAGTTTCTCCTATTTCAAATCTAATTTGGGCTTAAAAATTAATGTTCAGTTCATAGGTAAATCTATTTGTGGTCTATTAAGTCAGCATATCATTAAGTTCTTCATTTGATAGTCCTTGTTTGTGTCCTCTGTTTCCTGCCCCCTTCTCTCATCCTGTCCTAAGTGAGCTCCCATCCCTGCAGCGCTGAAGAGACTATCTACTTCCCTCTTTTCTGGACTCTGAGGAGTGGATACCTAGGCTCCACTATTCCTTATTCCTCTTTATACTTGCTTTAAAGTGGCAAAAATCTATGTATGATAAAATGAACATATTTTAAGTAATTAATTTGAATTTTTACAAGTGGATATACTCATTTAGTTATAACTGAGATTAAAAAGCATTACCATTGCACTGTAGGTGCCCCTTCCAAGTTCCTTCCTGCCTTGAAATGCAGCACTGTAATGGTTTTTATCATTGTCAGTCAGTTTTATTCCTTCTAGAACTTCATGCAAGAGGAAATAGGCAGAATGATTCTACTTGTGTCTGCTGTCTTTCCCTCAATATAACAGTCAAAATCCATAGGATGTGTTTGTAGTTCCTTTCACTTTGTCATTCAGTAGTTTTCATTGCATGAATAACCACAGATTAATGGTCCTTCTCTTGTTGATAAACATTTGGGTGTTTTGTAGTGTTTGACTGTTATGAATAAGGATACCATAAATATTTGTTCTTGAGTATTTTTGCGACTTAGGCTGCCATTTCTCTGACACTTAGGAGTGGAATCTTTGGGTAGGCGTGTGAAAACACCCACAGTTCCGCTTTGATACTGAACTTCAAAGGGGTGGAAATCTTGAGGGTTTTAAAAAAATAGTCATTTCTTTAGAGAAAGATGATGTGTCTACTTCCATATAAAACCTCTTGTAAAGGAATTGAGGGGTTATTTGGTTTGCTTTTGAGTTGTGTGTTTTGGGTTTCATTTGGGAAGAGAGTTGAAGCAGTAAGTAATATGTACCCTTTTCCTGAGTTTAGACTGAGTAGTAGTAGACACACCCTCTCTTTTATGGGAAGCATGGATCCATGATTTCATTAGCACTCCTGAGCAATAGGATCCTAGCCATGCAAGCTTACTGTGCTTAAAACTGTTTGGTAATGTTCAGTTGGTATGAAGAGCTTAATGTGGTTCCATCAACATGGAATGATTTTTTGAAAAAAGCATGTCAGAGGACAATGCCTGCCTACAATTTCAAAAATTATTTTTGAAGGCTTGGATCATGTGCTCTCTATGAATTTTTCTTTTGTAGTATTTACATTTGTATCTACTCCTAGCAGGTTCGAAAATACACTAAATGTGTTGCTAGGCAATCATTTACATATTTTAATGTATTATAATTTTGTTTTCTAATTGCTAGGAAGAAATACAAAATAGATGTGAGCCTGAATGCTTGTTTCCTTCCATCCTTCCTCCCTCACTCCCCCCTTCCCTTTCTCTATGTCTCTTTCTTTCTTTTGTTCTTTTTAAGAGCACCAGTCTGGCCTCCTGCCTGCTAAGCTTACAGGTGTGTATCACAATATCTAACTAGTTTGGTGTTCTTGACATGCTATTGCTGTACCTTCTTTATTTTAAAAAGATCAAACTATGCTAAATATGGCACCATAACAGCCACCTCTGTTCTCCGCCCAATTTTATTTCTAAGTAAGTTACAGAAAGAAGCACTTTTTATATTTATATATTTTAAACCTCAAAGTGTCAGCCCACAGAGATGAAAAATAGTTTCATTTTGGGTAATGATTTCTCCTTTCTGTTGGAGCTGGTTATATTTAATTGTCTTACTACCATACTGGTAAGGTCATTATTATATGTTCTGGAAATAAAAGGAATAAAAAATAACATTCACTTTTGTAGCTTAGAAACTTATTTTAAAGGTTGTATAAAGGTAGAAAAATGATTTATAAATGTTTTGCTTATTGATTAATAGAATAATAATCATGTAATACATTTACGCATTTTTATATACCTGCTTTTGCATTCTGTATAATAAAGAAGATAACAATTTATTTTTATAATAAACAATAATGTTGAGTTCATATTAATTTTCTTTGGGGTTATATAATGAATTGAATACATTTAAATAGGGAAGCAAATATAAATCATAACTAGATTTGACATTTATACTTTTTAAAAGAATTAGAAGACTTACTTTTTGCTCAAAAGTTTTAGCTTTTAGTTGTAATTTTTTGTGCGTAAATGTTTTGCCTGCACTTATGCCTGTACACCAAGTATATGTAGTGCTGGTGGAGGCCAGAAGAGAGCATTGGATCTCCTGGGACTTCTAGGTGGGTGTGAACCACTATGTGGGTGCTGGGAATTGAACCTGGGTCATTTAAAAAAGGAAACAGTATTCTTAACCACTAAGTCACCTCTCCAGCCCTCAGAAAATTTAATTTTTTTAAAAAAATCTTCAATGCAAAATAAAAATCTGAGGAAACTCTTTCCCTTTTTCTATGGAAAGAACTCATAAATATGGACTGCAGGGAAAGGTCTTCATTTAAAATGATACCCTTTGTGTTTGGTAAAGAGAACTGACTGCTCTTCCAGCAGACCTGGGTTCAGTTCCCAGCACTTACAACTGTCCATAACTCCAGCTCTTGGGGACCCAATTTCCTTTCCTGGCCTCCATGGGAACCATGCACACACACATGTTATAGAGACAAGCATGCAGGTAAAACATCCAAACACTTAAAATAAAATAATACTTTTTAATACGTGTAGATGATATATATAAGCATCAGGCCAACCTTAAATAGGCAGTGTACTCCTCAATCCATCCAAAATGTGTAGTGTAGTTCCTGTACTTAATTGGGAGGGATGAAATGTGCACATTCACCCCGGGGAAAACCTTTTCTGGATTCCTGAGTTTTATACTTGATGCCCAGTTGAGGTTTACCTTTCCTAATTCTTTTTTTTTTAAATCCAATGCTATTATATCCTTTTACTTTTCTCTCCCCAAATGAATGTAAATTGGTTTGAGTATAGAATGAAATTGGTAAGGAGAAACTGCTATCTGAATTCATTGCTTTTTAAGTGATAGAAGTTTCAGTGAGAATAATGCATGGCATGCTTCAGTTTTGATCCCACTGGAAGAAAAGATTTAGGAAGTCAAAAGAGTCCACCAGCCATCCTGGCAAAGTACCCCCATTTCCTAGATGGAGTCATATGGCTGGGGCTGCTGATCATTCACATCAGGCCTTTGTTTAATTCTGACCTACAGCCAGTGTTCATTTTAGGCCAAAGTCACATCCTTCAAAACCATGAATGAACACAAAAGTGAGCCCCACTACTTCAGAGCATGGTCCAAGTTACCACAAGAAGCAGGAGTAAAACATGAATATTTGTAATGTGGCATGTTTCTAGCTATTGATTCGCTCTTTCTGAATGTTATTGAGGAGTTCACTCTTTTGCTCTCTCATTTTATGCCTAATCTTAACCTGGTGTGAGTTTAGTATTATCATGATATTGGTGAGATGGCTTTAGATTATTTGGTGAAATTATAGAGGCAAGAGGATCAGGATTTGTGAGTCTCAGGCAGCTCTCAGATTATACACTGCAATTCCTTTATTACCCTTTCCTTGAAAACCACATGCTACATCAGTTTGAGTGTGAAATCATAATTTTGGAGTAGAATTTTTGTTTACCTGGCTAGCATTCTCTCTTGTTTTTTAGCCTCTTATGAAGCTAGGCAGCCCATTGGCCAGCCGGAAGGATCCTCCTCAGAGGGTCCAGGATCCAAACCCCTTCATTGCCAGACATCTCTTATTCGGGTAAGTTATGATGTGGGCCTGCATCAGTGACAGAAGTGGGCAAAATTTTGTGCTGTGGAAATACGGCATTTAGGGTGGAGATAGGACTCAGAAGGTAAGAACATTTACTGCTCTTGCAAAGGATCAGTGTTTAGATCCTAGTACCCACATTAAGCAACACACAACTCCAGCTCCAGGGAGTCCAATACCTTCTTCTTGCTTCCATGGTACCTGCATGTATGTTCATATATCCACACACAGACACACATGCATACACATACTTAAAAGTAAAAACAACTCTTATAAAGAAAATCCTGAAAGAAATATGGCATTTTAAAGTATTGAGTATTTTATAGCTAGCATACAAAGTAATGGACTTCTTTTTAACATGTTTTTTCTTCTTTTGGTTGGGTGAGACAGGATCTCACTAAAATGATGTCAAACTCCCTGTGTATCTGAGGCTGATTCTGTTGTCTCCGGTTTCTGACAGCTGAGATATCAGGCATGGGTCACTGCGCCTGGCATCACTATAACATTTCATACATATATAACATACTTTGTATCTCCCCCATGACCCTTTCCTGTCCTCCCCATCCTTACTTACTGATTGTCTTCCTCCTCCCAAATCATCCATTCTTCTGCTTTCCTGTCACATGTATTTCATTGTTTTCTAATGAGGAGCATAGCTTTTTGATCACTCTCTATTCTGTTGTGAGAAAGGTATAAAACTACTTCATCATTCAAACATTGCATTTTTTCTTTTGCTTGTTTATTTTCTTAAATCTTTTCTACTTTTATCTTCTTTCAGTCTCTAGAATAAACCAGAGGTTGGCTCTTGATATTCAGTATGTCTAAGGCATCCCCACCCCTTCACCTACTTAATCATGGAACACTTTCTTCAGGAGAGCTTCATATTTCCTAAAGCAGCTTGTTTCATGTTTGCCTTATTCTTTATTATTGCTCATTGAATGCCTAATTAACTGTTTTCCATTTGCTGTGTGTCTCCAATTATGTGGCAGGCTTTTGGAAGGCTGCAGTCGTTCTGTATTCTCTCGGAGCCTCAGACAGTGCCATTTTGGTAGCAATTGGTCTGTAACTATAAGCAACTTTTTGCATGTAATAGACACAAAATATTGTCTCACAGGTTATAATGATACTCAGTTTATTCTGATTACACAATACCTTAGGTAGTTTCAGCTTCTAATTCTCCAGTGTTTTTCTTTGGGTAAAGCGCTCTGGTTTTTTCCTATGTCCATAGCTGTTGTCTTGTGTAGTATATCTAAGTTCCTTTGTAAAGAAAGTATATTATTAAAGAAAAAGTGTGTGTGTGTGTTGTGTGTGAGAGTGTGTACACGTACATGAGAGAAACTATCCAAAAGTTAGGTTTATTATGTAACATGAAGGACAAAAGGAAGTAGGTGGTGGTTTGTATAACATTTCAATTGTGGAACTCAGGAAGACGGACCATTTCTGCATAGGCAACTCTACTCAAAATAGAAGAGTGGAGCAAGACACTCCCACAGAGAAGTGAGCTAGTTTGAAAGACAGTAAACAATCTGAAGAAGATCCTCAGGTTCATGCAGTGAATGCCTTTTGGGCACAGGACACTGTTAGACATGGCACAGAACTTTAACTTGAAGCAGTGCTCTATTTGCAAAGAACTCTCTAAAAGATAGTAATAAACCATATGTGATATATGTAATGTTTCCTAGAACCATAAGCTCTAGGCACTGCTGTCTCTATTAGTATAGATGGATGACTGAGAGAGGTGAAGCAGCAAATCGAAGATTTCATTCATACCTACTATGTGGCAGAATCTGAATTTGAGTCTAGGAGAGTTCAGTGTCTGCATATTAAGCATTTAGCTCAACATTAGAGTTCCATTTTACAAGAAGGCTAGATCACATCACGAACATTAGATGCTATAACCTTCCCTCGTGTGTGTGTGTGTGTGTGTGTGTGTGTGAGAGAGAGAGAGAGAGAGAGAGAGAGAGAGAGAGAGAGAGAGAGAGAGAGAGAGCGCACAGTATATGTGCATTTGGTGCTTGGGGAGAGACCCCATGGCTTTGCCCATGCCAGGTGAGGACTCTACTACTCCACCATATCCTCATCCGGAAAGTATCCTTGAAAGTCTGTTATTTGCATAACATACCTGGCAGAAATGTGAGGAGTTCAAGGTCATTTTTGTGTACAATAGTGAGTTCAAGGTCAACTTTTAAACTCAAGACCCTAACTCAAAAAAGGAAAAAAAAGTTCTTTTTTAAGGCCATTTCAGATCAGTTGTACCCTCACGTTGGAATGGAAGGTTGTTTCTTCAGCTGAGCCCCAGATGTAGTACTTGGCTGTGTTTTAGAGATCCCATGGTAAAACAATATGTGCCTTTAAACACTAGAATCTACAAACTGGGGAGGCATGTTTGCATTAGGGAAGGGTTTGGTGGGGTTCCTCTCAAAGCTTTCTTAGGTGTGGACTGCAGGTTCCTGCAGAGTATGTTCAATTTCTGTAAAGACAAAATCTTCAATAGGTAGAAACACTGATCAAATTAGCAGTGAATCTTTGAATTCTTGGGGGTAGGGTGTGACTCATGGGACCCTTTCTACTAAGCTCCCTCAAAGCAACCCTCACTTGTATTGGTATCCTGTGATTTTTATTCTAATATCTAGGTCCCTTTCTGCCATGTAAAGGGGTAAGGATGGGGAGCAAGTAAGAAAGCAGACAGCCACATGTACAAAGACATTTTCTGTGTATATAACATTTTGGGCATATTAACTCAGTGCTCACAACTGTCTTTGGGGGTAACAGAGTAACCTCCATTTTAGATGACAAAGCCTGAGGTATATATACTTTATTGAGTTTCCCCAAGATCCCAGTTGGAAATGACATGGACTGGAATTTAAACACTGGGCACCATTCTGAATCCAGCTACTGTCTTGGGAACTGGATGGAAGATGGTAATGTCATATTAAGTGAGGAAGCACTGCACAAAAAGTGGTGCTGAGGAAAAATCTGGTGCTGTAAGTTCAGTGTTGGATACCAGGACTAGAACTTTGAGACAGCTCAGAGGAGGTGAAGGAGAGTTCTATGTTTCTATGGGTCTGGAGTCTTGGGGGAGCGCAGAGGCTGGATATAGGTGTTTGGCAACAATTGACTATTGGAAGCACAGGATAAAAACAGGCTCTGCCCAGGCCCAGCCTGACTCCACATGGCCTGGAGAAGTTCTTTTTCTTTATTTGTTACATTAACATCTTAGTGTGGATTTTGCAATATATAGCCCAGCAGTGTGCCTGTCTAATTCTCTTAATGTCTGTTCTCCTAGCACCTGTTTGAAGCATTGCCTTCTGTTCAGGGTGACAGCAAGGGGCCTTTCTTGCCCAGAATGGCAGCCTGTAGTTTTTGTGACTGGTGTATTTTCCTTTCTTCAGCGCCTACGTTTCCTTCTTATGCCTGTCAGCTTGCTTTGGCTGGACTCCATGTTATAGAAAGCAAAATGCCAGTTTGAATTAGTCATGGCGATTAGGGGATTGGAAATGAAGGTTCTTGGTGGTGGGGATTAATATTTATTTGGTACAGTGCTAAGTTCATTGGAGTGACTAATTCCCCTCATGGTGCCATGTTCCTGTGCTAATGGCAATCTATTCTCTTTGTTCTAGCTTCATTTGTGGCCTTCTATTCAGACCTTTCCTGCTTAATGACAGTGGGGTGTTGAATCTGTAGCTCAGAGGGTAAAGTGTCAGCCTAGCATAGCAAGAACCTGTGCTTGATTTCATAGCACTTCCTAAACTGGGAGCAATAGCACACAGCAGGAAGATTGGGAGTTTGGGGGTATCCCAGCCTTAGCCAGCACACCTGAACTATGTCGCGAGACCCTGACTCCAAATCACTTCCACCACCATGGAAAAGTTAGAAGGGAAAAAAAAAAGAAAAGAAAAGTTAGAAGGGGACATGAATTCTGGGTCCTAGGTTAGGCCTTTAGGGACCCATGGGCTTGGCATTTTGGAGGTGTTTATGTCAAATTAAGCTTCCAAACTTTGGAATGGTCAGTATTTTTCCTTAATATTTTAGTCACTTTTTTGTTCAAATAATAGAATTTTTCCTCATTAAAATTTCATACACCTTTTTTTGGTGGATGGTTGATGGGAGTTTTCAAAGAAATTGGGAAGTATTTTCTGTTTTACCTGTTATCAGGTCTTCAGAGGCCATTTGTGGTTTCCATTTTTCTTAAGCCCTTCTGGACATCTTGCATGTAGATTCTGGTTCTGTCCGCGTAGCATTTAGTGCTGCCCTTTCTGCTCCCACTGGGCTCTGCAGTCTGTGTTTCACCAGGGTTGTTGAAAGCTGCCCTGGGTCAAGGCCTCATCTAACTGAATTTCTTGGCAGTTTTTGCCACTGCTCTCCTTGGAGTGTTCTCACTGCTGGTGCGCATGCTACCCTACCCTCTTGGTTCTGTGGCTACCTTTGATGAAATTGTTTTGCAGTCTTTCTTCTGCCTGTCTCTAATGCAGTGACCCTTGAAATCATTTCTCACATTATTCTTTAGCTAGTAGAATCTGGTGGTGATGTTTCTCCATCTGGCAGACAGCCTTATTTTGATGACTCACTGTCACTTTGAACTGATGGGTCTTCATCACAGAACCAGCATACCTGGCTCGATCACCCATTACCAGGCATCAGAATGTTGGTCATTGTCTTTGACTCTTCCTTCATCCCTTATTGCCCATTCAGTTACCAAGTCCTGACCATTCTCTGTGCCAGACATTTGTCTGTCTGTCCTGCTTTACTTCTCAGTTCAGGCAGTCATCTCCTGTCACTGAATCTGGGCTATTAACTCATAGCCTGTCTTCTTTTAGCCATCATCCTCTTGGAGACAAAAGTGGATTCTTTTTGGAGTCAGGGTCTCACCGTGTAGCCTTGGCTGGCCTGTGATTTGTTAGAGGCCAGCCTGCCCTAGGACTCAGTGATCTGTCTGCCTCTGCCTCCTGAGTATTGAGGTGAAAGGCACTGATGCCATGCTTGGCAACAAAAGAGATCTTAAAAACACAAAGAGCCAAGAGATATAAATATGATACAGTGTGTCCATGTGTTGAAACACCACATAGTGCTCATTATCATGTACAAATTTTATGTTTTTAAGTTCAGTTAAAAATAAATTTAGTTCTCTCTCCTGTAGCTGCTCATCCTCTACTGACTTGAATTTGTCACTCTGGCTCTTATCGTATCGTTCCCGCTCTTGAACATTGGCTCTTACGTGATTTGGTGTCTGCTTTCCTCTTCAGCCGCAGCAGCTCATTGCTTCCCTCTCGCCGCACTGGTCAGGAACTACTCCTTGTCATTTCTCAGGCACTCAGCATTCTCTAGTGGGAACTTTATTCTTTACCTCTGCTTTTTCCTCCTGTGTTCTACCTTTTCCTGAATACATCTCTGCTTTTTTCCTTCAGACAAAGCATGTAGTATGAGAGTTTCCTACTGCGCTCATGTATATGTGATTCTTGCTGTTTTCCATGCTTATAAAAACAGTTTATTGCTCAATTGTATATTTATTGGTGAAACTTAGACAAATGGGAATCTGATAATTATGGATGTCATCATAAATGCAACTAGATCTTTTTATATTGTTCCCTCCAGACACAGCATGTAGTATGCATGACCCAAGCAAATAGAATATGTGTGTATATGTGCGCACATGTTTGTGTGTACCTGTGTACTTGAATTCATTCAGTCATAACACACCTCTCTAATTTTATTTTTTTAAAACCTGACTTTAGGGATGCTGGTTTGGCAAATGAGATATTTTGCAACTGCATCTGATGAAAACACAATGACCTTCTATTTTAAACAAAAACCACCCTCACTTTTTGAAACCTTAGCAAGCTTGCTGTTCTGTGTCTTTTACTGGAGGGATGAGCACAACAGTGCAGTGGAGCACATTCTTAGCCCTTATCACCATTCTTTTTAGATAAAATAATGACAAACAGAACTTGGAATTCTTTAGGAGCCTGCCATTGCATTTGGGTTTTGGAACTGTATTTTTGTTGCAAATTTTGTGTCAAACTGGTACAGTATGTTCATGTAAAAGTTTGTGAACTGAAAAGCACTTATTACTTGCAAATACATATTTGTTTCTCACTCACTCTCATTTTCTTTATCATGCTTCTCCCCAATCCCTTGAGAGCCAGACACAAATTTTCTGTACTCCTTGAGCCCTTTTGGAATAGTTCTCAAGGTAAAAAGCAAACATGCAAGGATGATAAAAGAAAGAAACACTCATGAGTCTCTGTTAGAATGTTGTTGGTGAAGGTCAGAAGAGAATTGCTTGTGCCACAGGTAAATTGTTCCTGTAATACTTTTGATGGGAACAAAAATAAATAGTCTTTTGGGGAGGTGAACATGGCACTGAGATAATTGTTTTTTTTTTCCTTTTGTGCTATGAGGGTTATTTGTGGGTGGATTAGATTGGGATTCTGGTAAAATAAGTCTTGCAAAGCATAGAGAATGTCTGAAAGATTAGGATGAGGCCAGCTAAAGTGATTGCAGTGACCTCATGAGGGAGTTGGTGCGCTGAGATGGGGAAAAAAAAGCAATGCAAGTCATCAAATAAAGACATGCTAAGTACTGTCTCAGCCATTGGTTAGCTTCAGAAGTGGCCTACAAAGCAGCTTAGGGCCATCAGAACTCACCCAGGGTTTTTGGAATTGATTTTGAAGCATCATTAGGTCTCTGTGTGTGTGTCCCCCATGCATGTTGAGTTAGACCTCGGGTCTTTTTTATTCCTTTCTTTTGAATCTTTCTCCTTCCTCCTTGTCTGAGAACATTCATCCTGACTATTGAAGAGCCATGGTGGCTACTTTAGCACAATGTAATTTCTATCTTTACTTCTTGTGTTTACTTGTACTTTCCATGTAAGTCAGGAAGATGTACTTGCTTATGAATGATTTAAGTTAAATGAACTTATGCGGGGACAAACGAACCACTTCATAGACAAGTTTTCTCCTAACAGGGCCATGGGGAGGGAAGTCTGCAGTTTGGGTTGTTTCATATTATACAGTGAGTACTACATTGCAGATGTTATTTTGTGGCTGTGTGTTGTGTGCTTTTAAGGTGGTTATTCCTCAGAGCCTAAAGATTTTTACAAAGTCAAATATTGGAAAAGATGCAGTGAAAAAAAATATACTTCTAACTCCTACCTTCTAAGCAGCCATCACAGAAATACCTATGACCCATGTCTTTTGTATAATTATATAAAATATCTTATTTTATTTAATATTGTGTTAAACTCTTATTGAAATGCATATATAAATATATGTAGTGTAATCAAAGTATGTAGTTCAGCTTTTTGCCTATGTGGTAAGCAACCTATTTGTTATATACTCAGCATTTTTCTTACTTAAACTGTGTGCCAATACACAAAGACTATCTTTTTGTGTTTTTCTTATACAAGCACTTAGTATTTTGTTGTATGCATTTTCTGTAATCTATTTGAGTGGCCTCTTCTTGCTAACATCTAGCTCTTGCAAGTGTAGCATTGTGTGCAGTTGTATGGATTCAATTCCTGGGCATAGAATTCTTTAGTGAAAATGTCTACACTTTGGTAATTTTTATGGAAATTTTCATATTGTAAGCTATAGCAACTTATACATCTAACATAATGTAGAAAATGTATCTTTTCTGGTACCTTTGTAGATATAACATGCTAACAAACTTATAAACCTTTGTCATCCTCCTATGTGAAAAATGCTAACCTTTGTATACTAATTAGCATATCTATTAGTGAATTGGAATATCTTAACATTATGAAGTTCTTCCTGCTGTCTGAGGTTTCTCTCCTGCCTGGTTCCTGCAGTTGTTCAGTTCCAAAGAAATCACACAGAGGTCTAATTTAATCATAAACTGATTTGCCAATTATCTCAGGCTTCTTATTAACTCTTATAACTTACATTAGCCCATTATTCTTATCTGTATTAGCCACATGGCTCAGTACCTTTTTCAGTGGCATAGTCACATCTTGCTTCTTCTGTGTCTGGACAGGACTGCAGAGGGAGCTTCCCTCTTCCCAGAATTCTCCTGTTCTCATTGACCCGCCTCTAATTCCTGTCTGGTTGTCCCACCTATACTTCCTGCCTGACTACTGGCCAGCCGGCGTTTATTTAAAACATAATTGACAGAATATAGACAACTGTCCCACACCATCTTCCCAAGTATCCTTTACTGTGGATTGCATCTTCATATCTTAAGTCTTTTTTAAAAAATTTTGTCTGGGCTGTTTATGGCTTTGTACTGATTTAACATTCTTAAGCCTGAAACCATAAGCTGACATTTTAGATCCCTGAGATTCTGCAAGGTGTATGGAAAACTGCTGCTTATGTGGTCAAATATAGATTGTGGGCACTTGAGGCACTTGAAGGAGGTTAGAGACCCAAGTTTCTTTTCTGCTCTATAGACCATTAGGTCTCTGGACAATGAGAATCTCTTGGTTATATGATTATGATAACACAATTGAATTATTTAGTGTCCTAGTCAGTGTTCTAGTGCTGTGAAGCGACATCATGACTATGGCAACTCTTATAAAGGAAAGTATTTAATCAGGGGTGGCTTACAGTTTCAGAGTGTTTAGTCCATGGGAAGCATGGTGGCACACAGGCAGATATAGTGCTGGAGAAGTAGCTGAGAGTTCTATATTAGGATCTGCAGGCAGCAGGAAGGAAGGCCATACTCTGGACTTGGAATGGGTATTTTGAAACCTCAGAGCCCACCCCTGGTGACACACTTCTCCAACAAGGCCAGAGCTCCTAATCCTTTCAAATAGTGCCACTCGGGGACCAAGTATTCAAATATGTGAAGCTTTAGAGGCTATGCTTATTCAAATTACCACATTTAGTTTATAGGTATAGATTCTTGTTAAAAGGCTATTTGTTCTTAGAGATAGTAAGTGTGGCTTCTTTGTCTTGTTTGTTTAGTTCTCTCCCTCTACCTAAAGTAGAAGGAAGAGAATGTGTGTGCCTGAGTAAAGAGGTAGAATTGTCTTGATCATTTTATAGTTTTATATATGTGCCCATTCTTGACTTGAGATAATGTTTACCAGGTCCATTCTCCATTGTACATCAAACCCTAGCTGGACTTCTATACCATGTCCTAAGGACTAAAGAGGTTTGTGTATGTGATGGGTATTTTGCCTCACTGTGAAACCCACAGAGAGTTGAATGGCACTGTGACCTCAAGTAGGACCTGTTTTCTGTAGTATCAAGCCTCCTGTCTACTTGTTGCCTTTGCTTATTTATAGTTCTTTTCCATTTTTCTAGCTATTATTCTTGAGGAAAGAAATACTTTCCTCAAAGTATACAAAGTATACAAAGAAATACAAACTTCAAGTGATATTGAAGTTTGTTATTTTCTCAAATGAAGGCTTTTCAAAAAAAATATTTGTATTCCTCAGTTAGTGCTCATTATGTGGCCATACATTTTTTTTCGAGACAGCGTTTCTCTGTAGCTTTGGAGCCTGTCCTGGAACTAGCTCTTGTAGACCAGGCTGGCCTTGAACTCACAGAGATCCACCTGCCTCTGCCTGCTGAGTGCTGGGATTAAAGGTGTGTGCCACCATGGGACTGGCCCATGGCCATACTTATTCAAAATTAGAAATGCTATTTGCTCTGTTTCTTTGCTGGTAGTTACCTCTAATATAAAAAACAAAAAGATTTTTTTATTATAAGATGCTAATACTGAAGAAATATTGGGTTACCGAATGAAAACTCCAGGGAAGTACATTTCTGGGAGAGAAGGCTAAGGATATTTGTAGGAATAAGATATTAATTCAGCAATTATCAGAACTGATCAAAGTATTGCCTTAAGGCCTGAAAGCATTTATATTTAGAGATAGTGGGTGTTGAGAGAATGATAATAAATGATAGCCATAGATTTAATGATATTACAACTGGGTGGTTAGACTATAAATAAATGAAAATGAGTGTATTCTATTTGTGATGTTAATGCTTTCACACAAGGCATGAGGCATTGCACTGAAGGCTTATTGTAGCCTGAACTTTCTGAGGTATAGTTAGGGTGCACATTGATTTGAGAGATAGGAGCGCCTCTAATTTAGTGTTTTAGATGTAGCTGAGAGCACCCAACTGAATGCAGGATCTTAAACAGCACTTTGTAAAAGTAGCTAAGACTGGTGTTTGTTTCTGATTACTCTCCAGGACTCTTTGGTCTTGGTTATAGACTAGGCTGTTAATGTGTAAGCCTCCTTTATAAGGACACGATTTTAGCCCTTGATCCATCAGTATTTTTCCTGATGTGAGGGGAGCAGTAGTTTCATGGCTTTTCCCAAATAACAGTAGTGACACTGATTGAGTGTAGATTTAGTGGCAAGGCTGTGCTTGGCCCTTTCAGTCTTTCCAACAGCCTTGCACAGTATTACATCCATCCATTTGGAAATCTTATTAAGTACCTTTCTCGAGTCAGCAACCATTCCAGTGTTATATCGAGGACTGCATACTTGTTCTCAAGGCACTTGTGGCCAACTTAAGGAGATGAGTTCAAGTCATACAGTCTCATTTATGTATGTAGAATTGAAAACTGAGAATCACTGCAAAGATAAAGCATTGTTTTAGTGGCATGCAACAGAAAAACCCTACATATACTACAAAGTGAGGGGAGACTTCCCGAAAGAAGTGATTGATGCTCAAGTTGGACTTAAGTTGACCAAGCAAGAATGGAGCTCAAGGTGGGGATAGGAATCTTTCATGTTGTGACAAGAGCCTTGGCGAGGCATTCACTGGGCAGGTTCTTAATTGTGGACAACAGCAGCTCCTTTGACTAGTTTAGTGAAAGTGCTTTATAGCAGGGAGATTGGATAAGTAATTAAATCTTTGAAAGACCTGAAGAAATTCTAAGCCTATAGGAACAACACCTCAAATCTCACTGATAAGCCAGGCTTCAAAGGGAACCGTGCCTCTGCCACAGTCAGAAAGCTACAGGATTGGGAAAGGCTGCCATTGTTTTAGCTCTGCTTCCGCAATGTGTGTGACCTCAACAAGCCACACGAAGGCCTTGTTCACTGCTTCTCTCACCCTGTAACTTGGATCTGAGTCAGGCTTTCATGGGTGTATTTGTTTAGTGGAGCCCACATCTTGTCTCAAATTCGAGTTGCAAGTGTTTGGGCACTGCAGTGTTCGTTTTGTTTTTTGTTTTTTTTTCTAGGCAGCCTGTGCAGCACGAGTTATGCTAAGATGGGGTAAAATGTATTTTCAATGAGCCAGTCTGCTATATATCACAAAGAGAACAGATATACTTGAACTAAAGGAAGGCTGGTGTGACTAGAGCCTGGAGTGGGAGGGAGATGAGGCTAGAGATCAAAATAGGACTCTGTGGGCTTTGGGATTGCCTTTTAGGTGTAGGAAACAGGTGGCTTAGAAGTTAACTTGTTAATAAGGGGCCACCCCAAATTTGGATGCCAGTCTGTGTACTTCTTCATTGGTACCTTGGGTCTGTAGCCTAAATCTCAGAAGTATTTCCTGTTCTTTGCCTTTATTCTTGGAGCATCTGTTTCCCATCTGGCCTTAGGCTATCTTGAGTGTTAAAGGAAGAACATTCTGGCAAGGACGGGCAGCCTTGACCTGACCTACAAGGCTGGGGGTGGAACATCGCTGCAGTATTTCTGAAAGGCTGTAGCCTTAACAAAGTCTCTTCTTACTGCTGATTTCTTATTTTTTCCTGCTTCTCTTCTAAGCAAAGAGAAAAACCCTGACAATGGCAAAGGACATTTCTCCTTCTGGAAGACCTTGGCTTCTTGTGGAAGAATTGGAGACAGTGGTTGCTAAAGAAGTGTTTGTTTATCAAAATCGTGTCAGTGTGACATATGAAAATAACAGTAAACTAATTGACTATATGCACTATAGCCTTACTTCCAGATTCTTTAAACAGTGAAAACATGCCAAATGCTGCTCACCTACAAAAACTATGTGCTTAAAAAGAGGTTTTCTGGGTAATCTAATAGTCTATCAGTTGTAATCTAAAACTGTATCAGATTATGGAGGGGTATATAAATCTAACATAGTCATTCACATCTCAAGAGAAGATCCTCTACCCACAAAATTCATTTAGGTATTGCCATTAGCTTCTTCCTGAAAAGGAAGCAATTCTTTATTACAGGATGGATGGATAGGTAGAAAGAGACAGCCATAGAGCTTAATGACAAAAATTTTCATGTTCTGACTCTTTTATTTGCTAAGCATGTGGTCTTGGTATATTAATTACTTCCTTTACCAAATCCTCAGTTTCCTGTTCTGCTGATTGAAAACAATGGGACCTGCTTTGTAGAGCTATTACAAGGCTGAAAATAGGTATATTCGATACTTATAGGTACTTATAGCACTTGCCATTTATTAGAGTGGTGAATACATGTTACCAAACATTCATTTACGTTCATGGGGATAACTTTCTTTGGTTTGAGAATTTAATATATTCATCTAATAGATTTTGTTAAAATTGCCCCCTTTCATTCCTGTCCAGCTACTCCCTATGTCCCCACCTCTATTTCTTACCAGTTCCATATACTCTCTTAAAAATCCCATTAAATCCACTATATGTGCATGGGTGAAGGACAGTCTGCTGAAGAATGGGTATCCCAGAAAACTGACTCTCCTCCCACAGCAGCCATCACTTGCCAATAACTCCTCAACTAGCGGTGGGATTTCATGAGACCCTCCCCGACATATGCTGGCATTTTAGCTGACTTGATTTTGTGTAGGTCTTCATGTAGTCACAGTTGCCATGATTTCATGTGTGCAGTGACACTGTCATGTCATGTCAAACATAATTTCACTTCAGATGACTACCTCTGGCTCTTACATCCTTTCTAACACTCTCTTCCATGGTGATCCTTGAGCCTTGGGAACAGGGTGTTCTGTAGTTATCCCTTTAGAGCTGAGTACTCCATAGTCTTATGTTCTTTATATATTGACCCATTATGAGTCTGTATTAATCACTGTCTACTGCAGCAAGAAGCTTCTCTGAAGAAAGTTGAGAGATAGACTAATCTAGGAGGTAGTTTATTACTGTATTCATTTAGCAGAATAATAATAGTTTTAGGTTCTCTCCTAGGGAATATGACCTAGCTCGCCATGGATTTTTGGCCCAGTTTACTGTACTGTGCATGAGTTCTGTCTTTTGGAGTAACCTTTAAATCCAACCAGAAAGTGGATGGTTACTCCTATAACATTCTTGCCTCTATTACACCAGTGTATAGTGGTATATTATTTGTGTTTTAATAAAGCTTGCCTGAAGATCAGAGAGCAAAGCAGCTATACTAGTCAGCCATATAGGCCAAGGAGTGATGGCACACACCTTTAATCCCAGAAGACAGAGGCAGGCGGATCTCTGTGAGTTCAAGACCACCCTGGGCTACACAATATGGAATATATCTAAAAGAGAAACAGCTCACACAAAGTTTATCCCAGCACTTGGGATCACATGCCTTTAATCCCAACACTAGGGAGGTGGAGATAGGAGTGATATGGCTTGGCAGAGAGAGGAATATAAAGGGGGAAGAGACAGGAACTCAGGGCAGTGTGGAGTCTGAGGTTGGTGGAGAGCATTGTGGGATCTCCCCTTTGTTTGTCTGAGCTTTGGTAGAAGTAAGATTTCTCTATTGCCTTGGCTGCTTTGCTTTTCTGATCTTCAATTTGAACCCCAATATTTGTCTCTGGGTTTTTATCACTCATGTTACACCAGTGGGCATATCTTGCCAGCCTAGTCATTGCTGCGAGAATTTAGATTCTCTTTAGAACTAGCAAGTCTGTGTTGCAATTATGCTCAGAGAGATTTCTGCAGTTTAACATTGACCTAAGATTGTGAAATTAGAGCCCTAAATTACATTGGAAAATTATGGCTAAAAGTAGTTTTCTATTGTTTTTTGCTAAAACTTCAAAGGGAGTTTAGTCTAAAATCACTCCACCTTCATGGGTGAAATGGCTGAACTCTGAGGCAGTAGCATTTACCGGAGTCCTCTAGGGTAGGTAATCTTGTTGTCTAAGCAGAAATGGTCTATGGCTGAAAGAGTATGCATGCCCTTTAAACATTCTACTGAACAATACTTGTAATTCATATTAGTCACCTTTGTGAACTTCACCTTTGGGGATTTTATTGACAGTATTACTTTTTAACTAGTCTTTTGATGTCTCTTTCATTACAAACAGCACATTTTCCCTAGAGATAATGATTTGCAGCACGAAATATTTGCATTTTATTTGAAATAAAATCAAGGAGTTGAATGTTTTAAATACAAGCAAATCTAATTCTCCTGTGTCTAGAGAAACTGAATAATGAGCCGTATGTTTGTAGATTATGTAGACAGATGTGGAAGAATTCTCTTTCTCCTCGTGTTCTTTTTTGGGTTTTCTTTTTGGAGACAGGATCTCATGTAGCTCAGTCTGACTTCAAACTCACTTTGTAGCCAGTGCTTGTTTTAAACGCCTGGTCTTCTTGCATCTACCTCCAGAGTGCTGGGATGATTGACGTGTAGCACCACACCTGGTTACTCACAGATTTTTTTTCTTAAAAATACTGGCAGAGTTCAAAATTGACTTCAAGCAACAAATATCTCTGCCTAACCAACAAACACAATAGAGCTAGACTTGAAGTAGGCAGGCATCTTAGGATGTGCTTGAAGGTAGAGCCTCTCCTGGTCCTGGCTTCTGTTTGGATGGCTGAGTCTCCACAGAATGTCCACTCCCACTTCTCAGTGCCCTCAGTCTTTGCTATTTTCTTTTAAGTGACATACTTTTCAGGTCTTTATTTATTACACCATGTTGATTGCCGTGGTTGATTGGGGGTCACCTCAGAAGTGATGATTCTCTGTGTCTGGGTCCTGCAGTGAGATGGCCCTTAGCCACTGATAAGAGGCACTAGTTTGCCATTTCAGTTCTGGAGTGGGCCTTTTGTCCTGATGGCGATGTGTGGGTTCTGTTCTCTTCCAGTTCTTTCCTAGCCCTCTTTACCTGCAAAACCACATTTGTCTCTGGCTTCAGTTGTTCAAATGGTTGTAAATGTCCTTCCTGTCTTTATCTTCCTGAGTCATTTTCAATGAAAGAATCTTTTTGTGCTGGAATCTGATTATCTGATTGTCCTGTTGAATATTATCTGTGGTTCACTACTGTCTATGCCTGTTAACTCTGAGCTCTACTTTCTACCTGGACCATATTGAGGTAACTCCACCCACATCCCTGATGCACTGGAAGTGTTTGTGACCCAAAATGGAGCTGCTTCTAGTATATGATAATGTAATGTGGCCTTGGTGAATTCCGGATAGAACATCCCCATTGTCTCAGTGTGTGGGCGTACCCCTCGCGGTCCTGAGTTCCTTGCTCGTGCTCCCTCTCCTTCTGCTCCTGTTTTGGACCTTGAGATTTCTGTCTGGTGCTCCAATGTGGGACTCTGTCTCTGTCTCCTTTCATCGCCTGATGAAGGTTAATATTCAGGAGGATGCCTATATGTTTGTCTTTGGATTCACCTTCTTATTTAGCTTCTCTAGGATCGCGAATTATAAGCTCAATGTCCTTTATTTATGGCTAGAAACCAAATATGAGTGAGTACATCCCATGTTCCTCTTTTTGGGTCTGGCTTACCTCACTCAGGATAGTGTTTTCTATTTCCATCCATTTGTACGCAAAATTCAAGAAGTCCTTGTTTTTTACTGAATAGCTCATTTTGTTTTGGAGGTGTTCCTAAACTTCCCTGACCATCAATTTCCATGCCTGATATGGCTATTTGGAAGAATATTATCACTCCAAGTGGTATGACTTCATTGAAAATATACACAGATACACAGACACACACACTTTGTATATGTGTACAGGTTTTTTTTAAAGTCTTCTTTCATAAATACATCCTGACCTTAGTTTCTCCTCCCTCCACTCTTCTCAATCTCCCCCTCCCCCAGATCCATTCCTCCTCTTTTTTTCTTTCATAAAAGAGCAGGCCTCCCAGGGATATCAACCAAATATGGCATAACAAGATACAACGAGGTACACACCTTCATATCGGAGCTGGGAGAGGCAAGCCAGTAGGAGGAAAAGTTTTTTCTCGTTAAAAAATGTTTAGAGGGATTAGAGAGAGAGAGAGCTCAGGAGTTAAGAGCACTGGCTGCTCTTTCAGAGGACCCAAGTTTGATTTCTAGCATGGTTGTGCATAACTATCTGTAATTCCAGTCTCAGGGTATCCAATACCTTCTTTTGGCCTCCGAGGACACTGCACCCATGTGCAGAGACATACATGCAGGCAAAGCACCCACACACATAAATGGAAAATAAATGAAAGAGAGAATAATATAGAGCCATGAGTGTTTCCATATCTGTTTCAGTATAAGATACAGTCAGGGGCTAAATTAAGCTTGTTAATGAAAGTAGACTTGACATACTCTTGTGCATCTCTGATATACCTGCTAGGTATTGTACATGGGATAAAGCATGATTTGGCAGAGTTCTAGCTCTTGAAATCTTGCAACAATACTTAAAATTATTTGAAATGCTCAAATTATGTAGTATTCTTCATGGTTATCATCAAATAGTATTTCTTTAAAAAATCTTCAAATAACTTATTTTGTTAAATAAATTGGTAAACAAGGGACACAGGTTAGCAGGTTTAATGTAGGTGACTAAAGGACCATAGTGTTCAGATGCCTTCCCTTTGTTGTAAGACCTTTGGGGTCCTAGGAACTAAGAATGTTCCTTGGCACTTTATGCTTTCTTAGAAGCGAGTGGTTTATGTTCTCATGGGAATTTAAAGAGAGAGAGAGAGAGAGAGAGAGAGAGAGAGAGAGAGAGAGAGATCTCAGGAGTAGAGTAGCCTGGTGGTTTTTTCTTTAAAATTTGTTTAAGTGTGTGTGTGAGTGTATGTGTGTGCGTCCATGTCATAATGTATATGTAGAGGTCAGAGGATAACTTGGAAAAGCTAGTTTGGTTTCTTTCTTTTACCAGATTGGTTTTGAGGATCTCACTGTGGTTGTCAGGCATGGCAGCATGCTTCTTTACCATATCAAGCCATATTGACAATCCTGAAGTTCCTTTAATAGTTTTTTCTTTTAAAACATTTTTACATATGTGTGTATTTGTGAGGGCATTTGTGCGGAGGTCAGAGGACAACCTCTGGGCATCAGTTCTGTTCTTCTACCATGTGGGCTTTGGGGATCAAACTGAGGTTGTCAGTCTTATGTGCTGTCAGCTCTTTCTTGATGAGCATCTTGCCAGTCCCTGTAGGGACTGAGTTTCCTCCCTCCCTCCCTCCCTCCCTCCCTCCCTCCCTCTCTCTGTCTCTCTCGCTGTATATTTTTAAAGAGAATATGAGTTTATTCTGTAGCCATTTTGAGTCGTCATGGCCTGGGAACATGGAACACAGATTTATGTTACCTCAAATTCCATGTTGTAACATTGAAACAATTTCATGATGTTTTTATAGTTTTATGGAACAAAGAAAGCTATAAATCAAGGCAAGTTTAAATTACATTAGTGGGTACACCTGAGAGGGAGGTACAGCAAGATGGAAAAACCTTTTTTATTGGCTCAGGATGACATCTGTTGACAGTCTTAGCTTTTGAATTGGTAGAAACTAGTAGTCTGCTAAGTTAATAGTTTCTAAAAGGGTTTTAACTATTAGTCCCAAGATCTTAGTTCTGACAAAAAGGTAGTGAGCAAGGATTGGCTATTCTGGAGGGCTAGAACTTAGCCCAAGGTTTGGTAACTAGCCTCTGGACCTGCAACATCCCAGTCTCTCCACAGTCCTGTAGTTCTATTCAGTTAGCTTTTACAGACTCAGCTTCTCTTCTTTGTCTTCATACTCCTTCTTCCATTATGGGTCTTTTAGATCTCCCTTTGTCCCACTGCTCACTTGTCTTTTAGCTCCTAACAACCTTATAACTCTTTTACCTTTTACTCTTAGTTTTTGAGATACATTATTACCATGTAGAACTTGAATTGTCTTTACAGCCAAGCTTGGCCTTGAACTCATAATCCCCTGCCTCAGCCTCCTGGTTGCAGGGATTATAGTCATGCACCACACTCCTGTGATGGAGGAAGGTCATTGTTTAAGTAATAAAGAAACTGCTTGGCCTCATAGGTTAAAACATAGGTGGGAGGAGTAAACAGAACAGAATGCTGGGAGGAAGAGGAAGTGAGCTCAGAGGCCATGCTCCCCTCTCCCAGGCAGACGCGATTGATGAAGCTCCAACCCAGGATGGACGTAGGCTAGAATCTTCCCAGTAAGCACATCTAGGGGTGCTACAACATTATTAGAAATGAGATAGTCCAGGTGCGAGAGTTAGCCGAGAAAAGGCTAGACATAATGGGCCAAGCAGTGTTTAAAAGAATACAGTGTCCGTGTAATTATTTCGGGGCATAAGCTAGCAGGTGACCGGGGTGCTGGGGACTCAGCCCCGCCACTCCTATTACAACACTCCTGTCTTTGTATCACTTCTGTTCCAATCTCAAGGATCTTCTGGCTTTTTCATACCTTTAAATTGCACCTGGCCCTTGCTCGGAATCATGGCCTGGCTGTATATATGTTCAGGTTTAATTTCTCTGCTTGTTGGTCTGTATATTTATTATTTATATCTTTAAGAATGAACATCTCACAGAAGTTCTTCTTTCAAGAAAAGAACTCTTTATGCCAAAATGTCTCAGATGTTAGTGTGTTGTATGCACATGCACTTTTATTCCAAATTAGTCAGTTGATACCAGATATGGGTCAGGTCATTCATCCACATGTGCCTGCTGACCTTAGCTTTGTAATAGACTTGTTGGGACAGGAATAACCTATGTTAGGGTGTAAGCATGGCTGTGGGCATGGTAGGGATATGAAGATGGCCCTTTGGAGCAGAAGGATTTGGGAAAGGGGCGTTTGATCAGCCTATCACCAGAGGAAGAGTTTCTTGGGAAGAAGAGCTAAGTTTGGTCAGTCAGACATGTCTCGCACATGGGCAGTTGGAAACCTACCAAGTGAGCAAAGAGTAGCATGGATTATAGAGTCTTGCGGGCCAGTTAGAGGAGGTGGACTATTATGAGAACAGCAGATAATCTCATAGGCTTGTGTTTTGGTCCTGGAGATCGATCCCAAGGCCATACACATGCTGGATAAGTACTTTACCTCACCAGGAAGATTACCGTCAAGCTGACTGTAGTGTTTTAAGCAGAGGAATCAAACACCTTCTCCTGTTTATTCCAGATTCTTTCTGTCAGATAGCTTGATTCCTATTTTCAAACTTCTAACACTACCCAGGCATGAAGTGATACAGATAGGGAAGAAAGGATCTGTTTATGAGGCTGGAGAAAGAGCCACCATGGCTAACATTAACAGCAACTAGCTAGCGTGCCTTCATTCTCAGGAGAGAAGGAACACACTCCAGGGGAGCAGGAACTTCCATTTGGTACTAAGTGATGCAGCAGCTCAACAATTAGCACAGAGATGTCTGTGCGCTGATAACCTCTCTTCCTTCTGCCTAGTTTACTTTTGCCTTCCTTGTGGCCACCTCTTGGTTCAGTGGACATGGCCTTTGGTAAAAATATGTGTTCTTGGTGTAGATGGGAAGGATGGAGAAAAGCCCTAGATGTTTCTTTCTCCACTTCCATTTGGCTTCCGTCCCCAGAGCCTAGTATAGCTGTTGTTTTCTCCTCTATTGGGTCTCTGAACTTCTGAGCTCTTAAATCTTCAAATTTGGCATGCCTGCCCTCTAGTGGCAGGTTTGATGCACCCTCTTGTTACCCTGCTGATGGCAATACCATGGTAGTTCCCACAACTCAGCTTTGTATTTAGTAAGTATTCCCAACTCACACATGTGAAGGACAGATTCAGTGATGCTGACTTGCCACTTATGTAGGACCCAGAGACATGGGTTTCACTTGAAAAATTTGACACCTGGATTTATATAATGCAAATACAGCAGGAATAAAGAGAACATTAACTCACTTATTATAGCTCATGCTTATAACCCCAGCACCCAGAAGTATGAGGCAGAATTACAAAACAATCCAGTACCAATTTTGGCTACAAATTAATAAGTTCTAGGTAATCATGAGGTACAATGTGAGATCTAGTCTCCAAAAAAGGAAGAAAAGAAAAAACCAAAAAGATTATGTGGTTATAGCTGTGTCCATATTCTGTGCAGAGCAGTAGAGAATCTGAGGCCAGTGAGCTGCTCAGCAGATAAAGCACTTGCTATGCAAGCACGAGGAGCAGAGTTCGGATCCCCAGAACCCATGTAATGTCTGGTGGGCATGGTAGCCTGCCTGCAGTTCTAGTTCTTGGAATGTGGAGACCGGAATCAAGCTGCTAGCTAGACTAGCTTTAACAGAGAACTGAAGGTTCAGCTGAGAGACCTTGTCTCAGTACATGAGGTGATGACCAGTTGAGGAAGACTCCTGATATCAGCTTTGAGCTACCATACATACTTGTGAAAAACTTACTATTTTGTTATCCACTTAGATAATCTAAAATCAAAATGTGATGAATAGCCGAAGATAAGAAAGGCTGTCTTTTAAAACTCATCTTTTAAGACGTTGGAAAACTTCCATCAGTCTTTAACTATTTACTGTTTCAAGTTCAGTAATGTTAATTTTGAAGGTACAAGAAAGCATAAAGCTTGATATCTACTTTTTATCATAGTTTATATTGTGGTTTAGTTCTTATTATGAGGCAGTTATATGTATTCCCTTGAGGGAAATTGAAGAGAAATACAAAATAACTTTCATTGCTATTTGAGTCTCATCTCATGAAAGGAAGGTTCTGTGAACACTGTTTTTAAAGTCCTTTTCAGTGGAGAGAGAACTGCAGGATAACAGCACTAGTTACCCAGATGAGCCCTGGAGGATAACGGAAGAACAGCGGGAGTACTATGTCAATCAGTTCCGGTCCCTCCAGCCAGACCCGAGTTCCTTCATTTCAGGTGAGAGAACATGGTGTCCTGGAACATGATTCCCATGTGAATAATGGAGAACATCTTGAGAAACAGTTGACACAAAATGAGTATAGCAACCTTTTCTGATTCTGATTTGTATTCCTCTAAGGTAGAATTCCTTATCAAATGTAAGTCATGCAGAAAAAAAATGGTAACGAGCCTGGGAGAATAATACTGCTGTTGCAGAAGGGTTAGGTGGGAATTTGGGGGAACTTGGTTCAGACCCTGCACCTTCTCAGTGAAAGCACTTGAAATAGTAGATGATAATGCCAAGGGACACCTTAAATTGCTTACTGATTGTATTAGAGTCAGGGCAAAGACAAATACATTATTCCAACTCAGGTCTCCTAATGTTTTATGCTCCCTAGAAGAGTAGGTTAATGCTCATTTCCTTGGTTCAAGTCTTTCTTCCCTGGTTTTTGAAATTAGGATATGAGAGAAAAACTGGCCAGCATTTTCTCGATGGCAGTTCTTCTGTATTATTTTTAGATATCTGCATTCCTGTTGTGCCCTCATGTAAATTCAAGCTGAGAGGAATGGATTTAATTCCCATGTGCCTACATTTTACGATGCTAATGACTAAACAAACAGTGAAATAGTAGAGTCTGGAAAAAAATGTATAAAACTTTCATCTTACACTTCAATTTTAAAGAATAGCAGTGTGGTTTTGATCATTCTAAACTAACAGTGAAGCATGGATTATATATAATTATATATTAATTTTCTATGAAATAAGGTATATAATTGATATATTCTTGTATATGTAAAGACAACCATCATTTTGATAATTGTGGGGTGATGGCATTATGGAAGGTAGGATAGTATAGAAATAACAAATGAATTTTACTATTATTATTTAGAAAAGACAAACAGAAATCCAGATTACACATATTGACAATGGGATAATCTTAGCTCTTGCTCAACTAAGTCTTTTCACAACATATGCAGATATTTAGCCAAATATGAATAAGTAGTTGTTAGAAGTATTTTTATTTTCTTTCAGCCTTTTTATTTTTGAAACATTTCATGTGTAGATACAACTTGACATGCCACTATAACAAATCCCTATGGACAAGTGTCAGCAATTTTATCTTTATTCCCTCTCAGCCCATGCCAGATTATTTGATTTGAAAAATATTATGGGATATATCTTGGGTCTCTTAAAAAACATAACCAGAACTCACTGGTACATGTGAGAAAAAATTACTGATTCTTTAATAAATCAAGTCTTCATTGTTCAAATCTTTCTGATTGTTTTGTTAGTTCCTTTAAAATATTTAATTTGATCATAATGAAGACATCCCTTAATGACAGTTAACTAACATCTTTTAAAATAAACATCTTAGTTGACATATAATTAATATTCCATAAAACTTACCATTTAAACCTTGCAGGTCAGTGGTTTTAGTTCAGTTTCAGACTAGATTCATAACTCAAATTTAGAACCTTTCCCTCACTCCTCTATAATCCACCCACTTAGTAGCCGTTATTCCCTACTCCTGCTTCTCCACCTCCTGGTCCTAGGACACTATTAATGTACTTTCTTTCTGTAGATTTATAATATAAATAGAGTCTCTTTTTCCGGTGGCTCGATGGTAGAGCTGGGGTGCAAGTACATGAGCACATCTCACTTGACACTCAGGCTTTCTCCTTAGCTGGTAGCATCTGGGACAATGCTGAACTTGATAGCTGTCAGTCAGCTTCCCAGTGCCATCCACTTAACTTTTGCGAGACTCTATGGTCCAATAGTCTCCTATGTGAAAACCTGCACTAGCTAGTGGGTGGGGTCTACTGTGCTTTGAAGAGAGATGTTCCAGCAGCAAACAGACAGGTAGGAGAAGAGAGTGTCTTTATATCTTGGTCACTGTAGAAGAGTTTTTAAAGAGGATGAAATTCGGTCAAGTGGCCCAAGGTGGTTGGTTGCATTGGTAGCCAAGATCATGTGATAGCATTTGTGATACGGTGCTTTTGAGAAGAAGGCTCATTGGGTTATTGATACTTTGATTTTGATTCTTAATAATTTATCAGAAGAAAGTAAGTATTGCTTTAGGATCCATTATAATTATTTTTAAAATTTATTTTATTTTGTTTTGTTTTTGAGACAGTGTCCCACTGTATAACCCTTGCTGTTTTGGAACTTGCTCCATAGGCCAGGCTAGCCTCTCACAGAGACCTTCCTGTCTCTGTATACCAAGTGCTGGGGTTAAATGTGTGCAGGCCGTGCCTGGCCTGGTTTTTATTTGTTTGTTTGTTTTTTAGTGCTGGGGGCATAGATTCCAGGGCTTTGCATATGACAGTCAAGTACTCTGCCACCAACTACATTCCCACCTATTCCTATTGCTTTAAAGCCAATTAGAAAACATGTAATTATTGTGGGAGACTTTTGACTTAGTTAACAACAACTTAGTGCTTTAATGCTCACTTGTGTTAGAAATCAGGCCTTTGAATTGGGAAGGTGCTGAGGGCTGGAAGTATGAAAGAGCAGTGTGGCTGGGACAGTGGGATGACAGCTCTATTTTAACTGACAGAGGTAAATTTACAGTGAAAAGAGTCCTGGATGGATTCTTCAATGTGCCATCAAGGGATGTTAAAGTTCATCAAAAATATTTCTCAAAATATAAGCAAAGAGGTCAAGACCATGATGGGTTCACCCACTGAAACAGTTTACCTGAGCTAATGGGAGCTCAGCAACTCCAGCTGGACTGGGAAGGAACCATCATAGGACCAGACTAGTCCCTCTGAATGTGGGTGACAGTTGCATGGCTGGAGCAGACTGAGGGGCCACTGGTAGTAACACCAGGATTTGTCCCTGCTGCTTGTACTGGCTTTTTGGGAACCCATTCTCTTTGGATGTATACCTTGCTCAGTCTAGATATAGTAGGGAGGGCCTTGGACCTTCCCCAAAGCAATGTTCCTCTCTGAGGAGTGGAGAGGAGGGGAGGGAGTGGTAACTAGGATTGATATGTAAAATGAAAAAAAGCTTGTTTTCTTTTTAAAAAATAAAAAAAAATATTTCTCAAGCTGTTTCTCTTGTTTCTGGTGGAATTAGTGATGCCCTTTTCTTTTTGCTTATCATTTGCCATGCTCTGCATTGTCTTTCCATTCTTTAAGTATAAAACTGAACATATTTTTACTTAAGTAATTTTGAAGGTTTTTTTTTAGGAATTTTTAGTAAAAATGTGCAGTTTTGATAGAAACAAAGGAAAAATTTACATGGTTTGTACTTGTCATGAGCATTTTGTCATTGCTTCTTTTTATATATGCTACATTCCTCTTATTTGTCTTTTTATCATTTTGCAACAGTGCCCTCAGAGGTGCTAGGCAAGCCACATGCTGCTCTTATGAAAGGCCTGTGATTTGTTGTTGCTTGTAGAGTAAATGCATTTGTGGTTATTTGGTAGAGATTGCTGAATGGAAAAGTGGTGATTGGCTTGCACATAGCTGTTCAAGACAAAGAACTAATGGCTTATTTAAACAATGGCTTTTGACAGGGTCTGTGGCCAAGAACTTCTTCACCAAATCCAAGCTCTCCATCCCAGAACTCTCTTATATCTGGTGAGTATGATTACTGCCAAGTGGTATCATATGCTCATCTTTTAGTGCTTTTGAAAGTCTTAACTTTTTAAGATGTGATTTTTATTTGCTTTGAGACAGAGTTTCACTCTGTAGCCCAGGCTGACCTGTAACTCACTGTGTAGCCCAGACTGGCCTCAGACTTGTAGCAAGTGCCATGCTCTCAAGTAAGTTTGGTTTTTGAATTTTTTGTTGGTGTTAAGGTTTGAATCCAGGACATCACACATACCAGGCAAGTGCTCCACTGATGAACCACACTCCCAGCCCTGAAAAGTTTATTTTTGAATGATTTTTAAAAACAGATTGAGAGTGAACAGAACTCAGGGTTTTGTTGCGATGAAGATTAAATAATTATATGAAAAAGACAATGAACAGTATCAGGTGTACACTATAAACTAAGGGTTAGCTACTTAGTTTAGAAGTAATTTCCTCAGGCTGAAGAGATGACTTTTCTTCTAGAAGAGCAGATTTTTGGTTCCCAGCACCCATATATCACTCCTGACTACTTGTAATTCCAGCTCCAGGGGATTCAATACTCTTCTGGTCTCTTAGGGCACTGTATTCATATGGCATACATACACGGACATACATATATATGCAAAAGTAATTGCCTACTTATTACTCTTTGTCATCCTGACTTCAGCCTAGGCAGCTGTGCACATGTGAGATACTATGTCATATATTTTATTTATATATATATATATATATTTTTTTTTTTTTTACTTAGTGTGAGGCAAGAATCCAGAGGACTTTGAAAAGCCATTCTTCATAATATTTTATAAGGCAGAGTGAACAGAAGGTCCAAGAACATTTTGGAATGAAGTGAAATTTGTCTATTCTAGATGCCTGTGAACTTTGTAAATTTGGCAGGTGTTTCACACCTGGGCCCCAATTCAGCATTTGCAGCTGCAGTGTCGGCTCTGCCTTGCTACTGAGGCCTGCCACAGTTGTAGCTCCAGGAGGGCGGTGCTGCAATGCTCCAGATGGTTCTCTTTGCATCTATGAAAGTGCTCAGCCCCATAAACTCCTGCCTTTGTGGATTATAAATATATATTAAAACATTGGAATATTTATGTAAAGCTTTTTCATGAGGCATTACAAAATCGTGATAGAATTTAGGATCGCACACCACATATTGTGCAATATTGTTGAAAAATTATTCCTGTCATATCGTGCATGCCAGTGTAGCTGGGATTTTGAGCTGGATTTAGGTTCTTCAGCCATATACATATAGTCTGGCTTTTTATAGTATAGTTTTTTTTTTGCAACAGGACTTATGTTAAGATTTTAAGGGTAGGGAAAAATGACCATTTTAAAAAAGAATATAGTCTGTTTTGGCAGAACTCCCAGCCTTGCCCGGTGAGGCTTCCTGTCTCTTTGTTGAGATAAATGCATGAAGGCTAAATGGCATACTCTCTATCCAGCATCCGAAGCAGTTCCCAGATGCCTCACCCTGGGGAGCAGCTCTCTCAGGGCTGATGCATTCTGAATTAGAGCAAGAGTCTCAGGGGGAAAAGGAGGATGCGAATGATCCGAAGCAAAGTTACAGACCTTCCCTTAGAGATTTTTTTTTTTTACTTTTCCAATAGCAACATCTTTTTAGTACAATCTCACACGAGTCTCTCTCTATACTTGTCCTAATACAGGTATGCTTGTGTCTGTACACCACAGAGATAATAGTGCTTAACAGATCTTAGTTCTTTTGTCAAGTAGGTTTCTTTTGTGTCTTTTAGCGAGAGACAGTGACTGAAGTGATGACAAGCCTTTTCCAAGAATCCCTTTCCTCATGGTTGTCTTTGCCAGTTTCAGCCTTTTCTAGTTGGTACTTTCATATCAAAACACAAGCAACCAGTGTTTCTTGAACCTGTTTGAATTTCTATACACACATCCACTCTCTTGTTCTCTTGTTTTCTCTGTCCCCCTTGCTCTCGTTGTCTCTAGCTTTCTCTGTTCTTTCTCCCTTTCCATCTCTTCCCTCTTTCTTCTTCCCTTGCCTCATCCTGTCTCTTGTCTCTGTGTTTTCAGACAGGGTCCCATGTACTTCAGACTGACTTTGAAATTACTATGTAGTTAAGGCTAGTCTTGAACTGTTGATCCTCCTGCCATTGCCTCCCAAGTGCTGGACGTACAGGTATGAACCATCATGACCAGCTCTCTGAGAAGTTCTCATACAGAGACTAACTTGCTACCAAAATGCACACTATTTGAAAACATTAAGGTTTTTCCTTAAAACCTAAAAAAATAAACCCGAAGTGCGCATGTCCAGGCTCTGAATGAAAGCCATAGTGGCTGAGTGTCTACTTCCTTGGCTCTTTTCCACATTAAGTCCAGCACTCTTCACGCTGCACAGCCTGCACTTATCGGGCGACTGTCAGGTAACTGCAGAACCCCAGACATCACTTTTTTCTTTTTCTTTTCTCTCTAGAGTTCTCTCCTATGCCTTGTCTCAGTGTTGACCTATCGAAGAGCTTGAAGAATTTCCATTTTTATTTACAAAGTGCCACTGATGATACTGCCAAAGAGCAGTTTGTTTTCTTCCTCTGTGTGCCCCTTGGGATTTCACATTGGGTTGCCTAGGGAACTTTGAGGACACCACAGGCCATGGGCAGGAATCTGGGATCTGTGTGTGTCTGTTTGAGGCTGATGCTGCATGACAGGTACTCATGACATCTCTTATCTCTAGGGAACTCAGTGATGCTGACTGTGATGGAGCCCTGACCTTGCCTGAGTTTTGTGCTGCATTTCATCTCATTGTAGCACGAAAGAACGGCTACCCACTGCCAGAGGGCCTGCCTCCGACTTTGCAGCCAGAGTACTTGCAAGCAGGTAAGGTCTCATTATACACCATAAACCTTAGCTATTTTTCTTAGAGGCCTAATAACAAACTCTTATTTCTTAAGATGATACCTGGACATCAGGGAGCCCTTGCCTTCTGAAAATACTTTCTTTAACTTGAGTCAGACTTTCACATGTTAGAATATGAGTTATAGGGACAGTCTAGGGAAGTATGAGCCATCTGTTCTTCTGTTTCTGGTGCCCTCTGAGTGGTTTAGAACCAGTATCACTTCTCTTTTTTTATGACAGTCATGGGCAGTAAATACTAAATCCCACTGTTGATAGAAAAATAGATCTTATACTGCTGACTACAAGCGTCTCATCTTGTAACATAGCCTAGTATCTCAAAGTGGTCTTGGGTAAGGTAATTTAAAAGTACAAGGTTGTCTTTTTAGTAAGGTGATAGGGATTTTATCACATGCCATTTTACTTATAATCATAGAACTATTTCCTTTGCCCAATTAGAGAACAAAATTATAAGGTTATATTGCATTTTTTGGTATACTGTCTATGAGCCCTTTTTGACACTTTCCTGTCTGGGTAACTGGGTGGATTCCTGAAGAAAACTTTTGTTAAAATATTTTGAGTCTTTACTGTGTGAGAGGAACTGTATTTTCTCTGTGGTATGGGAAGAGAGGAGCAGCAGGTATGCTGAGAGGTACTGAGAAGGGGTTTGGAACACTTAAGAAGGAATAGAAACTTCAAGCCTCAGTGGTTGGAGTGTATAGAATAAAGAAGAGGCCAGGATGAGGCTGAGGAGAAAAGCAGGAAACATACCATGAGCAATAGCACGGGCCTGTGTTAGGCAGGTAAGTGATAAAATTAGATTTCTTGTCTGCAATGATTCTATGGGTTACCTACCACAGACCAGAACAAGTCAAGAGCAGAGGAGGACTCAGACTGGGGAGGTGACAGTGGACACGGAGGGATAGAAGATAGGGTGGGGTTAGCTGCTAATTGTCTTTTGTAGTGTTTGAAAGTGTTAGCTTCCTACACAGGACTGCCTTCTATTCGCTCCCTATTTGCTCCCACATGGTAGTGGTACTCCAGCCAGCGCTTCAGTGTACAGAATGGTAGAAAGATGAGTAAGGACTAATATATGACACCAGTTGCCAGGTGGTGGCGCACGCCTTTAATCCCAGCACTCAGGAGACAGAGGTAGGCAGATCTCTGTGAGTTCAAGGCCAGTCTGTTCTAAATAGTGCATTCAAGGTTAGCCAAAGCTACAAAATTAGACTGTGCTCACCGTACGAGACCTGGATAGAGGTGGGCAGTCCTTGGGCTTCCCACAGGTCAGGGAACCCTGATTGCTCTTCGAGCAGATGAGGGAGGGGGACTTGATCGGGGGGAGGGGGAGGGAAATGGGAAGCGGTTGTGGGGACGAGGCAGAAATCCTTAATAAATAAATAAATTTAAAAAAAAAAGAAAAAAAATTAGACTGTAATAATCAAAATTACATTAAAAGTATAGAACTGAGCCATGCAGTGGTGGTGCATGCCTTTAATCCCAGTACTCAGAGGCAGAGGCAGGTGGATCTCTGTGAGTTTGAGGCTAGCCTGGTCTACAGAGCCAACCTGGTCTACAGGAGAGCCAGAGATGCTACACAGGCAAACCCTGTCTTGAAACTGCCTCCAAAAGACACCAATCAAGTTTTTCACATTCTGTTCAGTTTTAAAAAGCATTTCATTAAAAATTGACTTGCTAACAGTGTGTCTTGACAGATTTGATTTATAGCTTCCATTTATTATCTACCCCAGTCTGCTTTACCTCTTTGTAATATTAGCAACTTTTAAAAGTCATTGTGATGTTTCATTCTTAATTACTTCATGACAGAATAGTAAAGCAGAATCTGCTCCTAAGAACTAACCTGGATGTTAGGTAATTAGCTTATCAAATAGCATGCTTTCTTCCTCTTGCCAAGTTACTTAGCTTCCCGACTAACAGCTACTTTTGCTGTTGTACAGTAGAAAAGACCTGTAATGTTATTTTATTATTATCAGTCAGTAAGAATGCATGCTCTCATTTTTGTTTTTCCTACTAACCAAAGAGATAAATATTTCATGAAGTTATGTTTGGTATATATTATTTTAGTGTCTTACTTATTTCTAGCAATATTTAGAAGGAAGTATTTTTAGTTAATGTTCATAGTATTTAAACCATCATTTTGATTCCTGCATTTAAAATTTGTTTTAGTATGATTAAAACTTAACATATCATGATAGCCAACGTGGTAAATTGCTTCCATGTTGTAATATTCATTGCCAAGAGCAAGAGCTTTTCAGCTGGACCGCCAAGTGTTCTGGCCTCTGCCAGTCACTAGCCAGCTGTATGCCCTTAAGTAAGTCATTTACCTTCCTCAGTTTCGGCAGGATGAAAATGGCAAAACTAGATTGTGCTTGTAAGGACCTTCAAGTGCTGTCTCACCGTAGCGAGGGATGTAGGTAGTGCAGATGAGTGAGCTGACTTCATTGTTATATTTAACAGCTACGAAATCCCACTATGGCTGCAGTAAATATTCTTACATATTCTTTTTCTTCCTTACTAGCTTTCCCGAAATCCAAGTGGGAGTGTGCAATATTTGATTCTTACTCTGAGTCAATGCCAGCAAACCAACAACCCTGTGACTTGAATCGGATGGAGGTAAAAAACAGAAACAAAACCAAAAAAAACCCTTCCTATGTAAATCAGGATATGTGTAGAAGTAAATCATAGTTTATGTCCTCGCAAATACTGAAAAAAGAGCTTTTATAGCATTTTCTTTTCATGGTTTGAGGATTGGCCTTTCAAATACACACAATGAGTAATGTGTATAATTATTTTTCTTCATAAAAGTAGAGTGTATGGAATAATGTCAATATCTCTTGACTTTCTGGATGTGAAAGGCAGATAATGATAGGCAAGTTGTTTAACTAGGCTTTAAGTCCTTAGGAAATAATTTAAAATTTATTTATTTATTTATTTTTGTGTGTATAGGTGTTTTACCTGCATGCATGTCTAGTGCCATGGACTGGAGTTACAGATTGCTGCAAGTTGCTATGTGGTGCTGGACACTGAACCCAGGTCCTCTGGAAGAACAGACAGTGCTCTTAACCTCTGAGCCAGTTCTCTAGCTCCATAGAGAATAATTTAAGTTGGGGTTTTAATTTTGAAAAGAGGTTTGAGAACTATGTAAGGGGCCCTAAATCACATTTAAAGATACCTTAGGGTTTTAAACATCTAAACTAAATGAGGATGGATTTAGATGATTCTCCCAAAGAAATTTGGCAAATTCCCATGATATTATATTGTTAATAGAATGCTATCTCTGTGTTCAGTGATCTTTAGCTGGGCTTTAATGAATATGAATTGGTATGATTATTGTCATTGTTATCACCACAATCATTATCACTATGAGTACTATGATGGCAATTTTTCACTTTAAAATTTTTATTTCTTCATAATTAAACACTACCATATAGTAATTATACATAGTAGCTTTTATCATGCTAATTTCACATATTCTATGATGTATTTGGATCATATTCACCTCCATTACCCTCTCTTGCGGATCTCTTCCCAACTGGTCCCCTTTCTACTTTCATGTCATTTCTTGGTGATCCAATAAGCTTGATTAGGATTGCTTACACAAACTTGGGTAAGGAGTTATCTATAGGCTCATTAATATATTACCAATGGTTACACCATGCACAATAATGGGATTCATCATATTTTTATACATAAATGCCTTTTCACTTAATATAATGATCTGCAGTTACATCCGTTTTCCTGAACTTGCCATGGTTTCACTTTCTTATGACTTGGAACTTCATTGTGTGTATGTACTGCATTTTCATTATTCATCCATGTACTGATGGGTATATAGGCTGATTCCATGCCCTTGCTATTGTGAATATCACTAAACATGGATGGGCAAATATCTCTGTAGTAGGGTATACGGTAGTTTGGGTATGTGCTCCGGCATGGTACAGCTGCGTCATGGGGTAGGGAAATCCCCACACTGCTTTCCATAGTGGCTACATTGGTTTACATTTCCATCAGCGGTATATAAGAGTTTCTTCTTCCTCATATTCTTTCTTGCCAACAATTTTTCATTTGTTTTTCTTGAAGATAGTCATTCGGATTGAGGTGATCTAGAATGCCAAAGCAATTTAATTTGCATTTTTTCTCAAATGTTTATTGGCCACTTGTACTATTTTTTTTGACACAAAGTCTAATGTTTCATGCATTGGCCTTAAACTTGCTATGATGTAACTAAGGATAACATTGAACTGTTGATCTTCCTGCCTCCATCTCCTCAACACCCGACTTTGTGTTTCTTCTTTTGAGGTCTGTTCAGTTCATTAGTTCACTTTTTGATTAAATCATTTTTTGATGTTTAATTTTCAAAAAAAATTAGTAGAAGATATTAGGTCCTTGTCTGATATATATTTTGTCTCTTCACTTTGCTAATTCTCCTTTGTACAGAAGTTTCTTTAATTTCACACAATTCTACTTGTCTCTTCTTTTTTGTGATGCTGGATAGGCAAGCACTTTATCACTGAGCTATATTCCAGTCCCCATCTTTCAGTTCTTGGGATTATTTTCTGTGTTATTATATGTTTTTCTCTAGCAGTTTCAAATCTTATATTAAGGTCTTTGATCCACTTTGAATTGATTTTGACGGGGATCTGGTTTCATTCTTCTTCATGTAGGCACCCAGTTTTTCCAGTACCATTTATAGAAGATGCTAACTTTTATTCAATATATGTTTTTGATACCTTTGCCAAAGACTATGTAGTTTAACTGTCCGGATTTATGTGAGGATGCTCTATTTAGCCCATTGCTCTACATGTCTACTTTTGTGTCAGTACCATGCCGTTTTATACTATGGATCTAAGGTTTTGTCATGCCTCTGGTATAAATCTTTCTGCTTAGGATTGCTTTTGACTAATTGGGGGTCTTACATGTTTCCATATGAATTTTAGGATTTTCTTCTGCTTTTTTGAAGAATATCATTGGGGTTTTCATGGGGACTAAATTGAATATATAGTATAGTTGGCCAATACATAAAACATGGTCAAACTCTGTATCCATTAAGGGAATATAAATCAAAACAATATTGAATTCTGGGATGCACTTGAGTTGGTAGAATGCTTGCCTGGCATGCACAGGGTCCTGGGTTTGCTCCTCATCATGCATAATCTGAATGTGATAGCACATACATTCAGTACTAGCACCTGAGAGGTGTAGTATGAGCTGCGGGCCTCTTCCCACAGCCCGGCTCCTGGCCGCCTGGCTAGCTTATACCCCAAAATAACAACACACAAACTGTATTCATTTAAACACTGCTTGGCCCACTAGCTCTAGCCTCTTACGGGCTAATTCTCATATTTTGCCTAACCCATTTTTAGTAATCTGCGTAGCACCAGTCTTACCGGGAAAGATTCAGCATGTCTGACCTGGCGGCTTGCTTCATTGCGTCTGCCCGGGAGAGGGGAGCATGGCGTCTGAGCTCACTTCCTCTTCCTCCCAGCATTCTGTTCTGTTTACTCCACCCACCTATGTTCTAACCTATCAGGGCCAAGCAGTTTCTTTACAATGACCTTCCTCCATCAGAGAGGTAGAGGCAGTATGACCAGGAGTTTGAGGCGTGCCTCACTTACATAGTGAATCTGAGGCCAGGCTGGGCTGCAAAAGATCCTGTCACAAAGCAAGCCAAAAAACATTGCATTGATATTCTATCTCGCCATAGTGAGAATGGCTGTCATCAAGAAAACAAATAACACATGTTGGTGAGGAGGTAGGGAAAAGGGAACCCCAAATAAGGTTGTTGGGAATGTAAATTACTCCAGCTATTATGGAAATCAGTACACTGGTTTCTCAAAACCTGAAAAATAGAACTGCCATGTGATCCATTTACAGCACTTCTGGATAAATACCCAGAAGAATCAATGGCAGCTTCCTATACAGATTCCTGAGAACATGTTATCATAGCACTATCCACAGTAGCTGAGCTATGGAATTAGTGTAGATGCCCATGAATGGATAAAGCAAAGGTGACATAAATACAATGAAGTGTTTGTAATTCAGTATAAAGATGAACAAAATCTGAGTATAGTGGCACACGCCTTTAATCTCAGCACTTAGGCAGAGGCAGAATGATCTTTGTGAGTTCCTCACCAGCTAGGTCTAGGGAGTCCCAGAGCATAGGTGGCATAATGAGATACTCCAACCCCCAACAGGAGAATGAATGAATGAAATTGTGCCATCTGCAGGAAAATGAATATAGCTAGAGATCATAATGTTAAATGGAATCAGCCTTCAAAAGACAAATATTGCATGTTTTCTGTAAAATGTAGTATTTAGGGAGGGAATAAAAGGGGCCATGCAGGTAATAGGAAGACTATTAGGAATGTGGAGTGGGAAAGTAGTAGAAGAGGAGCGAGGATAAGGGGTATTGAAAGGGTTAATAAGATCAAAGCACACTATGCATATGTATGGAAGCAATGAAACCCGTCCGTGCTTTGTAGAATTAGTATGAAGCAATAAAATCAATAAAAAAATTTATATAAGATTTTAATGGATAGTGATTAAATATTTGATGTTCTTCTAAATCATTACTCATTGTTCTGTCTAGAAGTCTCTTCATCTTTCACAAACACATGGAATGTGAACAGAGTTTGGTACCAGTCCTGTGGACAGCAACTCCAATATAGGTGTTTGTGTTATAAACAAACCTGTAGCTGATTCAAGTGTCAGGTCACAAGACATTTTCTGAATAATGTACTTTCCCAAGGATAGCAGAGCTGTAATCTTGTTTTTACTCTTATCAATAACTATGGATTATGGAGCTAGAGAGATGGCTCAGTGATTAAGAGCACTGACTGCTCTTCCAGTGAACCTGGGTTGGATTGCCAGCTCCCACATGGCAGCTCACAGCTGTCTATAATTCCAGGATCTAACATCTTCACACAGACATATATACAGGCAAACTGCCAGTACACATAAAATAAATAAAAATTTAAAAATATGGATTATAATAGTCCATGTTAGTTTGTTAGATTACTGTATTTTTCTTTTTAAAAATACATTTATTGAGAAATACCATGCCATGCCAATTTAAACTGCACAGTTCAGTTGTTTTTAGTGTACTGATGGAGTTGTCCAACTACCAACATAGTCTCATTGTAGTCTCTTTTAGGGAAGCAGTGAGTTTGTAGGGTTTCTTATAGGAATATAGGTGAGGAGTTACTTACAGAGTGTGGATGGTTCAAAGGCAGCTGTATCAGCATTTCAGATGACTCATGAAAGCTGCATCCCTGAAGTATAGGCACAAGACATTTTTATCACTCTGAATTAAAACCCTGTTTTCATTAGGACCCATTTGCCACACTCCCCACCACTCACCTCTGATGATCGATCACATGTCAATTAATTAATTAGTTAATTAATTAATTGTGGGTGGATGGGTGCACATGCCATGACATCAACATGGAGGTCAGAGGACAGCTTGCAAAGCCAGTTATTTCTCTTTACAGTGTGGAGCCTGGGGATTGAACTCGGGTCTTCAGACTTGGCAGCAAGTGATTTTACCCACTGATCTATCTCCCTGGCTCCCACTAACCTTTCTGTTTCTGAATTAGTCTATTCTGAACATTTAATATAAATAGGATAATAGTGTATGTGTGGTTTGTGAGTGCATTTTTTACTTAGTATAGTGTTTTAAAGGTACCACATTTATTTTTGGTGTGGAATAGTTTTTATTGTATGAATATCCCGTATTTTGTTTAGTTCTCTCTCCTTGTATATTTTGGCTATTATGAACCTACATGTGTAAGTTTTTGTGTGGGCAATATGTTCGATTCTCTTTTCAATATATTTACTAGTGGAATTGTTGGGTTGTACCACAGCTGTGTTTTAAGGAACCACCAAACTGCTTCCCAAAGCAACTGTATTATTTCAATTCCCCATCCATAAATGTCTGAATTTCTTCATATTCCCACTAACCATTGTGTAGATGGAAGTTTTTGTCCTGCCCATCCCATAGCTGTTCAGTCCCAAAGAAGCACATAGAGGCTTATATTAATTATAAACTGTTTGGCCTAATTAGCTCAGGCTTATTATTCATTATGTAAACAGAGACTGTGCTTTCATTTTCTCTCCACTCAGACCCAAATAATCACAAAGAAACTATATTAATTACAACACTGTTTGGCCAATGGTTCAAGCATATTTCTAACTAGCTCTTACATCTTAAATGAACCCATACTTCTTATCTATGTTTAGTCATGTGGCTTGGTACCTTTTCTCAGCAAAACATTCTCATCTTGCTTTCTCTGTGTCTCTGCCTTTTCTCTTCCCAGAATTTTCCTAGTGTGATTGCCCCACCTGTACTTCCTGCCTGGCTACTGGCCAATCAGCATTTTATTAAACCAATATGAGTGGCAAATCTTTACAATGTACAAGAGCATTATCCCCACAACTCCCTTGTTCCTGCCATTTTCATTTTGACCATTCTAGTGGTATGCAGTTATATCTTATTATGGTTTCAGTTTGAAAATGATCAGTGTTGTTGAATGTTTCTTCATGTGTTTGTTAGCCATTTGTGTATTTTCTTTGGGGAAATAGCTATTAAATCTTGTGTCCATTTTTATTTGCTTTTTTATTTGTTTTTGATGTTTTAAGCAAGTACTTTACCACTGAGCTATATCTTCAGCGAGATTTTTCAGTGATTTTATTATCTGCATTTTTTTTGTCCCTAGGCCATTTTTTTTTCTCTAATGTGGTTCAGGTAGGAGAAGACAATAAAAGAAATGCACTTTTGTCTGGTCATGTTTGTATTGCCAACTGTTTGCTATGTTAAGACTGGAGAATCATAAGCTCAAGACCATTCTGGGCTATGAAGTGATTTTTAAGGCTTGCCTGGGAAACTTAATGAGACTTTATCTCAAAAGACAACAGCAGAGCAGGTTGGGGGTAGAGTTTGGTGGTATAGCCACTTGCCTAGAATGCTATGAGACTCTAGGTTCAATCCCTAGCACTGTAAAAAAATAACTTCTTCAATAATTTACTGGAGACAATAGATGGTAAATAGGAAATTATTTCTGGGGGTTTCATTGGAATGTGGAGAATCACCTATTAGGATAGGAATGCATGCCATGTCAAACAGGCTTAAGGATGTGTTAGCTGCCCTTTCAGAAGGAGCAGTTAAAATGTAGATGTGGACTGTGTTTTATCCTACAGAAAAATGATACCACATAAATCAGAAAGTGAGAGGGCCTTGTGAGATTTCCTCCTTCCACATTGGAATGTCAGCTGATGTTGTCATTGGCTTATGTCTAGATGAAGAACTACAGGAAATGAATGACTGCTGAGAGAAGGACCAGATCCCTGATAGGTTATCCAGTACCGAGTACTCAGCCCGAAACATCTGTACATACAAGCACCACTAGATGGATTTAGCAGGCTGTGTCATATATCCATATATCCTTATGATCATAAAATAATTATGAAAGAAGGCAAGGTCACAAATTTGAAAGGGAATAGGGAGGACATAGGAATTGGAGGAGGAAATCATGTGGTAGAAATGATATAAACATAACACATATATGAAATTCTCTTTTTTATTTTTATTTAACCTTTTTCATTTTACATACCAACCCAAGTTCCCTCTCCCTCCCCCTCTCCTGCCCCCTTCTCACCCCTATCCACTCCTCAGAGGGGGTAAGGCCTTCCTTGGGGAGTCAACTAAGTAGCTGTTTCTGTGGTTTCCCCATCATGATCTTGACCCCTCTTGCTCATATGATCTCTCTTCCCTCTCTTCATCTGAACTTCAGGAGCTCATCACAGTGCTTGGCTGTAGACCACTACATCTGTTTCCATCAGTTACTGGATATAGGTTCTATGATGACAGTTAAGGTAGTCACTAATCCGATTACAGGGGAAGACCAGTTGGGGCACCCTCTCCACTATTGTTTAGGAGTCTTAGCTGGAGTCATCCTTGTGGATTCCTGGGAATTTCCCTAGTAGCAGGCTTCTCCCTAGCCCCATAATGACTCTCTCTATCAAGCTATCTCTTTCATTGCTTTCCCTCTCTATCCCTCCCCCAACTGGGTCATCTTGATCCCTCATCTTCCCAGGAGATCTTAACTATTTCCCCTTCCTGGGGCCCTTCATGTGTGTCCTCCTTTTGACCTAATTTTTCTGGGGTTGTAGATTGTAGCCTTGTTATCCTTTGCTGTCTGTTTATTTATTTATTTTTTTTTTCTGAAGCTGAGGACCGAACCCAGGGCCTTGCGCTTGCTAGGCAAGCGCTCTACCACTGAGCTAAATCCCCAACCCCTGCTGTCTGTTTAATATACAGCGTTTGTCTTTCTAGGTCTGGCTTACCTTACTCATGATGTTTTTTTTTCTAGTTCTATCCATTTGCCTGCAATTTTCAAGATGTTGTTTTTTTTTTTACTGCTAAATAATACTCCATTAAATTAAAAACGAAGGGAAAGATTATTTGGAACTTCATGTACACAAAGTTAAACATGGCCATTTCAAGAAATGCAGCTCAACTTTCCTCTGCATCCTAGAATTTAAACAATATCCATGAATGTATAATTCAGTTACCATTTGGTTTCAGTGAACTTATTGGGATAGCCTTGGAAATGTTATAATTTTTGCTATCTTCTACACAGAAAATATTTTCCAGTTTATCACATAACTCAGTGGATATGGTAGATGTATGTATAGTAATTTCTCTGCAGTTGTACATAGAAGCTTTTTTACTTTAAAGTGAGTTACTATATATATAGTATAAAAGTGATTTTAATTTCTTTTCAAGACAGGGTTTCTCTGTAGCTTTGGAGCCTGTCCTGGAACTCTCTGTAGACCAGGCTGGCCTCAAATTCAGAGATCCACCTGCCTCTGCCTCCCGAGTGTGGGATTAAAGACATGTGCCACCACCACCCAGCCATAAAAGCAATATTAACACTTAAAGAATCACCTAGATGTGGAATGTTAGACCTTTGATCAGGTTACCAACAAAATACTGTAAACTTTTATTTTCGAACAATTGAAAACTAGAAGCATGGATTATCCCTGTGGTTGTTTGAGTTCTGAGACACAAACTAGAGTTAATCATTGGACACCAAATACCTCTATGAAATTAGTCACCTTCTTTTGCATTTTTAAATTAATCTCTAAGTTTCAGATATGTTCAAAATGTATGTAATACTAAAGTACATTTGGCAACAAGTCATCCTGTAGCTTTTTTCTCCAGCTACCTCGCCATTCTTCCATTCTTAGATACCTTTACAGACCTTAAACATAAATATAACACAAGTATGAATATATATTATCCTCTAGTCACAGCAAAGGTCTTAGAGCACATATTTTCCAGATTTGAGATAGACCAATATAATTACATGTTTATGATGTTTTGATACATGTATAGAGACATACACACATGGTTAAACAGTTACCACGGTCAAAGCCAATAGTTCCCCCATCACCTCACACAGTGACTTGGTTTCAGTGGAGATTTAAGATCTTTTCTCCGGGTAGTTTTTAAGCATAATACATTTCTAATACTGTAGTTAGGGTATGTATTGGGGGACCTTATTGAAAATAAATCTATTATTAAACTTTCAACTATTTTAAAACAATTCATATGTGATCAGTTTGGATATTCAGCTTATTAGTATACTGAAGACTTTTCTCTTTGATGAGCTAGGTGTATTTTTTTTGAGACACAGTCTCTCTATGTAGCCTTGACTGTCCTGGAACTTACTCTGTAGACCAAACTGTTTACAAACTCAGAGATATGCCTTCCTCTGCCTCCCAAGTGATTAAAGGTATATGCCACTGTGCCCTGATTTGTGGAAATTTTTGATTTGTTCATTAGTATTTTTTTCTCTATCACAAGGAGGCTGAACATCTAATACAAAGTAGCTCCTGGCAAATACTCCCACTATAGGGTCATTATCATAGCCTCTTCCTGTTTGTGAAAAAGTTTATAAATGCCAGGTTGGTACCTGGATGACTGCACAAAAGTAAAAATATTCTCTGGTTGAATCCCACTCAAAATTCAAATTTAATGTAAGATTCATTAATATGCTTTAATTTGAATCTCTGTTTCTCAAATCTATTTCTTTCCTCTACGTATATAAATATTTTAGTGTAAATTTACTTATGCCTCATCAGAAAACCAAATTAATAAAATAGTATTAAATGTCAGGACTTACTAAAGACATTAATTTTGACATGAACTATAACCTTTAAAACATATCTACTTATTGCTTAATTTTTATTTCAACACATATAATTAATTTTCTTTTCCAAGAAGACATCTGTTAAAGACATGGCTGACTTTCCTGTTCCTACCCAAGATGCGACTACTGGTGATGACAAACAAGGTATGAAAAGAACTAGTTTTATTCTTATAAGGATGCCTTCCTGTGTTTCATCATCTATTTCTCCTGGAACAGCTTCCAATCATATGAGGACTGCCCTCAGAATGTATACTCATTTGGGTAGATTGTGTAGTTTAAATTGTCAGAAGCCTGTGGTTCACAATGTTGCAGTATGACTTTCAGTTTCTGAATCACCTTAATTCATTCATTTTTTGTTGTTGTTGTTTTTTCGAGACAGGGTTTCTCTGTAGCTTTGGAGCCTGTCCTGGAACTAGCTCTGTAGACCAGGCTGGTCTTGAACTCATAGAGATCCACCTGCCTCTGCCTCCTGAGTGCTGGGATTAAAGGCTTGTGCCACCACTGCCAGCTCATTGGTCATTGTTAATCTTATGGTACTTTGACACCAGACATTGGATTCTGTTCCCATAGTTAGGAAACAGAAATAATTGGAGGATTAATATCTAGTATTGGCATAAAGGATTTGACAAAATAAACCACCATTAGTATACATTTGTATACAGGTCTAATCCATTAAGAAGTTCTTTCAGATAATGTATCAATCCTAAAGCTTTATGTATTTCTCATTGGTCTAGTGCTTATAGAGGTATGATATGGAGCCTGGTTTCAATTTCCTTGTTTTACTGGGTACTGAGAAGGCATGCAGCATAGTGAGTGTCTAGTGCTAGAGATACCCTCAGGCATGGGGATTAGTTGGACTGCCATATCCAGAAGTGCAGGCAGGACCCTCTCCTCTAAACCCTGTAGTTTGTGTGATCCTTGTAGAATTTTCCAGTTCCTTCCTCATATACCTTGTTATACACAGACCTCACAAATCTAGTGCTTTTGAAATCACTTAACATTTAGAAATAAGCAGCTGAGCTCAGGCAGGCAGTATGAATCATCTACTTGTACAAGAAGAAAAAGAACTGGGACAGGAACCAAGATTTTCTGTCTTAAGCCAGTATTCCATCTGTTACATCAATTTACCACTCACAAGTGGGAGAAGCCTGTCTGAAGGGAAGCCATTTTAGGTTTTATTGTTGAGCCCTGCCATTAATTCAGCCTCACAGAGACGTTAAACATGAAAAAGAAGCTTCCATTAAGCACCAATGGTTTCATACTTTCGATTTAAATATTCGTTTAGAAGACTCAAGTGGAACTAGACGTTATCTGCAGTTGATCACTCTCCTAACTTGTGAGTCTTTGCCTTGACTGCAAAGCTCTAAAAATATTGAAACTTGAGTTTAAATCCCAAACAGTCTCCTGTTGTTGATTTGGCTGTTAGGAAGGAAAGTGGGAGAAATTTGGGATGCTTTTTGATAATATCCTTCCTAACCACTCGTGGCTGTCTCTCTAGAAACTTGAAAATAGACCTTCCTTCTGTAGGTGGAGAGCCTGTTCCCACGCTCTGTGAGGTTTCTTGTGTTCTAGAAATGCTACAGCAATTTCTAGAGGGTTGTAAGATTTTGTAACTCATGGATAGGGATTATTTGTTTTAATGTCATCTATCTCAGAAATAAAATTTCACAAGGCTTTTGTTTTCTTTTTCTTCTCCTTTCTCTTTCTTCTTGCTTAAACATGAAACAAAATACTACTAGCTTTGAAAAGTACTGTTAACGAACCCTTACCGAAGGACGTGTCTGAGGATACAGGTAGGAGAAAACCATTTTAATGTATTCTCTCTCTAATAATTTCTAAATTAAGAAGCTTCAGCTGTTTGATGACTTGAAGATTGTTGTGTCTGTGATGGTGTGTCTGTCTGTCTCTAGATCTTTGGCTTGTGTCTTCTTACAAGCATTATGTGTTCTGCCCTTTCCCTCTCTTCAGAAGAGGGTGAATTTCGATTTCAGTCAGTTTGAATTTAGGAGTATACAATCAGGACACCTTAGAATTTCAGTGATCCTGTGTTTTCTTTGTAAATTAAAGAACTCGTAAGGTGGATTAACCTGAGGTCCAGAGTTGGTATTTTCCATTGCCAAACTGTCAATCTTAAATATCTTTATAATCCTTCCCTACCAGGAAGGTAGTGCTTAAACATGGAGTAGATTCCAGGGGAAAAAGGGAGAAGTCGTGCTAGTCAGTTTCGTGTAGAAGTAGAAATGTGACTGAGAAACAGTGTAGAATGTTTGGGCCTGTGTTTTCAGTTCTCTCTTTAAAAACCTATTTATTTACTTAATTTTATGTGTAGGTGTGTGTGTGTGCATGTGCACGTGCCTGTGTGTGCTCCTGGGTGTATGTATGTGTCTTGTGTATGTACAGTGCCCATGGAGGTCAATAAGAGGTGTTGAATCCCCTGGAACTGGAATTACAGGTGGTTGTAAGCTTCCGTATGGGTGCTGCAAAAACTAATCCCAAGGCCTCTGCAAGTCCAGTAAGGTCTCTTAATTGCTGAGTCACCTCTTCTGCCCCCTGTAGCTCTCTGAATGGAGCCAACACTGAAGCAAGTTGGACCATGTTAAAAATCAAGTGGCTCCAGAAAGCTGAAGCTTATGCTGCTATAAATGTTTCCCAAATACTAGCGTCATTTGAAGTTTAAAAACAAGATTAGGGTGGAGAAAGAGGAAGAAAGAAGAGATTAAGGAGAACTGGGCAGGAAAAATCGCCAGTCTCCCTCCCCCACCCCAGGTGATTCTGGTATGTGGCCTATTTGGAAGCCACTACCTCCAAAAAACAAATGCTACAAAATAGGAAATCATGATGGTAAATCAATCACGACTCCAAAATCCGAAGGAATTCTCAAGCCCCATTTTGTCTTTTGAAACATTTGGATCCATTCATCACAGGGGAAATACTCTATTTGTATAGGCCAAACACCTGCGGCCAATTCTTAGCGGCTCTGATTTCAGATGGTAAGGTGGATGTTCTGCAGTTTTTGTAAATTTCATGACACAGTGCTAGTAAAAGCTATTTCAATTTGGAGTGTTAAATTAATGCTTTTCCCATAGGCTTTGAGAATCCTAAATCTTTCTATTTGTTCCAGAGATTTCAGTATGAGATCAAATGTTTTTTGAGACATGAGCCTCAATTCTCATTTTTAACATTCTTTACTAGGACTTGGCACCACCAGATAAAACCTAACAGGTGTGCCACAGCACATGAAGTCTATCTAAATTTGCTTCACTCTGCCTGGGAACATGCTGTGTGTGTTTTGATTTATTCTTCCCACTGCTGCCCCCTTCTGGATGTGACTCAATCACTCGTCTCAAACATATTTAACAGCCTATTTCCGGGGAAAACAACACAGTGTTCCCCTGGGAGACAGGAGAGTCACAACGGGGTAATTATATTTCCGAATGGTAGTCAGTGTACTGGAGACAGTTCCTCTAGTTCCGCTGCAGCCTTTTAGAAGGTCAGTCATTAATTAAGTCTGTGTTCTCTTCCCTTTTTCATTTCCCGGAAAGATGATGGAAGATGACATGCCTGGCATGTTCCAGGAAGTTGACATTTTCCGCTCTCTCCAGCTAAATGAGAAGCTGTGATTCATTCATTGGCTTTTGCTTGAGCTTGCAACACAATGTGCCCTTGCTGTTTGTGCAGGTACTCATCTGAGCCATGAGTATCAGTGGGGAGCGGAGGTGGGCTGTCAGGGTGGTGGATGGACGACTTAACTACACTAGTACTGTTGAGGCTTTTGTAGTCTGCAACCTGAGTCGGCTACTAAGCTGCGCTTTGGCTATATCTTTGTAGAGAGAAGGAAAAGCATGTCTGTGCTTTGCTTAGTATGCATGGTGGTGATAATAATGATAACGGTGAAGGTGATATGGTGGGTGATAGACGGGGTACCAAGTCATCAGGGAATGGAGACTCCTTGTGAAGCATTCATTTCTTACATACTCTTGCCCTTTTAGTTGGTGAGCGGATATGTGTTAGGGGAGTCTAAGAGATTTCATACCCATGTTCCATTCTAGCCTAATTCAGCCACACACAGTGCACAATAGTAGTTTTCATCTTGCTTTTGTGTCACGGCAAGGTGTTCCTCCTCAGTGTGGTCTCCAGCCTGCTCTGGGCAGTTCCGGGTGCTGTTCCACTGTTAGTGACCATCATTGGCCTTGTGCAGTGCAGCAGATCCCCCTTTCCTCTCCCCTTTCCTCATCTCCTGCAAGGAACTAAATTCAGAGTTCAGAATATTAGGACCTTTAATTTACACTTTGCAATTCTGCAGGACATTCACTTTTCCTAGGACTCCAGCCTTCTTTTTTTTTTTGTCCCCGTGAGAGAGGGACTTGCTTAATAGGTGAGGAAAGGCAAGTTCATCTGTTTAGTGACATGAGTAGGAGGAGCACCTGGGGTCTCTGGACCCCCAACCTACTTCCTGGTCCTTTGTCCATTGCTCATCCACACCGCTACTATGTCTGTCTGCCTATCTTTCATTAGCAGAGCTCACCCTAACTTCCACACCCATCCCTGCACCAGCACAAAGATAAAGACAAACGACAAGGGAATTAACGGTTCCTGCGGTCTGCTGGTGTGGGAAACAGTGTTTTAACATGGCTAGGACTTTTGCTAACTGATTATTTCTGGAAAGCAGTGAGGCCTGAAGGAGAAGAACACAGAGGAACAGTGGTGGGCCTGGTCACAGGCCTGCCTCCAGCACTGCAGTTGGCTTCCTAGCTCTAGGGCAATCTTTTTGACTGAGAGAGAGAGGGGAGGCCCTGTTCTTTGCTGCCTGGAGTTGGTAGGAGGTAAGGAGGTGTTGGTTCTTCTTTGCCCAGGTGTGGGGTCGTGATATGAACAGGAAGAGTCTCAGTCTTTTTGGCATTTCCATACTCTTGTTGATGGGAAGGGGGCTCTTGCAGCATTGCAGTTGGAAGCTGAAACATGCCTTTTCTCACTGCAGCAAGCCAAATGCTTAGGTCAGGAGAAATGGCTCCTTTTATGCAGCTGACCACATGTAAGGAGAGGCTCTTTCTCTTGGGAGTTTGCTTTGTTGTGCCTTGCTGGCATTTATGAGAATTTTCAGCTCCCCTTTCTGCTTTGCTTGTCTAACCCAAGGGTTTTAATGATCATCATCAATCTAGGCTGCTTTCTATCAGAGGAGGCTTTCATCTTTGGAGCAGTGTAAATGAGCAGGGAAACACTTTCTTTTGGATAAATATGTGAAACAAAGAAACAAATTATATTCTCCCCATAAGCAGCACTCTTGCTGTGAATTTTTATGGTGAAAACTTGCAGTGTTTGCAAAACCATAGCAGAGCTCTGAGCTTCTAAAGGCACTTTCCACAAATGAGTGGGCCACAAAAAGAGGACTGATGTTTTTGTAAGTTTCTAATTACACCTCACAACTTCTGATGGGAAAGTGGGCTCTGTGGGTGATAGTAGTGAGCATATTAGCTTCTGATTTGGGTTTGATGAGGAAAAGAATGGTTGAAACATGTTTGAATGATTCTATTTCATAGTTCTTGTCTGGTTCTGTCACAGAGACAAGGAAACAAGACTATTTTCTCTTTCTTTTTTATGGAGGGAGGTTTTTGAGATATGGTCTTACTCTGTAGCTTAGCCAGGCTATTCTGGAACTTACTGTGCAGCCCAGTTTGCTCTCCAAACCATGGTGATCTCTCTGAACTTCCTGAGTGCTAGGATTATAAGCATGAGCAACCACACTGGACAGGGATATTTTCTTAGAGGAAAAGCTTCACACCTTCTTCTAATTTCTTTGTAAGAGCTCAGCTTTCTTGTGACCTTGGTGCTCTGCGTGCACACACACTTTTTTTTTTGAGACAGGGCCTCATTAATTAGCTTTGGCTGGCCTAGAATCCAATTCCAGGTATTAGCCATTACATCTAACTCTGGTAATATTATATATTTCAAGAAAATATGGAGCTAGATCTATTTCTTCCTAACCTGGAATACTAGTTTTAAGTCTATTATTAGGCTATCAGGAGATACCAAGAAGCTCTCAGGTGGGAATCTATCATTATATCAAAAGATAACCTCTTAAGTGGGTTGTCTTTTTATCTTGGAATGTCTCCATTAATCCATTCAGACTTGAGAATGACCTCTCAATCTCAATGAAAGAAAACATGCTGGATTTCTCTCCTTTTCTTTGCACCTTTAGCTTTAAAAGTAAAATCAGAGAATTATCAAAGTGTAGAAGCCCTTGAGTTTTCCACATGGATACATCAACCTCAGTTTTACTTGTTGCTGTGTTCTGTAATAGCCCAACTGCTACTTCCACCCTGATTAACAGAGAAATGAAAACCCAAGCAACCAACAAATAATCTTTTGTTTCAGCAACTTCTAAGGACTGCAACAGTCTCAAAGCAAGACCAAGATCCAGGTAGTGTTTATTTAATTTCTAAATTAAATTTCATTTAATTAAGATGTCTTTTGTGCCCTGCCCCTGCCTAGAATACAATCCTGGACCCCACACCCAAATCACTGTCTGCTCTGCCTTCAGACTTAAATCTAAAGACATGGGTCATTTCACTCCTTTGTGAATGGCCTGCCTTGATTAATCTAGTGATGCTGGAAAGCCTCTTAGCCTTTGTGGGCATCAGTGCTACAAGATGGTGGCTATTGTTATCTGGACCCCTGACAGGAAGTAGTTTGTGTAAAATGATTGAGTTGGGGAAGGATGATAAGTAATAGGGGTATAGCTCTGTTAAGAGGGAAATAGGGCTAAAAGGTAACAAAGTTTCTGTGAATATGAACACCCAAGCAGTAAGAAGTCTGGGACATAAAATCTAGAGAAGGGAAAATGTTTATGACTTCAAGGAGACACCGTGCTTCAGGTAAGCATTACTTAGGATCTGTTTGAGCCATTCTTAGTGCCTCTTCTCAGCTTTATGTTTTTAAAATAGTCATGAGCAAAAGAGAAAAAATCAAGAGAGCAGAGTCATGGCTGTTGTCAGACCTGGAAAAGAGGAGCAGAGTGGACATACAGAGACACAGAGTTAGTCCGCCAAAGACAGGAAATGTTGCTGCCACTTTAATGCAGTAGAGCTGCTGTGTAAGATAGACTACCATGTGGGTTTTTTTTTTTTTTTTGAGTTTTACTTTAACCCTTTGTGACTTTTTTCCTCCTTCAGCTTCAGGTCCTCTATCCCCCTCCCCCAAAGTGGATTTAAACCGCATCACATTTTATGCTCTTGAAATTTAAGTACATGGACTGGAGAGATGGCCTAGTTGTCAAGAGCACTGCCTATTCTGAGTTCAATTCCTGAAAACCACATGGTAGCTCACCACCAACTGTAATGATTTCTGGTGCCCTCTTCTGGCCTGCGGGCACACATGCAGGCTGAGCACTATAGATAATAAGTAAACAAATTTTTTGAAAAAAGAAATCTAAGGACATACTGTCTCAATGTAAATCAAAGAGTTGAGGTTCTCTTTTCTTGTTCATATAAGCCACAAATACCTATATTCATATATATTTTTGAGCAATAACTTACTTGAGTAGGAAGAAAAGAAGGGTGACCATATTTACTCTCTGTTTTTTTTTTTTTAAAAGGATTGTCAGGTTTTTTAAAAGGATTGGCAGGTTCTTTAGCTTTTTATAATAAGAAAAGCTTTCCATAAATTGCAGAAATGAACTGATATATACCTTATTAGTCATAAATTGAGCTTCATAAATATAGTTTTTGTTGAGTTCATATTTCCTCAAAATGAGTGAAATTATAAAATCTCAAAGGCATATGCTCCACTAGTAATGGCCTAGACAAATATTATATATTATTATTTTAGAAGTTGGCCTCCTAGTCCAATTTACATGATTACATTTTTCTCATTTCTAACTGGCTATTTACTGAGATGAAGAGTGGCAAACCATATTCTCATTTTTTCCAAATGGGAAGGACTTATAGAAAAAAGGAAAAGAGGAAAAATTAACATTCTGATGTTATTTTATCTCTCATTTGCCAATTCCTTGCACAGTATGTTTTACTTGACCACAGTCCTGCCACACAGTCTCACTTATCTGGTATTCAGTACCTTTCTATGTAAAAATATAAACACAAAGTTCATATATGGAAAGGAGGTTATGGCAAAGTATGTATATGTGTGTACACACAGACTATTACACATAAGTTAATTCTCTTTGGTTCTGTTTGACAATGCTAAGGAAATTTTCCCTTTGTTATTGCCTGTGTTTCTCTCATCTGTCTGGCCAGATACAGAACTAGGACCAACCCAAGAGCATGCTACGTACCACTATTACCATTGTCTTAAACATTGTGTCCTTACAAGACAAACAAAAACTATAGTCACCACAGAGAAACCTTGGGAAACTTTTTGTAAAATAAAACTCTTGCCTAGCAACAGTTAATTATGAATTGGACCTTATGGGACTGTTCCCCTGCTGAACTATTGGTTACTGATAAATTCTGGAGGATGAGCCGTCATTGTCTATAGTTGTGTGCCCACTGAAGACTTCACTACATACCAATGGATGGTTCCAAGCCCACAGTCACGCACATAAACCACAGTGGGTCTTATAAACAAAAAAAAAAAAAACAAAACAAAAAACAACCCCCCCAAAACCTCATAAATGTGGGCAGGAGACTTGAGCGAAAACAGGGATAATAGGAAGGGGGAATTAGAGAGTGGGCTGTAATAATCTGATGCACTTTATACATATATGAAGTGGTCAAAGAACACACTTAAAGTTAAAAACAAAACTTTGCTTTGTCAAAAACATTACCCAAACTAAAGGGGTTTAATAGCCATTGATCAACTCTAATTCAGGAATAACTACTATAATAGCTAAATACAGAAACCAGTTTCCTGAAGATAATTTCTTTCTCAGCTGTATCTGTGATTCAGAGGTCATTTTCTGCTTTGACATGACATCAGCTGAGAACTTGAATAGAAGAGATGGACACATCCTCCACGCTTTTCCTAATCATATCAGGAGCCTGGCCTTATCACAAGACCAAAGTATGAAGTTAAATTAGTGCAGAAAAAAGTAGGTTACCAGTAAATATACTAGCTGTTACTTCAGGAAGATTTATTTTCTGTTTCATGAGCACTGAAGCAACATCTCAAAAACTGAAACAGAAACAGATTGGAGTTTGCAACATTATATCTTTTCTTTCATTTTTTTTTTTTTTTGCTTTTTCGAGACAGGGTTTCTCTGTGGCTTTGGAGCCTACCCTGGAACTAGTTTTGTAGACCAGGCTGGTCTCAAACTCACAGAGATCCGCCTGCCTCTGCCTCCTGAGTGCTGGGATTAAAGGCGTGCGCCACCATCGCCCGGCTTTTTCTTTCATTTTCTTTAAATGCCATTATTATAGTGTCAAAAGTCACCAAGTTAGCTGTGCCTTGTTACACTTTAAAGAAGGTTAAAATTAAGCCTTTGCTTTGAAAATTCCATAAAACACTTATTTCTCAGGGCAAGACTAGCTAACCCCCTGAAGCTGATTGATGTGTTTCTCTTTCCTAAGCGTCATTTGTGGCATAACCCTTGCATTTGAGTTCTTAGTCACAGCATGGCTGTCCCCACTCCATATGTGCTTGCCATCACACTGCAAGTAAACCAAAGTTTTGAAATCAGTTAATACCATGAAGCACTTCTCCTATAACACAGAAGTGTGCAAGCTGAAAGGCTTACACACTATTCTTATTAGCAAGTATACCAGAAACAGATTGGAATTTATACTTTTGGAAAGAGTATAAATTAAGGAATATGGCTTAATAAGGGCAAAAGATCCCAGTCATGGCTGAGTTTGGACAGTTATTGTATGCAGTGACATTTAAAGGACAGCAGGACTTATAGCTGCTCTTCGACAGCTTGTCTGTCCTCTACATTCATTTTGACTTTGGGGTGTTTTCTATTTCAACCCAATTTCAGGGAATAAAGTTCTCCTCTTTCCCCTCTGACCTTCCCTTATTTTGCTACAGATCTTACTCTAGCACCTCCATAGAAGAGACCATGAAAAGGGGTGAGGACCCTCCCACCCCACCACCACGGCCACAGAAAACCCATTCCAGAGCCTCCTCCTTGGATCTGAATAAAGTCTTCCAGCCCAGTGTGCCAGGTGAAGTGCTGCCCTCCCACCTAAGCCCTTCCCTTTCCTGCTGGAGCCAGTATATGTCTCTGCTGCAAAGGCCTCCGTGTGTCAGGGAAAAGAGCAGACAGACCTGGCAGTTTTCCTGGTCATGCAAATCTTTATGTTGCTGTGATATTCTTGGGCAGGAAAATTCCCAGACAGATACATAGCATATGGGTCTGGAGACTTGCCCACACTGCCGAGGAGGAAGAATGATGAAGTGCTTCTTTACTAAGAGAACAAAAATGCTTCAACTCCAGGCAGCTCTCAGTATGCTTGGCTGCCGTCTTATCCTCTCTATATTGTAATTTGTAAATAAGATGACTGGCATTTTCCTGAGACATTGTGTGGTTCTTCAGGGTAAGAGCTTGTGATAGGCACCTAGTCAAAATTTTCTATGGCAGTATATCCATGTGTTCTTAGGGTTCAATGCAGAAGACTCCAAATCTGACTAATGCTTGGGTGGAGGGTTCTTGTGGGTGGGCTGCTCTTGGGTTTCTGGGATTTTTTTTTTTGAGGCTACAACTGTATTGGGCCTGAGAGGTGTCAGAGAGGATTGCTCTTTCCCTTACTTCCTGTGAGGTAGGCTAAGTCCTAGGAAAGCCAAGGAGCAAAACATAAGAGACATGCCATCGCTTCTGGTGACAGCATAGATAGCACTGTCTCAGTTGTCCTTTGGTGAGCTGCAAGGGTCTTTCCACTGGTGTATGTAAGTGAACCATCAATATGACTTCCTGAAATGTTTTCTCAATCTGTGTGCAGTTTAAACCAAGGCAGACTTGGCTGCCAGCGATGTGTGGATTATTCCCCTTTCTACTAAAACAGAGAGTCTCATTGGCCTTCCCATTAGCATGATCTCAGTGTCCTGGCAGTGCTCAGAATGTTTCACTCATTCTAATAATGTATTCTACTAATAGTAAAGCTATAGATTATGTTTTAATATACTCAAATCTGAAACTCCCTATGAAACTGATTCCCTGCAGTGAGTTCATCAGATAAAAATTCCCCCCTCCATACTTCAATCCAAATTCTGAGATAAATTCATTGTGACTCATCTCTAGGGTAAGAGTAGCCATGGGTGATGATGTTATGAAAATTTCACTTGATTATAAGATTAGGAACTAGAAGACTCTACTATGGCTGCAAGATGATTAAAATAATCTGGAGAGCTGTTTCAGTATCTTTCCCTTGCAAGAACTGAGAATGGAAATGTATATGTGCCTGAGAGTGAGCTAATCTTTGTGCCTCAGTTTCTTTATCTTTAAAGTAATGCCAATATGTGCCGCCATGGGATTGTAACACTTTGGGTAGTTGAAAACATATGGCAAATGTCACCCTGTCTAGCCCAGGCACCTTAATATACATCCAAGGCTCATATTTTCATGGCTGGGAAGTTTCAGGAGCCGCCCTGATATTATGTTCTTGAGTGATGCAAGGAAAGCTCCATGACTTCTTGATGTTAGTGGAAAGTTCTGTAATTCTTTCTAGAAAGATTTTCAGAAGCCTTCCAGAGTGAGCAGACTCTAGCTTAGTCTATCATAGTATCCATTTGTTAACGAGCCTTCTATTTTTATTTTCTTTTGCTCCATCTCACTTTGCCCACAGGTAAATAAAATACATTCTCAAGTTCCCATCTCAGAGTTGTTCTAGAGAGATTCTGAATGTAGGCAGCAATCTTTTAACATCTTCATTGAAGACTTGTATTTCTTGATGAAAATATTTTGGTTTGATAAATGTCTTGGAGAAAACCCTGTGGTATGTCTAGATAAATCTAATAGTTGTACCAAAAAATAGCTAAGGGGTATTAGAGAGTGGACCCAATGGTTAAGAACACGACTACTGTTCCAGAGGACCTAGATTCAGTTTCCAGCACCTTCATGGATGCTCATAACCAGTTACAACTCTAGATCCAGGAGATCCAGCATTCTCTTCTGGCCTCCATGGACATTGCATGTGTGTGGTTCACAAACCTACTTGCAGGCAAAACACACATAGAAAAAAATAGCTGAGCAGACATATCTTGCATTCATTGCCTAATTCCACTGTTTTTTCAGAATTGGTTTACACAACTGAATTTTTGTTTTGTTTTGTTTTCATACAGGATCTTACTGTTTAGTTTACACTAGCATCAAAATCACTATGTAGTCCCAGGCTGGTCTTGAACTTGTGGAGGAATCCTCCTACATCATCCTCTCAAGTGCTGGAGTTACAGGTGTGAGCTAGTATACCAAGCTTACACAAATGGCTTTCAGAAATGAACTTTTGAGAAGCAGTTTAAATTTATCTTATGAAGAATAGAATGTTTCTGAGATCTAAAAATCGGGTGGTGTGATTGTGTCTTTGGTTTATATTGCTGTGGTACAGCATGGTGACCAAGGCAATTTACAGAGGACTTATAATTCCAGAGTAATAAGAAGAGCCCATTACTGTGGTGGTGGAAAAGAGTGGCAGTGGGCAGTCACGGCAACCGGAGCAGCAAACTGAGAGCTGGCAGCTCACTACTTAAACTACAAGCAGGAAACAGAGCAAACTGAAATGGCACAAGCGCTTAAGCTCCAAAATCTGCCCTTCATGATACACTTCTTCCAGCAAGGCATACTTCTATGTCTGCCCAAACAGGGCTACCAATTGAGGATTACATATCCAAATGCCTGGGAATATGGGGGACAATTCATTCAAACCACCATCTACTTAATTTTTTTCTATGTTAGTTCATTCTTACAGAAAAGTACAAAAGTTTTTCTGAATTATGTATAATTTTATTATGTTCTGTATTCTAGAAAATAGTAAAAAAGTTACAAACCAGAAATGCCTTAAGTAGAGACTAAACCTCCCAGAGAAGTCCACTGAAGGGAACTTATCTGAGTTTTTTCATTGTTCTTGTCTTTAGACATCCTTTTAGATAAACGGGATCAGACTACATTTGCCGTTCTGTGTCCTGTCCTTTCCAATTAGCCATTTGTCTATTTCATAGTGAAGAACTGTATCGCTCTTTTTAATGCATACATGATATGGATGCACCATAGTTGATGACGTATTGATGGAGAATTTCCCTTCAATATACACAAATCTCCCTTTCTTCTTCCACAATCTTACCTTGCTCTTAAGTTTCAAACAAGGCAAAAGTTATCAGTGATTCCAAATCCACACTTTTGTTTCCTCATCTGATTATTTTCTTTTGCTAAATCCTAAATGTAGGAGTTTTGAGATCAACGACTATAGATGTTTACTTTTTGTTTGTTTGTTTGTTTTTGAGATGGTGGTTCTCTGTGTTGCCCTGGCTGACATGGAACTTGCTCTGTAGAAAAGGCTGGCCTCAAACTCAGAGATCTGCCTGCCTCTGCCTTCTGAGTGCTGGGATTAAGGTGTGCACCACCACCTGGCTAGCTGTAAATGTATGATGCTAGACAGCTGCAGCAAACCTGTTGGCTTACCTCATTTCTAGCATTGTCTGAGAGTATTCCCTTACACCATCACCATCATGGCTCAGTCTTCATCTTTTTGGAGCTAGGCAAAAACTTTCCTGATTCCTTCTAAGGACAAGCATCCTTTCATACGATTATTGACCATTATTTCTTCCTTCGTGACTCTTCTGCTCACAAGGTTCACCCAGCTTCTGTTGACTAATCACAGATACCGCTTATTGGTATTTTTCCATCTTGTCTGAGAACTTCTATACTTCTCTTATCCAAGGCATGTAAGAATGTCAGTAGCTACAAGCTACTGTGATTTGCTGCTCTGCTACGTCCTTATCACTTCAGTCTCTCCTTCTGCTAATTTTGTTCCTTAAGACAAAGTCTATCTGGGAGGCTCTGCCTATAAAACCAGGACTGAGGATATGGGAAAGTGAGTAAGATGACTTGAGATGAAACAAGATATTGATGAATTAAAAAACAAAGCTAAAGCAAAGCCTCTTTTAAAAAGTGGAATCCACAGGGTGGTAGAAAGCAGTGTGTGTTGCCAAGGTGCTGAGAGATAGTAACTTAAAATGAAATGACAATGTGGAAAAGAAATTAGATGAAATTCACCCATCTCAGCATTACCTACCATTTCAGAGTATTTTTATTAGCATCTGCTGCTACCTCCTGGAATGTGGCTGAAATGACAGAGGCATTCTGGAGCCTTCTTCCAGGTGCTGCTATGTGCTTCAGATTACTTTTCTGTTTCCCTTCAAGACAGGGGAATAGAGGACTTCCAAAAGCCTCCATTGTGACATGTGTGCTCAGATCAGGGCTTTGGCTTCATTTGGGAAGTTTACTTAGGGGTGAGCTGGGAGAAATTTGTCCTGGATTTTCTATATATGACTATTTCTCTCTGTAACTTGAGAAGCCAGAAACTCCTTGGAAGTAAGCGATGCTTCCAAGGCCAGGCTTTTCTCTCAAGTTCTCTGAAAGATACATTTGCTCGGTTCTGCCTTGCAGATTGCCTCATGTCTCTTTCCTGTAAGAGTTAGTTGTTTCTCTTTGAAATTTAGTAGAATTTAAAATTTTAGTAGGATTATGGGATCCCTGCCCCATGTCCAATATTTTAGGCTCGTGACACAAATCTAGTCTAAGCAGTTGTATTTTTCTAAGTTGAAGTATTATTAAGATATAATTCACTCACTGTCTAACTTACCTTTAAAAAAGTATATGGTTCAGTGGCCTTTGTGTATGTATAGAACTATACTATAAATATACATCCACACTCTCTAATTTCAGAGCACTTTCAACACCCCAGAAAGAAATCTTTACCCGTTAACAATCATTTCTCATTCTACTCTTTCTTCCCTCTAGTTCCTGGTAACCACCAACATACTTTATATTTCTATGGACACACGTGTTCTAAACATTCTGTATTAATAGAAATGCATTCTTTTCTTTCATTTAACTTAAAGTTTTCAATGTTCATCCACACTGTAATTTTTATTGTTTATCTCTTGATGAACTTTTGGGTTGTTTCTACTTTTTGATAATTCTGGATAGTTCTTTGATCATTCAGGTTCAAGTTTTCGTGAAAGTATGCTTTTGCTTTTCTTGGATATATACACAGGAGTAGAATTTCTGCTTCATATGGCAACATTCTACTGAATATTTTGAGAATTTCTTGAACTGTTTTCCAAAGCAGCTTTACCAATTTGCCACTTCACTGGTAGTGCATAAGGATTCCAAACCATTCCAATTCATTACATCCTGAACATATTTGGTATAGCTTTCTTTCTTTAGCTTCTTCATGAATGGGAATCTACTATATGTCATGTTGGAATAAATATCCATAAATTTTCTGCATTTCAAATTTGGGTATTTTCCTTTTATTATTGATTTGTAAGTTTTATGAATATATTCTATAATTTTATTTTCTGATCTTTCATATACAAATATTTTCTTTTTTTTTCTTTTTTTTGTTATTCAGTCTTATTTACTTTGCCAATAATTGTGTTTCTTTTTTTTCCATTTTATTTTTTTTTAATTTATTTATTTATTAAGGATTTCTGCCTCGTCCCCACAACCGCTTCCCATTTCCCTCCCCCTCCCCCGATCAAGTCCCCCCCCCCTCATCTGCTCGAAGAGCAATCAGGGTTCCCTAAAGTTTGAAGATACAAATATTTTCTATCATTCTGTGGGTTTGTCTTTTGCACTTTTTCTTCTTTTAATTGAAAATAGATTTTTTTTCCTCAAACAATACATCCAGACCATAGCCTTCCCTCTCTCTATTCCTCCTAGTCCCCAACCTCCCCTCTCCCTCAGATCTGTTCCCCCTGTTTCCCTTCAGAAATGAGCAAGCCTCCAAGAGACAACACACATGGAAAAAAAAACAAGATTCAGTAAGACAAAGCAAAAGCCATTGAGGCTCAACAACGCAATCCAATAGGAGGAAAAGATTTCCAAGAGCACACAAAAGACTCAGAGACACACAAAGTCTCACTTTTAGTAGTCCCACAGAAACACCAGTAGTTATATCACACAGAGAGAACCTGGTGCAGATCCATGCAGGCCCTGTACATGCTGCTTCAGTCCCTGTGAACCTAGATGACTCCTACTTAGTTGATTCAGTGGGCCACATTGTCCTGGTGTCCTATATACCTTCTATTTCTTACAGTCTTTCCTCCCACTCTTCCATGGGGTTCCCTGAGCTGGCGGGGGACAGGGACATGACCAGATGGAGATCTACAATTTAGACTCTCTCTCTGCATAATGTCTAACTGTTGGTCTCTGTACCTGATCCCATTTTGCTGCTGGAGGAAGCCTCTGTGATGATGACTGGGTAAGGCACCAATCTGAGTATAGCAGAATATCAGTAGAAATTATTTCATTTGAATTCTTTTGCCAGTAGTGTTTGGTTCTACCATAGGTCTCTAGGGTATCTAGTCTGGGGTTCCTGGCCATCCAGTCTGGGTTGGGCATGAGCTCATTGTGGTGTGGGTCTCAAGTTAAACCAGACATTGATTGGCCACTCCAAGTTTTCAGCCACAATTGCCCCAGCACATCTCTCCAGCTTTAATTTTTTTTTTAAGATTGTGATTTAATTACATTTCTCTCTTACCCCTCCCTACTCTCCTTCTAATTCATAGCTCTTGTAGAATGTTTTGGTTTCAGGAATTACAAGATCCTCTACTTTATTCTTTTTCAGGATTTTTTTTTCATTATTCTGATTCTCTAGCATTCCCATATGAAATTTAGGATTATCTTGTCAGTTCCTGCAAAAAAAAAATATGATTGGTGTTTTGTTAGGAACTTCATTAATTTTTAGATTAAGTTTGGTTAGTAATATTGTCTTAATAATACTGTCTTCTACTCCCCAAACACAGACTGGCTTTTGTTTAAATTGCTTTTTAAATTTAAATTTCTTTCAATAGTGTCTTTTTTAATTTTAATTTTTAAAAAGAAAACAAGCTATCTTGTTTCATTTTACATTCCAATCCCGGTTCCCACTCCCTCCCATCCTCCTCCACTCCACTTACCCCCACTCCACAGAGAGGATAAGGTACATTGCTTTGGGGAAGGTCAAGGCCCTCCCTACGATATCTAGGCTGAGCAAGGTATCCATCCAAAGAGAATTCCCAAAAAGTCAGTACACGCAGTATGGATAAATCCTGGTGCCACTGCTAGTGGCCCTTCAGTCTGTCCCAGCCATACAACTGTCACTCACATTCTGAACACCTAGTTTGATCCTATGCTTGTTCCTTCCCAGTCCAGCTGGAGTTGGTGAGCTCCCATTAGCTCAGGTGAACTGTTTCAGTGGGTGTATCCATTATAGTCTTGATCTCTTTGCTCATATTCTCACTCCTCCCACTTTCAACTGGACTTTGGGAGCTCAGCTCAGTGCTCTGCTGTCATCTTTGTGCTATCCTGGGAATTTCTCTAATGCCAGATTTCTCCCTAGCCCCATAATGGCTCCCTCAATCAAGATATCTCTTTCCTTGCTCTCTTCTCTATCCTTCCTCCATTTTGACTATCCCATTCCCATAAGTTCTTCTCCCCCTCCCCTTCTCCACTCCTCTTCCCCTTCTGCTCTCCCTATTCCCCCAACTGCCATGTTCCCAATTTTATCAGGCAAACTTGTCTGTTTCAACTTTCCAGATGGATCTATGTATGTTTTTTCTTAGGGTTCATCTTGTTACTTAGCTTCTCTAGGATCATGGACTATAGGCTTTACAGCCAGTATCCACTTATGAGTGAGTATATACCATGTTCATCTTTCTGGGTCTGGGTATCAACCTACCTTAGGACCCAGCAATACCACTCTTGGGCATATACCCAAAATATGTTCAATCATACTACAAGGACATTTGCTCAACTATGTTCATAGCAGCATTATTTGTAATAACCAGGACGTGGAAACAACCTAGATGAATGAAGAAAGTGTGGCACATCTACACATTAGAGTACTACTCAGTGGTAAAAAACAATGACATCTTGAAATTTGCATGCAAATGGATGGAACTGAGTGAGGTAACCCAGACCCAGAAAGATGAACATGGTATGTACTTGCTCATTAAGTCAATAGTGTCTTTTTTTTTTGAGACAATGTTTCTCTGTGTAGCCTGGCTGTCCTGGAACTTACTCTTGTAAACCAGGCTGGCCTTGATCTCACAAATCTCTGCCTCCCGAGTGCTGGGATTAAAGGCATGTGCCACTTCCTCCCGGCTTTAGTAGTGTCTTTTATTTTATAAGCATACAGATCTTATATTATTAAATTTATTTCTAGAAACTTCGTTCTTTTTGATTCATTCTATTCTAAATAAACTTTACAAGGAAAATTCATTTTCAAAGCCTTCAACTGCTAGATAATGTATAGAAATACAGTTGACAAGTTTTTTTTATCATGAATTTTGTAACTCACTGAATTTTTGTCTGTACACATCTTATTATGAAGTTAACATAGTGAGGTGGGTCACGTGCTTATTATTGGCTCCTAAAAGCTTAGCTAATAATCTTTTAGCTGCTGACAATTTAAAGATGAAACTTTTTATCATCTTTTAGTGTTTGGAAGACACCAGTAGGATCATTATTGACTGTTAGATTATTTCAGCTTAAATTTTTCTCTTGTGTATGAAATAATTGCTCTAGGATCATTTATCAAGTAATATATTCTTTATCTATGAAGTGGGCATTTTGTCTTAAGTCAGACTTCCCTATTTATATTTCTGGGTTTTTCACTTCACCACTGCCTACCACCAGATATAATAGTTATGAATGACAAGAATTTGTGTCACCATACAGAGGACACATTTAAAGCATTTTGTGTACATTATCTTCAAATTTATAGTAACCCTGCAAGATAGGTACTGTTTCCTCCTCATTTTACAGATATAGATACGAGTGCAAGTTTGTCAAAGGCCGATGAGCCAGTAGCAGTTAAAACTAGGATCTTAACTATATGCTCTAATGCCAGGGGCCCTGTTTTGCAGTAGCAAAGGGGGCCCTATTTCTCTTCTGTCTTCTCTGCTTGCCTTCCCCATTTCATCTGCTCAATCAAATATTTCATAGGAGTGTTTGCTGAGCTCCCTGTGATGGAAGTAGTACAGGAGACATCAAGCTGTTTCTTCTTTTCCTCATTCACCTCACATTGCTTTCCCAGCCCTTCACGGAGACTCAGGTCTTTGACTGTCAGTGACCCACCTGTTTTGAAGAGCTAAGGGGTCCCTTCTAGTTTTCCAGATTGGAATTCTTGCTTTTGGAGCTGATCTTACTTGTCTTAGAGGATTTGCTCTAAGAACTAACACAGCCGGAATTTATATTGACAGAGCATTAATCAACCTTTTTGAGGGTTTCAGTACTTGAGAGATTATAAAACGTGTTGGCTGCAGCCTAGTGTTCCTTTGGCATGAGATTTGAAGTCTAGAAGTTCATGTAAACAACAAGAAGTACATTTGGACATTGGCCTAGATGAAACTTTTCAGAGGTAGGAGAATAGTCCAGGTTGTTTCTGAGCTGAGCTGTGCCAGGACTCAGCATGAACATAGAGATGAAAGCATACTTTGCAGAGTATGGGCCAGTGCACTGTCTGTCCTTGGATTCTTTTGCCTTTTCTCATTCCCATCTGTCTTTATTTAGAAGATAGTTTCTTCTCCAACAAATTCTGTGCACCTTTCTCTATTAACAAAGTGCTCCAGTTTGGGCCTGTAGAAGGTAAAAGCCTGGGGATTTAACAGTCTTTGCCAAGACAGGGGTTAAGGCGGTGCTGCTGCTGAGCAGGGTGCATTCTCTTTGTCTACTTTCAGGTTTTATGGAGATTCCTGGCTGGTGAATACTTTTAGGAGGGCTTGTAGGGGAGGAACAGGACCATAATCTCTGGAGAATAGTTAAGAGTGAGCACCCTTTTGAAAATGTACATAAAGACTCATTTCAGTAGTAGACAAATTCTTTCTTGGATGTACAATTTAAACATGAGCCTGTTTCTCCTCCTTTTCTTGTTTCTGTTTTGTTTTTCTCCTGAGACGAGGTTTTCTATGTAGCTCTGACTGTCCTAGAATTCACTCTGTAGATCAGGCTGATCTCGAACTCAGAGATCGCCTCTGTCTTCCAAGTGCTGGGATTAAATGCATGTGCCACTGCCACCCAGATCCATTTCTTGACCTCATCCCCCACCAAGTGCCGTGTGCCACCTTACCTCAGGCCACTGACATTTGGTAGTACATTTGTGAATGTATATGTGTCTATATGAAATTGACTTCAGGGTTTATGTCTTTAAAATACTTGAGACCCTAGTATGAATGTTTTCTTTATCACTTTTTCATGATAATGTTATTTCCTAAAGATATACCCATGTCTATACTGATAGTTTTGGTTTTTCTTTTATACATATATCCTGTACATTGGCTACTTTATTTAAAAACTATATTATGGAAAATTTCAAATTTAGTGAACCCTTTCCATATACTATTTTGCTACAATCCTAAGTATAAATATTATATAATCCCTATAAGACTTTGTGTATGTGTGAGAGAGAGCTTTTGTTTTTATTATTATTTGTTGGTTGTTGAATTATTTAAAAATTTTTGTTTATATATAAATTAATGTGTTTCACTGACTTTTTGTCTATGCAAATCACTGTAATTTACTCATATTCACCCCCTACTACATTCTTTTGTCATTCCTCTCCTCCCTCTACTTCCCTTCTATTCCCCTTCTAATTAATAAAATCAGCAATAGTTTATAAATATCATTTATTATTCATCTAGTTTTCTGATTTCTCCCAAGTATGTCTTTTTGTAGTGGCTTGTTCAAATCAAGATTCAAACTTATGACTATATGTGCATTTATTCTTGTTTTGATAATCTATCCCTTAATTGGTAGGTTTCTTCCTTATCATTTTTCCTTTATACTTGTTTATTCATTCATTCATTCATTCATCATACAATCATTCATTCATAAAAAGTCACTTATCCTCTTGACTTCCAATTTCAGGGTTTTGGCTGTTTACTTATTCTTCCATCTGCTTTATTTCCTATGAACTAGTAGGTATATTTAGGCTTGATTAGAATCAAATTTGTTTAACAAGAATATTTCCTAGTGATGCTGTGTATTTTCCTGTTCCATATTAGGAGATTCTTGATATTTAATGCCTTTCTAATTGGGATTGTTTGCCTCATTAATTAGTTCTTATAGTATTAGCCTTCTTCATGTAATGTGATAGCGATCCCCCTCAAGTTTTCAAATAATAATTTTTATCATCAATTGATCATTGCTGTCTACATATAACAATATACTGGTAAATGTTTAAAACCTGTCATTTGCCAAATTTTATAGTGCAAACACTCCTGCCCTGGATGCTTTCATGCCTAATGATGTGTCACTGAATATGGGGCTATGAACAGGTGCACACAGCAGGCCCTCAGAAGCTTGCATGAGCACTTTCCAGAAAACTGCTGCTCAGGCCACTATCTCACTGGTCAATTCAAAACTATGTTATTACATTTTATTAATCTGACCTTTGTTAATTAATGTTGTTCATTTAGCCATTTTTTATTGTTGAACATTAAGCTCATGACTAAAGTTTGTGAGCCAAAGGAAACCACAATGCAATGTAATTTTGGTATATGTAGGAGCTTATAGAATTTTCTGAAAATTGTTATAACCTTTATTGTTGGTTGTCAGGGAGAGTGTTGTATTTATTCTATCAGTATTTAATGAGTGCTTACTGCATGCTTGGCATTGTCAGAATCCCAAGAGGAATATGGATATGACTCTCACTCTTCCAGTTAATATCATGTGACATGTGATTGAGAGAAGGATACTGAATGTGGGCACTTGCAAGTGAGAATGATCAGTAAATGTGTAGGCAGAGAGAATGCAGGGCTGTTGAAGTAGATGGCAAAACACTGATACAATTTTTGAAGTCAAATCATATTGGTTCTTGTTGATGCCTGCATTTGTTCATTTCCCATTGCTAGTTGCCCAGGAGGCTACTATAGTAGTTTCTACTCTTGTCTGTTCCCCAGGAGCTATAGGATTAATATTTTTTTCAAGTATATCTATGAGGTTGCTTTTCTCCATACAACTTTCAAGACCTGTTATGTCAATACCTAATTCCTGTTACTACTAAAATTGAAGTCACAATAATATACAAATTCAATGTAACCAAAGGTATGGGACACTATGAAAACAGTGCTAAGAGGAAAGTTCATAGCATTATGCATACATAAAGAAAGTGGAGAAATCTTACGCTAGTGAATTAACAGCAAACCTGAAAGCTCTAAAACAAAGAGAAGCAGACTCACCCAAGAAGTAGATGACAGGAAATAATCAAATTGAGGGCTGATATCAATAAAATAGAAACAAAGAAACAATACAAATAATCAATGAAACATAGAGCTGGTTCTTTGAGAAAATCAACAAGATAGACAAACCCTTATCCAAACTAATCAAAAGGCAGAGAGAGAACATCCGAATTAACAAAATCAGAAATGAAAAGGGGAAATAACAACAGACAAGGAGGAAATCCAGACAATCATTAGTTCTTACTACAAAAATCTGTATTCCACAAAATTGTAAATGTAAAAAGAAATGGACAATTTTCTGGATAGGTACCACATACCAAAATTTAATCAATACCAAGTGAACAATTTAAATATATTTTGAACCTGTATCAATATACAAAAACTATACCAATGTAAATTGTCCATAAATAATAGCTCACAAGTATCCAATATTATTATCCCCTTTTCTTTTTTATTACTTTAATGAATACCAATCCAAATTCCCACTCCCTCCCCTCCTCCCAGTCCCTCCACACACCCTCCCACCCCACCCCCTCTAAGCCTAAGAGAGGGTAAGGCACTTTGCCCTGTGGAAAGTCCAAGGCCCTCCCTACTACATCTAGGCTGAGCAAGGCATACATCCAAGGAAAATAGGATCCCAAAAAGCCAGTACATGCAGTAGAGATAAATCCCAGTGCCATTGTCAGTGGCCACTCAGTCTGCCCCAACTGTCAACCTTATTCAGAGGAACTAATTTGATCCTATGCTTGGTCATTCCCAGTCCAGTTGGAGTTGGTGAGCTCCCATTAGCTCAAGCAAACTGTCTCAGTGGATGAACCCCTCATGGTCTTGACGTCTTTGCTCATATTCTCACTCCTCTCATACTTCAGCTGGACCTTGGGAATTCAGTCCAGTGCTCTGATGTGGGTCTCTGCCTCTGTTTCATCTGTTAGACGAAGGTTCTATGGTGATGATTAAGATAATCATCAGTCTGACAACAGGGCAAAGCCAATTCAGGAACCCTCTCCTCTATTGCCTAGGGTCTTAGCTGGGGTCATCCTTGTGAATTCCTGAGAATTTTTCTAGAGCCAGGTTTCTTGTGAATCTCATAATGGCTCCATTAATCAAGATATCTCTTTCTTTACTCTCATATCTGTTCTTCCCCCATCTCCACTATCCCATTCCCTCAAGTTCTCCTCAGCCCTTCCCTTATTCCCCCTTCCTCCCCTTCTCCCTTTCCTTCTACCCCCTGCTCCCAATTTTGTCAGGTGATCTTGCCTGTTTCTAATTTCCAGGGTCTATATATGTTTTTCTTTGGTTTCACCTTATTACTTAACTTCTCTAGGATCATGAACTATAGGCTCAGTGTCCTTTGTTTATGGATAGACTCCACTAATGAGTGAGTACATACAATATTCATTTTTTTGGACCTGGGTTACCTCACTCAGGATAGTGTTTTCTAATTCCATCCATTTGCATGCAAAATTCAAGTTGTCATTGTTTTATACCACTGAGTAGTACTCTAATGTGTAAATGTGCCACAATTTCTTTATCCACTCTTCAGTTGAGGGGCATCTAGGTTGTTTCCAGGTTCTGGGTATTACAAATAATGCTGCTATGAACATAGTTGAACAAATACTTTTGTAGTATGATTGATCATCTTTTAGGTGTATGTCCAAGAGTGGTATTGCTGGATCCTGAGGTAGGTTGATTCCCAATTTTCTAAGAAACCGCCATACTGATTTCTAAAGTGGTTGTATAAGTTTGCATTCCCACCAGCAATGGATGAATGTTCCACTTACTCCACATCCTCTCCAATATAAGCTGTCCTTAGTGTTTTTGATCTTAGCCATTCTGACAGGTGTAAGATGGTATCTCAGAGTTGTTTTGATTTGCATTTCCCTGAAAGCTAAGGAAGTTGAACATTTCCTTAAGTATCTTTTGGCCATATGAAATTCTAATGTTGAGAATTCTGTGTAGATCAGGGCCCCATTTTTAAATTGGGTTATTTAGAATTTTACTGTATTATTTCTTGATTCTTTATATGTTTCCCATTTAGAAGGATGCCTTTTTGTCTTATTTTGTCTTATAGAAGCTTTTTAGTTTCAGGAGGTTCCATTTATTTATTGTTGCTCTCAGTGTCTGAGCTACTGTGGTTATATTTAGGAAGTGGTCTCCTGTGCCCACGCATTGAACGTTACTTCCTACTTCCTCTTCTATCAGGGTCAGGGTGGTCGGATTTATATTGAGGTCTTTAATCCATTTGGACTTGAGTTTTATGCATGGTGATGGATATGAATCTATTTTCATTCTTCTACATGTTGACATCCAGTTATACCAGCACGATTTGTTGAAGATGCTTTCTTTTTTCAATTGTATAATTTTAGCTTCTTTGTCAAAAATCAGGTGTTCATAGGTGTGTAGATTAATATCCATGTCTTCAATTTGATTCCGTTGGTTAATGTCTCTGTTTTTATGCCAATACCAAGCTGTTTTCATAACTGTAGCTCTGTAATAGAGCTTGATATCAGGGATGGTAATAGCTCCAGAAGTTTCTTTATTGTATAGGATTATTTTGGCTATCCTGTTTTTTTTTTCCATATAAAGTTGATTATTGTTCTTGCAGCTTTTTAAATTGCTCACCTGATTTTCATTTAATTTAAATTGTCCTTTTTTTTTTTTACATTTTCAAATTTTGTGGAGTACAGGTTTTTGTAGTAAGACCTAATGATTCTCTGAATTTCCTCAGTGTTTGTTGTTATGTTCCCGTTTTTATTTCTGGTTTTGTTAATTTGGGTGTTCTCTCTTGGCTTTTTGATTAGTTTGGATAAGGGTTTGACAATCTTGTAGATTTTCTCAAAGAACCAGCTCTTTGTTTCATTAATTCTTTGGATTGTTTTCTGTGTTTCTATTTTGTTTATTTCAACCTTCAATTTGATTATTTCCTGCCTTCTACTCCTCCTGGGTGAGTGTGCTTATTTTTTTCTAGAGCTTTCAGGTGTGCTGTTAAGTCATTAATGTGAGCTTTCTCTGTTTTCTTTTATGTGGGCACTTAGTGCTATGAACTTTCCTTTTAGCACAGCTTTCATAATGTCCCATAGGTTTGAATATGTTGTGCCTTCAATTTAATTGAATTCAAGGAAGACTGTAATTTCTTTCTTTATTTCTTCCCAGTGAACCCGGCAGTTTGCAGCAGAGCCCAAATGGTTGGGCGCCAGATAAAGATGGAAGTCACAAAATAATCCCACATTAGTTCAGAACTATGAATAATAAAAGATTATTTATTTATGGGAAAAACTTACAGATCACTGTCCTAGATAACAGTTCTCTGTGTGAACAGGCACAGAGTCTATCAGCCAGAAGCAGGAGCCAGAAGCCAGAGAGCAGTGCATGCTTTACAACTGCTTTTAGATTATCAGAGACCACTCCCAAATGGGCTAGTATATTAAAGGCTATTGGCTGAAGAAGTGGAATGTGCTCCCACAGCAGGACCATGGGGATTGGGGTAAAAGGGAGGGTGGAAAGGGAAGAGGAGTAGAAAAGGGGAGGGGGAGGAGAACTTGAAGGAACGGGGTAGTCAAGATGGGGAAGGACATAGATGGAGAACAAGGAAAGAGGGAGCCATTATGGGGCTAGCAAGAAACCTGGCACTAGAGAAATCCCCAGGAATCCACAAGGATGACCACAGGCAAGACCCTAAGCAATAGTGGAGAGGGTGCCTGAACTGGGCTTGCCCTTAGTCAGACTGATGAATATCTTTAATGTCACCATAGAACCTTCATTCAGCAACTGATGGAAACAGAGGCAGAGACCTGCATCTGAGCACTGGACTGAGCTCCCAAGATCTAGTTGAAGAGTGGGAGGAGTGAGAATATGAGCAAAGAGGTCAAGACCATGATGGGAGTACCCACGGAAATAGCTTACCTGAGCTATTTGGAGCTCACCAACTCTGGCTGGAGAGGAAGGGAACCAACAACATAGGAACAAACTAGGTGCTCAGAATGTGGGTGACAGTTGTATGGCTGGGGCAGAGTGAGGGGCCACTGGCAGTAGGACCAGGATTTATCTCTACTGCTTGTTCTGGCTTTTTGGAACCAATTCTCTTTGGATGAATACCTTGCTCAGCCTAGATATAGTAGGGAGGGTCTTGGTCCTTCCTCAAAGCAATGTGCCTTACCCTCTCTGGGGAGTGAATGAGGGTGGGAGTGGAGTGGGGGAAGGTGGAGGGAACAGGATGAGGGGAGGGAATGGGAAATGGCATTGGTATGTAAAATGAAAAAGGATAGTTTTCTTTTTTCAAATAAGAAAAGTATACAGTAAATGATGGGATTGACCATTTTTAAATTTAATTCCATTTACTTTTTTTTTAAAAAAAACTAATTTGTCTGATAAGGACTTTAAAAAATGACATAACACCACTTGTGATAGCAAGGTCAAAGGGATGTTGACGGGCAGTCTTTCTGTTTCTCTTTGTGAGGATCCAGCCTTGTGAGGGGTGTGGCTCCCGTTTCTTTTGCCCTGCTGCACTGATACAATTCTGATCCCAAGAGAACAGTTTAAAATAAAATAAGACAGAATACACACATGCGCGTGAACACACACACACACACACACACTCATGAATATGCAAATTCAATAAGAGTATCTATCATGGGCTGACATCCCTGGACTGGCATATATTATAGAAAGGAAGTAGAAACAAAAAGATTCCAGTCTGTTTCATGGTAAAGAAAGTAAATGATGGTCAGGAAAGGAACATTTATAAGGATACAAGTTTTAAAGAAAGAGCTCTGTTAGAGTGGGAGAGTTAATCACAGTGGCTATAGTTATTGTGTAGATTAGTTGTCAGTGCAATTTGGAATGTTTAAGACTTACTTAGTCTAATTACTATCATAATTTTTTAATTTATAATAGAAAAGAGAGTTCCAGATGATAGAAACTTTTTTTCAGGTTGGCTCTTTCTTTTCTGTCTGTTTTCATTACTCAGTTGAAATGAAAATATTGACTAACAGAGTACAAGAATTACAGAATGTGCTACTACACCAGGCTCGAAGTTTGAATTTGGGTAAATTGTAGTTCTGTCATTCCTCCTTCTTATCAATCATATCTAAGAAATCTTTGTCTAACCCAAGCTTTAAACACTTTATCTGTGTCCTAAGTTTCATCATTTTAGCTTTTATTCAGATTCATAATTCATATTTACTTTATTTTTGCATAAAGTGTGAAGTAAAGGCCTGAGTTAATCTCTTTATATTTGGATTCCAGTTTTCCTAGAACCATTTGTGAAAGAAAATGCACTTCATTTTCTGTTACCCCGCCTTGGAACCTTTGTTGAGAATTGTCTTACTTCTTTTTTAAAAAATTTATTTTATCTTTTTAAATTGATTTTATTGAGCTATATATTTTTCTCTACTCCCCTTCCTTCCTATCCCCTCCCCTTCAACCCTCTGTCATGGTCCCCATGCTCCCAATTTACTCAGGAGATCTTGTCTTTTTCTACTTCCCATGTAGATTAGATCTATGTATATCTCTGTTAGGGTCCTCATTGTTGTCTAAGTTCTCTGGGTTTATGAATTATAGGCTGATTTTCTTTGATTTATGTTTAAAAACCACTTATGAGTGAGTACATGTGATGCTTGTCTTTCTGGGTCTGGGTTACCTCATTCAATATGATGTTTTCTAGCTCCATCCATTTTCCTGCAAATTTCAAGACGTCATTATTTTTTCTGCTATGTAGTACTCCATTGTGTAAATGTACCACGTTTTCCTTATCCATTCTTTAGTCAAGGGGCATTTAGGTTGTTTCTAGGTTCTGGATATGACAAACAACGCTGCTATGAACATAGTTGTGCACATGTCCTTGTGGTACAATTGAGCATCCTTTGGGTATATACCCAAAAGTGGTACTGCTCAGTCTTGAGAAAGGTTGTTTTCTAAATTTCTGAGAAATCGCCACACTGACATCCAAAGGGGTTGTACCAGCTTGCACTCCTACCAGCAATGCAGGACTGTTCCCTTTACTTTCACATCCTCTCCAGCATAAGTTGTCATCAGTGTTTTGGATCTTGGTTATTCTTGCAGTTGTAAGATGGAATCTCAGAGTTGTTTTATCTGATATATAAGGATGTTGAACATTTACTTAAATGTCTTTCAGCCATTTTAGAGTCCTCTGTTGAGAGTTCTCTGTTTAGGTCTGTACACCATTTTTATTGGATTATTTGTTCTTTTGATGACAAATTTCTTGAATTCTTTGTACATTTTGGAGATCAACCCTGTGTCTGATGTGGGCTTCGTGTGATGGAGGAAGGTCATTGGCTAATAAAGGAACTACCTTGGCCCATTTTATTGGTTAGAAGATAGGTGGGAGGAGTAAACAGAACAGAACGCTGGGAGGAAGAGGAGTGAGCTCAGACTCCACAGCTCTCCTCTCGGGAGCAGACGCCTCAGAGAGGGATGCCATGCTCCCCGCTCCAAGGATGATACACGCCGTGAAGCTCCGACCTAGGATGGACTTAGGCTAGAATCTTCCCGGTAAGTGCACCTAGTTGTGCTACATATATTAGAAATGGGCTAGTCCAGGTGTGAGAGTTAGCCAAGAAGAGATGTCCCCCCCCCCCCGGCAGATGCACGCGATGAAGCAAGCTGCCAGGTTAGACATGCTGAACCTTTGCCGGTAAGACCCGTGCTCACAGATTATTAGAGATGAGTTGATCGGGATGTGAGAATTAGCCTGTAAGGGCTAGAGCTAAAGGGCCAAGCAGTTATTAAAAGAATACAGTGTCCATGTTGTTATTTAGGGGCATAAGCTAGCCGAGCAGGCAGCTGGGGTGCTGGGAACGCAGCCCCGCCGCTCATATTACTACATTCGTGAAGATCTTTTCCCATTCTGTAGGCTGCCATTTTGTCTTATTGACTGTGTCCTTTGATTTACAGAAGCTTTTCAGTTTCAGGAAGTCCCATTTATTAATTTGTAGGGATAAGTCCCACCCCTTAGGGGGCGTGTTCGCCTCGGGCTAATGTTTACCTATAAATCTGGCGAGCATGCTCGCAGCACTTGCTTCTGCTTTCCTGGTCTCCGCCAGAACGGTTCTGTAAGTCTATTTCCCCATTAAAGCTGTCTGCATTCGTTACAATCTGTCTGCATTTGTTTACACCGTTACATTAATTGTTTCTCTCAGTTTCTGTGCTAATGGGGTTATATTTAGGAAGTGGTCTCCTGTACCAATGCATTCAAGTATACTTCCAACTTTCTCTTCTATGAGGTTCAGTGTGTCTGGCTTTATGTTGAGGTCTTTGATCCATTTGGACTTGAGTTTGGTGCATGGTGATAGATATGGATCTATCTTCATTCTTCTACATGTTGATATCCAGTTATGCCAGCACCATTTGTTAAATATGCTTTCTTTTTTCCATTTTATATATTTTTGCTTCTTTGTCAAAATCAGGTGTTCGGTTCCAAAGTTACAGAGAAATCCTGTCTCAAAACAAAACAAAACAAAACAAAAATCAGGTGTTTGTAGGTGTGTAGATTAATATCCGGGTCCTTGATTCAGTTCCATTGGTTCTCCTGTCTGTTTTATGTCAATACCAGGCTGTTTTCAGTACTGTAGCCTCTGTAGTAGAGTTTGAAGTCAGGGATTGTGATGCTCCAGAAGTTCCTTTATTGTACAGAATTGTTTTGACTATCCTGGATTTTTTTGCTTTACCATATGAAGTTGAGTACCATTATTTCTAGGTCTGTGAAGAATTTTGCTGAGATTTTGATGGGCATTGCCTTGAATCTATAGATTGCTTTTGGTAAGATTGCCATTTTTACTATGTTAATTCTACCTACCCAAGAGCATGGGAGATCTTTCCACTTTCTGGGAATCACCTGACTTCTAAGCATTGCTTTTCAGACTCTCTTCTGTTGACCTGTATGCTTATTCTTATATCAATACTGCATTGGATATACACTTTTAAAGATTTATTGTATTATTAATTATGTGTGTGTTTATTTGTGTAAGTGCAAGTGCCAGCGGAGGCTAGAAGAGGGTATCCAGTTCCTGGGAACTGGAGTTGTAGACAGTTGTGAGCTGCCATGTGGGTGCTGGGAGTCAAACTTAGGACTTGTGAATAGGTGATCACAAGTCTAAATGCTTGCATTAACAGCATTTTCATTTAAAATTAAAAATTTATTTTGTTTAATATGTTCTTTGACCTCTTCCTACATGTATATAAATAATGCATTCTAACCATTCTCAACACACCCTTTCTCATCGCTATCCTACTTCTGCCAACCCCATGTCTTTCCTGCAAATCCCTTTCCCAAATTTATGTCTTTTGTTTTGTCTCGTGTCCTATTGAGCTTAACCAGGGCCATCTGTGTGACCATGACTTTAGAGCTATTCATTGGAGCTCAGTGGGCTCACAATTATCAGTAGTCAATAGTTCATTTCAAAGTAGGGCTCCATGAGTTCTCCTCCGTCAGTGGCTGATTGTTGACAGGGCTATCTTGTGCAGACTCTGTATAGGTTAACTTCAGATGCTGAGTTCATCATAAAGCAATGACTGTGTCATGCCTAGAGATGACCTTTTCCCTATCCTTGGCTCTAAAATTCTTTGATCCTTCTGTAGTGTTTCCTGAGCCTTAGAGGAGGTGGTATAAGCATCCTGTTAAGGGCTAGCCAAGTCATCACTCTTTCTTTCTCTGAACAGCTGTGCATCTCTGTATTAATGGCTATTCACTGTAAAGAGAAGCTTCTCTGGTTAAAGCTGAGAATAATATTTGCCTATGAATACAAGTTTAATTTTAGAACATATTTTGACATCATATATGCTAATTTAACTAAACAACAGTAGTAAGACTCTTTTCTGACACCAGATCTAGATTTCCCTATGTGTTTTCAGTTGGGTTTGAAGTACTGAGCATGGATTCCTTCTTGGGAAGCAAACATTTTAAATATATTTATTCATTCTCCCTCCCACCTTTTTCTGTGTATATCATGCCATATGCGTGGAGGTCAGAGGATAACTTGGGGAAGTAGGGGAGTCATTTTTTTCCTTCTACCATGTAGGTTCCAGGGATCAAACTCAGGTCACCTGGCCTGGTGGCAAGCGCCTTTATCCACTGAATCATCTCACCGTCCCTTAGATTTTTTTTAAATATTTATTTATTTATTATGTATACAATATTCTGTCCGTGTGTATGTCTGCAGGCCAGAAGAGGGCACCAGACCTCATTACAGATGGTTGTGAGCCACCATGTGGTTGCTAGGAATTGAACTCAGGACCTTTGGAAGAGCAGGCAATGCTCTTAACCACTGAGCCATCTTTCCAGCCCCCCCTTAGATTTTTTTAATAAAAATATTTGCATTATTGTTAGTGTGTGTATAATGTGTGTGTGGACTTGTATGCAATGGCTTGTGTATTTGTCCTTCCACCTTTATTCGAGTTCTGGGGTTAAATTCACATTGCCAAGCTTATTTACCCACTGAGCCATATCACCTGCTTATTTTTAGCTTTCAGTCTATGGTTTATGGGATGATCAGGAGCACCCTTTTACTATGATCTGGTGTATTCTTGCTTTGAGGCATTTTAAAATGTTCATTCCTTGAGTTTAGATCCCCAAACCCATCCAGCTACTTATGCTTATCTCCTTGTGTGTTTCTGTTCTTTACCTATCTCAAAGGCTTAAAATGTGAATTTGATTACTGTTCCATAGTGGTAGTAAACTTGACTTTATCCTTTTTATTTCCCCAGGCCTTAATATTTTCATCTGCAAAGTAGAAGAATTGAAATTCATTTTATTACTTTTCCAAACTTAGTCATTAAGATTATCCTTATTGAATAAAGCACATATAAATTGATCTCTTTTAATTGATGGCAAAATTGTGTCCCAGTTGTCGTAAAATTTAATAGGCTTATATATTGGGGATGTGTGTGTATGGACAACCAACAGGGATAGCGGTTGAGATTATTAGGAAGGTGCTCCTGGCAATTCTTTTGTTAAGTACATAGGTATAGCCATCACAGTGTATGACCGAGTCATCAGGGGATATATATAAGGTCACAAATACTTCTGTGACTAGAAAGAAAGTAATGAACAATTTCTATTACTGTGAAATAACCACTTTATAAAACTCTCAAGGAGAAAAAGGGTCCCTCAGGACGAGACTCCTGAAGCTTTTCATATGGCTGACTGCACTTGATTGATGCTTATAAGTCTAGGTCTTCTCAGCTGACTAATTTTAACATTTCCCCTCCTCTGAGTTTGAATGCTTTTCTTTTCTTCATAAACTATTTTTAGTTAGTGGGGATCAGAGCTCTTTTCCATAGCTGAAGTTATTCCAAGTTTCAGTCCCCTAAAGAATTGTCCTTCTGGTCTTGAAACTTTGAGTCATCACATCTGCTGCCTTAGTTCTGCTTCCTAAGTCAGAGCATGTGTTCCTTTTCTTGATAGTTTGGACCTGGTACAAATCTGAAGGAAATTAACAAATAGTGATGTCTACAAATACTGTTTTGCCGAGAATATTCTTTTGGAATAAGCTCTTAATTCTGTAGACCAGGCTGTCTCAGGACTCATTATATAGCCAAGGTTAGTCTCCAGAGTGCTGGGATAATAAACATGAACTACTGCATCCAGTTTGTCTGGAAATGTCTAATTACAATGATGTAAGAGGATAAAAATGTTAAAGGTTAGTGTTCTGGGTGCAGTCCAGAGGATTAGGCTTAATGAATTTGAGAAATAATTTTATAGTTTCAGTTGTGAGCCTAGCTTTAGCAGTTGAGCCATCTGTCCAGCCCAAGAAAATAATTTTAAACTGGGAGGCCTATTAACATTTTATGTGAATTCAAAAGAAGGAGCAGAAGTGTGTTTGAATATCCTGACCATTGGTCAGGGTGGAGTGCATCTACCTGTAAGGGCCATCGTAATGTCAAAAAGACCAAGTAACCACAGACTAGGTCAGGATGTGTAGCCACTTGTTATCAACAACATTGGACAAGCTAAAACTCTCTGACCTTCAGACAAGGTGGAAATAGGCTCACATTTTTAGGCCTCCACAATAAAAACGATAAAAAAGAGAAAGTGGGAAGTACGCTTGAACACATATTCTTAATTTTCCCTTCTTTTGATTGATGGTAGTGGAAATGACTTTTGGAAGGTAAGGAAGAAACTTGTAAGATAACCATAGCTTATATCTTGACAAGGTAGAGGTAATGGCCTAGAAGTTCAATGCTAAACTAAGGGATAAAAAAACAAACTTCCCAGGCCACTCATATGCCTCTCCAAACTTATGGGGAATACATTCTACTGTAACATGGTTAATATTGATTGTATTGATATTTCTTCCTACATGTTTCTAAATAATGTAATCTCTTCTTGACCTTTCAGTATTTGTTATCATCACCTGTCTTTTAGTCTTCAGTACAGGTAAATTCTAATTTATATTAGAATACATATTTAGTATTTATATTATGGCCATTAAACCATATAACAAATTTACCTTTTGTGATTGTACAGGTTTTACTTCATCTTAGGTGAATAATAAAACTGGTTTTTTTCCAATGTACTTTCCCCTAATTCAACCACAGACTCCATCAGTATTCTATAGTTCTCTTATAAATGTCTCAATATCAGGTATTCTATAAATTTTACCTTTTCAGAGATGTAGAAACTTAGGATCTTAAGTGCCTATTATATAATTTTTCATCATGATACATCTCCATATTGTCATCACAGATTCCCTTTTTCTTCTGACCATGTTGGATTTCTTTTATCCTATATTCCTTGTTTTCCCTCTTGTTCTGTGAGAACATATCCTTACGTGGCTTTCCAGGGAAGGATGCACACAGGGAGTTCATGTTTAATTATCCTATTGTTTCAGCTGCTAGTTTAGGTAGTGCATGAGTCACTTGTTTCATCACTCTGACCAAATACCTGACAAACCATGTCAGGGAGGAGAGGTTTGTCTTTCCTCTGGGTCTAAGAGGACACAGTCCATTGTGGCAGTAATGGGGAAGGCATATTGGAGTTCATGGCCACTGAAGCATGTAGTTGATATGCCTCACATTGTTTCCAGACCAGGAAATGGGGTTCAAGGAGTGGGGCCAAGCTATAAAATCTGGAGGTGTGCTCCCAGTGACCAACATCTAGTGTGACATCACCTCCTAGAGTTTCCATGACATTTTAAAACAATGTTACCACCTGGAAGCCAAGAGTTCAAGCATATGAATCTGTGAGGAACGTTTCATTTTCAGACCACAGTATTCCACTTCTGACACCCACAGGTTCATAGTCATCTCATAATATAACTTGCATTCAGTTCAATTTCAAGAGTCTTCATGGCCTTAGCAGTTTCAGGACTATTCCAAGGTTCAAAATTTCTTTCCAGATGCAATGCAGTCTCTTAACTTTGAGCCTCTGTAAAATATAATTTATGTTATCTATATTTTTAATATACAATGACATATAGTAAATATTCCCATTCCAAAAGGGAGGAGTGAGACACATGAAGGAAACATCAGGCCAAAGGAGATCCAACTGTAGTAGTGCAAACACCAAATCCTTAATCTCTTGGTAAGTGGCTCATTATGGTACTACTTGTGCTCCAATGGGTTTGGATAGCCCTACCTCTCTAGTTCTTTTGTCCACAGCACATGTAGTAGTTCTGTTAGACAGGGTTCACTTGGTGTCTTGGAGTTTCTTTTGACCTGTTTTATGATTCTAGCATCTCTCCAGTCCCCCGGACTCTCTATTGCAATGTATGCTTTACTTTCACAGCTGCACACACAGCCATTTTAGGAATGCCACAGTATGGAACCTTGCTGCAAGCCTCCACGGTCCTCTGACTCTTGAAATTTTCATGCTTACACAGTAGCAGCATGTGGATAATGCCTAAGTCTGTAATCCGGGTCCCACAGATCATAGCTACAGTGGTCTCTACGACTCCTCTTGCATGAACTTGGGAAAACCTATCTCTAGATGGCAGTTTTTCTGCGGAGAACCTTGAAGTCTCCATCTGTTTAGGCATTCTCCTTTTCAATGAAAGTTTACACCTGAGTTTGTGGCATGATGTTTTATTCTTTTGGCACAGCAAAACTAAACAGAGGCTGCTTCTTAGTTGTGAGTGCCCAGCCTTAGTTCTGCTTGTTTCTTGCCAGCTTTTCTTAAATTATCCCAACTACCTTTTGCGTCTGGGTTTTTATCTTTCTCTATTTAGCTAAGTTTATGTTTTTTTTCTCACCAAATTGTATATTTTCTATTTCTTTAAGCTCCACTTTCTTTTCTCTCTCACTATAAATCTGGATCCATGTAACATGCATTAAACATGTCACAGCCTGAATGTTAACTGTTTTGAAATTTTCTCCATCAAATAAATTAATCCATTAGAGTTTAATTCAGCCTAACTCCAGTTTCTAGGACATGGGTAGAATGCAACCAGATTTTTTTTTTTACCATAATGTTGTGGGTATCTGCGGGTTGCATTCGCCACCCAGCTCCTGCCACCAGCTAGCTTTACCAGAAATAACAACACACAAACTGTATTCTGTTAAACACTGCTTGGCCCATTAACTCTAGCCCTTACAGGCTAATTCTCATATCCCAATCAACCCATCTCTAATAATCTGTAGCATCAATCTTACCGGGAAAGATTCAACATGTCTGACCTGGCAGCTTGCTTCATGGCATCTGCCCGGGAGAGGGGAGCATGGCCTCTGAGCTCACTTCCTCTTCCTCCCAGCATTCTGTTCTGTTTACTCCTCCCACCTATGTTTTAACCTATGAGGCCAAGCAGTTTCTTTATTACTTAACCAATGATCTTCCTCCATCACCATAAGCTAATGTGAATGGCCTCTAGCTCAGGTCTCACTTCATGAGCCTTGTCTTTACAGTCTGTGTGTCTACTGGCATTTCAGTCTTATAAGTCTCCAGCAAAATGGCTCATTAAACCTTGACTTTACAATCAAAGAGTTCTCTAGTCCACAGTTCTCAACTTTTGCATACTCTTACTGAAAATATTTCTAAAAGCAGTTTAATGGTGGACTTGTTTGTTTTAGAAGGTTTAGGCCATTATGGTGGGAAAGGCATGGTGATGTTTATGGTAACTGAACCTTATCATCACATGGTGATGGACCAGGAAGCAAAGAGAGTTCAGGAAGTGTGGCTAGGCTATAAAATCTCAAGGTCTGCCCTAGTGGCCTACTTTCTGAGGCAAGGCTTCAGTCTCCCCAACTTTATCACCTGTTTGAGACAGAGTGTTCCAACTCAGGAGCCTATGGGAAGATATTCACATTCAAACTTCAAGTAAATAACCATCATCTAAATTTTCTTTGGAGTTCTGATACAATTGCTTCCATGAATTCTAGCTTGTAAAGGTACATAAAATGCTAAAACCCTTTAGATATCTGTTACTGTGTATGTGGCTTTCCCTCTTTCCCATTCCCTGCCAAAAACATGTATACATTTTCTAATTCCATTATTTTTGTGATGATGTGTCTTTCCATACTTTTGTTTCTTCCATTGTCCTGGGTACTCAGTGGGACCTTTTAATTTAGAAGCTCATACTCTTCATTTCTGGAAAATTTTATTAAACCATTTAATAGATTCCTTTTTTAAATGTTTTTTTCCTCTCTGTGGAACTTTTATTTGAATATTACCCTACTTTCTGGGAAATTTCCTGAGATTATCTTTGAAACTTTCTATTGAGCTTTCACATTTTGCTATCCTATTTTAATTTCTGAGTGCTTTTTAATTTTCTGAATATTCCTTTTTTCAATAGCTTCCAATTATCTCATCTTTCTAAACAGTGCTTTTTATTGTAACTTTACTTGATGACTCTACTTAAGATTTCATGTCTCACTCGCTATCCTTTATCTTCTCAGTAGCATATAAGATTTATAAGGATATTTTCCAGCCCTTGCCTCCCCTCTAGTATTTTTGTAGCACCCCCAAAAATGCCTAGTACGTAGTAATTGTTACAATATTTCTGGACTAAGTTAATGACCAATTTTATGATAATAATATATAATTTAAAGTGTTCTCTTAGTACAGGTCTAGTCTCTTTGAAATCACTTTTCCTATTATTATTTATTCTGTATTGTTAATTCCACTGATCAAGAATAAGACCAGCATCACAGTTTAAAGCAAAATTAAAGCAAGCTTTAATCAAATACTGTCCAGGTGGATGGTCCCTGGTCAGATCCATACTCAGGTTCTAGGGAAATTGGCCCAGAATCACAATTTGTAGTGGTTTAAGAAAGAAAATCCATAATTCATTGCATTTCCCATCAAGTCCAATCTGGGACAAACTGGCATTCCTCTATCCTGTGAACCTCTGGGCCAAGTGTCATCAAGTGCATCCAGTACAAATGGATCAAACAAACTTATTTAGGGGAGTGAAAAACACGTGACTTGTTATCTCCTATAAACAGCATTTCAGGAACTGTCTGTCCTTATGCAAGAGGCTTGCAGATCAGAGGCATTTTTGTTTTGTGGAGTTCCACGACATAGTAATTAAAACTTAAAATGTAATTTTTGCTCTCACAGTACCTTATGTTACAATGTTTTCTGCAGATACCTAGTAATGCTTAATCACCTAGTTATATTTAAGAATGAGAGATATGCTGACTTAGAATATATGAATGAATGAATGAATGAATGAGACTTGCCAAATGTGGATATAATGGTAGAGGGATCTGGCAAAGTTGAATTGTTGGTAGTTTTTTTCTGTCAGTATCTTTTGATCTATTTTCTTGGCTGATGAGATTCCTTGGAAAACATTCTTTTAATCTTTGGATATCATTCTCAGGGAATAGAAAGGAAGAGGTCTGAAAGGTTTTAACATCTAGAGCATATACAGAGTTTTCTTATCCAACTGCCCTCTCAAGCTTATGCAGTAACCTATCCGTCATTTTTCGAATTTATCAGTTTCAGATTTAAAAAGCAGTTAGACAACTACCTTCTCCTTTGTATTAATGAGCTAAGAGTGAGATTAGTTGCATGTATTCAAACTGATATCTGTACTAAAAAAGTGTATGTTTGGATCAGACAGCAGAAGCTAGGAATTAATATCACTTCTACCTCAGGTTGGTAATACCCTCAGGTATATGGCAGAAACAAAAGAGAGATGAGGGACCCACTATATAGCTGAACCTCAAGAATTACCACAGGCAAAGTTCTGAAGAATACAAGTTTAGTCTCGAAGGTTAATGGATGCATTAGGAATTGAAACATGGTGAGAACCAGAAGAAGCAACAGCTAGTACTAAATACAAAATTCAGATAACAGAATTGCTAAGTATATTTATTTTAGTGTGTTAAAAGCAACAGTCAGGTGCCATGGCACATTCATGGAGTTCCAGCACTTCGGAGACTGAGGCATGAAAAATGAAAAGTTTGATACTGCCTTGCTACAAAGTGTGTTAAAGGCCATCTTGGACTATATAGAAGGATTGTGTCTCAAAAAAATATCAAAATAAATAAAAAACCAAGAAGATAACTAAATGAAGTACTTTGTGTCTACAATTCAGGGACTAGATTCACAGAGTAATAAGTATAGCTGAAGAGACAATTGCTTAATTGGAAAACAAATCTCAGAAAACTATCCTAACATCGCAGTTAGACAAATCTCTTGAAGAAATAAGAAAAAAAGGAAGACAATAGTCAAACACTGATGATTGTCCAAAGTCAATTCAGGATACCACATAGTTCAGAAGTTTCATAAAAGCTCAGGAATGTAAGGAAAGAACAAGATATAGTGTTATATGTATAGATACAGGGAAGTTTGATATTTTAGAATATCAAAAAGAGAGTTCTTAAAACAATCAGAGAAAAAACTAATAACTAATGAAGAACAATGATTTGACTGACAGCTGACTTTTCAACAATAATAATGAAAGTCAAAAGACAGTTGTAGTGATGAGACAAGCAGGATTGCTTTTCGTCCTGCCTGGCTCCCGCATGGTTAGCTTTACACCCGGAAATAATACACAAACCTGTATCCTTTTAAACACTGCCTGGCCCATTAGTTCTAGCCTCTTATTGGCTAACTCTCACATCTTGATTAACCCATTTCTAATAATCTGTGTAGCACCACGAGGTGGTGGCTTACCAGGAAGGATCTTAACCTGTGTCCATCTTGGAGAAGAGTGCATCTGCCTCACTGCCTTCTTCCACCTAGCATTCTGTTCTGTCTTCCCCACCTACCTATGTTCTGACCTATCAGATCAAGCAGTTTTCTTTATTAATTAACCAATGAAACAACAGATTTACAGATGACCCTCCTCCATCATTTCCCCTTTTTCTGTTTAAACAAAAAGGAAGGCTTTCATTTTAACATAGTAAAATTACATATAACAAAACAGTTTTCAAGCAAGAATTACAATCACAATATTTAGATCTATTTTATCTTTTAGCATAACAAAGGAAGACTATAACTATCTATCTATTCTTCAACTCCATCAAAGACTCCAGAAGGATACACTATTACTTAAACAAACAAGATGTAAGCAACTTCCAAACTCTAGAAATGACAGAGACATATCGCTGCCTGGACAGTCACCCAAAGTTCTTCTGTACCTTTGGGGCATCCGTCTTCAGCCTTCAGGCCCATAGTATCCTACAGACATTTCCATGAAGCAGGAAAATTCAAAGACAGTTCAGTCACTATCTGCTGTGTCCTGAAGAATGTCTCACAGACTCTTTCATGAGTCAGGAACCTCAAAAGACCATCTCACCTTTAGGCAAGTTCAGCAGTCCTCTCTCTGTGGGTTCTTTGTGTCCAGTTTATGCAACAGTCCAGGCAAGAGCAGTTTCTTGCCTAAATGGCTATCAAATTCCATAAGGATCCTCTTCGATGCCCATAGATTGGTGCTGCCAGGAGCAGACATGTCTCATTGCCATGAAAAACCCTAAGTTATTAAAACATTTTAAATGCCATATTCTGTAGTCTTTGAAAGATATGAAGAATGCCTATCTGAAATATATCTATGCACATCTAGAAAATCTAACATGACTACAAGATTGACTATTATTGATGATTATCCATTAATAACCTATATTTCCTAATTATACATTACATTTTTAAATGAAATACACAATCACAATACCTTAATCAAGATCAGAAATACATATACATATAACAAAACCCTTAAACGCCTATCAATAAGGCAAAATTTACATCAATGCAAATTATTCATATCTATATCATATCCCCCTTTAAATGTAAAAAACAGTTAAAAACAATATTTGGGAATATGGACACAGTTATTTCTCTCCAAACTGCTTCATGCTGAATGGGGGCACTGTTATTCAGGACTTTCATGGTGTAACCTGTGTGCTAGATTCATCTCAGTCAGCAGTTGAGTGAAGTAATTTTATGAAGGTGTTCACAGCAACCTTTCAGGAGGGGCATGGTCTATCATACCATATTGGGATAGAAGTGATCCACAGACTCTCACCCTCTGTGAAAACAAAATAAGAAACTCCTTTCCAAAGCATCATATCCTTAGATCTAAATTCTAAAGTCAAGGTATTTTCAAAATCTCTACTTTGGATTAGTTCAGCAGCATTTATAAATAAATATCTTTTAGCAGCTGTTGCTCCTTCCTCAGCATTCAAACAATTCATACAGAGCATAAAAGCATACAGTATCAAGATTCTCTGTGTATTTTCCATCTTTTTGTGGCTTTATTTTAACTTCTATTTCGTTTTTCTTTTTCTTTTTTGAGACAGGTTCTCTGTATATTTTTGTCGTAGAATAATTCTGTAGACCAGGCTGTCCTTGAACTCACAGAGATCTGTCTGTCTCTGCCTCCCAGGCATTGGGATTAAAGGTGTGTGCTACCACACCTTGAAGTCACAGAGGTCAATCTACCTCTGCCCCTTGAAGTTCAATTTACCTCTACCTGCCAAGTGTTGGGATTAAAGGTGTGTACCACCACACCCAACTACTCCTTTTATTCTTATTTTTTTTTACTTTAAGAACTTTACCCTTTAGCCTGCATATATTTTAACACAGTGTAAAACATTTAAAGGTTTTTTTTTTCTTTGAATCTCTCTTTACTGTCTTTTTCTGACCACATGAACCTTTAAATTACTGAGCATTATGGGTAGGATTAAAGCCATGGCTTTGCTTCCTAGATTCAGCCCATTAGTTATCTTTCTGCGATTCCAGCCTTGTGGCTGAGGTACTGGCCAGAGCTATTTTTATTGCCACAACTCTGTGGCATTTCAGGGTCCTTGCCAGCAAGCAAGCTGCAGCATTCTGCTCACAGACCACACTCAGTCAGAATTCCTGCCTGAAAGAGTCAGAGTTTGCCCAGCCAGGATGGGCCAGAAAGCCAGCATTTGAAAATGGAGCTGCTTTTTCCTGCTGTGGCTGAAAACTCAAAAGCATACTTTCAGCTTTTCATCAACACCGTTTAAGTGTTTTGTGGCAGGACCTCTTAAAAGAGATGCAGGGTTTTGCAGTTAAAGCTGAGTCAGGAAGCCTCCCTTAGATGAGCGTGCTTGCTTGCCTCTAGCAAGCAGAGCATACCCGAGAAATTGCTATTACAAAGAAAACATGCTTTATTCTTTCTCAAGCTTTCTCAGGCTTTCTGTGGATTCAGTTATCCACGTCTGGGTGCCATAAAAAGATAAAATAGATATAAATATTGTAACTGTAATCCTTGATTTATATCTGTTTTTTATATGTAATTTTACTATGTTGAAGTGAAAGCCTTTCTTTTTTGTTTAAACAGAAAAAGGGGAAATGATGTAGGTGGGTCTTCTATCTAACTGTTACTTTCATTGGTTAATAAAGAGACTGCCTTGGCCTTTTAATAGGGCAGGAAATTAGGTAGGTGGAGTAGACAGAACAGAATGCTGGGAAGAAGGCAATGAGGCAGATGCCTCAGGAAGTTGCCATGATTCTCCGATCCGAGAAGGATGTAGGCTAGAATCTTTCCCGGTAAGCCACCACTTTGTGGTGCTACACAGATTATTAGAAATGGGTTAGCCAAGAAGAGGCTAGATATAATGGGCCAGGTAGTGTTTAAAAGAATACAGTTTGTGTGTTGTTATTTCGGTTGTAAAGCTAGCCATGTGGGAGCCGGGTGGGACGAAAAGCAGACCTGCCCACAGCTCCTTCTACAGACAGTGAAATTATATCCTCAATATGTTATGGGAAAATAGTAAGTCAATAACCCAATTTTCTTTTAATAGATTTTCAATAATTTGGAAAACTTAGGATTCAGTCAAGATAGAAGGTAACAACATAAAAGAAATCAGAAAGGGTATTAAGAAGTTTTTAAACACTTAATGATAAGCACATACAAAACAGGAAATTTTAGTAAAGAAGTAGTTAAAATAAACTTATAATCCTATCTTACATTATAAAAAGAGAAAAGCTATAAACCAATAGTTGAAGAAACCAATTTAAAGTAGAGCAAAACAAGACCAAAGCATGTAAATGGAAGATTAATGAACTATAAAAGCACACAATATAGAGGATTGCTGTATTAATCAGGATTCTCTACGTAACAAAATTTATAGAATGAATCTATCTCTATATATATAGAAAGGAGATATATCAGAATGTTTTTTTAAATACAACAAAATGTTTAATGAGCATATTCTTAATTAGCAAATATGAAACTGCCACAGAGAGGAGGAGCGGGACAGAGATAATGGGTTGGGGGTCAGGAAAAGGCTAAAGAATCAACTACTTAAGAATCCAGGGTGGAGAACTAGAAGGACCAAAAGCCAGAGGATGGGAGCTATGGTCCTGTAAAGGGAGAGGGCAGGGCACTGAGGGTCAGACAACAAAATTCAAAATAGTTTGGCCATAAAATATAAACACACTATGTTCCTACCATGGGGAAAGGGCCGAGGAAAAGGCTATAAGGGATAAGAAGAGGCTGTTTGGAACGGGGCTGTGGGGGTCCTACCCGCCCTGCTGTGCACACAGTCCCCATCCCAGCCTCTTCCCTCTGTGTCTGTGTGGGTGCCTGTGTCTATGTGGGCCTGTGTGCACTTGCCCAGTCCCCTTCCTGCCCTAGCCCCCCCACCCCCACCCCCCATAATTGCTGCCATTCCAGTTGCTGCCGGCTGTCATTCCTCTGCCCATCATCTTCAGAGGGGAGAAAGAGGGGGGGACAGGTGGGGGTAAAGTCCCCAGCCAGCCCTGCCCCCACTGTCCCCCAGCCACCTCTACCAGAAGTCCCGGCGGTGGTAAGAGTCAGAGTCACAGTATTTTGTGACCACCACTCTGTTGGCGAACTTGTGGCCGGTTGGGCCCTGCATGGCTTTCTGGCAGTCAAACACAGAGGTGAACTCCACAAAGATCTTTCCACAGCCAGGCACCGCGACGCCATCCACGGGCCGGGGAATCTCAATGGACTTGACCAGCCCATACTTGCTGCACTCGTCTAGCACATCCTCTACAATCTCCTCGTACTCCTCATCGTCCAACAGCTCTTCAGGCAGCACCATGTTCATGAGGCACAGGACCTCAGTCGGGTGACCGCCCATCTGCACCTGAGAGCTCATCAGGCCGGGCACTTGAAGGGTTACAGGTGTCTGATTGATGGTACTCAGCATGGCATTCTTGGCTCCCACACTCGCCCTCTGGACAAGCAGCTTCTTGTCCCCTAGCTGCATCCCATGCAGCCCCGCAATGGCCCGATCTGTGAAGTTGATGTCCACGTACTCACAGAAGGCATAGCCCTTGGAGAGCCCTGTGGCACTATCCTTGACCAAGTTGAAGGCCTTCAGAGGCCCAAAGGATGTCAGCAATTCTTTCACCTGGTTATCATTCAGGTAGTTGGGCAAGCCCCCGATGAATAGTTTGTGGGCAGAGTCTGGAACTACAGTGGACTCAACGCCAGGTACATAAACAGAGGGGTTCTCTGACATGCCAGGCAGTGGCTGATAGTCATGAGGCCTTTGAATCTTCAATGACTGGCCCTGGAAGATGATGCCATCAAAGGCCATGGCCTGGGTCGTTTCATCCACTGAGCGCAACTCCAAAAAGGCAAAATTCTTGTCTTGATTGATCTGCACAGCCAAGACTGGGTTGCCAGGGGCCTGAGTCAATCCACCCAAGCGCATCTGGGCGTTGAAGAAGTCCATCATAGCTTCCTCAATGATGCCAAATGGGATGTTGCCCACGTAGAGGCGTCTGGCCTGTCTGGTCATCTGGCTCCCAACAACAGGCATGGGCATTGGGGTCACAGCCAGACTATCAGGAGTCATAGTGGGGAGAAGGGCAGTGGCTGGAATCTGACCCACAACTTGCATGGCCTTGTACTGCATTGGGGTGATGTGCTCAAAGCCAGGTGGTGGCACGTCCCAGTATTTATGCACCTTCTTCTTCTCATGGCGAATCAATCCACAGTGCTCCTCTTTAGCACCTCTGGTCAAAGGTTTGCTTCGCCTTCGTCTGTCTCAGGAGTCACTGCGCTGGTCTTGGTTACGCCAATCTTGGCTCCGGCTTCTGCGCTTCCAGTCCCGGCTTCTAGAGCGGCTGTGGCTATGCTTCCATTGGTGGTTCTTCTTGTCCCGTTCTTGTTTGTTCTCGTCGAGCTGCCGCTCGAACTTGTCAAAGTCGAAATCCGACATGCTTACACAGCTGCGTAGGACCCTGTGCAGCTCTCGCCTCGACTTGCCTCCTGCCTGCTCTGGCTACTTCCACCGTATCAGAATGTTTTATGGGCTAATCTAAAAATGTCTGCCTAAGAGCAGAAAATCCAAGAATCCAGCAGTTTCTAAGTCTATAAGGCTCGATGTCTCAGCTGGTCTTTAGTGAACACTGGAATCCTGAAGAAATAAGCTCTAATATCTGTGAAGGAATGGACTTTCTAGCAAGGTGAGAACAAGCAGGCAAAGAACAAAAGCTTCCTTCTGCCATGTCCTTATATAGGCTTCCAGCAGAAGGTGTGGCCTAGATTAAAAGTGTCTTCCCACCTCAAAAGATCTGGATTAAAGGTGTATCTTTTCCCAGCTCAAATGACCTGGATTAAAGGCATGGTTTCCTACCTTAAAGATTGGATTAGAAGTGGATCTTCCAGCTAGTTGTGGTGGTCAACACCTTCAATCCCAGCATCTGGGAGGCAGAGGCAGGCAACCTAGCCTGACTAGACTAGACTAGTTCAGTCTATAGAGTGCGTTCTCCAGGGCTGTTACACAGAGAAACCCTGTCTCGAAAAACAAAACAAACAACAAAACACAAACTAAACAAAACAAAAATCCTATAATAACAACATCAAAAAGAAGTAGATTTTCTTCTTCAGATTAAGCAAAAATCCCTTACAGTTGTGCCCTCCGTTTTTGGATTTTAGTTGATACTAGATGTAATCAAGTTAACAACCAAGAATAGACATTGAAATTGTAAAGTTAAAAGTTGGTGCTTTGAAAAGGGTGACATAACACATGGCAGATATCAGATGAGATTACTGAAGGAAAACTATGGCAATGACACAAACAATATTAGAAATGGGAAAAGATAGTTACATGTGCAGAGATTAAGATGATCATAGCATGATCAATTATCATGTCAATTAAATTAGAAAATTTAAGCATAATGTACAAACATCCAGGAAAACCAGTTTCCAAAGTGGCTTAAAAATTAGAAAGCCTAAATAGTCCTATAGCAAATAAATGGAACCATAAATTATAAATATAACTATAAATCTTAGGCCAGTTGTCTCTACTAGAAAGTTTTAATTTGATATTTAAGAAACAATTTCTTACTCTATACAGCCTGTTCTAAGCATAATCAATGGTCATATGAGAAAAGAAAATCATGACTGTCATGCATTTGAGACAGGGACTTGCTGTATAACCTAGGTTGGCTTCCAACTTAAGGTACTACTGTGTTAGCCTTCCCAGGGCTGGGATCACAGGTATGAGGCAGCACTGTCTAGCTCCCATTATCACCATCTAATTTCTGCCTTTGGGTTGGAGAGGTAGCTCAGTGGTTAAGAGTAACGGTTGTTATGCCAGAAGACCTGGGTTCAATCCCTAAATCTTAAATGGTGGCTCACAAAAGTCTGTAACTCCAGTTCCAGGGCATTGACACCCTCTTCTGGCTTCCACAGGTACTGTTTTCCTGTAGTTTACAGACATATATGTAGGAAAACAGCGATGCACATAAAATAAAAATAAATAAATATTTAAATTATTAATTCAGATTTATAGTATGTATGTTAGGTAAGTATGCGTGACTAGAAAAAATAATAAAGGTACTGAAAAGAGAAGACTAATCTGTTGATTTTATGATACAGCATATTTGGTTTCCCTTAATCTTAGTATTTCCCAAGGAACATAACTAATCTCTCTCTTAAAAGATTCAGAATGAAGAGTGCACCCAGCCCTGTGCTACTGTCTTGCTGCTTGAAGTTTAGTTGTGAAAAACTGCAATATGGCTTGGTGTGTGTGTGTGTGTGTGTGTGTGTGTGTGTCTGTGTGTGTGTGTATGTATGTGCGTGAGATTGAATGATTGAGACAAGGTCTCTACAACTATCCCAGGCTGGCTTCAGACTGTGGCATACTTCTTGCCTCAACTCCTGTGTGTTGGGATTGTAGGTATGTATCTATGTTCATTTTAGGATTCCATTTTAAATGATCTTAATGTTTTACAACTTAAAATTGTTTCTTCATATTTGGGGCAATTTCCCCCGTGAAACAAATAAATAAAATTTAGTAATTATTTTTAAAATAGCAAAATTGGACCTGGATATGGATTTATATTACTTCTGTAGCAGCTCTCAAGATAGTGAATGGGGTCAGTCATAGGGCCCCCTCCTTTTTTGTTTCCTGTCTCTCAGAGGTCACCATCTTCATTGGTTAATTTTCTTGTGTTTCAAAACTTCCTATATGTTTTGTCCCAGTATCACCGGAGTTGTTTCACATGATTTTCTATGTTTGGTTGCTTCAGCTAGGTGAGGACATGTGGTCTTTATTACTCCGTTTTGACTGGAAGTTGAGTCAGTTTATTTAAGTGGTTTATCATTTCTTGAGCAGTCCTTTATTTGATAACTGCACTGTTTATTCTAGTGCAGTTGTTTGGCTTTTCTGTAGAAAGGTGCACAACTGTTGCTTGTCTATTTGTTTTGTTTTAAAAGTAACTGGCAGCTGGGCAGTGGTGGCACACGCCTTTAATCCCAGCGCGCAGGAGGCAGAGGCAGGCGGATCTCTGTGAGTTCAAGGCCAGCCTGGTCTACAAGAGCTAGTTCCAGGACAGGCTCCAAAGCTATAGAGAAACCTGATCTCAAAAAATAAAAAAAAAAGTAACTGGGTAGTACTTTAAAGACCTAGCCTGTGAGGACCTGTTTATTAGGGGCCCTGAGATTGGGCTATCTTTATGGCTATGAATATTCTCTACTGCACATGCTATTACTGATGCCTTTACAGCCTGTGAGTTATGACCCACTAATGTATTTTACAAATCATAATGAAAAGTGGATACACTTGGTTGTAATATATCCATGAACTAGTCAAGAATAAACATTTCTGTGATATTATTCTGAGTTACATCTGTGGAAATCACCAAGCTCCATCTTTATGCGTGTCTCATGCAGAAAGGCCAAATTAGTATAAAATTACAGGAATATCCATGCTCTTGCTATATACTATTACTTGTTGTTTTAAAAAAGTATAATACTTTCATTAATTCTATGAGAATTTCATTTGGTGTGTTTTAGTCATGATTATTACCACTCCTCCCTGATCTATCACCCACATTCTCACTCCCCCAACTTCATGTACTCCCTTTTAATAACCCGCTGAGTTTAATCTGTGCTTCCAAATACTTCTGGGCAAACGGACATCCACTGGAACATAGTGGACTTACTAACGGCCACATATTAATGAAAACTGACTCTCTGTCCTCCAGAAGCCATCTGCTGTCAGTTAGTCTTCATGTGCTCCTTCTTCCTCCATGTTGGGATGTTGGCTGGCTTGGCCTTGGCCAACTCCTGTGCAGTCAACCATGTCTTCTGTGGATTCACAAGTGCAGCAGCCCTGTCGAGGCTAGAAGATATTGTTTTGTTTCTGCTCTCCTCAACTTCTGGCTCTGTCTTTTCTGTCCTCTCTTCAATGATGGTCCTTGGGCCTTTGGGGGCTACTTGCTTTTAAGGCACAGAATATTATCTAATATTAGCACGGTTGTCAAAGACTTCTGAATAAACTATTTACAGTTACATAGATACAGTGTTTTCAGAATAGTTGGTAAAGAATGTAGTTTAACTTGCCAGTGTATGGTTCTAAATTTATTTCTTGTATGTGATCATGAATTTTATTTAGAATTCCATAGCAGCCATTTATTTGCATTGTTAAGTTAGAATTCAGATGATTTGGCTTTCCAGATATTCTTTGTTTCTTGTAAAATCAAAGAAAACATTAGAATTCAACTTTCTTTCAAAAGATTCTTTAAATGTAGTCAGATTATTTGAGAAACATATTTAGTTATCCTTGATAGTAATGATCAGAGAGAGAAAAAGAGAGATCTTTGAAATAAATAAAGTCAGTCCATCGTTTTTGATTTCTTCTACTGCTGGACACCCCATTTCTTCCCAGGTAGCGGAGCTGCCAATTCCAGGCCCTCTTCCTTTTCTGCAACCTATGCACTAAACTAATGATCAGTAATGACTGAAAGCTAGTGAGAAATATGAGAAGCCAAAGAAGATTCTTTCTGGCCTGGTTTATTTGAAAATGGTTTATTTAAAACTGAGTAATTAACATCAGAATAAGGACTCGACAACATTTTCCATGCTAAATCCAGTCTTTGGTTTTTTTAAAAACTGTTTTCCTTACTATTTTATCCTGTCTTAATTACTACCAGTAATGCAAATACTTGAATTTTGAGTAAAATGAAAAGGGGATTGTAAACAGCATGGACTCTTTTTATTGGAATATATTCATTGCGTGTTAATTTATTTCTTTCAAGTATATCATGTGCTTTGACCATGTTCTCCCTTCCTCCTCTCCTGTTAGTTCTCCATTTCACCCCTTCTGATGGGTCTTCTCTTCCTTTAGTTTGTTTTTCATGTCCATGACTTTATGTATCTATGTACTATCTAGGATCCATAAATGGGGAAAAAAATCACAAAGACAAATGGTATTTGTCTTTCTGAGTCTGACTTATTTCACTTAATTGGATGATTTTTAGTTGCATCCATTTTCCAGCACATAACATACTTTCATTCTACTTTTTTACTAAGAATTGTATATATGCCATAGTTTCTTTATCTATCTCTCTGTTGATGGATACCTCAGTTTATAACATTAATTTTGCTATTGTAGATAGTATATATTTGGAAAAAAATCAAGTCTTCAAAGGGATTTAATAAATGTAAATATGTTAAGTGCCGTCATTGTTGTTAGTTGAATACATCTTTTTTGTCTTTTTAGGGGAAGGTGGTTCTTAACACTGTATTTTTCTTTTTTTCAGCTACTAACTCAGGATTGTTACCCCCACCACCGGCACTTCCTCCAAGACCTTGTCAAACACAAGTAGGTCACATATTTGATTTCTGCAAACTGTTGTCTTACCACTATGCTGCTTTGCAAGGATTAATCACTACATTGTAGTCGTCAGATGATTTCTGGATTAAGAAAATAGAGAGAAGCTGATTTCTCTTAATTCTGGCAGCTTCACAGGTTCCTGTGGAAGTGGAGTTTCTTTAGTATGCTACCAGCCATACTTTCAGTTCTGGTTATTGACAGTTGCATGAAGTTTTTCTACACATAGAGAAGTATAAGAAGTGTGTCTGTAAATTGGAGTTAGCGTAATTAGTCTGTATAGGACTTGCAGCCTGGGCAACCGTATATTCAACAGCAGTTTAGGAGCTATGTTATATCCACATATTCTAAAAGTAACCCTTAGCATGGGGTTAGTGCTGTAGTTTGGGTCTATGGTACTTTCTTAAGGATGTTCTTTCCACTCAGATTTAATAAATTGAAACAGCAGGAGAGGGAGAGTGTGTTTTACCTGTAAATTAATTGTGCCACTTTGCCTGTGCTACCATGGCCTTCAACATCAAGAATTGTAGAAGGAGCTGCAGGCAGGCCTGCTTTTCGTCCCACCCAGCTCCCACATGGCTAGCTTAGCCCCAGAAATGATGACACAGAAACTGTATTCTTTTAAACACTACCTGGCCCATTATATCTAGCCACTTAATGGCTAATTCTCACATCTTGATTAACTCATCTCTCATAATCTGTGTAGCACCATGAAGTGGTGTCTTACTGGGAAAGATTCAGCATGTCTGACCTGGCAGCTGGCTCCATCGTGTCTGACCTCACTGCCTTCTACCTAGCATTCTGTTTTGTCTTCCCCACCTACCTATGTTCTGACCTATCAGATCAAGCAGTTTTCTTTATTAATTAACCAATGAAAGTAACAGATAGACATATGACCTTCCCACATCATTTCCCCTTTTTCTGTTTAAACAAAAAGGAAGGCTTTCATTTTAACATAGTAAAATTACATATAACAAAACAGTTTTCAAGCAAGAATTACAATCACAATATTTAGATCTATTTTATCTTTTAGCATAACAAAGGAAGACTATAACTATCTATCTATTCTTCAACTCCATCAAAGACTCCAGAAGGATACACTATTACTTAAACAAACAAGATGTAAGCAACTTCCAAACTCTAGAAATGACAGAGACATATCGCTGCCTGGACAGTCACCCAAAGTTCTTCTGTACCTTTGGGGCATCCGTCTTCAGCCTTCAGGCCCATAGTATCCTACAGACATTTCCATGAAGCAGGAAAATTCAAAGACAGTTCAGTCACTATCTGCTGTGTCCTGAAGAATGTCTCACAGACTCTTTCATGAGTCAGGAACCTCAAAAGACCATCTCACCTTTAGGCAAGTTCAGCAGTCCTCTCTCTGTGGGTTCTTTGTGTCCAGTTTATGCAACAGTCCAGGCAAGAACAGTTTCTTGCCCAAATGGCTATCGAACTCCATAAGGAGCCTCTTTGAAGCCCATCTTCCTCTTGAAGTAGATTGATGCTGCCAGGAGCAGACGTGTCTCATTGTCATGAAAAACCCTAAATTATTAAAACATTTTAAATGCCATATTCTGTAGTCTTTAAAAGATATGAAGAATGTCTATCTAAAATATATCTATGCACATCTAGAAAATCTAACTAATATGACTACAAGATTGACTATTATTGATGATTATCCATTAACAACCTATATACATTACATTTTTAAATGAACTACACAATCACAACACCTTAGTCAAGGTCAGAAATACATATACAGATAAATTGACCTTAAAATCCATACCAATGCAAATTATTCATATCTATATCATATCCCCCTTTAAATGTAAAAGAACAGTTAAAAACAATATTTGGGAATATGGGCACAGTTATTTCTCTCCAAACTGCTTCATGCTGAATGGGAGCGCTGTTATTCAGGTCTTTCATGGTGTAACCTGTACGCTAGATTCATCTCAGTCAGCAGTTGAGTGAAGTAATTTTTGAGGGTGTTCACAGCAACCTTTCAGGAGGGGTGTGGTCTATCATACCATATTGGAATAGAAGCAATCCAAAGGGTCTCATCCTTTGTGAAAACAAAAGAAGAACTTTTCCAAAGCATCATAACCTTAGATCCAAATTCTAAAGTCAAGGTATTTTCAAAATATCGATCTTGGATTAGTTCAGCAGCATTTATAAACAAATATCTTTTAGCAGCTGTTGCTCCTTCCTCAGCATTCAAACAATTCAAAGAGAGCATAAAAGCATACAGTATCAAGATTCTCTGTGTTTTTTCCAATCTTTGTGCGGCTTTATTTTTACCTCTATTTCATTTATTTTTACTTTGAGACAGGTTCTCTCTATATCTTTGTCCTGGAATAACTCTGTAGACCAGGCTGTCCTTGAACTCACAGAGATCTGTCTGTCTCTGCCTCCCAGGCATTGGGATTAAAGGCGTGTGCTACCACACCTTGAAGTCACAGAGGTCAATCTACCTCTGCCACTTGAAGTCTCAGAGGTCAATTTACCTGTGCCTCCCAAGTGTTGGGATTAAAGGTGTGTACTACCACACCCAACTACTCTCTTTCTTTTTTTTTTGTTTTTTACTTTAAGAACTTTAACTTTTAGCCTACATATATTTTTAACACACTGTTAACCATGTAGACCTTTTCTTCGAATTTGAATCTTTTACTGTATATGTCTCTTTTGTGACCACATAAGTCTTTAATTTACCAAGCAATATCAGTAGGACTAAAGCTGTGGCTTTGGCGGCTGGATCCAGCCCATTCCTTAGCTTTCCATCCTCATGGCAGAGATACCATCTGTAGCCATCTTTATTGCCACAACTCTGTGGCGTTTTAAGGTCCCTGCCAGCAAGTAAGCTGCAGCATTCTGCTCACAGACCACACTCAGTCAGACTGCGTGCCTGAAAGAGTCAGAGTTTGCACTGGCAGTATAGACCAGAATGCCAGCATTTTAAAACAGCATGACTTTTTTTCCTGCTATGGTTGAAAACAAACAAGCATGCAGTCAGCTTTTATCAACACCGTTTAAGTGTTTTGTGGCAGGACCTCTTAAAAGAGATGCAGGGTTTTGCAGCTAAAGCTGAGTCAGGAAGCCTCTCTTAGATGAGAGCTCTTGCTTGCCTCTAGCCAGCAGAGCAGACCCGAAAAATTGCTGCTACCAAGAAAACATGTTTTACTCTTTCTTTCCCAAGCTTTCTCAGGCTTTCTGTGGATTCAGTTATCCATGTCTGGGCGCCATTTGTAGAAGGAGCTGCAGGCAGGCCTGCTTTTCGTCCCACCCAGCTCCCACACGGCTAGCTTAGCCCCAGAAATAATAACATAGAAACTGTATTCTTTTAAACACTGCCTGTCCCATTATATCTAGCCACTTAATGGCTAATTCTCACATCTTGATTAACCCATTTTTAATAATCTGTGTAGCACCATGAAGTGGTGTCTTACCGGGAAAGATTCAGAATGTCTGACCTGGCAGCTGGCTCTGACCTCACTTTCTTCTATGCAGCATTCTGTTCTGTCTACTCCACCCACCTAATTTTCTGATCTATCAGGCCAAGCAGTTTCTTTATTAATAACCAATGAAAGTAACAGATAGACAGATGACCTTCCCACATCAAAGAATTGAAAATGAGAATGGGTAACATATCCATGGAGTAATATACATAGGTGCTGTAGATCACTCATTATTACTACCAAGGAAAATTCTTCTTTAAAGAGCCCTTCTAGCTGTTGGGGGAAAATATTGGGAATTTACTTTACAGAGAGTCACAGTTTTTATTTTGCTGCTCCACATGGATCATAGTATACCTTTCCACATGGCAAGTCTCAGGATCAGTCTTGGAAACCAGTTGTAACAGTTGCTTGTCCTTTCTTCAGACAGTTGCATGTTTCTTTAGCAGCCACTCAATCAAGAGATGCAAATACCATGAGGTATTGGCTTCTTGCTTTAGTCTGAAGGGTTATAGGGAGCCCAGTTCTTCCTGATCCACATATAAACAAAAATATGGATTCTTAAAACTGTAAGAGAAATTTATCTGTTAAGAAGTCCTATTGGGTTCCTGCTGATTGTTTAACGTCAAACCCAAATATTCTACCCCAAATATTTCTACCCCAAATATTTCCTTTGTTATACTTTGTGCTTATTCAAAATTATTAATTGTGTTAATTGATCATCTGCATCAGATTAGACTTTGCACTAATCACCTTAATGCATAATATAATCCCTCCAAACCCTAATGAAATAAATACTAATATTATTCTTTTTTATTGACATGAAAGTTGGAGCATGCCAGGTTTAAGCAAGTTACCAGGGGGCCATAGCTAGTAAATAATAGAGCCTCTCCCAAACTGAAGTCTTTACACCATCACTCTCTCAATCCTGGAGTCTAATTATATCTACATCAAGACAAACAGTAGATCTGTTGTGCTCATTTGTAACTGAGACTTTCTGCACACCATCCTGCAGAAGGCATAAAGAAGTTGAGAATCCCACTTTGCACTGACAGCAAACCTGGATTTGGTCACAATAGCATTAACAGGCTCTTTGGGATGCTTATCTGGAAAGCACTGCTACTACCAACTGTCCTTATCTCAGCTGGTTGCCTGGAGTGTCTTGACTGCTTGGGACTTAATGATGGAGGATTTGACAGGGAGACTGGAGATTCTCAAGTCAACATTAGTGAATTAATCTGCTTTCCTGTCTGAAGTAATAAGGGCGGCAGCGGGGCTGCGTCCCCAACACCCCAGCCGCCTGCCCGGCTAGCTTATGCCCCGAAATAATTACACGGACACTGTATTCTTTTAAACACTGCTTGGCCCATTCTCTTCTAAGCTAATTCTCACATATTAATTTAGCCCATTTCTAATCATCTGTGTGTAGCACCCCAAGGTGCGCTTACCGGGGAGATTCTAGCCTAGTCCATCCTGGGTCAGAGCTTCATCCCGGTAGCGGGGCATGGCCTCTCTCTCAGGCATCTGCTCCCTAGAGGAGAGCTGTCGAGACTGACCTCACTTCCTCTTCCTCCCAGCGTTCTGTTCTGTCTACTCCTCCCACCTATCCTCTAACCAATAAAATGGGCCAGGGCAGTTTCTTTATTAGCCAATGACCTTCCTCCATCATTTCCCCTTTTTCGGTTTAAACAAAAAAAAAAAAAGACTTTAACATAGCAAAATTACATATAACAAAACAGTTATCAAGTAAAAGTTACAATAATCTTTATCATAACTAAGGAAAACTATAACTAACTATTCTTAACTCCATCAAAGATTCCAGAAAGATATAATATTACCTAAGTAAACAAGAACTTAGAAACTTCAAACTCTAGAAATGACAAAGACATCTCGCTGCCTGGACAGTCACCCAAAGTTCTTTTGTACCATTGGGGCATCCATCTTCAGCCTTCAGGCCCATAGTATCCAGCAGACATTTCCATAAAGCAGGAAAATTCAAAGTCAGTTCAGTCACTATCTGTTGTGTCCTGCAGAATGTCTGGCAGACTCTTTCATGAATCAGGAACCCCGAAAGATCATCTCACCTTAGGCAAGTTCAGTAGTCCTCTCTCTGCGGGTTCTCTGTGTCCAGTTTATGCAATAGTCCAGGCAAGAGCAGGTTCTTGCCCAAATGGCTATCAATCTCCATAACGAGCCTCTTCGATGCCCATCTTCCTCTTGAAGTAGATTGGTGCTGCCAGGAGCAGAGTGTCTCATTGTCATGAAAAGTCCTAAGTTATTAAAACATTTAAAATGCCATATTCTATAATCTTTGAAAAATATGAAGAATGCCTATCTAAATATATCTACGCACATCTAGAAAATATAAACTAACATGATTACAAACTTGACTATTATTTATGATTATCCATCAACAACCTATATTTCCTAATTATACATTACATTTTAATAATGAACTATACAATCACAACACCTTAATCAATATCAGAAATACATATACATATAACAAAATTGACCTTAAATCTCTATCAATAAAGCAAAATCTATACTAATGCAAATTATTCATACCTATATCATATCCCCTTTAAATGTAAAAGAACGTTTATAAACCATATTTGGGAACATGGGCGCAGTTTTTTCTCTCCAAACTGCTTCCTGCTGAATGGGGGCGTCGTTAATTAGGTCTTTCACGGTATAACCTGTGTGCTAGTTTCATCTCAGTTGGCAGTTGAGCGAAGCAATTTTCTGAAGATGTTCACTGCAACCCTTCAGGAGGGCGTGGTCCATCATACCAAATCAGAATAGAAGAAATGAACAGCGTCTCATCCTCTGTGAAAACAAAATAAGAAACTCCTTTCCAAAGTATCATATCCTTAGATCCAAATTCAAAATATCTATGTTGGATTAGTTCAGCAGCATTTATAAATAAATATCTTTTAGCAGCTGTTGCTCCTTCCTCAGCATTCAAATAATTCAAAGAGAGCATAATAGCATACAGTATCAAAATTCTCTGTGTATTTTCCATCTTTGTGCAGCTTTGTTATAACCTCTATTTTGTTTATTTTTACTTTTAACTCTTTGCTTTTTGAGACAGGTTCTCTGTATCTTTGACCTGAAGTAACTCTGTAGACCAAGCTGTCTTTGAACTCTCAGAGATCCGCCTGTCTCTGCCTCCCAGGCATTGGGATTAAAGGTGTAAGCTACTACACCTTGAACTCAGAGATCTGTTTGTCTCTGCCTTCTAGGCACTGGGATTAAAGGCGTGTGCTACCACACACAACAACTCTCTTCCTTTTTTTGTTACTTTAAGAACTTTAAATTTTAGTCTGCATATATTTTTAACACACTTCAAACCATTTAGATATTTTCTTTGTCTTTGAATCTCTCTTTACTGTATATCTCTCTTTTTCTGACCACATGAATATTTAATTTACCAAGCAATCTCAGTAGGACTAAAGGCGTGGCTTTGCAGGCTAGATCCAGTCCATTCCTTAGCTTTCCAGCCTCATGGCGGATATACAGGCTGTAGCCATGTTTACTGCAACAACTGTATGGCTGGATTTGTGGTTAAGTATTATTTAAATCTGGATTTGTCCTGGAATATCTTGTTTTCTCTGTCTATGGTGATTGAAAGCTTTACTGGGTATAGTAGTCTGGGATGACATCAATTATTTTAGTGTCTGCAAAATTTGTGTCCAGGACCTTCTGGCCTTCAGAGTCTCTATTGAAAAGTTGGGTGCAATTCTGATAGGTCTGCCTTTATATGTTTCCTGGCCTTTTTCATCTCTTAATACTCTTCCTCTATTCTGTATGTTTGGCGTTTTGCTTATTATGTCGCAAGGGCATTTTCTTTGATTCAGTCTATTTGGCGTTCTGTAAACTTATTGTACCTTTACAGGCAGGCCCTTCTTTAGGTGGGTAAAGTTTTACGGTATGATTTTATTGAATATATTTTCTGTGCCTTTGAGCTTCAGTTTGTAGTGACATTTCACATGTATTTTAATAAATAAGACTTGCATGAGGACCAGAGAAATAAAACAGCCACACTGGTCAACCTTTTATATCAGGAAGCAATAACACACACATTTAATCTCTGGAGACACACGAGCTTGCCATAAAAACCAGGCAGTAGTGGTGCATTACTTTAATCCCAGAGTTGAGAGGATTATAGAACAGGAGGAGACAGCTCTCAGTCACAGTCTCATCTGAGATACCTGGAGGCAGGAACGCCATTCGAGATTGAGGTCGAGGTAAGAACCAGTGGCTGGCTATTTTGCTTTTCTGACCTTCAGGTTGAAACCCAACTTCTCTCTGTGATTTTTTATTAATTATGTTTCAAGATCTATCCTTCTTTTATCCCTATTATTCTTAGGTTTGGTCTTTTCATGGTTTCCCAGGTTTTCTGGATGTTTTGTGGGAAGAATTTGTTGGATTTGATATGTCCTTTGACTACTGAATCTAGCTACTCTATTGTGTCTTCAGGACATGAAATTCTCTCTTCCATCTCTCGATTTCTGTGAGTTATGCTTGCATATGTGGCTTCTGTTCATTTACCCAGATTTTCCATTTCCTTTTTCCCTCAGATTGTGTTTGTTCATTGACTCTATTTCAATTTTCAGGCCTTGTGCTGTTTTTTTCACCAGTATGATTGGTTTTTGTTCTTGACTTTCTTGATGTCCTTAGGGATTTATTGATTTCTTGCAATTTTTTGTTTGTCTTTTTCTCTACTTCTTTAAGGGAATTGTATGTTTCCTCTTTAAGAACCTCTATCATCTTCATAAAATTATGTTAAGGTCATTTTCTTCTGCTTCATTTGTGTTGGGATGTTAAGGTCTTTTGGCTGTAGAACCACTAGTTTCTGGTGGTATCACATTTTTCTTTATGTTGTTGTATGAATGCCTTCAACCCATCTGGGTTTGGGATAATTATAAGTATTAGGTGTTGACTCTTCTTCCAGCTGATACAGGAGAAGTCTGTGCCTTTGGTTGGCCTTTGATGCCACTGGAACTGGTGGTGGAGTGGCCTGACCCCAATCAACTTGCTTGCTGACTGGCTGTTTGGGCTCTTCCTTCAATTGGTGCAAGTAGGGGCTATGCCTCCAGGGGCCTTTGATGCAGATGGGGATGGTGGTAAGGTGGCTTCTTCCTCCAATCACGGCAAGTGGGGGCTTTGCCTCCATGGTGCTTCGATACTCTTCCTCCAGTGAGTGTAGGTGGGAGCTGTTTTGATTCCCTATCTTGGCAGCTTGTGCTATATACCAAGTACCTTCTGGTACTATGGGATCAAGGCTAAGCAAATGAGGCTTTCAGGTTAACAATATCATTAATAATAAAATGATAACAATAGTAATAACAATCATAATAATTACCTGATAATAACCCAAGTACCTTCAACCACTGAGAGGCAACCAAAACAACAATAATAACTTCTGTTTGGCAGTCACTTGGACTACCCTGACCAACAACTTGAAAGGAAGTTTCTTATACTTAGTACTGGGGTTTTTGTTATGTAGTCTAGCATTACTGTGAGTACTTTCGGCCTAAGTGGCATTCATATATATATATATATATATATATATATATATATATATATATATATGCATATATTGTTGTATTTATTATATATAATTTAACTAGATATAAAATATAAAATAATGATCCCCTTAAAATTTGTTAAATAAATTTGGTATTGTTTGTCCCTTTTTCTTCCTTTTATATAGACTTTCCTTCCTCTTCCCCAATTATAGCCAGCCTCCCTAATTTTCCCATTTCCACTTTCTTATTGCCTATATCCTGCTAGTTCCCTCTCAAGCTTCACAACCATTGTCCTTTGTAGATTTCTGAATTTTTGTAGTTACTCTGCATTATATATTTACATCTGAAGATTTGGGTTTAGAAACCACAGATAAGGAAGAACATGTGATTGTCTTTCTGGGTCTGGGTTACCTCACTCTATATGATCCAATCATTTATATGTAGATTTCATTTGTTTCATTAAAGCTATATAGTATTCCATTGTGTATATGTATCATATTTTCATTATCCATTAATCAAAGGATATTTAGGTTGTTTTCATTTCTTAGCTATTTTGACTGGATCAGCCATAAACATGGCTGAACAAGTATATGTGGATTAGGATGTTGAGTTCTTTGGACATAGGCTGAGGAGTGTAATAGCTGGTGGATTTATTTTCATCATATGGTAGATTTCTTTTTATTTTTTGAAAGTTTTCTATACTGATTTCTGTAGTGACTGTACCAGTCTGTAACCCCCCAACATTTAATGAGGGCTCTCTTCTCCCCACACCCCCTTCAGTGTTTACTGTTAATTATTTTGTTAATATTCTCCATTCTGACTGTGGTAGGAAGAAATCACAAAGTTGTTTAAATTCCATTTTGCTAATTTCTAAGGCTGTTGAACATTTTTTGAGATGGTATTTCTTAGCCATTTTCTTATCTTCTCTTGACTGTATTTTCAGTCCTCACAGGCCCATTTTTAATAGAACTATTTGTTTTCTTGACATTTTAGATTTTTAGTGATTATATATCTTGGGATATTAGTCTTTTGTCAAATGTATAGCTAGCAAAGATTCTTTTTTACTTTGTCGGTCCCACTTACCAATTGTTGAATTAATTCCTGGGCAATCAAAGTCATCCTATCCAGTAAGTCATATCCTAACTTTTTTCTTTTAGGGTAGTACTTATGTTTCATCTATCACTTTTAGCATTTCAGGTTTTAAATTGAAGTGTTTTCTCCACTTTGAGTTTATTTTTGTCTGAGGAGATAAATAAATAAATTCATTCTTTTGAATGTGGACATTCAGTTTTCTCAACAGCATATGTCAAAGTTATAGTTTTTCATTAAATAGGAAACATTGCCATGATATGGCAAAGATATGTGAGCTAGATAGCGTGTTACTTTATTGACAGGCATCTTCTAAGAGATCATTTCAATCGAAAGAGATGGTACAAGGAATACAAATTTAGATATGATGAACATATTGGAAATCATTGTGTGACATTTAGGGGGAGACATGAACAAACATCAATTGTCTTAAGACAGACCAAAAAAAAAATTCCACTTAACTCTAACTTCTGGAGGAGGATGTCCTATGGAAATATGAAAAAACCTTTATTCACACTGTCTATGTACTTCTGAAACTATATCTCAAAACTGTCCTACTCTGGTACTGGAAACAACCCAGGGAAACTGTGGCTCTGGAGTTCCCTATACAGTTTGCAGGCAGCTATTTCATGGGAAGGACAGCTTCTCCACTAACCATTTCTCTTTTTACTAGTAGTATTTTATTAATGTTTTTCAATAGATTTTAATTTTGCTGTCTCTTCCAAATGTTTTCTACCTGTTTACTCCCCCAACTCTGCTTTTTTTTATCTCTCTCACTTTCAAAATACCCATAAAATAAAAGCAAAACAAACAAAACATAATAAAAATGACAAAACAAAAATCCCACAAAAATGGCGTCCTTCTTGTTCTGTTTAAGTATTACTGGACATGGCACCTGCCCTGCATTGTAAATAATATAGCCGGTGATACTCCATTGGTGAAAACTGAATTTTCATTTGCCAGCTGTTATCAATCAGAAATAGCTTCTTGGTTAAGGGTGGGACTTGGTGTTTATTTCCTCCTGTCCTGCCACACAGCAATTATTCATTACTTTTATAAGCATTAAATGTTAGATAGTTCTCTTAAGTTTGTGAGTTTACCCAGTCTTTGTCTTCTCTTCTCTTCCTCCAGGATGTAACTTATTTTTTAAAATTATATTTTGTTTTTGAGACCATAATAAAAAGTCACATCATTTTCCCCTTCCTTTTCCTACTTCTAAAATTTACCATATACCACCTTTGCTCTCTTTCAAATCTATGACCTCTTATTTCTATAACTGTTATATACAACAAAAGCTATAGTCCTACTAACAGAACTATAAACCCATACATGAGAAGACCTCTGTTGAGTTGTCAAGATAGAACATAATAATCCAGGAGAAGCAAGAAATATCTCCTTTGTGCAGTCACATTTTCTAATCCCTTTGTCTACTTATGAGTGGGAGTAACTTTGAGTTTGTACATAATTTTCATGTAAGTAAAATGTTGTAGCTATTTTATGTCAATTAAAAGCTAATATTCCTTACTAAGTATGATGTTTTTTAGCTCCATCCATTTGCCTGGAAATTTCAAGATGTCATTATTTTTTCTGCTGTGTAGTCCTCCACTGTGTAAATGTACCACATTTTCCTTATCAATTCTTCAGTTGAGGGGCATTTAGGTTGTTTCCAGACAATTATTATATGTACTCACTCATAAGTGGGTTTTAAACGTACAGCAAAGAACACCAGTCTACAAATCATAATCCCAGAGAACCTAGACAACAATGAGGACCCTAAGAGAGACATACATGGATCTACTTGAGAAGTAGAGAAAGACAAGGTCTCCTGAGTAAATTGGAAGTATGGGAACCTTGGGAGAGAATGATGGGGAGGGGAGAGAAAGGGAGGGAAGCAAAGAAAAATGTATAGCTCAATAAAATCAATAAAAAAGCTAATATTCCAGATATGAAAGTTCTCTCTATGAGGTCACAATGATTTGCTTAACTATAATAATTTCCTGAATTAATATGATTTTCATGATTCAAAAAGTTAGAAAGTAAGTTGTAATATTAACAGTGTCCTATGCTAGTGATCCCAACCTGAGTCAAACTTATTTAAAGTTCCAAGAGGATACTTTTTCTTATTATTTTTTCTGCTTGATTTCCCTAAGTTGAAGTGAAGTGGATGAAGAATTTTAATTTATCATTTTTGCATTCAAATATAAAAAGTCACTGGGTGCTAGTTGAAAATTTATGAAGTGACAGTCTTGTTAATAAAGATAAATGAGAATTCCTGTTTTATTAATATTAATGTCGCACATAATGTAGCTTCGCTGAGTAAATATAGGGTTACATTTTGCAAACTTTGCAGATTAACTATCTACAGCAATAAAAACAGCTTAAGCCCAAGTTGCATTTTCAGGTGCTATCTTAATTGCAGGCAGTCTTTTAAACAGAGAATAACTAATATGCATTTGAAACATTTGGGAGGCATTTAATAACAACCTTTTGGATTTCCAGGATTTGTAGCCACATCTCAATCACCATACTTGTAAGAGTGAGAACTAATGGTGTTTGAGAAGCCTAAATTTCTCTGGTTTATTACAATTTAGTCCTATCACTATGAATTCTAAAACAGAGCCACTTTGGGGGTGGGATACAGTAAAATACATGCTGTCGTCATAAAGAAAGCAAACCCTGTTTTTTTCTGTGGGATATGGGAATTAAATTGATACAGGGAAATGAAAAATAAACAAGTAGAAGGACTCAGACACGTCATTATTTCAATCATTCATTCACTCATTAATTATGTGCAAGCATCTACTATATACCAAACCCTTTGTTAATTTGTATAAATAATAAAGATGAGACAGATGAAGTCCTTTCCCCCACAGATATTCAAAACTATCTCTCAGGTTTAGAAGCTTTAATGGTCCTATAGTATTCTCTTAGTTGTTGGGAGAATATTGTACATTTGTTGTCTATGTATTAACTTAATTGATGATTAAAATATTGAGATGGAGAAGGGAGATTATTGTTGTAGTTGAACAGGAGTGTTAGATAATGCAGTCATTAATTTTTTACAGCTGAATAATATTATATATAATATATTGTTAGTAATAATAATATATAGCTAATCCATCACTTGTTGGGCTTGTTCCATTTCCTATTTATTATGAATAGAGCATCAATGAACATAGATATTAAGTATCTGTGTGGTAAGATGTTGAGTCCTTACGGTGTATGGCCAGTAGTATCATAGATATGTCATGTGGTAGTTCCAATTTTAGTTATCTATTAACTTTCTTACTGAGTTCCAGAGTGCTACATAAACTGGTACAGTCACATTTTGGGGGGGGGGGAGTATTGCATGGGATTTTAATATCCAAAATAATTTAGAAAATAGTGTTTACTGGTTTAAGAGGAATTGATGCTCAAACTGTTATCTGTTTGATCTCTTCCCCATGTCATTTCTCAGTCCTTCATGAACTTCTTTGAATTCTTAAGGATATAGGTAATATACAAATTCAACATGGTTATACTAATATTTTCTTGCTGTCTGATCACTTATCATGGCTTATATTTTATTTTACATTTCAAAACTGTTATTATTTGGCAAAAATGTTAATTTAAGTAGAAATCACTTTACCTTACAAAAACAGAATTAGAAAGAATTAAAAACCTATTCATTTCTAATTGTATTAACTGATATTAGATATGCATAACATAAATAGAATTTTAAAGAAATTGAAAACTTTATTCCATGCTCTATACATGTAACTCCAAAGCTGACTGGAAGAAAACTAGTTTTTGAGGAGCTTCTGTTATTTCTCAGGGTACCAGTTCAACCATTCTAGTCTTTTCATTTTTTCCTCAAAGATCTCAAAACGGACCGTGAAAGTAAAGGTTACTCCTGTATTGCATATAATGAAGATTTCACTCACTAGAGGGGATAAAGACATTAGTATCGCATGCTAGGGAATTGGAGGATCTGGAATCTTAGTGCAAATTTAGTTGTCCTCAGTGCATATTTTCTTTCTCCCATGATGTATTAACTTTTTCAGCAATTTATTGTGTGTAGGTAGAGATATCATCAAAGGTTATCATAAGGTAACTCTGAGAAACATGTTTAAAAATATATTTGTTCACACAGTAGTATGCTTGGGGTTCTCTAATTTTCTGAGTCTAGAGACTTCTCAGAGTATTTCCTTTGCCATCTGTATACCACTATTTTTCATCTTCCTTTGATTTATTTGTAATATATCTTAAATACTCGTTTTTCTCACTCAAGTTCTTTCATGCTTTTCTCTTCTTTCTCCTGTCTCCATATTGTCATTTTCACAGTTGACGTTTCTTAAGGGATCAGAGTCCTCCCACCCTCTAGTCGGATCATTTAGATAAAATAAATGAAAATTCAGTTAAGATAGTAAACTGGAAGGTTATTAAAAGAATATAGAGATTTCACATAAGATGCAAATGCAGGATATAAGTGTCATGGCAGGAAGTGAGGTGGCTTTTTCCAAGTCTCTGGAAATACATAGCTTTTTGTGTCTGGTGCTCTATCACGGCTTCTCTGCACATCTGCTCTAAATCCCTCTTATTTTCTCCTCTTACATCACTGCTTCACTTAGAATTCCTTCACTCAGTTACCCTCAGTAATGCTCAATATGAATTTCTATGTCCTAATTCTAAATGAACCTTCAGACCTAGTACTTGAATATTTGTCCAGATATCTAGCTTCCTATCCTATGAGCATATAATTGGCACATCTATTCATACATGGCTTTGGTTTAGAACACCATCTCTGAGTAAGTAATCTGTGTTGCTCTGTCAGGTCACAGGTTCAAACATGATTCCCAGAAGTTTGAATTGAGATATATACTATAACTCAAAACAATTCAACATTCCATCTCTTACAGTGGACTTTGTTTTGATGTAGAGTCTCCTTTCTTTTACCCAAATAACCCAAATAAGGACCCCTGAACCTATATGAATTTGTCAAAAAAGAAAGAAAATAAGAAGAACAGATTGCTCCACTCAAGACTTGTAAGAAACATGTTTAGCTCAAGCACACTTGGGTGTCATCCCAGACTGTGGCAAAAGCTTGAGAAATGTTCATACAGAAGTAAGTGGAATTTTTTCCTTTAACTATTACCTTTAAATGGAAAAAATATATTTGCGATAAAATAAGCAACATGAAATATCTTTACTATGAGGCACAGCTGTTTTAGATATGGGTCAGAAAGACAGATATTGTCCAAATTGCCTGATATTGTTAACAATTCAAATTGTACAAATCAGACTCTGTGAGCAAGAAGTTCTAAATAATCTATAACCAGAACTGAAGAATCTACTGCTGCTGTAGGTGAAGACATAGCAATACATTACAAAGATTTTTTTAAGTTGCTTTAAATATAGTTCTCAAACGATAGTGTCACTGGAGTAATGCTTAAACCCCAGACTATGGAAGGCATACTCTAAAAGGTTAATGACAACATTAACATCATTGACCATCTGTATTCCCAGTGCATAATACAATGACCACCATACAAAAGTTCTCAATAAATGTTTGAGGGATAGATGGGTAAAGAAACAAGCAGAACACTATTATCTGTGATTTAAATTAAAAGAGACCTCAGACACTTTTTATTCTAATAAAACATATAAGAAACTTATTAGTGTATTCTGTGTCTCTTATATTTACTTGGTTATTATAAGAATGGTTCATGGAGAAAAAATAAGGATTTTGAGTAAAACACAAAATATGAAAAGCACTCCAACAAATCTTTTGAAAAGAGTAGTTACAAATGTTCAATATAGATAAATTTTCCTTTTCTTTAACATACAATAGGATCATTTTAATATGTAGAATATATATAAGAAGCCTGAAGCCATATCAAGGAACTAAATTTTCTCAGCGTTCTGAAAGTGAATACCATGCCAGCTTCTGATTTTTGCCAATTTGAGATTAATCACTATCCTCTTTTCTAATATTATCATTAGATATGCCCATTTTCTCTATATTAATTATGTACAGAAAAGCAGAGAGCTTTTCCAACTCTATAACTTTGCAAATCACCCATTGGCCAAGTGGTACAGGTATCACCTTACGAGACCTGGATAGAGGTGGGCAGTCCTTGGGCTTCCCACAGGTCAGGGAACCCTGATTGCTCTTCGAGCAGATGAGGGGGGGGGACTTGATCGGGGGAGGGGGAGGGAAATGGGAAGCGGTTGTGGGGACGAGGCAGAAATCCTTAATAAATAAATAAATTAAAAAAACATGAACAAATATGTAACAAAAGAAAATGAGAACACAAAAAGTATAAAAATGAACTTAATGATTATATAGTATGAAGATTTAAGATTTATGTGTTGAAGTGACCTATGTTCTATTCAATTTACTAGGCCTTTTGTGCCTTCTCTATCATTGTTTCTCAAATTCCAATGATAGAGCTTACAAATATCTGCCCCTGGGAAAATTACTTAGTGAACAACAGATCGTCTATCTCTTGTACTGAGAAAAATAATCTTTTGAACCTGTGTTCTCTCCCTGAGGTGTGTCAGTAGTGCTATTTCTTTTTACCTGAGGCAGCATTTAATTATTGATTCTCCATGCATATGTCCTGAAAGTGTTTATTAAACTGAGGTTAGGGACATAGTTCTTTCCACCTCAATGCACGAAGTTATAAGACGACCTACTAGGGAGGGGTAATGAAAAAAGTGATTAAGTTTCTGGACTGTTACATAGAAATAGATAAAAATAGTATGGTATGCATGATTTAAAATTGGTGAGGGTAGGCTTTCAGTGTGAAGAAATCGTTTCAAGTTATTAATCATATTTGTGTGACAGTGAAAGTGAAAGGCTTTAATTAAACACAATTAATAATATGCCCTTAGAAAACTCTTTCTAAAATAAATCTGGTATCAAATAATCTATGGGAGGTGTGATGTGATTCTTCTATATTCCTCCATCATAAGAAAGTACTTGTGGACAGAAAAGGTTGCCAGGCACTTGTACAAATTACTAAAGTAGACTGGGGACTCAGTGACCATCTTTTCAACATGGTTCTCATGCAAGTGTGCTTGTAACCAACAGACTAGATGACATGAACTTTTAGAAGGAGAAAGGTTTTTTTTTTATTTTCATTTGATGATTATCAAGTTTGTTTCAACCAAAACAAACAAATAAACAAACAAAGAACAAAAACAGCAACAACAAAACCAAAACCAAACCAAACAAAATGTGCTCAAAAACTGAGAAATAAAATGAATTGTTCCTTCGATTGAAGAAATTTGTATGTCTCTTTCTAAAACATTTCAAACTTTATTCCAAAAAACACTCAGAGATAAAAGCCACTCTTTCTCTCACTGCTTCTGCTTCTAGCACTGCACATTTCAAAAAAGAGAAAATAAAATGGATATTGCACTGTTGCTTCAGTAAAGAGCTATTATTTACTGGTGCTCGTTTTAAAATGTTTTTATTGCTTTTTAAAGTGGTCAAGATGACACTTTTAAAACCCGCAATTCTGTTTGACCTGAATATTGAACCATTCCAGACACTACTTGAAAGGTCTCTGTAGGCCACTGTGGCTCCATGCACAGTAATAATCAATACCACTTAGACAATGTATTGGGTGCATACTAGGTGCCAGGAACTGCTAGGCAATTTATATATGTTATCTCATTTAATTCTCTCAGTAACCTACAAAGTTATTACATATATTGCACTGGTAAATGAGTGCACTGACTAAAAGAAGTATATGAAACTTAGTCCCATAACTAATTTTTCCTAGCACTGAATTATGAATTTGGGCCTGATGGAGGAAGGTCATTGGCTAATAAAGGAACTGCGTTGGCCCATTTTATTGGTTAGAGGATAGGTGGGAGGAGTAAACAGAACAGAACGCTGGGAGGAAGAGGAAGTGAGCTCAGATGCCACAGCTCTCCTCTCTGGAGCAGACGCCTGAGAGAGACGCCATGCCCCAATGGGCTGGTATCTCAGCGGGGATAGGCTGGAGGAGTGGGAGGACCTCCCGTAACATGGGCCTGTCAACTTTCTGCCTCTGCACTATACTTTTCTAATTTTTGAGAAATCTGACTGAGTTCAAATAAGAGTATGAAACTTACATGTCTTTTGAAAGGAATACATTTCCTCTTTTCATCCGATTGATAAATTTTGACATAGTGCAAAGTTTGGGGACTAGAATTGCTTAGACCTAGATTTGGACTTTACCTTTGAAACTTGGGCGCTATGTGAACAAGTCAACTTACCAACCACCCCTGAATTTCAGTTTTGTGTCTAATTTTGTACTTCCCTGACAAATACTTGAGAGGAACAATTTGATTTTTTTTTTTAAAGTATATGGTTCCCAGTTTTAGAGGTTTCAACCTGTGTTTGGTGGCTTCCATTGTTTCTGAGACTGTACTAAAACAGAATATCATAGGAGAAGAGTATGGAGTAGAAATATTAGTTACCTGTGGTGGTTAGGAAACAGAAAGAGGAAAGAACTAATGGCAAAATGCAATTTCCAAGAACATGCTCCCTGTGACCCCTTCATCATAAAGCGATTAACATCTCAAACATAATAATACCAGCTGTGTACCAATTCTTCAACACAGGAGCACTTAATGGTATAATAGTTGCAAAGTCCCTCTTCTATGAAGTACTTTAGAAGTGTTGTGAAGATAAAGGAGATCAGGAGAGTTAAAACATATATCAAGGAACTGGGGAGGTAGTCAGAAGTTAAATGTACTTGTAGATCTTTCAGCAGACATAGGCATGGTTCTCAGTATGCTCACAGTGTTTTGTAACCATTTGTAACTCTAGCTTCAAATAGTCCAACACACTCAAATGGCATCATTTTGTACATCATGCTTATGGTGCACAGACATGCATGTAAACAAAACAGCCATACATAGGAAATTTTAAAAGGTCAAAAAATCAAAATGATAAATAATGTGTAGAAGATATTCAAGAAATATTAGCAGCATTATTAATAGGGTTTTCCAAGTTTATTCACACATACATATATAGATATAAATATGACTCCTGATTACATGTAATCTGATTCACATGGTAATGAATATGGAGACTTCCCAACATAATTCTTTAAAGACTCTGAAAGAACAATACTCCACTTCATATGAAACAACAAAACAAAACAAAACAAAAAAAAAAACAGGACAGCTTAAACAATTTTGTAAAGTAAAGGAATTTCCAGTGGTACCATCATCTCTGATTTCAAGCTCTATTACAGAGCAATAGTAATAAAACCACATGTTATTGGCATAAAAACAGACAGGCGAATCATGGGAATTGCATTGAAGATCTAGATGTAAATTCATATCACCTGATTTTTGACAAAGAAATTAAAATTATGCAATGGAAAAAAGAAGGCATCTTCAACAAATGGTGCTGGCACAACTGGATGTCAGCATGTAGAAGAGTGAAAATACATCGATATCTGTCACCTCACAAAATTCAAATACAAGTGAATTAAAGACCACAACATAAATCTAAATACACTAGACGTGATAGAAGAGAATGTGGTAAATATCTTTGAAAGCATTGGCACAGGAGAAAACTTCCTGAAAAGAACAATAGCATAGGAACTAAGATTAACAACTAAGAAATAGAACCTCAAGAAATTAAAAAGCTCTGTAAGGCAGAGGACACCTTCATTATGATAAAATAGCAGCTTACAATGGGAAAAATATTCATCAATCCCACATGTGACAAAGAACTCATTTCCAAAGTATATAAGAAAGTTAAGAATTTAGAGATCAAAAAAAAAAGAACAAACCAATTAAAAAATGGGGTGCAGAACTAAACAGAGAATTCTCAACATAGGTATGTTAAATGGCTGAGAAACAAAGAAATGTTCAACATCATTAGCCATCAGGGAAATGCAATTCAAAGCAATCCTAAGATTCCATCATACACTTGTCAGAACGGGTAAGACCAAAAACACAAGTAGTTACTCCTTGAGAAGGAGTGGATCTCCTTAGTACAAAGCTAAGTCAATAAAAGCATATGCTTTATATATTTTGATGTCAGTTAAAGTGATGCATATTTAGAAATGGGTAAAGATTATCAGCCCCATGCTTGGTACAATTCATTTGACAATAATTCCCTTGATATGAAATTCCACATATAACAAATGGCCATTATAATGAGAAATTTAACTTCTAAGCTCCTCTTAAATTTGTTTCAATCTTTGTCACACAATGTTTGAAAGCTAGTACTGTAAAATATGCTTCATAGTTTTATTTTAGAAATGGTTATATTCCCAGCAAAATTGCAGGTAAATACACATATCTTTATTTTCTTTAATTTAAGGTTAGCTTTTGATCAGGAATTGTGGTTAGGAGAAATATCAACAACTTGTAATGATTTTAAAAAGATTTTTTTTAACCAGTGTTCATGGAATAGTAGCCACATGCACCTTTTTTCCTCTGATGTTTAGAAAGAATCCTACTTGATATGAATTTGGATAAAGGAATTTGAAGTTAGTAAATGTTAATAAAATTCCCTTTGAGATTGAGTGCTTTTTTTGGTTATTGTTTTGTTGGTTTTTCCTTCCCAATATACATTCTTCTACCTGTTCTTAAAGAGACTGCATTGTTAGTTGAAAATGATTTATTTCTACTAGTGGCAAAAAAATGCATTTCAATCTACCACTATGTCTTGGGTTAATTTGCTAAACTTTCATAAACTTCATTGTGAAAGAACTTAATTTGTTTCCCTTATGAGAACATTTAATCACATTAAGTTATCATAAACCAAAAGCACTTAAATGCATGTGTGCTATGCCAAGAGAATTATGGAGAGGTATTTTTCTGCCACCTGAGTGTTCACACTTAAAGAGTAAATACAACAATATGTGGATTGCTGCAAGTGATAGGATGATTCAAGATCCCAAACTGTGATGATAGAATCTGAGTATCAGACTAAAACAAAAATACCTCTGTCACACTATAAAGGTTTTACACTTGAAAACTTTATAGTGTTTATGAGTTACAGAAGTTGCTTCGTAGAACTTTTGGGGTCGCTTATGTAAATTATCACATCATCAGCAAATAGTGAGAGTTTGACTTTTTTTCCTATTTGTATCTTCTTGATCTCCCTTTGGGGTCTTATTCCTCTAGCTAAGACCTCAAGAAGTATATTGAAAAAAAATATAGAGAGTATGTTTCTTGTATCCCTCCTCTGTCCACTATTTTATCATGAAGGGATTTTGTATTTTGTTAAAAGCTTTTTCGGCATCTAATGAGATGTTTGTGTGGTTTGTATTTTTCAGTTTCTTTATGGTGGATTATGTTGACAGATTTTCATACGGTGAACCATCCTGTATCTCTGGGATGAATCCAACTTGATCATTGTGGATGATGTTTCTGATGTGTTCTTGGATTCAATTTTCCAGTATTTTATTTAGTATTTTTGCATCAATATTCATGAGTGAGATTGGTCTCTAATTCTCTTTCTTAGTAATGTCTTTCTCTGGTTTGAATATCAGTGTAATTGTAGCCAAATAAAAAGAGTTTGGCAATGTCCCTTCTGCTTCTATTGTGTGGAATAATTTGAGGAGTATTGGTATTAGTTCTTCTTTGAAAATCTTGTAGAAATCTAAGCTGAAACCATCTGGTCCTGGGCTTTTTTGGTTGGGAGACTTTAGATGACTGTTTCTATTTCTTCAGCAGTTATAGGTCTATTTAACTTGTTTATCTGGTCTTGATTTAATTTTAGTATGTGATATTTATCCAAAAAGTTGTCCATTTCCTTTAAGTTTTCCAATTGTGTGGAGTATAGGCTTTCAAAATATGACCTGATGATTCTCTGTATTTCTTCCATGTCTGTTATTATGTCCCTCTTTTCATTTCTGATTTTGTTAATTTGGAAATTCTCTCTCTGCCTTTTGGTTAGTTTGGATAAAGGTTTGTCCATTTTGTTGTTTTTCTCAAAGAACCAACTCTTTGTCTCATTGATTCTTTGTATTGCTTTCTTTGCTTCTATTAATAGATTTCAGCTCTCAATTTGATTGTTTCTTGCAATCTAGTTCTCTTGAATTAGTTAATTTTATTGGACCTCTAAATAATCCCAGCTATCATGGCATGTGTGCCCAAATTTGCCCAAAGCAGGAAAATGCTGCATGGAAGCATTATGTTGGCCTACTTAAAGATTTTGGACTTTGATGTGTTCATAGGAACACGGAAAATGCTCAATTGTGTGTACCTATCAGAATAAAAATGATTGTAACACATCCACATATATACAAAAGCTAACTTCAAGACAGATCGAGCTAAATTAGCCTCATGTATTCATCTTCCCTGTGATTATTATTTCGTCATTCATTTAAAAATAAAATAATAGTAAAATACTGCTTTTTCTTGTTTCATAGTAAATTTTCACCATTTGCACTGATTCATTCTCAGCTTCTCATTCACTCCTCCAAATGTAACTAACCAGATACTTTCTACCTGACAGATCTCTGATCTGAAATTTTAATAAGCTTCATGTTTATTGAAGTCCATACAAACAAAAATAGTTGAAAATCTTTAATGAGGATTTTAACCTTTTGAAACCTGGTAGGACCTTTAATTTCAGAACAGAAAAATCACAATTCTCAGACAGACATTTGACCTACAAGGTAGCTACATTAGTATGAAAACAGCAACCTCTTGCTTTCACTAGGTGTCAGGAACCCCTTAATATAAATATACGAGAGTACAACATGCACATGTTTAGACCAGTGTTTCAGTCAAGCTGCCCGGTAGAAAAAGGTGAATGCTTGAAAACATGAGCCATGAGTTGCTAAAACAGAACATGTGAGGAAATGAATCATTTGTGTTAAGCACAGCAATTTAGGATTTAATGGTACCAGAACAAGATAATTGTTTCATTAAATAATGACACTTAAGAGAAATGCCAATATTAGGTTAGCCAAAATGGAGAAAATTAATAAAGTACTTTTCCCCCTCCATGTTTCACTCTAAAAGTTTACTTCCTTCAGATCTCTGCTGAGATGTCATCTCATCAATAAGTTTATACACTGTTTAATATGCTCTAATCCCCAATGATGTTGGCTTTGCCTTATGGCACCGATTATTTCATCACATTATATTTTACTGGTTTGTTTATTTATTGTATGTCTCTCTTTACCCTTATAGGATCAAAGACCCGTGGGAGCATGCTCTTTCCTCTACTTGTTTGTGCATACCTTATTTTCACAACACTGACAGTCACATAATGGATGCTTAATATATGTTTCTTGAATGATGTGATGAATGACCATCAAGAAATTACTGTAAACTTAAACTTGCTAAAAAGTTCAATTTGGAATTATTAATTAAAATCAATTTAAAATAAGTATAATATAAATCAAATATATTCAAAGTAAATTATTTTATACTATTCATGTTCTAATCTTATTTTCTTTATTTGAAAAAATATTCTTATTAGTTCATAAGGCACTGATTTTCAACTTGTGTGTAGCAACCTCTGGTGCGGGATAATTGTCTATATTATATCAATTATGTTTTAAATAAATGTTGATTGGCCAGGCAGGAAGTATAGGCAGGTCAACCAGACAGGAAGTAGAGGTGGAACAAAGATAACAGGAGTATTTTGGGAATCAGGAAGCACCCTCTGCACTCCTGCCCAGAGCACCAAAGAAGCAGGATGTGAGCTGCCACTCTGAGAAAGGTACCCAGCCATGTGGCTAACATAGATAAGAGCAATGGGTTAATATAAGCTACAAGAGCTACTAAGTAGCATAAGCTAATGGGTCAATCAGTTATAACCTAATGTAGACTCTCTGTGTGATTTTCTTTGGGGGCTTGCCAGCTGTGGGGTACCAGGCCAGACACAAACCCTAACAAGCAGGCCCTTCATGTTACAAAACTCCACAGGGACAAATATCCTGCATATCAAACATTTACATTCCTATTCATAACAATAGTGTAATTATAGTTATGAAGTAACAAGGAAATAGTTTTATGGTTGGTGATCAAAATAAAATGAAAAACTGTGTTAAAGGGTTGTAGCATTAGGAAAGTTGAGAATAATTGTCCTAAGAGACTAAGTCTTTATATTAACATTTAATGACATCTGAGATAATTAATTTTAAGTAATAATGCCAAATTTAATTCTCATATCATACATCAAGATAATGAAGTCTGTCATTGATAACACTACAACTTACTAGTATTTTGGTAATTAATTTCAGTTTTTGTTTCTGTTCTGAGAAGTTGTATAATAGTTAGGGGAAAATGGGTGAAAATACATCAGTGCTTCACTCAGTCATCATCAAATATGATTCATCATGTGGTAGACAGAAACTAATACCGAGACCCAAAACTGAGAATCTTCAGGCAATAAGAGATTTTGGACCACTTAGTCCTAAACGGGACGTCTTTATCAAGCCATACATCCTCATGATTCAGGGAATTATGCAAAAGAAGGGGTAGAAAGATTGTAAGAACCACAGGGGATGGATGACACCAAGGAAACATTCTCTTCCAAACCCAACAGAAGTAATGCACATAAAAACCCACAGAGTCTATGACAGCAATTACAGAGCCTGCTCAGGTTCCATCCACATGGGGTTCCTGCACTGAGATCGGAAAATGGATATGAGCTCCCATCCCTAATTAAGAAGCTAACTCCAATTGACATCCACAGACAAAAAAATAATAATTTTCCCCAATGGAGTCTAATTGAGTATATTAACCCTACTTAAGGATAGGTCCCATGCCCAGCATTTTATAATCATGATTTGTTTGGTTTTTGTCTGGGAGAAAGAAAGGATTGATGGGGAGCTGATGAGGAGGGGTAGAGAGGGTCTGAAAAGAGATAGGGGAAGGGAAATGCAATTTTTTTCAATAAAAACTAAAATAAAATAATGATAAAATTGGACAAGTGAAGTTAGGGCATGGATATGCAGATATTTTTAAATATCCAAACTGCCTTTGGAAGTACATTTTAAAATTTTTATTTGAGTTATGATAGAATGTTATCAGAGATGAATTTCCTAAAGATAATCTCAGGGTAACATTTTCTTCCCTCTTCATTCCCAGGGTTAGTGTTATATATCAGAAATTCTTACAAAGGAAAACATTTAATTGAGGTGCAGCTTACAATTTCAGAGGTTCAGTCCATTATCATCATGATTGGGCATGGTGGTGTGCATGCAGACATGGTACTGGAGAGGTAGCTGAAAGTCCTACATCTTGCAGACAACAGGAAGTAATCTGTCTTTCTGGGCATGACTTGAGCATATAGAAGACCTTAAAACCGGCCTCCACAGTGACACACTTCCTCCAACAAGACTATACCTACGGTTGCCATGATGGGTCTGGAGAGATGACTCAGTGGTTAAGAGCACCGCCTGCTCTTCCAAAGGTCCTGAGTTCAATTCCCAGCAACCACATGGTGGCTCACAACCATCTGTATTGAGATCTGGTGCCCTCTTCCAGCCTGCCGGCAGAACACTGAGAATACTGTATACATAATAAATAAATAAATCTTAAAAAAAGAAAAAAAAGAAATTCTTTGACAAATGCAATATATAATTTAAATACAAGAAGTCATATTATGCTAATAAATAGTTTTGCTTGTCTAATGATTTTGCTTTTAGAGCTAGAGGCTTTGCCTGAAAACATGCAGTATTGTCAAATAACCCTAAAGATGTAAAAATTAGTGAATGGTATATGTTAGTTTCAGAAGAAATTCTGTAGCAACGTAGGGGCTATATATTGGACATGCTTTCTAAGGATGTGGTCATCAATGTCAGCTGTTTTTGAGAGAATTAAAGAAATATGATGGTTAAAAAGACATTGGCCCTTTATATATTTTTCTTAGGGTTCACCTTGTTACTTAGCTTCTCTAGGATCATGAACTATAGGCTCAATATCCTTTGTTTATAGCTAGTATTCACTTATGAGTGAGTACATACCATATTCATCTTTTCGATTGGGGTTACCTCACTCAGGATAGTATTTTCTAGTTCCTTCCATTTGCATGCAAATTTCAAGATGTCATTGTTTTTTTTTTCTTCTGCTGAATAGCACTCTAATGTGTAAATGTGTCACATTTTCTTTATCTATTCTTCGGTTGAGGGGCATTTAGGTTCTTTCCAGGTTCTAGCTATGCAAATAATGTTGCTATAACCATAGTTGAACAAATCCATTTGTAGTATCATTGAGCATCTTTTGGGTATATGCCCAAGAATGGTATTGCTGGATCCTGAGGTAGGTTGATTCCCAATTTTCTGAGAAACCACCATACTGATTTCCAAAGTGGTTGTACAAATTTGTATTCCCAACAGCCATGGATGAGTGTTCCTCTTACTCCACATTCTCTTCAGCATAAGCTATCATTGCTGTTTTTGATCTTAGCCATTCTGACAGGCATAAGATGGTATCGCAGAGTTGTTTTGATTTGAATTTCCCTGAGAGCTAAGGATGATGAGTATTTCCTTAAGTGTCTTTTGGCCATTTGAGACTCTTCTGTTGAGAATTTTCTGTGTAGTTCTGTATCCCATTTTTAAATTGGATTATTTAGAAATTTGACATCTAATTTCTTGAGTTCTTTATGTATTTTGGAGATCAGTCCTTTGTCTGATGTGGGGTTGGTGAAGATATTTTCCCTTTTTGTAGGCTGTTGTTTTGTCTTATTTACTGTGTCCTTGGCTTTAGGAAGCTTCTCAGTTTCAGGAGGTCTCATTTATTTATTGTTGCTCTCAGTGTCTATGCTACTGGGGTTATATTTAGGAAGTAGTCTCCTGTGAGACAAGATTTTCTGACAAAATTGAGAGCATGGGGGTGGGAGAAGGAGGAAGGGTAGATAAAGAAAAGGGGCAGGTATAGACAGAGATTAAAGCTCTCTGTCATTTCTTCTTGTTTATCTACTAATCCAATAAGATCAAGGACCCACCATTATAACCTCACTTAATCCTCTCTAATTTTTTAGAGGCCCCATCCTCAAAAAGTTCTCTGTGGCATTTATGACTTGAACATATGAATTTGAGGGATCATAAACTTTCAATCAATAATAAATGCCAAGAGTATCACCATGACAATGATTATAGTAGTTGCTTTCCATTGAACAGGTATATATATATATATATATATATATATATATATATACACATACATATACATACATATATGGTAGATATAGTGACACATACCTCAAATGAATATTTTTGTCATATTATACAAGTCAAATGTTCCATGAAATCATCATATTCCCATAAGTGTCACTAACAGAAGTCCTTTTCAATATACTTATTTAAGATTAAACTCCTTTCTATCTTGTGACCCTAACATCCTATGTATCTTTATATACGTCATTTAACCAGTGACTAGGTAATCAAAGTGAGGATTGCACATGGGAACATTTTATATTCTATCACTAAAAGTGACACTTGATGAATTTTTATTATTGATAATATAATGTCATGACTATTATTACTGAGAAACACAGCCACTGTGTACATTGAACAAGAGATATATGAATAGGGAGAAACAATTACTAATGAGAATTAGCAGTTTTCCAGCACATGATTTCAATCATCACAGGAACCAAATGAGGGAGCTGTGATCATTATCCATATTCATCCAGTGGAAACAGGCTTTTACTACGTTCAACAGGCTTTTACTACTAAGTTGGAATTGAACTCAACATAGCATAAGGGCTGTAAATAACTCTACAGTTCTTTGTGAGTCATGGTACTATTTCACTATTTATGAAAGTTTTGAAATGCCTTAACAATGTGAATTTTTCTAAGTAATCGATGAAAGATTTTATTTGCTTGGTTTTGATGCTAAAGAGAGAAGGGAAAGAATGGAGGCATAGGTGAGCTAAAGAATGAAAACTAAGAGTGGTGAGTATTTTATGAAGGCTTTGATAGTGTTTATAACACTATGTGCTTTATTACATATACCTTTTTTAATTTTTTTAATTTTTTTTTTGAGGCAGCATTTCTCAGTAGCTTTGGAGCCTGTCCTGGAACTAGTTCCTGTAGACTAGGCTGGCCTTGAACTCACAGAGATCCGCCTGCCTCTGTCTCTCGAGTTCTGGGAATAACGGCACACACCACCACCACCCGACTTTGCATATACTTTTTAATACAGTTTGTTCACCATTAGACCCTTTCCTTCATTGGCAAGAATTATACAGTGCCTTTAAATGAGTTTAGGGCAGAGTTATTTTACCAATGATAGGTCTCTTAATATAAAAACCTCTTCACAAAAGTGGGTTGTAAATCTTTTGAGAAAGCATATAGAGCCATTTTAGAATTCAAATAAGTCTGTCCATTGGAAACATGTTGGAAGGACGGGGACTATGGCAGTGATTCCCACTGAGCTCGTATGTTTTTGATGTGATCCAACACAGGAAAGATGGCTGAAATACCTTCTCACCTGGATAACTAGTTACAGTGTAGAATATAAATTTTACAGCCTGATACTTATTTGTTGCATTGTAGGTCACCTTAATGACAGCTGAACCAGATTGCTTTCCCAGTGTACCCCATTAAATAGAGTGTAAAAGAAGTGAAATGTTTTCTCCCGATACTAAGCAGAGCAGCATTCTGAGATGGTAGCAGCACACTGCATCTTGAAACTGAGGTGAAGGGATAGGGAAGAACAGTTAAATAGTTTGGTCCTTGTTAGAAGTCAAGTCAGGATTACGACTTTTTCTTAAATATTGGGCTACACAAGAGTTTCAGATCAATGGTATTATATTAGGCTTTATTGATAATAACGATAATTATATAATAGGTAAATGAAACTAATATACATATAAAACCTGCCTTACCAAACCAAAACATCCTATAAACTGAGAAAGCACTGAAATCAGACTTGTAGAATTGAATTAGAGATGTGTGGATATTAAAATACCCCCATCCAATCCATTTCCACATGTACCATCTGTTGTTTCCAGATGTACTGCTTCCTAGAGGCAGTATTCATGACAGTGGTATTATAACACCAACAAAATGGCATTCCTAGTTCAGGGACTTAATTTCCAGAAATACAAGTTTTCATTGGCCACACTTAGGGGAATTAGACTGTTCTGTGGCTAGGGACATCCCATTGAAGCCTTGGTAATGGAAACAGACCAATACAACACTTAAAAGGTTTCAGGGAGCCTTCAAATTGGGAGCAGTACAAAGTTTCTCTGATGTTTCTGTATCTTAAGATAAGTTGAGCAGCACTATTAATGTATTTCCCTTGTTTGTTAGATATGCCCAGTTTATTGTAGATAAGGTGTTAGAGGTACCTGTTCTATGTAACTTATAATAAAGGAAGTTAGAAAATGCTCCAAAGACTCTTGAGTATTTGCTTAAAGCCACATATATAGTCCAGCACCTTAATCTGGTGCTATCTGTAAAGCAATGGGCTGTCACCTCCCTCAAGACCACTGCTTGCCTCATTAATACCACTGGAACAAATTATCACTTCACAGCCCAGAAATCTTCTATAGCAGTTGTGGTGATTGATGTAACAAGGCTAAAAAATAATGATGAAATGCATGTTCCAGAAGACAGATTCAAATGGCAGGAGCTTCAAAGGCAATTAAATGTGACACAGAAGGAGTCTTCCTGGAATAAAGTATTTTCAAATAAATGGTAAGATGAGTGTGATAACCTCCTAGACTCACATTACACATAAATTAGTTTTCTATGAATAATTATTTCTGAAGGCTTAGTATGTATTGAAGTCAAAGCTTAGAAACAGCCACTTTGATCCATATACATACACTATTTTTAAGTTAGGGCAGGGAGCAAAGCTGTGGCACTAAGAAACTTGGCTGGGCTTGAATTTATTTATTTGTAGCCAGACTATTTGAAAGATATCTTTTGATATGCTTTAATGTGTCTTGTTTGTTGGAAAGTAAAGATTCATAACTGTGGATGTCAAGTTTACCTTCCTTCCTCCAAAGAGAGTCAAGCAATTCTTAGGCTGTATTCATTCCTTACTGCTAAGTTTCTATGTTGTGGGAGGGACCTGCTTAATGAAGACAGTGCTTCTGCACATAAGACAGGCACATCAAGGTTAATGCAATCATGAAATTTAAGACGTGAAAGTAACTGGAACAACTTGGCAAGGTTAAAATTCCTTGGCACACACAGGCAAAGGCAAGAGAGCAACTATACAGCTATATGCATCCAGTGAAGTTAAAAAAAAATAAATAAAGCCTGGACAATACCTGTAGAAAAGGTGAAGCTCATACTGTCATATTGAACTCTAAGTATTATTTCCTTCATGTCTTGAAACTGGAACACATGGCAGGTGAGAAGACAATTGGCTCAATGCAAGAAAGTTGTAGCAAGACCAGAGTTATTTTAACAAATACTAAAGAATATTCATTACTTGTAAGTTAAACAGAGTCTTCTCTGAACTTTTATGATTATTCTCTTTAGCAGTATATTGTTAACCAAATCTCATAAGTTCATGTGTTGTTTTTGACAGAATCAAAGAAACAATTATTTAATGTAGAAATAAATTATTCTAATCATTAGTCTCTTAATAATAGTTAATGAAACTCAACAACCATTACACTTGGGTATTTAACATCTATATTTTACAATATCTTGGCCAGTCTTTTCCATAAAGTATCAAATTATCCGAATCTGTTTCTAACTTTACAGACCTTCATTAGCATACTTGTTTCCACGGAGGCAGTTGAAGCATCCTTTTGAAATAAAAATTAACGACTATTTGACTAGTTTTTAAAACAAGCAAGAAACACTTGACTAACTTTTAGGATGCAGATAGAAATATTGACTAAATGACAAAATAAAATGAGACATGTCTATTTGAATATTCTGCAATTCACTAGGTCAGTCAATGAATCAAGTGACTTGTCTTTAAATATTTGTTTTAGTCAATCTCTTAAAAATTGAGTTCCATTCTAAGAATTTCTGCAATTTCCTTACCTGTCTTCTTAATTGGTTGAAAATACTGAAAATGTAATGTACATCTTACACATATGGCTAGTATGACAGCTGCTTAAAATAGAAAAGCAATGGAATGACTGTATTTTATGACACATTTATACTTTGGCAGTGAAGCCCCTATCTAATCTCATTCTCTCAACATAGCACCCCAGTGATTTGTGTAATTATTATTTTATTCACTTTTTTAAACAATGGAAAAGACAAAACTATGAATCAACGACCCAGCATTCATTTTTATTGTTAGCATTATTCAACCACAGGCATACACATTGTCATTTTTAAAGAAAACTCTGATTTTTTGGTCCAGTCCAAACACTGTCTGACTAAAGACTTGACTCCTGTACCTACCAGCAAATAATAAAGTATAATAAATTGTATTTTTTAATTATAGCATTAAGTAACATTGATAATTATTGACATATATGGGGCCATTAAAACATCTAAAAATCTTTTTAACTGAATACTTAGAATAATCTAATTCTAAGTTAATTGTGTGATATTTTAAAAGGGGATAGACACTTGCATGTACTGAGTGCCTCCTTGGAACAAACACAAGCACAAACATAAACTTATTTAATAGCAGCTTCACAAGAAAATTTGCCATGTTTTATTTTTGTCTCCAATTTTATTTATTTATTTATTTATTTATTTATTTACTTACTTACTTACTTATTTATTTATTAAAGATTTCTGCCTCCTCCCCGCCACCGCCTCCCATTTCCCTCCCCCTCCCCCGATCAAGTACCCCTCCCTGGTCAGCCCAAAGAGCAATCAGGGTTCCCTGCAGTGTGGGAAGTTCAAGGACCACCCACCTCCGTCCAGGTCTAGTAAGGTGAGCATCCAAACTGCCTAGGCTCCCACAAAGCCAGGACATGCAGTAGGATCAAAAACCCATCCAATTTTATGTTGAAAAGATACTCAATCTTAGCGGTATTAAGTATCTCTTCCACTATCACACCAGCTTTACAGGATCAGAACCAATATTCAAATGTGAATCTGCATAGTTCTAACTACCATATTATGTACCTTTTTAATAAATGTGGAAATATATTTAAGAATAATTGTTAATTCAAAATATGTGGGAATAACTCATCAGGGTAAATGCAAGCATTTGCTTTCTTAAATTGCATCCAAAACGTTTGAATACATTAAAAGCATAATGATATGAAAATTTAGAGAGTTATATTTATTGCACTGATTTTGTTTGACAAGTTTTCATAGTGATTTTGTCTAGGAATACTTTACACATTATTTAATAGAAATGTGAGGTAAAGCAAAGTTGTTTGAACCTACACATTAAAAAAGCTATGGCTTTTAAAGCTGTGGTTTCTGCCAGTCAGTGGTGGACCAGGCGTTTAATCCTAGCAATCGGGAGGCAGAGGCAGGTGGATCTCTGTGAGTTTGAGGGCATCCTGGTTTAAAGAACAAGTTCCAGGACAGGCTCCAAACAGCACAGAGAAACACTACCTTGAAAAAAAAGCTGTAGTTTCTTCTTTTAAAACCTCATATATAAAACAAGACACTGCCAAAACAGAAAAATGATGTGACTTTATAAGTAAACCCTCTGTTACTAGCTATAAGGGCTATTAAAGACATAGTGGTATCGATTACTCTGTAAAAGAGGGCTTACATTATGTATCAAAAATTGTGATATGTACTATTGATTTTAAGTTAAAATATAATTGACTCTATCACTGTGATTCAATATTGGCCTATTTCTACTGCAGTAAAAGCCCAATAACTGTGAAAAGCAACTGTGGAATTCTATTCTATATGTGTAGAAATACTGCAGCATAATTACATTCCTGTTATTTTTACACTGAACATTTAAAATATTTTAAGATTTTCATCTTCAACACAATTTTCTCTGCAGAATCTAGAAAAGATAACCCTAGAAATTACTAATTTACAATAAACTGTAATTATCCGAGAATGTCAAGCCAGATATATAAGTTCCTATTTTGCCACCAACAGTTTATTGATATCTAGTTATCATAATCCTTTACTTATATATAACCTGATTGCACTGAACTCTTTATGGGTCCATTCTTTTACAATCGATGACATTAGATATGATTTCCCAGAGCTTCTAGGATTATTAAATAAAGTATATAAAATGATAATATTAATAGCAGTATTGTCATTATATATAAAGTATAGAAATAGTCATAATTATAATAGTAATATATTATATTTTACTAGTCAATATATATTTTACTAGTCAATAGTATCAGACTGCTCTTGAAATAGACCATTGTAAATGCAAATCAACTTTTTGTTTATTTATTTATTGAAACATTCATGAATATATTCAATGTATCCCTCACTCTGCTCATTCCCCCCTTACTCATCTCCCTTCCAACTTCATGTCATTTAGAAAACTGTTTTATTATCTCATAATCTACCTCTGATGTTTCTGTGGAATGGCCTTTCTGTATGCTGTGAATGTGTGTTATTCTCATTGGGTGATAAAACTGCTTTAGCCTATGGCAAGGCAGGGGAGAGCCAGATAGGAAATCAAAACTGATACAGGAGAATAGTCTGGGAGACACCAGCCAACCACCCAGGAAGGAAGACATATGAAAAATGAGGTAACATGCCAAGAACCATATGACAAAGCATAGATTTTAAAAAATGGTTTAATTTAAATGTAAGAACTAGTTAATAATAAGCCTGAACCATTGATCAAACATTTGTAAGTAATATTAAGCCTCTGAGTAGTTATTTGTAATCTGGTGGGTTGGAGACAAACCACCAATTACAGATGTTGATTTTTAAAATGAGTGAAATATAATTTTCTGGCTTTGTTGAATAGTTTTTCACATCTGCTTCAAAACTAAAACTATAAATAATATAATTACTTCTCAGAAATTTTATTTTAAATTTCACTTGGGTCTATATCAGTTCTGTTTGACAGCAATAACATTAAATAGCCCTATGCACTATGCTAGATTATAAAGACTATTAATTACAATTAAAGTATATCAAGCATTCATTTCCCTTTTAATTATCTTCATTTTTCCAAGATATTTGTAGCTTATAAAATAGAATAACCTGATTAAATTTATTCATTCAAATCACAAGGAATTCTAGATTATTTCCTTTTCAATTCTGGGAGAACTTAAGCCATCTGTTGCCTTGAAGCAGAGAGATTTAGTAATCAGGCACAGCAGTAAGGAGATATTTGTCTAGGGATTCTATTAATTAACAAACTTGGAAAGCATTCTGCATTTCTTACCTTAAAGTCAAACACCCCTCACAAGTACATTGGACAATTAGATTAGAAAACCTGGCTTTGGTCAGATGCTCCTTATTCTCTGCAGGAAAATTACTGAATGGAAAGGGCTAAATCCATAATCATACCATAAAACAGTGGTAAAAGATGAGAACTGTGAGGTTACAAACATGTGTGTATTTAGAAATCACCAGTCATTCTAAATGATTATGTTTCTCCATAATCTTTTTCACTTAGAAAGAAGTATTGTAGTTAGTTTTTGTACTTAACACCGAAAATTTAAATTGGAAAATCTTTACATAAAATTTTGAGGAGACTGAACATTAAAGAATAATTCTTTTAACTAAATATTAAAAAAATCCTTTAAAATCAATTTTATTTTGATATAATTTCCTGTGGAACAGATACACTCATTTTTATGTGCATATACTAATGTGACTTGACAATTACATTTGCCTATAGAAACATTGCTATGACTTATGACATAGAAGGCTTCATCACTACTTCAGATGTTTCTATGTTTTTTTACTCAACTGTCACCATTCCCTGCCTGAAGGATCTGCTTTTTGGCACCCCAAATAACACATTTGTCTTTTCTGACATTTCATTACAGTGGAGAAATACATTAATTCTTTTATTTATGACTTATTTCGCTAAGAACATAAAATTGTGCTTGTTTTAGTTTTTATGTTATTTTAATTGTTGATAATGTCAATCTTTTCTTTGTTTTATTTTTGCTTATTTTTTCAGGACCGTGTTTCAGTATGTACCTCTTGTTATCCTGGAACTCACTCTGTAGCCCATGCTGACCTTAAACTCATAGGTATATGCCTGTCTCTGCCTCCCAAATGCTAGGAATAAAGCTGTATGCCAGGGTCTATCCTCGACAGTGTTTGCATGTTCCAGGGTAGAGGCATGTGGATGAGAAGTTTTAGGCAGAAGGAAAGGAGATACAGAGACACAGAATAGAATGAGGATGGCAATTCAATGGCTACTGATTCAAAGAGCAAACAAAGCAATTACTTCTTTAATACTCGAAGAATCAAGCAACGGTATGCTGTTAAGTATTCTATTGTTTAGGCATGACATACATCAGCCACACCTTATGCCAAGCATCCTTATAGTCACCCACTCCTTGGGTCAAACTTCCTTTCATATCTTTGAAGGATCAGGAATAGGTCAAAACTGTCTGACCTTTGATCAACATGTAATGGATTGACCTCTGTGGGCCATCTCAAAACCAAAAAATACAAGTCACCACACCCTAGATCAAGATATCTTGTTAATAGCCACACCTTAAGTCAAACATCTTGTCAATAACCTTGAAAGTCCAGGAAAAGGCCTGAACTCTCTGACTTTCAGACAAGATGGAATGAATTCACTTCTGTGGGCTCTCACTGGCTGGGACCACTACTCCTGCCTGATAATGTTTTCAATCTTAATGTTAAAAGTTCTAAAAAGTATGTGTTGGCACTTTTGTTCTTTTAAAATTCATTTTTCTAATGACTAATGATAACCACATTATTTTATTGAGACACAATCTTGATATGCAACTTAGGCTGTTTTTGGAACCACTCTCCTTCGTCCTCAACCTCCCAAGTGTTTATTTTGATGGTATGCTTCATATTTTCCTTATGTATATGGACATTCAGTTTTCCTTTTAGTTAAATATTGGTTTCGTCAAATCTTCTGCCAAGTTTCAATGCTTAATCCTCACTTATTATTAGTGGTTTAAATGAATCCTTTAACTATTCTAGATACAAAAGTCCTTCCCATGCTACATGTACAAGAAAGTGTTCTTCCTATTTTGTAGCTTTCACTTTACATTTTCTGGATTAACACCTTGGAAGAGTTAGAAACATTTGTTCTTAAAGTTTGGCTTAATAGTTTCTCACTGATGCTTGATGGGTTTCTTTTATCTGTCCTATTTTTCTTTTATCTGTCAATATAATGACACTTTTTTCCTGTGGGTTTTTTTTTTGAGGAGTTTTACATTTTGGTCTATAGTACATTTTGAGGTATTTTTGCATATTATATGAGGTAACTGCTGAATTGTAATTTTGCCATATGGTTATCCAGTTGTGCTGGAATCATTTACATAAATACACTTTCTATGCAGAGCTTTACCTTCGATTTTTATTTTAAAAGCACTTGAGTATACATTTGAATATATATGAATCTATTTTAGGATTCTCTATTTTAGTCCATGGATCTATATGTCTGTATATGCCAATGCTGTATTATCTTGCCTACTGTAGGTTTACAGTATGTTCTGAAATCAATCCTAAAGTCTAGTGTTGTGATTCATAACTGTGATCATAGCATTGGGGAGGAAGTAGCAGAAAGATTCCCATGATTTTGGCCCAGATGATCTGCACAGTAAGAACCAGTCTGAAAAATAGGCTACAAATTAATCAACAATGAAACCCCTGAGATTATTAATTTTCAAAAGTATTTAAGCCATTTGAAATTCTTTGCATCTTTATATGATTTTTCAAAAACAATTTCTGAGATTTAAACTAGGTTTACTTAGAATTTATGAATTATTTTAATCAGAATTGGTATATTAACATCTTGAACATTATAAACCACTAACATGGCATATTTACCCATTTGTTTGATCTTATATTTTGTTCAGCAGTGATTTGTGTTTTACAGTGTGCACATTATTTTCTTTTATTAAATTTATACCTATGTATTAGAATAAACTTTAAAGAGAGTTAGAAAGGGAGAGTGAAGAATTCATCAGCAAATTTCATTAAATAATAATGCTACTAGTACCTAGTATACAAGAAATGACTTTACAGTTTCATAAAATACACAAATGCAAGCAAATGACACTTTATAAACAACACACTGAATAATGTAGTTAAATAAAGATTATAGAAGTACCCAGTTGTGGTGGACATGTTCAGGCATTTCCTTAGGTTATGCCTGAACTGGAGCCCTTCAAATTCACTTTCCACGATAGGTGATATAAATAATAAAGTAATATTTTAATGAAAGTTATTTACTTATTTAAGTGGAATGTGGACACACAAAAGAATACACGTGGAGGACAAAGGACAACTTGCAGGAATGGGTCTGTGTTGATTCCAGGGTTTGAACTCAAGTTATTAAGTCGGTAACAAGAAAACTGACTCATCCTGTTGGTCTGAAATGAATATTTTTAGAATTGCATTTTATTGACACAATCTTTGTTTAAAAATGTGAAATTATAAGGTTATTCTTTTTTAAAAAAATTTTCTTGCTGTGGTAGATATTTGAATCCAAGGCCTTGTGCATGCTAGAAAAACACCTTATCAATATTCCTAGTACACACGGTTGTTTTTCTTTCCTTTCATTCTCTTAGAGTTAAATTTAATGGATATATAGCAATTTGTGTAATGCATATCAGTCATTAATTGTTGATTGTATGGTTATAGGCAGATGTATAAAGATCGAAGAAAACTGCACCAAGACGAACTATAACTTTCACTGAGAGTTTCTAGAACTTTCCCTGCCAAATAATGCAAGCTGTGTAGAGTTACATGCAGAGTTATTTTAGTCCTTTTACTTTTCTATTTAGCTACTTGAAAACAAATGTCTCTTATTAATTTCTACAAATTGGCCACATTTGGCAGAGATTCCTCCATATAATGTAAATCCATTTTAACTTGTTCATTTACATACATTTGTTTGTGGGGTATACTGGGAAAGGACTGTACCCTCTTAACTGTTTCACATATGCTCAATTCATTCTTCTTTATTTCACTACAGAATGGATAGAACAGTGTTAGAGATAGAACTATTGGGGTCTATCATTAGGGTCTCAGTGTTTGTTTAATCTAGGAGCCAGGTTTTGAACTATTTGCTAGAATCAATGAAGACTAAAAGAAAGTTCCTATTCTGCTCCAGTATAACCAAAACATAGGATGTTTTATCCCATTAAAATGTGACAAAATAATTATATCAGAGGTTCAAAGATGTTTTATTCTCAGATTTAGTGTTTGGTAAAATATGACACAGGACAAGGTAATTCCTTCAGTTTGAGTTTCCAAATTCTAAATCAAAGATTTTTTTTCCATAGTGAATCATAAACCTGTTTTTGTTAATTTTAAATTTAAGAATATTATCAATACACATTATAAATGTTGACATGAACCATTTTTAAAGTTATTCTAGGATTGAGAATACACAGAGCTCTGAATAAAATTTGAGTATTATCTTATTGTTGTGAAAAGACAAAATCAATACATGATTACTCTGCATTAGTATACCCAGCCATGTAAATCTTTAAAGTCAGATTAACTAAATGTAAGATCATGATCCAACCCACAGCAAGAACATTTAGAAATAGAGAATTTGCTAGTGCAGAGCCTGTTTGTAATGTGTGGGATTGCACTGCTGCCCAAGCTGGTTTTCCCAGCACTATTCTCTCTAGAGTGACTGCAGAATTATGCCAGCAGAATTTTAACTAATTGGCATTTCTGTGATCCTTCCCTGTATTCTACTTCTATTTCTCATTCCACATCACACTTATAAAAGAGGCTACTCTAGCCACAGTTGTACTATGGCACATTAAATGAAGTTTCCTTTGTTCATATTCTACTGCTTTTACAAAAAGCACCAAGTTGGTCTGTCCATACATTTTATAAAGTATAAAACATATATAAGTAAATCAGATCATTTCAAATAGTGCAACTAGAACTCAGGTTAAAACCTGACCTCTAGAAGCCCCAAGAAGCTAAGATTGTTCCTTGTCCCAACAGGACAATTAAGTAGACAACAATGGTACAACTAAGAAAAAGATATATTCTATGGGGCCATATGGATAAGAGGAAAAAATGAAGGGTTACAATAATATCACATTTATTTTAGATTCTAATGTGACCTTTAGGCTTCCACAGTGGAAGAATTGAGGCAAGACACCAGATGTATGTATAATTTAAAAGCCCTAGTTTAAATGTAGTCTCATTAATCATTTTCTAATCTCTAATCCTGCAGGCTGGATTGAAGAAAGGACTAGGTGGTTTTTTTAGATGATTAACTCTGCATCCAGTCGTAGCCTCACCCCCATGGTAATTGCCCTCAGCTGGAACGGACATGCCACAACTTTTCACACTTTTTTGTTCCGGGAATCCAACATTACTGAAGAGGAAAGGAAAATCCCAATGACTTATCTCTGTACCTGTAGACAAAGTAAAAGTCAAAAGACAGAGATCCAATCTTTTATCATGTTCTTAGTTATCATGAGAACTCAATGCTTCTTAGAAAAAAAATGGTTTCTAGATACTTGTATAAGCATGGGTAAAATCAATTCCTTAGAGCCTCATGGACCATGCTATTAAAGATAGTGCTAAATTGCATTCGCTATTCCAGCTTCTGAAATTTCTCTTGGAGCACCACTGTTTCATCAGTTTTACTTCTTCCAATAATGAATGCTGTATGATTTCTATACTCCTAGACGAGTGACTCGATGTGTATTGGTTTAGAACCAACATTTCCATGTTCTCATTGCTCCTCCCCAATTTTACATTTCTCTCATTCTTTCTCTTATTGTGCTCAACAGAGAAGCAAATCTAGAATTTGGGAATTAGGTCAGAGCAATATGATCCCTAGAATGAAAAGCAACACTAATTTCCTGGAGACTATTACAGTTTTTATAGCAGTCTGAATTAGTAAGATCAATAAAGGTATAGTAGCAAACATGGAGAAGTGTTGACAAAAACATCCATCTCAGAAGGAATTAGGGAAGCTACCTGCAACATCATTGATTTCAACATGTACTTCATGAGAAACTGTCAACATGGTGAGAGATTTTGCTGTCTAAAAAGCAGAGCTAGTGATCAGTGTTTGAGAGAAAGGATAGAGGGAAGGAGGAGAAGGAGATACATAGATGGAGAGAGGGATAAAGAGAGAGACAGAAGAAGAGAGAGAGAAAGATAGAAAAAGAGACTATGTTAGGCAACTTTGAACCCTTAGAACGGCCATTCTTGATCAATGGGATTCTCTGAGTGTAGTAAAATTATGTACAGAACTATCTAGTTCTACTCTATTCAATCTTGTATCTACCAAATATTCGTATGATCAAAATAACTCTGTACTATACCCTTCAGTTTTTAACATATTCTCTTTTGGAATTCAGGGTCATGAGGTCAACCCTACATGGTATGTTTAAAGATTATTAAGCAAACTCTTATGGCAAAAAATCCCAGGAAAATAGCAGGCTTTATACAAAACATAAGGAAATCCAAAAAAATATGAACATTTTGGAAAGAAAGCTAATAGAATTTTTATAATTCAGTAATAAAAGATGAATAATGTAGCATTTGCCATTACTGCAGACAGAGGTTGAATTAAGTTAAGGTTTGTACTTTAAAAAAACTGTACAAATGTTTTTTAAGGTTCTAGATCTCCAGTTTTTCTTTTCTTTAAATAAAATGTATTCATTTATTTTACATTCCGACCACTTGTGAGAAATAAATTCAATTTGTGACTCTTATCCTACCTTGTTTCCTTAAAAAATACTAGTAAAGAATACTAAGCAATTTTAAAGATGAGAAAATATCAATGACTCTAAATTAAGTAGCTTTCTTAAAGAACAAAGATAGTAAGCAACAGCTTCTTTGCATATTAATCATATTCACACCCATATGATTCCAAAGCTTGTCTTCAGTTTATATTATAGCAATTGTGTTGAAGTGAAAGCATTTTATAAATTTTAATTATTAAGTAATATACATTTTTCAAAGTATACCATGAATTAATTAGCTTTCATTAGAAATGTCTTTATCTTACATAATGAAAGTATAATTAACAGCCCTCATTCTAGGAATCTAATATTTGATTTTTAGAAAGTTGCATTATGGGCTACTTTGTATTCCTATTTCTTCCTGTATTATGTTTAGTAAATTACCCCTTAATATCATTTACTCTAACTATTTGATTAGCTAGTAGTTACCCTTCTATAGCTGTTATAAGATGCAGTAACCAAACGTAGAATAAAGAAGTATGTTTATTTTGTAGTATAATTCCAGACAGTATTGTCGCTCCAGAGAAGCATGATAGTGAGCAGAGGGCACCGTGAGAAGTGCAGGAAGCTTAGAGATCTTATACTCAACAATAAGCAAGAAGCAGACCGAGAGAATAGTTGGAATGGCACATGGCTTTTGAAACACAAAACCTGCCCCCAGTGACATACTTCCTTCAACAAGGTTTGCCTTGTAAACCTCCCCAAGAAGTCCCAACATATGTTCAAATAGTCTGAGCCTATGGGGGACATTCTCAATGAAATCACTATTTGCTCATGGGATTTTAATGAACCAGGGTCTTTGCAGTAAGAATAATCATACCATGGGCCAAAGATAACTCCAAACATTGATGTCCTCTAATTATGTCCAATGACATTTGCACAATTAACTCCAAGTGCAAAAAAAGTAACCAGAAACATGTCAAACAATCATGATAGAACTGTAATATTAAATCAAACTATATTTAGGATGTCATTAGTAAGAAAGAAAAATATTTATATGGCTATGTTTTAAAAAACTATTTGATAATATTTCCTAACTCAATGAGAATATTTTATTAAGGGTCAAAATTGGGACTTCACAATAATTTGAATTATTTTTATTATTGGCACATGTTTCTTATATTTCAATAGAAGTTTCTTCATAATTTTAATTCAACTTTTTATTGCCAGGAAATAATCTTGCAAGGTCACCTTTCATCTTTATTTTTTGGCAACTGGGAACAGAGAGAAGATGCTATGAACTTGATCTGACAACTTAATAAGATGTAATATGACCTGAAATAGGGGCAGTGCTCTTTCAGCTATGAAGATCTAGATAGGTACAGAATCTTTTCAAGGATCTGTCTAAGTGAATTCCATTTAAGTTTCCCTTTGAAACCTTAAATGTCTTTTCCGTTTCAAACTAGAGTGTGATCAGTTGGAATATTGGCGAGGAACAGGTCATTAGCAAAAACTCCAATGAAGACAATTGGCTTTGGGTTTGATTTTCCTGTTTTTGCGGTTAGCTTAGCACCAGATGGTGCCCTAGTGAGTTCTGTATAAATAATACAATCATAGGGTTGAGTGATTCTCTACCAGTCACAGACTCAAGCAGAAAATAGTACTTGTCTTTCCACACATGCTCATGTAGATTTTCTTATTGAGGAATTGTTCTTATACAGCTCTAACTGTTAAGCTGTTGTTATGGTTGGTGTTTCCTTACTATTTGTTTATTGGATAGGCAAGCAGCCAAATCCTCATTCTGACTCAGAGGGAAGAACTACAGGATTTGAGGACCTTTGCCAGGTATATCCACCCATTGCAAAAGGAGAAGGAAAACATCAAATATTGCTGCCTTCCCTGTATTGTTCCACAAAGAGAAGGGTGGCTCTGTCACTCCCTTGACATTTGGTGCACATTCGGGGATGATGGAACAGGCTTTGCTTATTGAAACCCTGGGGCAACCTCTTACACACTTTCAAGGTCTAGCTCAAATGACAGATTCTGCCCATGATGCTCGGTGATCTTTCACAGATGTATTTCAAATCTACCTCTCCTCTTTTTGCATTTCACCTACCATAGACCTCTTACTCTCAGTTTGTCTTGTCTCATCTACAAGATTATTCATTTCTCAAATCTACTTTCTTTCAGTCTGTACCACCTAATATAGGATTAGCATTTAATATATATTTTCAGGCTTGGGCACACATATGTAAGTCACAGGTACCACACAGAGGAACATAGATTTAATGACAAAAATACCATCGAGTGAACAATGATCATACATTGGAACATAAGAGGTTCTAGAATTTTTGTCTTAAAATGAAAAAGAAAATAAACAAACTCCATATTCTTTCTTTTCTCATTATTGTTGTGAGGATTTGACCCACATGGTAGCAAGCCTCAAAAAAGTTACATTAGAGAAAATAGTTAGAATATATAACAAGGGTTCCTTTAGGGAGAAAAGCCCATATTTTTAGTTTGAAATAAAATATAACCATACAGTTTGTCTAGCTGTAGCATGATTCTACAATAAAATGAATCCATGTCAGTGTCTTTGTAGAAGACAGCTAGGTATTACATTTCCAAAGTTATTATTTGCCATCTATTAAATGACTGGGTGATCTCACTGTGGTCATTAAGTCATTACTCAGACCAGATTATTTAAACCAGTAATTTATCCATCATAGACAAATGAGCCATTATATATTCTATTCAAAATATTTTATGATCTTCATCATGATACTATGAAATACTAGTATCCATAAAATATGAAGAAGAACCTGTGGTGGTTTGAATGAAATATCCCCCATGAACTCCTGTATTTGAGCATTTGGTACTCAGTTTGTAGGGTTGTTTGAGAAGATAGTATAGCACTGCTAGAGGAAGTACTGGACTACAGATGGGCTTTGGGAGTTCATAGCCAGACCATACTTCCTGATTTCCCTCTTTCTGACTCATGTTTAAATTTGAAAATGTGACCTTTCCTCTCCCTGCTCCTGTCACTTTTTCTCATGCTGTCTGCCATGCTGGATGCATATGACTTTGGGACTGTAAGCCCAAAGAAACCCTTCTTTCTGTAAATTGTCTTGGTCATGTTATTTTATCAAAGCAACATAAAAGTTACTAATAAAACATTTCTTGGAAAACAATTGGCTTTGTTGTTCAGAGAACTTATATATTTTGTAATGCCTCTTGAGCCACAGTAGAGTGCATTCAAGTTCATACCAAGTCCTGTAGCAAGAAGGTCTGTAGAATTTGCCCAACGTGGGATTTAACACGTTACCTTAGGAAAAGACGTATTCTTATTGGCTATCCTGTGGCACTGTTGCTTCTCTGTTGCTGTGATAAAATAACATGACCAAAGCAAGTCGAGGAGGAAAGGGAGTTTATTTGCCTTAGAAGTTATAGTTGATCATTGAGGGAAGTCAGGACAGGAACTCAAATAACAATCCCAACATAGGATCTAAAATAGAGACCATGAAGGAGCATCACTTAGTAGTTTACTCAGCTACTTTTCTTATACAGTATATGATCTCTCTAGGGACAACGTTCCTCCATCACCTAGACATCCAAAGAGAAGTACACAGACATTCCACAGGTCGATCTGATGAAATCAATTCTAAATTGAGGTTTCCTCTTCCCAAGTGTGTCAAGTAGACAACAGAACCATGCCATTCTACTTCTTTTAAACTTTGTAACTGAAACACATCTCTTTAAGTCATACCTTCTCCTTATCCCCAAGATCCTATGTTAATATCACAGTGTGAAACAGCACAACTTTAAAAGCCAGTCAATTTTCCATTAACAAATTCTAATGCTTTAAACATTTAAATTCTCTTAAAATTCCAAAGTGTCTGACCTGTGAGTAGGCTCTTGCAAAAAACATTAAGGTATGTACTTCCTTATTCCATAAGGGAACAACCAGAGAACAATCAGATCAAAGCAAAACCAAAATTCCCAACTGTAAAAAGCTTGATGTCCACCATGATCTTCTAAGCTCCAAGGGGTTTCTTTCAGTCATCCCAGTTCTTTGAGTCTGTCATCAGCAGCTTCTCCGGCAGATTGAGAATACCTCTGTGTCCTGCCCACTACTATCTTTATCAAGTATTCTTTGCTAGAGTCTGCAGTGCAACTAAGGCTGCCCTTTCACTAATTGTATCCTGGCCTTTCCTCAGGGACCCCAACCCTACCTCATGGGGCCAAGCCTCGGTTTCTTCTCATGACCACTTCAATCATGGGATTTCCATTGCAACTGAGGCTTTATTAGTGATTTCTCCTGGAACTCTCATGCTGCCGTGTCTCACCTTTTTCACATTTTTCCTTTATACCTTCAAAATCAGTATCATATAGGATATTCTTATAGGTTACCAAGTTCAATCTCAGTTAGATATGCAGCCTTGTTCTCCCACTGGATCCTAGCTCTGTGTGCTGACCTGAAGGAACACGTCCCAGAAGATTTCACCTTAATGATCCCAGTCACTTATTAATCTTTGTTGATTTTTCAGCTCTAGCTAACCAATATTGATTTTTTTCCAGTAAAACCGAGGTTTCGCTTCAATGGTGCTGGGCCCTTGTCAGTCACGAGTGCAGGTTGCTACTTTAAAATATCACATGAATGACCCTGAGAGAGTCTTTGCGGGATTCTGAAATTTCACAAAACAGGTTCCCATTAACTGCCTATTTTTCCATACCCGATATCTTTCAAGCTTCCACTGAACATCGCACTAAGCATTCAGTGGTTTTTTTTCAATCTCAAGTTCCATAATGCTCCACACCCTCCAAAAATAACATGATCAGGTTCATCGCAGCAAAAAAAAAAAAAAAAAAAAAACACAAAATAAATAAATAAATAAATAAATAAACCTATTCTCTCTTACCAGTTTTTGTTTTCAATGAAAAGTTAGAGCAGGAACATAAAAAGTAATTTTGAGGCAGCAACCTAAGAAGAATCCATGGAGGAGTTCCATCTACTGCCTCTCTCAACTAGTTTTCTTAAACGTTTCGTGCTTACCTGCCAAAAGGTAGTACTATCCACAGTGGAATAGACCCTTCTCCATCAATTGAAAACCAAGAAAATGCCCTAGAAACACAACCAACTGTAAATATAATGGAGGTAGTTCTTCAATTAATATCTCTTCTTCTAACATGTGTTAAGTTGACAACAAAACTATGACATCCATGGATACATTAACTTCTAGAATCTTCATATTATGTGCATGAACTTTATTATATTATCTATATTGAAAGAAGAATTGAGGTCCTACTGTGTTAAAGGTCATATATCAGACCATACAGAGTCAGAATTTTGTGTAGTGAGTTTGTATTATGAGTCTATCCACAATTATCAGCTTTTAACAATTTTAGACCCAGAAGTCAAATGTGTCTTAATTTCTTTATGTTTTAATAAAATTTTATGAATCTCTGTATATGTGTGTGTGTGCATGCATACCTGTGTGTATGTATGTGCTTGTGTCTCTGTTTCTGAATTCGTGTGTGTGTGTGTGTGTGTGTGTGTGTGTGTGTGTAGGCCAAGGATTTACATGTTTTTTTTAATTTATTTATTTATTGAAAATTTCTGACTCCTCCCCGCCACCGCCTCCCATTTCCCTCCCCCTCCCCCGATCAAGTCCCCCTCCGTCATCAGCTCGAAGAGTAATCAGGGTTCCCTGACCTGTGGGAAGTCCAAGGATCACCCACCTCCATCCAGGTCTAGTAAGGTGAGTATCCAAACTGCCTAGGCTCCCCCAAAGCCAGTACGTGCAGTAGGATCAAACACCCTTTGCCATTGTTCTTGAGTTCTCAGTAGTCCTCATTGTCCGCTATATTCAGCAAGTCCGGTTTTATCCCATGCTTTTTCAGACCCAGGCCAGCTGGCCTTAGTGGGTTCCCGATAGAACATCCTCATTGTCTCAGTGTGTGGGTGCACCCCTCCCGGTCCTGAGTTCCTTGCTCATGCTCTCTCCTTCTGCTCTTGATTTGGACCTTGAGATTTCAGTCCGGTGCTCCAATGTGGGTCTCTGTCTCTGTCTCCTTTCATCGCCTGAAGAAGGTTAATATTCAGGAGGATGTCTACATGTTTGTCTTTGGATTCACCTTCTTATTTAGCTTCTCTAGGATCGTGAATTATAGGCTCAATGTCCTTTATTTATGGCTAGAAACCAAATATGAGTGAGTACATCCCATGTTCCTCTTTTTGGGTCTGGCTTACCTCACTCAGGATAGTGTTTTCTATTTCCATCCATTTGTATGCAAAATTCAAGAAGTCCTTGTTTTTTACTGCTGAGTAGTGCTCTAATATGTATATATTCCATACTTTCTTCATCCATTCTTCCATTGAAGGGCATCTAGGTTGTTTCCAGGTTCTGGCTATTACAAACAATGCTGCTATGAACATAGTAGAGCATATACTTTTGTTGTATGATAAGGCCTCTCTTGGGTATATTCCCAAGAGTGGTATTGCTGAGTCCAGGGGTAGGTTGATCCCGAATTTCCTGAGAAACCACCACACTGCTTTCCAAAGTGGTTGCACAAGTTTGCATTCCCACCAGCAATGGGTGAGTGTACCCCTTTCTCCACAGCCTCTCCAGCAAAGGCTATCATTGGTGTTTTTGATTTTAGCCATTCTGACAGGTGTAAGATGGTATTTCAAAGTTGTCTTTTTTTTTTTTGATTTGCATTTCCCTGATCGCTAAGGAAGTTGAGCATGAGCTTAACTGTCTTTTGGCCATTTGAACTTCTTCTGTTGAGAATTCTCTGTTCAGCTCAGTGCCCCATTTTATAATTGGGTTGATTAGCCTTTTACGGTCTAGTTTCTTGAGTTCTTTATATATTTTGGAGATCAGACCTTTGTCAGTTGCGGGGTTGGTGAAGATGTTTTATCTACAATTCTCACCTTGTTTTTACGACAGTGTCTACCACTAAACCTGAAACTCACCAATTTAACAATATTACTTGACCATCAAGTACTGGGGATCCTCCTGTCTCTACCTTCCTAGTGCTAGGATCACAGACACATCCATCATACACAGCTATTTATTTGTGTAGTTGAAATCTGACTCTTGTTCTCATGTTTGTATGGCAGGCACACTACCATGTTAGTAGCATCTAACTAAGAAAACTGCTTTATATTATTGTGCTTTGAGGGAAAAAGCATTATCAAACGTACTACCTGTATTTTATAATATTAGGAAGAGGAGAAAGAAGAGAAGGAGGGCAAGAATTAATCATAGCAAACAGTATATTTGCTCAAAACTTGTTATGCCAACCTTTGGGGTTTTCATAATAAAATCAAGTAAACAAATGAATAACTAGTAGTACTCTGTATGGTCATCAGAAACACACTTTCTTTTATAAAATTTGGGTACTTTTGTACTCAATTTAGACTCTCAGATTAATGAACTGATCTAACTGGGTAGTCTCAAGGACCCCAATGGTGCTATAGTGAAGTGTTAAGAAAATATGAGAAATGTCTTATGAATAGATATTAACTGTACCTTCCCTTGCTTTTATGAAACTAAGCAAGATTCTGAGTTTCTTGCATTTTCCTTTTCTATTGCTCATTAAGTTGGCACTAACATAAACCACTTAAAACTCCTACTCACCCTATTCATCCCACCATGAATTTTCCAATTTTTCCAACTCTGTCTTTCTTACCACATCAGATTCATCATATTAGGTAAACACACACACGCACACACACACACACAAACTCATCACTTTATTAGCTTAACTTTTAATGAGTTTTAAATGCATACTCTCCCCTCTAATTTTCAGAAGCCTTAAAGTTGCCCAACTTTTAATTTCTATTATTAAATAAATGATACAAAATATAGCACATTCTAATTTCAGCTCTCCTTAGGCTTCTTTTACAGATCAACCTGAATGTGGTTATGGGTTTATGACAAAGGGGAAGAGGACTGATAATTACATATCTACCTTGCCAAATTATAAACTTATTTGCTTATTATCCAATTTGAACTGAATTCTGCATTCAATCTAGAAGTAATTACCTAAGCAGTGCACAACTGAACTGAGGCAGACTATGTTTTGCATTCTGCATCCATGAACTGTCATTAACTGATATCATAAATATTGATATACAGTATAATACTCCACCAAGTTTATTAAAAGAATAATTTAGAAGTCCGTAGTGGTTTTACCATCCAGGGTTCCACCACTCTCTGAAGTATGATGAGTGTTTCTATGGTTTTCCTAGATTTTGTATTTATGAGTTTTTTATGGCACTGTCATTATCTTATGCCTGAATTCATTAACCTTTAAAAAGTTCCCATTATGGTACCACACTATTGTCACCTCTGGTTTCTAGACCCACAGAATGCATCCTAAAAAGTGGAGATGTAATGGATAGCATTCATATTCACTGGAAGGTGCTTTCTTTGGTTACTTGGTCTCTGAGGATCAATGTTCAATGTGCCAGAGAGGGCAGAACTGCCTCTGATGTGATGACATTCTGATTCTTTTGTTAGAGCCCCAAATTACAAGCTTCATTCTTTGATGGCTGTGATTTCATGGGACGCCTGTATTTACAGATTTACTATATGGACTAGAGAAATAATGTCACTATTTAAAAAATGGTTTTAATATATAAGAAAAGGTAATCATCAAGCAATCTGCGCATAGCTTAAATGAGCTTATTCTCTGACAAAAGCATTTCTTAACGGCAATTCCTTGGATAGACTGATACTTCTGTTTGAGTTCTGTTCAACAGAGCTAAAAGGATTGATTGTGATAGAAACACATACCACACACACACACACACACACACACACACACGCACACACACACACACACACACACCTCTTTTCTAAAACCCTGTGATCTTTCTTGCAGCTCAAAAGGTGAAATAAATACTGAGGCTTCTGGTGCTAAGCAATGACTTTGGAACAAATGGAGCTGAAACTAGATCTATTTTAATATTGATTCTGGCCTGGAATGAATGTTTATGTCCTTGAAATAATTTGTTGGTGGTTGTTCATTCATTATTGTCCTTGTATATTAAATGGAAAGTCCTTTGGTCTCCTTCAAGTTCTGGATGGACTAATTAGCTATTTTGTAACCAATATACTACGGTATTTCATCTGGATTAATTAATTTATACTCTTACATTGAAATGTAATTAAAATGTTGTTGCAACTAGATTTTAGTCCCTAATCAGCAATTGCTGTTACTCTATATATGAATTGGATGGTAAATTTCATTATCTTGTTTTCCTGGGCAAAGATATCCCCCCATTGAAAGTCTCTGATCCACAAAGTTGTAGAACAAATAAGTAAAAGTTTCCTCGTCCTTATTTTTGAAAATATAAAGGTGAAGATGCTTCATTTTGCTTTGATTGTATGGTTTTCCTTTCCTTAACACTGTATTTATGCTTGACAATTTCTACCTTAAACACTTAAAAAACAGTAAGGCTATTGCGGGGTTGTGTTATAACTGAAACCAACATTCTCTTATTTTGTTTTTCAACCATCACACCCAAGTAAAATCACAATCAATCAATCAGTTTGTCTCCCAATGGTACTTAAAAGTAAATTTTAGTATTAGATGTATTCATCTCTTTACTCTGTCACACAACGCATGTTTATGTATGCATGCGATGCTCAAGTTATTGTGCTAAATAGGCCTTATGGTGTTATTTGAGAGCACAGCAAGACATAGACAATTTGAAATTAGTTGGATTAAAATTTTTAAATATCAGCTTTTGAACAGAAGGAAGCCATACTGATTATGAAATATCAGTAAGCATGGTGAATTTCCACAACTATAACAGTAAATAATAGAGAAGGCAGAAACATATTTTCTGAATTAGTAGCTTTACTGGAATTTTAAATTGCTTTACTGACAGCCCTTTAAAAACAGACAGACTTTTCTGAAAGTGTCTGTGAGATCATGTGATTCATATTGCTAAGCTTTTTCTTTTTCCCCTAGGAAGCAAATTATCTCAGAATCAAAATAAGAAATACTGTACTGTGTTTGTGACACATATCTTAATTTTTAACTCATTTAATAAGTGAAATTGAAGGAATTAAAAATCAGGGGTATTTGGATTCCATGAAGGTTACCTAAAATGTTTTGTAACAGCTCAGCTCTTTATAATTCATATGAGATTGAATAAAATGCTTTATGTTACTTTATAAATCTTCATGAATTTGTAGAAATGAATGTTTCAATCTATTTACACTTGTACAAATGTCCACATTGCACATATTTTCATATATACTTGTAGACACATGTTGGAATAGGTTAGTTATACGCATACATAAATATTGCTTCTACTGAAAACCTACAGTATATAATAAACTTAAAAAAATCCATGTATCTAATTCAGATATTAATTTCTGATTAATTAAAGGGTAACCTAGTAAAATACTCTAGATTAATTACTTCACATTGTTTTGAATGGGAAAAAAAGAACAACAACAACAAAAAAATCCCTGGTTGCTTGAACTTCTTTTTAGATGGTAACAACAGTCACCTAGGATCAAAATCCTATACTTCAGTACAGAGGGCTAGGTGGATAGCCCTAACACAACAATAAGGAAGCTATGTGTAGCGTGACTTTAGAAGCTGACCAACCAGTCACACTAGAAAACTGGCTATGGTATTGGAACACAACAGAGTGACACTCTGACTAATTTCATTTTATTACCAAAACCTTGTTTATGCATTTGTGCTTCCCTATGACAGAGTTTTTTAAAAAATTAAAACTCATGACTTCCTGCCTTCCCTTCAGTTCTGGGACTGTGGGAATGTACTCTGACCACCTGCCATGTTATCGTCTCTAAAATATTTCTTCAAGGATTAAAATGATTAAATAGCCAGCATGCTATATGGCTTTTCCTGGTGAGGTGTGAACAAATATCTGTTCATCAATATGAGAGATCTAAAAATGATGCCAGAAAAATGTAACTCACAGAACCACTGAATTTACTGGTGTTGCTTATTTGAGTATGGATGAGGGATTTCTTATACGAACACACATGCCTTGAAGATAGCTCTACCGCCAAAAAGTCTGTTCCAGCATAGATGATGACTCAGAAACATCTGTATCATACCTGGAGCTATCTAAATAACTTTTATGTAGCTCAGTTGGTCAGAATGCCCCCGTCCCCAGAATTTGTTGTAAAATCTTAGGGAGAAACCTTGAAAATCGTGTCAGTTTCAGGAAATTCTTCAAAATTAAGTATTGTGTACTTTCTGAGCCTTCTAAGTTTGTTTACTTTGTGAGTCTTAGTGAGCCTCTTTGAGGAATGCAATGCTCCAATTCAGATATAAACAGCATACATAGGGTTTTAAAGTAAATGGTCACTGAATGTAGCGGCGTAAACGAATGCAGACAGATTGTAAATATATATATAGTTTTAATGTAGAAATAGACTTACAGAACCACCGTTCCCGCGGGGACCAGGAAAGCGGAAGAGACAGCTAGGAGCACGCTTGCCAAATTTATAGGCAGACATTAGCCCGAGGCGAACACGTCCCCTAAGGGGCGGGACTTATCCCTACAACTGAAGAAACTATTTATATCCATCATTTAATTATCACTGTGGTAATTGTGTTATCTCCTAAAATTTTGTCTTTGTTGTAATAACAGGAACCTAGGACTAGGTAATGAAGTATCCATTAAATCTAGGTAGGCAAGGATTATAGACTTTCAAAGGAGGAGAAGCCCTGATAATAAACCAGTATAGATCTATTCATAAAAGTCAGTATACATCTGATCATATAAACCAGTATATATCTGATCATATAAGCCAGTATATGATGTTTTGATATTGTCTGTTTATAAACAAAGTCCCATTTATACAAAACTAATTTATTTCTTTCTGCATTATTATCCCTTGTTCAGTGTTCCTTCAAGGGCATTCTCTTAAATGTCAGATTCCAACAGCACTCTACTAAAAGAAGTGTTCCAATGTCTAATGTCAAATAAGCTTAAAAAGCAATAGTTAGCAAATGGGTTCTGATTATTCCTGTAAATATAAACCTTTATAAATCAACCTTGAGTTTTCTCTACTGATCATGTCATGAAAATTTTATCCCACATGTAAGGTTTTATTGTCTTATTCCACAGAAATCTCTTCAATATATTTTACAAGATAATACATATTTATTAAAGTAATTTTAAACTGTGTTAGATTTTTTGGAATTTTATCAAGCTAATATTGACTCCCTGAGTCCTATTATTTAGGAGAACTTACTGTTTAACCTTCCTGATTTGCTTGGCTTGTCTTCTCAAAATTCACTATCAGTCTTCTTCTCATTCCCTCCCCCTTCTTCCTCTTCATTTGCATTTTATCTTATGGATCTCTCCTAACACTCCAGTTTGAGGTTTTGAATCCTGGTTAGGTCATATTAGGCATTCATAATACAACAGTCTGAAAGCTGTTGTATTTTATATCTACATAAATTGCTGAATGGAAATAAGAAACAAGGCAAGATTGGGAACATTTATGATGCATCACATTTTGGTTCTTACCACTAATCTCTTTAATCAGAAACAAATAGCCAATGCGGCTAGTCCTTGTGATTTGAAAATCTTTTATCAAGAGGCATTTTTTGTACAATATTTCCCCCCTCTTTTGCAGGGTTGCATGAGCTCTGTCTAATATTTGGATGTGGATCTCTGAATCTGCTCTCTTCCCCATATCTACTGTTACTCTGTTTTCCTTCCAAAAAGAGTAGGCCTCCCAGGGATCTACCAATCCCACTATAAAAAATGCAAAAAGACTAGGCACAAACCTTCATATCTCAAGGCTGGAGGAGGCAACCCAGTAGGAGGGAAAGAGTTCCATGAGCAATAAAAGAGCCAGAGAAACCCCTATCCCATTCTAAGGAATCCCACAAATCCCCATGCTAAACACAACCTATATGCAAAGGACCCAGCAGGGACCCATACTGGCTCTAGGGTTGCTGCTTCAGTCTCTGTGAACAATGCTTAGTTGATTCTGTGGGCCATCTTTTCCTATTGTCCTCAACTCCTCTGCTCTTTTCTAAAGGGAAACAGATGAGGAGTGAATCTGGAGGAGAGGGGAGGTTGCAACATCTTGGAAAAGTGGAGGGAAGAGAGACTGCATTCAGGATGTATTATATGAAAGGAGAATACATTTTAAAAAGTAGCAATTTTCCTTTATTTTATTTACCCCATTTTCCTTTACAAAAATTCACAGTAATCTGATTTCTAAATTTAGCAACTCATCAACTTTTCATAAAATTGTTGCCCTCTCTACTGCAGAAACAGTATTGGTTAAAAGTCAGCTTTATACGCTGCAAAAAAAATGGATATTATATGCACATAGTATCTGCAAGGACAATTAATTGAGTTTTCATGGTTTCAGTATATTTGCATTATAAATTTTATATAAAAGCATAGTTACATGAAATTATATGTACTAATTAGTATAGTTTGTAAAATAACAGATATATTTAAATGTGTGGGAGTACAAGTGAGCAGCTTAAATATTTCTGTTTAAATATCATTTTAATTTAAATATATGTATTCTAATAAAATAATGATGTGTCTTTATTCTAATAAGATAAAAAATATGTATGTATTAGCTCATTATCATTATAATCAAACACTTATAGTCATCTATTTTTAATTAATCTCTCTACCAAAAAAACCAACATGTTGTTTACACTAACCATAAACATCCTAATTTAATAATCATTTGTTCACATTTATAGACTTGCTGAAATTTAGCCCACTCTAAATGCCCTCTCAATTGAATTTTGAAGAAGAAATTTTGCTTCAATTACAAGTAATTAGGGTACTCTTATTGGCATTATGAAACTACTTTTCAATATCAGAGCAACTTTCAAAGTTCATTGCCAATATCAACTTAGAAAGAAGTGTGTCAGCAGTAGCAAGAGCTTAGTTTCTGAAACCAAGAAGACCCGAGTTGATGATTGACACCATGCCGTTTAGTAGCTGCAGTGCCTTGAATAAGATATTTCATGTGTCTAAATCTCTCTTCATCACCTATAAAATGGACATCAAGATGATGATGGATATGTACTTTGTAGGACTTCTTTAAAGCTTACGTGAAGAAAATTCAAATCAAGCTCTCACCAAGTTACCTTACATACATTAAAAGTTGGGCAAGTGATTATCAAACTCTTAAGACTTATTTGTAAGTAAAATCCCTAAAATTTCCACAAAAGTTTGCACATTAAAATTTTTATTCACACAGGGCACAGAAGATCAATATCACCATATTTTTGACTGTTTTCTATTTGTGAGGACTATGAATTACATTAGCTTATCCATACAAAATGGCAGTATATTTTAAATTCAAACTATTCTGGAAAACTATTTTACTTAGTTACCATACCAATAGTACCCAAAGCATTTTTGTCACCATGGAATTTAGCATAATGAGCTGAAATGCTTATTGTAAGAAGAATGATAGTGTCTACTACTTTTGTATGCCCAAGATGCAGCCTATATGTTTTGAGAAAAAAATGAATAAAACAGAGCAATAGTGTGCTCCCGTTTGATACATAACTATTCTGAATTTTGCAGTATAGAATTGCATGTCTGTGTAAAAATTAAAGATTATGTTATGACTCTGAATGTTTTGTTCCTTTATCAAAGTCAATTCATGTAAATTAGCTTTTGTCTGATCATTTTTATTTTTAAGTATAGCTAAAATTCCAAAAATAAAGCAGGATGTAACATAAGTCTTAATAAAATGTTAGTAAAGTATGCTCCTATTTAAATGGTAAAAGAACAATGGTATTTATTGATGACCAGTACTGTAACTATAGAGATATTGAGAGTATGCTGTTTCTTATGTGCTCTAAAGAGACAATCTCAGAGAGAAAATTTAGTAATGATATTGGATAGTCATCTGGATCTCAGAGCTGAATGAACAAATTACTTGTAGTATTGGGGTACAGGTATCTACTTATACTTAATTCTGTACCCTATTTTTTTTTACCTGTACACTATTTATTGTAGGCCCTTTGTAGATATCCTATCAGACAGTGGCATCTTGTGGTAATTTGTCCATCCCAAGACGGTGTCTTATTCTGTTTTTTGGAAGATACTCCATGGAGAATGCATAGCTGACAATCAATCAGTCTCTCTCTACTTAGTATTTTGCTCTATTGCCATGCACCTTTCTACTGGACTTCAAAGGAAGAGACCTCCTTAGTAGAGAACAACCACAGTAAGAGCTGAGAAAGGAAGACCTTGTCTTTCTGAGAATGCTCTCATTTCTATAATTTGCAACGATTTGCAGACAATTTGCAAAGATTACTGAAGTAGTCGTGTAATGGAAATAATTAACACTCTATAGTTAGAACAAAAACAGTGTTTTAATTCTAATTCCAACACTTACTAGCTTTCTAATCTTGAACATATTAATGAAAATTTAGATTCCATAAATAAGTCTCAAACATAGAGTATAACATTTTAAATGGTAATATATTCTGTACATGATACCAATTTAAATGAATTTTACTACATGAGTAGAAATAAAGTTGTGTTATTTTAAACTAATATAGTCATCCTACATATAATATTCACTTGAGGTAAAAATCATCTCTGGTCCATATTGATTGACAGAATTAGCATATGATTCTTTGCAATTGTGTGAAGTCAGGAATTTAGAGAATCACTTATTATATAATGACTACCTCTGGGACTTAGAGGAAGTGAGTCCTGTTATATAATCTGTGCTATTGAGTGTTTAGCTGAGAGAGACAATACCCAACCTTGCTATATTTTGAACACTTTGAGACATAAGACTAACAAAGTCATAAATATTACTTGATACTATTTCCATTTTGAAAATACATTTCGGAAACTGATTGACAGTCTATTAGGAACCTATTTGTGTTAATGTTTCATCTAAAAATACTTCTGGGGGAAGAATCCCTTGCATATTGAATATACTTCTCAAAATTGTTATTCACACAAAGATGGGGAGAATAAGAAGTCCTAAGTAGCTTTTTTAAGAATATGGAATACACTAATAGATTCTACAGTGGCTAGTCCTGCATAAGTTATATGACTGAAATCATGAGGTGTAACCAAAAACTAAGGAATGACAAAATCAAACTCCATTATTGTTTTTATATTTAAATTAGCTCCAGAACTATGGCAGTAATCCACTCAGACAATGAATCCCTTTTAGTATAAGTAATTTTAGTAAACAACATTGAATTTTATAATTTGGTTTAAAGTTCACAAATTTACTTCCACTTCTTATCTTTTCATTATTCTTTGATATTGCATTTGCTGTTGAATTTTACTTCTCTAGGGAGTGATGTTTTTCATTTGAGTTCTTTTAATATGCCTTTGGATTTTTGTTATTGTTTCCAATGATATTTTTAGGAGTAATGTTAAGTTCCTTCTACAATATTTGGGCTGCAAAGCTTTAACCTCAAAATAAAATCAATAATGATAATAATAATAATAATAAATAGTAATAATCTTATAAAGCATGGAACACTTTGTCAAGTGTACCATGGTCTTTCCCTTCCTTTTTCTTTATTAAATAGTTTCCTTCTGTTGGGTTCTTTAAATTTACAAACTAGTTAAGTATAAAACTTTTTGTTTTGTATATTGTTGGAGTTGCCCACTCTAGAATGTACTGCTATGTATTTTAATTGAAATCATTTTATGTGCATGGAAAATATAATTTAAACAACAGGTAAAAATTATTTGGATTTCTTTATGAGCTTTCTATTAGCAGAAAGTGGTGTATATTTGTTAAAAGAAAGAAAGAAGCAAAGTACTTTTAGCCATATATTATACAAATAACTATAAGTCAGCGATTTCTTATTTTAGAATTTTTGGTTTATATTACAGAGGTCCATGTTAGTTACTTTCTTAGTTAGGGTTTCTATTGCTGTGAAATGACACCATGATCATGGCAACTATTATAAAGGAAACATTTAATTGGGGCTGGCTTACAGTTTTAGAGGTTTATTTAGAACATGGTAGCTTGCAGGCAGAGATGGTACTGGAGAGCTGAGAATTCTACATCTTTATCTGCAGGCAGAAGGAGACTGTGTGTCATATTGGACATAGCTTAAACAAATGAAACCTCAAAGCCAATCCTCATAGTGATACACTTCTGCCAACAAAGTCATATCTACTCCAACAAGGCCCTACCTACTCCAACAAGGCCAGACCTCCTAAGCGTACCTCTCCCTGTGGTTCAAGCATTTATACACATGAGACCAAACGACCAAAGATAATGAAAGAGCATTTTTATCTTATGTTTTATTTCAATGAATTTGATTAAAATGTACAGTGGACTAGTCATTTTGATCTAGAAAGTACTTATTTTTGTTTGTTTGTTTTTAGTTTTCTATCTACTTGGGCCAGGATCCTAATTGACTGTATTTATGCTTCCCAGATCAGTTCTTCTTACTCTCTAGTAACATTAATTAAACACATTTAGCCCATAAATTTTCCCATTATTTGACTATAATGTACTTTAAGTTGTCAAAATATACCTGGACCTTAGGCATTTCTTGGTATTTCTCCATAATTAGATTATTTTCCTTTTCATCTACTAACTGTCATTGACTGCCTCATCTTCCTTCACACAACAAAAATAAGCCTCCTCATTGCACTGGGAGGGTGGAACTTATCCAGAAAGAACCCAGTTTTTGTCATTTCTGTGTTCAAAATATGATCAACATGTGATCATTCAAAATATGATCACATGATCAAGCTTACTTCTTCCATTTCCTCTTGTTTTTGGAATCGTGTGCCTGTTTGGCAAATGGTTGTCTCTCTCTCTCTCTCTCTCTCTCTCTCTCTCTCTCTCTCTCTCTCTGTCTTTCTCTGTGTGTCTTGCTTTGTAGACTAGATTAGCCTTGAACTCACAGAGATCCATCTACCTCTGCCTCCTGAGTGCTTGCCAATGTTTTTTTCCATTTATCATTTTCCTTTACAGTTTCTTGCCAGTCTGTCATCATCTATCATCTGTTAACCATCACTATCTTCAGGTTTCCCCTTTAGTCTGCCAGCACACTCTGCACAGTACCACCAAATCAATTCACTACAGTATTATATTATCTTTTTGTTTCCAGCTCTTCATTGTTTTAAATTTAAATCTAACATACTTAACATAGTGAGCAAAGCCTTCCTAATCACACATGTTTTAATTTCTTTCCCCACCATTTTTCTGATAAAGTCATTGTTACCTGCTCATGTCTACTTTCATATCTTGATCACTCCCCTGCCCAGATGGCTTTCATTTAAACTATAGTTATTTAACTGTATTCCAATTATAATGATCTTCCATTATAGCTAGTTAAAATTTTGTTTTCATATGACTCTATTCTGCCCATCCTTAAGTAGCATAAAATCCTGTATTTCACATGGTTCTCTATATTACTTTTCAGATAGATGTATTTGCCTCTCTGTCTCTACTATACTGACTTCTTCAATTTCCTTTCTCAAGCTGTTAGTGTAATGCCTTATATGTAGTGACTCTTCCACAAATATTACTAAATGAATAAATGGACAAAAGATAAATAAATAGTATAGGTTTCATTTGAGATAGTCAAACATAGCCTGAAGCACAAAACATTATAACTTAAAAATATAAAAAGCATTACAGAAAAGTTCAGAGAATGATGACCTGGATAGTGTCAGATAAACACTGAATTTCTAATACCATGCGCTACCTGAGATTTCTGTTTGATATATGAGGAAGGAATACACTGAAAGCAAAGTAGGGAATGTCTGACAACAACAATAATAAGACTCTTTACACATACACACTCCCTGACAGACACAAAATCACATACACACACACACACACACACACACACACACACACACACGTGTAAACATCACAGTCTAGAGTATCTTGATGTATCTACTATTGCATAACTCTATCAATAAGTATTTTTCAAGAAGAACATACTCAATATTTGAATACATTCTTGCACATCCTTCTCTGTGTTCCTCTCATGAGAGAAACACCCAAAGATTCTAAACTAAATCTTTGCCAGAGCTATTTACTCCCTTGAATCTTCTCCTGTTTTACTTTTCTTTTACAGTAGCTCAATTATTTTCTTGAATTCTATTTATCTCATAAGTTCTTAAGTGAATTCAGTGACAAAATGTAAACCATAGCCTATGATTTAACTATGAACTTATAAACCAAATACAGTAAAAGATTGCACACTTAATGTTTATTTCTTTCTTTATGTGGTAATTAATTTATGATTTCTCACCATGTGCCAAGTCATACAGGACACAGAAATATGTCCATTATGTCTTCGTGGAATAATATATTCTAAAATGAAAGCTAATCCTAATAAGTCAAGTTGCATATCTAAGAAGCAGGATGATAGAAGGGGTCTAGTATTTTGAGCTACTAATAACTGTATAAAAAAGTTTGTCCATGATTTTCAAGATTAAGAACAATACTTTAAAATACATACATGCTTCCTTCAATATCGATTTTCCAGGTGAGACACAATAGGACCAATTGATTATGGATAAAGTTTTTAATTTAATTCCATATTGCTTTATGTCTCTAAACAGCCTAGTTAGACTGATCACTTCCCTTTTGGAATGTGGCATATCATTTCATGGATAGGGGTAAAATGGGTGGAATGGGCATCTTCAAATGGCTTTATTGAATTTCCATTAACAACAATGTCTTTTCTTATTGAGTGTGTTGGTTACTGCCTTTAGAAACAACTTTTAGAAAACAGTTGCAGGTTGATCTCTGAGTTTGACCCCAGCCTGGTCTACACTGCGAGTTCCAGGCTAGTCAAGGCTAAATAAGTGCCTTTCTAAAATAAAAGTACAATTTTCTTTATTCACAAAGCATAGATTGAATATCTAGTGGGTATCAATCACTATGGTAACTATCAGGAATATAGAAACATTGAAGGGGGTTCTGTCCTTGAGGAATTCCAAATTTGAATATGGAAGTTGAAGTAGGGGAGGGATATAGTCAGGATGATAAATTAATAATTGTTACAAAAGAAGTATCTAATGGTGTGGGTATTCTAAAAGTTTCTCAGTTTCTTATCTTGTTTAAAAAATAAGTTAAGGGTGAACATGTAATTAAATCTAAAGCCCAGCTTCTTACTAATTGCAAGTTATCCTTCAAGTTGCTTAGATTCAGTGAACTTAACTTTACTTTTTGTAATTTTGGGGTAATAACTATTCTAGAGTCTGAGTAGGTTTAATGGTTGTGAATATAAGATAATTTTCTTTTTTTGAATAATCAATAAAGGCCAGTAATAATGTTGCATGTTGATATAAACATATATGAATATATATTTCCTCATATAGATATCATGATGTTTGCTGAAGTATTTTTACTGGAAATGAGATTTTCACAATTTTAAAAGTGATGGGCACTGGAGAAGAAAATAACTGTATTTTTCCAAAGCCTTACAACTACATGTAGAACACACCAAACATGTTTTTATGGTGATGCATTTTGTATATTTCCGGCATGGCATGCATATTATGTTTGCCCTAAACACAATAATTTCACTTGCCACTTAACTTGAGTCTCACACATTTTCCTTTCAGATTTCTCTTGTAAAGGTCATATCAAGAAAAGCAGTGTACAGAAAAATGGTACCCTCCCCTCCTCCATGTGTCTCCTTTCTAGTCTCTGATATCTCCCCTGGCAATTTGAAGTCTTAAAATTGGACTCACTTTAAGACATCCAAAGCTAAAATTGAATAAAGAAACAAAACTGCTTCAACCAGACTTCTGAAAGAAACTCATTTTTTTTCTGGTTCTCTTTGACCTTCAAGTTGTACATTTAAAGTTTTTCTAATCACTATCTAAATATTTGGTTATTTGGAAAAATCTAAATTGGTTAACCATTTATAGACATTTTAAAAAAACTAGCTAAACATCTGGAACTTTCTGACCTACTAATATTCTAGTACACTGCTAAATATATCTCTCAAATAAAAAATGATATTTGTCTTGGGGCTAAAATTTCAACTTCATCACATTTTGTGCTTAACTGAATAATAGCTTTAAATTATTTCTATTTATCACCAATTAAATGTCCAGTAGGGTATTTTACTTGCTTAATAAATTTTATAAAGGCTGCTTAGTCAGCATATGTGTATTTTAAAAAACATGACTGTCATATGGCAGCCTCTGTGTAGTTACTGAGTCAACTAATAAGATATTCCCTTTTTCCCCAATCCTAACCTAAGTTTGGGTCACATATAGAAGTTTCTATAGACATTTGGTGATTATTAGAAATAGTAGAAAAGGATAGCATTTATTAATTTAGGAAGCATTTCTAAACTGATGGGAAGAAAGCCCAGTCAGTCAAGGACTTGTATATACAAGAAAATTTAAATTCAGATCCTCAGCCACCACTTAAAAGGCCGTGCATGGTAGCCTGTAATTCTAGTGCTGCAGAGATCCACAGAGCATTCCTAAATATCTCTGGCCTGCTATTCTTGGCAAGTCTCTGAGCTCCAGGTTCACTGAGATCAGAGATTTTGTTTCAAAATCTCAGGAGAAAAAGAATAGTAGACATGTGATGTCAACCTCAGTCCCCCAAATACATTGTCAGTCACATATAAAGTTGTGTGTTTATACAAAACACACACACACACTCAGAGAGAGAGAGAGAGAGAGAGAGAGAGAGAGAGAGAGAGAGAGAGATTCTAAGCACCTGCTATATGTCATTTAGAACATAAAGAAATAGGATTCAACCAATGAAACTGCCAAACTCAATCTCTTCCTTTATGGAAAGTGAAGAGACAGAGGAAAGAGGGCTGTAAAATTAAAATAGTAGCATGATGAAGGATACTTACAAATGCTACAAGAAAATGTACCAGGGACTTTAAATCTAGTCCGAAGAGAAGGGAAAACTTGCCATAGTATGTGAAATCATATTGAAAGTTGCCGGAAAGGCAAGGATGAAATATATAAAGAAATCAGGACAAGTGTTTATTGCACTGCAACAGTGATTCTCAACAGAGTGTAATTTTGCCTCTACTGGGGAATATTTTGATAGCCACAGAGAATCATTTGATGTCACAACAGAGATGCCACTGTATTACAGCGACCAGAATTTCTGGGAAGTTTCTTACTGCCCTGTTGTAGAGTACCACTACCAAAACTTTTTCCAATGAAAATCACTAAAACTGTGAAAGTTGATAATATATTAGATTCTAGAAGAGAGGAAAGTTGATGAATTAGGAAAGCATACAGAAATATAAATAGAGTTAGTTGTTTCAAACATTGCTGAGTATCTATTATGTCCTAGATATGTATAGGCAGAACAGAATTTCTATCCTATTTATTTTCATTAGGTAAGGAAGACAAATGAACTCCAAGAATAATCAGTAATAGAAGTAAGCATACTGTGATAAAGACATATTAAAGTGAAAAAATATTTAACTAGGATACTAAAATATCATCTGTGATATGATACTTGAATGGATTTGATATGATATGTTAGTCATGATACTCAAATGGATTTAAAGAGTTTGTGAATCAGAAGATATATTTCTGAAATTTCTGGAATGATTAGTTCAAAGAAGTACAGATATGGAAGACTTAAAATGTAGTAGGGATGCAAAACTCAAAGGTAAAATATGATATGTGAGAGAAATTGGACTTATTCTATTGCGTGGATCCTTTTCTTTGCCGTTATAAGTTGCAACATAGCCTGGATAGCAGGAAAGAATAGGTATAATACGTGAACATATCCTTGACTCCGAAATTCTCATCCAATGAACAAAGGGATTTCTGAGTGAGTGTCAACTAGGTTTCCCTAAGTACAGGGAAATATTGTTATCACTAAAGATTGAGAAAATGAAGCTAGATAGAGGTCTGAACACAGATGATGAGTTAAAACACAGCACAGAAAGCACAATTCACATTTAGTTGATGGATATGCTGTGACTTCACTATACATGGGATATACCAGTTGAACAAAATAAGCCAATAAATGAACATGTCTTCAAATAATTTCAAATTTTGAGTATCTAATATGCATCTTTCTTAAAATGTATTTTTTTAAATCTTTCGGCATAAGATTATAGCTACTGGTGGTATAAGAATTTTTGTTGAGTCTTGTCCTATACTACAATTGATCTGAAATTAATTTAGACACTTCATGGAAGAACTGTGGATATTTTAAAACCAAAGAACTCATATAATTTAATGTCATTCACAACTTTAACCTTTTTTTGAAGCGACAGGAAGTTTTTAAATTGAAATAGTAATATAACACAACATTTAAAGCATAAATGGTAGAGTCGGAAAGTCTGGGTGAAAATCTACCTTTATTTACTAGCCTTGAAAGATTGGATGAATTTCTAAACTTCTCTCAGCCTCAAATCTTTTATCTGATGAAATAGAAATCATATTTACATCCATTAACACCATTTTTGCAAACATGGCATCATCTGTTATAGGCACTGCTCAGCACTAAGACATAAATATTTGACACGATTCCAAAAAAGTAGTATTTTATAGAACTCAGGTATTGTAAAATAATGCTCTTGTACACTGTAACGATTTGTCACTGGTTTCAGATTAATAAAACGCTGATTGGCCAGAAGCCAGGCAAGAAGTATAGATGGGTCAATCAGACAATGCAAATTCTGGGAAGAGGAAAGAGTCAGTCACAAGCCAGACACAGAGGACGCAAGATGAAAATGCCTTACTGAGAAAAAGTACAAAGCCACATGGCTAAGCATAGATAAAGAATTATGGTTTAATTTAAGTTTTAAGAGCTAGTTATAATAAACCTGAGCTAATAGACAAACCAGTTTGTAATTAATAGAAGTCTTTGGGTGTTTCCTCAGGACTAAATAGTTGTGGGACTTGGTATGAGAGAAATTTCCATCTACACTCAGGCATATGCATCAGGCAACAAAAGAGTTATTGAAACAAAGATTTGTAGAGCTGAAATTCTAGGCTAGTCACAAGATAAACTCTGCTTTACACCCATTACCACTGGGGCTCCATTTCTTTTTCTTGGTAGTCTGAAGATTGGAAACTTGAAACTGCAGAGGGGAGTGGGAGGATACAGTTTTTAATCCAAACAGTATTTTCCCCAAAATTCAAAAATTGCTACAAGTATAGTAATTCGATTTAGTCTTTAAAATATTTATTCTTATCTTTCTGGTTAAGTGAAGAATTTTTTAAAGATATGCCAGTAAAGTGAAAAGTAGGAAATTGAAACATCTCAGAAAAAAACTAATCAATAGATACAAAAAGTGTTTTCCAAGTGTCATTGCACATTTACCAATAGAAAACGGTGTAAGAAAACTAGGCCAGAGTAAAGTAAAGGCTGATGAATTATTTTCTAATATTTTCACAGTAACCTACTGTCATTTTGACATGTAGTCTTAGAAATTCTGTAAAAAATACTACCTTAAATTTTCAACTTAACATAGGTAAATAGGTCAAATATTGGATATGTGAATTATCTTGATATTAGTTATCCTCTCACAATAAACACATGTATCAAAGCATCAGAATCATTATACATGCACTTTGAATATGCACAGTTTTGTTGACCAAACCTCAGCAAAACACAAGAATGCTAAAAAAAAAATTAACATCATGCTACTTTTAGAAAATTTGTTTGAGGGAATAAACATTTCTTTGCTTCTGTTTTTGTTTTCGTTGTTTTTTTTTCTGGCAAAGCCTGAAACATTTGTTCTTTTTAAAGTACTTAAAAGCTAGGTGTGGTGAGGCACACTTATAAACACAGCACTCAGGAGGATAAGAGAATTGCAAGTTCCAGGACAACCTGGCTTACATAACAATACTCAGTCTCAAAGAGTACTTGGTGCTGGTAGACAAAGGAGTTGAGGTTATATTATCTGCTTTATTTGAGACATATATCCGTTACAGTGAAGCAATTTAAAAATTATTTTAAGATTGCCAACCCTTATATGAATAATGAACAAAATGTTATTTGCACAATGTAAGAATTGTTATGCTGTACTCATGTATAAAATTCTCAAAATATAAAAAGTTAAAATAGAAAAAAATAAAGTCATTTCATTTAATTGTCTTTTTAATTGTGCAGCACTAGGTGGGGTGTTCTGGCTGCTCCTGCAAGAGAGTATGAGAGGTTTCAGTGTTGGGGTTGTCTCCTCCCAGGATGTGTGTCTTCAGTTAAAATCAAATGCATTAAATTTCTTCACTGCATCCAATTACTTCGCTAATTGAAAAGGACAGCATTCCACTTCAATTATATGTTCTCATTTTCTACATTTCTTTTAATTTATGGAACGATAAAAAGTAAAGTGTTGCAAAAAGTAGCCATTTGAAGAGCCATTTGGTACAGTCGCTATTTGACCTTATTTATTTGAATTTTCCAGTCTTCCTGTGATTTTTGTTCATCTCCCTAAGCATGGTTTGTTAGCTTGATTGGTTATTTTCAGCAGCACATTAGAAGTCCCCTGAGATCTTGCTTTCTAGCTGACATTTGGTGCTGTTTCTACTGTCACTTTTAAGATTTTGTACTTCTCCAGCTGTCACAGTCTAGAGTTATCTGTTGTGTTGTCTGCATTAGAGACACCGAGAAGACTCTAGAAATTATGAATAAGTGTCATTACTTTGATATTTCTAATGAGAGTTTGTTTTTTCCTTTCTCTAATTAATAATAAATGGAGAAGGGAAAGCAGTTAGACAATATCAAGGAAGTAATAGCAACCCATAGAATGAGAGAAAATATTTGTAAACTGTTTAAGAGTAGTGGGCAAATTACATGAATAATGATTGCAAATCAATAATTCAAAAAATAAATAAGATAAGAGGGGCAAATATTCTCTAAAGAAGGCACCCAAGTGACCAGTAAGCAAATAAGATAAATATCATTAGCCATCAAGGAAATGAAAACTAAAGCAAAGAATGGCATGTTACATTCACTAGTATGGCTGCAAGAAAAAGAATAACAGTGACAGTAAGGATTAGAGTTCCTGAATATCCTTGTACGTTGCGGCAAAAAGTGTTCAATAGTGTGGGCAATGAGAAAATAGGTTTTCTTGTTTTCCCTTTTTTATTTGAGACAGGGTATCTCTGTGTAGCCCTGGTTGTCCTGGAACTAGCTCTATAGATGATACTGACCTCGAACTTACAGAGATCTGCCTGCCCTTGCCTCCTGAATGCTTTTATTAAAAGCGTATGTCACCATCTCATAGGACAATAATATATATATATATATATATTACATTATATATGTATGTAAGTTTTAAATGTGTGTGTGTGATATTAAGGATAGCTTGCAGTTTCTGGCAAATCACTTTGTTGCAATTTCCAGCAAAACTTCCTGTTTGTTCCTGTGCTCCCTCTGCCCCTGCTGGTGGTTAGCTATAAGGGAGTTGTTTACTCCAGCTTGCCCTGGTAATTTCCCACCTGACTGGGGGGATTTCCATTGTGCAGCAGTTAGGGTATATAAGGTTTTCTCTAAGCTTGAATAAACAGTATCCATCATTTTCTCTTCACAGATGACCTATGTCTCTTGTGTTTCTATCTCCAGGCCCTCTGCAGCTCGTGAATTGTCCTGTAGCACAGGCATACAGGGTTTAACTCTATAACTGCCCTGTGTCTCCTGGAACTTGCTCTGTAGACGAGGCTGGCCTCAAACTCACAGAAATCCACCTGCTTTTAATCTCAGCACAGGTGAGGCGAGGCAGGTGGACCTCTGTAAGTTTGAGGCCAGCCCAGCCTGGTCTACAGAGCCAGTTTCCAGGCAGGCAGCCTGCTGTACAAAGAAACCCTGTCTCAAAAATTTAAAAAAAAAGAAAAAAAAAGAAGAAAAGAAAAACAACTTTTCAGTTTCCCATAAACAAATAAAGATAGTTAATATATGACCCAGTGATTCAGTTCATATTACATATATACAAAACTAAAAACACGTCCATAGATATGTACTCTGTATGTTCATGGCAGTATTGGTAATAAAACTCAAAGTGGAAAGCCACAACATATTCATATTATTAGAGAAATATTTAGCCATAAAAAGGAGAGTCTTAGTTTCAATGCTACAACTAGAAAAGAAAACCTAAAAACATAATTATCTAATTGAAAAATACCTCAGACAAAAGACAAAATATTGTGTGATTCCGTTCTATGAAACACCTAGAATAACTAACTTCCTAGAGACATAATATAGATTAGTAGTTACGATTAGAGGGAAAAGGAAAAGGGCAATGACTAATGAGTAGTATTAAAATTCAAAACTAGCAATAGTTCCAAAGATCTGGGAGAATAATAAAAGTCATTTAATTATGCACTTTTAAGTGTCAATTTTATATGAGAATTATATCCCAATAAAGATGGGATTGAAACAAAATAGGAAGAGAAAATAGTCTATTTTGTGTACTTACAGTGTTTCAATATACCCTTGTAATTTTCATGTGTGATTACATCTGGTGTGTACAATAATTGCAAGTGAATATGTGCCTTTATCTTTCTACTTTACATCTGAATAAACTGAAAGATAAAAAAGTTGTGTAAAGCATTATCCAAGGTATGAGGAGCTAAAATTCAACCCCCCCCAAGCAATCCAGAACTAAGCTTATTTATTTCTGTATTTTAATGGCAGTTTTATTGATGTAATTATTACAACATACAATTATTAATTTAAATGAGCCATAAATTTAGTAGACCTTAGTGTGTTCACATGTAGGAAAACATCTCTATGGTTTATGCACATTGAAATTATCTTCAAAACAATCGCCATTTTACACAAATGAATTGCATATAAACTATAGCTTAGTAAAGATTTTAAAAATTTGTTTAGTCGACTTTCACTGTCATTTCTCTCCTCCTTCATCTTCCACATTCTTAGGACACAAGGAATCTGTCTTTCTTGTGGTAGTATAATATTGCTGCTCATCATCACTTGGATCACTGTGTTCTCTCTTCAAACTCTTAGTATATCTAGATCTGAGGAATTATAAGACTTTCTTTTTAAGAGGTGACTTGGAAAATTATCATTTCTCTACACACCTAAAAGACTAAGGAGAAAAATTCTAGGTTTTGACTTGTCCTGCTTTGGAGTCATCTGCTCTGCTTTAATGAAGAGCTAAGTATAATCAAGATGTAAAAATGATGTTTCACTTCTGGGAAGGATTGCAAAACCTGTCAGGAACACTTCTGGGGCTTTAAAATTGACATAATGCCCTCTAGCTAAATGGCTTTGCTAAGTGACTTTACCAGCAACCTTTCCTATCTTCCTTGTCCTGAAGCTACTGCTTTTTTCCCTGACCCTCTTGACTTCAGTTTGAGTCTGTGTCTTTCAGTTAACAAGTAATTTGGGGGAGTGTCAAAAGGTAACTAGTGTCCCCTGGGTTACAATTAACCTAAAAATTAAAAGGTGGAGTTTAAAATCCCCATTAAGTATTAGGAAAACATAAAAGCGAGCTTCTGAATTCAAGTTGGATTTAGAAAGTCACCTTTGAATTAATGAAACTGACTGTACTTCACTATACAGCAAGCAAGTTATTTGAGAGAGAGGGAGAGAGGGAGAGAGGGAGAGAGAGAGAGAGAGAGAGAGACAGAGAGAGAGATTAATTTGATGTGTATTACTGGCTAATTAAGAATTAGTAGAGGAAAAATATTTCTAGGAGCTGTTTTCTGTGATACCACTCATTCACCATGCACATAATTTCCTTCAATTTTAATTAGCACTAATTTCTGAAATATGCTTGTGAGTGTTACATTATTTGAATTATGAATTAGTGCTTTCTCATTAAGCATGGTCAGATATTGGACAGCATCATATTTCCATAAAAATTTTGATGATTTATTTTTAAATGTGGAATAATAAAAGCAGTTGAGGTCTTTAAAAATGATTTACAGTGAACACTTACAGTCTGATAATAAATTCTAATATGTTCTTATAATAGATACCTGGAGATTATCAATTCTGAGCTAAAAATGAGAAACAATATGGATATGACTATTACTATATAAACCTTAAACAACCATGTTGTACTGGATATTTGCAATGCACGGTAGATGCTTAAAATATTTAATTATTAAGATTTGCTAATGCTTCCTTTAAAATGTGTTTGAAAGCTTTTTATACAATCATCTTCCTGTAGCATAAAATTTTACACCCCCTTTGATGAAAGTCACTTTGTAGACCCTACAAGCAGAATTATATAAATGTAAGAAATAATTTTCAAATATGGAAAATTCAAGAGAGATTAAAAATTATTACTACCTTAAACAATATTCAAACTTTCATTATTACCATACATTTGAAAACCTACTTTCCCAGAATTTGAATCCAATAGCTTGGGAAGTGATGAGCCCTTGTTTACTTATTTCAGCGGGTTCTTTTTATTAGATCCCAAACACACACACATATAACTGTTCACTGGTTTATCTTCAGCTTTCCATATAACTTTGTCAGGCTAATATTGAAGTTAGTTCATTGAGAAAATGAAATGTTTCAAGTGTGAAACAACCATAGTCAGCAGAAGTGTTTTTCTTGAGTTGTTTAGAAATGCAGATGTTTTTGACAGTTCTTTTGTGACTTCAAGTATAGGTTTCTATATCTAGCAGTTGGAGTTAGGCTTTTTTCATTTGTCATGGATCAGACAAAAGATTATTGAATTTAGAGTCCATATTGCTGACCACTACACCATGGGGGCAGGAAATCAGATAAAAGATAACTGGCACATTTGAGGATTGATCCCCAACCTTTTTTGTCTAGTGATCTAGGTTTAGCAAACACTGAGAGGCATAGACTAGGTATCAGTTAATAGCATAATTTTCTTAACATCAAAATAGATATGAAGTAACAAATTCATCAGGTCTTATCAATATATCTAAGGTTTATTGATTGTGGATTTAAATTCACTGAGAAGACATCCATGTTGCAGAAAGTTTGTTACCTTTTATAGAGAAAATATTGAAAAATGTATCCAAGTGTTTTTATTTGCCGGATTTTTGAGTGATGTAGTAGAGATGATCACCTATTATTATAAGGTGAGCAAACTTCGGCATTTTTTAAACCCATGCATATGGGTAAACATAACACTGCCTAATAACATAAAGCTTTTGAACCTATTCTTCAATGTATTTGTGAAAAGAGGAAAATCTTTCTTTACACAGTGGAACTCTTCTCAGATTACTTAATATCACTGGAAAATGATCAGAAAAATTTAAATTACTTTTTATATTTTAAGGATTCCTTGTTAATATTTTGATATTTTTCAAATAACCTCCTACTCTATCAAGAATGCCAGGGAAAGCAGCTCTGCTTATTCCAGATTAAAAACTGGCAGCATATGCTTTAGTGTTTGCTAAACAAGACAGAGTTTACCAATACATGCATAGGGGGTATTTTAATTAAAATTAATTAATGAATTTTGTTGGCTTATTCTGCATGAGTCACTGATGTGCTTTAAACTCTTACAATACATGAAGAATTTGATGTTTAGTTTTGTTTCTTTTTTTCCCCCCTTTGGAGGACTTGAAGCTAAGTGATAATCATTCACTGCCTTGATCATTGAAAACAGGTTATTTTCTTTCTTTCTTTTTTTTTTTTGAAAACAGGTTATTTTCTACCTTCCCTTGTCATAATGATGATCTGAATATCCATGAGAAAACTATGCACAACTTCACACTAAGATACAGCTCTTCGAAACCACAAAGGGAGATTTCATAATTTTCATACCACGTAACATAGATGAGCTAAAACTAGAGTTGTAAGGCATATAGGAGAAACAAAAGCTAAGAGAACAGAAGCATGCTGCCAATGTCCCCATAGATTACCAGCAATCGTTATATTTAATGAAAATAAGGTCATACTTTTGCTGTGTGGTTTTGTAAGATATTATTAATTTATGTATACTTCATAAAGTAAATAAAATAATTATTAAGAAGTGAATCACTATGGGGCATTAATAATGTTAAAACTATAAAAGGCAATCATTTCTTTCAACAAGTTTGGGATTGCTTATCAGAATACAGTATTTGGTGGAATATTAGAGTGTTATTGTCATTTATGGTTAATTTGTTATTCTTAGAAGAATACACTAGCCTGACACTTTGAAGAAAGATATTAATGCTTTCTAGACTAACAATATCTCACAGCAATGAATTTATTTGGTCATTGATGAGTAATACTTTTGCTAAATAGATGAATTTTTATTTTGATATAGTTTTATTAAGAAAAATTCCATAGAATGCTGTGATTTCATAATTTTAAGACAGCTATACTTTCATATATATATATATATATACATATATATATATATATATCACATTTAAAGGCCAAAATCCGAGAAACATGTAAATTTTCTACCCAGATAAAACATTCTTACTGGAATATTTTCTAATTTACCTATGTTCTGTTGTTTAATTCTAAGCTTGAAACTGACTTTGACCCCTATTAATATCTATCTATTTATTTCAGCAACAAATAAGGTTTTGAACCTTATTACCTAATATTGTCTGTTTTTCCCTACTATTAAGCTATACTTAACATAATTGTCAATCATGTTTCTTTCATCAGGCTCACTTAGAATCTTCTGTATTCTAAGAGTTTCACATCAATGCTCTTGCTCTCATCATTGGTCTTGTTTTCTTTTTCCTTCTCAAATAGCTCCAACCTCACCAGCCACAATGCTTAATTTGTTCCTTTATATCTAAAATGTTATTGCAATAAAATATCTTTCTGATTATTTATCAAGTATTCTCAGGATTTTTGAGGTTTTTTTGGTTTGGTTTTTGCTTTAAAACAGGTTTAAAATATAATATAAGTAAAGATTCAACTGAAGAATTAGAGAGAGGGCTAGATATGAATATCATATTATGGATAGTCCTCCTCTTTACCTGCTAAGGTAAACAATGAATGGGAAAAGAAAATTAGAAAGGAAGACGTAGAAAGAAAAGTAGAGTACAAGTACTGAAGTTACCAACTTAACTGCTCTTCATAAACCCAGTGCAAACAGCAGGAATTAACTCTGCTAATTTCTTGCGTTCACTTCAAGGTATATTGCTGCTTTTAAACTTAAATTCTAAGTACTTGATGAAGAAAAATTAATGATCTATTGCAGCTCTCAGGTAGGGTTTTTTTTCTCTAAGAATGTTGAAGCAGTTTTTAGAGTTGTTGAATTTAAAAGTGCCCATTAATCGAAACATAATATATAACCAGAGTTGAGAGGTTTTATTATACAGTGAAAATTATAATAATAATGTAATCTTTAAAAGTAATTACAACATGAATATTATGCTTGACCAGATATATTTACATAAGCTGTGTGACATTTCCCCTTGTGGTCATTCCCTCTTTATGTATATTCTTTTTCTTTCTCCTCTTCATCCTCCTTTCTGCTTATCCACACTTTACTCACCTATCCTTAACATCATTATCCAAGAGAATATATTATCTCATGCACAGTATGATTTAAGTGTGTCCCAAGACCTATTTCTAAAGATTTCTTCTCCAGTCTTACATAGATATTTGGTTATAGTTTATGTATTAGACTAAAACAAAAAATATAAAATTTTGGTGTGTAATGCAAGTATACTCACATATATTGCTTAGACGATACGGAGAATGTAAAATGTTCCACGTTTAAAGATTTATATAGCCTCACCTGTAAACATTAGAAAAGATCGTTGAGGTCATCTCCACTTTTTAATTAAAGATGGATCGTTTTGTTTAGTTTCAAAGTCCTTTCTTTAAATGATATTTGACTTGAATGTTCACTGCGGATGGAGAACATTAGGACTCATAGTCTCTGATCATTATTCATTCTGTGAAAGCTCACAGGTTCAATGGACTTTGAAATAAACAGATAGTTTGCAAAGAACATGTGAGCAGAAGCCCAATTTTATGATTCCCAATAGTTAATTTGTGTGTTTCAAGAAGAATTTACCAGAATTTCTTCTGTTCTTGAAATAATCAGGTTAACATGGTTGTCATAATACTGCATGCAGTGCCAAATAGCGAGCTGATGACCATAAGAAAAATAATGCAAAGGAATAGGTAGGTCGGAGAGCAATCCTAAAACAAAGTGCACTCTGCACATTGTACAACTTCTAAGAGAATCTCTGAAGTACAGCTGAGTCTGAAGATTGGGTAGGGGTGTTTTATTATTGATAATCCATGTTTAACGACTCCCCGATTGATATTAAAGCAGTATCAAAGGAAAGTGCCCTTTAATAGAAAGGAGAATGAATTGTAGGTCAGGTTGTCCCAACAGCAGCAGATTACATTCTGAAAACAAATAGCAATATCTGGCGAAAACCAGTTTACTGAGGTCATGAGCCTAAATTTTATTGCAAAACTCCAAATGATGAATAGTATCAATTTTTCCCTTCAGATCAGATATTTACAATCCACAGGAAGGATATTGCATATGGCAAAACGGATGTACTCAGAAAATACAAACAGAACTATGGACGCTAAAATACTGAATCCAAATATAACCTTATTCATCACAATGCATTATATTAATTAGGAGGAAAGTTAATAGCATGCCATATATTTAGTGATGTTTTAAAATTCTATAACTGACAAGATTTTCTATCCCAGGCTTAAAAACGTGTTTTTCTTCAAGAGATGTACTTTGTTTCAGCTTGCAGGACTGTGTATGAGGGTTAGAGAGGGACTGAAAATAAAGCAGAAAACAAACACCAAAGCATGAAATTATAAGGTGCTTATTTTTATTGACATCTTGTTCTTTCTTCTTTATCTTTATAATTGAAATATAATTACATCATTTCTCCTCTTCCCTTTCTTCCCTCCAACCCATCTGATGCTCTCTCTGTCTTTGCTCTCTCTCAAATTTAGAGATTCTTTTATATATGAATGTATGTATTATTCCTAAATAAGTCAATGCAACTTCCTTAAGAAAAACTTTTCTTTCTGAAATTTACAGAAACAAGTGGCTATCTAGATTTATATATCTTGGAAGCACCTACTTATGAAAAGACTGTAAGACTGTACATGCCAAGTTAGGTATGGAAATGATTACATAGACAGGTACAATGAAAGTGAGAGATTCTTCCTGAGGTTTAAGTGTTAAGGTAAAATTACTGCTGCATACAAAACACACTAGGAGTAATTTAGTAGTTGATCAGTGAAGGAAAGGGACATATTTTCAAAAACCACAACCCTTTAATACTGGAAGGGTTCGATATGCTAATGGCATGTATAAAAAAGTGACAAGATTGTTATCATTTGGTCAAAGAAAGACAGACTTATAACACACAGTTTGAAGAGATGAGATCTAAATTATATCAATTAAACTTTGATAGTGCTGTGACAATCTGGTGTGTCGTTATGTGGTACATCTTGAGAAATACAGTTACAATTATTTTAAATCACTGACAGTACATTTTATATCAATTAAATAGGAATTACCAAGAAAAATATTAAATCTGAGCAAGGTTAATAAGAAAATGCTCAATATTTTCATAACTGCCCTCCAAACAGATGGTCTTCTGTAGCGTGTAAGATGATAGCTAGAATCAAAGTAATGTTTCATTATTTCAATATGTATTATAAACTGTATTACATTCTGGAATTACTATACTTTTAGGCTGTAGGAATTTTTTCTTTTGTTTTGATTGATCATTAGATAGTGACATTTAACTACCTTCATTTCTCATTTAGACTTTTTGTGTACATGCATAATTTCTGATAAAGTCTACTCAATGTGTATTTTTTCTTTACTGTATGCTTATTTATACTAGGCCTACCAATATGAACACTAAGAGGTAATTAGAATGTTTACTAATGACTTACAAATGATGAATGAATCAACTGATTTTTAACTAAGTGTTTTTCATGGCCCTGATGGGAGAAAATATATAGCAGAGTTTCCAGCTCAAAGTGGACCGTAATGTGCCTATAAGACCTGTTATAAACAGTAAAATTATTTCATAAACCACATAAATAATTATCATTTGTAGAATAGCATATTTGTTTAACTGTGTAAAGATCTGTTGCATTCTTGTGCTATGAAGCAGAGAACTTGAGAATCCAGCAGGTTAAGTAGTGACAACAAGCCAAGTAAAACAATCTGCGTCAGTGTGGATACCAGCTTCTTAGAGTTGGGCCAGGCAATGGAGCTCCTGGTCAAATACTTAAAGCCAAGCTTAAAGCTTGGCTCTCATTAACCCAAAGAGGGGGTGGAGCCAGCCGCCATAGCCACAAGCAGAGGGCCTAGCTCCCACTTTGCATTTTAAGGTTTGGGTCAGGTGGCCAGAAAACCCTACAGGGGCACAGTAAAGCAGGTTTAGACTGAAAATAAAACTCTAAATAGGTTACAATGTGTATAAAAATGTGTGTAGGTGGCTAAGAAAGAAAAGGAAATGTGTATAAAGAGTCATAGGAAAAAATAAAGTCTTTAAAGAGAGACGAGAACAAGGCAGAAAGAGAGGGGGATGCCCAGAGGCAGCCAGCTAGGTAGCCACCAGCCAGTCAGACAAAGAGTAAGCAGGGAAGTAGGACATACATAATGAAAGAAAGATAAAGAGCACCAAGGCGAAACATAAATGAAGAGAAACAGGTTAAATTAAGTTATAAGAGTTAGTGGGATAAGCATAGGGTAAGACTGAGCATTCATAACAAATAAGAAGTCACTGCATCATGATTTGGGAACTGGCAGTCCAAGAAAAGCTGCTTAATAATATTCATTTTAATAAGACAGTGTGTTAATCAATTTAATACTTATGATGTTTCAATCATATTTGAAACTTTTATAGTTAATGAAAGCTAGTCATAGGCTATCTTTCCAATTATGCAAAGCTTAAAATAGAAAGTAGGAGAGTGGGTCTGACTGAAAAGTCTTAATGGATATAGTTTTAATCTGTAAAATAGAAGGATACTAAACTAGCAAATATCATCGAAACATCTCAGTGAGCAGCCCAGCCAAGTAGTCCAAGTAGTTTACATAGAAAATTAGGAACAACCTTCCTCAAGATCCAGCAATACCATTTTGGGTATATACCCAAAGGATGCTCAATCGTACCACAAGGACATGTGATCAACTGTGTTCATAGCAGCATTGTTTGTCATAGCAAGAACTTGGAAACAACCTAAATGCCCCTCGACTGAAGAATGGATAAGGGAAATGTGATACATTTACACAGCAGAAAAAAATGATGACATTTTGAAATTTGCAGGCAAATGAATGGAGCTAGAAAACATCATATTGAGTGAGGTAACCCAGACCCAGAAAGACAAATATCTTATGTAATCAATCATAAGTGGCTTTTAGACATAAAGCAAAGAAAACCAGCCTACAATTCACAATCCCAGAGAACCTAGACAAAAGTTAGGACCTAAGAGAGACATATGGATCCAATCTACATGGGAAGTAGAAAAACACAAGTTCTCCTGAGTAAATTTGGAGCATGGGAACATAGGAGAGGGTCCAAGGGTAGGGGAGATGAAAGGAGGGGAACAGAGAATAATGTATAACTCATAAAAAATGTTAAAAGAATTAATTATATAAATGAAAGCACAGCCCTGAAGCAATTGCAGGCAATTTTACTGACTAGACGTCTTAAAATAGTAATTACAGTCCTTGCAGAAGTACACCTGTGACTACAGAGTTCCATATGCCAATGCAAATGATACAAGGTTATTCCTCATTTGATTCAATTAAAATTCTCTGTAGAATATAAGTCAACTAATAGCTAATATTTGGAAGAGGTGATGAAAGTGTAGTACACAAGACTGAGATCATGCCAAAAGTCCAGAGAGACTAATTTATAAGATTAAAAGGATTAACTATATTCAACGTGGCTAAGTAATGGCTAATGAGGAACACAAGAGCTGTCTACATGTGTCTGAGGAACATGTATGCCAACCAGAGAAGAGATTTACGTAGTGGACACAGGTGAAAACAAAAACTTTGACTAAAATTATAAGGCTGCCTCTTGCACACTAGCATATGAAATGACTTGACTGATACGTACTCAAAACTGGACTATTAAACTGAAGAACACTGAAAACATAAAACGGAACAAAAAATAGGGGATCTGTTTTTAGGGTTTAGACTATCAGCAGGGCTTACAGAAGGTGTGCTTGATATATAGTAAGGAGCATAGAGCTTAGAATGAATGCTGTGCTTCTAGAAGCCAATACCCCTTCCAAATGAGAATGCATCTGCACCGGAGCACCTCATATTTGTGTCATATTGCAAACTGGAGTCATTTTATTTGTTTTTTATTATCTCATGACATGGAATGCTTAGTGGGGTACTGGAATTATCTGAATGTTCAGAGAGGGGTCACCAGTGAAAAACAAAACCTGTTCTCCTGAGGAAAGAAATATTTCAAGCAAATGTTTACTAGAAACAAGGAGTTTTAAAAGGTTAATTGGGTATTTTGCTAAATCCAGTTGATGTTCATTTATAGAATAAATTAATGAATTAATGAACTGTGCTCATGTGGAGGAGAAACAGATACAAATCCCCATCCCTCAACCAGACACTATCTTAAACAGATAAGCACTCACAAATGAAAAATTATTTCTCGCCAATGGAGCCTTCTCCTTAAGAATAAACCATACTTAAGGGAAGGCCCCTTGCCTAGAAGTAGATGGCCATCATAAAATGAATTCAGTGGTGTCTTTGGAGATTCTTTGTCTCATAATGTTTTGTCTTGCTTGGACTTTTTCTTCCCCAACTCATAGGTCTTTTGCAGATATCATGGCTTCCATTTTTGTTTTGTTGTTTTGTTTTGTAGGATTCCTGTATGTACAAATGTGTGTGGCTCTACATCTATATGTGTTTCTTGGGCTTATTCTTTGGTTCATTTTCTTCTGTTTTCTTCTGTTGGTTTTGTTGTACTCCAGTTTGTTTTTTTCTTATTTCATTTTTTTTTATTCTTTAGATATCTATTTGTTTTCTAATGAGAAATATAAAAGTGTAGATATAGATGGAAGAGGAGACCAGAAGGACCTCAGAGGAACTTGGGGAGGAGAAACCATAAACAAAATATATTGCATGAAAAAATCTAATTTCAATAGAGGTAACTATGCTCCTGTGTAAAATATGGTATGTAAAACTTGCATACCCATAATTAAATATTTTTATTTAAGTAATGGAGGTGAAGCCTGACAAGCACATATATTAAATGAATGTTAATATTAAATAAATTTTGTACTTGCTCATCGCACAGGTACAGAATATTTAAGATTTTCCTTCCACTGTTCCTTGCCCTTATATGTCTTTCTATGGCAATCTCTTCAGAAGAGTGCCAGCAGGAATAGTTTAAGGAAGTGAGTAACCCAGGGAGAAAAGTATTGAAGCATTCTCCTTTGGATTCAACTTAAATCATTTTTCTCATAGTGGAAGCTTGATGGTGCTGTTGAAAGGAGAAATAAATCTTCACGTTTTCTAGTATTGTTCTAATGGCAGATATAAAGATTATCTTATGCCATAGAATGCCAGAATGGTTTCCTATCCCTTTCGTTCTCTATCAGTAGAAAACATTCATCACAATAAAGGCAAAAGTACTAGGTATTCATTAGAATAATCTCATTGATGCTTCAGGTTTGAGAGGATGTTGCAATATATCTGAATATAAATGTAAGATCTCCTAACTTTTCTCCAACACCCTGTATTTTAATTGAATGCCACGTAGTCTTTGCCTTATTTACCACTTAAAAGTCTCTGTATATCTTGACACTTAAATTAACATTTCAAATTTGAATGTTTTTCATTTTTAGCTGTTATTATCAAGACAAATGTTACCATACATTGATACTGTTTACAGTGAAAAATAATACATTTTAAATATGGAGTGTTTTAGCCTTCTACAAATGAATCCTAAAATGACTATAACAAAAGCAATGCAAAACCTAACTAGCATTCATATAAATCAGGTAGAAAGAAAATTTTGACTAAGCGCCAACTGGTGCATAATATTACAATGACTTAAAGAATACATTTACATTTATTTAGTAAAGATTAAAGACAAGTCTGTTTGTACAGTGTCATAAGTCCTGCAGTTTTGTTGAAGATAGCATAAATTTTAACTGTTTTGTAGAATTTAATAGTGATTTGATTGTTTGTAACGAGCAGTCTAACCTCTAGTCTCCAGAGCAGCTTGAGAGATAGCACATAGAAGAGTTCTGCAGTATTTTATGAACTTTGCACTAAGAGCAACATGCCATTGTTTCTAACAGAGTGTCATAACGGGAAGAGAGCCCACCTTCTCCATTAACAAGGGAAAGATTCTGTGACCCTTTGGCTCCTCACATACTTAAATATCACTCTAGCATATAATTTCCCCCATAAAATTTAGCAAAGTATAACTGAAAAATTTAACAGACCCTTTTCAGACCATTAATGGTTCTATAAATACAAGACAAAAGTCATTTACAAAGCCATTTTCTGGCTAAAATCTAGCACTACTTTTTCACTGCCAACATTAGCACCAGTGGATGTTTTTCTTTCCAAAGCCATTTTCACATAAAAATAAAGTTACCTGTAATGACTTAGTGGAATTGCAACATATATCCCAAACAAGTACAAGAGAGAGTAGAGGTTTGATGAAACCAAAACTTCTGTTAACATCTGGGTAGTAGGCCAACTCACACAGTTCTTATCCCAGCTCAAGTATAGTACAGTGAGAACCCTCTCAACATCAGAGAGTTCAATTTAGGTGTTGGTGTCATTGTAAGTCAACACAGGCCATGAACTCATGGAGTCAATGCATGAATAGTCAGAATACTAGTGTTAAGTCCATAAATCCTAATGATTCGTTATATTTACTAGCTTAATAAAATTGGAAGTTGTTTTTCACTGGTGGTTATAGTGCAGTACCAAGGGCGCTTGATGCTTTCTGTACTCTTGGTGTGCTCTTTACATCTACAAAGAGTCCTGAGAATTTAGAGTTCAAGTTGAAACAATCAGAACTGACCTTGTCTTTCCTGTATTCACTTTCTGATACCTACAAATGCATGCCTAGGGATGTCTAGCAAATTTTACTTTCTTTTAATTTTAGGAATTTAAATTTTCTACTCTGAAACTCAGATTTTAAGTAGCAGTATGTGTAAACAATTACCTCTTGCTATACAGAATATTTGGCTTTCACTATAATGGATGAAGGTATTATTATAGAAACATCCATTTGTTGATCATTTGTCATATGTCATGCACCCGGTAATTACTTTACATGCATTATCTCATTATTTGTAATTATGTGCCTATGAGGAATTCTTCTCTTTAAAAAACCCTTTACTCTATTTGAAGTAACAAATCATGAAGGTTTGAATTGGTTTGTTTCTAAGGATAATTTGAAAATCAGTGTTTTACTTACAAACTATATTAGTCATTTTTCAAAGTAAATGTGTTTCCCTTTTTCTAAAAAAAACTGATTAGTTTAGAATATCTGTTAAATCAGCTAGATAACACTTTAATTCAGGTAGATATCTCTGAAGTTAACATTTATATATCTAAATTTTAAGGATTTATAAATAATGTCAATAGTAAGATGTGAGTGAAATTTTCATCATCATTAGATCAATTTTCTTTATGCTTTTATATGAAAAACTATTCTATTTCAGGTAGTAGGATCTTTACTGTTTATTAAAGAAGATCCCAGAGCCCTGTTGAAGTGGCACTCATTTGTGAGTCTGCTGTTATCCTAGCAGTAATCTTTGATCAAATTTTTCATTATTTCCCCTGGGAGCTGCAGAAATGCAGCAGTGTCAAACTTGCTTCTTTTTTTTTTTTTTTTTTCTTTAAATTTATTTATTTATTAAGGATTTCTGCCTCGTCCCCACAACCGCTTCCCATTTCCCTCCCCCTCCCCCGATCAATTCCCCCTCCCTCATCTGCTCGAAGAGCAATCAGGGTTCCCTGACCTGTGGGAAGCCCAAGGACTGCCCACCTCTATCCAGGTCTCGTAGGGTGAGCATCCAAACTGCCTAGGCTCCCACAAAGCCAGTACGTGCAGTAGGATCAAAAACCCACTGCAATTGTTCTTGAATTCTCAGTATTCCTCATTGTCCGCTATGTTCAGCTAGTCCGGATTTATCCCATGTTTTTTCAGACCTAGGCCAGCTGGCCTTGGTGAGATCCCAATAGAACATCCCCATTGTCTTAGTGTGTGGGTGCACCCCTCGTGGTCCTGAGTTCCTTGCTCGTGCTCCGTCTCCTTCTGCTCCTGATTTGGACCTTGAGATTTCTGTCCGGTGCTCCCGTGTGGGTCTCTGTCTCTGTCTCCTTTCATCGCCTGATGAAGGTTAATATTCCTGAGGATGCCTATGTGTTTGTCTTTGGATTCACCTTCTTATTTAGCTTCTCTAGGAACATGAATTATAAGCTCAATGTCCTTTATTTATGGCTAGAAACCAAATATGAGTGAGTACATCCCATGTTCCTCTTTTTGGGTCTGGCTTACCTCACTCAGGATAGTGTTTTCTATTTCCATCCATTTGTATGCAAAATTCAAGAAGTCCTTGTTTTTTACTGCTGAGTAATACTCTAATATGTATATATTCCATACTTTCTTCATCCATTCTTCCGTTGAAGGGCATCTAGGTTGTTTCCAGGTTCTGGCTATTACAAACAATGCTGCCATGAACATAGTTGAGCATATACTTTTGTTGTATGATAGGGCCTCTCTTGGGTATATTCCCAAGAGTGGTATTGCTGGATCCAGGGGTAGGTTGATCCCGAATTTCCTGAGAAACCGAAACACTGCTTTCCAGAGTGGTTGCACAAGTTTGCATTCCCACCAGCAATGGGTGAGTGTACCCCTTTCTCCACAACCTCTCCAGCAAAGGCTATCATTGGTGTTTTTTATTTTCGCCATTCTGACAGGTGTAAGGTGGTATCTTAAAGTTGTCTTGATTTGCATTTCCCTGATTGCTAAGGAAGTTGAGCATGACCTTAAGTGTCTTTTGGCCATTTGAAGTTCTTCTGTTGAGAATTCTCTGTTCAGATCAGTGCCCCACTTTATAAGTGGGTTGATTAGCCTTTTACGGTCTAGTTTCTTGAGTTCTTTATATATTTTGGAGATCAAACCTTTGTCAGTAGCAGGGTTGGTGAAGATCTTCTCCCAGTCAGTGGGTTGTCTTTTTGTCTTAGTGACAGTGTCCTTTGCTTTACAGAAGCTTCTCAGCCTCAGGGAGTCCCATTTATTCAATGATGCCCTTAGTGTCTGTGCTGCTGGGGTTATACATAGGAAGTGGTCTCCTGTGCCCATGTGCTGTAGAGTACTTCCCACTTTCTCTTCTATCAGGTTCAGTGTGTTCGGACTGATATTGAGGTCTTTAATCCATTTGGATTTGAGTTTTGTGCATGGTGATAGATATGGATCTATTTTCATTCTTCTACAGATTGACATCCAGTTTTGCCAGCACCATTTGTTGAAGATGCTCTCTTTTTTCCATTGTATACTTTTAGCTCCTTTATCGAAGATCAGGTGTTCATAGGTTTGTGGGTTAATGTCAGGGTCTTCTATTCGATTCCATTGGTCGACTTCTCTGTTTTTATGCCAATACCAAGCTGTTTTCAATACTGTAGCTCTGTAATAGAGTTTGAAGTCAGGGATGGTAATGCCTCCAGACAATCCTTTATTGTATAAGATTGTTTTGGCTATCCTGGGTTTTTTGTTTTTCCATATAAAGTTGATTATTGTCTTCTCCAGATCTGTGAAGAATTTTGATGGGATTTTGATGGGGATTGCATTGAATCTATAGATTGCTTTTGGTAGAATTGCCATTTTTACTATGTTGATCCTCCCAATCCAAGAGCAAGGGAGGTCTTTCCATTTTCTGGTGTCTTCTTCAATTTCTTTCTTCAAAGACTTATAGTTCTTGTCAAGTAGATCTTTCACTTCCTTGGTCAGGGTTACCCCAAGGTATTTTATGCTATTTGTGGCTATCGTGAAAGGTGATGCTTCTCTGATTTCCCTCTCTGCTTCCTAATCCTTAGTGTATAGGAAGGCAACTGATTTTTTGGAGTTGATCTTGTATCCTGCCACATTACTAAAGCTGTTTATCAGCTGTAGGAGTTCTTTGGTAGAATTTTTGGGGTCGCTTATGTACACTATCATATCATCTGCAAATAACGAAAGCTTAACTTCTTCCTTTCCAATACGAATCCCCTTGATCTCCTTATGTTGTCTTATTGCTATTGCTAGAATTTCAAGCACTATATTGAAGAGGTATGGAGAGAGTGGACATCCTTGTCGTGTTCCTGATTTAAGTGGGATGGCTTTGAGTTTTTCTCCGTTTAATTTAATGTTAGCTGTTGGCTTGCTGTAAATAGCTTTTATTATATTTAGGTAGGACCCTTGTATCCCTATTCTCTCCAAGACCTTTATCATAAAGGGGTGTTGAATTTTGTCGAATGCTTTTTCAGCATCTAGTGAAATGATCATATGGTTTTTTTCTTTCAGTTTATTTATATGGTGGATTACATTGATAGATTTGCGTATGTTGAACCAGCCCTGCATCTCTGGGATGAAGCCTACTTGATCATAATGGATAATTTTTCTTATGTGTTCTTGGATTCGGTTTGCCAGTATTTTATTGAAAATTTTTGCGTCGATGTTCATGAGTGAGATCGGTCTGTAATTCTCTTTCTTGGTTGGGTCTTTTTGTGGTTTTGGTATCAGGGTAACTGTAGCTTCATAAAAGGAATTTGGCAATGACTCTTCTGATTCTATATTGTGAAATACATTAAGGAGTATAGGTATTAGTTCTTCTTGGAAGTTCTGGTAGAATTCTGCATTGAAACCATCTGGTCCTGGGCTTTTTTTCGAAGGGAGATTTTTGATAACCATTTCTAATTCTTCGCGAGAAACCGGTCTATTTAGATCATTCACCTGGTCTTGGTTTAGCTTTGGTATGTGGTACTTATTTAAAAAAATGTCCATTTCTTTTGTATTTTCCAGTTTTGTGGCATACAGGCTTTTGTAGTAAGATCTAATGATTCTCTGAATTTCCTCTGTGTCTGTGGTTATGTCCCCCTTTTCATTTCTGATCTTATTTATTTGCGTGTTCTCTCTCTGTCGTTTAATTAGTTTGGATAGGGGTTTGTCGATCTTGTTGATTTTCTCCAAGAACCAGCTTTTTGTTTCATTGATTCTTTGGACTGTTTTCTGTGTTTCTATTTTGTTGATTTCAGCCCTCAGTTTTATTATTTCCAGTCTTCTACTTCTCCTGGGCGCGTCTGATTCTTTTTTTTCTAGAGCTTTCAGGTGTGTTGTTAAGTCCCCAATGTATGCATTCTCCGTTTTCTTTAAGTGGGCACTTAGTGCTATGAACTTTCCTCTTAGCACTGCTTTCATTGTGTCCCATAGGTTTGCTTCTTTATGGCAAACTCAACTTACTGAGAAAGAATTTGTTCCACAGTGCAGATTGATGCCAACTTTTGCAAATGACAATTTTTGCTCTCTCGCCTCCTCTGGTGTATAGTTAACTTAGAGCTGTGTAACACAGAAAAATCGTGCAAAACCAAACAGATTGCAGAAGTCTAGCATCTCGGATGGTATGCAGATTTGTTGCTTTTCCTGAAGGGATCATTTTTACTGGGAAGCAATAAAGGCAGTCTCCTGAGTAATATATTGTCTAGGGAGTCAAGAGCCCTGGCATCTAGTCCAGGCCTTGACACGAGCTATGGGACTTTCTGGCAAGCAACTTTATCTCTGGGGGCTATGATTTCTCCAGGTAGAAAAGGGATGACAATATCTTCTACAAACCTGTTGTAAGGAAAAACCCGAAAAGGTTTTGTTCCCTTCATAAATGCATGCTATGCATCCAAAGTAGTATTCTCAAATGTACATATATGTTCTCTACCTAGTGACATATACAATGATAAATATTTGTCCTTTTATTTAATGGTTGTAGTCCAACAAGAGGAATAGATGAATATAAATTGCTTACAAATATTGTGTATAGGAACTGAGTATATTTTTATTCTCTAATGTATACATTTTATGATTGCTATAGTCTTAAAGAGGATGTGGGAAAAAAAGGAAATTTCCCACTATCCAGCACCTGTCACTGCAATGCAAAATGATCCTTCACGAACTCATGGTCAAGGAAAAGGATTGTAGCTTGCACCTAATGTGTTAGCAACCATTTTTTTATACCATTCTCCTGTTCTTTGCTCTCAGAAACTTCTCTTTTTTTCTCCAAGAATTTGACAGCTGCCTAGTCAGGAAGTTTAACTGGTCCTATGGTCATAGCTTGATCTTCTCCTTTGATTTCTAATATAGCATGCATGTCATGATTATCTCTAAAACCATGCTCCTCTGAATGGCATGATACAATGAGACTGATTGATGGTTTCATTCATGGGGTTTAAATTAGTGTATTTTTGCACTGTATGTACCATGTTCCCAGAAAAATAGTGAACTTGATGAGATGAAAGAAAATAACCAATATTATCTTGCTTAGTTGAAGTATGTTGTCCTTAATTCTGTAAGAACTGCATTCTGGTTAACTGATTAGGATTATCATCAAGTACCCTTTCTTTGCCTGGTTCTGTTGCATAAAATATATCTCAATGCAGCTGATCACATCACTTTAACAAGCAGTAATCAGAGTGCCATGAATGCATGCTGCCATCAAGCTCTGGTTTCTACTCATGTAGTCAAAGATCATATCCTAAGAATGGTACTGCCCACAGTGGTCAAGACCTGTCACCTTCACTAATTCAATCAAAATAATCCCCACAGGTCATTCTAGGAACCCATCAAAGATCATATCCTAAGAATGGTACTGCCCACAGTGGTCAAGACCTGTCACCTTCACTAATTCAATCAAAATAATCCCCACAGGTCATTCTAGGAACCCATCTCATAGGTGAGTTTTAATTCTGTCAATGATCACTAACTAACCATCACAAAAATAGTGTATTTCATCTCAGCTTGGAAAACAGTTGAAACTATGACTCCAGACAACAACCAAAAAGCTAAAAGAGTGGAATTTCTTATGATTCCTGGAAAACGTTGTTCTAATGTAAACTGGTTCCAAAAAAAAAGGGTAATTAGTTCTTCCTGTTGATATTTAGCTTAGTGGTAAGTTAGAACTCTTCTGAACAACTGTCTTATAAATAACCACAAGAAAAAGAACATAGAATTTAGACTGAACTAAGAGTAAAATTTCAAGGGTCTATGACTAAAGAGTTCTTCAGAAAAAAGACCAAACAACTACCTGGAAACTCAGCATCAAATAATCTGCAAGCCAATCTAAAGGAAATAAATGACATTATTATCTAAATACTGGAATAAATCACTTGTATTTTAATAAAGTTACATCTCAAATATATGGAGATTTCATAAAGCAAATACTCAAATGCTTGCCACCGTTTTTAACTCAGCTCTTTCAAAATCTGCCATGTTATCACAGATCTTTTAGATTTACTTACAGAAATAAAAGAAAACAGGTCAAATTAAAACATTTAATGCACCTCCATCACATCACCTTCATTTTTCTCCAGACATAGCCAGAATCTTAGAAAAATATAACATTGTTTGTATTATAGCATAAATGCTACATATATGCATATAATATTTATTATGTTATATATATATGTGTGTGTGTTATAAATAACATATATTATATAGATGACAGCATACACATAGTTTTTCATTAAACGCATATACCTTAATTTTATTTCATCTAATTATCACAGTTTCTGTCTTATAACCTGGGTATGTGAGATTTTGTTCCTCAGTTAATTTCTAATAGTGTGTTGGGTAAAAATACTGATATACCATTACTGCTAGACAGTTAAACTGTTCTCAAAATTTTATTTTTCAAACATTTATTAAGTAAACATTTTTGTGGAAATTTGTTGTGTATACTAGAGAGACATTTTTAAAGTAGACATGTAGAAGAGGAACTTAGGGGTCAAACAGCATAATTTCTCCAGATTTGTAAGACATTGTTAAATTGTTCTTTAGAGAGAATAATATTATATTCTAACAAGCACATTATAAAATTCATAATTCTTATTAAAATTTGGCATATTTTTTTGAATGTGTACATTTATAGGTCTTGACTGATTTAACTTACAGTTTACTGATTGCTTATGAAGCCAAATGCTTTCCCATGCATTGATTATAATAAGATAGAAAATTATTTATTCACAACTTTTGTGAATGTTAAAGGCAGACAGCATTCACTAGGAAGATACAAAAGTCCTACTAAGTAAAATTTTGCATTTCTCCATGTGTCAGTATATGAGAGAAGAAAAAGCTATGAACAACAACAAAAAAATGCAGTAGACATGCAGCAAGCCTTGAGTGCTTAGATTTGTAAAAATATTCTAATCTGGAGTACCTAGAGGAGCCTTCCTATCATTTCTGCCAAACAAATTACTCTAAGATTTTGTAAGACAAGATAGGACTGTTTTGTTCCTTTTGAAGAAGTTAAAAATCAAAGGTTCTTTGTTTTATTTTTTTCATTATAACTACCAAAAAAAAAGCTTCTGGAAGCTTCTGGGAGCAGGAATTGGAATGGGAACGATATGGATGAAAACAAATCACCATGGGAATTCGACAAAGTTAATTCTTCTTAGTCATCCTCTTTACCCTCATTTTCCAGTTCTTGTTTTTTCACTCTGACAACCTTCTTATTCACTAGCATCTTTCTCTTACTCATCATCCAATGCTCCATCATTATAACCTTCATTTTCCTCCTCTCTAATCTGTAACATGAACGGGTGCCTGCTTGTTGTTGGGGTTTTTGTCCTGCCCGGTACCCCACAATTGTTTAGCCCCAAAGAAAATCACACATAGGTCTCCATAAATTATAAGCTGACTGGCCCATTAGCTCTAGCCTCTCACTGGCTAACTCTCACATCTTGATTAACCCATTTTTATGATTTATGTTAACCATGTGGCTCAGTACCTTTTTCAGTGGGGCAGATCACGTCCTGCTGCTTCGGTGGTCTGGGCAGGAGTGGGCGGAATCAGCTTCCTCCTTCCCAGAATTCTCCTGTTCTCATCACATCATTTCTACTTCCTCCCTGGTTTTCCCGCCTATACTTCCTGCCTGGCGAATCAGCGTTTATTTTAAACATGATTGACAGATTACAGACAATCTCCCACACTAGTCATGTCCTCTTCCCCCCCCCCCCCCTTTATTCTCCTCATTGTCTATTTTCTCCTCTTCCATTAGCTGGGTATATTCATACTTCTCCTCCTCGTCTTCCTCACTGTAATCCTCCAGGTATAATCTGATATTGATGTCAGAGTCAGGGGCCTCTTTGTTATCCCCATTTAGCCTTTGTGGTATATGACCTGGGAAAGAACCTATAACAAGTTTTCTTCATAGTCATTCAGTTGCTAACCCCACAGTAAAATAGGTCTAAGCTCTTGAAATTCTCCAACTTCATCAGGGATTCTTTTGTGCTGAAGTCTTTTATTTTGTTGCCACTTAAATTTCCATCCTTAAAGTTTCAACTTTTTTTTTTCTGCCAGTATTCCCAGGTCCTCTGAGATTCTGTTATCACTTCATTCAAGTTTCTCAAGTTTAACTTTGGTTAAATTCACAATGGGGAGGGGAAAGAGAGGAAGATCTATGTTGATGTTACTTAAGAATTCCATTTTTTCAAACTCATCTGTGAGGCCTTTGATTTGGCCTTTAATTTACCAACAGTTGTCCAGACAAATTCTTTCACCGTAGAGGGCGTCTTCTCACACTGTTCTTAATGAATTGCTTGTGCACTTCCATTTCTCACTCTTTCTCTTTAAAGAGGATCCTGTGCCAGTAAAATTCAATCAATAAGCCCATGGCTATCAGTTTTAGGATTTGGAAGACTCAACCAGCTTCACTGGGTTCTTCTTCGGTGGCGCACGCCTTTAATCCCAGCACTCGGGAGGCAGAGGCAGGTGGATCTCTGTGAGTTTGAGACCAGCCTGGTCTACAGAGCTAGTCCCAGGACAGGCTCCAAAGCCACAGAGAAACCCTGTCTCGAAAAAGAAAAAAAAAATTTTGTATAGAAGACCTAAGAGCAGATATCTCTATCCTGATTTTAATAGTGAAAAAGATATAATATAAAATCATTAACATGATTGTTTCATGCAGATTTTAGTAAAGATCACTTAAAAAATCTGTGTTTACAGTGTTCTTTCCGAGAGGTTTACTATTTCTTTTAAGAATTATTGCTTGAAATTAATGTGCAGTTTTCTTTTTTAAGTTGCCCCTGTCAAATTTTTATATCATTACAAGTCTCATTAAATAAACAAGTAGTTTTCCTTCTTATTTTAATTTTGGATTTTGTTCATTCATTGAAAAATGTATTGAAAGCCTGATAAACTTTACATAGTTTACATATTGTATACGTGTGTGTATGCTGTATCATTTTAGACATTTTTATGTATTGAAATGGAAAGTTGAATCATTTTAAATTTTGGTGTCCTTCATAGTTCAACTCCTCTGTAAAAATAAGGAGGTGCAATCCAAGCAAGGTAACTATACTATATGTACTTGCATAATCTCAAACTTTCTTTATGACCCTAAATTTCTACTCATACAGTATTAATTCACTTTATACAAAAATATTTACAGGAAATTTGACTTTATTGTGTCAGGATATCTAGAAATGATTATTGCTAAATAAATTTTATACCTTTATTTTATTTTGAATATTCCTGATAAAATATTTTTATACTAACTCTCAAGTGTAAATCTGAAAGTCACACTGATTAAGTAACTCACAATGGAAGAAATAAGTAATAATGCCAAATAGAATTAATTGGAGATTGTTAGGTCTCTCTGTTTTCTCAGTGCATATTCAGAGATTTAGAGAAATCTAATCCCTTTACTGTAATGTCATTTCATTTGTATTTTAATAAATAAAGCTTGCCTGGAGATCAGAAAGTAAAACAGTCCCACTGGTCAGCCTTACAATCCTGGCAGTGGTAACACACACCTTTAATCCCAGTAGCCACACGAGTTTGCCATAGAAACCATGCAGTGTATGCCTTTAATCCCAGGTTGCACGCCTTTAATCTTAGTCCTAGAGAGGATTATAAAATGGGAGGAGACAGCTATCAGACACAGTCTCATTCTGAGATTTCTGGAGGCAGAATCACCATTTCCATTTCAGACTGAGGTAGAGATAAGTGCCAGTGGCTATAAATAGCTCCTTTGTGTTTTGCTAAATCATATATGGTAAATTAGGTTAGAATAGAAAGGCTAACTTGCTTTATTCTAATTACATTTTAATGGATAGTAAGAATTTGTTTTGATTGATTGGAAGCTCCATGACTGAACATAGAGGGTCCTGATCCATTCTAGACAATAGTCTATACCACTGAACAAATGATAGCAGTTTTTAGACTATCACATCCTTATTCATGAAGCACAGGGAACTCATGAAAATTTTATACATGTCAAATGTCATCAACCAGTGTCAGTTTTTTTTTCTCGCATTAGTTTCTTTCATTGTTTCTAGAATCTTACCTTCCTGGTGGATGATGAGCCATAAGGTATTTTCTGGTTCTAAATTTAAAGCTACCACATGTCAGTGATGAAACTCTGCCAAATAGTGTGTTCTATGGATTTGCATATGTAGCTTTCAGAACTTATGAACGCTTCTTAATGATTTAATTTGCTTTGAGCCTATAATTCCATAGCTCAATATGCAAGATATTCCTGTTAGATATTAAATCTGCATCTTAAAAGATTATTACTCATCGCAAGAAAAGAAAAAGTGTAAATAAATAATTGTGAAACAAAATTGCATTCCTTGGGGACTCACAAGAGAATTTGTCCACAATAAGATTTCCCTGAGTTTCTCAAATATAAAATCAATTGTATTGTAGGTAACTCTGAGGCATAAATGTTCTTATTTAGTGTGAAATGATTTTCTCTAAATTAATTAGGTCCCTTGGTGCTTGGGCTGCTGAAGACAAATATTTAAAAAAATGTAATCATGCAAATGGTTTTAAGTAGTTCATTATATATCATGTTTGAGAATAAAGATTTGGAGTACTAGGTTTTTAAAATTTCTAAAATGAGAGCTCATATTATATATCATGATAGTAGAATTTTCCTTACTTTGTCACCATTTCAGAATACCTTCTTAGCCTTGGAGGAACCAACCTGAAACTCCATCTGATGTTTCATATATTTTCACCAAGATGCTTTCCTGTTGCTTCCAGTCTCATTTTACTGATCACTGAGCAACTAACTCTTCTCATTGTTGAATACCATAGTGACAAAATATGAGATCAACAGCTAAGACTGAGCCTTCTAGTTTTCCAGTTGTGTTTCTACTATAATTTGAGTATCCTCAAAGAAGGAGAGGAGGGCGTGGGGAGTGGGGGGAGGGGGAGGGAAAAGGGAGGTGGGGAGGAGGCAGAAATTTTTTAATAAAAAATAAAATAAAACAAAAAAAAAGAAGCCATGCATATGGAACTTTCAGTTTGTGACTAGAGTCTATATGGTTTAAAGCAAGAGCATTCTGTTTATGGAAAAGCTTATTATCTGCCCTGTTAGAGTGATGAACTCATTAGTACTTGAATGTTCAGAAAGGCCCTTCATGTTACCTGTAAGGAGCTAGCAAAGATTTTTTTCTGGCAAAATAAACATTCAACAAGTATTTGCTGGATTAGTAAATTGCTATACATTCTTCCAAATATTGGTGCCAGTTCCTCAGTTTATTCAGGACTTATGTGTCATAATCAGAGTGAACAACAATACCTTCATTCACCTCTAAGTGACACAGGATAACATTGAGCAGGGGTTGGCAGACAAGAACCCTCAGCTAAATGTGACGGAGTCTTTGTTTCTGAATGGTTCACAAGCTAAGGATTGCTTTTGATCTTTTTAAATTGTTAAAATAAAAATAAATCAGAGGAAACTCTTTTGTGAAACGTGAAAATTATATACAGTTTCTGTGTTCATGAAAAACAAATTGACTGCAGCATGGCCACATTCATTCACTTAAATGAGCCTTTTATGCCATGAAGGGATAAAACATTTACTATCTGGCTCTTTCAAAAAAAAAAAAAGAAAAGAAAAAAAAAAGGAATGTTTTTCAACCCCTGACCTATTAGACTGATGAAATGGTTTTCGTAAAGATCTGCTAGGGGAAACAGTGCAGCTACTTCATTCTAAATGGGCTATTCTACCTGAGCAATTTGCTTTCAGGTCTCATGATATTAACAGGTGCTAATGTACAAGAATAGAATAATAACTCCTGCCAAAATTGTCCATACTCAGAGAAAACTGCAGACATATCTGATGCCAGATGTTTAAGGAAAAAGAACTGAAACGAAACTGCAGAAAGCATTAGGGGAAAACCAGAGAAACAATATAAGAGCTGTACCAAAGATTTGGCAAGAAGCTCAAGGAAAAAAAACTCTCTGTGTTTAATTTAGTATATAATTCCTGGGAAGGGTTTTTAAGACACCTTCAATGAATCTCAGTTCCCATAAAACAGTTTTCTACTCCAGGACAAGAACGTTCACTTCCTCAAAATTAGCATAATATCAACCAGAGAAAGGAAATCTTATCAACACTGAATTATATAGAATTTGTTGACAACTTTTTGCAACTATGTTATGAAGTTATGGGAATATATTTACATGCAGAAGAGATTGGTATGTAAGTCATGGGTAGAGGAGGGTTTTATCAGACTTTTAATCAAAGAAAGAAAATAGAGATTTCAGTACCATAGTCCCTTTTAGGTATAAAAGATTCCAATGTGGTCTGTTTTAAAATAATACAAATGGAAGTGAAGTTTAACTAATAGAGTTCATTTAACTAACGAAGACAATGAAACTAGATATTTCACCCCCTGAATGGGATTACATTTGGTGGTTATCTAGTTAATTTGATTCATTGGGATTTGTAAATTGGATCATTCAGAGTCCAAAGTGAAATGGTGATTTAAATGCAGCCCAATGGCCTCTAGAGAAATAATCAATTCCTTAGAATTCATCTGAAGAATTAAGTTTTATCCTAATTACTCACCTGGAGAATTAACTAGAATTTTGAAGCAGTTGACTGGGGGAAAAAAAAGTAAAACCTGGGCTTTCCATTTAGACAAAACCTCCAGAGAAAACCTTTGGGAACATTTGAGCCCACTAACAACAGGCCTGACGCCTATTTTCATGATAAAAAATGTATTCAATTATGTGGCTTGGTGGAGTTAACAGATCTATTTACTTGTAACTTAGTATTTATGAAACTCTACCATGTATCAAATACTCATGAAATAATTAAGTACACCAATGTAACATGCAAACAACAAAATAGGTTGTATGCCTTCCTGGAGTTTACATTATTTATTGCAGTGTGATTTTTGTGGGGAGAAGTGGTGCATGCACATGTTTATGAATGCTTGCATGTATGTGGTTCATATCGGTGGGGGTGGGTATGTATATGTAAATGACCACATGCAGAGGTCCAAAGTTGGTCTCAGATGTCTTCCTCAAGTACGCTACAGCCATTTATTTATTTGTGCGTTTATTTCTTTGTTTGCTTGTATATGGGTCAGGGCCTATCTCTGAAACTGAAGTTCATGAACATCCGCTAATATAGATTGAATGCTTGCTTGGGAATGCCCTGTCTCTGCTTCTGGAGTACTGGTGTTACAGACACCTTGCCAATTCAGCTCTTATGTAAATCCTGCATATCCAAACTCTGCAGTCCAGACTTGCTAGCAAGTGCTTTATCCAGTGAGCTATCTTGGAGCCTGGACTGTAAAATGCTTTTATAACTTGGTATGGTGGCATATGTCTTTATTCCCAGCACACAGAAGGAAGAGGCAGGTGGATCTCTGTGAATTCAAAGTCAGCGAGTCTATATTATAAAATACTTTCATTGTTTTATCGTTATTTTAAACTGATATATAAAAGGCAATCAGTGAGATACCATGGTATATTTTAATACATATATAATTGTATAATTTATAAACCATAATATACTTATAATGTCCTTATACATTTATTATTTCTTTATTGATAAAAATTTGGTATCATTTTCCATACACTTTTAAAAACTATACAGTATTGTTTTCCATTGTTAACCTATTGCATAACATTATAATATACTGTCTTAGTTCTATGGGGATATAACGCAAAACCTACTCATCAGCCTTTTCCCATCCTCCCCTACTTCCCTCAGCATCAATTCTTCTAGCAACGTCTATGGCATCAATGTCATATTCCGCAGATCATAGAGACTTGTCTTTTATGGGTGGCTTATTTTATTTACCATAAAAATCTCTATTTCCTACTATTGCTGTCACAAATGACAGGATTTCATCTTTCTTTTCGCCAAATAGCAATCTGTTCTGCAACAGCTGATAGACACTGGTTGTTAAAGCTCACAATTTTATGAGGTAGGCACCAGCAGTAATTACCATAAAAATAATTTCAGGCAGGGGCACATCTGTATAAGAAAACAAAGTAGTCAAAGAAAATCTAAAATGAGTGACACTACTTCAGATAATACAGAAACATCAGGGCTTAATAATATAGTGGCTTTGAACTGAAAACTAAATGCTTGGAAAAAGTTGGCATGGGAATATGATTGAGGAGTTCCACCAAATATGTAAAATCAGTCATGATATGTAAGCAAATTTCATTCACTAGACAACGTTATCATGCTAACCATCCAAGCTCAAGTTTGGATTTCAATCAATAATCTGAAAAAAATGTGAAGTTTAACTATGATGTCTGTTTATTATTATCATTATTTTAATACTTTATAGGAGTTAAGAGAATTTTTTTATAAATAATAGCATTTTAGTATCATATGATAGGGGTATTTTATCTGTTTTGTAAGGACAAAATCAAAGGCTCAATGAAACTAAATAGCAAATGTAAATCCACCTAGAGAATTGTCTTATGATTATGGAGAGAGAAACTGGAAGCCAGATTTTTCATTCCAAATATGAAAATTGTATTCCATCTTAAGTCATATCTATAAATTGTAAGAGTCTTGTATTAATTACACAGACAATATAAAACATTTATTATTTTCTACTTTAGTTTTAATCTGAGAAATCATAATGCTTATGATCAAAGTAGAGGATATGTTATACAAAATTACCCAGGTATTGTTTCTATACCCTCTTCTCCCTACTTCTCCCACTTCCCCTCCTTTCCCTCTCCACCCACTTTCTAGAAACTGAACTGAGGCAGATGCTAAGCATGCATTTGGACCACATTGTGTATGCTCATCTCTCTTACTGGTTTATTTATTATGGCAAGATAATTCTTTCAACATAAAAATTGTCATAGTGTAAAATATTAAGTAGACATTTGTTTAATTAGCTTTTGTTTGTATTTGTAGTCAACTGTTACAGCACCAATACTAGCATCCCCATCTGCACTGGATGGAGCTTGTAAGATATTCATTTACTTTATGTCCATAGTAAAGTAGTCTACATAATTTTATTTGAAGAAAATGCACCGGGCTATGGTTGATAGGATTTTCATTTTCAGCTCACATATGTAAAGCATTTTCAACATCACACAAGCTTTAGCTAACAAAGTCAGCAATTTATGACAAGCAAACAGTTCTGCTTACCTTTCATTTGTCAAATATTGATGAAAAACATCTATATTGCTTGTTCCATCCGTTAATTGTACATTTTCTTCCCAGCCGAACTGACAAGCTACAGTCTGTCCACTCATATTAGTCTGGATGACTATGTTGCCAATAAAAACGTTCAACTCCTTTACATGTGACATAAAATAATACAAAAAAAATCTTTATAAAACAATACTTGAAATATTAGTTATGTTTAACATATATACCACATTTTAGATGAACTATTGAGCATAAAGTTCAAACACATCAATTTCATGATCTCAAGATGGTAATTTGTTTACTTTAAAGTGAGTGAATATTAACTATCTCCAAGGAACATTTTCCTCCTTCCCTATTTATTTATTTCATTGGAGCTCTTTCTGTCTCATCTAGGGAGACCTCCAACTTATTATCCTCTTGAGATAAAATGAGAGGTAGTGAGAAGAAAGAGAACTGGAGAAAGGGAGGGAAAGAGAGAAGGGGGAAAGAGGGAGGAGAAAGAGATCAGTTTTAGGCTTTTCATCAGTTATTAGTGATCAGAAGAAATGAAATGGAAATAAGTACACACTTAAAGGCTACTAGAATCACATTAATTATTTAAGCAATGATAATGTATAATGTTTAACATGTATTAAATTTAAAATTATTTAAAGAAAACTCAAAAATTTCAAAAAAACCTGGAGAATATAAAGTTCTTCATGTTTGTTTGCTATGCTTAACTCATTAGCAGAATGAATCGTGGAATTTTTTTATGTTGAAAACACTCCAGCTATAAACATTACTTAGAGCACTGAATTTTATCATTCGTAATGAACTAAGAGACTATGGACTTCTTATAAATGATATGAGCAGCTCATCACTAGGTCTAGTGTATAACAGTTGTTCAGCTATCAATTGATTTGTAAGTAATCAGTTCCACAGTTGTAATTTTTTTTATTTTTGAATCCAAACATGGACTGAAGAACTGAAATAGTTTTAGGAACTTACACAAGTTAATGGCAGAAGAGGAATAAGATCTTTTATAATTTGAATTCAAATTCAGTCATGAACCTTCCTTCTGTATTACTGTTTATTATACTTTATTGTTCTTCCTCCTTTAGTTCTAACTTATGACTTGTATTGAGAGGATATAAGACTTTTATGATTTTATCCCATCATAAAACTTCAACTTAAGAACAAAGCATTAATAATATACCAAAACATAAATACTTGCCTTTCAAATTTGGAACTTATATTTCCCCAAACAGATCGGTTTGCATTTACTCTCCTTTTTGTAGGTCAAATCTCCAAAATGAGGACTGGAGCTACTGCTTAACTTAGTGGGCTAAGCCATTAATGTGCTTTTGAACATCATTGAATAGAAAAATATTATCTCAATAAGTTATCAAGTCAAATTTCCTCCCCTATTATTACTCGTTTTCTGTTCTCATGAGATATTGCATAGTACTTGTAAAGTTGTATTTTCTTAATATTTTGAGGGTAAGGTTTCATTGAAGTTTGTTGGGTAGAATTCAGTTTTCTTATTTGAATCTTGACTTCAAATGAGCAACTGTTTTTTTTTTCAGTATACATATATTCAATTATAGTAGAGGTTTGCTAAATTATGTAGCTCAAAATTACCTGTTCTGACCTGGGTAACTGGCACAGTGAACAAAGTGGTCATTGTATAATCATGAGGATTTGAGTTCAAATCCCCAAAACATATTAATGTTGAGTGAGCATAGCAGACCTACTGATAATTCCAGAACTCAGGATGTAGAGACAAAGGATTCCTGGAGCAAAGCCTGACTCGCTATATCTGCAATGCCTGGGTTCAAGTAAAAGACTACTTCAATGCTTCAGTATAGAAGACGGAGAGCCTGGGGCCTTCACAGACGTGTGTGAGTGCAGATGCATGCACACACATGCACATGCACACTCACGCACACACACACACACACACACACACAACACACACATAAAAGTAAAAAATTAAAAGTCCATAGATGACTAATGATAACCTGTCATATGAGAACACTTGAAGATATCTCAGTTTGTTTTCCAAGAACTTTTCTTCAATTTTTTACTTTAGTACTTGTGTTCAGTGTACTTACCAACCTTCATTGAGTTGTTAGTAAATTTTCAACACATTATTGTGCGCAGGTTGTTAGTGCTGGTGATTTACATATCCTCAAAGCAGATTAGTGCTCCAGCAATAGCAGGAACCTTCCCTGGAGGTTTTCAGGAGGCAGGTTGTAACCTTCACTATACTTTTCAGTCTATTCAAACATACCTCTTCTTTTAATAAACAGAAAAACACATGCTCCTGAATGCTATTGGGTGTTATTTTCTGTAGCTTCCGTTTGAAAGTATATTTTCAAATTTTATTGTGACTATAAGCATACATTTCCAAGATACATACCATATAAAGCAACTGTAGAGATGTTGAAATTGTCCCTTCAAAGCTAATGTCTATGGTTGGTAATCAATCATTGCTCTGTTACATGCCAAAATAAGACAGAGAAAAATAAAATAACCAATTCTCTATTTAATAAGAAAATATTTGTGGTACTGCAAACATGTGGTATTTATGTATACACATAGTCAAAGTACCTACACATATAAAATTAAGAATAAAATATTTAGCCGGGCTGTGGTGGTACACGCCTTTAATCCCAGCACTCGGGAGGCAGAGGCAGGTGGATCTCTGTGAGTTCGAGGCCAGCCTGGTCTACAAGAGCTAGTTCCAGGACAGGAACCAAAAAAAGTTACGGAGAGACCCTGTCTCAAAAATCCAAAAAAAAAAAAAAGAAAAAAAAAGAATGAAATATTTGAAACTCATTTGGCTAAATCAATGTTTCTCACAATAATTGCTTAAACAAAAGTTAAATAATAATTGTTCAATTATTTAAATTCTTATTAGAGAATACTAACAATCTATTCTTTCATAATAAAAAAATGTTTCAGTTTGCCAACACTGCTTTTTAGGGAAATAAAAAGAATTTTGCTCTTAAAGTGCAAAGGAAAAAATTGTATTATCTCCCAACTTTCTCTTCTAAACTGACCTGCTGTTTGTGTTTTCTAAGTAAACCAACCACTGTCCTTATGGCCATCTAAAAATCTGAAAATACTTTGGTTACAGTTAATAATTGTACTATTATAATGTCTTACATTGATTTTCATTTACTGTTTCAATATGGATATACAATATTGTTCCCATTGTGCTCTTGGGGAAACAGTGAAGACACCTATGGTTTTACTATTGATGATCAGACTATAAACTTTGTTGTAAATCACATATCTTAATTTTTATTGAATTATTCTTAAAAACCTGCACTGCTAAACAATTCTGTGCCTCATGTGTCTATTGATAGATGAATTACTAGATATAAAGTCTCAAGGCTTTGTGACAAGAGACATATCTAGGCAATTAGAGCCCTAGGAAATAACTTTTGATACAGGTACTAATTCTTATAGATATGTGTTATATTTTAAAATATTATTTTACTATTTATATATTATACTATTTATATTATTAAACTATTATTTAGTTTTAGCTAAGAAATATTTTAACAAAAACATTTTGTATTGTATTATCCACTTCTGGATTAAGTTTGTTGAGCTGTTGGAGCTGGCCAAGGTTCGCACACTTAATCTGGTTACAGTGTTGCCTGCCCATTAGGTAGGATGTATTGATTTTTTTTCAAGTTGGATAATACAGTGACTCAGAATCTTTAGCCTCTCATTTAATCAACCTCAAATAAATACCAAACTGAAATGATTTCTCAGTTTATCAAATAATATCACTCAAGTAAAGACTATCATTTATCACTGTGACAAATCCAGGCCTCTGAATGAAGGTAAGTACAAATTAGCGAGTGAGGGGTTTTGATGGAAATGTATAAAAACACCATTTTGCCATTCAACTAAATACCCAATATTAATACTAATTATTTAATTATACTAATTAATTAATATTAATGCCTGTTAATAAAGTACAGATATGGTTAAGCAGAATCATTATTGGTATTATGAATTATGTTTATGATTATTGCAGAATAAGTTATTAAAAATGGTGATTACTATTAAAATTAAATAGTAATATATTTATCATTTTCACTATGAAATGCATAGTATGTTTTAAAACAAAATTTCTGCAGCAATAAAATTGGACAAAATGTCAAAAACCTTCACAAAAGCAATCATTTTCTAGTCAGTCTTCCCATATGAGTATCCATCCCTATTTGCCTCAAGTTCTTAACTTCTAGGAAAGTCAGTTTATTCTTTACTTTTCCTCACAGAACAGCTAAAGGGGATGCAAGAAACTTTGGAGATGAGACTGTTGCAATGCAGAAAGTATAAGATATACTATAAAATACATTTACAAAGCCTCTTTCTCCATTACTCTGCTTAGAACAGGAGAGGCTCAATGTTTTGGAGCTCTGTCTTCCTAATGATAAAACAATTTATACAAAAGTAAAGCATTACATGTACTATAATTAGTCAATCCACTAATGCCCAAAAAGTACTTTGAAAACATCTGTTTGTTTTTATCCACAAGTCAGATATCTAACAATGCTATATCATTGCATATATTCAAAGAGAATGAAAAATGTCATGTTATGCAATCAACTATGTATTGCATGATCTCCATTAATACATTTGAGTTGGTTTCACCATGTTTGCCATCATTATTGGTCTTATGCTTACCTCTTTTCTTCTTTTCGACTTCATGTAAATGTATCTTGATGACAAGAAAGGATAATTTAAATTAAATGTAGTGTTTTCTTGATATAGATTGGTTTTCTGGAAATAGAATTATTCTGTAAATATCTAACTCACTTTGAATTATGTAATGAATTTTGTGAAGATTTATTAAAGAAAAGATATCAATTAAATTATTACAACCTGCAGAACTGTCTCTAGGCATGGTAGTATAATTAAATTACTGCTGTTATATCTTGTTTTTATATTACATGAGATTGATAAATATGTTTATTGGATTGTCCAATTTGGCATATTAAACTTATTAAGGAGCTCCTTCATTTCTAAATGTGTAGTTTTACATTTGAGAGTGAGCATGGATATATTACTCACTTTGGTATACGGCATTATTCTTTCTGAAAAGTTTTTTCAGTCTATTTAAAACAAATCTTAGGTGCTTATAGTGGAGCACTCCAAAATGTGTTTAGAGCACTTTTGTAGAAAATTTCAACACACATATATTAATAGACACAGACACATACACGTGAACACACACACACACACATGCACATACCTTGGGTGGGTGGCTGGGAGTAATAAAAACAACACACTTATATACATTGATTTTAACTTAGAAAGTTAATTATTATTGGGTGTCTTATTGATGTCCATTGCATACAAGTTTATCAGACTACAGGACATGTTCCTTAATAAGGAAATCTCTTTTAATGAACATTTTCCTTTAATGATTTGAACTTAAAAATTTGTGTGTATATGTATCTATTATTATCAAAAGAAACAGGTATTTTATGGAACCTATTTTAGATAATGCAGGTCTAGCTATATTTCTTTCAGTATTATGTTAAATTGAGATTTTAATAATAATAGCTATATTTGGGAAATATGAACAAGTGTAGGAGACATTTCATTTTAAAATTCCTGTGCCTAGCATGATGTCTGACAAAAAAGACATATATTAAGCTAAAAAATCAGTAAATAACTGATTGAATTAACATGTCATAGTTTCTCTGTTGTCAATGTTTTGCTTCTGAATCTTGAGACAATCTTTTAAGAATTGCGTCCAACACTTAAATTGTTTCATCTTAAAAATATTTAAGAGGATGCAGAGGTATCCCAATGGTTAAGAGTAGTTGTTGTTCTTCCATAGGATGTAAGTTCTACTCACAGTCCCAAATCAAACAACTCACAACCACCTCTAGGCCTTCCAATGCCCTCTTTTGGCCTTTGTGGTCACCTACAACATATATATCCACAGACACACACACACACACACACACACACATATACACAAACAATAAATGAATTAATACTAACACTATAAACCTTAAAATCATTTAACAGACATTGATAAAATAAATAGAAATTAAGATGTTTTAAAATTAAAATAAAAGGGCTAAAAAGGTAACGTAATGTTAGATGGCTTTTCCAGCATGCACGAAGTCTTTGGTGTAATCCACAGTGCTATAAAACATAAATAAAATACCTTTTTATATACAGAAATATCTGGGGAATAATTTCAGGATATCCAAGAGTTGCTTTAAAAAAATGGGTAAAACTATGTAGCTGTCCCTTTCCTAAGCTCTTCAAAAAGAAAATTCTCTTATGAGTTCTGAGAAGGATATTACTCTATAACCGTAGGCATATGAATTTAGAGGGTAGTTTGATACTGCATCCACTTAGCAAAATAGAAGTAGTGAGTTCACTGCTGGAGCCTATGATCTCCCCAACCTTAGGTTAGCTGGGTCCTAATATCTTCTTCGTGGGAGGGGGTGTGAAGGTTTAGTGTCTCCAACACAGATAATGGGAGTCCAGTAAAAGGGATACAAGAGACTCATTTATTTAGCAAAGGGGAAAGTCTTATGTACCCTCCCAGCACCCAGGTGTTCTGATCTGTTGACATTGCATGGTCTATGATTCTAGGACATAGAAAGCTGAGATAGGAGGATCTCTTAAAAATTTGAGGCCATCCTAGACTCAATAGTGATTTCAGACCAGCCTAGGGTGCAGAGTAAGAACTTGTCTCAAAAAGTCTTTCATTACCATTATGATATCATATGTGATGTAAATTCTCCTCTAACTCTATAACAGGAATCACTTTAAAGCTCTTCTAACACTGGTTGACGTTTCTATCTTTTGAGTATTGCTTATCATCATTGAGTTGGTTGTTAAGGTTTGAGACCAGTTTAATAACTTGACAGACTTGATTCTTGCACCAATGGCCCAATCTACAAAAAACATGCTTACTAAGTAGAATGAGAGCTTTCGCTGTGCTTATATATGTAGACACATTATTCCTGTTGCATTTCATGGCTTATTATCTATTATATCCATTACAAGAAGACTATCCTCTAACGATGCTTAGGTAATGGTTGGAAGGTGGGTGGCATCAATGTGTAAAAGTACACAACTTACTACACCAAAAAAATTTCATTCAGATACCCCTTAACTTGGAGTTCATCACTGATCCATTTTAGTTTCGGCAAAAAAGCAAAAGCAAGCCATAGACTTTAGATTTAAATTTTCAAAAGTTATAAAATAGTTCACACAATTTAATCTTCATATTTAAGATAAGGAAAACATGAGATTATCTTTAAATTAAAACCATTAGCCAAGGTTATTTAGAGCAATCCACAAAACTTTTCACTCCACTCTTAACTTATCAATTTATAAAGTATGTTAATTATTTCTATACAAGTACAAATTGATACAGAAAAATAATTGGAAACATGTTTCTAATTTCATACTTGATACTATACATGCATTTTAAATTCTAAATTATATAAACCTCTGTTCATACACTTGAAATGAACGTGGCCATTTGTCAATGATGCATCATACCTTATGTGAGCACAAGATAAGAGTTCCTAATATTCATAGCTTCCTCAACGACTTTCTATATTATTTGTTATCCTACCAAAAAGGACTGTTTCATATATATATATATATATATATATATATATTCCACCTCCTCCCATTTCCCTCCCACTCCCCTCCCTCTCCAGTTTTAAGAGAAGTCATGGTGCCCTGCCCTATGGGAAGTCCAAGGCCCTCCCCCCTCCGTCCAGGTCTAGGAAGGTGAGCATCCAAACAGACTAGGCTCCCACAAGGTAGAATCCCACATGCAGTAGAATCCAAACCCAATGTCATTATCATTGGTTTCTCAGTCCTCCCTCATTGTCAGTCACATTCAGAGAGTCCGGTTTGATCACATGCTCGTTCAGTCCCAGTCCAGCTGGCCTTGGTGATCTCCCATTAGATCAATCCTACCGTCTCCATGGGTGGACACAACCCTTGCGGTCCTGACTTTCTTGCTCATGTTCTCCCTCCTTCTGCTCTTCATCTGAGCCTTGGGAGCTCAGTCCAGTGCTGTAATGTGAGTCTTTGTCTCTATCTCCATCCATCGCCAAATGAAAGTTCTATGGTGATATGCAAGATATTCATCAGTGTGGCTATGGGAGAAGGCTAGTTCAGGCACCCTCTCCTATGCTGCCCAAGGACCTAGCTGGGGAAATCCCCTTGGACACCTAGGAACCCCTCTAGAGACAAGTCTCTTGACACCCCTAAAATGGCTCCCTTAGTTAAGATATCTTCTTCCCTGCTCAGACAACTAATATGTAAACTTCGCTGGCACCGTCCTGTTGACAAATGAGACTATATTTTTAGTGTTGCCAACTGTGGTCGATTTTACATTTCCAATGTTTTCTTTCATGTTTGCCTTGAGTTTATAAAATTCCAGACCAATTAGAAACTAAAAATTCTCAATGCCATTAAAAAAGTTATTTTTATATTATTGGGTTTAAGGAATATTTTGAAAAGGGAAGGAGTAAAATCCAGAGAGCCCTTGGATTTATGAAGATGTTTTCCCATCCCACTATCTTTAACAGGCATTTGTACCAATGGATTTTATTAAGAAACAAAGTTATGGAAGTGGACCATTTCATTCTTTTGATTTATTTTTCCTAAAGCTCTATGAAACATTGATGTGTCAAATATATAACAATAAAATGCTGGCGCTATTTTGATTGGAGTCTCTGAATAGAAAACTTTGGTGTCAGTCTGGAGACAGGTTGAAAGCAAGTTTGTGATTACAATAAGGTTTAGAAAATTCAGAGGTACCATGATACTCTTGAGTTTTGAATGAAGTAGGAAGTCACCCCAGATAACTCAAGATATGACAAAGTGTCTTTGAAGACAGGGAAGATTGATAGCTTTGATATAAATAATCCAAGGACTTTTCTGTTTGCCCCTAATATTAACTACTTACAATATTAAAAATTGATAAATTTAGACATTCTGATTATACAGATACTTATGAAGTGTTTTGTCCAATAGAAGAGACAGGGATTATATAGTAATTAAAATAGAAAATTATAGATGCAATATGCACTGACTTTTATGTAGGTAGTATCTTTTGTGTATATATACCTTAGCTTCCTGAATGATGAAAGAGTACTGGTTTGTCTCAACGCTCTTGGCTATGAACAGATACAAGATTCTATAGGAACTGAGGTGAGACATACTGTACAACTAAAACACAGTTTACTAATTAAACAGTCATTTATTGAATACCTCATATTTATCAGGCACTAATGATATACGATTAATAAAAACTCAGAGAGAGGTCTGAAGGTCAGAAAAGCAAAAGAGCCGACCACTGGCTCATACTTCTTCCTTAGTCTGAAATGATGAGGCTGCCTCCAGGAATCTTAGAATGAGACTGTGTCTGAGAGGTGTTTCCTCCAATTTTATAATCTTCTCTAGGGCTGGGATTTAAGGTGTGCACCACTGGGATTAGTGGCAAGCACTGCTCAGTTTCTATGGCAAACTAGTGTGGCTACTGGGATTAAAGGTGTGTGTTACCACCTGTAAGGTTGATCAGTGGGGCTGTTTTACCCTCTGATCTTCAGGCAAACATTATTTATTAAAATACAAATGAAATGCCAATACATACTAAGTACAAGTAATGCAATAGTGCACAAAAAAAAATGTAACTCTAGCTTTCCGAAAGCATACAGTCTGGGGGAGGAGGAAAATTAAACTCCCTGGTTGGGATCAATTTGATCACGGAAGAATTTTAATGACTGGTGATAAGGCCTCATCTTTTATCTGATTTTTTTCATGGGTATATGTGCTTGTATGTATTCATGGTGTGACTATAAGATGTGTAATATTAACTACTACAAAGAAGCAAAAATAATAGTGAAATCTTTTGCAAAGTAAGGGCTGTGTGGACAGTTCTTGACAGATTCCATACTCTTCCTTTCATTTTGGCATACAGCCTTTTCTTACAAGGCATTGTTCTTTATCATTTTAAGGATTATATTTCACCTCCTTAAAAAGTTTCTATGAGAAACTAAGAAAAAAGTTTCTATCATATTTAAAATATTAAATAGTTTTGTTACCTTAGCACCTATCATATGTCTGTTCAATATAATTTTTATTTATAAATTATTAAATAATGGAGCATAAGCAAAGTGAGCTGAATCACAGGTTTTTCAAAACAGATTGTATTAATTTTTATTACTGTTATAGAATAACTAAAGTGTCATAACTTTAAAGAGAAAAGAGGTTTATTTACCCCATAGGTCCATAGTTTGAAGGTCATGGTTCCAAGGTCAGGTTAGCTCTTATGAGGGCTTCATGGTGGTAAGAGCACCCGAAAAACTGAGAGATCACAGCCACACAGAAGGCGAGCATGGTGAAGCTGCTTTAGTGCCTTCCCTCTGAAGAGAAGACTTCATCCATGCCTACTGATAGTGCTGTAGTAATACCTTTCACTGATGTAAACTTATGAATAACGCTCTCAAGACATGTATCTTCGGTCATCACACAGAAAATACTCCAAAGCTCAGAAAGACAGAAGTGCTCAATGATATGTAGCCTTAGCTACCTCATTTTTCAAACGAGAAAACTGACAAAATAGTTCTGAACACTAGCATCTCTCTCAGATAATCTCGTCTGACTTAGTGAGCCCAGCAGGAGCAGTATGTCATATGCAAAGGAAATTCTTAGATGCAAAATGATGACAGGTAACTATGGTGTACATCGATTTCTCTTAATTTCTAAAGTACAATTGGAAGACATTTTAATTTAATTCACTTGTTTTCTCTGTGTCTCTCTGCTTGGTTCCTGGAATCCTTCACTATCTGTAAAATGATCCCTTCAAGTAAATACCATAATTTAAAAATGAAGTCAGAAAAAATACATAAAAAACTCAAAGCAAAATCATATATTTACTTATGGGGCATCTGTAGCCCAGACTCTTAATATACAGACTAAGTCCTTGACAGGCTTATGATTAACACAGTTGCCTTTAGAGTTTAATCAAGACACTAATTTCAACCCAAACAAGTAGAGGAAAAGAAAGAATATTCAACTATAGTAAATTGAATTCAAGAAGAATAAGCCTCTGGAGGTCTCAAAAGCATGAAACAGGAAGCTCAGTCTCATAGAGTCAGCTGTTCACAATATATTTGGTAAATGTCTTATTTTTTTAAAAAGATAGCTTGCAAGTGGTTGGGCTCACAGGCCAAAGAAAAAGCATTTGGTTGCAACAAGTCTAACATATGCGTGATCATTTCTCATTTTAGGTGAAAAACCAGACTGGCACAGAGCTTAGAATTTTCAAAACAATTTAGCACTCAGCACAGGAAAAAAAAGTAACCTAACTATTTTTCTGTTAAAAGGAGCATCTACTGTTCATGCCTGAATCTAGCTCGTATTACATGAATCTGTCACCTCTCATATTTGTAATGCACTCATTTTGGAAATATGATGCTTTTAAAGGAATTCTGGAAAGATAAATCTTACAAAACAACCTAATCCTTTGTTCATTTACTAGTTTTATTTTTGGTGTAAATGAAAAGATGGCTCCAGTTCTCTAAGCTGTAAGCTTCAGGTGAACTTACAAGTTTCAACAATTTTCCTTACTCTAGGTCAGATCGTATTTTCTATTATTAAATCCATAATCTTGAAGACAAGCATAATTTTTGTAGCTTACTTGTAAATTTGTGATTTTAATGACTGGTTTATGCTGAACATGAATAATAAACCATCATCTGTTAAACCTGGAGAGCACTGCAAGTGATCTACAGTGTGCTGTGAAAATGAGACTCATTATTATCTTGCATTTTACAAATTTGCAGTAAAGCAGTGCAAACACATATTTACCTTAATTAATAAAATACCACACTTTTTTTTTGGTTTTTCGAGACAATACCACACATTTTTGTCGGGAAGTAGGGAAGTATTTTACGTAGGAAATAATTCTCTACTTGCTAGTAAGAGCATTCTTTGTAAAAAGAACTCTCAGCATTTCCTGAGTCAAACCAGCAAAACTGTTCATCCTTTTGAAAGACAATAAGGCATTTCTAAAAGCTTATCTACACACTGCTGATGGCCCTTTTCTGTTCCTGCCAACTTGCCCTGTCTTTAATGCAAGGTCAGTGGGAGGGCCTTTAACTCAAGGGAGAGAGAATTTAAGTATCCATGTTCCTTCCCTTTTCTTTTCTTAAGTTGCCTTTGTAGAGCAAGACATTTATTAGTGAGCCTTGACAGATCCTTGAGACTTACAAAATTACCCGTGGAGGGATAATAGGCTAACTTTAGATCATGTTTGAACTTCTCAGCTGGTAGTCATTCAGCAATATCCTCCCCTGGAATCTGGACCCACCAGCCTGTCTATGTTCCTTTCAACCTGCTCTATTTTATTAACAACTGTTTTTTGGTTGATGCTTAGTTTAAAACTGGGCTGTAGGAGGTCAATTGTTTCATTCAAATTTGAATACTTTTCAAGTTGAATTATATCAGCTAACGGGATCCAGTTCCTATAAAGTGCATAGTATTTGAATTTAATTTGTACTTCAAGCCTAGTTAATCTCTCCTATGTTGTCAGCTAACTTACATACATGTGAATATCCATAATATTTAACATTTGTTTGTGTTTATATATCCCATATGCAAGAATATTATTCTCTAATTACTTTACATAAAATAGGTAGTGTAACCTCTTGATTTTTGTTTAAATATTTAAATTTTGATATAAATATACTAAAACATAATATACTAGAACCTAGTTAATAGAATTAAGAAGTTTTCATGTAGTTATGCTTTAATTAAACCGAATGATCTTGCCACTGCTTTAGAATTGGTTAGCTATAAGGAGGTTCTTTCAAAAGAAAATTTCCATCTCATTTCTTCATATCACATTATGCTTTTATTATCAAATGAAATTTTCTAGCATGATAATTCTCTTTTGTTGACCAACTTAAGTATAACTTTGTTTCTGTCATTACAAAATTTAAATTTAGCCTAAAACATTCCCTACTGGTGAACAGGATAAGGCTGTGTTTCGGGTTTAAAAACAATTACTAAAGGGTTCTGGGAATGTCTGAAACTGTGCTTAAAATTATGGTTGCTTTGAAGACCACTTTAAAGATGATAAACCTTTTTTTTACAAATTCTGCTCTATTATTCAAGTAAACCCACTATTATTGTTTTTACAGGATGAATTTGCTAAGAAATGTATACATGTCTTATTGTTTCAATCAAAATGTAAACTCATGATTTAGGCAAGTATGTAACTTCAATATATAAATTACCTCTTAGTGCTTTCTCTATGATTCATTTTTTCATAAACCAAAAGATTATAATAAGACCTATCAAAAAATACTATGTAACCCAGCATGGTGACCCATGCCTTTAATTTCAGCAACCTGAAAGTCAAAGGCAGATGGATTTCTGAGTTTGAGGCCAACCTTGTCTACAGAGCAAATTCCAGGACAGTCAGGGCTACACAGAGAAGCCCCATTTCAAAACAAAAACAAAACAGAAAAGGATGCCATGTAAGCCAATACGTATACATATATACATAGTAGCAGTTTTTTTATGGCTTTTTCGTAATGCTTATTTTGGGTTGATATATACCCTGCATCATTGTTCTTACTCCTGTTTTTACTTCCTTGGAAGTATCTGTTACTGTTCAATGTCATTTCTCAAAACACGTGTTCAATTTTTGTTTTTGACTCCAGCCTTATAGTTCAGTGACTACAGAAACATATCTGCTAAATCAATTTTACCCATTTCTAAGTATTCTTTTCTTTTTTAATTTATTTTTTATTGAAAAATAATTTTTATATAATATGTTCTGGTCATGGTTTACCCTCTCCCAATTTCTTACAGGTTTTCCCTAGTTTCCCACTACCCAAATGCATATTCTTTCTCTCTCTCACTTTCACTCTCTCATTAGATAACAAACAGGCATCTAAAACAAACAATCAGAAAAAAAAATAGAACCAAAGAAAAGGCACATAAAATACATGTAATCACAGAGACATCTTGCTGCCTGGACAGTCACCCAAAGTTCTGTAGTTGTTGGACTAGAAGTCCAAACATCAGGGAGGAGTTGATCTAGACACTACTCACAGCCACAATTGATGCTAAAGCAAGAGGATTTTTATTCTGTCATGACAAGGCCCTTCAGGTTCAGGATATGAAGGACCTCGATAGCTGTTACAGCCCATCTTTTAAAGCAAAAAGCCACAGACACAAAGGGGAAACCTGTAGGTTGTTTTCCAACTTATTAGATTGGCTTATTCAAAGGGTTACTAGCAATGATTGGTCTATTCCAGGGCAGGAGAATAGCTACGTGGTCAGGTGATAAGGGAGAGCATCTCTGTGGTCTTCCTGACCTTGTTCTAGTGACTAAATCAATACATCAGGAACTGAGTCAACATCTGTGGGTTGTCTTTGCCTCAATTCCCAGAATGGAGTTATGTTTGAAGATTATTCACAAAGACACAGGAGGATGAGCTGTCCAGCATGTGTGTGTGTCGGCGACTGTCCCTTTTACAAGACAGAGTGATTGTAAGGTTTTAGAAAAATGTCTTAGGGTTGAGGGGGCTTACAAAAGGAATTTAGAGTCTTTCATAGTAACATTGGAGCATCCATTTCTAGCCTATAGGCCCATCATATCTGACATATTTTTCCATGAAGCAGAAAATTTAAGACTTTTTTTGCCTGTATTGCCACTTTGTCAGTCACTTTCTTCTGCAGAATGTCTGGCAGACTCTTTCATGAAGCAGGAATGCTGAAGGACTGTCTGACCTTTTTTACGGCAAATTCAGCAGTCATTATTCTGTAGGTCCTACACGTCTAATTCCTACAGGATACCATCAAGCAGTCCAACCAAGATCAGTTTCTTATCCAAATGGAAAGCCTTGTCACACTGAAGGCTAATTCCATAACGAGTTTCTTCAATGCCCATCAACTTCTCTGAAGTAATTGGTGCTGCCAGAAGCAGACATCTCTTTGTCGAGAAAAGCCTAATTTCTTAAAACTTTGTAAATGTCATACTATGTTGGTCTTTGAAGCATTGAAGATTATCTAACTGAAATATATCTCTATACCTATAGAAAACCTAACTAACATGACTAAATGTTTGATTATTATAGATTGCTATCTATTATCCTGTATTTCCTAATCATACATTACATTTTTAAATGGGCTACATAAACACATAACATCTTAAACAAGGTAGGATTTTTATGGATTACCTTTAACTAACAACTGTTCTTAAATCCTGTGAGTAGCTTATTATTCAGTTCTGTTACAACAAGCTTCTTAAAGCCAATTTCAAATTTTATATCCTACTATGCTTTTTTGAAGTAAGAGGCTCAACTTTTCTACTCTATTAAATACCAGATAAATTGTATTGATAAATAATAATGATACCATACCAAGCTACATCAAGAAACTAGCACCAAATTTAAGATACCTAGGGAAAACCCTTCCCTTCTTTTTAAGGTGAAATCATTTTAAAGCCACATGATGATTGGCCACAATACAGAATTAGATGTGAACAATTGAAAAACTCATATCTTCTAATATGAACATGGACAACTGATATTATTAGTAAAAAAAAAAAACCTCAGAGTCACTACTATGACATCTACATAGAACACAATAGTTTAGGATGCTTCCTAATGGCTTAAAATGGTCAGTGGTTATTGTACTCGAACCTTATTATCTGTGTTGAAAATGGGACATAGGAGCAATAAGTGCAGAAAATTACAGAAAATATGTTTTCTCCTCTGAGTCACCCTTTGGTATTCAGAGCCATTACTTCACAAGAGCACAGAAAATACCCAGAATGAGAGTCTTTGGCACTTGACAAAGAATATTGTACAAGTCCTCATCATTCACTTGAGCTAAATTAATGGCAACATTTATGAGAGTACTTTTAAAGCACGTTAAACTAAGAGCTTTAGTCTCTGAAAATAATGTTCTGTTTTGAGATTTTTTTTCATTAAACAAAAGTAATGAAGCAAGCAAATATCCTAGTACATCTGTATTTGTTGATACTTGACATTTTATTATAACATGAGATTTAGAAAAAAAAAACCTTTTTAAACCAGGGATTCACTATCCTGTAATTTACTTTATTTGTTACCATTGGATCTCATTTCTGTAACTGAGCGACCATTTGTCCCAGGCTAAATTAAAAAACCCTCTTTCTTTGTTTAATTATGTTTGCCACATTCTACACCTTTATTCAACTCATTTACTTTTTGGAGTTGGCATTAGAGGCTTCTTGGGAGTGGGGGTTATAGACAACTGATGGTTTTAACTGAGGTTGTACTTTTAAGAATTCTAGAACATTTTCAACCATCAGGGGTTCAAATTCCAACATTTTTCTATCATTTATGCCTTTTATAAACTGTCCCAAATTTGCCTTATTACAAAATTCCTGATCACATTTCCTGTACATGATAGCAGCTTCATGAATCAAACTTATTCTTCCTTCTCAGCAACCTTATTTCTTATATTTTAGTTAAGATTGGCTCTCCAGCCATTCTTTAAAACGCAGTATACTCAACATCTTCTTTGAAAGTCTTCCATATACCTTTGTTTCTTTTGTACATTCTCTTTTTGATTTATTTTTTATACTATGCCCTCAATTCTAGTGGAAATTGACACATGTTTATCTTGGCTAGATCTTTCCTACAAGATTATCATGGTAACATGAGCAAAGACTACATCCTATTATAGAAATACTTCCTACACAGTGCCCAGCATAGTGCTAAGTTTATAAACAGGAATTATTATTTTTTAAATAGGGGATTGATGTAACTTTGATATTGTTTCCTTAATGATCATAGATTTATTATCTACTCTGAGTTAAGATAGATAACATATGAGTTTGAATTTCAATTGAAATTGGAATTATATTATTCTGAGAGGAAAAATATGTGGTGGGTTATTTGCCTTATAGCCGTAGTGAAATTAGTAAATCCACTTTCTGATTTAATATTAAATATGTTTATAAATGGTTGTTGAAGTTCTAATCCTGAAATTCAGAAAAAAAAATTGGAATTTCAGTTGTAGTATTTATTTTTAGAGTGCTGTATTAAGCATATATTTTCCAAAGAGTTACTTGGAACCTAAAAATATATTATGTCCATTTATAACACAAGACAATTTCAAGAAATAATTGTGTTGTGTCATGAGGATATGTTCAGGGACTGAAAAGTATTTTGGCAAAAGCTAGGTCAGAAAGTTAATATGGAGAAGGATTAAAGAATTTGAATGATGCAGACAACTATTTGGTGATTATAGCACTTCAGGATTATAACTTGCATTTTCTAAATACTATGCACAATTCTCAGTTTTCACCATTAAAATCCCTCTTACTAGTTTAAAAGAAAAGAAGAAGTAGCTCTTCCAGGAAAAGCATTTCTTTTTTTAAAATTATTTCACTTAGGTTTTAACATATAAAAATGAACATATTTAATCTTAACTTTATTTGAAATAAGAAAAATTCTTTACTGTCTTTTTATTCATCAAAATAAGTAACACTTTTGCCTGTAGATAGATACTTCTGATATGACTATAAATATATTAAGTATTTTGAATAAAAAATGAAAACATGAAATTTAGGTCAGCAAGCTCAATTGTTGGAGGTTTACTTTTGGTAAGAACCTTAAAAATTCTTGTACAGCATGACTTATTTTTTTTCTTTCATATTTAATGCTCAAATATATTTTTCTTGGGAACTGACATACATACTACTGTGAAGATGGCAACCCTCTATGTCTACCTTCTTTAATGCTTGTGATTTGTTATCTTAGTAGTGGGAGAGGTATTGATGCATTCATACATTCCCTTTCATGAAAGATGTAGTGAATATATGTGGCAGAAGATAGAAGGTTAGCTTATCGGTATGAACTACAATATGCTAAATGTTCCAATTTTGTGCTGTTACCCTAAATAGAAGTGGCCTTGTACCATGAAGAGTTCTGCACTAGACTTGGTAAACTTGAATGTGTGTTATGTGAGCTTCTGAAAATCCATTTATTCATTAATTAAATTATATTTATTGGGGTATAGTTAAGGCAGAGGACTGGGAATTGTATAGGTACCTGACCTAATGGCACATGCAGTCTTGTAACAAAGAGTGATGTACATATAATGGCAATATTGCAGCTGTGATAAGTATGAATTTAGAAAAATACAATATTATATGTAAATATGAAATAAGAGAATTTGTTTAATTCAGAGAACTCAGAATAAATTTCCCTGGGGAACTGAGAATTAACCAATTTTGAAGACAATCAAAGAGGGATTACGTCATTCCAGAGACAGTAAAAATATAGAGAGTGGGATTATAGTATGAAAGAGCACACTCACCTTCTCAAGGACCAAAATCAAGTCAGAGTTGTAGGAAGAGAAGGAGCAAATGACTTTACTCTGCTTCCTGAGGGGGATAATGATGTGACCAGATGTCTCAAGTACCTACCTCCATAACTTCTCCACCCTCAACTGTGACTCGAACTAAACAGTGCTTTATTTAAGTTGTTTTGGTTAAATATTTTGCCACAGTAAATAAATAAATAAATAACAAGCAAAGTAGTATAGGACTTTTAGGGCTTGGTGGTGGTGGGGAGCTTGTAGTGACCTTTGAACCTAATAAAGATGCCTTTGAAAAAATTTAGTGATATAAAGTGATAAGTGTCAATTTGCAGTCAGAAAAGATTACTCAGACAAACTGTGAGGAATAAATCAGAAAATGACTAGAGAGAAAGGGTGGGAAGTAGTTAGAAGACAAACAGTGGGCCAGGAGGCTGATGATGTAGCGGGGCTATAGAGGAAGGTGTCAGTAAAGAGAAACTGGAAGATTCAATAGGAAAAAAATGTAAAATTCAGAGTTTAAACTAGATGTAAGGGTGGTAATGAAGGAGGGAACTGTCAATGATAACTCATACGTTTGAGGCTTATGTAGGTGGATAATGTGTCATACCTTAAAACATAGACTACAGAAACATAATTATTTGTTTTGGGGGTAAGGTATACAGGAGGACAATATAAATGTGATAAATTTTAGCGTATTTGTTGGGTTTGTGTCATTATGAATTTTTTGACTCATTAATTTCCAAAGCTTTAAGATAAGCATGATGAATCACAGATATTTTCTACAGGAGACTTGAGAAAGTTATATGTAAAAATCCATAGAGAATGTTTTCTTTTGGGCCTGTGGAATCTCCATTGCCACCATTCCCTTTAGATATTATAGCTATATTAAATCATTGAACCTCAATTATCAAGTATAATAATCTTTATATTATGCCAATACAAATCTGTCAATTAATTTGGTCAGTTACATCAAATGACCAATTACATGAATAACTGATTGCATCATGAGTGAATAAATTGAATCACTAAGATTAGTTGCCACAGTAGACTAAAAAAGACAAAATTATGCATGCATATATGTATATATATATATAATTATATAGCTATATATAATATTAATGCTGAACTGCTACAGAAAGCATTTGCTGTCTGAATAGAAGTTATTATAGGGAGCATGTTCTCTCCTGTCTCCTTTATGGTTATTGTCATTGATGTTGTCCTGGGGCATCAACCACAAGTAGTGAACATACAGAAACAAAAGTATCTAATAAAAATTATAATACAGTCTGCTTTGTTCACTCCAAGGTTTTGTTAAAAATACTTAATGTTAAATTTGTAGGATCCCTGTATTAATTTTCATTTGGCTTTGGCCTTGCTAGTGAGTATTTTTCGGAAATACATTCCTTTCATCTTCAGTTAGTATGTATTTTGTCTGTTTTCCTTTTTCAGATAAATTCATGCATATAAATAAGGTTTAATCATCCTATAATATAGTCTCATAGCTAACTATATTATGTTTTGAATAACATATTTTGGAAAATATTATTTTCAGTACTTTAGTATTAAAGCCGATGATAAAGGGTTAATATCTGAAACATTACTTATGTAATAAGTATGGAAAACGATGCTTTTCAGTACATGGACTATGGCAACTGAGTGAATTATTGACAACCTCAAGAAAAAAGGTGAAAATTTCAATCAAATCATACCTATAATTAATCTTAATGAAATACTATTTCATTTTGTTTCTTTACAGCTTTTTATGCATGAATATGTAAAAGCAAGGCCTAAAGCCAAATATATTTTTCATGAAATTCAAGTTCTGGTAGCTGAATTGGCATTTCCATGATTTATGTAATGAGAGATTATTTCCCATGCAATATGATTATTTGGTATTTATTAAACATTACAGTGTCAGAGGGTATAAGACGAGGGTTGTTCAAGTTTAATTTCATATTAAAGAGCTAAACTTTTATTCGCATCACTGAGTCAAAGGTACTGGCCCTATGCAATATGATTAGAACATAGCCAGAAGCAGGGTTTTACATGTTACTAAACTTCCCATTACTATGACAAAATAACCAAGAAAATCACTTTAAAAGGAGGTGAGATTTATTTTGGTTCATAATTTCAGTGTTTCACTGGCTTGTTGCCTAGTAAAAAGCACATGACAGAGAAAAGCTTCAACCTCACACTAGCCAGGAAACACAGAGAGACATTGAGCCCAAGATATTACCTTACAAGTTATCCTTCCTCAGTGGTGACCTTTCTCCAACCACTGACAGTCCACTCAGCTGTTAGTTGTTCAGTCAATGACATTCGCTGCATGATGCAATTACCTCTCAATGATACGGTTTGAGAGTACGTTTTATCCAACCCATGGCAGGCTTCTATGTAAAAGTGGCCAAAATATAGAAGCCATGAAAACAGAATGTCTTGGTAGTAGAGAATAAAGGATGCACTTGTTCTTAGAGAAGGGAAGCAGTAAACTGAAAACCTAATGTTCAAGTTAAACTTGCATAAAGCAAAGCCAGTAGTATTTATTTGGGGAGGCAAGGTCAGACCTAGCTTTGTCATAAATTTTATGCAATGAATGTATAACACTTTATGTTTTGTGCTTAAAAATTCCATGAAGGTGGTATTACTAGGTTACTAGTTATTCCATTCAACCAACAGATATGGCATCTGAATTATGGGATTCTGACCTCTGTCTGCCTCTCTCTCTCTCTCTCTCTCTCTCTCTCTCTCTCTCTCTCTCTTGTCTTTCACAGCATTATCTAAACTTTTCCTATGTCTATGTCTATATGAAAAGTTAAAACTTAATTTGCTTGCTCTTACCCTTAGTGACTAACTTAGTGCCTGCCATATCAAAGTTACTCAGACACCCAGAAATTATGCTGGTTGGATGAGTAAATGCTGCTGAAAGCCTCCAGCAATGGTGTGTTATCGAGCCTTGAACACATGAGCTCATTCCTAGCCACTGCCATAATAAATTGTAGTTTGCTGTGTTAGACACCCTCCAGGGCTTATTTCTGGAGGACAATTGATAAATTAATCCTGATAGGATGATAACTGTAGATAATTACTGTATGTTAATGTGTCACCACACCTACATAAGTTATTTGCATTTAAATAGAACAATTGTAGATGCAATCCCTTCAGGCAAAAAGGAATGCATCTTGGGGGTAATAAAGTGCTAATCTGGGCTGTGGGGTGGGGAAAGGTGGTAATATGGAAATCTCTAGAGACACCCTTTATGTGTTGTGTCAGTTGTGATCTTTCCTTAGGTTTGTATTAATTTTGTTGATTATTTGGAGCAAAATTTCAAGCCTGATGGGCAAAAGTAAATCTATTAAAATGCACGGTACTGTGAAATTAGATTAATTACCTATGATTTGAATTAAGATTGTTTTGCAGATACAATGTATCCAAAATCTACTTATATGAAATTTTTGTTTGAGATGCCTACAATGAGCTGTATTGTATATAGTATTTCTCTTGAAGCTGGCGAGTGGAAAACATAATGGTACATCTCATGAAATGATTGAAAATATCTCATTTTATACATGTGCATCATGCAAACCTCAGCTGAATTTACCATGATGAAGTTCAATCTGGTCAGTTTTTCTTTTAGACATCTACAATAAATATATTACCTGAAGTTTTTTTTTTAAAAATGTTTCAGTAAGCTCAGCTTTCTGAGAAATATGCACGGTTCACATTAATGATGCACTTTTGGGTCAATGAAACAATAATAAGTCTATTATGTGATATTTTTATAATAGCTGCTTCTAATGATAAAAAATAATATTTAAATATGAAGAATGAAAATAATTATATTGTTTCTGAGTCCCTGCCAAATGTGATCACTAGGGTTCCCAGGCAGACCTTATTTCTAGGTATTAGGAGCTAGCAAGCAGGAATGGTCATGGACTAGACGGGCAGAATGAGGAAATGGTTCACAGGAAGGAGAATAGTTATGTTTGCCAAGATCTGTGGAATGGAGGGAATACAGGGAATGGAGGAAAAGAAGGAAGACAGCCCCCTGAATGTAGTTTGCTACAAGGCTGGGGATGAGATTGGGGAGATTGAAATTGAAGGTTGGGAAGGAAAATGAATGATAAGAACTTTAGATAATAACAATGCCAATACTCAGATTTCATTACTACACAATGCGTAGATGTATTGAAGCCTCATTTTTATCCCATTAATTTGTGTAATCATGTGTTACAAATGAATGTAAAAAAATATGTATAAAAGGAAACAAGCACAAATTATCAGATTATTTGAAGAAAAACCAAGAACTTGGTGTTTACATAATAGCTTGATTTAATAAATGGTACCGCAGATATGTTTTTACAAAGATACTGGACAGTGAAGCATAAAAGTGGTGAGGAAATACAAAATCTTAGCTAAAAACATCAGTCTATTGTATGACAACCCAAAACACCTTGAAAAATACAGCTGGTGCTGTATTTCAGTGGTGAACCACTAGCCGGACACCCTCTCAACAAAAGACTAAGTTAAAGGGCTTTATAATATTCACACACAAACACAACATGCAATATAGATAGATATATGAAATCCATAGTTCTGTCAGTTTAACTGCTTTAATTTCTAATGTATTTCTGTTACTCTGTTTAATAAATGTTATTTCTTTTGAATTAGTTGTAAAATAGGATATGTCATTTTTACTGTACAACAGTTTGCAGCGAAATTTTCCAGTTTTATTTGATTTTCTTTGCCTCCATGTTATGTCATGGCATGATATTTAATCAACTGACTGTTGTAACTTAAAACTATTACTTACCCAATCTATTTTTCTCCTTTTCAGTGATGAGATGAATGTTTTTAATATTTAATATTCCTCCATATTTTATATTATTTAATTAAAATTCATTCATAGAATGTAGTTATAATCTAGTATTAAAGTGGAAAACCAGGTGATTCTTTCCAATTTGATTAACCAAGGTGATTCTGTCATCTGCAAATAGTATCAGGATTTTTCAAGCTTATTATTAGTATTTTTCTTACTGGATATTAAGTTTTGCAAACTGAAAAAGTTCTAAACTAAAGGTAAGGAAAATTGTAGCAGAAACAGAGAGATGTTAAGTTCCTCAAAACCTTGAAATTTTAAGTAATCTTGGGCTAGGGAAAGGATTTGCTCAAAGAGTGTTTGAACATTGATGCATGAAGACCATGTTGGTTATATTCTGAAACAAGTACTTTGTAAAAAATGAAAAGCAATAATACCAGATGAAGAAATTGTAGTTCTGTGCAATGTGGTACACCACTCCTGAAGGCCCATGTTAATACTTTATTTTAAAATAATGAAATAAAATAAAAATAATATTTGAAAATAATTTTATTGTTTCTTAGGGTGTTGAGCAACATGTTTTGTTATAGTCATAAGTAAATATCTCAAAGAGAGCTTAGTATGATCAGGTAAACCCTAAAACAGCACCTTTATGCTTGAAACAGTTAAGAGTCCTTTCAACTTATTGAATATAAAGTGTATGTGTTATATGACACTGAGAACTCCATTTTACTTTTTTAATGAGAGGAGAATAATCAGCCGAAACATGACTCTCAGAGAGATTTGTGTAAGTAGTTCACACACACACACACACACACACACTATGATAACATTGTGGAAGGCCTGCTCAAACCAGTTGCACATTTCATTTTCAGAAACTAAAAGGCCTTGAGGTCAAGAGTAAAATTAACTCAAGAAAAAGAAAGCCAATTACTTCCTTTTGAATGATACATCTCTTTTAGATTAGACATTGTTATTATTATCATTTCAAGTAAATCACAGTGAATATTTTTCCTTATGTTCTCTCATATTTTAGCTTCTACACAAATATTTGAAACTTATATTCTGGCTCTCAGATTGCAATTTGTAGCGATCACATTCTTTCTCTCTCATGTGCACACACACACACACACACACACACACACACACACACTGGTAACTGGTACCACATAATGACGCATTTAGAATATTACATTTAATTTTTATTTTATTTAAAAATAATATATGAATGGTGATTTTTAGTAGCTATGTTAAGGGTATTGACTTGTCAACCTCATGATTCTTTGCTTCAGTGACTTCTTCACAACTATTGATTACATTGCAAAGAGATTATGTTTAATGTCTATAGAATTTCCTTTTAACTATGAACTTTATATTGCTTCAAAATCAAACGCACCTAATTAATTAGTGTTTGTATTATATACTGTTCTGTGCCCAAGTTGCATATTACACAAAACACTGAAAGCATTACTAAATGGAGTCCATACACACTGCATTTTCTGTGACAAGCAGTTTGTAAATTATTATAGTTTATACCGTATTTGTCACCCTATATGTATTCTGATGTCAAGATACCTCAGACATATAAATGACTACTCAGCACCAAGGATAGTGGATGTTACCTATGCGATAGTCACATTTACCCATGAGTAAATGGTTTGAGATAACAGTACCTCAAAGAAAGTTATAGTGGCTTTAGAGGGTGAGTCAAAGCTCTATGCCTTGGTGATGGTATTTTTAATATACATAAATTAAGTATTATTGACGAATTATAATAATACTTACATAAACAAAGAGCATGCTTTGTATCACATCTAGGGAAAAAAGTAAGTATATTTACCAATAAACTACAATGAACGAATTACAGTCTTTCTTCATAACATTAGAATGCACTTTGGATCATTGCTAGAAATATCTCTTATGAACAAAAAGAAATGAAAGAAAAGTCTATCATGGTAATGACTTAATTACCAAATGATACAGATTTTCTGATGAGAGAACAGCACAGCATGGAATGTTGCCTGGTTTTTTACATGCTTTGTTAAGGAAGAAGCGAAAATAGCCAGTTATTGTAGAAAATTTTACCTTTGATGTTTGAAATAAACACCAAATAAGACTCCAGGAAAAAAAATCTAGAAATGTCAATTCCCTTTAAGCAACTTGAAGCCTGAAGCTTTTCTGCAGAGGAAGAAAGAGCCTTAGATTTGTATCACTGAGTCCTATGTGAAGAATTTTATTTGAGGGCATTAACAATAATATTCATAGGATAGACAAAATTCTTTACCTACGTGGCAGTAATAATCCAGATGTTCAAAATGCTAATTATGTAACAGTAATTCTTTGTAAGGTTGTGGAAAAAGTAAAAATATAATCATTGTTAGCTTCCATAAAAAGACAAATCAGTGTCCTTACTGAATATTAAGTCCACAAAGGATGTTTCATAACCGTGTGGATTATTTTTGCTTCAGGAACACAATGGAATGAGTTTTCCAAGCACAAGATATCTCCCTTAAATAGTCAAATATGGGAAATAAAGTTTCCAACCAATAATTAGTGTTTTTAGTCAAATGCTGAATTTCCAGAAGACTCTATAGCTATTAAGTTCTTTTCAAAGAGTTAATCAGTTTAGTTCCAATTAGTTATTAATCACTTTGAATTAGTTATTGAGAGACATGAAAATTCTAAAAGAAAGGAACAAAAATAAGTAGATCAAGTAACTTGTGATGAGTCAGGAGCAAATGTGCAGGAAGGATGGCGAGAAAGTGATATACTAGAATCATGAGAAGGTGCTGCAGTAAAATCTTTTTTTTATTTTAAACTTTTTATTCATTTTACATACCAACCACAGTTGCCTGTCTTTCTCCCACTCCCCCCCCACACACACACTATCTCCATCCACTCCTCAGAAAGGATAAAGCCTCCCATGGGGAGTCAGCAAAGTTGAAACATGAACAAGACTCCCCCTCCTGTGTCAAGGCTGAACAAGGTATCCTACCATAAGGAATGGGCTTCAAAAGGCCAGCTCACGCACCAGTGATAGATTATGGTCCTACTGCCAGAGTCTCTACAAACAGACCATGCCACACAACTATCACCCACATGCAGAGGACATAGTTCTGTCTCATGTAGGCTCCCCAGTTATCGGTCCAGAGTCAATGAGCTCCCACTAGCTCAGATCAGCTGTCTCTGTGGTTTTCCCCACCATGATCTTGAACTCTTCCCCCACCCCACCCCCTGCCTTGCTCACATAATCCCTCCTCCCACCTTTGATGGCCTGATGCTTTACTGTCGGTCTCTGTATCTACTTCCATCATTACTAGATGATGGTTTTATGATGACAGTTATGGTAGTCATTAATTTGATTACAGGGGAAGGCCAGTTCAGGCACCCTCTCCACTATTGCTAGGATTCTCAGCTGGGATCATAATTGTGAATTCCTGGGAATTTCCCTAGCAACATGTTTCTCCCTGATTCCAAAATGGCTGCCTCTATCAAAATTTTTCTTTCATTGCTTTCCCACTCTGTCCTTCCCCCAGCTCAACCATCCCATTTCCTCATGTTCTTCTCCCTCATTCCCTCCCATCTACCCTGCCCAAGTTTACCCAGGAGATATCATGGATTTCCCCTTCCCAGTGTGATCCACGCATCCCTCTTAGGGTCCTCCTTGTTACCTAGCTTCTCTGGGGCTGCCCATATCTGGGGCTGCCCTTCTCTGGGCCTGTGGATGGTAGCTTGGTTAGTCTTTGATTTACATCTAGTATCTACTTATGATTGAGTACATATCATTTTTGTCTCTCTGGGTCTGGGTTACCTCACTCAGGATGATTTTTTTCTAGTTCCATCTATTTGACTGCAAATTACATGATTTTTTTTGTTACAGATGAATAATACACCCTTGTGTAACTGTACCCATTTCCTCTCTCCACTCTTCGATTGAGAAGCATCTAGGTTTTCCTCATGTTCTGGCTATTATGAATAATGCTGGTATGAATATAGTTGAGCAAATGTTCTTGTGATATGACTGCGCATCTTCTGGGTATATGCCCAAAAGTAGTATCACTGGATCTTAAGGTAGATTGATTCCCAATTTTCTGAGAAAACGCCAAACTGATTTCCAAAGTGACTTTACAAGTTTACATTCCCACCAACAGTGGAAGATTAGTTCCCTTACTCCACATTCTATACAACATAAGCTGTCATCAACAATTTTGACCTTTGCCATTTATTGTTTGGCATCAGCAGAAAGCTACTAGAACTCTAAACTAAGTAAAGAAATGGATATTATTGTGTACATGAACAAACATAAAAGCATATATTCTTTTAGGAAAATGTAGTTGAGTTCTAAAAACCTTCTACCCTGGTCATTGGTAACAATGTAAGTCAAACATTGCTATTTACTTTTTAATTTTTTAAAATTTTTTAAGACTATAATTTCATCACTTCCTGATTCTCTTCCCACCCTCCAAGTTCTCCAATGTGCTTACTTGCTCAACTCTTTCAAATCCGTAGCCTTAAATTTTATTGTTGAATATTTCTTCCTTTTCTTGTGATGATTATATGTATCTCCCTCAAATATCCCTATCACTTCTTGAATTCATTTGTCTGGGACAAATAGTTTTTTTTTTCCATTGATGACAGACCTATGTGCAATTGATCAAGTTTAGGTTGATTGCTTGCACAAACATGTCCTTTTGCTCATCCTTCATGAAAGCAGTCTACATGTACATATTTTAAGAGTGTACTTGAACTTTTTAAAATTGCTTCTGAGATTTAAGAACTTAAGATACTTAAGCTCTATAAGGTTCAGCTGTAGCATGAATTCTAACTGATCTTAACAATAAAAACCCAGATTCAGATATTAGGGGGTGAAAACTGAAAGATCAGAGAAGAAGAGCAGCAAGAAAATAGTTATCACCTCTACTGAATCCTCCAACCAAAGGGGCTATCCTGTCCCTATGAATCCTCAGACTGAATGCTCTGAGCTCCTGACTCCTCCCATCTTAAATTCCTCTCTCTGCCCAGCCACATCACTCCTGTCTCCACCTCCCTAGTTCTGGGACTAAAGATATGTGATCTCAAGTGCTGGGATCAAAAGTGTGAGCTCTTTTTCACTTTGAGACTGATTCAATCTTGTGTAGCCCAGGGTAGCCTTGAACTCACAGAAATCCTTTTGCCTCTGTCTCTTAAGTGCCCGGATTAAAGGTGTGTGTCACCATTACTTGGTCTCTATGGGTAGCTAGAGTGGCTACCTCCTCACTCTGATCTTCACACAAGCTTTATTTGTTAGATCACAAACTAAATATCACCACTGCCAGTATATTAATGCCATTAATGTTGATATTAATGACAACCATAGGGGCCAACAGAGGGTCAGTGTGTGATGATTCAATATACCACATTAGTCTAGGCACATTGTATTAATTGTTTTATATACTATAGTTTATTTTTGTTATACTCTTAAAATATTATCATTGTAAAATATACTATAAGGAAAAATAGCATATTTTCATCAGTACTATAAATTAACATTCCTGCTAAGAATCCACCATCGGTACACATATTTTATGGTACACATATTTTCTATTAGCTATAAAATATTTATGATTAATATTCTAGTCAATTATCACATTAAAAATGTTATTAAGATATTGTTTTTCATTTCTTAGATATGGAAGCAGGAATTGGGGAAATAACTCAGAGGGTTAGTCATGTAAGAAGGGTGACGTGAGTTCAGATTCCCAGAACCCATGTAAAGTCATCACAGTAATGTGACTATGTGAGCTCATCATTTTTACACCAAGATAAGAGGCATAGGACAACTATCCTGGTAAATGTAGCTATTAATGATTAGAGACCCTTTCTAAAGCATGATGTTACAATAGCAAAGACCAGTACCTAAGTTTGTCTCCTAGCCATCACACACATACCAAAGCACATGTGTACCTATACTCACTTTCACATGTAGAGGGAGGGAGGGGTTTGGGAGAGGGATAGTAGAGAGCAGTTGTATGTATAGAGTAATAGAGTAGTTTTTAGTAGACCACACCTCTTTCTTCCACACAAAAGTTCTCTACTCCACACTTTGACTCCTTCTTTGGTAGCAGAATAGTTAAAGGGCTCATATTTTTTCCCTTTGTTAGATCTCTGGATTAGAATGCAGTTTGAGAAGTATTGAAAGCTAAGTCACAATTTACTATTTTATTTTAATTACTATAGCATCTGAAAAAACAAGTCATCCAAAATGATAAATATATTTCTGGGAAATGGCCATGTTTTACACAATGAACCTCCTCCTTAAATATGAGTCTTTATTACTAGTTAATAGTTTTAGCCTGAGAGTTTCTATTGAGATATTTTTAAACAAAAGTGGATTTGTAATACTAAGATTAAAATGAGGTGTTGATAAAATTCCACAGAAATAATTTCTTCAAAAGTGCCTTGTATTCCTACTTAACAGAAACCACGTTCCCTGACCCAGAAATGAGAAGACTTAATTCTTTGTCCTAAACTAGGAGCCATTTGAACAGTTTATATCACTATTCTACAAAACCAATCAAATTGTTTCTTCTCTGTTCTTTTAGTACATTTGATCATTTCCTATTTTATCTTTCATTTTATTTTCCTGGATTATTAAATTTACAGAGTTTCTTTTTTTAAAGTATTTTCTATTGATAAAGGTTTACCTAAGACTTATTTCTGTGTCTCTAAACTGATAGAAACCCAGATGACAATTCGGTACAGTGGGTAATGTGGATACGTTGTACCCACAAATGGGTCAAACATACTACATTTAATGTTCCATCAAGTCATACCAAGTCTATCCTCTCATGGGTTTAGGTTTCAAAAGGAAAGGCTAGGAGGTTGCACATTTCTTGGCATGGGGTATACCTCTTAGTTAAATGAAAGACACTTTGCAGACAAAAATACTGGCAGGAAGCATACCTTTGATTTCACCAGCAAGCATGCCATATGTCACAAAATTCTACTGCTTCCTCCCTGTTATTTCATCTGAGTGCCCCTTTCCTACACATGGCTTTTGGGTACAATTAAGTAAATAAAATGGATATTACATTAAATCGATGTAAAGAATTTGAATTTACATGATCTTAAGTACGTTGTTTGATAAACAAATAGTATGGTCAGTTTGATATGCCTTGTGGTAGGATGCATGTAGTAAAAATAGCATCAAGTGAGCAATAATTATATGTCCTATGCCATGTTCTGCTATCATATTGCTGATGGCAGAAGTCACAAAATAATCCCACACTAGTTCAGAATTATGAATAATAAAGTGTTATTTATTTAAGGGAAAACTTACAGATCACTGTTCTAGACCACAGTCCTCTTCACGAACGGGGAACAGGAACAGAGTCTAGTAGCCATTAGCAAGAGCCAGAAGCAAGAGAGAGTATGCATGCTTTACAGCTGCTTTCACAGTATCAGAGACCATGCTCAAGTTGGCTGGTAACTTAAAGGCTATTGGCTGAAGGAGTGGGATGTGCTCCAACAGCATATTGCTTTATGACGTTTGACTAATATCTGAACTTCTGTATTTTCTTTTGAACATGGGAGTGATAACAAATTGTTATGTTAGAAAGATGTCAGCCATATAAATTATGATGCTATTTATGAATGTTGATAGTTTGACTAAAGAAAATAAAGTTCCTTGGAAACTGAGTATTTTTAATATATACCATTCTGAACATTTACAAAACTATGTGGATGTGATATAAATAAGGAAAGGAAATTAAAATATGAAATTTTTCCACTAAAATTTATAATTAGTATTTTGATAAAAATATAAGTTTAATGTAGAGAATGGGAAATATAAAACATTTAAAAATAATTCATGAAATTACCTTTATGTTTTGTGATTATGAATTATTTTCAATCTTTAATTTTTCTTCAAAGAATAATCCTCTCTTTGTGTGTTAATGGATACTGCTTTCCTTGGTGATACTTTGACAAAAATTCACTGTAGAAAATTAAGTAAATAGATAGTAATTCCTCTTTTTCAGTAAAATAAGTATCAACAACGTTATTAATTTCTGTTCTGATTTTCCATTTAATATTGTATTTTATTATCTTCCTACATCTTTAAAATACTGTCAACCTATTTTAACATTTTATTATCTAAGCAATTATATACAAAATAGGAACATTATTAATTGAATCCACCACTTAGATATTATATAACCAATGATTTTCTGCACACAGTTATTGTTGTAAGAGGAGCGGCGAGGCTGCGTCCCCGCACCCGGCCGCCCACATGGCTAGCTTTACCCGAAATAATTACACGGAAACTGTATTCTTTTAAACACCACTTGGCCCATTTCTATCTAGCCTCTTCTAGGCTAACTCTCGCACCTGGACTAGCCCATTTCTAATCATCTGTGTAGCACAGTTAGGTGCGCTTACCGGGAAGATTCTAGCCTACGTCCATCCTGGGTTGGAGCTTCATCACGTGTGTCTGCCCAGGAGCCGGGAGCATGGCATCTCTCTGAGGCGTCTGCTTCCAAGCGGAGAGCTGGAGAGCTGTCGAGTCTGAGCTCACTTCCTCTTCCTCCCAGCATTCTGTTCTGTTTACTCCACCCACCTATGTTCTAAGCTATGAGCCCAAGCAGTTTGTTTATTACTTAGCCAATGAAATCAACAGATTGATATATGACACTCCCACATCAAGTTATAGTCTTAGTTCTTCTTCATGTTACTTAATTCTTTATCGTTTATATAGAGATTTTTAAAGTAAATTCAAGAAATTATATAATTTCTTACGTGAAATTTTAGTATATGATTATAAGATATAAGAGTTATTGTATGATATTATTTTGCACTTTAAAAATAAAACATGGTTTTAAATAATCTATTTCCAAATTTATCAGAATACATATTCCATATATTCTTTTTAATTATTTGTTCACAATATGGTAAAAATACTAAACATATTATAAAAGAACAATATTTCTCTCAAATCTCTGTCTTCTCAGTTTAATTTTCCTGGAAACTTTTAGTTGAAGAAAGTATACCATTTTTAGGTATATTTTGTTACATCTTGGCTTTTGCATTTACATTCCTATTTCAGATATTCATTTCTATACCTATTATAGGCCCTGAGCTAGATAATAGATCTAGAGTAGTGGTTTCTTTTTTTTTTTTTTTGTTTTGTTTTGTTTTTGTTTTTCGAGACAGGGTTTCTCTGTAGCTTTGGTGCCTGTCCCAGAATGACCAGGCTGGCCTCGAACTCCCAGTGATCCGCCTGCCTCTGCCTCCCGAGTGCTGGGATTAAAGGCGTGTGCCACCATCGCCCGGCTTAGAGTAGTGGTTTCTTATACGAATATAGTATGGGACACATGTAACTTAATGTTATTCATAAGTCACACTAAGAGCAGAAAAATGTTAATTATTATAATATATTTACTTTATCAAATATTTTTAAATTGTCATAATATAATCAGTATAAAATTCTTGAGATATTTCAATAGTTTTTCTTGAATTAAATCTTTAACATCCTAAGCAAAATCTTTAAAATATGTTAGTCATTTGGGAGGAATATTTGGATTTAGTTAATCTCCTAAAATGACTTTCTAAAACATAAACATCACAAAAACAAACTATAAAGCTCAAATTTGACAAAACTTTTAAAATCAACTCTTAAAAATTAACCACAAGCTTATAGCAATATAAAATTAATTATATCTGATTATATTATAGGTCTTTATACAATAAAAGGGGAAATGATATGATTTGGTTTTGTTTAGTATATTCAACATGTCTTTCTCCCAAATAGATCAAGTCTTGCTCAAGGTGGGACAGGTTTTAAAAATTGTAACTGTACTCCCTCAACTTAAAATTGCTTCTTCTGGTTTTCCTGTCTCGAAAAACCAAAAAAAAAAAATTGCTTCTTCTGATATTGCAAAGCACGTGATGCCCTTCTCCAATGGCATCATTATTTAAGGTGCCAATCTTGGAATCAAGCTAATGGAGTAGGGCCAACAGTTCTGCTAGCCCGAGTTTCTGGTTTTGTGAATTGTGGTTACAGTCAGGGTACTCATGGTTGAAGCTCTGCTTTAATGCAGTTAATAATGAAGACCTTGGAGGGCCAATGACCAGTTATGTTCTGCTTGCTAACTGAAACAATGAATGGAGCATTCATAAGAAAGCCTAATACAGTATAAAAGCCAAAGAAAATGTAAAAATAACATGAACCTTGAATGAACTTTCTGTCTACATATAGACTCAATGACAGGAAATAGAACCCTTCCTGTAATTGACAAAACATAAACTTGAGAAACACAGTGTTGACAAGAAAACAAGTTTACGTAAAGTTGTAACAGGACAAATAATATCAATAGTTAGATAGCACAGGATGATGAGATAGTTTGCAATTTTATCCAAAGAAAGCTAATAAATTAATAAATAAAATAACAGTAATAATCTTTAGGAGAAATTTTGAATAGATTCACTATTATATAAACTATACAATTTTCAAAACAAAGTTGGATACACAAAGAAGGCAATATTCTTCTTATTTTTCTACTGCTGTGATGAACTTTCAAGACAGAAGCAACTTTTAAAAGAAAGCATTTTACTTGGGGCTTATAGTTTCAGAGCCCTAGAATGCATAATGGTAACCAAAGACTGAGAGATTTTATTTGTGGATTATAGTTTCAGATCCCTAGAATGCATGATGGTAACCAAAGACTGGGAGCTCAAATCTTGATCTGCAGGTTGGAGGCAGAGATAGGCACACATACACTGCAAATAACACAAGTCTTTTGACACATGAAAGCTTACCCTTTGTGACACACCTCCTCTAACAAGGCTATATCTCCTAATCCTTCCCAAGCAATTCCATCAACAGGGACCCACTATTCACATATATGACCATATATGGGTCAGTCTCATTCAAACCACCACAAAATAATTCTTTGTCACACTCAATACAAACAGAAAAAAATAGTAAACATAAACTATATTTAATATCTCAAACACTGCAATTGTTAAACCTGTATTCAGAACTAACTGCAGAAATATGCATACCATAGTGAAAACAATGGAAATAATGACAAAATAAGCTTATATTTTTTTTAGAAAAATGTAAAACCTATGAAAGAAGCTATCTGGAAATTATTTGAATAAAGAGAATAATTATAATGAAGAACTCACTTGATAGATTAAAAAAATTCAAGATGGTGAAGGAATCAGTTAATTAAAGACAGATATATAGAAATTATCTAACCTGAGAAGAAGAGAAATAAATCTAAGAAAGCTGAATAGAGTCCTATTATCTCAGGGAAATAGTAGACTATACCATGCATACTAATGTATGCATAATATGAATTGCAGAAGTCAAAACAGAAAGAGGAGAAAACGAGTTTCAAGGGATTATATCCGTCAAGATAAAGGGCATTATTTACTGATACTACAACATAATGAGCCTTAAGAATCTTATGAAAGTATTGTATAAGATAGGTGCAAAAGACACATTAGGGCTAGAAATATCTTACGATGGAGTCCTTGTCACTAAAGCTTTAAGAACTAAGTTCAAATGCTACAGCATGTGTAAAATCCAATGATCAGAAGTCAGGGCTATAATTATCTGTGAGTGAAAAGAAAGATATCAACAGATTATTGTTAAGGATTTTGCTGGTTTTGTAAATTAATGGTTTTAGATTCTCTTCCAATAAACATAGCTTCACTGGAACCAAATAGTTAGCTGTTTCCATTACCAGGCATGGTATCCCACTTTCTGAGCTCCGCTCTCATAAGGAAAGACAAAACAATGAAAATTATAGTTATCTCTACACTGTGTCCTTAATGTATAACTGTGAGTAGAAAGTGTGGCATATTTCTTTAATTAGTGAAAAATAGTTCACAGGTGTACATACATTGACCTAACAGTGTTTTGTCCTCTGATTTCTACATGTACACATGTTGTACAAGGGCACCCATGTACAAGCAGGCACATGCTCAAATTTATGCAATGCAATGCCCACACATTATATGACTATTTATGAAAAAATTTAGATTAGACAAGCCTATAGAAACAGAAAGTTCTAGCCCTCATTTCTGTGGTCATTTAGTTTAAGTGCAGAAAGTGCTAAGCAGAAGGTGGTATTCTGGACTGACACCTGATAGCTTTACAGAACATGGAATTTTTTTCTTCTGATTTTATTCTCATTGTCTTAAAATATTATAGATTTACATTTAGAGTAACTCTTTTTGGTTACCATTTTGCCATGCTGTCTTAAAAAAGGGGAGGGGGCGTATATCATTGTTTCATATAGGCATTTATAGCTGAATACCTTTCACCTTTAACAGTTTTCAGAAACTAATTGGTCACTTTTTAGTATGCAGCTGAAATGTGGTTTCAATATTTTCCTTAGAAACTTCCTAATTCTGTTACCCTCTACAGCGAGGAGACTAAGCAGCCTCCGGACTGAAGCAGTTGGGTTTGAATTCTAACTTCACTAGCTGTGTCATGTTGAAAACACGACTGTGCTTTTGTTTCTTCTATAAAATGAGAAAAGTTATCTCAAGAACTTTTTGAGGATTAAATGTGATCATGTATGTTAAATGCTTTTCAAAAGCTAAATCTTTCTAGTCGTTTTAATTTTAAAAAATGATTTATTCAGTATAATTAACATTAATTATTTTCTGTGTTGTGTAATATTAATTGATAGACAACGATTGGGTCTTTACCCTTGTACAATTTAAATTAAACTACAAATTTACAAATTTAATGTGAGAAATAATTGTATATTGTGTTCATGATAGCAAAAAAATTCTGTTAACTCCACACTACAGATATGAAATCAAAACATGATACTTTATTGTAAAGCTATATTTAGAACCTACATTTTAAAACTATTTTATGGGGATTTTCCTAATAGCACCCTACCAGAGATGACTTGGAGTCATTTGTCCACAGCAGTAAACTCCTTATTATAAATCCCAGAGATGGGAATTAACCTCTCTATCCACCTCTGCAATCAAATAACTAAAGGGTCTATATTTTGAAGCATATGTTATGTTAATGTGATTAGATTCTTTACAGTCTAATGTTTAGCATAATTGCAAATGAGATTCTAGTAGCAGGCAGTGAACATGCTACTGCTTTCAATTGTTACACATGAAATTCAAGAGGGTTACTAATAAAGTGCCAATTTTGCTAAACTAATGCTGAAGATTGACAGCAATAAAAGAGTGTTGATTAATACTTGTTATTGTATGCTATGGTTGGAAACAGTATCTCCAATTACCTAACGCGACATTTAAAACCTATTACTTTTGAAGACACTATATTGAGTGTGATGCTACATTTTGGATAAGTATGTTAATGCTAAAATTACTGTGAAATTTACAAAACCTCAATAGATTTCATTGTGAGAAAATGAATTGAATATGATTGTTTACTTAGGGAAATAAGCAACTATTGTTTTTCTCCAAAGAGTAAAAAGAAGTTTTTACATATTGAGTTACCTTCAATTTTCTTGAAGATTGTTCTCCCTATTAAGTGTTTAGACGATCTGCATAATCCACCACAGAGGATATAAGAAAGTAATGAGAGAAAGATAATTTGGAATTACTTTAGGGCATTATTAAAGTTCCAAAAGACACGAAGTAATAGAGATAGATGTCATTGTAACTCAAAGATGAATTATCACTTGCAAATTACTAAGAAATAGAATGTACAAGTTATTTACACAATTACTACAAAATATCAACTTTAATGATATTCTGGAAATGCATTTTGAGATGAATGACATTCTTGCCTTCCCTTTAATGGTTTATCATAAAGTAGGAAATTTTCAAAATCATAGTATAGTATTAGTACATAGAAATAGTGTTCAAATTTGTGTTGTGTTTGTGTGTGTGCATACAAATTCAATGTCAAGATTATCTTAACTATAATGAAAAACATTGAATTGTATCAAGTTTTTTTTTTTTTGTTTCCAAAATAGTTGTTTAGAATTTCTTTTGAAGACCTTCCTATTTACTATGATTTTTCTCTCACCGTTTGTCTCATCTGAAGCATATTAGTGCTTCTGCAATAGTGGCTTTTTAAATAAAAGCTTAGAGAAAATAAAATACACAAATTACACTTAGCAAGAAAGACCAAGAATATCTAAAAATATGCAACATCACTATTTAGTTGTAAAATAGCATAACTTTGGATTTTCACTTTCAAAATGACCTAAAGACCTTAGCCTATAAAGGCACCATGACAATATCAACTGCAGCTCTTCTCACAAATGATATCAGTTTTTGAGGAAGAGTATTCCAGGTGTTTTAATGAGGCTTCTTCAATTATAAGATCTTTTAAATTTTAATGTAATAGTTAACTGAATACATGTGAATCAATATTATAAATCGAATTCATATCAAAACTTGATTCTGTGTGTTTATTCGGGTTTGGGCAGCCAGGAAACAAAAGTGCAGTCTCCACCTACAGAGTATCATCTCCTTGATATAATAAAATGCCTAAGCACCATAAAAATAGTTTCCTTCAAAATCTATCACTTTTTAGATAATGAGACCTATTTAAAATGATCATCCTATGACTAAAACCTAGATAGTAATTTTTCTTTTATTTGCTAAAACAATTTGTTGTGTCCACTTAACAAGAAAAAAAATGGTGAATTCTGTTTCAAAATCAAATTAATTTGTTGGCTTTCTGTATGTATTTTGGCCATCACCACAGGAAATTGGTCATTTTTATGATAGAGTTCAACCAAAATGCAATTCGTTTTCTAAATAACTGTATGAAGTCAATTAAACAGCTACTTAGCAATCATATACTAGCAAATTGGTTTTGGAAATGTTATTAGTTGTATCAAGTTTGTCATATTTTTCAAAAGTAGCATATGTCTGTCTACTCATTGCTAATGTTTACCTCCTGTCATTCTTCTTTTTTTTATTAAAAATTTCTGCTTCCTCCCCGCCTCCCTTTTCCCTCCCCCTCCCCCCACTCCCCACGCCCCACTTCCCTCCTCCTTCCCCTCCAGTCCAAAAACCAGTCAGGGTTCCCTGCTCTGTGGGCAGTCCAAGGTCCTCCCCCCTCCATCCAGGTCTAGGAAGGTGAGCATCCAAACAGGCTAGGCTCCCACAAAGCCAGTACATGCAGTAGGATCAAAACCCAGTGCCATTGTCCTTGGTTTCTCAGCAGCCCTCATGATCCACCTCATTCATAGAGTCCGGTTTTATCCCATGCTTCTTCAGTCCCAGTCCAGCTGGCCTTGGTGAGCTCCCAATAGATCAGCCCCACCGTCTCCGTGGGTGGGTGCCCCCCTTGCGGTCTTGACTTCCATATTAGAGTACCACTCAGCGGTAAAAAATAATGACTTCTTGAATTTTGCATGGAAATAGAAAACACTATCCTGAGTGAGGTAACCCAGACCCAAAAAGATGAACATGGGATGTACTCACTCATAATTGGTTTCTAGCCATAAATAAAGGACATTGAGCCTATAATTCGCTGTCCTAAAGAAGCTAAATAAGAAGGTGAACCCAAAGAAAAACATATAGTTATCCTCCTGGATATTGGAAGTAGACAAGATTGCTGGGCAAAAATTGGGAACTGGAGGGTGGGGTGGGATGGAGGAATGGGGAGATGGGGAGAGACAAGTGAGAAGGGGAGGATGGGGAGAGCTTGGGGGAATGGGATGGTTGGGATTAATGGAAGAACATGAGCAAGGAAGTCAAGACCTCCTGTCATTCTTACCAAAACACCACAAAATTAAAATGGCCAAAAATACACTGTAAAAGTTAACTCTGGCAAATATTCAGGATAGAAGGTCATGCTATTTATTGCATAGTGTGAGTAAAGTTTAGCATTTTTAAATATAAGAAAGGTTCCCAGTACATAAGTGTGCAAAAGCTATAAAGAGTTCACAGGAGAGGAAATAGATTTAGCAAGTGTGCAGAGAGTGAAATATTCAGTCTCACTTCTCATCAAGCAAATGCAAGCTAAAAGCTGGCACCATTAATTTATTTCATTAAAAAGACATTTAAAAAAGTACAGTGAAATAAATGCCTCACACATTGCTAATGGCAGTATATATGTATGTATATAATGTTATACATTACATATCATATATAAATATATTATATTATATTACACATTATATTGCATATTATATATTATCATATAACATATATTACATTTTATATATAAATACATATCATATTATGATATATGATAATTACATGCCATATACTATGCAATATATTATGTATGCTGATATATGATATATAAAATATGATGTATGGCATGTAGTATATAATATACAATATACAATATATTATGTATATTATATACATATTTTTCCAATAAAAAATGTTCAAGGCTTTTGGCTCATTGATTTATGTTCTTCTAATATGCCTGAAAAATAATAAAGACAATAAAAATATTAATGGTGTCTTAATAATATTTCAGCTATAATATTCCTAAGTGAGGTGGGAGAAATGTAAATATTTAACAATAGGATAATTGACATGCAAATAATTAGACATCATCCACTATGCAGAGATATGTAAAGTTATCGTCAGAAATTGTGTAAAATGAGTCACGGTGAAGGTAAAAATATGACAGCCAAGAAACTGAAACAGAAAGACTGCAGTCACTTCCTGTATAATAAAATTACAAGGGAGATTTCTCCTCCAATTTTAAAAAGAATTAGTGACTGTGTTACTGTCACAGACAACCTCTAGAACTGCTCCCCATTTCAATGATGCCTTAAGAACAAGAAAGGTAGAGAAGAATAAGTCACCATTTCATCATCTAAATTGGTCAAAGTAAAATAATGTAAAAGGACTTTACTGAGGGAAAAGTACAGTAACCTTTCCAAAGGATTCAATGTCTCTTGCTAGCCATTTTCTCAGCACTTTATAGTCTCCTTCCCTGTACTTGCTATGCTATGAAGGCTCACTAACCTGAAACAGCGTTGTACATATCTGTTACTTGCTTACTCAATAGAAGTGTGACTTGTTGGTTAAAGCTTCAACTTATAAACAAGTACTATGAGTGGAATCAGTCAATCTGTGCTGTGGAGAAACCAGGAACAAGTTGCCAAATTGAGAGGCCAATGTATACAAAAGCATACTTCTGATTAACACTATAAAGATTGAGGAAGATATATTTCGGTATATAAGAATATATATATATATAAATGTATGTGTGCATATATATGTATATACACATATATGCATGTAATGATAATAAAAAGAGCTCATGAATTTCAAAGAGAGCTATAAGGATTCATGGGATGGTTTTCCAAGGATGGGAAAAGGGAAAGGGAAAATGATATAATGATGTAATATTAAAGATAAACAGTAATTTAAGAACGAGACATAGAAACAAAATAAGATGATAGGGGGAGTGCAGTGATTATTAACACATACATATGTACAAAAATACACGGATTCAAAGGCAGTATTTTTTAACCTACTATCTATTGGAGTAGATTGTAGTATGTAATAGCAGTTCTGGGAGTAGACGGGAACAGAAGGGAGAAGAGAGAGAATGATTAACAATGCAGACATACACTTGAATATATTCTGGTTTTTTGGCAGATCAACCACAGCTTTTCTTTCATTTCAAATACAACCAGGGAAATTTAGAGCTAGAAGAGATTTCTGAGGAAACCTAACGTGTTCCCTTTATATTTAGAGAAGGAGCCTCTTAACAGGGGATACTGCTGTTTCCTGAAGATCACTGTCAGTTGTTCCACTGAGAGAAAACCTGGACTGGTGATTAGATTTTATCATTTCTCCATCATGTCTAATTAGCACTGATTTGACATTGGGCATAATGAATTGTAGGGTGATCACTGAATGAAAAAGTCATTGAAGCAATTAGGAATCGTTTGACCATGATGTGTTTGTATCAATGTCTTTATGGAATTACTCTGCTCTCAAAGCTTGTTGCATTTCACATGCCAGTCGTTTTCCAAATGTTAAATTTGGAGCTTTGACATTTTTCATAAAGGTGTTATTTGTCAATGAATTTGAGATCTGATTTTTGAGTTTTTATAAATACCACAATTACATTTTTCCAAACCCTGCCCTACACAATTGTGTGTATCAATCTTTTATCCAAAAAAAAAAAACATGGACTGTTATTTTTTAATCTCTCCTGGACTAACTGACACAAATTTTAGGTCAAAAAAATATTGTGATGAAGGGATCATGGAGCTTTTGCTGGTGTTCTGCTTTAAAGAATGATTGGTTGCAAGGACTGTCAAAAACATTGGATAGGTGTGACATTCCTTATTCCTAGCTGATTTGCAGGTGGCAATTGCTGTGATTTGAACTTTGAAAATGGTTCAAAACAGCTATATAAAGTCTCTGCCTTTCTGTGTCCCTTTCTGTCTCTTTCTCATTTCGTGTGTGTGTGTGTGTGTGTGTGTGTGTGTAATTTCTCATGTGTGTGTTCAAATAAACATGCAGAAAGAAAAGAGGATTTTTAGATTTGTGTACATAAAATTAAAGATAATTACAGTATGATAAATCATAGTTGCCATAATATAGTATTAAGCATTAGAAATAAGACACTTTTAGCTTTTTTATTGTCCTGTATTATATTTGAATGTCATTATGATAAGTATAGATTCCTAATCAATGAATGATTAATGAGAAACATTATTCTCTTATAAGTTCTTTTTTTCTACAAAGTAATTGATTAATTGTTTCCAATAGTCAGTGGGCTTATGTGGAAAATAATGGCCCACCTCTAATTTGTTGAACTCTCATTCTATAATAAACAAAATAATTGTATATGACAGTTCAAGATTGTAGACTTTAAATTTAATGAATTTTATTGATTTTTTTTGTGAAAGTCCAATTCTTACTTTAAAAAACTATGTCTTACCAGGCAGTGGTGGTACACATATTTATTCCCACCACTTGGGAAGCAGAGGCAGGTAAAACTCTGTGAGTCTGAGGACAGCCTGGGCTACAAGAGCTAGTTCCAGGTCAGGATTCAAATTTACAGTGAAACCCTGTCTCGAAAAATAAGCAAAAATCTATGTCTCTGTGTATTATGGTTTCTATGGCTGTGTTAAAGCATCATCACAAAATGCACTGTCCACATCACAGTTAATTATCAATGGTATTCAAGGCAGGAATGCAAACAGAGCAGGACCTTGAAGGCAAGAGATGATAAAGAAGTCAAGGAAGGGTATGGCTTCCTGGATTGCTCCTCATGACTTACTCAGCTTTTTTTCAAGTGTTGCTGTTGAATAAATAAGCTAGATTCAGCGTAGTCTTTTCACAACATCTTGACCTTTTTGTATAATCACTATGTTATTTGCCATAGAGTCATGGCATCCTACTTTATTCTCTATTTCTTACCTACCCGGGGTGATAAATTCACTTGGGACAGAGTCTATGCCTTATTCATTTCTACATTCTCTTCAATACCTCTTAAGTATATTCAACACTTGTTTAATAATTTTAAAATGTATTGATCAATTGTTTATTGCATACCATTATTCAGAGTCATATAGCAACAAATTCAACAGACAATGCCTACACTTGTAGAGCACACAATAAAAACATAAAGTGTTTATCATGCCATTTGTTGATAAATTCTTTGAAAGACAAAAAAAGCATAGGTAGTGTTGTCTGTGGTAGTCTTTCAATGGCAGGTTGCCCTGGGGTGGGACTTATACCTGGCATTTTCAGAAACAAAGCATTAGTACAGCTACAGTTCATGAACAAGAAGAAAACACAATGAGATGAGTTTGAAAAGTTTAAGCTAGGACCCTTGTAAGCTACTGTAAGATTCTGACTTTCATTTTAAGTATACTGCTTCAGAACATATGAGAACATGAAAAACTTACTGTTCTAGTCTATTGCTATGAAGAGACACCATGACCACAACCACTCTTACAAAAGAAAACATTTAATTGGGGCTGACTTCAAGAGGTTTAGTCCATTGTCAGAGTGGAGAACATGGCAACACACAATGAGACATGTTGCTTAAGGGTAGCTGAGAGTTCTATATCTGGATTGGCAAGTAGCAAAAAGAGAAAGAACTACTGGGTGGGTTGGGCATGAGTTACTGAAACTTCAAAACACATCCCCAGGAAATATTTCCTCCAACAAGACCACATCTCCTCAAACAAGGACACACCTCCTAATAGTGCCACTTTCTAAGGACCAAGTATTCAAATCGATAGGCCTATTGGGGCCATTTCTATTCAAAACACCACACATGTATTAAAATGTCCGCTCTGACTACAGGGAAGAAAAATGCTGTCAGACTTAAATAGTATAAATGGGACATTGATTAGGAGAAATTCACAGTACTCTCTCTTGAATACCATTTGATCCAAAGAAGTAGTGAGGAATTAGTTTGGATTTTATTTTTTTTCAAGGATGACAAATTGCACTAAATAATGGAATGCATGATAGGAATCAAGGATCACTTTAACTTCTTGGGCACTGGGGAAGTTATAAACAGAAATCTAGTTTTGACTATACCAAATTTCAGTTGAATTTATAGATAACTATATGGAAATACTCAGCAATCAGCTAGATATTTAAACCTGAAGCAAAGAGGAAGGATTTGATTCATGTAGATACAGAATTGAAAACATACAACGGTATAGACAATGTATATAGAAAATTATATTCAGTGGATTCATGAGTTGAACCTAGATTTAAACATTGCTGAACCAACAGTGTAGAGATGCATGTAGCAACAATTCATTAAATAAGGAGATTATAAATTTGAAGGGAGTAAGAATTTTATAGGAAGACTTGAAAAGAGGAAAAGTAAGGGAGAAGTGATATACTAATCTCAAAGAGTAAAAGAAGTAGTAAAAACACTGTATCTGTCTTCTTTCTCAGGATATAAAGAAACCTAGCTATTTTCCTAAAATGTTTATATAATTTATGTATTGGGTATTGAATAATCTCTAACATAAGTGTCTAGAATTGTGCTAAGTAGTAATACAACAATGAAATTCATAAGTTTCAAGTCTTACCTTCCAGAATCTTAACATTTGCTTAAATAAATCTTCAACATATAAAGCTTTGTTTATACTACAAAGTAGAATGAACCATTTAACATTGGTAACCCACGAACTTTACTGATGGATTTCTGTTTCCCACATGCTTACCATAAATGCAATTGAGATGCCAAGTGTAAGATGCTATATATAGTATAGGAAGCATAGTTTGTATGTCACTTGGAAATGCATATGGTAGATCCATTCTCAGTAAAAGTAATCTCAGCTTTTTTGATACTGAGGTAGGAGGGTCATGAATTTGAGATAAGCTTGGGCTACACAGTAAGGCCATGCCTCAAAATTGCCTATGGAAACCAAGCACAGTGTGTCACACTAGGAATCTTAGTACTTGAGAGACTCGAGTACAGGATTGGTACAATTGATGCAAGTCTGGACTACATAGTGAGTTCCCGTCCATTAAAATTCAAAGTGAAACCTTGTTTAAAAAAATACAAATAAATAAACTGGGTAAAATGATGAAGAAAATGAAGGGATTAATACATGATTTCAAATTAAATATTTAAGCATTATATGGAAGAGAAAGTAGCAGACTTATTGCAGTGAAAATAATGATAAATGTTAAAAAAATAAGTTTTATTAGAAAACCAGGACTTTTGGTATTCCAGAGGACTTTGGCATCTTAAATGGCACTTGATCTCAAACTGTCTGTGATAAGTAGGACAGCTAATGTCTTTACTATCCCTAAGAGCTTCAGAGCTCCTAGCTCAGCAATAGGAGGGTGGGAGTGATGGGGGCTCTTTCAGGGATTTATCATGAAGCTCAAAATTGCTGTTTCTAAACCCAATTTAGATCCTGCTGTTCCTATACCAGTATAGTCACTAGAAATGTAGTTTACATCGTCTCAGTACTATGACAAACAATAGTTTACCACCACCTAAGTCATTAAAAATGCTCTTCAGGCCTGAGCCACAATATGAACACAAGAAGCTCAGTCCCCTCAAGCCCACTTTATTGCATGAGCTTTGGTAGCTGCCTCTTTATATTCAGAACCCTTCCCATCCTCAGAGCCCTAGTATTAAATGTAATATTAAACCAGAAGCAAAGAAATGTTCTTTGTGATTGTGGTTTCTCACTAGTTTCATTTTAAATGTGAGCTGTGCTCGGTTAATATTTATACTCCTGGCCACTTTCAAATCTCATAATGTTTTCTAATCTAACCACTGTCTTTAACATTAAAATCACACTCTAATACCACAGTGGCATTGCCCTTTGCTTGCATTTCAATGTAAATATTTCTGTAAGCTGCACTTCTTTTTACTTTGAGCATTTTTTGATGCTACAACTTCTAGCTTCATCCTAAATGCTTGACAACATATGCACGCAGCACAGAGTGTTATTATTGCCTCTGGCTAGCTTCCTGTCATCTACTTTGTCTTTTGGTTCACTCCTTTGATAGTATTAGCAGACCAATTGTGAATCTGCCAGATGTGTTTCCTTGCAAGAGGACAAATCTAAAACGGCTCATGTTTTTCTTTCTCTTTCAGGATTGCTTTCATTAAAATAAATTCCTTATACTTCTTTCATGAAACTGAGCTTGCTTAATCAAAGATGGAGCAACCAGACTGCAAACCGTATCAACCTCTGTCCAAAGTCAAGCATGAAATGGATCTAGCTTATACCAGTTCTTCTGACGAGAGTGAAGATGGGAGAAAACCACGACAGGCATTCAACTCCAGGGAAACTCTGCATGAATATAACCAAGAGCTAAGGAGGAATTACAACAGCCAGAGTAGAAAGAGGAAAGAAGTGGAGAAATCTACTCAAGGTAGGTTTTTATTGGATTTTTTTCAACTAATATTATTTCTCATTAGGGAATGTTTACATGCATAAACCTATGTATTAAAAAGAAATTTGTTGATGTTAACTGGTTAATAATTCCTACTGCTTACATATGCTCAGTGAATCTGTTCCACATGCGAACCCAGCTGAGGTTGTAGGGAACATGTGCTTTTTATGGATTATGTGTGAATTTGGATGTAACAATCCTCTTATCGGAGCTTTCAGAAGTTGTCTAATCCTACAAATAGCCATTTACAGACGGAAGGATTAAATAATTTATAGTAAGGCATAAATTAAACAGCGAAGTGCTTTTCAAGCCATTGCCCATATGGGACAGGAGTCTCAAATAAATATTCAGCTGTTAAAAAAGAGAACCAGGATAGTAGAGACCACCAAACAAGGGGCTAGAATGCCTATGGAAAGAATGTAAAAAATATTTTGCATTGTAGCTTAAAGGGAAATGAAGAATTCTAAGAGTTTCTTTTAAGAAACACACAGATGTATTTTGCAGTCTATTCTTCAGCTACTGTGGTCTCTCAATAATGGAGAGGCTTAAGAGTTTCTAAAAAAAATCCGGGAGATATGAATACATTTTTTTCAATTAACTACATAGAAAAATATACTGATATTGGTAGAGATTATTTGTTAGGGTCAGACACACTGACAATATTTTAAAACAAGTTTATTTATCTGGCACATTGGTCCTCAAAGTGTGTACCCCTGAGTCAGTAGCATTCACATTAACTGAGAATTCGCTAAAGATTGAAAATCTCAGAACCCACTTTAGAAATCCTTGAAATGAGACCTATACATTTACACTTTTTAAAGGGCCACTGGAGAATTCTGTTGCCTGTATGATTTCTTTGAATTCTTTTCCTCAAATACTTCAATGATCACATATATGTGGGGATTTCCAAATTACATTTTCATTTAGTCTTAATATCCTTCATAAATTAAGTCATAAACATGCAATTACATGTTGAAAATTTTCAAATTAATAGTTTATCAGTTATTTTAAATTCGATATAACTAAAAGGAAGAGAATCATTCCACTACCCCCAATTCCAAACATGTTTACATTGTTGGACATCAGCTTGCTCATGCTTGCCTTTCTTCCAGGCAACCACCAAATTTTCTCTGTGTAACACCTTGCTTCATCCAGCAGAACTGATCTCTACATTTCCAATACACTCAGAGTGTTGCACTGAGATTTCAAAAGCAAATCTACCTGATCTACTTGGACTTTCCTACATCCCCCTTCACCCCTTTGCTATGTTGCTACCTATTTCTTGGCAGCAGCAGAAGATTTTTAGGGATAGAAGTGATGAAAAGGACAGAGCTGGGTGTCTTATCCCTGCTGAGTAAGCACCCTACCCCTCAGCTCCAACTCTAGATGCCTGTCCAACCTCTTGAAATGCCTATCCTGGCTATCTCCCTCTATTGCAGTTCACCTGCCATTGACAGCTTAACTTAAAAGCATCCTTTACTCTCAACTCTCTTACACTGTCACTATACTACCAAACTTCTACTTTCAGTAGATAAACTCTTCTTCCATGAAGTTTAAGGAGATTTTAATTGTATCTCTCACACCCTTTATGGATATTTCTTTCCATATTGTGTACTCAGTGAGGCTGAGCATCATGATTTCTTTACTGATCTTGTTTTCCTGTAAAATTTGCATATGCTATATTACCTATGAGTGCCTTATTAGCAAATGTATATGATGGCATATTTTGCAAGCTGCACTACATCAAATATAGTATTAGAAATTAGACTTATTACATCATAAATTATTACTAAAATGTTGCATTTACAGAACTGAGTCAATGATTTGATATATACTAACATGTAAATGTATATTCTTATTTACAATATCAACTATATTATTCATGATTCAATATAACTTGGAAAGATTTTTCCCTGTCTTTTCAAATAATTCATTTTACTCTGTCATTTCTTTTGCTAAAGATAACTTATATTTGTGCAAACTAAATTCAACTCACTATTGATAAATTTTATTCTTATCAATATTTGAGGTCTCTTGTTCTTTATGAACTGTATAATCACAGTAAAATATTTCTCTGTAAATCTGTCTTTACAAAACAAACAATTGTAAGTTCTAGGTTATGGTATAGTACTATAAAATGGGTGATTTGTGAGTTTAAATAAGAATATACTTGGATATGGTTCTAAGACCATGAAAAATGTTTTGTTAAGTCAATATTAAGATGGTCAACCTCACATTTTGTTTTTGTGCAGTGTGATCAAATGAAATTTAGGATGAGTGCAGTTTCCTTTCTCTAATGTCATGCTAACTTCTTTTCGGGAGAATATTTTAAGCAGCTGGCTTTTGTTTGGCATTTAATGTTAGCCAGACCTGGAGTCCTCTGCTGGAGGTGAAAATTTGCCGCTTGTTGGAAACTCATAGGTGGTGGAAAATACATAATAGCTACACAAATAAATTAGTACAATTTGTGATACGTGCTTTTGAAATAGCCTCCCCATACATGGCTTGACTTTCCAATGGATTTTACTTATATAACCAAGATACAGAATATAATAAAAGAAAAATTCCATAAATAAACCATTTATGTTTTCAATTATGTATCATTCTGACTAGCCTAATCAAGTTTCTCAACAACTGTGTCCCATTTACTGTACAAGCAATCACTTTGTCCAAAATGTTAGTATTATATATGATATCTTCCCTTTAGACTTATATAGCTCTAGTTAAGGGATCAACTGGAAAGAATTAAGGAGCTTGTATTCAAGTAATGTACTTAATACTCCAAAGCATAAGAGTAGAATGCTGTCACCAGTATATGCCACACCAAAACTATAAAGGATATCCTTTAAGTAAAAAGGTGAGAAGTCTGTATTTTTAAATTTTTGAGGAAAAAAATCATATGCTGAGGATGCTGAGAACTATAGTAAGAACAAATCTTTCTACGAAATTATGGAGAAAGGCAAAGAAATTCACACTAGTTTTAAAGTTACACACGAAATTGCTTAAGTTACAGCCAAGATGCATGATAAGTGCTTAGTAAAGAGAGAAAATGCATCAAATTTCTGAGTAAAAGACATGAAAAGAAAATTGGTTCCTACTCTTGGGAACATGTTGTGCCTGAGAGTATTGAAGCCACAGGAAGACGTACTTTAAGAAATAAGTAATGCAAGGTTATTTGCTAAAACTTAAGAGTAGGGATACAGATTCAGGAATAATTTTGGACTAAATGGGTACAAATTGCTGAAGAGGGTTTGTTCTGCTGCTAAGGGTCACTGCGGCACTTACAGCAAACATGAAGTGTATAATTAAAGCAGGCCCACTCAAAAGAGGCTTTGGGTTGCAACAAAACCGACCTTTCTCTAAGAGGATGCTCAATGGAAACACTATTCATAAAAGTGCTGAGGAAGCACTAAGACATAAAACATCATAGAACACATTAACTCAGTATTATACTATAACACTATAGCGGGTATGATGAAGTCGGGCTTAAAATGCATAGCAAAGAACCCTCAGTCTCTCTCTAAAACAAAAACATATTCATCTTCCAATGATCTGGCAACATAACCAAAGCATGTGGATAACAGCCATCTTGTTTCTGGAATGGTTCTATAAATGTCTTGTCCCCAAAGGGAAAACAGTATTTTGAAGAGGAAGGGTTGAAAGTTAAAGCCTTATTAGGAAGGTAATAGGCATTTGGCCATCCTAAATCTATTCATTACCAAAATTAAAATGTCATCATTGTAGTTTTACCCCATTTCCTTGATCAGCATATCATTTGCTTCCCCAAAGCTACATATACCAAACTGGCACTTCGTCAACTTGGCTCAGCTTTAGAAAAACAAATTTTTCTTTTGACAAATATTCTCCAGTGGTGTTGAAGACCAACACCCAGACCATGTATGTATTAGGCATGGTCTGTACCACTGAGCTATGTTCCCAGCCCTGGATCATCTTTCAATTGTCATCTTAATCTGGACCTAATGCAATGTTGGAAGGTATTGACTAGTTCTGGTACAGTCACATACCTTAAACTCAATATGAGGAATTATAAACAGAATGTTCCAGGGAACATTGGAGGGAGAGGAGTAAATATGTTCAGCACGAATTGCATGTGTGCATAAAATTTTCAAAGAACAAAAAAACCCTTAAAATTAGAAATAAAACTTTAGAAGATTGAAAGACAAGAACCCTCATTCACCTCACCTGGGGGGGGGGCAGGCAAGATTCAATGACAACTTGCCATTATTAAAACTGCTAAACCTTTTTAATTAATTTTTTTAAATAAATACTGACTTGTGGGAAGAATAAAATTAGTGAAATAAATTCTTAATGAAATAACTTAAACAAATAGTTTGTAATTACACTTGATAGGTTTCTAGATGATAGGTTTCTGTACCTGATAATGGGTTTCTTCTCCAATTCAGTAAACCAGATCAAGCTGAATTAAAAGTCAAAGACCAGGTTTATTTGGGCAAAGCACTCCCAGGTGACCCTTCAGCCCCTAAAGATCTAGGCAGAGGAATGGGGCTGGAGAGAATTCCCAGGGCCAAACTAAAGGAGCTGGCTTAAATAGCTTGTAGTCAAGGAATGGTGATATGTCTGCCCCAGGCTGGGTTTTTACACAAGTATGGTATGCTTTTAGAGAGGGTCTTGAGCAGCTAGCAACTTCAGGGGAAAGCCCTGCCCCCATCGCTGCATTTCTGGGCTTTTGGCTGTTTTTCTGAGAGGGTGGAATTTGGAGAGGGAGGATGGGCTGATGAAGTAGAGGTGGGCTGGAGATTCCAACTGAACAACACTATTCTGACTGTATCCTGTGGGGGAAAACTAAAACAGTTTTCATCTCCTATGCATTCCAAACCATGAATATTGTCTACTGCCTGACATCAAACCATTGACTCTGTCATGGCTCAGTGGTTCAAGACCACCCAAAGAAAATGTCCTCCTTCTGACCTAACAATACAATCAAGTCCTAGACTTTTTTCACAGTATCAAGACAATTTATATAATTTCATGCTATCATTCATATCATAATAAGAAGGATGAATATAATACACACTGAGGACATTTCAGTCACAGAGACTATACCAGTGTATCTTCTATTACAGTATTTTTTTCAGTTTAGTATTAGTTATTATTGTTGGTTTCTTTTATTTGTAAATCAAACTTTATTACATGTCTGTATACATAGAAAATTATATATGTATATGTAATATGCTTTGTCATTATTTATAGTTCCAGTCATTCAATGGTGTTCTTAAGATATCACTATGGAAAAAAAGATATAACTATGGATAATAGTGAATTATTGGATAATGGAATCATAGATTATATGTTTTATAAAGAGGAGTGTGCAAGAAAAATTGTAAGGGTCTAGATAGCTCCAGAGAATAGTAGTTGTAACTAAAAATAACATTAAATAAGGGTGGGAATCTATGAGGCCACAAAATTACCACAAACTAAAGAATGGCATGAAGAGAAAAAAAACCAAAGCTAAAAAAATAAAGAGAAACACTCAATAAATGTATAATGGAAAGTGATATGACTTGAGTAATTGCTGCTTGAATTTTCAAAACACAGCATAGTCAAGATCTGTCTAAAGTTTCAAGTTTTGGATATTGTGCAGATGATGATTAATTTGATAAGAAATGCACTAGGTCTGGAAAGGAAAAAGGTAATCCTTATTTTTGATAATGTTACATTTAAGATGTTGGAATGACAGAAGATGGATCTTCCAACAGGTAGTTGGAGATGTACATTTTTGATTTCAAGATAGATTGAGGCTAGGGATAATTGCAGGCTTGGTCACATTAATGCCTTAGAACAAAATATGTCTCGGGATAGATTAGGTTACTCAGGGAAAGTGTATAGGGTAAAACTAGAAAAGCCAGGGACAAAAACCTGAATCTATCATCTGTGAACTGACATAAACACAGTTTAAATGTATTTATATTTTCACTGAACACCATTTTTAGTGAACTGATTTATCTAAGCCAAAATACAAAGGATCAGAAAACAAAAAATCTGAAAGCATGAGATCTCATGTGCCATTGTCTTTGTCTTTCTTACTGATCTATAAAGTCACCTAGTAGGGAAATAGTGCCCCCTATGAAGAAAAATGGATTATCCTAAATTAAACAAAAAAGTTCAATTTTCTTTTCTACAAAGACTAGAATTTGTGCCATTTTTTTTTATTTCAGCACTACCTTTAAATCAGAGAAAACATTAACTGTCAAAATACTTGTCAGTATTTGTAACTTGCATTAATCTAGGTAAAGCTGAGACTGACTTATTTTTTAGAATGACAGATAAAATTGTATGTATTTATCACATATAATATGTTTTACGGATCTTATGGATGTGGATCATAGATTCTCAGAAAGTCATTTCCTTTTAGTTCAGAAATGAAGAAAACAACCACATTCTTCATACACTGCACTACCTCTCACACCTACATCAGGAAGTCATGATGAGGATCAACAGCCATCACAAATGTGAAAATACTGCCTCACTAAACTACTAAGATTCCCTTCATTTCTGTCTACACTATTTCCACCTTCTTATATCTTCTAATGGCCAATGATTGGCAAGGAATTTAAAAGCTTTTTCACTCTGAATAGCGTTAGAAAAGAACAAATGCTATGTTATACAATTTAACATGAATGGTTTCTTTGTTTTTATTTGACAGGGAAATCAATGGGTTTTGCTGTTGTTTGTTTGAGTGTTTCTAATACAGGATTATTTTTTGGTAAATACTGAAGAAATACTTTATTTCACCTATATTTGCGAAGTTGGTCGCTCTCATCCAAGGCCAAGTGCATGTGGCTTGCTCGATTCTAATGATGTTTGTTGTTGTTTTGTTTTAATCTTTCAACTGTCTTTTAATGAATCTACTATTGGCAGTCCTTTACTAACAGGATGGCTATCTATAAGGATATTTAGTGTATGACGTATGACAGGTTGAATGAAAGGATAGGTTTTTCTGAAGGTAGATAGGTTGGCAATTGTTCCCAAGTAACCTCACTTCCAAAGGTAGCATCAAGTATCTAAGAAATCTACTTAAAACAAATAAAAATATAGGAATGGAAATGTAAGAAAATATTTTATTCATTCTAATTTTTCCATGGTGTCAATCTGTCTAAGATTAATTTTGACTATATCGATTTCACGCCATAGTAATAATGAAGAAAAAATGAGAAATGCAAACAAGGAGGTATGGCAAAAGCTAGTAACAGCTAATACAGTACCACACTCCCAAAACAGTAGATGTATTCATTCTCTCTTTGTAACCTGATCTTTTATGCTTTATTGTTTTGCTCTCCATATGTGATGTTTGGTTGCTTGGTCGTTTTGGGATTATAATGTTACCCTTATCTCACATCATTGCCATCTTGTGGAAAACATTTAAACTGCCATTTTGTAGTTTTTGAGATTACAAAGCAAGTTATCTATCATCTACTGCTGGTCTTTAATTTATTCACTTATATATGAACACAAATTTAGTATCAAATATGTTCCTATGTAGCGTGAATTCTACTTGGTTTTAATAATAAAAACTCCGAGTCAGATATAGGGTTAAATGCTGAAAAATCAAAGAAGCAGAGCACCCAAACACTAGTTCTTCCCTCTACCAAATCCTCAGACCAAATGGGCAATCATGTCTCTAGGAATCCTCAGACTAAATATCATTTCTACAAAACCTCAGACTTAATGGAACAAAAGTACCCTAATGATTGTTTTTTCCTGTTCCTTGACCCCAGTCAATAATCTACTTCATTCTACCCCAGAAGTTGTACAAGCCAGTTTGCCACATATTATCTACAAGGGGTAGATAGAATCCCAAAATTGCAAAGCACACTTTTCTGTTCTTATTTCAAGAATTTTCCATAGTTTAAGCTATTGTTTGTACATATGTAGATGGCATGGATTACAGTTTCTACAAAAATCTTGAAAGAACTCTTAATCTCAGGATCCATATTTATGGAAAAGAGATCACAGATGGCAGGAGTAATATAATGGTAACAAGACCTATAAAATGAGATTTTCAAAAGCATTTGATCACACATAATGAATTTTCTGTTGTGAACATGTTATGCTGATAGTTCTTCCGAGTTTTTGCCATAAAAAGTTTTAATGACTGCTTTGAAAGAACTTAGACTGAAAAAGAAAATTAGCCAAATTGTTTTAAAACAATTACAATTGTCTCATCCCTTTTAGGTAGTAACATAGCTCATGAAAGCGTATACACTTTTTGCCTGTGGACTATCTAAAATTAGAGTAGATTGTTCTAGTCACATGTGCTATGGCTCCCTCTATCTGTTTCATAATTAATCATTGCATCCTTGCCTATTGAGACCAACTGTAAGTTCACATATTCTACCACACATGATATACTAATCAATTAGAATTGGTAAACAATAAAACTTAGTCTGTGATCTGACTGTAGCAAGTCCTCTGTGTAATTCTGAAGCTTCACTGATTAGCAAGCAATAGTTCTTGGCAAAAATCAAAACAAAACAGAACTGTCAGAGTACATGTGGAAAGGTAGATATGTAAAATATGTACTGTAATGGGGGCTGGAAGCCAGAAACTTACTTGACTTGGTGAATTGTGATAATGATCGTGGGAGAAACATTTAAGTGTTAGGTGCTGAGTGAAAACCTAGGATGATAACCTGAGGATGCATTAATACATGACAATGAGCAGGAAAACGTGATCTTGAAAAGAATGTAAATAGGAAATATTACATAAACTGACTGAGGAGATTTCACAAGAAGGGGTGACTAATATCTGTTAAAACTTCAAAATTAACCAAGTAGGATGATCATTTTAAAAAAGGAAGATAAACAAATTATTGCTAACTTTAGATCAGAGATTTTCCATTTTGACTGTATATAAGAAGCACTTGAGAGGAAACTAGGCATACAAAAGAATCTCTTCAGTGGCTTGAGGGATTCCATTCAACATTGAGATTGGGATCCACTGCCAACCAGCTCTAGCCATCATAGAGAAAGCCTAGATCAGAAAGAGATGAAGAATAAATGCAACAGGATGTCTATTATGATAATGTTCTATAAAAGAATATGCCAGGAACCCTGGTAGAATGAATTTTTAGATTTTTCCCCTTTTAAAATTCCACACATGTATAAATGTACTTTGGTTAAATTCACCCTCTCTTCCTTGTGTTCTAATTCCAACCCTGTCCCTTTCACCACTGTTGACTCCCAACTTCATGACTTCTTTTGTTTTGTTCCTGCTGAGTCCGCTCAGTAATGTCAGTATATGTATGTATGTAGGGCCATCTTCTTAAGGATGGATAACCTTTTAAGGACAAAATCCCTGAAGAAAATTGACTTCCCCTAAGGGGAATATTCACTGCATCTTCTGTAATTGAAAGTAGGTTCCAAACTAGAATGGCAAAACTTAAGGAAGGTCATAATTTTATTGTACCCATTTCATTGGATAAAAAAAGAAGAGTCATGGGCATCTACTAAATGTGTAGACTGAAGCAAGAGTTGGAGACGAATAGTGAAAAGGATCTAAGACTAATTAAATTGCAATCACATATGGAGCCTACATGAGGTCAAAAGATTAGTGGAAATGTTAATGACCATTGATGTTAGATACTCTCCTATATGGATTTATATATAATTTACCTTTAATTTTTTTATCAAAGTTTTATGGTGTGGAAGTAGTCATTATGACTTTATGACTTCTATTTTTATTTTGAAATTTTATTTCATTTCAAATGCTGAGGACTGTTTTTTAAAATATCAAAAATATAATTGTTATTGATGGCACCTGTTTTTATAGTCACACAGCTTGGGAACTTATCACAACTGAAGCACCCAACATAGCTCATTAACTAAAGCCTACATTTTTCTAACTATACTACTAGGTTCATCTGTAGGAGAATATGTCCAAATTATGTTAAGAAGTTTAAACAGAATTTTCTCATTTAAAATTTTTTTTCAAAAAGAATTTAGTGCCAAAGTAAAACTGGAAATCTTATAATTATTTTAGAGTGCCTTTCTGTGATTGAATTAAGAGATTATCAACTACATTTATTGTGTATTAAATTTTATTCTAATGACTAGAGAACCCAATTGTTGTTGTCACTGGTCTTTATAGAGTACAAATTTGATAATAACATTTTCTAAGATACTTCATTATCTCCCAAAGTCTAGAGTAATATTTCTTCCGTGTGTGGGGGTGTGGGATATGACTGCCTCCAGAACCTCATTAAATCCCTAAAACTGTTTAAGAAAAAAATTCACATAAGTACAACAATTGTCCCCTAATCCACCATATTCGGGAAGCCCTTAGAAACTTCAGTGGTAGAAAGAGAATGTCTGCAGAGATACAAAGCCAACAATCAAGGAACTCTATCTCAGAGGCTCACCTTTTATTGACATTATGCCATCCTGATATACCATTGCTCTCCTCAACTCTGAAGTTTTTCCACCAATGACAAATCTAAAATAAAGATGGGTGATATTTATGTCTAAGCAACAAAACAATATCACCTTACATAACTCTTTACACAAGTCATATTAATGAGTGCAAATTTGAACAGTATATTTAAACTCAGTTTTGACAACATGAAATAGATCAATAGACAATGAAAGGGATATGTTCATAGTAGCATAGCATAGATATTATATCTTCAGATATCTTTTTGAAGGGCATTATCTCTGTAACACTCTCATTTCCCTCTTTATGATTTGGTGTAGGAGGTCCTTCTGTATTTGCATTGCTTTCATTTGTTGAATAAAGAAAGTGACATGGCCTTTTGATAGGGTAGCCCTTAAGTGGTCAGAGTAGACAGAACAGAATGCTTGGAAGAAGGGAAGTGTGACAGATGCCATGAGACTCTGGCCTGAGACAGATGTAGGTTAGAATCTTGCTGGTAAGCCACAGTCACGTGGTGATACACAGATTTAATAGAAATGTGTTAATCAAGATGTGAGACTTAGCCAATAAGAGGCTGGAGCTAATGGGCCAGGCAGTGTTTAAATGAATACAGTTTCTGATTGATTATTTTGGGGGTTAAGCTAGCCAGCTGGTGGGATGCAGCCCGCTCCTCTACAACAATGGTTCATGTGGGAATTTAATAAGTAGCCACAACTTATGAACTTCTAGATGTCAATTTAATAGAAAATGACATGAGTCAAATAATTGGGCTACATTTGAAGTACTTCTGTATATAAAGAATTTAACTAACTTTATAAAACAAGAAAAACAAACATGTCATTGTAGATATTCAATACTGATTATACCTTTGACCATCAGTTTTTCATGTTTGGCTTGCTTTTTGCTCTCATCATGAATGGAACTCTTCTGCATTCTGAAGCCATCAGACTACTCTGTTGATGCTGTGTGTCTTGAATTTTAATGTTTCTTACTAGATCTAAATTGAAAACTACTCAACAATATCAGACATAATATGGGTTTTCTCCTCTTAAATAACTGTATTCAATGGAATTTTATACTTTCCTTGAGGATACACATAATTTGAGACAATAAATACTGATTCCCTGGCTAAGTGTCACATAAATGACTGTCTCCTGGGAAAAAGTGCTCTCTTTTGGGAAACATTATTTGGCTTCTACTGAATTTCTTTAGCCACAGGGAAGGGGCAAAGTGGATGCTTGTCTTTGGGACTGTGAAGATTGAGGGAAAATCTTTTTTTCCACTCTTTTTTTCAGCCCTATAAGAGTTTTATATTTATTTTTTATACAATTTTTTATTGAAAAAAATTTCCACCTCCTCCCAGTCTCCCATTTCCCTCCCCCTCCCCCCACTCCTCTCGCCCTCCCTCTCCAGTCTAAAGAGCTGTCAGGGTTCCCTGCCCTGTTAGGGACTATTCATTATGAAGTTTGCACAAAGACCCAGAGACAAGGGTAAGAGAGAGAATTTTAATGAAAATCAGAATAGGTAGTATGGCTGAAACAGAGACACTGGGGAAGATTGAAAAGAAAGGACAGTGGAATATAGAAAGAAGCCATTACCAAACATAAGAAACGAAGTGGAAAAAAAACAGGGATGTAATTATATAGATAACAAAAACCTCTATGGCATCAGGGATTTAGTTCATTGTGTGGTCTGAAAACAAACCCCTATGTCATGCTGCTTCTCTTTTATTATAAAGGCTTGAGAAGGGTTCAGAATTGGCATTTTGAAATCTAGCCTTATATTCATTTGAACAGTCAAAAATGGTTTTAGATATCTGTGACAGTATAAGTATTAAGTAAGCTAACATGTCCTGTCAGGAAATCATCCTGTCAGGAAACCGTTATTCATCTTTTTTGGTCATCTGTGATGCAGAACTGGCACCAGTACAAATAATTTCTATTTATTTTCAGCACTTTTCATTCTCATTAGAATTCTGAATGGGTAAAAGGTGACAGAAGATAAATCTCAAGTCCCCCGAAACTTTGGAAATATTCGCAATTGAAGCCTTTATAACAAAATCTGAGGATTCTGCCAGCCTGTCAGTATAAACTCAAGCATATGCAGTCCTATTTTGGCACCAGTCCTTCCTGGAACACATGAAATATTTAATTTTATTACTCCTGAGTCTGTTGAGCAGATGACCCTTTGTGTCTTTTATGTCACAGAATAAAAGGCAGTTAGAAATGAGCTCAAAGACAACGAAATTAATAGCAATACATGCAAACCTTAGGAATCATTTTCTAAGCTGCAGCTTAGACATTTACAAAGATTCACTACTAGAGTCCAATTATGTCTTCTCATGAATGGTTCAAGTTCAATGTCTCATGAACACTTAAAAAATTATTACATTGGCATCTAACCCAGCTAAATGCTAATGGTGCCTCAGATTAATCAATAAATATGATATAAAATCATGTTTGCCTATTGGAAAAATGTAATATGTGACTTTGATAGAGAGAATAGCCACACACTGTTCATAAGCCTATTGTGTATTTTATATGTATGGATACACATATTTCTATCATATATTCACTAATTGTGTATGGATGTATGAAGCAACAAGGTTGATCAATTTATAATAGAATTGCAGTCTAATTTATTCTATTGATTACATTTTCTTAAGCAAGACATACTTGTATATCACAACGAAAGACAAAACAAAAGAGAACCCTCATAGAGCAGCTTGTGAGATTCAGACAGGAATACTAATGCCTCCTGTTAGTGCTGTAGCTTTCCATCTAGAGTTCTCTAAGCTCCAGCTATGCTTGCCAAGCACTAGTGGCTGGCAAACTCTGTTTCTCTATGGTTTTCTTCACACCACCTTTTGGAAAGAAGGCAATAAATCTGCTTCCTGGAGCACTGTAACTGTAACAGATAGCCAAGATACTCAGTCCGTGTATTCTTTCCAATCCACGCCTGGGCTTGGCAGAGCTAGTGCATTGTACCAATGGACTGTAACACATATGTGATCAATTGCACTTAAAAATGCAAGTACACTGGTGGGGCTATGTTCCTCCTATCATACTTTTAGAATTTACTTTAGAGACTGGAACAGTATTTGGCACATAATACACACTCAGTAAATGTTGATTAAATTCTAACACTGGCTACAGAGAAGTTCAAGGGGAAAGTCTCAAGTATGATCACGATATATTTTTGTTTTTGATCTTCATAAAATGATTGCAGCATGTTGAATGTTTTGCCTACATCACTGAAGAAGAATATTTGATAGTCCTATTATATGATCTGTTCTTGAATAATAAAACCAATTTAAGTTTAGTAATTATATAACTGAAATGTAAAATCATATTTTTGCAGTTAAAATTGAGTTTAAAACCGACTGACAGAGCTATTCTATGTGTTCTCTTCCTCTCGTTCTTTCAGCATGTGAACATGTATTTGGATGTGAAACTGATTTAAGACTATATGTGTGGAAGAAAGTTGTTCTAGTCAATACCTCTATTTTATAAGACTGTAGACCTAGAAACTATTGAAGAATGCTTAGTATAAAAGTAAAGATAATCTGAAAGCTCACAAGCGGCTTTCTATTCTGTTTTATTCTTATTTGTTCTAGCTGCCAAGGGTAAATAGAAAGGAAGGTATCACAAATAAATGATACTCTAGTGTTTGGGGATTTTGTGTGTTATACATATATTATATACTAACACAATTATCTTGTATGTATATTTGCAGTTCTTGTTCCATGTGTTTATGAGTATGAGATTACAAACTACTTTTGAACACAAAATTTGAAGCCTGTTTTGTTAGAAGTGTATTTCCATAAAAGCATTGGAAGGCAATCACAGAAGGATTTGGATTCAACACAATCCAGGATTTTATGGCATCTAGACGCAGTAAGAGGGCCATCAGAAAGATACTTCAACAAACTAAACCAATTTCTCATAAGTCTTTAAAACTCACTTGAGCCTGTGATAAAATCAACATTAAAAACAGAGAAGCTTTAAATGAATAAAGATAAATAGTTTTCCTATTCCTCTTCAAAGCAATTCAAAGTTAATTACAATGAGGTCAAGGATCCCTGTAAAACTGCACTAAGTCTGCTCCTTTAAAAGGCGTACAAAACATTTGATTCAATTTTAGTGATGTCACCAAACATTTGTCATAAGTGGTATTAAATTTTCACCTTCCTACCACATCAGAACAATCTTATATTTTCATCACTTATACCATTTCTAAGAGAATTTAATTTGGCAATTACTGTTTGGAGGAACATTGTATGAGAGTATTGTTAGCATACTTACCATGCAAGCATGATGAACAACTTTACAATGTTGTCATCTTACTCTGACATGTACTTTGTGGCATATGCACACCTTCTCTCTCTCTCTCTCTCTCTCTCTCTCTCTCTCTCTCTCTCTCTCTCTCACACACACACACACACACACACACATTTTGCATTTTCACATACTTACACAGAAGAAAAAAAAGGTCTTCATTTTCTAGTACCTTTTCCAAGCTTACACAGGTATCCAGCACTTCAAGCACACTTCCCGTGCCATATACTTAAAGGGCATAAAATATAACTACCACTAACAAGTAACTATTCTCCAATATAGGTCAATAAATCACACGTCAGAGATTGTAAAAATATTTAGTAAATTTGATCCAAATTTTAAAACATTGGCTTTTATGTATTTTATGGGGAATTATTCAGTGTTGTATAATATAAGGAATGTTGAACTAGCATGAATTTGGGTGGAAATTGCTCTTTTCCTTGCTAGCTTAGCACAGTGTCATCACAGAAGCAATGCTTAGTATGATTTCCTGAATAAATTTAATTTAATTGGAATTAAAGTTGGAATGAATTGAATTGAGTAACGCCTCATGCATTCCTCCTACAACCTTCCCAGCTAGTTCCTCTTGCTCTCCATCCTGCCTCAAGCTTGGTCCTTTGAGGTCACCATTTCTTTGGAGCCAACTTTTCTTTGGAACAAAAATTCCTTTGGAACCAAAATTTCCACTACAACACTGAAATTTTTCTGCTTTTATGTTAAAATCAACACACCTCGATTAAAATACTATGCATATTCCCATGTGGTGCATGCCATACAGCCACATAATTATCAATATTACAGCTATGATCACTTGTGGCTCTTTAATATTTCTGGAACTGATGGCAGCATTCCCCAATTGATCCCAGTTTGTTATAAACACCGAAAATTTTATCACTGACTGAAGCATTGTTTCTAGACCCATTCGTTTCCTCTCTTTTCATGACTCAATCCTTCTTGGACTTTGATTCTCTATGTGCTCTGAATTGTCTTTCTTCTTCCAATGCAATATAGGTTGAATACCCAACCAATTTTATAGTATAGTTCTTTAGCATCACCATCATAGAACTAATCACTTTGAATTACAATGACTTGTTTGGTTAACCATACTATGAACTTGTCTACAAAGACTTTCTTATTGCTGTTTTATAAATCATGTTATATAGTAAACATTCAATTATTTTTTCTTTTAGTGATAACTTATACACTGTTTTGTATCCATTTATGTAAACACAGTAGTTTCTTTCACATAAAAATTAACTGATAGTGAGTAGATAATTCATTCTCAAAATTTCTAGGAAATAATATTATTCCTGATCATCATTCATATTGTACATATCTTCAATTCACAAATTATTAAATATATTTATTTTCAAAGAGTTATTTTCCCATTCTTAGCATCTATGGATGTGTATTGTTGATCAAGTTGAAAGTAATAACTTTATACTGGATAATAGAAGAGCCTCCAATCTATCTCCTTATCAGCTGGTATAATTTCAGGGAAGACCCAGGACACTGGCCTATATTTGGTAAGCAATAGTGGAAGCAAATTTAACCAGAAGATTGAGCCCTGGTATAATAATTATAGTTTTAACATAGCCAATTACTATGTCTGAAACACTAAGGAAAAGTTTTCAGTTCAAATTTTGTTTATAATATCTCTGCTAAAAATAACACAACTAACATCAAAAATGAGTTTTATAATCCTCAGAGAATACTGAAAGTCTAGGCAACAACATCTCTCTTTTCTAGTATTGTAGTCATGCACAGTAGTCAGTTGGGTTAGAAAGGTGTCCTGCTGCTTGCCAAAACCATTGCAGCTCTACGTTCTGTAAATTCTGGACATTGTAGATTTTAGGTGGAGCAAGCTTTCCCTCTAATATGTACCGAAACATACTTACCCAAATAATGGGGTTTTAGTAATTCAAACAGCACGTGACTGTTTCCTTGTTAAAACATTTATTTCCTCTGTTTTCTTCACACTGAAGACCTGTTTGAAAAAATATAGCCTCACTTTGTTGCTGTCATTGAAATTCATATGTGCGAACTTTTGTTTAATCTTACTATATTTTATTTTGATATGTATGGCTGTTATCTTTTAGAAGCCTGTTCTTTTCAACTGAGAGACAGAAAGGGAGTAGATCTAGTTGGGAGGGGAGATGAGTAGGAACTGGGAGGAGTAGAGGGAGGGGAAACTGTAATCAGGATATATTTTTAAAAATAAACAAGTTTATATTTGAAAAGGTCAGTGGATATTTTGAAGAATAAGGAACTGATCAAAGGAATGTAAACATTTCCTTCTTTAGTGCATCATAGCAGCACGCTCTTTTGATGCAATTTTAATGCAAGAAAATATTTTTAGTTTTTTATCCTGATGGTATTCCTAACTATGCTTCCAGTGGATTATTTTACAAGTCTATTCAGAGTAAGAATGGCAGAGTTTCTAATCTTCTAGGGCATATCTTTTCTTCCTTGAAAGGTTATGATAACTTGAATTGGTAGCTCATGAAATGCCCAAATCAATTATGTCATTGACTTAATCCACATAAGAGGCTTAACTTCATAGGTGACTTCTGAGTGATTGAAACAAAAGGAACCAAAAAAGATTCAGTCTCTAGTGACTTCCAATGTTTCAAATAAAAAAAAAATCTGTGACAGGAAAATATTCCTAGATTTAAACAGACAGCCAAGTAGGACGCTGCAAGAAACTTTATTTTAATAAATAGATCCTCATATTTACTATTTTTGAAGAATAAAATAGACAATATTTATATATCATTTATCAACACCAAGTGTGTCCTCATCCAGCATTTTACATAACCCTAGATAACTTAAGCACACTCCAATCCACATTTTAGAGGTCACAAAGTTCAAACACATAGAAAGTTAACTTTCACAACATGACAAACCTAATTTATGGCCCAATTAGGACTTGAACATGTGTTCTGAAAACTAAATGTCATGCTTTTTCTTTAGAGGTTCAGAGATAGTTTTATTAGGTGACATGCTAGCATATGGCAAGTTACAACAACAATACCTTGCATTTGCATATGAATCTCTATTCATTGTTTAGAGTCAGGTTCTCATTTCTTTTTTATTTTAATTTCCTTTTTATATCCCACTTAGTGTATGAGTTCATTTTTCTGCTTTTATTTTTAAATTAAATTCTTTGAGAATTTCTTTTAAGGGTTTTTTACATCATTTCCTTCTCTCTCTCTCCCCACCCAACTTCTTCTGTGCCCCATCTCTTAAACTTATGACCTCTTCTACAATTATTGTTATACATATATTGTTAAGTATTATATGTATATCCTGTTGAGTCAATTAGTGTCTCTCTCTCTCTCTCTCTCTCTCTCTCTCTCTCTCTCTCTCTCTCTCTCTCTCACACACACACACACACACACACACACGCGCACACACTTGCCCACAATCCACAATCTATTACAATCATTTAGTATTCCTCCTATATGCATATGTTTAGTGCTGGGCACTTGAAACTGAATTGCCCATCATGGGTATCATTTTTAGAGAAGTCTGATTCTCTCAACCTCTATGAGATTGTCTATACCACTTTATCTATGTGTCAGGCCTTGTGATATTTTCTCCATCTGTGTTGGAATGTCCCTAGAGTTTTCATTGTACAGACCTGGTTCAGGAAGCCATATTGCTGAGACTTTATCAATGCATCTTCTCTGTTATGTCTAGAAAATACTATCTTATCTTTTATCCCATTCCTCTACAACAGGACTTGGGCTTTGGGTGTAAAATTTGTACTGGAGATGTAACAGCATTTTGATTAGTTGTGTCTTTCTGTAATGGTCTCTGTTGCCAAAATAAATAGATAAATATATAAATAAATATCCTTTGATGAGGGGTGACAACTACACTTGTCTATGAGTATAAAGATAGGTATTTAGAATTCAGTTACAGATTACACTGGTTTAGGAAAGCAGCACTAGTAAGTTCTCCTTTTGGTTGTATGACCTTACCAGTCCGAGGTAGTTGACTGAGTTATCAGTAATAGCTAGAAATTCTCTCCCATTGAGTGGGGCTTTATGTAAAATCAGACAGCTGTTGGTTACTCCAAGATCTCAGTGCCACTATTTTGCCCTTGGGGTTATTTTGCCCTACTGGTCTTTGTTGGGGTTCACCAACTTTACATCTCAGTAGGACTATATATTGCTTTCTGCCTTGACAGCTTGTACACACACACACACACACACACACACACACACACACACGCACACAATCCACAATCTATTATAGCAATTTAGTATCCTTCAGATACTATGAGAGCTAGTCCTCAGTTCCAGCTCAATTCCTCCTAGTCCTGTGTTCAGTATGTGTGGTATCTTCAGGAACAGGGTCTTACTTTCAAGTTTTGGGAAGCAACCAAGATCAAGTGCTTATATGATTGCACTTCAAACCAATATACTATAGATGTAAAATGTATTCATGACATAAATTGATGGCTATAAAATTGGATCTCTAATGATATTTTAATTACAAGATAATTCTTTGTATTTGCTTTTTCATACACCCCATTTTATGGTTAACCCTCCTTGCTAACTTCTTGTCTTCTTTATCCCATGATCCTTTTCTTACTTAAAACTTTCTCTCACCCGTATTACCCCCTCTACGTTCATATTAACTATCATCTATGATCCACTTCCTTTAGGGTATCCTTCCCTCAATGGCTACTTTCTAGTTTTCTGCTTCCATGGGTACACTCAGTTAAAACAAAAACTTAACAATTAGAATTTAGGATTTGAATATAAGAGAAGATACGTGGCATTTGTATTCTGGGCCTGGGTTTCCTCATACAGTTGTGACCTTTTCCAGTTATCCCATTTTACATGCAAATTTCATGATGTTATGTTTCTTTACAGGTAAGTATTATTTCATTCTCTATATGCACAACATTTTTCTTAACCACTCACCAGCTGGTGAATATCTAAATTGATTTCATCTCTAATGATTTTGAACATAATGCACATGGATGTGAAGCGGTTTTGCTCCCTCACTTGGTTGTCAGGATATCACATTTAAAGTCATTGTCTTCCTTTTGGAATGTCTGTCCCTTCTCACTTCTTTTTTTGGGTTTCTCACCCCTTGCCTGAGGACTCATTCTTCTTTGCTACTCTTATTCCCTTGATCATAAATCCTGTTTAAATTAGTATTGCATATATACTGGAAGTATACATCCCCAAATCGGACATTCCTCTTTGCATTCCTATTTATACCCAACTTGACATTTCATCTTTACTTGGGTGCATTGTATTTCAAAATTAACATATTCCACAACTGTTGATCTCCATCTCAAATTCTTTCGTCCTTCCTTATTATTGTAGCTGTTATTACAGCCACCAGTCATGTGCAAACATATACTAACAACATCTTATCTGTAGCAAATTAACTCTTTCCTTTCTTTGCTGTTGTGTGGAATGTCTATAGCAGCCCACTCAGCCATTCTGATGTGAAAACATGGTTGTAGGAGAGTTAGTATATCTTTGAACAACATTTGACATAGAAGCGAAAGAGGGTGCTTCATGAATACTTCCTTCTTCTGCGTTTGAGCAGTTTTTCTGGGTATTTTATGAGTGGCATCAGTAAGATCTACCTTCTGTTTCCCATATCTGTGGCCAGTTTAAAAATAGACCATGGAGTAAATTACTTTACTTCTCTATTCAGTTTTGCTTGTTCTACAAGCTTATTTTGGCAACTGATGCTCAAAATAAGCTCATTACATATGCTTTCTCGCCAGTATTGATTTGGGGATACCCAGGCTTAAATCTCTTCAAATCTCCATAATATGCACTCAGAACCTCCTCCTCCAACCACATTGACCTCAGATTCTTACAGCTCTTTCTCCCAGTCGTTAAGTCTTGACAGGGTCCCGAATCCTACTTATTTTATCAGCACACCTTGTCATCTCTGCTTTCAAAGCAGACTCAGAATGTGACTAATTCTCATCACTTACTCTGCCACTGCCCTTGTCTAAAGCACCCTCATTTCTCAAATTGATTTTGCAGGGCACTTCTAACTGCTTCTGTTCTACATTATACCCTTATATTTTACTCAATGCACAGTAGCCAGACTGGTAATTTTAAAACATGTCACAGATAATGTCACTTCCTTGATGACAACCTGTAGTAGTTCCATAGTTCCCTCAAAATGCAACTACATGACAGGAGTTTCCCTTTCCATTCGGGACCCCATTTCCTATTCTCTCTCAGTCTATTCTGTTACATCTATTAAATGACATTTCTCAAAAATGTGAGAGCATTGCTGTCTTTGCAGATACTGCACCCTAGGCCTGAAATATGTTTCCTCTTGACACTTACCTCTTACCTGACACACATCTTTATGCATATATTTCCTTCCTAGTGAAACATTTTCTGACCATGTTATTTCACTGCATCATCCTTTGCTGTGCACTGCTATTCTTTCCCTTGTTTTCTCTACAGTACATATTGCTTAGCTAACCATATAATTTATTCTCTAAAGCAGGAATTTTTGTACAGTGTGTGTGTTTGTGTGTGTGTGGGGGGTCAAATTGGAGATACAACACAAGACCTAAAAAAAACAAGCAATGTAACAGTGACCTATATCAAAGAACTAAACTAAAGTGTTTTGGAAGTAAAAGGGTGCACTAAGAATAATAGGATCATAGAACCAAGACCACCCTGGAAAATTAAGAAACTATGGTCAGTACTAGTTATCATCATTTGACATACTATCTTAAATATTCTCATTTATGCTTACTATATATGTCATGTATGTATACTTACTGTACTGCATATGGGGATCTAATAATATACTATACATTCATATTTATTAATACACTTTAATTTTCTCATTTGGTTTGCTGTCTTTCCCACTAATATTAAGTTTTGTAAGAGTGTTGATTTTTGTCTGTTTTCTTTACTGATGAGTCACAGTCTGAGAATAATACCTGGAACATACTGTTCAAGAAGTAAATATATAATCAACGCAAACCAGTAGAATACAAAAATATTGTCTAGCACATTATGAGCTTCTAATACTGTTGATTATTCTTATCAACAGGTAATAATATTATTCTTTTTCATGTAATGAAGTGATTTTTCTTAGCCCTGAAAAGCATTGTGATTTTGGGTGGCATTGTTTTATTTTATTCACTTTTCATAATGTCTGTATTGGGTGCCTATATAAAGGTACTTGCAACCAATGAGTCATTTTTGTTGAAATACCTTGCTTCTTTATAGTTTTTTTAATCATAATGCCTTGTAGTTAGATATTTACAAATCTTTGCCATTGGTGATGTCACTTGTTCTTATATCAGTGTAGACAACAAATTATGTAAGAACATAGTATGGTTCTATATTTTAACATACAGTGAAATAATTTACAGTACAATTGTGAATATTTTGTAAAATTCTTGCAATTCTCTTTATGATAATAAAGCAGCATATCTCTTATATACGTTACCCAGCTGGAAACTATGGTTAAAAATATCTTAGAAGAGGTATTTTTAGTTCTTTCAGTAGAATTCTAGAAATGCAAATTTAGATAATTGTAATGATCAATCATTTGCTGGTATGTTAATTTCTTAATGCATTCAATTTATCAGGAGCAGGTTTTTCCTAATTCTAAAAAAGCAACGCTTAATTCTCTTTTTACTGATTAATTGTGGAGAATTATACTTCTGGCAGTTGACAAAGGGACTTACATGACTTGCTTCAATACCATTCAAGACATAGGTAAATAATAAAAGTAAACAATTCATGAGAAGTAGAAACATAATTAACAGCATTCTATGAACATTTGTCTCCTCTTGCAAAAAATCCTAGTAAGCTATGACACAGGCTTACAGTTTTCTTTTGATGAGAGCCCTTGTTAGTTAATCAATTTATAATCCCAAGTGATCCTTAAACATTAAAAAATTGACATTAGCCAATTAGCTAATTCAATTGAACAAGCATTTATGGAACATTTACTATTCAAGCAATTGTCTTTTGGTCACAGACACAAATCGAATATAGCAGTTTGCTTTTATAAAGCTTGTATTAGAATTCATAGCTGATAGCTTCATTTTTTGCTTTTGATTTACTGACTTTTATATTTCAAGACCCAGGATTTTCTTTATAGTACATCTGTAGTCTTATAATCGTGGGCTATGTTATAATAGAATCGTGCTTTATTGAGACAGAATGGATGAATTGAAAGTTCACTTGGTAAGTCCTTTCATTTAATGCTGAATTTCATGCTGAGGAGCCTTGTCTTCTAACCTTTTGTGTAGATAGTGTCTCTTATTCCCATTTGCCCCCTTTTGTATTACCTCCACCATATGGTCTTCTAGAAAAATCACATCACTAGGTCAAGACTCATGCTTTCAATTTTGCTTCATTCACTCACTGGATGACCTTAGGTCTTCTTTTAACTGCCTTTACTGGTGTATTAATAGTCACCTGGGGTCTGGGAGCACACTTAATCAAAGTCCTAAAAATAATTTGAAATGTACAGCCCTCCTTTCTGCCCCTGAAGAGAATCTTTGAACCAAAGAGAAAAGTAGGATGGAAAGGGAGATTTGCTAGGATAATCAACAATGTCTCTATGTGATGGTTTCCCTTTCAGTACTGTTTCCAGCCTATTCCTCCTTAGTATCTTAAAACCAAAATGAATATTTCTGAAATTCTTCTGCATAATTCTTCATTTGAAGAGCATAGTTAAGGAAGTGATGAAACTGACATCTATTTGAAATAAAAATAATGAAGTTGCTCATCTTTTTCCATGACACTTGTGCTGTGTGCTGAGATTTAATAAAAAGAGCTGAAATATTTATATTTTCACATCTTTCTCTATATATATTAAATTATTGTATATCTATATATTATAGATATATTATATATTAATACATATATATTATAATTATTATATATACATAATTTAAAAGGATTATATAAACATATACTAATTTTAAAAGACACTATAAATTTAAGAAGTGAGTGAACATGAGTGGGGTTGGAGGAAGGAAAAGTAGGGTGAATAGTTGAATTATATTTTAATAAAAATGTGTTTGAAGAAATATAAAATAACTGAAGAAAAAGTAAAACAAGGAAACAAAAAATGACTTCCAAGTCACATTCTAAACATACAATGTCAAACTTGAACTGTAGTGACATAGAAATTGGACCAGGACTCTAGTAAGAATTTCATTCTCCTTTATATTATATTTTGGTCTCTCTACAGTGTTTGTTTCCACCTTTCTGATAATGTTATTGCTGATATTTCTTAGTTTCCTCTTGCTGTTAATAGACTGTTCACCTAGTTAATTATATTAGTATTGAATTTACTGTGAAAATATTCAAAGGTATTTTTATTTTAAAATATTTATTTGCTTATTTATTATTGTGTGCTTGTATAATGTGTAGGTGTAAATACCACAGCATGCCTGTGGAAACCAGATGAAAATATTTGTGGCATTGGTTGGCATTGAACCCATATTATCAGGCTCTACCTGCTGAGCGATTTTATCTCTCTCAAAGGTAGCTTTTAATTATTTGTATTGAGCCTCATAGAAAATTATGTTTAAGGTGGATTCTGTATATTTTAAGCATATTCTTTCATAGCAAGGAAAATGTCAAGTTTTGAGGGTTTTTTGGCAATAAAGAGTACAGACTGTAAGAATAAAAAATGATTTTGGGAAAGTAATCATTTGTAGTAATATTACACTAATCTAGATCAAAGATGATGATGGGATTAATTTATGCATTAGATAGTCAACTAAGTAAAAGAACACACCCTGAGATAAATATTAGAATTGGCAGTGCTTAGCAGCTGACTGTGTGTGAGACATAGAAATGAATTATGATTTTAATCTTTCATTAATCAATAACATGCGAGAGCTAGACATCAAGATAGGGGAACAATAAAATAAAAATATTTTAGATAAAATCTATTCTCTTTTGAACATGATCTTTATGAACTGTACATTTCAAGGTCCAAACACATATTATGAATTTAGATATATTCGAATTGGACCCCTAGTTACTCCAATAATTGAGAGAAATAGAATTCTATGAAAATTACTGAGATACCATTAAACAGTAAAATGTCAATAAAAGCAATACAGTGTTATAGAAATAAAGAGAAAAACAAGACATCATAAAAGAGGAATAAAGTCTCATATCATTACTAGGTGCAATTTTTGTTAAATTTTTAAGTTCAAATATAATTATATACCTTCCTCTACCTCTTACTCACTTGAATCCCTTTCATTTCCATTCCTTTTAATTCTTTTTTGGCCCCTTGTTTCCCTCTCAAATTGATAACTTCCTTTTATTTTATTATCATTGTTACCCATATTTAAATGAATACAAAGCCCACTGAGTCCATTTATTTTGGTATATGTGTATGACTTCAGGGCTTACCACTTTGTATTGGAGAATCAATTATGGTGCTCATTCCTAAAAGAGGCTAATTCTTTTTCTTTCAGCAGTAGTTAGTTGTCTGTATGTCTTTGTCTAAGGGTGAGGTCCCCATGACAGTTTCTGCTTCCACATTAACATGTCTATTGATATTGTCCTTTTCCAGGTCTGGTTTAGACAGACCTATTGTTCAGGTATCATGTGTATAGTTACCCTGTCATTCCTAGGAGGCACAACCATACAGCATTCTTCCTTGTCCAATGGTTGTCACAATCTTTCCATTCCCTCTTCCATCATATTCCCCAAATTTTAGGTGCAGGAAGTATGTTGGAGATGTATCCACAGAGGCTTGGATTTTCACAATCTTTAATCTCTGCAATGATCTCCAGTTGACTTTGACTAAAGTTTCTTTAACCAAAATTCAGTTTAGACACAGAATCCAATAGCTTCTGAGCTGGAACTGATCTGGCATTTAAGAATTCATTTTTTACTTTGACAATACTTACTGTAACAATAATAATATAAATTAGATTTTGGTAAATTAAGGAATGAATAGAGAGGTAAGCATAGACTTTTGAGATTGGTGACTAAAAAGAGATTAGATGGCTTAGAATAAATGCCATAACTAAAGGGTTTCATTGAAGGATTTTAATAATCTCATGAGTTTCTAGATTGAAAAATAAAATTTCAGCATGGAACTTGTCTTATTTTTCTTTATACAGTAGTAACAAGTAAATATTTGAGTGAGGAATAAATGTTTTTTTATGAACTGTTGGAAAAGAAGTAATATATACTAAATAAGGTATAGGAAACAGAAGCGGTATCTAATTTAGCAAACTTTTTTTGAAAAGACTAAAACGCTAGAATACAAATGTGAGCTTTAGTCTCTAAAATTCCAAGAGAAATATAATAGGAGTTTATCATATTTCATGGCATCTATTTTATTATGTTAAGTAGAATACAATGATATCTGCCACAGTTCAGAAGCAGAAGGTCATGAGTAGATTAGCAAACATTAGACGACTGAAAGACTAAACTAGGTACAAATAAAGTAAGTGATAATAGGATTACAAAGAAGATTGACATGTAAGTTAGGATTTTGGTTATAATATTAGAAAAAAACTTCATACTAGCTTAAGCAAATGGAGGTTGGATAAAGAAATTTTAGAAAAAAATGCACATCAAAGTTTCATTTTCTTTACATATAAGCTTTCTTCACAAAATAATGTATGAGTGGGAGAAAGTTCTTGAGATTTTCCTCTTGCAATTGTACATTATCTAATAGCAAAGGATTCTGTTCTCTTTGTTCCAAGATCATGAACAAGACTCTAGCTGCTAATCTTGTTTTGTTCAGCTGTCACTCCTCGGTCAAAGAGTCATGGCCAGGGTTAGTATCTATAGAGTGTACAGTGATGGATAAAGCTCATATCGGGCTTCAACCATGAAATGATTAGTGATGACTGTTCCTTTCATTTTTCAACAGAGTTCCAGATCTTAATATAGGTACTGGGGAGACAATGATGTGAAAAATAGTCACTGTCCTTACTTTTGAGAGTTTGCTCTTTTGTAAGGAGAGATTAATAATAAAGTGTTTCCTGTTATTAATGTTCTTTCTGAATAAGTTCTAATAGAGGGTAAGTGGTGGAGCTGAGCTTCAGAATGGCTTGTCAGGTAAGACTATATGGAATGGTCACGAAAAGGAGGCAGCCACTATAAGATTTGAGTAAAGATCATTGGTGCACAGAGAAAAGCAATTGTGCAATCGTAGGGTACGAAATGAACTTGGTATAATTAATTAATAGGGGAGGTTGTTGTGAACAGATGTTAGTGAGAAAATGGGTGAATGCTGTGAGATGGAATGAGGAGCGTGAGCAGAAGATAGACTTCAAATACTCCTGTATCTACCATGTTCTTCCACTTGAATGAAGGGAAGTATAGTAATACAGGTCTCCTTGCTAACCCAGATAAAGGAAAAGAAGCAAATGAAGATAAGTCTTAGTAGAGTATTGACAGATTGAGCAGAAAGATTATCAGGAAATGCAGAGGTAACGTTAAGTGACTACTTAAAACAAGCTGATCCCGGTTTCAAGATCACTATAAGAAACTCCTGAACTTAGGGGGAAGGCTGATAGACTAAGAGATTAAATGAATGGTCATTTTGATCAAATAGTATTTGTCAAGGTTGAAAAGTAAGTTTTAAGTGCCGGAGAAAGTCAATAGGTAAAAGAGAGTGGCAGAGAGATGTTCTAATCCCAGTTGTTGAGATGCCCTTTTATTCAGATGAATATTTGTTTCCACGTTTATTGCACCCAACCAGTCTATGAATATATTGTTAGTATACCTAGTTTTCAGGAACTTGCTGATTTGACTTCAAAATACCCTCTCCTCCCCATTCCGTTTTAAAATTGTGATCTTTTCCATTATTAAACATTGGCTATTTTCCCAGGGATGGCACTGAAGAAGAAAATCAATGACATATCTAGACAGCCGGCTTGGACTGAATGGGCATTCAAATAGACTCCAAGGGCCAAGTACAGATGGTGATTTATTGTGCATACAACTTCTACAGAATGCCTTCATTTGAGCATTGATGTATATACAATTACTTACAAGAATGCTGCAGTTTTACAATTCAGCCAGGAATTTGTGGAGAGAGATCATGTTCACCAAGAAATCCACAAATATACTTTCTACCCTTTCAGCATTTCTAAAAACACTCAGTCATCTTCTAGATAAAGAAAAGAGATTTCAAAAACCATTTTCCTTTTTTACCATATTGTCATTATTGTTGTGCTTACACAATTACCGTTTGCTAATAAATTCACTTGCATTAATCCATATTCCTCTCCCAACATGTAAGTAGAAGGAGTTTCTGGAGGCAAATTATTTACTATGGCTTTTGAGAAACCTGAATATTCTGTGGTGGTCCATGCATACCAAAGGCTTGTTCAGTGTAAAAATCATTTTACATATTGTTTATATGATAGGGACTCAACAGATTGAATGTTAAACTGTTTAAATAAACCAAATACTTCACATTGCAAAGGTCAAAAAAAAATAGTGAGGATACTTCTAAATTCCTTTCTTATTGGCAATTCTTCGAGAGATCATTTTGCTCTTTTAATTTGAATGACAATCAAAATGATGAAAACATTTCCACCTTTAGCAAATAATTTAAAAAAATCATCTTTATCTTTTGCTCCAATTACGTAATTGCTATGCTATAGGAAGAATGACAGTATGACCAGGAATTTATAGGTTTATAATTTACTTCTATTTCTATTATTGATAATGTACTATTCTGGTTTATAACTAAAATTAAATTGTATTTTTCTTTGCCCTGTCATTTTTAGAATTACAATAAAAATGTATTGTCTCTAATATTTTGGCTAAAATTCAAAGAAAGTGTTTACAGAAACACTTCCGACTTCTCTTTAAGGAACACAATACACAGTCAAGATTAATAGTAGCAATAAATAAAAAGAAGCTGTAATGGTATTGATAAAAATCAGCTCAGCAAATGAAAATGAGGAAGTTCGATAACAAATAATATACTGCAATGACATAGTCCGTCGAGTTGCTAGACAAGGCAGCATGAATAATAATCCTTTGTTGTTTATGTACTACAATCAGCATTTTGGAGAGTAAGTCACTGGAAGGGATAGTCAAACATTGTGTATGGTGCTAAGCTTAGTACCACCCTCAAATGAAAATGAATGTATGCATTTGATGTTGCACGATGGTGCCTTTTCAAATGAAATTCTACCCACCATTGACACGATTTTCTGTTCTCTTTAGCTTTATCTCATCTTAACTATATTCCTGTATCTAGGCATTTTTTCTTAATAGTCTCCTTTTGCTATGATAATACCTAAAGCAGGCAGCTTTATAAAGAAAACAAGCTTATTTTGGCTTATGATTCTAGAGGTGGAGATATAGTGTCTGTGATCCTAAGTTGGAGATAATTTTCCTGTTGACAAAGTTCCTAACCTCATGACAGTAGTTGGGGAGCACACTTATGTTTCTTTTTTTCCCTCCCTCTTTTTTATAAATTACCATGATTCAATTATAGGGACCACAGTCAAATGACCTTTTCTTTTTTTTTTTTTTTAGTTTTTCTTATCCTAGCTGTATTCCAAAGGTTCCACTTCTAAACAATATGGTTGGATGAATTTTAAGAATATAAATGCCATTAATTTATGATTTGTGACATTGAATTCCTGAATAAGTTTGAAGAAAGATGGAAAAATTATAGTCATATACTTTTAGACCTTAGTATGATTCTCATAGCAAATGAAATCAAAGTCATTGTGATACAGGGTGGGGCACTTTAAAAAGGAATTCCTTCTATTAATTGATCATTACATTAGTTGCTCTTAAAGTAATAAAAGTAAAAGTTATGGATATATTCCTTTATGTAGAGACATGAGACAGGAATATATATGAGTGTATGTTTGTATATTGAAATATTTTAATATGAAAGAAATATTGCTTACCAAAATTAGAAAAAATTAGGTTGATAGTTTCATTTTATTTTATGATTTTATCAAGCAGTACTATTGTAGCCCAAATTGTCCTCAAATTTGTGCAGATCAAGCTGTCCTCACAGTCACCGTGATCCTGCTTCTGTTTCCTGAGTGCTGAGATTAGAATCTTGTATGTGTAGCTATAAATAGTCTTCATCCCACTGGTCCCCCTGAACCGGGTTTTCTATGTCTGCCTGTTCCCAAAGCCACTTATGAAATAACCACTCCAAGGATTAATATTAATTACACACTCTTTGGCCTATTATCTCAGGTAACTTATAAACTAACTCTTGTATCTTAAATTAATTCATTTCTATTATTTTATTATATTTTACCATGAGGCCCGAAGTTTGTTACCTCACAGCCTGCATCTTGGGGCCTATATGGCATCTGCACTATTCTGCCTTCTTTCTCCTTGTATTCAATTTAGTTTTCCTGTATAGCTATATTCCACCCTGCTGTAGGCCAAAGCAGCTTCTTTATGAACCAATGGTAATAAAACATATTCACAGCATACAGAGGGGAATCTCACACTGTCTCCCTTTTTCTGTCTAAATGAAAAGGAAGGTTTTAACATTAACATAGTAAAATTACATATGCAAAACAGTATCAAGCAAAAATTTTAGTTATAGTATTTAGTCCATTTATATTTGGCAAATTAAAGAAAATACTCTACCATCTATCCTATCTTTGTGAGTCTAAAGTATTAAAACTACTCTATCTTTTATCATAACTAAGGAAAACTTAATTATAACTATGGACTCTTCAACTCCATCAAAGACCGCAGAAGAAAATAATATTAACTAAGTAATCAGAAAGTGCATTGTAAGCAGCTTCCAAAGTTCTAGAATTGTCAGAGACATCTCGCTGTCTGCCTGAACAGTCACCCAAAGTTCTTTTGTAACATTGGGGCATCCATCTTCAGCCTATAGGTTCATAGTATCTGCAGACTTTTCCATGAAGCAGAAAATTTGAAGATCTGTTCTGTCTTATACTGGCAAAGTTTGTCAGTTGCTCTCTTTTGTGTCCTGCAGATTGTCTGGCAGTTTCTTCTGTGAAGCAGGAACCCTAAAGTACCATCCTGTCTTTTGGAAGGATCAGCAGTGACTTTTCTATGCGTCCTGCATGTCCAGTTCACAGAGAATACCATCAGGCAGTCCAGGCAAGAGCAATTCCTTGCCCAAGTGGCTAGCCTTGTCACATTGAAGGCAAATTCTATAATGAGCTTCCTCAACCCATCAACCTCTCTAAGTAGTTGGTACTGCCTTCAGAAGCTGATATGTCTCACTGCCGAGAAAAGTCTAAGCTATTAAAACCTTTTAAATGCCATAGTGTGTAGGTCTTTGATGTGTTGAAGATTGTGTATCTAACTGAAATATATCACTGTATATCTAGAAAACCTAACATGACTAAAAGTTTGATTATTATAGATGACTATTAATCTGTAGTTTTATTCTACATTACATTTTAAATGAATTTTATAAACATAATACCTTATACAATAGTAGAAATATATATATATAAACAAAATTAACCTTAAATTTGTATCAATAGACCTAAATCCATACCAATGTAAATATACATTTTTATATAATATTGACCCCCCTTTTAGAAAGAGATTGACTGTGACCATTAACCATTTATAATCAACCCCTTTTAAATGAAAACAAACATTTATAAACAATCATTCATTCTGTGAATTTGGATGTAGTTTTCTTTAAACTGCTTCCTGCTGTTTTCTTGGCATAATATTTTTAGGGTTCATGGAGACCTTTCAGGGGGTCTTATTCTGCCAAACCACATTAGCCTGGAAGGAATTCACAGGTTTCCATCCTCTGTACAAACAAAAGAACATCTTTTTCAAAGTAACATATCCTTAGCCTCAAATTTTGAAGGCAAGATACCTTATAAAATACATATGTTGATTTAGCTTAGCAGCCCCCAGAATCAAATGTCTCTCTATAGTCAAAAAATTCAAAGAAAACACAATAATATGCATAATTCAGACCCTGTGAATTTTTCATCTTTTCATGATCAATTATGACTTTTTATTCTATTTTTCTTTTAAGAACCTCAGTTTAACATTATTGAATTTTTTTTTTCTCTTTGACTCTGACTTTTATCCTCTCTGCCTTAAGTCCATGCACATTTGTAAAACTTAATATGGCCCATTTTTGTGTCTGAATCCGTCTTTACTGTGTATCTATAATCCTTTTCTAACCTGGAACATTTTTTAAAATGCTAAGCAAGTTTGACTAGAACTAATACAACCTGCCTGTTTGCTCTGCCCTGACCAGCATGGCAAAGGTATGTTCTGTAACGATGTAAATGAAGGCAGACAGAAATTATAATAATATATTCAGCTTTAATTAGGGAAAGACTCACAGAACCATGGTTCCAGCGGAGAACAGGAAAGCAGAAAGGGCGGGGGAGAGCACACCAGCAATATTTATTAGTAAAAAATATCCTCAGGCCGACCCCACCCTTCAAGCAAGGTGATTGGCTGCGGCTACGAATACATCTCCCCCTTTTGTCTAAATAAGATAGAGCCAAACCAAATACAACTATATACAATAGGAACAAATAATAAATACACTAAACATTTTATTCCAAGGAGTCTAAATAAAGTAGAGAGTAACTACAATTATCTAATCTTCAACTCCATCAAAGATCTGAGAAGGGAATTAATATTACTTAACAAACGAGAGATATCCAAAATGTGCAACAAATTACAGAGACAACTGACTACCTGGGCAATCACCTAAAGTCTCGTTTGTAATGTTGAGTCAACCAACTTTGGCTAAGGCCTAACATAACTGACATACCGTTATTAAAGGCAAGGAACTTTCTTAGAACTATCCTACCCTGTCTTGTCAAGATAAGATAATCCTGTTTCATCCACTTATGGATATTCTGTATTTTCGTCAGTAGTTGAGATATGGGCTTTTCTTAACCCAAAGGCCAGTTCTGCCAAGAAGACAAGCTCCCAGTGGAGTGTCTTTGGTGCTCAACGTTCTCTCGGGAGTAGAGTGGTGTTGCCAGGAGTGATTGTGTCTCGTTGGCACAGAATTCTAGATTAGATTAAAGGCCATTTTCTACAGCTCTTCGAAGAGGCTGACGATTGAGCCATATTCACCTCCCCATCTCCAAGGACATAGCAGGTCTATGTCACCAGAAAGCAATTAGTGGCATGCTGCTCACAAACCCCACTTAAGTGCTCCATAGCTGGACCTCCAGAGAAAGAGCCAGAGCCATTCATGCCACCAGCACAAACCAGAAAGCTGTCTCTTAGAGAAGCTGTGCCTCTGCTCTCTGCCAGTAAACCAGAGCCTATCTGGAAAAAGGTGGCTACCAAGAAGCTGCAATTCACTCCCATTTTTGTGGGTCTAGAAGTGCTTTATTTGGTTTTATGTGGATGTACATTGCCTAATATTGGGTGTCAGATGAAGCTACAAATATTCTCCATCCCGCTGGTCCCGCTGGTCCCCCTGGACCTGTTTTTTTCTGCCCACATACAAATGCATTATAGTTTTAATTAGATAAATTCATTTATGAGAACATTGTATCTGCTTATTATCAACATCATTTTTCATTCAGTGGTATTCATCAGTTTTTGAATGAATTAATGAATAAATGTCTTTAGCGTTTCTTGCCTATATGTATGGCTTGAGTTTAGGGTTGTATTGAGGAGCAAAAATAAACTTGAAAAATAAAGAAGTGTCAGGGTTCTGCCTAAGAGACTGATATGAGGTAGATTGAAAAGGAATATTTTTCAGGCTAAAAATGAGTTCAATTTTTAGAATTTTGTTTTGAGAAAACCATTTGATGACTAAAAACATAAATTATTGTTTTGCCATTCAATGATGTAGAAAGTTCATAAGTTTCTACATGAGAACAATAGACAGGAGAGGCCTAATGGCCATGCTTTAATTAATTCAACAAATGTTTGTTGGGTCTCTGCTGTGTGGCAGCTATTGTACTAAGTGGTGGGAATACAAAGGCACAAAGTCAATAAAACAGTTTATTGCAATTGAATTTGAAAGAGAAAGCAGTTAGTTTGTAATGCATTATGAAGAGAAGAACAAAAAGAGTATCTAACTTAAATGGGTGATTAGAACAATCTGGAAAGGAAGGATTCCTGGAAGATATACATTTGAATTAAGTTACAAACTCTAGCTAGAAAGAGAGAAAAAAGAAATACCAAACTTAATTTTTTTTAAAAAAGTTGTGGCAATATAGCTATCAGACAAGATTGAAAGTTTGAAAACACTTTAATATTTGTAAATACAGGATGGTTTGGTTTGATATAATTAAAATGGTTATGCAATTTCGAGAAATGAAAGAACTGATGAAACTAAGATATCCAGGGTCCTGGACTGAAAGAAAAGTTACATGTTCAAATCTTCAATTCTGTAACTTCATTTCTACTTCATTTCCAAATATTGCAATATAATGAATTACTAAATCATTCTCCAAAGTGATTATTTAATCCTTCATATTACCTACCTCTTTCAAGTTATTTTTTTTTATTCCCAGAAAAACATCATTATCTCCTATTCTTCTCAGTTTTTATTTTAATCCAAAAGCAATTTCCCCTTCCTCCTCTTCTTCCAGTCCCCCATCCTCCCTCTGTCACCCCTCCCCATCCATTCTTTCTCTGTTTCTGTTCAGGGAATGTCAGACCTCCTCCCATCTCCAAAACATGGCATATCAAGTTGCAGTAAGATTAACCACCTCCCCATGTATTAAGGCTAGGCAAGGTGATCCAGTATGAGGAGGATCCTGAAAGTCATCAAGAGTCAAAGACACCCCCTACTCCTACTGTTAGAAGTCCCACAAGAATACCACTCTGCACAACTACATTAATTCACAACGGGCAATGTGAAATGACCATTTATTAAGTGGTATTGGCATCTAGAATTAAGCAACCTTGTTTAACATGTAAGGAGGCATTTAAAAGTGATTAACAGAATAGTTGCAGTCACATTCTTTTTACATCTTTAACCATTTCTGTCTCTAATTTCTTCCAGATATGCCAATATTTTGGGACAGACATGAAAGAGTTCACAACTCAAAATTCAATTAGATTGGGTTTTCTCCTAGTCCTTTTGTTTGTACTGTTTTTATCTTTTGCCAGACAGAATTTGATCCTCTGCAGGAATTATGTCATAGCTATTCTGTCACCATTATTTCTAGCCCTACTCATTTTAGGAAGTGCTCTTACTCACAAGACATACACACACTAGTCAAAACTAGCACCAAAGTGGTAAACAAATCACTTCTTTTCACTCTTTCCTTGCCAAACATCAGAAAACTGAAAATCTTAGTAAACATCATCAATTATGCCATAGGAATAACAGCAGCATCTTCAGAAGAATGAGACAGGATTATAAAGTATGAATTAATTTTGAACACTTAAAATGAGTCTCATTTGAATACTGCAAATTTACATCATAAAGTCCATGCAGTCAGACATTTGTATGTAGTTCAAGACCATATGATCTCTTTGGAGGACATTGTTTTGATATCTGACAAAAGCATATAACTAAAAAAAACTAAAAAAAAGCATATAACTTAAATCTCTGTTATTCAGAACTGCTTGAAAATGATGGAGAGGGACAATTGTAAAACATAAATTACCAATAAAATAAACAGAATAGTACATAACATAAGCTTCCAAGTCTCATTGAGAATATTGCCTATGTATGCATATACATAAATATGAACATCTTACTACTAATACATGTATAAAAGGCACATGCATTCACATACATACACATATTTTTGTAGTAATAAGGGCGGCAGGGCTGTGTCCCCAGCACCCCAGCTGCCTGGCTAGCTTATGCCCGAAATAACAACACACAAACTGTATTCATTTAATCACTGCTTGGCCCATTTCTAATCATCTGTGTAGCGCCCCTAGGTGCGCTTACCGGGAAGATTCTAGCCTATGTCCATCCTGGGTCGGAGCTTCATTGCGTGTGTCTGCCCGGGAGCAAGGCATGGCGTCTCTTCTGAGACATCTGCTCCCAAGAGGAGAGCTGAGGAATCTGAGCTCACTTCCTCTTCCTCCCAGTGTTCTGTTCTGTTTACTCCTCCCACCTATCTTCTAACCAATGAGGGCCAAGCAGTTTTTTTTTATTTAACCAATGACCTTCCTCCATCATATTTTGGTTATATATGCAGGATAAATATAGGGATATTTTAGTTACTGCTTCTAGATTGAAAGCACTTAGAGGTAGAGATAGAAGGAAGAGTTACTTTTAACATATATATTGTATATAACATATATGTTGTTTTTAAAATGCTTGCCACATGCAAATATTGTTTTATAATAGCAAAACTCTCTGGGATAGTATAAAATTGTTTATGTGGAAAATAAACGATGCAAAATTATATATATATACATACATATATATGTATATATATACTATTGCATAGCTATAAAATTCATAGAATAAAAAATGCAAATATAGTTCTAAAATGTATTTTAATTTCAAATGGATAAATAAAGTGATAGACAATTATTGGAATGCAAATATGTGCCTTTAAAGAAGTTTCTAAAAGCTTCATTAAAACTGTTTAAGCAGTTCTTTTCAAAATTTTAATTCCAAAATTAATTCCTTTTGCTCACTTTTTAAAAAACCAACAGTGTATTTATAAGAAAGCCTTTCAAAATTTAACAGATTCTGGGCTCTCAGTACCTTAATGAGGATTCTCAGCAGTCTTTTCATTTTAAAAATAGATAATGTCTAATCTTTCATTTAAAAGCACCTTTGTTGGTTTTTCAAGACAAGGTTTAACTCTGTAGCTTTTAATATTGCCTGTATGTTTCAAGTCACCAAATTACTCAAGTTGTTCTACATACTCTCAGTGTGTCTTTAGATTTATTTTCCTCTTTAAATTCATCAATATGATCTCTTTTTAGTAGATTTTATTTTAATGCATGTGTATGTATGTATATATCTCTGTGTTTGTGCGTGTGTGTGTGTGTGTGGTGCATGGTGTGTGTATGTGTGTGTTTGTGTGAAGTTAGAGGAAGATGTTTGTCACCAGATGGGTGCTAGAAACTGAACTCTGGTCTTCAAAAACATCAGGATGTCCCTAGAACCACTAACCCATCTCTTCATCTTTAACATGTTCTACTTCATGGTGCTTAATTAGATTTTCACCATTGAGTTGTTAAAAGAGGGCTTTTGTGAGTGTGTTCTGTCTGTTTCTTGTTGTCTTTAGGCTAACGTTTGTGGTCTTTATACTTCTCCTTAACACCAGCATGAATGTGTGCGTAGCTGAAAAGAAAGATGATAAAGCAAATTAATCTTGCTTCTCCAGGGCAATGTGAAATTAGAAGTTATTTTTTTATACTTCACTTACTTTAATAATCAGGACTTGAAATTATAGGATAGAGGGATTTCTTTTGCTATGACTCCTTGGATTATTGTTTTAAAGATTTATTTATTTATTTATTGTGTATACAGTATTCTGCCTACATGCATGCCTGCAGGACAGAAGAGGACACCAGATCTCATTACAGATGGTTTTGAACCACCATGTGGTTGCTGGGAATTGAACTCTGGACCTTTAGAAGAGCAGGAAGTGCTCTTAACCACGGGGCCATCTCTCCAGCCCCCTTGGATTATCTTTTAAGATTTTATGACTAGTCTGAATGTAAATTTACCAAGTATAGTGACTTTATTATGGAATCCATTTAGAGTCATCACTTGGGAATTTTTTAAATTCTAGTATTGACTGTGATCTAAATATTAAGTCTGCAGAGAGGCCATGCCTGAAATTCAACTAAGGTAAAAAATTTGAAATTAATGTTTCTATATATACTGTATGTGTTCCTAGAAAAGCCCCATGTGAATCCCTTAAGACTTCAGTTTCCATGTCCGTAAGAATACACCGATTCTTAAACTCAGAAGTAAATACAGTGAGGTGACTCAGACTAAATGTCATGTTTGGTATCCATATTTCCCATAAGTCTTAGCTACAATCACTTTTTTTCCCCTGAAATTTATTCTAGCACATACAAACCGTGTCTACCAGAACGCCTAACTCAAATCTTTCCCGTTGATCAATTCTTCCTTCACAGCTTCTAGCTTCCACATATATTGTTCCCTGCCTTCTGTGAGCTTTTACAGTCTTCATTGTCTGACATTCACAGTCCTGCAGTTGACTATTTACTGGCTGAAGCATTGGCTGTAAAGTGTGTCTCCTAACGAAATAGTAAGCTCCTTTTAATTGTATTGAAATAGAGGTCTCTTGAATTCCTTATAACACTTAATATCTAGTTGGTGCTCTAAATGATTGGACTTGTACAGTTCATTATTTTTGGCCAATACACAAGTTAAATTTAAAATTTCTCTATAGCCACAGTCTCAATTATTTCCATCCTTTACTATATCATTTTTTTTACAAGGCAGGACGAAATATTGCCACTGATATTGAACTCTAGTTTCGCTTATCTCCTGGTGGCAGGCTTTCCTGTAGGGCATTGTGAGCTTTTACAAAGCTAGTATACCTAATATGTTACAGAGCTATCTTGCCCTTTTGGTCTGATTTATTTTCACAGGATTTCAGTATTCTCTGGGTAACTCTGGAAACCCAGATTTCAACTTTTGAAAGCATTAATGACCAGGCAGCAAAGTTGTAGAGCATGAAATAAAGGCATATTCATGAGTGATCATCTATACTTAAAACCCACATAATTCCTGTGGGAAGGACCTTCTTACAATCATGCGTAATTGCCCCCAAACCTTTATCAACCCTACCAGCCCCAGAAAGGTTCATGCCACTTGATATCCAATTAAATATTTTACCGTAGCACATAAGAGTTTCTCAACTTTATTTGAGGTAGGCCTTTGTAAATGTTTGCCTCCTTTCTCCATTTTTCAAGCCTTTAAAGAATCTTGTTCTATCTGCCAGAAAATCGATTGGAGAGACTATGAAATTTAAATATCTTAAGTGGAAACTTACATGGTACTGTGCAGTCTTTCATACACACACAAAAAATGACTGAAGAGGAGTCAGGGAAAATATCTAAGGATTACAAGAGACATTCTATCCTGCTCTTGGGCATTTTCTGCTGTTTCAGCCTCATGGTTCCTCTCCCTGCAAAGAACAGGTGTGCCTGACAGCAGGTGTGTTTGTTCTACTTTTCCTATGGCAGCTGTCACTCCCCAGGTAACTCCATTTTCCAGGTGGCGAATTCTTACAACCCATCATCTTCTTTCCTGGCCACCATTACTTTTGAAAAAAAAAAAAGGTTTGGCCGTCAAACCTCCCTGGTTGGAGTGTAGATTCTGTTGAAATGTTATAGATGTTATTGTTTCTTCTTCTTCTTCTTCTTCTTCTTCTTCTTCTTCTTCTTCTTCTTCTTCTTCTTCTTCTTCTTCTTCTTCTTCTTTCATGTTATGGGGAGTTTTTAAGGAAAAAAACAGTATCTTCAGCAGGGTTTTATTTACAATTCAGACAACGTTTTTCTATTTAATTCCTCTATGAAAGTCTGGAGCAATCTTTGATTTGAACAGGGGTTTTGGAGCTTTCTTCTGACACAGGTTTGGGTTTCTCCGTTTTCACGTTTTCTAGTAGATCTTGAGGTCCATCCTCAATCAAGGCACCTGCTGCTGGGACTGCCAGTCACCACAGGCTTGGCTTTTATCCTCCTTTGTTTCTATTCATAGCATGCATTTCTCATAACTCTAAAAGACTGTTTGATGCTCCATGTTGTTTAATATCTATGTGATTAAAGCAGCTGAATTAGCTCATGTCCTAAGCCTAAGGAAAAATCCAGTCTAAAGGAAATTGTATTGCAGACCCAGATCTTTTTTAATAAGCTCGGTTGCTCACTCTAAACAATTCCTCTTTGGGGATCACTTGGGCATATTGTAAATATTTGAGAGAGAAGTTAAAAAGATTATTTCATGCATGTAGTTGACTATTACAATAACATTTACTGAACCCCAGCATTGTACGGCTGCTTGACAGTAGTCCTGCAATAAAATACAAAACAAACCAGCATGCCTTTCTAACATTTAAGTAATAAAATGATCTGGATGCAGTAATCTGGACAAAGTGCACATATTTAAAATTATTGGACATAGGCTATATTGAAATCCTCAAATAAATAGATGTCATAGAACCATAAGCCTGGTAGATAACGGAGGAGAAAAGAAATGTTTGACAAATAATATTGTTAACTGCCTAAAATATCTGAGTTGATGGTTTTTTTGGGGTGTGTGTAGGAGAGAGAGAGAGGAAGGGACAGAGACAGAGAGAGGAGAGAGAGAGAGAGAGAGAGAGAGAGAGAGAGAGAGAGAGGAGAGAAATAGAGCACAATTTAGGAATTTACGTTTGTGGATAAGTTTCAAAGTAATCTATGTGAATAAAAGCACACAAGAGAATCTTATTTCAAAGAGAACAGAGGTTAAAAAAAAACCCAAATTAAATTCTTTGCCTTACAAATGCATTTTTAACTGTAACTTTGGGTTGAGTTTACTTACTCATACTAGAAGAGACCATTTAACATGCGAACTCTCAGAAATAATCATTCCCCCCCCCAGAGTTCTGTATTCTAAAATCCACATTGATATAATAGACATATGGCTTATTTAGGGTGCTTTGGAGGTTGGAGTAGAAGGAAGGAGTATTGAAATACACCTAGGCCATGTAGTGAGTTCAAGGCCAACCTGAGATACCCAATAAGAATCTATTTTATAACCTGACTATAAATGACCGTGTGGTGGGATCCTTGCACAAGTCCTTAGTTTCAAGCTTTAGCCCCCAAAACAAAACCCTTCATGTTGAAGTTTAATAATCATTCCAATAAGTGATGTATACATTAAGCCATTATAAGGATCCAAGGGTTTTTGAATCTTTATGGACGACTATAGTAATGAAGTTATCATGGAAGCCATTTCTAGATAAAAGAGAATTTGTCCCTCTTTGTCTCATGTGGTCACTTGGTCTTCTACATTCCATCATGGAATGAAACAACACAGAGACACTCCCCAAAAGCCTATGCAATGCCTTTGGGTTTCTCTCTTTCCACAACAATGTGTGTAGTAGAATTCTATTGTCCAAAAACTACCTACTATGTGTATTCTGTCATAACAAGATAGAGTGCTCTAAGACACAGAGTATATATGGGTTTCCACAAATTTGTAATCTTTGATGATTCTGATGTATGGCTTTGGAAGTTAACGTGACAAAACTATGTTGGAAAACTAGGTAGATAGGAAAAAAATGAAAACCTACTCTCTGAGAGACTCACATTATCACATTAGCATATGGCTTTGCTGAATTGTAATGTTGGAAAATGTGAAGTGAGAGCCTCCTAGAGCACAAGTAATTTGCCTGAGGTCCCTTTCCTGCAGGTGAATTCTCTAGTGGCCGTTATCACAATTATGCCAGAGGCTTATTTTCATGCAGACATAATCTCTGGTATTTTCAAAGCTCTGTCAACAAAACTGACAGTGTATACAGACCCAGCCTACTAGGGAACAATAGCAATCACTTAACAGACAGCACATATTTAATATACCTTTACCATATGGCTAGTGCACAGTTAGAGACCAGGTGGATGTGAAAGTCATAGGCAATCCATCGGGTAATTTGTAGGATATTGGGTAATTTGTATTTATAGCAATACAATAGTAAAATGGTCATATTTTTATTTTATGAAAAACAATTTTTTCTCATACTATATTCTGATTATATACATATTCTGATTATATCCCTCTCCCTCTATTTTTTGCACGTCCTCTCCACCTCCTCTCCCATTCTGACCTGCCCCTTTCTGTCTCTCATTTGAAAACAAAGAGGTTCCTATGGAATAATAATTTTAAAAATATAATATAATGTGATATTATATAATGAGACAAAACAAATACTAACACATTAAAATAGGACAAAATAAACAAATGGAAGGAAAAGAGCCCAAGAAATGGCATAAGAAACAGAGATTCACTCATTTGCATGTACAGGAATCCCATAAAATCACTAAATTGAAAGCCATACCCTGGGGGGGGGGGGTGGGAGGCTGTGGCGGGGAGTAGGCAGAAATCTTTAATAAATAATTAATAACTTAATAAATAAATAAAAAGAAAGCCATAATAGATACCCAAAGTACCTATACTATGTAAAGGGAGAAAATACATAAATAAAATAAAAATAAGGTAGTTTTTTTTTTTTAAAAAATGTCTTGACAGGACAAGAAATTATGAGACAGGGAATATCCAGAAAAGCCATCGACTTCATTTTCTATTGAAGGCCATTTTTTATCAAATTCAATTTTGACAGGAAAATGAGTGTTTTATAATGTTATAAAAGGAAGAGATCAATTAAAACAATACATTGAAAAAATCTTCACAAAGGAATTAGAACTTACCCTATAACTCAAAAGGAACACAAAACTTAAAGATGCTGAAGGAAAAACAGAAATATAGTCAAATTTGGAACAGTTCTGAGGAAGCCACAGCAACAAAACAAAAACTGGTATTTTATTTTATTTTTTGGCAACTACAAAAAGGGTGTGTTACTCAAAAACTCATAAGCTATATTTAGGGACAGTAGGTCTTTTTTAATTATTGAAAATAGATTCTTTTCTCATTTCCCCTCTCTCCACTCATTCCAGCTTCCCCAATCCCTCTCTCCCCAAGATAAACATTTTCCCCCTCTGTCTTCCTTCAGAAAAGAGCAATCATCCAAGAGACAACAACCAAAAACAACAAAAGAAAATACCATAAGACAAAGCAAAAGCCCTCATAACGAGGATGTACAAAGGCAACCTAATAGGAGGGAAAGAGTCCCAATATCAGACAAAAGAGGCAGAGACACACCTGCTTCCATTGTTAGGAGTCCCTACAAAGTACCAAGCTACTGTTGCAGACCCTTGCAGGCCCGTGCTTGCAGATTCAGTCTCTTTGAGCTCATGTGAGCCCTGCTTAATTGATTCAGCAGGCAATGTTCCCCAAGTTCTAAAGGGAGGGACCTGATGGAAATGTAAGATTTAGACTTTTTCAATGCATAATGTCTGGCTATGGGTCTCTGATGACCACTGGACAAGGCACCCAGTAGCAGAATCCTACATTCTAGTGTCTGGTGTGGGTAGATACTCTGCAAACTACTGAAAGAGAAACCTGGGCATAAACCTGGCCACAGAAGCTTCAAGCTACAATCCATCCTGCCTGCAAGACTTGCTGGGACAATGAAGGCACAGAACTTATGGGAATGACTAACTGCTGTGGAAACCCCTTCAGCTCCTTCAGCGCTCCTTCAGGCAACAGCCTTTAAGAGACCAGTCCACTCAGAGCTCCTTCAGCTCCTTCAGCCAATAGCCTTTAAGATACCATGCCCAAGTGGGAGCTGAAGGAACTCCCACAGTAGCTAACCAATGTTTGGTTTAACTTGAGGCCAGTGAAATGAGAGGGAACCCATGCCTGACACTGCTTGAATGTCCAGGACCCAGAGATTAGATACCCTGGAGTCACAGATTCTTACAAAGGACCTTAAAAGTAAGGCAAATGATTTGAATCCAGTATGTTAAGAAATTAGGTGCCATTGTTGCATGTCATAAAAAATATAGCATAATCATTAATGGATATTTTAAGAAAAGGAGCATGATAAAATATCCCAGATAGGTGGAGAAGGGGAAAGAAGATACACAGATGTAGACTGTTGATATGAGTTCATAGCTGACTTCATCCTTACCTTTCCAATTCGTGATGGCTATTGCTCCAAATGGGAAAAACTAATAAGTCACACCTGCTTTATAGGCCTGAGGTGAGACTCATTTAAAATCTGTAAATATGAGTATATATTTGACAGCAATTTAAATGAAATATTTTGGATATATATAAAATGTTCTAACTATGAGAAATATTAGGTATTTTGTCAAGATATAAAATGTAGAATAATCAAAATATTGCAAGTGTGTTTGACAATCAAATTTTCTTCTTCAGAAGTATAAACAGCACTTATATTCGCTCTGAGTAGCCTTTCCAGTCTATTCCTATGAAGATTACAGTCTTTATGTTTATTAATATGAACAGCATAATATGTGTTTATATTAATTTTTAACAATCTAAAACTTTGGTATACTTCAGTAATGTGATAAAATGATCATGCAATCATACAAAAGGGATTTTGTATAATTCTAAATTTTATATACACAATTATTTTGGATTATGAATATTTAAAACACTTAAATATAGAGGCAGATATAAATAGAGATAATAGAATTTTATTTATTTTGTTTTTTAAACATATATTCAAAGTACTATAATTTTTTAAATTCATTAATCTATCTATCACATATATATTACAATATGTGTTGTTCCAGGTAGTGGGTGTAGAACTAGGAATACACTAATGAAAAGATATAGACACATTTTCTACCCTTACAAAGTTAAATTCCAATGGGAACTTGGGCATAATATAGGTCCAAGTAAGGAGTACTGTTGAAAAATAATAGTTAACCAACGTCGGGACACAAAACAAAAGGAGCCAAATTTTATCATATCCCTATTGCCAAAATCCATCACAGACACATCTAATGTTTACCTTTTAATTCGCCTTAATGGGTATATTATTGTGTGTTGAATGAGCTGTGGGCTGCTTTCCTGCCGCCTGGCTCCTGGCCGCTTGGCTGACTTATGCCCCAAAATAACAACACACAAACTGTATTCTTTTAAACACTGCTTGGCCCATTAGCTCTAGTCCTTACTGGCTAATTCTCATATCTTGCTTAACCCATTCCTAATAATCTGTGTCTTACCGGGAAAGATTCAGCATGTAAGACCCGGCGGCTGGCTCCATCGCATCTGGAGATGGCATGGTGTCTGCCTCACTTCCTCTTCCTCCCAGCATTCTCTTCTGTTTACTCCACCCACCTATGTTCTAACATATCAGGCCAAGTAGTTTCTTTATTAATTAACCAATGAAAGCAACAGATTGATATGACACTCCCACATCAACTGTGCTCATTTTTAAGGAAGGAAAATAATCCCTGAGTGTGTAAACATCTTTCCCAAGATTACCTGGTACTTAGTTAGCAAAGTTAGTCTTAAAGCTCTGAGTTCAAAATTGTATATTTAGAAGTAATAAATTTCATTTTAAATGTTGTTTTTAAATTTATCTTAAATATGGGAAAGCTAGAGCCAATGTTTATACACAAGAGTAGTCAACTGGAATTAGGCATCATCATCCCAGTTAGAAATCTAACTTTGATGCTGCCCCTTATTTCTATAGTCTCTAGAGCCCAGTCCCACCAATGATCCTTGTCATATATGATTGATTTGACTAATTTCTTTATATACATCTCCACTGGAGATACAGAATTTCTGAACCAGTAGACCAGATAGTGTGATAATCCCTTGAAAAATCTAAAGTTATAGTACAGTGCTGAGGTTTCTGAATGGGATATAACTGACTAACTTGATCATTTAGGAAGATATAAGTAAATATTTGTCCTCATTTCTTCCTCTTTTCATTTTTTGGGGGGGTTAGCAGCTATATATAGGATGATAAAGCCTTCACATTAACACTTTACCCATTTGAAAATATTGCACATGACAGCACAGATAAAAACATGCACACACTTTATGTCTTTATGCAGGAAAAAGTAAAGCGTGCTAAACATATTATAATTCTCAAGTATGCATGTAAAACATACAGTGTATAATTAACAAGTAATTCATAATAGCAATTAAATTTTTCCAATACGGAGACATGCATAAAATGTCTATACTTTAGTTAAGTCTGTAATTCACTATAGCCTTTAAAATCCAACTAATTTATTAATTTAATATGGGTTAGGAAAGAAAAATTAGTCATAATACTGAAGTGGTATAGGAAAGGATTTCTCTCATGAAAATCATTCAAAGAATAACTCTTAGAACATTATTAAAATGTATTTTCATAATATAAAAGTTTTTATTAGTATTTTGTGATATAGGATGTTTTAGCAGCACTGTGTTAAATTCTTCCTCTCTCCATATTTATAAGTTTTGTAGTTTCTTTTATAACAATAAACAATGGACTTTCTGCTAGAATCACAGTGAATAAGAGCAGTTTAACAGCACAGGTGCAAGTTGTTTTGTCAGCTCATGGGCCCAATTATCTGTTCATGCAGCTGCCCAAGAGCTATCCTGAGGCACTACCACCTCTATATCCAGGGTATCTAGTTTGTTTAGTGACTTATATGTTATTGTTCCTCGTTTGATTTCACACAAGTGAAATAAGAACCCACTTACATAGTGTGCAGTGAAGAATAACATGGAACTCTTTTCTTTGTCCCAGCCACCAATGTCCCTATGTAGTCTGGCACAAAGTTTACGAGTACCATTACTAAAGGGAATTTCTTTGTGTTAAATTATTGTCATCTACGAAATGCAAGACCACCTAGAAGTGTTTTTCGTTTGTTTTGTTTTGTTTTTTGAGACAGGGTTTCTTTGTGTAGCCTTGGCAGTCCTACAACTCTGTAGATCAAACTGGCCTCAGACTCACAGGGATATGACTGCCTCTTTTTCCCAAGTGCTTGGATTAAAGGTGTGCACCACCACTATCTGGCTAGAAGTACTTAAGGCATTATTCAACATATAAATATTATTGATTTATTACACTATGAATTTGTCCATTAATTTCCATAACAATATCTCATGGATCCTAGATGTAGAACACAAAGCAGACTGGCAACTTCAGAGGATGACAGCAACATTGCTGCTATAATAGCTTAGAAACCATTATCAAATAGATATACCATTGAAGTTTCAAATGGAAGAGGCAAAATAGATGAAGGAGAAAAGGCTACTTCAAAACCTAAATAGATGCAACTAAGGATAAATAACAGGATAATTTTAATTTTCTCCCTTGGTTTCAGAATTAATTTTGCCCTGAAATATGTCTCTGAAGACCATAATCAAAGTTTCAGACAGATTGCATTCTTTTCTAAAAGCTCTATGAAAGAATCTGTGCTCCTTTGTTTTCTAGCTTTGAGAGTCACTGTCATTACTCAGGTCATGACTTCTTTATCTACAAACCTGGTAATTGTGTACCTCTTTGCCTCTTCCTTCCAATTCAAATATCTTTTAACTTTTCTCTTTTGCTTCACTCACCTACTTAAAGGGACTTGTGTGGTTATAGTGGGAATAGTAAAATAACACAGCATAATCTCTCTATCTTAAGGTCTGCTGTTTTGCAACTCTTATGCCACTTGAAACCTAGATTTGCCTCTACCATGTGTCCTAATGGGTGTACATACGGGAATTAGGGCATGGATATTTTTAGACAATAGTATGCCTACCATAAATTTTTACTACAAAACTTTTCTCTGTGATTAATACAATGTATTTGTCACAACAAAGAAAACTGGTTGACATATTTATGCCGAGATAAAAGCACACAACTTTACAAAATTTAGTTGATTATACATATCAGAAACAAACATCAAACAAAATGATGTATATGTTTCAAAACAAAAGGACACAAAACTATGTCAGGAAATTTTCATTAAATAAAGGTTTAGATAAGAAGATCAACTTCAGATAAAGTAGCATTCAAGGTTGAAAGCAACAAAATAAACCCTAAAGTAATTTCCCAATTCAACATATGTACTACTTGTAGTGATGTGGAAGACATACAATAAAACTATGGTGATCTTTGGAGAATACAATTCTATTAAAATTTGAAAAGTACCAAAATGTAACATTGAAAATATTTTCAATATTATAATTATGAAGCTTAAATTAATATTTTTCTTTATCTTTCATATTGTATTTGAGTTACATTTCTCCCTTACCTTTTCTCTCTCCAAAATCTTTGAAATACCCAACACACTCTCCTTCAAATTCATGACTTTTTTTCATTGATTCTATTGCATGCATAAAAAATACATATGCACATACAGATATGCATATATATATATATATATATATATATATATATGTATATATATATATATATATATATTCCAGAACTTAGTCTTTTGCAGATAATGTTTTTTGTTTTTGTTTTTGTTTTTTTGTTGATATCTGTTCAGGACTGATCGTTTGGCACTAGACAGCCAATTTGTGTGTTCTTCCCTGGGGAGCGCCTCCTCTCACACCTGTAGTTTTTGTGTAGAGTTGAAACCTCATGGGCTATCTCCTAAGATTTGGCATGATTGTTGGTGTCTGCCTTATTTGTTTCACATTTGGACGGTCATGCTGATGAGATTTTGTGGGTGAATTTTTAATTATTTGTTTTTATTTTTTGAGATTATGATACAGTTACATCATTTCCCCTTTTCCTTTCCTCCCACAAACCCTCTTATATACCTACCTCTTTTTGCTTGCTATCAAATGTATGGTCTCTTTCATGAAACACATAAAATTACACTAGTGCACAATAACGTAATTTCTGTTTCTTAAGTGTGTTAAAATCACACATAAATTTCATTTTTTCCTTTTGTTGAAAAGCAGATTTTTTATGCATGATATATCCTTATTATGGTTTTCCCACCCTCTACTTCTTCCTCTTTCTCCTCACTACTCCTCCCATCTGGATTCAGACTCTTTCTGTCTCTCATTAAAAAGGAAACAGACTTTTAAGGGATAATAGTAAAATAAAATAAGATAGAATAAAAATAATACATTGGAACAAGATAAAACAAATAAACATAAAGGAAAAGAGCTCAAGAAAATGTACAATAGATATAAACTCAGAACTAAACACAAGAAATCACTAAACTGGAAGCCTATATATATGCAAAAGACCTATAGGTTAAAATATAGAAGAAATATATAAATAAAATAAAGTAAAAATTTAAAATGAGGTAATATGTAAAGGAAAGGAAGAAAATCCTTGACAAAATATTACGAGACAAGGAACTGCCAAATTCGCCATTGTCTTCATTTTCTGTCGACCATATACTGCTGGGCATACAGCCTTTCTTAAGAGTAGTTTGTTTACCCAATGAAACTCCCCTGGAAAAAAACCCAAATATTTATTTGCAAGTGGTTATAAATTGCAGATTGGTTCTGGGTTAGTGATGGGGGCATGTGTCTGCTTCCCTTTCAGCTTTGGGACCCTATCTGGTGCAGACCCTTGCATGCCCTGCACATGCTGCTTCAGTCTCTGTGAATTTGTAAAAGCTTGTTCATGTTGATATAGAAAGAGGTCCTTGTTTTCTTGGTGCTCTCCATTCCCTTTGGCTCTTACACTCTTTTGACCTTCTCATCTGTGGGGTTTGCTGAGCTCCTGCAGGAAGGAATTCGATGGAGACATTGCATTTAGGGCTGAGTGTTCCATGTCTCTCTCTCTCTCTCTCTCTCTCTCTCTCTCTCTCTATATATATATATATATATATATATATATATATATATATAGTCTGACTTATGCCTCTGTATTTGTTCCAAGCTGCTTCAGGAGAAAGTTTCTATTATGATGGATAAAAATGTAACTGATTTACTACCCTGGTAGGAGTAGCCTATGGGCTATTGGAGAATCCATAATTTTTGTTTTTGACTCAGCCATTTTCAAAAGCTGAAAATATGCCTTACCACAATGAAAGTTTAAATAAATACTCATATAAATAACTAACACACAATATTTTCTGACACAATTGCATGCAGCTAGAAGTCAACAAATAGAAGGTGATAAAAGTGGCCAAGCATGGTGGTACACGTCATTGATCTTAGTGCTCAGAAGGTAAAGTCAGACAGAGCTCTGAGAGTTCAAGACCAGCATGATCCATACAGCTAAAAAAATACAAACTTGCTGTGTTGACACTTATTGTGAAGCTTGAAACCCACAACACATAAAGGACAAAAAAATATGAAACACTTGACAACATTAAAATTGAACATTCATAAAAAATAGTAAGAGAAATGCAAAAAGTTGGGAGACAATATTTGGTTCATAAAAATACTGTTTGAAACACTTTTCATATAAAATATTAAATTGCATTAGGAATAAAATAAACATACAGAAATATGTTACAACAAAAAGAACATAGATGTGTATAATGGAATGCAAAGAAAAAGAAAAACTTTATTTTTATTTTTTCAGTTCTCTCATACAATACATCCCAACTGCGGCCTCCCCTTCCTCCACTCCTCTCACCCTTAAGTTCCCCTATCCCACAGATCCATTCCTCCTCCATTTTTGTTCATAAAAGATCAGGCCTCCCAGGGACGTTTACTGAAAACAGCATAGCAAGATGCAATAAGACTAAGCAAAAACCCTCATATCAGAGCTGGACAAGGCAATCCAGCAGGAAGCAAATGGTCTAAAGAGCAAGAAAACAAGTCAGAGACACTCCCTCTCCCACTGATTGAAGTCCCACAAAAACCCAAAGCTAAATAACCACAGCCGATATGCAGAGGCCCTAGCCCACACCTTTGCTTGTCTCTGTGAGTCCCAATAAACCCTGCTTTGTTGGGTCTTTGGGCTGTGTTCTCCTGGTATCCTTAAACATTCTAATTTGGTAAATAGGGAGAAGATGATTGGTAGATGAGAATGCTCATATCTACAGATACCATGAATGAATATGTTAGTTTAAACTAACTTTCTTTCCTTTAAAAGCATATACACTTTGAACCAGAAATCAGACCTTGAGGAATTTCTATTATAGAAATAATAACAAGAGAACAGAAAGATGTATGTGTGTGTTATTAAGCACTGTATTTCTTGAAATAGTAAAAATTTGGAAATAAGCAAAATGTATGAAATTGGTTAATGCTTTATATAATGGAATTCCATACAAATACTGAAAAATATATCTATGTATGCTAACATGAAACAATATTCATAGCAAGATTGACAATACATACATAACATATATATGTACATATATACAATAGCCACTTTATAAAATAGTGTGCTTATTTGTGTATATATATTTATGTATTTTATAAATTTTTAAAGTAAAAAGGTAGAAGTATAGTAAGATTTTACTGTAATAAATTGGGAATAAGAAATTTAAATTTATATATTTAGTTGATTTAGACTGAATGACTTTTTTTTATTCACTGATTTAATTTATTTATTTATTAAGGATTTCTGCCTCGTCCCCACAACCGCTTCCCATTTCCCTCCCCCTCCGCCGTTCAAGTCCCCCCCCTCATCTGCTCGAAGAGCAATCAGGGTTCCCTGACCTGTGGGAAGCCCAAGGACTGCCCACCTCTATCCAGGTCTCGTAAGGTGAGCATTCAAACTGCCTAGGCTCCCACAAAGCCAGTACGTGCAGTAGGGTCAAAAACCCACTGCAATTGTTCTTGAATTCTCAGTATTCCTCATTGTCCGCTATGTTCAGCTAGTCCGGATTTATCCCATGCTTTTTCAGACCTAGGCCAGCTGGCCTTGGTGAGATCCCAATAGAACATCCCCATTGTCTTAGTGTGTGGGTGCACCCCTCGTGGTCCTGAGTTCCTTGCTCGTGCTCCGTCTCCTTCTGCTCCTGATTTGGACCTTGAGATTTCTGTCCGGTGCTCCCGTGTGGGTCTCTGTCTCTGTCTCCTTTCATCGCCTGATGAAGGTTAATATTCCTGAGGATGCCTATGTGTTTGTCTTTGGATTCACCTTATTTAGCTTCTCTAGGAACATGAATTATAGGCTCATTGTCCTTTATTTATGGCTAGAAACCAAATATGAGTGAGTACATCCCATGTTCCTCTTTTTGGATCTGGCTTACCTCACTCAGGATAGTGTTTTCTATTTCCATCCATTTGTATGCAAAATTCAAGAAGTCCTTGTTTTTTACTGCTGAGTAATACTCTAATATGTATATATTCCATACTTTCTTCATCCATTCTTCCGTTGAAGGGCATCTAGGTTGTTTCCAGTTTCTGTAATGTAATAACAAACAATGCTGCAAAAGACAACCCACTGACTGGGAGAAGATCTTCACCAACCCTGCAACTGACAAAGGTTTGATCTCCAAAATATATAAAGAACTCAAGAAACTAGACCGTAAAAGGCTAATCAACCCACTTATAAAATGGGGCACTGATCTGAACAGAGAATTCTCAACAGAAGAACTTCAAATGGCCAAAAGACACTTAAGGTCATGCTCAACTTCCTTAGCGATCAGGGAAATGCAAATCAAGACAACTTTAAGATACCACCTTACACCTGTCAGAATGGCTAAAATAAAAAACACCAATGATAGCCTTTGCTGGAGAGGTTGTGGAGAAAGGGGTACACTCACCCATTGCTGGTGGGAATGCAAACTTGTGCAACCACTCTGGAAAGCAGTGTTTCGGTTTCTCAGGAAATTCAGGATCAACCTACCCCTGGATCCAGCAATACCACTCTTGGGAATATACCCAAGAGAGGCCCTATCATACAACAAAAGTATATGCTGAATGACTTTTTAAATTTCAGCTTTTGACCACCACTTGGACAAGCACTGTGGCTAAGACTTCAGTATTAAATTGGAAGCTTCTTTGCAGAACACAAGATAAAATTGTAGTGGAAAAAAAGTCACTGGGAACACATTATCCCATAAATTGGCAGTTTTATAGGGCAGTAATCTTCACAAATGGGATTTTATTTAAAGATAGTTCAAATAGAAACTGATATTTGGAAGCACCAGACTGAACTAGGGTAGTTGGAAAATCTGCAGGTTTTCATAGTTCTGAACCATCCTAAGACTGTAGTTATTCTCTGTTCACTAAATTCTGAAATACTCATCTTAATATTTTAGATACAGCACAATCTTCCTTTCTAATTCTATCCTCATTTTTGTCCTTTGTATGGACCCTCTAAACCAGCCAGCCTAGAATATTTACTGAGCAAATCATCTTGCACTATAGCTACAATCACCCTGTAATCAACGCTCCAGATATGGTATCCTCATTTCTGTTTGTGTACCATGATTGCATCTTTGCTTGACATGCTTTTTCAAAACACTCCTTTATACACCAAATATTGATCTGTTCTTCAATGTATAAAATACTGTTTTGCAGACTATAAATACAACAACAATGTACAATTATATAAGTGGTCCTAATATAATTGTGATTAGTGTTTTGAACAATGGATAACATAATCTTATCTAGAAGATCAAGGAAGTGAACTGAAATGTGAAAGATAAGATTACCCAAATAATTTATAGAAAAGACAAGATGGAGAAGAAGAAATACTATGCAGAAAAAGTATGGAATGGAAAGGAGGTTGACACATTTGAGAATGTAGAAGAAATAGTCAGAATTGGCTAGTTTTAAGATGTAACTAGGAGATGAAATTATGTGGGGATTGTGAGATGCCTTATTGGATAAAGCTATTACTTCACAATCATGAAGACTAGAGTTCTGGTTCCTAGCACCCACATAAAATTTAGGCATGCATGGCAGCTGGCCTTGAATTCCCATACTCATGAAGTTTAGACAAGGAATTCTTGGGAAAAGCTGATTAGTTCGATTAGCCTATGCATTGAGCTCCAGATTCAGCAAGAAACTCATTCCATGAAGAATGGGATGCAGTAAATGAAGACACCAATTGTCAGCCTTTGGCCTCCATAAGACACACACACACACACACACACACACACACACACACGCACCTACATGCATACAGATATGTACATCACATAAATATGTACACACACCTAACAAAAAGATTGTTCGATGTAAAAAACTGATAATACCTAAATTGCTAGCCTCTACCAGTCAATGCATGTATGTTAACTCTATTCACTGAAAGTCAATACCAAAATGAGTATAAGATTTGAAAGAAGTAACTATTTTAGCTTATAGTTTGAAAATGAGAACCTTTAAATAGCTAAGTTTAATAGCAAATGTGCACCTAAAAACTGAAAATATACTAAGAGGAGTTAGAATCTTCTCCTACGCCCATTTAAACTTTTCTATTCTTCATTCCAACCTTTACCTACCACCTTCACTATATGCCACCATGGGGTTCTTCCTCTCCCAAATTTTAGTTTTCTGGAGCATGTACCCTACCCTTCATATTAAACATGCTTTATTTCTGTAATGAGAAATTATGTTCCCCAAATGAAGAGATTCCTGTTAGATCAAAGTAACTTTTACTACCCCACAGAACTACAAATGTAGTAAGAAATCATCTTTAATGTTTTTTTTTATCTTTTGAGCTTATAATTGTAGCATTTTCCCTACTCTTTTCTCCCTCAAAATTCTCTCATTTATATTCTCTTTCTCTCTTTCAAGTTTATTGACTCTTACTCTTTGTTGTTACATGTCAATGTGTACGTTATCAAGGCTGACCATTTGGTATTAGATAATCAGTTCGTGTACTCTTCCCTGCAGAATGCTATTTCTCTCACTTTCAGAATTCTTTTTTAATTTTTATTGCTTTATAAATAGTACAATTCAAAATTTCCCCTTCCTCCCCTCCTCCCATTTCCCTCCCACTCCTCCACTCACCCTCCCCTCTCCCCTTTCAGTCCTAAGAGAGGGAAGGGTACCCTGCCCTGTGAAAATCCCAAGGCCCTTCCCCTTCCATCCAGGCATAGGAAGGGGTGCCTCCAAACAGACAAGTGTAACATGAGGGCCGGCTTGTTGGGGTTTCCATCCCTGCCCAGTACCCCACAGCCGTCAAGGTCCCAAAGAAAATCACTTCCTAGAATTCTACTGCTCTCATTCTGCCACCTCTACTTCCTTCCTGTCTGGTTTTCCCGCCTATACTTCCTGCCTGGCCTATCAGCATTTATTTAAAACATGATTGACAGAATACAGACAATTCTCCCACACAAGACAAGGATTCCAAAAAGCCAGTATATGCAATAGAGAAAAATCCCAGTGCCATTATCATTGGCTTCTCAGTCTGCCCCCATTGTCAGCTACATTCAGAGAGTCCAGTTTGATCACATGCTCCTTCAGTCCCAGTCCAGGGGCTTTGATGAGCTCCCATTAGATCAGGCACACTTCCTTGCTCATCTTCTCCCTCCTTCTGCTCTTCAACTGGACCTTGGGAGCTCAGTCCAGTGCTCCAATGTGGGTCTCTGTCTCTATCTCCATCCATCACCAGACAAAGACTCTATGGTGATATTCAAGATATTCATCAGTGTGATAGTGGGGCAATACCAGTTCAGGCTCCCTCTCGTTAGCTGCCCAAGGACCTAGCTGGTGACATTCCCATGTACTACTGGGAACCCCTCTAGAGAGAAGTCTCTTGTCAACCCTAAAATTACTCCCTTAATTAAGATATTTTTTTCCCTGCTCCCATATCCACCCTTCCTCCATTTCAGAATTCTTTAATTGCCTACAGTTCTCTGCGTTAGGCTGGGGCCATGTGGACTTTTCCTGTCCACATTAACATGTCTATTGGTGTCTCGGTGCTGAGAAAACTGTTCCTATTATAAAGTGAAAACATAGCACTCCTGCTATTAAATTGGTATAAGAACATGGTAAAGTAGTCTAACCTGTTCAGAATCAGTTCTTAACCTTGCAAATATCAGCCTAATATTATAATACAATTTCAGAAGTTCATGGTAAGGAATGCAGAATACATATCAAATACTAGAATGACTGATAGTTGACTTTGTTTCTGTTATTATTGTTAGTTTTGTGATAATGTGAAGGCTTCATAATTTTGTATGACAGTTAATTCTTTAGGTTATGTGGCTAGAAAAAATATGCCCCCTTTTCTATACTTTTTACTACAGTGAACAGGCCTCAATATGATCTTTTATTCCCTGGCTGGATCTTAGCCTCTAGTTTTAGAAAACATTACACTGGAGTCACACTCACATATTTCACAAATCATAAATTAAGATATAGTTAAAGCTCACAATGTGAGTTGGTACTTTGTGTATATGTTGTGTTGTGTTAATCCTGTTTACTAAGAAGATTCATTTCTGTTGGTACATACCACATATTGGCTAATATGTGACTGCAGCCTTTAAAGGAAATTATCTACTTTGGGTCACAAGGCACAAACTTCATACTAGTAGGGTGTGCTTTTAGCAAACACAATCTTTCTGTTGTTTTAATGGGCTCTAGTTATCCATCATTAATGCATCTCTGAACTCTGTGTGGTTTTCTGTCACCTCATCAAAAGACCAAGAGTATTTATTTTATATTCATTAAAAAAAATGTGGCAAGAGGTGAATGAAGAGATGGCTCGGTGATTAAGAGGATTTAATACTGTTGTAGATAATCCACACTTGTTTCTCCAAATCCATGTTGGTCATCTCATAATCTCCTTCATCTCCAGCTCTGAGGAATCTATCTATCTATCTATCTATCTATCTATCTATCTATCTATCTATGCATAAAATATAATATAAAATACTAAAAATCAAAGGATATAACATATATGAAGTATTTTTATTTTTTTACATTTATGAAATATTTGCTTACAGAATCAAGCTGATAATGTCTGTAAGCCTATGGTAGCTGTAAGTGGCTACTTATAAAACCTCTTTTGAATGTATGATAATAAACTTATGATAAATACTTTGCAAATTTTGTATGTCTATGCATTTTTTATTCTTTCTTACTAAATTTTATAATAAACTCCTTTTATTTCTTAAATGCATTCATGTAATATAGTGACCATATAATATTCTACTAGATGATAGGTATTTCAATTGCATATATGAAAAGTAATATTCAAAACGGCTGTTCTAGTTAGTTTTCTTTTTATACTGCTCTTAAGGCTTATTTGAACTTTATGTAGGCTAAGGAAAAAATTGATTTCCAAGATGAATTAAAGTTAACCTTCTATTATTTTACCCTTATGCCAAAACAAAACTGTTAACAAGACCATTGCTTTAGAAAATGCTGCTCAGATTTGGCATTTAGATAGTGAATAGTTAGCATTTATATAGGACAATATAAGCCTACTTATCTTTATTGATTATACATCTTAAGTGAGCTTGTGATATGCTGATTATTTTTCAGATAAACTGTAGTGTCTCTGTTTATTTGTTATGGGATCTGGTTTGAGAAGAAGGGCTCTCCTTTTCACCTCCATCATTTCATCTCTCCTCCCTTCAAGATATTGAATTCTAAACTATTTACCCAAAAATTCTTTCAGGTTTTAAAGTAAATGAGTCATGCAGGGATAAATGCAGCCTGCTGCAAGATTCCCAGTTCCTCCTAATAGAGAATACACAAAAGACATAGATGTGCTTTCATACAGTAAATATTCACTTTTATTTTTTAAAAAAGGCAAATTTCTATGTATGGCCGATTGAATATAATACCTTTTCCCTGAACTTATGAATAAATTCTGAATTAATACTCATATAATAATTTAGAGACCAATATTAAAATGTTTGTGGTTCTAAGAATTAATTTAATCTATTACAATTAGAATATGAGTTCTGTGATAGCCTGAATATTTGTGTATTTTTTTCTTTAGTTTCTGTTGTATTAGAGTTTGGATAAGTATTTTGTGAGCTAATAGATTTTCTTATGTTCTGGATTAGAGCTCACAGCCTCAGAATTCTAAGACTACTCTGTAGATTTACAAAAAATTCTTTTTCCCGTTTTAGTGATTAAACCTAGGATCTTGTGTACACTAGACAAATATTTTACTTTTGAGCTATATCCTAATACTAAACTTTTGTGGCTTTTTGTTGTTGTTTTGGTTTGGTTTTGATATTTTCAAATGACTTCTCACTGTGTTATCCAGTCTAACTTCAGTCTCTTGAGTATCTGAGATTTAAGGCACCTGCCACTAGGCTGAGCTCTTGAAAAATAGCTTCACAATTTAGTCATCTTTGTTAGATTTATAATTCTGGAGTACTTGTATACAGGGACAGTAAGCACCATGAACAAACTTTGGAACCAGTGGCAGAGCCAAGCAACTGTTGAAAATGAAAAGTCAGCCAAGCAGGTGTTGTCTGAATATAACATCAAATCACTTCTTGGTTGTTTGTGAATCTTTTTCCCCTAAGGTGTTGATTCAAGAATAAATAGTTAACAATTCTGACTTTGTATAGACTCGTGTTCTATCTATTATATACATTCTTAAGAAGTCTTCATAGCCTATTTAACAAGTTCATATTTCCTATATCTGTAAGATGATTATGACATCATATACAAAGTTTGTTCATTTTTAAATCCCCAGAATGTCAATTTGATTGCTTGGGTTAAATTCTTCATATTGTGTTAATAAGACTTTGGGCTCTAAAAGTTTCCTACTCAAATAATAATGTTATTTTTGCTTCTGTATTTGATTTCTAGCAATAAGGAGTTTTAGAAGATTCATTTTGTTAAAATTACCTCTAGAATTAGCACCAAGGTTATCAGATGAGCTAAAAAAAGACATCTTTATTCATCTTCATACTTCTTTGATATATCTAAAATAAATAAAATGGTTCTAAACATATAATTGAGAAGTTGAGAATATTTTCAAGGCAAAACATTTCTCTGAATGCTGGGATACATATAAAACTCAAAGTAGATCACATATTTCAGCCCAATCTATTTAGGCTGTGAATATAATGTTACTCTGTAAATGAGACATGCTTGAAATTTGGATATGATTATCTCCTGTGACGAGGCAATAAGATGCTAAAGTTGTCCCCCAACGCAGAATTCCCAGTGAATAATATTCCTTTCATCATTGTTTCATGTTGTTAAATAATTCCAAAACTCCTCACAGCAGCTGCTTTGTGCTCTGGAGCTAAATGCAGGAGAGGTCAACATTTTTTTTATTTGTCCGCCTGCAGGCACAGATGTTATTTGTGTTGTCTAGAAGCACAATATACACTCTAAAATATCACTTCTGTTTTCAGTGAGTCAAAGTGAAAGAATGATAGTGAAGGGAATCCATAAGAATTAGTACAAAGTGGAATAATATTTCAAGGGGAGGCATAAAAATACTTGCAGAACAGCATTGAGCTAATATATGCAGAGATTAAAGTTCCCTTTTCAGTCTATTAGTGATGGAGGAAATGCCCATTGTCTTCTGGTTGCCATATCTTTCAAAGTATTTTGGCGACTGGCTGTGAAAATCCAGATGGAAACAGCAGTGAACTGAATGAAACCTGGGAAGCAAGAAGCAGGAAGTTCTTGCCTCAGCCACATGCACATTGTACAAATAAGAGCTAGGCTGTGAATTTGAATGGGCTACTTATAACTTTATATGCTCTGCGAGGTGATTAGGGCTCAGTATTAAATTGTTCTGAGTTCGTTTTGCTATTCAGCATCCATGCAGCCTCAGACAATTTATTTCCTTTTTCCTAGAACCTCAGTTGCTTTCTTTGAAAAATAGGAATAATAATAACAGCTTTGCTCAGATAGCATACTGTGAGGTTTAAATGAAATAACGTATGCTTCAAGACCTGGTGCAGGAAGATCCTGAGTATATATCTGGATTTATTTTCTTCTTATCCTAATATGTGACATTGTGTGTTCTTATGTAGCTTGACCTCCAATTACATTTAGCCAATGACTATGGAATCTGTACTTAACTGACATATACTACAAGTGGCTAGATGTAAAACCTTGCACTTATTCATTTACTCTTGAATTTCTGGGTAAGCGAGGTAAATTAATTTCTAATTTTCCACAGTTAATAGTGACCTTTCTTTCTAAATACACATTTTAATGGTAAACATATTTCTGTCATGGATAGGATTGAACTGAAGTTGTTAGTCATTGTGGCATCAGTCTAAGACTTCAGCATACAACATGTAAGCTTGTCCTGATCCACTGAAATGAGTGAGAGTAAATGACCATTTGAAGAAATCTGCCATTTCTCTTGTTCAAGGCAGCTTGTGAAACCATATTCATTATCCTGTCCTATAAACTTTGTTACTTTGTTTTGTAGCCCCAGTGTTTTGGTAAAACATTTGAATTAGGTAAGCATAACATATTTTATCATAATCTTGTGTCTTCCAAACCAGTTTGTTGAAGTACAATTATAATGAAAGAAATTATATACATTTAAATGTGAAATTTGGCGAACTTGATATGTGTGCATAATCTTGAAAATATTATGAAGTCACCATAGTGAGCCTAGATATCCCCCCAAAGTTTATTCTTATCTGTGTTGTCTTTTTACCCTTCACTTTCTATCTGACCACAAGCAAGCAACCACTAATCTGCTTTCTGTCACCATGGATTAGTTTTCATCTTCCAGAATTTTACATTAGCAGAATCATGCAGCATTTAGATGTTTTGTCTGACTTTTATTTCTTTGACTTTCTTTGTTTTGCTCTGTTGTAGATATCATTCCAGTACACAGCTCAGGATGACTTTAAACTTGCCATCCTCCTATGTATTTGTTACCTTCCTTGATGTAGCAACAAAATACCTGACCACACTCTGTGTGATATAAACTACCTTCCTGAGAAGGTATATTCATTGGTACAATAGTGGCATAAATGTTATGAAACAAACCAGCCATTTTTTTTGGATCTAAATTCTACTCCATGAAGTGGAGTCCATACTTGATACTATTAATGGGGACAAGAATCAGTGGCTAGATATGTCATTGGCCCTGGAGAAACCTACTACTACAATTTTCCTAAGTGCTCATAGCACTAAAAGTACTCCTAATGACTCATTTCAGTACATCTCTCAATTTAGAAACTTCTTTTTTGTTGTTGTTGTTTACTTGTTTATTTTATTTTTTTATTTTTTTAAATTTATTTATTTATTAAGGATTTCTGCCTCCTCCCCGCCACTGCCTCCCATTTCCCTCCCCCTCCCCCGATCAAGTCCCCCTCCCTCATCAGCTCAAAGAGCAATCAGGGTTCCCTGACCTGTGGGAAGTTCAAGGACCGCCCACCTCCATCCAGGTTTAGTAAGGTGAGCATCCAGACTGCCTAGGCTCCCCCAAAGCCAGTACATGCAGTAGGATCAAAAATCCATTGCCATTGTTCTTGAGTTCTCAGTAGTCCTCATTGTCCGCTATGTTCAGCGACTACGGTTTTATCCCATGCTTTTTCAGACCCAGGCCAGCTGGCCTTGGTGAGTTCCCGATAGAACATCCCCATTGTCTCAGTGTGTGGGTGTACCCCTCGTGGTCCTGAGTTCCTTGCTGGTGCTCCCTCTCCTTCTGCTCCTGATTTGGACCTTGAGATTTCTATCTGTTGTTCCAATGTGGGTCTCTGTCTCTGTCTCCTTTCATCGCCTGATGAAGGTTAATATTCAGGAGGATGCCTATATGTTTGTCTTTGGATTCACCTTCTTATTTAGCTTCTCTAAGATCGCGAATTATAAGCTCAATGTCCGTTATTTATGGCTAGAAACCAAATATGAGTGAGTACATCCCATGTTCCTCTTTTTGGGTCTGGCTTACCTCACTCAGGATAGTGTTTTCTATTTCCATCCATTTGTATGCAAAATACAATAGATGGCATTTAATACAGAGAACCACAATGGTTCAACTTGTAGAGAATAAGATATTACAGTGTGTCCAGTACTCAATGGTACATATCATGTTCCTCCATCAAAAGCTCAGGAAACTTCACAGAGGAGTAGAACAGAAAGGTTGTTATGAGCCAGAGGTAGTAGGTAATGCCAAAGAAACAGAGTTTTCCAGATACAGGAGAGCAGATGCACACATGAACTCAAAGAAATTGTGGCAGCATGCAGAAAGTTTACACAAACACCATAGCCAGACAAAATTCAAGCATGGAGTAGGAGAGGAGGTGGACACGGATTCTCATCCATAGCTGAAGAGCTATTGGCATTTGATTCTGACTAGGAGACAGAAGGTCAGTTTCTTTCAATGGTGTGACACTCTGTATATTGACAATACTCCATGGCAGGCCCAAGGAGTAGTTGGCCAATACAAAAACAACACTCTTTACATTTATAAAACACACAAACACACACATGCAGCTGGGGTGACAGCATGACCTTGGGATCTTGCGTAGATAGTGATATAGGAGAGGATCTGGGAGAAATTGGAAAAGGGGAATGAATGTGGTCCAAACACATCCTATGAAATTCTCAGAGATGTATAAAAGCATTACATAAAGAAAAAATTGCCTGACCAAAGAATACTAAGGAAGTGTTTAATTTGTCTAAAATTCAAGGATACATACCACCATGTTAGGAAAGTCTTCAGCTTAAGTATCAGGACATAGCTGGCACATTGTATTCTGATGTAGAATGCTCTTCTGTATGTGTTACTTTTATTGGTTGATGAATAAAGCTGTTTGGCCAATGGCTTAGCAGAGGAAAGCTAGGCAGGAAATACAAACAAAGATAGAGAGAGTAGGCAGAGTCAGGGAGCTGTCATGTAGCCGCCAAAGAAGAAAGTTGCCAGAACCTTACCAGTAAGCCACATCCTTGTGGCAATATATAGATTAATATAAATGGGTTAATTTAAGATGTAAGAACTAGCTATGGATACATCTGAGTCCTTGGTCAAACAGTGTTGTAATTAATAAAGTGATTGTTTGGGTCTAGGCAGCCAGGAAATAAAAGCATAGTTTCAGATTACAGTATTCATAGTCAAGAAGTAGAGGGAGATGAATGCTCCCACTCAGTGAGCTTCTTCTACTTTTATACAGAACAAAACACAAGCCAGGAGATTGGTGCAGCCCTCTATCAGGATAGGTCTTCCCATTTCAATGAACTTCATGTAGGTAGAACCTCACAGGAATGCTCAGATCCTATCCTAATCTAAAGACTTCCTTACATTTGCCTGAAACTGCTTCTTGGGCCATTTTAAATTCTGTCAAGCTGACAAACAATGGTAGCTATCACAGATACAGTCTCATTTTGTAGCTTAGGTTGACATCAAACTTATAATCTTACTGCTTCCCCACATACAGTATGAGAATTGTAGTCATGCACCATGTCAGGCTTTGTTTGGCTTCTTTAACTCAGGATAATTACTTTAACATTTATCCACTATAAATATTTAATATTGTTTGCTGTTGTTATGTGTAAATACGTTTTCTTCCCCTTTTAATGTCTCAGTACTATCTAAGTATGTGGATGTACGTAATTTGAATTTCTTCTGTTGAGGCCTTATTAGTTATTTCCAACTTTCACCTCTCCCAACTAAGCCTGCAATAAGCATTTAAATATGCATTCCTATATTAGTAAGCAATTTCATTTCTCTCTGGTAAGAACTGATGGATAGAACATTCTATCATATAGCAGGTAAACATTTATGTTTATAAAATATGAAGTTCTAACTAGTCCTAAAACCAAATTTGCTCTCAAACTACCTTAAAAAAAGGATAGTAACAAGACTGAAATGGAAACAGCTGTTGCTATCCAACCTGGGGTCAACTCTGTGCACCAGGAAGCTGTCTATGATTGTTTATTTGTCCTCTATAAGCCAGCTGGAACAGCCACATTCATTAGTAAAAACGCAGACAATTAAATTTATTTAATAGGGCATCGTAGGAAATAGGGACAAAGAGATGTAATGGAATGTTTACATTGTAACAGTCTAAATCAAGGTGCATTCCCATGCACCATTGGCCCACCATTTGTCTCTGCAGCAGTGTGAAGCTCTTTCTGGCTGTATTACGATCTCAAAGCATGAGGTTTTCTGAGAAATTCCAATTTCTTGTGTCCATTGGTTTAGTACTCTGGTCAATAAAGTGTCTCTTTAAAATACAGTCACTTATTCTAGGCCAGTTGTTTCATAGCCAAGTTATTTAAACAAGTATTGGAACAAACTAAAGCATATACTCTCTGTCAGTTTTTGCTGGCTGAATGTTGAAGTACTAGACATAACTGAATATTTTACTTTGAAGGAGGTTCAAATGTAAAACTTCCTAATGGGTCTCCAAATAGTTATTTACTCAACTTTTGCCCACTTACATGGTTACATCATCAAAAGCACTCAAGAGCATACTTTCTTAACTCACTGTTGTGATCACTGCATTGTGTAACTTACAAAACTGACTAATGAGAAAGAAAAACAAAGTTTCTCTTAAGAAAAGCTTAAATGTATTTTACTAAGAGCTTTTTTTTATTGCGAAAAGAAGAAAAAAAACATAAACAAAAAAACAAGTTTCCACCTTCTCCCAGCCTCCCATTTACCTTCCCCTCCTCCCACCCTTCTCCCCCTCCTCCCACCCTTCTCCCCCTCCCCCCACCCTTCTCCCCCTCCCCCCACTCCTCTCCCCCCCCCTCCCTCTCCAGTCCACAGAACAGTCCGGGTTCCCTGCCCTGTGGTAAGTCCTAGGTCCTCCCCCCTCCGTCCATATCTAGGAAGGTGAACATCCAAACTGGCTAGGCTCCCACAAAGCCAGCGGATGGGGGTAAAGGGAGATGGGGAGAGAAAAGGTAGAAGGGAAGGAGGGGGGACTTGGGAAACAGGAGAATTGGGATAAAGGAAAGGTGGATAGGCGAGCACGGAACCACAATTCTTAGTTAAGGGAGCCACTTTAGGGTGGGCAAGAGACTTGACCCTAGAGGGGCTCCCTAGTGCCCAAGATGAGGTTCCCAGTTAGTTCCTTGGGCAGCTGAGGATTGGGAACCTGAAATGACCCTATCCTAGAGCAATACTGACGAATATCTTGCATATCATCATAGAATCTTCATCTGGTGATGGATAGAGATAGAGACAGAGACCCACACAGGAGCACTGAACTGAGCTCCCAAGGTCCCAAGGAAGAGCAGAAGGAGGGAGACCATGAGCAAAGAATTCGGGACCACGAGGCGTGCATCCACCCACTGAGACAGTGGAGCTGATCTACGGGGAGCTCACCAAGGCCAGCTGGACTGTGACCGAAAAAGCATGGGATAAAACCGGACTCTCTGAACATGGCGAACAATGAGGGCTGATGAGTCACCAAGGACAATGGCAGGGGGTTTTGATCCTACTTAATGTGCTGGCTTTACTAAGAGCTTTTAACTGGTTCCAGTACATCCCTCCAGTCCAATATTCTAGAGTATAACTCTGAAGAATTTTCCTAAGAAGTGATTTTGTAACTCATTATAATGAATGGTATTCCTCTGGGAGACTATTTCCATCTGAGTATCAAGAAGGCTTACTCTACATTAGACTAATATTGTTGTAAATTGTTTATTTCCCCAAATCCATAGATAATAGCCTGCTGTCCTTTCTTTCTTGCCAGATTTTCAGAAATAATCAGTTATTGGAAATTCATAGATGATTTAGTGAAACAACAACTTCGAAATTGAATTACTAAGCATTTTTGTTTAGCAAAACCATTTTGTGTCACCATTATATCCACGATTTTAACCCTTTTAATAGTACTTTCATATTTCTTTTTGATTTAAAAATTTTGACATGTAATAATTCTTTGGCTAGAATTTGTCTAAGATGAAGTGAAGTTATCTCAATCTATTTAGTGTTGCACAGATCACAGCAGTTGATAATTAACCTTTTTCTGTTGGTTTTATATATTTATGTATATATAAGGAGGTGTTGACATCCTTGCCTTGTCATTTATATTCATAGAGAAATAATTGTTACAGGTAAGCAAATTAAAATGTCCATAAGCCTATATTTTTATGAGTAGTATTAATACCTCCATCCCTGGCCATAAAGTCCAGTTCTGGTTCCAAAATTCCACTCTGACTACGAGAAAATGACATAGTACATAAAGAGAAATTTTAAGTTATTTATTTACAGTTAGACTAAAACTACGTAGATAAATTCTTAATCAGTATTTACTTTTCTTATAATAGTATTGCAATTTATAGAAAAGATGAAATTAAGTCAGGAAATATGTGTGTGCAGATTTCTCTATGGACCCTAGTTATGGGAGGTAGGAGATAGTCTTTCTTCTAAATTATATGTCTTAATTTTTGACACCTGGACTCTTGCAGGTCACCCCTATTCATACTCAACCTTGCATTTATTGAAATAATCCTAATTCCTAGGGCCTTTGTTACAGTATGCTTGCCTATAGTCTACTTCTTTTGGATGATCCAGGAGCATACAGCTTTTAATATTGAGAGACATCAGAAATGTTGACAATATTATACTGTATAGGAGGTAACCGTCTAACTCAAGAGACAATATATGATATAAATAATGAGAAAAATATGCGGTCATGTATAAAAGTATAAAATAAGGTTCTAAGTATTATTGTGAAAGTTAAAATTACTGGATGGAAGACATTTAGATAAAAGTTTCTGAGGATGCTGGGACAGATTGCATAGGTGCATCAGAGTAGTTAAAGATCAAAGAGAAGAATCTTAGGTGCTTGGCAGGACATGCTCAGTGACACAGAGGCAAACATAAATAGAATGCCTTTGAAAGGTGTAAATAAGAACAATAAAGTGGAATGTAGTTTATTCAGTAGCTCCTCGTGAGCAATCACTCAGGTATCTTGACATTTTTCTCATTTATCACAAAACAAATGCTATCAGAATTCATATTGTTTGCCTTTTGAGTATATATGTGAAGCTCTCCTAAGTATCTTTAATGGTGTCACTCCTTATATGGAATTATACAGTAGATTAATGTAGCTTAAAATTTCACACACACACAAGCACAGCACACGGAGCGAACAGCTTCGCATGCTTAGTGAGCATAATGGAAATACACAACCAAACCTGGAAGACCATGCTGGGCAATAAGGAATCAGGCCCCAAAGTGTTATGTACAGCCAGAAAATTGGACCAACACAAGTAAGAAATGAGAAATTTTTAGGGCCATTGAACACCACGTACTTGCAGTGTTCAGTAGCCCTGAAAATTTCTCATTTAAGCCAGGAAGTCCTTGTCTTGTTCAAAATGTTGAAATAAAGCCAGCATGTGCAAGTTCTCATTGATCAACTTTCTGCTGTTGTCCAGGACATCCCACTATGTTTTATGGTCCCTGATGTGCTTTCCAGGCTCTTGTCACAAAGACTGATTGTCACTCTCTCAGTTACTGTTGCATTAGTTTCTAAGCAAGTCCTCTTATCTTATGTGAATCCAGTCAGAAGGAAGAGCTTTCTAAGAAGTGAATTAGTTGAGGAAATAGTTAGCACTTGCTTACTCCCACAGTAAATTTCTTTCCTCTCTTTAGATTGAGGACTGCTTTGGTCTGCCTCTAAGTGTGATCAGAATTTGTGTAGATTTCCTCCAGGTTCCTATCTCATCGCTCTTTTTTGACTTTGTACAGTTATTTGTTGGGCTTCTCTGATGAGGGCTATTATTTTACAGATTAGTATTTCATTCTACTTCTGGGAGCACTCTTTTTGGCATCAGACTAGTTTTTTTTTTTTAACTATGTTCTGAGATGTTGCCAGGTAAGCAGTTTCTTACAGATGATCAATGTTTATACTTCCGGGTTTAAACCCTGCAGGGATTTGTTGGTGTCCTTTTCGATATACCAAACAGATGGGAAAATCTTGAAAGTGAAATAAGACATCATCAGCACTTGGAAATGCAAAGAGAAAATAGAGCTCCGGGGACCATGGTTATTTTATTTATGTCCTAGACAGCCATAAGCCTCAGTCCTACACATTCAGATCACTCCTTCTCCCAGTCCAATACCCCAGACAGGACTGATGAGCCCCTACTCTGAAACTAAAGGTTGGGTTTGGATGACATGCCTTTATTACTTTGCTATCATTAGGACCTTTAAAAAGACTCTCTGTGGAACTTTGCAAAGGACATAATATAGTCTTGCAAACTTCTTTCTGGTCACTGCCTCGTGCAGCAGCAAACGATTGATAAAGGCTTTTCATAAAAAGAAAAGGAAATTAAAAAATTGGACTAATCCTTTAAGAAAAACCCTTGAAGGCTGCTTGTTTATGTTTTCTTGAGTTGATATTGACTGAGGTTTCAGGGAAGCTGTGTTGGAGGACCCTCAGATGAACTGATTTGTTTGAAAATGTAATATTTTCCTTTGAAAGCCTCCAAACTGATCAGCAGAAAATGATTTCCAGTAGTGAAAATTATTTGTCTCATGTCAAGGACTGCTAATTATTTTCTCTGTATTTCTTACTAGAGACTTCAATAAACCATTGCATGTTCCCTAGAACCAGTAATGGATTATTAAGTGGTCAATAATATTTTTCAATTGTGTGAATTCATTATAACAGAGTTCTATTTGTAGGCTGATTGTAAAGTGGTAATTTTATTGTTTACTGAGTAAGCATTTACACAGTTTTTTTACATTTAATATTTTAAATATTCTGTATATTAATCAAAGAGTAATTCCAAGCAATTACCCAGGCTGCACCAGTACTTTAATACACTGAGTTTTCTAATAATAACACAAGAACTTATTTAGATTCTATGTGACTTATTCATCACAAAACTTTTTCTATTTAATTGTTGACCACTTACATTTTCCTGAGAGTCTCATATTATAGTTACAGTAGCTCAGAACAACTTGCCCTTTAGAGTTTTATTTTGAGAGGTTGCTATACATTTTATAATAGAAGAATCTGAATTCCCTCAAGTGATTTATTTTAAAAACCACATAGGTACTTAATAACTTTCATTTCTATATAATTCATAAGACTTGTCCTGATGCAAAATTTAAAACAATAATTTCATTACCATCCATTATTTTGGAAATAGTCTATACTCTTTATATATTAAATGTCCCAAATTTCAATCAGCTAAAATAACTATGCTCTTTGACCTCACAATATTCGTCTGGATCATGATGCCTTGAAGATTTTTGGAATGTTAATGGGTAGAATTTTAAGGATAATGAATTTTTGAAACTTTCAAAAGCTTAGAAATAGCATTTCAATAAAAATGGTGATGTAGACAATATTACTTTCCTGTTCTAGTTTTGATAAATTACTTTTCCCCACTTGCCACCTAAAAGTCAACCTCTGTATTCAGATGGAAAACTCAGTACCTCATTTTATGCAGCACCTCAATATTTAAGTAATTAATTTCTTTTCATCAATACAAGTATCCAAGGGTGACAAAATGTGTCATGATCCCCTACTATTGGAGGCTCATGTAGCTGTGCAAGATTCAGTAGTGATGAATTTCATCCTACTTTCAATCTAAACATGATTTTAATTTGTTGATGTCCCTAGGAAAATACTGAGCCCTAGAAGATCACTAAAATAATATACACCCTTTAACTTTAACTGTCTCTTGGTTTAGATATAAGTAATAGAATATTTCAGTTCATGTTCCTTGCACTTTCTTCAGCTGAGGTGAAAGGATCAGGATCTGCTTCCAGATCTGAGACTCTTGGTTCCATCTGTGAAGATGGATTGACTTAAATCCCCTTCTATGTCTTCATGACTTTTGATGTAACATCCCATCAGAAAAAAATATAGTAAACAAATATAGTAAATCTCCTTTGCCAAAAGTACCCTATGGTATATGTGAAATTGTTATCACAATAAATACAATAGGTAGATATCCTGGTAGTTTTAATTTTCAGCTTAAAACAACCAAAAGTCATCTGAGAAGAGTGAATCTCAATTAAAGGATTGTCCAGATCAGATTGGCCTATGGCCCTGCCTATGGGGAAATGCCTTGATCATTGATTAATGTGAGAGGGCCCAGCTCACTGTGGGAGACACCATCTCTAGTCTGTATAAGGAAGCTATTAGGCACAATCATTAGAATCGGTGAGACAGAAAGTTGCATCCCCCCCACACACACACTGAGTTCCTGTATTCAGATTCCTGCTTTAAATTCCTGCCTTGCCTCCCTGAAATGATGGGTTGTGATTGGAACTGTAATTTGAAATAATCTGTTTCATTCTGAAGTAGTTTTGGGTCACATTAGCAGAACCATTCACCATACATTCGTTTATATTTTTAAGATATTTAATAAGTAGAAACACAGAATGTCGATGTATTATCTATTGTCTTTTATTCCAGGTGCTTATCTGGATTGTTAATCTTGTTGATGTCCATCAAAAGTCCCATCCTTTATTAGGGGTGACTAACATTTCAATTACATTATTGTTGGTTTATTCGCTTACTTCTTTAAATAGAATTGCATCATTATTAGTTTGTACCTATTACAATAAACAAATAAATATACCAATAAACAAATGTATGCAAAATGTTTCTCGAAGCTTGCATTTCTCTGTGATTAATGTCCGGGAGCACAACTGCTCTCCTGGTAAATACAAATCGAATTTATAGGAAGCTGCTAAACTGCCTTCCAAAGTGGTATACCAGTTTGCTTTTGCCATCCGTGGTGAGACTTGTATTACTCTCCACCCTTATTAGCACTTGGTATGTGTGGTTGTTTCAGTAAGAATTGGCCTCCATTGGCTCATATATTTGAATGTTTAGTCACCAGAACGTGGAACTGTTTGAAGGAATTAGAAAGATTATGAGGTTTGACATTGTTGGAATAGGTGTGACCTTGTTGGAGGGAATGTGTCCAGTCTCACTCTCTGTCTCTGTCTTTCTGTCCCCTATCCCCCGGTCTCCTCACTCCCTCTCTCAGCTTCTCTGCTTGTGGATCAGGATATAGCTCTCAGCTATTTCAACACCATGTTTACCCTCCACCACTCTCCCTGCCATAGTGATAATGGACTAAACTTGTAAAACTAAAAGCAAGGCCCCCAGTTAAAAGCTTTCTTTCATTAGAGTGCCTTGGTCATGGTGTCTCTTCACACCAATAGAACAGTGACTAAAACAGTAAGATATTTCTGCTTTTTGCTTGTGTTTTATCCTAGGCCATATATGCTTGCATTAGATTGTGGTTTTAGTTTGTATTTTTCTGATAGCTGTGTTAAACATGTTTTTATTCATTTATTAGTCATTCTTGTATCATTTATTTTGAAATGTCTCCTTCAAACCTATTACCCATTTTAAAAATTACAGTTTCACTCTTCTAACCTCTCCTATGTAACTCTTGAAATATGGATAAAAACACATTTTTCTTAGAATAAAAATTAGAAATACATGCATGAAACTGCAGATACACTTATTGAACATATCTATCCTATTTTCTTCTTGGAATGTAGTTTCTCATGTTACCAGTCTAGCCATTTAAACCTTAGTTGTTTTAGGAGTATACATTTATTTCTCTTGTGAACAGCTTTTTGGTAGGAACGGGTCTACAATAAACCCAGTTGAACTTTTTCTCCTCTAGGGAGTATGCTGCATTTTAGGTAACAAGGTTGTGTGAGCAAGGCTAAAAACAACCACTAAGGGTCCATTGATGTGCTTGTTAAATAATGCGTCCTATGGGGATTTTTAAGCAGAATTCAGACTTTTGTGTATTTAAGAAAATATTTTGCAGTGATAACTCTGACTTCAAAAAAAGAAGTAAAGCCGCTAGATGAACATTACTTATGGTGACAAGTTAAATGTTTCTTTCTCTGCAATTTCACACTCAATCTAGCTTTGTCTCCTTTACTGCTTCATAAAAAGAACAACTAATTGCTTGCAAAGATCTTTCCAACTACAGTTTGTTGAAGAAAGAATACATTTGTCTAACTTACTTAATTAGACTATTTGTGACTTAGTCTTTGTTTTCAAAATGTTTTCTAATTCCAATAGAAAAAAAAGATTGGTTATCTTGTACAATTTTGATAACATTAAACGAAATTTAGTTTGAAGGGAACAAGTCAATGTTCAAATTTCATTTTGAGTCAGACAGTAAATCTCGTTAACAAAAATGGAGCCTGCCTACATCTGTCAGTGCTTCCTTGGGGAAAAAAATTCTTATCCCAGGGTTTCATCAATCTAGAATGGCAAGTGGTCGTCTATTAGCATTTACTCATCTTTTTCAACAAATACCATGACTCAGATGCTCATATTAAAAATCAGTGGAAAGTCACTTCTCAAGTGCCATCACCTGAGGGAAACTAAATATAAGTCAATGTTTTGGGAAGTGAGTTTCCTAATTAGTTCTCTGAATCTATGAAAAAAAAAATAAATGGAGGCATTTCACATTCATTCAGAGCAAATATTTTCTTTCTTTGTTCCCAGAATTCAAGCTGGCCTGACAAAATCTATTGTAACTTCACTACTCTCCTTTTCCCATTAACTTCAGAGAAATCTCTAGGATAGAAGTTTTCAAACTGTATTTCCTATGATGACTATAGGCCTCACATTAAAGTCCTCCTAAATTCAAACTATGTTGCCCAACTGCATACTTGCTGTATCAGACATTAAACCAGAGAGTAGGGTAGAAGTGTGTGTAAGGTACAACAATCTATGTTTTAATAAGACTTGGAAGCGATTCTCAGGTAAGCAAGTTTGAGAACAGCTAATCCTAGGGGAAGGAAAGGATGTGTGTTTAAAAGGCTATGCTGCATTCTTCTCTTACAGTTATACAGTTGTGAGCTGACATGATTGTTAGCAAGTTATTGTAGCAACACCAATATTGTAGTATTCAATAAAGAATCGTGATAAAATTAGCATGACTATTCCAAAATTCCTAAGATTTACATTCAGCAAAATGGACTTTGCTTTTTAACCTTATAGCAGAAAAAGCATGATTTAGTAAGGTTTTGTGTTTGATAAGTGAAACCATAACTATCTTTAAAACATTTCTTTGAACTTGACATAAATTCTAGTAGAAAAGTATATGTATTTGTAAAGAAGCTAATCTGTGAAATTTCAAAGTAGCATTCTGAGCAGTGACTTCCAACTGCAAAAGGGTTAATTGTTATTAAATTTTATAATACATTATAGTAGATTTTTTTTTACTTTAAAATTTTTTTTAATTGCGAAAAGAAGAAAAAAAACATAAACAAAAAACAAGTTTCCACCTCTTCCCAGCCTCCCATTTCCCTTCCCCTCCTCCCACCCTTCTCCCCCTCCTCCCACCCTTCTCCCCCTCCTCCCACCCCTCTCCCCCTCCCCCCACTCCTCTCCCCCTCCCTCTCCAGTCCACAGAGCAGTCCGGGCTCCCTGCCCTGTGTTAAGTCCTAGGTCCTCTCCGTCCATATCTAGGAAGGTGAACATCCAAACTGGCTAGGCTCCCACAAAGCCAGCACATCAAGTAGGATCAAAACCCCCTGCCATTGTCCTTGGTGTCTCATCAGCCCTAATTGTTCGCCATGTTCAGAGAGTCCGGTTTTATCCCATGCTTCCTCGGTCACAGTCCAGCTGGCCTTGGTGAGCTCCCCGTAGATCAGCTCCTCTGTCTCAGTGGGTGGATGCACGCCTCGTGGTCCCGAATTCTTTGCTCATGTTCTCCCTCCTTCTGCTCCTCCTTGGGACCTTGGGAGCTCAGTCCAGTGCTCCTGTGTGGGTCACTGTCTTGATCTCTATCCATCACCAGATGAAGATTCTATGATGATATGCAAGATATTCGTCAGTATTGCTCTAGGATAGGGTCATTTCAGGTTCCCAATCCTCAGCTGCCCAAGGAACTAACTGGGAACCTCATCTTGGGCACTAGGGAGCCCCTCTAGGGTCAAGTCGCTTGCCCACCCTAAAGTGGCTCCCTTAACTAAGAATTGTGGTTCCGTGCTCCCCTATCCACCTTTTCTTTATCCCAATTCTCCCGTTTCCCAGGTCCCCCCTCCTTCCCTTCTACCTTTTCTCTCCCCATCTCCCCTTACCCCCATCCCACCCCACCCCCAAGATCCCATTTTCTCCCTGGAAATTTGGTCTACTTCCCTTAGCGAAGAGGACAACTATATGTTTTCCTTCGGTTCACCTTCTTCCTTAGCTTCTTTAGGTTCACCTATTGTAGACTCCTTGGTCCTTATTTATGGCTAGAAACCAATTATGAGTGAGTACATCCCATATTCATCTTTTTGGGTCTGGGACACCTCACTCAGGATAGTGTTTTCTATTTCCATCCATTTGCATGCAAAATTCGAGAAGTCATTGTTTTTACCGCAGCGTAGTACTCTAGCGTGTATATATTCCATACTTTCTTCATCCATTCTTCCATTGAAGGGCATCTAGGTTGTTTCCAGGTTCTGGCTATTACAAATAATACTGCTATGAACATAGTTGAACAAATGCTTTTGTCATTTGATAGAGCATCTCTTGGGTATATTCCCAAGAGTGGTATTGCTGGGTCCAGGGGTAAGTTGATCCCAAATTTCCTGAGAAACCGAAACACTGACTTCCACAGTGGTTGCACAAGATTGCATTCCCACCAGCAATGGATGAGGGTACCCGTTCTTCCACAGCCTCTCCAGCAAAGGTTATCCTTGGTGTTTTTGAGTTTAGCCATTCTGACAGGTGTAAGATGATATCTCAAAGTTGTTTTGATTTGCATTTCCCTGATTGCTAAGGAAGTTGAGCACGACGTTAAGTGTCTTTTGGCCATTTGAACTTCTTCTGTTGAGAATTCTCTGTTCAGTTCAGTCCCCTATTTTTTAATTGGGTTAATTAGCATTTTAAAGTCTAGTTTCTTGAGTTCTCTATATATTTTGGAGATCAGACCTTTGTCTGTTGCGGGGTTGGTGAAGATCTTCTCCCAGTCAGTAGGTTGCCTTTGTGTCTTAGTGACAGTGTCCTTTGCTTTACAGAAGCTTCTCAGTTTAAGTAGGTCCCATTTATTCAATGTTGCCCTTAATGTCTGTCCTTCTGGGGTTATACATAGGAAGCGATCTCCTGTGCCCATCTGTTGTAGGGTATTTCCCACTTTCTCTTCTATCAGGTTCAGTGTGTTCGGACTGATATTTAGGTCTTTAATCCATTTGGACTTGAGTTTTGTGCATGGTGAGAGATATGGGTCTATTTTCATTCTTCTACAGGTTGACATCCAGTTGTGCCAGCACCATTTGTTGAAGATGCTTTCTTTCTTCCATTGCATACTTTTAGCTCCTTTATCGAAAATGAGGTGTTCATAGGTTTGTGGGATAAAATCCGGGTCTTCTATACGATTCCATTGGTCGACTTCTCTGTTTTTATGCCAGTACCACACTGTTTTCATTACTGTAGCTCTGTAATAGAGTTTGAAGTCAGGGATGGTAATGCCTCCAGAAGATCCTTTATTGTATAGGATTGTTTTGGCTATCCTGGGTTTTTTGTTTTTCCATATAAAGTTGATTATTGTCTTCTCCAGATCTGTGAAGAATTTTGATGGGATCTTGATGGGGATTGCATTGAATCTATAAATTGCCTTTGGTAGAAATGCCATTTTTACTATGTTGATCCTCCCAATCCAAGAGCAAGGGAGGTCCATCCATTTTTTGGTATCCTCTTCAATTTCTTTCTTCAATGCCTTAAAGTTCTTGTCAAATAGATCTTTCACTTCCTTGGTTAGATTTACCCCCAGATATTTTATGCTGTTTGTGGCTATCGTGAATGGTGAAGCTTCTCTGATTTCCCTCTCTGCTTCCCTATCCTTTGTGTATAAGAGGGCAACTGATTTTTTGGAGTTGATCTTGTATCCTGCCACATTACTAAAACTGTTTATCAGCTGTTTAAGTTCTTTGGTGGAGTTTTTGGGGTCGCTTATGTACACTATCATATCATCTGCAAATAACAAAAGTTTAACTTCTTCCTTTCCAATTCGAATCCCCTTGATCCCATTATGTTGTCTTATTGCTATTGCTAGAACTTCAAGCACTATATTGAAGAGGTATGGTGAGAGTGGACAGCCTTGCCGTGTTCCTGAGTTAAGCGGGATGGCTTTGAGTTTCTCTCCGTTTAATTTGATGTTAGCTGTCGGCTTGCTGTATATAGCTTTTATTATATTTAGGTATGACCCTTGTATCCCTAATCTCTCCAAAACTTTTAACATAAATGGATGTTGAATTTTGTCAAATGCTTTTTCAGCATCTAATGAAATGATCATATGGTTTTTTTCCTTCAGTTTATTTATATGCTGGATTACATTGATAGATTTTCGTATGTTGAACCAGCCCTGCATCTGAGGAATGAAGCCTACTTGATCATAATGGATAATTTTTCGGATGTGTTCTTGGATTCGATTTGCCAGTATTTTGTTGAGGATTTTTGCGTTGATATTCATGAGTGAGATTGGCCTGTAGTTCTCTTTCCTGGGTGAGTCTTTGAGTGGTTTTGGTGTCAGAGTAATTGTGGCTTCATAAAAGGAATTTGGTAATGACCCTTCTGATTCTATATTGTGGAATACATTAAGGAGTATAGGTATTAGGTCTTCTTGGAAGTTCTGGTAGAATTCTGCATTGAAACCATCTGGTCCTGGGCTTTTTTTGGTAGGGAGGTTTTTGATAACAGCTTCTAATTCTTCGCGACTTACAGGTCTGTTTAGATTGTTCACCTGGTCCTGGTTTAGTTTTGGTAAATGGTATTTATCTAAAAAAGCGTCCATTTCTTTTACATTTTCCAGTTTTGTGGCATATAGGCTTTTGTAGTAAGATCTAATGACTCTCTGAATTTCCTCTGTGTCTCTGGTTATGTCCCCCTTTTCATTTCTGATCTTATTAATTTGCGTGTTCTCTCTCTTTCGTTTGATTAGTTTGGATAGGGGTTTATCTATCTTGTTGATTTTCTCCAGGAACCAGCTTTTTGTTTCATTGATTCTTTGGATTGTTTTCTGTGTTTCTATTTTGTTGATTTCAGCCCTCAGTTTGATTATTTCCAGTCTTCTTCTCCTCCTAGGTGAGTCTGCTTCTTTTTTTTCTAGATCTTTCAAGTGGGCTGTTAAGTCTCCAATATGTGCTTTCTCTGTTTTCTTTAGGTGGGCACTTAGTGCTATGAACTTTCCTCTCAGGACTGCTTTCATAGTGTCCCATAAGTTCGAGTATGTTGTTTCTTTATTTTCATTGAATTCAAGGAAGACTTTAATTTCTTTCTTTATTTCTTCCTTAATCCAGGTATGGTTCGGTAGATGACTGTTCAGTTTCCATGAGTTTGTAGGCTTTCTGGGGGTAGCATTGTTGTTGAATTCTAACTTTAATCCATGGTGATCTGATAAGACACAGGTGGTTACTAATATTTTTTTGTAACTGTGTAAGTTCGCTTTGTTACCAAGTATGTGGTCAATTTTCGAGAAGGTTCCATGAGCTGCAGAGAAGAAGGTATATTCTTTCCTCTTTGGGTGGAATAATCTATAGATGTCTGTTAAGTCCATTTGCTTCATTACCTCCATTAATTCTCTAATTTCTCTGTTAGGTTTCTGTCTGATTGACCTGTCCATTGGTGAGAGAGGAGTGTTGAAGTCTCCTACTATTAGTGTGTGCGGTTTGATGGCTGCCTTGAGTTTTAGTAATGTTTCTTTTACGTACGTGGGTGCTTTTATATTAGAGGCATAGATATTCAGGATTGAGACTTCTTCCTGATGAATTGTTCCTGTTATGAGTATAAAATGTCCCTCTCCTTCTCTTCTGATTGATTTAAGTTTGAAGTCAACTTTGTTAGAAATTAGTATGGCCACACCTGCTTGTTTCTTAGGTCCATTTGCTTGATAAGCCTTTTCCCAGCCCTTTACTCTGAGTAGGTGCCTGTCTTTGTGGTTGAGGTGTGTTTCTTGTAGACAGCAGAATGTTGGATCCTGTTTTCTTATGCAATCTCTTAGCCTGTGCCTTTTTATAGGTGAGTTGAGCCCATTGATATTAAGTGATATTAATGACCAGTGGTTGTTAACTCCGGTCACTTTTTAAGTAGTAGGGTTTGTATGTTTTCCTTCTTTGATTTGTGCTGGTGAAGAGTCTCTAGATGTCTGAGTTATTGTGGTCATTGTTGGACTCCTTGGTTAGTGATTTTCCTTCTATTATTTTCTGTAAGGCTGGATTTGTGGCTACGTATTGTTTAAATTTGTTTTTATCCTGGAAAATTTTGTTTTCTCCATTTATAGTGAATGAAAGTTTGGCTGGATATAGTAGTCTGGGCTTGCATCCGTGGTCTCTTCATTTTTGGAGAACATCTATCCAGGACCTTCTGGCTTTCATGGTTTCCATAGAGAAGTCAGGTGTAAGTCTGATAGGTTTACCTTTATAAGTAACTTGGCCTTTTTCCTTTGTGGCTCTTAATATTCTTTCTTTATTCTGTATATTTTGTGTTTTGATTATTATATGGCGAGGGGATGTTTTCTTTTGATCCAGCCTATTTGGTGTTCTGTATGCTTCTTGAACCTTCATAGGTACATCTGTCTTCAGGTTGGGAAAGTTTTCTTCTATAATTTTATTAAGTATATTTTCTGTACCATTGAGCTGCACTTCTTCTCCTTCTTCTACTCCAATTATTCTTAGGTTTGGTCTTTTTATTGTGTCCCATATTTCCTGAATGTTTTGTGATGAGAGTTTGTTGGACTTGCTGTTTTCTTTGATCAGAGTGTTTATTTTCTCTATGTTATCCTCAGAATCTGAGATTCTTTCTTCTATCTCTTGTATTCTGCTGGTTATACTTGATTCTGTAGTCTCTATTCGTTTACCTAGATTTTCCATGTCCAGTCGGCCCTCTGTTTGTGTTTTCTTTTTTGCCTCCATTTCAGTTTTCAAGTCATGAACTGTTTCCTTTATCTGCTTGATTGTTTTTCCTTGGTTTCCTAGGGTATCATTCACTGATTTACTCAATTCCTCGAACTTTCTATTATACTTCTCATCCATTTCCATAAGGGCGTTTTTTAGATGCTGTTTAAGGGTGTCAATCACTTTCATGAAGTCAGATTTTTCTACTTCTTCTTGATTAAGGTGTTCATGTCCTCCTGTTGTGGGGTCACTGGCTTCTGGTGGTTTCGTGTTGTTTGTCAGATTGTTGGGAGAATTCCTGCATTGGCGTCTGCCCATCTCTTCCTCCCAATACTCCCCTTTGGATCTTCTTTTATAGGATCAGGTCTTCTTGCCCACTGATGTACCTTCCCAGTGATGTCACTCCCCAGAGATGTTCCTCCACAATGATGTTTCACTCGGTGCCCAGAACGAAACTCCACGCTGCTTGGTTAGCTCGCGAACAAAGGGCCCTCCCTGCTAGCTGCGGGCAGGCTATGGGAACAAAGGAGCTACCGGCCACCCCTATGTCCTCCCGGTTCAGATTCGGTCCCAGCGCCCTAGCAGGCTGGGCAGGGAGGCGTTATGCCCCAAAGGAGGGAGGGAGACAGGGGGTGTGGGGATCTGGATGTAAGCTGAGTGGGATAGGAAGAGAGAGGGGGTTTAGGCAGTATAGCCCCTGTAGGATGTCCAGGAAGTGTGGGCGGATATTATAGTAGATTTATTTGTCTGTAATATCTGTTTCACAAAGCATAGTACTAGAAGCATAACAGTTATTAAACTGGCATTAAACATTGGTTTCTAAAACCCTTATTTAGGAAGCATTTACATCCCAGAAATAGTTACTATAGCAAAGAAATTTGCATTCTAAATTTTTTCTAGTACATGGTCTAAGAGTAAACATTTTCTGTATTCAAAGAATTGAATTTATGTTAGAGTTTGCATTTTATTGATATGCACTATGGATTAGATGCAGTCAGTTAAGCCTTTTTTGGGCCAATTGATGTACCATCTCCAATGTCAATCTGAGAAAATCCTATATAGTGTACTACATCCCTGGATTACCTTATCTAAGTATTGCATGGACATTTCAGATGATATGTTTTGGCATGTGGTCATTTTCATTAACTTATTAGGGATTGATAAAGCATCTCCCCCCTTTTGACACCTTGCCATAATTGAATATAAATTGATTATAAATCAGAATACCAGATATTCAAGCAATAGATTGATGGGGCTTCACCGGTCTCTCGCAGAAATGATGCTCATGTTGGATATTGTAGAAATAAATAAATAAAAACAGGAATAGAAGTTTTCTGCTTGGTGTAGGCTAATGGGAAAATCCCATCAGCATACTGGGTTTTATTTTCTCTCTTATTAAATGACATGGTAACTGATTCCAACCACATTAAATTGTAAAATTTGGAAGGAAAGGGGAAAGAATACAAACTGTGAAGTATTGCCATGTCTATTGTGTATGTTTTCTTTGTTGTTGTTGTTTGTTCATTTGTTTAAAGAGCAAAGTCATAATTATACCCCCCCACACACACACACTCAGTTTCTCTCAGAACTGAGCCATCTAGCTTCCGAAGTCTGCCCTATTTGAATTTTCCAAAAGGCTTAACTTTTCTCCTTCGTTCTTTTTCTGTACTGTTTACCCAAACACCTTGGACTTCCTTATTCTTTCTCTAAAGTTCTTTTCCCTGTCTTGTGATGGTCCTTGCAGGCTTACGTCAATGACATGGTTTTTCCTCTTCTCCACTCTCTTCCTCCAGTTAGCTAGCTGTTTGTTGTTACAGACTGCCCACCCTGGGATTTTTTCCTTTAAGCTCAAATACAGTCTTCTTCCAGCTTTAAAACAAAACAAAAGAATTTGCAAAATATATACCTTAAACTCATTTAGAGATAGTGGAAAACAATATTAGTTGCTCATAATTTTAGAGTTTAACATATTTGAGTAGTCTGTTTGAATGTAATATTTTTCTCAGTTTTATTTTACTTATTAGATTATATATAATATACATGGCATACTCTGAAAAGCAAATAATTTTGCTATTTTAAGCATAAGTGTGCTGTATAGATCACATATATTCATTTTTAAGAGAAATTGCTTTAGAGGGCATCTCTCTATACTTTATACTTATTGTACTCACTTATTTCATTATATTTTGTGCAACCAAAATATTGTAGCTATAAGCTATTTTGAGGATGTTTTTTTTTAACCCAAACCTTGTAAGAATCAAAGTGAGCATAATCTTAAGTAACAGAAGTGCAAAATAAGCCCAGAATTCTAGCTACCATAAATAAAAGACCAGAATTCTAACTTTGCAAAAACTCGTAATTACTAGCAGTGGGGAAGGGGACATGAGGACAGAAAAGTGAAAGTTAGTGATTTTGTTCATACTTACATACTCTCTTATTTTGTCTGAACTTTGTTTCTTTTCAGAGATAGAATTCTGTGAAACTCCTCCTGCTTTGTGCTCTGACTACCAGACAGACATGCATGGCGTTTCTCGGCATGGCTACCAGCTAGACATGGGATCTGATGTAGACACAGAGACAGAAGGTGCTGCATCACCCGACCATGCACTGCGAATGTGGATAAGAGGCATGAAGTCAGAACATAGTTCCTGTCTGTCAAGCAGGGCCAACTCTGCATTGTCCTTGACTGACACTGACCATGAAAGGAAGTCTGATGGGGAAAATGGTAAGAAAGCTACATCTGCAATTTAAATGAAATTCAGGAAGAATGGCTTTTCCCCCTTTGCTTTGTTATCACTTTCTATATCTGCCCATCTTTCATTTGGCATGCAGAATACAAATACATGTTATCAGGTTCCCAGGAACAAGGAGTATACTTAAATATCTGGCAAATAGACACATTTATTTATAACGACACAAAATAGTCTTCATTTCTATGGAACCCCTGGAGATATTATCTCATGTAGTCAGCAATATAGTGAATGTCTTATTCATTACTCACCTTTTATTTTCATTTTTATTTTCCAGAGCTACCCCAGTGGGATTTATTTTAGGAAGTACTCATTTCTTGTATTTGGGCTTTATATCAGTGTGTGAACAATGAGATGAACAATTATATAGCACACATACTCTCTGTAGGGGCTCTCTATTTTGATCCAAATTAACTTGCTGAGTTTATAAACAGATTCACATTAACCACATTAGAATGAAATCATTTCACAAACACAATTATTTTAAAAACATCAGTCATTTGCCAGACAATAACTACTAACGGCAATATCATTATATTGTAATTATATATGATTTCCTTATACAGTTTAGAAAATGAAATGGTTTTGCTTTTTGAGTTTTCAGGAAGGAGTTAACTTATTTAATGTATGCTCTTCTGCCTCTATCAAAAATAATTTCATAATAGACACATTAAACAATTATTAATCAAGTTAATCTAGTCTACCTATCATTTTCTTTGTCACAATATTATATGAGTTCCCTCTTATCCACATTCATGCCATCCAAACTGATTTAAACCATTTTAAAATGACAAATACTATATGTTCCTCTCATCTGAGGTTCCTAGATTTTATACAGTTACAAAAAATTATTTATATATTTTTATGTGAAAACAGAAATGCATTCTTCTAGGAGAACAAAAGGACAGGGAGATTTGGGGAAAGATGATATTAGACAAATATACTCAATATTCTATATATACCTGTAAGAACAGAATTTAAATGAAAACAAATAATTGCACAGAAAGCATCATGTTCTATGTTTCAGTCTAATCCTCTCAGAACTGTTTGAAATCTCATTCAGGGAGACAAGATTCTCTGCTGGCTGGTGCCCTTTTCTTCTTCCAGCATGAGATTCCTTGAGAAATTCCCATTTCTTTGGGGTCCATAGTTTTAGTCATCTGTTAGTCAATTGAAAGACACACCTGTCTCTTTTCAATATCTTCATCTCTTCCACGCTGGTTATGGCCCCTCACATAAACGATTGCAGTAAGCTCACTCAGTTGAAACGAACGTTGAGAAAGAAGTCCCCCTAGGCTGTACTATTCTATCTGTATATGATCCTCTATGGGAGGTTAATTTTAGGGATGAGGAAAAAATGAAGAACTAAGTAGCGCTAATGTTTCCACAACTCTGAAAACAATAAACACTATTGATTTCTACGCATTAATGGGGAAATCTTATGATACATACATAGATAATTTTTCATTAATGCAATTATGTTTAAAAATTCTTGATGCAATTTTCATGTTGAAATTTTAGGAATCTTAGATAACTAGGACAATTAATAATTGGTAAAATGTTTATTCTTACAGGTTTTAAGTTCTCTCCTGTTTGTTGTGATATGGAGGCTCCAGCTGGTTCTACTCAAGGCAAGTGTTTTGAAATATTTGACTAAAAGTTACTTTTACCTCAATCAATAATGACACCTACGTAGTCTGAAAAATGAATATTTACCAAATAACGAGTAACTCATAAGGCTAAACAAATGAAATTATCAGAGATTAATCTAGTGACCATGCGCCGACTTGTTTTTCTCCTTTAATTGAGTGTATTTTGCTTATGAAGAGAAGCTGGAAGACAGGTAGCGATAAGGATAATACATGCTTTCATGAAAAATATTGATTTGTCTTGGGGTTCGTGCCTAAATACAATAGCTACCTTTTTGTTCTTGTTCTTGTTTTGTTATTTTGTTTTGGATTTAGAATAGCTTTAGCTTTACCGTGATGTAAATCTGATACTGTCATAACTTTCTCGTGCTGCCTAGCAGATAGCCTTCGTCCTTCTCTCAAGATGCTGCTATCTTGGCCTTACAATTGCATTTTGTTCATGTCATCAATTACAAATACCTCATTAAAAAAGAAAAAAAGCAAAAGGCAGGTCATCATTTAATGAAGATTTTTGTTTTTGCAATTCTTCAGGAAGGGGGCATTGATGACTATGTGTGTTTTCATGTTGTACTCATTGAATTTGTTCCTTTAAAGAATGATATGGAGAACAACATTTATAAATGATTTGCATGACTCAGTTTGTACCTTGTGGTAGGTCCTTTCATCAAACCACACTTATTAAAAATTATGCGGTAGTTAGAATATAAAAACTTAGAATAGGAATTAAAACATAGACAGTAGTAATATTTATTATTGTTGTTGGATCAACATTTCTAAATCCCCAAACATATCATTATATGATGCTCTCATTTCAGTCTCAGACCTATTACCTCTATTTCATTATTTCTTTTGTAACATAATCTTATCATTTCTCCCTTCCCTTTCCTCCTCCTGCCCTTTTTGCAAGAGGGTTAAACAACAATGTATAAACCCATTTTATAGTAGAATATCTTCTAATCCTTTCATCTCTCCTAAATCATATTTTATATGATGTGAAACTCAACAGCTCTACTTAGAGTCCTGTGTGTCTTACTCTGACTCCTACTATTTCCAATAAGGAGTATATAACTCGAGATCTCATCTATAACATATAATAAGGTTCAACTAGTGTAGAAACTGCAATTCTTCTCAAATGATAATCATCAGGGCTGGCCTATATTCAGTATTTTCTTAGAGAAAGCTTGAGAGTGTAAATGCTTTTCTTTTCCTAAATGTATGTTAATTTAAATGAAAAAAAATTCAACTCATTTAACTTTGTGTTTGCATGTAAATGGAGCTATTTATTTCCCACTGATATCATCCATTCATGAAAACATGCCTAGCAGAGTATTTACCTCATTAACTCATTAACTTGAATTTATATATTCTATATTTGAAACATAAAAATCCATAAAATATTTTTGATTTATAGGTTTCAGCAGTTCAGATTCCATGCCATCCTATTTCATGGTTCAGTTAGTCTCAGTGACACTTTATTTTGTTTCTGACTTCCTATACTTTTTGTTCTTTTTCCAATTATTGATGACACTATAGAAACAATATTATGAAGCACCTAAGGATGATTAAAGTTTCACTACTGTGAATGAGGCATACAAGCTTAGATAAAGGAAATTGTTAATTCAGGTGAGTTAATCAACCCGAAAAGAATGAATCTAAGAAGTGAAATCAAAGATGTTTATGGCTCTGTCCATCACATGCGTCCTGTACGACTTAGTGGTACTTAGTGGTTCTACTTACATTTTCAGAATATTGCCTAAACAGATTGATTTCTTTCATTTAATCAATAGACTAAGTCTTAAAAAAATGTTTTACCCTTTTATCAACCATGTTTTGTTGCTGTAAATTTAATTTAAATCTGTAACATGTTTTAACCCCTAAAGAATTAAACTAAAACTTAACTTGACTGTTGGAATATTTGAACAAGGAGGGAAAATAACAGGTAACAAAAATGGATACATTTTTCTAGGTTTTCACAGAACTATCAGTATATTATTATGTTTTTCAGTCCTGCCCTTTTGTCCCCAGACAATCCTTTAACACCTATCAATACTTAATTTTCTATTAAGAAAAAAGCATATGCATTAGCTAGCTGAACCTTGAGGCCTGAGTACCAGTTTGATATCATACTTCTTTCATTATACCCTTCTCACACTCCCTTTTCAGCCTACTGTTAGGGCCTGAGTCCTAGACTGTCATACCTCACAAAAGGTGTTATCAAGCACTAGACTAGATAGAAATGTGGCCTGCTTTATTCACTGTTAAAGCTTCGATACCTAGCCACAGCATATAGAGCATAATTACAAAGTAGACAAAGAAGAATCATGTCATGTTCTGAGGTTTGGGAGCTTTAAAGCAAGAGATAATATATTTTCATGAATTATCTATGATCTCTTTGAAGGATAGAAGTGCTACATCGAATCAGGCCTGTGGTTATCTAACAAGCAACTTTGCCTCTGAAAAATGATCACTTCATTTCATCATTTCTTGGAACTATCTAACAATACTACTTTATATTAGTCAATATTCTCTGAAGGAACAGCTTATACAATGAATATTCATATATTAAACAGGGGATTTATTAGAGTTGTGAACAGGCGGCTACCTGGTTAGGCCAAATCTATTTCCTGACTGAAGGGCCAAGAATCTTGTAGTTGTTTAATCTTTGATACTGGATGTCTCAGCAGTCTCAACCTGGTGTTAGAATCCTGAAGGATTCCTATAGAACTGCTCCTCAGTCAATGTTAGAATCCTGAAGAAGTAAGTCCTGATACCAGGGAAGGAATGCCTCAGTAAAAGGATAGCTGAATTTACCAGTGAGAGTGGGGACAAGATGACCAAAATCAAAAGCTTCCTTCTTCTATGTCATTGTATGTGCCCTGTCGCCACAAGATATGGCCCAGATTTAAGGTTTATCTTCGCAACTCAAATGACCCAAGCAAGAAAGTTCTTCATAAGTGTTCCCAGCTGTTTGGGTTATAGTTGAGTCTGGATGTCGATAAGTTAAAAACTATGATTAGACATCTTAATTCTACCACTTGCCAACTTGAATATAAGCACATCTCCTTATATCATGCTTGATTTCCAAATGAAAACAAAAACCACATCATAGTTATAATTTCTGCAACTGGTCACATGACTTTAGCTGGTATTTCTAACTACTTTCTTCTTCTACCCATTCTGTATTTTTTCCACCCACAGCAACCTACAGATTAATAAAAACCCAGAAGCAGATATTGGGGATAAACCTAAAGATCAGGAAAGGAAAGCAGCGGAGCCACTAGAGAGCTCTTACCTCTGAGAAATCCTCAGACTGAAAGAGAATTAGTTCCTGTCTCATCCCACTTTATATTCCTCTCTAGTGCTAGGATTCAAGGCATATGACTCCCTAGTATTGGGATTAAAGGTGTGGGACACCACTGCCTGGCTGCTAGTGGCTTAGTTTTCAAGTATTCAGACAAGCTTTATTTATTAAAATACAAGCGAAATATCCCTATAGCAAGCACCTCAGCTGCTCTTAGTACTTTTCCAGGAGGAATGGCCCTATTATTTTATTCCTGAAGGATCTGTGCTCTTTGTAATACTGTCAAGATTGGGTTGTTATAGTTTCATATTAACTTTAACCACAAAATGTGATAGCAACAAGAGATTCTCTAACAGGTCTCCTGCACTCCAAGTATTATCTTTCTCACCTCTGTTATGGAGAAGTGAATCAATTTCCACCTGGAAGCCTAAACCAATCACCCCTTTATAATACTACTATTCCTATTTTAGCCTGTTGACTTATGGTCATCAGAAGTCCAAAGGGGCCAGTCAGAAATCTGAGCTTCTAGCTCAGATTTTATGTTTACTGGTAGTAGCATCCCCCCACTTGGAACCAATATTTCTGTCCCAATAGAACTTAATGTTATGGGAACAGGAAGCAAAAATTTTCCTAATGGGTCATTATGGGTGATAGTGAGTGGATCCATACCCATTTATACCACTTCATTCCTGGACCCCATATATTCTGGCTCTGAGAAATACATTACCATATATTCAGGTTAATTCTCCCTAATTGTAACACTGTCTTCAAATGCCATTCTACCTTTCTGTGAAGTCAACTGTTTGAGAATGGTGGGCAATATAATAAGACCAGTGACTTCCTTGAGAGCAGACAAGTTGTCACCCTTCTAGGCCTATGAATTTAGCTGGTCAGGGGCGATTCTGTGTAGAATGTTATAACAGTAGATAAGGCACTCTGAGTTCCTGTATGGTAGGTTTGTCAGAATAATCATGTGTAAGCAAGGCAAATCCATAAGCAAAATAAACAAAGATTCTAGGAAGTTCAAAGCACTTGCCTTTCCACATTGGAAGTAGGCCAAAATAGTCAATCTGTTACCTGGTAGCTGGAAGGTCATCCCTGGGAATGGTATCATATTGGAAGGTCAGTGTTAGTCCCTATTTTTGGCAGATCTGGCACTCAGCAACAACTACAGCCAGTTCACCTTGGTGTGTGGAAACCCATTTGTCAACCCCATGTACAACCTCTATTTCCATCATAATGACCTCTGTTCATGGGCCTATTGACAGCGTGGAATGCTGTTGAGTGATGCTGACCATCCACAAAACAGGTCATCCTATCCTGTTGTTTAGCGACCTCTACTGAAGTTACCTTTTAATGAGCATTTCCGTACTATACAAGCCTCTTTACATACATTTAGAAAGATCTATTCAAGTACTTGTTCCCCAATATTTTTTTCGTAAATTTTCTAATCATGTTCTTTCCAAATCCCTGACCATCCAGCCAATCCACTGGCTACTGCACATGAATCAGCAGACAACTGGAAATATGGACATCACTCCATCCAGGAAAAATGCACAATCTTGTGTACTATTTCTACCCACAATGAAGATTTCTCTTCACTGATGTCTTTCAGGCTTGTTACAGAAAGGAGCTGTAATGACGCAGCTGTCCACTTCTGGGTATTCTTTGCATAGCATGCAGAAACAGAACAATCAGTCAAAAAGAAAAAGGCTCAAATCACCTCTTCCTCAGTCAAATGCTAATAAGGCATACTACCTGAGGCTATAGGTATATGATTAAGAACAGAAATGATTTAAACAGAAGTAGAAGTCATAGACATTAAGACAACTTCATTCTGTACTTTGGTTGCATTGTTAGGACCTGCTCAAGTCTGATCACACACACACATACACACACACACACACACACACACACACACACACACACATATATATATATATATATATATATATATATATATATATATAATAGATTGCTGCTGTGCACATCCCAATTTATGGTTCAGGGTGGGGTTAGACAATACCCAGATTATTATATAGGCAGCTCAAGTTGCTTGACAATTTGGTGGCCAATGTTCATTTTTCGCTAGGGCCCAATAATAGACCAAATATTGTCTCTTAGAATGGAATAGTTGTCTGTGAATGATGGCAGAGCTCTGCTTCAACATTTCTAGTGTTTTCATAGTGATTTGCCTATATGTGAGTGCCAATGTCTCCAGGCAACATCTTTTTCTGACACGGACACCTCAAGTACCATCAGGTCTTCTGGAACGTATTGTCCAAGTAATACAGCAATTTAAGCCTATTGAAGGGTCTTTTCCTCTTTCAGTCCCCATTCAAAGCTAGCAGCTTTCTGAGCTACTTGATACATGAGATGGGATGACACACCCTAGTAAGGAATGTGCTGCCTCCACAATCCTAGCAAGCCTGCTTGGTGGTATGAAGGTTCAGGAAAAACAAATTATACTTTACTTTAGGAAGAATATCTGTGCCCCACACAAGTGAACTTCTAGAAATTTCACTAAGGTAGAAAGCCCTAGAATTTTGTTTCAATTTGTTTCCCATCCTCAGCTTCCCGTATGTGTTACCAACAAGTTCACAGTGGTTTCTACTTCCTGCTCACTTGGTCCAAGCAGCATAATGTTATCAGCATTGCGTATCAGTGGGACATTTTGCAGGAGAGACAGATGATCAAGATCCTTTCAAACTAAGTTATGACTCAGAGAAAGAGAGTTAATATACCCTTGAGGTAAACTTGTAAAAGGATACTGCTGGCCTTGCCAGCTGAAGGCTAATTGCTTCTTGTGATCCGTATGGATAGGTATCAAGGAACAGGCATTTTCTAGGGTAGTAGCTGCATACCATGTACCAAGAGATGTGTTAACCAACCATAAAGTTCTTCAAATGCACTGTGGCCTTTCCCATCATTTTGGATGTTATCTTATTAGTGAGTGACACTTTTTCTGAAGGATCAGGCTTTGCACAGCTTACCCACTCTAGTCTGAGGTTTCCCAGAACTTTAAAATTCCTTCATCAACACAGCAAAGAAATATAAAACATCTCCATCATCTTTTCAATAGACCATCTTATGACAAATTTTGGTTGTGCAAGCTTCCATACTAAACCCAGAGGGCCCATATCAGAAAACTCAGTCTGATCCAATTTTATGATCCTTCCACCATTATACCATTATTGCATGTCCTTAAAATCTATCCCCATATATATTCCTCAGACTTCTGCTTGCATGAATTAGCAAAATCATTACGTTCTTTAGTGACATATTGCACATCCTCATGGCCTATACTTATTATCTCCCTAAAAGCAGGTTTAGCTCCGAGTCTGGATATAGTTCTGAAGGCACATAGGTAGGCGCTGAGTGACATCAGTATTGTTTTGTCTGGCATCTCCTTCAGGCAAGATCACTACTAGTCCAGCAGACAGTGATGGATTAATTTCCTCAGGCAAAGGTGGAGAGGGCAAGGCTGCAGTAGATGGGAGTGGAGAAATTACCTCTGCTAAGGGTGAAGGGACTATTTCCTCAGGTGAACTAAGCCCCGCAGAATCTTGGGGTGCAAAGTTCTCAGCCTCAGTGGGTTCCTTGTACACATCTTCATCACCAGTTATAACATTCTTATCAAACACTGCACTTATTTAACCACTTACACCCTCTTAGGCTGGGATTTGAATTTTCATTGAAATACAAGTAATCTTATACTGATGGTTTGGGTTTGATTTTCCATAACTTGAAATCTATGGCTGCTGGGAAGATTCTCTTCCATGACACACTTATAAACTGTTAGTCTGTTTTGTTTACATCTGGAGCCAGGCACTCAATTGTGTCACTGAGTTCTTTCCTTTCTTTTGTCATATATCCGAAGATATTACAAGTTGGTTATTTTTATCAAGGAGTTCACTCTTATGTTTCATGAATATACCCAGATATACTAAAAGCACCCAGGCAGAATCATTATTTTTCTCATTTTTCCACAAATTGCCAAATGTTTTATGCATTGAATCACTAAATTCCCTTTTCTTTACAATCAGGAAAATCAAATGAATCTATCCTGGTAAGTTCGTTAAGTAGTTCATACCATAGATACTTAATGCTCTCCGTGTACTGAAGCGAGGCTTCAGTAATTATAGGTAGTAACAGATTAGAAAGCCAGTTCCCAATATTTAAAAAAAGAAGAGACAGGTGGATTATTATAAATTCAAACCCAGCCTGGTATACAGGGTGAGTTCCAGACCAGCTAAGATTATATAACAAACCCTGTCTCAAAGACTAACAAACAAAAAATTCAAACAAACAACAAAAAAAAGTCTTTAAAATTTTCTTTCTCTAGAACCCATCCTGCTTTCACAATCTGTATTTGCCAGGGTTCCATACAGGTACAGAACTGATACACCAAATATCCGATATTAAAAGGGAATTTATTAGAATAGCGTACAGGCTGTATTCTATGTAGTTCAACAGTGGTTGTCTCACATCTGAAAGATGAAGAATCTGGTAGGTGTTCAGTCCATGAGGCTGGATGTCTTAGCCGTCTCAGTCTTGTGGCAGAGTCCCAGAGGATTCCTAGAGAGCCGCTGGTCTTCAGTCTACATTGGAATCCCAAAGAAGTAGGTACTGAGACCAGTGAAGGGGTGCTTCAGCAACAGGATAGGTGAACATGCCAGTGACAGTGAGGGAAGGCAGGCAAGAAGCAAAAGATTCCTTCCTCCATATCTTTTTGTGTGGGCTGCCACGAAAGAAGGCATGACCCAAATTTAGAGTGGTCTTAATAACTTTAGTGACCCAGTCAAGGAAGTTTCTCACAGGTGTGCTCAGCTGCTTAACTTAGCCATCAAACTAATTAACTGTCAACCTCAGAAATTAGAATAGCTCACAGTAGTTAACTCTGACTGTACACTGAGTTGAAGGGAGAAACCTTGATCAGCAGCTAATTTGGAATAATCAGTTTTCAAAAATGTGTTTTTCTATGTGTCCTTAATGAAAAAAAAATGGACTATAAGATTTGAAAACAAAGCTGTTTGTTAAAAAGGAAATAGAAAGAAATAGGAAGAAAAAGCATTTGTTATTTTTTTTAATTTATTAATTTATTAAGGATTTCTGCCTCCTCCCCGCCACCGCCTCCCATTTCCCTCCCCCTCCCCTCATCAGCTCAAAGAGCAATCAGGGTTCCCTGACCTGTGGGAAGTCCAAGGACTGCCCACCTCCATCCAGGTTTAGTAAGGTGAGCATCCAAACTGCCTAGGCTCCCCCAAAGCCAGTACGTGCAGTAGGATCAAAAACTCATTGCCATTGTTCTTGAGTTCTCAGTAGTCCTCATTGTCCGCTATGTTCAGCGAGTACGGTTTTATCCCAGGCTTTTTCAGACCCAGGCCAGCTGGCCTTGGTGAGTTCCCGATAGAACATCCCCATTGTCTCAGTGTGTGGGTGTACCCCTCGCGGTTCTGAGTTCCTTGTTCTTGCTCCCTCTCCTTCTGCTCCTGATTTGGACCTTGAGATTTCTGTCTGGTGCTCCAATGTGGGTCTCTGTCTCTGTCTCCTTTCATCGCCTGATGAAGGTTAATATTCAGGAGGAGCATTTGTTAATTTTAATAAAGTGTGAATTAAAAAGAAATTATATTTATCTATAGGTATTATGATAATGATAACTCTATTCAAACAATATTTATTGAACACTACATATTCCCAAGCTTTGTATTCAGTATTAGAGATGCATGAAAAATGAATTATATACAATCCCTAACCTCAAGGCATTTATATACTGGTGGGAACCATTAATGCCAAATTAATTAAGAGGATTTATTATAAGTGACAAAAACAATTTGAGCAACATTAAACAAAATCTAAATATATTAAATGGTCATGGGAATTCCTCGTGGGATTCAGTGCAACAAAAGGCTAGACTGCAAAAAGTAACTACATAGAAAGATTTGTTAAGACATTTCCTTTTTCATATGGATCCCTCTTTTCTTTAGGAGCTTCACAGACAAGGGTAGATCTGACACAATTCCATCACAGCCAAGAAATCCATGACTGCTCCCTATTGCTTTTGTACTTCCTACCCAGAACCCTGACAACATAGCATATACTACCAATAAACACCATACTACCATAGCCTTGTGTATGCCATTTTCAGACCCTAAATTGCTTCACAAGAACATCTGGAGTTGTGAGACAAAATGGCCTAGATGAAAACCTGGAGGCTTTTGAATGACATGTAGTATGTATGCCAAATGAGGAGTTACCTTTCTGATAATTGACCATGTGGGACCATTCATGCACATTTACTGGAGGGATTTGTTTCTTTTACATTTCTTTCCTGTGCTTTCTATGCTTTCCCCTGATGTTCTAAGTTATACAGGACACTTCTATAGCAGTGAGAACAGTTCCTTAGGAACCATCTAAAAGTCAAAAGAAGTGTGTGAAACAATGCAATGATTTGGTAATAGCTTTGGCATGAACCCTGCCATATAACTGGCACTCTAATGGTTCTGTAGGAACCATTATGCATGTATGAGGCAGTGCAGTTGACTTTTGTAGCAGCTTTTTTGGAGAGTTACATGGTCAGAGGAAGTATATAAGTCATTTGGGTTGCTTTAAGTGTGTGCCACATGTTTCCGTGATGACTGTGATACTCTTAGAATTGAAAACCAGTTTAATGATATTGAACTTTAAGCTATTGTCAGGGTACATAGAAAAATACATATTTTTGAGTAGATAAACCTTTACTAATATGTTTTTGTGATAAATTAATATCTGCTAATAGTTTAAAGTAGATACTGTAAGAACAGTTGTAAGTAAAACCACGAGCCAGTCTGTTCGTCTTCACCTTTTAGGTGCCACTCTTGAGTGATGCTCATTTCCGTATTATCAGTGAATGGACAGATGGCACTACATGATACACAAAGTCTAGTAAAGTTTTCTAGTTCAGATATTCGCATATTTCCCTGTTTGTTGCAGAAATCCATCTCGTCCTCACTGAGGCATGAGATCTATTCAGGTAGGAGTCACTTTTATCTTTAGCTGTTCCAAAGATACAAATCAAGGTCTCTGTCAGTTTGTTCTTTAAAAATAGTGCTACTACTGATCTCCTACACACATATCTTCTTTAATACCTATTGGCTACTTTCTTATAAGTGGAAGGGATAGGGCTGTAGGAATGGTCATTTAATGTTACCTATCACCAAATTTTCCCATTAAAAAAGAACCATTAGTTTATCTTTCTGCTAATGCTTTATGAAGACTATATGTTTTCTCATATCACCTTCAATGCTGGCAGTAATAAAAAAGATTTTTAATATATATTCTGCTAAAATATAATAGTGTCCCTATAATATTATTTTTTGTTTATGAGTGAGCTTAGAAATCTTTGTATATGTTAATGAAGTTTTTATCTCTTATTCTCTCAATTTTTATAACATTCTCTGTTTATTTGTCTACTTATAATTACTAAGGAAAAAATTGGCAGTAAAGTAGAAAAATACAGATAAAGATATAGACCACAGTAAAGAAAATAATAATGTTTTCTAAACATCAAAAAATTACCTTCATTCATCAGATAAATTTACATTAAAACACACTGTGAACTCCTGGAGCTCAGCCCAGTGCTTGGCTGTGGGTCAATGCTTCGCTTCCATCAGTTACTGGATGTAGTGAAGAGAGAGAGGAGGAATGATATTAGCAAAAGGGGTCAAGATCATAATGGGGAAAATCACAGAGACCCAAGTTAGTGGGAGCTCACTGACTCTAGACTGACAGCTGGGGAATCTACATGGGACTGGATGTGGGTAACAGTTATATGGCTAGCTTTGTTTGTAGGGCCCCTGGCAGTAGGACCAGGAATTATCCCAGGTGCATAAACTGGCATTTTAGAGCCCATTGCCTATGGTGTGATACCTTGCTCAGCCTTGATGCAGTGGGGGAGGGACCTGACCCTGCCTCAGTTTGGTAAGCCAGACTTTGTTGACTTTCCAAGGGAGGCCTTAAACCCCTGTGATGAGTAGATTTGGGCTGGAAAGAGGAGGGGATCAAGGGGAGAAGGGGAGGGAGGGGAAACTGGGGTTGGTATGTAAATGAAAAAAAAAGCACTTTTAAATAAAAAAAATAGAACTGATTTTAAAAAAAAACTGGCAATTGAGTAAAGGTGGTAGCATGTGGGTGGTCCTCCCCAGGAAAGAGCACACTTTTTAGTTGTCCATTGTCAAGTGGGCAGGACTAAAAAATGTGCATACAAGTAACATTATATGGACTCAACATGTTATATTTAGGAATATACAAAAACAAATACATATGTGCATGCATTAACAACTAGTGAAAAAATTGGATCATGAATTTGGAGGAGAGTGGGGAGGAATATATAGGAAGGTATGGTGGGAAGAAAAGGAAGGGATAAATTTTGCAATTAAACTGTAATCTGAAAAATAAGCAAAAAATGCAGTGAGAAATGATTGCCTAGAGTATTAGCTGTAACACATATTTCATAGCATATACTTTTTGAAAATTAATACCACATACTATTATAGGATTATAACCAAACACAGTTTTATGAAAGAAAATTTGACAATATCCCACAAAAACTGAGCCTACATCTCCATTGACATAGTAATTTCAGTTCGCGAAATTTAGCTTTCAAGTGACCATACAGTGTTATATAGTAGGATGATCCAACAACTGAAGCATTGTTGGAAATATTGAAAAAGCAGGCATACTGAACAAGATGTTTAACAAGTAGCCACCTGAATGGTGTATAGACAATTCATGCCCTGAAAAACTGTCTAGCCTGAGAAAGTGTGAGACACAAATAATAAGTGGGTTGTCTCAGAGGAATTTGGACAGAGATGTTCTACTACTTTCAAAATGTGTATCTATTTATAATTATTAAACATTTTAAGCAATCCTATGTGATCTACCAGTGATTATAACATTATTCTTTGTAACCTTTATGTTTATATATATATATATATATGTGTGTGTGTGTGTGTGTGTGTGTGTGTGTGTGTGTGTGTATCAATATATCAGGAATATTTTTAACTCATTTGACGGAAGCAAAATGGGATAACTTTATGCATTTTAGTGTGGAACAATCTTTAAAATACATCATTAAATCAAACCTCAGTCTTTGAAACACTGTGTGTTTTAATGTATTTTTGCCTGTAACTCCATGTATGGGCTATATTTAATGTAACTTAGTTCACTATAAATTTAAAGATAAATTTTAAGAACAAAATTTTTATAAACGTATCTCTCTTTGCTATGCTCAGCACCCTCTGACAAATTTTGTTCCCTTCTAGTCCTTTGTACTGTTCATTATGATCTAGTAAATTCATTTCCTCCTTCACAAATAGATCACAATCTCCAATTACAAATCACAATATTCAGTATAGGATATTTTATATGTAATTTTAATTGAAATATACACATATCTTCCTATATGTATAGATTGCTTTGGAACCATTAAGAGTAAATGAACAATAATTATTATTACATTTGTGGAGAGCTACTTACACAGCTAAGAGGTAGATTCTGAAGGCAGCTAGTTTTTTTCTATTTACTTTATGCCCTTTGAATTTCTTATCATATGCTGATAATTTTTATTTTACATTATTTTAAATGAATGAATTAATATATCACAAATGAAATAATGCAATTTGCCTGTCCTCTGGAGTGATTTAAAACAGTCAATAGTGGCTGCTTATAGAGGATTTTTGAGTGTCTTATGATACAGTATACAAATAAATCATCTGGGTAGGAAATACCTTAAATATTTCCTTTATATCAGTCTCCAGTTTCAGCTATTGGTTTCCTTCTTTTTTTCTTTTACTTTTTTTTATAAATTAATAAATAAACTTTTTTTCCAGCCTGATCAGTTTCCCCTTTCTCCTCTCCTCCCAGTCTCTTCCCCAAACTTCTTTCTCCCCTGCCCCACACCATCCACTCTTCCTCCTTTAGCTTCAGAAAAGGACAGGCCTCCCATAGATATCAAGCAACTATGGCATATCAAATTGCAGAGAGACTAGGTGCCTCCTCTCCTATTAAGGCTGGACAAAACAACCCAGTAGGGGGAAAGGGTAACAGAGTCAGAGACAGTCCTTGCTTTCACTGTTAGGAGTCCCACAGAAAGACCAAGCTATATAACTGTATCATGTGCAGAGGGCCTAGGTCAGTCCCATGCAAGCTCTCTGTTTGGCAGATAAGTCTCTGTGAGCCCCCAATTAGCCCAGATTAATTGATTCTGTGAATATTCTTATGGTGTTTTCATCCCACTAGTTCCTACAAACCTTGCTCCCCCACTTCCACAGGATTCCCCAAGCTCTGCCTAATGTTTAGTTGTGGGTCTCTGCATCTGTTTCTATCGGTTGCTGAAATAACAACTGGACTAGGCACAAATCTATGACTATAGTAGAATATCATTAGGAATCATTTCATTGATTTTTTTTTGACAGTCATGTTTGGTTCCACCTGTGTCCTGGCCCTTAGGGGTAGTATGGGTCTCAAGCTGAATCGGTCATTGGTTGGCCACTCCCATAAATTTTGTGACACCCTTACCCAAGCATATCTTGTAGACAGAACAAATTGTAGGTGAACGGTTATGTGACTGGGTTTGGGGCCCAATCCCTCCACTGGAAGTCTTCCCTGGTTATAGAAGATGGCCAATTCAGGCTCCATAACCCACAGTGTTAGGTATCTTAGGGTCACCTTCATTTATTCCTGGAAATTTCCATTGTGCTAGGTTTCTACTCATCCCAGAGATGCCCCCAATTCCAGTTGTCTCTCCCTGTAATCTCTCCCTCCATCCTCCCTCTGGCTGATTCCTCCTGTTCCCATCCTTACTCACCCCCATCCATCCAGACCTCTCCCCTCACCCCATCCTTGTTCACCTGTGATTTCTATTCTATTTCCTCTTCCCTGGGAGATCCATGATCCCCCTCCTTGATCCCTCCTTGTTATCTAGCCTCTCTGTGTCTGTGGATTGTAGCTTGGTTATCCTTTACTTTACAGCTAATATCTACTTATAAGTGAGCACATACCACGTTTGTCTTTCTGAGTCTGGGTGACCTCACTCAGGATGATCTTTTCTAGTTCCATCCATTTGCTGGCAAATTTCATGTTATTGTTCTTAACAGCTGAGTAATACTCCATTGAGAAAATGTACTACATTTCTTATCTGTTCCTCACTTGAGAAGCATCTAAGTTTTTTTCCCCCAGTTTCTAGCTATTACAACTAAAGCTGATATGAATATACTTAAGCAAATGTCCTTGTGATATGGTAGAGCATTCTATGGGTATATGCCCAGAAGTGGTATAGCTGGGTCTGGAGGTAGATCGATTTTCAATATTCTGAGAAACCAACATATTGATTTCCAAAGTGGCTGTACAAGTTTGCACTCCCACCAGCAATGGAAGAATGTTCCCCTTGTTCTATATCCTTGCCAACAAGAGCTGTCATTTGTGTTTTTGATTTTAGCCATTCTGACAGGTATAAGATAGAGCCATTTTGATTTGCATTTCCCTAATGGCTAATGATATTGAACATTTCTTTAAGTGTTTCTCAGTCAGTCACTTGTGATTCCTCTGTTGAGAATTCTGTTTAGATCTGCCCCAGACTGCACCCCTCCCTTGATTTATTTAACTTAGTCTCTGTCTCTGCGAGTGTCTGTCTCTGTCTCTGTATGTGTGTTTGTATACATGTTTTGTGAGAGTGTGTGTTCGAAAATAGTGTGGAAATAAATGTCTTAATATCTTTATTGATGTTCTGTTCTTTGCTTTACTGTTAAGTCAACTGTTTATTTTGATTCTGTTTATGAAATCAGAGTCATACTCAATTGTTTACTTGAAAAACCTGTGTCTGCAGATAAGTTTGTACCTCACATAGGAAGCAGGGCATGGAAACATTGTAATCCAATGGACAAGCAATTTTATGTTCCTAAATTGTCTCCTGAAATTAGCAGGACAAAACAAAAAAGATAGTTGTAAATTTCAAACCTTTCATGTAATATATACCATACCATTTTCCTCTGAGACCAACAACATGTATTTTTCATTTTACAATTTTAGCAATGTATACATAATCATATTTCCATGAACAAACACCTATTATGCTAAGTAGCATATTTTAAGTATAATTCCTGTCATTCACACAGTTGATAACTTCAATTTTTGTGTTCTATTTTATGGCCACTATCAAGCAGAAATTTGTGCTTAAATACTTTTCATTTATTTGAATGTTTGTAAATGGAAAACCAGTTTGTCTAAGGCAATTTATCCTTTATTTTTATTGTTTCCGGAAAATGCTATTGCTTGCTGAAATAAATATTTTCTCTCTGTGTTTATGTGGGTTCTGAGGATCAAATTCTGGTCATCTGTCTTGACTGGCAGACACATTCACCAACTAACCCATCTCACTGGCCTTCACATGAGCAGAGCTTATAGTTAACAAATGAGAAATATAATTTGATTGTTTATAAATAAGTACATGCATTATTGAGTGATTTATGAAATTAGTAAGTCCATCAAAATTGTCAAATAATTTGATTAATTTAAGATACTCTCTAAATTGATATGTTGTCTGACTGAACTGCCTGATAATCCCAGTGCAAATTATTAAGCCTTTTGTTTATGATTGTGTACTCATCTTTTATCAAAAAGCATGTCAGTTGATTGGTTGTAATAAGATATAGTTAGAATTTATTAATCCAGTAAGTGTTGTCAAGAAATGTTCCTTTTTAAGGTAAAAAGCAAGAATAATAAAGACTAAAAATATGTTATCATGATATTTAATGATCCCAAATCATGTCAGAATTTGAGGAAAATTCCATAAAAGTTGGAAAGTGTAGCAAATGAAAGGCCAGCCTTCAATTTACATGAATTGCAAACATAACAAATCATGACATTCTTACCAGTCTTCCCATAGTTATTTGAAGTCAAAACACTGTGATACTGGACTATCTCAAGAAGGAAACCCATACAAACATGATGGAAGAAAACAGTCACAGAAAAGGAAAAGGCAAAGGAAAGAAAAGAAACAGACAATACTAGTTCCCTGCATTAAGTAATTACTTTTCTCACCATAAACATATAAATTATTTTGAACATGTCACTGCTTTGATTGCATTTTTGCTCTCTAGGCTACTCTTTATTCCTTTTCATACTTTATATGAAAAACAGGAAGAATTGGAAAATAATTTTCTGTTTTGATTCAGGTTTGATTGTAGTCCTTAGTTTTGACATTTGTGTAATCAACTGAATGCTATCATCTTTAATCAGCTTCAGCCACAATAAGGTTTATCAAGATGTTTTGGCCGTAAGCCTCATTTCCAAGCAGCTGCCTAGATCACAAGTATTGGACAGGCATGTGGAACACTTTTTATAATGTTCTCCTAAGAATCATAATTATGTATACATATATATTTAAAGACACAAAAGAAAATAAATTAGCCCAACATAAATCTCACCAGAAAAGTGTTTTTCTGATAGCAGTTGGCCTCCAAAGAAGGCACTGGCCTTTACTCACAAGTACTAGAAAGAATAATCTGGACATATTTTTTTTGGACCTTATTTCTTTGGACCCATGCGACTTAAAATAAAGAAATATCGTGCTTTCCAGCAAGTTGAGTTTCAGTTGTTCCAGATTGAATTAGTGTAAATAAAATAGAAAGAAGGGCTCTAGCAAATCAATACTGCATTGGTAGTAAACTGGAAAATACTGACAAATTATCCTTTTAGGCCTTAGCGAGGTTTAATCTAAACATCGTTTTCTCCTGACACGGTGAGCGAGAAGTGAGTAATTTATTACACAAGCCTGATATGGATGAGAAAAGGCTACTGCTTTTTCTTCACTATTCTGTTTTTTTCCCCTTTTTATGCCAGTTCAGTTTTTGTCTTACTCCAGAAAAGCATCCTCCAAGAATGTTTGAGTCTAGGATTTTCAATGCCACAGCTTAGCATGCTGCATTTGGCTACTTGCCAGCTTGTTTAAGAAGAACATGCACTGAGAAGTGCACTATTAAGAATCAAGGTTCTCGTTTTCGGCGCCAGGAGACCCAGCATTGGGGTGAGTTTCTGGCCCACGGCGCCAGCCTGGGACGGGGAGCTCGGGGGTTTCTTGGCCCCCTGTCCTGCTTGGGCTCTCTGCAGGGCCTCTACTCCCCGGGTGCTGCCTCTTTCTTCCTGGCCCACCCAGCTTCCGTCCAGAGCCCTCCCCACTCCGCCCCCACTACCCTCTTTTGGCGCGTGGCATCGCCCAGCGCAGCCTATCTGGGCGCTGGGTCCGAGTACCCGGGGCTCCCGGGCGGGCAGCAGTTCCTTTGTTTCTGTGGCCTGCCTGCACCAAGCGGGGTAGGAGCTTTGTCTGCGAGCTGCCCAACCAGCACGGAGGCCTGATCTTTCGGCGCCAGGAGACCCAGCATTGGGGTGAGTTTCTGGCCCACGGCGCCAGCCTGGGACGGGGAGCTCGGGGGTTTCTTGGCCCCCTGTCCTGCTTGGGCTCTCTGCAGGGCCTCTACTCCCCGGGTGCTGCCTCTTTCTTCCTGGCCCACCCAGCTTCCGTCCAGAGCCCTCCCCACTCCGCCCCCACTACCCTCTTTTGGCGCGTGGCATCGCCCAGCGCAGCCTATCTGGGCGCTGGGTCCGAGTACCCGGGGCTCCCGGGCGGGCAGCAGTTCCTTTGTTTCTGTGGCCTGCCTGCACCAAGCGGGGTAGGAGCTTTGTCTGCGAGCTGCCCAACCAGCACGGAGGCCTGATCTTTCGGCGCCAGGAGACCCAGCATTGGGGTGAGTTTCTGGCCCACGGCGCCAGCCTGGGACGGGGAGCTCGGGGGTTTCTTGGCCCCCTGTCCTGCTTGGGCTCTCTGCAGGGCCTCTACTCCCCGGGTGCTGCCTCTTTCTTCCTGGCCCACCCAGCTTCCGTCCAGAGCCCTCCCCACTTCGCCCCCACTACCCTCTTTTGGCGCGTGGCATCGCCCAGCGCAGCCTATCTGGGCGCTGGGTCCGAGTACCCGGGGCTCCCGGGCGGGCAGCAGTTCCTTTGTTTCTGTGGCCTGCCTGCACCAAGCGGGGTAGGCGCTTTGTCTGCGAGCTGCCCAACCAGCACGGAGGCCTGATCTTTCGGCGCCAGGAGACCCAGCATTGGGGTGAGTTTCTGGCCCACGGCGCCAGCCTGGGACGGGGAGCTCGGGGGTTTCTTGGCCCCCTGTCCTGCTTGGGCTCTCTGCAGGGCCTCTACTCCCCGGGTGCTGCCTCTTTCTTCCTGGCCCACCCAGCTTCCGTCCAGAGCCCTCCCCACTTCACCCCCACTACCCTCTTTTGGCGCGTGGCATCGCCCAGCGCAGCCTATCTGGGCGCTGGGTCCGAGTACCCGGGGCTCCCGGGCGGGCAGCAGTTCCTTTGTTTCTGTGGCCTGCCTGCACCAAGCGGGGTAGGCGCTTTGTCTGCGAGCTGCCCAACCAGCACGGAGGCCTGATCTTTCGGCGCCAGGAGACCCAGCATTGGGGTGAGTTTCTGGCCCACGGCGCCAGCCTGGGACGGGGAGCTCGGGGGTTTCTTGGCCCCCTGTCCTGCTTGGGCTCTCTGCAGGGCCTCTACTCCCCGGGTGCTGCCTCTTTCTTCCTGGCCCACCCAGCTTCCGTCCAGAGCCCTCCCCACTTCGCCCCCACTGCCCTCTTTTGGCGCGTGGCATCGCCCAGCCCAGCCTATCTGGGCGCTGAGTCCGAGTACCCGGGGCTCCCGGGGGGCAGCAGTTCCTTTGTTTCTGTGGCCTGCCTGCACCAAGAGGGGTAGGCGCTTTGTCTGCGAGCTGCCCAACCAGCACGGAGGCCTGATCTTTCGGCGCCAGGAGACCCAGCATTGGGAGAGCCAACATTGGGGAGAGACAGCGTTTGGTAGGCAAGGAGACCTAATCCGGTAAAAGAAGATCCATAGGGAGCATTTGGAAGAAGAGATGGGCCGACGTCAAGGCAAGAATTCGCCCAACAAGCTGAAAAGCAACATGAAGCTACCAGAAACAAGCGACCCCACAACGGGAGGACAAGAACCCCTTAATCCAGAGGAAGGAGAAAAGATTGACTTCATGAAAGTGATTGACACCCTTAAACAGCATGTAAAAAACGCCCTTATAGAAATGGATGAGAAATATAACAGAAAGTTTGAAGAATTGAATAAATCAGTGAATGATACCCTAGAAAACCAAGGAAAAACAATCAAACAGATAATGGAAACAGTTCAAGACCTGAAAACTGAAATGGAGGCAAAGAAGAAAACACAAACAGAGGGCCGTCTGGACATGGAAAATCTAGGTAAACGAATAGAGACTACAGAAACAAGCATAACCAGCAGAATACAAGAGATAGAAGAAAGACTCTCGGATTCTGAAGATACCATAGAGAAAATAAACACACTGATCAAAGAAAACAGCAAGTCCAACAAACTCTCATCACAAAACATTCAGGAAATATGGGACACAATAAAGAGACCAAACCTAAGAATAATAGGAGTAGAAGAAGGAGAAGAAGGGCAGCTCAATGGTCCAGAAAATCTATTTAATAAAATTATAGAAGAAAACTTTCCCAACCTAAGGAAAGATTTTCCTATGAAGGTGCAAGAAGCATACAGAACACCGAATAGGCTGGATCAAAAAAAAACATCCCCTCGCCATATAATTATCAAAACACAAAGCATACAGAATAAGGAAAGAATATTAAGAGCTGCAAAGGAAAAAGGCCAAATTACTTATAAAGGTAAACCTATCAGACTTACACCTGACTTCTCCATGGAAACCATGAAAGCCAGAAGGTCCTGGATAGATGTACTGCAGAAACTGAGAGACCATGGGTGCAAGCCCAGATTACTATACCCAGCCAAGCTTTCATTCACTATTAATGGAGAAAATAAAATTTTCCAGGATAAAAACAAATTTAAACAATACGCAGCCACAAATCCAGCCTTACAGAAAGTAATTGAAGGAAAATCACTAACCAAGGAGTCCAACAATGACCACAATAACTCAGACATCTAGAGACCCTTCACCAACACAAAACAAAGAAGGGAAACACACAAACTCTACGACTAAAAAAAAATGACCGGAGTTAACAACCACTGGTCATTAATATCACTTAATGTCAATGGACTCAACTCACCTATAAAAAGGCACAGGCTAAGAGATTGGATAAGAAAACAGGATCCAACATTCTGCTGTTTACAAGAAACACACCTCAACCACAAAGACAGGCACCTACTCAGAGTAAAGGGCTGGGAAAAGGCCTATCAAGCAAATGGACCTAAGAAACAGGCAGGTGTGGCCATACTAATCTCTAACAAAGTCGACTTTAAACTTAAATCAATCAGAAGAGATGGAGAGGGGCATTTTATACTCATAACAGGAACAGTTCATCAGGATGAAGTCTCAATCCTGAACATCTATGCCCCTAATATAAAAGCACCCACGTACATAAAAGAAACATTGCTAAAATTCAAGGCAGCCATCAAACCGCACACACTAATAGTAGGAGACTTCAACACTCCTCTCTCACCAATGGACAGGTCAATCAGACAGGAACCTAACAGAGAAATAAGAGAATTAGTGGAGGTAATGAATCAAATGGACTTAACAGACATCTATAGAACATTCCATCCAAATAGGAAAGAATATACCTTCTTCTCTGCAGCTCATGGAACCTTCTCGAAAATCGACCACATAGTCGGTAACAAAGCAAACATCCACAGTTACAAAAAAATATTAGTAACCACCTGTGTCTTATCAGATCACCATGGATTAAAGTTAGAATTCAACAATAATGCTACCCCCAGAAAGCATACAAAGTCATGGAAACTGAACAGTCAACTATTGAACCATAGCTGGATTAAGGAAGAAATAAAGAAAGAAATTAAAGTCTTCCTGGAATTCAATGAAAATAAAGAAACAACATACTCAAACTTATGGGACACTATGAAAGCAGTCCTAAGAGGAAAGTTCATAGCACTAAGTGCCCACTTAAAGAAAACAGAGAAAGCTCACATTGGAGACTTAACAGCCCACCTGAAAGCTCTAGAAAAAAAAGAAGCAGACTCACCTAGGAGGAGTAGAAGACTGGAAATAATCAAAATGAGGGCTGAAATCAACAAAATAGAAACACAGAAAACAATACAAAAAATCAATGAAACAAAAAGCTGGTTCCTGGAGAAAATCAACAAGATTGACAAACCACTATCCAAGCTAATCAAACGGCAGAGAGAGAATTTGCAAATTAATAAGATCAGAAATGAAAAGGGGGACATAACCACAGACACAGAGGAAATTCAGAGAATCATTAGATCTTACTACAAAAGCCTATATGCCACAAAATTGGAAAATGTAAAGGAAATGGATACTTTTTTAGATAAATATCATATACCAAAGTTAAATCAGGACCTGGTGAACAATCTAAATAGACCTGTTAGTCGCGAAGAATTAGAAGAGGTTATCAAAAACCTCCCTACCAAAAAAAGCCCAGGACCAGATGGTTTCAATGCGGAATTCTACCAGATCTTCCAAGAAGATCTAATACCTATACTCCTTAATGTATTCCACAAGATAGAAACAGAAGGGTCATTACCAAACTCCTTTTATGAAGCCACAATTACTCTGATACCAAAACCACTCAAAGACTCAACCAGGAAAGAGAACTACAGGCCAATCTCACTCATGAATATCGACGCAAAAATCCTCAACAAAATACTGGCAAATCGAATCCAAGAACACATCCGAAAAATTATCCATTATGATCAAGTAGGCTTCATTCCTGAGATGCAGGGCTGGTTCAACATACGAAAATCTATCAATGTAATCCAGCATATAAATAAACTGAAAGAAAAAAACCATATGATCATTTCATTAGATGCTGAAAAAGCATTTGACAAAATTCAACATCCATTTATGTTAAAAGTCTTGGAGAGATTAGGGATACAAGGGTCATACCTAAATATAATAAAAGCTATATACAGCAAGCCAACAGCTAACATCAAATTAAACGGAGAGAAACTCAAAGCCATCCCACTTAACTCAGGAACACGACAAGGCTGTCCACTCTCCCCATACCTCTTCAATATAGTGCTTGAAGTTCTAGCAATAGCAATAAGACAACATAATGGAATCAAGGGGATTCGAATTGGAAAGGAAGAAGTTAAACTTTCGTTATTTGCAGATGATATGATAGTGTACATAAGCGACCCCAAAAACTCCACCAAAGAACTCCTACAGCTGATAAACAGCTTTAGTAATGTGGCAGGATACAAGATCAACTCCAAAAAATCAGTCGCCCTCTTATACACAAAGGATATGGAAGCAGAGAGGGAAATCAGAGAAGCTTCACCATTCACAATAGCTAAAAACAGCATAAAATATCTTGGGGTACATCTAACCAAGGAAGTGAAAGATTTATTTGACAAGAACTTTAAGGCATTGAAGAAAGAAATTGAAGAGGATACCAAAAAATGGATGGACCTCCCTTGCTCTTGGATTGGTAGGATCAACATAGTAAAAATGGCAATTCTACCAAAGGCTATTTATAGATTCAATGCAATCCCCATCAAGATCCCATCAAAATTCTTCACAGATCTGGAGAGGACAATAATCAACTTTATATGGAAAAACAAAAAACCCAGGATAGCCAAAACAATCCTATACAATAAAGGATCTTCTGGAGGCATTACCATCCCTGACTTCAAACTCTATTATAGAGCTACAGTAATGAAAACAGTGTGGTACTGGCATAAACACAGAGAAGTCGACCAATGGAATCGTATAGAAGACCCGGATTTTATCCCACAAACCTATGAACACCTCATTTTCGATAAAGGAGCTAAAAGTATAAAATGGAAGAAAGAAAGCATCTTCAACAAATGGTGCTGGCACAACTGGATGTCATCTTGTAGAAGAATGAAAATAGACCCTTATCTATCACCGTGCACAAAACTCAAGTCCAAATGGATTAAAGACCTCAATATCAGCCCGAACACACTGAACCTGATAGAAGAGAAAGTGGGAAGTACCCTACAGGAGCTGGGCACAGGAGATCGCTTCCTATGTATAACCCCAGAAGCACAGACATTAAGGGCAACATTGAATAATTGGGACCTACTTAAACTGAGAAGCTTCTGTAAAGCAAAGGACATAGTCAATAAGACACAAAGGCAACCTACTGATTGGGAGAAGATCTTCACCAACCCCACAACAGACAAAGGTCTGATCTCCAAAATATATAGAGAACTCAAGAAACTAGACTTTAAAATGCTAATTAACCCAATTAAAAAATGGGGCACTGAACTGAACAGAGAATTCTCAGCAGAGGAAGTTCAAATGGCCAAAAGACACTTAAAGTCGTGCTCAACTTCCTTAGCAATCAGGGAAATGCAAATCAAAACAACTTTGAGATATCATCTTACACCTGTCAGAATGGCTAAAGTCAAAAACACCAACGATAACCTTTGCTGGAGAGGCTGTGGAGGAACGGGTACCCTCATCCATTGCTGGTGGGAATGCCATCTTGTGCAACCACTGTGGAAGTCAGTGTTTCGGTTTCTCAGGAAATTCGGGATCAACTTACCCCTGGACCCAGCAATACCACTCCTGGGAATATACCCACGAGATGCTCTATCATATGACAAAAGCATTTGTTCAACTATGTTCTTAGCTGTATTATTTGTAATAGCCAGAACCTGGAAACAACCTAGATGCCCTTCAATGGAAGAATGGATGAAGAAAGTATGGAATATATACACGCTAGAGTACTACGCTGCGGTAAAAAACAATGACTTCTCGAATTTTGCATGCAAATGGATGGAAATAGAAAACACTATCCTGAGTGAGGTGTCCCAGACCCAAAAAGATGAACATGGGATGTACTCGCTCATAATTGGTTTCTAGCCATAAATTAGCGCCACGGAGTCTACAATAGGTGAACCTAAAGAAGCTAAGTAAGAAGGTGAACCCAAGGAAAAACATATAGTTATCCTCTTGGCTAAGGGAAGTAGACCCAATTGCCGGGGAGAAAATTAGGATCTTGGGGGTGGGGTGGGATGGGGGTAAGTGGAGATGGGGAGAGAAAAGGTAGAAGGGAAGGAGGGGGGATTTGGGGAATCAGGAGAATTGGGATAAAGGAAAGGTGGATAGGGGAGCACGGAACCACAATTCTTAGTTAAGGGAACCACTTTAGGGTGAGCAAGAGATTTGACCCTAGAGGGGCTCCCAAGTGCCCAACATGAGGTTCCCAGTTAGTTCCTTGGGTAGCTGAGGATTGGGAACCTGAAATGACCCTATCCGAGAGCAATACTGACGAATATCTTGCATATCATCATAGAACCTTCATCTGGTGATGGATGGAGACAGAGACAGAGACCCACACTGGAGCACTGGACTGAGCTCCCAAGGTCCCAATGAGGAGCAGAAGGAGGGAGAACATGAGCAAAGAAGTCGGGACCACGAGGCGTGCACCCACCCACTGAGACAGTGGAGCTGATCTACTGGGAGCTCACCAAGGCCAGCTGGACTGTGACGGAAAAAGCATGGGATAAAACCGGACTCTCTGAACATGGCGAACAATGAGGGCTGATGAGACGCCAAGGACAATGGCACGGGGTTTTGATCCTACTTAATGTGCTGGCTTTGTGGAAGCCTAGCCAGTTTGGATGTTCACCTTCCTAGATATGGACGGAGGGGGGAGGACCTAGGACTTACCACAGGGCAGGGAACCTGGACTGCTCTGTGGACTGGAGAGGGAGCGGGAGAGGAGTGGGGGGAGGGGTAGAAGGGTGGGAGGAGGGGGAGAAGGGTGGGAGGAGGGGGAGGGAAATGGGAGGCTGGGAGGAGGTGGAAACTTGTTTTTTGTTTATGTTTTTTTTTCTTCTTTTCTTAATAAAAAAAATTATATAGAAAAAAAAAGGAAAAAAAAAAAAAAGAATCAAGGTTCTCTTATATGCATGGTAAACATTTGGAAGTTCATGCATGCCCGTTCACAGTTTTAGATACTAGGAAACAACACTATATATTATAAAAATCTGTATATTTAACATGAATAAAAATTACCTTGCCCCAAAATTTGAATGGCAAAAACATGAGTTTTGGTTCATTTAAGGTAGGTTCTAGATCTGATTCCATTCAATCTTGCTACTTATTTGTAGGAAAGGGAGAATATTTGGAATAGAATGTATTCTTCACACTGTCTCTTTCCTAATTTTCTTTCCCCCATTCTGCTCTTATTCATTGTAATAGACATCAAGCACAAATATGTGAAAGATGTAGCAGAAATATTGGGTCAGCTGTTTGTTCATCTTTTATGTTAAATAAAGTAGTTGTGTTAAATGTCATATCTTCCCACATGGGTATGATAAAATAGCTTTTTATCAAGAGGGACATGGACATAAGAAAAGCAAGTATGTGCTTCTGGCAGGATCATTTCTCAAAGCATTGCAATATGAACAATATTTAAATTACTAGATATATTTATCCATCTTATGTTTTAAGATCTAAGGTTTTATGATATTACAATTATATCTCAACAGTTATTTCATAGTATCAAAGATATCAACCTAAAACACGTTTGTGTACTTGGGGAATATATGCATATTTAATACTGAGAAATAGTTCCTATTTACTGTACCCCATGCTACATCAAAGCCTCAGTAGGTTTAGTTGCTCATGCAAACTAAGGAAATATTTACATTCCCAAGAACTAGGAACTAGAAGGAAAAATTAAGATGGGATTAGTAAATATATTTACAGGAAGAGGATTTTTCACTAAGAAATTCAATTATATACCTTTTTATTGTCTCACAGGGAAATGGATTTCTTCTAGAAAACACTTTGGAAAAGCCCAAAATTTATTACAGGCATACAATTGTTACTATTAAGTATAAACGTTTCCACCTTTTTTGTTTGTTTGTTTTTTTGAGACAGGGTTTCTCTGTGGCTTTGGAGCCTGTCCTGGAACTAGCTCTGTAGACCAGGCTGGTCTCAAACTCACAGAGATCCGCCTGCCTCTGCCTCCCGAGTGCTGGGATTAAAGGTGCACACCACTCTACTGCTAGCCACTGTAGCACAGTTTTCCCAAGTAAATTAGTGGCAAACTGCAATGTGTCAATGAATTAAGAAAAAAAAAACTTTTGAAGGCTTAAAGACAAATATTTGTTTTCTTTCAAATATCATGTAAAGACCTATTTTTCTTTTGTGGAATCTCTTATGATATTAAACCTTTTAAAACTCTCAAAACCAAGGAAGTTTTATGTGGTAGATATGGGGGAGAAATGAGAGACATAAAAATGAAAACTACAATACTGTAGCTCTTTAATAGCCAGAACCTGGAAACAACCTAGATGCCCTTCAACGGAAGAATGGATGAAGAAAGTATGGAATATATACATATTAGAGTATTACTCAGCAGTAAAAAACAAGGACTTCTTGAATTTTGCATACAAATGGATGGAAATAGAAAACACTATCCTGAGTGAGGTAAGCCAGACCCAAAAAGAGGAACATGGGATGTACTCACTCATATTTGGTTTCTAGCCATAAATAAAGGACATTGAGCTTATAATTCATGTTCCTAGAGAAGCTAAATAAGGTGAATCCAAAGACAAACACATAGGCATCCTCAGGAATATTAACCTTCATCAGGCGATGAAAGGAGACAGAGACAGAGACCCACACGGGAGCACCGGACAGAAATCTCAAGGTCCAAATCAGGAGCAGAAGGAGATGGAGCACGAGCAAGGAACTCAGGACCACGAGGGGTGCACCCACACACTAAGACAATGGGGATGTTCTATTGGGATCTCACCAAGGCCAGCTGGCCTAGGTCTGAAAAAGCATGGGATAAATCCGGACTAGCTGAACATAGCAGACAATGAGGAATACTGAGAATTCAAGAACAATTGCAGTGGGTTTTTGACCCTACTGCACGTACTGGCTTTGTGGGAGCCTAGGCAGTTTGAATGCACACCTTACGAGACCTGGATAGAGGTGGGCAGTCCTTGGGCTTCCCACAGGTCAGGGAACCCTGATTGCTCTTCGAGCAGATGAGGGAGGGGGACTTGATCGGGGGAGGGGGAGGGAAATGGGCGGTTGTGGGGACGAGGCAGAAATCCTTAATAAATAAATAAATTTTAAAAAAAATGAAAACTACACATGTTTACAAGCTACCAGCTTAACAGCTTGATTGTGTAGACTTGGTGGTGCTTTAAAAAAATAATGTATGGATATTCCTCAAAGAAAATTAAGAAATGAAAATTTTGGTGTCCTTTTCAGTCTGTGTCAGCACAACTAGGTCACTTAGCCAGAATAATATCAATGCTTTCCTCCAATTGTCCAGACAGCCAGTTTCTACTGAATCATTGAATGGTCAATCCAGTTCACTAGTTAAGATTCCTAAAATGATCCACACTCGGACAGATACAAATGTAAGTTAGTGGAGCATGCCAGGCAGTGGAAGAGTTTTATCTATAAGAGCAAGCTCATCTAATGATCTCTGAGAGACATTTATTTATTCCAGAAATTGATTCAATGAGTAAAGTCATTTGAAGGGTTTTTAAGATATAAAGTTGAAAGGATACATTTAAAAAATGTTTGTTAGAAATTCTTTCAAACACTGGAATTTATTCAACAAACAAGTCAAGCACTTGCCATGGACAAAGGACTAGTGACCTAGAAATGAATTATTAGGCATTTTTTCTTGACAATTTGAAGAATTGTAGAAGAAAGTGAACTTTGAGTAAATGAAACTGAAACACCTCTCCCTTTCTCCTTCCCCTACTGCAAAATAGATTATTTCAAAAGAAGCTTCATTCTTACCCATAAAGAATCTAAGTTACTTTGAAACAATGCCTTAGTCTGGCGTCTCCTACATGAATCTGTTATGAAGAACTGATTAAATGAGATCTCTAAACTAAAATATCTATCTTCCTTATTCTGTGTACATATATATGTGTCATATGTATGTGTCTCTCGTACTGCTACACATATCTCATATCAAAAATCTTTTAAGAGTTTGTTTGTCAGGAACAATGCTTTGGCCTAGTCTCTACATGTAGCTACAAATAATACAAGTCCTGGGAAGAACCACACTCATTAAAAAAAATGAGTGGTAATTTCAAAAGAAAATTAATGTAAGCTATATGGAAGGAAAGAAACAGGAAATATGAATAACATATGGGCATTCATCAAAGAAATACTGTCCCCAAGCAGAAAATAAAATAGAATAAAACAAGGATGATTAGTTTTCATAGAAATTCTAATTAGAGAGCATAATGGTTTAAAATAAATGAATAACAACACATGCAAATATCTATAAGACAGGATTCTAAACTGATCTCTCTTTTGCCACTTATCCTCTGGGACTCTATCATCTATCAGTTTATGTGGTAAAATAGGATTTTTTAGATATAGTTGGGACTGCTAATCATTTAGGTTTAAGCTTTAAAATATGTCCATGTGGCACAAGCAATTTATATGTGCACTTCCAAAGCATAGATGAGAGGCTAACAGCAGAAAAAGTCGGAGAGATTTGAAGAGTGAGAAGTATTCAATATGGAAAAGGTTCTTTGTTGCTGAGTTGGAAAAGCTCATTGCTACGTAGCACATGCATTTCAAGTGTACATATAATAAAGAAGAGTTTCACAAAATGGAACTTGTTTACTAAGTAAAATACATTGATAGTCTTTTCTAGTCTAGTCTTGTTGCACTTAACCTGCCTAATTCCCTTCTATTTTATTCTATCCCATGCTGCATTATAGTCTATGCTATTACTTTAAACATGCCTTATTTGACACCATACAATGATTTTAAGATGACATGGATTACTATGTGGAATTAAAAAAATACAAATCTATATACTCTATATCCCTCTATGTCCTTTATAATTTTTTGAGATGATGAGTAAAGATTGTTTCATTATTGGCTAATTCTGAGTGTTGGTGAACATTGGAAAGGGGCAACACATCTAGCATCTCTGTTTCTAAACTTCTGACTTTTAGATGCAGAAAACAAATAATAGAACCTACACAGCACATTATGAACAGTTAGAGAAACTGTAGCTCTGTCATCATCCCTTTCTTTTGGAAATTGACTTCCATGTTATAACCCGGAATACTTTATTTTTCTAGAAATCTAATGTGTTGCCACATCAATGTAAGCATGTTATAGCATCCTCTAAAATTCAGAGGTCTCTTATAGGTCTTGTGATTTATAGTGTTAAGAAATCCTCAGCTAATGAAATTTTTGGGAATGACAAAAAGGATGTGAAGTAAAAAGTATTTCTTGGGAAGAGGAAGAAAAACCTAAAACACCATTTCTCATATGGCTCTACTACTAAATTCTGTAAAAATAACTGGCAGTCAAACTTCAGAATGATAGTAAGATGCATCTACATGATACAACATGATATTATATTTAGTGGAATCTGTTAAGAGAAACCAAGAACTCACACTACCTTCTCCAATACCTCTTCATAGTTTATAAATAGAAAGATAGCCCGTTCTCTTCTTGTGATGACTTCATTGTTGTCTTTGTCCCTTCTCCTTCCCTACATTCCAAACACACAATAGGTAGGAAAACTACTCCAAAACAAAACTCCACTCCAATACACAAATCTTCTTTTTTTCTTGACTTCATTCATTCTTACATTTCATCAACTCATGGTCTGTCTTTCATGTTGGCTTGGTAACTGATCCTACTAATAATCCAAAAGGCAAAAATTACAGAATATAGGAATTAGAGGTAAGGACTGAAACTTCAATGTCATTCTGTTCCAGCCCTTTTCATCTATCTCTCCAAACTTTCAAAGTCTTCAGTTGCGGAATCAAGATTAACTTTATGACACAGCCACATGCAATGAAGGACTGAAGAAATCCTAAAATAAATGGAAGGTAATAATAGTTTAATCCTTCAGTCTGTTAAAGTTTCTTTATTTATTCAAACATTAGCATTTTAAACCTGTATTTCAAACATGGTTTATCAGAACAAACCCATCACGGCTTTGATTTTGGTCTTTTTGTGTAGGGAATTGTTTCCATTGGAAGAAAATTTCACAAAAAAAAAGTTTATTTAATTTATGCCACATTAGTATCTCAATATATGTATTAATCTCTCCGAATCACAAGCTATTCCAAAATCGTATCATAAAAACCAGCATCTTTGAAAGTTTAGATTGTTTTTCTATAGTGATGGCTTACTTTGGTTTTAGTTAGAGCATTATGATGTCATAGAAGGAAGGTGAGGACTATAATGGTTATCAAAGACTGGAAAATAGTACAAGGAGAGTAGAATAAGGAGAGTTTAGGGGTAGAGGCAAGAGAGTTGGCTAGGAGAAAAAGTTTTTTTTTTAATGTTCTATAACACAGTAGAATTAGCTATGACAGAAAATTTGGAATTGTATATTATGAAACTGCTAGTTTTGAAGGTTCTAAACCTAAAAGGAATGATAAATTGTTGGGGTTATATATACGGTAGTTACCTCAATCTTATCACAATACATTATATATACAAACTGAAATAACAGACTGTATCCCATAAATGTGTGATTATCATGTTATTACTTTTCAAAACGCTTCAGAAGAAAATGGTGAGGTATAATTGAAAAATGCTAAATACAATTATTTGGATTATTGGTTTTAAATTAGAATATCAAATCTGTGAAATGGCAAATACATTTATACCTACTTGTGGCTACTATCAATTTTAATTAATCAAAAACAACTCCAAATAATAATGATGAAAATTATATTAAAACACTATGAAACCACTGAATTAACTAATCTCTTTTATTTATGGATACTGACTAATATTTAATTTGCAATTTGAAATATTATTTATATGTTCATTTGCCAAAATAATTATTTTAGTCCAAGTCCATCTCCCCAGAGCACAAAGTAGTTTAGCTGAAATAGTTTTTTTCTTTCCTTGAGTTGGTTTATCCTATTTGTCAAGAGTTAACTTTTTTATTACTTTGTTAATCATTCTTTAAAATTGCATGTTTTTCACTGCTCTTCCTAACAAAATTTAGATCGTTAAGTTAAATTGAATCTTTAGATTTTTAGACTCATTCTCCTCATAATGCTGATAAAATGTATTTTCTGTTGTCTTTCTATAGTCTTTTATAATTTGCATGATATTTTAATATTTTGAGATCAGGAGAATGAGACTTCACATATGTGATTTTCCTTAACCCTAATGGCAATGCACTAATAAATCTTCTTTCTTATATGGCCATTATCAACCTAAAACATTTCACCTCCATTTTACTGTAGATAACCCATCTAAACATCTTACACCGCCGTCAGGGCAACAATGATCACACCTTCTATTCTACTTTCTCACAGAACTTCCACTGCTTCTACTCTTTTATTTTTAATTTCTTTTTTGGGTTTTCAAGACAGGGTTTCTTTGTGTAGCTCTGGCTGTCCTGGAACTCACTCTTTAGACCAGGTTACCCTCAAACTCACCTGCCTCTACTCCCAAGTTCTGGGATTAAAGATGTGTGCCAGCACTGCCTGGCCTCCTTTATTCTTACTAGTCCACTCTTCTTTCATTGAAATCTTCATAAGGTCATATATATCATATGTGTTTTAGAGCTAATCAATTGTGGATTAGTGTCACTTGTTGCTCTCTTTATCTTCTCTCCCATTGCACTGCTCATTGCCCACAAGCAAATCACATACTTCCCTGGTGCCCACGCACCATACCCAATTTTATTCAAATCCTAAGACTGTTTGTTTGTTGCCTTTATACCACTCTAGCTTCACTCTTCCCGCTCTGATGGGATTCTGGCAGAAAAACAGAGAGCGCAGACAATATTGTTTCTTATCTCATACAGAAAAATGTAGGTCTTCAATAATAACGTTTTTCCAATTTCTGCCATCCTACTGTTAACATACTTGTAATTTTGTACTTAAATTTACAATGGATTTGAAGTCAGAAGCATCATTATCCCTTTTCCATAGCAACTCTTCCACGCAGTTCCCACCTCCCTTGAATCTTACATTTTCATTGTTCTGGTATTTGCCACGAATTGAATCTTCCATTGTGTTACAGACACTTCCTCCATTATCAGTCCATTCTCATTCTTCATGAACTGCTCCATTTCACCTCTTTATTTACATGTGACTTAAATATTTAAGGATTCCAATAACCATACTACTGAACATTACAACCTCATGTGCTCTAGCTACACAGTTACTACTAGCAGCTCTGCTTGGAAGCTTTCATGTTTCAGTTTGGTCCCTTGTCACAGTCTGACTTCAATGGCTTATTTTTCACAGTCATTATTTCCCTTCCCCACTAAAATAAACATTCCACAGGGCAGGGATTTGCTTATGAATTCTTATTAACTAGACCATATTTGACATAATCTAAAAGAAATAAATTTATTGAAGAAAATTAATGAGTGGACTATAATTTGTGTGTTATTTTCTATTACTCTAATGCAATTATAAAGAACATGCACATCAGGGCTACATTCTGGTACTGGTTAGTATGATTGGTTGTGGAAAAAGAATAATTTTTCCGAGCTCTCTAGCTTTTCAGACTCCTTCCTCAGTGTCTCTTTATCAGTCTACATTTTTAAAATGTATTAGTCTTCTCAACGGAACTGACCTTAGGTCATTTTTCTTGCATTTATAAATATTTTCTGAGAAATTGTATCTATATTATATTTCTAAGCACTTCAATGAATTTCTAATGTAGAGCGCAAATGACCACTTTCTCCCAGAGTAGTTTCTAAAGGAGTGTCACTCATCTATTGGAGAATGCATCTGCTCTTCAAACATAACACCAATTAAATGCCTTACTTTCTTCTAAATGTCTTGTATTAGTGGCACAGACATCTACTATACTTTTCATAACGTAGATATTTTGAACATGTTCTAAGCTTTTTTTTCTTCTCTCCTGCCTCCACCTTTATGCTAACTTCCACAAATCTATTTCCAAACTCCATTTCTGATGCACTCATTTTTCCTCTGTTACTCTCATTTTTCACTTACATCTACCCATACTGATTATTCACATAAGGTGGAAAAATAGTCATCTAAGTGGTTTTCCTGCCTCCGTGTATTATAAAATTCAAATTTTAATATATAATATTGCTGTTCCAGGCTGTTTCTTTGGGGCTCCCAAATTATGACACAGAGACTTTTTATTAGTTTTAAATGCTCGGCCTAGCTTAAACATGTTTCTGGCTCGCTATTTTAACTTAAGTTAACCTGTTTCTCTTTATCCACCATTTGCTTTCCTTCTGTCGTATGTTCATTGCTTCTCCTGTCTGTCTGTCTGTCCAATGGCTGCCTGGATTCTTACCCCAGACATGACCCTCATTCTGTCCTCCTTCTTCTCTTGTTCTTCTGCTTATCAAGCCTATATTTCTCCTTCTCTTTGTTCTCTCAACCGGCCAGCCCTGCCTCTCCTTTCTCTGCCTAGCTAATGGCCATTCAGCTTTTTATTAGACCAATACGTGCCTTAGTCAGGTAAGATGAAATAAATGCAACACATCTATACATAATTAAACAAATACAGCATAAACAATAGTAACACACATTTACACAGTTAAAGTAATATTCTGCAGCATAATCAAATATAAGACACTTTACCTAATTAAAATAATATTCTGCAACCTATTGTACTATAAAATTAATACAAATTGTTTTCTTGCCAGTTCCTATGACTTGTACACTACTCGTCAATCCCATTCAACATGCCATAGAATCTAGCCTAGACTTGCTTCAACTTCTTAAACTCTACAGGCATACTCATTTACCTATTTTTCTCCCAAGCACACCAAACTGTTTCTCAACATGAAAAATGCATTTAATTTTACCAAAATTATAGCTTCCTTCATCATATTTCTTAGAAAACTTCTAAGAACTTTGCAAGCCAATTCAATACCAGTTATTCTACAGATATTCTTCAAGTCTCACACAGAAAGTCACTATGATCTTTGATCATCAAGCTTCATATATCTCTAGTAAACTATGCCTTATAAATGTTGTTAGATACCTGTCTTTTTCAACAGATTATGAACTTGCACCTCACAAGTAAGAATTGCCAAGATGAGGAGACAAAGCACATATTTAAAAGAATAAACAGTGCCAGTGGTGGGTATGATAGGCTAGCTATCATGTGACTGAAATGAAGTAAGAATAATAAAAGCAAAATACATTTGCTTATTGAGTATGGATAGTTGAGATTTAAAGAGAATGTGGCTATGAGAGATGAATGTATGTTTGATTAATAAAGTAGCAAAAAAAAGTTATTTTACTTGAGAATTATGTTGTGGGCAAATAAATAAAAAACAATTAGACTAGACCATACAGTCATAGTGTGCATTGGAACAGGGAGATTTGGGCTTGATTGTAGGTTTTCTGCTGGTTATGACATTATTATTGTCTTGTATATGTATGTGCATATATAAATATGCCCCTTAGACAATAGACATTTTGATGAATCAAAATGAGAATGTAACTATTCTCACCCTAAAATTACAATGACTACAGTAAAAATGCTCTGAGAATGTATTTGCTTTAGTGCTGGCCATACCTTTAATTCCTGCACAGGGAGCAGAGGTACGTGGATCTCTGTTTGTTTGAGGCCAGATTGGTCTACAAAGTGAGTTCCAGTACAGTCAGAGCTGTTACACAGAGAAGCCTGTCTCAAAAACAAGGAACATAAGAGTTTAAAAGGATGTATCTAGTTTTTCTCTTCTTCTTAATTTGTTTAAAGTATTGCTCCCAGAATATACTTAGTACCTTTAGACCATAAGGTCCAGTTTAGAAGATGTACTGTTTCTGATGGTACATGAGAATGTAGAGTTCATTTATGAAATATGGCACCAAGTTTTGCCTACTAAAGCGAAGAGGAATAAAAACAGTGCATTCGCTTCTGCAATTTGAGGAGCTAGTCATGGCTGTAGCACTAGAAGTCCTATTTTCTCTGTGGTTGTCCCTTTATTTAGAAGTTTACATTAATTAAACTTGATTCTCCTAGTGTTTGAATAGCAATTCTAAATGCCTGTGGTAAGAAAAATCACAAGCTATAAAATCAGCCAAAACACACATTCTTAAAGAGTCAACACAGTTGGTAGTGATATTTCCTAATGTTCCTTTGTCCTACTGTTCTCACATTTTCTGTACTGCTTTTGTTCCTAATTATTATCTGTTGAGATTAGTGGTTTGCCCTTTGCTTTCTGGCATGACACATTGTACAAATGTTTTGTGGTGGGACTTTAATTTGTTCATGATGACACTGTTTCTGCCTTTGCCCATGGGAAAAATAAAATCGAGTCATTCTTCCTCTGGCCTTCTTCAGCTACATACCCTGTCAGTACGATGTTTATCTCAACTTGCCTATTGATGATCACATTGATTGTGGTGTATCCTAGTGTGCATCTCAGTGGTTCTGGCTCTTTCATTTTGTAGAGTTCAGTTCCTTTAAACGAAAGCCTAGAAGAAATTTTAAACATCACAGAGAGATACTAAAGGATAAGACTGCCCCTAACATTGGTTAGAACCACTAATGTATTAGGATGAAATTCAGAAAGTTGTGTGAATGACAGATCATAAAACTGTGTGGTAATCAGTCACATGCTAGTCAAGCCTAGATTGCAGTAATGAGATATGTTTGTTTGTGTGTTTTAAATTTTCTGAAAAGTGAGTGCTATAAAATACAATGTATTTGCAGAGAAGAAAATTAACTTTAAAACTACACTACTGCCTTTGCATGGACGCTCAGTCTGTCAACTTTTGTCATCTGTGATTTTTTTTTGTCATCTGTGATTTTTAAAGGGTTTTCTGAAACAGAAGTGAGACTTCCAACATAGATATATTTTTCAGTTTTACACTCTATTAAGCGTAAGCTCTCACTATGAATTTTGACTTATCTGGCTGGCTACCTTTATCATATTTTGTAATCCATTACATATATATTAAATTTTTATAAGACTAGTGCCCAAGAGTTTAGTAACAGCTATGTGAGATGAAAGGTATTTACTTGTATATATTTAGTGGTGTTAAAGTATGAAGTCAAAACCAAAAAAAGGGGGAGGGGAAACCAGGCAGTGGTGGTGCACACCTTTAATCCCAGCACTTGGGAGGCAGAGGCAGAGGCAGGTGAATCTCAGTGAGTTCAAATTCAGCCTAGTCTACAAGAGCTAGTTCCAGGAAAGCCAGTGCTGTTACACAGAGAAACCCTATTTCGAAAAACAAAAACAAAAACATAAATATTAATTAGAATGAGATACATACATATATGGAATACGAATTTTTATTGCTATATAGCAAATTACTACATATTTAAGAAATTAAAAGCAGCAATTTATTACTGTCCAGTTACTCGGAGTCCGGGATCCGAACACATAAAACTGAGTTCTATGCTTGGAGTCTCAACTAGTATGTAATCATAACAACTTGGCCTGGGTTCTATTCTAATGACTCTCTTCAGTGTGTATATGGTTGTTGACAGATTTTAATTCTTTTGATTATAAGACTGAATTTCTATTTTCTTCCTGGCCACTAGGCAAAGGTCACTGTCAGGTACTAGAAGTAGTTCTCTAATCTTTGTTATATTGTGTTCCCTATAGGCTCACTCATAGCATGGCATTTTCAAAGTCATCATCCCTGACACCCAGAGGAACAGAGACAAAAAGATGCAGACATAGAGAGATGAATGTAGACACATATGAAGAGACAGGAAACAGGATGAGAGAGAGAGACAGAGAGACAGAGAGAAAGATGAGGGAGAACAGAGGGGGTTAGAATCAATTACATGCTAATAAAATTAATCATGTAGATGTGTAGAATAATATGCAGGAATAAAGACTTTTGCCATATACTATTAATTAGGAGTAAGTCACACAATACCCCATTCACATAAAATGACAAGATTATATAATGACATAAACATTGGACCATCTGAGTTCCCATGTGTTACACTACTAAAAGAAATAAGACACAATTCACTAGCCTAAAGCCTAAATGAAATAATGAGTATTATCCTTTGATAATTATTTAAGATGCCTAATGTGAGCAAAATATCAATTGTGTCATGTATTATTTCTGAGTGTATACTTTTAGAAATTAGTTTTTAGAGATTATAGAGAGAGTCTCTTAACTTGAAAATTATCAGTTGTCCAAGTAATTCATAATCATATGCTTATTACAAAAACAATTATAACCTAGAACTGTGTAAAATAAAACTGTCCTTTCTTCTTTACTCCTACCTTCCATAGCACATTTCTCTATCTAGAGATTTATCAGTGATAACAGTTTGTTATTTAGCTGTCTATAAAATTTTGATAATGAAAATGAGGTTATGCTTGATATGTTTCCCTGTAGCTATATTTTTCAAGACAGTGTGTTTGGTTGTTATTTCAAATCTCTTTTTTGCAACTTTCTATCAGCTACTTGGAAGTTCTCTGCTTGTATGGACCACTACATGATTCTTTATTTTTACTTTAATGAATTCGATGTACATATATATGTGCATATATAGATTGGAAAGATTTATTTATTTTATTTATCTTTTATATAGTATAGTACATTTTATATACCTATTAATATATTATATAATATTTATAATATATTATATTGCACATTTGTTATATTGATAGATAAATAAATGAAATGTATCTGATAATTAGATACTGTGACAATATCCTCTTAAAAAATAATTTGTATTTAAAAACCCTACTGCCAGTATTGTGAATGAATGCTTTTTCTTTCCACTCCATATTTTCTTCTCTAAAATGCATTCCTGTTAGAAACCTAGTGGGGAGACACAATAGAAGTTAGTAAACATGGGAATGAATGAGAGAGAGATAGAAACAAAGAGAGGAGAGAGATAGAGAGACATTGAGAGAGCGAACACATTGGAAAGTATGGACATAGGCAGAGTCCATTTAGTTAACCACAGAAAATTTAGGTTCATTAAGAGTTTGAAAAAGCTACACCGAAAAAGAAGCCTTTTCTCATGGTCTATAAAATTAAAGCACTCTTTTTAATTCAACCCACAATTTATACACATACTTACATATAAGTAGAGGATAGGGATAAGTAGGAGAAAGAGAATAGCTTGTTCAGACAATGAACATTCTGGAACTCTAAAAAATACCATGGAATGTTAGTAATGCATGTTATTAACTCAATGACTCTGAGAGTCCTTCTTCAAAGCCATTTCTAAATCACCTATCATTATATAATTAGAGGTCTCTTAAAACAAGTAAAATAGATCTATAAACCAGGTTGTCTACTAGAGTGCTAGAAAGCCTGCTGAGAGCTATCACATAAAAATGTCACAATTTGTAGCTACCCTCCCCCTCAAAAGAAGTAGAATTGCTTTGATAATATATAATAACATCAAATGATATGTTAGATGGTATTGTTGGAGCTCCATGGAGATTTTTTAAAATTTTCTGATTACAAAATTTACTCAGAATCTCAAGGCTGATATCAAAATATCATGATTTGTTCAGACTTGCATTTCTTCTTCATCCTTTTTAAACTAAATATGAAGGCTACGGAAATACTCAATTTTCTCCAATTGTTGAAACATACATTCTTTCTAGGTTTTTCCCTCTTTTGAATGAGAATATATAGAAAGAAAACAGCAAACAAATAAACCTAACTCCATGACTTTCTGTATTGCAAACAAAATTTCAGTTAATTATGTCTACAATTTGAGGATTAATCATGTCAAATAGAAATCTTGGCTTAGTTCTATTGGTTTAATCACCTGACTTAAAACTCCAACGCATAAATTACCATCACACTGTTCTTCTAATGCTTAAAGCTGCTGATTACACAACGTTGTCCAACAGTATTTTGAAGGACTATTTTTTTGTGCATAATCAACTTTCAAAGCAATGGTTAAATAAAATGTATAGCATTGCTTAAATTTACAAGTAAATTATTGCTTGAAATATGTTTTTACCTCCCAAGTTATTTTACAGTGACTACATTTTTGACTACATTCTTCAACCATCAAACAAAAACAGAACAATTAATATGTTTAAGAGCTTCATCTTCTTTTTCAAATTTATATTTTAAAAACAATCTTATCTTACATACCAATCCCAGATCCCTCTCTCTTCTGTCCTCTCACTCCTCCCACCTCCTCACCATCCTACCTGCCATCCACTCCTTAGAGAGGGTGAGGCCTCCCATGGGGATCAACAAAGTCTGTCATATCACTTGAGGCAGGAACAACTCACTCCCCATCTAAGCTGAGCAAGGTATCCCTTCTTAGGGAATAGGCACTAAAGAACCAATTCCTGTACTAGGGATAAATACTGGTTCTTCTGCTAGTGGTCACACCAACTCCCCATACTTCAAAACTATCACCCCCACTCAGAGGGCCTAGTTCAGTCTTATGCTGGTTTCTCTTCTCTTAGTCCAGGGTCAGTGAGCTCCTACTAACTCAAGTCAGCTATTTCTGTGGGTATCCCCATCATGGTCTTGACCCCTTTATTCTTAATGTCGCTTCTCCCCCTCTGTGACTGGACTCCAGGAGTTTGGCCCAGTGCTTAGCTGCGGATCTCTGCATCTGCTTCCATCAGTTGCTGGATGAAGGTTCTACGATGACAATTAAGGTAGTTACAGAGCAAGTGCTTTAGTACCCTATCCTCTATTGCTTAGATTCTTAGCTGGGGTCATCCCTGTGGTTTCCTCGAAGTTTCCCTAGTGCTGGTTGCTCCCTAACCCCACAATGACTCCTTCTTTCAAGGTGTCTCTTTCCTTGCTCTCCCTCACTGTCCTTTACCCACCTCAATCTTGATTTCTCATGTTCTCCTCAATGCTCCCCTTCTGCCCTCAAACTCTCCTCTTCCCCTTCCCACTCCCCTATCACCATCAATCCTCTCCCCATGCTTCCAATTTACTAAGGAGATCTTGTCTACTTCCCATTCCTGGGGGAATACCTGTATGTCTCTCCTAGATTTCTCTTTCTTTCCTGTCCTCTCTGTAGTTGTGAACTGTAAGCTGGTTATCCTTTGTTTTCTGTCTAATATCCACTTATGAGTGAGTATATACTGTGCTTGTCTTTCTGGGTCTGGGTTACTTCACTCAGAATTTTTTTTTCTAGGTCCATCCATTTGCCTGAAAATTTCAGGATGTTATTGTTTTTTCCTCACTGACTAGTACTCCATTGTGTAAATGTACAATATTTCTTTTATCCATTTTTAAGTTGAGGGGCATCTAGGTTGTTTCCTGATCCTGGTTATTACAAATAATGCTGCTATGAACATAGCTGAGCAAATGTCCTTGTGGTATGGGTCTGCATCCTTTGGGTATATACCCAAGAGTGTTATTGCTGAGTCTTGGGGAATATTGATTCCCATTTTTTTTTGAGAAACTGCCATACTTATTTACAACTGGTTGTATAAGTTTACACTCCCACCAGCAATGGAGGTGTGTTCGCCTTACTCCACATCCCCTCCAGCATAAGCTGTCATTAATTAGTGTTTTTGATCTTAACCATTCATACTGGTGTAAGGTGGTATCTCAGAATCGTTTTGATTTGCATTTCTCTGACAACTAAGGATGTTGAGAACTTCCTTAAGTGCTTTTGAGTCATTAGAGATTGCCCTCTTGAGAATTCTCTATTTAGATCTGTATCCCATTTTTAGTTGGATTTTTTGGTATTTTTATTTGAGACTTAGAAGCTTCTGTTAGGCAAAGGACACAATCAACAAGACAAGACTCAACCTACAGAATGGGTAAAAAAAATCTTCACTTACCCCACTTCAGACAGAGGGCTGATCTCTAAAATCTACAAAGAACTCAAGAAAGTAGACATCAAAAACCATTTTCCTTCTTTGTGATTGGTAATATTATTAGCATTTTAAATTAATAATGAGACCTCTATACAAATAGGTTTAACACAAACCTCCCCAAATTTATTCATATGCCAAATTATTTTATTTAAAAACACTAACCTTCTCTCATATTAGGAAATGTTGGTTTAGATATGTCATCTTTAATAGCAGCGTTATTGAACTGTACAATTTTTATTTCAGCATTTGCCACGGTAATTTCACACCATTACTTTTAATTCATTTCTTGAAATTAATTCCTTCTACAACTTCAATTATGTCTCAAAAATTTAAGTATATCTATCTGGAAAACTAAGAGCAGATTTACTTATAAAAATACACCATGAAAAATTTAATAATTTAAAGACAGTGGAATTAATTATGCAGTGAGGGGTAATTCTCAATAACCACATCTCTTTTCAAAGGATTATTTTATTCATGTTTAATAAAAATGCATCTCTCCGAAGATGGCACTTGATAAACCCTCTTCTTTGATTTAATTTATTTTCCTGTTATCATTGTTAACGATGCTTATGAAAGATGATCTAAGGACACCACAGGAATTAGATAACGAAATACTGTGGCGTCACCTTCATCCAGTTGATGCTGTGATAACTGTGGCTGAAAACTGTAGGAAACTTAAAGAAAACCAAAAGAACAAAGGAAATCACTGTCATATAGAGGTATCATTTTAGAAGCTGAAACCTTATAAATTGTATTGATAGGAAACCTGCACCTGAGCCACAGGGAATCACGTCCCTTGAATTATATTTAATGGCAATTGGAAATATCCTTGATCCTTATGCTTTTATTGTATGGCATGTTTTTGTGGCTCAGCTTAGAAAACCAAGTTTATTGGGAAATAAATTTTCAGTGTTTCATATGTTGTATTTAAAGAAACAGTAGTCACCACCTGCCGCTTATCACACATTGATGTCATTTTTCTTCCCAATCAAAAAAAAAAAACAGGTCAGCAATATCCTAGCAGGACAAAAGGACACTTTTCCCTATGCACTGTATCGTGGGTAAGACTTACACCTAGTAGGACACAGGGCATATATTTTCTAATGTTCTAGGCCACTTCCTCCAAGAAAGAAAAAAGAACATATATATTATTTTACAAGGTCTGAAATATGTAGTACCCTTTCCTTTAGCTATGAATATATGTTCTGTGAAAGCTATAGACATAGCTAAGTTAAATATTTACAAAAAATTTGGTTACTCATAAGGATTTGTACAGTCATTTTGCTATACCTGGAGTGTTGCACTTTCTCCTTTTTCCTTCGTCTACACACCCATATCCTCCCACCCAGATATACTTTGATGAATCCTTTAGACTTAAATTCCATTCTACATTCTCCAGGATCTTGACCACATCTGCTTCCACACACATCCAAGTCGACTTTGTAAGTAACATACATTACAGAAATGTCATATGGCCCAGGGTGTTTTCCTCTAAGGTCCCAAGTCAATCATGTGATCAATTAGCCAGGTGTTGGTGGCGCACACCTTTAATCCCAGCACTCAGGAGGCATGGACAGGTGGTTCTGTGAGTTCAGGCAGCCTGGTCTACTGAGCAAGTTTCAAGAAGTTTCCAAAGCTACAAAGAAACCCTGTCTCGAAAAAGAAAAGAAAAAAAAGATCATTATTCATGTTATTCAAGGCATAGTAAACTACTCTGCTTCTTGCGTCAAATGTCAAACAAAAGATTTTGTGTGATACTCTGAATATAGGACATTCCTACAGCAAAGAAAGTAATGTTACAAAATGTATTTAATGCAAGTTCTTGCAAATAAACACAGTCTAAAAGTCAAGGAAGTTTAGCTGCTGCTTTCTGCTTGTTTCTTAAAGGGTGGTCACAAACGAGTACCTATAACATCTTAGAAATACAAAATCTGACTCTCAAGGTGGTTTGATGGGTGAAACACCTGCTTAATAAGCATCGGGCTTGGAGGTCAAATGCCCAGAATTCAAGTAAAGCTGACCTAACACACGTCTGTAATCTCAGAACTTCTTGTGGTAAAATGGGAAGGAGACACACAAGAATGCTTTAAAGCTGGCAAGCCAGCTAGTCTATTGCACACAGAGGAGCTAAGAGATTCTAAACCAAAAAGGAAGAAAATAAAAACGACACCCAGGCTTGTCTTCTGACCCCCACACATGCACAATGGCACATGCATACCCTCACTAACACGCATGTGCATGCGCGCGCGCACACACACACACACACACACACACACACACACGAGTGGGGGGGGTCGAAGAAGAAAGAGACAGACAGACAGACACAGAAATTCAAATTTCACGCCCACCCAAGATACTGAGTTTGAATATGACTTACAATTCCCAGGTGACCTAGGAGCAAGTTAAACTTAAATAAGCTGTTCTCCAGGTGAAAGACTGGTTGCAATCTATCTCTGTGGAGTAGTTAAAATCATGAAAAATGGGATCCTGTCAAAATTGTTTCCATCCACATTAATGTGTCTATTGATACTGCCATTGTTCCAGTTATTTTGATGCAGCCATTTCTAGAAGAGACTGCTTTGCAGCAGACTTCCTGGTATACTGGCTCTTACACTCTCCCTACCCCCTCTTTTGCAATGTTCCCAGTGCCAGAGATGCAGGATCTGTGATATAGATTCATTTGTTGAGATTCTGCTCCTCACAATCTGTTGATCTCTGCATTGTAGCCAGGGTGGTTTCTCTCTGGTGGTCTCCACTTGCTGTGAAGTGAAGCTTTTCTGATGAGGGGTGGTCGTTACATTTATCTGTGGGTATAAGATTTAGAATTTAGTGAGGAGATATGGTGGTCTACCATTCTCTTTCAAGATTCATGACATCACTAACCCTGGAAAACTAATTAGGATTTTAGTAATGACATCGGGGAGAAGAATTAGCCTTTCCCAGGGATGAGGCCACTGAGAGATTTCCAATACAGAGTTGTCAGCCCTGAAATCATATACACACAAACCACTAAACTGGACTAAGCAGACTGTATTTTTATATTTATATGTAAACCTAAATATATCTATATCTATATATATGTACATATAGAACATGTTGTGGCTAATCAAGTTTAGGCTAATCTAATTAGGGTTTTGTAATGGAGTATTTGTGCTTATGAGAAGAGGGATATCAGAATTCTCTTTTCTACTACATATTGAATAAGTTTTTTGTTTGTTCTTTTGTTTCTGTTTTGTTTATTAAGATGGAGTAAAAGCTATCTTCAAGCAAAGAAATCTATCTCCTGAAACCTAGCCTTTGATAGTATCCTGATCTCACATTTTAAACATTCAAAGCTGAGAAATAAATACCTCTTGTTTAAGCTACGCCCTCTATAGGAGTTCGCTATGGCAGTTTGAGCTTACACATATAATTGTGATTCAACTGCTAAATTAACTTACTTTGTATAAATCAGGTATCAACAACCTATTCCACTGCCTATGAGGAAAAACTAATTATACTTTCATTTTGATCTCAACTATTTCAAGGCCATGAGTTCATCTGACTTCTCCAGCTACTGTAGAGAGCTCTGAGGACTTGTTTCTAGCCTTCAATGATTTTCATTGTTGGTTTTCAACACATGTTGGTTTTACAAATATTGAGCATATAGTTTGGATTAGAAGATATTCTACACAATGGATCATAATATGTAGTTTATCTCCAGTAAATCAAGAGTCAACTCGCTCCAAATGATGAAAAACAAATATCAGGTTTATACTTAGCTGTGGCATAATAGAGAGAAACCTACATCAAAAGTTTGCCCGTGTCCATCCATGAAAGTAGAAGTATGGCATTGAATGCTGCAAACATATTCTCTAGGAATAGTTGAGTAGAAAAAAATATCTTATTAGATATGTGATAAAAGAGGACACCAGAAAAGTGATGAGCCAAAGACACTTCATGTAGTTTTGATCTACCCCCATAGGCTTTTGTTAATCAGTTTTACCATATACTGAGGACAAACACCTGAAAAATCCAATTAAAATGGCCTTTTCTGGGCCGTTCTGATGGCAAACATTTTGTTAAAAGTGAGTGGTGAAGCAAAGACGTTCACCTCGTGCTGAGACACAGGAAAGAAAGTCAGTCTCCTTTCGCCTTCTTTCTTCCACTTTTCATCACATCTGGAGGCACAGTCTAGTGGATGGCTCAAACCACAATGAGGAGAGGTCTCCCCTGTTTGCTTACTTTTGGTTAGGTAATTATTATGCCAAAATTAATTTGCTATTTTAATTTTCAGTTCAGTTTCTCTAGCAGAACAGGAGAGATGTTAAAATATGATTTGCTGTATTTATTTCAAGGTGATTTACACTTTGTTGATCGAAATAGCAACATAGCTACCATGCAAAAGTTGCTACTATACTCAAAATCATCTCTGGTAACACCCCCACAGATGTTCATTAAATGTTCCTTATTAATCTTCTAGCTGTCTGTCAATCCCGTCCAAATTAGGTATCAGAGCAATGCTTACTGATGTTCTAGGAGTTTACATAATATCTAGCAGGTCTCATTATCAAGATAATGTTAGTATCATATTATGACATATTCAGTAAATAGACAACATTTTGGGAGCCTCCATGGTAAATAAAATATATAGTGAATATTGACCAAACTTGACCAAAGGCAAAAGAAACAGTAGAACAGTAAGTAGCATGTTGATTTGATTTGATACTATATGCATAGAATTATCCTCTAACACACACACATACAGACAGAGAGAGAGAGAGAGAGAGAGAGAGAGAGAGAGAGAGAGAGAGAGAGAGAGAGAGAAATGCAAAAGGCAAGGCAGCTGGATTACTTACCTGCATGGCAAGATAGGTCATAACCTATGCTCTGCATGTATAGCTTTTGAGAGGCCTCAGGTTACCAGGAATAGTGCAAAAAGCAATTGTTCATGATTGGTACTCCTCTGTGCTGAGGTTGTCCACTCTGTCTTAATAACAGGGAACACATGTTGCTTGCTGAGGAAGCCATTTTACTTTGTAGGAGTCCTTGCTTTCATTTACAGAGTCGAAGTTCCCTCAATATTGTAGCTGAATTTAGCTTTCGTTTAAATTCTATTCCTTATTTATTTTTTCCTCTATTTTTGCCTTTCTTTAACCAAAAGAACAAAATATGCTATGCTCATCTAAATGTGTGTGTATGTGTGTGTGTGTGTTTTCTAGCAACAGAAAAACACATGGTGGTGGATACAAAATCCACTCAACTGAGGTAATGCTTACAGAAAGTGAACTGTTTCTATTTTGTCATTATTTTTCTTGATGCCATTTTGCTAAAAAAGTATTCTTACATGACAGGGTTTTACTCTTCCGAACCCTCAAGTACAAAAATCTTTGGAGGTAATTTTGAGCATAGAAATATCTTTTCCATGGTAACTATGTTCTTATTTTGATCAACATAAGTGTAAATCACCTTGAAATAAGTACAATAAATCATGTTCTAACATCACTCCTGTTCTGCTCTAGAAATTGAAAATGAAATGTAAACGTCAAGTAAAATGGTCACTTTGCCATAACATATTATTACCTAAGGAAAATAATGTTGTATAACTATGCATTATAAAACTATAATAAAGATAATTATTTATTAGAAAATTATGTGAATATCTGTACATGTATAAATAAACAGCCAAGTATTCTTGCTTTACTTTATCAAATTGTATTATTATTAAGCCACTAGAGTTTCACTTGGGTCATCAAATAGGCAATATGTTCTGATTACCACTTGTTATGACTTTTAAGAATATAGAGCACTTCAGAAACATTAGATTATGTGTGCTTGCTGAATTAAATAAGTTTTTCAACCATATGGTATCTCCTGTCTTTTAATCTTGTGCAATTATATACAAATGGGCACTTAAGAGTTTAGTCCTATTAACCATGGCTAGTCTTCATTGTCAACCTGAATGTGCTTAGAATCTCCATGGAAATACTCATTTGGGGATAATTGTGAGAATGTTTCCAGAAAAACATAACTGAGGACATAAAGACCCAGCCTGAATGTGAGTGGCATGTTGCCATGGTCTAAGGTTCTGCACGGATAAAATAACAAAAAAATGATGAATAACACCATTCCTTCATTCATTCCTTCACCCCTTTTCTCCTCCGGACTGTGAAGGCCAAGGGCCGAACATTCTCACATTTCTGCATGCATGATTTTCCCCATCACCGTAGGCTTTTACAAACAGTGAGCAAAATAAGCCCTCCCTTCCATAAGCTGTCTTGAAAGTATTTTTTGTCAAGTACATTTTTTTATTGACAAATACAAAATTATTTGTCAGAGCAACAAGAAAAAACCTAATACTCCATCTAAAATAATTTTCACATCTTATTTTGTGGTTTGAGACAAAGTCTTGCCCAGACTAGCTTCTAATTTGTAATCTTCCCTTTTCAGCATCCTGTGTAGCTGGGTTTACATACTATCATGCCAGGCAGAAGCAGATTATTTTATTATTTTTATAATTTTCTTGTTTGTGGAGCTAAGGATTGAAGTTGGAGCTCTTTGCATGCTGCAGCACCACTGTTCCACTGAGCCTCATACTCTGCCACCCATCATTTCTGCCTGATTGCTTTTTAGAGTTCCTTCCATGTTTATTATTGAGTCTCATTGTGAATTATAATACCTAATTGTATCTCATTGTAGGACTCAAATTTCCAATATTATCAAATCAGTCTTGCATCTTTCCCCAAATCATTTTTTGATGGGAATCCCAAAGGGATGTGCAGGTGGCATCATTATTATATGGGTGTTTTGTAGCACCTTATGTTTAGTTTAGTATATGTCTAGGACCAGAAATACATTTTAAAAGTCAAATTTGGTGGTCGATATTATTACCCTTGTTTGAAAGATGGAAAAAGGAAGGGTCTGAGAAGCCATGTCACTGTCCAACATGTAAGAAGTCATTGAAAAGATTGAATTCTCAAGCCTGCAGTACTGTACTCTGTCCACTCCTGTCACTCAGCTCTCACCAATCAAGGATTTCCTATAATCAGAATAAAAACAGCAGGGCCTCCTTCACTTGTGATGTACCAAAAGGATAAGGTCCAATCACTTGACAGAATGGATCGAGGTTGATTGCATCTGGATGAATGCATAGGCCAGATGTTTTAAAAGACTGTTTATTTTTGCCCATACCTGAAGTGGCCACTGAAGTATTTTGCTTAGAAAAAAAGTTGTAAAGATATCTCAGTAATTTCTCTGTTTCAAATATGGCACTTTTAGGTCTAACTGATAAAATTTTTGTTACATGAACGGAGCTTAAACTGACACTGATCCACTTTCCATTATAATTTTGTATATCGAGGTACTCTAATACACACACACACACACTTCATTTTTTTCTGTATGAAATCTTTCAGTCATTGTTCCCAAAGTGTATAAAGTATGACTATAAAGTATGACTATAAAGTATGACTATAAAGTATGACTTTTTGTTCCTGCAACCTTTTTGTTCCTGCAACTAGAATTAAACCTAGGTAATCAGCTTGCCGTGTTTACTTCATATAACTCTCTCTCTCTCTCTCTCTCTCCCTCTCTCTCTCTCTCTCTCTCTGTGTGTGTGTGTGTGTGTGTGTGTGTGTGTGTGTGTTGCTTTTGAAAGTTTAGGACTGTTCATGTTAGTGCAACAAATTTTTTTAAAAACTGATTTCTGGCCACCCCTAGCATTTTAGCCAAAAAAAAAATTACTTCATGATTACAGACCCAAAGGTTTCTTTGCTATCATACAAATGTGAAATACATTTCCTTTTCTCTTTAGCTTCAGCACAAAACTTAATTTTATTTATTTTCTTATTTATTTGCACTACCAGGTCCATCTTTCTATCTAATGGTGAAATCATTCTATCTAGCCAGATGATTGCTCTTTTCTCCAGTGTCACAAGTTAAATACTTTTGAGTTGTGCCTGGAGCATCCCTGCTCATGTTTTATCCTGTTTTATTTCGTTGTCTGTAAGTATGAGTTATATATTGTCTGTTTGTGAAGAAGATCATAAAGCATACTTTTCCAATATATATTTATAATATGAAAGTATTTGGCAGTGCAATTTCAGTTTTGATACCTAACTAGATAGCAATTAGTATCTACATTTATAAAGGTGTAAAAATCCTTTAGACCTCTTGTTCCTGTCTAACCTATAATTAAACTGTTATATTTGAAACATTTTTCCATTGTCTATATCCTTAAGACCATAAGGTGAGGTCATCTTTATGAGTTCCAGTAATTACCTTAGCCAAATCATGGGCCATCAGATAACACAGATAATATAGTGGGTGTCATGTCACATTCACTCAAATGTGATTACTTAGGATTTATGCATGAATGCCATTCTGATATGTTTAGCGGCAGCATTTACCAGGTTTGAATGTAACTCATTTCATACTTTACTGATTCAGAGAATATTTCTTCATTTGCTCCTCCTGCCCATAAAGCCATATTCACCTTTTACATAAAATTGTCTTACCATGAAGCAAGTAGTATGTTGTTAACTCCATTTTATAAAATTCAGGGACACTAAACAAATTGACCTGATAACAACACAGAAAATATAGTGTGTGTGTGTGTGTGTCATATTTGGATGGCAAAACTTAGAGCTCAGTCAAGAATTTAGATTCTAGCAAACTAAAGCCAGTGAAAAGTTCAGGAATGTAATCTAATTAGCCTCACAATTCATAGGACTAGCAAGCTGGAATCAATAGAGGAAGAATTACATTTCACAATAAATGCAAAACAAATAAAGTAACTGCAGAGGAACAAACTTAGAAATCTAAGTGAAGAAGAAAACAGTGATCAAACAGTAATTAACCAGAAGGCCATGTGATGCTCTCGGTTTTATTAAGGAAGTCATTTCATTTATAGGAGCTTCAATATCATCATCTGTAAGTACAAAGATTTGATTATTAGCAAAAGCTGTTTCAGAGTTCTTGTTAATTTTTTTCTTCAGATTTTAATTCTCAGTCTAGAATACAAAATAACACAGAGAACTATAAAATACAGATATTAGGGAGGGAATCTGTCTACTTCTATGACTCTGTAAAACAACAACCAGAAACACACACACACACACACACACACACACACACACACACACACACTAACCCTAACAGAATATTTAGGAAATTAGGTAATTAGGTTACATTTTCTTGCCCTTTAGGGGCCCACTCCCAAATACACGGACTTATTCTTAAGATGAATACCCGGTCTTAGCCAGGATTCCTTAACTTAAATTATCCCATCTACTTTTTGCCTCTGGGCTTTTAACATTCTCTATTCTAGATAGCATTCTTTACTTCTTACTCCGTAGCTGGCTGTGTGGGTGGGTGGAAGGACCTCGATGTCCTCCTCTCCTTCTCCTTTTCTCACTTCCACCTCTTTCTTCTCTTCCTTCTTCTCTTATTTATTCTTCTCCTTCCTTCTTGTTCAGTGTCTGGCTATGCAGTTAGTGGCTGCCCCTCCGGCATCTCCCTCTCCTCCTTTTCTTGCTCCTCCCTCTTCTCTTTTTCTACTTCTATTTAGCCTTTTTTTCCTGGCAGCCCCACCTATCCCTCTCCTGCCTCACTAAAGCCCATTCAGCTCTTTAATAGACCAATCAGCAGGTGTTTTAGACAGGCAAAGTAACACAGCTTCACGGAGTTAAATAAATGCAACATAAAAGATTGCAACACATTTTTGCATCATTAAACAAATATTCTGTGCATAAAAGAATATAACACATCTTTAACTACTATTCCACAACAATAGATTTTCCTAAGATTAGGTACATTGTTTTAGAAAAATACAAAGAAACTACTTCTCTACTAAGAAAGAACCGAGACTATATTGTGCTTGTTATATAAATGGCAATGACCGAAGTAACGAGTTCTCAAATGAAGAATATGAGGAGTAGGAAAGTAGAAGGAGAAAGAAAGGGAAACTATAAAATTTTGAAACAAAGAGTTTAAGGAACTTTGGAGACAAGTTCTGCAATTAATGGCAATGTGTATTGTGCTGGACTAGGGAATAAGTGATAGTCAGAACATTATTAAAAGCAATGTAATTATTTTCCAATTGATTGCAAATGTATTTTTTAATGTATTTGCTATGGAAAGCATTTAGGTGGGTATACATAGTAGCACATTATAGCTTCAGAAAACATATTCTTAATGTAAAGTTACTTTGTATATCATCAATATTATACCATAGATTTATTTTTTAAAGGTCATCTGATTGCCTTTTTTACAATGTCACAAAGTTACCGATAATTCTGATAAGATTGTCACATGGAAAAAATCACCATAATCATTTACATAGTTTATATCATATATTTTTTATATTTTAAACCCAACTTTACCTCCTTCTCAAAAATCCCTATTGTATACCATGCCCTTGAAGCTACTTTTAATGAATGGTTAAATGGGATGATTCTCCCAAGGAAAAATATACCAATGATCATTTCTCACTTGTAGGGCACAGATTTTGCTGTTATTTCTTTAATTTTAATATTTCACATTAACTTTAATTATTTATGAAGGTAACTCTGTGCCAAGTCTCAGTGACTAAACTAACTGGAAACAAATCAGTGACCTCCTAGAAGCTAATGTGAAGAATGTGTCCTGTTGCTCCCAAAAGGATGGAAAAGATTAACACTTAGGCTAAGAGGTTAATAAAAACTAGAGGAGAATATTGTAATGACTTCATTCATAGGGCAGAAATGTATTTGAACATTTTGTAATATATATAAAACATTTATAAATATCAACTAATGTATATTTAATGAGCATGTCAAGGATTATACTACCTAATATATAAACATTATATTTCATAATTATGATCTGCTCACTGAGCAACATTTCACAGATGAAAGGTCAAGGCTGAAAAAACAATTTTTAGAAGCATAATCCTCAAATGTATCTTTTATAGCTTTTTTAGCATACCAAATTACTGCATTTTCTCCTGTACACCTGAATTCTCTAATTTTACAAAAAGAAAATACATTATCATCCTTTATCTTTCCGAAAAAAGACATTTACTATGTAGCACCTAAAGACTGAGGAGTCTGACAGGACTGATAGGGTATTTCAGAGGATATTATTTACATAACGAAAAAATCAAAAGTATAACACTATGGAATTATTGGAGAAACTAAGGCGTGTTCAGTTTAACTAAAGAGAAAGGTGCTTGAGTAGGGGTGGGAATGAGGCTAGAGAAGACAAGGACTTCTTTACAATGGACATTCTGTATCAGATTTTATTCAGAAGTTAGTGGGGATTCTCAACTGGAATGATTGTATTTGCATAACAAAAGCTCTGTTTAGCAGCTAAGAAATAATGATTCAGTGAGGTGTGATTACATCTGGAGATAAGGTAGTAATTTTAGATTTTTTTCCCAGGTATTCTAATAATGGTTTGGACTAAAACTATGAAAGAAGATGAGTTGAGGACATATGAAATGAAGAGACAGAAGCAGTATGATAGAATAGACATTGGCATTCCCCAGTGTTGAAAGAGGTTTCTGTCATGCCTGGTCCTATAGCCATTCAGTCCCAAAGAAACATGCAGAGGCCTAAATTAACTATAAACTGCTGGGCCTATTAGCTCAGGCTTCTTATTAACTAACTCTTACATCTTAAATTGACTCATATTTTTGGTCTGTGTTGGCCAAGTGGTTTGGTACCTTTTATCAATGAGACATTCTCATCTTGCTTCCTCTGCATCTGGGTGACGACTGCAGAATTTCTTCTTCCCAGAATTCTCTTATTCTGGTGTCCCCACCTGTACTTCTTGCCTGACCACTGGCCAATCCATGTTTTACTAAATCAATATAAGTGCCAAATCTTTACAGGGTACAAGACCATTGTCTCAAAGTACTTCCCTTTTTTTCTTTTCAAAATAAGAACTCAGAATCTAATCTCCTTTGTTTATCTTTTTTCCTGACCATTATCCATAACAACTTGTAACCAACACCCCAAATAAAGACAAACATACATAACCCATTTTGGGGGAATGTAGGTGTAGTTTTCTAGGATATTTCCTGATGACTGGGGACACTGATAATCTTATTGGGACCTAAAGAAAATTTAGGATTATGGTCAAGTCATGAGTGGGATATTCTGTGAGGCTTGATCATCTCAACCAGCAGTCTTGAGGCTGTTCTGGATGTAAAACTCAGAGGAAACTGCAACAGAGGTGCTCTGAAATGTTGGACAATCTCGGCCATCTATTCTTTTGGAGATTTTTCAAGGGGTCTTCCTTGATCAAATCTGATTTTTCTTAACCTAGAATGAATCAGCAGTCTCCAATTTCCTGTGGAAACAAAAGCCAAACCTCTTCTCCAAAGTAACATATCTTCTGACTTAAATATTGAAGTCAGGCAATTTTCAATATATATATAATCCAGCAGCACTTATAATCAAATATCTTTTAGCAGCTGTTGCTCCTTCCTCATCCATCAAACAATTCAAAGAGAACATAATGACATACAGTATCCAGATTCTCTGTGTATTTTCCATCTTTATGTGGCTTTATTTTAAACTCTATTTCTTTTATTTTCATTTTTAATTGGTTTTTTTAATTGAGAAAAGGAAAAAAAAACAAGTTTCTGCCTCCTCCCAGCCTCCCATTTCCCTCCCCCTCCTCCCACCCTTCTCCCCCTCCTCCCACCCTTCTCCCCCTCACTGCACTCCTCTTCCCCTCCCTCTCCAGTCCAAAGAGCAGTCAGGGTTCCCTGCCCTGTGGTAAGTCCTAGGTCCTCCCCTCTCTGTCCATATCTAGGAAGGTGAACATCCAAACTGGCTAGGCTCCCACAAAGCCAGCACACATTGAGTAGGATCAAAACCCCGTGCCACTGTCCTTGGCTTCTCATCAGCCCTCATTGTTCGCCATGTTCAGACAGTCCGGTTTTATCCCATGCTTTTTCAGTCACAGTCCAGCTGGCCTTGGTGAGCTCCCAATAGATCAGCTCCACTGTCTCAGTGGGTGGGTGCACCCCTCGTGGTTCCAACTTCTTTGCTCATGTTCTCCCTCCTTCTGCTCTTCATTGGGACCTTGGGAGCTCAGTCCAGAGCTCCAGTGTGGGTCTCTGTCTCTATCTCCATCCATCACCAGATGAAGGTTCTATGGTGATATGAAAGATATTCGTCAGTATTGCTATAGGATAGGGCCAGTTCAGGTTCGCTATCCTCAGCTGCCCAAGGAACTAAGTGGGGACATCTCCTTGGGCTCCTGGGAGCCACTCTAGGATCAAGTCTCTTGCCAGCCCTAAGGTGGCTCCCTTAACTAAGAATTGTGCTTCCGTGCTCCCCTATCCAACCTTCCTTTATCCCAATCATCCTTTTTCCCCAAGTTTCCCCCATCCTCCCCTTCTCCCTTTTCTCTCCCCATCTCCCCTTACCCCCATCCCACCCCAACCCCAAGATCCCAATTTTCTCCCCGGCCATTTTGTCAGCAGCACAGATATTAAGGGCAACATTGAATAAATGGGACCTACTAAAACTGAGAAGCTTCTGTAAAGCAAAGGACACTGTCACTAAGACAAAAAGGCAACCTACTGACTGGGAAAAGATCTTCACCAACCCCGCAACAGACAAAGGTCTGATCTCCAAAATATATAGAGAACTCAGGAAACTAGACTTTAAAATGCTAATTAACCCAATTAAAAAATGGGGCACTGAACTGAACAGAGAATTCTCAGCAGAGGAAGTTCAAATGGCCAAAAGACACTTAAGGTCATGCTCAACCTCCTTAGCAATCAGGGAAATGCAAATCAAAACAACTTTGAGATATTATCTTACACCTGTCAGAATGGCTAAAATAAAAAAACTCCAATGATAGCCTTTGCTGGAGAGGCTGTGGAGGAAGGGGTACCCTCATCCATTTCTGATGGGAATGCAATCTTGTGCAACCACTTTGGAAATCGGTGTTTCGGTTTCTCAGGAAATTCGGGATCAACCTACCCCTGGACCCAGCAATACCACTCCTGGGAATATACCCTAGAGATGCCCTATCATATGACAAGAGCATTTGTTCAACTATGTTCATAGCAGCATTATTTGTAATAGCCAGAACCTGGAAACAACCTAGATGCCCTTCAATGGAAGAATGGATGAAGAAAGTGTGGAATATATACACATTAGAGTACTACGCTGCGGTAAAAAACAATGACTTCTCGAATTTTCATGCAAATGGATGGAAATAGAAAACACTATACTGAGTGAGGTAACCTAGATCCAAAAAGATGAACATGGGATGTACTCACTCATAATTGGTTTCTAGCCATAAATAAGGGTCATGGAGTCTACAATTGGTGAACCTAAAGAAGCTAAGTAAGAAGGTGAACCCAAGGAAAAACATATAGTTATTCTCTCGGCTATGGGAAGTAGACAAAATGGCCGGGGAGAAAATTGGGTTTTTTTTGAGACAGGTTTTCTCTATGTATCTTTGGCTGTCCTGGAGCTCACTCTGCAGACCAGGCTGTCCTTGAACTCACAGAGACCCACCTGCCTCTGCCTTCCAAGTGTTGGGATTAAAGGTGTGTGCCACCACACACAACCATTCTCTTTCTTTTCTTAAAGGACTTTATCCTTTTTCTTTTCTCTCCCAAGCCTACATATATTTTAAATACACTGTAAACTGTTTAGAGTTTTTTTTTCTTCTGAATCTATCTTTATTGTATATCTCTCTTTTTCCGATCACATGAGTATTTAATTTGCTAAGTGACATGGCTAGGATTCAAGCCACGATTTTGACAACTGGATCCACCCATTTGCTTACCTTTTTGAGAGTCTAGCTTCATGGCTGAGGTACTGTCTGGAGTCATGTCTATTGCCACAACTCCAGAGGTTCAAGGTCCCTGCCAGGACCAAGTAGCATGCTGTCAGCTATTTAAAAACACTATTTAAGTGTTGGCTGTTGGTGTCTCTTGAAAGAGCTGCTAGGTTTTTGCAGATAAAGCTGAGTCAGGAAGCCTCTCTTAAATGAGATGTACTTACCTCTAGCAAACAGAGTCCCCCTGAGCAAATGCTGCTATCAAGAAGCCATGCTTAACTCTGTTCTTTTGTGTCTAGAACTACTTGCCAAGTTCTCTCTGGTTTTATGTGGATGTCTTTGCCCCACATTAGTGCCATTATTTGACAGAGACTGTTCGTTTATTTCCCAACCACCCAGACCTGAATAATAGCACAGAAACTGTATTAATTACAACACTGTTTGGCCAATAGCGTAGGCACATTTTTAGCTAACTCTTGCATCTTAAATTAACCCATTTCTATCATAATTATATTAGAGGTTTCCTTAGTTATGATAGAAGATAAAATAGGTATAAATTTTGTAATTGTAATTCTTGCTTGATACCTGTTTTGTTATATGTAATTTTACTATGTTAAAGTTAAAACCTTCCTTTTTATTTAAAAAGAAAAGGGGAGATGATGTGGGATTTCCCTCTGTATGCTTTATTACCATTGTTTATTAAAGAAGCTGTTTCAACCAATGGCTTAGTAGAGTAAAGCCAGGCAGGAAATCTGAACAGAGATATAAAGAGAAGAGTCAAGCTGCAAAAGAAGAAATACATGAGCTGCCTTCCAGAACCTTACAGGTAGGCCGCAACCTCATGGTGATTCACAGATTAACAGAAATGGGTTAATTTGAGATGTAAGAATTAGAAATATGCATTAGTTATTAGACAAACAGTGTTGTAATTGATAAAGTTTCTGTGTGATCATTCAGGTCTGGGAAGCCAATAAATGAATGAACAACCTCTGCTTATACCCCAGAAATCATTTTAATTTTAGCAATATGATTTTCTGGCTGTAGTGCTATCCAGCTTCCCGGGCCTACTGCTATGTGATTCAGTACCTAGTGTGAGTGATTAATGAGATTACACTATTTTACTATGTATATTAATATGTACTCAGATCTATATAGGACATGGTAGTTGGTTATATATGTGTTGAGAGAAAAATATGTTTTAAATTTACTCTTATAAAAGTCCATCAGATAAAATCACCAGTTGCTGCCAAAGCTCCTAAAGATTTGAAGTGGTTTGTCTATAAGAGAATATGAAATCCTATTTGTACATTTATATTTGGGCATATGATCTAAAACAGGAATACTGTAACTATAGGCAGAGAAGGAGAGGAAAAAAAATAAATGAGATTCAACAGATAGGATTTTGAGAGTTTACTGCTAGAACACTTAACTAGTCCTCATAAGGTAATAAATTCGATCCCCATTTCCACAAAAGAAATCAAAGGAATCTTCTGAAAGTAAGTAGTTACTCTTCATAGATCTGAACTGAATTATAATAAAAGGTTTTGAATATACAAGTGACATCATAAAAATATAAAAAATACTGTGTGATAAATCAAAAGTTTCTACAGCTGAATTGGCCTACAGAGTCTATTGAGTTCATCACCAACACTGTTAACATAAACTAAGCAATGCTGCTCAAAGTTTATTTTATGGTTCATTCAACTCATTATCCTTCTGGGCAGAGACACTTTGAAAAGCATGGTGGTGATTTTCACTGAAACATTTCTCCAGACACTCATAGATCATTTGTGAAATGCTTATATATCAATTAACTAAAAATTGTTGAAAGCACCACTCGAGCTGATTTGGCCTTTATATTATGTCCAGCATGTAATATTTAAGTGACTTTTAGATGTTCGTCTTACTAATTTCAGTCTGTCATACAGGACTTATAATTTTCTTTGCACTTGCTTGTGACCCTTATAACATTTTGGCTATTTAATGTACATTTTTAATTTTTGTCAGTTTTAAATACATATATAATGTATTGTGATTGCACTCAGCCATAATGTGCTTTGAATCAAACTCAGTTCAACCCATTTTTGTTATATTTAAGCATATAATATTCATTGCAAACATCTGATAGCCATTGTTTCTCAAGTTTTCCATATGTGAGTATCTATAATCATTAAATGATAAAGGTACTATCATATTCCCATTTTATAGAAAGGAAAAGTAAAACTTAAAACATAAGCAGCACAGCCTGTGAGTGGCAATGTCTGTGTTCCAATACAGGCAATGGCAGTCAGACCCCAGAGACCTTACCTAAGCACCTCATTATTTTGACTAATCGTTTTTGCAGCTCAGAAACTGTTGCTATATTGAGCATTACATGGCACTGCTCTATTCAGGTGTAATTATGTCTCCCTTAACAATATTTATTTCTCTCATTTTGCCTCTGATAAAATCCTCATCCAGGCAGTTATTTTTGTTTTGACAATTGCCTTAAGATGCATAGGTTTTCATTTGTCCTAATTTTGTTTAAGTTTCTTATTATGAATATACACCCAGGGCAATGACAAGGATTGCATTATAAAAGGGGAGAGAGTAAATAAGTAAATAAATAAGACTGCACTTCTTGCATCTTGAGGGACTAAGAGATGTGATAAAGCAAAACTCTGTTAAAAATTCATACTAGTAGCTTGTGTTGTATATTATGCATAGAGACTAAACTTTTTAGTGTCTTAGCAAAGCCCTGGGGCAGCAGAGAGGTACCTGAGAGCAAGGAAAGTGCATTTGAAATGGTAATGAGAAGTGAGCCCCATGACAAAGTGCTAGTCACCGAAATATTTCTCTGAGACAAACATATATTTAGAGAGGGCAGAGAGTCATTGACTGCTGCCAGATGACCTATTTTAAGGCTTCGTTTTTTTCCCCTGAGTATACTCAGATGACTTCACAGAGGGTACAATTTTAATAATGCAGAAGATTCCCGTCTATTTGGAGTTTGACGCTAGCACGTTCACTTCTTAGTTCTCAGGATACCAACATTATTGAGTGTCATTGTTTTAAAACATCAGTTGGACCTGCATGAAAGCCTTCTCAAAGTTTATAGTACTTGTTTTCAATCAAATTCCAACAATTTCCTCCATCATCTTTTAATAAAGTAGAAATTTGCTTTTCCTCTAGACTGTAGAGTGAACAGCACATAAAATTACTCGTGTGACATATTTCTGTTGTTTCAAAATTTGTTAAAATCTCAGTCTTCTGTTTCCTGGTAAAATAATGCAAAATAATAATGCAAAAGAAGTACTTCAAAATTTTCAAGAGTCATTGACTACCATTTCTCACCACACAAACATTATAAAATTCTTAGATTTTTTTCTTCATTATATGAATACCTGAAACCTTCTCCCATATGGGAACAAATTTGGACATACACGAACATCAGTCTTTAGCACTGCAGAAAATAAAGTATTCTCCCTACAACCATGTAGGATCACAGCTTCTCACAGCCTGATAGTCCCATTTATTTCTTGGCTTTCCAAGTATCTCACTTGCCCAAAGTCAACCCTTTTATGGTTTTCGGCTTTAAAATTTGTGCTGATGGGGAAAAAAAAGTGAGACTGCTTTATCCCTGCCATTGTCATGATTAACAATACTCTCCTTGAGTGGACTCCTTCCCTCCCCATCAGGCTTCCCAAAGTTATTTTCCAAATTCTCTTCTTGCCTCTCAGCCATCATTGTGTTATCAGAAAAATTGGGCTCCATAAAGAAATGGGGAAACTCACTCTGTCTAATTCTGTATCATATTTTATAAGCCAGTTTCTGAAACAGAATACTTACACAAAGTTCCTTCAACTACCACTGCTAGAACTCATAAAGGTAAGGAGTCAGAGCCAGGCAGAGAATTGCTGGGAGGTAAGATCATTCTCAGTTCCAAAGTTCTGGCTCTAGACATTACCACTATTATTTTCCTTAAAATGTATAATAAAAAAAATCCTACTTCATATTCAAATGACTAATGCAAATAATCTCTTGTAAGTTAATTCATTTCTTACTCAATTTTAGTTTACACTAAACTAGAACTACCTAGCTGCATAGATATCCTAAGCTTCAGATAGTTGTATAATCAACATTTTGGGAAAAATGCTACAGTCCATAGGTTTTGTGTACACTTTGAAGACACAAAACAAATGGTAATTTTATAAAATACTTAAGATAGTGTATGATTGGAGGTGTGATGGATGTAGATTCAGTTCATAATAAATTTTCCCACATATTATAACATAACTAAGTGTCTTTTAAGCCTAAGAACAAGCAATCTGAACTTTGGGTTTACAGAGCCAGAACACTTTCAAGAAACAGTAAGCTCATCCCAACCAAATTCATATTTTGTTCTCTTTTTGAAATCTCTCATCTACTAGCTTTTGCTGACTGACTCCTTTTAAAATAGAGGCTACCAGTCTTGTGTATTATGCCCCTGAGAATGGGAATATGTTGGTTTAAAAAATGTAATATTTAGAGGACACTGAGTATGTCTCATACGTATCTTTCCATCACCCAGCATATGTGTACTCCCAATGCATATTAAGCAATAAGTTCTGACCCTTTTAACCATACAAGGTGATTTCTTGTTTCCAGATGACATGCCCTGTGAATAAACAATGCTTCCTTCATTTTCCGTGACTGTCAAGCTGGCATCTTTCTTCAGCACTAAATTCTCTTTAAGTAGTTGAATGGCTAACAGTTTTAACAGGAAAGTAGTTGAATGGCTAACAGTTTTAACAGGAAATCTTTCAGCACCTCTACCTATTCATTGGTAAGAAAACAACTTTTCTTTCACATATGGCTTGCAGAAAACCACTTCCCAAATAAAAATTTTAAAACATAATATCATATTTAGAGGGAAAGAAATAACCCCAAGAATTATAGCATCAGGTCCATGTTTTCCTTAATGTTGATAACCTTCTTCTGGCTGTTAGCCCAGGGTAGAAAACTATATGGATGCTTTGTTAAATAAATGACAGGGGAGACATTCTTGAAGTCATTTTCCCCAGAAGATCTGTACATATGTGTGTGGGAAGAGTGTGGGTATAATCCTCAGGACAAAAATTTCCAACCTACTACTTTCATAATAATTCATGAAAAACTTAAGTTCTATTATTTGTTATTATTTCAAGCTCTTGGAATATTTTATAATTCTCAATATTGTTTTCAACAACATATAATATCATTGTGGTTTGAAAACACAAAACAACTTAAAACCATGATGTAATTTGTGGCTCCTTTATTTGTATTTTTTTTTCTTTTGCAGGCAAAGGTCTATTTTGTCTCCCTAAAGAGAGGTGTGGGTATATACAGAATGAGTTCCTTCCTTACCCTTGGTCTCTGTGATAATCATCCTTTACTGTTTTTGTCTATTCAAATATATACAGTTCTAAAAATAACAGCTTCTTTGAAAGGGGTCTAATTGGCATGAGCTGCTGTTGCAGTTCTGCTGAAGTCCTGCTGACAAGGTGAAGGTTAGCAAAAAACAAATAAAAGCAACTGATAAATGTCAAAAGTATGTTGTAGTAAAAGCATACTGCTCAGTTAATGTTGATAAGAGGGCAGGTGCAATGTACATCAAAAGCTTTCCTTAGAGAGTTCTTGACTCATAGATTGAAAATCCTCATTGAGAATTAAATTTATGTCTTATTTAGTTGTACCTAAAATCATATAATATACTGTAGTAATACGAGCTGTGGGGCTGCGTCCCCAGCACCCGGCCACCCCCACGGCTAGCTTTACCCAAAATAATTACACGGAAACTGTATTCTTTTAATCACTGGTTGGCCCATTTCTATCTAGCCTCTTCTAGGCTAATTCTCACATATTAATTTAGCCCATTTCTAATCATCTGTGTTGCGCTCCTAGGTGCACTTACTGGGGAGATTCTAGCCTAGTCCATCCTGGGTCGGAGCTTCATGGCGTGTGTCTGCTCTGGAGCGGTGCATGGCGTCTCTCTCAGGCGTCTGCTCCCGAGAGGAGAGCTGTCGAGTCTGAGCTCACTTTTTCTTCCTCCCAGCGTTCTGTTCTGTTTACTCCTCCCACCTATCTTCTAACCAATAAAATGGGCCAAGGCAGTTCCTTTATTAGCCAATGACCTTCCTCCATCATATACTGATAGAGAATATCTCAGGCATTTCAATGTTTAACATATTAAAAAATTATTTAAAAATGTGTTTCAGAAGGATAATATTCCAACATGTCTTTCACCACTATACACATTTATGACTGGAGTATTATAGAAAGTAAGACTAGTGTGAGTTAACTCAAGGCTAAAATTAAAACTTCATTGGAAAATATGCATAAATGGTTGTTAATTAAAGCCCATTTTAAAATTGATTTTAATAGATTCACTTTCAAGTTCTCCTTCATTCCTTTCTGATCACTCAAATTAACCATGACTCCTATTGTTTTATCTTTAGTTTTAATTTGCTATTTTCTTTCTCTCATTTGCCCATTCTACCAATTGGGACACTTCATATTTTGAAAGTACCTTTCCATGGAAGTATGTGAATTTAAAAGGTTAGTCAGCAATGTAATTAACAGTTTACTTCTTTTGTTCATTGTTTTACACTATTTTAAATAAATGATTTTTCTTGAAATGGTGAAATCTGTGAAGAATTAATTCAGAAAAAGGATACTTGAAGTTACATGTAAATTAGTTTTAATATGATAAGGCCATCAACTTCTAAGTTAGCATTGTAAATATGCTCCCCTTGTATTTATAGTCCAAGCTGCTTCCCCGATTGACATTCCTTTCACAACCAGGAAGTATTTTTTATTGACCTTGGCATAAATCCTATAGTCAGGGCTATATATATACACACACATATATATATGCATATATATATATATATATATATATATATATATATATATATATACAATAATGGGAAAGTCGGTTTCTTTGAAGGTCACAGACCTTGGATCTAAGCCAAAGATCTGTTTTATTTAGGTCCCCTGGGCCCAATTTTTATAAAGGATCTCCTCAGATTCACATGTCTTCCAAATGAAGGTATATTCACTCCCTCTCAGGTTCAGTTTAAAAAGCCCCTTTGTTGGGCAATAGTCACAATTCTACAGTGGGAGAACCTGGAAACTTCTCATTGAAAAAGGAAAAATAACCCAGAGGAGTCTGACAAAAATGAATAAATCTACCTATCAATTTTAACAGAGTAACCTTTTCTGACTTCCTTTATTCTTGTAAAAATCTACACTTCAAAGAGAATGCACAGATTTGTTTTGCTTTGTTCTTAATAGTAATGTATGAGACAACCAAAGGATATGATAGTGAGCAAAATGTATGACTATTATAAATATTGGTTCTATTAATAAAATTTAAGTTATAAAATACCATTACAGGTTAGACTGTTTTGCCTTATTTTTCAGAAAGTAATCATTTTGAAAGAGTTCAAAAGCACAAATTAGTAAATTTTGAAGCCACAGAAGCATATGAATATTCAAGGGGCTAAACTATCATTGTATAATTTAGAAGAAAGGATATTAATGGCTTCACATATTTATTCATGTGCTTTTTAATTTTTCAATAATTTAGATCATATTATTTATGCCCTGCTATATCTTGTCATTTACTTAACACATTATCATTTAAGTTATAACAACAGGGAATAATTTTGTTACAATCTTTTTATGTTTCTATCATGGTCTGTAATTTACATAAATGTCCCATACTGATGGATTTGTAAGAATCTTCAATTTTTAGCATTCCATGTAATTCTCAATTAATCATCTCTTAGATAAATCTTTGCCTGTGTCATATGTCCCCATTAGAGCTTTCAGAAATAAAATAACAGGTCAAACAGAAGGAATGTTCTTAAATATCTGTGATATGGTTTCAAATTCATTTCCAGAAAAACACCTATTTCAGCTTAAGGACCATATTCTATGCTTTGCATTCTGTACAATATAAGGAAACCCCTCCTCCCCTCTTTACAAACAGAATTACTAAACATTGATAATGTGAAGACATATTTTGCCTTTTAATTTTGTACCTTTCTTTCATTAGGTATGCCCTACTTTCTTGCTTCCTCTGTATTTGGCTTGCTGGCCCTGGTGTCTCCTTTTCTTTCTTCCCCAAGCCTCCCATTCCCCTCCTACTTACTCTCCCTGCCCAGAAGTTCTTCCTATACTTCCTCCCTCACTACTGACCATTCAGCTTTTTATTAAGCCAATCAGATGCCTTCGGTAGCCAAAGTAAAACTGCAACCCATCTTCACATAATAAAACAAATACAACACATCTTTGCATAGTTAAACAAATTTTCTGCAACACTTGGAAATCAAGTACATCAAACATTTTATTGGACTTTCCCCTAATATAGGTATATGAAAGAGAGGTTCCCTATACTTACCTGTTTGGGCCTTTTTCCATTGAATTGTTACTAGACACAATTAATATTATATTTCCCTTTGTGGCTATCCATGAAATGCATCATAAGGTGTCTGAAGTCAATATAGTATCTATTAGAAAGAAAGATGCTTACAGATATGGAGCACCGTAGGCCCATGACATCCTCATTCTTACCTTTAAGCAAGCAGCTAAGGTAAATACTCAGAAATTTTCTTCAAATTTCTTTTGGAAAGATTTGACAAAAATCACCACTTTCTCATGAAATATTTTATCAACTAATTGGTAAATGCATTTCTAAACTTTGCACAAGTAGGCATAAATGAAAAAGTACAGAGGTATGTAAAGAAATACAGAAGGGAAGGCAATGATGTTGATTTGACTCAATAAATCATGGAATAACCATATACTACAACACAGTTGAGCATTAGAAGATGGATAGGAGAGGAGCTTGGTCCTGCTTCTACTTGATATGCCCAACTTTGTTGACTCCCTATGGGAGACCTTACACTATCTGAGGAGTAAGTGGGTGGTTCGGTGGGGGAAAGGTGTGGTGAGCAGGAGGAAGGATGGAAGGGTGAACTATGATTGGTATATAAAATGAAAAATGAATTATAAAATGAAAAAAATCTTTTTAATTGATTTTTATTGAGCTCTATATTTTTCTCTGCTCCCCTCCCTGCAAAAAAAAACTTTTAAAAATAAGAAAGAAAAAACAAAAGGAAGATACATAGATGACATTTCTATGTTAAGTGGGAAATATGTTACAGTAAAGCAGCATCTATGTGAATATAATTTCTTTTAAAATGTATGTTTTAAATCAACAAGAAGCATGACCACTATACTACCTTCTATGGCTAACTATAATTTTGACTCTTTTAAATTTATTCTATGGATTTATCTGTATAAAGATAGTATTTTGAGATTTTTCTATCCTTTCTACATACACTGGCAAGATCAATGCATCTCTCATCCCTCACCTGATAATTTTCTATTTTCAGGAGATGTAGATTAACATGGAGAACCACAACTTGCCAAAGTTCAGAAAATAAGGGACTCAGAATGCTCAGCCTTAAAAGGAAACTGTACACTGCATTGCCCTCTCCCACAACTCAGGGATCATTATGGAGGAGGTGATAGAAAAGAGTGTGAGAAGCCGGGCGGTGGTGGCGCACGCCTTTAATCCCAGCACTCGGGAGGCAGAGGCAGGCGGATCTCTGTGAGTTCGAGACCAGCCTGGTCTGCAAGAGCTAGTTCCAGGACAGGCTCCAAAACCACAGAGAAACCCTGTCTCGAAAAACCAAAAAAAAAAAAAGAAAAGAAAAGAAAAGAGTGTGAGAACCAGAGGAAGTCAGTGATTACAGTAAAACATCTTCTGGAAACAATAGCAGCATCACAGATGCACATGTAAACCCACAGTGATTTCCGAACCATACACAAAAGCAGGGCAAGCCCCCATTATACCAAATCCCAGCATGGAGAGGGGAGTTATACACTGAATCTCACCCCTAGCTGTAGAGGTAATGACAATTGTTAGCTGCAGGGAAATGGGGAGATAGCTGTCTCTAAGAATGTAACCCCTGGTAAGGTGACCTCACGTCAGTGGAAGACCATACATCTAAGAATACAGTGGTCAAATTGGCCTTGAATTGTTTTACAAAAGCAAAACAAAATTGAGTTGGTAGGTAACAGAGGAAGAATTCTCTTGGAAGAATTAGAGGAGGGGTGGTTATATATCACTAAAACACTATACGCAACTAAAAACTCTCAAAGCACCAAATTTTTGATATATTTGTGTGGAAAACTCTGATATCAAATATTGATTGCCCACGTGATGGATCCTAGAATCATAAAATGAATGAATGAATGAAATTTATGCCCTGACGATACTGAAGCATGCATGGGCAGCCTATATATGGTGATTCTGTTGAACTTGAACTTGTCTACATTGGGTTTCATGGTCTAAGTTGATGGTCTCTTCCTCAAGAGGGTACCAGATCACATTACAGATAGCTGTGAACTGCCATGTGGTTGCTGGGAACTGAACTCAGAACCTTGGAAGAGCAGGCATTTAATCCCAGCATTCAAGAGGCATAGGCAGGTGAATCTCTGTGAGTTTGAGGCCTGGCCTACAGAGTGAATTCCAGGACAGCCTTAGCTGTAACACAGATAAAACCCAATCTCTGAAAACAAAACCAACCAACTAAAAATAAAGCAAAAGAAAACAAACAAACAAACAAAGACACTGAAAAGTTCAACAACCTACCTACCATCAACTAGGAGACAAACCTCCAGACAAGTCTATTAAGGCAATTTAGCTTTAGATAAGATTAACTGAAATGGAAATAAACCTACCTTAAACATGGGAAGCAAATTCCACAATTTGATGCCCTTAATTGAATAAACAAGACAAAGTGAACTGAGCACCAAGGTTCATCATTCTCTACCTCTTGGTTGTCAATACAATGTGAATAGCTGCTGTGACTTCCACTGTTATGATGTTCTATAATTGAAATGTAAAACAAGAAACCCATTTTTAAAATTGGTTTGGCAGGTATTCTGGCACAGCAATGAGGAAATTTACTAATATGGAATACTACATTACTTTTAGAAATTTAAAATATTTTCAAAAGATGGGGGAAAATCGCTTTATAAGAATAAAATATTTGCCTACTTCTTCTTAAGGCTACAGATAAAAAAAAAATATCTCTAAGTGTCTAAATTGTTTTCTCTTAAGTTTCTACTTTGATTAGCACAAGTAATTAAGTTGAATTAATGGATGATGATACAAAGACGAAAAACATTTCATAGATCACTGTGCCCCAACCTTTCTATCTTTTATTGATTTATATTGACAGGAAAATTATCTCAGCCAAAGGTCTTATGTGCAAATTTATAAGGAGATCTATTTTAAATAGTATCTTAGAGGTCACCATTATTTGAAACATTTTTTCATGCTGATTGCTCATCTAAGCATTTTCTTTAAAAATTTCAGGCAAATAGCCATGTTTACCAAGTACTAATGTTCTTTATTCTAAAATACAGATTATAGATCTATACCACATTGTAGAATTGTGCTAAGATTACCAAGTACTAATGCTCTTTATTCTAAAATACAGATTATAGATCTATACCACATTGTAGAATTGTGGTGAGATTACCAAGTACTAATGCCCTTTATTCTAAAATACAGATTATAGATCTATACCACATTGTAGAATTGTAAATTCTTTTAGGTTAACTGCCATCTATTACTTGCTTGCATCTTCTTTTGTGCTATGGCATTTTAGAAATAGAAGGCAGCAAAGAGTGGAAGACAGCAGATTGTAGGTAATGGCTACTGCAAGTTCAATTTGTTACATCAATCTTGAGACCTAGACTTTTCAGTCTCTGTTGCCCATGACAAATGTGTACTTGCTCCAGGCTTCTATGGTTACAGCAGCAGATTATGGACAAACAGCATGAAGCTCAAATGTTTCAGTCCTTCATTCAGTCAAAATACACTTTAGGAGAGAGATCTTACATTGGAACTGTAGAAAGTACACAGGAGAATAAGATATGAACTCACACTCATGAAGTTTGCTCTAGCAAAGACATAAGACATACACAAACAGAACTCTGAAAGGATTGCAAGTCTCGTAAGGAAGAGGCAAACAAGGCAAAACCTGATAGATATTGGAAGGCATATCAGAAAGTGTTATATGGGAAATTATATGTCAGTTATAAACTAAAGTATGAACATGAATGTATGCCATGAGCACATGTTATGAAAACATCTTTAAACAGTCATAAGTATATACATATTATCTCCATTTATTATGTTGTAAAAAGTCTTGTCAACTGTAAAAACATGATCGAAAAGAGATTATTGCACTATCGCATAATAGTCTGTAGAAGGTGAACAAACACATCCACTGCATACAGTCCGTGACTGTGTAGGGGCATGGATTTATCTCTTTCATATTATTTCATCAACACTTAAGTGATGAGTGTGTTTTCCTATACATAAACCACGAATCAGGAATGTGAAATCTGCAAGAGCAGTCATATTGCTGTAACTCTGAGAATATGGCATAATAGAGGAATACACTTCTCTGGGTAGTTAATAGTCTCTCCCCCAGTTTACATTGCTATTATCATTACACAGTATATTATCACCATGCCATAGGTATATCCTAGTAATCTGAGATGAAAATTCACCATTTTAAACCATAAACTTTCTATTGCACGAGTGGATTTAAGTCAATGTACTCTTGTTTAAGTTTTTGAGACAGTCTTTTGTTGCCAGGCTATTCTATAACTCACAAAGTAACTGTGACTCACCTTGAATTCTTGATTCTTCACCCTCAACCTTCCAAATACTGAGATTATAAGTATGTGCTATTGTGCCCAATGAAAGAGAGTACTGTTACCATTCTCAAAAATAACAAAACTATTCCCAAGGCCCACATCAATGAATATCTACATAAAGTTCCTTAGTTAAGAGAAGCTATCTCATATTTGTCCTTAGCTATTCCAGACTGTGAAGAGATAGCTCATAAAAGAATGAGTAGGCAGAGCAGTCAGCTCCTGAACTGACGTCTCCATATCTTTGAAAACAGAATGACAAAGGAAGGCCAGTTGGAATATTTTCATTTCATATTTCAAAGGCCTATGGACAAAAAAACCCATGAAAACTGCCTATTTCAAAATACCCAGTTTTCAATTGCTCTTCATTTTCCTAAACAATCTGAACGGTGTGTTTTGATAGGGGGGTCTTTCAGGCTGACTCACACTTGCCATACTCTGCCTCTGGAACTACAGACCTGTGTACCATCAAATGTTATGACATCAATGCAAAAGATTTGCACCAATTAGAAATTTTCAATATTGTGCAGAAATCTCTATCGTAATAAAATTTTCCTTCTGTATTGTATTGGAATAATGATTTCTTTGTGGCTCACACATGGACAGACAAAGCCTCTCTCCTGTGAATGTTGAATTACATTGCTAATGCAGAACAGCAGTTAGTGATACCGTGAAATAACTGCTATGTAAGTTCTACCTCTTATTTAAACATTTTTCACAATGAGATGTGGTAACAGCCTAACCTACCTATTCTGTACATTCATAAAAATCTCAGACCATTATCACTTTAGATATGTTAGACATTCAGAGAACAACATCCTGAGAGAACTATAAAATAAGTTCTAATCTTATCACATCATAAGTAGTCCTAATACTGATAAAAGATACATGTAGCCTTTGTAGTATGTTCTGAGATAGTGAGTTCTTGAAATGCAGATCCCCCCCCTCTCTCTTTCATCCCTGCCCCCTTTTACCTCCATTCTTCTCTCTATAATATAGAATTATGCCTAGACCATAGGCATCTATAACCATGAAAAAAAACATTAAAAAATACGCAATCTTAGGAAGCAGTGTTCTGAGCTCTTTATATATGTTATCACATTTACTCATCCTATGCATCTGTGAGAAAAGCAGGCTAAACAAAGTAATGCTTTCAATAATATACATAATAAGAAAAATAGTTATCTCATTAATTGGTTTCTAATTAATAGAAAATTTTATTTCAGTTTCTTTTTATTTTAAACTTTGTTTGTATGGATGGCTTTTAAACCCAGAGCCTTGCCACATGCCAGGTAAGGACTCTACCATTAAGTTACATTGGTGGCCCTAATTTAACCTTTTCAAACTACATTTTAAAAATTAAATAAAAACATCACAGGCTTCCCTGACCATTAAGAGAACCCATAGGACGTTATTAATCTTTGTCATACATTAGATAAAATGTACAAATAATTCTGTAACATTCTCTAGAATTTTTTCTTTGTTCTTTCTTCGGGGAATAAATGGAGTTATATTGTTGTAGTCTTAGGGCATGTAATCTTATTTTCCCCTTCCAATTCTTCCATTTGCTTGTAGATAGTCCATAGAGTGACAATAAGGCAATTACAGAGGATAAAAGGACATCAGAGGCTTCTTTCTTTACATTGCTGTGTGCTTTCGGCAAGTTTCTTCAAATCTTGGAACTTTTGGTTAGTTTTAGCACCTCTTTCCTTAAAAGAGACTAAAAGCAGAATAAGCTTTCTTTTGGCAATTGAATAAGGTAGTTAATGTAAAGTTTCTCTCAAATAGTGCTACAGTTGTAAAAAAATTTTACAATGTACATGGTCTTAGTTATTTTTTATTGCTATAACCAAACACCCTGACCAAAGAAACTTACGGAAAGAATTTAATGGGGGCTTACAGTTTCAGAGGGGGAATCCATGAACATCATAGCAGGGAACATGGCAGCGAGCAAGGAGGCAAGAAGGTAGGCATAGCACTGGATAAGCAGCAGAGAGCTTACATGCTGAGACATAACCATGGGTAAGAGAGAGAAAGAGGAAACAGGTAATGGTATGGGCTTTGGAAACTCAAAGCCCACTCTCAGTGACACATCTCCTCCAACAAGGCCACCCCCCCCCCAGTCATTCCCTAACAATTCTACCAATTAGGAACCAGCATATATGAGCCCATGAAGGCCATTCTAATTAAAAGGCCCACATGTACTCTTAAAGTAACTGAAATATATAACTTGTCTCTGAAATACAGGAAATATAATCCATAGGTGAGAGCAGTTCTTTAAAATTTCTCAGATTTTATAAAAGATGTTTAAATATAACTAGAAAGTATTTTGTTCTTCTTATAACCAATGATAATGATAAACACTAATAAAAAGTAACTTAATTGTTTTTAGTTTAAGACCAAATGAGCCATTTTATACATTTTTCTGTAGTTAAATGTCTTCATTCTAAAACATTTGATGAATTGTGATTGTAAATATGGAGCTGAGATTCATCCCCGTGATCTGTAGATTAAAAGCAAATTTAGGTAAGTAAACAATAAGATTTCTTATATATTTTTCAGTTTTCCTTACTGTTATTGTATCCCCTCCCTCCCTTTATTCTATATTGACATACATCCACCTCCCTAGCTGAAGCATCCCCTGTTTTTCCCGTTTTCCCCTTCAAATTGCCGTACCCTGCTATTCCTCTCTCTATTACTCATCCCCCTCTCCCACAGTGGCCCCTTCACTTTCCTGATTTCTGTGGTTATTTGGGGTTAATACTCATATCTGAAGATTTGGAGTTAGAAGGCTTAGATGAAAGAGAACATGCAATGTTTGGATTTCTGAGTCTGGGTCACACCACACTTACAATCTTTTCTATTCTCTTCCATTTGATGAGAATTTCATGATTTCATTGTCGTTACCACTACACAGTATATCATAGTGTATATGAACAATAATTTATCCATTTGTCACTTAAAAAGACATTTAAGACATTTCTATATGCTGGATATTGTGAATAGACCTCCAATGGACATGACTGAACAGGTATGTGTGGAATACAATATTGCATCCTGTGCGCATAAACCAAGGCGTGATATAACTGTTTCTTAGAGTAGATTTACTTTGAGATTTTTGTGGGTTCTCCACATTGATTTCCAGAGAAGCCTGATTGGTTTGCAATACCACTAGCATTGAATGAGGGTTCCACTTTCCTCACATTCTCTTCAGCATTCTTTCTAGGTTGTTTTATTGATTTTTCCTATTCTGGCTGGGATAAAATGAATGAGTATCTATACCCACAAAGTCTCATCAACATGGCTGCCTAAACAAAACCTGAACACAGATGACACCAATAGTCATGCTAACATGGAAGTGGTAAATCCCATAGGGTCTCAACACTTGACAAAGAACTGCAGGAAACTAAGGAATGCTTAAAGCAGGAGAAATGAATAGTCTTTGGGATAAGAGCCCCACAATTGCTTATCCAATATCAAGTGGTGATCTTTGAAATAATATGTATGCAATTAACATAATACTAATAGACAGTGAAGGTTGTATTTACATATTTAGGAACAGATCAACAGTTAAAGGAAATAAAAAACAGGATCAGAGGGAACAAAGGGTATTACATGGAATGGAAAGAGCAAAAGGGAAAGGAGGAGTGATATAACTATATTTTAATTTTAAAATCTTTTTAAAGCAAATTTATACATGAAGATAGTAGAAAGCATAAAATACTCCAGAGAGACCAAACTTTTTGCCTTTATTAGCTTTTGTGAATACCTAAATACAGTTATATGCAAATTAACATTCATTCTTCTATATTCCAAGAGCAAGTGCTTTTAGAGACATTCCATTATTCCATCTGTTGAACGATTGTATATTTGGAAAATGGTGTGCACAGAAATGCAAAACATATCCATACACATTTATACTTTTTAATATGAACTATAACTATATTTCATAGGAAGTGATCTGCCTATGAAGACCTTGTATATAGTTTATCTCTATTATTTAGATTTTTGTATATGTGAATATGTCCATGTGAATGTGAATAAGAGTATGTTCACTAGCATGAGGAAGCCAGAACTAGATTCCTAGATTGTTCTTCCTGTCCATTTTGTAGCCAAAGTCTCCCATTTAAACTCAAGCTTGGAGCTACATGTTCACACCATCATGTTCGGCATTCAATTTTTTCTACGTAGGTGCTGAAGATCAAACTGAGGGTTTTATGCTTGAGTGGCAGATCTTCGCTGACTGATTCATCTTCCCAGCTCTGATCTAGAATTCTTACAATCTGAGGGCAACCTTGTCAGAAGTAGTATTTCTGTGTATTATATCAACATCTATTTGATCATCTCCCCTCTTTACATTATTGCTGACACAAGAACTTCCTACACACAATAACTGATTTTTCCTTTATGACAGCTGATTCATGATGGTGATTATTCTTGAAAACATTTACAAATAGAACAACTTTAAAATATTTGATGGGAAACAAAATGTATTGTGGTCTTTCTGAAAACTTTAAATCTAATTCTTTTTCACCAACGTTTTTACAATATGAGAAGATACTTTTCTTCATTTTCAAATGAGCTTAACCTCAAAATAAACTGAGCATTCACAATGCCTTAAATCAGTTTTATTTCCCTGAATACAGTGTTTATATAAGATTTTCTTTGTGCACATAAAGTACTTTTTTAATTAACAAAATTATTTTACTATTGAAAATTATACCTAAAATCCTGATGGTGTTTTAAAGAAAGAATCTATTTAGTTTCTGCCCATAACTTTCTTGGCAACTATTTCAAAGGACAATAGTCATTTAAAATTTAATATCTAGAATTTTGGAAAGTCCCAATTAGAACATTATCTTTCGCAGTATAATGAAATCAGTGTTGGAATAAAAGCGCCCAGCTTTCACAGAGCTGTTTAGGTTTCAGGAAAGATTATTCAACTCCTTAGTTCATGATACCAAACAGAATATTTTCATTATGAATTTTGAAGAAGACTTTCACCGTTTTGTTCCATAATACATTTGCAGTCAGTCTACAGGATATGATGAGATGGATGACACCGAGCACACTCTTTCTTCTATGCATATTGGCTTCATGAAATGTACAAATAAGCATCTTTAAAACCCTGAGCTCACTCTGACAGACCCAATGTATTGATGTAGTAGCCTGCCAGACATCTACAACCATACATGGCTTCAAGAAGTCCTCATTAGGAAATAATGAGGGAACAGTCATAAATACATTCAATTGATCATGCATTACTACTGATGCCTGCATTTACTTTCAGTACTGGTTAGGGCTACTTTAGACATTTAATTAATAGTTTGGAACACTTGCTGATGGAAACATTGAGTATATACATACCATCAAGACAGAAATAATTTATTTCCTTGCTTGATTTAGTGAAAATGTTAAATTCTTTTAAAGCTTGTTTACCACAGTCCTGCCACTGGAAGTTAGTTTCAGTTTCAGCTCATGCCCGTAGGATTTAGTTAAATAAGGCAGGTTCAAAATTGGAATTATTCCTGATGATCATTGCCAATCAGACTTTCTTCTTCTCCACCCTTCATCACAGCTCTTTATGTTGCTTTCCTGTGTCATTTGGAGTCTAAACAGAAAAGGTATAATGAAGGCGTAAGTCACAAACAATGCCACACCAATTCGGGGTTATGATTATTAGGGTGGTATTTATTTAAAGGGGAAAAAACTTACAGATCACTGTCCCAGGCAACAGCCCTCTACGCAACCAGGAAAGGAGTCTAGTCGCAGGCGGAGCAGGAAGTGAAGAGAGAGAGGAGAGGGAAGTGGCTGCTTTTTTAAAGGGAGAGAAACCACGCCCCAATGGGCTGGTACCTCAGCGGTGATAGGCTGGAGGAGTGGGAGGACCTCCCGCAACACCTCCCCCTTTTGTTTAAATAAGAGAGTTCTAAACCTACTATGTAATTATATACAATAAGTACAAATATCCTATTCTAACTAGCTTAGGTCTTGTATAATAAATAACTTGGCCAAGTCATGAGAGAAAGTAACTACATTTATATAGTCTTCAACCCCATCAAAGATCTGAGAAGGGAAATAATGTTACCTGGGTAATTAGGAAGTTCAGTAAAACAACTTCCAAAACATGCAACAAATCACAGAGACAACTGGCTACCTGGGCAATCACCCAAAATCACGTTAGCAGCGTTGAAGCAACCAACTTTGGCTAAGGCCTAACATAACTGACATACCATTTTCAAAGGCAAGCAACTTTTCAAAACTATCTTACCCTGTCTTGGCAGGATATGACAGCCCTGTTTTATCCACTGATGCATGCTCTGTATCTTTGTCAGTCGTTGAGGTATGGGCATTTCTTTGCCCAAAGGCCAGTTCTGCCAAAAAGAAGGCTCCAGGTGGAGTGTCTTTGGTGCTCAACATTCTCTCGGGAATAGAGTGGTGTTGCCAGGAGCAATTGTGTCTCACTACCACAAAACTCTGAGTTAGATTAAAGGCCATTTTCTACAGCTCTTTGAAGAAGTTGAAGATTATCTATCTATACTGAGTATAATCTCTATATATCTAAAGAACCTGATTAGTCTATTATAAATGACAAACTTAGATGACTATTAGTCTATATAATTCTCAATATCTATCTAACTTAAAGACTAAGACAATAAATGACTGTGAAACAAATGAGGACAATGACCTCCAAATATAAACAATGTACAAATATACATTGCAGTAGGTAAATATATATCAATACACAATCATTATATAAGTATCTTAATCAGAGGTAGAAATGTACACTGCAATATGGTAAATATATACTATATATATATATATCAATACAATATATGTCAATACATAAAAAATGTTTTAAACAGAGGTAGAAACATGCATGCGTACAAGTCAATATAATTTAACTTTGTATCAATATACAAGAATCTATACCAATGTATTTGTCTAAAAACAGTAACTCACAATTACAAATCTATTATCCCATCATCCCTCTTTTTTTTTTCAAAATGATCCCTGAGCGTATAAAATTCCTCCCCCAACCCTCAATCATATACTAATTATAATCAACCCCTAAATGATGTCCCTAAACCCAAGGGCAAGTTTTACTGGGAAAGGGGACGTCGTCCTCTAGAATTACTTCCAGCTGTCATAGGGGCGATGTTCTTTCTGGGGGATCCTGTGAAAGTAAAATGATGGTTAAATTTCAAGATAATGTCTTTTAAAATTGCAAATAGTCTCTGAGTATTTTCGTGCAGGTCTGGCCAAAATGTTGTATAAGATGTGCACCATTTCAGCTAACCAAGTTGGAACTGTCTTGTGCAGCTGGTACCAAAAGCAGGTCTTGTAGTAGCGCTATCAGTATCATGACGTCATATCAACCAGGTGGAGTTGTTGTTATGGGGCCCCATCTTCTTCCTGGAAACTTCAAATGTCACTTCAGGAAAAACTCATTGTTCATTATGAAAAACTTAAACATTAATCATATAGACATATATAGACATATATATATATTCAATTAAAGACATGATAGATATATTCAATGAAAAGTATGATAGATATGAAGAAAAGCAAAGATGTTTTCGAAACTCATATTTCTTTCTGTTCCATATCATGGCTCTTGACATGAGACAGAAACTCCAGAAACTCTGGGTTTTTCTCTTACTAACAGGCTTGGAATTGGAGAGGGACTGAGCCAGAGTCCAACTTCAAAACCAGCTTTATAAATTTAGAAATATGGTTTAATATTACTTACACAACCCATTCAGTTGTCTTGATATTTCCTATTGGGCAGGTATTTTTCCATCTGTCAGTATCCAAACATTCAGGGTCCCTTGAATTTCTCAAAGATGAGTGTTTTCCTGTGGAGATAAGAACAGAACCCTGCCCCCATTCTATGTTTTTCTTACCACCTGTATGAATATCATCATTGTGGATGAGTTGTCATTTCTCCTTTCCAAGAGGTTTCTCCTCTTCAAATCGAAACTTTATTAATTTTGATGGTATCCACAATTTTTCTTCTCCTGTGGAAACAAGAGCAAAACCCCTTCCCCAATGTAGCACATCTCCTGGCTTCCACTGAGAGGTCAGCACATCTTTGAAATAAATCGGTTGATTTAGTTCAGCAGACTTTTCCATTATCCAATGTCTTTCTGCTGCTGTCGTTCCTTTCTCATTAGCGTTAAGAAAATTCAAGGTTAATAAAGCATTATGTAATCTATTTCTGGGGGTATTTTCAGTCCCTTTCTGTTTGTTCAGCATATCCTTTATAGTACGATTTGATCTTTCTATAACTGCCTGACCTGTAGGATTATTTGGTATACCTGTAATGTGTTTTATATTATAATAATCAAAAAAGCGTTTCATTTTCTTAGATACATAGGCTGGACCATTATCTGTCTTTATTTGCGCAGGTATACCCATGATGGCCATAACTTCCAATAAATGTGTGATTACTGAATCAGCCTTTTCTGAGCTCAGGGCAGTAGCCCATTGAAAACCTGAATACGTGTCTATGGTGTGGTGTACATATTTTAATTTACCAAATTCCATAAAGTGGAACACATCCATCTGCCAGATTTCATTTCTCTTAGTACCCTTTGGGTTACTCCCTGCAGGCAACGGTGTTTGATTATAGAAAGAACAAGTAGGGCATCTCTTTATAATGTCCTTAGCTTGTTGCCAAGTAATGGAAAATTCTTTCTTTAGGCCTTTACTATTGACATGATGCTTCTTATGAAATTCCGAGGCCTGCAACACACTTCCAATCAATAATTGATCAATCTCAGCATTGCCTTGGGCTAGAGGACCAGGCAGACCTGTATGGGACCGGATGTGTGTTATGTACATCGGACAAAGCCTGTTCCTGATTATGTCTTGTACCTGGATAAACAATGAAGTCAACTCTGTGTCATCTGGTATAAATTCAGCGGTTTCAATATGCAAGATAACTCTTTCTGCATATTGTGAATCTGTAACTATATTAAGAGCTTCTTTAAAATCCCTTAGCACCATAAGAATGGCATATAATTCTGCCTTCTGGACAGAATTATAAGGGCTTTGTTCCACCTTACTCAATTCATCTGACTTGTAACCTGCTTTCCCTGATTTATTTGCATCAGTATAGAACGTACGGGCTCCAGTTATTGGAGCATCACGTACAATTCTAGGAAGAATCCAAGAAGTTCTTTTTATGAGATTAAGTCTATCACTTTTGGGATAGTTGCTATTAATTTCTCCCAAAAAGTTAGCACAAGCTCTTTGCCACGGTTCATTGTCTTCCCATAACTTTTTTATTTCTTCAGCTTTATTTTACACGAGATAGGGTTCCAATTCCCAGGAACTGAACATCTACCTCTTGAAGAGGCCAATTTGGATGCCAAGATTCTGGGGTAATGATACTTACATCCGCACCTGTGTCTAATAAGCCTTCAATAAAAGTGCCATTTATACAGACTCTTAGCTTTGGTCTTTGATCATTAATAGAAGTCTGCCAAAATATACGTTTACTTTGTCCTACTGGGTTTTTTGAGTCATCCTCCACACGCAATTCATCATTTAGACCAGTATTAATTTTTACAGCAGAAATTGGAGCTTTTTATTTTCTTGGTGAGGCACGTTCTCCACTGTGACTGGGAATGACTGGGCCACTGTTGGTTTGGGGGCCTGCGAGAGGCCCCCCAAGGAGTTTCCTGATGATATCGGATTGCCCCGTCTGTCTGTTGTTGACCTACATTTGTTTGACCAATGCCGGCCTTTACCGCATCTCCTACATATACCTGAAGGCCAAGGTCTCCTATTTTTGTCATTCCCAGAAGAGATATTATTCCTAGAAATTCTTTGCCTGCAATCCCTTTGCAAATGTCCTAATTTACCACAATTAAAACACCTGACAGTTTGATGTCTCCTCATTGCTTTTGAAATCACTTCTCCTACCAAGATTCATCATTATAGCTAAACGTCTCAACATTCATCGTATGCTGAATCCATTCATCCATAGGTGCTGATCTAGACTTTAAAGGCCCAATTAACTTTTTGCATTCTATGTTTGCATTCTCAAAAGCTAGAGACTCAAGAAGTATTCGTCTAGCTTCTGGGTCTGTTACCCCTATGTCCAAAGCCTTAATTAATCTTTGCAAAAAGTCAATAAAGGGTTCTCTCTGTCCCTGCCTAATTCTGGTATATGATTCAACCCTTTTTGCTGGATCTTGTATCCTATTCCAAGCATTTAAAGCTGCTTGGTGACATAGACACAGTACTTCATCGTCATAAAGAGCTTGGACCTGTGGATCAGCATATTCTCCTGCACCAAGAATTTGATCTTGGGAAACCTCAATACCTTTTGCTCTTCCTTGCTGTTCCATATGTTTGGATTCTTCTCTGAAATAAATTCCAAACATCAAGGAACGTCCATTATCTAAAACTGCAGACACTAACTGATGGAAATCATGGAGAGTAAGTAGCTCTAGCATTAGAAGCCCAAGTCCTTATCATTTCCTTTACATATGCATTGTGCAAGCCAAAATTAACAACAGCTTGCTTAATTTCTTTCAGATCATTCATTGCTATTGGCGTCCATCTAGCTTCTCTGACTCCCTTTGAGCCTTTAGAAGTTGATGCTTTTTCAGAATTAAGTATAGGGTATGTCGCTAGAACCCTGGGTAAGCCAGTTCTAATAGCTGGTGGAGGCCTTGTATCCTGTCCTTGTGCCTCCTTACTCTGTTCACCAGCTGCAATAATTTCCCCAATCTTTTCAAATCTTTTTATCATTGTCTCTCTTAAATCCTGAATCTCCTGACCTGTATATATTTCCAGTGATTTCACTGAGGTATCAATTTTTTGGTCCCCATTCTGCACCTGTGATTCCAAAGCTTTAATTTTTTCCTTCAAAGATAACATGTCCTCCTTAAACTTTTCTTGTATATCATGTAGATTCCCATCTTGGAGGTACATTCTGTCTGTTACCTTATCAAAACTTTGTGATAAAGTCTGAAGGTCAAATTCAACAGCCTGAACCCTTTCAGGTAACTTTCTAATACCCTTGGATATGGAATCAATTTTGTCTGTCATAGTATCCACTTGTTCAGATAACCTCTGATTTTCAATAATTTTAATCCTGTCAATTAGTTGTTCATTATTAGTTCGTAAAGATTCTATCATTCTTAGGAGTGCCATATTCTTCCTTAATGATAGAATATGGAAAAGAAAACTGAAGGCTAGTAACAAGCAAATTAAGGTATCCCCATAATCATATAAACCTTGTATGATGTAATTCATTGTATTAGTAAATATAAATTTACTAATCCATTGTATTAGTGAAAACAAAGCAGTAAAATTTGCGTTAGAAACAAAAACTGCAATATTACCTATTATCCAGCAGGTGGTGCTGTTGCAGAGTCGCGGTGAAAACATGGTCCTGTTTCAGTGCCTTAGTAGATGTTAAAAACTGGAAAATGCAAGTTTCTCAACAAAGTAAATGTAATTAAATCAATTCCTGAGACGGAACCAGAAACCCAGAATCCAGGGGTAGAAAAGAGCAATCTGGAAGCCGCTTATGCCTCCACGTGACAGAGTCACCCTGAGGGGTTGCAGCTTTCAGCAACCACGTGCTCTGGTTCGTGCCACTTAAGAGCTGTACTTGCAAGGGAGATTTAAAAATGACTCAGAAAAGAGCAAACCACGCCGCCAGAGACTACGCGGGCCTGTGGAGTTTAAATCCACGTGGGGAGTCCAAGGCCGCTGAGGAAGGGGAGGGCTCCCGCCAAGCCGAACTAGAGCCCGCCAAGCCCGCGGCCGCCAAGCTGAACTTGCGCCCGCCAAGCCCGCAGCCGCCAAGCCGAACTTGGGGCCGCCAAGCCGAACTCGCGGCTGCGAGTGGGGAAAGGAGAGGTTCTAAAACCAAACGTTGGGCGCCAAAATGAAGGCGTAAGTCACAAACAATGCCACACCAATTCGGGGTTATGATTATTAGGGTGGTATTTATTTAAAGGGGAAAAAACTTACAGATCACTGTCCCAGGCAACAGCCCTCTACGCAACCAGGAAAGGAGTCTAGTCGCAGGCAGAGCAGGAAGTGAAGAGAGAGAGGAGAGGGAAGTGGCCGCTTTTTTAAAGGGAGAGAAACCACGCCCCAATGGGCTGGTACCTCAGCGGTGATAGGCTGGAGGAGTGGGAGGACCTCCCGCAACAGTATAATAGGAATTAAAGCGAAGATGCTTAACATTGGATTATGGAAGGACAGAGCAGCTGAACATGGAAGATGCTAGCCCCCTGGCTAAAGCAAGAGCAGGAAACCACTGCTGTTTCTTCTATGGAGAAGGAAAAGGGCCGAATCCACTGACATGGTAACTTAATACTGAGGGAAGGACAGGGGAGGATAAATGTGAATGGTGGGTCTAAAGACAAACCCCAAATGGGTGCAGTTGTTGTGGCAGTTTAGAAGGAAAATGAATGGAGAGAGAGAGAGAAAGAGAGAGAGAGAGAGAGAGAGAGAGAGAGAGAGCACAAGAACAGAGGAGACACAAAGCCATTGGTAAAATATAGATCAAAGTTTAACCACAAAACAATATGCATAACTGACATTCAGCTCATCTGAAAATGAGAAAATGATGAGAGAGTATTTACTGTCCACATTTCTGTTGGTACCCTGGTCTGAGATCCCATCAGAATTGTCCCCAAATCTCTTGATATAGCATTCTGGGATTCTCTGGTTTGTTTTTCCACTCTTTTCCAAATATCTCCCACAAAATATTTCTAAAAGTTTTTGAACTATGTCTTCAGGTAATTACAATAATTATTGGCTCTATTTCTGTTATACCAAGTTTTTGGAATTCCTTTGAAAAATATCTGTGAGGAGCAGTTTAAAGGAAGAAAATCATAGCTTGGATCATGCTTTCTGATGTCTTGTACTACTGCTCTGGGCCTGTAATGATGCTGAACATCCTGGAACAAGGCATTTGCTGGAACAAAGCGACTCAAGTGTGGAGAAAAGAGAGCAAAGAGATTGAAATTGAACCTCAGTGCCTTTTTCCCCAAAGACTTGCTTCTAGCCAAGCCCTCTCTCTTAACCTGTCTATCACCTCCCAATAATACCATCAATTTCTACAACTATCCTGTGCTAATATCAATGACTTCAGAGCCCCCATGAGCCTATCAGTTCTCTATGGACCCATTTCTGAGCAATGCATAGAGCCCAGAAAAAGTTTTTAACACATAACATTTTTTTTTAGGGAGAGTACTCTAGGACCTAAATACAATAAGGTTAAAATTGCGCATGGAGATGGGGCTTTTGAGGCCCCACCCCTTAGCTGAAGAACTATTTGCTGTCGTTAGCAGCTGGAAGAAGAGTCTGTTTTCTTCAGGCCACGGGTAGGATTCCTAAGGCCCAGTAGATGAACCTAAACCTGTGCACATATGCAAAGTACTGACTGGACTCAGTGGGGTAAAACTAAATAAATTCCAGGATTCTCCCTAGCCCCTGACCCTGTACTGACAGCTGGGTAATCTGCATAGGACCGAACTAGGCCCTCTGAATGTGGGTGACAATTCTGTGGCTTGGGCACTCTGTGGGCCCACAGGTAGTGGCATGACGATTTATCCCCAGTGCGTGAACAGGCCTTTTGGAGCTCATTACCTTGCTCAGCCTTAATACAAGGTGGGGTCTTTGTCCTATCTCAACTTGATATGCCAGACTTTGTTGACTTTCCATGGGAAAGTGGGGGGCAACTGGAGGAGGAGGGGGAGGGGGAACAAAGGTTGGTATGTAAAATGAAAAAAAAAACTGTTAATTAAAAAAAAAACTAAGTAAATAGAAAGGTCTTTAAAAAGAATCAGTATTTTGTGTATTTATTTGGTGGAGCATACACGCACACACACATGCACATGCGGATGTCAGAAGACAACGTGTGGGACTCACTTCTCTCCTCTATCATATGTGCCTGTGTGGTGTTACTCAGGTCTCAGACTTGGCAGCAGGCTCCATTACTGGCTGATCCATCATGCCAGCCTCTAAGCAAAAAGGTCATAAAGGCCATTATGTTCAACTGATGCTGAGTTACCAAATTCTTAAATATATGTTTCTAGTAACCCAGTGCCACTATAGCAGTTAGCAACTATTCACCATAACAAAATATCTGTTAATACACTTATAAAGAAAATAGTTTTAACTGCCATTTCCAGAGGCTCCATCCTCTCATTGATTGGCACTGTTTGCTTTGGACCCTTGACATGACACAAATAAGGATAGCAATGCCTTGCAGAGAGAAGCTGCTCACTTTGTAGTTGATTCAGTTTCTTAATATCCCCTTCATGGGCATACCCAGTGAACCAAAGCCCCCCCAAAAGACCCCATTACTTAAATGTTTCGCCACCTCCTAATAAAGTCCTTCTGGTACTTTACAAGGTTTACACATGGACTTTACACATGGTTTCAGGAGGTGGTGGGCATTTAAGATTCAAACACTTGTAGCTTCTTGATGAACACTACTGTAAGTCTAATTCATTTAGTATTTTTAAAACCATGAAGGTTTTTATGTGTACCCCACTATTCAATTTAAGTGTTAGAAGTAAAATTTATTCTAAAGTAGTTGTACATTATTAATTTTGATAAATCTTGACAGGGACTGACAAACAATGCCAGATTAACTTCCTCAAAAGCTGGGCCGATTCTGTTTAACACTATAAATGTGTGAGAGAGTTCTCTTGCCTCAAAATGTGCAAATACAGTATATTTGTGAGCATGATGTTATTGAGTTCATATGTAGATGCTCTGCCTAGGGATGGAGATACCTATCCCTTCAAGAGATAGTATTCTGGCTCCGTTGTGGGAGTTGTCATTTCCTCACCATATGTCACTGACCCCATTCTTTGCTTACCTCCTTTTACTCTATCAGTCTCTGAAAAGCTAATACGTCCATTTTGCCTGGTAACTTGTTTAACTTAAATTTCTGCCCTTTTTATCCCTTTCAAAAAATATCCCCTGATTGGAAATATCACCTGTCACTTTCTTTATGTTCATTTGATGCTACTTGGAACATCTTCTCAACATATTCAATACTGCAGTAATATCAGCACAGGACACTTTAACGAAAGTCTTCTCATTGGTTATATCATTCTCTCGTTATCTTTTTTCCATTCTTTTTACTATTATTTATTTATTTATTAAAAATTTCCACCTTCTCCCCTCTTCCCATTTCTCTCCCCCTATTCCCCCCCCTCCCTCTCCAGTCCTAAGAGCAGTCAGGGTTCCCTGCCCTGTGGGAAGACCAAGGTCTTCCCCCCTCCATCCAGGTCTAGGGAGATGAGCATCCAAACAGACTAGGCTCCCACAAAGCCAGCACATTGCTTAGGATCAAAACCCCGTGCCATTGTCCTTGGCTTCTCAGCAGCCCTCATTGTCTGCCATATTCAGAGAGTCCTGTTTGATCACATGCTCCATCAGTCCCAGTCCAGCTGGCCTTGGTGAGCTCCCATTAGATCAGTCCCACCATCTCGGTGGGTGGACGCACCCTTCGCAGTCCTGACTTCCTTGATCATGTTCTCCCTCCTTATGCTCTTCATTTGGACCTTGGGAACTCAGTTCAGTGCTCCAATGTGGGTCTCTGTCTCTATCTCTATCCATCGCTGGATGAAGGTTCTATGATGATATGCAAGATATTCATCAGTGCGGCTATGGGATAAGGCCAGTTCAGGCACCCTCTCCTCTGCTGCCCAAGGAACAAGCTGGAGACATCTCCTTGGACACCTGGGAACCCCTCTAGAGTCAAGTCGCTTGCCAAGCCTAAGATGGTGCCCTTAATTAAGATATCTATTTCCCTGCTCCCATATCCACCCTTCCTCCATCTCAACCATCCCACTCTCCCAAGCTCTCCCCAGTCCTCCCCTTCTCCCTTCTCTCTCCCCATCTCCCCTTACCCTACCCCACCCCTACCCCCATGCACCCAACTTTTGCTTGCCCTCCTTCAGGCTAGAATGTAGCTGATATAGAAAATCACATGTTGGCATATCAGTGGTCTGTGTCTATGTGGCTTCGAATAAGTTAAATGAGATAAACTAAGTATCATGTTTCCTGGCACATAGTGGTTGCCAGCCTTCTTTTCTCTCATCTTCCCTTTACAGGGTTTTCTATAGATTTTCCTGACCATAAGCTCTCTCCTCTCTTTTGAATTAATCCCTCCTTTGATATCTCTGAATGCAGTTATTAGCATTTTGCCTCCTTACTTTGACTATAAACATTTTTATGTGAAGAGTGATCCTTGAGCACCCTTTGTCTACCTCAGAAAAGTGTTTGCTATTTAATGCTGAGAAGACTGGGAAATATCATATTCATAATGGTTGATTTGTATGTGTTTTTAAATAAAATAGCAATATCAAATTCCTTATATCAACTGGTAAAATATAATTCTATGAACAAGTATAATTCAAGACTAGTTCTCTCTTTTTTCACCTTCCATTAATAACAGCTATTAGATGGGAGATAATGATATGCCAAAATCTTTCAAGAATCACTTTGTGACTCAAAAAATCTTTGTTATTGGAAATCACTTTTCAATACCTCTTAATTGGTTTTGGGCTTGTAGGGGGAAATCCAATCAAAACTATACTGATTCAAAATATCATAGGATAGAGGAAGCAGGAAATTACCATATTTAATTATAGATTTTGAATGACTTCAAAGGAAACTCTGATTTTTCAAGGGATTAAGGCAGGAACTGGTCTCTTATTACAAGAGACTACTTGGGCTTCTATTTAGCTGTGTTCTGGCACATTCATTGACAGGAATAATTTAATGATTGTGAATAATCACCGAGTGTAGGAAATAAGGTCCTCTTTGAGTCATAAAGCCTTTAAACATGAATAATATTATGCATTTGTTTGAGAATGGTGCAACGTGTGAACTAATTTCACATTGTCCTACCAATTATGAATGTGTTATTTCTGGCAAGCAGGTCTCTTTAAAATTGCATATGCTTAGTTGCTTGCCAGGGAGGTAAGAGAAAAACATTGTCAGTCTCTTTATACCCAGCTGGGGCCAGGTGTTGATCATTAACATGTAAATGGTGCAATTACTGCCAATTAAGTTTTTTTAAAAAACATTAAAATTTGTGGGAACATGGTAATATCATCTATAAAATTTAAAAAATATCTATATCTTAGTGCTTTAGTTTCCTATACAGCATGCGGTGTAACTTGTACTCTTAATTACACATGGTTTCAAGTTGCTTTTCTTTACAGAATGCCACATGTATGGTTTGAATGGAAAATGAAAGTATGTTGCTAGAATTATGTTCACAGACAAATTGTATTACAACTACTATTACCTGTCAAATTGTAGTTATTTTTCTTCCATAAATGCTTATTGAATTTGTTATATGTGAAGAACCATGTTCAGGTTAAGTTATAAATTATGTTAAGGTCTTTTCTAACCCCATGGAGCCCAGGAAGTCTGAATCCCACCATTAAATACACAACCAGCATAGAAATAAGTACACAAACTGATCGACAGTGTTATAGGAATTCTTATATGAAATGACTTAAAAACCAGAGTGATGAGGGTGGATACAATTTGTTTTGGGAGATCTTGAGTGTTCTCTATGAATAAGCAGTGAAACCTAAGGGAAGAACTGATTATATTCAGGTGAAGAAACGGGCAAGACCAGGAAGAGACGACAGCTGGAAACAAGAAAAAGTGAAATGTCATTAAGAAATAGAAAAATAGAAATACTTTCCTATCACCAAGATCTTAGTCTGGCCTCTCCTTAACTCCCAGTCCTTGTGATCTCTATCTAAAGAATTAAAAAAAGAAGCCACACACATACAGACACACATACACACAGAGAGACACACACAGACATACACACATACACACACAGACGCAGACACACACACACATACACACATACATACACACAGACACACACATACGCACACAGAGACACCCACATCCACACATACATAGACACAGACACACACATACACACACACAGACACACACACATAAACACATGCATACACACAGACACACGCAGACACACACATACACATACACACACACACACACACAGAGTTCCGTGTTTGCTCCAGTGTAAAGCAGGAACACTCTCAAAGAATGAGAGTGAACAATGACTAAAGAGACTGCTATAGAAGGCACATACTCAAGGGGAAAGAATGGACAATGGGCTCAGAGACCAATGTGCAGACTTCCATTGAAAATTGGCTTTATGCTATTTTTAAAGTTGTCTGAAAGAGACAACTTCCCTGGGGGACATTTTGATGTCCAGATGACTGACAAACCCTACTTGTATGGACTCTTACAGAAAGGTGTAAAGAAAGGCATGTCCTTGTTCTTTATCAGAAAGTCTCTTGTTAGATAATGATCTTGTGTGGTTCTGGACTCCTGGACCCAGGTTTAGATAGTTATCAATTAATAACCTTCCAGGCAGTTTAGGATACCATATCTCCTCCCAGGACCAGAGATGTGCCTTAGATCCCATTCTTCTGATGAGGCTTTTGTTTTACAAACTGTTTACTCTGATGGAGGGGTTTTACCTTAAAGCCTTCTGATCTTGCTAATACTTAACAAGCAGTTTCACATATGTACTTCAAGGTAGTGGTTTCCTGTAAGGGATAAGAACAGCAACAACAACAGAAAAATGAACCCTGTTATCTATCAGTATAAATTCATTTTATTCACAACAATTTCTCCATTCACAAATAACTTGTGCATGACAATCCCTCTTTATTTTCAACCACACTGGGGATACAATACTTTGTTTGTAGGGTAATTGGACCACTTAGACTCATAATTTTGTATCTCACTTTATTGGATACTCATATTTCTTTATTAAAAACAATGAAATCATTCTATTCTGCATCAAACACTAGCTAGTTCTGTTGGGATGTTTTATGAACACTTAGCTTTTCTGTTGGGATGTTTTATGAACACTTAGCTTTTCGGAGTAAAGTTGGTCACATCACTGTCTTGTAAATTACAGCTTAGGAACTCCTGGGATTTACATAGGAATTTCTCGACTTCCTGTCCTTAAGCCCTCCTACCTTATCAAGGTAATATATCTGAATTAGCAACTTGTCGAAATAGCCAGTGAATAAAAAGTCAAAGGTTAAAGGAACCCAGAAATGGTCACTGGCAGGTTCAAGGAACCTTCATAATATGAGAATACACTAGAATAAATCAGTCCTTATCCACATATGGAGCTGGTGAGAGAAATCCAGATCTACCGAACCAATTCAGTCACATTAACCTTAATGTCAGTTCAATAAGTATTTGATTGAGTACCATATGTAGTACACCATGAGCTACAAAACGTAGCTGAAACTTGATTGTTGAAAGAGTTTAATGTCCCCTTTGGACAATAAAACAAATACAGGTCTTACACATTTCTGAGTGAATCTAACAATGAAAATCAATTCAGAAGCCAGTATGTAGACAATAGGAAATGACTGTTTCAATTCAGAGATGAATTGAGTCAAATTAGGCAAATGTTGTTTATTCATATGACAATCTCACAGAACAGTAATGAGCAGAAATAGAAGTAGTCATTGAAATCAACTGTTTGAAATGTCATTATGAAATTCAATTATTATGCCTATATCACTCATAAGTCATGAAAATGTTTCTTTCATGAAAAAGTCCATTTTTAATCATAAATACCAAAGTTTCTTATATGTAAACTTTACAGTTGAGATTTAAATAATTAATGTTTATTTGACACTCCAGGAAATAAAGATTGATAAGCTTTGTCGACATTATCACCATTCTGTAGACCATACTATTTATATTAGAGAGGAAAATTAGGTTTTTCTCAGTGACTACAATATTCTTAAAATCTAATGCCTGTTTCTGGTCTCATGGTTGGTGTGCTTGCTTTGAATCTTTTCTTTTTTTTAAAGGAAACAGAGCAATCGTCCTGGATTTTAAAACTGAGATGTCCAGGCTTTATAAATTGACCTGGAGAGAGAAGTGCATCAGGCAAAGGCAGTAGGGTCGATTAGCCATTCCAAAATAGTGACCCCTGGTGGAAAAATCAATATAGTGCATATCATCCTGTGCTGCCAACTAAAAAAAAAAAACGTGTGCTACCACAATTTGTGACCAGGACCTGCGGCACTAAATAAGCACAGACATACTTCAAATTAATATTTAATCTGAGATGAAAAGCACTTAAAGGAGTTAGGGACATGAGTTACCCAGAAGAAATTACTTTCTTCTCACACCAAGCAATTACAGCATTGCAAAGATAACAAAAATAAGATTGTCATAGTCTCCTTGGACTTCAATGGGAAGTCTGGAGGTGAAGTGCCTCTTTTTTTTTTCTTGTAAGAAGATAAATAATTCTCTTGGACTATGACTAGCTAAGTCCTTGAAGGTGGATGAGAGTGACTTTTAGTTGGCATCATTAGAGTGTTATTAGGATGAAATAGAACCAAGAAACCATTATTAATCTTTACAAAGAAAATGCCTACATTATAATTTTTGAATTCTTTCGGTGAGGTCATCTTTAGAATCACATTTCAAGAGCAAACTTGAGTCTAGAGCTATTGTATTCAGGCCTTCCATTTTAAACTTGGTCATATGGCCTGAGAGAAATTTTAACATCATGTTACCGAATTAGTACACAGAAACTACCACCTCAAATGAGAAAAGAAAAGAAAAATACAGTACCACCTATTTAAACTCTGAGAGCATTTTTTTTCTCATTATCTATAAAGGAAATGACTAAACCATCTAAAATGGGAGAAGACTTAAAGTAAAGGCATTTTATGATAATGGTAGGTATTGTGTAGGCTGATGTACCATAAAAATGTCACACAAAAATTGTTTTACTGTAGCTATTTTTAAAGAATGGGTTAGTCATATATGTTGTGGCAATTAGAAGTTTCTCCAGCTTTTAGGTTGATGAGATAAAAAAAATCATAAGCTAATGAAACTAATCTTTGTTCATGCATCTGTATATATTTAATGAGTACCTACTTTATGCCAAACACTAGAGGTAATACTGAAGGGAAGTCAAGGCAACAGGAATTCGAAGCAACTGGTGAGACATCTGTGAACAGGAAACAGGAATGAATGCATGAATGCTACCCACTTCCCTTTATCCCTCTATATACTTTAAGATCCTTACTCAGGAAAGTGTTATTACTCACAGTGAGTAAGTCTTCCCACCCCCAATTAATCAAATCCCATAAACATGCCCAAAGTCTCATCTCTTGGGTCATCTTAGACTCTTTCTGGTTTATAATACTAACTGATAAAATGTTGTGGAGGCACGATGTTTAAATTTTTTCTTATGCCTGGAATGAGTTTTTTCAAAACTGAGAAATGAACCCTCACATTGTGTGTGCTAGGCAAGCATTTTAGCTCTTGACTACATACTGACACTTTCTGTTGTTGTGTTAGTCCATTTTTACTCTTTGTTTTGAGACAGAATATTATTAAATTACCAAGGCTTATCTTGGTTGAAATTTTTAAACTCCTTCCTAACCTTACCAGTTCCGAGTTACTGGAATTCAATGATTATACCACCCAGTGTACGTTTTTTGAAATTTAACTTTTGGATTTTCACACAATAGTTGTGGAGATTTATGAGATAATTTGTGCTATTTACTTTTATGTTCAAAATATATACTAATCAAATGAGGCATTCTCCTTGCTATTTCTAGTTTTTTTTATTTTTGTTTTGTTTTTAAAATCACACATTTTACTTATCCACTCATATACACTCCTAGCACATATGTTGATCTCTCTTGATAAATACTGCAACTAACCTTGAAAATGAAGAGTGTATCATTGGTTTACTAATTTCATCTCATTGGCCATGTATTCAAAAGTGTGATTTGTGAAACAATTAATCTCATTTATCTGTTGTTGTTGCTGTTGCTGATTTGGGGGCTCTTATAAACATCATTGCCTATATTTATATCTTGAAGCATTTTCTTTATGTTTCTTTATGCTTATTCTAGTCACTTCATGGTTTGAAGTCTAACATTTACATCATCCATCCATTTTTATATATGTGAATATAGAGCATTGCTTATTAAACTGTTCCTTCTCTGATGTATGTTTTTTTGTTTCTTTCTTGAGAATTAGTTAACTATAAATATGTTTTCATTTCTAGTGTCTCTTGTGTTCCATGGGTCAATGTCAGTTTTCATAGCACTCCCATGCTGCCTTTCATACTATAGTGCTCTAATTTGTCTTGATATCAGATGTTGGGATATTTCCAACTTTGTGCTGACTTTAATCTTAATATTTCTGTGGTTTTTGGTGTATTTTGCAATTGCTATGGTAATTAGATGAAGAATGTCATTGCTACTTTAATGGGGACTAACTCATATCCATAAATTGCTTTAGGCATTAGTATATATATATATATATATATATATATATATATATGTAATTATTTAATTAGTTAATGTATATAGGATAGGTATTTTGACTGCATGTATGTCTGTGTACCATGTGTATAACTAGTGCCCATGGAGGCCAGAAAAGAGTACCAGATCCTATGGAACTAGCGTTATAGATGATTGTGGGCCACCATGTTGCTCTTGGGAAATAACCCTGAGTTCTCTACAAGAGCAGCCAGTACACTTAACCACAGAGCAATCTCTCCAGCCTTCAATAGATAGTTTAATTTTAATAATATTAATTATTATAGTTCATGAATATTGGAATTTTTCATCATCAGAATTGTATAAGTTTCATTGTAAAGGTCATTTATTCCCTGGCTTATGGGCTTGATATCATGGCTTTCTGCTGAACAAGTATATTACTAATATATAAAAATGCTGAAAGTTTTTTTAATGTTTTTTAATCTTTCATATTTTCTGAATTTGTTTAAAACTTCTAATAGTCTTTTGATGTAGTATTTATCTTTTTCTATACATAAAAAATGGGAATAATTTGATTTCTTCCTTTTCTATTTTCATGCCTTCCATCACTCTCTGTGGCCTAATTACTGCATAAGAATGCCAAACACGGTGTTGAGAGTGCATGGGGAGAATGGATGGCCTTGCCTTCTTCCAGATTTTAGATGAAAAGCATTCAGGTTTACCCCATTCCGTACATGATGTCAAACATGGGTTGTCATAAATTGTCTTGAACATGTTGTACTTAATTTGTACAGAGATTTGATTATTAAAGGATGTTTATGAAATTTTGAAGAATTCTTTTCTATACCTACTGAGATTATCATGTATTTTTTTTAAATTATTCTTTCATACTTGAATGCAGTTTCCCCTCCCTCCATTCCTTCCAGTCCCTGTCCTCACCTTTCCTCTTCTCCAGATCTACTCCTCTTCCATTTCCCTTCAGAAAAGAATAGGCTTTCCAGAGATATGATATGATTTTGACCCTTTAGTCTATTTATGTGATTTATTGATTTTAGTATGCTCACGTATCTTTTTTGACCTGAAATAAATCTTATGTGAACATGTTAAAGAATGTCCTGAATATTCTATTTTTGTTCCTTTGTGCGACAGGGTTTCCTGTAGCCCAGGCTAGCCTTAAACTATGTAGCTAAAATGACCTTATATTTCTGATCCTCTTGCCTCCATCTCTCAAGTTTTGGAATTATAAGTATGGGCCTCTATCCCTAGCTCTGAATGATATTTTGGATGTGCTACTAGGTTTGATATTAAGGTTTTGCTGAAAATATTCACATCTTCCTCCCTCATTCTCCACACTCTCTCATTTGAATCCAGTGCTTGCTATTATGGGTGGTCTGAGTAACCAGCTCCAGGAATTATTGGTTGACCACTGTACCCAATGGTAATTTACCTGGTTTTCAGAGATCTGAACTCTGATACTTATATTTTCTAATTGTGTCCTTTTCTGATTTGAGTATTCAGTAATACTGACCTCACAGACTGTGTTAAAAATGTATTCTTCATCTTAATTTTTTGTAGTTTGAGAACTGATGTTAATTCTCCTATGATAGCTTGGTAGAATTTAGCAGTGAAGTCTTCTAGTCTTAGGGTTTTATGATCAGGAGTCACTTTATTTATAACTGATCCAGTCTCCATGCCCATTTTTGTTCTGTTGAAATTTTCTAGACCTTCATGGCTCACATTTGTGAGATCATGTGTGCTCTGACCAGTACTTTTCTTATAGACTTTCTAAAATTTGATTTATAGTTTCACAACTATCATTTCATTCTCTGAATTGTAATGCCTCCCTTTTCATCTTAGATTTCCTGCATTGAGGTCTTCAATCTTTTTGTGGTTAATCTTGAAATTGTTTGTTTTTAACTTGTTTTAAGAATATCCACGGTTCATTTCTTTGGGTTTTAGTTTCTATTTCATTTACTTCTGTCTCCATGTATATTATTTCTTTCACTAATTTTGGATTTTATTTGTTACTACTTTTGCAGTTTTTGAGCTACTATTATATGAGTCAGATTATTTATTTGAAAGCATTTTGTGATTGCTTATTGCTATAAACTTCTCTCAGTACTTCTGTGCTTACTTTTATAATGCTGTATATCTATTTTCAAATGTTTTGAGAAGATTTTAACTTTATTTTTTTAGGGTTTTTTGTTACTATTTGTTCAAGAACATTTTGTTAGTTTCAAAAAGCTTCTGCAATTTCAAAAGATCCTTTTTTGTATAATTTCTAGTGTTTTTCCTTGTGGTCATCTCATGCATTTTATATATATATAAAATTTGTTCTTGAATTAATATATGATTCATCCTAGAGACCATATATTGCACAGTCTTGCTCATGCTTCATGTTCTAAGGAGATGAATGTATATTCTGAAGGTTTTGGTAAAATATTCTGATAAAATATTATATGTATGATGAGAATAATCTTTGTTCCATAGTGCTCAAGAGCAAAAGTATTTAAGACTAGAACAATGGACAGTCAATACAATATGCTTCTTCTTCCTTCCAATCATTTGTAGTCCCTTGATATATAATTTTTCAATTTCATTTGTACTATATTCTAGGATGCTAATCTGAATAAACTTACTGAACAGTAGCCATTTGGGTTTTTGGTTTTGATCTTTTTGTGTGTGTAGGGCTAGACCAAACTTTGTGATATCTATGGTCTTCAATTTTGACAGAAAATAATTTTTGGAACCTTCTTATGCTGCTTTTTATTATATAGGAAAAAGATTAAAAGGCTAATATTGGAATTAAGCAGTACAGGAAACAAGCTATTGCAGTTATATGTGTAAGTCATGAAAGGGGAAAGAGAGAGAATTGGATAGAGACAAGATATGTTTCAGGAGACATTCAATAGAATTTGATGATGGATCTAATGTAGGTAATGAAGAAAAGGAAAAACTCCATATTTCTACTGAGCCAACTGAATACCTCATTGCACCCCCCATTGTGTTTACAAGAGGAAAAAAATGCATGGTGAAAATAGTGGAATTAAGAGTTATGCTTTATGACCCACTGAGTTTACCTAGGAAAATTTGTGTGACCATGGATGGGTTTGGAACTAACCACTGGAGCTTAGTGGACTCACAAGTGGATATATACTCCCACTTTCTAATAATCTTTCAGTAGCCTGTAACTCAGCAAGGAAAAACGTTTCCATGAACTCTCCCCATCTATAAAAGACATGCCAGTCTTGTGCAGGCTCTATGCAGGTAGCTGCAACTGATTGGAGTTCAAGATTGCAGTGACTTCACCATGTCCAGAGGTATTTGAAGAGTGAGGGTGTAGTTTATCATGGTTAAAAGGCAAAAGGAATTACAATGCCTTTTATACAGGTATGAAAAATGTCAGAGTACAAATATAATTAATAAAAACCTATGTTTTATGCTGAATGTTTGTCATCTACTACTTTGACTACTGTATATTGAATTCCAGCTGGATATGTGAACCTATGCACAAGTGATAATCTTCAAGAAACTGAAAAGAACCAGCAAACAACAGCATGTAGGGTAATCATGGATCTTGACATTCCCAAGAAAGTTATTTCTTTGGTTTCAGGCATTGTTGGTTCTTTTCAAAATGTCTATCTCTATGATGTTCCATCATTATCAGATGCTGTCTCCTGAGAGTCCGCTGAAAGAATGTGCCAGAGAATAAGTCATCATTGCCGGGATAAAGTGGGACTTGCAAAGCATGTGTGGATTATACATGTCTAATTAAGAAAGCAGAATTAGGAATAGAGATTGCTTAATGGTTAAGAGCAACAACTGCTCTTGCAAAGGACCCAAGTTAGGTTTCCAGTACCCACGTGGCAGCTCACAACCATCCATAACTCCAATCCAAGTGAATCTGATACTCTTTTCTGACCTGTATCAATCCTGTATGTGGAATGCATACACACATGGAAGAAAAACACTCACATACATAAAATAAATTTTCTTGCAAAAGAAGAAGAAAGCAGACGCAAAATCGAAAGGGACCACTTGGGAGAAAAAACTAATGACAAGGAAACAAAACAAATAGGGAGAAATGTAGTATGAAAGAAAATAAGTCAGTTGGAAATTTTGCAGAGAACCAGGCCTATTAGTGTATTTACCTATAGATTTTTTTCAGAGCATACTTTCATTAATAATAATTGCTTAACAATCATCTATATGAATGAATCAGAACTTTAAATATATAAAATAAACTAAGTCATTTGATTGTTTGCAGAAAGCTATGAAATGTTTGTTGTAAGTCAATTTCTGTTGGTGTAGAAACAGGCACACAGAAGTTCAGCAATTCATAAATTAGTCAAGTTATTATATGGTGTATTTTGATTTTGGCTTGAGCAATCATTTTCCAGTATCTTTCTTAGTTCAGTCCTACAATCTTGTCTTAAACATTCTCTACATATATTAATGGGATGTAATGTAACATGTGATTGTAAGTCCATTATTATAAACAAGTAGGGTTTTGCCACTGGTACTATAGTAATGTTACTACTCATTGTTTTTGTTTTTTTTTTCTATAAGCTCCATATGTTTTGTGGTTTGTAGAATAATTACAGGGGTAGATCTATAATATTAACACAACTGCTTCCACTCAATATATTCTTTTATTTTCTTCCATTTAATTTTATTTTTTTTTTGTTTCTATGACTTTGTCCTTTGAAAATTGTTTCAGGAACACTATTTACCATTCATTACAGAAACCGCTGCCCTCTTCTAAGCCTGCGATATTGACCATAACTTATTGATGAGATTTTCCATTTCAAAGCCTTCATCTATATTTTCTCCCATGAGGAAAATGCTATAAAATTATTTTCTTGCATGGCATATTAAGCGTCAGAAACTTGTATCTAACTGCTACAATACAATTCCAACAGGTGTTCTGTGTTCAGAGCCAATCTACACCACAGAGAAAAATCAAGTATGTTAGTTAATTGAGTAATCCATATACTTTATTTCTTAGTGATATGGTTTTGAATTAGATTAGCCATACATTAAAAACAATGCTTAGGAACTAGCGTATTTTCTTACAAGCCAGAAGTGTGTTGCTATGACGGAATTAAGGATATCTTTAATTGTCTGGAATTGGTGAAACAAAGCAAAATTATCTCTTATGAATAATGACTGGTTATTTTGTAACCACAAAATACTTAAAATCTTTTAAAATTTTACACTAAAAAATTCTTTTTAAATGACTAATTTGAAAGTGTTTTGCCTGTTTGAAATGACTTTCTTTTTAAGATATCAAGAGAATTATTTTTATTTTCATGACTTGGTCCCATCTGTCATTGTGCATATGGGCTTGCCCTTTTCCTTTCGCAAATGGTCTATTTCCCTCCCTCTTAGCAAATATGTTCAAAATCTTCATAGCAAATAAGGAAAAATATTTTCTCTTATTATTTGGCTGAGAAGTGGCCTAAACTTATGACTCTAAAGATTTCATTACTGGAAATGCCTGTCTTTTCAGGACGTATAAGTATATACTTGCAAAATAAAACCAAACATTTTCTTTACTTCCATTATGAACAATATTTCAATTTAAGTTGGTATTAAGAGTATTAATTCCTATTTCGCTGGTATATTTTCTAATGTTCTACCCAAATAAAAGACAAAAATTCAGGTTCCAGGAATTGAATATGGAATTCCTCACATATAATTTACACTCAACATTTGACATAAAAACAGAATGCAAATTATGCCACAGGGAAATGCTTCAGGGAAGATTTTTGAAAAAGGAATGTAGAGAAGACAGGGATAATGATGAAAATGTGGTTACTTGAGTTATTGAAATAATTCAGATTGATAAGTTTCTAGTGTACTCCTAGGTTCCAGCTGATATAATTCAGTCCCCCTCAAAGATAGGTCGGGTATTCCCCAGAGAGAGGAAATATTGGGCTATCAGAAAGAAATAAAACCCTTTCCTTGATACATCCTTCATATTGAGCTTCATATCTCCCTGAAGGTTTTCTATCAGCTCCGAAACCGAAATCATGAGACAACTACTCCCGTATATGCAAACCATTAAAATAGGATCAAAATAATAACTCTTCTTATCATCAGCTTCAAGCAAAAATGTGTCAGTCACGTCATTCTTTTAATGGAGAAAATTAATATATCCCACCAGACCACATGATATGAAATGCTGTGAAGTGACCGCATGCGGGAAAGGCGGGAAATCCACTTTGATCTACATTTTTGATGTTTGATAATTGTGCTTATTATCAGGTCCTCTCTGCTCTTTTACTATGACAAGAGATCCATTATCAGCGACAGCATGAGTGTGAGTATGGGGCCTGATTTGAAAAACTGCTTAAGATGAGATAATGGAAAGAAGGGTTTTTTTTTGCCTGTTAATATTAACAGAGTAGAAGAAAATTAAATTTCATCATACAATGCCTCGCTGGGATTATTTCTCTTTCACATATAGTCTTGTCTAATACTTTGTGTATTTCTTTTTTTAAAAAAATTGAACCATAGTGAAATATTTTGTGCATCAAGGCTTTTGCTTTGAGGTTTTCAGTACATGATCAAGCATCGAGTGAAGAGATAAACAAATAATGGCCACAAAGAATAAGGCAGGTCATGTTGTATCCTTCCGCACCTTCAGAAATGATTATAATTAGAATGCATAGTCATATGTTGATAAACTAAGGTGAGAATCAGAATGCTAACTCACATTTAATGAGAGGAAACATACACAAGTCCACACATATATGAAATCTTTGGCAAATTCATTAACTGGGATTTTTCGGTATTTAGAATAAAACAGGTTACCTAGATGCAAGCCATTATGGCAAGTAATATGTGCTAATGTAGCTGAACTTTTCTGCTTGCCTAAATTTTACAACAAAGACCGATGCTAATTGAGAATTTTAATGTAGTTCTGCATACATTAACAAATTAATATCCTTACAGTGGATACCTAAATAATATGGCTGATTAACTTATTCACTTATGCTTTATTTCTGTTATGGGCATTGCTTGTGGTTTGGTTAAACACACACACATATACAAATAATCAATTCATGGAAAGCTTTTAGCTCAAATTAAATCTTTTCTTATGTTTGTTTATGCATTTCAGTTATTTACTGAGGGACATAGAAAAATAAATTTACCTGGACTCAACCAAGTTCCTTGTGTTCCATTCAATTCAAAAGCAATAATGTTTGACTCTCCTCTTTCCCACTGACTTTTCTTTTTTCTCAGATAAGTGCTCACTGCAAGGTTGCTGGAGAACTGATATTCTTCAAAGCTTTAGAGAATATGGTAGGGTATTTCGAATTGGTTTATGAAGTAGCTTTGTTTTAAAGCTGTTTAACTATTTTACAATCTACACTGAGTTTGGGGAACTTTGACTGACCCAGAGACTTCACTCATTTTCTCCTTCTTCCACTGGTATCTTTCTTTCCCACACAAGCCTATTCCAATGTCTCTTTTTTTCTTACCCACTGATTTACTTAAAATCACTCATAAGCATGAGCAGCAGGTTATTTATAAGAATGTAGGCAACATATCAATTGTCACATCACTGAGAAAACTTCCAGGTAGTCTCTAAGTACTCTTTAACTGCTCAGACCCTCAGTGAGAATTGGGGTTTAATCAGCCCCTCCCCCATGTTTGATAAAATGATGAAAGCCCAAGTCTTGTGGAGATAGCCACAAGCAGTCTTGGAAGAAAAAGAAAGGACTCTGAAATAGCTTGTCTTGTCTAAAAGCACCCACTGATTTTAATGCAAAATTAGTAACTTGTTAAACTACAGCAATTAGCCACTGCAGCACCAAGCCTCCATTGATCTATTGATCTTTTCAGACTTTCAATTCTGCTTAATAATATCTTAACATTACTATTAATTCCTCTTAATCTTTCATATCAAGAATTTTGTTTTTCAGAAATGTTCAATTTGTGCATAGTACTAGCTTAAGAATTTTACAAATGTTTGAGAAAATAATAATTTAAACGCTGAATTATTTGTAACTCATTCAGGTTTACTTTTAGCTTTTTGCTATTCTATAAACATATGTTGGTATGGGTATGTATTTGGAGGCATAGTATAGAAAAATAGACTGTCTTGTAAAACAGCTTACTGTAATTTCTGTTTGTGTATGTGTGTATGTGGTGTTTTAGCTAAAATACAATGTGACAAAACATGTAGTTAATTACACTAGCTAGAGCACATGTCTAATGACACTGTGGCAGAAGTAAATTCTCATCCACCCATTTGAATTCCTTTGCAAATATCAACTCATTATCAGGACCAAACAGGGTTAAGGTAGAGCATGTAGAAGACAGTTTTCTTCTTGTCTCAAAATAAATGCATAGTTAAGCATTATGCTTTAAATTGAAAATTATTGTACTGTCTATTCTTCTTCTTCCTTTAGAAGTGTTCAAGTATATTTATGCATGTGTATTTTGTAACTTTGGCCTGTTATATCCTTAAGAAAATGCAAGACTTGTATATAGTTGATAGCTAAAACAAATATATTAACCTTAAATAGGTATTATAAGATATTCCAAATATTCATTGACCATTCAAATCAAGTAAGTACTGTTGAGCAAGTTTTGTTATTTACCTTTAGTCTGAAATACTGCCATCTGAGATATTTACCACAAAGAACAACAAAACAGACTCACTGTCTAAAAGTCTGGTTGGGAACTCTGTCTCTGGAAAGAGACTATTCTGTGTTTTACTAAAGTATTGCCCTGTCTTATCTGATACTTCATTATGATTTATTAGACCATAAAGGGTTCATTGATTGCAAAAGGTCTACCTTATCTTGAACTCATCAATTTATAATATGAAATTCAGTTTCTCTGTAAGCAACATAACCTTAAACTTTGAAATTCTAATTATGCTTAGATATTTTTTTATTTTTTTATTGAAAAAAATTTCCGCCTCCTCCCAGCCTCCCATTTCCCTCTCCCTCCCCCACTCCTTTTCCTCTCCCCCCACTCCTCTCCCCCTCCCTCTTCAGTCCAAAGATCAATCAGGGTTCCCTGCCCTGTAGGAAGTCCAAGGTCCTCCCCCCTCCATCCAGGTCTAGGAAGGTGAGCATCCAGACTGGTTAGGCTCCCACAAAGCCAGTACATGCAGTAGGATCAAAACCCAGTGCCATTGTCCTAGGCTTCTCATCAGCCCTCATTGTCCGCCATATTCAGAGAGTCCGGTTTTATCCCATGCTTTTTCAGACCCAGTCCAGCTGGCCTTGGTGAGCTCTAAATAAATCAGCCCCACTGTTGCAGTGGGTGGGTGCACCCCTCGTGGTTTTTAAGACTTAAAATAACTTGTAAAAACTTATAGGTGAACCACATATGCCAGAAATTGTGACAAAAAGAAAATGTTATGTATGTCATTAACACATAAAATATGGATAAATATTCTATTTTGTCATATACTACCATAAAATGTACACAAATGTAGAGAGCTAAAATTTTCTAACGTTGACAAAGGTTCTCACACACTACATTTTCAATCACTTAAAGTCAATGGAAAAGTAAGCAAATGTAAAGATGTTTTAAAGTATAAATATAAAATTGTCCATAATATATGGCTTACTGCTGTAATAATTCCATAGCTGCTTACCATTGCTTTGCTTTGTGCAAAAGTATTGTAATTACCCATTTAAAATAAAGTATCAATCTTCCCCCATGTGAGCTGTTTGTATCACCAATAAATGTTTTATCTTAGTGTAAAGTGATCTCTTGGGTTTCCCATCTACTTTAACTATATATAGTACCTATAACATACAAAATCTGCCTTGACTGTCTGCTTATATTATTGGGAAGCTACATGGGAAATCAAAAGATAAATGGCAGTCTCCTTTCCAAGGATTGATATGAGTACAAAGGTGCTAGTTGGGAGATTGAATTCTGGTAACCTGATACGAGGTATGCCCGGCCCTATGTCAGATACATTAGTTCTTTAGTCAAGGGAATTCCTTTAACTAGACAAACTGAGAAACCACAATAATGGTAACGGTGTTTTTTTTTTCTGGCTCCTCTTTTCTGTGAACAATATTTTTATGATAGAGCATTCTTTCTTAAAACGTTCAGAACTATTAGAAAACCAATTTAATCATGTCTGGCTGATTTTTTTCCCTAAAATATTTCATTAAAAATATTATGTAGACTAGGTCCCTAATACAGACATTTATTGTTTTTTCCTTATTTTATTCTGAATCAATGACCTTTACTTTTAAAATATTGTTTGAGAATTTGACCTGTAAGTACTGTATTTACATCATTTCAGCCCCTCCATTTCCTGTCCTCCAACTCCTCCCACGACCTTTACTTTGTGTCTGAAAGAGTGTTTATTTTCAGTTTCGTATTGCTTCTAAAACTTAGCTTTCAAACTATTACCCTATCCCAAACCTTCAAAATAGGCCAAAGACTGTAAATATAGATTGAGACATAAACAAGACTCTCCTGATGGTAAGTTCCCGAAAACATAGGGAACCAAATATATTCTAAAGGTCTAGCAGGAGGCTGGAGAGATGTTTCAACAGTGAAAATACTGTACTGCACTTACAAAGACAGGTTCATTTCCTAGCACACATAAGACAGCTCAAAATCTGCCTCTAGGGGATCTAGCACCTTCTGCTGCTCTCTGTGTGTACTGCACTCATATGCCAAAACATGCACAGAACTAAAGAGAAAAAAATAAAATAAAAAGAACTAAAGAACTGGAAAGAACTCAGTAATTCCCACAGTCTCAATTATTTTATGTATTTCGTTGTATATGTTTGTATATTTACCCCTACAGATAAGCTGTTTGATTCTCACTTTGTGTGACCAGAAAGAGACACACTTCTGATTTTCCATGGGTATGCCACTTCATTTTAAAACATGACTCAGTCTGACTATGCCTTGATCCTGATTCTCAAATCCAAAGATAAATCATTTTATTAGTAATGTTTGAGTCAAGAAGATAATGTCATGATATTTGAGTCTCCAAATAGGAAAAGAATAATCACAGAAGCTTTACCTTTGTGAATGGCAGGGAATGGTCAGGAAAAAAAGAAAGGAGACTTAGTTATACTTCCCGATGTGGGATACCCTTGATTTGAATCTCATTGATTTGCTTTTCATTAATTTTTATTGAGCTCTACATTTTTCTCTGCTCCCCTCCCTTCCTCCCCTCCCCTTCAACTCTCTCCCAAGGTCCCCATGCTCCCAATTTACTCTTGTCTTTTTCTACTTCCCCTGTAGATTAGATCCATGTTTGTCTCTCTTAGGGTCCGAAGTGTTGTCTAGGTTCTCTGGGGTTGTGAATTATAGGATGGTTTTCTCTGCTTTGTGTCTAAAAGCCACTTATGAGTGAGTACATATGGTATTTGTCTTTCTGGGTCTGGGTTACCTCACTCAATATGATGTTTTCTAGAGCCATCCATTTGTCTGCAAATTTCAAGATGCCATTATTCTTTTTCTGCTGTGTAGTATTCCATTGTGTAAATGGACCACATTTTCCTTATCCATTCTTCAGTTGAGGGGCATTTAGGTTGTTTCCAGGTTCTGGCTATGACAAATAATGCTGCCGTGAACATAGTTGAGCACATGTCCTTGTGGTACAATTTAACATCTGTTTAAAAACAAATATATGGACAGCTAAACTATGTTTAATTCCATGATGTTACAATATGTATGACAGGATAAGCTCTCCATTGGAGAATTAGCAAAATTGTGGTAGGAATTATATAAATTTCTTCATGAATGCTGAAAATAATATAAAACAAAGAAAACTTGATTCTAGGATGACAATACAAGCATGAACATTGACATGAATATTTTGTCTTTTTGCTAATATCAACTAGTACATTGAGATTGATGCATAAGACATTGCTAATACCGATGTGAAAGATTGAATGAGGCTAAAACGAGTCACGTTTAGCTTGTACATAGTCTTATGTATGCCACTTTAAGGAAATTGCTTAGAATATGATAGTCAGTGGGCAAAGAATTTCAACTGTAGCATCAGCATGATGGGTTAGTTACAACTCTACATTCTCTTACCGAATAACCTAAAATAGAGGCTCAAAATAGTAGTTTATCTTTCATTCATCTAAATACCACTTAAAAGTTTTTGATTAGAGAGCAGTTCTCTGGGGATTCATGCAGGGCCCACACTTCTTTCCATCCTTCCCTCTTCACTGCCTTCAATATGAGGCATGAGATGTTAACATGTTTGCATCAAAACAGGTGAAGGGAAAGAAGCAAAGGAAACCATGAATGGATGTTTTATTAAGCCCAGAAGTAGTACTAAATTCTTCTACTTTTTGGCATCAGACATATACCTTCATCTTTCCATGTAAAAAAATAGTGGGCCCTGGATGAGTCTCATAGAATACAAGGAAAACAGATTAGGGAAGAGCTGTGTAGTCTCTGCCATGGCTTGTCAGATTTAGTTGCTAGAAAGTACATTCTAGTTATAGTGTCGACAATAAAGTAGACAGGATGATGCTAAAAGTAGAATAAATTATTGATAAAATTTTAACAGTTTCACTGAGCGATAATGAAGTCTTGATGTATAAGGTCTTTGGGTGATAATGCAAAGATAATAATAATAATTATAAATAATAATAAATATTAAGCAATAGAATATGGTGACTGCATTTAGAGATGGAAACGTGTCCAAAATGGACAATATATTGATAATTTGCCTATAGTAGTTTTCCAAGTCTATAGGCTAATAATGCTCTAGTGTTTAAAAATTACAGGTCTTTATTGGAAACTACAGAGCTGAGAATGTACCTCATTACACTGAATTGCTTGCCTAGCAAGGAAAACACCCTGAGTTTGCTCTCTTTCACACAAAAAAGGAGGGGTAAGAAGAAAGTGAAAAGAAGAGAGACAAAGAGGGTGGCAAAGGGCAGAAGCAAAGTAAAGAGGGAGGGAGAAAGAGGAGGGAATATGGCATAAATAATATATTTACCTTCAAAATTTTTGTTGTAAGAGAAAATAGATATATATGGGAGAGCTATAGTGCACAGGATTCATGTGCGTGCACTTGCGAGTGTGTGTGTGTGTGTGTGTGTGTGTGTGAGAGAGAGAGAGAGAGAGAGAGAGAGAGAGAGAGAGAAAATACAAATTAAAAGGAAGCAAATAAAAATATGAGAGAATTTCTATATTAAAAAGAGCAGGGATGTACCAGCACTAATATACTTGAACCACAAAGCACATAATTCCTCTGCTTCTTCCTGTTTTCTATTGTTTTGAAATGTCAGGATGAGTTAGGCTAGGTATTAAATTCAATAGAAAAAAAACACATTTTAAAATAAGAGAAACAAAGAATGATGGAAATAAATAAAAGAAAGGCAAGAAAAAAATTACTTTTAAAGTTCAACAGTTACTAAACAATTCATTTTTAATGTGCTATTAATTTTCTGCTTTTCCAATGAGTTGGAATAATGAAAATATAAAATAAAGCATTTTATATGTGAAAATTGGTTTAAATAATAAAACATATCTATGAAGAAAAATACAAATATAAGGCAACACACACTGAATCCTGAATGATAAACAGATTTAGGAGAGAGACAGTTATCAGGACTATGCAGAGACTATTGGAGCCTAAGCTGGAGTTTGTGTTTTATTCCTTCATTTGACAAATATATATCAATATTATAGACTATGGTAAATAACTAATACCTGGCCCACAAAAATGTTCAACTATAATTTTAAAATTTAGTTTTATTTATTTCATGAGGGAAATAAAATACCCATTACTTTTGAGAATCTTATTGGGAATAAGTTAAATAGTCAAGTAGGCTCTCATAAAGGGAAACGAATCATGAGATGTTATAAGAGAGTGGTCTGGTAAAGTGGGGACAGAGCAAAAGTTGTTCGGAAGTCACAAAGCAAGGGATATTGACAACAGGGAGACCTATCAGATTGGCATGGCATAAGAATACAAGTGCCCACATATCTAAATGTGAAAGGTGATACCTTAAAAGTTCTTCCCAAAGGAGAGGCAAAGAGTAAGAGATGGTAAGAGGGAAAAGAAGAGCTAAGGTCATGCTGGTACTTGGACTTACATGTATAATAGTACTTTTCCGTTTAAAGCTCTTTAAAGATGCTCCAAAAATATCCATTCCTTGTACGCCTTCTCACAGTTCTTGGTACTGTGTCTAGTTTACTTGTCTCCAGCTTCAGACATCTACCTAATTAACAGAGGTGGTAAAAAATAATGATTTTTCCATCACTGTTTGAAGGCTCTGCTTGTCCCTGCTGATGACCTCACTTTGCAATGCCCCAAGGCTACAGAGTCATTTGCAGATGGGTGTGGTTGCTTTAAGCCACAGTTGCAAAACACCCCTGTTATAAGCCATCTGAATTGTGTTCAAAGTGAGATGCTTAACTGAAATAATAGTATCTGCAAATGCCATCTTGAATTCAAAATCAGAGGAGGCAACAAATAAATTAGTATGTGCTGAGAATCCCCAACTGTTTGAATTTCTCTTACTGTAGCAGAACTATATTTCTTAGATGCTAACAACCATATTTTCTTAGGAAAATTTACTGTTTGATGTATATAAGTACACATTGGTCCTTGGAGGCTAGTAATTTTAACCTGAAACATTTCAGAACGAGATAATAAGTTAACAAATGAGGGCTTGGGCAAGGAGTGTGAAAATACAATTTTATTGGCACAATTTTACCTCACCTCCTCTGTATATTTATGTACGAAGTAAGTATCTATTATAATGCAGACCTTGTTGGAGAATTTTCCATGAGCTCAATTCTGCATCCACACTAGTCAGGATAACACTCTTTAAAAATGAAAGATAATCTAGAACTTCTTTTGACCCTTCTTGCTAATAATTATCTTACATCGAAATAAAAGCTGGGCAGGATGGCTATTTGAGGTCAGCCAAAGTTAGGTTCATTTTGCAAGTTTGTTACTTCCTAGCCCTTTCGTCAGGTGGCTCCATGGCACAATGAACTTCAAATAGTGTAGCCTTAAACCAGCCACTGAACTCTGTGCCTCGATATTGTCCTCTATAAAGTAGGAGTGGTATCAGCTACCCCTCTGCAGTATATCTGTGAGAATCAAAAGTTATATTGTGAATGTTATCAAGTGTGAGAAATTTAAAGATGTGGAACTCATATTACCAATAGGGTTTGGTTCTCCCAAGTTTAGTAAGTTACTTCCAGTTGGAACAGTGATATATATATATATATATATATATATATATATATATATATATATATATATTCCTGCTCACATTCCTCAGAAGTTACATTCATTCCAGGTCCCTTACTGGAGGCATGAAGCCTTAGATTTTAGTAAACCCTAAATAGATATATGGTGGGTTCTCAGATATACATTCATCTGTAATTAATATATTAATTAGGCACCATAAATCCAGTATCCTTGTACATTCTGATCAATATTATTTTGTCAAGGAAGGGTTACTTGAATACAAACACTCTGATACTAAGACAGCTGATCTGAAGACAGAAATGGCTACTATTAGTGTGAATATGTAGTGCAGCTATGTTAGACAAAGGTGTGATTTACATGCCAGACATGATAGCATGAGATTCTTCTCATGTTACTCAGAATGGTGCACAATTTAAAATTGTACAAACTCTTTATTTCAAGAAGTTGCTCTTTAGTATTTTCAGACCTCTGCTGATCATCAGGCTGAAAACATGTAAAATAGAAACAAACACAAAGGAGGTAAGTGTTTCAAAATTTCCAGTATTTTCACCATACTAGTATGTTGGACTTCAAGGCACGTAAGAGAGTAAAACTTACAATTATATACCTACGCCTCTGGCCCCATTATATTCCCTAAAACCTAAACATAAAAGGTAATAAGAGAACCATTCCCTCAATGACACCCATTTTGAAGTATTAGGAAAGCTGCGACTATGATTAAATTAGGCACGCCTTACATAGTTTCTTCTATATCCTTAAATGACTCAAATGTGTATTCTATAATAAGTGCAATTTTAATAAAAGCACGACAGAGGTAGGGAGTGCAGCTCAGAGATAGAACATCTGCCTGGTATGTTCAGCACTCTAGTTACAATCCTTAATACTGCCAAACAAAAGCTTTGCAGTAGAGACACATGAAAAAAAAATGTGTGTAATGAGTACTGACCTACAATTTACAAAAGAAACATGAAAAATGGATTTTCTTTGAGCAATATAAACTTTTTATGGTTTCTTCAATTTCCAGCAGTTTTCCTAAGGAAATGAGCTACAACCTGTGCTTACAATTGTTGAATGATAAGTTGTTCTCAAAATACTTCATGGCAATCCATCAGAAAATTACTATAAAATACTGGTGGTTAGAATAAGACCACGTGCAGTCATTTTCCAGAAATTTATTTTAATCTGTCAGCTTTCAGCCTCTGATATGTATGGGACACTTACATACAGGTTGCAAACTCCATCCATTACATCAGAACCCTGCAACTGTTCATAGTTTTAAATGTAGATGACTTGCCTGGGTAATTATAATTGGCAGCTTTTTAAATATATAATTGTTTCTTAAAAGGTCGTACACATACACAGGAACATGCGTTTTAAGAAAAGCGGTAAATCAATTAGAGATTCAAGAATTTCATGGGTTTTATTTCTATAGAGATAGATAAGGTAGCAGAAATTCAGCTCTCAATAAAATTAAAATCAGTTTAGATGCTATTTATTAATTTAAATGCAAAATTTATAAATGATCTTCCTCAAGCTGAATTGACCTACTCTTCCTGGCACATGGATCTTCCCCTACCATTTTTCTGACCTAGAATTTATTGGAAATATAATGCATCTCCCTGATTCCTAAGCTGAAGCAATTTAGAATGCTAAAAATAAAGCAATATAATGTTCATTTATTTCAGTCTTCAAAAGCAAATTTTGTTTTCAAAGTTCTACTTAAATAAACATTTAGTAAAATAATCCTGGTAGTAAGCTGTGTGTTATGAAATTTCCTGGATCATGAAAATCGGTCAATTCCAGGATAAATGAATGAAATGTTGGCTATATGACCCACACAAAATAAAGATTTTATTATCCACATGAAAATTGTGCTAGCCCATGTTACTCAAATTATTCTTACATGGAAAATTAAGCATTATATAGTTTGTGTGAATGACTTTCATGAATATAGAGAATGCAACTTCATGTTTCATTCTTAATATTCTTGTATAGAAAGATATTGGGAAGTAAATAGAGTATTTCCCCTATGCTGTGTTCATACATCAAGGGAATATAATAAAGAAAACTTGAATAAATACTGAATTTAAATTAAATGAAACAAAATAAGGTACCCTTTTATCAGAGATGTTAAAAGTTGCGTAGTGATTTTTGCAAAATTCTTCAGTCAAAAAGCCAATGATATGGTGAGCATCAACATTTTTACTAAGATAACTTTCCCAAAAATCATTTTAGGATTGTAAGTACCAGTGATTGCCAGAGAAAAGAGTCCCAACCTTGAAACTGAAAATATGTAATGACTTTAAATAGAACCAGAATTTACAGAAAGTACCAATAATTGAATTTTTTTTAAAGGGAAAAGAACAGCAGGGAATGAGGACATAAGAGAGAAGTGGAGGGAAACTTTAGTAAGGAATAAATTTTATATGAAAATAAAAACAAACGAACCAAATAAACAAAACCCCAACTAACCCTGATGTCTGATCTCCAGCCATCCCATAAAGGGAGCTATTGTGATAGAATTTGAAGCAAGTGAGAAAGTTTTGATTTGCTAAAGCTCGTTGCCCATGCGACTGAAAGAAAAAGGATTAAGAGGAGTGATTTATTCACACTGGTTAAAAAAAAAACACTGTTTTTCATCTTTGCACAGGCTATTGAATAGCTTTTATAAATAACGACATCTTGAAATTTGCAGGCAAATGGATGGAGCTAGAAACCATTATTTTGAGTGAGGTAACCTAGACACAGAAAGACAATTATCACATGTACTCACTCATAGGTGGTTTTTAAACATAAAGCAAAGAAAATCAGCCTACAAATCACAATCCCAGAGAACCTAGACAACAATGAGGACACTAAGAGAGGCTTACATAGATCTACTCTACATGGAAATAGAAAAAGACAAGATCTCCTGAGTAAAATGGGACCATGGGCACCTTGGGGGAGGGTTAAAGGGGGAAGGGGAGAGGCAGGGAGGGGAACAGAGAAACATGTAAACTCAATAAAAAACAATAAATAAATAAATAAAAAGAAAATGTATTGTCATTGTAGTTACAGCCTCATTGTAAGTAGTTGGTCTGTACTACCCTGTTGTTTTATGGTTTTTATATTCACTTTTGGTCTGTGTCATTTCACATCATGACCATCAAAAAAAAAAGATCGAAGGTAAGATAAAATGATAAATATTGGAAGGGGTCATCATAGAAAGATAATGGAGAGGAGAAGAAAGCAAGAACCTTCAGAACACAGTGTAGAATTTGTTACATGTGGAAAAGGAGAAAGACTGAGTAAAACCAATCCAAACTGCAAAACAGGGCAGTAGAGAGTGCTACAATAAAACTTATCTGTATTAATACCCTAACCATGGTCAGTCATTGGATTGAAATAACGTCTACGAAGTGAGAATTCAACATGGGAATAATTGCTGGCTTCAGAAGGTTATGAACCAAGCTCCTGTCTATGATGCCATTGGAACTGAATGGTATCTTTTTCTACCGATCTTAGCCATGCTAATAGATGTAAGATGAAATCTTAAAATAATTTTGATTTCTGTTTCTTTGATGGCTCAGGGTGTTAAACATTTCTTAAAGTGTTCCTCACATTTGAGATTCCTTTATTGTTAATTCTCTGTTTAGATCTGTACCCCCATTTTAAATTGGATTATTTTGGTTTTTGATATTTAATTTCCAGAGTTATTTATATATTCTGAAGATCAGCCTCCTATCGGATGTGGGGTTGGGAAAGATTTTTTCCCATTATGTAGGCTGCTGCTTTTTCCTATTGATGGTGTCCTTTGTGTTATAGAAGTTTTCAGTTTCATGAGATCTCATTTTTAACCTATTGATCTTAGTGCCTTCTCTTTATGCGTTCTGCTCAGAATGTTGTCTCCTGTGTCAATATGTTCAAGACTGTTCCCTACTTTCTCTTCTATCAGGTTTAGTGTATCTTTTTCTCTTTTTTTGATTAATTTATTTTAAAAAAATCTTTTCTCATTTTACATGCCAAATTTACTTCCCACTTCCTCCCTCCCCTGCTTCCCACCCAACATCCACTTCTCAGAGAAGGTAAGGCTTCCCATGAGGAGTCAACAAAGTCTAGCATTTTGCTTTGAGGCAGGGCCAAGGCCCTATAACTAGGCTGAGCAAGGTATCCCTTCAAAGAAAATGGGTTCCAAAAAGGCAAAACAAGCAGTAGGGGAAAATACTCATCTTACCTCCAGTGGTGCACAGTCTGCCCGAGCCATACAACTGCCAGCCACACTCAGAAGGCCTATGTTGGTTCCCTCGTGGTCAGGCTGGAGATGGGTATCCCAATAATGTGTCTTTTATGTTGAGGTGTTCGATGCACATGTGTAGTAATATGAGCGGCGGGACTGCATCCCCAGCACCCCGGCAGCCTGGCTAGCTTATGCTCCGAAATAACAACACACAAACTGTATTCATTTAAACACTGCTTGGCCCTTTAGCTCTAGCCCTTACAAGCTAATTCTCACATCCCCATCAACCCATCTCTAATAATCTGTGAGCACCGGTCTTACCGGAATAGGTTCAGCATGTCTAACCTGGTAGCTTGCTTTATCATGTGAGTCTGCCCGGGAGAGCAGAGCATGGTGTCTCCCTGAGGCATCTGCTCCCGAGAGGAGAGCTGTGGAGTCTCTGAGCTCACTTCCTCTTCCTCCCAGTATTCTGTTCTGTTTACTCCACCCACCTATGTTCTAAGCTATGAGCCTAAGCAGTTTGTTTATTACTTAGCCAATGAAATCAACAGATTGATATATGACACTCCCACATCACACATGGACTTGAGTTTTGTGCAGGGTGTAAGATATGGATCTATTTTCATTCTTCTACATGAGACGTCCAGTTTTACCAGCACCTTGCGGAAGATACTTTCTTTTATCTAGTTTGTATTTCTGGCTACATCATCAAAAATCAGGTGTCCATTGGTGTGTAGATTTATGTCTGGGTCCTCAATTCTAGTCCATTAATCAACATGTCTGTCTTTATATTAATACCATATGGTTTTCATTAATATACCTCTGTAGTATAACTTGAAATTAGGGATGCTAAGACCCCCAGCAATTCTTCTATTTTAGAGAATTGTTTACACTGTATGGGTTTTTTTTTCTTTTTTCCATATGAAGTTGAGAATTGTCCTTTCAAGAGCTGTAAAGAATCTTGTTAAAATTTTGATGGGGATAGATTTAACTCTGTAAATTCCTTTTGGTAGGATGGTCATTTTTACTATATTAATCTTATTGATACTTGAGAACAGGAGATATTTCCATCTTCTGATATTGTCTTGTCTTCAGTTTCGTTCTTCAAAGACTTGAAGTTTTATCATACAAGTCTTTCAGTAACTTAATTAGAATTACCCCAAGATGTTTTGTATATTATTTGAGACTATTGTAAAGGGTTTTGCAGCTCTTATTTCTTTCTCAGAATATTTAAAGGAGGGCTTCTGAATTTTTTAATTAATTTTGTGTCCAGATTCGAAGAGCACATCAAGAAAGTCATTCACCATGATCAAATAGGCTTTCTCCCAGAGATGCAGGTATCATTCAACATACAAAAATCAATAAATGTAGTCCACCACATCAATAAACTGAAAGTAAACAAGGCAGTGACAAAAAAGTATTGTTTGCTGTGAACCTGGCTTTGTCTGAAAATAATTAAAAATATTCCTGAGTATTTATAACCATGGATATGTTAAGGACAGATGTAGGACTGAATTTGTCCTATGTGTATATTTTAACTACTGTCAATATGAGAGATTAATATGAAAGTAGCAGGACATCCTGGCTGAGACAAATGCAAGTGAGATCACCATCCACAGTTGAAAATTAGATGAGAAAATCCACTTCAAATAAAAGATGAAAATGTTCATCTCACTAAATGCCAAAAGCCTTCAACAAAACCCAACACTTTCATGATAAACGTCCTGGAGAGATTAGGGATACAAAAGACATTCCTAGACATAATAAAGACAATGTGCATCAAGCCTACAGCCAGCATCAAATTTAATGAAGAACAACTCAAAATAATTCCTCTAAAAATAGAAACATGACAAGGCTGTCCACTTTCTCCATATCTATTTAATATAGCACATGAAGTTTAAGATAGGGCACTAAGATAACTGATGGAAAAGTACAAACACACACACACACACACACACACACACACACACATATATATATATATATATGACCCTAAAAATTCTACTAGAAAACTCCATTGCATTTTATATGATACTATATTATTTTTAGAATTCTATTAATTATTTTAATACAGTGTTATGTTCTTATGTTTTCCATTATTTCTCTTATTTTAAATATATTTAGTTTATAAATTCCAAAGAAATACATTATCTGAAATTCTAGGAATTTGTTTTGTAGCTCTTTTCATCTTTTATTTGAAGTGGATTTTCTCATCTAATTTTCAACTGTGGATGGTGATCTCACTTGCATTTGTCACAGCCAGGATATCCTGCTACTTTCATATTAATCTCTCATATTGACAGTAGTTAAAATATATGCATAGGACAAATTCAGTCCTACATCTGCCCTCAATATATCCATGGTTATAAATACTCAGGAATATTTTTAATTATTTTCAGACAAAGCCAAGTTCACAGCAAAAAAATCTTTTTTTGTCACTGCCTTGTGCAAAAGAGAATAGCTTCTTCTAGAGTACCCTTTTGAGTGTAGCATAATAAGGGTGCATATACCTGGACTTCATATACCCCCACTGCAATTGCCAGCCTTTTAAAGACTAGATATTTATTCTCATGACTCTTAAAACTCATGTCTTTAACTTATTCTTAACCAGAGAGTTATAGTTTAGACCAAAGATTATACAATTCTAGTTTACAATTCCTACCATTGTGGGTTTGGCTATTTAGCCTATTGGGTTTTGGTTTTGTCTTTTCATTTCTTATGCCACTATTCTCCACTTCAAATAAAAGATGAAAAGAGCTAGAAAATGAATCCCTTTGTTATTAACCCAGCTTTTTTTAGGTGTTTTGGAGTATGATATTAAAGTTTGATATTGTGGAGTTCTTTCTATTGTTGTGCTTTGTTTGGGTTTTTCGCTTTCTGGTATTACATTATTGACAGAACTGAAATGCCTAATTTCTTTATACAACTTCTACGTAGCTTGATTTAAAAAAAAACAAACTTTACCTTTATAACATAAAAAATCATGATGTTAGCATAAATCCCGATGCATCTAACTTAAGAGAAAATAACATTGCTTTCAGATCAACCAGAAGAGGTCACAGACATTCAAGGTAGGGATACTAGAAAATGATTGAGCAAGCTTACTATGATTTCACTGGAAGAGGAGCAAAGATCATGTTTGAGAGTGCACTAGAAAGGCATATTTCTCTAGTTTTAGTGTGGGTCATTGCTTGTTTCAAGGAAATTGCTCTAAATGCTACCTGTTTTCTATCATCTACTAAAAACAGCAAGGACATAATCCCATGGTGACCTGCTTGGATAGTGGTGTATGTTGTAAAGTTTTATTTCATCAATAAAGACTTACTTTTCTTAAGAAGGTTTGTGTTCCTGAGTCCTGTAAAAACTGGATATAAGAAGCCAACTGTGAGCTTATTACCACAGGTATAAGGTCCCATCTTTTGACAAATACCATGAAAACCTGGGTCAAAATCATTCATGACAGATGTTAAAGCTCATTTTAATAGAAATAATAAAGAATTGCATATCTCATTTTATAATAAGCCCCTTTATAATCAGTTTTTTTTTTTTTTTTAGATTTCGAGACAGGGTTTCTCTGTGGTTTTGGAGCCTGTCCTGGAACTAGCTCTTGTAGACCAGGCTGGTCTCGAACTCACAAAGATCCGCCTGCCTCTGCCTCCCAAGTGCTGGGATTACCCTTAATCAGTTTTATTATGAAAATTTCCTTGTAATATTCCTTTAGCCTTCCTATTAAGCTAATTTTGAAGTATTATCTACCGATTATACATTCAAAATTGGAGATTGGGTTTGTAAATCTTTACCACATTTTAGAGGGCACATAAGTGATAGATTTTTAGGTAATTTAACATAACGAAGTCTCACATTTTAAAACATATCATCAGTTTAGTGGGGGTAAAATGAAAAGTGCTCTGAATTATCACGTGGAAGTGGCTCTATGAAGAACGTAAGGAGTTCAGTTTACCTTTTTTTTTTTTTGAAGAATCAACTATTACCAGAAATCAATAATGATGCGATTTTTGTAATTATTGTGTATCTTTAAATCAGTGAGCTAAACGCCTCTGTAGAACATTAGTATAGTACTGCCATTTATGAATTACACTTGAAAGTAACTGTAAAATATATACTAAAGATTATTTGCACTCAGTAATTAATAAGATTTGCTCCTTCCAAATTAACCTGAAATCAATAGGATATTAAAATATTTTTATTGATTTTGTGAAGCATAAATTCTTTCTGCGTTGATGGAAAGCACAATTTCCTTTCCTTAAGCTATTTTTTTTGCGAAATGGTTCCTTTTTTCTGATTCGCATATTAGTATTTCTTCTTTAGTTACACTTGCAATTCAAACAGTTCATGTCTTTTCTCCATTAAAGCAATTCCACCCCCTGCTCATTGTGACTGTGTGGTCAGAGACAAGAGAGGAGTAGCTAATATCCAATCTGGACAACATTCCCACATATAATTGAAGGTACTTGCTGCATTCTAAACTGACATTTAAGGATTGCTCTGGACTAATTTATCCTTCCCTCTTCAGCCTGCATATTTCTTCTGTGCATAATTCCTTCTTGAAGTTAATGGGAATTTGGTATGTGACATGAGTACATGTTTCATGAAATGGGAATCTGGGATCCATCATTTAATATAGAATCTGCTTTTCCCCTTAATTGGTCTGTCTTCCTAATGTCCTTCATTATACTGTAGCAGCGTAGGCAGGCTTTCCATTCTAATGTGAAATGGAACTGTTTTAAAATGCAGGTTATATATGGGTTACCATGAACAGAAAGCAGGTGCATGATCTATTGGACTGATGATGGATTTTGAAATCTTATACTTTCGAATAGAAAATAAAAGTAAAAAATTCTACGGGCCTGCTGCACTGTAAACATTCTAAGAATAACATACAATATCACTTGCCTATACTAGTGAACTCTGGGAAACACCTTACTTAGGCAATTGAGATCTGAAAGAAAGTGGTTTTGCTTTGTTTTTTCTTATTGTTTCTGAGTGCTATGCATACTGTGCCTAGCTTTCAGCTTGTTGTTATTAATATCAATATTTCTATTTTGCAAATAAGAATGTCCATTATATGTAGGGTGAAATTATATTCGTATCTAAACCATTTTCAAGGAGTTGTTGATAATGTCACAACACATTGAATAAATAAGCTATAGTGTCATATATAAGATATAAGATACCACTGAGAATTTTTTATTGACCATCTGTTGCTGGGCCTGTATTCTGCCCTGAAGAGTAGTTTGTTTTCCCAGTGAGACTTCCATAGAGAAAACGAAATTTTCATTTACAAGGGCTTGTCAATTGGGGATAACTTCTCGGTTAGGTCCATGTGTCCATTTCTTTCAGCTCAAGGACCCTGTGTGGTGCAGATCCATGTGCACTCTGTGCATTCTGCCTTGGACTATGTGAGTTCATATCTGTACTGATCACATTGATTTAGTAGGCCTTGTTTTCCTAGTGTCCTCCATCCCCTCTGGCTCTTATACTCTTTCTGTCTCCTCTTCTGTAGGGTTCCCTGAGCCTTGAGTGGAGGGATTTGATGGAGACACCCCATTTTAGGGTTGAGAGTTCTAGCGTCTCACTCTCTGCATATTGTCTGACTGTGGAACTCTGAATTTGTACTGACTTAAGACAACTTTATTAGATATATCATAGACATGTATCATTTAATTATAAGATATATAAAACTGAAAAAATAAAAGACCAGTTATGATTGTGGTCAGCAGTCTCTAAGTAGTGATTAACAGTCAGACTTTTCGGTCTCTTGGTGAGCAATTTCAAATAATAAGAGAATTCATCAAATAGATATCTACTACTATGTAGCAGTTTTCTTTTTTGTTGATGATGCAAATTTAAATATTCTAGTATATTTTTTCACCTTTGGTTAAGATATTTTGCACATGAAGATCAAAATACTAGATTTTTAGGAAAGGCTTTTTTATGCTCTGTGAATAATCCAACTTCTCCATCATTACTGGCATGTAGTCCAACAGGTAGAGAAAGAAATTGCGGGTTTTTTATTTCTGTAACTTGGCCACAGCAAATAACACATCAAACAGTTACTAAAGAAAATGTCTTTAAAATCAGGATTTAAAAATATATGCATTTATCTTCTCAATAAATTATTGATAAATATATATAATATACCAATAGACTATTGACCAGTCTGATAATAAAAAAGTAATTTTCGTATGTGATTCCTTACTTTTTTAAAGATTTATTTATTATATATATATAAAGTTCTGCCTGTACACATAACTGCAGGCCAGAAGAAGGCACGAGATCACATTACAGATGGTTATGAGCCACCATGTGGTTGCTGGGAATTGAACTCAGTATCTTTGGAAAATCAGGCAGTCTTCTTAACCACTGAGCCATCTCTCCAGCCCTCCAAACTTACATTTACTTTAAGTTTACCTAAGAAAGATAGGTCACAAGAGCATCAAAGCAAAAGCAATATAGATAGGACAATGGAGATGTGTAAGTGCAAGTCTTTGGTGTAATGGAAGCTGTCGGGGACTATATGCTCTACCAATGATTTTGAACTGTTTCTCATAGAAAATGAACTTCTATATTATTCATCATAGTTAATAAAATGATAATCAATTAATTAATTTTGATTATTGGAAACACAGATAATAAATAAGCTTCTGATGAATTTTAGAAATAGCACTTTTTATTTTGATCAGAATCTAATAGGTCAATCCAAGTATATTTTATGTACAAACAATGTTTTTAACATTGTCCTTAATATATTTAATTAATAAAATATTTTATAGCATGTTTTCTTTATAAAGTACAACTAGCACATTTTCATGTAGAAATAGCTAAACACTATCACAACCATTTTTAAATCTTCATTTTTAAGTTAAAATATTCAGATACAACTCCTAAAAGTATTCAACCACCTCTCATCAAGGAAACTTCTATTTACAACAGGCAAAGCCACTATAGAAAATGAAATCTAATGAAATTACAGTTGGTGAGTCCAATACCAATTTATGTATCTACAATAAAACATCCTCAGTGAAGGCTCAGGGAACACTGAAGAAGAGGTGATGGAAAGACTATAAGAAGATCAGAGAGTTTGGTATGAGACTGTGTCTCCTAGTAGTTTCGAAAGCTACACCCATAAAGTCTCAGCAATTGATCACCCAAACATGAACTGAACAAGAATAACTACTCCAATGTACATACCAAAATGAAAAGAAAAAAGTCCATGAGTTTTTACCTTACACAAAATACTATAGGAACCTAAGTAATACTGGGAGTGGGAGAAATAGTCTTCTCCAGGAAAGAACATAGCAATTAGGTATCCAATACCAAATGTTTACTTTGCAATATACCAATATGTGTATTATTCAATACTAGTATGTATATTTTCAGAACTGAAAATATTTCAGTACAAGTAACATTATTCAGAATTACCAGGTTATCTTCATGTCACAACCATTAAAAAAAAGGCCATGGATTTGAAAGGTGGCAAGTAGAGGAACTTGAGAGGAAAGATAAAGGAAAATGATGTAATTATAACTTCAAAAAAATAGGAAAAATAAAAAAAATATTCAAAGAAAATCTCAACATAATTAATAAATTAATGCTTAACTAAGGATAAGCAAAGCATACCATATTCATTATCCATAATTACTTTCAAGTTAAAACCAATAGCATAGGAATTTTACCATGATACACAACTTTTGAATAAATTAGTTATATGAATAGGTTGTATATCAATGTTTTTCCATTAATTTGTCTCACTGTATTCCACATTTAAAAACAGATTTTTTGAGGCCAGCCTGGTCTACAAAGGGAGTTCCAGGACAGGCTCCAAAGCTACAGAGAAACCCTGTCTCGAAAAAACCAAAAACAAAAAACAGATTTTAAATCATACTCTATAAAACTGAAATCAAAGTTTCATGGAACAATTAATTTCTTTACTGACTGTGATTAAATATATTCTATTCTTTTTATTTTTAAAAAATATTGGTTTCATAGCTCATCAATTGATCATAATTGAACTCCTGGAAACAACATTAAAAATAGAAAGGCTGGGGGCAAAGAGTAGATTCAAAATCAAAAGAATACTGGTTTAGAAGCTGAGCAACTAGGCTGTTGCGTGGTGGCACAGATCTTTAATATCCATACTTGGGAGGCAGAGGCAGGCATATCTCTGTGAGTTCAAGGCCAGTTTGGTCTACAAGATGAATTCTAAGACAGCAAAGGCTATGTAAAGAGACTCTGTCTCAAAATCCTCAGTGGGGAAAGAAAGAATTTGGACCTTTTTCTGCTTTCTTTTTGCAATTTATCTCTGTGACCTTGGTAAAGTCAGTTAACTTCTTGGGTTTTTATATATAAAATGGAATGGTGCCCTCCATGTCTATCTCACAGACTCCTGTCATAGGGAACAAAGGAGATAATATATTTCAAAGTGCTTTGCAAACCATAAAACACTATGTAAGTGTAAGGAGGTGATAGCCATAAAATGAGACTATACTTTATAGTTATGTATTTTGTGTGACTTTGGTGAACCTTTTAATCCTTCAAATTCATTCATGAAAAATAATTTCCTTGAGGGTATCTAGTCACACCAGATATATATGAAAATAAGTTTGACAAAGTGCTTCCCATTCTGAATAAAAGACATCAGTGACATCAATTAAAGTACAGTTTACATTTTCAGCCTCCTAGAAAAGTCTGATACAGATCACCACACTTTAAAACGACACTTACTAATATAATGGGAAGAATGTGCACGGCTTTAGATATATAATTTGCTTATATGACACATCCTTTTTGATACATGGCACTGCTGCTAAAGTTAGCCTTTGGCAAAAATATGTCATAAACACGTTTGCAGAGCTCTAATAGAAAGAAATCCATAACAGTGAAGAGGAAGGCTGGCAAGCTATTTATTTGAAAAAGCAATGTTTAGTAAAACATCGTTATGGAGCACCTGTGTTCAGTTCTAGCCTTGTTAAATAATTGAGCTTAACTTCCATGACTTGGGGGAGAAGTTGTCCGGTTTTCTTCATCGGAAGTTTGTTGAGTACTGACTGTGTGCCTTCCCCAAAGCTTTATCCTCCGTTAGCAAAATTAAAACAGGCAAAAATAAAAACATAGCCACAGAGCTTGAGGGATGGCTGAGCAGGTAAAGATGCAGACTGCCAAACCATGTGACCTGAGTTCAAGTTCTGTAATTAACATTGTTAATTGAACTGCCTCCCACAAGTTGTTTTCTGACCTCCATACACATGCAGTAGTACCCACATGCATGCACAAACATGCTACATAAATAAAAGGTTTAATAAAAGAAGCTACATTAGAATTCACAGACACATAGTCTTACTCAAACTTTCTCAAGTGATGAGAATTTAATATAAGTGTTGAGTTGTCCTCAAACTCACAGGGTTCCACCTGCCTCTGCCTCCCTGAGTGCTTGGATAAAAGGCATGTGCCAAGATTTCAAAAACTTTTTACTGAAAAAGACAGGATTGATCTTCGGACATGAGGAATACATATAAGGTGAAGGTGTAGAGATAGAAATAACCAATGGTCTATTGAATGGTAAGCAATGGAGTTTGCCAGGAAAAGAAGTGCAGAGGCTTGGAATAGAATTATGAATAAAATTCTATCTTTTTAATTTTTAAAGCTTTATTCAATGTAATTATTCTGATTGCACTTTAAAATAAATTTGACATTTTCTAATAAAAACCATTTATTTTCAGCAAAGCATTCTTCAAAAAATGTATTCTATTGACCTTTGCTTCAATTTAGTTGAAGAAACTAGAGCCCAGCTTTCACCCAGCCATCAAGCTTATCTAGCGAGGCATGGCATTAGGTCATACATGGATTAATAGCATAAGACGTTCCCTACCCTTAAGATTTGCTACTTATTTGGAGGACAAAAAGAGGCACATGTATAAAAGGTTCAGAAATAAGCACTTGGAAACAATTGTCACCAGGTACTGTCTTGCATAACACCAAAGCGCTGTGCACCATTACTTCAACACAGTAACCCCCATTAGATTTCTTTGATTCTTATTTTTCCCATGTTTTTGTGTTCCTTATACTGCACAGCTGCAAAGACACCTAATTGGTTATGAAATTGAAATGTCAAGACGAAGATTTACGTCTCTATCAATTGTACAACCCATCCCTATCCTTGCCCATGTTCATTTCCCATGTTCCTCTTTCCAGGAGCACAGAACAGTTTCCCATGAAAATATATTGTCTATAAAGAATACTTATGCCTTTATAGAAGTCAGGAATGTGAACATAAAAATATTGGATTACCTTTGATAAAGTCACATTAATTACTAAATAATTGCTGGGCCAAAACTTAGTCAAGCCTTGCAAATAATAGTTATATGTTGTCATACATACCGGCAAAAACTTACTAGTTTGTACAAATTATCCTGGAAATGGAGGTTCCTAAGGTGACAGTTACAATGGTATTCAACAAGATCTCAATCTGCTTTGGGGTACAAAATAGTATCACCTTAATACTTTTGAATATCCTCCAGAAAGAGACAGATGCACATCTAAGAAGACTATCTCAATTTAATTGCAGACCAGGGATACATTGCCAAATGAATTGAGTACTGGATTAGATGACTCATTTACTAGAATAGCACTGATCATACATATAAATGGGTCTAAAAATGAGGAACTACCTTCACATGAAACCTATATTAATATTTATAAAATGAGTATTTACAAATTAATTATATGACCGTAGGGGTAACAACACAAAGGCTTCTGGAAAGACAAAAGCCTCTATATCTCATGCCTTCACATTGACATCAAGCTTTTGTACAGATGTGCTTTCATTTGTGCATGTTTATAATAGAATTTAGTATTTGATGTAACCTAATATCCCAGTTATCTCACTGTAGTCATTCATTACCTCTGGCTCTTTTGTTTTCTTTCGTTTTTTTTCGAGACAGTATTTGTCTGTAGCTTTGGAGCCTGTTCTGGAACTAGCTCTTGTAGACCAAGCTGGGCTCGAACCCTCAGATACAGCTGCCTCTCCCAACCAAGTGCTGGGGTTAAAGGAATGAGCCACCACCGCCAGGCCGTACCTCTGGTTTTTATTCTTTCTTCCCCTTCTTCCATGGTTTTCCCTGAGCCTTGGGGAAAGGAGTGATATAGATGTCACGTTTGGGGCTGAAATCCCCCAGTCCCATATTCTCTGCACTAGTTGAGTGTCTCTGTATTAATAACTACCTAAAGCAAAAAGAAGCTTCTGGACATGAGAGAACTGTCATACAAATGAAACACAGTAGCTGGGTCTCTATGCACGAAATCTATGTAATAACAAGCCAGCCAAAAATCTCAGTATGGAAGGGGGTGGAGTTCACTCTAAAATCCTGTTCCTAGCTGGGACACCATTGGCAGTTAATGGGTGCTGGGAGAGAAAGTCAGTTCTTCAGAAACGTGGCCACTGTTATGCTGCATGTGCCCCAGTAGACAGCCCCACACTCAGGCACACATTGGCAGTATGTAGGGGAGACAGTTGATTAAAGAAAATATCTCATGCAGTTGGGAAGGAATGGTTGTGGGGAGACATACGCTGGAGTATGAGGGTAAATTTAATAATGTTCTTTTTCAGAACATAATTAAATTCTAAATGGTTCAAAAGTAAAAATGAGCATATAATTTTCTTTTAAACATTTTTTTCCAGGAACCTTGGGTTAAGAATGCTTACAGTGAAGGCAAACAATATGCTTTTAGTTCAAAACAATGCATTATAGTACATTCACAGCAGGAAACATTTCACAACAGCAGACAATAATTTGAAGGTAATGAAATTGGCAACTGAAAAATAGTGCTGAAACTAAGGTCATGTTGAATGCTCAGTTGTTTATATGACTTCTCTTAGGGCTGTTTGAGAGATGTGACATTCACTTTTAACATTATGACTTGAGTATATAATAAACCCAACAATATCCAGTTTAAAAGTTCGTGTTTGGATAATTAAATAGCCAGTTTGGAGTCAGAAAATTATTAAATCATCTGTCATTTTTGTTCTCTGTCTTTATCCCTTTACTTCTGCTTCTCTTTTTTAATATCCACATGTCATTCCTTCCTCAAGCCACCAAGTTACTTTGTTCCTTTACAAGAGGTCCATTTCCCTTCTCTATATATCATTAAACTTTTCGGTAAAACCTTGTGGGCTTTCTTTTGGAACTCTGACACTGTTTGCTAGGCCATGCTCTTTCAGTCGCCCGTGTTCTCATATATACGCTTACCTTTTTTTCATGATACTTGTCTGACCTCCTTTTTGATGACCACTCACTGTTCCTTGTGATGATTGCTCAGATAGAAACAGCTATTAGGTAAAATGGAAGTATATACTTAATAACAGATATATTTGTATAATTTTAGTATAAAATTAATAAAGAAAGCATAAATGCATCTTGCTCTTCTAGCTCCAACATTTGCTGTATTCTCTGAAAGGCATGCTGATAACTACGTTTTATAATGGTAGAAAGCCATTAAAGTTGGAGTAAAGGAAGGCATGCTCCTCTCAAATGCCTCTATTAGTTAACCACGTGAACTTGGAAGAATAATATAAGTTTCCCATGCCTCATTTTTCCTCATCTTGTATTTAAATGTATTTATTTATTACACCCACAACTTTATAATACCAATAACTTACCATGTCTTATAATGAGAATGATGATGGGATGATAAATAAATGGAATGATATTTGCACCTCTCTCTGTCAGAGAACTGAAAGTAATTAAATGCTGTAGAAACCATTTACTAAGAATGTCTGAGATCCGATCTGTTCTAGATTAATTATATCCGAATTTAGATATCTTAATTTCAAGTGTACATAACAATTTTTAAAGGCATGTTAGCTCATAAATTATCCTACATAGTGTGGGATGCAAAGTACAGTAAGAAGTAAGTTTTAAAAAATTTCCTGTGCCCAACTATTATGCATAATGTAAAATTAAGTTATTCATAAAATAAACACATTTTAAAAAACTGTCATGAAAGTATACATCTTATGTTAGTATGCTGTCCTGATTAGTTGCTGCTATACACTCAGCTATGCTCCCCCCACCCAAATTGTTATGTTGAAGTCCTAGCTAGAAAGAAAACATGATCCTGCTACTCTAAATACCAATATGACTGTATTTGGAGATAGGGTTTAGGGGAATAATTAGGTCTAGATAATGCCAATATATTTCACCCTCATGGGAGAATAATGCACTTATGAGAAGAGACTCACTCTTCCTTCAACATAGGAGGACATGACAAGAGGCCTGCCATCTGCAAGCTAAGAATAAACCCCTCACGAAAAACCAATGATGTCCGCATGTTGAAGTTTAAACTTCAGTCTCCAAACTGTGAGAATATAATGTTCTATTATTCAAGCCATGCAGTATATGGTATTTTGTTATAGTAATGTGAACTGAGATTATCTATCTATCTATCCATCTATCAATCTATTTTATTTAAATATCTAGTTCTATACCCGCTCCCTGTATTTTGGATATTTAGTAAAATTATGATTTTTAATTTTATTGTCACTTAACAACTGCTCTAATTATTTACAAACTAGTGCTTGATTATATTTCCACTATACAAATTAAAGAATAGAACACATATTATTTGTATGCAATTTAATACATTAAAACTTTTAATGTCCACTAAAGCTAATAATAATTAAGAATACCACAATGCATGTGTTCACCATCAAATCCCTGTTTATAACCATGTAATCATCATTTATAGCTCATTTCCTATATGATGTTTGCATTCAGTCAAGGAAAAGAAATAATGCTCACTCTCATGCCATCAAAAAATGCCTGGAGTAAAATAAGCATTCCAGCTACTGATGAAACTTTGAATTTTTATTGTAGTAAGATATATGTGCCATAAAATGGGTGATACTGACTAATTATAAGCTTGCAGTAATTTGAGTTGTGCTTATGCTGTTTTGCAACAGATATCTAGAACTTTTCATCTTGTCTATACATGTTTATCAAACCCGTTTTCTAATCCACCAGTTCCAGAACTAACAAATTCTTTTATTACAAAGTTCCACTACTTTAAATTCTTTATATAACTGCTATTAGTACTATTTGTCTTTCTGAGTCTGCGTTATTTCTCTTGGTAAAATACCTTCCAGTTCTATCTGTGCCGTTACAAATCGTAGAATTTCCCTTATGGTTAAATAAAATCCCATTGTTTCTATATATCACATTCTGTTTAGACCTTTATTTGTGAATGGATAAGTGGGATAACATCATATCTTTGCTACAATGACTATGGGTGTGCAAATATGTTTTGAAAAGTCCTGTTTTCAACTACTTTATATAAATTTCCTTAAGTGAGATTGCTGGATCATAAAACAACCATTTTTATTGTTTGGAAACTTTAATATTGTTTTCCATAGCATCTGTACCAGTTTATATTCTAATAGCATTCTTCAATGATTTTTTTTATTTCCTGAATACTTAGAATGCACCTCTTACTGGGAAAAAGAGACAGTTCACAGTGGTTTTTGTTTACTTTTCCCTGAAGAGCCATATTGAGTACCTTTTCGTATATCTATACTGGTCATCTGTAGAGCTTCTTTGGGAAAATGTCTATTCAACATATTTTATCTATTCCTTTATCAGGTCATTCATTTTAACTATTGACTTGACCCAAGGTTTGAATGAGAATAGCCCCTATTGGCCCATATATTTGAATACTGGGCCTCTAGTTTTTGGAACTGTTTTGAGAAAGCTTAAGGGGTATGACCCTATCAGAGGAGGTATGGTGCTAAGGATGGAAGGGTTTTGAAGTTTCAAAAACCCATGCAGACCCGATCTCTGTCTCTGTTTCTGTCTCTCTCTCTCCCCCCGCCCTCAATTTCTGTGTCCAACCTGCAAACCTGTATAGCTACTGTTCCAGTGGAATGTCTATGCTCCTCACTATCATGGTCATGGACTCACTCTAAAGCTGTAAGCAAGGCCACAATGAAACAACTTTTTTATAAGCTTCCTTGGTCATGGTATCTCCTCACAGCAACAGAACAGTGACTAAGACAATTTGTATGCATTCCATATATATTATGCATTAGAATTCCTCATTAAATATGTACCTTGGAAATATTTATCCCATTACATAAGAATTTTCTATGTGTTCAGTGTTTTCCTTTGTCACATGAGATGAACAATAATTTAAAAGTCATTTCAGAAAAAATATTGTTCATATATTTCTACTCAGTTGACTTCTATATAAGCTTTTTTTGTGATTTTTAGGATTCTAGAATATATGTGTCCATTATACATTTTAATTTTTTTTCATAAATAGAAATATTGTATAAATTGGTTACATCTACATGTTTTATTTTGAAGAATATAGGTATATATTTACAGCAGATATCAAATTATAACAACATTTTTGCAGAATGTTTATTAAATTTTTAATGGGCAAGGCACATTCAAGGATATATATTTATGGCCACAAAACCTCACTCCATGGCCCAGATAATACCCTTATGTCATTGTATAGAAATAGAAATGCATTATATAACATATTGTTCTTTCTATACATATTTAATATGCTCTCCTTATATTATTAGATACCATGAATATTTCTATATGTATACATGTCAGTATAATTCTTTCATTTTGGTTTTTATTAGAGTAGGATTGGAAAGCATAAAATTAAATATATTTAACATACAAAGCATGACATTTTGTTTAACTTGTTTAATAGTCCTTATGATATTGTATAATATATACATTTTCGTGCATATACTTATTTTAAACTCACCCTAAAGTAACCTAGACTGGACCCAAACTTACTATGTAGGTGAGGATAACCTTGAACTTTTGTTGTTCTTGCATCTACAACCCGAGTGCTGGTGTTGTGGGCACACACAATTAAACAGTTGATACAATGCTGAAGATCAAACCCAAATCTTTATGTATACTAGGCAAACATTGTGTCAGTTGATCTACACCCCCTTTATTCAGACTTTTGAAACCAGATTTAATAACCACAAGACTGTTAGTCATTAGATGTTGGCATACCTATGAAGCATTATGCTATGTGCTTATTTAATATGACCAACTGTTACAGCTCTTTTATTGAGTAACATATGCACTGTTACTATTTGTAGAGTTACTAAGCCCCTCTCCTCATAATTATCAATTGTTTTAACTAAGAAGTGCATTTAGAAAGAAACATCCCTACATATGATTCATAGCTTAAATAGATCTATTTTATTTTGATGATATTTATTTGAAACTATCTTGGCATTCTCCATATAGCAAAAGATTGACGTCATGAATGGCAATTGCTCCATAAAAAAGAATTTATTTCTCCACATAATATTCCATTAGTAAATATGGTTAGATGCTCACAGAACCATATGCAGAAAAGAGAAATCACAGTTGTAAATGGCTCACTTGTCTTCTTTGAGCCATTATCTTTTATGGTACTTTCTGGATTGACTTCTAATAAATACTGCACTCCAAATAAGTTCAAGTTGCTATGAACTGCATTTATTATACAGGTACTAGTGAGCTTAGGACATTTGCTACAGAAAATCAGAAAAAGAAAAATGAATTATTTTTGTTGAGCAAATTAAATTGTGGTACAAATAAAGTAACCTATTAATAGATTTCAGTTTAAGTTACTCCATGTTGAAATCAGTCAACATTTTATCACCATTGGTTACAATAAAGATGAATGGCAAGTGCAATGTAAACAAAATTAATGTGGTTTCCTTAGAAGCCCAAGAGAGATGGCTGAGTACCAGAAAAAGAAGCCAGTTTAATGCCAATGTACCAAAGGCCTCGAACTAGCTTCTTCTTCCCTGCTCTGAGACTCTTATTTTTAAATATCAAGATATATACAGTCCATAATTGTAAAATGTTCTGTCTTCCAAGAGATGATAATTATTTATATCCCCTAGAATAGTGTTCACACTATTAATAATTGCTATTTTTCAAATAGTCTAATTCTATAGCATAATATTTATATGAATAAAAAGTATAATATGAGACTAGAGGAACAATAAAATATTAATAATATGAAGATATAGTAAATGAAGCTACTAGTTTCTCCATTGAAGATAGATAGATAGATAGACACATAAATAGATAGATACATTAATGCTGTGTTTTTAGGCTTTGGTAAAATTTAAGATCTTCGTTGTCATTTTTTTTCTCACCTGGGTTACAGAAAGAAGACTGTTTTACACAGTCCCTCAATGATTTGTCTTCCTAAAATAACCATAGCCACAGTGCCCATAATAACGAAGAGTTAGGGACAGCAATTAATAAAAACATCCACTGCCACCAACCCTGAGAACCTGAATTTGATCCCCAGGACGTGGGATTAAATGAAAGAACTGACTGCCAAAGGATGTACTCTAATATACTCCAACCTCTACATGTGCACCATGACATGCATGAGTACGCATGTGAGTGTGCACTCTTTATAGAGACAGAGGGAGGGAACTTTTTTTTTCTTTTACAAGTATCTATTTTAACAGACAATAAAATTTGTAGAAGCTGAACCATCAAGAAATGTGAATATATATCAGTCTTCTTTTAAAATTATCAATATACTTTAATTTATATATAACTACATTACTTTAACCCCTTCTTTTCCTCCACCTACCCCTTCCAACTATCCTCTCTCAAATCCCTTTCTATACCTCCGATTCTCAAGCTTATAGCCTATTTTATTTGATTATTATTGTTATATACATATATGTGTGTGTATGTATGTGTATTATCCATAGATATATAAATACTACCTTCTGAGTCCATTTTCGTTATTTGTGTGTGGTGGTGTCTTGAATGAAAATGATTCCCATAGGGTAATAGGTAGTGGTGCTATTAGGAGCTGTGGTTTTTGTTTTTGTTTTGTTTTTTTAGTAGATGTGAAACTTGTTGGAGGAAGCATGACACACTGGGAGTGGGCCTTGAGGTTTCAAACACTCACACCAGGTCCATTGTCACTCTCTCTTCCTGTTGCCTGCTGATCTAGATGTAAAACTCTCAGCTACTTCTCCAGTACAATGTCTGCCTGTGTGTCGCCATGCTTTCTGCCATGATGATAATGGAATAAACCTCTGAACTATAAGCCAGCCCCAGTTAAATGTTCTCCTTTATGAGAGTTGTTGTCATCATGGTGTCTCTTCACAGCAATAGAAACTCCAGCTAAGACAGTGTATTTATAGTTTCAGGAATAGTCAGTCTGCATTGGATAAACAATAAGAGATTCATCTACAGGAGGGCCTACTTCTCCTTTTCCCAGCAGTCATTAATTATCTGTATTTCTTTGTCTAGGGCTGAGATTCATTGATATTTTCCCATTTCCACATAAACATATCTATTAATATTGATATTGTTCTAGTCTTGTTTATGCAATTTCTAGCATACTGTTTCACCACATGGTTCTTACAATATTTCTGGCCCCTCTTCTGCAATGTTCCTTGAGCCTTATATGCAGGAAGTGTGATGTAGAGGTATCTGCATTATGTCCAGGTTCTTTTTTCAGTTTTCACTGACTTTTTTGTAAGAAAAATGGATTTCAATTCTAAGTGAATAGATTTAAGAATTATGACATTAACTATATAAATAACTAGCTATAGCTAAGTTAGCCACATGTAATAAGTATTATGTTTAACATTTGAAATATAAGCTTGGCTGATGCCTGTGCTTTTTACATGTAACATAAAATATCATCAATATGCCACGTATTAAAATTCTATTTGGATACATGGTGAAGCAAGATTATTACATGATGACAAAACTGCTCAGACATTATTAGCTCATAATATAGCAACTAGTCTTAATGTCAATATGATAAACTCTCTGCTTATGTATCTACTATGAAAACTGTGCCTATGGGTCTTTATACTTCTAAGTCACAGTCATAGTTTGTTACGTGATGTTTTATATGTTCTACTTTTAGATGTTGTGAACATTCTGCCAAACTCCTACCCTCATGGAGTCTCTCTTATACTTTGAGAAAACTCTTTGAAAAGCAGTTCTGCTTGAAGCTTGGTACAGTGACTAAAGCATCAGATAATACTTGTGGAAGTCTTTGAGGGATGTAGATGAAAGGCGCTTCCTAAATACAAAACACGATTCATGGAAATGCTCTCTTCACATTTTTGCTCTAATAGCTAAGTTTTGAGGTATAGTTGAAATGGGTACTTTCAACAAGGATTCATACTCCAAATTAGTAACTATGTGAGATATGGAAGATAAAACATCCAGAGCCCTCAAATGAGAAACATGAAGCACAGCTGGTTATCTGGAGTAAAAGAAGCTGGGAAATTTTTTTTAAAAAGTTTACCAATAAAGGGTATTCAGAGTGCTTAGAGGAAATGTAAAGGATAGACATCAGCAATTCCTATATTTACTCATGACTTCAATAATAGCTTTGTATAACTATTAGAAGAAAGGGAGAAGGTAAAAATTTTAGAAAGAATTTTAACTATAATGGAGCAATTGTTAATAACCAAGTATCTTTTTTTCCCATTTTTTTTTACTGAGAAAAGGAGAAAAAAAAACAAGTTTCCACCTCCTCCCAGCCTCCCATTTCCCTCCCCCTCCTCCCATCCTTCTCCCCCTCCTCCCACCCTTCTCCCCCTCCTCCCATCCTTCTCCCCCTCCTCCCACCCTTCTCCCCCTCCCCCCACTCCTCTCCCCCTCCCTCTCCAGTCCAAAGAGCAGTAAGGGTTCCCTGCCCTGTGGTAAGTCCTAGGTCCTCCCCTCTCCGTTCATTCCTAGGAAGGTGAACATCCAAACTGGCTAGGCTCCCACAAAGCCAGCACATTACGTAGGTTCAAAACCCCATGCCATTGTCCTTGGCTTCTCATCAGCCCTCATTGTTCGCCATGCTCAGAGAGTCCAGTTTTATCCCATGATTTTTCAGTCACAGTCCAGCTGGCCTTGGTGAGCTCCCAATAGATCAGCTCCACTGTCTCAGTGGGTGGGTGCACCCCTCGTGGTCCCGAATTCTTTGCTCATGGTCTCCCTCCTTCTGCTCCTCATTGGGACCTTGGGAGCTCAGTCCAGTGCTCCAGTGTGGGTCTCTGTCTCTATCTCCATCCATCACCAGATGAAGGTTCTATGATGATATGTAAGATATTCGTCAGTATTGCTATATGATAGGGTCATTTCAGGTTCCCTATCCTCAGCTGCCCAAGGAACTAACTGGGGACCTAGGCTTGGGCATCTGGGAGCCACTCTAGGTTCAAGTCTCTTGCCAACTCTAAGGTGGCTCCAAGTATCTTGAAACCAAGTATATTTCATGGACTTGGTAGATGGCACCTGAATTTTAGAAATTTTATGGTGTTCAGAAATTCATCACTCATCTAGTGCACATCTTTCCAAGTGTTCTGCAAAGGCACACATTTGATTCTCGCAATTTCACATATGAGAAAACAGAGATTTGAAAGATTTATTTGCTCTTTGCCAAACTCATAGTAAATGGCACAGTTATTATAAAAAGTCACGTTGATCTGATTCTGATGTCTATGACTAACTACAGCATCACTTAGAAATGTCACGGTGTACCCAGTAAGCTCAAGTTATGTAAAGATGGTATCTTTTTATATACATTTTCACTAATCCTTTGAGAATTTAATATATAATATATTGATCATGTCCACTCCCCTGCCCAAAGTCCTCCTAGATCCACCACTGATTTTGTAACTACCTATCTTTGTATTGTCACTAAAAAAAATCCAGCTCACTTAGCGCTGGCTATATACTCTTGCATGTGTAGTAATGTACTGCAACATTTTCCACATAATAGAGGCACACCTTTAAAGAAAATTAATCACCCCACTCCAGGAAGCTACTAATTATCAACAACTACTCAGCTAGAGGTGGAACTTTATGACAATTTCCCAACTCTGTGTTATGATTTTGTCTGGCTTCCACTTGCTTGGGTCTTGTGCACATCATCACAATTTCAGGGAGTTTATATGTGCAACTGCCAGGAAATATATGTCTGGAAATCACTGTTTCATTATAGCCATCCGTTTCCTCTGGCTATTACAATCTTCTTTAAGTAAGTAATCTTCTCTAAAGTCATAATAAAGAATGTGTGGTATCTGCTTTACCCCAAAGAATAGATACCAATATGCTCATTTCTTCATTCTGCAACAGCATACAAATGTTCTATAACTGATTAGGTTACTTTCTGTTTTCTTTTACTTTCCACAATTAGTGTTAATGGTCATAAGCAATGATGCATGCTACTAAGGTTTTAATCCTGCATTTAAAGATAGATATTAGCTCGATAATGAATTACATTTGAATTTGTTCTCTGTATACCTGTAGGCAACTTGATAATCAGTAGGAGACCATGCTCAGGTTTTGATCAAACTTGCCAATAGAAGCCTTTAATTAGAAACAAATGTGACATACCTGGGTTCTGTATTGTGTTTCCTGATGATCCAAGGTCCTGTAATGCTGCCAAAGTTAGAATTTGAAGAGCAAAAAGTTGAACAATAAGCTTGAGTGACATGACTTCCTGAGAAACAGAATTATGTTTTAGGCTGCAGTTTCCAATCACCAACGAAGATGAGAGTACACATAGTATCAATACCATAATTTTATGTTACTTTATGCTGCTGGAAAACCATATCAAAGTGTGAGTGAAAGCTTGACTTTATAAAGGGCGAGGGAAGTAACATGGGTCCACGTGCACACCTGAATCCTGATTTAATTTCTGCTTTCTACAATGCTTTTTTGACAGTCAAAGAATAAGCAAACACAAAAGCAAAGTTGAATCAAATCCAGGTTGTAATCAGGACCATCCATGAATTTAAGTCACTTTGTGGTTTAGGCACGTTTGGACCGTCAGAAAGGAGCTTGGGTACAGCCACTGAGTTAAGACTCTAGAACTCTCTTTTAGTACTTCACAAAATCATTGTGTCTAATGCTGTGTCCCTCTTAGTATGTCATAAATAATAAGCACAAATATTGCCTTGACTATTTTCTGAAATTATATTGAAATGAATATTGAAAATTAACTTGCTCAAGAGATTTTCTTGAATGAAACTTTTATCTATCACAACTATGAAGTGTTTTATTAATTTATAGGAGTACCACTAGTGTCTTTACCAGCATAATATATATTCAAAATGTCTTCAAAACACATTCTCATTTATTCTTATGTTCATGTAATTCGGTTTTTCCCCTTGAGATGAGCTTTTTTTCCTCAGTTTTTCAAAGGTATGTAAACATTCTATTAATCTCAATGGTGGGAAGTGTCCAAGATTGCAACTGGTCAATTCACATTGAATATTACTTTACTATCTTTCCCTAATTTGCTTATTTTGATGAGCATTTTTCACTTGATCCACTAAGAGAAACATCCATATCAGTATGAGTCCTAACTGAGCTATTTTCTTATTACTTCATTAGCTTTCTTTCTGTGAGTGAATTCTCAAAGCAATTGATAGTTTGAAGCTGCATATGGTAAGATATCGCTACAAAAGAATTTATCAGATAACATTTGTGTATTCTGGATGATGTGCATCTAGAACATTGTATCTCTTTGGAGAGCCATAAAGATCTAGTCAATTTGGAGGGTGTCTGTGGAGATGAGCAGTAGTATAATTGAAGGGAAGAATTGGATAGTGAAGGAAAAATAAAACAAGTTAAAAATGCATAGCTCACCATAAACCATGCTTATAAGATAAGCTTAGTGATAGAACTTCATAGATCCCCAAGTTGAAATCTCAGAAAATAGCTCTATTTAGTCTCTCACTAAAACTGTTGAAAAGAGGAAATGAAAAGTTGTAATAATGGAAGAATTAATCAAAGGACATTAAAGGTTTAAAAAAAAAGCTTTTCAGTTACAAATTATGTCCACACACTTTAAAAACAGCTAGTAAAAAGGGAATAATGCAACCAAATAAGTTATCAGACATCATAAAACACTTTACAACAACAATTGCTATTTTTTTGACAAATGGAAACTTGGTTGAATACAAATTTTAAATATTTAAAGTTGAACAAATTAATTACTTTTGATCCTTTCTCTTGATCCTCTTTGTGTAGTAGCAGCTTGTGTTTCAACATTCCTCCGTTGCATGGAGGGGGGATGAGGGTTTGGGGTCAGAGTGGGACTTGTAGCTTTTAGGGTCCTATGGATGGGATGGGGTTGTTGGTGCATCCTACCTGTAGGAAATTTGCCTGGTGGCTGGCTAGAGAAGCCAAGGCAGGTTGGGGAGGAGCTGGGGTTTTGCCTTGGTATAGAGGACCTATAACCCTATTGGATATAAATAGAAGTTAGACCTGATAAACATAAAAATGATTCAAAACCAAATCATATATAAGCATAATTCATGATAGGAAATCAGATCTTTATCCTTTATACAGAAGTGTTGCTTTCTTTCTCATAATTCTTTTTTTAACTTAAAAAAAACTGTCTTTTTTGTCTTACATACTGATCCAATCCTACTCTCCTACTCACTCTCCTCCTTCCATTTTCTCCAACTTACCCCCCTTACACCCATCCACTTCTCAAATTGCTTTGAGGAAAGACCAAGGCCCTCCCTACTATATCTAGACTGAGCAAGGTATCCCTCCAAAGAGAATGAGTTCCAAAAACCCAGTAGAAGCAGTAGGGATAAATATTGGTCCCACTTCCAGTGTAGTGACCCTGGAGGCTGCCCCAGTCATACAAATGTCACCCACATTCTAAGAGCCTAGTTTGATCCTATGCTGTTTTTTCCCTGTCTGGCTGAAGTTGATGTGCTTCCATTAGTTCAAGCAAGCTGTTTCAGTGGGTATCCCCATCATGGTCTTGACCTCTTTTTTCATCTTCTCACTCCTCCCACTCTTTGACTGGACTTTGGGAGCTTAGTCCAGAGCTCCATTTTGGGTCTCTGCCTCTGCTTCTATTAATTGCTAGATGAAGGCTTCATTAAGCCCACTGTGTGTGTAAGATCATCTTATCATTATATGAACATATGGATAAGAAAATCAGCTATTAAAATGGTTTATGAGTTCAGTATTTTGCCTATGTCCCTTCACTAGTCTACCCAACCCTTTCCTTCTCAAGAAGTCAAATTCAAATGTAGCTGAGAATTCCAGTATTAGAGGTGTTTCCTTCAATTTATTCTCATTTATCCTTCTTAAATCCATAAATTATCTCTGAATTTCAGGTCTCTCTTTTAATGAGAAATCACAAAATGCTGGTATAAAATGATTTTTCCAAGAATCAGAATAAAAATAATCTTGCCCATTGGGTGGGGAGTGTAAGTGTATGTGTGTGTGTGTGTGTGTGTGTGTGTGTGTCTGTGTCTGTGTCTGTGTCTGTGTCTGTGTCTGTGTCTCTGTGTGTGTATTTCAGTTAATCAGTGAAGCAAATTATTCTTTCAGATCTTGTGGCTCTGATTCTTAATGGGGATAATTGGCTGCATTGGTCTACAAGGTATAGAGAACAGAAACAAGGAACTGGGCTCAGTAAGTTTGTGGGTATGACGGAGACAGCTCTCCGAGACTTTGGTGAATCCACTCATCTTTATTCCAGAGTATAGGAAATATATAGGATTGGAGAGCCTAGGGTCAAACCTTAATTTGCATTAAGTGGCATGGTCTTGTCATAAGGCTTCATATGTGTCAGCAGGCTCCAATATCAAAGCTCCTAGTATAAGTCTTAGTTATTTTTCAGTAGGGGAGGCTTTAGCAGGGATCTGTGCCAAGGGTCCAGCTAAAGATAAATCTGGCTTATAGGCATAGAGACAGTGTTTCGATAAGATCAGTCCTCCTGGGCCCAGGGACATTTTCCAGATAAAAGCAGGTAGAGAGCAGGAAGTCTCACTGGAGAGGGAGTTCTCTCTTTGTAGAGCTTTGGAAAATGCTTCCAGGCCTTGATAGACTGTGACCTCTGAGAAGCAAGGCCTTCCATTAAGATCTTATGTATATTGTTATAACAGTGCCCTATGTTCCAATTATGCAGAATGGAAGCCTATTCCATGCCTGAATTCCTCTACACAACTCTGCTTACTATTGCTAACAGGTTCCCTTTGTCCCTAAAATTGCATTTAAGGTATTACTGTAGAGTACAGGAATACTTCTCCCACCAAATAGACAAGCATGGATGATTGGGAATGATATTTATAACCAGAATATTTGCTTTCAGCTTTTAAGGAGTTTGTGTAAAAATAAAATCTTCTCTAGGCTTCCCTGGTCTCTGTATTTTGTTAATATTCTCGAAGCTCATCTTTTTGTTATTATAACTTATGTTGTTTTTCTTTCTGCAACTATTAATACACTATGCTCTCATTAATTAACATATTATAGCTTAAAATGTTTTTCTTAAAAGTTTAGAAATGGAGTACAGGGAAAGTAAGATGGAGCCACAGACACACCTGCACCATGAATTCATTTCTTCCCTTTGCAGTATTTATTTGACACTCTGGGGTTAGGCAAAGTAGAACCAAAGTTCTTGATTTGTGCTTTAATGTTCTAAATTCCATTTTAACAAATAACAGTGCAGTAATTTTTATGCATTGCTTTTTGAGCAAATATAAGATGACCATTTATAACAGTGCAATATAAATGAAGCCCTGAAAATGAAAACCATAAAATTCTAGAATATCTGTTATTAATGTATTAAGCGATTCACTGACAAGTAATCCAGGACTTTCCATTAATTGCTTTTCAATAAATAATGATCTTGAGTATTGAAAATAACTTATATACCTACATGTAACTTTAGCTTCAGTGTAAAGTAAATATTAAACATCCAGAGATAATTTTTGCTGTTATTTTATTTTATTGAGTCATTTTTCTCTGTTTCCCTTCCTCTTCCCTCCCCTCCAACCCTCTCCAGTGGTCACCATGCTCTGAATTTACTCAGAAGATCTTGTCTTTTTCTACTTCCCATGTAGATTAGATCCATGTATGTCTCTCTTGGGGTTTTCGTCTAGGCTCTCTGGGATTGTGAATTGTAGGATGATTTTCTTTGCTTTGTGTCTAAAAGCCACTTATGGGTGAGTACATATAATATTTGTCTTTCTGGGTCTGGGTTACCCCCTCAATATGATGTTTTCTAACTCTGTCCATTTGCCTGCAAATTTCAAGATGTCTTGTTTTTTTTTGGTTTTTTTTTAATTTTTTTTTAATTTATTTATTTATTAAGGATTTCTGCCTCGTCCCCATAACCGCTTCCCATTTCCCTCCCCCTCCCCCAATCAAGTCCCCCCCCTCATCTGTTCGAAGAGCAATCAGGGTTCCCTGACCTGTGGGAAGCCCAAGGACTGCCCACCTCTATCCAGGTCTCGTAAGGTGAGCATTCAAACTGCCTAGGCTCCCACAAAGCCAGTCTTGTTTTTATGTTGTTTTTTTTTCTGTAATGTAGTACTTCGTTGTATAAAGGTACCACATTTTCCTTATCCATTCTTTGGTCAAAAGGGCATTTAAGTTGTTTCCAGGTTCTGGTTATGACAAACAATGCTGCTGTGAACATAGTTGAGCACATGTCCTTGTGGTACAATTGAGCATCCTTTGGGTATATACCCAAAAGTGGTATTGCTGTTTCTTGAGTAAGGTTGCTTTCTAATTTTTTGAGAAATCGACACACTGACATCCAAAGGGGCTGTACCAGTTTGCACTCCCACCTGCAATGCAGGAGTGTTCCCTTTACCCCACAACCTCTCCAGCAGAACTTGTCACCAGTGTTTTTCATCTTGGCCATTCTTACAGGTATAAGATGGAATCCCAGAGATAACTTTTATATTTTCTTTATGGTGTACTTCACTAGCTAAAAGTAGAATCCAAGGGATCAATGTCATCATAAGGTAAAACATGACAATTATCTATGTCATGTTTTATGGTATATACTGGATGATAGAATTTCTGTTAAGAACACTCTACCACATATTTTAATTGTTATTTTCATATGTTAATATACAAAGACATTTGAGATCCCAAACTATACAATAACTCATGGTTCTTTACAATTCTACTTACATTAAGGATAATTTCTTATGAGAACACATAGTTTGGCTCCAGTGGACATGCTGAAATAGATAAGGGAACCCCAAGAGGCTTCAGCCCTACACAGAGAACTACAGTAAACTGAGGATTGCTGCGAGTTTGAGAAATAGTCTTCTCCAGGAAAAACACGCCAATTGGTTATCCGACACTAAATAGTCAGCCCTGAAAGCATACATACAAGTAACATTTTGTAGACTGGGCAGATTATATTTAGTTATACATATGCAAGTAACAACAGTTAAAATAAAAGGATGGCATGAATTTGAAAGAGAAAAAATAATAGGAAGGCTTGGAAGGAAGAAAGAAATATTACAATAAAAACAAAAGAAAAAGTCTAAAAAGCATATAGAATTGCCAGTTTGGAGAAATGGTGCAAAGGCTCAGCATCCAAGTCTTCTAGCAGTTCCCACAGGGAAAGTAAGAATGGTGGGTGCCCTTTGGCAAGTACAGAAAGTTAAGTGAACAACACTACTCTCACTTCCTGTGTGTTTCTAGAATTTTGTTTTATTCAGATATCAGATGGGTTTTTTGATCTTGGGAAAGATAGCATATTGGCAAAAAAGAGTCAATGTTTGTCTAACCCAATTATGGCAATTTATCCATATATTTGCATTTTCTACTGTTGGTCTGGGATAGTCACATAACAGAGAGCATTCTGATGAAATTTTTAAGAAATATTTTCTTTACAGTAAAAAGAAATGAAAAACAAAACAAAACAAACAAACAAACAAAAAGAGTACTTGTGGCTCTTATGGTCCACATCAGACACCTTTCAATATGAAATGTTTTACCCTGTTCGATATATACACATTTCCACATACACACATGCACGCACACACACATGCACACGTACAAACACATACACACTAAAATAAATCTTTAAATTGTCAAATTAGTCTGAAAATATAAGCAAAGATATAGTCTATATTTTTACTACCAAGAAAATTATGTAATTTCATTGCTTCAGTAATTTAAGCATAGCATTTACTACTAGAGCTCTCTCCTTTCTCTTGTTTGTAAAGTCCTACTTTCCTCCTCTTAATCTGAATTGGAGAGTTGATTGAGCTAGCTAACAAGCCACTTATAGGCAGAAATATTGACTATTATGCTTAAGATTGGGTAATTTCACTATGTAAAGGCAATCCAGTGCACAACACAGCAAAGGCAGGGAAAATTGAACTGTGGGCATGCTGCTTTGTGGAGTTTTCGCTGTTAAGCCTGTCAGACAACAGGAAAGGAGCTGATTGAGACTTAGAAACTAGACTTTCTGGAGGTTGATCTCTTGCTTTGAAGGTAAGCATAAGAAAGCCTAGCGTACAAATACAAGTTTCAACATAATCATTTCAGATGATGGGAGGTATTTCAACACTGACCTTAGCTTCTGGTGGTTTTGACAAAGACCCCCACACAACTAACTAACAAAAATTAGCAATGAATATTATCTTACTTGATTGCTTAATGAAAGGCTCATCCATAGTCTTCAAAGAGATATGCTTTACAATGGTGTCAGAGGGCTGTGGGAGCATGGAGAGTTTGCCAATCCAGAACCGAATTCAACTCATTGTAATTTATTGGTAGCCTATCCCGAGAGATTCTGTGACACCTCTCCTCAATTGTGAACTCTTCTCTTATTTCCTCCTGTCTCTTTCTGATCTTGTATGCTTCTGCATTATACACATGCCCGTACAAATAAATAAATATTAGCATTTTTGAAAGTATAATACAATTATATTTCTCCCTTCTCTTTTCTCTCTCTGAACGATTCCATACCTGCTCTTTCAAATTTATGGTCTGTTACTTTCTTTAGTTGTTTGTTTACTTTTTTATATTTGTTAAGTTAAAGACTCTTGGACTTCTACTCATCCACTTTGGCATGTCATAGGTCAGCTCTTAAATACATTTTATTTTTCTTCCCCAAATATTGGTTTACTAAACAGGCAAATCTATTTTTATTAAAAACTATAGGTACAACAGGGACTGGAGAGATAATTTGGCAGTTAAGACCTGTTTCAGAGGACCCATGTTTAGTTTCTATTGCCACATGGTTGCTCACAACCATCTGTCACTTCAGTTCCAAAGGATCTGACACTCTCTTCTTTTTGCTGTAGGCACCAGGCACACAAATGGTGCACAGATGTACATCCAGGAGAGATACCAATATACATAAAATAAAAATAATTAACTTCTAAAGAAAAAATTATAGTTGCTTTTATATTAAAGAATTATTCTTCCATCTGGGGAAGGGATAAACTATGCTTGTTTACTCTCTTTCCTTCAAAACACCAAATTTTTCATCTTTTCAATCTTTGATCCACTACCAGTAAATTTTTTTTTAAGTTTACTCTATTTATTAGTAAGGACGGAGTAGCAAGCATTTTCATAAAAAGAAAAGATATTGTATATAATACTATTTATGGAAATTTCCTGCCCTTGATTTTGCTAACTTGCTTTCATGTTTTTTGGTAAATCTCTTTCTTTTTTTTTTTTAATGCGAAAAGAAGAAAAAAAAACATAAACAAAAAACAAGTTTCCACCACCTCCCAGCCTCCCATTTCCCTTCCCCTCCTCCCACCCTTGCCCCCTCCTCCCACCCTTCTCCCCCTCCTCCCACCATTCTCCCCCTCCCCCCACTCCTCTCCCCCTCCCTCTCCAGTCCACAGAGCAGTCAGGGTTCCCTGCCCTGTGTTAAGTCCTAGGTCCTCTCCGTCCATATCTAGGAAGGTGAACATCCAAACTGGCTAGGCTCCCACAAAGCCAGCACATTAAGTAGGATCAAAACCCCCTGCCATTGTCCTTGGTGTCTCATCAGCCCTCATTGTTCGCCATGTTCAGAGAGTCCGGTTTTATACCATGCTTTTTCGGTCACAGTCCAGCTGGCCTTGGTGAGCTCCCCGTAGATCAGCTCCTCTGTCTCAGTGGGTGGATGCATGCCTCGTGGTCCCGAATTCTTTGCTCATGTTCTCCCTCCTTCTGCTCCTCCATGGGACCTTGGGAGCTCAGTCCAGTGCTCCTGTGTGGGTCACTGTCTCGATCTCTATCCACCACCAGATGAAGATTCTATGATGATATGCAAGATATTCGTCAGTATTGCTCTAGGATAGGGTCATTTCAGATTCCCAATCCTCAGCAGCATAAGGAACTAACTGGGAACCTCATCTTGGGCACTAGGGAGCCCCTCTAGGGTCAAGTCGCTTGCCCACCCTAAAGTGGCTCCCTTAACTAAGAATTGTGGTTCCGTGCTCCCCTATCCACCTTTCCTTTATCCCAATTCTCCCGTTTCCCAGGTCCCCCCTCCTTCCCTTCTACCTTTTCTCTCCCCATCTCCCCTTACCCCCATCCCACCCCCCCCCCAAGATCCCATTTTCTCCCCGGAAATTTGGTCTACTTCCCTTAGCCAAGAGGACAACTATATGTTTTTCCTTGGGTTCACCTTCTTACTTAGCTTCTTTAGGTTCACCTATTGTAGACTCCGTGGTCCTTATTTATGGCTAGAAACCAATTATGAGTGAGTACATCCCATATTCATCTTTTTGGGTCTGGGACACCTCACTCAGGATAGTGTTTTCTATTTCCATCCATTTGCATGCAAAATTCGAGAAGTCATTGTTTTTTACCGCAGCGTAGTACTCTAGCGTGTATATATTCCATACTTTCTTCATCCATTCTTCCATTGAAGGGCATCTAGGTGGTTTCCAGGTTCTGGCTATTACAAATAATACTGCTATGAACATAGTTGAACAAATGCTTTTGTCATTTGATAGAGCATCTCTTGGGTATATTCCCAAGAGTGGTATTGCTGGGTCCAGGGGTAAGTTGATCCCGAATTTCCTGAGAAACCGAAACACTGACTTCCACAGTGGTTGCACAAGATTGCATTCCCACCAGCAATGGATGAGGGTACCCGTTCTTCCACAGCCTCTCCAGCAAAGGTTATCCTTGGTGTTTTTGACTTTAGCCATTCTGACAGGTGTAAGATGATATCTCAAAGTTGTTTTGATTTGCATTTCCCTGATTGCTAAGGAAGTTGAGCACGACCTTAAGTGTCTTTTGGCCATTTGAACTTCTTCTGTTGAGAATTCTCTGTTCAGTTCAGTGCCCCATTTTTTAATTGGGTTAATTAGCATTTTAAACTCTAGTTTCTTGAGTTCTCTATATATTTTGGAGATCAGACCTTTGTCTGTTGCGGGGTTGGTGAAGATCTTCTCCCAGTCAGTAGGCTGCCTTTGTGTCTTAGTGACAGTGTCCTTTGCTTTACAGAAGCTTCTCAGTTTAAGTAGGTCCCATTTATTCAATGTTGCCCTTAATATCTGTGCTTCTGGGGTTATACATAGGAAGCGATCTCCTGTGCCCATCTGTTGTAGGGTATTTCCCACTTTCTCTTCTATCAGGTTCAGTGTGTTCGGACTGATATTGAGGTCTTTAATCCATTTGGACTTGAGTTTTGTGCACGGTGAGAGATATGGGTCTATTTTCATTCTTCTACAGGTTGACATCCAGTTGTGCCAGCACCATTTGTTGAAGATGCTTTCTTTCTTCCATTGCATACTTTTAGCTCCTTTATCGAAAATGAGGTGTTCATAGGTTTGTGGGATAAAATCCGGGTCTTCTATACGATTCCATTGGTCGACTTCTCTGTTTTTATGCCAGTACCACACTGTTTTCATTACTGTAGCTCTGTAATAGAGTTTGAAGTCAGGGATGGTAATGCCTCCAGAAGATCCTTTATTGTATAGGATTGTTTTGGCTATCCTGGGTTTTTTGTTTTTCCATATAAAGTTGATTATTGTCTTCTCCAGATCTGTGAAGAATTTTGATGGGATCTTAATGGGGATTGCATTGAATCTATAAATTGCCTTTTGTAGAATTGCCATTTTTACTATGTTGATCCTCCCAATCCAAGAGCAAGGGAGGTCCATCCATTTTTTGGTATCCTCTTCAATTTCTTTCTTCAATGCCTTAAAGTTCTTGTCAAATAGATCTTTCACTTCCTTGGTTAGATTTACTCCCAGATATTTTATGCTGTTTGTGGCTATCGTGAATGGTGAAGCTTCTCTGATTTCCCTCTCTGCTTCCCTATCCTTTGTGTATAAGAGGGCAACTGATTTTTTGGAGTTGATCTTGTTTCCTGCCACATTACTAAAGCTGTTTATCAGCTGTACAAGTTCTTTGGTGGAGTTTTGGGGGTCGCTTATGTACACTATCATATCATCTGCAAATAACAAAAGTTTAACTTCTTCCTTTCCAATTCGAATCCCCTTGATCCCATTATGTTGTCTTATTGCTATTGCTAGAACTTCAAGCACTATATTGAAGAGGTATGGTGAGAGTGGACAGCCTTGCCGTGTTCCTGAGTTAAGCGGGATGGCTTTGAGTTTCTCTCCGTTTAATTTGATGTTAGCTGTTGGCTTGCTGTATATAGCTTTTATTATATTTAGGTATGACCCTTGTATCCCTAATCTCTCCAAAACTTTTAACATAAATGGATGTTGAATTTTGTCAAATGCTTTTTCAGCATCTAATGAAATGATCATATGGTTTTTTTCCTTCAGTTTATTTATATGCTGGATTACATTGATAGATTTTCATATGTTGAACCAGCCCTGCATCTGAGGAATGAAGCCTACTTGATCATAATGGATAATTTTTCGGATGTGTTCTTGGATTCGATTTGCCAGTATTTTGTTGAGGATTTTTGCGTTGATATTCATGAGTGAGATTGGCCTGTAGTTCTCTTTCCTGGTTGAGTCTTTGAGTGGTTTTGGTATCAGAGTAATTGTGGCTTCATAAAAGGAATTTGGTAATGACCCTTCTGATTCTATATTGTGGAATACATTAAGGAGTATAGGTATTAGGTCTTCTTGGAAGTTCTGGTAGAATTCTGCATTGAAACCATCTAGTCCTGGGCTTTTTTTGGTAGGGAGGTTTTTGATAACAGCTTCTAATTCTTCGCGACTTACAGGTCTGTTTAGATTGTTCACCTGGTCCTGGTTTAGTTTTGGTAAATGGTATTTATCTAAAAAAGCGCCCATTTCTTTTACATTTTCCAGTTTTGTGGCATATAGGCTTTTGTAGTAAGATCTAATGACTCTCTGAATTTCCTCTGTGTCTCTGGTTATGTCCCCCTTTTCATTTCTGATCTTATTAATTTGCGTGTTCTCTCTCTTTCTTTTGATTAGTTTGGATAGGGGTTTATCTATCTTGTTGATTTTCTCCAGGAACCAGCTTTTTGTTTCATTGATTCTTTGGATTGTTTTCTGTGTTTCTATTTTGTTGATTTCAGCCCTCAATTTGATTATTTCCAGTCTTCTACTCCTCCTAGGTGAGTCTGCTTCTTTTTTTTTTTCTAGAGCTTTCAAGTGGGCTGTTAAGTCTCCAATATGTGCTTTCTCTGTTTTCTTTAGGTGGGCACTTAGTGCTATGAACTTTCCTCTCAGAACTGCTTTCATAGTGTCCCATAAGTTCGAGTATGTTGTTTCTTTATTTTCATTGAATTCAAGGAAGACTTTAATTTCTTTCTTTATTTCTTCCTTAATCCAGGTATGGTTCAGTAGATGACTGTTCAGTTTCCATGAGTTTGTAGGCTTTCTGGGGGTAGCATTGTTGTTGAATTCTAACTTTAATCCATGGTGATCTGATAAGACACAGGTGGTTACTAATATTTTTTTGTAACTGTGTAAGTTCGCTTTGTTACCAAGTATGTGGTCAATTTTCGAGAAGGTTCCATGAGCTGCAGAGAAGAAGGTATATTCTTTCCTCTTTGGGTGGAATAATCTATAGATGTCTGTTAAGTACATTTGCTTCATTACCTCCATTAATTCTCTAATTTCTCTGTTAGGTTTCTGTCTGATTGACCTGTCCATTGGTGAGAGAGGAGTGTTGAAGTCTCCTACTATTAGTGTGTGCGGTTTGATGGCTGCCTTGAGTTTTAGTAATGTTTCTTTTACGTACGTGGGTGCTTTTATATTAGGGGCATAGATATTCAGGATTGAGAATTCTTCCTGATGAATTGTTCCTGTTATGAGTATAAAATGTCCCTCTCCATCCCTTCTGATTGATTTAAGTTTGAAGTCAACTTTGTTAGAAATTAGTATGGCCACACCTGCTTGTTTCTTAGGTCCATTTGCTTGATAAGCCTTTTCCCAGCCCTTTACTCTGAGCAGGTGCCTGTCTTTGTGGTTGAGGTGTGTTTCTTTAGACAGCAGAATGTTGGATCCTGTTTTCTTATCCAATCTCTTAGCCTGTGCCTTTTTATAGGTGAGTTGAGCCCATTGATATTAAGTGATATTAATGACCAGTGGTTGTTAACTCCGGTCACTTTTTAAGTAGTAGGGTTTGTGTGTTTTCCTTCTTTGATTTGCGCTGGTGAAGAGTCTCTAGATGTCTGAGTTATTGTGGTCATTGTTGGACTCCTTGGTTAGTGATTTTCCTTCTATTATTTTCTGTAAGGCTGAATTTGTGGCTACGTATTGTTTAAATTTGTTTTTATCCTGGAAAATTTTGTTTTCTCCATTTATAGTGAATGAAAGTTTGGCTGGATATAGTAGTCTGGGCTTGCATCCGTGGTCTCTTAGTTTTTGGAGAACATCTATCCAGGACCTTCTGGCTTTCATGGTTTCCATAGAGAAGTCAGGTGTAAGTCTGATAGGTTTACCTTTATAAGTAACTTGGCCTTTTTCCTTTGTGGCTCTTAATATTCTTTCTTTATTCTGTATATTTTGTGTTTTGATTATTATATGGCGAGGGGATGTTTTCTTTTGATCCAGCCTATTTGGTGTTCTGTATGCTTCTTGAACCTTCATAGGTACATCTGTCTTCAGGTTGGGAAAGTTTTCTTCTATAATTTTATTAAGTATATTTTCTGTACCGTTGAGCTGCACTTCTTCTCCTTCTTCTACTCCAATTATTCTTAGGTTTGGTCTTTTTATTGTGTCCCATATTTCCTGAATGTTTTGTGATGAGAGTTTGTTGGACTTGCTGTTTTCTTTGATCAGAGTGTTTATTTTCTCTATGTTATCCTCAGAATCTGAGATTCTTTCTTCTATCTCTTGTATTCTGCTGGTTATACTTGATTCTGTAGTCTCTATTCGTTTACCTAGATTTTCCATGTCCAGTCGGCCCTCTGTTTGTGTTTTCTTTTTTGCCTCCATTTCAGTTTTCAAGTCATGAACTGTTTCCTTTATCTGCTTGATTGTTTTTCCTTGGTTTCCTAGGGTATCATTCACTGATTTACTCAATTCCTCGAACTTTCTATTATACTTCTCATCCATTTCTATAAGGGCGTTTTTTATATGCTGTTTAAGGGTGTCAATCACTTTCATGACGTCAGTTTTTTCTACTTCTTCTTGATTAGGGTGTTCATGTCCTCCTGTTGTGGGGTCACTGGCTTCTGGTGGTTTCGTGTTGTTTTTCAGATTGTTGGGAGAATTCCTGCATTGGCGTCTGCCCATCTCTTCCTCCCAATACTCCCCTTTGGATCTTCTTTTTTAGAATCAGGTCTTCTTGCCCCCTGATGTACCTTCCCAGTGATGTCACTCCCCAGAGATATTTCTCCACAATGATGTTTCACTCGGTGCCCAGAACGAAACTCCGCGCTGCTTGGTTAGCTCGCGAACAAAGGGCCCACCCTGCTCGCTGCGGGCAGGCTATGGGAACAAAGGAGCTACTGGCCACCCCTATGTCCTCCCGGTTCAGATTCGGTCCCAGCGCCCTAGCAGGCTGGGCAGGGAGGCGCTATGCCCCAAAGGAGGGAGGGAGACAGGGGGTGTGGGGATCTGGATGTAAGCTGAGTGGGATAGGAAGAGAGAGGGGGTTTGGGCAGTATAGCCCCTGTAGGATGGCCAGGAAGTGTGGGCGAGCTGAGGTATGATCCCAGCTGCTGCAGCACTCACTCACCACAATGATGTTTCACTTGGTGCCCAGATCGAAACTCCGCGCTGCTTGGTTAGCTAGCGAACAATGGGCCCACCCCGCTCGCTGCGGGCAGGCTATGGGAACCTCTTTCTTTTTTTTTTAATGAAAAAATTTCTGCCTCCTACCCGCCTCCCATTTCTCTTCCTCTCCCCCCACTCGTCTCCCCCTCCCCCCATTCCTCTTCCCCTCCCTCCACTCCTCTCCCCTCCCTCTCCAGTCCAAAGAGCAGTCAGGGTTTCCTGCCCTGTGGGAAGTCCAAGGTCCTCCCCCCTCAATCCAGGTCTAGGAAGATGAGCATCCAAACAGGCTAGGCTCCCACAAAGCAAGTACATGCAGTAGGATCAAAACCCAGTGCCGTTGTCTTACAGTAAATTGTAAGTTTGAAACCACAAGTGTCCATTGGCAGATATACTTAAGATTAACTTGTTGATTATCGATCACTATGAACTTAATAGATAGCCCTAACATTCAAATTTATGAACTACCTCCTCACAGGTTACAACAACTCATTGTGATAAGTAAATGATTTAATCCTATAAATTAGACATATATATTTGGAATTAGTAGCAATGGTTAATACTAATTATAAACCTCCTCTTCCTTGAAGTCCATTTCCTTTCAGTTCCTTTCCAACCTAAGAGAACAGCTCAGAAAGCAACACCAAGAATCATAGCCTTATAATTAGTCTTGAGAGACCTGACAAAAGTGATTATGGCAATAATCCTTGGTGTGATGTTCTTTGCACATGTACATTATGACAATATTGATAGGAATTTATCAATACTGACTCAAAAGAATTTAGCAAGGTAGTTAGACTTTAAATATGAACATGTCAATAATCCATTACTCAAAATCTTTGGTGTCTACCTGTTTCAGAATTTCAGTATTTTTATCTGATCTTACAAAGGCAATTTTAAACACACTGTTCATGGCATAGTACTATTTGTTAGAGCATAGGCCAATAACCCTTAAGGAAATTCACTAGTATTTCCCCAGTCAAATGTATGAAAACTCATTTAGTAAAAGATAATATGTTTGCTTAAACTATAACACTTTGAGTCATGTTTTACCACAAAAAGAATTGAAAGAAAAACTAATATTCTTTATAAATTTTTTTCAGCATTGCAGATTGTGTAACTACCCCTTGAAACATAGACTCAGCCCAGGAAATAGAAATACAGTTTCTGACTCATTGTGACATTCTCTAAAATTATAGGAATTTATCTATCCCCTTTTCCAACATACATAGCATGATATATTTGGGTAAAAACATATCTGAGAGATCATTATCACAGTATTACTAAAGTAAAGAGTGATCAGTTTGATATAGAAATATTTTAAAAAAAATGATCATGTTTCTACTTTGGTTAAATTTTTCAAGAGCAGCAATATAGTTGACATAATTTTAATGCTGGTAATATTTATTTTAACAACAGAAGAAAGTTATTTTTCATGTATAGTTAATAATGTTACATTTGTTGTTAAAATATTAATTTGTTCCCTTGTTATTGGAGGCTTTAGAATAGTTTAAATGTATGACAAAATTTTTGTTTCCCACCTTTTGGTATCAAGCACTAGATGAATGAACAATAGTGTATACAGCTGAATATCACATAAAAGTACACAAGATGGACATATGATTTCACACACCAACTCACCATGTGTGTTAGGAACTTTGTCTATGCACACCTGGCATTAGAAATACTGTCCTAGTCAAATAATCCTCCTAATATTTTCTAATGTCTCATTCTTTACAACCTTCCAATGCCCATTTTCAAAAGCAGATTTCAAATATTTTTGAAAGCAAAATGTCACACTTTGTTTGACATTGTGTATTTGAATGTATAAAAAGGTAGAGAAAAATGATTGTTCTTCACGAGGACCTGGTTGAATGCCCAGCGTCCACATATCAGCTCACAACTGTCTGTTACTCATGATCTAACACCCTCATACAGACATACATGCTGGCAAAACACCACTGCACATAAAATAAAAATAAATAAATGATTTAAAAACTATACTACCACTCTTACTAAGCACCTTCTTTAATATGTCACTAGTTTTTCTCTTGGGGGGGGTATTGCACTGAGTACTAGTTCTTCTGTTTAACATGACAAAATACAGGACAGAAACAACTTAGGAAAGGATTATTCTGTCTTATAGGTCCGAGGATACAGACTCTTAACATGACAAGGAAGGCATAGCAGTACAAGTAGAAAGTGGCTTGGCACGTTGCTTCTACTGACAGGAATTATATAAAAATGTATAATTTAGCAAAACTCCCTTCTACCTTTTCATTAAATACATAGTCTCAGTCTAGGAAATGGTGCCACCTATAGTTGGGGTGGTTCTTCACTTAATAACTAATGTAGATAACTCCGTACAGTTATCCACTGGCTTGTCTTTTCCACAATTCTAGAACTTGTCAAACTGATAACTGTCATTAGCCATCGCATTCTGCAAAATATTTTTTCATATTTTCTCACATATGTAATTTTCATAGTATCATGAATTTTAGAAATGAATATAATACCTTGTAGCAGAACTCACTGCATATGCTAATGAAATGTGAGAAACAATACATCCAAGTAGACATACTGTAGTTTCTGCTGAAAGTTTTATCTAGCAATGATTCATATTAAACATTGTCTGCAAAATGGGTAGGGGAAGATGCATGTTGCCTTCTTTCTCACTTACCTTTTGGAGAAAAAGTAAGTGCTGCTTTTACAGCATATACTCCTACCAACAACTCTGCCACAACTAAAATACCTTAGATCTACAGTTTGAAGAAATTTCCCCACTGAGAGATTATTTTACCAAGTTATTTTGGGACCTTAGAACTGAAATTGGTTCATTTCTAAGTATATTATATGAATTAGACCTTGCCATCCAAAAACTTACTTTACTTTCAGAAAAGCTTTAGAAGTATGTCTGGATATTGATATTTGCATAACCATCTCTCCACCCCATCACCCACTTTGCATCTTTTTCTTGAACACTGGACTACCAAAAGCATTTGAAAGTGAGTGCATGAGACTCCAAAGCTACTGGAATTAGTGCTCTAGCGCTCATGACACTGAACACTAATGTATTTTTCATTACTGTTTAATGTTGGGAAATCCCATTTCACAGAGCCCAAGGATTAAATTGCTTCATTTGGAGGGAACAAGTGCATTCCCTGTCTTTTTCCTTAGGTAAAAGAAAAAGAAGACGAACAAATCTGAGATCATTTGCATTTCTTAAGGGTTAAGGCTTGCATACAGTCTACTAAGAACAACATTTCAATACTGTGAAAACATTTAAAAATATTAACATTAGAAAGTCTCTGCATATGAAATACTAGAATAAAAATAAATAGTAAAATTGATTAATGTACATATGTATATCACTAATCATCCAGTAGTATTGTTAAAAGGAAAAATCACTCATAATCATTTAGTTTTATTGTTTGCAGAATTTCCTTCAAATGCTTATAAATAGCATATTATGAATAGTGATGAAACCATATTTAATTAAAAATGCAATAATGATATAATACCTCTGCTGTAGGTAGAATTGCAAAGTAAATCACCTTTAAAATATATGTATATGTTGATACATGTATATACACTTACAATTGAATATGCATATTTTAGTGATATTTAGTGCTTTGTGGCAGAACCTCTTAAAAGAGCTGCAAGTTTTTTTGTGGTAAAGCTGAGTGAGGAAGCTCTTTTAATGTAGCCATGCCTCTACTTACCTTCAGCAAACAGAGTCTACTGAAGAAAAGACAGTTACCAAGAATCTGCACTTGACTCTGTTCTTGTCTGTCTAGAATCCCTTTTATTTTAAGCTTTCTCAGGCTTTATGTCAAAATTCTTTTTTTTAATTTATTTATTTACTAAAGATTTCTGTCTCTTTCCCGCCACCGCCTCCCATTTCCCTCCCCCTCCCCCAATTGAGTCCCCCCCCCCAGCCCGAAAAGCAATCAGGGTTCCCTGTCCTGTGGGAAGTCCAAGGAACTCCCACCTCCATCTTGAGCATCCAAACTGCCTAGGCTCCCACAAAGCCAGTGCGTGCAGTAGGATCAGAAACACATTGCCATTGTTCTTGAGTTCTCAGTAGTCCTCATTGTCCGCTATGTTCAGAGAGTCCGGTTTTATCCCAGGCTTTTCCAGACCCAGGCCAGCTGGCCTTGGTGAGTTCCCAATAGAACATCCCCATTGTCTCAGTGTGTGAGTGCAAACACCTCGCGGTCCTGAGTTCCTTGCTCGTGCTCTCTCTCCTAACTCTATCAATTATGTCAAAATTCTTGTTAAACATTTGGGCTACATTTGTGGTCAAGTTTCAGAATGAAAGAAATTGAACCCCAAGCCAAGTTTGCCATTCTTCCAAATTCTATGCTCTTTTACTTTCCATTCTGTGTTTTAGAATTTACATTAGTTTAAGAGGAAGCAGACACATAAACATAGGTGAAAATTCAGAAAATTCAGAAGATTCTGTGCCTGAGAATCATAAGAAGGAGAAAATTTTATTATTTGTACTAAGCCACTGGCAGAGTCATATGCGAGTTCTATTCATGGTGAAACTATCAGTTTGCTTTGGTTCCTAAACAAATTTCCCATCTGTAAAATGGTCTTTTGTGTCTTAGAACTTTATGCTTCCTTGGGTTCAAACAATGCAAAACATATTTCTGTCTATGTGAGTATGAATACACAATTTAAAAATATTAATCAAATGTTAAATACTACTGATGACATTTTAGGGGTTATTGGATTTGGGCTAAACATGGAGTACAGGGGTGATTTAGGAAATTAACAGTGTTTTAAATATATAAGGATAGCTGAACACCTAATAGAGTCTGTAAATAAAATAATTACCATTCCTTACCATATCTGTCTTTTGTACAAAATCTGTCTTTTGTCTTTCATACTTTTATAAATTGAGTTTATTTAAAGGGGAAGCCACCTGTACTAGAAAAATCCAGCCAATAATTTGTCATGGTCTTTGCTCCTGAGATAATAGTGTCATGTTTTTGGGTGGGTTTTGTTGTTGTTGTTGTTGTTGTTGTTGTTTGAAAAGCAAGCCAGTGTCTTTAAAATTCATGTCTGAAATGAAAAGACTGAAAGAAGTAATTTTTCCCTCTGATCATTAACTGCAAAGTGGGCCTCAGAACACACCAGCTGAGCCCTCTGTTAGACATTGAAAGCCTCTGGCATTTTTCTGCTTTCCAACTCTGTCATTGGGGAGGTGGGACAAAGCAGTGCCGTCTACAAAGTTTATCCAGAACGTGCTGGTGTTACAAGCAATCACTTGAGGCCTATTATGCTTCTTCTGTGGAAGAGAGGTGGCTATCTGCAACAATAGTGATTTCTTTTCAAAGGGCCTTAATTGGGGTATTTCTCCTGGGCCGGATCCTAACTAACTGTTTTGATATGTGCCTGGGAGTACAGCAGTGGAAAAAGACCCAACAATAGCAACATCGGGAGTCTGAGGACTGCTGTCCCTATTTGCCCCCTGTGCAAACAAGCAGGAAAAAGTTTCCCCACTGTTGCCTAACCTACTGTTAACTTGGCAGGAATCCTAAAATGATGTGGAAAAAAGGCAAGGTGTGCAGACTTTGCTCTGCATGGCTGTGGAAATGCTTAGAGTAACCAGAACAATGTCCTCTTAGCCTGCCTTTTACAAGCAGCCACTCTGTGGTGTTGGACTGGTGTAGAGATTAGTTTCATGCAGTTGAGTTACACACTTGTGAGCTATTTTTCTGAAGTACGGATTTACTTCTGTGTAGGCAGGCTAGCATCCTTTCTTGAGGTAAGTCAGAAGGTGGCCTTATATTTTTATTTGAAGTGCTGAATGATTTTCCTCGCAACGAATTTGTGCCTCTCACTGGTATTTTCTGAAGTGAGATGTTATTTTGCAACTGATGGAAATCAGCTCACTTCTGTTCTGTAGTCTTATATCTCGTTGATGATTTATTTGTTCAGTAGCAAAAACTATGACAAATTGTGTGAGGCAGATTCATTACTTTTAGCTGGTATATTCCTGAAGAATTTACATGTAAATGCAACTGTGAATGTTTTACATTTCATAAGCTTGCTGCACGTGCTTTTGTAAGTTAAGTGACTTTTTTTTTTACAGATAGACTGAACTTCAAATTCCTTCCCCCCTCCTCACAGGTTATATTATCTGAAATCCTAATAAGTCTGTCAGGCTGTGTTCTCAAAGTAGGAGAGTAAGTCTTGATTTGCTTTTTTTCTTCTCTCCCTTTTAGACATGCAAAGCAGCCCACACAACCAGTTCACCTTCAGACCCCTCCCACCACCACCACCTCCTCCACACGCCTGCACCTGTGCCAGGAAGCCGCCTCCCACAGTGGACTCTCTTCAAAGAAGATCAATGACTACCCGCAGTCAGCCAAGCCCAGCTGCTCCTGCTCCTCCAACCAGCACACAGGATTCAGTTCATCTGCATAACAGCTGGGTCTTGAACAGCAACATACCGCTGGAGACCAGGTACTTAAGCTATTACTGATGACACTAAACTTGAATATTGACAGTTCCTAATAGTAGGAACTCCTTTCACCATGGTTGTCTGCGGAAAAACACAAATATGAACCACTATACACAATCAGGTGCATCAGTAAAAGGGCAGATCTCATCCCAGGCAGACAGGAAACAGTGATTCAGGCACACTCACAGACATGGAACAAAGCACATGTATGAGTCAACATGAAATAACAGATATATAAATACCTCATTTTCAGATACGGCCAAAAATAAAAGGAAGCAATGATCTGAGTTGTCACTATAGCCTCAATATGAAAATCAATTGTGTTGTATTTCAAGAAAGGAGAGAGGGGGAGGAAGAGAGGGAGGGAGAGAGGAGAGAGGAGAAAGGGAGGGAGAGAGGAGAGAAGAGAGAGGGAAGGAAGGAAGGGAGGAAGGAGAGAAAACAGTTGGAGGAACAGTGGCCATTGCCATGTTATTTATTATAAAATCACTTGAAAAGGAAAGTACCTTCTAATAGTTCAGAAAAGATTTGCCTTATGAAGGGAAACTGCATATGTACCTTGAAAATTGTATTCAAGTAGCATGACATTTTGAAGGACTGTTTTTCTGTCATGTCACACATTTGAATTTCTGAATTCACTACATAAGCTTTTATTGTGAATAAAGTTCTATTTCTCTACCATTCTAGGTCCTTAGACTATGAAATAATCAGCACTAGATAGGATTAATTGAGAAATCACTCACTATTTCCCATCATCCTTTCTTTTAACATTACAGTTTTTTGAGATGATAGTAAATCTCAGGGATGGAGCACTTGCCTGGAGTTCATCAGACCCTGAATTCAATCTTCATCACCACCCAAATGTTACTTTCTGTTAACATATCAAAACATAAACTAGTAAAGCAGAGAGAGCACTCTGTTGTCAAATTTCAGGAGTTCCTGCTGACTTCTCTATGTCTTAATCATTTTAGAAAGACAAATTTATATAAACAATGTTCAGAATATATCAGTCAATAAACAATGTCTGGCATGAACTTGTATCCCAATATCCTCTGGGAATCGTGACTGAAAGGGAGTGACTAATAAACTCACATAATGAGGCTTTCCTTTCTAGTAGCATATTAAATTAGAAGGCATCAGCGAGTATCACTACTTCCACTGAAAGTGCTGTGGCCCAAATCCAGAAAACTGTATCATTCATCATATACTGGATTAAAAAGGTTTGTAAGCCCCCTTTTTTTCTGATCCCTTCCAATGGGACATGCAACAGTAGCAGTCAGGATCTGTGGTGAAGACAGCACATTCAGAATAGTACTAATGATAAGGTTTGTGCATTGTTCTTTTTTGTTGAAAATTTCATACAGGCATATAATGTATTTTGATAAAAATCAGCCCTTTATTCCATCCCCATTCCTTTCCTTATCCCCATACCTCTTGTTCTTCTTCTTCTTTCATTGTAATTGGAGGGAGGAAGTCTATAAAATGAGAGAAGCAATGAATAATGGAAATCTACAGGGGCAGGAGTGATAGCTGAACATTTAAGAGCTAATCTTCCAGGCTATTCTTCCAGTAGAACTCAGTTTAACTCCTAACACCTACATGACTTCCCACAATCATCTAACTCTAGCCCCTGGAGATCTGACACCATCTTTTCCTCTTATTGGGCACCAGACATGCACATAGTGCATAGACATACATGTAAGGTAAAACACTCATAAACCTAAAATAAAAATAATAAATTAAAGAAATTGAAGAAAATGTAAATATTCATAGTTTTGAAAGAGAGGTTACTCCCTCATTTTTCTTTTGACTAGTCTGTGGGGCTAAGGAAGCAGTGTGGATAACTAGCTGTTCTGTCAAGCAAACACAGTCCCTTCTTCTAGGAAGACAAATAACAGGAAATCTGGAAGGAGGATGGAGATAGGATCAGGCAAATTTAGAGAAAACTATTCTTATTTGAAATGTACATCTAGGCATGTTTGTACAAATTGCACCCACGGACCTTCTGTATCTGTGCAAGGAACGTAATAATTGGTCTCAGCTTCCTACGATGTAGAGACAAACATAAGTTTTCATGTGAGACTGCGGAGAGAGCCTTTTTAGCCCATTTGAAAATATATTCAGCATCAGAAAACTCAAATTGAAAATACCTACAAGCCTTATTGGCCTGATTAACTAGAACTTTTCAAATTTATCCTTGAAAAATATCTATTTCATACTTAGTCAATAAAAAGTAAGAATGAGTGCATAGTAATTTATGGACAAACTAAATAATAGGACCTCTTAGAGCCTTAGCTTCCTCATTTGTAAAATTAAGTACAAAACATCTTCCAGACTTAAGAGCAAGCACTTACGTCCTGTCTTCCATCCCAAGGATGTTCCCAAAACTGCCTATCATGCTCATGTGTTAAAAAGAACAAACTAATATAATATAAAGTGCCTTGTGCATTGTGAAACACTTTGCACATTGAAAGGTGACATTATTATCTCTACTAAGTGGTCACCTGTGTCTTTTTATATATCTCCAGTAAGGAAATTGACTAATAACTGAAATATTTTATTCTACCTCAAAAAACTGCTTGAAGATTCCTATTGAACCCAAATCGGCTACTTCTATTATGCCCTTCATTATCCCCTAAGTTTAGAGGCTCACCAAATAAAGACCCCTCTGTCACTTCTCATTATTTATGACTATGATATGTTAAGCTAAGTGATTCCTCAATTACTTCCCATATTCCTCACATTTCTGGATTTCAACTTCCATTCTTGATAACTTTCTTTAAAGCACACCCCACTTTGCCCAAACTGCTCTAGGAATGTAGTTTAAAGCTCAGTGTAGCTCAAGTCTTACCAGCTCCTTTGGCTTCAAGTCTCAGAGATCCATCAGGTTTCCCTGAAAAGCACACATTTTCAATTGATCTTGGTCCCTGAAAACTCAAGAAACTCTAGTCAAGACCCAAAGAAAAGTCAAAGTTTATAGACATAGATTTTGAACGTTAAAAGACAGGGAAATGTTCTATGTTGTTACTCCATTCTTTGTCCAATAGCTTGTTCTTGCCAATGACTCAATGTTTCTTTTGTCTACCACAGTATCTGCTTACACCTTTGCTAACTGCTTCATTTCATTTTGGCACTAGGTTCCAAAGCCTGTAAAGGGGAATTTGATTAGCTTACTTCATCTCTTATGTACTACAGTTTAAGCTTTTAAGCAAACCATATCAGTCGTTCTCTCCTTCCACTGAGTCCAGGGCCAAGAAGAAATCCATGTGGTTAAAAGATTAAAAATTTTTGGTCACCAACCTGGCATTTGACAGTCTTTCTCATAATTCCTCCTAAGACTGCTTGGTAGGAAAGACCTGGGAGTCTACCAGATGGCCCTCATATAGGATTCTTTTTTTTTTTTATTGCGAAAAGAAGGAAAAAAAAACATAAACAAAAAAACAAGTTTCCATCTCCTCCCAGCCTCCCATTTCCCTTCCCCTCCTCCCACCCTTCTCCCCCTCCTCCCACCCTTCTCCCCCTCCCCCCACTCCTCTCCCCCTCCTCCCTCTCCAGTCCACAGAGCAGTCAGGGTTCCCTGCCCTGTGGTAAGTCCTAGGTCCTCCCCCCTCCGTCCATATCTAGGAAGGTGAACATCCAAACTGGCTAGGCTCCCACAAAGCCAACACATTAAGTAGGATCAAAACCCCCTGCCATTGTCCTTGGTGTCTCATCAGCCCTCATTGTTCGCCATGTTCAGAGAGTCCAGTTTTATCCCATGCTTTTTCGGTCACAGTCCAGCTGGCCTTGGTGAGCTCCCCGTAGATCAGCTCCACTGTCTCAGTGGGTGGATGCATGCCTCGTGGTCCCGAATTCTTTGCTCATGGTCTCCCTCCTTCTGCTCCTCCTTGGGACCTTGGGAGCTCAGTCCAGTGCTCCTGAGTGGGTCTCTGTCTCTATCTCTATCCATCACCAGATGAAGATTCTATGATGATATGCAAGATATACGTCAGTATTGCTCTAGGATAGGGTCATTTCAGGTTCCCAATCCTCAGCTGCCCAAGGAACTAGCTGGGAACCTCATCTTGGGCACTAGGGAGCCCCTCTAGGTTCAAGTCTCTTGCCCACCCTAAACTGGCTCCCTTAACTAAGAATTGTGCTTCCATGCTCCCCTATCCACCTTTCCTTTATCCCAATTCTCCTGTTTCCCAGGTCCCCCCTCCTTCCCTTCTACCTTTTCTCTCCCCATCTCCCTTTACCCCCATCCCACCCCATCCCCAAGATCCCATTTTCTCCCCGGAAATTTGGTCTACTTCCCTTAGCCAAGAGGACAACTATATGTTTTTCCTTGGGTTCACCTTCTTACTTAGCTTCTTTAGGTTCACCTCTTGTAGACTCCGTGGTCCTTATTTATGGCTAGAAACCAATTATGAGTGAGTACATCCCATATTCATCTTTTTGGGTCTGGGACACCTCACTCAGGATAGTGTTTTCTATTTCCATCCATTTGCATGCAAAATTCGAGAAGTCATTGTTTTTTACCGCAACGTAGTACTCTAGCGTGTATATATTCCATACTTTCTTCATCCATTCTTCCATTGAAGGGCATCTAGGTGGTTTCCAGGTTCTGGCTATTACAAATAATACTGCTATGAACATAGTTGATACACAAAGGATATGGAAGCAGAGAGGGAAATCAGAGAAACTTCACCATTCACGATAGCCACAAATAGCATAAAATATCTTGGGGTAAATCTAACCAAGGAAGTGAAAGATTTATTTGACAAGAACTTTAAGGCATTGAAGAAAGAAATTGAAGAGGATACCAAAAAATGGATGGACCTCCCTTGCTCTTGGATTGGGAGGATCAACATAGTAAAAATGGCAATTCTACCTAAGGCAATTTATAGATTCAATGCAATCCCCATCAAGATCCCATCAAAATTCTTCACAGATCTGGAGAAGACAATAATCAACTTTATATGGAAAAACAAAAAACCCAGGATAGCCAAAACAATCCTATACAATAAAGGATCTTCTGGAGGCATTACCATCCCTGACTTCAAACTCTATTACAGAGCTACAGTAATGAAAACAGTGTGGTACTGGCATAAAAACAGAGAAGTCGACCAATGGAATCGTATAGAAGGCCCGGATTTTATCCCATAAACCTATGAACACCTCATTTTCGATAAAGGAGCTAAAAGTATGCAATGGAAGAAAGAAAGCATCTTCAACAAATGGTGCTGGCACAACTGGATGTCAACCTGTAGAAGAATGAAAATAGACCCATATCTCTCACCGTGCACAAAACTCAAGTCCAAATGGATTAAAGACCTCAATATCAGTCCGAACACACTGAACCTGATAGAAGAGAAAGTGGGAAATACCCTACAACAGATGGGCACAGGAGATCGCTTCCTATGTATAACCCCAGAAGCACAGACATTAAGGGCAACATTGAATAAATGGGACCTACTTAAACTGAGAAGCTTCTGTAAAGCAAAGGACATGGTCACTAAGACACAAAGGCAACCTACTGACTGGGAGAAGATTTTCACCAACCCCACAACAGACAATGGTCTGATCATCAAAATATATAGAGAACTCAAGAAACTAGAGTTTAAAATGCTAATTAACCCAATTAAAAAATGGGGCACTGAACTGAACAGAGAATTCTCAACAGAAGAAGTTCAAATGGCCAAAAGACACTTAAGGTCGTGTTGAACTTCCTTAGCAATCAGGGAAATGCAAATCAAAACAACTTTGAGATATCATCTTACACCTGTCAGAATGGCTAAAGTCAAAAACACCAAGGATAACCTTTGCTGGAGAGGCTGTGGAGGAACGGGTACCCTCATCCATTGCTGGTGGGAATGCAATCTTGTGCAACCACTGTGGAAGTCAGTGTTTCGGTTTCTCAGGAAATTCTGGATCAACTTACCCCTGGACCCAGCAATACCACTCTTGGGAATATACCCAAGAGATGCTTTATCAAATGACAAAAGCATTTGTTCAACTATGCCTATATAGGATTCTTAACAGTCATCTAGACTCACATATCCAGGGATATATGCTATGGCCAACAATCATTTATCTCCCTTATTTTACTATGATTTTGGCTGATACGTTCTACTCCAATGTCACCAAGTTTGATGGATATATGACACTGTTGATACAGTTAACAACACTAGTAACTATGGCTCTAAGTCTTTTTTAATAAAGTCTAAGACTAGGCCATATTTTATATACTCTATAATTGAAACCTCTTAAATTATACATTTGAAAAGTGTGGCATTGCTAGACTAGATTTAGACCCTTGAACTGTCATAATTTGATTTCATCCTGATGGAATACGAAGTAGTAACAGAATCCTAATTCTACCACGCAAAGTAGATATTTTGCTGTCATGCTAATATAAATCTGCAAGATGGTGAGATATTCATTGTCATTTTCACATAAGTCACTGATAAAATGTATATAGAGCCAGAATACGGTCAGAGCTCTCTGACATACCACTGAAAACCTCTCTGCAAGGCTACATCTGCTATCAGACAGCACAGTAGTACTAACATACAACCCACATTTCTGCATATTATTTAGAGCCATATTATGCATGGGATCTTGTCAGATGACTTACTGATTGATACAGTGTGCCTACATTTTTTCTGATCTATCAATCTAATAACTGCTCAAATAAAGAAGTATTTGCCTAACATGAATTCTTTTAGGTGCTTTATACTTTCTTCTCACAGTTTCTATTCTTACTTTTGTTACTAAATGCTCAAACTTATTTTAATAGTTTGCTCTACCTTAATCTCATGATGATTTTTACTGTGCCCTGTCCATTTTCAAAACTTAAGTTTATGTTTACGATCTCTAGTTTTCTGCCACCTTTCTTCTATGCCACAGTCTCTGGAATGGCCATAGAATACAATTCACAGAAATTAGCTCTCCTCTGGGATAAAATATTAACATATTTAGAACACTCATATGCCAATGTCCAGCTTCAGTGAGGTTCAGGTACCAAAAAGGAGGTGTGGATTGGTGGGGGAAAATAGGGACAAATGTACATATGAGGGTTTGGCGGCTCTCTCTCCTCTCTCTCTCTCTCTCTCTCTCTCTCTCTCTCTCTCTCTCTCCCTCTCTCCTTCAGCCAGAAAGATTCTTTTTATTTATATCATATTGACTACATAAGTCAGTTGGCAAGCATCAGAGCCCTAGTTCTTTTTTACTCCCCCATTAAATGTCCAGGGTAAAAAGCGAAGTACAAAGCAGACAGTCTTATCTGAAACAGCATCTTTGGACAGCATCTGTCAAATCAGGAGGTTACAAGTTTCTCAGGGTCTTTCAAAGTATAGGACCTTCTATTTTTACAGCATGTGTCTATGCTGGCTGTTCATATGGTTAAAATATGTTAGACAGTCTGAAATTATTTTTACCTTAACCAAGTTACATACAGAATCATTTGTTGTTTTCTAAAATGCAAGCTTTACAAAATATCTCATAGTAAGCATTTAACTGACGGATTACAACATTTTTCTGTTCCTTGGTTTTATACTAGGGGCCTATTATTTTCATATGCTCCCAGAAAGGAAGATCTTTGCTTCTCATTCTTTTTCCATCAACTCATACCATTCTTATTTCCTCCATATAGGCTCCAGTAAAGGGTAATAGATATACTGTGACATCTTGTATCCAGAGCTGTGATGTGGGATTCCCCTCTGTATGCTGTGAATACCATTGGTTATTAAATAAACTGTCTTGGCCTGTGATAAGGCAAAAGAACAGAGCTAGGTGGAGGAAACTAAACTGAATACTGGGAGAAAGAAGAGTCAGGAGAAGCCATGTAGCTCTGCTGGAGACAGACAAACAAAACTAATCACGATAAGCCACAGCCTTGTGGCAATACACAGGTTAACTGAAATGGGTTAAATTAATATGTAAGAGTTAGCCAGTAAGAAACTACAGCTAATTGGCCAAGTAGTGATTTTATTGATACAGTTTCTGTGTGGTTATTTTAGCAGCCTCCCTACAGCAAAATGGCATCCAACATGAGGCTCCAAATGAAGACTGATGCTAAAAAGAAATCCCATACTAGCTCAGAATTGAGCATAATAAAGGGTTGTTTATTTAGGTGCAGAATCACAGATCACACTCCTCTACTCTAACGGGGAACAGAAACCAAATCCCGCTGCCGAAAGAGAGGACAAACATGTGCTTTACATCGACATATATAGTACAAGAGGCCACGCCCAAGTGTGAAGGTAGCTTAAAGGCTACTGGCTGTAGGAATTCCTACAGCAGAGCTGAGCAAGAAATCTCTTAGAATCTACCCTATTAGTATCACAATCTTTGTATATGTATAAGCTCGTGTGTGTGTGTGTGTGTGTGTGTGTGAGAGAGAGAGAGAGAGAGAGAGAGACAGACAGACAGAGAGAGAGAGAGACAGACAGAGAGAGAGAGAGACAGACAGAGAGAGAGAGAGAGAGATATGCACATGCCAGAAGTCAAACTCAAACATCATTTATCAGGTACCATCTACCTTATTTTATAAAACAGGTTCTTCATTGGCCTGGAGTTTGTCAATATAGTTAGTCTAACTGTCCAGCACACACTGGGAATCTGCCTGTTTCTGCCTTCCCAGAACTTGGGTAACAAGTGCACACCAAGTTGCTTGGCTTTTATTTTGTCTGTTTATTAAATTTTCATAGACTATATTTTGATCATATTCCTTCTCCTCTCCAAAGTCCTCTCATACCCCCACCCAACTTCATGCTTTCTCATAATATAAAAAAAACAAAACAAAACAGATCAACAAAAACAGTACACAAGAAACCATGGATTCTCTTTTATATTGGCCAACTACTCTTGATCAACAAAAACAGTACACAAGAAACCATGGATTCTCTTTTATATTGGCCAACTACTCTTGAGCATGAAGTTTGCGCATGAGTATGGTTGTTATCACCAGTGTCAGTCTACCAAAGAAAATTGAATTTTGTTCTTCTAGCAGCTATCAATTGCAAATAGCTGGCTTTTCTGTTAAACATGAGTACTGGAGATGGGATTTTGGTCCTTGGATTTGAATAGCAAGCACATTATTAACTGAGCTGTCTTGCCAGGCTCACATACTTTTAATGAACCTTTGCCCAACTTACACTTTAATATATATTTCTTGATGTTTGTTTGCCATATATAGTGCATAGATATTTTTTTTGCAATGAGTGCTAGAAATCAAGAAAAGATTCCCTAACTTTTCACTCTGATAACAATTGTATATCTCTTTCTCTTTGTTCTTCTTACTTTACACATATTTTTAAAAATCAACCTTTGCTAAAATACTTAGTATTTTCTTGAGTCTCAGATGCAGTTTGGACAAGAGCATTCTTGACATTACTTTAATTATATATTCTTATACCTTTGTATCTTTTGTTCTCATGCCCATATTTAGGTACATGTACTTCACAGGTTGAAACTAAATGGAGACACACAGGTTCCTATCATTAACAAATCTCCAATTTAAAGAGTCTTAGAATATGAACCCTACCTACTGCACTTTAAAGAACTGTTTTCCTAAAGCCTAGGATTTTTGCTTTATAATATGCATATTAACTCCAAGATAAAATAATTTCTTCCTCAAAAGCTTGCTATCACCTATAATCCAAAATTTCTCTGTATTTTAGTTGATTCACAATATTTCATTTTCCCTACCTTCTGGGATGTGCAGTCTCCAAGAAGACAAGTTGAGTTTGCTATATATTTGTGTTTAGGTAAATAATACAACTAATATGTGACCATAGAATTATAATTACTTCTGTTCACTGTACTTTTCTCTTATGGCATTTCTCTGTTGGTATTGAAAGTCAACAAGCATATTTTTATTCATCTGGACAAATGGCTCATTGTAGATGTTCTGATCCACTAGATATAAGGTATGTGCCCTTGTATATGTTATTCATCAACACCATGTTTCAGGCTTATCATCTGTACAATAAGGGTGATAGTAAAACCTATTTATGAGGTTCATGAGGGTGTTGTGATAATTAAGTAAATTAAATTTTCAATATTCTTAGAGCAGCCATGAACCCAGGAAGTATTTGATAAATAGTAGTAATAATAGCACAATAATAATAACACAAGGACAAATTCTCCTTCTTATTCCTTTTCAATTTCTTTCTTCATCCAATTAAAAATGTTTCCCTCCTTACACTCATAATCTACCCCAAGTAAACGCATATGTTATTATACTGCCTTTCCTGGCATGCTTTTGCATAAATATATGCTAACATCACTGTATTCCAATCCTTAGAGCCATACTCCTTTTTTTGTGTTTTTATGACACAAACCTATGAGACCTAGTGAGGTTACCTTGTCATCAATCTCCAGAACAACTTTAGGATTACTACATGCCTTCTGTCATTCAGAGAAATAATGCCCTAACTAATCACTATACTCTGATTTGTATCCTACCATGAACTTTTCCTTTCTTGGCTATCAACCCTTTTACCTCCTCTTCTAGCCCATCCATTGGTAGTGACAGTACTATATTTATAGATGACCTATCTTTTTAAACCAAAGAATGGGCACATTACCAAAATCAAAGAGACTTAATGATGTATTTAGACATATGTGATTCAACATCCAAGACTAAGACACTGATGTTGTCACAGACCTAGATATATTACTAACCTCAACAGCTTCAGTTTCTCTAAGTGATACATGGAGAAATCACAGGCCTTACCTTGTGGGTTTGTCTTAAGACCCGAATGAAAATATATATGTAAAATATCTGCTCAGACCCAAGAACATAGAAAGTATCAAATAAATATTACCATTTTCAATTCAGTTTAAGATCCTGGCAGGAATAAGATAACAAGGATAAAAGTTCAGAGTCACTACAGTTCAGAAAGCCACATTAGCTTCAATCTGTTCTAAAACATCAACTATCCACATATATCTCTGAGTCTATGGCTTACTGAGCATGTCTTGCAGAGTATTCACTGAACACTTACTGATCCTGGTACTCTGTGACTACTCCAAGGATCCCTATAGTCTAGAACCTTATCTTCTAGTATTAGCCACAACAATATTAGCGAAAAGTGTAGCCCTGTTACATGTGTACTGTATCTTGATCCTTATGCATGCACTGCTTTAATACTTATATGAATACCCGTATTTGGGGTACTTTTAGTATATTATCCCCAATTGAGAAATCAAGAAATTAATAAACACCACAGAGGTAGGAACTAACAGTCTATGTAACATTTTTAATCCAAGATATAGGTTTAGTATCTACATGTTTGACTATGCATTGCTTCCTTTCTTTTTTCTTTTTTCTTTTTTGCATTTTTTTTTGCATTGCTTCCTTTCTGTGGTAGTGACAATAAAACAAAATGAATAACAACTCCATAATAAATAGTTATATCTATGTAATCCCAAAGCCAACATACTTGGAAGAAGCAGACCTAACCAAGGTGGGAATAGCGATGCTGAGGAAGCAACGTGGTAGATAGAAAAGAAAAATGGAAGCTTCTGTGAGGAAAAAAAAAGCATAAAATTGTGTTATATCACAAGATTTGGTGAAAACTGGAGGAAAAGGCATTCTAGAAGGAATCATCATACTCATACACCTGTACATTCATCAGTCATCTATTTAAGTTATCCTTAAACTGTTGTAGTAGGAACGGCGGGGCTGTGTCCCGCCACCTGGCTAGCTTTACACCCGAAATAATTACAAAGAAACTGTATTCTTTTAAACACTGCTTGGCCCATTATATCTAGCCTCTTCTCGGCTAACTCTCGCACCTGGACTAGCCCATTTCTAATAATGTGTCTAGCACCCCAAGGTGCTTCTTACCAGGAAGATTCTAGCCTATGTCCATCCTGAGTCGGAGCTTCATCGCATCTGCCCCAGAGAGGAGAGCTATCGAGTCTGGGTCTGAGGCATCTTACCTCACTTCCTCCCAGCATTCTGTTCTGCCTACTCCACCCACCTAAGGGATGGCCTATCAAATGGGCCAAGGCAGTTTGTTTATTACCAATGACCTTCCTCCATCATTAAACCTTCCCCTTCTTAACCATTTGGACCTATTTGGCCAAGGTGTCAGTGTTGTAGGAAAATGTGTTCCTTCTGATACTGATAAAAGGTAAACATTATGGAACCCCAAAAATATGCCTTTTAAGCTATGAACAAGAAAGAAATTTTAGGCTGAAGTCCCTGCTGTATTTTCTTTCTTTATCATGGTGTCAATATATAAGTATTCTGTAGACTACAGATTCTTTGTTTATTCGTTTCTTCTGTACACAGCCAATTACGTCCTGTCAAATAAACCTCCATATCAGTGTCATCATGTGGCTTTGACCCTTTGCCATTCTGATAAAAGCCTTCAAGAGTAGACTGTAGAACCACTAAATCTGGTGTTGAATTTCACTTTTTCGTAGTAGGCTGAGGGCACATTGTGGAATTCTAAACCTCAGTTTTCTCATATTAAAAATAGGTTTCTAGCACTCACATCAACTGTGACAAGGCTTATTTTAGAATTCATATGTGATTTGCACTCTGCTTTTAGTTTTCTCTAGCTTTTCAAAATACCCCCTTTTTTCTTTCCTTTCTGTATGTTGATCAATCCTGTTCACACATTCTTTGAGTATATGTGGCCCACCAGATTTTAATATCTGATCAATCAGTCCTTATTTCTGTAGAGACATCAAAAAGCTACCCACAGCCTTCAAAGCACAGGGACATTTCCTTCAGTTTCTCAAACTGTTTATGCAGCTTCTCCTTTAAGGAAAAATTTTCAGTATTATTGTTTCTCTTAACTATGTTCTTTTGTGCCTCTCAAGTCAATCTTCTAACTTGGAGTATATAGTCTTTTACTCACTAGAATATTTAGTCAAGACCTCTGAAGTTTGTTTGACCTGTTCTTGGAAATGTAATTTATCTATTTCAAATGATTGTGATATATACCAACTTTGTTCATTCACCAAAATAATTCCTACTTAGATATTTGTTGTTAATTTTTCCAATGCTAGGGAGAGGGTGCATTTAAGAAAAGAATGGCCACATCAGCTAGCAAAAGTGAACCAGAATTATGTGAAGGAGTCAGAAGGATAGTGGAAAAGTCTATCCCTTTATTTTTATCATATGCTGATAGATGGTTGTTCCTTGGTATGATACAAACTGCCTTTATTGGCTTTGGGCCCATAGGACACTTAAGTAGCCTGTACAGGGTTATTTTTTAAAAGAACAAAAACAATTGGTGCACAAGACACTGACTGGCAAAGACTAAAAGGAGAAATGAAATCCGTATGACTGATGCTTGCTATACTTTTAGACCTAGTGTCTGTCTTGGGGAAATAAGAAACATTTGAAAGAAATGTTCATTAATGGTGATGACAGTATTATAAATATCTATGAAATAATACCTTTTACATATTAACTCATAAAAATAAGCTATCTAGCAGTAATTATATTTCTGTATTTTACAGTAGTACTAAAATCTCCCTAAGATTTAGAAGTAGCTTTTTCCCCTTAGAATATTTGCAATAGAAAAATAGATTTACAGGAATAATTTTTTCCTCCAATAATGACTAAAGGAAAAAAAGCTTGAAATGTACATATTCACTGCTTAAATTCAGCAATACCTAATGCTTTAATCCTTGAACAGCACTGGGTTTAGCCAAATCTATCTTCAGCCACAGATTTAAAGATTCATTTTAAGACAAGAAAATACTTCTTAGAACTAATCTAGGACCTATAAATCCTGTTTACTATACAAAAACAGGAATCAACCAATCTTTTCAGACTATAATAAATGATAAATATAGAATAAATTTAAATAAAGATAATTTTGTATTCACAATATGTTCTTTAGATGTTGGAAACAAAGCTTTAGTAATATAAAACAACACATAGGAGTTCATTGTCACAACAATCTGTAGCACTTCTGTGATTTTTTTTCTCTGTGTATTTTTGTGATAGTATTTTAAGTATGCTTTTTAATAAAACATTCTCAGGTTCATCTCAAAATAAAACCATAAGTAAACATAATTTGTTATATGTTATAAGGATAGGAAATTTTTTCTGAGATGAGAAGAAATCCAATTTTATATGGAGATTTATTTAGGAATCCAAGTGTAAATGTAAACAGGTGTTTTAGGGAATGGAAAATAAACTGATTGATGTAATATCTGTGCAAAACAACCCAAAATTAGAATGTAGAGAAGTCACTCTCTGACTTTTTGCCTTCCTTAACCATATATCATCATACTTTCCTACCAAATTCACTATTTAACCCAGAAATACAGGATTTTGAGCAGAAGAGAAGTAGCCTTTAACAATTTTCCACTCCAAACTCAATTGTTTATCATAATAAATATTTTCATTGTCATGTCAAGCTAATAGACACATGTCTGATGTATTTTACTGAAAGTACAAAATATATTTGAATTGCTAGAAACTAATTTTCCTTTGGACTCATTTTTCTGCAGAGGTTTATTTCTCTCTCTCTCTCTCTCTCTCTCTCTCTCTCTCTCTGTGTGTGTGTGTGTGTGTGTGCGCGCGCGCATGAGTGTATGTGTTTGTGTCTCTGTATTTATCAAAGGCATTGCACTCAACATCACCCATTGGGAGAAACCAGCTGGTTCTTTATTAATTCCACAACACAAAAGTGTTTGTCCTCTAAGAGCAAAAGATAAAATCGGGTTTAGTCGTCAGATCTTTGAACCATCTCTGCAAGAACTGTGAAACTTTGCTACCCAATATTTCATTTAAGAGCTAGAAAGCTCAAAAAGAATTGCCCCCTTTGGCAAACAGATATGCAAATAAACAGTAACATCTGCTTCCCCATTCTATTAAAAAACACTTTGATGTGAGGGTATAAGAATGTGCATAACAAAAGTACTTTAAATGGAAAACAACAGTTCATTATAAATACTATGATGGATTAAATGCAGTATAGATGCCTTTCAACAATTTCATCAGATAATTATTGTTTGTTTACCATGTTACAGCACTATTCTAATGTGATTCTGGTGGCAACAAAGAAAAAAATAAAAGAAAACCCTACCTTCAATGATCTTATATTCTTGTTGAAAATAGAGTCTTTTCTCATAGAGAGACAAATAATAATACAGGACTTGTGAACTAAATGGATGTGATCTGGAAGAAGAAATATTTTAACTTTGTTTTCCTTTACTGGTGTTCACACTTGACTCTTTCAAACAGTTAAGAAAAGCACTTATACTGGTTAATTTGTAAAAAGCCAAAATGCATACTCATAATTGTGGAGCTTTGGAGATCTAGGATTAAGGCACAAGTAAGTAGTGTCTGGTGATGGTGTGGCCTTCATAGATGGTATATGCTGTTATGTCCTTTCATGGTAGCAGTGGGCTATCAGGTTCTCCTGACTCTCTTTTGTAAGGACACAAATGCTATTCTTGACCCAACAATTGTCCAAATATCACACCCTTTATTCCCAACACATTAGACATTTTAATTCAAAACACAAATTATAAAGGGATTAACACATTCAGACCATATAAATTTTTTTTACCTCAACTTTCATATAAAAATTCTTTATCTGTGTTTTTATAGCATTCTGTGGTGTAGTGACACATAACTTTAGTCCCAGCACTTGAGGGGCAGAGACAGGTAGATCTCTGTGAGCTAAAGGCTAACCTGGTCTACATAGCAAGTTTCAGGCCACCAAAAATTGCATAGTTAGAACCTGACTCAATCCACACACCATATTTTTGGAGGGTACATGGAAAAATAGAATAAGTGAAAGTAAACAATAAAATATATCCAAAATAAGGAAGAGATGTTGGTTGAAACCAGTTTTATTCTCAAAATTTTAGGATACTTTTAAAGAATATTTTTGAATTTTTCATTCTTTAATTAATAATTGAAAATATTAATCTAGGTCTAGAAGGAGAGGTAAAAGGGTCTATACCATCTCTTTCTTATCTTCAGTCTCTCTGTGTACATGTGTATTCCTTATTCAAGTGTATATACTTATTTGTGCATACATGTGGATGTCAGAGATCAATCACAGGTTTGGGTCTTCACTTTCCACCTTTGTTGAAACCATATTATTTTATTGTTTGCTTGTGCATATGCCAAGCTAGCTGGCCTTTGACGTTCCAGGGATTTTCTGGTCTTCACCTTCCAACTTGCTGTAATGGTCATCATTGTTATGTCGGGTTCTTGGTCTTGAACTATGATACACAGACTAGTATAGCAATTGCTTTTCTCACTAAGCCATATCTCAAACACCTTTTCTATCATTTTCTGAATGCTTATTTTATCATATTTATTTTAATTTGTGGTTTTAATACCAATGGTTAGAAAATCTTAACAATATTCCACTAGGTCACTAGGTAGTATGTAATGAATCTAGTTCTAACCTAAATATTTCTGGGCTAGGCATTGTAGCATATACTGTAATTTCTGAACTCAGGAATTGATGGAGGATTTCCATGTGTTGAGGCCAACTTTATGTAATTAGTTAGTTCCAAGTTACTATGAGCTATATAGAGTAAAAACATCTCTGTCTCATTTCAAGAGCCCAAGCAACAACAACCAAAAAAACAACAACAACAAAGTCTCAGAAAGCAAACAAGCAAAATATGGTGATGGTTTGATTTTAGAGCTCACCCATGAGAGATGTGGGTAATTAAGAGTTTCACTGATAGGCTTAATTATGAATTTCTGTGAATGATACTTGAAGTCTTGGACAATTTAAAATAGATTAATATAAGAATGAAAATCTAAATGATGAGAATCTGGGTATAGGACTCTACAAAAAAGGACAAAATTATTGAAAAGTAATAATCTAAGAGCACAAAGGAGTAAGGAAATTTTTTTCAAGGCAGAGGTAATTATAATTTTCAGACGCTAGAGATGAGTCAAATAAAATATGGATGAGAAGAGACCTTTGATTCTCACTCTTAAGAGTATTAAGTAGCCAATTTAGTAAAATGGTGAGTATGAACCAGCACAATTTTGGTTTTGAAGTAGTAGGGACATAAGATTATGGAGGCAACAGACAAATTAAGTAGGATTGAAACGAAGCTAAATCAAGGTAAATCATTTATATACATTGAAAAGGGAACTAAAGGAGAATTACATTCCATAAGTTATTTACTAGTAAAGATAATGATATTATTGAGAGGCAGAAATGAACATATAGGCCAGAGAGTGAGAATATGGAAAAGTACAGGTAAGACCAAGTGATGCTAAAGGAAACAGCATGATCCCACACAACAGTTCAGCTTCTGAGCCTCCAGATCGTCCATTGTGGTAATGACACAGTTTGAGACTCCCTACATTGCCCATCTACAAAATGTTGCTTTTGTCAGTAGCATAGCAGAAGGTGGTATTATAATCTCCCCACCCTTAAAGTCGGCTGTCAAACTTAAATCATATATTCCCAAAGGCAAGTAGCTACCTTGCCAAGTCATGATTATAAGTAATATTTCTTTCCTCCATCTGACATACATACACAGAACTCTAGGCAGTCCCACATAACTGACAAAAGTACTCAATAGTGACATATGTACACCTCAGGGCTTACATTGATAAAGCAGCTGCTAACTTATAGCTGCTTCTGATTTATCTATGGAATTATCAACTACAACATGATATTAGCCTCCTTAGAAAATTTAATTTCTTTTGGCATAAAATATTCACAATCTTCTGTTTCTCCCGAATTCAATTAAAATAATTGTCTTTCATACATGACAGTCCAATCTTTAAAATTTTGTCATTTACTATAGTGAATTATGTCAAGAACCAGGTAACTTTGCAGCAACACATTCCTGGTTACCTTTCAACAGCTAAGTATTTTTTTTAACAAAGTCAAAACCTTGGATTTTAGTTAATGTATTGGATATATGTATAAATGTGCGTGTGTTTCATGTGTGCACCTATAGGCATGCATGCACATATGTGTCAATAGATTTTGGATCTTGAAAATACTTTCACATAATATGTTATCTCAGCCTGTACAAACCTGGAAGGTGAATATGATAAGAAGCAGTCTCAATTTACATGAAAGTAACAGGGCTTGGTGAAATCTTAACGGATTTTATGGCAGTCAGAATAAGAATTGGAACTAGACGCCAGATGCACAGAGGCAAAGCGGCGGCGGCGCCAGACGCACAGAGGCGCAGCTGCAGTGGCGCCAAACGCACAGAGGCGCAGCGGAGGCGGCGCCAGACGCAGCTCGGCGCAGCGGCGGCAAGGCAGCAGCGCCAGACACGGTGGAGCAGCGGCCAGACCCAAGCGGCTGGGACAGGCGTGCAATAAGGAGAGGAGATCGCCCTACTACAATTGAATCAAAGAGGTAGGCCTTTGGTTGGCCAGGTCACTGGCACAAGGGGAGCTTGGTCCTGTCCTGAAGATCCTTCGGAGGGGTGAGAGGGTTCTTGGCCTGCAGCAGGAACCACGAAAGAGAGTGAGGGCATTTTGTAAGCGGAGCCCTTGGCCAGCAGGGAAACCTGATCCGGTTTCTAAAGGATCCATTGGATAGGATCAATAGGAGGAGATGGGCAGGCGCCAAGGCAAGAACTCACCCAATAATCCGAAAAACAACATGAAAACATCAGAACCCAATGATCTTACAACAGAAGTATTTGAACAACCTAACACAGAAGAAGTGGAAAAAATCGACTTTATGAAGATAATAGAGTCCCTTAAACAACATGTAAAAAATGCCCTTATAGAAATGGATGAGAAGTATAACAAAAAGTTTGAAGAAATGAGTAAATACGTACATGATACCCTGGGAAACCAAGAAAAAACCATCAAACAGGTAATGGAAACAGTTCAAGAATTGAAAACTGAAATGAAGGCAAAGAAGAAAATACAAACTGAGGACCAGCTGGATATGGAAAATCTAGGCCAACGAGCAGAGTCTACAGAAACAAGCATAATCAATAGAATACAAGAGCTAGAAGAAAGACTCTCAGATGCTGAGGACACCATAGAGAAAATAAACGAACAGATCAAAGAAAACAGCAAAGCCAACAAATTCTCAACACAAAACATTCAGGAACTATGGGACACAATAAAAAAACCAAACCTAAGAATAATAGGAATAGAAGAAGGAGAAGAGTCACAGCTCAAAGGCTCAGAAAATATTTTCAACAAAATTATGGAAGAAAACTTTCCCAACTTAAAGAAAGATATTCATTTAAATATTCAAGAAGCATACAGAACACCAAACAGACTGGATCAAAGAAAAACATCTCCTCGCCATATAATAATCAAAACACAAAATATACAGGTTAAAGAAAGAATATTAAGAGCTGCAAAAGAAAAAGGGCAAGTAACTTATAAAGGTAAACCGATCAGACTTACACCTGACTTCTCGATGGAAACTATGAAAGCCAGAAGGTCCTGGATAGAGGTTCTGCAGAAGCTAAGAGACCATGGATGCAAACCCAAACTACTATACCCAGCCAAGCTATCGTTCACTATCAACGGAGAAAACAAGACATTCCAGGATAAGAACAAATTTAAACAATACGTAGCCACAAATCCAGCCCTACAGAAAGTAATAGAAGGAAAATCGCAACCCAAGGAATCCAACACTGCCTACAATAACCCAGGCATCTAATGACCCTTCATGAGCACATCTCAAAGAAAGGAGACACACAATCTCTACTACCAAAAGCAATAAGAATAACCGGAGTAAACAACCACTGGTCATTAATATCACTTAATATTAATGGGCTCAATTCACCTATAAAAAGGCACAGGCTAAAAGATTGGATACAAAAACAGGATCCAACATTCTGCTGTTTGCAAGAAACACATCTCAACCACAAAGACAGGCACCTACTCAGAGTAAAGGGTTGGGAAAAGGTGTTTCAAGCAAATGGTCCTAAGAAAAAAGCAGGTGTGGCCATACTAATTTCTAACAAAACTGACTTCAAACTAAAATCAATCAGAAGAGACCGAGACGGTCACTTTATACTCATAACAGGAACAATTCATCAGGAGGACGTCTCAATCCTGAATATATACGCCCCCAATATAAAAGCACCTACTTATGTAAAAGAAATATTACTAGAACTCAAGGCAGACATCAAACCACACACACTAGTAGTAGGAGACTTCAACACACCTCTCTCTCCAATGGACAGGTCAATCAGACAGAAACCTAATAGAGAATTAAGAGAATTATTGGAGGTAATGAAGCAAATGGACTTAACAGACATCTATAGAACATTCCACCCAAATAGGAAAGAATATACCTTCTTCTCTGCAGCTCATGGAACCTTCTCAAAAATTGACCACATACTCGGAAACAAAGGAAACCTCCACAGATACAAAAAAATATCAGTGTCCACCTGTGTATTATCAGATCATCACGGATTAAAGTTAGAAGGCAACAACCACGCTGCCCCCAAAAAACCGACAAACTCATGGAAACTGAACAGTCAACTACTGAACCACACCTGGGTCAAGGAAGAAATCAAGAAAGAAATTAAAGTCTTCCTTGAATTTAATGAAAATAAAGGGACAACATACTCAAACCTATGGGACACAATGAAAGCAGTGCTAAGAGGAAAGTTCATAGCACTAAGTGCCCACTTAAAGAAAACGGAGAATGCATACATTGGGGACTTAAAAACACACCTGAAAGCTCTAGAAAAAAAAGAAGCAGACGCGCCCAGGAGAAGTAGAAGACTGGAAATAATAAAACTGAGGGCTGAAATCAACAAAATAGAAACACAGAAAACAGTCCAAAGAATCAATGAAACAAAAAGCTGGTTCTTGGAGAAAATCAACAAGATCGACAAACCCTTATCCAAACTAATTAAACGACAGAGAGAGAACACGCAAATAAATAAGATCAGAAATGAAAAGGGGGACATAACCACAGACACAGAGGAAATTCAGAGAATCATTAGATCTTACTACAAAAGCCTGTATGCCACAAAACTGGAAAATACAAAAGAAATGGACATTTTTTTAAATAAGTATCATATACCAAAGCTAAACCAAGACCAGGTGAATGATCTAAATAGACCGGTTTCTCGCGAAGAATTAGAAATGGTTATCAAAAATCTCCCTTCGAAAAAAAGCCCAGGACCAGATGGTTTCAATGAAGAATTCTACCAGAACTTCCAAGAAGAATTAATACCTATACTCCTTAAGGTATTTCACAATATAGAATCAGAAGAGTCATTGCCAAATTCCTTTTATGAAGCTACAGTTACCCTGATACCAAAACCACAAAAAGACCCAACCAAGAAAGAGAATTACAGACCGATCTCACTCATGAACATCGACGCAAAAATCTTCAATAAAATACTGGCAAACCGAATCCAAGAACACATAAGAAAAATTATCCATTATGATCAAGTAGGCTTCATCCCAGAGATGCAGGGCTGGTTCAACATACGCAAATCTATCAATGTAATCCACCATATAAATAAACTGAAAGAAAAAAACCATATGATCATTTCACTAGATGCGGAAAAAGCATTTGACAAAATTCAACACCCCTTTATGATAAAGGTCTTGGAGAGAATAGGGATACAAGGGTCCTACCTAAATATAATAAAAGCTATTTACAGCAAGCCAACAGCTAACATTAAATTAAACGGAGAAAAACTCAAAGCCATCCCACTAAAATCAGGAACACGACAAGGATGTCCACTCTCGCCATTCCTCTTCAATATAGTGCTTGAAATTCTAGCAATAGCAATAAGACAACATAAGGAGATCAAGGGGATTCGTATTGGAAAGGAAGAAGTTAAGCTTTCGTTATTTGCAGATGATATGATAGTGTACATAAGCGACCCCAAAAATTCTACCAAAGAACTCCTACAGCTGATAAACAGCTTTAGTAACGTGGCAGGATACAAGATCAACTCCAAAAAATCAGTTGCCTTCCTATACACCAAGGATAAGGAAGCAGAGAGGGAAATCAGAGAAGCATCACCTTTCACGATAGCCACAAATAGCATAAAATACCTTGGGGTAACCCTGACCAAGGAAGTGAAAGATCTACTTGACAAGAACTATAAGTCTTTGAAGAAAGAAATTGAAGAAGACACCAGAAAATGGAAAGACCTCCCTTGCTCTTGGATTGGGAGGACCAACATAGTAAAAATGGCAATTCTACCAAAAGCAATCTATAGATTCAATGCAATCCCCATCAAAATCCCATCAAAATTCTTCACAGATCTGGAGAAGACAATAATCAACTTTATATGGAAAAACAAAAAACCCAGGAGAGCCAAAACAATCTTATACAATAAAGGTTTGTCTGGAGGCATTACCATCCCTGACTTCAAACTCTATTACAGAGCTACAGTATTGAAAACAGCTTGGTATTGGCATAAAAACAGAGAAGTCGACCAATGGAATCGAATAGAAGACCCTGACATTAACCCACAAACCTATGAACACCTGATCTTCGATAAAGGAGCTAAAAGTATACAATGGAAAAAAGAGAGCATCTTCAACAAATGGTGCTGGCAAAACTGGATTTCAATCTGTAGAAGAATGAAAATAGATCCATATCTATCACCATGCACAAAACTCAAATCCAAATGGATTAAAGACCTCAATATCAGTCCGAACACACTGAACCTGATAGAAGAGAAAGTGGGAAGTACTCTACAGCACATGGGCACAGGAGACCACTTCCTATGTATAACCCCAGCAGCACAGACACTAAGGGCATCATTGAATAAATGGGACTTCCTGAGGCTGAGAAGCTTCTGTAAAGCAAAGGACACTGTCACTAAGACAAAAAGACAACCCACTGACAGGGAGAAGATCTTCACCAACCCTGCAACTGACAAAGGTTTGATCTCCAAAATATATAAAGAACTCAAGAAACTAGACCGTAAAAGGCTAATCAACCCAATTATAAAATGGGGCACTGATCTGAACAGAGAATTCTCAACAGAAGAACTTCAAATAGCCAAAAGACACTTAAGGTCATGCTCAACTTCCTTAGCGATCAGGGAAATGCAAATCAAGACAACTTTAAGATACCACCTTACACCTGTCAGAATGGCTAAAATAAAAAACACCAATGATAGCCTTTGCTGAGAGGTTGTGGAGAAAGGGGTACACTCATCCATTGCTGGTGGGAATGCAAACTTGTGCAACCACTCTGGAAAGCAGTGTTTCGGTTTCTCAGGAAATTCGGGATCAACCTACCCCTGGATCCAGCAATACCACTCTTGGGAATATACCCAAGAGAGGCCCTATCATACAACAAAAGTATATGCTCAACTATGTTCATGGCAGCATTGTTTGTAATAGCCAGAACCTGGAAACAACCTAGATGCCCTTCAACGGAAGAATGGATGAAGAAAGTATGGAATATATACATATTAGAGTATTACTCAGCAGTAAAAAACAAGAACTTCTTGAATTTTGCATACAAATGGATGGAAATAAAAAACACTATCCTGAGTGAGGTAAGCCAGACCCAAAAAGAGGAACATGGGATGTACTCACTCATATTTGGTTTCTAGCCATAAATAAAGGACATTGAGCCTATAATTCATGTTCCTAGAGAAGCTAAATAAGGTGAATCCAAAGACAAACACATAGGCATCCTCAGGAATATTAACCTTCATCAGGCGATGAAAGGAGACAGAGACAGAGACCCACACGGGAGCACCGGACAGAAATCTCAAGGTCCAAATCAGGAGCAGAAGGAGACGGAGCACGAGCAAGGAACTCAGGACCACGAGGGGTGCACCCACACACTAAGACAATGGGGAAGTTCTATTGGGATCTCACCAAGGCCAGCTGGCCTAGGTCTGAAAAAGCATGGGATAAATCCGGACTAGCTGAACATAGCGGACAATGAGGAATACTGAGAATTCAAGAACAATTGCAGTGGGTTTTTGATCCTACTGCACATACTGGCTTTGTGGGAGCCTAGGCAGTTTGAATGCTCACCTTACGAGACCTGGATAGAGGTGGGCAGTCCTTGGGCTTACCACAGGTCAGGGAACCCTGATTGCTCTTTGAGCAGATGAGGGGGGGGGGGGACTTGATTGGGGGAGGGGGAGGGAAATGGGAAGCGGTTGTGGGGACAAGGCAGAAATCCTTAATAAATAAATAAATTAAAAAAAAAAGAAAAAAGAATAGTTAACTGTGTCATAGCTTATGACTGCCAGAAGATCAGGGTCCAGAAAAAACTATGAATAATACAGAAGTCATTAAGCCACCCAATAAGAGGAAAAGTCAATTTTTAAATGCATTACATAGCTAATAAGTACAAGTTTGAGAAGAACCAATCTGTATTATAAAAAGACTGTTTTCATTTTCTGTAAGATACAATGAACTGGTAACAAACATTAAAAGTCAATTTTGCTTTAAAAAAAAAGAATTAGAACTAGAATTCAAGTATACAGAACCAGCACAATAATCTCTGCATATGACAATGGTTCTGCTATGTGGAAAGCTTCAAACTATCTCCTTTTGTCTATTGGTGAATTGTCTTATGGTTCAGTTAATCTTCCCTTCCTAAAAATATAACCTAGATTTTAGTCTATTCATATAAAATCTTGATGAAGCTAAATGCTCAGAAAATAGAAGGGTTCTGGGTAATTGGATTTGCTGATTAGCTTAAGGTTAAATAGAACTTTTCAAAAAATTGTCATTCTTGTTGAAAACCATTCTTAAATATAAATCCACTTTCCTTTTAATCCAAATGATAATAATTTAATCTTTCACAGGGATCTCACGATTGTCAGTTTAGACATGAGTTTCTATTATATAGTGCTCTAAACAGAAAAGATATTGTAGAGTGGATAAAATATCATGGATATTAGTTGCGAATTTTAATGGTCTCCTGTGAGTACTGAAGAAGCACAAGATTCAGAGTTAGAAATCTTGAACCCAATTCCAGCTCTGCCACTAAATAAATATATGACATTGATGACATCTCTTTCTTCAGCACAACCTCATTTTCTCCAACTGTCAAATGAGGGAATGGGGCTAAATATTTAAGATCATTTAGGTTTGCAATTTCTGTCATTTTGTGGCTTATCTTCCAGGGACTTGCTTCTCCACTGAAAGAATTCTGATAATTTAAGCTTTCTGATAATTTAAGTTGAATTATAAGTAATTGCAAGCTTGGTAATTCTATGTGAGATTCCCACATATGAGAAATAAATTTAAGTATGATTACTGAGATACCTTCAGAATATCTAATACGTAAGAGGAAATTATAAAGATGCTACATGTCCCTATCTGTCAGGCGGGAGTGGTGATGGCAACAAGTATACTTAAATAAGCAGTCCTAGGTCATTGTAAAGCTAGCTTAAAAGATGATCTCACCGATACATGTATGATCAGCAAAACTTTGTTTGATAAATTTAAAATATTCTCTGTGTATCTCTCTGTCTCTGTCTCTGTGTCTGCATCTCTGTTTGTGTGTATATCTGTGTGTGTCTGTGTTTTAAAATGCAAAACTTTTCATGGACATAGGATTTAAAACAACTTTATATAGAAATTTTGTCTCACATAGGCTTGTATTTAGAAGCTTAATTAGTGTAGAACAAATTCCCATTGGTTTTAGTAATAAAAACTTAGAGCAGATACTAGAGGCTGAAAACTGAAAAGGATCTGAGAAACAAAGCAGCCAGCCACTACTTCTTTTTTTTTATTGAAAAAAAATTTCCGCCTCCTCCCAGCCTTCCATTTCCCTCCCCCTCCTCTCCCCCTCCTCCCACTCCTCTCCCCCTCCCTCTCCAGTCTGAAGAGCAGTCAGGGTTCCCTGCCCTGTGGAAAGTCCAAAGTCCTCCCCCCTCCATCCTGGTCTAGGAAGGTGAACATCCAAACTGGCTAGACTCCCACAAAGCCAGAACATGAAGTAGAATCAAAACCCAGTGCCCAGCAGCCTTCATTGTCCGCCATATTCAGAGAGTCCGGTTTTATCCCATGCCTTTTCAGTCACAGTCCATCTGGCCTTGGTGAGCTCCCAATAGATCAGCCCCACTGTCTCAGTGGGTGGATGCACCCCTTGTGGTCCCGACTTCTTTGCCCATGTTATCCCTCCTTCTGCTCCTCATTGGGACCTTGGGACCTCAGTCCAGTGCTCCAGTGTGGGTCTCTGTCTCTATCTCCATCCATCGCCAGATGAAGGTTCTATGGTGATATGCAAGATATTCGTCAGTATTGCTATAGGATAGGGTCATTTCACGTTCCCTATCCTCATCTGCCCAAGGAACTAACTGGGGACATCGCCCTGGGCACCTGGGAGCCCCTCTAGGTCCAAGTCTCTTGCCAACCCTAAGATGGCTCCCTTAATTAAGATATATGCTTCCCTGCTCCCCTATCCAACCTTCCTTTATTCCAATCCACTACTTCTTAACCTCTACCAAATCCACAGACTACATGAGCAATCCTGTCCCTACAAGTCCTCAGACTAAATGCCATCTCTACAAAACCTTTAGACTGAATCCTGAGCTCCTGTCTCTTGCCTTATATTCCTCTCTCTGCCCAGCCATATCATTTCCTGTCTCCACCTCCCTAGTGCTGGAATTAAAGGTGTGAGTCACCACCACGTGGCTCTGTTTCTATTTTAGGCTGATTGAATCTCATATAGCCCAGGGTCACCATGAATTGAAAAAAGTAGCATTTTTCAATGTCTTTCCTCATACTTTAATTTTCTAATTGTAAAGTAAATAGAATAGTATTTCATGCTGTCAAAGTCAGATTCAGGTCCCAACCAGCCATTTTTATGCTGTACCTTATCAATCTTTGGTGGGAGTTTTTTCCAAGTTTTGACAATGATGCATAGAGAAAATAGGCTTTTCATTCTGTTTACCATATCGGTCATATCCGTTCATGGAGTCACTGTACTCTTGAAGTTGACCTTCTCTCATTTTTGGAGTGGTTAATTTGAACAAATGTTTCTCTTTTCGTTCTAAAATCCACATAGCAAGGATGGACAATTGCAGAGGAAAGGCATGATTTTTCAAAAATTCTCCTGTGCTCTAGGGGAATTGGTCTTATTGAGCTTTAAATCACAGCAAAGATTCCCCATTTGACTGTTTCTGGGGTTTTCAAATTGTGAGGTAAGTTAATGTTGTTTCAATTGATGTGATTATTGTTTATTCTACATGTTTTAATCAGCAGTCAAAGATTTGGATTTGTGCTTTGTGACAAGCTCATGAAAGCTACAATTTGAAAAGCAATTTTTTTAAAAAAAATTGAAGTAGCAAATGTCTTTTACTTTCCATATCTTACAAAGATTTCCTTGTTTGGTCAGCAAGGATAAATATTTAAGGTAAATATGAATGAGTTGTATAAGCTTGTATATGCTCTCTGGCCCTAAAATTAGAGACATTTGCTTAAATAATGAAGCAATAGTATGTGAAAATAGCCTCAAGCTGTAATAACCTGTGAGATTGGCGGGGAAGATAAAATCATGAATGCTTGACATTTCCCTGAAAATTTTTCAAGAGTACCCAATCCCCTCTCATAAAGATAGTGATAATTCAAACTGTATGTCCCAATCAAATGAATAGTTTTAGAGCATGTTATCTCAACAATATCATTGACATTTCAAGGTGAGCAATTAATTGGTGTGTACATCATGAAGAGACAACTGCCCAGATTAGGATATTTCATAACCTCTCCCACTGCATGTCAGTAACAAGAAACATCCCCCCCCCCGAATTATGACAACATAAAATGTCTCCATATGGTCCTTCCTATCGCCAAATTATTCCACAGTTGAAAACACTTCCAACCTCACTCAAGAAATACTGTTCCATCATTTTTCCCATCCTTTTGTCAGTAGTTTGAGTCAGATAATAATCTGTACACTTTATACACAAGCTCTCTTCAGGTTCTTCCCTCTTTTCTCTTTTTGCACGGCTAATGTTGTAGGATTTAGTCTCTAATCTATAGTGTGACTCACATTGGAAACCATCTAACCACATGCATTTAGCCCTGAACCTCCCCCAAGGTTTCCTTTTAATACAATGACAACTCCTTATACAATTTTATCTCCAATTAGCTTGTCACGACTCTCATTTCTTTGTGAGAGTCTTAAGTAAAAGAAGTATATTTTGATGCATTGGATATGTGCACATTTGGTAGTCTAATTGGTCTGTACTCTGGGAATGCAGAAGAAGGAAGATTATTGAGTATTGTTGCTGACTTCTTTCATTAGATATATAACAAATGAGGCCTGAGTGCTAAAGCACCAAACAAATTACACAACCCTATTTGCAAATTTATCTCTCTCTCTCTCTCTCTCTCTCTCTCTCTCTCTCTCATCTATCTATCTATCTATCTATCTATCTATCTATCTATCTATCTGCCTACCTATCTGTTGTAGGGGGAGGAGGCTACGTCCCACTGCCTGGCTAGCTTAACCTCCGAAATAACCACATAGAAATTGTATTAATTAAATTACTGCCTGGCCCATTAGTTCTAGCCACTTATTGGCTAACTCTTACATCTTGATTCAACCCATTTCTACCAATCTGTGTAACATCACAAGATTGTGGCTTACCAGGAAAGATTCAGAGTGTCTGACCTGGCAGCTCCATGGCAGCTCTCTATCTGTCCTTCTTCCCAGGATTCAGTTCTGTCTACTCCACTTAAATAATTACTACCCTATCAAAAGGCCAAGACAGTTTCTTTATTAAACCAAATGAAAGCAACACATAGACAGAAGATCCTCCTACACCATCTATCTATCTATCTGTCTGTCTGTCTGTCTGTCTGTCTGTCTGTCTGTCTGTCCGTCCGTCCGTCCGTCTGTCTATCCATCAATTTATCTGTCTGTGTGTCTGCCCATCCATCTGTCTGTCTCTCTATCATGGTCCACCCATCCATCACCTACTTATAGACAAGATTTCCTTTCTTTTTCACCTGTACTTCATTCTCCCCATATTTACTCTTTGATCTTTCTCTTTTGCCTTACATAAGCCCTATACCACTTTTAGGAATTGTAAGCTCTTCTGATATTTTCTTTGCTAAAATGATTAAAAAGATTCACAAGCCTGAAAAAAATGACATATTTGATAAAATGCATTCAGTATAGAAGGTCCAGAAACATAGAGGGCATTGGGAACAATAGCAGTGGTAAAGCTGACAAGTTCACAAAAGACAGACCATGAAGGGTCATATAAAAGTAGCAAACCTTCAATTTAAAAATACAAAGAACACAGATGACCATGAAGAAAATTGATGACAAATTCAATCACCAGAAGAAAATTACTATAAAGATTTCCATGCTGACATCTGAATCAGATATCTTTGGAGGGAAAATATGAGGCTATGTGTGGTTTGGTTGACAAATGAGGTAGGATCATATATGTAGATTTGTATATATACTACAAGTCCCATGTCCCATATGTTACTATATTTACATACATATTCTGTATGTGTGTGTGAAATATATATATGTATATATATATATACACAATATTCTCTCTATATTTTTCCAACATATAAATTACTGTTATCTTAGTGTTTTATGGCAACTAAGAATAAAAATTATTTAAAGCTAAGTGAACATTAAAGAATATTTTTAAGATACTATTATTTCACAATGAAGCAAATAAAATGTGTAAAAACAATCCTAATGAAAGATAAAACTCCGCATCATTCTCTTTGTTTGGCTGCATAACTACTGCATCTCTGCACATATTCTTTCATTTCAAATTTTATTCTACATGAGATTTCCTTCTTTTTTTTTCTCCATTATATGTGACACTTTAATTGGTTCAGCATAACCTTATATATTGGATTTGCTAGCTTTTAATTATTTTTCTGTGTGTTTTAGAGAAACAATGTAAGATTGCCTCTGAGGTTGTATTATCTGATTCTGGTTCAACTTACTATAGATACCAGCCATTATGAATACAGGGTTTTGATGGGAAAATGTAGATATGGCTACCGTTAGCAGATGAGAGATGATCAGCATTCTTGCTGATCTTTATACTTTCTGTGATTCTATAATATTCCATAAGATAAATTATTAGATCCATTCCAGTTATTGATTATGTTCTTTTACAGCCAGTGAATAAGCATGGGCATTGATGATCAAAGATAGTAAATTTCTAGGAACCAAATCTTAAATATTAAATATATTAAATGTAACTTTTCTTGCACTGAATATTTCATTAACCAGAACTCAGGTACATGACAACATTTAAGTGACCCAACACATGGTATATAGAGTGTATCTGAGTGCAGAGGAAAAGTGGAAGGATGTTGCTTAAAGGGCATACAGTCTCTGCCACAGGGTACCACTTTGATTTTGAAGTTGATATTTCATAGGATGCTAAGATCCATTGGGAGCTTTTATCTAGAAATATGTTATGATGGATAGGGTAGTGGACTAATGTAAGTATCCTTTTGTAGTGTTATAAAAATAATCTTCACCTTTAAAATACACATATGAATAAGACTTTCAAAAATAAAAGATGATATGCAGGGCTATTTTGTTTGTAGTGGCAGAGGATAATCAATATCCCTTAAAATTTGCATTAGAATAATGATCTAGATTCTCAACCTGAAATGTTTAATGAGAAAATTTTAGGCTCTGCATTTCTTGTATTTTTTTGTAATTAATTGGAAACATTGTTTCTTTACAATAAGATGCCTTTGCTAATGTAGATTGAAATTCAATAAAAATAAATGAAACAGAAAAGTATATTGTGTCAAGCAGCTCATAAAATAAATGAGAAAATACATGTTTGCAGAAAATGAAAATGAATAAAAAGGTGATAAATGTATATAATACTGCTTACCAACCCTTCCTTTAACAACACAATAAATATATAAACAAACAAGTAAATAAATAAAAGCCCAAGCAACAAGGGAAGACAAGTCTGTAAACTTGGCAGGTTGTTCTAATTATGGAAGTTAGAAGCTAATTTCCTTACCTTTTGTGAATAGGAATGCAAAAGCTTACTTATAAAATAGAATTTTTTTTTTCAATTTTCAGAGACCGTGGCATCTGATTTAATGGGAAAGCTATACTCACAGACTTTTCATGGCTACATATTCTGTTCTTATTTCAAGAATTCCCTGAAAGGGAATGAGCTACTGAAAACCATTGAATAGTCTTTAATTATTTCCCCATGAGAAAAATGTATAAATTATAAACTTGCTTACAAATAACTTTGTAATTTTTATCAAATTTGAAGATTATATTCTCTAAATCATGTCTCAAGACCCAAATTACTATTAAATATAAAGTTAATTAAAATATACTAAGCTTACTTATCTAAAACTGTTTTATGTATTGACCTGAGCCTTCTAATCCAACATTTGTATTAATAGAAAATATTAATTTCATATTTACCTTTCATCTCTTATAGCTTTTAATATATTTTGTTTTATATGTATTGAATGACTGTTCTGCCTACATGCATGTATGTTCACCACATGCTTGCCTGTGCCCACAGAGTTCTGAAGATGGCGTTGGGTCCCCTGAAACTTGAGTTAATGAGTTATGATTTACCATGTAGGTACTGGGAAAGAAAGCCCAGTTTTCTGCATGAACAAGTACCCTTAACTACTATACAATTTTTCCATCCCTTTAACATCAAGTTTTAAATTAAAATTAGATATACAATTAGATATAGAAATATATGTATAACTTAAAGAAAGAATGAGATGCTTACTTGGGAAATATCATTATTATCAAGTTAGTACACACTTATTTAATGTATTTAAGGATCTATTAATGCAACTTGATCAAATGTAATAGAATTCACACTGTTTTTGTTCTCTGTTCCAATCTATACCAGCACCACAATCCTGTTTTACCTCTAAGTATCCTGTATCAGAAATGTTTGATTTATGTGGAGGAGTATGATACATTGTTACTTCACAATTCCCTAATATCTCCCACAAGCTAAACAATAGCTTTACTTTTCTAATAGTTTTCAATATGCAACACCTTCTTACTATAATTTGCTCCTTCCTTTAATTTTGATTTGACAGAAATATTTCTATTAAAACATTCAGCTGACCACTTTACATTATAAACATTTGTCTTTGAACCAAGAAATAACAGATGACCGCATGAATTAAGATTGCATTGCCTGACAATGCTTGAGAGATGCACTAATCTATGGGTATAATAATAAGGCATTAGGAGACAGTTTTAAATTATGACCATTTAGCAGAGTAATAGTGGTAGTACATTGTCTCCTAGGGCCTATTACAAATCTAACCACTGTTTTCTGGCACTGATAAACCACATTCTTTTTAAAGTAGATTGCAGTTAACCCAGACACCCACAACTGGTCAAGGTGCAAGGAACAATAATCTAGAATGCTCAGCCCTAAGTGAGACATTTCTAGCACACTCTGTCCTCCCAAAGCTCAAATGTTATTGCAGGAGAGGAAGTGGAATGATTGTTAGAACAAGAGGTGTTGGGTAACTTCAAGGACACAATGTTTTCTGCGCATAGCAGGGAAGCTGCACATATGAAATGACGGTAATTTAATGGCATTCACAAGACCTGTACAAACTCACTGATGGACAAAATGTAGAGGGGAGGTTGGCACAAAATGCCACTCTTAGTTAAGGAGATATTGACAACTGATAGCTTCTTGGGAGAGGAGAGGCAGTTAATATGATCACTGTCTTGCTCAGCCATCGTGATAGAAGATTCCTCCTTGAGTAGATGAGAATAATTCATAGACCCATAACTGGACAATGTACAGAGAGTGAGAGCCCTTGGTACACTCAGTCCTAAATGGGATGTAGCCATCAAATCCTCCCCCACCCCCAGATCTCAGGAAATTTATCAAAAAGAGGCAGAAGAAGTGCAAGAGCCAGTGGGGATGAAAGACACCAAGAAAATAAGGCCTTCTAGACATAACAGGACTAACCCATATATGAACTCACAGTTACTGTGGCAGTGTGTTAACCTCCCCAGACCAAAACCAGATGGGTTCCCAGTGATGTCAGGGGAAGTGAACATCCCCAAACCAGAAACTATCTCCAATTGACAGCTGCTCAGAAAGGAAAATCAGTTTTCTCCAATGCAGTCTCAGTGGATATACAAACCACACTTAAGGCATGCCCTATGCCAAAGATTAAATGGGCAACATAAAACAAACTCAGTGGTATATTTGGAAGATTTTTGTCGCATAGTGCTTTGGACATTTTTTAAGCTTACATGTCTTTTACTTACATGTTGTATTTTCCAATTTTGTGTTTTTATGATGTGTGTGTGTTTCTTGTGCTTTTGTCTCTCGTTTTTCTGTTTCTTTTATCCTATTCTTGGTTTTTTTTTGCTTGTTTATTTGTTCAGTTACCTCTGTTTTCTAATAAGAGAAATAAAGAAAGGGTAAGAATTTGGGTGGGTGAGGAAGTGGGGTTGAATCTGAGAGGAACTGAGGGAGGAGAAACTATGATCAGAATGTATCATATGAAAAAAAATCTATTTTCAATAAAAATACTAATAAGAGAATATAACTACTGGTATTTTGACCTTGCTTCAGAAGAAAGCCACACAACCCAAAGCATGAGACCAGTAGATTGGATGAGTAGAGAACAGGGTGGGGTAAGGGAGTAGTGAAGGAAAGGTGAATAAGAGCAGAATAAACAATTCTCAAAGAGCAGCAGTATGAGTTAAACAGTGACTGAGTTTCATTATTCATGCATGAAATTTAAAACATTGAACACCCATTTTTGATATGTTTTCAGAAGCTAGAAATAGAACCCAATGTAAAACAAAGACATACCTACTGGCACGTAGGTTATGTTCTAGTATTCAACCAAATTGAAGTTAATTTGAAAGTCAATCACTTACCAGGTGTGTGATCTTGGGAAATTTACACAGTTAATATCTGATCTTTAATTACCTCATCTACAAAATGTAGTTTTCTTATATATTACTGGGATATCATGAGAATGTAGTGAGAAAAACATTCAAGTAAAATACCAGAATATTTTATCATTTATTAAAATTTTTGCCAAATGCCTTTGTCTTACTATCATTATTAACAGTGACTATTTAAAAATTATTAGCATATTTTTATTTAGAGTAATCCTTCAATTACAAAAGTCTTCCACAAGAGTTCAAATATGAATGAACTTTTTATTACATTTACTAATTTATTTAATTTCTGTGCATTGTGTGTGCATGTGTTTGTGTGTTCACATGCATGTACCTGCCACAGCACACATGTGAAGGACAGAGGACATCGTGCAATAGGTGGTTCTCTACTTTACCTATTGAGGCATTTCAGCAGATTGTGAATTCATTTTGCTTTATCTGCTAGGTTTATATTACTTGAAAAGAATTCAGACATTTAATTATCATTTTAGTCTGATAAACCCAAACACAGTGCTTACATTAATCTTAGAATCCTTCAGCGTCATTCTACACAGTAAATCAAGAGAATTATTTTAATTTTTTATATTTTAAGTTAAAATATAATTACATCATTGCCCCCACCCTTTTCTTCCTCCAGTCTTCTCCTTGTGCCCACATTCTCTCTTGAATTAACAGTCTCTTTTTAATTATTACTGTTATTGCTTCATTTGTGTGTCTGTGTATATGTGTGTGTGTGCCTCACTATATAAATACAACCTGCTCCGTCCATTTGTGCTGCTTGTATATGTATGAATTTAGGGCTGACCAGTTGGTATTAAATAACCAATTAATGGACGAATCCATGGGGAAGGTTATTTCTTTTTTTTTTGTTCTCATCCTTCCTTGCTTGTCTGTAGTTCTTTGTTCAGAGATTGGATCCTGTGAGATATCCCACTCTACTCTAGCTTGTCTATTGTTGCTGTCCTTGTTCAAGTCTTGTTTAAACAGCAATAATTTTGAAGTATTATGGTTGAAGATTCCTTGTAATTTCTGGGAAGAAAAATAAAACATTGTAAAAGAAGAAAAAATATATAAACCAATGTGTGTATATTTTCTTGTTTACCTCTGAAATAAGAGACCTAAAAATTGAGATATGTTTCCTGTGTTCAGCTATTTATGTAATCTAGAGAAATATTAAAAGGCATGACAGATATTTCTTGTTACAGATCAACTCATTTGAAAAAAAATACAGTACTAATGGAGATCATTGAATAGTCCCACTTGAAGATAAATTACTGAGATAAGGTTTAAGCTTTAAAAAATTATGACTTCTATAGGCATGCAGAAACATTGATAAGAACTGTTAAAATTATGAATGATACAGTATAGCTGTTTTATCAATATTTGTAGGTGAGGCTTACAGGACATGTTGGTAGAGGTTGTCTGAATATTTGGAAGTAAGAATAAGAAACAAAAATTAAAACCTCCTTTATTAGCTATTAGTAGAGGGATAAAATTATTTACCCTGCTTAATTTTCAAATTCATAATACTGATAAGCTCAAGAAAATTTATATAAGTTTTATTATTACATTTTAATGGTATTATTCTATATTGGAGTCTTTGCAAAGGGTAACTAATGGAAAACAGAGTATTCATACTGACATACTTTCCCACAGACTTTTTGAGATAGTCTCATCAAAGAAGAAAATGGGCTGATTCAAAATGATGTTTTCTCTTATTTTTATATGTAGATTTGAATATCTATGAATACCCGTATCTTCAAATAAAAGCAACAGAAACCCAAAATACATATGGAAAATATGCAATATAACCTCAAAGAAATGCAAGTAAAAACATACTAGTAAGACTATTATCACAACTGAAGTCCAAGGGCTGGAAAAATAGCTCAGTAATTAAGAGCACTTGCGTTCTTCCAGACTACTGGGTTCAGTTCATAGCACCCATATCGGGAAGCTGACAACCACCTGTAACTCCAGTTCTAGGAGGTGGAAAGCACTCTTTTGACCTTTTCAAGCACCAGACATATTCATGGTACATGTACACACACATAGCAGAACATACACATGCATAAAATAAAATAAATAAATATAAAACATAAAAATAAACCGAAGAAATACTAAACATTGAAGAGGAGAAAATGTGAAGAAACCTTTGTGCCCTGCTGGAGAGACTTAATCATACAAGCTTCTATGAGAAAATGACACAGACGTTTCTTAGAAAAATAAAAATGTAACTACCATATGATCCCATAATGCTTCTTTGGAGTATGCATCCAAGTCAATTAAAATAAGACCTTATAGAGATATTTCTTTTCATATATTCACAGAAGCATTCATCCCAATAACCAAGTAATTAGACATACCCTACGTATTGATAAGGGAGTGAACCAATAAATCAAATGTGAGTTTTACACACAATGGATTATTATTTGGTCTTAAAAAGAGAGAAAATGCTGTAACATACTGCAACATGGATGAATCTTGATGACATCATGTTAAGTGAAATGAGCCACACATGAAAATTAAAATAATATGTTCCCTCATATGGAAAGGAGTCAAAATTATAGAAACAAACAGTGGAATGGTGAGTGGTTGGGGGAAAGGCAGTGTTGTTTAATGAGCACATAGTGATTCAAATTTTCTAGAAAAGTAACTCTAGAAACTTCTCACAAAGTACTTAACACTACTGCACTACATAGTTTAAAATACATTATTTAGATTTTTATCACCAAACTACATTTGATAACTTTAAAAATAAGTAATTAAATTTCATTACCCCCATACAAATGTAATTTTGCCCTACCCATAATCTTTTCTTTAAAGAAATTCAACCTCGGTTCCAGTAGAAGCAAGTTGAACCACTCTCTCTCGGGAAAAAAAATGACCCAAATGCTTATAGCTACAGTAATACAGGCTGAGATGTGTCTCATAAGAATGTTTACAAGATGTAAAAGAGAAAAACTATTGGTTATTTATGTATCTGTTGTGAAAAAGCTGTAGATTTCTGTCTGTTTCCTGTAGAATTTTAAGTGCCATATTAAATCATATTATTTAATACTAACAGATACATTCAGAATTATGTAGTATAGGGGCTTAAAAGAGAGAACACATTTCCCCCTTTTATAGATGATTTTAAAATCCTTACAGGAGCATTTATTATACTCCCATTTACCACCACTGGGTCTCATCAGTCTTGAAGATTTTTTTTATAATATCCTTATGTGCCCATTTCCTTTGGTAATATCTTACTTTCCCTTTTTTAAAAATTGAACTTGAATATTAAAACAGATGCAAAAAGAGCCACTACCTACACATAAACTCTTGAACTGCATTTTCATCATTTGCTCTGTAGAAAAAAAAAACCAATAGTATGAAATTGATAACAACATTTTAGTATATCCTCGGGTCTTGAGGGAAAAAGCAATGTGCTTAGACAGATGATCTGATTTTATGAGCACATAGCTGAAGTCTAGCATTATGCATTTGTCTTTATGCTCCTACTTTTTTCAAAGACTATGAAAACACATTAGGCTCTGGTTTCACTTTCCACAATGACCTGCAAAGCTTATGACAATACATAGCATTTATATCGCTGTTTCTCAGGATGCACATCAAAGTATAGATCGCGTTCAACATAGACTCTTAGTGTGGGCTTGTTAATAAGAAAACAAGAACCTTAGTATATGAACTTATTTTATTATCTATTATCACTGAAGACTATGATTTGGATTCCACTCAAACATGAATTAGTTTAAATGCTGCTCTGCTGTGACTGTTGAATTTATTCATTAATCTGTAATATTTTACTTATGAAACTGCATTTGGAAATCCTTTGGTGTACATCAGATAAAATTACAGTGCTCAGGGATATTGATTATTGCTTGTAATTGCCATCATAATAGCCAACAATTCTCTGTCTTTCTTCTACCTCTTAATGATATACCAAACCAAATCAATACCCAGCATACAGGGCCACTCACATTGTCTTGAAAATCCAATTGTTCTTCTTCATAAATATGCAAAAGATTGAAGAATTTTTATCTTCAAACATTAGGTAAAAGAGTCCAGTCTCCTAGGTTTCCCCTTTATCCCATAGAAACATATCACGGTGAGACTGTATAGGATTAATACTATGTCTGTGACATTTTGTCACCTCATCAATAATCATAGGGCAAGGGTGGGAGGCTAAGAAGGCTACACCACTCTGTTGCCTGTGAACTGCTCCATTTCTTGCTCATTAGTAAATTCAATGGCCAATGAGGAAAACTCTGGCTAGGAGAACTCGCCAGGCAATAAAGAAGAGATCTTCCCTTTTAAAACACAGGTTATTTAAAAACCTAAAAGAGAAAGCACAGTTACATGAAATGAACACAATGCTATGGGTCACTTATACAATGAAATATATTTTCTCCCACTGTTATTATATACCATGCCTCCATTCTTCCATTTTGGGATAATTTAGGTATCTTTTAGAAAAATAACAATCACTTCATCTACTAAAGAGTTGTTTGTCCTGTGATGCTTATCCATTCATTCAAAACAGTTTAACAGACTTTAAAAGCTGCTATAAGAGCATATGGCTTACTAAAGAAGGCATTGTTGACACCCCATGGGAGGCCTTATTATTTCTGAGGAGTGTATAGGGGTAGATTGGAGGGAGGGGAGAGGAGGGAAGAGAGGGGAGAGTACAAACTGTGGTTGGTCTTTAAAATGAATCATTTTTTTAATATTCATATTAATTTAAAAAATTCAAAAAAAGAAGGCTCAAAAGATGGTGCTGTGGATACAAGTAATTGTCATGCAAGTATAAATACCAGAGTTCAGATCCTCCGTGTCTTACTTAAGGTTTCCGTTGCTATACTAAATTACTATAACCAAGAAGCAACTTGAAGAGAAAAAGGTTTGTTTCATCTTATACTTGCACCTCATAGTTCATCGTTGAGGGAATTTAGGGCTAGAACTGAAACAGAAGTAGACAGGAATGCTGCTTACTGGCTGCTCACCATAGCTTTCTCACTCTGCTTTCTTTTACCTTCCAGGATCACCGACCAAGGGGTGTCACATTCCAAAATGGCTTGGGCACTCCCATATCAGTCACTGATTTAGAAATTGCTGTACAATCTTGCCTACAGGACAGTATTATGTAGGCATTTTTTTCAATTGTGCTTCCCTCTTCTCAGAAAACTCTACCTTGTATCATGTTGACATAAAAAGGCACCAGCACAATTGACCCCTTGTCAAAGTGACACACAAATGTATCACTTATTAATTCATAGCCTTTCTTTTCTTATCCATTTCTAAGATCTCATATTAATATCAATATGACAATATAAATATTCCAAAGCCCCACAGTCTTTAAAAATTCAAATACTAAAAATACAGTCTCTTTAAAATATCCAAAGTTACCAGGTGGTGGTGGCACATAGCATTAATGCCAGCACTTAGGAGGCAGAAGTAGGCATATCTCTTGAGTCCAAGACCAGTCTAAGCTACAGAGCAAGTACCAGGACAGGCTCCAAAGCTACATAGAAAAACCCTGACTTTAAAAACCAAAAGAAAATTATATATATATATATATATATATATATATATATATATATCCAAATTCTCTTAAAATTCCAGTCTCTCTAAAATTCCCAAGTTTCTCTACAAGTTCAGTCTCTCAACTGATCTCTTGTGAAATCAACAAGTTACATAGTTTCTTGCTCAAAGAAGTTAATCAGGCCACAGTTACAATTAAATCAAAACAAAACCAAAGTCCAAAAGTTCAAAGCTCAGTGTCAGCTATCTGCAACTCCTGATTTTCTGGGCACCAAAGGAATTCATTTCTATACTCTGTGGTTGGTAGCGCACACAGCTTATCTAAAGTTCAAGCTAGATCCATTCCACGGCTGCTGCTGTTCTTGGTAGTCCAACATGGTATTGGCATCTCTAATATGCTGGAATCTTCACGAAAACTGAGACTTTACCTTCACCAATGGCTGCAACTGGAGGTTTCTGTCTCATCTGCCAGTTCCTGAATAACCACTCCAAGGCTTAATATTAATTAACAAACCATTTGACACATCAGCTCAGGCCTACTATTAACTATCTCTTACAACTTAAATTAACCCTTTTTGGTTTTTAGAGACAGGGTTTCTCTATAGCTTTGGAGTGTGTCCTGAAACTCGCTCTGTAGACCAGTTGTGCCTCAAAATCACAAAGGTCCACCTGTCTCTGCCTCCCAAGTGCTGGGATTAAAAGTATGCATCACCACCACCCAGGAAATTATCCCATTTCTATTATTCTGTATTTTTACCATGAGGCTCATGGATTACTACCTCACATTTTGTTTCCCTGGCAGCTTCTGGCATCTCCCAGACTCTGCCTTCTTCTTCCCTGTATCTTTTTTTTATATGCTTTCAATTCTTTTTTTTCCATTTTTTTATTGAGAAAAGGCAAAAAAAACAAGTTTCCACCTCCTCCCAGCCTCCCATTTCCCTCCCCCTCCCACCCTTCTCCCCCTCCTCCCACCCTTCTCCCCCTCCCCCCACTCCTCTCCCCCTCCCTCTCCAGTCCAAAGAGCAGTCAGGGTTCCCTGCCCTGTGGAAAGTCCTAGGTCCTCCCCTCTCCGTCCATTCCTAGGAAGGTGAACATCCAAACTGGCTAGTCTCCCACAAAGCCAGCACATTACATAGGTTCAAAACCCCGTGCCATTGTCCTTGGCTTCTCATCAGCCCTCATTGTTCGCCATGCTCAGAGAGTCCAGTTTTATCCCATGCTTTTTCAGTCACAGTCCAGCTGGCCTTGGTGAGCTCCCAATAGATCAGCTCCACTGTCTCAGTGGGTGGGTGCACCCCTCGTGGTCCTGACTTCCTTGCTCATCTTCTCCCTCCTTCTGCTCCTCATTGGGACCTTGGGAGCTCAGTTCAGTGCTCCAGTGTGGGTCTCTGCCCTGTATCTTTGCTTGGATATTCTGCCTGGATCTATTCTGACTAGCTATTGGCCAAATCAGCTTCTTTATTAACCAATAGTAATAAAACCTATTCACAGAATGTAGAGCAATATCCAACATTAAATGGTTTCTCATAGTACCAAACCTCAGCTGCTCTCCAGAAACCTCTCATTCCTCTAAAACTAGTAAGACCTGGGAAATTTACAAAATACCAAGTTTAGTTCCCGGCACAGAGTATAGCCACCTCTACATCACAGCTTCTGTTTGTTCACCATGGGGAAACACTTCCCAGAGAAATGAGCTGGTCTCTGCTTAATCACAGTAGATTCTTGTGCCTCAGCTGAGAAGCATCTATTATCCCGACAAAACAAAGATTTCACTGTAGTGGTACTAGTCTCTTGCTAATCACAGCTCCAGAAGACCAGAATCAAAGAGTATTAATTGAAAACGCACATGAAAGGTCCAAACAGAGTTTTTTTCCCTCTGAAACCTCACAAGGCAGACCTCTATTATCTGTGTTGCTCAATGTTCTTACCTTCCAGGACCCCACAGAAGAGCCCACTGAGCTGTAAGCATCCAATGTCTTTTCCACCCTAAAGTTCAAATGCTACCACAATCCTCCTCAAAACACACGTCCAGAATCTATCACAACAATATCCCACAACCTGGTCTAATTTCTTTCTTATTCAGGGTTTCTGTTTTTGTGGTAAGATATCATGATCAAATGCAACTTTCACCATACACTTTTATCACTGCGGAAGCTCAAGTTAGGGGCCTAAGTGAAAAACTTAAGGAGAAACCATGGAGGAAAAGACTTTACTACTTGATACACTTGGCATGCTCATTGTGCTTTTTTATACCATCTAGGACACCCTGCCCACAGATGGTACATCTGATAGTGGACTAGGCACTTCCACATCAATCATTAATCAAGAAACTATCCCCATAGACTTGTTTACAAGCAGTGTGGTAGAGGCAATTCCTCAACCAGATGACGTCAGCTTGTGCCAAGTTAACAAAAGAACAAGTCAGCACAAAGACATGCAATAGAATACACATACATTTTGCAATGTGGTTTGAACAGATAGTATTTGTTAATTTTGAGTCAGTTAGCATAAGTTATTAGAACATGATGCTTATCTAGTGAAGATTAGGGTAACAGATAATATCATATCATGGAAATATATTAAATAAATAATGTCTGATACTAGCTTTGTCTATAATACTAACTACCTATTACTTAAGTAAACCACTATCATTCTTTAGGTTGAAGCTACTCTCATTGAAAATGAGGGCATTGGGCTGCTAGAATTATAAGAAAGTTTCTTCAAACTTTGTGATTCTGTAGGTGTCATTCTCATTATTTTCATTAAGTCAAAAAGGGAACAGTATAAAAAGCTTAGAAAAATGTCTCCATGCCAAGTTCAGCACAAAATGTGCTTCTTCTGAACTTTTTTAGTAGCTACATAAGCCTAGTATGTGTATGGTCTGATAGAAATGGCTCTGGAGCCAATATACTGGAGTTTGGAAATTTTGCATCACCAATTATTAGTAATGGGACCAAGGACCAGTTTTTGCATCTCTTTGTTTCCTGTTCTCATCTATAAAAAGAGACATATAGATATTATAATAAGCCTGTTATAAGTACAAAGTAATGTAATACTTTATGAAGTAGAACCATGAATGGTACAACTCAACACTCAAATGTTGTCTCTTGTTAGTAATAGAAAAATTATCAGTTATCAAATTTTACCAAAATTCTCTGTATCTTCATTTTGTCATCTAGAAAGTAGGATAATAGTACCAACCTCAAACGCACATGAAGATCACAATAATACATTTATTGAAACTAACTTGGTATCTGACCCTCTAGATAGAAAGATTAGTAAATTCACCAGATACAAATCTTCTAATCCTAGTAATAAAACTGATATTAGATCAAGAACATTTTTCATTAATAAAATATCCCTACATTCTAAACTTCACACAAATTACCATTTTATTCATGAATGTTATGCTTTTTTCTCCTTTTAAAAAGTATATCCTATTGCTCCTCTTGAGGCCTGATTTCTTTTCCTTAGTACTATGTGTGAATGCTTTTCCTAATGTTTACAGCTCAACTTGCAATGATTATGTATCATGAGTTTTTAAAATCACTTAATGAAATATCAAGTATTAGGGATATGTATAAGTTATTTTAGCTATTATAGATATCATTGTAATAAGTGACTTCTTAAAGTGTCATAGGCATCATTTCTTGAAGACAACTCCTAAAAGCATAATTGTTATGTAAATAATATGTATATTTACAACATTTTAGTATATAATGTTCAATTGCCCTCTAGAAAGGTGCAGGGATCTCAATTTCATTCAGTAACGTAGCCCTTTAGAAAACAGTTAACCTCCATGATACTCAAGCAAAATTCTCTATTGTCAGTGTTTTTCATCACCTGGCACATTAGAGTTGTTGGGACTTTTTTTCTTTAAATGTATATGCCTCTTTTCTTTTAAATGTGGAAGCTAGAAATAAATCTTTTATATTTGGGCACATATTGCAAGGTGATGTTGACTTTTCACTTACTGAGAGGTTTTATACTGTGCATTAAAATGTAACACTAGAATGTGCTTTGTTTAGCAGTGCATTTTACTGCCATAGAGGGCACAGTATAGTGGTTAAGATTCAGGACATTAAAGCCTGGATGACCTGTATGCTGATTCTAGCTCTGTCACATGCTTACAGGGTGAATTTGCACAACATTTTACACCTATTTTTGCCTTCCCATTCTTAAAAGCCCAGTGAGGAAAATAGCATAGCCTGTTCCATACAAGGAAAGAATGAATGCATTAATGAGTATGTAGTAGAACACATGGCACTTAGCACCTCACAAGGGTAGGAAAGTACAGGGTCAAAATATATATGTTTGTCTCAAGTCCTTACTTATGAGTGTATCACTATTTATGAAAGGTCCAGTTATAATAGTAATGAGGAATATGTGATCACTCTGTAGGTATATAATATAATAACACCATTGCTCCACATGTATAAAGTTCCACAGCAGGCATAATAAATGTATGGTGAGAAAGTGCACAGTTGAGTTTGTCTCTGCGAATCAAGGTAGAAATTTGCTAAGAAAAAAATGAGGGCATTCCTGGAGTTATGGGACTGTTCTACATTTGGATAGAGGTTTGTTTTGCTCAAGTAATGGCATTTGTCAAATTCCAGCAATGGTATATGTTAACAGTGAATGTTTTCACATACAATTTTTATATTGAAAACAAACTATAAAATATCAACTCTATATAATAATAATGTTGGAATATGAAATATTTGGAGAATTTTTTTATTGTACAACAACTTTCAAAAACTAGCACGAGCTAGTAGCTAGAGAATTGAAGAGGTGAGCTGAACAGATAAAAATGGATATGTTCAAATGTGAACTGTACAAGGTTGTTGGTGAATGAATGGGATAGCTTGCTTCAAGTGAGCCATATGTTTGATATTTTAAATTAAAAGATTAATTAATATCTGCCAAAAGTCTTGTTTTTAAAGTTTGGTAGTGAGGAAAAGGCCAAACACTGGTATCTAGGATGCCCTAATTATCAAAATCTGATGGCAAAACACAGTCAGCTCTTCAGAATAATGATTAAGGAATGAGAAAAGAATAATGAATATCAACTATGGAACTGGACCATTTACTAGTAATCAAGAAAGCAAGGAAAGGAGGGATTGAGGAAGGGACAGAGTGGCAGAGATGGGGAGGAAGAGAAGAAGAAATGAAAAAAAAATACCAAAGACAATTCATTTGCCACTGGATTACCTGAAATTTTTGTCTAGCCTTTCCAGGTCTGGTGAGATTTGTCATAGTATGATGCTTTGAAATTTGTAGAGTTTGTGGGGTTTATAGAAATTGGCTCTGGTATTTACAGGGGAACTTCTCTGGTTTTCTCCATTAGGCATTTCCTGTTCAAACACGGATCTGGTTCCTCTGCAATCTTCAGTGCAGCCAGTCAGAACTACCCACTGACATCCAATACTGTCTACTCACCACCTCCCAGGCCGCTGCCTCGGAGCACCTTTTCCCGACCTGCCTTCACTTTTAACAAACCGTATAGATGCTGCAATTGGAAGTGCACAGCCTTGAGCGCTACCGCAATCACAGTGACTTTGGCCTTGTTACTAGCCTATGTAATTGGTAAGTCCTTTATATGAGTTTTCTTTTTAACCGAAGATTGTTTGGTTTGGAAGAATTCACTCTCAGTGCTGAGATGCACAGATTTGTAGCATAATTAAGTGTTGTAATAACAAATGGATTCCTAGTTCTTTTTTTTTCATTCCCAACCTTAAATACTGCTGTTGGAGTAGAAAGAACACTTTGAGAAGAAATATTTATACTACTAAGACAGTCTTATTGATTGCACTTGCTGTAGTTAGCCATGTTCCTTTCAATTAAAAGGTTGTTATGGTTTTCTCATTAGCAGTCATAAGTACTAATCTACAATAGCTTCTTAAATTATAAGTACACAGTAAGATGGCTACACAGTTTTTCAGGTAGCAATTTCATTAAAGCACTTGGGAGCTTTCAGAAAATTCAGTGCAGTGTCTTCCCAAGAATTCATAAGAACCAAAACAGATAGCCTTATTTTCACAAGAAGCTGAAAAGTATGTGGTTCTTGAGTTTTGGAGCGTAACTGTGTGCATTCTTACCACTTTTAAGGAAAAAAATGTTCTTCTTTGGTCACTCTAATTAGTCACCCACACTTAATAGAAAATTGTATTGATTTTTCTGGATGGCATTTTATTTTGACTGAATGTTAATTTCCTTGCTTGAATGGTTCTGCCAGTTTAAAATGTAAATAATTTAAGAAACACGTGTTTTTTGAAAGCCTTGTCCCAATGATGAATGAAATATCATGATTAAAAAAGAGAACAATCTAGATATGTCACTAACAACTTCTTTTCAGTTTAACCTGAAATTCCACTTCCCAACTGAAGCACGGTTATTTACTAAGATATAAAGAATATGATTCTGAGAAGTGGTTAAAAATGATATTTAGATTTTCATATACTTGTAAAAAACAAAGCAAGTTTGATTGGTTCCAATTTTCTAAAGCATTAACAGATAGTTTTTACATAACCAGTTTCTATAGGAGCCATGAAACAGGAAGAGGTAAGAAAACAACAGATAGTTTTTGCAAGATGTTACTGGAGTGTCAGCAATCAAGGCACATAGCCTCTGCTGATGTCCATGATTCTTGCTTCAAAAATTGCCATCAAACAATTCCTATTCCAGTAAACATGGACAATGGTTTCTTGTATCAAAATTATTTTCTTTATATTAGGTTTCATTGAATACTCAGATTGTATATTTATTTAATTTAAAATGACCTGCAATGAGAAATACTTTTGAGGGAATGAAAGGATCAAGAAGAATCGCAGTTCCAATATGACTTTAATATGAAATCACTCAAAATAAAGGATGAGGACTAGAAAATGGCTTAGCATTGAAACGGCAGTTGCTAGAAAGCTGAAATATCAGAGTTCAATCCCCAGAACCCATTTTAAGGAAGTAGAGAACATTACCCTGCAAGTTGTCCGAGGACCTCCACACACACTCCATGACATAGGTTCCCAACCCATGCACACAAACTTTGTAAATAAGTGTTTAAAAATAAAATATTCAAAATAATGAGTAATCTGAAATGTTGCAGTACCATCAAGACTCCTCAAAATGTTCTTGCTCAACTTTAGAATGTTGAAATCAATTTAGTGTTAGATGTGTTTGTTTCTGTCCAGTTTACTACACAGAAATAATGTCTTATATACAAGACATAACCTCTAAAGCAAATTAATTCAGGTAATATGAGAGTGTGTGTTAATAAGTTTAAATTATGATTCAATCTGTCTTTTAAAAATTTTATTATGATGTGATGGCCATGTCACAAATTTTATTTTATAGTCTGAGGTGTGTTTGATTATTTTTCATTTTGTTAATGAATGCATGGTTTTTAGTCATTTCAAGGAGTGATATTTTATATAGAATATCAATTTGACAGGATAGTAAGGTAACATACTACAACAGTTATAAACATAGATTTTTAAATCTCTCCTATTTACTAGCACTTTGTCTTGAGTGAATCATTTAATCTGTTTAGATCTCCATTTACTAACCTGATAATATGCTTAAAATGATACCCATAATAGGATTAGGAGTAGAAATAAATAAATTCATAAAAATTAAAGTAATTGAAAAGGGGATAAATGTAGAAAGTAGTTTATAATAGTTAAAAATATTAGAATTTTAACTTCCATTTGTTATCATCATTCATGGGTTCTAATAATTAAGCTTATTGCTCACGGTTCTTTTACTTTTTAATGATGAAATGAATTCCCTAAAACATGCTTTTAGCATTAGACCTCGCTTCCTTTTTTCATACCAGTAAACATTGTAGTTTAGTAAATAAATCTACCTGGGTGTTTTAAAATTTAACTAGACATATCAAGTGATCTTCTGTGATGGTAAGTGGAACTAAGTAGTTTGATTGGTTAAGAGGTGTCTTTTGAAAATATTTACTGTGAGATTTTCCAATTGCAAAACATTTCATTCAAAATGCTAATAGCATTGCATGGGTTTAAAAGGAAATGCTTATTGCAAACACTGTGACTTTCTTCTTTGCTCCATCATGACCTGGGTATTATATGGCTTTAGATAAATTTGTAAAACCCTCTTCCGGAAGCTGGGTGTTATACAGCTCAATGGTAGAGTGCTTGCCTAGCATGTTTGAGACCTTTGGTTCAAAACCAAGTACTGAAAAAAAAACACTGTCTTCTTAGATTTATCCTATTACTGCCCTATTGCTGACCATCTCAGAAAAGTAACATAAGAATTCATAAATACACATTCAGGTGAAAGATGCCACATAAGAACTATATTATATAAGATTATTTTTAAATGGCTTTCTGTGGCTGAAATAAAACCGTATTATACTTCAAAATATGAAACCATTTCACCCTCCACTCTTTCTGAGTCTGTAAGAGTCATCTTTTTTCAATCCCCTTTGCATTTGCTGTATAACCCAAGAAAATCTTTCACTGAAACTGTTTACTGCTTCTGTTTCCTGTGCAAATTCCCTTCTGCTATTTCATTTTCCTCTATTATCCATTATACGTAACTTTTACATACTAATGACTATATGCTGGCTTGCCCTCAATCCACCAGGGAAAATCACATCAATATCAGTGGGACATCAATAGGTGTTCTGCGCATAATGCCTCTGTAAGTGGTCATTGGAAAGCAGTAGAAATCGAGTATGTGAAAAGCCAGAGGTAAGGTGTTCAGCCAAGCAGCTCTTGCTTCACATCTACCCACTATACCTTTGAGATCAGCAAGAAAATAAGTCCTTTGAATAAGTTTTGAAGTCATAAAATTTGGTAAAGAGAGGAATGGAGAGATACTGATTATATGAAGATATCATGGAACGGCTATTGTCAGGACTTCCTCATAAATCTGAAATATTTTCCATCTGAATCAAAAAATGCTTCCTTATGCTTCATCCTCTCTGATATGCTGGCATCAGTGATGTATCAGTGCCAGTCAGAAACACATTTGCTTGAATTTACAAATAAGCCATATGAAGTAGTAGTCAGGAAGACAGATGACCATATGCAAGGCATCAAGAGAAGGCGAGGTTAAGGCACTCCATCAATGGTTTGAAGGGCACGAACACAGTTTCTCTGCAATCTTTGATGTTTTGATCAAATTTCTACAAAGTCAGCAATTCCTATAAGCAGCAATAGAAACTCAGAGGCAGTAGAAACTCATGAATACATTGTATCTGGGGTCAAATGGGCTGTTGCATTGAACAAATCAAGGAGAATTTTCTAGCTCTCAGACTCAATAGCATCCGATAATGACATGGATGATCCTTTTGATTTTGCCATGAAATTAATAATGATTTGTGCCACCTTCAGCAGAGGCCGCAAGTGACAAACAGTAGAGATTAAAAGATTAAATTCTGTAAATCTCACCATGGTACACTATATGTTCCACATATGAAAAGTAAATCAGACAGATATTAACAATAGAGCATTTGGAAAAGGTAAAATATGCAGTTCTTTTCTCTGAACTATGGTTTATGAATAAAACTATTCAAGAGAGCACATTCTTCACTACATCAAAATTTGAGTAACACTTATTTTAGTGCTTTCATCTGGTCCTTTATAGTTGTCCAAATTGCCCTAATTTCTATTGCTATTATTATGGTGGAGTAGAAAGAGCTGAAAATGATAGAGCCAAATATTTCTCAAGAACTATATGACTTTAAAGTAAATTATTTCCTTTTATTTCTGGAAGATGCCATATTGCTCCTATTTATTACAATTTCTTCCCATCCAAATTATGTGTAATATATATAGAGAGATGCTATGTGGATATTTTTAGACCCACATTACATAAGTTGCTAAGCTATCCTTCTCTGAGGTGACTAAGAGTAAACTAAATTAGAGCAATGGCTTTTAAACAGATGACATACTAAAACATTTTATACTTCAGAAATGGGACAACAGCTTCATATAGAGCAGCCAGAAAGGGGAAAGACCAATTTCACCAAGCAAATGTCAGATTTGTTACAGTTACCATTAAGAGGTAACATTGTAGAATCTGAGAAATTATGTTTGGTCTTGAGCTCTATTCCTTTTAAAGAGGGGTGAATACAAATGTGGATCAGTGAAGATAAATATACAATGCCTGTAAATCAGGGAACAATAAAGGTTACCAGAGTCCTATAGAAAATAAGGATGATGAATGGGGGCAGATCATGACAGGCATTTTAAGTAACAGTATGGAGATAAAGTTTATTCCAAAAACAAATGGAGGTTTACATGTTTTTAATTAAGTCAAGGCAATTATTTGATGAGATTTACACTGATAAAGCAAGCTTAAAGAAACTATTGGAGTTGGGGTTAGCAGGCAAAATTATAGCAATTTTAAAGTTGAGGTCATGAAGACAAATTAGGAGACTACAATATCAATGCTTATGAGTGATGTGAGAGCATTAACTTCTGGGCATAAAGGATGGAAAATTAAGAAGTACTGAGGAGATAAAACATATTTGACTTCATCACTTATTTAATGTGACAGAAGAGAATCATCGCTATTCTCTGGATTAGATTAGCTCATGATGCTTCTACACCCCAAGGTAAAATATGAAAGGATGAGATAAAAAATAAATAAAAATGATCATAGAAGACTATTATGAAAAATTATGTATCAATAAATTGAATAATCTAAAAGGGAGAAGTTCCTTGATGGATATTTTCTACCAGTACTGAATTACAAATCACAGAAATAGCTGAATAAACCAATGAAGAATAATAAGGCAGTAACATAGCAGTCTCCCATCAGAGTGAAGGCCAGCATAAGGTAACTTTATGGCTAAATTCCACCAAACATTTAAAGAAGAAATAACGATGTCTTCTTACAGCATTTTTTTTTCATCTGTAGCACTCCAAGGTTTATTCCAAAGGACTCTATTTCTATTTATTTATTTAAAATTTCCACCTCCTCCTATCCTCCCATTTCTCTTCCACTCCCCCTACTCCCCCTTCCCCTCGCTCTCCAGTCCTAAGAGAACTCAGGGTGCCCTGCCCTTGGGAAGTCCAAGGCCCTTCCCCCTCCATCCAGGTCTAGGAAGTTATGCATCCAAGCAGACTAGGCTCCCACAAAGCCAGTACATGCAGTAGGATCAAAACCCGGTGTCATTATCATTGGTTTCTCGGTCCGTCCTCATTATCAGCCACATTCAGAGAGTCCAGTTTGATCACATACTCGTTCAGTCCCAGTCCAGCTGGCCTTGGTGAGCTCCCATTAGATCAGTCCCACCGTCTCAGTAAGTGGACACAACCCTCGTGGTCCTGACTTCCTTGCTCATGTTCTCCCTCCTTCTGCTCTACATCTGGGCCTTGGGAGCCCAGTCCAGTGCTCCAATTTTTAAAAAATGAAGAAAAAATACTTAGAACCTTACTCCAACATTATGCCACTACCAAAGTCAAACACTGAAACTAAAAAAGAAAAGAAAGAAAATATTATTCGGGAAAGGCAAATGAAAATCACAACGAGATATCACCTTAATGTTATCAAAGATTGAAGGGTTACTGTTATCAAAGACTGAAGAAAGCAAGTGATTGTAAGGATATAAAAAATAGAACCCTTACACATTGTTAATTGGATACAAGTTAGCAGAACCATTATGGAAATTGGTGTCCAGGTCCTCAAAATCCTGAAAAGTGAGATCCAGCCTCAGTACTCCTGGGTATATAATAGAAGAAATTAAGTTTCTTAAACATTTATTCTCCCAAGTTACAGTAATACTATCCACAATAGCCTACACATTGAATCCACCTAAGTGCCCATGGATGACTGAATGGATAAGTATTACATGTAGGTAAGGAAGTGCTAGTAAGCTATATAAAAGGAATAAATTATATCATTTGCAAAAAAAGGATGATTCTAAAGACTATCTTGTTAAACAATATAAGCCACAGTCAGAAAGATGAATACTCCATGAACTCATTCATGTGGAATGTGGTTACCGAGGACTGCAGTGATTGAAAAGAGGTCTGTAGATGCGTTGGCCAAAGGATACAAAATTTTATGAGTAAGATAGGAGTAATAAATGTGGCAGATCCATTATACAACAATGGACATTATAGTTAAAAACACAGTGTTCTAATGAAAATACTAATGTGCCAAGTTCTCACCACAAATATAACCATGAGAGATAAGGAATGTGACAATTAGCTACACTGAGTCATTCTGAGGAACAAATTTCAACCTTTTTTGTCTAAAAAAAGACAATATAAGGAAGAACTTTTGAGATAACAATAGATGTGAAGATAAAGACATTTAGTATTCATTTAATTATATGATGCTGAAAGTTTGGAAATATCTACTTTAGGAGATACCAAGACTGCAGGAGATGGACAAGAGGGAAAAGAGCATGAAAGGTAGTGCTCCAGGGAACATTGATATTCAAGAGGTCTGATAAGTTGACTAAGAAGAAGCAACCTGGGTGACTGCAAGAAAGCCATTGAATACTATATGTGGGTGGAATTTTGGCTCTCCATTAGTAGGCTGGGGACCACCAGGGATCCTAAGACCTGTCAGGAGTTCATAAACTGAGATTCTTTTCATCATGCCAAAATCAAGTATGAATCCTTCTCATGACAATTCTCTCAGTAGGTACTGTCATTTTTCTAGAAGCTACCTTACATGTAACACTGTAAGAGACCACATGGAGGATTAGATATGAGAACACAACTTTCTTCCTTACACCAACCATTTAAAAAGATTTTCAAAACTATAGAGCAATTATAGTCTTCTCATTAAGTGTATGAATTTTCTAAATGTAATTAACATAAAATATGACCTTTATGTTAAATGTAATAGTTTGTAGCTATTGTTCAATGAGTCAAAAAAACATTTTAAAATTATTAGTTCAGGTTTCTAATACTTTTACATTAGTGAAAGTTTCTTAGCATTCTCAGGAAGTTTTAGGAGCAAACATTGCTTCTGAGACTAAAATATCTGTAAAAAGTCGAAGTAAATAAAAAGAAGCTTCAGAAGTGTAATTAAGGGACATAGAGACTGTTTTGTGTACAAATATAGAGACTTACAAGGCAAACACAAGAAGAAGAAAAAAAAGCTTAGTAATACGATAGATGCTGGTGATAAAACTTTTGAAACACTCAGACTAAAGGCAAATTTTAGTGGGAAGGAAAATATCAAAAGAAGAATATAGCGAAGTCTTGGGTATAAGACACAGAGTACCAAATGTAGTTTCCTGATTTATTTTGGACTTACTTAAAGCATTTTCCATATGAGTCATTTGTTTTGAGAAGACTTTAATACTTGCTCCATTTGATCCTACAATGTAGTCTTTCATGAACGCAGCGTTAAATATTGTTATACTGATGTACAGGGAGCAGGTAAATAACAGCACTACATGGAAATCCATATCACGGTATGGATTCACAAGAATCCCTCTCTTGGTTCTTCTATTTCTGTCTATGGGACAATAATGAATATATTAAAAGGGTGCAAGATGACCCACTGGGATTTTCTTCTGATGAAAATCTCATTAGAACATTGCCAATCTAGTTATTGCAGACATTATAAAACTTGTTGCAGCTGACTTTTAAAGAAATTGACTACCACGAGAGTTTCTAATGATTGGCTTCACAGTTGCCTGATACTGGGTTGAATGTGACAACAGGAAAAATTTAACTGCTAGCAAATGCATAAAACTTTGTACTTTGTAAAGAACATTTCATTTCTTTCTCATTAAAGGAGACCAATGTTCAGATCAAATAATCTATACAGTACAGATTAGTGCATGTGCATAGAACCTAGGAGGTAGTGGATAAACTAGTTGCATATCTGCTAGAAATCAATAGAAAGGTGATTTTGACAGCAAGCATTCTGTGCTACCGTGCCACCTGCTTCAGAAGAGATAGATTCTGCCCTTCAATAGTCTTGTGTTTTATCAATTCAAGTAGCTTGGTTGTTGCTGCTCGAGACAAAGCTCTTATTTCAGTGTATCTTTACTTCATTTAAGGAATAAATCTAGATTCCTTTTAATTTTGGAAGTTTAATTTCAATTTAACATAAGTATTAGCATGACAAATAACACCACATAGTTGTTTGTTTTTTATTCTGTGCACAGTAAACTAGGAAATAATTTGCAGAATTAAGTCACAAAATGGAGGAGCTAGGAAGAAAACTATCAGAGGAGCAGATAAAAGATTTTGTGTACTTTTCCTCTCAAAACAAAAAAGAACAAGTTAATATTAATCTTCTAACATATAAAAGTGGGTGATGAAGAGAGGCCAGCTGTCAAAAACCTAGAATCAAGTAGAATTCTATCTTTCTGTACAGGGAGAATTGGTCATGAGATTCCACAGAAGATACCAACATCTGCTGATGCTCAAGCTCATTTGTAAAGTGGCAGTGTTTTCACATAACCGACTTCTGTCTTCCAGTATTCTTTTTTTCCCCTTTTAGTTGACTCTATTACCTCACTTCTTTTTTTTAATTAATTTATTTATTTAAGGATTTCTGCCTCCTCCCTGCCACCGCCTCCCACATCCCTCCCCCTCCCCCGATTAAGTCCCCCTCCCTCATCAGCTCGAAGAGCAATCAGGGTTCCCGGACCTGTGGGAAGCCCAAGGACCACCCACCTCTATCCAGGTCTAGTAAGGTGAGCATCCAAAAAGTATACAATGGAAAAAAGAGAGCATCTTCAACAAATTGTGCTGGCAAAACTGGATGTCAATCTGTAGAAGAATAAAAATAGATCCATATCTATCACCATGCACAAAACTCAAGTCCAAATGGATTAAAACCTCAATATCAGTCCAAACACACTGAACCTGATAGAAGAGAAAGTGGAAAGTACTCTACAAAACATGGGCACAGGAGACCACTTCCTACGTATAATTCCAGTATTCTTTTAATGTAATAGAAATGGAATCCATAAGGTTGCTACCATGTACTGTTTAGAGAGCAAAAAGTAAAAAGTCTTAACAGATTTAGAAAAACTACAATTTTTCTGCAGGAATTTTATACCATAATTAATGGAATCCACAGATTCAAAACCAGTGGATGAGGAGGATAAGTTGTATGTACTAAGAATAAAAATGGAACTTTTATTCTTTGTGGCTTTATGAAAAGTAGACAATGTGCTACTTCCAGACATACGATGCTCATGAACCAAATGCTTTCAAGCTGACAAAGAGCTTGTGAATTTCTCCACCAATTAGCATAGAGCCAAGTTATATTTTTATTGATTATTTTGTTTTACACACACACACACACACACACACACACACAGTACCAAGGCTTAGCTTCAGAAAGTTTAAGTAGGTAGAGTCAGATGATTTTTGAACCCAGTTGAACTAGTTGGTATTTCTGGAGTTCAAGATTTATGCTGGGAGCAATGTAGTAAAGTATTCCATGTACTCAGTATTCCTTTGGGATATATAGTAACACTTGCTTAAACACTAGCATATAGGACATTGTAGAGATAGCATTCATTAAGGATTACCAACATATGAGGTTGTGGGAGTATCTGGAAGCCAGATGGAACAAATAGATCTTTTCTTTGTCGTGCCTAAAATATAGCCTGTTTCAAGATTGAACAAAACCCAAACAAGCCATTAGTATCTCTGGTTTCTCTTTTTGTCTGCTGTACATTTTTAGTTCAGGTTTCCTGTCTAAGTCTTGCCTGTGGGTTAGTCAGAATATATATATATATATATATATATATATATATATATATATATGATAGGCAAAAGCTTATTGTTTTAATCAATGAAATAGTAAGTATAAAAGACCCATCAGCAAAAAAAGCAGTGAGGACTGCATGATTAAATGCACATTCAAAAACTGATAAAATGATAATAAAATAGTAGGGATATCCTTTTTCCTAAAATAAAAGCAAGCATGAAAAGTTTAACAATGTAGTCATGTTTTTATAGGTAACTATAATATACATATCTTTTGAAATTTGAACATCTGGATAAAATAAATTGATCTCAGACTATCTTAGAAACAGTACTGCTAATAAGACTAAGGTAATGTTCAGCTACTATTCAGCCTGTTTTTTCTCTTCTATTTCTATATTGAAGTACACAGTCTCTATCTTCCCTTATGTTCCACTCCTCAAATATACAACTTCTCTTGCCTTCCTCTTCCTAACATGAAACTCAGGGAGAAAGATGCAGAACTAAGCAAGTCTGACCTTTCACATGCAGAACTTCGTCAAATTCTGTCAAAAATAATTTTAAAGTTAAGACAAAAATGTTACGATAATATTTTAGATAACGTGAAATTTTTTATTTCTCTTGAAAAAAATGGAAGCAACTGTCATACCAAGACGTGTGTTCAGCCATTTGTCTATATATTTACTGAGTACTCTCAGTACTCAGTACTGTGTTAGTTATTCTCTTCTTTAGTGTACCAGAGATAATGCAAAAATCACCAGAACCAAATAGGGATTCTTTTCTAAAAAGAAAAAAATATTGCCAGTCTGTCAGAATACTCTCTCCACCCTCTCTTCCCTCTTCATCTTACCTATTTCTTTCTAAGAATACATTTAAGTTTAGAAATGCACTATGTGTATATATATTTACAAAGCATATTATAAAACCTAGAATTTTGGGGGGAGTGGGAGGGAAATGGGAGGATGGGAGGAGGTGGAAATTTTTAATAAATAAATAATAAAAAATGCAGAATTTTTCTCAACATATAATTCCTGCTGTATCCATTGACAGGAATTAAAAGCAATCACACACCAATAGCAATAAGCATGGCTTGTATGCAAACTTTGGTTTCTAAATGCATAACTACTGAGATGTCCATGAGTAATCATTTATTTCTAGGCCTCTAGAAGAGAAAAGAAGCGAGGAAATATTTATGCTTCCACAGATGGCCCAAGGCACAGTTAAAGGGCTTTTCACTAGCCAAAGTTGAACATCAGAAAATAACACCTTGTCCCTTCTTCCCATGGCTCAGGCATCATCACCAACTGGAGTGGGGGGGGTGGGCAGAAAGATTTTGAGAGTGGTAGTGAACGACTACAGAAAAAAATACTTTGCATGCATGAGATCATAGCAGCTCTAACTGCGTGCATGCACATCACATGCACAAGATCAAGCCAGCCAAAATACCAGCATGGATAGAAGGAGACTTATGAAGTTCCAACCATAGCTAAGGAAGTATTTGAGATTCATGGCTGCTTGGAGGAAGGGTAGTCAGTTTGTTTTGTTCTCTTCTGTTCTGTTTTATAAATATGGCACCTTGGAGGCTACTCTTGATCCAGTTTTTTGACAAATCTTTTCATCTCTTTAAGATTTTTAACTCTTCAATATCTATCATTGCCACTGCAACTCTCATGCTGCATATAATGGTTCACTTGATGGTACCCCATACATCCCGTGGGCTTTTTAGTCTTTGTCTTTATATAAGTTTTTTCAAATGATATGCTTTTGATCACATCAATACAGTCTGCATGAAAAATTCTTCAGTTGAAGCTTTTGATGCAATTTTTCCATTTAGTCTTTAAATTTTCCACTTCCAGAGAACCCATTTGGTAATTTTTAGTAGGGTTTAAATATCAGTAAATCGTCATACAGTGTTCTTATTTTATTATCTTCATGGCTTTATTTGTTCATGTGCTCACTTATTGTTAATTGTTCTTTAAGTTAATATTTTCAACTCTTTGTCAAAGAGTCTGTGGATTCTTGTTTCTGTATTGCTACTTACAAATGGTTTCTTTTGTTTCTTTTGACCTGTTCTGCTTCCCTGATTATCCATGGTAATTTTGGCTTTTCCTTTAAGTATGTACAGACTATCCCAGCTCTGTCCCAGTCTGATTTTTCAAAGATTATGCATAGATGGTTTTGGGGGGTTCTGCAGGCAAGCTTATTCCACGAATGTTTGAAGAGCTGGACTTAGTACTTGACTCAGTAGCTGCCATGCTAGCCTGCAATGGGAGCTAGGAACATAAGACAGGACTGGAAGTTGAGATTCTGAGTTCCAAGGGCCAGCACGGTGCTTATATGGAAACTGAGCTTGTTTCAATAGTAGTCAGAATGGACAGTGGAATTTTGGGAACCTGAGTTGTAAAGAAGCAGGTCTAGAAATTGAATTTGGAGATGTTGACCTAAACCCTAGAGCCACAATGATCTCCCAGTTAGAAGGAATGTCTTGGTGCCTGGATTATTTAGAATCAGCCTTAGAACACAGGGATTTATCTGGCACTGCAGGGTGCCAAGACCATAACTGTTGTGACCATACTTGGTAATAGGACTTTGTGGAATCCATTTGTGCTGAAGTCCAGAATGACAGTTCTCAATCCTCCTTTTTCTTCCAACATAGAGAGTAGCTCTATCCACAGTGAACTGAAAGGGCTTAAAGCAGGCGAAGGTGCAGATAATGTGAAACCATCTTTCCCATAATCTTTATGAATCTTTTAAAAAAGAAACTCTGTGTACTTCTGAAGTGCTCTCTAATCATCGACTTAAATTCATTAGTTCCTAGAAAGGAATTTTTGAGCATGGATACTCATTCAAATTAATGATTCTGCTGTTACCCCACCATTTAGCTAAAATCACTTCCCCTGGTTATATTGTAAAATTCTCACTGCAGTTAAACACTTTAAGTTGCCACTGTTCAATTACATTTTTTCCTTTTTTGATATATTTTGTCTATTGCTATTGAAGGGTTCACCTGCTCTTTATTGATTTATAAAGAGTTTTATACCTATGTTATATATTGAACATACGATCTTTATTTATTATATAAAATATATAGTCAAAATTATAATTTTAAGTAATATAAAATAATAAGATCAGAATATTTTCATATTAATTTTCCATATCTACTGATATTATAGCAAATCACTTCAGGACATGCTAAGAATAATTTTATATTTATCTTCACATATATATTTTTTATATATGTAAAATATATAAATATATTTTCGTATATTATATGAACTTTAGAAAATCATGTTTAAAGAGAAGCATATATTTTAGTATACAATGACTTTGGATAAAACTGATCAGTTTTAATAGAAATGCTAAGATTTAAATAAAAAGAATTAGAAACTATGAATCTAATTAAATATATATGTGCATATATATTATGTATGTAAATATGTGTATGTGTTACATGCAGGACTTTAGTTTATATGACCCAGTAATGTAGTATAATAATATATGTCCATATACAAGTTTTTTATTATTGTACTGATACATATTTATTTGCATTAGAAGGCTTTTATAGTATTCTCGTTGTGTCCCTTATACTTTTTTGAGATGGATAGACAAAATTAGCTTTGAAAACGTATTCTGTGACAAAAACCAGAGTTTCTCTCCATGCAAAAGCAACTGGTTGTCACAAAGTTTAACCCATAGCGAAGACCTCATTAGCCCAGTATTTCAGCTAAATTACTTTTATATTAAATGCCATTGAATAGAAGCAATGAATCACATCTTCTTTTGGTGCTGAGTAAGATAAAAGCATTGTGGCTTGGTAGAATGCGATTATGATAGAAAACCAAGGTGCAATACTATGCTAGTTTTAGTTGCTTCTTTGATAAAATGAAGAAACTGAACCAATTTGTTCTTCCATGTTGTTTCCTCTCCAAAATAAGTGGTTAATTTTAGATTACTATTAAGTTTACAGGAAATTATCAAAATAAGGGCAAAGAATTCTCATAAACTTTTCTTAGACTACACAGTGTCTCAGTTCCTTTACTATTTATCGATATGATAAAACATTCTGACCAAGACAATTTAGGAAGAAAGTGTTTAATTGGACTTAAAGTGCCAGAGGATTAGAATCTATAGTGCAAAGGTCTCAGAGACCAGCTTCAACAAGTATACCACTTACCAGGGTAGGGGCCTGGGGATTAGAAAAGTAAGTTAAGAGAACAAAGACGTGACAGAAAAATAAGATAGTACCAAGAGGAAGTTCAAGTGAATACTGAAATCGCCCATGTTTAATTTTCATTTGCTTAAATACCCCAACCCCAAAAGGTAGGAGTAAGATTTAAAAAAAAAACTGCATTAAGATGATACAAGGAAATGAACAAACCAGTTGAAGGATTGTGTGCTACATTCTTAGTTAAATATTCTATTGCTAGAACAAGGCAAGTAACACTCACACCCTAGACCAAAACATCCTGTAGATAAACCACTCCCTGGGTGGAATCCATTTTTATCTTCCTAAGGGATTAGGAACTTAGTTTGATCCTTAGACTTTTGTTTGAATTAGAAACAGATCACTTCTCAGTACCTGAAATACAAGGTCTGGATATTAGCTACTCTTGTTGACAATAACCTTAAGAAAGCACAACTCGCTGGTCTAAATTAAGGTGGGACCTTTGTTTCAGGTAGAAACAGACAATAACATTGAATGAACAAAAGTGCGTTCCAACTCTCTGACCTTTGGTCAGGGTGGAGCAACAACAACTTTGAGGGAGCTGAACCTCTCTGACCTTCAGACAAGGTGAAAAGAGGCTCGTATTTTTCGGTCTTCACACAAAGGCTTGGTAACAGGTGGCTGGAGCAGCAGCTGAGAGCTCACAACTCCATCCACAAACAAGAGGCAAAGAATACTAACTCAAAGTAATCTTAGCCTTTTGACATCTCAAAATCCATCCCCAGTTACACACCTCCTCCAATGATACCTACTACTAACCCTTCCCAAATAGTTTCAATTGGGAACCAGTATTCAATTGTCTGACATTTATATGGGACATTTCATTCACATCACCACACATGATGATATTGTCTCTTAAGAAACAAAATAAATCCTAGGTAGCAATGGCACCTTTGTCACAAACAGGAAAACAGCATGAATAATTACTAGTAATTGAATTTCATATTAATTTTGATATTGACACTTCTCACAGTTTTTCTCTATTATGTGTCATTCATCCACACCCTTTTGTATTCTGTGTCAAAGTACAATATTAGATGGCTTCAAAACATTTTGAAAATATTGGTTTTATTTCATGGCAGAGGTCCTTCAGCTCAGATTTTATGATATTTTTTCATGTTAGATTGGATGTGTGAAGGCTGGGGAAGAGGACCACTGAAGTATCAGTATCACCATATGTTGAGCATGCTTCCTATTACATGCATGCAATGACAAGTCATTGTCCCCTTGATCACCCAGTTGACATGGTGTTAGTTAAGTTTATTTTATACTTTATTAACTGCTTTCCAAACTTTACTCAATGAATATGTGATCTTTTTGAAATAAAATATAACCACAATTTTACTGATTCCTATACCTAAGAAGATCAATTTTAGGATTACACATACTACACAGAATTCCATTCTTGGTTAACTCAGATAACTTGTAATCCAGTCTCTTATGAGGCTTTGTAAAGGTTCTATTGTGTTTCATAAAATGAGATTCTAATTGTTGCCAGTTTTTTACCCTTGTACAGAATATGTTTTAGTAAGAAATAATGACATCTTTAAAAACCTTAGTTGCTCTACTTTCTTAAAATTTTCTAAGAAATGGAATCCAAAATCTACAACTTCCAAACCCCAGTGATGATGATGATGTAGAAAAAAATGCTAGTTATAAAAGTTTTGGTGAAAGAAGATAAAGGAATGTCTTTCTTAACTTGGAATTGGAAAGTTAGATAAAGGTTTGTGTTTTAGGTCTGATATACACCCATGCAAAGATTACAGCTGGAGTTCTCTCAAAAACTCAAATCCTTCTATATTAAAGTGAAAAAAAAACATAGCCAGGTTTGATAACATGTATCTATAATCCCAGTGCTTGGGTGGCAGAGAGAGGAGAATCCATTATGAGTTAATGGACAGCAAGGGGTAGGCATAGAAAAAAGCAAAAAGTAGACTGACATCCAACACATTAATCAGAAAAGCATTTAAAAGCATCCACTAACAAAGATTTTAAACATAAATCAATGAAGAACTTTCCACTTTTAAATATAAAAATACATTGGATGAATCAATAAGGAGATAGAAGTGCAGAAGTCTATTTCTTAATCTCCACAGCTGACATTTTAGTTTGTATCTTTCTGAAAGAACTTGAATATTATTTCCAATATGTATCCAAGCCTGGAAAAAGAGAATTAGGAATCCAAAAGATACACACCATCAATAATGATATCATAAACAACAGTTTGGGTCACAGTGAAAGAAAAATTCATTGAGCTAAAGATGAATTAAAATGAGAAATGAATGAAAAATGTTGACCATCAAAATTGCTGGTTCCTGACTAAATTGAAATTTTTGCTTCATTACTCAGGAAATTAAAAAAAAAAGTCTATCATTGTTCTTCCCAAATTCACAAAGCAAATAATAATAGTCAATAAATAAGATTTGAGGCTTAGAGAACACTTATTAGTGCTGTGACATGAGATGGAAGCCCTAAATAGCTGTGCCTGTCTGATAAGGGCTACGTAGATGTGCCTGTTATGCAACCGCAAATGGAGATCATATATTAAACTTGCGATAAGGCACCCAAATAGACGTGTTATTTATAAATATTGCTGCAGCTTTGGATGGGAAAATATAAAATACATAGTAAATGAAAGTTTGAAGATAATATAACATAGAACTGGGATATTAAAATGATTTATTACTTTGATAGAATCTTTTCTAGCCTGAGTATTGCATAGAACAAGGACCTTACTAGAGGGAATAAAAGCAGCATGCTGCAATAGAGAATAATTCATTTCATTTAAGAGAGTAAGGTGGAGAATTCAAACCACATGGAGCAACAAGAAAGGTGTCCTCATTGTCTTGGAATTAACTGATATTTAATCATATTATTTCATCGGGGCAGACATTTTTTTTAAGTACTGTAATGGGTTCAAATTAAAATTATTTCCCTTCCTCTCTTAAAAAATAGTGATGCCAGCCGGGCGGTGGTGGCGCACGCCTTTAATCCCAGCACTCGGGAGGCAGAGGCAAGCGGATCTCTGTGAGTTCGAGGCCAGCCTGGTCTACAAGAGCTAGTTCCAGGACAGGAACCAAAAGCTACGGAGAAACCCTGACTCGAAAAATCAAAAAAAAAAAAAAAAAAAAAATAGTGATGCCCTTTCCTCAAGAAGAAATACTACTTGCACTTGGCACAACATATGTTTAAGCTTCAAAAATTGTTTGAAAGAAATCCCAAAGCCTTATGGACTACATTGAAATTGCTTTATAAAGGGCCAGTTAAGTAGGCTTAAGTCAATTTTATTTATTTTCATTATGTATACAGATACAGATAATATTTTCAGTAAAAGGAATATATGCATAACCTCAGGAAAAGAAGAATTTAAATGACATTGTTGAGGTAAAATAAGGTGGCCATAAATAAACATGTATTATTTCCCATACTTAACTCCTGAAAAATGCTTCACTGAAAACTAATGGTTTTCAATCTTGCATATAATCTGGTAATTACCAGGATAAAACCAAGATGGGAAGGTAATTTATCAGAGGCTATAGTTCACTCGTATAGCAATTTGATGTTTAATGTAATAAAAATGGGATTTGCTTTAAGATAGAAAGATAACCCGCTTTCTATAGTGTTTGCAATCACTGTATTTAATTCAAGTATCATTTGTATTTGCAGTGATAGTCCATATCGCAGAAACTGTTAGTCTCAAAAATGTCCACCAAAGCAATGGTCTGAAGAGATGGTTTCCCATAGGAGTTCAGTTAAAAGCTCGTAGTCATCAGGGGTCACCATCTGGGTAATGTACTTGGTGTGTTTTTTCAGGAAAGGAACTGTCCAAAATTCAAGTAGCTCTGTCGTTTTAATAAGCTTTGGATGTAAAGGAAAAAAGCTGGAGTATTCCCTAGCTTGAAGGAATGTGAAGCAATGTCTTTTCTTTATCTCGTTAAAAAACAAACAAAAAGCAAAAAAAAAAAAATCAAACAAAAAACGAGAAACTCATACAAAACTCACAGACACATATAATCATATATACAGAGAGAAACCAAAATATGCAAGCAAAAGACCAAAAACCAAAAAAAAAACCTCAAACAAAGCAATTTGAGACAAAATTTCTAAAACATACCAAATACCATTGAGTTTGTTTTGTGATGGCGATCTACTGCCAAGCATGGGGCCTGCCTGAAGCATGATTAATATATCCAGTGAGACTCCATGGAAGAAAACTATTTTTCCCTTTGCTAACGGGTGTCAACTGAAAATAACTCCTTGATAGGGAGTGGGAGGCCAAGTTCACTTCCCCATCTCAGTTCGGGGACCTAGTCTGGCTTAAACCTGTAGAGGCTGTGTTTCTGCTGCCACATTCTCTGTGAATTCATATACACATCAATACTATTGTGTCTGGTTGATGGACACTATTTCTTTGGAGTCATCAAGCCCTCTGGTTCTTTTTTTTTTTAATTTATTTATTTATTAAGGATTTCTGCCTCGTCCCCACAACCGCTTCCCATTTCCCTCCCCCGATCAAGTCCCCCCCCCCCCACCCCCGCCTCATCTGCTCGAAGAGCAATCAGGGTTCCCTGACCTGTGGGAAGCCCAAGGACTGCCCACCTCTATCCAGGTCTCGTAAGGTGAGCATTCAAACTGCCTAGGCTCCCACAAAGCCAGTACGTGCAGTAGGATCAAAAACCCACTGCAATTGTTCTTGAATTCTCAGTATTCCTCATTGTCCGCTATGTTCAGCTAGTCCGGATTTATCCCATGCTTTTTCAGACCTAGGCCAGCTGGCCTTGGTGAGATCCCAATAGAACTTCCCCATTGTCTTAGTGTGTGGGTGCACCCCTCGTGGTCCTGAGTTCCTTGCTCGTGCTCCGTCTCCTTCTGCTCCTGATTTGGACCTTGAGATTTCTGTCCGGTGCTCCCGTGTGGGTCTCTGTCTCTGTCTCCTTTCATCGCCTGATGAAGGTTAATATTCCTGAGGATGCCTATGTGTTTGTCTTTGGATTCACCTTATTTAGCTTCTCTAGGAACATGAATTATAAGCTCAATGTCCTTTATTTATGGCTAGAAACCAAATATGAGTGAGTACATCCCATGTTCCTCTTTTTGGGTCTGGCTTACCTCACTCAGGATAGTGTTTTCTATTTCCATCCATTTGTATGCAAAATTCAAGAAGTCCTTGTTTTTTACTGCTGAGTAATACTCTAATATGTATATATTCCATACTTTCTTCATCCATTCTTCCGTTGAAGGGCATCTAGGTTGTTTCCAGGTTCTGGCTATTACAAACAATGCTGCCATGAACATAGTTGAGCATATACTTTTGTTGTATGATAGGGCCTCTCTTGGGTATATTCCCAAGAGTGGTATTGCTGGATCCAGGGGTAGGTTGATCCCGAATTTCCTGAGAAACCGAAACACTGCTTTCCAGAGTGGTTGCACAAGTTTGCATTCCCACCAGCAATGGGTGAGTGTACCCCTTTCTCCACAACCTCTCAGCAAAGGCTATCATTGGTGTTTTTTATTTTAGCCATTCTGACAGGTGTAAGGTGGTATCTTAAAGTTGTCTTGATTTGCATTTCCCTGATCGCTAAGGAAGTTGAGCATGACCTTAAGTGTCTTTTGGCCATTTGAAGTTCTTCTGTTGAGAATTCTCTGTTCAGATCAGTGCCCCATTTTATAATTGGGTTGATTAGCCTTTTACGGTCTAGTTTCTTAAGTTCTTTATATATTTTGGAGATCAAACCTTTGTCAGTTGCAGGGTTGGTGAAGATCTTCTCCCAGTCAGTGGGTTGTCTTTTTGTCTTAGTGACAGTGTCCTTTGCTTTACAGAAGCTTCTCAGCCTCAGGAAGTCCCATTTATTCAATGATGCCCTTAGTGTCTGTGCTGCTGGGGTTATACATAGGAAGTGGTCTCCTGTGCCCATGTGCTGTAGAGTACTTCCCACTTTCTCTTCTATCAGGTTCAGTGTGTTCGGACTGATATTGAGGTCTTTAATCCATTTGGATTTGAGTTTTGTGCATGGTGATAGATATGGATCAATTTTCATTCTTCTACAGATTGACATCCAGTTTTGCCAGCACCATTTGTTGAAGATGCTCTCTTTTTTCCATTGTATACTTTTAGCTCCTTTATCGAAGATCAGGTGTTCATAGGTTTGTGGGTTAATGTCAGGGTCTTCTATTCGATTCCATTGGTCGACTTCTCTGTTTTTATGCCAATACCAAGCTGTTTTCAATACTGTAGCTCTGTAATAGAGTTTGAAGTCAGGGATGGTAATGCCTCCAGACAAACCTTTATTGTATAAGATTGTTTTGGCTCTCCTGGGTTTTTTGTTTTTCCATATAAAGTTGATTATTGTCTTCTCCAGATCTGTGAAGAATTTTGATGGGATTTTGATGGGGATTGCATTGAATCTATAGATTGCTTTTGGTAGAATTGCCATTTTTACTATGTTGGTCCTCCCAATCCAAGAGCAAGGGAGGTCTTTCCATTTTCTGGTGTCTTCTTCAATTTCTTTCTTCAAAGACTTATAGTTCTTGTCAAGTAGATCTTTCACTTCCTTGGTCAGGGTTACCCCAAGGTATTTTATGCTATTTGTGGCTATCGTGAAAGGTGATGCTTCTCTGATTTCCCTCTCTGCTTCCTTATCCTTGGTGTATAGGAAGGCAACTGATTTTTTGGAGTTGATCTTGTATCCTGCCACGTTACTAAAGCTGTTTATCAGCTGTAGGAGTTCTTTGGTAGAATTTTTGGGGTCGCTTATGTACACTATCATATCATCTGCAAATAACGAAAGCTTAACTTCTTCCTTTCCAATACGAATCCCCTTGATCTCCTTATGTTGTCTTATTGCTATTGCTAGAATTTCAAGCACTATATTGAAGAGGAATGGCGAGAGTGGACATCCTTGTCGTGTTCCTGATTTTAGTGGGATGGCTTTGAGTTTTTCTCCGTTTAATTTAATGTTAGCTGTTGGCTTGCTGTAAATAGCTTTTATTATATTTAGGTAGGACCCTTGTATCTCTATTCTCTCCAAGATCTTTATCATGAAGGGGTGTTGAATTTTGTCGAATGCTTTTTCCGCATCTAGTGAAATGATCATATGGTTTTTTTCTTTCAGTTTATTTATATGGTGGATTACATTGATAGATTTGCGTATGTTGAACCAGCCCTGCATCTCTGGGATGAAGCCTACTTGATCATAATGGATAATTTTTCTTATGTGTTCTTGGATTCGGTTTGCCAGTATTTTATTGAAGATTTTTGCTTCGATGTTCATGAGTGAGATCGGTCTGTAATTCTCTTTCTTGGTTGGGTCTTTTTGTGGTTTTGGTATCAGGGTAACTGTAGCTTCATAAAAGGAATTTGGCAATGACTCTTCTGATTCTATATTGTGAAATACCTTAAGGAGTATAGGTATTAATTCTTCTTGGAAGTTCTGGTAGAATTCTTCATTGAAACCATCTGGTCCTGGGCTTTTTTTCGAAGGGAGATTTTTGATAACCATTTCTAATTCTTCGCGAGAAACCGGTCTATTTAGATCATTCACCTGGTCTTGGTTTAGCTTTGGTATATGATACTTATTTAAAAAAATGTCCATTTCTTTTGTATTTTCCAGTTTTGTGGCATACAGGCTTTTGTAGTAAGATCTAATGATTCTCTGAATTTCCTCTGTGTCTGTGGTTATGTCCCCCTTTTCATTTCTGATCTTATTTATTTGCGTGTTCTCTCTCTGTCGTTTAATTAGTTTGGATAGGGGTTTGTCGATCTTGTTGATTTTCTCCAAGAACCAGCTTTTTGTTTCATTGATTCTTTGGACTGTTTTCTGTGTTTCTATTTTGTTGATTTCAGCCCTCAGTTTTATTATTTCCAGTCTTCTACTTCTCCTGGGTGCGTCTGCTTCTTTTTTTCTAGAGCTTTCAGGTGTGTTTTTAAGTCCCCAATGTATGCATTCTCCGTTTTCTTTAAGTGGGCACTTAGTGCTATGAACTTTCCTCTTAGCACTGCTTTCATTGTGTCCCATAGGTTTGAGTATGTTGTCCCTTTATTTTCATTAAATTCAAGGAAGACTTTAATTTCTTTCTTGATTTCTTCCTTGACCCAGGTGTGGTTCAGTAGTTGACTGTTCAGTTTCCATGAGTTTGTCGGTTTTTTGGGGGCAGCGTGGTTGTTGCCTTCTAACTTTAATCCGTGATGATCTGATAATACACAGGTGGACACTGATATTTTTTTGTATCTGTGGAGGTTTCCTTTGTTTCCGAGTATGTGGTCAATTTTTGAGAAGGTTCCATGAGCTGCAGAGAAGAAGGTATATTCTTTCCTATTTGGGTGGAATGTTCTATAGATGTCTGTTAAGTCCATTTGCTTCATTACCTCCAATAATTCTCTTAATTCTCTGTTAGGTTTCTGTCTGATTGACCTGTCCCTTGGAGAGAGAGGTGTGTTGAAGTCTCCTACTACTAGTGTGTGTGGTTTGATGTCTGCCTTGAGTTCTAGTAATATTTCTTTTACATAAGTAGGTGCTTTTATATTGGGGGCATATATATTCAGGATTGAGACGTCCTCCTGATGAATTGTTCCTGTTATGAGTATAAAGTGACCGTCTCGGTCTCTTCTGATTGATTTTAGTTTGAAGTCAGTTTTGTTAGAAATTAGTATGGCCACACCTGCTTTTTTCTTAGGACCATTTGCTTGAAACACCTTTTCCCAACCCTTTACTCTGAGTAGGTGCCTGTCTTTGTGGTTGAGATGTGTTTCTTGCAAACAGCAGAATGTTGGATCCTGTTTTCGTATCCAATCTTTTAGCCTGTGCCTTTTTATAGGTGAATTGAGCCCATTAATATTAAGTGATATTAATGACCAGTGGTTGTTTACTCCGGTTATTCTTATTGCTTTTGGTAGTAGAGATTGTGTGTCTCCTTTCTTTGAGATGTGCTCGTGAAGGGTCATTAGATGCCTGGGTTATTGTAGGCAGTGTTTGATTCCTTGGGTTGCGATTTTCCTTCTATTACTTTCTGTAGGGCTGGATTTGTGGCTACGTATTGTTTAAATTTGTTCTTATCCTGGAATGTCTTGTTTTCTCCGTTGATAGTGAACGATAGCTTGGCTGGGTATAGTAGTTTGGGTTTGCATCCATGGTCTCTTAGCTTCTGCAGAACCTCTATCCAGGACCTTCTGGCTTTCATAGTTTCCATCGAGAAGTCAGGTGTAAGTCTGATCGGTTTACCTTTATAAGTTACTTGCCCTTTTTCTTTTGCAGCTCTTAATATTCTTTCTTTAACCTGTATATTTTGTGTTTTGATTATTATATGGCGAGGAGATGTTTTTCTTTGATCCAGTCTGTTTGGTGTTCTGTATGCTTCTTGAATATTTAAATGAATATCTTTCTTTAAGTTGGGAAAGTTTTCTTCCATAATTTTGTTGAAAATATTTTCTGAGCCTTTGAGCTGTGACTCTTCTCCTTCTTCTATTCCTATTATTCTTAGGTTTGGTTTTTTTATTGTGTCCCATAGTTCCTGAATGTTTTGTGTTGAGAATTTGTTGGCTTTGCTGTTTTCTTTGATCTGTTCGTTTATTTTCTCTATGGTGTCCTCAGCATCTGAGAGTCTTTCTTCTAGCTCTTGTATTCTATTGATTATGCTTGTTTCTGTAGACTCTGCTCGTTGGCCTAGATTTTCCATATCCAGCTGGTCCTCAGTTTGTATTTTCTTCTTTGCCTTCATTTCAGTTTTCAATTCTTGAACTGTTTCCATTACCTGTTTGATGGTTTTTTCTTGGTTTCCCAGGGTATCATGTATGTATTTACTCATTTCTTCAAACTTTTTGTTATACTTCTCATCCATTTCTATAAGGGCATTTTTTACATGTTGTTTAAGGGACTCTATTATCTTCATAAAGTCGATTTTTTCCACTTCTTCTGTGTTAGGTTGTTCAAATACTTCTGTTGTAAGATCATTGGGTTCTGATGTTTTCATGTTGTTTTTTGGATTATTGGGTGAGTTCTTGCCTTGGCGCCTGCCCATCTCCTCCTATTGATCCTATCCAATGGATCCTTTAGAAACCGGATCAGGTTTCCCTGCTGGCCAAGGGCTCCGCTTACAAAATGCCCTCACTCTCTTTCGTGGTTCCTGCTGCAGGCCAAGAACCCTCTCACACCTCCGAAGGATCTTCAGGACAGGACCAGGCTCCCCTTGTGCCAGTGACCTGGCCAACCAAAGGCCTACCTCTTTGATTCAATTGTAGTAGGGCGATCTGCTCTCCTTATTGCACGCCTGTCCCAGCCGCTTGGGTCTGGCGCTGCCACCGCTGCCGCTGCGCCTCTGTGCGTCTGGCGCCGCCTCCGCTGCGCCTCTGTGCTTCTGGCGCCGCCACCTCTGCGCCCCTGAAGCCCTCTGGTTCTTTATTTTCCATTTTCTCCTCTGAATAGCTCCTTGAACACTGAGGGAAGAGATGTGATTAGGATATCCCATTTAGGACTGAGTGCTCCAAAATCTCTAGTTTTGCACACTGTCCAGTTGTGGGTCTTTGTGTTAGCTCTCATCTTCTCTAAAAGAAGTTACTCTGATGTTGGCTGAGTGAGGCACTGATCTGAGTCACAGGCCAGGGTGAGCACCGACAGTTTCCGGTAGAAAATGTTTCTAGGTCTCAGCAGATGATACAAAATAGTGGAATTGAGCTAGAAAAGAAGATTGAGAGGATCCATAGACCAAGTTGTATTTAAATGTTTGTTCATATATTCGTATGTGTGTAATGATAATAATTAAAGAAAAATAGTTCACAAATTTTAAAGGGAGTGAGGAGGAGCCTGAGAGAGTTTGGAGAAAGACAAATGGGGAACATTATATAAATTCAGTACATACCTAAAATTTTAAAACTTACTTTTCCACTTTTTAAAATAAAATATTTTAAAAATGGTTGAAACTCATGTTTTAGACACAAGCAACTACAAAAAAAGGTAAAAATAGAACGATGCCTATATCCATCCAACTTTGCAAAGGTACCCTTTAGCACACAAGTATTTTTACTTAGCAATATATGAATATATATCATTGTCAAAAGATTGTAACCATAATACAAAAATATTAAGTACCTCTGGGTTTCTCTAGTTCTCTATTATGAAGAACCATATTTTAGTATTCCTTGTTTCAGTATGTTTCTGCACATTTACCGATGTAGAGATAAGTGTTTTCTATTTAAACAGATTCACAGGATATGCCCTGTTCTGCAGGGCAGTTTGTGGGACCACTAGCAGTGGAACCAGTATTTAGCCCTAGTGCATGATCTGGCTCTTTGGAGCCATTTCCTATGGAGGGATGATAGCTTGCTCAGCCTACAGGAATGTTTTAAACTTAGATATGGGATATGTATCCTGAATTGCTTAGGCCTGTGCTGTTCAATGGAGTGCATTTGCCAACAGGAAATAACTTGTTGCCTTAAATTTGTAGTGAGCTTGTGATTTCAAGGCATAGCTCTTTACAATTGAAATAAAGGCAGTCTAATAATTACAAATCGTATAGTGCTGAGCAGCAGGGAACATTTGTTAAAGCTCCATTAGGAACTGTCATTCTTCATCTGGTGAAAAGACATTACTCGAGGATTATCTGAATTGGCACACACGTTCTGCCGAGTCAGTGGATTTCAGTAAAATACAAAGTAACTTGTACCCCACATTAAGCTGGATAGTGTCTGTCCCCTCCCTGAGTATGTACATTTATGTATACATCATTATCTTGTTGGGAATCAAGTACTATATTTATGTCTTCCTTAACTCATTTGGAGCACTACTTGAAAAATTTAAATTTTATCAGTTTCCATTCATTTCTTGTTCATTGATGACTATGTGTGAAGTGGGTTAGACCACTAAAATAACAGGATTATGGGACCAGTAATTATGCATATGAGTTTTTCTCCCACTCTTCCTGACTGGCCTCACATTAGGTACTTAATGCTCCTAGCAGATTTCATGTTATCCTTCAAAGATTTTTATTTCTCTACTCTGTTTATCTAGAAGGATTTGCACTACATATGTGATTCTCAACCTTCCTAAATCTGTGACCCTTTATTACAGCTCTTCGTGTAATAGTGACTCCAAACATACAATTATTTCATTGCTACTTCAGCACTGTAATTTTGCTGCTGTTACTAACCATACTGTAGAGATCTGATATGCAGGATATTTGATATGCAATCCCAGGGGGTTAATGACCCACAGGTTAAGAACCACTGCTCTAGATACCTGTGTGTCACCTGGTCCATCTTATTCAAATGTAACTTCCCTCTGAGAAGCCTTTCCTGACTGCACTGTGTTAGATGCTATTCCTTTTTGCTATGATAAAACAAATAAAGGCAGAAGATGTTGACTGTTAGATGATATATTTCATTGTAACAGTAAAGGTAGGGTAGCAGGAGTAAGAGGCCAACCAGTCACATTGCATCTGCAGTAAGGAAGCAAAGGGAGATGAATATTAGGTGTCAGCTTTCTTACTTGTAAGGATGTCAGCCACAATTAACCTAATCTAGTTAATCCCTTCAAGTATACTATGAGGCTAATTTATAAAGTAATTCTTCACAGTCATTATCAGGGCTTGTCTCTTAGGCAATTCTGGATCCTGTAACATAAAATATTAACTGTCCACACCTTTACCTATATTTTCCTCACAGAACTTTTAACTTCCTCAAAATATCTGATTTGTACTTCTTTGGTTCCATAAAAATTCAGCTTTATAATTTATGTTATACCATATATTTTTCTTGGTCTATCTTAAGTCATCACTTAAATTCTGTACAACTCTGAACACTAAAATAAAAAAAAAACTTCCTTGCATAAAGTAGTTATTAAGTAAACTAAATACGAATATAACTTAAAAATTTATCTTCTTTCCAAGGATGTCAGTCAGTCAGTCCATTCTTAGTAGGCTATATAAATTGTCTGCCTATAGTATCCATATTAGGTGTGTGTGTGGTGGTGGGGTGGCTAAAGCCTTGAATCCACATATAAGAAAAAGCATGAACTCTTTCTATTTCTGAGTGTAGGTTACATCACTTAATATAATGATTGCCAATTTCATCCATTTTCTGTCTGTATCCCCAACATCCCCAGCATACTTGTTACATATCTGAAAATATTTCTTAAATAAAAAATAATCCCTACGTGTAAACTACTACCAAGTCTTTTTAATGACATATTGATATATAGCACAAATCAACATACATTTATTGATTGCCTTAATATGGCAAAGCTATGATTGTTTCTAATAAAACTCTGGAGTTCTTTAGATACCACAGTCTACTCTTCATATAAATACACTGTTTGGATTCCTTTCGCAACTCAACATATAGATATTCAATGTAGAAGAGAGAAAAGGTCAGTCATCTTGCGATGGTACCCTTGATCTGGAACAAGTAATTAACTTTCGTTATATATTCACACCAATATACATTCTAAACAACTTGCTCCCTGGAAAACATATCATATACTTAAAATTATTAAACTTCATTGCTCTCACAGAATGTTCTTTTGAATGTGCTCTTACCTCTGTATCTGCCTATTTCTTCTGACAGTAAAAGATAAATCCTCCTTACATATTTTAAAATGACTGTCTCATCACATGCATTTTCTCCTCATTTTATTATGCCCTCAGGAAACTGGTTGAACTTAAATAAAGTACATAAAATAGCTCTCTTGGTTTTCAAAATGACACTCATTATGCCTTCTGTTATAAATGGTCAATCTAATTTCACAAAAATAATTGAGCCATGGAAATGAAACAACTTTCAATATGATTTGTAATATCAATATTATTAAATTGGGGGGACCTGAATACACTTTCTAAGATACTAATAAATACCTTGAACTAGGACAATAAGAGTAACCAAACTTCACTTTTTTTTGGCCAGAAAATCTCAGCAATGGCACTAATATTGTGTTTTTAATATGCCGTATATTCTTCAAAACCTTTATCCTTTGGTTTCAGTAGTTCCATTAATCACAAGAGAAAATCATCAAGATACATTGGCTTTAATCCAATGAAAAGGGAGAAACCAATTAAATGCTTTAAAGTTTTAAATATAAAGTAGAAATTGGATGTTAGAAATCTCTTTAGCTCCAACTAAAAGTAGACAGATGATTTTTAAATGGGATTTTTGGCTAGTATATATAAGTGATAGAAGTACAAATTAAATCCTCTCAGGTTCCCTAATAACATGAAGAAAAATATCAAATGATTTTTGGAAAGATTCACTTTTGCTTTCTCACCTTTTGGTAGTATTTGAAAAACGGGCATTCTACCTTAGGCTCTATTCTAACAGTCTCTTCAGTGGCTTCATTCACTCTCATAACTTCACTGTTGACTCTGTGCATGCATGTTTTTACAATCTTGTTCTAGCTTTAGTATCCTTGTATAAGCTTAAGTTTCTGGATGCCACATCAGTCCTTGGAAACCCATTTCTCTCAGGACGAATTCATTTACTTCCTCGCATCTAACCTCAAACTATCTGTTCAATTAGTCATCTATAGAACATAGATGCAGCTCCAACCACTTGTAAGCTAAGTAAAGAATCCCCTAAATATTTTTAATGGATTCACCATTTTATCAGTTATTATGGTTCTAAATTGTAACCGTTTTTAATTAGTCTTATAATTAGTTCATCTATATGTCCATGATCTCTTCGTACACCTATGTACACGAATGATATTATGAGGAGACAATGTCACAGCAAACTCCTGGGTCCTCTGGCCCTTATACTCTTTCTGCTCCCTCTTCCATAATCTTTCCTGAGCCTTAAGTACAGGAGTTGTTGTTAAATCTACAATTTCTTCTTCTTTGTTATTTTATTATCATCTATTTTTAGTCATTTGAGACAGGGTTTCTTTGTGTAGCCTTGGTTGTCCTGGAGCTCACTCTGTAGAACAGGCTGGCCGTGAACTCACAGAGATCCTCCTGCATCTGACTCCTGAGTGCTGGGATCAAAGGCATGCACCACCACCCTACAATTTCTTCTTATGGGACCTCTATTGACTTCTCACTGTAAATAACTGAGACACTCTTAAGACATTAACTGAATTGAGGAACTATTTCTCACCAACATTGCTGAAAGCCCACCCCATTTGTTTCCTTGATACATATTTTACATTTCCAATTTACTTTGTTTTGCCCTGTGACTAGAATTATCTTTTTGCGAAATGTAATTTGATATCATTTACTTCAGTAAAAACACTCAATAATCCCATTTATATCTAACTTAACCCCCTAAAGAAAGCTTAACATATCACCTGTTCAGGAAATATTAATGTTTATATTGCTTAGTAAATTAAATGCAAATATCTAAGTGTGGCACCCATAGTTTTCTAAAATATGGCCTTAACGCTAACATTCTGCATTTACTTACCATAGCTAAGCTCCAATGAACCCAAACAGCATCCTTTGTTTCCAAACCACTCTGCGCATTGTGAATTAATACTTTGTTCAGCCTTCCCCTCACCCTTCCTGTCTCTGTTACTCTTCAAAGTATACACAAATATAAGTATTTATCTCTAATAGTAATTCCTTTGTAAAAATAATTCGTTACAAAATCATGCTAGCCAAATATAGCTTATTTCTTCTTTAATCCATTTATTTTCAAATAGAAAAATATAGAAATGATAAAGAGAAAACTAAAATCCTCCATAAGCTCCCAAACCCTTAACATGTGGCTTCCACACATTCTTTCTCTAAGATATGAATTCCTGTATATGTAGTCATACACAGTCACAAAATTCAGATTATATAATTCATACTTTTGGGAAGCCTGGCATTTTCATTTGATGCTTCATGATTATTTCCAAGGATGTTGTATGACATTTTCAGTGCAATTTTAATAACTATATAATTTTGTGTTATTAATGCGTCACCAGGTAATTACACACCAATTGATAAATATTTAGATTGATTTTAAGTTTTGAATATTATTTTCAGATGTTATCATGGACAATCTTAAATACATTCACAATAATTTCTTACAAACTGATTTTTTTCCCAGACAAGTCAAAATTTAAGGTTTTTCTATATTCATATTTTGTTTTGCTTTTATATATAATCCCACATTATCTTACACAAAACTCCTTATATTTTATTATTTTCATACAAAATTGATGTGATCATATTCCTGCACAATGACACTACCAAAGATCTCAGGCTTCTGATAGAAAATTAAACATACATTATATCAATTCTTCTACATAATATTATGACTATTTTACATTTATAAAACTACCAAATCTTTCTCTAACAGGCATCTAGATTTTAACACATGTATCAGTTATGAAGGGCCTGTGAATACTAGGAACTCAGTAAATATTTGTTGAATTGAATTGGGTCAGTCATAAGGAAGTTCTCCTGGGTTGGTATTTTCCTCCCCACATTATTCTGCAGTGGTTTCCATATGCAAACTAGAGTTACATGACCAAGGAAAATGGAAACAGATGAGATCACAGCCCTGAGGAGCCAAGAACAATCCCAATGTAATTGGTCAAATAATCCTCCAATTTCTAAAACTATCTCTTGGATAGCTTTTGGCTCAATGTTTTAGCACCAGTTTCTTGAGAAAAGAACTATATCTGTTGATATAGATTTAAAACTTCTGGTCCATTAGCTTAGTTAAAAAGCCACTAATTCTAACATTTTCAGGTGGAAAAGGATAGCTGGGTTAGCAGCCATCTAAGTGAGTCGGAATAAGTTAATATACGCTTGTTTTCTTACAGCAGTACACTTGTTTGGCCTGACGTGGCAGTTGCAACCAGTTGGACAGATCTATGCGAATGGAATTAGCAATGGGAACACAGGGACCGAGTCCATGGACACTACTTACTCTCCCATTGGAGGAAAAGTTTCTGACAAATCAGAGAAAAAAGGTACAGTGACTAAAATGATTGATGGATTCTTGATTAATTTTTTCCTAATTAAGTTATTAGGACCATATCTGGGATGGCTTCGCTTCACATTAAATTTCATTATCTCTTGAAAGAACTCCCCTACGTGAACAGAAAAAACCCATGTCAGTGTCTTGTGAAGCAAATTTCTTTTTCTCCAGTGCTTTGAGTATAAACCAATTAAACTTTTCAAATATGTTGGCAATTTTGAAAATAAATAAATATTTATAGAATGGAACTTTCAATACAATGAAAATTTCATTTCACATATAACTACCCTGAAGCAACATGGGATTTTGATTAACTTCCCTCATGTCCTAGCCTAGCATTTATTTATATATAACATTTTACAAAGGGTATATAGAAATTTCTTCTGTTTATAATAAGTAAAGGCAGTTTCTGCCTTGTGTAAAGGTGAATGTTTATAACAAAATGGGAAAGCATGAATTATTTTTTAGTTGGGAAACATGAATTCTTACTAGTTGAAAGAAAATTACTTCGAGTCCTGAATTGTTCAAAGTAACCAACGTGAGCATGAACTAGGAGACTTATTTAAATAAATGACTCAATACTCACACTCCTAACTTCCAAGTCAGAATGAGTGACTTTAGTCTTAATAAGCAAATAAAAATAACTAGAACTTTGTGTTATGACTTCCCTTGAAACAGGTTTAAGTACAGAGGTACTTTTGCTATGTAAATTTTTTGTATGTCTGATTTTAAAGTAGAAATTGAGAACAAAACTTCCTCTATTTTCGTAACATAAAATTAAACAAATAAATATATAAAACAAACATTACCCTTAAGAAAATCACAATTTTGTAAAGGCAATAAGTTTTATTTTGCTTCACTAGCTCTAAGTACACAGTCAGTTTATTTTGCACATTTTTGATTTAGTAGTCTCTACACATCTGTTTCATTGCTTTGGGTGTTTTGGGTTTTTTTTTTTTTGGTTTTTCGAGACAGGGTTTCTCTGTGGCTTTGGGGCCTATCCTAAAACTAGCTCTGTAGACCCGGCTAGTCTCGAACTCCCAGAAATCCGCCTGCCTCTGCCTCCCGAGTGCTGGGATTAAAGGCGTGCGCCACCGATGGCTGGGGTGGGTATTTTTGAGGGTTTCTTTTTCTTTTCTTCTGCTTTTGGAATGATAACTTTGCTTTGTCCCATGGTTCAGTAAAAGTGAACACTTACGGTTAAATGAAGATAAAGCTTTTGGTATAATTTTCAATTCACACTTCAGTTTGACTTGAATCTCATTTTAGAATACTTCATACTACCCAGGACTGATCTTTCCTGAAAGTTTCACTGTTACCATTGTAAGAGGGTAGGGCTGAAGGAAAAGGCTCAGAAGTGGACAAGGAAAGGACTAGAGTAGGCTCAGACATTTCTTCCCCACCTCTTTTATTCACTTTTCCTTTTTTCTTTCTTCTTGCTTGATTCCTTCACATGTGAAGACATAAAAGCCACCATCTGGCATTATCTTCCTAGGGACTTTTTTGTCATTCATGGTGAAAATCAGCAACACCTGTCTAAAGAAAATGCAAAATGCAGGACAGCAAAAGATGAGCACATGGTTGTCCTAAGTTTAGATTCAATTTTGCATTTGAATTCAAATGTCTCATAATTCCTTTCAAGAAACTAGGTTAAAACTGCAGTCTAAAACTTATTAAATAATACTACATCCAAGATTGTTACAGATGCTTTATGGGGATTAAATCATGATGCGTCATTGTGCTTCCTGTTTTAAGAGATAAACAGAGGCACAGAGAGGTTTAGTGATTTACTCATGATCAAAAAGCTAGCAACTACTTGAATGGTCTCAGAACCTAGCCTCTTAACTTTTTTTTTACAGCATCTTACTGTGTAGCATTGGCAAGCTAAGATGCTCCATAAACATTTCCCCTTGAAATGAGCCCAATGAAAATTGTTTTATATTTCTGCTCAATTATAAAAACAAACATGGAAAAATTTTTAAATTTCATAATATTTCTAAGAAACAGCATTATATGTGACCCCTTGTAAGTCAGCAATATTCCAGGACTGACCCCATCCCTAAAGGCAATAGAGCAACACACCTTGTACTGAATGGATATAGAAAACTCATAAATTTGCATTTGTGGGAAAGTGAAGGCATGGAGGAGAGATATGGGAGGATGTTGGGGAATGGAAGTAAGTATGATAAAATTATTAAACTGTCAAGGAATTAATAGAATATTATTTCAAAGAAACATAATTTTGGGTTCATATGTCATAAAAGCAGAAGTGAAGCTATTTAAGGAGAAGAAAGAGCAGCAAAGGTGAGGAGGGGAGAAGATAAATAGAGCACAGATCTATGGCATATCTAAATATATAGTGGCATGCTATTTGTATTTTAGTAAATAAATCTTTCCTGAATTCCAGAGGCAAAGCTAAAGCCACTAGAGGCAGGTAATGGTGACACACACCTTTAATCCCAGGATTTGGAAGACAGAGGCAGAGGGATCTCTGTGAATTCAAGATCCACCCTGGGCTACACAAGATATAAGCAGAAACAAATCCAGGTGGTGGTGGCTTACACCTTTAATCCCAGTTCTAGGGAAGCACACACCTTTTATCCTAGCACTAGAGGGAATACAAAATGAGAGAGAGGTTTAGTCTGCTGTTGCCCAGTCTTGGAAGAGGTAAGGTTTCTCTACTGGTTTGGCTGCCTTGCTTTTCTGGTTTTGGGGTTTTTAGTATTTGTGCTACACACACACACACACACACACACACACACACACACACAGTATATAAAACATACTTTTATGGACTTTTTTACTAGTTCTTTGAGAATTTTGTAAATGTGTTTTGATCATATTCACCCACTCCTCCATTTCCTCCCAGATCCATCCCTTTCCCTACCTAAACAACTTTCTGTCCTTTTGTTAGCACCCATTGAATTCCATTCAATGCTTATCATATATTTATTTATGTGTGATCTTCCGCTGGAGCATGGTCGACTTAGTAGGGCATACACTTTTAAGAAATTTAGCTGCTCAACTAGGGAAGGGACTTCATGATCACTTTCCCTTTCAAGTTCGGATTTAGTCTGGCTGGAGCTTGTGCTGGTCTCATGTGTTGTCACAATGGCTGTGAGTTCATTTGTGCAGCTGTCCTGTTAAGTCTGAAAACAGTTTCCATGTAATCATCTACTGCCTCTGGCTCTTAGATGCTTTGAGTCCCCTCTTCTACAATGATCCCTGAGCCTTGGAGGAAGTGATGTAATATAAATATCTCATGTAGTGCTGAACATTCTGTAAGTTCTTATCCTCTGTACCTTGACCAGTTGTGGGTCTCAGTGTTAATTATTATCTACTGCAAATAGAAGCATCTCTGTTGAGAGTTAAGAAACAACTTAATCTATGCATATAACAATAAATCTCAGGAGTCAGGTCAGCAGATGTCTTGTATATCAAGTTGTGAGTTTTAAGTAACTTTACAGCAGCCTTAACTATAACCTAATATCATGGTTTGTTATATTGTATTTGAGCAGATACTAACTACAGTGAAATTTTATAAATCTTACCATTTAGCTAGAAACATTATGAAACAATTAGTTTAAGCAGAGTAGAGGAGATAAGAAAAAATAAAGTATTTTCACTTAGACCATTGTCATGGTACATCCACCAATAAAACTAATAATAACAACAATACATAGCTTTTAAGTCTTAAAGAAAATGGAATGAAGAATTGTTATTTAAATTGGAGAAAATGAGGATACGGCACAATTGAACATCTTTTGGATATATATCCAAAAGTGGTATTACTGGGTCTTGAGGGTGGTTGTTTTCTAATTTTCTGAGAAATTGCTATACTGACATCCAAAGGGGCTGTACCAGCTTGCATTTTCACCATCAATGCAGGAGTGTTCTCTTTTCCCCACAAGCTCTCCAGCATAAGTTGTCATCAACTTTTTACCTTGGCCATTCTTACAAGTGTAAGATGGAATCTCAGAGTTGTTTTGATTTGCATTTCTCTGATGACTAAGAATGTTAAACATTTCCTTAAGTCTCTTTCACCCATTTTAAATTCCTCTGTTGAGAGTTCTCTGTTTAGGTCTGTACTCAACTTTTCATTGGATTATTTGTTCTTTTGATGACCAATTTCTTGAGATCATTGTATGATTTGGAGATCAGACCTCTGTCTGATGTGGGGTTAGTAAAGATCTTTCCCCATTCTGTGAGCTGTCGTTTTGTCTTGTTGACCACATCCTTTGCTTTACAGAAGCTTTTCAATTTCAGGAGGTCCCATTTATTAATTGTTTCTCTCAGTGTCTGTGCCGCTGGGGTTATATTTAGGAAGTGGCCTCTTGTGCCAATTCATTCAAGTGTACTTTCCACTTTCTCTTCTATAGTGCCACAAGGACATGGGCTCAACTATGTTCATAGCAGCATTATTTGTCATAGCCAGATCCTGGAAACAACCTAACTGCCCCTCAACCGAAGAATGGATAAGGAAAATGTGGTGCATTTACACAATGGAGTATTACACAACAGAAAAAAAATAATGACATCTTTAATTTTGCAGGAAAATGGATGGAGCTAGAAAACATTATTTTGAGTGAGGCACAGAAAGATAATTATCACATGTACTCACTCATTACTGGTTTTTTAAACACAAAGCAAAGAAAACCAGCCTACAAATTACAACCCCAAAGAACTTAGACAACAATAAGGACCCTAAGAGAGACTTACATTGATCTAATCTACATGGGAAGTAGAAAAAGACAAGATCTCCTGAGTAAATTGGGAGCATGGGTACCTTGTGGGAGGGTTGAAGAGGGGAGGGGAGAGGCAGGGAAAGGAACAGAGAGAAAAATATAGAGCTCAATAAAAATCAATAAAAAAAGAAAGAAAATAAGGATGTGAAAAGTCAAGATCACAGAAGAGAACTGGCTCTGGAACCAAGGATACTTAGTTCCACATTCTATGGTTTTCTTGTCTATTATTGTGACAGCATAACACAGAATAAATATCTGAATTGCTAAAGACCTTCTCAGCATGGAAGGTTCAAAGACAAGAACAGTGCCACTAAAGCAATGGATTGTATTCAAGCTAAACCACTGGTAGGTTTTGCCTTAGACTTCTAAAGGAAGTGGAGAAGATACATGTGGGATGATTTACATGTAGGAATTGATTTGCAACCAAGGGAAGATAGGTCACTCAGTCAGTTGGCAGTACAGGGAACATTGTGTTTCTGACTACGTTCTTTCAAATGAACGAAGTATTTTAATCTCAGCTGTTTATTCATGAACAATGAACAGAAAATGGATGCCTTGAATATGGTCTTTCAGCAGTCAGACAATAGAAGAAAGGCCATGTCTCAGGGGAACAAGAGAATCACGGATTTTTTTATTTAATTAAAATATAATTACATCGTTTTCCCCTTCTTTCTACACACTCCTACAATGCCCATACCCACCATACCCAACTCCCTGCCAAGTTCACAGTCTTATCCTATTTAACCTTTAATGTTACATATGCATTTAAATGAACCAACATATGAATGTACCATGCTGGTTCTGTTCAGTGGTACCTGCATGTATGTTTACAGAGTTGACCACTTGGTATTAGATAACTGATCGGGTGGTACATCCTTTGTTGTTAGTTGCTTGTAGCTCTTCGTCCAGTGTTGGATCATTAGAGATTTCTCCATCTAAGTTGGACTGTTAAATGGTGTTGATATTGTTGATATTTGTTTAAGTAGTCATTTTGCTAAGGATCCATAGGTAAAGCTTCCCTGTCATAGCTAGGAAGCATAAACTCACAACAGACTTCCTGATGTATCATCAGTCAGTGCTGGGCATCCCAAAGTCAACTGTTCTCTGCATATTGACTATGAGAGAATTTCTGTGATGCTCTTCATCTGCTGCAAAGAGGATCTTCTTCAATTAGAAGTGAGAGTTATATGTGAACATAAAGATAAGTGTATAGAGTTAGTTAGCAATAAGGCCATGGATCTTAGATGAAAAGATTCTACTGTCATTTTAATAGGAAATCTTATGAAAAGGAATGGACAGAGGACTTTACCTTACATGTTCTATAAGGAAGGATGTATTGTACACGTTTGGTGTATGTGTGTGCATTTGATGTGTGTGTATGTGTGTATATGAGAGAGAGAGAGAGAGAGAGAGAGAGAGAGAGAGAGAGAGAGAGAGATTGTACTTAGCAGTTTCTCAGAACACTGAAAGGCTGGGGATATTTCTTAACTATGATTTCTCTAGCATCAGGATCAAGTAAAATCCTAACATTTTTAGTATCCATCTGACTGAGGGTAAAATTTATTGAGAGGTTCAACAATGAATTCTTCCAAGTTAGATGTCAAAATAGAAAACCAGGAACAAAGAAAAGTGATAAGGAAAAAGAACTGAAATATACTAAAGGCAGCAATAGCATTTTTACTGTTTTGCAAAATTCTGGCCTTGGTAGGGCGAGTGGCATTTCTTTGAAATTCATCCCACAAGATCTATCTTTGCAACAGCAAAGGAGAAAAAATTGATGCTTTCTAGTCAGTTTCTGCTGAATATACGGCCATGTAAACAACACTCCATTGATTGATATGGCACAATTTGTAGTTTTTCCTGTAGATGCTTTAGCCAAGACCAGATAGAGACTAAAGCTTCACTTCTATGGGATCTAGTTTATCATTTGAAAAATGGGTTGTTTGCTTTCAGCCCCTTTGAGAGTCCAGGAGGAAAATCCTTATGCAAATTAAATATTATCCAGAAATTGTTCATGGATATATAAAACAAAGAAGCTGTAGTTCTGTAGACCAAATAAGGGAGGGGAATACAACCCTGTCAAATCCCCCTCTCCTTTTCTGTTTTTCTTGAGAGCTATTAAGGCTTTGACAAACATGGAAGTACCTATTAGGACCATCTTATCGCTAAAGTTACTTCCAACTGTATCTGTTATAAGATCATGAATTCAGATCTCCAGTTAAAGGATAATAATTAGCCTATCTAAGTAACAATGGACTTATCTTTGAAAGGAGGATATATTATTGGAAAGTGGTTGAAAAGTATGTATGTAAAGACTGTCACTTAGGTACTTGCTGACAATTCTGTTAAACTGAAATAATTGATTCCTAGTTTTCACCTTCTAATTGGATTTTTTGACATGTGTATAACAATAGCAGCCTATACTTAGAGCATTTATGATCTTAAAATACCATAATGCATTTTATCTACATAAGAGTTTTATGGCGGGGCAGCTACTGTTACCTCTGTCTTGCAGTTAAAAATGAAAACAAGAAAAGGTTAAGTAACTTGCCTTGCATAATAGTCATAACCATGGACAGAATTGAGTTGAAGTCCAGTTTTTTTCTTGCACTTATCTCAATGTACTTTAAGGCTCTTCTTTTAGGGAAATTCCTATCTCCCTGCCAGTCGTTTAACTAATAGCTATCTTTATTACAGATTTTTGTGAATCCAATCCAAATATATAGTACACACACACACACACACACACACACACACACTACCAGCACCACCACCATTATGAAATGGAAAATTAAGAGCAGTACAAAATGTACCTCTTGAAATGCCTTTTATTGTAGTCTATACAAAAAGAGTAGCAAGGAGAATAAAAGCAGAAAGAAGGTGAGAGAGTAGACTACATTTTCTTTGCTCTGTCTTCCCTGAGTCATAGATAGGGTAAAGAAATCAATGCCATGCTAAGTTTGAAACTTGAATATCAAGTTAGCTTTCTTTATTTACTTGGGGTTTTGCAGATATTTATTTCATGGTCACAACCAGTAGTTAAAAGTCATGAGAGAGGCTTCCTCCAGAAACAAATGGGAGTAGGTGCAGAGACCTACAGTCAGAAATAAGAGATAGTCTAAATTGGAGATTTCCATCAGGTCCCTCCCCTTGGAGTTCAGGGAATCCCATGGAAAAGGGGAAGAAAAGACTGTAGGAGTCAGAGGATGGAGGACAGCTGGAGAACACCGCCCATAGAATGAACTAATCAAGGTACATATGGGCTCACAAAGACTGAAGTAGCAGGCATAGGGCTTATATGAGTCTGCACCAGGTCCTCTGTGTACATGTTATGGCTGTTAGCTTTCCATTCTTGTGTGACTCCTAACAGTAGGAGCGGGTATGGTTTTTGACTTCTTTTGCTTACTCTTTTCCTCCTATTGGGTTGCCTTGTACAGCCTTGACAGGAGGGCTTTTGCCTTGTGTTATTGTACCTTGTTTTGTACTGTTTGGTTGTTGTCCCTTAGAGGTCTACTTTTTCTGACGGAAAATGGAAGGAGAGTGGATCTGGGGGAGAGGGGAAGTAGCAGGATGCTGTGAGGAATATAGGAAAGGGAAACTGTTGTCAGGATGAGAGAAGAATCTATTTTCAATAAACAAATAAATATAAAAGTCTGAAAAAAATTCACTCTGTGCCACCAAATGAAAGGACTATATCACCCGCACACAGGTAATCACTGTTCATTCAGATGGAACACAGTTCTACAGAATAATGCCGAGGTTCTTCAGCATTGGTTCATAGGACATATAGATATTAAAATGCACTGAGCTGCTCTTTGAGTAAACCCAATGTTGCCAGTGCTTTTTATTTAAAGGATATCAGAGTCCAGGGCACTGTGGTAGAATTGGAAATAATTCATATAACCACAGTAAACCACATGAATAAAATAGTAGTAATGTAATAACAAAGAAAATATTGTTGGGAGCTTAGCATTATTATTTTTAAAGATTGATGTCAAATTACAGTAAATGCTACCTATAATGATATATAGATGTTTCTGCAACACATGGTTTCAGAGGGCCCAGCTAGAGTGCTGCAGCTTGTTTTCAACTATATTAAATCACTTTATCAATATATTTCAGTTTTAACAAAAGCTTTTCTAAAGCTTAGTGGAGACTTGACTTCTAAAGCAAATTTATAAAATGGGTTCTCTATGCTAAAAGGCAAACTTATTGTATAAAAAATTCATGATAAATATTCTTGGTCATATATGTTTAATGTGTGATTCTCCTTTCGGTTTAATTACTATCTTATTTTCATCCAGTATGTACCTTTTCTGTGAAGGCTTAATAAATGAGTCTGTCTTATGGACTTTTGGGCTCAATATTCTACATTAACAAAGGTACTAAGTAGATTACTATAGAATAGCAGAGCTATCATACATGTCTAGTCTTTCAAAAGTAGAAAATTGTCCTATACCATCCTCATAATTTCATAGACTTTTAGAGAAAGCAGCTCATTATAGAATTTATCACCCATGTATATATCCTACTATACTGATTTCTATTTATATCTATATTCCAGCCTACGTTATTTCTATAGAAAGATCAATCATTTACCAGCATTTTCATAAAGTCAAATTTATTCAAATTTCAAACGGAAATCTTGCAATTTCAGAATTAAAGCACAAGGTTGACCACATGTTGTTGAATAACCAAGTTGGGAGCGCTTTTCTGAAGAAGACTATTTCTCCCACTCACCATTCCATAGTTGCCTGTAGTTCTTTTCAAAGAATGAGTGCTATAGTTTAATAAAAGCAGCAGGAAGGAGTCATCCCATACAATGGAGCTCACATAGGAGGTTTACCGAAAGAGGAGAGAAAAGGGGCAGTTAAGAGGACAGAGAAGGAGGCAGAGAAAGGGGCAGAGAAGAGGACAGAGAAGGGGTAGAGAGGAGGCAGAGACTGATCCCTGGGGACAAGAGTAGCAGAAGAGAAAGAGATGGGAAGTGGGCAAGGCCTACTTTTTATAAGGGAACATAATGAATGTGCACAAGGGGTGTTCTTGGTGTCTGCAACTGAGGACTTACCCCCTAAGAGCAGGCGGACACAGATGCCTGAATACAAGCATTCCTCCATTTATTTAATATAAAAGGGAAGGAGATAGAAAGGGGTAGCAAGTGAGGCAGGGATGAGGATGCCATGTATTTTGGAGTGCTTCCTGCTGACCTGGGGGACATTGGTCATCTTTGGAGGCCATGAAAAAGATGGGAAGCTTGTCACGTCCTGGAGTCTCTGGCTGTTTCACTTCACTATCCAAGCTCCGTGGAGCCATCAGGTACCACTTGGACCTGGCAAAATACTGTTCGAGGTAGATCCAATTCAACTCCCTGGAGCTCAGAAGAACATTGAATTTACAAAAGAGATAAGTTTTAGGTACATTATAAAGCAACCAAAGAGATTTTAAAATTCTGAGGTTGTGGCCATGATACTACAGTGGTAGAATATAGTGTTTAGTACTCTGCCAGAGACAGACTAATAGCTTATCAGAATTCCATCACTTAATGTCAAGATAACGAACAGTAACATAGTGAGAGAAAGAAATCGGGAACATGCTTCATTATTTTAGACATCTCATATCACTTTCTCCTTATCAGCACTTAAGCCTTCCTACCTTCACGAAAACAAACCGTAAAGCACCTGTTCCTCTCCCATCACCGCAGCATCACGTGGACACCCTCTTTCTATCCAATTTACCAGGAGACACAGGTGGTTGATGACTGAGGGCAGTCAATAGTAAAAAGGGAAACAGAACAAATTTTTACCAAAGTGGTAAGGTTGTCTCCTGAGCAGGCAATGAAAAGTGACAGGGGAAAGATTACCAGGAACAAATGGAAAAAGGAAAAAAGGGGTCTGTGAGCAGGGACTGAAGGAACACAGAGATCAGCATTGCCCTTGATGAGCCATGGGGGCAAACTTCTAACTCTGGGGAAAGGACCCTCTTGAGGAACCAGAAACTCAATTATAGAATATATATCTTATTTATCAAACATATGTCACTACTTATTTAAATTCTCTAGAAAGCTTAGTGTTGAACACTTGTCAAAGATGTAAGTACTCAGGTGTAAACCTCTAAGTCAGTTTTTGCCAATTTAAATAGACCTTTATAACCTTAAAGTTTTATCACCATATGGAATATGTTCTAAACCAGGGTTGAATCACATATAGCCTTAAATTTCTATCATCATAGAAAAGTCCAGACTAATCCAAAATATCTGAGACTTATTGTTTTCTTATTCTAAAAGGAGATAAAACAAACAGAGGGTTCATTAGGACTAATTAGTGTACTCTTTAACCTTAGTAAAAGATGGCTTCCAACCATGTAGCTGCTTATATCATGATGAGGTCACCAAATAAGATGGAGGAGAGCCATGTGGTTGCTATTTAAAACATGTTGTTCTAAACAATAGTTACATGCACATATACACAGAGTTGAATCCAAGTTACATATACATAAATGCAGAATCAAACCTAGCGTACATTATACATACAGGATTAAATCCAAGTCACATGTGTGCGTATGCATGCATGCGTACACACACACACACACACACACACACACACACACACTAAACAGAAGTTGAGTAAATAAAAAGAAAGGGAGAACTGGTACATGCTGACCAAGAGGAAGGTGGCTTCTCCATCTGTCCCACACATAGCAACAAACAGACAGGAGATTTAGAGAAGGAGATCAAACAGACACAAGCAGGTCACAAAACAAAGAAAAAGAAAGACAGTGGAGAATTCTTTTCTCGGCTCCCTGACTGCCTGCTCCAAAGGATACTAAGGCCAGGTTTGATTTGAAAGCAGTAGTCAGTGTGTCTCCAAAAGCAAAGAAGTGCATGATTCCCAAGAATGAGGCAGAACCAGGAATCCAGGGAGGATCAGATAGAGTAGTCACAAGCTGTTCAGTACATCGTCATGCAAGAACAGGAGAGTCAAGGGCTCTGAGCCCGAGAGAGACACAGTTTCTTGGGTCCAGGACTTCAGGGAAACTCAGAAGGTGAGAAGAGGACTTTGCTTAAGAAATGAAGCCTCAGCCAGGTCGTGGTGGTGTACGCCTTTAATCCCAACACTCAGGGAGACAGAAACACATGCATCTCTGTGAGTTTGAGGCCAGCCTGGTCTACAGAGCAAATTGCCAGACAGCCAGAGATACACAGAAGAACTCTGTCTCAGAGAGAGAGAGAGAGAGAGAGAGAGAGAGAGAGAGAGAGAGAGATTGAGAGAGAGAGAGAGAGAGATTGAGAGAGAGAGAGAAAGAGAGAGAGAGAGAGGAAAAAGGAAGGAAGGAAAGAAAGAAGTGAAATAATGAAGGTTCACATCTAGGGGGAAATGGTCAGAGGAAGGTAGACCACCAGAGATCCAATTGTTGGTGCTGAATGGAAGGCAAAGCTCTCGATAAAGGAGAAAGCAGATTTGTTATAGGTGTAAAAGAGCAGATCAGAAAGCAAATTTGTGGCAGGTGGAAGAAAGTAGATCTGCTGCAGATGTGGCAGACAGGTAGAGTCCTAGTGTGAAGTGGGTACCTTTGGCAGGCCCTGCCAAGATATGCCACTAAGCAAACACGCCACATGGAACAGAGCTAGTGCAAGAGGCTTGTTGGGATGGGGAGAACAAAAGAGTGAAAGAGTGGGAACGTGAGAGAGGCAGGCAGAGAAGATGAAGAGAAGCAATAGAAAGAAGAAGGGGCAAGAGAGGAAATTAGAGACAAAGAAAGGAGTAAAAGACAAGAGACAGCAAAAACAAATGTGCGCTGTCTGGCGGGCACTTTTAAAGGGTGCATGTGTTGCATAGCTGATGGCAGAAAGGGACCTGGTAACATGTAACTGCTTTGGCGGCAGAGACAGGCTGTTTCTGTGGAAACTAACATTGGCATTCTTTAATGAAAGAAGCAGCGTTAGATGTATAAGACCCCCTTTTTTTTCTATTTGAGAGAGTTTACTCAATGAAAGGGAGAAATGCAGCTTAATAGGCTTCATAGCTGAGTAGAGAAACAGGCAGAAACAACACAGAGACGGTTTGGAGCAAAGATAAGATAAGACTTGAAAATCTTCCATCTATCGGATCACTGGGAGAATGTTGCAAAGATCCCATAAAATATCGGGATATAGATTGCTGGGAAGTGGCCATTTGGATTGATATCTAAGGGGTATTTGGGATAGATCCGACTGCAAAGACAGACAAGTTTAGAAGCCCTTTAAAGTCTGAGAGCTTGGAGGTATAGACCATGATAACACAGTTCTCTTGAGTGAGGCAGAGAAGTAAGATACAAGGGTCAGCAATTCCTAACATGCCAGAATTTCAGAGAGGATCAATTGTGGGTCATCATTCAAAGATCCAGAGGCCACAGGGTGCTGAACCCCAAGAGAGACATTGTTGCCTGATATCAGGGATTGTTCAAGAGGAGAGAAACGAAGGTAAAGGGATAAATCCTTCCTTGTGGAGAATGCCCAGAGAAGTGGGGCTCGCCAGTCATGCTGGTGTTAGATAGAGGGGGCCAGCGACCTGTTAGTTGGAGAAGTGAGGCTGTCGTATGTGGACTGAGATCCAGGGTCCCAACATGCCTCAGTCTGCCAGGCAAGAGGAAGCACCAAGAGAACCTCCCGAATTCATGACAACCAGTGCTATAATTTTAAGAAACGGTACAAACTAAAAAGCTACAGAGAAACCCTGTCTCAAAAATCCAAAAAAAAAAAAAAAAGAAAGAAACGGTACAAAGGAGTCATGTCATACAACCGGGCTCACATGAGAAGTTTTTTGGAAGAGAGAGAAGGGGCAGAAATAGGGACAGAGAAGGGCAGAGAGAAAGGGGCAGATAAGGGGGAAAAAGAAGGAGCAGAGAGGGAGGCAGAGACCAGTCCCTGTGGACAATGTTGGAAGAAGAGAAAGAGGTGGGAGATGGACAAGGCCCACCTTTTATAAGAGAACAGAGCAAATGCACACATGAGGTGCTCTTTGTGGCTGCCGCTGAAAATGTGTCCTGTCAGGACCCTAAGGGCAGACCAGTACAGATGCCTGAATATTCACAATGAAGCTCCATTAGATTCCCCTTCCCATGGTATCTTGTGTATCAGTGCCATCTTGTTCAGGTCTCTTTAGGCAGCCATGTTGATAGGGCTTCATGGGTGTAGCTTCTCTAATATTTCTACAAGATAAATTTTCACAGCAATCTTCCTGTTCCTCTGGCTCTTCCAACAAATCCAACCCCTATCCTGCTATGATCTTTGATACTAAAGGTCACTCTTGAAATAATAAACAATATACACACATAACATAATGTGGACTGATATATATATATATATATATCAGTTATATATCAGTCCACATTATGTTATGTGTGTATATTGTTATGTGTGTATATATATATATATATATATCAGTTATATATATATCAGTCCACATTATATATATATATATATATATATATATATATATATATATATATATATATATATATAGGTTTCATGGTCTGAGTTGATGAGGATGACTGACCAAATCACTTTCTCCTGCTCCAGAGGTCACGTTAGGCCTGGTCTCACGCCAGGCCCAATACAATAAGCTCAGGGGCCAAGGTGCTTCTCTGACTCTTTGGAGAGATATGGGAACACGAAGTGATTTTCACAGAGTGAAAGCACTCTATCATAATTCCCATGTACAAGAGGAAGGAAAGCTGGACTGCTCAAATTACAGGGACATTAGTTTGCCCCTCTGTTACCCCACAAAGGATCAAGGGCAGAACAGAGGAAATCCTAGCAGAGACCCAGTGTGGATTCAGAACTAACAGAAGCATAATTCATCAGATCTTCACTTTGAGGCTACTGACAGAAAAATATGAAGAATTTGGAAAAACTTACTATGTCTGTTACATCAACTTCAGGAAAGCATTCGATAGCATTTGGAGGAAAGGAATTTGAGAAACAATGAGATTTTATTGGTATCCAGAGAAAATCAGACTCTCTGAATGTGGCTGACAATGAGGGCTGACTGAGAAGCCAAGGACAATGGCACTGAGATTTGATTCTACTGCGTGGACTGGCTTTGTGGGAGCCTAGTCTGTTTGGATGCTCACCTTCCTAGACCTGGATGAAGGAGGGAGGACCTTGGACTACTCATAGGGCAGGGAACCCTGACTGCTCTTTGGACTGGAGAGGAAAAGAAAGGGAGAGTGGGGGGAAGGGGGAAGGAAATGGGAGGAGGTGGAAATTTTTAATAAAAAGGAAAAATAAAAAACAAAAAACCCACAGAAACCCTTGATTTTCATTGTTATGTCAATTAAGTTTATCTTTAATGGTGCTATGTACGGCAAAGGGTTAACAAATGAATCATAAAACATGGTTGTTGCCCTTAAGGAGACTGATTAAATCAGAAAGCTGAAAGAACATGCATAAAGGTACCTGCAATCAAAATAGCATACAGCCAGCTGTTATACAGAAATAGAAGTAAGATGATTAAGTATTTAAAAGCTTAAAATTTAAAAAAAAATGTGAAAGGGTAACACATTTGCAGTGATCTGAGTTAGACAGTGAAAAACAAGGTGACTCAATCCTGATAAACTTTAGGAGTACATATTTAGGGGTAAGTATAGTCATAGGAGAAATGCAGATGGTAAAAGTCTACATGATAAGTATGTAATGAAGTGAAGCAATAGGGGTACTGGATGGAGACAGAAAATGATGAGATAAATTGTACAAATATCTAAAGGGCCACAAAAGTTTTTGTTTACACAAGGAGAAAGATTTCTGCTTTGAAGACAAAAACAAATAGCCAATAGAGAGGAAGAGACTGAAGATGCCAGTAAGAAGAGATTGTGAAGGAACTAAAGTCCTAGAGGCAGCACATGAGAAAGGAGGGAGAAGCCTCAAGGATAAACTAGTACACCAAATTGTATGCTGTACCAGTAGAGACATGATGTATTTTTAAAAAATATGAAGTGGGAACCCAAGAAAGAGGCACTATAAATGTTCAATAAATGCTACCATTTACTTTTATTATTCTTATTATTGCTAACCTTTTAAATGAGTTTTGTCTGTAAAAATGTTATTTTCAAAATATTAAATTTCTTCTGGGTCCCTAAATTGTACATATCAAAGGTTATAGCAGCATGACAACCAATAAAAATCAATGTCTATGCAAGCTGCCTCTCTGTCTAGAGTCTTGGTATTAGAATTTATAAAACTCCCTCATTACTTTCAACTATGTGAAGATAATCATCTAATTGTTAATAGATGTGCAGTTAGCAGCTATCTAGAATCTAGACAGATATAAATGTTCTGAGTGTTCCACAAATGCATTCTAAGGTAAATAGTAAACTAGAATGAGCCCCTGGCACCACATCAAAGTCCAGAATGATATGACTTTGATACTTTACACCTCTACATAACAGTATCTAATATAACATATGAAATGTACAAAATAAATATCTCTCTGGTTACTCCTTCCCATTCATACCTTGTACGAGTACTGGACAAAGCCTAAGTAGTTCAGCTTCTTGGTATCAGATGGCATACCACCACTCAGAAACACATAAAAATTCTTGAGATATTATATCATAGTTTGTACACATATGCACAAATATTCCGTGTCACTTGTACCTCTTAACCATATTTCCATAACAGCCATATTGACATGCAATTTATATGCCACTCACTTTAAGTTCACAATTCAATTAATTTAAGCATATTCGTAGTTACTCTGCCATCACTACTGTTTTGTTCTTGAACATTGTTATTATTTAAAAAAATTATAAGTATTGTACAGAATTCTTTTTTTTCAAAGTTTGAGTGTTTATCAGTTTTTAAATAAGAGAAGTACAATTTTAATTTTACAGCTTGGTTATGTTTCCACACAGGCAATGCCACAGAGTACCATGCCACACACTAAGCCAGGCATCAGCTCCCTCCCGCCCTCCTTCCTCAAGGCCCTGTCGAAGACCCTTTACTTCCCAACTAAACACAACTGACAGATGAGTTCGGCACAAAACACCAACAGGGCCCTGCAGCAAGCCAGAGGGTTGCAGTGAGTCCCTCCTACAGACCACTTGTCACACAGGGCAGGCAGCAAGCATGCTCTTGGTGTAACCCTTAGCACACGCTCAGACTCAGAGACACAGGCACACTCTGCCCCATGTACTTCTCAGGACCTCAGTGGGGCCTCTCTGTATGGAGACAAGACTGTGCAGGATGGCTTCCGAGCACGGGGCCATATCCAGGTCAGCTTGGTGTAAGGCATACAAGGGTAAGAGAGGCCTTGTCAGCAATGAATAGCGTCATAGAAAAAATTCCCAGCCAGCAGGACAGAGGTGGTTCTTGATGGTTCAGTTTCTGCAACAATGAAGTTATCCAGTTTAAAGCCTACTGTGAATATATCACTTTTTTTTTTACTCTGGGCTGAGGCCATTTGCTCCAAGCTTGGTAACAGAAAAGAAAACAGGTTCTCAGCATGGAAACAGCCTAGAGAAGGCCAGGGCCCAGGGGCAGGAGGAAGATAGCTAAACTCACTGTGGCTGGGGAAATCTGCCTAGTCACTAGCATTGAATCAAACATGTAAAGTGTGAGGGGCTTGGTGGCTCATACCTTTAATCCCAGCACTCGGGAGGCAGAAACAGGTGGATCTCAGTGAGTCTGAGGCCAGCCTGGTCTACAAGAGCGAGTTCCAGGACAGCTAGAGCTGTTACACAGAGAAACTGTGTCTCAAAAATCAAAATAAAATATAACTAAAAATAAAAAAACAAAAAAAAAACCTCACAGAAATCTTATACAACTATGGTTCCTTTACCTAAGCAACTACTAATATACGTTAATCTATCTATCTATCTATCTATCTATCTATCTATCTATCTTCACAAATTTATGCATTCTACATAAATATAATTATATGGTAAGTAACCATTTGAGTACATTTTCACTGAAATGTTTTCATAGTTAATGCGGGTTATACAGAGCATGTATACTTAGTCTTTACAGACAAACATATTCCATCAAATGGATGTGCCAGATGTTGGTCAAATGTTCATTATTTGAGAGAACTCTTAAAGGTTTTTACTTTTGGACTACTATGAATAATTCTGCAATAAATATTAATGTACATGTTTTTAAAACATTTCTAGTGTTTGAGAATTTTGTATATGCATGTAATGTGTTTTGATTAAGGCCACTCTCCATTCCTTCTCTTCTTTATCCCATCTACTTCTTTTCCACCCTGATTTCATGTTTTCTTTTCTTAAACCTGATAAGTCCACTTAGTGCTACTTGTATGAGCATGGATATAGAAACAATCTATTGGATTACAGGTAGCCTTTCAGGGGCCACATCCCTGAAAAAAAACAAACCTGGTTCTTTCTCTCCTGGCAGCCATAAACTTCTAATAGCTCCTCAGCAAGGAATGATACTTCATCAACCCCTCCCCTATCCATGCTAGGATTTTGGCTGTCTTGCTGGTATATAGGTCTTATGCATGCAGTCACAGCTGGAGTGAAGGAGTTCGTGTGTGTGAAGGCCCTATCATGTGCAGTAAACACTGTCTTGATGAAAATTCCCACTACCTATGGCCCTTATAATATTTCCACCATCACTACTTCACCAATAATCCCCAAGCCTTGATGGTGTGGTGCAATATAGATATTATACAGAGATCAGAATGCTCCATAGTCTAATATTCTCTAAAGGTTGATCTGTTGTGAGGGTCTGCATTAATTTTCATCCGATAAAGGCTGACAAATGTTGTAATTTATGGGCATAAAGGTAAGAACTTAAGGGGTCATTTATTATTGCTACATTAGTTTAGCAGAATAATAGTATTATGCTCTCACACTAGGACCTAGGACCTAGCCAGCTAACATAACATTCAGCCCACTGTTATACCAGTGAGAAAAGCAGACTAAGGCCTATTTATTACTTTTCTCCTCCAATAGCAGGCATAGAACCTCCCAGCGCTATAAAAGTAACACAAAACATTTAAGAAACAATTTAAAAGAATTATGTGTATTATTTTTCAAATTATCAATAAACAAATACACACTCAAAATACCATTCCAACTAAGTAATACAATTAAAGACAAAGATTTAGTAATGTCATTTTATCATAGACCACATATATATATATATATATATATATACATACAGAAAACATATACTTTACTGTATAAGGTATTGTGATAGGTTATAAAGAATTCCCATTTACCGACCTAATCTTTTATACATGCAGAGTAATACATTTGTGAAGTGTAAAATTAATTAATGGATTTTAAACATAGAAATCTATTAACAGCATCATAAAGACAAAGAGGTTTTATTTACAAACCTATAGTATTCACTTCAATTTCTTAAGGGTCTAATTTTTTAATATTTACTTATTTTATATCCCAACTGCAGATTCCCGCCATCCTTTCCTCCTAGTTTCTCCCCCAGCCTCCACTCTGCTCACCTAATCTACTCCTCCTCCATTTCTATTCAGAAAAGGGCAAGCCTCCCATGGATATCAGCAAAACATAGCCTATAAAGTTGCAGTAAGACTAAGCACCTCCCCTTGTACTAAATCTGGGCAAGATGACCGTGTATGAGCAGTAGGATCGCAAAAGCCAGTAAAAGAGTCAGAGACAGCCCTTGGTCTGACTGGTAGGAGTCCCACAAGAAGGCCAAGCTACAGAACTGTGTCAGATATTCAGAGGGCCTAAATCAGTCCCATGCAGGTTCCCTGGTTGTCAGCTAAGTCTTTGTGAGTCCCTATGAGCCATGTTAGTTGATTCTGTGGGCTTTCTTAAGATGTTCATGACCCCTCCTGGCTCCTACAATCCTCCCTCTCTCTCTTCTTCAGAATTCTCCAAGCTCAGCCTAATGTTAAATTGTGGATCTCTGCATCTGTATCCACTAGTTGCTGGAAGATGTCTCTCTGGTGCCTATTGGTCTAGGCATGAATCTGTGTGTAGCAGAATATTGTTAAGCATCATTACATTGATGTGTTTTTGTTCTACTCATGTATGGTTCCATCCTAGGTCTCTGGGTCATCCAGCTTCTCTCGCTCGGTCCTGGCACTCTAGGCAATGTCAGAAGTGGGTTAACTCTCCTGGCATAGGTCTCAGGCTAAACAAGTCATTGGTTGAACACCCCCACAATCTCTGTGCCACTCTTACGGCAGAACATACATAGTCAAGTCAGACTGTTGGTCAAAGGTTATGAGGCTGGGTTGGTGTCCCAATCCTTCCACTAGAAGTCTTGCCAGGTAACAGGAAATGGACTGTTCAAGCTACATATTCCCTATTGCTAGGAGTTTTAACTGGGTTCAACCTTGTAGAGTTTCCCTTGCACCAAGATCTGTAACCCTGAAATAGCCCCCTTTCTAGTCACCTCTTTCAGTACTATCCCCTTCCACACCCCCACCTAATCCTTTGTGTTTTTATTCCCCCCATCCCCAGCCACTTCCCTTTCCATCCACAAAATCTTTTCTTTTTCACCTTCCCAGGAAGATCCAAGTATCCCCCATTGGGCTCTTTGTTATCTAACCTCTCTGGGTCTATGAATTATCCTTTACTTTACAGCTAATATCCACTTTTAAGTGAGTTCATGTCGTGTTCATGTTTCTGGGTCTAGGTTACATTACTCAGGAAGATTTTTTTTTAATTCCATCCATTTGCCTGCAAATTTCATGAAGTCGTTATTTTTAACACCTGAGTAGTACTCCACTGTGTAAATGCACATTTTTTTCATCCATTTATTCCTTTCTTCAAACCTTGAAATGAAAGGTCAAAATAAGCTATTATAAGAACTAATTTCCACATTCCAATTTGTTTTACTTTTAAAACTGTAACTACAGTATTTTTCTCTTCCCTTTCCTCCCTCTAAATCCTCCCCCAAACCTTCCTTGCTCTTTCCAATTCATGGCCTCTTAATTAGTATGTGCATATCTGTTTCCAAATATAACTTAATCTGTTTAATGTTACTTGCATGTATATTTTCACAGCTGATCATTTGGTACTGGATAACCATCTAGAATGATTTTTTCATTCAATGTTTACAATGCTTACTACATGTGAGGTTCATTTATCTACTTCTCTGTCCTGCCTGTTTGGAAATATATAATGTATGGCAAAATATGTTTGCTAGAGAATCTGGAAAACATCTTTTGATGAATTAAAAGTTCATCAAAAATTAAGATATGTGAGTCCTTAAGATCAGTGCCAAAGGTTTTAAAAACAAAGAAGTATAATAATATTATTATATTCTATTTCAACAGATCATGGAAAAAAATAAATGAAGCTACATGGATAGAAATGGTAGATTTTGGCCATTCCATTTGATATCTTCAAGGTTTTAGATTATGGGAAATAAAGTTTATTTGCTTTCATTTTTTTCTCTAAGAACTAATATTCTAAATTACAAGAATTTATTAATGTGAGATTATATTATATTGAAATACCATAATATGATACTTAAATCATGTCACATGCAATATGAGCAATTGAGCTCCTTTCAAGATGTTAAATATACAATAAGATAAAATGAAAAATAAATATTTTTTAGTATATGATTCTTTTCCTTGGGCTACAATGCTTAGCTACTTTTTAGGGAATTCGTAAATGCCTTTATAAAACATTTATGTTTCTGTTAATATAAATACAGTACCTAGTCATTTTTATATGAAGACCTTATATAATGACTCTTTTTAGGGAATACATGTCTGATCATGTGCCAATGTCTGATTGGTTTTGATTTCCTTGTAGTGAATCATAATAGAATTAAAATCTTTCATGGCTTATTAAGTAAAATAAAAATACACACATTATGTCCTGAATGTAGTTATTACCCTACATTTATAAACCAGTTTTCATAATAATCATATTGTTAGTATTCATGTATAAGGCTAGGTATTTAAAACCTTGGTTTAAATGACACAGTCGCTGCAAACCATGTCCATCATAAATTTCATGCCCTATTTTTTGCCTTCGAGGTAGCTTGACCTTTTCTTATCGAACGAAGCTACTTTCACTTAGTGTGCCATCCTTGAACATAGCTTATCTGCCTTTCATTTTTCCTGCTCAGCAGTTGATGCCTGTGTTGCAACCTATAAAGAGAGTGTTTACCTCAAACTAAATTGGTAGATATTGGTAAGACTGTGATAACTACAGTACTGCACAGTATGATATGATTCAGGGCTCTCTGCATTTCATTCCCCATGTGTACAAAGAAAAGCATTCTGTTACTAGAGAGCATGCTCTTCTTGATCATTTTGATATGCTTCAGCAAAAATAGTGATTAAATGATCATTGAAACACAAACACTGCAATAGTATAGCTTTTTATTAAGTTGTTTGTAATTTGTATTAGAATCAGACTCTGTGCTAAGTTTGCTCAGTATTTTCTTTTGCCTTTATTAATCAAGCTGGATTTTCATAAAAACCACAGTTTGAATTGTTTCAATGTTTTTTCTAGTTTCCCCCTCTTGTGAGTTACACCGTTAAAAATGAAATAAATGACCTCGTAATCCATAATCAATTTGAAAGATAATAAAATGGAGAAGGTTATTTAATGGTGTAAGTTGCCAACAAGAACATATGTCTCTTTCTGATGCACAAAATTCTAAAAGATTAGAGTCTTGGAAATTTCCCACCTGGGGGAATCTCTCTTCTCTAATATGAAAATATCATACCTAGATTATTTTCTCACTTTTTATTGAAATTATGGTGCACTTGTTTATATATTTTGTCTCTATTCACATACCTTATATTAGCTTTAAGCTTTGAAAGGGGAAGATCGTCTTCTCCTAAAATTATTTTCATGAATTATTGATGCATATGTACTCTAGATGTACAGTGATGATAATAACCAGATAACTTCAACAACAGATCTTCACAGCCTCTTTTTGTTAGCTGAGGTTGCTGTCCTGTCTTGTTCTGCAATAAACACACAGAAACTATATTATCTGAAGTATTGTTTGGCCAATCACTTAAGCATATTGCTAGCTAACTCTTATAATTTCAATCAACTTATTTCAATTATTTTGGTAGGCTCATGGCCTACCAGCAAGATTCCAGCTGGCAACTTGTATCTTTCTCCTCTGGCAGCTCCATGGCTTCTCCCTGACTCTGCCTATTCTCTCTTTGTATCTTTCCCAGCTTGGCTATATTCTGTTAAGTCATTGGCCGAAAGCAGCTTCTTTATTAACCAATGGTAAACAGATGGAAATCCCACATCATCTTTTGATTTAATAAATGACATTAAAGTAGCATTATTATATAATGCTTGATATTTATACAGTTCAGAAAGAGAAGTTGTAATATTAGGTCAGTCATCCATATAAAATTTAATATCCCCAACCAGTTTTTGCAGTTTTAAAAAATCAGCAGATTGGTTAGTTAAAGAGTATTCATGAAACCTAAAGATTTTATTGGTTGACCCTAGACCATTTTGAATTGTTTTATGTTTATAATATTGTTTGCATGATAAAATGGTGCATTTTAAGAAGTGATTAAAAAAAAACTTCTAATGAGGATAACGGTTGGATAAACTGAATTTTAAGTTGAGAGCAAAAATGTTCACATAAATATGGTCTATTAATCTCCTGCCCAATGAAGATACTTCTTGGCTCTTAAACCTTAAGAGTTAAATTTATTATCAATCCTTTGGGAACCAAATTGTTCTGTCTTACTTAGAAAAAGAGTAACTTTCAGTGAAAAATAAGGTACTCGGTTGGTCATTTATTATCTCAAAGGGTATGTTTTATTAGAAATGTCAATTTCACAAAATTATGTGTCCTGTAATACATAATTATGCTCAAAATTGCATTTGAAATCTATTATTAACAGTTAACAGTGACCATTCTTAAAATAGTTATTACTCTTGGCCTTAACACAAAAAGAAATAATGTAGGTATTTTAGGGAGTTAAAAGCTGCAAGCATTGGCCTATGAATAAAGTCACTGCAGGTGTGTTTCTTAATGGGCTGCTAATTTTCTGTAAGGTGAACACAAAGGACAGGGAGCATGGGTGTTTTGAAACTGTGGTATGGAGACAGAGCTGATGTCTGAAAACTATAAAGATGGAATGAAGTGAGGCCAAATTCAATTTTCCCTCCTGAGGTATAATCCTCCTTGTTTAAAATGAAAGCAAACCAATTTCCTTTCCTCCTTTTCTATTCCTTCCCTCCCCACTACCACATGACATCGTATTCCAAAAAAAGATACATTAAGCTATCATATCAAATAAAGCTATTCTCGTGCAAACTAAACATCTGCCCTCACAAACCAAGTACTTCTGGGTTTCAGATACTTGGCTATTAGTACTATCCAAATTATCCAAACTCACAATCATGGTGTCGGTTTAACACTCCCTTTGTGTTCACAAATATTACTATCACTTCTCAGGTATTGACAAGTGCACGATGCAACACAGGCATCACTTGGAATCCTGTGAAAGTGTCTCACTTTAAACCCACTCATTCAATGCTAGTATTAGAAGACTGCTCAGTCACATTAATGTCTGACAAGCATGGCTTCAGAATCTTCTTTATTGTTCTCATGTCTTTCTCCTACTTTCCATTTAAACTAAATTACTTTTCACTGAAATGTACTTTTCCTACAGAAGTTATTTGTGCTTCCCCTAAATTCAAGTATTTGTGTCATTTCACCTGAATCAACAATGTGTACTCCCTATATTGTCCTTGTGTCTCCCTCTAATACCTTCCTACATTCTGCCTCAAGATTAGAATATCTAATACATCCAAACTTTTCCAGTCTGGGTGGTGGGTGAATCTTTGCTGAAGATTGTGCATTATGAGAAATTACTATACCCCTGAGCTGAACCCTAGGCCTTTCCTCTATTAAAAAATTTTAATGATACCTGTGGAAGACTTCAGTTGGCATTAAATAAATTGGTCTTTAAATTAATAACCTACACAATAAGGATCCTTTCAAGAGTCAAATGTTACCAAATAAAAATCTCAGTGCAAGGTATGGGATATCCCTCTTCCAGTTCTTGGTCAGAGGTAACCTGGAGACCCACAAAGTAATTCAGGATACTGACCTTACTAAAAGACACAGTCTCACAGCAAACTCCCGGATTCTGTTGCTTTTTGACTCATTCTACACCCTCTTTTGCCGTGTTTCCTGAGTCTTAGACGTGTGTGTGTGTGTGTGTGTGTGTGTGTGTGTGTGTGTGTGTGTGTATGTGTTTTGTAGATATATCTGTTAGGACAACCACGCATTTTTGAATGGTTATTTGCTATAATAGCCTCTGTTTGTTGCAAAGAGAAGTTGCCACAATGTGAAGTAAGGACTACACTTTGGTATTTATAATGTAGTTAGAGATTATGCTGGTTTAGTAAAACAGTGGTGTTGGGATCTCCTCAAAGATCCATGGCATGACTGGACTTGGGCATTTAGCCATATTTTCAGTACCAGATATGATATTCCTCTTGTTGAATAGTCTTAAAGCCTGTTGGTTATTGCCAAGATGTGTATGCCACTACTGCACTTGGCATTTTTGTTTCATGCAGGATACTGTTGTGGTTGATAGGTGTCATAGCTGCATAGGACTGCTGGTTGCCACCCTCCTTTGGAAGCTTGGATGGCACCTTATAGTTCTATGGAAGTTAGTCCTCAGGGAAGAGGCATTCAGTTCATTTCCAATCTTTGAGCCCTGTGTCCAAAATGCATGGTGTCTTTGGAATAGGGATTTATGTTTCACCTCTTGGGGACAAGCAAGAGCAGTAGCAACAAGCTGTATGTTTTGGAAATCTCTTTACAACCCAAACCAACAACTCAAAGGAGGCCTTCTCATGCCTGGTATTGGGGTTTTTGTTAAATCATCTCTCTTACTTGTGAGGAATGTTGTTAACTCAGATGAGAAACGTGATTTAAACTGTATATGCATATTAATACAGAGAATTACATGTATGGTACGTATTCATTAGATAAATAGTTAATAATAGGATTCCTTATGACTTTTTCAGATATTCTTACTATTCTTTATTAGCTTTACTAATCAAATCCTTCTGAATGGTTCCCAAGACAATATAGACAATATGTCATTATTTCTATCCAACACTATTCAGAATTCTTCTTATATATGCATATTCCACAACTGTAAGATCACCACATTACAGTACTCTGCTTTAGTGCAAGCTTCCCTTTACATGTTCTAACATCTTTTCCATAGCTATGTTGAAGACTTCTGCTCCTCCTAAAACTCATATTCAATGTCATTTCCCCTAATTACCTTTTTATGACTCATCAATCCATTCATTAAATAATTATATACTGATCATTAATATATATGTAATCTTTTCATACATTCACATATATTGTCTATATACTGAGAATAAAGCAATGAACAATGTAGCCACAGCCCTTGTTCTTAAAATACTTACCTTATATGCTGGGAAAATAGGTAATATGTAATGTATAAATAAAATATGCAGTGTGTTGGAATGTAAATTACTATGAGAAAATAAAAGACAAAAAGAGCATGAAAAGGGGGATAAAAATATCCCTTAAAAAATAATTTTCCTTCCTTTGAATACTGATAGCAGTTAATTTCCTTTACCATGTAGTTGCTTTTATACTTGTCCCATTTCCTCCATGATTTTCAAAACTCAGTGAGAGGAAGAACTGCATCTTACTTATCTTTGCAACTCCTGCAGTTATCAAGATAATAATAAGTAAATGCTTAAATGTAATTGTGTTTAACAAAATCAGTGGAACAAGAGTTCAACGGAGAAACTGGCTTAATAGTTGGCCAGAAAAGATCCCTTAGAATATATTTAATTTGAGCAAGAGCTTGAAAGATAGGAGGAAGAAAAGTGAGTTGTTTTGACACATCTGTTCTTGAAAAACTAAAAAGCATTGCTTTATTAATTAAGATGAATAATATGTATAATTCTCTCTTTTTAAAACCAGTGTTTCAGAAGGGACGAGCAATTGATACTGGAGAAGTTGACATTGGAGCACAGGTCATGCAGACCATTCCACCGGGCTTATTCTGGCGTTTCCAGATTACTATCCACCATCCTATATATCTGAAATTCAATATTTCTTTAGCCAAGGACTCTCTACTGGGAATTTATGGCAGAAGAAACATTCCAGCTACACACACTCAGGTATTTGATATAATAGGTATTTTCTTAAATCTTTTTAGAGGGTACTATATCAAGCAGTTCAAATGTTGTGATTTGTGAATACTGTAGGAGTCAAAGATGAAGGCAAAAAAATCTTTTTAACAAATAAATATTCAGATTCATCATACTGTAATGAAAACACAGTATGTAGAAATAAAAAAATGGCATTTAGCAGAACATATTCCGGAAAGATGGTTGAAGAAAACATTCTTTAAACTTGATCTCCCGATTCCAAAGGAAAGGTCGTTGTGACCGTCTCTAGTCCTCTCATCTTACTCAGCTCCAAAGGTGGTACCATCAATCGTTTTGCTATTATACCAGTCACAGAATGCACATCAACTAGAAGGTATTGACAGATATTTTCTTAAGTAGATGGTATCTTACATACAGAATTCTTTCAACAAGCAATTCCTGTAAACGTTACAAGAATTCAGATATGTAAAACCTCTGCAGTTTCTATGGCCCATTCATAAGCCTTGGATATCATATTTCTCATGTGTTTGTTAAGCTTATTTATTTTCTGCTTTAATTTACCAGGAATGCTGCTCTATATAAGTAGTTTAAAAGAACTAAATGCTCACTCCATATATCCACCAAAAGTGATGACTAGCATCAAAACTTTTAATTTTTGGCCAAGTCAAAGATAGTGAAATGCCATTCAAAAATGAACCACAAAACATAGGAAAGTGTAAAACAATGTGTTCACCAAATGATTAGGGAGAATGACTGGACTTTGAATATTTAAATACATACCCACAAAGGGAGTAAATTGTGATAAATATTGTCATTTATAATTTATTTGTGTTTCTAAAACCGTAAAAAAACCTTTTAAATTTGCTGACAAGGTCACATTTCTGAGCAGAATAAGTTATCAAATATCTACTCTTAGATAGATACTTTGCTAAAATGTCAAGATCTCATACATAAGACTCAAAATTGTGTCTATTTCTTAGAGGTTTGCTTTTATTCACTTTTTACTTTGAACATTCCCAAGCTGAGAAGTTCACAAAATTTGTACGTGTAGTAATACAATTTTCAAACCTAACAAATGTCTTTGGCATCAAATATACTTAAGAATTGTTAACTCTCAAAGCACGGAATATGTGAGAGTTAAGCATGGTTATATGCCCAGAAGTAAAAAAATAGTTCAAGCTCACAGTTGTGTTTGTTTGTTCCAGTTTGATTTTGTGAAGTTAATGGATGGCAAACAACTGGTAAAACAAGACTCCAAGAGCTCTGACGACATCCAGCACTCCCCGAGGAATCTGATCTTAACATCCCTTCAGGAGACAGGTTTCATAGAGTATATGGACCAAGGACCTTGGTATCTGGCATTTTACAATGATGGAAAAAAGATGGAACAAGTATTTGTGCTAACTACAGCAATTGGTAAGCTGCCTTGGCTGTTATTTTAATTCACAGCATATCTCTTGAACACACTGGTGGAAAAAGTATTTCATTACTCATACAAACTGTTCCATCTACCTTAAAGTCACTAGTCACTAAATGTCACCATGAGTAACATTTTATTTTTGTTCTCGTTCTCATTAAAATATTGGGTAAGATTTTTTAAAGCTCTCCGGAACTTGCCGATATTTTTGGACATTTGTCATGCAGCCCTTTATATCTTTTTTATTAAGAAAGAAAACAATTTTATTCATTATACATACCAGTCCAAGTTCCCAGTTTCTCCCCTCCTCCCATTCCTTTCACATACCCTCCCACCCCACCCCACTCCAATCCACTCCCCAGAGAGGGTAAGGCATATTGCTTCCTAAGGTCCAAGGCCCTCCCTACTATATCTAGGCTGAGCAAGGTATCCATTCAATAGGTTCCTAAAAAGCCAGTTCAAGCAGTAGGGATAAATCCTGGTGCCACTGTCAGTGTTCCCCAGTCCGTCACAGCCATGCAACTGTCAACCACATTCAGAGGGACTATAGGTTCTTAACGAAAATATTATCTGGATAATATTGTTTTAGAAAACTATATAAATGTACAACTTCATAGGAAAGCTTAAAAGCAAAAGTATCCCTGTTGAACTGAACCATATAGCTTTCTTCTATACTGCCAGTGACATAGCATGTAGGTTTGTGAGTTAAGGGTCAGCATGAGCTAAAAAAGTAAATTCAAAGTCACTATTGGCAAACCAGAGAGTATTTACCTTAATATAGAAAACAGTCTAGGGATGTAGTTTGGTAACAGATTCCCAAAGTTCTATCCCCAGTGAGAGAAAAGAAGATAGGAACTAAAGACTCTGTTAAATGGTTTGATTATAAAATGACAGTAAATAAATCCTTCTTAAAATAGAAAGAATGGAATTGATATATTTATTTAAAACAATTGATTCTAGAACCACTAAGACTTTAAAATACAAACTAAGAATCCTTAGAGAAGAAGAATACTAAGAACAATAACTTGAGTCATTACCGTTCTTCAGATTTCTTTGGGTCTGATAATCAAATGGTTATTTCAGTGTGCCCATAGCTTTTTAAAGTATGGTCTTTCTAAATGCAATGCCTATAACACTCTTCTTCACCATCACCCTCCTTAGTCTGAAGCATCTCTGTCTTTTGACATGCTTTCTCAGTAAACTCACTCCCCTGATTCTTTGTGTGAAGAAAGCGTAGCTCTTTAGCAATTTGGGAGTCCTCAGGGTAAACAACTTGTAGATGGAGCATCAGATCGTTTGAATTTTCATAAAACACATGCCTTTTAAAAGAAGAGAAAATCTTTTACAGCTGTCAGTTTCCTACACAACTCTCTACCACTTTATCCTTTAGCTAACCTGTTCAGCCATATGTTTAGGAAGATGTGTTGACTGTTAATAGATAGACCATCTGCTCCTGATAACAATTAGATTCTATTTTTACTTGATGCCGAAGACCTTGAGAGAGTAGAAAACAGTATTCTAGCCATAAGACCGTTAAAGTTTTTCCTCTAAAATAATGAGGAAAGCAATAAAAATCATACTAAGATAAATTCCATTGATCTTACATCTTCAAAATACATATTTTTGTTAACTTAGGAAAATGATACATTTTTAGTAATATCACTATTTTGTCACTAAGAGTATGTCCCTAAAATTCATGGCAATGAAAAAATCGGAAAGCAATTTTGATGATTGCCATTAAATTGTGACAGGATAACTTAAAGAAATTAGAAGATATAAAATATTTGTGAATATTTTCTCTATTCCTTTTAATTTAATCCCTCATCTCAAATTATAAATATTAATCAAGTTATTAACCTGTCAAAAGTGAGTAGATCCTAAACATGCTTGGGACTGTTTACCTTCACTTTATTTCATGCCCAAAGGAATTTCACAATTCAGAGATAGTCTTATCATCCAGATATCAAACTATCAGTTTCATATGAAACAGTGTATTTTCCTTTTGCACGTGCAAGTCAGTACCTTTACTTTTCTACTTGTTTAATATTAGAAGGAACAGATATATTTCCCTCCTTGCTCCATTAAAAAAAGTTCAAGGGAGCTGGAGATATGACTTAGCAGATAGAAGCACTTGTTGCTCTTGCAGAGGAATCGGGTTAAATTCCCAGCACCCACATGGTGGTTCAACCAACCATAACTCCAGTTGTAGGATATGTAGTTGTTTGACCTCCAAAGACACTAGGTACACACATGATACACATCCATATATGTAGTAGGTAAAACACTCATACCTAAAATAAAATAGACAAAACAACAAAAATTAAGTACAAATAAATTTCCTGCAAATAATGAAAAGCATATAAATCATTTACCCTAAAGAATAAACATTTATTTAGGTTTTTATACCTTATCTTAATAACAGTAAAGGGGACTTATATACTTCATAGTCAAACTAATGATTGTGTTGTTTATAATCCATGCAGCCTCTAAATCCATTCCAAACTCTTTAAAGATTGTCTAAAATGCGTCCATCCCATTTTCATTTTCTTGTCTTTATTCTGCCAAGGGAAAAACTCCAACACATCAGCCATAAGTTTTCTAAATATGTAGTAAACGAATTAAAGTACATTGATCTCAATGCTTTAATGTGGGAGTACCTACAGATTCACATAGGGTGCTTGGGAGATTGGAGATTGCTGGACAAGATCTCTTAGACCAGATTCAGGAGATTCAGAACTAAAGTCCAGGAATCCATCTTATAGGTGTCACACAATGATTCTACTTATTCAAGGGATTCATAGGCCACAGTTACACAAATATCATTTCTTAACCTTCACTGCAATTACAGACTCTCGTCATCCAAGCAAAGATACCAGGACCACCTCCTAGAATTTCTCTTTTTTTTTATTAGAAATGTTTTTCCTGGTGAAGGAGGGTTTTTTAAATTAAAAATGGAAAAGTCAGTGAAATGGTTTTAATAGGTAAGAATTTAAAAGAGAGAAAGAAGGAAGGAAAGAGATAAAGAGAAGATAGGAAGACTCTGAGGTAAAGATTGTTAATTATGGAATTTTTGTATTTTTACTATTTAAAGTAAGTTTTAGCTTTAAATATATCTTGATTATATTCTTCCCTTCTCCTAAGTTCTTCCATATCTTTACCTCGTCCATTCCTATACAATGTCAATTTATTTTTCAAATAGATAAAAACCAAATATAACAAGCACACATATATATACCACACCAACGGATGACACATTGAAAAACATGATCTTTTATAGGACTGCGAATTAATTATTGTTAGACTCAAATATAATTGCAAACTACAAAAATTAAAGTTATCTTCAAAGACTGACATTTGTAAAGCAGTATTTTTCAGAAAAGTTATATGAATTTATTTTCTGTACAACTTTATGGGTACCTTCTCAATTCCCCTGAAAACTGTTTTGTAAAAATGGAATGAAAAAATTAGTGGCAGGGAACTGATAAGCATTTACAGTCAAGAAGACATTTTTCAACAAAATACTCAGGTTCAAATGCTTTTAGTGGTGGTAAATTTAATATGAACACTTACTTTAAAAGCATGCCATTGTCACTTATTAATGAAAATGGACTACTGATTATCGTATTTAACCTGTCAAGATACTATATTAAATAGTCCACTTTGCTATAGAAGAAACCTTATTTGGTACAATATAAGTATAAAAAGTACAGTAGTCTTTGTCTTATAAGTTACATTTTTAAAGTATTTTTTGCTTTTGAGAAATGTTATAATTCTCATACCTTTTAAGCTTTATCATAAATGCTTCTTAAGAATACAATTTATGTAGACCTTTTATGCACTTTAGAGATGAGATAGCTTTCATTCTTCTCTTAAAAAGTCAGTTCACTAAATTGAGAACCATGTTTAATAATCTACTGCATATGACATCATGCAAAAGTCTTTATCCCTAATTTTGAGCAATAAGTTCATTTCAGACAGCAGAGGACAAGATTATTATAGACAAAGAATTCCTGAAACCCTTAAAACATCAGATCTCTAGCCTAAATATGGGTTTATTTCTCTCTTTTTTATATTAATAGAAATAATGGATGACTGTTCAACCAACTGCAATGGAAATGGAGAGTGTATCTCTGGACATTGTCATTGCTTCCCAGGATTTCTTGGACCTGACTGTGCTAGAGGTAATGTTGTGCTATGATTCTGATTGTTTTAGAGCAGGGGTTCTCAACCTCCCTGATGCTGCAACCCTTTGACACAGTACTTCATATTGTGTGCTACATTCTAACTGTAATTTTGCTACTGTTATGGATTGCAATTTAAATATTTGATATGTGACCCCCCCATGGGGTCATGCCCCACAGGTTAAAAAACACTGTTTTAGAGACCCATTATTGAAGAACTCATAGTTGTTGTAGTAATAATGGTCATAGCAACAAAAGCACTGGCAGTGCTCTCCAACAATTGTCACCAAAATCTGAGCACTTAGTATGCCAGCTGCATTCTAAACACTTCTCATCGCCTCTTTTAATTCCTCTTTCCTACAATAGTCCTATGAAGTAGGTCCGCTATTAGCCCTATTTGATGAGCAAAGAAAGAACCTCAGAAGGAATAGTTAAGGACATAGGTAAGATTAATTACCAGCTGAGATTTGAACCTAGATCATCTGAGCCAACTACAGTGTACTGCTTATATTTCTTTTATAAAGCAATTCATAACAGTCTGAGTATAAAAGGAAAAATTAGTATTTGATAATACCATCATAACTGAAGTAGTGATGAATCACTAAATGGATATGTAGTTTATAAAGAAAGAAATGAAAATTCAAAAGTTAAACTTAGCAATCTTTATTGTTTCATGTGTTTGCACATAGTTTAATTAATTCTTGAAAAGCCTTAGATAAATTGGACCATGGATTCCTCTAGAATTGCAGTTATCATTTTGCACACGCTTTCTTTTCATTTTCAGTGTAGTCTTAAGTTTCTGGTCTGCTTGGTTAATCTCGGGTTTCTTCGGAGGAAAAAAAATCCTCTGTTCATTTAGATTAAATTCCATTCAATAGAGAATTCTAAAGCAGTTGCTAGGTTCCCTGCACCATAACAGATCTTGTGAAATGGAGGAGAAGGGTTTTGTATTTTAAAAGACATATAAGAAAAACAGAAGATGTGGGCACTACCGTCAAAACCTCATGGATTTAAAGTGAACACACACAGGGACACAGCACAATAGGTGTTCTAGTAAAGTCTGTTGAAGATCTTCTCTACTTATCTGTTTGTACAGCCTTTATAAGACCTTTTCATGTGAATAGCACCCTATTTATTAGATTTTAATGCACACTTTGCTTTCCAAAAATAGTATACATGTATTTGAGGAAATAAAAATACATTTAAGAGAGAAAACCCTTAGTTTAAAATAGTAGCAGTGATAATAGTTTGAAGTTGTAATAAGATCAAAAACAAATATTTTTCCTCCACTTTGGAAATCTTCGTAATTTGTCTTTACCCCACTTCGATAGAAGGAAAATTCTGCTTGTAATCATTATCATAAGCCTATTTAATAAAGAATAAGACAAAAATATTACCTTTACCAGAAATAATATACTAGAGCCAGAATAGGATTATTCTTGTGAGATTTTTGAAGGGATTGTAACAACAAGTTTATTTGCCAACCTTTAGATTCGTGCCCAGTGCTGTGTGGAGGCAATGGGGAGTATGAGAAAGGCCACTGCGTCTGCAGGAATGGCTGGAAAGGACCTGAGTGTGATGTTCCAGAAGAACAATGCATTGACCCAACATGCTTTGGCCACGGCACCTGCATCATGGGAGTCTGCATCTGTGTTCCCGGATACAAAGGAGAAATATGTGAAGAAGGTCAGAGCTCCATTTCAATATATTGCTTCAGGCTATTCTCTCGCTGGATTGTCCGCAGTGTCATGCTGTAATACTAGTAGAGAGACAAGCCCTCTTTTTTTTGCAAACAGTAGATGTTCGACATGCCCTTGGAACACACAGCAAAGGTTTGAGGTCAGGGAAGCTCAAGTCTTTTCTGGAAGCCTCACAGAATACATGCGACTGTTTCATTGACACCTGCAAAGTGGTAATGCAAAAGTGATATCTTTTCTCCTAATTTCTAATACTGTTTTCTAACGTGAGAAATTCCATATTGATCATGTTAGGTGCTAATTCATATATTTTCACTATTACAGAGTGCATTATACTGCATAATGAAGCATTGCATTTAAAGAATGACATAAAAATAATGATGTAAACACATTTGGAGCCATCTTGCAAATGTTTTCTTTGGATGTGATTTGTAATTATCACTATTTTTTATCTATTCTTACATGCCTCATGCTGAAACTTGACCTCAATGCCTAAACCATCAGGCTTACCACTAATGAGTTCAAAGAAGAGTCTTTGTATTAAATTCACCCCAAAGGAGTCTTTAGAAAACAATATTTTGAGATGGCTATAGTTTTATCAGTTAAACAGACATATTGGAAAATAAGTTTACTAGTAATCAGACCATTTTCATGCCACATTCTTCAAATAAGACTGATTTCAGAAATAATATTAAACCATTACCATGGGAGATGATCTCATCACAACTGTTATTCAGGAAAGGGGCTGCTGAAAATGCACTGTAATTGCTTTTTAAAGATCGCTCATTATGAGTATTACACAGCATTCTAAAGGGTTTAATCTCCTTCTGCTCCATGAACAAGCAAGATTTTAGCTTTCCACCTCCCATCAGTGGCAGTAGTATTGGGGTGTAAAGACTTTGTTTGTTCCAGTGAATTCCTGTACAAGGCACTGGACTTCCTAAGACATCTTAAAATACATTTTTATGATAATCATGCTATCACTATATGTAAGTATAGAGTCGGATGCTGTATAGAATGAGACACGGTTAACAGTGAGTGATATCTAACACATCTATAATTTGACATGAAAATCATGTAACCCAATTCATTAGACCATCCTGATTTGAATTTCATACGCAGCTGAAAAGGAGTTTAGCTTAAATTAGCCTTTTACTTGGTCTCTACGAAAATATGTAAAACAGCCAAAATAATATGGAAGAATGCTTATCATATTTGATGGCATAAGCTTCACAAATACAGTAGAAAAATTTCAATTCTTAGATCACTTATGAAGAATGTATAAGCTGAATCAGGCTATGGATAGATTTTGTTTACAGACGTAATGTGGTCATTGTTTCTATTGACTGATTTAGTTGCTAACTTTTCAAAATAGAGAAGGGTCACATTGAAGATCCCCATTTCTTGCTTCTCTTGAATACTAGAGGGTCTGGAGACTAAGCCCACAATATCTGGAGCTAAGTAGCAGCAGTTCCTTTTAAAGAGAACACATGGTTTCACAGTTTGCTCCCAATCAGCAACGTACTTACAAACACCTCATTTGCTCTACCCTTGCCATCTCTAGGCCTATGGTTTCATTCCTCTGATTTAAGTATGACTTTTATGATGTAAACATCTTTAGAACAAGAATTTCTAGTCATGAAGAAAGAAAGTGATAGCAATTAACCCAGAGAGTGAGCTTTGTTAGGAGAGAAATCCTCCCTGGAAACCATGTGGAGCTGTGACTGGGCATTTTGGTAGGAAAGAGCATCATGAGAACCTTGAGAGGGATAGCTTGACATGAAAGAATAAGAAACACAGCTGTTATGTACACCATTCTGTGTGGTGGGGACCTACAAACAAAGAGTGCCTTCAGAAATCCTCTGAAAAAAAATCTGAATTATACAGCTTTCCAGAGTTTACAACACAAAATTTAGCTGAGCCTAGCCTGTGTGACAAGAAACATGGAGAAACTAGCTAGGTAGGACTATAAACTATTATTGCAATGACAAGGGGGAGGAGCTGGGTTTGTTTCTTCCCTTAACTTGGTCAAGGTCTGCAAGTTCTAACTTTCTGCTGCAAAGGATGTGGCCTGATTTCTGGACGAGGAAGGCACCTTAACAAACATGAATTGAATGTAGCAAATCTCTTTTAAAAGTCAGAATAAATTAATGGCATTTTTCTTATTATTTATTATTCTTGTATTTTGCCATAACTAATCTTCTAAAATAACCAAATAGTCCTTCTACAAATAGTCTATACCTTAGACTTTACCTCTTATGCCAAATCATGAAACAAATTAGATATACATTTAGATATTTTATTTGGTGATTATCTCAATTATCAGAAGATTGTTTTAATGACCTTCAGATTATGGGGGTAATTATGATAACAATAACAATTATAACAGTCCTAATGATAGAACTTTCGTGGTAACAATTTACAACCAAAGAGTAAGATTTGCAAATTAATGGAGGTTGTATCAATGTATCCCCACTGTTGTAAAAACATTTCAAAGCATAATTAACACTAGGACAAAGTATTATAGCATTATTTATATAGAAAGAGAAATAACATAGAATTCAACCTTCACATCCAACATAGAATAGTCAGGGGAAAGCACAAGACAACCTTCTACGTGGCAAACATTTCTAGACTCACCGAATCAAAGACAAATAGAATTACATTTTTCTAAGGTGATGTCACAGTGCCTGATAGAAGGGGGCAGAAAGAAACAAATTTTTAAAATTCAATTAAAAATGCTGCATTTTTGGTTCCTCTGAAGAATCAATGTGAGGTCACAATAAGTTTATGTAAATTTTATTATTTCATATAACAGCAGTCACTTCATCAAATGGCTTGTCATCCAAATTAAAAACTATATAAATACTCCTAGACACATTAAGTACAACTTTGATTCTAATTTGAGACAGGATAAAGAATGGTTTATCAAAACACTCTCAGGCATTTTTTTAAAAGCTGAGAAATTCCTACTGAGAGTCCATACAGGTCCACCCACTTATTAGTGTGGGGGTATCACATACTGTTCAGAATTGCATGAAGCATACGTGTGATTTTCTTCTTCCAAATTTAGGTTGCAACCTTTATCATACCCTACCATATTTTTAAGTGTTAATAATATTCTGTTTTAAACACAATGTTTGCATGAGTCATGTTATTGCCTAATTAAAGCAACATTAGTGATACAATACTAGGAAATCAATATATCTCCGTTCCATTATCCAGCACCTGTTCTCTACCAGCCTTCCCTCTCACCCCCACCTTTTTTGTTTTGTTTCTGGTATTCAGAGGACTGCTTAGACCCAATGTGCTCCGCTCATGGCATCTGTGTTAAAGGAGAATGTCACTGTTCTACTGGCTGGGGAGGAGTCAACTGTGAAACGCCACTTCCTATCTGCCAAGAGCAGTGCTCGGGACATGGAACTTTTCTTCTGGACACTGGAATTTGCAGCTGTGATCCCAAGTGGACAGGACCTGACTGTTCTACAGGTACATTGGGTTTATCTCTCTCTCTCTCTCATCTATTCGCAAGGCCTAACCGATCATTTTTTTAAGGCACCTCATTTCAAGATCGGGAGTGTATGACTTCAATAGTCACAGTAAGTTTCCAGGTATTTGCTATTCAGTATTATACTATCATTTATTTCCACTGTTTCAACAGTATAATTCTCCGTGATAGGTACTTATGGTGTATCCTTTGTTCCCTTTGTGTGTTCTCCTACAGTTATTTCAATAGTTTTCAAATTTCATACAACTTGTCCCTTGTAGATTCTTTTAAATATCTAGCTCCACAAACTCAGTCAGCATTTCAACTGAGAAACTCATCACATAAAAACATAACAACACTACTCTACCCTATTTAATATATAACCATATTATTTCTACAACATTGTTTCTTTTCCCTGTTCCTTATCAAACCATATTTCATAGTTGTCTCCTGTCTATAGATAAGCTCCTTATCAAAGAATTACCACAAACTATTAAAACTTCCTGCTAACTACTTCTGCTTAATGAGTCAGTCTTTCCCTCTGCTTGCATAATCTGTAGGATCTACTTATCCAAATTGCATTGAATGCCCCTACTTTTCCATGGCTTTTGTTCATCATAAAATGTTATTAACTTTCAATCTAGAAAAATCCAACCTACCCACCAAAACCAACTACAACTTTATTCATTGTAAAATCTTTTTTATTCAAGGTAAAATCTTTTTTGACTAGAGCACTCTGAATCCTATGAAATCCATCCCATATGCATTGCTAGTGAGCACAGAAGCCCTTGTGATTTAGGCATTTGGACACATGGCTGGTATTTTTCTCCTCAACTACAAGCAATGAAATAAATTAGTCATTCTTTATATTTCCTGTCGTCAGATAAGAGTCTTATTAAATGAATAAGCTAATCAATGACGGCTCTTGGAAAGCTTCTGCCTGTGAATTTTGTGGAGGATGTAAAATGGCATATGGTGAGCAGGAAATTTCAGTACACTGTGGGATTTCGCTACCAGTGAGTTAGCATATGAACTAAAGTCTGTGATTATACACTAAGGAAACATGAGGATTCCTCTGTTAAGATAAATAATTCTAACATAACTTTTAACCACAATTATAGCCACATTTCGCTGAAATTTTATTTTCTCACATTGAAATAATACGGAAAATAGGAGTGAATTTTAAAGTGCCGGAAAATGAGAGCCCAATGTGGTGATGTATGCCTGAAACCCCAGCTCTTAGAAGACTGAGGAAGGTGGGTCCTAATTACAAGACCAGCATGGGCTTAGCGACTTTTAGGCTAGTCTGGCTATAAAGTGTCTCAATGAAGCAGGGGGAAAGATTAAAATGATATTTAACAGTCACTAAGTGCAGTTCTTAAAATCTATTCATTTATGGATTACAAAATACACATTAGCATCTATGTGCTGGGCATTATTGTTGGAGTCAGGGTATTGAGGTGTCCAAAATGGATGTCATCTTTGCAGAAATGGATATTATTACAGTCCAGTAGGAAAGAAACATTTACAACATTAGAAAGGAATGACAGAATCAAAGTGACTAGACTTATGGAGATGTATCATAATAATAAAGCCTGATTATTAACTTGTTTTCAACATATAACTGAACACCTTTCATAATTCCACATGCCAGATGTAATATTATGAGCTGCTGTTCCAATTTTAATATAATATGATGCTAATATTCTTATTGTAGGAAACACCTAATGATTTGTATTGTCTCTATCCTAAATGTTGCACATATTTCAATTCAATTCACTGTAAGTACAATCATTGTGTCTACTTTAAAGCTGAAGAAACTGAGGCACAGATTCAGTCTCTAGCTTACCGAAATCACCAGTATCACACATGTTGAGCTAGGTGTTTGACCTTGAACAGTCCATGCACTTAATCACTACCATCTAAGAGTCCATTACCTGCTTTATCATATACAAAAAGTGTTACTACTAGACCGTATCCAGGGCCGTGCAGCACAGAATAGGAAGCATAAGCATGTTATTTCCCTAAAATGAGGGACAGCATTAAAGAAAGCCTCATACTTGAATTTATGCTGGAAAAATGGTGAATGTTTATGGAGTGCACAAGGAAAAGCCAGGCTTTAAAGGGGGAAGATATGAATCTAAATGACACACCTGGTGGACATTAGGTTAGTTACAGTCCAGGAATGCTAAAGGAGATAAAACTGTCACCAATGAGAAGAGCACTGAGCCAGAACATAAAGAATTTTATTTACACAGCATGCTCAGGAATTTTCATTTCCTCATGATCCAATAGGAGTGCACCGAGTGGTTGGAAAGAAACTGCACAGAACATCACTGCTTTACCATGATAGGATCCTTAATATCAAGTCAATGCTTTTATTCTAGAATTGGAGATGTGGCTCTGGGTTCAACACTCAGAAGCACAATGAAATCAACAAGAAATGAGAAAAAGTATTTGTTTGTTTATATAGAACTAGTTAACGTGAATTGAGTATTAAGAATGATTCTGTATCAAATATTTGTTCCCTTGGACCTCATATATCCCACTCATGTTCTTCATGATTCTTCACAATTAGATAAACTTCCTCCTAATACACCACTAATATCAGTGCCAGGAATTAAAATATTTCTATTTCAAAGGAATCAATATCAAATTCAATATATAGTCTCTCCTTCTGGTCTTACCTGCTGTAATAGTTACTTTTTGTTGCTGTGATGAAACACTATAAAACAAAGACAATTTAAGAAGAAGACAGTTTATTTGGGCTTATGGTTCCATGGGGATAAGATTCTGGCAAGAGATCAGAGTCCCACAACAAGCTGTAGGCATAGCAGAGGAGCACCAAACTGAAAGCTCACATCTTCAGTCACAGGCAAAGAACAGAGTATAAACAGGAAGTAGGTGAGTTTTTTTTCTTAAACTCTGCTTCCAGTGACATACTTCCTTCAGCCAGGCTATACTCCAAAATTTTCCTATACATCCATCAGTTGTGAACCAGAGAGTGTTCAAATGCTCAAGACTGTGGGGACACATCAGTTATCCAAACTACCTTGCCTGCATTCCCTAAAATGCAATGCCATGTTCCAGTCCTACAGGCAAAGAAGAAAATTATATGAGAGAAAAGGCTTGTAACAAAGGGGACTTAAGGGGAAAAAAAAGACTTTGGCTTACATCTTAAGGTTGCCTTCCACCATGGCAGAGAAGACTTGGTGGCAGCAATATGAGATGGTTCAGCAGTCAGGAGTGTTGTAGACTATGATTTTAAGGTGTGTGACTTTTTTTTTTGATTTTTCGAGACAGGATTTCTCCGTAGCTTTTGGTTCCTGTCCTGGAACTAGTTCGTGTAGACCAGGCTGGCCTCGAACTCACAGAGATCCGCCTGTCTCTGCCTCCCGAGTGCTGGGATTAAAGGCGTGCGCCACCACCGCCCAGTTTGGGTGTGTGACTTTTTATGGTGCATTTGTTAAACTCTGTAAAGGTGTAATTCTTTGCCTATCTAAAACACCTCATGATTCTAATAAAGAGCTGTATGGCCAAGAAAAAGAGAACAAGAAGAGGAGGACATCGGGGGCCAGCCACTCAGCCAGCCAGCCACGGAGTAAGAGTGAAAATAAGATATACAGAAGAAAAGAAAAAAATCCCAAAGGCAAAAGGTCGTCTGGATTATTTAAAGTTAAGAAATACTGGCAAGAAATAATCCAAGCTAAGGTCGGGCTAAGAATAAACCTTCATGTGTGATTTATTTGGGAGCTGGGTGGTGGGCCCTTCAAAAAGCCAAAAGAGTAAAACATCAAACTACACAGGAGAGAGTAGAATGCTGAAATTCAGTTCACCTTCTTTTTTATAGTTTAGGACTCCAAACAGTAAAAACATGATGCCACCCCCACAGTCAGGGTCAGTCAGTCTTCCCTGTTCAGATCAACCTTTCTAGAAACACCATCATATACATGCCCAAAGTATGTTTCCTTCTAAATGCAGTCAAGTTGATGATGAAGATTAACCTGCACAAGGTGTTCAAGGAGGGTACTGTCATGACCACATCTGAAGGAATATAATTATATGAAAAAAGAAGAACATAGGTGATATGGATTGTGAAACTTGGTAACCATATGCGTTAACCCACACTATAACTCCCAGAGAAAAAAGATGATTGGCATTAAACCAAGAGCAGTCTGGACTATTTAGGGAATTCAAAACCAGCTAGGATTCAGTGTGAGACTCTGTCTCAAAAATAATGGAACTTAAAAACCATATGATTATAAATGGAGACTGGTGTTTTACTAATTATGATTTGCACATTATTAACATGCTACATAAATGGTAACACCACTAAATTAGGTAGGTTTTCACCTACTAAAGAATTTTTTTTAATGCTGTGCTATTTGCTATGGTCTGGGGATATGCCAACAAGTGAATAAAGATTCCTGTACTCAGTCTGGAATGGCAAGACAGATGATAAACATTGACCAAGAAAGATATGGATGTTGTCTTCATGAGGAAACTGATCAGCAGAAACAACAAGTAACTGCGCCAAGGTCATAGTTCTGGCAAGTTTCAAACTTATAAGTAGAAACCAGAGCTACTAATATCATGCTTCATACGGTGTTTTTATTTTCAGCCTCATACCACCAATCTACCCAAATAAGACAGCAGTTAGGCAAAGAGACAGAGCTTGAGTAAGTCAGCTTACTGAAAAACAGAAGAAGAGCATAAAACACCAAGTGTGTGAGTGGAATATTTCTGTCCAGAAATCCTAAACCAATGTCACATTCATTCAGTTCAGACCCAATAACCAAACCTCACTAGAAGCATCTCACACTCACACAAACACAAGGGTGGATAGATATGATCCTAAATTCAATAGCCTCTCAAGCAAAAGGTTGCCTAATAAAATGACTAAATTGAAAAAGAGAGAAAGAAAATGTTTGCCAAATCTCTAGTGTCATGGTAGGAATAGTCCTTCTGTGATTTTGGAACTCTATAAAGGTTGTTCCCAAAGAGCATATTTAACCATGGAGATGATCTCACTGTGCAGACTTTTAATTGAGAGTTCTCAGTACAGGAAGCAATTTAGCATCTGATTCTGATAATGGATCGTGTCATTTCAAAGGTGGATATGCTCTTTGCCATTGATCATCTTTCTTTTCCAAGTACATGAAGCTGCTTAGCTGTTAGCATGTTAACTATGCTGCTTTGATGTCAAGGGGACTGTAGCAAATCATCTGCTGATCATTTTTAGTCTATTTTTCTACCTACAGTATTGTTTGCTGCCTTTAATTTATACTTGACATGGACTTTTTTAGCTTGATAGTCTCATGACACTTCACAAAAGGTTAACTCATTAGTCTTTAAAATACCTCAAGAGGAATATAATAGAAGCTTGTTATATCGTGGGTTAGATTTGGATATACCACAGGTCAAATTGTGCTCTCTTAAAACATAACTCTTTGCTGTAAAATCTCAGTAATACATTTAGCCTGTTGTAAGGGTATTGGCCCTGGCCTCTGAGATCAGCATTGTAAAATGCATCTACTATATTTCTTTGGTAAAATCTGACTTCTGGACACAGTCTCTTAGGGGAGAATAAAAGTAGAATGTAGAGTTCTGTATCTTTTTTTATTAATGAAATTGATCTGAGCCACTCTATCTTTACTCACAAATAATAGATAACACATTTTATGGAAGTGAGCCTTTATATGACGAGGGCAGCTCTTACCCTCTTGCTTTGCTACAATTACCCTTGTAATAGGTATGTCATATAAGTAGATTAATTATCTAGAAATATACAGAGTGATAACAGTTAAGGTATTTCTGAACATACTATTTTTTATAAAAATTGCAGTATTATCATCATGTGTCTCATCCAAAGAGGGTGTTAGATCCTAAAGATATCAGATGACTTTGTTAAAGAGATATATATTTTAAAACTATCCTTTGACATGTGTCCCTCTTTCCATTAGAGAGATGGTAGTGTTGATGTAGTTGTGGTTGTAGGTGTCTGTGTATATGAATATATTCACAGCATGGTGACTTTGAGTAATACACTTAATTTACTTGTGTCTCAACTGCCTCATGTGTGAAATGGTAGATTAGCCAAAAGGCCCTTGAGGCCTTTTCTAATACTGAAATCTATGATTCTTGATCCTGACTATTAGACTATTGACATCAATTATAAATCGTTTATGGATATAGTCCATTAACTCTCTTAACTCTCATAATGGTGTTGAGACTATATTAAGTGAAAATAGTTCAGAGTAAAAGAACAGTCTCATACTCTGACATAGAGAAGATGCTTTTAAACATTCACATCTGCACAAGACAATGCACACTCACAGAAATGTGTTTATATTTACATACGTATATATTCTTTTCATTATAGCAATGTTTTACTGTGTTTTTAAGTATTCTCTAATGGATAGTTATATGAATCTACTAATAAAACAGATAATTAGCAGAGAAAGTCATAAGGGATTCATATGATAATTGTTGCTGAGGAAACTTTCCTTGACTGTGCAAGCAACATATGCTTCAAAACATTGACAGTTTCTCCTTTTATTGAAAATGCCAATGATGAAAAGATTTTCATCTGACTATCTCCAGGACATACAACATATCACTTCACTTCCTGCAATTTACAAGAATTGATTAGACCTTTTAAAAGTGAGTCATGCATACACAGAATTTTCCTTCTAATATTATAGCTAAAACAGGGTCATAGATACCATTTGACAAAGAAGCTTTATTAAAAATGTAATGCGCATTCTATGAGGTTGACATATAGCCATTCATCATGCTGCTGAAGAGAAAAATCCGTTCACATATAAGCTAACTAGGATATAGTATCTTCAATAAAAAGAAATCAGTAAAGTAAGCCGAAGAGAAACCTAAGATTGCAAATACAAGGATGGACATGGTGTTTTTAACAGTAAAAAGACAAAAAGACTTCTAATTAATTCATGGCAGCTTATTTAACATGATGCTCAAGGTATAACACCTATATGGAAATTTATTTTAAATCAGTTTTATACTCACTGAAAACAGCAGACAAACTTGGAGGTGATTCTGATAATATTAATTAGAATTCTTAAAAACCTATACTTGTGACATTGTAGAATTAACTAAAGTCAGGTCAAAACATTAGCACTAGATTATTGAAATAAGAGAAGTTCATTGGTGACACTAGAAATGCAAATGTAAAGCATCTTTAAAAGCATCCCAAGCCAAATTAAGTGTGTGAAACTGCATGTGCAGAAATATCTTTGGGAGGTAGATATGAAATAGGAAAAAATCACACTATTATAATGATTTCCTAGCAACACATCCTACTCAGACTCACCCCCAAGCCTTCTTTTTTTTTTTGCTCAAGCGAAAATCGAAACTGATCCCAAAAATATTCTCCAATTTTAAATTTTCTAATTTATTCAAAAGATACAAGAAAAGTACCATAATATTGTACACACAAATATATATGTGTGATTTAAAGTACATTAAATATCTGATATTTCAAATCACACTTTTTTATTTTGTTCTGAGACCATGAAAAAAACACACCTGTTATGCCATCATTAGCAGACAGCAATGCAAAAATACAATGAAACGTTGACAATTTGACAAGTCTAAACTAAGAGATAAATTTCCAGAGGCCTCTGTATTTCTGAGATAATTCTACTATTTCAGGACATTATAACTTGAAATTTTGTTTTTCAACCAAGGGACTCTTAAAGCAATTATGAAGCTAGGAAAATGAAGTTTTGCATCAGTATGAGAATGCATGCTTATTTGTATGGTTAAAGCATAATTTAAGAGATTCATTGGGATAGTCTGACAGTTACATCAAAAGCAAGCAAGCAGAATTTGATTTTCACTGCTGGGTGCATTCTTCTCCTATACTCAATTATTCTCAATTCTGTGTTCATTTACTATTTGCCATATGTTTCATTTCATATTTAACTATATGAAATAAAAATAGACGTAGAAAGAGATAAATGTAAAGGTGTGTCTGTTCTTTTGTGTAAGGTCCTATGAAGAACATAGTCACTGCACACTCACCTTCACAGTTTACCCTGTAGTCGTAGTAGTTCTCTCAAAGGAGAAATAGAAACACATAGATAGGTTTGATGGTTTGATAGTGAAATAGCTGAGATAGACACAAAAAGGTAGGATTCAACTGGGCAAAATCAAATAAAAGGTCATGGAAGTAGACTAGAGCACATTATCCCAATCCTACATATAAAATCAGGTGATTAGAGATGAAACTGTTTATCCCATGGGTTCTAGTTTGCTTTATAATGCTATGATAAATACCATGACCAAAGTTATATAGAGAAGAAATGCTAATGAGTCTCCATCATATTGCACCATGAAGGGAAATCAGGGCAGGTACTCTAGACACGAATCTAGAGACAGGAACTAAAGCAGCGGTCATAGAGGAGTGCTAGCTTGCTTTTATGACCCACTCGGCTTACATTTTTATACAACCAGGACTACATACCCAGTGGTGGCACCATCCACACTTGGCTGGGCCCCCTTACATAAATTGTTAATTAATTATTAGCCTACAAGTCAATTTGATAAAGAAGTTTTCTCAATTGACCTTCCCTTTTGTCATATGACTCCAGTTTGAGTCAAGTTGACAAACTAGCCAGTATACTATGTATGCCCACACCATAAGCTAAAATCATTTCTATAATTAAAGTAGCCTGCATTTAGAGGACCATTTTTCATTCAATCATATGACCATATTCATGATATTCAAATGAAGATTAAAGACTAAACATTGATTACTTCAAATATTTATAGTATGGCTCAAGACATCTGATTTATGTTCATGTTCCTCTGATTCACTGGAGAGAATGACAAAAGGATTTCATAGTACCTATATATACAAACAAAAATAGACTTGATAGATAATATTTATATATTTGTGAATAGACATTATATATAGATAGATGATAGATATGTAGATAGATAGTAGATAGATAGATAGATAGATAGATAGATAGATAGATAGATACAATGACAATCTAAGAAAATGAGGATATCATTTTAAGCAGGTAGGAAGAACATGGGAGGTACTTCAAGGAGGAAACTTGGGGGCAAGTGTTATAATTCTATTTCAGCTAAAATATCTTTTTTTAAATGTAAGAAGTAAAAAAAAAAAAGAGAAGAACCCAAAAGATTCAAACTCAGCAACACTTTGAGTAGCTGCTCGAGTCTACTACAAACAACTTCATTTGGCCTTGCTACTAAAACTGGTAACATTTTCTTACTTTTATATGATCCATGAACTATAAGCAAGGAGGAAAATAATTTCTTTTACTATGCATGCTTCAGAGTGGGTACCAAGAGCAGAATTCATTCCCCAATGTCCTTTATTAACCATCTGTGTGGATTAGTTCTATCATTTTTATTTTGCATATTCATGAATTACTGACCTTTTGACTCTAAAAGTCTAGTAAATAACATTTTTGGCACTATCTTTTTAACCTTTATTTCCTAGTACTTGATAGTACCGCCAATTGGAATTTCACGTTGATTCTCCTCTGTAGTCCTCATTCTGTTATTTCTTTCCAGTTTTCTATTCCTTTTTCTTATCTGTGTTATTGCATGGATAATTTCTTCATGTTGGCTGTTTAGCTCACTAACTCTCTGTCTGTGGTTACTTTGCTGTTAAACCCTTCAATTGAATTTTCAGTTTCTGGGTGCCTTGGTTACTTTTCCACTGCTGTGAAGAGACACCATGACCAAGGTAACTTATAAAAGAAAGCATTTAATTGGAGCACTCAGTTCCAAAAAGTTAGAGTCCACAAGCATTCTGATTAGACAACCATTAGGAAGAGAGAGTTAACTAAAAATGGAAGGGGATTTTTGAAAACACAAAGACCACCCCCATTTGACATATCTTCTCCAAAAAAAAAACCACAGCTAATACTTTCCAAACAGTTCAACCACTAATAACCTATACAACAGAATCAATATTAGCTACCATGAAATATCCTCAGCCATAGAAATTATTACAAAATTCTTCAATTTGACCTCTAGCAGACTCTTTGCACATGGCAAAAAGCAGCCATTTTAATTGTCAAAGTATGACAAAAATAGTTTCTAGTGTAGTTTTTAATATTGTTCCTCGATAAAATCTATTGAGCTGTAACTCCATTGTCCATATTCTCATAACTGCTGTCTTCCAAGGTCCAATAGCGATGGCCCATTAAGCACTGCTGATGGCATTTAGACAAGTTTCTAGTACAAAGTTCCCAGTTCTTCCATATTCTTCTCCCCCGCCCCCGGCAAATTAATGTGGTCAAGCATGTCACGTTAAAACTCCACTCCTAGTACTAACTTCTGTCTTAGTTACTTTCCTATGGCTATAACTAGACACTATAATCAAGAAAACATATAAAAGAAAGCATTTAATTAGGGTTCATAATTCCAAAACTAGAGTCCAAGACTATTGTGTTGGGGAATATAACAGCAGACAGGCAAGATTGCTAATGGAAAGTAGCTAAGATTTTGCATGTTTAGACAACAGATACCTGTCACAGAAATGGCACAGGCTTTTTAAACCTCAAATTCTACCACTAGTGATACACTTTCTCCAATAAGGTAATACCCAATAATCAGTCACAAATAATTCCACCAACTGGATAGCAAGGATTCAAATATATGAGCCTATGGGGTTTATTCTGATTCAAACCACCATACTCTGTTTACTTTTTTATTTTCAATAGTTATTCTTGAGAATTTCATACATGTACACAATGAAATACAATCATATCTGTAAATACAATTATCTTACTACCTAGCAATTCTACCAAGGCCGTGCCTTGAAAGAAGAGTGACTCTCCATTCCCCAAACATTATCAGCAGCCAGTTGTTCCTTAGGTGTGAGTGGAAACATATCTTTCTGCCTCTACTATGACATTATTTGAAACTTGGAGGTGGAGATAACATGTAATATAGATATCTGATTTTGAGTTGAGCACTCAATAGTCATTTATTCTCAGCTCTTTGACCAATTATGAATCACTTCATTGACTTCTACCCAGTGTAAAAAAAAAGCTTCTTAGACCAGTACTAAAAACATTGCATGTCTAGGGATATAAACATAGATATTTAGAAGGCACTATGGCCACATGCCTATTTTGCAAATAGCAATACTGTTCTCTACCTGTAAGACATATACTTCCCCATCCCTGGGATGTCAGTCATATTTATAGTATCAGAAATCATTTCCTTTCTGTGAATCAACCATAAAATCCAATCAGAAAGTTGTTGGTTACCCTATAATGGCCATGCCATTATTGCACCAGAGTATAGTCTTATATGGAGAATGGTTATTGAAACAAATATATTCCATATTGGGAAAAATCATTGATTTCTTTTCTTCCCCACAGCTGTCATAGCACCTTCTGGAACTATGAAACATGACTAAGGGGGAAATTTCTCAGTCACTTTGAGATTAATTTTTCAATAACCTACAACCAAAGTATGTGGTGTGTTGAGCAGTAGGGTAGTCTCTCAAGAGAGAAGAGAGAGAGAGATTAGATAGAAAGACATAGATAGGTATAAATAGCTATAATTATAGATAGATATAATGTTATTGATAAATCTATAGATAAATAATGTGTATAAATATAAATGATGCGGATATAATACAGTATTTATGCATATATAAAAGATTTTCTCCATTCCACATGTTGTTACATAAACTCAGAGTTTAGATAAAAATACAGTTCTTGTCTTAGTTAGGTGTCCTTAGGGTTCCTGTTGCTTTGAAGAGACACCATGACCATGGCAACTGTTACAAAGGAAAAATATTTAATTGGGGTGGCTTACATTTTCAGAGGTTTAGTCAATTATCATCATGGTGTGACAGGGTGGCATGCAGGCAGACATGGTGATGGAGAAGTAGCCAAGTGCCCAACATCTTGACCTGCAGGCCACAGGAAGTGAACTAAGACACTAAGTGTTGCTTGAGCATATATGAGACCTCAAAGCCCACCTCCACAGTGGCACACTTCCTCTAACAAGGCCACATCCACTCCAACAAAGCCAAGTCTCCTATTAGTGTCACTTCCTTTTGGGGATATTTTCTTTCAAACCACCACGTTATTTCTATTGCTGTGACAAAACGCCATGGCCTTAGCAACTTTTGTAAAGGAAAAAATTAATCGGGGCTGGCTTACAGTTCTGAAATTTAGCGTATTATATTCATGGTGTGAAGAATGGCAGCATGCAGGCAGACATGGTGCTGCAGAAGGAGATGAGAGTTCTGTATCTTGATCCACAAGCATAGGAACTTCATTGTCCCACTGGACATAGATTGAGCATATATGATTCCTCAAAGTCCAGTGGCACACTTCCTCCAGCAAGGTCACATCCACTCCATAAATACAAGACCTCCTAAGAGTGTCATTCCCTATAGACCAAGCATTCAAACACATGAGTCTATGGGAGCTATGACTATTCAAACCACCACAGTCCCCATACTGGATTATTATTGATCCTTAGGTCAATCAGATTAGCAGATGACCACAAATATCTTAATAGAGCAAGACTTATCAAAAAAAAATCTTGGGTATAGTACCACTATGAAACCCAACTGAAAATCTACAAGCTCAATTTTTATACTAAATTCAGAATTTAATTTTCTTTCAGCAATTAGAATTTTTAAACTACACGTTTTAAAAAAAGAAATTTATAAGCTTCACTTAAATCAAGAAATTACTCTACTAATGTGGAAGTAAAAACATTAGAGACCAACAAACCTTGAAAAGCTCATTTCCTGCTAGTAAAATGGTTCTGACAATGGGAATTTAAAAAGAATCCTCCGAAGTATTGTTCAAAAGATAATTTTGAAACCATGGCAGTGAAAAACAGTGAGGTTAACAGTGATGTCAAGAGTAGGTAGTTTTAACAATCAAAGCAATCCTCCCACACTTCTATGCTAGCTAGGTTCATTCAGTTTTTAACTGAATTCTTCCAGTCATACAATGAAAATTCCAACACTGTAAATACAATTGCCTATTGACTGTCCTATTTTTATTCTTTTATTATTATTTAATAAACCTATTGGTATAACTATAGAATAGTACCATAGATGACATAATAGACATGGCAGGGAAGTGCCTTCTAATTTACCGAAGAGGAAACTGGGTCACCAAAGTGCTGAATGGCTGCCATATGGTCATACAACTTACTGAGTGCATAGTTAATATCACAATGTGCTTTGTAATTTTTAATTTAGACATTTTATCCAAAATATCATTCACAGAATCTTGTTTGAATTCAATAGACAATGCTCTGTTTTCATTGTCAGCACTTCCACTGAATCTCTAGAAAGCTGGCAGTGAACACACCTGGAGCAATATCCTCAAAACTTTTTATTTCCTAGCAAACAGTGTTAAGAAAATTGTTGGAGTTTCAGCATTAAAATACTCAGACAGAAATAAAACCAAATCTTGACTCCTTTTTCTCAGCTATTGGGTGACCTTGAAGAAGTTACTTGACTCTCTGAACCTCTTCGGTAGACAGCAGAATGGGGGAATAATTCCCAGCTTCCAGAGTAGTTGCAAAGGGTTAAATGACATAATATGAGAACATCACCCAGCATAGTGCTTCTCACATAGAAGATGCTAAATTATGATAATAAATGGTTGCTATTATTGTCATTATATTTCAATTTTCATTGTAAAGACACATTTCAGAGCCAAATCTTTTGTAACAAGGAGATAAATTAGTGGCTGTGTCAAAGAAATTCATTTTCAGACACTGTAAGGCTGAATTAATTTAAAGACATATGAAAATTCTTTCTACTCCAAAGTCTTTTCCTTCCTTTGTCCCTATTCAAATGGTGCTGTTTCCTGTGTTTCTTGAACTCAGCGGATGTTTTATTTGAAAAAGTGACTAAAAAGTAGTTGTTCCATCTCTTCATTCTCTTTTTCTGAGCTCTGTTATTCATTATAAAATATCATTCAAGGAAAATTTATATTCTTTGTGTATTGGCTAAGATCAGAGTTCAGCAACAGGAATCCCCACTCTCAAGGAAAACAAAAAGTGGCTTAACAAACAGAATTATGATTTTTCTCTTAGGCTAAAAAATCTAGAGGCAGAAAACATCAAGGTTCTTGGGGTTCTGAAAGAAAGCAACTTTCAGCTCACCACTCTTTATTGAAGACCCTTATACTCAGATTATACAATGGCAGCCAGTACTGTGCCTAAAATGCCTAAATTTTAGGTAATATGATAGTGTGCTAAGGGTTCTTTTTACATCCACTTAGCAAGACTTCAATGAAACTACACCTGGAAACAATGACTTATATATCATTGACCAATAGCAATCATATACACACACTCAGTTGCAAGGAAGAATAAGAAATATAGTCATTATTTAAAGAAACATGGGAACAATTAAATAGCAAAATTCTACCCATGCTTTCAAGCTCCCTTAAAATGAATGCAAAATGACAATGTGATTCACTATGTGCTCAATATAAAGACAGATGACAGAAGTTTGAATTTGTGTTGGAGTAGGTTGTATATCTTTACTAAAGACCTTCTTCAAAATCTATGCAAAAAAATAAGTTGGAGTACTTGGGTAAATTTTGTGTTGGTTGAATTTTGAAATGCTTTGAATATATTGACTTAAAAATATAATATTAAGACAATACCTGTATTTTTTACTTTTTAATGTATCTACTGATAAAATAAACAACATAATCCCCATTCTTTGAGCTTTGCTATTCAGTATAAATTATCATTGAAGGAAATATATATTCTTTTCATGTTAGCTAAGATTAGGCAGTTTTTAACCTACTGTTGTGATGGTTCTAGCAAGATGCCCTCCCAATAAGTCTCAAGCCGTTGAATACGTCTCCAGTTGGTTGTTAAGGGAGGATTAGGTCTGACTGCTGAAGGAAGTGTGTTACTGGGAGTGAGCTTTGAGGTTTCAAAAGACTTGTGCTATTTAAAGTTATCTCTCTCTGCCTCCTGCTTGTGGTTCAAGTGTAAGCTTTCAACTATTTCTGCCACTATGCCTTGTCATTATGGATTCTAACCTTTGGGAACCATAAGCGCAATTAAATGCATTCTTTTCTAAGTTGATTTGGTCATACTGTTCTATCATAGCTATAGAAAAATAACTAGAAGTGTTTCTCATATATGCATGTGTTTAGAGATAACCACTTAGGATTGGCTAATATGTCAGGGAGTTCATCCCTGGAGAAAACTCATTCTCCCACTCTTAGTAGGCATTGATTGTATCTAACTGCTCACAGGATGTGGGGCCTTGTGAAATTTTCCCATACACTTTGACATGTCAACACAAACCAGATACCAGAAGGAGAGGATTGAGTAAGCATATTCACTTTAATTGCTATCAGTCCATCTATGACAAACTTTTCTCTCCCCTTTGAGGCACTTGAGAACATGATTGAAATGGTCCTTAAGAATCTATGGCCTGTCAGTACAGTAAAGCCTTCTGGTCCACAATGAGCCACATCCCCTTTTGTTGTTGATTTAAAAATAAAAGCAAAAAATTCTGAAACAGCTATTACAAATTAAATAGTGAACACATAGTTCATTTTCAGGTTTTAGAGTTTCTATTTTTAAGATGGCAGTATAAAAATGTGAAACTATTTCAGTCAATAATCATATACAGCAAATAAAATATATAATTATTACCCCCAGGCTGGATATAAGCAATTTTTAAGGATTTATCTGTTAGTAAAAGCACATATAGAAATACATCATATATTTGTGTAAGAAGTTTTTCTCTTGAGTTAATAGTTCCTTATTCCTTAAATTTTCTGGTAAAAAGACAGAGAAATCACCACAAATTTAGAATTAGGCCCTTCAATATGATTAATACAGAAGGGAGCATAGATAAAAGTTTAAAGATGCTTTTAAAAGGACCCTACATCTAAGAAAACTGTATTCCCCTTGACAAGAGATAAAAGAGGGTAGAGGTAAATTATTCCCACATCACTGGGAAACTGAATCAGGATCCAAGTAAAATAGTCCAGTTGTGTAAGTCATAAATTCACTAACATTCTTCCTTATATCATCAGTGTCTTTACTTATTTTTATTCCCAGCTACATGGAAAAAGAAAAGATGCAGAGCTCTCATTTATGGAAAGATAGCTATACTAAAAACAATGTCTTATGATTACACATACAATGAATCAGAAACTATAGTGCAAATAACTGGGTGTTTATCTGTGGAATTCCAATTTCTGATATTTCAGAAAAAGAAATTTTAGGTGTCAAAAAAACCTTTGCTTACTCTAAGAAACCCAGTTAATAAATATTCAAGTTAATTAATATTAGTATAGTACCTGCAAAATCATGTAACCTCATGGTTGCAATTGAACCAATCTAGCAAACAAAATCCTCCGGTTTCAAAGTTTGTGGATTTCTAGTTTTCTTCATTCAGAACCATAATAGGTCTTATTTTTAATTTAATTGATTGTAGTTAATTAGTAAAAGTGTATATAAATTTAACTGTATGTTTTTATATGATATATATTATAATGTATAATCTGATGCTTTGGTATATGCATCATACAATGGCCAAATTAAGCTATATGACATACCATTACCTCATACAGAAATAAATTTTTATGGTGAGAAAATTTTAAATCTCTTATAATTTTCAATTAATCTTTTTATTGCTAACTATCATTACCATAATATATTAATAGGCCTCTTGAACATATTCATCATATCTTACTGCACTTTAATGATTGCAATGATGATTATGGTGATGATAATAGCAATTGTATTACATTTCTTGAGCTCTTACTAGATACAAGCTTTACAAATACTATCCATTTAAATTTTATGACAAGTCAGTATTTCCAATGTACTTTCTATACAGTAGTTTTATTGCAAAATATTATGGAGAAATGTAAAATATTCTATATTTCCAATATACTTTCTATATAGTAGTTTTGTTGAAAAATGTTGTGGAGAAATAGAAAATATTCTATCAAGGAGAAAATATGAAAAATACTACATGTGTTAGCTGCCATCAAGAAATTCACAAAATGTGTTCCCATATTATATATTTTTAAACAGCCCTGAATAAAGAAATATGTCTATAAGAGTTTCACACAAATCTTTGATTAGGAAACGTAGTTATTGCCTCACATTTCTTCATATCTTATGGAAGTACTAGTGTTCTAAAAACATACTTTTGGACAAGATGTTTTAAAACACTACCAGTGGTTTTCAACAGAGGCAATAAAACCTTAGAGACATTAAGCAGCCTTGAATCACATCACCAGTTACGTGACAAAATTTTTGAAACTAAAATAAAGCTAAATGTAATGCCCAAACACATACCCATCATTAACTAACTATACAGGGCCAGATATTATCTATCATGTATCACTTAACAGTGATAGTTAAAACACTCTATGTATACAATTTCTAATTCTTGAAACCCTGGAGATATAAATATTCTTTTTTTTAAATATTCTTATCCTCATTTTGCAAATGCAGAAACTAAGACTCAATTAGATATTCTGACTTCCTGACATCTTAACATATAAGCATACAAAGGACCATCAGCATGGTTGAGAAATTAGTTGTTTCTGATTATTTTTAGACAAAACTCAACACTCTTGAAATTTCAATGTTTATACCTATAAAAAGGTTGTGATACGCATAAAAACATCTGTTCCATGATATTTACTAACGAAACAGTTTTTCACAAATAGTAATGAATTTTGTTAAGCCAGTATCTTCTAAAGTAAATGCACAATGGAGCTTACCAATAGAAGTGTGGGGTAAAGAATTCATTCATTGCTTTGGAAATACATATGAACTTAGTATCAGTCAAGTATTAGCCTTCATTAGACAATACAATTGAGGGGCAGAAAATATCACTAAAAGCCACTCCCACTGAGGGAAGTCACAAGTTCTGCAAAGGTCATTCCTCCATATTTTTTCAAAAAGATTTTATCATGGTGTAGCATAAAGATCATAAAGCTATACATTGAAAAAATATCTAACACTATTCTAAAGGATTGTGTGAAGATAGAATAAGATAATGTATGTAAAGATTGTGACCCTGAACCAAGCACTTATTACTAGAACTCAAGGCAGACATCAAACCTCGCACACTAATATTAGGAGACTTCAATACACCTCTCTCACCAATGGACAGGTCTATCAGACAGAAACCTAATAGAAAAATAAGAGAATTAATGGAGGTAATGAAGCAAATGGACTTAACAGACATCTATAGGACATTCCACCCAAATAGGAAAGAATATACCTTCTTCTCTGCAGCTCATGGAACCTTCTCGAAAATTGACCACATATTCAATAACAAAGCAAACCTCCACAGATACAAAAAAATTTTAGTGACCACATGTGTTTTACCGGATCACCATGGATTAAAGTTAGAATTCAACAACTATGCTACCCCCGAAAGCTGACAAACTCATGGAAACTGGACATTCAACTACTGAACCACGCATGGATCAAGGAAGAAATAAGGAAAGAAATTAAAGTCTTTCTTGATACATCAACTACCACACTGTGCTGGTGGCTGGCTTCACAGCCCTCAGTTCCCTAGAGCCTAGCCTCATCCCAACACATTTCCTGCACCAACTCGGGGAAGTTGCTGTGTCCACAATGAGGCATTCATTTTTACCTAGCAGGTTGGCTTCTAAAGTGCTTTGCTGATGTGGGAAGTCCTTCTGTATATGTGTTGCTTCTATTGGTTAATGAATAAAGAAGCTCTTTTGGACTGTAATAGGACAGAGTAGAGCTAGTTGGGAAAACTAACTGAATGCTGGGAGAAAGAAGGCAGAGACAGTGAGAAGCATGTTACAGAAGACAGACCTAGGAGACAGATGCCAGACAGAACCTTACTGGTAGACTACAACCACATTGTGATACACAGATTAATAGGAACTGGTTAATTTAAGATATAAGAGCTAGCTAGCAGTACACTTAAATGATTGGTCAAACAGTGTTTTAATTAATACACTTTTGTGTAATTTTTTCGGATCTGAGCAGCCAGGAATGAATGTGCAGCTTCTGCCAATACTCTGCTGCCCAGCAGGGCCTCTTAAGCCAAGTCTACCTGAGAGACTGCTTTCTCAGGCCCTATGTGAATATTCAAGCCTCCAGATTGGATGCCATATGTAATAAATCTTTTTGACCCACCAGTCAGCTCCAAAATAATGACATGGAGATTTATTATTAATTATGAAACCTCAGCCTTGCCTTAGGCTTGTCCCACTAGATCTTATCACCTAAACTGCTTTTATCACTCTATGTTTTACCATGTGGCTTTTTACCTTTCTTGTTTTCTGTATGTCCAATTTCCCACGTCTCCATGGTGTCTCTTGTGACCTCAATTCATCTCTGCTTCCTTTCTCTTTCCATAAATCCCACTTATACATCCTGTCTAGCTATTTGTCATTCAGCTTTTTGTTGCACCAATGAAAACAATACACCTTCACACAGTATACAAATATCACAACATATGAAGAAGCAAGAGTTCCCAATCTAAGCAGCTGATTTGGATTTATTAAATGGATATAACCAGGTACAAAATTTGAGTAGACTTACTTTTCATTATCAATTTCAAAATGGTGTAAGTTATATACACACCAAATGTAAACAACCCATATACATTTAGATATAGCTTGATGGAAATTTCCCTATCCCATACTAAACAATAGTAAAATCATTTTAACGGTGCATTCAACTAGGAGTGACATTTATTTTCTAAGCATGTATTTAAATCACAGAAACATTCAGCTTTTGTACATGTAAACTCAATTTAACAATAGAAAAACAACCACACACATATACCAGAACATATCCCTGCATATACTCATAATTACACTAATGTTCATATACATAATCAAACTTACATCACCCCTGTGCAAAATACACTCAGAATCTTAACAATTATACATTTATGGTGTCACACTACCTTCACATGATTCTCTACCCATACTCAGAAACATATGCTTGCCTATTCATACACATCCATGGACATGCACACACATTGTTCTGTATGTATTTGGGTGAGTATGTGTAGTTTACATAAATTGGTTTATATACTTTGGTTTGAAAAAATGAAAATTATTTTATAGTAATTTCCTCCTCCTATACTAATTTTGCAAACTCACAAAATGTGTGAATCTTTATTTACTTAAATTAAATCAAATAATTTTAAGACTCTAAATTGTATTCATGATCCTTTAAAAGTTAACTCTTGTTCCATCATGAAAAATAATATATCTTTAAAACTGAAGTGCTTGGAAAAAAATATAAAAATTTCTAATAGTTGTAAATTGGTATGTACACTGTAGAGTGATTTAAAATCATTAGAATGATGCATTTTTAAAGTAAGTGCTTTGCTAGAAAATGAGGGAAGCAGTATAACACTGTATTAATGGAGCTCAAGACATCTTAAATTGATTTTGAAATTAAGCACCAGAAATTGCAACTTGAAAAAATAATTAGTTAAACCATTATATAGCAATCAAAAATAGAAAACCTCTTGAAATTTAGGAAATTGCAAATTAAGGGTGTCAGTCATCCTGATTTGGCAAGGGCAAGGATTGTCAATGGAAAGAAAACATACCCTACTTAAAATATTCTTGAAAACTGAACCTATCCTAAGGTTTGTTATTCCATTTTGATTTCTCATCTTTTATATATTTATTGCATATAAACATAAGAGTATCATTCAGCAAATGTCTTTCCAATTTTTCATCACTTAAGGATTTGATAATGGGAGACTTTTACAGAAGTTACTGATTTCACTAGACAGGAAAAAGGCTCAAAATATTCATTACCTAGTTATGTATCTGATTACAGTTCATCACTGGCAAGACAGGAATAATCCCAAACTACCATATAAAAGCCACAGTTAGATATCCCTGGGTCTTTCATTTATCCCAACTATCTTTATGTCTAAACAAACTCCTTGCACAAAATCAACTTCATTTTTATTATTAGAGACAAATAGTATAAAGTGGAAGTATCTCCAAACTAAAAACCAACATCTCCAACTGCCCCTGCATGAAAGAGGTTCTTGAAATCTTTACAACATTCTCTGGGTTTATCATGACATGAATGAACCAGATCTCAGTCAATACAGGAGCTTGTGACTATTCTATTAATTCTTCTGTCTTATTGAGTCCCTGGCAACTACTTGCCAAATGGAGTGACAATAGATAATCTATCTCTTCCTTCTAGGTCAGTTTTTCTACTATTCTTCAGAGACATAGTGATAACATTTCATGACTTAGATATAGCATTAATTCTAGATAATAATTTCCTTCATAAGAAAAAACCCTGGAGAGACCTTGACTCAGGATCTGTATGTAAAAAGAAGTAAATATTAAGCCTCCACATTATTAATCCTATGCCTTTTGGGAACAAAATATCCAAATATAATCATAGTCCATGTAGTGTTTCTAAACAGCTACTTAGATATTTGACTAGTCACATTAATTACTCAAAACTATTAAAAAAAACTGTCACAACTTAAATGTGTGAGAGTATAACAACATTAAGTTAAATTATGATGCATTTTGAAATGTCATGTACCAATTATTAGTGTTTGTACAGCCTTTATAATTTATGTTTGAAAAGTCTTAAGATATGGGAGGTCTAAACATGAGCTAAACTATGTACCTAGTATCACAACAAAGAGTTTAGAGTACACAATGGGAAGAAATATGCCAACACTTCAGAAGTGTATTTTGCAAAGTTTGGAAAAAAATATCAAGGACTGAGATTTAGAAGTGACCAAGCAGTCAAATTTAAGTTGTTTTAGGCAAAAAGATCCTTGAGGACAGGCTATTCATTCATGGAAAAGAGAGTTATGAAGATACTGTGTAATGTTGTTCAAGTACTTGAAGAGCTCACAGATAGGGCATAGTGACCAAGCCTTCTCCAGTCCCATAGAAAACAGAATAAAAAGAAATCAAATCAAAAGAAGTCAAGTTTGGATACATAGAAAAATTGTACTGGGGAAGGAAACAATGTAAATTGAGGAATATCCAAGCCAGGCTGTCTTCATAATGTTTAAGTATTGGCTGACTGAACTCTTCAAGTAATTTCAAGCCTTTTGCATGATTTGTGTTTTACATGGTGCAACTCCAGCTTCTGAACCTTATATTCTGACATTACTATGAGCCATTCTGAAACTGGTTCAAACTTATTTTGATAGTATTTTGAATGCAGTAGGAAAATATATTCCATTAGCTATTTATATGAGAAATATAAGTTTAAAAGGAGATTATTTAAAACTCTTCATGCTGGCCAAGGATATGGAGAAACAGCTATGTTATTACTCTGTGCTTGTATCAAGTGTTGGGTTATCTTGCTAGTATTTATCAAATTTTTAAGTGTTTGTAGTCTGCCTCTTAACTGTATTTCTAAGATGTAGCCTAGAGAAACTCTGGCATGACACAACAAAACTTTGTATAATAAAAAAATGAAATAACCTAAACATCTATTATTAAAATATTAAACTATAAAATATATACAGAGTATGATAATAAACATAAGAGTTTATTGGAGTAAAGTAGTTCTGTGTGAGTTTAGCGATATATACAGGAAACAACATGCAGATTATAATATTCAGACTAAAACATGACCAAAATGTACACACAGAAAGAGAGAAAGAGAGAAGTGAGAAAGGTCTAGAAAAATATTTATAATATTGATTATTAGTGGTTGGTCTGGACAAAATAATTTACAACTGAAAATGTATTACTGTTGCATCATTAAAGTTAAGTTTTACTGGAAGCCAGGCAGTGGTAGCACACACCTTTAATCCCATCACTCAGGAGGCAGAGACAGGCAGATCTCTGTGAGTTCGAGGCCAGCCTGGTCTACAAGAGAGCTAGTTCCAGAATAGGCTCCAAAATTATAGAGAATCCCTGTATCAAAGAGAGAGAGAAAAAGAGAGAGAGAGACAGATAGAGAGAGAGAGAGCACACGGGGTGGTGGTGGTGCACACCTTTAATCCCAGCACTCTGGAGGCAGAGGCAGGTGAATCCCTGTGAGTTTGAGGACTAGTTCCAGGACAGCTAGGACTGTTACACAGGGAAACTCTGTCTTGGAAAACCAAAAAGAAAGTTAAGTTTTACTATATTAATGATTTTAATTACTTACAATAGCATGTGATCAAAGAAGCAAATATATGATATAGAAACAGAGACAAGTACTCCAAAGAGGTATTTGTGACATTTAACAAGGAAACATAATTAGACCAAGGCTAAAATGTAAATCTTATAGCAATAGGATTGCAGGAGACAGAAAACATACAAACTTACAAAAGTCAAAAATAAATCACAGCATTAGTTAATATAACATGTGCAAAAGTTAGAAAAATGTATGTATATAACTTTGGGGCAGTAAATAAAGAATTTCTCTGTCAGGTGCCAAAATGTGTTATAAAACCTAAGTAAATTAAACAAGTTGATATTGGTGCCTGAAAATTTACATCATGGAATAGGATAGACAATCTAGAAAGCAACGCAATGTTAAGAATTTAGAATAAGAGAAATCAGTACAGATAGAATGAATGACACAATATTCCAAAATTATGTGTCTTAGCCACCGCATCTTGAAAACCTGATCTATTTCCCCAAACAGAAAGCAAAGTGATAAGTGGAATAAGAAAATTACAGAATTAGAAAAATAGGAGTAATTCTGCAGGGGAATTATCAGTGCAACTGACTGATTCAAATATGCTGTGAGTTCATATGTCTTTGGATTCGTATTTTTTTCTTAAAGATGTCACTTTCCTGTGCAGGCACAAAGAGTGAGGGCAAGTTCTTTTTTTTTGTTTTTTGTTTTGTTTTGTTTTGTTGTTGTTTCTTGGTTTTTTATTATTATTATTATTGAGAAAAAGAAAAAAAAAGTTTCCGCCTCCTCCCAGCCTCCCATTTCCCTCCCCCTCCTCCCACCATTCTTCCCCTCCCCCCACTCCTCTCCCCCTCCCTCTCCAGTCCAAAGAGCAGTCAGGGTTCCCTGCCCTGTGGAAAGTCCAAGGTCCTCCCCCCTCCGTCCATGTCTAGTAAGGTGAACATCCAATCTGGCTAGGCTCCCACAAAGCCAGCACATGAAGTAGGATCAAAACCCCATGCCATTGTCCTTGGCTTCTCAGCAGCCCTCATTGTTCGCCATGTTCAGAGAGTCCGGTTTTATCCCATGCTTTTTCAGTCACAGTCCAGCTGGCCTTGGTGAGCTCCCAATAGATCAGCCCCACTGTCTCAGTGGGTGGGTGCACCCCTCGTGGTCCTGACTTCCTTGCTCATCTTCTCCCTCCTTCTGTTCCTCATTGGGACCTTGGGAGCTCAGTCCGGTGCTCCAGTGTGGGTCTCTGTCTCTATATCCATCCATCACCAGATGAAGGTTCTATGGTGGTATGCAAGATGATTGGGATAAAGGAAGTTTGGATAGGGGAGCAGGGAAGCACAAATCTTAGTTAAGGGAGCCACCTTAGGGTTGGTAAGAGACTTGAACCTAGAGTGGCTCCCAGGAGCCCAAGGCGATGTCCCCAGTTAGTTCCTTGGGAAGCTGAGGATAGGGAACCTAAAATGACCCTATCCTGTAGCAATACTGACGAATATCTTGCATACCACCATAGAGGGCAAGTTCTTAAAAACCATTATGGCCATGAATGGAGTCCAGGTATCCTTTCACTGAGTTAGTGAATCCTTTCTCATTTCATTGACAATTGCTTCCCTCTGTCCCAGCAAAGTTAGAAATGGCAGTTGTCATTTTGTTTTTCTAGAAATCAGAATTTCTTACAGATTTTGAAAGAATCTAGGGTCAAAACTAACTTGTAAACTAGTTTCCTTTCTGGGAAAAAAAAACATCATCATTGTAACAGGAAGAAAAGCTTAATTCAAGTCCCAGAAGAGTTAAAGAAAAACTTATAGGCCAGCAGGATGGAAACCCCAAGGTTTCTGGACTTAGTCCAAACTGTACCAGAACAGCCTAATGCAGTCATTCATTGATTCGAGAGATAAAATAAGTCAAGTGTATTAGAGATACAACAAGGCAACCTGCAAGGCAGAGGCAAAGCTTGTCAGCCTTTATTTGATCATTTGCTGCTAGATATTACTGGCAAGAGGGTCAGAAATATTACCTCTTCCCTGCCCCCTTTCCTCTCTGTTAGAGCTAGTCAATTCGCAATTCTCTTCTACTTCAGCTCCAGTTACCTCAAAAAGAAATTTTGGGGGGAAAAAGATCTACCTTTATTACACATTTGTCATTTTCCTTATACTTGCCACTTACTCATCAACCTTGTTAGCTATGAAAATTGCGGGATGATGATTAGAAATCCATTATGTCCTTTTTACTCAAGCCACCTTTGTCATCTGTATTTGGTGTTACCTATTAAAAAAATCCCTTTTATGAAACATGGCAAGATTGCAACCACCTTAATTTTCACTCCAAAAAAAATCAAAATAATGATGTCAGTACTAACGACTCAAAATTGGTGCTTCCAAGAATAAATTTAAAATTTGTAGTACCAGCAAAATTTCATAGCTAGGAACCTTCCATCAACCTAAACATCATTTACCCATGATAGATGTTTTCTAAAAATAAGGGTTGTTCTATTTATATCGCATTTTGTGCCTTTCCCCTTCAGATAGGAGCAATTTAGGCAGGTAGTTTTCCTACCTTTTGCTTTTTCTTTGAATTCTTGTAGTTTTCTAGTGTCCAAAGACAAGAAGCCAATTATTTCTGTAAGATTTTTCACTAAGCTCTCTCCCAAATGCTAGTTGCCAGACACTGTGCTTAGATGCTGCAGATATAATACTGAATGCTCCATCACTGTTTCCTATCTTTGTAGAATTCAAACTCTAGAACAGTGCAGTATACAGAGACTATGTGGTCTTTATTATTATTATTATTATTATTATTATTATTGAAAAAATTTCTGTCTCCTCCCCTCCTCCTATTTCCCTCCCCCTCCCCCCACTCTTCTCCCCCTCCCCCCACTCCTCTCCCCCTCCCTCTCCATTCCTAAGAGCAGTTTTTCTATTCAAACATTCTCACATGAGTAAGCATTCAAACATGTCTCTTAAAACCATATAAGATGGTATATTTTGCCTTAGAATTTCTTAAATTTGAATACACATTAGAAATAACCCAAATATCTATTGAATATTTTGCATCCATTTTCACTTAATTCAAATACACATAAGTCTGAGATGTGACTCGGTGAGAAATCAGTGAAAGAATAAGTCCCACATGAATAAAGCAAGAAATGATAGTGTAGAACACACAATATCCTCCTCTGGCTTCTAGATGCACATATGCACCATCACACACATATACAGACACATCAACCACATATACACCCACATAGAGAGACACACAAAGAAATGAAAATAGAATAAGCCTAAAAAAGCAGGTGACCCCAGCAGCATCATTATTTTCACCATTTACTTCCTAGAAACTTATAGTTTTGTGTTGTTTTGTTTGTTTTTGAAATAATTTCTTTAAGGACTGAAAAGATTACTCAGCAGTTAAGAATACTTTTTGCTATTGCCAAGAACCTGTGTTCAGTTCCCAGCACCCACATTTTTTTATAATAATCTATAACTCCAGTTCCAGGGGATCTGAAGTCCTTGGATAATAGGCATGTATGTGGTATAAATGTATGTCAAGCAAACAAAACACTCATACACATAAAATAAATAAACCTAAGAAAAAATTAAAATTATCATCATCATCATCATTATCTGTGTGTGTGTGTGTGTGTGTGTGTGTGTGTGTGTGTGTGTGTCTGCAATCGTGGGCCAATATGCCTCAGTGATTCAACCTTTGTTGAATCAGTTCTATCTGTATGTCTTTGAAAGAGTTTCGGGGATCAAAGGCTTGAACAACAAGTCAAGTGTGTGGTAGTTTCCCATAGGTTCATATATTTGAATGTTTATGGAGTGACATTAAGAGGTACAGCCTTCCTGGAGTAAGTGTGGCTTTGTTTGAGGAAGTGTGTCTCTGGGGATGGACTTTGAGGTTTCAGAAGCTCAAGCCAAGCCTAGTGTCAGTTTCCCTTTTTGCTGACTACTGATCCAGATATAGAACTCTCAGCCTCCTCTCCAACACCATGTCTGCCTACATGCTACCATGCTTCCTACCAGGACAATAAAGGGCTAAACCTCTGAATAGTAACTCACGCCCATAAAATGTGTTCGTTTATAAGAGCTACTATGGTCATGGTGTCTCTTTATACCAAAGGAAACCCTAACCAAGACAAAGTGTCTTTAACTGATTAACCATATTGCTGCCCTGTATTGTTAGTTTTTAAAAATTGTTACTGCTAACTATAGTGCAACTTTTATGACATTGATCTTTTTAAAGCTCTTCTTAATCATTATTGCATGTAATTACAACAGCCCATGAGCAAGTATTACCATTTAACAGAGGAGAAAATCCAGGTACACTTAGGATAAATGGTTTGCTCAAGTCCCAAATACATATTAGACTTCTTCAATTAGCATATTTCTCCGTGAACAGACCATTTAATGGCTAAGACCATTCTTGATTGTCAATAAGTGAATCAATTTCAGCAGCCTTTCAGGTCAGGGTTTATAACCAAAAATATTTCATGCAAAAATACCACAAATCTATGCACTCAAAGCTACCTCAGCCAACATTTCCTTAGCTGTTTTGCCTATCCTATACCTAAAACTACACTTTTTATATATAAATAGTAGACATTGATCTTTGTATTGCCATTAAGACTCATTTCCTTTCTTCCTTCTGTGGGAGGAACAAAAACTAAGAATGCTGTTGAAAGGGTGACTTTTAGACACAACATTGGGTAGTTTCCAAACTGATATTTATTCCTTGATCTTTTCTAGCAACAACACCATTTCACTCATAAAAATGACTTTATTTTAAGTTTTTACATTAAGAAACTAACACACCCAAATTACCTAGTATTTGCTCATATTTTTAGGCTTAGGTAGTGAATCATGTGGCTTCAATCATCTCCTACCTCAATTATTGTTTCCTTCTTCTCAACTTCTTTAATTATATTTATACCTCTTCTGTATATGCACCTTTAACCGAGTCCTGTCTATTTTAAGATAGGATCAATTTCTCTTACTGCCTCCTGTTAGTTATATCTTCTAGTTACTTTTCTGTAAGTATAAAATTATATCTAGATATCCTTGCTTCTAGCATGAATAACCTAAAGCTTAGTCTTATATGTTTGACATGGAAGTAGAATGGACTTTGCTTTCATGAGCATAGCCTGGAGTTTCTTGGGAATCAAAGATGTCAACCTCTTAGGTGTAAGATGTACATCATGGCTATATTTTCAGTTTATATTGATTTTTTGTTGTTTCTTTTTAAACTTTTTCATTTATTCTTATCTCATATATTATATCCCAACCACAGTTTCTGCACTTTTTTTTTCTCCTTTCCCTTTCCTCTCCTCTCCCACTCCATCCACTCCTCCATTGTCTTTCATAAAAGGGCAGACCTCCCAAGGATATCATCCCAACAAGGCATATTAAGTTGCAATAAGACAAGTTACCTCCCCTCATATTAAGGCTGGAAAAGGCAACTCAGTAGGAGAAAAGGGGTCCCAAAAGCAAAAGAATCATAGACAACCCCATTCCTACTGTTATATTCAGGGCGCAGACACATACAGGCTCCCTGATCATTGGTTCAGTCTCTGTGAGCCCCTATGAGCCCAGCTTAACTGATTCTAGGGTTTTCTTGTGGTGTCCTTGACCCCTCTGATTCCTACAATCTAGATTATATTGAGATTCCACATATTGCTGTGTTATGGAAGAATTCTGTATGTGATTGCATTCTTTCTCTATGTAATAATGTTATAAAGGGCTACATCTAACATTTTCAGATCCTGAGGCAAGAATTCAAATGGAAAGGGGTTGTAACTCTATTCTCCTCACAGTATTACTTTGGTCCACATATTTCTATAGCAATCTTATTTCAGATAAGACCCCTCACTCAGGAGTGAAGGAAAGTTTGAACAGAGACTTGTACTTGGTTCAGATTGTAGAAGACAAAGACAAATAACATCCACCCAACTGAATGGAAAGTAGATATTATTTTTGTTCAGGCTGTAGGGAAAAATTATTTTGGGACAAGTAAATTTATTTTCTACCCTTTAGAAAAAGAGAACACTTTAAAAGTTTTATCATCTATATGTAAACATGGAATTGCTATTGGAATTTGCTTTGCCAGTGAGGTCTGGTAGATAGACATTAACACATCTGAAGAGATGTGTATGTGGGTGGTGGATATATATGAAGGAACATAGTAGGGTGGAAGGAAGGAAGGACCATCAGGTCAATAGTTCTTCCTATCATCTCCACTTTCCAACAGGGAAGCAAAAACATTCTTATTCTCTCTGAAGTTATATATCCTGCTGTACTTTCAAACCAAGTACATAGCACGATAACAGATCTTTTTTCTTTCTTGGAAATTTGTTGGGTAGAAAAAGTTAACATACTTTTACAATCACAGTTGTAATAAGTGATACTGTTAGAAGCAGAAGACTGGATTTTTTATATATAAGAAAAATAATGTTGCCACTGATGTTTGCTTCAGAATGCCCTCTAACCAATGGATGTCCATCTATTTGAAGTCTATAGTGGGCTCCTTCTATCAGTAAGGTTGACTGTTTTCAGAACTGTCATTTAAGCTGATTGTAATGAAAGTAAATGGCATGTATATACTTTGAAAACTCCCCCTAGGTTATTTAGATTGTACGTGAACACACAGACTAACACAGCTTAATATTGCTGTTCAAATAAATTTTATTTAGAGCCTGAAAATTTCTCTCTGCGAGTCATATAATTTTATTCTTTAGTCCTCATTGAAAATGTTTTTCAGAAAGTCTAGTGACACTGAATGACCTTTGTCACATCCAAAACAATCATTTTCCTTCTGACCATAATCTGAAAACAGTATTTGTGTTTTCTGAACAAATCATATTTTAAAATGTAGCAAGGCTGAAAACTTATAGGCACATTATATTAAAACATTTACTCTTGCATGCAAGTCAAGTTGCTTAGCAGTAAAGAGGCGGCTGTGGAGTTCAAAATGAATCTAAAAATGTGTACCTACTTTAGAAATTAGTTTCTAAAGCATGCTGTGCACCTGAGACTTGGTATTCATTATGAGTAACATTATGTGTACCTAATGCATTGTGACATGAAAAGTCACAATATTCTTGAGGATTTTTCAGTATCACAGTGGGAGAACCAAAGCCTGGTTAGTAGAACAAGAAACAAAGAATGGATTTTTCTGTTATGTGTCCCATTTTAGATCACATTTTGCTTCATGATCCTGAAAGAGATTATTGGTATTTTTATCTTTAATATAACAATGATTCTTATGTTGCATCCCGGATTTACATGTATATTGAAGACACTTGAGGTTGAATGGTGCTCTCCAAATCCTGAGATTCTTTAAAGATGACTTTGGAGCTTCCAAACAAGCAAGCTAAAGGATCTTATCCTAGTTTTTATAATTGGATAAATTATAATTTTATATTAGCAATATTTTATCCATTGTATACTAAGATTCTAACCATTTTCACTTTGTAACATAATCCTCTTTTGTAGTTAGGAAGGTTGTTAGATGACTAGTTTTGTCTATGAAGCATGCCATGTTATGTGTAGCATCTGAGTAGAAGCATTTAAAAGCATTGAAGAATTATTCATGTTCCTTTAGATTACCTTGAAACACACTACAAATCTCATGTTGAGCATCTCCTTTGGAGTCAGGATAGTTATGTAGCTAAAGGACAAATAAAAGTCTAATGTATGCAACTACTTCCATTAAGATGCATTTTTATTTTTAACCGAATCTAACTTACACTGTCTAGGGCAGTAGCCTTTCAAAGCTGCTAATAATATTGAAGAATCTGAAACTGAGCCAAGAGCCTTGTGTATATCTGTGACTCTGTTATGGACAAGACTGGGGACTTTTATGAGTTTTGTTTCCTTTGCTCAATGCAGGAATAAACAATCTGTATGCATCCTAGAAAATGGCAATATTATGTTTGAGATGAAGGTAAAGATTTGTTTTGTTTTGATGTACAAATGATAACCAATATAAATGCTTGAGTAACTATAACCCTAAAACTTCCTAGGAAGAGGAAGACAAATTTGAAATTTTTTCTCACAAGTACCTCAGTGCCTCTTTGGCAGCAACGACTTTGTGCCTCAAACCAGCTGATTTTTTTTTCTTTCTCAACATTTTTATTTTTATTACCCCCTCTCACTCACTCACTTTGTCTCTCTCTCTCCCTTCCTCTCTCCCTCCCTCCACTCTCCTCTCTCTCCTTTCCAGTCTGTCTCTCTCTCTCTCTCTCTCTCTCTCTCTCTCTCTCTCTCTGTGTGTGTGTGTGTGTGTGTTTGTGTGTGTGTGTGTGAATGTAAAGACCACAGCATGAGCACATGGAAGTCAGAAGACAATTTGTATGAATCAGTTATATTACTTTCACCATGTGGATTCTGGTGATCAAGATTAGGTCATCAGACCAGCTAAAATATCTATCATGCCACGTTGGCTTTTTACCTTTTTACTAAGTAAATATTCATCAAGGTATTATTCCTCGGAAAATCTGATAACATAAATTTGTTAGAAAAAGTGGTGCATTCAACTGAAGAGTGTACATGACAGGAACTTTGCATTGTACATTAAAGATTAGAAAAATAAAGTAAAAAAATCATATATTTTCTGTATTTTGACACTTATTTGCTACACAATTTATTCTAAAAACAGTGAAATTTTGACATTTGAAACTCATGTCCCTCTTAGAAGAACTTTAGAAGTAGGAGTTAATGCATGCTCTCCAAACTATATTAACTTTATAGCACATGGAAGATAATCAGTTTTGACATATTACCTCATATTGCTTTAATATAAACAAAATTTGATGATATTTAGAGCTTAGGCATTGCCAGCTTTCTGAGGGAGTTTGAAGTAATACAACCAGAGTGCTATAGGATTTGGAGACAAATAATTCTTCCTTTTGATTTACAGTTATCAAAAAATATATAGTTACCTGTCTCTTCCATGGTCACTGGAGTAATATTTTTTTCTCTGTTAGGGAGTCAGTGACTTAGAAAGCAGTGTGACTAATTGTGACAAAGGCATCCTAGTAAATTGATTATCGGAAATATTAATTGTAGTAATAAGAGCGGCGGGGCTGCATCCCCAGCATCCCGGCCGCCTGCTAGCTTATGGCCCGAAATAATTACACGGACACTGTATTCTTTTAAACACTGGTTGGCCCATTTCTATCTAGCTTCTTCTCGGCTAACTCTCACACCTGGACTAGCCCATTTCTAGTGTAGCCCACGAGGTGGCTTACCAGGGAGATTCTAGCCTACATCCATCCTGGGTTGGAGCTTCATAGTGTGTGCCTCAGAGAGCAGAGCTCTCGCTTCCGCCCTGGAGATGGGAGCATGGAGTCTCTCTCCAGAGAGCAGAGCTGTCGAGTCTGAACTCACTTCCTCTTCCTCCCAGCATTCTGTTCTGTTTACTCCTCCCACCTATGTTTTTACCTATGAGGGCCAGCCAAGCAGTTTCTTTATTTTTTTAACCAGTGACCTTCCTCCATCAATTAATTAGTGATCTCAACATGGAACATGCTGGAGTTATCTTTATTACATATACTGCCCTTGAATGATGTCAAGATAAACCTCCACCTCAACTTTTAGTAGCTACCTCAAAAACTATATATTTATAGAAATAGCCATATATTTCATGCTTCCCTGACTCTAAGCTTCAATCTTATATTCAAGGGTCATAATCCTTAGGGACAGTGCTGCTTTTTTTCTGTGAGAATCTGAAATTTGTCTTCTCCAAATGCCCCACTTTTAACGACATGATCTTACGGACTTTTATTTCTTCAAAACTGTGCCAGTCTAATTTTCCAGGCTATCAGATTAAGCTGTTTTTCATTTGTTATAAACGATTTCCTGCAATATCCTTATTTGATCTGCCAACATGTACAATCTATGGCCCTTAAGGGGAATTGGGAAGGCAAGTTCTACTGTTCAAAAACCCCTTGTGTGTTGGCCACAGCATAATTGTATTTCTGCTTTACACCTATATCACGGTTGGGTAAACAAAGTTATACCCAATGGTGAATGAGTAATCCTTTTCTATAGTATCAATTTCCAGAGCTTTGGCCCCATGAAATGAAATATCTGTTAGTATGTTTGCCATTACCAGTCCAACTCATAAGACTGTATTGATTAAATTTTTGTTCTGCAAAAATACCATTTTAAACCAGGGTGAAATCAATGTGGGTGTGTATTTTTTATATACAAACTGGATTGAGCTCAAAAAGAATATTCTTTGTTGAAGCAAAAATAAATCTGGAAAGAAAATCTTATAAAGCATCCTAAAGGGAAAAGAAAAGAGTTTACCCTTCCTGGTGCTTCCGTCTTTCCCCCGTGACTATTAATCTGAGCCCAACCCTCACTGTCTAAGTGGAGATTTCTTTTCTGCTCCAAGCAGATCAATGTTTGCACAAATTAGGACGTCAGATAACATCATCATTGTGCAAATGCCTTCTTCAGATTGAAATGACACAATAGCATTCCGTTCAGCTCTTTGGGAAACAGCACAAAATAGCCAGTGAGGTTCCTGAAGGCTGTGTGCTTACTGTAAAGCACAGAAGCTCTTTTTCCTGGAGCACTTAATGCTTCAGAAACATCCCACCAGATGGGGTAGGATTACTTCCAGAAAGCAATTAAGGCAGTTACTGGAGCGGTGGTAAGGCATTGCTGTGAGTAAGCAAATAGCAAAGTTGCAGCCCCTCGACTTGTACTAGTTTCATTTGATTTGGTTAAAGCTGAAGTTCAGAGATAATGAATGTGGCTTTGGAAAGCTGAAAAGTGATTTATATTAACTCTGAATATGGACGTCCCACGCGTGAGGAGGACCACAGCTTATTCCCAAAATAATTGTACAAGTACTTTTCTAAAATAAAGCAGTGTTCTCCAGCTTCCTTATGATACTAACAAAAGCGCATTAGTAGAAAGTCTCAGGGCACCTGTTACAGGGTACCTCATACAGAAAGTACTCACTCAACGCTGCTTAATGGTGCCTTCATGTTGTCTCAATGCTTTCCTCATCTCAGAAAATACAACTCCATTCTTCCGCTTCTTCAGGACAAAAGCACGGGGTCATCTTTATGTCTCATACATATGTCTGATGAGCGCACAAATCAAACTGACTAAATCTTCAAAATATTCCCAGAACCTGACGACAATCTCTACTAGTATCACCCCAGCCCCTAACTCCCATCCCCTGATAGCTTTGATTATCCGTGCACTAGCCTCCTATCTACTGGCTGTTTTTGTTTTGTATTGGTTTGGGTTTTGGCTTGATTTTGTTTTTGCTTTCTTTCCCCCTATAGTGTTTCAACAGAGCAGCAAAAGTGATCTTTTGAAAACCAGAAGATGTCACTCCTATGTTCAGAATATCCCATGCTTTTCCTCTTTCCCTCAGAGTAAAAGATAACATCCTACCGTGCTCCACAAGGCGCTCCCAAGTGTGCTCTTCCCACCCTCAGAGGCCCTACACACAGTTAGTTTCCTATTCCTATCACCTTCTCTCCAGCTACATATGCTGAACTCCTTTCTAATAGTGTTTAAATGTTAATACTGTCAGCTCACAACCTTTCACCTTACAATTTCTTTTGTTTTCCTCTCAAATGTCTGTAAGTCCCGCCCCCGGCTCCCTGTGAGTCTCAGACCTATTGATCAGAGAGGCATTCTTTAACCACGAGTGCCAATTAGCACCTTGCTAGTCTCCATTACTGATAATTCTGATTTTTCTTATAATCATTCTCACCAACAAAGAGCCCAGGTTTATGTGACACTCAAACCGCATCTATTTACACACACAGAATATAAACTCTGTTTCAGAAGACAACCACTGTATCTTCCGTGCCAGAATAGTATCTTGAACTTGAGAGCGCTCACATCTAGTTGTCTTCAAATCTACTACTTTACTGAATGCCCAATATTTTTCTCATACCGTGTTGTTTCCTCTTTCCCCCTCTTTTTTTTATATTTTTGAGGTTAAAATATAATTATATCACATTTCCCTTCTCTTCCCATCCTCTGAACCCTCCCAAGCATGTTTTCAAATTCATGGCTTCTATTTTCATTTGTTATTCCATGCATAAATATTTATGTATGTGTATTTTTAAACATAACCTGATCAGTCTGTATAATGTTACTTGTATGTGCGTCTTCTGTTGTGAAGCCCAGTCTTAACGGGTACATCTACAAATCAACTGCTTCACAAAAGACTCAGGGTACATTGTGGAAGAGAGGGCAGGAAGGTTGTGAGAGCAAAAGGCTCGGGGTGGGGGGACTTGCTGTTAGACTGTATCTGCTAGTGATATCAGAAGCTACACCTATAAAATCTTACCAACATGGCTCCCTAAACTTGACTTGAACAAGGATGACATCAATAGGCATGCCAAAGTGAATGGGAAAATGCCTGTAAGACTTCTACCCTCTTCTTATTCCTCCTTTTACTCCTGCTTTTCATCTTTATCATATATATTATTTATTAATCATGTGCTACTACCTGTTTACATATAACTTGTACACCTGCTTTGAATTTTTATTTCTTGTATGCGTATGGGGGAGGTTGCCTCCATGTGTATCTGTGCATCATGTGCCAGGTGCCCATGGAGGTCAGAAAAGGTCATCACATCCCCTGGGACTGGAATTATAGACAATTGTGAGGACTCATGTAAATCCTGAAAGTTTAATAAGGGTCCTTTGAAGAACAACTAGTGTTCTTAAATGTTAAGCCATCTCTCCAGTCCCTGTACATCTCTTTTAATAAAATAATGATCCCTATGAGGTATATATTCTCCCCATTTTGATAAATGAGTAAACTGCATCTTAAAAGGGTTTAAATTATTCAAGGTAGCATAATTAGTAGAATTGATATCAGAGCCATGCTTTAACTCCGAGACTTATTCTATTCTTCCAAACACAGAGAGTTTTCAATTAGTCTTCTACTTTCCTTTCACCTCTCGACCTCTTTCCGTGCAGAAGATGGGGCACTAATAAAATAAAAAACATGTTGGGTCCAGACAAAATTGTAAGACTTGATGTGTTGTTTCCTCCTCAATCAAATCTACTTCTTTACTGAATGCCCAATATTTTTCTCATACCGTGTTGTTTCCTCTTTCCCCCTCTTTTTTATATTTTTGAGGTTAAAATATAATTATATCACATTTCCCTTCTCTTCCCAACCTCTGAACCCTCCCAGGCATGTTTTCAAATTCATGGCTTCTATTTTCATTTGTTATTCCATTCATACTCTCTGAATTGAAGTTTGTAAAATATAACTGAGCAATCTTAATACTCACCCTTTGCCGTATGAGTGAAAGTGGCAAAACAAAAACTAGAAACTTCTTTCCAGTTCTTTGCTCTGCACAAAACAAATGCAGCTCTCTAGTCAAAAAGATAGCCTTGGGTTGCAGAGAAAGAGTTTGGAGTAAGAGAGTGGCAAAGGTTATTTGTTAATGAAGAGAGGAGAAATAAAAGAGTATCTCCTTTCTTTGTAACCATTTTCTGTGAGTTTAACGATTCAGAATAGAAAATTACCTAACCTGTTGTTAGAGGCAAAGTCTCACACCATTTCCACTCTTTTTCTTAATAGATCTGTGGTGGGACCCAAGAATTTATATCAGGTTGTCTGTGGGTTTGCAAAACTCTGGATCATGCAAACATGCTAAGTTTTTATTAATAGGATGAGGTTTTGTGAAGGTGCCAGAGACATTATTTTAAAGAAAAATCATCATGTCATTTTACTTTAAAAGCTTGGAGAAAATTGGATTCTCATTTAGATACTGAAAATCATTTGAAATGCTTTGCAAAGTTTGCAATTTAGTGTACCCGGCTGTAGTAAGAAGAGTTCAACTTCTCAAGACAGTAGAAGCAGCATAAGATGAGAAAAAGTCAGCTTAGTTTGATATATGATGACAAAAATATGTATGCTAATTAAAAGCCTCACACTTAATGGGAACAGTGCATTTATTAATGATGCATGACATTGGCCTTCCAGTGAAACAATAGATCATGTTCTATATTATCCAATGCATGGCATAATAGTAAATACCCCAAGGATTAATAATGTTTCATTATGAAAAGCATCAAGTTTAAAATCATCGTTAGGTTACTGGACAAGTAGCATCAGTCCTCAGATGCTGGAAATATAGACAGTGCTGAAAAGAAATCAGTACTAAAAATGAAACTAGCAAGGCAAAGCCAGGAAGATATTTATAAATTTTAGTATTGGTGATTTCAACACTGGGGGAGAATACTAGTGACCAGAGCATGAAACTTGCTTCCAAAGTAGGTCTGCAATGTTCTTGTCCCTTGACTCCATGTGTAACAAAAGGTCATGGACTCAGTGGAGGAAGTGGACCAAAGGAGAAAAGTTTTCTTATATGTGGATTTTAAGGTAAAGTTTTCAGCAGGGCCTAGGAGATGTGTGCCTTTTATCATTGCTGAAAGAGAAGTCCATCTAGTATGGTGAAAGTGCAATTGAACTTTAGAGAACAGTTTGAGAACTTATATTATAGATATTAAAATCCAGTTTTCTGAAATACAACCTCCTTTTGGCTGAACTCAAATTGATTTTTTCTAAGAAAACTTGGAGCCTGACACTTTGACTTTGCAACAGAGAAGGCTTTGGGGCTTTGTCATTGGCGGGGGGGGGGGGGTTAAGTGTTCCCATATATGAAAAGCATACTGTTGGCCTGTAGTGATCTGTGTTTTCTCTAGACCTACAGATATTCTTCAGAAACACAAAAGACAGAGAGAGAGGAAGAGTGAAAAAGAATGGCTTACCAGAAGGAGTATTAAGGACTTTCATGGATGTCATCTATTAAAAGAACCCCTCCTAAGTAGATATCTCTTTTGACAGTTTAGAGAACACAGTTACTCGCTTGATAGATTGAGAAATAAGATTAAAATATCCCAAGTCCACACAGCTGTGGATTGCAGATCTACCATTCAAATCTGTTTATATCTGCATTACTTATTTTCTCATCTACAAAATCAGCTTTGGGAAGGAAATGTTTGTTTTGGCTTGCCACAGGGAGAGAGCATCCATCATGGCAGAGAAGGCATGGTTCCAGGTGAAATGGAATTGAAGGCACTCCTTATGATGATTGAGAAATACAAACGTCAAGGCAGAACAAAGTTCATTCGTTTACGAAGAAGAGCTTGCTACTACTTAGTGGTACTATATTGCTCTTTCATATTATGCTGATTAGTTTATATAAAAGAACTAAGCATAGAAAAGAATTTAGCACAAAGATATTAGAGAAAAGTATATATTCAAATTAAAGGGTAAACAGTCTTACTCTGATAAGAAGAAAAAACAGTTTGTGAAGGGTAATGACTTTAAGTATCCTCTCTACATACTATAAGCAAATGGCTAAACTATTATCAAGAAATCTTCATATTTCCCTTAGAGTTGCAACGCAAGTTAAGGCATTAGATGAAGTACTGAACATATCACGTTTACTCAATTCTAGTTATTTTAAGAAGGAAGACATGACTAGAAATAGCTTCACTGGTATTTACAGGATGGATAAAGATGGTAGAAGGGGGAAAACAGTCAGAATACATTGTATACTTGTATGAAATCATCAAATAACAAAATCAAGATAAAAAAAAGGAAAGAGGGAATACTGTCCTGTTGTGATCTGTATACTTATAATGGAGAAATAAACTGTGAATTTAGACTGAACTTAAAAACAAAATCCCCTTGATTGACCAACCAATCAGTCTTATTAAGTACATTAGCTCTTTCCAAAGTGTTCCTGACAGCAGCATGTTAAAAGCATGGACTTCGGAGGTAGGCCATGTGGATTGAAAGCCCTGCTCTGTTGCCTACTATGAGCTGTTAAGCAATGTGTTGAATATTGATATCCTCATCTATAAAGTAATGTTCACAACAATAATTCAAGCATAGAACTATTGTTAGGACTGGGGACAATAACTCATTCATATTACTGAGTATAGAACTTATAATCTACAATTCCCAGGAAATCTTAGCCATGTCCACTGCCATTATTGCTTAATTCCAAGAGATCTACAGACTTAAAATCCATCATACACTCTTGATTATGGCAGTGGAACCACCATATGTATAAATCATGTGTCTAGGATATGATTTCTAAAGTAACTATAACAAATTATACCAAAATGAGTGGCTTAACACCACTGAAATTCCCTCTTCCACTATTTTTTTATTAATTTTTAAAATTTATTTTACATACCAACCACACTTTTCCCTCCCTTCTCTCCTTCTGTTCCTTTTCCTACCTCCTCTCTACCCTCCTCCATCCAGCCCTCCGAAAGGGTAAAGCTTTTAATGAGGAGTCAACAAAGCATGGCATATCAAGTTGAGGCAGGACCAAGTCCTCCCCCCCCCCCCGTATCAAGGTTGAACAAGGCATCCCACCATAAGGAATAGGTTCCAAAAAGTCAGCTCATGTGCTAGGGACAGAATCTGCTCCCACTGCTAATGGCCTTACAAACTGCCCACAGCTAGAGGACTTGCATGGGACCAACCTAGGTCCTCTGTGTATGGGTGACAGTTGTGTAGCATGGTCTTTTTGTGAGGATTTCACCATTCTTCTCAACAGAAAACTAAAACAGAGGTATTGGGACTGTTTTCCCACTGGAGATCCTAAAAGGAAAGTCTAGCTTCAAAGGTGGCTAGTGGTGTTCCTTAACTTGGAACTACATGACTCCAATTTCCATGTGGCTTTCTTTTAAAAAGACACATGTTGTTGGATTTAATGTGTATTAGGTTAATGAAAGATGATCTCACCTCAATATGTTTCACTTAATTACACCTACAAATACTATTTTTTCAAAGTAAGGCCTCATGCACATGTTCCAAGGATTGTGACATGGACATATCATTTGACCTACTGACGCTTGGTAAGATATACATAATTTCAATTATTTTTGTCTTTCTTATTTCCTTGATAAGTCCCTGGGAAAAAGCTATTTCATTTTATCTCAGTTTTCAACAGGGATAATTAGATATACCATCAGTATGAAAATGACAAAGTCTATATTGTCTTTACCCTGGTTACCCCTCCCCCTGTATTCTTAGTTTCTCCAGAATTTCCTTGTTCCTCTTCCTTGCACATAGCACCTTTATTCTGTGTAGAAATTTCACAACATGCACTGCATCCATGACAAATTTACCTTGAAAAGTACCTCAAACTTTAGGCCTGTATTTAGCTTCCCAATAATCATTTCTATTTTGATGGTTCCACATTATTAGCTCCTTGTGCCAAAAAGCTACTATGTAAATTTTTTAAAAGACATTATAGCTGAAATTTGAAGGGCAAGCCTGACACACTGGCTAAGTATCATATTGGTTTTCAACAGACGGTTCAGTGGTTTTGAGCTTCGGTTTTGATAGCACAAGAGTTCGAGTTAAGTCTTCAAATGTTTTGCAAAAATACGTCTAAAACAGAGCTTCTCAAATGGACATGCAGGTGTCTGGACTGTAATGGAATAATATCTTAGTTGTTACGTTTTCAGACTCTTTGCCTTATTTATTTTTAGCACAAAATCTATATATTTATCCTACTTTTACTGACACAGAGAAGATAGGACCTTCACAAGCTAAAAAAAATCTGTAATTAAGTGCCAGTATTTTAAAGTTCTGATTAATGTTTCCAAATGATGAGAAAACTTGAGAGCATCATTGCAATTTATTAGGAAGATCCATTTTTTCAGCTTGAAGAGTATTCAACTTCAGATTTATTCTGACACCTCACAAGTTTACTAAGCTATAAGTTCATTTCTTTTCCAATCGGTGAAAGGTTATAGAATTTCTACATATATAAGAACTGCCTTAAAGGGTAATTTTAGGAAAACTTACATTCCCAAGTTCTAATGCAAGTAATCTATTATTTCACTTTCTCTACCAAGCACTGTAAAACCTCTTATCTCCCTAGCAAAACTCAAACATTGAATCATTTTAACTGTCAGATCGCCCATGCCCACTGGAGAATGTAAGCAACAGAGCCCTGTTGGAGAATAATCATGTTCAGTTTTGAAGTCAGAGGAAAAGTCATGTAGCCCTGTCAGAGACAGACATCAGGACTTTTCCCAGTAAGCCAGAGCCTTGTGGCGATACACAGATTAAACTCAGGTAGGCAGGGAAAACTGTATTGAGGAGGCGAGCAGGCCTGCTTTTCATCTTGCCCGGCTCCTGAATGGCTAGCTTAGCCCCAGAAATAATAACACGGAAACTGTATTCTTTTAAACCCTGCCTGGCCCATTATTTCTAGTCTGTTATGGGCTAACTCTCACATTTTGATTAACCCATTTCTAATAATCTGTGTAGCACCACAAAGTGGTGGCTTACCGGGAAAGATTCAGCATGTCTGACCTGGCAGCTGGCTCCATGGTGTCAGACCAACTACGCTTTCTTTCTCCCAGCATTCTCTTCTGTTTACTCTGCCTACCTAATTTTCTGTCCTATCAAAGGGTCAAGGCAGTTTCTTTATTAACCAATGAAAGTAACACATAGATAGATGATCCTCCTCCATCAGAAAACAAAACTGAATGCTCGGAGAAAGGAGGTGGAGTCCTGTTTCAAGGCAGCACATCATGAGAAGAGCCTGAGACATAGTAAGCTGCTTACCTCACAAACAGAGCAAAACAGATGAGAGGCCAGAAACGTGAAATGTCATTCAAAGGTTTGCCCAAAATGACCACAGTTCTTCTAAGTAGTTCCTACCTCTGAAATATTCCACCACCCCTAGGAGTGCCATGGGCTGATGACAAAAACTTAAACATCTGTACCTGTGATGGGCAGTTATCCTAACAACAGTTGTCACCAAGCTAACTTGAGCCCTAAGTATTGCCCAGCCATACTTCTGTATTCCTTGTATTACTTCATTTGGTCATCCTTGTTACCTTTCCAGAACTCAAAGTTCTGATTCATTTTCATTGGATCATAACATTTTATGATTGTTCATTTTTTGATAACCATCACACAGGAAATCTCCAATGTTTTGTCTTGAAATATAAAGTTAGATTGTATCTGTACTGATAAGGCCTTTCAAGAAGATAGTACAGGAAAAGGCCTGTTAAATTTCTTTTGACCTACACAGGCTCTGAAACATACTCCTGTCCCATTTTTCTCTCATTTATGTCTAACAACAGAGTTCCAATTAGATCTTTATCAATAAGATTTTTTCAATAAGATTTTGACTTCTCCTTAAGGAAATATTTTATTGAACTCCACATTCTTTACTAATTATCTAATATCTCTTTCCCCTACTTAATGATTGAACTTCAGTTCTTCACATTTCCCTCTTCTCTTTACTCTCTGTCATAGCTAAACAAACACAAGGTTACTAAAAAGTAAAAATAATAAATATTTAACAATAAATTGTTGACTAATTTCTTTACAATCCCTTGTTTATCACCTAAAGAAAGGAGAGCCATTCTATAACAATCACAATGTTGATCTCAAAGTCAAGATGGTAGTGTACCTAAAACATTCCTAAAGCCCAGATTCCATTCATATTTTACTATCTGTAATAATAATGTCGATTTTAACAAAAATATCTGTTCTAGAAACAACCACTGTCTTCTATATCTTGTACCATTCTATGGTTTTTTTTAGTTTATACTATTGTTTTTATCTTTACAGAGGGCTCCTGACCAATTGTACAAAATTGGTGTACAAATATGATACATCAATTATTTTATAGAACACTCCTCAATCTAAAGTTTCTTCATATTTTAATTCATATTATCCATCTTTGACAAGAATATAATAAAATTAATACTTTATTCTTCCCATTGTTTTCTATTAAAAGGTATCTTTATTCACTTGTTCTATCAAAAATGTCATCTTTGATCCTTTAATTAAGATGACATCTTAAGGGCCACTTATTTCATTCTTGTTTTTACTTGTAATTGACGAGTTTATAGGAGAAAATTTGAAGTTATATAATGTATCCATTCACTTTTCTGTATAAGAGCTCATGGTTCCCTGTATTATACAAAAGGTTCTGTTTTCTCTGTTCATTTCAACCTTCAAATTGTTTAACTTTAACCAGTGAGAATCCCTTCAAAGTAACTTTCCCCTCCATTCGACATGACTTCATCATCACTCTTCGAGTATTTCCTGACTTTCTGTCATATTAAGATGTTCTGCCCACTACATGAAATTAGCAATTTCTCCAAGAAACCTGATACTTTTTGGTGAAATGGAATTTAAAAGTCAAGTTCATGGCACAGATGTTTTGTTTATTTGCTTATTTATTAATTTTGATTTTAAATTATTTTAATTTTATTTTTCTATTTTAGTATAACTTTTTCTAGGTGCTATTGTTAACACACATAGGGACACTTTTAGATACATAATAGTGTTTATGTATCTGTCCACGTATCTATAGAATACTATGAATATTCATTGTTAATTTCAATTCAACACCCCATGTTGCTATTTCATTTTCTGATATTTTTTTCATATTTCCACCATTATTCTCTGGCAGTGTGAAACATGGATATCTCATCCTTCACATATTTACTTCAGTCATTTTTCAACCTATCTTATGTGGGATTTTACTTCCCATCATTCGACCAAAAGTAATCACCATTTTACTAAATATAATAAATACGTTTTCGTCTTCATTCTACTTGACTTTAGTAGTATATTACCAAATAATCAAGATTTACGGAAAACTCTTTCCCATTCATTTCTATAATACTACACTCTTTTGATTTTCTTCATATCCATGGAAAATCTCACCCTCTTTCTTAATATAATTTTAAACATTTAAATCTTCAATCTTGGGACCTGTTCATTTATCAGCTTAGTTAACAGTCATTTCTTGGTTTTAATTATCATTAATCTTCTGCATAAAACTGCTGTTCCTTCAACAGTCAGTGTATTGATTTTTAAATGTGGCATAACCTTTTACACAGTTGTCCATGCCAAACTTAACCATGATTCCTGACATTGCCATCTATTTTACCTCCACTGTTGTAATCAGCCACAAGGTCTTATAAGTCTAATTCCTAAAATATTTTGGATACACTCATTTTTCTCAGTCTTCCTAGTCATAGAAACCATTTTTCTCTCACCCGGATTCTTAAAATTAGTCTCGGTATGTTCGCAATTCTGAGCATATGATCTTGATCAAAAGTAAAGTTTGCCATGTCCAGACACTTCAAAAAACGTAGTCTTATAAATGATATTCTTGAAAGACCCCTTATATCCCATTTGCTATATTATGTCCAAATATATTTTAATACAAATCAGATATTGTGAGTCTTTACTGCCTTTCATTTTTCCCATAAGTCCGAAGATTTTCATTCTATATCTATTTCTTCAGTCTCATACACATCTACCTCTCTCTCTGATGCTGCTTCAAACATGTATCATTTATTTAATTTCATCCATCACCATACATGTATGTTTATCTGTCCACTCATCATACAGGTTTCAGTTTAAATGCCAATGTCTAAAAGACAATCATTATGCATTTTTCCTTTAGAGCACTTTTCACAATTTGTAGTCACATATCATTTGACTTATTTATACTACAAATTCCACCTCCTAGCAAGGCAGATGTGTGCTCTCTCCCACTCTCTGCAGTGTGTGTGTTATAATATATCTTCCATTTAAAACAGTGTTTGAGTAATAGTATGCACTTCATATCAATAAGATGTATGAATTGACATGAAGGGAATAAAGGAAGATCATATTAATCATTGCCATAAAAAACATTTGTTTTAAAGATTAAAATTTTAGCCAAAAATTAAAATCACTTATGTGCTCACATATTTCAGTTAACATCAATATAAACAAACTATTTTCCTTGAAGTCATACATCAGGGCAATATGATTGGCTGGCTTATAATCATTTCGCTTTGTGCCATTCAGAAATTGCTTTCGAAATTTTTTTCAACCATTTCTTAACTTGGTTGCTCAAAATTGAAATTGGATTGTATCCTGGACACAGCAGGAAGGCAATTTGCAGAGCCCATGAACATTGTTGAAATTATCATGCAAGCTTATTAAATGCAATGTATATTTAAATTGAAAAAACTTTCTTTATTAAACCCAGATAGGTGAATTTTTATAGCTTCCAGCACTAAAATGTATTAAGTTTGAGAGTCAGGTTAGATTAATTTCTAATCTTTATGGAAATCATTTTTATTAAAAAGTGGAAAGTTAAGATTTTGACAGTTACAGGGTTTGGAAAGTTCTAAAAGGATCATCATTTAAATATGCAGGGGACATAAAATCAGAGTGCTTTCATGATAAAGATGATTTGTTTATTTTATATGCTCATTTTTAAAAGCTGTTTTAATATTTAATCTTGTTAAGGAAAATCTGAAATGTGGTTGAATATATTAAATCCTAAATAAGAGTTTTGACTTTCATTACTTTTCATGAGAGCCAAGAAAATAAACTCCAGCCTGGAATTAGATGTTACAAAATGGAAAATATTAAAGGGATATTTTTATTTCTAAAATAAATGGTCAACATTTTATGTTTTGTTGTGAATACATTCCATGGCTTTTTATAGGAAGCCTGCATTCTCTACTGAATGCAGGAATATTCTGCATGACTGGAGTTTCTTATTTAATAATTTACATTTCAAATTGTTTCTTTTTGGTTCTCTTCTGCTCCAGTTTTGTGGAGAAGAAATTTGAAAATAATGTGATGTGCACAATCAGATGGTTTGCTACACATAACACTATGAAATTATCACAACCAAATTAGTTAGCATCTCATCATGTCACATCTTGATTGTTCATGTAATGACAACACTGAAGATTTACTCAACAAATTTCATGTCTACTTGCACTGATTTTATTCAGAGAATTCTTGTGGTTATTGGCTTACAGGTGCATACAGACCCTAAAGCAAATTAGAGGTTATAACTTAGTGGTAGATTGACTATGCAGTATGTACAAGATTCTGTGTTACAATTCCTACTTTGGCAAGTAGAACAAAACAATGCCCTAGAAAATACTCATGGAAAATCTTCTCAATGAGATAGCAATAACATGAGAAGAAACTGCTCTGCCCATTGAATTTAAATGCGCAAAATAGTGCATCTCTGATTCTTGTGCCTTCTCTTGCTCTTTTCCTTCTGTTTGTTTGTTTTGTCCAATTTTGATGTATTAACTTTCTTTTATCTTATTGTATTATATCTTATTGCTATTATCCCTTATGGGTCTATTTGTTTTCTGAGAGACAGAAAGGGGAAGGATCTGGATGGGAGGGGAGATGGAGAGAAACTGGGAGAAGAAGAGGGAGGGAAACCATAATGAGGTCATATTATGTAAGAAAATACTCTATTTTCAATAAAAGGGAAGAAAAAGTACTCTTGTGTTTGTATTTTAAAAGTCAAAAATAAAACATAAAAGGAACACACCCCATTTATATTTCAAATATTTGTTCATTGACAGTGTACAAGTAGTCAAGTGTTGGAAGGTCAAGAATTAGATAAACACCCTCCCATTTTATACCTTTTAAAACAGTAATACTGTAGAATGAATTACTCACTTAATGAGAATATTGATGAAAAACAAAAATCAGATATTTATTTTTGAGTATCATACACAGATATTAAAAAGTAAGTTATCCCTTTCTCAAAAAACCAAAAAAATAAAATAAAAAAATATACAAAAGGAAGTTATTCAGTTACATGAGAAAGACTTAATTGCTTTTCACAGACACTGGTTCATGTGCTCAGTGTTTTTACCAACAGTGCTCCTACTGCTCATACTTGAGGTGCACAACACAAAGCACTGGTTATATATTCGTGATAATATGGTCACTCTAGTCAAATATGTCTGTCATTTCACAGAGTTACATTTTTATTACAAGAACAATTAAGATCTATTTATAACAAAAATCACTAGAACAATTCAATTAGTTATATTCCTCCTGTTGTACACGGCATCTTTACAGTTGTTCATCCTACTCGTTTGCTGCTATTGTGTCTTTAAATCTACTGCTATATTTCTTCCTCTATTCTTGGCTTTAGCATCCACCCTTTTACACTGTCTCTATATGTGTATGTTAGATTCTACTCTCAGTGAGATGATGGAATAATTTTTCTGTGATAGCCTGTTTCATTTAGCATACTTTTTCTGCCAGCTCACATTAAAGAATTTTCTTCATTTCTGTTTTTTTCAAGACAGGGTTTCTTTGTGTAGCCCTGACTGTTTTGGACTCACTCTTCTGACCAGACTGACCTTGAACTCAGAGATCTACCTGCCTCTGCCTCCCTGGTGCTGGGATTAAACACATGCATCACTACTACCCAGCTTTTCTATAAACTAATATCCCATTATATAAAACATTTTTTCACTTTATACCTTCATCATGCAAATTAGCTTGTTCCTATTCCTTAAAGGCATGGACTTCCATCTTGTTACTTTGACTTAGTGTTAATGTCAGACAAGGGCCGAAGCATCAACACTACCCATTTACCTGCCTTCCTTTTTGGACCAGCACATAAAATTAATTGCACATAGATTATGTGAACAGAAGAAGCAGCTATCTTCTCAGATACTTTTCTCACCCTTGTTTTATGGTGAAAACATTCAAAAATCCCTTCGAGTTTTTGCAAAAGAAGGAGTACACTATTTTCACTCTAGTGTGTGAAAGAGGCAGAGCACCTTGCCTCTTTCTAACTATAAGCCAGCCCCCAATGTGCAATGAGCCCCCACTTCTCCCTCCCAACCACTTTTCCTCATATCTTCTAACCACTATACTATTTTCAGTTTCTATTAAGTCAATTTTGTAATACAGTAATTGAGTAAGATTGTGCAGTATTTTTGTTTCTTTTGGAATATTTCTCTTAACATAATGGCATGCAATCCTGTCCACAATTTCATAAATGATGTAACTTTTGTGACTTTTTTATATTATATATGCACCATATTTGCTTTTATTGGCTTTTAACATGTGTTTGCATTTCTGTTATGTACATGGCAGAATGTGCATATGGAGGTTAGAGGATGATTCATGAGAGTCAGTTCTCTCTTCCATGTGGGTTCTTGGGATCTCACTCAGGTCATCAGGCTTAGCGACATATATCTTTATCCACTGAGCCATCTCACTAGCCCATCACATTTTCTTCATCCTTTCATCTATTGTTAAATATTCAATGATTCTTTCATTTGTTAGCTAACATCAACAATGCTATAATAAATGTGAGAGTACAGACGTCTCTTCAAGAGATTGATTTCATTTCTCCTGGGTATAGGCCCTGCAATAATATAGTTGTATTAAATTAAAGTTTTCTTTTTAGATTTTTGAGAAACATCCCAAGTATTTGTCACAGGTCTATTTTAATATACATTCCTATCAACAATACGCTGGCTTCCCTTTTCTCATTAGTCTTTTCAGCAGTTATCACATTTAGTATTTTTGATAATATCTATCTGCAGTGAAATGGTATGTCATTTAGGCTAGTCATATTGAGCATTTTTCATGTATTTATTGACCATTTATATGTGTCTTTTTTTGATAAATGTCTATTGATGTCTTTAGCTAATTTTAATTGGATTATTTTTTCTTTTTTATTTATTTATTTGAGGGTTCTATCCAATACTATGGCTGAAGTTCATTCCTCCCTCCTCCCTCAAGCAGGAATTGTCTCTCTATACAATGAATTTCCTAGAATTGAGCAAAGAGTGGAACACAAACAACTCTTTCCTGTCTACTATTTTTTAAATATATCTGCCCTTATTATGCTACAACTAGGTATTGTGGCCCCTTAGCTTCTTTCTGCAGTTCTTATTAATATAGTTTAGTTTGTGAATATATATTCAAATTGATATTTTGGGGGAAGACTGATTTTTGGAAATTTTTCTTTACCACCCATTTGCTCCAATTCCTTCCTGCCTTATTTTTGTACCTATGATATGAAATATAATGACACTTTTTCACTAGAATAACAGAATCTTAGCTTAGTAAATGTTTACCATTCTGTATATTTTACTAGCACTTGAAATACAAGATGTGTAAAACCAAATGTCAATCATTGTGTCTCCTAGATCTCTTGATTTCACACAATAATGTCAAAATTTTTTAGTTGCCCAATTTGAAATTTTCAGTCACTTTCATGTTTTCAATACTTGATATAATCAGCATATATTAAATACTCTGTTCCCTGAGTAATTTGGAAGCATGCATTCAGGAAAGGGAGTAGAATAAATGGGTCACTCAATGAATGTTTTTGTTAAATGTTTTAATGAAATAATTTTACAAATATTTTTTGATGTTTGTCACGTAATAGAAATGTGGGAGAAGCAAAAAGATTGAGATGCAACTATTCCATTTCTCGGTGTATACCAAGGTGTGTAATTCATACGTGTAGAACACTATAGTGAAAGATTGTATAACTACAGAAAAGGAAGGGAAATTCCTTCCCTACAATATCATCTTCCAAGAACTTCTCATGAAGAAAGCTGAAGTACCATTTAGACAAAGAAATAGATTGCAGGAAAGGCATTAGAAACAGAAAGGGGAAATGAACAAGTCTTGCATTAAAGGAAGATGATTCCTATACAAGACAATGATTCCTATACAAGATTCCTATACAATGATTCATATACAATTCCTATTGTATAGGAATTCCTATACATTTCCTATACAATTCCTATACAAGATTCCTATACAATTATTCCTATACTAGATGATTCCTATACAATACAAGTAGCCAAGCTTGTCTATACCAAGGATACAAATATGGCAATAGTGAAATCCCAAGTCAGAAAATTAATAATTAGGAGTTTGATTAAAGTTCCAAGATATGAGTGTTTAGATTGTAGTATACTTTAAGAGGCTATGAAGTATTTTTATAGCAGTGTATAACCAAAGGTATGTTTTATCCACACAGGAGTAAACAAGTTGTCAACTGAAAGCAAACCATGTACCACAGAGGTAATATATACAGTAATGGAAGGGTTCAGTTGTAAGCATAAGTCATAACTGAATTCAAATGGCAATTTTCAAAAATCTGAGGTGATTACTGTTGTGTACCAGTTTTCCTACAAATCTGAAACACTCCATCCTATAGGTTAGCTCGTTAATAGCTTCAGGAAGTCCCAGAAACTGTCATAATTCTTTAGGCCATCTCCCTCCTCAAGATTATATAAGCAGTAAAGACTGACGATAATCAGTCTCAGACAAACCAAACCAAGGTTTTAAGACACAGACAGCCAGCAACCTGGAAGAAGCAGAAACCAGCCAAGCAGACTAAACATAATAGGAGAAGAGCCAAACTGCCCTAGAAGAAATTAATACCAGCTGAGTTGCCTAAAAGGGTCCCCAAACAACTGAGCTACCTGGAAAGGACAGAGCCAAACCTGTTGAGTTGCTTGTAGATTGTGCAGCATACTCCAGGTTCCCAGATTTTATGAACTGTCACCAATACTGGGATGAACTTTGGTGATAAAAATTGTGAGTAATTTTTATTCTTGTAAAAAAAAAAAACCAATAGTCCTAATTGGTGCACCAGGTTGGACTCCGGTATTACCCATATTTTGATCTGTCGTCAGTTTCCTACCTGAGGTAAGTAGACATGTGTGTCTCCCCAGAAAATATCTGTCACACAACAGCAACCAAGAGCAGGATGAACATGTCTCTTTAAGTCAGTTGTAAAAGAGAAATAACAGCAACTGGTGAAAGAAACAGAACAACAGATTTCAGTCCACATCAACAAATTAATTTCTAATACGTGTCTATAAAAGTAGAATTGGGTTTGGCTGACTTTGTGAAACAAAGACTAAAACTTGGCTCAAATACTAGAGAAATTTTCATGTCATAAAGAAGGGTTGGTTTATAGGATGACTTTCAAATTTGTAAGTGCTAAAATTCTATTATTTTAGCATGTAGTAGGCACAACTATATAGAGAGCACATGAGGGGCCAACAAGGAATTTTGTGAGACTCCAGACAAAATATCAAGGGCAAAAGTATATTGTAAACAAATAGTCAAAAAAAAGAATTTTCAAATGGACTCACAAAGGTATTTGGGCAACTCGTTATAGTTGGAGAGAGAAAACAACAGAGAATGCAATCTGAAGATCTTGGAGTTGCTATGAGGAGAGAGATAAAATGTGAAAAGAGAGAAATTTATGTTTTCAGTATTAGCCAATCAGAAAGTAGGCAGGCCCAAGAATAAAAGTCAACCAGTCACTGTCAGAGGAGTTATGTGGGCTAGAGGCTGTGTATCTTCAGAATAATGGTGGCCAATATGTCATGGTACGCAGGCTCAGGGTTTTGTCACTGATCTGGATAAAGGAGATAGAATACGAGGAAGCAAAAACATTAGGAGGCTGACATGAATGTAGCTCAGCAGTTTATGAGCACAAAGCTGAGAGAAAGGCTTTGGAAGTTGATAAGGTATCTCAAGCCTAGTAATATTGCTCAGTGGTGGTTTTTGACTAGAATGCACAAGGCTCTGGATTCATTCACCAGAAACATCCATACACACACAACACACACACACACACACACACACACACACACACACACAGAGAGAGAGAGAGAGAGAGAGAGAGAGAGAGAGAGAGAGAGAGAGAGAGTTCTCATTAAAAGGACAATTTTTCTTTCTAATTTCTTCTTTGGGGGCCAGTCTAAGTTAGAATTTTTCCTTATTACTTTTAGTATACAAGAAAAGTACATGTTATCTATATCAAAGGCTATTACTACCTACTAACCAAACTGTCAATAAAAGGATTACTGATGGTTAGCCATGCTATTTCTATCAGAAGATGTTAAGATACTGCCATGCATATGTTATAAAGTGGGTTCCAGGACACGAATGCAGGATGTATCTGGTATCTCCATCAGAATAAGTGTTGGATTTACTATGGATCATATGATTTATACCAGGAGAGGCTAGCATAGTATTCATAGTTTCTAAATGGTACCTTGGAAGCAGATGACTTAAGACAGCACATTTCATTTCTTTATTTTCCTGCATACCATTCCCAATAAAATGTATGGCTGAGCTAGAATTTCAACTTAAGGAATGAGGTCACTGAGGCCAGATTCATAATCACTAATAGCTTGGAGTAGGGTGGGGTATTGCAAACAGAAAAACAGAAAAAAAACAAACACTACTTAGGTGAGAGCTTAAGTAAAGCTATTTCCTGGAGCACTCTCTAGGGGCGAGGGTAGTAAACTGGAGCACTCTCTAGGGGCGAGGGTAGTAAACTGGAGCACTCTCTAGGGGCAAGGGTAGTAAACTGGAGGCCTCTCTAGGGGTGAGCTTAGTAAAGTGGAGGCCTCTCTAGGGGTGAGCTTAGTAAACTGGAGGCCTCTCTAGGGGTGAGCTTAGTAAACTGGAGGCCTCTCTAGGGGTGAGCTTACTAAACTGGAGGCCTCTCTAGGGGTGAGCTTAGTAAACTGGAGCACTCTCTAGGGGTGAGCTTAGTAAACTGGAGGCCTCTCTAGGGGTGAGCTTACTAAACTGGAGGCCTCTCTAGGGGTGAGGGTAGTAAACTGGAGCACTCTCTAGGGGCGAGGTTAGAAAATGTCATACAATAAAAATAAGTATATCAAGCGAGAAACGTGATAAATGTTTCAATAATTATCCTATGCTGGGGAGTTTCCTAACTCTAGGTTTCTTTACATTCTCCATACAATGTTTGCTTTCAGAGGTGAAATTTAAGTTCTATATGCATGGTGTACTAGACAATGGTGACAGATTTATACTAAATGCAGGATCCTGCTGCAGTTTCAGAGGATTATATCTCTCAAAATTCTCTGTTCAGATTTCATTTTCTTAATTCAAGAGAGTCCTTAACAAGAGTGCTGATGGGAAAGATAAGACAACTCTATGAGCTCTTCTTCATTTGGAGTAAATCTTTCATCTTAGTAAAGTGTCCTTCCACAAAACATCTTTGGCTTCTGGACTAAAGTACGCACCAGATGTGTTTGGGAACGTGACTATCTTCTGTAGTGATGAGCTGCGGGCAGGCCTGCTTTTCATCCTGCCCGGCTCCTGAACTGGAGCTTAGCCCCAGAATAATTACATGAAAATAATTACACGGAAACTGTATTCATTTAAACACTGCCTGGCCCATTAGTTCCAGCCTCTGATTGGCTAATTCTCACATCTTGATTAACCCATTTCTAATAATGTGTGTAACACCACGAGGTGGTGGCTTACCGTGAAAGATTCAGCATGTCTGACCTAGTGGCTGGCTCCATGGCGTTTGCCTCACTGCCTTCTTCCTCCCAGCATTCTGTTCTGTCTTCCCCACCAACCTATGTTCTGACCTATCAGGCCAAGCATTTTTCTTTATTAATTAACCAATGAAAGCAGCAGATAGATAGAAGATCCACCTACATCAATCTTCAAAGATCCTTCAATGTATTGTTTGCAGTATTTCATGTAATGCAGATGATAATTTTCTGCTAAATGGGAAAGATTATTGCCTTATAAAAATTTCATACAGAAAATGTAGTACATTAATAATAATAACAAAAACACTTTGCAGAGAAAATGCAATGTTTAAACAGTTTCTAAGAAGAAAAAACAGATCAAATATCCATCAGAAAAGAAGGCAACGTTTTTCTTAATTGCAATTTTAGTATTACATCACAACAAAATGAATGCCAAACCTTATATACACAAGGGAGATTTCTTAATTATTAACAAAATTTAATTGTATATTTGTGTTCAAGTTCTTGTGAGTATGAATACATACCAACATATAATTTTAGTATCCATTCTAAGCAAAGATTAGCAATAATATGTTCCACTGTAGTTGTTCATAATTTCGTAAGTGAGACTACTGTTATACTAAGGTCTAGAATGTCAGTTTGGTATGGCTGTGAACCAGACATGGCATTTGCCTTTACGTGGATCCAGAGTGTAAAAATGTAGCAATGATAAGAAAGTCTAAGTGAAAAACTATGTAAACTACAAAACAAGCTTCCCTTATGGCTAAACAATTAATTCAGAGCATGTGACTTACTACTCATAATACAACAGGGGCTTAAAAATAACATTTGCTCCTTAAAATTTTATCCTAACAACCTAAAAAAAAAAAAAGAAACACTGGGTTGATTGAAGAGCATTTAGGTAAAATAACCAGACTTCAACATTCTTAGGAAATTGAAAATGCTCTTGGATGGGCAAAATGGCCACACTCATAATCAAAACATTGAGACAGTCTCCTAGTCTATAGCCATGAATGAAGAGAGGAGGACCTAATCCTCAGAAATTCTCATTTCTCTACATTGAACTGAACTAAATGAAACTTCTAGAGATATATAACATTTTACTGAAAAAATGTCACAGCCTCAGAATTCACTGCAAAGGAAATTTCCATCCAATGTCAATTAGATGGCCCATTTTATCATTGACTTCAGTGTAGACTTACATTTTTCTGTCATCAAATATTCTACCACAGAATGATTAACCACCTTATAAAAGTGATCCAATGCTATCTATAATAAACAAGATCCATGAAACTTTAAACCAAACATCATTAGAATTGTTGTTTGAGGCAGAACCCCTCAATGTAGCCCTGGCTAACATGGAACCTGCCATGTAAGCCAGATTTGCCTCAGACTGTATTTGCCTCTCAAATACTGGAAGTAAAGCCTGTATTTGCCTCTCAAGTACTGTATTTGCCTCTCAAGTACTGGAAGTAAAGCCTGTATTTGCCTCTCAAGTACTGGAAGTAAAGCCCAACCTGTCATAATAACTTCTAAAATAATTTAAAAATTAAAGAAACTTTAAGATTTAAAACTGTGTATGAATTAGCAATTGTGTTGTTGTTACTACAACTTGTGCCTTGTCATTGCACAGAGAGAGCTAGATCAGGTTTTATAGTCTCTTCATTCAGATTGTACTGACATAAAATGAGATTAAGACTAATAAAATAAATTGATACATAATGGTAATGTAGAGAGACAGGGACAAGTATTAGTTATGTGCCATAGATTTTCTGTGTTAAAATGAGATGTGCTTTTATGCTTCAATCATAGTGTGTTAGTCAGATTTCCAAAACTGTAAGAAATAGAAGCAGTCAAGTTATAAAAAATGAAAAGTCTTATTTTGGCTCACAGTTTTGGAAGTTTCCATCTGTGTTTGATTGTCCTCACTGCTTTGTATGGTAATTGTCTTCCCTTCTTTGTATGGGGCCATGGCCTGCGTGACTTGCTTGATTCATTTACCATTGGGGACCATGCCAACTCAAGTAGCTTAGGAGCCAGTAAAGATTTTTGTAAACAAAATATATATGCCAAGTTCCTCACCAGAATCAAACAAAACAATACATATTATTGATTAAAAATATCTTTCCCTAGTCCATCCTGGCTTGCCAGATGTTTTCACCTAAAGTTTCCTGCATCATTGACACAAAACATGGAAAAAATTCCCATGACTTCGGTAATAAAAATTGTAGTAGAGTGGACTAGAGATGATCTATTCAGCTTTGCTCATTTCCATTTTTTCTCCTTCATTTCTTTTTTTTGTTCCACTTCCAGCTTCATATCCTTAGATCTTTAACAAATTCTACTGGGCAATTCATTAATGATTATATATCTTTATTTCGAAAATATTCTCTCCTTATTTAGGATGCCATGATGTAGCATTAATTTTTTTACATAAATATATGTTATACAACAGAATAACAAGATTTAATATTTTTGGGTGCCTGATAGTATTATTGCAGAATATTGGGCACAGCTGAGGTGGCAAGAATAACAGAATTTCATTTACTGGGAACTTCTATCTAAAAAGTAAATCTGAGAAACAGTTTGGAGGGCTGTTCTGAAGGATTTACTATTTAATCAAGTTGCTCTTTGTCAGCATGGAGCAAAGAAGTGTTCTGGTTGTATCTGAGTCCAATTTATCCAAATGGTATTCATTGTTGACATACATAAAGAAACTTATTAAAAATGAAATGTCTCAATAGAACTTTAAAGTGTCTGCCTATATTTTTATGCTGTTTTACAATACATTTGCACAGAAGTATGTTTGTATTTTAGCATTCTTTTGTCATCTTTTGCAGCCTATAATGTTAAAATATTTTCAACCAGATGAAAATATTGCTCATGGAATCGAAGTCTTTGTGAAACAAATATATTAGATTAGATATCATTTCTATCATGTTTATGAGTTACACAATTTCCAGAATCTATTTTGTGTTCATCTCCCCCAGACACACACACTGCACTGATTATAAATAGATGGGTATTGAAGGACATCTCCGAATCCAACCAGAAACCCCATTTTAAACTGGATGCAACTGCAGAAATGGTGATGCGCTTCAAAATGAGGAATGTTTATTGTTTAAGATCTGCTGCTCCATTTGTAGTAATTTATTTCTTAGATGATTCCCTTACTCATGGGGATATTGCTTCCCACTTGGATACTTGCGGTACTGAAATTGTAAATCAGATGGGTAATTGTGGCTTCTGTCTGGCTTTGCTGTGTGTTGAGGACCGCACAAGAACGTAAGACATGTTTTTGCTTCTGTAATTCAAGAGAACAGTCCCTGAATATGTTTTCCCACTTTTTGTTTGAAAATTATTATTAAATATTTAAGGTTTTGAAATAGCATAAAAACAGTTATTACACTGTTTTAATAAGTAATACATATGTCTCTATGTAGAATATTTTTCAATAAAATGTTTAATATTGTTTTTAATTAATTTATCTTTAAACGATCTCTTTTCATTTATAAACCTTTCCCAGTTCCTACTCCCTTCCCTCCTCCTGCTCCACCCACTTCCCCCCACCCCATCCCATTCCCATCCACTCCCCAAAGAAGATAAGGCTTCCCATAGGGTGTCAACAAAGACTCACACATCACTTTGAAGCAGGACCAACGCCCTGCCAGCTATATTTAGTCTGAGCAAAGTAACCCTCCAAAAAATTGTGCTCCAAAAAGCCAGTTCCAGCAGTAGGTATAAATCCTGGTCCCATTGCCAGTGGCCCCACAGACTGCCCATGCCACACAATTGTCACCCACATTCAGAGGGCCTAGTTTGGTCCTATGAGGGTTACCCCGCTATCAGTCCGGAGTCAGTGAGCTCCCACTACCTCAAGTCAGCTGTTTCTGTGGGTAACCCCATCATGGTCTTGACCCCTTTGCTCCTCCCTCTCTTTGAGTAGTCTCCAGAAACTTGGCCAAGTACTTGGGTGTGGATCTCGGTATCTGCTTCCATCAGTTGCTGGATGAAGGTTCTAGGATAACGATTAAGGTAGTCTTTGATCCAATTACAGGGGAAGGCCAATTCAGGAACTCTGTCCAATACTGCTTAGGGTCTTACATGGGGTCATCTTTGTGGATTTCTGGGAATTTCCCTGGTGCCAGGTTTCACGCTAGCCCATAATGGCTCCCACAATCAAGATATCTTTTTCCTTCCTCTCCCTTTCTGTCCTTCTCAATTCTCAACCATCATTACATTATTTTTGGCTATTATAAAGGGTGATGTTTCTCTGATTTCTTTCTCAGCCCTTTTATCATTTATATATAGGAGGGCTACTGATTTTTTTAGTTGATTCTGTATTCTGTCACATAACTGAAGGTGTTTTCAGCTATAGAAGTTCCCTGGTAAAGTTTTTGGGGTCATTTATATATACTATTGTATCATCTGCAAATATCAAAAGTCTGACTTCTTACCTTCAAATTTTTAACGCCTTGATCCCCTTTTGTTGCTCTAGCTAGAACTTCAAGTACAGTATTGAACAGATATGAAGAGAGTGGACAGCCGTGTCTTGTTCATGATTTTGGTGGAATCGCTTTGGGTTTCTCTCAATTTGATGTTGGCTGTTGGCTTGTTGTTTATTGCTATTATTATGTTTAGATACATTCCTTTTATCCCTGACCTCCCCAGACCTTTGTCATGAAGGGGTGTTGGAATTTGTCAAAGGCTTTTTCAGCATCTAATGAGATGATCATATGTGTTTTTTCTTTCAGTTTTTATGGTTGATTACATTGCTAAATTTTTTATTGTTGAACCATCCCTGTGTCTCTGGGATGAAGCCAACTTGATCATGTTGGATGATTTTTTGATGTGCTCTTGGATTCAGTTAGTCAGTATTTTGTTGAGTATTTCTGCATTTCCCTGAGAGCTAAAGATGTTGAACACGTTTTAAAATGTCTCTCAGTCATTTGAGAATCTTCTGTTGAGAATTCTCCTAAGTAAATTGGAAGCATGGGGACCTTGGGAGAGGGTTGAAGGGGAGGGGAGAGGTAGCGAGGTGAGCAGAGAAAGATGTAGAACTCAATAAAAATAATTAAATAAAAGAGTTAGTTAGAAACAAGCCTAAGCTAAAACCAAGCTTTCATAATTAAAAAAAAAGAAATTCTCTATTTAGATCTGTACCCCATTTTTATTAGGATGACTCCATCTAAGGCTCCTAGCAATAGTGTAGAGGGTGCCCAAATGGCCATCTCCAGTAATCATATTGGTGACTACACTAATTGTCATCAGAGACCCTTTGTCTAGTAACTGATTGAAGCAGATTCAGAAATCCACAATCAAGCCCAATGCGTCAAGATCCAGGAGTCCTATTGAAGAGAGGGAGGAAGGATGGTGCAACCAGAGGCCTCAAAGGTCATCACAGGGGAACCCATAGTAACAACTAACCTAGGCTCCTGGGAGCTCACAGACTCTGGATCAACAGCTAGAAAGCCTGCATGGATACAACCTATGCCCTCTGCATGTGTGTGACTATTGTGTAGCTTGTTCTGTCCGTGGGACTTCTAGCAGTGGGATTATTAGGACCTGTCCCTGGTCCTTGACTTGGCTTTTGGAAACCTGTTTCCCCTGCTGGATGGTCTTGATGCAGGAGGAGGAGCTTGGTCCTGCCTCAACTTGATGTGACATGCTTTGTTGCTGCCCAAGGGAGGAGTGGGGTTGAGGAGAGGCAGATGGGAGGGGGAATGGGAGGAAAGAAGGGAGTGGAAACTGCGGTTGGGATGTAAAATAAATGGAAAAATAAATAAAATGTAATGTATATAAAAAGAAACCACTATGTCATTTTTACAGAGTTCTAACCTTTACAAATATGTATAGATTATTTTTACATTATCTTGTGCTTGGGTTCTACCTTCTTCTTTCACAGTTCGAAGGTTTCTCCATACTGAGTCATGTATCTCTACATTATTCAAGTTAACTTGTACAGTTTTTCACTAAACCGTGTTATCCATTTTCTGCCGATGAAAAAATAAGTTGGGGCCTAAACTCACCTACTAATATACTTTAAAATTACTTGGGGTATTCTTGGTTATTCCTTTTTCATCAGGATGGCAATGGTTTCATTTTATAAGGAAGTTGGTGTTTTGATACAGGATTTCACATCCCACATTCTGACCTTAAACTTTTTACATAGTCTAGAGTGGCTTTGAAACTTTAATATCCCACAGTCATCTCTGTACCTTAGTGTTATAATTACAAGGATTTGTCATTCTTCTAGAATTTGTAACTGTGTCTGGATCTTAAGAATAGATTTTCACTTGCTACAAAAATGAAAAGACAGGAGTTTTGTTATTATTGTGAATGGGCATCTTTTTTCTACAAATCGCGTATTTACCTGCGCATTTCATAATTTCATAAAACTAAGCAGATGAACACTGATATCCTAGTGGTAGTGAGGCTTTTAACTTATGAACACGGAATACATATTTCTCAATTGATTGACTGGGTACTTGTAGTTAATCATCAAAAACTATTGTGTAAATTGATAATACTTTTTTCATTTGTTTTATTTTTCATCTAATTCAGATCTCCACACTGGTTTCCGTAGAGGCTGTACTCCCACCAGCGGTGAATAAAAACTCTGTGAGGATGTATTGTGTTAATCCCCGCCATTCTAACGGCAGGAAGATGAAATCTCAACGTAGTTAGAATTTGTGCTTCACTGATTGCTAACGACGTTGAACTTTTAAAAAATTGTTTAGTTCCACAGCCCAACTTTAGTTGGGTTATTTGTTTTCTTGAATTTTAGTTCTTTTATATATTCTAGATCCTAATCCTCTGTCATACATAAAGATTTTTTTTTCCTGTTCTGTGGCTTCTCTCTTCACTTAAGGGATGGTGTCCTTTGCTGTAACAGAAACGTTTCTAGTTTCCAGAAGTCTCATTTATACATTGTTGCTTTAAATGCTTACACTATCAGGGTCCTATGCAGAAATTTCGTTCCTGTGCCAATGAGGTCAAATGTATTCACTTCTTTCTCTATTTCCTGCCCCAACTGAGGCTTTTTATTTATGTGTTTTACATTTCTAGAAAAAGAATCACTGAATTTTTTCTCCTGTGTGTTTTCATGTGGCTTTTTTGTTGTTCATGATACCAACTGAGCTTGTCAGTACAATGAAACCAAACTAACAGATTGGAAAACAGATTATTCTGCCATTTTCTAGGTCTTTGAGCTTCACATCAAATCTAGAGCTAATTACTCCACATTTGTTTCACATGCCTGTAAGGATCACAAGAATTTTCTCAACTCTGTAGTCATGAATGATTTCCCATTTCCCCAGTGTAACCACATTTCATCACATTTAGGAACCCAGTAATGACTTTGGAGCATGCCCTGATGAGGACCTGGCATTACCTCCCTTCTCATCAGCATTGATGCTCTTGACAGCATATGCCAGGATGTTCATGCACACTGTAATGAAGACATGGAAAGATGATGAAATGAGGCAGTGAAGGTGGAGCTAAGCACACAAAGTTATCTGCTTTCTATTCTTGAGGCAAACATTTTCTATACTGTATTTTAATTTTTCTTCTTTTATACTAAATGTAGTTAAGTCTAGAAATTTCCTCAAAGTTCCTAATTTGCATTTTGCAAGGGCTTTTTGTTTTCACTGTAACTTTTATTTTCTTTTTTTGATAATTTCATACACGTACACCAGGCATTCTGGTTACTCTCTCTTCCCACCTTCCCATTTCTCTCTCCCACCCCTGACAACTCATCAGTTCTTACAGATCCCTTTCAACTATTTACTTTTTATCTAGCTTTGTGACTCACAGATTTGAAGCAAGACTATTTGAGTTAGCAGGCTCACCCATCAGATGCACAAGTGAAGACAATGACTGCATCTTCCTCAGAATCCACCAATAGTCAATTATTCAGTCAGATGGGGGTGTGGTCTCATAAGTCCCTCCCCAACCCATGATTAACAAATATATACCCAGTCTTGTGCAGTCCTAGTCCAGTCAACGTCAGCTGATGTGACATCATGATTGCAATGGTTATGTTATGCCCAGAAGATAACATTTTGTACACCTTCCTTTTATCTCTCAACTTCTACATTCCTTCTGTCCCATCTTCTGAAATGTTCCCTGAGTACAGACAGCGTGGCATAAGTGCCATGATTTGGGCTGAGCATTCCAACGTTTCTCATTTGCAGCAGCTTGAATAGCCGTGATTCTTTGTATTTGCTGCGGTTTATTCCAGGAAGAAAACTCTCTGGTTAAGGTTTAGAGTAGCATTTGCTTGTGGGTATAATTATAAATATCTAAAGGGTGGTATGGTCTGTAGCTAAATAACTATAGTTCCATCCAGAATAGTGTCTAAAGCCTCCTCAACCATGGATTTTTGATTGAATTACAGTACACAGAAGGAATTCCCTCTTGTAGAGCAGGTGAAATCCAATGGGAGAGTAGCTTATTACCCCCAGAACAATTGTGCCACTGGGTCATCAGTGGGTACATCTTTGCCAAGTGGGCTGCTCTTAAAGCTTTTTGGAGGGGGAATGAAGGTTGGTTTTTTGAGACAAGGTTTCTCTGTGTAGCTTTGAAACCTGTCCCAGAATTTGCTCTGTACAGCAGGTTGCCTTTTAAACTCACAGAGACCCATATGTCTCTTTCCTCTGAGTGCTAAGATTAAAGGTGTGCATTCCCACCACTGAGCAAGCTCTTGATGTTCATAGTTAGGTAAGTACGTTGTTGCCTTTCGACTCCAGAAGCTTGCAAAGTACTTTTCAGGAAAATGAAAGCTAGTCAGGAGGGCAAAGTTTCTAGCTTACTTCCAACTTGATTTCTAACTTCACAAGTTTTTAAAAATACAATTTTCATTGTTATTAGTCCTAATTTCCAATGTAAATTCTGAATGTAACCCATGACATATTTTAAGTCTTTTCTGAGATGATAGTTTTGTAACATCTTTTTATTATATGTTTCTAATTTTCTTGCATTCTGCTGAAACAGCACATGAGACTTATCTTAGTGAACAAATGTTTTTGCAGCCTTTATGGGCATTCTTATTCTTGTGCTTGAAAAGAAAATATATTGTTCCATGTACATCTATTATCTTAAAGATATTTGTTCATCTATTCAAATTTTCTACATCCTCACAGATTTCTCATGCCTGATTGAAAAATTGTCCATTTGCCTTACTCCAACTCTATAAAGCTTTACATAGTTTATCATATGTATTTTGAGTCTATATTTTCAGAGTCTAGATTGCTCTACCTTCTTAGTGAATTGTTCTTCTTGTCATTAGATAGTAGCTGGATTTATACATGATAATGCTTTATGCTTTGAAATCACAATCATCTGATAATATTATACTCATTTCAAATTTTTCTTGGTTGCTGTCTATTATGCTTCTTCCTTTTATTTATTACTTCTCTGTGTTAGTATTTTTTTTAGCAATCTATTCTTGACCAAAATAAAATACTAGATTTTCTTTTTCAGTTACAGAAACTCTCTTGTTCAAATTGCAGGGTCAATTCATTTTTCATTTGCTAGGATTACTGATGTGTTTGGATTCACATCTTATAATCTTCTTTTGTATCTCCTATTCATAATTTTCTCTTTAACTTTTCTCCTTTCTGCCTTTTCTTTGAATGAGTTCTTCCTATTTTTCTCACTACCAGTTAGAAAGATATATTCTCTTGATGTTTTTAGTGACTAACTTTAATTTTAAACATATTAAAATATGCCACCCAGATAGAAGTATAGAAACCCTATAACGTACAGTTCAAAGATTTATCAAACTCTGGAATGCCCTGTAACTACCATCCAAGTCAAAAGCACAGAAGAGAATTTGAATGCCCTTCTGTAACCCCTGTTCCCAATTTCTACCACCTTTCCCCTTTTGCCTAGGTATGGACATTGGTGCTTTTCTTTCTTTTGTTTTCTTTTTATTTCAGTGTCATGCCATACCCCAAGCTCGTTGACCTCAAATTTGCAACATTCCTCTTGCCTCAGCCTCACTAGACCTAATGAGCCATAAAACTCAACAACCCTGACTTCTACTATTTGCTTGCTTTTGATAAAATCTTAATGAAATCTTATAATATGTATGATATTTTTAAATTTTCTTTCATTCAACATTGCTTTTGCAAATTTATCCGTATTGTGGCATTTTGCTATCAATCATTTTCTTACAGTTTATCATTTTTTACACAATTGCTACAATTAATTATTCATTCTATTGCCAATAAGTGCTTGAAGTGTGTCCAATTTGTCTAGCATCAATAATTCTTCTGTGAACACTTTTATACATCCCTTTTGAAAAGCATTTTCTTCCTTTCTGTCTGTCAAGAATATTCTAAGTGGTGTAACTGTGGCATAACAAAATACACAATTTTCAACTTTGGCAAATAATTTCAAATACTTTTCCAAAATGATTGCAACCATCTACAGAATCTTCTAGAGAGCTCGAGACTTTCTTTTCCCTCATGTTATCTGTAACACATTACTGTTTATGTTGTTTATTTTACTTTTAACTGTTACTATGTTTTTGCAAAGACATTTAATCTTTATTTTCATGTTTATGTCTCAGATATATGATAATACTATTTGATTTGGGTCATTAAATAACTTCTTATATAATGCACATACTTCTGGTGTCTTTTTACTATTAATTTGACACTCTTAAAGTATTCTACATACATGATCTTTTTCAGTAATATATCCTACCCGCTAGAATATATTTTCTCTGTCTTTTGGTAAGTAACTATTAATTTTGGTGGACACAAAATTATTGGAGTTTACTCTTATTGTTGTATTTTGATGACTCCTTTCAAAATTATTTTCTTCCATAAAATCTAGAAATTTTTTCTAGTGTTGTGTTCCAGCAGCATTGCTAGATAGTGCTTACTACATATGATTTGAGATTAATTTAATGTACATGGCAATGTAGTGTTTTTCTGATCTAAAACTAAAGTGTTTTTCATCTAAGGCTGAAGTTATGAGACTATTATTAATTGTGAGATGAAGTTCTTTATACACTACCCAGTTTCTTCATTTGTGTTGTTATATATACATGTTGTGGTTTTATGGTGATTGCCAACTTCATAATGTGTTCAAATGCAATGAAAAAAAATACAATTCATTTGTACTGTCTACAGTGATTTCCTACTTTACATTCCTGATATCAACTAATAGAGTCTCCTGTATATTTGGCTTGATTGACCACTCACCACAAAGGAATTATCAACTTTATAGATCTATGCAATTAAAGTATTTTTTTCTTTTAACATTCTATAGTCATTTGCCACTGTTTTATTGCTCACAGTTCTTGTGATTATCCTTTTCCTTCCTCTATTTTCTTTGAATTTACTTTGCTATAATGATGGAAATATTGTAGTAAGAGCTGCGGGCCTCTTCCCACAGCCCGGCTCCCAGCTGCCTGGCTAGCTTATCCGCCAAAATAACAACACACAAACTGTATTCTTTTAAACACTGCCTGGCCCATTATATCTAGCCTCTTCTAGGCTAATTCTCACGTATTAATTTAGCCCATTTCTAATAATCTGTGTAGCACCACTAGGTGCGCTTACCAGGAAAGATTCAGCATGTCTGACCTGGTGGTTTGCTTCATCGCATCTGGCTCTGAGAGGAGCTGCATGATTTCTGAGCTCACTTCCTCTTCCTCCCAGCATTCTGTTCTGTTTATTCAGCCTATCTAAATTCTGCCCTATCAGATGGGCCAAGGCAGTTTCTTTATTAGCCAATGACCTTCCTCCATCAAAATATCTTGGCCATTTTTCCTTTTGTATAGTGTTGTTGTTCTCATCTTTTTATTGAAAAAGTCATACATTATATTTTGATTATGCTTTTTCCTCCTACAATTCCTCCTAAATCTTACCTATCTCCATACCTACCCATTTTTGTGCTCTCTCTCTCTCTCTCTCTCTCTCTCTCGCCCTCCCTCTCTCTCTAAAAAACAAATAGAAGAGAAACCTATAAAATAGAAATAAAAAACAACAAAAGACTAAAAATACAAAATAAAGCAAAATAAAACAGAAAGTCCACGAAAAATACTATTGAATGCATTTTTTTTTGTTGGTTTACTACTCCTACGTGTATAGCCTATCCTGAAGTATGGTTTATATACACAGTGAGATGCCACCAGAGAAAAAGTGATTTTCTATTTGGCAGTGGATATCAATTGCAGATAGTTTCTAGGTTAAAGGTGGGATCACATGTCAACCTCCCTTCTTGTTGCTGCCCCTGTCTGTACTGAACTTGTGCAGGACTTGTGTGTGCTGTCACAGTCCCTGTGAGTTCATCAGTCTATCAGTCCTGTGTGTCTGGACAACAGTTTCCCTAGTGCCATTGCTCATCTCTGTGTCCAACAACCTTTACACCTTCACTTTGGGCTCTTAGAATTTGTCCATCTCCTCTTTCTTTCTTTACCATGAAGTTGTGGAGAGTAACCAATAATCAATTTTTCAAGTTGTTTTCTGCCCCCACAAGACCAACAAAGCTTAACCCAGTGTCTAGGCCTTTCTATCTTCCTCTACTATAACTGCCAGACACTTCTACAGAGAAAAGAATCAATAAATGTCAGAATCATCTCACTGAGTTTTCCTTATTGCCCGGAAATTGATACAGTAATTCTTTACTACCTTGAGAAATCTACTATCTTCCAAAATATTTAAATATATATTTTATCTCTATGTTCTAGTTTTTATTAGAAAGTAATAGTAAAAAATATTGGATCCTAATATTAGAAATTGGATCTTACATTTAAATTTTTATATACAACTTTAATAAAGTACTTCTTACCTTTCTCATCAATAATACAGAACTTTACAAGTATTCACTTAGGACACTCTATTTCGTATTATTATACAATAATATTTCCATTCTACATTATGCCCGAACTCCCAAGTTTTAGTTACCATTTTGTCATTTAATCAGTGTTTCTCTCTTTGTATGCTTGCACAGAGAAATATGTAAGTAACATTTCCTTCTAATTGTATCTTCAGTCTTGACTTGATAATGTTTGTTCAAATCAAGTCTCTCATCTTAGTAAGTTCTCTTCAGTTTTTAGTGTCAAGGGGGAAGCTATGAAAGGGAGCAGATCATTATTTCATATTCACAAGAACTGCTGCTGCAAGACCAAATCATCTATCAGAATTGTGGAATGAAGATGTATGGATCTCTTGCTAGTTCAAGATCATTCTATCTAAGCTACCATTTAAGAAGATGCTTACCTTTTAAAGCATATTTTCAGTGTTCTAGACTTTTCAAAAGACATGTTGATCCTGAAAAGGGCTTTCCATTTATTTTTATTTAGTCCAATCTGGCCTTGCAACTAGTATTTTATCAGAACAGTTCTTTCTAGACTCACTGAGAGTTTCCTGATGATAAACACAGGGAGCACACCTCATACTCTGTCTGACAAAAGTTAAACCGTAATCCCACTGGAGTTCTTATTAAATCACATTGCCTTCTTCCCAGTATTTTTCAATTTTCTTCCTTTTCTTCATGATATTTTTGTATTTTATTTTTATTAGCAAATAATAAGTTGTGTCTACTTTATAACAGCCTACTTAGTTTTTAATTCACTGAACATTTCAGAGTTTATATATCTCTTTTGGTACTCCAACTATCTCAATTACCTATATACTAAAGATGGCAAAATTTATAGACCTAGCCTCAAAACCTAGCCTGTCAGATGTACATACTCTAGTAAATAACTGATATTTTCACATAACTCAGTATGCATATCACAAAGTTAATATATTTGGTGTTCTACTTGTGAGTCTCCAAAGTTTTCCTTTTTCTTACAAAGCAGCATTATCCATTAATTTATCGCTATTTTTATTAATTTACCCTTCCTTTATCCATCATATTGAAACTTAAGAAACTCCTGTTGGTTATACCTCTAAAATGTATCTCAAATCAGTCCACTAGCCATTTGAGAGCTACAGATTATTCCTTCTGGAATATATTTAACACAAGTCACATAGAGCATGTTAATAAGTTGTTCAAAGATAATAAGCAGAGATTGCAGTCATTCTTATTTCATATTGCAAATTCCCTACATTCCATCAATTCAAAATCTGCAAAAAATCAGAGGAGGATAAAGGGCATGTTCTGCAAGAATGAAGACTAGAATTTCTGTCTTCAATACCACATAACAAAGCAGGATAGGTATGCTAATTCACCTGTAACCACAGCTCTCAGGAGGCAGAGACAGGGGATCCTTGGGGCAAGGTTGATAGCTACATTAGCCAAATTGGTTCAAATTGTTGTAGGTTCAGCAAGAGACTCTTCCTAAGTGAAGAAAGTGGCAAGCCGTCCACAAAGCTACTTAACATCAAACTCTGACCTCCATACATAGATACACACATGTGCATGTATTCCTGCATATGTGTGGTCACATACATATGAACACATTATACATATAAAACACAATAATAAATTATTGAACAAATTACTTTGCCATAAAGAGACTGTCCCATCATGAAAATGATTCTGGTGTCTATAGAGTTTATTAATATTACAGTAATCAAATAACTTCTAAAAACTAATTTTAACTTTTGGATTATGAAAATGACAATTCAACTTCCAGAATACCCTTTTTGATTTTAAGGATGTATGGCCATTAAACACCAATCGTAATGAATTCCTTCTATAAACTTTTATCCCTTCTCCTCTAGCAGAAGATTAGATAAGAAAGAAGCTTGCCAAGCTTTTATTTTGGTTTATCTACTGTCAAGATTTTATTAATATTCAACATGTCTCATCAGAAAGTCAAGGAGACAAAGTAGACAACTTTGGCAAAGTCAGTATACACCATCATTATATTGGCTAAACACTGAATAACATTTCAGAAAAAGAAAGCTGTACACTTTAATCAACCAGGACTCATTTCATATGCTTAAAATAAACACAAATATTGATTGTGTCATCAGAGAAACCAGTTGATTGCTGTCATTGGGAGCTTTGCCTTTTGTGTATTATTATATTAGGTTTTTTTTCAATGTTGTCGTCTTCAGTAAGCTAAGAACACTATTGTACTATGTCATCATCCACTGTGAATTCATACAGTATCATAAAATATTTCAATTTGATCTATGATTCTAAAGAAATTTTTAAGGAATCCTCTCAGACATTTGTTGGACATACACTTCCTTTCTAAGTCTTGATGAAATTATCATTTTATAGACTTCCTAAAATCAATTTGCCCTAAAATTTATTTTATATATAGAATCTTAACTGCTCTCTTTGGAACACTCCTTTTATGATTACTAGGACACACGGAAAGTAAGCGTCTTTTGTTCACATATTATTAAATGTTCATAACATTTCATTTAAAGTATCAGTGTAGCCTTTGATGTGTTGTTCATTATAACTTTAGGAAGGAATGGTTGTTGGTTTTCACTAAATGTCCTAACGTGCCTTCTTTGAATTTCCACAGAACTCTGTACCATGGAGTGTGGGAGCCATGGAGTGTGCTCAAGGGGAATATGCCAATGTGAAGAAGGCTGGGTAGGACCAACATGTGAGGAACGTTCCTGTCATTCTCACTGTGCTGAGCATGGCCAATGCAAAGATGGAAAATGTGAGTGCAGCCCTGGATGGGAGGGCGACCACTGCACAATTGGTAAGTGTCAGCATACTTTGACTAGAGTAAGTTAGGATAATTGAAGAAGCAAGAACAGTCTATTGAGCCAATTGTCATGATAGTCGTAGATTTTGAAGTTGGAGAAAAGGGGGAAAAGAAATACTGACTACAAATATTCTGTGAACTAGAAGGTTTCTTCTTTAATAGTATTGTACTCTTTTCCTCTGTAATTTCTTTTCTCATTATTTCAGTGTTCTTTGTATTTTCTGCTTTCAACCACTACGAGTTATGCAAATGAAAGATGATACATTGGGATAAAGTGTCATTAGTTAATAAGACAAGAGCTCTTGTTGACAGTAACATTCACTGTCCATTGTTTTTGAAAAATATAGGTTATTTTTTGTTGAAAGCACCTAAAGGCAATTTCTTTAAATGGGACCACTTTAACAGAGACCATTTGATATCATTAGAGGCTGTCTTTTATATATATGAAAAAGGCACTCCTGACCTATTGTCAATAGAACTTCTGTGTTCAATTGTCTGTCTTCATTCAGTAGTACAGACTTTATGCTGAATGAGTCAGCCTTTTTCATAGCCTTGTTCTCAATTTACAAATTTTCAAGCAATGGTCAGACAGAATACCCTGTAGACAGGGGGGATGACAATGTAATAATTAAAATACCATGTGATATTCACATTATAAAAGATATTACTAATAATTAATATTTCTAATGCAAAATAGTTTTTTAATCAAACTTTCTATTTGTGTCCATATCTACCACAAAGGTTTCTTGTATTTTGTTTTAATTGCATTCATGGTTTCTGTGATAAAATACCTTGAGAAAAGCAACTTGGGAGAGAAGGAGTTTATTATTGGCCCCAGTTCCTGGTTACAATTCATTATAGCAAGGTAGCCACAGTTGCAGGAATTTTCAAGAGTTGGACATACCACATCCACAATCAGGAATAGAGCACAGTGAATGTATGTGTACTTGTGCTCAGCTCACTTTATCCTTTCTTAAACAGTTCAGGATCCCTACATAGAGAATGATACTACCATTAGAGTTCAGGATCCCTACATAAGGAATGATACCACCTATATTAGGTCAGTTTTCCCATCTCAGTTTCATCAAGATAACCTCCCACAGGGAGCCCCACAGGTCAGCCTGATCTAAATAATCCCTTTTTGAGACTCTCTTCCCAGATAATTCTAGGCTGTATAAAGTGACATTCAAAACTACCCATTATACCCACTATGCACGTAAAATGAAATAAATACAATTGTACAATTCCCATTGTTCCACTAAGGAAATGGGTCACAGTGTTCCATTAGCGTTTCCATGACTAGACAGAAAATGTGCACCAAGCAAAGACAGAAATTATCTTTTGTTTTGGGCAATTTCTTTTTTGAAAATTGTTCATATAATGCATTTTAGCTTATTATTTCTCCTCTCCAAACTCGTCAAAAACCTTCCATCTCCCTACTCACCCAACTTCATGGCCCTTTTCTCTGAAAAGAAAAAGATAAACCCAAATATATACATAGAAGTACACACAAAAGTATTATTTGTGTTGACCAACTCCTTCTGAACATTAGCTTGCCTTGAGTACAGTTTTTGATATACAATTCATTGTCAGCATTTTCCCCCTAGTGTACGGTACTGTGGCTTTCACTTTCATGTGACATTATTTTGTTACAATAGTTGGATATGTCAAAGCAATGCATACTATATATGTGTATATATATATATCATATATACATATGATTTATATAAATTGCATTACTATTCTACTATAGGTACAATAAGTCTTGTTCTATGACCACGGAAATAGTTAAGATTCCTTAAAAAGGTGGTAAGGGGTGATTCAGATGCAGCTTAAGTAATTACATTTTCAGGACAGTAAGTTTATTGACTTCACACGAGACTATTTCAATATTATGATAATTACCAAAGGTGGTTGGTTGCTCCAGAACTCCCTTCTAAAGATATTCCTAATAAGAAGATAAAGGGAGTCCTCTTTCATAGAAGTTATTACTAAAATGTAAAATATGAAGTTCTTATACTTATAGTGAAATATGACACTTTTTTAAGGAAGCCTAATAGAGTTTCTTGCAGAAAAGACATTAATAACTTTCCCACAGAAAATATTATTCTCAAAATACACAGGCCAGTGTACCAATATTTGAGCTGCATGTGTTTCAACAATCCATAGGATGTCATTCTCCTTCCAAACAACAGAGGGTAAAGCATAAGTATGTGTTGTATAGTGTTTATCTCCCAGAAATTTATTTAATCTTTCTCTTCCCCCCTTTAGCTCACTACTTAGATGCTGTCCGAGGTAAGACTTTTTCTTAGTAGCAGGAATGTGCTTTTCAAAGCAATGTGCGTGTGGGAGAACAAAGGTGATGGCATTTTGGTTTTATTTCTTTGGATTCGTTTGATTGCTTGGTTAGTTTCTCTCTGGTTATTACTTTGGGCAGCCTTACTTAAATGTAATTCTTCTGTGTTTATACTAATGAGACTAGACGATAACTTGTTTTTCTCACATCCAAGTCAATGTTCCTACAGTATAGAATAGACTGGCAGTTTTATGGACTCTTTTTCTGTGTTCTTTTGTAAAAACTTGTGGGAGAGGATTGCACATGAACACAAGTCTACAGACAATCATTAAATAAAGTTGGTTGAGGTAAACAGGTGAAGTATTATTCAAAACAATATATCTGTGTCCATGTATAAAATACTTCTGTCCTCATAAAGGCAGAATTTTCCCCATTCTAAGTACCTTATCCTTTGTCCCTCCAGGAATTTGCCTTTGACTGAAACAACAAGGGATTTTCTCTCAGATATGTGGTGTTTTTCCATCCCAAATCACCTTGAGATTTATTTTTTCCATTGAGTATCCATTAGAATAGACATACAAAAATTCCTTTATCAAGGCTAAGGATACTCATTCTATGTCAAGGCTTGGAGATATGATTTTTATAAAAGGTATCATTCTTTCTGTCTGCCTTCTCCTATTTTAAGGTTTTATTTCCTTTCTCTGGGTTATTGATAATTACTTGGAAAATCTTTTGGACAGAAGGTGGGGTTACTTCAATATTTTTAAACCCATGTTTATATTTATGCTTCTGAATTTTTCTTTTGAAGACATACAGTGAAAAGAATGTTGATCGGACTATCCCTAGTAAAAGCCATGTCTGGTCTTGTATGACTATTGGGAATATATTCAAGACCTGTATATCATTATTATTGTTGTTGTTGTTGTTTCCATATATGTGCCACTGATCACTTGGAACATGCACAGTTCCCTTTTGATAGACCCTACATCTGAACTATTGGCAGAAAGAGTAAGGCACATTTTCAGGAGGTACGAAAGAAAAAGAATCTAATTCTAAAAAAGCAACATTGCCTGTCTTTGTGCTTTAGTAATTAGTGAAAAATATTCAAATATTATACTTTCTCTTGATTATATTTTCCCAGTTATTCTCTAGAATTCTGAAACTCTATGTATGGCATATTTTGATCCCATAACTATTTTCTGAGTACTTAATATTATTATTTTAAATAAAGTAATATGCTGGCTTATACAAGAGATACCGCAGAAGTAAAATTCCCAGTGCTTAGCCCTCAGATCAATAGTAATCTTGAAAATCTGAATAGGTGCAAAAAAAGTGCAGCACATTTCTAAGGAATAAGCAAATACACCATGGTGTGGTCTGAATTACAAACCAACATACCTATGTCCTGAAGCACTAGAACACAGGGGGAAATCATCACAGGCGAGAAGCAGTTGAAGAAAGTTTCTCTTCATAGAAACTGCTGTCTTTCTCCAATTTATTGGCCATAACTAGATACAACATCATCTATCCCATTTTGATAGAGATGAGGAGATACATTTTTCAAAAAGAAACAAACAAAAAAATTTTCTTGTCCCCACCACAGTTTCCTTTCTATCTGAACCAGAGGTTGGGAATTGGGGTTAGCATTAATAACACTTAATTGGCTCTCTAAGGAAAAACACTGCAAAGTCAGGGATAACAAGTTCCCTGGGAAGGTGTTGCAAGTAAGCAAGCTCCTCTTGCATTTATTCAGCACCTCATCCGAACAGAGCCCAGATGATTAAATTCTTCCCTGTAGGCAGATACATCACTGTTGGCCAATCCCATTCTGAAATCTCTGCAATTGTTACCCTCTGCTGTCTTTTCAGATGGCTGTCCAGGGCTCTGCTTTGGAAATGGACGATGTACCCTGGATCAAAATGGTTGGCACTGTGTGTGCCAGGTTGGTTGGAGTGGGACAGGCTGCAATATTGTCATGGAAATGCTTTGTGGAGACAACTTGGACAATGATGGAGGTGAGTTACTTACAAAACATTCGTGTAAGAAAGCAAGAGACTTGCCTCTAGCACAGTAGTAACCAAGCTAAGAGGAAAAATTAAGAATCCTAAATACCAATAAGATTGAGGTGCATGGCATGATACTATTTTTAATTTCAATAATATTTTTAAAATATTGTTTATTGTTTATTTAAAATTACTCTGTCTGGGCAATGCTCCAAATGTTTTACATGTATAGTATCTCATTTAATTGTAATCATAAATAGATGCAGAGTGTGTCTCAAAAACTAATAAATAAAACGTCATGTTAAGTTCTTAAATACAAAGAATATTGTCTTGTGTCCTCTGAAAGTCATCAAGTATTGCTAAGAGGTAGAGACAAAAGAGGGAGCTCTAAATAATTAAGGACAAAGAAAATATTTCATTTTGTGTACATTAGCATCTGACAACTTAACATCATTATGATCTTTCCATTTGACATAACTTTTGTATTCTTTCTTGGCAAGAAAATATGAAATTAACAACAAATGCTTTCCTAATTACAGTACCTTGGGTTAAAATAAAGTAGATTATTAAATGTGGGGCCTATTTCCTATATTTGTGAGATGCATTTCTTATCATTTCCATCCCAATAAAGAGCTTAAATTCGTGAGAGAGCAGATAGGGTTTAGGCTTTCACCTGGTTGTAAAAGTTTCTCCTTTGGGTTGGGAAGCTAGTTCATTGGACAGAGCCATCTTCTCCCAACATCTGAAAAGCAAAGACAGGGAATCCTTGCACTCCCCCTTGCTAATCTAGCCCTAAGTGGTAGACTCTGGATTGGGTGAAAGACTCTGCCTCAATGAAGAAAGTGAAGAGTAATCAAGGCAGCCACCCAATGTCAGCTTTAGTCCTCCACACGTGTGCATAAACAAACACCCACATGCGTACCATACACATGCACACCATATACACAAACAGAAGCAAACGAAGCTTCTTTTTTTACATGTTATGGATGGGAAAACTAGAATTAATAGTAACAAGCATTAAGTACATCAAATGTGGTTATCAGTATTAAATGAGATAATTCAAGTAACTACATGAATTATAATGGAAGGACAACAGACACACACATACAGAGAGAATGGGGAAGTATACTCTTTTTTCCTAAAAAATACTAGTATATATATATATATATATATATATATATATATATATATATATAAAATTTGGGATACAGAATGAGTTTTTTACAATTAAATGGTATATAGATCAACTGCCTGGCTGAGTTTTATTATTCTCTAATACCCATCTCTACTTTCTTTGTTTTAGTTTCATTCTATGCATCCTTTCCAGAATGCCTTCTCTTCACTCACGTATCTCTGTCCACTATTTAAGTCTCAACTCAAGCCACATCTTCCATGAAGTCTCTGACTGTATGGTGCATATTATAAGCACCAGGGGAGGCTGAGGAAGCAGAAATCATACAGTCTTAATTATATATCTTCTGTTTCACTTGATATGCATCAGGCATGACACACGTGCCATATCTATTTGCCAGCTATAATTGATAACAACAGTAATTCACTTGTATGCAGAATTTACTATGAACCAGGCACTGTGCTGAGAATATTATGTGAGATATCTAATTTAACCTCTTCAGTGTAGTAACCTCAGTTGATGATATTTGCAAATTATAAAACTAGGCACAGGAAAATAAAGTTTATAGGAAGGAACTGAGAGATCTTGAGTGTAAGGCCAGGTGATACACCTTGTTCGTGCAATTGATAGAGATTTACTATCTGATGTGTTCATTGAAGGGCTCACAAAATATGTTCACAGCCTATGCATTTGTAATTTCTGGACCAATTAAAGTCAAGCAAAATAAGTCTCCTGACTTTATCAAGTAATAAAAATAATGGAATATTTAATTATCAAGCCTCTTTATGTCTTCAAGGTCACACCAAGGGAGCCAAAAATGTTTAATGAATGGATCAATTAAACATTAATGAATTATTGAATTATCAGTTCTCAATGTCTGTGTATATGCGGTTGCAAAAAAAACATAGACGATTTTACTGAATGTGTATTGACCTCTGCGTATTCCTTAAAACTGTGTATCTATATGCAAATTGAAAATCAAAGGCCTGATAAGAGCTGAGCATAGCTTATAATTGTCTCCTTAGGGACTAAGGTTAGAAAGCTCCATGAGAGTTTCAATTACCATTTTTCTTTTAGTGGGACTAAGATAATATTGATGACAAATATAGATTGGCCTTTACATTAAGATAGAAAGAGAGATTGAATAACCACTAAAAGTGACTAAGATTTTAAACCCATAATTCTATTTCTAAATGTTTACAATGAATACATTCAAGGTCCTTCATTTGGTGATTTCAGCTTTCCAGATTCTCCAAAGGGCAGAATTCGTTTAGCTGACTATTATTAATGATTAGAATCGTTCTTTGTATATTTGTATGTGCTTTAATTAAATCAAAAAGTGTCTATTGAACATTCCTGAAAAAAGTAATACTAATTTCTATAATGCAATTCTTAAGAAACCTTCCAATCAAAGCCACAGGGCTTCCAAGCAATTGTTTCAAGAAGCTGCTACCTGATTATTCCATATTCCACCTGATACTTAAAACTTCTTGGGATTTTTTTCTTGCATCTTAATCACCATTGAATATTCATTAGAACCACTGATACATCCTGCAGTTTTGACTGTAGTATTGTAACTCTCAGTAAGTCATTGGGCTTCATTGAATATGTAAGTGACACAGCTTCCCTGTAAGCCAACTAAGAGGTCCTTGCAGAGTGAAAGCTGAGAACACATAACCTTTGGATTTTTTCCCTAACATTCAAAAAAAACCAGAAAGAAAGATCTCTTATTGTAAGTACTGATTACTATAAAAGTCACAACTCTGTGGAATACTGTGACCACAAGTATCCCTTTAAGCCCTTAGATTCCTGCATATATATGCAGGAAAAACAATGTCACGGGACCATCTATTGATTTGTTAGTCGTGTGTCTTTAATTGAAAACATGATCACCAACTTTTACAAGCCCAGGAGGAGTGGAATGAGCATTGTATTAGATTTATCCAAATAGCAAAAACAAATAGTGAATGGAACTATCATCAATAAAAAGTCTATTTCAAAGCTTTCATTTAAAAAAAAGCAGTTAAGAATAGACAGATCAACACAACCAACTAAAAGACAAGGAACATTCTTAGGTACAAATTTAAATTAAATCAGCACCAAAAAGTCTGTGTGAAGGAGCTGGAGACATAGCTCAATCAAGTGCTTGCCATACCTGCGTCCGATCACCAGTGCCCATGCAAAAGCTTAAAGGCCTAGAAATCTGTTGGGGAAGTAGAGAAAGGGCCATCCTTAGGACTTGCTAGCCAGCTAGCCAAGCCAAATTGCTCTATGAACTCCAGGTTCAATGACGGACCTTGTCTCAGAAAACAACAAAAAAAGAGGAGGCCCAATAAGATGACTCAGCACATAGTTTCTTGCCACAGAAGCCTGAGGACCTGCGTTCAATCTCCAAATGCCCAGAACCAATGTAAGGTGGAAGAAAGAGAACCAGGGCCACTAAGTTGTCCTCTGACCTCCACATTAACAGTGTAGCATGCATGTCCCTACACATACATCATATGTAGACAAGCATGCACAAATACATACACATGTATCATAAAACCAAAAAAAAAAAGGTTTAAGTCCTTAATATTGGCATTTATTTATTTATTTATAGGCAGTGTTCTCTCTGCATGTACACTTACGGGCCAGAAGAGGACATAAGATCTCATTGCAGATGGTTGTCAGCCATCATGTGGGTACTGGGAATTGAACTTAGGTTGTCTGGAAGAGCAGCCAGTGCTCTTTACCATTAAGCCAACTCTCCAACCCCTCAATGTTTTCTTTTTATTTATTTGTTTGTTTTTTGGAGCTCACAGAGATCCTCCTGCCTCTGCCTCCTGAGTGCTGCAATTAAAGGTGTGTGCCACCACCACCTGGCTCACTCTACTTTAAAGGAAAGGAAGTGGTATCTGAAATTGCAAAAAGATTGTGGCAGAATATTAAAAATATAGAAAAAGGATGTCTAATCACAACAGCCGCTTTTCTCAGGTTTTTAAAAAATTTCTCCATTTGTCCCAACTTCTCTGGGAGAAAGTGTTCTAGTGGTCTATGTTCATATTTGTTGGAAAAATCAGTTAGTTCATTGCCTAAAAGAGAATGATTTTCCAGGAATTGTTCTTCATAACAACTTACCATTAAAACTAGTAACTATTTACAAGGTCTTTTATAGTCATGTTTCTATTTTATAGAAAATATCACCACAGGTGAGTTATGAACACATACACACACATGGATCAATGAACTTCATGTTTTTACTATCGCCAGCATGCTTCTGTTTTTACTAAGTAATAAAAGACAAGGAGTCATGAGTTGACACCATTTGCTCTATTTAAGGGCCTCCCATTTTGTTTGACAATTTGGTTGTACACAAAAGATGCAATACCAAAGATATAGTCATAATAATTCTTTTTTTTTACTATTCCTCCCCATTTCTGAACAACTCATTAATTAAATGACCATTGTCTGGTTGTAAGAGCCTAGAGTGCATATGCTTCCAGATGGAATTGAAAGGAGGAAAATCTAAACTTATAACTGTAGTTTACAAGATTGGTGGCTGGGTCTAACCCACTACCTACTAAGGCAGCTATTTGATATCCATCTGTGTAGTTTACAGTGTTGAAATGGATATTACTTAAAATAAAATAATTTAATTAAGGTAATGTGTGAAAACCTCATTAACATATATTTAGGTGCATTAAGTGGTGTTTTGTTAATGTCTAGCTAAATTTACAGTTGTCCTAGAAGTAGGACAATTTTGAGCATTGACAGATCTTCTATTCTATCACCATGAAAAAGTTAAACTTCAATCCAGCCTCTATCCAAGTGATAACAAATCCTTAAATCAATAAAATTCAATGAATGTTGAGTTCCTGTCATATTAATATAGTGTCTACAAACTCACCATTGTATAGGGTCCAATCTATTCAGAGTTTGTTCCTAATTGAACACATTCCAATGAACTGATTTGCTGAACAGTATTAAGGCTATTTCAATAAGACTTGAGGCTGAACATTTTAAACTATGAATGTAAACCATTTGCACACACCTCTAAGACTCTACGCCTAGATGCTTTGTAGTCGTTATATTCCAGACCATGGCATAATAACAAGTAATATTTATCAGCTACTAGTTACAAACTAGACAATGTGAAAATTCTTAATATTTAACTTTCCAAATTTACTGGACTTCAAATGGCATAAAAAACAAAGTGATAATTTTAAAAATCTTGATTTTATTTGTACTTAAGATACTTTGACCATTATCAAAGCTACAAACATAGCTAACAGGTCAAAAGTCACCTTCTATATCTTTGTAGTTTTTAAGATCTACCATGTTATGAAATTTTGAGTCCATAATACCATATTATTGTATACATGAGACAGTTCATCATCTATAACTTTATAACATTGAATGAATGACTCCACATAACCCCATCTCACACCTTCTGGAAAATGTTCTTATGTCATTTACTTTTATAAGTTTGATTGCATTCTTCAAATAAGAGCAATCATGAAGTATTCATTCCTTCCTGCTAACTTCAGTATAATATTATCCAATCTATGTTCATACTACTCTGAAAGCATTCAATGTTGTATTTAGAATCATTACAACATATGAACCTTGCAACCCCTTATTGGAAGGCATTGTTACCCACAACTTATAGGAAAAGAACCTGAGAGTCCAGGAGTAGAATTGCTTAGTCCAGAGTCCAGATTGTAAGTGTCAAAGTATACTTAGGAATCAATGTTGTTTGAGGGTTTTTTTTTAACCTTAATTGATTCAAATGCTCTAAATACCTATATATAGTCAGGGACTTAGAAATCCTACAGACTCTGAGAATTCTGGTAATAGTCACTACTTAGATAGGGATATTAAACTAAGATTTCTAAACAGAACACAATATGTTAATATGACTCCCACATAATGTATAGCAATGGAATCACATTTAGCTTCTTTTCCTCTAATTGTAAAATGAATCTGAAAATATCTATGTAAAAATGTGCCGCAGAGGTTAGCTAAAATGATACATTTGGAAGCACCTAATACTTAAAAAATATTAACTAGTTCGCACAAAGTTGAAAATTATTTCGGAAACCCCACCAAACTTTAGCTGTCCATTTCTGCTAAAACAATAGTATGGGTATTGTGAGCAAGTTCATTCAAGATTTAGGCCACCATGAGTTTCTCCTATATTGCTCATATCTCCTTTTCTAGTCTCTTTTTCAGTCAAAGGCACACATCTGATAGGCAAACATTTACTACCGATTACTTGATCACATAGAAAAAACAGTATACTTGATTTTCATCAGCATGAATTGAGTCAATTTGAAATAGACCCAGATTGGTTAGAAAACCTAGGATCAATGAACACTATGTTTAGTCTCCCAAGACAATGTAACCTCTCTCTTTTTTTGCTCTCTTTTATTTTTATTCCATTAAAGAAAACATTTTCTGAAAATAAAATCAGCTAACATATGATATGTTCTTACCTGACACTCTGAGCTTGGCTGTCAGTAGGGTGCCACAGTTTCCTTTTCAGAACAATAAAAGAACTGTTAATAGCCAAAAGAAAAAAACACACACATCCAGTGTGACTGTCATTTGCACTTCTTTGTAACAGTCTAGACATACTGTTTGGGGTGTTATCCAATGTGATAATTGGTAAGTAGATTTTTACCCGTGTGCAGGGTTTGCCTGCAAATTATAATTCAGGGTTTCATGCCATTGCTGGCCTGCTTTTCTGTTACCTTTCAAAATTCAACAGTGTCTTGCTATTATTTTCAGAAAGAAAATCTCATAGGGTCAGCTCTATATATAATAGGCAATTACCAAATATAAGAGATTCCTTGAATTCTGCATCACATATCTAGATGAAAACATAATTCCCAGTTTTGAATTAGTTTAATGTTTAGTTTCAGAATCCAGTTTTGAAGATTACTATAACATTTGTATTTATTTAAAATCAGTTTATTTTCCATAATAAGACTGAATCACAGTTTATAGGATGAGGTCTGTCAACATTCAAAACTATTATTAGTGCATTTGTTAATACCAAATACAATACTAGGTGCTTCCATGTATATTATGCCAATAATTAAAAAAACACTATTCAATAAGAATGTAAGATAAAGATGAATTTGCATTTGACTCTCATAATTTTCATTGTCTGGAATATGGGACACCAATAGCAAACATTAGAAAACTCTTTTAATACATCTGATGTTGTTGCCAAGTTCTCTACACATTCAGATGTTGAATTCACAGAAGAGTAAAGAGATAATATGCTAAGAAGCAACTGAGAATGTCTTGTTAGAGAAAGAGGTAGTAATGTCATCTAAAATCCAGGGACTATCGGCTAATATATTTTTGCTAAACGATGAAAGAGGAAGGGGACTTGTTTTTGAAATGAAACCTTATGTAAACGTTAGTTATAAGTGTAAAAGAAATATGTTCACGGAGATACAGAAAGAAAGCATGGTCAAAAGTCGACTAAACAGGGAAAACAAGCAAAAAAAGCAAACTCCATTTTAAAACAAAGTACTATCTATGGTACAGGGAATTTGAAAAGGCCACATGTAGGGGAAAATATCTTTCTGGGTGCCCCAAGGCTACTCTTCCAAATTCCTCCTCTCTCAGTGTTGCTCACTTTCATTGCCCCCAGCTATGGTACATCCTCCTGTAGCTCAAATGGAGCATCTAAGTGAGGGAGGGGAGCAAGCAAAGTTGCTGCAGGAAACCAGTGCCTGTAACTCTTTTTTTACTCTCTCCCTTTTTTTTAAGTCGTTTAACATAACAACCATAGTTCTGCCTCCCTCCCCTCCTCCTGTTTCTCCCACCTTCTCCCTACCCCCTATCTACTCCTCAGAGAGGGTAAGGCCTTCCATTGGGAGTCTACTAAGCCTTGCATATCAAATTGAGAAACCACCAAGTCCCTCCCCACTGCATCAAGGCTGAGCAAGGTATCCCACCATAGCAAATGGACTCTACAAAAACATTTCGTACACCAAGGATAAATCCTGGTCCCACCGCCAAAGGGCCCACAAACTGCCCTGTCACCCACAGGCAGAGGGCCTAGTTTGGTCCCTTGCAGGCTCCCCATCTATCTGTCCAGCTCGGATCAGCTGTCTCTGTGGGTTTCCCCTACACGATCTGTTTGTTCCCCCACCATTACCTCGTATAATCCCTCCTCCCTCCCTTCTACTGGACTCCAGGAGCACAGACCAGTGCTTGTAACTTTCATCATGAGTCTTAAGGAACCCCTGATCCACCTGAACGCCTCTGTTCCACTGCGAGCTAAGATTAGTGTCTTTATATTTACCCTTGTTAAACAACTCTATTAGAGCCACTTGCCTGCTCTAAGGACCTTGGAAGGACTTTAATTTTTTTGCTTATTGGATATGGAGTGAAGTGTCCATCTGCTCAGTTAATCACTGCAACCACATTTCTTTTTGTTGGTTTGAACTCTCTTAGAGTTCTTCTCATATTTCACTGGTATAAGTGTCAGGTGTTTAAACACCTATTTTATTCCACTAAATCCAGAATTCCTAGGGGGAAAGGGGTCGTTTTCTTTCATTACCTCCTAATCAACAAACAAAGCATTTTATACCTTTTACATTCTAAATAGTCAGCCCCCCCCCCCCCCGCCCTTCCATAAGTCTTGTGTCCTTCATGGCTACTTTTCCAAAGAGTGAAACTTTTCAATGGCTCTTTTTTTCCTTCATACAAGTGGATTCAGGAGTTCAAGGCAAACGATGAAGGCCCCAAAAGGGAGAGAAAGTGACTAAGTTGATAGATACTAGGTTTCGTAATAACTGCATAAATTCTCATTGCTTGTATAAATTCCTGAAATAAAATAAAAGGATAATTTGCTACTTTAGTAGGCTTCAGAATCACCAATATTAAGTGAGTGCAGTCTTGGGACAAAGAGAAATTCCAGTTCAGTGGGTAGAATTCAGGTATGTGGATACTTAACACTGCACATTTGAAAATCACTGTCCTACATACTTTATCACGACAAAAATCTCAACCTCTGTTTTAAGAATTATCAATAGACAGTCATGTTAAAATGATTTGTAAATGCAAATAAAGTCAGGTTGTCAAGTACTAGTTAATTGTGTATTCCCCGACAGAACTTTTTTTAAAAGACAAACATAGTTATCATTCCTACTGAGTGTTTTCATTGACGTATACCGAACTATACCTAACAGAATACGTTGACTGAAAGCTACATTGAAGTTATATATAGTCTCCAGTTAACAAGTACTAGAGAATTCCAAACTGGAAGATTCATGATCGAAATAGTTGGATTTCTCCAGATTGCCCTAAAAACTCTGTGAGTAGCAATTCCTGAGAAACGTGCAAATGTAACAGGCTCTAATCTCAAAACAAGACTGGTGAACATTACATTTACTGTCTTTCTCCATTTTGCATATTTTTGACTATATTGTTTTCCTGGAAGGGAAATACCACTATTGATTTGTTTTGTCTTCCAGATGGTTTGACTGATTGTGTGGACCCAGATTGCTGTCAACAAAGCAACTGTTATGTAAGCCCACTCTGTCAGGGCTCACCAGACCCTCTTGACCTCATTCAACAAAGCCAGCCCCTCTTCTCTCAGCACACTTCAAGACTCTTCTATGATCGAATCAAATTTCTTATTGGCAAGGACAGCACTCATGTCATCCCTCAAGAGGTCTCATTTGACAGCAGGTATATAGAAATTTATTTTGTCCTTACTAAAACTGTTCATGATTTTCCTTCAGAAAAAAAAAAAGAAAATTGTCTTCTAAGGATCTAGTGGTTTCTCATCCCTTCCCACAATAGTGCTATCTTCAGACTTCTGTTAAATGCCTACAGTGTTACCAATTTGTTTCTAATTGCCAACTGGTCAGATTCTATAACATAGAAGTTATAGCACATGTCTATGTCTCTATGAAAATGGGTATTTGATGACAAAACGGAAGGAAAATTTGCAAACTTACTATTTAACTTCTGGAATCTTTTTGAAAAATCTTGAATTTCAATAGCTAAATTTTAGATTCTGTTTCATGATGAAAAGTGTTACAAGGTCAAAGGGTTGACTGACTTAATATCTTAATGGGAAATTCAAAATGAGAAATATCTGTCTTCTCAGATAGCTCAAATGTACGAATTACCTTTAAAGATCTGACAAGGTCCAATCCATTTAAATCAATTCACTTATTTAAAGTATGATAACCACTGAATACCAATGAACAAATCCTTATTATTAATAACAAACTTTAATAGCTAGTGCTAGGTATAGGTGGTCTGTAATTTAAGATCTCAAAAATGTCCTCCTTGGAACAGGAGAGATGGTTAGGTGATTTAACAGCACTTATTGCTCTTTCAGATGATCCAAGTTCAGCTCCCAGAACCCACATGCTGCTTCACCACTATAGGTAACTCCAGTTTTTAGGAGATTCAACACCATTTTCTGACGTCTGCAGGCCCCTATATACACTTTGTGCACAAACATACACTCGGGCACACAATACATGCATACACACACACACACACACACACACACACACACATACAAATACCACAACCCAAAAGATTCAGTATTTCAACAATTTGAGACCAGTGACTATCTAAGAAAATTACTAGTCAATGTTAACTTTTACACAGTAAAAGGGGGGGGGGGGATAAAGGTGTATGTGGAAACTTTACTTAATTCCCTTCTCTTCAGTTGAATATTAGAACTCTCATTGAAGCCAAAATGCTTTTCTTTATTTTATTACTATGTCGTTCTGCCCTTTTGAGCTTTCAATATAACCCAAAACCAATGCCAATATATCTCAAGAAAGGGTTTTTCTTCAAGAGACTCTAGACAAAGTTTGTCTTCCCCCAAAAGATTCAGTAATCCCCTCTTCGAAACGTTCCATCTTTGAGATAGAAGTAATCAATGGAATTATTTAAATATTGAAGACTTACTTCTAGAACACAAAAGAACAGAAAAAAATGAAGGCAGTCATTACTTCCATATTCCTAGTTAAGGTAGAGGGACAGTCAACTCTAGCTTTCTTCATACTTTAGGAGAAATCAGTACCAAAGAAGGGAGGGATTGAGAGGAAAAAAATAACGTTCATGACTTGAGATGTGTTGAATAACATGTTGAATTCAATAAGGGAGAAAGTCAAGACCTGCAAGAGACAGCAGACAAGCCTTTGTGACCCAGAGCAGGGCACTTGAGCAATAAACTAGAAAAGTCAAGACAAACAAACCCCTGTGGTTCAGCTTCGTGCTTCAGCAGTGCTTGCTAGGCGCTCACACAGTGAAGAAAACTATTACTTTGGGTGGTTAATGCCCTTGTCCTCCTCCTGGTTTGATTGAGTTTTCCCATTCTTTTGTAAAATGCTCCAAGTTATCATTTGACTCTACAAGTTGCATTTAAATTCAAAACAATGGGGCTCCATCCAGAGGTCTCTGCTATTAGAGTCCTAGCTGTCAGGAAAGATGTCCAGGGAGAGTACAGACCCTGGATTTGAACCCATGCACACTCGTCCCGAAAGCCTGATCTTTACATCACTGCACTGAGCCACAGTGGCTTGAATAAAAAAAAACTGGAGCATGTGACTGTAGTGTAGCTCATGACTCTTACACAACCTTGACCGTAGACTAACTTCTCTCATATAAATAGAAGATATGTAGATGCCATAATTCATCAAATCACGTTTTTTGATATTTTTGTTTGTTTGTTTGTTTGTTTGTTTGTTTTTTTGCCTTTGCCACATAGCTGAGCGACATCTGGGTAGACAGGTAAAGAAAGGAAAAATTGGGAACTTGGGAGTGGGGGTGGGGTGGGGGTAAGGGGAGATGGGGAGAAAAAAGTGAGAAGGGGGATGGGGAGAGCTTGGGGGAATGGGACGATTGGGATGGAGGAAAGGTGGACATGGGAGCAGGGAAGTATATATCTTAATTAAGGAAGCCATTTTAGGATTGGCAAAAGACTTGACTCTAGAGGTGTACCCAGGTGTCCATGGAGATGTCCCCAGCTAGATCCTTGGGCAGCTGAGGAGAGGGAGCCTGAAATGGCCCTATCCTGTAGCCATACTGATGAATATCTTGCATATCACCATAGAACCTTCATCTGGCGATGGATGAAGCTAGAGACAGAGACCCACATTGAAGCACTGGACTGAGCTCCCAAGGTCCAAATGAGGAGCAGAAGGAGGGAGGACATGAGCAAGGAAATCAGTATTGCGAGGGGTGCGCCCTCCGGCTGATCTAATGAGAGTTTTTTTCTTTTTTCAATCTACTCCAAACATGACTACAAAGTAAACCACATAATCTACATGGCCTGTATTACTTATTACTTTTTAATAATGTAAATAGGTGAACAGAAGCATTATTGATCTTTAGTGTCTAAGCATTTAATCACTATTAATAATGTAGAAGGTTTTTATAAATATGTAAAAACAAGAGTACATTAAACTAAATGACAGCAGTAATTTGCAAAGCCAGACATTTCACTCACCATCGCTAATGGAGAATTGCATTTAAAAACAACATCTTACAAGGGTTACTGCAATCACTGACAGTAAGTCTGGCCAAACTCATTTATCTACTTAGTAACTATGAGAAGTTGATCCCCACATTACTCTTTGTCATGTGTCTTTATCAGATGTTGTTCAAAATTATGCCACGGATGCATTTTGTTTAGCCTGACATTTATGAAGAGACCAAATATAAAAGTTTGATTATAAAATTCTTCTAGAAAATTCACAAAGCTAAGCACTGCCAGGCACACAGTTACATCATAGGCGGTCTGGAGCTGAGGGACAGCGGTTCCTCAAGATGGGACATACAATGCCTGTCTAATGCATCGCTGTTTCCATCGTACCTAGGTCATTTACCAATTTTCTAGTGACATGTGTTTCTCTGTTGTCATTTGAGGTTTTCAACTCTGATCTATGGAATTTCTGTGGCTTTCCTTGAAAAGGTTTGATGACTATGTAGCTGGGGCTGATCACTTTCTCCAATTGTCTTTATATATTGGTTATCATTTTACCTAATTTATGAACTTTTATTTTGGCTTTAAAATAGAGAAAAGATAAAAATGAAACAGAAACCACCCAGTGGTAATGCACACTTTAATCCAAGCACTCAGATGATAGAGGCAGGCAGACCTCTGAGTTTAAGGCCAGCCTGGTCTACAGAGTGAGCTCCAGGACAGTGAAGGCATCACAGAGAAATCCTGTCTCAAAATGCCCAAAAAACAGAGAAAGATAAAAATCACATTAACAGAAGAAACAATATTCCTAACCATTAGTTTACTGAGTGGCTATGTATACTTCATGGCTAAACTAATATATACTTTTCCTTTAAGATTCAGCTAATAAACTCATATAAGAAGGGGTACCCTGATTTATGGTGTATTATGTACCACCAAACATGATGAGACTGTATTATTACATTTCTCACCTAGCATAATTTTCAAAAACAGTTTTAAAATCTGAATGTTTTGCCTAGAAGATACCTCAGCAGTTTAAAGCACTTGCAGTGTGAGCCTGGTGACCTGAATTTCATCTCTGACACCCATACAAAAATCCAGATGGAGTTACTTGTGTCTGTAATCCTAGCACATCTATGGCCAGAAGCTTGTATACACAGAATAGAAGCAGACTCTAGAGAAACCCTGACCCCCCAAAAAAGCAGAAAGAAGCAACATCCAAAATGTTGTCCTCTGACCTACATACATGTGCTGTGTCAAATGCTCCTACCTATCTATTTATAACATACACACACACACACACACGCAGCACACATGCATGCACACACTAAATAAATCTATAAAATGTTAAAAAATTAAAACTCTAAAATCTCACAGCAGTGCTGCTGAACATAACTATAGAGGCCTCTTATAATATCCACACGTAACTGAAAGGTTCTAGAACTGGGATCAAACTTAGTACATCACTAAGCACGTGATACTCATAATGAACTACAAAGCAAAATGAAGTTAAACAAGATGATAGGTTTCCTCTACTTCTGTTAATAGAGCAATGGCTGCATTGTTGTTTGTTTTTTAGTTCATACTGGGATGTATGTTAATGCATATTGTTATCTCCGATTTATAACATTCCTTAATCAAGTTCTACAAGGATAAGGGAAAAGTCAGATTTCCCCATTCCACATTTTGAATATCTATTGCTATCTGGCAAACGTCTTCAGGTAATGGATTAAAGTGTTTTCTTCTTATTATCTCACAGGTCTATGGGTTAGAAATTCAGATATGATATGGCCAAGATGCCTTTTCTCTGTTCCATTATGTGTGGGGCCTCAGAATGCATCAAATAGCTGGAGGTTGAAACAGTAGGACAACAATTGGGAATCTTTCTGTGTACCTTCAGAATTTCGATAAGCTATTTGAGTTTCCCGATAGCATGGTGAATAACCAGCTCTGTGCTTGTCACAATTCTTATATTGTGCCTCTGCCCTATAAGAATGAGTGTCCCAAAAGACAGAAATGGGAGATGCCAGTCTCTTAATGAATGGGCATAGAAATTTTCCAAATGTCATTTGTGTCATACGCTACTGGACAAAGCCATCAAATAGCTCACCCAGATTCAAAAGGGAGGGCATGGGTCCCACTTCTTGATGAGTGAAATATGAAAGAATATTTAACTTTTTTTATCTACCATGACATGTTCCCAGATCCTAACACATTGCCTCACATAAAGCAAGTTCAAAATTTAGCATTTCCTTGAGTGGTTTAGCTACAATGATTTTCCTTTTGAAACAGAATCTCACATAGCCAATGATGTCTCAAACTCCTGATGCCTTGGTCTGGACCTGGTGATTTCTGGCTTTAAATGTATACACCTCTATGCCTGACCTTGTTGCAGTGATCTTAAAATACAGGTGTTCTTTTCACATTTACCAATGAAATCAAACAATATTGGTTGCATAGAATGCACAGATATCATTAGGTACTTAAGTAAAACAATTCTCGAATGTAAAACCAGCCTAAAGGTAAGATTCCAAATCTCCAAACAACACAGAAGCAAAACTCATAAAAGATGATGTGATTATGTAGCAGTACTAAAGTAATCACTCATTTTTATCTTATAATGTCTTCCACCACTGTCACAACCTGCCAATAATTGACATCATTCATAACTGTGTACAAGCATCAATAATTCTTTCTACCTTCAGTGGGCTAGATAATCAAGATTTAGTGCCTAGAAAAAAGCTAGAAAATAAGGAACAACATCAAGTAGTTCAGAGGAATACTCCTGTTAACGTACTCATTTTAGCATGAATTATTTTCTTCTGACTCATTAGAAAACAAAAGAGGTACCCCAAAAGAATTTAACATCCTTAAACAGGAAATTCCTGCACTCTTCTTACCCAAGCTGTCTTCCTCTTTTACTGTATCCCATTCAATAATAAAAGCTCGATTAGTCATGATACCTGGTAATAGCCATAATTACTTACCATATCTTATTTAATAAAACATGCTTTTCTGCACTTGCTGAGCTGAAGATATATGCCATTTGAAATCCTATTAATGGCAAAACAAGTTATTGACTGAAGACTGAGGTTAAAGGAAGGTTGCAAGAAGATGAACACTGTAAGCAAAGTTGCCAGTGTGAAAGGAGACTGAAACCTAACAGTAATCACATATATACTCATTATTTTTAAGTATATGTTTTATGAAAACTAGTATTTTCAGAGTAATGTATGACTTCATTCTTCTTCAGAAGGAGATAACAAAGATATCACATTCCTCTGATATTCTTAATACAAAGCAATATCCTGATAATGATACATTTTTTAAGACCAGCAAAGCTTTGTGTTTACTCATTCCTTCTACATATATTTCTTCACAAACTCTTCTGCACCAAAAATTGTATAGATGGGCATAAACATAAATAAGACAGTCCTTTCAGTTACAGAGTTTGTACTTGAGAGGAAGAAGTAGTCAAATATCAAGATCTAGTCATTATACATTATATATGTGTAAATATATATAATCATGTTGTATTCCATAAATACACTAAAATACTATGTTCCATTTAAAATTAAGAAATAATGATCTGGGGATATAGATCCATGATAAAGTACTTTACTAGCATGTTACAATCCCCAGGTTTTATCCTTGCCTCTGCAAAAATGTATCAAATAAATATGTATTTACTTAAAATAATTATACATTGAAATAAGTTTGGTGAATCTGGAATATTAGGTTTTTCAATGAACCTATTGTTCATCAACTCAGTGCTCTCAAGTTCAAGTTATTTGATGGAGGAGACAGGTAACCTAGCTTGCTATAAGACAAGAGGTATCCTAGTAGATACAACAAAGTCATTAAACCATAACAGAAATGAGATTGACCAACAGGTTCTCAGCAATAACACATGATGGAAGTAATTGGTTCTGCTGAACACAAAGAATTGCTAAAACTGACATAGCCAAGCAATTATTGATGACTTATAAGAAAAATACAAAGAATATTTAGACAGACAATGGGTTACCTTTATACAAGCAGATCACCCTTTCTTGGTTAGGGCTCTAAATTTTACTGCAACTTAAAGTTTTTGTACTAAGTAAATAAATTCAAAGAAAAGAATCACTCATGAAAAAAATTCCATTTACCATAATAAAAAAATCCCACTAACTACACTTTGGAGTCATATTATCATGATAGATCCTACAATTTCTTTCAAGGTAACCCGAATATCTGAGGATTGATAACCATTTCAGTTGTGATTTATGAACATTACTACATTTACGTGGTTCATTTGTTCATCCGGTGATAGACACTCTTCTAGGCTCTAGGCTATAGAGGACAATATCTTTTCAAGCATGGCAAGTAACACAGGCCATAATAAAAAAGAAATTGAGGAAAGAACAAGTACTGTCAAGTGAGATTTAAGGGAAAAATTCAAAGACCAAGAATGATCACTTTTGACAGAGTGGTCCAGAGAAGCACCCCAAAGGAGCTAACACTAGAGCAGAGTCTTCACAGTGCATGTCTGTATGCCAGATGATTAGGACATGAAAATTTCTTACCACTTGGACTCTTATACAATAGATTTTTACACAAGCTGAGCCTGCTATTCACTTTTAGGTGTCGTTAAAGTAAGATTGTGTGACATTATGTGCAATGAGAAGTAAAACAAAACTATCTTAAAAAATTACTACCTAGTAGTTATTATACAAGGTTTTACTTATAAATGCTCAAGGGCCCTGCCCAGGAGTACACTGATAAAATCTGAATCCCTCAGGCAAACTGAATAGGCTTTACAGAAAGAAAATAAGCTGTAGCCCTTGACTAGTTCATCATTAATGAAGGAAAACTGTAGCCAGTCTTCATCAATTAGTTAAACTCAAAAGGAACTCAATGTGTAGCAAACATTTACTGATTTAGAATTATTTTTAAAAAAGAGAAATAAAGAAATTTAGTACTTTATAGGGTTTTTGATGAGATACATTGTTATTACAATATTCAAGCATCCATGTTACCAGTTTTAAGATTTCATATGTAACTAACTCCCAGAATTCCAAAATATAGTTATTTGTAATTTCACTGAAGTACAATTTTGAATCCATATGCCTCCTGCTTAACTTTCTAATGAATTACTTATGAAAGCACTCTATTTGTTAATGGCAAGTTTTCAGATATTTTTTATCTAGGAACATGAAAAGCATCAGACCGTGTATGCAAGTAGTGGTTGGTAAACACACACACAAAGCAACAATTACTGAACAAACTAGTAGGCTAAGAACACAGGTATTGGCATTCTCAAATTTATCACCTGTTCACCTCGTTTCTTTAAATAAAAAAGCACTATTGATGACCTCCCCACATCTGGGAAAGATCTGTCAATATGCTTGTGCTGGGGGGGTGTGGCTCCTTGTAATTGTGTCTTGACATCTTCCTTTTCCTGAGAAACCTCATTTGTTTATCTCCGATGCAGTTGTTGTCCTAAGTGGGAAGACGGGTTGTTGATGGTTGCTAATAAAGCACTTTGATCTCATTTGTGTGGAAGGTGTTACATGTGCGAAGGCAGGATCTCCTGATTTTCACAAAGAAAACACATGTTCACGACACATTTAAAAAATTATAAAGTGCTGAAGGTTCCCAGATTTATAGTGCTGACTAGCTACTGAAATCAGCAGTCAACACCTGGAAGTACCAAAAAGAAAAAAAAAGTGCAAGTTTCACTGCTTTGAGAGTGTTCTTGGACAAGAAAGAATGAAAAGAAATTGGGGGGAGTTTTCAAAATGGTATTTAACTGATTATTATGAAAATATAAATTCAAATGTTCTGAGATACGAATTTTTAATTATGAATATCAGTAACTCTCTACAACTCATCTAAACACAAAAAAAATATTTTATTTTATTTTAGCTGACTGATTAAAATTCAAAGGCTCAAATCTTTATTGCTATGTCCTAGCCAGACTATGTGCTTTTGGTTTCTCTCTAGCTGATTCAAGATGTCATTTTGTTGTTAAGAGAAATTAGGTGGAGTATGTCTGACATAGTACTTGCTTCATAGTAAGTGCTTAGTGTTTTATTTATATAAAATGCATATTTATTATCAGACAATATGAGCAAATAATTTGGAAAGCCCAACTCAAACAAGTCACCATTTTCCCGGGCAATACCATTGATCTAAAATCTCTGTGAGGTGGTAGGAAGGAAGACAAAGAAATGTGATGGCCATTTTACAAAGTTGCTAAATGAAGCCAAGAATAATTCTGTTTCTTAGGAAATTTGCAGTGGCAATTACAAGGAAGCCAGAGCTAGAGCATAGCCATGCCTATAGCTAGGCCATGCCGTCCTCACAGCAGAAAAAGAATCCATGCCCAGGAGATGCCCAACAAGAAGGGCCTGCCCTATGTTAATGACTCTCCATTATATGAAAGGCAGGTCCACAGAGAATGATAGAGAGGTTAATGAGGTTAACAAAGCCTCAGACGGCTGATTGCAAAGGTAGACCATTTGAGGAATGTTAGGATGATCAAAATGCAAGCAAAACAGAAACAAAAAAAATTAAAGTAAATGCACTTCAGACTATTCAAGACTTTCTGCAAGGGCTTACAGGACAAATATTTCAGGATTCAAATTCCAGACCAAAATAATCTTGTGTCTAAATGAAGCAAAGTGGCACTTACACAGTACTGAAAATGCAACCGCGTCATCAGTTTTCTTATTGCTTCAAAACACTTGATCTTTTTCCCATTACTTTGGGGATCGCAGGCATCCAAAGCAAGCCTACTTTTGACAAGCAATTACCAGGGCAGATGGGAAAATAGCCACCCTACCTCAGGGTGAGTGCCCCCATTTTGTTTTACTTGAAACATCACTAGCCATGAGGAAAATAATTCTGCTTAAAAAGCTATCTGCATTTTCCATCGTGACACCTTTCCCACTGCCATAGAATGTTGATGGACAATACTCCCAGCTGCTTTTAATGTTTCCCACTTGGAAAGTATTATTTATTTGGGCTAGGGAACAATGTACTAGGTGGAAGTCATCCTGCTCTATTTAAGCAAAAACTAATGAAATTTTCTTGGGCTCTCATATGAACATGCACTGCGCTCGCATTTTTGAACATGAGCATAGGTTTATGCTGCAGTATTAAGTGGTTTTGTCATGCTGTATTGACCTAGATAACATATCAAAAACATTGTGTATCCTCTTATTTATTTATTTATTTATTTATTAAAGATTTCTGTCTCTTCCCCGCCACCGCCTCCCATTTCCCTCCCCCTCCCCCAATCAAGTCCCCCTCCCTCATCAGCCCAAAGAGCAATCAGGGTTCCCTGCCCTGTGGGAAGTCTAAGGACCACCCCCCTCCATCCAGGTCTAGGAAGGTGAGCATCCAAACTGCCTAGACTCCCACAAAGCCAATACTCCTCCCACTAAAAAAAAAAAAAACTCAAATGTATTTAAATTAGGAAATATTGAACAGTGATTATATGATAATATATAAATTAGTAATGGGGTAAGCGTGCATAAATTAAGCATTTGAGAATTCAAATTCATTTTGAATTCATTTTGCCCAATGGCGCAGATATTGTTTAATACTCTGAAGCAGTCAATTATCAAACAAAATCTCCATGATGAGGATGTTGGCTTCTAATAAATGAACTGTAAGGCATCTGTCACATAGGAACCTCAAAGTAGTCTCTGACATCCTTTAAGTGTTGCCGTGAGGATATGACACAAGCATCATACAACTTCAGATTTGAAAAAAATAAAAGCTGAAATTCTATTAATTGTTTCTGAGCATGTGCTGTGCACTCCAGGCAACTGGAAAGACACAGAGGAGAAAATCACATAGTTCTTGGCCCCGGTGTGGTTCTCTAATAAGAAAGAGCAAGAGACTCTAACTGTCTTCCCAGACAGGCTATGACGTGTGCAATGACGTGACTATGAGCGTCATATAATGAGAACAATAAGAGAGGAAACATTGACACTTATCTCGAACCAATGAATTGAGTTAAAACATATTTCTATTTTATAACCTCTGGTTCTGAAGGTACCCCACAGTTCATGTGATAGTTCACCCATCTTTTGTTGTGACAATTTCAGGGTGACTTCCCAAATGCCAATTGTCGCAAACCTTTATCCGGAGGCTTTTATGGAAGAATTAAAACTCAAGGATTTCATAGTAGTAAGATTGTAAATTGTTTATTTTCCTGCCTTGCTATGGTTTGTGCTCTCCGTCTCCTTCCCTAGGAGTTTATAAATCTTAATTGGCTGATTAGCTGATAGTCTGCTTTCACTAAAGTTTGGCCTTTACACATGCAGGATCCGCAGCACTCGGGAACTTGTTAAATCTGTAAGCTCTCGGGTCCCACATCAGACTTTACCGAATCAGATAGTCTGTGGACATGCCAACTGAAGTTCAATCTTTCCTTCAACAAACCCTCCAGGGTACTGAGGTATACATCCCATCAAGTTTGAGAATCACTGCCTTATAGGAGCGAAAGATTACCACAGAGGCGTTAGGACTGACATCCCAAATTGTACCCTGAAGACCTTCCTATTTATTTTGAGATGGCAATGAATAATGGAAACATCATGAAATCTTTGTTACAAACACTCAGAGGTATTTATATTCCAATAAGGCCCCAGAAGCAGTGTTTCACCCCGAATGACACAGCTTCCAGCTGCAGGATTTATGCTATGATTAACCCCTGTATAAGATGTGATAAGAATGCTCAAAACAGGCCTCATTATGTAGTCTGTCTCTGACCCTTGAAGTCTTAAACAAACCGACGATCAATTCAGGAATTTACAGGGCAAAATTCAAACACGAGTGAGCAAAGAAGTCATGTGGCCTCTCCAGCCCTGGCCCTCTCAGTGTTCTTTCTTGTGTAGTGTTCAGCTTGTGGAAAGGACTTCGCTCACCTGTTCCTATGGAGCAAGTCCCCTAACCTGTCCACCTACTACTTCATCCCCAGCTAGAAAGGTCCTTGTTTTTTAATGTCATACTTCAAGGCTTGCTTATTCTGCTCAGGTTAGCAACAAAAGCAAATAGCTGTAACTTCTCTGGCCCTAAACCTCATTTTCCTTGTGAAAGATTTTAATCAGAAATACAATGCAGTAAATTACATCTTCTTTCAGCAATTTAGTTTTTAACCTTGTTGTTCAAACCAACTTCTGTTCTTGAGGTTAATGTTGTTGCCAGAGGTGTCAAATGAATATTGGAAATTTTACAGAGAAGAAGACAAAAGACAACAAATAAGTACAGAGGAGAATAGAACCAAGGGTTGATTGAAGGCTAGAGATAATTTGACTGCGCCATGAAAATAGCAAATACAAAATGAATTAGACTTTTTGCATCAGAAATGTCTAACAAGCAGCTTGTTAGTTAAATAAGGCTCTCGGTAAAAATCTGTTCTTCAAATATAACTCCAAACACTTCGAAGATTCACCATTTAGTTAAAGTGAGGAAACACTTCCCTTGGGGTTGCTACCTTAGTATAGTGACAGCAGGCAGGCAGCTTGGAAACAGGCGGTATTCTCCAGAAAACAGAAAAAGAGACATTTGTGAGGGATGATCTTCCCCACATGTGTTTCTAAAGTCACACTGGACAAGCCATCTAAGTTCAACTTACCTTGTTCTAAGCAAGCATGGCAAGGAGATGTTCTTGTTAAAGATTTAAGGAAGCAAGGCGTCGCATCCATGTCCTATAGCAATCCAGCAAAGATGAAAAGCATGCAGTTCCTGGCATTGAGAGTGCATAAGCACAAAGCGCGTGCGCGCGCACACACACACACACACAAACACACACACACACACATGATTGTACTGGGCATATATCTGCTGGTGCAGAGCCAGCTTAGGTACAGTCCAGACCATATCTTCTATCATCTGACTTAAAGACTCTGAAGATTTCTCTATGATATTGAATGGAGATGGTTTAGGGGAGGAACATGGATCCTTAAAGGACATGAATTTGAGGTTAAGCTAGTTTGGAGTTTTATTTTGTTCATTTTGCTTTGTTGTGATACTGAGTATTGAAGCCAGAGCCTTATACATGTTACCACTGAGGTATACCCTCATCTTGTTTAGATATTTTTTTTTAAATAAGACCACACTGTATTGACAAGGCTGATCTTCAACTCCATATGTAGCCCAAACAGGTCTTGTATGTTGTGATCTTCTGGCCTCAGCCTCCTGAGTAGCTGGGATTAGAGGCCTGTGTTAACAGGCCGACCCTGAAGGGAATTTTGATATGACAAGCTTAACGTCCCAAGGGCAAGTCAAGTGGTTATGTCTATATTAGATACAATTGGAGAAATCCGGGTACTCTCTGGGATACAAAACGGGATGATACCACAATGGGAATAAACAAATGTATGCAAAATAGCGTAGGGCTTATCAAAGGTATGTCATGACCATGTACACCTCGCTACTCAACCAGAGTCTTGAAAATACATGGGTTTCACAGGTTGCTAAAAAGAACACTCAAAGCAAGTTATATAAATGGTACAGAAATTAAATATCCTCGGGGAATCAGTAAAAGGAGAACAGATAATGAAGTTCACAAAATGGCAACATAAAGGCATAATCAACTCTACTGGCCACTTGAAGCTGGGTACCATAGGGGAGAACTTGTACTCAACACTTTTTTGTTTTGAGACACAAAGTGCCTGAGAAGATTTTCCCCCAGTTTTCTATAGGCAATATCAGTCAAAGTTGCTGCAAATTAAGAAGAATGTTTTAATATTGTCCTTAAGTTTAGATAATTTACACCGACACTGAATGGCTGATACTGGTCAGTGATTAGAGTAAGCACTAACTCAGGTATAAAAAGAGCTAAGAATTTTTCTTGTGAAAAAGTGGATGACATGTAGTGTGTAAATAATCAGAACAAATGCAACAATATTTTGGGGACCTTAGAGCATTTAAAACCTAACACATTACAAAAAGAGCTCAATACTGATAAATGTAAAATAATACATTATACGAAGCTTTATCATTCTGTAAGTTGGTGTGGATCATAAAATATGAGAAATAAAAAAATAGGGGAGTTGAAAGATAAGTGTGTGCACATTATGTATGAAGGATGGAGATTGAAATGAATGAGAAGAATGGATAGACAATGTCTTGAATAATGATGACTTTGATGAGTAGTTATCATACAAACCTGTGTGTGTCATAAAATATGAAAAATATTAAGAACCAGAAGAGTCAAAAGACAAGTCTCCTCAGAATGAGATACAGAATGAAGGAAGAGAGGAATCCAGGGAATTGCACAGAATAATGATAGCTTTTATAACTTTTCACTCACTGCCCTGGATCCTTCATAAATATAAGCTATATAGAAAATAAAAGTGCAACAAAAAACAAGGGACAGATCTGTGTCTGTCATAAAATATGAGACAATAATGCCAACCAGGCTTGACAAAATAAAAACAAAAATAATTGAGTCTAGTACAACTGTGGAAAGATACAATATCCAGATTAATGTGGGCAAATATAATGAGTGAGCCTAGAATTGTGTTACCTAAATAGAGTCAGCAAGCACTAGCTAGGCATTCACATGGCCATCACGACTGTCTATGACCCCAGTTCCAGAGGATCCAATGCCCTCTTTTGGCTTCCATAAACACTGTGCTCATCTGGTACACTTATATACATGTAGGCAAAATACTGATATACATAAGAATTATAAATCTTAAAATAAGCTGTTACTATAGGAATGAAGAGGTTTTGTTTATTTTCCTTAATGTTACATTGGGTTTAGAATCAGATTTGTCTGATTTGTCAATAGTAGTTTAAAATCTAGATCTCAAGGACTGTGGGTTTCTTCTATGTTATAACAAATAGGATTTTAACATGAGAATGGTTGAGAATCAGACACGGTATAGCAGGTGTTAGTGTTCAATTTACAGGTCAATGATCTGTATCGCAGAACTAGGAACATTGATTGGTCTGGCATCTCAGAATATACAAATATTCGGGTAGCACTAATTATACTATTTCCCTTTGTGTAATACTTAATGTCTTGTAAAACATGCTGCAGACTGTTCTTGGGGAACTCCAAATAAGTCCTATCAACTTGACTTAGAATTAGTTTCTCAAACTGCAATAGAATTTAGAAATGAGGTTTATTGTCTAAAGCAAGCTGAGGTTGCTACCTATCTTCTTCATCTGGAGATGCTTTGGTTGTGTAGTTTCTGTTCTCAAAGTCTCTTCTATTACTATTAGCTTTCAGGCACTTGCCTCGAGTGTTGATTATATTGAAAGAATATAAAATCCCAGGGTAAAGTTATTAAAGTTAATCAGAAAATCTTGGTCCAAAAATCAGGGCCCATCTCAATCTAAGATTTATCTTTCCAGCACACCATGAATCCTATGTAGTAAAGGAAAAAGAGACCATAATATTCAAGGCTTTAGCAAAATCATTGACATTATTATTTTTCCTTGACCTTGTCTGTTTGAACAACAAAACTCATAAACAAAGAGTTCAGAACTTCCAAAGCTAGAACTAGAATCTGATGAAAACTCTCCCCTCCTTATTACTCACACCTCCAACCAACAGCAGACCAAGGGAAAGTCCTAAATTTCAATCTATTCCATGACCCTAAATTAAGGTATATACTCCTAAAATGTGTTATAATTTTTCAGACAACTTTGAGCTGAAAAGCAATGGGCACTTTTATGACTGTATCCTTCAGAAACAGTCCTGTTTAGGAACTAGAATAAAATATCATTTTGACCAGAAAATGAAATTTATGTGTTTTAAAGGGAAGTATTCATAAGTGCTTTACTTAAATGAGAGAAGGAAAATATAATATCATTACAGAATACCGTATCTTCATTATAGGCTTCAAGTTCATCCAAGGTAGTGAGGAGAGGCTTCAGTAGATAAAGCACTTAGCATGCAAGCTGAGTTCAGGTCCACGGCATCCATGTAAAGCCAGACATCATAGCACACGTCTACAATTCCAGTGCCTCTATAACAAGAGGGCAGGTGAAGTTAGGGAAACCACAAGAGCTAGTAGGCCACATAATCTGATGCATACAGCAGCCAATAATTAGAGGTGCTGTCTCAAACAAGGTAGAAGGTGAAGGCCATTCCCCAAGATTATCCTTGCATCTCTATATGGAAGCATAACACACACCTACACCTACTAATGCACATTATATACACACACTGTGTCATCCATTTAACTTCACTTGCTTGGTTCTATTATCTAGACATAGTAGCTTGGCAGTGTGCATCATAAGCTTTAATATATTCATTCTTGTATGCATTGATGCATGGAAAATACACACAAAAACTGATACTGATGATTACATAAAATGGAAATCCCAGAAAGAAGAGGGATGTAGGTGGTCAATAGGAACTTCAATCATAGCTAGAAAGCATTTGTATATTAAATAAAGTCATTAATTTTAATTTTGACAAGCAATAAAGTAAAATTGCATAAATAGAGCACTCTCCAAAGGAGATAAGCTCAGTACAGAAAAAATTAAGAAACAGCATGTCTTCAAATAAAAGGTAAATTGAACAAGTAATGGAATATTGCTTTATGGATAAATTATGTAATAACAGAAATACATGTTCTCGATGTATCAGATAATACCAATAACATAATATTAACGTAAAATGTCAGAATTATGAATGATACCTAATATAATCTCAGTGTTGATGTGTAAAAAGCTTACTATCCACAAAATACTGTTAGTAGTTATTTCTGGTTGGTGAAATGACTGTTTTCTTCACTAGTCTTGAGTGTTTTCCGAAGTTGCTACAACTTGACATCTATATTCTTATTTTATCTTGCTTTTCTGATTCCCTTCGATCTTTTGTTGCAGGCGTGCCTGTGTAATTCGAGGCCAAGTGGTAGCTGTGGATGGAACCCCTCTTGTGAGAGTCAATGTCAGTTTCTTGCATCACAGTGATTATGGTTTTACCATCAGTCGGCAAGATGGAAGGTATGCCTTTTGCTTCTGTTCACTATAGGAGCAGAGTACTGACCTTTAGCCATAGGTAAAGCTACAGGAAGAGTAAGACCCATTTTCTTTTTCGCTATATCTAGAAAAGCAAATGGTGACATTTATTCCTTCTCTTTCCAATTTAGGACAAGCCAAATTTCTCCCATTACACTATTATTTTCAAGCCCTCCTGAAACACTGAGCATGTGGTCCCCTAATTCCATTTACAAATCTAACCTCAAATTTTAGGGACATGATGCCAATAATAAATGATGAAGTCTGGAATACATAGGCTGTTCTTTCCAAACATTTCAACTCTTTTAGAAATGGCCATGTAGAAAGATTTCCTCTAAAAGTTCGAAATCCCATCATGTTAATTAAGGGTTTCCCTGCTATTTGAAATGTAGTTGAGGGATAGCATGGTAGAATTGGCATGGGAAGGGCCTGCCTTTGATCCCTAGCATCACAAAAACAAAGCACCCTTCTGGGTCACCTATTTCCATAGTGACTCAACTGATTTGCTGGCAATCGTGGCCAACCCATGTATTGATATTGAGTTAATATCAAGAAACCAACCCTCTGACTTCTAATGATTTCTTAAGGTTCTCTGAGACCTGGGAAGCATGGCCTCAAAGTTAAGCCTTTTCACCCTGAGAAAGGATTTTCTCCCAAAAACATTTTTGTTGCTGTCACTTAGACAGACACTTGTTCAGAATCCTTGAGTCAATAGACCTATGTGTCCATCTTGAAGGTAGCTATTTATGACACTCAGGAACACTATAATAATAGTCTTGCGGTGCCCTAGTCTCCAGGTGGCTACCCTTAACATGTCCTACTCATAACAAACCACTTCGATACTCACAAAAGACCTGTTGGCTCAGAGCTTTATCACAGTGTGAGGGACTATCTTATTTCAAGAACCTACAATCAAACCTTATTAGTCCTGCCCACTTCAGAGATGCTAATTGCACAACCTGAGCTCTGCTGAATTTAGTTTTTGAACTGCCTGTCAAGAAAATGTGTGTAAAAATTAAAGGCCATAAAGAGAAGGTTTTTAACCTACTTAAGACAAGAAACTGGTTTCAGAGAGCTTAGAAATTATTTGTATGTAAATTACATTACTAAGCAGTCATCTAGTTATTATAACAAGCTTCACAAAGCTGTTAGGGAAACAATATTTCCTGTCAAATAGTCCATAATTAGAACTCTCTGTTACTTCAAGCGGACCTTTCTCTCATTTGGGTTGAATGACAGAATTTTGCACATTCACTCACCAGTAACTGATACATGAAACTACACTCTGTCATGCCATTATCCTGAATCATACATATTACTTGAGAAAAGAATTGTTTGACTTCTTATGACCTGTCATGGAGGTGTGATTGGGCTTCAGCTTGAGTCAATGCTTCATTTTATCTTTATAAAAGAATCTAAAAGAATTTTGATGTCTAAAATATCGAAAAGATTCTATTTCCAGATGACAGACAACATTATAGAGAATAATTTTTGTTGACATTTGTACACTTTGTGTTTAAAATGCCAAGACCCTCCTCTGATGAGCTTTCTGTGAAAAGTAGGTTTATGTAAATGAGAGATACTAGCAAGAGTCCCCTCTGGCAATGACATTCTTCTTGGGATTCATAAAGAGTGTATACATTCAAAATATGTACCCTAAATGCCATCCAGACTGTCCCATTAGCATTTCTCAGACTTAATGTGACTGTGATAAGATTTTCCTTTTATATGTCTGCTTGTTGCTACCTCAGACTAAGAACATTTCTAAAGTACAGTATCATATGTAAAATACATCCAAAAATAAAGATTATAGAAAAGTTGATATATCATGTTGATACCAAGTAAACAAAGTGTGAGGTACAAGATTCTGGGAAGACCCTATGTCTCCATATATCAGTCCTACAAATCTACTGCAGTGCTCGCAGATCCTTCCAGCAGCATCCCTATCTTGGGGAACTCACTTCTGCAAGCTTATGTCAAATAACATTTCTATGTGGACTACAGATTGCCTCCATTATTAACAAATTTCAAATTGACAAAACCTTTCCTAGAGACATGGAGAAGATCCAGGATATGAGACAAAAGCAAAAGGAGGAATGATGATAGAAGACTGAGACCTCTGTCTAGACACTCAGATGGAAGTCTATATACTCATCTAGAAAAGGACAAGAGTAGCAGAAAATAAAAGTCAAGTCTAAAGAAAGCACGAATTTGCATTAGAGTTTCCTGTATGCCAAATACGTTTATTAATGTCATTATCTTGCTCTTCATAATAGCCCCTATGGGTTATTATATCTACTATTTATATCTTCTCCTTTGGGCAAAAGGCAAAATTTACTGAGATTAACACAGGTGGTGAGGATAGAGCCCAAGATTTCAACTCAGTCTATCTTGTTCTTTCAATGATTTACCACCTTCAGTATAGAAATGGAACTCATACTCAATACAGAGCTGAAATAACTTTTACAAATAGGTACCTGAGAAACATTAGATGTTTCAGGAACCTTCTGTCAAGGTTGGAGGATAAAGGCATTTCCCTCTGATCCACCCTGATTGATGGATATCATAAGACATCATATAGGTCTCGATAATTTTCCACCTATGAACAGGACTGGTTTGACATCTTATAGATTGATGAAAATCTGCAAACAACCATTCGTGGGGCTTTTACACTTACTGTCATATAACATAAAAACATTCTTAGTAATATGTAAGTGGAGGGGATTTTGGATAAGAAAAATGTCAGAGAATAAGTTATTCTGAGGGAATTCTGCTTGGCATTGCAAAGGTTGACGTTAATTTTAAGGCATAGATCTGCCTTCTGCTTCCATGTCAATGAGTAAGCCAGACAATATTTCCTTTGTACAGCCAGGTGGGAAGAAGGGAAAGGAGAGTCAATACTCTCCAAGAAAATAGAGAAAACAGAATATTTATATGTTAAGTGTAGAGAAATCTAACTTAATTTTTATATATGTATATATATATGTTTTATTTCTGGAAAAAAAAATATATATATACATGTCTTTGTTTTATTTCCAGAAATAATGCATTCAATTATAACAGTAGCTATAAATATATAACTACAGCTCATGGAGATATAAAAATCAGCCCAAGCAGAGTTTAATATAATAGAGATGATAGAGTTAAAACTCAAACTCCATATATATATTGAGAGATATATATATTTGAACTGATTTCAAGAATTGGACTTATTGTGGAGTCTGCTCATCTAATATCTATAAAGCAAGTTGATCCACTGAAAACTTAAAACAACTTGCGCAGGACCTGAAGAAGCTTCACTTAGTTTGGTTCTAAGTCATGAAATGGTTGACTAGGACCCACTCACATCATCAAGGAAATCTCTATTACTTAATGACAAGTGGTTGTAGAAATTAACCTTATCAGCAAAATATCCCCATACCAAAATATCTCCCCCAATATTTAAGATTTATATTTGGTTGAGTAACCAAGTTTCATAGCTTAACCAAGTTGAAACAAATACCATAAGAAGCCTAGAGGAAGATTTGAGAAGAACTCAAAAGGCAGTGACTCTTCCTGAAAGTAATCAAAAGCTAGCCTACAAGTTATTTGAATTGCAACCAAAAATGTGTAGAAAATTTAGTAGGAGAATACATCTAATTTGAGGACAACACTAACATGTGCTGATTCCTAGCTATGTACTCGACACTTAAGTGTCTTAGTTGCGGCAGTAGCTGTAAACATAAATTTATTAGATCCATTATGAATAATATATAACTACAGTTCATGGAGATTTAAAAAAATAACTCAGACACAAAGTTAATATGATAGAGAAGAGACCTAAACTGAGATGTATTTAAAATCAAACTCATTCTTCCCACAAAAAAAGTGGCTGCTCTCTTTGCTTACCCTTTGTAGAAACACAATATTTCCTAGATAGCTATGTTATTACTTGGAAAATCTACCTTTTGGGTCTTTATATTTGTTATAGTTATTGTTTGTTTTTTTCAATAAATAAGCACTCTAGACATAAGGAGTTAAGGCTTAATGTTTGTACAAATCAAGTGCATTTGGCAAAGGACACGAGGTCAAGTCTACGTACAGGGTGATCAAAAGGAAAGATTTCCTGACAAACAGTATTAGACTTTCCCCCATGACATTTGTCTTAAACTGCTTCTATGTTATCATGAATTCACCCTCTCTGTCTAAAGTACAAGCTGTTTGGATTTTCTTCTTAAATTCACATCAAGATTATTTCCTAACTTGGTTCTTAAATTCTCATTTGGGAATTTGTTTTAATATTACTGCTACTTTACTTAAATAGCAACAATAAAAACATGATATTATCCATCCTTGGCTACTAGTCATTTTCTTTACCTGGAAAATTTCTTCAACAAGAGATAAATGGTAATACTTGACTTACCCTAATAAATGTCACATAAAGGAAGTGGTAAGATGTCCATAATTTAGTCAGTTTCCCTATCAGGTTTTTTAGCATTGAAGAAGTGTTTTTACTGAAAGACCTTTTCTAATGTAAGGAGATGCTTATATTGTTCCCTTATGTACTTGCAGTGCTTTGACTATTAAGGAGAATCATATTATCTTTTATCCATTTTTAAGATATAATGATAATGATTCATCATTTTGTTACTTTTTATCATATTCCACCTTTTTGAGTGCTTTCAAGTACATTACCTCAAAGACATCATTATACTTAAAAAAGAAGTGAGGTGAAACCATCAGTGCAGAATGAAATGAAATCTGAGGCTTTTATGCTCTGACAAAATAGTCTTGTCAGGGACCACTTCTGTTGCGGGACATAGTTGGTTTACAGAAGAGAGACTTCTTTTGTTCAGAGATACAGAAGAGCTGGAGGCAGAGTTGAGCAGGATAAGTTACCAATTGTCTTACAATAAGAAGTCAGAATCAGAAATCCTAAATATGGAATTCAGGCACAATCAGGAGCAGGAGATGGTTGTCAGATGCAGGAGGTTCATGCATGGTTTAGTTCAAATTTCCCTGAACACTTTTCCTGTGCTGGTATGTTTCTCCCAAAATTGTCTTAGAGACACTAATTTCTGACACTATATTTGTATCCCCGAAAAAGACATTTAACCTTTAGCTCTTTCCTTTTATACATATGTCTAAAGAATATATGTTTGCACATATTTGTAAATATATCTATATACTATATATAGTTACTTATAAAATTTTCAGGATGAATATGCATATTTGAAATACTGCAAAATTTAGCTAGTCATCCTTATATGTTCCTTAACACAAGTGAAAGCAGTAATTTCAGATTTGGATTTATAAGAAAAGCTTACAATTATTTAGTTTAAGACAATATTAAATTGGATTTTTAAGTCTGGTGAATATCAACTACTGATACAAAATCCCATATCAAATATCTACTGAGTGATAAAAAGAAATCATCCATGAAATGAACAGCAAGTGAATAGAGATTTATAAAACAGAAAATAAAAGTGGAAATAATTTTCCAAAAGTAAGAAATAAAGCTATAATTGAACTATTTTTTATTTTAAAATTTGTTATATTTGAACTTCTCATATATTCATCGTGTTTCTCCTAATTTTTCTCCTCCTTCCCCTCCTCCTCTTTTTCCTTCTCTTCCTGCTTTTGGTTCTTCTTAGCTTTGACCTCGTAGCCATTGGTGGTATCTCTGTTGTCTTACTTTTTGACCGATCGCCTTTCTTGTCTGAAAAGAGAACACTCTGGTTGCCTTGGAATCAGTTTATTGTGGTGGAGAAAGTAATCATGCAGAGAATTACTGCAGACTCACCATCCTGCGATATTTCCAACTTCATCAGCCCAAACCCTATTGTGCTTCCTTCGCCACTTACATCATTTGGAGGGTCCTGTCCAGAAAGGGGAACTATTGTCCCTGAACTACAGGTAGGTATATTGGGCTTCAAAAGTATAAAGTTATAGTCATTAGTATGTTTAGCAATGTATTATGGCTATTTTTTTCTGTCATTCTCACTGTTCCTAAAATATGGGTCTCTTGATTTTTTTAAAAGAAGCATTTGAATGAAGTCTTTCTAATACATTATTGGCAAGGATATTAGTGCAGTATCTGTGGCCTGGAAATAGCAAGATGAACTAGCTGTCAAGAGAAATGGTCAACTTTGACCTAATTAATACAGTGCCCTAAAAAACATGGTGAGCTGGCTTAATAGTGATAGCAGTATAATCGATGATCTTGAAGTGTTTGTGGTTCTAAAATTGAAGCTTCTTTAAAAATCTGCTTTTCTTCCATTGTGCGGGTTGTATTTATTGTTGTTGTTCTCAGAAGTCATGGAAGTTCTTGTTTAGCTGTATTTAGTAAAGGTGGTTTTCTAGCCTGGAGTGGGTATGCTTTGTACAAAATTGCTTCTAAGTATTTGAGTTTTAGAGTGTAGATTTCCAGAGAATTATTATTTATCGCAATTCAGTTTTAAGCCACTCCAACAGTCATAATACCATTCCTAGACGATATTATAGAAACATTCTAATGCTATTTAAAAGTGGATGCCAAATAAATGGATATATAAGTCGTACAGATCCAAAACTCAAGAAGTGTACTCCTAAAAGAGTTTAATGGACACTCCAAGATTGAATTAACTTTTATTACATCACAACAGCCTCAAAAGCTCTCAGAATCCTCTACTAAAGACGCCCCACACAAAGATAACCGTCTCTGGGAAAAGCAACACAAAGTGTTGGCTGTCTTGGCTATTCTAACACTTTTCCTTAGGAAATAAGAAAAACAGGAAAGTAATGAGTATATCTAACTGGCATACTAATTCTTCCACAAAGAAAAAACAAAGGTTTTCAAAAATAGAATTATGTATTTCCTTATGCAAATAAATACTAAGGTAACAAATGTGTTAACTACAGTTTAAAGAATTTACAAAGCCAGTGGACAATTTTAATGTGAGACATATAATGTAGAGGAAATAATGCTGTACAAAGAATATAGAAGAGGGACTGAAGGAATGACTTGCAGTTCAGTACACTTGTTATTCCTCTTGAGGATTCAAGTCTGATTTCCAGCACCTAGACTTGGTAGCTCACAATTGTTTATAACCCCAGCTTCATAGGATGGGATGTCCTCTTCTGGCCCCCCATGGGTACCTGCACTCACATGTACATACACAGACACATAGACAGACACACACATACACACACATCATTAAAAATAAGACAAATTTTAAAGGCTTTACAAGAGAGAATAGGTCATTGGAAAAGTATGTGTTGCTTTGTGTTTAACAATCTATTCTGTGGACTTTACATGCAAATATGAAGAAGCTGAAGGATAAAAAGTACTTTGTTAATAATAAAACAGGACACAAACAATATTTACGTGTACCACATCATCTTAAATTTACTGAATAATATGGACGCTTCAGCTATTCTGTTTTGAAAGATGAAAATGATGGAATAGAAGATTCAATTTTAGTTACCAGTTTTTGACATTTATTTCTATCTATAGTAATAAACAAATAAGTAATAGCAGTTAATTTACAATGCCAAATGGCATTTTCACTCTGAAACCAATGTTTACTACAAGATTTACAGAGGAATTAGTGGGAATTTTCTTTTCTGTCATTGGTGCCAAGTTAGAGAAACTTATACCCAGCCATTTGTACATACAGTCACAAAGAAAAATGTGAAAAAAAACTGTGATTAAAAATTTGACCCCCAGATCATTCCAAAGCTCCAATGTAAACAAACATAATGGTTTCAATAAAGATTAATTCCAGGGATCCCATAATCTTTGTCATTAAATATCACTTGCTGAACCTGCTTCTGCAATCCTTCCTCTTAGGATACCCATCCTAAATAGGCAATTGATTTGAGATATGTGAACCAAGTAAGGATGTGTGTTTGTGTGTGTGTGTGTGTGTGTGTGTGTGTGTGTGTGTGTGTGTGTTTATATAAGTAGACGACCCCTTAATAGAACTCAGAGCATGGAATTACTTGACATTCAGCAGTGTGATCTTTCCCAACCTTTGCTAAGCAAATTTTGGAACACTGATGAAAGAATAAAATTGTTCTTTTACAGTCATGCCTGGCAGTAGAAGATGAGAGCAATCTGTAGCATTGGCTGTATTTCTCATTCTTATTCAGATTTGATGGAAAATTAAAATTTTGGTCACCCAGTCTCCTAAAAATCTGGAAATACATGACTTGGCATCAGTAGATCCCAGTATTCACTGGCCTTTAGTCTGGTTCACAGACAGCAAAGCATATGTTAGCTTCCTCTACCTGTGGCCACTGGAAAGCTAATTTTTGTTTTGTTTTGTGTATTTCAATTTTAGGTTGTACAGGAGGAAATCCCAATTCCTTCTAGCTTTGTGAGGCTGAGTTACCTGAGCAGTCGAACACCTGGGTATAAAACTTTGCTACGGATCATTTTGACACATTCAACGATTCCCGTGGGCATGATTAAAGTACACCTCACAGTAGCTGTGGAAGGGCGACTCACACAGAAGTGGTTTCCTGCTGCAATTAATCTTGTCTACACATTTGCTTGGAATAAGACAGACATCTATGGACAGAAGGTTTGGAGCCTGACAGAAGCTTTGGGTATGTTGAAATATTTCTGTTTAAATAGCAGTATTTTGCTTACAAAACAGAACATACTAGATATGCTTTAATTTGATTTGGAATATTAAATGAATTTTCTTCCAGTTAAGAAATATTAGGTATTCTTTTTCATGTAAATACATACTTTGGACCTGCTTGGAATTCCACTTTGATATATTGTTGCTTAAAAATTATTTTAGTTTCATGATAGCAACATACCACAGGAATCACACAATATCGAATTTATCTTATAACTGTCTCCAGAACTGAATGTTGCCTTATAACGGTGACCTTTGGTGTGGTGTTCTGCAAACCTTGTTTTTGAATTTGACATTTAGACTGTCATTTCCACTTAGAAACTACAAAATTCTAACATATAGGCATCTCTACTTGTTATCATTTATGTCTAAGATGGTTATACTCCATTAACTTATTGCTTCAGTAGGTTAAATAAAGAAACACCATCCTGATTTCCTATTTCTTTTGATTTTCTCTAATCTTGACAGAGAATGTTACCATACAGACTAGAAATCTAGGGACAGATTGGAAGCTGACTCTCTAGAGGAGCTGTTTTCACATCCTTCCTTGGAAGTGCTTGCTGTGATATGACCCCACATAGCTAAGCAATACATTTCAGACTATAGCATATCAAATTTTTCTCCTTTTTCCAAAGGAAAATGAAAAGATCTGGTGTCTTTTCTCTGCCTAGTTAAAATTCAAATATTTGACTAACAATTTAATCTATGTTAGACTTTATTAGAAAACAAGGAGCATGGGCAGGTTTGGATTACCTCAGTCCCTTCAACAAGATTTCACTGCTTCCCCCAACAGGGACTGGATCTTACTTATCAGTGAGTGTACCCCTACTGCTATACTAATGATGCTCCCTTTCTCTCGTGTATCCAACTACTATTCTGATGACTTTATTTATCTTGCATTCAGATTCCTATTCGAAAGAATATCAATGTACATAAGTCAATGTACAGCATAGAAAAACTGCAATGCCAAAACTCTACCAGCAAGCTAATTTCCACTACACTTCTGGTCAGCCAATGTTCATTCTTTCTTGAGTATAGCAGTTATAAGAAAGTTCTAGAGCCAAACTCCTTCTCTAGGTTCAGTCTATTTTCCTAGTGAGTAGCCAGCTGTCTCCAAGCCCTCTCTGATCTCTTCATCATCATTCTCTCCCTTGCCCCTATAAGACAAGAAGACTTCCCAGTACTGTCCATTACTGCCAGTCTGATTGTTTTCCACTACTAGTTTTTTCTTTAGCTTTGCCCATACTGTCATTCAATCTCCTAGTAAGCACTGCCTGAGTCCTTCTGTGACCATGACTGATATATACTCAAAGCCCCATAATTGGCGACTCCAGATACTAGCGTGTTTTGCTAGTCAGAACAACCCAAAATTTCTTACATTTCTCTATAGCTTTTATTTTCCAGTTATTTATGAACCTCCTTAGACCCCTCCTGAATGTAAAGGTTAGCTTAGTTGTTGGTGTTGCCATTAACTGTTATTTTCTTAAGCTGCAACATGCACAAATTTATCCAACATCCTGATGAAGAGCTAACTATTATGATTTCTATTATTTCCTCACAAGATTTATGTACATGAAGCTCAACCTGATTTCAGAAAAATAACAGCTTTGTTGGGACATAATTTACATATCTAATAAAACCTTCCCTACATTTATAGAAGGCAATTTGCACAGTTCAAAATGTTCTGCAGCCATCACCAATATCTAAATCCAGATCATTTTTGTCATTACCCCCCACAAAGCCGCTCAACATATTAGCAGTTGTCTTTCCATCTCTCTCTTCTCTGGCCCTGGAATCTGTTGATCTCCTTTTTGTCTTCTTATGCTCCCCTAATTTGTATTTTTCAAACTGATAACACCATACAATAAGTGGTCTTTTGAGTTTGACTTCTTTCACTTGGCCTAACATTACCAGTGCTCATCCATGTAATCACATATAGCTGTGCTTCCTTCCATTTTTTGTGACTGATTAATATTCTATTATAGGCATACACCATACATGTTTGTCCTTTTATTAACTCAAGGACATTGGCACTGTTTTCACTTTCTGTCCTTTGAGTAGTGTTCCTATAAATCTTTGTGTAGAGGTATTTATTTCAATACATGATTTTAATTCTTTTGCATATATACATAGATTTCTGGACAGTGTGCATACTGTGTTTAAATTACCAAGAAACCACCTAACTATTTTCTTCAGTGACTGCACAATTTGTTTGCACGTGTATGAATATGTGCTGGTATACGTGGATACGAATGTATATGGAGGTTGATGTCAAGGATCTTCCTCAATAACTCCTTGTCTATTGTTTTTGAGATAGTATGTATCAATCAAACTAGAATGCACTGATCTGGCTAGTTCACCTATCTAGCAAGCCCCAGGGATCCTCCTGTCTCTGCTTCCCAGCATTGTGATTATAGCACCAGACTTTTCATGTAGAGTTACAGGATTGAACTCGGGTCCTTGTGCATGCATAGTAAGCATTTTACTGACTGAAGTATCACGCTAGCTTCTGACTGCACCATATACTAAACCTCAGTTTATACATGAATTGCATCTCTTTAAATATCTCCATCGATAAATATTCTAAGCCTTCTTTTTTCTCCTTAATCATCCTCAATGAGGGATTTACTAATACACTTACCTTTAATTAAGGAAACATGTAAACCACATATATAAACAAAAAATGTGTAGATTATGATGTTGACGTTTTCATTCCTATTGTTCACCTGTTTGTCATTCTGACTGCAAAACAGCATTAATTAAAATGCTATCTGGGAGATTTTGGAAGTACTAAAGGGAAGGGCAGATATTTGTAAATGTAATCTCAATTTTTAAGTAAAATAGTATTAATAAATGTTATTCGTTTTTTCTAATGCTAGTGACAGTAATAAAAGCTATGGGTAATGAAATGTCTTGAAAATACCCAAAGTGTAAAACAAGACAAAGGTTATTTATACACTTAAGGGAAAACTTTCAGAATGGAGCAAGGAAACTGGCAAAGCTCCCTAAGAAAAAGCCTAAATAATGGCACAAATAGTAACTAAGCTAGAATATAGATTATTTGCCTTGTAGGCAATGTCCCTGTTAGCCATGATTTAAGGGTCTGGTGGCTAAAGAGACTTTATTTACTACATATCCTTTAGCACCATCCCTTTTTTCTTAGCTTGAGAAAGAAAACAGGTGCTTGGTTATTTCAGTGTTCACCACATTTGAACCCGTTTTAAAAGCATTTGGTTTGTAAAAAAGAATAGTCAAAAAGGAAAAAGAAAACATCAATCTTTATTGAAGGAAAAGTCTAGTTTATCTTATATTTATAGATTTCATCTATAATCTATGTTGGCATATATCTATAGATTAAGTATATTCATGCCTTATCCTAGCCTGTTATTTGTGTTTTCTTTTCCTTACAATAATTTCAATATGTTTAATGAAAATATAATTTGATCACTTTCACTCCTCTCTTTCCTTCTTCTAGTCCCTCCTAGCTACCCATTCTCAAACCCCTTCCATGCCGCCCACTCTCAAGTTAATAGCCTCCTTTTCTTTAATTACTAGTGTGCAATCAAACAATACAAGTAAATACAATTTTCTCCCTCAATCTTTTCTGTTTGTGTGTATATGGTTTCAGGGCTGACCACTCTGCATTGGACAACCAATGCGGGGGGGGGGGGGGGGGGCGGGGATCTTATCCCTAGAACAAGTAAATTCTTCTTCCATCATAGAAAATGAGATAATTTTCTAAGAATGGTAAGGCAACTGAATAAATGATATAATAAAATTGGAGAGTCAACTACTCTGAAGGATTGTGAACCCCTAAAGAATACACCAAAAACTTGAAGAGATAAATGTATGGAGGCATTTTTATTAAATGTGTGATTATTGAGATTCTATGTCCACATCTAGAATATACTCTGCACATTTACTTGCAAACATGGCAGTATTTTATAATTACTGTACTACTATGAGTGTAAATAGACAAAGTTTCCCATCAAATAATTACAACGGTGTTCATATACGGCATTGCTCAGTTTGCTTTTAAACTCAAAGTGCTTAATTGTAGCTATTTGGTAACATAAATATAACCACCCCTCTATAAAATGTCCACCTGTCACTTCTAAGTATATTATGCTGCATGACAAAAGAGAATTAAGATTACAAACAAATTTTAGTTTGTCAATTAGTTTTGAATATATGATTAGATATTGCCCTACTTTGTCTAGACCACATAATATCAGAAAGCTCTTGAAAGTGAAGAGAAAGATGAAGAGGTTAGAGTTATAGAAAGGTATAACTATGCAATAATGACATCAACAGATAAGCAGTGTCTATTTTGAAGAAGGGGTATGGAAATCACAAAATAAGGAATATGACTGGCCACTAGGAGATAGCTGGGAAAGACAGATATGGTATGTACCCTTAAAGTCTGTAGATGTTAGTTCAGTTCGGCTAACATCTTGGATTTTGTTCATTGGGACCCATTTTAGACTCATGACTACTTCAACTATAAAATGACAAATTTATTTTATTTGAATTCTTTTAGCATGTGACACTTTTTCACAGTAGCAATAGGAAATTGATATAAGCCTTTCCATCATTCATAATGTTCTACTTATACCGAGGATTTTGATTAAGGCCAAGAAGGACTCAACTCTTGTTCCTTCTCGTACCAATTAACTGTCAATCTATGGCCCACTGATTTCAGGATGATGGACTAAGAGGAGTCCAAATTTAAATAAGATGAATTTGAAGTGATGGAGACTATCTAGGTTGAAATGCTGCTTAGTTTGAAATGTGGCAATCTTGCTTGGCACGTGGCTCAGCTGTGGGGATTTGGTATGATATCTAAGGGCCAGAATGTCACAAAAGAAGAATAAACTATTGAAAGACAACCAAAATGGAAAGGGCAGTGTTTAAAATCCTAGGCTATCCCACCATTTTCCACAATGAAACAGACTTTGCAGCTGGTATAATACAAGACTGAATACATTACCAATAGGGATTTTGTGGACTCTTTACTACAAGAAATATTGGTGGCAACTGATAAGATTTATTAATCCAAGTACACTATTGATCAAGCAGAAGAAGAGTAAAACTCACCCTAAGGTTCACTACAAAAGCCAAAATCACTGATTCATCCTGCTTAAAGAATTTGCTATCTGATTCATGGACAAGACTGCCCTGCTGAAAACTCCATGTGAGCATTTGAAATGATTTGGACCTAGTGCTTCATTCCCTGGCTCTAAAGAAAGTACAATGTCTAGAAATCATTGTATTTTATTTAGTTTCCTTCCCAACTATATGGCTTGCAAAACAGTATTTTAAAAAGTCACTATTGTTAAGTTCATGGTGCTGTTAAAATTCTAGAGATGGTGTATTTAATGTGACGAACTGGCTTGTTCGGGGCCTCTGATCTACATCCATTATATGAATTTTGTCAAAATAATTCCCTATGTCTGCCTGTGTCTGCATCTATTATCAATGTATAATAATGCATTCTGCCTGGCCTTCATTTTAATTAAATTAAACTGCAGAGGTTTAAAGTCCTGGAAGTTCAGGAAATCAGCAATCTGCCTTTAGTAGCACTGCTATAAACAATCCTATTTTTCTTCAAGGTTATTGGCAACAATGATTGCAAAATTATTTAGTACAGTAGTTTGGCAAGAAAGAGTGGTGTTTCTGCGAGAACTAGACTTCTTGAAGGCTCACAATGCATAGGAGTCCGTCTAAATTGTGTTAGAGAGAAACAGGGGAACATTAATAGTAATAGGTGCTAAGCTATGGCTGCTTTGTGCACACAAAACATTCCTGAGAATGATGCTTTAGTGTTCATAAATTTTCCTTCAGTAAAACTTAAGCAAGCTGGGAAGCCACGAGAACAGTACCCACCGAATATTTTAATAATAAATGGGGAGTGCTTTACAATTTGCAAGGTACTTTCACATACATTATTTCATTTTAATCCATATAGCATTCCTGCTTGGTAGGCATGGCAAAATTAATAAGGTTTCCAATATCCAGAGGAAGAACCAGGTTCAGAAAGAGCCAAAAAGCCTGTACAGAGACGTAATTCCAACTCAGATCTTCCAGTCCTATGTGTCTTTTCTTCTTTTATTCTTGATCCAATGAGAGAACACCCCACTTTAACAGCACCCAATTCTATGCCCCAGTGGCTTTCTGTCAGAAAAGCTAGCATAGATAATAATCTCTCATCATTTCTTTCCACTGATTAATTCATAATTGCTAACTGAGAGCAGAACTGTGTTAGACTGTCAACTTTATAGGCACAGTGCCCAGGCTTTAAGTTTTTTAAGGAACAATTACATGCTTGCAACTTTAAAGCAAAGTATGAAAAAGCAAACCAGAAAAATCACGACAAATAAATGTTAAGTGAGTGGCTGCAAAACCAAGCATTATGTCAGCTTTTAAGCTACTACTAATTTTTTTAAACTTAAATATGAAATGTTTAGTGTGGGATGTAAGTATGGCCATTTTAATATGAGATAGAATCTCTAAAGTAAGAAAGTCTAGGACTTACCCTAATACTCTGGTAAGCAAGTACTATGTGTCCATTTCAGTCTGGTTAAACTCATGGTTAGATCGTAAAACTCATTTCATGAGTCTAGCAGCATTTTGGAATAATAGAATATATTTATTAGGTAATAATAGGACAAAAGTGACAAGAACACAATAGAAAGTATCAAAATATGATGCATAGGAACACTTTATTTCAGTCTGTGCATGTGTGTGTGTGTGTGTGTGTGTGTGTGTTACCATATGTGTATATGTATTGTGGGTCAAAATCAACAAACTCTTTCATGTGACATTCAGGAGTAAAAGTTTGAAAGTCATTTGTAGGATAACAAAATCTAGAGACAGAAAAAAACATGTTTTAGCAAAACATACAACTTACCGATCAAGTCAGCATCTTCAACTATTCTTGCCTTCAACTCCTTTCTCCCAACATATCTCAAGATATTACAACTATAGTCCTTCAAAATTGGGTGAGAACATACTTTATCTATCAAAACTAGGTGCTTTTGAGAATAAAAGGGAATTTCTTTTACATCCCTTTTACTCAAGCACGTTTTTAAAAGCCCATTTTCAAAGTGAGTCTCTCTCTTGAATCACCTACCCAAACAAAATTGTCTAAAAACTAAAGGATAGCAATGTTTTGTTTTACCTTTTACTAGGTGAGGTTGAGAATAATTTTGGTTCTTTATTTTTGATGCACTGGGAAAAAAGTGACTCCAACCAATCTGACCTTCTTTAAATTTCATAAAAGCGCCAAGTATCAAAGTGTGCAACACATGTTACTCTTTCTGCCTAAAATGGTTTTCCCTACACAGATAGCACCCCCCCCCCAAACTAATGCAAGGTTAACTTTCAATTTTTCTATGTTATGATGTTACAGAGGCATAAAAGCAATGTGCATTTAGAAAGAGCCATACTTTGAATTTTGATGTTTTCCCTGCCTAGTGATATGCAGTAGTTATCACATGCCCTTGTGTTGCTGGGAAGCAGCAGAAAGCTGTAGTTCCCAGTTAGTCACTGAATTAAAAGAGTAAATAACTGATCTTATATAGTGAGCTGTCTTGCTAAGTTCTGAAGTACACAAGGTTAAGTGTATTAAATGCGTTTTTTACTCCAAATATTTTTAGCTTGCAAACACAAGCCCTTGTTAGTCAAAGTGATCCTATGCAGTACCCTCCTTTCCTCTTATCTGTGGTTTCACTTTTCTTGGTTTCAGTTACCCAGTGAACTGAAGTCTGAAAATGTTAAGTGAAAATTTCTGGAAATAAATACTCCATGCCGTTTTAGACTGCATGCCATTCTGAGCAGCATAATGATATCTCTCGCCATTCGATCTTGCCAAGACAGGAATAATTTAGGGCAGTGAGATGGCTTGGCTAGTAAACTGCTTGACATGCAAGTCTGACGACCTGGGCTCCATCCTTAGAACTCGTGTAGAGGTAAAAGGGGAGAGATGACTAGACAAAGTTGTCCTCCAACCTCTATGTGGTTCAGTATGGCACATGCACACGCGCACTCACGCATACACACACACACACACACACACACACACACACACAGCATGCTTGCATGACAATAATAATTTCAAAAGCAAGAAAAGCATTCTCTGTTTGTCTAGCATATCCATAGTGTATATACTAATGGCCTATTAATGTCACACAGTAGTGTTAGTTATCAAATCAACTGCTAAACTATTGGAGTGCTTGTGTTCAATTAACGGTTAATTTACTTAATGACTCCAAAGCACAAGAATAGTTGTGCAAAGGAGACACCACAGCGTGAAACATGGAAAGACAGATTAACTCTGACTACTGTGTGACAATGCTGCAGGGCACATAGACGAAAGCACCAACATAGATTTGATACCAGTCACAATTTCAGACATCCAGAAAGAGGTCTTAGATTGTGCCCCCCACAAGTGAGGGAAACCTCATTAGGTAAACCTCTTCTCTTTGTCTCCCCGATCTGACATGAATTCCCTTATTAGAATCATTCCTAATAGTACACATTTTCTTCTTGTAACATTTATCAAAACATATGTAAGTAATTGTGTGAGCTATTAATTTTTCTTTCATATTTTTTGTTTCACTAGACTATAAGCTGCGCCAAGAGGAATTCTGCTTTATTCTGTTTTATTCATTTTCATATCCCATGTGCCCCATACAGTGCCTGTAAGCAGGAGGTACTCAATAAATATTGCATATTTGTTGAATGATTGAACAAACAAGTGAATAAAGTCAGAAGTGACCCCTTAGCCTTGCCTGTGTAGTGGAATGATATCGCTCCACAGTAAGAGGAATACGCAAAGGCACTCACAAATTTGTATATAATCCCAGAACATCTTTCTGGTCTTCATGCAATTAGACTTGAAGAAATTATCCAGAAAAAAAACTATTACAAAATTATATTTCAGTATGCAGCCTAGTATGAAACAGTTGAATTGCTACTCACACTCCTAAATGCCCTTTTTCTACTTGTCCAAATACATATCTTTTAATATTATCTTGCATAACCCTTTTTGTGAATGGGTAGAGTACATTTTTTAAGTAAAGTATTAGTAGTTCCCAAGTCAAATCCAGTAACTGGAGCAAGGATAATGTATCATGATCAGGTTGGATTTAATTTAGGACCACATGATGGTTCAGCCTTGGGAAATCTATTGCTAAAACTCACTATCTTAGAAGTTTAAAGGTGAAAAAGATATGACTATTTCCACAAATGTTGAAAAGGCCCTCAATAAAAACCTACCATCTGATGCCGACAGCATTAAAAAACTGAGAATTACAGGTAAACAAAGCGTTTCAGGCAATCAGGCAACATGTCACATCAAGGAACCTCTGAGGTCACACTATTTTATAATAAATTACTAGAGAATAGGAAAAGATACAACTTTGAGAACACTCACTTATTTACAATAGGTAGCATGTTGTCAACACAGTGTTGATCTGTTGTTATGGCTTTCATTTGATTCTTTGGGTGTTTTATTTTCTGTCATTTTCTGGGTTTGTATTAATATAGTTTTAATGGAAAATATTTATTGTTCTATTGAATGGCTTCTTTTTGAAGAAAAGGATTTTTATTTCTTGTTATTCTTTAAATGTCTTCAAATTATTTCTAGATGTATGCTTTGTTCATGAATGTAACACAAATTTTTCCACTATCAGATCACCTTTAATTATATATTACTTTCATAAATGCAAGCATTATGAATTCTGAAGCCTTAGCCTGAAGCTATTGAAAATCATTTGCTTCATCTTGTCATATTTCACATATCAGCTTCATTACATTGTATCTTTACCTTGGCTACTTAATGTCAATCCCTTATTCTAGCCATTATAGATGAATGGTATATTTACAAAACTAGATGTCATAGACAGTGTGGCCCCATAGCCTTCTTATAGTCCACAAGTGGTGAATAATGCTGCCCATATAAGTAAAATAAACATTAAGAGGGTTTTTTCAAATGCATCAGAGAGAATAAGCTAGTCTTTTGCATTCAGTTTCTTTATATTCCAGTGGGAGATTTGCAAGAAGACTAACAATGAAGTCAGAGGTGTGTACCTATGATCAGAAAACACAGCTCTCTGCGAAATAATAGTAAGTGCACAGGACAACCAGTGACTCATGCTTAGCGAATATTCACTTACTATCTCTGCATACATGTGAGACACAGACTATGGAAAGGCATAACTCTAGATGGAGTTAAGGGTATCACAAAGGAAGGTGCCACATGGCTCAAAGAATGCATTTTTCCATATTGACTCTTTTCCAATTGCCTTCCCAATAATTTTACAGCAGCATGGGGCCCTGTGCCACATCCTGTGAAGTATAACCCATGACCCTTTGCCTACCTTTCCCTGCTCACTGCCAGTCTAAACCACTTCTACAGACCTTCTGAAATACTGTTGAATTAGTTTTCTCTCTTATTATATTAGTTTTCCTAGCTCTACTCCAGAGTGCCAGAGGCTGAATCTGTGACTTATACAATACTGTGTTAATGATCCAATGCTATAGGGAAGAGACCAGAAACTGGTCATGGTCCAGTCTGCTTACTTAGCACAGCAGCTGTCATGGTACTGAGCAGAATGTTATGTCAAGGCTTAGCATTTTTAGCACTGGATCCAATATGAACCACTTTTTCTATATTTAATTATACAAAACACTGGGGCTTTAGTGCATTGCGGTCTGTTTCCACGAGAAGCTGAAGATTGTGCTGCTATTGCATTTGCTAGTCCTCTTGCATTTGGAGAGCAGTTAAGCATCATAGAGAGAAACTTTCCATTCTCAGAAGCCAATTGTAAGTTTCAGGATTAAGCTAAGAGGGCTGTGCGAGAAAGGAACCTTGCCTTGTTACTTTGAGCAAGGATCTGCACACACACACACACACACACACACACACAAATACACCAACACACAGCCATTCTTATTAAAGTCAGTTGGAATTTTGGACAAGTCTTAAGTATAAATTATAACTTTATTAGCTCATAGAGCTTTCTCAGGAGAATGTAAATCTAATAAAAATTAGAGGGAACTTATTAAGTGCTTGCCTTGTTGCTATTTGCTGTGACTGGGGAGAAAAAAGTAATATAATTGTGGGGTTTGCAGCCAATGTACTTTTTTGTTGCAGACTGGAGAGCAATTCAGAGAGCAGATAGAAGGCGGTGAAAAGAGTATGTGTGTCTCATTACCGTTGCATCGAGAACTGTTTAATTGATGCTTTATGTAAGCGTTTCCTGCTGCCGAGTTAGGATGATCTTTAACTGTTACTGAGAGGGAAAAAACAGGCTCCACACCATCATCAGAGGTCACCAAGGCACATTACTTATTTGCGAAACTACACAATCACCTTCCGGAGAAGGGATTCTAGAGGTGCTTACCAGGCTTCCGATGTACAGAAGGCAGATCCCATAATTACCAGACATACTGTGAGGAAAGAGATGATGACTTTAAAGAAACTGGTGATTATTATTGTTGTGATTATTTATTAATCGAGACTTTTAAACATTGGCAATAGAAGCAGAAATGGTGTCATTCTAAACACCAACATGTTCTTTAATGTGTTCTCTAATCATCTGATCTTTCCAACATGAGACACATTGCACTATTTGGCTTGTTACGTTGATCCTAAACTTGTAAATATCATGTAAAGGGAGTGCAATTTAGAATCACATAGTGGTAATGAAAAGGGGAAGTGAAAAGGATTCTTAAATATATGTGTCCTAAGTCCAGAAATATTATTTGGATATTAAGACAACTACCACCTAGATTGGTATACAAAATTCTGTGCATATTTTCACTTTCCAGAAAGAATATCCATGATATTGTTCACAAGATTCACAATTAAATACTTCATAACCCATAATAGCATAAGAAAAACCAATTTCAATGCCTTTCTTCCAACTTGGAGATGAAGAAGAATTTGCCCGAGACCCCAAACTTACTTACCAACAGATAAGAAAGTCAAAGTTTTTCTTCTCTTGATCTAAACTCGGCTGTTTTGAGTTGTTTTAACCAGTATAAGAGCTATGGTGAGATAGCAGGGAAACTGTAAACAGCATTGATTAGTGAGATAGTACAACCAGGGATTATCTTTGAGGTTCCTTTTAACTCAGAGATCCTATTTGCACCTATCTTCATAGACAGCAGCGCTATACAGAGAACCCTCTAATAATTTCCCTTTAGAGATTACTTTCATTTTATGATTAGTAATTGTCCTTGCCTACTCCTCTCTCTTGATACTGTTGCTTAGTAGAGACTAAAATTACAAATGGGTTTGCAGAAACGGAGAACTGCTCAGCAGGTAGAGGACATGGAGGCCTGACTTCTGTCACCAAAACCATGTAGAATCCAGGTGCGATGGCTTGCATTTGTAATCCTAGAACTGAGAAAGCGTGAAGAAGATGATCCCTGGACTAGCTAGTCAGCCAGTCTTGCTGAACTGATGAGCTCAGTTTACCAATAGACTGCTCCCATCATCAAAAATAGGGGTGGGGCCAGCAAGATGGCTCAGCTATTAAAGGTGCTTCTAGCCAAGCCTGATGACCTCAGTTAGCTGACTGGAAACAGCATGGTGGAAAGAAGGAGCTGACTCACAGATGTTGTCCTCTAACTTCCACATGCACATTTGGAAGACGCACAAATATATACAGATAGATAGATAGATAGATAGATAGATAGATAGATAGATTAGATGTTAAAATTTAAAGGGCACACTAGATGTCAACCTCCTCTGGATTCCACATATATGCAAACATACACAAACATGTATGCATACCAGAAAAAAATAAGTTCCCATGAGTCTTAATCAGCTGATAGCTGATAGAACTGCGGTGACATCAGAACTGATTATGTAATTTGTGAGGCCCAGTGAAACAAAAATGAAAATACATGTGCCCTTCTCTAAAAACTAGGAAGGGTTTCAAGATGATAACAGCAAACTTAATGTCAACGGTATGGCCCTTCTAATCTCAAGTCGTGCCAAGCAGGAACTATTGTGATTTCTTACTCCTAAGCCTTGTTGGGTTGAGAAGCCAAAAGAAATGTAGCCTACAACTTCAAACTGGCCAAGCACTTATAAAGAATAGTATACTCACAAATCTTTGACTTATCTACATATGGACTCTTACATATACATACACAAGCAAATCAACTTAATTATTTTTCTGATCAAATAATAATGCCAGTAACCAGAACTAATTTGCTTTCCTTTTTTATTGTTGACCCATTATGCTGCCATTGCTTAAGCACCTGTTTTCTCTGCCAGTTTTCATAACCAAACAGCAAAGGAAGAACTGAACTCTCCAAGGACATGTAAAGATCTGGTAGAGGCTGGTACTGGAAAGCAGTATCAGAAGACAGACCAGCTGGGTCTATTTTAAGCTGCCAGAGAAGCAAAAGCACCTTTGGGGTGTGCAGTGTAATGAGTCAGTTCTCTCAGGCTTAGAACATTACGAAGATAGAAAGCATTTTGAAATTCATAAGGCAGAAATTTGGGGTTCCGACAGGTAAGCAGGTTCACCAACTGAGAAAATGGCTATGATTTGGTATGCTTGAGCTATACATATTTCAGTAGGACAGAGACATCCAAGGTACCGCATTCTGAACTTCCCATTTTAGAGGCATACTATGGTTCCACGTTTAATGCACAACATCTGTGCTTCATGAGAGTTGGAGCCAAATGCTTGGGTGATGTCCCATTGGTACTCTATATGCAGAAAGAAAAACATAATATACACAACGTATAATTTACAGTTTCAGCTCTCTAAGCAAATTCACACCTCTTAGTAAAGTAAAGGCTGTTGGTATAGAAAATATATGAATTGACTAAATCAATTTTATTAGTTTCTTATGTATTCAAGTGTTGCGTAAGTGGTTCAGCACTCCAAAGTCCATTTCCTGAATGCATTTTATGCTCTAGAGAAGTGAGAAACATGCTTTATCCTGTACTTCACCTATAAAAGTACTGAGAGGAATTACACCATGTGTGCTTAATTCTCAAAGAGCCTCTCTCCTTAGATTTACATGGCAGAATCTAATCAGAAAGCCCAGAATCAAGTTGAATGTTCACGTGCATATGGTACCTAACTAGCTATCACAGCATCCACTCACTTAATGCTTCATATATATAACCAGGATTCACTGGCTGGACATTTTGGAGTAACTAATGCCATTCTGTGTACAGTTCCAAACTATGCTAGGTGAAAGTCATTTGCTATTAAATTTCACCCCAAATCAAAAATAAATAGCAAATCAATAATCACATAATTATCAACCAGTGTGAATACAAAGTAAATATTTTACAATTTTCTAATACACTATTAACTCTTTCTTTGCAGTGTCTGTGGGATATGAATATGAGATGTGCCCTGACTTTATTCTCTGGGAACAAAAGACAGTCGTTTTACAGGGCTTTGAGATGGATGCATCGAACCTAGGAGGCTGGTCCTTGAATAAGCATCATATTTTTAATCCTCAAAGTGGTGAGCTACTTTCAAAATTTGTATTAATACCAGTTTCCTAATACTGTTTAGTATACATTTGTTGTTGAAAATTTGGTCAAATGTAAGAGAAAAATCACCTACAAGGATGACACTTAGACATGTCCAAGTTAATACATCTGCTTATGGGTACTATAATTTGATGATGAATTTGTTTTAGTGTCTCAGAATCAGAACACTCTCACTTATGATCACTTCTTAGTTTGTAATTGAAGCCTTAAGTAAATAAGAAAATCAAGCATGAGAAAGGATCATATGTTTCTCCTGTGTTTACACTGATTTTACTACTCATTCAAACTTCTCCACTTAACTTTTGCACTCCTAGAAACTGGTCCTTGGGATTTCCATCTCAATTTCCTATAAACATCCACTGCTTGGAACTTTTCACCACAAAAACCACATTGTCTTTTTGTTGAAAGAGGTAGTTTCTAAGAATCTGGGCTAGTTCATACACTTTACGTTGCATTTTCAGAAGACAAAAATGAATGTAACTTTAGTTCAGCCACCCTTCTGTCCACCCTATATTTATGGAATCGATCTGAGTTATTTTGTGAAGCTAAGATCTCTACTTTGCAATTATGCCCATGATCTTGTTTTATTTGTATATGTAGTGAAAAATAGCCACACGGAAATTTTGATTAGGGAAAATAAGCAGACTTGCTCTACTAATAGAATGACAAAAACCTATCTTAGCCCCAGTGTGAGACATAGGGGAATAAATCTGTTGCTGTATGTCACCAATGTACGTCCCCTTTCCTCTTGAAGGAAGATGCTAAGTTCCATTTCAAATTGTTTGTTTGTTTGCTTTAACAGTAAAGCTTCAAGCACAGATGTAAAATGTCAATTTTTTTCAGTTGTCAAAAAGAGAGCCACAGTTTTCATAGTACAAAAGCAAAAGGGCAGATGCCACTTATTAAATTATTAGGGTTTTTTTTGTTTTGGGTTGAAAGAGTTTGACATTTTAAGCAGCTGTTTCTTTTCCACTCACTTTTATTGGCATATATAGATTGTCTCTTTCAAACGCCTGTCATTGACATTAAACACAAAGTGGGAAATGACCTCAATGGAACCAGCCCCCAGCTGTGTGCTCCCAGCCTTGTATCTTCTTATCATTTGCTTCACACAGACTTTGAAGCAGAGGGGAGCTATTCAGGAAGCTGGCTTTAGGAACCACACATTCCTTACATCCCTAATTCACCCACAATTACTTTTTAGGTAATTAGGTATGAAGTTACTTCTGAGAATTTTGAACTGCTTTATTGAAGTATAATTTCAACACCATAAAACTTACCCATTTGAAGTGCACACTTAAGTGATGCTTAGAAAATTTGTACTTGTCCTACAATCACCAAAAGCTGCATTCAGGATATTTTATCCCAACAGAAAAACTTCTTGCATTACCAGAAGCCTCACAAAGTCTGCTTTCTGTTTCTGCCTTTCTGATCATTTTATTCGGGAAAAGAAACCTTACTATTTTGGATAGCTTCTCATCTGCCAAGGGACATTTTTATATTTACCATCTTATTTGTAGAGGCATTGTCTTTCTCACCAAGAACTCATCCCACTTGCCAAGAAATAGATTCAAAGCCAGCTCCACTGATGCCTTTCAGTTTGACCTTGAATACACACGCCTGTCTTAGGGTGATTCTGAGGTCAAAACCCCACCCACAAAGGCAATTTTAAAAGCAGGACTGATAAATGCAAGGGAGCAGGGTTGGGGACACCAATTTAGAAAGCAATGCTCTTCCCCCTCGGGTCAGATGGTCTTTTCTGACTGATTAAGGCAGAAACAATGTCTTTCCAAATTCCCCCATTCCACTTCTCTCATGAAAAAGCCTAACTCTTTAGGCACCCAGCCCTTTTGATTTGAGACAGATAGTAGATTAGAAACAAGAATCTATCTTTCTCCAATTTCCTCTCACTGGTTAAAAAGACACTTATAATTAGATTGGATGTCTGCTGCCATTCTAGGCGCAGTTTTGCTCTGACTCCCAAATCATTATGTAGTGGGTAGTTTCCAATAGGCACTGTGTTCAGACTGCTTGTCATTTCAGGTACCACAATTGTATTTACCTGACAATTAACTATTGCTTGTGGAAAAGCTTTCTAAATATTCAAACTGATGTACATACACACTTTCTACTATCACTGTAATAGAAACTCTAGAAATACATGTTTTCAACAAGTTGATTGTCAAGTTCATATTCATTCCTTTTAGTATTTTTTAAGTATTATTTTATTATTCCTTACAGAGATTAGCATATTTTTTCTAACAACCTCTGGTGTTTCCTAGGAACTAATAGTTAAAAAATATTAGAAAATTCCAGGGTACTAATTGTACATGGCTATCTATCGGAAATAGCAAATTTCCTTAGCCTCCCAGATAGGCCAGTAGTTTGTCAACACATGGTTTTACTGGGAGAAGTAAACTGCCATTGATCACACTGGCGTATCTCCCAGTTTGTGTTTATATCCTCTCAGTCAAGTGGTAAGAAAGAGAAATATGTATTGCGTCTTTTGTTGGTCATACGTCTGAAAAATGGTTTCTTCTTTGAAATCAGCATAAAGCACCACCCACTGGCTTCCATAGGGAATTTTATTTTAAACTTGTTAGTAAGCTTCAGAAGAACTTTTGAGCGAGGTAGCAGAAAGATAGGAATAGTCGGTTTTAAAATGTGCTTACCTTATTACCGTGCAAACTTGGCTCTCACTTTGAATCAGAGAAAGAGAAAACATGGCGGAGAAAAGGTATTCCATCCAGTGAGATTTCATTGTTAAGTATAAACAAGACACCCAATCCTTAGGAAGAAGTTGGCCTCCATATAAATAGTGTGTGTTGTCCGGTTACAAAACAAGCATGCATGGCAGAATACACTGGAAAAGAAGCAGCAGTAATTGATCAAGATTTTCAGAAACATAAACAAAATACTTTCAGAGTAACCTTTTGCAAAAGAATTGATGTTAAATCATTTTCGCTAGATGGTATGGCCTGGCTCTGTGTAATAGAAGGTTAAACAGATTCTTAAAACAACAAAAACACCCTTCAAAATGATCTATTTTTCCAGGGCAATACAAAAGGGGTTTGCCCATTTTTGTTTTGATTGCTTCAGCGTTAAACAGAAATGGTAATTTCAGTACATGGGCACTTTAGTACCTTGCATGAAAGCAAGACATCAATTGTAGAGATGTAATCAGAAAGTACATTGCCTTATGTTTTATTTCCTTTAATCATTCTTCTTTTTTTGATAGAGTACTGGGCTTTCTAATCGAAAAGGGGAGTTGTGGAATTGCAGGCTTAGAAGAATGGGTTAGAATAGCCATCTTTAGCTTTTAAATTGCCAGGAGCCTGGTAATAACATGTCATTTGGAGGGCAGTTGTTAGCTATACCATTATATTGATATAAAAAATGGAGATCTACCTGTGAAAATAGATGTTAATAGCAAATCTGGTATTTCCAAGCCAATAATTGGAAATATTTTTGAATAGTACACCCTATCGTGAATTGTTGAAGTACTGACATGCTAAACAGTGGTTTCCTCAATTACTAAAGAATGTATCATACTCTCATTGTCGAATATCTGACTAACAATCATCAGGCTATTTCTTTTCAATGATGTTGTATGACTGTCATTCTAGTTTCCTTCCCTTCCTCCCATTTCATTAAAATTGCAGTATTGATACACTAAAATTAAATGTTTGGGGAGGAAAATGAAATTCAACCTTATTAATCATATTGAATTAATTACTCTAAATCCTAAGAATTGTCCTTACTGGCTAATAAAGTTACCAACTGTATAATCAGCAAGTAGTGGCCCTAAAGTTATTTCACAGTCTTGTAATAAAAGGTCAATTTGTTGGAGTGTAAACTTATAGCTACTCTTGCAAATCATGTGTTGAAAAGCTATCTGGAATCACTCTGAGAGGGAGCATAAACATTCTTAAATTTGAAATCCAAAGATCATATGATGGATGAAATTTGTAGTTCCTGGAAGGGCCTTTTTTAAGTATATATTGGTGCCTTGGCATGCATATTTTATGTTGTTATTTATTTTTACCAGCAATGTTCCTATCTCAGAATGATCAATAGTTTCTTTTGTAGAGCTGAAAGTTGGAAGAAAACTAAGGAAGATGTTTCAGGAAGGATTTAGGAGAATAACAGATAGTGCAAGAAACAAGGGAGGGAAAAAGAAGGACATAGAATATAACTGTATTTATGCATTCACTGTGAGTTATTTCAGTCTGACACATTGGCATGCCTTCTCACAACATGGATGTTTTACCTGCCCTGGCTCGTTCTGGACTGACTTGTGCCATTTAGCACAGCAGTGCTTGTTCCTTGGATTTTCTGCCCTGGCACAGCAGGTTTACAAAATCATTGAGATTTGGAATAGGAAACCACAAGGGACTTAAAGCCTATTTTCAGCATTTACTGAGCACTTATAAAGACTTGGCCATAGAGATTGGCACTAAAAAAAATACAGAAAGGAGTAAGATAGAAGATGTGCCTTCAAGGAGTTCATTCATGTTACGACGGAGAAGATAGAGAAGTGAGGAACACTGTACCACACAATGTAGTAAGTGTTACAATAGAGCTATGGAAAATGAGCACACACTGAAAAGCATGATTAATTCTGCCTGGATGGAGCTCTGAAGTTAGTCCCCTCAAACAGACAAAATAAAGAGGCCATTCAGGATAGAGGCAATAACCCATACAAAATCATAGCAGAAGGAAAGAGTGTGAAAATATAAAATTTTTACGACCAGATATTGGAATAAAAACAAAAGGATAATAAGAGAAGCCAAACCTACAAGTAATCTGTATGCTTTCTCAGTAATGAACGCACTCTTTATTCTATAGTGATATGTACATATTCTACGGTTTTAATAATCTTTTCAGCAAGGGTGTGAACAATGGTTCGGAAAAGGGTATGCCTGGAGAGCAGAAAAACTGAACTAAGGCAGTAAGAGTAGGAATGGGGAAATTTTCACTACATTTAAAGGACATTCTCAGTGGGAATTAGTAAGGCTTAGAGAATTAAATGAAATGAAGAGTCACTATGATAACCAGATTTACAATTTGGGTAACTACATAGCAGAGACGATATTCGTGGGATTGGTTTAAACAAAAGAGGAAGGGACGAGTTTGGTTGAAGATACAGGAAATATAATGAGCTCAATCCCAACCCTCTTTCAGCTTGGGGTAGCTGCCGAGAATCCAGGTAAAGAGGTCTAGTAAGAAAGTGCATGTTGGGTAAGGACTCCAAATAGAAGAAAGTTTCAGCTAACAGAGATGCGAGTCAAAGCTGTGTGCATAAATGTAATTGCCCAAACAGAATGAATGGAAAGCATCTTCATAAGCCGATGTCTCTAGTTTTTGCAATGATGATCGTGAGATATGGTCTAAAAGAGAGGAAAATCCAAGTCCCTTGAGTGTGTCTTTGAGGTACATTGTAGTAGTAGGATTTCTTTCCTTTTCATGAAAGTACATTGTCATCCTGACTGTGTTTTACTAATGCGAATATTAACATCAATGTGGCGTCTCTGTTACTGCACCAGTTGCATAAGGAGAAAGTGGAGTGAGGAAGATGTGTGCAAGGCATAACGAGAGCCAATCAGAAAGGTACAACTAGTCACATAGAATCCACAGAGCCAAGTAAATAGGAAACCATTAAAATTTAGTTATCAAGTACTTTAGTAAATTTGGAATCACTATTAAAGAGACTCCTTGAATTTCCCCACCTCACAGAAAGACAAAATTAGGCAAACTGCTATACCACTATACCACTATCAGTTATGACTATAAATTTGAACCAAATTAACAGTAACACGATTCACTCTCAGATTCTCCTGTTAGGTCAAAGCTCCCTTCTGTTTTGAACTCTATGAGAAAACTTACTTTTTGGCAAGATGTTTGTGTGGCAAATCCTTTTCTAATTTTTGTTCTCTTTTTTCTTGTGTATAGGAATCATACATAAAGGAAATGGAGAAAATATGTTCATTTCCCAGCAGCCCCCAGTCATATCAACCATAATGGGTAATGGACACCAAAGGAGTGTAGCCTGCACTAACTGTAATGGCCCAGCTCACAACAACAAACTCTTTGCTCCTGTTGCTTTAGCTTCTGGCCCTGATGGTAGTGTGTATGTTGGTGACTTCAATTTTGTAAGGCGAATATTTCCTTCGGGAAATTCCATTAGCATTTTGGAATTAAGGTAAGTTTCTTCTCATCTCTGTATTTACTTGACAGATAAAGAAAAAAGAAACAAGAATGAGATCATGTGAAGAGGCAAGTTATTGCCAAGAAAAGCATAAAGAATACTTTTTATGAGTTACTATGGGGGAATTTCCCCCCTATTTGTTGTCCTGTTAGTCCTGAAACCACACATACACAAATCACAAAGTTGTATTTGTATATATGTGTGTACACATATGTATATGTACATATATGCATGTATGTATATACAACAATAGTAATCAAAAAGAAAGAGGCTGTAAGCTTGAGAGTGGGAAGAGATATAAAAGGAGTTCCAGGGAGGATAGCAAGGAAGGAATGGACAGAGGGAAAGTGATGTAATTTTATTTCAATTAAAATCCTCCAAAATATTAATATTCAAAAACTGTTTTCAACAATGAAAAATATAAATTAAAAATCATAATTTCCAAAACAAGGAGGGTTATGAGTAATGGTCTCCCGCCCACTCCAACTCATCAAAGGAACCTTTAATCACTGATTTAAAATGCTCAAAAGTATTGCTGTCCCTGACAGTGAGGCCTCCCCTGTCTGCAAGGCTGTTACAGGGATCTCAGTACTTCCAAGTGCCAGCATAAGTTACTGAGTGCTGTCAAACTACTAAAAGCTACCTGTTCCATTGTTGCTGGTAGCAGTAGCACCAGATTTAAAAGGACTTTTCAGTCTTTTGAAGTCATTTAATATAGAAGAACATTGAAGTCTGTGTTCTCATAGCATCACAAGGAAGGAAGAAGACACTTTCTACCTTTGAAAGAGCAATTCAGTGATGATTAAAGCATCCATCTTTAGATTTTCTTCCTCTGTTCTAAGTATTTTCTTGCAAGTACAAAGAATGTTAATATCTTTTGTGAAGAATTCATACCTTTTTGCTCTGCTATATCCTGAAGTTGCCTAAATATTACAACTAAATCAACCATGGCTTAATCAGCTTATTTCTTCCCTTTCTGTGTCTATAAGACAAACATATGTCTTCTGGAGTTCACAAAAAAGAAAGCATCCATTCCTATCCCATTAGGGATTAAAACTGCTGCTTCATCCCTGAGGAAATTGGCAGGGCTTCTCTTCTAATTGGTTATGTCAGACTTATCCATAACACATGACTCTGAAAATTAAGACTAAAATTTGTAGAGTCCAAAGGATTTTGATGTCATCTTTTGAATATTCCATACAATAATTAATTTTTGCTTTAGGCATCTCCTCATTGACATCAAAATTAGTGACTGCCAGAGCCAGCACATCACAAAGCCCTGATGTGTACTCAGGACTCCTGAGATGCTCTGCACCATCCTCATTCAGCCCTTACTGCCCTGGAATGGAAGTCTGACTTTCCATGGGCATTCCTCGAATGTTTTCACATCCTCACTCTTGCTTTGGAATCCGCCTCCCTTTTCTCAAACTGAGTTATTCTTTCACACCTAGTTTGGGAAATGTAGTCCCAAGCCACCATCCATGTTCCACATTAATTCACTATAGTTTTAATACATTTCTTAATTATAATTGCAAATGCTGTCATATGGAAGAAAGCTGCTAAATCCCTTGGTTAATAAAAAATAGACTGTGAAGTTAAGACTTTGTAAAGACAAAGCACATCCAAAAAGTCTAGAGGGGCACTAATTCATAGAGCCCTGCCCTATTCAAGTATTCATGGGCCTCACAATGTCAGACCTCCTGGAGATTTGTCATTTCTAGTAGTATATCTCTTTAGGCATCAGTAGAAAGTCAGCAAGAAGTCTAAAATAGTTGCATAACTAGATTTGAAAACTATTTATACAACATCCTACATTGTTTTCATAATCCTAGGGGTTTTTATCAACATAATGCCAAACATGAACGGAAGCACTGAGCAATTCGTTCAACACATGGGCTGTCAGGTAGTGAAAAGACCTGGTGTTACTGAACCTGTTAACCCTGTAAAAGCCCACATATGTAATACTTACATGGCTTCCTCATCAAAGGAAGAGCACTAAAATCTATTTTAAAAAAAAAAAAGATACTAAGAGAAAGAAGCCCTGCTCAATTCAATACTTTCCTTTGTAATTTGAGTGTAAATTTACCTATGGTGGAACAATTGTCTTTCATTGATGAAATTCACAGTTAAGGATTCTCAACAATTCACAAATTTACATTTTAGTACAAAGTACCCTGTGGCCTTCAACAGAAAATCATTTTAAGTATAAATTAAAATAACATGACCTCAAATTATAAAGTTGATTCTACTGGTACAAAATATGCTTCATTTCTGCTCATTTAGTGTACAGTCCAAAGTCTGTGATCTTCCGTCACTCCTATATCTTCAAGTACACATCTTCAAGTACAGAGGCATGCACGTATGTGAAGTCACACACTCAGGCCTTCATACTTAGCCTATCACTTTAATGGGCTTCTCTGAGATATGAGCCTTCAGAGTTTCTTACCAGTTTTTGTCTGACTCAGATTTTTCTGAGAATCTATTTCAAGTTAAGGTCTCTCTCCATAGAAAGAATTCAGCACCAAAATTTTCCCATGTTTTTCCCTCCTTTAGCCTCCATGCTACCAGCAGCCTGCCAGCAACCATTTATGCAATGAAGCAATGTCATAGAGTCATGGTTAATAGCTCTTTTAAATTAAATTCAAAGAAACAGATTTTTGTGATCTTCTCAATTCTAAGACTCCTCTGATTGGCCATCATAGAAACAGGATCGTTAAATATACAATATGAAAAAACTCCCTATGTTTGACTATAACCAAACACTTAAAAAATTTATATCGATCATTAACATATATATATATATATACATATATATAATTCTTTGTATATTATTGAAAGATTTATATATTTTCTATAACTTTCCCAGATATAAACTTTCTGGGAAGAAATAAGTTTATTTAATAAGGTCTATATATCTTTAGAACCAAAATACTTATTGAATTCTACTGTGTTTAAATAGAAAGTTTACATTGTGCAGTTTTTTGTTGTTGTTAAGATCAATTAATTCAGTTATTGTGCCTTATTAAGTAATTTATTTTCTTGAAAATACAGGTCTGATATTGTCATCTTGTTTGTTATATTCAAAATTGAGTGAAGCAACAATGTTGTAAATGAGTTATTACAGAAAAGGTCAAAGAACCCTCCTAAATTTTAACTCTTTGATTACACATTATATATTGTACTCTGTCCTCTACCTCCTTTTCTGTAATATTGAATCCAACCTTATACTTCAAACATACACTTATATGTCTTATGCAGAGATTCACATATGGACCACTCTTGGCTCAGTGTTTGATGACATTCTGTGAAGGCATAAAATTTGTCCCAAGTAGAAGACATCCTGTATTTCCCACTTTCCATCATTTTATTCCATATTTGACAGCATGGAGCAATTTCAGATTCTACTTAGACATTCAAAGACTGGTAGTCTTTCAACCTTACCCCAGTCAATCCAAACCATCTACATCTGAGATTTCTTTCCTTTGATCTCAATAACACTTTATTTAATTGGTTGCCAGTCATCCTCATCCCTGACCTGACCATTCCTTATTGGCTAAACAAAACCAGAAGAGAAAAATCAATGATATTGTTGTTGTTGTTGTTGTTGTTGTTGTTGTCACACATTTGCCAAGAGAAACATTATTTCTTGTTATTTAAGTCTATAGTACCCCTTCCCAGTTTCCTGTAGCTTTTGTCTACAAGTACGGTTCTTATTGCTTTCTTCCAGGAAGAGTCTCAAGTAGGATGATAATAAAGAAGTGAAGTTTATAAGCTTTTGTACTACAAACGTTTCAAAACTCCATTTTCTGAAGACCTTTAAAGATATACTCATTTCTAAGACAGTTTGAGTCTTGATTTCCCTGTGGGTTTGCTTGTGAGGTTAAGATGTACACATACATAAGTACATATATGTACATAAAAATATATGTGCATATTTTAGTAGTATAAAAGTGATATCAGAGACTTGTGAGTTTAATGTTTATTAGAAGAATCCATGAAGATACTGTGTGCAGTACATGCCTGACACTTTGTAATTTATAATTTGTCTGATTGTTTTTAGGAGCCAGAAAGTTAAATATCTCTCAAAATCTTGCTGCATCTTTAGATTTATTTATGAAAGAGAGAGAAGAAAGAAAAAAGAATTTTTTCTTTAAGATTAACTTAAACCTTCCCTTATGAAAGGTCTCTCTATTAATAACAAATTCTAGCATCTGAAGAATCACAGAAGTGATTTCCATCTTATTTTGGAAAGATGTTCACAAGTATGAAAACAGCTATCAGATTTCTGAGCTCCCCTTCTTCAGCTCCAATATGTTCAAGTTCAGCTAGATCTCATCGATTATGACTGCTTCTTTTCTCATTTGATCTTGGTTAGCCTTGGGTCACTTTTTGGTTTTTTAAAACTAATAAGGATAATTATATAAGTAAAGATAGAAGACACCCTACCAAGTACTTCGTATGAATTCAAATATGTAATATGCCCTTGCTCACATCTCCTCTTCTAATTTTACAATTCTATTAGAAAACCCATTAAGCATTACTAGAAGTGATTTATTCTTTATTTAAAAAAAACCATGCTTCTATTTTTTTCAAAATTCAGTTATTCTCAAGATATTTATTTTGTCCTTCCCTTAAAAAATGAAAGAGAAAAGAAAATAAGAGGCTAGAAAATATATCTTGGTACCTTGAGCAATTTGGGCTCAACAAATGTCAACGTGACATAAAAATTTCTCTCGAGATTTTACCATTTCTTTTCCAGTGATTGGTTAATATTTCTTTCATTACTTATAGGACTTGACTCCTGTCATTGGTTGGAAATGGAGGAACCTTGGTATAGCATAGCATCTATTTAGGAATAGTTAACGTGCCAAGGGGTGTTCTGACTTACAGAAAGTCTTAAAGAGGATCAAAAAGAAACTTAGCTTTGAAGAATTGTATGAATATCTGAGAAATTGCCACAAACCATCATTTTGTTCAAAGAACTAGAACTGCAAATATTAGAAAAACAGCCTGTAGATAAATAGATGGCTATGCCCCACCTGAGTTGCCACTCTGGTATTAGCAGTGGCTTTGTAAAACACAAGACAAATTTTGACAATAGTCAGGGAAAGAGCCAGAGCATGGGAGTTGGAAGCTCTAAGAAGTTAGTCACATACAGGACAGCAACAGGATTTCCAAGAGGAGTCCCGGAGAGAGCCCATCATCAGTGGTGTAGCAGAAGTCAGAGGCCTCAGGCCAGACCAATGACTCAAGGCAATGAACACTTGCAAGATGTGTGGACTAAAGGGTGAACTACAGCGTCCATGATGAGATGCTTCTACTTTTTGTTTGTTTGTTTATTATATTTGGCATTTGATTTTCTTTTAAATTCGGTTTTGTTTTAGGGAGGATTTTGCAAGGGCAGAGGATTCATGAGGGGAATAGGGAGATGAGTGGGATCAGAATACATGATGGGAACACCACAAAGAATCAATAGAAATTAAATAAATAAATTAAAAGAAGTCTGTCACAAACAAGTGTGAATTCAAAACCATCAAGAGAAGAACACAAAAAGATGAACAAGGAAAGAAGTCTATTATTTCTGGCCGGGGTAAGGAAAGAAACTGAGAACAAAGTAAAGACTGCATGGAGCGTTGCAGCCGTCACTTAGCAAGACACCCACTCTCCCCTGACACTAGTATGAACAGCTACTCTAAGGTTGCATGGTCCCTGTTTCCTATCTTTAGCCACACAAAAAGATCTTCAAAACAACAACAACAACAAAAATAAAGAAGACAGCCATAAAAGTACAAATACAATATGAGTATATTTATGTGAAAGTACAGAATAGGCAAATCCAGACAGACAAAATCCAGACTTTTGGTTGCCTGGGACAAAGTAGAGGAGGAGGAATAAATGGAAAAATGATAATTATCAAATAGGTAGAGAATTTCTTCTTGAGTTGGTTAATCATAAGGGTTGCATATCTGGATGCATTTGAAGTTGCTGAAATGTACATTTTACAAAGGTAAATTATGGCATAAAAATCACCTCTCAATACTTTCCTTTTAAATGACCCTTTTTTATCGACTTTGTCCTAGAAAAAAATTCAAGGGTTACTTCACAGATCCTCTCATTAGGAATACCTCTGGCTCTCAAAGGAGTTGTTAGTCCACTCTTTTCTCCTCTTAACTCATAACAAGCTTCGAGAGTGTCAGTTAGCAGGTAGTAATGCCCACAGATAGGCCTCTGCACTTGTGAAGAGTTCACACATTGGCAGCTCAGTATGTTGTCAGTTGATAGCTAGACAGCAGGTTCACTTTGGTGGTAGTTCAATCCTAAATCCTTAACTAAAAGTAATTCTAAGACAGAACAAGGTCACACACTAGAAATAAATTCCATCATTTTCACTTCCTCCCTCTGAGATGTTAATGAGAGAAGCTGCTCTGCATACGATGGGACATCTTCCAAATTTACAATGACATTATTGGCAGGATCAGAAGCAACTGCGAGAGAATCAAACCATCTCCCTCCCTGCTCCATGCCATCACCTAAGAATTTGAAAAGACTTTGTAGACACGCAAATGGGTCTTGCTGTAGCATACAAAACGTTGTGGATGAAATTATATTTTAATGAGATTCATCTAGTGTTTTCACAACTAGAGTCCTTTAGAAGAATTGACTTTGCTCCAGCAATTAGAGCCCACTCAGCTCCAACAACCATCTTATAGGGACCACAAAAACAATGTCTAAGAGACAAAGAAAAAGGCAAAAAGCCTGAGGCCAGGTTTCTAATCAGAGCTCTGCTTCCTTACTGGTTGACCTTTGTGGCAACTCACAGAATACCTACCCTTTTGAGATGGGCCAAAGAAACAGACGAGCCAGTGGAGTATGACCTGTGGCCAGGCGAGTACCTTGGAAAGATGAGTTTTCAAGAGAGTTGAATCCATTTTAGCAGAAAATTTCAAGTAAAATAATTCTGTATCTTTTTTTTTCCTGGACATTCAAAGAAAAAGAACATTTTCTGGTTTTTATAAAAAGGTTTATTATCTTCATGTCTTCAAAGTGACCTAAGGGCCAGATTTAAAAGGATTTTAAAATTAAAATGACTATATTTCACAGTTGATTATAGCCTTTTATTTCCAGGCAAAGTTGACCTAAAGTCAGGCCTGCACACAGATTGAGCCCCTCATATGAGAAATATCATACCACGTCACCCAGTGAAACATCCAAGGCAATACCTTGTGTCAAGAAGCTATTAAATGAAGTGCTTACAAAACGTTCTGCTTCTTGGAGGCTGACAATTGTTTTGCCCACGCCAGTCGCTCTTTGGAACAAAGATGGCTGGAAGACATAAGGCTTTAATAGTTGATGGTTATGGTGTTTTATTGAAGCTCTTTTGATGCAGCAGTTTCAATGCTAAGGACATTCTATTGTGGTCTAAGTGAAAGTCCTCAATTTTTAAATTCTTTGAAGATTTCATACATTAATACAATTTATTTCAGGCATATTAATCTACAGTTACTTCCTTACAACTTCCACTAGTACCCACAAACTGGTCTCCCTCCTAGCTTAATGTTCCCTTTTGTTGTTATTGTTAATAATTCCTGAGTCCAATTAGTGCTCTTCATATGTATATACGTATGTACATATATATATGGCCATCCACTTGTATATAGGCAACTCATTAGGAACCATGTTCCCCAAGGATAATGACTCTTCCTCAACCAGCAACCATTAGCTGGAAATAGCGCTTCTACCAAAGGTTAGGTTTCAGGGGACCCTCTCCAATTTGTACTGGAAGTGTGTCTGACTGGATATGGTACAGGTCTTGTGCATGTAACCACAGGTGCTATGACTGATGTGTACAACAACCACATTATGTCAAAAGTCTGCATTTCACAGTTCTCCTCATCGTAAGCTCTGACATTCTTTGCCCATTCTTCTGTGATGTTCCTTAAGCCGTGGATGAGGGGAGGTTAATATAAAGGACACATCCATAAGCTGATCGCTAATAGTCACCTATTCTTGATACTTTGACCAGATATGAGTCTTTGCATTATCTACCACCCACTACAGAAAGAGGCTTCTCTAACCAAAACTGACAGAAGAACATATAGAGAGAGAACAGTTTGATGAAGTGACCATTTAACACAACAACTGTAGCTTCCCCCTTAGGACCTATGATCGTGGGCCTTTGAGCAAGTTTACTTTATCAGGCATGACATCCTTCCTGTGGAACAAGTCTTGTATCCGATAAGAATGTGATCGGTTACCCCATAATTGTAATAGCACTATGACAGCAGTGGGTACATCCTGCCAGGCAGGTCAGTATTGTGGCATGCAGAGGAAAACTCCCATACTTTTAAGTTATGAGACCTTTTAGAAATGTTTTCAACAATGTGTGCACAGATGCCACCACCTTAGCTCTGAGGTAGATCCAAGAACTGTCTTAGAGTTGAGTTTTTTAGTGTGTGTCAAATATGTGTCTTGAGAGATGTGGTGGTTTTACATTGCTGTAGTCAGGAATATCAAACTAAAATTTAGAATGCTCCTTCACAGCAGCTGCTATTTCAGTCGCAAGCCTAATGGTTCTTAAATTTTAACTCTACATCAGAATCGTCAGCTGAATTTATTAAAAATAAAATCCCCAATCACTACTTCTCCATGTCAGAATTCTGGTTTAGTAGGAAAAGGGAGAGCTCCCAGAAACTGTACATGCACTGGAATTCAATGGTCCCAATGCACAAGGCCAGGAAGAAGCTTTATTTATTGTCTTAGAACTGTACCTACCCACCAAAGCAAGACATGTAACCACCTTGATGGCATCTTATAAGGAGACTAAGGAAGAAGTGAGTCAACTTTGGCTTCCCACTGACTAGATGATCCCAGTGCAGTCTCTCTAATTGCCACAAGCTGAGTCAGGAATTGATGTGTCTGCTGAGATTTCTCTTGTTGAATGATACTGATGACTCTCTATTTGTTTTCACTTGCTACTCATGGATACCTTGTGCACCATAGAAACAGAGATACCAGACATAGGTAAGCAAATAACACAGCTGCCTAATGACCCTCTTTCCTAAGAAACCACCCTCGAATATGTACAAATAGGGAATGTTTGCTTCTTAACTAAGGTTAAAGAAATAGTATAAAAGTAAAGTTGGAAATGATGTGCCGGTAAGTATCTTCCAAAAAAGAAGATCAGCATATTCAGGAGGAATTTAAGAAAGGAAAAGAATACTCAGAAAAGAAAATAAGATAAATGAGAGTGACAGATCAGTATGCCATGAGAAATTAAGGCCAAAAGTCTCATTATGTTTCCCTAAGGTGATACCACATATGAGCCCATAAGTTCAAATCAGTTTAATGTCTTTATGTTGCAAGTATTTTTTCTCACAAGACTCAAAAGTATAGTTGTCAATTATATCAAGAGACAATGGCCATAATGACCTTTTTAAAGAGAGAGTTGCTTTTTGTATTTGGTAACTATCTTTAATAACACCGTTTTCCTTTCATATAACTAAGTGTGTTCTATTTCCTCTCACCAAAGGAATTAACTGAAAAGCTCCAAACTGACCATTTACTGACAATGGCAGATAGCATTGAAATTAGTGCTGAGGATTTCTACTCGTTGTTGCACTGCATGTTGTCATAACTACTCAAACTTTCTGAAATTTCAAAGGGGAATATGGAATTCTTTCATTCCCAAGTGCCAGTTGTCTTCAAAATAGCACAAGTAGGGTTTGGAATATGGATTGTAGTTGGGAAATGCCTCTTCCCAAATGCTATTGAAAAAAATCAGCCTTGCAACTTTGGCATAACTGATTGTTTAAGCATATTCACTTGGTTTCCAATTTGCTTACTATTGCATGTTAATAATTATAAGTGTTAATTTTCCATTTAAAAAAATCTATGTGATTTTAAGTGATGTGAATGAAGTGATCACTGGTAACTTGAAGATCAATGGCTTGAGTATAAAACTAGCTAGAAGATGACAGAGTAGGTCTAACACCTAAATTACAAAAGAAATCCTCTGTCAAAATGATATGAATTTAGTCATGTTGGGGTGAAGCAAATAGAAAGGTAGTTGCAGCAAGTTTACATGTTTTCAGAAAGCAAAAAGAAATCATTGTCAATGGAGCTGAAATGTACTTGGGAAATGGTAGGAAATTACATATCAATACAAGGTATTTTTCTGTCAAGAAAATAACAACATTAACCAAATTTTATTTTGATATGTTGGGCTGCTCCCTTTTCTCAAAACCAGTACACAAATTTGAAGAAGAGCCTTGATGAAGAAAATACATCAAGTTACTCAGGAAAATGTGAGAACACGGGTTGTCTTTTCCACTTGCACATCAAGAGTGTTCTGTTGGCATTTCGCATATACAGTCACATGGGATCCAATCTAATCTTAGTAAGGGCACAAAACTGTGAGTGACCTTGGGCAAGCCCCTTATGGTACTGGGTTTCCCCAGCTGAAATTTGAGGTGAATACTAATTCTAACTTAGCTTACAGGCACATCGGAGATATTCAATAATGAATGAATGTAATGCATTACAAACTACTTTTGTGCGAATAACATTTCTCTTGGAAAAATAGCCCATGGTCCCTACCTAAACAAAGCATGATTAATCTGGCACAGTTGAAACTGCACAAATTGGATACCAAAGTATTAAAGTTATATCCAGGAAAGGTTGCAACCCATCCTTTACTCTAGGAAAATCTAAGTATGTTGGAGAGATATTATTCTGAAAGTTAAAAAAAAAAAACGAACTAAAGACATAAAAAGTTTTATTCACCACCTATTTGAGAAATCTTTGCTGTAGAGATGCTTTAGGGGTAGAGCTGCCAAATCATTTTGGAATCTGGTGGTGCCCTTTACAATTTACATATAGCAAGCACCTCTTATGGCGGTTCCAGGGTTGAAAAAGTACCTGAAATCTACTGAGTTCTGTTACTCAAAGAAGGTAAGTAGAAAAAAAAATTCAACTATTCCAACTGAATCTGATTTTCTTCCAGTACAACTGAATTTCAAGTTATCATTTGCCAAGTTTATAATTATTAACATACATAAATATGCTTAGAGGGCAATTGCAATTAAGAGAATGTCAATCCTTAAAAGATCTCTTTCTTCTGACGAGACTCTCCCCTCCACTTTCTTTGGCTAAGTACCCAAAGCCTGAACTCTTTTTCATGCCTTATTTTATGCCATACACTCCAGTTCTTGTTCAGAACTTACTGAATACTGACCTTTTCAGGTGCTATTGGACATCAAGGGCAGAGAGATGGATATGGTCTTTGTATGCAGACAGGTCACAATGTATTTAGGAAGAAAGTTACCTGCAAAGATAATACTTAGAACCATCAATCCAGTCTTGCTTTTTAATACCATTACTAAACAATAGGAACCATTGTTTTTCAAGAAAGGCTGGTTCTGGTATAATGGAAGGAAGGATTTAAGATGAGTATAGAACATTCTTGCAGTGCCAGATGTAATTAAGTCTTGACATTATCATCATTATAACCATAATAATAATAAACATTTATGGATGCACGTAAAAGGTGCATATAATCCAAGAGAAAGAGGTCTTAGTGGTAGCAACTAGGACAACATAAAATAGCATTGGATTTCATTTGCTGCAAGCATAAAATAAATGTCTGTGGAGCCCATACTGATATTTTAAAAAACTCATACCTTTCTTAAATAAACGGAAAACATAAATCACACATCCAAAATTATAATTTATGTGATGATCTACTCTCAAGGGTGTGGGATGTAATTCCTGATAGCTTAAGTCTCCTCTGTGGATAATTATGTCCCTCCAAAAAAGACAATAAGGAATGCTTTTTACAGTAAGGAAAAATGGCTCTCCCAGGAGGTTGAGATCAAGCTGGTCAGTGATAAATTTTGTTGATTGTTTATAATGTAGGTGGGATTTGGTGAAAATTAAACTTTTCCATCAAAACTCTACAATTCCTATCTGAGAAGTGTATTAAACAAATTCCTGTAAAGGGATTTCCTGTAGAATAACTGACAAATGGTCTTACAACTGGTAAGGTCATCAAAACCAAGGAAAGTCCAAGAAAATGTCATGGACCAGAAAAGCCTAAAAAGACATGATGACTAAATGTAATTTGCTGTCTTGGAATGGGAAAATTATCTTAGATTAATAATAATAATAATAATAATAATAATAATAATAATAATAAACAAACTAAGGGAATCAAATAAAACATAGACTTCAATTAGTAATTGAAAAACACTAATACATTACGATAGATATTCCTACATCACAAATCCCTCTTCTCTGATCATTTCTCTCCCTTTTCACATTTTCTATACTAATATCTTACTTATGAGAGTCATACCTTGTTTACTCATTGGTCTACTTGACTAAGCTGTAAGTTTGATGAAGAAAATGGTTGTATCTTATACACAAGTTGGCCTTTATCCAATAGCACAGTTCCTGAGCACATTTCAGGTGTTTAGAAGATGTATTTTAATGAATTAATAAACAAGCACACAACATAGAAATGGCACCGTGAATGCTCCGGTAAGAGAGGATGTGTGCTTGAACTATCAGAGATAAAGGGAAATACTGAAGACGTTAGTAGGGGGAAAGAAACAAGAGCATGATGTCCCATAGACATGAGAAATGGTAGAAAGGAGTTAGAAAAGAATGATATCTTGCTTCTGGCACAGGGAGTAGGTACTAAGTAGAGTTCTCAGCACTAAACGTATTAGAAACAAACATGAAATGGTTGCCTTCCTGCTAATTCTCACAGTTCATTAGACTGGGGAACACTCATACTTAAACAAGTCATTTAATTGGTATGTATTCTTCCTAAGCATTATGCAAACAACCCAATGTAGAAATTTAGGGAAGGCTTCCTTCATGAGAAGCTGCCTGGGTAAAGACACTAAAAGCATGTGAAAATAGATGAGGTAGAAAGGGTTATTATACTACATCAAAATATTTTACAATATAACTATAGAAGTGGTCAGAATAATTATGAAAACACTATGAAAAACTGAATGCAACTTCAAAAACACCTTCTATGTGACATACAACAGAGGTGAATCTATGTACCCAACCATGTGACTATGTATGCTCGTTAATTTTTGCCAGCATGACACAAACTAGAGTCACTTGGGTGGAGGTAACCTCAACTAAGAAACTGCCTCCATCAAACTGGCCAATGGGCATATCAGTGGGGCATTGCTGTGATTGCTGATTGGTGTGGGTGGGCCCAGTCCGCTGCACACCAGTGCACTGTCACACCTGGGAAGGTCATCCTGAGTAGTATAAGAAGTCAAGCCTAGTAATCCATGGAGAGCGAGCCAGTAAGCACCATTCTTCCAAGGTCTTTGATTATGTTTCTGCTTCTAGTTTCCTGCCTTGAGTTCCCATTTTGGCTTCACTAAATGGTGGACTCTTACCTATAAGGGGTAATAAACCCATTCTTCCACATTTATGCTTATCTCATGGTATTTATCATGGCAACAGCAACAAAGGAAAAAAACTCGAATGTCATGATTATATATATGTCATATATATATATATATATATATATATATATCATAATTTAGAAATGTTAAATTTCACCAGTATCTGACAGAAGGGAAAGTGTGTAGAGAAGCATTGCTCACTTCAAAGAGGGAATTTGGAACTTTAATAATATTCTGTTAGACACATCCCTCCAAGATCAATAGTCCTCTAGTTTGAAACATGCCTTGTAATCAACAACAGGCACCTAGGAAGATGGCAGTGTCCCGAGGGGAGGCAGAAAGACCAAAAGACCAAGGAACAATTTGCTGAGAGATGGGTAAGAAGGTGAAAACAAGAATTGTGTTAAATTTGGTGAGTTCAAGGTGACCTTGACACAAGCAATCACCCAGCTGGTAACTGGATGACAGAATAGGAAAATCAGCTCCTGAGATATTTTTCTCTGTTTATTTCTACTCTTGAAAAACAGCATCAAAATGTCAGCATCGTTATAGATTAGCTGGATGATTTGGATTCACTCATACCTAGACCCATTATTAGAAAAACAAATACATGTCTAGACCCTTGGTACTTACACAGGAAGATACATCAACTCTTTAATCTATTAAAATATTTTTCCACTTGTGACAAAAACAGACTCCAAGGGTACATGTTAAACAAATTGCTTTTAATGACTTATTTTTTTCTTCTTCCATAGCACAAGCCCTGCACACAAGTACTATCTGGCTATGGATCCTATGTCTGAATCACTCTACCTATCAGACACAAATACTCGAAAAGTCTACAAACTGAAATCTCTTGTGGAAACAAAAGATCTGACTAAGAATTTTGAGGTGGTGGCCGGCACAGGTGATCAGTGTCTTCCTTTTGACCAGAGTCACTGCGGAGATGGTGGCAAAGCCTCAGAAGCATCATTGAACAGCCCTCGAGGTAAAATAAACAGAAATTCATTCCTCAATTGACCACAGATTTTGTTTGATATCACCAAATCTAAAAGCTATTGTCATACTGTGTCTATCTCAACATTCTTCCTGTCACAGACAGGTTTTCCAGAGTCTATCACAGAAGACTGGTACATCAAGGCAAAATTTTAGATGATATGCATTAGTTAGTATGATCATAATTGTTATCAAATGATTGATATGATTTTAGTGTAGTTAGCAAATAACTACTGCCCAGGGCCATTGAAGTGCCTCTCAAGATTTCTAACCTGTACTGGGTGCTGTTTTCTGGGAACTCCACACAATCCAGCACTTAAGGAGTTAACTGGTCTCAGTCTAGAGTCTCCACTCTCTTGTTTCTGCTCTGTGGCCTGCATTGGATCTAGGGAGGTCTATTGCCAACTTCCACCACTGTCAGAAATGCTGAATATCTCACAGCATCTCTATCTTTTGCTTAACAACCATTAATGAACCTTTCTTCCTTTAAAGAATCTAGATAATTTTTAAGCTATTTTTATTTTTCTCTTTACTTAAATCAACTCTGGGATAAAAGATTCCAATTATTTTGCTTTTAGTGGGAGTTTAGCCTTATTAAAAAAAAAAACAACTTCATTTCCCTATCTTGCAAGACCAATCTTTACCTCAATTGCCTGTAGTTTAATGAATATGTATGTGTCTCCCAATTAACTTTATAATTTCATAGTACTCAATCATATGTCCACCTTAGACTTCTAAATTTACAGATGCTCTGTCATCATGTATCATCTAGCTCATCTGCTAATTGTTCAGACATTCTTGGTTCTTTCTCCTACGTTTTTATGGGTTCATGTGTACATATTTATTTTAGTGAGTTTTACAAAGTATTCATTTCACTGGATTTCGCAAAGCCAGCATTGAGTATTAAACATAATACACCTTTGTTGCAGAAAATACACAGGGAAGAATGAGAATATTTTTAATTAAAATCAGCATACACTTAGCACATAAAGAAAATTACCATTAACATTATAGTAGTTATTTTTTTAGAATTTTTATGTGTAGCATATGTTTTATTTCTCTCAGAGTAGATTCATCATATATATTGTCATTCTTTAATGTATTATAAATACCTTTCCATGTCAATAAATACTGTGAGGCCAATGTATTTAATTTGATAGAAAGCCACTTACTATTTCAAATATTAAGAGATTATTCTATAGCCATATGACATTTGCCATACTGGAATTAAATTCCAACTACTATGATAGTTCAAAGTATTCAGGTTCATCAACTACCATTTCTCCATTAAAGCCCTTCTGGCCAACCCCAGCCCATTAAAGGTGAAATTCTTAAATAGTATCTATACTCTTAAATTAACACTAGGTTATGTTTTTGCCTTCTTTTTTTTCTCAGTTCCTTCATAAATAGAAAGATTTTTTTTTCTATAAAATGTTGCAAAGAGAAACTGCATCTAATATTTAATAAATTTACCCATTCCCTACCTACTCGGAACATGATGTAGAATCCATCAAATTTGTTTATTTTATAATTGATCAATTAAATAAGTCTTACTTATGCCAGGTATTCCCAAAGGGAATGTAAATCTCCCAAGTATTATAGTAAAGTGTTTCTTCTTCTCTGCACCAACTCCTATTGCATCCACACACTGGGCCCACAATAAATATTCAAGAAGTAAGTGAATAACTCAGGTGCAACATATAATCAGCTCATCTTTCAAGAAAATATATCAGATTGGGTCTTAAATTTTATATTGATTTAAAACTCTTGTGAGTATTATAAAGATTTCTGCATACGCAATAAGGAGGAATCAGGCTTGTATTATGCCTAAAATTGACATCCTCCTGAGTCTCTGCTAGTCTGAAAACTGCTCATCTCACCTACCCCATTCAGCCTGCCACATAGAGAATGACTATTTCTGCTTTTCCAAATAAAGCAGACTTGGTTTGCTGTAGTTTTCCTGCTTGGAAAGCAGCAATAAGAGCACTGATTAGCAGGATTTGCATGAACTCTTGAAGTATCAGTAATTAGAGCACCAAAAATTATACATCTATTAAAGCTAATATCAAACTTAGTTTTTCTTTTTGTCATATCTACTAGTTTGTGTTTATTCATATTGATTCACTCAACTTTCTTTACACATAGTCTAATACTTTCAAAGCAGCCCTGAGTACATCAGGCACAGACAGACATCTGATTGTCTGAACTTACCTGAACAACATTCACATACTGTTCTTGAAGCTGAGGTGTACAGTATTTGTCCAGACACAATGAGTAAACTGGAATACCTAAAGAAGTGAAAGTTATGGTATATACTATGTAGGTATGTACCACATCCTTTGACCACGAAAACAATGTTTGATATCACTCAGATTGTAGTGGAACATCACTACACACATCAGTCACTTTAAACATCCTGGTGAGAAACTCAAGGACCCAGCTGCAACTCCCATCTCCATACTGAACCTAGACATACTCAACTGTCAGTGACTCCGAAGTTTGAGTCTTACATGGAATGCTGCTATAGGGCAATTTCATAAACTTTTTAGAAGGGAAATTCATGCATGCAAGAAGTTATTAAATTACAGTGTGTAAATTGAGAAAAGAGTATGACTAATTGATAATTTCATCTTTGAAGTTTTCCTGCATACTCTTTGTCTCTCAAGAAAGTGTCATTTGTTTGTAGTTTTGCTATAAGATTATCTGTAATGTGCACCAGCTCCTTCTTGCCACTCTTTTGGAAGACAGCAACTGTTTAATGGACTGCTTTAAGGAGAGGCTTAAATTTTTCCCCTCACACTGAAGCTCATAAAGAAAAGCTGTAGATCAGTAGAAAATGGAAATGAATCTGGGATTACCATTTCTTGGTTAGGAAAGAAAACTTACTCTAAGACGGAAGTTCTCATCCCACATAGGTTAGCATATCAGCTATCATGCATATAAGATATTTACATTACAATTCATAACAGTAGCAAAATTACAGTTAGGAAGGAGTAATGAATTTATGATTGAAGGTCACCACAATCTGAAGACCTATATTAAAGTTTTGCAGCATTAGGAAAGTTGAGAGCCATTGCTCTCACACTTTAACAAGCAACATATTGCAATTTTATGCAGACATTCCAACATTCCTTAGCTACTCAAGGTTAAGGCTAGGAAATGTTGATCGGTAAAGCAGCTCATTAATTTTCTGAACCTCTTTTATAACCAAGTTGAAATATAATGCATTTTGAGATCCCTGTGCTAAAGTTGGAGTATATTATTAAATCCCATCAAAAGCCTACCAACCAAAGTTCAGGGATCAGAAGGTGTGTTGCATTTCACGTTGCTTTCTTCATTTGTTTGTGTTTGTGAGAAATGGCAGCCAATTGAGAATTGCAGGCTAGAGAGTCTAAATGTCCTTGATTTTTCCATATAATGGCCAGGTTTTCCTTGAATGGTTGTACAAGTCACTATCCCTTACCATGGTTCCCTTTCCCAGAACACTAAAATAAACAATAATGCCATTAACTATTTTTGAGCCAGCATGAATTTTAACACAAGATCACGAAATTTCTCATGTCTAAGTTGAAGAATTCAAAATGGTCTCATTTTGGATTCTAATGGAATACAGTAAAGATTGCTATAGCATTCAGGGAAACAACTGTGTGTTATTCCGTTTGTACAATGCTATGATTCCCATTGTACAAAAAGAAACTGAAACTCAGAGCAAGAGATTTGCCCAGGATCACATGGTATGCAGGTAACAACCCAGAACTCAAACCAAGTTAGCCTCATGTATAAAACATCTTCTATGAAGAAGCCTACAATAGAACTATACCATATTCCACATCTTTGGACTAAAATTCAGTATCTCTCTGGAGGATACAAATTTGGGGAAATGCTTTGTAATCTAGTGACTTGTATTTCACAGGAAAAAATATTTATAAGACAAGTAGTTTCCAGTTAAGTTTCATTTTCCTATTACAACACTTTCTCTGATTTTTAACTAATTATGTACTGATAGTGCACCATATAACATTCACATGGTTTGTAATTATTCAAATAAATCTCTGGGAAACCTTGTCACTTCTCTTGGAAAGATTCTGCAACTAGGAACTTCACCAAATTTTCCTTAAGGGACCAAGACAGGAAACCTTCATTTTATTAAATGTCCTGACTGCAGTAGTAACTATAAATTTTGTTTGAAGGAAAAATTGGAGCATCCTCAAATAGAATTTCATATGATAGTCCCTGGGTTCTTCTTCTGGGAACAGACCTTTATCTCTTCCGATGTGATAAACTTTGATTTGAATCCCAATAACAAGAAACATTTGTCATTTAACTCATCAATACTTCAAAGGGTTTCGCTAAGAAGAAGTTGAAGGAGCACCGTTCCCTAGCACTATATATGAGTTTGAGTTGACTTTGAAAGATGCTTTTAAAACATGCATGGATGATGTCGTTGAAACTTAGGTTCCATTTATTATTTTTACTGCGACTTTCTTTAATTCTACAGAGAACTCAAACTAATGAGTCATGTAATAGATGACCAAGTACTTAAGCAAAATGTGAAATGGTACTAGGTAGGGTTATAAAACAAAATTGGTGACAAGCTGAATGCATTTGTGTTTTCCCAAGTAGATACAAAAGGTGAAGGATTGACAGGACAGGCTAAAATTTATCAATGACTTAATATGTTTCCTTAGACCTCACCACAGGTTATATCTCTGTTTTCAAGTGTGTCTTTAAATAAATTGACCTCAGAAGTCAGCAGGGTTTAGGCAATATCCAGTTGAGTGTCAACAGTTTTTCCATGGAAGAGAAATAATTCTTGTCTTTACACCTTTATTAGGTGGCTTTAGGGAATTCATGACACTAGCTACATGATTCCTTTTAACTTTATGGGAAATTACAAAATCTGGATAATATAAAATCTAGAGACAATAGTTTCTGTTCCTTTCTAAATCTGAGGTACATTCCTAAACACTATTCTTTCCTTGGGCATCTGCATACTATTCCCAATTGGCATATATGTGATTAATAAAAAGTTGATAAGACAACAATTAGTGACTTCTTACTGGCATCAGTGGTGTCTATTAGGAAGAGAACATAGTAGAGAAAAAGGAGTTTGTTTTGGTTCTCCAGTGCAGTGAGGACAGTAATGATTCTCGTGCATTCCTTTAGTATATTATATGACTTCTTGGTGACAACCATTTGGAGGTATAAGAAGAATAATCCTGAACAAAATTACAGACAAGCCACGGCATTAATTTAAAATGCTGTATTTAAGACTCTAAAAAATAATAAGTGTTTTCTAGTTTAAAAATATTTCAGGGTAATAGCAGAAGGAAGGAAGTGAGTAAGGAGTTATGATCTTATCCTAGAGTCAAAAGATTTGAACCAGGCAGTGGTGGCACATGCTTTTCATCCCAGCACTCAGGAGGCAGAGAAAGGGGGATCTCTGTGAGTTCAAGGCCAGTCTGTTTTATAGAGTGAGCTCCAGAACAGCCAGAGCTGCACAGAGGAATCTTGTCACGAAAAACAAGCAAAAATTTTGATACATGAGTGGGCTTTGAATAAGAGGGAGAACAACAGGATCAATGTCCGTATGAACTCAGAGACTGTGACAGCATCCACAAGATCTGCATAAGTTCAAACCTATCAAAAATCCCAAGGACTGAGAAGGAGAAGTAGATGCAAAATACCACTCCTAACCAGAAAGTTATTTGGAACTGATATCTGTCGGGAGAGGGGAAATCAGTTTTCTCTAATGTTGTGCCACTGGCTTTATCAACAACACTCCAGAACAGGCCCCATATCCGGGACTAGTTGAGAAACACAGAGGGATTCCAGAGGCGCTTTTGTGGGTTTTTTTGTTTCATTTTGTATGTTTTAGGTAGTTTTTGTCTTGTTGGGAGTTTTTATAGGTTTGTTTTGTTTTGTTTTGTTTTGTTTTGAGAGAGAGAATATAAAGTTGGATGTGTGAGAAGATGGGGAGGATCTGGGAGAAGTTGCGAAAAGGGAAACAATAAGATCAAAATATAGTGTATGAAAAATATTTTTAAATAAAATGGGAATGGGAGGGAGAACAAAGACATAGCCCTAAGATTAAGATGAGGATAAAAGGTGCAAGAGTCATGAATCTCAGGGATTTCAAAGAAATATATATTTTCTCTGAAGATGAGAGAATTAAAGTCAGGCATTGGGGTAAGTAAGAAAGATTTGAGAGAATCACTTAAATAAAATCTGCTTTTTAAGTTATATCAACCATCGGACACCTGTGGCCAAATTCCCAGCCAAAGCTTGCTAGGTCCTTCCCATGTAATTTTGTTTTATCTAACATCCTTGTTAGGATTAGAAGCAGCTTATGGAAAAATTGTTTCACAGTCTTCAATTTTTAACAAAATACTATTTTTAACGCCCCGATAGTACTGTGATCTTTTTTAGCCACATGGTATTCTTCAATATTTTTCTTTAGTCAAAAATTAGAAACCTAATAATTCAAAAGTAATTTGATAGCATGTGGAATCTATGAAGAAATACCATGCAGCCATTAAAAAGATATAGAATTCTATATTAATGGAGATTTCTTTCATAAACTAAGTTCTTAGTATCTTAGAATTTACAGGGGCTGCTGCAGAGAACATTCAGTACCTATTATCCATTCATCCTAAGAGCTTAGCCAGTTTCTGTATACACTTGCTCTAATGTGTCTGCTAACAATGATGAAAAGAGTAGAACCTTGATTTGTGTGAGCAACTGTAACTTGAGGACTTTTCTGACTTGTCTGTTACAATTCAAAAGGCATAAGCAGTTGGTGACAAAAAGAAGTCGAGGATAAACTTGGCCTTGGCTAACTGCCTTTTCTGTATCATCTGTGCTTGAACTCTTTGTTAAGTGTTCATGTTTAGTAAAGTCACAGAAGTTTTTAGTAAATGGCCTCTTGTGCATTTATTGTAACTCCCATGCATTTATCAATTCTGTGAACATTGTAATATTTTAGAGGACAAATATACTGATAACCACCCAGGTTCTAGAATCAAACTGAATTAGGTATGAACCCCAGATCCTTCACTCTTGGGAAAGGTGTTTAACTTTTCTGAGCTACAAATTCCTCATCCTGAAAGTGAAAATACTAATCGTACCCATGCAACTGACTTGTTCAATAAAGCAATAATAAAATAAAATATAAAAGCACCAAATAAATAAGCTGCCTAATGAAATATATAGATTGGAGTGTATACATAGTAAATATTACCTATAGTTCTGATCAGTGTTGTTGTGTTGTTACTAATATTGATTACAGTAGCTGACAGTACACTGGAAAGGTTACTTTGAAAAGGGGTATGCTCTGTATCCTAGGGAAGGATGAAGCTACAAGAGAATCAGGAGTCAAGATGGGTTAGGATACAATTGTTGCATGCGATTTGACTAAGTTCTGGTTTTCATTTGTGTTAGGTAATGCCCCTACAAATCACCTGTAGCCAGAATAATTCCCCCTTTGATTCACCATAAAATTTATTTTGCAAGAATTCTGTTCAGATGTAAACTTAGTGTCCAGAAAATGAAGTTGTCTGGGACAGCAGGATGTTAAAACACTTCATAGGAACCTTGAGGGCATGGAGTATGGACATGTTTAGGTAGAGAAGATCACCCAAAGACAGCAAATAGGATGTACTCAGGGCAACATGGAAAAGGCTGCTTCTGAATATCTGGTAGAATAGCAGGAGAGTGGGGAAAGGTGGAGGAATAACAATGAAATAAATTCATCCATTGGTATCCATGAAGATGTCCAACTCTCTTATATCAAATGGCATATTTGCATGTGGTCTATGCACATTCTTTCTACCTTTTAAATCATCTCTGGATTACTTACAATATCTAATACAATGCAAATGCTATGTGAATGGTTTAGAGAATGATAAAAAGAAAAAAACCTGTGAACATTCAATTGCAGTTGAAATTTCTTTTTAATATTTTCGATCTATAGTTAGTTGGATCCACGGGTATAGAATTCGCATATACAGAGAGCTGGCTGTACTTTATCTTCACAGCACACTGTCAAGAATGCAACTCATAATCCCCTCAATTTAAGACTGGAAGCATAGAACTATAATGATTTTTTTTAATTTAAGATCACTACCCAAACTAATTTTACCTCTTTATCACAGTCCCTCTGTGTCATGCATTTCCCATTTGTTCACTTAAGAATCACCTCAACTGATTTCAAAGAAAACTCCCTGACAAAAAAATAAAATGACAGAAATCACACACTAACAGGCTGAAAATCATTTGAATCATATTTTGAGTGCTGTATTATGGTAACCTATAAATAACTAATTGCGTAAAATTGCTTTAGTAGTTTCTAGATGGCAGCTTTAATTAAAAGCACCAGAGACATTTAGAAGTTTAGAAATGGATGGCACGTAATTTGCCCTTTTACCAACCATAAAATGGTAATTAAGGAATTTGATTCACTTCTTCCTATTAAAAGTTTTATGAGAATAGCAAGTTCCTTCTAAATACAGTTTCTCTTCAGCAGAAGGTAGTAAGTTTGCTTTATCAGTCTTCTTCAGCAGGGTAAGATATTTTAATGTACAAATTCTTCAGAAGTTAATTAGGACATTTCCTTCCATGTAAAGTGTTTGTTTTTAAGGCTCTAAAACATGAAAAAAATGTTAGAGTTAAAACTTTGATCAAAGCCCCATTCAAGATCAGTACAAAATGACCCTGTAATTGCATGTTTGCTGAATGTATGGGGGTGAGCATGAAATCAAAGAAATGAAAACCTTGTGAGTCACAGTTTGGCGATTTCTGGAGTAATCTTCTATCTACAGTCCACTGATATTTCAGGGAATCTGAAATATTAACCTGTCAACAGAGGAAGCAATAATCAGATGATGTTTTTAGCTTCTAGAAATACTAAATACTAAATAAATAAACAAGTGTACAGAGTAAAACTCTAACAACATAAAGTAAACCAAGACATCTTTCAAAATCCGTGGACTTTAACATCACCATGAGCTAAATCACAACTGAATATGGAGTCATAAAGTTTATTTTTATTTTTTAATTCAACAATTGATTGCATTTTTGGGCCACTTCATCTAAGGATTACAGATGGCCCATACAAGAAAGGCAGCTGCCGTTTTGGTTTTAAAGAAAAGAAAAGCACGTTTTTACAAGCTATCTATGCAAGAAACAAACTGATAAAGTGGGGGATGGTTTCAACGTCTCTTGGTGCCTCCCTGCAGCCCACAGTTGTCTCCCCTGGATATAAGTCTAACTTTGACTTCCTTCACCCCAGTCGGAAACAAATAACATACAGTAGCATGATTTAATATATAGTATCTTCTTTAATATACTAAATGTTAGGCTGAGCAGAGTATTTTCTAACCGATATTCTTCAGATTTTCTAGCAAATTGTGATCAAAAGAAAAACAGACCTATTACTTATACTATTTCTCATTTTAAGTATTTCTGTAGAAAGTGTGTGTCCCCTTATTGTCTGCATCTAAAGACTGGTTATTTTCCCCACAAACCCCACATGTTACTAACCTCTGAGGCATAATGAAAATACAAAATAACATCCAGTGGTAAGTGCAGAACACAAAATGGCATTGATTGTGTGCTGGTAAATCTGCAAAGGTTTGAGTGCAGTGTGACTCTATGGTGGGAAAAGCTTGGAAGGAAACATATCTAAATATCTATGCTCACTGCTACACAAGGAATTGCAAGTCATTTTGATTTTATTATCTTTAAGTTTCTGAGAAGGGATGGAGATGTAGCGCATTTTTCTTATATGTACAGAGCTTTGGATCCAGCTATAGCCCACAAAACAACAGACTTTTGCTATTTTTTTACAAGTTAACAGAACACAAAGTATTATATTCTAATTAGTACTTAGTTATAAAGTAAAATGCAGCTGCGCATATACGCATAGCCACAGTACTGTAACACACACACACAAACATGCATTATCCTGTCTTTGTTTTCATGGCTGACAACTCTTCAGGAAAGAATATCACACTATAAAAAGTTGACAATGTGTTATTCTCATTTGAGCATTTGAAAGAACACCCAATGAAGGTGTCACACCATAAGTCAAGGAAGAAAGGTAAATAAAAAAAACATTGCAATCCTAGCAGCCTGATAGTAAATTATTTAATTAGATTTCTTTTAAAAAGAGTAGTATAAAGAACAAAGATTTTAAGTATTCCAAAGTCTCATTATTGATATAACTGAGCCTAAAGGTCTTGAAAATTATAAATGTAATAAGTCTCTATTGCTTGAAAGTTTAAACTATAGAGAAAGTACAAAGAGAAACTTCCAAACTTGTTTTCCATAAACACAGCCCTCTAATAGTAAGCCATTTTAGCAAATTGTTCCAAGTCCATCCACCTATATGTTTTCCTTCACAAAAGAATGTATACTATTGTATTTATTTCCTGACTAGCATATGATTTGTGGTACATTATATAATATTCACTGTTTTAAATATTTTGTATGTGCATTTCTCAAGCAATGCATACAGTCACATTCATGTGCAACAAGCACAGTTATTTATTTCTGATGTTTAACTTATGGTATCATATGTCAAATCCAAAGACTCAGATATGCCAATCACAAACTGTGCTACAGAGTCCAGTTACATACAAAATCTTTTTATTGATTGAGGGTTTCATACATGCACATAATGTTTTTTGATCAAGTCTGTTCTCCTACTGCTCCTTCTAAATAAAATTTGGACATATAAAACTAATATTATCTATTATTTGTAGATATATGAATATGCAAAAATAGATTTTAAAATGTATAAGAATGATAAGCACTAATTTCAGAATAGTGATACCTGTAAGGAAAAAAAGGAAAGTGGGTGGAAGACTGAAGGGGTGGTGATTCGACTGGATCCATGATGTTTTCTCTTTTCTGACACGGGAACGAAATAGTGTTAAATTTGAGTGATGGGTGCATGGGTGTTAGTAGAATTGTGTCCTGACTTGTCTACCACTTGAAATGTTGCCCGGTTTTAAAACATTTTGAATCAGGAAGTGTGTTAGAAAACAACTTGAAAGTTTGTACCTGACAAATCCATTTCAAAAAGTATTTTATTGGGGGCTGGAGAGATGGCTCAGCTGTTAAGAGCATTGCCTGCTCTTCCAAAGGTCCTGAGTTCAATTCCCAGCAACCACATGGTGGCTCACAACCATCTGTAATGAGGTCTGGTGCCCTCTCCTGGCCTGCAGGGATACACCCAGACAGAACATTGTATATATACACAATAAATAAACAAATATTTTTAAAAAAGTATTTTATTTTGTTTGGTTTTAAACAAGGCTTTTTTTTTCTCTCAATAGAGATGGTAGTCAAAATATTTAGCAAGGTATGAGGCACAGGTAACAATAATTGAGAACATTTAAGAGCATTGGCCTTGAACTAGTGTGTTTAGAGCACTATCTGGTTACTAGTATTCATCGCTTATTAACTGAACTTATTGGATTTAAGCCTCTCCTGTTAGCTACAAGCTTACCAGCACTTTTCGTACATGCCCACACTCAGAGTTACCTAAATGGCTGACTGTGAACTTCCTGAAAAAAGCATCACTGTAATGAGTCAACTTTATGATTGACCAAAGTCCCTGTTTCCTCTGGAGTGAGTTCTAGCCCATTTACAGTTTCTCCCTGGAGAGTCACAGGATTAGCCACTCAAATGTGAGGTTATCTTCCAGCCCCAAATATCAAAGCCTGGCCAAGAAGCTCCAATGTTATTTGCTCTATTTTTCTTCCAGTTTCATTTACTAGCTACTCCATTTGGTTTTTCAAAATCTTGTTAAACTGTGTAATGGATTTGGGGGAAAGGAAGGTGGGTAGGTGGCCCAATTTTACCAGCATTTACTTAGGAAAGGCAGCTGATTATAACAGTAATTTCCCTGAGTGGCCAAGCACAATTTCTCATCTTGAAAGGCATCTCTAACCCAAGAAAATTAAAGCCATACTAACAGATTGACAAGTCTACTTTGTCCCTTCCCAAGTAAAATCTATCAGAATGTATTTTGCTAACACTAGTACTACAGTTTACTTCTGTGGTCCTTTCTCTATCATCTTGAACAAAGTAAAATCAGGACCGCAGGAAATCTACTACCCTGGCCCTATTTTAGGATTTAGTCTCACAAGGTGCCTTTTTGCCTTTTCTAAAATAGTAAAATGGGGGTGAAGGCCATGTCTATGGAGAGTGAACTGAATAGGGCTATGTTAGATGATATAAAAGCTAAAGCTCACTAAGCAAGAAAATGTTTGTGAAACCACAGGTTAAAATTTAATACCCTCGTTTTATTTTTAATGCTGGGCAGTATTTTATTTCTGAAGTCCAGTTTTGACATTAAGACTTTATTCAAAGAATCAGTTTGAATATTTACAGGATGCTATCCAGATGTCACAGATGGTCCAAACCACCAGCTTGTGAACTGCACATAATCTGACCTTCTCTTGTTCCTAAAAAAGTTAGAAATGTTTGGAAATTGAATTATGGAACCACTGCAGCTTCAAAATATCATAAATTAATTTTTTTCATTTTTCCTCTGTTTATTTATAAGGCTCACTGTTATTAACTACTTTCTAATTGCTTATATTGTTCTATTTCTAATAAAGACCTGAGTCATTTATTCTACACACATATAAAGTCCTCCTTTATGTAAGAACTATGCTAATGCCAGTTATACAAAAGACTGCTTGTTATCAGACCGATATCCAGAGCTGCCATCATCTTAATTAACACTTCCAATATATTTAGTTGATTTCAATAGAACACTGGTGCCAATAGCTCCACATTGCAGTTCATAAGACTCTCACCGATTTTAGCTACTTTGAAAAATCAACATCATCATCCCAGTACATATTATTAGGAAAAGAAGCATGTGTTCTCTGAGTTTCACTTTTTGGTTGAGCTTTTCAAACAACAAATTCAAAAGTCTTCAAGAAGAAAAAAAGGCATGGCCCTACCCTTAGGTAGGATATAATCTGCTTGGGAAGACAAGAGATGACTCATTATATGATATCAACATTAAACGTTGCAAGGGTTCAAGAAATGATTAATATCTTTGGATTAAAAAAAGACAGTAAGGAAAATAAGGAAAAGGGCAGAATAATCTGAAAGGGAGACAAGACAAAGGAAAACCAAGAACTAGCTTCTAACCTTTATCCATAATAGGTTAAGTCAACTCGAAAAGGAAAAGGAATTCAAAGAACAAAGCAAAAGGGGAGAAATTAAGTAACTGAGAATTAAAGGGTAACTGTAAAAGAGAAATAAAAGTATTTAGCTCTTCCTGTGAGTACATGGATTTGTTACCAAAGTCTTAATAACCATACAAGTAAAATATATATTGTGCTTTTTTCTTTGTTATTCGAATTGAAATTTGTGTAACCCAGGCTGGCCTTGATCTTGTTGCACATGATCCCGGCCTTATACACCTGATCCTCCTGCCTCTATATCAAAGTGCTGGGGATTACAGGCATATGCTACTAGGCCCAGAGTTCTTGGGTACAGTCAGAAACATACCACATTCTTACTAATAGTGTAGGCTTTAGACTAGCAACTTAAAGTCATGTTGTACTTTAACCTTACCCACTTGGAATTGCATTATATACCTCTTCTAATAGGATCAGACAATTTCTATCATGCAAAAACACCACTAAAACTGCCAAGAAAATACCTTCATCAAGACATTTGCAAGCTGGGCGGTGGTGGCACACACCTTTAATCCCAGCACTCGGGAGGCAGAGGCAGGTGGATTTCTGGGAGTTCGAGGCCAGCCTGGTCTACAGAGCTAGTTCCAAGACAGGCTCCAAAGCTACAGAGAAACCGTGTCTCGAAAAACCAAAAAAAAAAAAGACATTTGCAAATATTAAAGTCAGTGCGTATATTGTAAATCATGTGACTAGCTGTGTGTTGCACCTTGACAGAAGACCAGAATTAGAACAGTAGAAAGAAGAAAGGGCATGGCAGTCTGAAAAATGGTATGGGCCAAACAATGGGGATCGAAAAGTGGTGTGTTTCAGAGCTAACATAGACTGCTTACTGTTTTGACTGGAATAATAATAATTCAGACTGATCAGCACTGTCAGCATGGAGCAGATGCTGACAGAATTACACACGGGGCTTCTGCCATCTAAGTCAATCTATGTTGGAGTTGGTAATCACGTACTAGAAATACCACAGCATGATACCAGAAAACTGTTAATCAGAATCATAAATAAATATTAACATCACTCGTGTTCACCTTTTGGAAAGATCTCACAGACAGGACAGCTGTTATTTTATTTGGCCTTTACAGTAACGTGTTGAAATGGGCACCTCAGCCATGATTCCTACCATTAGAAAAAGATGAAAGGCTGAGCACTGGGAGCTTAGGTACATTGGTTCAAACTGCAGCCTCACAGCCCAAATTCGCTCTTCCTCTCATATCACTCATGAACGTATCTGTGTGATTCAATTTAGAGAAAGAAAGGGATAGAAATGGCCTGGGGATGACCAATCAAGATGAGACATTGGAAATGACACGCATCTAGTTTCTTTCAATACTTTTTTACATAACCTTCTTGTGCCCAAGATTATCAAACCTGTAGATCAACTTGCCAAGGACTGGTGGTGCACAGAGTTCTTTGCTTCATGAAACTGAATATCCTGAATATCTTACTTTAACTCAGCTGTCATATTTTATTTTGTTTGTTTAAATAAACTTTTATTGATTTTTATTGAGCTCTACATTTTTCTCTGCTCCCTTCCCTTCCTTACATTTATTTGTGTGTATGTGTTTGCACACACACATGCCACAGAACAATAGCAGATTTCAGAAAGCACAACTCCCATAATTATAAGAGTTGGGTCTCTCTTCTTACACTATATGGGCCTGAGGGATCAGTGTTAGAACAGCACAACTGACTTTATAACCTTAAGCAATGGAGCCATCTTGCTGGCCCTCAGCTGTCATGTGTGTTTGCATATGTGTGAGACAGAGAACAAGAAAGAGCCTACATATGCATGTTGTTCTTCTGTTTGCACACTATTGATTGAGCTCAAAATGATCTTCTTTAATGCCTCTTGAACTGTATTTAAATGGGTGAAAAAATGTATGCACACGGCGCTCATTACCTTGCCTTACCTTTTACAAATGTCTGACTACTGCTTCGGACATAGTGAGCTTCTCTTCTGGCATTAGTTCCATTCAACAAGATGCATGGATGCTTGAATGAATTTTATACCGGCTTTTTGTGTTGTTTTTGAGTGAACTCTAGCCTTCGAATAATTATCCTTTAAAAAAAATCTTCATTCTCCGTTAGTTAGCCTACTGTTCTGAATAGTAAGCACTATCATGTTACTGCTCCATATCCTGCTTTTACTGATCATGTGGCCAAGGTATTCTACATAGTTTGCTTTTTTTTATTAGAACATCTTGGTCATTCCCATACCTTGAGACTCATTTTCCCTAGAGTGAAACAACTGCAATTAGCTTTTTGCTGGTCCATTGGCAATAAATGAACTTTCCTACCTTAGGCTAATTGTTCATATAAGGATCTTGGGGGATGCTTGTTTTCTTAGGATGGCAGAAACATTTCCCTTAAACATATCTTAGTCTTTTCCTATATCTTAACCTGTATAGAGAAAGCCCCTTTCAAATCATACTCCAGATGCCTATTTGGGGCAAGAATTTTATCATAAAAATAAATCAAGGAATGCACATCTCAATTTGGGCTAGAATCATCTACTTGCCCAAACCTCTCTTGCATATACACACAACATACAAACCAACTTCTATAAAGCAATGGGAAATAATTACATCAGTATTGGTGTCAAGTTTCATAGCAAAATTTTGATATACCAGTACTACCCTTGGCCTTAAGTTCTTCCTTAACCAATTAATTGCACAGAATGAAGCTTCACTTATTTGATTATCTGCATGAAACTTTAACAAACTTTTAATTTGTGAAGGCTTTTACCTCAATAGCTCAATAGTGCAGAATTTGTCCCAAGCTAACAAAATTGTTTTCAACCCCTGCCTTGCCTTTGTGGTGAGTCTAACATGGAGCTCTCTGCTGACAAAGGCTACATAAGATTTTACAGACTTACACCTTCTACTATTTGTCAGTCTACTATATGAAGGCTTAAAATGTTGAAATATTACCCAGATGGAAAACATTCTCTATGATTCTAAGTTTGGAAAGTCACTTTCACAAGGAATAGTAGCAATGATTGTGTAATTATGATACCACTTAGTAATACCATAATATTTTATCCTCTTCATAACCCTTTCATTTCCATGGCTCTTGTGGTCCTCATTTTACTTCGTGTAATAGGGAATATACAGACAAAGAAAGCGAGACATCATATAATAAAATGCCTTACAAAAAGTCCTATGAGAAATATGTAATAGACACACCCTGAAAATCCAATCGCTAACTTTACCTTGGATCTAATGTTCTCTCTGCTCTCTCACATTCAGTGAAGCAAATTAGTGAGAAATCTTAAGCCATCTGTGTTTCTTTAAAGCTCCTAACACAATAAGTTAGAACAAGATTACAAAAAACGAACGCAAAGCTGTGTTGACAGAGAAGAGTGGATTTGTTGTGTGGGAACATGAAGCTATTCAGGATTGCAATCTCCATAGATCAAATTCATTTTCAGTTAATTTCATCTATGGTCTTTCATCTCTCTGTTCTTGCTTGTCAGCCCCCCTTTTTTCCATACTCAAATCATCACTAATTGATAAGACTATCTTCCTCTTAATGCTCTTTAGCAAAAGAGATTATCACTGCAGCCTTCCTAAACTCATTTTAGAGACATTCATGTGTAGCTTTTGACCTCCTAGCATGCTTTATTTTATTTCAAGTTTAGACGTGCACCAATATAAACACATGAAAATTTAGTCTATAAATCTGCAGTATTTCTTGATTACTGATGCTCAGGTATCCTGGATTTGTTACAATATAAAAAATAAACCAGAAAAATGCATTTTATCCTCAGGAAGCTTATTACATAAGCACGTCGTGTTTGCAGAATTCACATTAAAAACACATAAATAAAATGATAGCTTCAGCAATTTAGGAAGCAGAGAACCCATAGTGAATTGAAGTTTGCAGAAAAGCTTCTAGAAAGAGAAGTGGCTTAATTTCTTCATCTAAAAATGATATTAATATCTGCTACAAAGGGTTCTTATTAGCATTAAATGTGAATATATTTGTAAGGAATCCAACACTGAACCTAGCAAAATATAATACACTCAACAAATCGAAATGATCACTGTATACTGGACATCATGTGTGGGTTTTCAATAATGTTAACCCAGATTTCATACTAAATTAATCAGAAACTCAACATACATCTTCAGATTCCATATTATAGCTACTCTAGTAAGATGCCACTTATGAGCATAATTTCCCCCACTTCTGTGACATCCTGAACTTGCCCCCAGACTAGTTCTCTGCGTTTACTTGAGTTTTCTCCATAACCCCCACCAGTTTCTGAGCCTCTTGGAGGCAATGGCATGTCCTTTTTTCTTACCATGCTATGCTTCCAGTACTTAGCACAATGCCTAACAGCTAACATGTGTAAAGTAAATGGTGAACAAATTTGTAAAAAGGAAAACAGGTTCTTCAATCAGATTTAACAAAATTACCAGTTGGTGGAGACAGCGGAGCTGTTCGTTCACTTTGCCTTGCAACGAAGCTGAAGCTAATGCTTTACATGCTGAAGAGAAAGCAAAATGCTCCAAAGTGGACCAATCTGTCTTTCTCAAAATCAAAATTTTTGGTCAAGTCGTTTACCAATCTATTGTTCCTTGTGATAATTCTGAAGCGCTTAAAGAAGGCTCTCATTCGTCCAATGTAGAGGACATTCCAGACAGTAGAACATTTGTTTGAGTGTTTGTCCTTTTAAATGTCTATTTATATACCTTGGGAATGACCTTTACTGCTTAGGACTTACTATAACTTTTTATTAAGGAGAATATCCAATTAAGTATCTCACACCATTCACTAGCCATGCAATACTAGAATGAGTTTATTAGTGTCTCCTATTGGAGAAATTCTGATTGCATTGTTAACCACGCAGAGAAATCATCTCAGCTGTTCATTAAAGTCTGCCTGCTTCTAACTGATAGTGACACACAGGTATCTAAAAATCCTCCAAGTTCTAGAGGCTTCATTAGTAGCTACCTAGCAAGAGAAATTAATGGGTTCATTGTGCAGAAGAATCTTGGCCCTCTCTGATCCCAGTAGGTAATTAAGTGGGACAATAGTTAGATCCGTTGGAGAAAATATGCTTCTGCCTAAAAATGCATTTGCATATGCATGCATCATACGTGTGATACCAATTTTAAGAGAATTTGAATGCACATGAACAAAGTAAAATACATTTATCTTTCTTTGACTTATAAAAAACTTTAGGATCAACTGGTCAACGTTGGTTACACAATTCAGCACTTTCTACTGGGGATTAAGCCAGCACCATGTTAAACTTAGGTTATTACCTAGAAGTTGATGTTAGCAATTTATCGCTGTCTCACAAAAAGAGCATATTGAAAAGGGGAAATGCAGTATTTCAGGTTTTTAGTTGGTGAAGCTACAGATGGAGAGGACTTTATGACTACTTTTCAAAGCTTATATTGTAGAAAAAGACTTTCATTTCTTCACATAGATATAATAAAAAATTGCATAGCCTCAACAGCTGTAGTTTTTAAATGATATACAGAGATAACTTCTGCCAACATTTGAAATTAGCATTGTATACAACCAAAGCCTCAGATTTTTCTGTTATCTAATTTGGGGTTTTAGCTGCTATTTTCAGGCTATCTAGCTCTACATCTGAACTCCCAGGGACCACATCGGCATACCTCCTTTCCTTCAGTATTGATCAGTAGCATCCTGTTCCCCAATAGGTGATCAATTTATTAGTAACTCTCGAGACTGTCTCAGCTTTAGGCAGTTGTCTTCCTAAGAATTATAGTATTTATTCATCGGAGGATGATAAGACAAGGGACGAAGTCAAGTAATTTCACCTGTACTTTGCAGCCGTTTCATGCAGACTGATGCTTCACAGAGAAAAGAACCCGCGGTTCGGATATTATATAATGCCCCCTACTTTGCATAAGATGTGATTAATTTCTTTTACAAGATGCACTTTATTTATGAGCAGGTCCCCTCATAGAAGCTGCTTGTTGGGGCTTAACGCTGATGAATGAAGACAGCACTATTCACACTTCCAGGTTATGGTCTGTCAGTGCTTTCATTATGTGCACTATTATTTATTTTCTCAAAAATGTAAAAATGTGCTCCAAGCTAAACATGCTGTATAGGCATCTGAGCCCAATGTTTTCCTTGGTGAGGGTGGGCGAGTAAGAGGGCTCAAGCTGTTGTGTGTGTGCTGTTCTTCCTACTTCTATCCCCATCCACTTGGCATTACTGTCTGAACCCGTGGGAAGTCAGAGATTCGTATTTTCGTGGGTTGTTTAAGAATGAACAGTAGTTACGTTTTTAAATCCTGGAAGTGATTTCCTGAATGCTGTTTAAATCTCTTTGTATCCAAAGACTACAATATTGCATTATAAGTGCTAATGAAAACACTGACAATTAGCACATCAAGGGGCATGACTATTAAAATAAATTATGCATACAACATTGGACACCAAGGTTTGGAAATCAAAGTACAACAATGCAAATAAGTGAAACTAAATTGAATCTGCAGATTCCGCTAGCCCCAGATGGCTTTATGTGATCTGAAATCACTCACTTTCACATCTCTGAAGAATAAAGCTTAAAATATACTGGCTATGTGTCACGTCCTCCCACTAAGTCTAACAAGCACTAATACATCACAGTGAGCATCACTGTCACAATTCTCATTACAGGATGGGAAACCTCCCCCAAATAATGAGCAAAAGTAATTCTCTTTGTCCTGCATGAAACTTCTAATTTGAATTTCACCTCTGGTGAAAAGTGAACATATTTTACTTTTCATGAGGAAAGAATTGGTGAAACTGTTGTTTGGGAATTTGTTTTTGTAACTGTTGTTTGATTGGATGGTTGACTAATACACAGAATAACATGTACCTAGGTGTCTTTACAAAATGCCTGTCAAGCAGGTCTCTCAAAGCCCGTTCTACTATTTCTTTATCAATGCCAGAATTAAATGTTATATGACCCAGTCAAAGTTAATTCGAGAGTCTCAAGGAAAAAAATGAGTATGTTTGGGACTTGGGCTTTGATCAAGAAAGTTGATTTAAAAAATATATAAAAGGAAACTATTCTACAAACTGTCAGCAAAATATGCCCTGGAGTGAGTATTTAATAAGCCCAGATTTATTTCAAGGGGCACTCATCTGTGGAATTCAGCTGACATTAACAGACAAAGAGAAAAAGACAGCTTCACAATGGTTAGAGCTTCCCAAACTTAAAGTGGGGAAAGGATGTAAAGGCAAATATTGTCCTCCCTGAATTAGTTCAAATTCTATACCCTGATAGATTTAGGGAGTCTGGTAGTCAAGAGTCAAAATTGTCCTTTGCAGTTATCACCAAAATGGGTGCAAAGGATGGTTGCCATTAAAATCTAAAATGTACCTCAGATATTCAAGTATTAAAGCTTTGGTGTGCAAGATGGCGCTACAAGGATGTGGTAGAAACTTTATGGCCTAGTGAAATGTCTTCCAGTCATTGGAGGTGTGACCTTGAAAGTAATAATACAGTACCCCTTCCTCACTCTTTTTCCAGGTGTAGCCATGAAACAAGGTCTTCTGCTGCCATGCATTCCCATTGTGAACTGTCACTAGAGGTCACAAATCAGTGACGCCAACCAACAGTGGTTATAAATTTCAAGGTTATAAATTAAAATCAGTTTTTCCTCTTTTCAAGTTGATTGATTATAATATTTTTGTGACAGCAACAGAAAGCTGATGAACACATCGCCCCTACATTAGCTAGGGAACAATTGCTTTTTCTGTACCAGGGGGGAACCTACTCTCACTTTTAGAGGAGCTAATTCTCTCTTTCCTACCTCTTAGTAAAAGCAATGCTGTGCTTTATTTTTAGCACTCCTACTAAAGTTTTGATTGTTTCCCTTAATCCCCACTTCAGTACACAAAGATTCATTGTCCTTTGGCCCTTAAAAGGGTCTAGCATAGTGCCATTCAGTACCTACTTCGTAAATGACTCATGATTTCCCACAGTTTGAGCACACCTACTCTTAGAAGTGTTCTCTCCAGGCTTAAGCCTTGCCCTCCTTTGTCTCCAGGCTTCAGTTTTGATCTTTTATTCAACCCCCTCATGACAGTGAAATCTTAAATTTTATATTTGGTGATATTTAGTATAGAGACCTTAGAAGAAGATCTTAAATCAGAGGCCTCTAATGCAAAGCAGATATAAATTTTTGGCAGTTAAGAAAATGATTTTGCCAAAACCGATGAAAAAACAAAGAGCAAATATTCCCTCTGACTCAACATCAGCCAGAACGTTCTTGGGGGGGGGGGAATAAATGTTCCTATGTCATCGTCATTTGATCTGCACCAATTTTAATAGTCTGTTTATTGATCTCATTAAAGGTACATATACTTCTAAACAAAATAAATGGATTTGTTGTCATGAAATGTTCGTATATGGATATAGTATTTATCGTTGGAGGACTGACAAATAACCTAAAAGGTTTTAAAAGGATCTTAAGGAAAATTAAAATGAATCTAAGTTTTATAAATGTTAAGAATACTTTATAAGGAACATAGAGATTGATCAGTTATATCACTGGCCAAATCTGAATATTAACCTCATGCCAATGCATTAGCTCATCAAAGAGCAGGCAGCTTATTGGGTTGGATTTCTTTTTTGCAGTTGTAGTGAATGAACATATGGCTTTTCACATGTTATTAAAGTCCTCTGTCACTGAGATACATCCTCAGCCATTTTTCCTGGGTCTGGTGTTTGCGTGTGTGCACATGTGTGTTGGGGGTACAGTCACTCATGGGCATGTGTGGAAACCAGAGATTGACATTCAGATGCTTTTCTCAATAATTTCTTCATCTTATATTTTGATACAGTCTCTTCCCTGAATTTGGCGATCCACAATTCGGCTAGAGTCACTGTACAGTTATCCTCTTCCTCTTTTCATGGTCTGCCTATTTCTACACCCACCACACCGGGGTTACAGCCATATACTGCAATGTATGCAGTTTCTCAGGGTCTAAACTCAGATCCACATGTGCTTCAGAACTGAACTACAGAGCATTAGACTTGTCCCACCCCCACCCCTGCAAACACACTTATAGAAAAGTTTGGCTTGGGTAGGTCATGCACTCTGTCAGAGATGCATCAGCAACAGCCCCCAAAGTCAGCACATTTCACAGTGTAAGTGGGGAGGCATGTAAAGGATCTCAGTAGGGCATCTCTGTAAGAGAGCAGTGTCAAGCTGGAGTCATCCCAGAGAACAATAGTTTCAGCATAAAATGTCAACATTCACACTTGCACCAGGGGAAATCTTTGCCGTTCCTCTAAGCCTTTATCTAGCCTAAGGATGCCTTTACCATTTCATGGGTCTGAGGCATCGGAGTCCTTGACATGCTTATGTTCATCTTAATAATACAATTCACTCAGGACTGAATACACTCCCAACATTCGTGCTTACATAGGCAGCACTTTTCTGGCTGATCCTCCATTTCGCTCATTTAAGAACAGTTTTACTAAGTTGTCCAGGATGGTCTCGAAGTTGCAGCCCTCCTGCCTCAGCATCTTCAATAACTGAGACTGGCCAGTTTATGTTAGATTTACAGATTATCTTTAGATAATTACCTTTATTTAATTTTATTGCTGCTGTGATTTTTAAAAAGAAAACCACCATGACACAAACAACTTAAAAATTCACTTTGGATTAAAATTCTTGAGGTATGCATTCCATTGTGGTGGGGAAAACATAGAAGCAGGCAGGGAAGGAATGGTGATTGGAACATGAGACTGGATGGTCACGCTGCATCCATACTCAGGAAGAAGCGAGTGAATAAGAAGTAGGACAAGATTACTAAAGCTCCAGGCCTCCCAGTCACTTGCTTCTTCTAGTGAGGTGCTAGTTCTAAGCATTCCACCACTTCCTCAAATAAGATACAAGCTGGGACAGTGTCACAGAAACCTAGAGCAGACATTTTGCATTCAAATCACAACAGTGACTTTAACATTTTGCCAGGCAAGTGTACGTGCATGTGAGCGTGCGTGTATGTGTGTGTGTGTTGTGCTCCATTAAAATATTGTATTTATTATTACAGAATTTTCCAACTTTCACATATACTTGGTGGAGGATTTTACTGAGTCTGAATAAAAGGGAAATGAGGAAAAATAGTATGTGGACAATTTTAAAATCAGGGTAGTTTCCTCCTTGTGTGAATTCAGTTTGCACAAATTTAGTTATCTGTGAAAAATATTAAGTAGAAATATTAATAATTAATAAGTTTTAAATTACATACTATTCTGAGTGCCGTGCTAAAATTGCATACCATATTGCCTCATCTTTCTGCAATATGAAGCACCCAGACTATCAATGCCGTATTTACTACCTGCCTATTAATCCTCTAGCCACCTCCGTTCTAGGATCAACTGTTGTAGTATCACAGTGCTTGGGTTCAAGTAACTTGTCTATAGTAGCCTAATTCAAACATCACTCGCCTTATGTAATCTCAATATGTAGGCATTTTGTCATCTGATATGGTCACAAGAATAAGAAGGTTGGTGAGCTGGGGAGAACACTTAGTTGATAAAGTGCTTGCCTTGCAAACACAAAGACCTGAATTTAATTCCCAGAAGTCATATTTAAAAAGGCATGCACGATGACATACACTTGTAGTCCCTGTGCCTAGGAGGCAGAGACAGCTTCATTTCTAAGTCTCGTTGTCAGTCAGCCTAGCCTATTTAGCAAGTTCTAGGCAGTGAGCACCCCTTTCCAAAAAGTTACATGATGGCTGAGGAATAACATTCGGGATTGTCCTCTGACTTCCACACACATGTGCACATATGTTAACTTGGATACACATAAACACACGCAGGTATGCATACACACATAAAACTAAAAGTAAGTCTGAATAGAGTATAAGGTGCTCTATGAGAGAAACCATAATCATATAATTTATTATAGCATACTGTTATGAGAGGTTTTTTATTACTAGGTTATAGTAGTTAAATCTTACTGTGCCTAATTTATAAATTAAACTTTATCATATGTATCACAGGGATATATTTAAATTAGGATTTATATGAAAAATGTAGTGTCTATAGGGTTTGATATTATCCATGACTTCAGGCATCAACCACTGCATGTCCTCATGTAAAGGGCCTGCTCACATAAAGGAGTCTTACTGTAATCCCACAGGGGTATTTCAAGAACATTCTGAAAAACACCAAAGAAAATGTGAAGGAAATGATATGTTCCTTGTATGGGTCTGATGATTTTTCGCATGTGTTATTGGCATCCTAGGCAATGCCTGCTCAGCCCAGTTTACCAAAGAATGGGATTTAAAACTGAGACCTCAGTACTCAGCAAAAAAAGGGGGGTGGGTAGTTGGTGACCATAGATAAGGCAGATTTTTTTCTAATTTTAGCAAAGATAACACTGAAACATGAAATTTGGGGGAAATAGTTCAACCTAAGTGAAATATCAGTTATAATGCATACATTCATTATTATATAGCAAGCTTTCTACTACTATTATAATCCACATGCCAAGAAACTAGGCTGGAATTAGCACTACACAAACACTTCCTTGACATTTGACTGTCCCTTGCAACTGGCATGGCAACACTAAGTAGACTCAGTGTGTTGTTTTTTTAGAAAGAAAGAAAGAAAGAAAGAAAGAAAGAAAGAAAGAAAGAAAAGAGTACATAATGTTGGAACGGAATGTGGTGGTAGAGTATGGGAGGACAATAGATGGTAAGGATTTGATCAAAATATGTATGTGTATATATATATATATATATATATATATATATATATAAACATGACATTTTAAAATGACAAATGGAAAGGAAGAAAAATCATAATCAGTATATTTATTTTTCTAAAAGCTTCACCCTTCTCTGTACAGTGCCATAACTTTCCTCTCTAACCACCTTTTTAATACATAATGCAGAGGAAAGTCTTCAGTCTTATTCATCAGAAATATTACATATAAATATAATTTCTTGAAAATAATGCTAATACCTTCCAAGTCAATTATTTCCTAATGCAACCATGCAGATAAGCAGTGGCCTGAGTATCAACATCATTAAAAACTGTGACAAACACTACCTCCTCTGATTTTCCCTATTTCATCTCAAAAATACTTTCTGACTTCATGTAGAGGTAAGCAAACAGCAGAAGAGCACTGGTATAAAGGTGGATAAAACAGAAACAACTAAACCCAGCTTTATCTGTGTATGTTACTGTATGTCATTTCTCTTCCAAACACTGCAAAAATGAGTATGTCTCCAACCCTCGTCTCCCATTTCTGTCCTGTCTCTGCCAAGCAGAACTAAATCTGTGTGTCTTTGCAATGCCTTTCCATTTCCATGACTCTTTCAAGATACTGAACTTAGCAGAAATGTGGTCCACTAGATTATTATTGCTAATTTACTTTTTCCCAACAGGCATCACAGTTGATAAGAATGGATTTATTTACTTTGTGGACGGGACTATGATCCGAAGAATTGATGAGAATGCTGTGATCACAACTGTAATTGGCTCAAACGGTCTGACTTCCACACAGCCATTGAGCTGTGACTCAGGAATGGACATCACTCAGGTAGGCACTGCTGGTTTTCAAGCATTATCACCATTTAGCATCGTGGAAAAGGATAACAATTTTCTCATGCAGAAATTACATAAAAAGGAAGCCTGGTGCATCTGCTATAATGTCAGATAGCAGAATCTTCTTTTTATGTAAGTTACTTTTTTTCCTCCTCAGAAAGCTTTAGGCTAAATGGTGAGTTAGGATAGGAGAATACTAAGAAGAATATTGATATAACAATGCCACCTAAATTTTGAACCAGTTAAAATTGGATTTGTTCACTATTTCCTAAAATATATGACGTTACTGTTTTTAAAATTAATATATTTCACTATTTATATATTGAGGAGTAGAGAGGTGGACATGCATGTTGAGGCTAACTGACACTTGCAAAAATTGCTCCTCTCCTTCCAAGTGAATACTGGGAAACAAGCTCATGTCACCAAGCCTGGTAGCAAGTGTCTTTCCTCGCTGATCTATTCTGCCAGCTGAATTTTATCATTTTTTGTGTGTCCAACAACAAATGAACTTTAGCAAAGAGGTGGTGATAAAGGTCGTTAGAAACCTCTTTAGTAAATAGTGAGTGTGCCATGTTATTCTCATGCATGAAAACAACTATTCCTGAGATGTTTTGCTTATCTTAAATAAAAGCAACACCATTCTCAAATTTGTTTTATACATATTTAGCAAGACTCTGCGAGACTGACCTCATGTTCAGGAGTGTTTGTGAAATACAAATCAAACCCTGTGGATTTTTAGTGGTTTTTAATGTGCCAGAGAGAGTGTATGTGCGAATATGGGGTATAGGTGGGTAGAAAGTAGGGAGGATTTGGGAGGAATTGGGGAATGAGAAACAACATGATAAAATATACTGTACTAAATTCTCAAAGAATAAATAAAACATTTCTTAAAAAAGAAACCTTCCCACCAGAGAATAAGGAGGAAAAAAGTAGTGTAGCGTTCATCTGGACCCAAAATTCTGATCTTGACATTCTTCTACCAAATCAGTAAATGGTATGGAGAGAGATTTTAGAAGATACAACATGGTTCCAGCACTGTTCAGTTGCTATTTTTAATCTGTATACACAAAAGCTTGGTGGATATAATAAGGGAAGTAGTCAGGCAATCCTTGAAGGAGCTTTATGTTCTAACATTTTACAAATGTGTAGCTCTGATGATGGAATATTTTCAAAGTAATTAGAGTAATATTGAGAATTTCAACAATGATCACGGAGGATTGTTTCAGCTGAGAGTAACAAAACACTTGTCTAACAGTGTTTTAAACAATAAGGTTTAATGATCTCATATTGTGAAATGTCCCAAAATAAACATGGATGCCAATAGACTTCTTTCATCAGTCACATTGTCCAGCACTGAGTAGTATAATTGAATGCCTTTACTTGTTAGCAAAAGAGAAATGGAATTTTCTAAATGGATTGAGACCCTCTGGAAATGCATTGTTTTCCTTGAACATATTGCTACCTGAACTTCAAATGGAAATTGGGATTCCTTTAGAAAGAAATGTAGACTTGCTAGTGCATAGGCAACTGGTGCCATAATTTATTATTAGAATCTCCCAGTAGCTTCATTTTTATTGCATCTGAATCTGAGGATAACAAGGAAAATTAAAATAACACATTATCCAATGCTTCTTTAATCATTAGTTCTAACACCACTTCCCACCTCCATTAGTGTTCAGTAAAATGCTAAAGATGTACCTATTTGAGCTCTCTCTTTTTCTGTCTCTGCTTCACTCCAGAAATTGAAACCATCTGAGTCAAGTACAAAAATAAAATGAAGAGTGGGAAAGCCTGAAAAATGGAGAAAATTAACAAACTTTTTATTAGATATCTGATTAGATCAGACATTCAAGTTCTAGAATATTTTAAGTTTTCTGTGATTCAAGACCATTCAGGAGCCAAAGAAAAGGAGCATTATTTATGGAAATGTGGAAGGGTGTGAATATGTTTACATAGGGGGGAGGGAGAAAAGATGCATATATATGATTCACTTGTGGGGTATTTTTAGCTTAAAATAGAACACTTAGTACTGTGATCAGTCAACTCTAAACAACCGATGTAATTCTGTAGAAAAGTTATTTGGAAAAGAGAGCTCTTTGTCTCAGTAGAGGGAACATATAAAGTTCAGCACCATAAGAGGGATTCTTTTTCACATGACACTTTTCAACCATAATTGATACTATAATAGCTCCCTTACCACTTTCTGTTTTGGACTTAAAGTAGGCTCTGTGCTCACTCAGCAGATACAGTTGGGGTGAAAATGGTATAAATGACTGTGTAGAGATGAAGCACAGAAAGTAACTAAGGGTGGAATGGTGGAGGAACTTATAAGCATAATGGAATTTGCATTTCATCCAGTGAAAAGTGGAAAGAAGGAAAGGAAGAAAGGAAGGAAGGAGGGAAGGAAGGAATGAAGGAAGGAAGGAACGAAGGAAGGAAGGAACGAAGGAAGGAAGGAGGGAGGGAGGGAGGGAGGGAGGAAGGAAGGAACGAAGGAACAAAGGAAGGAAGAAAGGAAGGGTTCAGTTTGGGGCATGCTTGAGTCTGAGACACCTGTATATAGAATCTAGCCCAGTAGTTCTCAACCTGTGAGTTGCTACCCTTTAGGAGTCACCTAAGACCACTAGAAAACACGGATGATTCATAATAGTAGCAAAATTACAGTTATGAAGTAGCAATGAAAATAAGTTTATGTGTGAAGGCCACCACAACATGAGGAACTGTATTAAATGGTTGTAGCATTATGAAGGTTGAAAACCACTGACCTAGAGAAAGAGGTCTGGAAGAGAATCGAACTTGAGTCTAAAGCTACAGGATAGTGTCTTACTGTTCTATTGAAGAAGAGACATCATGACCAATGCAGCTTATAGAAGAAAGCATCTTATTGGGAGCTTGCTTGTAATTTCAGAGGGTTAGACCATAATTGTCATGGTGGAGAGCATGGCAGCATGCAGGCAGACTTCAGCAGTAGAATGTATTGTACAAAGAAGACTAAGAAGAAAAGATCAAGCAATATAAAAATCAAAAAAGTATAAGAAAAAGAACCCAAGGAAACAAGATTTTCAAGATCAGTATCTCAGGTTGAGTAGCTATTATGCAATAAAAGAAGGGTTTTTTGGTTTTGGTTTTTGTTTTAAACCATTCAATTTTATAATGTTAGTAACTTTGGTAACTGAGATGCTCATTGGCAAGAGCTGGAATGCTGTAGACAATGAAGAACAGAAATGAAAACAAATAATTCTTCCATAGGTTTGACTGAATAGAAGATGATAAGCTGATTTGAACAAGGGTTAGATTGGTGGGAGGCTTTGGCTTTGAAATATATCAGGTATGATTTATGCATTTTCTTAGGTATCAGGAAATCATCAAGTTATAAGAGAAATAACAATGAATGAAATTGAGTGGGTGAGTGGAGAGAGTGATTCCAGCAAGGACCATGTAGGTCCCACAGCTGCCGACATCCTTCATGATTATTTCCAGAGCTTCCTCTCTGCTTAGACAACTGTGACCCATGTTTCTCCTGCCTGTCCTTAAGAACACAGGCAGTCTTCACGTAGAAGGAAAATAACTGAGTAAGGAGCTTCATATCAGCTTCCAAGAGCAAAGGCTTAGCTGGTTTTAATAGTACTTTCAGTAATCTAGCTGGGCTTACACACTGTTCAGTTTAATATTTCAGTAAATCAAAATATATTGATGGATGAAGGCAGAGACAAACATCTAAACAATCCTGCTCAGTTTGTGCTACTAGAAATGTACAGAAGAGGGTGGAGCTGCAGCATGAATATTTGACTCAACCCGTTAAAAGAACTTACTGTTTCTAAGACTACAAGACAGCAGCATATATGACCAAATGATTTTATAGGGTTCCCACCTTTTGAAACTTTTTAAGCAAATGCTAGATAGAAGTCAGCCAGACCTTACAGTGTGAAAAAGATAAACCAGGTATTCACATAAAGATATTACTACAAAAATATAATCACACTGCTAAAGTTTTATCCACCCTGCATTTCAAAACCAACATGTGTATTTGGAGGCTGCTCATTCATTCCCGGATGCCCAGATCCTAAATAATCACACAGAAATTATATTATTACAATACTGCTTGGCCTATTAGCTCATACTTCTTATTGGCTAGTTCTTATATCTTAAATTAATCTATTTCTATTAATCTCTGTATCACCATGTGGTTGTGGCCAACTGGTAAGATTCCATCCAGTGTCCAGCATCTCTCTCCTGCTGAAACTACGTGGCTTCTCCCTAACTCCACCTACTCTCTCTTTCTCTATCTGCTTGGAATTCCCACCTCACCCTATTCTGCACTGCAATAGACTCAAAGCAACTTCTTTTTTAACCAATGGTATTTCACATACAGAGGGGAATTCCACATCAAACATGTCTCCAATAAGGCAAGTTCCATCCAAGCTATATAGTTAGAGAAATTATTCAATATAGGGTTCTTTTTCTGTTGCTTAGTCTTCAGTACTTTCTTGGAAAAATGGACCCTGAGGAATAAAGTCCTTAATGACAAGTCATACATAATACACTCTAGTAAAATTCTAAGAATAACTGCTACAATTTATTAAGAAATTTAATATTGCTTAATTTTCAATGTAAATGATAACTGTGGTATATAAGGATGCTTTTATGAAAGTATATATTTATATTGTACATATTCCCCAATACTCTCTGTGCTCCTCTTTTTACTCCTCTCCCTACCCTTTAGTCTTTGTTCCTCAACTTCACTACATTCCTTTATATATACATACATACATACATGATTTTATGCATCTATAGAAAGTATAGAAAACACATTTGTCTTTCTGATATTAGCCTAATTTGATAAATATGAGTATCTCCTATTTCATTCCTTTTGCTGCAAATGCCATAACTTCATTCTTCTTTATATACTGAAAATTTCCATTGTCTCTCTCTGTTTGTCTCTGTCTCTGCCTCTGTCTCTGTCTCTCTCTCTCCCTCTCTCTCTTTCTCTGTGTGTGTTGGGGGGAGAGAAAGAGAGAGATACATGTATGTGTGTATATATAGTCTCATTGCTATACACGGTGCCATTTCATCTCCACAACCTAACCATATTTAAAAGGGTGGTTTTATTGTTCATATCAATGGAGGAGAAAACTGGCAGCGGGAAGGACACACAGTATGCTGTGACTATTGAGTTATAAAGTGATAAAATCAAGCTCTGAGCATAAACTTTCAGGCCTCAGGTGTGCATTCTTCCAACTTACACATTTTCAAAATTGGAACTGGTCAAATATCATTCTATTTAGCCAAGAAATGAATGCCACTTGGTTGAGGGCTATGCTGTTTAGTCACAGAACATGTGTTTAGTGACAGTTAGGAAATAGTTTAATAAAATCTAATCATCTTGAGCAATGAAATTTGCTTTGGCAATAAAATCAGCCATTTACTCAAAATCAATATATTTTTAACTAAAATGTGAAGCTCAACAACTCTCAGTACAAACTCTGAAGTATAACTTCCCTTTCTAAGTAGCCAGGCTTTTCACTTCAGGGAATGAATTGATTCTGAAAAGAGTTGGATCTTTATTTTCAGTGCTTCATTTCAGTATTTCTGCTCTGCCCCGCCTCTCCTGCTTAGATACAATGGAAATGGGAATTAGACCAAGAATAACGCTGAGTGCTGAATCTACTACTTTAAGAAAGTCTAATGCTACAAGAAAATTCAACCCAATAACACATAGTACTAATTCCCCATTGCCTATAAGGCACATACTTCAATTTGTTTCCTTTTCCTGGTTGTTTTTAAACATACAATATTTACTTCAAACAAAGTAAATTTCTATTAATAAAATAATAGATTTTAAAACTTTCAGCAAATATACCCCTACTCAATGACAGTTCTTATAGTGACCACCAAGGCAGTTTGAGAATATGTATGCTAATAAGCAAAAAAACACGCATTAAAAAATGACACCTAAGGTTGGATTGATGTTTTTGTTTTCACCATAAAGTCATAATTTTAAAGATTTATCTATGCATTTCTTTTTATTTGCATGTATGTATGTCTGCATGAGTTTATCTATGCCATGTGTGTGTAAGTACCCAAAAAGGTCAGAAGAGAATTTTGAATCCCCTGGAATTGGAGTTACAGTTGTTTTTTATCTGCTCAGTATGGGCACTAAGAACCAAGCCCAAGTCCTCTGCAAGAGCAGTAAGAGCAGGAGCCATTCCTTCAGTCCCCAATATCATATTTTTGACCCATGATGAGATAGCAGAGTACTAAAAGACCTCACCTCTCACTATTTCCTCATCTAATATTGCATAACTGCTTATTTGAATCATCCTACAGTTTTGTATTAGTCTACATCTATACCTTGTCATTTGATTTAGTACACTTTTTTATATTCTGCTAAACATCTAATATGTTCACTATATTTCCCAACCTTGGATCACTTGTGGATCTTATGACTATCTTTAATGTCTTCATCCATACTAAAAGCCCAAGATGCAAGTGTAGGATAACTAGTCTAATTATTAGTTAGGTTATGGGCCATCCATTTGATCTATCTTGTATGGACTATGATGCATACTAGACAAGAAAATCAATACAATAACCTATTTTAAACTTTTTCCCAACAATGAAATCAAAGCAAAATTTGGACTGTACTATATGTGGTAAGGCTAAATATTATTTCAAGAAAATATTATTTCAACAGTCTAGTAGTGCAAAAATAGTTCTGTGTGTAGGTCATATGCAAAATAGGTAGAAAGGCTGCTCATCTCACCGCTGTTTTTCCAACATATGCACAAAAGGATTGTGTAATTCAACTATTCCATAGTATCGGAAACTGTTAGAAGGAAACAAAAATTGCTCCACAAAATCTGTTTGCACTCATATGATCCATAAACACTACTTTCTGATCACAGAATAAGCAGACGACTGTTTTGTAAAAATTAATAGGAGAGTGCTTTTTATTCTGAACCAAGTACACTCCATGAAGTTTATGGGAAACAATCTGATTAGTCTTGAAGTCTGGTCTACGCTTAACCCTCTCTAATCGTCAATCATCCACTAGTTTTCAATAATATTGTACTTAAAAAAGAAGAATAAAACTGATTCAAAAAGTCTATTTGCGAGTTCTTTCTAAAAGGAAATTCCTCCTAGCCAAATGACTAAAAAAAAAAGAAAGAAAGAAAGAGAAAAAGAAAACCTTGAATTCAGAAAAAAAAAGAAAGTTAGGTTTTGTTTTAAAATAAAATTTTTTCACCCATCTTGGACTTTAGTAACTTTGAATCAATACTCTTTGTGGTCATTTTCCTTAACAGAAAAAACAAAGCCTTCCTCATCTCTCTCATCCATCAGCATTATATCTCCTGCCCCAAGCAACAGACCTCTGGCTTCCTCTCTACATAACTGAAAAAGCCATTTTGTCTTGTCCTTAGAATTCTTTTTGCAAGTTGCAAAAAAACTACAACTGGATAGACAGAGAAATATAAAGCATCTTTTTCAAAATCTGCATGCCACTTCTTTTATACAGTAGATTCAGCATTTTCTGTTGTTTTTTAAAATGCATATATAATAACAGTCAAGCATGAAAAGTTACAACAATCTTAGGAGAAAAAAATAAGGGATATGGTAATTTAAGAGGGGAAAGGAACCTCTATTTTTTTCTTTCTTCACCTCTCACTCACCTAATGTCATTGTCTCTCTCTCTCTCCTGCAAACCCTTTCATGTCTAAAGAATGTCCTCCTTCGCCCTGAGTGATGCAGACGATATTGAAACTCAAGTTTTTCAAGGGTTGCTTGCCTTTCTTTGTGCAGTTCCATCACTCTCCCATGTGCACACTGAATGAGAACAGAATTAGACCTCTCGAATGAAGGCCATTATAAGTGAAATTCCCTGCAGGGACTGACTTCCGAGTTTGTGAAGCTCTGTAGGGAATCAAGAAAATCTGAATTATAATAAGTTTGCTTGAATAAAGGGATCTCCCAGGCAAGAAAAGAAAGTTTATTTTAAAAGTTTCTGCCACTAGAGATGAAAATCTCACCACCTCAACTTCCACTACACCCTCTCAATGCTTCAGTAACTGTGAAGTCCATCTCACTGTCAATGCAAGGAAAATGTCTGTGGTGGCCCTATATAATTCAAATAGAGGTGTGTGGGGTGGAAGGACAGTGTAGGCTGCAGGTTAACAGCAAGATATAGAAGATAAAGCTAGCATATCTAAGTTTATGGAAATATATGTCTTAGCTAACAATACCGGTAGGCAGCAGGCACAGAAAGAGATGGTGACAAGACAAACAAGGGACACATGGGGTAGAAAGAAGATATAATAACAGATGAATAAGGCCCAAAGAGTGGGGGAAAAAAGTTATTTTATAGCCCCAGTGTTAATTGCATATACCCTCCGAATTAGGCATGGTTACTTTAAGCAACTGAAATAACCATTTACATAATAATTGTGAAATAATGGGTTGGTTGACATCAAAAGTCCTACCAGCAAACCCTCTAGAGGAATTTTGTGTCTTCTTTCACTTTCGCCATGCCTGGACCATAATACAACAGCAATGTAGCTGCCCAGCAATTGGTTATTCAGGAGCTCAAACATGCACTCAATCAAATTGCCAGCTAGATGGGCATGGAGAAAGAAAGAGACACCTACTTCAATCCCCATAACAATCATATTTTGCTGCCACAGAATATAGTAGCAATCAGAGTCACTTAAATGTCTTATTTCTCAGGCCTACTTATACCATTTTTTAAAATTATTTCCTTAGGATTTCCTAATGGCTTTCCATGTTACTCACTTGCAAATGAAAGATAAGTTCAGCGTCAAGGCAATAAATTGTATTAAGAGTGCTGAATAGCCACTGCTTTTAGTTGCCATTTAGTCGTTTTTAAAAAACTTTCTGAATCATTCGTTCTGCTCTCCTCTGAAACAGTAAAAAAGAAAAGTTCGTTTTTGTCTAGTTCTTGACAATAAGACTATAATTTTGGTGTTAGTATTATATTGTTTTTTTTAACTGACACTAGAATTCTAGAGCTAGTTAATTATTCCTCCTTATGAAGGCTAATTCAATAAATTACCCAACTGTTGATTAAGTGGCCTCTCTTTTTTAAGGGGAAAGCACTTGCTAAAGTATGAAGTGTTTCACAAATATAGAGAGTGATGTAAGATGGTGATGTCAATTACCTTAGAAAACGTTTTCTGCTGATTCATTATATACTTGCTCAAACGGGAGGACACAAGAACAAAATAAGTTTGCAAGGTGGTTATTCTGTTTTATAATATCTGTTGTTGTCCATGTCTGATTTAAATGTATTCCTGGATAATGTTATTTATTGCTTATGCAGCCGAAACCCAGTCTCCTGGCTCTGTCACATGCAGGAAAAAAATAAATAAATAAAAATAAAAACATCCTCTGGAACTGGGAAGGCCAGCCAGACTTTTCTTTAAGCCTTTAGTAGAGGATTCAAGAGACAAATTCAAGTTTTTTTTTGATGACTTCTCCTTCACAGTAAAAGCAGTACAAAGTCAATAAAGCACAGTGGTTAGAAACACAGACTGCCTCATTTCAAATCCTAGATCTATGCTTGATAGATGTCCTTGAAAAAAATTGTTTATCTATAAATGGGAGTGATAATGTGCCTGCCTCATAGGGAGGCTGTAAAGATTCAGTGAGGTCAATATGTATAAATCATTTAACAGAGTGTTTGGCTTACAAATGCTCAATAAAATTCTATACTAGTAATAGGAATAATAGTAACAGTATTTGACCTTGCTTTCCCGATATGAAGATTTGAACTGATAATTTATAGGATTAGAGTAAAAAGAACTAGAAGAAGTTTGGAATTGATTAAGAAATTAGGTAAAACTTCTGATCTGGCCATTTCATGAAAGTAAACCTTTTGCAGAGAAGCAAATATCAGTGGGTGTATTCCATGGGATGTGGCACCAACATGCTCCAGAAACTGATCTTAGCCTGCTTTGACCTTCACAGATGATTTCTTTCTCCTAATACTGACGTGAAGTTCTATCTAGATCACTTAGTGGATACCTGTGATAGTCATTGAATGATGCCCCAAATCCTTCATTTTCTTTCTGCTTCCAAGAACTGATATGCTGATTGCGGAGCTAAGACTAAAATGTACTGTGACTGCGCATACACCTGTGCATTTGGGATTTTTAGATCATCTCCTGTCTCTTTAAACTTGAGAGGTAAAGGCAGTTTATTCAGTTAGTAGCCTGCAGTCACTCCAGATGGACCAATTTTGCCAAAAATCAAATAAATATTAGAGTAGATAACAAAGAAGAGTTTATCTAGGTCAATATAAGAATGCTATCGTGCTCAAACAAAAACAAAATGAAACAGAAAGGCTCCCAGCTAAGTAAAAAATCAAAAGAAGTTTTGAAGCTCGAGCTTCCTCAGGAGAAAGCAGTGCCCTTGGATTTTATGAATCAAGTTTAGTCTGTGAGTCCCTTCACCTACCCGATGACTCTGGTTTGTTATTGTTTTTGCTTTGGGTTTTGGTTTGAGGGGTTGTTTGCTTCAAGATATTCAAGTTCTAAACATGTCTATCGGGATTTTTTTAACCTAATATAAAATGATAAACTGGGAGAAATGTGGCAACAAGATTATCGACAGGTTTCCTTTACATACTTTCTATCTCCAAATAGTTTTAGCTGTACTTTGGGGCCTACATCTCTCAAGTAAACATACTCTCAGTAAACTCTAATAAAAATATCCTGTTATTACAGATATTTGCAGTGATGCCTCCACGTTGAAAGCTCAAGCTTATATGCGAAGCAGAGAACAGCAGGTCCCACACCTTCAAATTCAGCAGATCCAAGCTCTATTGGGCGTCTGCACAGAGGCAAAGGCAGAGTTTTCAGTTGCCTTAAAATAAAAGTCAAGTACCGTGTTCAATGCTATATCGAAAATGTAATTTATCACATAAATAAAACTCCCTCAGCAGTGTCCTCGTTCCCCACAAAGGACAATGGCATGTTAGCTCTTATTAAAACTATTAAGCACCCGAGGAAAAGCATCTCCAAAGTTCAGGAAGAGTCACAAAATGCAGAGCTTGCAAACTACTTTTGAACTGTGCATTTTTTGTCTCTAGGTTTTGTTTGGCATACTCTATGACCTGAGCTGAACCTGAACCTGAACCTGTCTAAGACACAGGAATACCTGTGGGATAAACTCTGTGGCTTGTTTCAAGATGTTTTTAGGACAATATCCCATCATAAGCCACTGGCCTCTTTATGTGTATGACTATCCCTTTCAGTATAGCCCCAAGGGCCTCTTAACTATAGGAAAGGGAACTACATAAATCAACACCAAGCCTTCTTCATCAAATGGCAACACAATCCAAAGATGGTGTTCTACAAAACAAAAGGATCATCTAGTCATGTAAAAGTCAGTGTATTTGGAAATGTGAACAAGGGAACATGTGAAGCATTTACCAACAGGGTATATTTGTTAAGAGGACTTATCCTCAGATACACTCTCTCTTTTTGGGCATGGAATTCATTTGATAAATGACTAGTGTAAGTCTAAAACATTTGGAAAGTTTGATATTCAAGTCTGTCATGTGGTTTATTCCAGTAAATGTTGTAAGATTCCAATTTTTAAGGACAAAAGTCAGTCAAGACTACAAAATACAGCTTTCTCTCTTAGTGTCTACAACATCCATGTGAAAATAAACGGAGATACTTTCTCATAGCCATTTAATTCATCTCTCAGTACACTTCCATTGCCCCAATCCAGGGGAAGACCATTCTGAAGGAATGATTCCAATACCTAACAAGTTAACTATTAAGTGGGAATCTAAAAGAAATATGGTAGTTGATACTCAACACATTACTGTTTTCAAACAAAATTCTGGACACATAGATGTTGTTGTAGATCAACAAAGCACAAAAGCATATGGGTAAATCATATAACCTACTATAAAATTATCCTCAAATATCACAAGAATGAGAAAGTTGTACAGAGTAAGAGCGTTTCAAAAGTGTCAGAAAAGCTCTAGTTAAAGTCATTCACAACAAAATTCCTAACATACAAGTTTATTTTATGTGGGTTTTTGGACTTTAATGGCAATTTTAGTACCTATTACTTTGGCTCAGCCTAGGCCAGCTAATGCATGACTAATAACAAGATAGCCCTTGGTAGTTTTCACTCACTTTTACCAGCATCTTAGCTTATTTTCTGTTGATATGATAAAATACTCTAATATAAACAATTTATAGGGTAAAGATGTTTATTTTAGTTCACAGTTCAAGGATCAGTACATCATGTCAGAGAAATCAAGGCAGCAGGATAGTTGAGCAGCTAACTAGTTGCATTATGTCCACATTTGGAAGAAGAGCTCAGCAAATGCATGCATGCCAGTCCCCAGGTAACTTTCTCTTTTCTACCAGTCCTGGACTCCACACTCAGAGATGGTTCCATCCAAGAATGGGACAGGTCTCACCATATCAGTTAACATAATTAAGGTAATCCCTCACAGACATTTTCAGAGACACTTTTCTCTGGATGATTCTCAATTACGTGAAGTTGACAATTCAGACTAACCATTGCCACTACTTTACTACTACCATTGGCCTACAGCAATGTGTTACTCTTCCTGTATCCTAGTATTTGGGTTCGTACTGTAAATGTTAGTTGAGACCCAGTGAAAAAATAGAAAAGACATAATTATTATAATACTATTTAATACATGGGATGGGCTGCACAGGTGTTACATGAATTATGTAAACTACAGATACCTTCAGGAAATGGCTACCACCTCTAGGCCTGGTAAACAAACAGAAAGGCTTAGGGTTGTTAGAACCTAGAAATGAAGGAGTTTTGTCCCATGGAGGTAGAGCATAGGCTGTTGAGGAAAGGATGCTAGCATTCTCACATTAAGAATGTACTAATAACAATTTTGATGTTGGCACCTATAACAGGGCACGATGACACTGAGTCTCAGACTATGCAAATTAGCTGGAAAGTGCAGCCAGCTATTGCTGCCAGAATGAAGGTCTACTGTTGAGGTGATGTTGACAGGAACAGAAAGCAAACAGGAAAGAACAAGTCCCTTCTCCCTCCTTGAGCCTCCCAGCATACCTTTATTTTCTGTACTGTCAGAATCTATCAAAAACCCAGCTGGCAAAATAGAAAATGTAGAGAGCATAGTCCCAACCCTACTATCACGAAGCAATGTCTTTAAAAGGACGAATTTGGAGATGTGAGACAGTAACTTAATAACCACCGTATTGTGCAATGAGGTGTTAGATTTTCATGTCATTGTTGCGGCTGGAGTCACTCAGATATGCTTACAGTTTGGATAAAACATTAATTAGAGTGGACTGTTTGCCACAGAGGATTTCATCATTACTGAATCTGTAAGAAGCTGTTATTAAAAGACCTCAACCAGAGCAGCTCAATGTGTTGTGAGGGTGATTTTGACTCCCCACTCATTAAAACTCCGGTATTCAATACGCATCACCTATTTTTTTCGCTTTGTTCAGACCGAGCTCTATAATCTGAATGCTTCCTTAGATTATTCTAGGTATGTGGTAAGTGGTCAGGTGGGCAATCTCCAGAGCTTTGGAAACATAAGCTTGAGCTGGGCCATCTGTTGAGTATGTGGAATTTTGTTTTTCACACAGGGAAGTAGTGGGCAAAACCCGGAAGCACATTGAAGCCCTAATGAAAATACAACCAGTAAAATTCTCTTTCTAAATATTCATTAGGCCAGCTGCTGTTATTAATGTCCTTATCATTTGGAAACATTGCAGAGCTCTGATGAGAGAGACAGTCCGTGGAATTCCAGTCTACCTTTAAATGAACTTCAGAGGCGAGCAATCATGAGTTTTGATGTTTCCTCTTCCCATTCAGGGCCATGCCCACTTATATCTTCACATCTCCACGGTGAAATTTTTTAATAGTTTCTTCCTGAAATATTACATCAGCAAGAAGGGTTAGCAGTAGCTACAGAAATGAAAACATAATCTCAGAGTGACTGATCAATGAAATCAGACCATTTCATAAAAGCCGTGCACTCATACTTCTGTCCTATAAATTGCTCTAGGTGCCAAAGGGAATTGGAAGCTTGGCCTATCTTTTTGAGCCAATACTGTAATATTAACAACCGGCAACAGACAAGTTTCTGCAGCTTCTCAGCAGGAAGCAACTGAAGGGTGATTTTAGGGACTTCTTTTTAAGCTCTAGGCTTTTTTGTGCAAGCAAAACCTTGGTACTCAGGAAGGCAAGAGTTCCATCCCCTGCACAAAGACACACCGTGATCTCTTCACTCAACTATCACAGAACTTACTCTTGCTACCTATCCTCATGAAACTGTGCATTTTCTAAGACTGTTGTCTGCTTGACCCTCCTTCAGCCAGTCTGTCCCCCACAGTGATGAATATGCAGTAGATATTTACTAAGTAGATGTAAAAGTAAAATGGAGACTCAAAAGAGAAAACAGTAAAGCTTCCATGTTCCTCTCCCTGCTTCTACAAGTGCAGAAAGGGTTAATTTCTTTGACTGCAATGATAAAAACCTAAGATACAACAGACATAAATAGTAAATTGGCAAGTAGCATCATGTAAGTAGCATCATGTACAATAAGTTCTTCTTACAATAACAATCGAATTTACAAACAAATTAGCTGTGGAGTCTGAAGGACATTCTGTAGTTTTCACACTAGGCCTTCATCTCCCGCTGATAGATGACTTTGACTGTAAATTGAAAAGTGGAAGTGATTCAAAATTCTGTGTTTTCACAAGTGCCATTTCCAAAATTGAGGCTTCAGAAAGGAGATGCCAGAAAGTGTCAACGGAAACTCAGAGCAATTATGCCTGTTATTAAGATGAGGTAGTGGCAATAACACGGCAGACTCATAGAGAATATGTATGTGTCGATTGTTCTTAGGGAGCCTGTATGAACAAACTTTTACAGCACCCATCAGACTTTGGGTCTCCAGTGGTAGTGTGAATTTTCAGGCTCTCCAACAGTATGCTTTTGGACAGGGATTGTGGACCCAAGAGCCATCTTAGAAGAGATGTGTGTTTTTTCTCTTAATGAGCTTAAATGAAACCCCTATATTAAAAGAAGGGCTTCTTTCACTGCTTCTTTCCTCCAGAATAATCATCCCCCAAGATTTTTGGTCTCTGGACTCCTTTGTGGTACTAAAAACTGTTGATATCTTCAAATATATCCTCCCTGAGCCTTAATTGATTTGTAGATATATCAGTTGGAACTGGGCTCCACGAGTCTGAATTTTGATTGGTTGAAGTTTTCTGCAATCACCTTTATCTGTTGCAATAATTTTTTTATGAGAGAAGATAACTATACTTATCTGGAGAATAGGAAAAATATTTAGAATGTAGTTAGGTATTATGCTGGTTTAGTAAAGTAGCAGTTGTAGATTTTTATTCAAGATCCATGATTCATAAGTCCTTGATAGTTGACTAGGTTCCAGGACCAGGAATGATTTCCCTCATTTTCAATGGGTCTTGAACCAATTAGAGAGCAGTTGGTTACTACCAAGGTATGCATACCACTATTGCACCACTAGGGTTATTGTGTCATACCAGCTATTGTGATTCATTGATATCATAGCTGAGTAGGACTGTTAGTTGCTTCATACTTTAGAAGATTACAAACTATTTTTGCTGTGCTAATTACAGTTCAGTGACTACAGGCAACAATTAAGCAATCTTACATTTCAAAAGGCTAGAAGACAGGATTTTGAAAACTTTTACCATAGAAAAAGAAAGGTTCTGGAGGAGATAAATATATTTAATTTGATGTAAACATTATAGAATATATACATATATCAAAACTTTGCATGGTACTTCACTAACATGAGTAATTTTTAGGGCTTTTTTATGTACCAGTTAAAAGAAACAATTCTAAAACACTGACATAATTGTATTTCCCAAATTTATCAAAATATTAATTTAGTTTAATTTATATATTTATATATACTGTGGGATAATGCTTTTGTACACTACAAAGATTTGTCACTCATATTGGCTTAATAAAACGCTTATTGGCCAGTAGCCAGGCAGGATGTATACACAGGACAATAAGACTAAGAGAATTCTGAGAAGAAGAAAGGCAGAGGAAGCAAGATGAGAATGCCTTATTGAGAAAAGATACCAAGCCACATGACTAAACATAGATAAGAATTATGGGTTAATTTAAGTTGTAAGAGCTAGCTAATAATGCACCTGAGAGTTGAGGCAGAACAGTTTATAGTTGATATAAGCCTTTCTGTGTTTCTTTGGGTCTGAATGGCTGCAGGACCAGGCAAGACAGAAATTTGTCTACAAATTTACCTTAATTTTGTAAAAACAGGGGATTTATCTAAAAAGGAAACATTAGAACATTTTTATGACAGTGTATCTCTAATGGTATAATCAGTAGCCCCAGTCAAAATGAAAAGCTAACAACTAGAGTATCATATTCATTTTGATGATATTCCATTGAGAATAACAGAAACCCTCAATACAACAGAAGTGCAAACAAGATAGTGGGCAGAATAGATATTATTGAGGATTGAGGTGGAAGCCCCACAGATCCAACCAGGATCCAAGCTCCTACATTACTACTGCCTGAGCACATGACTTTTATTTCTTAGCAATGTCATGGTCCAAGAAGTTGGGCAAAACCTTCAGCATCCATGTATCCCAAAGATAGCTAAGACCAAATAAAGCTGCTTCCAACTCAATTAGCTCTCCATTGAGAAATCTTTATAGCATACACTTGTTAGTCTAGATGAGTCCACACTTCCACTTACACACTGTCTGAAAATAATGTTTTGTTCTAAATAGCAATGTGTATTACATAATAATGGAGGTTGGCCATTAAGGAGGACAAATTGAATGAATTATGGGGTAGGTATGGAACTGGAAGTTTCTTACACAGGAATATCAATAGGCACATGTTTGAGATTTCATATTGACCTATCTGAGCATCTTCAAATTTATAAGGGGGAGAAATTCCACCTCGAAAAATTTTGGTTTGCCCATATTGCAAAGAAAGATGGCACTTAAAAGAATAACGTCTCTAAATGGCCTTGCTTATTTGAAAAGGAAATGTCAAGACTACTACTTAGGGATGATTGTTCCATTTGTGCAGGGTATAGGGGGTATTTATGTTTTCCTTTGCTTTCTTTCACTCACTTCAATATTAATTTAGGAACACTGAGGTATATACAGTTTAGCCTATGTGCTCTGTAGTAGACGAATTCTAAAGATTAGTCTAATTGTAAGTCGTCATTAGACTGACACTATCTATTCATTTTCAATGAATACTGAACTTAAATTTCCAGTTTTCTCATGGGTTCTCATTGGACAACCCAGACCATGGGGATACTTTTGAGCAAGGGTTAAGAGATTCCTCAAAGTGTCCAGCCATTCTGGCAAGCTACAGAATGTGGATCTGAGATAATGCAAAATAGTTTACTTATCGAAAAGGTCACAGAATCTTGATATGTTTCACCTTCTAATAATTTCTATTATTTAAAAGCAAAATCAGTAAGAAAAGCCACTCTTACAGGTGTCATCATGATTTCCAAGTGAAAAAGAAAAAAAAACTTTCTCCAGGCAACATTTCCCTTCTTCTATAAATTGGAAGATGCTCAGACAGTGTCTGTGTCAAGAAACGAGACTGCCATTTGAAAACTGACAAAAAGTGATCCTAACAATCTGGCGTTGTTGACTTTTAGAAGCATGGGGACATCTAACATAGTGCTGGCAGAACACCTGGGTACAGAGCATGCAGCCCCATCACTACATTGTCCCCAGGGCTGGCATACCTCAAAGGAGATAATCATACACTTACTGAAAAGTCCTACTGAAGAAGCCTTAGAGCTCAAGGTCAAGCAGTCACTTGTTAAATGAGCCACAGAGCTCTGAGTAGACTAAAGGAGGGAGATCAGAAGTTGTGTCTAGGATGGAAGGCAGGACGTTCTACAAAATGGCTAGTTTTCTCTAACCTTATGGAACTTTGGGGAAAGAACTTGCTAGCAATTGGTGGTGATTATAGAACACTGTAATAATCATGGTTTATCTTTGAGGCATTTCCACCATAGTTAACTTCTTAAAGTGACTGGAGTGGAAAAGGAATAACTGATTGCTCTATGCCAATGGAAACCCCTTGTATTTACAGATAGATAGAACAAATGATGTCAACAAAAGACTATAATCTCCATGAGGGGAGGAATCCACTCTCTTCTTTAGAACTGGTTTCTTAATATGTCGCATAGTGTGAAAGATAAAACTAATAGGCTTTTAATTGACAGAGAAAGGAAATTAATTTAACATGTTCTGTCCTTGATACTGGGCCAAAAGTACTGTTATAAATACCAAGGTGGCCCAAGTAATAAACCAAACTATTAGCCAGGGAATTAGCTGAATATTATCCCAAAATAAGTCAAAGATTTCTTGGAGGTTTTATTGTTTTGAGAAATCCCTGAGGAATAGAGCAAACGAGTGAGTGCCTGGTGATATGGAATCACTGGAAGTCTTTAAAGAATATGCCCATGTTCTTAAACTTAAGAGTTCACAGGATGTCCAGGGAGGAGAACATTGCAATAGTTGGAGAGAGACAAGAAGATTCACAGGCAGGGGTGGGTTTCCCTAACCACTGCACAGCTTGTCCTCAGATCCAGATTAGCTATTCTTTTCCTCTTCCTATGTATTAGGTGCTCTAGTGAAGTACAATGTTTGTGTTTTCGTTGAATTCTTACAAATTTTGGAAGTATTATTTGACTCATTTTCTATGGGAGAAGACTGAAATGTTTGTGTTAGTTGATTCGCTGAAGACACAGCAGTAGCAAATTCTATCATTTAAAATTTTGATCCAAAATGTTTCAATAGCAGAGACTGAGCTGCTAATCACTTCACTCCACTACATCTTAGCATATCCTCTATGGAGAAAGTACATAACTGTTGCGAATTCTCACAAATTCTTCTGCATCTGAAAGAGAAGCAGTATTTCAGGCTCCGAGTGCCAGGAAGATAGAGTCTCCTTATGATTAGATGAGAGAACGAATAAATGAATGCATGGAATGATAAGTGGGTCGTCTCTGGATTGATTATCCTGTAGCTAGTCTTTTCCCCCAACTGTCCCCCGAACTTCACCCTACATAATGTTTCTGAAGTATTAAACTGACCTTGTCAGCTATCGACTTTAAAGATCCTCATTCTCTCTTTGCCATCTACAGCTTAAGGCTAAAAGTCTTAGAATACATATCCTTCTAAAGCTTAGTCCAGTAGTTCTCAATAAAGGATGGTTTTGTTCTTCAGGGAACATACATTTTGTTGTTATTAATGGAAGTAAAGATGCTGCTGACATATATGATACAAAGATGCTAAACATTCTCTGCAAACACATGGTGCTGACCCCAGCTTGAAAATGTCTCTCATTATAAACCTGAGCCTATCCCTTCACAAACATTTAGAATGTCGTTTACCAAAAGTAGCTACCCTGTATTATAGCTGAGAGACCCCAGTCCATAGTCCCCACACTCCCATATGACTTCATGCTTCTTTATTTGTATTCATCTTCCCTATGCTGAGATCATTCTTGATCCTTAGTACCTTTGTTCCTTCTTGCAAGTTAATTCTAATTTTCACTTCTAAAAATCTTGCTGGAACTCCCACTTCTGTGGACCCATATCAATCTCAGCATGCATTTAGAATGACATTGACCTGTACTATACTGAATGATATATTTCTATATCTGCCTTCCATCTCTTAACTATGAACTAAGGAAGGACAGAAACATGGTAAATTGGGAATAAAAATTATTGTTCTCAGATAATTATATTCTAAAGTATATAAAGTGCTAATCCATACTAAGTACCTGATACTTATGAAGGAGTCAATAAATAATATTTCTATTAATGACCCAGGCTAGTGCTTCTCTGGCTTTGTGAATGCTATAGACCAATTCAAAGAAATGGGCAGAACTGCACATTCATACTTAAGAAATGGTTCAATTTAAAGAAAAATATTAGGTCTACTCTAGTATAGTTGTCACAGAGCTGAATCAAAATCCATGAAAATCTTATATGGAAAACTGAAGCTTAAGAACATGTTGAAAAGAAACTACATGAAATCATTTTGATACCACCTAGTACCCTCTACCATGTGTCAGGCACCAGGATAAGCACCACGTATCACCACATATCATTTAATCTATAGAAGTAAAAAAATAAATATTTCATGTATATGCACATTCAAACACAAAGATATATGATCATTAACCTATTTTCCTTGATACAGATGAAAAAATCAGAGCTGCATAAAAGATACCCTAGTTTTCCTACTATTACACAGAACCCTGGGTGGGAACCCTGAGTCAGACTGATAGAGGGAAGCCAAGTATTTAACTAATGCTCTATGTCTTCTTCATTGCACAGTTAGTCTTGCAACTGAAGGCATTTTGAACTTTGTATAATCAAAGGGCTCATGTTTAGAATTTGCTTTTACACACAGGTTTTTCTCTGTAGGATCCTGCTGTCTTCTACACTGATAGTGAGGTCAAAATTAGCTAGAACTTTAAGTCAGTCACAGGACTGGTTGACCTGAGAGTCAACTCCCTTCAAGGCAAGTTTTCAATTAGCAGAGGAAGACAGCACTGTCAAGTGCTGACATCCCAACCCAGAGCTCCTTTCTGCTCAGGGTTATTTCTCAGGGAAGGTTGTTGAGGGATGGGTACATTCCACCAGCTAGAGGCTATGCCAGTGACCTTTAATGCTAGTTTAGCTTAAACACATTTTGACATTTTGAAAAAAATTAGTATATTTTTACAAGGTGGGGCAAGCACCACAAATTAGACCTAATGGTTTGCCTGTAGGCTGGATCAGCAGAGTCGACAGAGCCTTCGCTGCTGCTCTTGGGGGCTCTTCTGAGTCCCATTCTAAAACAAAAAAAAATTTCTGCTACCACATGCAACCCCCCCACACACGCTTTAAAAAATCACAGTTGTATAAATGGCAGCAGCTTCTGGAAGTTAACCTTAGATCCATTTCAGTAGGACAGAGTTGTGGGCTCTCTCCACAATTAATAGATACTTGTTCCACCAGCCAGAATCAGCTCAAAAACATCACTACATTTGTTGGGTGGGGTGGCGAGGCTCTGTTTTTACTGTGTGGGTGTAAAGCACTAGTTCCTTGAAAAATTACCTGGAAATGGACACAATTAACATAAGAATGGCATAAGAGGAACTGACAACCTAAAAGCAGTGAAAAGGTCCGTCCTCTAAAACAATGGCCCCTCGACTACTAAGTAGGCACACATCTTTCATCTGAGCAGATCTCACAGACAAGCTGCCCCACCGAATCAAATGGGAATTAAAGGGATACTATGTAGCTGGCATACAAAGTGTCTCAAAAGCACAAAGGCCACTTTCGTCACAGAAAACTGCCAGAGGGTAGCTCATTTGATGGGAAAGAAAACAGACAGACACGATGTCTGGTGTATTTTTGAGGCAATATTAAATCTAATAAACATGACACCAATAGTATCGGCTTAAATCGGGTTGCGAGAGTTGGAGAATTTCAGAGCTTGTTTTCTCACCGCCAGCTTTTATCTCAGAGGCAGCCTTGATAGCTGAGAACAGAGTCTAAAATATGTTCCTTCCATAGCTTCTGCCAGGTGTGTGCCATTCCTGGGCCTCGGTCCTGGCTCTGGCTCCCTGAGTGGGGATAATTAGAACGTCATTTCAGCCAGCTTTGTTTTTTCTGGGTCACCGACTTCAGACTCGATCAAAATAGGAGTGTTGTACTGAAATCAATTCATTTCCTCTTCCTCAGCCAGCCCTGACTTATTTCCTAGGGGACCATGTTCCATAGGAATAGAGCACACGGACAGCTTCAGGACAAGTTTGATAGTGTATATAGAGGTCCAAGGTGGGGGCACAGGGTGAAGGGAGAGCCAACCGTCCACAGTAGCAGCAGCGGCAACGGCAGTGGCAGCAGGCACTCACTCTGTCTCTCTGTGGCAGCACAGTGACACGCAAAGGCCTCAGATAGACATGCTGAGGAACACTTCACCACAAACTGTTCTGGGAGCTGTGGCTGCTGGTGGTTAATGATTATCCAATGTCCTCAGTCCGAAAGGCTTTGTAGAACATGCATAATACAAGCTGAGCTTTATACCCCATTAGCACACAAATTCCTAGCTGCCCAGAGGCATATGGTTACTGACCAGAGAAGGGCAGCATTTGTAGAGGTGGAAGTAGAGGGCACAGAAAGCTGTGGGGACACAGTGAGGTTGCTGTGCATTTGGGGGACACTCAGACTTGGGGGCAAAGGGCCTCGTGTGGTATAACAAGGAGAAGGCAAAGGCAACCTTTGCTTTCCTCACAGCACCACCCTTAGAGGGTACAAGTAAAAAAATAAGTTCTTATCTCAGACATCAGATCGGGCCTTTTCCCACTTTATTAATCATTATTCATAAGGTCTCTTTCAGCTGAGGAAGTAGTGGGCGTCAAAATGCAGTGAACGTCCATATCTGCTTTCCAAACGTTCTGATTCCGTGAGAAAAATAAAGACTTCCCTCGGCTTCCCTGCAAAGCTGAAAAGCTTAGTTACGTTACTTTCACTATTTTAGTCCTGAATGAGATTTATTTTTCTGCCTTTGTCTAGCTGGAAAGGAGAGAAATGGATAGTAATGAGTGGTCATGTGGGAAGTGCTATATGCAGCAGAGTTCTCCGTGAAGTGCCTAGGGATAAGCAGTCACCATCGGGAAATGTCAGGGCAGGCACTGAGCCAACTCATGTCCAGAAAAGAACTACAGTGAAATCATGTTTACTTAGCTTATCCTCAGCATCTAGCAGAGCCCTTGGACAGGGCACACTAGACACACACGTGCACATGCGTTCGCGCGCGTACACACACACACACACACACACACACACACTGTTTTACTCTTCTCAAACACCTCTGTACTCTCTATACCCTATATTGCCTTCCTAGTTTATATAGCATGATTCCTTACCTAGCCTAATGCAGAAGCCACCAAACTGGCTGGTCTCACCTCTGCCTCCCACATTGTCTCTAGAGCGGGCAGTAAGATCCATCTGAAACACAAGTAGGACTATGCCATCTGCCTACTTAAAGCTCTTCAATGACTACCCCAGTCACAAAAACAAAACTGATATGTGCTTCCTTTCATTACCTGGTATATTTATTGAGCAGAGATGCCACAAAAAAATAGCAAAGTTCAGGTGTCTTCAATAACAAAATTTATTTTCTCAAATCTTTGGCCACTGGAAACCAAAAACACAGACGTTGGCTTCTCCTAAGACCTCTCTTGTTCACATTCAGATGGCCATCTTCTTGCTATATCCACATAGAGACAACCCCTAAGTGTGTGCAGTCTCCATTTTCATAATCACACTTACAGTTTGGAGAGGTCTCCACTCTTACCATCTTAACTATCCTAATTTATTCTTTAGATACCCTAGCTCCAAACACAGTCACATTGAAGGTTAGTGCCATGAGACCTAACTTTGAAAAGGACAGGATTTACTCTGCAACATCTAGTCACTCTCTACCTCCTGGTGGGCATCATTTTCTTAGTTTCACGCACTGAAACTATATTAACCTTACTGAAATATTTATTATACTCGAGATGAGTCATGCCGTCTCTGATGTTTGGGCTTTTACCCTTGCTATTTGCTCTGCCCAAATGGTCCTTTACCTACGCTGCTCTTCTCTACTGGTCACTTCGCCCTTGGTTTACACACCGTCATATCTATTAATATCCCGCCTCTATATCTATGTGAAGTCCTCTCATGCCCTTTCTATTGCTTCCTTCTCACAACATGGAGAGTAATCGCTAATAGTGCTTTCAAGGGCCCTACCAGACCAAACAGTTCCTTAAGGGCATAGGTTTATGTGTCGGAAAACTGTATTTTAATCCCTAAAGCTTAGTACAAGGCTTAGTACAGAGAATGTTCTCATCAACAATTCGGGGAAATCAGAAACCAACCTGTTTCTTCACCAAGTTTGAGGACCCAAGAACTAAACAAGACCCAGCTAAGTGAGAAGTATGTTCCCACCTAGGACTCCAGATCAATAGCTAGCAGACTATACCTGCATAATATACGAGATGGATCTTAGGCCTATGCTAATGGCAGGCCCTGACCAAAAGGCTGTTGATTGGGTAAAAAGCTGGTTTCCCCAGGGCTTCATTGTCACACAATCTTTATGACTTTGCTTTTCTAAGCATATACAAGACAATAAAAGAATTGTGTGTGTGTGTGTGTGTGTGCGTGCGTGTGGCGTGTGTTAATCCAGAGGTCCTACAGAAATAACCTTCAAAATCATCTAGAGATCTGTAAAAACACAGACGGTTGGGTCCCTGTTCTCAGGGATTATGGTACAATGTGCCTAGGATAGAGCCTCAAAGTTTGCATCAAGTGATGTTATGGTTGTCAGTTCCAGAGACCACACTCTGAATTCCACTTATCTAGAAGATACTTTGGGATTATGGAAAACAATTCATATTGTGTTGAAAATAGCACAAATGATAAATATATCCATCCTTCATTATCAAACAGCATCAATGCTGCTGAAATCAGTAATAGTACAGAAACAATAAGCTATTTATTACTCGTATGGTAAAATTGTCTCTGGAACGATGTGGTAACTTAGTGGCATGTGTTCTGTTTGTTCTTTTTGTAGGTGCGATTAGAGTGGCCAACCGACCTCACAGTCAATCCCATGGACAACTCATTGTATGTTCTGGATAACAACATCGTGCTGCAGATTTCTGAGAACAGGCGTGTGCGGAATATCGCAGGGCGTCCCATTCACTGCCAGGTGCCCGGCATCGATCATTTCTTGGTCAGCAAAGTAGCAATTCACTCCACTCTGGAGTCAGCCAGGGCCATCAGCGTCTCCCACAGCGGGTTGCTCTTCATCGCTGAAACAGACAAGAGGAAAGTGAACCGCATTCAGCAAGTAACCACCAATGGGGAGATCTCCATCATAGCCGGCGCCCCCACTGACTGCGACTGCAAAATTGATCCCAACTGTGACTGTTTTTCAGGTATGACCTTTTTAGCAATTCACCAGCTGACCCTCTCTGTTTTCAAAAGCAAAACCGGCATCAGAAAAGCCTAAAGGAAAACAAAAAGGAATTCGTATAAACAACTGTGTGGGCTCACGGAGAAAGCAATGTATTGGGAGTTAGCGCTGACAGCTGACTGAGTGACCCAGAAAAGCCATAAAACCTTTTCACAATCCATCTGCCTTACTTGTTACATAGAGATAAGTATATTTCTCCATCATGTCACCTTGCTGTTCTTGGGGAAAACAGACATAATAACTTTCCAGAGTCTCAAAAAAGTTAACATCATACAAATTTAAGATCGTGCCGTTATTTGTGCTTTAGAGAAAGGAAAATAGGTTGAAAAACATATTTACTGATTTTATTAAGCCACTTGCCCAAAGTGACTGCCTTCCAGATGGAAAGCATGCTCTATTAGAGGGTTGAAAGGACCCCAAGCAGACTGCTGTGAGCATGTACGGGCAAAATTAAATTCCCCAATTGCAAATTCTTATGGCATCAGTCGCCTGTGTTACTTGATGTTAAAAGCTCTGAAATTCCATAAACAATGGTGCCCTTTTAGCTGAAATGGGAGAGGAAAAGACGAGCCTTTTCCACAAACATGAAATAGTTATTTCTGATAGCAAACAGAGCTCTAAATGTCAACAGTTCTGTTCATGTCTGAGGAGTGGAAGTCCCTCCCCGCTACATGCAAACCTATTAAGCTACTCACCCAGGACTGAATAGCCCTCATAAGTTTTGTGTTTCCTTGAGAAGAATCCAGAATCAGTAAGTTGTTCAATATGACTTTGTTCAATATTTCCTGTATTTTCCTGGACAATGAGATTTATAGATGTTTTAGTAATTTATATATTTTATTCAAGGTGTATCTGCTATTTATGTCAGTTACCAGCTTTGGTATTTGGAATGATTGTTATACTTACAGACTTAGCATATTTTGACAATGGAACAAAGGAAATTAATAGAGGAAATGACTTCTAAGCATAGTAGGACCAGAAGATTCTAAAACAAATCCTGCAAATAGCAACAGGAAAGAAACTTACAAACTGGCAGGCAAATTTGGTGTGGCTATCGTTATTTGCTGTGCCTTGCAATACAATAGGTTCTGAACAGCAGGATTTAGGAATTAACAGAATTGGTGTAACTGAGATAATTATATCTTACTGTTCATCTTTAGTGTTACTGACTCAAGAACTACAATCTTTTGAGTAAATGGGTTTCAAAATAATCAGGGGGCATGCAAAGAATGATGGTTCTCTGATTGTTGTTTTTTTTTTTTTCTTAAAATGATTTTTGATGTGTGTTGCTTTAAATCTCAGGTATGCTCACTCAAATTCTTTGGGTGCCAATTATTAAAACTGGGTCTTTTTTTCCCCGTAGGTGATGGTGGGTACGCCAAAGACGCAAAGATGAAAGCCCCTTCCTCCTTGGCAGTGTCACCTGATGGTACCCTCTATGTAGCAGACCTTGGCAATGTTTGAATTCGTACCATCAGCAGGAACCAAGCCCACCTGAATGATATGAACGTTTATGAGATTGCCTCGCCTGCTGACCAAGAACTCTATCAGTTCACTGTCAATGGAACCCACCTACATACCGTGAACTTGATAACAAGGGACTATGTATATAACTTCACCTACAATGCTGATGGTGATCTGGGTGCCATCACTAGCAGCAATGGCAATTCAGTGCATATTCGCCGGGATGCAGGTGGCATACCTCTATGGCTTGTGGTGCCTGGCGGGCAAGTCTACTGGCTTACCATAAGCAGCAACGGAGTCCTGAAAAGAGTGTCAGCTCAAGGCTACAATTTGGCCTTGATGACCTACCCAGGAAACACAGGACTTCTAGCAACAAAAAGTAATGAAAATGGATGGACCACTGTTTATGAGTAAGTTTCTAATGTCCAACCCCACTTTCGTTAGGTTGTTATTTGAGAGAGAATTACGGTAAGAACATTGTTTCATAATTGATGGCTGTTGCGTACTATTTTCTCCTAACAATCACGGATAAAAAATAAAAAGTAAGTAGTCAAGAAGAAAATTTTACCCAGCTCCTAGGGTGGGACCCATTTTGCCTAAGCAGTTTGCAGAGCATAATATTTAAAGTATAGTGTGGCACTGCAGGAGACATGAAAGAGGTATAAGTTCATACACACACAAAAAAAAATCCACAGCATCCCTGGGAAGACAAGCTACAATTGAATCTAAATAACAAAACTAAAGGATGCTGCTAAAGCAGTAAAGAAGCGGTGTGATTTAACAAGTATTTACTGATCTCTGTGGGGTTTAATGGATGAATAAACAAGTCTGTGCCCAGCCCAACTCAGTATTCGTTGCTGTGGGAGATAACAGTGAAGCTGGAATGGAAGAAGTGGACCTTGAAAGGCAAATGTAAAATTCCGCGGAGCACATGCTGACTAGCAGCTCTGAGACCCTGACTGCTTCTGCGAAATGTGGAGCCACGGGCTTCAGTGCAACCCCAGGCTTCCTTGGTGCCCCTGCACAAGTGGAACCTAGCATGCAGTGGCAGTTACAGACTAGCTAATTCCGTGATAACTTCATTTCACTGGGAACTAACACAAAGTATGTCTGACAGCAAGCTACTAGGAATTACCATGGCATGGAAATAAAGACCATTGCCCTTACCTGGTTTCTGAGTCAATTGGCTCAGCAAGCCAGACTGGCAGCCCTCGGGAAGCACTTTCCCCACAAAGGAAGCTGCCCAGTTTCTAACAGTATACTGAGTGAGAATAATCCCTAGAGTCAGAACTCAGAACCTGGGATGACAGTCAACTTGAAGGCTTTAAACCATGAAGAAGTGGAGATACTAAGTTTGATGAGTTTCACATGTGACTATTCTTGTGTGGCTGTAGAAAAATATGAAGAGAATATGTCCAGGCCCACAAAAGCCTCCTGAGGAAAAGAACAAAGCAACTGTCCTTCAAATTTTGGAGCACTTCCCAAAGAAATGTCATTTATACAAAAGACCTGAACAGCTACTCCAGTTTCACTTGGAGAAATGTGCTCAGTAGTTTCTATTGCAGGACTTTTGGGTTTTTTGTTTAAGTTTTCTTATATCTTAATAAAAGCAACAAAAGCTGCTATTCTCTAAGGATCTACTTACTGCTAGATGTTATGTTAGGTAATTATTATACATCATTTTATTTGGCTTTCTTTGTAACAATGTAGAATAGGTTCTTCTAGCACTCCTATTTTATAGATAAATAACTAAGTCACAAATATAGTTAACTGGTCCTGATTCACCCAGCTATCCAGAACTCAAATGCCAATAATCTAAGTCAAAAAGTCTTACTTTAAAATAGTCTTCCTTTAGGAAAATTAATTTCTAATGAGACACTTTTAATGTCTTTTAAAACAAGTCTCACTCCGGATCACAATGCAGTTAAAATTAGGCAAAAAAAAAAAAATCTTGAAACCTGCCTGCTGAATTCAGTCCTCCCAAAATAAATAGTTGATGAGTTAACTAGTTTTTAAAACAACCAGGTAATCCATTTCCTTTTCATTTGTTTGATTAACATTTGTTGAGTATTTGCTGTGCACTACAAAATGTTTCAGGCATGCCTAATCTTTAACACACTGAGGCAGAATGGTATCATCTACTAAGTTCACATAAGAACTATGGCATCAACTTAGAAAAAAAACAAAAAATTCATAATGTTTTAAGTAAGTTCATGGTTTTGTATTGACCTTCACTCACAACTATCCTGAGGTTCATGCAGCCTGTAGGCCACAGGCTGGACGTGCCTGCTAGGTGTGGCCTTATAACCAATAACAGAAAGATAAGTTCCATATATTCATGGAGCTTACATTGTACTGGAGAACAATAAGTTGTATAGAATTTCAAATAGCAATGCTATATAAAGAAGTTATATATGTATACATATATATGTAAATATGGTATATGATATATTAATAATCTTGAGCTAGTAAGATGACTCAGCAGGTAACAGTGCTTGCCTCCAAGTATCATAACCTAAGTTTGATCCTAGGGACCCACATGGTGGAAGGAGAAAACTGACTCCCATAAGTTGCATAAGTTGTTCTATGACTTCCCCCTTTGTCCCATAGCACATTAAGATAGGAGAGAGAGAGAGAGAGAGAGAGAGAGAGAGAGAGAGAGAGAATAGATTAGGTAGGTAGATAGATAGATAGATAGTTAGAATTTATGAAAAACTGTACACATTTTGAAAATAAGCATGATCAATACCTAATGACAAAGTAGTGTAGTATTTGTGGGAAAGCTGGGTCAAAAACAATTTCAAAGTTTTTGGCCTAAGCAACAGAATATAGGGATTTCTATTCTTAGAAAGAAACATTATGCAAGAGGTATTGTAAGGTAAGAAACTAGAAATTCGATTTCTGACAATCAGTTAAACATTTAAATGGATGAGTCTGAAATTCAAAAGGAGCTAGAGATCTACATTTGGAGTCAACCAATGTTTAAAATGTATTTAAATCCATGAAACAGATGAGATCTCCAGAAAAGTGAGTAAAGACTAAGAAAAGAAAGCAACAGAATGATTCTGAAGACCTTCATAGTTTAGCTTAAGAAAGAATGGTGAAAGAGACTGGGAAAGGAGGGCCATTGAACTAGGGAAGCAGCATGTCCAGGAAGTCAATTGTCTTAGTCCAACCAATTTGTACTCTTAACCAAACTGCCTTAGATCAGGTTATTCATAAACAATAGGAATCCACTGTGAGTGTGTGTGCATATGTGTGTGCAAATGTGCTCACACAGTGGCATGCATGCCAGAGGACAACTGTAGAGCTGATACTCTCCTTCCACCTTTACAGGGATCCTACGGATCAAACTCAGGCCAGCAGGCCTGTGCAGCAAGTGCGTCTACTCACTAAGACACCTTGCCAGGAGGTATAAAGTCTAAAATCCAGGTGCCAGCAGAATCAGTGTGTAGCATGGGGTACGCTCTACTTGCATGATGGTACCTCTTACTGTGTGTCTTCACATGGCAGAAGTAGGAAAGAAAAGAGGTAGACTCTTCCAATAACTCTTTTGTAAAATCACAAATATCATTATGGAGACAGAACCCTCATGACCTAATCATCTCCTAAAGACCTCTTGAAATTAGAGAGATAGCTCAATGGTTAAAATCACTGGCTGCCCATTCAGAGAACCTGAGCTCAATTCCCAACACTGCACGGCAACTCACAACCATCCTTAACTTCAGTTCCAAGGTATCTAGACATATCAGGCATGTAAATAGTACACATCAATGTAGGATAAAAACACATGTACACATAAACATTTAAAACATTACATACAATAAATGTTAAAAATAAAAGCCAAATTAAAATACTTCAATTTACAAGATTGGGGGAAGCACTCATGCTCCATCACTATGTAAATCAGGTGACTCAAAAAGGACAAAGGTGACAGTTCAATGGTAGATGACCTGCTTCACATACACATGACCCTGGGGGAAATGTCTGGCATCCCCAGAAAAAACTGAAAGTGATCAGATATTAATAAGTAAATTGGTACTGAGAATTGATCGTTCTATTTTGAATTGTGAAGATCATTATTTACCTGAAAGGGGGACGATTCTGAAACACAGTGAAGGACTCAAGCCTTAATACAAGAGATTGAAGAAAGACTGTATAGATGCATAAATGTTCATGACACCACAGTTGGTAATAACCAAGAAATGTTCATAAAGTGATGTGCATAATGCAAACTAAAAATATCATGAAGTAATACTCAAAGTAGAAATGAAGTTTTGATAAATGCTAAAACATGGATCAACCTTACAGCATTAAGTGAAAGATACCAAACACAAGAGGGAAAGTATCACATGGTTACATTTACAGAAAATTCCCAAGGGAGGAAAATCTATATAGATATAACATAGATTAGCAGTCATCCGGAGCTGATAAAAGGGATGACCTTGGGATATGAATATGAATATAGGGCTTGTTTGGAGAACAGTAGGAATGTGCTAGAAGTGGTGGCAATGGTTATATAACATGACCAGTGTACTGGAAATATTAGAAGCTTGTACCCTTTAAAATGCTAAATTTTGTGGTTTGTGAATTCTCTCTAGATAACAATAAAAGGAAATAGGAGAAAGACTGGATACAGTGGATAAAAAGTTACTTTGAGGACCTTTGCTATAAGGAGTAGAGAAATTAGAATACATGGTGGGGGTGAGGGATGAAGTCGAAAGAAGGAATTTTTGTTGTTGTTCATTTTTGCTTGATTTGGGTTTGGGTTTGGGTTGGAAGCATGGTCTCACTATGTAGCCTTGGCTAACCTGAAACTCTATGTAGACTAGGCTAGCCTCAAACTTACAGAAGATTTTAGTGAAATATATTTGCTCGCTAATATAAAATGTGCAGCATTGAGGAAAAACATTACGATGCCCATTAGAGAGGAGAGTGCTACTGAAAGATCAGTTGGTGTGCCAGATTTCTGCTGTTGGCACCTTGAAGCAGGGGCAATATGATAAGCAGTATCCCCCAAACCTGCAAATCTGTCACCAAGATTCAGCCCACAATCAGTATAGGGAAAGCTACTAAAGTCATTGTAGCATAACCAGTATCGAGACTCTAGGGAGTAGGAAACACAAGCATCCACAGGGGAGTAATCTTGAAATGTTAAGGCCACAAAGAGAACTTAGAAGTCATTTTATGAATGAGGGAACAGAGTCCCAGAGCAAGGAAATAACCTGCCCATTCAGATCTAGAGTTAGACTTATTCTCTCTGTTCTACCACTACCGCACTGTGTTCCGTAAAATTGTGGACATTTGAGATCACAAGAATGACAATGCAGAATATGGAGATCTAGAGGAGGAATGAATATGAGAACACCATTAGATAACGAAGAAGGCTATTCTTTCCCCCACATTCTTAACTCCAGCAATAAATATATATGCTGAAATGATCACAAACAGATGTGTTGAGAGAATATACCTCTTCCTTTTGAAGCTATCTGTTCTCAGGCTGAACAGCAGTCCCTAACAAACTACAGCCCCTATCCTATCTTGCCTGGCCGTGTAAGAATACATGGCTTTCTGTCCCTGATAATGGGCTTAAATTGCCTACCTTCTGCATGTGTCTTGTTTCACTTATATTCTCCTTACTTTAGCTCAGGCCTGATATCCGCACAAAATGTCCTTTTCCTCCTGAAGTTGGGGAACACACACTTGAACCTACTGTCTCAATTAGGGTCAGAACAGTGCTTAGCATAAAAGAAACTGAAAGGATTTTTTAAAACTTAAATGTTTTTCTAAAGTGAGAGAGTGGTTTCTTTGGCTAACAGGAACAAATGGTCTTCCAACTTAAAAACAGAAATTCTGTTGTGGGATAAGAAGCAAAGTTTGGCAGGATGGATATTTGATGTGTAGAGAGACCCATGAGAGTAATCTGTTCAGCTTTCGATTATCTGCAGCTATTGAGAGGAAAAATGACACGAATGACCCCGAGCAGTGGGTAATGCGAACGGGACTGAAAAGAGCCTCTTGTGCAGTAGTACTGCAGGGGCTTTTATTCTACGATGGGATATTGTTTAAATAGTTCATTGGTTTTCATAATTCTGTTTGATTTGGACCAAGATCAAAATTACACACCCCAAGTATTAGTACTTGAAGCCTCACTGCCCATAAGCATCCTGAGTGTCAGGGGGCAGGAGTGAGAAGCTGACCACGGAGAAATAGCTAACAAGGAGGTGACTGTCAACACAAGAGTACTGGAACAATGAGGAATGCATTCTGCCCTGACAAGCTAATGGGCCCCTAATTATAATGACCCTGCCAGTGGATATCCAAGGGAAAGGCTTTGTACTTCACATAACGAGCTCACCCTCAGAACTGAAATCGTAACCAGGATGCTTTTGCTTATTGTTCTGGTATTTTCCTGGCCAAAAAAAAAATCTTCTGCTACATTAAATGGGAAAGGTGCCAGGCTAAGGCCAGGGCATCAGTTGTGTCTGCTGTCAGGTTAGGCCAAGTTAACAGCTCCTCAGTCCCTTTGCCCTTTGTAGGAAGTCCTTTCACTTGTGAGGACCTCTGTATTTCCATGCGTTATTGATCTTTCAGTCCTCTGCATTCTATCTTTCTAGACTCTTGTTAGTGTGTTTCTACACACAAAAAGTCACTTACTGACAAGGGAGAAAAGCTTTCTTGTTTCTCGATAGAGTATTTCTTTAAATGCTGAGTTTTCTCAAGGGAGACTAATGAGGGATCTCCCTTCCTCCAAGATTAGATTAGGATGGGGCCAGGTATATAAACCATGTCTCCATGCAGAAAGTTTTACATGATAGTCACTCCTTCAAACATTTGAAATGGAGCTGGAGAGATGGCTCCTCCATTGACAATTAAGGCTTATAGCCAAACATATGAAAAATTCTAGTGTCTTATAGAACCATGGGACAGAAAAGAAACTAAGGTGTTATAGGTGCAGCCCTTGCCTTCAAGTAGATAAATGACTACAACTTAGGACAAAAAGAAAATAGGAGGTGAGGATGTAGTTCAATTGGTAGAGTGCTTATTTAAGGCATATAAGGCCAGGGGTTCTGTCTACAGCCCCCATCAAACCATCATCTCAGTCACCTAAAAGGTTCTAATCCATCCTTGAATACATGAGACTCTCTCTCAAAAACAAAAGTAAAATCACCACACATGTAAACAAGAATATGATAATATGGATTGTCCCTTCAGGTACAAAAGATAGACTCAACATCTTTGTTCAAATACCTCTCTTTGTACCAAGCTTAGCTATGGTTTAACAATCAAACAAGCAGAATTATGGTGATGCTGTAGAGAAGCCAAATAAAGATTGGGAGCACACACAGAGGCAAGAAAAAGTTTTCAGAGGCTGACAAGGAGTTTAGCTGCATTTTCACAGGACATCTATGTAAACTGTGTTAGTCTTCCTATTCTAGTTTGCTTTCTGTTGCTGAGCTAAAACACCAAATAAAAGAAACCTCGGGAGGGAAGGGTTTGTTTTATCTGCAAAGTTATAGTCCAGCATTGAGAGAAATCAGGAGAGGAACTCAAAGCAAGAACCCAGAGACAGGAACTAAAGCAGATACCATGCTGCTTACTGGCCTGTTCCCCATGCCTTACTCAGCCTGCTTTCTTATAGTACCTAGGCCCACCTACCCAGGGATGGTACCATTCATAATGAGTTAACCTCTCCCACATCGAACATCAATCAAGAAAATGTACCACAGGCTTGCCCACAAGTCAATCTGATGGAAGAATTTTTCCACTTGAGGTTCATCTTCCCAGATAACTCGAGCTTGTGTCAAGCTGACAAAAGTAACCATCACACCTCCCAACATTACTGTAGATGATCCTGTCTTCTCTCTAACCCCACTGATGCTCATATCCAGCCCCTCTTTCCAGTTTCACTGGCAAATTCCAATTACCACTCGTCTGGTAAAGCAGATGTCGTGGGAATCCTCCTACTCTCGGCCAGACTGAGAATGCAGAGATGACTGAGAGGCCAAAAGATGCGAGCTTATAGTCGAGTGAGGGACAAGTGATCATGAAACATTTAATGAAAACAAAAGCTCACCGTCTTCCCTGACAGGAACTGAGACAAGAGCCTCCTTATAGTTCCTACTGGTCCCAGTCTCCCCATCCACGACTCATTGTCATCATAACATTGATCAGACCACCCTATCCCACCCCCAAAAAATATCTTTCCATGTCTCTATGTTTCTTAGTAACTTCATATTTACCCCAGATCCTGGCGTACCTCCCCCCACACTGCTCAGGCCGAAGCTCGATTCTCCAGCCTTCTCTCCCACTTCCTTCCTAAAGAAATCTTGTGCTCCAATGTCATTTTCCCAATGTACATCTCACATATGTCTGTGCTGGTCTCCACAGTCCTGACCTATTTGAAATGGCTTCTTTCCCTCCCCAGGCTCTGTACACCTTCCAGGACAAAAGCGCCACCACACCATGATCTGACCTTCCTCTCACTCTTAAACTCAGATCAGGAGGAACTGACCACTACCTTTGTTGAGCTTCTATGGTTCTGTTTTTACATATGCACTGGCGGGATCCTGGGACCAGAATGATTTTTGTGCATGTTTTACCTGCCCTAGTAGAGACTGAGGGTTTTGCTCAATGTGATTTCCCCAGGACCTAGCACATGACTCTATTAGCTGAATGAAAGTCAAATGGGAGCAGAAGAGCATTGGGGACTTGGAAGGGCATCATAAAAAGCAAAGTACTATTGCTGATGATAAAGATGGGGCCCACTATTTCTAAAGAATTCTTATTAGATTGGTCAGTTCTGACCTGAGGTAGTAAAAAGGTCTGACTCATTTGTCCTTCCTTTTAAAAATATAAATAATGAATCACACATTTATTAATCTGAGTATTTCATTGTAAGCAAAGGTAGGGAAGCTTCTAGCTTCTATTCAGTGCAGTTTAGATCTGGTTTAAATGCTCCTCAGGGGAAAGATCACACTATCTTTTATGAGAAAAGATTAGACCAAATATATTTTTAATAATGTATAAATATAACTTCCCTCAACTAAAGTATATTCCTCTCAAGGATAATGAATTCTAGGGCCTGAAGAGATGGCTCAGTGGTTAAGAGCACTGACTGATCTTCTAGAGGATCCAGGTTCAATTCCCAGCAAATATACTCTCAAAACTGCCTGTTACTCTAGTTCCAGGGAATCTGATACCATCTTCTGGCCTCCACAGGCACAACTGGTACACAGACATACATACTGAGGAAACACCCATGCACATAAAATTTAAATTTAAAAAAAGCATTACTTCCCTTTACATGCTACACCAGAGCACACACATGTGCACCTGAGCACACACACATGCAAGTGCTAGTACCTACAGCCTATCACAGCGCTCAACTAAAGGGTTAAGTGTTCAATACTAGTGTATGCCCTCGCTGTGAGAACACTGAAAAATCAGTCTAGGAGTGAATCATTTGATGTCAACTCTCCTCTCACTTCTAATGACCAGGAAGGCAATACTCATTGCCTAATGGCACAATTCCCTTGGCAGAAGTCTTGTGCCTGATTTAAATGAGCTCTCTATACTGCCTGGAGAAAGGAGGGTCTTGTTCTCATGTTGTGGCCTAGGGGAATCAGTTGAAGCATATTGGCTTGTACTCTCTGCACCAAAGGATGCAAGCTCCAAAGGGGGAAAAAACACAACATGAGAGATTTTGATTAAACTTGTTTCTTTGACATTCAGCCTGGACAGATGCATTCACTGGTGATGGGAGTTGGGGGGGTGGGGTGGGGGGACTCAAGCAAGCCCTGGGAAATCAAAGACTCTCTTTCTTTCTTGTCCACTTTGAGCAATCTTTCCAAACTTGAGGGAATTACCCACTGATGTTTACATCTGCCTGTAGCTCTTCCTTTGGTAATGACCCCACAGAAGAGACGTGGGCCTCTTATGTTTTGATCCAGAGCCATATAAATGATTGAGCGCATGAGAGATACTACACTACAAATGCTACCAAATGTAACTGCTCTGACTGGGAGGAGCAGAATGTGGCTGTGGAAGCGTGCTGGGGGCTTGTGTCCTTTGTTTTGATGGAGCTACATACAAATGCACACTTTGAAATAAGAATTCCAGTCCAGCCACAGAAAGGAAATGAGGCACAATTGCTTTCTAGCTACTCAGAGACTAGACAAGCCTGTGGAAAATGTTACTTTATTCCCTAAAACATTGTCTTCCTTTTGCAAAAAGGACCAAACAGCCGCCTCCAAACTAAATTTGTCTGGGTAATTGTAGTCTTATCCAGAACTAGCTCCTCTTTCCCAATGTATTTCTGTAGCCCTGAAAGCAGTGACAGGAACAGAGTATGGAGGACTGTGCTTATGATGTTGAGAAGAAACATTAAAATGCATCTTGGTCAAAAGCATGTGACTTTGTTTAAAAGTATTAAGTAGATTGGTTAGCAAACCAAATTTATCTCCAAGTCTTTGCTGTGGTTTCCCAGAACTTTGGACTCTGGCATCTATGTGCACAGATGGCTCTCAATTGCATCCGAACTTGTCTTTCTCTCACAAATGGACACAGAGCTCAGATGTAGAGCTCTTGCTGCAGGTCCAGCTCCAGGCAGAGCACATAAAATATAACAAAGGTCTGTGTGACTGTGGAGGGAGAAACGTAGTTGCCCACAAAGTGAGAAGAAAGGTGACAACCTTTACCTACAACATCTCAGGACTGACTTCCTGCAAAAGTAAAGAACAATGGCACTGACCAAGATCTGAGGCAAGCCCCTAGAATCCAGGAATGGGAAAATAACGAGGCAGTTGCCCATGCTAACTGGGGACCAGAAAGGAACTGCTGTATAGCTCAAACTGCTGGACCAGCACACTCTCTACTGAGGAAAGTTTGCAACAGCTGGCTCTGTCTGCGAGTTAGAAACTTCTCTTATGGGGAGTAGCAGGTTGATTCCTTTTGATGATAAAAGCTGGGCATTGTTTTCTTCCTCTGGAAGGTTCACCTGGCAGACAGAGGTTGGGACTGCACCTACTCTTATCCCTATACCTAACCCTACCCCTATCCGCAACCCTACCTAGCATAGCCTTTCTATGCTGCTTTCGGACCCAAAGCCTGCTGCTTACATGTGCAGAGCCCAGAGCAGGCTGTGAGTAAACAGGCTAGGCAAAGGAAAGATTTGGCCATTAACCCCGGGCACAAATAGCAGCTCTGTTTAGCCTTGACAATGAGTCCTTTGCTGATAGTAACAGCACACCAAGCTTGCTTGTTTTAGTGAAGTCCATTTTCAAGGAGAGGGGTGACCCAATTAAGCAACATAACAGAGTGTCTGTGATGTCAAAGGACCAGTTTGATTGATTCTCTGCATACACGCAACTGTTTGCACTGATAATCTATGTGTGCACATAGACTTAACATGTGCATCGGAAATGGAAGGTGACAGGGCATTCTGTATGCCTCAAGTGCAGCTCTATCCTCTGAAACACGGCCAAGCCAAAAGTTGGTCTAGATTTTCAGATTTCAGCAGCTACCGAAGTTTCTCAGTAGCTATGGAGCCAGTCCTGGAACTCCTCTATAGAACAGGCTGACCTCGAAATCACAGAGATCCGCTTGCCTCTGTCTCCTGAGTGCTAGGATTAAAGGCATGTGCCACCAGTGCCCAGCACCCACTGATATTTCGTTCAGCGATAGTAACCCTTCACTTCTGATAGGTTTGCAAGGGGCCAGCTGATGACAATGTCCTCTTTTTCTAACTAAATATGTAGTGACCCACTTGTAAGTATACCTGTAAAGAGCAGGGGTCCCTGGTGCTCTCAGGTACCAGAATGTCACAACTGAATCATTCGTTTCTCCAGCCGAAGCTGCTGCTCCAGAACATGAACAGGTAGGATTACAAGAGAGGTGGAGATTGCAGTTCACAAAGTCACAGGACATAGAAACGCTTGCCATACTGTGAGCAATGGGACACCTCTGAAAAGTCACTCGCATAATTTGTAAATGTGCTTGGGTAGCAGCTCATAAAACACTAATTGCGCAGGCACAAAGTGACAGCTTCATTTAAAGGTCCATTTGGTAAAATGATGGACATCACATGTTCCAAACCCTACCCAACATAGTCCCAGACTTTCTAGCTGGAAAGAAAATCAGGAGAAGCACACCCTTTTTAAAAGATGAAAACAAGAATTCTTTTCCTCCAATGATCAGTGGGGATTTTTTTTTTTCATGCACACAAAGTCAAGGTGAGGGAAGCAAAGTGTTGGGAAACATGATATCATGTGTAGCCTGCTCGGGCCAGGGATCTGTTAGCACTGCCATCCTTCACGGCTACCACTAAGGGAAATAAATCACATTAATATCCTGAAATTTCATGTATTTAAAAAAAGTCTATTTCCCCAATCGTGAGTTGTGTCTGAATCATCTTCCCCATAAAGTGCTTTTGCATCCAACCCATGTATCTTCTCATCTGCTGTATCAAGCTGTCCCCAGAAATACATTTCCCTAGACAATAGAGGAATTAGAGGCCAGATAACAATGGAGCCAATTGCCAACAAATTGAACAATCACCAAAGCAAACTGCTTTAGGAGCGACAACCAGATTGCACGTAGCTGTGTCTGTGAATAACCATGTCATATGAGACTTCTCCCAGCACTGGATCCGAGAGTTCTTTATAAGATTTCATAGAGTGAGCAGCAAAGTCCTGGAACTACAGCCTCCTTTATTTTCTTTATTTATTTTCTGGAAACAGGATTTAAAACCAAACTTATAAAATCCAATAGAATGATTATATATTGACAAGCAAAATGAAGCAAAGCCTAACACCCTCTCAGGAGATGTTTCCTCTGTTTAAAAATAACTGAAAAGGGCAGATGGTGTGTGTGTGTGTGTGTGTGTGTGTGCGCGCGCGTGCGCGCGCGTGCGTGCGTGTGTGGTGTGTATGTGCATGTGTATGTGTATGTGGAGATAAGAGATCAACAGATCAGCCTCTGGTGTTATTTGTTATTCTCAGAAGTCATCTACCTTGGTTTTTGAGACAGTCCCTCAATGGAACCCAGGGCTTGCCAATTTGGCTAGGCTTGCTAGACAGCCAGCAGAAGGGAACTTCATGTCTCCATTTCTCCAGCTCTAAGATTGTAAGTGCACACTGCTTTTACATGGGTGCTAGGGATCGAACTCAGGTCCTCATTCTTTTGCAGTAGGCAATTTACAACCCAATAGCCTCCAAAATGTGGGGTTTTTTTATTCAGCATGTGAATATTCATATGTGGTCTAAAATTTTAAAGTGGAGAAAACTCTTGCTGAAACCCTGATTTCCAAGCTGGCAAACAGTAGAGAATTGGAGACTAAGCCCAAAGCCTAGTAGAATTTACTTCTGTCCTCAGAAACGACCTGACAGAGCCATAGCTGTAGGCTTGGTGTTCTCATTTCTCACTGTTTTAACTTCCTTCTCACCAGGTTTGCTGAAGACATTCATTTTGTGAAAAGTTATATAAGGAGCTGCTTAGAGATATATTAACCCACTTTAAAAATGTACCTGCAGTCTTCTGGGTTTCTGTTCCCCAGCTCCAAAGAGTAACCTGAAGACAGGAAATTTCAGACACCAAGACAGATGGGCGTTTGGGAATGAGGAATTTCTTGGAATCTTCAAATCATAAAAACTACTGCTTTTTGGTCTTAAAAAATGTTATACTAAAATAAATAGGATGAAAGTATTGTTTCATATATGACTTCACCTATGCATAAGCATTAATGAGTTGCTTTAATTTTTAAAATGTGTTAGACTACACAGATGAACTAATCAACAAGAAAGTCCTTAAATAGGAACGAGTTAATATAGAGCAAAAGGCTAAATGATATGCTCAAGTTCAGGTGAGAAGAATAAAAAAGATTGTGAGAAAGAACTGGCATGCTAAGATTTGGCAATTTCCTATCCCCAAATGAGGCATATATGCACCGTGTAGTCTCTTTTAGTAGTAGTAATATTACCACTAACCATAATGACAACAGCATTTGTGGGGGCCTCTCTAGGTATATCACCATATATTAGCTAACTAACCTTTCATAAAATTTCATCAGGTGGGGTTTTGGTTATTTCCATTTTACAGATAAGAAACGGAGGTTGCGTGATTATTAAATGGTAGTGTCAGGATTTGAAGTCAGGAAGGCTGGCTCCATACATCTGAGCATCTCCTAAGTTCTCTTCGAGCACGAAAATTTTGTGGATTGACAAGACATAGAGAGTATCTTGGGAATAAAAATGAAAAAAAGGGACAAAGAAAAGGGGAATTGTAAATGGCTATCCCGGGCTAGTGCTAATGCTGAAAATGTGCTGTTTCCATTTATAGACAACTCTAAAATGAAAGCAGACCTGAGTAACCTTTTGATTGTTAAACTGGAGATATCAGTAGAACATAAAATCTGTTGAATTAATGCACTGATTGATCTTTAAAAGTCCAATACTAATTACCTTAAAACTAGTGAGAGTAGAAGAGTGTGTGCTACTTTAAAATCAGCTGTGAATTTTCTGTGACTTTATAAAGATGCAATGCGGTACACCTTCCAAGCGGCGATGCTGTTTGGCCTGTCTCTTATTCACCTTCTGTCTTCAGCAAAATTTAACAGGTAATTAGGTTGTATTATGACCTGAAATGTTAGTCTCCTTGACAGTCTTCTCTTCCTTGTAGAAGAAAGAAAAATAAACTGTCATGATTGTAGCTCTGGGGTGTGTGTGTGTGTGTGTGTGTGTGTGGTGAGTTAAAGCATAGATTTCCTTTTGTGTAGAGCACAGCTATTAAATATCTCCAGTTGTCCACAGATCAATCTAATATAGCGTTATCCTACTATCTGAAAGCAGTTACATATGAAGAGTGGAGGGAAGGTTATCTCTTAACTAATTAAAACCCAACTCTTAAGAAAAGTCAGAAAGTAGAGATAAAGGACAGTTGCCTCTCAAGTCCCCTCCTCCTGCCATTCAACACACCCCATACCCTTGCTAGACACTTTCGGTTCTGCTGACAATGCTATGCACTGCTCACCAGAGTGCATTCTCCCTTTCCTCTCTGGCTCAACTGTAAACAAAAAGCAAGCCCCTTTCCTTAGTACAGTTGGGAAAAGAAAGCCTGTTTGGAAACCAGAGGGTGCACACAGCATATGCACATCTTCCTCTATCTAAAAAAAAAATCAGCATGCCCATCTTTCTTTCTGCAAAATACTGTGCAGCAGTGACCAAATTCAAAGGTCTCACCCAGTGTACAACTGTCCAAAAGGTGTCCTTTATAACTTGGGACTATTCTCACACTCTCTTTTCCAAGAGAGGAATCACTATAGATTGTTTGGAAATACAATAGAAATAAGAATTGTTGGCCCACGCCTGGCTCAAGACCTGTTGTCATAGAGAAGAGCAAGCATGTGTATGAATATGGATTGTTCCAACCTTACCCATGACCCGAGCAGAGCAGTCAGTGGCAGTCAGCCTAGTTCTGATGCCCACTTTAGAGGCTGGAAGCACATAGGTACCCTGGCCAGAGGTTAAAGAAGGCTCACCTGAAAGCAATTAGCTTGCAGCTCCCTTCTGTGTGGTTTACACAGAGAATGAGTAGGGAAACCTATGGCACATTTTATTCCTTCATCCCTTTCAGCCCCTGCTGAATTTTATTTTAACTTCCAAGCCCAACTTTGAAACTAGAGTTTCAGGAGCATTGCTATTGCAGCACTGGAATATCAGAGTGCATTATTCTCAAACAGAGGGGCACTGCTACAGAAATCCTGGCAGGCAGAGAAAAGCATTAGACAGAGTCCTCCTCTGATTGACTTCATAGTGTATTTTCAACACAGGCCATTACTCGTGGCATCATAATGACTTGATTAAGAAATGTATTCTTGAGTAGTAAGCTTCATCTCTCAAACAAATAAAACCACAAATTTGGTTGAACTGAAAATCGCTTGCTACTTTGGCTCTTTAACTATCATTATAACATAAATTGTAATAGTTATGACTATCTCTGAGAGTCTGTGGGGATTTTGCAGCTGTTGTAAATAAATGGCATTACAGTTGAAGATATGTGACTATAAAACCACAGGAAAGGTAGTTGAAGAAAGAACACCTGACTTCCTACAAGCTTCCAAGCCCTGAATATCACAAGACAGGAACTGTGTGCTTTTAGATGAACCCGGCAGGGTAGTGTATATTTTTGCAATACAACACTGTGCACATTTACTACAGACAGTTTAAAAAACTCTTAAGTTCCAAATCTGTCCCTAGGGTAGTTGAGTTATACCTACTCTCAAAAACAAAGAGCACTTTTACAAAATAATTTAAGTATTACAAAACAATTTGGTCTTCTGATAGAATTCACAGCATGTTATGTTTGGATCCTTTTTGCAGAAATTCAAAATCAAGGGCAAATATTATTAGCCTTGACCAAGAGATTATGAAACAGAGACCAAAGCATGTTTTCAAAGACCAACTTCCACATTCTGGTAGAAAATTTGGCAAATATGAACAGATGATCCATGGAAGACAAACAAGTGGTCAATAATTTTTTTTAAAAAAAGTTCAACCTCATGCTCATTACCAATTGAATAAATGCAAATTTGACAATAAAGTACTGTTCTCTCACTCTCCTACTTGGAAAATTTCACTACCGATGTTCCTAAGGAAAGGATGAGATTGGCTCTATGAACAAAGTTATATGAATTTTGTGCTATCTTGTGCATAATTCAGTAATCTCTCAAATCACACCTGGAGTATTTTATCTGGAGTCATATATTACAAAAATTTTGCTTATAAAGATATATGTTGTAGAAATATTTATTTACAAAAATGTTCAACAAATCATAAGGTAGAAGAAAAAATGAAAACAAGAATGCTAATTTCCAACTATGGGAGAATTAAAACAAGCATTTATTATGTAGTAAAATATTATACAACCATTGAAAGCCATATTCCAAGAATACATATTAACGCAGGAATGATAGAAATAAAATATTAGATGAAAAAGAACACAATGCTAACTGTCATGCTAGTTATATGTATTTAAATGTATGAAAAATTGTACCCCCAGAGAAAGGTAATGGGAGGAAACAGAGTAAAGTATTAATAGAAACTGTCAGATCATGATTTTCCCTACACATTTCTATATTTTCCAATGTAGGGAAACTTTGAAAATAAATTATCCCTTTATACTCAGAAAATATGCATGGAGCTGGTAATTTTTGAGAAACAAAATATCAAGTTACTTAGGAAAGACACGATTCTGATATAAGAATGGGCACTTTGTAGTCATTCAGGCTACTGAGATAAAAACTCTATCTGAAGTTGAAACCTTTATTCTTGAGATACTATAAAAGTTTCATTTTCGGGTTTCAAGGGGGTGTGGTAACCAACTAAGATTATATCCCAATGTTTATGTATCTGCTTATAAAATTTTAGTAGGTGCATAGTTCATAAATTTCACTTAAAGAAATTCTTGACCAAAGTTAAATGTTAACATAGGACTGGAGAGATGGCTCAAAGGTTAAGAACATTTATTCCTCTTGCAGAGAACCTGATATCAATTCTCAGCACTCATAGGGTGGCTCACAGGCATTTAGAACTCTCAGGCACTCATGTAGTTCACATTCATACACATAGAGTAAATAAATCTAAACAAAAGGTTTTAAAATTTAGCAAAGTTTAGTTGAATGAACTAATGGATTAGTTTAGTGTGATTGTATTTAATAGAATCAAACTCTAATGTAGATTTTTGTTGTTTTTCTTTTATTTTTTGCTCATATCTCATTAACCAGAAATTTAACAACCTGTATTGGGATCATGCTGACAATTCTTGCCCATATAAATGTTTTACACCAAGCTGAAACTACCTTGTCACTTGATACATGAGCCTAGTCGTAGGCCTAATTAGAGTAAGAGAAGTGATCATTGTATTATGTATTTTTAAAATAGTGATTACTGTTGTTCTACAGTTTCCTAAGAGCCTGTATATGTGGAGTCACTTATATTTTTAGCAAAACTCTGGTATATAAAGTGATAATATTCCTCCCATTTCAGAGACACTAAAATTTAGAATCAGGTGGGAAACAACGCCTGGTATGCAGACCAGTAACTAATTGGTTCATTTTTTCAATACTTCTCAAACTCTTTCCTTTCTTGTTCTTACCTTCAATTCTTCCAGATACACTAGGACCTTCTCTACCCAAATCACAGCATTACCTATGAAAATTAGGTGACGAGTACATATGGCTCAACAATTTTTCAATTTCATGTGTTAAATTAGTTCAAAATAATGTTATCTTTATAATGAGGCGAAACACCTACAAAAACTCAAAGTTAATCACACAAACTAACTAAAATTAAGTCTTTTTTTTTAAAAAAAAAAGTTCTTTCCCCAAGTTCTACCCACCTTTCTTTGAGAGTTCTGTTTTCTTCATGAACTCAACTCTCTTAATGATTAAAACCAAGAACACTTTCTCTGGGAACACACACAAAATAAGTTTCAGTGCTGTGCTTTCTGAATGATTGTGTCACAATCAGGAAAGCATAGCAGAAGTTATGATGGGTTTGCCAAGCACGGACATTCCTAGACGAAAACTGGAAATGTGGGTCACTCGTCTAGTTGCTTTGAAAAGCCGCCAAGTGGTTTTGCTCAACTTTAATTGTTTTAGTAAGCCATTTCATTGCCTGGATCACTCAGTTGGACCTAGCTGGATTTCATCGAAGCCAGGCATCACTGAGTGTTGTCATTGATAAACTCGTAGCCAGGGTCCCTTGAATGGAGTTCACTCTAGTCAACTGTAAGGTTTCAAGGTGCTTGCAAAGAATACTAGCAATAGCCTGTGGCCCGAATTAAGGCAAACTGAAGTTGTTTTTGAACTTGAAGTCAAATTTATCTTCTTTCTTTAACCAGAAAGTAACATTACACTTGCTATCAATGCCACCATGTTTACCTGCCAGCCTCACGTGAAAATGTGGTTGTGTGTGGTTCCCTCACTAGATACTCTGAGTTCCATTATGACTTAAAGTTCACTGAGTCTTGATACACAGGGAAATCTAAAGCAGTAAATCCTTCATAAATGGAATGGACCTCATTGTATTCTTTTTTGTTGAATTGTAACTCCAGACTTTTAAGCCACTGGATTCATTACAAAGTAACCAACCCAGGAAACCCATTCTAACTCATAGAAAATAAGATCGTGTCGTTATTGAAAACTGTAGTGGCTCACTTGAGTCTTTAGTTGGAGAAAAACAGTCCTCAGCCATATGATGAAGGTCAAGATTTTATCATTATCAGGCACTTTCCCAGGAGATAAAGCATAGCATTGTCCTTCCATAGCTGGTACATGCTGGTGAGAAAATAAAGATAACTGTGAGATGAAGAATATGAAACAATTCAGAGTCAGAGGTGAGGGGTCGCCATCACCAGAGAACTCAGAAAAGCTTCATGATTCTCGATGCACTAGATTAAGAATCAAGGCAGTACATAAACTGTATTTCATCTTTTTTTTTTTGTAGGCCCATAATAGAAACCTACTCTCCATAGATTTTGATCATATGACCTGCACGGGAAAGATCTATGACGACCATCGAAAATTTACCCTTCGAATTCTTTATGACCAAGCTGGTAGACCTATTCTGTGGTCTCCTGTAAGCAGATATAATGAAGTGAACATCACATATTCACCTTCGGGATTGGTCACATTTATTCAAAGAGGAACCTGGAACGAAAAGATGGAATATGATCAGAGTGGAAAAATAATCTCAAGAACTTGGGCTGATGGAAAAATTTGGAGCTATACCTACTTAGAAAAAGTAAGTATGTGGAAGGGAAATGAATAAGAATATTGAAGGCGGCCCTAAGTACCCAATTTTATGAGAACCTTTTCAGGAGAAAAGTCTGTATTCTCATTGTATAAATAACAAAAATCCACTGTGAGCCTGTAAGGATGGGCTGTTTTTCAACTGAAAACATCCCCATCCCCACCCTCTGCCAAGTACTTTTTCAAGCTGACGTCAGGATAATGGCTTGGCTTTCTACTCATTTGAACATATTTGTTCATTCCACTGAAAAGGTATCTGTATTATTATGAAAGCTCATACTGAGAGAAAATAGCTAGCAAATTCCAGCACTCTGTGTTAATGTTTCTCTGCTCTGGTAAAAGGCCTCTTACCCAACAAATAAGAAATTCCTTTTATGTGTGTGAGTGTGTAGCCAGTGAAATTTTTGTTGTACACATTTGAGGGCTAATTCTCAAAAGTCATTAGCCTGAGGGAGCAGTGGCAGAGATTACTAATTGGTAATAGTCTTTTGTGTGCTAAGCCTTCAACAGCATCCATAATGGGAACTTGTGCCCTCTGTCTGGAAGAAAAAGGATTATAATCCCACCACACGAAACATTGTTGAAACACTGGCCCCTACACAGCAGAATAGTTTCTCCTCCGATCATTACCAGTAGACAATAAGAACAATTAACCTTCATCCGCCATTGCCATATCTGATCTCCTCCTGAGATATGAAGTCTTTTCCTCTGGATTCAGTCATTTCAACTGAATTTATCATTCCTGAATTCATTCCTAGGAAAAGTAAAGGCTATTTTCCCCCAGGAAAATTCAAAGGCAACCAATTGCAAGATTACCCACAGGATCTCTTAGAAGTATCACGAGAGCTTATGGCGCACGTGGCAGAAAGAGGACAATCTGTGAGCTTCTGATATAACCCCAAAGTTTGGTTCTCAAAAGGCGCTGGCACCTGTAGCTCCATGTCATCGTCCAGTTAGTGGACTACATCCCAGAGTCAGTTGATGAAGAACTCCCCATGTCAGGACAAAGCAAAGTTTGCTTAGGAGCAAAAGGAAGAGGTGATAGTCCTCTGCCTTTTCTATACTCCCTGGGTCCGTCCTTCCCTTCTGGGAAAGCTTTCAGGATGTGTAATCTGTATCCTACACAGGGGAAATCTGTGTCTCACAGAGCAAATCTTTCTTCTTTTGAATCTCAACAAAGAATGACTTGGAAAATCCTGTGGCTAAAGTCTACAGTGTCTAAAGCAATCAAACATTAATTGAATTCAAATATTTGGTAGCATCTATACATAGTCAAAATATTTGATAAGGCATCATTTATTGCTAAATTTGCTACATATGTACATTTTAAGAGATATGTATTTTAAGACCTGCATATTTTTTAAAATATGATGCCCCTGACTCAACAGTTCTCTTTGCACAGCTCCTCTGTGTGACTTGAGAGGTAGCCAGTAGTCCTTAGGGCACCCAGGAGGTTATTGCCTCAAGAGGGCCAGAATGAGCAAATTGCCTGAAGACAATAACATCTAGGCCTCCTAAGACTCTTCCTGTGATGCTGTTTATATAATAAGAAAAACATCTATTGAAAACTTAAAATTCCGTTCCACGTGCAGTTTTCTCTGATAGCAGTGAGGAGATATGGTCTCTCTTTCTCAAAGTAACTGTTTATTTCATCCAATTTCCTTCTGGAATCACACAAAACAAACTTCATATCAGTTCTCTTTCTATAAGGTAAAATATTTAGTGGGCAACGGTTCCATCAAGCGAAACAACATAAAAGCACAGCGTGGGAGTATGTCCCTATATTCCCGGCCTTAACGAGGTAGAACCCAAGGGCTTCACAAATTCAAGGCCCCTGTGTGACCCTTTCTCAGAAATATGCAAAAAGGGAGCAGAAAACCCAGATGTATTCCTCATCTAGAATAATGTTGAGAGAAACTTCAATGATTTCCAATTGTTTACTGACCAGTGAAACAAGTCATTTGGCCTTTTAGTTATTGTGCCTTTTTTTCATGTGTAATTTATTCTTTAAATAAAAGGCTCACCACTTGTTTAAGCAATTATAGTGTACAAAAGTCCAAACCTACAAAATACATAATTATGGAATGCTTTCTTACTTACAAAATGGCTGCATTCATAAGATTTCTAATATCATCCATATTCTTGCCTTAATTTCCTAATTCATACTGAAATTGATTTTAGTATAATATTGTCACCAGTGATAAGCAACTAATTCACTGGATAAATGCACGGCTTAAATGAAATAATGTAATACAAAGCACAAAGATAGATAATTGAAAATAACTAGGGCTTGCTTCAACTTGATGGTAAATCAAAATAGGAACAAACAAAAGAAAAAGAGGAAAGGAATAAAAGAAAGGAATCTGAAATTTTTTTATTCAAAGGAAACTAAAGAAAGATGGTTGGATTTTATATACTTTTTCAGGAGCTTGCTGTTCTGGGGCTCCTTTTGGTCTTCCTAATCCTGTAGTTTAACATGGACTTTGCTACCACATTCGTTCAAGGAGACAGGAGAAGGGCAGGGATGAAGGTATTACTTCTTGTAGTACGTAGTAAGAATGATCAAAATTTAAAATCTCTTTTTTTTACTCCCAAATACTCCGGCATTATGTCTACAAGGTCTCTTGCCATGCTGACACCATGATTTATTGAAAATCAGAATCATACTTTTTTGCCTTAGCATAAAATAATGTTGTAAAAAATCGTTTGACTTTCTCTAGAGTAGGTGAAAGTTAAACATCATTTTGTGAACGATGCTTTGTACTCATTAGGAGAAAAATAATTATTTGGCTAAGGATTGTGGTTTCTTAAATAGTCTCTTCGCTATTAAGAAAATCAATTATTATTTCTTAGTTTTTCTGCATGTAGTCATTAATTTTCTGCCTAGATTTATGACACTTCTCTATGTTAATTATATTTTGAAGACCGGTGCAGCTAAGTTTGTATTATATCTAATGTAAATCTTTCAATTTTCTAAAAATCATTCTTACAAGCTCCATTTTTAAAATGCACTTAAATATATTTTATAATCATTTAATAAGATGGTTTAGTTTTGCACATTTACACAAAATTGCCTATTCGGGGTTGTTTTCAACGCCTCACTGCAGAGACAGAGCACAGTCTTGGGCTTGCCTTCCCAAGTAGCCCCACACTGCCCTCTGGTGGTTTTGTGAATACTATACCTTTTCAAATGTTTACTTTCATTTCTAGTCTTTTTCAAATAAGTTTCCAGTCATGATTGCTCTCCTTTATTTTCCTTCACAAAGGTTTCTTTTACGGTATACTAATCCATTAAAAAGCAAAATCCTCCCACTCTATTATTCGGACTAATAAGTAATGGCTTTTTATCCAGCAGTAGCACGGTGGACATTAGATAGACTCACAAGCATTGTTTTGGAACAAACTGATAATAATACCAATCCAAAGTGGAAAAGGCAGCCAAATAGAGCTAAACGGTATTGTGACAACAAAACAATTGCATTCAGGGGATTGCTAATCATGTCTTCCATGTTCTTTTTTTTATCATTAGCAGGAAGTTTTAAAGCAGACTTTGGAGGGTGGGGGCTTTGGAGGCAACTCAGAGTCAGTACCATAGAGGCCAGAGCTCAGGCACTAGTTTGCTATAGACTAGAGGAAACAAACAGGGAAAAGAGTACAATAACAACACAGTGTAAATTTTTGGCAAAGCTAGCACAAAGGCTGGAACAGGCAGGATGCTACAGGATAATGTGTGGCAGCCATATGGTGATTGTCCCTGGCCCACACCACAAGTGACAGATGTCATCTGTTCTTGGAAAACTGACAAAAGAGAGTGGAATGGAGCTGGAAAATCAGACTTTCGGAGTGGAAATAATACAAAGGTATTTTCACCAATTACTGCATCTACCCACCCACATCAATGTTCTACCACCTGCTGTTCCATTCATAGGAACAATTCCTCCTGGTTCTATGGAGTTTGCATTGATGGGAGAGAGCGGGCCTCTCTTCATGTCCTTGGGCCTGCACAGGAGCATGCCTTTTGTTCAGGAGGGTTCGCAGATCACAGTGATAGAGCTACAAGATGTGGCAAGCTGCAAAGGTTCCATTTGACAGGGTTTGTGCATCTATTTCTGGATCTCCAGGCATAACGTTGGTAGAAAAGAAACAATGACTAACCGAACAAATAGGCACTGATTTCATGGCATTGACATGCAACTGAAAAATCAATAATTTTCAGAAGTATAGGAGGGATGTGCCATTGCATAACACACACATAATATTGCATCATGATTCTGCCACTTTGAAAATTCAAGTTGCCTGTGCTTACATAATTAAGATTCAGAATTATTCGTGTGATATTCATGTAGAAAATGAAAAGATGCCTATTGTTTTCGTAACATCTAGTTCAGAAGTTGAACTTAATAGTTTGTTTGGTAAGGTAATTCTCAAAAGAGTTAAGCTCCCTTAAAGAATTATATTAGAGTGCCTGGGGTGGATAAGTTTTATTTTCATCAAAAAACAAAAATTAAACCACTGAAGATGCAGCACAGTATATAAAAGTGTTTGCTACACAGGCATAAGGATTTGAGCTCAAATCCCCAGCAGACACATAAAGAGCTAGGCATGCATAGCTTCACACTTGCCCGTAAATCCAGTGCTGCAGGAAACAGAGACAGGAGGGTTGTTGGGACTTATTGACCACCAGAATAGCTCCAGATTCATTGAAAAACAATTTCTCAAAAGAATAAAGCAGAAGGCTAGAAAACAGGATACCCAACATTCCTCTCTGGCCTGTACAAGTGCATATACAGATGTATATGCCCACATACATACATGCACACGCACCACACATATGCAAATGAAGTAAATTCTTTTAAAAATGAATTTTAACTGACAGTGAACTAGAATCTTCCCTCAAATAGTGCTTTTGTGTTTTTTTTTTTATAAATTGATACTGATTTTCTTATTCTCTGGTCCTGGGGACTCAATTTACAACCTCATACACGCTAGGCATGTATCAGTGAGTTATATTCTCAAGCTTTTCAAAGGTGCTTATTTTGAGACAGTCTTTCTAAGTAGCTAAGGCTGGCCTTAAACTCACTCTGTATCCCAGGGAAGTCTTGACTTTGTGACCCTTCTGCCCTCTGCCTCTTGAGTAACCTGGATTACAGGCCTGTGCCATCAGGCCTGGCTTATGTTTCTATTTAAAGATTATAAAAATATCAACCAATATTTATTAATATTTATATTTATTATATTTAAAGTATTATACTATGACAAATAAGTGATCATAAATTACAAATCTATTGTGTGTTGGGGGTATATAACTAGAGAATTCTTCACTTCTAGTGCATCACTCCCTTAATATTGAAACATGAATCAGATTGAAACATGAAGAATTAAAGTATATATTTAAAAACATGTATAAGAATAGACAATGTGCATTTTTTTCAGGAAGACATGGACTAAATAAAATCAACACATTTAGGTGGCTCAAAGTTAATACCTGATACACCCTATCCACGCTTTACCTCCCCCCAATCCATCTCTACATAGAAGTAGCAGTGACCTTTCTCACATATCAACCTGACTGTTTCTCCCACCTCCTCAAGGATGTGCTTCCACTTGATTCAAGCTTTACGGTGGCTCCCCTATTGCAAACAGGCTTAAGAACAAATGCCTATAACCTCACAGCATATTCTAGATTCAGCTGCATTTTTACCATTCGCTGCCACTACCCCCAAACCACACACGTTCTAGCCAAACAAAATTCCTCTCATTCTATAGGAAAATGACCATTTTCATAGGCTCCCTTAATCCTCAGCCTCCTCCTAACAAAGGAGGGGCTTTGCCAGAAGTCCTCTGTCTGTCAGCATGATATATCTCCCTGTCTTTGCCTGGCTAGGCTCTAGTCATCATTTATGTCTCATCTCGACTGTCCTGTCCCCAATAAGTTTACTCTGGCCTCATAAGTCTGGGATAATTCTTCCACCTCTACTTTCCAGAAGTACTTTGTATATGCTCTGTCTTAACTCATTTCATATTATATACTATAATTGCTTGGGTACTGCAAATCCCATGAAAGGAAATACCATTTTTGTGTTACTACTGAATCCACCAGGATCTGCCTCAATCCCTGGTACACAGTAATTGCTAGATAAATTTATGTTAAATGGATGAGCATGTGTTTCTTTTAATCTCTTCAACATTGGTTTTATAAATGATAGTATTTTGGTTTTGTCTCGTTTCAGTCTGTGATGCTTCTCTTACACAGTCAGCGGCGTTACATCTTTGAGTATGACCAATCAGATTGCCTACTGTCGGTCACCATGCCTAGTATGGTGCGCCACAGCTTACAAACCATGCTTTCAGTGGGCTACTACTGTAACATCTACACTCCGCCAGACAGCAGCACTTCTTTGATCCAAGACTACAGTCGAGATGGCCGACTGCTACAGACTCTGCATCTAGGGACTGGGCGCAGAGTTTTGTACAAGTACACAAAGCAAGCAAGACTGTCTGAGATTCTCTATGACACCACTCAGGTCACACTGACGTATGAAGAGTCTTCTGGAGTGATTAAGACAATACACCTGATGCATGATGGGTTTATCTGCACAATCAGATACAGGCAAACAGGTTTGTTATGAAAGTGGGTGGCATTATATACTGTCATTCATATTCTTTTATAATTTTTATGATCACATTCATAAAAAGAAATGTTAACCTCTGTTAACAAGTTTCTGTTTACTTCTCATACTGTCTTCCACTCTAAATTTAAAACGCGTTACAGCTACCTGAAAGCTGATTCGTTAATAGCATATATGGTATTTCTGTCTCTTTCAGTTTTCAAAGCAATTGCAACTTCAGTACTTATCTTAACCCTGTACTTGTTCATATCCACCCCTGCATCTTCCCAAAGATCTATGTACAAGACATTAAGGTCAGAAACTAGCTCAAGCCCAGGGTAACCTCTATAAGCCTCAGTTGATGACAAAAGTCAGAATTCTAGGATTTATTTCAGCCTTTGGATTCATAACATGTCCAAAGCCAGACAGTTACTTGAATGCTCAACATTCAAGTAACCTGAAAACCTGACCAGCTGACTTTGTAGAAAAGGTTAAATAAAACAAACACATTTTTCCAATGATGATAGCAAGAAAGTCTTACATAATATCAGTTTTTCCCTCTGGGCTACTGGATGGGTTATTACTTCAATAGTCCCTATAATTAAATTGTTCTTTAATTACGTTATACAATATTTTCAATGTCTAGTGACTAATATAAATGCACACGTAAATACACACACATACAACACACACACACACACACACACACACACACACACACACGCCCAGGCATCAGACATCAGAGACAAATTTATAAAAAGGATATAATTTTGGATATAAAAGTATCAGTACTTAATCAAAAAATATCTGCGATTGTTCCTGTTTATCAGATGGCTCCTTTCTCTTTTTATTTTGGTTCTTCCAGGACCTCTTATTGGACGTCAGATTTTCCGATTCAGTGAAGAAGGTCTTGTGAATGCACGATTTGACTACAGTTACAACAACTTCCGTGTCACCAGCATGCAAGCTGTGATCAATGAGACCCCTTTGCCCATAGATCTATACCGATACGTTGATGTTTCTGGTAGAACAGAACAGTTTGGAAAATTCAGTGTAATTAACTATGATCTAAATCAGGTTATAACTACTACAGTAATGAAGCACACCAAGATCTTCAATGCCAATGGACAAGTCATTGAAGTCCAATATGAGATCCTAAAGGCAATTGCCTACTGGATGACTATTCAGTATGATACTATGGGCCGGATGTTCATATGTGACATAAGGGTAGGAGTAGATGCCAATATCACAAGGTACTTCTATGAATATGATGCTGACGGGCAACTTCAAACTGTTTCTGTGAATGACAGAACCCAGTGGCGTTATAGTTATGATCTGAATGGAAACATCAATCTCTTGAGCCATGGGAATAGTGCTCGTCTTACACCTCTCCGATACGACCTCCGAGACCGCATTACTAGACTAGGAGAAATTCAGTATAAAATGGATGAAGATGGTTTTCTGAGACAGAGAGGAAATGATATATTTGAGTATAATTCTAATGGTCTGCTGCAGAAAGCCTACAATAAGGTTTCGGGTTGGACTGTACAGTATTACTATGATGGGCTTGGGCGACGTGTTGCCAGTAAGTCTAGCCTAGGAGAGCATCTCCAATTCTTTTATGCAGACCTTGCCAACCCTATAAGAGTCACTCATCTGTACAACCACACAAGCTCAGAGATTACATCTCTTTATTATGATCTCCAAGGTCACCTTATTGCCATGGAGTTAAGTAGTGGGGAAGAATATTATGTAGCCTGTGATAATACAGGCACTCCACTAGCTGTGTTCAGCAGCCGGGGTCAGGTCATAAAGGAGATTCTGTATACGCCTTATGGTGACATCTACCACGATACTTACCCTGACTTTCAAGTCATAATCGGTTTTCATGGAGGACTCTATGATTTTCTTACGAAATTAGTGCATCTAGGGCAAAGGGATTATGATGTTGTTGCTGGCAGATGGACCACACCTAATCATCACATATGGAAGCAGTTGAACCTTCATCCCAAACCATTCAACCTGTACTCCTTTGAGAATAACTATCCAGTTGGCAAAATTCAAGATGTCGCAAAGTATACCACAGGTATTAAGTTGAATACAATTAAGCTGAACTTGAACTAACTTAGTGCTGGCCATCTTATTACATAATCTCAATGCCTATGTAGAGATGCTCCTTCTTCACGCCACCTTTTTCAGAGTAAGAAAGGCATGTCACTTTTCGTCAGATACAGTGCTTTTGCTTTTACTTTATTATTCTTTCCCTTTAAGCTATTTCTATGTTTTATCCTTAAAAGCTTGCCAATGTACTCTCATAAAACAATTAGGATTAAATTAATCAGAAATAAACCCAGTGTCACAATCCATGTGGTCTTAAAACCAGTACCATATTATCAGTTTCACTACAGTGAACTGAGCCAATTCCTGGGATTGCCCACAGGCCAATAGATTTCCCTACAAAGGGGAAAGGATATTGTTTTTGAGGGAATCAAATAAGGGAGAACTGTTACTTTACCTTCCCACTGTCTAAACATTTACAGCAGAAGCATATCTCTCAAGTTTGGAAACAGTTTTGATTGCCTTTTTTTTCTTTTAAATTTTGTATCTCATAGATATTGGCAGTTGGTTGGAGCTCTTTGGTTTCCAGTTACATAATGTACTACCTGGATTTCCCAAACCAGAACTAGAAAACTTGGACTTAACTTACGAGCTTCTTCAGCTTCAGACAAAAACTCAAGAGTGGGACCCTGGAAAGGTTAGTACAAATTTTAGCTAAGAAAAAAAAAACAGAAAAACATCTAATAAAAATTATATTCTATACTTTGATTATTTCTTTGAGGGGCTATTTTTAAATGACTTATGAGGAGGCTTCCATAAGGAAAAGATCAGAAAAGTGCAGCTTTGAGAAGGGGAAAAACTAGGAGATTTCTTGATGACTGCTGCAATAAATACTTAAGAGGAAAGAGGATTGTAACTTCTTAAATTCTGAAATCAGCTAGCAACAGCAATATAGGATTCTATACAGAGAAAAACTACATGCTAAGGCATGGAAGCATTAGATTTCAAACTGTCCAATCATTTCAAGGATGATGCCTTATGAACATGAAAATAAAACGGTTTTGATAAAGAAAACCATATACAGACATAATAAACAAAGATACTACATTTCATGGGGAGAAAGTCTTGAAAAACCATGAATGCTGAAATAACCATGTGTAGGCCAATGATTTCATGAAGGCTAGAGGAGATAAACAGAAAGGAAAAGGAAGTAAGAAAAGAAAATGGAAATTCAGGTGGGAAAACTTGATATTTAGGCAAAAAAAATTATAAGGGAAAGGAAGTCCTAAGTACAAATATAGTGTAGAGTTATATCTTTTATAAACATATATTGACTGAGTTTTCTGTCCTGCCAGGTTTCCACAGTCATTAAGTCCCAAAGAAATCACACAGAGTCCTACGTTAGTTATAAAAAGATTGGCCCATTAGCTCAGGCTTCTTAATAACTCTTATAACTTATATTAGCCCATTATTCTTGTCTATGTTAGACACAGGGCTCAATACCTTATTCGGCAGGGCGGTCACATCTTGCTGCTTCTGTGGCTAGGTGAGGACTGCAGACTAGAACTTCCCTCTTCCCAGAATTCTCCTGTTCTCACTGACCCAGCTCTACTTCCTATCTGGTTGTCCTGCCTATACTTCCTGCCTGGCTACTGGCCAATCAGCATTTATTTAAAAAATAATTGATGGACTACAGACCATTGTACCACACCAAATATATGTAATATTTGTGGTGTTTATAATTAAAAGCCATTTTTTAAAATGTTAGAAGTTATTGAAAACTAGGAGGGTTAATAGTCTTTTCTCTTTTTTAGCAAGTTTGAAATGTGCCCAAGTAAAAAAAAAATATAAAAATATCAGCATGTCTTTTATATTTTTATAGTTTTTTCTGTTATTTATAAGGCCGTGAGTGACTGAAGGCAGAAACTAAGCTTTGCACACTATTTCCAATCTCACTGTGCACAATGTATCCCTCTGCATGCAGTAATCTCACATAGCTAGTGTCAATTAGATTGCTGAATGTAAGATCTGTGTTTTGAGCGAGCTAGCCTGTACAAAGTTCCTTCTATGCCCCTCCCTCTAAGGCACAGGGAACATCACAGAGAAAGTGGCATGAAGATCCTAAGAAGCAGAGGTTGGAGGAAATGCTGCAGAAACAGCTTATTAGGGGCATGACAAGGAGTTACATTCAGAAACTCTCAGCAGCTCTGGTTGTCTATACCAGACTAATGCTAGATCAGTCTAATCAGTGTTCCAGCATTGGGGTAGGGCTACAAAATCTCACTACTAGTTGAGAAGTTACAGGCACTCAATGACTACCAGGGCAAAGTGTGGGGTCTTCAAGTGTGGGGTCTGTGGTAAGTTGTGCACACTACAGTAGATAGCCCTATGCTTCCATGCACATGGGCAACACTAACTGGACTAATTGGACTTGGTAGGGTGTACAAATATAAAAGGATGGAGTGCACTTTGGGGTCAAATACCTGGAAGAAACTCCAAGTAAGGAGTAAGGAACAGATTTGACCAAAATAAAATATATTTGTGTTGAGTGGGAAATTTTCAGAAACCGGTAGCCACAAGTACATGCTGAAAATAGAAAAACCAAAACGGAAAGTTTCTTGTAGCTCTGAGATTGTGGGATAACATGTTTGAACATATTTTCTTACACTCAACTAAAGTAAGCTGTAAAACAGCTGAGAAATCAGTACCTGTCTACCTTCTGTTTTCCCAATCTTTGATGTAGATATTCCAGCGTGGGCTTTTGTTTTAAATAATGACCAAGTTAAAACTAAGAGAAAGAATCACCTTTGCCAGCCTTTTCTTCCCGATAATCACCAGGCTTCCATCTGGTATCTAACCTTGTGCTACATTTGCCCTGTGCCTTCTCTCCTAGGTGATCCTGGGCATTCAGTGTGAGCTCCAGAAACAGCTCAGGAATTTCATTTCCTTGGATCAGCTTCCTATGACTCCTCAGTACAATGAGGGGCGGTGCCTTGAAGGAGGGAAAACACCAAGGTTTTCTGCCGTCCCTTCTGTCTTTGGCAAAGGTATAAAATTTGCCATCAAAGAGGGCGTAGTGACGGCTGATATTATAGGAGTAGCCAATGAAGATAGCAGATGTCTTGCTGCCATTCTCAACAATGCCCATTACCTGGAAAACCTGCATTTTACCATAGAAGGGAGGGACACTCACTATTTCATTAAGCTTGGGTCTCTGGAGGAGGATCTTGTGCTCATTGGTAACACTGGGGGGAGGCGGATTCTGGAGAATGGTGTCAATGTCACTGTGTCTCAGATGACTTCAGTGTTGAATGGAAGGACTAGACGTTTTGCAGATATTCAACTGCAGCACGGAGCTCTGTGCTTCAATATCCGGTATGGAACGACTGTTGAAGAGGAGAAGAACCACGTGTTGGAGATGGCCAGACAGCGAGCGGTGGCCCAGGCCTGGCTTCAGGAGCAGAGGAGGCTACAGGAAGGGGAAGAAGGGATTCGGGCATGGACAGAGGGGGAAAAACAGCAGCTTTTGAGCACTGGGAGGGTGCAAGGGTATGATGGGTATTTTGTCTTGTCTGTTGAGCAGTATTTAGAACTTTCAGACAGTGCCAACAATATTCACTTTATGAGACAGAGCGAAATAGGCAGGAGGTAACAAAAGAAATCTCTGCCTTTGCGTCACCAAAGACTGCCTGTTTTTAAAACAAAAAAATAATGGTTTATTGTATTGGTTTTCTAGATCAGAACTCTGTATGTGTAAATATGGAGGAAAAACATATCCAACTGCCTTTCAATGTGACAGAAGATGGTATTTTAATATTGTTTGTTTAAACTCTTTAAGAAATGACAGAGATTTTTAGTTCTTGTGTGGCAGTATTCAAAAGAACACAAGCTGAACTCAAACAGCTAACACAAATGTTTTTAGAAGCACCACTTTCAATTTGTTGAGCCATGCATATATATGTTCAACTACATGAAAAGAACCCAAGGCTCTCAATTTCTAGTGTGACACCAAGTTTCACATCTAACTGTTGGCAGGACTTCCAGGCTACTTGAAAGTGTGGTGCAACAGTAGCTGAACCTTTAATCTCAAAAGACTGCCAGCCCCTGCACATTGTCCAGATCTGTTAGAGGAAACTTAAAAGGAAATCTAAAATGTCTTCAAGCACCATCTCCTGGAGTCGGAAACTGTTTTCCCTCCTTCCCTGGTTTTTCCTCCTTGCTTGTTAAAAAGTAAATGCCATGTTGTTGTGCTGTGTTTTGGCGTGTGGTGGCTGGCTTCGGTCTACTGTGCCTTGCTGTGGGTGCAGTAAGCAGGCAGAAGAGCCACTGTTTTGCTTGTGTGTACATGATACCAAAGCAGCTGGTCAATGTGACCTCCCTCATATAATCTGTTTTGACTCAATTTTTTATCCATTTGCCCAGCTGTATTGGTGTCATGTAAACATAGCTTTTATTAACCTGGATAGGAATTTCTCATTTATATATAGGGTGTGCTTTGGTCATTAGTAATACAGTTTCACATTAGTAATCCAGTATTTATACACTAATCCAATGGCTTGTGCACATGAAAGGTAATATACTAAAAAGTATCTGGTACAATAGAAGAGGTTTTAACAGGTGTACGGGCCTGTGTTGCTGATAAACATATTAAACTACTGCAGAAATTCCCAAGAGCCGAAATCTTAGAAACAATAGACCTTGTATTAAAGTGAAAAAGAGACAAAGGCCAACATAATAAGAGTCGCTGCCTCATCATTTCTTCCCATTTAGATTCATCTTTCAAATGGACAATTTTGTATAGAATCTCTCCCAGTCATATGTAGAAAATTGAATTAAGTGAAGCCTTTCCAACTTCAAGCATTTCAACTAATTACAGAAGGGCAGACTAGTTTTTTTTTTTTACCATCATAATTTATGTGGCTATTTTAGTTCTCTGTCTTTAATCCATTTATTTTTATTTAACCATCTATTCCACCTAGGAAAATGACTATTTTCAAGAGGGGTCGCTTGTTTCATAATCGCTCAAAAAAGGGTCAGAGTTGATATCAATGTCTGCTGCAGTTTCTCAGTGTCTTATGACTCCTGCAACTAAAGAAGCCACTTGGTGAGCTTAGAGATGTGTGCCCATTGACAAAGAGGCAGTTTATAAAATGCTATGTAATTGCAAGTTGCCACAAATGAAAATTCATGACAGCACAATGTACCCGGTAGAAAATTCTCATGAGACAGCATCTACCCTCACATCACCAGGTGAACATTTGCTATGTCTGGAGGAGAATTTATGATGGACTGTTCATTCAGATTCTTTCCAGTTACTACCTAAATGCAATATGGGCTTTATGATGACAGTTTCATTGGAAATATGCAAAGTCAAAATCCTGGCTCATGTTAAGATTTTTTTTTAAAGAATGTGACTCTCATTATACAAAGAAGAATAAGGGAGAGGAAAAGGACCCCAGAAAATAGTAGGGGAAGGTGTATTAAAATATTTCATTCTTAAAACCTTCAGGCTCAGATCATTACATACTTATACATGCACTGAGGATGGGGGAAGGAAGAAAGAGAGAATTCATGAGGAACTCATCATTTATCTTTGTAATTGGAAACACATCAGCTCAAGATATTGTTAATCCAGACTAAAATCCCAGTGTAGGGTTTTTTTCCTGAATAAGGCTTGTGTCATCATTACAGTATTTATTCACAATGAAATTCTGAACAGTTCCACAAACTTGTTGAAAATTTGAATACCTCCACACCAACCTAAAAGTAGACCTTAAGTTTCTAGAACCTCTGACATTCTTTTAAGTCAATGGGAAAATAGTTTGTTAACTGTATATAAAAGTGCATTCTTAAACGTGGTGTATTTTTATCACTAACCCAGTGTGTCAATATTGGAGTCTATTTTGCTTCTATTTTAAGTGATTGCACTCTTTTGCAATTCACTAATGATGGATCATTTTCAAACTGCTTTAAATAAGCATTAGAAACAAATATTTGAAACTATCCCTTCCTAGTAATTACCCTGAACTGTGCGATTCTAGTTTGTAATACGTATTTAGTTAGTTTGTGCCTTTGGTTTCCTAAACTTATACTTGTATTATATTCAGGAAATGCACTTTTTATCACTTACAGCTGTGGTTTTACTACTGCCTTGAACTATTATTGTTCTCTTTACAACTCCTAAAGTTTTGAGGAGGAAAAGAAAAACCAAAAGGTTAACACTACAAGTCGCAAATCTAAGAGAAACATTTTGGCATTTCTTGATAAGAATATGAAGATATTAAGTATAGTGCTTCCTGTTAGCAGGATAGAAAGGATGCTTTCACTGAGCTTTAGTTTTGAAATTTAAACGAAAGAACAACTCATTTGTGTTTCCTGATAACAGTACAGCTTTGAGGAGAAAGCACGTGCAATTTCTCACACACAAAAGACTTACACAACACAGCTACATATACCACTCAAGTAGGTTAAAGTGAGAAAATAGTATTTGGATGTTCCTGTGAGGAACATTCTGGGGGAGATGCAGGAAATACTGTGACTACTTTTTTTTTCCTTAGGCCCATTTCATTTGTGCTTTTAAGTTTTAATTTGGTTTACTGTTGCATACAGTCTAGAGATCCAAATGAGCTGAAAAGTTCTAAATTTAAGAGATTTTTAAATCATGTATTTTTTTAGTTGTCATTCTAATCATTAATGATTGGAAGCATGATTCTGGAAGGAAAGAAAAACAAAGCTCAATTCATTCTTTCAGCAAAACTCTTGTCATAGAAATAAGTATATGTTTTATTTTTAACCCAACAAAAGAATGTATAAAATAAGTATGTCATTTATGGTCAATTCATCTAGGAGATCTATAATATATAGACTGCATATATGAAATACAATATATACAACATAGCCAAATATATGAAAACATGGTGATGTATAATTTGAAATTCATATGCTACATACATAGCAAGGTTATCATATATATCATTCCATTATAACTTTAATTAGATTTTTAGTTTTCATTACTGTGGACACAGTTTCATCTCATCACTTATTTCTGCATTTTCTTTCTTTCTTTCCCATTAGACCTGTTCCCACAGTAACTTTACCTGAGAGTTCAGGCAAAGTTTTCACATTTCTGCAGATTTGTTTGTGTTAAGAGCAATGAAAGCAAAAGTACAATAATCAAGTATTTAAAGAAAAATTGAAGGGAATGGAGTGTCTTCTAGCTTGTAGGGAAACATATGCCTACAGATTGGATGCCACATTCTTGTTTTCTTGGAGGAACTCACATATACATAGCTGACCTGGCAAATATTTCAGATCTCAGACTGCTGTTCTGCAGTCTTCTGTAAGGTCTTTATACTGCAAAGGAAACAAAAACCAAAAAAAGAGCAAAAGAACAAACAAAAAAAACAAACAAAAAAATAAAGCAAAACAAAAAACAAAAAAAAAAAAACCAGAAACAATTCAACCACAAAATTGTGACTTATTTCAGTGTGTCCTTCATGTGAAAGCTGTTAAGGACCAAATATACTACTGTGTGTAAGAAGAAATTGCTTCCTAAACAGTAATTGAACATACTTAGAGTTAAACTTGCTGTGGATTTTGTCTTGGCAGTTGTCATCTTACATTATTTGTCAAAGGAAATGTGTTTGGCAGTTAAAAATCTTTCCTTAGATTTAGTGGTGGACTTTAACCTCTTAAATAAATGTTAGTATATCAGATTGTGTCCTTGAAAAATATTTTACGTGTATGAATCATGACAGTGTCTAAATCTTTACTGTTCTTCTGGCAAAAGCATCAGTAAGAAGAAAGGTGAAAAGGAGAAGTACAGCCTTTATGTTAGAAAAGTACTCTTTTTAGCTGCTTTCTTTTTCATGAAAAGTAAAGATGTTTACAGTGTATGCCAAGATTTTCAGTTTCTATGTAACAACAGTTAGAAATTCTAATCATACTGAAAATTGTGTTATTATGGCCTGAGCCATGTCGCTAGGAAACAATAGGTTCCAATTTTGTATTCCTGCTCTCCTGTGCTGAAAAGTGACTGGATACTGTACAGGTTCATGTTCTCTGGCTGCAGTTCAATGGTCTTTTGCATTTTGCTCTGGCTTTCAGGCCAGAAGCATGCATTTTTCTACAAGAGCATCACAACAACATGCTGTAAATATTTGAAGTTAAACGTTACGTGTCAATATTTGAAAGAAAAGTACTTTGAATATTTCGTTTTTAAAAAATAAAATGGCAAATGAATGTTGTGTCCCATTTTCTTCATGCGCCAAACTGCGTCCTTACGTCAGGCTGGACAACTGTGTCCCCAAGTCAGGCTGGTCAACTGCGTCCCCAAGTCAGTCTGATCAACTGTGTCCCCAAGTCATGCTGGCTAATTGTGTCCCCAAGTCAGGCTGGCCCACTACTGCCCCAAGTCAGGTTGGCCAACTGCATCCCCAAGTCAGGCTGGCCAACTGAGATCAGAAAATTGGCTCCTTGGCAGGGAACAATAAGGAGCACATTATTTTGAAAAGTTTGGTGAGTGCAAAAATCAAAAGGGTACTAATCTTAGGCAGAAGTCTCTATTTTTATACAAATAGGATCTGTGACACAAATGACTATGTAATAAACAAAGAAAAGTGACCAGTGAATTTTAATGCTTCCAGGTTATGACTTCTTTTTTTGTTTTGTTTTGTTTTTCAAGACAGGTTATGACTTCTTAAAAGGTTTGCTCTGTCTTTTTGGTGCCTTCCAAGCAATAAAGGAAAATTAAATTAAAAAAAAATACCTGATAGTGAAGAGCTAGAAGACCAGGTTGTCTAAATTCATTGCCAAAAAAGGATGTTTGGACACAGGAGTGGCGATCATGACAGACTATTAAAAAAAAAACAGCTCCATATAGGCCCTATACCTCAGAATATGACAATTGACATTTGTCATTTATTTCAAACAAAAAAAAACATTTTTAGATGAGACTATAAATTGTGGCCAATAGGACTGTTGAAATAGGGCTGCTAGTTTGTTCCCGGCTGCTTAGCCCCAAAATAATCACACAGAAACTGTATTAATTAAATCACTGCTTGGCCCATTAGCTCTAGCTTCTTATTGGATAACTCTTATATATTAATTTAACCCATTTTCATTAATCTGTGTATCACCACATGGCTGTGGCTTACCGGGTAAAGTTCCCAGTATCTGTCTCCAGTGGGCTACATGGCTTCTCTCTGACTCCACCTTTCTTTTTCCCAGCATTCAGTCCAGTCCTCCTCACATAGCTCTGCTCTGCCCCACCCTGTTCTGCTATGGGCTCAAAGCAGTTGATTATTCATTAATGGTAATCACAGCATACAGAGGGAAATCCCACATCATAGTTCCTCAAAAATTTGAATTGATACTAATGGCATCCATCTACTGCATAACACTCCTTACTGAAATTTGACATTTATCATACTTTAAAATGACCTGCTGCTTTTTCCACTGATTGGTTATATATGATTTATGACTGGCATATATGGCATTATATTTATATGTAAAAGAATGGAATAAATAGATATCTTATATACATGTATAGGACATTATATATGCAATATATGCTATAAGTGAAAGCACAGTGAAACCACCAAACTGGATCACTCCATGGGTGAAAAAGAAAGGTTTATTTGGGGAAATTCAAAGCTGCCATAGCTGTCAAAGAGAATAGCAAAGGGCAGAGAAAGCATTCCCAATGCTAAAGAGATGGGTGTTGTAGCAAGAGGGAGCCTGTAAACCAGAAAAGCTTAGAAGTTGGAGTAGTGGTTGGGAATGTTTTTGGACCAGAAGAGTAGGGTTGGGGGGCTAGCATGGAAGCCTCATTGCTAGAAGCAGTCAATTGTAAGGGCAAAAAAGGGAAGGAGTGGCTCTTTCAGACAAACAGAAACCCATTTCACTGGTTTCTGAGGAATGCTGACTTTCAGCTTTTGTTTCTCTGCCATCAGTCCTTCTATTTACCCAGTCAGAGTTTAGTCTGAGCTGAACCCACGCTGTAATTTAGACATTGCCAATGGCTCTGCCATTTTGTGCCCACTTTGTAAGCAGAAGATACCCTAGTCTCAACACAAAGCATTAATACAAAGGAGGGAAATTTTTAGTTTCACCTGAGCATTATTTAAATTGTGCATGCTACCTGACTCTCATATTTTAAGAAAATGTCAGGAGCCCCTACTTTAACAGAAACGTAACAGGAAATAAGAATTTGTCCACATTCCTTCACTGTTCACCTTTAGTTTTAATGTTTGAATATGTATGTAAATATTTTGTACTATTGCTACCTTAAACTCATGTAATTCTAGTGCTTCCATAATCCAGTAAGATGAATAAGATTTAATTATGCCTACTAGGTAAATGTTATAAAGGTATCAGATTAACTTAGCTAAGGTCATATGGACCATGAGTGGCAGAGGAAAAGAAAATACAGGTCTCATGCGTTCCTCCTTTCACTCCAACACCAAATATGACATTACCACCTATCTTCTTGTGAGACAGCAAATGAATTTCAGGAATTGGGGAGGGCTATCAAGGTGTGTGTGCGTGTGCATGTATGTGTGTGTTCTGTGTGTTCTGCTGATGGGTCAAAACAATGTCCAGTCAGTAAATGTTTGCTGCACAAGCCTGAGGCTCTGGATTCAAACCCCCACAACACATATGGGAAAAAAAATAGCCTGGAAGTTAAGGCCCGACCCAATCCCAAGACAAGGTGGACAACACACACTGGAATAGATGGATAAACAAAAAAGATGACAGAAATCTCAAAGATGGATCGGAAAGAGGGAATGGGAGAGTGGAAAGGGGGATATGGTAGGGAGAATGCACATGTTCAAAATACATTAAATGAAATTTTCAAAGAATTAATAAAAATAGTGGGGTGTTTGTTTTGTTTTGTATATTTTGTTTAAAACCCAGTGTGGTAGCAAGTACTTATAATCCAAGCATTGGAGAAGCAAAGACAAGCAAGTTCCTGGGGCTTCCTGGCCAGGCAGCGTAGCCCATTTGATGAGATACAGCCTAAAAAGAGAATCTGCCTCCAGTAAAAAATAGGTGGACATGCAGTAGGATCAAAACCCAGTGCCATTGTCCTTGGCTTCTCAGCAGCCCTCATTGTCCATCATATTCAGAGAGTCCGGTTTTTTCCCACCTAGCCTGTTTGGATGCTCACCTTCCTAGACCTGGATGGAGGGGGGGGAGGACCTTGGACTGTCCATAGGGCAGGGAACCGTGACTGCTCTTCGGACTGGAGAGGGAGGGGGAGGGGAGTGAGGACTGGGGAGTGGGGGAGGGGGAGGGAAAAGGGAGGCAGGGAGGAGACCGAAATTTTTAATAAAAAAAAATTTAATAAAAAAAAACAAGTACATAAGCAAAAAAAAAATAGGTGGACAGCTCCTAAGGAATGATACTTGAGTTTGTCACAACCATGCACACAAGAACAATGTTCAAACACATACACACATACACAACTCAAATGACCCACTAATAATACGGCCTTTTACTAGAAATTTGGCCAGTGATCCCAAAGTATGAAACTCTCAAAACTAGGATAGTTTAACTTCACCCCTAGCTGCAAACTGAAAAATAATAAGATCCCATTTCCTACAAGGGCAAACACACGTGACACAGTTGAATTTATAGCACCCTAACAAGAAAACTAGTTATCATGTAACCTTGAAACACTCAAGGGCAAATCTGGGTTTTATTATTAATAGACTTGGGATTCTGAGCCCAATAAAGTGAATCAAATAAAATATAGTCTAATGTCATAACATTCATAACAGATTTTAAAATGTTTCTTACATTTTCAAATTATCCGTTCTATCTAAAGAAAGAATGTCTTCCATCCAACCCTTTATTTATACCTGGTGGCTTCATCGGACATATTCTTCGTAGATTTATTCTACCTGTGAACTGCCACAAGACTCCTTGCCTGTCACAGTCAAACAGAAAATTACCTAAGCTTGTCTTCCTACTGACCTTAGGCTTCTAAGAACAAATTTCTGAAGAAATTGACTAGTATTTGATAAACTGTCACAAGTATTGTGGGCTTGCTGGCACACTTTTCAAAAGAAATATATTCTTGGAAATACGTGTGTCAGGTTCCAAAGAAACTGGAGACAAATCTCACTTAGTGCCTGTAGCTCCTTTCAGGACTTCTCACCCAGCCTCCTCCCAGGGGCTGTGTAGCTTCCCTCCCCCCAGTTTCTCTTTCCTATATAACCTCAGGCATTTTAGCCATGAGTACTCTTGGTTCTTCTCTCTTGGTCTCTTGGCACCTAGCTAGCTTGATCTTGGCCTCTTTGCCCTCTTGGCGCTCTCTCTCTCTCTCTCTCTCTCTCTCTCTCTCTCTCTCTCTTCCTCTGTCTCTGTTTGTCTCTCTCTGTCTTTTTCTCTCTCCCTGCCCTCCTATGGCCCTGGCAATCGGGACCCTTCCAGAAGCCTATGACTGAACTCTTTCTCATATCTACAATAAAACTCTTCTCGTCAACCATACCTAGGATGGGTCATGTGCCCATATTCACTCGGCCTCTACTTTGTTTTCTATCTTGTCATCTTATAGGTATATCTGACTAGCACAGTATTTTAGATGGAACAAGAGTATGATCTTTATATAAAAAGTGCACCTATTATACACTGGATAATAACAAAGTTACTCATGTTAGGAAAGAAAAGAAATGGAATCAACTTGATGAGTAAAGTCCAGCCAGATGTGAACAGAGCCTCATGGGCTGGAAGGTTTGACAATAGTAAAATCAGAAAAGTTCATAACTATCCCAAGAAATCATTTCAATACAGTAAAGTAATCTTCATCAATATTTTAGTTTATTAACAGCATCTGTCTCTATATTTTATTTATTTGCTCATTTGTTTGTTTTTGAGACAGGCACAGGGTTTCTCCATGTAGCCTTGACTGACCTGGAACTTACCATGTAGACCAAACTGTCTCTGTATTTTAAATGAATTAGGTAAATTCAAATTTACCTAAAGCAAATTAGGTAAATAAAAGTTTCAACTACTTTATTAAAAGGTGAAAGACCACTAATGATTTTAGAAGGCATTTCTCAATACAGACTCTTATGAAGAAACATGCAAATAGCATTCACATGTTTAGTTACTCCATTGTGGACAGAGTTTAAAACATGCATTGAAAGTAAAGATGAAAGGACTAAAGGGTTTACTGTGTGACACACTGGACTACAGCTTCCGCAAAGAGATTCCGCTCCTGTTTTTGTTTGTTTGTTTGTTTGGATAGATGGGTGGTTAATTGATTGGTTGGTTGGTTTTTGTTTTGTTCTGTTTTGGTTTTGTTGCTGTTGTTTGCTTTGTGTGGTTTTTTGGATTTTCTTTTAGATTTTGTTTTGTTTTGGGAGGGAGGTTGCAAGGGATGAGGGGGGATTTGGTGGGGCTATGGAGATGGGTGGGGATCAGGATACATGATGTGACATCCACAAAGAATCAACAAAAGTTTGAAGAATAAAAAATGTGTTAAAATCTAAATTCAAACTAAAATAATTTTTTAAAATATTTTTAGGAACTGAGGCTGTAATTTAGTTGGTACAGTGCTTATCTAGTACACTCAAAGCCCTGGGTGAAAGCCACAGTGCTACTTGAGTCAGATTGGTGACCCATGCCCCTAATATAAGCATTCAGGAGGTGGAAACAGAAGACCAGCACTTCAAGGTCGGTCATCCTCAGCTGCACAAGCTGGAGATCAGCCTAGAGATCAGCCTGGACTACATGACATCCTATTTTTAAAAAAAGTATTTAAACACATGTATCTTGTTTTATCTTGAAAGTAGACTTTTTAATTTACTTACAAGTTAGTGATGCTATTATTTCAACAAATAGGGAGCTTCCCACAGTGCATCACTGTCCCCACACCCCATCTTTGCAAACTCAAAGCATACATGTTAAGTGCTCAGTATGCACAAGGTAGCTAGCTCTGTCTGTCAACAATTCACTCATTCTTAACCAAGCTCACAACATTCAGGGAAACCCAGACATCTCATGTATTCATTTTCCTGCGGATTATGGACCAGAGCATTTGTGCTGATTCAACATCCCACCAAATACAAATCTACCTACGTATTGGGAACTTTACTTATGTATTTACCGACTTTTGTTGTCATCGTCCCTAAAATTTTCTTTTTATTGTTTTTACTGTTACTGTTTTCCCGTCCAAATGGACACTGAACTGCCCGGAGACAAGAAACAGGTGTTTTTACTTTTCTGCCCTGTTACGTTTGTTGAGTAAATGAATTCTGTGAGCCCTGAAGCAACTTGGCACACTATCAATCACAAAAGCCATGAAAATACAAACGTGAGCAGAAAACACTGCATAAAATCCAACTCTTACTTAGGTTTCAATGACTCAGAATTGCTGAAAATTAATGAAACCACAAGCCTTTATAGGGTTGCCCAATTACAAATCAGTTGATCATGAGATGCGGTCACTAAAGTGTCCCTTCCAAATAAATCTCCACTTAGAGTAAAGACAGCTAGGACAGAGATACGTGGGGAAAAAAAATCTATCTTATTTCATTATTTCATCTGATCTCTAATATAACCCCAAAACCTGTTGCATCAAATACAATAAACATTTAGAGCCTATTTGAAATCATAGGCTTGTAAACTGGTTTGGTCTGTGGGTTTTGTTTGAATTTTGAAGCACTGTGTCCTGTAGCCAAATGATATTAAACTCTTAGTCACCCTGCCTCCACCTCTCAAGTGTTGGAATGAAAAGTATGCATTACCACACCCCACTGATCCAAAGATTTAACTGTCTTAATGGAAGAACTCTGGGCAAGAAGCTCGATTTCAAATTTAAACAAATACTCTTTTCTCTTTATCTAATACTTCTGTTCATACACATCGTCACAAATCCCAAAGAAGCCGAAGGCACCACAATGACTTGAGATCTGCACACCAAACACCTTCCTACCATGAAATCAAGCAAGAAGCTTAAAAATCAGTAACTATCAAACACTTCACAGAAATGCTGTTTCGACAAAAAAAAATGAAGATTATTTTTATTTACATGTGGCAAGAATTGACATTAATCTTTTGTAAAGTTTTCATTGTGCTTTAAACTGCTTCTCGTTCGTAAATACAGGAAGTTAAAATACTCGAAGGGATTCTGTTTCCCAGTCCTCAATTTAAAACATTTGCTATCTACAACATCCACTTTCAGCTTTGACATGGGAGAGATGCTCCTATTACAGGACTAGAGTGCTGTTTAAAAGGCATTTACAGTTCACTGAACTGTAGTATCTACAATATACAAGACTTGGCATATACTTAAATTATTGAAAATAAAGGACAGGGTGTGTTAGTCTTCTTCATGGCGCTTTCAGGCAGACATCAGAATCACTTCTCCCTAAAGAAAAAGATTAGAAAAAGTCAAGCAAAATTAGTACAGTATTAAAATGATAGTTTAACTCAAATTTGTAATATGTAACCCAATGCTATGCCTCAAGCAGCTATTATTTAAAATGCCACCATAAAGAATAGATCATTGGACAGGAAGGAAAGTTACATGCTTTCTAAACTGGAGTTCCATTTACATTTCTATGTCAAAGGGTGACTATTAGTCAATTTAAATCATATTTGAGTCTATTTATCAATTTATGTCTGAGCCTGGTTCCCAAATTATAAAAACTCATTTTATCATAAATACTAATTGGATCAATCAAAACACACCTCTCACTCAAAACAGAGTACTAACCTGTTCTCATAAAAGAAAAACAGACAGAGTCATCAATTGGCTAGTATTCATTCTTTAGCTCAATCCGTTCACTAATAATAGCTTTGCTCAAGAGAATTGTGAATGTCAGTAAAACAACCAAGAGTGCTAATTTGATTTCCTTTGCTACTATAAAATGTCATTCATTCAAACACCATCAGTTCAGAAATCAGAATCACAGGAATTAGGTTACCATTTGCCTTTCTGTGCCAGAAGGGCAAAGGAGGGTTTTTATTAAGCAATAGGGAACATACAGCCCAGGTACTCACTGAACTATCCCATCTTTCAAATCATATGTGCATAGATTACTGAAGTAAAATGGTACTTACTATCTACAAAAAGGACTAGGAAAAATAAGATAGAAATAAAGAGATTAAAATATCTTTACTTCATAGACTTTCTATAGTTTTACAATTTTATTAAAAGTGTGTATTAGAGCATATTACGGCCCCTTTGCATAGCTACCTCTCACCTGATTTGCTGGCTACAACTACTTCCTTGTTGAATTTTGCTTATGAGTCCTCCTGCTTGTTATGTGGTTATGAATAGGTTGATCCCAACTCTAAACTTCCCAACTGTTTCAAAACTGAGCAGGAAGCCACACTTGCGGTACCTTGTGTACTCCTCACTGAGGACTTCTCAACTGGATACTGCAGCGGTATTACAATGCCTTGATCTGGCTTCTGAAATGCTGAAATGAGATTTTTTATTTTCCGGAAAAATCTTTTATGCACCCCAGGTGCTGTCTGGAAAAGAAAAGACCAAAACACATTATTTATTTGCCTCATAATGCTTAAAAAAAGACACATAAGAAGTGAGAGGGATGCTTAGAGAGGTAACATTTGTGTAACTTGCTCCAATATTTGAAAACATAAGGAAGAAAAGAAAACAACAGCCAGAAGAGCTTGCTTTGCTTGGCTGAATTTCCCTGCAAGAGGAGCTAATGAGCTGTCATTGCAGTTCTCCCAAGGGTAGGACTAGTTTGTACAAGCTCTCACAGCCCTGCCCTTGCTGACTGCTACCCATCAGACATCCCGAACCTCTAAGGGTGCACAGGCCATTACCCACAATGAATTCAGCAACAGAGGGGATGCAGTTAAACATAAAAAAAAGCACAGATCCTACAGGTCATTAATAAAAAGCCTGAGGAACCAAACCAACAACCCGTCCCCATGCCATCATTTTCCAACAGAAAATACTACTCAGAAAATTAAAAAGTGAGTGCTATGATACATACAGCTGCATGGCTAGCTAATGCTCATGTGCTTTTACCTCGTAACACACACTGACTCATCCTTCATGTTAATTTTGTGTTCTTTTCCCAGATTGCTCACAATCAGCACTGTACCATTCCAAGGCTTTCTATATGACACGAAAATGAAAGACTGTAGAAGGTTCTCTTTATTTATATATTTGTTAGTTTTTAAAGAGATCGCATTTGCAGGTGGCTGTTAAGAATGTATTCTTTCCCTGACATCTGTGCTCTCACAAAGACACTGCCTGAAATCAACATTCCCCACAAAGCTTATGAGCCTTGCTTTAGGCACCATCTCAAAACTGTCATAAAATAAAATAGTATTGCTACAAGCAATTGAACAATGACTAGTTTTGTTTCTTTCTTTTCTTTTCTTTTTAGAAAGTTGTTTTTCAGCTGTTCCATTTGGAAGATTTTTTGAGACGGGAACTGCTTGTTTTTTAGCATTTAATGAGAAAACACGAAGGCTGGCACACAGACTTCTGTCAACTAGATGTTAAATTCAAGATAACAGACGATCCAAAGTCATTCCTATGTTGGAGTAGGTAGTTTTCCAGTACAAACACTGCAGATGTTCTCTTTAGCTGTATATTAGTGTCTGCCTGTATAGTTTCAACAGATAGAGAACGGTCTCCCGCCCATCTCTATCCTTCTGACCAGAAGACCTTCCTAAATTTCTGCTGAGGCCTCATCTAGAAATAATATGACCGTTCCCACAGAGACTCTTTAGCTCCAGACAGACATTGCATTACGAAGGCATGCAATGAGTACAAAATACCACCTTAGTTCTTTCTGAGGGCATTTTTTTGTTTGCCAACATACTTTCCCATCTCTTGTCTTCACTGTTTTCTCATGGATTGGTAGGTATTGATTCTTTCAATTAGTCTCATTTTACAGGTACAAACATTCAACTTAATCATCTTGCATAAAGGAAAATAATAAGCAGATGTGAAATCACACATACAATCAGAAGCAGCAAAATTTTCTCTTCATTCCTTTCAGATTAGGACTAGACCAAGAAGTTTGAGTGAAGCTGAAGACACCAGCCAGAGGGGAAACTGCATATTTCCCCAGAGGGGAATCATTTCAAACCACACTTCATTTAGGCTATTTCTTGTGGCTTATAAAAGCATTTTCAACAGAGGCATTATTTCTATGGGGACTGATAGTAAACACTTGATTATCCATGCTGACAGAGAAGACAAATACCACCGGACATTTAGAAGCAATTTGAACTAGAGATGCGGCATTTCTTTAACAAATGACTGAACTAATTTATGATGATTTGCTTAGGCTAATAAGTAATTTGCTTACTAGCTAAGGATCTCCTGGTGACCAACTACCCATAAAAGGCCAAAGGCACAGAAACTGGCAGAGAGAGAGCAGTCCACTTTTGACAATGCACTGCTGACAATCTATACATTAATAAATGTTAATCAACTCATCATAAATTTGGACTCCAAGGGCTAAGTTAATATCCTTAGCAATGCTCTATCTAAAATGAAAAAGATGCATGTTTGTCTTTTATAATTCAATAGATTTAAGGTTCAATTGAATATCACATCTTAAAACATATCTATAATTACATAGGGACAGAGGATAGAATATTCCTGACGTGATCTTTTCTTATGGTGTAGCAAACTAAAATGGTTTTCCTGAAAGTAGTACAAATGCCACTTATCCCATTTTTTGGAAGATTATTTCACACACACACACACACACACACACACACACACACACACACACACAAAGCTTCGCTGCCACTATCCTGTCAGTGAATTCGATTCTTGTTCAAATTTGGGTATTTCCCATACTGCCACCTCTTAGTTATCCATGGAAATATGTTTTGAATCGCAGCTGGTCTTCAATACACTCTGGAGAAATTTCTTCCAGCCAGGTGGTATGAGCTCTGAGAATTACGCACTAGTTTAATATTCACCTTAACAAGAAGGCAAATTTTATAGACAGGAAACTGCAATATGCATTTCATGAAAACAAGATGTTTTTACCTCTTTCCCATTTGGGGATAATCCATGCAAATCTTCTGCTCTTGTGGTGCAAATAATTTCAATATTATTATATAAAGAGGGTCAAATCAGACAACAGGATAAGGGATATTTACGCTCAATAAACCCTTTCCTTCTGAAAATGATTACAAATATGCAATGATGTGATATGAAGTCGCATGTGAAATAGAAAAGAAAAAATATAAAATGGGTCTAAGAATCTATATCACAACCCTTTTCCCCAAAGCTTCGGAATCGTTGAGGAAGAGAGGTGAAAAGAGAGTAAAGACAAGAAAACCATGTCTTCCAGACCCAGCAGGACAGGTTCACATATGAACTCACAGTGGTTATGACAACATACACAGGACCTGTGCAAGCCTAACCCAGATCAAATGCCAGCATGAAGAGAGGAGGTGTACACAAAGTTCCACTCCTAGGCGAGGAGCTATTGACAATTGATAGCTACCAGGAGAAGAAGAGCCAGCTTTCTTTAGAAGAATGGCCCCTGGTAAATGAATCATGCTTCCGTGGAAGGCCACACATCCAAGAATATTTAGGCAGCACAAATTGAGTTGACAGATTTAGCAAAACAAAGAGTACACAAAATTTTGTAGATAGGGAGAGAGGAATGGATCTGGGAGGAACTGGAGGACAATGGCAAATATGATCAAAACATACAAAATTGTTAAAGAACTAATTTTTAAATCACAAATTCTTTCCATAAAATATTTTTATTTCTCAGCTGAAGTATTTCTTGAAAGAAAAGGATTTTTGTGGCAACCCATATACAAATTCACATATACCAGCTACACATGACTATTCCTCATGATAAATCAAATTGCTTACATATTTGCAGTGATGGACTTTTTTAAAAGGAAATATAGTTTTGACTAGAAATGATACTGATTTTTCCTTATATAGGATGACAGAATTATCCTGACACAAAATAACAGTGTGACCAGGGAATGATATAGTATTATATGAAGTAACATAATCAAAGAACGTTATATACTAGTCTTATGAAACACATTACTATGTACAGTGAATATATAGCAATTAAAAAAAACAAAATTAATTAATTTCTCAGTGGTATCACACTTTCCTGGTATGCATGAGACCCTGGGTTTCAGCCCTAATCCTATTTTTTAAAAAACTAAAATCCCTAAAAGTTAAAGACAAAACCTAAAATATGAAATTAACCAATAAATAACAATGTATTTGAATCTACTCTAATTCATTTTCACAATTTAAATGCTTATGATTTGTACTTTGCTTTTTACTGATAAATTTGTAAGACATTTTAAATTTTTGTCAAAACTTTATAATGTCTTGAATGCACAGATTAATGAAGCTATTAATAGAAGTTAATATTAACATCTATGTTTCCCAAAGATCATAGTGAAATACTTCAACTATCTGGATGGACTATTATAAAGTCAGAAACCAACTAAAGCAAAAGTTTAAAAACTACAATTTTGGACTCACTCAGTAGTTTGTAAATGGGCTATTCTTTGCTACTTTCTACTGTACTATGTAAAAAGAATTCACTCAGTTCTTGGACTGACACAGTGGCTCTCAAATATTTTCAGTCACAAGACACTTTCGTTCTGAACAAATCTTATTCAAATCTCCAGTTCATAAGGAAAGCTAAAGAGAACTTCACAATTAAAGTCAGATAAGTATCCAGAATTACACCCACTCACCTCTCCCTCTCCTGCAACCCCCTTGCTAGGGAGTCCTACGATAGAAGAGAACTGTGATTCAGAAAAACATGCCTTTAAAACACTGCAAAAGCAGGTAGGAATTTGTTGTGCATACATGTATGAAATTCTCAAAGAATATTTGTATTAAATAAAAACTGCAATTTTACCTCTTCTCTATCCCTCCTACCCAGAGGCCTCCAACATGGCTCTTGTGAGAGTCTTGCTGACGCATGCAGAGCAGCACCAATTGTCTGGGTACTTGCAAATGCCTCTATCTCGGGACTCTTATGCTTGGTAAATTAGCCCTGGACTATACACAATCATGTTGAGAAGCTTTCAGTAGTTCATATTTTAGGATGTTGACTATATGCTAGACTCTGCAGCTAAGAGCTTCTTTACTTGCATTATCTTACACTCCTTGAAATGACTCCTCTCATTTTACAAATTGCTTCCATCAAAAGTAATTATAGAAAGAAGCACATGGAGCCTGGATGCACTGGACATGGCCCAGGCCCTCACACTGCAGTTTAATTCCTTGTTATATCTCCTAAGGCTATTAGTGACTAGTAGAAAAGAGAAATTCCAGTTTGCCTGTTTCTATCCACAACAGCACCAATGTAGACATCAGTATTATTCAATATATGCTTTCTAAAAGTTTGTATAGGTTCTGTAAGTAAGTTAGGCATCATCCATCAAAGTTCTTCATTCTTCAAAGTGATCCCACTCCACACAGGTCTGGAACCAAAATTTTCTAAAGGCTTCTAAATGAACCACCAACAACTGTGGAATTAAGCATTCATGATTTAAATATGATTAATATTTTGGTAATTTACTATGTAACTTCTATTTTATAAACAAACCTGAATTTCAAGCACTTTTCTGATACCCAAAGAAGCAAAAATAAATAAAAGAACTGTACCTCAGCACTCCAAGAACCTGTTTCTGTCTGCGACACTCGATATGTATAGATGTAACCTTGATACCTGTGAAAGAATGCATTTCCATTACTAATAGTTTCCAGAAGAACAATGGATGCTCTAAACTTGAATTTACTTTTATCTATAAAACTTACATATACTGGATGTAAACGGACAGCTTCTTGGCAGTCACAGAAAGCAAAGCCATTGGATTTAATTTGCTTGCATTTTATTTCAGCCTAATCACAGTCCCCCACGATTTTTGTGTGGTTTAATACACCTAAGGATTTGTGTGATAAAGAGACTGGACAAAAAGAAACTACAGACCTGCTGGCTCTGACAAAAAATCATAATTATGAAACACCTTTAACAGAGTCTTACTGTTTTGTAAGTGTACATAGTCTTAAGCTAAAAATGGTTGACTGAAATAAGATTCAATTAAATTAACTGATAGTATTAATTACCAAAGTAATGTGAGTATATCATGCTATGAAATATAATTATTCTTATAATATTATTATTATAATAAATAGTAATATTCTATTACTTTATAACATTGTAATTTAGTAGTAATAGTAATTGAATTTTAAAAAGGAGTACTGAACCATGGAATGTTATGCATTCTTTGAAATAATTAAATTCTGCTATTTTCAGCAATATGAATAAAACTGGAGGGTAGGAGGGTAACTAATTCAAGCACAGAAAAACAAAAAGTATATAACTTCCTTTCAATGAAGAAGGCAAAATATGGACCTCAAAGAAGTACAGAATAAAATGGTGGTTATCATAAAGCTAGAGAGATGGGTGAAAAGTTAAAACGCTTACTGTAGAATATTAGTGAAAGATGTGTTACATTTGTTTATGCTGTGGAACATTTGTTTAATGATGCAAAGATATGTTGCATTCTTTAATGTTGCATTTGTTTAACTCTGTGAAGCAGTGTTACTTTGTCTAAAACATCTGATTGGTCTAATAAACAGCTAAATGACCAATAGCTAGTCTTGAAAAAGAATAGACGGGGCTGGCGGGCAGGGAGAATAAATAGGAGAAATCTGGGAAGAAAAGATTGGTAAGTGAAAGGAGAAGAAGACGACACCAGGAACCAACCACCAAGCTACACAACAAGCTGCGTAGTAAGAAGTAAAGAAAGTTATATATAATAGAGAAAGATAAAAGCCCAGAAGCAAAAGATAAATGGGATAATTTAAGTTAAAATAAAGCTGGCTAGAAACAAGCCAAGCTAAGGTCAGACATTCATAAGAAAGAATAAGCCAATAATGACACTGGGTTTTTGAGATAATGACACTGGATTTTGATCCTACTGCATGTCCTGGCTTTATGAGAGCCTAGACTGTTTGGATGCTCACCTTCCTAGACCTGGATGGAGGGGGGAGGATCTTGGACTTCCCACAGGGCAGGACACCCTGACTTCTCTTAGGACTGGAGAGGGAAGGGGATGGGGGAAGGGGGAGGGAGATGGGAGGATGGGAGGAGGTGGAAATTTTAAATAAATAAATAGAATAAGCCTCTATGTGATTTATTTGGTAATTGGATGGCAGGGTCCCTAAATAGTAAAGAGCTAAAAAACAAAAAAGAAAAAGAAAAAACGTTTTGTCACCCAATGTGGGACTCTCAACGATCCCTAGGGCCTGAGAACACTGACAAAAAAAACAATAGATATGGCTCCTTTAATAAACTCTGCCTTACAGAAAAGCATTTAAACAGCATTTTTTACCCTAAATAGAAACAAAAAATAATTTAAAAAAATGCCTGCCATAGTGCAGGGAACTGGCATTTCATAGCTAGGGGGTTGAAAGCAGTTCCTGGACAAACACACCTCCAACTGGGCCATGAGCTTCAGGCTTGTCTCTCATGAACCTAGAAGTGGATAGAGCCAGCCAATAGAGTCTCTCAGAAGACCCAGCTACAGCTTAATAGTTTAAATTTTGCTCACAAAAAGACTAGAGATACACAGTAAAAGAGATACAGATGGGAAAAAACTCTAAACACATTCCAATGTGTTGAACAATGGCATAGGCTTAAGAAAAGAAAATGGCTATAGACAACCATAGAAATAAAGAGTTTAAAATATAATAAAGTTCTAAAAATAAAAGAAATTATTTTTAAAGAGATGTAAGCTAGGTAATCACTGCAATTGTTCACAGATTCTGTCTTCCACAAAACAAAGAGGTTCTTTGCTGCTTTAGAACAATGATCATTTTTCTTCCATTTTCCAATCATTTCACATTTGAGATGTCATGAGAATGACATTTAACACCCATATTTTATTTTATTTTTGATTATATCATTTATCATCATCCCGATACCCTTCCATCCCATATACCCATCCTTACTCTCTCTTTCAGATTCATGGCCTCTTCTTCCACTAATTGTTATTCACACACATACACACACACACACACACACACACACACACACACACTTCTTAGTCACTGTCCTGGCCTACTAAGGTTATTATAACAGCATGCCACAAATGGGTGGCTTAAACAATAAACATTTATTTCTCACAGTTTTACAGGCTGAGTGTCCAAGGTCAAGATGCCACTGTGGTAAATTTCATTCTGAGGCCTCTTTTCTTGGCTAATAGGCAACCACCTTCATTGTTTATGCTTACATGGCGTTTTGTTTGTACATACATCCTTCCTCTTCTTATAAAGTCACCAAATCTATCAGATTATGGTTCCATCCTTATGAACTCATTTAATTTTAAATACCTCCTTAGGCCCTACTGCCAATAGAGACACATTAAGGCAAGGGTTTTAATATATGAATTTTAGAGATATAATTTTACACCATAGTACATGAACTCTATTCTATTATTTTTATATGATAAAATGAATTTTATAAATGAGGAAACTGAAATGTTGATAAATAAAATAACTAAAACAGACCAGAGATCCAGAAGTAAAAATGTTAGTTGGACCAAGCTCTTTTGATTCTCACACTATAATGGATATGGACTTATTATAGTTCAGTGTTCATAATAATAATACTTAATTTGATTAATAAGCTTTTAAAATTTATTATCAGCTAGATTTATTTAACTAGTATACAAAAATGAAGTCATGCATATTCAGTTATTTTGGTGTTTTAATTCATATATATATATATATATATATATATATATATATAGTATAATATTTAAATTAGGACAAATATATTTATCCAAACATTTGTCATTTCCTTGAAATGTAAACATAGAATCCTGCCTAATTTTTTAAATGTACAATCTTTTATTATTATTATTATTATTATCTATCTTCATCCAAATATACATAAGCAAATTAGAAATTTTTGTTCCTACTTTACTATGCTGGTTAATTTGTTGTCAATTTGATACAAGCTCGAGTGGTGACTATCAGCCTGGCCTATAGTCAAGTCTGTGTGGGCATTTTCGCGATTAATGATTGATGTGGGAGGGCCACAGCAGGTGCTGCTACTCCTGTACAGGTTATAAAAGAAAGCAAACAGAGCAAGTCATGGGGAACAAGCCAGTAAGCAACATTCCTGCATGGTTTCTGCTTCAGTTCCTGACTCCTTGTGCCCTGATCTCTTGTCCTGACTTCCCTCAATGTTGAACTTTAAGCTGGAAGATGAAATGTAATCTTTCCTCCACAAACTGCTTTTGATAATTGGTTTTATCACAGCGATAGAAAGCAAACTAGAACAATTAGTGCATACTGATCTTTCATTCCCTATCCTACACCCTTTCTACTTCCCCCAGACCATTAATAAAAACCCAGAGACAGAAATTTGAATTCAACCTGAAGATTAGAAAAGCAAAATGGTCAGCCACTGGATCTTAACTCCACTTCAGACCAAAATGGCAATGCTGCTCTGGGAATCCTCAGAATGAGACTGAGCGGAAAGCTGTCTCCTCCTGTCTTATATTCCTTTCTAGGGCTGGGACTAAAGGCATGCACTATCTGGCTTTTCTGGCTAGTGTGGCTATGGGGATTAAAGGTGTGTGTTACCACTGTCTGATCTGTATGGCTAACCAGCGAGGCTGTTTTACTCTGATCTTCAGGAAAGCTTTATTTATTAAAATACAAATGAAATATCACTACACCCCTGCCACAGACAACTTCCATGTTACTCTCAATCTCCCTGGGAACAATTGTTTATATTTCACATGTGAATGAAAACATGTAGCATATGTATTTCTGTGCCTATCTTATTTCATTTAGTATAATGATTTCTAGTTATATATATATATACATTTTGCAAAGGACAGAATCTCATTCCCTTTATGATTTAACACAATTCCATTGTGTGTATGTCTCCATTTGTTTTGTTCCTCAATGGATAGATTCTCATGTTATTTCCATTTCTTGGCTATTATAAGTCGTGTGACAATGAATCTGAGAGTTCATATATTTCTTTGATATCCTGATTTCATTTCCTTTGAATATATACTCAGGAGTCGATAACTGAATGATGCAGTAGTTCTAGTATTTTGAGAATCTTCTATACTGTCTTCCATAACAATTGTCCTAATGCATATCTCTGTAAATAGTGGGGAATATGTCCCCTTACCCACAACCTCATTTGCACTGTTTTCTTTGCTTTCTTTCTATCTATCTTTCTCTCTTTCTTTACTTACTTACTTATTTATTTTTACTGGAGTGACGGAAAAAATGTGTGATTTTTGAATTTCACTTCCTGGGTGATGAGTGTCATTTTTCATGAATTTCTTTTTCATAAAGATTTTTTTTATTTTATGTGTTTGATTATTGTGCATGCACGTATGTCTGTGAACTATATATGTGAAGTGCCCATCGAGGCCAGAAAAGAGCACTGGTTCCCTTGGAACTGTAGTTACAGACAGTTGTGAGTTACTATGTGGGTGCTGGGAACCAAGCCCAGTTCCTCTGCAAGAATAGTCAGTGCTCTTAACTACTGATCCATCTCTCCAAATTCTCATATTTTATTAGCAAATATTTCCTTAATAGAAAAAGTAACTTTTGCTGAATTTTCAAACAAATTTTGAATTTAGATATAAATAAGTTATCATGGTCTCATTTACTATATTTGTTGTTGCTGTTCTTAGGCACAGGATTGGATCAATAGGAAACCTTGATTAGGAAACATACTAAGTCTGTTCAAGTCACTGTGTTTAAACTTAAAAGAGCAGATGATACTAAATTCTTACAAAAAGAGGGCTATGCTTAGTTCATAGGCCACATTTGGCATTACATCCCTTTAGAATTAAAAAGTCTTTAAATATTTGAATTAAATTGTTACACCTTTAATCAATATCCATCAGCACTAATTATCTAATGAACTACAAAAGACATTTAAACACTCTAATTGGGTCCATTTGACTTGAGAAATTGAACAAAGAGTCAATGTAAATGTTGGTATGATTCCAAAACAAATGTTTTATTTTTGTAATGTAGCTTTACCAGAATATTTGACTCATATATACAAGTAGCTTATTATGTGCTTACACGTGATAAAAAGATAATATATGTATTTCACTGTTAAGCTTTTATTTTGAAGTTATTTAAATCTACTTTAAAGCACAGCAATTTCAGTAAGTGCTCTACAGGGAACAAGACAAGAGATTTGATTTCTGTTATTCACCATAGGCACTTGAAACATGGGTTTTAAGGGACTTTCTTGAAGTCATCCAGCAAAATGGAGATGGAAGCAGGACCCTGAGTTCTATTATTCCCTTTGAAAAGCAATTAATGAGAACGATTCACAGTAAACTTAAGGGTGATACGGAAATAATAGTATTTAAAATCTATTTAAAAACAATAGAGCTGGGGAATAACTTGGGTGGTACAGTGCTTGCCTGCAGACAGGAAGACCTGCGTTCAGTCCCATGAATCCATGGCCGGGATGATGGCATGCACTTGTAGCCCAGCATTAGTCAACCATGCAACTCAGGTTGGTGAACACCAGAAAAGGGAGAAGTCCCTATCTCAGAAAATCAAGATGGACAACTCCTGAGGAATAGCAACAGCAGCTGTTCTCTGGCTTCCACACACATGTGGAAACCTGTAAGCACTTATACACAAACACATACACACATAAAAACAAAAGATCTCAGTAATTTAGGCAAAATGATAAGGTATCTGTTTTCCATAGTCTAAACAATGTGCCTCAAAATATACAGTGGATATAGTCCATACCATCATTCAGCTTCATTTAGTCAAAATAAATGAGTATGTTTTGAAAATAGTTTCCTAACGAATCTGATGTTATCTCACTTTCGGTTAAGCAGCAGGAACCTGAGTACCACTTCAAAAGCTCTTACCTTCTTCGTCTCCAAACAAGCTGGTGTCAATGGTACATCCATTTTCTCATGATTACGGTATCTAATATTAACAATTTCCCCCACCCCAAGCCCTTGAATTGAGAATGAACAAACTTTTGTCTCTTCTCAAACCGGCAGTGTGTGGCCTTTACTTCTAAGTCATGGCACTTCCTAATCAATGGTCCTCTGTAGACAACTATCATAATAGTATGGGTGGGGAAAACCTAAAGCGGAACAACTCAAATTGAACTCCTAGGATCACAGCATTTTTTAGCCACCTGATATGGGTGCTGAGAACCAAACGCAGATATTTTGGAAGAGCAGCAACTGATTTTAACCAATGAATCAGCTCCCTAGCCATGGAATATGCTTTTTTAAAAAGCAACACATATGCTCTGTCTGTGGGAAATCATTGTTATAGGGAAAAAGTAATGTGTGTTAATAAAAGCTATAACAGTGTTCATATCTTTTAGCAAATAACCTTGTTTATGTTTATACGCTCCAGGCAAATAAGTCAAAAGAAAAAGACAAGTAAGTTTTTAATAGTATATAAAGTAAAATTAAGCTAACTACTCCAAAAAGTAACAATGACTCAAAATAAGGGAATATTTTTTATATATGTCCTCAAAATTGAATATGAATAAAGTAGAAGTAAGCCAGGCGGTGGTGGTGCTAGCCTTTAATCCCAGAACTGAGGAGGCAGAGGCAGGTGGATCTCTGAGTTCAAGGCTAGCCTGATCTACAGAGTGAGTTCCAGGACAGCCAGGGCTATACAGAGAAACCCTGTCTTGAAAAACCAAAAAAAAAAAAAAGTAAAAAAAATTACAACAAAACAATTCTTCATAGACAGGGAAATAATAGAGTTAGAAGGACAACCGCTAAATGGAAAAAGTATTTGCAAACCTTCAACCTGATAAGGGTTGGTACCCAGAATAACTAAGATTTGAAGAAAAAAAAACTCAGTAAGAAAACAAATTGCTTGAAAATGGGCAATGAACCTCCACAGATTTTTTTACAAAATAATACATACAAAATGGCCAACAAATATACGAAATTTTTTCAACATCATTAATCATTGGAGAAATGAAAATTGAAACCACACTTTTTCAAGTGACTCTTACCAAAAAGATGAAAGGTAAATATTGTGAGGATGTGGAGAAAGAGAACACTTGCACACTGTTGGTGGGAAACAGAAAGGGGGTTCCTCAAAAAATAAAAATGTATTGCATGACTCAGCAACAGAACGATTGTGTGTATATCCAAATGACACCAGTATGTCAAAGAGTCTGCCATGATCAATGATCAATGTAACACAATCTGTATTATAAAGGATAAGGAATCAACTTTGTGTGCAAGAACAAAGAAAATGTGATATATACCCTCATATGCTGTCCCTCATGTGAAGAATACAGATTTTAAAGCAAACATGAAAATGGAAAATAAGCTAGTTGAGAAAAGGAAGAAGACCAAAGGAGAGGAGACAAAAAGGGAGATCGGGTAAATATGATCAAAATATATTATATATGTAAGAAAATATAATGCTGAACCCATTATTTTGCACTAATTATAATATTCAGTAATCATAAATGATTGAAAAACAAACTGTAATGGAATGCCATCCAACCTTAACAAAAATATTATCATCTATTTTTGACAACAGGGATGAACCTGGAGGACAAACATTATGTTAAGTAAAATAAACCAGGCACAAAAAAAGGCAAATTTTGCAAGATCTCACTTACGCGTAGAATCTAAAATTATTGAATTCACAGAAGCTGAGAATACTGTAGTTTTGTAAACCACAAAGAAGAAAGGGGAAAAAAAGCGTAACTCATTTTTAAAAGCTGTTAAACGTTTCTGACTCGGTCTGTGAATATAGACAACTCAAGAAACAGATCAGTTTTCACTTCTTTCTCCAATTTAGATGTATTTTGGAACTGATGACAAGTCCAGCATGTCTGTGGAGGGTGTCAGAAGCACTGGAACTGTAGCTACAGACAGGTGTGAGTTGCCATGTGGTTGGAGGGAATTGAACCCACGTCCTCTGGAAGAGCAGCCAGCGCTCTTAACTGCTGAGCCATCTCTCTAGCCCCTGTACCTTAAGCCTTTAAAAGGTATTCAGACTGGTAAAGGGCAAGTGCAAAGCCACTCAGCTTATTTTTTTCTTTTCTTGATGGGTATCTCTGGTGGATAGTGCTTCACTTCAAACCAACAAAACCACATTAACTTTCTTTATGCCAATTAAAGGATTTCTCAAAAGAAAAGCTGTAAGCACATCTGGCGTCTACAGCACACTGAAAATAATGCAAGCTGGTTCCCATGCTCTCATCTGCACATCATTGCTATATATATAACATTTAAAACACAATTAATGCAACAGATTTTGAGGGGCTTTGGATATTTTTTTCCAAGCTGGTCCAGAACTCATTACACAGGCCAGACGGATCTCAAACTCATGGTGATCCCTCCTCACTTCCCAAGTGCTGGGATTGCAAGCAGGAGTCCTGCTATAGCTAAATTTTAAGTGAATATTTTATATCGGTAATAATTATACCATGTAAACAAAGTTTTCATTATTAAACCGGTATTTCCCCTCAAGAGGTTTCTGAACCTTCTGTTGTCCAAATTTCATTCCTTTGGAGTGGATAGGAATTTCCAGTACAATCTAAAGTCATTCAGTATCAATACTAATGGGGAAACTATGTAATGGCCCTATTCTTACCGCCACTGCTTGTTAATCCAGGGCAAAAAGAAGTTTCAGAAACTTGTCCAATGTAAAATCACTAGATAAGAGGCAGAGCTGATGGTGTACTCGGGCGGTCTTGCAAGAAGATATTGGCTCTTAATCCCCATGGTGTGATACACTTCTTAGATTAGTAGAAATGAATTAACAGTTTGGTCTTACAGCAAATCTTGGAAGTATAATTCTCAACAAAAAGGTTAAGTCTGTTAGGACACAGGGCTAGAAGTGTCTGCTGAAGGCTAGAACAGGAGAGGTAGCTGAGGAGAGCCCAAGAGGGAGAAGGGGTGGGGGGCGGATTTACAGGTTAAACAGACTTCCTCTATGTTTAAACTAAATGGCAACTTCTGAGTATTCCTGAAGCTTCAATTTTCCAATGTTAACCAGAGTCAGATTTTAACATATTTGCTTGTGAAGTACCCATTTTGTAGTTGATGTGTAACAAATATTACTCGGATAGCTTTTGGGCTCACTCTACAATTAATAAATTCTACACAGAAAATCCAAAAAGATTTTTGTTACCCAAGTTATTGTGAAGATATGACACCAATAAACACACCCAATAGAATTTCAAAAGCAGATTATGGATGCAAAGTCTGAGATGTAAGGAGAGAACCAACTTCAGCAAGCTGACCTCTGACTTATGCTATCCATGGACTCACACACAAACATACAACACATGCAAATAAATAAGAAATCTAAACTTATATAAACTAAAGTATGATTTCTCGTTAAATTTTATAATCTCAAATTTATTGCCATACTTTTCTTTGCCACACTGTCCCCTGCTATTACAACTGATAAGCTGGAATTTTATTGTACTGTATCTCCTCTATTTCTTGAATACGGTTGTGTGGTGGGCACTTTATTTCCAGTCCAAAGGACTCCATATCTACTATAGAGAAATTTGCCCATCCATTTTCATTGCTTCTCTATTCACAATAGCTAGGAAATAGAAAGAGCCTAGATGTCCATCAACTGGTGAATGGCTAGTAAAAATGTGAAGTGTTTACCAATGAAATGATATTCAGCTATTAATAAAAGTGAAATTATGAAATTTGCAAGCAAACAGATGGAACTGGATATAGCCATTCTGAGTGAGCTAATCCAGACCCAGAAAGACAAACATCACAGGTTTTCTCCCATTTGTGAATCTTAGCTTTGAATCTCGAGATAATGTGTGTTTCTTTTGGAATACCCATAGAGGTCAGGGAAGAACTAAGGGGCCCTGGATGGCAACTTTCAAGGGATGAGAGACAGAATACACAGGTATAAATAATCAAAAGGAATACTGGAACAGGAAAGGTTAAATCGAATAGGGGCAGAGTAGAAAACAGGGAGGGATAAATAACACTAAAGACCTCTCCAAAATGTCATGTATAAAACTACTAATGAAGATGCTTCCTAAAACATATACCTATACACATATATAAAAAGAGTTAAAATTGAGTTAATCTAATAGAGCAACAAATAGACATCATATATTATACCAAATGAAATGTCTATTATCAAGAATGGATTGTGTCTTTCGGAGTTGTTGGCCAGTGAGGATCAATAGACCACCAGACACTACAAGTTGTTGCCAAAGCTCTTGGTTCCCCTTCAGAACTTGACAGTAAGACCCTGTTGCAGACACCACCACATAGTTGAGGCACAGAACATGGAAAAGTCAAGCTGGAACAGACCTGAAAGCTTCATCTACAATGGGCTAGCTCATAGTGCTGGAAGGTGTTAGCATACTACCAGAGTCATCGTCAATTTTGCCCATCAAAAAAAAAGTCAAAAAGATAACTTTTATCCAAAGATATATATGAAAATTTCATCATTATGTGTCTTCAAAACTAAAGGATTATAAATGTGTTTCTTCCTCCAAACCTTTCAGCAGAGAAGTATAAAATTGGCTTTGTATATAGGGATGTTAATTGTGGAAACATGCTATTTTTCAAGCTTATTTTTAAAATATTTTTAATTAGTTTTCCTAGGGGATGATGAGGTATTACCTAGTAGATATCTATACTGGAGTGAAAAATGAAAAGTTGTGAGGATATAATATGTAACTCAATGAAAGAAATTTTATATACCTGTAAAATGAAAAAAGAATAAAATATTATACTATATCTTTGAGAAGAGTCAATTCTTTAAGATGACAAACTTCCCTAATTTTTATTGACATTAGTTTAATTCAATTTAACAGAATTATTTTAGATTTCATCACCAATAATCAGTAGATGAGAATAGCTAATAGCTTCTTAGTATGTTTGAAAATTATGATACACTGATTTGGTTAAGATAAGTATAAATAAATCAACTCAACCAAATAGTCCAGAAACAACAATAATAGCAATTTTATAAATATTGAATTCTTTTAGTACTTGGTAAAGTAGTCTAACAAATGAAGAATGAAAGTTCAATCTAGTAAACTATGTTGGACAACTGGTAAATACCTGGAAACAAACCAAATTAGATCTTTTATGCACATAAAAAGTGGTGGCACACGCCTTTTATCCCAGCACTCGGGAGACAGAGGCAGGCGGATCTCTGTGAGTTCGAGGCCAGCCTGGTCTACAAGAGCTAGTTCCAGGACAGGCTCCAAAACCACAGAGAAACCCTGTCTCGAAAAACCAAAATAAATAAATAAATAAAGAAAGAAAGAAAGAAAGAAAGAAAGCTAGCTCAAATTAAATTAAAGGATAGAACAAAAGTTAATAAAGCCACATATTTAAAACAAAACAGTGAAATTTTCTGTATCTATGGAAGAGAAACTGGAAAACAAAGGTAGAAATCAAACATGAAGAAACCGAGTGATGCATTTCAGTACTAAAAATATTAAATAACAAACACCAAACAGAGAAAGGATATCAGCAGTATAACGAGATATGTCTATTTATTTGTGCATGTGTGTGTGTGCATGCGTGAGTGTGTGTATGAAAAGCAGTAAGATCCAAATCATGAAGTGATAAAAGTATGCAAATAGCCAGTTCACAAATGGGGAAAAATAGTTTAACAAGCACATCAAAAACAGTCAGTGCCATTAACAAAATCTAAAATATGAAAAGTAGAGTATAAATATGATAAAAAAAAGTTAGACATCAAACTACAAAAAAATTGTTTTTAACAAGAATACTCATTTTTAAGAACAATTACACATATATAAACTAGAATATATATTTATAGTAATCATTCAAATGTAGAATTTGTAATTTAAAAGTATTGAATGATTCAAGTGTCAAAAAAGAGGCTGATGTAAATGTATGAAGCTGTCAAAAAACAAAATTTGTCAATAAGAAATAAGAGGTTGGTCAAGAAAAATATGGCTCATTTACAACTTAGCTAAACTAAAATACAGCCCTTATAAAAAGAATGCCTTTAATTTATTTGTGAAAATATTACATATGGATCAGCTTTTGTTTTACACTACATGGAAATTACAACAAAATGTAATGAAAAATGTACATGCTCAAAAATATTCATCTTACTAAAATATAGAAGAAATTTTACTTAAAACTTAAGAGTAGTTGCCTTTAAGTCACAAGATTATAGATTATTTTTCCGTTGATTCCATTACCTATGTTTTCAAATTTTATATAACAAATAAGTGGTAAGACTATTTTGGCAGGGTGGTGATGGCTCACGTCTTTAATCCCAGCACTCGCGAGGCAGAGGCAGGTGGATCTCTGTGAGTTCGAAGCCAGCCTGGTCTACAAGAGCTGGTTCGAGGACAGGCTCCAAAACCACAGAGAAACCCTGTCTTGAAAAAAAAAAGACTATTTTGACAGATTGTTTTAATTCTAATTTTATTTAGAGAAAATAATTGAAAAATCTTCATATTATGAATGAAGAGCAGCAATTGTCTAAGTAGAAAACTTTTACAATGTTGAAACATTTTGTTTTCTAAAACTTAATGGGAGGAAAGGTCCTGTCTGAGAGTCACAACTGGAATTTAATCTGGGAAAGGGGAATGTACAGTTTGAAAGAACAATTTGAAGCATACAATATAAATAGGCTAAATTGAAATTCAAGCAAGCTTTCTTGGTTAATGGGAATAAACAAAATATAGAATAAGGTGGCACTGAGTAAAATGTAATTATTTTATGTTTGTTCATGAATGTATGAGTCTATTTCATTCTATTCTGTATCATATGAATCTGTAGTTTGAATTAAGAGTGCATAGTTTGCTGTACATTTTGCAAGTACCACATAGTGACAGTAAGAGAGAATGAAATGGTTATGTGTAGCAAAAGGGACACTCCAAAATAATTGAAGAACTGATCAAGGCAAAGCATCTTGTCTCATCACTCCCCAGTAGTCTGGTCATAACACTGAAAACCCACATGACAGAAGAAGAATTCTCTACTTATCTATTTTCATAGGAAGAGGTTTTCATGGAGAAATTAGTCAACAACAACTTACATTTATGCAGCATTCACCTTCAGTGAAAACTAAAATAATGAGAATTTCCTTACGTGGTACTGACACACCTGCCTAAAAACTAAGGATTCCTCTCTTCAAGATTTTACTTAAAGCAATCTTTTGCAACAACAAACAAACAAACAAACAAAACCAGATTTCTGTTTTATGTGACTGGAAGATGAAGTCCCCAGAGAATTTGAGTGACTCCCTAAAGGTCATAGCCTGGCCTCTTGTCAGTCCAAGGCTCCTTGTCATAAAGAACACAACCTGTCTTCACAGTTCATGCATTCAATTCCAAGTTGTTTGCTGAGTGCCTATTATGTACCAGGATATGTTTCTGGTACTAAAGACAATATTCATTCCTTCATGAAGGTATTTTTGTAGTAGATCTCATATATAATTAAGCAAGCTAGTAGAAAGTTTAAAGCTCCTTCAATAAAAACAATGGCCTAGCAACACAGAGAGGTCCTTTACATTTGTTAGAATGGTCAAGGGATGTATATTGAACCGAAGGTGTAAAATCCGAGTGTGGAGCAGCCATGGGAACCTTCTGGAATGACCAGAAGAGGAGAAGTCTGCTGTCTCCACCTCTCTCCGCTACACAGGCTTCTTTTCAACCTTCATTTTCCCCTTAAGGAGCATGCTGCGTAACCCACTGCTAAGCCAAAGCAGCTCATTTCACTCACCATCCTCCATCTTTTGACAAGAAAAAAAACCTAAGGATCCTCATTGGCTTTCCTTGCCCTTCTCGGGGTTCCACTTGGGAAGCAGAAAGGTCCAAGCCCACAGCTGGATGTTCAGTCCAGTGGAAAAGCAATGTTCAGACACATATAAAATCCTGGACTCTGTCCCCAACACAGAAAAATTATTTTTCCATATATTTAACTTTTAGCTTTTATGATAAATGTATTTAACAGGAGCTGAAAACTGCCACGAATAATGCTTGGACATTTTTAAAAATCAGTATAGAATGACAAACCTCTCAAACCATCCACAATTTAATCTTTATCGCCTGACCCAGAAAGTACCTCAAATTTTCGTAGTGTATCATCATGTCCACTCACTACAAAGCATTTTTTCTTTGTTTTGTTTTTATGCAGAAACGACTGTGCTAGAGTGAGGGTTTTGTGGGTTTTTTTTTAAAAAAAAACCTGCTTACAATAACGTTTGAACTATAGGACCTTCTGTAGAAATGCCCCCATAAGTACTTAAATAAATTGTCCGATAGGAGAATAATAATAAACTGAAACTCATAGCTTACTGAACATTTGCCCAGCGTCAAGACCAGTGCTCAGTTGTTTTTAAAAGCATGGAGGTATTTAATCTTCACAGTCCCTTGGAATATGAGTCCCATTTAATAAGTGAGGAAACTCAAGGTCCAAAAGATTGGCTTGCTGAGACTACAAGCTTAGAGTCTGATTATGGTAGGGAGGATTCAATCTCGCATCTGCTTTGCCGGGGAGATAGGGAGCCAAAACACAACTGCATCTAGTTCAAAATGGAGCGAAAGGCTGGCAACAATCTTGGCAACGACCAAAGTGGAACCGTTACAATTGGGTTTTCTTTCTGTACTCTTTAAAACGATTGTCAGGCCTGTCTTTTATCAGACATCCACGTTTTTAAACTCCTGGCCTCTCTTATGAAGGAAGGTAACTCAGCAGCTCCAGAAAATCCTTACTCTAGTACAGTAGAGGCTGCCACAAACACACTGGCGAGACCCAGCAGATGAAATCCCCAGCGAGCAACCTCTACCCAACTACTACCCACAACAGTGCTGAGCTGAGTCTGGGGAAGCCTTGGGACCAGGCATGAGAGATGAAGAGTTCTCAGGGTTCCTGCTGCTTGTGTCCCTGATTACCTTTACTAAAAGCTGTAACTCTCTGCCCCTCCTTCCAGGACTCCCCAGCAAGGTCAGGACATACGTGACGTGACGCCAGGCTGCCACTAGGACAATGTACTCACAAAACACACAAGCAGTACACGCCAGGAACACTCTCGCTGTCTCTTAGCAGATATCTTCCATCCAGGCCTGTGGCGAGCAATAGCTTCTCCCCCGTCTCCCGGCTGATTTTGCCATGGTACACAGTCACAGCATCCATGCCTGGTTAACTCGTGTGGGCCCAGAAGGAAGATGCTCGAAAAGGGAAACGGTGCTTCTGCTTCTGCTGCTGTGGTGGCTCCCAGTCAGTCAGCCACCTGACTCCCAGGGCAGCCAGTATGCATGAAAAGAGAGAGAGAGAGAGAGAGAGAGAGAGAGAGAGAGAGAGAGAGAGAGAGAGAGAGAGTCGAGTGCCCCAACAACAGGATGTTGTCTACCTGCCTTAGAACCTCTTCTGACACTTCAATTAAGGCCAGCTCAGCAGTTTAGCAGCTTCAGACTTGTCATGGGGGTTTGATCACCTGCTCCCCAACAGAGGGTTCCTGGTGGGGGAGGGGGAACACTGGAAAGGTTCTTGTAGTTTTGGAACTATGCCAGCAATGCAGACAGACCTTGCACAGAGATGAGAAATTTGATAATGCTTTGCTCGGTGTAGCCCCTGCAGAGCCATCAGGGATGACTTGGCCTGACTAGTACACAAAAGAATTGATGATAGAGGCAAGTGGCATCATGAGAGGCAGAAACAGCCTGACCAAACGAATACATAAAAACCACTGGAACTGCAGAACATGGCCAGGAGACTTCCACAGCACCACCAAGTATTCAAGAACTATGGACTTTGGGACTAGATCTTCTTGAACAAGCTCTCTTTTCTTCAATGCTGATGTTGGCATCCAGGACCTCGGATAAAGTCTTCGACCACTAAGCTAGTCCTTGAATAAGCATAGGCTCAAGCAAATATTAATTTTTAACTTAATATTGTGTTCATGATCCAAAAGTACCAGTTTAGTCACAAAAAAAACCACGCAATTGTGCTTAAAAACTATTCCAGATTAATCTAGCTGAAGAGTTTAAGAAGAGCACATTCTTTTATTGGTGACTCTTAGCTTTTTTTTTAATTTTTGAGATTATTACTTTTTCTTCCCTTTTTACCCTTGAAACCCTCCCAAATACTGCTCCCTGTTTTCCTACAACATTTTGATTGCATCCATATATGTATATACCTAGAAACCCTAATCACAACCTGCTGAATCTATATAATGGTATTTGTACGTATGTTTTTAGGGCTGGCCATTTGGCAGTGGACAACCAATTAGAGTACTCTCCCCTGGGGAGACCACTTTCTCCACTCCCAGCTTTACTCTGCTGCCTGTAGTTCTTGTATAGGACTACAGGCTTGTGGCCTCTTTCTGTCCAGTTTGGCAAGCACATTGGTGTTGTATGTGAACTTTTGTTTGTCCTTTCGTGTATTGGACTAGGCCCAAATCATTTTGGATATAAAACCCATTTTATGTTATTGTGTAAGTGTTGATATTGTAACTTTTTTTTCTGTTGCTCTAGTGAACTTTTTTCTACAACTGATGCTAAACTGGCATTAATTTCTTAAACCCTCTCCACTTTTTATTCTTTGATATCACGTATTGATTCTATCTCAAAATATGCTAAATAATGTTTCCCAAAAACTTTCTTCCATTCCTCCCAAATAGTACCATTTAATGCCTGAAACTGACCAGTCTCATCTGTATCTTTAGATAATGTGTGATACTTTTTGAATTGGAGTGGAAACAGCTAATTGTATATCTTCCACAGCTTTAGCCCTCAGTGCTTTGTGAACCTGGCATGGGTGGGCTATCTTTAAGAAGAATGATATTAGATGCTCAATGAATTAGATGCATAGAGTTATCCTACACCAAAAGGAAAGGTTTGAGATTCTGAATAAATCTCTATGGTGGCAGCCAGTCACAACCAGCCATCTTTATTGAAAACAGTGCCTGACTTTTGTAGCTAAAATATAAACCTGCATTTCCCACAGCCGTTTTCGATAAGAATTTTTTAAGATGGCTTTATTGAAGATGACAACAGAATAGCTCTGGGGACTGGGTCAAGATCATCTCAACGTCCTCCTACCTCATGTGTTTTTACCAACTCCTTATCTTTTCCCATGGTTTTGCTTAAGAAAGAAATTTAAATTGATCTGATACATGAATGCCTATCTCAATGTTAAGGACTTCGGAAGTTAGCCTAAACAGGACTCTGCATCTGAAAAAAAAAAGCTAATACTTTGGAAATTAATTACAATGATGGCATTTCAGGCATCAAAAGGAAGGGCATCCTCTTTTATCGGGTCATAAGGACTGCACACCACCTATCCTGCAATTGCTAGAACATTCAGAGATACGTAGGTTAAAAACAAAACCTAGCTTTTCTTTTTTTTTCTTTTCTTTTTTTTTTGTCTCTGAACAACTTGGAACAAATCATCTACAAACTTAGGAACAGAGCAACCTGGATGTGACAGCACAAGCGTGCCATGCATTCTTTTCTTTCTGTTTTATTCTGAATTTCTAAAATAGCACGCTTGTCAAAGCAGTCAGGTACAGTGGGGTTCAGCACAACTAAAATCGTATCAAAAAAGAACAGTTAAATTATAAGGTAATAGTACAACTCTCACATCCAGTACCTTATTGTCGTCTCACAAGCAAGCTGACAGGTGAGCCAGCCCACCAGCGCAGTGTTGATGAAAACTACTGACATCTTCACTGGGCTGCTACACAGACACTAAACCTGACTTTGGCAAATTCACACTTCATGCACAGCTTGAAGTGTAGAGAGCAGAGGAACTGAAACAGCTTTCTTCCTTCTCTGTTCCTGTGCCCACAATACAGGAAGACAAAGATCATACAGCAGAGCAGGGGAGATAATAGGGGAACCAATAGACAAAGAACTAAGTAATGGGCCCCATTTATGAGCAGAAGAATCTGCTTGTTTATTGCCTATCTCTTCCACTTGACCATAAAGTCCATAACAACGGGGCTTTATATGCTTTATTCATCACTGTACCCTCAGTGACTGGCACACAGTGGATGCTAAATGTGTGTGAGTGTGTGTGTGTGTGTGTGTGTGTGTGTTGTGTGTGTGTGTGCGTATTAGTGAACGAATAAATGGCTGGAATTAAAGTTGTCAAGAAAAAATCTGAAATTTTCTGTGTCTCTCTGTGTCTCTGTCTCTCTCTCACACACACACACATTCACACACATGCACACATGCACAAAATGCTTTCATATACCTTTGGCCCACCTTAGAAACCACATTGTAAATTTGAAGAAGTGTTAGTACAATAATTATAAGGTCTGAATTGTACTCCATTTTTTACCACTAACTTGCTTCCTTTCTCTAAGCCCAAGGCTTATTTTCTCCATCTGTCAAATGGAATTGAGCCAGGGGACCCCTAAGCAGTCATTTCCAGACTTAACTTTCAGTGTTCTAAACAAAAACCTCAAATAAATAAATAAGAGATAGATGACAGACAGAGAGATAGATAGTTTGACAGACAAAACTTCTTTGGAGAAAAACAGATCTTGTTTTTGTGGAAGAAGCAAGACCTTGAAGTCTTGAGAGGAGGAGGTATTTGTTCTCATTGTTTTTAAAGCAATCTCCAAAATTAAATCATACTGTAGAAAGAGGGCTTTATATTTTAAAGAAAACTTTTTAAATATCGATGCCATTTAAACCAAACACAAAAACACTGCAAGCTAGGAAACCTGTCAGCCAAGGTTGAAAGGGTCTTCTTTTCTAAACTTGTCACCTCCTGAGATCTCTGAGAAGTGACAGGATTTTGCATGTGGATACCCTGTCTGAGGTGCTAATTGTCTGCATTCCAAATGCCCTAGGCTATTCTGGAGCCCAGGTAGATGAAAAGAATGATGCCAAGGGTGGCCAGTTCTGTAGAGGAGATGCGACATTTCAGAATCTTTCTCTCTAACCTTTCAAAACTATTTTTTTTTCTTCCACTAGCTTATCTAAGAAGTGTGAATTCTCCTGTGACCATGTTATGATGTGGTGAGTTTACACATTCTCTTAGCACTAAAATTTACTTCCTTTACAAAAATAAGGAAAAAAAAGCCTTTTAAAAAGAGAGAGAGAGAACACCTCCTTTCACTAACACTGAAGTGTATGAGGCTACTTTTTTTCTAAATCCTCTCTTCAAGGAGGGAAGCAGACCCAAAGGTGCTGTGAGTATTTGTTTAAACCTGCTAAATAGATAGATTATTCCTCTAGCTACTCATGGCCTTCTAGTGTAAGTCAGGTACAATAGTTGGTACTTGTCAGAGAGAAGAAAAACAGCACCTGTCCTCAAGTAGCTCACAAAAGGATGCCAACAAACAGTTACATTCAAGCTCCTGTGTTGCTTGGTTCCCATCTGGTGGCACTATTTTGATAGAGGATAGAAATGCTAAGTGGGGGGAGGGGCACTACCTGGAGGAAGTAGGTCACTGGGCATATACTTCTAAAAGTATATCTAAGTTCAAGGTGTGTATTCTCCTTCTGTCTCCCTTCCCCTCTCCCTTTCCTCCTCCACCTCTCCATCTTCCTCACCATCTTACTCCCCAATCCCAGTCACCATAAAGTATATTACTCCTCCACACCCTTTTCTTTTCTGTGATGCTGTGCCCCACTGAGTTCTCTGAAACCATAAAACAAATTATTCCTGACTTAAATTGTTTAGGTCAAGCATTTTGTCAACGCAAAATAAAAGTAACTAATACAAGTTATGATAGAGAGGGTGGAATTCTCACAGCACAGCAATACTACACCAAGTTCAAACTGTATTCTAAACAAATACAGCCTACTTGATATGACAGTGCCTTTACCTTTCTGTCTGCTATGTAGTTACTTCCTCTACTTTGCCTAATTTTGCCTCCTCCATCTTGAATTCAAAGTACCCTGATTCTAGCCGAAATAGCAATTTCTGAACTTCTAGGCCTTATTTATCAGTATAACGTGGAAAGCTCTTGCTTGGATGGTCTGTTGTTCAGATTTCCAGGCCCAGAATTTAGATCATCAATTCTCCATCCATTCATCCATCCAAAATAGCAGAAGGAATGATCTGTTGCTAAAGCGGTCTAGCCATGTTCAATGGCACATATCTGTAGCCCAGCAATTTGCGACAATTTATTGAGCCCAGAAATGTATATCCAGCCCGGGAAACAATAGAAGGAATCTTTAAAACTGGAAAAAATAATCTAGGTTCTCTTCTCTCCAAGTAAGAAATTGCTATACAGATTAAGTCTTATTGCCCAGTCTCCTTTTCTAGATCAAATGAAGGCAGGCCTATAGAACTTTTACCTACCTTTTTCTCAAAGTATAAACAAGATAGCATGTCCAGTTGGCCTGGAACCTAACAAATGCTTAAGAGTTTTTTGCTATGAGCTTGTAAACCCGTAGGAGACAGGAATGATGCCACATTCCTCTTAGCACATTTAGATTTGAACACAGTACCTGAAGTCTGGTTAACATTATTCTTTCATTCCCTATAGAGAGAGAATCTTTTACAGAGTGTAGCATCGAATTTGATTCCAAGGGTATGCCATTTTTGTCTTTGACTTCTCTTACGTGATCATTTACTGATGCGTATCAAATGGTCTGCCTTATTCTTGTTTGCAGAAAGAACTCTTCACACACCACTCCTTAGTTACTCATAAATACATCTTCCTGTATATTTTTTTTTACCTCATTATCCCACTTACTTTCAGATACTAACTAACTGAGTCATCTTTCTGCACCCTTTATTTCCAGGTGTGATATCATTTTTTTTAATTTATTTTTTTTAAAAAAAACTGTCTTTTTTCATTTTACATATTAAATGTTCCCACTCCCTTTACCTTCCTCCCCCCTCCTTTTTCCCCCATCTACTCCTCAGAGAAGGTAAGGCTTCCCATGGGGAGTCAACAAAGGCTAGCACATTGTTTGAGGCAGGGCCAAGGCTCTCCCCCACTATATCTAGGCTGAGCAAGGTATCCCTCCAAAGAGAATGGGTTCCTAAAGGCCAGTACAGTAGTAGGGAAAAATCCTGGTGCCACTGCCAGTGGCCCCTCAGTCTGCCCCAATCATACAACTGTCGCCCACATTCCAAGGGCCTAGTTTGGTCCTATGCTTGTTCCCTCACTGTCAGACTAGAGTTGGTGAGCTCCCATTATTGGGCATATACCAAAGGACACTCAATCATACTACAAGGACATTTGTTCAACTAAGTGCATAGTGACATTATTTGTAATAGCCAGTGTAGTGGCATTTCAATTGTATTTTAATAAATAAAGACTGCCTGAAGATTAGAGAGTAAACAATCCCACTAGTCAGCCTTATAGACAAGGCTATGGTAACACACACCTTTAATCTTAGTAGCCACACTAGTTGCTATAGAAATTGGGTTGGGCATGCCTTTAATCCCAGTGGTACACTCCTTTCATCCCAGCCCTAGAGAGAAATATAAGACGGGGCAAGACAGCTCTCAGAGACAGTCTCATTCTGAGATTCCTGGAGACAGGATATCCATTTAAGACTGAGGTCGAGGTAAGAGCCAGTGGCTCAACCGAAGAATGGATAAAGAAAATATCTACACAATGGAGTACTACTCAGCAGTAAAAAAACAATGACATCTTGAAATTTACTCAGCAGTAAAAAACAATGACATCTTGAAATTTGCAGGCAAATGTATGAAACTAGAAAAAAAACATCCTGAGTAAGGTAACCCAGACCCAGAAAGATGAACATGGTATATACCCACTCATAAGTGGATACTGGCTGTAAAGCAAAGGATAACAAGCCCACGATCCTAGAGAAGCTAAGTAACAAGGAGAACACTAAGAGAAACATATATAGGTTTCCCCTGGGAAGGGGAAATGGACGAGATGTCCTGACAAAATTGGAAGCATGAGAGTAGTGGGAGAGGGAGGGTAGAATGGGAAGAGAAGGGGAGAAGGAGATGGGGGAGGACAACTTGAGGGAACAGGATGATCAAGATGGGGAAGAACGGGGAGAGCAAGCAAAGAGATATCTTGATTGAGGGAGTCATTATGGAGCTAGCTAGAAGCCTGGCACTAGAGAAATTCCAAGGAATCCACAAGGATGACCCCAGCTAAGACCCTAAACAATAATGGAGAGAGTGCTTAAACTGGCATTGCCCTGTAGACAGATTGATGACTACCTTAAATGTCACCGTAGTACCTTCACATAGCAACTTATGGAAACAGAGGCAGAGACCCGCAGCAGAGCACTGGACTGAGCTCCCAAAGTCCAGTGGAAGAGTGGGAGGAGTAAGAATATGAGCAAAGAGGTCAAGGTCACAATGGGGATACCCACTGAAACAGCTTACATGGTATTATTTTTTAATAAAACTCTAGCTTCCCGTCTGAAAAGTTAATCTCTCTGTGTCTCTCTCTCTCTCTCTCTCTCTCTCTCTCTCTCTCTCTCTCTCTCTCTCTCTTCTCAGCTCTACTCCTGGCTTTGCTTCTCTCATTGTGTTTTCTCTTTATTGTCTATTCCTGCTAATCTCTCTTCTCTCACAGATATCCCTAGCCATATCCAATCTGTTGACCATGTTCAGTCTGTTTTCTTTCTCTGCTCTGGAGCCTTCCAGATGCCTCTGGCTGTCTTTCTTATAGCTACAATAAAAACCTTCCCCTTAACCATATCAAAGAAAAGTCATGCCATCAGTATATACTCTTTTATCAATCAATAATTAAGAAAATGTCCTAGAGGCTAGCCAAGCTTATAGAGGCATTTTCTTGATTGTGGTTCCCTCATCTCAGATGACTGTAGCCTGTTTCAAGTTGACATAAAATTAGCCAGAACATTGGGGATCAGAAAAATTCAGTAATTTTTTTGAGACAATGTGGCTAGAAATAGAGCAAGTATCTCAACTCATGCCTGATTCCAAAACCCAGGCTCTTTCCAGAGAAACCTGTTACTGTTTTTTATGTACCTATCCAAGAAGAAGGTCATAATTTGAAAGCCTCAGTGGTACAAGTTGCTTTGAAAGTTAGACCTCAAAGACCATACAAATAAATTAAAATATACAAAAAAGTATGTATATAGTGATTGTTTTCATAGAAATCTAAATGCTTGATAATGAACAGCAGTTTTCTTTTGAAGCCACAAAAGAAGCAACTATACTGTGATCTAGAAAGACCTGCTGATACATAAAACCATGCTGGTATGTTCCAAAGTCTCATTTGTGTCAATATTCCTAAAATTACAAGGTACTATATGACTAAAACTTGCCTGTTCTAGTTGTTTTTGAGTGTCAACTTGAAGTCTTCAAGGAAGTACTTCCTCTGTCTCAGTACTCTGAAGCTGTAGTCCAAAGAGTGTCAAAACTATACATCAAATTGTCAATAGAGCCTGGCAAATAATGTGTTAGTTCCCCACATGATACTGGTTTTGTAGGCATTAAGGAATTGTGAAGTGCAGTGGAAGTTGGACACTGTATGTCACCTTGATAGGATTATGGGTAAGAGACTAGTGACAATGCCTTGAAGAACAGAAAGGCAGTCTCTGGGTTAAGGTTCCTATTGCTTTGAAGAGACACCATGGCTGTGAAAACTCTTACAAAGGAAAACATTTAATTAAGGTAGCAGCTTACAGTTTCAGAGGTTTAGTCCATTTTCATCATGGTGGGGAGTATTTGGTTGGGAATATGGTGGTATGCAGGCAGACACGGTGTTGGAGAGACAGCTGAGAGCCCTACATCTTACACAGGCAACAGGAAGTGGCCTGAGACACTGGGTGGTATCTTGAACATATATGAGACCTCAAAGTCCACTTCCACGGTGACACATTTCCTCCAACAAGACCACATGTACTCCAACAAGGCCATACCTGCTAATAGTGCCACACTCTTAGGGGCCATTTTCTTTCAATCGACCACAGGCAGAAAGTGAATTTCTGTTTATGGGCTATTAGGGAATCCTGGGGAAATAACAGCACAGAGATTGCTGGGCTGGACTCCCTGTACCTGGGCTCCAACTTAGGCAGAACCACCCACTCCCCCTTTTCACCCTTTGTCCCTTCCACTCCTCCACCCCACCCCCAGAAGCCCCACAGAAGTGACTCCAATTCCTAGATCTTTACCAGAAGAGGAAGGGTCCCCCAACCATGGATAACATTGGCTGTCCTATACCTCAATGGGATGGAAGATGATTTGAGATGCTACCATCTGAGCCAACCCTTCACAAAATACAAATCATACGAAAGACATATCATGAAAGTTCACACTCTTTGTTGCTCTTTAGTAGCAGCAGAAGAAAAAGAAAACCTGGAAAGGTAGAATATGGTTAGCAGAATAATCCAAGAAACTAAGTGACCGCTTTAGTTCAGCCTGGCGGCAAAGCCAAACTCTCACCCTTGACTCCTTCCTGGTAGTACCTCACTTGGGATGAGAGCATGTAAAAGAACAGTTTGTTTACTCAAATTCACTTATGGAAGTCTCTAAATAACAGTTTCATGAATTACATGAAATACATCAAATTTGTTGTCATATTGAATTTAACATTACAACCTGCAAAACTTTTTTCAGCTAGCCCATCATCCTAGTGAAGAAATAAAATTCTAACAAAACTAGTTTGTTCTTCAGTGTTCCCATAATGTGTGCCAGTAATCTCTTCTCTTATAATTCAGCTTTGCTTTGCTTTAGCTAGTGGGGGGTCTCACCAAACTATAAAGCCCATGAGAATTAAGATGTTTCTTTTGACTCTTGGAAGGTATTATAATGGAGCAAGTTCAGCTTGCTCAGCAACAAGCAACTTTGTGGAGACACGATATCTAAACACCACTTTAACCTATGAACTTTTCTAAAAAAAAAAAAGCAAACAAAATAAAATCAGTATTTTCAATAAAAAGTTTTATTGTTAAAATTCAATGCAGATTACAATTTTGAGTGTTCCTAGTCAATGTGTGGTATTTTCAGGAAAAGGGAATTAGGACGGAAACAGAAATGGAGAAGGAAAACAATGGCTTCATAACTTCATCTTCTTTACTTCTTCAGTGTCTCATCTTGTCAGGAACAGTCATCAGGAATTCACCACCTGCAAAATTGCAAAATTGAAATGCTGTTAAAAAGAAATCTTGGCCTTAAGGAATGCAGTATTGAAAAGGAACCCTACTTTGCCCAAATAAATTAAAAAAATAGTACTGATATTTTTAATTTTATAGTTGTTATTTTAAAAATGCAATACCAACCAATATAAAATATTAACTTTCTTTTCCTTACTGAACAGTATAATCAAGATAATTTTTGATGGCAATAAAAAATACAGGCCAGGTCATGGTGGTGCATGCCTTTAAGCCCAGCACTCAGGAGGCAGAGGCAGAGGCAACCTCTGCGAGTTCAAGGACAGTCTGGTCTACAAAGCAAGTTCCAGAACAGCCAGAGCAACTGTTACACAGAGAAATTCTGTCTAAACAACCAATAAATAAAATATTTTATACATTTTTGTAGAGCACTAGCAGGTTAATTTATGTCTGTAAAGCGTGTTATTTTTGACAGCGAGCAGGGTTGTTAGGAGACAGGTTTCATTTACCTACCTTCTGCACTTAAAGCAGACCTTGCGCCATGAATAATTGAGAAATTTACACCTTGGGCAGATCCAATTCATCCCAGAGCCTGAGACAGGCTGGGGTTGGGAAGCTGCTTCCACTTGTGGCTTCTTGTCCTTCTTCGGCAGCGCAGGCTGTTGTTTCTTTGGGCTTTCTCTCACAGCTTGGCTCCAGCTCTCCCACACAAGGGTTGACTGGGCCTCTTCTACGCCTTCTTTGATTTGATTTTTACTAGAGCCCAAGGGAGGCAGAGCTGATGCCTGGGGACTCTTTTCACTTTGGCTATAGAGCTCACCTTCCTTAGAAATATGTAGTTGCTGGTGAATCTGCAACGCTTCTACAGTATTACCGTATGTTGCTGCTGCCTCTTCTTCCTTTTCTTTTTCTTCTGCTGCTTCTGCATCTGTGTCTGTGTCTGCTTCTGCGTCTGTTTCTGTTTCTGCATCTGTGTCTGCTTCTGCGTCTGCTTCTGCTTCTGCGTCTGCTTCTGCATCAGCATCAGCATCAGCAGCATCATCTGCTGCTGCTTCTTCAGCTTCTGCTGGTACTGGCGTTGTTGCTTCATCTTCCTCCTCGTTATTTTCTTCTCCTTCTTCATTGTCATTTTCAATATCCACAAGGGTACCCCTCTCCTGGGTTCTTGGTGCATCTTGTCCTTCAATGTGTCCTCCATTGTCTAGCATGATATCTGTTTCCCGGGTCTTCTCTGGGTCTCCCTCCTGGCTGAAGTTTCTGATGTCCTCTGGAGGAACACAATGCTGGATGACTGGAGGAACTTCAGTAGCCATGTAGCATCTCTGGTCCCATAGACCAGAGGGATCCTGGGAGCATGGGACAGCATATGGATTTGATGGATACACAGGAGGCGGAGGCATCGGAACTGGAAGTACAACACCTCCTTCTGTTTCCATAACTACTGGAGGTGAGAAAGGCACAAAGAATGGAGATCCCACTAGAAACGGTGGATGTGGTGGGAATTGGTATGGCATTGGAACTGGTACAGAGGGTTGCATGGCTGTGGGCCAGGGACTTGTGCTTCCTGGCATATAAAAAACATTTGTTGCAGCTGACACCTGTGCTTCCAAATATTGCCTGTCAGTGTACCCACCCATTGCACCCATAACTCTCGCATGATCTGGATTCATGGGCATCACTGAAGCACCAAGCTGTTGGGTCTGGGCTCCAGGCACTACATCATGAACCAGCGGAGTCATCTGGGCAAACCTTTCATGGTGCAACCGCCGGCGCAGAATATCACATTCCGTCATTGCCTGCTGTAGGGCAGCTTGAGTAGAAATCAGTTGGGTGATGGCCTCCTCTTGTTGTTGACGCAGCTGCCACAGCTCTGAGACTGAGGCCCTGGGAGCCGAGGGGCCCTGCCCCAATGAATCTTGTGGCAACCCTACCATATAAGCCTGCTGCTCACGCTGCCTCGCACCTACTCGCACACTCAGGGCCAAGGCGCTCCAGGCAGAGGCCCTTTTGAGAGAACGTGGCACCTGAGGATCAACCAGAATGGTGCAAAGCTGGTCTTCTATTTCATTCCAGGGCCGCATGCGGAAAGCCATGTAGAACTCAGGTCCTCCTCCATTTATAAGGATTTCATTGTTTATAAATGTGATCACCTCACTGTGGCTAAAGCCACTGGCTTGGTCCCCCAAGTCCACTGCCATGGCCAATGAGGCCTAGTCACTCTAGTGCCTGACACACTTCCGTCTTTGCCGAACAATGGTCACAGATACAGGCTGTATCCCCAGTCTCTGCCCCTCTTCCCACTGGCTCAGTCCTAGACCGATCTTTGGCCAGTCTCACAAAAACTAATGTTGATTCTCTCACCACCTAAGCCCGCAGACAACATTGAGGAGGAAAACAACGGCAACCACAGTAATGGCGACTAGATACCAACAGTGACAGAGTAGCGGTGATGTCATAGAATGTCACCCATGTGAGCATCACAAAGAGGGGCAGGCTCCTAGAAGGCACGCCCCTTGGCACAGCGCCACCTACAGGGAGTACAAGTAAGGTGGCAGTGGCGGAGACAGCAATGAGGCACCAGCCAGTGGCTTGCTTAATAGGAGCTTGAGAAAGAAAGTAGCCAAGATGATGGAAAGAATCCATACCCAAGGATTAGAGTTGAATATGAGTGCATAAGGGCTGATCATTTCTCAGCTCCTACTCTCGCCCTGTTTTATTATTTTTTGAGTTTTCCTGTAGTGTGTCCTATAGTGGAGACCTTGCCCTTGATTTCGTAGCCAAAGGCTCAGGGTTCTATCCCCAGTGTAGTAAGAATATTGCAAGCTTTTGGTCCAACACATAGTTGAAGGTTGGTGTGTTTTTAAAGATGGGCTTAGTGACTGACATCTGCAATCCCAGTGTTCTAGAAGGTTAGGGAAAAAGTACAAAGGGTTCTTGGGTTGCTTGAACTATTTGTAGTGAAACCCTTCATCAAAAACAATTCCCAGAGATAATTGTAGTTAGTGAATGAAGTAAGCCAGTCTCACATAGATACGTTTTGTTGTTGCTGTTAATTTTTGAAATTATAATATAATTACATTTCTTCATTCCCTCTCTCCAAAGCCTCCCATATACCGCCTCAGCCTACTCTCTTTCAAATTTATGGTCTCTTTTTACATTAGTTGTTATAGCATGCATATCTGTATATGTACATATATATTCCTAAATAAAACCTGCTTGGTCCATATATTGTTATGTTTTCAGATATGTATTTTTTACTTTTTTCTAATTTTATTTTAATAGTAGTACTCGTGTGCCTGTAAATGTGATATGTATGAGTGGGCACACATGGTGGTCAGAAGACATTTTGTGGAGTTGGTTCTCTCCTCCCACCTTTACATGGTTTCTCAAGCTCAAATTCAGGTCATAGGTTTGCTTAATGAGTGCCTTTATTTGAAGAGCCAGCTTTCTAGCTCCATAACAAATATGTTAACAACAGTTTTCTCTCATTTGTGGATCCTAACTTCTATATATCTATGAGATCACATATGTATAGATGACAAGAAAGTAAAAGCCAACTGGAGAACAAAGAGAATAAGAGAGGGGAAGTGGTAATAATAAAAGAGTGTAATCAGGGTAAAGAAGGAATATGCTCAAAGTACATTTATACTTTCACGACAATGGACTTATGGCAACCCTGTATAATGATATTTTTAATTCATTTCTTAGACTCTTTGTTAAGTGTGTGTGTGTGTGTGTGTGTGTGTGTGTGTGTTTGTGTGTGTGTGTGTGTGTGTTCAGACATTTGTGGAGGTCAAATTAGGACAATTTGCTGTAGTCAGTTCTCTTCTAGCATGGGAATCCTGAGGGTGGACTTCAGGCCATCAGTCTTGGCAGCAACAGCTTTACCCCAAGCCAGCACTTGAGCCCCATCTTAGACTCTTTACTAAGTTACTGCTTCCATCCTTCCAAAAGATCAGCCTTGACATCTCCAAATTACCTTCCTCATCCTGAGCAGAGGAGCTCAAACTGTCTTTTAGGAAGAAAAGCAAGTAACTGAGCCATGAAAGCCTTGAACTCTCGTTTGTTATGCACTCCCACTAAGCCAAATGTGGTGGTGTACAATTGTTATTCCAACAATCCCAATCCTTCCTGAAGCCTCATGTGCTTCTGAAAAAAATATTTTTATTTTTGATTAGGCCTATTTTTAAATGGTTATTTTTAAAACTACCAATTTAGTATTAACACTTTGATTAATCTTTCTTTGTATTTATAAAATTGAAATATTAAAGTCTCTATTGTAGAACAGCTTAATATACTTATAGTATATCCACATATACATACATACACACACAAATATATATGGGAGCTTTCTGTTAATTTAATATATGCTTATAATAATATATATATATATAATATATGATGTGGAATAATCCTCTTGCACACTGTAAAGATTTGTCACTTAAATTGGTTTAATAAAACAAAGAATGGCTAGTAATCAGGCAGGAAGTACACGTGGGGCCACCAAACTAAGGATGATGGGAAGGAGAATGCAGAGTCAGGAGATACCAGCCAGACACACAGGAAGCAGGAAATGAATGTGCCAATGCTAATAAAGGTACCACCACATGGCAGAGCATAAATAAGGAATATGGGTTAACTTAAAGTCTAACAGCTAGTTACTAATGATCCTGAGCTATTGGCAGATCATTTATAATTCATATTACGTCTCTATGTGGTAATCTGGGAAGCAGCCACCACGTATTTGAGAACAGTTGGTCAGGACAGGAAATGTACATTTACATATACATTCTTGATAGTTTATTTCTCATAGATATTTAATTAATTTTAGTTAACATACAAAATAATAGGCTCCATTATAACATTTCATACTTGACCATCATTGTACTTTGTTTTAGATCCAGTTTCTTAAACAGTGAATTACTTGGGAGAGAAGAAAAATTTGACAAGAGTAAAAATGTTTTGAAAGCAATGACAAAATAGGCATTCAAACTTAAACTTGTAATGAATCCAAAGTGTTTGTGGAGTACTCAACTGTGTTGCATCTAAACACCCAATATGGAAGCTTCACTGAATGTGCTGTTAGGCCACAGAAAGCCAGTAACTGCTTTCTGAATAACCTAGACTCAGGTTGGAGACTACTTTATATTATGCATTTTAGTGCAGTTCTTTTTAAATAAAAACATGCAAATTTTTTCCTATAAAAACATAATGATCATTGGTGTTTTTTATTTTAGCCATTCTGACAGGTGTAAGGTGGTATCTTAAAGTTGTCTTGATTTGCATTTCCCTGATCGCTAAGGAAGTTGAGCATGACCTTAACTGTCTTTTGGCCATTTGAAGTTCTTCTGTTGAGAATTCTCTGTTCAGATCAGTGCCCCATTTTATAATTGGGTTGATTAGCCTTTTACGGTCTAGTTTCTTGAGTTCTTTATATATTTTGGAGATCAAACCTTTGTCAGTTGCAGGGTTGTTGAAGATCTTCTCCCAGTCAGTGGGTTGTCTTTTAAGATACCACCTTACACCTGTCAGAATGGCTAAAATAAAAAACACCAAGGATAACCTTTGCTGGAGAGGTTGTGGAGAAAGGGGTACACTCACCCATTCCTGGTGGGAATGCAAACTTGTGCAACCACTCTGGAAAGCAGTGTTTCGGTTTCTCAGGAAATTCGGGATCAACCTACCCCTGGATCCAGCAATACGACAATTGGGAATATACCCAAGAGAGGCCCTATCATACAACAAAAGTATATGCTCTACTATGTTCATAGCAGCATTGTTTGTAATAGCCAGAACCTGGAAACAACCTAGATGCCCTTCAACGGAAGAATGGATGAAGAAAGTATGGAATATATACATATTAGAGTATTACTCAGCAGTAAAAAACAAGGACTTCTTGAATTTTGCAGACAAATGGATGGAAATAGAAAACACTATCCTGAGTGAGGTAAGCCAGACCCAAAAAGAGGAACATGGGATGTACTCACTCATATTTGGTTTCTAGCCATAAATAAAGGACATTGAGCTTATAATTCATGTTCCTAGAGAAGCTAAATAAGGTGAATCCAAAGACAAACACATAGGCATCCTCAGGAATATTAACCTTCATCAGGCGATGAAAGGAGACAGAGACAGAGACCCACTAGGGAGCATCGGACAGAAATCTCAAGGTCCAAATCAGGAGCAGAAGGAGACGGAGCACGAGCAAGGAACTCAGGACCACGAGGGGTGCACCCACACACTAAGACAATGGGGATGTTCTATTGGGATCTCACCAAGGCCAGCTGGCCTAGGTCTGAAAAAGCATGGGATAAATCTGGACTAGCTGAACATAGCGGACAATGAGGAATACTGAGAATTCAAGAACAATTGCACTGGGTTTTTGATCCTACTGCACGTACTGGCTTTGTGGGAGCCTAGGCAGTTTGAATGCTCACCTTACGAGACCTGGATAGAGGTGGGCAGTCCTTGGGCTTCCCACAGGTCAGGGAACCCTGATTGCTCTTCGAGCAGATGAGGGAGGGGGATTTGATCGGGGGAGGGGGAGGGAAATGGGAAGCGGTTGTGGGGACGAGGCAGAAATCCTTAATAAATAAATAAATTAAAAAAAAATGATCTAATTGTGGAAAACTAAGAATTTTAATATTTTCCTTACATCATTGTTCAACATGTATTAATGTATAGAATTATACTGTGTTAGAATGTTTGCTTTGTAAAATTGCTGTTTGAGTTTCTGAATTTCATAACAATAATTACTCTTTGAATTTTGGCTTGGGATTAGGACAGAATTTCCAATAATTTTGAAATTGCCCTAAATATATTTCTGTCATTTTATACTATGTATTTATGTGAATTGGTGGTCTCAGCATTGATGGTTATAAAACTACTGACTAACTCTGCAAAGTGTTGAAGATGCTCTATATTCTGCAATATTAACTATTCTAAATGAAGATTGAACTCTTCATATAAAAATAAGCAAGTATATCCATCTCATTACTATGTAAATTTGCTTTCATCTTTAATAAATGATCAATCTATATTTCTACCAACGAGGTGTTTTGAAATATATTTCTTTATAATTTACTACCAGTAAATGTTTGGGTTTTGTATCCCTATTTTACATATCTATCTACCGGGTTGTGAAAAAATTCTTGGGGAAAAATGAGTTTGGTAATGGAAAAAAATTTAAGACATCTTTCTCTCCATTAAGTTTTTAAGGACTTCTTGGGCAGTCCCCCACCAGTGTAGCTTTGATTGCTGCTACCCACTAGCGTCTCTCTGACACTGGTTTTACGTCCTGCCTGCAGTTATCTTTGGTAGATATTCCACATTCCTGGCATTTATTTTTGAGAAGTCCATTTCAGCTAAAATTTCACTCTCATAGTTACATACATAATCTCTTGGTAGTCTTCTTGTAAGGACACTTACTTTTGCACATATTGCCTGGCCTCCCAAGAGTTTTTTTTTGAGGTGTAGATAGAAGCATCCATGGTCCTGTAACACTGAAATTTGCATGCTTGCCAAACCAATCCCACATGGATAGGGCCAAGACTTAATCACTAGCCATGGTATCTTTTAACTACATCTACAATGGCCTCTGAATGTTTATGATGTTGAGCAGGTTGAACCAAATTCTGGTGCAACAACTTCATTGTTAGCCCAGTATAACCTTAATTCATTTTAACTTCATTCTTTATTCTATATCAAGTTTTCCCTGTTTACTTCTATGTTTGTAGGCAATATAGTAGTGATCTTTTTTTTATTGTCTCTATACTTGGTATGTCTGCATGCTATTATTTACTCTTCTCTGAGTGGTATTGAGGATTGAGCCCTTGAGAGCAGGGTGCTTATTAAGAAGACTTCCATATAAAACTGAAAATGAAAAAGATATTTATCCTGAAAGACACAAATCTTAAACACAAAAGAAGTATAAAAAGCAAAACATATGAATCCTCTTAAGATTCATGAACCCTTAAAAAAGCGAATCCAAGCTCTAAAATACCAGACAATAAATTCGAAAAGTTTACATTTAAAATTGATCAAAGAGAACCTAGATTCTGAATGACAAAAATCTCATGTTCTCATTCATATGCAGAATATAACTTCTAATATTTATATGTATGCTAATAAGGTAGCACAAAATGGTTATGAAAGTAGATAGAAGACTACTGGGGGGAACCAGAAATGGTGAGAAAGTAGAACAAAGACAAAAGACCACCTGTGGCATGGAAGCAGAAAGGAGTCCAGTGAAGTTGGAAAAGAACAGGGGAGGAAGGATGATGGAGGAAGGTCATTGGTTAAATAAAAAGAAACTGCTTGGCCTTCATTGGTTAGAAGATAGATGGGAGGAGTAAACAGAACAGAACGCTGGGAGGAAGAGGAAGTGAGCTCAGACTCGACAGCTCTCCTCTCGGGAGCAGACGACTCAGAGAGATGCCATGCTCCGCTCTCCAGGGCAGACGCACGCGATGAAGCAAGCCACCAGGTTAGACATGCTGAATCTTTCCCGGTAAGACCGGTGCTACACAGATTATTAGAGATGGGTTGATCGGGATGTGAGAATTAGCCTGTAAGGGCTAGAGCTAAAGATCCAAGCAGTGTTTAAATGAATACAGTTTGTGTGTTGTTATTTCAGGCATAAGCTAGCCAGGCAGCCGGGGTGCTGGGGACGCAGCCCCGCCGCCCCTATTACTACAGAAGGAGGATGAGGAGGAAGAAAAACAACTGAAACAGATTTTGTTTGAAAAATGCAGAATGAAACCTGATGCTATGTAAATATTTTTTTAATTTAAGAATATTTAAATAAATATGATGAAATAAAGAGGTTAATTTGAGACATAAATTTTTAAAAAGCAACTTAGGTAAGATATTCAGCAAGGAGATATAGATTCTAAAGACAATAGAAATCTTAGAAGCTAAAACACAATGAAACAAAAGTCTCAGTGGAAATATCACCAACAAAACAGACTAAGCAGAACAAAAATACAAGGGAATGAAAAAAATGAAGATCAAAGAAACAAACTGTAGGGAATGAGTAAAGTCCTTAGTGAACATGCATTGCTTTATATGGGCTTGACCATATCAGGAACCAAGGTCTCAGTCCCATGGGAGCAGAAAAGCCTTTCTTGGGTCTGAGTGCAAATGTTGACCCTGTGTATGGAAAATTTTTCAATAACGTTCGCACATACTCGCACGTTTACAATCTAAAGACTGCTCCCCTACAAAGACTTATCCTACTAAAATTAGCTAAACATGGCTCTCCGTATAGCTGTATGTAATCACCTCACCTCCACGTTCAATTGTCTATATTTAAAAAAAAAAAAAACAGAATGAGCTGTGATACTGTGGCTTCTCTGTCCAAGTGCCCAGAACCCTCAATCCCACTTCTCTGTGTGGTGTAGGAGATCCTTCTGTCTATGTGTTGCTTTCATTGGTTAATGAATAAACTGCCTTGGCCTGTTGATAGGGCAGAACTTAGTTAGGTGGGGAAAACTAAATGGAATACTGGGAGAAGGAAAGAGTCAGAGAGACACCATGGATCCGCCAGAGATAGACACTAGAAATTTTCCCCGGTAAGAGTAATGAATTAAATTAATATAAGAGTTAGCCAATAAGAAGCTAGAGCTAATGGACCAAGCAGTGTTTTAAATAATAGTTCCTATGTGGTCATTTTGAGGCTAAGCTAGCTGGGCAGCTGGGACAAACAAGCAGCCCTCTCCTTGCAACATCTGTGCATGTATTTCTGTTGTTTTATTAGAGTCTGTCATTTTTTTTGTTTCTTTAATGACCCCTACTCATGGTAATAGGATGAATCCCATGCAAGGATTTGGCAATAAATAAAAAAATGAAAAAAAAATTTAAGTGGAAAACAATCTAGAAAGACACAAACTCAATCTCTGGCTTTCACATGTATACATGTATACATGCACAAATAAGTACATACACTATATATATATATATATATATATATATATATATATATATACATATGCACATATAAAGATGAAAATAGTAAAAGAAGATCATAAAATGGAATGACACCAGGTATTTATGCATTGGAAGACAATGGGAATATTACTTAAATCTACAGATTCAAGACAATCACTAATAAAATCTTAGCAGCCTTTTGTTTGGAAAAGTATGGAAAAAGATAGCATAGATTATAAAGTGCTCAAAATCAACACAGTTGGATAATTCGCTTTTCCCATTTTTTTTGCTTTTTAATTATTACTACACTAGAACTTCCAAAAAGTGACACTGGCCTAAGAACAGACATGGATCAATAGGATAGAATTTAAGGTCCCAAACTGAACTCATTCATCTGTAATGACTTGATTTTTTTAACAAGAGTCCAAAGAGAATTTTTAAAAAGGAATGGTATTAGGTTATAAATTAGTGGTTTCCATATGTGAATGAAAGAGGGTTCACTGTTGTACAAATTCTAATTGGTCTTAATAACAACAACCTGGAGTCAGATATTAGGGGGTGAAAGCTGCAATATCAGAGAAGCAGAGCAGCCAGCCACTAGTTCTTACCTCTACGAAATCCTCAGACCAAATGGGGTATCTTGTCTCTATAAGTCCTCAGACTGAATGCTGTCTGTAGGAAACCTCAGATTAATCTTGAGCTCCTGTCTGCTCCTGCCTTATATTCCTCTCTCCACCCAGCCATATCATTTTCCATCTCCACCTCCCTGGTGCTGGGATTAAAGTTGTGAGCCCCTTCCTAGACCTGGATGGAGTGGGGAGGACCTTGGACTTTCCACAGGGCAGGGAACCCTGACTGCTCTTAGGACTGGAGAGGGAGGGGAAGGGGGAGGGAAATTGGGAAGAGGTGGAAATTTTTAATAAATTTAAAAAAAGTAAAGTCGTGAGCCACCACCACTTGGCTCTGTTTCTCTTTTAGACTGTGTCAATCTCACACAGACCAGGGTGGCCCTGAACTCACAGAGATCCATCTGCATTTGTCTCCTAAGTGCTGGGATTAAAGGTGTGTGCTACCAATGCCTGGCCTATATTACTAACTAGTGTGGCTTTCCCCACACTCTGATCTTTAAGCAAGCTTTATTCATTGAAGCACAAACAAAATATCACTATAGCTCATCACTAACTTCAGCCCAAATACAAAAAATTCACATTTGTTTGTTTTGTTATTGCTACTACTCACTGGGGGCTATTATTTCAGTTATTTTCTAAGTAATTCTGGTTCAGTTTCTGTTTGTTTTATATGGCCACTGAGATATGTTCCACTAGTAAGTGTACATTGACAAAATTATCATAAACATGAGAATCCCAGAAAGAATTTTTTGGTTTTTATTGTTTTCATTGAGCTATACTTTTTTTGTCTGCTCCCCTCACTTCCTCCCCTCTCCCCTTTACCTGCTCCCATGACCCCCACACTTCCAATTTACTCAAATCTTGTGTTTTTCAACTTCCTAAGTAGATCCATGTATATCTCTCCTACAGTCCTCTTTGTTGTCTAGGTTCTCTGGGGCTGTGGACTGTAGGGTTTCTTTTCTTTGCTTTATGTCTAAAAGTCACTTATGAGTGAGTTCATATTATATTTGTCTCTCCAGGTCTGGGTTACCTCACTCAATGTTTTTTTCTAGATCCATCCATTTGCCTGTAAATTGCAAGACATCATTGTTTTTTATCACTAAGTAGTACTCCATTGTATAAAGGTACCACATTTTCTGTATCCACTCTTTGGTTCTGGAGCATTAACATTGTTTCTAGGTTCTGACTATTACGAATAATGCTGCTATGAACGTAGTTGAACACAGGTTCTTGTGGTATGACAGAACATTCTTTGGGTATATGCCCAAAAGTGATTTTGCTGGGTCTTGAAGAAGGTTGTTTCCTAATTTTCTGAGAAATCATCACACTGATACCCAAAGGGGTTCTACCAGTCTGTACTCCCAACAGAAACACAGGAGTGTTCCCCTTACCCTACGTCCTCTCCAGCATAAGTTGTCATCAGTGTTTTTGATCTTGGCCATTCTTACAGGTGTAAGATGGAATCTCAGAGTTGTTTCGATTTACATTTCTCTGATGGCTAACGATGTCGATCATTTCCTTAAGTATCTTTCAGCCATTTGAGATTCATCTGTTGAGAGTTCTCTGTTTAGGTCTGTACTTCATTTTTTATTAGATTATTTGTTCTTTTGTTTTCAAGTTTCTTCAGTTCTTTGTATATTTTGGAGATCAGTCCTATGTCTGATGTGGGTTGGTGAAGATCTTTTCCCATTCTGTAGGCTGCATTTTGTCTTATTGACTGTGTCCTTTGCTTTACAAAAGCTTTTCAGTTTCAGGAGGTCCCATTTATTCATTGTCTCTTTCAGTGTCTGTGCTGCTGGGTTATATCTAGGAAGTGGTCTCCTGTGCCAATGTATCCAAGTGCACTGCCCATTTTCTCTTCTATGAGGTTCAGTGTGGCTGGCTTTATGTTGAGGTCTTTGATCCATTTGGACTTGAGTTTTTTGCATGGTGATAGACATGGATCTATTTTCATTCTTCTACATGTTGATATCCAATTATGCCAGCACCATTTATTGAATATGCTTTTTTTCCATTTTATATTTTTTGCTTCTTTGTCAAAAATCAGGTGTTAGTAAGTGTGTAAATTAATATTAAAATTGGACTTGCCATTTCAAGGGGTTATAGTCAGTCCATGATAATAAATCAAAGGCATGGTGGCAGGAACAGCTGGGAGCTCACATCTTGATCCATCACCATTCTGCAGGGAGGGGGGCATTGGAAATGGGATGAATCTTTTATAACCTCATGGTACTCCTAGTGACACACCTCCTCCCAATCTTTTCCAAACAGTTCCTCAAACTAAGTATTCAAACATATGAGCCTATGAGAGCCATTCTTATTCAGACCACCACACCCGTATTGTTAATCATACATTATTTACTTTTACTTCCTGCTTCTTGTGGCATGAGTAGCTTAGCTCAAGCTTTTCCTGAGCATGCATACAGTATAGGGTATGTGTATGACTTTTTCAATTATAAGCTTTATGCATGGGCTTTTTAAAGCCTAGCTTCTGTTGGATGGTCCCTCAACCCTGAGAATGTTCTGAGTTGAACAGGAAAAGTAAAGACAAATTTTTTAAAATATCTTCTAGGAATCTCCCATGCAGACATAACAAATAACTATGATTCTCTGAAGCTAAGGTCCATATCACTCCCTCTATCACTTGGCAACTTATACCAGGAGCATAGGCTGCTGTCATCACAGATACTGCCCATTTGGTGTTTATAGCACGATTTCTAATTGGTCTTAGTAATAAAAACCTGGAGTCAGATATTAGGGGGTGAAAGCTGAAAGATCAGAGAAGCAGAGCAGCCAGCCACTACTTCTTTCCTCTACAAAATCCTTGGGTCTTCTACAACTCCTCAGACTGAATGCTGTGAGCTCCTGTTTCCTCCCAATTTATATTCCTCATCCACACAGCCATATCTCTTTCTGTCTCCACCTCCCTTGTCCTGGGATTAAAGGCATGTGATTCCCAAATACTGGGATTAAAGGTATGAGCCACCACTGCCTGGCTCTGATTCTCTTTTAGACTGATCTTGTGCAGCCCAGGATGACCTTGAACTCACAGAGATCCCTCTGCCTCTGCCTCCCGAGTGCTAGGATAAGGTGTATGCCACCACTGACTGTGGGGTCTATGACTAACTAGTGGCTCATTCTGTATGCTGATCTTCGGATAAGCTTTGTTTGTTAGATTACAAGCAAAATATCTCTTTGCGTGTTGGTAAAGAGGAGTGTATGCAAACAATTGAAAACACCAGAGAGATCATTTCCTGCACTGCAGCCATTTCTTTCCTCTTTATCCACCCCCAATGCCCAATAGAGGAGTTTATATGCTTTCAGGATTATACAAAGACCACTTCTATCCATTCTGGAATTTCCTATCCTGCCAATTTTTATATGAAGGGAGATATCATACCTTCAATCATTAATATCACAAATAAACAGTTTCATCTCTTTTTCAGCTATTGTTTGTCCTATCTCAACCACTATTGCTTCTAGAAGTATTTTATGACCATTATGTGTATGTATGTATATATATATATGTATATGTATATATATACATATACATATATATATGGTATGTACAATGGTTGTGTGGATATATATGCCTATGTCTGTACATGCCTATGGAGGCCAGAAGATGATATCAAGTGTCTTGTTCAATTACTGCCCAACTTATTTTTAGAGACAAGGTTTCTTACTGAACCTGGAGCTTACTGATGTGGCTAAACTGTCTGGACAGTGAGCCCGAAAGGTCATTCTGTCTCTGCACTTTCACAAGTACTGAAGTTATAAATGGATTACATATCCAGACCATATGGGGACTAGGAGTTCAAACTTAGGTATTCATGTATGCATAGCAGGCACTTTGGCTACTGAATCATCTCTCCAGACATATAATTGTTTTTTTCTATCTCATCAATTAATCTTAATCCTTTGAGACTAGAAATTGGTATTGTTTCATCTTTTTATTCTTATCACCTAACAAGACTCCAGTTCCATCAATGTTTACAAATGCCAAAGAGGTCAACATAAAAGTAAAACCGAAGTTAGCAAACAGAAAGAAAGGACATGGAACAAAGACTATATCATGATAACTGTAATCCTGGTTAAAAATCATACCTAAATGTAAAAATAAATCCATGTCATAGCTTCAATCCAGATAAAAAAAATTTTAGAAGATATGCATTTTTTAAAAAAGCAGACAAAAACACCACCAACAAAAAACCCTACCTTACCATATCCGAACTAGTGAAACTTTCTTTACAGAATGTAATTTCATATATTGTTAAGCTTTATAACAGTTTCAAACTGTTTACAAATTAAAATTACAATGTTTCACATAAATGTCAAAGAGCTTTATATTTTTTAAGCTTCAAAAATAGGGTCTTCTTGCTGAAGATACCACACACCATCTTCTAAAGATATAGAGGAATCAAGCCAGAACTGAACTGGACACTACTACCCTACTAGTTAGCATTCATAGTCCCAGAAGGTGCTCTGCATGCTGTTGGAGGAGATAGGATAGCAAATGGTCTTAGCCATCTGGGAACACTATGAACTTCATACTAACCTGCTAGGCATGATGTGCCAACTGATGGGCTGGACAGATGGCTTAGCGGTTAAGAACGGGTACCGCTCTTGTAGAGGACTGGACTTCTGTTCGCAGCAGTTGCATCAAGTTGTTCACAACTTTCTGTAACCCCAGTTCCAGGGATCCTCCATGAGTACCTTCCCTATTTTTGTATACCCACACAGAGGCACACAAATACATAAGTGAAAATAAAAATATATATAAATTTAGAAAGGGACGGTGTACATCTTGTACAGATATGACTTAGGGGAAAAACCAAATGCTTTCCACATGAATTCAAGGCTCCCTCCATATGGTATTCATGAGGGATATGGCAAACTCAATAGCTGAAGGTGTCCTTAGGGAGGAGCTTCCTAATGTTGTTTGGGTGAAATGCCATGCATCGAACTGCTCTCTGATATTTAGGTTTATACCCATATATAAACACCACTCTCAGCCTTACTCAGAGAAGCCTCTTTGTAGCGAATGATGATGAATATAGAGACTCACAGCTGCTCAGGGTGCTGAAAGTAAGTGACTGTTGAACACTGAGCCCGAAACAGGGGAGTCATACCACCTTCCTGGAAGACTCAGAAAATACAATGAAAAGGGAGTGAAAAAATGAAAAACCAGCAGCTGTGGAGAAGGGCTGTGAAATGCTCTACTCTGAGCCTGACATGGCCATTGGAATCAGCATCTCACAGCAGCAGTGCTGACCTCTACCTGGTCAGTAGAGTGCTGGGACCATCATCAGGAAAACTTGAACCAGGGAGGGGCTTGCAGGGCCCTACCCCTCCCTACTTAACTGTTAGCTATTGGTGTACTATGGGACAGAAACAGTCATTGTCAGCAGATGTGTTCCCACAGGTGAGGGCATCAGGCTCCTATGGACAGTTCCAAACCATAGTAACTCGGCCCTAGCTAAATTCAATGGATAAGAAAACAAAAGACATAAATGTGAGAAGGGAGGGTATCTAGAGGGAAATTGAATAAGAGTAACTAGAATCCATTATGTGCATGTGTAAAAATGTCTAACAAATTTAGTTTAAAATATTTAAATAGAATTTGAATTTTAAATTATTAAGATTTTAAAAAACAAGATCTACTGAGTAAAGTGGGAGTGTGGGGCAGGGGGAGGGTGGGAGAGGAGTAGGGAGGGGAAAAAGGGAGAAGGGGGAAAAGAAAGTCGAGTTGGGGGAGAGCAAGGAAAGAAATATCTTGTTAGAGGGAGCCATTATGGAATCCACAAGGATGACCACAGCTAAGATTCCTAGCAATAGTGGAGAGGGTGTCTGAACTGGCCTTACCTTGCAATCAGATTGAAGACTACCTTAATTGTGATCATAGAACCTTCATCCAGCAACTGATGGAAGCAGATGCAGAGATCAACAGCTTAGCACTGGGCTGAGCTCCAGGAGACCAGTTGCAGAGAAGGAGGAATGATAAAATGAGCGAACGGGTCAAGGCCATGATGGGGACACCCACAGAAACATCTGACCTAAGCTAGTGGGGGCTCACTGACTCTGGACCGACAGCTGGGGAACCTGCATAGGACTGAACTGGGACCTCTGAATGTGGGTGACAGTTGTGTGCCTTGAGCAGTTTGTAGGGCCACTGGCTATGAAACCAGCATTTATCCCAAATGCATGAACTGGCTTTTTGGAGCCCATTCCCTAGAGAGAGAAATGTTGCTCAGTCTATGCACAGGGAAGAGGTCCTTGGTCCTGCCTCAAGTGATGTAACAGATTTTGTTGACTCCCCATTGGAGGACTTACCCTCTCTGAGGAATAGATGAGGGTGGGGTGGGGGAAGGTAGGGAGAGCAGGAGGAGGGAAGGGAGAGGGAAATGGGATTGGTATGTAAAACAAAAAAACAATGTTTTAAAAAATAAAAGAAAAAAGACTTAAATATGTTTGGCCTTTGAGATCCTTGTGGAACCAATTTCCATTGTGTTGAAAAAGGAAGGTGATATACAATGGCCTCTTGTAAGAGAAAAATTGAACATAAAAGGCAAATTCACTGAGACCATTCTTGTTAAAAAAAAAACTGCTGGCACACTTCACTTTGCAGGTGAGCAAGCTTGCAAAGTGTGAATGTATGTTTACAAGAAAGTAGAACAATCCAATTGCATAAATTAATCAATCTGAGAAACCACATTAAAAACATAGCTTATTTGTACATGATTTTCAGTAAGTTCATATACTTTCAATTTTACTAAAACCTTTGTCACCAGGCCTTCATAACAACTTCAAATGATAATCATTGGTGATAAAGAAAGGAAAATAACATTTTAAAGTTCATCATATTAGTATGTAGCTACACTTGTGCAGATTTAATCTCCCAGCAATCAAAGGTGATAAACTGAATCAAGAAAAGACATATATAGTAAATATAAGCTACATATGCTGGGTTCGGAGGAACAGGTTCCATGCTGCTTTGGGGGAAATTCACTCCTTTTAGTACATATGTTTTCTTTTCTCGTACTTTGCACCCACAGTGACCTTTTCAATACAGCAGACCCAAGCAATGCCAATGATGGAGAGGGAGCTTAGCAGTTCTCAGAAATACCAGAATGATGCTCCCTGGATTTTTTTTTTCATGAAAGCAGAATGCATGGCTAGAAGCTTATGATCGTGGCATAATGTCACATTATAAGCCAAGAAATATTTACAATCAATTTCATTTGGCCACTTTGATAGCATAGTTATTATTATGATTGCGATAAAAAAACTTAGCTGTAGAGAATAAAACAGACAAATGCATTTCATCCTCGCTGTTTTTCATTCCCCCTCTCCTTATTAGATATTCAATATTTCCGTAACATCACTCAACATTTTCATTGAATCCGCTTTGGATTTCAACCTTCTTACTTCAACTGCTACCACAAACATGTTCTTGCATTCAGTGTCGCATGTCTGTTGACATTCCAAGATGTCCTAGAGGACTTAAGGAGACAGATTCTGGAACATTGAGCTCTAGCCAACTGATTGCGGTGCCACCTCATTCTCTTAAAAGTTAGGATTGACTAAAGCTTTGGTGAATGCAGACAGCACAGTGCCTTGTTCCAGGCAAATGAACTCATTACGCATCACCCCACTAAACATAAGTTCATACATGCCCTGCAGAGCAGACAGATCTCACTCTTAAAAGGGCAGCACAATAGAAAAACAAACTTTCAGTTCTGCTTTCTTTGCCCAAAGGCGTACTCAGAATCCCTTACCCTCACCAGAGGGCTTTCTGCTCTGAAATGCCAGATGGTATCTTTCTCTAGAATGTACCTTTTCTCATTTGAACTTACTTGGCTACAAGTGACTAAATACTTGGGTATTTTTCTCACTTGTCATAACAAATAGGATTTAGGGGAAGATTACTAAGTGGTTATTATGCAAAAAAAGACATATCATTTGATCATCAAAACAACTCAGTGAACTAAAGTTACACTTATCCTATTTTATAGATGGAGATACTGGAGGCTCGTAAAATTTAAATAACTTGCTCAACATCATAAATCTAGGTGTGGTAAACTGGATATTGTAAATGTTTTTGATCCTTTTCTTTATAAACTATTTAGTATTGATAATACAACAAAAGTCACCTTTTAACTTTCCTTCCTTCTACAGATGTACCACAAGCTGGGACATACCTTCCCATATATATTTTCATACATGAGAGTTTGTCTCTAAGCTTTATGCAATATTAGCACCATAATGAATAGTAGCACTTCTCACTTTACATAGATCTTTCTACATGAAAACCTTTGAGTTATTTCACTCTTTTTTCTCTTTTAAATTATTTTTTTAATTTACATACACTCTAACTTGATCATATTATTTCCCCTCCCCTAATTCTTCCCCACCTCCCTACCTACCCATGCCACTTCATGTCCTCACTATCAAGGCATAAAACAAACAAATAGAAAACAACAATATAAAAAATTCCAAAACAAATTTGGTTTTCTCCAATGGAGCAATACTGGGTATATGAACCGTACTCCAGGGCAAGCCCCATGCCCAAGAGTAATCGGCCAATATGAAAGAGATTGCATATTTCTTTCATTTTAACTACTGTTTAAGACCTTACTCTTTAAAAACTCATTTAGACTATTAACCAATTTTTTGATAATAACCACAGTTGCAATTAACAATACTTTACATTTCTTATGTTATGCATATAATTAAAAGTATATTTCCACATCTATAAATTTATAGTTGTAAATTTGCAGTGTATAAATTACTAAATAGTTTTCCACAGCAGTCTTGCAAGGATACTCTTCAGTTTCTTTACCAATATAATTTCTGTGCCTAGAAAGGTACTGAAGGTAGTCATATTCAAAATCACAGCACATTTAAGACAACTGATGTTTAAGAAAGATAACACGAGATGATGGTTCTTGCCAGATGAAGTAGTGTATATCTGCAATTGCAGTACTCAGGGAGAGGATAATGGTGAGTTTGAGGTAAGACTTTCTAAAATTTAAAAAAAAAGGAGAATAGCTCCCAGTCCCCATAGGATCATTGGTGTAGGAGATCCTTCTGTTTATGTGTTGCTTTCATTGGTTGAATAAAGAAACTCTCTTGGCAGAACTTAGGTAGGTGGAGTAGACAGAACTAAATGCTGGGGAGAAGAGCAGAGTCAGGCAGATGCCATGGATCTCCTGCCTGGGATGGATGCTGGTTAGAATCTTGCTGGTAAGCCACAGTCAGGTGAAAATACACAGATTAATGGAAATGGGTTAAATTAAGATGTAAGAATTAACCAATAAGAAGTTAGAACTAATGGGCCAGGCAGTGTTTAAATGAATACAGTTTCTGTGTGATTATTTCAGGTGTAAGCTAGCCGGAATGAAAACCAGGCCCTCTCTCCTTGAAACTGATCATACATTTAAATGCTTCATCCCTCAATTGGTGGAACTTTTTGTAAAGGATTAGGAGGGGTGTCCTTGTTGGAGGACATTTATCACTCTGAGCAGGCGTTGAGGTTTCAAAAGCGAGGCTATTCCCAGTTGGCTCTCTAGGCCTCCTACTTGAGGATAAGAATTTAAAATAAGCTTTCAGCTATTGTTCCAGTGCCATGGTCGCTTGCCTGCTATCATGTTCCACACCATGGCCTCTAACCCTCTGGAACCATGAGCTCCAAATTAAATCTTTCATTTGTAAGTTGCCTTGGCCATGGAATTTTGTCACAGCAATAGAAAAGTAACCAAGATAATTGTGGTTCCTAAGCCTAAATGTGCATTAGAATCACCCAGTGACCTAATAGACTACAGCTTTTTCAGGGTCAGTATCAACTCTACTCAGTAACACCCTCTAATAATGACACCACGAAAGGTTCATTCAATGCAATTGATCTTGGAAGCAACATGTGTAAAGTACTAGTCTGAACTATATTCTGACCATATTCTATGCTAGGTTGGTCTCAGATCTTCCCGCCATTAGACTAGTAGAAAGAACACATGTGGGAAACTTCCTGACAGCTATACCATCCAAGAGCCTCTCTTCTCCAGTCATTTTTAGTCACTCATATATCCTTGGGCAGAATAAAGCCCTGTAAGTGTAGTGATGAGAAAATGACGTGGGTTTAGGCTACTAAATGAAGTGAGTGGTGATTTCTTACAGCAATAGTGAAATACAAATGAACTGGGTGGTTGCTGCAAAGTAACTGATCTCAGTGCATCTTGTCACCATTTCATGACCCTAAATTTCAGTTCACACCTCACTACTTCCTCGAGACTTAAGCGGTTCCAGATGAGGCAAGGTCAAAATATGTATTTTGTATACAGCCTCAAACTAAGAGCACAATCCAGGACTGGCTACAAGAGTGTAAACAAGTATAGTCACACTCGGTTTTATATTCTACCGCTGCATCTCTTGAACTTTTAATAATTCAATAAAGGGGGCCTATATTCACTAGATGCCACAAATTATATCATACGTACCACAATCATGTTTCTTTTTCTTAACTGAGAACAAAGGGCATTTTCTTAATTAGTGACTAATGGGAGAGAGCCTAGTTCATTATAGGTCGTTCCAACCCAGGGCAAGTGCTCCTGGGTTCTATAAGAAATCAAGCTAAGCAAGACATGATGAACTGGCCTCAAATTCTCTATGTAGCTGAGGCTTGACTTGAAATAGTGGTCCTTCTGCCTCAATTTCCTAAGCACCAGGATTAGAGGAGCACACCACTACTCCTAGAATCTTAGAGTTGATAATTTCATATGCTTTTTTGCTGTTTTCTGACACTAGCCTATTCTACCTTGAACAATTCCCCTAATTCAAAATCTCAGGACAAAGGAGGTAGAAGTCCTTTTCATGGCCTCCTATGGTGAGTGGCTTATTCTTTCTTCAAACCTCTGGATATCTGATTGGTGACATCTGAATAAATGAGACTGCTTCTCAAAGATTGCTTCGTGATGCCCTTCTAATTCTTGTCTTTACAAAGAATAACTGGCAGCTCCTTTCACTGAAGACAGGAAAAATAATATCTCTGATAGGTCCGCCTACTGAACACAGAACACTAGTATCTGAGAACATTCAGAAGTTTAGAAGAAAAAAAGGGGATCATGTAGTCAAGGAATTTTGTCAAACTAACTGGCTTTAAAAAAAAACTCTCTCTCTTGTCTCTCTCTGTCTCTCTCCCTCTGTGTCTGTGCGTGTATGTATGTACATTTGTGTAATTAAAGGCTCACATGTGCTATATTGTGAGTGTGTGTCAGAGACTATGTCTTTAATCCCGTTTTTAGAGAAGGTCTCTTTGTTATTCACTATTGCACATGGCTGGCTAGCTAGCCCACTGTTTTCCAAGGACTCTTATGTCTCTGCCTCATATCGCACATAGAAATGCTGTATACTATCATATCCAACCTTGAGTATGTGTTCCAGGAATTCAAACTCATGTCGCCAATATGTTTACATGGCAAGAACTTTGCCCACAGAGTCATCACCTCAACCCACACACTGATATTTAAAAGTTAAATTACTTTATGTTTGAGTACTACTCACCTTGTTTAATGTGTTTGATATTTATATGAACCTCTAAGATATTGTAGGAGAACTTCATAAACCTCATAAACTTATTTGACAAAAATAACTGCCCTTGCTTTATCTAGTGACCTACAGTAACACTCTACCAAAAAAAAAGTTGAAGAATTGTCCTCCTAAACAGACTAAATCCTTATCAAACTGTGATTTTAGCTAATCTTCTTTTACACTAAAATTTAAAACCATGAAAGACTGCAAACACCCAGGTGTATATGCATATATTCTATGTAGAACAGTCACTTCGGATAGAAATTCAGGTTTACACTTACTGGGTGGGATAATGTAATGATAGCTAACATTTATCGAGTACTATGAGCCAAAAAAAGCATTTAGCATTTTGTTTAATAACACAATGTATAGAGTAATCTGCATTTGTAATTCAAGGAACTCATTCAATATATAGCTGGCAAATCCTCTTAAACCAAGTTGACAACAAGCTCAGTATCTTTTTTTGCCATGGGGTAATAGCATTTCTAGTGGCACATTTGCACCCAAAGAATTATAGAATTACTTTTCTGTGCATAAAACAAACATGCAAACCAATTTATTCTCCTAAATCAATACCAAACTACTGATAGTGTAATTGTAAACTTGTAGATGATAAATTGAAACACTTGGCCCTTTTTAAATTCAAACGGGTCAAGGAATGACCACCGATACTGCTGTAAAAGAAACTAAGATTTGTTCTGCAAGCTGGGCACTAATTATTCAAGTAATCTCCAAAGTAAATGCTGGAGTATTATGTCAGTCATTGAAATTATTCTCAGATCATGAAATATTTATTTTAATGGATATAGAGGATATTTAAGAAACTATTAGCAATGCAAAAGAGAACTCACTTGGCTTTTTGTCACTTTTATATAAAAAAGGAATAACCCAGCATTCAAGAGGCAGAAAGTACCAGGATCTCAAGTTTGATGGTAGGTTCATAGGTTACATAGTAAATTCAAATTCAGCCTGAGCTACACAGAGACCAGTCATCCTTCTCAAATAATACAACTATGTGATCGCTTTCATTCCCACAGTATCTTTCGTAAACCAAAGCACTGTAAACTTCTCCAGCATATTGATACTGTAAACTTCTATTAAAGATAATTGTCAAGTCTTTGTATTCAGTGCACCAATGCTCTAGTGTCTCCAATTAGAAACCCTATTGTTTCTAGGCATTCCTAGAGAGTGACTATTTCCTCTGAGTACAAACTGAACTAATCAGTTATTCAAGGCACTGCCCTGTGGTTTATGGTGTTTCTTTCTTTTGCTTTCACAGCCCCACTTCACTTTCTGTAATTGTTTGTTTCTAACATTTTATTTGCTTTAGTTTTTTCATATAGTGTAACTTGATCATCCCTCTGGCCCCAGATTCTTCCCATCTCTTTACCTGCTGTGCTGGCTAGTTTTTTGTCAACCTGACACAAATGAATGCCATTTGAAAGGAGGGGACCTCAGTTAAGAAAATTAGATGGCATAATGGTGCAGGCCTTTTATCCCAGCACTTGGGAGACAAAGGCAGGTGGTTCTCTGTGTGTTCTAGGTCAGCCTGGTCCACAAAGTGAGTTCTAGAAAAACTAGAGCTCTTATACAAAAAGGAAGGAAGGAAGGAAGGAAGGAAGGAAGGAAGGAAGGAAGACACAGACAGGGAAGCAAAAGGAAAGGAAAAAGAAAGGAAAGGAAAGGAAAGGAAAGGAGGCTGTAGGCAAGCCTGTAGGGCATTTTCTTAATTAGTGGCTAATGGGAGAGAACCTAGTTCATTATAGGTCGTGGCAACCCAGGGCAGGTGGTCCAGGGTTCTATAAGAAATCAGGCTGAGCAAGACATGATGAACTAGTCAGTAAGCAACACTCCTTCATAGCCTCTGCATCAGTTCCTACTTCCAAGTTCCGGTACTGTTTGAGTTCCTGTCCTGATTTCCTTTAATGATGGACTATTATGTGGAAGCCAAATAAACTCTTTCTTTCCCAACTTGATTTCGGTCATGTCGTTTCTTTACAGTAAAAGTAACCCTAATTAGGAGACCTACCAAATTTATGCTCATTCTCTCTCTGAGAGAGGGAGGGAGGGAGGGAGGGAGGGACAGAGAGAGAGAGAGACAGAGAGAGAGAGAGAGAGAGGAGAAGGAGGAGTAGAAGAAGAAGAAGAAGAAGAAGAAGAAGAAGAAGAAGAAGAAGAAGAAGAAAAAAAGAGATAGAGAGAAAGGAGAGAGGGAGGGAAGGAGGAAGGGAGGGAGGGAGGTGAGGGGTAAGGAGGAGGGAGGGGGAGGGAAGGAAGGAAGGAGGGACGGAAGGAAGGAAGAAAACAACAAAACAAAGCAAAAACCCAAAGACAAAACTATCAAAACAAAACATACACACACAAAAAAAAAACATGTATGTGTGTTAGACAACTATTCCTAAGCATAAGATCCCTGGAGTGTGGTTGATATACCCAGTGATATACCATTAGAGAAAACTGATTTTCCTTCTCCCAGTATTTATCAATTAAAGCAGCTTTGTCAGGAGTGGGACTTTGTACCCTACCCACTCCCCCATTCTCCATGTTGGGATTTTTGTAGGTCCTGAACTTGTGCAAGTCATGGGCACACAGTCACAGTTTCTGTAAGTGAATCAGCCCTGTTGTGTTTGGAAGATGCTGCTTCCTTGGAGTCATCCATTACCTCTGACTCTTATAATCTTTCTCCTCTTCCACATAAATCTTTGGGCCTAAAGTAAATCCTCCAGGGCCAGGAATGGGTTACATCTTGCTAAGTTACTAGCCAAAAGGGACCCATAGATCCCCCAAATGCTACAAGTTATTGCCAAGACTCACCTGACAATAATGCCTTACTGCTGAAAACACCTTACATAGCTCATCAAACATGGAAATATTAAGCTGGTACACAACTAAAAGATTCACCTCTACCGATTGGCATGCATGACGCTTGAAGGTACTATGCATGCTACCAGAGGGGGAAAGTAACCACCAATTTCACCTACCTATGAACCCTGTGGCCTACAGCAGTCACTTGCCTGCAAGATGCACTATTGTGCAATGTTTAACTCTTTTGGCTTTTTGATGGGACTTAATAAACACACACGGAGACTTATTCTTTTTTTTCTTTTATTTATTTATTAAAGATTTCTGCCTCCTCTCCGCCACCGCCTCCCATTTTCCTCTCCTTCCCCCGATCAAGTCCCCCTCCCTCATCAGCTCAAAGAGCAATCAGGGTTCCCTGACATGTGGGAAGTCCAAGGACCACCCACCTCCATCCAGGCCTAGTAAGGTGAGCATCCAAACTGCCTAGGCTCCCCTAAAGCCAGTACATGCAGTAGGATCAAAACCCCATTGCCATTGTTCTTGAGTTCTCAGTAGTCCTCATTGTCCACTATGTTCAGCAAGTCCGGTTTTATCCCATGCTTTTTCAGACCCAGGCCAGCTGGCCTTAGTGGGTTCCTGATAGAACATTCCCATTGTCTCAGTGTGTGGGTGCACCCCTCCCGGTTCTGAGTTCCTTGCTCGTGCTCTCTCTCCTTCTGCTCCTGATTTGGACCTTGAGATTTCAGTCCGGTGCTCCAATGTGGGTCTCTGTCTCTGTCTCCTTTCATCACCTGATGAAGGTTAATATTCAGGAGGATGCTTATATGTTTGTCTTTGGATACACCTTCTTATTTAGCTTCTCTAGGATCGCGAATTATAGGCTCAATGTCCTTTATTTATGGCTAGAAACCAAATATGAGTGAGTACATTCCATGTTCCTCTTTTTGGGTCTGGCTTACCTCACTCAGGATAGTGTTTTCTATTTCCATCCATTTGTATGCAAAATTCAAGATGTCCTTGTTTTTTACTGCTGAGTAATACTCTAATATGTATATATTCCACACTTTCTTCATCCATTCTTCCATTGAAGGGCATCTAGGTTGTTTCCAGGTTCTGGCTATTACAAACAATGCTGCTATGAACATAGTAGAGCATATACTTTTGTTGTATGATAAGGCCTCTCGGGTATATTCCCAAGAGTGGTATTGCTGGGTCCAGGGGTAAGTTGATCCCGAATTTCCTGAGAAACCGCCACACTGCTTTCCAGAGTAGTTGCACAAGTTTGCATTCCCACCAACAATGGATGAGTGTACCCCTTTCTCCACAACCTCTCCAGCAAAGGCTATTATTGGTGTTTTTTATTTTAGCCATTATGACAGGTGTAAGATGATAACTAAAAGTTGTCTTGATTTGCATTTCCCTGATCGCTAAGGAAGTTGAGCATGACCTTAAGTGTCTTTTGGCCATTTGAACTTCTTCTGTTGAGAATCGGAGACTTATTCTTAATTATGATTGCCCGGCTTTAGTTTGCCTTGTTTCTTCAGTTATCTCATCTACCTTTTGCTTCTGGGCTTTTATCTTTCTAACTTTTGTATATCTTACTTTGCTTCTCTTACTCCATGGCTGGCTGGGTGGCTGGGTGGCTGGGTGGCTGGGCGGGTGGCTGGCTGGCTGGCCCCTGATGTCCTCCTTTTCTTGTTCTCTTGCTGCTGCTCTTCTTCCTTGTTTCTCCTTCTATTATACTCTCTGTTGCCAGCCCCACCTACCCTTGCTCCTGCTTTGCTATTGACCATTCAGCTATGTATTAGGCCATCAGGTGTTTTAAGACCAGCAAAGAATTACAGCTTCACAGAGTTAAACACATCCAGCATAAACAAAAGTGACACACCTTAAAATAATACTTCTCAACAATACACTGGTACAATAGTATCACAGTATTATGGGAATAACCAGCCATGTTTTAAAATTGGATTTCATGCCTAATCCATTGTAGGCAGAGACTGCCCTTTCATTCTCAGCCACCCAGATCCAAATAATCACACGGAAACTTCATTAATTACAAAACTGCTTGGTCAATAGGTTGGGTGTATTCCTAGCTACCTCTCACATCTTTAATCAACTCATTTTTATTAATCTGTGTATCACCATGAGGCTGAGGCCTACCAGTAAGGGTTCCAAAGCCTGTCTCCTTCAGCAGCTACGTGGCATCTCTTTGACTCTGCCTACTCTACCTCTGTTCTGATTTTCTGCCTTGCCTGTCTTTACTCTGCTATGCCATTGGCCCAAATAGCTTTATTCAGCAACACATATACAGAAGAACATCCCACATTACTCCATGAAATAGAATCCATACTTGACACTGCTAAAGTTGTCAAGAACCTGAGACTAGACAGGCCATGGACCCTAGGGGAAAACCTACTACTATTATGCTGCTAAAGTAACATAGCAATAAAAAGACTCTAAATAATATTTAAATAAATGCCTCAGGCAACCCTCATCAAAAAGCTTCCTCTACCAGTAAATGATAATTAACATAGAGACTTATTACTGGGCAAAGTGCAAAGTGCAAGAAACTTTGGAGCACTCAGCCCTAAGTGGGATGTCTTTATCAAACCTCTCCACTTTCTTAACTAGATAACATAGCACCAGCCAGGTACCACTGCCCCCTTCTTGAGCATCCCCTGATACCTCACATGGAGCATTCAGACTAGCTCCCTGACTATTAATCACTGACATCTAGCAATGTCAGATCTGCCTTGTGCTCACTGAACAGTGAGAGACAATACCCCTTATCCTCCAGAATCTCTTTCCCTAAAAGAATGAAAAATAATGTGTAAACATAAGTGAAAGCCTCCAATTGAGAACATGAAGGTATCACTTTTCCCCATAAGCTCTTTGGTCTCACATATAATATAAATGACCAAGGAGACAAATTTCAATGATTATATTTTCCTTAAATAGGATGTTCTGACCTTTCAGTGTGCCATGTATTCTTGTGACAATCAGTAAAACTTATATTAGAATAATGTTCTTGAGCAAAATACATAATACTGCAAAGAAAGTTAGTTATATTTTTTATTCGAAAATCCCTGGGCAGTTCCCAAGCGGCCTGCCCAAGATCCCTGGGTGGTTCCCCAAGTAGCTAGTGGCAGGAAATGCTGGCCAGTGCCAGGTGGGCTTGTAGAGCAGCGGAGCGGGTGCTAGGCCCCTGAGTGGCTCGCAGTAGATCCTGGGTCCCACCACTGCTCCGGGTTCCCAACTGCAAGCAGGTGCATAGGTAGGGACATGTGACAGACACATAGTATAAATTAGAACTGAACCTTTATTACTTAGAGGAGAGAGAGACAGACAGAGAGACAGAGAGACGGAGAGACACATGCACACAGAGGGGACAGCTAGAGAGATTCAAGATGGTGGGGCAGGGGTCAGATGTCGCTGGGAGTGGGAGTGGCTTGTCTCTTAAAGGGACCAGAGACCAAAAGAATAACAACATTCAATATAGTAAACAATCTACTCTTAAACCAAATTTTATAAGGTAATGCAAATGTTTCTTATTAACACACTAAGCAATCAATCACCATTTCTAGCATGACAATTAAATAGTACCTGAATAAACAATATTAGAGACAACTAAATATATTTTAAAAAGATACGCAAATATCTAAGGTTTCTACCTATGATAGAGTCACAAATATGCTAGCACTGTTGTAATGTATTGCCTATGTTCATAGTTGGAGTAAATGCTAAGCTTCAAAATGTTCATGGTCCTGATGAATTTTGTTAATGACCCTCTGGTTAAGAAACCCTGTTTTCTGATAACTTCTCTTTGGAGAATCCTTACAGGGTCAGGGTTAAAAGACTTATACCTGAGTAAACATTTCATTACCATAACTCTAGTAAACCCAAATCCAAGCCAGGGCTCAGATGGGGAATTCTTCTATATTTGGCTAAAATGTTTTTAAAAGTTAATTAGTTTGTTATTATAATAGAATTTTAAGAGATAATCAAGAGCTCTCCTTGACTGGGTATGTTGCATATTATTTTAAGATGTGTTGCATTTGTTTCTGCTGTGGAACATTTCTTTAATGATGCAAAGATGTGCTGCATTCTTTAATGTTGCATTTGTTCAACTCTGTGAAGCTGTATTACTTTGACTCTCTAAAATACCTGATGAGTCTAATAAAGAGCTGAATGGCCAATAATGAGGCAGGAGAAAGGATTGGAGGGGCTGCCAGACAGAAAGAATAAATTGGAGGGGGAACGAGAAAATGGGGAAATTGAAGATTGAGAAAGAGAAGGAGAGGAAAACCCAGCCACACAGCCAGCTATGGAGAAAGAAGTAAAGAAAGGTATACAGAAATAGAAAAAGATAAAGGCCAAGAGGCAAAAGATAAACGGGATAATTGTTAAGAAAAGCTCGTTAGAAATAAGACAGTCTAAATATTTCAGCCTGATGTCCATTTTTCAAACTTCACTCATTGCCTGGTTCATGTATGACTCAGCAAGGAAATAGTGAGTCAAATCAGAGAGAGAGAGAGAGAGAGAGAGAGAGAGAGAGAGAGAGAGAGCGCTGTCTCCAGTTGTTCCTCTGAAGTTTGAACATGGAGGAGGGCTCTAAATTAAGAAATGATAATACTGATTCAAGTATAATCTGACATCGATTAAATAGTGTAGAAGATTTCCAAAGCTGACATTTTTTTCTAGAGAGTTGTTTGGTGGTCCTCTGTCATCTCTCATTTGTAGTATCTTTGTCCTGAGCACCACAGCCCATGCAGAGCCTGTTTCAGTTCATTTGTCCTGGATTTGTTTCAGTTAATCCTGTGTTAGGGTCACTTCACACCTCTGAGCAATCTTCCCTAGGAGAATTCTACCCTAAGGTGACCTTTGGTAGTGGTAACCATGTAGGAACCTTCCACTTAGGTGAGGTTAATTACCTTTGTTCTTCCAGGAAGAGAAACTATATCAATCCCATACTTCTCTACCATTTTCCTCTCAAACAATCACCATTTTCTCACATACGTCTTCAAGGTGAGTGATAGATGAAGAGGAATAAAGTAGGTTTTAAAAGCCATTCTTTTCTTTGTAAATGATGCATCCCTGGAATGATTCTTAGCACTTTTTATTTTCTAGTTCAAGATGGTGAGAACATAAATGCACCTCTCCCAATCTCTCCTGGATCCTATTCAAATAAATGCATAATGGCAAATACAAGTACAAAGGAATAAACCTCTAAGGGGCAAAAAAAATGAGCTGGAAGTTGCCAACAAAAGGGATCCCAGTACATTTCTTCGAGGAAAGTGGATACGAACAAGTTGGCAGTTGAAACAGATGTCAAATCACAGACTAGAATATATTAAGAGGAAATTGGGAAAGACATGGGGCCCAGCCTTTCTGAAAGAACCCTTGAGATACTCTGGGCTCTGGCTCAGTGAGCACAGACGGGAAAAAGAAAGAAAAATGGGGATTTAATCTGGGGAACTAATTGAAGCTTTGTAAACAAAACAGCTGTATTAATCCACCAACATATTCCCCACAAATCCCTTTGCCCAGAAAAGCATTTGTTGGCCTTCTCCAACAACCAAAAATCGAAATAATAAATAGCAGACTTTTATTTTTTTGAAAAAAAAATCATGCTATGAAAAGAGTAAAGACTTCCACTTGTACATATTAGCTTCCCAAAGGAATGCCCATCTTCAGTATTTCAGGGCTTAGTGACAGACAGTCCATTCCCAGTTTACCACAAAAGAAAACTTTGTAACTAATGCTCCCTGCTGACTCTAAAATAAAGCTTTATTCATTAGAAATCACAGTTAGCCCTCAAAAGAGAGAAAACTTGCCTGGAACGCCTGTTTTGCACAGTAGCAAAGAAGAAATCCACACCATCTCTCCAGTAAACTTTCTTTAAAAGCCCATGGACAAGGTAATATCACTAAAAATGTCAGAGGAAATTCCAGTCATCCAACCCTCCATAAAATGTGAGTTGTAAGCTCAGGTATGATAGCGCCAGGTATGATAGCGTATGTCTTTAAGCCCAGCACCCAGGAGACAGAGACAGGTGGATCTCTGAGTTCTGGTTTGTTCTAGACCAACCAGAAGCTCCACCATGCAACCTTGTTTCCAAAAAACAAACTGGAAGAAAATCTATCAAAGTCTGTGTTAGCAGACTCTAGAATCTTCTCAAAGGTTTACAACAGCCATGAGTGATGTGAGAAAAAAACAAACGTGGTAAGAGAGGGATAATCATCTGCCTACTATCATTTCCCCAATCAGCTTGTCAAAGATCTAATGCTAACAGCTTGAACTTCTGCTATTTGTTTTCAGTACCAAGCAGAGCAGTCCAGAACTTCTACTCACGAAATTATGGCTGCTTATTTCCACCTTATAAAAGTCAACTCTTCATCACAAAATACCCAAAAAAATCAACATAGAGAAGAAAATATTCACTTGGCTGACAGCTGTAGATGTCTTCATCCATGACTTCTTGGTCCTATTGTTTGGAAGTCTGAAAGATGGTACATACAGAAAGAAACAAATTTAATGGAGAATATCATCTCTAGATTCAAAACAGTACAAGAGTACTCTGCTTGCCATGTACAGTTTTCCTTACATAGTAAATAAGCAGGAAACAGAGGCCAGTCCTACTATTTGAAATATCATGATTCTTAGTTCAGTTTCCAGACCTGAGACAACTTTCAGTCCACAATCCACTGACTAAAAAGATGGTTCCTGTCTTAGTTAGGGTTTTTATTGCTGTGAAGAGATACCATCACCCCAGGAACTCTTACAAAGAAAACATTTAATTGGGTTGGCGCACATATTCAGAAGTTTAGTCCACTATCAACATGGCAAAACATGGAAGCTGATACATGTTGATATGCAGGCAACAGGAAGTGATCTGTCTCACTGGGCATGGCCTGAGCATACATGAGACTTCCAAGCCTGCCTCCACAGTGACATACTTCCTCCAATGAGACCACACCTACTGCAGTAAGGCCACACCTCCTAATAGTGCCACTCTGTTTAGGAGACCATGTTCTTTCAAGTCACCACAGCCCCCATGGGAAGAATCCTGAAACATCCTTAGTCCTGACCAAAAATGGAATTCACAGTCATGTGCCTGATTTAACATACTGTATTATCACTATTCCATTACTGTAACAAAATACCTAAGGTAAATAACTTATAAGGAGAAAAAAAATATTTGACTTATACTTTCAGAAGTCTCCATATACAGCCAGCCAAAAGCAAAGTGGCGGAGGTCAAACCACACCCTCCAAAGGTCATAACCCTGTTATCTCTTTCTTCCAACTAGGCCTTATCTCTTAAAATTTATATCACATAACAATAACCCATTGAGCTATGAATCTGCCAATAAACTAATGCATTGATGAGGTCAGAATTCTCTGATCCAATCACCTCCCAAAGACCTGACCTCTCAACACTGCTGCAGTAGAAATGATACTGTCAACACATGATACCTGGGGGACATCTTAGAATCAAACAAACAAATACAAGAGTTTGTTTCTATAGAACATGACTCAATGCACTTTTATTACTGGAAATATCTTGGGCAGCATTTGTCGAAATGATTTAAACACAAAGGAACTGACTAAAAAAAACTGTGGCAAGACTCAAAAGTGGAGACAAGCAAGAGATAGACCAAGAAGCATGGGAAGGAAGAGCTCTGTGGGCCTAAAGGCCTTTAAAAGCAATCCATCAACATGTAGAGCTGTGGAACACAGTCCCAGTGGATACATCTACACAAAACTCTTGCACACAAAACTCAGGGAACATTTCAGAAGAAGGAGTAGAAAGATTGCAAGAACCAGGAGGTCAGAGAGTTTGATTGAGATTGTGTCTCCTAGTAACATCAGAAGTTACACCCATAAAATTTCACCAACATGGCTGCCCAAACATGATCTGAACAAGGAAGATAACAAGTCTACACAAAGAACTATAGGCAACTGAATAAAGCTGGGAGCAGAAGAGGTGGTCCTCCCGAGGGAAGAGCACACCAGTTGGTGGTCCCGTGCCAAACTGTCAGCCCTGAAAACATACATACAAGTAACATTATATGGACTCTACAGGTTGTATTTGAGAAAATTTATGTATATACAAGTACATGTATGCATGCTATAACAGTTGATGAAAAGGGAGAGAGAGCTGGAATGAGGGTATGGAAGGATTTCGAGGGAGCAAAGAGAAGGGGAAAATGTAATTAAAACACAATCTCAAAAATAAACAAAAACAAAAAGCAGGCAGATAGACTAGAGATCTGAGAAAACCAAAACTGAATTTGTGTGTAGAAATTATTAACCTTCTCTTATGGGTGAACTTCTCACGCACGAAGTGAAGGCTGAGGCAGAATTTTATTTTTGGGGGGGTGCTTTTCGAGACAGGGTTTCTCTGTAGCTTTGATGCCTGTCCTGCAACTAGCTCTTGTAGACCAGGCTGGCCTCAAACTCCCAGAGATCCGCCTGCCTCTGCCTCCTGAGTGCTGGGATTAAAGGCATGCGCCACCACTGCCTGGCTCAGAACTTTGAACAATGTAACTAGCTTTGAAATAACTCCCAAGACAAAGGCAATGTATAAAATCAGATTTTTCTTTCTCTGTTTCTAAGCATTTCAAGGAAGTCTATCAAAATATTAGCCTCTACTAACTCAAGGGACCATCTTCAATAACTATATACACAAAAAGAAAAAAAAATTAAATGTTATTTGGAGAGGGTGCTAAATAACTCCAATTAAAATAAATAGCAAAAAAAAGTCAATGAAAAGGATAGAATCTAAACCCTAGAGTTATCACATTGAAATACTTTATATGCACATTTTCAACAAAAATTATAAGGAATGCAAAGAGACAAGAAAATACAGCCAGTTGTTGGAATAATAAGAAATCAGTCAAAACTATTTCTGAGGAATTATCAGACAATAGGCTAGTCAAAGACTTTAAATTTCTTAAACATACTTAGTGAGCTAAAGAAAATCATGGACAAATTGGTAAAGGAAATCAGGAGGATGTCATGTCATCGAACACACAATAACCAATAAGGCAAGAGTAAATGTGAAAGAACCTATTAGAGATTCCAGAGCCAAAAAAGTAACTGAAACAAAAATTTCATTAGAGAAATTTAGCAGCAGATCTTACCAGGCAGACGAGACAATGAGAGAACAACAAAAAATAAATAATTTAAGTGACCCAATATGAGCACCTGAAAGAAAAAAAAAATAATATTGTCTAAGGGATATACATGAGTGTGAGTGTGTGTGTGTGTGTGTGTGTGTGTGTGCACATGTGTGTATATGTATAAAACAGCATAAATATAAGAACATAAGTATAGTAGTAATAAACAGAGAATAATGAAATGAACATAATGAAATACGCAAAGTGACAATGTGACTAAATAACAGTCAGATATTCCCATAGAGGTGTGCCTGTAATCCCAAACTCAGAAAGCTGAGGCAGAAGGATTTTTACAAGATTAACATAAAATACATGGACCTAAACATTGAAGAAACTCAACAAGAATCAACTAGACTAAATTCATGGAAACGTTTACCCTAACACTTTATAATTATTTATAGTGAAAGGATTTTGGAATAAAGAAGAGAGAAGTAACTTATCATATAAGTGACCTTCAAGATGGTCAACTGACAAATTATCTTCAGAAACCTTGAATTTCACAAAGAAATACAACAAAATTTATAGTAAAATGTTTAGTAATGTACCAAAGCAAAATATTCTGTTAACCAAAATTCTGTTTAGGAAGCTATCATTCCAAAATTAAGACATTTTCAGAGATCTTAATTTCAAGTTACATATACCCTATAAAAAACTAAATGGGTCCTTTACCATGAAATCAAAGCATTCAAGATAGTCAGTAATTTGACATTCAGTGAAAAAATGAGAATTTGAAATGTCACAATACAAACACAAATATACTTATCAAAAATTCATATTGCAAACCTTAAATCTAAATAACATTATTTTTCAGTAATAAATAAATAAATAAATAAATTTTTAAATATTGAAACCATTCAAAGTATCTAGGTCCAAAACAATGGAACTTGAAATCAGTTATATAATGAAAATAGGGAAATGCATAAATATATTAAGATTAAACAACCCATTAAACATGATAAACTTGTCTTGACAGACTAAGAAAATAGAATATATAAATCACTAAAATCGGAAATGAAAGGAACATGATTGCCAATCATAAAGAAAAGATGTTCAATGTAATCAGCTACTCAAGAAACACAAATCAAAACCCATAATGAAATACCACTTCACACCTACCTACTGGGTGACTACAAAAGGAAGCAAGCAAGAAAGAAAAGAAGACAGAAAAAAACAGCTAAAAAGAACATGAAAAAGTTAGCAACCTTATACATTCCCAATTACAATGAAAATGCAAAAATGTATAAATAAAATGAAGCTACTATAGAAGATAGGTGTTTCCCCCATCTACAATTCACAATCCCAGAGAACCTAGACAACAAGGACCCTAAGAGACACACATGGTTCTAATCTACATGGGAAGTAGAAAAAGACAAGATCTCCAGAGTAAACTGGGAGCATGGGGACCATGAGAGAAGGTTGAAGGAGAGGACAGAGGAAGAGAGGGGAGCAGAGAAAAATGTATAGCTCAATAAAATCAATTTTAAAAAGATTTTTTAAAAAGGTGTTTTTCTCAGTAACATTCCCATAGAATTATCACATGACCCAGTACTTGCCCTGGCAGGTATGTGTGCGCTCAAGAGAAGTTAAAATATGCTCACACAAAAACTTGTAAACAATCTTCATTGCAGAAATTTCCATAAGAGCCTGAAAGTTTAAACCATTCAAATAGCCATCATCTGATGAATGAATAAGATATAGGTAAGGATAAAAACTAATGAACCACTGATAAATTTCAAAATGATACACTGGGAGAACAAAGAAACATGAGGCCATGTATTCTATCATTTCATTTATATGAACTTTCAAACTAGGCAAATCCATGAGACAGAGAACAGGTTAATGATTGGTTGTGTGATGCATAGGGGAGAGATGAATTGATTGTGTCTGTATAATGGATGCAAGGCTAGCTTGTGGAGGTGATTTAACTACCCTGGAACTAGACGTGAATGATAATTGCACAACATTGTGGAATTTATGATCACTGAGTTATATATTCAAGTAAAATTTTTGTTATATCTATTTTAACATGTAAGAAACATGTGAATGGCTTCATTAAATATAGCATTACCAGTAACAGGTGAGAGTAAGTTTGTGTCTGTCTGCATGCATGTCTAGAAGGGCAGTATTTGGGAAGATGAAGGGAACCAGAAAAAAGAGGCAAAAATAATGTTAAGGTGAATATGGGCATGATATAATATATGAAGGCATCATAACAAAACTCATTATCTTATATGCAGATTTTAAATTAGAAATTAAATTTAATAAAAAATGATAAAAACAAATTTCTTAGTGTTATTAATGGTGTCTTCACTCCAGCACTTGGAATGTAGAGAAAGGAGGACCAGTTCAGTATCATCCAGCACTTGGAAGGTAGAGAAAGGAGGACCAGTTCAGTATCATCCTTAGCTACACAATGAGTTCAAGGCAAGCAACATTCCAATTTAAAGAAAAAAGTTAACTTCAATATATGCATACAAGAAAGATGATTATATGGGTTTCATTTATTTTGATTTATGTAAATTAGGGAACTTGAAAACTAGTTTTTTAAACTTCTAATTTCAATTTACTAATGTTATTCTAGCTATAATCAGTCCAATTTAAAAATAAAATTCCCTTAGCCATTTTAAATCTGTAAATATGTTTTATTTTCTTTTTAAATACTGTAAATGCCTTTAGCACTCACTGAACAATTAAACAATCTAATTAAATAAGTACTTAACAATTCTAGTAAATACAATAAATGAAATGTATAAATACTGGTGAATCTAATCTGTGCAAATATCCAAATGCTGCTTACAATCTCATTTTGTTTTCTTATTTTTCAGGCCAAAAACATCAGACTCAGTCATAAAGCTAATCTGTACTTTTGCATGTCAAATTCTTCAGAACATTACAAATGTTTTAAAGTGTTTACATAATACAAGTCACCAATCATTTGAAAACATGTTTTCCTCTGATTTTGTAAATTTTAAATTCACGTTTATCTATTTGTTCATGAATCTATATAGTCATACATTCATTCATATATATGTAGAGAGAAAGTGTGTGTGTGTGTGTGTGTGTGTGTGTGTGTGTGTGTGTGTGTGTGAATGCACATGTGTACATACATGCACACATGCCCTGGTTCAGACATGGAGGTCAGAAGAGAACTTTTCAGGTTTTCTCTCCACCTTGAATTCTGGGGATTACAAAGGTTGTCAAATTGGCAGCAAATGCTTTCACCCACTGAGTCATCTTTATGACCCTCTTTTGTCTTTCATAAGAAATAAGGGAGACACTTGTAGTAATAAGAGCGGCGGGGCTGCGTCCCCAGCACCCTGGCCGCCTGGCTAGCTTATGCCCCGAAATAACAACACACAAACTGTCTTCTTTTAAACACTGCTTGGCCCATTTCTATCTAGCCTCTTCTAGGCTAATTCTCACATATTAATTTAGCCCATTTCTAATCATCTGTATAGCACCGCTAGGTTCGCTTACCGGGAAGATTCTAGCCTACGTCCGTCCATCCTGGGTCAGAGCTTCATCGCGAGTGCCTCAGAGAGCAGAGCTATCGCATCTGCCTGGGAGAGAGGAGCATGGTGTCTCTGAGCTCACTTCCTCCTCCTCCCAGCATTCTGTTCTGTTTACTCCTCCCACCTATGTTTTAACCTATCAGGGCCGAGCAGTTTCTTTACTGCTTAACCGATGAAATCAACAGATTGATATATGACACTCCCCCATCAGACACTATCAGACATTTAAGTTCCATTTCTACTTTTTTATACATAATAGAATATTTGTTAATAATAATAATAATGCATTGAGGGGCTGAAGAGTTGTCTCTGTGGGTAAGATCACTTGCTACACAAACATAATGACCCGAGTTTGGACCCCAGTACCATGCTAAAACAAAAGCGGGGTATGGCCACGCATATGCACCTACTAGTCCAGCACTATGGGAGAAGGCCTTTGTGACTTTCTGGCTGGCAGCCTAGCTCCAAGTTCATGAGAATTCTTGTGTCAAAGAGATAAGACAGAGTGACAGAGGATGCTCCTTATGCTTCTTTGGCCTTCACTAGTGCCTTCAAGCACAGCTGCACATACAAACATGTGCATATATTCACAAAAAAGAATAAAGAATGCTTAAGCTTTATGTTTTGAAAAGGAAAGAAGGATTTATAATTTGAATGCCAGATGTAAGGGTCTGCATCTTTAATTCCAGCACTCAGGAGATAGAAGCGCAAGGATCAGAAGTTCAATGTGCACCCTTGACTGCGCGGTAAGTTCAAGGCTCAACTGAGCTATAAGAGACCCCATTTCAAAATAAATAAAACAAAGTTTACAAACGTTCCTTGAAAACCCTAACGAGAGCAAGCTACTAGAATTCTTAAATGATATATATGAACGTTGTGTCACCCCGAAACAGCAATCCCATCAATAGTCTCGCCCCAGCACAAATGCTGACTTCGCCATAGCTGTGTTGATGGGAGTCCTCTCCTTCAGTTAACTTTCCACAGCCTGTCTTCTAGAGCACCTCCCAAGACCACAAGGCCATGTGCACTCAGGGAAGAATTGCATACAGCTGACAGGGGCATGGGGGTAGTGACTGGCTGAGATCTCAGGTATGGGTCACCACCCACTCTCACCAATGGCAAAAGAAAGGGAAGGACATGGCAAAAAATGGAGGAACTATAACAAACACAATTTTTAAAAACTAGGAAAACCTTTGAGAATGTAGGAAACCCATGTTCCAAACATCAGCAAACTGAAATAGATTTTATTCAACTGATGGATTATAGGAAAATGCCATGAAATAGTCACAGAGAGAAAATCCATTTCGCTTTAGTACTAGGAGCTATTAGAGGGGGTGAAGTAATTTTAGCACATTTACTGGCTTGGCATTTCTTGGCAAATTATATGACTCAACAGTGAACAATGATTATGCTATCATATATATTGTGTTTTATGTACTTTTTTCTAATTTTGGAGTCAGCCTACGGACAAGGTATGAAAGCTTTGGTTGTATTTGTAGGGTTGTATTAGTCAAGAGTCAGACAGGAAATCTGAATCATTATCAGTATTATAGAATAAGGCCTTAATTCAGGGACTGAAATTGCAAAATTGTGGGCGAGACTGGCAAAGTAAGAATTACAAAAAGTTTGAAGATCAGCAGTAAGCCACTAACCAGTTCCACATATCCAGTTGCTAGAATGGGGGAGGTGCAGATTTCTGATGGATAAGTCTGCAGACAGCTTTCCTTTGCAATTTCCTTTGGTATTGTGTTTGAGATAGCACTGACAGATTTGACCTAGCTCATTTATGCATAAACATACACACACACATACATACCTACACACCTTTCTGTATATGTTCGCTGATTCAAAGTAAATTTATAACACATATATAAAACAAACACATACATTTATGTGAAATATATGAAAGTCAAATTTAACTGACTATCCTTCATTCCACCTCAAAACATCTCACTACCTAGGATCACTGGTTCTCAGTCAGCAAGGTTAGCAATTCAGAGGACTCCACGTCAGAGTGCACAGCAACCCTGATGAATTGGAGCCCACAGGAAGTTGCATCTGGCTTTAACTGAGTGCTGCAATAACATGCAGTGGTAAAATAGTTGCTTTATCTCTGCTTTCTAAATCTTGTACACATGCCTGTTTCATAGCCTCATGTCATAGAATGAAAAGGGACCTTGAAATTATAACTCAAGTTTTGCTCAACTGATTTTTAATTATGAAGCATTGAAGCCCATTTTAGTGTTTAAATCCTACAAATTGTACCACCTGATAACCCAATACTAATCTAGTCTTTATGAAACTATAGCAATGAAACAATTGAAAAAACAAACATGGGAATTGCCGAGCCATGGTGGCACACACCTTTAATCCCAGCACCTGGGAGGCAGAGATGGGCAGATCTCTGGGTTTGAGGCCAGCCTGGTCTACAAAGTGAGTTTCAGGACAACCAGGGCTACACAGAGAAACCCTATCTTGAAGAATAAAAATCAACAACAACAAGAACAAAAAGAAAATGGGATTTAGATAGCACCATTGTGCAACTTCCACTACTTAATAAATACAGGTATGTTGCATGAACATCCAGAGAAGCTGTGTACAAAGTTTTGCTTCCCACTACATAGGGCATTAACTAAAGTACACAATTTCACCAACATCCAATTTTGTGAACTCATTAGCATCAGGCTTACTTACAGGAGTTTGAATTGACCCCAGAGCAACTACTCCATCAGCAGTCTCACCGTAGCCCAAATGCTGACTTTCAGCACAGCTGTGTAGATGAAGTCCTCCCACAATCCGGATCCTCTGTTGCCTACCAAGATGATGAGGCCATGTGTACTGAGGGCAGAATTATACACAACTGGTGTCGGTGGAAGTGATGAAGACCTCACGCAAGGGCTCACACCCATTCTTTCTTGGAGGGAATCTCAATCGGCCCAATCTTAAGAGTCACTGATGAGAAGGCACAGTTGCTTCTACTAAAGAGGATAGCTGTTGTGCTAGGGCAGCATTCTACAAGAAGACAGTCAAGTATCCACAAGAAATAAAGGTAACTGAATTATCTTGTCAACTTCCACCTAGATTATTTCCTAAAGGAACAAACCCCAATTTGATCCAGTCTGTGGACCCACTGGCCAATTTTCTAGAAGTACAGAGGACAGAAAAACATATTTGACCCCACCATAAACATAAAATTCTTAAATCCCAGACTGTGAGAAACCATAGATTTCTTTTCTGGTTTCATCAAGAGTTAAATGTAAAAAATAAATAAAATAAAATAAAGAATTAAATGTTAAAGAAACTGATAAAATGTGTACCTACAGATAGTGTGTATATTTCAATAGTAAAAATGTCTTTTAAAATGTAACAAAATTATACTAGAACTCGGTATGTTGGTAACTAATGATAAGGGGGCAGTTATGGTAAGGTGGGGAATGTAAAACGTCCTCAAGTATTTGTCCAAGTACTGTTTCATGACCTAGGTGACAAAATGTTCCCTTCACAGTACGTTAATCTATGCACATTTGTTCTTTTCATTTTCTGCATCTGTTTCTTTTTCACCAAAAAAAATTCCAAAATGATGGGCAGAAAACAGAGAACATTCAAAAAAGATATTTTCAATATAATTAGTGCCTTTGGTTTGTTTTTCCTGTCTCAGAAATGTCATTACTATCTTGATAGAGTTAGGAAAGGAGAGGTTGTTTGTCTATGGCAATTGAGTTCCATTCATAGCATAGCATAAATTAGACATGGTAGCACACACCTCTAACCTGGAGTTGGAGGCAGGCTGATCAGAAGTCTTATCTGCAGTCATTCTTATCTACATTGCAAGCTGGGACTACATGAAACCCCGTCTTAAACATATATTCATGGTTCTATGAAATTAAGGAATGAGCTTTTACAAATTAAAAGCTGAATAGCAAGAATAAAGTGCATACCTATATGCAGAAGAAAAACAAATCTGGAAAACAATTTTGAAGACATTAAGGCAATAAGAGAAAAACAGTTCTGGCCAATGATCGATGAGTGAACTAGATCCCCTGAGAAGGAATTTGGCTCACCCTTCCTCTTTCCCATGGCTGGAAAGAAGTACTTGTGACTATCCATTTTAGAAATAGCAGCACCCAAAAGTAAAGGTCACAAAGCTTTTTTGAAAGACCAGGAAAAGCACAGACATTAAGGACCTCATTGAATAAATGGGACCTCCTGAGACTGAGAAGCTTCTGTAAAGCAAAGGACACTGTCGCTAAGACACAAAGGCAACCCACTGACTGGGAGAAGATCTTCACCAACCCCGCAACAGACAAAGTTCTGATCTCCAAAATATATAAAGAACTCAAGAAACTAGACCGTAAAAGGCTAATCAACCCAATCATAAAATGGGGCATTGAGCTGAACAGAGAATTCTCAACAGAAGAACTTCAAATGGCCAAAAGACACTTAAGGTCATGCTCAACTTCCTTAGCGATCAGGGAAATGCAAATCAAGACAACTTTAAGTTACCATCTTACACCTGTCAGAATGGCTAAAATAAAAAACACCAATGATAGCCTTTGTTGGAGAGGCTGTGGAGAAAAAGGTACACTCATCCATTGCTGGTGGGAATGCAAACTTGTGCAACCACTTTGGAAAGCAGTGTGGCAGTTTCTCAGGAAATTCGGGATCAACTTACCCCTGGACCCAGCAATACCACTCTTGGGAATATACCCAAGAGATGCCCTATCATACAACAAAAGTATATGCTCTACGATGTTCATAGCAGCATTGTGTGTGATAGCCAGAACCTGGAAACAACCTAGATGCCCTTCAATAGAAGAATGGATAAAGAAAGTATGGAATATATACATATTAGAGTACTACTCAGCAGTAAAAAACAAGGGCTTCTTGAATTTTGCATGCAAATGGATGGAAATAGAAAACACTATCCTGAGTGAGGTAAGGCAGACCCAAAAAGAGGAACATGGGATGTACTCACTCATATATGGTTTCTAGCCATAAACCAAGGACATTGAGCCTATAATTAGGGATCCTAGAGAAGCTAAATAAGGAGAACCCAAAGAAAAACATAAAAGCATCCTCCTGAATATTAACCTTCAGCAGGCGATGAAAGGAGACAGAGACAGAGACCCATATTGGAGCACCGGACATAAACCTCAAGGTCCAAATCAGGAGCAGAAGGAGAGAGAGCACGAGCAAGGAACTCAGGACCGCAAGGGGTGCACCCACACACTGAGACAATGGGGATGTTCTATTGGGAACTCACCAAGGCCAGCTGGCCTGGGTCTGGAAAAGCCTGGGATAAAACCGGACTCTCTGAACATAGTGGACAATGAGGACTACTGAGAACTCAAGAACAATGGCAATGGGTTTCTGATCCTACTGCACACACTGGCTTTGTGGGAGCCTAGGCAGTTTGGATGCTCAATTTACTAGACCTGGATGGAGGTGGGGGTTCCTTGGGCTTCCCACAGGACAGGGAACCCTGATTGCTTTTGCGGGCTGAGGGAGGGGGGGGATTTAATTGTGGGAGGGGGGAGGGAAATGGGAGGCGGTGGTGGGAAAGAGACAGAAATCTTTAATAAATAAATAAATTTAAAAAAAAAAGAAAGACCAGAAAAATATTTTGACCTATTTGGATAATAAAGCCTTTGTCACAAGTACTTAATGCTGCTTCTGTAGTTCAAAAGTAGCCTGAGATAATATGAAAACAAAGAGTATGTCAGTGTTCCAAGCAATCTTTGTTCATGGACAGAGGTTTTTTTTTTTTTTTTTTTTTTCATGTGACATGAAAGAGTCTCACTTTTTGGCTATTTAAAATACAAGAACCACAGAGACCCACACTGGAGCACTGGACTGAGCTCCCAAGGTCCCAATGAGGAGCAGAAGGAGGGAGAACATGAGCAAAGAAGTCGGGACCAAGAGGGGAGCATCCACCCACTGAGACAGTGGAGCTGATCTATTGGGAGCTCACCAAGGCCAGCTGAACTGTGACTGAAAAAGCATGGGATAAAACTGGACTCTCTGAGCATGGCGAACAATGAGGGCTGATGAGAACCCAAGGACAATGGCATGGGGTTTTGAACCTACGTAATGTGCTGGCTTTGTGGGAGCCTAGCCAGTTTGGATGTTCACCTTCCTAGAAATGGACGGAGGGGGGAGGACCTAGGACTTACCACAGGGCAGGGAAATCTGACTGCTCTTTGGGCTGGAGAGGGAGGGGGAGAGGAGTGGGGGGGAGGGGGAGAAGGGTGGGAGGAGGGGGAGAAGGGTGGGAGGAGGGGGAGGGAAATGGGAGGCTGGGAGGAGGAGGAAATTTGTTTTCTTTTTTCTTTTCTCAATAAAAAAAAAATACAAGAACCAGTCTTAGCTTATGGTCTTAAAAATCAAGGGGTGGCCAATATTTGGCCTAAGTACTGTAATTTTCAGAATAGTGCCATTATGCAATTGTTTCTCAAAGTGTGGGTCTCAAACCCCAAAGACCATCAGAAAACACAGATATTTACAATACAATTCACAAACAGTAACAAAATTACAGTTCGGAAGTAGCAACAAAAAATAATCTTATGGTTCAGGGTCACTATAGCATGAGGAACTGGATTAAAGGATCCAAACATTAGAAAGGTTCAGAACCACTGCCCTAAGGGATGTCAGAGAAATAAAACGTAATATGGCTTTCTGGAGCAGAGTCATGTACCTGAACTGGACTCTCAACTGCTATCAAAGAGAAGTACACTTGTAGATTGTTTAGCCCAGGGAATTTTGTCTCTTTATTATATTGACTTAGTCTAGCACCTATTACAATGAACTGCTAAAAACTGTCATATCAAATGACTTTGCAAATTTTTAGTGCATTTAGGTTCACTGGAGGAAGAGAGAACACATATTCTATCTACAATTTGTTAAGAATTTTAGAGATTCACTTCTATGTGTATGTCCATAAGGAGACCATAAAAATGCTCACTGATGAGTTTATTATGTTAACAAAATCTGGAAGCACTAAGTGCTGATCAAGAACACAGTGGATGAATTAATGGTGACAGACTCATTCAATCCAAGAAGTAATATAAATTAGAGATATGTCAACATGGAAACTTTTACAAATAGAAAGTTGCAAAAGGAAAAGTTACAAAACAAAAAATGCCCAAGATGATACCACTTATGTGAAGTTTTAAATCAGAAAAGCAACATGAAATACCATTTATTGGCATATATACATTAAAGGAATCCATATGTCCATGAAAATATTAAAAATCAAATTCAGGATAGTAGTTTGCTTTTTGCTTTGGGGGGGTGTTTTTTGTGTTTTGTTGTTGTTGTTGTTGGTGGTGGTGGTGGTGATGGTGGTGGGTTTTTTTTTTTTTTTTTGGTTTTTCGAGACAGGTTTTTCTTTGTGTAATAGCCCTGCATGTCCCGGAACTAGCTCTGTAGACTAGGAAGGCCTTGAACTCACAGAGATCCATCTTCTTCTGCCTCCCCAGTGCTGGGAGTAAAGGCATGTGCCATCACTGCCTGGCTGGGATAGTACTTTTCAGTGGGAAAAGAAAGAAAAAGGGTGTCAGGATCCTGGAATGGCACAGAAGTTACTTTCAAAATTAAGTATTTGTTGAATATGCAAATACATGCATCAAATGTCCTGATGTTTATGATTTTTGTGTTGTATCTTAAGGTTTACATCCATGTTAGCTAACACAAGCACAGTCATAAAATCACTGATGCTCCCCTTGTTTGTGTTTTAACATTCCTAGTGTGGATAACTCAGATCGGAACATTCTCTTACTAGCAAGGCTTCTTAATAGAATGGATGCATTAGCAAGTTCGGCTGGCCTCACACAACCCTCCCCAGGTTATTAGCAGACAATAAATACTTCTGTCAGGAACTGGTACCTCTAATGAGAGGTAGAGCGCTGCTTGGACTGCATCTGCTCTAGGTGCAGCGAACTCCAAAAGTTTCATTACAGCAACAATAGATGGCAAATGATAACGGTGATGGAGATGCAAGGGAAACAAAAGCATAACAAAATGAGAGAGAAGAGCAGAATGGCAACATCCTCTCAAACAAAAGCTAACTGTAATCAAAAGCTGAAGTTTCTCAATAATACGCAGGTTTTCTAATTGGACATTTACCACCATGCTTTTAATTATCCTCTCGCTAAATTTAAAAAAAAAATCCTATAGGAAACAACCCCAAAACACCCATTAACAAAGGCCTGGATAGAAAATTGCAATCTATTTGTAAAATGAAATCCTATATGTCAATAAAAAGAATGTACATCAGAAATGTATATGAAAATGAACAAATTTCAAAAAAAACATTATGCTAAATAAAATAAGCCAGACATAGAGGAGTGCACACTGTTTAATTTCATTTACGTGAGGTCTATTAAGGGAAAATAAACTATAGTCACATAAGTCAGAACACCAGTTTTTAATTCCACTTATATGGAGTCTATTAAAAGAAACTAAGTTATAGTCACATAAATGAGAACAGTGATTGTGAGTAGTGATAAATCAGAAAGGAACAAGAAAATACCCCACGATTGGGGTAGTGACTATATAGGTGTATGCATTTCTAAAACAAAATTTTTATTGACTTTTACATTTAAGCTAAATGTATTTTATTGTTTATCTTTCACATGCCAATAGTGCTAATTGTTTTAATTCCTATAAGTAAAATAGCATTGGAACTAATAGCCAAAACACACTTTGACCCAGAGATTTCAACCCCAAACTCACAGAACAAAATCTGTGCACAGGAGTGTGTTTTGTTGGAGTTAGTTGTTTCAAACTGAATTTGTCGTCAAAATTGGAGAGTTGACATTAGTTTTTAAAGTCCAGCTCATGCTGAAAAAAAATACCTTGAGATCTTATAATGGTAGCTAACATTTTTGGTGTGAGTATCTTGCTGTTGAACCTACTTCCTAAAACAAAGTATGTACTCTCCATTGTCCTCATCTCCTATCACAGGGCATTTCCTTGTATGAGACCATCGAGTTACAGCAGAATAAATGGTTATGACTACTAGAAATAGAAAAAATGGAGACAACTAGAAGCAAATTTGTGAATTCAGTTGTTCACTTCGTAAATTCGGAGTTTCCGAAGGCTCTCACAACAGAAAGTTCAAAAGCCAGTGAGAAATTCAAAACTGAAGTAACACTGATCATCTAGCATACCATAACCACCTGCTAGCAACTCTCATGGTTGGCTTTTGTATATTTCAAGTCAAATAAGTAAATTCAATTGCTTTCAGAACAGATGATAGTAGAAAAACATGAGATAGGAGTATTCGGCAACGGTGAAGCAAGAAAGGACATTGCTAGACAACAGCAGACACCAAGAGCACAGGTTTAATGGCATTTCTGGTGGCAGTGTTTCTCATCCCTCCTAATGCTGCACCCTTTAACACAGCTCCTCATGTTTTGGTGACCCCAACCATCAAATCATTTCGGTGCTTCTTCATAACTGTAATTCTGCTACTGTTATGAATCGTAATGTAAATATCTGTGTGTTCTGATGGTCTTATGCAATCCCTGTGAAAGGGTCATTCAATCCCCCTCATAGGGGCTGCAACCCACAGGTTGAGAAGCAGTGAGTTATAGATAGGCAAGAACATAAAAACAACAAAAAAAGTTGATTTGGAAATGAAAAGGGAACTAGAAAACACAAACCTGAATAGCTTATGTAAAGCACTGAGAATATAAGTGATATACAAGAGGGACCCTAAAGGGGCAGTTAAGAAATGAGAAGCTAGTGTGAAAAACTTAATGGAACATAAATGAATAATTCCAATAAATAAAGCCCCCACCAAAATTTCCCAATTACGGAAGAGATTCTTTACATGTTCATCTTCTTATATCTATGCTTCAAGAAGTCGAGGATAGGAAGAGAAGTAAATACAAACCCTGTCTCTACCCTTTTAGAGGGGACAGTCAAAGAAAATAGCAGACAATAGTCATTTTGAATGTTGGATGAAACAGAAATACAAAAGCAGCAGATAACAAAAGGGGGGGGGCAAGAAATCCAAATAGTAGTTAAAACATTTTAAAGCAAGGAAAAAAAATGGAAACCATCCAATGTATTTTTCTCTTACCGTAATCTTCGTTCCAAGCTAACAAAGGGCGTGTGCTCAAGCATCAGAGCAGTTTTAGTGATGAGTGTGGGTGTAAAACTGCCAGAGAACGTCCCAGCAAAATGCATCCAATGTGGCATGAAAAGGAACATGTAAGTACAGTTCAACATTATGAAAATTATTCATATTATTCATCAGAGCATTAGAGCAAAAAAGAAAATGCTGCATTTATAAACACAAATGGAAAATTCTTTGAACAAATCCCATTTCTCTTAATGAACACAAATAGAAAGATGTATATTAACATAAGAATCTTTTTTTTTATCCAAACACCAGTACTCTATTTAAGGGTAAAAGCCTGAAAGCCTATGCACTTTAATGTCATGGACAATGCAACAGTGCTCCCTACAATCTACATTATGGACATTTTTAATGCTACTAGGAAAACATGAAAAATGAATTCAAAGCATTGCTAGTTAAAAAGGATTCATAATTATAGTTCTTCTAGATTATATGTTTGCCGTCCTCAAAATACCAGTAAATCAATCAACTAAACATCTTAGAGAATTAATAAGTGGCAGTGTATAAAATAAGCATACAAATGCAACAGTCTTCCTATATAATAGCAACAAACTGTGAGAAAATGCCACAGGAGAAAATTACTCCATTAGCTTTACTAGTACATAATGTGAAACAAGTAGAAAAACATCTCAGAAATAAGAAGGACCCATTTGAAGAGAACACGAATTAGATGAAAGATAATTTTTAAAATACTAGCATAAAAGGAGAGACATATGAAGTACTTTTATAATAAACAAGTCAAATAACAATTAAGATGTCAATTCTTCCCTAAAATTATTCAAGTAAAGCAACTCAATCAGATTCATGAAGGGAAGTTGTTTAACTGTGAGAAAAACAACTTAAAGAGATAGTTCTCCAATGTTCACACCAAAATGAATCACAAATGTATTCAACAGCTAATTTAAAATAATAAAATAAAATATGGGCATCATGTACCTGTAGTACCAACAACTTGGGAAAGTAAGGCAGGAAGGTAATTGGAGCCTAAGAGTTAGATACTATCCATGGCAACATTAAAAGATCCATTTCAAAAAGAGTAAAAAAACCAAACAAGTAGAAACTTGAAATGTCTAGAAGATACAATGTAGATTATAAATGTAAAGTTAAATATCAAGCTTACTTTAGGATAGAAGCAGAGAAACCAGGGGGCGGGGGTACAAAGAGTCTCTTTAAGGTCATTGAAGTCATAGTCTGCAAGCAGGAAAAATTTGTACAAATATGATGGGGTGGAAAATTCATATGCAAAAGGCTCTTAATGAGAAAGAATGAAAGGAAACGATAGGACTAGGGAGATGCTTAATGGGTAAAGTATTTGCTGAGCTAGCATGAGTGCCGAGGTTTAACCCACAGTAACTACGTAAAAGCCAAGCACTAATTCATTTTCTGGCAACCCCAGTGCTGAAGACGAAGAAACGGGAACCCAGGGACTTGTTGGCCACTCAGTCTAGCTGAAATAACAAGCTCCAGCTTCAGAGAGAGACCCTGATACCAACCTCTTTCCTCCACATGCTCATGTATGAGTATTCTCTCTCTCTCTCTCTCTCTCTCTCTCTCTCTCTCTCTCTCTCTCTCTCTCTCACACACACACACACACACACACACACACACACACACACACACTCCCAAGCGCACCACAAAAAATACCACAAAGAAGATAAGTGTGAGTGACAATTGTGTGGCTGGGGCAAACTGCAGGGCCATTGGCAGTGGGACCAGTTTTTATCCCTAGTGCTTGAACTGGTTTTTTGGAGCCCATTCCCTATGGAATGGAACCTTGCACAGCCTAGATATAGCGGGGGAGGGCCTTGGTTCTGCTTCAGAATGATGTGCCAGACTTTGTTTACTTCCCATGGGAAGCTATACCCTCTCTGAGGAGTGGATGGGGGTGGGGTGGGTGGAAGGTGGGGGGAGCGGGAGGAGGGGAGGGAGAGAGAACTAGGATTAGTACGTAAAATGAGAAAAGATTGTTTTAAATAATTTTTAAAAAATATTTTTTAAGCCGGGCGGTGGTGGCGCACGCCTTTAATCCCAGCACTCGGGAGGCAGAGGCAGGCGGATCTCTGTGAGTTCGAGAACAGCCTGGTCTACAAGAGCTAGTTCCAGGACAGGCTCCAAAACCACAGAGAAACCCTGTCTCGAAAAACCAAAAAAAAAAAAATATTTTTTAAAAACTATTTACCAATGGCATGTGTAATTGTGTTGTATTAGTCAAGATTGTCTAGAAGAACAGAACTAGTAAAATGAATATACAGAGAAATTTTTAGAATGACTTACAAGTCATGACCCAGTTAATCCAACAAGGGCTGTGTACCAATGGAAGACTCAAGATCCAATAGTTGTTCGGTTCACAAAGCTGGATGTCTCAGCTGGTCATCAGTACATGCCAGAATCCCAAAGAAGTAAGCCCTAATGTTAGTGAATGAATGAATTTGCCAGCTATAGAGAAAGTAAGAAGGCAAAGAGATCAAACTTCCTTCTTCCGTGTCCTTTATATAGGCTGACACAGGAGCCATGGCCCGGATTAAAGGTGGATCTTCCTACCTCAAAGATCCAGATTAAAAGTAGGTCTTCTGCCAGATGGTAGGGGTGCACACCTTGAATTCCAGCACTTGGGAGGCAGAGACTGTAGTGGCATTTCAATTGTATTTTAACAAATAAAGCTTGCCTGAAGATCTGAGAGTAAAACAGCCCCACTGCTCAGCCTTACAGACAGGCAGTGATAACGCACACCTTTAATCCCAGTAGCCACACTAATCGCCAGAGAAACCGAGCTGTGCGTGCCTTTAATGCCAGTGGTGCATGTCTTGAATCCCAGCCCTAGAGTGGATTATAAAACAGGAGGAGACAGCTCTCAGACACAGTCTCATTCAGAAATTTCTAAAGGCAGGATCACCATTTTCAGACTGAGGTAGAGGTAAGAGCCAGTGACTGGCTGCTTTGCTTCTCCTGACCTTCATGTTGAAACCCAATTTCTCTCTCTGAGTTTTTATTAATCGTGCTTCAAGGGACAGGTGGATCTCTGTGAGTTCAAGGCTAGCCTGGTTTACAGAGTGAATTCCAGGACAGCCAGGACTACACAGAGACCTGTCTTGAAAAAAAAAAGTGAGTCTTCCCACTTCAAATCTTGTAATTAAGAAAAACATCCCTTACCAGTATACTCAGCCAATTAGGTTTTAGTTAACTCCAGATGTAGTTAAGTTGACAGCAAAGAATAGCCATCGCAAGTACGTAAATCACTAAAGTCATAAAAATAATATTGGCTCACCAATAATTAAAGAGCTACTAATCAGACTATTTTGATATGCCTTCTTTTTCTCTAATCAAATTGTCAAGTACTAAAATGAAAAAAAAATGAGAAAAATGTAACATTTACTATTCACTGTTAGATTTATTTATTTATTTATTAAAGATTTCTGTCTCTTCCCTGCCACCACCTCCCATTTCCCTCCCCCTCCCCCAATCAAGTCCCCCTCCCTCGTCAGCCCAAAGAGCAATCAGGGTTCCCTGCCCTGTGGGAAGTTCAAGGACCACCCACCTCCATCCAGTTTTAATGCAATGGACCACTTTGTGCACTGCTGACTGAAACATAAAATGCCATTAATTTCTGAAAACACAGTGTACTATTGTGTATCAAGACTCCTAGGATAAGGACATGTTTCTAATCTTTAAACATGAACATCTTAAGGATATGTTTCTACTCTTTAAACAAGAACATCTTAAGGACATGTTTCTAATCTTTAAACAAGAACATCTTATCCCAAAAATATGTTATACAGAAAAGATTAAATAGATGGAAAGATACTTGTTCAAATTAAAATGACCTTATAATTGTCCTCTAAAACAAGCATGATTTTAAGAGTTAAATATGTATTATTAATCATTTTTCTAGGCGATGGCATAGGCAGCCTAAGGCAAGCTGGGTTATATGGTTGTCTTGGTTACTTTTCTATTGCTGTGGTAAAACACCAAAAATAAGTTTTTATAATATGTATTATAAATCTATAATAATTTATTCTAATAGATTTGTACTTTTATAAATATGGTTTATAAAATATTTCCTTATAAAATACTATTCATGCATATAAATTTACTTTGCAATGTAGATATTATATAAAAACATATAAAGCTGATTTCTGGATATAATTTTATTTCACCTCATTCTATAAATGGTTGAGGAAGAAGGCTTCAGCAAGAAGGGATTTTGAAGCATTTCCCTCTGGACTCCTGTTTTCCCACTATGATCTGCAGAAAGAGTCCTTCAATCTAAAAACAATACCATGATTATTTTATTTGCTTCAGTGGACACTAACTCCATAGAATTGGGTTCACTCTAGGGACGCACTAACAGACCAATTCGGAACTTAGAAAATTATTACATTCCACTTTTCTCTTCCTTGCACGCTGATAGTTTTGCCTCCTTCAACTGTGGAAATGCAGTAAACAGTCTATATTCAGTGGCATAATACATCACCACGTCTCCAAGACTTTGGAGCTCATTAAAAAATATATTGTCCAAATGATTTAGCAGCTGTTTTCATAGACTGTCAAAGAAGTGAAATGCGTTCTAATAGCATGTCAACAAAGTGCAAGGCTCTCTGAAAGCTATGTAGGGATCATTCAAAGTATTCCGTACACTTGTCTGGAGTTTGGGGTTTTGTTTATGCTTTACAGCAGTAGGGATGGAAGCCAGCACCTTCCCAGGAAAGCATTCTACCCTTAGCTGTATCTCCGGGGCTTGAGTGGGGTTCTTAGTCTCATAAGTTAGTTTTGAGTTTATAATTAACTAGCAGTTTCTGAAAGCTGGTCCTGGTTAATAAAAATATGTGACAAGCAGATAGGAAGATACTTCACATATGGACATTTATTCAATATGTTCAAAAATAGTAAGTTAAAGTAGAAATCATAAGGGAATGTATCCCATACAAAAGTCTTATTTACATCAATATCAATTTGAATTTAATTTGGCAGGTATTTTAATCACTCTAATTCTTATATAATTGTTTCTTTTATGCAAAAAAGTCATAGGTACATGAAGCTTCAAAGGGTAATTTTTTCTTTTGTATTAACTCTTTGAAAATTTTGAACTTATCACATATTATTGTATTCATCCCCTCCCCTAACTCATCCCAGATCCATATCTCCTTCCTTATCCATCCAACATTACGGCCTATTTTTTAATCCATTAAGTCCAATTGTGCTGCCTATATATAAAATTTTCTTTCTAGTGTTAGAAAGGGAGATTATTAATATTTCCAACAATGCTTCAAGTTTTGATACAAAGTGAGAGGAGAGAAAGTAACAGGCAGATCTTGTTTATTCTTCAGAGCCATATGTTGATAACTTTAGGAATTTTGCCAGCTGGCTGTTAGCCCTATGGCAACTTGAAATTGGCCGTAGTGGGTATATTATACCATACAAACCCCCCAGATTCTTTAAATTGACATTTTCAATTTCTAGAGAACCAGTTGATAAACTAGTTTATTTCCACATAGTTCCTCATATGTAAAAGAAGTAAACTTTATCAATACAGTCAGAACATCTTGGACCCATATTCTCGATGCCATTTCCTTTTCCTGTCCTCGGAAGCAATCCCACATCATGAACCTGATATGAGCTGTTCTGAAATATCTTCCTTCATTCAATTAACAAAATAGGAGTGTGCTTGAGTATGTTTTAAATATGTACATATTAGCATCTTTTTTCACTCATTTTGTTACATGGTTCTTTTCAGACCATTCCTTTCATGCAGTATATGGGAGGTTATTGTGTGAAATACCTCATTTAATTTATTAATTTTCCAATTGATGGACCACTAGACCTTTTTCGATGTTGACCACTAGAATACAAGAATATGAGAAATACGGCCAACATGGATGGTATTTGTCCATATGTATAAAAGTACAGGCGTACACGCAAAAGTATAATGTTTAGTTTGCACATTGCCAAATAGATATTGTCAAATTCCTCTCTCAGCTGTCTAAAGTCAATTTATACCCTTATCTAACAGTGAATAAGTCTCATTAGTACATGTTCCAGCCAACATTTGGTAGTCAGACTTTCAATTTCTGTCAGTTTACTGGGTATAAAATGACACTTGGTTGTAGTCAATTTGAGATTCCTTGATTAATAGTGAGACCAAATATGTTTTTCATTACTGCCCACTTCTGCTTCTGTTCCCTATGCCCTTCCTTTCCCCACTTTTTATTGATTTGTCTTTTTCTTCTTGATTTTTTCTTCTTTTTCTTCTCAATACTGTTTATAAACTAATGCTTGCCTTTCAACTTGGTTCATACTAATTTATCTCCTTTATGTTTGTGTATTGCTGCTGCTGGTGGTGGTGCTAAAAGGGGCTGGTGGTTTGAATTTCTGGGAGCTCTTTGAGGAATTTATAGCTTATGAACTTAAGGGTCAGAAGGTTTGTTTCAGTTGTCAGGTGGCAGCCATCCCTGAAGATGTAGTTTCCAAGTAGGTTCTGACTGATCTCAGATTTAGAAATTATCAGTATATTCCCTATGACAGTCAAATGGATTTTTTCAAGAGTTCACTATTGTCCTGCCTCCAGAATTTCATCACGGTATTTCCTCTGCCTGGCATAATCTCCATTACCCTAGAGGTGATTCTGTCTGTGCCCCCACTAAACCTCTTAATTTTTTTCCTCTATATTAACACTTAAGTACTTTACATCACAATAACCTGCTATTTCTGGGTCTCTTTTACTATTCAGTTGCTGTATAGGAAGCAAAGGGTCCTCCACTATTCATGTAGTTACAGCACCTAGCGGAGGACTCAAAACATGTTCGTTGTATGAGTGAGTGATGGTGGTGAGACAGGAGGCGGCTGTTGAGAGTAAGAGAACATTTCATTTCTTCATCAGAGTGCTCCAAAGAAACAGAACTGATTGGGGGAGGTGTGTGCGTGTGTGTTAAAGGGGGGCTTAGTAGATAGTCTTACAGGCTGTGCTGTAGTCCAACAACGGCTGTCTCCATAAGAAAGGCCACAATCTGGTAGTATTTCAGCCTATAAATCTGAATGTCTTAGCAATTCCAATCTGGTATTAGAATCTGAGAGGATTCCTAGAGAGCTTCTGGTCTTCAGTCTCTATAGTAATCCTGAAAAACAATAGGTTTTAATACTTTTGAAGGAATGCCTCAGCAGCAGGATAAATGAACTTGCCAGCAAGAGTGAGGGCAAGCAGGAAACATCCAAAAGCTTCACCTTCCATGTCCTTTTATGTGAGCTGCCACCAGAAAGTGTGACTCAGATTTAAGGTGGGTCTTCCAAACTCAAATGAATCAATCAAGAAAATCCCTCACAGGCATGCTCAGCTACCCGGGTTTTAATTGATTGCAAGTGTAATCTAGTTGACATTCTTTATTAGAAATCTCAATGGCTAGATAGGGATGGGTAGGTCTGGAAGGAGCTGGGGGATGAATCTGATTAAAATACATTTTTCAAAATTGTCAAAGAATTAATAACGTTTGAAAGCTAGAAAGTCAGATGTAGTAGCCAATTTTGGCTCAAGGACCAGATAAGATGGAGTACGCCTCAAAGTGTAAAAAAATAAAGACCCTACCATCAACAAGGTGGGAATTGAGAACTACTTCACAAAACTTACCTTCTTACCTCTACACATTTATGCACTTGTACACATACACACAATTGTCAGTGTCCCTGCTGGTTTTACATCAGCTTGAAACAAGATAGAGTCATCTGAAAGGAGGGAACCTCAATTGAGAAAAATGTCTCCAAAATATCCAACTCTAAGGAATTTTCTTAGTGATCAATTGGAAAAGGTCCCATTCATTGTTGTTGGTGCCATCACTGGGCTGGTAATCCTGGGTTGTAAAAGAAAGCAGGCTGAACAAACCATGGGGAGCAAGCCAATAAGCAGCATCCCTCCTGGCCTCTGGGATCCTGAACTCTCCTGACTTCCTTCAATGATTAACGATTCTGTAGAAGTGTAAGTTGAATAAACCCTTTCCTCCCTAAGGGTTTTTTTTTTTTTGGTCATGGTGTTTTATCAGACACAGTAAAACTAACATAGATAGGTAGATTATGATGTAGATAGATAGAGATTAGAAAGAAAAATCCTCAGATTGATCCCCACAAGCAATGTCAGGGTCTGCTCCTTCATTTTCTTGGATTATAAGTGAGTTAAAGCAGTTATTTTCCTCATTACTTCAGGTAAGACCAACACTCAGGAGTCAGTTCCCGGGACTAGATCCCAATTCATGTCTCAGGGCTCTGTCCCTTGGATAAGATATGAAACCAAAGATTATCCACCATCCCCTCCCTACTCACTTTGTTCTACATCCACTCAGTTTAATAATAAAATATGTTCCATCCTTACCTGTATTGTTGCCCTATCCTCAAACCTGACCTCTCCCCCTGACCTTCTATAGGCCAAATAAACATAGTGACCCCACTTCAATCTGTTCTTGTTCAACGATTCTTTGGGACATGGTACGTACTAGGCCCTGAAAACTGCAAAGTGGGTAGAAGCCATACTTTGAGACCTTCAGCAAGAACTTTCCAAGCAGAGGAAAGTGCTAACGGGATATTCATGAAATTGATAGAAAGATAGACAAAAGCATAGCAAGAAGATAAAGATGAGAGCTATAGGGTCACCAAAATTAAAGCAAGAGAGATTAAGTTTCTACAAGTTCATTATCGTTATTATTTCATAGCATCTGCCCCGTTCTCACTATAAAGTCAGGGTTGACTAAATGTTAGCCCATCCCTTGGAGCAGATCTATGCACAGCCAAGTTTTTTAAGAGAAACCGAGATAAAAATGCTGGGGTCTTATCCGAGGAAAATACTTCATACAGGAAGTGAAATCTAAGTACAAGGCTTGAAGAAGCGTCGCTGTGCTGCCCAAGTTCCATCACCATTCCTCTCTGGCCCTGGGGAGTTGGCTCTTCCTGAATCTTATTTAAAGCCTTTTTTAGTCTCTATCCCTAGAGTAATCAGCAACCAAGAATGAAAGCCCAGAATGGAGTAAAGAGAGATACATGGATTGAAGCAAACACAAGTTTTTCTGACTTGCTGTCTGGGACACAGGCACCTGCACCTGCGTGGGAACACTCTTCCCTCCCAGAGCACAAGACAGCCCACACAAATCTAGTTAGGAGTCCTTTCAATTCAGCATTACATCATTGACAGGGCACAATAGCCTCCTGGTTCCCTTTGTTATTCCTCAAACATCTGCTTCCTCCTCCCTCCCCTGCCTCCTTCTAGGGTCAAGCACTCTTTTGTACGTGGCACCCTTCCTTAAAGAAATCAATCATTCTTAATTCTCCTTGAACTAGAAAAGAATTACAGAGTCTGGCCCTCTTCCTCAATGGATCTGCGTCTGAAACTGAAAAGTTACTGGAACCCTGAGGGCTTCTCCTCTCCTCCAGGGGACAAGAAACCCTGTCAGCACTCCACTCAAGTTTCTGCTGCGCCCATAACGCACATTGTTTCCTTAAACACCACAGTCCTTGCCCGAGGCCTAATTTCTTGCTCTTTGGTCTATTGAATGCTATCAGAGCTCATGTTTCCAGCAGCCATGTTTTGCTACTGAGTCTCTACTAAACCAGGTTATGCCTTAAGCTGCCACTCGACAGAGCACCCAGGTTAACTGGCCCCCAAAGCAAACCCCCTCTCAAAAGGAGCGGCTGCTTTGAGCTGGCAAGCCCTGAGAGAGCTCCTTTTGAGAATAACAAAGTTCACACTATTTACCTGCTATGGCTCCGGTGTAAAATGCTCCCCCATGGGATCCTTACTGGAACAGAGATGCTGTGTACTTAGCTGAAGGAAGTGGATCTGGGATGGGAGGGTGGCCTTGAGGGGCATAGCCCAGTCCTTCTTCCTGCCCTGCCTGTTTTCTAGTGCTCTGAGAGGTAAGGATGAAGGGATTGAGTCTCTTGGCAGCAGCACGCATACCCTGCTGGGGTGCCTTCCCTCCATTAGAGATTTGGGTACCCTCAAATCAGGAGCCAAAATAAACCTCCCTTGTTTCTTGTCACGTATTTGCTAACGGAAACAAGGCAAGTTGCCGATATGTCCGATGAAATGCTATTTTCAAAGAAAAAGAAAACGAACTGCTGTGGGACCTCCTTCAGCCAATAGCCTTTAAGAGACCACGCTATTGGCTGAAGGAGCTCCCACAGCAAAGATCTTCTCGACATTCAATTTTAGATCTGCTAAATTATATTTTCATTGGGTGATTTTTCAGTTTTTATCATAAATGCTTTAGTAATTTCACACACGATTATAATGTATTTAATCATATCCACCCTACCTACCTCCTGGACCACCTTCCCACACCTTCCTCTCATTAGGTGACTTTTAAAGTCAGTACACAGCTCTCTGCAATGATGTCTTGATGTAATATGAAGCCAATACATTTCAGTACTAGAGGAAACCAAGACAAGCGGAGTCTGGGGGGCTGGCAATGGATCAAATAAGCATTTGCTTGTGCTTACATGTATGTAAAATTCTACTTCATCTCTCCCTGAAAGTCTTCATCAGTCTGCCAAGAGACTGATAACATTAGAAGATAGAAAATAGCATTCCATTCCTAAACCAGTAAGTCCCTGTTCACCTCTTACCTATGTTTATAAAATAATTGTGTCTAATACTCACAAGGAAGATGCACTCCAATGCTTTTCTTCCCATAAAGAACTGTTGAGCAACCCTCTCAAGTCCCAGACACTGGGGCGGTTCTTTAACTAGTTGCTTGTTTGTGCCAGCTTCTCTCATGTGATTCTGTGATTCAGGATCATGATCAAGTCAGATTGTCACCCATCCTCAATGGAAAGCCTTCCCTGTGCACCTCAGTCAGAGGCAAGGCTGACTGCTTTTGACATAAACTTAACAAGACAAGTAACTCTACATTTACACAGTTTAAGAAGAGACATCACTGGAAAAGACCTTAAATGTAGACGGTCCAAGAGGCTAAGAAGATGCCTGTCTATGGAGACTTGGAGCTTACAGAGGTCACTGTTTATTGGACATTTTCATGGCACTAGCAACTGTGAATTATTATCTCACTAGATTTTAATTTATTTCTTTTTTTTGAGACAGGGTTTTTATGTGTATCCCTGGTTGTCCTAGAACTGGCTCTGTAGTGCAGGCTGGCCTTAAACTCAGATCTGCCTGCCTCTGTCTCCCAAGTGTACCACTATGCCCAGTTTATCTTGCTAGATGTTTAGAGCAACCCTGCAAAGAAGTCATGCTCCACCTGTCTCCAATGATCACCAAGTATAACTGGCTAACTGAAGAGAGTGCTGGAAACCGGGATTCTCCTACTTTATAACTGCTCCTGTAGCCCCAGAGAAGGCCCCAGAACTCTCAGCATTCCATGGAATAGGAGGCTTTTTATATTTATGGGTTTTTTTTGTATAGCTATTAAATCCACCCAATCCCCCATCTCCTCCCCTCTCTCTCCTGCCACTATTACCTCCCAACTTCATGTGCTATTTAGTTTTAACCTACTGAGTCCTCTTACTGCTGTGTGATGATGTCTTACCCTTTTGGCTTTTTGAGCGGCCCACCACCCAACTCCCAGATAAATCACACACAGACTTATTCTTAGTTATGGATGCCTGGTCTTGGCTTTTCTCTAGCCAGCTTTTCTTAAATTATCCTGACTACCTTTTGCCTCTGGGCTTTTATCTTTCTCTATTTCTGTATGCCTTGCTTTACTTCTTACTCCGTTGGCTTGCTAGGTTTCTGGGTGGCTGGCCTCTGAAGTCCTCCTCTTCCTCATTTCTCCTTCTATTTATACTCTCTGCCTGCCAGCCCCGCCTACCCTTGCTCCTGCCTTGTTAGTCCCATTTAACTCTGTAGTAGGCCATCAGGTGTTTCAGACAGACAAAGAATCACAGTTTTGCAGACTTAAACAAATCAAGTGTAAACAAAAGTCACAGCCCTTTACATCATTAAACAAATGTTTCATAGCATAAACAAAAGTAACCCACCTTAAAATAATTTTCCACAGCAACTTAGTATTTAAATGCAGCTTTTAAAACTGAGCACCCTATTTGTCCTAGTCCACTCTCTTGGCCTGAGGTTGAGCCTCTTTTGAGTCTTTCCAACTTTTAATTTAGTTATTTAATTTAGTGATTTAAATCATTTAATTTAGTGATTTAAAGTTCATGTAACAAACTGAACCACGTGACACAGTACATTTACACAATGGAATTGTATTCAGCCACAAAATGAAATTGTCATGTGCAAAAATATGGATGCGCATAGAGAACATTACATTAAGTGACATAAGGACTATATGTAAATCAAAGTGCATGATCTCATGCATACGTGGAACCTGAAATAGTCAAATTCATAGGAGCAAAGAGTACAATGGTGGTTGCCAGGTGTTGGAACTAGAGTTAGATATGAAAATGGCAGAACTTGGCCTACTGATACAAATATAGTCACAATGGAGCAATAAGAACTGGTGTCCTCAGAAATATAGCAAGTTGAATGCCAAGTAAATATAAAATAAAAATGCCTGTGTGTTATACATGGGCATGTACATTTTCAAGTATGTGAATGCAGTTGTACAGGCATATGTATATGCAGACGTGGGGAAGCCAGAACGGCTAATGTCTCTACCTTGTTTTTTGAGACATGGACTTTCACTGAACCCAGAGCTCACCAACCTTACTAGGCTGGCCATCCAGCAAGCTTTGCTACTCCACAGTGCTGACCACAGATGTGTGTCAACCGCACCCAGCTTTTACATGAGATCCTGGGATCCAAAGCCCGGTGCTCCTGCTTACACAGCAAGACTTCATGAACAGAGCCATCTCCCAAGGCCCCAAAAATGTTTCAAAGTGACCATTACAAAGTGGAAAATGCTGCCATTTAGTTAAAACGCTGTGCAGTTACCATATTTATGTAATTCCAAAAACATTCCCATTGAATCACTCCACAAAGAAACAGCACCCACGAAGCAGCTTCCTTATCCCTTTTCCCCAGTTTTTTCCAACCTCCAAGCTGCTCTCTTTCTCCATGGGTTTATCCACTCTGAGCAGTTCATCTAAATAGAATCATACTATATGTGGCCTTTGCCTCAGACTTCCTGTCTTGGATTGTTTCCAAAGTTCATCTGCATTGCAATATATATTCATTTATTCCTTCTGATGGAGAACTCTTATTCCATTACATGAATCCATCATGTTTTATCCCTTTATTGACAGAGCCTTAGGCTAGCCTCTCTTCTTGAAATTTCTCCTCTTTCAGTTACTTTTAGGACTCTAGGTAGTGGGTTTGGGTATCAAGTAGACAAGGAAAAGCCTTTGATGGTAAATTTTACTTATCAATTTGTTTGAATTAAAAAAAACAACCAAGCAGTTAGTGAAACATAACTTTGAATACACCTGCCTGCTTATTTCCAGGGAGGTGTTTGTAAAGTGACTGAGAGGATCTGCCCTAAATGTAAGTGCTACCATCCTGTGAGTTGAGATCCCAGACTGGATAAAAATCCAAAAGGAGAAAGCTGTACACCAGGCATTCGCCTTACTGGGCTTCCGGGTCCAGTAGCAGGTGAGGAAACAGCTGCTGTGCACTTCTACTACCACAGAGTCACCTGTGGCCACACCTTTCCTCCCATTGATGGATTATATCCCTTCAAACCATGACAAGAAATAAACCTGCCCTCCCTTCACTTGTTTGTTTTAGGTATTTGTCCACAGCAGGGCAAGAACTGCCCACCACATTCGTCAGAATATCTGGATCCCTTCTGCTAATAGGAGTGTCACACAGCCAAACCATCTGTAAGGGACTAGAGTGGGATTATGGGGGTTCTAAGCAGAACCACGTACGCTCTTCTAACCCAGAGTTACTTGATCTAGTAATCCAGCTCCCCACTTCCAAAGGCATGGCAATATCTGTAGATATTTTCAATTGTCACTACGGGGAAGGGGTACATGTTGTTCTTTTGGTCCCTGCCCTAGCCACGCCCACTCCTTTTAACTCCTGACCTCCACCCCGCCATCGCTCTCTTCCTGCTTTTCCTCTCACACGGGGCTCTGCCTCTCTCTCCCTTCCTTCCTTTCTCTCTCTCTCTCTCTCTCTCTCTCTCTCTTTCTCTCTCTCCCCCTCTTTAATAAACATTTATGGCTATTTTTGTGTTTGTATGTCTGACCCACTGCGTGCGTGCCCTCCCGCTGGTGAGAAGCTGTAGCCGCTTGCTCGGGTGCCAGACCCTAGAGCCGGTGCCCGGCACTGCTGGGACCAGCCAGAGTTTGCTGTGGGGCGGGGACCCCAAGGGATATTTTTTAAGAATAAGAGCACACAAGAAGTTTCTAGTGCTGAAATGCCAGAAACACTATTAAATATTTAGCAATACAAAGAAAAAACCCACAGCAAAAACAAGTAACTGAGCCAAAATGTCAGTAATATGAAGGTTAGGGGGGGATGTCAATCCAATCTAAGAGAGCCACTGAGTTGTAAAAGTTATAGGAAAATTTGATTAGATGGGAAACTACTCATATATTTAATTACTTTGTCTTGAAACTGTAGCTATACATAGCACATTCATAGATTTGACACACATGCATTCAGTACCTATTTATGGGCCAACTCTGGTCTGCCTCAAAGTGTTCACAACTCAAGTGTCACAAGACGAATTTACATATTTAAGTAATATATAGCATGCCTGAGATGTTAGAAAACTAACAAATTTGCTTCTGAGGGGGTGTGAGGTTTTGTTTTGTTTTGTTACATTAACACTTTAAACTGTGGAATCACTGAGAAAGTAGTTACTCAATTTACAGTTTAGTGTGTTAGCGTCATTTCAACACCATAAGCCACCTTATTTAATCTGGCATCCCTAAATACCAGTTCCCATTCTTGTGGCTCAGTGCCCTAGACCTCACCTAATCAGGTGGAAGAGATTTAGCAGTGGATTCTCTAACCTTTACATCTATGTGTCCACATGAAATACATTATTTCTTTTTAAACACTAGAAAAACCACAATTGTGGGAGTTTGGGGGCATTGTTTCCTGTTTGTTAGATTTCTGTGTGTGTATGTGTGTGCGTGTGTGCGTGTGTGCTGTGTGTGTGTGTGTGTGTGTGTGTGTGTGTATGTATGTGTTGGGGTGCGTGTTGAGTTTTCTATGCACTCTTTTCTTCTAATGGCAAAGGGGAAAGAAAAAAGTATTAGACTCAGACACGAACTGTCAGCACCGGAAGTATTAGGTTCCGATACAAACTGTTAGCACAGGCTCTGTCAAGACTAACTCTCCAGTCTCTGCTGTGTTTGAAGGGCAATCACATAAATAGGTACCCCAGAAATACAAAATATCAACATTTACCTCCCTCTCTTTGCCAGACCAGTGCCACCTCTGTGTCCAAAAGAAATGTTTGTATGTTTAGGCCATACTATAACTATTATTACAAAACAGGCACACCTCATCCCATTGATGATATATATAATTTATTTTATTGCTGCCATGGGAGATGAAAAATTAAATCATAATTTTAAGTATTTTCATAAAGGTTAGGTAGGCATGTTTGATTTCTTTATTGCTTCACTGAATGTCAGAGGCTACCGTGTTCACAGAGGACTGACAGTGAGGAATGATGGCATTTAGGATACAAATGTCATTAAGTTTACCTTTGAAGAAGATGTATTCTGTACTTCACCTAGAAAATTATGCATGTATTAATTCCAATGCTAACAGTGTTTTTACACAAAGATTGCTGAACTCTGTTATACAATCCATGACAACAAAGTACATCCAAAACAATAAGCAAGTCCCACTACAGTGTTTCTTTTGAGCTGGGCACATGTGCAAGCAAGCTCCTGAATCTCAGAAGGTTCCAGAAGAATTTTGGCTTCTCACACTGCTGACAATAAGCAGTAAGGCCCCAGAATCCTCTGAGGTTTTTTTTCCTCATGGCCCAATTATCAAGTTTCCATATTTTCCATCTGCAAAGAAAATGTAAATTCAGCTAGTACAGAACCTGGCCCAAATGACAGAGTCAAATTATTCAGCAAGGCTAGTCATATGAGACAAGGACAAGAATCCCAGAAGAGGACAGAGTGAAGACAACATAAGACAGAAGCAAATTTGCAAGATAGTTTAGGCACAGGGTGTCTTTATCACAATGCATCCAGGCAACTTCAATATCCTGATGTGCAATATAGTTCTTCTGAGGGTCTGTTCACATCAGTGAGACCCCTTATTTCAGTAATGGTAAAATATTGCCCTAGGTCTTGTGAAAAAGTTCTTGTATCTTTGATGGCTATTCTGGGTAGTCAACTTGACTACATCTGGAGTGAACCACAATCCAGAAATGGAGGGCACACTTGTGATCTCGATCAGGAAGACAATATATCTTTGGTCTGGATCTTGAGGCTGGAAGACACGGGCTTTTGATCATAAGGTGGGATGACACGTGACTTTATTCCGGACCTTGAGGCAGGAAGGCACACCTTACGTCTTCGACCTGGGCCACACCTTCTGCTGGAAGTTTCTAGAAGGACAATAGAAGAAAGGGTTCCTTAGCTCTTCACCTGTTTGCCCTCACCTGGTCAGCACATCCATTTCTTCACTGGCATTAGATCCTACTTCTTCAGCATTCAAGTACATGTAGAAGACCAGGTAGGACACCCAGCCTTGTAGGACTGAGAAACTACTAGATTATTGGATTTTCCTTTTACTACTAGCCATTGTTGGACTGCAGCCTGTAAGTCATTCCAATAAATTCCCATATAGGGAAGTAGAGAGATGATAGATAGATAGATAGATAGATAGATAGATAAGTTTCTGTGACTCTAGAGAACCCTCACTAATACAATATCCTTGGGAATAATACAGATTCATATGAAGTGGGTGAAAACACTATTAGAGAGTTTCAGGACAAAATAAGGGACACTAGGTCTTACAAGATGGATCAATGGTATAGCATTTGCCACCAGTACTAACATTCTCCGATTGAGAACCACGTGAAAATAAAAAAAAAAATTAGTTCTTCCCAAAGGAGTCTCATTGGGGCGACAAGCCACTCATAAGGGAAGGCCCCAAGCTCAGCAGTAGAGAGGAAACACAGAATGAATGCAATGGCATCTGTGAAGGTCCTTTGTCCCATAGGTCCTTCGCATATGTATTAGGACTTCTGGTTTTCCTGTGTGAACAAACATGTATTTCTTGTGCTTTTTCATTGGCTCTTTTTCTTCTGTTGTTTGTTTTGGTTCTATTCTGGTTGGTTTGTTTTGTTTCACCTTACTTTATTTTATTGGTATTCTTTGGATACTTGTTTACATTTTAATGAGAGACAGAAAGGGTATGTATTTAGATGGGAGGGGAGACGGGAAAATCTTGGAGGAGTTGAGGGAGGGAAAACTGTAATCAGAATATTTTGTGTAAAAATAAAAACCTGTTTTCAATACAAGAAAAATAAAACCAGGAAAGAGACAATGCAAACGAGACTGGTAAAGAGCCATTTAGGAGTTCTTGTAAGTGCTTGGCTAAAAAAATAAATTAAAAAGCCAGCTCAAGAGGAAAAAAGAAGCTGATCAGCTGCTTATTCCTATACTCATAAATACCTCAAGTTTTACACTCAAGAAACAGTCCCATCTCTTCATTATATCATGAGTCAGAAGAGATGTGTCACAGAGCTTGGCAGTCTCGGTAGACTCTGTTCCGACACTGTGTACTCTAGAAAGAAGGCAATTTGTGGGCATACACAACAGCTAAACAAAACCCACAAAATCCCTGCCTGCACTGAGGCTACATTCTAAATAGCAAACTAGCGCAGTCCTCTTTGAAGAAGTGGTACATGACGACTAAGAAGTTATAACTGCCAAGGTTCAAGAGAAGAGCATGAACTGCCAGGCAAAGCACAGGTCACAATGCATGTTCTTGGAGTTAGTATCAGAACCAGGAAGATGGGGTGAATCAAAGAGTCCAGTTAATTCCCACACTATCAGCCTCCACTCCATGCTTCCTCCCACGTTCTTTTCACTGAAGAACAGCAGCTTAAAGGCTGAACTGAAGGAAAATAGACTCAAAAATCAGCAGGCTAAGGGTTGCCATTGCCGTGAGAGAACACTAAAGTTGTGGCTGGGAAACAGTGTCTTTTTTTTTTTGGTTTTTCAAGACAGGGTTTCTCAGTGGTTTTGGAGCCTGTCCTGGAACTAGCTCTTGTAGACCCGGCTGGTCTCGAACTCACAGAGATCCGCCTGCCTCTGCCTCCGGAGTGCTGGGATTAAAGGCGTGCGCCACCACCGCCCGGTGAAACAGTGTCTTTATGAACATGATTTCCTGAGATCCTGGTCTCAAGAAGTTCTCACCTAAAACCTACTGTGGTGTTTCAGATCCTCTATCCCTGGCTTGTTGCTTGAAGAAAATATTCAGTAATATTCCTTTAGGTTCCAGATCACTTGGCTCTGGGTAGGAAAATGAAAACAATTGCTAAATCATTTGGGGAACTTGTCCTCCCTAGAAAAAGCAGCAACAAGAGGGAGTGTCAGCAAGTAATCTTCAGGTGGTTTTAAGCCCATCTTGATTTGAGAGTATTTTTAAACAGACTCTAAACTGTCTTCCAAATTACCTCTGAGGCGACAGAATGATCAACTGTTTTCTCATAGTTTGCTGTGGTTGCTATGGAGTTGCTAAAAGTAAAGAAGGTGGCCAACCGAAAACTTGAGTGTCAAATACCACAAGAGATGCAGACTGCATAACACTGGTTGTTTCAGTGTGGTATTTACAAAATGTAACACAGCAAACAATGACCAGATATGTAACAGAAGATAAGTGCTTTAGTGCTGTAAAAAAGAAATGCATTAAGTTACTTTGGTTTTGAGATAAGAGGAAAAGATGTTATTGTCAAAAAGGGATTTTCTAATAGAAAGTTTCAAATGTAAAAGGGTAGATTAAGGACTTTTCTGGAGGGCCTAGTAGGATGATTTCCAAGAACTCACTTGGAATAGGGGGAACTTGGTAAAGTTCTCATTGTCTGACCTTTGGGGCCAAAGGAACCTTACTTTCTTTGTCAGTACATCAGAGTAAATCCAAATGCCCACAAGTCTTGATCTTCATTCAACAGTGTTAAAATCCTTCTATTTGTCAGACTTTGCATTCTGGGCACCAAGATGTAATGGTGAACAATTAATGGCCATGTTTCTATCTTCAGTTTGGTTACACATACATAACCTACACACATCTCTGATTTCACAGGTCTGCGAAATCACACAAATGACCAAATTTAAGCAATCATGCCATTTAGCTGAAAAAAATCTAGTATTTTCCTATTTCTTCTGTTTTATTTATGTATTTATTTATTTTCTCTTTGGAGGCCTGCCACCCAGCTCTGAAATAAATACATGGAGACTTATTCTTATTCACAAATGTTCAACCTTAGCTTGGCTTTTTTCTAGATAACTTTTCTTAACTAATTATCACATCTACCTTTTGTCTCTGGGCTTTTACCTTTCCTTATTCTCCATGTCTTTCTTTACTTCTTACTCTGTTGCTGGTTGGTGGCTGGCCCCTGGTTTCTTCTCTCCTCCTTTTCTTACTCCTTCATTTTTCTTCCCCTTCTAGTTATGGTCTTTGCCTGCCAGCCCCACCCATCCCTTCCTGCCTGGCTATTGACCATTCCACTCTTTATTAGACCAATCGGGTGTTTTAGGCAGGCAAACTAACACAGCTTCACAAAGTTAAACAAACACAACATAAAAGAATACAACACGTCTTTGCATAATTAAACAAATATTCCACAGCATAAACAAATGTAACACATCTTCAACTAACATTCCACAATATTCTCCTTTTTAAACATTATTTGCCTATATTAATTATACATAATGATGCTTTATTATGACATTCTTATTTACGTATATAAAGAATTTTGGTCATATTCATCCCAACACACACACTTGTCTTCTCCTAAATATCGCTGATCTCTCCCTTACTAGTTCCCCTTGGCAGCCCAGGAGGTTGAATTAGAGTTGTTTACAGGAGCATAGTTGATGTAGTGTGAACATATCTGGCCCTCATAATCTCATAGAGAGTGGCACTATTAGGAGGTATGGCTTGGTTAGAATGGTGTGACCTTCTTGGAAGAAGTAGGGGTAGGCTTTGAGGCTTCCTATGCTCAGGATATCACCCAGTGTCACAGTCGTTTTCCTGTTACCTGCAACATGTAGGACTCTCAGCTATTCCTCCAGTACCACATCTGCCTGCATGCCACCATGCTCTCCACCACAATGGTAATGGACTGAACTTCTGAAACTGTAAGCGAGCCACCTCAATTAGATGTTTTCCTTATAAGAGTTGCCATAGTTAAGCCAAGGAGTGGTGGTGCATGCCTTTAATCTCAGCACTCGTGAGGAAGAGGCAGGCAGATTTCTGTGAGTTCAAGGGCTGCCTGGTCTACAGAGCAAGTTCCAGGACAGACTCTGAAACTACACACACACAAGAAAAACCCTGTTTCAAAAAACCAAAAAAAAAAGATGAAGAAAGAAAGGAAGGAAGAAAAGAAAAGAATAAAAGAGGCTTCAGTAGCTAGGTGAAGGCTCACATTTGGGAATAGGAGCTCTTAACATAGCAGAGAAGTATGATAGTATTGGTATTATTCTTTTATTAGGATTGAAGGCAGGAACATAGTCAAATAGTTCAATGTTATCAATGAAGACAAAATAAATACAATGATAGGATTTAGTAGATTTTTGTCTTCGCCCTAAAGATATAAAACATGGTTAAATATATTAAAACAATTCTTTTGATAAGAATTGGGACAAGAAACATCCAGTTCAAAACATCCTTTCAAAAATTAAAATATTTCAGAAGAAAGAAAGTAAGGTTTTTGAAAGTTTCAAGTTTGGGTGTCTTAGAATTTCTACTGCTGTGAAGAGACACCATGACCATGGCAAATCTTATGAAGGAAAAACATTTAATTGATGTGGCTTACATTTTCAGAGGTTTAGTTCATTATCATCATGGCAGGACATGGTGGAGTGCAGGCAGACATGGTGCTGGAAACATAGCTGAGAGTTCTATATCTTGTGCAGACAACAGGAAGTGGTCTGTCTCACTGGGTGTGGCTTGAGCATATATGAGACCTCAAAGCCTGCCCCCACTGTGCTACACTTTCTCCAACAAGGTCACACCTGTTCCAACAAGGTCACACCTCCTAATAGTGCCACTCCTTTGGGGGGTCATTTTCTTTCAAACCACCACATTCCACTGCCTTGCCCCCAAATGTGTAAAGCCATATCCTAAGGTGAAAATGCATTCAACCCAACTTCAAAAGTCCCCCATAGTTATAATAGTCTCAAATTTATTTAAAAGTCTAAAGTTCAAAGTCTTTTTTGAGATTCATGTAACCTCTTGACTGTAATCCCCTATAAAACCAAAAGCAAAAAGCAAATCACATACTTCCAGCATATAATAGCACAGGATATACATAGCCATTCCCAAACATAGACAAGAGTTGGGTGAAGAAATACTGGACCAAGCAAGACCAAAAACCAGCTGAGCAAACTCCAAACTCTGCATTTCCATATCTGATGTCAAAATGCTCTTCCAGACTTCAACTCCTTGCAGTTTTGCTGACTGCAACACACTTCTTTCCTTGGGCTGGTTTTACTTCCTGTTATCAGCTCTCCTTTGCAATTATGCTATGCCTCTGGCATCTGAAACATCTTGGGGGTCTCCAAGGAAACCCAGGCTTCACCTTCACAGCTTCACACAACGGCCTCTCTAGGATTCCATTCAGGAATACCCCTGACACATGCATGACCTCAACAACTACCCTTGACTACTGAGGCAAATTCCATAGGCCCTTTCCTCTATCTTTAACTACAGAACCACATGACCAAAGCTGCCAAGTTCTGCTGCTTGTTGAGGCTGGATCATGGCCACCTTATTCAATCACATTTTCCCCAGCTTCCTGTTTTCCATGGCTTCCTTCCCTGCCTAAGCTTGGTTGCCTAGACCTTTCTCTGTAGACCAGGCTGGCTTCAGACTTAGAGATCTGCCAGGATCTGCCCTTCAAGTGCTGGACTAAAGGCATGCACCACTACACCCAGCTCTAAGTTTTTCTTTAATTCTTTTTCACAAGTGGAAACTTAGCTAGATGGAATCTTGCCCTGAGCTCACCACCCTATTAATAGAATCCTAAGTCAACCTTGCCTAATATTTCTTCCCACTAATTCTTGTCAAATCAACAAATACTAAGCTTGTAGTCTATGTATAGGACTGTGTTAGGTACTATGGATATAGAAAAGACATATATGGAAAATAATATAGTCAAACCAAAATATATGCATGTGTGATAATATCATATTGAAACCCATTATTTTCTATAATTAATATAAGAGCATGTACCGTTTTGTGCTAGCTCTGGGGCCGCCAGGTAGGAGCGGCACTCAGCACTTTAATTCTGAGACTGAGCGTGCAGCACAGAAATTCTTTTTATCAAGTTACAGCCAAATCTGACATGCAGAGCACTGCGCAGTCTAAAAACACTCCATGCCCTTCCGCCTGCCTAAGCCTGATTCAGCTGTCTGCCCAGGTGCAGGCAGGGAGTGCTGAGCCATTGGCACGGTCTCAGAGCACTCTCCTTCCGATCCCAAGCGGGAACACAAACATCCAGTCCCATAAAAGCCATTGAAATGCTTTAAAGCCAGAGTTCACACTGGCAGCACAGCCCCAAGAAGCTGTGCTTTAAAATGACGCAGCATTTTTTCTGCTGCTGATGCCAAATCAGGAAATCTCTCTACAGCACGCCACCAACAAAGAGCAAAACTCTGCGTTAAACTCTCTCTCCCTTATTTTTAAGCTGTCTCAGGTTTTTAAGTGAATTTAGTCCATCACGTCAGGTGCCACTCTGTTGTAATAAGAGCGGCGGGCTGCTTTCCCAGCACCCGGCCGCCCACATGGCTAGCTCTAGCTTATGCCCGAAATAATTACACGGAAACTATATTCTTTTAAACACCTCTTGGCCCATTATATCTAGCCTTTTCTCGGCTAACTCTCGCACCTGGACTAGCCCATTTCTTATAATCTGTGTAGCCCACGAGCTGGCTTACCGGGAATGATCTTAACCTGCGTCTGCCTGGAGTGGGAGAATCATGGCGACTCACTGACTCAGCTTCTTTCTCCCCGCCTTCTGTTCTCTTTACTCCTCCCACCTATGTTTTAACCTATCAGGGCCAAAGCAGTTTCTTTATTGCTTAACCAATGAAATCAACAGATTGATATATGACATTCCCACATCACTCTGCAATTTCTGCTTTGAGTTCCTGCTTAAGTTTCTGCCCTGTTTTCCCTCAATGATGGACTATAAGCTGGATGTGTAAGAGAAAACAAAGCCATTTCTACCTTAGTTGATTATAGTCATGGTATTTGTCACAGCAACAAAATCAACAAGAACTCCTTGCTTTCCACAAATTTCATCATCTCAATCACCCTGAAAGGTAAGACTATTTTAATTTTGTGGCAAGAACACACACACACACACACACACACAAAAAAAAAAAAACCTAAGAATCAAAAAAGATTAAATTAATTCAAAAGAACTCAAAAAAAAATGTTAAGCTACTTGCCCTTGGGTCACAGTGTCAGAAAGTAACCAGAGCAACCAAGATTAACATTTAAGTCTGTTTGATATTCATTATCTATAGTTTACATATCATTATCTATACCTTACATGCAGAAAAATGGGGAACAATACAAGCTAATACTACTCAGCACTTCTCATTCCTTGCTGTCATTTTGCATGTTTCGTGTGACTGGAAGCAGGTTCATACTGGAAATGAGATATGTCATAGAACATTACCCTGTGATGACTTTTTAGAGCTTGAAGTCGGAGTGACTAAAGGCAAAAATGCCATATAAGTTAGATAGCTCTCCCCATTCCTTGGCTCTTTTCTTCATCTCAAGCTGTTGACCTACACACACACACACACACTATAGAACATTCCAAGAACAATTCCTTCACCTTGACCCAATTTTAGAAAACTCAGATAGACTTTTATTGATCTAACTTGAGCCAAGATGAGAACTCATAATACCTATAGAGGATGAGGGGAGGAAAAGGAATAACATACTCTTCATCCAAATATCAGTTCCCTTACCCAGACTGTTTATATCAGCCATAGAAAACAATTCAAAGTTATATCCACTAGTGAGTGAGAACAACTAGTCTATTTCAGCAGCCTTTAATTTTTTTATGAAGGGCAGCTATCTCCCCAAACTATTTTATTGTATGTGATATGAGAATGCATAAACACATACATTTTTAAGGATAGAGGGGGGAAAAAAGTAAATCTTCAGACAACGGTAAAAAAAAAACCTACTTTTTCTCCCTAAAATTTATTATTCAGCAAAATTTATTAAGAAAAATGTGCTTGAACATGGAACCATAGTTTTTTTTTTACATCTCATGATACAATAATTGAGTGACTATATTCTAAGCTAGGTAATAGAAACACTAGGTTTTAATGAGTATCTTGGTGAATATAAATAGAAAGAACATATCCTTGACACCCAAAGGTCTAGCTCCAGAAATGTAGTCTATAAACTTGCTTTGTTCAGGAGCTTCTTCTACCTGCAAAGGATTTCCTTCCCTCTCCAATTCCTCCCTCTGCCCATTGCCATTTCACACCCACAGGCCTAGTTACAGATCATGCTTTGGGAGCCATCTTTGCATGATCCAGACAAACAGCTCGTGTACTAGTTTAAATATTTCACGGCCTACCTCTAGTCTGTGAGTTCAAGGACAGCCTGGTCTACAGAGGAGTTCCAGGACAGCCAAAGATACATAGAGAACCTGTCTCAAAAAGCCAAAATTTAAAAAATAAAATAAATAGGGGTTAAAATAAAGCCAAGTAAAGATGAAAAATACAGAGTCTTGATACTGCATGTTATTATGCTCTCTTTGAATTGTTTGAATGCTGAGGAAGGAATAACAGCTGCTGAAAGATACTTGTTTATAAATGCTGCTAAGTTAATCCCAGATAGGTATTTTGAAAATACCTTGACTTCAAAACTGAAGTCAAAAATTATGTTACTTTGGAGAAGAGATTTTGCTTTTGTTTCCATGGGAAATGGGAGGCTGTGGATTCATTCTGAGTTAATAAAAATCAGATTTGATCAAGGAAGAGCACCTGAGAAATCTCCGGCAGGAACAGATGGCCCAGATGTCAGAGTTCTACATCCAGAAGAGATTCAACATGCTGCCTGAGATGATCACAGGATATTCCAGTCAGGATTTGATCATAATTCTAAATTTTCTTTAAGTCCCCAAAAGATTATCAGCACCCCCATCCAGTAGGAAGTAGCCTGGAATACTATGCCCACATTCCAAAAAACTGGACTATGGCTATTTTAATTTGTTTTTAAAAAAAGAGGGGGAAATGGTGCTGGAGAACAATTCTATATCTGTCAATTATGTTTTAAATACACGCTGATTGGTCAGTACCCAGGCAGGAAGTATAGATGGGACAACCAGACAGGAAGTAGATGAGGGCAATAAGAATAGGAGAATTCTAGGAAGGAGGAAGCCCATCCCTTCGCAGTTCTGCCCAGACCACAGAAGAAGCAAGATGTGACCTACCCTGCCAAAAAAGGTACTGAGCCACTTGGCTAACATATACTAGAATAATGGGCTGGTATACATTATAAGAGCTAATACGGAGCCTGAGCTAATGGGCCTATCAGTTTATTTCTAAAGTAGACTCCTGTGTGATTCTTTGGGGCTAAATGGCTGTGGGAACTGGGCAGTACAGAAACCGCAACAAAGCAGGCCCTCATATTACATATAATAGCAAAATCATCAGAACAACATCTAGTTCTCAGTGGAAATTTTGAAATCTTGAAGAGTCTAGAGAATTCTAAGTGCTAAAATACCACAACTTCCAATCTAGACTACTGTACCCAGCGAAACTACCTGGCATAGTGGAAGGAGAAAGAAAAATTTCAATGATGCAAACAGTCTTTCAAAACTTATTTCCTCCAAAACAACCCTAACAAGCATACTGGGAGTAATACTTCAAACTGAAGAAAAAAAAAGAATAAACACAGACAAGGAGAACTTAGTAAGATACCTAATAAAATACTAAGTACAACTAAGAACACAAACAGGCAAAAATGACTATAACCAACACATATTTCAATAATAAATTTTAAATATTAATGGCCTTATGTCTCCACTCAAAAGATATAGCCTATAGCTGAATGAAATGAAAAACAAAATCCATCTTTCTGTGGTCTACAAGAAACTCATATTAGCTTTAAAAATGAGCATCACCTTAAAGTGGAATGATGTAAAAAATTTATTCCAAAAAATGAATTCAGGGTGAAACAAGTGTTACCATCCTAATATCAGACAAAATAGACTCCAAACTTAAAACAATCAGAAGAGACAAAGAAGGGTGCTGCATTCTTATAAAGGGCTGAAGAAAATATTACAATACTAAATATATATGCGCCAAACGCTGGTGCACTGAATTTCATGGAAATCATACTAATGAAATAAAAACATACACTAATATAAACCCAATAATAGTAAGCAATTTTAACACCCCATCTTCTCTAATTGTCATCTGAATAATAAAATAAACAGAGAAATTTTAGAATTGAATGACATTCTACATCAAATGGACCTAACAGATAACAGACTATCTAATCCAAACACCAAAGATATACATTCTATTCAACAACCCACAGAAGCTTTGGTAAAAATAGACTATAGCCTGGGACACACACACACACACACACAAAATCCTTAACAAATTTAGAAAAATTGAAAAAATTCTATGTTGTATATCCTACAATTATGCAATAAACCCTAAAATCAACAGCAAATAAATCTTTATTACATGAATAAGCTCGGGGAGAGTAAATAGCTCATAACTGAGTGATGAATCAGCCAAAAAGAAATAAAGATAATCAGCCAAAAGAAATAAAAAAAATCCTGTAATTAAATAAAATTTAAAGTGTAACAAAACAGAAACTCTGGGGCATATTAAAAGCAGTTCTAATAGGAAAACTCATAGCCCTAAGTTCCTACATCAAAAAAAAATCAGAAATGGAACAAATAAATGACTTAATAATCCAACTCAAGGATTTGTAAATAATAATAACAAACCAAACAAAAATTTAGTAGATGACAAGAAATAACAAAAATCAAAGTGGAAATTAATGAAATAGAAACAAAGAAAAGAATACAAAAAAATCATTGAATCTAAGAGCTGTTCTTTGAGAAAATAAACAAGATGAACAGACCCTTGCCCCACTAACCAAGAGAAAGAAAGAGAAGACCCACATTAACAAAATCAGGAATGAACAGGGAAACATTACAACAAACACATAAGCAACTCTGAATCTTATAAGTGACTACTTTAAAAATCTGTGCTCAATTAAATTGGAAAATATAAATAAATGGACAAACTTCTTGTCTCATCCAAACTAACAAAGTCAAACCAAGGAAAGATCAACAGCATAAATAGACCCATAACAATTGAAGAGATTGAAACAGTAAGGGTTCTGACTACACAACAAGCCCAGGCCCAGATGGAGTGCAGCACTATTACTCTAATACTAAAACAAGATCAAGAGGACCAAGAAGTCTGCTGTGATACTGTATCTCCAAGAAATGGCTGCCTTAACAAGACCTGAATGATGACTATATGGTTAAGCACGCTAAATTAGAAGAGGAAAAAGCTCACAGGTTCCAACCTGGAGACAACGAGCCACCGATAACTAGTGACTTCTGGCTGAGAGAGGAGAAATTATCCTCTCCCAAAGATGAACCTTCTAGTTGGTTATCAAATACAAAGTAATCAGTCCTGAAAGCAATTACAGATAAACAATTAAAATGGAGTCTGCATGTTTTAATTATATGTGTACATCTATGTGTGTGTTTATGTAAAAATAATAAATCAAAAGAGGTGATCAATTAATAGTAAGTGGGGGTGACATGGGAGGAGCTGGAGGGAGGAAAAGGAAAGGGGAAATGATGTAATTTATTTTAATTAAAAATATTTTTTTACCCTCTCTGGTGCACAGACCATCACCTCTCTGGTGATGCAGCCAAATCACCTATACGCATAAAATTTAAAAAATAAATATAATAATGACAACAAAATATATTTAAGAAATACATTTTATCCATATTTAACTCATCATAATGATGACATTTCTCAGTTTCATCTCCAATTATTGAAAAATCTTTTTAATTCAAAAATCTTGAATATCCTTTGTCACCAAGAAGAAAATTCACCAATCAGCTATGTTTATAAACTAAACCAAGTACCCTAAGATTCTTAACAAATGAGCTCAAAATTCACTACAGTTTTTCACTCAGAAAACTTTAATGAAGTTGGGACTGTTTCTTTCAAGTTTTTAACATTATGCAAGCCCCAGAAATTTTAGGTGACAAAGCAATAAACCACATAAAAGATTAAAAAGCACATACTAGAAAGCATTTTAAATTTTTCTGTAGCCCAAGCTGACCCTAAACTTATAGTCCTCCTGACTCGGCCTCCTACGTAACTGGGATTATGTCTACACACCACTGCACCTCTTTTTCATTTTTAAAATATACTTAATCTAGGACCTCATTGAGACTGAGAAGCTTCTGTAAAGCAAAGGACACTGTCGCTAAGACACAAACCAACCCCACAACTGACAAAGGTCTGATCTCCAAAATATATAAAGATCTCAAGAAACTAGACCGTAAAAGTCTCCAGCTGCCACCCAAACTCCAGAAGCACGTGGGCTCCAACACAACAGGACTCATCGGGTCTAGACTGGCTGGTTCGGCCTTCAGGCAGCTTCCCTCCACAGGTGCTTTTTCCTAACAATCCCCTGTGCATTTTTCTAACATCTCTCTCTCTCTTTCTTTCTTTCCCTGTCTCTACCATGGGTTACGGCTATCCCTGAACCCCCTTCTCGGCTGCTGCTGAACTAGGTAGCTACCTTGAAATCCAGTCAGGTTTTTACTAGCCTATGCAGCAGTAATAAGCGTCACATCTTCATTAACATCAAAACAGATGGAGGACACTCCATACTCATCACAGGAAAAAACCATCTAGATAAAGTCTCAATTCTGAACATCTATGTCCCAAATACAAGAGCACCCACATATGTAAAAGAAACATTGCTAAAGCTTAAATCACACATCAAATCCCACACACTAATAGTAGGAAACTTCAACACCCCACACTTGCCAATGAACAGGACTGCCAGACAGAAACTTGAGAGAAATAGGAAAGCTAACAGATGTCATGACTCAAATGGACTTAACAGACATCTATAGAACATTTCACCCAAACACGAAATAATAAATATACCTTCTTCTCAGCACCTCATGGAACCTTCCCTAAAATTGACCGCATATTTCAATAACAAAATAAACCTCAACAGATACAAAAAAAATGGAATAACCCTTGTGTCTTATCAGATCACCATGACTTAAAGTTAGAATTCAGCAACAATATTAATTGCTGAAAGCCTACAAACTTAAGAAAATTGAACAATGTTCAACTGGGTCAAGGAAGAAATAAAGAAAGAAATTCAAGACTTCCTGTAATTCAACCAAAATAATATTATGAAAGCAGTGCTAAGAGGAAAGTATATAACACTAGTGCCTACATAAAGAAAGTGGAGAAATTTCATATTAGTGACTTAATAGCAAACCTTAAAAACAAACCTGAACAAAAATAAACAGACTCACCCAGGAGGACTAGCTAACAAGGAATAATTAAATTGAGAACTGAAATCAATTAAATAGAAACAAAGAAAACAATACAAAGAGTCAATAAAACAAAGAGTTGGTCTTTTGAGAAAATCAACAAGATCTACAAACTCTTATCCAAACTAAACAAAAGACAGAGAAAAAATATCCAAATTAACAAAAAAACAGTAATGAAAAGTACATAACAACAGACATTGAGGAAAATAAAAGAATCATTAGGTCATACTTCAAAAACCTGTACTCCAAAAAATTGGAAAATCTAAAAGAAATGGAAAAATTTCTGGATAGGTATCACATAACAAATTAAATCAAGATCAGATAAACAATTTAAAAAGACCTATAACCCATAAGGAAATAGAAGCAGTTATCAGAAGTCTCCCAAGCAAAAAACACCTAGGGCCAGATTGTTTCATGGCAGAATTCTACCAGAACTTCAAAGTAGAACTAATATCTGTACTTCTCAAATTGTTCGACACAATATTAAGGCTTCACCCCAGTCCCTGGCATCCATATATCCTAAGAGTCTGAAATGTTTGGGTAGAAATTCCATCCCAAACCCCCTCCCCTGGGAGTCGCCTCAGTCCAGACTCCACCCCTAGGAAAGCCCACCAAATGATGACCCCTCCTCAAAGATGTTCAAGACCATTCCCACAAGGTATATAAACTGCTCCCAGAGAATAAACATGTGGTTTTCCTGGTCTTCCTTCCCCATCTCCTCTCTCTGGGGTGCTGGAAGGCCACCCAGGAGTGTTGGTATCCATTAAACCTGGGCTTTTTCTAATTCAGTTTGATTTGATCTAATGTGGATTATTGTGTCAGGGAAGAGGTTTATTGCAAAAACTTTTCAAATACAATCAGAAAGAATGTTGCCAAACTCTTTGTATGAGACCACAGTTACCCTGATACCCAAACCACACAAAGACTCATCTAAGAGAATTACAGATCTTCTCCCTCATGAACATTGATGCAAAAATACTCAATAAAATACTGGCAGACCGAATCCAAGAACACATCAAAAAATCATTCACCATGATCAAGTTGGCTTCAATACAGAAACGCAGGGAAAGTTTAACATACTAAAATCTGTCAATGCAATCCATCATATAAATAAACTGAAAGAAAAAAAATATGATCATCTCATTGGATGCTGAAAAAAACTTTGTCAAAATCCAACAAACCTTCATGATAAAGGTTCTGGGGAGAAGAGGAATACAAAGAATGTATCTAAACATAATAAAAGCAATATACAGCAAGTCGACAGCCAATATAAAATTCAATGGAGAGAAACTTAAAGCAATTCCACTAAAATCGGAACAAGACATGGCTGTCTACTCTCTCCATATCTATTCTATATAATATTTGAAGTTCTAAGCAGAGCAACAAGACAACAAAAAGAGATCAAGGGGATACAAATTGGAAACAATGAAGTCAAACTTTTGCTATTTGCAGATGATATGATAGTATACATACATGACCCCAAAAAATTCTGCCAGGGAACTACTACAGCTGATAAACACCTTCAGTAATGTGGCAGGATACAAGATCAACTCAAAAAAAAAAATCCAGTAACCCTCCTGTTATTCTTTTGGTCCCTGCCCTAGCCACGCCCACTCCTTTTTTTTTTTTACCTCTGCCCTCCAATGGCCATCGCTCTCTCTTCCTGTTTCCTCTCCCGGTGTACACACGGGGCTCTGCCTCTCTCCTCCTCTCTCTCCCTTCTTCTCTTTCTCCTCTCTTTCTCCTCTCTCTCTCTCTCTCTCTCCCTCCCCCTTTTTAATAAACATTTATGGCTATTTTCTGTGTTTATATGTCTGACCCGCCTCATGTGTGCCTTCCTGCTGATGGGAGGCTGTAGCCACTTGCTCAGGTGCCGGACCCTAGAGCCAGCACCCGGCACTGCTGGGACCTGCCAGAGTTTGCTGCGGGGCGGGGGGACCTCAGGTATATTTTTTTAATAACACCTCCTATATAAAATCAATAAAAAGTTGAGAAAGAAATAAAAAAACATGACCCTTTATGACAGCCATAAATAACATAAAATATCTTGGGGTAACGCTAACCAAAAAAGTAAAAGACTTGTACGAAAAGAACTTTAAGTCTTTAAAGAAAGAAATTGAAGAAGATATCAGAAAATGGAAAGATGTCCCATGCTCTTGGATAGGTAGGATCCCCATTAAAATTCAAACACAATTCTTCACAGTTCTCAAAAGAACAATACTCAACTTCATATGAAAAAGTAAAAAAAAATCCATGATAGCCAAAACAATCCTATACAAGAAACAAATTTCTGGAAGCATCGTTATTCCTTACTTCAAGCTCTATTATAGAGTTATTATAATAAAAACAGCTTGGTGTGAGCATAAAACAGACAGGTAGACCAAAGAAATCAAATTGAAGACCCTGATACTAATCCATACACCTATGAACACCTAATTTCAACATAGAAGCTAAAATTTTACAATGGAATAAAGAAAGCATCTTCAAAAAATGGTGCTGGCATAACTGGGTGTCAACATGTACTCAAGTCCTGTCAGGGTCTGATGCTCCAACATAAAACTACTTTTCCCTCTCTGGACCAGTGCGGAGGCGTGGGAAAAAATGAGACACAGTTCACACAGCAATATAGGGAGTCTCAGGCTTCATTCATTCCTGAAGATCACCCATGTTTATTATTCAAACACCTTTTATTCCCCCAGGTAAACCAAGGTGGAAGCTCATTAATATTCTCTTCCAGGGGAGGCAGGAGTACAGACACACCTGCAATTTGGTCACCAGCTTGGAATCCACACCTCTTCCCAGGCGATCTACATAATAACAAAAGAGAAGGAGCAGTCCATCCTGGGCCTTTTGTTCAGTAGCCACAGGTGGTCTGGCAGGTTAGCTGCTGCCTCAGAAACTAACCAAGGCCTGAGAACTTGGTTGTCATACCATGTAGAAAAATATGGGCCTACAAAGTCCAAATGGATCAAAGACCTCAACATAAATCCAGCCACATTGAACCTCATAGAAGAGAATGTGGGAAGTAGCTTTGAACATATGGGCACAGGAGACATCTTTCTAATATAACACCAAAAGCACAGACACTAAGATAAACAATAAATGGAACCTCCTGAAACTGAGAGGCTTCTGTAAGGCAAAGGGCATAGTCAATAAGACAAAATGGCATCCTACAGAATGGGAAAGCTCCCACATCGGACAGAGGACTAATCTCCAAATATATAAAGAACTAACGAAGCTAGACTTCAAAATAAGAAATAATCCAATTAAAAATGGTATTCAAATCTAAACAGAGAATTCTCAACAGAAGAATCTCAAATGGCCAGAAGACACTTAAGGAATTGGTGAATAACCTTAGCCATCACTAAAATGCAAATTGAAACAACTCTGAGATACCATCTTACATCAGCCAGAATGGCTAAGAATGAAAACACCAATGATAGCTTATGCTGGAGAGGATGCAGAGTAAGGGGAACACTCCTCCACTGTTAGTGGTAGTGGAAGCTCATACAGTCACTTTGGAAATTAGTATGGTGGTTTCACAGAAAATTGGGAATCAATCTACCTCACCACCCAGGAATACCACTCTTGGTCATATACCCAAAGGATGCACACTCATATCACAAGCATATTTGCTCAACTGTGTTCATAGCAGCATTATTCATAATATCCAGAACCTGGAAACAACCTAGATGTCCCTCAACCAAAGAATGAATAAAGAAAATATGGTACATTTACACAATGGAGTCTTACTCAAGCAGAAAAAACAATGATGTCTTGAAACTTGCAGGCTAACAGATAGAACTAGAAAAAAGAAACATCCTGAGTGAGGTAACCCAGACCCAGAAAGACAACATGGTATTTACTCACTCATAAGTGAATATTAGACATAAAGCAAAGGATAACCAGCCTATAGTCCTCGCTCCCAGAGAATCTAGGTAACAAGGAGAACCCTAGGAAGGAGAAATAGACAAGATCTCCTGAGAAACTTGGGATCATGGAGGGGGGAGAAGGGAAGGTAAAAGGGGAAGGGAGGAAAATGGAGAAGGGGAGAAGAAGTACATGAGGGAATGGGAAGCTTGATATGGGGAAAGAACAGAAAGAGATAACAAGGAAAGAGATATCTTGATTGAGGGAACCATTATGGGGCTAGCATGAACCTGGCACCAGGGAAATTTTTAGGAATCCACAAGAATGACTCCAGCTAAGACCCTAAGCAATGGTGAAGAGGGTGTCAGACATGGCCTTGCCCTGTAATCAGATTGATGACTACCTTTATTTTCATCACAGAACCTGTAGTAGGAGCGGCGGGGCTGCATCCCCGGCACCCCGGCTGCCTGGCTAGCTTATGCCCCGAAATAACAACACACAAACTGTATTATTTTAAACACTGCCTGGCCCATTAGTTTCAGCCTCTTAACCCATTTCTAATAATCTATGTAGCACTATGAGGTGCACTTACCAGGAAAGATTCAGCATGTCTGACCTGGTGGCTGGCTGCATCGCTGTCTGCCTCAGAGAGCAGAGCTATTGCGTCTTCCCGGGAGAGGGGAGCATGGCGTCTCTCTGAGGCGTCTTACCTCACTTCCTCTTCCTCCCAGCATTCTGTTCTGTTTACTCCTCCCACATATGTTTTAACCTATGAGGCCAAGCAGTTTCTTTATTACTTAACCAATGACCTTCCTCCATCAAGAACCTTCATCCAGGAACTGATGCAGAGATCACTCAGATCACACAAAGATCAGCACTGGGCCAAGCTTCCAGAGACCAGTCGAAGAGAGGGAGAAACAATAATGTGTGCAAAGAGGTCAAGACCATGATGGAGATACCTACAGAAAGAACTGATTTGGGCTAGTGAGAGCTCACTGACTCTTGACTGATAGAAGGGGAGTCTGTATAGGACCAAACTAGGCCCTCAGAATGCAGTTGATAGTTGTGTGGTTGGTCAGTCTGTGGGGTCAATAGCAGTGGAACCAGGATTTATTTCTAGTGCTTGAACTAACTTTTTGTCTCCTCTTCCTTCCCGTACATGATTTCAGGTTTGAATCTTTATCAGTTTTCTGCAGTGAACCATGAGCACACCTAACAGTGACCTTTGAAGTCTCCAAAATGAGGATGGGGCTCCACAACAATTCTTCCAGGACTATGATAACAGCACTAAGCTGAAAAACACTGTCTAAAGATCAGTTTTGAACTACAAACTGCTGAGAACAATTTTGAGGTGGCTAGCTGAGATATTTCAGCCTAACAAACTTGAAATAAACCATGCACTTTCCCATTGTACAGAGACTAGAAAAATACAGCTACCTGTCCCAGTACTTGACAACTAACCCAAATTTTTCTTTTCAGGATCCCATAAATAAACCATCACCCCCAGATAATAGAAAGTAAATTTAAGAATATGATGCCCACATTCTTAAGAGGTGGGGTGGGTGGCTTTTGGTCATTCAATGAGTTGTGGATATTTGTCATTGTCTAGGGGGGTGGTTACCAGTTGTTATTGGTAATGGGTAGGGAAAAAAAGCTGAACAAAGGAAATTAGATTCAATGTTCTTGTTTTGAAAAGAAAAAAGAAGGAATATATATATATATATATGATAGGATTAAAGGGTAGATTACTGAGTCTACTCAAAAGAAAAAAAGGAGGATATAGATATGATAAGATAAAAAGGTAGATTATTGATACAAATTTGAGATTAATTTTGTTAGAACATACCATGCATACATTTTGAAATGAGTTTTCTGCAAGCCGCCAGGGTCCCGAAAGCAGCCAATCCCAAGCAGGGACAGTGCACGAGACCATGCGGCAGGTCTCCAGGTCTCCATGTGATGGTGACTGGTGAGAGAGATGGCTAGGCACACAATGTAGAGTGAAGTTAGACATTTATTAGGTAGGTTATGGAGGGAAAGAGAAAAGGGGAGAAGATGAAAGAGAAAGAGAGAGGGGGAGAGAGGTTGCCTCTCTGAGAGAGGGACAGAGAGAAAGAGAGAGAGAGAGAGAGAGAGAGAGAGAGAGAGGCTAAGGCTGCAAGCAGGAAGGGAGTGGGTGTGGCTTATCTCTTAAAGAGACAGAGCATTACATTCCCATCTCTTTTTTATAATAAAAAGCTGGAGATTTGGCACCATAAGTTGAAGGAATTGGGTCTGCTGATTCTCAAGACTGCTTCCTGCTTATTTGTGGGCATCGTCTTTGGGGGGGAACCTGAGAAGGCTGGGTGCTGGCCACATCCTGGCATAGCTGGCCTTTTTGGTGTTTGTGGTATGGAAATCTCTGGTATCTCTTACACCTGATTAAGGTATTGGCAGAAGAGAGGACAAAGTTAAATTAAGAAAAAAAATTTAGGACTAGGGAATTGAAGGGGATGTATCTGACCTGTTTAAGGTGGATCCTTCAATTCAGCTCCCTGGAACTTACAAGAATTCTTTGGATTTGTGAAAACAGAAGATTTAGACATATGTCAGAATGACTGTGACAGCTATTTTTGTACAATTAAAAGTATTTTTAAGACTATGAAAGACATCATGAGAGAGAAATTTGATCTAAAATTTGCTTGGTGAGGTTGTCCTTTTAAACTAACAAAACCTCTCAGCTGTCAAACTGCATCAGAGATCTTTCAGAAGGATAATATTTTACTTGAGTTACTGATTAAAAAATGACAGGGAACTTACTTGGTTGGCACCCAGAGCTACTCTTCAGGGTCCTCCATGGTTGCTAAAGGTCACATTTGCCTTTTGCTATTTAATGCAGGGCCTGCCAAGCTGCAGAAGATCCTGTGGGCTAAGAAATCTGTAGAAATACAAGCCTATCTTGACTTGAGCAGCTAGGCTGTCAATTCCAGTGATTCTGTCCTCGTCTGGAGATCTTTAGTTTAAATGAAAGGCAGTTATGCCCAGGAGTCAGTGCTTGGCAGTGGAAGTGAATTGCAGATGGATATTGTTGTATGCCCATTTGTCTTCTGTCTTCTTTGGAGGAAGTAGAATGCTGCTAGGAGCCAAACTGTCTCTTTTAGTTATGAAAAGTGTTTTTTTAATAAATGCCATATTTCCCAGATCTCTTAGCAGTTGAGGGCTGTTTATTAGGTATAACTACAGTATAAAATCTGCCTGGCGAGCTGGGTCTGAGCTTGGCTGCATTGGCTCTCCCCTTCACAGGTAAAATTTACACTCGTAAAAAGACAGAAAGAAGAAGGAACTGTTTGCAATACCTGGTTCAGGATCCCAATCCCTGGAGAGGAACTGGAGCAGGAGACCCTATCCGAGTCACAGTACCAATGAAAGGGGTTTGCTGCAAGCTGCCGGGGTTCTGAAAGCAGCCAGTCCCAAGCAGGGACAGCACATGAGACCACATGGCAGGTCTCCAGGTCTCCATGTGACGGCGGCAGGCAAGAGAGACAGACAGGTACACCATGCAGAGTGAAGTTAGACATTTATTAGATAGGTTATGGAGGGAAAGAGAAAAGGGGAGAAGAGGAGAAAGAGAGAGAAAAAGAAAAAGAGGGGGGAGAGGCTGCCTCTCCGAGAGGGGGACAGAGAGGGAGAGCAGGGCTGAGGCTGCAAGCAGGAAGGGAGTGGACATGGCCTGTCTCTTAAAAAGACAGAGCATTACATATTTCTACTCTTGTTCAAGGTATTGTACCTATCCAACTCATTTAACAATGTAATGTAAGTTTTTAGTCCTTGAAAATTATATAACCCCAGTAGCACAGACACTGAGAAAAACAATTAATAAATGGGACCTCCTGAAATTGAAAAGTTTCTGTAAAGCAAAGGACATGGTCAACAAGACAAAAACAACAGCCTACAGAATGGGAAAAGATCTTCACTAACCTCACATCAGACAGAGGTCGAATCTCCAAAACATACAAAGAACTCAAGAAACTGGTCATCAAAAGAACAAATAATCCAGTTAAAAACAAAATGGAGTGCAGACCTAAACAGAGAACTCTCAACAGAGAAATCTAAAATGGCTGAAAGACATTTAACGAAATGCTCAACATCCTTAATTTTCAGAGAAATGCAAATCAAAACAACTCTGAGAGTCCATCTTACACATGAAAGAATGGCCAAGATCAAAAACACTGATGACAACATATGCTGGAGAGGATATGGGGTATAGGGAGTGTAAGCTGGTACAGCCTCTTTGGATATCAGTGTGGTGATTTCTCAGAAAATTAGGAAAAAACCTTTCTCAAGACCCAGCAATACTACCTTTGGGTATATATCCAAAGGATGCTCAATCATACCACAAGGACCTGTGCTCAACTTTGTTCATAGCAGCAACATTGTTTGTCATAGCCAGAACCTAAATGCCCCTCAACCAAAAAATAAATAAGGAAAATGTGGTACATTTACACAATGGAATACTACACAGCAGAAAAAAATAACGAAATCTTGAAATTTGGAGGCAAATGGATAGAGCTAGAAAACATTATATTGAGTGAGGTAACCCAGACCCAGAAAGACAATTATTACATGTACTCACTCATAAGTTGTTCTTAAACATAAAGCAAAGAAAACCAGCCTACAAATCACAATACCAGAGAACCTTGACAAAAATGAGGACTCTAAGAGAGACATACATGGATCTAATCTACATGGGAAGTAGAAAAAGACAAGATCTCCTGAGATAATTGGGAGCATGCGGACCTTGGAAGAACATTGAAGGGAGGAAGAGGCAGGGAGGGGAGCAGAGAAAATTGTAGAGCTCAAAAAAATCATTAAAAAAAGAAAGAAATGAAAGGGGGACGTAACAACAGACACTGAGGAAATCCAGAGTATCATTAGGTGGAAAACTGTACTCAACTATCTTGGCCAGTGGGATGCATCAGTGGTCCGTGATAAACCTATGGGAGAGGAATGGAGGGTACAAGAGACACGAGAAATGATGGCAAGATCGGGTTTCTGATCAAACCTCTGTTTATTATATCCTCAGAAGCTGTTATATAGCAAACAGTCAAGGGGGAGGGGAGATGTGTCAGTTCTGCTGGAATTCAGGCCCAGAGATATCCCTAACTAATAAGTAAATACTGAGGGTCTGTGATTGTTGACTAACAAAGGAAAATGCTAATGTTTTCTAAAAGCCTGGTGCCTGCAGATCTCACTAGGTTAATGTCCTAGGTCGGGAACTTGCCTGCAAAGCTGAATATCTTACTTGTTAATTTAAGATGGCTGTAAACAAAATACAGATCTCAAAATACAGGTCTTTGCTTCCAGCGTTCAACTTAGATTTTTATCTTTCGCATATCATTTAGGTATCTTACTATTATGAACTGATTTGCAAGAGAGGGTCAGCAATTTTAGAATATTTGCCTTTGTTTAAAACCATAGAGTGTTACTCATTTCTAGGTTCAACAAATTTCAAAGTATTTCCCCGGTGATAACTAGTGAGGCCTCTAGTGTGTCACAAACAAGTCATACAGTCGAATGAGTTCTGCAGTCCATTTCCTTGCAAACTAGTCAAAAGATTATATTACTAAGATTATATAAACTATCTAAGGCGTAACCTTCTCCCTACAGATAAATCATAGTATGCTAACAAGTGAGTCCTTCAACAAATAGCATTTTCAATTATAGAACACTCCCTTTTTCATCAAGGTGTGGGCAGACAAATGTGCTGTGTCAGCCTAAAACTCAGTTTACAAAAAATCAACTATTAATTTTAACTTTGTCCTCAAACCCAAATAGTTAGTTAACCTTGCATATCCCCAGGATCAGTTCTGCTGTAGATTAACAGAAAGCCATGAATTGTGAAACCAAAGAAGTGGGTTGATGGTAGGCAGCATACCAGTGCAGAGAATTGAGAAGCTCCCTCTCTGCCTTCAACTCTGGGAAGTCCATTACTGAGCTGCCTACCTGTGGAATGAAGAGGTCTAGAATCAGTGGCTAATCTTAACACTGGAGGGTGATTAAAAACAGTATTTCAAATTCCACACTTTGAGGCACACTTGAGAAAATAACAGACTTATTTCTGAGAGAAATGATAAACAGAAATTTCATATAGAAACTGACACACGTGAAGTATAATTATTAATAATTACTAACATTTCTAATGTTCTCTCTGGAACGAAAGCAGTTTCCAGTTTATTAACCTGCTTAATGATCATAAGAAGTCTATGAAGCATACAAAACATTCTCATTATTATACAAATGAGGAAACTGAGTTCAAGGAGGAAGACTTAACTCACTGAAGATAATACACCTACAAAGTGGTACTACGGATTCACATCCAACTGTTCTGGATATGAATATATGATATACTGTTTTTGCCTTCAAATCCTAAACCAAATAACATACCCTGGTACCTTGACTTGCGTGACAGTATTAAATCTTTACTGTCTGCATGCCTCCATCCTCCAAGCACACAGGCTTTGTATATACGTACCAAGGGCAACATTGTGATGGTTAATAGTGTCAGTTTGACAGGTTCTATTATCTCAGCGGAAAGGAGCCTCTGAGTATGTCTGTGAAGGAGGTTCTACACTAAGTTGGTTGAGATAAGAAGACCCATGCTAAATTTGGGTGACACTATCCCAAGGGCTAGGGCCACACCAAAAAAAGAATTAATTAGCTGTGAACACCAGCATTGTCTCTGCTTCCTGACTGTGAACACAATGTGTCCTCACACTCCTTCACAATGCCTTCCTAGCCATACACTCCCACACCATTTCTTTCCTGTCTTGATAAACTGTAGCCTTTGCTTTTTGTTTCTTTGTTTTGTTTTGTTTTTTGAGATACGGTTTCTCTTTGAGCAGTCCTGGCTGTCCTGGAACTCACTTTGCAGACCAGGCTGGCCTTAAACTCACAGAGATCTCCCCTACCTGTGTCCCAAGTGATGGGATTAAAGGTATGCGCCACCATTGCTTGGCTGCCTTTGTTAAACTGTAAAACAAAATGTCGGGGATCTGGTCACAGCAATGTTAAAAATAACAAACACGAGCCAGGTGTGGCAGCACCACACGCACCTTTTTTTCCTAGCATTTAGGAGGTAGAAGCAGGTAGTTTGAGGACAGTCCCGCCTATAGAGTGAATTCCAGGACAGTCAGGGCTATGCAGAGAAACCCTGTCTTGAAAAACAAAAATAAAAAAAACCTCATGCAAGGATGAATTCTCTTCATCTTTAGGGATGCTTATTTTTAAACATAGTCAAATAAAGGGTAACAATGTAGCTAAAAGTTCAATCAGAGGGGTCATGCAAGGGTCTCCTTAGCTACCACTTGATAGCTAACAGGTCTAAGGGGCAATATTCAGAGGAAGAACTGATCTAAAATTTTATCATCTATGAAATACATGGATAGATTAAAGGAGGAAATACTAAATTCCTTTGATTTTAGGACTTTGAAATTTAATGTAGCATCCTTCATAGGACTAATTTGCTCTTCAAAGCAGCTTATTAATAGAAAAGAGAAATGAAATATTTCTGAGGGGGTAGTTTTATTATAGATGAAGGTGAGGTAGGCTTTCCTTTAAAAACTATTAATAACACAGGATTGCACACATTTAGCAAGTTTACCTGTAGTTCTTTTTTGATATGTAATATACATATCTGCACATATGTGTGCACATATTCAAGATAAACATACAAAAAAGCCATAATAATACTATGATCAGAGAAACTATAGAGCTTTAATTAATACTGTGAACCTGGGAAAATTCTTAGTTTCAGTCTTCTAATCTTTAAAATGGCAAAAATAGTCATTTCTCTCCCTATTGGATTATCAAGAGGATAAAACGAATGAATACATATACTTAGCATATTGCATGGCAATTAGTAAACAGTCAACAAATGTTAGCTTTCTAAGACAATGACTACTAACAATATTATTTATCATTGTTGTACCAGCAAGAGCTCTAAAGACTCCATTCTTCTGAAGTGAGTTAAGAGAAGCCCGTAGTATCAACTATAGAAAGGGAGAAAAAATGACAGAAATCTTTAATAAATAAATAAAAAACAAAAAATGACATAAATTACATATTTGTAAGATTTTGGTTTTAGTTTTGTTTTGTTTGAGTTTGCTTGGTTTGGTTTGTTTGTTTTCAGACAGTGTTTCTCTGTCTAACAGCCGTGTCCTGGAACTCACTCTGTAGACGAGACTGATCTTGAACTCTCAGAAATCTGCCTGTGTCTGCATCCCTAGTGCTGAGATTAAAGGCATGTGATACCACCACCCGGCTTATTTTTAGTTCTTAATGTTTTGTGTATTTGTGTGTCTGTGTGTGGATGTGTGCACAGAAGTACAGGTGCCCATGGAGACTAGAGGCATCATATCTCCCCAGAGCTGGCGTTATGGGTGATTGTAAGTCATATGATATGGATGTAAAGAATCCAACTTAGGTCCTCTGCAAGTGCAGTCGATGCTCTTAACCTCTGAGTCACATCTCCATCCCCTGTAAAAATATTTTATTTAAAAAATTAAAAGTTCTGGGGCTGGAGAGATGGCTCAGTGGTTAAGAGCACTGGCTGCTCTTCCAGAGGTCCTGAGTTCAATTCCCAGCAACCACATGGTGGCTCACAACCATCTGTAATGAGATCTGTCGCTCTCTTCTGACATGTGGGCATACATGGAGGCAGAATGTTGTATACATAATAAATGAATAAATAAATATTAAAAAAATTAAAAGTTCTTAACCTAGAGAAAGTTTAAGGACTGTGGTCCAGGAATCCATGAAGGAATTTGATAAGAACAATATAGAGAGTTTATTACCAATGTAAATGAAATATTGATCAAGAAGAAATGGCAAGTTTTAAGTGATAGAGGCATGGTTAGAAATAAAGTTTCTCAAATTCCATGGAAAGGGAATGGACTACTCAAAACGATGATAGGGGTCCAGGTCCAATTCATAGGTACAAGTTACATATATTTGTTAAGCAAAAAGTAGGTCTCGGGGCCCAATAATTCTATTTATGAATCCCTAATAGAAAATATACCTGCAAGTTATAATGGGAAATTTCCATTGTCAATCTATAGGAAAATCATACCAGAACCTTTCTTTCTGTGCTTTGACCAAAACCAATTCACACAACCACAAAGACAACTCTTTGCTCAGTACCATAAAGACCATGTTCCCCGGGTATACCCTCTTAGCTTCATTATCATTTTCACCTCTAAATGTCAGCATCTGAAGAAATTAACAGGTACAATTAAGTTTTCCATTTGCAAATAAGCAAATCCAGTTTCTTCAGGTGACTCAGGCTGAGAAGTAGTCTGAATTTTCCATCCAACAATCAACTCAGGAAAGCCAACACCAACCCACATGAGGTTTTATTGGTTTTCTCTACCCCTAACCAATCTGAAAAGTAATTTTCTTTCTTAATACAAAAGGCTCAACTACGGCATTACCAAAATGAGACATGCCTATGATCTACATTGGCACTTTAACATCAAAGATATATGGCTTTAGATTTGAAGATCTGTCAAGCCCCATCTTTGCTTGGCCAATCCTCTTTGACATTCTGAGGGTGTGACAAGCCTTTGTGCACTTACACATTTCACATAGACAAGACAACCATTTATTAAAATTCTGCCCATCTTCACAGCCCCTTAGAGGACAATAGCCTTCATTTTTAAAAAGTAAAGTGAATTTCGTATATTTTCCCAGCTATTACATTAGTTTTCCTGGTTAGACATGAACAAGCATATACATACCTCAGGCTGGGCCCCAGTGACAGAGCAAAGAAATGACTCTACTCAAGTATAACGTCTCAAATCAGTGAGTTTCTTCCTGAGACCATAGGTAGCGGAGGCAGAATGAAACAGCTGGAGAATGTGTTGAAGAAGGAAAGGCTTCAGACCCCCCAGCCTTGCTTTCATTTTCTGTGATGGCAGACTGGAAAATGCTGAAGAAAGCCCTTTGGAACCTGGGTGTGGCAGCACATGCCTATAAACCCCAGTGCTCAGCAGGTTGAAGCAGAAGAATCAAGTTTGCAACCATGGAAAGTAAGGGCAATGACTGACATATGGGATCTCATAAAAAACAAAAAGCTTCTGCACAGCAAAGGAAATAATTGGGTGAAAAGGAAACCCTGGGGTGGGAGATAGAATTTTCTAGCTGTACATCTGACAGAGGATTAATATTTTGGATATATAAAGAACTCAAAAAACAAAGAGTTGAGAAAACAACTCAATTGAAAAACGGGCTATGCATATATACAGGGAGTTCTCCAAAGAAGAAATGAAAATAGCTAAGAAACAACTCAAAACATCTTCAACAGCCTTAGCAATTACTTGGAGGTTTTATTTCAGCCCAGTCTGAATGATTAGATCAAGAAATCAACTGACAATGAGTGCTGAGAAGGATGTAGAGAAGGGGAACCCTCGTTCACTGACAGTGGAAATGCAAGCTAGTGCAATCAGTCTGGAAAGCAGTGTGGAGAATTCTCACATAAAGATAAAATTAAATCTACCATTCAGTGATGTGGGATGCCCCTTTGCATGCTGTGAATATGCCTTATTACCATTGGTTAATAAAGAAGCTGATTTAGACAATAGCAAGGTGAAATATAGTTAGGCAGGAAATCCAAGCAAAGATAAAGGAAAAAAAGAAGGCAGAGTCTGGGAGATGCCAGCAACTGCCAGAGAAGCAAGATGTGAGATAACAAGCCATGAATCTTGTGGTAAAATATAAAATAATAGAAATGGTTTAATTTAAGTTATAAGAGCTAGTTAATATTAAGCCTAAGCTAATATACCAAGCTGTTTGTAATTAATAGTAAGGCTCAGAGTGGATATTTGGGGACTGGTGGGCAGGAGAGAAACCTCCAGTTACAATTCAGCTGTACCACTCTTGGCATATGCCCAAAGTAGTTGACATCCTACTTCACAGATACTTGCTCAGCTATGTTTATTGCTTCTCTGTTCACAATAGATAGGAGATGGGGAAAAAGCTACCCATCAACTGGAAAATAGATAATAAAAATAGTGGTACACTATGGAAACTATTCACCTGCAAAGAAAAATGAAATCATAGACTTGGCAGGTAAATGGGTGGAACTAAGATCATACTGAGGTAATCCAGACACTGGAAAAGATACTTTTTGTGTTCTTCCTTAAGTGAGGCTCCTAGCTCCAGACCTTCAGATGTAAGTACAGAACCTTGAGTAATCACAGAAACTAGGAGGGTAAGATGGGGCCATGGGGAATAAGAGGAGCTCTAGAGAACAGAATACAGGAGCTATGAGGGGGAAAGAGGATGAAAAGGGGAGGGGGGACTTTAACTGGGAGACAGAGAGAGAGCAATACAGAGAGAGGAGAGAGGGGACACAAATAACACTAAGGGTATTTGAAAAACTCATAGGGAATCATACCATTTTATCCTAACGTATAATTACATATAACATACAAATGAAAGGGTATACACACACACATATATATGTATGCATGTGTATATATACATATATATATTTAAATGAAGTTACACAACTTGAGGTGATAATGCACACCCAAGAACCATAGACTATTAAAAAAAAACAGCACTAGGCATAAGGAACCTCCTTTAGAGTGTTGGACATGGCTCCAAGAAATTCCAAAACCAGGATAGGCTATTGCTGTTGCTCTTGGTTGCTGCCTAGAATTTGAAAGTAAGTCCCTATTGCTGGAGATACCACACACATCAGATACAGAATTTAGGATAGAGCTGGATCTGATCCAGAAGCCTCTTCCCTAAGGACTGGATTTCATGGTGCTAGAAGGTACCATGAAATGGATGCCAAGGGAGAAAAGCAAACAACGGTCCAACCCAACCATGAACAGTCCAACCCAACTGTGACACCCATGAACCACAATAACCAGCTTAGCAAAATATCTCTAAAGGTGCAATAGTAGCATCCACACATTGGTGATTACCAACAGCTGTCTAAAGTAACTTGTATCCTACTCATCAGTAAAGAAATCATGCCTGGTACTGGAAACATAGCTAAGTACTCAGGGCTAGTGAGGCCATACATCTTCAAGAAAAAGCTACCACTGCTACTTTCCCAAACCAGCATAACCTCTAACTGCATTCTAAATAAGTATCCCTATGACAGGTAAGAGAACACTTGTTCATGACGTACCCAGGCCCAAGATATATATCTATAATACAACCCTTACACACCTAAGGCTCAGATATAGAAAGATTGTAAGCCAGAAGACCAGGAAGTCTTCTGTGAGAAGACAGGGAAGCCACATGCATGAAATCTCAACAATATGGTTACCTAAGCAAGACCAGTACAAAGACAACTGGCATGCGAACATGGATGATGGGAAATCTCACAAGGCCTAATTCTAGATGAAGAGACATGGGACTACTGAGTGGTACAAAATAAGTCTTCCCCAAAGATAAGGCCCTCTAATGTGTTATCCAATACCAAGTGGTCAGCCCTGAAAACATACACCTACAATCAGTACTAAAGGGAATCAGCAGATTGTATTTATATATTTATACATGCATAATATATATAATTAAAATAGTCATGATTTTTTTAAGGGGAGCAGGGAAGTATGAGAAGGATAAGAGGGAACAGAAAAAGTGAAGACCATGTAAATATAGTACCACATACATGAAATTAATTTAATACATTTTTAAATTTTAAAAAGAGCTTGAGTCCAGCTTAGGTTACACAGAAAGATCTTGTGTCCAAAAAAAAGTGAAAGAAAACAGAGCAAGGGAAGAAGAGCAAAGGGTGGGAGGGACAAAAGACAGGAGAAAGGGAGAGAGGAAGAAAAGCAAGCAGGAAGGAAGAGAAGCAGGAAAGGAGAGAGGGAAAAAGGAAGGGGGTAACAAGTTTGCTTTTGGATTATTGAGGCCAAGGCTACCCCAAGAGGGCTATCCTCACCCTGCTTTGGTGGCACACGCCTTTAATCCCAGCAGAGATAGGCAAATCTCTGAGTTCAAGGCCAGCCTGGTCTACAGAGTAAGTTCCAGGACAGCCAGGGCTGTTATATAGAGAAATGCTGCCTCAAAGAAAAAAACAGAGGGCTAAGTTCTTATTCTAGTCTTAACAGATCTCCAAGGTCAACCTATCCTCTAGTTAATACTATGGAGGCCCACCTCCTTGGGGAGTAAACTATGACATGCATCCATTGTACAGCCAATGAGCTAGAAGAGGTTCCAAGTGCAGTCAATACTATCATTCTTATCAGTATCAGACCAGCTCTCTGCAAACATACTGACTCACAATGTGTTCACACATGCACACACATGAACTGTGGAAACTCATACCTATCCAGTGAATCCTATTCTGCCAGTTCTAATAGACTAATCTGACAGACTATTCTACATCAAAGCTTTACTAGCTGCTTCCACCTTAATGGATTGGTATATCATCATTTCCCCTAGCTCCTTATATTGTGAAGAAACATTATTTTGTTTTGGTTTATTTTTTGTTTGGGAGGGGTTTGTTTGTTTGTTTTTCTCTAATGGAAAATTCAGGCTTTGGGGCCTGACTATACAGGAAATTCTGGCAAAGGAAGATCCTTTCTCCACACCCTACAAATTACAAGGTTTGGGAGTTTGCCTACTCCCTCGACATAAAGCTGGCTCCAGGTCTAAAGAGACTCATATGGTGTCCAGCTGCCTCCCACTTCAGAGTCCAAACCTTGGCCTTCTTCTTGCCATCTGTAACCTAGATTCCATCACCTCCACACAGATCACTGATGGGAGCCATATGTTAAGCATTTACATGCAGTGAATTCATAATGGAAAATTCTAGTCAGACTTCTGCAATAGATATCTGTATTGTCAGTCTTGTTAACTTTCTCTGGACATGGAGCAAAGCCATTTGGCATTCGTCTGTCTCCCCACATCTTATAAAAAGTAAAATTAATGGTTTTGTACTTAGGAAACTTCCTTGGCTGTAGATTCTGAAGACTTTTGTAAATATTCCTGCAAGCATGTGATTTCGTCTTTTCTGTTTAGACTAATATATCACTTTCAGAGGTGAAACTTAACTCTCCATTTCTAAATATATTCTGGTTGTTCCACAAATCCATGTAGTATATCACTCAGTCACAAAAGCCATTATTCTAGCCTAGACAGATTATCCCTGATTTTGTGATCTGTGTCAATTTATAACTTGCTTAAATAAGGTCTTATATGTTTCTATGTTTCCTGTGTACTAAGTCAACCATACCAACTACATTGTAACAACCTTGAGCGCCTAGTCCTTTATAAAGTCTGCAAAACTTACTGCAGCAGTGAACATACAAGAGGTACTCTGTAAAGAGAATGGTGGAATCAAATTCATTTTCTTAATCTATTCCCATAAAATGTTGGGAAGGGCATTTTAACATAAAACCAAGATTTGTTGACTGGGGAGAGCTCATCAGTATTACAGGACAACCAGTGGAATTTTCTGGGGATGAGGAGCTGCTATTTCCTCATTGGTGTGGTGGTTACACAACTCAATATGTGTCTTAAAACACTCACCAAAGGGCCAGCAAGATATCTCAGTTTGTAAGGGCACTTGCTGCCAACGCTGATGGTCTGAGTTCAGGCCCTAGAACCCACATCGTAGAAGGAGAGACCTGACTCTCACGGATTTTCTTTTGATACTAAATATGCACACATAGTATTCTCACACTCAAATAAAATAAATTGAAAACATAAACCCCCTCACCAAAAGCAATTTTACTATGTTAGAGTTTTTAGGATAAAGTAGTTTTTATGATGAAAATAAAAGCAGAGAATAAATTGTAGTTAAAATTAGTTATCTCATTAATCTTAGGATTTAACCTAACCGTGGTTTCTTGTCCTGTACTGATGACAATGCTTCTCCAAAATTACCCTAAATCTTTCAACTTAGAGTTATGTTACTAAAATCACCTTAGATATCAGGGACAATCTTCACACAAAGTTTCATTGAACACTATACTCCTTAGTAGACTTTCTGTCTTCTGAATTATGCCAAAATTTATCATATCCAAGCTGATCAAAAGAAATAGAATTTCAAAAAAGCATATTAGAATGTCAGGACCTGGGGAATAAGAATATTACTCAGTGGATCTTAACATGTCTAGGGTCATGAATTCAATCCCTAGTACCACAAGGAAAAATGGAAGAACCTATTCAATACATGGTGATTTTTCACTGTATCACAAAGGCCAAATAATATAGGAGCTTTCTATTTATATCTTTTAAGCTTTCCTCATATAATATAGGATGCAAATTTACACATATATGATGGTTTTATTTTGTAAAATTACATAAACCCAAAATTAAGATGAGGGTAAGAAAATAAATCAGGACCATGGGGGAGGATTAAGGCTTAATGTTGAAACCATGGATCCCTACATTGTTCATAAAGTAGGAACTGAAAATTTGGCTCTGAACATCCTGGCAGCCAACGCAATATGATCATGTTTCCACATGATCAGTTGTTACATTTATATTGCCCATGAGGAATAAGCATACTATTTACTCAGAATGAACAAAGATTTTCCTGGCACTTCATTCTGGAATGTGTCATGTGGAAATGCCACGTAGAGGACACAGAATAACAAAGTGGATAAAGTCTTCAACAACATCATTACAATGTACTAAACTAGCTCTTTAGGATTCTACAAAACTTTTGTTAAAACCACTATTCCTGAACCAAATACATTATGATTTAGGCAATTTATTACCTTATCTGTATCGGTTCCACAATCTACCAGCACCAATATTATTTGATTCGGTGACTTCATAAGTTTAGTTTTCCTACCAACTTCACTGATTTTTTTCAAAATTTTTAATTGAACATATATAAGTACCTATGCGTGCAAGCTATATCTTCAATGACAGGACTTTCTCTTCTACATCTTCATAGGTAGACAACCTCAAGCACAAATTTAATAACAGACAACATGGAACCTGATCTAATTATTTGATGAATTTTAAAGGCTTCCTCACAGACCTCACATCACTAAATAAATAAATAAAACCTGCAAATGGGCAGTGCAACCTTCTTGAAAGAGAGGCACTGGTACCCGAAATTGTTCCATTCCTAGGCCAAAGGGTAGGAGAGGAATACAAAAACATGTATTGACTACCTGCTCTGTACTAGGTACTTTTATATGGATTAGGCATTTATTTTTCAGAACATTTCTGAGTCAGGCATCACAGACCCCACTAAGAAAGAAGCTTGTGGTTTATGCAGTCAGCCTAGCTAAGCTGCAACTGTAATCACAGTTCTCTTCGCTTTTCGCGGTGGTTCAAGTTAAACACAGGTGGCAAGAAATACTTTGAACTTGACTTAGACTAAAAGATGGATATGAAGCAGTAGGCAGCATCTTATTTATATACAGAAAATGGGTGTGAGCACCAGCTGTTACTGCATCTCATGCGTGTTTTCCCTTCTTTTCTCACCCAATTAGGACTGCCCAGACCTACTAAGCCTCTTCCTTCAGTTTCTCTGAATTCTGAGAGAACATGAGCAGGCTACAAGTTTTCTAACACCTCAGAGGTGTGCTCTTTCAGCTTCTGTGGCTTGTGGACAAGGTATGTGCTTAGCTCTATAAGGAAATGCAGCTGATTGTTCTGCAGGATACTTCTACCTTTGAAGTTAGAAGCTTGGAGACTGACATATTGCTAGGGATATCAGTCCTCACATGTTCTCACAGGCACTCATAAGGTCTAGTTTGACCTTGATGTCCCCTAGCTTGCAACCAGCTTTGCTATTTACCCTGCTGACTAAAGACTAGGCCAGATATAGAACCCGTTTTGTGTGTGTGTGTGTGTGTGTGTGTGTGTGTGTGTGTGTGTGTGTATTAACTGTTTAATCTACTCCCACCTCTGTGTAAGGTCAGGTCCCTATAACAAGTCTGTTGCCTCAGAGCACTCTCAACGGATCTGCGTCTATGACTGAATACTTACTGGCTGACACAAGACCCGACGAAGTAAGATTATATGCTGAGCATCCCAAAACTAAGAGGCAGAATTATAAATCAAAATAAGTGTGCCTGACTCAAAGTCCATACTTAAATATGTATGTATGCATATATGTATGTATCCACCTAAGTTCTGATGAGACACAGTAGTAATTTTCCTAGGACGATGTTAAACATTTGTACCAATGCTACCAAGCCTATACCATGCTTTATTTTCTGCCACAGAATTTATCACCGTTTAACACACAAAATTCATATACCAAAGTATTCTATTGTGCTCAGTGCCTAAATACATGACGAAAACGTAAGCCCCATGAGGCACAAGTGTATGCTTATTCGGAACACTGATCCCCAGTGCCTAGGAAAACATTTTACTCCTAACAGATGTTCAATATTTGTTAGTGAATGAGCAGAAATAAATCATGCAGTTAATCACAGAACTTAGAAGCACTAAAAGTAGAAACACTGAAGGAATCAAAATTTAATCAAGGACAATTACAAGGAATGTTTTGCCATCTTAAAAAGCTAGTAGAAAGCAGGAGAGGCTTCGAAATTGTCAATAACTTAGATCATTGAAATGAAAACCCAATGACAACACAAAAAATGTTTTGTCTCTAAGCTGCTATCTGTGACAGTTGTAGAATATTGCTATTTTGAGAACTATCCTAACTTGTGGCACTTGTAAAATACTGCTATTTTGTGAACTATCCTATCTTGCAAGTTAGACATTGATGACTTCTGGTCTTTATCTCCTTAGGACACAACACTATAAAGACAGGGAGCAGCTCAAACCCTTAGAATCCCGGACTGTCAGAGACAGAAGTAGGTTAAAGATAACCTTTCGTTTGATAGGTGAAGACACTGAAGCTCAGAGAAAAGTGAGTTGCCTAAGGTCACACAGTTAGATAGGGGTTTCTTGCTACCTAGAAACCAATCTCCACTCTACTGCGACCCTGAGCAAATTACTTAACCTCTCTACACAGTAAGAGGAACAAAACAGTATCTGCTGCAGAGCTGACCTGAGAGTTAAATGCAACATTGCATGAGAAACATTCAGCCCCATGCCTGGTACTAGAGAGCATCAAGAAACACTGGTTATCTGTCTCTGCCAGACACGTTCACAAGGCCACACACCACAACCCATTCTTCTTCTCCCCCACATCTTTGTTCACACAGACATCTAACTCACACCATCTTATATTTATACTTATTTTAAATACTTTTTATAATGACAGTTTCTGAAACCTCTCCAAGAATCCAAGAAACTTCGATAAAAATGCAAACTTCAAAACCAGGGACACTTATTTGCTGAATGAACAGATTCATTGCTGGATTTCTTGAGCTAGCATAGTCCTCTGGCACATTTAAAATTGGAATTGTTTACCAGGGGTGCATTTACTCTCTACCATTTCAGGATGTGGAGCAGTGGCAGAATTACAGGCACACCTGCATTCATTTCAAGCCATCTGGAAAAAGTTTCTGACACCCTCATTTTCCCCAGTGTAAGTTTTCTGGTTCCCATGCTGTTGTCTGCCCTCTGAAAGCTGACGGAAAGGAAAGGAAGTCACCATAAAGGAGATTCTTCTCTCAAAAGACTTGCGCAGAACTCCTAGTAGAATTTTCTGGAATGGACAAAGAAATTGAGAAATAACTGGCCATTGGCTTTGCCTTTGTGCCATGTCAGTTGCTTTTTCAAATCTCATTCTTCGGATGACTGCATCTCCCAGCACCTCTTCAATCTAACTCTGTCACAGTGAACTGGAAGATGCTACTACCAAGCCAAATGGTTTCCACAATCTGTGAATGATCCATCCTGAGAGTCACGGTGGGAGCATATGCCTATTGTATACGGCAAGGGAAAAATTGAACTCATGTTTCCAACTACAGTCATGCATTCATTGCTGGATGACATATTTACACGCTGAGCTGCTGGGGAGATGGTTCAGTGGGTAAGAGCACTAGCTCTGCAAGCTCAAGGACCTAAGTTAGAATATCTAGCACACATTGTGCAGGCCTATGACACTAATATTCAGAAGCAGAGACAAGTAGATCGTGGGGCTCACTGGCCAGTCAGCCAGTCTAGCTAAAACAGTGAGTGTCCAGTTCGGTGAGAGACCTGTATCAAGGGAATAAAATGGAAAGTTATGAAGATACTTGGCATCCTTCTCTGGCCTCTGCATATACATGTGGTCCATTTCAGGCATGGACCCCCCCACACACACACACCAGTAAAAAATATTTATACACAATAAAAATAAATACAGCCTGAGAAATACATCACTGGACCTACTTGTACAATCACAAAATATACTTACATAAATAAGGTAGCTACAATGTTACTGAACTATATAATCTTGTGGAACCACCACCATGATACTATCTGTCATTTACTGAGAAATCATTACGTAGTAGGTTGCCAATTTCCAGTTAACACTATTTGCCTTATTTAAGGGCTGTCTGTTTTTCACTTTTTCAATTCTATCAAACACAGTTCATCTCATCATATATATTCATTCTGAGGGCCTTGCATTAAGAAAAACCTAAAATTCTGAGCAGGCATTGCTGTACTCTAGATGTAGTAGAAAGGCCACTTGTTGGTTCTCAACCACTTAGCCCCAAATAACCACTCAAATACTGTATTAAGTACGTGCCTCTGTGTGCCTGTGTGTGTGGAGGCCAGAGGTTGACACTGTCTTCTACAATCACTCTCTCCCTTACTTTTGATTTTCTCACTGAGCCCAGAGCTCACACACAGCCTGACTACCAAGCTCCGAAGAGCTCCCTGACTCAGCTACTCCCATCCCCTAGACCCATACCACATCCTGGCTGCAGTACGAGAGTTACAGACATGCATTACCACAGCTATCTTTTACATGGTGCCGGGAATCCAAACTTGAGTCCTCCTGCTTACACTGTAAGCACTTCATGACCTGAATCCTCTACCCAGATGTTTTAATGCACATGACCCAAACGAAGTATAAAGTAGATATGTTTGCTCATAAAGTAAGACTTAGAGATTTAGATTGGGTAAGGACTCAAGCTTTACTACTGACAACCTAGATACCTACTACTAAGAAAACAACTACTTCTCCTTGAATTTCTGTTTTATCATCTGTAGCTTGGAACTCATCACAGTACTATTTCATTGGATTATTGTATTAAATGACACATAATATGGACTGCAATGTCTGGTACCTTCGTGATACTTCCCCATGACTACTGATATCATTTCTGTTCCAATTTATTTTTATTTTTTTAGAGGAATTCAGGAAGTAGCAGGAGCCAAAAAAGACTATACTGAAGATATGATGAATCAGTTGATTCAGATGAGATACTGATGTCAGATACCTGTCGTCCAAGCACAGGATACTACTTCCTCTTTGCTAAATTGTACCGTGAATGTCAAAAGTTGCTTTTATTTCCTGACCTCTTAACTTACATGATAACTGTTTTAAAATGGGCTTTTACTGATTAAAAAATGTCTAAGCAATTTCACATATCCTCTCACCCACCCTTGTATAAACAGGGTATACAAATCCAGGGTAACTTGTAGCCTACCTATATTCTTAGGGAAAGGTGAAGCTAGGCATCTGAAAAGCTCTATTCTATTCACTGGTTTGTTTTTTCTCAATACTTTTTAATATTAAATATCTACTACAAAGACTAGCAGCATGGCTACCAGGAATGTCATCCTTGAGAACAGACAAGTAGAAAACAACAGAGCTCTGTTCTTCATTAAAAGGCAACTATTGATCTTGTCTTCAGAAATCTGCCAGAATCAACTCTTGAAGACTGTCTGGAGAAGGTAATGCTGTTGAGTGTTTTTATGGGTTTTGTTTCGTTAGAGACAGAATAACATTATGTAGTCTAGACTGCTATCAAACTTGAAGCAATCCTCCTACCTGGGTCTCTTGAGTGTTAAGATTACAACCATGAGCCACTCTATGCAGCTCGAATAACTCTGAAATTAAAAACACAGAACACCCAATAAGAACAGAGGAAGACTTGAAGAACAAATGTTCTCATGGTAGGAGAGCACAATAGAGTTTTCTGTTGCTCATCGGCTACACCTTGCCCATTAGAAAACTTTTGTGTTGAACCCATCTGTCACTTGTGTAGCTTCTTTCCCGCCTTTTTCCTTTCAAAGATTCTTAGTTTGTCTACTGTTCCAGGCATTTTCCCTTGTCATGGACTAGTACAGCTAGTATTTGTGTTCTTATATGCTTTTATTTTTCAGAAACTGGAATAAAACTGGCAAGTCCCAGAGTTGAAAAAAATAAAAGGTAGTTTTTTATTCGTTTCTTTACTTTTTTACATACATTGTATTTTGATCATATCCTTTGCCCTCCCCAACTCCTCTTAGGCTTCCCTATATCACTACCCACCCAAATTTATAATCTGCTTCCCCTATACCTCTCAAAAAATTAAAGAAGAATTCAAAACAAACAAAAAGCAAAGGAGAAAAATACCAAAACAAACAAAAAGAAGCAAACAACAAAATATAGATTCCATTTTGTTCTGGCCAACTACTCATTGGCATGGAACCCGCCCTGGAATATGATTGATACATTTAGTAACATTCCATTAGAAACAAAATATTTGTGCCACAGTTGTATCAGTAAATCATGTAGGCAGTTCTCCTTTGTAGGTCACAGGATTTGTAGTTGAGTGATAATGATTACTTTTCTCCTCTAGTAGTATGCGAAGTACTCTCAAATACCACGAATACTTGTAACATGAGGGCCTGCTTGTTGGGGTTTCTGTCCTGCCTGGTTTCTGTCCTCCCACCAGGTCCCACAGCCATTTAGCCCCAAAGAAATCACACAGAGAGTCTACATTAGTTATAAACTGATTGGCCCATTAGCTCAGGCTTCTTATTAACTCTTATAACTTATGTCAATCCATTATTCTTATCTATGTTAGCCATCTTTTTTGGTGGGGCAGGTCACATCGTGCTTCTTCCATGGCAGGCTCACAACTGCAGAAAAAGCTTCCTTCTTCCCAGAATACTGCTGTTCTCCTTGACCCTCCTCTACTTCCTGTCTGGTTGTCCCGCCTATACTTCCTGCCTGACTACTGGCCAATCAGCATTTATTTAAGATATAATTGAAAGAATATAGACAATTGTCCCCCAGCAAATACTAGTCAGTAGGGATAAAGCTTCTGGTAGCACAACAGCTCAATTTCTGCATGTTTGATGACATAAGTGGTGTAATTAATAATAGAACCTTAATTTCAAGTTATGGAAAGTATCTAATTACTTTGGAAATAGCCTCTGATGTTTAGGAATTCTATAGGACTGTTTTACCTGATGACTCAACAACACACAACCTATTCCTAGTACTAGAGGTTTTACTTGGTATCATAAGATGGTCTTTGACTTTTTGAGAGAAAATGACAAGGCAGGTCAAGACCCATCCTCCACCCATAGACTGGCAGTAGTCATGTGAACTACAGCTTGTATTTTGGCACAGATAGCCAGAGGGGGCAATATGCACCTTATCCTTAAAGAATTGGGTCTCAACCTATTTGTTATTTTCCTCAAGGAACAGAGCATATAGTCCCAGTTAGATCAGAGGAGATTTTCTTGGTCCCGAGAGGTCAAGGCCAACATGAACAATATAGGCAAGTTCTATCTAAAACAAAAAAGTTGCTATATATATCGGGGAATTGGGAAAGCACACACATGCACTCTGAGGGATGCACACACAGAAAAAAAGCTCAAGAAAGGCTAAGAGTTGGGACTCAGTGATCTAGAGCACTTGCCCACCATGTACATGACTTTGGATTCCATACCCAACACTGCAAATAAGGAAAAAGAAAAAGAAAAGGGCCCGGGTGTACAAGAGGTGGCCAGCTAAGCATAAATGGAAAAGAAGATGGCAGGCCCTAACACTGACTCCTGAAATATTTGCTGCTGACAGATTCTGGAAGAGAGGAAATCATTGTCTTCAGTTGTGTGCCCACTGACACACACCATACTCTGGTGAATAGTTCCTTGAGGAAAATAACAGAACAGGTTGAGAACCACTGCAATAAATGAAAGAGCGATAGAAAGAGGAAAGAAGAAGAGAAAGGAACTCCAAAAACCTCTACAGTCTAACATTTTAGCAGGCCTTCTGTCCCCATGCAAAAGCTGAGAGAGTTGTAAGCAGTGCAGCTAAGTACTGAAGAAGCACCCTAACAGGAAGCCACTCTGCAGGTCAAGAGGACAGAAGTTATTTTCTCCCTTCTTTTTATGTTTAGTTCCTTTTCCCCTCTCTCCTTTTTGTCTTTGGTTGGTTCCAAGCATTTAAGGTAACTATAAAACTACTAGCTGACCATACAAATAGTAAAATGCAAACTTGAGGGCCCCATTTGACTAAGAATACAAATTAAATTTAAAAAAGTACAGAAAAGCCACCAAACTATGAACAGCAGCCAAAGTAAGTAATAATTACCACAGTAAGAAATAATAATAAATTCTGGTTAAGGTGGAAACTCCAGTTTCCAGAACCATCACACTAATATTCAAAATACCCAGTTCAAAAAAATACAAAGAATGTGAAGATTCAATGATGCCTATCTCATCTACAGAGAAAAGTAAATAATTAAATCAGTTATTTTATATGTTCTGCCATTGGAATTACCAGACAAAGACTTTATATTAACTATTAAATATTCAAATCCAGGACTGGGGATGACTTGGTGGTTGCCTACTCATGTCTCGTCTAGAAAATATAAGTTCAATTCTTAAACTCACACTAGTCAGCTTGCAACTGCCTATAATATCAGCTTTGGGAAATCTGATGCCCTCTTCTGCCCTCCATAGGCACTTAAACACACATGGTACATAGACATACACATAAACAAACAGTTTATATTCAAAAACCTAAAGGCAACATGGCAAAATCTTAAAAACTCAGAAAAATAGTGTCTCAACAGATAAGAATAGTTTAAAACATACCAAAATGAAATATCAAATTTACTAAATGGGCTTAGGCATTTATTGAGTAAGCAAAACAAAGAATCAGCAGTATGCAGATAGATTACTTGAAGTTTTTTCAGAGGAGTCAAAGGAAATAAAAATTAAGAAAACTTAAACAGAAGCTGGAGCACGCAAAGCACCAAGATGTCAAGTATACATGTGCATGTACATAAATAAATTCCCCAGAAGAGAGGAGAGACAGGGGAAAAAGAAATGTTAGGGGAACAATGACCAAAACTTCACAAACTAGATAAAACAAACAAACAGGCACGATAAACTCAAGGAAGACACATAATAGCCAAATTATCAAAAAAGACTATACTGGCTGGTTTTATATCTACTTGACACAAGACAGAGTTATCAGAGAAGAAGCAGTCTCAGTTGTGAAAATGTCTCCTTAAGATTTGGTTGTAAGGCATTTTCTTAATTAGAAATTGATGGGAGAAGACCCAGCCCATTGGGGGTGGTACCATCCACTGGATCCATCTTGTAGATTCGAGGTTCTATAAGAAAGCAGGCTAAGCAAGCCATGTGAAACAAGCCAATAAGCAGCACTCCTCCATGGCCTCTGCATCAGCTCCTGCCTCCAGGATTCTGCACTGTTTGGGTTTTTGTCCTGACTTCTTTTGGTGATAAACAGCAATATGGAAGTATAAATTGAATAAACCCTTTTCTTCCCAACTTGCTCTTTGATCATGATGTTTTGTTGCAGCAATAGAAACCCTAACCAAGACAAAGAGAAAATCTCAAGTGAAAGAAGAAACAACCCCTCACATGAGGACTCTTTAATGTAATAACCTGCAATTTATTTGCAGAATACTGGGGGTAATATTTAAGCTTTTTAAATATGGCATAAAATGCCATTGTCTTAGGGTTTCTCTTGTTGTAAAGAGACACCATGACCACAGTAACTCTTATAAAAAAAGAACAATTAATTGGGGTGGCTTACAGTTCAGAGTTCTGTTAATTATCATCAAGGTAGGATATGGTGGCAGGCAGGCAGACATGGCACTGGAGAAGGAGCTGAGAATTCTACATCTTTATCTACAGGCAACAGGAAGTGAACTGAACACTGGGTATAGCTTGAGCATTTGAAGCCTCAAAGCCCAACCCCACAGTAGCTTACTTTCTCCAACAAGGCCATACCCACCCTAATAAGGCCACACTCCTAATAATGCCACTCCCTTTGGGGGCCATTTTCTCTCAAACCACTGCTTCCATATTTAAGTTTTTTGAAAGTGAAATGAATAAACCAAAAATTCTATATACAGAAATGGCTATATTATAAAAGATGACAGAAAAAATAAGACCCAGATAGAGGCAGCAAACAGTCCTCAAGTTTGACTTAAGACCTCCTCCATAAAAGGAAATTCATACCTGGTACTGTAAACCTAGCTGGCTACCTGCAGTTGGTGTGGTCATGAACACTAGAGGAGAACCTACTACTGCTACTTTTTTTTAAAGTTTTCATTTCTTGGTTTTTATTTATTTTTTTAATTGAAAGAAAAAAATTCCCACCTCATCCCAGCCTCCCATTTCCCTCCCCCTCCTCCCACTCTTCTCCTCCTCCCCTCACTCCTCTCCCCCTCCCTCTCCAGTCCAAAGAGCAGTCAGGGTTCCCTACCCTGTGGAAAGTCCAAGGTCCTTCCCCCTCCATCCAGATCTAGGAAGGTGAACATCCATACTGGCTACGCTCCCACAAAGCCAGAACATGAAGTAGGATCAAAACCCAGTGCCATGTCCTTGGCTTCTCAGCAGACCTCATTGTACGCCATGTTCAAAGAGTCCGGTTTTATCCCATGCTTTTTCAGTCACAGTCCAGCTGGCCTTGGTGAGCTTCCAATAGATCAGCCCCACTGTCTCAGTGGGTGGGTGCACTCCTTGTGATCCTGACTTCCTTGCTTATCTTCTCCCTCCTTCTGCTCTTCATTGGGACCTTGGGAGCTCAGTCCTATGCTCCAGTGTGGATCTCTGTCTCTATCTCCATCCATCGCCAGATGAAGGTTCTATGGTGATATGCAAGATATTCATCAGTATGGCTAAAGGATAGGGTCATTTCAGGTTCCCTATCCTCAGCTGCCCAAGGAGCTAACTGGGGACATCGCCCTGGGCACCTGGGAGCCCCTCTAGATTCAAGTCTCTTGCCAACCCTAAGATGGCTCCCTTAATTAAGTTATGTGATTCCCTGCTCCTCTATCCAACCTTCCTTTCTCCCAATCATCCCGTTTCCCCAAGTTCCCCCCATTCTCCCCTTCTTACTTTTCTCTCCCCATTTCCCCTTACCCCCGTCCCACCCCACCCCCAAGTTCCCAATTTTTTGCCCAGCAATCTTGTCTACTTCCCATACCCAGGATAACAACTATATGTTTTTCTTTGGGTTCACCTTCTTATTTATCTTCTTTAGGATCACAGATTATAGACTCAATGACCATTATTTGTGGCTAGAAACCAATTATGAGTGAGTACATCCCATGTTCCTCTTTTTGGGTCTGGGATACCTCACTCAGGATAGTGTTTTCTATTTCCATCCATTTGCATGCAAAATTCGAGAAGTCATTGTTTTTTATCGCTGAGAAGTACTCTAATGTGTATATTTTTCTTCATCCATTCTTCTATTGAAGGACATCTAGGTTGTTTCCAGGTTCTGGCTATAACAAATAATGCTGCTATTTGTCATATAAAGAACTCAAGAAACTAGACTTTAAAATGCTAATTAACCCAATTAAAAAATGGGGCACGGAACTGAACAGAGAATTCTCAACAGAAGAAGTTCAAATGGCCAAAAGACACTTAAGGTCATGCTCTACCTCCTTAGCGATCAGGGAAATGCAAATCAAAACAACTTGGAGATATCATCTTACACCTGTCAGAATGGCTAAAATCAAAAACACCAATGATAGCCTTTGCTGGAGAGGCTGTGGAGGAAGGGGTACCCTCATCCATTGCTGGTGGGAATGCAATCTTGTGCAACCACTTTGGAAATCAGTGTGGCGGTTTCTCAGGAAATTCGGGATCAAGCTACCCCTGGACCCAGCAATACCACTCTTGGGAATATACTGCTATTTTTCTAAACCAGTAAAATTCTAGCTGCATTCTAAATACCCTTATACCTACTAAGTAGCTCTCACCTCTCATCAAAGAAGCTTCTTTTGCAGAACATGGAGAACATAGAAATTCTCAACCAGTCAAAATGCAGAGAAAAACTGACCATCAGGTGTCCAACTTCCAATAGGAAAACCTTCAACATAACCCCTGCACTTATGGCTCAGGAAACATCACAGAAGAGAGGGTGGAAAAGGTGTAAGAGCCAAATGACTAGGACACCTGTTGTGATATAGTAGCATCTAAATATGACAAGGAAGCTACACCCTTAAAGTCTCAATAACATGGTCATTTAGAGAACAATTAACATTCCAACGTGGATAGGAAAAGTCTCAGAAGACCCCACCCTTAGATGAAGAGCTATAGGCAATGGGTGACTGCTAAGAGGAAAAGCCAGTCTTCTCCATAGACAAATCTCATGATAGATGATCTAATTCCAAGTGGGCGACTCTAAACAAATACACATATAAGCAGCACTAAATGGATTCAGCAAGTCATTTACATATTACTGTAATTATATTTCATTTGTATTTTAATAAAGCTTGTCTGAAGATCACAGAGTAAAACATTTCCCCTTTTGTCTTAAATAATAAAGAAACTCTCTGATCTTCAGGCAAGCTTTGTTTATTAAAATACAAATGAAATATCACTACATATAACAATAATTAAAGAAGAACTCATATTTTGAGCGTCAACCTTCCATTAGTAAATGCTCTCACTTTCCTAAGAATATCCACATAGATGATATATTTCTCTCTTTGCATTATGAGATCGGTATGAAGGCATTATGCGTATTTTGTAGAGGAAGAAAAACAGAGGTACAAAGGAAAGGAAGGAAGAGAGGGAGGGAGGGAGCGGAGGAGAGAGAGAGAGAGTTAAGTAACTTGGCTTTGGCTAAAGGTACATACAGATTGAGGTTTTCTAATTCTCTTACCAAAAACCTTTTTATTTTGACTCAACACCCAATGATGTAGATTCTGAATCAAATAGGGTCAAAACAAGAACAGGGGCCTGGAGACATAGCTCAACAGTTAGGACACTTGTGCTTACAGAGGACCTGAGTTCACTACTCAGCTCCCATATCAGGCAGTTCACAACTGTGAGCTATGATTCCAGGTTCAAGGGATTCAACATCCTCTTAAGGCCTTGGTAATCAACTCTTGTACACATGACATACACTCACACAGACACACACAAACATATACACATAAATAGCAATAAAAATAAGCACAGACAATAAGAACCAAACAAATGTCGAGAGCTGTAGTTCAGTTCATTGAGTGATTATTGAGTATGCTCTAAGCCCTGAGCTCACTTTCCATCATCACATAAACTGGTGTGGCAGTACATAACTATAATCCTTTCATTCAGAAATGGTGATAGAAGGATTAGAAATTCAAGGTCATCTTTGGCTACCTAGAGAATTCAAGGCCAACCCAGGATACTTGAGACACTGCTGAAGGAAGGAAGGAAGGAAGGAAGGAAGGAAGGAAGGAAGGAGAAGGGAAGAAGGGAGGGAGGGAGAGAGAGAAGAGAAGAGAAGAGAAGAGAAGAGAAGAGAAGAGAAGAGAAGAGGGGAGATAAGAAAAAAGAAGGAGAGAGATGGGAGAAAAAAATGTCACAATAAAATCCATCTCTTTGCATACCAATCCCCCAATGTAGCATTGTGGTGAGAATATCAATCATGCAGAAAACAAATTTAAGATCTATAATGAGAAGACCATGTTGCCAGGCGGTGGTGGCACACGCCTTTAATCCCAGCACTCGGGAGGCAGAGGTAGGCAGATCTCTGGGAGTTCGAGGCCAGCCTGGTCTACAAGAGCTAGTTCCGGGACAGGCACCAAAACTACAGAGAAACCCTGTCTCAAACCCCCCCCCAAGAAAAAGACTATGCCATCCCACAACATCACTCTCTACCCTACCAAAATCCTTTATTTATGGGTTGAACAACCTCAGAACCACAAAAAAGTTGTGAAACAATGAAAACTGAGAGCTTTAGTCTGCTTTATTTGTTGTTAAAAAAAAAACACCTGAGACCAGGTAAATTATAAAGAATAGGAATACATTTGGTCTACACTTCTGGTAGCTAAGAAATCCCAAGGTTATGACATCAGAACCTTATCCACAATTGCTGAGAACATTCCTGCTGCATACTAGCCTAGCTTGATGACATCAGCGGTAAGACTGATGGAGTTGTATAAAGTCACAATTGCCCCACCTTCAGGAATTCATCTAACCCTAGTTGCCTCCCAATACAATTCATGTATGATTGGGGGTATTAAGTTTCAATGTATGAACTTTTCAAACCCTAAGCTCTGAGATGGAAATTCTTCCATCCAAATAAAGTACCTGAAATGTAGTACAGGAGCCCAGCATGGAAGCTGCAAACTGGAAATAACTGAACAGAAATTCAGATCATTTTTCTTTTAACTTTTTTGTTTTTTATACTTTTGGTTTTTTGAGACAGAATCTCTCTGTAGCTTTGGAGCCTGTCCTAGGACTAGCTCTTGTAGACCAGGCTGGCCTTGAATTCACAGAGATCTGCCTACTTCTGCCTCCTGAGTGCTGGGATTAAAGGCACACACCACCACTACCCCACCTCAGATCAATCCAGCTCCTATAATGCTTTTAGTTTGCATTGCTTAATACTTATGCGGTTGGCTAATGTTACAAGAAAATTTATATATTGACTCAACAGATGTTGGTAGGAGAAATCAGAAGACAAAAAAGAAAAGTGGCCTTCAAAACTCTGCCCTGAGCTGAAAAGATGGCTCATTTGTTAGGAGTACTGACAGTTATTATAGAGGTCTTGAGTGCAGTTCCCAACATCCACGTGGTGGCTCACAACCATCTATAACTAGTCCCATAGGATCCGATGTCCTCTTTTGATATGCAGACAAAATGTCCATATACATCAACAAATAAATCTTTTTAAAAACCTGTGCCCTTAAAATGCTTAGTCAAGAGAGACAAAATATACGTTTGCAGTCTTAAAACAATAGAAGATATCACAAAAGAGCCAGGCGGTGGTGGCGCATGTGTTTAGTCCCAGCACACAGGAAGCAGAGGTGGGCAGATCTCTGTGAGTTCAAGGCCAGCCTGGTTTACAGAATGAGTTCCAGGACAGTCATAGCAACACACAGAAATCCTGTCTTAGAAAAAAAAGATCATAATTGAGCCATTGAGATGATTCCATGGGCAAACACACTTGTTGCCAAGCAGGAGAATGTGGTAAACCCACAAGTATTATACCTGAGTTTAATCTCTGGAACCAATGGTAGAAGCAGAAAACCAATCCAGGCAACTTGTCCTCTGACCCCTAAAAATGAGTACCCACATGCATAAATTAAAACACAATAAAAATTTAAAGGTGCCAGGATAAAAGAAATTCATTTATTCATGGAAACTACCCTAGGAAGTAGAAGCTAGTGTTGTTTACACTTTACAGGTAGGTAAACAAATTCAGAAAGCATATGTATGTTGTCAAGGAAACAGATAGTCAGGTGAGCTCCATGAGATGAAACAAGATCTGTCTGCATCCAAGAGGTCCATATTAACTAGAGAATGATTTCCACAGGAACTAGAACTTGGAAAAGGTCTTACAACAATGGAAAGCTCTAACATTTCAAGGATCTTGATTGGATTTTGATATGACATACAGATGTGTCATTTTTGAGACAGGGCCTTACTGTATAACCTTGGTTGGCCTAGAACTCACTACGTAGACCAGGCTGGTATCACACTTACAGAGATCTACCTGCCTCTGCCTCCCATATGTAGGGATTAATGTTGAACATCACCATGTCCTGTAGTGATATTTTGTCTGTGTTTTAACAGATAAAGCTTACCTGAAGATTAGAGTGCTAAAGTGCAGAGATAAGGACACTAGAGGCCAGGAAGTGGTGGCACACACCTTTAATCCCAGGACTCTGGAGACAGAGGCAGTGGGATCTCTGTGAGTTCAAGGCCACCCTGAGCCAAGCAAGACTGAATCTGTCTAAAAAAGAAACAGAGCTCACACAAAGGTGCTCCTAGCACTTGGGATCACATGCCTTTAATCACAGCATTAGGGAGGTTGAGACAGGAGTGATATGGCTGGGTGGAGAGAGGAAAATAAGAGGAGGAGAGAGGAACTCAGTGCAGTCTGAAGTTTGGTGGAGACACAGTGCAGTCTGCAGATTGCCCCTGCAGTCTGAGGTTACAATCTGAGGAGACAGTCTGAGGACAGGATCACCCCTTCAGTAGAGGTAAAGGTCTCTCTAGTGGCTGGCTTCACTGTGTCTCTGATCCTTCAGCCTTCGCCCCTCAATATCTGACTTAAGGTTTGATTTATTAAGACCAATTAGAATTTGTGCTACATCTGGTGCCCAATGTGAGACTCAAACCCACGACCCTGGGATTAAGAGTCTCATGTTCTACCGGCAGAATTATTTATTTTTATGTGTATGTTTATGAGTGTTTTGTCTGTATGTATGGTAGTGCACCATGTGCAAGCAGTGCAAGCCGTCCCCACAAAGACCAGAAGGCAGCACTGGATCCCTTGTAACAGACAGCATGAGCTGCCATGTGGGTGCTGGGAACCGAACTCCAGTCCTCTGGAAAAGTAACAAGTGCTCTCCACCTCTGAGCTAACTCTCCAACCCCACTGTTGGATTCGAGCTCACCACAGCTGTATTCACCTGCACACTACTGGCCCAAGATTGGAATCATCAACATTTCACCATGAAGGGGTAGAAACTCATGAGACTCCACCCTCCCCAAGGGACTAATGGCAGATACTGGTTGCTAGGGTAAGAGGAGTCTTCTCTGCAGTGGTGTAGGTCACTGGTAAGTTACCCATTCATTCAGTTACCTTCAATACATAACCCCACACCCATGTTCATGTAACCAACTCTAATTAAATTCATTGAGTTACCAAAAATGAATAAATAAATGTAGGAAGAGGAAGAAGAAAGATTTTTGGAAGGAAAAGGAGGGGGAAGAGAGGGGATAATGGGCAGTAAAATAATCAAAAACAAATTTATATATATATATATATATGTTAAAAAGTTTTTATTTTTATATAGCAGATCTTTTTTATTATTTTAGTTTTTAAAAAGAAAACAAACTATCTTTTTTCATTTTATATACCAATCCCAGATTCCACTCCCTCCCCTCCTCTCATTCCCTCCACCTATCCCCCCACTCCACTCCACCTCCATCCACTTCTCAGAGAGAGTAGGGCACATTGTTTTGGGGAAGGTCCAAGGCCCTCCCTACTATATCTAGCTGAGCAAGGTATCCATCCAAAGAGAATAGGTTCCCAAAAAGCCAGTACAAGCAGTAGGGATAAATCCTGGTGCCACTGCCAGTGGCCCCTCAGTCTGCCCCAGTCATGCAACTGTCAACCACATTCAGAGGGTCTAGTTTAGTCCTATGCTGGTTCCCCCACTGTCAGTCTGGAGTTGATGAGCTCCCATTAGGTCAGGGAAACTGTTTCATGATCTTGACCCATCATGATCTTGACCCATCATGATCTTGACCACTTTGCTCGCAGTGGAGCACTGGTCTGAGCTACTAAAGTCCAGTTGAAGAGTGAGAATATGAGACAAAAAAGTTTTTAAAAACAATGCTGAGAATAGAATATTGAAAGCCATATCTTAAAAATTTGAAATTTGTCTTCACCAGCTTGTGTGGGACTTTGCTCATCCTACATGTGTCCCAAGCAAGGACTCTGAAAGGAAACAGCTGCTGCCGGGGAAGTTGCTTCCCCAGGCTTGCATCCAAGTCTCCAGCACAGCAGGCTTCTCAGCTTGGGAATCTCTGACTGCAACAACAAATGCTTCAAGTACACATCTTCTGGTCACCGGACAATGTCCCACTGTTGACAGAGGCCAGGGTCATCGCATGAGAAGCCACAGCAGAGGTTTCCAGGATGTTCCCTCATCTCTTCCAGACATATATCATCACTGTGTTGTGTTGCGGGAGGTCCTCCCACTCCTCCAACCTATCGCTGCTGAGATACCAGCCCATTGGGGCGTGGTCTCTCTCCCTTTAAAAAAGCAGCCACTTCCCTCTCCTCTCTCTCTTCACTTCCTGCTCCAGCAGCGACTAGACTCCCTTCCTGGTTGCGCAGAGGGCTGATGGTGATCTGTAAGTTTTTTCCCCTTTAAATAAATACCACCCTATTAATCATAATTCCAAACTGGTGCGGCATTGTTTGTGACTTACGCCTTCATTTTGGCGCCCAACGTTTGTTTTTCTGTTTTTGTTTTTGTTTTTTTTTTTTTGTTCTCCAACTTTTATTTGAGATTCAGTAGGTTAGTTCTCATCCACATTGACTGTCTGTAGATTTTTGAATGTGGTAACAGGCACGTAAGTTACCAATGTGTAGAGTTTGTGTGGTGAGTCCTCATCCTCATTACGTTTTCTGGACAAACGTACCCGGATACGATATGGAACATTCCTTATTCCTTTGGCCCAGACGGCTTTATTGAGCCTGGTATCAATCTGCACATCTGGAGTCCCCATCTCCTTCATGGCAACGTTTGGTTTTAGAACCTCTCCTTTCCCTGCTCGGCTGCCAGCCGCGAGTTCGGCTTGGCAGGAGCCCTCCCTTCCTCAGCAGCCTCCTGTGCCTTGCAGCAGCGGCCTTGGCCTCCCCACGTGGATTTAAACTCCACAGGCCCCGCGTAGTCTCCGCCCGTGTGGTTTGCTCTTTTCTGAGTCGTTTTTAAATCTCCCTTGCAAGCACAGCTCTTAAGTGGCGCGAACCAGAGCATGCGGTTGCTGAAAGCTGCAACCCCTCAGGGTGACTCTATCACGTGGAGGCATAAGCGGCTTCCAGGTTGCTCTTCTCTACCCCTGGATTCTGGGTTTCTGGTTCCGTCTCTGGAATTGATTTAATTACATTTACTTTGTTGAGAAACTTGCATTTTCCAGTTTTTAACATCTACTAAGGCACTGAAACAGGACTCCATTTTCATAGCGACTCGGCAACAGCACCACCTGCTGGATAATATGTAATATGGCAGTTTTCGTTTCTAACGCAAATTTTACTGCTTTGTTTTCACTAATACAATGGATTAGTAAATTTATATTTACTAATACAATGGATTACGTCATACAAGGTTTATATGATTATGGGGATACCTTGATTTGCTTGTTACTAGGTTTCAGTTTTCTTTTCCATATTCTATCATTAAGGAAGAATATGGCACTCCTAAGAACGATAGAATCTTTACGAACTAATAATGAACAACTAATTGACAGAATTAAAATTATTGAAAATCAGAGGTTATCTGAACAAGTGGATACTATGACAGACAAAATTGACTCCATATCCAAGGGTATTAGAAAGTTACCTGAAAGGATTCAGGCTGTTGAATTTGACGTTCAGACTTTATCACAAACTTTTGATAAGGTAACAGACAGAATGTACCTCCAAGATGGGAATCTACATGATATACAAGAAAAGTTTAAGGAGGACATGTTATCTTTGAAGGAAAAAATTAAAGCTTTGGAATCACAGGTGCAGAATGGGGACCAAAAAATTGATGCCTCAGTGAAATCACTGGAAATATATACAGGTCAGGAGATTCAGGATTTAAGAGAGACAATGATAAAAAGATTTGAAAAGATTGGGGAAATTATTGCAGCTGGTGAATAGAGTAAGGAGGCACAAGGACAGGATACAATGCCTCCACCAGCTATTAGAACTGGCTTACCCAGGGTTCTAGCAACATACCCTATACTTAATTCTGACAAAGCGTCAACTTCTAAAGGCTCAAAGGGAGTCAGAGAAGCTAGATGGACGCCAATAGCAATGAATGATCTGAAAGAAATTGAGCAAGCTGTTGTTAATTTTGGCTTGCACAATGCATATGTAAAGGAAATGATAAGGACTTGGGCTTCTAATGCTAGAGCTACCCCCCATGATTTCCATCAGTTAGTGTCTGCAGTTTTAGATAATGGACCTTCCTTGATGTTTGGAATTTATTTCAGAGAAGAATCCAAACATATGGAACAGCAAGGAAGAGCAAAAGGTGTTGAGGTTTCCCAAGATCAAATTCTTGGTGCAGGAGAATATGCTGATCCACAAGTCCAAGCTCTTTATGACGATGAAGTACTGTGTCTATGTCACCAATCAGCTTTAAATGCTTGGAATAGGATACAAGATCCAGCAAAAAGGGTTGAATCATATACCAGAATTAGGCAGGGACAGAGAGAACCCTTTATTGACTTTTTGCAAAGATTAATTAAGGCTTTGGACATAGGGGTAACAGACCCAGAAGCTAGACGAATACTTCTTGAGTCTCTAGCTTTTGAGAATGCAAACATAGAATGCAAAAAGTTAATTGGGCCTTTAAAGTCTAGATCAGCACCTATGGATGAATGGATTCAGCATACGATGAATGTTGAGACGTTTAGCTATAATGATGAATCTTGGTAGGAGAAGTGATTTCAAAAGCAATGAGGAGACATCAAACTGTCAGGTGTTTTAATTGTGGTAAATTAGGACATTTGCAAAGGGATTGCAGGCAAAGAATTTCTAGGAATAATATCTCTTCTGGGAATGACAAAAATAGGAGACCTTGGCCTTCAGGTATATGTAGGAGATGCGGTAAAGGCCGGCATTGGTCAAACAAATGTAGGTCAACAACAGACAGACGGGGCAATCCGATATCATCAGGAAACTCCTTGGGGGGCCTCTCGCAGGCCCCCAAACCAACAGTGGCCCAGTCATTCCCAGTCACAGTGGAGAACGTGCCTCACCAAGAAAATAAAAAGCTCCAATTTCTGCTGTAAAAATTAATACTGGTCTAAATGATGAATTGCGTGTGGAGGATGACTCAAAAAACCCAGTAGGACAAAGTAAACGTATATTTTGGCAGACTTCTATTAATGATCAAAGACCAAAGCTAAGAGTCTGTATAAATGGCACTTTTATTGAAGGCTTATTAGACACAGGTGCGGATGTAAGTATCATTACCCCAGAATCTTGGCATCCAAATTGGCCTCTTCAAGAGGTAGATGTTCAGTTCCTGGGAATTGGAACCCTATCTCGTGTAAAATAAAGCACAAGATGGGTTGAATGCATAGGGCCCGAAGGGCAAATAGGAAGACTAAGGCCATATATAGCCAATATTGCCATAAATTTATGGGGCCGTGACCTACTACAGCAATGGAATACCCAGATTAACATTCCTGTAGTTCCAGGAACTCATAATTCTGGGAAGGATATGATGAGGTATTATGGGAAAAGGTCACCAGCCATTCAGGCTGTACAAGAACATACAGCAAATACCAAACCTTTAGAAGTACCAATAGCCCTAACTTTAAAATGGCTAACTGAGAAGCCAATATGGATCAAACAGTGGCCTCTAGCTGAAGATAAACTACAGGCATTGGAACAGCTGGTGCAAGAGCAACTAGATGCTCACCATATTGAAGAATCAACCAGCCCTTGGAATTCTCCTGTGTTTGTTGTAAAAAAGAAATCTGGTAAATGGAGAATGGTGACAGATCTAAGAGCTGTCAACAAAGTAATTCAACCTATGGGCGCACTACAATCTGGAATTCCTTTGCCTTCTCTGTTACCAAAAGGATGGCCTCTTATAGTTATTGATTTGAAAGATTGTTTTTTCACTACACTGTTACAAGAAAAGTATAGAGAAAAATTTGCCTTCACAGTGCCTACTTATAATAATTCTCAGCCTAATAGGAGATATCAATGGACTGTCCTCCCACAGGGTATGCTCAATAGTCCTATATTGTGCCAATATTTTGTAAGTAAGCCATTGGAAATAATTCGTATACAATTCCCCAAGTCCATAATTTATCATTATATGGATGACATCTTGTTATCTGATTCAAATAAAGATACTTTAGAATGGATGTTTGAAGAAGTAAAGAAAGTCTTGCCTAGGTGGGGATTACAAATTGCCCCTGAAAAGATTCAAAGAGGAAATTCTATTAATTACCTAGGTTACAGAATAGGGTTAGAGAAAATTAAAACGCAAAAGGCACAAATTAGGAGAGACCGGTTAAAGACTCTTAATGACTTCCAAAGATTGTTAGGAGACATTTCCAGTCTACGACCAGCTGTTGGGATAACACCTGATCTAATAGTTCATTTAAACAAAACCTTAGATGGTGATAAAGATTTGAATAGTCCACGAAAACTGACAGCTGAAGCAGAAAAGGAACTGACAATGATTGAGGAAAAATTACAGGAGGCACATGTGGATAGGGTGAACCCAAATCTTAGCTGCATCCTAGTCATATTGCCTTCCAGAATTTCTCCTACAGGGATTCTAATGCAGAGGGAAGATATTATTTTAGAGTGGATATTTATACCTAATAAACCAAGTAAAAAATTAAAAACTTATGTGGAAAAGGTCTCTGAATTAATTATATAAGGTAAGCTGAGACTTCGTCAACTAGCGGGTATTGACCCAGCAGAAATTATAGTGCCTTTTACTACTGAAGAAATAAAAAAGTTATGGGAAGACAATGAACCGTGGCAAAGAGCTTGTGCTAACTTTTTGGGAGAAATTAATAGCAACTATCCCAAAAGTGATAGACTTAATCTCATAAAAAGAACTTCTTGGATTCTTCCTAGAATTGTACGTGATGCTCCAATAACTGGAGCCCGTACGTTCTATACTGATGCAAATAAATCAGGGAAAGCAGGTTACAGGTCAGATGAATTGAGTAAGGTGGAACAAAGCCCTTATAATTCTGTCCAGAAGGCAGAATTATATGCCATTCTTATGGTGCTAAGGGATTTTAAAGAACCTCTTAATATAGTTACAGATTCACAATATGCAGAAAGAGTTATCTTGCATATTGAAACCGCTGAATTTATACCAGATGACACAGAGTTGACTTCATTGTTTATCCAGGTACAAGACATAATCAGGAACAGGCTTTGTCCGATGTACATAACACACATCCGGTCCCATACAGGTCTGCCTGGTCCTCTAGCCCAAGGCAATGCTGAGATTGATCAATTATTGATTGGAAGTGTGTTGCAGGCCTCGGAATTTCATAAGAAGCATCATGTCAATAGTAAAGGCCTAAAGAAAGAATTTTCCATTACTTGGCAACAAGCTAAGGACATTATAAAGAGATGTCCTACTTGTTCTTTCTATAATCAAACACCGTTGCCTACAGGGAGTAACCCAAAGGGTACTAAGAGAAATGAAATCTGGCAGATGGATGTGTTCCACTTTATGGAATTTGGTAAATTAAAATATGTACACCACACCATAGACACGTATTCAGGTTTTCAATGGGCTACTGCCCTGAGCTCAGAAAAGACTGATTCAGTAATCACACATTTATTGGAAGTTATGGCCATCATGGGTATACCTGCGCAAATAAAGACAGATAATGGTCCAGCATATGTATCTAAGAAAATGAAACGCTTTTTTGATTATTATAATATAAAACACATTACAGGTATACCAAATAATCCTACAGGTCAGGCAGTTATAGAAAGATCAAATCATACTATAAAGGATATGCTGAACAAACAGAAAGGGACTGAAAATACCCCCAGAAATACATTACATAATGCTTTATTAACCTTGAATTTTCTTAACGCTAATGAGAAAGGAACGACAGCAGCAGAAAGACATTGGATAATGGAAAAGTCTGCTGAACTAAATCAACCGATTTATTTCAAAGTTGTGCTGACCTCTCAGTGGAAGCCAGGAGATGTGCTACGTTGGGGAAGGGGTTTTGCTCTTCTTTCCACAGGAGAAGAAAAATTGTGGATACCATCAAAATTAATAAAGTTTCAATTTGAAGAGGAGAAACCTCTTGGAAAGGAGAAATGACAACTCATCCAAAACGATGATATTCATACAGGTGGTAAGAAAAACATATAGAATGGGGGCAGGGTTCTGTTCTTATCTCCACAGGAAAACACTCATCTGTGAGAAATTCAAGGGACCCTGGATGTTTGGATACTGACAGATGGAAAAATACCTGCCCAATAGGAAATATCAAGACAACTGAATGGGTTGTGTAAGAAATATTAAACCATATTTCTAAATTTATAAAGCTGATTTTGAAGTTGGACTCTGGCTCAGTCCCTCTCCAATTCCAAGCCTGTTAGTAAGAGAAAAACCCAGAATTTCTGGAGTGTCTGTCTCATGTCAAGAGCCATGATATGGGACAGAAAGAAATATGAGTTTAGAAAACATCTTTGCTTTTCTTCATATCTATCATACTTCTCATTGAATATATCTATCATGTCTTTCTTTGAATATATATATATATATATATGTATATATGATTAATGTTTAAGTTTTTCATAATGAACAATGAGTTTTTCCTGAAGTGACATTTGAAGTTTCCAGGAAGAAGATGGGGCCCCATAACAACAACTCCACCTGGTTGATATGACGTCATGATACTGATAGCGCTACTACAAGACCTGCTTTTGGTACCAGCTGCACAAGACAGTTCCAACTTGGTTAGCTGAAATGGTGCACATCTTATACAACATTTTGGCCAGACCTGCACAAAATACTCAGAGACTATTGGCAATTTTAAAAGACATTGATCTTGAAATTTAACCATCATTTCACTTTCACAGGATCCCCCAGAAAGAACGTCGCCCCCATGACAGCTGGAAGTAATTCTAGAGGACGACGTCCCCTTTCCCAGTAAAACTTGCCCTTGGGTTTAGGGACATCATTTAGGGGTTGATTATAATTAGTATACGATTGAGGGTTGGGGGAGGAATTTTATACGCTCAGGGATCATTTTGAAAAAAAAAAGAGGGATGATGGGATAATAGATTTATAATTGTGAGTTACTGTTTTTAGACAAATACATTGGTATAGATTCTTGTATATTGATACAAAGTTAAATTATATTGACTATTGTACGCATGCATGTTTCTACCTCTGTTAAAACATTTTTTTATGTATTGACATATATTGTATTGATATATATATATATATATATATATATATATATATATATTTACCATATTGCAGTGGACATTTCTACCTCTGATTAAGATACTTATATAATGATTGTGTATTGATATATATTTACCTACTGCAATGTATATTTGTACATTGTTTATATTTGGAGGTCATTGTCCTCATTTGTTTCACAGTCGTTTATTGTCTTAGTCTTTAAGTTAGATAGATATTGAGAATTGTATAGATTAATAGTCATCTAAGTTTGTCATTTATAATAGACTAATCAGGTTCTTTAGATATATAGAGATTATACTCAGTATAGATATATAATCTTCAACTTCTTCAAAGAGCTGTAGAAAATGGCCTTTAATCTAACTCAGAGTTTTGTGGTAGAGAGACACAATTGCTCCTGGCAACACCACTCTATTCCCGAGAGAATGTTGAGCACCAAAGACACTCCACCTGGAGCCTTTCTTTTTGGCAGAACTGGCGTTTGGGCAAAGAAATGCCCATACCTCAACAACTGACAAAGATACAGAGCATGCATCAATGGATAAAACAGGACTGTCATATCCTGCCAAGACAGGGTAAGATAGTTTTGAAAAGTTTCTTGCCTTAGAAAATGGTATGTCAGTTATGTTAGGCCTTAGCCAAAGTTGCTTGCTTCAACGCTGCTAATGTGAGTTTGGGTGATTGCCCAGGTAGCTAGTTGTCTCTGTGATTTGTTGCATGTTTTGGAAGTTGTTTTACTGAACTTCCTAATTACCCAGGTAACATTATTTCCCTTCTCAGATCTTCAATGGGGTTGAAGACTATATAAATGTAGTTACTTTCTCTCATGACTTGGCCAAGTTATTTATTATACAAGACCTAAGCTAGTTAGAATAGGATATTTGTACTTATTGTATATAATTTCATAGTAGGTTTAGAACTCTCTTATTTAAACAAAAGGGGGAGCTGTTGCGGGAGGTCCTCCCACTCCTCCAGCCTATCACCGCTGAGGTACCAGCCCACTGGGGCGTGGTTTCTCTCCCTTTAAAAAAGCGGCCACTTCCCTCTCCTCGCTCTCTTCACTTCCTGCTCCGCCTGCAACTAGACTCCTTTCCTGGTTGCGTAGAGGGCTGTTGCCTGGGACAGTGATCTGTAAATTTTTTCCCCTTTAAATAAATACCACTCTAATAATCATAACCCCGAATTGGTGTGGCATTGTTTGTGACTTATGCCTTCAGTTGTCCTCATTTGTTTCACAGTCGTTTATTTTCTTAGTCTTTAAGTTAGATAGATATTGAGAATTATATAGATTAATAGTCATCTAAGTTTGTCATTTATAATTAGACTAATCAGGTTCTTTAGATATATAGAGATTATACTCAGTATAGATAGATAGTCTTCAACTTCTTCAAAGAGCTGTAGAAAATGGCCTTTAATCTAACTCAGAGTTTTGTGGTAGTGAGACACAATTGCTCCTGGCAACACCACTCTATTCCCGAGAGAATGTTGAGCACCAAAGACACTCCACCTGGAGCCTTTCTTTTTGGCAGAACTGGCCTTTGGGCAAAGAAATGACCATACCTCAACCACTGACAGAGATACAGAGCGTGCACCAATGGATAAAACAGGACTGTCATATCCTGCCAAGACAGGTTAAGATAGTTTTGAAAAGTTGCTTGCCTTAGAAAATGATATGTCAGTTATGTTAGGCCTTAGCCAAAGTTGCTTGCTTCAACGCTGCTAATGTGACTTTGGGTGATTGCCCAGGTAGCTAGTTGTCTCTGTGATTTGTTGCATGTTTTGGAAGTTGTTTTACTGAACTTCCTAATTACCCAGGTAACATTATTTCCCTTCTCAGATCTTCGATGGGGTTGAAGACTATATAATTGTAGTTACTTTCTCTCATGACTTGGCCAAGTTATTTATTATACAAGAACTAAGCTAGTTAGAATAGGATATTTGTACTTATTGTATATAATTTCATAGTAGGTTTAGAACTCTCTTATTTAAACAAAAGGGGGAGCTGTTGCGGGAGGTCCTCCCACTCCTCCAGCCTATCACCGCTGAGGTACCAGCCCACTGGGGCGTGGTTTCTCTCCCTTTAAAAAAGCGGCCACTTCCCTCTCCTCGCTCTCTTCACTTCCTGCTCCGCCTGCAACTAGACTCCTTTCCTGGTTGCGTAGAGGGCTGTTGCCTGGGACAGTGATCTGTAAGTTTTTTCCCCTTTAAATAAATACCACCCTAATAATCATAACCCCGAATTGGTGTGGCATTGTTTGTGACTTATGCCTTCAGTTGTCCTCATTTGTTTCACAGTCGTTTATTTTCTTAGTCTTTAAGTTAGATAGATATTGAGAATTATATAGATTAATAGTCATCTAAGTTTGTCATTTATAATTAGACTAATCAGGTTCTTTAGATATATAGAGAATATACTCAGTATAGATAGATAGTCTTCAACTTCTTCAAAGAGCTGTAGAAAATGGCCTTTAATCTAACTCAGAGTTTTGTGGTAGTGAGACACAATTGCTCCTGGCAACACCACTCTATTCCCGAGAGAATGTTGAGCACCAAAGACACTCCACCTGGAGCCTTTCTTTTTGGCAGAACTGGCCTTTGGGCAAAGAAATGACCATACCTCAACCACTGACAGAGATACAGAGCGTGCACCAATGGATAAAACAGGACTGTCATATCCTGCCAAGACAGGGTAAGATAGTTTTGAAAAGTTGCTTGCCTTAGAAAATGGTATGTCAGTTATGTTAGGCCTTAGTCAAAGTTGGTTGATTCAACGCTGCTAATGTGACTTTGGGTGATTGCCCAAGTAGCTAGTTGTCTCTGTGATTTGTTGCATGTTTTGGAAGTTGTTTTACTGAACTTCCTAATTACCCAGGTAACATTATTTCCCTTCTCAGATCTTCGATGGGGTTGAAGACTATATAAATGTAGTTACTTTCTCTCATGACTTGGCCAAGTTATTTATTATACAAGACCTAAGCTAGTTAGAATAGGATATTTGTACTTATTGTATATAATTTCATAGTAGGTTTAGAACTCTCTTATTTAAACAAAAGGGGGAGCTGTTGCGGGAGGTCCTCCCACTCCTCCAGCCTATCACCGCTGAGGTACCAGCCCACTGGGGCGTGGTTTCTCTCCCTTTAAAAAAGCGGCCACTTCCCTCTCCTCGCTCTCTTCACTTCCTGCTCCGCCTGCAACTAGACTCCTTTCCTGGTTGCGTAGAGGGCTGTTGCCTGGGACAGTGATCTGTAAGTTTTTTCCCCTTTAAATAAATACCACTCTAATAATCATAACCCCGAATTGGTGTGGCATTGTTTGTGACTTATGCCTTCAGTTGTCCTCATTTGTTTCACAGTCGTTTATTTTCTTAGTCTTTAAGTTAGATAGATATTGAGAATTATATAGATTAATAGTCATCTAAGTTTGTCATTTATAATTAGACTAATCAGGTTCTTTAGATATATAGAGATTATACTCAGTATAGGTAGATAGTCTTCAACTTCTTCAAAGAGCTGTAGAAAATGGCCTTTAATCTAACTCAGAGTTTTGTGGTAGTGAGACACAATTGCTCCTGGCAACACCACTCTATTCCCGAGAGAATGTTGAGCACCAAAGACACTCTACCTGGAGCCTTTCTTTTTGGCAGAACTGGCCTTTGGGCAAAGAAATGCCCATACCTCAAACACTGACAGAGATACAGAGCGTGCACCAATGGATAAAACAGGACTGTCATATCCTGCCAAGACAGGGTAAGATAGTTTTGAAAAGTTGCTTGCCTTTGAAAATGGTATGTCAGTTATGTTAGGCCTTAGCCAAAGTTGGTTGATTCAACGCTGCTAATGTGACTTTGGGTGATTGCCCAAGTAGCTAGTTGTCTCTGTGATTTGTTGCATGTTTTGGAAGTTGTTTTACTGAACTTCCTAATTACCCAGGTAACATTATTTCCCTTCTCAGATCTTCGATGGGGTTGAAGACTATATAAATGTAGTTACTTTCTCTCATGACTTGGCCAAGTTATTTATTATACAAGACCTAAGCTAGTTAGAATAGGATATTTGTACTTATTGTATATAATTTCATAGTAGGTTTAGAACTCTCTTATTTAAACAAAAGGGGGAGCTGTTGCGGGAGGTCCTCCCACTCCTCCAGCCTATCACCGCTGAGGTACCAGCCCACTGGGGCGTGGTTTCTCTCCCTTTAAAAAAGCGGCCACTTCCCTCTCCTCGCTCTCTTCACTTCCTGCTCCGCCTGCAACTAGACTCCTTTCCTGGTTGCGTAGAGGGCTGTTGCCTGGGACAGTGATCTGTAAGTTTTTTCCCCTTTAAATAAATACCACTCTAATAATCATAACCCCGAATTGGTGTGGCATTGTTTGTGACTTATGCCTTCAGTTGTCCTCATTTGTTTCACAGTCGTTTATTTTCTTAGTCTTTAAGTTAGATAGATATTGAGAATTATATAGATTAATAGTCATCTAAGTTTGTCATTTATAATTAGACTAATCAGGTTCTTTAGATATATAGAGATTATACTCAGTATAGGTAGATAGTCTTCAACTTCTTCAAAGAGCTGTAGAAAATGGCCTTTAATCTAACTCAGAGTTTTGTGGTAGTGAGACACAATTGCTCCTGGCAACACCACTCTATTCCCGAGAGAATGTTGAGCACCAAAGACACTCCACCTGGAGCCTTTCTTTTTGGCAGAACTGGCCTTTGGGCAAAGAAATGCCCATACCTCAAACACTGACAGAGATACAGAGCGTGCACCAATGGATAAAACAGGACTGTCATATCCTGCCAAGACAGGGTAAGATAGTTTTGAAAAGTTGCTTGCCTTTGAAAATGGTATGTCAGTTATGTTAGGCCTTAGCCAAAGTTGGTTGATTCAACGCTGCTAATGTGACTTTGGGTGATTGCCCAGGTAGCTAGTTGTCTCTGTGATTTGTTGCATGTTTTGGAAGTTGTTTTACTGAACTTCCTAATTACCCAGGTAACATTATTTCCCTTCTCAGATCTTCGATGGGGTTGAAGACTATATAAATGTAGTTACTTTCTCTCATGACTTGGCCAAGTTATTTATTATACAAGACCAAGCTAGTTAGAATAGGATATTTGTACTTATTGTATATAATTTCATAGTAGGTTTAGAACTCTCTTATTTAAACAAAAGAGGGAGGTGTTGCGGGAGGTCCTCCCACTCCTCCAACCTATCGCTGCTGAGATACCAGCCCATTGGGGCGTGGTCTCTCTCCCTTTAAAAAAGCGGCCACTTCCCTCTCCTCTCTCTCTTCACTTCCTGCTCCAGCGGCGACTAGACTCCCTTCCTGGTTGCGTAGAGGGCTGTTGCCTGGGACAGTGATCTGTAAGTTTTTTCCCCTTTAAATAAATACCACCCTATTAATCATAATTCCAAACTGCTCTGGCATTGTTTGTGACTTACGCCTTCAGTGTTGAATCTGGGTGTACTGCCAAGGATTGTGATCTTCAGGAGATGGCCACACGGCCACTTGTTCTAGCTTGATTTTCTGTTACTGTGATAGAACACTGTAACTTGGGAAGGAAAGGATTTATTTCTGCTTATACATCCAGGTCACGGTCCATTACTGAAGAAAGTCAGGGCAGGAACTTGATCAGAAACCATGGAGGAATCCTGTTTGCTGGTCACTGACATAGCCATGCTCAGCTGGCTCTCTTTCTTTTTCCTTTCCCTTTTTTTGAGACAGGGTTTCTCTGCATAACAGCACTGACTGTCTTGGAACTCACTATGTAGACCAGGCTTACCTCAAACTAACGGAGACCTGCCTGCCTCTGACTCCAAAGTGCTGGGATTATGCCAGTTTCAGCTAGATTTCTTATACTTTCCCAAAGCACCTGCCTAGGGATGAAGTTGTCCAATGTGGGCTGGGCCTTCTCACATCAATCACCAATCAAGATAATCTCTTGTAGGCATGGCCACAGATTAATCCGATGTAGACAATTCTTCAGTTGAGGTTCACTCTTCCCAGGTGACTAGGTTGTGTCAAGTTGACAGTAAACACTAACCAGCAGTAGAGATGGTCACCCTGTCAAACAGTAGGAGAAGCCCAAGACAGCCCTTCTCTGTGGCAAATTGAGCTAACTCATAGTATGACTATGATCATGCTAATGAGCCAAAGTGCCATTGCTGTGGAACATTTGAACACATTCGAAAAGGCTGCTCCAAAGTAAACTTCTATAGGTCTGGGAAAACAGGTCATGTAGCCAACGAGCACAGCAAGACAAATAGCAATGCGCAACTGAGCATACAGTCTCATTTTGTCTTTTTGTTACTTCTCCATTTTCTAAATCCTCTTCCCTGCATAAAGGTTAACGTGTAAAGTCTACACCCAGAAGTCAGATTTACTTGCCATACAAGGAAGAAAGAGGTGGAAAAATTCTGCCTTTAACCTCAAAATTCTGCCTTTAATCTCAAGAAAAAGAGCTTGATTTGAATGAAGCAAAAACCCACCGTAAAGCCACAGTGATAAGCAGAATAACCAGAAAATATTTAAGGCTGAGGTGAGATAGATGCCTTAGCAGGTAGTGGCACTTACATGCATGCTTGATGACCCGAGTTTTCGCCATAGATCCCACAAGGAAACAGGAGAGAACAGATTCCCAAAGGTTGTTCTCTGACTCCACATGCACTGTAGCACATGAGTGCCTGCATCCACACACACAAGCACACACCGAACAATAAACAAACAAAACTGTTCTAAGTTTAAGGCAGGAATTCTAGGAAACTCTATCAGAATGTAAATATGCAGTGTTCCATAGCACCCTGACCCACAGTTGAAGGAGATACAGTGGAGGAGAATGAAAATTCCTCAGCTTGGAAGTCCGAAGAATAGGCTGAGGTGATTTCTAGACTGGGGGCACAAAATGCCTTGGACTCAGGAAATATGGCGGAACAGAAGCATCAAGGACTCACCTGCTCCTGCACAAAGCAGCTGGTCCCGTCCCATGTGCTGAGGTGAGTGGATACAGGAAGGAGAGCACCGGAATTCACCAGCAGAGAGGTTGTAAGTCTGGTGAAACTCAGACTTTGGACAGGTGTGTGGAAACAGGAACGGAGCATTCCAGCCCCTGTCCAACAGCACCGTGGCCAGAGGAAGGAGAGCTGTCCACCAGCAAGAGTAGATAAGCGGTCTCAGCAAAATGTATTGATGGGGAAGGTGACAGTTTCTGGGTTCTGCAGAGTGGGCTGGATTGAGAGAGTCTGCATCATCTCCTAACGAACTTTTAGGGTGCTACATCAGGGAGCCACCTTGCCAGCTATTCTGTTGTCTGAATGTGTGCTGCTCAGAGTATCAGAAAGCCGTGCATGTTTGTATCTCCAGGACTCAGGGGACAATCTCTGTACTAGCTCTGCAGGCAACTAAAAACAACATTAGCTCATGGAAGAGACTGACTCAAACTACCTGAGGCAGAGGTTCTCAACCTGGGTCATGACCTCTTTGGGGATGAACCACCCTTTCACAAGGGTCACATATCAGATACCAGATATTACACTGCATAAGATTAGCAGAATTGCAGTTATGAAGTAGCAATGGAATAATTTTATGATTGGGCCCACCACAACATGAGGAACAATTTAAATGTCGCAGCATCACGAAGGTTGAGAAGCACTGGCCTAAGAAATCTATCCTGTGAAGAATATAGGCTGTGATGCGGGACCAAGCAGAAGGTGCTACCCTTTAGTAAAGGCAGAACAGGAAACACACCAAGTCTTGTGCATGTCCTCTTGCCTGGGGGTTACGTAGGTACAGAAGCTGAGATGCCAGGATTAGAGACAATAGAACATGAGGTTCTCACAGTTCTTTCCCCACTATCACCGCGAAAAGGTATCTGGGAGGAGTTCCAGCTTTTGTTGTGCTTCCAAAGCACAGAGCCTGAGAAGCTCCAAAGAGAGTCTTTGCCTGGTGCCCTGTATATTCCCTGCTAGCTCTTTTCTGACATGCAACTCAATTTCAAATAGCTTCGGTCTAGACATCTTCACTTGATGTCTGTAAGAATGAATGGAAGAGTAAAGAGCCCTTGGTCAATACTCTGCGTCACAGAATACCAACCAACTAAAATGACCCAGGAAACAGCTTTCTCTGTTCAGCATACACCCAAACCATTACCTCTGCTTACTCCTCTAAAGGTTACTTTAGCTTGCAGGAAATTCTCTCTCTCTCTCTCTCTCTCTCTCTCTCTCTCTCTCTCTTTCTCTCTCTCCTTCCTTCCCTCTCTCCCTCCCTCCCTCTTCTCTTTTAAAATAATGTTTTAGCTATCCTTTGAGAACGTCATAGAATATATTTTCATAATACCCACCCTTCTTCCCCTAACTTTTTCCAGATCCTTCATGACCCCCTACCCACCCATCCAACCCCCCATCTCTCTTTTAAAAAGCTGAGTATAATAGCTCCCTGCATTAATTCCAGCACTCAGGAGGCAGAGGCAGTGGATCTCTATGAGTTTGAGTTTAGCTTGGTCTACAGAATGAATTTCAGGTCTGCTAGAACTACAGAATGAGATCCTATCTTAAAAAAAAAGCAAGAAGGTCAGGCAGTGGTGGTATACAACTTTAATCCCAGCACTCGGGAGGCAGAGGCAGGAAGAAGTCAGTGAGTCTGAGGCCATCCTGGTCTACAAAGTGAATTCCAAGACAGCCAGAGAAAAAAGAATAACAACAAAACAAAATATGTATCCAGTTTGTGTTGGCCAACTACTCCTAGGTGTAGAGGCTGCCCTGAAGTGTGGCTGATATACCAGGTGTCACTCTACTGAAGAACATTGACTTGCCCTCTCCTGGCAATAATCAAATGTCAATAGCTCTTCAACCAGCTGGAGAGCTTTGAGCCTACTTTCCCTCCTTCATGCTGGGATTTTGTCTGGGTTGAACTTGGAAGTTTCAGCGTTGTCTTCTACTGCAAAAAGAAACTATCTGTTGTTTGGGATTTGGTTTATTCCCTTAGTTTTTCACTATTTTATTTTGGGATTTGTACAGGGTAACAAGACCAGGGTCTTTACAAATGCCTGTGAGCTACACCAGTAGCCTAGCTGAGTGGAACTGGGCCAAACTCCAGCCAAAAATCCAGTCTTATTAGATATGAATAATTTGCTTTGATATAGATCTTGGTTTATTGATACAAATTTAAGGTCAATTTTGTTATATGTATATTTCTGTTCTTGATTAAGGTATTGTGATTGTGTAGTCCATTTAAAAATGTAATGTATAATTAAGAAATATAGGTTAATAGATTATTCTCTATAATAGTCAAGTTTGTAGTCATGCTAGTTAGATTTTCTAGATGTATAGAGATATATTTCAGTTAGTTAGGCATTCTTCAAATCTTTCAGAAACCTTCAAATATGGCATTTAAATATTTTAAAAATTTGGGACTTTTCATGACAGTGAGACACATCTGGTCGTGGCAGCACCAATTACTTTGAGAGGAAGATGGACATCAAAGAGGCTCCTTAGCCATTTGGGCAAGAAACTGCTCTTCTCCAGGTTTCTGAGCTGTTTGAGTTTCTGCTCTGACTTCCCTCCGTGATGGATCTGAGAGTTGTAAGATGAAATAAACCACTCCCCCCCCCAAAAAAAAAGAAACTGCTCTTGACTGAACTGCTGAACTGGACATGCAGTACCCACAGAGAGATGACTGCTGAATTTGCTAAAGGTGAGATGGTCCTTCAGGGTTCCTACTTCATAAAAGAGTCTGAGAGACTTTCTGCAGGACACAGAAGAAAGTGACTGAAATGTCTTTGAAATTTCTTACTTCATAAAAAAGTCTGCTGGATACTATGGGCCTGTAGGCTGAAGATGGATACCCCAATGGTACAGAAGAAATTTGGGTGACTGTCCAGACAGCAAGATGTCTCTGTCAATTCTAGAATTTTGTAAGTTGTTTACAATGTACTTCCAGTTTACATAGGTAATATTATATCCTTCTGGAGTCTTTGATGGAGTTGAAGAATTTATAGTTATATAGTTTTCCTTTGTTATGACAAAAGATAAAGTAGATATAAATATTGTAACTGTAATTCTTGCTATAATTTTACTATGTTAAAGCCTTCGTTTTTGTTTTAACAGAAAAGGGAAAATGGTTAGGAGGTCCTTCTTTCTATGTGTTGCTTGTATTGGTTAATGAATAAAGACTGCCTTGGCCTGATAGGGCAGAACTTAGGTAGGCAAGGAAGGTGGAACTGAATTCTGGGAGGAAGAAAGTGGAGACAGAGGGATGCCATGGGTCCATGGCCGGAGGTAGACGTGCTGAAACTTTTCTGATAGACCACGACCTCAGGGTGATATACAGATTAATAGAAATCGGTTAAATTAAGATGTAAGAATTAGCCAATAAGAAACTAGAACTAATGGGCCAAGCAGTGATTTAATTAATACAGTTTCTGTGTGGTTATTTAGGCGCTAAGCTAGCCAAGTGGCAGGATGAACAAGCAGGCCCTCCTATTACACTTACTCAAACCTTAGCAGGTATTTCAATTTAAGAAATAGTGGTGGCAAGCTTTCTGGTCAACACCTGTAATCCCAGAAGTTAGGAGGATATGACAAGAGGGTTCTTAATTCAGGTCCAGTCTGATCCTTTTGCCTCTACCTCCCAGAGGCTGAGACTGAAGGTCAGTTATTGTGTGCATAATATTATCTTCTCTTATGCCCTCCACTCCCATTAATCCTTTACCTCTTCCCAACTAGCTCCCCTTCTGTTTCAATGTGTGTGTGTGTGAGAGAGAGAGACAGAGAGACTCAATGATTCATTAAGATTGTTTATAGAAACATGGGCTCCTTACCAGTGACTACATCACTGAAGAAAATGTCTCTCCCTCCCCAATCACCCATTAACTATGTATAAATCCTCATGGAGGTCAAGACCCCACAACTGCATCCCTCTTCCAGGAAAGGGTATTGTTCTGCCCAGCCTAGTACAGATCTTGTAGAGGGAATCACAGCTGCTGTGGAGTTCAAGACTGCAGTAACTGTTGTTCCCTTGCAAGACTACAGCTCCCAGCGTTCCGCTGGACTCCAGCGCACGCAAGCACAGAACACATTTCCCAGAAGCCTTTGCATTCCCCGTTAGAAAGCAAAGGCCGCCACGAGTTCCCTCTCTTCTCTCTCTTCCCCCCGCCTTTCCTACCATGTCCGCATGCCCCTTACCTGCCTGTTACCCCTCCCCCATTAAAGTGCACCCACGTGGGACTGCCGCATGTCTGTGTCTTCTTCCTCGCGTAACGTCTTTACCGTCTAACCCGCAGAATTAAGAACAACATTTTGGTGCCGTCCGTCGTCTCGGAGACCTTTCCATCCCGGTGCCTGAGGCTTTTGCCTCTGGGCTTCACCGGCACAAGGTCTGAACCGACCGCCTGCAACCACCTCTGCCTGTTTACCACGGCCATCCACCACTGCCTGATCCTGATCTGTGAATTAACCTAAGTTGGCTTCCTTCCCCCCGGGGCGCTCAGAGACTGTCCGGCCGGCTTTCTTTGGTGCATCCTGGGCAAGGTCGCCAACCTCCCTCCCCTTTCCCCCTGGCTTTTTGCCCTCGGCTGAAACCTGCCTCAGTCCGCCCCCGGAAGTTCGGTGCTTCCGGCCTCTTTCTCTTCTTTTTCTAACCTTTCCTGTGTTCTTCCCAGCCTGCTCCGCTGTAGCGCCTTCCGGGCTGTACGGTCAGCCCCGAGAAAAGCTTAATTGTCTCCTCCCAGCCAGGGCTCCCCCCCCCAGTCCGGTAGCTGGGTTCAGGCCAATTAATCCTTAACACGCTCCACGAGTACTCGGATGCCTGTACTTGCTGGCTGCCGTGTTCGTGGTACTCCGGTACCTTTTTGCGGGCAGGCTTCCATTTCAGTCATGGGCTCTAAGCCTTCCAAGCCAATTCCCCCATCCGCCCCTCTCGGCCAGCTTCTGGAAGCTCTTGAGCCTCACGCTCTCATCCCCTCCATAAAACTATCTAAGTTAACACGGCTTTGTTCCAAAACTTGGCCTAAGTACAATTTACAAGGTTCTATCCGCTGGCCTTCCCAAGGGTCATTTGACCCTGACACTGCGGGAGTTGGCCAATTTTTGTCACTGGTCAGCTAAATGGAAAGAATTAATGTATGTGATGGCCTTCTTTTACATGGCTCTAAAGACTGATCCTTCTACTTCTTCAGACTGTTCACCTGCTCACATGTTTTTGGCATTGCCCTCCATCCAGGAACCCTCTGCTCCCGCCATGGGCTTGCAACCCTCCACTCCGTCCATGGACCCCACTGACGACCCCCCCGCCCCCCCCCGACCTCGTGGGATCACCCCTTCCCACCCTGCTTAATCAGGGGCCACCTCCCCTATCCCTCCTTCTTCAAAGGTTTCTTTTAGGTACAAAAAGGAGTCGCCTACACCTTCCCCCCATGCCTCTAAACGTTCCATTCCTAGGTCTCCAGGAGTTCCGCATAAATATCCTTCTGGGTCGCCTTTCTGCTCCTCTAAATCCTCCGAAAAATCTCATTCCCCCCATCTCATATATCCCAGCCTTTCCAATCCAGCTTCACCCAACTTCTCCCGCAGCCGGACACAATCGCGCAGGCAGCTAACAATTTCTTCCCATCACAGGAGGTGCAGGCTGTCTGGAACAACTTTGGAATCCTCCGACTCACCTCCCTGGCCCACCCCTCCGCCCCGGTCTTCCAAAACCCCCTCAGGCCCTAACCCCACCCACTGCCTTGTGCCTAATTTCACCCCTCCCCTCACGCGTGAGGCCACTGCTGCAACAGCAGACTCTGATCAACTCAAACCAGCTACCGTCCTGCCCTTACGGGAAGTAGCTGGCGCTGAGGGGTTGATGAAGGTCCACATCCCGTTCGCCTTATCGGAACTTTCATGTGTTTCTAAGCTACTAGGGTCGTACACAGCTGACCCCACTAATTTTACAAAAGATTTTCAATATTTAACCCAATCTTACAACCTAACTTACCATGATATTTATATGATTCTCTGTAACAACTTGCTTCCTGAGGAACGCCGACAGGTCTGGGAGCAGGTGAGACTGCACGCTGATGAAGTTCAACAAACTCAGCCTTCTCATCCACCCAGCGCAGAGGCGGTGCCCGACCAGGAACCCCACTGGGATTACAACTCCCCCGGGGGCATTCTGGCCAGAGACCGATTCCTAACCTGCCTCCTGGTAGGATTAAGGAAGGCCGCTCTCAAACGAGTAAATTATTCTAAACTCGCAGAAATTTTCCAAGACACTAAGGAAAATCCTTCTGCATTTCTTGATCACCTTACTAAAGCTATGTTACAATTCACAAACATGGACCCAGAATCCACGGAGGGCAGACAGCTCCTAATGACCCACTTCATCAACCAGTGCTACTCAGACATCAAGGCAAAGCTCAGACGTTTGGAGAAGGGTCCCCTAACCCCACAGGCACAGATCCTGGAATCAGCCTTCAAGATCTACCACATGAGGAATGACAAGGCCCGGAATCATTGCCACGTGATCACCCCCCCCTCAGGCCAGCCGAGGTGATGGACTCCACTACCCGCCCTCCTCGCACGGCTCCCCCGCCCCCCGGGGTGCATGAATCGCCAGGCCCATGCTTCAAGTGTGGTAAGACAGGTCACTGGGCAAAGGCATGCCCCAATCCCCATCGCAACCCAAGGGGCACCTGCCCAAGGTGTCACAGGGAGGGTCATTGGTCCACAGACTGTCCTCGTGTGTTCAATGACGTGGGGGCAGCCGCCCCAGAGGACCCCCAGGTTGACCTATTGGGTTTGGCTCTGGAAGACTGAAGTTTCCCGGGCTCCTCCATCGACAACCCGACTGCTACACCCATCTGCAACCAGGAGCCATGGGTACTTCTTACAGTGTCGGGACGCCTCATCCCTTTTCTCTTGGACACCGGAGCAACATATTCGGTTCTAAGGGAATTTTGGGAGCCAACCTCCCCCTCAAGTTCCCCTATCGTCGGTGTAGGGGGACAGCCTTATCTACCTCACCAAACTCCACCTCTCAATTGCATATTTAGAGGTATCTTTCTCACTCATTCATTCCTAGTTCTACCAACCTGTCCAGTCCCACTCTTGGGTAGAGATCTTCTGACCAAGCTGGGAGCCTCCATTTCTTTTGCGCCCCCACCCGTTTCGTTTCAGATTCGTTGGTGACACAGCTTCTGCTTTTCCTGGCTCCGCGATCCTCTGATAATAACATGCCTTTTCCCCTCCCAGCTTCCCAGGTGGACCCTCTCGTGTGGGACATCCAAAACCCAGCTGTTGCTAAACACCACCCCCCCCCCGTTGTTATTCAGTTAAAAAACCCTACTGGGTATATCACCCAAGCCCAGTACCCCCTTCCTTCCCAAAGCCTCAAAGGACTAAAACCTATCATCTCTGATCTCTTGAGGAAGGGGCTGCTTCGCCCCACCTCATTCCCCTTTAACACTCCTATACTGGCTGTCAAAAAAATCTAATGGAACTTATCGTTTGGTTCAAGACCTCCGGCTCATCAATTCTACTGTTGTTCCTTTACACCCAGTGGTACCTAATCCTCTCACACTTCTGTCTAACATTCCTTCAGGGACCTCCCACTTCTCAGTCTTAGACCTAAAGGATGCATTTTTCTCTATTCCTCTCAGTCCTCAGTCTCAGAACATCTTTGCCTTCACCTGGACAGATCCTGATACTAACTTCTCCACACAACTAACCTGGACCGTCCCCCTCAGGGATTCCGGGACAGCCCACACCTCTTTGGCCAGGCTCTGGCCTCTGATCTGCTCTCACTGTCCCTCCTTAAATCAAAACTGGTACTCTATGTCGATGACATCCTGCTATGTAGCCCATCTTTGGAGACTAGCAGAACTGACACCGCCACCTTATTAAATTTTTTATCCAAAAAGGGCTACAGAGTCTCGCCTTCTAAGGCTCAGTTGTCCACCACTCAGGTGGGTTAACCATAACCCCAACACAAAAGGCTATCACCCTGGACAGAAAAAGACTAATTCAATCTCTTGCAGTTCCTTCCACCAAAGAAGAGGTTCTGTCATTCCTGGGAGTGGCCGGTTTCCTGCAATCCTGGATTCCCTCATTCTCTCTCCTCGCCCGCCCCCTATATGAAGCAGCTCTTGGCTCTCTGCATGAGCCCCTCCTTCACCCCATCACCAAACCTTTCCGGAGACTCCAACAGGCCCTTACCCAAGCCCCAGCTCTCCATCTTCCGGATTTAACCTGCCCTTTTTCTCTTTACATAGCAGAAAAAGAGGGCTATGCCCTGGGAGTCCTAGGCCATCAACTGGGACCTTCCTTTGCACCTGTAGCTTACCTGTCAAAGAAGATGGACCTCACCACTTGGGGCTGGGCACCCTGCATACGGGCTTTGTCAGCTGCTGAACTTCTTATTCGTGAGTCAAAAAAGCTAATTTTCGGAGCACCCACTACGGATTTCTCTCATCATAACCTGTCTAACCTCTTAACTTACAAAGGCCTACAGACCCTACCTCCTTCTTGAGTTCTTTCTCTTCAGGTGGCGCTGGTGGAAGATACGAGTCTCACATTCCAGTGCTGCCCACCCCTCAATATTTCAAATCTTCTACCTCAACCTGGTGTTAATGATCCCCCATCCCATTCCTGCATTGAGGTCCTAGAGGACCTACTGCCCTACCCCTCACATATACAGAAGGGCAGTCTGTCCCAGGCTACTCACACCTGGTACACAGACGGCAGCTCCTTTCTATGTGACAGGACCCGCAGAGCAGGTTATGCCATAGTGTCAGACATACAGATAGTCGAGGCAAAGGCACTCCCTGCTCATACTACTAACCAGCAGGCTGAGCTGATAGCCCTCACCCGTGCCTTTCAGTTAGCCACGGGACAATCTTTAAATGTCTACACAGATTCTAAATATGCTTTTCATATCCTGTTATCTCACGCGGCCATCTGGAAGGAACGTGGGCTTCTCACAGCGAAGGGAGGGTCTATTACCAATTCAGAGCATATTATGGACTTACTAAGAGCTTCCCATCTCCCTAAAGCTATAGGAATTATTCACTGTCGGTCCCATCAGTCTGACAGTTCTACTGTTTCCAAGGGAAATAACTGGGCTGACAGAGCAGCTAAGACAGCAGCACTTAGCTCAGATCTGCCTCAGTTACCTCAGGGAGTACTTACAGCACAGCCCACAACCTCACAGACACCTTCTAACACTCAACAGATCCTGTCCTACCTACACCAGCTTTTTCATCCCAATGAGAAAGCTCTGCTTCCTTTTGTAAAAACACATGTCCACGCCTGAGGACATCAGGTTTCTAAAAGCCACCACTGCCTCCTGATGGGATAATAGATTTATAATTGTGAGTTACTAATTGTCATCTAAGTTTGTCATTTATAATTAGACTAATCAGGTTCTTTAGATATATAGAGATTATACTCAGTATAGATAGATAATCTTCAACCTCTTCAAAGAGCTGTAGAATATGGCCTTTAATCTAACTCAGAGTTTCGTGATAGTGAGACACAATTGCTCCTGGCAACACCGCTCTATTCCCGAGAGAATGTTGAGCACCAAAAACACTCCACCTGGAGCCTTTCTATTTGGCAGAACTGGCCTTTGGGCAAAGAAATGCCCATACCTCAACCACTGACACAGATACAGAGCGTGCATCAATGGATAAAACAGGACTGTCATATCCTGCCAAGACAGGGTAATGATACTTACATCAGCACCTGTGTCCAGCAGGCCAGTAATAAAAATGCCAAATTATAAATGACAAACTTAGATGACAATTAGTCTATATAATTCTCAATATCTATCTAACTTAAAGACTAAGACAATAAACGACTGTGAAACAAATGAGGACAATGACCTCCAAATATAAACAATGTACAAATATACATTGCAGTAGGTAAATATATATCAATACACAAATATTATATAAGTATCTTAATCAGAGGTAGAAATGTACACTGCAATATGGTAAATATATACAATATATATATTTATCAATACAATATATGTCAATACATAAAAATGTTTTAAACAGAGGTAGAAACATGCATGCATACAATAGTCAATATTATTTAACTTTGTTTCAATATACAAGAATTGATACCAATATATTTGTCTAAAAGCAGTAACTCACAATTATAAATCTATTATCCCATCAGCCTCCTGTCAGATCTGCCAAAAGTTGGATCCCAGGACTAAATATCGCAGCTTCCCTTTCCCTACCCACCAAGCAAGGGGCTCCCTTCCGGGAACCAACCGGCAGCTGGATTTTACCCATATGCCCACAGTCAGGAGAATTAAATATCTCCTGGTTCTGGTGGATACAATGTCTGGGTGGGTTGAAGCCTTCCCCACCTCTAACAAGAGAGCCCAGACAGTCTCTGATATTCTTCTCTGAGAGATTATTCCTCAGTTTGGACTCCCAACCTCTCTTCAGTCAGATAACGGTCCAGAGTTTACTTCTCAGATTTCTCAAAATCTGTCTAAAGCACTTGGAATCCCCTGGAATTTCCACATACCGTACCATCCACAGTCATCAGGTAAGGTAGAATGAACTAACCGCTCTTTAAAGGAAGCTCTCGTTAAGATGTCACAGGAGCTCCACTTCGACTGGGTAAGACTCCTACCCTTAGCTCTTCTCCGGCTCCGAGCTCTTCCAAGGGGCCCCCTCCTCATCTCACCCTTTGAACTCATGTATGGGCGGCTGGTCTTAACCCCCGGCTTCTCATCGGGGACCTCTCCCCTTCCTGACCACCTGCTCACTCCCCTCCTTTTCCACTTACGTTCACTACTGTGGGACTTCACAGATCACTCACTACCTCGACCATGTGCTAATACATGTCCACCGCCGATTAAAATAGGAGATAAGGTATTACTCTCACCCCCAGGCCAGCGCCCTTCACCTCTTTCCCCTAAATGGCAGGGCCCTTTCAGAGTAATTCTTCTGACTCCCACAGCTGCCAAGCTTGAAGGAATTCCTCACTGGATTCTCCTGTCACATCTTAAACCGTTTATCTCCACAGCTCAAGATAATCCTTCATACACAGTAACTCAGACGGGACCTTGTTCTCTTAAGTTCCAAAGGACGCCGGATTCAGTCCCCTCTACTACAGTCTAAGGAAAACAGTGGTCCCCATCCGTTGCTGTGTTAACACACCCTCCCTTCTTTAAATTCATAAATAACCATCTAGATGTCATTACAGGTATCATCATCAAATAAAGAGTCAAGGACTCAGGTGGTAAGCAGATTCTCAATAAGGTTCTTTGACATAGCAGGTCAGCCGCTGACTGCAGCAGTGGCCCCTGAAATGTTAAGGAATATACGGCTAAAATCTATTTCCTTTAAGACACTCTCTTTAAGCTCCAGGATGCCAGCCCAACCCACCTAAACAAATCAAACACAAGCGGATCATTAACGGAATAAGTATCATTTTTTTTATCATTCTTAACCCCGGACATCCTAAGACTCCCTCACCCTGGATCTCCTCTGCTCCCCCCCCCCAAAATTCCCTTAGATCCCCCCTTTTTTAATTTTTCCTTTTACTAATGCAACTTTTGCCTTCCAGCATCTTAATGATGACCCAGCTACTCAGGAAGAGCCAGACAGACTTCTTCAATCAGCCACCTCAGACGATAGCCAGGACTTCAAATGCCAGCGGTACAATCAGTCATCTCAGACACCAGCAATCAGCGACACCAGCGATCTCAGACACCAGTGGGACATCGCCAGACACCAGCAACCTCAGACACCAGCGATCAGCGACACCAGCGACCTCAGATGCCAGTGGGACATCGCCAGAATAATCGGACATTTCCTGGACCCCTCAATGCCCAAAGCCAGCAGGAAGCAGCCATGAGAGACCGGACTATGCCCCCATTCCCTACCCTTTAAGGTCCCCCAATTTTTTTAATCAAACCAAAAGGGTGAAATGTTGTTCCCTTGCAAGACTACAGCTCCCAGCGTTCCGCTGGACTCCAGCGCACGCAAGCGTGGCACACATTTCCCAGAAGCCTTTGCATTCCCCGTTAAAAAGCAAAGGCCGCCACGAGTTCCCTCTCTTCTCTCTCTTCCCCCCGCCTTTCCTACCGTGTCCACACACCCCTTACCTGCCTGTTACCCCTCCCCCATTAACATGCACCCACGTGGGAGCGCCGCGTGTCTGTGTCTTCTTCCTCGCGTAACGTCTTTACCGTCTAACACGCAGAATTAAGAACAACAGTAACCATCCATGTGAAAAAGTCAGAATTTCACAGCATTCTTGAAGTTCTTTTGTTCATTCTTCCTTTTCTTCTGTAACATTCCCTGAGCCTTAGAGAAGGTCATACAGATCTCCTATTTCTGGGCAGGTAGTCAACAGTGTGATGGATAATCTTGGTTGTCACCTTGATTACATCTGGAATTAACTAAAACCCAAGCAGCTGGGCACACCTGTGAATTTTCTTGAATGGGTCATTTGGGATGGGAAGACCCACCTTAAATTGATGGCAGCACACATAGAAGAACATGAGAGAAAGAGGCGTTTGGATTTTTACCTGATTGCCCTCACTCTCACTGCAAGTTCATCTGTCATTGTTGCTGAGACATTTATTTGCTAGTATTACAATTTACTTCTTTCAAATTTCAACATAGATTGAAGACCAGCAGCTCTCTAGGACTTCCATGGGACTCAAGCACCAAATTGGAACTGATACCAGACTGAACAACTACCAGATTCTTGGCCTTTATATCAGTGGAAAGCCACTGAGGGACCACCCAGACCACAGACTAAAAGCCACTCTAATAAATCCCCTTTTAACATACACATACTCATTCATTCTATCAGTTCTGTTCTTTTTGAGTAACCTACCATTTATTCTCATTATTTTAGACAGTTATGAGTCAGCAGACACTACTACTACTCCTCCAAAAAGAAGCTTCTATGACGAAAGCTGACAGCAGCACTAATCTATGGGTATAAGTATAGTTATTTAGAAGGCAATGTGATATCAAGTCCACTTAGTAAAACAATAGCAATTGCCTCTCCAGTCATGTTATTTTGACCACCTATACCAGATGTAAGTTCTATACTATGGAAAAAGTATCAAATCCAACCATAAAGTGGTTAGTTATATAAAGTACTCTACCAACTGAGCCATAGACTCAGCCCTAAATAACACACATTTTTCAGTCATTGAAAATGACTGAAACATAGGAGGAGTTTTAAAATTCCTTAAATGAAGTAAACCTATAAACACACATATCAAAATCTGTGAGATACAACCAAAGAAGTACTAAGAAGGAAGTTCATAGCAAAGAGAAGTTACATTAAAAAAAACATTTTTAAGCAATAAACATATCATAAAGAAATGAAATGAAGTGCCTTAGCTATTTCTCTATTGCTCTGACAAAATACCATGACCAAGGCAACTTATAGAAGGAAATATTTCATTTGGGGTTCATAGTTCCAGAGGGTTAGAGTCCATGACCATCATGGACAGAAGCATGGCAGCAGGCAAGCAGGCAAGGCACGGGAGCAGCGCAGACAGTTCATATCCTTATCCAAAAGTACGAGAAAGCAGAGAAAATTAACTGGTAATGATGAAAAGTCCTTTGGAACATCAAAGCCCACTGCCAGTGATCAGTGATCCAACTCCTCCAACAAGGCCATAACTCCTAATCCTTCCCAAATGGTACTAATCAATGAGGATCAAGCAGTCAAATATATTAGCCCATAGGATCCATTCCCATTCAACCCATCACATAGAGACTAAAGAATAATTCAAAGACTCAATGAATCAGCATTTACTCTTTGAAAAAGGTAAACAAAATTAGCAAACTGTAATAGGTTTTCTCTTAGACTCCAGGCTCCAAGTCGTGACACGTGGACACATTAGTTTAATGCTTAGCTTTATCTTATGCTTGTTCCACTAGCTCTTATAACTTAATTTAAACTGTTTTTTTCTTTATCTACAATTTGCCTTAGGGCTTTTAACCTTTCTTTCACTCTGTATGTCCTACTTTCCCTGCTTCTTCAGTGTCTGGCTGGTGACTGCCTGGCTCTGGGCATCTCCCTTTCTTTCTCCCTCTTTCTCTTTTCTTGAGCCTAGATTCCTCTTCCTACTATTCTCTGTCCTCTAGCCCCACCTGTCCCTCTACAACCTAGTGATTTGCCATTCTTCTTTTTATTAGACCGATCGGTTGCCTTAGGCAAGCAAAACAACACATCTTTACATAATTAAACAAATACAGCATAAACAAATGCAACACACCTTTACATAGTTAAAGTAATATTCTGCAACATAAACAAATGTAGCACATCTTTACACAATTAAAGTAATATTCTCCAACAACAAACCTTTATCCAGAATGAGAAAGAGAAATTGAAGGTGACAAAAGATAACTGTCTAGTAACAAATGGGAAAATCTAGGAGAAATGGATATGTTTCTGAACAAATATGACTTACCAAAACTCTATCAAGAAGAAAGTATCAAAAATTTTATTGATGAAAATACAGTCTCTATAACAAATAGTTCTGGAAAAACTTGATCACATCTGTAAAAGACTGACATGAGATATCTGTTTCTCATTCTGTACAAAAGTCAACTCAAATTGGATCAAAGACCCTAGTTTCTGACCTATAATTCCAAAACTACTAAACTGAAATACAAGGGCAATACTTCAAGATGTTGACCCAGGCAACAATTTTCTTCAATAAAACTCAAACTGTAGGAAATGGAGGAAAAATATGACAAATGAGATTACACCAAGTTAGCAGTCTTCTGTACAACAAAGAAAGCAATCAGGACCAGTAAGACAGATGAGTGGATAAATACATTGGCCACCAAGTCAGACAACCTGATTTTATACCCAGAACCCAACTAATGGGTGAGAACTGACTCCTGCAAATTGTCCTCTGACCTCCACATGCATGCCATAGCAGGCACCATTGGCATGTTCATGCACATGCACACTTGTGAACACACACACACACACACACACACACACTAAAAAAATAAATGTTCAAAACAGAAACAGAGTAAAGACACAGTTCACACAATGGAAAAAAACCTTTGCCAGCTATTTATTTGACAAAAGATTAATATACATAGAATATATATTAAAAAGTAAAAAGTTTTAAAAAACTAATCAACAAAAATAATCCAAATTAAAAATGGGCAAATGCAGGGTCTGGAGAGATGGCTAAGTGGTTAAGAGCATGTGCAGCCTGGCAGAGGACGAGAATTCAGTTCCCAGCACCCATGCCAGGCTGCTCTTAACTTCCTTTTCCTCCAGTTACAGGAGATCAACATCTCTAGCCTCTGAGTCCACCTGCTTTTACATGTATGTACTCATATACCTACACATAATTTTAAAGCTTTTAAAAAATTTTTAATGGGTAAATGCAGACTCAAACATAAATATCACATTTTCTCCCATATGTGAAATCCAGGTACATACCCACACATATAAAACATGAAAATAGGAGGGAGAAAGCAGATGCGTAGAGGAGTAATAGAAAGTGAATATGATAAAACTACGTTATTAGTATGTGTGAATATCACATTGAAACTCATCATTTTGTACAATATACATTAATTTTTCAGGATTTTTCAAAAGTTCAAAATGAAATGATTTGCATGAAAATGAGCAAAACTGGAGATCAATGTGTTAAGTGAAATAAGCTGTTCCCACCACAAGTATTTTGTTTTCTGTCATAACTGGAACCTAGGAGGATAGAAAAAGAGACATTAAACTAAAAGGAAGATTGTTAGAAATATATAAGAAAAATGGCAGAGAAACAGATGAGAGGAGGCAAACAGGGTAAATAAGATCAATATACATTATATTCGTGTGAAGAAATGTCACAAATAAAAAACATTACTTTATATATCTAATATACAAAAAAAAAAGTATGGATATTAGCATCCATGGAGTCAAGAAAAAACACAGAAGGGAAGAAGATACTATTGAGAATTCAATTTTCTTTTTTAGCCCACATGATAAATTTTCACTCGAAAACCTAATTCAAGTGATTAAACTGAAATTGCCATTCTTAATCAGTGCACCATTTAACAGAATTTTAGTTACCTCAAATGTAGCTTTCAGTTCACCTTCAGATTTTATTTTATTTTATTCACATATTACAGGGACTAGATCAAAGTCAAGAGTCATCGTCATCATCAAGAGCTGTAGTTAAATATCCTTAGAGGAAGAAAGAAGGAATACCGTTTTCTGAAAAAGTCAAAAATATTGCTTGTCAATTTCTTCAAGTAAATAGTATTAGCACCTGCCACGAATAGACTGAACAACATGCAAAGGTCAGCTACTTGCAACTTTACTTTCTTGCACATAAATTAACAGGGGGTTTCCCAGGAAGGTAACACTCTCATTTAAGACATTCTGGAGTCTTTATTTCCATTTCAAATGCTAGGTAATCTCTGTCTTTGATTAAACAAGTAACTGCAACCCACTGCCAAGCCTTTGACATCTGTGAAAATGGCATGTTTCTGAGAAGGAGTCTTGGGGGAAATCCACCAGTACCCAAGCACTTGCTCCTCCATCCTAGAGCATTAGATGCTGTGTGTACCATTTAGGAATCCCATGAGATCGAGAGGCTATAACCTCCCAACAATTTAGGAGCAGTTAGAACTCCCCAAATTAGATCAAATTTGACCCTGGCATAATCTAGGAAAGTATTACTATGCTCCTATGTTTAATACTATGTTTCCTGTTGCTTCCCCTGGTAGATAAGGTAATGTTTTCTCCTCCTATTAATCCCTGAAACATATACAGATGCAACAATATGTGGCAAGAAAGTCTTGGTAGCTGTGACTAAATCAGAAATCATTCGGTGGTGATATTAACCTTAATTATCTAGATAGACTAGATATTATCACAAGATTCCCTATGAAAGGGAATCAGCAAGTTCAGAGTCAGAAGATGTGACAAAGGCTTGAAGAATTTGAAGATGATGTGTTGCTGACTTTGAAGATGAAAGGAAGGGCTACGACCCCAAAATGTGGGTGATTTCTTGCACTTGGAAAGAGCAAAGAATGATTGTCCCGTGGAGGCTACAGGAAGAATATACCTCTGCTAATATCTTGATTTTAGAACTTTTAAATATAGATCCATGAAACAAATTTGTGCTGTGCTTGTGGTAATTTATTACTGAAGAGTTGATGGGGAAGAAACAAAACTGCACAGTTCTTACCTCGAAGAAAATAATAATTTATTCTAGAGCCAAACATCAGTGAGCAAGGCCCAGGAATACAGAAGTAGGTCATGCCTAACACTATGTTCTAAGTGGTAACAATTTCATGAAGTTTTTATATTTACAGAGCACAGAAAGTCATAAGTCAGGACACCTTCCAAATATATTGGTGGAAATATCAGTAGGTAGATTACATCAAATTAAAGAAATCTCTGCTGTCAGCCTCAGATGCCTACATGGTACTTACAACCAGCAAGGCTTTCTGTCTTCTTCTTCATCTCCCTCCTCCAGGCAGCTGCCACAATTTTACAGCTTGCCTGCCCTGCAGTTTTGTCTTGTTTTGTTTTGTTTTTAGAAACTCTAATAAAAAAAACTGTCTTCAAATTTTCTTCTGAGTCTGTTCTTAAATTTTTTTACTAAAGAAACTAAAAACCCCAAGAGAGACCCCAATTTCCCTGGTAATGCCATGAACAATAACAGTGTCAGCCATGCATACAAAATGAAGAGGAAACACCACATCTGCATCACATGTAACGAGTTTATCCCACTTCTCCAACACAAGATAAATTATAACATTTCAATTAATGTTCACTTTCTTGTGAATGTGATCATATGTAACTGTATTGACAGGAAATCCACTCTTTCGGTTGAAGTCCTTTAGAAAAGAGTTTCAAATCCATTTCCTGATCCCATTCCACAGCCTATATTATCAATCACAGGAACTCTGGGGCTCAGTTACTCCAGATAAATGTTTCAAGATAAAGTAGATTGAGACCCTTCTAAATCTTTCATACACATGATTCTTTGTTTTGACTTCACCCCACTTCCTTCTCCCCCACCTTGCCACACCCCAACCTGATTTGCTGGGTTGAAACAGCGTTTGGTCTAAGCAGATTCAAAGACTTCATAGAAAACTGCCCATACTTTACCTCAGAGCCTGCATGACAGAGCCAGCCACATTCTCCTGTCTCCTTCTAGCTCAATGATTTTGTCAACCTTTCCTGACTCCAGAAATTGGCCTGGACAATCTAGTCTATCCAATCTTGTTACAATATATTTGGACCTCAAATACAACTTCAGTCCAAATTTTAATATCTGAATTTCAGTCTACTAGTGAATCCCTACTATTGCTTAAGCAAATGCTCCACATTCCTATTCCTGACAATGGTGGGGTATTTTATTGTGATGAGGATATAGTGCCTTAGATTTAGGTAATGTAAAGATCATTTTGATAACTTGTTCAGAACAAAGAACGAAAGCTTCAAAAGGAAGCAATGGTTTCACAAAAATTTCCAGCAACTTCAAAATGTTTCCTTCCCTGTTTAGCAAATGGTTACAGTCTTGTCCCCTGGTACCCCTAGGTCATTAGTTGTTGTCCCTGGCTTAGATAATGAAAAGACATTGTTGACTGAGTTTTCTGTCCTGCCCGGTTCCCACAGTCATTAAGTCCCAAAGAAATCACACAGAGGTCTACATTAACTATAAACTGATTGGCCCACTAGCTCAAGCTTCTTATTAACTCTTATAACTTATATTAGCCCATTATTCTTGTCTATGTTAACCACATGGCTCAGTACCTTATTCAGCGAGACAGTCATATCTTGCTTCTTCTGTAGCTGGGTCAGGACTGCAGACCAAGCTTTCCTCTTCCCAGAATTCTCCTGTTCTCATTGACCTACCTCTACTTCCTGTCTGGTTGTCCCTCCTATACTTCCTGCCTGGCTACTGGCCAATCAGTATTTATTTAAAATATAATTGACAGAATACAGACCATTGTCCCACACCAAGACATGGGCACCTAAAAAAAAAAAGGAAGCAAACATAAAGTTGGTACAGATGAAAACACATCTGGAAGCAATCCACGTGAACAACTTTGCAGTGATTGCAGCCAAGGGGGAATTATGCTTTGAGGTAGTTGAGATGGGCAGAGACCAATAGATAAGACTGTTGAGGGAGCTTTATCAGGGAACCCACATGCCCTGCTGCGAGAGGTCATCAGCACTTTCTGTTTGCTTAGGATCAGTCTATCAACACACACCTATTTTCCACTGAACCTGTTTACTGAGCTTGCACTGCTGATACAGGCATGAATGGGAATCTGGAGAACATTTGCTGGGATTTCCAGGTTTTTCTGGTCCAGGACAAACAATTAGATGAGGGCCACATGGAGAGCAGTAGGAATAAAATTTGTTTATTAAGAGAGCACTTCAGAGGGTGGAAGTAGGCCAGAGAGCTTGGAAACATTAGAAGTTCAATGCCACCAGGCCAGTCATGACCCTTTATGAATATTTTACATAGCACCAGGCTTCCTCCATATTTGTGTATGGGGGCTTTTTATCCACATGCTCTGTCCCTTACATGCAGCCCTGCAGGATAGGTTCAGACGTTTTCATCATTGCTGTATGTGCTAATATGGGTACCTCTTACTCCATGCGCTACCACCCTGCCATCTTACAACCAGGGTTCCCAAATTGTGGCCACTAGAGCAGCAGAATAGTCCCCTAGAAACTTGTTAGATAGTCAGATCCTCAGACCCTATCCTGAGTGGCTGAATCAGAAACTCAGTGGTGCGGGGGGAGGGAGGATGTAGCATCAGCAGTCTTAATCACCTCAGGTGATTCTGATTGCATGTTCAACTGTGAGGACCAATGACAGCCTTAGGTCTATTTTAATCGGCGAGTTCCCTGCCAAGTGCCAGAGAAGAGATCAGAATGGCCAAATAAGATATGAGGCTCAAAGTCAGGTGTGACAGTGTATGCCTCTAATCAGGAGGCCAAGGCAGGAGGACTGCTCACAAGGCTGAGACCAGACAATAGGGAAAAAAAGAATAAATAATAAAAAAGTTCGAGATGTACAAGTTTAAAACTATGAAAAATTTTAAAATAGTATAAGACACAGAACACTTAGCAACGTTAATTTCAGCTGAATGACAATTTTATTGCACAGCATATACTTATATTAAGAAGCAAACTGCAGGCCTGGTATGGTGGTCATGCTTATAACCTGGGAGGTTGAGGCAGAAGGATTGGCACAAGGTCATACTCAGCTACAAAGAGAATTCTGGGCCAGTCCTGTCTACTGGGGAGGCTAAGGCAGAAGAATCACAAGTTCAAAGTTCATCTAAAATGCAGAGTAAATTCAAGGCCAGACTGAGCAATTTAGTGAGATCCTGTCTTAAAGTAAAAGTAAAATAAAGACCCAAGATAGAGTGTACTGGTAGAGCATATACATGCCTGGCATGCAAAGGCTCCGGGTTCAATCCCCAGTATACTTCCCAGAAAAAGCAGCTGTTTATATATTCTGAGAGACAAGTTATATCTAGTTATATATTGATATTTAGTTATTTCTCACTATGTGGCCCTGGCAACCTGTTCTATATTCACTGTTCTAACTTAAGGGGTCCCAACTACTGTTGTTTCGAGCAATAATACTTATTTTATTTTTTTCTCTGTGATTAAACCACTGCCCAATCCTTATAAGGCGACTCGTGTGAACTAGATAAAGGCACCTTCCTTTGGGTTGCTGCAGCATCGCACTTGAATGCACAGCCTGAAAGAGGGATTCTAAGCTGCAGTTTAGCCCCCTGCTCACCCGCTCAAACTGCTTGATCCTTTGAGACAGATCAGAGCCCCCTGCCCTTGTGACAGGTCTTCTTACTTCAGGGCTACTTGGACTCATTTTAATTGCTTACACTTGGCTTTGTTTCAGAGTCCATCAGGGATGGGAGAGCCTGCTCCCCACCACCCAAGACTCGGGTTTTCTAAAACCATGTTTGTCAAAAAGCATCCGTGTGCAGATCCTTTTGTTCATAATGGTGGCATTCAAGTTGAATTGCGCATGAAATCATCTTGCTAAAGAAGCTGCGTTCTCTATATAAAAGGGGGCAAGAGAAATGGAAGGATCTGATTAGTTAATAAGAATTCTGAGTAGTGAAATTCCAGATTAGCATAAGACGGTTTCTTGTTCAGAGCACGTGCATCACCAGAGCAAAAGAATTCTTTTATTTCCCCCTTTCTGTTAAAGCATTTAGTTCTAAAATAGTATAATCACAATAAGACTTTCCAATGTGTGAATTATAGTATATTAAGTCATGACTAATTGCGTTGATTTGCATTCAGGGTTTTTTAACATCTGTGTGGTAATTATCCTAATCCAATTTGTTATGCAGAATACAATCAACGTTATATATGTTGGTGTTTAGGGCCTGACACCATTTCTTGCTAAAAAGGAGGATGAGATATAAAGGTAGCTCAGGTGGAAAGACAAGCACATCTTTTATAGATTGCAGCTCCCTTTCTTGATCTCCCAAATTAGCTGGGGGAAGGGTGGAAGCAGAGATCAAGCAAATTTCATTAGCATTTTAAAAGGAGGCCCAAGAAAAGAGAGAAAAGGAGCGCATCCAACAGGAGCGCTTGTGAGAACAAGAGAGAGCAAGCTGTAGGAAATCCTTGGGCAGATTTTTTTTTCCTAACAGGCTGTGGCTTTCAGAAGCTTCCAGAAATAATATCCTGACATTGCCTGATAATGAGCCAATAAGACCGTGTTCTGCTGACACTGTGCTATTTCAGTAAGGGTTGCATCTTACCTGCGAGTCAGGGTTTAGCTTTGAACCTTTCAGAAAAAAAAAAAGATAGAACACTGACAGCACTTAGGAAGTCCTGTAAACCGGGGGCACCGCCAAAATATATGGCAAGGGTAAGGGAAAAAGCAAGCCATGGCTCCTGCCTCTGCACCCATCTGAACCTTGCAGCCTTCTCACGAGTGTCTGGAACATCCGATTGTCTATGCTCCAGTCTTCCTTTATCAAAATGCAAACCTTAAATGAGCAATACTTAGCCGGGTTATTTATTTATTGTCTACTCATTGGAATTTAACCCAGGTCCTAGTGCATGCTAGGCAATGAGCTTCCACTGCAGTATTTCCCCCAGCCTTAACCAACCTCGTTTTCATTTTTAAAAAGTATTTAAATTTCTTTTATAAAATATATTTTCATCATATGCCTTCACCTCCCCCAGCTCAGATCTCTTCCCCACCTCCCTCCCCACCCAACTTTGTTCTTTCCCTTTCTCTCTCCCTCGTTCTTTCAAAAATGAAAAGAACCTAAGAAAATCACTAAGAAAAAAAAAACCCAAACCAAACAGAACAGATACACACACAATAAAACATGAGTCTGTTTTGTGCTGTTTTGTGCTGGCCCTGCCCTAGAGTGTGGCTGATATGCCCAGTGACATGCCATTGGAGAAAACCAATTTTCCCTTTCCCAACAGGCATCGATTGTGAAGTGCTTCCTGGTTAGTGGTGGGACCTTGTGTCCACTGTACATTACAGTGCTGGGATCTTCATTAACCTCCTTTTTGAAGAGAGCAAATTTTATTTAATTCAGAAGAGAATAGACAGAAAGAGAAGGTTCAGATGGCTAAGGGACAACGGAAGCCCCAAATGGGAGGTTTAAAAAGCCAATGTGGCAGATTTTGCTATCTTTGCTTAATTTGCCATTTTTGTAAGCACACAAACCTTGAGCCCTCCAAATATGGCAAGAGCCTCATGTTGGAGAAAGGGGTCAAAGGAGCTTCTCCAACCTTCCCTCCACCCCTTACCTCTCCAACAAGCCAGCACTGCCTTTAGTCAGCCCACAACTGTAATTCTATGACCTCCTGCCAAGCTGCAAATGAGAATCACCAGGAAATCTTGTTAAACATATAGTTATCTCATTTCTTCTTCAATGACGAGGGCTTAGTAAGGATCAAGCCTAGAGCTTTAAAGGTTCAGAAGGACTCTAGTCGGTAGCTCCACCAGGCACCAGCTCTGATTCCCAACCAAACATTCATCCCTATGAGTAAAACAGTAATATAGTGATATTTTATTTATGATTTATAAATAAAGCTTGCCTGAAGACCAGAAGGTAAAACTAAGCTACTAGAGGCCAGGCAGTGGTGGCACACACCTTCAATCCCAGGATTTGGGAGCCAGGGGCATAAATCCCCCAGTGCTCAATGTCTCATCAAATTCATATTGGAAATGATCATCTGCTAGCTATACATCTCCACTTGTCCTCAAAGTAGTTTAAGTTGAGTTCAGTCTCCTCCTATACAGGAATTTTGAATCAAATCTTTCTTACTAGCTTGCTTACAAGTATCAGAATATTTTCTTTTCAATGGACCCTTGGGAGAAACTACATCTGCCAGACTAGGGTTTCATTTAGCCAACTTCCGAGCTAGACCAGGTCTGTCCCAGCATACTAACCAGGTTGCTGGTGGCTCCATCCAAGGGCTTAATAAAAAAGTAGAAGTCTTTCCTAAGAACTAGCCCTCCTTGTTGGGACGTTGTTGTCAGGAAATTTCTGCCAGCAAGATTTTAAAGGTCTCATCACTGAGCAAAGCCTGAACTCAGCGTTTGCTCTAGGTCTTTCTCTGTGGGAGGAACTGGGAGGGGGTGACCTGCTGCCTCAGGACTCACAGAAAAGCAGACAGATAGTTACAATCAACTTGGCGCTGTGACCAGCTTATTTTAACCATTTGTTGTAAAGGGAAGAAGCATTTATCAGTTAATTGGCAGAATAAATAGTTCATTGTGGCAGACAGCCCCAGAGAGAAGGGGAGGAAAAATAGGATACAGATATACATGCTGATTATAGTCCTTTATGTAACAGCAATTTCACATGTTTCTCCTGCAAGCTGCTCCCTGTTCCTCTACATTCCAGCTATGGTTAGGGTCACACTGCCCAGAACTTTAAAGCATCCAATTAGAATGTAAGTCACCATGTACAGAAGATAGAGAGGTCAAATTACAAGGTCTGCTTCATTATAGTCAGGGCTCTGCCTTTAAGAAGAATCTTGCACACACTGTACTAGTACACAATAAATTGATTCCTGCAAAATTAACTTGGTATCTCATTTCTGTATTCAGAAAGCCTACAACATTCTTGAACCATATCTCTAAGGTGATCCATTCAACTTGGTTACTCTGTGAGCTCTTTCTGCTTCCTACTTACCCTTGGGCAACAGCACATTTTCTTCCCAGGGTCTCCTTCTAACCAACCTCCACACCAACCCTTGCATAGTTAAACTCTGCCTAAAAGCTAAAGCCCCTGCTGCTTCAGGTATGTCGTGGTCCTAAAAGGATGACTCTGTCATAAGTATCACCAATCAGGAAGGCTAGCTGGACATCTAGCTCAGGAAGTTAGAACACAGGGCAGTGTCGAACATACCCTTGAATTCTTTGTTAATACTGTCTACATATATATTCCTTGGTCAGTAACATAAAAGAAATGCCAGAGAGCCTTTCTGCTTCCAGAAAAGAGACACTGAACTCAGAAGTGAGTCTTTAAAACAAAAGCAAGACAGAAGCCAAGTAGCGTCGACCCTCCATCTGACTTACCTCTAGGGAAGAGCTCACTGTAGCAGCTCTCATGTCTCCCACCTAACAACTGAACATTGTTACCTCCTCCCAAAAGCCAAACAATGGACACAGAAGATGAACTGCTAGAAGCTCCCAAAAGCAGAAGGATAGCCAGCTATCTAGAATTCCAGTCAGGTGTCACATTCAACCATGTGCTTACAAAGAAACATCAAGGCCCCTCTCAGCCTCCATCTTTCCAGCATTTCAAAAAAAGATGACTCTGATGTCCTTCTAACCTCATAGAAATTGGTGGAGACTGAAGTGGGATCCAGGCTTTGAAGATGCTCCCCTAAAGTAGTTGAAACTGACCTTTGGAGCAAAAACAAACAAAAACAAAAAACACAACTGAATATTACATTTTTTTTTGGTTTTTCGAGACAGGGTTTCTCTGTAGCTTTGGTGCCTGTCCCGGAACTAGCTCTTGTAGACCAGGCTGGTCTCGAACTCCCAGAGATCCGCCTGCCTCTGCCTCCCGAGTGCTGGGATTAAAGGCGTGCACCACCACCGCCCAGCTTGAATATTACATTTTTGATGGTCCCAGCCAGGCATATTTAAAAAATTTGATAACACACTTGAAAGTAGCAGGTTGCCTCTGAAACTAGGAACAAAAGCGAAGAAACAACATTGACTCTCAAATACACTGTCCAACTTGTCTCCCACCCAGGGTCTAAATGCTTGGTTGGATAAATATCTTTTGTCACCACCCTCCATCACTTGGGCAATATGGCAGCCAAACACCACAGAAGACAAGACTTAACTAGGTCAACCACTCAGCTTCTCTTATTATCTTCCTAAAGTCTTGCTTAATATCCTTCTTGAACCCCTCATCCCAATATACCTTGAGAAAACTTTATATAAGTGGGGCATTATACTGGATGGAGGATTGTTCAATACCCAGGACCCACATAGTGAAAGGAGAGAACCAACTCCTGAAAGTTGTCCTCTGACTTCTACATATATGCCATGGCATGCACACACACAAAAATAGATAGATAGATAGATAGATAGATAGATAGATAGATAGATAGATGTCATTTTTTTAAAAAAAAATCTTTTAAAATTCTGAGCACAAACTGTATCTTGTAGACAGAAGTTTCTGTCCCACCTGGTCTTGCAACCATTCAGTCCCAAATAAACACACAGAGGCTAATATTAATTACAAAATTTTGACCTATTGCTCAGACATTACTATATAGTTCTTACAACTTAAATTAACCCATAATTCTTATCTGTGTTTAGCTAGGTGGCTTAGTTACCTTTTCTCAGTAAGGTATTCTCATCTTGCTTCCTCTGTGTCTGACTGATGTCTGACTCTCTCTGCCTTTCTTCTTCCCAGAATTCTCCTAGTCTAGTTGCCCTGCCTATACTTCCTGCCTGGCTACTGAACAATACAAGTGACAATTCTTTACAGTATACAAGAGTTGGAGAAGGAGACTGCTTATTCATTTGCTGGCCACCTAGACATGAATAATCACACTGAAACTATATTAATTACAACACTGTTTGACCAATAGCTTAGGCATATTCCTAGCTACCTCTTACATCTTAAATTAATCAATTTCCATTAATCTATGTATTGACACAAGGCTGTGGCTTACCAGAAAGGTTATAACTGCATCTTTCTCCTTCAGCAGCGAAGTGATTACTCTTTGACTCCACCTACTTTCTCTCTCTCTATATATATATATATGTGTGTGTGTGTGTGTGTGTGTGTGTGTGTGTGTGTGTGTGTGTGTGTGTGTATGTTCATATTTCCTGCCTGGCTTTACTCTGCTAAGCCATTGGCTGAAACAGCTTTATTCATTATCCAATAAAAGCAATACATATACAGAAAGACATTACACATCAAGAGCATTATCCCAAAGCAGTATCTCTTCAAAGCCAATGCTGAGGAGGTTGCAAAGATGGCTCAGTGGTTAAGAAAACTTGTTCCTACAGAAGACCCTGGTTTTATCCATCCCCATGGGGGCTCACAACCATCTGTAAGTCCAGTTCCAGGGATCTGATGCCCTCTTCTGATCTCCACAGGCACTGGCATATGCACATACATACATACACGAAGGCAAAATATCCATATACACATAAAATAAACAAATCTAAAAAATATTTTTAAAGACAGTATTGATGTTTGAGGTCAGAGTGAGTGGTGATTAGCAGGATTAGTAGAATTAGGAGGAGAACTCTAGGCTGAGGGAGAACCAAAGAAAGAGATAGGGAGACCCAGCCACCCAGCCAGCCACAGAGGAAGCAGGAAATTAGGACATATAGAAAGAAGGAAAGAAAGGGAAAAAAACCCAAAGCAAAACATAAATAAAGAGAAACACAATAGAATTTAAGATAAGACAAGCTGGCCTAAGCTGAAACCATGCATTTGTAACAAAGAATAAGAAGTCTCCTTTTTTTTTTATTTGGGAGCTGGGTAGTGGATCGCCAAAAGAAAAAGTTGAGTACATTCTAGACCTGTGCTTTTTAAGCACTGACCACATGTGCTTATGAACGAAATGAAATTCATTATTAAAATGCACTATCTAGTTTAGACTAGCCACATTTCAAGTACTCAGGTGCCACATGTGGGAAGTGGCTACAGTGTGGGATGATGACGATGTAGAATATGACCATCATCATCAAGAGTTCAGTAGTACAGTGCCAGGCTAATTTCTGTGCTTTTAAAAAATTAAGTGGCCCCTGCATGTTGTAGCCAGCTACTTCCTCTTTGATGACTCAAGCTTGTGTCAAGTTGACTCACAGATGCAGCCAGTACACTCGCCTATGGCCTTTTGTTCATTTCTAGTTTTCTTTCTCCCTGGAGTTAATGTTCATTTCCTTTTGAGTTTTATTGATGTGCAAGATACAGTTTTTGGTCTCTTAGTAACTAGGTTGTGGGGGAAGGGGTGCTGGAGAGATAGATCAGCCTTTAAAGAGTGAACTGCTCTTGCCAAGGTCCCAAGTTTGAGTCCTATCATGCACATGGAGCAGTTTATAACCACACTGGATCTGATACCCTCTTTTGAACTCTGAGGGCACCTGTACACATATGCACATACACATTTATATGCATAATGAAGAAAATAATAAAAAATAAAACTTAAAAACAATAAAATCAAACTATGCTCTAAACCAGTCAGCTTCCTTCTCTCTCCCTGCCAACCCTGCCTATCTTCTCTGCCTAGCCATTGACCCGTCAGCTCTTTATTAGACCAGTCAGGTTCCTTACACAGGCAAGGTGAAACAGCAACACATCTTTACATAATCAAGCAAATGCAGCATAAACAAAAGTAAGACACTTTTACACAGCTAAAGTAATATTCCACAGCATAAACAAAAGTAACCCATCTTTGCCCAGTTAAAATAATATTCCACAGCACTAGAGTGACTACACTGTACATTAAGAACTCAGTTTCACTCTTTGCTAGGAGTCTTAACCTAGCTGACCTCTCCATGCCTGATTACTTACCTGCCGAATGGAAATAGTAGGTCACTCTCGAGACAACTGTGAGAGGGGTGTGTGCGTGTGTGTGTGTACGCGCGTGTGTGCATGTGTGTGTGTGTGTTTGTGTGTGTGTGTGTGTGTGTGTGTGATAATTCTAGTAGAACAACACTCATTTGCCAAGGAATTGAAGCCCCTCATCCCAGAGACAACAGGAAGAAGTCAAAAGCTCTTCTTTAGCCAGACTTCAGGAGAGATGCCATTTAAATCATTGTTCTTTATGGAACTCTCTCTCCCTCTCCCCCCATGTGTGTGTATCCAGAAAGAGGTGCTCAAGTCTCTATCTGCATCTAGCACTTCATTATGGAGATGTATGTGTGTGTATGTGTGTGTGTGTCACTGTTCATCTTTTCAGATTTACATGGTTACAAACGAAGGAGAGAATTATTGTAGATAGAATTCATCATCCGTAACAGTGAGGTGCCCTGGTAATAGCTTACAGTAAACTAACCACGGAGGTCTGAATTTGAATATGAGTCTAACCCATAAGTGAAAGGGCAAGATTGGGCACAGGACTTCTCATCTCTGGTCCTCTGTTTCTCTCGCTGTAAAGCGATGATATGTAAAGTTCTCTCTTTCAAGACTGTTGTGCTAAATCAAGAAAATAATATAAGCCAAGCATTCCACCCAGAAGTTGGGGGCTGCTATTTTTTTATCATCCATATGTGTATGTTGGAAGAAGAACCAATTGTAGGTATGTCAGTGAGTGGATTTACTTCACAAGCCTTCACCAACAATGATTTAGGCTCAGATGTGAGTAAGGAAATCTACTTCCTAATGCCCAGGGAAGGAGAAATTAGCTGTGAAGCCGGAGCTAAAATCAAGGCCTACTGCCTCCTAGCCCTAGGCCAGGCAGTACCATAGGCTCTTTAAAATGGCCTGCAGGTTGCTAGTTTCTGATGGGATTGTAAAGTATTTTTTCATCAGTCAGTCTCAATGTAGGAAACAGACGTGCAAGTTACTTCATTAAAAGCACTCACACATAACTGGATACATTTACATATTAAGAAGGCAACTGAGACTCTAATCTTTCTATTTTATGTACAGCTGTAATCATTACTCAGCATCAGAGTGCTTGTTAAATACTCAGGGTACTATAGAGAACTCTGAGATCTTTACTAAGCAAAGGTGACGACTGAGAAATGCTCCCATTCACTCTCCCTCAACAAGCCTTCAACCCCGGTGACAGTGTGCACAGGCATTCTGAAACTCATTCAAGTGAACCTTAACCATACAAAAAACTGTGACCATAGCATGGGTTCTCTGGCATATCTAATGAGCTGACTGTTATACGCAGAAAGCAAGCCTCTGGTATCCATTGTATTGTTGGCTTGCAAGTAGGGTAGAGAAAGGGAAAGAGAAATCCAGAATTCTTAGCAGTTGAGAAAAGCACCATCTTCAGTTGTACGAAGAAAGGTCAAAAGTGTGCTTTTGCAGGATAAAGGCAAGCAAACTCAAGTCAAAGAGACACTTTACATTCTTCTATCATTAATTTAGCCTCACTACTTGAAAAACATTTCCAACTCAAAAACTCAACATCCCAGCAAAGACATTCTAATAAAGCTGCAGGTAGATATCCTTCATGAATATACAACAGACAACACACACACACATACCCAGAAATATTGACAATGTCACATCTAGCAATACATGTAAAAGGACATTACCTCACGGTCAAATACAATGTATCCTAAGAACACAAGCCTGGCTAAAACTTAAAGATTACTCAGTATAATTTCCCATGTCAACAAATTTTGAAATTAGAAACTGTATAGTCGAATCGCCAGCAGAGATCCTGTCAAGATGGGAAAGCCTGCTGCTAATCCACAGTTATCCGGTACAGGACCATACTCCAGTAGGATCACATCGCAGCATGCTCTCATAGCCACCAGTGCCCAGAGAGCCTCCAATAGATACAGAATACCCGATGAACATAGTCCCCCAATTTCTCCAAGGTCCCCCCTTGCAGCCAAACTCATTCAAATGTCTTCATTTTTGCTCAGAGAATCCAGTTTCCAAATGCCTCGGGAACCTGTAGGAAACTTATGTCTCCAAAGGTCTCAAAGTCACCTAGTGCCCCCAGGAATTGCAATTCAATCAAGTCTCCGAAGTTATCCCATCCCTGTCACCAAATACTTCAAAGTCCCCTAGTTCCTACTGGAACCCCAATGCAATCAAGTCTCCAACGGCACCCAGATCCTGAAAGTTACCTAGGTCCCCAAGTGTCCCCAGGACCATCGATGAAAATAAGTCCTTGTAAGTATCCAGGCCTCCTTATGTACCCACCACTGGAGACCCACCTGATTGTTGGGGACTGTAGACCCCCAGACCCTGAATTTTCTATAACCCCCTTGCCTGCTGGAGTGAACAACTTGTTTTTCTATGCTTGCAGCTGCTCTGAGTACGAGACCCTCATGAGTTCCTGATGGCAGGGGAGTGGTTTCTGGACTTACAGCTGAAAAATCCCGAGAGCTAGGGCATGGCCATTAGTCAAAGGAGAACCCTATATATGCTACCCTGGAACACAGTAAAATGGGCATTCTTGGGGCATTCTTGCTTCAAAAATGACCCGTGTCTCTTTCTGTGTGTGTGTGAGTCTTTCAATCTCCAGCCCCTTGCCCAACTTGCAAACAGTAGTGCGTGGTGCAGGCGGTGCGCTACACCTGATCAACTCAAGTCCCCAGTTACCCTCACGTTCTCCAGAAAGCTCTGGGCTTGAGGATTCCATAGACTCTCTGGAGCCCACAAACACATACAATGACCAGGAAACTACAACCAGTTCTCCAGAGATACAGAAGAAGATATACATCGTGTATTACAAGAAACAAAAGTTCCTGCTTCAAAAGTATTTTAAGGAGTGCAAGTCCCCAAGCCGGGAGGAACGCATGGTGCTGGCACAAAGGATTGGTGTGACAGAGCACCAGATCCAGATCTTGTTTAAGAACCAACGGGCTAAGTACAAACGGAAGAATCTCCAGAATGTTCCAGAAGGAGTCCTAGAGATAATTGGAAGCTCTAAAGCTGTTTGTGGGTCAACTCAGTTTCCATGGTCACTTATCTGCTAATGGAGAGTCCATGTCTCCAGATGGAGCTGCCAATCCTGGCCAACCCAAAGCAAAAGAAACCCCATCTGACCCAGCCCCAGCAGAAGGTGCATCCACAGCTGGCGCTCACTTCCCATGGTAGCTGCAGCCCAAGAACCACAGGGTGCTCAAGACTCAGGTCTATTTTTTGAGGACGTCTGGAAAAATGTTCTTGAGGCCTTGAATGCATTGGAGAACTTGCAGGCTTGGAATTACATCCCAGGTCCACACAAACCCTTTCACACCTGAACCAAGAACCATTGGTCTAGGCCAGGGAATTTTGATGACAAGGAAGAGGTGGCCTTTCAGAGAAGAGCCATGGCATTTCTGAATGTATGGTGGTGGGGTAATGGTTGCTTCTGTTTCCTGAGGACTGCAGGGCATATCCTGGGGTTGGTTTGCAGAGTTCAGCAGCTCACTGGAGCAATAGAGTTAGTTCCACTGCCAAGTTAATGTACTCTGGCTGAGCTTTTATTTCTTTAGTTTTTTTTCTTAATATGAAAAGTGCTGCCCTGAGGCTACTGGCACTTCTCAGTCCCCTTTCCAGAGTGTAGGTGTTACAGGTACAGCAGCCCATCTGGATCAGTTTGCTTTCTTGACAGTGGTTACAACTCTGTTACCAAGATGGCCCAACATTTTTTGTGAACTCTCCTTTGTTTCCTAAATGCTAGAAATAGATGTGTTGATTGGAATTTTGGCAGCAATTACCAATTCCTCCGGTACTTCCACATTTAGTTGACTAAGTTTTTGTGATATACAAAATAATTATATAACTATATCGCTATATTGACCTGGTGTTTACATATGAAGACTAGGTAGGCCATGGGATCAGGTCATACTCTGGATTCCTGAGTGCTATGGTTCTATTTGTGTGTTAAATGCCTATTTTGCTATGAGGTTCTTTTCATAACTAATGTATCATTTATTCGTTTCCTTTAAATAAAGTGTGTAACCGCCCAGCGGGTCAGTTAGTCTAGGGTTGTAACCCGCCTGGCAGGTCAGTTATTCCAGGGTCCCAAAGAGGCGCTTTCTGAAAAAGACATGGGCAAGAGAGGGGGAGGAGGCCAAGCAAGATTTGTTGTCAAAGCCTCCGTTTATTAGTGTAATGGCAGCAGCTTATATAGCCCTTGGATGAGGAATTTAGCTTGGGATTGAGGCCGAGGGCAGGGGCATGGGCAATGGTCACAAGTTGGTCTGGAGGTCGTCAGTCCTCGGTCAGGAGGTCACGGTTCCTCGGTCAGGAGGTCACCAGTCGACACACCTAGTTCTCGATGCAAGCAGAATCGTTCCTTTTGTGATTCCAACCCAAACAGTTCTCTAGATAGTTGGAATGTGGGGAAGGTTCTGCTAACAGATAGCTCTCAAGATAGTTGGGTGTGGGGTGGGCTCTGCCAACAAACAGTTCTTAATACCGTTGGGGTGTGGGGCTCTCTGCAAGCTCCCCAGGACAATGGCCCCTGCAATACTTTTGGGGGGAAATGGCTCCTGACAAAAGTGTTTTTGATAAAATTTTTTAAAAAAAATAGTCATGTCAAAAGGAGCAGAAAATACACTTGACAAAATAAAGATTATTGCTGCTATTTTTCAAGGACTCTCAAAAAATTAAGAATTGAAGAACTATCCTCAACTAGACAAAGAACATCTCTGAACACCCACAGTTAATATCACAATTAATGGTAAAAGATTCAAACCTATCTCTTCTAAGGTCAGAGAAAGGACAAGGGTGTCAGGTCTTGCCATCTCAATTTTAACATTGTACTGGTAGTTCTAATCTGGGCAATTAAGCAACAAAAGAAGGGATAAGAGATATGAGCTGATACAGAAGAAATAAGGTTGTCCTTATTCATAGACATCAAGATCACCTACATAAAGTGTCACCAAAGGTATGGTGGAGTATTTGCCTAGCTTGTACAATGCTATGGGTTCAGTCCCTAAAACCAAAAGAAAAAATAGCACTACGACTGGCAAATAAGTTAGCAAAGTCATTAGGTACAAGGTCAATATACAAATCTTAATTATGTATCAATTAGAAGTTGAAAGTCAACAAATGGTATGCTTTTCAATTATATATAATTTAACTGAAATATTTAGCAATAAATCTAACAAAGTATGTTCAAGATATAAATGCAGAAAACTACAAGGTATTGGTAAAATAAAGAAGAGTTAAACAAATGGAGATGAATACTATGTTTAGAGATAATAGTTTCAATGGATTTAAGATGATAATTGTGCCTAATCTAGTCTATAGATTCAACGTACTCTCAGTGAAATTGCCAGAGAGCTTTTGTAGAAATTGACTAGCTGTGCTAGGGTCATATCTCTATGTGGTAGAGTGCTTACCTAACATTCTTGGTCTTGAAGTATGAAAGAAAGAAAAGAAAGAAGGAAGGAAGGAAGAGGGGGAGGGAAGGGAGAAGAAAGCAGGGAGGGAGGGAAGGAAGAGAAAAGAAGGGAGGGAAGGAAAAAAGAAGGGAAAGATGATCCACAGGCTGGTGTAAGGGATGTGTATCCAGAACATGTAAAGAACGAACTAGGTCCTTCTGTTTTATTTTGTTTTGTTTTTTTAGAGACAGGGGTTCTCTGTGTAACAGCCCTGGTTGTCCTGGAATTAGCTATGTAGACCAGGCTGGCCTTGAACTCACAGAGATCCACCAGTTTCTGCCTTCCAAGTGCTGGGATTAAAGGTGTGCACCACCACCACCACCACCGGATCTGACTAGGTCCTTTAGTCTTTCCTCTTTACATCATGTGAGGATGTGGCGGAGAGTGTTAATTCATCGCATACTGAAACTGCTGGCATTTTGATTGTAGGTTTCCAATCTCCAGAACTAAAACATAATTCAAAAAGAAAAAGAACACAGGTTCCTAAGCAAGAAGAGGATCTTCATGCTGCTGCTTCATGTGTTGAGTTGTGTATCCCTTCTGTATCTCCCACCCATTGGCAACTGTACTGCTTCTCAATCCCACCACCATTGTATGAAGTTTTATTTTTCCTATATTTCCTCCAGCATTTGTTGTTTTGTGTTTTGTTGATGGCAGCAATTTTGACTAGGATGGGGTGGAAACTTAGTCTAGTTTTGTTTTGCATTTCCCTAATTACCATTGATGCTAAACATATTTCATACATTTTTTTGTCCATTTATGTCCCTCTTTTGAAAAGTTGAATGCCTTTGTCCACTAATTGATTGGATTATTGGGTGTTTAATTTTTTTAGTTCTTCATCTATTCTGGATATTAATCTCTTGTTCAGTGATCAAGCAGTAAAGTTTTTTCTCCCTGTCTAGGCTATCTCTTCACCCTGTTGATTGTTCCCTTTGCCATGTTAAAGGTTTTTGGTTATACACAATCTCAGTTGCTATAGCTTGAGTTCTAGGGCAAACCCCCTGGCTTAAGTAGTATTGGTTAGTTTTTCTGTCCACTTAACACAAGCCAGAGCCAACTGGGAAGAGGAAACTTTGAGAAAATTTCTACATCAGATTGGCTTATAGGAAGTCTGAGGAGTTTTTCTTGATTAATGATAGATATGGAAGGGCTCCACCCACTGTGGACAAGGCCATCCCTGGGCAGGTAGGTGGTCCCGGGGTGTATTTACAAAAGCAGGCTGAACAAGGCAAAAGAAGCAAACCAGTAAATAGCATTCCTCCATGGTCTCTGCTTCAGGTCCTGTTTTCGGTTTTCTACTTGAGTGCCTGTCTTGACTTCCCTCAATGATTGACTGTCAAGTGGATGTGTAAGTAGAAATAAGCTCTTCCCAAGGTTGCTTTTCAGTCATGGTCACAGCAGTAGAAAACAAACTAAGTAAACACTCAAGTTTTTGTTGGTGGTTTGGTTTGGTTTTTTGGCACAGGGTTTCTCTCTGTGTGACAGCCTAGACTGTACTGGAACTCACTTTGTAGACCTCAAAATCACTGAAATCCACCTGCTTCTGCCATGCTGAAATTAAAGGCGTGCACCACCATTGCCTGGAAACAATCAATTTTTTTATTGGGGGGAATGGACCTTCAGGGCAGGCCTGGGACCCTCACTGCATGGCTTGTTCGTTGGTTCTACCTCCAGAGGTCTTCACCTTTAGAAGTCCCAGGAGGCTGGAGAAGGCTTCAACATGCATGGCTTCAGAGACATTGTCTGCTCAGAAGAGCAGACCCATTGTGACATGGGCCTATGACTGGTGACCCAGTTACAGTGACTCGGAGTTTTTCTATCCTCAAGGATCAATTGGTCGTGCTTTTACAGCTGATGCTCAATGAGCAACTGCTTGATGACGCCCTTCTTGGCATCTGTGATGATGGTGGTCTTGTGGCATCATATCATGAGATACACATCCATCCTAGCACCTCCAGAAAGGCATTTTCTATACTTATTCCTTGAAATGTTTTCCCCAGCAGTTTTGATGTTTCAAGTCTTACATTAAGGTCTTTGTTCCAGTCTGAGATGATTATTTTTTACAAGGTGATATAAAGATCCAGTTTTACTCTTCCAGTGTTCTCGGCACAATTTTACATTTCTTAAAAGCTGTTTCTTCTTTCACACATGGTGTCTAAGTTATTTTTCCATTGCTGTGATAAGGCACCATAACAGTGAGATTATTGGGAGCTTACATTTTAAGAGGGTTAAAGCTCATGACCATTCTGGAGTGGGGCATAGCAACAGGCAGACAGGCATAGCAATGGAGCAGTAGCTGAGAGCTTACACCCTGATCCACAAGCAGGAGGCAGAGAAAATTACCTGGGAATAGAGAGCCCTTTGAAACCTCAAAGCCAGCCACCCAGATACACACCTCCTCCAAGAAGGCCACACCTCCTAATCCTTATTAAATAGTTAAACCAATTGAATTCCAAGCATTCAAATGTATGAGCCTGTAGTGGGACATTCTCATTCACACCACCACATACAGCACTGCTTCAAAGAATTGGATGGTTGTAGTTGCACAGATTTGTTTCTGGGTCCTCTATTCTCTCCCATTGGTCTACATGTGCAATGCTATACTGTTTTTGTTACTGTGGCTCTGCAAGTAGTTTTGCAAACAGTATGCATTTGTGGAGGCTCAGGGAGATGCCTTCCCTCTTTTGCCCCTAGCACCATTGTGAGGCATTGTCTCATTTCCCTGCTGCACTATTGGGGCTCACTCTTTCTCTTATATTTCTAAAGACCAATGTTTCTGGCTTCCCCATGGTTGCTGACTTTTGCTGCAATCCAATGCATTCCACAGCATCCCTCTTCTTTCTGTGGACACATACCACTAATTTGCTTCCAAGTTGCAGGCAGTATTGTCTAGTCAGCATCTTCATCCTCCCCCTGTGTTTAAGATTGCCTCCATTAGTATCCTCTTCCTCTGTTACCCTACTAAAACAGCATTTCTCAAGCCGCTCAGTTCCCGTACTTCTAAAACAGCAGCAAAATCGCCCACCCATCTTTGAGATGCTCAAACGTGAACATTAGTGAGCGTGCCTGGCACACAGCTCCAGCACAGGAGAGGAGAGGAGAGAAGGGAAGAGACGAGGTGAAGGAAAGTGCCTGGTAAGTCACAGCCATTCCGATTCCTGATTCAAAGGTGAAGGGTGGAAGGAAAGCAGCCTGACTGGTAGGAAGGATGTGTGGGTGCTATTGGTGCCTCCCACATGCAACCATTCAACTCTGTGCCCCACTTACCACATCACCCCTTTAGTGGGTGACCTACATTCTGGAACTTCCAGGACAGCCATAATTCTAGTCCTTCCTCCCAGAGAAATACATGTCAAAGTTGGGGGAAATAGAGGAACCTCAGTCAAAGGACATTTTCCTAACCTTCCCCCCTCCATTTCTCTTCTCTTTCTCATCAGTGAGAGATTTGTTCGGAGTTCTTTCATACAAAATCAAACAGAACTGGAAGGTAAATCTCCTGGGTGGAAAAAAAAAAACCCGAAACTCCATGACCTCCATACAATACATTTCAACACCAAATAGAAATGGCTGAGAGATCAAGTCTGTCCTATTTATCTGTGACTTCTAGTGTCTCCCTATCCAGCCCTTCCCTCAGCCTCAGCCCTCCCCTCCTTTCTCCAGAGGTGGCTGGAAAGGAAGAGCATTTGTCTCTCAGCTGAGCAATTGGGACTGAGGGGAAGGCAAAAGAATTATTTCAGTTCTGCAGCAAGTGTGAGCAGGGTTTTTCACTACCCTCCCCCCCCCTTTTAATTAATGAACAATCTGGCCCATTACTGCTCCCGTAGGTATGCAAAATAGCTTCTTGTTTGAAATCCCTGTTGTTGAATGTACTCTGTGGGGCACATTGCCACCCCCTATTTTGCATAAGAAACCGCTGTTTCCAAGATAAAAATCTTTTCATTTAGCTGTCATGAGGTCATCCTTTTTCCTGTGCATTTTGGCTCCGATTCCTTTGAGTCAATACCCAAACAATGGAGTTCAGCCACCCTCCTGCCCCCCCCCCCCCCCCCCCCCCCGTTGCCGGAAGACAGAAGGCTGAGGCCTCCGGAAGCCTGACTAGGACGGCACCCCGAGTTCTTTTCAGTCTTTAGATGTCAAGAGGGCGAGAAGTAAGATCTGAGACCTCTAGAAAATCTTCCATGGGGCTTTAAAACCGACCCTGGGGTGGGGGTGGGGGTGAGGGACCTGAATGAGATGGTGTGTGATAGGGGGTGGACATGCAATATCCTGAGATCATGAACTTAAACAGCTTAGGAAAAAAAAATCTAAGGACAGGGAGTTAGGAACTCATAAATGTGCACAACGGCTAGACCACTCCTCCTCTGTCCGTGATCATCAGACTGCATCCTGCCGGTGCCCTTTGGTTTGGAACAATCACGCCCACAGCACAAACCACACAATAACACTCCATCCCAAGTAGAAACTTAGAGGGGAGACAGATTCTGTGGAATCAGAACCCTTGCCTCCTCTCTCTGTGGGTAAATTGAGCACTCACGTAGTTAGCTGAAGACCGTGGGTGTTGAAACTTCTGTTTCAGGCTGTTTATCCTGCCACACAAGGCTGCCTCTGGAGGGAATCAATAGCATTTGTGTACAAAGAACCGAGGAAACGACAAGATAGGAGATTAGACAAGATCATGGTAAACTACAAAGTCTGTACAAACAGTAGGAGGTTTATTGGTGGCCTGCTCGTTTGTAGGAGAGATTTTCAAAAGAGCAAAGTTTAACCTTTGCCAGTATGAAAGAATTTTACAGAAGGTAGTGAGTTTCAAGGCAAACGTCTGCAGCCATTTTACCTGGGGTAACACGTTTGCATCAATTCAGAACTTGCTCCTTATTTCCTCTTTGGGGAAAGAAAGAATACAACAAAGGAGCCTTAATTGAACCGTAGATAGCTAATGTGTGGGCAGGGGGAGACCAGGTGTACTAAAGTCCACAAAGCGGAGAGGAGGCAGAAATCTTTAATAAATAAATAATAAAAAAAAAGAAAATACTATATGAGAAAAAAAAAGAATTGGGATAAACAAAGGCCCCGCCTTTACAGAGGGGGCAAGTGGGCCTGCATCAAGGCCAAGCCTTTGGGTCCCTGGTAGCTTCCAGCATAGCAAAGTGCTCACGTAGGTGCCTAGTCTATCCTTCCTTATTGGCTGCTTAAGCAAGGTCCCGTGCTGCCTCTGATATGTACCTGGTGCTAATTTTCTTCAATGCTTGGCATCAAAGAAGATTCATTACAGTTTCAAAGAAGCAGTTTCGCCTCTCAGTGCCCCTGAGAAAATTCCAGTGATTCACGGATCGTTTGAATTTCAAGGTTAGGGAGGGAAACACTGACCTCCTGGGCACAAAAAGTCACGTTTCAATGTCACTAATGAAGCTGATGAGAAAAAAGACTGAAAATTAGAAGGAAATATCTCCCTCATTCGCCCATCAGTTCTGAGAAGTCAGAAACCCCATGTCCTACTCTTCCTCTTCCTTGAAGACTATTGGCAATTAATGGCTGCTGGGGGGGGGGTGTTTTCCTCAGTAGCAAAGCCTCTGAGAAATGGCTGATGCTGCAATAAATAACTCCTTAGCTATGCTCGTGCAAGCAATGCTAATTAATCTCACTGTGTCCCAAAAAGAGACACGGAGGCTGCTGTTGAGGAGAAGAAGGGTTCTAGCAGGAAAAGAAAGAGTGGAATGGGGTGTGTGACGATTATCAGCATGCATTATGTATAAGTGTGAAATTGTCAAAGACAAAAAATGAATGTAAGAGGAAAATGAACAGAAACCGCATGCCTTCCCTCGACAAACAGGGTAAGAAGCCAGAAGCCCGGATGTCCACCCTACCTTGGCTCTTGACTGATTATCAAGTGTTGGCACATGCCTCTTTTCTGTCTTCAATCTCCTTGTCTGGAAAATTACTTGGCCAAAGTTGACCAAACTGAGGTTTGGACTCAAAATGTTTTCGAGTTTAGAGTTAAGGTGGTGGGGAGGGGGGTGATGGAGATACAATAAAAGCAGTTAACTGGTAGTGAAAAAATAAGAAGCATTGGGGCTGAATGAACATTTCCAGTCATATTTCATGCTTCCATGAAATCCAATTTCTGTTCCTGGAATAGGCTTTAAAATGAACCCAGTGTTTGTTATTTAAAACAATTCCACTTCCACAGTTAGTCTGGTAGATCAAATACATGGACTTAACTCCATCCTAAGACATTTCAAAAATGGTAAAGGAATTAAAAGGTCAAATTTTGTAATTACAAAGGAAACGGGAGAGGCTAGCATGGGCAGGGCAAGGCACTTACATTCATACACATTTGTACAAAATACGGAAACTAGAAAATGGATAAACGAGTAACAGCTGATGATACATCCAAGAAAGCTAAAAAAAAACAAGAATGCTATCAATACTTTGTATCCCAAATAACTCAAGATTTGAAGGTACCATATATCTCTTTAAGTAAGAGTTTGGGCATGGTATTGAAATCCAAAAGATTTATTGACCATTTTTAGAAGAAGCAGTTAGTTCCCAGATTGCTTCCTCTACTCTAATGAGAGAGGGGACACTTAAGGCAAGCACAGCTCACGAACCACTGAGATGCCATGTTGAAATTGGGGAGTAAGTTGCTGTCAGCATTCTGAAGATTATGACCTCCAGTTCCCTTCCTTGGCTCAGCTCCCCAAATACGAGGAGCCAGGCTTATCTATACCAAGTAGGAAATTGGAAAGGCTCTGCTCTGGGAAAGTGATGAGACACAGAGAGATAAACCAAAGACCATATTGGAGAAGCAAGTAGGAATCAAATTATGTTCAAGGTTTTAGGCCATATGAGGAGGTTTTGGATTTGAGCCCCCAGAGCAGAAATCACCCAGGGGTTTTAAACAGTAGGACATGATCAAGTTTGCACTCTTAAAATGATTATTGAGCAGAGCTGTGGTTTGGGCGCACACCTTTAATCCCAGCACTTGGGAGGCAGAGGCAGGTCAACCTCTGAGTTTTAGGTCAGCTGGGTCTACAAAGCAATTTCCAGGACAGCCAGGGCTACACAGAGAAACCCTGTCTAGAAAAACAAAAACAAAGATTGCTAAAAGGAGCTAGTATATCCATGTGTATATTAAAGGAGCTAGTATATGCATTTGCATAGTATATTCATTTGTATAATTAAAGGTGCTAGTGTATCCTTTGTTGAAACAAAAATGACTCTCAATCACATTTGGAGCACTTTTAATCCGATCTCTTTCTACTTTTCTCTCCAAACATGGAGGAGTCACACAGGGGAGGGACGTATCTAGGCCTATCATTGGTATCCCTGGTAGTAGCAGGGGTTATGGAGTGCTGGGGAGGCAGACAGGCAACACAGGGCCACGGACTAGTAATAGGGGGCAAAGGGGAGCTGCACAGAGATCATGTGGAAGTGTACATATTTTGGTACCCAAAGACATGAGGTCCTGAGGCAGTGGAGAGTACCACATGGAAGCAAGGGTGCCTACTGATAAGAATATAGATCATTGAGGCGGGGTGTGCAGTTCAGTCAATGAATGTTCCAGTTTTCTGTTGCTATGATAAAAAGTGACCAAAAACACCTTGGAGACGAGAGGCCTTATTTCATTTTACACATTCAGATAACAGGTCTTCATTGAGGGAAGTCAGGGCAGTAACTCAAGTATGTAACCTGGAAGCAGAAACTGAGGTAAAAACACACTGAGGAACACTGTTTAGTGACTTGATCCCAGGTTCTCAGTTAGCCACTTTTCTTAGATAGCCCATCGGCCTAGGGATGGCACCACCCATGGTGGCTGGAGCCACATCCATCAATCACCAGCCAAGAAAATATCCTACAAACACGCCTACAGAGCACCCTAATGGAGGAGGGTCCCTTTTCCTGATGTGTCAAAATTGACAGCCAAGCTTAGCCATCACACCAGAGTATTTACCTAACAGCATGATGTCCTGGTTTTGTCACAAGCATCTCATAAACCGATTTACAATCCGGTGTTCAAGACCATCCTTAGTTGAGACGAGCCTGGGGTATGTGACATAGTGTCTAAACAAAGAAAAAGGAATATAGGTCAGCAGTGATGGTTTACAACAGTGGCAGAGGACAAAGACTGGTGTTCAAGGGGAGACTGGCTACTTAAATTGATCAAATAAGTGCTGATAAATTCCCAGATTCTCAATTTTGAAGAAGATACTAAAAAACAAGGAACAGGTGGTAGGAAATAATCTTGTAGTAGAAACAATACTTTATATTACTTTCCACCATCATAAAGTAGAAAACTGTTAGCTAAGCCACAGTAAGTCAGAAACTGTTAATACAAAGATTTCCTAGCTCTGTTTGCTAAGAAGACAGACATGAAACAATATTCCACAAAGAGCACACCAACTTATTAAATCTTAGTTGCTATTTACCATTCTCCAATAAAGTAATAGAAAATGTCAAAAGGACACAAAAAAATCCAACTTGAACAAAAGGCCTCCATCGGTAAAATCTGCAACAGTTTTGACATTAAATAAATGATAGTGGTAGAAAATGATCGATTGTGTAACATAGGAATCCATGTGCATATAGTGAGATAAATAAGTAAATGGAACACAAGGCAGGCTGTGGTCTATAAAGATGTCTGTGCCAACATATTGTATTGTCAAGGCTGTTTTTACAGCGTGTTGTTAATAATTGTCCCATGGAGTGGAGTGGGCTCTATTCCCTCTCCCTAAACCTATATTGGTATTTGTGACTACCTTAGCCAACAGTTACAGCAGAAGTAAAAGCTTTACTTATGAGGTTATGTCACAGAGGAGCTACTGAACTTCCACTTTGTTCTCTTCTAATGCTGTTGATTATCAGTCACAACCCTGGGAGGAAATCAAGCAGTCACATGGAGAAGAGGCTTCATAGAAAGGCTCTGGCTAACAGCCCAAGGTGAGGTCCTAGCCATAAACCAGCATCAGTTAGTTATGTGAGGAAGCCATGTTGGAAGTGTATCTGTCAGTCCAGTTGTCCCAGCTGATATATCACCTTGCTGAAGTCACAGATTTGTAAGCTGGTTCACCAATTATTGTCATAAGGCACTAAATTAATGCTGGTTATAACAATAAATAGCTAGAACCAAAGATAGTGTTGTCTCTTCTCTACAGTAATAGATCTCTCTACAATCATGTAGAAAGGTTGATGGAAATAAAAAATCACTATTTGGCTACCATGACAGTAGCAGTTGATTTAGAAAGATAAGGGTAATAGGTAGGCGATTGCCAAGGAACAGAATGTTGGCATGATTTGCAAATATCTCCCCCAAATTTTAATCTATTACAAGGAGCGAAATTTGTGTGTTTGTGGTGGAGAAACCTGCAGATAGCAATACAGTAGGCGATGAGAGTTTATGTCACCAGTAACAGCACTGGTGGGCATGACATTTAGTACTCTGACATTTAGCACAAAAGAGCACAGCATCATTTCTAGCACTTTCCTTCCAATAAAACATGGTTTGGATCTAGTCAGAAAATATTCTGGTCCTTCTACAAAATTTAAACACAGTACCTTCTTATTTAATTTTATTGTATTTGACCATGAGTGTGTGAGTATATGTGTATGGAAGCCAGAAGATAATGTCAGGTGTCTTCTATTGCTCTTCACCTTGTTTTAGAGGTGGGGTCTCTCATTAAACCCATAACTCACCAGTTAGCTTAACCTAACTGGCCAGTGAGCTTTCAGGGAATCCTTCTGTCTCCATCTCCCCAGAACTAGAGTTACGGGTGCACAAGAACACTTGGTTTTCACATGGGCACTTGGGATCCAAACTCAGGTTCTCACACTTCTGCAGGCTCATGCTTGCATAGCAAGCATTTTGCTGACTGAATCATCTCCCCGGTCCTTACACATAGGAATTTCTAAAGCGGCTGAGAAAATGAAAGATAATAAAAGGGCACAAAACTATCTTCTAGTGAAGGAGCTTATAGGGTTACTATAGCAGCTAATTGCTGGATGGACAGTGCTAACATTGACTGCTGACAGCTAGATATTCCTGGATGGACTCCTGAACCAAAGGGGAAGTATTATTCAAGAATAGTAACATTGTGAAGAAGTCTGCAGATTACAAATGGATGGATTTGGAAAACATCATATTGAGTGAGGTAACCCAGACCCAGAAAGACAAATATAGTACGTACTCACTCATAAGTGTCTTTTAGACATAAATCAAAGGAAAACCAGCCTACAATTCATAATCCCAGAGAACCTAGACAACAATGAGGACCCTAAGAGAGACATACATGGATCTGATCTACATCGGAAGTAGAAAAAGACAAGCTCTCCTGAGTAAATTAGGAGTGTGGGGAACATGGGAGAAGGTAGATGAGGAGGGGGGGAGGGAGAGGAGCAGAGAAAAATATATATAGCTCAATAAAAACAATTTTAAAAAACAAAAAAAAATCAAAATTAAAAAAATCTAAAATTAAAAAATGATGTGGGAGTCTGCTGTTTTGTGTTGATTTCATTGGTTAAATAAAGAGAGTGCCTTGGCCCTTTAAGAGGACAGAAAATTAGGTAGACGGAGTAAACAGAACAGAATGCTGGGAGAAAGAAGCTGAGTCAAGGAGTCGCCATGAATCTTCCACTCCAGACAGACGCAGGTTAAGATCTTTCCTGGTAAGCCAGCTCGTGGAGCTACACAGATTATTAGAAATGGGTTAGATCGATATGTAAGAGCTAGCCAATAAGAAACTGGAACTAATGGGCCAGGCAGTGTTTAAAAGAATACAGTTTCCGTGTAATTATTTCAGGTAAAACTAGCCATGCGGGCGGCCAGGTGCCCGGGACGCAGCCCACCGCTCCTATTTCAACAACAACAAAAAAAAAGCAGTCCACAGATTAAATGGTACTATGTTATCAATGCAGAATTCCCAGGCTGAAGAGCTGTATGCTGGTAAATTTGGAGAATGGACATATCTTGAAGAGACGTGCATAAGAACATTTAGTAATGAAGGGACAGCATATCTTCAGCTCCTCTCAAATGGTTCACTTCAAAAGTAGAGACATGATACTGGGATTGTAGACGTTTTGTGTACTATACTACTGATTTCTCTGGTGGTTCTAAAGTATCTCAAAACATTCTTTTGAAAAACCACACAATCACTCATTTTATCAAATCATTTCAGATCAAGTGTTCATTGCTTAATTTTAACCACTCAACCAATTTTCTTCTTCAGAGCAAAGGAGTAAATACGGGTAGGCATAACCCCAAACCACAGATATGCAAATCACATCGCAAAACAGGCTCCAATTGATACTAATTCATCAACATTTCCATGCCTGCTGCTGCATCAGCACTCTCAACCCCAACCTAGCCACTCCAGGTTTTGCTGTGTTCACCTCCAAAGAGCTGCAGGTGCTCATTGCACCAAACAGCCCTATGCCTCATATGATATAACAAAGAGGGACTCCGTTGCAATAATAGTCTTTATGTGTCATCTATTGTACTGGCAGAGCTATAACAGATGAGGACTGGAGAGATGGCTCAGCCAGTTAAGAGTGCTACTGGCTGCTATTTTAGAGGACTGGTAGTTCAATTCCCAGCACCCACACAGTGGTTCACACTCATCTCTAATTCCAGGAAATGTATCATATTCCTTTGGCCTCCAAAGGCACAAGGCGTGATCGTGGTGCACAGGCGCACAAGCAGGCCAAACAGTCAAGCACATAAAACAAAATGATAGATTTTTAAAACTATAATGTGTGGAATTCAGTGCTCTTCTGTCTTGTTTTCAGTGTTATTCTTCCTTCGATTGCCTCATTCCCTTCCCCCAGATGTCCTGATGGCTCAGGCAGTTATTCTGAGGCTTGCTTTCCCAGTTAACAGAGCACATGGAGAGCCTCCCGTGTTTCTTTCAAATTGTTCTAGTCCACAAACAAGCTTGACAACAATGAAATTGAAAGGGTAAGTAACTAAATGGAGGAAATTCAACATTATTAATAAGTAAAGAACACAAACAAAACCACAGTGTAGTAGCCATTAATTTTAAATTAGTACTACCAGTATAGAGTGAGAGTCAGGAACATATTTATAAAATGGATCATGTATTTTGATGTAATTATTATACTTTTGGAACTTTTACCAGAAACATTCACAAGACAGTGTTGACGTAATATTAAAAATACAAATACAATATACAATATTCATGCACTCTCTCAACTGGTTCTTGCTGAGAACCTAGTACAAACCATGTATGTGCTAGCATAGAGTTATGTGTAAGTCCTGTGATAAGCTGACAACACAAAATGCTGCACAGCCATTGAAACTCTGAGTAGAAGCACTCAGGAAACTGTTTATATGTCAAGTAAAATGTGAACTGTCACAGGCGCAATGTACGACTATGTATGTACAGACTGTAAATTATAGCAGTAATACAATAAACAAAATCATGTATGGACCATAAAATACAATAAAATTAAAATTTTATAGACACCATGCTACAGTAATGGGCAGGCTACAAATCAAATCATAACAAACTCTGTTCAGGGTTTAAGTATCCAATTTAAATACTCACAGAAATTCAAGTGCTGTTTATTGTTCACATGGTACAGAAAAGGAAACCGAGGCTCACGGGAATTATAAGCCAGCATTAGGGCATTCATTCCACATGGCAATGTTGTCATGTCTTGCTTGCTACTGGATCTCCAGTGTCTAGAACAGTGCCTCATATAGAGCACTCAATAAATACCTCTTGCCTACTAGAAACGGCTGAGTCATGATTTAATTCAGTGTCATTGTGTGCAGAAGCTAGGCCTACCAGGACTACAGGGAATGAATGGCTTTAGAGATGGATTGCAGTAACTACAAGTTCCTTGTTGAGATGCTGGTGTCTCACTTCCTTTCCTATTGTTTCTTTTCTCTTTTATCTGCCCTCTGGTGGCAGTAGTAATAAGCTGCAAGAGCCATCCTGAGCTAAACAGCTCACCTATGTTGTGATATGTATGGAATCCACATTGAATTTTTTCTGTTTCTCTATGCTGTAGAATTGCTAGATAGATTTCCATCAAATTTGAAAGTTAGGTTTGAGATGATGATCTGACTTAACACATATTAGCCGAATGCCTTTGGAGGACACTTCAAGTGACTTTAATTTTCTTTTCATTTTGAGTTTGGGATCCTAATCTCATTACAGATCTGTATGAGTTAAGAAATTTTTCTTCTCAGTGTTGGAAAGCATACTTGGGCTTTGCTGAGTGCTAGACAAACATACTACCACTTAACTGCAGCCTAAGACCCCCAACCCAAATATGCTTTTTGGTATTTTGTAAAATGTCACAGACTGGGGCTGGAGAGATGACTCAGAGATTAAGGGAACTTGCTGTTCTTCCAGAGATCCTGAGTTCAATTCCCAGAAACCACATGGTGGCTCACAACCACCTATAAGGAGATCTGGTGCCCTCTTCTGTCATGAAGACAGAAGACTGTAAACATAGTAAATAAATAAAAAAAATTTAAAAAGTCACAGGCTGAAGAGAACATGCAAATTTTTAAAATTATGTGTATGAGTCTATGTAGTTTTTTTAAATTGCCTGTATTTAATGCACGTGTGGTTGCAGGTGCCTTCAGAATCCTGGAGAGGGCACCAGATCCCCTAAAACTGAAATTATAGGCAGTCTGAGCCACCCAGTGCAGGTACTAGGGACCAAACTTGAGTGCTCTGCAAGAGAAATAATAGCACTGTTTTCTGCCGAGCCATCTCTGCAGCCCGACATTCAGACTTTTCAAAAATGATTGATTTTTTTCTTTTTCCCACATAATGAACTTACTAAAAGCCACACAATTCACCCCAAGGATGAATAAATCTTGGTTTTAAATCACCAACACATTTTTTTTTCAGTGAGAAATTTAACAGAAAGGGAAATGCAGTTTGAAAAGAACAAGCTCGCAAGGGGTGGTGGGAAAGTCAGTCTCTTTCAAGGGTGAATGATCATGCTATGAAAAGAATGTCTGGTGTAAGAGCACGAGAAAAACGGTCTTCCACAGGCAGCTGAAACCCAAATCCGCTTCAAAGTGACATTTGGCTGCTGATCAGGAGATAAGTCACATCTAGACCTAAAATTCTAGATGCTTCTATCTGAGAAAGCTGTGCCTTTAAATTTGAGCTCTTAATCGATCATACCACAGAATTTCCACCACTTCTATGCGTGGAATCTTCAAAGGGTGCCTAAGAGTTCCAATGGAAAGGCCTAAGCTGCCAAAAATGCTCAGCTCCACTATTCATGGCATGGCACCCACAATCTCGGCAAGTCTGAACTGGTATCAGAGCTTAAGCTGCATATTTCAGTAGAGGGATGTAAAAGGGAACCCGGTAGATTTCTCAAGCTGCTCCCTTCATCTTTTACATGCCCAAAATACCGAGCGAGCATCTTCTGACCCATCACAGCTATTAATAAATCCTAAGTGTAGATGCCTCAAATAATTGGCACTGGTTTGAGAGATAGCCACTTCTCACATAAGCAACACCATGTAATGTGTTCCCAAGGGGAGAGCAACAGGGATTTATACAAATGTTCTCCAAAGCACAAGTACAACAGAGTCAAATATACCACAGTTCAGAATTAATATTTCAACTACAGAGGATTACTGCAATAGCAGCATTAGTGTCTTTATTGTCTTTAGGAAGCCTCATCCAATAGTAGATACACATTCTGTGAACCACAGGGAGTTTCCTGGAGTCTCGTCCCTTCCTGGCACCTACAATGAAGGTGTACAGAGTTCACTCCCAATTTTCTCTTATTGACAAGAAACCCAATTAGGCACTTAGAAAGTAATACCGAGTGGTGATGGAGGAAGGTCATTGGTTAAATAAAAAGAAACTGCTTGGCTCTCATTGGTTAGAAGATAGGTGGGAGGAGTAAACAGAACAGAATGCTGGGAGGAAGAGGAAGTGAGCTCAGACTCCACAGCTCTCCTCTTGGGAACAGACGCCTGAGAGAGACGCCATGCCCTGCTCCGACCCAGGATGGACATAGGCTAGAACAGAACAGAATGCTGGGAGGAAGAGGAAGTGAGCTCAGACTCCACAGCTCTCCTCTCGGGAGCAGACGCCTGAGAGAGACGCCATGCCCTGCTCTGACCCAGGATGGACATAGGTTAGAATCTTCCCAGTAAGACCGGTGCCTGTTGTAATAAGGGCGGCGGGGCTGCGTCCCCAGCACCTGCTCGGCTAGCTTATGCCCCGAAATAATTACACGGACACTGTATTCTTTTAAACACTGCTTGGCCCATTCTCTTCTAGGCTAATTCTCACATATTAATTTAGCCCATTTCCAATCATCTGTGTATGGCACCCCAAGGTGCGCTTACCAGGAAGATTCTAGCCTATGTCCATCCTGGGTCGGAGCTTCATCCCGTGTGTCTGCCAGGGAGCAGGGCATGGCGTCTCTGCTGAGGCATCTGCTCCGGAGAGCAGAGCTGTGGAGTCTGACCTCACTTCCTGTTCCTCCCAGCATTCTGTTCTGTTTACTCCTCCCACCTATCCTCTAACCAATAAAATGGGCCAAGGCAGTTCCTTTATTAGCCAATGACCTTCCTCCATCATTTCCCCTTTTTTCGGTTTAAACAAAAAAAGGCTTTAACATAGCAAAATTACATATAACAAAACAGTTATCAAGTAAAAGTTACATGATCTTTATCATAACTAAGGAAAACTATAACTATAACTAACTATTCTTAACTCCATCAAAGACTCCAGAAAGATACAATACTACCTAAGCAAACAAGAAGTAAGCAGCTTTTAAAACTCTAGAAATGACAGAGACATCTCGCTGCCTGGACAGTCACCCAAAGTTCCTCTGTATCATTGGGGCATCCATCTTCATCCTTCAGGCCCATGGTATCCAGCAGACATTTCCATAAAGCAGGAAAATTCAAAGTCAGTTCAGTCACTATCTGTTGTGTCCTGCAGAATGTCTCGCGGACTCTTTCATGAATCAGGAACCCCGAAAGATCATCTCACCTTAGACAAGTTCAGTAGTCCTCTCTCTGTGGGTTCTCTGTGTCCAGTTTATGCAATAGTCCAGGCAAGAGCAGTTTCTTGCCCAAATGGCTATCAAACTCCTAAGGATCCTCTTCGATGCCCATCTTCCTCTTGAAGTAGATTGGTGCTGCCAGGAGCAAAGTGTCTCATTGTCATGAATAGTCCTCAGTTATTAAAACATTAAATGTCCTATTCTGTAATCTTTGAAAGACATGAAGAATGTCTATCTAAAATATATCTATGCACATCTAGAAAATATTAACTAACATGACTACAAACTTGACTATTATTTATGATTATCTATTAACAACTTATATTTCCTAATTATACATTACATATTTAAATGAACTACACAATCACAATACCTTAATCAAAATCAGAAACACTTATACATATAACAAAATTGACCATAAATCTCTATCAATAAAGCAAAATCTAGACTAATGTAAATTATTCATATCTATATCATATCCCCCTTTAAATGTAAAAGAACATTTATAAACATTTTTTGGGAATATGGGCACAGTTATTTCTCTCCAAACTGCTTCCTGCTGAATGGGGGCGTCGTTAATTAGGTCTTTCATGGTATAACCTGTGTGCTAGTTTCATCTCAGTTGGCAGTTGAGCGAAGCAATTTTTTGAAGGTGTTCACACCAACCCTTCAGGAGGGCGTGGTCCATCATACCAAATCGGAATGGAAGAAATGAACAGCGTCTCATCCTCTGTGAAAACAAAATAAGAAACTCCTTTCCAAAGCATCATGTCCTTAGATCCAAATTTCAAAGTCAAGGCATCAAAATATCTATGTCGGATAAGTTCAACAGCATTTATAAATAAATATCTTTTAGCAGCTGTTGCTCCTTCCTCAGCATTCAAACAATTCAAAGAGAGCATAATAGCATACAGTATCAAGATTCTCTGTGTATTTTCCATCTTTGTACAGCTTTGTTTTAACCTCTATTTTGTTTATTTTTACTTTTAACTCTTTGCTTTTTGAGACAGGTTCTCTGTATCTTTGACCTGAAGTAACTCTGTAGACCAGGCTGTCTTTGAACTCTCAGAGATCCACCTGTCTCTGCCTCCCAGGCATTGGGATTAAAGGTGTTTGCTACTACACCTTGAACTCACAGAGATCTGTTAGTCTTTGCCTTCTAGGCACTGGGATTAAAGGCATGTGCTACCACACACAACAACTCTCTTCCTTTTTTTGTTTTTTACTTTAAGAACTTCAACTTTTAGTCTGCATATATTTTTAACACACTTTAAACCATTCAGAAATTTCCTCTGTCTTTGAATCTCTCTTTACTGTATATCTCTCTTTTTCTGATCACACAAGTCTTTAATTTACCAAGCAATCTCAGTAGGAATAAAGGCGTGGCTTTGCCAGCTGGATCCAGCCCATTCCTTAGCTTTCCAGCCTCATGGCTGAGGTACTGGCTGTAGCCAGCAAGCAAGCTTCAGCAGCCTATGCTTGCAAACCGCACAAACCGCCTGCGTAAAAGAGTCAGAGTTTGTCCTGGCAGGACAGCCCAGAAAGCCGGCATTTTTAAACGGCGCAGCTTTTTTCCTGCTATGGCTGAAAACCGAAAAGCATGTGTTCAGCTTTTCATCAACACCATTTAAGTGTTTCGTGGCAGGACCTCTTAATGAGCTGCAGGCTTTGCAGCTAAAGCTGAGTCAGGAAGCCTCTCTTAGATGAGGCGCTTGCTTGCCTCGAGCAAGCAGAGTAGAACCGAGAAATTGCTGCTACCAAGAAACCAGGCACAATGCTTTCATTTTGTTCTAGAATTACTTTCCAAGCTGTCTCAGGCTTTATGTGGAAGCAGTTGTCCACGTGGGCGCCATATGTAGTAATAAGGGCGGCGGCGGGGCTGCGTCCCCAACCCCCCAGCCGCCTGCCCAGCTAGCTTATGCCCCGAAATAATTACACGGACACTGTATTCTTTTAAACACTGCTTGGCCCATTCTCTTCTAGGCTAATTCTCACATATTAATTTAGCCCATTTCCAATCATCTGTGTATGGCACCCCAAGGTGCGCTTACCAGGAAGATTCTAGCCTATGTCCATCCTGGGTCGGAGCTTCATCCCGTGTGTCTGCCAGGGAGCAGGGCATGGCGTCTCTGCTGAGGCATCTGCTCCGGAGAGCAGAGCTGTGGAGTCTGACCTCACTTCCTGTTCCTCCCAGCGTTCTGTTCTGTTTACTCCTCCCACCTATCCTCTAACCAATAAAATGGGCCAAGGCAGTTCCTTTATTAGCCAATGACCTTCCTCCATCAGGTGCCCACAGATTATTAGAGATGGGTTGATCAGGATATCAGAATTAGCCAGTAAGGGCTAGAGCTAAAGGGCCAAGTAGTGTTTAAATGAATACAGTTTGTGTGTTGTTATTTTGGGCATAAGCTAGCCGGGCAGGCGGCCGGGGTGCTGGGAACGCAGCCCCGCCGCCCCTATTACTACAAAGTGGCTAGCATACTCCTGGGAAATTGTAGAATGTTAATACATATTTTCTCAATGATTTAATGAAAGCTTCATATGACTGAGGTTCTTTGTGACAAACAAAACCCAATTCTTGCTCACTAGTGAAAGAAAGGCTACTTTAGTTGAAGGGTTTTAGATAAGATGGGCAAGCCCAGTTCCTCAGGAACCAGAGCAGAAACCAGAAGTTCCAGAAGGCTTCAAACTAGAGCTTCTTCACACTTCCTCTATATCGACTTATCACTCCATTTATGAATCTAATTCGAGAGAAAGTTCTGAAATGACCTTTCCCAAAACTGAGAGAAGACAGGGTGTCTTGACTGTTGCTGCCAGGACAAAGAAAAAACTTTCTAAAACCATGTTGAGGTGCTATTGCCAAAGAAGAAGCTAGAATAAATGTAGAAGAAGGAAGGAAGAAAAGAAGGGGAACAGAGACTTATTTTATAAGGCCTAGATAGCAAAGTGCCTAAAAAGTTCTGGGCTGCAAGTGGAGCTCAGTGGAATCGTCACAGTCCATTATCTAGAGAAGTCAGGGCAGAAACTAAAGAAGGAACCTGGGAGTAGGAACTGAAGTAGAGACCATGGAGGGACACTATTTCCTACTGGCTTGCTCCTCATGGCTTGCTTATCCTGCATTTTTATATGACCCACTGTTCAGGAATAGAACCAGTTACCATGGGCTGGACCCTCCCACATCAATCATTCATTAAGAAAATGTCCTACCGACATGCTCACGGTTCAATCTATTGGGAGCAGTCCCTCAGCTGAGGTTCCCTTTTCACCAGGTGACTATAATTTGTGCCAAGTTGACAAAAACTGACCAGAACATTTTGCTAGGGACAGAATTGAATCTGTAGACAATTTTCATCAGTAATTGCTTCTTTGACAAACTATGTCTTTTACTTCATAAATACAGAATCTTTCCATTTGGTTTTTCAAGTAGCATCTTTAGTCTTCACTATAATTTATTTTTCTTGATTATTTCCTGAAGCTTTTTAATTATCTCTAATATCTGTATGAGTATATGCTTGTGTGTGTTTGTTCCTTATGGTCACAACATGTGAGATCACATGATCTTTGACCAGAGATAGTTTTATAGTGTGGGACAATTGTATTCTGTCAATGATATTTTAAATAAACGCTGACTGGTCAGTAGCCAGGCAGGAAGTATAGGTGGGACAATCAGACAGGAAGTAGAGGTAGGTCAATGAGAATAGGAGTATTCTGGGAAGGAGGAAGCTCTTTCTGTAGTTGTGACCCCGCCACAGAAGAAGCAAGATGTAACTGCCCCACTGAATAAGGTACTGAGCCTCATGGCTAGCATAGATAAGAATAATGGGCTAATAATGGGCTATATAAGTTACAAGAGTTAATAAGAAGCCTGAGCTAATGGGCCAATCAGTTTATAACTAATATAGACCTGTGATTTCTTTGGTACTTAACAATTGCGGGAACTGGGCAGAACAGAAAACTCAGTCAACAGTTTTACTCTTTACTCTTCTTTCTTTCTGATATGACTTTGTTTCTTACCTAATTATCTTGGCTAGAGTGTCCTATAAAATGTTAAATACTATTAACAAAAACAGGTACCATATCTTTCTGAATATTTCTCTCAGGCTTTCATCATTGAATATACTATAATGTTAGTGATGGACTTTCATTTATGCTTTTTGTCTCGCTATGAAATTCTCTTTTGGGGTCTGGAGGGATGGCTCTGCAGTTAAGAGGGTTGAGTGAATTTATGTGTCACAATTGTAAGAAATGAAATTTGGCCATGGTTATATAGTGAGTAGTTTAGGGATTCAATTTAGGAATTTTAATGCCATAATAAAAGTGGATTCCAGACCAGAAGAAAGCTTGAGACAGCAACGAGATCTGAAAAACATCCAGAAGGTCAGTCACAGCTCATCCAGTCTGCCATCTAAGTAAACACAGAGAAGGTTAGGATCTCTCAAGGAGTTCCTGACACGATCAGGAAGAGACTATGACAGTTTGGTTCTTCTCTGAGATTTTCAGTACTGTCACCTGCCACTTAGATTCCCCCCACCCTCATCAGTTCTACAATGAGAATAGGAAATGAGAATAGAAATAGAACACTGTAAATGTTTATGGAGTTAATGACTTCTAAAGACCCCCATGCCACATTTGACAAATGGAAGCAGCAGTGAAAAACTGTCAGTCTCTGAGAGGAATAACATTGTTTTACTTGAAGAAACTAGAACAGAATCCACCTAGGTCTAATTGAGTTTAAAGGGGAGATGTATAGGAGTGGCATAGTAAGTGGAAAACTGTAAATGTTTAATAATTAGCTCTTCATAACTAAAATCATATGATGTGTAATGTATAGCATTTGTTAATTTTTTTCAAGACAGGGTTTCTCCATGTAGGGAAAGCATGGCTGTCACAACTCATGGTCAGGTTGACTCTCTTCATTTCTGGATTTTGTTGGTTTTGTTCTTGTTTTGAGATGGGGGTCTTTTTATATATATGTAGCCTTGGCTGTCCTGGAACTCAATATGTAGACCAGTCTGGCCTCGAACTCACAGAGATCCACCTGCCTCTGCCTCCAAAGTGCTCAAATGAAAGGCATACACCACCACTTCCCAGAGTATTTGTTGATTTTCGTCATTTAGATACTCTGACTGTTGCTGGTCACTTTGGTGTGGGAGGTCCTTCTGTCTGTGTGTTGTTTTTATTAGTTAATGAATAAAGAACTGGCTTGGCCTATAGCATGGGAGGAGGAAGGTGGAATTAGAGAGATGCCATGGAGCCACCCAAGACAGACATGCCAAAACTTTAGCTGGTAAGCCATTGTCATGTGGTGATGCACAGATTAATAGAAATGGGTTAAATTAATATGTAAGAGTTAGCTAAAAAAGCTAGAGCTAATCGGCCAAGCAGTGATTTAATTAATACAGTTTCTGTGTGATTATTTCAGATCTAAGCTAGCCAGGTGGCTGGGAACCAACAGTGGCCTCTCCTCCAACATCACTTGTTCTCAGTGTGACTGTGTTAAAAAAAACATCCTGTCACTATGACCCACTAGCTCAGATAATCAGTTATGAGTTAGCAAAGCTTGCTTTTGACTCATGGGTTATAAACATGATCTCATCAGATCTTCGGAACATCCCTTCTAGATTAGCAGAGGCAGCATTCAAACTCGAAAGGATATTAAACTCTGTTAAAACTAAAGCATTTCCAGTGGTTGCCTCTATCTTTTTTTTTTTTGCTTAGTTTTTCTACTAGATCCTTAAAAAATCTGAGACAACATATCCCTGTAGATGTACTGACAGGATCTGTGATGTTTTTCCTTCTCAGGCTCAGTGGGTTTGTTCCTATCACATCTTCTGAAATTGTTTCAAGAAAAAAAAAATTCAGGACCTGGAGAGATATGGCTCTGTGACAAAGCATTTCTCATACAACTATGACAACTTTAGTTCTGATCCCCAGAACCCACATAAATCTGAATGTGTTCGTACATGCCAGTAATACCAGCACTCCCATAGGATGCTGCAACAGGAAAATCCCTCCATGCTGGTGTATAGAGTAAGTAACAACAAAGAAACTCTGTCCCCCAAACAGCAAAGGAGATGGGAGAGATGGCTCAAGGGTGACCAGTGTGCACTACACTGACCTTGCCGAGGATCTGAGCTCAGTTCCTAGAACCCACATCAGGGCCCACGACTGCCTGTAACTCCACCTACAGGAGATCGGATGCCATCTGTAGACAGCAGCATTTATATGCATACACTCATACACAGACACATGTGCAAACATGTAATTAAAAATAGACGTGTATTCTTTTAAAAGTAAAATACTAGATAAATTCAAAAGAAGAAGGTGAAGCTGACACTTGACGTTGTCCTCTGACCTCCACACATACACCAAGGCACATATGTGCCTACACTCACACATGCAAAGGACTAATACAAACTAAGTTGTTTGGTTTTTGTTTTTTAAGAAAGCCCATTTAAACAAGCTTCTGGTGGTTCAAGCATTTACTTCACTTTTGGAGAACCTGAGTTGGATTCTCAGCACTCACTCAGTGACTCACAGTCATCCTTAACTTCAGTTCCTGGGAATTTGATGCCTTTCTCTGGCTTCTGCGGGCATCAGGCCCACAGGTGGCACATACAAACATGCAGGGAAAGCACTCACACATATAAAAGAAAATAAATCTAAATAAAACCAAGCTTCTGAATTCGGGTGAGCTTCTAGGCAGAAATGAATTCCACGGCCATCATTCAACCAATTCAAATTACTACCACTTTCCTAAATCTGATCTGAGCTCTCTAGCCCATATCCGGTTAAGCAGAGCATCCCCAGGCAGCATAAACAGCCCTTCCTTTCCGTCACCTGCTCTTACTCACAGCTGCACACTGTGGCTGTTTGATTGCATCCAGAACCCTGGGACAAAGATAGTGACTCACACAGGACCCATGTGTTTTCATCAATTACTGAGCATCTACTTGTGAGCCATGTTTTAACATTCATTGTTTGACCTAAAAGGCTGCTTCAAGTAGATCATAGAGCACAAGGGACAGCTAAGGGAACTGTAAAATAGCATCTAAGCTTGAAGGATAAATGGCTCTAAAGTGGAGGAGGAGAAAGGAGTCCAGCAGACTCGGAAACTATTTCTAAATTTTTAAAATTTGAATAATTTAGAAGACTTGATTTATTCTGTCTGTTCAAAATGGCAGAATAATTCATAGCCTGGGAACACAGAAAAACATACTTCAAAAACAGCAGTGGGAAGCCAACCCTGTGGAATTTAGCTATTCTGTCTATTGATAGGATGCAAATAATTGAGACTAATTGAACTGTGGGTTATGTTGAAGTTAGTGGAACCTTGCTATGCTACCAGACATAGTGAACAAGCCACTTTTGCCACTTGATATAACCATCTGTCTGGATGGTCATATTTCCTCCTCTTTCATGACACTTGTAATTGTATCAAGCCCAGTCAGGTAAATCCAGAACAGTATTCTGTCTCAAGATAAGTCGCATCTGGAACCATCCCTTTTCCATATAAAGTAATATTCACAGGATTTTGTTTGTTTGTTTGCTTTTTTTGGTGTTTTTGAGACAAGTTTCTTTATGTAGCTCTGGCTGTCATGGAACTCATTCTGTAGATCAGGCTGGCCTCGAACTCAGACATCCAGTCTCTGCTTCATACATGCTGGGATTAAAGGTGTGCACCAGTGCTTGACAATAGTCACAGGTTTTAGAGTTGTGGATGTAGATCTCTTCAGATAAGCCACTATTCCATTTAGCAGAGACAGTAGAAGATACGTTAATATTTGAAGTCTTGGAAAGTATCCAGACTGAAAACAACAATTTGAGAGCACCTGCAGAGATAGGGTAGAGGAAGATTATAAACTCTTCTAAGTAGGGATTAGATTCGCTTCTAGTTCTGCCCTCCTTGTCTCTCACAGTGTCTGGTACATAAGTGTTCATCAAATGTTTGTAGAATGAATAAAAGTTAGATGCCAGAGAAGTGTGATATGAGGGTGGATGGAAGGGACAGCTTGACAAGGAAGGAGAAATCTTCCTTCTTTGAATAAAAGATAATAGAAGGGAGAAGAAGTGGTATGTAAAATAATTTAGAAATGGACAAGATCTCACTTTGGATAATTTGGTATCATCAAAGTGAAAGGTGAAGTTATACTCATTTTTAATTTCAATTTTATTCTTTAAAGATTTATTATTATTTTGTGTGTATGAATGTTCATATATATATATATATATACATATACATATACATGCACACACACTTATAATATAAAACATGTGCACCACCTGCATGCAATGCCTGAGAAGACCAGAAGAGGTCATCAGTTATCATGGAATTGGAGTTCGGAATAATTTTGAGTCACCATGTGGGTGTCCAGAGCCAGCATGTCGGTGTGGGTGTTCAGGTCCTCTGGAAAAGCAACTCATGCTCCTAACCACTGAGCCATCTCTCTGATCCCCAAACCTTTTTTTCTTCCTTTTTTTCCTTCCTTCCTTCCTTCCTTCCTTCTTTCCTTCCTTTCTTTTGTTCACTCATTTGTTCTTTTTTCTAAGAAACTGAGGCTTAACAAAATGAATAAAAATGCCCAGGTTACCAAGCCAAATAGTTCACTCAAGCAACAAATACTTCTTGACTGTGGACTATGCCAGTCAGACTCTGAGTGGGATGTTGGGAACACAATGGACAACCAAGGCGGACATAAGCCCTGCCTTTCTTGACATTTTAACATAATGGGAAAAACACAAAACAAGTTGGGATGTTTTAAGTGACATTAGTGTGGAGGAGGGGCTCAAATTGCCTTGGGAAACATAGAGGACGACCTAAGAGAGTTAAGAGGAAATGAACAGCCAGACTCTAAGCTGAAATGCCAGCACAGCTGAATAGAGAAAGTGACTTGGCTGTTAACCCAAGCAGCAGTTTCATGACCTAAATGATATTTATAATTCCAAGGAGAAGAAAGAAGGCAGCTCCCAGGGCCATGACCTTAGTTCCAGCATTCCTTTATACTTGGCTCTTTTCTGCACATTCCCAAGCAGAGCAGAAGCAGCAGAAGAGAAACACTTCCATGAGCTCACTGACAACTGGTGGATTGAACCCTATAAATTTGAACATGGAAACACACATAAAATTGAGGAACTTTCTTCTGTTTTACCAAGGGCACCGAGGATTAAAGAAGCTGCCAGAACGGGTTAGCAGCACACTTCCTCAGTGAAGTTTGCTGTGAGTTGAGGCACACAACAGGCCAGATTATGAGTATGCACAGCCCACTTTGGTCCACTAATGTATCCTCACATCTATCTTAACCCCAGTTGTGTTTAAAAGCCAATAATAATTTGAGCCTATTACATTCTGGAAAAGAACAAATTTGAAATATATAAGTATATAATAATTATAATAAATATGCATATAATCTGGCTTGGGGTAAAACAATTGCATTTTTATTACATTTCTAATTAACATTTCTCTAGCCCCTCATTTTAATTTTCATTAGAATATGCTTCTTTTGAGCGTTCTATGAACAAAGAGGTATATGCTTCCACGGAAAGGCCAGGACTGCAGTCTGTGGCCTTAAGGAGAAAGAAAACTGTACAGTTGGTTAGTGCTCAGAGAAAGTGCATTTTCCTCAGCTGTTGTCGCTGTTGCTACAACAACATTGCCAGGAGTCTGGAATCCAGCCCCTTCCCTGATGCTGATGGGTGAGGCTTGCCTGAGCACAACACAAGCATGTCGGGGTGTCAAGGGCGACCATGTAAGGGAAGGCAGGCCACACCATCTGTAACTTCAGCTCAACAAGCCTGCCAAGGCAGCAGCAGCAGATTTCCATTGGCATCCAGATAGAGAAACCAGACCCACCCACTGTCTCCTTTCATCTCACTCTCGTGTTATTTTCCAAAGCAAAAGTAAGCCTGTGGACGGAGTCTGACAGCATGTATAAAATGCAAAGAAGACTGACTTCTTGTGAAAGCCCAAAATGACTTACATAGCTTTAGTGAGGGACTTAAGGGAAAAAGTTGAGCTTCCCAAACTGTGAGCTTTGGCACAGGGGAGAGCTTCTATGCATTCTAAAGAAGGCAATAATCATCACTCTCCTCAGGGTTTGGGATAGTCAGAGGTCAAGGGAAACAGTCTGCATACCAGCCACTATGGGCTGTTTGCAATCTATTATATATCCACAGGGGTGATCATGGAGGACACAGACAGCCATTTTGCCTTCCTTTCTCCATAGTAATACATATCTGAATGCACCATTCGCCCTTACTACCCAACATGCCAGTTATGTACAAGGAAATGATCAGACAGCAGAAGACAAGTGAGGGAAGAGGGCAGAAAGGAACTGCTAATATGCAATCTGGGTACCATTTCCCAAGCCGTGTCTTCACACATGTTATTTATTTTCATCTATTTGCTGCTGATAACAGTATCCAAGCTAGCCACACGGTGGCTTACATGTATGCTTTGCAGATTAATTGTAGCAGCATCTTAGAATACTGCGCCCAACATGAAAATTCAGCTGGATTTGAATCCATCTATTTTCTCAAAAGACATTTCATCACAGTACTTATCAATGAAAAACAATGGGGTATCATTAGATATTTTTAAATTATTTTGCGTGTGGTGCTGGAAATCAAACCCAAGGCTTTGTGCATGTTAGGTAAGTGCTCTAACATGGAGATTCAACTTCAGCCCTATATTCTTTTTTTTTTACTTTCTTTTTATTTATTCTTTGTGTTTTTCACATCTTGCATCACAATCCCATTCACCTCCCCATCCCTTTGTATCCACCCAAGAGAAAAGAAAAAAGAAAAAAGAAAAAAAAATCGTCATGGAAGTTGCAGTGTGACACAGGGAGTTACACAGTAAATCCGTTTGTCCACATATCTTTACTTGCAAAGTGTTCATTGCAGAGTCATGGGTCTGGATCGATGCCTCTGGTTTCTGCTACACTATGGATGCTAGGCCTTCACTGGGACTCACTTGGAGAGCCTGTTGCTGTCCTGTGTCATGGAAATCCTGCAGCTTTGGATTTGCAGGACTGGTCCCTTCATGTGCTCCTGCAGATCACAGATGGGATGGATGTTGGGTTGAGCCAACTCATAACCCTGGCTGTGGGCCTGGGTAGTTGCAGGGTCGGTCAGCCAGCCAGTTCTCCCTTGTCCTCACCACCAGAGTGAGCTCTCCTGTATTGCCTGGGTTAGTTCACCCCTGTAAGCAAGCAAGGGGTGGGGCCAGTACTGTTTTACACCCTCAGGGTCGGTTCTCCCACACTTATCTGTCAGGGCCAGCTCTATTGTGTTGCCCAGGTGAGGTGCAACTGCCCTACATTCTTTAAACATAATTTTATACTGGGTATATATCTCAATGGTAGAGCATTTGCCTAGGAGGAACAAATCCCTGGGTTCGATCTTTAGCACTGCATACATATATAAATACAATTTAAATTGGTATTTATTTTTAAGTAATTATAAAACAAGATAAATTTATTTTTATCAAGTACTTATGACAAACTTTTAAAAAAAATAGTGACAACATAGCATTCAAAGACCATCATTGCTGTCTTGATGAGGTATAGTATCTAAACATTTCAAGCTCAACAAATGACACAAAAAGCACACTGAAGAAAGCAAGCTCAAGATGCTCAATAAACATAAGTATTTTACTTATAAATGCAATGCAAAATTTTAACAGCTTTTAAAATATTTTTAATTTATTATTAAAAATGTATCTCATCAGTAAGTTCAATATATACACCCATAAGTTCCTTCCTTTTTTATTCAATTTTTTCATTCAATATATTTTGATCACATTTTTTCCCTCCCCCAACTCTACCCAACTCTTCCCCTCCTCCCTATTCCCTACCACCAAACTTTATGTTCTCTCTCTCTCCCTCCCTCCCTCCCTCCCTCTCTTCCTCCCTCTCTCCCTCTCCCCCCCTTTGTGTGTGTCCAAAAACAAAAATAAACAGAAATCAAAATAACAAAAACTAACAGAACAAAAAAATACCAAAACAAAGAAAAACCAAAAACTCTCTCTCTCTCTCTCTCTCTCTCTCTCTCTCTCTCTCTCTCTCACACACACACACACACACACACACACACACACACACACACAAACAAAAAAACAAAACATGATGTCTATTTTATGTTGCCCATTTACTCCTAGGCATGGGGCTTGCCCTAGAGTATGTTTAATTTACCCAGTGTTGCTCCACTAGAGAAAATCAATTTTCCTTTTCCCAGCAGGTGTCAATTGCAAATAGCTTCTTGGTTAGAGGTGGGAATTTATGTGTCCACATCCTCTTCTCAGTGCTGGGATTTTGTCCAGTTTGAGCCTGTGCAGGTCTTGTGTGTGCTGTCACAGGCTTTGTGAGTTCACACATGTATCAGTTTGGTTGTGCCTGGAAGACACCATTCCCTTGGAGTCATACACCACCTCTGGCTCTTAAATCTTTCTGCCCCCTCTTCCTAATAGATCCCTGAACCTTGAGGGGGAGGAGTTTGATGAAAACATAACATTTATGCCTAAGTTCTCCAAAGTCTCTCACACTCTGCACTGTCCAGTTTTGAGTCTCCATGTCAATTTCCTTCTACTGAAAGCAGCAGTTTCTCTGATGAGGGCTGAGTGAGTTAGTCAAGATCCTGGAGGTGGGAACTGAAGCAGAGGTCAGGGAGGAGTGCTGCTTACTGGCTTGCTCTTTGTGACTTGCTCAGCCTGCTTTCTTAGTGTGCCAGGATCACCAACTTAAGGGTGGCACCACCCGCAGTAATCTGAGCTATTGCACATCAACTATCATCCAAGAAAATGTATCATAGGCTTGCCCACTGGCCACCTTGGTGGGGACATTTTCTCCATTGAAGTCGACTCTTCCCAAATGACTTTGGCCTCTGTAAAGTTACCATGAAACTAGCCAGCACATTCTTATTGATTGTGTTTCTGTAGTACATATTACAAGTGAACTGGCCCACAAGCTTTTTGGGCAATTGTCCTATCTCCACCTCGCATCTCACTGTAGGAGCTGAGATTACAGATGTGTGCCACCACATTTGCCTTTCTACTTAGGTGCCAGAAAGTGTATTCAAGTCATCAGGATTCTGGGGCCAGCAGTTTAACCCATAGAGCCAGCTGCCTGGCCCTGCAGGCACATCTTAATGTAACCCAGTTTTCATTCAACAACAACCATCACACCAAGTATGAGGTAATTCTTCAAAATGCATGAGTAAATTAATTTAAGAAAGTATTCTATTTAGAATTTCTTTAGAACTTTAAATTTTCCTTGAACAGTTAATGTTTACTTGAAGACGATTTACCAAAGAATTCTGGAACCCTTGCGTGGAACCTTGGGTAGGGTCTTAGCACAAACATTTTGAGCTTTCTCTGCACCATGTCTATCTCAACGTTTTAAGGCACACCATACAAACTAACTGATATGACCAGTAGGCCCAGTTCTACATGGTTTATTGCTAGACACACCCCTTAAATAGAAGATGCCAATGTACAGTAAAGCTGAAAGTGATGAGGCCTCTTGGAAACATCAGGACTCCAAAGGTTGAAGCAGAAAGAGGTATCACAAGTTCAAAGCCAGCCTGGGCTATGAAATGAAGCCTTATGATAGGAGAAAGAAACAGAGACAGGTAATTAATTAGAATAAATCTCAATATCACATTAATTCAAATTATAAATCCACCCTCAAGGACAGAGTGAGAATAATCTCTTACCCCAGAAGTAAATTCCTCATTTTCCTTTAGATTCTAAAGTTTAGAAGTTGATGGTGGCATATTTTTTCTACAAAACTTAACAGCTGGCATGTTTAGACCTCAAAAAATAATAACTGTGGCCTAGAAAAACAGTTATTCTTAAAGAAATATTTTTGTAAAACCAAATCCACTATTAGACTATGGCAATGTTTTTACCCATGGTCATACAAACCCACCTCTATGACTGAAGCTAAGACTTCATTTCTGTCACTTTCCCAGTAAGTCTCAAAACGTTCAATAATAAATGCACAGCCAAACTTTGTTACCTCTGCCCTCCATCTCCCTGACAATGATCCTCAATCAGTTCCTAGGGCAGCTGCTGACCAAATGTTAAGCACTAAGCAAAGACCTTGGAGGTCTTCAAAAGTGATTGCAAACATGGCACCAATCCTCATGGAAATTATCTTTCATTTAAAAAAAAGAAAAAATTGATATAAAGAAAAACTGCAAGACTTTGGAAATATAGCTCAGTGTGCTAGCCCCACATGCACAAAAGCCCTGGGTTTCCTCTCAATCCCTGAATTTAGCCAGACACAGTGGTCCATGCCTGTAATCCCTGCACTTGGAAGGTAGACACGGGGGGCTTAGAAGATCAAAGCTATTATCAGCTATTTACTGGGATCAGGACCAGCCTGGGCTACATGAGATCCTGTGTCATGTAGATAGATAGATTGATACATAGATAGATAGATAGATAGATAGATAGATAGATAGATAGATAGATAGATAGAACAGAAAATTGTAATTACAATTTGAAGAAAAATAAATCTTTAACCTGGGTACAGCAGTATATGTAGATAGTCCCACTTAAGCAGGATCCATTCTTACCGTGATTATTTATTTATTTATTTATTTATTTATTTATTTATGTAGGGCACATGTGACTCAGCATATGTGTGGAGCTCAGAAGACAACTTGTAGAAGTCAGTTAGCTCCCGCAAACATGTGGGGCTCTGGGGCTGAACTCTGATCATCAGGATCAGTAGTAGTTGCCTTTATCTACTGAATCATCTCACTGGACCAGCAGGAGCTATTTTAAAATGGAAGAATCACTTGATTCCAGCAGTTTAAGGTCAGCCAATGCAACACATGGAAAATCTATTTAAGAGTGAAACAGCTTTGTGACTGAAGAGATGTCTCAGGAGTTAAGAACACTGCTGCTCTTCCATAGGATCCAGATTTGATTCCAAGAAGCCACATGGGGACTCACAACCATGTGAAACTACGGTTTCAGGGGATCTTATACCCTCTTCTGGACTCCACAGGCACCAGGCATGCAAGTGGTGCACAGACATACAGACAGAAAAAAACACCTATACACATAAAAAAAAAATTTAAAAACCAGTCTACAACCAGGTGTGGTTGTGGATGCCCATAATCTCAGCACCCAAGAGGCAGAGGAGGATCGCATGTTCCTGTTCGATCTGGCCTACATGGTAAATTAAAGGTCAGCCTGTGCAATATAGCAAGGCTCTGCTGCCAATGGTAAGTTAAGATAAACAAACTTTAACTACACAGGCAATATCACTAATCCATCAGGTTCAACAGGTCCAACCCCTTCAGTTGTCTTCTCTGCCTTAAGTGTTTATCTACAAAATAAGCTGCTTGCCAAGTAAGAAGACAGTAAGATGATGCAAGTTACACCCCAGAAAAATAGAAAAATTCACTAGCATCAGGACAATCCTGATTGCAGGAACTAGAGGTCTTCTATTCATTCACGCCTTCAGTCATTCCTTGACAAACGTTTCACCATGCCATAAGCTGGGCACTGGACCAACCAGATATTCTCCTGGTCATTATGGTGCTCACATTCCAGTGAGAGAAGTGACTCCCACAAGTTTTGTTTCACCATTGCCCTAGCATATTTGGCAGGTAGTATATCGTTGTAGATAAGGGCTTTGTGGCTGCCTTGATGTTTATTTTTCTTTTGACACTCTGCAGAGTACCTTCCTTTAACAAAGATACTGGAGTGAAGGATCTATTTAGGTAGCAGCTCAGCCTCTCTATGTTCAATGGGCTGTATAGGTTATGTCTTCAGCAATGGGGCCTTGTTGTCACTTTGGGGAAAGCAACCTATAGCCGTGGCAACATCCTAGGTTGTTTGGGAATTCCTATGGGACCCCTTTAGACAACAACTCAGTTAAATGTCCCAGTATCAGAAGCTTAGTTTGGTGACAACAGATGGCCAGATGCAACTCTGTCTCTATTATTTGTTGATTTCATTTAGATTACCTTCACATATGTATATATTTTAGGAGGTTTCTACTATATTAGGTGTCCATCCTACCCACTCAAGTGTCCCTTAAATTTAGCTGTCTTTCCAGATACTTCCTATCACATCTTAAGATGAGAAAAGGTTTATTTTGTCTCACAGTTTTCAAGATTTCAATCAATCTGTTTCTTGTGGATTTGCATCAAGTCAGTACATCATAGTGGTTGTTGTAGTGTGTTGGTTGATGGAGCAAGTGCTCACATCATGACCAGATCAGGAAGAAGAGAAAAGGTACTATATTACCACTAGTTCCTTTGAGGTCATGTACCCAAGTAACCGAAAACCTCCACTAATCCCCATCTTTTAATGATTTCCACTATCTCCTAATAGTGCCAAATGAAGGCCACATGGGTCTCTGGGAGAACATGACAGAACTGTAATCTGGACTTTATCTTAAAGGCAATAGAAGTTTTAAGCAGACAGACATCAATAGTGTGACATTTTAGAGACATGAGTCTGATTTCATGAAGAAAAAGGGATAATTGAAAGGCAAGTGTGAAAGGGAACTCAGAGTCCACCATGGCTGATTTAAGCAAGAGGCAATGAGAACTTCAGAGAGGATGCTAGGTGTCATAAGAGACTGAGCAAATTAGATAAATTGAGGATGTATTTTTGGAGTGGAATTTTTTAGGACTTGGCCATTGATTACATGAGAAGAGGCCATTGCTTACTTTCAAGTCTCTGACTTGAACAGTGACTAGCACATTGTAGATACCTTTAATCAGGAGGGTTAGTTTTTTAATCACATAGAATCTTTCATTTAGTTTTGTTTTGATTTGATTTTTGTGTGTGGCATTGAGTATTGAACTCAAGGCTTTGAACATGGTAGGTTCTACCATATGAGCATATAGCTCTACCACTGATATATATATATATATATATATATATATATATATATATATATATGTGTGTGTGTGTGTGTGTGTGTGTGTGTGTGTGTGTGTGTATGTATGTGCTCAGACACTGAAATCAGCTGTTTAGACAGAACATGAAAAAGGTGTCTATGATAAGTTGTAAAGCCTAAAATATTTGAAATTTTTGTTAATAAAAGTTGAAAAAGATATGCTTGACAAACTACAAGCACCAAACTTAGACTGTGGAAATATAACTTTGACTTAATGTCAACTACTCCTCTATGGCAAAAAGGTTTGATTGGGCCCTGAATGGATCTTTCAATTTCTTATATGCAAAGCAAATATCTCTCCTTTCTTCTTGATGGAAAGTGAATGAAATGCCTTTAGATTGATGAACTAAGTTCTCTTTTGTAATATAATTTGTTGCAAAATTCATTTTGCATAGTTCAAATAAGATTGCCTTATGTTTTTGTAGAACTTTTTGCCCTAGGGAACTCTGTCATGTTTTATAACTACTGCTTATTCTTTAGAGAAATGTCTTGCCCAATTTGACTGATCACACAGAGGAAATGATGAATTGAACTAGGAACAGAATGAAGGAATGGTGTTCATGTTAAGTAGTAGAGACTGAATTAAATACGAGCTTCCCGATTCTAGTAACTGAGGGTTAGCTTATTCAGACACTCCTATTAAACTAAAAAAAGTTGACTAAAACATAAAAATCACCATCTTTTAAAAAGTCTTATTATTTTAATGAGTGTGACTGTTTTGTGTTTCAGAGTGTTGAGTGTATATATGTGAACCTTACACCTATGGAGATGAGAAGAATTAAATGGATCCCATGGAACTGTAGTTATAGGCAGTTATTAGCTAGTATGTGGGTGCTGGGAACAGAACTCAGGTATCTTGTAAGAGCAAGAAGTGTTCCTAACCACTCAGCCATCTTTTCTGCCTGCAAAGACATCCATCATCTTAAAAGAATGAAAGTCCTGACAAGACTGAGTAAGACAATATTACAAGGTAACTACTTTTGTGTGTGTGTGTGTGTGTGCGCGCGCGCGCGTGTGTGTGTGTGCGTGTGTGTCTGTGTGTGTGTGTGTGTGTGTTTAGATACATGCCATAGTATGTGTGTAGAAATCAGAGGACAATTTTCTGGAGTCCCTTCTTTCTTTACACCACGGGATCTGGGGATTCAACTCAGGATGATAGGTTTATGTGGCAAGGCTTTTATCTGCTGAGCCCACAAGATAACTATTTACCAGAAAGTCAAATAGATCTAAATTACCTTTTCTGAGGATTTTAAAAAATAGTTCCTTTTTGATTTTCATTAAGAATAATTCACAATTGACAAGAGGCTAGAAGTCAAAGCTAGAGTTCCCACTTATAGGAGAGTCACCCCTGAATAAAATCTCCAAATATTATACCTTCAGGAAAAGGGAGAACCAAATAGAGAGAGTCATCACATATGGGTAGAGTCTGGGTGGGATTCTTTGAGATGTTTGGAAAACTGTAAGCCTTGAGCTGAGAGTAAAGCAACGCCACATCTCTGGTGCCTTTGAGTGTCTACCATAAACAACTGTATGACCTTTTCAGATGAATATACCTTTATCCTTGACCCCAAAGTATCCTTCAAAATGTTGCTTGAATATAGTGAGAAACACATGGTCAAAGCTGATTCTAGCACTCAAGAAAACTTGATTCTGAAAGGAAGATGCAGTAGCAATAACCAACAACAAGAAATGACCTTCAGATATTTCAGACATTGGAATTCTTAACTAGATACAGACTAGGGACTAGTTATAAATATACTTACTATAATAGAATTTAAAATAGGCATGATGAAATCTGAAGAAAATAGGAAACTATGAAAAGTGACATAGAAAATGTCAAAAGGACCCAAATTAAATATAGAAAGAACAAAATAGCTGAAGTTTAAAAACCCAATACTTTAGTTGTCAAACATTCCTGGAAGGTAAATTGTTGAACCAGAACAAATTTGGATCAGAACCAATTTTCTAATATTGCATAGAAATACAATTAATGAGACCTAAAAATGAATAACTGTGGACTACAGAAGATAGATGTTCTGGCAGTCAATACTTGCTGTTAGTAAGAGATTTCTACAGGAGACTGCTTGTCTTGTAAAAGAATGCTATAGGAGAGCCCAAGGAGATCCTTATTTATATGAACTACAGTTATAAAAATAATGTATTATTTTTAGCAAATAAAAAAATGTGTACTAAAAACATGGCAGTCAGAAAAGATCTTAGGTACTCAGATCTTTTGGTCCCCCCTCAGAGCTTGTTATTTTCTTATCACATACAATCATTGGATTGAGGTCCATTATAAAGGATACAACTTTGATTGAATTCTATCAAAGTTTTCTCTAAGTAAGCAATGCATTTATTTGTTGACAGAGGCTTCTGTCCCGCTCAGTCTGGCAGCCATTCAGTCCCAAAGAAACACACAGAGATCTACATTAATTATAAACTGGTTGGCCTTTTACCTCAGGCTTCTTATTAACTCTTATATCTTACGTTAACCCATAATTCCTGTTTGTGTTAGCCACATGGTTTGGTACCTTTTATCAGTGAGGCATTCTCATCTTGCTTCCTCTGTATCTGAGTGATGACTGCAGATTGAGCCTTTCCTCTTCCCAGAATTCTCCTGTTCTGGTTTCCCTGCCTCTACTTCCTGCCTGCTACTTACCAATCAGAGTTTTATAAACCAATACAAGCAACAAATCTTTACAGGGTACAAGACCATTGTACCACAGGATTTATTTCTTCATAATCTTAAAATTTCTTTTCTTATAAATTTCTTTTTATCTTTTGAGATAGGATCTTACTATGTTACTATATCTGGCCTGGAACTTGGTATGAATACCAAGCAGGTGTTGAACTTGTGGTAATACTTCTTCCTCTGCTTCCTGAGTGTTAGGATTACAGGGTGTGCTACCACACTGAGCTCAAAAGTTTACCTCTAGTGTATGGTCTACTATCTGTAACTACCACCTAATTTTATAAAAACAAAATCAGTTAAACAGATAATAAATATGTGTTTGGTTGATGCTCAAACCAACAATAAAACTCCACAAATTCGCTATTTCTCATGAATGTATTTCTTAGAAGGGAAAGTTTATCTGGATAAGTTTGTAACAATCAATCCCAGAAAACTTCACCTCCAGGTCATTCCCATCCTCTGACTGTTTTGAGCAGCTGAGAAGAACAGTGGCTTTATATATTTCATCCTCACAGAGTTATCCAGCAAGTTGGGCTGGGGGCTGGAAATATCATAGATTAGAGTGGAAACTGTGTGATGCAGTAATATCAGGCCTCTGCATGGTGCACTGTTCATAGTTTCTTGTTTTGTAGCTCATTTTTGTAACCTATTAACTTACAGTGTCACAGGATAGAACTATGACCCATATATTTTACCTGCCTTTACCCAGCTTTTTTCATATAGTAAACCTGATCTCATCACTCTGAAATATGTTAATGTAAATCCTGATGGCCTCACTGTATCTTTTAACGAAACCATGGAACACCATCTACATACCAGACTTTGCTATTTTGTCGGTGGGAGGGTGAGACTACACAGATGACTGGCTTTTCTGACAACTGGAGTATTGTGAGGTTCCTATTTTCTTCAGTACAATCTCAATTGCAGAAAGCATATGGTGCATGTGCGAAAGTTATCTGTGGAATAAATTACACAAAAATGACCAGGGACAGTGACATTGTATATCTCAGTTCACCTATAGGTGCAAGAGGCTCTGAAGATACTGGCCTTAATTAGGTAACTGTTGTATAATGTGGTAATGATTTTCTGGGAAGTGCCTCTTGTACCCCGCCTTCACAAATTAAACTTTTACCTAACCTTTTAACCAAGTTAATTATAATGCCCTGTGTACACAGTTTGTCTAAATTAAACTTACCTTTAAGAAAAACAATGTAATCTATCTTATTATACCCTGAACTCACCTTGTAATCAACTTTTACACACTAAGCTGTATGCACTGCTTAAATCTTAAATTATATTTCCTATATCTCCCTTGTGACCCATCTATCCTCCTGATACAGAATACTCTGTGTGTGTGTGTCTGTCTGTCTGTGTCTTATGGTAATTAAGTTTAATATCACTGCTGAAAACAACCATGTTGAAAACAATGTGCAACTAACAATGAATGTTGAAAGCAACACAACTTCCTTGTAAAATTCTGGTGAAAGATTAAGACAAAGCCTGGCATTTGTTTTCCAATCCATGCTTGATATGATGGTCAATCTTCATTTAAGAGATTCAGGCTCATTCATGGTTAAATGACTCTAGAGACTCACAGTATGCATTTCTTCAAGTAACTTCCTGGCCAATACCCATTTGGTGTGGGACGTCCTTCTGTCTGTGTGTTGCTTTTATTGGTTAATGAATAAAGGAAGTGCTTTGGATCTAAGCAGAGCTATAGGGGAACAGAGCTAGGTGGGGAAACCTAAGCTGAATGCTATGGAGCCACCACCAGAAACAGACATGCTGAAACTTTGTTGGTAAACCACTGCCACGTGAAGATACAGTGATTAATGGAGATGGGTTAAATTAATATGTAAGAGATTAGCTAATAAGAATCTAGAGCTAATGAGCTAAGCAGTGATTTAATTGGTACAGTTTCTGTGTGATTATTTCAGGTCTAAGCTAGCCAGGTGGCTGGGAACCAACAAGTGGCCTCCTCTCACTACACCCATCAGTTGGCATTTTAAGCATTTTCCCAAGAAAATGCACTTAGCATGTGTGATGCCCTGGATTCCACACTCAGTACCATAAAACAAAGAAAACAAAAACAAAACAAAATCCACCTTGTGGATATGAATTATCATATTTGAAACAGTCTTTAAACTACTCTTCTGATCACAGCATTCTGGAGACAAAGGCAAGTGGATCTCTGTGAGTTTGAGGTCAGCCTGGTCTACAAGAGCTAGTTCCAGGACAGGCTCAGACAGAGAAACCCTGTCTCAAAAAACAAAACAAACAAACAAAAAGCTACTTTTCTGGGATATGATTAAAACAAAAAGCTGTACGTATTTAATATATATATATATATATATATATATATATATATATATATATATCATTTTGAGATCAGTATATGTCCATGAAAATATGAATATTATCTGCCTTCATACTAGATGAGGTAAAACAAGCATAAATATGTAGTTGTGTCATTAATAAAATGGACCTTGGAAGAAAAGATAAATAGTAGGTTTTAAGTATAGAGATGGACTGATGGACTTTAATGCCTGATAATCTGTAGTCCCTTGAAATATTAGTATTCTTTCTCATTGGCCCATTTCCTTATCTCAAGTGAAATCTAAGGCCATATTTCTTTTTTGCTGTCCATATACATAGCTGAACCCATGCATGGAGTAAGTAGTCAATATTAAATAGGAATTCTCAATATCTGATGGGTAGAACCTAAGAGCATATTTAGTGTCATATCGTTTGGATATGTAAATTTCACAATCCAATAAAATCTCTCTTTCTTTTCCCCTAATTATCACCATATTTTATAATAGTTAACTGTGATGATTAATGTGGTGGTTTAAATGGCAATGCCCACCTCACAGGGGCATTTGAATATTTAAATATTTGGTCCTCAGTTGGTGGTGTTGTTAGGGAGGATTAGGAGATCTTGCTGGAGGAAGTATGTCACTAGTGGGGAGGGCTTTGAGGTTTGAAAGCCAAATGACATTCCCAGTTCTCTCTCCCTGTTTTCTGCTTGTGGTTCAAGATGTAAACTCTTAGATAATGGCTCTAATCCCCCATACTTCCCTGCTGCCACATTTTCCTGCTCTGATGGTAATCAACTCTCACCCTTATGGAAGCCCAAATAAACCCTTACTTCTCCAAGTTGCTTTGGGTCATGTTGCTTTAGCACAGCTATAGAAACCAAACTAAAACCATTCATTTTAAATACCAACTTGCATAGGATCACCTGGAAAGAGTCTCAGTTGAGGAATTCTGGTGGGAGTGGCAGGTTGCCTTCCCGCCCAGCTCCTGCACGGCTGGCTAGCTTATACCCCAAAATAACAACACACAAATTGTATTCATTTAAACACTGTTTGGCCCATTAGCTTCTAGCCTCTTACTGGCTAATTCTCACATCTTGATTAATACATTTCTAGTAATCTATGTAGCACCACAAGGTGGTGGCTTACCAGGAAGGATCTTAACCTGCGTCCATCTTGGAGAGGAGAGCTATAGCATCTTTCTCACTTCCATTCTTCCCAGCATTCTGTTCTGTCTACTCCACCCACCTATGTTCTGACCTATCAGGCCAAGCAGTTTCTTTATTAATTAATCAATGAAAGCAACACATAGAAAGAAGACTCACCTACATCAAGGAATTATCTAGATCAGGCTGGTCTGTAGGTATGTCTAGGGTGACTGTCTTGATTATTAATTGACTCAGACCACTGCAGATGGCACCATTCTCTGGGTAGGAGATCCAAGACAGTACAAAGATAGAGAAACCAGTTAAGCATTAACACTAGCAAGCAAGCAAAGATTTATTTATTTTTTAACTCTTTACTCTTGGCTATAGGATGTAATGTGACTAGCTACTTGAGTTCCTGCCTTGACTTCTCTAAGCTATTAACTCTAATTTGGAATTATAAGCCAAATAATGCCATTTTTCTCTATGTTGTTTTCTGTCATTTATGACAGCAATAGAAAAGATGCCTTTAAGATATCTACATAGTATTTCTTGATTTTCTTAGCTCTACACTTTTTCCTTTATAGATAAGTGCTACATGTGTACTATGTGACTCTGGCCCCATTTTTGTAGTTGATGGAGAACCTGACTGGACTTTAGCTAATTCAATTTACTATCCTAGAAATTTTTTATTAGGTCATGGAATAAGATAATTGGCTTCCTTTATTCAAAGAAAAGCAAAGAAAGTCATTCCATAGAAAAGGAAATGCAAAGATAATTTTAAAAAGTTAAAAGAGAATGATGCCTAGGTCAGTGGTTCTCAACCTGTGGGTCTCAGCCTCTTTGGTGTGATATATCAGATATCCTGTATATCAAAGATTTATATTACAATTCATAATAGTAGCGAAATTACAATTATGAAGTAGCAATGAAAGTAATTTTATGTTTGGGGTCACCACAACATGAACTGTATTAAAGGATCAGAACATTAGGAAAGTTGAGAACCACTGGTTCAAATTCTGTGTTAGCTTTCTGATTCTAATTCAATTTATTCAGAAGTTGAGCTATATTCATCCTTTTAGATACCATGTAACATTTAATAGTTCCTTTTTGTGAACTGGTTTTGTATTGTGGATTTTCTTGTTTTTGCTGTTTGTTTTGTTTTAAGTTTATCCAGGTACCATTTACTACTTAAAAAAAGAATTTTACTAATCCACCTCCCACTATACCAAAGTCTACCAAAGAGAAAGTGAGTTAACAATGCTCCACTGGAAAGTAGTCAAGGTGATGGAATGGTCTACGACTTGTTACATATTAGTAATCTCTCAAACATCCAAGTTGTGATCTAAGACCCTGCCATCATTTACAGACTCAGAGGAATGAAGTCCATAACCAAAGCATACTTTTTGTATTATATACTTTTTAAAATATAGGCTATGGAAGTAACTTAGGATAGAAAGCTTGAAGCTTGTTTAATATCCATGATGGCCTTGGTCATCTCGAGCACTTCAAAACAAAAATCCTAAAGTAGATACTAATATCTACACCTTGATGTATTTGGAGATCAGTGTACATTCACAAAAGCATCATGAGTATCAAGACCAGATACATTTCTATCATCTTTTAAAGCTTATTGTCCCTTTTATTATTATGATTCATCTTGGGATATGCACATGTATATGTGCACATATTAAGAACAATGAATGAAAAATCTGTAGTTGTTTGAATAAGAATGGCTCTCATAGGCATATAGATTTATAAGCTTGGTCACCAAGAAGTGGCACTATTTGGATTTTGAAGTTTCTAAAGGTCATGCCAAACCGAGTCTCTCTTCTTGCTGCCTACAGATCTGGATGTAGAGTTCATAGGGCTTGCAGAGACTGAAGCTGCAATGAGGGAGCCTGTATGGGTCTAAGCTAGGTCCTCTCCATGTATGTTATAGTTGTGTAGCCTGGTGTGCTGGGGATGCAGCCCCGCCGCCCTTATTACTTCATATGGCGCCCACGTGGACAACTGCTTCCACATAAAACCTAAGACAGCTTGGGAAGTAATTCTACAACAAAATAAAAGCATTGTGCCTGGTTTCTTGGTAGCAACAATTTCTCGGTAATACTCTGCTTGCTAGAGGCAAGCAAGCGCCTCATCTAAGAGAGGCTTCCTGACTCAGCTTTAGCTGCAAAGCCTGCAGCTCATTAAGAGGTCCTGCCACGAAACACTTAAACGGTGTTGATAAAAAGCTGAACGCATGCTTTTCGGTTTTCAGCAGCAGCAGGAAAAAAAACCTGTGTTGTTTAAAAATGCCGGCTTTCTGGGCCATCCTGCCAGAGCAAACTCTGACTGTTTGAGGGAGGAGGGCTGGCTACCGAGAGAGGACTTGACTGTTGTCTGTTGTAGCTCACTTGCTGGCAGGGACCTTGAAATGCCATACAGTTGTTGCAGTAAACATAGCTACAGCCTATATATCCGCCATGAGGCTGGAAAGCTAAGGAATGGACTGGATCTAGCTGGCAAAGTCACGCCTTTAATCCTATTGATATTGCTTGGTAAATTAAAGACTCGTGTGGTCGGAAAAAGAGAGATATACAGTAAAGAGAGATTCAAAGACAGAGAAAATTTCTAAATGTTTTAAAGTGTGTTAAAAATATATACAGACTAAAAGTTGAAGTTCTTAAAGTAAAAAACAAAAAAAAAGGAAGAGAGTTGTTGTGTGTGGTAGCACACGCCTTTAATCCCAGTGCCTAAAAGGCAGAGACAAACAGATCTCTGTGAGTTCAAGGTGTAGTAGCAAACACCTTTAATCCCACTGCCTGAGAGGCAGAGACAGGCAGATCTCTGAGAGTTCAAAGACAGCCTGGTCTACAGAGATATTCCAGGTCAAAGATATACGCTCAAAAAGCAAAAAGTTAACCTAGAAATGTCACAGGTTAGATTCTTAAGCACCTAATGATTTAAAGGCGCAAATCAAAAGTGCCCCTGGATAGTAAAAAATTACAGATTCACAATAGGACAGATTCAGACCACTAAATGAGTCACACTGTGGATGAATGTATGTAGGCTTGGGAGAGAGAAGAAAAAGAATATAGAGAATAAAGTTAATGGTTTAAAAAAGTAAAAGTAAAGTCTTTAAAGAGGCAGAGTACAGATAGTTAAGAGATTAAAAGAAATAAAAAAAATAAGCCACGTAAAAATAAAAAATTCACAGAGAGTCTGGATTATGTACATTGTGTTTTCTTTAAAATTTTTGACTGTGAAGGAGCTAAGTACAAAGAGACATTTCATTATATGGGCTGCCAAGTGGAACCAGAACGGATATCATGAGGGTATGATTTCAGAATTTGGATCTAAGGATATGATATTTTGGAAAAGAGATTCTTCTTTTGTTTTCACAGAGGATCAGACCTTGTGGATTGCATTTATCCCAATATGGTATGATAGACCACGCCCTTCTGAAGGGTTGGTGTGAACACCTTCAGAAAATTGCTTCGCTCAACTGCCAACTGAGATGAAACTAGCACACAGGTTATACCATGAAAGACGTAATTAACGACGCCCCCATTCCGCAGGAAGCAGTTTGGAGAGAAATAACTGCGCCCATGTTCCCAAATAGGGTTTATAAACGTCCTTTTACATTTAAAGGGGGATATGATATAGATATGAATAATTTACATTAGTATAGATTTTGCTTTATTGATAGAGATTTAAGGTCGATTTGTTATATATAAATGTTTCTGATTTTGATTAAGGTATTGTGATTGTGTAGTTCATTTAAATATGTACTGTATAATTAAGAAATATAGGTTGTTAATGGATAATCATCGATAATAGTAAAACTTGTAGTCATGTTAGTTAGATTTTCTAGATATATAGAGATATATTTTAGATAGACATTCTTCATGCCTTTCAAAGATTACAGAATAGGACATTTAATGTTTTAATAACTTAGGACTTTTCATGACAATGAGACACTCTGCTCCTGGCAGCACCAATGTACTTCAAGAGGAAGATGGGCATCGAAGAGGCACCTTATGGAGTTTGATAGCCATTTGGGCAAGAAACTGCTCTTGCCTGGACTATTGCACAAACTGGACACAGAGAACCTGCAGAGAGAGGACTACTGAACTTGCCTAAGGTGAGATGATCTTTCGGGGTTCCTGATTCATTTTGAAAGAGTCTGCGAGACATGCTGCAGGACACAACAGATAGTGACTGAACTGACTTTGAATTTTCCTGCTTTATGGAAATGTCTGCTGGATACCATGGGCCTGAAGGCTGAAGATGGATGCCCCAACGGTACAAAAGAACTTTGGGTGACTGTCCAGGCAGCGAGATGTTTTTTTCATTTCTAGAGTTTGAAGTTTCTTAGTTCTTGTTTACTTAGGTAATATTATATCTTTCTGGAGTCTTTGATGGAGTTAAGAATAGTTAGTTATAGTTATAGTTTTCCTTAGTTATGATAAAGATTATTGTAACTTTTACTTGATAACTGTTTTGTTATATGTAATTTTGCTATGTTAAAGCCTTTTTTTTTGTTTAAACTGATAAAGGGGAAATGATAGAGGAAGGTCATTGGCTAATAAAGGAACTGCCCTGGCCCATTTTATTGGTTGGAAGATAGGTGGGAGGAGTAGGCAGAACAGAACGCTGGGAGGAAGAGGAAGTGAGCTCAGTCTCGACCGCTCTGCTCTCTGGAGCAGACGCCTGAGAGAGACGCCATGCCCCGCTCCTGGGATGAAGCTCCGACCCAGGATGGACTAGGCTAGAATCTCCCTGGTAAGCGCACCTTGGGGTGCTACACACAGATTATTAGAAATGGGCTAAATTAATATGTGAAAATTAGCCTAGAAGAGAATGGGCCAAGCAGTGTTTAAATGAATACAGTTTGTGTGTTGTTATTTCGGGGCATAAGCTAGCTGAGCAGGCAGCCGGGGTGCTGGGGATGCAGCCCCGCTGCCCTTATTACTTCACTGGTGTTCTTGTGGGACTCCTAACAGTGGGAGTGGGGGTGTCTGTGACTCTTTTCCCTGCTCTTGGCACCCTTTCCCTCTTACTGGGTGGCTTCACTCATCCTTGACATGAGGGTTTATGCCTTGTCTTAGTGTATCTTGCCATAGCCATGGTGTCTCTTCATAGCAATAGAACACCAAGGCAAGCTCTATCCTTAGAAAATTTAAATGATATGATACGTTGTATATAATAAAGAGAGCTACAGATATTATAGTGTATAGTAGAACTCCAATATTTGTTTATACTGCAAAACTAAATCTCTATACCCTTTAACCTCCTGGTGTTTTATCACCATGCTGTCTTGTTCTCTGAGTTGAATTTTTTTTTAAAAAAGAAACAACTCTCATCATATAAATGATATTAAAAGTATGTATTTGTCTTTGTCTGGCTCATTTCACTTAATGTAATATCTGTCTACATTTATCTGTGTTGCTAACAGTGGTAGAATTTCCTTCCTCCATTGTACATATGTATCATAAATTTTCTTTCCTGGTCATCATTTAGTATACATTTGTATTCCTCCCATGTCTTGGTTATTATGAGTAATGCTACAATGAATATAAGGTACACATATCTCTTAAAGATCCTGGTTCAAGTTTGTCTGCATATATACTGAGACATGAGTATGGCTGGAACATATGAAATTTCTATTTTTAATTTTTGAGTCACCTTTGTGAAGCAAGATCAATAGAAACTCAGAGAGAGAAACTGGCATTCAACCTTAAGATCCGAAAAGTAAAGCAGCCAGCCATTGGCACTTACCTCGACCTACGTCTGAAAATGGCCATCCTGCCTCCAAGAATCTCAGAATGCGACGATGGCAGAGAGCTGTTTCCTCCCATTTTATAACCCTCTCAAGGGCTAGGATTAGGTGTGCACCAATTGGAATAAAGGCATGCACAACCCGGTTTCTATGGCAACTAGTGTTGTTACTGGGATTAAGGGTATGCATTACTATTACCTGGTCTATAAGACTAACCACTGGGGCTATTTTACTCTAAGATCTTCAGGCAAGCTTTATTTATTAAAATACAATTAAAATGCCACTACACCTCTGCAATGTTTTCTATAATGGCCATACTAATGTATATTTCCTTCAAAAATTTACAACGATACTCTTTCCTCCACATCATCATTTCCAATACTTTTATCTTTTGTCTTATAGATAAGAGCCACCATAGTGAGTGTGAAGAAATACCTTGTGGGTTTTTTTTTTATTTGCATTTACCTTATTTAGTGACGATGTACATTTTTACATAGACTTCTTGGTCATTAGTCTTCTCAGAGAGTCTATTTAATTCCTTTGCCTATATTTAAGTGATATTTGTTTTTTCTATTACTTTACTGTACATGTTCTTTATTATAATGGAAAAATAAGATATAAAAAGATTGACTGTCAGATACAGCGAGACCAATGGAAGATTTACATAGATTCAGGATTGCAGAGAATACAGTTTATTGGAGACTTACTGACAGAACCACAGTCCAGGATAGTAGCAAGACCACTGGATACTTAAAATTCAGGTCAGAGGAAGTGGGGTTGTATAACGACTTGAACAAAGGTGGTTTGAATTCAACTTGAAACCTTTGGTTTTATGCCAAGTTAACAACAAAGACATAAGACATATCCCTGGTTCTAAGGTCCAATTGTAAAACTCCACATGCTAGTCTAATACTTTTATTTATCTACAGACAGACCAGAATTAAACCAGGGAAAGCATGGCAGTCACAACTCATGGTCAAGTTGGCTCTCCACACTTCTATATTTTGTTTTTTGGGTTTTTTTTGTTTGTTTGTGATGGGGGTCTTTATATATATATATATATATATATATATATATATATATATATGTAGCCCTGGCTGGCCTCGAACTCACAGGGATCTGCCTGCCTCTGTCTCCCCAATGCTGGGATTTAAAGGTGCACGCCACCACATCTGGTCACATTTGTATATTTTGAAATATTATTTCAGTCAGTTCTGGGCATCAAAATAAAATACATTAGACTGCATGATTTCTGAACAACCAGAAATGTATTTGTCATAGTTCTAGAGCCACTGTTCCAAGATCAAGGCATGGACAGATGTGTTTAGTGAGAGTCTATTTCTCATAGGTGACAGATACTGCATGGGCAAACAAACTCCCATTGGTCCCTTTCATATGGACAACTAATATTTTTCATTATGGCCCTTCCTTCATAAGCTAACCACTTCCTCCAAAACTTCTGACCTCATACTATTACTCTGGGGCATATGTTTCAATATAAAACTGGTTGGGGAGGGGAATGTAAAGATCATAGCATCCCTTATAAGATATATGGTGTTTTCCCTCTTGCTTTGCAGATTGATTTTTAATTTTGTTGATTGTTTCCTTTGCTGTGCACAAGCTATATATTTGACACAAGAAAACTTGTTTTTGAAGCTATTTAATTTTTAAATGCTGTTTTTAAAACAATGAAATGTGTCAACAAAGAAAAAGCCACAGTTCATGTTTGTAGAGAGAAAGGCACATAAGGTTCATTGTAATTCCCATCAAAGATGGCTGACGTGAACTCCATGTGAACTAAATACGCAAATGGCTAAAGATTAAAGGATAACCTGTGCTAGAGAATGAGTTTGTATTTGAACAGTGCTATTTCATTGTAATATGTGTTTGTACTAAGATCATTTTCCAAAATTTAGTATCCTGAAGTGATTCATTCCACCCTGTTTCTATGCTTTCCTTTATGCTCCATCATCCTCCTTTCCAGTGCATGTTTCTAATAGTCCTTGCACACAGCTCATCATTCTCTTTTTGGTTCTACCTTGTCCTGAGAACAATGTTTCATTACAAATGCTTACTAGTCTACCTTCAAATTCTGGCATTTAAGTTTTCTTCAGTCTGGGTGTTTTGCTTTTTATTTGGAATGACTTTAAATTTAAAAAAAAAAAGTAAGACACTATAGAGAATTCTCATATACCTTTGCACAGTTTTGCCCAAATTTAAGAACTTCTGGTTCCATGGCACATTTTTTAAAACTAAGAACCCAACATTGCTAATATTACTATTAAGGAGACTACGTACTTAGCATTCACCAGTTTTCCCACGAGTGACTTTTCCTTGTTCTAGAACTAGAATCTAAACCAGGACATTTTATTGCATGTAGCTGGTCTGGTGGTTTGACCAGAAATGAGAAATGCCCACCCCCCCATAGGTAGACATCTTTGAACACTTGGTCCCCAGGTGGCAGCACTGTTAGGGAAGGTTATGCAGACTTTAGAAGATGGAGCATGTCACTGACAGTAGGCTTTGAGAGTTTATAACCTCACGCCATTTTCAGTTCACTCTCTCTTCCTGCATGTGGATAAAGATGTCATCTCCCAGCTTTGTGCTCCAGTCGCCTGCTGCTGTGCCTTCCCCACCATTATGTAATTCCCCTGTGGAATCAGCAGCCAAAATAAGCTCTTTCTTCCATAAGTCGCTTTTGCTCATGGCATTTTTTCACACCAACTAAAAGGAACTAATAAAGTTAGCCTTCCTTTTAATCTACAACAGACAACTAGATGCATATATTGTGGAGGTATGGTATAATCTTCAAAGATGATAATGACAGCTCTGTATTTTTGTATAAACATAATTATTCAGATATTTAAAAGTTAACTAAGAAATAAGTGGTTAATATAAGTATACAGCCAACGTTCAGTGACCAGATAAACAGATAATCAGAACTCTTTGTTAACTGAATTCTTAATTTTGGAAAAAGGATCATGTATTATAGCTTAGACTGTTCTACGATGCAAAGTTGCCAACCTCCTGGTTGAGATATAGGGATGTCCACCATGTCTGGCAAAGGAAACTATTCTTTTAATTAAATGAAAAATAAAATTAAAAGTTGATAACCTTTTATTATTTTCCTTACAACTGTTTTTTGCATTTGCATTTGCAAAAATGAAAAACCTTTAGTAACAGTGCTTAATTTTTAATTATTTAATTATAACACAAGGAGTGTTTTAAGGAAAAAAAATGTCTTACTTGGATATCTTTTGTAGCTTATGAAAATGAAGTAACATACAAATGTCAACTTTTCTAGTACAGAATTTCATGAGGAGTAAAAACTCCTAAAGCAGGCTGGAGAGATGGCTCAGAGGTTAAGAGCACTGACTGCTCTTCCAGAGGTCCTGAGTTCAATTCCCAGCAACCACATGGTGGCTCACGGCCATCTGTAATGAGATCTGGTGCCCTCTTCTGGCATGCAAGCACACATGGAAGGAATGTTGTATATATAATAAATAAATAATTTTTAAAAACTCCTAAAGCATCCACAAAAGCCATAATAAATCATGCTCCATCCAAATTTAGTTAACAACAAAGGTAACTGACTATACAAAAGCAAAAAGACAAGCAAGGGAGTCTAAGTTTGTGTGATTATCATTTAAACAAACGTCAAGACAACAGACTTTATTGATTTGTTTCTATAGATCTAAACAAAACTTGAAGTGATTCCACAAACCATTGTAAGTAGCTGAAATTGATGGAAGTTTTTAGATTTACCAAAACTATGGAACCCAGGGAGAGTGCTTTTTAAAAATTAAATTACTGGAAAACATTGTCTGATTTTTAAAATTTTTCATTACTCATACTATCAGATATGCTACTTTTAAAAATGTGAATTGGACAGTTTGCCACATAGAAATAAGTAGAAAACTTTAAAAATATTACACAGCACAGTGGATCAATGTATTGGTTTTAGTTGCTTACAGTTATCTATTGCTATGTTGAAAAGTACTCTTGAACATAGCAAAGTTGGAAGATTCTTCTGGGTTCTTCTGTGATCCCTCATGTGTCTATACTGAATTATGGGCCATCTAGGCAACTGTGCCTAGATTGACTAAATACATGCATGCAATGAATGTCAAATTGCAGATGACATGCAGAATGTCAAATTCACAGATGACTTTTGTATTTAGGAATCCATTGCGTTTTAAGTGACTATGGTGTCAAATGTCCTTAATCCCAGAACACTGAAGACAAAGAAAAGAGGATCAGGAGTTCAAGGCCAGAGGCAGCTACAAAGCCAGTTCAAGTCCAGAGTCACAGGAAACAACAGAGTCTATTACATTTTGAAAAGGTGTCTATCAAATTACTACATTATCACAGCTTCTTTGTCTATAGTTTAAAGATAAATTGTTTAAAAACTAAGTTTGTTTCAGTAATGATGGAGAAACCCCTACCATGTGTTGGGAGTAGTGAGATCCCAAATCCTGAATTTCTTGTAATCCCCTGATCTGAGTACCTACAGCTGCTCTGAGCACGAGACCTTCAGGAGTTCCTGATGCCAGGAGAGTGGTTTCTGGTGGGTTTGGCTGGGGTGTGGCTATCTCTATATAATCTGCCCCTGAACACAATAAAGAGGGCATTCTTGGGGAATTCAGGGATGACCCTTGTCGCTGTCTGTCTGTGTGTGTCTGTGTATTTTAGCCTCCAGCTCCCTTGCCCAAAGCTCGCAAACTGGGTGCCAGCGTACAGAGCACAGACACAGAGGCGCGGTGCACAGCAACTGGAGGTCACTACCGAGATATCGGCAATTGGAGGTCTCCACCGAGGTATCAGCAATTGGAGGTCCCGGCCGAGATATCGGGAACTAGGGAACGCTGAGAGGTCGCCCTCAGAAGGTGAGGGTAGATTGGGGTATATATGTTAATCCTGACGTCCTTCGCTCAGTTTGGCAGGAAGTGGAAGTCAACCGAGAAAGGGGTAAACGAACAGGGTTGTCCCCGGCTGGAGGGGAAGTATGTATTGGGAAAAGATAGAATATATATAGCTTAAAAAGATAAATGTGTACAGATGTATGATATGTTGCTTGTGTTGTCTTTTGTGTTCTGGACTGGAGAAAGACATTTGATTCTAGGAACTGCTAAGAAAGGTATCTTGACTTTAAAAATATGGGCTTAAGAATTTGATGTTTTGGAAAGGAAAGGTTCTGTTTTTGTCTCCACAGATGATGAGAGCCTAAGGATTTATTCGATATTCAAGTGGTTTGAATCCCAGAGACCTCCTGAAATGTTGCAGTGGAGTGTGAGCGGAGGCTCCAAGGCCAAGCGGCTCTAGGCAGCGGGTGCTGAGGTGCTCCCAAGTGTGCAAACCCCGGGATCTGCCTCGAGGACCTAGGAGGCCAGAACGGACCTAGGAGGCAAGAATGCTAGGCCTGCAGGCTTTCAGCGCGGGCCTTAGGGCGCAGAAGCGCAGCACTACCACGACAAGGCCTGTTGGCCTGGACCTCTGTCCCAGCCTGGGGCAACTGGCAGGGACGAAATCCACCCCACCCTGAAAGGGTCTGGGCGGCTGTGCCTTCACCTTCCAGCTCGGTGGGGAGGTGGAGCCTCCGCCCCCCCCCCCATTGCCGCCACCCGCTCCCAGCAAGAATGGAAAATGGCAGTAAATTGCAGTTAATACCCCTAAGAATGCAGCGTTCCCGCCCAGCAGGAAGTAGCCAGATTGGCAACGCCCAAATTTCCTAAAAGATAATTTAAGTGGGGCCCCTTCAATGGTTGCAGAGCAGCAAGCCTGCTTCCCTGAGTTCCGCTCCACTCCATGCACCAGTTTGGACCCAAAACAAATGCAGCTGGGGCTAGAAGGCAGCTGGGGCAGAGCTTTGTTAGGTGGCTGTGGTGGAAGGCACATTGCCTCAGCCCAGTCGGTGCCTAGCCTGGCAGATGCCACAGAAGTGCTAGGAGTATCAGCAAATGCAACAAGGGCTGGAGCTGAGACAAGCTGGAGCACAGACCCCACTTGCCCCACTTGCAGCGGGGCAAGGAGAAGGCAGTGGCAGTTCCAGGCTCTGCATGCCGAAGAGTCTGCATCAGAGCGAATTTAAATCAAGAGACTGCCCTATTGTAGGAGCAGGTGGACTTATGGCTAGTACAACAAATGTCTTGTTCATTAGTTCATTTGTATGACATCTGTTAATATTGCTAATGCCTCTTATGTGGTGAAACAACTCAATGGTTACTTGAATAGCCCTTGAAATGTTACAATTAGCACACCAGATTGTAACTAAATCTAATCTACGATGAAGAAAAAACCTAACAGATGCTACCTGTATAAAGGGATGCTTCTGAATTGATAGTGATGCTCAATCTTTAGTAGGGACTTTGGACAAACACTTTAAGCATTTGTCAAAACAGTAAATGAGAACCTACTTTGCAAATTCATCACATAAAATTTTGTGCCAAATAAAAATCAAGTACTAAGTACTTAATGACACATAGGCTACAGTAGTATCTGGGAGGGAATGTACACGTTTGCCACTTGCTTTGAAATACAGAGACCACTTTTGAAGGTGGATCTGTACTAATGCCAAGTACAAAATGTGTTAATTATTAACTTTTTCCAACATTGTTGTATGTTCTAAAGTTTTCATGATAAAATGTTAGACGAAAGTCAACTGTCTTACAAAAAGTCTTCCTGAGCACATTTACAATGAGAGCCTCCAATAACACCCTGCACGATATTCTTGATTCACTTTGTAAAAAGCATTACACCTGCATTCTAACTCCTAAGAACTGTAAAAAAATGTCAAAACCAATTCTACCGCCTTATGCTTTAGTGATTCACTTTTGCTGAATCATTACAGCGACCATAACAATCTATCTGAACAGGTACTCCCTTAAAAATTTTAAATTTATTTACTGTGTTTATGCTTGCATGCATCCATATACCTATGTGTCAATCAGAGAACACTTGGAGAGTTTATTCTGTCCGTCTACCATGTGGGTTCAGGTCAAACCTACGTTATCAGGCTTGGCTGCAATGGTCTTCACTCACTAAGCCATCTTGTTGGCCTACCCTATGATTTTTTTCCAATTTCCCTTTGTGGGAAGACACTAAAGAAATCGCTCTTAAATTAGCCTTTTTATTCCAGTATCCCAACTTTTAAAACTATTATAAGTACCTTTTGAAAGCTCAGTGTTCATGTTTATACTGTATCAGTTATAGAAGCCAGCTGAAGAGCATATTAAATAAAGGCAATGTTTACTCACACTATTCAGTTTTATAGATAAGTAGACTCCTTAAAGAACCACCATGAAGGACACAATGAATTCTATGCCATTTTACCTTTATGTGATTTTGTGTGTGTGTTTTCCAGTTTAAGCCTGAAACCTGCTATGTAGGCCAGGATGTTCTTGAACTTGCAGTGACCGCCTGCCTCAGCAGCTGAAATGCTGGGATTAGAAGCAGGCATTACCCAGCACACCTGGTTGCACATACTTCAAAATCAGTTTCAACAGTATGTGATATAAAACACAGCTTGATCTTCTGGGTCTAAATACCAGCCCAATCACTTATTACCCGCTCATCCTTAGGATTTGCTAATTTTGCTGTGACTCATTTTTTCACCTCCTGATCTGTAAAAATAAGGAAGTGGGGCAAAATAACGTGTCTTGTGTCATGACAGTTTGTAAATCATTACATATAAATTCCTTAAAACAATAGCGAGCAATATTACCTACTATTGTCTAAGTTTAGTTAAGAAGCACTGACGATACAAGACTCCTTGTATGATTTACAAATCAATGAAAATGAACAATGTACACTGATAGTAATAACTTTTAAAATACAATGCAAATTTTCACAAAGAAGACACAATTTTCAATAATAAATTCTTTTTCAAAAGCTGACTTGTACTGCCACATCATGAGCCCATTATCCAAAATAGATTTCTTTAAAACAGGAATTGTTGCTAGATTTTTGTCCTAGCACTTATTCCAAACTTAATGACTTTATTTTTTACATTTAACTGTGAGGGGAAAAAATTTTCACACATCAGGCACAATAGGAATTAAAACATATCCTGAATAACAATGCAAGCATTTCAAAGTCTGTTTAACGTATACTAGATAAAAACGAAAGCAATAATAGTTACAGGTTTCTATTTCAAACAACCCAACTAGGGATTTAGTCACATTTAAAACATACGTGATTTATTAGAAATATAATCTGGTGATGTGTTCTATAAATAGCCCCACTCACGCACATCAACGTGTGATAATAGATATAATTTGTAAAGCATTTAGAATTACCCTCCCCTTCTGATTACAAGAGATAAAGCATACAACATACTGTAGGTTTATTTTTATTCAAAAAGTTACTGTCTCAAGACATAAATACAAATCAGAAAACAGTACAATTAGGACAATAGAATGTGGAGGACAACAGGTTAGAGTAATATATAAAACATTTTTAGCTGGTTGAAAACAAAGCTGTAAGAACTGCTTTCACAAAGAAGTATTCCTTTCAAGAGTGAGAACAAAAGTCAACTTAGGTTTAAAATCATATATACAGTCCTCTCAGCAGTTCTAGGAAATGCAGTGGTGTGTAAAAGAACATATGCAATACATCTGCACATAACAATGTTTGTAGATGGAAAGTATGTTAGACAAGTCTGGTTTTATTCGTTAACCATGAATTAATAAAATTAAGTGTATTTTGTGATCTTTCAGCTAACCTATGGTTTTTTGGCTACCACAGCCCAACGCATGTTGATTTCCTGACTCGAAAAACCAGAAGCCTTTTGGTATTCACACATTTGAAGATATTCTTGTATTGCAAGCATATTAAGGCATGGAATGATTAAAATAATATACCTCAAGAACTGAGAGACGACTGACAAAAGATATACATGTAATATAAGTTAATATTTTGTTTTAAACGATGTCTAGCTGCCTAAGCCTCGCAAAATGAGTTGATGTCAAAATGGCAAGTGGCCACTTTCTGTTTTAAACTAATTCATTTGTGAAAGGACATAAAATGAAGTTTAAAGCTTAGCTTTCAAAGAATATTATGGGTTATGAATTCTATTATCCCATCTAATTTACATACAGAGGAAATGTACTGTAACCTGTTAGAAGTATCTTTAACCTGAAGACTGCTTGCAAAGACAGATAGATAAAACAATATAAAATACAAATTTAAAAATCATTTTAAAGCATGAATATTCATGCTTTTCTCTCTTTAAACATTGTTAAACTTTCAATATATTTCTGAAACCTCATAATTTTAAGTTGGAATTTAAAAGTAAGAAAAAAACTAAACAAACTGCGCAATTATAAAATCAGCACCAATTTATATATATATATATATATATAATTTTATTTAAAATTTAGATCCCTATTCCCACACTCTAATAAGCTGTATAATTTTTGTTTAGAATTTTTCTGTAAACATACTACAATAAGCTTCTTTTATTTGGAGACAAAATACAGTGGCACTACTGGAAGTAATATCACAACATTACATTTTAATCTTAAAGGACAAGCAAAATTTCAGGGCTGATATGGGATAAGCATGTTTGAGACTGGATACCTTCTGGCAGTACACTGCATCTGGGTATTTCTGAAAAGTATACAGAAGCTCTTGGATTTTAAAAATATCTTAAAATACATTTTAGATGAAAAAATTGTAAAAGTTCTGCTTATAAGTTTAACTTTTTTCCACAATTACAACATTTAAAACAAAGTTTTGTTGATTGATGTTTTAAGCATTTAAATTATGAATGCTAAAAACAATTCTATCCTACAATTTCGGGGTCAGGGAATAAATCCATCCTTAACTTTTGTTTCATGGATGTAAACAGAAATCCAGCAGAGGTCATCATTATTTAGTACAACCAGTAAATAAATGTGAGAAGATTCTTATCTGTACCAAATACTTCTTCAGATTGTTATATAATTTTTTAAAAAAGCATGAAATAATTCATTTAAAAGCCAACTAACAGCGCATAAATAAAATATTTACTTTCTAAGAAAAACTGTAGCTTATCATCAAATTGTTTACTTGTCCTTTACTTTTTTCAGGCAAACAAAACTGCCCTCAATGCACTTCATCTTGGTAAGCATAAGCATGTTATATTCTCCTTAGAGAAAAATCTGCACAGAATTTCACTGTATCTACCACACGTCAATAAATTTCCTCTTCCACTTAGAAAATGACTTCACCACAGATTTAAATGTGTACTGGTATTAAAACATTGACACCCCAAGAACCTAATGAGAGAGGGAAAAAAATTCGTTAAAATAGTCATTTATCTCTTATAAAATATGTAAATATTATACTTTATAATTGTTATATTAAATAAAATATTAATAAGACAACTCTGATAATGTCTTTTCAGACCCATAATTACAAAAATAAAATTATTATTAATAAATAATAAAATAAATCTGTTTAAAGTAGCCTGATGTATTTATAAATATTAAGTGCTTTGAGGAACACGCCATTTATAATTATAGAATCTTGGAACCAGGTATTAAGGAATTCAAATTCCAGTTTTACCATTTTGATCACATTTACCATAGGTAAGATTATTCTGTATTTATTATAAGACAGATTTTATTTTGCATTTAGTATCTTCTATTAATTCTATTTCTTATGTTATGTTTAAGACACTATTCACTAAAAAGATACTTTTTAAAGTCATGAAAATTTAAAATAAAGAGTCGAAGACTTCTAAAGGTACCCAAACCTTTAAAGATTACTTAGCACTCAGTTATGTGACTGCTGCCATCATGTGGTAATGCTATAAAATTACATATATATGAGTACATGTGCTCACTTCCTTATTTCATTATCACAGGAATCTAAAACATTATAAAATTAACAAAGTCTATTTACTTTCAGTATTCAATATATATTAGAATGTCATAATATTGGTTCCCCATTTCTTTTTACATCATCAAATTGTAGTTTTCTCTGCATGTTAAATGCCAAAATGGGTACAGTTTCTATGGCTGTTTCATTATTTTAGTACTCTGACAAACATCTTTTTGTACCCTTCATGTTATGAGGGAAACAAATGGCACTATATAAATACATAAAAAAAATGGAAAGCTCTAGCTTTTGACTATAATTTATCATTTTCAACTTCCTAATCACATTTCTTGGTATTTAACACAAATAAGAACTGATTTTATCTTTAGTTACGTAGATATGACAGTAACTACTATCAAATTAATACTGGTGCTTTTAAATACATTTAAATACCACATAATTCAATATACATCTAAACTAAAGAATTATGGGTAAATCAGGTTTTCTGTTGCTATAGAGCCATGTACTCAAGAACATATACTAACAAATCTTACTATTCGAGTGTGGTACTTATCTCAATGAAAGTATGAATGAAGTATTAAAGGAACAGAGAATAAAATACTTATCTGGTGAGATCATATCTTAGATCAATATCACTTTTCAATATCAAAACCCTTGTTTGGGTATTTATTTTTTCTTTTTGAAACAATGTGGTCAACATTGGCCTTGACCTCATGATCTTCTTTTATAGTATAAGGGCATGGTAAAAACTGTCCACGTGGTGTCCAAAGTACAGCAATAACAGGTGTGTGCTACTATCTCAGTTATATGTCATCAGTTTTCACCATGCCTTTATACTATAATTATTCCCCTATTCTGTCCACTCATAAATACCAAAGAATTCTTGAGATATAATTCTGATTTATATCATCCAATCATTTGAAAACCTTCAATAGGCAAGCCAAACCTGCAAGAAAGGTCTAAAGGCAACATTCAAACACCAGTTGGTCAAGAATTCCAAAAGTACTTTTAACTTTTTATTACTACTGCACATCAGGTCATTGCCTAAAGTTTTGATTTAAAACTCCTGGGACATATTTAAATTAAACCTACTGATTCATCCATAATTGAGGCTGGATCAAAGAAATCAGGCTTCAGTTCTGTTCTCTCTCGTCTATTCTTTGATGGTGGCTAAGGAAAGAAAAGAGAAAGTTGATGCTTCTCTATACCTATACACGAGATAGTAAATGAAAATATCCATACATATTAATGTCATTAGTTCTCTGGTCTATGTGATTTTTCAGGTGTACCACAAAATAATTCAATCATTGCTTGCCAACCTCCCATGCCCCTCCCCAACAAGAATGGTTATAAGTACAAAGAACTTCATTAGAAAAATAGTCTTAAAGTAAAAAAAAAATTTCACTTTACTCTTAAAAATATTCATGGTGAAGCATGTTTTTAGTCCCAGCACTCGAGAGGCAGAGGTAGGCAGATCTCTGAGAGTTCAAGACCAATTTGGTCTACAAAGCAAGTTCCAGGACAGCGAGAGCTGTTACGCAGAGAAATTCTGTTTCAAAAAACCACACACATACACAATCACTCTTATAATATCATTTTCCTTGAAAGACACCATATAACATTCCTCTAAAGGGACACAGTATTTCTTTTTTTCAAGGAGAATACTCATTAAATATACCATGACCACAGAGACTCAGCTTGTTATAAGTTCAGCTTTACCAATTATAAGTTTTCTTCTCCTTGGGTAAGTTAACTTTTTATATTTTAATGTCTTTTATCATCTCAATCTATCTCACAAAGCTGAATGAGAATGTTGTTAAAATGTATAAGCATACTACATATACTCTAACCACATGTAATTTACTTTTTAAAAATCTTGTATTTACCGTCTTGTGTTTCCAGTAATTTAACTTTACTTTTAACATGAAAGTTTGCCTCAGCAAAAGGTTTCTACCTGGATTGTAATATACTACATTTGAAATATATTATTTCTAATACACTATATTAGAAAGTGATGATACTTAATATACTCATAATACTTTTTAAAACTTAGTATATAAACATTACACATTATTTGATTTTTGTAGTAAAAATAAGCAAAATAAAGTCCTTTGCAATCCTATACATTATTAAATTAACTTCAAATATAAAATCACAACTTTTATTATTTTAAAATGTGAGAATATTTTAAAAAATACTTCTTGCCTTCAGAAACTTAAACTTTTGATCAACTTTGCAACCAAGTTAATAATATGCCTTAAGACAATTCAAAACAAATATATTTTTCTTTGTTTTCTCTCTGTAGCCCTGGCTGGACTGGAACTTGCTCTACAGACCAGTCTGGCCTTGAACTCCAAGGTCTTCCTTCCTCTGTCTTCTAAGTACTGGGACTAAAAGTTATGTGTCACCACTACCCAGCTCAATTGTTCCCCTACTGTGTATTCAGCCTGTTTAACACATATGCTTTAATCCCTTCTCATATACTTAAATCCCTGAACATATTTGTAGAACTTATTCTTTTGATCTTTCTCAAAGAAATAGCAACTTTATTTTCAAAGGATTTAAACAGGAAAACAAATTCTTATTTCTAGATGTTTCATACCAAGTCTATATCCATGGTGTCAAAGTCCATTCCCTCATTAAGATCCTCAATCCTTCCTTCTGAGGACATCATAACATCTTCAACAATTGGCTCTTCATCATCTTCCATTAGGCTTGTACCACGCCGACTAGAGAAATATAAAACAAGGTAAAGATCTGAACCAATATCATGACAACTGACATATAGGTAGCAAGTATGTAGTTTTCTATATTCGAGTATAATGGAAAATGATGGAATTAAAGGTCAGGGAAAATGATTAGGCATTGATCATGTCATCAATGGTTTCAAAATCCAAATGTTCACTTGTTTAAAAATACTAAGAATCTGTTTATTCTACATTACTTCAATACAGTTAGTTTTTTACTTCTGATATGCCATATACAATATTCAATGAGAATTTTCCACATGTGAACATAGCAGATACCTCAAATCCTTTTTGAATGTAGGCAGGACACAAATTAATAAAGAAACATAAAACAGACCAAAGAAATGACATTTTTAGAATGCATATATTCTGATTATACATAGCGCTGATGTTAATCATTAGGTACTCATTCATTCAATGCCAAATGTGTACACCAGCCACACATTCACTCACACATCACATGACGCCTACTCCATGACAGGCTTCCATTGTATCCTAAGGATGAAAAAAAAGTGAGTAAAACAATAATCCTGCCCTCAAGGAGCTTACAATATACTAAGGGAAAACAGATAAAATTGACAACATGATACACATTACAATATATCCATCAAATGCTATAAGGGTAGGTACACTAAGAAAATTAATTCTGCCTCATATAACACTCAATGCTCAAAGCTGATTTCCTCCATTGTGAAATTCAGTCAAGAATTCATATAAAAATGAAAAATAACATCAAGATCAAAAGCTGTGTTTTTTTCACATAATCACGGGTAAAATAAACTAAATTCACAAATTAGAACAGATCAGCATATAGTAGGTAGACCAGTGGTGAATTTGCATGTGATTTCTTTCTTTCCAGTTTGGTTGACATTACTGTCTTTCGTTTCCAAAGATCCCTCAGATCCCCAAAACAACTCACCAAAGCCTAAATTATTTAATTAAGTAGTTTCAATGTACACAATACTACAGTGGATCACAATATCTGATTCAGGCTTTATAAACAAATATGCTATGTCAGGCATAATAATTCTGGATAATAAAAGACAATTTTATTATTCTTTTGTGAAAATAAAGGCAAAGGCAATCTTTGTGTTTTGCATATCATATAATCAAAACCCAGAAATCCATTCTGTATTTCCTTTACAGTATACACTGAAGGTATATATGATATAAACTATGGAGGAAAATGTAATTCAGAAATTTGTTACAGGATAGGTATCATTAATGAAAGAAAAATCATTGTAACGCAAAAGTACTTTAATGTTTCCGGCAATCAACCATTTATGGTACAACCACCAAAAGAATCCTCTGGTGATAGCTGTTCAACTCAGATAATACCTTTTAGTTTTCTAGCGATTGCCTACAATCAAGAACCAAACTACATTGAAAACAAAAAGAACAATGAACATGGTAATGAAATAATGTGATATTCTAGACCACAAAGGTCCTGGTGACTGGTACCAAGTTTGTAGAGGACAAATATAAACCAAATAATTATATGGCAGAATTCTAAACTGCTTGAATGGTATTTAACTAGAAGCTAAAGAATTGGTTGTAGGATCAATCAAGCATAAGTATAATACAAAATAAGGACAATATAGCAAGAGAAACAGGACAAAACCAAGTGCTAGTGCAGACAATGAGCACAGGAGACAAGCCATAATGGTGCATATTTAGTGCATCCATAGGGGTTATTAAAACCACTACAGAGATAGGGTGAATATTTACATGCCACCATTGGTGTGGTGAATTCTTAAAGTCAACAAAATAAAACAAAATATAAACTTTAAAAGAGGTAACAACCACTATCTCCCAAGTTTAAAACAATACATTATGTTACAATGCTTTCAAACTTAAAATAATTAGAATAACATTTTTGCCATGTATATAAAGCACGATCTCAAGTCTACTCGTCAGCAATTTCATGAAAATTTCTAATCAAAATTTCTGAAGTATTTATCAAGTTCTCATACAGAATCCAGTAAAAACAAAGCAAGAACAATTGTTAACACTGAACATTTACTTATTCCATGAACATTTGCTTAATGTTTTCTATGTGTCAAGTTCTAACAAGCAATAATGAGGTCCTTGCTCTTGAGAAGCTCACAGTCTAGAAAATTGGACAAAATTGCAATACATAAATAATTACAATACATTATGGCAAATGCTGTAAGAAATACAAATATAACAGTTATGGGATCATAGATGACTACAGTTTCACTTAAGGTGACACTTAAGTCTGTTTTCACCATGTTCTATCAGTTTCTAGGTAATGAGATGTGATATACTAAAATGGAGGCAGGAGGCAAATTTTGATCTTGCATGCCATGAACTAAGTAAAGAAATTGAACTTTATCCAGCAGGCAATGGGAAGCCATGGAAAAGTTCTAAGTAAGAAAGTTACATGGTAAGGTCTTATTCTAAAATTTTAATTTTGGATGGTAGTGTGAATGATGGAGTGGTGGAAAGTGTGAAGTGAGAGGTTTGGTGAGCAGATAAATGGGGAGTTTAAAGGAAGAAAACCAGTTAGAAAGCTAATTATAATAGTTCAGGTGAAAGATGAGGTCCTGAACTAAGATGGGAATATAATTAAGATGCAACACAAATGTATTTTTAATTCTGTGTACCAAAATAAACAAGGATTCATATTTATATTTTTCCAACAGATCAGTCTAAGTATGATTGGTCCTGTGGCTAACTAGTTAGTATTTGACTTAAAACATTTTATTTTTCTGTTGGAAAGACCAAAATCTAGTTCCTTGATTATTTCAGCATAGTTACTCTAGAGTTTGCTGAAATTGTAGATACGGCACACATTAAAGTATGTTAAAATGAATTAGTGAACTTCCTAGACTCAGACAATAAGGCACTCTCACTTACATGGCATGCTGAAGATTAGTTTGCAGTTTAACATAGCTCATTGCTGCTCTCTCCTGCTGTTGCCTTGCTTCCTCTTGTTGTCTTTGAGCTAACATCCATGTTACCTGCGTGCTTCAAGGAGAATTTTATTCTTCTTTTAACTTAACTTTTTCTATGTAATTAATAAAGTTCTAGTAAAGAAATTGATCATTATACTTACTTATAATCAAGAGGAGTTTGATGGTTTGATGGTGTTCTGTCTGCATTGGATAGACACTCATGAAGCTATCCTCAGGCCGTAATCGTTTAGGTTCTCTCATAATAGTGGAGGTGAGCTGTGGTGTCTGCATCATAACAGGGGTATGCAGTGTTTGCTCTCTGCTCAACCACATACTGTCACTACTACTGCTTTCTTCAGCTGAAAGAGAAAATTTACAGCAATGAAGTTTGGCTACTAATTGTAACTTATCTGGAGTCTAATATAACTCATTTAAAACAACAAACATCTGGTTTTTCCATATACTAGAGTATACTGGGTCACACAAAGGTCTACGTTCCTCCCTGGTCATACAGTCTGCTTGTGAAGAAAGAACAGGCAAGCAAATTAAAACACAGTATTGTAAGTGCTACGAGAAAAGCGAGACAGGGGGCATAAGAGCAGTGACAGTTTAGAGACAATTACACAGAAGTAATAGTAAGAGCAGGTAGCATCTGCACTAAGAAAGAGTCTCTACATAGATCATAAGAGCAATGACCAAATCATATCAATCTGTTGATATCTGACCTACAAAAATGCCAATTTCAGATGGTTCAACCCAAAATCTTGCTACTATAGGAATGTGAAGATTAAAACAGCAAAAAAAAATAAGACTGAATAAAGAAGAATTCAGTATATAGTCAAGTACATGGTAGGTAAGCTGCAATATTCAGGATGAGGTGGAAAGAGAAGTTCACAGTGAGATTCTGTTTTAAAACCCAATGCAATAAAAAAAAAGAATTAATGTGTGGAACATATTGTGATCTCAGTTAAGGTGACAAGAAACTGCTCGTAACAGTTTGAAGAAAGAGAATCAACTTGGTAAGTTACATGCTTTAGTCAATATGGTAGTAGTATGGATGGTGGGCTTAAGAATAGGAAGGTTAATTGGTGTAGGAGGGTCTTCCATCTAGGTGTTACTTTCATTGGTTAAATAAAGAGACTGCCTTGGCCTAGTAACAGGCCAAACAGAGTTAAGTATGTGGCTCAGGGAAGTCAAACTTAGTACTAGGGATGGGGATTAGTAGGAAGGGTGGTTTTTCAGTCTACAGGTTGTGGGTGGCTGAACAGGTCTTAAGATCTTAAAGCCAAAGAAAATACAAGTCTATATGTACATAAAGTAGTGGACTATTAAAAAGTTACACCTGCAAAATCTATCCCCCCAAAACATATATAGGTGTCCCCATGATTGCAAATGACGAAGTCACATGTCATTGAGTTAATAGTACTGTAAAACTAGTTACTATGTGGTATTTTAATACAAGACAGAGAGTGTGCACATATGTACTTTGTGCACATGTACACTGTTTTAAAGAAAAGAGTTTTGAGGATAAATGTGCTAATGTCCAAGTACTCAAGGGATTAGACAAAAACTTCACATTATATAATATAGTTAAGATTATTTTGAGTTCTATTATGTTCAGGGTCATTTTCCATTGATCTGGAATTTATCTTTCCTTCCACTATTTATTTATTTATTTATTTATTCACTTTTTGTTTTGTTTTTTGAGACAGGATTTCTCTGTGTAAACACCTTGGCTGTCCTGGAACTAGCTTTGTAGACCAGGCTGATCTCAAACGCATAGAGATTTGCCTGCCTCTTCCTTCCAAACACTGGCAATAAAGGTGTACACCACCACTGTCCAGCTCTTTCATGCATTTATTAATGGCAATTTATATACAGCTATCCAAATACCTAAAAAGGTCATTTATATTGTTTGTAAAATTTCATCTAATTTAATAATCTACTTGTCAGATAAAGGAGTAACTGGGTGACTCAGCACAAATTGTTAACTACTCAAAGAAAAGTTTAAGATTTATAATCATATTCAAGAAACATCCTTTTAATTTGCCGACTCATCTATTAAACATGATACTTCTTATAAAGCATCATATTTCAATTTCAGGGTTCTATCCTTAGTTGCAGTGGGGCTGGGACTTTATAGCCAAGTCTAAAATTGGACACTTCTCTAGTCCCAATGCTTGGAAAAGTGGACAAGCGATTCATGAGTTCAAGACCAGCTCGGGATTTATCATGAGGCTCTGTCTCATGAAAACCAAACAAACAACGAGTTGAGGGAATGCACCCTCTACTGCCTGCAAACAGAATATTAAAAAAGTTTCCAGGCTGAGGCCTTATACTGGTAGCTTCCACATCATCTTTTAGAATAATATTCTTGGGGCTTAGTGAGATGCTGATATGGAGACATTATAAAAGGGTTTTTTGAGAGACAATTCAGGTGATGTCGGGTATGTAGGTGAAGATGCTTCCATATAAATGCAGCCACCAGTCTTTAGGCCTTTCTAGCTTAGGTACCATAACCTTACTACACCAAGTTTTAAGATAATTTCTTTCTCAGCAACGATAACTACAACAGTTCTTGACAATTGCACTAAATTGTTTAAGAGCAACTGAGAAAAGAGGAAAAATTTCCCTAGGTCCATACTGAGCCATTTTTGGGATGCTAGGGGACCAAAACCACAAAGCATAATGCATTCCTACCTATGACAAACATCACTTTTAATTTCTATTATGTTCTTCACAATTATTTATTTCTGAATAGAAATTCAGGTTATACATTACACTATTTTAAAACATGTTTTGCTGTAACAAAATGATCTTATCTCATATTGGAACCATTTTCATATACATAGAGTACAGAATAGTGATGAAAAAGTAACAATTTGTATTACTTATCATCTGAAAAGGGAGAATATGCCTCAAAGAGCTGACAGACTGTCATGTACGTAAAATGGTTAAAACAGCACATTGATGCATAATTGATACATTGTACAAGCTACAACTGAGTATCATATATCACACGATAAGCAAGGAGACTCTTAATGACAATTCAGTTGGTTAGCAGGAAGAATAAGTTTCAACAGTATTAACTATATCCTTACGGAGTGCAAGTTGCATGCCTTCAACCACTTTCCGTTTTCCTGTAGATGGTTTTGACTTTTTACTCCGTACAGTTGACCCCCGACTGCTCATTCCACTAATGACTGACATGGTATCATCATCACCACCAGCTAGCAAAGAATTTCGGTAAGACATCAGAGGAAGCCATACATCTTCTCTTCGGAGTGACATCTGGAAGGTCATAAACTTTTCCAAATAAACATACCTTTAAAAAGAAGTAGAAACCATTAAGCTGGATGCAGAGCTGCTAGTTCAAAACAACCCTTCCTTGTAAGAACCCGAGTCTAGAACTTTATTACTTAATCTTAACTCCAGCAGCACAATGAAGAGAAAATGTCTATCAGAAACCTCAAATTAAATAAAATATTTGAGAGTATTCCACGGTGTGGGAGGTCCTTCTATCTATGTGTTGCTTTTATTGGTTAATGAATAAAGAAACTGGCTTGGCCTGATAGGACAGCACAGAGCTAGGTAGGAAAAACTAAACTGAATGCTGAAAGAAGGAAGAAGTTTGAAGTCATGAAGCCGATGCCAGAGACAAACATGCTGAAACTTTGCGAGTAGGCCACGACCTTGTGGTGATGCAGAGATTAATAGAGATGGGTTAAACTAAGATGTAAGAGTTAGCAAATAAGAAACTAGAGCTAATGGGCCAAACAGTGATTTAAATAATATGGTTTCTGTGTGATTATTTCAGGAGTCTGGGCAGTCGGGAAACAAAATAGCAGCCTTCTTACAACAATTCCAGCTTAACATTTGTTGGACATCTGCTATATACTTGGTACTAAATAAGTATATACATCTCTTATCTTCAAAACTTCAGCTTGGTGGAAAATATGTGTCTACACTTGAATCCAAATTATCATAAAGTTTTTATATAAAATTCTGACATCAAAATTTAATATTCATATGATGACTAGGTGCCAAGCATTTTTCTTAAGTTTCTTTACAATTTTGTATGGAAAACATTCTCTTCATTTTAGATGAAGAAATAAAGAAATAAAATAATGTGATTGTAATCATGAAATGGACAATGTCATGACTCATTTGGATCTCAGGGTATGTATGCAACAAAATTTACAAAGTCTACATTATGCTTAAATTAACTATACTAACATAATTAAAATATTTGAAGTAATTGGAATAAATAATTCCAATCAATTCAGATTTATCAGCATAAGGAAAATCAAGGGGGGGGGGAATCAAACTGCTTTATAGTAATGATTAAATATATCTTTCTGGTTACAACATACTTCAGCCATACTACAGTACACTTCACACTAGCCTATGAACTGGCTGCCAGTCTGGAAACCAATACCAGTCTGAGACAAGACTCAAAATTTGAGCCAAAATAAACTACTTGGTAGAAAAATTAGAGCTCCATGCCCACCATATCCCTAACAAAATATTAACAATAAGAAGATTCTAGGCAAGGGACATGGCTCAGTGGGTAATAGTATTTGGCCAGCAATCATGTGAAGCTGAGTTCAAATGCCCCAGAACACACTCACATATAAAGCTGGGCATTGTTGCAAATGCCATAACTCTAGCACTATGGAGTGGACACATGTAAATTATTAGAGATTGGTGGAAAACAGGGCTGAGAAACTTTGTCTAAGGGAAGAAAGAACGAGACAAACAAATAAGTAGCCTTCGTAGAAGCCATTCCTGTTTCTCTGCTTCTCTGTCACTGGGTTTCCACTAAGCTGACTATTTTATATATAAACCCCATGTACACATTTTGTGGATACATATACTGGTCTATAAGCTTTCTTGTTTATACTCAACATTATATTATTTAAATCAATCAATTATGACTATATTCCATAACCTGAGCCATATTGGTGCATATTCTTCTAGGTAAAGGAGAAGTTATTTTGACATTTTCCATATTCAAACAATATAATATTCCCTGTTTTTTAATAGTTCTTATTATATTCACAGTTCAAAGATTTGTAGAGTATGTACATATAAATGAAGTGACTAGGCCTGGAGATAAATGGAAAGAAACCTAAACTTTACTAAATAATGTCAGATCATTCCAAAACTAATCATGTATCAATTTAGGTCATAAATAATGTATCAACAGTTCTATTGCTGTACAACCTTAAAAATATAACATTACCAGTGCTATTTAGTCTTGTTCATCTGCTACAATAGAAATGCCATTGTTCAATCAGCATTTCTCTAATTCATGGTCTAAGAATTTGGTTTATAGATCAAAGTCTAAGGGTGGCAAAATGGACCATCAGGTAAAGAAACTTGTTGCCAAGGCTGAGATGATCTGAGCTCAATGATAGTGGCCAGGAGAGTAAAAAAAAAAGATCATTCACAAGTTGTATTCTGACCTCCACATGTGTGCTGGGGCCCACAGGCATATGTATACACATACAATAAATAAATATATTTTTTAAAACATTTATAAAAGCAGAAAGATACTCTCACTGTGTTGCTTAGGTTGCCCTTGAATCTTTCTGTCTGTGTCCCAAAGAGCTAGAACAACAGGTACATTGGACTTTGTCCAAGCAATGCAAAATTTGCTACAATAAATTCATACAATAAAGTGAACAGAAACCAATTATACATTTGGATCTCTATCACAAATGAATGTACTCATGGAATCTATGGACTCAACATTATAAAATATCCCAATAGCCCTTGGAAGAAACTTAGTGTTTCTCTTCTCATTCAGTAAATCCAAGTCTCTAAGTAAACATTTAGTTTTGTCTTCTTTAGAATTTCATACAAAATCTATAGTGAGTTTTCAGAACACATTCAACTATGTGGTATTTCTAATGTTTTATCCCAATATACTTCAAGGATCTAGAAAGAGGGTAGGCACTAGAAAGTCTCTCCATAAGTCACCATTTAAGGAAATTAATGCACAGGAATTTCTTTAAATATTAAATTAAGGAGAGAAACAGTTAATTAAAGGAAAAAATATGTAGTTTTGTTTTCCATAACAGCCACATTTCAGGATACAGACAAAACAGGGTAAGTCTGATGGATTTTCAATATTACGGTCCTTTAAATGCTGCCTCCTTAGTTGATCTACAGCGAGTATTCAGCAAAGAATTCACAAAGCATTGCAGTTTTACCTCAAAAGGTACACAAATACTGAGAGTACAACTCTCAATACTACAGTGCAGTATTGTTCACAGAATACAGACATTATAAAACCATGAAGTGAAGTAGAATGATTTATATATTAATATGTTACAGATGTGTGTTGGAAAGAAAAATAAAGTATAACAATTGTTCTTGAAAATTTCAAAATGTAGTTAAGCTAGACATATCTAGAAAATACATACACTGTTCTTTTATCTTGTCGGAGCAGTTTAGAAGAAAATTCACTGAGAATATCAAGAAATGCCAAGTTTAAAGGTGGATGGCTCTCCCCTTGTGGATTAGGCTCCTTAAAAGCAAACTCTATGCCATCTCTGCAAAGAAAATAAAATAAAGAAATAATTATTACAATGCATATTACCAAGCATTTTAAAAATTAAAAATAATTTTAAAATCAAAGAGACTATCATGTCATTCTAACACAAAATAACACACACACACACACCCATCATTTAGCTAGCCATCAGCTAAATGTGGCGTGGTCTAATCTACATTCTTTTCTGGTTTTTTGACATTGTTTCCTTTTATGACATAGGCTGTTCTTGAACTTGTGATTCTTCTGCTTAGACCAGCCAAATTTTGGGATTAGACAAGTGTGCTGAAAAGCTCAACATGTATTCTTTACTCGAATGCTCTTTCCCACAAAAATAGTACAAATTCTTATATATTCTAATCAACATTTTCCCATTTTTTTTCAGACTATGAAAGTCATACTCTAGCACATAGGACTACCCCACCTATAATGATTTGCTTAAAGCTTTTTAAAAATAAAAATAAAAAATTAAACTCTAACCAGGGCTCATTAAAAAATTAGATTAAACTCTAATCAGGGCCCAATTTAACCTCATTAGTATCACAATTTAAATATCCCAATTGATCAAGATAACAACCACATTTGTGCTCTATCAAAATGTAAAAGGGTAGAAAAACAATGAAGATAAAATTGGGATAGAAAGCATATATTATGGTTGTTTTTTTTTATTGGTGTTTACTTGATGATTTTGTGGGACTACTAACAGTGGGAATGCGGGTGTCTCTTGAGTCTTTTTTTTTAAATAATTTGCTTAACTCTATTTTAAGCAAAATCTTGGTGTAAAGATGCCAGATCCCCTGAAACTGGGGTTACAGACAGTTGTGAGCTGCCATGTGGGTACTGGGAATTGAACTCAGGTCCTCTGGAAGAGCAGCCAGTGCTCTTGACCACTGAGCCATCTCTACAGTCCAGAGTCTTTTTTTTTAAGATTTATTAATTTATTATGTATACAACATTCCTTCCATGTATGTTTGCATGCCAGAAGAGGGCACCAGATCTCATTATAGATGGCTGTAAGCCACAATGTGGTTGCTGAGAATTGAACTCAGGACCTCTGAAAGAGCAGTCAGTGCTTTTTAACTTCTGAGCCATCTCTCCAGCCCTTTCTCTTGAGTCTTTAGCCTGCTCTTGGGCCCTTTCCTCCTTCTGGTCTGCCTCACCCAGCCTTGATATGATATACCTTGTTTTATTGTATCTTATAATGCTATGCTCAATGGATATTCCTGGGAGGCCTGCATTCTGAAAGGAAATGAAGGAGGAGAGTATATGGCAGAGAGGGGAGATTAGGGAGAATAGAAGGAGGGGAAAATGAATTCAGGAGACTGAAGTCGGGATGTAACAAAAAAAATCTTTTTTAAAAAGAAAGCAGGCTATTAACCACATGATAAAATTTATTTCTTTTTTTCTTTTTTCTTTTTTTTTTTTGAGACAGGGTTTCTCTGTGGTTTTGGAGCCTGTCCTGGAACTAGCTCTGTAGACCAGGCTGGTCTCGAACTCACATAAAATTTATTTCTTATAGTTACTCTATGTTTCTTAAATTTTACCTAAAATTATCACTAATATATTAAAAGGCATACAACAAAATGAAGTAAGAGAGTTAATTAATATTGGAGAAGGATACCTAAAATAAATAAAAGATGTAAGTTGTATGGAATTCATATGACAGTGCACAAGAAAACCCAGGGCTACTGCAGAGGAGGTGGTAGCATTCTGAAGGATGACATTTGAGCTCAGTTTCTTCTGACTTTCTTAAGAACAAGTGTGCTCATGCATGCATGTGTGTGCACTTATAAAAGAAGAGGAGATCCCACATGGGTTCTTAAAGTAAAAGTTTATAAACGAATAATAAAACAAGACTAACTAGCTATTCAAAACAAGCAAAGGATAGACACAAATAAGATTCATGAAACTACAACACTAAATAAAGTATTAGGAGATTGATTACTTGTGTAGCATGGCAATGGCTTCTCTTGTTTTCAATTGGTCAAGTCCAAAAGTTAAAGCAAAACGTCGAGCAAGTTCTTTTATGCCACTAAATGTTGAAGATGATCTATCAAAATTATATCCATTCTCTTGTATCATCTCATTAAAAAGCTGTTTGTAAAAGAGAACGCAACGTCAGTATTTTTGATAAATATGGATTAATATATTTTAAGTATATTTTTCAATTAAAATATAAGTGATAATACCTAAAACACGGATTTTAAAAATTATGATACAAAAATGAGCATAACTGTGTCACATCACAACTCCAAACTCTTTAGGTTAATTTGGTCAAAATACCAAACACTTGGTATTAACTGGGAATAAACACATATAACAACATAAGGAAAGGAAAACTCATTGTGAGCTATTAAACAACTATACTCTGCTTTGGTGGTGATGGTGCTGAAATCCAGGGTCTCATGAATGCTAGTCACCGTACTGTTTACCTCCAAGGGGTAAATTTTCGTATCATGAACTTCCACCATAAAGTAGCAAAAGCTTTTGAACTTTGATATCCTATAACTTAGAAATTCTAAGACTTTATTCAAAAAAATATTTATGTACTATATTATGCACATATTTTGGTGTTATTTATAAAGTTATGAAGACCTCAATATCTGTCTAAAAATTATAATCCATCTATAAAATGAAGTATCATACAACTATTAAATGCCAAATAAATCTAGATACCAGGGAAAATAAAATCATTATATCAAAGAGATAAACACTACTATGCTCACTGTATAATATCATTAACAGTTACCAAAGGATTGAACTAACTTAATTGTCCACACATAAAGAAATATGTCATGTACCACATAATGCATGCAAACACACAAAAGTATTATTTAGCCTTTAAAAGGTGAAAATTTATGTCATTTGCAAAAGAGTGGATGAACCCAGAACACAATCCTTTAAGTGAAATAAGGTAGGCATAGAAAACCAAATATCATATGATCACACTTAATGGAACAAAACAAAAGTTGGAGCCAAAGATATGGAAACTAAAATAATTAATACCAGAAACTAGGACAGTGGAATAGGAATAATCAATTAGGATGATTTGGTTCCAAAGAATAACTTTACAATATAGTGGGTAAAGTTAACAATGAAATAGATATTATAGGGACAGGGATGAAGCTGAGTGGTAGAGGATCTTCCAAACATGCACAAGGCCCTGCGACCAACTCAAAAGAAACTACACACACATACTCTTTGTCCCACAAAAATACTGTATATTTAAACATTGCCATTCAGGTGCAGTGGTACAGATCTCTAACTCCAGCCCTCAGCAGGATGAGGCAAAAGGAATTTCAGATCAAGAGAGCCTGGGCTACACACTGAGACAACAGCAAGGTGTTTTAATGGGTAAAGGTCTTGTCATCACATCTAATGATCTAATTTGATACTCTCACAGTGTAGGCGAAGAGAACCAACTCTCCCAAATTGTCCTGTGGTCTGCACATGTACAATTTGGGACATTTGCGCACATGCACAAACACAGAGGAAAAGGAGGCTGGGAAGATGGCATAGTGGATAAAGTGCTTACCATGCAAACACAAGAATCAAAGTTCAAATCCTAGCTCCCATAGAAAGCCAAGTGGATGTGGAAGCCTGCCTATAATACTAGGTTAAGCAAGCTCTTGGTTCAGTGAGAGACCCCACCTCAGTAAAGGAAAACAACCAAAGACAATATTCAAGAGTCAATTTCAGGCCTCCACACTTATAACTGCATAAAGGTATATATACATGCATACATATTCATGCACACACACTTCACACAAACATATACTAAAAAGAAAAAAGATTAAAATGATCTTACTTCAAGTTATGAGGTAATGACTACACGCAACAGCCAGACTCAATCATTTCACATATGTATATAAATTTCATATACTATATTTTGTAAATATTTTGTATTGCTACTTTTAAGAATTGTCTGTCATGTCCTCTGCCCAGTTTCAATTATTACATTTTTGATGTATGACAGTTAATTATGTTAAGCTGATACTCAGTCTTACCTGCTGCAAACTGAGAATAAGGGTCTTAGCACACTGAATTTTGTCAATTTGCCTCGTTTTACTCATTGTTTCTTTGATGATATCGCCATAATCATTATAATACTAGAAAAAAATAATGCAAATTAGAATTTACTCTCTGACAATAAGACTAAGTTTATGTTAATACTATAAGCACAAAACAAATTATGCATTTATAATTCCAAAGATAGGAAATTTATAACAGTACTAAAAATTTAAGGTAATTTCTAAGACATAATCTTTAACTTAAAAAATAATTTGGAAACCCCAAACTATTTAAACAAAGAAGGCATGAAATAAAGCAGTAACTAGGTTAGATTGAGTTCCAGAGGTAACACTAAGTTTTCTTTAATGACAATAAATATAAACAGTTACTCTCATTGTTAATGAGATGCAGGCCAACTTATAGATTTGGTTTATAGAACAAATAGCCTATGAACAATATTTTTAAAAAATTACTGTGACTAATATTTCCATTACATATTACATATGTGCATTTTCTAATTTAAAAATTTAACACCTATAAAAATATCTATAACTGGGAAGAGCTCTGGGAGTCCAGCTGAAGAGAGGAGGGACTATATAAGCAAGAGGGCAGTCGATATCATGGCAGGGAAAGCCACAGACACAGCTGACTCAAGCTTATGCGGGCTCACAGACTCTAGACCAACAGCTAGGGAACTGACATGAGACCAACGTAGGCCCACTACATGTGTGTGACAGTTGTGTGGCTTGGTCTATTTGTAGTGCCCCAAGCACTGGGACTGATATAGGATTTCCCTCTGTATGCTGTGATTACCGTTAGTTAATGAATAAACAACTGCTTTGTGCCTACAGCAGAGCAGGGTGGGGTGGAGCAGACCTAGGCAGGGAGGACTGGACTGGTTGCTGGGAGAAAGAAGGGCGGAGTCAGAGAGAAGCCAAGGAGCCTCTGGGAGACTGCACTGGGAACTTTAAGCAGTAAGCCACAGCCTTGTAGCAATACACAGAAATGGGTTAAACTAAGATGTAAGAGTTAGAAAATAAAAAGTTAGAGCTAATGGGCCAAGCAGTGATTTAATTAATACAGTTTCTGTGTGATTATTTCAGGGCTGAGCAGCTGGGAATCAACAAGCGGCTTCTTCCTACAGTGGGACCTGGTGTAAGAGCTGGCTTTTTGGAACCTATTCCCTACAGTAGGATGTCTTGCTCGGCCTTGATATAGGGGAGATGAGCTTGGTCCTGCCTCAACTTGATTTGCCAGGCTTTGTTGACTCCCATAGGAGGTGTTACACTGTCTGAGAAATGGATTGAAGGGGTGTAGAAGGAAAGTTGGGGAGGAAAAATTGTAGCTAGTATGCAAAATAAAAAAATTAATGAGATCTAACAACACACCCAAATATTATATATATATATATATATATATATATATATATATATGATTTGTCAGTTCTACTTTTAATAAAGTTAAGAGGACAAATAGAGATAATAAATATTTTCCATGATGGAAAAATATTGCCCTCAATTCAGAATATCTAACCTAAACCTTTCAAATTTGTTTTAAATTTTTGATGTAAAATTCATTCATCATGACAAATGATATAACTTCAAAAACAGAAAAGTGAATTGGCTTTCACAAATTACTGCATTTTTATTTGTAAAAGCAATGGATGCAGTTGCTCAGGCCTTAAATCTCACAGTCAGGAGGCAGATACTCGTGGATTAAAAGGCAGCCCAGCCTGGTCTACACAGTGAGTTCAGGACAGAAAGAGCTACATGATAAAACCCTGATGAGAGAGAGAGAGACTGAGCCATATTCTTTTAGTATAATTAACAATATCCTTTGGAGTCCTGCTTCAAAATGAGGACACCTCACATACATTTTTGAAAGTTATGAATAAGCTCTAATTGCTAAAGGAATGTAATTTCTTATGATTCCAGTTAAGCTGGGATGGGACATTTTCTAATATTCAAAATGTAAATGATCACAAACCAAAATGTCCATTAACTGAATTAGTACAGATATGAGAAAATGTTACTCAAAATGTTAACTGTTTTAAGATAAATATTTATACTACACAAAAGCAACTCAGTATTTAAAGACCTGCAATGGTTCCACACAGTCAAGCCATTATTAAAATTTCTTTTAAGCATGATATACATTTCTATGGTATATTTCAACCTCACCTTCATATACTGCTTGAAGATATCTGCAGCTGTATTCATCTCCACCACAGTATATACAATTAGCTTACAAAATGCTGCAAGTAAATTTCTCCTCTTATGTAAAGCTTCAATTTTACTGGCTTCATCTTCTTGTTGACCATCTGGGGAGGGGGAGAGAATTCCCAAAAATCCGTCAATCTTATATTTTATTCCAATTATATTATTTAAAATATAACTTATACCGACCCTCTTATTGGGGAGTTTGAAAAGGGAAAAGAAGTATAACAAAAATTAAATTTCACAAACTACTAAAAAAAATTCCAATATAATACATTTTTTAAGACATCAAAAACTCATCATGGAAAAGGAACAGATGCAGCAAGTAAAAGGAATTGATTAGTAAAGTTTTAAGCTCATCTTACTCGTTCCCGGATTTTTCCAACAGGAAGATTTGTCAAAAAAAACCTGTACATTCAGAACCTGTTGGTTAAAGTCTCCTTCACTGAAGGCAAATTAATCTGAGAAAACCTATCATTTCCAAAAATGATCTCACCCTCCACGATACCTGATTCGTTCTTATACATTCTTATCTATTTAAACAGGCTCTCACTATACAGATATGACCGGTCTAGTACTTCCTAAATGGACCAGGAAGGCCTCAAACTCAGATCATCCTCTGATTCAAGTGCGTCTCTTAGAGGTGGAGACAAGAGAACAGATGCCAGCTAGCCTAACACTGCAAAGATGAACATGGATAGCTTGTTTCAAGGTGTGAGGACTGACAGGTATAGTATGTGTGTGTATGCTCAAATTAACACAGATACAGTAATATAGGCAAATACACACAAAGAATTTCCCTACGAACAGATTTCAAATCTGAAATTAATTATGAATAAAACTATGGTAGACAAAAAAAATCTAGAAGAACCGTACTATATCAGTTTTGGTTTGTTATTAGTTCTTTACAAAAAAAGCTTTTCAATATATTTAATAACCCATTTATATTTTGTGAACAATTATTTAGTCTATATGTAGCTACCCTTTCAAGACAAGATTCTCAATATCTGAAAAACCCTCCTGACACCCAATAGGAAATTATCTACCTCAATTATTTTGGGTGCTAATGACTTAAAGCAGAGCATAAAGAATGCTAAACCCATGTTCCATTACTAAGTTACACCTGAAAACCCTAACACCAAGTTCCAATTTAAGACAGAACATCAGCAAAATATTTATCCTCAGTATATGCTCCAATATGTCAAAGCCATTTGCCCAGCAACTTAAAAGCTACATCATTTGCTTAAAATTTTAAGATTATACTCAATGTTTTAAATTAACTTAATTGTTCCCATTATAGCAGATCATTTTTACATAATATAATTTTTAGTCATTAGTGATACTCTTAAGAACTTGAAGTATGGATTTCTTCCTACATACTAAAATTCTCCCCCCCCCATTTTTTACCAGACAGTGGTGGCACACATCTTCAATCCTAGTACTCAGCAGACAGATGCAGGAAGATCACTGTGAGTTTGAGGCCAGCCTGGTCTACAGAGTGATTTCCAAGACAGCCAGGGCTATACAGAAAAAAACCTGTCTTGGTGGGGAGTAGGGGAGAGGGAGACATGGGATGGGACGGAACAACACAACTGTTTAATATGGTATGAATTTCAAATCATATATGTAATAATTTACAACACAAGTATTATATGACAACTGTATTGCAATGTAAGTAATATGTTGGTAGTGGGCTGATTAAGCAATTGAACTATGTGACAACCTGTGGCTAAAATTACACTACAAAAAACAGTATACAATCAAACTTCACCGTTATGTTTATATACAGTAAAAGAACTTATACTCCTTTCCAAGTAAATAAGTATATTTGTTGTAACAGTCTATAATTGGGGAAATTAGAAACAATCAAAATGTCTTAACATTAAGAAATGTAAATGTATAGTGGTCAAGTCTTATGATGCTCAGTAGTTGAGACAAATAAAATGATTACATGTCAATACTAAAAACAATCTCAAAAGTATATTGTAAAACAGTCAACAACATTTATAAGGAAGTTAATAATAGAAAATTACTTAATGAAAAACTTCCAAGTAAAATCAAAATATATGATAAATGCCAAATTTATGACAGTGGTTATTTCTAGGTAAAAGGAAATAAATTTATTGGTGAAGGGACATGCATTGAGGTAAGTCTTCTTTCCAAAATATACTACCAATACAGCTAAATTTGAGAAACACAGGTGGTTGTGTACAGATGTGTAATAGTTTTTTTCCATAGGAGTAGAGTATACTTCATTAAAATAATTTAACAGAAAAAAAGCAGTCCAAGCACAGAAGACAGAAAACTTAATTCTAAGAAGTTGCTACAAAACTGAAGCTTACTTTCATTTGATTTGCAATGGTCTCAATGAAGTCAAAATAGTCATCAACAAAAGTTATAGAGCAAAACATTCCCAAGATATTTTAGAGTGCAACTATAGTTTTCATACAAATTTTAGAGACTTCATATGCATTTCATATTAACGTTGCCAATCAGCTGAACTTCCTCTACACAGTCACATGTTATACAACCTTCCATTACCTAAAAAATACATTCAACTATTTGATTTCAGATGTTTTGTACTTTAATTCCTGAGTGAAAAGACAGCCTCATTTTTTTCACTGTCCAAGACATCTAGCAACCTGTACATCATTGTTTAATGTATAGCAAGAAGTATACCTATACCACAGCTGCAAGTGAAAGGTGAGAAAGTGGAAGCATAAATGTTCGGGGGTATTCAACTTCTGACACTGTCATGCAAATACGTGCACATTTATAACTATCCTGGGATACATGCAACTAAAATATCAAAGGGTAAGACATACTTGATAAACATTACTAGAAGGATTTTTAATCACAGTTTTGGTTACACTTTGCTTCCCAGTTGTATTCTAGGTATGTTCTCATTTTGTGAGCACAAATTATTACACTGCTTAATAACGGGCCTCAAGACAAATCGAAATTTTACATTGACTTAGGAACTAAATTCTACAAAATGGAGCACACCATCTGCCAGATTTCATTCCTTAGTGTGTACCCTTTGGTTTACTTCCTATAGGTAGTGATGTTTGGTTGTATGAAGAACAAGTAGGGCATTTGCTTATACTTTCCTTGGCTTGTTGAAACATAAAAACTTTTAAAAACATTTATTATTGACATGTTTTTTTTTAAGAAATTCTGAAGCCTTCAGCACATTTCTACATTACCTTGTGATAGAGGACTTGGCAGACCCATATGGGATCAGATGTGTGTTATGTATATGGGATGATTCCTATTCCTGACTGTAACTTATAATTAAATAATAAAGTCAATTCTGTATTATCTAGTACAAATTTAGCGGTTTCAATATGTAAAACAACTCTTGTGAATCAGGAACTATGTTGAGAGGTTATTTAAAAATGGTACCTTTAGTACCATTAGAATAGCACATAATTCTGACTTTTGGACAGAATCATAAGGGTTTTGATAGGGGCTTAAATTTTCTTATTTATACCCTGCCTTTCCTGCATCAGTATAGAATGATCCAGTTATTGGTGTGTCCCATATAATGCAACAAAGGATCCAGTTACTTCTCTTTGTAAGTTGAATTCTATTGCTTTTGGTATAGTCGTTGTTAAACTCTTCCCAAAAATTACTATAAGCTCTTTCCTTGAGTTCATTATCTTCCCATAATTTGTCAATTTCATCATTATTAAAGGGTACTAATTAATATATGAATAGAAAGGTTTTATTTCCCTTTAAATGTTTCTTAAAAATAAAAAAAGCATAACTAACACACAATATACTATTTGGTTTTCCATAACTGCATATTCAAGTAAGGGACCTGGCAGTGCAATATGGAGAATAAGAAATACGAAGATAACTTTAAAAAAAGCCCGATCAGTTTAATTATTGAATTATGATTATTCTGGATTACCAAGAAAAAAGTTTCAAAGATCATTTCTAACATTCAAAACTCCCATGATCACAAAAATATGAAAGCCTACAACATATAAATATACAACAAAGCCACATAAATGTCTTATTCTCTTCAAATTATCTGAATATGGTATCATCAATTTTAATCAATTCACTCACAATTGTTAAGGAGATTCAAACTAGAAATATAAGAGTTAGCACTAGTAAGAAGCACATATCTATCTGCAACACCATATCATCTTTATAGTACACTGATGTTATAGAATGCAAACCTAATTTCATATTGAACTTCACAGTGTTAGTAAACATACACACAATGAAATAACAAGAATAACATTACCTGCACTAGGGAGAGGAGTGGGGGGAGAGGGAGAGGAGTGGGAGGAGGGGGAGGGAAATGGGAGGCTGGGAGGAGGCGAAATTTTTTTTTTCAATAAATAAATAAATAAATAAATAAAACATTACCTGCACTATTACTATCATCATCCTGTTCAATGAAGACATGATCCAAAATAAAGCTGAGCAACTCAGACTGCAATGAAGAATCAGGAGTATAAACTAATGGTTCTAACATGTCACGCCCTCCAGACATAATCTGATGACTGAAGATCATCAAAATATCACACAGAATAGTGAAGGCCTGTTTAGAAAGGGGGGAAAATGTTATACAGGTACTTAGCAAATGTTATAAATAAAAGAATATATTTAGTTTAGGAGAAAATCTAATTTTCTATATTTGAAATCATTAATGCAGTTAGTTGTTTTCTTAACATTTTAAAGCTGAATGAGCAGTGGTGGCACATGCCTTTAATCCCAGCAATCGGGCAACAGAGGCAGGTAGATCTCTATGAGATTGAGATCCTGGTGTACAGAGTGAGCTCTGCGGCAGTCAGGACTACAAATAGAGAAAACCTGCTGTAAGACAATGGTCTTGTACCCTGTTGCTTGTATTGTTTTAATAAACACTGATTGGCCAGTAGCCAGGCAAGAAGTAAAGGCAGGGCAACCAGGTAGGAAGTAGAGACTAGGCAACAAGAACAGGAGAATTCTGGGAAGAGGAAAGGCTGAGCCTTAAGTCTTCATCCAGATGCAGAGGAAGTAAGATAAGAATGCCTCGCTGATAAAAGGTACCAAGCCATGCAGCTAACAAGGACAAGAATTATGGGCTACTGTAAGTTATCAGAATAAGAAGCCTGAGCTAAAAGGCCAACCAGTTTATAATTAATGTAAGCCTCTGTGTGTTTCTTTGGGACGGAACAGATGTGGAATTGGGCAGGACAGAAACCTCTGTCAACAAAACCCTATCTCAAAAACAAAAACAATTAAAGTTGAAAAGCTTACTTCATAAATAATGACTACTAATACAAGCAACAATTTCATATGTTCTTTATTTTTAGCAACATTAATGGGGTATATATGCTGTCATATATACACATGGGCATATAAACAAGCAATATAAACTCTTATTAAATTATAATCATTTTATTATGTATAAGTTCAACTGTTTTTTAATGTACAACATATATACACATACTGATTATATAACATACTGTTAAATAAGCTGCTTAGAAAACAAAATGTGGCAATTACTAACCTGTTCCTTAACAGTAGTATTCACGTTGGTCAAGTAATGCTGACATATCTGACAAAATACCCTCATTTGCTTCTTTAAACGCAGTAAGTCCTCCTTGAAAAACAATTTATCATGAATGTTTTAAAATATTGTATTAACAACTCAGTACTTCTTTGAAATGCCTGCTTACATAAATATTATTATGGATAACTATGTCAGCTCTACTTTAAATATCAACTTAAATTTATTCTTCATGATTTATTACAAAGGAAGATGAATCATTTCTCTTGTTTGTCAAATCTCTACAAGGTGCACAAACTATCCAATTTCAATGTATAAGTACCACTCAAAGGACTTTAAGTGAGCATACTACAAAGAGAATTGCACATCTATGTTTACTGATACGCTATTCCCATGATTAAGCCATGGAACCCTAGATGCCCAAGATCAGAGGAATAGGAAAGGAAAATGTATTATATCATTTATAGGGAAATGGGAGGAAGTGGAGATCATTGTGTTAAAGGAAATAAGCCAGGCTCAAAAAGACAAATATCTAGTTTTTCTCTTATATGCAGCATCTATACGTGTTACAGATATATTGCTTTCGATTAAGTACTTGTATAATTTTATGCATATAATTTGTATAACTAAATTTATTGAATATCAAAAAAACAGTGACACAGAACAAAGGTATCTATAATGAAATTATAAACTCTATACTGAAATAATAATATATGGATATACATACATCTATGCTTAAATACAACTAACTGCAATTCTGATAGGGGATGAATAGTTCTAAAGAAAAGAAGAGTGAAGAAAAGATAATGCAAGGAAAATGAATTAGAAAAATTTATGTGCTATTTCATATACAAAATATAGATTAAATACACAATCTATAAACACTCATACATGCACACACAAACATGTACACACAAAGTCATGAAGAAAATTAGGAATATTTGGGGAAAAGAAGGGAACTAGATAGAGTGGGGAAAGAAAACAAGGTGAGATTGGGAATGAGGATATAAGAAAGTACAATTGTCCTAGTTTGCTGTGGCTGTCAACCTGACTTAATTGGGGAACTGTCCAAATCAGAATGGCATTTCGGTGAAGAACTGTCTTCACTAATAAATGAAATGGGAGGGCCTAGCCCAGCACTGTGGGTGGTGCTACCCTTTGGCAGGCTGTCCAGAGCTGTATAAAAAAAAGCTAATTGAGCAAAGAACTAGAAATTAACAAGCTAGTAAGAAGTATTCCTCTGTGGTTTCTACCTTAGCTTCCTGTCCTGATTTCCTTCAATGATGAATTATGACATGGGTGTATAAGATAAAATAAACCCCTTCCTCCTACAAGCAGCTTTTGGTTATGGTTTTAATAAAAGAAACAAAAACAAACTACAACAATGATACACATGAATGAAAATGTCACAAGGAAATTCATTATCTTGTACATTACATAAAAGAAAGGTTAACAAAAATCAAAGAATAGAAAAACTTAAAAATTAATTGGTATGTTAACAGATAATATCCTTAATGGTCTAGGGAAACTTTCATAATTAGATATGGCTAACTTTAAGAAAAACAGCAACTCAGAATGTTTAGGGCAAAAATTTATGATTTATGCACATTTATTATTTGAAAGTGGTCAATTCATGGAAAATAAATGGAATGATATCTTGTATTTCTTATTTGAAAGATAATGAGATAATTGAGAAAACTCAATTTCATAATGTTAACAAACTTCAAAATGTCCCCTAAACAAACACATAATAAAAAAGTAAATGGAAGAAAACTGAAGATAGAAAAATTCCTTCTTCGGAAATATTTATGTACAGCCTAATTCATCCCTCCCAGAAACTTAATAATTAGAAAAATGATCTTAATTGATATTATTATCCTCAATTGTTAACTTGATCTTGGGGGCTAGAGTGATGGCAAAGTAGCTAAAAGCACTTGTTGCTCTTGTAGAGGACCATGAATCTATTCCCACAGTTTCTCACAACCATTTATAACGGCAGTTCCAGGGGATCCAACAGAGAAGCAAGTGATGTGTATACATGCACACAGGCAACACATTGATGCACATAACTAAAAAAATAAAAAACCTTAAAAAATATGAGTTTGAGAAACCTTGAAGACTACCAATAAAGTGATCTCAGGACATAATTAGAGAACAAGATAGTATAAAGAAAGTTGGTTCATTATCTTCAGTGAATATAATCCAATCACTTTGTACAATTAATTTAAAGGTTCTTGGTGGAAGGCACTCAATCACATTTTGCAAAATGTATCTGCCTAGGACTGGTGTGATGAAAGAGCAGTAAAGGGCAGCTGTTCTTCCAGAGGTCCTGGTTCAGTTCTTAGCACCCACATAGAAACTTAAAACAATCTGTAACTTTAGTTCTGTGGGATCTGATACCCGCTTGTGGTGTACAGACATACATATAGACAAAACATCCACATACAGAAGTAAATAAACTATTTTGCTATATCTGGTAAGCAATTTTGAGAATGTGAAAAGTCAAGTTATATCATCATTATATGTGAATTATTTTTAATTAAAAATAATACCTTGATATGTTCTTTCATTGTATATACAAACTAGAAATGACTACATATAAGTCAGAAATAAGTATGACTTCACTGAATTAATTTGCTCTTACTAAAAGTACAAATCTGCTGAAAATAGTGACTAATATTTAGTAAGACTACCACATACCTTTGTAGAACTGCTTTCAGTTATCTTAGCAAGCTGCCAAAGAATTACATAGTGAGTACACTGCAGCGCATGAATAACAATCTATAATACAGAAATAGAAGATTAGAGGTCAAATTTACCTCACTAACTTTCACTTGTCAAAGTTCAGTATGTAACATATAAACAAACAAACAAACAAATAAATAAAAACAAACCTGCTCAGCTCAGGCATATCTCCATTTTCAATTCCGGTTTTTAAGAGTTTGTAATTACAAGCAAACAAATCCCACTTTGAAAGATCATGGGCACTGTTGAAAACAAAACAAAAAACAAATTAAGCTATATTTAAAGAGAAACTAAGATTGACCATAATTGTTTCAGAATATTATAACATGCCCCTATCAAGTGATTTCTTCTACAAAGAAAAAAAAAACCCAAAGAATTCGAAAACATAATAATCCATAAATTATGCAAAATTATTTGCTATGATTTAAAAAAAAATCAGAAACTCAAAGATATAATTTACTTATGAAAAGCAGTGATCCTCTTCAACGTTGATAATACCTGATATGCGTCATCTTCATCAGGTTCTTCTCCCTATGAATATTAACCATACGTTAAGAAAGACCAAAATAATAAGCCCAGTGGTAGTGGCTCACACATTTAATCCACCACTCAGGAGGCAGAGGCAGGTGGATCTCTGAGTTCCAGGCCAGCCTGATCTACAGAGTGAGTTCCAGGACAGCCAGTGCTACACAGAGAAACCTTATCTCAATAAACCAGAAAAGGTGGGGGTAAGAGGGGGAGAGAAGGAGGGAGAGATTGAGGGAGTTGAGGTAGGGAGGAAAGGGAAGAGAGGAAAGGGAGGGAGGGAGGGAGGGAGGGAGGGAGGCAGAGAGAGAGAGAGCAATGAAAAGAAAAAAGGAAGACAGAGGGACTGATTAACCAACCTACTGAAATAAGCTGGGCACGGTGGTACCTTTAATTCCAGAACTGAGAAGCAGGCAGATCACTTAGTTCCAGATCAGTCTGGTCTATATTGTGAGACTATTTCAAACACATGCACCCAAACATGCATATACACACAATCAATTTTGGTACAGATCATGGAAAGAACTACCAAGTAATAAAATCCTAGGCTATTATAATGGTGATATAACCTTAGAAAAAAGAAGACCAAATAAAACCTACAAATAAGCTTCATCATTCAAGTCCTCTATCTGACAAATTTAATACAATATGACTGAGTCAACCTAAGACTGTAAACAGAAGTACGTAATGAAAAACAGAGAAAAAGAGAATATGGTTCTCCCTTTTCCCATTACATAATACAAACACAAAACTATTTTAAAATTTTCCAGTTTTCCAGTACTAGATGCACCACCAATAAAGAAGCACATTAGATGACAAACAAGAAATCATACAGCACCTAAAAGCAAAAGCTAGGTAAATGAAAAACATAGTATTCAAAAGAAAAAAATAACAAAGAAATCACATATAAATAAGAGAAATTCTATGAAATATACTAGTCCTGATCGCTCACATTTTGGAGAATTTGTATGAACCCTATCATTTATGGTACTGACATCAAAGTTCCTCAAAATTAAACCATTTTATAGTTTAATTTTTTTAAGGTAACAGAATTTAGAACAAACAAACTACTGTCGATTTTACACTAACTTAACTATAGTCTATTCAGTCAAGAGCAGAACAACTAAAATCTTTACAAGTGGTAATTGCATATGAACATATATATATATATAATCCTCAAATTGTAAACCTTAAAACCTAGAATGTTATACATAAAATGCTAAATACTTTTATAAAACAGGAAATTACACCTTAATGATTGGCCATTAATAAAACCGGTGGAATGCAAAGAGTCTTTGAATAAAGTTCTGGATGGCCTCATATACACTATGAAATTTGAACAGGTCTCAAACTAAAAATAACCCTTCTGTCTCAGGTTCTAGAGTGCTAGATTATAATTGTTAGCTACTCCATCCACCATTGTTGCTGAATATAAAAATGTTCACAATTTCTAAGTTCTGTGAACAGTATCAAGAGTGAATGTCTTCTGGGCATACCTTTAATCTTAGCACTCCAGAGGCAAAGGCAAGCAGGTATCTGTGAGTTGGAAGCAAGCTTCTACATAGCGAGAGAATGTATCAATAAAAAAAGCTAAAGAAAGCTGGGTGTATTGGCATACACCTTTAACACAGCACTTGAGAGGCAGAGGCAGGCGATCTTTGTGAGTTCAAGGCCAGCCTGGTCTACAGAGCTAGTTCCAGGATAGTCAAGGCTACAGAAAGAAACATTGTCTTGAAAAACAAAATAAACAAAAAAGGCTAAAGAAGATAATTTGAAAATTATGACTCGATTCAAATAAATTAAAACACCTATGTATATATATCTAGAAAAAACACACAAAAATATATGTCTATTTGAGTACCAATGCAATAATCCTCTTTGAAAGGACAACATAAGAAACTACAAACCTACAGTGACTATAGTAGCAACTTAAAAAGGGGCTATGAAGACTACAATGGCTTTGCCCTCAGTCGAATTCTATTATCTATACATTAATAGCCACTGTTTCAACTAAAATCAGGTTTTCTTTAGAACAAAAGGCAAAAAAAATTCTAGTTTTGTCTTCATCATTGCAAAGTTGCATATCTTTGCCATATTCATATTTTAGTGGAAGAATAATAGCAGTTTGATGATTCACATAACTAAAAAGACTCACCAACACACCACTAGATTATCATCAGGACTAATACTGAGTGACTCAGTTACTGGAAGGGAAGGGTCCAAAATACTTATAATATATACCTCTTGCAGAAAATCTTCAAGAAGCCGGTTAAATTTATCTGCCAATTCATCTATCAGCTGACTTCTTGAAATATCTACTCTGTTGAAGATTGTGAACTCTTCATTACATAATGCATGGTAAGTTTTAGAGCATGCTTCTAAAACATCAGTATCTGTGTGCTTCTCTACAATATTTCGGATCTGGCGCAATAAGGCATCCAAATGCTGCAAAATAAGATTTATTTCATTACAAACTAATAAGGTACAGAGAGAAGGATATAGCTTAGTGGTAGAAGGTATGCCCATTTTGTGCGAGCCCTATTAAGGAATATACAGTAGGCATAGTGTGACTATACCATACCACCAACTGTAGCAGTTTTCAAATATACTAAATGTGAAGTATAAGACATGTATTTTCAGACACTTTTATAGTTTGGGAAACAAATGAACTAATTGGCCCATATTTATTTCTGCAACTTTAATAGAAAAAAATAAAAAAAATTTAATAGAAAAAAATGTCTCAGACATTTGATAAGACTGTTAACAATTGTGAAGAACTTTCAATGGTTATAGGAACATACAAAAAGTATTACATAAATACTAGATAAATTTGCTTTGCAATTGTTACTATCTAATAACTCAGGACAAATATCCATAAATGATCAGTGAAATAGTCATACAATGTATGAGAGAATGAAAGTATAGTTATTGGTATAAAGCAAAATAGTTGTCCATTTATACCATTCTCTAAATCAAATTGGTCTAAAATATAGAAAGACCTAGTAGAAACAGGTTCACTCAAAATTCTACAAAAACATATTTATAATATAAGAAAGCTGTATAATCGTGTAGATTAAAACGGCATTTTCTCCTCTAATATTTTATACACAGAAAACATCTTACCTTTTCTAACCGTCCAGTGGTATAAATCTCTAAATCAAAGTACTGAGGTAACTGCAGCAAATTGGTCACCTTTTCTGCATCAACAGAGTACTTTTGGGGGAAAAAGAGATAATGTTAAAAACATTATAATAACACTAAGTAAGAATGTGCTGTGCCATTTTGAAAGAATATGTGATTTAGGAGTGACATTAAGTAATCAATGTAATCTTACTTTTGCTAATAACTGTGGGAGGGCCACAGCAAAAAGTTCCGTGATTTTTGTTCTGTCATCCAACTGTGTCTTCTTCTCCTTTGCTGTTAGCACCTAAACAACACAAAGATGTTCTATAAACATTTACAAAGCTCAATAACTTTTAAATCCTCAATTTTTAATTAAAACAAATAAAATAATAATATTTTAAATGATGGATACAAAAATTCTGAGGCAGAATCTTGCATTACTATAGCTCACACTGACCTCAGTTCATTTTTTTAAGTCTTTCAAGTGGTGGAATTATCAATTAGTGTCAACATGCCTAGTCAAAAATTCCCTAATATAAAACATCAGCCTTAAAAGTAATACTTAATCATAATTAAAGGGGGGTAACATTGGGTGCAATGGTACACAGAACTCAGTAGGCTGAGGTAGGAGGAAATAATAAGTTCAAGACCATTTTTGGCTAACTAGTGAATACCTAGCCAGCTAGCCAGGGCTTCATACAAGACACTGTAGCCAAAAAAGTAAATAAATTTAGTGGAAAGCCATGTAAAAAAAGTAATTACAACCACAAAAAAATCAAATACTCCTAGAATAAAGACAAAAATTCAATTAGAAAAAAAAATTGGTGGAATTAGAGTAAACAGCACATTCCAAAATCCCTCATAAATCTGGAAAACTTTAAACCTGTAATTTTTAAAAACAGGTGACAATTATAGAATGGCAAGGGAGGATATATGTGAACAGGAAACTTATGAGAGACTAGGTAAAATACAGAATTAATGAACACTACATTCATAAAAAGTATTATAGGAGAGAGATCTGAACATGAATAGAAGAAAATGGCAAAATCCACTCCTGTAAACCACTAGATCCAATAAACGAGAGAAAAGAAAGCTCCAGTAGCAAGGAGGGAACAAAACCCATAAATTTTTAGATGAAAAAAAAAACAAGTTGCTTAAGGCTGCAGAAATTATCAAGTACATTATCTTCTACAATGTACCTATAAAACTGGAAAGTGAAGTAGCAGGTCCCAAATCTCTGTAATCTATTTATTTGGCTAGAGAGCAGAAAATACTGAACAACTATGTCTCCAAAGTTCAAAGTCACCCCACACTCCAACAGAAAAGACTGGAACCAAAAAGCAGGTAAACACTCCACAGAAACTGATTTTAACTGAAACCCATTGCAAAATGCAAACAGAACACAAGTCTGTAGACAATGGTGGCTCAAGTCTTGATAAGAAGAAATTTCCAACTGCAATGGTAACCTCATAATATGAAAGAAAACGGGAGGCTCAGACTATGAGGTGACACCCTCCTTGGTAAAGGTTGAGTCCAGGGTAGAAGTTCAAACCTTATGGGCAATCTGTTTAAAACCCACTGAAATATATCCAAATGGATCTATCACATTGAGCAGGTTTCAGCTGGACAACACACACAGGCTTATTACTCTCACACTGGCAGGGTTAAGTGCATAATACATCTTACTCTTCCATAGACTTAATCATAATTTTCTTATAATTTTAATGATCTTTAACATTCATGTATCCAAACAACTTCACTACTCCCTTCTTCTGGTTACTTGTCCCAACTCCAGTATATTTTTGTTTCCATTAAACTAATTCCTGGTCTTACAAAGCTTATTTTCTTACATTCCTGTCCTCAGTAACTAATACCCAACTGCACGCTATTCTATCATCCTTTTTGTATTCTACAAAAGTTATTGAGTTTAAAAGAGCAATTGCTTTCAATATTACTTTATGTTCCCACCAGGCCTGCTGTCACTAGACTGAGTGGCTATTGTGGTTAGTGTTCTCTTGGAGTGGTGCTTCAGATCATGCATGCCCTGTGTCCTGAGCACGTGGGCCGAATGGTACAATCTAATCCTACCAGATGATTTTTTTTTGGGTTTATCAAGACAGGGTTTCTCCTGTCCTGGCACTAGTTCTTATAGACCAGGTTAACCTCGAACTCACAGAGATCTGCCTGTCTCTGCCTCCCAAGTGCTGAGATTAAAAGTGCACGCCACCACCGCCCAGCCATCCTACTAGAAGATTTTTTAAAATGTAAACTGAAAGTATAAAGATGATCTCACCAACAACCTAATTCAAATATATAAACCCTAATGCAGAAACACAGTATCCATGAAAATCCAGGGAACATGACTCCCTGAAGTCACTGATCCTACAGCAGTATTGAGGAAGGGCTCATAAAGCCCACTTCCTCCCAGGGGAACTACTCAGGGTAAAGAGTTGCTAAAGAAGGCGGAGTAATATAACCAGTCACTTAGGCAAATAACCTTTTATTCATATTGATACAGGAAACCCTAATGAATAAAATGATCGACAAAAAATTAGTATAAAAGACATGAAAGAGAGGGAGAATTTATTGAAAAGAAGAGGGATCGTTGAAAAGAAGTTCACCAAAAAAGGACTTGATATGAATATATGTGCATGAAATAAAGAATAAATTTTTAGAAGATAACATTTAACTGCATTTAAATGATCAATCAGAATAACTGTTCACAATATAATACAATGACAAATATTTATGAGTTCAAGTAAAATGGCAGAAATTGTACACTCACTAATTTAAAAAATAGATAATGATGTATTTCAAGAATTCTAAGATGTAATGGTGAAAAAAAGGAGATTCAAAATGTGTAACTAGGACAATGGTGTGCAGAAAGCATGTAAAAAACTCAATAGAAGGAAATAAATCCAATGTGAAAATGATTGGCTTTTTGACATGATCTGTGCTTTTATATGGTATTGTTCCTTAATGTATATGAATTACTATTCTAATAAATTAGGGCATGCTTAATCCTAGCATTGGGAATCAGAGGCAAGACAATCCCATTGTGTTAGAGGATGCCCCAGTCTACAAACCAAGTTCCAGAAAAAGCAGGGCTACACAGTGAGATTCTGTCTCAAGAAAGGAAGGGATGGAGGGAATTGAAAAAGACACAAGATGGAAAGACTTCCAATGCTCATGAATAGCCAGAATTAACATTGTGAAAATGGCTTTATTAGCCAAAGTAATCTACAAATTCAATTTAATTTCCAAAGATTAGAATGACAATCTTCACAGAAAGTAAAGAAAACAAACTTAAAATTCATATGAAAGCAAAAATGACATCTAATAGCCAAAGCAATCCTAAGCAAAGAGAACAATTCCAGAATTATCGATATACTATAGAGGCATAGTTACAAAGACAGCACAGTATTAGAACAAAACAGAAAATGGTGTGGAACTGAGTACTCGAGAGAAAACACACACTTATAACACAAAAACACACCTATTATCAACTGTTTTTTTTTTTTAATAAAGATGCCTAGAAAAGAAACAGCATCTTCAATAAATGGCACCAAGAGAAGCAGATATCCACATGTAAATGAATGAAGCTAAATCTGTATCTCTCAGTACAAAAACTAATTCAAAATGGATCAAAACCATTAATTTCAGATCTCAAAGCTTGCTGTGATGGAGGAAGGTCATTGGTTAATTAATAAAGAAACTGCTTGGCCTGATAGGTTAGAACATAGGTAGGTGAAGTTAACAGAACAGAATGCTGGGAGGAAGAGGAAGTGAGCTCAGACGCCATGCCTCTCCTCTCCAGGAGAGACGTGATGAAGCAAGCTGCCAGGTCAGGCATGCTGAATCTTTCCCGGTAAGACTGGTGCTACACAGATTACTAAATATGGGTTAGGCAAGATGTGAGAATTAGCCATTAAGAGGCTAGAACTAATGGGCCAAGCAGTGTTTAAAAGAATACAGTTTCCATGTAATTATTTCAGGGCATAAGCTAGCCAGGCAGTCGGGAGCTGGGTGGCAGGAACGCAGCCCACAGTTCCCTTCTATACTGCTGCTATTAAAGGAAAAGAAGAGAAAAGATCTCAAGGTATGGCGAGGACTTTCTGAACAGGACTCCAATGGCTAAATATATAAATTCAAGAATTAGCAAATTGTATAAAATTAAAAACTTCAATGCAAAGGGAACAACCGAGAGAAGTGACAACCTAAGAATGGGAGAAAAGATTTACTAGCTACAAATTTACCAGAAGACTAATATCTAAAAACATAACTCATTCAAGAGATTATGTTAAAAGTATGAGCAATGAACAGGCTAACTTTCAGAACAGACAGTTCTCAAATTATGAAATACAAATAGCCAATAAATATGAAAAAATGTTTAGGACCCTTGGCCATCAAAGAAAGACAAATTAAAACAAGATAGAGAATCTATCTCACCCTAGTCAAAACAGCTATCACTATAAAAAAAAACAATTAGCAACAACATCTGGGGGAAGTAATGGGAATAATCAAAGTTGAAGTAGATCAAGGGATATGCCAAAGCATTTGCTAGAGTTGTATAAAAACACATTTATAAAAACTTTTATAATTAATTTATCATTTAAAACTTAATTTAATTATTCAATACAATTATTCAAATCTACTTATAGATAGATAGTTAGGAACATGAAACATGACTTTTGGAACTTAGGCAATAGTGATATCAAACACTATTTTCACTTACTCCAGGTTGTTAGTCATGAAACACAGGTAACCAGTTCAGAATTCTAATTGGCTATTCATAATTAGAAAAACAGAAATAAAACATAAAACTAAGATTAAAACACATAGAACCTGGAAACAACCTAAATGCCCCTCGACTGAAGAATGGATAAAAAAAATGTGGAACATTTACACACTGGAGTACACTACACAGAAGGAAAAAAAATGACATCTTGAAACTTGCAGGCAAATGGATGGATCTAGAAAACATCATATTAAGTGAAGTAACCCAGACCCATGCAAAATGTCCTGGATTATTTCCACCACACTGCAAAAAAAGATGATTAAATAATTAAAGAAAACAGTAATAGAACAAAATAGACTGCATTATACCCTGGTTCAGTATTATTTCATGGAATATTAAAACATGTAGATATACATATATTTGCGTGTCATAATATAAAAATGCATTTTGGTGGTTTACAATAAAACATTTGAAATTTAATAGATTTTCAGACATTTGTGAACTTCTAAACAAAGGATTAAAATCTGATCCCTGGAAATAGGAATTAGTTCACCATCATGATTAATAACCTCTGCTTTATTACTAATTTCATATTAGAATAAAATATGAATCTATAAATATACTAAAATATACAAATACAGTACTCTACATATACACACTTCATTTGGTCTTGAAGACAATGTCATTCACTGTCATCTCACCTATCAACATTTAAAAAAGATCAAATTTCTCCAATTGCTACTACTTTAGAATTTACTTATAACATATATGTATACACAGATATGTGCACACATGTATACATGCAAAAGTAATTAGAAAAGTAAAACCGAGCTTCAAACATTTTTGTTCTGTGGTAAAAATGGCCATTAAAAAAAAGCTACCAAATATAGAGAAAAGAAGTTTAGAATAACAAAAACATATTGGCATACCCTTTTTCCTGTCCCTCTTCCCACAGGAGGATGACATTCAGCTGCTTGTCTAATAGTACAAAGCATTATTTCAATCAAAGCACTCTCTTGTCTGTTAGAGCTATAAAAAAAATCAGAAAGAGTTAACCTATTTCTTTTCCATATATGCCTCTTGTAACTCTTATATAAGTTTCTTCTGCCTATGAACAGGAACTGACCTAATGTACTAAAGAAAATCCCATTATTATCACAGAAAAGGGTTAGAAAAAGTTAAAATCTTACCTTCCTAAACTTCAGAATTCTAAGTAAATTCACTGTTTATGTACATAGGTAAAAGAAAGTATGAATCCAACCATCACACACAAATTTTAATATATATTTTCTAAGTATATATTGAGAAATTGTTTCAAAATATAGCCCACGTTAGCATAGAATTTCTTATGTAGTCCAGGCAGGAATAGAATTCATGATCCTCCTGCCTCATTCCTCCAAGCATGTGTCACCATACCTGGCTAAATGTACTAAATTTTGATAGCAATTACATCTTTGATTCCCAGTACAGATAAAAACAATTACACAAAGTTATAACACTAACAAAAACTAACAGAATTTCCAAAACAGTATTGACAAACAATAACATAATTATCCTTACCTTCCTCTCCACTAAGTGGATCTTCTAGCAACAAACTATTCATACATTCCCAGTCTTTCAGTAGCTCAGTAGCACAGTCCCACATGCTATCCACAAGGTATGCTGCATGCTCATGTAACTAAAATTTAAAAACAACATGCCCTTAGACAAATAGCATACCAGACTTAGGACAAAAGATGCTTTGTTAATAAATACCATGTCAAAATTCTTAAAAAGCAATCTAGTTCTTAGATCAAATGAACTTAAGAATATACAACTACTGTAGTTTGCTGTATTCTGATGTGGGAGTGTCATATATCAATCTGTTGATTTCATTGGTTAAGCAATAAAGAAACTGCTTGGCCCTCATAGGTTAAAACATAGGTGGGAGGGGAAAACAGAACAGAATGCTGGGAGAAAGAAGCTGAGTCAAGGAGTCGCCATGATTCTCCCACTCCAGGCAGATGCAGGTTAAGATCATTCCTGGTAAACCAGCTCGTGGGCTACACAGGTTATAAGAAATGGGCTAGTCCAGGTGCGAGAGTTAGCCGAGAAGAGGCTAGATAGAAATGGGCCAAGCAGTGTTTAAAAGAATACAGTTTCCGTGTAATTATTTCGGGGCATAAGCTAAGCTAGCCATGTAGGCGGCCGGGGTGCTGGGGACGCAGCCCGCTGCTCTTATTACAACAGTATTCCATAACACCTGTTAATCATTAGTACCTCTTAACTTATTAACATAAACATTGTTTTACAAAAAGATTAAACACGTACTTCTTGCTTATTTGGTAATAACATATATATTTATTACTTATTTGGATCTAATATTACATCAGTTAACTTTTCTTAATTCTTAGTTATACTATGATTTTTATTTTAACCGAGTGGGTGTAATAATGGTTAATTAAAACAATAAAATACATTTTGCTTCTTGATTCAATTTATACAGTTATCATTCTCTTCATTCTGAAAGTAAAAGAATATAGCTTTCCAGCTTATTTTAAAGGTTGAAGTTAATCAATGAAAGACATTATTTATTTTTCAAACTTTAAAGACAAATATCTTTCTAAGGAAATATCCTCAATAATTAGGAAACTGGATTTAGTAATATACAGAAAGCATCATGGGATAATCAGATCTGATTGATACTATAAAAAACATAATTCTACACATTTATAAAAAGACTAAATCAAACAAACATGAACCCTAAATAAATCTGAATTTTGAACCCTTATAAAACATTAAACAAACAAATGCTAACTTAGTGAAGACTAATGTAAATCTGTTTATACATTAATATTAATACAAGACATGAAGCTGGGCGTTGAGGCTTACACTCAGCAGGCTAAGGGACTGCTGGGTGGTGGTGGTGCATGCCTTTATAATAACATCATTCGGAGGCAGAAGTAGGCAATTTCTGTGAGTTGGGAAACAGCACGAATCCCAGGACAGCGAGGGATACACAAAGAAATGCTGTCTCGAAAAAAAAAAAAAATCCTAGTTGAGGCAAAGGAATATGGATTTGAATAAGATCATGGTTTGTCTGAGCTAGTGAGATCCTGTCTCAAACAACAATAACAAACAAGAACATTTGAAAACGTAGAATGTTCTAAGTCTTTCTTTTACAGGAATTATCTCAGCATTAATTTAAAAAAATTTACATAGGACTGAGTAACTTGGAGCTCTCTAGAGATGGCTCAGGGGTTAAGAGCACTGACTGCTGTTCCTGAGGTAATGGATTCAATTACCAGTACCCACATGGCAGTTCACAACTGTCTATAATCCCAATTCCAGGGGACTTGACACGCAAGGCAAAACACTAACGCACATAACATAAAAATGTATTTTTAAAAAAAGACTGAGTAACATAACCAAGATTACACTATCAGTAATGAGAGGAATACAGTTGTAATAATTTCCAAAATATGTCTTAATTGTTGAATATCTATCTTATTAAATTAGAAAGCACTTTAAAAAATTGAAACAGATCTCTGCTGCATTCAGTATTTGGTTATCTGAAAGATTTTAGATATACATCATTTTAATACCTTTCAAAAGTTTGAAATTAAGTATAAAATAAACAATAGCAACTAACCTCACTTTCCAAGAAGAAAAAAACCAAAGTCTTAACAAGGTTGGCATTTGGACCTTGTCTTCCCCTTCTTTTCATTATTCCATCTTCTTCTGGATCTCTACGGCTGAAGAGCCTATAGGCAAAGAGAAATACTTATTAGAAAACTATTTACTAATCACAGAAATTAACTTCATATTCCATACTTAAGCACCTAACAAGAAAATAATGTAAACCTGGGTAAGGAAGTATTAAAGTATCAAGCAAATGATTAAAAAAAACTTTTCATTTCAGTTCTGATAGTCCTAAGTCCTTTGACTTCTCAAATTAGTCATAATAAATTACAAATTCTTTTTGGAAGCCATACATTATTTTATACAATTTCTTCCTTTCATGAAAGTAATACAATTACTGACCTAAAATATTTATACACCATATGATATTTTCACTAAAATGGAACATATCATTCCCTTTTCTTTCGGGAACATTATCTTAACACAATGACCATAACAGATAGTGTGGCTCTTTTTCTTTAGAAACAACAAGGGAGAACTAATGTTAGATAACAATTAAGATAAAACTAGTGTGCTTATTTCATACCAAGTAAATAGCCTATGAGTTACTATCCCCCAAATAAATGTAATAAAATCTTAACAAAAATATTAGCCTAGTTTGATTAAACATGTTCTCTTTCAAAGTCACTATAAAATATTTGCTTAATGGTTTCTGTGATCATATATCCAGAGATTCATCTGAAATCTTAAATAATACCATAAAAGTAAGAGAGTAATAGGAACATTTACTTTTTGTAGAGAAATTCTCCAGGTGCTACTGCTACTGGCCGATGAGCTGAATAAACCAGATGATAGACGTTTTCACAATCTTCTGCAGTAAGGACTTCTTCACTACTCCTAATAATAAAAAAACAATAATAGAGATTTTAGTAATATCATGACTCTATCAAAATTTTATTAACTTAATTTCACAAAACTGTCAAGATAAACAATTAAGACTAAATATAGGCTAGGTATATTGGCCTTTGTTTGTTATCCCAGCACTTGAGAAGGACAGGCAGGAAGATGACTCCTCAGCTACACAGGAAGTTCAAGGTCTGCCTGTGTTACCTGAAAAGAGGTAGGGAAGGAGGGAGGGAGGAAAGAAAATGGCAAGCACACAAAGCAAAATAAGAGTCAATACAGGAAATGAAAACTTTAAATGGTTAAGAGAATAGTGTACACAAACTCTCTCCTCTATACATAAACCTGTGTATCATAGTAAATGTGTGGTCATCAGAGAACAACTTATGAAAGTCAGTTTTCTGTATTTAAACAAGGTCTCTCTTGTTCCTTCTGTTTCACTACATATTCAAGGCTAGCTGGCCTGTAAGCTTCTGGCTGATTTTCCTGTTTCTGCTTCCCATCTGACCATAGAAGTAGATACATACCGCACACATGCAGTTTGTATGTAGATCCTGGACAATGTACTTGGGTTGTCAGACTTATGCTTTTACCCATGGTACAAATTCCTAACCCATGATTTACAAAGATTTTGATTGACTTTTTTTCTTTAAATAGAATTTAAATGAATATTATATCTTGGTAAGATTTTTGTAACTATATCTAAAACTACATTCTTTATAATTAGTGTGGTATACATTTCAAATAAATTGGGGTAATAAGCATCACCATTTTGATACTATTATAGTCAATGAGATAATCTAAATTAAATACTAATGATGGCTACTTTTGATATGTTAATTCAATATTTTTCTATTAATACTTAAACTTTACCACAAAGAATATATATTACAGAATGTAGGCATTTCAAATTTTGATAGATTTTGCAAAGATATTCTTTGAGGAATTTATACCTGTCCTAGTTTGCTCTTGAAACAATAATTACTGCAGACCATTTGTTCTCTTACAACACTGTATATGAACTAATTTCTACATATGATAGGCATCACAATTTTTAAAATCTTCCCCAGTGATATTTTTAAAAAGTGGGGAGGTTGGGCATTGTTGTACACACCTTTAATCACAGCAGCACTGGGGAGGCAGAGGCAGGTGGGTCTCAGTGAGTTCAAAACAACTCTGGCCTACAGAGCTAGTTCTAGGACAGTCAGGGATAAACAGAAAAACCCTTTCTTGAAAAATCAAAAGTGGAGAATGGGGAGGTGGGACACACCCACACTTTGAAGGTAGAGGTAGGTATATCTCTATGAGTTCGAAGCCAACCTGGTCTATAGACCAAGTTCCAGGACATCTGGATCTATAAATGTGCTATCTCTGCAAAAGGCTAAATATATTTTCATATGGATAATTTTTTTCTTGACAAATTTCCTATTAAATTTCTATACCTTTGGTTCATACATGGAAATTAATTACCAGGATGTAAATATCTAATGTTCTAATCTAACATTTGCATTCTTGGTTCCTTACAAAAATATTCTTAGTTTTTTTAATAAGCTGAATGACTAAGCTGTTTGGGGAACTGAAGTAAGTACATAACATACTAGGCAAGCATATACTATGGAGCAACAATCTCAGCCTCTTTCTACTCAGAGTTGGCAGACAGTTGCTCCACCCTGTCTTATTCAACATCCCAAGAGCTGGAATTACAGGTTTGCATTTCCACACCAAGCTTACTAGGTTCCCCCATCCCTTGATATAGCACACTTGACATAAAAAAAAACCCACAAAACAAAACCCATTTACTGACTATTTTTTAATCAAGGAACCCCTCATCCTACAATAGAATCCTGAAACATAGTCTATATTTTTATTTTGTTTATTCAAGGGACAACATTAGAATTTTTAAGTTACTATAGCATTATAAGACAATTCTGTTCAGCTACTCCCTATTTATTAGATAGAATTCTGCTTACAGCCCCGACACACAGACCTAAGAATGGAGCTCGCAATCTTGCATATACTGAGTAAATGCTCAAGCTCCTCCATTGGACTCAACCCAGCACCAATATCTACTCTTAATAAATTTTCAAAAATTGATTATACTGATTTTCTTATTAAGAAATGTTTGCCATTCTTATTAAGATAATTTAAACTAGAAATATTTAAGGAGATTATAGTTCTTTAAGTATTGTTTTGTTTAAAAGGCTTTCCAGCCCGAATTTTTATGTCCCTTATTGAAATTGACTAATTTTTTTTTCTGAGATAGGTCAATCTCCTGATGTTGCCCAAGCTGGCTTTCAAATCAGGTTAAAGAAATACTTCCTACTTCAGCCTAGGAGATATCTGCAACTAGTGGTGCACACAATTTATTTTAGATGTATGCTATCTGTTTGTATAATGAGTTTCGTATTCATTTCCAGGTATTTATTTATAAAATGTTTCTGCTATTATCAAGTGAGCACACTGATTTTAAGCATACCAACATACTATACAAGTACTTGCTAAAATACAGGACATGACAAATATTCCAGAAAGCAAAGGACAATCACTGGTGAAGATATGGCGGAATTGAAGCTGATGAGAGTGTAACATAACCACTGCATAAACACTATGATGCTTCAGCAGAAAATTAAACAATGAACTGAAAATGTAGCCTATTCACTTCCCAGCAACCGCATCCCTACAAAGTCCCAGAGAATTACTATACCATTTAGCAATTTCCTTTCTCGGTACATGCAAAAGGACTAAAAGCAAGTTCCCAGACAGTTAAACAACTATGTTCATAGATACTTACCTGAACAGTCCATAAATTGGAAACAGCTCATGGTTCCACCAACACATGAATGGAAAAATGCAACATGCTATATGCATAAATAAAATACTATTCAACAACAACAGGAGAAGCAATTCCTGATACATGTTTTTGTGTGACATGATAAAAGGACAAATATTATGAGTCTACTTCCATGAATGTCAATGAGAGGAAAATTCATTTGAGTGGAGAACAGAAGAGTAGTTGTGAGTATATGGCAGGAGAAGAATGAGCAATTATGTATTTAGTTCCAATATAAAATGATAAAAAAGTCTACAAACAGACACAAGTAACAGCTGCCGAACAATATAATACCTACTGTCACTGATCTTTATGCTTAAAATAGTCAAAATGACTTCTATGTTCTATATATTTTACTGCAATTGTTTTTAAAAAATAGAAGAGTTCTTTCTTCCTGTTTTCTGAACTTTACATGAAGAAACTAAATTTCTAGTTGGGGCAGGATTAGAGTAGTTCACATCTGTAGTCTCGGCTAGTTAGTTGGGAGTGTAAAACAGAAGACACATTTGACCCCAGGAGTCTAAGACCACTCAAGCAACATAAGGCCTCTCCCTCTGGTTGGTTGGTTAGCTAAAAATATTATTATTTAAGCTATTAAAATTTAGGCCTAAATGTATGTGAACCAAGTATATACTAATGTATTATCTAAATATCTATACATTAGTAACATACAATAAATATATACTTACTGTAAAACAAGAGTGAGTAACTTTATTGCTTGTACAGCAACATCATATTCTTTGTCAAGAGTCATAGACACAATTCTATCCTAAGAACAAAAAAATTAAAGTATTTTTATAGGAAAAGAAAAGTATTTCAAACTACAAATATTTTTAAATACTTTAAAGACTACTAACCTTGAAACGACTCGTAAATAGTTCCAGTTTGGAATTGAGTTCTTTGTTATAATAAAGTCCTTGTAGAGCAGTAAGACATTTGAGTCTTACTTCACCTTGCTAGAAGAAAGAGGAAACAATATATTCAAACTATATACTTCCAAGTTCAAAACTGCAGGATATATTTTCTAGTTTAAAATTCAAGCAGCATTTATTGAGAAATATTTGCTAATGAAAAATATAAATCAGTACAAAAGAGTAAGCAGTGACAAAACTGATATTTCTATAGGTCAGTTGATAATTTTTTTTTCAAAATTTATCATAGCAAAATAAGCAGCCTATTTCACAGCAAGTAATATTTAGAAGAATTACATACAAGAAACTTCTCCAAGGCTAATGAGGTGACTTAAGAATTAATAGTTTAAGGGAAAAATATACTAAAAACCAGAAGTCAAATTGTAAGGCCCAATTTAAGTAAGATACATGTTTATAAAAACAATAAAAATTAAAGAGAAACTGAACTGTAAGCCTGTGGCAGAATACTTGCTTAGTTAGCACAGAGCTCTGGGGTTTTACCCTCAGTACTGTAAAATAAAACTAAAAAAAAAATGTAAATATGTAAAACTCACATAACAAAGAGATTTTCCTAGTGCTCTATAGAATGTATCACCCATTAGCACTTACATGCTCCTAATTGTTTCAGCACAAACATAAAGTTGATACTGAGGATGAAAGCAGTGTCCAGGCTCAATAATCCAGGGGACTTTGGGTTAGAGACCAAATTTTATCAGAGCAGATAGAAACGAACAAGGGGGGAGGGGGAATGTTCAAGGGCTGTGGCCTAAAGAATGCATACATAGATATCTATTTTTTTTTCCACTGGATGTCTCTATATAGTCCTGGAAGTATTGAAGCTCACTTTGTAGATAATGCTGGCCTCAAACTCAGAGAAAGCCTCCTGCCTCTGCCTCCAGAGTGCTGGGACTTTAAGGTGTGTGTGGCTCAGATACTGAATTTATAAATGAGAATTGAAGACAATTAGACCAGTGCATAGACAGAAGAGTCAATGGGGGCATATCTTACCTTATCATGCATAGTCCAACCAACGTATTTTAAATAGCTGTCATTAAGAAAGGCATCACTATACATCTTCATCCAAATGCCAATCTCCTCAATGCATATAGCTCTGATTTCAGCTATTGCATCCCTAAATGGGGGAAGGGCAAGTAATATAATCAGTGCTACTATACTACCAGAGATATAGTGAATTCAAAAGATGTCATGTATTTCTAATCTCCAATTAATATGACACCATGTTAACCTTTCTTGATGATTAAAAAGATTTGAAAGGAATCATAGCTCCAAATATTAACATGTATACAGTCTAACTGGCAAAGAACAATAAATGTAAAAATTTTAAATTAAACAAATTTGCTTAATTGCACAGTTGGTTAAAGAACCTGTCTCATAAACAAAACCTTTACCTTTACTCTAGATTTGTGATTCTCAACCTTCCTTATGCTGCAACCTTTTAATAGTTTCTCATCTTGTGGTGAGAAACTATTAAAAAAATTGTCTCATTGCTAATTCATAACTGTAATTTTGCTACTGTTATGAATCATAATGTAAATATCTGTGTTTTCCGATGGTCTTAGGTCTTCTTTCAAAAGAAAACAGGGAAAGTAATAAAGCAAAATCATAATCTTCCAAGTATAATTACTTGATAACTATAAGATTCAGGCCAAGAGTAACTGATTTTAGCTCATGATTCCTGTTTTTAAAGATAAAGTCTCATTTGTGATGCTCAGACTTGTCTCCAACTCTGGGGCTCAAGTGATCCTATTCCTTTCTACTCTTGGAATTCAAGTATATGTCGCCCTACTTGTCTTTTACGAAGCCATTTTGAGTTTACTTTTTATTAATGGCAAGTCATTGAAAGCAAAGGATTAACTCAAAGAAGAAAGTTTTAGGAAATTGTAATAATCAATAAATATGATTAAGATAAGGGAATATAAAGTAAGAGAACAGCTGCCAAAGATACAAAAACACAAGTGTTAATATGGGAATATTATTTTTAGAAAGCATTAAATGGATTCAGAAAGTACCAGTTGAGGAAATGAGGCTGAATAAAAATGGAACCAATATTTGTAAATATGTTATAAACTGTGCTAAAATTACCTTTCTCATCTGCTAAAACAAAGTAATAAAATGAAGCATCTTACATTAATCTATCCAAATTTTCCCAGTGAAATTAAATAAAAGAATAAGGAATTAGCACATGCAATCAAGCAACACAATATACCCTGAAGCAATTTTGTACCCTTGCCAAACAATAGTGGACTACAACAAGTCAAGCAGAGTATTGCCATTTACTCAGAAAAGAAATATCAATGTCAGAGCAGTAAAATGAATTTTCTAGACTTTCTCAGTGGCAGAACTTAGTTTCCAACATTTATCTTACTATACTACTCTTTCCCTTAATTTGTAATGTCTAAACCACAAACACTCTTCACTTACCGGTATCTATGTACAAACACTCCTTTAAATATTGCATTCATCATATTTTCTATTTCATCTTGATTTTCCTGAAGCTAAAGAAGAACACACCATTTCTTTTGAATTACAAAGGAACACAACCAAAACACTTAAAGGCTGTTGTAAGTAACAATGTACACAGATTCCACCAGTAATTGGTGAATACATTTTTTTTGTTCTACTGGACTTAAGCAACTACAGAGAAAAAAATCAAATATTAAGCAAATAAAATCCCTTGATTCCTGAAATGTATGACTTAACATCTAAAATCTGGCTTGTAGATTATTTTTGTTACTGCATATGAATCTCCACTGTGCAATAACAGTTTATAAATTTCTACCATATAATGAGTATTCACAACAAAAAACAGGTAAGAAATTTTCATTCTTAGTCTGATGAAAAAGAAGTGTCATGTAAACTATGCTTGCTAAAAACACAAAAAAAGGTAAAATAAGTGAATATAAAAACTGTACTGTTAATAAATTGTTTTCAGGAAAGAAATACTGACTTGAAATAGTAAGTAACATTTCAATTCTTGATTAGTTTATTCCAAATGTACATATTTACTCACATATAGTATCATTTTATAGTTTTAGAATTAACAGAATATTGTTTTATATTCTAAGGAATATTATTTTATAAACATAAAATAAAATTTAAAATATAAAAACATAAATTTACAATCTAAGGAATATTGTTTTATAGTCATATTATAAAATTAAGTTTTATATTATTTCATGTGATTTTTATAAAATGTATTTCTCACTGCATAAGTAATATCTTGTATTTCCAAATGATGTTAAAATGGGCATGTATTTATATTCATTAATACAGTCAATTTTTCAATTTGTTTAAAATATTGGCCATAGACTAAGGATATACATTAGCAACACAATATTTACCTACCAGACCAGCTCTTACGTTACAAAGTAAACAAAAAAAGGGAAGAAGGACAGCCATGTAAGTAAAAGGGAAGTAGGAGGGATGGGGAGAGGAAAAAGAGGGAAGTGAAGGAAGTGAAAAAGAAAGCAAAGACGGGGAAAGGATGAAACAAAACATAACAATGCTAATATAGAAAAGGGGGTAATTTGTGACTGAGTCCAAGGCTTCCCACATGTAAGAAAGGCATTCATCAATGAGCTATCTGTGAACCTTTTGGCATATTTGTACTAAAATTTTAATTTCAAGTACTTTTTCCATTCATTCTATATAAACAATTTATCCAAGACTACAGGCATAATTTCTAGATAAAATATACTTCTTATTTAGAATGAACCTATCAAGAAAAATTAAGGTACAGATGCATCAATTCTTCATTTCAAATTACATGAAAAAATGAGGGACATAAAAATAACTTTGCCTTCAATAAATCTTTTGAAATAATTAACCTCAGAAATAGGTTTCATTAAGGCATTTTTACCCATGATTACCCCACAATTTGCCCCTGCACGTGCACATTTTCACCCCCAGAGTTTCCCTTAAATTCATGTGTACTTTATTAACCTCATTACTCTTTCTAGTTTCATGACAACTATATGTACACACCAATATAAAAATTTAAGTAAGTAGTTGTCTTTTCTTTCTTATTCTTCCACCCACTCCCCTGGAAAAAAGGCTTTCTCGGGAACTCACTCTGTAGCCCAGGCTGGCCTCAAACTCAGAGACCCACCTGCCTCTGCCTCCCAAGTGCTGGGATTAGAGGCATACACTACTACTTACTGGCTTGTCTTCACTTTTCTTAGCTTTATCAAATCAAATTATTTGAATAAGTAAGAAATAAAGAATTTAAAATTTTAGTTTCTACTTCTTCAAAAAAAATCCAAAGGGTCTGTAGATTATCATGAATCAACTACATTACATTTTTTTCTTGAACATGCAAAATTATAAGTCCCATTGTGAAGTAGAAAAACATTTTATCAATATTGAAGAAAAAACTTAAGTTACAAATGAAGCATAAAGAGATTTCATTTATCAATGTTTAGGATAAAACTAGCACTGAATTTCATTTGAAACTAAATTTGGTTAGCAAATTCCAATAAGAAGCTTTAAGTCATTTTACAAATGGAATTGACATTAACTATGAAATCTCATTTAATCCTATCAATAAATTGAGGAAGACAGACAGGACAAAAACTGTCAGTAACACGAATAATTCTTGGTCTTAGATAACTTTCCAGACAAGCCCAAGTCATCTTACTCAAACACAATACTCAAGAGTAGCCTACACAGAAAATGTACAATGAGGTATTGTTGACATGGATATTTAATAAAATTTGGAGTCAGGTGCATAGGCAATGTTTAAATCTTTCTTGGAACTCGGGTGCTGCAGCTCAGTGGTAAAGCATATACATGGCATTAATAAGGTCCTAGGTTCTATCCTCACCACGAATAAAAAAATAAAGAAAACTTTAAAAATTATCTGAAACTGGCAATTTATAATTAATGGTAACCGAGTTAGTTGCATATTAGTAGCCTAAATATTAAATATTAGAGTTTACCTCTTTACGCTTTTGCAGCAGGAGTTCTAGCCTCTCGTTGGCTCGTTTTCCAATCATTTTATTCCGTTCAGCCTCATACTGTCTTTGTGTATTATCCATATTAATGCTAAGATTTAGTGCCACATTTACCAAAGCGGTCATCAACTTCATAGCTAGAGTTTACAGGAGAAAATGTTGAAATTAGTTAGTATAATAGATGCAAACTTGTATTACCAAGATCAAATTACGAGAAATTGAGCAATATTCTGCTTTTTGACTGAAATAAATCATACAACTTTTTTCATAGCTGAAAGCAGCACATAATGTCTGGAATATTATGGGTCAGTAAACTTCCTACTTAATAGCTATTAAGAATTGGATTATCTACTAATTCTCACAAAATCCCACCAAAACAAGAGCTAAGGAAATTGAAACTGAAAGACATTAAGAAATCTGGCCTTGAACTGAAAACCTCAAGCAGTTCAGCAGTTATAAGCACTGGCTGCTCTTCCAGACAACCCAAGTTCAAGTACCAGCACCTATATGTCAGATCATAGCCATCTATAACTCCAGTTGTAGGGAATCCAAAGCACTATTCTGCCTTCCCCAAGCAACAGGCACACATGGTATATACAGACATAAATGTAAAAAAAAACATGCATACACATAAAATAAAGTACATTTTAAAAGTACAAAGAAATCTGTCCTATGTTACATATTTAGGTTCAACTGGAATTCAGAACAATGTATATACTAAGTACAGAACGTATTTACCTGCAAGTATTATAGAAAGTATTTCTTACAATGGTGTTTAAAGATTGTGATTTATCTTCTAAGAAAATCAAAGTTTATGTAATATTCATTTTACCATCCCTCTGCCTAAAGTAGGAAGAATCAAATACTATTTTTAAAAGAATGTTTGTGATGGGCTCTTAACACTATTGCCCAGGCTAGCCTAGGACTGACTATATAGACCAGTCTGGTCTCTAGTCTCTGCCTAATGACAATCCTCCAGTGTCAGCCTCTGAGTACAAAGATTATAGACACAAGCCACCATTCTCAAATTTAACTGCCTTTTTGGATTAAAGGAGTTTCTTAAGTATCCATTTTTAGTTTTCCTGTTGAATATCATCACAAAGACAATAATAAAATTGTCAAGAGACATAGATATGTACATATGCATGCATCAAGTAAAATGAAATGACAATTAACAAAAAGCTTTTTTAATGACATGTCCTCTAGATCTCTACTGTTTGTTACTAACTTGAGACAGACTACTTTCGTCTGGCATTTTTAATGTATTAATCTTTAATACAAAAATCTAATTCCGTCCTTTCTTTACCATATTCCAGACCACCTGCCATATAATACATTAAATGATATAACAAAGCAACAGTGTAATTTGATTTGTGGTTATTGGGCTTTTTTCTGTTGTAAGTTATTTAACACCTAGAGAAAAAAATCAAAAATAAAAATACCAATCAACTCTCAATAGTTCACATTGGGCAGAAGATAAGAAATATTGACTTAGAGGGTCACTATATATATATATATATATATATATATATATATATATATATATATATATATATATATTTAAAGTAGCACTCAGGATACAGAAGCAGAAAAGTTGTCTTTGAGTTCGAGGCCAGCTATGGAGAGTAAATTCCAAGCCAGACAGAACTACACAGTGAGATGTCGTCTCAAAAATACTTAAAAGAAATTCACAGTATTATTACTTGTTTCCTCGTTGATGGTAATCTTCCTTGTCTATAAACAAAGCGAATGTCCATAAAATATTTCAAAATACCAACCTGCCAGGGTGCTTGTGTGTCGAAATGCTCTGACTTGTGAATCAGACAATCCAGTAAGAAGTGAAATGACAGTATCCATCATGTACTCATCATATATGATACTATATTGACATTGCCGTACTAATACACCAATGAACTCACAAAAACTGGACTTGAATTTCTTCCACTGAGGGCCAGCCATGGTGAGTGGATAATCTCCACTATCCTAAAAAAAAAAGTTTAAAACAGAAATTCATTTCAAGTTCATAGCTTAGTTCATTTACTTTTAATGTACCCCAGCCAAAAGCATGAAAATACTATCTATCCTACTTTCTTTTTCAACAATGAATTCTCAAGGAAAGCAAAAGAATATGTAAAAATAGATGTATTCATCTTTGAACATTGACCTTTTACTTAAGATCAAAGTAGAGATTTTAATAGACCTCACTTTGATCAAAGTAGTTAAATATCAATTCTTGACATCAGTATTCCCTCATCAAAGTAGAACATTATTTTGAAAAGCACAAATGTATCTAGTAATTTCTTTAGACCAAACAAAAATTATACCTTCTGTTTTGAAGTAATAAAATTGTATTCTCAGCCAGTCAAATAGAATATATAAAACAAAAATCAGTTAAATTTTTTCATTAGAATCAAGACACCAGATAGTCAACAGGCATAAGCATCACATAATTTAACAAATGCAAAGTTGGGAATATAGCTCAGCAGTAGAACACCTGCTAGAATGAGTAAGGGCTTTAATTTGACCATAAGCATCAAACAATGAAACAAAATTCAATAAATAAAAGGAAATGTAGCTACTACAGTCGCCCAAAGTTAGCACTCAGGTTTTCCTCTGTATAAAAATGGGGAGCATTCATCATTCTGAACTAAGAGCCTCTAGAAATCATTAAAAATACATCCTAGACTGAGTGTTTAGCTTAGTAGTAGAGCACGTGTCAAGAGTAAGGCCCTGGGTTTCATCCATAATATGTATGTGCACATAAAAATATTTAAATGAATACTTAAAACAGATACCAATAATTTATAAAAACTGAAAAAGTGCTTCTGACAAGAAAAACCAAATGATTTAAAATCAATTTAATGTTTAACTTCATAATTAATTTATTTAACTCATGCTATATAGAAGTCCAACTGTGCTTGAGAATAAGGCCCTGGAATACTCAAATAAAAGGATTCCTTTTTGTTTATTTTTTGGACGAATGAGGATTAAACCCAGGGTCTAGATCATGTTAAATGCACACTCTTGACACTGAGCTACTGATGAGCTCATTTAGTTGATTATATTGAAATACAGTTGTGAGCAAATTGGTTTGCTGAGATTTTTTAATCATATTTCAAGATGATTAACTCAAACCCTTGTTTTCTTTTACTAAGAAGGTTCTAATTAAAACATTTATTATTGAAAGATTAAAAAAACACCATTGCTCATAAATAACTTCCTGCTACTAAGGGACTGATTAATAGCACTTAGTGGCATCAAAACCATTTTAACAACTCATCTATCTCTTAGAATGAGAGTTGAAAGCTTTTTCATTAGACAGAGCAAGAAAAAAATGACCAAATAAAACAAGTGAGACAAGTGTTTCTACTTGAAAATTCAAGTCATTTTGGAAGCGTAAAACTCCTAGTGCTGGAATACAGCTATGAATAAAAAAACACACACACAAATTTCAGTCCTGGAGAAGTTCTCACTTTAGTAAATTTACCAGTGATTTATTGGTAACAATACTTCAATGACATTACTGCAATAATCAATTCCAATATATCACTATTTTTTGTTCATAGAGTTGAAATATAAGGGTTTTTATGTAATAATCTATACATTCTTCATCTAAACTACCTAGTTACTCAAATACTTGAACAGATCTTCATTTTCCAATATTTCAGAATGTTATATTCTCAATTATTTGTTCCCAACTTTTATTTTATAGTAACAGTTATATTAAGTTCTTGCTATATGCACAGAATTTTAAAATGCTACGCAATTTTCAAACATCTTCAGAGCAGCCTTATAACAAAACTATTATCCCCATTTACAGATAAGACTGACGCTAAGACAACTCACCTGAGGTTGCATAGCTATCATCTGATGAATACCATAAGCAATATCTACAATATGAGCACTTAAAAATATGTACATGTTAAGCCACAATTGACATGAATAAAATTATTAAAACATTTAGAATGTTACCTCATCAAATTCTTCAGTCATTTTTCGAATTATCTCAGAGTTCTGCATATGTCTAAACATCTCTGCTGTGACAACTCCTGAAATTTCCAAGTATTAGAAGTTAATATAAGGAGGAAAAGAACTACAGAGAACATAAAACAGCACACCTATGTCTACACTCACAATAAAAGCATACTTCTTAAACTGACAGGTATGATTCTTCCTAGCATGATCACTTTGGAACACTACTACCTGTATTACTTTACTCATACCGATATACTATAATACAACCATCCCTCTGTATCCATGGGGAATAGGATACCACAATTCTTGGGTACCCAAGTTTCTCATGTAAAATTGTGCCATATATGAATACAACCTATATATAGTAAGTATCCTGAAGCTATGATACTGTATCATTGTTTAGCCAATAAGGACAAGAAAAAATTCTGTACTTATTTGGAACAGGCCATTTTTATTTTTTAAAAAATATCTAGATGTTATATCTGCTATCTATAAAAGGATGACTATATTAGTTTTCCCTCTTTAACATAAACAATGATACCATTTTAAAATTTGAGGATGAATGTGAAGACAAGAAAAAGTAATGTAACAGGCACAGTTCATTTTGACCATGTTCCAATACTGTGCACAAAACCACTATATACTGACATCCTCTCATCAGGCTATAGAAAGATAAGAGTCAGAAGTTATAGGTCTAGTAGTCTAGTGGTTGTTGAAATATGTAAAGGTATCTTCAGTAATAGGATCCCACTGTTACGTTCTCGAAGACAACTTGGAGCATTGGCACCTGTAATACTGGGGGTTTGTGGGTGCTGCTGGTCAACAATACCAAAAGAACTAACCTATTCCTAACAATGGGCTTTTTATTTCATAGGCTACTGAGCCTATGTTGGTTGTTCAGGAGAGGAATTGTTGCCCCGTTGTAAAGTATCTCCATTTTAACTCTTTTTATATACTTGTGTGAGAAAATGGAAACCTGCCACCCCCCCCTCTATCCCTCCCTCCCACCCACACTGTGAGTGCATGTAAAATTAAGATTCTACAAAGTAGGTTTCCATTATTATTTTTTCTAAAAGCCTTTAGTGTCATTTATTCTTTCCTGTATCCCCTCCTTTATCCTGCCCTCCCCTTTCCCAACCAATTTAATCCTTTTTTCTTATTACCTTATGTCCTTCATACCACTGTGTGTATACTATGTATACATTTACATCATTGTGTATACCATTGTGAACCTGGAAGATTCAACCCTACTGCCTAGTTTTCAGGAGTGCTACAAGGTGCTATGTTTATATACTATTGAAAGAAAAAAATAATCATCAGTCTTACCAGGCCAAATATAAAACCAATACTTGGCACCATTATGGAAAAGGAACTGATGGCTAGATGGGTCATAGGCCTTAGGGGAGAACCTACTACTGTCATTCTGGTAGATGGACAGAGTCTTAATGTAACTTCCAATGACTTCTCATTATACCCACAGATTGATTATTTGGAGATGGTGACCAACATACAGAACTACCAGCCAAGGTACAGACAATAAGAGACTACAGAATGCTCAGTCCTGAATTGAACATATATACTGATCTCCCTCCTCCCAAGATTTGTGTATCATTATGGAAGGACAGAAAGAACATGAGACAAAGGAGGTAGATAACAACAAGAAAGCACTGTTTTCTTATACATAATAAATTAGCTGTACATATGCATTCACAGTTTATCAGAAAATATTTACAAAACCAGGGAGAGGGAAAATTGGTTTCCTACGAGATTGTAGCCTCTAGTAATGTGACCACAGTCTAGCAGAAAGTCACAGAAGAACAATATGTTGGGTGGGTAAGGAAGAGGATCTGGGAGGAATTGGAAGGCGTTATAACCAAAGCACAATGTATAACATACTCAAAGTTCTAACAAACTAGAGGCTATTATTTATGAGTTTTAATCCCTAAACTCTATTATTCTATACCATAACATCTAAGCCTATATCTCTTCATTATTTACCTTCTCCCTTTTTTTCCACTTCATTGCTAAGCCAGATGCCAAAAGTAGGAAATCTAATAAAAGACCTTAAACAATATAAATTGCTAAGTTTTTAGATAAATTTCATAGTGAATACACCTTTGTCAACAGACTTTCTCTCTTGCTTTGTTCTTTGCTTTTCTCCTTATACATTTTGCAGATATAATGCAAATAATTCACTACCTTGACATTATTTTCCATGAGAAGGGATAAATTCTTTAAAAAAAAAACTGGGTATCTAAGAACTTATGATTCTAAAATAAATATACTTTACCTTTACAGCCCGAACACTGAATAAAAAAGTTGATAAGGTCAAGAAGTGCTATATCTCGGTCATGCTTGTATGATTCTATCCAGTCATCTACCACCGACTAGAGAGAACAAGAAAAAATAAAAAATCATTAGTTTTTACTGATGGTCTAAGAAACAATTAACTCTAATGAAAAGCCATAAAATTCAACATGATGTAATACCACATCAATTTTAAAATATTCATTTTAAAATTGAAAGTTTGATTTTAATTTTAATAGAATCAAATTTAATAAAGTAACTGGCTGATAATATAAAATAACCACCCACCTTCTAATCATTCATAATTATTTTTTTAAAAAAACTGGGCCAATGAGATCACTCAGTAGGTAATGGCCCTTGTTGCTCAGCTTAGAAACCTGAGTTCAATTCCCAAGAACAAAACAATATTAGGAGAGAACCAGTCCCAGCATACCCCTCACAAGTTGTATGATGACCACCACGGTCAAGTCATGACATATATACATGCTTGTGTGGCACATACACACACAAATTTAAAAATTTCAAAAACCAAAAACTAAGTTACGTCACCATTCTATGGAATCTATAATTATGTCATGGATATTGACATTGTAATATCCTAGAAAACATAATCACCCTTATATTTTCTACATAAATTCCTTTTTATATCACACCAGTATTTTGTGTTTTTACCATGACGAAGGTTAAGTGCTTTTGTATGTGCACATATGCAAAATAAAACATAAACTTTTAAAAATCTAGAAATTTAACAAAAACTAAGTAATAATGTTCAATTTTATAAAGTGTAATTGTTTCTTTGTGACATTAATAATATTCTAGGGAATATATCATCCTAAGATTTTATGTATAAAAAAAATGCCTCTGCATGTTCAGGGTGATATGACCATAGACATGGAATGAGGCTTTAGCTAGCTTCTGCCTCTGGTTGGTATATGGACAACACCCCTCATGTAAGAAAGAACCTGGCTCTAGTATTTTCTGGTTGAATATCAGACCTGGAGACATACATTTGAGATTTCTACCATAGGCCATTTCCAGACCTTTTATTGTGAATTGTTAAAAACTGCTTTTTCTTGTCAGACATGCATGTTTGGGGTGGGGGGTGATGATGCTACAAAGATGCTGACTGAGTTTTTCAGGTAGGATCTCCAGTCCCAATCATCATGATGTTGACTAGTCAGAGACTGACTGCACTGCCAAGAAAACCCTGCATCAGACCAGATGTGGCTAAGAGGACCAAAGGGAGAGGGGAGAAACTGGAAACTGACTGGGAAAAAGGGCCCAGAAAAGTGAATGGCAGTCACTGATTGGAGGGGTATTCTACAATGTGCCCTTAGTGGCCTGGCTCCTAGCAGTAGAAAGTGGAAAGCGGTGGGATGCTGTCAATACCTTGAGACTGATTAAGCCAAATTTATTTCTTAAGTGATAGATATGAGGCTTCAGCATTGTCACATTTGAACACCAGTTATTTTTGATTAAAGATAACTACTTTCCCCCAAAAAAACAAATGCTTAAACAGATAACCAAGAAGCCTTGATACTGATCAGTGATGCCAGAAGCTAGACTAACATTCAAGATAAAAACAGCAGTCTGGAGAAGGAATGTGCATGTTGGCACACTGCCTCAGACAAAGGCATATTGTAGTATTGGGGGTCACTGTTTTTACTTAACTGAAAACATATTAAATAGAGCTGCCTACAAAAGTCCTTAAGAGTGTAGTATGAATACTTAGGCAAAGCCCAAGTGTTATGATCCATTTGTCCCCAGCAAGTTAGGCATTTAAAGCATTATCTGCCTGCCTTTATGACCTTGAATCAACATATGAACAAGAATGAAGGGTTACTGTCAAAGAATTGATGGGGAATTTGGTATACGACACTCACTGATTGCATAACAAATATTTTCTTCAAACATTAAAAAAAATGTTTTTTCTTGCTTGTGCATCAGCTGACTGAGTATTAAAGGGTTTGGAGAGCAAAAGCAAAAAATGTCATACTTCTTTCTTTGTTTAGTAAGATATTATAAATAAAACGAGTCAATTTAAATGCACAAAAGTGATCAACAGTACTTGAAAAGAATGACTTAGGATGTATAAAGACAAACAAAATTTGAATGGTACCTGTCACACAAATGCCAGAATGAATTTCACTATTATATACAATATGTCATATGCTAATCAAGGTTAAACTTTAAATTTAAATATAAACAAAAATTGAAATTTTTAAAGAGGTAAAAGCCTGAATCAGTGAAGAGATAAAAAAATGCTTTTTCAATAGTGAGCCCAAATAAAACAATGCTAATTATTTTTTAAAGGCAAATTAAATGCTAAATATAAATTAGTAAGATAATTCACAAATGTGGAGAGGTAATAGTATTAGATGCCCAATATTCCTAAACTTATCTCACTGTAATTCCTACCAAAATTCCAGCTGATGTATTTGTAAATATTAAAGCTAATCCTAAAATTCATAATTACAAAGGAAACTAAGTATCAAAATCAGTATTTTAAAAGGAAAATATCTGACCTGGGGAGATACCTCAGTGGGAAAAACATCTGCCTTACAAGCTTATACATATACATACACATATATGGTACATATACATACCATATATGGTACATATACTACTTAACTCAAATTGATCAGATAACTTTCTTAAAAAATGAAAAACTATAAAATCCTAGAACAAAAATAAAAAGGGAGTAGCTCAAAAGTATAAACACAAGAAAGTATTAATAAGTGAAACCTTATATTTCAAAAGTTTCATCAAGAAAGTGAAAGGTAGTCCACAGAAAGGAATACATTTTTTTTTTGTTTTTTCAAGACAGGGTTTCTCTGTGGCTTTGGAGCCTGTCCTGGAACTAGCTCTGTAGAGCAGGTGGTCTCGAACTGACAAAGATCCGCCTGTCTCTGTGAGTGCTGGGATTAAAGGCGTGCGCCACCATCGCCCGGCCGGAATAAAATGTTTTTAAGTCACATATCTAACAAGTTATCTGTGCACTAAATATATAAAGAACTTTCACAATTATGTCATTTTTAAAAAGACAAAGTGGAAGCTGGAGAGATGGCTCAGAGACTAAGAGTAATTACTGTTCTTCCAGAGGATCTGGGTTCGGTTCCCAGCACTCACAGTTACTCACTTGTAACTCTAGGGGATCCAATACCCTCTTCTAACCTTAGAGGGCAAAACATGCATGCAGACCACAGACACACAGAGACACACAGGGGAAGGGGGAGTGAGAAAGAGAGGAAGGGACATGAAAAGATGTCTAATACAAAGAAAAAGTAAAGAAAAAAACAGAAAAATGATTATAATTTCAAAAACTATAGCAACACACATTGACAAAGCTGTAGAAAGATAAAACACTAAAACACTGCTAGCAAAATATAAAATGGTAGTCATTTTGGAAAATCATTTGGCAACTCCTCAAAAAGTTAAACATAGAGTAATATTATATATGTATTCTATGTTCATAGAAAAATATGTATGACACAACAAATTAATACTCAGGTATATATTACTCAAGAGAAATTAAAACATATGTCTAACCAAACACTTGTACAGCACTGTTCAAAACAAGGAAGTACTGACAAAACAAATGTGTAAGAATGTAGGAATATATAACTAAACATTGAATGTTCATACAATATAGCAAACGGGCCAAAAGGAATAGTCATAATACAGGCCACAAAACAGATAAAATTTTATAGAGTTACTTTAAATAACAGAAACTACTCATAAAGAGTCATATGTTCTATGATTTCATTTATACAAACTGTCCAGAAGAGGTGACGATACACAAAGTAGATGAGTGGCAGCCTAGACCTTACAAAGTTATTGTTAGAGGACATGGACTATAAGGACCAGGAATTCTTCCGCCCTCTGCAAAGGGCCATGTGTTAAATGTGAAAGGCTTAGTCCTCAACTTAGACTTATTGGAAGGTGGTAGAAACTTTAACATTTGGGGTCCTAATGGGAACCTGAGGCAGTTGGAGGCATGTCCTCAAAGAAAATTATGCACTACCTTTGTTTTCTGATTGCTGTGAGGTAAACAAGTTTATCCCAGGTGATGGAGGAGGGTCATGTGTCTATGTGTTACTTTCATTGGTTAATAAAGAAACTGCCTTGGCCCTTTGATAGGACAGAAAATTAGGTAGGTGGAATAGACAAAACAGAATGCTGGGAGAAAGAAGCAGATCCAAGCAGATGTCATGCCTCTCCTTTCTGAGATGGAAGCACGTTAAGATCTTTCCTGGTAAGCCACCACCTCGTGGTGCTACACAGATTACTAAATATGGGTTAAAGTAAGATGTGAGAATTAGCCAATACGGGGCTAGAGCTAATGAGCCAAGCAGTGTTTAAAAGAATACAGTTTCCATGTAATTATTTTGGGTAAAGCTAGCCGGTGGCCAGGAGACCTCCAGAGTGGCAGAATGCAGCCCGTAGCGCCTATCACTGCAGTGATGTAGGTGGGTCATCTGTCAATGTGTTGCTTTCGTTGGTTAATAAAGAAACTGCCTTGGCCTTTGATAGGACAGCAGCTTAGATAGGTGGATTAGACAGAACAGAATGCTGGGAAGGGAAGTGAGGCAGACGCTATAGCTCTCCTCTCCAAGATGGACGCCAGTTAAGAATCTTCCTGGTAAGCCACCAACTCGTGGTGCTACACAGATTAATAGAAATGGGTTAATCAAGATGTGAGAGTTAGCCAATAAGAGGCTAGAGCTAATGGGCCAAGAGGTGTTTAAAAGAATACAATTTGTGTGTTGTTATTTCGGGTATAAAGCTAGCCGTGCGGAAGCTGGGCGGGAACGCAGCCCACCGCTCCACACAACACCCAGGTTATCCCCACCAGGATGTGACACATGATTATAGACCCAAAGAGGAGGCTGGGGAGACAAATAACCAAACTGAAAACTCTGAAACTGAGTTCAAATAAACTTTTCCTCTTCTTATGCTAGTCATGTCGGATATTTATTATAGTAATGGGCCCAAGCTTTAAGTCATTTTCAATACAACAGCTTATATAGGGTAACCAGCACAATTAAGAAAAGTATTGAAACATTTTCCCAAAATGATCAATAAGAAAAGAATGAAAGAATACACCATACAGTGTAATAGTTTAACCTGATTAAAAACTGTTCCCCAGTAAAAGGTGAGGGATCTATGCCTTCTTTCCATACAACAGAGTGTAGCAGTTATGTTGAAAATTAGGTCATAGGAAGCCACACAGCTGCACTAGTTTCTTGGAATGCTAGGGGACAAGATACTACTTAAGACTCTAAATTCAGACAATATACTCTAAAATGCACAAGTCACATAGAGAAGTTATTTATAGGTAAAGCTCTGGCTTACTCCAACTTCTGAGTTATCACAAACTATTTACCATGCCTGAGTAAAGAAGTCTTTAGATGATTAGGGCGACTAATTGTGTTAATACCAGACATTTAATGTATACCAACAAAAGTCATGGAGCAAGAACAAATTTTTCCAAAATAGCTCTGCATAAATTCTAAAAGCATTTCTGTGGTTGGGTAGCACTATATTACCAAGAATAAGGGTATACTAAACAATATAGTTACAAAAATGTCCAATAAAATTTTAAAAAGAACATCCCAGAATAATTTGAAGTATTATTAATAATACTTGAGATTCAAGGACAACTTATAATAGGAATGCAAGTCTTTCACAATTTAAAAACTGTAAAAAAAATGTAAGCTGTTACACTAAAAGTGGTTTAAAAATTCTATGGAGGTGGATGCTTGCTATATACCTCAGGCTCAGTTGGAATTCATTATGTAGCCCAACTTGGCTCAGAACAAAGGATGCTTCAGACATTTTCCCTCAAGGACTAGGATTACAAGTGTATACCATCACAAATAGGTACAAATAGGTAAATTTTCTTCTAATCTAATAGTACACTAAGAACATATTTAGAACTGAGCATAGGGACACAAGCCGACAAATATCAGCATTCACGAGACTAAAGCAAGTCACTACTTCCAGGCCAGTCAAGCTACACATTCTGTCTCAAAGAAACAAAAGAGGGGAAATCAGAGCCAGATATACATACATTACTATAATCTGATATTGTAAATGTGTTAATGGAATGTCAAGAGTAAGGTAAGAATAAATGTTACATTGGAAAAGTGAAGACAGTACCTAAGACCGCTTTTCAAAATAGTGACATTTAGAGGCTGAAGAGATGGATCAGAGGTTAAGAACACACACTGATTTTACAGAGGACTCTGAGTTTAATTCTGAATATCCACTCAGGCAGATCACAATTGCCTGTTGCTCCAGTTCCAAAGGGGCCAATGTCTCTGTACTACTTGGGCACCTGCACTTAAGTGAATACACCCACATGCAAAAACACATATATGCACATAATTAAAAGTAAGCTTATAAAAGAACGAACTTTTATTCAGTCATCCCTATTTGATTTGGAAGAAAGAAAAGGAACTATTCCAAGCACGTAGAGAAACATAAAGGCCTGAGCACTGTGGCTGAAAAATATAAAGTATGCCATAAGGAAATCGGGGCTGAAACTTTTGAGTGAGGGGAAAATCCAGTTTCTAAAAAGCAGGTTTCCTTGATCAAATTTGGCCTCAGGAAAGTAACACAAGAGGAAAATACACATAACTTAGAGGTGTACAAGAGCTTTACAGCAATCCCTGGGAAGATAACTAAAAATGTCGCTTGGGGGCAGGCAGAAACAGAGTTTGTTCAGGTTTTTATTTTCACTTTTTACTTATCTTTCTCATCTCATTGCTGGGGGCCAAACACAGGTCCCTGTGCATGCTAGACTAGTCTAAAAACATCTGATAACCTAAAATAGTCAGCAAAAGCACAAAAGACCAGAGAAAACCAGAAGCATCTACTTTGCAGTGACTCTAAGTTGAAATTTCTGGTAATTTGTATACCTCCTGTCATTGCATGTCATGTTGAGACCTTAGCACCAGTGTGATAGTCTTAGGAAAGTTTGGCAAGACTTTATAGGATGCTCTATCTATGAACCAAAAGGCCCTTCAGACATTAAAAATCTTACAGCACCTTGATCCCAGACATTCTAGATTGCATAACTTTGAGAAACCACTTTCTGTTGTTTATATGCTATGTAGACCAGGTCATTTTTCAGCAATGCAAACGAACTAAAATACTGAAGTTTACAAAAATAAAGGACACCAGACAAAACGACTCCATTTGTTGATATTTGTATACACAAATATACTTCAAAGAATATCATAACTGTTACCTGCATAGCACTCTTGCCCATTTTAACAACTTCAAACAACATCATGTTTTCCACTCCATTCTGTTGATGATGACCATTCATTCGGTTTGGACCAGAAGGAGGTTTTCCTCCTCCATTTCCACTTTTACTCTTTTCTGCTGGACCTTTTTTGCCTTTTTTACAAGTCTGCACACACACACACAAAAAAAAAAAACAAGCTGATTAACTTATATCCTTGAGAACTGAAAAAAAATATCAAGAAAGCTGCTGATTAAGTTTTAACTTGATATATAAAAGAATGTCATTCATATATAAGAAAGTTACATGACAGTTAAGACCTCTTTGTTTTCCATGAAGCATACATTATTTTTTAATTTTATTTATTTGCCTACTTTATGCCTTTGAGTGGTTTTTGTGCATGTTTGCATGTATACCATGTTTGAGCCTGGAGCCTATGAAGATCAGAAGAGAGCTTCAGATCCTCTGAGACTGGAGTTAGTTATGTGACACCATGCGGGTGCTGGAAGTTGAACTAGGGTCTTTGTAAGAGTTCTTACTGCTGAGTCAACTCTCCAGCCCAGAAGCTCATATTATCTTACAGCAGATCATAGTCTTTGATGACAAACTGCAGGTTGAAATTTCTAATCCTATTAGGCTGAGTGATTTTGGACATGTTACTTATCCACACATTACTCCACATCTGACATGGTGGCACGTGTTTAGAATGCCAACAGTCAAGGGAATGAAACAGGGAGACTGAAACAAATTCAAGGTCAACCTGGGCTATGTGAGGCCTTGCTGTGAAAGAGGAGAAAGAAAAGAAGGAGAATGAGGGGAGAAGAGGAATAAGAAAGAGAAATAAAAGGAAAAGAGAAACATTTTCTTGTTTGTAAAGCAGAACATAAAAACTATGGCTACCGCACAGGGTTGCTGTGATGATGAAAACAGAAAATATTTATTATAAATATACTCAGCACATAATAAATAAAACAATAATTGCTATTATTATCACTTCTGTTCGAGAAGAAATTCAGTAAATGTTACTTAGATCTAAATCAATAGAATTAAATCTACTAAATTTAATTTTGAAAAACAATGCCATATCACAGCATTAAAAGTACTCAAAATATCAACAAAGTCTGAAAAAAACACCACAGAAATAAAAAACATCTCTTCAAGTTTTATCTTAGTCTATCATTCTGTATTAGGGTACAGAAGAGAGTAGGTAGCTAGAACAACCTCCTGTAAGGTAATTCAGACTAAGTTCAACAACCTAACATAATTCCTGCTGCCAGCTTTATAATTCACTGCAATATTCTTTTAATTTTCAACTTTATTTCATGTACAAGTATTTTTCTTACACATATGGATGTGTGCCCACAGAGGCCAGAAGAGGTTACTACTGATCTCCTCAAACTATTATAGGCAGTCGTGAGCCAGCCACCATGTAGGTTCCAAGAATCAAACACAGGTCCTCTCCAAGAACAGCCAATGCTGTTAACCCACAGAGTCATCTCTACAATCTCATCATTACAATCTCAAACAAGTATTTATAGAGTGTAAATAAAGCTATGAAATTCATTTTTGTCCTGAGTCAACCCTCAAACACCATGAGAATTCAATTAATGATCACTGCGTAAAAATGAAGTTCACTTATAAGAAAGCTGTCAGTACTGGAAGTAGGAGTTTCCTGAATCAGACAATGGTTCCCTATATAGAGCCACAGAAATGGCTCATAAGGTAAAATACTTGTTGCCAAGCCTGATGACCTGAGTTCAATCCCCAGGATTCAAAGAGCAGGACTGAACAACTCCCATGAGTTATCCTCTGACTTCTACACATACGTACGCACATACATACACACATACATACATACGTAATTATGTGCATGAAAAAAGGTAAAGGCTCATTGCATAACTTATGCAAAATACTCCCACAACTTTTACACCTTGTTTAAGAAAAAGAGCCATCCCTACTACATTGTCTTTTTATTGACTAAAAATTTCATAATATAGGTTTTGTTCAAATTCCCTCTAACCCCCTACCCTTTAGTGCTCCCACTATTCCTCCAACCACTTTTCCTTCCTAATTACATCTGTTCTCTATTTTCCTTAACCCCTGGAGTCAACTTAGTGCTGCCAGTAGGTATATGGCTACAGGAAAATATACTTGTACATGGATAGTCTTTCAGGAGCTGAATCCCTATAGAAACCTGATTCTCCCTTTCCCAGTAGCCATCAATTGCCAATAGCTCCTCAGATAAGATCGGATCATAGCCCCCTTCTCCATCCACACTAGTTTGATCTTGCGCAGGTCTTTTGCATGCTACCAGGGGATAAAAGTAATCAACAATTTTACCCTAACTCATTTTTTTAAATATATGAGCATTTCATCTCTACGTATGTCTAAGCACCATGTGTGTGCGTGGTACCTAGGGAGACCCAAAGAAAGTGTCAGAACCCCTGCACCTAAATCACTATGCGGATACTAGGGAATCAAACCTTGGTCCTTTGCAGGAGCAGCAAGCAAGAGTTCTTAACCACTGACCATCTTTCCAGTCTCTCTAATTCACCATTAAAGTGTCATTGCCAAAAATCAAATCTTTCAAGGAAATATTTTCAGACCCTTGTATTTCATAACTTCAGGATCCCTTTTAGAGATATACATTCCTGTGATGATGGAGGAGGGTCATCTGTCTATGTGTTACTCTCATTGGTTAATAAAAAAACTGCCTTGGCTTTTGATAGGGCAGGATTTAGATAGGTGGAGTAGACAGAACAGAATGCTGGGAAAAAGAAAGCATAGCTGGGCAGACACCATGGAGCCAGCTACCAGGTCAGACATGCTGAATCTTTCCCCGTAAGCTACCACCTCGTGGTGCTACACAAATTACTAAATATGGGTTAAAGCAAGATGTGAGAATTAGCCAATAAGAGGCTGAAACTAATGGGCCAGGCAGTGTTTAAAAGAATACAGTTTGTGTGCTGTTATTTCCGGGGCTAAGCTAGCTGTGTGGAAGCCGGGCGGGACTAAAAGCAGGCCTGCCAGCAGCTCAGCACTACACTATGATCTAGAGAGCAAGTGTCTGTCAACCTTCTATAAAGTTACAGTAACTATCTTTGGCTTTGTAAGTGACTGCTCTACTTTGTTTCTATTTCTGTGATAAAATACTTAGGAGAGGAAGGTTTTACTTGGCTTACAATTCCAGTCAAAGTTCATCATTTCAGGGACATCAGGACAGAAACTCAAGTAGTCACACCACACAGTTAAGAACAAATAAAATTAACAATCCTTGCTTTGTCTCAGCTGGCTTTCTCTTTACTCACTTAGGTTATAGTAGTGCTCACAATCGTCCAGGTTTCCCTACATCATTTAACAATCAAGAAATTCCACCAGACATGCCATAGGCCAACTTATCTAATTCATTATACACTCTTTCCTCAAGTAATTTTAAAAAGTATCAAGTTGACAGTTAAATCTAACCAACATAGTCACATACTACATAGTCTTTATTTTTATAAGACATTAAAAATAAAAGCAATATTGTTATGTGATGGACAGTCTAAAAGCAAGCCATTTCTGTAATTTTCTGATCGAGAGTCCAACCTATAGATTTATTTTCAAAGACACTCTGTGTATGTTTGCATATTACTTTACAGAATCCTTTCTGGTTTTGGTTTGTTGTGCTTTTCTTTTTGGTGTTTTGTGGTAATGGGGATGCATTCAGGGACTAATCCATGCAAGGCAAGCAATTATTAGTGAGGTATATTTCTAGTCCTTTTGATTATTATTTTGAGACAGAATTTTGTTAATCATTTTTAGGCTGGCTTGAAGTAAACAAACAGCCCATCCTGGAATGAAAATGCAATCTATCTGCTTTAGCCTCCTAAGCAACTGAGATTAGAGGCATATGTTACCACACCTAGCAAAAACCACACTATGCTTAATAATTATTTCAGTACATAACTTTCATAATATTTTGAGATGTTACCTGTTAGTTAATTTTGCTAAAGGACTCAATCTTTGTGAACCTAAATCATTAATTCATAATTGTAAAATGAAATGCTTTTGCACAAAGTAAAAGAATTTCAGATAAGGCTAAAAAACTACGAGTATATTAAAATGTTTTTTAAAAGTTAACAATAACACAGAACCATATAATTTTAAATTGTGTATCATGTGTGTTAATATAGTTGGTCAGTATGAAAAGTTAGTACAATTAAAATACTTCAATCCATCTGCTGTGCTTGAGGAAAACATGGTAAAATAAGGGAAATGCAGAAAAAGTACAGATTGGTATAGTTACATACACTTGTAATCTCAGCACTTGAAAAGGCAGATCAGAGGCCAGCCTTGGCTGCAAAGCAAGTTCAAGGTACATGACACTAAGACTCTGTCTCCGAGAAAGATGGGACATGGGCAGAAGAGGAGGAAGAAGAAAAAATAAAAGACATTTGGTGGTAGAATCATAGTAAAAAAAAATGGATTCAGATCATTTAACCATTGACTGTCTCTAGATATCAATTTCTATCTATAAAATATGCAAGTTTTATATTCAAGACTTTCTTTTTAAATTGTAGGCAAATCTGTGAGTGGGTAAGTAACATGGGTGAAGAGATGGTGCCTGCTGAGGCTAGAGGGACCAGATTCCCCTGAGACAGACTTACAGGCAGCTATGTGTCACATGATATTGATTCTGGGAATCAAACTGATGTCCTTCAGAAAAGAAATACACAGTTGTAAAAGTTGAACCACCTCTCCAGGCTCAGGTTTTGTAATTTGATTTGATATTAAATTAGGTTATTATAATTATATAATTATACTCATGTATACATATATACTAATTGTTACCACAGCACATAAAACAAACAGAATAATGTTAAAATGTAGTTTCTCTTATTATTACAATAAATCCTTGATCTGGCCACTAACACTTCACCTTTAGCACTAGCTCTGAAAAGTTAAATAAGCTATATCACAAAAAGAAAAATTTTAGAGGGGCTTAGGCTACATCACAACAACAGACAGAATGTTCAATATATGTGAGAGCCCTTGACTCAATCCCTAGCACTACCAAACACAAGGTAAAACAAAACTCAGAAAAGTGTTTACTCTATTGAGATGCCATGAGGATGGACCCTAATCTGAATGTATAAATGAAACTATAAACAAAAGTAGACCCGAGAAAACTGTTTAATAATAAATAATCATAGGCTGGAGAGATGGCTCAGTGGTTGAGAGCACTGACTGTTCTTCCAGAGGTCCTGAGTTCAATTCCCAGCAACTACATGGTGGCTCACTACCATCTATAATGAGATCTGGTGCCTTCTTTCTGGGATGTAGGTAGGCATTCAGGCAGAACACTGTATTAAATAAATAAATAACCATACGCTGCTCACTAGAATTACAAATGTTTGTTTTCAACACTTACGAGTTCCAGTTTCCTTTCACATCCTAGTGTTTCTGTTTTAAATTTCTATTTTTTTAAGGAACTAAACATAAAAATGGTAATAAATTAATTATAGGCATTGTAAGAACTATTCCAAGATCTTGTTAAATAATTTATGTTCCATGTATAAAATGTGATGCTATGAAATCACTAAACATTACAGTTATATTCACTGATAAAAGTTGTTGAAGATTCTCATTGAGTTTGGGGTACACTTTAAACGTAGTTTGCATGGTATGGTTCCATTTAAATCAAATTCCATATGGAATACATACACACACACACACACACACACACACACACACACACACACCTGGCTAGTTTTATGTCATCAGCTTTACAGAAGCTAGAGTCATTTGAGAGAAGGGAACACAACTGAGAAAATGCCCCAACCAGACTGGGCTATGAGCAAGCCTGTAGTTTATTTTCTTGATTGATATAGGATGACCCATCATCCTTCACTCATAATGGTCAGTGCCACTTCTGGCTGGTAGACCTGGGTGCTGTAAGAAAGCAGCTCAAGCAAGCCACTACCCCATGGCCTATGCAAAAACTCCATCATCCAGACTCCTGTTATATCTGAGTTCCTGCCCTGACCTTCCCCAATGATGGAGTATAATGTAGAACTGTAAGCTGAAATAGAAAGCTTCCTCCCCAAGTTGCTTTTGGATATAGTGTTCTTTCACAGAAGTCAAAACCCTAAAGGCGTGTGTGTGTGAGCACACACACACGCACAAGCATACACATTCAAGTTCTTTAAATGTCTGAATTATAAATAAACTCTGGATCCCAGGATTATGAGGAAAGTTCACTGCACAGTTCTATACAACTTAGACTTTTTCAAAATATGTCAGTAGAAAATCATGATCTAAGGCTGGAGAGATGGTTCAGTGGTTAAGAGTACTGACTGCTCTTCTAAAGGACTCAGGTTCAATTCCCAGCACCCACATTGCAACTCACAACTGTCTGTAACTCCAAGATCTGACACCCACACACAGACTTACATGTAAGCAAAACACCAATGCAAATGAAATACAAGTAAATTATTTAAAAATCACAATCTACATGGTAGTACACATGTATAATCTCATCACTGAGGAAGAAGATTATGTCAGAAATATCATAAATTCATTCCAGCCTGGGCATGCCTAAGCTATACAGTGAAACTAAGTAATAAAAAACAAAAAAAAATCCAGCAAAATAATTTAACAACTTACTAATCTATTGACATCTATCTAGCTACTTAGTCATACTCTAAATTTGTGTTCTACTGACTAAAAACTCAACTTTGCTAGTTTTCATCTTTGACATTTACAAAGGATAAAGTGATTTTCACTAGTAAAATAGACATAATGGGTATAAGTTACATGTTATATATTCAGGTTATATATTACATCAGTATGGTGTATCAGAATCAATTTAGAGGCAAATCAAACCAGTTGGGATAACACATTTTGCTTAGCATATTGTACTTTATAAAATGACCTACTAAAAACAAAATTACAGCATTAATTTCAATGATAATATACTATTTAGATATTTAAAAGCTATTTGGGCTGAAAACATAAAGAACCATGTACACTCAGAAGGTCTGCAATACAATTGAGACCCGAAAACAAGCCATATTTAAAGGATAAAAATTCTCTTTCAGTGAAGTGCACACATGCATGCACGTGCATGCACACACAAACATACACACACACACACACCCCTTAAAAATAGTCACATAAATGATACATACTTTGCCTTTGCCTTGCTTCTGATTTTTTCCTTCAATGTCCTCAAAATCTGTGTCAGAAGAAAAATGTGTTTCTGACTCCCTATGACAAAAAGATAAGCAAACATTTTAAACCTTTCTTACAAAAGTAGGTAATGTTTCCAATTTTTTAATATCTATAAAAGAAAGGCATTGTTGAATTATAACAAATCAGCAAGTCACAAATAAAACAGAGTTATAGATGTAGAAAATGGGATGACAGGAGTAGGAAGGAGATAAAAGAGGATGTAAGACCGGGTGGTGGTTGTGGTACACACTTTTAATCCCTGCACTTAGAAGGCAGAGACAGGCAGATCTCTGTGAGTTCAAGGCCAGCCTGGTGTACAGAGTGAGCTCCAGGGCAGTCAGGAGTATACAGAGAAACCATGTCTCAGAAAACTAAAATCAAAACCAAACAAAAACAAAAACAAAATAAACTATTTTGCCATTCAATATTAAATCATTAGAGAATCTTAGCAATATCTACAGTTCCTCTGACTTCTACTTCATTCAAAAGATTTATACATAATATAAATACAAAAATATACTATATAAGTATATATCACTACAAAATGTAATTCTGAATGAATATAAAGAGAGATCTCATAAAAACTCATATAAAATAAACTGAAACATAATAGAGAACTATGCTAAATGCTCAAAAACCTTAATGAAGTAAACAGGCAGTAAACTAATAAGGATAATCCATTCTAATACTAAATAGCAGTGATCTTGCAGAAATAATCTCAGTCTTCTCATCTATAACACAATATACAATATACACAGTCTCTTCAACTTCCAACAGAAAAAACTAGTCCTAAAAAAAACTGGCCCTTGTTTTTAGTGGGAATAGGAATAACTTTGCATAACCTGAATTTTCTCAATACTCACAAAAAAACTGATTTAAATAAAATTTAAGTAGCATGCATGGTTTTTTATATCGTGTGTGTGTAAGAGAGAAAAAGAGATAGATCATGTACAAACTAACCCTACCCAATTTAGACAGTTAAAGCAAGATATATATATTGGTATTTACATAACCATTGGGTTTTCACAATAAAGCTACCATGAAAGATAACGGAATAGCCATTGAAAATGAGTCAGTTCTGCTTCAAATAAATGGAACCAAAGGGAAAGACTACCTTTATAAAGGCAATCCTTTCTATCTAGATTTCTTCTATTTCTGTTTTTATTCCTGTAATATTACCAGCTGTCCAGACACTGTTGAGGTAGGAATACTTCATAAATCTAAAGTAATGGTTAACATACTACAAAGAAAAATTACTATTTATAGTACTTACCTACAAAGTAATTAAAACAATATACTGAAGATAGTGTGAATCCTAACTGTGCCCTATCATGTTGATGTAATAAATACCAGTTCTGAGTACTAATTACTATTCAATTAACTACTATAACCTTAACCATGAAATTTAAAAGATGATTGCTTCTGGACAGTGATGGTGCACGCCTTTAATCCCAGCACTCAGGACGCAGAGGCAGGGAGATCCCTTTAGTGCAAGGTCAGCCTGGTCTACAGAATGAATTCAAGGACAGCTAAAGCTGTTACACAGAGGAACACCATCTCAAAAAACAAAACAAAACAAAAACTTAAAAATATGGCTGTCACTGATATTCTTCTATAATTAAATATAGTATGGTGAAGTAATTAAAACCTTTTTAAATATTTTCATACATAAATTATATTCTTTCCTTCCCAGGTACTTGGGAAGCACTAACTCTAAGCTCAGTAACTGCTAAAAATCTGAACAGTAGCCTTCCCAATACTCTAATGGCCACAGAAGAGCCAAAGGCTCAAGAACATTCTTATTCCTCCCAACAACCTAAACCACAAGAATACGTCACTAGGAATAAAAACTGAATCATCAAAATGGGAATTTAACCCCCACACTGAAAAAAATAAATTCTCCCCAATTCTGTCTAAATTATACTGTTTCATAGGTGAAATGACATATTTATTAATATGTTGACAAAAATATTGAGATAACCCTTCTATGGTTGGATATAGGACTCATCTACTAATAACAGGACTAAATGAATCTTCTTTTCTCACTGTCCTTTACATCTCAGATCCCCAAGCAAATGCTGTTTATTCTACTCTCATCAATCCTAATTATCGATTATCCTATTAGAGATCCATATTAAAGTATTCTAAATTAATACTCTAATCTATAGTATGAACTTTTTAATGATCTTGAATCTTGATGTACATAAAAAATTGTATAATTTTTTCTTAACTTTAAAATAAGAGCTCATAAAAGAAGGCATACCTCCTGTCTTAATTTCTTACACTGTCCTATACATCTTCAGGAAAAGAATTTGCTATTTGAGGAATGATTTTACTTTGGTAAGCAGGCCCTCATTATGAAGCCCAGTCTGATCTCAAACTCTCAATCTTCCTGACTCCACTTCACAAGTGCCGGGATCACAGGCATGTATGTAGCACTAAACGTGGCCCACTAACTCCTTATTTTTTTAAAAAAAATCAAGACTTGGAGAAAGTCTGACTGAAGATGTTATTTTTCCATAGAAACCTTAATGTATAGCAACAATATACTGTGATTAAAATATCATAGATTGGGCTGGAGAGATGGCTCAGAGGTTAAGAGCATTGCCTGCTCTTCCAAAGGTCCTGAGTTCAATTCCTGGCAACCACATGGTGATGGAGGAAGGTCATTGGCTAATAAAGGAACTGCCCTGGCCCATTTTATTGGTTAGAGGATAGGTGGGAGGAGTAAACAGAACAGAACGCTGGGAGGAAGAGGAAGTGAGGTCAGAGACTCCACAGCTCTGCTCTCTGGAGCAGACGCCTGAGAGAGACGCCATGCCCCGCTCCCGGGATGAAGCTCTGACCCAGGATGGACATAGGCTAGAATCTTCCTGGTAAGCGCACCTTGGGGTGCCATACACAGATGATTAGAAATGGGCTAAATTAATATGTGAGAATTAGCCTAGAAGAGAATGGGCCAAGCAGTAATTAAATGAATACAGTTTTTGTGTTGTTATTTCGGGCATAAACTAGCTGTGCGGGCGGCTGGGGTGCTGGGGACACAGCCCCACCGCCCTTATTACTACAGTTGGCGCCCCACGTGATGGACTAAACCCACTTAAAAAAACCTGAGAAGGCTTAAAAATAAGGGAAAGAGAGTTTAACACAGATTTTTGCTGTTTGTTGGTGGCGTGCTGTAGAGAGATTTCCTGATTCGGCAACAGTAGCAGAAAAAACGCTGTGTCATTTTAAAGCGCGACTTCCTGGGGCTGTGCCGCCATTGCGATCTCTGTCTGGCTCCTGTGGGAGACAGAGCTTTTGAATAGAGCATTTGGAGTAAAGTGCTACGATTTGTTTGATGGCAACTAGACTCGCTGTGTTCTCGGGTCTGCTCTGCTTGTTAGAGGCAAGCATGCGCTTTCATCTAAGAGAGGCTTCCTGACTCAGCTTTAGCTGCAAAGCCTGCAGCTCATTAAGAGGTCCTGCCACGAAACACTTAAACGGTGTTGACGAAAAGCTGAACGCATGCTTTTTGGTTTTCAGCCATAGCAGGAAAAAAGCTGCGCCGTTTAAAAGTGCCGGCTTTCTGGGCCATCCTGCCAGGGCAAACTCTGACTGTTTGAGGCAGGAGGGCTGGCTACCGAGAGAGAGGACTTGAGTGTTATCTGTTGTAGCTCACTTGCTGGCAGGGACCTTGAAATGCCATACAGTTGTTGCAGTAAACATGGCTACAGCCTGTATATCCGCCATGAGGCTGGAAAGCTAAGGAATGGACTGGATCTAGCTGGCAAAGCCACGCCTTTAGTCCTACTGAGATTGCTTGGTAAATTAAAGATTCATGTGGTCAGAAAAAGAGAGATATACAGTAAAGAGAGATTCAAAGACAGAGAAAATTTCTGAATGGTTTAAAGTGTGTTAAAAATATATGCAGACTAAAAGTGGAAGTTCTTAAAGTAAAAAACAAAAAGAGAGTTGTTGTGTGTGGTAGCACACGCCTTTAATCCCAGTGCCTAGAAGGCAGAGACAAACAGATCTCTGTGAGTTCAAGGTGTAGTAGCTTACACCTTTAATCCCAATGCCTGGGAGGCAGAGACAGGCGGATCTCTGAGAGTTCAAAGACAGCCTGGTCTACAGAGTTACTTCAGGTCAAAGATACAGAGAACCTGTCTCAAAAAGCAAAGAGTTAAAAGTAAGAATAAACAAAATAGAGGTTAAAACAAAGCTGCACAAAGATGGAAAATACACAGAGAATTTTGATACTGTATGCTATTATGCTCTCTTTGAATTGTTTGAATGCTGAGGAAGGAGCAACAGCTGCTAAAAGATATTTACTTATAAATGCTGCTAAACTAATCCAACATAGATATTTTGGATTTGGATCTAAGGATATGATGCTTTGGAAAGGAGTTTCTTATTTTGTTTTCACAGAGGATGAGACGCTGTTCATTTCTTCTATTCCGATTTGGTATGATAGACCACGCCCTCCTGAAGGGTTGCAGTGAACATCTTCAAAAAATTACTTCACTCAACTGCCAACTGAGATGAAACTAGCACACAGGTTATACCATGAAAGACCTAATTAAAGATGCCCCCATTCAGCAGGAAGCAGTTTGGAGAGAAATAACTGCACCCATATTCCCAAATAATGTTTATAAATGTTCTTTTACATATAAAGGGGGATATGATATAGGTATGAATAATTTGCATTAGTATAGATTTTGCTTCATTGATAGAGATTTAAGGTCAATTTTGTTATATGTATAAGTGTTTCTGATTTTGATTAAGGTATTATGATTGTGTAGTTCGTTTAAATATGCACTGTATAATTAAGAAATATAGGTTGTTAATGGATAATCATCGATAATAGTAAAGCTTGTAGTCATGTTAGTTAGATTTTCTAGATATATAGAGATATGTTTCAGATAGACATTCTTCATGTCTTTCAAAGATTACAGAATAGGACATTTAATGTTTTAATAACTGAGGACTTTTCATGACAATGAGACACTCTGCTCCTGGCAGCACCAATGTACTTCAAGAGGAAGATGTGCATCGAAGAGGCACCTTATGGAGTTTGATAGCCATTTGGGCAAGAAACTGCTCTTGCCTGGACTATTGCATAAACTGGACACAGAGAACCCGCAGAGAGAGGACTACTGAACTTGCCTAAGGTGAGAAGATCTTTCGGGGTTCCTGATTCATGAAAGAGTCTGCGAGACATTCTGCAGGACACAACAGATAGTGACTGAACTGACTTTGAATTTTCCTGCTTTATGGAAATGTCTGCTGGATACCATGGGCCTGAAGGATGAAGATGGATGCCCCAACGGTACAAAAGAACTTTGGGTGACTGTCCAGGCAGCGAGATGTCTTTGTCATTTCTAGAGTTTGAAGTTTCTTAGTTCTTGTTTACTTAGGTAATATTATATCTTTCTGGAGTCTTTGATGGAGTTAAGAATAGTTAGTTATAGTTATAGTTTTTCTTAGTTATGATAAAGATTATTGTAACTTTTACTTGATAACTGTTTTGTTATATGTAATTTTGCTATGTTAAAGTTAAAGCCTTTTTTTTTTGTTTAAACCGAAAAAGGGGAAATGATGGAGGAAGGTCATTGGCTAATAAAGGAACTGCCTTGGCCCATTTTATTGGTTAGAGGATAGGTGGGAGGAGTAAACAGAACAGAACGCTGGGAGGAAGAGGAAGTGAGGTCAGAGATTCCACAGCTCTGCTCTCTGGAGCAGACGCCTGAGAGAGACGCCATGCCCCGCTCCCGGGATGAAGCTCTGACCCAGGATGGACATAGGCTAGAATCTTCCTGGTAAGCGCACCTTGGGGTGCCATACACAGATGATTAGAAATGGGCTAAATTAATATGTGAGAATTAGCCTAGAAGAGAATGGGCCAAGCAGTAATTAAATGAATACAGTTTTTGTGTTGTTATTTCGGGCATAAGCTAGCTGTGCGGGCGGCTGGGGTGCTGGGGATGCAGCACCGCCGCCCTTATTACTACAACATGGTGGCTCACAACCATCTGTAATAAGGTCTGGTGCCCTCTTCTGTCCTGCAGACAGACACACAGACAGAATATGTATACATAACAAATAAATAAATAAATACTTAAAAAATATAGATTGGGCTAAAGATGTGATTCAGCATGATGCTTGGCTAGCGTGCCCTAGGTTTATTGAGTAGAAATGCATAAAAATGTGCATGGTAGTATATGCCTGCAACCCAAAAACTTGAGAAGGCAGGGGTTGCATGAGTTCAAGGTCATCTTAGGCTACTACATAGGGTATATGTAGCCTAACTTTTGGAGACTATATAACTCAATAGCAAATACTAGTATGCATAAGGTCCTGTGTTAATCCAAGAACATCAAGAAAAAGCCATAATATTAGCAAAACCCCAATACTCATAATCTCAACCAAACAAAAATTATTAAGAATATGAAAAGCTGGGGCTGGAGAGATGGCTCAGCGGTTAAGAGCATAGCCTGCTCTTCCAAAGGTCCTGAGTTCAATTCCCAGCAACCACATGGTGGCTCACAACCATCTGTAATGAGGTCTGGTGCCCTCTTCTGGCCTGCAGGCATACATGTAGACAGAATATTGTATACATAATAAATAAATAAATAAATAAATAAAAGAATATGAAAAGCTACACATTAACAAATGCAGAAACTGGCTCCTATGTAAAATAGTATCTATATAGTCAAAAGTTTTATCCAAACTTTTCTACTAAATCAAGTTTCATAATCTAACAGGATCTAACAAGAAATTGTGTGTATGTTAAAATAAAGCCAAGCAGATCTACAGGCAATTTAAAGGCTCATTTTTATTCAGACACCTCAAGGAACCATTACTTTATATAAAAACAGATACCCAGGCATAGTGGTGTGTACCTTTAATCCCAACACTTGCAAGGCAGAGGTGAATGGATCTTTCTCGACTCTCTCTCTCTCTCTCTCTCTCTCTCTCTCTCTCTCTCTCTCTCCCCCTCCCTCCCTCCCTCCCTCCCTTTCTCTCTCCCTCCCTCCCCTGTTGGTTATAGGCCAACCACAGCTACATAGTGAGACCCTTTCACAAAAATTCACCCACATCTACATGTGTGCATATAATATGACTCTTACAGAGACAGGAGACAGGGTCACTGTATAACCCAGAGAGACCTAGATCTCATTATATAGCTCAGGCTAGCCTTGAACTTGATATCCAGGCATGGTAGCATACACTTTACTCCCAGTAAAAAGGAAATACTGCGAGAGCTACTATTTCCCACCAAAAAAAGAAACTAAGAAAAAAAAGGGGATAATTACAATAAAAGCAAACTAAAGGGTATAGGGAGTGATTCTTAGATGTTTATTTTATAGGTATTAGTGCTCTATGTGCATGTATGTATATCTGTGCACCATGTGCATGCCTAGTGCCCAGTGGTGTCCCTGGAACCAGAATGATACACAAGAAGACTATGTGAGTACTGGGAAATGAACCTGGTGGCTCTGCACGCAACAAGTTCTCTTACGTACTAGCTACCTCTTCAGCCTCAAGAGTATAGGTAATTTTAAAGACAGGATAGGGAAATGGGTGAGTTATCAAGCATTCATACCTTTTTAGACCAATATGTATATAACTTGTTTCTGAAACGAATGACTGACATGTCTTACCCTCATTTGATTTAAAAATAAATCTTGATGTGACAACCTAAATACTTATGTATGGTATGATTCCTTATTAACAAAAAGATTTGACATTTTAATAATCTTGATATTCTCCCTCAAAGCAACTAGTACTATGTGGTGATTTGAAAGAGAATAGCCCCCATAGGCTCATATGCTTGGTACCCAGTTACTGACTATTTTAGAAGGTTTAAGAAATGTAGCCTAATTGAAGAAGATGTGTCATTTGAGAAGTGGGCTTTGAAGTTCCAAAAGCCCACAACAGAAGTCTCTCCTCCCTCTACCCACTGCCTACAGATCAGAATGTAAAGTTCTCAGCTACTGCTACAGTGTCATGTCGGTCTGCTTCGCACCATGATGGTCATGGACCAACCCTCTAAAACTGCTAAGCAAGCCCCAATGAAATGCTTTCTTTCTAAGAATCATGGTGTCTCTTTCATAACAGTCATGGTGTTCTCCACAGCCACTAAGGCACACTACAATACCAACAATGGACTCAAAACTTCCCATCAAAAAATTATAGTAGAGGCTGGAGAGATTTCTCAGTAGTTAAAAGCATACAGTGCTCATGCAGTGTTCACTTTCCAGTAACTCCAGCTCCAGGGAATCTGACGCTGTCTTCTGGCTTTGACAGGCAACTGCATATACATACACATACCCACATATAGACACATGCACATACACATAACTGAAAATAAAATAAATATTTGCAAAGTGATAGTATAATGTACCATATGTAAATTTTAAAAATAGATCCAAAATATTACAGAAGTCCTAAAAAAATTCAATGACTACCAATTAAAATAAACTTCGAAAACATACACGCTAACTTATATATTAAGAACAAGGAGAAGTAATTTAATCAAAATTATCATTTCAATTTTGTGAGAAAAGACAAATCCTTAAACATTACAACAATACAAAGTACTTACTGTAGTAGATTAAAATCAGTTGGTATTTCTGGAGCTGCTATCATTTCTTTATCATCTTCTGGAACACCCCAATGTCAGAAATATATTCATATATTTATGTGAGTTAAATGATGGTGTGCTTCCTCTCAGAAAGGCGTTCCTTTAAAGAGGAGAAAATATTCATTATAAATACACTACAAACATCAAGAAATATTCACTCAAAAGCTAAATTCCCCAATGTCTCTTAATGTGTTTTAGTAAATAAGTATTTTGTTCTCTTCCATTTAGCTAGATGTTAAGAACTTACAGAGCTACAGTAATAACACAACAAAGATGATTGTATCATACAGTTTTGTTTAAAATATCTCATGACTCCTAGCCTTGTGATTGTTCTGTGTGTTCCTCTCTCTCTATCCATTAATCTACCCATGTATATACAAACTTGTTTTTATGTGTATTCTCATGTGTATATATACATACAACATGAAGCACACATAAACATCATGCATATACAAATAAATACATATTAAAAAGGAATAGAATATTGCTCTTACTAAAGTCGAAGTCCCTAAAAAAGTTTAAATCATAATATAATAAGTATGCCTAAATCTTTTTTATCTTTTTACTGATGGTATTCAGACATGGCTAAAGGAGCATTTAAAAACTAAGATATAATTTGAAAAGAATAAGTTTTTCTACCCTTGATACAGCAAAAGGTTTGGTTTACTAATAAGCAGCTGTTGTGTTAATACCATGTTCTGTTGAAAAGAGTAAAAAAATGTAAAAATGATTTTGATCTGTTCCCCTCTTGATGCATATACAAACAGTGTGAATAACATTGGTCAGCATGCTTGAGTGTGATTCCCAACACAACAAATAAAAACAAAAGTCACAGAAACACAAGAATGCTACTTGTTGCCAGGCAGTGGTGGCTCACACCTCTAATCACAGAACTTGGAAGGCAGAAGCAAGTGGATATTTGTGAGTTTGAGACCAGTCTGGTCTTCAGAGTGAGTTCCAGGACAATCAGGGTTACACAGAGAAATCATCTCAAAAACACCATAAGAGAACAAAAAAAAGAGTGAATGCTACTTTTAGTGGCATACACCTATAACCCCAGCAGTCATGAGTTTGAGGTCAGCCTAGTCTACATAGCAAGAATGTATCTCAAACAAAAAGGATGACACTTTATACCAAATTAAGTATAAATCTGAGCATGAGAAAGGAATTGCTTTCTAACTTTGAAGGTCACAGGTACACCCTCCTAAACGAAAAAATGATCTGCTATTGAATGACTAGTATATAACAGAGAGGGAAAGGGCCAATAGGCTAAAAGCTAATGTCTGAATGTCTTACCATAAAAAAATATAAAATCTTTCTTATTTATTATACGACTATGTGTCACATGTGGAGGTCAGTGGACTTTGTCATGCTGACTCCTTCCATATTTGTGTAGGTTCCAGAGATAAAATCCAGGTTGTCAGATTTGAGTAGCAATGTTTATATCTGCTGAGTTATCTAACCGAGCTTGTTTTTTTGTTTTTTTGAGACAGTACCTTACATATCCTATACTAGCTTTGAGGACAACCTTGAACTCTTGATCCTCCTGACTCATTTCCCCAGTACTAGGATTACAGATATACATCAGAACACTTGGCCTTTTATAGGTTTCAGTCTTATGTTTCAGTTCTGATTTTGTCTTTCAAAGAGAACCTAAATCTCTGTGAGTTCAAGACCAGCCTGGTCTACAAGAGCTAGTTCCAGGACAGGCTCCAAAACCACAGAGAAACCCTGTCTCGAAAAACCAAAAAAGAACCTAAATATTTGGTGGTCGCCTAAAAGTACATGAAGGCCTGTGAGATGATGAAGTAGGTAAAATCACCTCCCATCAAACCTGATTATCTGAATTCAATTCCTGGGACACACATGAAAAAAAAAAACTGACTACCTCAAACTGCCCAATGGCCTCCATATATGCACCAAGACATGTATACCCACACCAAGACTCACGTATTCCTACACACACATATAGGTAAATACATGTAAAAGTAAAAAAAATTTTAAAGTAGGTAAAGCTAAATATTATCTTATAAATGCTCAAATACTGGTGAAATTCTAATGACCTTTTCCAATAAAGGAACAAAAGGCTGAGTGTGATGCTACACATCTATACTTCCAGCAATCAGAAAACAAAAGCAAGAGATATTCTAGTTTCAGGATAGTCTGGACTACACAGTGAGTTCTAGGTCCCTAGTAAGAAAGAAAAAGGTGAGCAGAGAAAAGAAAATAAGATCCAAGAAAAGGAGTAAGTCCATAAGAAACATGAATTGACAAATAAAAATGTGTTCAAAGCACTATTTCCTAGCTTATACTATTATCAGGGTGAAATTTAAAAAAAAAATCTTTACAAGTATTTATGCAGCATGAATGGTAGTGTAAGCCTCTAACCACAGAACTGTGGAGTCAAGGCAAGATCAGACGTTCAAGGTCATCAATGGCTACATAAAGTTCAAGACTAACTTGCCTACCTGAAATTGTCTCAGAAAAAAAGAAAAAGAATATTCTGTGGACAGCAACATAACAAATTCACAGTGCGAAATCATTCAGTTTACCTTCTATCTAAAAGGTCCTCATACTCTAAAATTTTAAACTATACCTACTATTAGTATGGTCTTCCTTATACCCTAAATTACTGTTCCCCTCCAGTAATGTAATCCAGCTTTTATTACTGTATCCTAAACAAATGTCTAATAGTCTGTATTTCCAAGGTTTGTAATGTCATCTTTGTCTTCTAATGCCCTATATAATCTTTTAAAAGTGATTTGAAATTTTAAGGGAACTGTAAAGGCTCAGACAAATCCTGCCAACACTTCGCGGTAAGATTTTAAAAGTATACGAAAGCCATCTATGCTGTGTCACTGCATCTCTGAGCACTTCCAACAAAAACTGTGGGGCCTGAAGTATTGTTCAATGGTAATACTAAACAGAACAATGATCTTTCTTATGGAACTACCTATACAAAAAATTTCTTAGAGAAATATAAGGATTTCTCTAAGAAAGCATATACCTCTTAAACCTAAAAATGCCAAACTTCATATATTTTGGAAAGCCTAGGATGTAGAGTGATACCTTGTTTCAAATACATATATTTATATATAATTATATATAATATGTTATATATATATATATATATATATATATATATATTATACTCGAGAGAGTGTCTCATATATTTGAGACAGGGTCTCACTATATACCCCTGGCTGTCCTGGCATTACGACAGAGAACAAACTAGCCTTGAACTCACAGAGATCCACCTGCTCCTACTCCCCAAGTATTGGGACTAAAGATGTGAGTCACCACTGCCCAGGAGTTTTTGATATTTTAATCATCTGGCTAACTTATTAGCTAAACAAACAGCATTATAACTTAACAAAAATCACAAAGTTGCTTTGGGATTTAGAAGAGAACACAGTGCGTAAAGTTGCTACTAGAAATGTTTTCCAAAATCAAAGTTTTAGAAATCAAAAAGTTGAGACTATTTTAAATGTCTATACCTGCATGTGAATACAATTTGCTTTTTCCCAAAAACTTAGATTACAAAATTTATTAAATAATGCCTTCATTCAAGTCTCGTGGCATAGGTCTATAATCCCAGTACTAAAAGGCACGAGGCAGGAGGATCCCAAGTTCAAGGACAGTCCAGACTTGACAAACTTAGTGAGAGCCTGTCTTAAAATAAAAAGCAAAGAAGAGGACTGGGGATAGAGCAGAACATTTGCATAGCAAGTGCATGGTGTTATGTTCAGTCTCCATTACACTACCTCTCCACCAAAAATGTCTTTAAATATATTTAATTACACAATAGAACTTAAGAACATACAATGTTTAAATAAATACATAAAATATTAAAACACTACTGCAGGCTATTAATTTAAAAAATATATATGCTCAAAGATCACAAGGTGGAGCTCTCACTCAATATCAAAGAAAAAGTTTGAAGTCTTGATCACATATAGGGATTCTCCGTAACTACTATAAAAGAGATGCCATCCCCACGACTGGGAAAGATAGAACACGGACATGAAGTGCGCATTAAGTCTCCAGGATTATTTTCCTTGAAAGGACCATCAGCATCAACTAGCTTCTATTTTTTCTTATTAAAAGGTTAACTATATTTAGTGTACATTTACAGGCTGTTATTCCAACTTAGATTATAAGTTAAATTTAATAACAAAAACATCTTCTGGGACTGGGTTGCACTACAAAACAGAGAACTTGTATTCTATCTGAAGCAACCAACACACACGGAAGTGACTTTCAGTTCTGAATACATGAAGAAACTTTAGTGAAATAAATAAATGTATATAAATAAAAATAATTACATCTTTAGCTACAAAAACTGATTTGTAAAATTCACTTAAATTATACCACAAAATTGAAGCAAGCAAAAAAACTGATATTTTGCGATGCTGTTTAAAAAATAAGAGTAACTTTAATTTTTCCTTTGAGAAGAATAATTGTTGGAAATGACTTTTAATTCAATCGCAAGCAGTCCAAACAGAGTGAACAGATCATGACTAACACAGTCACTCAGAATCCATGTATTACTGGGGAATCTGGTAACGAACACCTAAGCAGCTGAAGCATTAATTCTATCAAAAAAATTCTTCAGCAGCTAAATGCTGGTGAATTCATGCACACCACGTCGTCATCTTAGTGTTCCTCCCCAAAGTCACACTCTTCTACTCATTAATATCATATCTAAGATATGCATACGCTCTTCCAAAATGCCACTGACATTATAAAACAAGCACTGAAAATTAAATGTCCAACCATGAATTAAGTGGCTGTACATCACTGTAAGTAATGAAACATTTAACAATGAAACTACTTATGATTTTGTATCAATGTAAATATGATACATTTAAGAACAATACACTATAAACTGTATATTAATAGTAACAAAAAAAGGTGAAAATAGCCAACATCAGACTGACCAACATGTGAGTGGTTTTTCAATTTGTAACTTACAGTCTTATTGTTAGTACAAGAAAAGTTAAATTCTGAAAAAGAATTGTACTCCACAAGGTCCATACAGTGGCACAGCCTGTCATTCTAGTACCGGAGAGACTAAAGCAGAAGAAAGAACACAAGTTTAAGGCCAGCTGGAAAAATTTTAAAGCTGAGGAATTACAAAACTATGCTGCTAAAATATGATTCATTCTAATTTCAGGTCCATAGTAATAAAAAGTCAAGCATATAAAAACTGATTCCCATCATAAACTTGTCTTTCTTATACCTGCAAAGTGTAGATTAGCAGGGAATAGAAACTTTTCTTTTGGTGGTGCTAGTGGTTTAACCTAGGGCACTGTACATGCTATCATAGGCAAGCACTGTACTAAGCTGCTATCTCCAATCCAGGGAACAGAAACTTCCAAACAGATGGACTAACAGGAGCAAAGGAGGTTTCTTCATATTGTGTTGTGGTTGGTTTTTTAACTCTTTTCACTCTTTGGGGAGCCCACCACTCAGCTCTCCAATAAAACACATGGAGGCGTATTATTACTTATAAATGCTTCGCCTTAACTTGGCTTGCTTCTTGACAGCTTTTCTTAACTTACCCGACTACCTCTTGCCTCTGGGCTTTTCTCTTTCTCTATTTCTGTATACCTTGCTTTACTTCTTTCTCCATGATTTGCTGTGTAAGCTGGTGGCTGGCCCCTGATGTCCTACTCTCCTTGTTCTCTTGTTTCTCCCTTTCCCCAGATTTCTGCTCCTATTTATATTCTCTGCAGGCCAGCTCCGCCTATCCTTGCTCCTGCCTCAACTATTGGCCATTCAGATCTTTATTAGGACAATCAAGGGTTTTAGACAGACAAAGAAGCACAGCTTCACAGAGTTAAACAGATGAAGCATAAACAAAAGTCACACACATTAAAATATTTCCCAACAGTATTAGCCTAGCTATATTCTGTTCTGTAAATTAATCTGATGTTGATTAAAACAGGAAAAGTTACTACCAATTCTCTGTTAAATGTCATATGGCAGCTTTGAGCATGAGAAATGAAATAGTTAGCTTTTCATATTTAAATTAGATATAACTACATACCTTCAAAAGGAGGAAAATGTACTATCAATTTGATAATTAATGACCTTTAAATTTTATTCATTTCAAAATATTTTTTCTTTCTTCTAGCAGGCTCCCTAGTTTTTGCCAAATTTTTTGAGTAAATAGAATTGCAAAGAATGACAAATTATGCAATGATGGCATGTACTCTAACCAGCAGTAACTTCTGAATCTAGAAGTTTCTTGATACCACATTGTAGCTACCACATACATTATTTGCAAATGCATTTTCTTTTCTACAAAGTGGATCAATCCTAATGAATCCATAAGCTCAAGGCCTAGAGTACAGAAACAGGTAATCTGGACGTTAAACCTTAAAGACCACAAAGAATCAATGACATTTCCTAACTCAAGAATAAACCCCATATCTACTCTTACAATCTTTAAAAATACTAACTAGGAAGTTAAGGCTCCAAAAGAAAAAAGCCTTTCTAAAAGAACTAAGTAGACAAACTAAACACACTAAAAGTCCCAAAGCTTCGAAACTAACTTTTATAGGACTGGAAAGAAGATTCAGCAGTTAAGAGAGAGAACTTGCTTTGTTACAATGTCAAAAATCTCACTAAAACATCATATATATCTATCTTTTTAAACTTAGTTAATTTAAGTATGTATCACATTAACATCATTTCCACATTAACATCATTTCCAACTTGTTAGGACATTCTAAATCAACACCTACAAGTGTGTATTATCGTGGGTATCAACATTTCAATTTGCTAGAACAACAGATATCTAAAGTTATAAACATCATATCTGAAACAAGGTTATTTCAAATTCAGGTGTTAACACTAATAAAGGATATACAACATTATTCAAGCAGAACATGGTATTGCTAGCCAAGTTATTTCATGCTAGGTACTACTTGTTCAAAAGAAAATTTCAGGCACAGGGCAGTGGTGGCACACAGCTTTAATCCCAGCTTAATCTCGCGAGGTAGAGGCATGCAGATCTCTGTGAGTTCGAGGCCAGCCTGGTCTGTAAAAGCGAGTTCCAGGATAGGCTCCAAAGCCACAGAGAAACCCTGTCTCAAAAAAAAAAAACCCAAAAAAAAGGAGGAGGAGGAAGAGAAAGAAAGAAAGAAAGAAAGAAAGAGAGAAAATTTCAGGCAACAGTAGATCTGATGGGAAAGTAGATGAAGACAAAGAGTTTTACCCAGATTTCAAGCAAAATCTAAATTCTGATTTCACAGAATATATGCAGTAAAAAAGGATGGACTGAAAATTACATTATTTAGTTAGGTAAAATCCAGAATTAAAAAGACAAAATAATATAACAGTCTCTCGCATATGCAGACATGGTTTTAATTATTACATGTGTATAAGTGGGTATGGATAGGTCATGTACTGAGAGAGGATGAGGTTTTAAGGAAGTGGAAGGTTTAATAGACAACGTGATACAAAAAGTGAATAAAAGTAGAGTACTGAAAGTGGAAGGCTACAGATAAGGGACCAGGAGTGGAAATGGAGATGCATTGCGAAAAACAGAGCATGTATAAAAATGTCACAATGAAGTCCATTACCTTGTATGCTAATTCAGAAACAAAGAATTTGTTTCTATTTTACTTACTCCCAATAGATTACATCGAAAGCATCTGCAAGTCCATAGACTCAATCGCTAGCACCACAAAAAGAAGCTAAAACTGAGGGCCATTTGAAAAGTTGTACAGAAACCTAACACAGTGAAGCTTCTGAAATTATATGTGTACCTGGGACTGGATAGATGGCTCAAAGGTTAAGAGAACTGATAGCTCTTCCAATTCCCAGCAACCACATGGTGGTTCACAACCATCAATAATGGGATCCGGTGCCCTCTTCATACATATGTATATATATGAAAGTAATCTAAATGGAATCAGTCACCAAATAATGGAGGACACAAAGCCCCATTTAGACATCTCAGCAAATAAAACCTTCAGAGCCAGGAATGAGTTACATCTATTGATCAAAGGAGCCTATGGAAAGCCCCAAACAACCCAGGCAATTGTCAAGGCTATTAGATTCTCTCCACAAATGATAAGGCCCTACTGCTGAACACAACACTTACATAACTAATTCAACACACGTCAAGCTGGTTGGTGCCTTCCTAGAGCCTTCACCCCTACTGACTGGTACTGGAAGTTCATGGTACTGGAAGTCACTTAGCATGGTATCACAGGAGACAGGTAAATACCAACCCAGTTACCCTTCGATCTACAATGGTGACTAGCCTGCAAGATAATACTGGTGCTGGGGCTGGAGAGATGGCTCAGCAGTTAAGTGCACTGGCTATTCTTCCAAAAAACCCAGGCTTGAATTCCCAGCACCAACATGGCATCTGACAACTGTCTGCAATTACAGTTTCAGGGTATCTGATGTTCTCATAAGACATACATGCAGGCAAAACATTAATGCATATGAAATAATAAATAAATCATAAAAAGATGCACTGGTGCCAACAGTCACACAAACTTTGTGAAACTAACCAACCACTATCTGATTGGATTTAAGTCCCACCCCACGAGATGAAACCTACACCCGACACTGCTCAGAGAGCCAAAAAACCTGAGCCTAGAAGGACCATGCACCTAGGGAAAAACCAAATACTACTACTGTTCTGCTAAAGGAATATAGCAATGAAATGACATTCTATTATACTCAGAGATGCTTCCTCTTGCAGTAAATGGGAACAGAGACCCAAAATTGGAAAATGTGCAGAAAGTGAGAGATCTTTGAACATTAAGTAAGTCTTAAGGGGGATGTCTCCATCAAATCCCTCTCTCCTTCAGAGCTCAGAAAACTGCAGAAGAGGCAGAGAGACTGTGAGAGTCATGGGGATGGAGGACACCAAAGAAACAAGGTCTTCTAACTACAACTGAACTGATGAACATATGAAATCACAGTGACTCGTGGAAGCATGCAGCCAGATGGGGTCCCAGCACTGAGAGGAAAAATAGACACAAGCCCCCACCCCTAACCCAGAAGCTATCCCCAATAGATAACCACTCTCAATGGAAAAATTAGTTTTCTTCAGTAGAATCTCACTGGGTATTCAAATCTTTCTTAAGGATAGATATCACACATGCCCAGAAAAATCAAAGGTATTTTTGAAGGTTTTGTCTTCTAATGCTCTGCCTGGGCTTTTTTCTTAACCTTACAAGTCTTTTGCTTAAATATTATGGTTTCTGCCTTTGGTTTTTATGGGATTTCTGTGCTTGCAAATGTCTCAGCATCCGTATATGCTTCTTGTATTTTTCTTTGGTTCTTTTTTCTGTTAGTTTGTTTGTCCTACTATAGTTTGTACAGACTTGGGTGGGTAAAAAGGTGGGAAAGATTTTGGAGAGTTAGGGGTGGGGAAACTAACCAGAATATATTGTATGAAAAAAATCTATTTTTCAGTAACAAAAAGAAGCTGTCAGTTATTTAGTCAAGGTATTTATGTTAAGTTGGAAGCATAGGCCCCAGCCCCCAGGCCTGAGAGTTGTATTGGTCTGGACTCCAAATCCCAGCATGCCAGGTCCTGCGCAGTGGGGGGGGGGGGTGGGAGGGGGAGTGGGGGGGGTGGGAGGGGGAGTGGGGGGGTGGTGTCAGGACCATTCCCACAAGGTATTTAAGTGAACTCCCAAAAGAGGAACACATGGTCTCTTTCCTCTGCATTAGCAGCCTCCTGAGAGAGAGCACAGGAAACCCATTAAATTTGGATATTTCTTGATTTGGCTTGATTGTGATTTTGCGTCAGCAGAGAGCTCACGTTAGGAAAAACTCCTAACAATTTATAATATTTAATGGGGGCAACAAATACAATGCAATTTTTTTTCTGTTTGGCTTGTTGTTGTTGTTGTTGTTAAGACAGGGTTTCTGTCTTAAGAGCCCTGACTGTCCAAGAACTTACAATGTAGACCAGGCTGGCCTTGAATTCAGAGATCCTCTTGCCTCTGCCTCCTGAGTGCTGAAATTAAAGATGTAAACCACCCCCATCCCGTCCAGTTTAAATGTAATTCTTATCAAAATCGGAGCACTGCTTTTTACAAAAACAAAAATAGTTTTCCTAAAATTCACACAGAATTCAAAGTGCCCCAGGCAGTCAAGCCAATTTTTAAAAAGAACAAAGTTATGGGGCTCATAGTGCTTGATTTCAAAAAATGCTAGCAAGTTGGGTGCATAACTATAATCACAACACTCTGAAGCTGAGGCAGGCAGATCCCTGTGAATTTGAAGTCAGCATGATCAACAGAGTCCTGGGACAGACATGGATACAGAGTTGAGACCTTGTCTCAAAAATATACTACCAAACACTATGTTTACATGCTGTACAACAGTAACCAAAACTGTACAGTACTGACACAGAAACAGAAATCCATGGAATACAACATAGAACCTAAAAATAAACACTCATATATATGACATAAAATTATCTTCCGCAAAAGTAAGGGAGTCAACAATTAGTACTTGCAAACCAAGAACCATATGCAAAAGAAGCCAGTTGGAAACTTACTCATTCAACAAAAATCAACTCAGAATGGAACACCTATTGAGACTTAAAATGCAAAATTCTTCTAGAAAACAAAGAGAACGTTTCACGACATTGCAACTAGAATTATTTTTAGTGATGCTAAAGTCAACAAAAAAATTAAACAAGAACTTTCTTAAAATTAAAACTTTTGTGCAACCAGAGTGAAAAGCCCATCTATAGAATAGAAGAAATTACAAATCATGATTTTAATAAAGGGGTAATCTCCAGAATATATAAATAATCCTGCTACTTAATAATACAAAACAGGACTCAAGTTTGAAAATTTGCTAGACTTCTAAATAGATATTTCTAAAAAGATAAGGATATGCAAAATTGCTGAAATCACTAATCACCAAATTAAAGAAAAACTAGAATGAGGTATAATTTCAAAACAATTAGGACAGCTACTATTTAAAAACAAGGGCTGAGGAGACAGCTCAGTCAGTGTCTGCACAAGCATTAGTATCTAAGCTCAAGTGCCAAAAGCCACATAAAAAGGCTGTGCATGGGTCTGCAGAGGAAAGCTGATGACGAAAATACTTGCTCTTGCAGAGAACCTGAGGTCAGTTCCCAGCACCAACATTAGGTGGCTTATAAGTTTCCAGCTCCAGTTCCAGGATAGTCAACACCTTCTTTTGGTCTCTGTGGGTCCTGGCAACACACAGTGCACATACATACATACTCAGATACACACACACACACACACACACACACACAATTATTTTAGCTAGGCATGGGGATGGCTGGATGGTTGTACCAGTCTGACAACTCCAGTTCTAAAAGAATCAACTCCACAGAAGTCTCCTCTGACCTCTTCCAACACATGTTGTGGCACACACAATAATAAATTTTCTAATTTTTAAAAAGTTGGGCATGTGGGTATGCACCTATAATCTCAGTAATGGGAAGCAATGACAAAGACTTCCTGTCGTGTTAACATAGACAACTTGGGGACCCTGTCTCACAAAAAAGAGCACTTGCAGAATAACACCTGAGGCTATCCTCTGCCCTCACTATGTATGTGCACATATGCACTTACATAAATACACACAAAAAATAAACATTTATTAGTAAAGATATGTAGAAGTCAGAAACCCTTGCACTGCTGCAGGGACTGCAAAATGTTGCAACCTGTTAAAAAAAACTATAGAACTTCCTTAGCATTTGAAAACAGCTATCATATGATTCTGTAATCTCACCGAGTACAAACAAAAAGCAGATGCTTGAATAACTATTTGCACACTCACATTCATTGTAACACTACTAGCATTACTCAAGAGGTAACACAAATGTCCTTCCACAGATGAATGGATAAACAAAATCCATATAAATACAACAGATTCTTTAAAAAAGGAACTGTCAAAGAACATACAAGCAGAATGAACCCTAAGGATGTAATTATGTGAAATGACTCAGTCACAAGAAAAAAAAAAACAAATACTGCGTGAGTCCATGCATAAGGTAGTAAAATCCACAGAAACAAAAAGTAGAGTGGCATTTACCAATGATAAAGGAAAAGGAACGGGAAATTACTTTGTGGGTTTTCAGCTATGGATTACAACATGTAAAATTTTCTGAAAATGTATTTCCTTACAATGCAAATACACTATGCAATACTGTCACAAAGCCACATTAATATAATTCAAAAAAGGTTAATTCATTAAAAAGATATTAAAATATTGTGTGTGCTTAGATTATTGCTTCTAAACCTCACCAGAGACTCTACATTTTATGTTGAAACCCATTCCATTTTCATTGCCTATCTATATCCATGAGTATGTATTATGCAATTTAGTATATGCAAACAAAGCACTCCCAATTTCAGATTCTAAGATGATTGGACTTTTGAAAACCTTCCTAGAGTATCTAAAATCAAAAGGCTGTCTAATTCTAAGCCTTAACAAACTAATTAAAGCACCTTACAAAACATCCTTAAAAGGACTATCTGTATTCTAAGAAATGAAGCAAATTAAGAACTCAGAAAACATTAAATATTTTACAACACATTATTTAAAATAAATATACAGTAAAACTAATGTGCCTATGCTTTGAATTAACCCAAAAGCACACAGCAGTGAACCCGAAACTACAACCACGGAAAGATTCTCAGTTATCTGATATGACATCCTTCAGTGAAAACTGGCTTGTTTGCTAAGTCTTTGGTCAGGAAAAGAACCATCTGAATAAGAAACTCTTCTACAGCAAAACAAGTGTTGTAATGATCCTACTACATGTGCACACACACAGTTATTAAATAAGGTAACAATATGTATAAAATAAATAAGGTAAAAGTACATATAAGCAGATTCTTCCCATGTAAGGATCTCTCATCTTGTTCTAGTCTGTCTGTGGTTCTGACTTTGGTCAAGGTACTCAAATGCTTTTATCATGATATATAATGCATGATATCATATATATAGTACATGATACACATAATACGTTAATATCTATGTATATAGCTATATATGCATATATAAATATATAGTTTCTAATAGCTATACATAGATATTAAATATGTATATCATTTATATAATACATGATACATATACAATACTTTAATACCTTTTTAATGAATTGACTTTTTGAATTATTATATTGGCTTTGATCAGTCTTGCATAATTTATTTACATTGTAAGGAAATACAGACAATTTTATGTTGTAATCCATAGCTGAAAACCCATAAAATAACTTCCCCTTTCTCTTTCACCAATGATAGTGCTTAGCTCTACTGATTAATAATTCTCAATTAAAATAAAAAACAAAAGTTTTTCTTTTCCAACTGCTTCATATAAATTATTCTGTTTACATTTACCAAATATGTCACTTATATATCATTTTCCTGAATATGCTTGATTATGTCTCCACACAGGTTAATTTCATGTAACCTCCTTTGGCTAACCACAACAATTTACTACTTTGTGAATGCTAATCTTGATTGTCAACTTGATTGGACAGAAAAATGTTAAGAAGATTAGCAATCATGCCTCCAGGTGTGTATGTAAGGGCATTCCAGAAAGAATTAACTAGGGAGTGGGGAGGCCCACCACGAAGCAGAAGGCAACATGCAGACTGCAAGGCCAATAGGAATAAAAGAGGAAGAAGGAAACCCACTAGGAGCAGACATTCTCTCTACCATGTAGACGGAAGTTTCTGTCCTACCCAGTCCCACAGCCATTTTGTCCTAAATAAACACACAGAAGCTTATACTAATTATTAACCCTTTGGCCTATATTAAGTAGCTCTTATAGCTTAAATTAGCTCATAATTCTTATCTATATTTAGCCATGTGGCTTGGTACCTTTATTCTCATCTTGCTTCCTCTGCTTCTGAATTGATGACTGATGACTCTGCCTTTCATCTTCCCAGAATTCTCTTAATCTGGTCACTCTGCCTATACATCCTAACTGGCTACTGGCCAATCAGCATTTTATTAAACTAATAGAAGTAACAAATCTTTACAGTGCACAAGAGCATTATCTCTGTTTTCTGGTTGCAATAAGGTAAGCTCCTATGCTTCCTTATGCCCTTCTTACAATTATGTCCTGAAATTTTGGGGAAAAAACTTTCCTCCATTGTTTGTCATATTATTTAGTCACAGAGATGAAAAAGAAACCAACACGTTAGCAACTTCTCCTACATTTCTCTACCAAAATTTACTGAGCAACAAGAAGAATTTATTCACTAGTATGCACATTTTTAACTTAGTTACCAGAAAATCTAGTATTTTATAAGTGATTGCAACTTGTAGATCATGAAATAATTCAGAAATCAATTCTGTAGATTCAACTACTTTCAGGAGTTCTACATATTTATCATTAAAAAAAAAATCAACCTCCTGCAGATCTTCCGCTAGGCGGTCCAACATCTACTACCAAGTTTTCATGAAGCAGTGTTATCAACATACTAACATTCACAAGGGGAAAGGCTGTGAAATAACAATGTGTGTGCATGAATGGAAGTATATGCATTAAGTAAAATTCTGAGTGGAGGGTGCTGAGATGGCTCAGTATGGCACCTCCTGCTAAGCCAAAAGACCTGAGTTCAATCCAGATTCTCCAAGACCAACATGATGAAAGGGGAGAGGACCTAGGCCAGCAAACTGTCCTCTTAACCTCCAACAAAGGCCATGGCATACATGGGCATGCAAGAACTTCTACACGTGCAATTAATAAAAATTCAATTTAAAACAAATGCTAAATGTTTAGAAATTTAACTCAGCAGTAGTGTAACTTGACTAGAGCCACAAGGCCCTGGGTTTGATAACTCACACAACCCAGAAGAGACAAATTAAAGAAAGCAAGAGAAGGCTGGATGCTGGTGGTGGACACCTTCAATACCAGCACTCAGGAATTATAGGCAGGGGAATCTCTGAGTTTGAGGCCAGCCTGCTCTACAGACCAAGTTCCAGGACATCCAGGGCTCTGAGAGAGAGAAACCTTGTCTCAGAAAAGAGAGAGAGAGAGAGAGAGAGAGAGAGAGAGAGAGAGAAAGGGAGGGGAGAACACTGGAAGAATTGAATAAGAAAAATTTGACAGTGACCTGAAAGACCACTGTAGGGAATGATAACATGACTGAAGGGTGCAGTGTCTACTTTTCTGTATAATTTTAAAAGTTTTGAAATAGTCAAACCAATTTTTCCTTCAATAAATGAAACTAAACCGTACTTATTAATCGTGTGTATCAAATTAGATCTTACATGAGAACACAAAGAAAGCACGTATTATATCAAGTGACATTAAATGCAACATTTTTATCCTTGGGGGTATGACTTCTAAGGCCAAAAAATTGAGATTAAATTAAAGCTGGAGATGCAACACATGTAAGGTCTTAGGTTCTCTTTCTTTCTCTCTTTCTTTCTCTCTTTCTCTCTCTCTCTCTCTCTCTCTCTCTCTCTCTCTCTCACACACACACACACACACACACACAGAGGGAAGACTAAGAAGCAGGGAAAAAATTAAGCCTCATACTATTGTTTTAATATTCTCTTCTTCTAACTTTACTTTTATAACATAAGAGAAAATGAATAATTATGTTAATTCAAAGTTTTGAGCTGGGATGTAGCTCCGTGGTAGGATGTTTTCCTAGTCTTCAGTTTAGCATCAAGCATTATTATATAATCAAAATTTAAGTATGAGACAATTAGCAATGAAATGGTTTAAACATGCTAAAATTGAGAGAAATGCAAATTAAAGACAGAATATCACTATGCTGCTCATAATTACCACAATTAAAAAGTGACATCAAAGCCAGCAAAAGATACAGAGAAACTGCCCCCAACATATTTCTGTTGAAAACATAAAATGGTAATCACTCTTGCAAGAAGCTTAGAAGTTTCCTTAAACACTGGTCGTGCACTTACCATAGCAACCAGCAATCTTACTCCAGAGCATTTATCCACAGAAATGAAACCCACTGCTTTACAAAGCTGTATGCATGTAATAGGCAAAATTTGAAAGAAATCATAATGGGCTGAATTATGTCCCACAAAAGTTCTGTTAAAGACAAGAGTGTTGGTGGAAACCTATAATATCAGCACTTAGGTAGGATTATAAGGAAGGAGGAGGAACTCAAATGCTAGCCAAGAGGAGGTTACAGAACAAGACTTTGTTTCAAAATAAGTCACAGGTCCTAACTTCCAGTACTTTGGTATGTGAAATTATCTGAAGTAGGGGGAGGGGAGGGTTAAAAAAATTACCAAGTTAAAATGAGATCATTACTGTGAGCCTTAAAACAATGAATAATAAGAGTTCTGACTAAATGGGAATTGGGAAATTACATAGAGAAAGTACCACATGAAAATAAAGGCAGGTCCTTTCACATTAATAATAAGCACTTTGGAAAAAAATAAAAAAGAAAATGAATGCAGAGAAGCAGGCGATGCTTCTATAAACTTAGAACACCAAAGCATACTAGCAAGCTGCCAAAAACTAGGGGGAAAGGCATGAACACAGCTCTCAGAAGAAACCAACTGTGCCAACACCTTGATCTTGACTTCTGTACTCCAGAATAAATTTCTCACATTGAGTCATCTATGTAAATGTGTAGGAATTTGTTATGACAACCCTAAGAACTAATTTAACCACTTCAACAAGTGAATGGTTAAACAAATACTTTACAGGTACACCTAGAATATATCTAAGCAATGGAAAAAATAAATTGCTGAAATACAATAATCTCAATAGATCTCAAGGGAATTATACTGAATTTTAAGACACAGTTCAGATTGTCTGCTGAATGATTTCTACTTATCTTACTATCCTAAAAATGTCAAATTATGAACAGATTACAGTGGCTAACAGGGACTAGGGGCAAAATAAAGACAGGTAGATGACTGTAATAAATGAGTAACAATAATCATAATCACATATCTACATATGTAACAAACTTGCATACAAATGTGGTCAGAACGTAGCTCAGAAAAGAGAACTTGCCTAGGTGAGGTAAGGTCCTAGGATATTCAGCACTACAAAAAAATATTGTGCCAGGCAATGGTGGCACACGCCTTCAATCTCAGCACTTGGAAGGCAGAGGCAGCGGAACTCTGAGTTCGAGGCCAGCCTAGTCTACAAGAGCTAGTTCCAGGACAGGCTCAAAAACTACAGCAAAACCCTGTCTCGAAAAAAAAAATATTGCATAGAAAGCAAACACAGTCACACTGGTGAAATGAGTATTTGCATGATAGTGGGACATTTTGGGTCAGCTCCAGACACTTATACACTGCAACAATTTCAATTACTGGTATGTTTTCTGTAGGCAGGCAGAGGGGTGAGGTAGGTTCTCACTAGGAGTTCTGACCTGGCTGAAACTCTATATGGCTCAGCAGGTAAAGGGGCAGGACCGGAATTCAATCTGATCTACACACAGCGAGAAACACCATGACACCAACATGCTTGGGGGCACATGCACACATACTAAAGAAAATGCAGTTTCCTTTTGGAGACAGTCTTACTGTGTAACCTCAGCTAGCCTGCAACTCACTATTTAGATCAGGTTTACCTTCAACTCAGAGATCTACCGGCCTCTGCCCTCTAAATGCTGAGATTAAATGTGTATTATATCATGCCCAAGTATAAAATGCAATCTTAAAAAATTTCAAAGATCAACACTGTATTTTTAAAAGGTTAAGAGCTTTGTTTAACGCAACACAGATATTCAGAAACAAAATTTACCAGGTGTAGTGGTACATTCTTGCAATCCCAGAACTTGCGATGATATAGGAGGATAAAGAAATATAAAACCAGCCCAAGCTACCTAGCAAAGTCGTGTCAATCAAAAGTTTGGGAGTTTTTGGTGATATGGTTCAAGGGAGGAAAAAGAGATACAGAAGGAAAAAGTCAAATTTCTGGATTAAAACCATTTTCTGCACATTTTCTCCCAAATTTATCTGTCTTATAAATTAATCCACATTAATAGCTGTTCAAAACATAAATGGGATTATACTCATAAAATACTCTGAATCATTCAATGTCCAACCATAAAGGGTTCCATTTCCTTCTGCTGTATTTAGATTCTAAAACTACCACACAGAAATCCCTAAATATTAAGATCTTCACTGGATGCAATAAAAATTTCATAGTATCAGTGCAAAAAAAGCAATAGTTTCTTCAAAATTGCATACATAAAAAAAATCTCTAGTAAAATCTTGAACAAAAGACTCTCAACAGGTGTATCTTACCATTAATTTTATTGTAAAGTATTGTATTCAGTAATTATACTTACTGAAGTGGATCTGTAACTCTCCCAATCTGTAGGTCTCTTTAATGACTAAAGGAAGGAAAATTAATATCTCTAAGAGAGCAGCTCTCTTTGGCCGGGGTGTGTCTACCTCAGTGGTAGAACACTTGCTTAATATGCACAAGGCCCTAAATGTAAATCCCTCCACGGGTGAAAGGGGGATTGTGGTAGTGTGAATGTAATTGTCCTTCATAATCTCATAGGGAGTGGCACTATTAGGAGGTATGGTTTTTGGAGTGGATATGAAATGTTGGAAGAAGTGTATCACTACAAGTGTGGGCTTTGAGATTTCCTACGCATAAGATACCACCCAGTGTCAGTGTCTTAGCTGACTTCCTGTTGCCTACAAGATGTGGAACTCTCAGCTACTAAGTACAGCATCATGTCTGCCTGGACATAGTCATGCTCCCTGCCATGATGATAATCTATTGAACCTCTGAAACTGTAAGTGAGCCACCCCAGTTAAAGGTTTTCCTTTATAAGAAAGTTGCCATGGTCATGGTGTCTCTTCACAGCATTAGAAGTGTAACTACGACAGGGATATTCTCGATAATTCTAGTATATAAAAAAGCCATATGAAATATGTGTTAAGATAGTCACCAGCAGCCAGGCAGTGTTGGCAAATGCCTTTAATCCCAGAATTTGGGAGGCAGAGGCAGGTAGATTTCTGTGAGTTTGAGGCCAGTATGATCTACAAAGTGAGTTTCAAGACAGCTAAGACACAGAGAAATCCTGTCTCGAAAAACAAAACAAAACAAAAAAAAGATAACCACAGGCTTCACATCCAGGTACTCACTCTGTAAATCAGTAAATTTCAGCATCTATATTATACACAAACTCCTAAGGACAGCTTCCTCAACTGTAGGCTGCATAAAGGAATGTGGAGGTCCTGAAGAAGTTGGCAACAATAAACTATTTCCAAACACTTAACAATGAAAACTTAAAACAAAGTCAAATGTGTAATGAATCCAAGTTGTTTAACAGCACTTGCCCATGCTGCACTACAAGACTTCATGGTAGCCTTGCTTATCAAGATGAAATGTGCACTTTGCACAGCACATGCACTTACGTCATGCAACATCAACAAAGCACTTGATACATCTCGAGTTAGATTTGATACTGCAACTTATGAAGTGCAGTCTGTATTTTAACAGAAACATAATACTTTAATGATAGAAAACAGACAATATTTTTGTACTGTTATTCCTCTGCATGTAAGTATCAAATTAGCATATATTTGGATTGCACTGTGGTACAATGTTTAATTGTAAAAACTGCTGTTGGAGTTACTATCTTTTCATTTTAAAAACTTAAGTGAATTCTGCCTTGAGATTAGGATGGAATTCCTAACAATTTCTAAAATTTCACTTATTTTCTAATTCTGTCACTTTGTGGTATGTATTTATGCAAGCAGGCATTCTCAGTATTGATCATTATAAAATCAAAATACTGATCAACTTAGAAAAGGAGTGGAGATTTTCTGTCCTCAAATACCAAAATTCATTCAAGATTTAAATCTTTTGTAAAAATAAACACATCCTTCCCATTAGTATGTTAATTTTATGTTCTTTAATAAATGGTACATGTATAAGAACTTGTTAGGGGTAGGATTTATTTAGGGTTGGGGGAGGATTTATTTAGTTTTATGTGTATGAGTGTTTTGCCTGAATGTGTTCTGTGAACCACATGTGTGCCTGGTTCTAGCAGAGGCCAGGGAATTCCCTAGAACAGCAGTTCTCAAACTGCTGACTCTTTCACATAACAGAAGCCCTGTATATCAGATATTTACATTACAATTCCGAACAGTAGCAAAATCAAAGTTATAAAGTAGCAATGAAAGTAATTTTATGGTTGAGGGTCATCACAACATGAGGAACTATATTAAAGGGTCACAACATTAGGAAGGTTGAGAAGTACTACCCTAGAATTAGTCATGGAAAGCTGTGAACTGACATGTAGGTACTGGAGATGGAATCCTGAGTCCTAGACAAAAGCAGCAAGTGCTCTTAGCCAGTGAGCCATCTCTCCAGCATACGCCCCCCCCCCCAACAACTGACTCAAAATAAATCTTTATGATTTATTATTAGTGAATGTTGGACATTTATACCTATTTTATATAGCTACAAACCCAGAGTCAGGTAAAAAGAGGTCACAAGTAGGAAGATGTTAAAAAGCCCACCCTACTATAGATAGATCCAACTCTCACATTAAAAGTACTGCAAGTCATGGAATCAGCAACCTATGATATATAGGATGACCCAGTTCTAGAGACCCTGAAAGCATGAATAGGACAAAAAGCAAACACGCTTCCCCCTTTCTGCCTTGGGCCACTTAATCATCTGAACCTTATTCACTCAAACGCCAGGAACCCACAGCTCAATGATGCATTTCCCCAGAACGTCCTTACAAGGCTTCCTAAAGATAAAGCCATCAACAGCCAGTAAACCACACTTCTTCCTTTAAGATAGAAATATGCTTTTCCTGGACTGAAAACCTCCTGTCAGATGCAGGGGTGTGATGGCATATGTATAATCCCAGCACTCAGGAAGCAGAAACAGGACTGCCACACGTCTGAGGCCAAACTGTTCTATGTTTTGTATGTTTATACAACATATATTAATCACATTTTGAACCACCTTACCCTAGTGTTCCCCAGTGCATCTACCTCCCAACTCAAGGCCTTTTTTCTCTTTGAAGCAGGATCTCACTTTGTAAACCAGGCTAACCTTGAATCCTCTGCATCTTCCTCTCAAGTTCTGAGATTACAAAATGTACCATCATGCCCAACTGCCATTTTTAAAGGTCTATTTAAAACCTTGGCTATTGGATCAGTTCCTGGTATTCTCCCAACACAGCTAACCCCTACCCTATGCCAAACCTCATTGCCTGGCTGTAATTCTAATAATTATAAAATTATCTCTGTTCCATGAATCTATCTTTACTCTAGCCCCCATGGTACCGCTCCTTTCAAAAGTATTACGATGGTTAAATACACAAGAATTAGGATTACAATTTAAATATTAAGCCCCTCTATAAAAGCACTGGTGGTTGGATTTTTAAAAATCCACAATCTTCAAAATTTAAAAACATAAACCGAGACCTTAACGGTGAAGTCTTCAGAAAAGAAGTACACTAATGCCTGCAACTTACAACTTACTATGAAGTACATTTAAAAAGAAATAGACAGTAAACCAGGTGTAGTGGTATATGCCTTTAATCCCAGCACTCAAGAGGCTGAGGCATGCAGAGCTCTGAGTTCGAGGTCAGCCTGGTCTACATACTGAATTTCAGAACAGGCAGGACTAAGTGTAGAGATACTGTCTCAAAACAAAAATAGATGATAGAAACCAATGCCATATAAACAAAATTTTTTAAAAGTCAATACCGGCAAACCTAAGAGGTGAAACATAGGTTGTAAGTACAGGGATGTTCACTGTACTATTTTGTTATTTTTCATAATAATGTGTTCAGAGAAATTAGTAATCATTCTTCTCTAATTCCATGAGTATGGCAACAGTCCTAAACAAGCAATTACTATAGAGTACACAGACATAAATATGCATAGAATGCCTCAGATTACAGAGAAGTGGCTCTAACGGGAAAGGGGAGCTTAGGAATAGTTCCAGGTGACCCCAATCTAAAAATAGAAAGGCATGTACTGTTATGCTGTCAAGTGTATACAAGAGCATTCGAAGTATTATAAACACTACAGGCAGAGAGACAGGCAAACAGCTTGGCGTCTTCAGAGAATTAAAACTGTTGGCTCTAAGCACAATTTCTGGGGGAAGAAAGAAGGTAGGATGATTGGTTTGAAATGCCCTGATAAACTCCTACTAAACCTAAATCACTAACTCCTCTGTGAAACACACATCCTTAAGTGTCAGATAATCATCTTTCTTTTGATATATCGTATACAAACATCCATGTTACAATAATTCTTTAAGCCAGGAGGTGGTGGTACACGCCTTATAGTCCCAGGAAGAGGCAGTCAGAGGCTAGCCTGGTCTACAGAGCAAGTTCCATAACAGCCAGAACTACATAGACAAACCCTGTCTCAAAAGTCCAAAATAATAATAACAACAATAAAAAATCATTTTGTGTTTGTATGAAGACTCTTGAACCTGAGGTCAAAAATTTCTTAATAATCCTGAAATGACATGCTGAAATTAAAATACATGCTCAGATGCTGGGCATGATGACAAACAGCTTTAACCCCAGTATTGCAGAGAGAGATCTTTGTGAGTTTGAGGCAAGCCTGTTCTACAATGCAATTTCCAGGCCATTCAGGACTACAGAATGAACCCTGTCATTACATGAAAATCATCGGCTGGAAAGGTGCCTCAGAGGTTAAGAGCTCGTTCAGAGGTCCTGAGTTCAATTCCCAACAATACATGGTGGTTCAGAACCATCTGTAATGGGATCTGATGTTTTCCGTCATGCAGACCTACAAGAAGACAGAGTACTTGTATATGTAAATAAATAAATCTTTAAAAAATATACATGCACAGTTGTAGTTGTTAACATAAAGCATTCCTTAAGTAGTAACATGCCCATGAGCTTCCCTTACAACAAAAAATACCCACACTAACTTAAAGAAATTAAAAAGGTTGAGCATGACGGTGGATACCTATAATCTCAGGACTCAGCATGTCTGAGGCAGGAGACTCATGAGTACTAATTCAACCTGGGCTACAGTGTGAAACACTATCTCAAAAATATATTGTAAAACAAAACAAAAAACAAGTTTTGTCACTTACTATGTTCTTTATATCTTATAATTTCATATTTTATTAAATAAAACTCCTTTTTTTCCCTTTGGAAAAAAAAAGATGTTTAAAAGAAAGAATAAAGAAATGATGATATATTCATAACTATTGTTCTACTTTTTTTCACTTAATGATAGATACTAACTTTGTAGGGAACAGAAAGAGTGTTATTGGGGCTTGAACTCCAGAAATTTTACTTTAGGATTTTATAATATCAGGACATTTTTATACTACATCTTTTGTATTTATAAGTGCAATCATCTCTCTCAGGGTAACCACCTGTGAGAGCATGGAATGGGAGAACTGGAATTTATCACTTTATACTTCTTTATACTGAATTTTTAACATGAGCTATGATCATTACATATCCACAAGTAATAATACAGTTATCCCTTTTTTGAAGTAACATACTCTTATATTTGAACATCTTTTAAAGAGATGAGGACCATGATTCAGAAGCTTTTATATCTCCTGGATACTCTCTTTTATAAAATACACAACTCAAGAAAGGCAAACACTTCAAAGAATTCCATTACAGGGAATTCGATAGTTTCACCTACAATAGAACTTCCAAAACATTTGTTGGAAACAAATGAGACAGAAAGCAAAGGAACGGGCAGACACAGACATAGACAGAGATTAAAAAAAAAAAAAAAACCTCATCCGTTTAACAAGATGCTTAACTGTAACTCAACTGGACAATGAAAAAGTACACAGGTCAATTTGCAAACCACAAAGAGAACATGGGACTTAAACCCAGGCAAATTCTTTAAAGTTTCTTCCAAATTCAGAATACAAATAAAGCAGAGAGTACTGACACACACCTTGGAAGCACACACAGCATTTAGGGGTCAGAGGCAGAACTCTCCATGAGTTCAAGGGCAGTCTGCTCCACAAAGGGAATTACAGGCCAATCAGGGTTAAACAGACCCTGACTCAAATAAAAACAAAACAGAATACAAATAAACAACAGATGAATAAACCAAGTTCATACTATGTCTAACAGTACTCACAGATAAATAGAGAAGGCAATCAAACTAACAAGCTTTTAAGGAAGTAATGACATAGAAAAGAACACAAATACTATAAAAATAGATCAACAAAATACATGAAGGAATTTGAAAGGAAAGTAATAGTAAAAAAAATCTGTTTTCCTTATTGACAGACACAGGCTACACAAAAAAGGAACGGGCATGGAAGAGTATATAATGGATGAGTCCCTGCAAAATAATTAAGTGGGGCATATATCTAGGACTTAAAATATGTTTCTTTGGTGGCTTGAAAAAATGAAACTTTATAAAAATACTGACACAAAAATACATAATAGATAAGTCTACTTATTAAGGTCATAATTTTTAAGAACAATAATAACCATAAAATCCCACATTATCATAGGAGTGGAATGATAATGTGTGCTAAGAGTTTATCAATAAAGAAAAAGTCAGTTCTAAGACTATTAAAGTGTCCCACAAGTACAAGAAATAACCATGTACAACATCAACTAGATCAAACCTTTGTATATTTTAGTGCTTAATATTTTCCAGTGTATACTATAGAAATAATCAAATCTAATTTCCCTTTCTTTATTATAAAACTATCAATTTGGAAAAGAAAATCAAAAAAGTCTGGGACTAGAGTTCAGTGCCCTTGGCTAAACTCCCAATACACACAAAAACACACATACATATTCTCTCTCTCTCTCTCTCTCTCTCTCTCTCTCTCTCTCTCTCTCATATGCACACGCATAGCCACACACACACAAACCACACAGCATTCCAATGTTCTGAAAATTTCCCTTATTTTCTTTTTTTCCCCCAGCCTTTGCTCATATATGCATACACTTGTCTCTAATACCTGTCTGTCAAAAGTATAAACACAAGCTAAGGATACAGATCATCGGAGGAGCACTTACCTAAAATGCACAAAGCCTTAAAAACTATAGTTACAAAGTGAGTACAGGATGCAATTTTTTTCTATCCATGTGGATTTTTACTATCTCTGCAATTTTCCTAAGTATCTCGAAAGAAATTTTATGAAATCCTACCAAATGTGATAATCTACTCTTATACTATCAAACATTACAATCATTTATACTATATATAAATTTTTTAATGAATTACTTATTTTCATTAGATCAAAAATCAAGCCACATTTGTTCTAAATGATCTACTGGATCATAACACCAAATAAATTATTGCTTGCAAGATCATTGTCTAAAGATTTAAAATGACAGATATCACATACCTACCTAACTTAGCACCTGGCACTTAACTCAATAAATGGAAGAAGCAACAGTACTTAAAAATTTCATTTAACATTCAAACTGTTATTCATATCACTTGTGTGAACACTACCTAGAATTGTAAAACTTTTGATCATATTTGCTACAAAAGTTGGGGTGTTAATTATGACTGTCAAATTGATTAGATTAAGAATAGTTAGGAGATTAAAGTGGCATATCCTGAGTATGTCTGAGAAGTTGTCTTCATAGACGATTAACCGAGGAAAGAGACTTACCAGGAATCCTGTGGTAACATTCCCTGGGGTAAGAAACCAAAGAGAACAAAAAGGGAAAAGAGGAAAAAGCTAGCTGAAGAATGCCAGGGTACCCTTTTCTCTCCTTCCTAGCAACCCAACATGAACTGTTCTACTCTGCTACCTGGTCTGCTCTGCCACATCCTCCACACACAATGGTCTGAAATGTCTGAAACCATGAACAAATTAAATAAGCCCTTCCTCCCAGAAGTTGCTATGTCAAGTATTTTAATTATAGCAAAGAATATCAACTAGAACTGCTTTCCCAAAGTTTTCATATTGCTTATCCCTTTCTATACTGTAATCAATCATTTCATCTCTGCAATATTTTATAAAATCACAATGTCAAGCATAGGTATTATCACACACTTAATATACTATTTGTAATTATTTCAGAGTAGGTGATATCCTGATCATTTTTCAGATGAGAAAAGAAGTATGTAAGGTAATTTCCACAAAGTCTTAGTAAAGTTCTAATAGCTCAAAGTCATACAGAAGATGTCATAGCTGGAGGCTATATGTAAAGAAAGACCAGTATTGAGGATTCTAACTTAAATTTAGTTGGCTCCAGAGCTTAAGTTCTTTAAACTATTTCAAACTTACTCAAAATAAATTCATTTGTTTGGAAGCTATTCAATATTATAGGTACAAACATGTAACAGAAAACTATTAAGAACCATAATTACCTTAGCTATTATTTATATAATTCATTCCATAGCATACATATATCCAGGATCAAGGCATAAAACATTAGAAAGAGGGGCTGGAGAGATGGCTCAGAGGTTAAGAGCACTGGCTGCTCTTCCAGAGGTCCTGAGTTCAATTCCCAGCAACCACATGGTGGCTCACAACCGTCTATACTGAGATCTGGTGCCCTCCTCTAGCGTGCGGGCATACATCGAGGCAGAATGTTGTATACATAATAAATAAATCTTTAAAAAAAAGATTAGAAAGAATGAATGGTTGGAATCATGGCTTTGTACATTATAGCCTATATTAAACTTCTCTAATTCGTGTGTGTTATACATAAAGAGAAGGTTAGAACAGTCTGTAAGGCTTTTTTCCTGTTCTAAAATTCTAGTTCTCAAAAGACTTAGGCCCAGACCCCAGGAAGCACTGGATATATGTCTAGGGCTTTATTTGTTTTCTTTTTTTTTTAAAAAAAAAAAAAGAACATTTCTAACCCTGTAACCTTGAGCCAACTTTGAATATCAAGACCTCACTCCCTAACAGACTATTATTCCAACAGATTGAAAAGTGTTATGTAAAGTCCACAGGGTTTTGAACTATCGTTGAAGGCCAGGGAGATAAGAGTGAGTAAAGGCATTCACGCCCAAACCTGAGTTTGATTCCACACTCATGCTGTAGTGGAAGAACCAATACCTGCAAATGTCTTCTGACTTCCACACATGCATCGTAGCAGGTAAACATACATACATATCCATATTCAATTAAAAAGTTAAACATTATGGTAGGATCTACTACATTTGATTAAAAGACATAATGACCAGCACAGTCAGTCAGATTTCTGAACTATGCATTACCTTCAACACTAGAGAATACAGTGCAAACATAAATCCTCACCCAGTCTTGCAAGATAGTGGCCAAAAAAAGCAATACACTTTTAACTATTCTTTTCTCACCACCTTCCAACAGCCTAACTTCTTAAACTTGGAAAAGAAACTTGTCTATGTTTGAAAATACTACACTAAATCAGCTTCTTAAAATAAGAGTAAAATCTTTTCATAAGGAAAATGCTAATCACCATAGTTCAGATGAGTTTAGACATAGTTAAATAAAGAATAAGATTTATTTAAGCGGGCTGGAGAGATGGCTCAGCGGTTAAGAGCATTGCCTGCTCTTCCAAAGGTCCTGAGTTCAATTCCCAGCAACCACATGGTGGCTCACAACCATCTGAAATGAGGTCTGGTGCCCTCTTCTGGCCTTCAGGCATACACGCAGAAAGAATATTGTATACATAATAAATAAATATTTAAAAAAAAAACTTTAAAAAAAAAGATTTATTTAAGCAATTCTGGATTGTAATGCTATTTTTTTCTTTGTATTTTGTTTGTTTTGAGACAGGGTCTCATGCTGCACTGGCTGACTTCAATTCACGATATAGCCAAGGTTAGTCCGGAATACCTGCTCCCCTACCACATTGGAGATCAAACTTAATGCCTTAAGCAAACATTGCAAAGCACTCTGTCATCATGACACATCCCCAGCCCTTGGCTTTTTCCAAGTCCCACTATGTAGCACAGGTTGGCACTAAACTAGAATTATTTCCCCCATCTTTTCCTCTCAAGTGCTATGATTAGAGATATTGATCACCTCATCCAGATGTTTTATTTTTTTTTATCCTTAGCACAACTTTTTACACTATCTAGTAACAAGTTCCTCATCATTTTTTTCTGCTTCTCAAACTGACTTTTAAAATTTTGGGGAGTTCTAAACCTCCAGAAATTTGGCTACATCATAACTAGAACTAAATTTATTTCAGAATATTTTAATTCTTATTCACATAAATTTATAGGTGAAACAATTCAGTCATTTAACCAACAGTTATTAAATAACTGTTATGTACCAGGAACTGTTTGAGACACCAAGGTTAGAACAATAAACAGAAACATTCCTGTTTAGAAGAAGTTTAAGGTTGACTGGAGAAGACAGAAGTACAAAGAAATACCAAACACTAGTAAATACAAACCAGTAAGTAAAACAAGGTGACAGGGTTGAAAGGTACAGATCAATTCATTATATCAAAATAAATAGCATGCTTATTTTTAAGTAAAGCTATAAATAATGCAGTTACATCTCCCAAATATCCTCCTTCATGACTGAAAATAATCATTATCAAGAAACAGACTAGATTACTACCAAGAACTTCATTTCACCATAGCCTACATTACTAAAAAGACTGTTTCATTAAAAAGAAAAAAACTCTGGGGTTTTTCCCATTCATGCTGGTTCTCTTAAGTTTTATTTATAAAATATTTTAATTCAGCTCATTCCCTAACTGGCTGCCCACTAACTGCAATTTAGCATCAGTGGACTAAACAAAAGAATGGGTAGATTATCACAAGTTTCCTAACAGACTACTGTCTATAAAGGGATGTGAACTGAGAAAACCACTAATAAGGTGAACAGTTATTACAAAATGATATGCGACCCCAATTTAAAATAATTAGATACACATGTTTAATATTAAAACACATCAACTCTAGTCATTAACCAGAAAACTACTATATACTCATAATTAAGAGGCCCTCAGGTTAGATTGCAGTGTTGGTTACATTCAAAATATTCTGCTGAAAACCAGGAAATGCTCATTCTAGCTAGTAAAGAAATATAAGCAACCTTAGGGTACACTAACCAACAATGTTTACAAATAACAAACCCAGGGGCTAGAGAAATAGCTAAACTGTTAACGAGTGTGCACTGCTCTTGCAGTGAACCTATGTTTGGTTCCCAGCACCAACATCAGTGGGCTCACAACTCTCTATAACTAGAGCTCCACAGAGACCCTATGCCTCTAGCCTCTGTAATTAACTGCTTTCATGTGCACAAACCCATGCAGAAACCCACACACAAAGACACATAGTTTAAAATAATAAAAATAGGGCTGGAGAGATGGCTCAGCAATAAAGAATATAAACGACTCTTGAAGAGGACCCAAATTTGGTTCCCAGCACCCACATCAGATGGATCACACTGCATTCATATTAAAATACCCAGATGCACACACGTATAAGCAATTCAAATAAAATCTTTAATAATTTTCATAATAAATGTTTTTAAATGAGCATCCCTGTTTTGTTTTACGCAGGGGAAAACCATATATCCAAAGCAGGAATAACGTGCTTACAAGCAAGGTAAGATGGGTGAAAACCTATTAAAGAGCTCAATTTGAGTTATCAAGAGCTTTAAAAATATTCAAGCTTAGCCAGGCAGTAGTGGTGCATGCTTTTAATCTCAGCACTCGGGAGGCAAAAACAGGTGGCTTTCTGTGAGTTTGAGGCCAACCTGATCTACAAGAGCTAGTTCCAAAGCTACAGAGAAACCCTGTCTCGAAAAACCAAAAAAAAAAAAAAAAATCAAGGTTGCTTATGCTTGGTGACGTACTCCTTTAATCCCAGTACTTGGGAGGCAAAAACAAATGGATTAGTCAGCCTAAGCAAACACAGGTTAGTTGTAGAAGCAATGCTATCTCAAACAGATGACAGATAAACACAATAGGTAGCCCTGTGATATGGCATAAACAAAAGTGTGTGCCTCACATGTACCTTCAAAAGTAAACTTTAAACCTGGATGAAGGGTACATATCCCTGTAATACCAGCAGTCTGAGAAACTGAAGCAGGACGATTCCAAGGTCAAGGTTACACAGGAAGTTCAAGATAAGACTAGACAACTCAGTGAAACAATGTCTCCAACAGAAGAAAAAAAAGACTAGGGAATACAGTTCAGTAGTAGGGCACCTGCCTACCATGTTCAATCCTCAGAAATGAAAATTTTGAAAATGGAAACTCTGTATGCATTAAAAGTTTAAATATAGAAGGAAGAAAGGCAGAAGGTATTTCCAAATTTCCAAATTGGAGGCAATTATTGGAATACTGAAAAGCATTTGAACATACACATGACAATACTCATTTTTCCTTCTAACACTTAGTTATCACTACTTAATTAGCATCTTTCGACCTACTACAAAATACATTCTTCAAGAGGAGGAACCAGGCCCTTGTCCATTGCCAAATCCTCTGGGCTTACTGTAGTGTTTCTCACATACTACCTAATCAACTATTTGTTGAACAATTAACATTTCTTGGAATTAACACAACGAAATAAAAGCAGGAGTGGGGAGGACTGAAAATAAAGTTCATTTAGTAGATTGGTTAGCCAAGCATACTCTAAACTCAGTAACACACACACACAGGAAGGGCTATGAAAATAGGAGTAGCATTCAATTATGGAGTAGCACTCAATTATGGAGTAGGATTCAACCCTAAAACAATGAAATTTGTACGCATGCTACACCACAAAAGAACTTAAGACATTGTGACATAGTCACATAGCTGACAAATACTGAATGACTTCAGTAATAAGAAGTGCCTAACATAGTTAAATGCAAAAACAAAGGGGAACAGCCGCTAAGAGAATGAGTAGGAAGTTAACTATTGCTTAATAAATACAGTGATACAGTATTCAGGTTTAAGTTTAAGATTTATTTTAAGTGTTTGACCTGCATGTATATGCACCATGTACATGTCTGGTGCTCAAGGGGGTGAGAAAGGGGCAAAAGATCCCCTGCAACTAGAGGTACAGATGTTTGTGCATCACCATGTGAATACTGGAAACCAAACTTGGGTCCTCTGCAAGAGCAACAAGTGAACTCAAGTGCTGTGCCATCTCTTCAGCTCTGGATTGATCTTTGTGACAGTCTGGCTGATCTCAAAGTCATTATATTCCTGGCTCAGCACTTCTAACCTCAAGTTCTAGAACTATAGGCATACACTGTCACTCCTTGCCAGATACTTTTATGATGGGATACTGATATAGTCTGGACATAGACAGTGGTAACGTTTATGTAGAAATGCAAATGTACTTCATAACACTGAATTGTACATTTAAAGTGGCTGAAATAAGCCAGTAAGATGGCTCAGTGGGTAAAGGGTGTGTGCACATACATATACATATGTACAAACACACACAAAGAGTAAAGAGGTGTAATAGCTTGTGGTGATTCTAGGCAAGTATTCTACCACTAAGCTATATCCCTAGCAATTTTATATATATTAACAAAATTATTAAAATTGGAGTAAAGAATTATGAATGACTTTTCAGACTGACAATAGTTTCTTCAGAAAAATAAGCTTTTTCAGGCTGGAGAGATGGCTCAGAGGTTAAGAGCACTGATTGCTCTTCCAGAGGTCCTGAGTTCAATTCCCAGCAACCACATGGTGGCCCACAGCCATCTGTAATGAGATCTGGAACCCTCTTCTGGCAAGCATACAGACAGACAGAACACTGTATACATAATAAATAAATAAACAAACAAACAAAATGTTTAAGAATAAAAGAAAAATAATATTTAATATTTATGTTTAATTATGCACATAAGTTTATGTAGGGTAAGTGCATGTGAGTGCAGCACTCTCTGAGTCCAGAAGAGGATGAGTGATTCCTTGGAGCTGGAGTTACACATAGTTGTGAGCCATTCTTCCTGATATGGGTGCTGGAAACTTAATTAAGATGTTCTTTAAGAGCAGCAAGCGCTCTTAACCTATGAGCCATCTCTCTAGGCCACAGAAAAATAAAATTTCCTAAGACACTCATCACTAGCTTTATTTCAACCTTAAGAAGCTTTCATCAAAAACTTTCAAGTGTTTTTCTCAAAAAACTAAAGTGGTTCCCTATACACTTATTTCACATGGATTTACAAAGGGAAAAAAACTGTCTTTCATTTTCAAAACAGACTCCAAAAAGTTCAATCATATTTGTGAGAGAGCTAATCTGAAGATATCAAATTACATTGCATTATCCTAATACCACTCGTGTATTTTTAAGTACAATCAATTCTTGGACCATACACACTAATAGAAATGTTTCACACAAGGTAATTCCAACAATATTCGACTTGACATTTAGAATGTATTAAATCAGATACAGCCTCCCTTTCTATCTCTGACCATGTTTCAATGTAATTCTTCACAGTAACCTGGGATTCAGTCTGGGAGAACCCAACTCCCATTAGATGCCACAAGGAAAACAATCTCCATAAGGGTAACTGTTAATTATATCAACGTAAAAAGTAATTTTAACTTGACATAATTTGAAGAAAAGTCTATACTGTATACATTTTAAAAGCATCTCCCAGATGGAAGAACATGCCATCTGTAGTCCATTCAAATCTGAGATGCTTATGGATTGTATGTTACATTAATCCTAGACTTTCTCACTTTCTCCTGCTTGGTTATAAAGTTTATACCCCTGGCACTCTGTTAAGTTCTCTCCTCAACTAAACAATGTACTCTATACATAGCAAAACCCCCAATATGTATCTCCTCCTCTTATCTATATTGAAATTCTGCCACAAGCTATCAGTTTAAGATTGACATATTTACATTTTCTCTCCAAAATATAAACACTAAGATCTCAGAGTGCAACACAGTATTACTAACTTGTACAAACTATAAAAATTTTAACAAAAACTGTTTTGAGCCAGGCAGTTGTGGTGCACACCTTTAATCCCAGCACTGAGGAGGCAAAAACAGATTTCTGTTGAGTTTGAGGCCAGCCTGGTCTACAGAGTGAACTCCAGGACAGGCTCGAAAGCTATAAATAAACCCTGTCTAGAAAAAAACACACACACACAAAAAAAAAAACTGTTTTGAGAAGCACAAACACAAAAAAAGGTATATCAACAGAAACATGCAGATCTCTATAGGTTCAAGAGGCCATGCTGGTTACATAGTGAGACACCTGACTTTAAAGACACCAGGCATTGTTGGCACATCTTTAATCCGTGCACTTGGGAGGCAGAGGCAGATGGGTCTCTTGAGTTTGGGGTCTACAAAGTGAATTCCAGGACAGGCAGGGCTACATAGAGAAATCTTGTCTCGAAGGCCCCTCCACCCCCAAAATCCTCTAAAGACATCAGCACACTGTGCTATCAAATATACACATTTTTAATATACACATTTTTAACTTCAGCATATTATATTTCTATAATGTACACGCATATTCAAATTATCTAGGAATCTGTCTATATGTTATTTTCTACTAAAATATCCTATTTAAAGCCAACCCCACTTGTTACAAATTAAGCTCAATTCTAGGCACATCACAAATACACTATAAATGATTATACAAAGAATCTTTAGACAGAATGACAGAATGAATTAAAGTTATGATGGTATAGAGAAGCAGCTTTAAGGCAAACCTGGACAAAGAGTAAAAGGCTCCACAGAGCCTAGGAACTGAGCTGATGCCAAATCCTCCTCCTGGAACTCAAGGCAATTCATGAGACTAGGAAAAGTTAACTAGTAAGAGTTAACTGTCTTCCCACCTCTAGCTCAAGAGGATCAAGTATCTCACTCAAGCCTACTAAAGATTCAGTTAATTTACTTCAAGATCAGCTTGAAAATAGTCTGTGTGTTTCAGGAAACTATATGAAGCATTCAATCAACAAATACTAAAGACTTACTTTGTCCAAAGCCCAGTTCTAAGTGTTAAGAGTTAAGGCAACAAACATGACTGACAAATAACTTTGTTCTCATAGAGTTTGCATTAATGTGAGAAAACAGATAACCCATGTAAATGTATGTTTGATGTTGACAAGAGCTACAAAAAGGAGAAAATGGAGGGCTAGGAGCAAGGGACATTATTCATTTTTATGCTATGACTAAAGGGCTCTTCTGAGTTCAGAAAAGGGCACTGGCTACCCTGAAACTGGAGTTTATGGATAGTTGTGAGCCACCACCAGGATACTGGGAACTGAATTCAGGTCTTCTGTATGACAGGCAAGTGCTCCTACCACTGAGCCATCTCTCCAGTCCCATTACTTAACTGCTTTAGCTCTGTTTTCTTACCGTATAACAAAATAGCATCTGATACAAGGAATATACTGGATAAATGAGATTAATATTCATAATCTCAGGGCTTATGCCAAAAAATCCCTCAGCATATTATCTGACACAAAGGTCAAGGATTCCTTTTGTTTGTTTTGTTTTTTTGAAACAAGGTTTCTCTGTAGCTTTGGAGCCTGTCCTGGAACTAGCTCTTATAGACCAGGCTGGCCTCGGACTCACAGAGATCCATTCGTTACCTCTACCTCCCGAGTGCTGGGATTAAAAGCATGTGCCACCACCGCCTGGCCAGATCAAGGATTCTTACCTCACTGCTATAATAACCTCCAAGGCAAGTTAAATAAATCCCATGTGCATATGAAGAACAAGACAATTCCTTTAAGGATGTCAAAACACTCTTCATAGTTAACATAGGATTTAAAATATACTGCCAGGAAAAGTATTCACATGAATATCCACTTATCAGCAGTACCTGAGTTCATCACTAGTAAATATGAAATAGTAGCAGTACCTACATCAGTTGGAAAGATTAACTGTCCCATACTTTCAGTGTCTAACATAACTACTGTTAAAGGCATAAAAATATAATAGAGGAAGCACCATTAAAATACTTGAAAACTTTAGAAAATGTAAAAAATTCTGGAGGTGGAAAGGAACAGCAAAGAGAGGCTGGGGTTAGGGGCAGGGCTGAGAGTGCTTGTCCAGGATTCTCAAAGCCCTGGGTTCTTCCCCATCCTGAGCCAGGGGTAGAAGAAGCCAATGAGGAAAAAAAAGATAGGCAAAGGGAAGATGAAAAAAACAAAAACAAAACCTCGTACCTTCGTGTTATCTGATTTAGACAAATTTATCTAAACAGATTATTTCCAGAATTATTTTCCTTGAAGGAGCCAGTCTGAGTTAGGACCTGAAGTACTAGAGAAAGCAATAGCAGAAGGGGATAAAAAGAAGCGAGTGTGATGACAAACATATGAAGATGTCATGATGAAACCTACAATTTTGTATGTATGTTAGTCAAAAAATACTGTCCTTTAGTGGGAAAGCCACACTTGCATGGCAACAATTCTTTCGTTTCAGCTTATGTTATAAAAACGTTACTTAAAATTAGTTCAACTATTATTTTACTAAGGACTAAAACATGAACTTTACCATCTCTTCTATTCACTCTTATTTACATGCCAGTCATCTTCATGAAAAATATAATACATGTACAACTTTAGACAAAGAGCAATTTATCCTCACCAAGTCTCAGGAGAAAATAAGCCTTTCTCCTTCCTAAGCCTCCTAAATTGTCTAACTAGTCAGAGGTATTTAACCCTCCTCTATTTAGGGTCCTTGTCTCCTTTTATATCTTTCCCCAAAGAAGGCATCACCGTGAAATCTATAAATCATCCCACTGGGAGGCAGTGTATCACCATGGGAAGATATGTTCTGAAATTCGGCTGAATGGATTCAAAAGTAAGCACTTCTTAGCTGAGTGATCTTAGGCAAATCATGTTAACCATTCTGAATTTGAGTAAGTGAAAAGCCATCAACTACTTCACAGGCTATTATAAGAAGCCAACGTCCAATGTTAGGGAACCTACTACATAGTCCCATGTACTAAGATAATGCTGTGAATGATACCTTGTCAGATAAAAATTATCATTGCAAAGCCAGCTTAGAGGAAACTGATAATTGACTAAATCCTTTATAATATACATCTATTGGATACGAAAACAAGAACTGAGAACTACATTTGTAGAAGATCTAAAATTTTAATTCAATTACCATTTGAGAACCTGAATAACATACCCTATATGTTGAAACAAGTATTTGAAATGAGATTTTAAAAACATAACTCAAAAACTGACCAAGGCAATAATCTAGTTGTAAGAAATAAACTTGGATATTCACCAACATTGAACGTTTATACATGCCATATTTACCATTACACAATTACCTCATTAGATTTGCATTCTTTCTATAGCACTCTGTTAACTGCCTCAGTCTCATTTCCTATTAAAGGAACTTTAAAATCCCACCATATCGAACTCATTTCTCTGCAATTTTCAAGAACATTTAGAACATCCAAATCTTAAGAGTCAACTAAATATTTTTCAATGAATGTAAGTACTTTATGCATTGATAGTCTAAACTCAAGAAAGTACATATTCTCCAGGAGGAAAAAAAATCCATGTCACTGAAAAGTTTGCTTTTCAGAAATATAACAGCATATTTCTACTTCTCCATGAGCCATAGCTACACCAGCACTTTCTCAATTCTCCTGCCCGAGGTAAAGGAATGTCTTCTGGCCTGAATGAGTGGTGGAAGCAGGAAGGAACATATCCCAGTGGAAAAATATTAGAGCTTTGCTAATGTTTCCCATGTTTTCTCTCCTGTAACATAGAATGGAAATTCTCAAATGTCCCTATCTCTAATACTATTTCTTTAAGACATGAAATAATGTTTAAATAAGGAATATTAAATGTCTTCTTTTAGCCAAAGTCTAACTGCCATAAAGTTTGAAAATCAGCTACAAAGCAGAAGACACACTGCTAAGTCTCTGCTTTAAAAAATGAGGGGGTTTAAAAGATATCTAAGAAAGCGGGATATCATACATCCCTATTCGAAAATGAAAAGATCTAAAGGGCTAAAAAGATTGTTCAACTCTTAGCATTTGCTGCTCTTCCAGAGGACACAGGTTTGATTCCCAGCAACCACATGGTGACTCACAACATGATGTAACTTCAGTTAAATGGAAACTGATATCCTCTTCTGGCCTCGAGGCACCAGGCACCAAGTGATACATGTTCAAACATGCAAGCAATATATATACAATCCTAGGAGATTATCAAATACATGTATGTATAATACATTGAAAGCAAATCTACTATTATATACTCTACTAAAGAATTTCAAAGTTAACGTTATAAGAAACCAAAGTGAAAAATGAAAATACAAAATGAATACTTGGGTAGTGGTGGCACACACCTTTAATCCCAGCACTCAGGAGGCAGAGACAGGTGGAATCTCTATGAGTTTGAAGCCAGCCTGGTCTATACAGAGCTAGTTCCAGGGCAGCCAGAGCTTTTACACAGAGAAACCCAGTCTAAAAAAACAAAACCACAAGAAAAAGAAGACTGAGGACTTTTCTCGGTAGTAAAGTACTTGCCTCAAATGTGTTAGGCAGTAGGTTCAATCCCGAAAAATGATTCAAAACCATTTTTAAAACCATTACTAGTCTATCTTTAAAAGCCAGGTGTGGGGGACATACCTGTAATCCTAGCACTCGGAAGGGAGACACAGGAGAACCAGGAAACAGCTACACCGCAATTTCAATGCCAGCCTGAGTTACTAAGACCATGTTTCAAAAACAGAACAAGGGGCTGGATAGATGGCTCAGCAGTTAAGAATATTAACTGCTTTCAGAGGACCCAAGTTCAATTCCCAGCCCATATGGTAGCTCACAACCATCTGTAACTACAGTTCGAGAAGATCCAATGTTCTCTGGTCTCCATGGGCACCAGTCACGTACATAATGCACAGACATACACGTAGGTAAAACACTCATATATATTTATTTTATGTATATGAATGTTTTGCCTTCATACATAAATATGCACCATGTACCTGGTGCCCACAGAGGTGAGAAGAAGGTCACTTGGAACTGGAGTTGAAGTTGGTTATGAGCCACCATGTTGGTGCTGGGAACAGAAACCTGCAAGACAGACAAGTGTTCTTCTTGAGCATAGAACCTTTTCTCCAGCCCCAATAAGTAGAATTCATTTTTTACAAAAACAGGCCAGGCAGTGGCAGCACACACTTTAAATCCTAGCACTCAGGAGACAGAGGCAGGAGGATCTGTGAGTTTTAGGCCAGCATGGTCTACACAGCAAGTTATGAGATATCCAGGGCCACACACACACACACACACACACACACACACACACAAATACTATCTCAAAAAACCAAAAAAAATAAAATAAAATAACAATAATAGTTTTTACAAAAAAATGAAGTAAGACTGGAGCAGGAATGGGGATATAGCTTAATGGCAGAACATTTAAATTTAAAGGTCTAGTACCTTTGAAGCCCCATGTTCAATTCCCAGAACTGGGGAGAAAAGGGGAGAAAAAGAAACCACATGCATGTGTTAAATTTCCATTTTAAAATCACACAGTAAGAACCTGACATAAAGTCAAGTAGGGTGGCACATGTCCTTAATCCTGGCACTCAGAAGGCTGAGGCAAGCAGCGCTCTCTGTGAGAGTTCCATGCAAGCCTAGTCTACATAGTAATGTCCTATCTTTAAAAAAAAAAAACAACTGTGAAGTGGTGTCTCATACCTTTAATTCCAGCATTCATGAGGCAGAAAGAGAAAGATCTTTGAGTTCGAGGCCAGCCTGGTCTACAGAGTGAGCTCTGGGGCAAACAGGGCTGAAAAAAAAATAGTAGTGCTGTTGTCAAAACTAGCCTCAAACTTCTAGGCTCCTAAAATCCTTTTGATTCAGTCTCCCAAGTACAGGCCCAAGTCACTGCACCCCACAAACAAAATTTTCATTGCTTATTGCTTTTACACAGAAACATAAAACCAATTGAAAGACCTCAAATTTTTGAATGGTAAATGCTATAAGGAACAACCATGGCATCTATTAACCACCAAAGATAAGCATTCCAAGGTAAATTAGCATCCTCTTGTTACTTCTAAAAATTTTCATAGCAAGATGCATATTTTAAAAATAACTGTCACTCTTTCAAATTAAGGATACTCTGTCAAAACTATATTGATGACAGGGAGAAAGTATAGCTCAGTGGCAAAATGGTGGTCTAACATAGACAAGTCCCTGAGTCCTATCTCAGGCACTACAATACAAGAGAAAAGCAAAAAATGGCAACACATTCTAATATTGGCACTTGGAGGACTGAGACAGGAGGATCACAAAAATTGAGGACAAAGGGGGTTACATAACCATATACTCTACAGGACAATTTTTTTTAAAGAACTTTGGCCATGCATGATGGCACACACCTTCAATCCCAGCACTAAGGAGACAGAAATGAATCTCTGAGCTCTACGTAGTTCTAAGCTAGCCAAAGATAAACAGTGAAACCTTATCTCAAATAAATAACATTTTATACATTTTTATTGTGACAAAGTCCAACTAATAATATTTTTAAGGGATTAGGATAAATCTCTACCGATTTAATAGCAAATCTTTGAGAAATGATGAAATGCACACATAATATCTTATGTTGTGTGCAGGAGACCCTGGCTTCAATTTCCAACATCAAAAAAAAAGCACATCATGTCCCAGTACTAGTGAAACTGTACTATACATACACTGAGGCTTATGTTTGCTTTGTTGTTTTTGTTTTTGTTAGACGGGGTTTCTCTGTATAACAGCCCTGGCTGTTCTAGAACTCAATCTATAGGCCACGCTGGCCTCAAACTCAAGAGAGAGATCTGCCTGCTTCTTCCTCCTAAGTTCTTGTATTAAAGGTAGTGCACCATTGCCCCGCCACCTGGCTACACACAAGGTTTAAAAGCTAAAATACATTTTTACTGAATTATTTTAGATACCTTAAATATTTATCTTTAACTGGAGCGTTCCTGTGATCCCAGCACTAGGAAGGCAGAGGCAGGGGGACCTCAGTGAGTTCTAAGCTAGTTCAAGGACAGACAAGAAATCCTGTCTCAAAGAAATCCTGTCTCAAAAACAAATAAACAAAAAACCTTTGCCCCCAGGTCACAATGCCGTCAACAAATTCCTTGTCTGATCAGAAATGTCATGGTTCTTCCTGTTGTTTTCTTGTACAATTTCAACAAACTAAGCAAATTAGTATACAGAATAGTAACTCAATCTTATTGGTAAGATAGTGACTGCAACAAAAGCTACAAAAATGAACAAGTTTATTTACCAATGAAATATTAAACATTCAACTGCGTAAACAAAATTGAAACCTCTTAAGATCCGACCTTGAGGGAAAGAGGTAGCACAAACCTTTAATCCCTGCACTTGAGGGGCAGAGGCAGGCAGATCTCTGAGTTGAGGTTAACCTGGTGTATAGAGTGTTCCAAGACAGGCAGGACTATGCAAAGAAACCCTGTCTCAAAAGATAGACAAACAAACAGAAAAGAGGAAAAATTAGATCAGATCTCATATGGTGGCTCATGCTATTAACCCCAGAACTTGGTAGGCAGAGACAGGTGGATGGATCCCTGCATACGAGGCCAGCCTGGTCCACATACTGAGTTTCAGGACAGGCAGGGCTATGTAGAGAGACCTTGTCTCACCAAAAAAAAAAAGACCAAAATAAATTTTAAAGCAGAAATATCAAATATTTACCACCCACACTCAGCAAAAATATTCCTTGGCCGCAACTATACCCAAATCATTTCTCTACATTTGAATTCATATTCAGTTATTTGGCAGGAAGATACCACATACACGAACAGTCCAGAAATATAAAATCAATGCAAAAACTATCACAAAAGTAAGGAGTGGTAGGGTTGAGGAGTGGGGCTAGAGGACTGGGTGTTAGAAATGCTAACGGCAGCAGCTCTACCAGGCATCCCATCCCAAAGAGAACTATTTTATTTCTGAAGTGATACATGCTTCTCTGTAGGTCCTAACTCTCAAATTGTTACAGGATCAGGTTAACTTCAGGCAAGTCTCTAAACTAGAGCATTTTCTTTAGTTTTAATACCATTTCTCCCTAGTCCCAAACATTACCATTCTCTTATCTTCTCAGAAGGACTCTATGAAATATAGCATCAATAGTTAACACAAAATGATAAAGGAAATATGAATAATGCATAAAGAAATTAAACTCAGATGCTGCTATGTTGGTGTTTGACTTGTTTCACTTCGGTAAAATTCAAGAAAGTTGCTTTTTAACATTAAGTAAGACATATATAATCACCCTAATCTAACAACTTCAAAACAGTATGCCAGAATTCTCCTGGGTTTTAAAAAACAATGCTATCTTGCTTTAACTACTACTACCCCTGTACCAACAAAAACTTACCCCAAAGAATAAAAATTAGCAGACTCTCTGAGTTTAGCAAGTTACAGTAATTTAAATCACTTTCATAGCCACATAAATCTCTAAAGGGATTTGGAATCCCTTCTTACCAATAAGTAACTGGGCAAGTTACTAGGCCTTCATGTTTCCTCTTCTGTAAAAGGGTCATCATATACCCCAGTTTCTCTGGGACAGTCCTAGTTAATGCTCTTATCTCAGCAAGCTGTCTGAGTACTGACCTCTCTTACTCTCAAAAGTTCCCTAGTTTGGCAGGGTGTGGTAACTCGCACCTATAATTCCAGCATTCAGGAAGGTAAAGAGGGAAAAGCACAATGTTCAAGGACAGCCTGGATTAAACAGTAAATTCTACGCTAGTGGAGACTACATAAGATATCTTGTACTATAGGGTAGGCATGGTAACAGAAACCTTTAATCCCAACACTTGGGAGGCAGACACAGGCAGATCTCAGAGTTACAGGCCTCAGGCTACATAGTGAGGTCCAGAACTGCCAGGGCTACCTAGGCTCAAAAAAAAAAGAGGGAGGTGGGGAGAGGGAGGGAGGAACACAGAGAAACAAAGAAAGGAAGGCAAGAAAGAAACATGTAGTTGTAATACCTCATTGGTTAATGAAATTATCATTACACATGAAGTATTTGTAATAGTACCTGACATAAGAAGAGTTCAGTTACTGTTAGTTACTATCAATGTTTTTTTTAGAAAAGATTTTTTAATTATGTAATGAAAATGCTCCTACAATATTCCTTCTTACAAATTAAACTATGCATTTAACTTTCCACATTCAACTTTTTTGTTTGTTTTTTTTGAAACAGGGTTTCTCTGTGTAACTGCCCCAGTTGTCCTGGAACTTGCTCTGTTCATCAGGCTGGCCTTGAACTCATAGAGATTCACCTGCCTCTGCCCCCCAAATTCTGGGATTAAAGGTGTGCGCCACCACCGCCTGGCCCACATTCAATTTTTTAAAACAACTCAGCAGCACTAACTGCTTGAAATCAAATACTAAACAATTTACCAAAGAAATGGCATTATCATCAACTGTACTCTTATTTTATCACACGTTAAGTTTTTAGGAGGCTATATCTCAATTCTTAGCAAGCAAATAATATGAAAATAAATCTGCTTTCAGTCCAATCAAGCCTCAATATATTAGTAACATTTGTAACCACGGTTCTTCAGGTTAACTACAGAATTCAGAAAACTGAGGAACATTTCTGGCACCTTTTTTCAAGACAAACAGGAGAAACAAATAATTGCATATAATGGGCACCTTGGGCTATAATTCGGTCATGGAACATTAGTTGTTGGTATTAATGGAATACAAAGATTAAAATATGAATGAAAATACTCAATATTGCAAGAGTCTAGGTCAAAGAGGACTGTTTATCACCTCAAAAAAATATTTCCTGAAGATGAAGTATGTAATGAAAAGGAATGATCAACAGATGTGCATAAATTGACTCATGATCATGAAAAGCATGTGCTGACACACACACAGAAAGTACATGCTATCTATATATATATTTAATCTTACCTCATCTCCACTAAAGCCAGAGTCTATATTTCTCTAAGTAAGAAAAACTCTCAAGCTTATGAAAAGATTAGATTATCCTCATTTTTAAATTGTATTTATTCATGTTTATTTACTGCATGTGTCTGAGTGTTTTGCCTATATGGATGCATGTTCACCCACCACATGCATGTCCACTGCCCTCAGAGGTCAGAAGCCGATGTCAGAATCCCCAGTTAAAAATGGTTGTGAGGCACCATGTGGATGCTGGGAACCAAACCCAGGTCCTTGGTGAAAGCAATGGGTGCTCTGAGCCATTTCTCCAGTCCCCTAACCTAAATTTTTAATTAAAACCTAACCTCTAAACAAGCTGAGTGACTCAGAAACTATCTTTAGACACACACAGTATAAATAACAAAGAATTTTTTTAAATGTGTAACTATTTTATGCATCATAGAAAATAGAAACCTTTGCTCACACCAAGACTTTAACATTCCATGAAATTTGGTGATCATATTCAAGCAATATTAAAACTCAGATTTCAATTACTTTGATTATTAGCTTAAAATAAAATATGTAACTTCTTTAATCTTTTTATTTAAACCTTTACCAACAGGTATGGTGCAGTACATGGGAGTCAGAGGCAGGTAGGTCTCTGTGAGTTCAAAGCCAACCTGGACTACCCATAAATTCCAGGAAAACCAGAACTACATAGTGAAACCCTGTCTCAAAAAAAACTTTTTACCTTTACCTACTTGGGGGGAAGGAGCACATAGGGCTTCACATGGTGCATGCATACAAATTCAGAGGACAACTTGCAAAAGCCAAGTCTCTCCTTCCACCACAAGGACTGCAGAGACAGAAAACAGGTCAGCAGCCTTGGGAGCAAGTTCTCCTTACCCACCCAGACCTCAATGGCCACCCCATCGTAGAACTTTTGCCTTGTAGCAACTCATCTGACCCTGAACAAAGATCTCTGATTGTCTTATATCATATATGGTAAAGTCTTGGTCTTATAAATAAAACTAAAGCAATGAGGATTGCAGACCTAAACTCAGTAAGAGAAACACCTGAGTTCTAAACATCAAAAAAAAGAATGAAGGATTTGAGGTCAGGCTAATCAGGGTGTGATTTGGGGAAAGTCACTTACTATTACCTAGAACCTCAACTTCCTCATCTGTAAGATATTCTTTAAAACACTCATTTCAAAGTTTATGAGAGAGTTCATATTAAAACATGGTTTCTGACACTCAAAGAGAACCCAAGGGGCTAAAGAGATGGCTCAGTGGTTAAGTGCACTGACTGCTCTTGTACAGGACCCAGGTTCAATTCCCAGCACCCACATGGTACCTTACAACCTTCTGTAACTTCAGTTCCAAGGGATCCCACAACTTATACTTGCCTCCTTAGGCACCATGTGCTGTTCTTAATTCCTGTTTGTCCTATGGGGCAAAGACGATTACGCAGGGAAAAGACACAGACACGCGGCGGTACCACGTGGTAGGTACACTTTTAATGGGAAGGGAAAACACACTAGGAAAAGTGAAGGGAAGGGACCAAGGGAAGGGTTAAGAAGGGGAGGGAAGGGGCGAACTCGTGGCTTGTCCTTGCTTTTAACAGAGGATGCAAAGGCTTCTGGGAAATGTGTCCCGCGCTTGCCGTCCAGAGGGATGTTGGGAGTTGTAGTGTTGCAAGGGAACAACATTTCACCCTTTTGGTTTGATTAAAAAAAAAATTGGGGGACCTTAAAGGGTAGGGAATGGGGGCGTAGTCCAGTCTCTCATGGCTGCTTCCTGCTGACTTTGGGCGTTGAGGGGTCCAGGGAATGTCCGATTATCTTGGCAATGTCCCACTGGCGTTTGCGGTCGCTGGTGCAGTTGGTCACTGATGTCCATGTCCAGGGTTGCTGGCTGGTGTAGTCGGTCACTGATGTTTGAAGTCCTGGCTGTCGTCTGAGGCGGCTGATTGAAGAAATCTGTGTGGCTTTTCCTGAGTAGCTGGGTCATCATTAAGATGCTGGAAGGCAAAAGTTGCATTAGTAAAAGAAAAAATTAAAAGAGGGGGGGGGATTTTTGGAGAGCTGGGGTGAAGAGGGGGGGGGGAGAGGGTCTTAGGATGTCCGGGGTTAAGAAATGATAAAAAAAATTAAGTGATACTTATTCCTTTGTGATACTTATTCCTTTGTGTTTGATCCGTTGGGCTGGCATCCCGGAGCTTAAGGAAACTGTCTTAAAGGAAATAGATTCTAACCATACATCTCTTAACATTTTAGGGAGCCGCTGCTGCAGTCAGCGGCTGACCTGTTACGTAAGAGCTTTGTAGAGGAGAATCTGCTTACCACTTGTCTTCGCATTTGTTGGGGGTACCTGTAACGACAGCTAGACGGTTATTTATGAATTTAAAGAAGGGAGGGTGTGTTAACACAGTGACGGATCGGGACCATTGTTGTCCTTAGACTGTAATAGGGGGGCTGAATCCGGCGTCCTTTGGAACTTAAGAGTACAGGGTCCGGTTTGAGTCACCGTGTATGAAGGATTATCTTGAGGCAGTCTAGGTGGAGTTCTTGTGACATCTTATCAGGATCTGTCCAGGTGAAGGCAAAGATGTTCTGAGACTGAGGGCTCGGCTGGCCTGGCGGGTGCGGTGATCACGTGGCAATGATTTCTGGCCTTGTCATTCCTTGAGTGGTAGATCTTGAAGGCCATCTCCAGGATCTGTGCCTGTGGAGTTAAGGGACCCTTCTCCAAACGTCTGAGTTTCGCCTTGATGTCTGAGTAGGACTGGTTGACAAAGTGGGACATCAGGAGCTGTCTGCCCTCGTTGGATTCTGGGTCCATGTTTGTGAACTGTAGCATAGCTTTGGTGAGACGGTCAAGAAATGCGGAAGGATTCTCGTTTGTATCCTGAAATATTTCTGCAAGTTTAGAATAATTGACTGGTTTGAGAGCCGCCTTTCTTAATCCCACCAGAAGGCAGGTTAAGAATCGGTCTCTGGACAGAATGCCCCCGGGGGAGTTGTAATCCCAGTGGGGTTCCTGTTCGGGCACTGCCTCTGCACCAGGTGGGTGAGAAGGCTGAGTCTGGTGTACTTCGTCAGCACAGAGTCTCGCCTGCTCCCAGACCCGTCGGCGTTCCTCAGGAAGCAAGTTGTTAAAGAGAATCATATAAATATCATGATAAGTTAGGCTGTAAGATTGGGTTAAATATTGAAACTCCTTTGTGAAATTAGTGGGGTTAGCCGTATATGACCCTAGTAGTTTAGAAATATGTGAAAGTTCCGATAAGGCGAAGGGGACGTGTACCCGAAGTGGGCCCTCGACCCCAGCTACCTCTCGTAAGGGCAGAACGGTAGCTGGTTTGGGTTGATCAGGGTCTGCTGCTGCGGCAGCGGCTCGCGAGCGCGTAAGGGGAGGGGTGAAATTAGGCGCAAGGCGGCGGGTGGGGTTAGCGCCTGAGGGGGTCTTGGAAGACCGAGGCAGAGGGGTGGGGTGGGGAGGTGAGACGGAAGAATCCGAAGTCGATTCGGCCCGCCTACTGTGCCTCCTGTGCTGGGAAGAAATTGTTAATTGTCTTCGCAGTCGAGTCCTGCTGCGAGAGAAGTTAGGTAAAGCTGGATCGGAAAGGCTGGGATATATGAGACGGGGGGAATGAGATTTTTTGGGGGATTCGGAGGAACAGGAAGGCGACCCAGAAGGATGTTTACGCGGAACTCCTGGAGACCTAGGAATGGAGCGTTTAGAGGCGTGGGGAGAAGGTGTAGGCGACTCCTTTTTGTACCTAAAAGAAACTTTTGAAGGAGGGGGGATAGAGGAGGTGGCCCCCGATTGGGCAGGGCGGGAAGGAGTGGTGTCACGAGGTCGGGGAGGCGGGGGGTCGTCATCGGGGTCCATGGTCGGAGCGGAGGGTTCCTGGAGGGAGGGTAGAGCCAAAAACATGTGAGCCGGTGAACAGTTTGACGAGGTAGATGGGTCAGTTTTTAGAGCCATATAAAAGAAGGCCATCACGTACATTAATTCCTTCCATTTAGCTGACCGGTGACAAAAATTTGCCAGCTCCCGCAGAGTGTCAGGGTCAAATGATCCCTGAGAAGGCCAGCGAATAGAGCCCTGTAAATTGTATTTAGGCCAAGTCTTGGAACAAAGCCGTGTTAACTTGGAAAGTTTTATGGAGGGAATGAGGGCGTGGGGTTCGAGAGCTTCCAGAAGCTGCCCGAGCGGGGAAGATGGGGGGACCGGTTTAGAATTTTTTGAGCCCATGGCCGAAGTGCAGTCCAGCCGCAAAAGGTACCAACAGAGTACCGCGAACACGGCAAGCCAAAAACGCAGGCGTCCGTGCGAATTTGGTGCGTGTTAACACTTAACTGCCCCGAGCCCAGCAACCGTACGGGAGAGAAAGTCCCGGCTGGGAGGAGGCGATTAAGCTCTTTAGGGCACAGGGCCCGGAGGTGCCACAAAAAGTGGCCCGAAAGTGGACAGGAAAAAGTTAGAAAAAAAAGGAAGAAAGAAGGAGAAAAAAGCCCGGAGCACCGAACTCCGGGTGCGCGGACTGAGCGTTTCGGCCGAGGGCAAAAAAAAACTCGGGGAAATGGGTTAGCAACCTAGCCTTAGCCCGAGGTGTGCAAAGAAAGCCGGCCGGACAGTCTTTGAACGCCCCAGGGGGAAGGAAGCCAACTCAGGGTAACTCACGGATCAGGATGAAGCTGTTGAAATGGCCGTGGAAACAGGTGGTGGTGAGCGAAGGCTGTCGGTTCTTTGGACCTTGTCGGCGAAACCCAGAGGCAAAGCCTCGGGCACCGGACAGAGAGGTCTCCGAGTCGATGCGGTGGCACCAAAATGTTGTTCTTAATTCCTGTTTGTCCTATGGGGCAAAGACGATTACGCAGGGAAAAGACACAGACACCCGGCGGTACCACGTGGTAGGTACACTTTTAATGGGAAGGGAAAACACACTAGGAAAAGTGAAGGGAAGGGACCAAGGGAAGGGTTAAGAAGGGGAGGGAAGGGGCGAACTCGTGGCTTGTCCTTGCTTTTAACAGAGGATGCAAAGGCTTCTGGGAAATGTGTCCCGCGCTTGCCGTCCAGAGGGATGTTGGGAGTTGTAGTGTTGCAAGGGAACAACACCATGTACATGTAGTAGACATACTTACATGCAGGTAAAACACCTAGGCACTTAAAATACTAATAATAATCCAAAAGAAACCCAAGATACATTGAAATTATTTTTTAGATTAGTTCAGGTTTCAAAAATTACAAATCACACTCTAGTGCAAAGTTATTCTTGCAAAAATATAGAGCTTAACTTTCCAGCCTTACACATTCAATGAAAATTTACTTGAGGCTGGCTCATTTCTAAAAGGAATTTTAGGGGCTGGAGAGATGGCTCAGCAGTTAAGAGCACTCCCTGCTCTTCCAGAGAACCTGAGTTCAATTCCCAGCAACCATATGGTGGCTCACAATCATCTGTAATGAGATCTGACGCCCTCTTCTGGCGTGTGGGCATATATGCAGGCAGAATGTTTTATACATAATAAATAAACAAACAAACAAATAAATAAATCTTAAAAAAAGAATAAATCTAAGTTCTATTTTAAAAATAAAAAAATGAAAGGAATTTTATTTTGGAATTTTACAAGAAGTTATTGAGAGCTAATAGAAATCTCTTTACCCTGTCAAGGCTAATAATGTACTTTTCAATTAAAAAAATACAAGCATGACAGCAAATGTCCATTATCCCTGCAGTAGAAAGGCTCAAGTAGGAGGATCACAAATTTGAGAGAGACTTGGGATACAGAAGGAGATTCTGTCTGAAAATAAACAAACAAGCAAAGAGACCATTGTATCCACCTTCTCTAGAGAAAACAAAACAGTTTGATTAACCTCTTAACCAACTTTCACTTCTTTCAAGATAGAATCTCAGAAAAGTAGCCCCAGGCTGCTCTGACTATTAGACGTATCCCAAACTGACCTCAAATTTACAGTAATCCCTCTACCTCAGCCTCCCAAGTACTCTAACTACAGGCGTGAGCCACTATGCCTAGCAACACTCATTTCCTAACATCTACTAATCAGTATCAATGAAGTACAGTAAACATGTATTAAAAACCCTAATTCAGGGGAAACTTTTCTGGTAACAGATTAGCAAAGAAGCTAAAATGTTCCGTTTATTTGTTTTAATATACACAAAACCTAGTCCAAAAAGCCACATTACTTACACAGAAAAATGTATTTAGTTAAACTAAATGCAAAAAATGCACTTCAGTAGACTGAGAAAGCAAACCAACAATTCTATTTCTTCGTATCTTTGCCAGCAGAACATGCAAAATCTACCACCTGTGACAGACAGATACATAAAGAATTACTATACAGGCGCAGTATGGAACTACAAACGAAAACCCTGAGCATAAATAAATAGTAAATGTGAAAACTAGAAAGGAAAATGCAAAGTACTTTTAAACAGTGTGTCATTTTATAGTTCCTTTTAATTCTCCAACAATCACATTTCAATATACACTAATAGTTAACGAGAGCTACACTAACAGTGCACTACTAATTGGAAGTATACCTTTTCTTTCCTATTTATTATACCAAGTCCAAAATAGTGCCCCTCTAAATAACAAATTGGCCCTTTTAATATAAACCTTAGGTTCAAAAATTATCTTTCAACATCAAAAACTGAAGGGTTGCATCTATCATAAAGAACTGGAAGCAAAATAAAAATGCTACCACTGTTTACAGCATTCCTACAGTGCTGTGCTGATTATGATAAGCATGCAGAGTATTAAACATTACTGAAGTAATCGGGGCATATTTTCACCTCTAAAATATGTATTTCTCTTGTCTCCCCAAAGAAAGAGATTTGAGCCTGATACTCGGCCAAGCCCCCAATTTTACTTCATAAAATGATAAATGTCAAATTTAATTTCATTAAAATTGTTTTCATATTTGGAGTTTAAGAATTCAGAATCAATTTCAAGGCTGCCAAAACTCAATTTGTTGATTTGGTAGTTTAGCTACAGCTTCACCACAAGAAATCAAATCTGATGCAACATCTTCACCATCTACTTAAGGATATTTGCATAGGAATAAAAATTTGAAGCCAGGAATCTGCCTTAATATCCTTGTAAATAATGATAACAGTTCAGAAAGGTTTGTTTCCAGACTGGGAGAAAAATTTTCTATAATAATTGGGGAATACGTTTTACCAAACACAAAAATAAAATATTCATCGCTTTGGAGTCCCTTCAGAACTTTAACAGCTATTCAAAAATGCATCTAACAGGAACAAAATAAGCTTGACATAGAATAATACCAAATTGCAGAAACCAAGGCAATTACCTTGGACTTGGGAGCAAATATACTATTTAAAGGAGACCAGGGTCTTAGTTTTAATTGCACTTTTATTGCTGATTGCAATATTGAAAATGTTTTTAAAAGAAATCAAGGTAATAGCTTTCGTATCAACTTTGAAGTAATTAGAAGAGCAGATTGTTGGAGAAGGTACATCATTTTATATGTAAACATACAATTTCCTATTGGTTTAAAGAGAAGAACCCTCTCTACCCTGCCTGTCAGTATCAGATACCTTATAATACTACAGTTACGTCACAGTGGGAAGGAATGGCTAATAAGTACATCTCTTTTCCAATCCACTTCTCTACCTAGTCATTAAACACCAAACACTGAAGCTGTATTCAGCCATGTCAATCTTCCTACTGGGAATGCTCCCTATGGCACCCCAATCCCTTCCACTGTTGCTGACTCCAACTGCCAAAGCCCCTCCTATTAATAGTAAATCCCTCTCATACTGACTCACTGCAACTCCAACTTAATGAAACAGACCCAAGAAGAATTTTTTAAATCAACAAATGGAATTTCCTATTTTCAAGAAAAAAAGCAAATCAAAAGGAAAGTAAAAGCAGAGCACACTGAGACTAAGCTACCTTTCAAGTCTATCTAACTTGTGGGGATTTACCTTGTTTTCCCTATACTGCTTGTGTAAATATTTTTGAAAGTTGGTATGCTAGGCATTACATAATTACCCACACACAAGCCTAAGCTTCGTGTAAATAACTTAGGTATGTAAATATAAAGTCAGCACATCAAAATGTAAAAACTTGGAAATTTTTCTTCAAAAATCTACGTCAACTACAGAAATTTTCAAGCACATACAAAAGTAGACTAAGTAACCAATGAGCCCTTCTGACCTCAGCTAGCTACAATAATCAGCTCCCAGCCACTTCTCTTTTCATCTGTCCTCCTACTCTTATCTTTAAAGAAAATGAGGAGACAAGTATGTACGTCCTCAGTAAGGACACAGAGAATAACCCCAAGGCAACAAAACTATCGAAGTAACATGTTAAAGAGTCAAACATCTTACAATGTTACTGTAAAAGAACCCGGCACAATTAATAGCTAGTTAAATTTAAGAATTCAGTTAAAAACATAGAAATGATTATCTCTACGAATTTTAATCAAGCCCATAAGACCCAATAAGTACATTTTAAATTATATTTTTAAAGGATAAATAGAAAAGACGTGAAAATGAACTTAAACATTTGCAATTAGCTGGAATCTACGCAGCACTTAATCTCAAAACCGAAAAAAAAAACCCAGACTATTTAACATAATGTGTCATGAAATTACAATTCAACCACTTGAAAAACCGCTCAACACTTATGCATTAACTGGTCCTTCTGATCCCTAATTATAGATTGATATCAACGTAAAAAGAAAACCAGGCATTTTGACGCAAGTGGTTTAAAATGTTCAAAATTAACCCCACCTTTCATTGAGAAATATATGAAAGCAAGACGAAACTACCTGAATTGAACGTCGTTTAGCGGAAATGCATCCACCTTCCAGGGCCATCCAAAAAAAAAAAAACATATAAGTTCACATATACCCTTAAACGCAACGCACTGGGCTCCAGACAGAATTAGGAGACCTCCTCCTGCTTTTGCTCCTAACCAATACGCAGAGAGAGAAGGTTGGCAGGAAAGTGCTGCGAGGACCAGTAACAAACACCAGCAAGCTCCCGAGCAGGCCCTGCTAGAGCCAGGAATGACGCACTTAGGTAACCCGACTCTTTCTCCCCTCCACCCCCCGCCCCCAGCAGCGGTGCTGACACCGCCAACAGCCCGGAGTAGAAAAAAAAGACAACAGAAAAAAAAAGGCAAAGCTTGGACAGCACCAGGTTTCATTAAGAAACCTCGATTATTCCTCTTTCGACACTAAACACCAGGACTAAACAGGAAAAGAAGCTTCGTGCTTAAGCAAGTCCCATCATGGTGGTTTAAGTCACTAAATTAAGCTGATAATGAGTCCAATCCACAGAGACATATATACAGGGTGTGGCTGCTGTGAAATACGGCGGTCCGTGGGAGAAAGGGGGTACGGAATTTACACTCCAGTGTGAAGGGATGAGGGGGCTTTACCGGGGTCGAAGAGGCAGCCCGCGCATTTTAAGGAACCATTGCAAACCAACAGAAGCGTCTCCTTTACTTACACCTAACCCCACAGATCAAAAGTTTCAGATAGACATAGCACAGAAGCTGGAAATAATCATTTAATCAAAAAACAAGACCCTCAATTTAAAAACTACATCTAGAAGAAAGGAGGAGGGAGAGGAAGGGGGGGTAGGCAAGAGCATAAAAAACATCCTAGGCCACGGAGGAGAAAGTCTCCCAGACCGGATGAAACTACTAATGCAATATTAAAAATTCAAGTCGAGCACCAAAGCACGAAAAATCACACGATAACCCATTACCGTTGAGGATTAAAAATAAAATGACATATAACACCGAGGAGGAGCAAAAACTAAATGTCGAAAGTACAGCGATATATATATATATTTAAAAAAAAAACCTAAAGGCAAAACAAGACATTCTCGCGGCGGGAGGGAAAGGGGAAAAAAGGCCGAAATCAACAATACGTTTACGATTCTAGGCCAGAAGAAAATGGGAACGGGGCTCAAAGTTTTGCGGAACTACTTGATGCTGTTTCCCACACCTTCTCTCTCCGATGGCCCATCCGGCCCTTTTCCTCCTAAAATTGTAGTCCACAGATCTCCGGATCTGTGAGAGAAGAAAAGAGAAAGTCGCCCTCGAGCAAGAATAAAAGTGTGGAGGGAAAACAGAGGCTGCCTACCTGGGGCAAGGATCAGCTCAGTTCGTGCCTTGAGAAAGACAGCGAGGGTGGGGGTGGGAACGAAAAAGCAGCACTAAAACTAAAACAAAAGTGGCGCCAAAACCCCCCAACAAACAGCCTTCCACTCCCGCCCTTCCCCCCCCTCTGCCCATGCCAGGCAGGCAGGGCCCCCTTCGGGGCAAGGTCTACGCGCAGGGGACCGACGCGGCCGGACCCCAGCCTATTTCGAAAATTGGTGCCCTAAGAAAACTGACCGAAGTCGGGGCCTCGGAAAGGATGGAGAGATCGATGCCAACCGCTTTGCCCAAGCAGTTCCCCCACCACGCGCTGGAGATGATGGGGCGGGGGAGAGAAGCCGAGGGGCCCGTCACGTGAATGTTGTTCCCTCTCTAGGAAGGGAGGAAGAGAGAGAGGGAGGGAGGGAGGGAGGGAGGGAGGGGAGGGGAGAGGAGGGAAGGAAGGAGGGGAAGGGAGGGGGAGGAGGGAGGAGGGAGGGGGGGACGAGGGAGGGGTGTGAGCAGAGTAGATTTTCCCTCGCCTCCCTCGGTCCGAGGCCCAAATAGACACAGGCTAGCCTGCTCTCCCTCCTCCCCCCCCCCCCCCCCCCCCCGTTCCCAGCACCACCATTTTGCTCGCTTCCTTCCCCGCACCACCACAATGCGCTCCCCCCCCCCCCCCCGACACACACAGACACACACACACACACAGACAACACACACACCCGGCCGCGGCCTCCCCGGTTTCGCCTTCCCGCCGCCCCCCCTACGGATGGCACCCCCACTCCACCTCCAGTTTTGGGGCTCTCTTCCCCCAGGCTGCTTAGGAGGAAGCCCCCGGAGGAGAGGAAGCCACCTCGAACGCTACACGGAGGCGCGGAGCCTCCATCTTGCGCTGCTGCGCGTTCTCCATTTTGGGCCACCCATTGGGGAGGGGGGTCCTCGGCGGAGGCCCCGAGGGAGAGTTGGGGCGAGGGAGGCAGGAGAAAAGCTTCAGCGAGGGTAGTGGAAAAGAAGCGTCCTGCGCTAAAAAGCGGCTCTGGGAGGAGGTAGGCAGGAAGGGGGTGGGGGAAGCTGGGGGGGGGGGAGCCTGGAAGTTCCTTGCAAGTGTTGGGGTAGCGACTTGGGGGCGGAGAAGTGAGGCAGGGGGAGACGCGGGGACGAGGCGAGGACTCGCTCCCCGCCTGGACACAGCCGCTCACTCCATGGCTGCCCCGCGCCAAGCCGAGGGAGAGGGCCGCGAAAAGGCAACGGGACGCCCGGCCTGTTGCCACCCTCCCCCGGCGGCACGCTCTCTTCGCCCGGTCGTAAGCACACAGACCTCACGCTGGGCCGCGCGCCCTCCGGGTGCCCCTCCAAACTTCTAGAAGCTTCGCCTCCGCCATTTTATAACTTACCTCCCCCCTCAGCGTCTACAGAGGCAGCCAGGAGACTGTTGGCCTCCCCCACTCCTTCCTTCTGTCTCAGGCCGGGGGCTCCTTCACCCCTGGGCTGGTACAAGAATTTTTTTTCCCCTTCCTCTTCTTTACACCCTTGAATTCTACTCGGGGACGGAAGCTCCCGCGGTTCTAGACCGGTGGGGGGGGTTTGAAAGTGGCGGTCGGATCCCGCGGGTTTTTTTTTTCTTTTTTTTTTTTTTTTTTGGTGGCGCTTCGGGATTGTTTGGGGTGTTCGCTCTTAAGCGACTTGGAGGCGAATGGTACGCGCAGGCGCCATCTGTTGGCCACGAACCCGCGCCCAGCTCCTGTTGGGAGGGAGCGGCATCTAGCGGCAGCGGGGCGCCATGGCAGCGCGCGGCCCCCGCCCCTCCCACCCAGCATCCTCCTCCCTGGCGGCGGCCAATCACGAGCGAGCGCCTCCCGGCTGGCTCTGGCATCTCTGATGCCTCCTGTGAACTGGGCGCCCGCAGGGGCGCGCCGCCCAGTGGGGTAAACAAGGCGGCGTGCCCGCGCCTCACTTACTCATTCGTTGGGACGCGCTTTCCTCCCGGCGCGGACTGGACGGGGCCGTGGCGGCAATGTTGGCCGGCGCCAGGCAGGAGGTCGCCCGGAGGCCAGGAGCAGTGGGTGTCCGCCTGAGCCGGACCGTGGGAACCCCAACACTTGGCGACCCAATCGCCCCACTCCTCCGCCCCTGCTCGGCCCCAGAGGGGCAGGCCAGCAGCCTTCGAGGCTCTCCTCTCCAACACACCCACCCCAGAGAGCTCCCCCTTCCCCCGCCTCCCTATGCCCACTTCACTTCCCACCCAAAGAACCCAATGCGCCCAACTCTGCCACCTGATCCCAGCGGGATTCAGTGGCTCACATTTTTATTTTGCTTTGCTTTTTTTTTTTTTGGCTTCGCGTATGAGAGAAAGGGTGCTCATTCTCTTTACCAGGGAGATTGGGAGATAGTCATACACACACACACACACACACACACACACACACACACTTCCTGCAGGTTCCAAGAAAACGTGTCTCTATCCTCGAATTCTAGGAGACTTAGGGAACTAGGCTACTAAGCCAGTCCGGCTGCTCAACCAGTTTATTGGCAACTTTGGGGGTGGAAGAGGAGACAGGATCAAAGTGGCATAAAATCCACAGGCAAGGGACAGGCTTAGCAGCCGCCCTGTGAAGACTACCAGACTCTGGCCTTCTGTGGAGGTGGCCTTGCCACATTGTTAACGAATAAGTTCCTTATCTACTCTTATCCCTCCTACAAATATTTTGAAGGACACAAAAGCCTTTTGCCCTCTTTCCCACTCGCTTGACCCTTTATCACCCTTGGATGTTTATTCTGAGGACTTTCTTTATGTCCCTTCGTTTCCAGTCCACCCTACTGGACTTTTGAATGCCTAGAACTCTCTCTGACAGGGTGAGGAACACTCAGGAATGGCCGCCTGTCCCTGCCAGGCTCCTCTTCTCCTTGGACAGGAAAAGAACTATTAATTACAGTGTTTCCATTGCCATTGCAGAAGTCCCTAGCCACCTAAAATAGCATCAGATTAAAAATTGTTTCTGTTTCATTTTTTCTGTTTTATTTTTTACATGTTGATTAAAATATCTTCCTCAGTATTCAGTTTCAAACATTTAGTAATAAGAAAAATGAGAACTATTACAAGCTGAGTAAATAGTGGCCACCCCACCCTATCACAAATCTTAGGGCTTTCCTAATGTGATGCAATGACCCCTTGCATTCCTAACATTAGATTTTTTCCATATCTGGGTCTTAGTTCTTCTAGCCACCGAGCCTATTATTCATTTTCCTGCAACTATGGTCTCCTTAATCAAATGAACAATAAAAGTTAAACAGAAGCATCTAGATACCAATCAAAAAAAAAAAAACAAAGCCTTAAACATTTTTACTTACCAGTAAAGCATCAGGGAGTGGAATGTCATTCAGAATAAATTTCCATTTCTTTTCTAGACCTTTTTCGGTAGAACATGATGCAGTTTTTCATAGATTCAAGTCTCTGAATGATGCAGCTAGATCAATAGGGAGCAGTGAAAATTTTACAGCTGCAACAGAATTCTACCTGAACTAATAGAAAAATTGGATGGTATGCCAAATAATTTTACACTAATTAGTAGTTAACTTGGGTCAGTTGTAAGGAAATGGCTTCCTGTTTTATTTTTTAGTGTTTTAGTATGAACTGAAAATGATGTTCTCCTCAAAGCAGCACATAGCACGTGGTACACTTTCTCCTAAGTTTTAGAAATTAAGGTGCTAATTTGGCTGTGTACCAGTTGAGCTATTATGAACACTTCTGTTGTTTAAATAAAATTAAAAAGTCCTCTTGCAAATTTGCTTTCATTTTCTGGAAAATACTGCTGAAAATTAGTAACTATAGTATCAATTAACTGTAGCAAATTTATACTAATATCTAGCAGCACATGTTAATGATGTAAAACTGTCTTTGTTACTGTGGTTTTTTTTGGGGGGGTTGGTTTGGTTTGGTTTTTGTTTTTCAAGACAGGTTTCTTTGTGTAGCCCTGGTTATCCTGGCACTCACTTTGTATTTGTAGACCAGGCTGGCCTCGAATTCACAGAGATCCACCTACCTCTACCTCCCAAGTGCTGAGATTAAAGATGTACGCCACCACCGCCTGGCTGTCTGAGCTTTCCAAGTGCTGGGATTATAGGTATATGCCACCACACACAGCAGTTTGTCACTTTCATATGACCCTAACATATGACCAGCAATCTTTCTCCTGAGCATTTATTTTAGAAAAATGAAAACTTTGTTTCAATGAAAACATATGCAGATGTTCATAGCAGCTTTATCCGTGATAAACAAAAGAAGCAACCGAGATAGCCATCGAATGGTAAAATGGTTAACCAAAGAGGGCATACACATATGGAATATTACTAAGGAGTCGAAATGATTGATTCACACGGAAATTTAAATGATTCTCATGGGCATTATGTTTAGTATAAATGTGCAAATCCATTTTCATAAAGCTACAGGCTACCAGGTGGGAAAAGATGACTCAGCAGGTAAAGGTGCTTGCTACCAAGCCTACTGACCTGAGTTCAATCCTCAATGCCCTTGTAAAAGGAGAAAACCGCCTAGTACAAGATGTCCTCGGCCCCACCACACCTGGGCTGTCCCATGTCTACACACAAACAATGCACAAAATTAAGTCAAGTACTTTACCATTGTAAAATGTTCTTAAACTGACAAAATTACAGTTCACAATAGATTCATTGCTGGCACAGATTAGATCTGGGGAATGGGGATACCTATTAAAGGGTTTGTGACAACTGAACAACTATATAACTTGATTGTGCTGACCACTCTAATATAAATACATTTAAAAAAAAAGCTGGGTGGTGGTGGCGCACGCCTTTAATCCCAGCACTAGGGAGGCAGAGACAAGTGAATCTCTGTGAGTTCAAGGCCAGCCTGGTCTACAAGAGCTAGTTCCAGGGCAGGCCCCAAAGCTACAGAGAAACCCTGTCTGGAAAAAACAAAAAAGAAATATGTAATAAAATATCATGTTGCTACACGCAATTTCATGGAAATATTGGTGAAATTCAAATATATACATGTGCTGGCAATATTGTATCAAAGTTAATTTCCTGCTTTTGACAGGGCACTGTTGTTATGGTTACTATTATCATTAAACAAGGCTGTGTGAAGGGTACTTGAAATGTTTTTGTATTATATTTGCAGGGCTTTGTGAGCACTATTTCAAAATTTTTAAATATAATAAAAATATTCAGGCAGACACAATGGTGCATGTGTCTGCCCAGGAGCCTGCCATAGAGGATTCCTTGAGCACTGGAGTACAAGTCCAGACTAAGCAACACATGAAGACTTTGTCTCAAAAAGAATTCAGAGATAACAAAAGCGAAAAAAAGTCTCTTGTTAGTGGAAAGATAAGTATCCTTATCAAAGAAATGCATCGAATTTCTAGGTTACAGTCATTGTCATGACCTTAGATATGACTAATTTCCAAGATCCCTATCATTCCTTGTTGACTAAGATCCTGATGTTGCAATACTTAGAGCAGACCTTTGACCTACGGCATCAACAGGAAATAGCCATACCTATAAGCCTGATCTAAACCGGGCGGTGATGGCACATGCCTTAATCCCAGCTCTCAGGAGGCAGAGACAGGTGGATCTTTCAGTTCCAGACCAACCCGGTCGGCAGAGTGAGTTCCAGGACTACACAAAGAAACACTAAACAAAAAGCCTGATCTAAAGCAAATTACATCTTTTAAAGACTCACTGTGTAAATCCACAGACCGGCCCTCAAACCTGCAGCTGTCTGCCTGCCTCTACTGCCCGAGGACTGGAATTAAAAGCATGCACCGCCTCATCCGACTCAATTGCACAATCTCTTATTGGCCCTCATTGCTTACAGTCCTGCTTCTACAACAACTAGGTGACCTAGAATCCCCTGAGGGGACAGGTGTTGTTGCAAATACCTGTAAGACAAGTACTGGAAAAGTGGAGGCAGGAAGATCAGGAGCTCAAGGCCCGAACTCAAACCCTATCTCAAACACTAAAGACCCTATCTCAAACACTAAAATTTAAAAAAAGAAAAGGAAAATCTAGGGATCTTCCTTAAATGCCAATTTTGTTTTAAGTAGTGTGGGATTCCTATGAGATGGGCGATTCTACAGCTCCAGCAAACTTCCAGGACACACCTATGCTGGTAGTTCAGGCTTGGGGGAAGGGAAAATCTGAAGAACAAAGTATGAAATCTTTCCGGTAGCTTTTGGTACCTTCCACACTCATCTAAATTTCATCACTCCTCACAGTGAACTCAGATGGAGTAATATCTCTATTGTTCATAGGTCTATTTCCTTTACTTAGAAAAAATAAGCCGTTGTTTTGAAACGCTACTGAGGACGTTAGGAAAGAGGAAGCTTGACACACTGCTTGCTGGCGATGAAATCTGGTGCAGCAACTACGGAAATCCACATGGACATTCTTGATAAAACTAAAAGTAAGACTGCCATATGCTCCCGCCATAGTACTTCTGGGCATAGCATAAATCATCCCCAGTTCCATCCATTTTCCAAAGGATTAAGTCATCACTCTAAAGATACGCTTGCATACCCATGTTTATTGCTGCACACTGTTCACTTTAATTAAGAGATGGAAGCAGCCTAGATGTCCATCAACAGACAAATGGATAAATACATGTGATAAAAACATCATGACCATGATGGAGTTTTACTTAACCATATACACAAGTATGAAATTATGTAATTTGTGGGAAAATAAGTGGAACTTGAAATCATTATGTTAAGCAAAATAAGCCAGATTCACAAATCAAACTATCATGTGTTTTCTCTCATTCAGAAAATCAAGATTCAAGAATGTATGTGTATGTGGTATGTGTGTCTGGCAGTAATAGTGCATGCCTTTGATCCCAGCACTTGGGAGCCAGAGGCAGGCAGATCTCAGTGAGTTCAAGGCCAGGGTTGCCTACATAGTGAGTTCCAGGACCACCAAGGCTACAGAGTGAGACTTTGTTTAAAACAATGTTTTGTAGTGATGACAATTTGTATAACTATGTTGACTGATGTGATAATCACATGTCACTATTGAATACTTGCAAGGTAGCTAGAGCAGCTAGGAAATGGAGGTTTATTTTAATTAGTTTTAATTAAGGCTTAAAAGTAAATAGTCAAGGCCGGGCGATGGTGGCGCACGCCTTTAATCCCAGCACTCGGGAGGCAGAGGCAGGCGGATCTCTGTGAGTTCGAGACCAGCCTGGTCTACAGAGCTAGTTCCAGGACAGGCTCCAAAGCCACAGAGAAACCCTGTCTCGAAAAACCAAAAAAAAAAAAAAAGTAAATAGTCACATGTGGCTAGTGGCTACTGCATTGGACAATATCTATCTAGAGATTTCTGATTCCAGTTGGATTTTTCATTCAAAAGTATTCACCGAGTGCCCCATGTAGCCCAGATACACAGTACATTAGGGGTTGTTAATAGGAAAAATACTTGAAGAAGGTGCTGGACCTCAAGTAGCTTGGAATCTGTTAAGAAAAGGGAATGAGGCTCAAATAAATCCAAACAAGAGTTAGAGAAGATTGACAGCAAAGGAGAATGTGGCAGAGTCCCACAGGAAGGGAAGAGTTGAGACGGCATAGTATCCGTTAAACAAACAAAAGATAAAGCACTTGCCCAGGAAGCCATGCGAACAAAACTGTAAAGTGAAAACAGTGTCCATCTTCCCCTGGAAGTATAAGACCTACAGTTCATTCAGGCAATAGGGATCAGAAGACAGGGAACACTGTTAAAAGAACTGGAGGCAATTACACAGTACTAGTGGGAATGTATACAGCTTTATATGTTGTTGCTGGGAATGTAAACTAGTCAGCCACTACAAAATAAGTTTGTAGATTTCTCAAAAGAAATTAAAATTAGCCGGGCGATGGTGGCGCACGCCTTTAATCCCAGCACTCCGGGAGGCAGAGGCAGGCGGATCTTTGTGAGTTCGAGACCAGCCTGGTCTACAGAGCTAGTTCCAGGACAGGCTCCAAAGCCACAGAGAAACCCTGTCTCAAAAAACCAAAAAAAAAAATTAAAATTAGATCCTCCATATGGTCCAGCTATACCACCCCTAGGTATTTACTGAAAAGACCCGAAGTCAGAGGCCCAGTCACCAAGGTTATATGCAGCCCCAAGGAAGGAATGTGATATCCTGAGAACAAGTCAGATGTTTAAGGTATCATTTTAGAATGCTGGTTCTGTGTGATGCTTTGTGAAGTTGAGACCAAAGTAAGTAGCCCTGTAAGGGGATTTGAATGAGAAATGTGTCCCCATAGGCGCAGGGATTTGAACACTGGATCTTCAGTTAGTGATGCTGTTGGGAGCAGTTTACGAGTTATGACCTTGTTGAAGGAAGTGAATCCTTGGAGGTGGCCTTTGAGAGCTTAATGCCTTGTTCCGCTTTCCAGTTCACTCTCTGATTCATGCTTGTAGTTGAGGTATGATCTCTTTGCCTTCTGCTCTTTCTGCCATACCTGTCTGTCATGAACTCTTAAGCCTCTGGAACCATAAACCCAAAAAAACTCCTCTTTCTGTAAATTGCGTTGGTCCTGGTATTTTCTCAGAGCAACAGAAAAATAACTAATACATGATAAAAAAAATGTAGTTGTAGTTTAAATATTATAATTATAATAATATTATATTATACTTCATAACATGAGATTATGGAGATTGAGGATATAGTTCAGTGATAGAAAACTTGGCCAGCATGTGGAAACTTTGCATTCCACCCTCAGCACCACGAAAAGGTGTTGGGGGGTTGGAGAGATGGATCGGGGTTAAGAGCATCTGCTTGCTTCTGTTGCTGAAGATTCAGCACCTGCGTGGTGGCACACAACTGCTCTCTCTCTCTCTCTCTCTCTCTCACACACACACACACACACACACATACACGCACACATGCATACACACACACATACACAAATAAATAAATAAATAAATAAAAATGTTTTTTTTTTCATGTACAGTAGAGGTACAGATTTTAACAAATGAACCTGTCTCTAAGAAGTACATCCCAGCCGGGCGGTGGTGGCGCACGCCTTTAATCCCAGCACTCGGGAGGCAGAGACAGGCGGATATCTCTGAGTTCGAGACCAGCCTGGTCTACAAGAGCTAGTTCCAGGACAGGCTCCAAAAACCACAGAGAAACCCTGTCTCGAAAAACCAAAAAAAAAAAAAAAAAAAAAAAAAAAGAAGTACATCCCAAACTGATTCACCGCTGGACATTTACTAAAAAGAACTAAAAGAACTAGAACTACTGACTAAATGATTTGAGAAAGACTAGACTAAACAACTGACTCCTATTAGCAACTTACACTTTAGTCACTGACCCTACTTCTCAGTATTAAGTAGTTAAACACAACACAGGCTTTACATCTGTAAAGAATGACACGTCCATTAGTTTTAGCGTCAGTTTCCAATAAACAGTGACCAAGAGAAGACCTATCAATTCAAGCTCATCAACTACTTTAAAGGTACTATTTTGACGCAGTCTTTTTTTTCAAAGTAAGTTCTAGTACAGCCCAGACTGCCTCAAATTAACTCTGCTGTTTGTTCTTATAGAAATTGCAGTCACAATATACAAATGAAAACATACTCAACCTTATTAGCTGTCAGGGAAATTGCAGATCAAAATTACATTGAGATTCCATCCCACTCCAATAAGAATGGCAGTTGTTAAGAAAACAACACATGCTGGTGAGTTTGTGGGCAAAGAGGGGACTCCACACTGTGGGAGGGAAATATAATCTAGTTCAGCCACTCTGGAAGCCCAGATGGGGTTCTTGAAACAACTCAAAATAGATCTACCATGTGGTCCACTTGTGGATTATTACTCAAAGGACCCCAAGTCCCGCGTGTCCTAGAGATTCTTGCAATCAGTGTCTATTGCAGCACTATACACAATAGCTCTGTTATCCAGCCAACGCAGGTATCCAACAAAAGAGGATACATAAAGAAAAGGTTATTTTAGATCAAAGAAACTTCCCTGTGAGGGAGATCAGCTGCACCTCACATATCCTAGCTACAACCTACGTGAAACTGCTAAACTCCTAGTTTGTAACAGCCCCAAGGTAGGGTGGGACAATAGGATTAACTTCCTAAAGTACAGCTTTATTTCCTAGCTTCCCTAATCTGCTAAATTTAGAGACTCCTATCCTCCAAACGCACAGACCCCTACCTTTTAAAGCATTGATTTTGTAGGCATTAGAGCAATGGTTCTCAACCTTCCTAATGCTGGGATCCTTTAAATACAGTTCCTTGTGTTGTGGTGACCCCCTAGTCATGAAACTATTTTCATTACTTTTTCATAACTGTAATTGTGCTACTGTTATGAATCCTAATGTAAAGATCTGATATGTGACCTCAGTGAAGGGGTCACGACCCACAGATTGAGAAAACACTCTTATAAAAACTATCAACGTAAAGAATTCTGACGTTCTGAGAGGTGCTGAGGAACCCCTCCCTACATTAGTCCAGTTTCCTCCTATGCAAGGGGCCAGTGTTATTAAAAGATCTGGTCACCTGAAAACCATCTCAGCACATATCACTACTGAACCTGGGAAGAATCTTTATTATTTAAAACTGTGTGTGTGTGGTGTATGTGTGTGTGTGCCCGTGTGTGTGTGTGTGTGTGTGTGTGTGTGTGTGAGAGAGAGAGAGAGAGAGAGAGAGAGAGAGAGAGAGAGATATTTTGGGGGGGCTTTTTTTCAGCGATAAGAATGATGTGTAGCTTGCAGGAAAATGGGGGTCAACTAGAGATAATCATGTTAAATTTTTAAAAGCCAGCACAGAAAGATATATTTTCTCTCACTTGTAGTTCCTAGATTTTATAGCAATGCATAAATAACATGCACATAGGACATGAAAGTGGAAGGAAAGCCACTAGGGTGACAGAGGAATAATGGGAAAGAGAAGGCTGACAAAAGAAAGGGAGGGAAACGTGTTCAATATACAATATTGTACAAAAACATGAAAAGTATTTTTTAAAGAAAGAAATAGCAATCAATTTGAAAGCAAAATCATATGTTATTCTTAGGCAGCAAAGGCCCTTGTCACCCCACAATATGAAAGGGATTTGCTTAAAATTAGCATGTCACAGGAACCTCCAGAAAGACTCTGTTTTATTGGCACATCGACAAGCTTACAAATCAAAGGTCATATTAATAACTAAGAGGGACACCAAATAGCTACAAAGACTACTTGAATTTAAGTGCAATGTTTGTTACACGTTAACTACCAACATTAACTAAAATGTTCAAACACCAGAACCACTGTCAGCATGTTTGCTGTTTGATGATAACACCTCTAATGTTAGACACTAGAAATTAATGTTGTGGAAAGATTAAGAGGTGTGAAGAGAGGAGGACTTGGGTATTTGCCAAGACAGCTAGAGATAGAAACTTCTGAGAAAATATTTTCTTCCCCAAATACAGAAAATACTCAATTTTATTCCTTGGGAGCATGTTGAGGGAATGGGGTTGGTTTTTCAAGACAGGGTTTCTCTATGTAACAGCCCTGGCTGGCCTAGAACTCACAGAGATCTGCCTGTGTCTGCCTTCCAAGCGATAAGACTAAAATCGTGTACCACCGCCTGGCTCCAATTTATTTTTCACAGGACATTCCTAGGGAAATGGGCAAAACTTGAGTGACTTCTAGTGGATTGTATTCCTGTTGATGATTGTCTTTGTGGTTATGCTAACTGGTGTGTTCGTTGTTCAGAAATATGAACTCAAGGGCAAGGTGCTGTACACTGTAGTCTCAACTAGTCAAGAAGTTGTGGCAGGATCATTGTTTGAGCTCAATAGTCCCAGAGCATCCTGGGCAACCTTGTTGCAAAAAGGAAAGGGAGCCAAGAGTGACAAGATAGCCCTCTATTCCCTGCATTTCAGAGCCTGAGGTAGGTGGGCAGCAAGCCCCCATTTCAGAACATTTTTTTTTTTGGTTTTTTTTGAGACAGGGTTTCTCTGTAGCTTTAGAGCCTGTCCTAGAACTAGCTCTTGTAGACCAGGCTGGTCTCGAACTCACAGAGATCCGCCTGCCTCTGCCTCCCAAGTACTGGGATTAAGGGCGTGCACCACCACCACCTGACTCAGAACAAAATACCCCCCCTTTTTTAAAGGTTTATTTATTTATGAAGCATACAATGTACTGCTGGCAAGGAAGGCACCAGGTCTCATTACAGATGGTTGTGAGCCACCATGTGGTTACTGGGAATTGAACTCGGGACCTCTGGAAGAGCAGCCAGTGCTCTTACCCTCTGAGCCATTTCTCCAGCCCCTCAGAATAAAATTTTTAAAAGAGGAAATACACCCTGGAGTACTTAAGGCTAGCGGAGCATTGTTTCTTTAAGTTACATACAAATGATTCAGAAAGAAAGTGTGAATATAATCCTCATGTATACTTTACATTAGTGCACTGGTGTGCCAAAGTCTCCTACCAGCAGCTCGGGAGAGTTGATTGTGCACTTGTCTTCCTAACTCTGGCTCCGTGATCGCACATTGATACAGACCTCCCTGGAAATCAGCAAGCACAGTGGATCAATGCTACTCATACTATGCATGGTCAGTTATTAAAATAGTCATAAAAAATATCATTCTGGGTTCTGATTGGTGGTACATGCTGATCGCCTCTGCACTGAGAAAGCTGAGTAGAATGGAGAGCTAGTTCAAAAAACAGACCGAGACCCTGTTTCAAATTCAAAACAAAACAACCCACCAGTGCGGCTCAGTACGCAACTAATAATAGCAATATGCCATCCTCTAGTCATCTGAAATTAACTTCGAAATGTTTTGTAGCTTTATAGCAGTTTATTCTATAATGGCTTTGTTCAGCCGGGCGGTGGTGGCACACACCTTTAATCCCAGCACTTGGGAGGCAGAGGCAGGTGGATCTCTGGGAGTTCGAGGCCAGCCTGGTCTACAAGAGCTAGTCCCAGGCCTTTCTCTAAAACTACAGTAAAAACCTGTCTGGAAAAACCAAAAAAAAAAGGCCTTGTTCAAACATACTGCTTTCCTTGCAAGCCTCCATTGCTTCACAGGACTTCGAGAAGACCTCTGTTGAATGCATTCTGTCTCTTGTCCCTTCATTCCAGCCCCTAGAACTGGATGGGAGATGCATAGAAGAGCATCTAAAGTTGTCCTGCTTTTAGAGAAATTCAACACTCAGGAAATGAACTTCTCACCAGGCGGAGGCCTCGCCTTCAATTCCAGCCCTCAGGAGGCAAGGGTAGGGGATCTCTGTGAATTTGAAGCCAACCTGGTCTGCAGAGCGAGTTCCAGGACAGCCAGGACTGTTATACAAAGAAACTCAACCTCAGAAAACAAACAAACCAACAAATAATAAAAAATTAATTTCTCAAACATAGCATGATGTCCTGGATAACACTCAAGAAATTCACCCCTCTTTTTTTTTTTCTTATTATGAAGGAAACATTTAGTTGTGGTGGTTCACTTACAGTTCAGAGATTCAGTCAATTATCCTCATGGTGCGGAACATGGCGGGAGGCAGACAGGCGGCATAGTGGGGGAGGAAAGCCAAGTAGCCTATGTCTTGCAGAAAACAGGAAGTCAATTGACTGTCAAACTGAGTGAAGCTTGAGAAAAAGACCTCAAAGCCCACCCCCACAGTGACACACTTCCTCCAATAAGACCACACTTACCCCAACAAGGCCACACCCCCTAATAGTACCACTCCCTTGGGGACCATTTCTGTTCAAACCAACACATTCCACTCCCTGGCCCATGTTATTCCCAAATCCGTGGGTCCCCACAAAGCCAACAAAGGAAACCGAGTCCCGTATGTAAAAGCAAAGAGCCTTTATTTTAATGAAGTTTGCAAACTCAGTCTCTCCGCATGTCCAACATATTAGAATGTCCAGAGAGCCCGGAGCTCAATTAGAATTGGGTTTTTATAGTAGTAAAGTTGGGGGTGAGGGAGTCTCTGTGCTGGCAGGTGTTTTTATTTACAGTGCTTGGAATGCCAGGAATTTTCTTTCAATGGTCTGCTCTTGGGTGGGGGTCAGGTAATCTCGGCCTGCCAGGCATTGTCTCAGGGTAAACTATTGAGACTCCAGACTTCACTTAAATTTATCAATGGCCAGAGTCCCAGGTGATAATGGTTGGAGGAAGTAAAGAACTTCCTTTCTGCCCAGACTTAGATTATCATGGCTGGCCCTCACAGCCCACAAATGCTTATAGCCATGTCATAATGCAAAAATGCATTCAGTTCAACTACAAAAGTCCCCAGAGTCTATAACAGTGTCAAACTTATCTCAAAGTCCAGAGTCTCTTCTGAGACGCATTACAATCCCTTAATTGTAATCACCTGTAAAAATCAAAAAGATCACATATTTCCAATGTGTACACATTACCATTCCAAAAACACAGGGAAGGAAGCATAGCAAGGATATACTGGACCAAAGCAAGACCGAAAACCATCTGAACCAAACTCCGAACTCTGAGTCTCCTTGTCAGATGTCAAAATAGTCTCCACATCTCCTTGGCGGGTATTCCACAGCTCTGGTATCTCTCATATCTTGGCTTCTCCAGGGCAATCCATGCTTCAACTTCACAACTTCGTGCAATGGCCTTGCTACTAGGCCTCCATTCAGAGACACCCCTGATGCATATACCTGGGCTCAGCAGCTTTCTTAAGGGTTGGAGAAAAATTGCATAATCCATTTCTTCTTCCTCTTCTACTTTCTCTTCTTTTTGTTTATTTTTTTTTTTGAGACAGGTTTTCTCTGTGTAGCTTTGGAACCTGTCCTGGAACTAGCTCTTGTAGACCAGGCTACCTTCAAACTCACAGAGATCTGCCTGCCTTTGCCTCCCAAGTGCTGGGATTAAAGGTGTGCGCCACTACCAGTCTCAAAATTTCTTCTATAAACCACATGACCAAAGCTGCCAAGTTCTGCTGCTTACTGGTCCTGGAACATGACCCCTGTTTAATTCCATCTTCATCAGCTTTCTGTTTTCCTTCACTGCCTAAGCTTGGATGCCCTTGAACTTGCTCTTTAGACCAAGCTGGCCTCAAACTCAGAGCTCTGTTAGCCTTGGCCTTCCCAGTGCTAGGATTAATTTTTAATCTAAACTTTTCTTTAATTCCTTTCCACAAGATTGAAACTTATCTGGGTGAGATCTTGCCCTGTGGTCAGCACTGCCTATATTCCATTTCTTAATCTGTTTATCTCCTTGAGCACAGGATTTACCTTCATTCCTTATTCTGGTGCTCTTTTTCTCCTCAAATGTTTTTCCATGCTGAACTTGCTCCTTTTCATTATATATCTGCATTAGAGTCAACACTAGTAACCATACCACAGAATCTATACTAAGGTGTTTTTAGATTTCTCTGCCAAGGGAGTCAATCCAAAACTCTTCACTTTAGCCTCAGGCAAACTTTTCAAATAAGGACAAAAGGTAGCCACATTCTTCACCAAAATATCACAGGAACATACTAAATAAAATACTCTGCTGAAACCTCTTGAGTGAGCCCCTCATAGTTCAAATAAGCCTTAGCCCCACTGTCTTCCATGTTCCTGCTGGTATGGCCCATTGAGCAATGCTTAAAGGAGTCTATTGCTTTCTAAATCCAAAGTATCACAGTCTGAATTCCTCCAACCAAAAACATGATCCGGCCTCTCACAGCAATACCCCAGAACCCTGAAACCAACTTCTGTCTTGGCTAGGGTTACTATTACTGTGAAGAGGTACCATGACCATGGCAACTTTTATAAAGAAACAAGTTAATTGTGATGACTGCCTTACAGTTCAGAGTCCCAGTCCATTACCATCATGGTAGAGAGCGTTGTGGCAGCTGGCAGGCATGGTGCTGAAGAAAGCACATCCTCTTCTTATCCCTTAGTTTTCCCTAAACCCTTCAAGAACAGATTTTTGCCAGGCACAGTAGCATACGAGGACTGGTGGATCTCTGAGTTAGGGACAATCCGTTCTGAGTACTGAACTCCAAGGCAGTCAGGGATACATAGGGAGAACCTGTCTTAGCCAAAAGGGAAAAGAAAAGCAAACAACAACAAAAGAACACATTTTCCAGACTAACTTCAGATACATGAACATCCTCTCCTCTGTACCCTGGCAAAATTTAGTATGTTTATTCATGTAACAAATAGGAACACCTATCTAATATAGTAGATACTCACAAACATAAAATTCCATACTCAATAAATCCTTGCTATGACTAGTAGTTTAGAATCTCTTTGTTCAAAGATGCTTTTGATTTACTAAGCTATAAAATCTGCCATGTATTTTCTTCGAGTTGTAAGTAAAGAGCTAGCTACCAACAATGGAAGTAGATGGTTCTGGTTTGTTTTACAGAGGGTGGTAGGCACCCAAATGCCTAGGTGTCAAATTATAAACTTCAATCAGCCTTGGAGTACCTACTGAGATTTCTTGCTTTCAGATTCAAATAAGGCTGGGGAACATTTTGCGAAACAATCTAAAGTCACCTTACAGAATGAAACTCTGTCGTCAGCTCTACTTAGAGAAAAAAACGAATCTGTAACACAAGGAGACAGACAGAGACAACACATATAGACTGTTAGGAGAAGTACCTAGTCCCTATTTTCTTCAGTGCTGAAGCCAAGGCCTCTCACATTCCAGACAAGCACAACAGTACCGAGATATGTCCCCAGCTTTGTCCTTCTTTAAAAATACCGTTTTGGGAGCCATAGAGATAACTCAGGAATAAAGGCACTTGCTGCCAAACCGGACAAGCTGAGTTTGATCCCCAAAACTCACATGGTGAATTGAGAAAACCAATTCCGGCTAGTTACCCTCTGACCTTTGGGTTCATGCTGTGACAGACAGCGCATGCCTGTGTCTGTGTGTGAGCACAACACTAAATAAAGAAATAAATAAATTCCAGTAAAGGTTTTGAAATGACATTTTCATGGGCTGGGGGTTTAGATCAGTAGTAGGAGTGCCTGCTTACTGAACCCCAATGTGGCAAAATATTAATAAGCAAATAAATAAATAATCCCTTTCATGACATCTTTAGGAAAACTATAAAATTTGAATATGACACGATTTCAAAAGAACTACCAGAAGAAATTTAATGAAGCTAGTAGTCTATTTAAGGTCTCAATTATCAGAGACATTTTAACTGGGGTCTTTATTCCTTTATGAGTGTCTGAAACATTCTTAAGGTTTATAGCCTACCATTTAAAGCGAGTTAAGACCAATAAAACACCCACTTGACAAACTCAGGCTTATTTCCCAAGAAGAAACAACAAAACAGAATTTGAAAAGGCATTCATTTTTATGGCTGTTGTGACACAATGCTTACAAGCCTTTGAAGCACAATGATCAATCAGTATTTTTCTACATGATATAAAAATAGTGTGCTGATTGATTGGAGGTCGAGTTCTAGCCTTCAGTCTCCGGGTGGTAGCACATGAAAATCAAAAGACAATCAAAGCTTATTAAGACCAGAGTTTCTTAAGACATCATTACTCCTTTCAAAGTGGGATTTTAATGCCCAAGAGGGTGGCTGCACACCTTAGAAACTTGGAAACACTACTGATTTTGGAAAGATTAGAAAAGACGAGACCCAGTTTCTATGCACATTAAAAAAGAAAACCAAAGCCATAATTTTTAATGCCTTTCTAGCAATAGCTAAAGAAAGCTGGAGAAAATGTTATACTCGTGTGCACAGAACATGTTCAAAGATGTTCATTTCAGCACTTTCATCATGGAGACCACCTAAGTGCTGTCAAAAACATGACTAGATTGACTATACTGCAATAAGATTGCAAAGTAAATTAGTAGCACATGTATCAATATGGATAACACTCAAAAATATTAAAAAAGCTAAGTATAAAATAAAGGCTAACACATTGTGTTTAATTTTTAATGTCGTAGATAAATGAATTTATATATTTTTCTCAGTCTTCCCAGTTTCTAGGAAAAATGAAGTGCACAAAGATTAAATAATTTCCATAAAGTTATAGATGTAGTCACATATACAGTATGTACTACCGACCAGGTCTGGCTTCAATGTTTGTGTTCTAACACTCTAATTTTTATTGTAAAATATTATTTATGTAAAGGTCAAACTATTTAAAACTGTGTCATATAAAATTTTTCGTTAAATATTTTTGTGGTAAAATGCGAAATCATTTATGGAAGCTAAGGTATCATTTTTGTGGCTACTTCTGAGTAGAGGAAATGAACGGGAACAGGAAGTTTTGATTCTTATCTACAAAGTTTAATTTCCTTTTGAAAAAATTCTCCTGTAAAGATGGAAAATTTTAAAAATCTAACAATGCTGTGTGGAAGGTGTATAGAGATGTATAATAATATTCCCTATTTTTTCTTACATACAATATGTTTTATGATTTTTAAAAAATAAAAGGAGAAATGAAAAGGTATGATTTTGTTTGTTTGTTGAGACAGAGTCTGTGTATCCCTGGAATTTCCTATATAGGCCAGGCTAGTCTTGAACGCATAAACATCTACCTGCCTCTGCCTACCAAATGTTGGAATTAAAATTGTATACCAACACACCCAGGCTAAAAGGTATAATATTAAGCCAGAATATTTGTTTTGGATCTCAAATATAATGAACAATTCAGATTGTAATTTAAATATTTATCAAAATGCAAAATAAAAATTCTATGACAGTCAGAAAAGCCTTTGTGTTTCAGTTAAAATGCACTTGGATATTTAATAAAAGTGCAATGATGAAGCCTGAGAAAAATCAGATCCTACAGAGAGAAATAAAGAAAACTTCACATTAAAATCTTATTAGCATATGTTCATGTAAGCACTACACATAAAGCCTCTTGAAAGACCGTGCCCAAATTTAAACCAAAAGCCCACCCAGGAATTTTGGAATTACTTGATTGCAATATTACTGCCCTACACGTGAATATTCTATTGCTTAAAGAAAATCATATCAAGGAAACAGAAGCATTCTGAAAACAGTTAGGAAGTACCCTAACAAAACTCAGCTTCCATAAGTGGCACCATTCTCCTGTAACAACTAATAACATTTTTAATATAAAGGTCAAACAATTGATTTAATCTGAGTGAAAAGAGAGACAGGTTCTTCCTGTATGTTTCCAGACATTCAAGTAGTTACACAAGAAGCCTTAAATCTAACATACAGCTGCTGCTGCCGCCGCCGCCGCCTCTGATTCTCTTTTTACTGCGAGACCAGAGGACTGCAAAAGGGTTGCTGAGGTTCTTGGGATGTGACTCAGTAACAGAGCACTTGCCCAGCATGTGCAAGGCCAACCCGAGCACCCAAAGAAGACAAAGACACAATAAAAATTGCTCTTCACAGCTGAGTGAGAAAAAAAAAACATTTTATCCCTTCTTTTTACTTCTTTTAAGTAAAACGAAAAATGTTCCAAATTGATTTTCTGTCAATATGTACTTCCTGAGAAAGACAGTCAAGAGCGCTCTGGATTTCATAAACATTCCTGTGAAACTTGTTCGTCCTGCTAGAGTTGGTGTGCTTTCCTCTCACATGTTTCCCGTCCAAAAGAATTCTCCCTGGCCTTTAACCTGAGTGGGAGGAATTGGTCACCTCAAATGCCACTGTGTGCCACTCTGCCCATAAATTAACTTTCTAATGATTTCCAACATAAGTATTCGCACCACACTCCCAGGGGCAGACAACTTGGGGGCACATTCCCAAATCTTGGAAGTATCATAGAATTAATTACCATGTTTATAAGACCTTCGTGGCCTCCTCTTTCCTCCTCAATGTGTGTGAGCTTACCCCTTTGGTGTGGAGATCTGGAAAAAGGAGGTGAGGAGGAGGCATGGAGAACTGAGAATACCTTTAAAGGATACTTCCTGACTAGCAGTTCCAAAATGTTATAATGCAGAATTTCTCTTACTCCTCCTAGCCTAGATTACATGTGGAGGATTAAAGACTGAAGGATCTTTGCAGTTTTATTGCATTTTGTTTGGAAATACCAATACAGGCCTGATGCACTGTTTTATGCTTTGTAGACAGATTTTGTTTGTTTGATTCTCATTTCTCCTTTTTATGTTTTATTTAAAGATAGAGTCAATGATATATCTAATACATGAATCCACTATCCTTTTAAAAATGTCAAAACATTGTGCCCCGAGAGATGGTTTAGTGGCTAAAAGCACCGACTGCTCTTCCAGGCGACCTGGGTTCAATTCCCAGCACCCACATGACAGATCACAACTCTGTAACTCAGGTTCCAAGGGATCTGACTCCCTCACAAAGACATGGAGGTCAAACATCAGTGCACATAAAAATAAAAATAAATAATAAATAAAATAGCAGACCGTGGAGAGGAAGTAGGTCAGATGATAGAGGGCCTGCCTACCAGGTACAAAGCCCTGGAATCGATGCCCAGCATCACATAAAACCACATGTGTTGGCAAGTGCCTATATTCCCAACACTCAAGAGGTGGAAGAAAGCCGGGCGATGGTGGTGCATGCCTTTAATCCCAGCACTCGGGAGGCAGAGGCAGGCGGATCTCTGTGAGTTCGAGACCAGCCTGGTCTACAAGAGCTAGTTCCAGGACAGGCTCCAAAGCCAGAGAGAAACCTTGTCTCGAAAAACCAAAAAAAAGCTGGGCGATGGTGGCGCACTCGGGAGGCAGAGGCAGGCGGATCTCTGTGAGTTCGAGACCAGCCTGGTCTACAAGAGCTAGTTCCAGGACAGGCTCCAAAGCCACAGAGAAACCCTGTCTCAAAAAACCAAAAAAAAAAAGAGGACCAGGAATTCAAAGTCACACTCAGTTAAAAGCCAGTATGAGCTACATCAATCATCTCCCTGAAAAAGAAAGTCGGACCATGGAAGAGAGGAATCTGTTTCATGCAAGAGAGTCCAGCAGGTCAGAGTGTTTCTGCTAAGCCCAACCTGAGTCCCATGGCCAGAACCTACAGGGTGGGAGGAAAGAAAAGACTCCCAAAAGTTGTCCACTGACCTCCACATAGGTTCTGTGTCTTTACACACACACACACACACACACACACACACAAGAAATGAGTGTTCAAAGCCGGTAGTGAGACGGGTTAGTGTGTAAAAGGTGCTACTGCCGCGCCTGACAACCTGCGTTTGATATCTGGGGCACACATGCTAGACTGGGAGAAATTACTCCTAAAAGTTGTCCACAAGGAGTGCTGCAGCATGCCACTCCAACACACACAAATACATAAGTTAGAAAGGAAATAAATGAGCACATTTTTAGACAATGTTTACATAAAAAAAGACAAAGCTGAAGTCTTTCTATTAGTCATGGCTCTCCAGAGGGAAGAAGTCAATGTGATGTATCTGTGTTCACTTGTTTGTTTTTAATTTCTTATATCCAATGGGTTACATGATCACGGAGCACTTAAAATCTCTGCCTACTAAGCCAGAAACCCACGAAACCAGTTGTACAAGTCCATTCTGACGATCACTGGGCTCCAGATCTATAACCAGTGTGTTGCCTCCAGCAGTCAGATAGGAGGAGTTCCACCTTTCCTCTTGAGGTCAGCCTTCCTGATTCCTGTGGTCCACCCCCCCCTCTTAAGCACGTGAGTTTCTTTTTTGTCACTGTGGTGAATACCTGAAGTAAAGGAAGGAATGATTTGTTTAGGTCATGGATTCAGAGGTTTCAATCCATGATCTGCACGCTTTCTTGTTCTCAACTGCTAGAAAGGCAACACGTCGCATCAGAAGGATGTGGAGACACGCTCACATCGTGGCAGGAAGCAGAAGGATAAAATGGGGCTGGGGATGAGAAATCGCCCCCAGGACACATACCCAGAAACCTACTCCAATCACACCACCAAGTGGAATTTCCAGCACCTCCCAAATTATCAGCTTAAGTACAGGAGGGATGTTTCATAGTGGAACCATAACAGGAGGACAGCCACTGTCTTTTATTCGTCAATTCAAATGCTGTTCTCATCTAAAACCATCCTCATAGACCTCACACATAGTGTTCGGCCAGAAATTGTGATCCTCTTTGGCTCAGTTGAGCTGACGTAAAATTTAACTAACTACCAGAATCCTTTTGACAACTACCCTAAGCCACTCCCCTTTCTTCCTCACCTATATACCCACTTTGGGGATTGGCACATATCATTTCAGACAAACCCCTTGAATGTTTTTTATACATTTTTATTGATATTTATTGAGCTCTACGTTTTTCTCTGCTCCCCTCCCTGCCTTTCCCCTCTCCCTTTCATTCCCACCCGAAGGTCCCCATGCTCCCAATTTACTCAGAAGATCTTGTCCTTTTCTACTTCCCATGTAGATTAGATCTTATGAAAGTCTCTCTTAGGGTCCTCATTGTTGTCTAAATTCTCTGGGATTATGGTTTGTAGGCTGGCTTTCTTTGCTTTATGTTTAAAAATCACCTATGAGTGAGTACATGTGATAGCTGTCTTTCTGTGTCTGGGTTACCTCACTCAAAATAATGTTTCTAGCTTCATCCATTTTCCTGCAAAATTCAAGCTGCCGTTATTTTTTTCTGCTGTGTAGTACTCCATTGTTTAAATGTACCACTTTTTCCTTATCCATTCTTCGATCGAGAGGCATTTAGGTTGTTTCCAGGTTATGGTTATGCCAAACAAAGCTGCTATAAACATAGTTGAGCACATGTCCTTGTGGCACGATTGAGCATCCTTTGGATATATCCTCAAAAGAGGTATTACTGGGCCATGAGGATGGTTGTTTCCTAATTTTCTGAGAAATCGCCGCAACATCATGGTTTCAAAATCTTTCTCACTGGAGAGATAACCAAGTGAAAAAATCGAATTGTTATATTTTTCCTTTTTGAGGTATTAGAAATTAAAACCAGTTTACTCAACATGCTATTAATACTTTTTCTGGTTTTTGTAAAACATGCTCTAATGTAGGCCAGCCTGGTCTCAAACTATGTAGCCAAGGATGACCTTGAATAACCTTGAACTCCTGATATTCCAATCTTCACCTCCCAAAGTACTGTGTTTATAGGTGTTCACCACTATGCCTGGCTGTGCTGAAACATGCTTTATAGACCAGGTTGGCCATTAACACCACCCAGCCCAATATATTTTATTTGTATGAATCTTAACCACTAGATCATTCCTTCTGTAGTTTAAGAGAGTGCCCTCCACCCTTACCTGCCTCCAATATCCCACAACTTTTGTGATTTGGGAACTCCATATTTGACTCAGCATGATGGCTACTAATCAGTCATTTGATAACTCAAATCACATACTAACTGGATGAGGTAGATGCTTACAGTGGCAGATACTAAATATCAAGGCTGGAATTTGGACCTTGTACTTGACCCACGGGCTAACTATTGCAATTGCTGTTTATAGCCAGAGAGTGGTGTCACACACATCTAATCTAATCTCAGAACTTGGAAGGCAGAGGCAGGCTGATCTCTAAGTTTGAGGCTAGCCTGGTCTACAGAGGGAGTTCCAGGACAGCCAAGGAAACACAGAGAAATCCTGTCTTGAAGAAAAAAAGAAAAGAAACTGTGACCTGTACTATACTCTCAGGCATGACGGCATGACACTGATAATGGAACTGTCAGTTTAGCTTGAGGTCTTTTCCACCTACTGTGAATACCAATGAGAATAGGAGTCACTCAACAGTCCTCTCTCTCTCTCTCTCTCTCTCTCTCTCTCTCTCTCTCCCTTGCTCTCTCGCTCTCTCCCTCTCTCTCTCTGTGTCCATCCCTCTTCTGTACAGGGGATAGAACACAGGGTTGTGAGCTACACTCTAGCACCACATATATCTTTTATCCTCAGAGCCTAATCTTACAGATGCCCTCTACTGTGTGTTGAAAGCTAGGTCTGTAGTTCAATGGTAGAGTGCTCATCTAATATGTGCAAGGCCCTGATTCCATTGCTAGCATCAAACAAAAAGTAAGACAAAACAAACAAAGCCAGGCGGTGGTGGCTCCTGCCTTTAAATTCAGCACTCATGAGGCAGAGGCGGGTAGATCTCTTTGAGTTCGAGGCCAGCCTTCTATAAAGCGAGTTCCAGGAAAGCCAGGACTGCCTTGAATAACAAAAAAAATCAAACAAATGTGTTATTGCTAGATACACAGATGAATTATAGAATGGTTTCCAAGTGTATAGGTAATTTTTTATTGTTCTGTTGCTTTAAACTATTTTGGGTTTTTTTGATTCAGGGTTTCTCTGTGTAGCCTTGGCTGTCCTGGAACTCACACTGTAGACCAGGCTGGCCTCCAATACACAGAGATGTGTCTGCCTCTGCCTCCTGAGTGCTGGGATTAAAGGTGTGGGCCACCACCACCCAACTTGTTTTAAATTATTTTTAAGGGTAAAAATGTTACTATATACACTCTTTGATGAAGATTCAAATTATATTAGGGAGAAGAAAAGATAAATGTTTCTAAGTGATTAACTTACTGTTTCTTGACATACTGCCAGCAACTGAAAAATGCAAGGCAAATCATTCTATTAACGAAATTTATACGCTGGTGGAATGCAGCAGGCCGTAGATAGCAGTGAGACTTCCTTCCTTCAACTCCTCACAACTATAGGAAACGACAGAAAACCTATTATGCAGAGAAACCAGAGAGGAATGCAGTGAGGGTCTGAAAATATTTTACTTGTTTTGTTGTGTCTTTTTTTCTTGAGACATGGTTTCTCTCCATAGCTCTAGTTGTCCTAGAACTTGCTCTGTAAACCAGGCTGATCTCGAACTCAGAGATTTGCCTGTCTCTGCCTCCAAAGTACATTTGATTTCTATTACGGTAGAAATAGGATGTTGGGCATGGTGGCACATGCCTTTAATCCCAGAATTCAGGAGGCAGAGACAGGCAAATGTCTGTGAGTTCGAGGCCAGCCTGGTCTACAGAGGGAGTTCCAGAACAGGCTCCAAAACTACAGAGAAACCTTGTCTTGAAAAACCAAAATAAATAAATTAATTAATTAAATGTATTGGAATTGTCTACAGTCAGCAATGATGATCTTCTTGCTAGTCTTGGTATTCCTGGACCCAAAACACTCCAATGCCTCCAAGGTGTTCATGCCTTCTTTCCCCTTTTCAAAGACCACAGGCTTGCCCTCCAACCACACAGTATCGGCAATGCAGATAAAAAATTGTGAACCTTTGGCCCACCATTTGCAATGGAGAAAACAGGCCCTTTAAGCTTCAGGATGCAATACTTGTCCTCAAATGTCTCCTCTTAGATGAACTTGCCACTAGTTTCATTATGGCATGTACAATCAACACTCTGGAACACAAATCCTGGAATGATTCTGTGAAAGGAGGAGCCCTTGCAGCCAAATCCTTTTCCAGTAACCAGAGCACAAAAGTTTTCTTCTATTTTTGGATTATATGTATGTATGTATGTATGTATGTATGTATGTGTATGTATGTATGTATGTATTGCAAACAGCTCAAAAGAGATATGGCCCAAAGGCTCACCCTTGACCATGATACTAACATGTTATATGGCTGACAACAAATGACTAAAAGGGAGAGCAATATCTGCAAATTGTGTGTGTGTGTGTGTGTGTGTGTGTGTGTGTGTGTGTGTACCTGGGATAGGATCTCACTAAGCAGCCCAGGCTAGCCCAGCCTCAAGCTTATAGCCCTCCTCCTGATTCCCCGGTTTACAAGGATTCAAGGTGGGCAACACTATACCTGTTTCGCTCCCCTACTTTTGTTCTCTTTTACATTTTATTCAGACAGGGTCTCATGGAGCTCAAGGTGGCCATGTTCTTGCTCTGCAACTGAAAATGACCTTGAACTTTCAGTCCTCCTGATCTTCCAGTCTCAGACTTCCAAGTGCTGGCATTAGAGGCATGTTGTCACACACAGCTCATGTGTGTGTGGGGCTGGGGGACAAACCAATGTCTTAGAGCATGCTAAGCAAACAGTTTAAGATGTGAACTGTAGCACACCCCCCCCCCGGCTTACTTTTTTGATGGCACAATACAATTTCTTGGCATAGTTTTCAAGATCCTTCATGACTGGGTTACTAGTTACTTTTCTCACTGCTTTGATAACTGTCTTGATCACAATACCTGACCCAAACGACTTAAGGAAGTGTGGTGACTTCAAGGAGAATGGCCCTTGTAGGCTCGTATGTTTGAATGTGTGGTTCTCAGTTGGTAGAACGATTTAGGAAGGATTAAGGGGAGTGTCTTGTTAAAGGAGGAATGTCACTAGGGGTGGGCATTGAGGTTTTAAAGCCCATGCCAAGCCTAGTCTCTGTCTATCTGTCTCCTGCTTGTGGATCAGATATATGCTCCTAGCTACTACTACTACTACTACTACTACTACTACTACTACTACTACTACTACTAGCTACTACTCCAGCACCATGCCTACCTGCCTGCTGCCATGCTCCCTGTTACAACAGTCATATACTCTCCCTCTGAAACTGTAATCCAGCCCCCAAGTAAATGCTTTATTGTATGAGTTGCCTTGGTCATGGTGTCCATTCATGGCAGTGGAAAAGTAACTAAGATACAAAGGGTTTATTTTGGCTCTGAGTTTGAGGATATAGTCCATTATGACAGGAAAGAGTTTACAACAGTGATGGAGGAAGGTCATTGGCTAATAAAGGAACTGCCCTGGCCCATTTTATTGGTTAGGACATAGGTAGGTGGAGTAATCAGACCAGAACGCTGGGAGGAACAGGAAGTGAGCTCAGAGACTCACAGCTCTCCTCTCGGGAACAGACGCCTGAGAGAGACTCCATGCCCCGCTCCCGGGATGAAGCTCCGACCCAGGATGGACTAGGCTAGAATCTTCCCGGTAAGACTGGTTCTCACAGATTATTAGAGATGGGTTGATCGGGATGTGAGAATTAGCCTGTAAGTGCTAGAGCTAAAGGGCCAAGCAGTGCTTAAAAGAATACAGTGTCTGTGTGTTGTTATTTCGTAGCATAAGCTAGCCATGTGGGCGGCCGGGTGTGGGGGACGCAGCGCTGCCGCTCCTATTACTACACAACAGGAGTGTGAAGCTGATGGTCATATTGCACCTGCTGTCAGGAAGCAGAGAGAGATGAATGCTGATGCTAAGATCACTTCCTCCTTTCAGTAATCCTACATGCCTACCCCATGGAATGGTACTACCCACATTTAGGGCTGGTCTTTCTTCCTCAGTTCAAATTCTTAACTCTAGAAATACCCTCACAGAATGTCAAAAGTTGTGTCATCTAGGTGACTCTAAAGTCAGTCAACTTAACAGTGAAGATTAATTATCAGTCACATATGGATGCAAAATTATATATTTTTTCCCAAGACAGAGTTTCTCTGTAGCTTTGGAGCCAGTCCTGGAACTCACTCTGTAGATCAGGTTGGCCTTGAACTCACAGAGTTAACGTGGGATCCCCTCTGCATGCTGTGAATACCATTAGTTAATAAAGAAACTGGTTTGGCCTGTGATAGGGCAAAAGAATAGAGCTAGGTGGGGAAAACTAAACTGAATGCTGGGAGAAGGAAGGCAGAGTTGGGAAAAGCCATGTAGCCCTGCCAGAGACAGATGCCAGAATTTCACCCAGTAAGCCACAGTCTCATGGCAATATAAAGATTAATAGAAATGGATTAAATGAATATGTAAGAGTTAGCCAATAAGAAGCTAGAGTTAATGGGCCAAGCAGTGAATTAATTAATACAGTTTCTATGTGGTTATTTTTGGAGTCTGGGTGGCCGGGAAATGAACAAGCAGCCTACTATACAGAGATCTGCCTGCCTCTGCCTCCCAAGTGCTGGAATTAAAGGAACACACCACCACCATGCAGCTCAAAATTATATTTCTAAATTACCTAAATTTCATTTTCCTGGTTGGATGAGATGGCTCAGTGGATGAAGATGTTTACTGCCAAGCCTGATAACCTGAGTTCTATCCTAAGGACTAGCATAGTGGAAGGAAGGAATCAACTCCATGTGAATGTCCACTCGTATACACACATAAACAAGATTAAATAAAAAATCTTTAAAATAAACCAAGTGTAGATTGTCTCATAAGAAATTACCAAAAGTTGCTTTTTCAGGGTCTGTTTTCCTAATCTTATACTTCATTTTGGGCATTCGGATGTCAGGAGCATTGTCAAACTATAATAGGGGAAACAGACATAGGAAGAAGCAATAGGAAAGTTTGATGAATATGTATATGTACACATATATCTGTACATATCACAAATGATGAATAAAGAGGTAATAATGAGCTATGTGTTTGATAGAAATGGGTCCCATAAACCAGGCATGGTGACTCATATCTGTAATCCTAGAACCCAGGAAGTAGAGGCGGGAAGTTCAGAAATTCAAAGACATCCTTTGTTCCACATCAAGTTCAAAGTCACACTGGACTACATCAAAACACTAGACCCAAGTAAATTACTTCTCTTGATGTCTACACCCCTTCTAAATCTGACTCTGCTGCTTCTCCTGTTAAGAGACTTAGTTTATTCTTCCTCCCGTTGAAATTTGACTGAGCATAACAACTAAAACAGATGTGACACCCTGGAATTTCTGAGACCACGAAGGCTTCATGCAAAGTAGTAGCTTCTGCATTTATCTTTGGTATACAGTTGCCATAAAAACAAGTCCAAGATATCATGCTGAAAGGAGGCCTTGCAAAGATATTGGCCTCCTTGTGACAGTCCCATCTGAGCCCCAACTGAAGGTTACCCAGCAGTAGCAGGCTGCAGCCATGAAGTCTAGGAAAGATCAGCAGAGCTGTCCCGCCATTTCACAGAGTCTAGAGAAATAAAGCAAGTTGTTTTAATCCACTCAGTTTGGGAGATCTTTGTTGCGTAGTAGTAGGTAAGGATGTCAAGCTGGCCATGGGAAAGCGAATAGGAATTCTCCAGGAAAATAATGGGGTAAAGGACTAGGTTGGAGAATGTTATGTATAAGGATGCAAAGGAGTGGATGGATGCAGTCTCTCAACAATGACAAATTGCATTGAGCAATTAAAGAAAAAAAAACATAATGCAGAGTGAAGGGGAGCTGAGAAAGTAGAGTAAGGTGGATCTAAGACTGGAAGAAAAATGTTACTACCATATGTAATTTGGTGATGAGCTTTGCACGTTTCCTCTTTGCTGTTCCTCTGCCTGTAAACTGCTTTCTTCCAACTTCTCCGAAGGACAGATCAGGTCCTTATGTAGCTCCCTTCAGTTTCATTACATAGAGATTACTAAGAATCACACACAGAATTTAGTCAACTTCCAGAAGGTGGCTTAGAGTTGGCATTCATTTTTGTTTTTTCTTTGCTGTTCATTTATGAATGACTCAAACATTGAGTTCCTAGCATATGCCAGGTGTAGCGCAAATAATAAAAACCCAGAGACAGATATTGGGATTCAAGCTAAAGATCAGAAAAGCAAATCAGCCAACCACTACAGAAACCTTTCAATATCGCTCCTGTCTCCCCCTCCCTAGTGCTGGGATTAAAGGCATGGGATCCCAAGTGCTGGGATCACCTTTGTGTGAGCTGTTTCTCTTTTAGACTGATTCAACTTGTGTAGCCCAGGGTGGCTTGAACTCACAGAGATCCGTTTGCCTCTGTCTCCTGGGTCCTGGGATTAAAGGTGTGTGCCACCATGGCTGACTAGGGTGGATGCTTTGCCCTAGAGGCAAGCTTTATTTATTAAAACACAAATAACATACCACTATAGTCAGGCACCGGGTATTCAGAAAAAATAAGCCACAGTTTTTACTTTTTAGAAGTTTAGGTGTGCTCTGATGAGACTGACATGTGCAGCAAGCTTGACCCCACAGGGAAAGGAAAGTTCTCTCTCTCTCTCTCTCTCTCTCTCTCTCTCTCTCTCTCTCTCTCCTCATGTGTGTTTGCTCATGAGTGGGGGTGAGTGAAGGTGTGTGTGAAGGCCGGAGGACAACCTCAGGTTTCATTCCTCAAGAGTCATCCATCTACAGTGTTTTTTGGGAAAGGGCTCTTTGGTACCAGGTACTGACCAAGTAAGCTAGGCTGGCTGGCCAACACGCCCCAGGGGTCTACCTGTCTCCACCTCCTCAACACTGGGAGTACAAACCCACCTAGCCTTTGAAAAAGGAGCTGAACCGGGCGATGGTGGTGCACGCCTTTAATCCCAGCACTCCGGGAGGCAGAGTGAGTTCTCTGTGAGTTCGAGACCAGCCTGGTCTACAGAGTGAGTTCCAGGACAGGCTCCAAAGCCGCAGAGAAACCTTGTCTAGAAAAACCAAAAAAAAAAAAAAAAGAGCTGATTCTCGGAATCAATCTCAGGTCTTCATGATTGCAAATCAAGCTCTTTGCCAACTGAGCTTTCCTCACAGCCCAGAAGAGATTTTTCAGGAGAAAATCTCAACAGCTCTTTCCTGAAAAAACGTTCACCAAGATTCCTCTTTCAAGCCAGGTGTAGTGGCTCATAAGTGTAATCCCAACACTTCTGAGGCAGAGGGAGAAAAATGTAGAATAACAAGCTAGCTAGCCTGGGTCACAATTTTGAGACATTCTCAAAAGACAGGAGGAGGACATGGCAGAAAGATAATTTTATCTGTTTCTGCAATAATAGACTCTGGATTCATCTTTTTTTATTATTTTGGTTTTTTGAAACAGAGTTTCTCTGTGAAATAGTCCTGGCTGTCCTGGAACTCACTCTGTAGATCAGGCTGGCTTCAAACTCACAGCGATCCACCTGCTTCCGCCTCCCGAGCACTGGGATTAAAGGCGTGCGCCACCACCGCCCAGCTAACTCAGGATTCTTAATTGAACAGGCTGATTTGCTCTCCACAGCTTTAATAGGACATAACCTGAAGTACTTGAAGATCAGCATAAACCTTGCTCCCCCAAAGTCACATTACACATGGTTAGAGTTCCTTTTAATTTCTTATATAGTCTTTTGAAGAGCTCACTTTCAGAGTTCTTGTAACTTTCCTTTCGTTTTCTTATAGTTCAGTACCAGTTTTTTTGTTTTATACAATTTTTTTTTGCTTTGTGTCTAATTTCATAGTCATTTGGAAGTCTTGGAGTACATTTCATGATAAAAATTGTCAGCTTCAGAGTCTCAAGGTCATTGTTTCTTTCCACCTAATTTGTTTATTTTTATTTTCTTTCTTTCTTCCTTCCTTCCTTTATTATTTATTGGAGCTATGTAGCTGAAGCTTACCTTGAATTCCCAATCCTTCGGCCTCTACCTCCCACATGCTGGAACTACAGGTGTGTATCACCAAACCTACTTTTCCTCACTTTTAAAATGTTAATATTTTCTTCAGTACTCTTCACCCACTATTTCTTTTAGGTCATTAGGTCATTTAAGTCATTTAGGTCATTAAAAATTATAGTGCAGGGCGGTGGTGGCACACGCCTTTAATCCCAGCACTCGGGAGGCAGAGGCAGGCGGATCTCTGGGAGTTCGAGGCCAGCCTGGTCTACAAGAGCTAGTTCCGGGACAGGTACCAAAGCTACAGAGAAACCCTGTCTTGAAAAACCAAAAAAAAAATTATAGTGTGTAAACAGCAACCATCATAGCAGGATAATCCTGAGGCTGCATTAGTGGCACCATACCTTGGTGGTAACCAACAGTTATCTAATCAGGCATAAAACTCACTCAACCAAAGGGACATCATGCCTGATACTAGAAACTTAGTCAACTACTTGGTGCTAGTGAAGTCATGGTTACTGGAGGAGAATCTACAACTGCTAATTACCAAACCAGCATAAGCCCTGGTAACAATCTATAAACATTTGTCCTTTTACCCACAGCTAAGTGTATTTGTCCCTCACTAAGGAAACATCTCTTTGCAACAGATGGAGGCCATTACAGAAAACCACAGCCTATCAAAACGCAGAGTTGTGGAGTCCAGTATTTACTGATACATCTACAAAACAACTCCCACACCTAAGGCTCAAAGAACATTGTGGAAGAGCAGGAAAAAAGATTGTAGGAGTCAGAGGATCAGCAAGTCTGCTGTGAGATTCTGTCTCCTAGGAATGTCAGAGGCTACATCCATGAAGTCTTACTAACATGATGGCCTAAACATGAGCTTAACATGACAACAATAATCTCTGTGAGTTCGAGACCAGCCTGGTCTACAAGAGCTAGTTCCAGGACAGGCTCCAAAAACCACAGAGAAACCCTGTCTCGAAAAACCAAAAAACAAAAAACATGACAACAATAAGCGTGCTATGTGGACATGAACATGCATTTGAAGAAGGGAGCCCAGGGGACCTCAACACTACACAAAGGAATGCTGAGAGAGTGGGAAAATTGCCTTACTCCGGGAAGAGCGCATGAACTGGCTGGCTATCCAATACCAAATGGTCAATCCTGAAACCATATAATTACAGGTAATGTACACAGATCAAGCATGATGTATTTATATATTTAATACACACACACTCACACGCATTAAAAATTTTAAAGATGTATAGGGAGTGGGAAGATGGTGCAGTCAGTAGATTGCTTGCTGTGTAAGCATGAGGACCTGATATGATAACCAGCAGCCATGGAAAAAGAGCCTGGCATTGCAACATGCACGCACCTTTAATTGCCATGTTGGGGAATCAGAAGGATTCCTGGGGCTTGCTGGCTAGCCAGGATAGCTTGATTTGCGAGTTCCAGGTTCACTGAAATACACTCAAAAAATAAAGTGAGAAGTGATTGAAAAAGACACCCAATGTTGACCTCTCTACCTCTCTCTCTCTCTCTCTCTCCTTCCCTCCACCTCTCTCTTTCTCTCTCTCTAACACACACACACACCTGCATACATCTGCGCACATAGACACAGAAACATGAAAATAAATAAAAGTAAATGTAGAAATTACAGTATTACTGTAGCTCAGTGATACAGCTTGTGTTTGCAGCCCTGGGTTCCATGCTCAGTGCATGTGTGTGCACATTCACCTAAAATATAGCCCTTTACAAGTTTCTGCAGTGCAAGGGACCCAGCTTACAGTTAAGCACATGCACTACCACTGAGTCACCGCCCCCCATTCAGACTTTCCCTTTACTTTACATTTTTGATAGTATTCATTTTTGGTGGGGCTTTTCAAGTCAGGGTTTCTCCATGTAGCCCTGGCTGTCCTGGAACTCCCTCCAGGCTGGCCTCAAATTCAGAGACCCACCTGTCTCTGCCTCCAGAGTGCTGGGACTAAAGGCATAAACCACCACCTAGCATGATAGTTTTCTTTTTTGATATATAATTTTACTTTAGTTTTATTATATTTAACTCTCATTTATTTTCAGGAGTTAGTCCTCTCCGTGCGCATCCCCCACGTGGGTCCTGGGGTCAAATGTAGGTCATCAGGCTTGGCAGCAGGTGACTTTATCCAGCAAGCCACCTCATTCTAGATCAGTCCTTTTGCCCTCTCTCGTTTCTCCACTCAGTAATCTTAATCCTGGGCTTGCTAATTCATGAGCCCTCTCATATTCCAAGATGGTGTTAAGATCTCTAAGACTCTAGAAAATTATTTTACTTTTTGCTTGAATAACATCGGTCAAGTCTTTTTAGGATGGAATATATCATCTTGTTGGTCTTTGGGTGTTGCCTAAAAGACTACTGAGGGCCAGGAAACTGAGGGTGGTGCATGCCTTTAATCCCAGCACTGGGAAGATAGGGCAGACAGATCTCTGAGCGAGACCAACCTACATATCGAGCTCCAGGGCAGCCAGGACTCCATAGAAAGACCCTGCATTAACCCCATCCCTCAAAAAGCATACTGCACAAATTGGACTTGGTGGGTTAATTTAAACAGTGATGCGGGTGAGGAGGGGAGGGTGGAGCTGGGAAGAGTTAGGGGGAGTAGTTGGAGATGAATACAATCAAAATACATTGCACAAAATTCTTAAAGAATAAATTTTTTTTTAAAGAATGCATAGTCTTCCAGGAAAAAATGCTGTTTACAGGAATCTCTGCACATTAGCTGGACTTTCAGCTTATACATTATTCATTACTCAGCCACACCTATTCTTGCATATCAAACCAGCAGGATAAAAAACCAGATTTGACTTTGACCTGCAATTCTTTTCAGTTCTATATCAAGGTGCTAGCTTGATCCGACTTGAATTACCTCATTATTGACTCACACAGAATATTTTAATTAGAGAAGGTTCCAGTACTTAAACTATGGGCTAGCAGATTTTTCTTTTTACTCTCTCAGGAAAAGAATTCCCCAACAGAATATCAAAGGCTAAAAGTCACATTTCTTATGTCCCATTGATCTTAACCATGGGCCCTTTCGTGGCTGTTGTTTATCAAGTGTACATTCGTGGTCGGAATACAGAATGTCTCCCAGAGGCTCCTGTGTTTGAGCACTTGGTCCCCAGCTGCTGCTGGTATTTTGGAAGGTCCTTCAAGTGGAGCCACACTGGAAGAAAGGGGTCACTGAGGGCAGCCTTGAAGCTTGCTGGCCTGGCCCCACTTACTGTGTGCTTTCTGATAGAACAACAATGTGAGCAGTTAGTCATCTCGTGCCCTTGGCATCACGCTTTCCCCACCGTGGTGGTGTCTATCTTTCTTTAAACCATGAACCCCCACCAAAAAAACCCCCACATTTTCCTGCATTATGTTGCCTCTTCTCAGGTATTTGATCATAGCAACAACAGAAATAACTAATACAGTATTCAAAACCTATACTTGTGCTAGGATGGCACTCAATAGGGAGAGTGTGCCCTAGTATACCAGAAGCCTCAGGCTGATGATCCCCGGCACTGTCTAAAACTGAGTGGTAGAGGCACAGCAGCCTGTGATGCAATCCTTACCATACTATCGGCGGAAGCTGGAGGATCAAGATTTAGATCTCATACTTGGTTTCAGTTGGCTAGAAATGTAGACAAGTTTTCCTCTGATCTCCTCATATAATCCATTCACGCACATCCTACACACATCACACACACACAAACTAAACATGAGACATTTTAGACTCATATTTTCATTTTTAAGTAGAGCTGTAGGTAGCCCAGGCTGGCACTGAGTTCATTACATAGCCAAGGATGACCTTGAATTCCTGACCCTCCTACTTCTACATCCCCAGTGGTGGGGTTAGAGGTATGTGCCTAGCTTTTGTGATGCGGAGGATAGAATTACGGCTTCATGAATGCCAGGCAAGCACTCTATCCCACCCCCAGTTCCTGTTTCTTATTTTTTTTAATATTTATCTATTATGTATACAATATTCTGTCTGTGTGTATGCCTGCAGGCCAGAAGAGGGCACCAGACCTCATTACAGATGGTTGTGAGCCACCATGTGGTTGCTGCGAATTGAACTCAGGACCTACGGAAGAGCAGGCAATGCTCTTAACCACTGAGCCATCTCTCCAGCTCCTCCTGTTTCATTTTTTAAAAACGTTTCCTAGGCTAGGCATGGTGTTGCACACCTTCAATTCCAGCATAGGTGGATCTCTGTGAGTTCAACATAGGGAGACACTGTCTGAAAAATTCTTTAATTCCAACTATTTATTTCAGTGTGTGTGTGTGTGTGTGTGTGTGTGTGTGTATGTATGTGTGTGTGTGTATGAATAAATGGCAAGGTGTACATATGGAGGTCAGACTAGAAGGGGCAGTTCTTTTCTTCTACCATATGGGTCCTAGAGATAAGCATTATACCCTTTGAGTCACCTGACTGTACCAGGCTTTTCCTTTTGGGTTCCAACCACCTCTCAAATCATGACGGGGACACTTCTTATTAGTTATGAACGTCCAGCCTTATCTTATGCTCGTTTTTGGCTAGCATTTTGCCTTTAACTTAAACTTGATATATATATATCAATACAATATATGTCAATACATAAAAAAATGTTTTAACAGAGGTAGAAACATGCATGCGTACAATAGTCAATATAATTTAACTTTGTATCAATATACAAGAATCTATAGCAATGTATTTGTCTAAAAACAGTAACTCACAATTACAAATCTATTATCCCATCATCCCTCTTTTTTTTCTTTCAAAATGATCCCTGAGCGTATAAAATTCCTCCCTCAACCCTCAATCGTATACTAATTATAATCAACCCCTAAATGATGTCCCTAAACCCAAGGGCAAGTTTTACTGGGAAAGGGGACGTCGTCCTCTAGAATTACTTCCAGCTGTCATGGGGGCGACGTTCTTTCTGGGGGATCCTATGAAAGTGAAATGATGGTTAAATTTCAAGATCAATGTCTTTTAAAATTGCCAATAGTCTCTGAGTATTTTGTGCAGGTCTGGCCAAAATGTTGTATAAGATGTGCACCATTTCAGCTAACCAAGTTGGAACTGTCTTGTGCAGCTGGTACCAAAAGCAGGTCTTGTAGTAGCGCTATCAGTATCATGACGTCATATCAACCAGGTGGAGTTGTTGTTATGGGGCCCCATCTTCTTCCTGGAAACTTCAAATGTCACTTCAGGAAAAACTCATTGTTCATTATGAAAAACTTAAACATTAATCATATAGACATATATAAACATATATATATATATTCAATGAAAGACATGATAGATATATTCAATGAAAAGTATGATAGATATGAAGAAAAGCAAAGATGTTTTCTAAACTCATATTTCTTTCTGTCCCATATCATGGCTCTTGACATGAGACAGAAACTCCAGAAACTCTGGGTTTTTCTCTTACTAACAGGCTTGGAATTGGAGAGGGACTGAGCCAAAGTCCAACTTCAAAACCAGCTTTATAAATTTAGAAATATGGTTTAATATTACTTACACAATCCATTCAGTTGTCTTCATATTTCCTATTGGGCAGGTATTTTTCCATCTGTCAGTATCCAAACATGCAGGGTCCCTTGAATTTCTCAAAGATGAGTGTTTTCCTGTGGAGATAAGAACAGAACCCTGCCCCCATTCTATATGTTTTTCTTACCACCTGTATGAATATCATCGTTGTGGATGAGTTGTCATTTCTCCTTTCCAAGAGGTTTCTCCTCTTCAAATCGAAACTTTATTAATTTTGATGGTATCCACAATTTTTCTTCTCCTGTGGAAACAAGAGCAAAACCCCTTCCCCAACGTAGCACATCTCCTGGCTTCCACTGAGAGGTCAGCACATCTTTGAAATAAATCGGTTGATTTAGTTCAGCAGACTTTTCCATTATCCAATGTCTTTCTGCTGCTGTCGTTCCTTTCTCATTAGCGTTAAGAAAATTCAAGGTTAATAAAGCATTATGTAATCTATTTCTGGGGGTATTTTCAGTCCCTTTCTGTTTGTTCAGCATATCCTTTATAGTACAATTTGATCTTTCTATAACTGCCTGACCTGTAGGATTATTTGGTATACCTGTAATGTGTTTTATATTATAATAATCAAAAAAGCGTTTCATTTTCTTAGATACATATGCTGGACCATTATCTGTCTTTATTTGCGCAGGTATACCCATGATGGCCATAACTTCCAATAAATGTGTGATTACTGAATCAGCCTTTTCTGAGCTCAGGGCAGTAGCCCATTGAAAACCTGAATACGTGTCTATGGTGTGGTGTACATATTTTAATTTACCAAATTCCATGAAGTGGAACACATCCATCTGCCAGATTTCATTTCTCTTAGTACCCTTTGGGTTACTCCCTGCAGGCAACGGTGTTTGATTATAGAAAGAACAAGTAGGACATCTCTTTATAATGTCCTTAGCTTGTAGCCAAGTAATGGAAAATTCTTTCTTTAGGCCTTTACTATTGACATGATGCTTCTTATGAAATTCCGAGGCCTGCAACACACTTCCAATCAATAATTGATCAATCTCAGCATTGCCTTGGGCTAGAGGACCAGGCAGACCTGTATGGGACCGGATGTGTGTTATGTACATCGGACAAAGCCTGTTCCTGATTATGTCTTGTACCTGGATAAACAATGAAGTCAACTCTGTGTCATCTGGTATAAATTCAGCGGTTTCAATATGCAAGATAACTCTTTCTGCATATTGTGAATCTGTAACTATATTAAGAGGTTCTTTAAAATCCCTTAGCACCATAAGAATGGCATATAATTCTGCCTTCTGGACAGAATTATAAGGGCTTTGTTCCACCTTACTCAATTCATCTGACTTGTAACCTGCTTTCCCTGATTTATTTGCATCAGTATAGAACGTACGGGCTCCAGTTATTGGAGCATCACGTACAATTCTAGGAAGAATCCAAGAAGTTCTTTTTATGAGATTAAGTCTATCACTTTTGGGATAGTTGCTATTAATTTCTCCCAAAAAGTTAGCACAAGCTCTTTGCCACGGTTCATTGTCTTCCCATAACTTTTTTATTTCTTCAGTAGTAAAAGGCACTATAATTTCTGCTGGGTCTATACCTGCTAGTTGACGAAGTCTCAGCTTACCTTTTATAATTAATTCAGAGACATTTTCCACATAAGTTTTTAATTTTTTACTTGGTTTATTAGGTATAAATATCCACTCTAAAATAATATCTTCCCTCTGCATTAGAATCCCTGTAGGAGAAATTCTGGAAGGCAATATGACTAGGATGCAGCTAAGATTTGGGTTCACCCTATCCACATGTGCCTCCTGTAATTTTTCCTCAATCATTGTCAGTTCCTTTTCTGCTTCAGCTGTCAGTTCTCTTGGACTATTCAAATCTTTATCACCATCTAAGGTTTTGTTTAAATGAACTATTAGATCAGGTGTTATCCCAACAGCTGGTCGTAGACTGGAAATGTCTCCTAACAATCTTTGGAAGTCATTAAGAGTCTTTAACCGGTCTCTCCTAATTTGTGCCTTTTGCGTTTTAATTTTCTCTAACCCTATTCTGTAACCTAGGTAATTAATAGAATTTCCTCTTTGAATCTTTTCAGGGGCAATTTGTAATCCCCACCTAGGCAAGACTTTCTTTACTTCTTCAAACATCCTTTCTAAAGTATCTTTATTTGAATCAGATAATAAGATGTCATCCATGTAATGATAAATGATGGACTTGGGGAATTGTTTACGAATTATTTCCAATGGCTTACTTACAAAATATTGGCACAGTGTAGGACTATTGAGCATACCCTGTGGGAGGACAGTCCACTGATATCTCCTATTAGGCTGAGAATTATTATAAGTAGGCACTGTGAAGGCAAATTTTTCTCTATCCTTTTCTTGTAACGGTATAGTGAAAAAACAATCTTTCAAATCAATAACTATAAGAGGCCATCCTTTTGGTAACAGAGAAGGCAAAGGAATTCCAGATTGTAGTGGGCCCATAGGTTGAATTACTTTGTTGACAGCTCTTAGATCTGTCACCATTCTCCATTTACCAGATTTCTTTTTTACAACAAACACAGGAGAATTCCAAGGGCTGGTTGATTCTTCAATATGGTGAGCATCTAGTTGCTCTTGCACCAGCTGTTCCAATGCCTGTAGTTTATCTTCAGCTAGAGGCCATTGTTTGGTCCATATTGGCTTCTCAGTTAGCCATTTTAAAGGTAGGGCCGTTGGTACCTCTAAAGGTTTGGTATTTGCTGTATGTTCTTGTACAGCCTGAATGGCTGGTGACCTTTTTCCATAATACCTCATCATATCCTTCCCAGAATTATGAGTTCCTGGAAATACAGGAATGTTAATCTGGGTATTCCATTGCTGTAGCAGGTCACGGCCCCATAAATTTATGGCAATATTGGCTATATATGGCCTTAGTCTTCCTATTTGCCCTTCGGGCCCTATGCATTCAACCCATCTTGTGCTTTGTTTTACACGAGATAGGGTTCCAATTCCTAGGAACTGAACATCTACCTCTTGAAGAGGCCAATTCGGATGCCAAGATTCTGGGGTAATGATACTTACATCCGCACCTGTGTCTAATAAGCCTTCAATAAAAGTGCCATTTATACAGACTCTTAGCTTTGGTCTTTGATCATTAATAGAAGTCTGCCAAAATATACGTTTACTCTGTCCTATTGGGTTTTTTGACTCATCCTCCACACGTAATTCTTCATTTAGACCAGTATTACTTTTTACAGCAGAAATTGGGGCTTTTAATTTTCTTGGTGAGGCACGTTCTCCACTGTGACTGGGAATGACTGGGCCACTGTTGGCTTGGGGGCCTGCGAGAGGCCCCCCAAGGAGTTTCCCAATGATATCGGATTGCCCCGTCTGTCTGTTGTTGACCTACATTCGTTGGACCAATGCCTGCCTTTACCGCATCTCCTACATATACCTGAAGGCCGAGGTCTCCTATTTTTGTCATTCCCAGAAGAGATATTATTCCTAGAAATTCTTTGCCTGCAATTCCTTTGCAAATGTCCTAATTTACCACAATTAAAACACCTGGCAGTTTGATGTCTCCTCATTGCTTTGGAAATCGCTTCTCCTACCCAAGATTCATCATTATAGCTAAACGTCTCAACATTCATCGTATGCTGAATCCATTCATCCATAGGTGCTGATCTAGACTTTAAAGGCACAATTATCTTTTTGCATTCTATGTTTGCATTCTCAAAAGCTAGAGATTCAAGAAGTATTCGTCTAGCTTCTGGGTCTGTTACCCCTATGTCCAGAGCCTTAATTAATCTTTGCAAAAAGTCAATAAAGGGTTCTCTCTGTCCCTGCCTAATTCTGGTATATGATTCAACCCTTTTTGCTGGATCTTGTATCCTATTCCAAGCATTTAAAGCTGATTGGTGACATAGACACAGTACTTCATCGTCATAAAGAGCTTGGACCTGTGGATCAGCATATTCTCCTGCACCAAGAATTTGATCTTGGGGCTGGAGAGATGGCTCAGAGGTTAAGAGAACTGACTGCTGTTCTAGAGGTCCTGAGTTCAATTCCCAGCAACCACATGATGGCTCACACCCATCTATAATGAGATCTGGTGCCCAGAACATTATATATGTAAAATAAATAAATTTAAAAAAAAAAAAAAAAAAGAATTTGATCTTGGGAAACCTCAATACCTTTTGCTCTTCCTTGCTGTTCCATATGTTTGGATTCTTCTCTGAAATAAATTCCGAACATCAAGGAAGGTCCATTATCTAAAACTGCAGACACTAACTGATGGAAATCATGGGGAGTAGCTCTAGCATTAGAAGCCCAAGTCCTTATCATTTCCTTTACATATGCACTGTGCAAGCCAAAATTAACAACAGCTTGCTTAATTTCTTTCAGATCATTCATTGCTATTGGCGTCCATATAGCTTCTCTGACTCCCTTTGAGCCTTTAGAAGTTGATGCTTTTTCAGAATTAAGTATAGGGTATGTCGCTAGAACCCTGGGTAAGCCAGTTCTAATAGCTGGTGGAGGCCTTGTATCCTGTCCTTGTGCCTCCTTACTCTGTTCACCAGCTGCAATAATTTCCCCAATCTTTTCAAATCTTTTTATCATTGTCTCTCTTAAATCCTGAATCTCCTGACCTGTATATATTTCCAGTGATTTCACTGAGGTATCAATTTTTTGGTCCCCATTCTGCACCTGTGATTCCAAAGCTTTAATTTTTTCCTTCAAAGATAACATGTCCTCCTTAAACTTTTCTTGTATATCATGTAGATTCCCATCTTGGAGGTACATTCTGTCTGTTACCTTATCAAAACTTTGTGATAAAGTCTGAACGTCAAATTCAACAGCCTGAACCCTTTCAGGTAACTTTCTAATACCCTTGGATATGGAATCAATTTTGTCTGTCATAGTATCCACTTGTTCAGATAACCTCTGATTTTCAATAATTTTAATCCTGTCAATTAGTTGTTCATTATTAGTTCGTAAAGATTCTATCATTCTTAGGAGTGCCATATTCTTCCTTAATGATAGAATATGGAAAAGAAAACTGAAGGCTAGTAACAAGCAAATTAAGGTATCCCCATAATCATATAAACCTTGTATGATGTAATTCATTGTATTAGTAAATATACATTTACTAATCCATTGTATTAGTGAAAACAAAGCAGTAAAATTTGCGTTAGAAACTAAAACTGCAATATTACCTATTATCCAGCAGGTGGCGCTGTTGCAGAGTCGCGGTGAAAACATGGTCCTGTTTCAGTGCCTTAGTAGATGTTAAAAACTGGAAAATGCAAGTTTCTCAACAAAATAAATCTAATTAAATCAATTCCTGAGACGGAACAAGTCACCCTGAGGGGTTGCAGCTTTCAGCAACCACGTGCTCTGGTTCGTGCCACTTAAGAGCTGTACTTGCAAGGGAGATTTAAAAATGACTCAGAAAAGAGCAAACCACGCGGCCAGAGACTACGAGGGCCTGTGGAGTTTAAATCCACGTGGGGAGTCCAAGGCCGCTGGCGGCTGTGGAAGGGGAGGGCTCCCGCCAAGCCGAACTAGAGCCCGCCAAGCCCGCGGCCGCCAAGCTGAACTTGCACCCACCAAGCCCGCAGCCACCAAGCCGAACTTGGGGCCGCCAAGCCGAACTCGCAGCTGCGAGTGGGGAAAGGAGAGGTTCTAAAACCAAATGTTGGGCGCCAAAATGAAGGCGTAAGTCACAAACAATGCCACACCAATTCGGGGTTATGATTATTAGGGTGGTATTTATTTAAAGGGGAAAAAAACTTACAGATCACTGTCCCAGGCCACAGCCCTCTATGCAACCAGGAAAGGAGTCTAGTCGCAGGCGGAGCAGGAAGTGAAGAGAGAGAGAAGAGGGAAGTGGCCGCTTTTTTAAAGGGAGAGAAACCACGCCCCAGTGGGCTGGTACCTCAGCGGTGATAGGCTGGAGGAGTGGGAGGACCTCCCGCAACAGCCTCTCTTCTCCCTTTTTCTTCTCTGATTCTTTCTCTCTGCCAACCAGCCTTACCTATTCCTCTCCTGCCTAGCTATTGACTGTCCAGATTTTATTTAGACCAATCAGGTACCTTAGGCAGGCAAGGTGAAACAGCAACACATCTTTTCATAATTAAACAAATGCAGCATAAACAAATGTAACATACCTTTACATAGCTAAAGTAATATTCCACAGCATAAACAAATGTAACTTATCTTTGTATAGTTATTTCACAACATCTGATCAGCTCTCCTGGTTCATTTATCGTAGAAATCTCTATTGAGATAATTGTAAGTTAGCCTATAATTGTAAGATACAACAAGTAAAATGCATACATTCTGTATAATTTTCCCCCAGTAATAATATTTTGCAAAACTATAGTATCATGAGCTGAGGAGATACCTCTGTTGATAAAGTGCTTCTGTTTAAGCATCAGAAACTGAGTTTGACCACAGATCTGTACAGATTGTGCATCACAAATAATCTTCGAGTTAAGGGATCTGCAGAAGTGGGAGGGGGACAACAGAGCATAAGGGGAGTGAATATGATCTTAATACCATGTGCACATTATGGAAATGACAAGAAAACCCATTGTGTGTATAATATATTATAAATTAAACCTTTAGGGGCTAGGGGTATGGTTTAGTGCTTGCTGCACAAGCAATAGGACCTGGGGTTGGATTTTTCAGAAGCCATATAAAACCTGGGTATGATGGCACACATCTGCAATGCCAGAGATGAGAAGGCACAGAAAGGAAGATCACTGGGGTTTGCAATAGCCAGCTGACCTAGCCAAATCGGTGAGCACCAGGTTGAGAGGCAGATTAGATAGATAGATAGATAGATAGATAGATAGATAGATAGGAGAGACCTTGTCTCAAAAAGATGAGTAGGGGGCTGAAGAGATACCTCAGCAGTTAAGAAAGCTTTTTGCTTTTCCAGAGGACCAGAGTTTGAGTCTGGGCAGCCACACTAGGTGGCTCACAAACACCTGTAACTCCAGCTCCAGGGCATCTGAAACCCTCTTCTGGCCTCCAAAGTCATATACTCACACACATATACTTAAATGAATTGTTTTAAAAGATTGTTGGGCTAGCAAGGTGGCTCCATGGGTAAAGGCACCTGCCACCAAAAGTGATCACCTGCGTTTAAGTCCTGGGACCCACATGGTAGAAGGAGACCGCCAACTCCCATAGGATGCCCTCTGACTTCCATACATAAGCCTCTACAGAACAAATAAACAAAATGTGAAAATGTAAGGAAAATGACAAAGACAACCAATGGCCTCCACACACAAACACATACACGGGCACATACTCAATAAAATCTTTAGGGAGGAAAGAGAATTGTTCTGCTGTCTTTATTGTTGCTTTTTTACAACTACCCTTACCTCCCTCCTTTGAATCTTCCTTAACCCTTTGGTTCTTAATTTCGATTCTTAAACTTTCTTCATACATGGGAAACACACATAGTGATGAAGAATTGCAATTAAAGTAAATAAATGCCAACTTACTTCATTTGAAGAAAAAGATTTCCGTTTGTTTTAATTTTATTTATGTGTATTGTGGTGGCCAGAGAGGGAGTTGGAATCTGTGGAGATGGAATTACAGGCAGCTGTAAACTGCCTGATGTGAGTGCTGCGCACTTAACTCAGGTCTTCTGGAAGAGGAGCAAGTGTTTTTTAACCACTGAACCATCTCTCCAGCCCCAATATATTTTCTTTAAAGAAAATTCAACTTAGTTAAGTTACAAATTCAATTTAGTAAAGCTGACCAACTTAGGATGCTGTATTAGTGAGAATTCACTGGAGGAACAGAACTTGCATTGTATGATTTATTAGAATGGTTTACAGGTTGTGGTCTGACCACTTCAACAATGCCTGTCTCTTGATTGAAAAGCCAAGATTCTGGTAGTTCAGCCCATGAGGCTGGATGTCTCAGCTGGTCTTGAATCTACCTTGGAATCCCAAAGATGTAGGTTCTAATACCAGAAAAAGAATGCCTCAGTGGCAGGACAGAAGAACTTGGCAACTAGAGTGAAGGCAAGCAGGCAAAAAAACCCACAAAAGTTTCCTTTTGCCATGTTCTTTTATGTGAGCTGCCACCAGGAGGTGTGGTCCAGCTTTAGGGTGGGTCTCTTTACCTCAAATGATCCAATCAAGGAAATCCTTCACAGGTGTGCCCAGATGCTTGGGTTTTAGTTGGTTTCAGAAGTACTCAAGCTGACAGCCAAGGTTAGCCATCACAGACAGTTCTAGCTGGTAATGGCTACTGGAGCCCTTTTGCAATGGGAACTGATTTGGGCAGTGGTTTCTAGTTAGGCCTGATCACAAATCTGTCATCCCAACACTTGAAGGATAGAGGCATACAGATCAGAAATTCAAGTCCACCCTCAGCTACATAGCAAATTCAAGCTCCCTGAGACCATGTCTCAAAACACACATACAGAAAAGCAGTAGGCTCTATGAAAAGACACCAGTTCCCTTCCCTTGGGTACTTTACACAGAATTTTGGGCTGGGGAGAAAGAAAAGAAAGTATTTTGCCTTTTCTTTTCTTTTTCAAGACAGGGTTTCTTTGTGTAGCCTTGACTATTCTGGACCTCACTTTGTAGGATGACCTCAAACTCAGAGATCCACCTTCCTTGTAGGTGAAATTTTGTTTGTGCTCTAACAAATAAAGCTTGCCTGGAGATCAGAGTGTGGAACTAGCCATTAGTTAACTATAGAGGCCAGGCAGTGGTGGCACACACCTTTAATCCCAGCACGTGGGAAAAGGAAACAGGAAGTAATTTGGTTGGATAGAGAGAGGAAGTGATAAGGCTGTGCCCCCACAGGACACAGGAGCTCAGCCCTTTTCAGTTGAGGAGTTGGAGAGGTAAGAAGTACCTGTGGCTGGCTCCTTTGTCTCTCTGATCTTTCAGCATTTACCCCGGTATCTGACTCCGGGTTTTTATTATTAAGACCAATTAGAATTGGTGTTACATGCCTCTGCCTCCTGGGTGCTGGGATTAAAGGCGTGAATCACCACTGCCTGGGTTTTGCCTGGGATTCTTTTATCCAAGTGTTTACACACATTGATTCCAGACAGCTGAAACTTAGCTTAAGGAAAAGTCATGATTTCCCATTCTATTTTTATTTTTTAAGGGGACCAAACAATCTAATTTGGAGGAGAGTCTGTTTAGAGAGGGTGTTTTCCTGGAATGCATCCAAACACATTTAGAGGAGTAAGCTTCAGAACATTTTTGCTTGTGCTTGGAAGGGATGCTATTCTTTTACATTTCTCTGAAGTGGCAAAATAGTAAAAGGTGCTCATGGGAAGGCTGCCTGAGTTAAAGGTCAAAATATTCCTTTCCTTCCACTAGAAGGGTTCTAGGTCTCCCTTCACAGAGGTTCTCATGTTACCTTAAGTACCCCCTTTTGTTTTCTGTTTCATGAATCTCAGCTCCTTTCTTTCCCCCACTCAACATCTCAATATTCTTATTTCAGCACCTCTTTTCTTCTCCTGTTGTGATGTTATCCACCTAAAGAAATCACTGACTGTTCCACAAAAAAAGAATAGAGAAAAAAGAAAAAGGAGACAAAACAGCCCAGTAAAGAAGAAAGCTAGTATTCTGCAAATACATGGAGGACATTTTACATTCTTTTTAAAAAAATTTTTAAAAACTTTTTTCATGACCAATGTTTCTAGCTCCAAATCTTTAGATATGAATATACAACAGGGAATGAACACAGAACCTAGGAAAGGGGGAGCAATGGAGAGGGGAATAGCAAGGTACACATGATCTAATTGGGGAAATGGGAAAAAGTGGGGCTTCAAATTAAGGAGGTTAAGGTAAATGAATACAGAAGGAAGGAGGAGGGGGGAGCAGAAGCCAGGAGCAAATCCAGTCCTGGGAGCCAACCCAGTCCTAGGACACTGGCAGACCAGGATTGAGCCAACGACCAGATGCAGAGTCAGCAATCTCCACCATAACAGGTCCAACTCAAAGCCAGGGACTTACAGAAACAGATCAAAGCCAGCAGCCTAGGCCAAAGTAGGCCTGAGACAGCAAACTCCAAGGGAGCAGACAAAACACAGGAGCAATGAGCTATCTCCAGGAACAGGAGTAACCAATGGGGTAACTAGAACTGTGACACTGACTGTACCATAAAGAACAACCATCTGAGATTTGGATTCACTGGTGCCTAGAAGATTATTCAACATAATCTCAGACAGCCCCAACCATACCTATTAGAGGAAAAGATGAGTAGAAAAGGTAAGATCACATGCTACACCACAAAGAGCAACACAATACCAGTAAAACCTAAAAACATTATAAAAGCAAGACCTGAACAACCAAATATGGATGAACCAGAAGAAAATGATCTAAAAATAACCTCAAGAGAATGTTTGAAATTCTTAAAGATGAAATGAGAAATTCCCTTAAAGAAATAGAGAAAAAAAAAACCAAAAAAAATTGGAAGATAACAGCAAATCACTTAAAGAAAAAAAAAGTACTCAAACATATAGAAACTATTCAGGACTTGAAAACTAAGATAGAAACAATAAAGAAAACACAGCCAAAAGAATTATAGAAACATAAATAATGAGAACAAGATCAGGAACCACAAATGCAAGCATGAACAGCAGAATACAAGAAATGGAAGAGAGAATCTCAAGCGCTGAAGATACAATAGAGGAAATAGACTCATCAGTTAAAGAAAACAATAAATCTAACAAAAGCTTAACCCAAAATATCCATGAAATATGGGACACCATAAAAAGGCCCAATCTTAGAATAATAGGTATAGAAGAAGGAGAAGTTCAACTCAAAGGCATAGAAAATTTATTTAACAAAATCATAGAAGAAAACTTTCCCTACCTAAAGAAAAATATGCCTATGAAGATTCAAGAAGCTTACAGAACACCAAATAGACTGGATCAAAAAAAAAGTCATCTTGCCACATAATAATCAAAACACTAAACATACAAAGTAAAGAAAGAATATTAAGAGCTGCAAAGGAAAAAGGCCAGTAACATATAAAGGTAGACCTATCAGAATTACACCCAACTTCTCATTGGAGACAACAAAAGCCAGAAGGTCATGGTCAAGTATTATGCAGACATCAAGAGACTGAGGATGCCAGCCCAGACTACCAGACCCAGCAAAACTGTTGATCACCATAGAAGGACAAAACAAGATATTCCATGACAAATCTAGATTTCACCAATACCTAGCCACAAACCCAGCCCTACACAAAAATACTAGAAGAAAAACTCCAACCCAAGGAAGATGGCAACACAAAGAAAAACACAGACAATTGATGATCTCATTACAACAAATCCCGAAGAAGAAACAAATGCACAAATTAACATCACCAACGAGAACTAAATTAACAGGAGTTAACAACCACTGGTCATTACTATCCCTTAATGTAAATGGACTCAACTCATCTATAAAAAGGCACAGGCTAACAGAGTGGATACAAAAACAGAATCCATCCTTCTTCTGCATACAAGAAACACATCACAACCGCAAAGACAGACATTGTCTCAGAGTAAAGGGTTGGGAAAAAATATACCAACAAATGGACCTAAGAAACTAGTGGGTGTAGCTATCCCAATATGTACCAAAATAGACTTCAAGCTAAAATCAGTCAAAAGAAGCAAAGAAGGTCATTTCATATTAGTCACAGGAAAAATCCATCAAGAGGAAATTTCAATACTGAACATCTATGCCCCAAATACAAGGGCACCCTCATATACCAAAGAAACACTTCTAAAGCTTAAATCATATATTAAACCCCACACACTAATAGTGGGAGACTTCAACACTCCCCTCTCATCACTGGACAGGTCAATCAGACAAAAAAATGGACAGAGAAATAAGAGAACTAACAGATGTCATGAATCAAATGGACTTAACAGACATCTATAGAATATTCTATCCAAACAGAAAAGAATATACCTTCTCAGCACCTCATGGAACCTTCTCAAAAATTGACCACATACTCGGTAACAAAACAAATCTCAACAAATACAAAAAAAATTGGAATAACCCAATGTACCTTATCAGATCACCATGGTCTAAAACTAGAAGTCAACAGCAATACTAATTCCAGAAAACCCACAAACACATGGAAATTAAAAAATGCTCACCTGAATCATCAATGGGTAAAGGAAGAAATAAAGGGGGAAATTAAAGACTTCCTAAAATTCAATGAAAATGACCATACAACATACCCAAATTTATGGGACACAATGAAAGCAGTGTTAAGAGGCAAGTTCATAGCACTAAAGGCCTACATAAAAAAGCTGGAAAAATCCCACACTAGTGAATTAACAGAACATTTGAAAACTTTAGAACAAAAAGAAGCAAACTCACCTAAGAGAACTAGACAGCAGGAAATAATCAAATTGAGAGCAAAATCAACAAAATAGAAACAAAGAAAATAATACAAAGAATCAATGAAACAAAGAGTTGGTTCTTCGAGAAAATAAACAAAATAGACAAAATTTTATCGAAACTAACCAAAAGGCAGAGAGAGAATATTTAAACTAACAAAATCAGAAATAAAAAGGAGGACATAACAACAGACAAGGAGGAAATACAGAGGATAATCAGGTCATATTTTAAAAATCTGTACTCCAAAAATTGGACAATTTAAAGAAATGGAAAACTTTCTGGATAAGTCCCACATACCAAAATTAAATCAAGACCAGATAAGCAAATTAAACAGACCTATAACTGCTTAAGAAATATAAACAGTCATCAAAAGTCTCCCAACCAAAAAAAAAGCCCAGGACCAGATGGTTTCAGCTCAGAATTCTACATGACTTTCAAAGAACTAATACCAATACTCCTCAAATTATTCCACACAATAGAAACAGAGGGAACATTGCCAAACTCTTTTTATGAGGCTATAATTACCCTGATACCCAAACCACAGAAAGACATTACTAAGAAAGAGAATTACAGACCAATCTCACTCATGAATATTGATGCAAAAATACTAAATAAAATACTAGCAAATAGAATCCAAGAACACATCAGAACCATCATCCAACATGACCAAGTCAGCTTCATCCCACGCCACAGATGCAGGAATGGTTCAACATATGAAAATCTGTCAACGTAATCCACCATATAAACAAGCTGAAAAATAAAAACCACATGATCATCTCATTAGATGCCGAAAAAGCATTTGACAAAATACAGCATCCCTTCATGATACAGGTCTTGGAGAGAGCAGGGATACAAGGAACATACCTAAATATAATTAAGGCAATATACAGCAAGCCAACAGCCAACATCAAACTAAATGGAGAGAAATTCCCAGTGATTCCACTGAAATCAGGAACAAAACAAGGTTGTCCAATCTCTCCATATCTATTCAATATAGTTCTTGAGGTCCTAGCTAGAGCAATAACACACCAAAGGGAGATCAAGGGGATAAATATCAGAAAAAAAGAAGTCAAACTCTCACTGTTTGCTGCTGATATGATAGTTTACATAAGTGATCCCAAAAATTCTACCAAGGAACTTCTACAACTCATAAACATTCTCATCAATGTAGCAGGATACAAAATTATCTCAAATCAGTAGCCCTCCTGTACACAGATGATAAAAGGGCTGGGGAAGAAATCAGAGAATCAACACCCTTCACAATAGCCACAAGTAGCATAAAGTATCTCAGAGTAACTCTAAACAAACAAGTGGAAGACTTGTTTGACAAGAACTTTAAATCTTTGAAGAAAGAAATTGAAGAAGACATCAGAAAGTGGAAAGATCTCCCATGCTCTTGAGTAGGCAGAATTAACACAGTAAAAATGGCAATCTTACCAAAAGCAATCTACAGATTCAATGCAATGCCTATCAAAACCCCAGCAAAATTCTTCAAAGACCTCGAAAGAATGGTACTCAACTTCATATGCAAAAGCAATAAACCCAGGATAGCCAAAACAATCCTGTACAATAAAAGAACTTCTGGAGGCATCACAATCACTGACTTTAAACTCTACTACAGAGCTACAGTACTGAAAACAGCCTGGCATAAGAACAGACAGTAGGACCAATGGAACTGAATAGAAGACCTGGACATCAATCCACACATCTTCAAATACCTGATCTTTGATAAAGAAGCAAAAAATATCAAATGAAAAAAAGAAAGCATATTTTTTAATTGTTTTTATTTTTTTTTATTTTTTTATTTTTTTTAATTGAGAAAAGGAGAAAAAAAAACAAGTTTACACCTCCTCCCAGCCTCCCATTTCCCTCCCCCTCATCCCCCCCTACGCCCCCTCCGCCCACCCTTCTACCCCTCCCCCCACTCCTTTCCCCCTCCCTCTCCAGTCCAAAGAGCAGTCAGGGTTTTCTGCCCTGTGGTAAGACCTAGGACCTCCCACCTCCGTCCATATCTAGGAAGGTGAACATCCAAACTGGCTGGGCTCCCACAAAGCCATCACATTACGAAGGATCAAACCCCCGTGCCATTGTCCTTTGCGTCTCATCAGCCCTCATAATTCGCCATGTTCAGAGAGTCCAGTTTTATCCCATGCTTTTTCAGTCACAGTCCAGCTGGTCTTGGTGAGCTCTCAATAGATCAGCTCCACTGTCTCAGTGGGGTGGGTGCATCCCTCGTGGTCCCGACTTCTTTGCTCATGTTCTCCCTCCTTCTGCTCCTCATTGGGACTTTGGGAGCTCAGTCCAGTACTCCAGTGTGGGTCTCTGTCTCTATCTCCATCCATCACCAGATGAAGGTTCTATGATGATATGCAAGATATTCGTCAGTATTGCTCAAGGATAGGGTCATTTCAGGTTCCCTATTCTCAACTGCCCAAGGAACTAACTGGGGACCTCAGCTTGGGCACCTGGGAGCCCCTCTAGGGTCAGGTCTCTTGCCAACCCTAAAGTGGTTCCCTTAACTAAGAATTGTGGTTCCGTGCTCCCCTGTCCAACCTTCCTTTATCCCAATCCTCCTGCTTTCCCAAGGCCCGACCTCCTTCCCTTCTAACTTTTCTCTCCCCATCTCCCCTTACCCCCAACCCACCCCACCCCAAGATCCCAATTTTCTCCCCGGCAATTTTGTCTACTTCCCTTAGCCAAGAGGATAACTATATGTTTTTCCTTGGGTTCCCCTTCTTACTTAGCTTCTTTAGATTCACCTATTGTAGACTCCGTGACCCTTATTTATGGCTAGAAACCAATTATGAGTGAGTACATCCCATGTTCATCTTTTTGGGTCTGGGATACCTCACTCAGGATAGTGTTTTCTATTTCCATCCATTTGCATGCAAAATTCGAGAAGTCATTGTTTTTTACCGCTGAGTAGTACTCTAATGTGTAGATATTCCATACTTTCTTCATCCATTCTTCCGTTGAAGGGCATCTAGGTTGTTTCCAGGTTCTGGCTATTACAAATAATACTGCTATGAACATAGTTGAACATATGCTTTTGTCATATGATAGGGCATTTCTTGGGTATATTCCCAAGAGTGGTATTGCTGGGTCCAGGGGTAGGTTGATCCCGAATTTCCTAAGAAACCGAAACACTGACTTCCATAGTGGTTGCACAAGATTGCATTCCCACCAGCAATGGATGAGGGTACCCCTTCCTCCACAACCTCTCCAGCAAAGGTTATCGTTGGTGTTTTTGACTTTAGCCATTCTGACAGGTGTAAGATGATATCTCAAAGTTGTTTTGATTTGCATTTCCCTGATTGCTAAGGAAGTTGAGCACGACCTTAAGTGTCTTTTGGCCATTTGAACTTCTTCTGTTGAGAATTCTCTGTTCAGTTCAGTGCCCCATTTTTTAATTGGGTTAGTTAGCATTTTAAAGTCTAGTGTCTTGAGTTCTCTATTTATTTTGGAGATCAGACCTTTGTCTGTTGCGGGGTTGGTGAAGATCTTCTCCCAGTCAGTAGGTTGCCTTTGTGTCTTAGTGACAGTGTCCTTTGCTTTGCAGAAGCTTCTCAGTTTTAGTAGGTCCCATTTATTCAATGTTGCTCTTAATGTCTGTGCTTCAAAGAAAGCATATTTAACAAGCGGTGCTGGCATAACTGGATATCAACATGTAGAAGAATGAAAATAGACCCATATCTATCACCATGCACAAAATTCAAGTCCAAGTGGATCAAAGTCCTCAACATAAAGCCAGCCACACTGAACCTTATAGAAGAGAAAGTGGGAAGTACACTTGAACGCATTGGCACAGGGAACCACTTCCTAAATATAACCCTAGCATCACAGACACTGAGAGAAACAATTAATAAATGGGGCCTCCTGAAACAGAAAAGCTTCTGTAAAGCAAAGGACATGGTCAACAAGACAAAATGAACAGCCTACAGAATGAGTAAAGATCTTCACTAATCCCACATCAGACAGAGGTCTGATCTCCAAAATATACAAAGAACTCAAGAAATTGGACACCAAAAAAATCACATAACCCAATAAAAAAAAATGGAGTACAGACCTAAACAGAGAACTCTCAACAGAGGAATCTAAAATGTCTGAAAGACACTTAGTGAAATGTTCAACATCATTAGTTATCAGAGAAATGCAAATCAAAACAACTCTGAGATTTTATATTACACCTGTAAGAATGGCCAAGATCAAAAACACTGATGACAACTTAAGCTGGAGTGGATATGGGGTAAAGGGAACACTTCTGCATTGCTGGTGGGAATGCAAACTGGTACAACCCCTTTGGATGTCAGTTTGGCAATATCTAGAAAATTAGGAAACAACCTTCCTCACGACCCAGTAATACCATTTTTTATATATATCCAAAGGATGCTCAATCATGCCACAAGGACATGTGCTCAACTATGTTCATAGCAGCATTGTTTGTCATAGCCAGAACCTGGAAACAACCTAAATGCCCCTAGACTGAAGAATGGATAAGGAAAATGTGGTACATTTACACAATGGAGTACTATACAGCAGACAAAAATAATGACAGCTTGAATTTTGCAGGAAAATGGATAGAGCTAGAAAACATTATTTTGAGTGAAGTAACCCAGACACAGAAAGACAACTATCACATGTACTCACTCATAGGTGATTTTTAAACATAAAGCAAAGAAAGCCAGCCTACAAACCACAATCCTAGAGAACTTAGACAACATTACGGACACTAAGATATATATATATATATATATATATATATATATATATATATATATATATATATATATATTTATAATCTACATGGGAAGTAGAAAAAGGCAAGATCTCCTGAGTAAATTGGGAGCATGGGGACCTTGGAGGAGGTTGATGGAGAGGGGAGAGGCAGGGTGGAGCACAGAAAAATGTAGAGCTCAATAAATATCAATAAAAATGTATAAAAATGTATAATAAAAAGAGCACAGGTTGCTCTTCCAGAAGACCTGGGTTCAATTCCCAACACTCCCCCACACACACAAAAAAAAGAAGGAAGGAGGAGAACAAAATAACAGTAAGAATGTCTGTAAAAGTCACAAGGAAGTATATTATTAACTATTTACCCCAAAATACCCATAATACATGTAAGTCGGTGTTTAAATATACATTTATAGCTGATATTACAATTTCCCATCTGCTTTAACAATGCTCCCTCTAAAAACCAAAGGCCATATAACAAAAATCCCAATATCAGCCGTGAGAAGCCTTCTTTTGAATTGTTGGTCAGGGTGTCCAAGAGAGGCCCCAAACATTAGAGGCTATTGCTACTTCCCTTGGTTGCCTTCCACACCAGGGGTAAATGGTAAGTTCTTTATGTGGAAGACACCATGTACTTCAGACACAGGGCCCAGAGGTCCAAGATCTGAAACTGACCTGAAAGCTTCCTCCCTGAAGACTAGCTTTCATGCTACTGGAAGTTATTATGCAAGCATCCAAAGGAGGGAAACAACCAACATTCTTACCCAGCTATAAGACCTGTTAAGTCAATATAATGACCAGAATGGCAGGATAATCCTAAGGGTGCAATAGTGGCACACATACCTTGTCAGTAACCAACAGCTCCCTAATTGAACTTAAGACCTGTTCAACAAGGGGGAAATCATGCCTAATACTGGAAACTTAGCAAATTACTTAGGCGTAGTGAAGTCATGGATTTTGAAGGAGAATGGACAAACACTACTTTACTAAACCAGCACAATTCCTAACTATATTCTAAATATTTGTCCTTATACCCACAGGGAAATGGAGTATTTACCCCTCACCAAGGAAATTTCTCTTTACAACACATGGAAACCTTACAGAAAACCACAATCAATCAAAATGCAGGGTTGTGGAGCCCAGTCCCAACTGATAACTCTACAAAACAACTCTTGCACTTAAGGCTAGGAGAACATTGCAGAACAGGGGGCAGAAAGAGTGTAAGGGCCAGAGGATCAGTGAGTTTGCTGGGAGATTCTTTTGCCTAGGAATGTCAGAACTACATCCGTAAGGTCTCGCCAACATAATTGCCTAAATATGAGCTGGAAAAGAATAACAATAGATATCCTAAAATGGACAGAGACGAGTTCCAGAGGCATCAACCCTACACAAAGAATTATGGTCAACAAAAGTGCTAAGAGTGGGAGAAATAATCTTCTCCAGGGAAGAACGCATCAATTGGTTATCCACTAACAAACAGTCCTGAAAACATATATACAACTAACGGACTACGCAAGCTGTATTTATTTGGGAATATATACCTTTTGAACACACACACATATATAACAACAATTAATGAGAAAGGAAGCCATGGATTTTAAAGACAGCAAGGAGGGATAATAGGAGGATTTGGAGGGAGGAAACAGAAGGGGGAAATGATACAATCTCAAAAAAAATTTAAAAAAAAATGATTTTTAAAAAACAAGGTGTGGTGATCTTTTTTGAATTTTGTTTATTTCTTCTTCCCCTTCTCTTCCCACCCTCCCACTTCATCTCTCCCTGATCTACTCCTCTGTTTCCCTTCAGAAAAAAGCAGGCCTCCCAGGTCTATCAAGTTACATGCCATAACAAGTTACAATAGGGGTAGGCACAAACCCTCATATCATGCCTAGATGAGGCAACACAGTAGAAGGTAAAGAGTGCCAAAAGCAGGCAACAGAGTCACAGACACCCCCACTCCCACTGTTAGGAGTCCCACAAGAACACCAAGCTACACAACTATAACACACATGGAGAGGACCTAGCTCAGACCCTCAGACCTAGTTCATGCTTTCTCATTGCCACTTCAGTCTCTGAGCCCCTGTGGATTCTGGATAGTTGATTCTATGGGCTGTGTTCTTGATCCCTGTGGCTTCTACAAAGAGATGTCCCCTGTAAGTCTCAGGCATTTGAGTACTTGATCCTCAGGTGATTGGTGGTGGTGGGGGACATTAGGAAGTATGGCCTTGCTGGAGGAATTGTGTCACTGTGGGCAGGTTTTTAGGTTTCAAAAGACTTGTGCTATTCCCAGTGTGTTCAATGCTTCCTGCTTGAGGTATAAGATGTGAGCTTTCAACTCTTCCTGCTGCTATGCCTTTGCTCTGCCATCATAGACTCACTGTAACTGTTTCCCAGTTAAATGTGTGTGTTTTTTTTTGTTTTTGTTTTTTGATTTTTGAGGTAGGGTTTCTCTGTAGTTTTGGTGCCTGTTCTGGAACTAGTTTTTGTAGACCAGGCTGTCCTCAAACTCACTGAGATCCGCCTGCCTCTGCCTCCCAAGTGCTGGGATTAAAGGCGTGCACCACCACCACCCAGCTCCAGTTAAATGCTTTATAAGCTGCCTTGGTCATGGTGTTTTATCACAGCAATAGGAAAGTAACGGAAACACAGGCTTTCAATGTATAGCCTTGGCTAGCCTAGAACACACAGATCCGCCTCTCTCTGCCTCCCAAGTGCTAGGATTAAAACCATGAGTCACCCATGCCCGACTCCTTAAAATGTTTAAAAACTGCATTTATTTATTTATTTGTGTGTGGAGATCAGAGGTTAGCATGTTGATCAGGAATATTAAACTCATGTATCAGGCTTGGACACAAATGGCCTTTACTCGCTGAACCATGTCACTAGTAAAGGTCATTCTTTAGCATGCATGAGGTCCCAAATTACATCCCTAGCACTGAAAAACTAAAAATTACTTGATTTTTCAAAAGAAGAAGCCCTGCTTTAGAGTTTCAATGGAGTGACTGAGTTGATCTTTCACGTCCTTTGGAGCCTTTTCTCACAGAGAGATGGATGAACCAAGTTCAGTGGAAAAACTGAGAAATGAGAGGAATATCTGGAAAACAATGCTCGGCCAAAGGAAAACTAAAAGAGTTAGTGATCCTTACCATTATGTGGTCTTCATTTTATTTTAGTGTGTGTGTGTGTGTGTGTGTGTGTGTGTGTTTGAGAAAGGTCTCACTACATAGCCCTTTGGCTGCCCTGGAGTACTCCGTGTAGTTCAGGCTGGCCTCAAATTTGCAGTGATCATCTTCCTTCAGCCACTTGAGTGTGAGAGCTGCAAGTGTGTGACACCATAAACTGCTACATATTATTTTAAAGATATCTGGTATCAGTGGCTAAATAACGTAGTAGTCACTTGAGAACAGGAAAACCTACCTGAGCTGTGTTATTTTGAATACCTATTAAAGAGGAAGCAAGTCAGAGACTCACTGCTGTGTGCAATTATGCCCTTTGAAAGCACGATTCATCCATGGATCTCAAAGCGCATTACCAATCTTAATTATTTTTTATAACACTTCCATGAAACCATTATTCCCTACAGACCAATGAGAAAATGGAGACAGAAAGGTTACGAGGAACCTTCATCATCATGAATCACTCCCCTCGCTCAGTTGCTGCTATTCCAATTTGTCATCTGAATTAATAAACCATTTCAAAATGAAGGAGTGTTTCGAACTGTGCTTTAAATGAATTTTGGCCTCTTTTTTTGTTTGTTGATAGTGATTGGAAGAAAGGGAGGTTTAATTCTTCCTGAGATGAAATTTATGGAAATGCATTTTAAATACTGAAGATACATGCCAGCACACATACACAAGTCTATATTGCATGAATGGGGTTTGTTGTTTTCCATCACTAACCTTAGATAGGAAACAAAACAAAATAACACACACATACACACACAATAGTAAGTAATAAGGTTTGGAATGGTCTCGGATTCCTTAGCTTTTTGATGGCATTATTTTTATCAAATTTCCTTCAGTTATAGGCCCACAAAGTCATTTGCCTTGTTCTCCTGTTGTGACAGTCTACACCAAGGTTGCTTCCTCTCTTCCCACTCATGATCTATGAAGTTTTTTATGCAGGAAATTTTTACATAACCTTGAGAATATAGGAATATTTAAGAGGCACACAAATCAAATTTTCATTGATAATAAATCATAAAGAAATGTAGTAAACAATAATTCTTTGATATATATAGAACAAAATTTGCATACCAAGATGGTTGTGTTTATATTTTTACACAAAAAGAAAATACCTTGCTGAATATTGAATGGTGCAGGACATAATGTATATTCAACTTTTTCAGCGTTGATTAGTGTTTTGATTTTATATCTTTCATTGCTGATAATGCCACTTCAAATGAATTCAAAGTACCAGAAGTATGTTTAAGGTCATTTGGAAATTGTTAGAAATGTTTTCCTAATGTCATGCCCTCACACACCGAATGACATTTTAAAAAGATTTGTTCTTTTTATTTTTAGAATTATGTGCCTGTGTGTGGTTTGTACATGATAGTTCAGGTGTCCTTGGAGGCCAGAGGCATCAGATCCCCCCTGGAAGTAGCATTACAGGCAACTACAAGATACCTGATGTGAGTACCGGGGATTAACTCGGGTTCTTTGCTAGAGCAGTAGACACTGTTAAAGCCAGGTCTCCAGCCTCCTGAACAATTTTTTTTAATGTAAATCAAGTCAGCAACTCTAATATCAATTTTTAAAAATAGTTTTTCTATAAAGATTTATTAATCCTGATTTTTTTTTAAACGAGTGTTTTGCCCGCATGCTTGTCTGTGCACCCTAGGTGTGCCGTGTGCTGGAGGCCATCAGAAGACGGCCTTGGATCCACTGAAGTTGGAGTTAAAATGACTGTGAGCTGCCATCTAGGCACTGGCAGAATCAAACTCAAGTCTTCTGGAAGAGCTAACCAATGAGTCATCACTTCAATTCCCCCAAATTAGACATTCCAATGCAACACAATACAACGATCTACTGATATGATACTCGATAAGGAGTGATGGTAGGAAAACAGTTTTTGTTTAATAAAATTATGCCATTACATTTCTAAAAGAGCAGAAAACTTTCTATGTACGGTAAAAACACTGCTTCATAGCCCAATACTTTCAAATCTGAGTCAGGGTGTTTCGTGCAATGCTTATTGACTTATTGACTTGAATAGTGTAAAACTGTTCAAAAATATTGTATGCTCAGAAGCACGACTGCAATGGAGTCATGTTATGCAACACAGGTGAACACCACCCACTTGGGTTCATTTTGAAATAATTTTGTTGTTGTTGTTGAACACTCAGAAATGCTTTGCTGTTGCTAAATTTTCCATGACTAACACATTTACTTATAAGATCCCATATGTGCTTGTTACCCACAGTATAAAAAGCTAAGGTTACCAGGCGGTGGTGGCGCACGCCTTTAATCCCAGCATTCGAGAGGCAGAAGCAGGCGAATCTCTGTGAGTTAGAGGCCAACTTGGTCTACAAGGTGAGTTCTAGGACAGGCTCCAAAGTTACAAAGAGACCGTATGTCTCAAAAAAGAAAGAAAGAAAGAAAGAAAGAAAGAAAGAAAGAAACCTTTACTCTTCTTTCTTCCCTCCCTCCCTCCCTTCCTTCTTTCTCTTTTTGCACAGCACTGAGGATGAAGCCCAGGACCTCATGGTTACCCCAGCCCTCTAAGACTTCTTTTTTCTATCCTACTTTCCAGAATTTCCAGCAAGCATATAATACACAGTTTGATTTAATAAGACTAAAAGACTAACAGTAGTTTCATTAAAGATCAGTAGACAAAGTAGCTTAACTAAAAAAAAAAGGTTTTTTTGTTTTGTTTTTTTTTTGTTCAGGCATGGGGGGTTAATGTCTCTAATCCCAGCATAGGATGTATAGACAATTGAACCTCTGTGAGGTTGAGGCCTACCTGCTCTACATACTGAGTTCCAGGCCAACCAAGGTGGCATAATGAGCTTGGGGATGGGGTGGGACGGGGGTAAGGGGAAATGGGGAGAGAGAAGTGAGAAGGGGAGGATGGGGAGAGCTTTGGGGAATGGGACAATTGGGATGGAGGAGGAGTGGATATGGGAGCAGGGAAGTATATATCTTAATTAAGGGAGCCATTTGAGGGTTGGCAAAAGACTGGACTCTAGAGGGGTTCCCAGGTGTCCAAGGAGATGTCCCCAGCTTTTTCCTTGAGCAGCTGAGGAGAGGGCACCTGAACTGGCCCTATCCTATAGCCACACTGATGAATATCTTGCATATCACCTTAGAACCTTCATCTGGTGATGGATGGAGATAGAGACAGAGACCCACATTGGAGCACTGGACTGAGCTCCCAAGGTCCAAATGAGGAGCAGAAGGACAGAGAGGGCCGCGAGGGGTGCGCCCACCCACTGTGACGGTGGGGCCAATCGAATGGGAACTCACCAAGGCCAGCTGGACTGGGACTGATGGAGCATGTGATCAAACCGGACTCTCTGAACGTGGCTGACAAGGAGGGCTTATTGAGAAGCCAAGGACAATGGCACTGGGTTTTGATTCTACTGCATGTACTGGCTTTGTGGGAGCCTACCCAGTTTGGATGTTCACCTTCCTAAACCTGGATGGAGTGGGGAGGACCTTGGACTTTTCACAGGACAGGGAACCCTGATTGCTCTTTGGACTGGAAAGGGAAGGGGTGGGGAATGGGGGGAGGAGGAAGGAAATGGGGGGAGGGGAGGAGGTGAAAATTTGTAATAATAATAATAAGAGACCATGTCAAAAAAGAGAGATTTATTTTTATTTATGTTTACATGTATCTGTGACTCTCTCTCCCCCTCCGTGTGTGTGTGTGTGTGTGTGTGTGTGTGTGTGTGTGTGTGTGCGCCACATGTGCACAGGTGCCCAATGAGGTCGGAAGAGGGCACTGTTTCCTGGAACTGGAGTTGCAAGTGGATTGTGAGCCACCTCATGTGGGTGATAGAAACCAAACTTGGGTTCTCTGGAAGAGCAACAAGAGTTCTTAACCACTGAGCTACATCTCCAGCCCCAAAGTAGTTTTATTTAAAGATATATTTCAAATAAGAGGGAAACTATGTAAGGCTTGTGTAGTTCATCCAGCCCTGGTTGAGACTACATGACAGGTGCCGAGTGAATGGATATCTTTTCCTTATGTTTTAACATAAATCCCCAAAACAGCTTGAGGAAATAACTAGTTTGTTTCTCTGAAGTTCAATATACCTCATTTAATCTTCGTTTCTTGAATGTGGCAACAAGGGAAGAGGCAATCAGAGAAAATTTATCTTAAACAGATATCCCAAAAGATATAGCGCATTTAAAGAGCATTAGGGTTGGAGACACAGCTAATGGAATGCTGTGCTTTCCCAAGATATGCAAGACCACTGGTTCCCAGTCCCAGTACTACCAAAAAGAAAACTCAAAATAGCCTGGAAAATTCTCAGTAAATGCCTTCAGACCTCTTCAAACTTCCATTTTTAAGGCTGGGCAGTTGTAATGCCAGCTACCTTGGAGGCAGAGGAGAGGGGAGAGGCCTGCACAGGCAGTAAAGTAAGATCTTTTTTAAAATTTTTTATTATTATTTATTTATTTATTAAAGATTTCTGTCTCTTCCCCGCCACCGCCTCCCATATCCCTCCTCCTCCCCCAATCAACTCCCCCTCTCTCTTCAGCCCGAAGAGCAGACCGGGTTCCCTGCCCTGTGAGGAGTCCAAGGACCCCCACCTCCTTCCAGGTCTAGTAAAATAGAAAACACTATCCTGAGTGAGGTATCCCAGACCCAAAAAGAGGAACATGGGATGTACTCACTCATATTTGGTTTCTAGCCATAAATAAAGGGCATTGAGCCTATAATTCGTGATCCTAGAGAAGGTAAATAAGAAGGTGAACCCAAAGAAAAACATAGACATCCTCCTGAATATTAACCTTCATCAGGCGACAAAAGGAGACAGAGACAGAGACCCATATTGGAGCACCAGACTACAACCCCAAGGTCCAAATCAGGAGTAAAGTGAGATCTTGTCTCAAGACGAATCATCCCATTTTTCAGTTGTTCGGATAGCCCAGCTTTGTGATTCTGAGCTCTGACCAGTCTCCCTCCAGCCAGAATTCTTTTCCTCCAGGACGTTAATGCTCTCTTCTTGGAACACTTCCATCATACCTTCCCCCACATTGTTTGAACTAGACAAACCTTTTGCCCTTCAATGCTCTATGACAGGAAGTCTAGAACACAGCCTACTGGCACACAGTAGATGGGCTATGTTTGTTTTAAAAAGAAGAAATCGAATATGTCAGAGTGCCTGCAATCACTAAATTCTGGAGGCAGATGCAGGATTGCGACTTCCAGGCCAGCCAGGGCTACACAGTGAAACCCTGTCCCCCTGTGATGTTTAATCTTCATGTTCTTCTCTAGGAGACACACCTCTGAGTGTGTCTATAAAAAGTATTTCCAAAGGGCTTAACTAATGAGGGAATGTGACTGAATGTGAGTGGCACCATCCCATGGACTCAGGTGTGGGACTAAATAAACCCAGAGAGTAGGACATAGCAAGTTGAGCATCAACGTTACCTTCTCTATGTCTGAATGGACAATACTCCCAGTGGTCCAAAGAAACCCTTCCTTAAGTTTCCTTTGACAACAGAAAAAAAATAACACTAATACAATTTCCCCAAAGAAGACAATTTTTTTAAAAGAAAAAATCAGTATGGATTTCAGAAAATATATTTCTGTTCCACGCTCAGCTTTTAGTTTCCCATTCCATTCATTTATTCATGTGTTCATTCATTCATTCTTTCACACAATGTTCATTCAACACATTTTCTATATGCTGAACAATAATTAACTCAGTGTTCAGTGATGACCTACTAATGGACTAGGTAGTGTCCTCAGCACTGGGGACACAGAGACTATAGAGAGATAAGCAGTAACATCCTTCCAATGTTTGCCTTGTTGCTGTAATTACAGAGTTCTTTTCCTTTTTTTTCTTCGGCGCTAGGGATGGAACTTAGTGCCTCAAACACATTAGGTAAGCCCTTTGCCACTGACCTATTTACCTTCAGCCCCCACTTCCAACCTTTATTTGTTTGCTCTTACACAGTCTCACTATGTATGCTCTTACACTAGTCTGGCCTCGAATTCCTGATCCTCAAAAGGGTGTCGTCACCAATGTCAACCCTCCCAATTGAAATTAGATATATACTTACATATTTTGGATTTTTAGAGTCATTTTATCAATTTAAGTTTAATCACTTAGATGGGTGAAGGTTTAAATTAAACCTGGCAGATTAAGGACTCCACATACCCAGTTATGCACCTATAATTTTGTGGCTTGATACCATATGACTAGTCAGGTCTTGTCATGAAAAAAACAAAACAAAACAAAAAAACCAAAATACGTATTTGGGGCAGTAGGTGTAGAGTTTGGTGATAGAGTATTTTCCTGCAATAAGTGAATCGCTAGGTTTGATCCTGGGAAATGCTGACTTTATCTATCTAAATACATACATACATACATACATACATATTGACAGTAAAAGTTACTGCAATGAGCTTTTGAAAGCCAGACATTGTGGTGCATGTATGCCTGGAATCCCTGCTGGCCAGCCTGAGCTTCATTGGATCATTTCTCAGGAAGAAATTAGGCTTAGAACAATAGCACTGATTCAATACACAGTATCTCAATTAGTTATATTTTAGATTTTCCTCACTTTAAATTCTTCAGTGGAAAGAATAATGAAAATCTGATTCTCCTGGATTCCTATTTATGTATTTGAAACCAGTATTCTTCCAATATCTATACAGAGGCTTAAGGTTAACTAGTATAGGCCCATGCAAAAGATTTTCTGTGCTGTTGTCATTAATTATGAACCATTACATTGTCCTGGAAATCTCATACAAACGAAGACAACATACTAAACTGTCATCTAGCCTTATACCTATTTACACAACTCATTATCTGTAGAAGACTGAGACCTCTTATCTGCTTTCTTTTGTGCCACACTTGAAATATTTCAAAACTGGAAAAGAATGAGAACTGTTAATTATTATGAATTAGAAAGGCCGACTCCTTCCAACTCTGAAATTCTTTCCGTCCAAATCAACGGCTCTCATTTCACTGAAGTGTTGGCTCTGTAGAAGTGCAGCGCTGTTCTGTACAATCTCATCCGGTTGCTGTCACCCTCCAGCACTTACAGCTGAGCTTCCAAATCCTTTTTTAACTCTTTCATTGCTTGATCAAAGGCTAGTTTTATAAAATCCTATTTGTGTGTGTGACACATGTGTGCACGCACACACACACACACACACACACACACACACACACACACACGTGCCCTAGTACAAATGGGGAAGTCAGAGGAAAACACGCAGTTTTTCTTCTGCCCTATGGGTTCTGAGGATCAGTCAAGTCATCAGGCTTGCTGTGCCTTTTTACCTGGTCAACCATCTCGCCAGCCCTTGACCAGGGTAGCGCAATCAACAATTTGGGATCATTCTGAACTTAGTACTGAGTTACAATATTTTCACTGCCAAGTTCAAATAAATGCTGTATGCAGAACATTTTTTAAAAAGGGAGTATAGTGGTTCATGCCTGCACTTTCAGTATTTATGAGGCCAAGGCAAAGGGATTGCTGAGTTTAAATCCAGCTGGGACTAGAGATTAAGAACCTACCTCAAAGCCGGATGTGCTGGTAAGTCTTCTGTTTGTTTTTTGATAATGTCAATGATTTTTGACAGGGATAATACTGTCAAAGATTAACCAGTCTCTACACAGATGGCCTGAAATACCTCTTTTTGAAAACAGGTCTCACGTATCCTCATTTGGCCTTGAACTCCCCCGTCTTTGCTTTCCACTTGCTTTAAGAGCATGTGCCATCACACCTGCCTGGAATATAATTCTTCATTTAAGAACCTGTATTGTGGATTAGAAGGCCAATAGTCACTTGAAATAGCTACTTGTGAATTTCTGCCTAGGGAACCTATATCAGAACAAATTGCTCTCACATTCTGAAACGGACTAGAATGTACCCTAACTCACAAAAATCCCTCATTGCTGCCTGCTTCAATGGGGCAGTGGTTCTTAGATTCCTTATTACTTGCTTGTTGAACTTTGGTTTTACAGTGACAGTATGATCTTTGAACACAAACAAGCTACTCTGTGAGGCGAGTGATGTTAACTATGTATTTAAAAAAATTATTATGTATACAGTGTTGTCTGCATGTATGCCTGCAGACCAGAAGAGGGCGCCAGATCTTGTTACAGATGGTTGTGATCTGCCATGTAGTTGCTGGGAATTGAACTCAGGACCTCTGGAAGCATAGTCAGTGCTCTTAACCACTAAGCCATCTCTCCAGCCACAACTATTAACATTTTAATTTTTTGTGGTGTTGGAGGTTAAACCTAGGTCCTCATGTATGCTAGGCAGGTGCTATGCCACTAAGCTACATTTCTGGCCCTATTTTAATGTTCTTTTAAAAAGATTCATTACCATTTTGTGGTTTTTTGAAGACAGTTTCTGTGTAGCCCTGGCTGTCCTGGAACTCACATATGCACCACAACTACCTGGCTCGTTACTTTTTTTTTCATTGATTTTACTGAGCTATAAATTTTTCACTGCTCCCCTTCCTACCTCTCCCCTCCCCTTCAACCCTCTCCCATGGTCCCCATGCTCCCAGTTTACTTAGATGTTGTCTTTTTCTACTTCCCATGTAGATTAGATCCATGTATGTCTCTCTTAGGGTCCTCATTTGTTGTCTTAGGTTCTCTGGGATTGTGATTTGTAGGCTGACTTTCTTTGCTTTATGTTTAAAACCCACTTATGAGTGAAAACATATGATGATTGTCTGAGTCTGGGTTACCTCACTCAATGTTTTCCAGATCCATCGATTTCCCTGAATATTTCAAGATGTCATTTTTCTCTGTTGTGTAGTACTCCATAGCGTAAATGTCCCACATTTCCCTTATCCATTCTTCAGTCAAGAGGCATTTAGGTTGTATCCAGGTTCTGGCTATGACAAACAATGCTGCTATGAACATAGTTGAGCACATGTCCTTGTGGTATAATTGCTGGCTCATTACTTTTAACTATGTGTACAATGTATCTCGAAAAGGACTATGTGTCTCTGTGGTTGTGTGGTTCCGTGGGTAAGGGTAGTTGCTGCCAAGCCTGCTGACCTGAGTTCAATCTACCTTAGTTGGTAGAACTTAGCATGCATGAAGTACTGCATTTAATCCTCAATACTACATATATCAGCACTAGGGAAGCAGGGAAAGAAGGATCAGACGTTCAAGGTTAATCATCCACATACTGAGTTTAAGGACAACAGCCTGCATTGATACATGAAATCCTGTCTCAACAAGCAAAATCAAATACAAAGAAGATATCATTTTAAAGAATAGTGCTTTATTGAATAAGTCTTATTCACAGAAAAATAAGCTTTAATCTACAACAAATGACAGATTATAGGGCAGAAAGCAATTTTCATAAATTTCCATACTGAAAGGTATCCTTTAAATGAAAAGAAGCCATAAAATTATATTCACAAATATAGTATTCTGTCTCAAAATGCTTAACATAATTCTTCACAACACTAACAAAACAAAAGAATTGGTCATTCTGTCAGGTGAAGTACAATAACAAAAATGCAAAACCAGAAACAACATTAAAACCATTATTAATATCAAATTGAAAATGCAAGCCTGTTGGTAAGTACTGACAGAGTGATAAGATAAACTTAGACAGTAATCTTAAATGCTACACGAGTGATACATAAGCACATAGTAAATGTCAAAGACCTGGACTCACAGCTGCAAACTTCAGCCTCCAAATAGGAACGTCACCACTCAAGCATTAATATTATTCAATTTATATTAGGGATTGTCCTACTGTAACAATTGTAAAGCACCACTTACTGTGCAGTGAAAATTAGAGCAGAGTGGAATTGTTGAAAAATAAACATCTGAGATTTTCCAAGACAGGTAGTTGCTGTGGTGCAGGGATTTTCAACTTCAAATTATGTCCCAGTAAAGGGATTTACCTCTATAAAATGAGGGTGGTGGTGGTGCGAACAGGCTGCTCTCTAAGGTAATTTCTAGCTCTGATGGTCTGTGATGTTATTATGTAAGGAAGAAATCTATGTTTTGTTTGAATGTTTCAGAGACAAACTGAAATATTACGATGGGAACAAGTATTTCCATTAGAAAAACTCAAATGAATTTAGTAAGAATATTTTTCTAGTTTTTGAAAAAATGAATTTAAATATTTTAAAGGACTGATCTATTTATTTATTGCAACTTTTAGCTTCATTATAAGAAGCACCCAGAGAAATGAGTAATAGTGAGTAAAAGTTAATGAGTCACTTAAGATTTAAAGATTATTTCATGTGTATATGTGCATGTTTATGTGTACATGCATGCAGGTGCCCATTTCAGCTAGAGCTGCAGTTGTAAGTCACCATGTGGGTACTGGTAACTGAACCGTGGTCCTCTGCAGAAGCAGCAAGTACTCTTCGTGGCTATCTTTCCAGGCTGTCTTTTAAGCTTTAGTCCAAGGTCCTCCATCAAAGCAAAACCAGAGAAGGTCTAGACTTGCCGGGCAGTGGGGGTGCACAGCTTTAATCCCAGCACCCAGAGAAGCACACAGGTAGATCTCTGTGAGTTCAAGGTCAGTCTGATCTACATACAGAGTGAGTTCCAGGATAGCCAGGGCTGTTACACAGAGAAATCCTGTCTTGGAAATAAAAAGTTTTAGCATGGGAGTTAAACTTATGGCTTATAAGATATGCTCTTCTTGAGTTGAGGTCCATCATCTTGGAGAAGATGGTGAAGGTACCATTCTCATCTTACAGATGGCTATTTTTTTCTCTTTTGTGTATGTGCCTAGGTACAGGTGGGATACCTGCTATGATGCATGTGTGGAGGTTTCTGTGTTGGTGGGCCCTCACCTTCCTACCATGTTTAACAGTGACACTTTTCTAATGCCTAAGCCAAATTAGCTGACCTTGAACTTCTGGACATTCTGCTATCTGCTTCCTGTTTTGTGTAGGCATTCTATGATTACAGATGCTTGGGCTATTGCACCCAGTTTTTATGTGGGTTCTGGAGATTTGAACTCAGGCTGTGAAGCCTATACGGCCAGCTCATTTCTTCACTGATAGCTATCTTTTTAAAAAGAGAAGATATGACTAAAATGCTATGGGCCAAATATTTCTCCATTTTCTTATTTCTCTAATAGCAATGACATACAATCTATTTCATTTCTCCTCTTCTCTTATTCAGTACCTAGGCAGTCAGAAGTAAAACAATGATTTAGGTCTAATAAGAGCAATACATGCAGCTAATGCTGGAATGGTAATTTCCATTCAGAGAGCTCAAGATATAAATTTTACCTACTAAAATTAAAACAGAAAAATACACATTTTAAATACCAAAACAACAAAATGCCATAACATAGCCACATTATATTCACTTACTACAGTCACCTCACCTCTACCCCTAACCAAAGGAAGAGGCAAAATCTAGCAGGAAAGGGAATACTAAGACATTAATCAAATAAACTCTATTTAATAAATGCCAAACATTCACAAAAGTTTTGATCAACACAAATTACAAATAAAATTAGCTATTTATTACAAAATAACGTTAAATTTCACATGACTAGTATGTAGTAAAATAGGTGGTTACTTCAAAATCCTAGAGTGAACTTTATACAGAAAAGAACACCATCACTCAGGGGTGATTTGGATCTGGTTATATTTTGACCTTCCAAGTGAGCAATTTTTGCACAGCTATATTGGAAAGGATTCAGTGGCTTTTTTCCCCTAGTATGAGCTCAGACCAACTCTGGTAAGCCTCCAACAATTTGATTAGAATTGGAGCGCTGTGATTTTAAGAACCTGAAGCAACAGCATTTTCTAAACAATTCTTAAAATAAACCTGTTAGCGCATCAGCTTCACGAATTCAATTTTGCAACTCATGAAGACAAAAAAAAAGGTTTTGCTTAACTCTCAGCACACAAGTTTTAAAAGAAGAGTTTTAAATGAACTGAGGCTCCCAGAACATGAAAAGCCTTATTCAAAAACAATTCAGTCCTTGAATCCTTGGCTAACAACTAGATTAAACAAACTACCTACGTGACTTGTACCTTAGAGTCTTAGAAAAATTTTCTTAAAATCAACACTTTCATCCCCTTGTAGAATGCTTTAAATGTAAATTTAAATTTAAAACTTAGTCAATTTAGATCAAGCTCAACTTAATGACTATATAACTGAACCTAAGTAGGAGACAATACAAAGAACTAAGGATTTTCATGGAAAAAGGAAAGAGAAAAAAGGGTAGTCATTTACTTAATTCTGTTAATTTCTATTTAAATTTGCAATTAAAATGACATCACTTACCATAGTGGTCAACAGAGGTTAGGAGAACCTAACAATACTCTTTCTCTTAGAAAATACAACAAAAAGTCTAAATTGTAACAGTTTCACTCCCAAACTGTTCTTTGTAGTAAAATAGACCAGTCTCTATAAGAGGTCTTATCATGATAATTATTTAAGGTAAATCCTGTGTTCTATGAAGCATTTTAGCTTGATTTTATTCTTACTGACTCTTACATAAGTTGTTAAATCATACTTAAACAACTACTCTTGTCAGTATGCTACAATTTCCAAGAGGTTTTAAGGATCTTGAGAAAATAGTTTTAAAAGTATTTACTACCATTGCTAGCCAAGAAACAAACATAAAACAATCAGAGACTTAACATTCTGTACTATATACATCTTAATCATCCTAACAGTAAAAACTCACATGAAACGAAACTTTCAGGACACAAAATGACATGAGAATCTCAACATGAAAAGCTGTCACTAAAACTACAAGCAGCATACAAACATGCTTCTACTTTACCTACATAAGCAGACAGATGTTTAAAATACTGGGTTAACAAAGATCTTTTAGTAAAGTGACTTAGGCAGGCTTAAATTAGCAAGGATTAAGGATGAATCCTTACTAATTAATTGGAAGATCTGAGACATATTTTATATTTAATTTTACAAAATCAGGAATATTTATTTTGAAAAAAGATAAGAAGACATGGTCTACCTGTCAGAAAACTACCACTCAGAAGTATTTTTCATCCACAAAGCAGGTAAAACAAAAACATTTAAATTTCACATTGGCACCAGAAAATTAACTGGCCTGTCTTCTTGGATTAGAAAAACTAAAACTGAGCGATAAGTAGTTTTGCAGACGTTTGAACATGCCTAAGCCTTTAAATCAGTAAAATATTTTCTAAAAATTATGATTATATAAAAGTAATACATAGTTATATAAACTTCAAACAATAAAAAAAGAAGGGCACCTATAAGCCCCCCTAAGACCCATGCCCCCACCCCCTCAAGAAAAAAAAACATATTTAAGAGTGTGATGCATATCTTTCCAAATCTTTTTTGTCCTGTACAGATAAAAATTCACACACCTTGATTTGACTCAAACTATACATAGTGTTTTGCCATTTGTATTTTACACTTACTGTATCTTTGTTGTCTTTCCATGTTAGTATATGCTAGTTAGATAGTAGTCTATCATTTAATAGCTTTTGGGAGATGGCAAAATCACTTTTAAAAAATCATTCATACAAGTACGTTTATAATTTTGAAAGGAAACAGACAAAATCCTAAAACACGGACAAACATCTACAAACAATGTTTATCCTCCCACCAGTGTGAAACAGTTCTTCCCTGTTCATAATAAACAAATTAAGTGATTGGGCAGATTAACTGAAATCTCCCTGCTTATACAGAACACCCCATTTATTAAGCTTATCTGAAAGGAATGAAAAAATGTAGGTGATTAATTCACTTCCACATAAAAATCAAACCGGTATATTACAAATACACAAGGTAAAATGTTATAATATTAAATGCTTCTTTGTCTAAGGTTTCAATTGAGTAAAATACTGGATAAACAATATAGCTAATAGCCTAAAAGATTTAGAAATTCAAAGTTTAGACTGCAACAGTGCTGTTAACATTTGTTTCCACTTGGGAGCAGATGCTAATGGAATGCAATGCTGATTACTTAAAGTTTGCTCACATCACACATTCAATTAGAGTAAGAAGAACATAACATGCCTACTGTGGCTCTGCATTAAGACATAAAAATTTTTTGCTTGAACGTAATGATTGTGTAGCACATGGGACATTTGTCGACTGCTTCGGCACATTGTTTACAAGTGACCAGATGTCCACAAGGGACAAAAACCACAGCAATATTTCTATCCATGCAGATTTTGCAAAGCTTCTCCTCTTGTAGGCGCCTTAGCTGCTCTTCTGTACTAATGTCTGCACAAAGAGAAAAACAACATATACTCGTTTTTTTTGGGTTTGTTGTTTAAATTCATTGAAAAGCACCCCTCCTGTGTGCCAGACACTCAAGTCTTGGGAGATATGAAAATGACTCACACATGGCACACATTGTTAAGTAGTTTGTACGCTAGTGGGAGACATTGTGAGCTACATCTAGAGAGTAAGTACAACGTATAAAGTAGTAAGCGCTATAATAAAGTTCAATGCAAAGTGCTCTGGGGCAAGATGAACAAATTTTTCTGTCCAACTGGTTAAGGGAGGCACAGTCAGAAGGAGGGCAATGGTAGATTGACAATTGAGTACAGGCAACAATTTGCCATGCAGAAAAGCAAGAAAGTAGTAAAAGTAACAAGTTATCTGAAGGGCATTGGTAATTCCAGAAAGGGATCCATTTGATGGACACTTCTCCAGTTGACCAAATAAATAGGAATTGGTGCTTAGATGTGAGGGCTAAAGAGAGGAGGGGACTGGAGAGATGGCTCAGTAATAAAAATCACTGACTGCTCTTCCAGAGGTTCTGAGTTCAATTCCCAGGACTCACATGGCAGCTCACAAGTGTCTGTAATTCCAGTTTCAGGAGACCTGACACCCATGGCAAATCACCAATGCACAGAAAACAAAAATAATTTTTTTAAAAACCCAATACTATAATTTCACTCTTTAAAAAAAAGAGGAACTAAAGTTGGGCTTGCTAATGTGCCAAGGAGACAGTGATAATTACTGGAAATGTAAAAGGAGGTAGAAGTTTTACATTTTCAAGTATATTTGAGATGTTAGCAAGGTTTCCAAAAACATATCTGGGTATGATTAACATACATACAATACTGAAGTAGCTGCATGGTTAACTTTTGCCAAAACTGATTTTGTGAAAGTCTAACAAATATGCCATAAAACTGTGCTTGTGCTTATAGATAACAGCATCAACAACCAACAGTAATAGAGCATAAATATTATGTGCTAGGCACTACAAATAAATACATATTTTAACTATCTTTGTAATCACTGTATACTAATGATTTATAAATTTGGCCTCAAATGTGTATTGCTTGTTTTCCTTTGGTGTGTGTGGGGGGGCCGGGGGAGTCAGCACTGTTGGGTATTAAGTCCAGGATATTGTATACCATTCATTGTACCACATTCCTACCTCTTGTGGCATTTTTTTTAAAAAGCAAGTTTTATTTCTCTTTAAAAAAATTTATTTTATTTAATTATATTTGTGATGAGGATGTGTACACTATAGCACATATATGAAAGCCAGAGTGCAACTTTTCAAGATAGATTCCAGGATCAAACTCAAGTCAGGTCTTCAGGCTTGGGAACAAGTGCCTTTATCTGCTGAACAATCACACTATCCCTGCTAGGTTTGTCTACTAACTCTAAAACTTCTAATGGTAGCCACACTGCCACGGGATGTGTGTGTGTGTGTGTGTGTGTGTGTGTGTGTGTACACAAAGCATTTCCCTATTCAACTATGTAGTTCCTTTAAAAACAAGTTAGGTGTAGTGGTGCACAAGCCTTTAATCCCAGCACTTGGGAGGCAGAGGCAGGCAGATCTCTGTGAGTTTGAGGTCAGCCTTGTCTATAGGGTGAATTCTAGGACAGTAAGAGCTGTTAACAGAGAAACCGTGTTCTGAAAAACCAACAAACAAACAAGCCAAAAACCCAACAAAACCAAAATGAAACAAACAAAAACAGGGTCTCACTATGTAGCCTGGTTGGCACAGACTCAAAGATCTGCCTGCCTCTGCTGTATGAATGCTAGGATTAAAGGTTTGTGCTGCATGCCTGGCATCACTTCTTTTTAAGGCACTTAATGTCCTAACAGGAACATTATTTATAAAACATGTTTGAAAAGCAATAGTTTAATTTCATCCAAGTACTTATTGAACACTTGGGCAGTGCATATACAATGAATATATATGGACCTTAGGCATCCGATATCAGACACGTAGAGAACATAACAGGAAACTGTGAGACACTGAATGTACGTGAGTTACCTAGGACGCACTTTGGAAGTCGGAGCAATTAGAGGAAGTGTTCTGGGTGAAAGAAATGACTGAATTGTGCTCTAAGTAACAGAACATGTGACTTGTAAGAACATAGGTAAAAACTGGTCATTGAATCTGAAAAAAAAAAAGACCAGATACAAACAGCCAGCAAGAACTGACTTAAAGATACGGCAAAGCATCGAAGAGTTGAGACTTGATTCTGAGGGTCCCGAGAGCTGGTGAGTTCTAAACCAGAGAAGCACTGTCACATACAAGCTCCAGAGAAGTTTCTCTGGGTAGGAAGGGAACAAAGTATTGTTTTAATCTTTTTCTTTTAAAATTTAATTTTTATGTGTACTTGCATTTTGCTTGTATGTGCACCTGTGTGAGCATGTCGGATCATCTGGAACTGGAATTAGAGACAGTTGTGAGCTGCTATGTGAGTACCAGGAATTGAACCCAGGTCCTCTGGAAGAGCTCTTAACCATTGAGCTACTTCTCCAGCCTCTCTAGTCTCTTCTCAAGAAACAACCTTCTATACGCAATGAAATTTATGGGCTCTGGCTGAAAATATGCCTTACCTATCCTGGCATGTATAAGATCCTGTGTTTGAGTACCAAGACCAATTCTCCAGAGTGGATGTATAATACAACAGTATGAACATATTTAACACTAATATAATCATACAAAAGGTTAAGATAGTCATTTATGTGGTGCTGGGAATCAAACCCACAGTCTCCAGGTCTATTAGGCAATTACTCTAACACTGAGATATATCCCCAGTTATAAGTTGGTAAATTTGATGTGCACTTTACAACTTAAAAAATAATTCCTGGCAACAGTTTATCTGCTGTATTTTTGCTCACTGAAATCATAGAGGTATAATACAACCTAGGTTGTTTTTTTTGTTATTTGTTTTTGTTTTGTCTTTGAGATAGTCTCAGGTATCCCAGGCTAACCTCAAACTCACGTAGCAAAACAAATGACCTTGAACTCCTGACCCTCCTGTTTGTACTTCCCAAACTCTGGGATTAACTGCCCCAGTTTATTCTGTGCTGGGGATGGAATCCTGGGCTATCCACATGGTACACAAGATCTCTATCAAGTTAGCTATATCCTGAGACTACCCCTTTCCTTTTGTGGCAGAGTCTTGCTATGTAGCCTAAAATGGTCAACAATGCCAGTTCTTTTTAGCTTCTAGAGTACTGGGATTATAATGTCCAGGAATTAATATTTATCTTGGGTTTTATTTATTTATTTTATTTTTTTTAAATATTTTATTTATTTATTATGTATACAATATTCTGTCTGTGTGTATGCCTGCAGGCCAGAAGAGGGCACCAGATCTCATTACAGATGGTTGTGAGCCACCATGTGGTTGCTGGGAATTGAACTCAGGACCTTTGGAAGAGCAGGCAGTGCTCTTAACCTCTGAGCCATATCTCCAGCCCTTATCTTGGGTTTTATTGTGATTCTGTTTTACAGTCCCAATGGAATGAACTCAAAGAGTGATATGATTAGTCACATATTGAAAATGCCCCTGATTAGTAATTTATCATTGGAAACCGCTTCATACCAAAAAGGTGACTATTGTGCTCTACAACCTTGCCTACTGCATCCTTTTGTTATTGTTTCTGAATCAGGGTCTCTCTAAGGAGCTCTGTATATTATGGAACTTGCTATATCAGGCTGGCCTTGAACTCAGAGGTCTACCTGCCTCTGCCTCCTGAGTATTAGGATTAAAAGCCTGTGTCACTACGCTCAAGGCTTTCTCCTTGTATTTTCCACAAGGCACCCTCTGAGATCAGGATGTCTTGGTACATAACAATAAAGGCTTGGTATCTAGATAACATGTGGTGACACTTTCTAATATTTTTAGTATGTTATTTCAAACTTTGAGACATGGTCATGTTATGTTGCTCAGACTGGCCTTAAACTCTTAGGCTCAATGATCCTACCACCTTAGCCTCTAAAGCAGCTGAGAATATATGCTGGGACTACTATGTCCCCTTTAGGAACTTGCATTTTCCATATATTTTAAAATAATGTGTGTGTGTGCATATGCACATTTGTGCAGGTGCTTGTGGAAACCACAAGAGGGTGTCAGATACCCTGGCTCTGGAGTTACAGGTGGTTGCAAACCAACCAACATAGATGCTGGGAACAAACCTGTGTCCTCTGCAAAAGTATTATAATTTTTAAAATCACTGAGCCATCTCTCTAGCCCCTTTTATATATTTTTAAAATTTCCCCCCTCATGTATTAAAACAGAACAAAATGCATGTGGGCCTTTCTTCCTTATTATGAGCCAGAGGCCTGATTGCTTTTTGCCGTGCCTTCCCAAGGACTTTCAGAATCTATAGATTATTGGCCGAGAAAGAAAGGGTAACAAAGTCAGGTACAACTCCAAGAGAAGACACTGGAGAAGAATCATGGTCATCCATCAGTTCTATCAGATGGAGTTGAACATTTTAACCTCTAGAGACTTGGTCATGTTTATACTGAGTTCTGATTTGCTTTTCTGTTTCATATAAACTAATTGTTTTTTCAATAATAAAATACATAGAACCTTAAAAAAAAAACTATGTGTGTACATGCGCCTATATTTATGTGGCTGGTGGATGCCTGTGTAATTAAGTGTGCTTGTTTGTGTACATGAAGGGTAGAGACTTATGTTAGTTATCTTTCTCAATTGTTCCACATTATTTTTTGAGGCAGATCTCTGACCCTGGAGTTCACCAACTGGCTCGACGGAGGACCTGTTTATCTCTCTTCCTCACTCCCACAGTGTTTGGGTTACAGGTGCACACCACATCTGGTTTTTACGTTAGTCTGGAGATCTGAACATAGGACCTCATGTTTACAGAGCAGTAGTTTATCCACTTAGCTGCTACCCCATTTCAGTAATCTTTAAAAGCTTAAGTTTATTTCAACATTAACGTATTTTTTTTTTGCTGATGTTTTCAACAGTTCTTAGTATGCAGCAAGGCTAGCCTAAAACTAGTTACCCTATTGCCTCTCTCTCTGAATATGGAAATTATAAGTGTGGCTCACCATCTGGCTTTCTCTATGAAATACACAATATTAGGATATATTTTAACTTAAAGCCTACTTCATAGCATGAACACCTCATGATTTCACACATGAAAAGTTGCAAAATACTTTAAAACCAAACTGTTTAAATTACAAAACTTAAATTCTACACACAATAAAAGCCTCTGTTGTTCTTTCTCTAAAATACCCTAACCACACAACAATGGTGATGCATATATTTAACCTCGACACTTGGAAAGCAGAAGCAGGAAGATAGAGCTCTGTGAGTTTGAGGCCAGCATGGTCTACAAAGCGAGTTCCAGCACAGTCAGGGCTGTTACAAGGTGAGAGCCCATCTCAAACTGATGGAGGAAGGTCATTGGCTAATAATGACACTACCCTGGCCCATTTTATTGGTTAGAGGATAGGTGGGAGGAGTAAACAGAACAAAATGCTGGGAGGAAGAGGAAGTGAGCTCAGAGACTCCACAGCTCTCTCGGGAGCAGACGCCTCAGAGAGAGACGCCATGCCCCGCTCCCAGGATGAAGCTCCAACCCAGGATGGACTAGGCTGGAATCTCCCCGGTAAGCGCACCTTGGGGTGCTACATACAGATGATTAGAGGTGGGCTAAATTAATATGTGAGAATTAGCCTAGAAGAGAATGGGCCAGGCAGTGTTTGGAGGAATACAGTGTCCGTGTAATTATTTCGGGGCATAAGCTAGCCGAGCAGGCAGCCGGGGTGCTGGGGACGCAGCCCCGCCGCCCTTATTACTTAATATGGCGCCCACGTGGACAACTGCTTCCACATAAAGCCTGAGTCAGTTTGGGAAGTAATTCTAGAACAAAATGAAAGCATTGTGCCTGGTTTCTTGGTAGCAGCAATTTCTCGGTTCTACTCTGCTTGCTAGAGGCAAGCAATTGCCTCATCTAAGAGAGGCTTCCTGACTCAGCTTTAGCTGCAAAGCCTGCAGCTCATTAAGAGGTCCTGCCACGAAACACTTAAACGGTGTTGACGAAAAGCTGAACACATGCTTTTCGGTTTTCAGCCATAGCAGGAAAAAAGCTGTGCCATTTAAAAATGCCGGCTTTCTGGGCCATCCTGCCAGGGCAAACTCTGACTGTTTGAGGCAGGAGGGCCGGCTACCGAGAGAGGACTTGAGTGTTGTCTGCTGTAGCTCACTTGCTGGCAGGGACCTTAAAATGCCATACAGTTGTTGCAGTAAACATGGCTACAGCCTGTATATCCGCCATGAGGCTGGAAAGCTAAGGAATGGACTGGATCTAGCTGGCAAAGCCACGCCTTTAGTCCTACTGAGATTGCTTGGTAAATTAAAGATTCATGTGGTCAGAAAAAGAGAGATAAACAGTAAAGAGAGATTCAAAGACAGAGAAAATTTCTGAATGGTTTAAAGTGTGTTAAAAATATATACAGACTAAAAGTTGAAGTTCTTAAAGTAAAAAACAAAAAAAGGAAGAGAGTTGTTGTGTGTGGTAGCACACGCCTTTAATCCCAGTGCCTAGAAGGCAGAGACAAATGGATCTCTGTGAGTTCAAGGTGTAGCAGTGTACACCTTTAATCCCGAATGCCTGGGAGGCAGAGACAGGCGGATCTCTGAGAGTTCAAAGACAGCCTGGTCTACAGAGTTACTTTAGGTCAAAGATACAGAGAACCTGTCTCAAAAAGCAAAGAGTTAAAAGTAAAAATAAACGAAATAGAGGTCAAAACAAAGCTGTACAAAGATGGGAAATGGACAGAGAATTTTGATACTGTATGCTATTATGCTCTCTTTGAATTGTTTGAATGCTGAGGAAGGAACAACAGCTGCTAAAAGGTATTTATTTATAAATGCTGCTGAACTAATCCAACATAGATATTTTGAATTTGGATCTAAGGATATGATACTTTGGAAAGGAGTTTCTTATTTTGTTTTCACAGAGAATGAGACACTGTTCATTTCTTCTATTCCGATTTGGTATGATGGACCACGCCCTCCTGAAGGGTTGGTGTGAACGCCTTCAAAAAATTGCTTCGCTGAACTGCCAACTGAGATGAAACTAGCACACAGGTTATACCATGAAAGACCAAATTAACGACGCCCCCATTCAGCAGGAAGCAGTTTGGAGAGAAATAACTGCGCCCAAATTCCCAAAAAATGTTTATAAATGTTCTTTTACATTTAAAGGGGGATATGATATAGATATGAATAATTTGCATTAGTATAGATTTTGCTTTATTGATAGAGATTTAAGGTCAATTTTGTTATATGTATAAGTGTTTCTGATTTTGATTAAGGTATTGTGATTGTGTAGTTCATTTAAATATGTACTGTATAATTAAGAAATATAGATTGTTAATGGATAATCATCGATAATAGTAAAGCTTGTAGTCATGTTAGTTAGATTTTCTAGATATATAGAGATATATTTTAGATAGACATTCTTCATGTCTTTCAAAGATTACAGAATAGGACATTTAATGTTTTAATAACTGAGGACTTTTCATGACAATGAGACACTCTGCTCCTGGCAGCACCAATGTACTTCAAGAGGAAGATGGGCATCGAAGAGGCACCTTATGGAGTCTGATAGCCATTTGGGCAAGAAACTGCTCTTGCCTGGACTATTGCATAAACTGGACACAGAGAACCCGCAGAGAGAGGACTACTGAACTTGCCTAAGGTGAGATGATCTTTTGGGGTTCCTGATTCATTTTGAAAGAGTCTGGGAGACATTCTGCAGGACACAACAGATAGTGACTGAACTGACTTTGAATTTTCCTGCTTTATGGAAATGTCTGCTGGATACCATGGGCCTGAAGGCTGAAGATGGATGCCCCAACAGTACAAAAGAACTTTGGGTGACTGTCCAGGCAGCGAGATGTCTTTGTCATTTCTAGAGTTTGAAGTTTCTTAGTTCTTGTTTACTTAGGTAATATATCTTTCTGGAGTCTTTGATGGAGTTAAGAATAGTTAGTTATAGTTATAGTTTTCCTTAGTTATGATAAAGATTATTGTAACTTTTACTTGATAACTGTTTTGTTATATGTAATTTTGCTATGTTAAAGCCTTTTTTTTTTGTTTAAACCGAAAAAGGGGAAATGATGGAGGAAGGTCATTGGCTAATAATGACACTACCCTGGCCCATTTTATTGGTTAGAGGATAGGTGGGAGGAGTAAACAGAACAAAATGCTGGGAGGAAGAGGAAGTGAGCTCAGAGACTCCACAGCTCTCTCGGGAGCAGACGCCTCAGAGAGAGACGCCATGCCCCGCTCCCAGGATGAAGCTCCAACCCAGGATGGACTAGGCTGGAATCTCCCCGGTAAGCGCACCTTGGGGTGCTACATACAGATGATTAGAGGTGGGCTAAATTAATATGTGAGAATTAGCCTAGAAGAGAATGGGCCAGGCAGTGTTTGGAGGAATACAGTGTCCGTGTAATTATTTCGGGGCATAAGCTAGCCGAGCAGGCAGCCGGGGTGCTGGGGACGCAGCCCCGCCGCCCTTATTACTTAACCAGCATGGTCTACAAAGCGAGTTCCAGCACAGTCAGGGCTGTTACAAGGTGAGAGCCCATCTCAAACAATCAAAAAATTAATTTAATTCATACTTTTAAAATCAAGGCTGGGGATATTTGTCTAGTATGCACAAGGTCCTAGGCTCAATCCCATGTACCTCATAAACTGGGTAATGTTGCCTGCCTGTACTCCCACAACTTTGGGAAGTGGAGGCAGGAGGAACAGAAATTCAAGGTCATCCTCAGCTACTAATAGTTCAAAACCAGCTTGTGTTAGAGACTCTATCTTAAAAACAAAATTAAAGTATGATTTCTGTATAAGATCTTCCAAGATTAAGTCAGTAAACATCCTGCCATGTAATGGGGAGAATCTCATAGGGCCCCACTCTTCCCTGAGAATTCATACACAGTTAATGGTTATTGGAGACATTTTATTTAATCTTACTGTCACTGAAAAATTACCCATTAAAAAAAAAAACAGGGTGAAGGGCACCTGAGGCTGACTTCTTGCCTTTACAATTATTTGCACACACATGCATATGCACACATATGAGCATGCACACACACATACACACACAAACACACACACACACATAAACCATGTGCTCCTAATTGGGTTACAAAGGGTGGGTGGGGGGCATGAAATAGCAGATTAGTAGAAGGAATGGGGGATAAATACAAGTACATGTACAAAAACACCATGAAACCTATCATTATATATAATTAATATATGCAATTGAGGTATTTAAAAATAAAATGAAGAAACTGGAGAATCTTACTTAGATCTTTATTAAAATGGATCAAGTGTAGACATGTTTTAAGAAACTGGAGAAATGAGGGGTATGGCTCATTGGTAGAGTACCTTCTTAAAATGTACCAGGCCCTGAGCTTACCTTAGAGCACTAAAAATAAGGCAGGGTGTTAAAGCCAACTAGGTTTCTGATGCTTTAGAGAATAAGTTTATTTTGTCAAGTGTGATAAGAATGTGATATGGGCTGAATATTTGTGTTCCTAACATTCACATGCTACAGCCTTAATGTTCTACATAGTGATGGTCAGAAGAAGGGCTTTAGGTAGTAATGTGTTATTGAACAGTACTTTGATAAACCAGAAAGCATGTATTTGTTCCAGAAGATCAGAAGTGAATTGAAAAAATCCTATCATCTAATGATGTTTCAGCCAGCCTAATGTTTTGGGATAATGGTGATATTAACTAACCTGGGTCATATGAAAGTATAGCACATAATTAAAACATGATAATGAAGAGAAGAAAACCAGCCGGGCGGTGGTGTCTCACACCTTTAATCCCTGCACTAGGAAGGTAGAGACAGGCAGATTTCTGTGAGTTCGAGGTCTACAAAAGTCTACAAAGTGAGTTGTAGCCTGGTCTACAAAGTGAGTTCTAGGGCAGCCTGGGCTGTTACACAGAGAAACCCTGTCCTGAAAAAAAAAAGAAAAGAAAAAACCCAACAATTATGCTACTGGTTTCTCTATTACCTTGCATACTTTATTATTAGAATATATTCCTTTATATAAATAAACTACAATGAAATAATATGCCATATCACATCAGCAGGAACCTCATGGCACACATCTCATGTTTACAAAATATCTGGATTGCATCAAGAAGCCAGATAAATTGATTAACATATGGCATCTATGTTTGTGTAAGTATATTTGATGACATTCACTCATCGATGAGATTGTTTAACAATGCATTTCTCAGAACATATCTCCACTGTTAAGCAATGCATGAATACAATAGGTGTATATTAACTCATGAGCATGAGAACTCCTGGGGGAAATAACATTCTTGTAAGAAGAGGAAGAAAGACCTGACGTTATACACACTACTTTGGGAAGGCAACTATCTGCAAAAAGACCTAGATTTTAGACTTCTCAGTCTGTGAGAAACAAATGCATTTTGTTATAGTAGCTTGAGAAACACAGCACTGAGTGCAAACTTAAAAAATACCCTTGAATATATACTGAAGTATTTGTAGCTAATGATACACAGGATGTCTTATATTGACTTTGAAGTGCTTTGGGGAAAAAGATAGGAGAAGAGGATCAAGATGGGGAAGAGCTGCTTATTATTGAAGCTAATTTATCATTCTTTTTACTTCTGTGTATGTTTGAAATTTATTGGAATAAAAATTAAAACTTTATTTCATGGTGATTTTTTTCATTTTTCTTTTTCTATTCCTTTTTTTAATCAAAGAATCTTTTTTTTTTTTTTTTTTTTTGGTTTTCGAGACAGGGTTTCTCTGTGGCTTTGGAGCCTGTCCTGGAACTAGCTCTGTAGACCAGGCTGGTCTCGAACTCACAGAGATCTACCTGGCTCTGCCTCCCAAGTGCTGGGATTAAAGGCGTGCGCCACCATTGCCTGGCCAAAGAATCTTTTTTATTTTACATCCTAATCCCAGTTCCTTCTCCCACAACCTTCCTCGAATCCCACCCTCAATCCACTGCTCAGAAAGGGTGAGGCCTCCCCATGGGGATATTATAAAAAAAAAAGAAATGAATGGGTTGCAAAGTTGTTATTTTTGTTTCAAAAAATAAACAATGTACCAGGTGGCGGCGGCACACACCTTTAATCCCAGCACTTGGGAGACAGATGAATCTCTTTGAGTTAGAGGCCAGCCTGTCTACAGAGTGAGTTGCAGGACAGTCTTCAAAGATACACAGAAAAACCCTGTCTTGAAAAACCAAAACCAAACCAAACCAAAACAACCCCCCCAAATCAAACAAACAAACAAACAAACAAAATACCCAATCCATACCTTTCTGCAATGAAGTCTGACTTGATTCATCCTGTGTATTATCTTTCTGAGCACTCACTAGATCTGCAATCAGAACCTCAAGTGATAGATAGCTGCTCCCAGATGTTTGGATTTTTTCTTCCAATGTTTTCTTAATATCCCTGAAACTGAATCCCATTTGTATAGCTTCTTGTACCATAGGATTCTGGAAGATGGTATCATCTGAAATCAAAGTTGGATGAAGAAAGAACATAGCAGAAACAAATATTTTCATTAACACAAATAAACAATTAAATAGGGCTTTAAGACCATGCCATCGCTGAGAAGTACTTCACTGGTAGACTGTCTGCTACTATGTGCGTTGCTGAGGCTTTGATTCCCAAAGTTGGAAAGAAAAATGCAAGATAGGTTAAAACAGGTAAGAAAAGTATCCAGAGGATGAGGCTGTTGGAAGAGTGATTGCCTGGTAGGCATGCAGTCTTGGCATTAAATCTCCAGCAAAACATCAACATAGTATGGTAGTGTGTGTCCCAAGAAATGACAAAGTAGAAGTCGGAGGACTAGGAGACCAAGGTCATATTCAGCCATCTACCAAATTCAAGCCCAGTCTAGGATACACTAGATCCTGTCTCAAAATAAAGCAAAACAATAAAGAATGATGTACTCAATACATGAAACTATATATAGACACAGAAGATGATTCTACATATAGTAAAATGTCTTAAGAAAAAAAAACACCTGCATTTGTCAGGGCCCAGCAGTAGGAAAATAGAGAATGACTGATGCAGGGTAGGTATACAAATAGTGATGGTACAACATCAGGGAATAAGGACTCACCAGGTACTCTAAATTAAATTTTCTATTTCTGAAACATACTGCCTCAATTGAAAAATGAAATCTAAAAATACAAAACAAAAACAACACCAGAGCTGGATATTGTAGTACATATCTTTAATTTCAGCACTCTGAAGGCAGAGGCAAGATGGTGTCTGGGGTTTGGAGGCCAGCCAGGCCTTCATAATGAGTTCCAGCGCAGCCATGTTTTTTAAACAGAGAAACCCTGTTCCATAACACCAACAAAACATCATCAAAAACCCATAAATAACCCCACCAAAACTTAGATCTACAATGTGCTACGGGATTTAGGATCTTGTTTACAGTTCTAGATCTATTCATTATTTATAATGTCACATGCTTTTAATACCAGCACTCAGGAGGCAGAGACAGGCAGATCTCTGAGTTTGTGGCCAATCTGGTCTACAGAGTGAGTTCCAGGACAGCCAGGAATACACACAGAAGAACCCTGTCTCGGAAAAAAAAATAACCACAAAACAACAACAACAACAAAAACATATAATGTGGCTGTGAGTAGAGCATATAACCTCCTTGTTTCTCTGGTTGAAAAGTAGGAATAACTGCTAGAGCTGTAGCTCAGAGTACTCATCATTAGAAAGGCTTTGGGCTCAATCACCAGCCTGGAAAAACAATAAACACCATCACAGAATCTGCTTTAGCTGTGTGTGGGGTTACTTAAAGACTGAGGCAAAAAGAGAGATCCAGGCCAGTTTGGTCTACACAGTAGACCACTGAGATGACTCAAATGTTAAAAGTACTGGTTTTTTTAGAGGACTTGGGTTCAGTTCTTGGAACTTACATTATAGCTTACAATCACCTATAACTGCAGTTCCAGGAGATCTGACATTCTTTTCTTGCTTGGGGGAACCAGGCATGCACATGGTAGACATTTGTGAAGGTTGAACACCCATACACATTAAATGAATGAATAAATGAATAAATAAATAAGTGGAAACAAGTTTTCCTCCCTCCCTAGCTTTTTTAAACCCATGTCATGCAACCCAAACTAGCCATAGATTTGGAATTCCCCTGCTTTAATATCCCAAGTGCTAGTATTATGGATTTAAGCCACAACACCTGGTTTTCTTTCTTTCTTTCTTTCTCTCTCTCTCTCTCTTTCTTTCTTTCCTTTCTTTCTTTTGTTTTTTTGAGACAGGGTTGCTCTATATAACAGCTTAGGCTATCCTAGAACTCAGTCTATAGACCAGGCTGGACTTGAACTCACAGAGATCCACATACCTCTGCCTCTTGAGTGCTGGGATTAAAAGCATGTGCCATCATTGCCCAGCAATACCTGGCTTCCTATTAACATCCTCACTATAGAAATACATGGTATAAAAGTATAAGCACTTCATTAACTTCTGAGATTTACAGTGACCTCATTAAACATACTAATTTGGCCACAAAATTAAAGATTCATTTTAATAAGCATATTTACCGATTCTTTTAGTTAGTGAAGGTGTTTTTTCAGCAGTTCTTACCTAAAATAAAATTATGAATGGTAAGAATTCACTTTAGTAGAAAGCAATTGTTTCAATTTGAAAAATTAATGAACTTAAAACAAAACGGCTTTATTCTAATTTAAAACATGACTATTAACAAGAACATAGCCTAATAGAACAGAAGAAGTTAGGAATATTTAATTCAACAACACTACAGGCAAGAAGCTGAGGCCCCATGAGATCAAACAACTTCCTGGAGGAGAAACAAATACAAACTAAACTAAAAAACCAGTGGCAGAACTATCATGTTAATTTTAGACTCCCAATCCAGTCCAGGATTCTTCCCACATTTTACTAATGATTTGAGAACCCTTGTCCTATTTATCTATTCAGATATGTTTTACATTTTATTTTGTCCCAGGCCATTGTTTATGATAGCCAGATAAGGTATAATTGATGGATATCTCCAGTCCTATTTTTGCAACTTTAAGTACTATGTGCTAAAAGGTAACTAAAGAGATGCCTCAGCTGCTCTTGCAGAAGACCAGAGTTCAGTTCCCAGAATCCGTATTGGGCAACTCACAACTGCCTGTAACTGTAATGCCAGCTCTAGGGATCTGATGCCCTCTTTTGTTTTCCTCAAGTACCTGCACAATACATATAACACATGATGTACACACACACAAACACACACTCTCTAAATCAATCAATCGATCGATCAATCAATCAATCTTTTTTTAAAGGTGAAAACTGCCAGGTATGGTGGCAGATTCTTTAAATCTCAGCACTCAAGAGACAAAGGCAGACACATCTTGTGTGTTCACAAGGTCAGCCTGGTCTACGGGGTGAAATGCTTTTTTTTTTTTTAAAAAAAAAGGTAGAAACAATTTGTGAGTTCAAAGTACATTACACAGAATTTCTGAAGGCTAAATGATTTCAGTATTTTAAATTCTTTACACCCATTCTGACCACAGTAATACATTATTTTACCCCAATCTTCTCAAAAATTTGCTTCAGAGTTAAGAATTAGAAGCTTTCTTCAAGTATCTCCGCTTTAAAGTTTACTACACATTAATTATGAGTATACCATGCATTTTACTGGAAGAAATCTTTAGAAAAACAAATGGTATAGAATTTGAAGCCATATATACATAATAGGCAACTTACCAAAGATTCCCCAAGAGAATGGGTTAAATGAATATTATTTATATATTCTTGCCCCTTCTCATCCAATAGATATTTACACCTAAAAGATTAAAGAAAATTAAACTCTACTAACTGATAAATCAGTGAAGTATTACTAAAGCCAATCTCTCTCTGAATTCAATCCCAGGAACTCACACAGTGGAAGAGAACAAACTCCTGCAAGCTGTACTACCCTCCACTCGTGTACTAAGAAGATGTGCATCACCCCATGTAATAAATAAATAAAGGTAATTTAAAAATGTACCTTTTCATTATTATTGTCTTTTTTGTACATGGTACTAGGGTTTAAATTCAGGGCCATGTGCATACAAAACAAGCATTCTATCACTTAAACTATATATCATTTTCATATATATATATATATATTCCCACCTCCTTCCTTTTTTCATGCAAGTTCTCATGTGATCCAAACTATGATTCTCGAACTTGCTATGTAGCCAAAGATGACCCTGAACTTCTAATCCTCCTGCCTATATACCTCCAGTGCTGGGATTATAGTCAGGAACAGGCACAAATCACCCTATTCTTTTAAAAATACAACTTTTCATTTGAGATAGGGCCTTGACTGTGCTTTCTAACCGCGACAGGCCTTGAAATCTATTTTATCAGACTCCTAAGATTAAAGGCCTCAGCATCACTGTTTCTAGGGAGCCACAAAGCAAACTGTTACTCAATTCGTTATCCAGTTGTCATTTCAAGGCTAAAACAATGCTCCTATTATTCATGCTAATAATATAAATTTTAGAACTTTCGATTTTTAAGCAAGAGTTACTAAATTAGGAGCCAATTTTGGTGGCATATGTCTGTAATTCCAGCATATGAAAACCAGGCTAGCCTGGGCTATATATAGCCAGACCCCCCCCCCAAAAAAAAAGTTGAAAAAGTTATTAGTCAGGTATGGTGGCAAATACCTGGAATTTATGCATTTAGGGGGTTAAGCCAATAAAATAAGAATTTCAGCACTATCATTGGCTATATAGTGAATTCTTGCTAGCCTGAGCTCCAAGAGATCCTGTCTCTAAATAGAAAGAAAATAAAAAAGACAGGCATGGTACCACACCTCTATAATACTCAAGAGGCAGAAGCTGGAGGACTGCTACAAGGCTTAAGTCCAGATCAGTCTACTTAGGAAGCTGCAGGCCAATTAAGGTTACATAACAAGACCATTATTTTTAAAACACACATACAAAAATGCAAACAAAAATTCAAAATTAAAAACAGACAAAAGAAGCTATTAAAGTAGTACTCCAACACTGATCTTTTTGGGGTGTTGGTTACTAGACAGGGTTTCTCTGGGTAACCCTGGCTGTCCTAGAACTCCATAGAGCAGGCTGTCCTTGAATTTAAGAGGTCCACCTGCCTTTGCCTCCTGAGTGCTGGGGTTAAATGCATGGGCCACCAACACCTAGCCAACACTTTTCATAAGTTCAAAATGGTAAATCTTTTTTTTAGTCAATAGTGAATACTTAAAAATCTTAGCTTTTATTTTCTCATTTAATTTTAAGGTAGTTTAAGGAAGATTCATTTCAAATGAATCATCCAAAGATTTAAGTTGGATTATTTTTATATTATAAACTCATACAACTTATATAGCTGAGTACTATATTTTACAGAGGCAAGATGACAAAGGAACATGAAACAACTAGAGGGTTTCAAGATGGAGGGTAGCCTGGAAAACATCGTGAATTTAGGCCAACCTCAGCTAATTTGAGACTTTGATTCAAGTTAAAACCAAACAAAACACAAATAATAAATAATAATATTCAGGACTTCTCATGGTACCATGGGCTCAGGCCATTTTCCAAAGAGCCTACTTCTAAATGAAAGGCATACATTTTTCTATAGTATAATAAATAAAATGTACACATTTTTATAATTTGGTGTTTAGAAACAGACCATCTAAGTATCATATGATATAGGAACAGTGATTGTTTTTGGTTACCAGAAGTCTTCTGTGGTTTTTCTTTTTTTTTTTGCCTACAAAGTAGGTGACCCTGTTTCTATAAACCTGGTGTGAATTTCAAGCCTAGTGAAGGCAAAAAATAGTTGAGGTAAAAAGTAATTCAAATCTTTCCACTGAACATTGTCCAACTTGCCTATTACTGAATGAGCGATTAAGAATCTTACCCTGGAAACCATTTAGCATGCTGTTCCCAAGGGTCTTCATTTGGCTTCCAATCTGTGAGCCCTCCTCCACAGTGAAAGCATTTCACTTTATCACCTTCACCTAAGAAAACAGACAAGTAAAACTATGTGTATTTGTGCAAGGAGATGTTTTCAGAAAAATGCCCGTGCTAATATTTAAGGGGTGTCTATGTTACGTAAGAATTTCATGGCTTAAAAGAAGACATTCACATTCTATCTAGATATGATCTCTGTCATTTGAGGGGAAATACATACTAAATTCACCATCTCAATATGAGGTGCTTTGTAGAAGACTACAAAAGTAAAATCAAACTTTTTAATGCTAGAAACTATAATTGTTACATTCTAGTGTATGTCATTTAGGTCATAACTATTATACTTACTTCATCAAACTGAAATTTGTACAAGTTATATTCCAAATGTTAAAAACAATAAAACTCAGCATAAATTACAAGTGTCTTCGAGGATAGAGCCCTCTGACATGAAAATGACCTTTAAGATTACTATGTTAGATAAATGAAAAGATTTGAAATAATTTATATTTGAATTTGGCATTATTTAATCTTAAAATAAATGGGCCAGGCATGTAGATATAAAATATTCCTAGAAGCCACCACAATACTGGATTTTCTTGAGATATCTACAGGAACTGTTTCAAAATTGTTCTGAAGCAATAAGGCATAATACCGGGTAGCTTTCAAACATGTAGTGTATGCTTTAAAGGTAGATGGTAATTTTGTGGTTGGCTTTCTGAGAGAGGGTATCATGATGAAGCTCAAACTGCCCTCAAACTCAGGCTGATCTTCCTACCTTAACCTATGGATTGCTGGAATTATAGGTGTGTGGCACCATGGTTAGCTTGATGTCAATTTACCATGAACCAAACTAACTTCTCTGTTAACTCTTTTTATAGGGTTGTAGTTAAAGCTTAGAGAAAAATCCATGTAATAGGTATTTGAAGCACACAGAGATGTTCAATAAATGGTAGCTATTATTACTATTAGACCCATTCATTATCTATCAGGAATAAATATTTTTTCTCTCAATTCTACCCCCAAACAATTATATGAACACATTTGACTCATAATTGCATAGCCTTTAACATAAATTTAGTAGTTACATTAAAGAGTTAACATATGAGTTCAGAAAATGATACTGATGATAAACAATACTGAAAACTTATACCTAAATATTTATCAGTTCAGAAGACTAAAGACAATGATTTTCTTTTTAAGGGCCCTATGACAGTTGGAAAGTAATGTATTGGTTAAGTTTACCTAAAGCATAAAATCCAGCTCTTGCAAGCTGCTCCTTGTTAACTGAGTATATCCATGTTCCAAAAGTAATGATCCGTGCTTCATATTCTGCCATGGTTGGATTTCTTGGAGAAATTGTCGAATTTGGGAAATTCCTATCAGAACTCACACCAGATTCACTTCGAACATTAACATTCCGGCCCAAAACAAAGAAGCAGTTGGGAAAGTGTCTCCTGTGTTCTGACCAGGCACGGTCACAGGGCTCCCAATTTTTCAGTTTTCCACCACAACAAAAACACTGCACTTGATCATCAATCCCTGTGTAGTAGAGGCCAGCACTAGCTAACTCTCTGGGGGTTATATGGGCATAGTCTGGCCAGTTCTGAAATGACTTCAGTCTGGCTTCTTCACTACACATGGCAGGGTTCCTCGGGAATATGGTGTCTGAAATATCTACAACCTGTCCAGTTCTCAAAAGATAATCAGCTTGAGTCTCAGATGGTCTGTCAAGAGCAAAATGATTTCTGTTTCCCACATAGTTTTCAGCTTTGTACTGGCCATTTTGGACACCAGGATTTGTAGACTGTGTGGCACTGTTTTCAAAATAAAAACCATTGATAAATCTGCAATTTGGGGATATTTTCCTGTGTCTTCCAACAGCTGAGTCTCCATATTGCCATCTATCTACTGATGCATGACAACTAAAGCACTGCACAGTATCTCCTTCACCAGTATAAAGAAACCCTGCCCGTGCCAATGTTGATGCTGAAACAGGACTACTACTTGGAAAGGTAGCAAACGTTTTTAATCTATTAAACTCTTCTACAAATTCTTCATCCTTATTGGTGTCTGCAGGTACACAAGTTCTAGATCCTTCCAAACTGTTAAAAGTCATCTTCTCTTGAAAAGAGGACTTGACCACCTTTTCTAAAAAGAGAACATTGCATTAGGAAATCCCAAGCACATAACATAAGGAACTTATTTCTGATACTAAGCACTAACAAATAATCCAGTGATAACATTAAAAACAATGGCACAATTACTAAGGCACACTTTAATTCTAAACACTAGAGCCTTACATTACCAAGCTACTTGAGCTTTAAAATCTGATGCTTTTGGTTTCTCTTTTCAGTGGCAAGGCTTCACATAATGCCAGACACCTGCTCTAACACAGTTCCAGCCTGTTTCTCTCTCTTATTTATTACAGTCTTGGATATCCATCTCAGGGCTTTTTGCATTTTAGGCAAGCGCACTCTACAAATGAGCCTCTATCTCAGTCCCATTTTCTCTTTTGATAGAAAACAATATGTAAACAAACAGAGCAGAATTACTAATCTTAATCACTCATTTTATATAACTATGTAAATTATGCACAGAAAAATTATAAATATTAAACCCGTGAAGTCATTAATTAGGAAAGACATGAAAGTAGCATAAAATATGCAGATTATTAAATAAAGACTATGCATAATTGTTATAATGAATCATTTCATATTCAAGGAATCAAAGTTCATTTTTACTATTTAAAAAGAAATGAACGCTTAGAATGTTCATGGATTAATTTAAAATATATTTTTGCTTTCTTGCTTAGCAAAAAAAAAAGAGTGCTCTAGTGAATGTCATACCCAAGAATATATAGGAAGCACAAATTTAAAAAAGACAAAGTCGCATGGTGAATCTGGGAGGAGATGGAAAGGTAGGTGACAATGACCAAAATGCAATGTATAAAATTCTCATAGAATAAAAGTATTAAGCAAACAAAGAAAGTATTCACAAAATTGGGTCCATCATGTTAAGGATATTAAATGCTTCCTCATTTTCATGTCCAGAGCCCATTTTGCTGGAAATAGACCACTCCTTATTTTATGTATACACACCCCATATACCCAAAACTGCCAGGCAGATAATGGCTTAATATTTACGGATATTAATTGAAATTACTTTTGCTATCATTTTCCGTTGGTCAAGGAACAGTCTGTTTAAATGGGAGAGAATTTAGCAGCCTCATTAGAATTGTCCAATTACAATTATGTAATGTTTAGCCCAACTAACACACCAAAAGGAATCAGCTACATCATGGGAAGAGTGGTAAGATAGTTTGTCCTCTAACTCAGTAAATTGCAAAATGATGCTACTATTAATTGCACAAGTACTACAAAGTGGAAATCATAGTCACCTTAGGCACAGCAGTCAAAAGAACATGTGGTTACCCCACCTACAAGACAAACCTGGTTCTGCTTCTCCAGAATCTTCCACAATGCCATACTGTCCTCAGTATATTTGTCAAATGAAAAATAAACAAATGGCTAAAACTCAAATAACTGCAAAAATGAAAATTTTGATGTAAAAATGAATACATATCTGGATATTTCTCTAAGGAGGATTTACAAATAGCCAACCATCACATCAAATACCAGGAGAATGCAAATTAAAGCCACAATGAGGTATCACCTCACACCTATTAGAATAGCTATTATTTGAAAGACAAAAACCAACATATGTTGCTGAAAATATGAAAAAAGGGACCTGCAAAGAGGAATGTAAGCTAGCACAGCCATTATGAAAAACAAAATGGAGGTTCTTTTTGCTTTTATTTTGTTGTTATTGTTTTGTTTCAGTTTTTCAAGAAAGGGCCTCACTATGTAGCTTTAGCTATACTGAAACTCACTCTGTAGATCAGGTTGGCCTTGAACTCACAGACATCTGCCTGCCTCCCAAGTGCTGAGATTAAAGGCGTGCGCCATTACCACCCTTTTGATTTTTATATAAATATGTGTGCCTGGTATACATGCATGTGCATGGATATCTATTATTCTCTACTATTCTCTACTTTGTTAAGGCAAAATCTCTCACTGACTGGGCTGATCTAGCCAGTTTCTGCCTTGGCAATGCACTGGGCCATCTCTCTAGCCCCTAAATGGAGTCTCTTCAAAAATAAGACAGAGTTGGGGTTTGGGGAGGTGGCTTAGCAGTTAAGAGCATTTACTGCTCTTGCAGAGCACCCGAGTTCAGTTCCCAGCATCTATATCCACATCAGGCTGCTCACAATCATCGTAACTTCACTTTCACAGGATCTAACATCTCCAACCTCCTTGGGCACCTACACTTACATGCCCACACTTACAGGTACACACATGTGCGCGCACATAATTAAAAATAAGTTTCAAAACCAACTAGACAATGATGGGGATGTTGCTAATGTAGTAGAGTACTTACCTATCCCTGGGTTTAATTCTTAGCACTACTTAAACTGGGTGCGGTGGTACAATAATCTGTATATATATATATATATATATATATATATATATATATATATTTCTGTATAGTACATATTTCCCATGTAGTAATCTCAGAACTCCTGAGGTAGAGGATCAGAATATCAAGCTCATTCTCAGCTACATAACAAATTTTAGGCCAGCCTGTGAAACACAATCTCAAAAACAAACAAAGCAGAGGCAGCTCTAACTCAGCATCTAGCAGTCTCACCACTGGGCATACATCCAGGGAAGTGAAATCAGTATGCTGAAGAGATTACCTGTATTTGCACATTTAATATAGTACTGTTTGTATGAGGAATCAGCTTTAGGTAACCATTGTTGAACAGACAAAGAAAATATAGTATATGGATACAAAATACTATTTAGCATTAAAAAGATTAAAATTCTACCACTGGCAGAAACATGAATAGAACTGGATGAAATTATGTGAATTAAAACACGTTAGGTACATATGTGGAAGCTAAAAGGTTAATGGGCACAAGGGTATAGTTGAACAGAAGTGACTTACTTTTTTCCATTTTGTTTGGACACAGAGTTTCACTACATATCCAAGCTGACCTCATATTCACTGCCCAAGCCTCCAGAGACCTGGGATTACAGGCATGTACCACCAAGCCCTGCAGGACAAGGAATTTTTTCTTTTCTTTTTCCTGTTTCATGTGTGTGGGTGAATATGCAAGTGCAGGCCTGTGCATGTGGAAGCCTAATGCTGGTGTTGGGAATCACCCCCAATTTCCCTTCCATCTTAACTGTTGAGACAAGATCTCTAAATAAAACGTAGGCATACTGATAATGTCCAGTCTGTCAGCCAGCATGCCCTGCCAAAGCCTGTCTCCTCCTGGAATTAAAGGTATGCCACTATGTCCACCCAGCATTTATTTGGGCCCTGGGAATCAAAACTTAGGTCCTCATACTTGCATGCAAATGGTTTCCTTACTTAGCCAACTACTCAGTCCTGATTACTAATGTTCTGTAGTAAACTAGAAAAACTATGGATGAAAATAACTAACCAGATACTTTAATTAATAGACAAGTTTTGAATATTCTGAATTCAAAGAAAATAAATGTCTGAAATGATAATGAATATTACTGATATGATTCAGTATATATTTCCCATGTAGTGAAACTTGTGACACTGTATCATATACACATAATTACTGTGTCAATTAAAAATATATTTTAAGGGCTAGAAAGATGGCTCAGCAATTAAGAGCACTGGTTGCTCTTCCAGAAGACCAGGGTTCATTTTCCAACACCTCACAGTTGTCTGTAATCCCATTTCTAGGGGATTCAATACCCTTATACAGACATATATGCAGGCAAAAAAACCAATGCACATGAAAAAATCATTTGAAGAAACAAACTATGTATACATATATATTAAAGAATATATACACACATATACATATATATTAAAGACTACAGAGGGCTGAGGTAGGGGACACTGAATTAGAGACCAGCCTGGGCTACATAATAAGGCCCTTCTGAAAACACAAATACACACACACCTCAGAATGGTCATGATGTCTGTTTTTTTTTTTTTTTATTTTTCGAGACAGGGTTTCTCTGTGGCTTTGGAACCTGTCCTGGAACTAGCTCTGTAGACCAGGCTGGTATCGAACTCAGAGAGATCCGCCTGCCTCTGCCTCCCGAGTGCTGGGATTAAAGGCGTGTGCCACCATCGCCCGGCGGACATGATGTCTTGTGTGCCTCTAGACACTAATTTTTTGGGATCTTGGGAAGACTTATGCAGAACTTTGGGCACTATGTTAACACATTATGTCATAGAACATTAATTTCCTTTTGAGTAATATTTAAAAAATGCCTCTCTTGAAAGATGACAATAAATTTCAGACTTGTGTGGCCTTGCCAATTTTCACTAGTATTCATATATCCCTTAAGAGCTGACTTTTATCTGTCTCTGAGCAACTTTTTGGAACACAGTTTTAGATACTTTTGACTAGCATTTTCCAGATGTTTGAAAACATTCTGACAATAATGTTCAAAGTTCTTTGTTGACTCAGCATAAGCTAGATGATTAAGCAAGAAATTCAAAGAAACAAAAGTCTATTTGATAAGCAAGCAAGAAAAACTTTAATAAATATGTAAAATTTATATATATATTTTAAAATTGTTGTATAACTAAGGAAAATGAAGAAATGGTTTAGAATGAAGTCATATAAATGCAAACTTCCAGTTTAAAACCTTGGGATTTTAGTTAATTGCAAATTCATTACAAGCCAACATTACATGGCTGCTAAAAAACTCACAGCCTTCAGACTGTGTTAGTGTCCAGATGTGGAACATTTACATCCAATTCAGCATAATGAATACTACCTCCAGTTCCAAACACATTTTTGGAGGAACACTGACAAATATTCATGTCCTCAGAAGAACAATCAAGATATTATCATATGCCGGGCAGTGGTGGCGCACGCCTTTAATCCCAGCACTTGGGAGGCAGAGGTAGGCGGATCTCTGTGAGTTCAAGGTCAGCCTGGTCTACAAGAGCGAGTTCCAGGACAGGCCCCAAAGCTACAGAGAAACCCTGTCTCAAAAAACCAAAAAAAAAAGATATTATCATATGAGGAATAGTTGAAAAAGCCAAGACTATTTATCCTAAAAGGAGGAATGATTAGCATGTGGAAAAGCAATTCAAATTCCATGTATCTTTACCCTCACGGTGGAATTAAAGCCAATGGATATATTTAGTATTTTATTTTTTGCATTTTAAAATTTGCACAGACACGCACATGCAAACAAATACACACACACAGCAGGGTATGTGCCACAGGTCAGAGGACCACTCACAGGACCCAGTTTTCTTCTTCTACCATGTGATCTCCAAAGATAAAAATCAGATCATCAGGTTTGGCAACAAATGCTTTTGTGATGAGTCCTCTGGCTGGCTCATAACAAATACATTTTAGCCTCATATATAAATCAACTTTCAAACAAGCAAGTGTGGTACAAAATGAGTTGGGTTGCCTTGAAGATTGTGAGTTCTTCCCATTTAGTAAGAGACCTCTTCTGATGGAGGAAGGTCATTGGCTAATAAAGGAACTGCCTTGGCCCATCTTATTGGTTAGAGATAGGTGGGAGGAGTAAACAGAACAGAACGCTGGGAGGAAGAGGAAGTGAGCTCAGACTCAACAGCTCTCCTCTCGGGGGCAGACGCCTGAGAGAGACACCATGCCCCGCTCCCGGGATGAAGCTCCGACCCAGGATGGACATAGGCTAGAATCTTCCCGGTAAGCGCACCTTGGGGTGCTACACACAGATGATTAGAAATGGGCTAAATTAATATGCGAGAATAAGCCTAGAAGAGAATGGGCCAAGCAGTGTTTAAATGAATACAGTGTCCGTGTAATTATTTTGGGGCATAAGCTAGCCGAGCAGGCGGCTGGGGTGTTGGGGACGCAGCCCCGCCGCCCCTATTACTACACTCTTCAGTGTAGATCAGAAGACTAAGCATTTTCAACTCTGTAATTATCCTGAAGAATGGTCAGCATAAACAAAATCATGAAACTCATTGTCCCTGAGGTAATATTACATATCTTGAGATGATCAAAACATATAAAATTAAAGATCTAGTCTTATTTAGCAGTGACAGAAATTTTGTGAGGTTCAATTATTTATCCCATTCCAAATAGTGGAACTTTGTCATTCTACAGAAGTATCTCTGTGTGAAGCTTCAAAGAGGAGACTTTAAGTGGATAATATAGTGGCACATTCATGTAATCCTGGCATTCTGGAGTCTAGGGCAGAAAGGCGATGAGTTCAAGATGAGTTTAAGACCTTGTCTCAAAAATAAATAAATAAATAAAAGGAGACTTCACTTTCTCAGGGACCAATTGCATGCTGTTGATTTAGGTTACACAGGTTTGAAAAGCCGGTATTTGAATGAATACTAAATATAACGTTATAAGATGTAGAAGGGCACCAAAATAAGAGATATCAGATAAGCTAAAAGTGACAGAGAAGTGACTCAAGAGAAACCTGGGGGTGGGGGGAGGTAAAAATGGCTCAATAGGTGGTTTTTTTTTTCCGAGACAAGGTTTCTCTGTGACTTTGGTGATGGAGGTAGGTCTTGTATCTTATCTGTTGCTTTCATTGGTTAACTAATAAAGAAAACTGCTTGGCCTGATAGGACAGAAAATTAGGTAGGCGGAGTAGACAGAACAGAGAATGCTGGGAGAAAGAAGCCGAGTCAGTGAGTCGCCATGATTCTCCCACCCGACACAGCAGCAGGTTAAGATCTTCCCTGGTAAGCCACCTCGTGGGCTACACAGATTATTAGAAATGGGTTAGATCAATATGTAAGAGCTAGCCAATAAGAGGCTGGAACTAATGGGCCAAGCAGTATTTAAAAGAATACAGTTTCCGTGTAATTATTTCGGGGCATAAGCTAGTCATGCGGGACCCAGGGTGGCCTGAACGCAGCCCACCGCTCCCCACTACACTTTGGAGCCTGTCCTAGAACTAGCTCTGTAGACTAGGCTGGCCTTGAACTCACCCGCCTGCCTCTGCATTCCGAGGTGCTGGAATTAAAGGCATGCGCCACCACCACCTAGCATGGCTTGGTAGGTTAAAGTGCTTCTTCCACACAATTCTGTGGCCAGAGTTAAATCCTGATAACTGATATAAAAGGCAAAGGATGGAAACAACTCTAAAAAGTTGTACTTGGTCATGCACTTTGTGTGTGTCTCTCTCTCACACATATGTGAGTGCAATACACACACACACACACACACACACACACACACACACACCAAAACAAACAAACCCGGGGTTGGAAGAAGGTAACAGTAAAGTAAGGAGTCACGTGAAATAAAGGCTGGGAAGGGACCGGAGGGAAGCATAATTCTATAAAAGCAGAAAATTGTGAATATAGAAGAAAATTGGGTATATGCCTATTGGCGAAAGGTTACAGAATGGCTTTGCATGTTAAAAAATAAAAGAAAGAAAAGAAGGAAAAGATCCAAGGAGCAATAATGTATGCTGAGATAATTTAAGACTTCTCTGTATCAATATATTCAGGCTTTGTACTGGGTAACCAGAAATTGAGAAAAGCAGGGAGCACAATGTCAAAGAAACCTTTGCCAAAAGGGGGAAGGCAATTGGAAATCTTGAGGGAAATAATGATTGGGAAAAACTATACCATGGAAGTCAATAATGAAATGAAATGGAGCAGCAAGAAATGGTGCATGCTTTTATGATGGATTTGAAGTACTTTATAATGGCAATATAGGTGGTTTAAAACACACATGAAATGCTGGGATTAATGGCGCATGCCTGCAATCTTAGCACTTGGGAGGTAGAAGCAGGAGTTCAAGTGCAGCCTGTTACATGGTGAGTTCAAAATAAACCTGATCACATAAAATCCTGTCTCCCCCTCAAAAAAGTAAAATACACATGTGTACACAGACACACACATCCTAGTCAGCTCTGTGAATAAAACTATGGGCAGGTGCTAAGAATAGAAGACTGCTAACCTGGAGAAAAAAAAGGAAGTAGGTTGAGACATACAGAAACAAAAAAACCCTGCCATTTTTCTGTTTACAGACAACACAAAAGTTTTTCTCCTAAATTTTTATTAAGAGATGTAAAATAAAGGTTATTTGAAAGGGAAAAAAAGAACAAAAAAGGGATATAAGCCATAATATTGCTACCGTATTAGAGCATACTAATGATCAAGACCCAGAATGTAGTAATCAATGATTTGAAAATAATGCTAGCTTTGTTCAGTAATAGTATCACAGCCAATAAAGTTTACTGGGACATGATTATTGCTAATAGAAAACTAAAGTGTTAGGAGTAGATGCAAGCCTTCAACCTCAGCACTTAGGAGAGAAGACAGAGGTGGGAGGATATCTATGAGTTCGAAGTCAGCTTGGTCTACAACATAGTGAGACCATTTTAGAAAAAAAAAATGTTATACTGGCAAGATTACAAATGCTCTTTATCTCAAAAAAGAAAGAAAACTAGTATTATTTGGTTCAGGATAAATTATTCTTTCCTTACAAAAACTAGTATTATCACTTAAAAACTGTCAACTTGTTCCTACATGCTGGTCAAGTGCCCACAAAGTTGTGAAAAGGAGCAAAAAAGTAGATTGCTCAGCCCCCACAAAGAAAAGCAGCAAAATTGTACTAACAGCAGTGGAACTCAAGGCTAGACACCAGCTACATCTTCAGGCACATGCATCTATGGGCTCATGGGTTACAGGTGCTTACAAGCCTATCATTCCTAAGGGAATACTCAACATGAACTGTAATTGTCGAGCTTAAAAACAAGGCTGATAAGCCGGTGGTGGCGCACGCCTTTAATCCCAGGTGAAAGGAGGGGATCAAGGTTGTCTTCTGACCTCCACACACATGCATCCATATACGAACAGGTGTGTGTACACATGCGTCCGTGTGCATGTGCACATACACACATACACACACGCACACACGCACACACGCACACACACACACACACACACACACAGAATGTTTTAGCTGATTCACTCTGTTCTATTAACCACAGAAAGGCAATATCTATTCACTAGTATGCTTTAAGACTTTAGACTTCTATTTTCTATTATAGACACGGATGCTCTCCCATAAACTTATCAAAGGGTTTCCATCTACAATCACAACATTAAATATTCCCCAGAATTCTATATCTGGGATGTTTTCACCTTAAGAGAATATAACATATGGCTTAGGAAAAATGAAATAGGGATCCTTATATCAGGAACTCTGGCTCACAACAGAAGAATGTTAGCTTTTAGAAGTTAATGGTAGCTGGATGGTGGTGGTGCACACCTTTAATCCCAGCATTTAGGAGGCAGAGGGATCTCTGTGAGTTAGAGGCCAGCCAGGTCCTGCTCCAGGACAGTTAAGAATGTTACACAGAGAAACCCTGTCTCCAAAGACCAAAAAAAAGGTCAATGGTATATGTCAAGCATGATACCTCAGTAAGTCCAAGTTTTTGGGAGACAAGCAACCACACAGGCTTAATACCTGGGTTATATACCAATTTAAGGCCAGCCACCACTATATGAATTTGAGGGTAGACTAACCTACACAAAGCCCTAAGTCAAATAAAACAAAAAAAGGATAACGATGAAAATCACATTATCACAAAAACAGTGGTATGCTACTAGCTAACGGTGTTCCTACAGCTAAAGAACAAATTCAGCTGAGTCTGAAAGAATGGGTTTCACCCTCAAATTCAGTGAGCTTTGCAAGTGGTGTAGGCACAGAATTTGAGACACATGCTCCCAATTTAGAAAAAAAAAACCTCAGCAATCATCAAATTCACTCAGAATTCTATACGAAAAAGTTGAACATCCCAACAGAGATTCAGAATATTTGCAAATAAAGATCAGCAAAATTACTGAATCTCATTTGTAATCAAAAATGAATAATTACATGATACTTTTTTATCCTATTCGGCAAAGATCACTATCACAAGTCAATATACCCATAAACATTGGAAGGAATTGGACAGACAAAACCTGATACATTGTGCTTAGGGAAATAAAACAAATGGCTGACTTACTTAGGCTTTTACTGCTGTGAAGAGACACCACGGCCACGGCAACTCTTAAGAAGGAAAACAATTGGCACTGGCTTACAGTTTCAGAGTTTTAGTCCATTGTCATCATGGCGGGAAGACTAGCAGGAAGCATGGCAGCATGTAGGCAGACATGGTGCTGGAGAAGGAGCTAAGAGTTCTGTATCTTGATCCATAGGCAACAGGAAGTGCACTGCCACACTGGGCATGACTTGAGCATAATGAAACCTCAATACCCACCTCGATAGTGACACATTTCCTTCAACAAGGTCACATCTACTCCAACAAGGCCCTACCTACTAATACTGCCACACCCTATGAGCCCATAGGGGCCATTTGCATCCAAATCAACATAGTCACATATTTGTAATCCTGCTAAATTGAGGCTAGCCTAGACTACAGGAGATCCTATCTCAAAAAAAGTATATAGGCCAGGCAGTGGTAGCACACACCTTTAAAGGGAGACAGGACAGGTGGATCTCTGTGATTTGGAAATTATCCTGGTATATAAAGCAAGTTCCAGGACAGGCTCCAAAGCTACAGAGAAACCCTATCATAAAAAAACCAAAAAGAAAAAAAAAGATGTAAGTTCAGTTTAACAGCACACAGTGCACTTATCATAGAACCTGGGCTCAATTCTCTGTACCAGAAACAGAAGCAATAATTATAAACTTTCTGGGTAATAGTGGCACACGCCTTTAATCCCAGCACTCAGGGAAACAGAGGCAAAAGGATCTCTGTGAGTTCGAGGCCAGCCTGGTCTATAAAGTGAGTTCCAAGTCAGCTCAGGGCTGTTACACTGAGAAACCCTGTCTTGGAAAAAACAGTAATAATTATAAACTCAGGTTGGACAGATGAGGCTGTTCATCAGGTAAAAGCCTGGCAACCTGAGTTCAATCTGCAGTTCCCAGGTGACATTGTGGCACATGTGCCCCCCGTGCAAATCATTAAAAAAAGCAAACCCCAGATTGTAGAGCCAGGGGTATATTAGATCAAATACTTGTGTGGTGTTCCATCCCCAGAACCATAGCAAGCAACAACAAAAAGTCACAAAATTTGGGTTGTGGATGAATACTAACGTACAGCAAACATATTTTCATGATACTGTATTAAGAAGCTGTTTGCAGAGTTTTGGTGTAATTAAGTCGTGCAATGCCTGCTTAGCATGCACGAGGTCCTGGGATCCCCAGAATAGCATAATGATATTGCTATAAGCTGTGTAACCCCAATAATAAGAACATATAAAATGGCAGTGTTATACACTGAAATTCTATTGTTGAGGGCATGGTGACTGACAAATGTATCTCCATATACAGGAGGTTGAGGCAGGAAAACTGCTCAAAGTTTGAGATTAGCCTGGGATACACAGTGATTTCCAAACCAGCTTGGATCACAATGGGAGACCCTATTAAAAAAAACCTGTTATCTCTGGGTAATGCTATTACTGATTTATTTTCTTCTTTGTGCTTTCTTTTTTTTTATCCAGCTAGTATACTGAACTCTAATAAATAGAATAAGCAGGCAGACTCTTAATTTGTCAGGGGATCATTATACAATCCTGCCCACAAGAGTGTCATCTGGCTACTATCCATGTCAAAATGCTTCCTTCATCTGTGAATACATTGACCTAATAAGCTGAGTATTGGGGCCTTGTACTGCCAGGTTTTGACTTTCCATTAAAGACAAGTTTCATAAATTACGGAAGAGAGAACAATACATTCTTTAGTTTGCTACCTAGTCTAAGATTTCCTGCCAGTTTGCTACTTAGATAACTGTCTAGGAGGAAAACAAACAAGAGAGGAGAAACTGTAAATTGATGTTAACAGTGTTGATCAACAGGTTAGACAAGAGATGGAGAAGATAAAGGTGAAGTCTTAGCGATGGACAGGTTATGTTCCTGGTACTTGCCAGGAAACAAATGCTTTTTGATCCACTGGTTACGTGGAAATAACTCAGCTACAAAAAGGGGAAAAAACCCACTTAATCCTGATTGTCACTTTGCTGGAGAGGAGGGTAAATTTCTCAATTTTGGAGATAGATAGGATCTTACTCTGTACAATGGGTTGTGTTGGCCTAGAACTTACTAGATAGCTCATGATGGTCTGCAATGTCTCCTGCTTTAGCTTACCAATGCTGGTATTACCGGTATAAGCCACATTTCTATCTGGCTCATTAGTTTTGAGTTGAAAATAAATGGGTTTTGTTTAAAAGCATTTTTAACTGATCTGTAGTTAACCATTAATATACTGGCATGTAAAAATAATTAGGAGGACCTGATGATGCATGCCTTTAATCTCTCAGCACTAGGGAAGCATAGTCAGGTAAATCTGTGAATCTGAGTCCAGTCAGATCTACATAGTGAATTACAACTCACCTAAGGCTACATAGTGAGACCCTGTCTCAAAAAAGAAATTAAAAAAGGAAAAAGGACAATGGTTTTTAAAAACCTAATAAGAACAAAGGATTATGCCTACCTCTAGCCAAAAATGTCTCTCATTTTACTTTCCTTTTTATTCTATCCCTCATATATCTTACAAAGGGGCAGCTGATTGAGAAACAATTATACTGAAAATTAGAAATATTTCATTTTATAGCCATTCAAAAGCAAACTTGCACACAATGAACTGGGCATGGTATCCATGACTTTAATCCCAGTACTTGGGAGGCAGAGGCAGCAGACATTTGTGAGTTCAGGCCAGTTAGAGGTACAAAGTGAGATAGTCTCAAAAGATTAAAAAATTTCATATATGAGACTATGTGCTGAACAGGAGAGCAGAAATCGCTCCTTTCATAGATACAGATACTAAGGCACACAGAAAAGAAAATTTGACCAAGGCCACATAGCTGATTACTGACAAGTTATTCTGATCTTCTGTACTTGATTACATAACTCTGGGATCAGGGTCAGTATTGACAATCAGGTGATCTCACAATGCCCTGTCGGTGTTCATTTAGTGAACGTTTTGGCAAGTGGGTTATATTACTTAACCTAGAAATTTCACAGAATAAATTATTAATTTAATAATAATTAAATATGCTTGGGATGGAAACCAAGGCCCATGCATGCAAGGAAAACATTTTACCAGGCTGTACTTTGAAACCCCAGCATGAAATATTTATCTTATGTTCATGCTAGGAATCTCAAGCAAGTGCTAAACAACCTTTTTTATTTGTTTACTTTGAGATGAGGCCTCACATAGCTCAGGCTAGCCATACACTTGTTTTATAGTGGGCATGGAAGGTTAGTCATGAACTTAAAAATATGAAATCACGCCGGGCGATGGTGGCGCACGCCTTTAATCCCAGCACTCGGGAGGCAGAGGCAGGCGGATCTCTGTGAGTTCGAGACCAGCCTGGTCTACAGAGCTAGTTCCAGGACGAGCTCCAAAGCCACAGAGAAACCCTGTCTCGAAAAACCAAAAAAAAAAAAATATGAAATCACATTTACTTATTTATTTAGTTTGGGGAGCATGTGCAGAAGAATACTCGCAGTCACTGGCGCTCTCATTTCACTATGGGACTTAATCCAGGTTATCAGACTGGAGGCAAGAAAGTTCACATACTGAGCCATCTCACCAGCACGGATCTTTGATGTGAGAGTGATTTCTTATTAATAAAGAAACTGCCTAGACCCATTTGATAGGCCAACCCTTAGGTAGGCGGTGAAAACAGAACAGAATGCTGGGAGAAAGAAGCTGAATCAGAGAGTCACCATGGTTCTCCCACTCCAGACAGATGCAGGTTAAGATCTTTCCTGGTAAGCGCACCTCGTACATAGATTATTATAAATGGGTTAAGAGGCTAAAACTAATGGGCCAGGCAGTGTTTAAAAGAATACAGTTTCCGTGTAATTATTTCGGGTAAAGCTAGCCGTGCGGGCGGCCGGGTGCCAGGGATGCAGCCCACCACTCTTATTTCAACAGAGTGGCACCCAACGTGCTAATGAACTCCACGTAAAACCTGAGAGGGCTTAAAAAGGAGAGAGAGAATTTAAGACAGCTTTTTGCTGTTTCTGGGTTGCGTGCCACAAAGAAATTATCCTGACTCAGCAGCAGTAAAAAACTGGCTGTTTTAAAATGCCGGCTTTCTGGGCTGTGCCGCCATTATGATCTCTGTCTGGCTCCTGCAGGAGACAGAGCTTTTGAATGGAGCATTTGGAGTAAAATGCTACGGCTTGCTTGATGTCAATGTGGACTGCTCTGTACATGGAACTGTGCGCAGCTCAGAGGCACAAGCAGCTCTGCCATGCTAGTGGTGCAATGTGCAAGGATCAGAGGCATGAGCGGCTCCGCCATGTTGGACTGGGCGGGGCCAGCAGGCAGTACCTGGTTTTTGACCTAGGAATGTCACAGCTTAGATTCTTAAACGCTTAGTGATTTAAAGGAGCAAAACAAAGTGCTCCTGGATAGTAAAAAAAAAAATTACAGATTCACAATAAAACAGATTCAGACACTGTTGGATGAATGTACGTAGGCTTGAGAGAGAGAAGAAAAAGAATATAAAGAATAAAGTTAATGTCTTAAAAAAAAGGTAAAGTCTTTAAAGAGACAGAGTACAGATAGTTAAGAGATTAAAAGAAATAAAAAAAAATAATCCACATAAAAATGGAAAATTCACAGAGAGTCTGGATTATGTACATTGTGTTTTCCTTAAAATTTTTGACTGTGAAGGAGCTAAGTACAGAGAGACATTTCATTAAATGGGCTGCCAAGCTAAACCAGAATGGATATAAGAGTATTACAATTTCAAAATTTGGGTCTAAGGATATGATGCTTTGGAGAGGGTCTTCTTTTGTTTTCACAGAGGACCAGACCCTGTGGATTGATTCTATCCCGATATGGTATGATAGACCATGACCTCCCGAAAAGTTGCTGTGAACACCCTCAAAAAATTACTTCACTCAACTGCCAACTGAGATAAACCTGGCACACAGGTTACACCCTAAATGATCTGATTAACAGCGCCCCCGTTCAGCAGGAGGCAGTTTGGAGAGAAAAAACTGTGCCCATGTTCCCAAACATTGTTTATAAATGTTCTTTTACATTTAAAGGGGGATATGATATAGATATGAATAATTTACATTGTTATGGATTTTAAGGTCAATTTTGTTATATGTATATGCATATTTCTGCTATTGATTAAGATATTGTGATTGTGTAGTTCGTGTAAAATGTAATGTATATAGGTTGTTAATGGATAATAATAGTCAAGCTTGTAGTCATGTTAGTTAAGATTTTCTAGATGTACATAGATATATTTTAGATAGGCATTCTTCATATTTTTCAAAGATTATAGAGCATGGCATTTTAAATGTTTTAATAACTTAGGACTTTTCATGACAATGAGACATGTCTGCTCCTGGCGGCACCAATCTACTTCGAGAAGAAGATGGGCATCGAAGAGGCTCCTTATGGAGTTTGATAGCCATTTGGGCAAGAAACTGTTCTTGCCTGGACTGTTGCATAAACTGGACACAAAGAACCTGCAGAGAGAGGACTGCTGAACTTGCCTAAAGGTGAGATGATCTTTCGGGGTTTCTGATTCATAGAGTCTGCAAGACATTCTGCAGGACACAGCAGATAGTGACTGAACTGCCTTTGAAATTTCCTGCTTCATGGAAATGTCTGCTGGATACTATGGGCCTGTAGGCCGAAGATGGATGCCCCAACGGTACAAAAGAACTTTGGGTGACTATACAGGCAGTGAGATGTCTCTGTCATTTCTAGAGTTTTCTTATTTCTTGTTTACTTAGGTAATATTGTATCTTTCTGGAGTCTTTGATGGAGTTGAAGAATGGATAGATAATCATAGTTTTCCTTAGTTATTATAAAGGATAAAATAGATATAAATAATGTAACTGTAATTCTTGCATAATAACTGTTTTGCTATATGTAATTTTACTATGTTAAAGTTAAAGCCTTTCTTTTTTGTTTAAACAGAAAAAGGGGAAATGATGTGAGAGTGATTTCTTATTAATAAAGAAACTGCCTAGACCCATTTGATAGGCCAACCCTTAGGTAGGCGGAGAAAACAGAACAGAATGCTGGGAGAAAAAAGCTGAATCAGAGAGTCACCATGGTTTTCCCACTCCAGACAGATGCAGATTAAGATCTTTCCTGGTAAGCGCACCTCGTGGTGCTACATAGATTATTAAAAATGGGTTAAGAGGCTAAAACTAATGGGTCAGGCAGTGTTTAAAAGAATACAGTTTCCGTGTAATTATTTTGGGGCATAAGCTAGCCATGTGGGTGGCCCCGCTGCTCTTATTACAACAGATCTTGATTGGAACTCTTGATCCATCTGTCTCTATCTCCCAAGTGCTATGATTACAGAGGTGTAGACCGCTGTAATATAAAATATGCCTAGCTATTTTATTATTATTTTTGAGATAGAGTCACATTATGTAGTTCAGGCTAACTTCAAAAGTTGTGATCTTTCTGCTTTGGTCTCCTGAGTGCTGGAATGACAAACACGCACCACTGTGTCAAGCCCTTGAAACAAATTCCTGACGGGAGTCTATTTTTTTTCCTTTTCCCACAACAAATATTTTGCTCTATCTGTAAACAACTTTGTTGTCTATACTAAAACATTTAGTAGGTGTAGTCTGTCTAGGTTTTATCTTTATTGAATTAATTTTACCTTTTCTTAATGGTAAGGTGTCATGAAAATCAGGCTTAAAACTTACTATGTATCGTGGGCTGGCCTACAATTCGTGATCCTCCTCCTTTCACCTACCAAGTACTTATAGGCATGCATCACTAAACTTGGGTTTTAGCTTAAATACTGGAGAAAGTAATCTACCTCAGTTATGCTAGCCTTGATTTTAAAAGTATTTTTTAAACTGGGTGGTGGTGGCGCACACCTTTAATCCCAGCACTCAGGAGGCAGAGGCAGAGGCAGAGGGATTCTGTGAGTTCGAGGCCAGGTTGTTTCTACAGAGAAAGTTCCAGGACAGCCAGGGCTGCTACACAGAGAAACCCTGTCTCAAAAAAACAAAAAAGAGTATGTATTTAATGTTCTCAAGTACCAAACATTACCTTGCAATTTTTATTTTCCTTAACACCATATTATAACTAAATGCTTAGCTGTAGGTAAATATTTGCTCCAATCTAGAAAACATGCTGAAAAGAAATGAATTTAAGTATATATTTGTGTAATTTCATATCTTGTCCTCTTTCCTTCTTTTACCATATTTCTTTTGATCATAACTATAATTTGTCAGTGAACTTTTAAAATTTAGTTGGGGGTTTTGATATGTGATATCTGATTTAACTTTACAAAACACACTTATAACTCTCAGGTATAAAATGGGCAAACTGTGGTTCTGACTGGTGGTTGTCAGACATAACGTAGCAAATGAAAGAGAAAAAACCCGTTTGTTATTAATATGGTTCTAGAGAAAGTACCATAAATATTACTGGTAGCATCTACAGAGGTATAAGAAAATGTGAGGCTTCCCAACCTTTCTATGCTTGAAAATGTTCTGAAGCATGAAAGTCAGATCAGATCACACAGGCATGTACAGTGAGGGGCCTATTTTGTTCACTTTGAGAAAGGGTTTTACTATGTTGCCAAGGCTGTCCATGAACTAAAAGTCTTCCTTTCTCTACTCACAACTACTAACATAGTGTCCCATCCTGGACAGACTCCAAGTCTATGTTCTAAGGTCAAAAAATGGTTACAGATATATAAAAATATAAATTAAACACGTAAGTATAGATGCCATGGAATGCATAGTAGCAGCACCTTTTCTCCATTTAACCAAATACCCTTTAAAAAAGGTAGTCTTTGCCAGCCATGGTGGCACATTATCTGTAATCTCAGTACTTATGAAGCAGATGGGAGGACCAACCACAAATTCACGACTAGCCAACTCTACACAGTCACAGCACACCTTTAATCTCAGCACTTGGGGAGGAAATGGATCTCTGTAAATTCAAGGCCAGCCTGGTCTACTACAGTGTGAGTTCTAGGACAGACTCCAAAACTACAGAGAAACCCTGTCTTGAAAATCAAAAAAAAAAAAAAAAGGTTGATCTTAGCCTGACATGGATATATCAGACCTATAATCCCAGCATTCAAGACCATGGAGCTAAAGCAGGAAGATTAAGAATCCAAATCCCAGCTGGGTGACTGTGGTGCTTGCCATTAGGTTGATCTTGTAAGTTCAAGGCTAGCCTAGTCAACAGGAGTTCCTGGACAGCGAGAGCTATACAGAGAAACCCTGTGTCGATAAACAAAAACAGAACAAAACAACAACAAAAAAAACGAATTCAAGTCCTACCTGGGCTACATAGCATGCCTTACCTCAAAATGTAAAACGTCTAAACTCACTCAGTCTGACCATTCAATCAGTGTTACTTATTCCCGGTCTACGATTAGTAATTAATTGCTTTTCACCATGTCTCAAATTCTTGAAAATAACTATAAAACCAGATCATGAAACAGGTAGAGCAAATTACATGTATAATCCCAATTCCTCATGAGGCTGAGGTAGGAGGATCCCAAATTCAAGGCCTCCCGGGGGTACACAGGGAATACCAGACTGGCATGGGCTACACAACAAAACATGCTCAAATATATATGAAGGTGTGCTAACAGGTTACAAGAAGGCTCATTTCCAGGAAATGGAGTTACAGGTAGCTGTGAGCTACATGATGTGTATGCTGGGGACCAAATGGTCCTGAAGAAGTGCCACAAGTGCTCTTAACTGATGAACACTGGGTTAATAATTATTTTTACTAAGAACTTCATCTAATATTATAGTCAATGTCATTTTTGTCTCTGGGTTTTTGAGACAAGGTGTCATGCAGATTTGGCTGGCCCAGAACTCATTTTGTAGACCAGACTGACCTCAAACTCAAGAGATCCGCCTCATTCTGGCTCCCACGTGCTAGTATTAAAGGTGTGCACCACCATATGGGGTATTATGGGTATAGTTAGAATTTATGCATTGATTTTTGATGTTATCTCTACAACTGTTTGCCCAGAAAAGGAGTCTGTGAGCTCCTGGTGTAGGAGGTCCTTCTGTCTATGTTGTTTTCATTGGTTAATAAAGAAACTGCCTTGGTCTGTTGATAGGGCAGAACTTAGGTAGGCGGGGAAGACAGAACTGAATGCTGGGAGAAAGAAAGTAGAGTCAGAGAGAAGCCATGGAGCTGCCAGAGACAGACGCTGGGAATTTTACCCAGTAAGCCACTGCCACGTGGCAATATACAGATTAATAGAAATGGGTTAAATGGATATAAGAGTTAGCCAATAAGAAGTTAGAGCTAATGGGACAAGCAGTGATTTGATTAATACAATTTCTGTGTGGTTATTCCAGTTCTGGGTGGCCGGGACAAAAAGTGGGCCCTTCTCCTACAAGCTCCCATAAATTTTCCTACTCTCAAATCTAGAAGTCTGCTTCTTTCTTTTTAAAATCCCATTCTGAACTTACCATACAAAACAAAAACAGACCAGCAACTGCCATTTATACTTCCAAAAAATTCAAATTGAAATACTTAGCATAAGAAGTTTGAAATTAAATGCCAAGAGGCTCTGAGTAATCCCAGCACTCAGGAGGCAGAGGCAGGAGGATTTCTGTGCATTTACACCTAGCCAGAACTAAACAGACAGATTGAATCTCAAAATACCACCACCACTAATATAACAAAATAAATATTTTATTATAACACATATAATAAAATTGTTTTATAAAATATACAATAATAATAAATACATAAAATTAAATGAAAGAAAGCTAGGTGTGGAAGCATCCATCTATAATCCTAGCACTCAGGAAACTGAAGTCTCAATAAGGCAAGGGGAGGGTTTTAGGTCACCCTGAAGATACACATTAGGGTCTAACCTATCTCAAAAAATAAAGTATGAACCACAAGTTACTAAGGTTCTACTTTCACCTTGCTCTTACTTTCTTGTCTCTTTAAAATATAACTGATATTATTATAAGACTTTTAAAAATGGCATGGTCTCACGGTTGCCAGTCTGTTTTTAAAATCCCAAGCTCAAGAGATCGTTCAGCAAAAATCAATTGAAAATAAAAACATCCACCCCAAAAACATCTTTCTGCTTAAGACCCAGAGTAGCTGGCACTATATAAATGTGCCAGTCTAAGTTACACAGCAAAACCTTGCCACAAAATGCAAAATAAAAAAATAAGATTCAGGTGGTGGTGTGTCCCTTTAATCCCAGGACTCAGAAGGTAGAGGCAGATGGATTTCTGTGGGTTCCAGGCCAGCCTGATCTACAGAGCAAGTTCCAGGGCAGCCAGGGCTACACAGAGAAATCCCATGTCAAGGTAACCAAACAACAACAAGAACAACAAAGTGACATAATTAAAAATATAACAGAATCTGAATCTTTGAAATCAAGAAGCTCAAATCTGTACAGTTTAAATAGGTTATAAGATAAAAATTCTATTTTCAGCCTTTACTCCCAGCACTCGGGAAGCAGAAGCAGCTGGATCGCTGAGTTTAAATTTGGCCTGGCAGACAGAAAGAATTCCTGGACAGTAAGCTCTACACATTGAGAAACACTGTCTCAAATAAAATAAAAAATAAGGGAGACCTGAGTGACATGGAGCTGCCTGGAGCTTAGCACTTACCCCTTTCCTCGTGAATCAGACCCCCCCCCAAATATTACATTTTGAAAGACTTTGTTGGGGGCGGTGTTTGAGACAGGGTTTCACTGTAGTTTTAGAGCCTGTCCTGGAACTAAAGACTTTATAAAATTTATTTAATTTTATTTTATGTACGCTGGTGTGAAGGTGTTAGCTCCCCTGGAACTGGAGCTACAGATAGTTGTGAGCTGCCAGGTGGGTCCTGGGAATTGAACCCAGGTCCTCTGGAAGAACAGTCAGTTTTTAACCCCCGAGTCATCTATCCAGGCCCTTGTGAGACTTTTTTGACACAGGAAACACAACAAAATTCTGATTGTGAAAGTACTGAATAACAGGGCCCTAGTTTTCTATCCTACCTCAAACTTCATAAACTTTCTAGAACATGCCCTTTGAAATACACAAAACACACTTTTTGTACTGAATTAAATAGAATAAACCTATCTTTGTGAAAAAGAAAATAAACATGGTAACACTTAAGAGTCACAATCCCAAAGATAACTGGATATAAAGCCAAGACTCCTCCCAAAACAAACAAACAAACAAGTACCAATGGATCCAATTCAGGGTATTTTCCACTGTATATTATTTAAGTTCAGTATTAATTTCTCATTTTCTAATACTGTCTGTCTGTCTCCTTGAATCGACATGTACAATGACCTTAAACAATGTTAACAGGTTATATAATACTATTAACAGATTACCCCAGAGATAAAATTTAAGAATCACCAGCTTATCATAATCTTATTGCCTCAAAATAACAAGGGCACTTTACCTTATTCATCTTTTAATGCCTTTTTTGAGGTGGGTAGTCTCAATATGCAGCGCAGGCTGTCCTAGTACATGTTACCTTCTTGCCTAACTTTCCCAAGTACAAAAATTACAAATGTATATGACTGTATATGATATCTATTCATCTCTAGATTCTCAAACAAAGTGTAGTTTCTTGGCACCTATTAGGTACTCAATAAATGTTTATCTTCTAAAACATAGCCTTTTCCCTCTTGCTAGCACTTGCTACTAGACTTAACTGTTGAATCAAGCAAAAACAGTGAAATCTCACTATGTTACATTTGGAGTTATCAATCATTAGATACAGAGGATAGGCTAAATTAATGCACAACATGAAAGGGGAAAATTGATGTTAAAATTCTAAGTGCTATACTAAATTAACTGGCATATTAATTATATTGCTTGCCCACTGAAATGTCTGACTAACCTTTAGCCAGCATTATTTTGTTGCCTTATCTGGCCTCACTGAATGAAAACAATAAACTACAAGTGTTCTAGACTAGAATGTAGAGCCCAATCCAAAGTCTGCTAATATAAGCAATATAACACTGAGCAATTCATTTTTTCATCTTTGGATCCTTATCAGCCTGAAAAAGAGAATTTCATACTGGGGATGTGTGCAGTCTTACCTGTTCTTTTTAAGTTCTAGGGACTGACTACAGGGCCTAGTGAATATTATGCAAACATTCTGTACTGAATTAGAATCCCAAACTCTTTGAAGCATTTATCCCCAATCCAAAATATTTACCATTTTAAAAACTGCATAACGTGAATGAGGTTGGTAAATATGGAAAAAAGCAAACACTTAAGTACCAAATAATACAATGCTATATAAAAATATTATTGATTATGATTCTGTTTGTACAGTCTGATACATCCAGAGCTGGCTTTGAGCACATGATCCTTTTTCTATCAAATGCAGACATTACAATTGTGAGCATTTACTCTCTTTATTTTATAATTTTATGTGTATGGGTGGTTTGCATGCAGTGCCCATGAAGGCCAAAAGGGGGCACTGAATCCCCTGGGATTGGAGTTAGAGTTGGCTGTGAGAAACCGTGTGTGTGCTGGGAATAGAACCCAGGTCCTCTGGAAGAGCAAGCTGTCAGGAAGCTTAAACACTGAGCCATCTCTTCAATCTATCTTTGTTTTTGAAGCAGGGACTCATAATGTAGCCTAGGTTGAACAAGAATTTGCAGTTACCCTGCACTGTTTACAGTGATTAAGCTGCCAAGTCTTGCTTCCCCCCACCCTTTCTTCTATTGGTGTATATTCATTGTACAAAACAATGTTATATTTCCACATATTATATAATGTACTCTGGTCAACTTTTAACCTTTTCTTTGAGATGTTCAAAATCAAACCCAGAGCCTTGTACATGGTAAGCAAGCACTCATTGTACCAAACTGAGCTAAATCTCCCAATACAATCTTTACATGCTCAAAATTTTTAAAAAAATAATTGTAATTCAGAAAGACCATGTGATTCAGATTTATCTACATGTCAAGTTTGATATCTGAATTCTACAGTTTGCTACACAATTTGATAATCAGGAAGCCTACCATAACCTTTTTACCATTTCACACGAACAGGGGAACAATAAGTGGTAGTCAAAAGAGAAACATGAATACCCAAATAATCAAACCTGCTCTGTTAAGACAACATAAGCCACACATTATTATATAGTATAAATCACTGACATGACTAGATATGGCAATAAATACCTATTCCAAATACTTATGCTGATACCCAGCTTTGTATACTTTAAAACTTTTTAGTAATAAAATCAAAACTCATTTATAGCAAAACATTCAAACATACATTTAAGGCACAGGAGAAAAGCAAAGAGAAAAGCTTTCCATCTCTCTTCTTCGAAGTATCCAGTGTTAATCACTTTTCCGATGTGTCTTTCAAGGATCCAGGGAACCCAGTCCAAGAAGACACAAACTTAGGTTTTTGTGTCTGTCAGAATTCTGTTTGGCCTAAGATGTTTTCCGTTCTTAAGTAATGGGGGAAAGCAATCCCAGGCACAATCTTTACACATATGTTCAGTACATACATGTTCAGTTCACTGGGAAAGGTGCGGGCGCCAAAATGAATTAGTATTATGCAGTACAGAAATGTTACAAAGAACAGTGTTAGATTTTGTACTTAGAGGATATATGAAGCTACAGGAGCGAGGTGGTCAGGAGCCACGGAAACTGAGTTCTAATCTTGTAACCTTAGGCAAGTCATGAAACCTTGAGCCTCAGTTTCTGTTTTGTAAAGCAAAGGATTGAGCCAACTCTAAAAGAATCATAGCTGATTCTAAGATGGCCGGCTCTTAATAGTGTTCTCTTGAACTGGCCACCAAAAAAAAAAAAAAAGTATTAAGGAGAAAAGAACGAAGAATACTACAGCAATCCCCAGTCTTACAAGATTAAATCTCAATGACTCCTTCATTATCAAGGCACAGATGTGATGACTGGCTCATTATCAAGGTACGGATGTGATGACGGAAGTAGTGACATAATTGTGCTTGAAGGCAAAGTAGTAGATTAATAAAATCTGGGAAGTTTGTTCTTCCCAAAGTTTCCGTGAAAACGTCTTCCTTTCTGGAGCGCCACTGCAGTCACCATTGCCCTCCCTTAGAAGAACAACACCTCCCCAACTCAAGCAAACTGTGGAGTTACAATAATGAAACTGAAAGTCAATTTGACATTTTTCTTTCAAAACCATGCAGGGCAAGTGACCAGGGGTGGCAAGAATGATCAGCTATTTCCTCCTCTGGAAGCTCTTTGGCCCTCATTCTTCTGGTTTCGCACAGCCTTGCCAGGAACACACTCTCCTGCCCCATACGTGAGACTGGGGGGATAGGGAGGTTGATCACCTTTTTTTTTAATTAACTAGATTTACCTTAGGTGTCACGAAGTTTAAGGAGGCTGACCCGAAAGCTTGAAGCCGGCCACCCTACCCACGGCTTCCAGGATCAATCCCGGGAACTTTGGACAAGGAGCCCAGTCCAGCATTCCCAGCGGGCAGGCGCGGCCTTCCCGCCCAACTAGGCAGAACTAGCCCAAGCGGAAGGGAGGGGGAAGAGGATGAGGGCGGGGAGGAGGAGGAGGGAGGAGAGAGGAAAAGGAGGGGAGGGCGGGAAACCCACAAGAACTGTACCCACCACACAGAGTGAGCTTGTCCCAAGCACCATGAGCGACCGTTCCCGAGGGGAGGGTCCCATAGGAGGGGCAGCCCGAGCCGGATCAGGAAAACCCAACTCCGCTGGGCGGCCGGCCGCGGCCTAGGAGAAGGAAACGGAAATCGCTATGACCCCCTCCCTCGGCCTCCACAGGCCGGACGGTCCTCTCAGAGAAAACTCTGGGACCGGAACCAAGTGCGTCCACGTCAAAAAAGCCACAGGGTGCAGTCTGCCAGCTTTCCAGGCCAGCCCAGCCATTGGCCTAAGGCCATGTCCTTCCCACCTCCCCCCCCCGGGGTGCTTGGCTCCCGCCTGACAAAGCCCCTCCTTCTTTTCCGCTCTGCCATCTTCCAACCTACCGCTCGGGCCCAAGTGGCCCTCGATTAGCGTATCACCCGCTCAGGCGACCGCCAACGTCCCGCCACTTTCTGGAGCCGGAAGGGGGCATGGAGAAAAAAAGCCAGTCCTTCTCATTATGCAGCCCGACCCCCCCCCTCCTGCTCCAAGCCAGACCCTGACCCAGCTGGTGCACATGCGCACAGGTCACCTCGCAGTCCCCGCCCCCAACTCATGCGTTTCCTCTTTTAGCATCCAGGACTTTTTGTTTTCCCCCCATGGTCTTTACCTGGACTTTAGGGTGAGGAGTAGGGGAATACAGGTAAGAGGATTAAAATCCGAGGGGGAAGGATCAGAACATTCTGGTTCCTTACTGGATACCAGGGACTTTTATAACGTATTCTTTGTTGTTATTTTGTAAAGCCTAAATGGCAGGACACCCCTATTAAACTCCCTGTCCGGGGGAAACTGAGACCTAGAGAAAGTGAGAGATGTTTGATTTGCGAAGAGAAAAAAAAAGGAAAAGAACGAAGATGGAAAAGAAACACGAAGAAGTCTTTGTACACAAAATGATGATCATGCCCCTAGGTTATTCAGATATGTATGCTTGTAGGGTTGTCAGAGAAACGTGAATTTAGGTTTCAGGAATGTGGGCACTTGGTGGCTAGTGTAGTAAGATGGATTCTGAATCTCATTTCCAAGATCATGAGTACCATCTGCCTGGTTAAATAATGCTGCCTTTGATGAAAAGGAACTTGGAAAAGAAGAAGAGTATTTTTGGCCCTTAAACTTTTACTAACGTAAAACCTCTTCTGATGCCATCTTTTTTTCTTTTAAATGACTACACTGATTTAGTGTGTGAGGCTAGAGGCAACTTGGGGAGTTCTTTCTCTCCCAGCACGTGGGTTCCAGAGATGAATCCAGGCCCTGGTGTTACTCTTAGAGCGCTGAGGATTCCTTCTGATCTACTGTGATAATAGCAATTGCCTGCAAAGACTGGGGATGGAACTCATTGGTGGAGCACTTGTCTAGTGTGTGTGAGGTCTGGGATTCCAACCTTATCACTGCCAAAACAAAACTGTAAACAAATATTTACCTTATTTTTCAGAGCACTCTTACTTAAATATGAATTAGTAACCTCCCCCCTTTTTTTTCTTTAGATGAAAATCTTATCAAGCCACCTTCAATTTCCTTGAGAAAAATCAGGAGTTCAAGGTAGCAAGTTTGAGTCCAGCCTAAGATGAATGGGACCCTGTCTCAAAACAAAACAAACAAAAATTCACCTCAAGCGACCCTTCTTTGTCTTTATAGTAAGTTGGTCTGTCATCGCCACATTTTAAAAAGGCTGAAGTACTTGTGCTAGTCTGTGTTATTCAACCCTGGATCTTCTGCTCACACATCTGCCCAACCATCACCCAGTCGGATTTCTCTGGTCTTAGGCTTGTCCCACTTCCCCCAGTCTAGCTTTCAGGAGGCTGAGTTAAATCCTTCCATTCTGACGTCAGGATAAGAGTAAATCCCCTTAGCTGTGAGTTCACGCTCCACTATGACAATGTATAGTGGCTTCTAAGAAAACTACTTATCTTGCCCTGGCTCTCTTGCCAGTTTCCCTGCCTTCTGGTAATTTATTGAAATTAGCTCAACAGAAACAGCGCCTTCTCTAACCCCCTTACCTGAAGATTATGTTTTCTCATTTTCTGTTCTCGTTTATTCTTTGAACTTAAAGTGTTTTTTAGAGTCTTTATTTTTGTTTGGGGCTTTTGTTATTTTGTTTTTTGAGACAAGGCCTCACTAAATAGCCCAGGCTGTCTCAGAAGTCATTGTGTAGGCCAGGCCAGCCTGAAACCAGTGATCCTTTTAAGTGCTGGCTTGGGTTTTTTGCATCAAGGTCTCATGTACCTCGTGTTTGCTGTAAACTTGCTACTTGGCTGAGGACAACCTTGAATTGCTGATCTTCTTGCCTGGGGGTATTGCAGTAATGTGATTGACACACCACGCCTGGCTTTATTTTGTGAGGCAAGGCTGTGCTACCTAGCCTTCTCTGGCTACATATTCCAAGCTGGTCTCAAACTCATTCATGGCAGTCCTATGCCTCCACCTTTTGAGTGCTGAGATTATACATTCGAGATTATGTCCCGATCAGATAGCATTGTTTTTATTGTAAAGCATACACAAATTTACTATTTTAACCATTGTAAGTGAAAGAAAATGAGCACATGACCGCTCCAAGGTATGGCTGAAGAGGAGGATTCAGTCAGAGGCATCTGGGAGGGCCAAGGCTGAACTAGGCCACGAGAGAGAGCAAGGAGCAAGAGAGGAAGAGAAGAGAAAGAGAAAAGGAGAGGGGGCAAGAGAATCAAGAGAGAAGCCAAGGACCAAGAGTACTCTTGGAGAAAATGGCAGGTTTGTATAAGAATGAGAAGCTGGGGAAAGGGAAGCAAAGGTTAGTCCCTGGACAGGAAAGGTTCAGGGTGAAAGACCCCTACCAACAGTGAAAGACCCCTACCTAGCAGCATTAAGTTAGCAGCAGCAATAACGATATTTTGCAAGGCTTGAATTTTTGAGCAACATAACTGAAAGCTAGGACAGGGGAGTTCAATTTAGAGACAAGGGCGTTGGTCAACTTAGGGGCAAGGGCGTTGGGCCAGACAGGATATCTATGGTCGACCATCTGGACTGCCAGCAGGGGACTTGGGGTCCAGAAGAAGAGTTTGTACCCTAGATGGGCCGAGTCAGCATGCATATCTGATTTCTTGGAAACTACAGAACTGTACTCAGTTTGAACCCGAGCCTTATTTAAATTGCCCAATCAGAACCCTGTAACTATGCTTCTCGCTTCTGTCACCGCGCTTCTGCTTCCCTACCCTATAAAAAACCCACTGCTCCAACCTGGGAGCGTGCAAGTCCTCCGAAAGACTTGCTGCCCGCAGGTACCTGTGTTTACTCAATAAACCTCTTGCTAATTGTATCCTGTGGCCTGGTCTCGGAGTGTCCTGGTTCTGGGGTCGTCATCAGAGAGGAAAGGTCCTCTCTGAGGGTCTTTCAAGGGTAGGGAGTGGGGGGAGAAGTGCTGGGTGGAGCCATGGGTTCTGTGAGTAGTCCATCTCCTGGGTGTCTTTGGGATCTGGCAGGAAGTGCATAGTTCAGTGGCATCGCGTCCATTCCTGTTATTGCGCAACCATCACACTGTCCATTTCTAGAACTTTTCCATCTCACTTCATGGTGAAAGTCAGTGCTTTGTTACAGCGCGCAGTGCAGTATGTCACACAGTACGGCTGCTTATATAAATGTCTCTTCTCTCCGATGGGGTAAGCTCATTTATGGGAAGATCTATGTCAAACTCATTTTTGGAAAATCCTTAAAAGTCATCTTTTACGAATTTTCAGTTTATTCACGGGAGCAGATGCCATGTCACGTGTGTGGAGGTCAAAGGACAGCTTGCTAGAGTTGCCTCTCCCTCCACCATTTCGGTTCTAGGAATCAAAGTCAGGCCGCCAGGCTTGTTAGTGAGTCTCTTTACCCTTTGCTCCCTCTCGCTAGCTCTTCCTTTGTTGTTTTTCAAGACAGTCTTGTATATCCCAGGCTTATTACATAGCTGGAACTTTTTTCTTTTTTCTTATTAAGGTGTGTGTGAGAGAGATGTGTTTAAGTACAGGCTTGTCCGTTCCACAGGCACATGACAGGCACGTATATGTGGGGGTCAGAGGGCATATTTCAGTAGTTTTCTACCTCTACCATTGCTTCCAGGAATCAAATTCAGGCTACCATGCTTGCAAGAGAGATGCTTTTACCTGCTGAGCTCTCTTGTAGGCCCAACCTTGAATTTATCTTCCTTTCTCTACCTCCCTGTTGCAGGGATTATAGGTGTGTACTGCCACGCCCTGCTTATGCTTTGCTGGTGAACTGGGGACTCTGCATACTAGGTAAGCCTTCTCCCCACAGCTGTGGCCCCCAACCCCTGGACACATCTAGACCCTCTCATCTCACATCCAACCCACCAGGAAAGCTTGCCATTGCTCTCTTCAAATAGGTTCAGAATACCAGTTTCCATCAACGTCACCCCCCTCCTTCATCAAGTCCATCCCTCTCCTGGCTTGCAGTACCTTCCTCATTGGTCTTCTCAGTTCCTTCTCCCCTTTGTTTCCACAGCAGCCAGTTACACGTGGAAACCACAATATAGATCACTTTTCTGCTCAGATCCCTTCGCTGGCTCTCCAGTTCACTCAACCAAAGGCCACCTCCAAAGGTAATGTGTCTGCTACTACATGACATCCCACAGTCTTCATCTCTTACTAGTCGTGTGCTTACATGTGTTTCTTTTGCATAGAATTAGTGCTGGCTCATGTGACTGATAGAATACAGAAGTGGCGATGCATGACATTTAAGGTGAGGTCATTAAAGGCCTTGTGGTTTCTCCCTTGCTCTCTTGGGTTGGTTGCTGTGCATTAAGCCAGGCATGTTTGAGTCCTCAAACCAGAAGGTGAAACTAACTGCAGTGGTTCGGTACTCTAATCCCAATACTCAGGAAGCCAAGGCAAGCAGGTTAGGAATCTCAAGCCAGCCTAGTCTACATAGTAAGACCTTAATTCAAGAAAGAAAACAGACTATTGGCACAAGCCTGTAGTCTAGTCCTTGGAGGCAGAGGTGGAGGCAGGAAGACCAGGATTTCCAGATCACCCTTAGCTACCTAGGAAGCCAATCAGGGCTACATATCTCAAACCCCACCCAAAAGAGAGGAGAGAAGGAAAAGAATGAAAGGTGAGAAACTAGAACTAATAAGGAGAAAATGAGTTCTACCCTTTCCCATCTTTTTTCCCTGTGGACCAGCCAGTTGACACACTTTGAAGAGGCTACTTCAAGCCTAAGATTACTGTGGCTACAATCTCTTGAGGACTGATTGGCATGTAGCTCAATTGGTCATACAGCACTTGCCCAGCATGCATGAAGCCCTGAGTTTGATCTCCAGTACCATGTAAACTTACTATGGTGGTACATACCTATAATTTCAGCACCTGGGAGGTTATCCTCAGTGACATAGTGAATTTAAAGCCAGCTTGGGATACATGAGACCCTTTCTTAAAAAAAATAAATCAAGTTAGGTGGTAATGGCACACACCTTTAGTCCCAGCACTCAGGAGGCAGAGGCAGGTGGATCTCTGTAAGTTCGAGGCTAGCCTGGTCTCCAGAGTGAGTTTCAGGACAGCCAGAGCTACACAGAGAAACCTTCTCGAAAAACCAAACAAACAAACAATAAATAAATAAATAATAAACAAATCCCTTAGTCTTAGTTAAGGTTTCTGTTGCTGTGAAGAGACACCATGACCATGGCAACTCTTATAAGGAAAACATTTCATTGAGGGGGCTCGCTTACAATTTCAGAGCTTCAATCCATTATTATCATGGCAGGGAGCATGGCAGCGGGCCAACAGATGTGCTAGAGAGTCCCACATCTTGCAGGCAACAGGAAGTGCTCTTAGACCCTGGGTTCTAGGTATCCCAAGCATAGAAAACTTCAAAACCGGCTCCCACAGTGACATACTTCCTCCAGCAAAGCCACACCCACTCCAAAAAAGCCACCCTTCCTAATAGTGTCACTGCCTATGAGATTGTGGGAGCCAATTACTTTCAAACTACTGCATCCCCCAAACAAAACCATATAACCTATTGAGAACCAAAGCTAGAGCTAGCCAGATAAACCTTTCTCCTGAACTTGGGTGCATTGTTTGTTTTTCTTTTTCCTTTTGTATGTGAGTCAGACAACTTCAGATAATGTTTCTCAAGAGCTATGCTGATTAGATTTTTGTTCATTTGTCACAAGCTAAAGTTTGTGATAACCTCATTTGAAAAAAAATACCTCTATCATATTGACATATAGGCAAGTCTGTGTGGTATTTTCTTGATGAATGATGTTGGCGGGCCCAGCCCACTGTGAGTGGTGCCACCCCTAGGCAGATGGGCCTGGGCGGGATAAAAAAAAAGCATATTGAGCAAGCCATGAAAACAAGCCAGAAAGCAAACATTCCTCTTAAATTTCTCTGCTTCAGTTCCTGCCTCCAGAGTCCTGCCTCGAGTTCCTGGCCTGACTTCCTTCCATGATAAGCTGTAAACTGTAAAATGAAAAAAGCCCCTTTGACCCCAAGTTGCTTTTGATCGTGTTGTCTATTACATCAGCAGAGAAGCAAACTAAGACAGGAGCTGCAGACCTGGCTCTGGAGCCAAGGACTCTCGTGTTGCCTGGAGCTCACTGTGTGTACCAGGCTGACTAGCCAGGGAGTCCACCTGTCTCCACCTCCGCAATGCTTGGCTTACAAGGCCGTGTGCTACCATACCTGTTTCCACCATAGGTTCTGGGTGTTCAAGTCAGGTCTTGATGCTTGTGAGGAAAGCACTATCCTTCCTCCCAGCCTTACAGCCTTACTTCTTTGTTTTTCAGAAGCTAAGTTTTAGAGCGATTTACTAGTGTATTACACACAGGCAGATACTAAAAGTTATCCACAGCCCTCCTCCCTGTCATCCCCATGTCCTCTCCTCTCACCTTTTATTCCCTTAGCTTTCATGCTTCAGAGTCATCACTGCCCATGCTGCCTGGAGCACTGTCTTCATGCCCAGTCTGTCTATGGCTTGTCCTTCACCTCTCTTGTCATCTTTGCTTAGTTGTCACCTTCTCCAAAAGGCCTCCAGGAACCACCATGTTTAGGACATGTAGCAGTGAGTCCCCAGGATTGTTCCCAAGAATTAAAATTATAATTGATCCAACCAATTCTCTCATTCTCCTTTCCCCAACTCTATATTTTCTGTTCCAACAGCATCTATTATTTCATTTTAAATTTTTTTTTGAGACAGGGCCTCTCTAAATAGTCCAGGCCGGCCTGAATTGCTATGTAGAACAGGCTGGCCTCAAACTCAGAGAGATTCTTCTGCCTTGGCCTCTTAAGTACTGGGACTAAAGGTGTGTTCCACTATGATCAGCTATTTTTCCTTTTTAATATTTTTATACTTAGTTTAAAAATAATAGAGTTTTTTCTTTTCATTGTTTTTTGTTTTTTTATTCTTTTATTTTTTTGATTTTTGGAGACAGGGTTTCTCTGTACAGCCTTGGCTGTCCTGAAACAGGCTCTATAGACCAGACTGGCCTTGAACTCACAGTGATCCTCCTGCCTCTGCCTCCCAAGTGCTGGGATTAAAGGCGTGTAACCCACAGCCTGGCTCAGAATAATAGATTTTATTATGATATTTTCATACTTAAAATATCAGCTGTCTTGCTCATATTCCTCCCACTCTTTTCATCCATCGCCTGTATTTTCTGATGCAGTATATAGTTATCTTACTCTTTTCTCTTTTAAAAATATTTATTTTTATTTTTAATTATGTGTATATGTAAATATCTGTGTTGGGGAGTATGTGCACGAGTGTAGATACTCAGAAAAGCCATAAGAGGACATCAGATCTATTGGAACTATAGTAGTTACAGACCTCCCAGCATGAACACTGTGAATGCTGGGAATTGAACTGAGGTCCTCAGGAACAGCAGTACCTGCTCTTAACCATTGAAACATCTCTCCAGCTGTTTCTCTTTTTTTTTCTTTTTTTTTCTAACCACTTGGGGTGGGATCCAGCTGTTTCTCTTGTTTTTGTTTTCGATAGAATATCTTTTATTGCTGCGTGGTGGTGGCACACGTCTTTAATCCCAGCCCTTGGGAGGCAGAGGCAGGCAGATCTCTGTGAGTTCGAGACCAACCTGGTCTATGGAACGAGTTCCAGGACAGGCTTCAAAGCTACAGAGAAACCGTGTCTTGAAAAACCAAAAAAAAAATTATCTTTTATTTATTCTTTGACAATTTTATATATGTAAACAATAAATGTTGATCATATGCACCCAAATTCCCCTTTCCCACTCCACATAGGAACTCCTACCTCCTTCCCACTTCTCCTTAGGCAGCCTCAACATACCCCCCATTCCATGTCCTCTCAGCTGTTCTTGTTTTCTTATTTTATATGTATTAATGTTTTGCCTGCATGTATGTCTGTGCAGTTTGTGCATCCCTGGTACTTGCAGGGGTCAGAATAAAGCACTGGATCCACTGGAACTGAATTTACAGGTGGTTGTAAACTGCCATGTGGGTTCTGGGAATCGAATCCAGGTCCTTTGGAAGAGCAGCCAGTGCTCTTAACCACTGAGCCATCTTTCAAGCCCTCATCTGTTTTATTTACTGTGTATTTCCTCCTTTTATCCCTGCTATAATAAAACCTTCAAGAACAAAAGGATCAGGAGCCAAGCATGGTCCTGTACTTCTGTAACCCCAGCATTTAAGAGGGTGCTGCAAAAAGCAAGAGTTTGAGGACAGCGCTACTCCATAGTCAAACCTTGTCTCAAATAAAGATAAAACAGGGACTGGAAAGATGGATTACTGATTAAAAATGCTTTCTGTTTTTGCAGAGGACCTTCACTAAGTCCCCAGTGCTCACATAGTGATTCCAAACCATCTGTTAACTCCAGTTACTGGTGATCTGATGCCCACTCTCTGCCTGAATCATCAGGTAGTGTAAACGAACTCTTGCAGCCTCACATACAAATAAGAAAAAAAAAGAAAGGAAGAAAGGAAAAAAGCTACAAAGAGCAGAGGCCTTTCTGTTGTTCAGAGATATAGCCCAAGTGCTCACAACAACATCTGATGTGGTAAGTGTTCAGCAGATGTTTGTAGAATGGATAAACAAGCATTTTGTGACTAATTTAGACCCTTGGTAAATAGTGAATTGTCCATTGGGAGATATGATGTCTAGGTTCTATGTCCAAGGACTCATAGAAATGCTAAATTAGAAAAAAATCTATTGAGAGCTTATTCTTACCTGTGCAAGGATATTTGCTTGGAATTTTCTAAGCTAAGGAAAATATTAGAGAAAAGTATACAGGATCCAAGACTGCAACCAGTGAAAGCAACAATGTTTAAGCTTAGGCATGATGGCACACACCTGTAATCTTAGTATTTATAAAGTGAAGACAGGAGGGCCAGAAGTTCAAGATCATCCATGGCTACATAGTGAGTTTCAAGCCAACCTGAGACGCTTGAGACCCAAACTCAAAACAAACAAACAAGAAACAGAAAATCAAAACCCTTCCAGTGGCCCTCTAAATGATTAAAACAGGAATTTAGTATGCTGCCACATAGGAGAAAAAAAATGAATGGCCTAAGAAGTCATAGGAAATTAGGAAAAGATAAAAGAATCATGTACAAACAGAAGCATCTGCTTTGAGTAGGAGAAAGTACACTCCTTCCAAGACTAAAATGCATTGGATGCAGCTAAATAGAGGAGAATATTTGACAGTAGTCGCCACACTTGAGTGGTAACTAGGTTTCATTGAAAGCAAAATTCATACTTACAGTCACAGTGGTTTAACATTGGAACTTTTTTGCAAGAAGTTTTAAGTTAGAGCCCAAATATAGTAGATCGAAAGCAGAACTCCCTTGATTGAAGGGGTGTGGGTAGGGTGAGTTCAGCCTTTGCCATTAGAACTATTGTCGTATGCGTTTTTACAGGAAGAGGTACATACCTGTCAAGGATCACACTGGTATGTCAGAGAGGATGGCCTTCCTGAAGATCATTTATGGTCATCAATTGGCAACTACTTGTAGCATCTGCTTTTCTCCCCTCTGGCTACTTCCTTTCCTCCTTCCTTTCTTCCCTCCTCCTTTCTCCCCCCTCCTGCCCTCCTTTACCCTCCCTCCCTTCTTCTCCTTTCTTTCCCTCTTTCCCTCCCTCCCTCCCTCCCTCCCTCCCTCCCTTCCTTCCTCTCTCCCCCCTCTCCTTCTATCCCCCCTCTTTTCTTTCTTAATAAGGTCTCCTACTGTAGGCTAGACTGGCTTGGAACTCCTGGAACTCCTCCCACTTCAACTTCCTGTAATGTGAGGTGTGGGCCAATCATTCTGGATTATCTCCTGAATTTTGCTCTGGTATCTCTATACCTGAACTTTCCCTCACTTCTTGCAGCTGTAATTTCCTGTCTGTGTAAATCATGAGCTGACAAAGCTGCTATCTCTATCTAGCCCTCCCTTTTCCTTCTCTGGCTTTATCTTCTAGGGACATGGTCATAGTTTGGGGTGGGATCAAAAGAGCACACAGTCATCTCAAACTAAGAGAAAAGTCCATCCAAGCTTTCTTTTTTTTAAAAAAAATATTTATTTATTATTACACAGTGTTCAGTCTGCAGGCCAGAAGAGGGAGCCAGATCAAATGACAGATGGTTGCTGGGAATTGAACTCAGGACCTCTGGAAGATCAGCCAGTGCTCTTAACCTTTGAGACATCTCTCCAGCCCCCATCTAAGCTTTCTATATACTAGTCCAGTCCTATGGCTATACACTGTCTCTGCAGTGTTCAAAGAGACAACAATCTCAAAACAGTCAAGGTCAGGGAATTGTCCCTGTGAGTCTGGATTGGGGGAAGTAAAAAACTACTGGAGTTGAGGTCCAGGAGGGAAGCTGGCTTATTAGAGGGTCACTATGAATAATCAGATGTGTGTTTAGATAGAAAGAGTATGAACCAGAAGCCAGAGTACTGAACAGATTCATATCTTAAATGTAGATAATTGCAGTTAGTGCCTGCTGAATGTTCGTCACAGTCTATGTGTTCTTTTTGTTTTTTTATTTTTAAATTTTTAATTTTATTATGTGACTGTGATTGTGTATGTATGATGTGTGAGCATGGGTGTTTGTGTGCAGTGTCTGGGTTTGGAGATCAGAAGACAATTTTCACATGTTGATTCTCTCCTTCCACCTTTAAATCTGGGAATTGAACTCAGATCATCAGGCTTGCAAGGCAAATACATGCTTTTACCCTCAAGCCATTTTCTTGGCCCTCAGAATTTTAATAAAAGGGCTGAAGATGTAACTTGGTGATAAGTGCTTATCTAGCACATACAAGATCCTGTGTTCAATCCTAGTACCTGGATGAAGAGGGGGGTAGGGAGAAAAATCCGACTTCCCAGAATCAAATGGAAAGGACAGAGGAACTAAACTTCTCCCCAGAATCTAGCCCAGAGTGACTGAATATGAATCATGGCCTGGAACTAGAACTTTCCCAAAGATCTTCCAGTGCATCTGACTCACCACCAGGTTTCAGAATAACTTCTCTATAGATTAAAGCTCAAATCCATTCTAAGACATGTGTGCACTCAGTTGTCTCTTCTCCAATGTGTGTGCTGGATCCCTATCTCCTAGTACCTTAGAATGTGACTGTATTTTGAGAAAGGGCCTTTGAAGAGGTATTTAAATTCAAGTGCAACTCTCAGGGTGGAACCTGCTAAAACCTTATTGCTGTCCTTATCATAGGACAGAAGACCATTAAAAGAAACATCAACTGGGCGGTGGTAGTACACACGTTTAATCCCAGCACTTCAGAGGCTTAGGCAGGCAGATCTCTGTGAGTTCAAGCCCAGCCTGGTCTACAAAGCTAGTTCTAGGACTACACAGAGAAACCCTGTCTCAAAAATCAAAACAAAACCAAAAAGCCCACAAACAACAGCAGCCTTACTTAGAACTTGCTCACACCTTGAGCTTAGAATTTGTCCTTCAAAAACAACAAAAAGACTTTTAGCCTTCTGACCTGAGACCAAACAAAATTGCATCTGCTATATTTGTTATAGCAGCTCAGATGGACTAGGACAAATTTGTCGGAAGAGTTCCCTAGAACCTCTCTCACTCTTTCCATCCTCCCTCCCACTCAGCCCTGTTAAAATCTGAATCGTCAGCATACTTCTCGAGTCCCCTCCCGTATTCTGGTCTGGAAGATGGTGTTAGCAAAGTATGCCCCTCGTGGGGTTCCATGGAGAACAAACGTGATGTTTCTTAACATCCTTTTAATGATATCTAGTAAAGAAAGGCTCTCTCGTGATTGCTATAGTGACCACGGCAGTGAGGTTTGTCAGTAAGAGGAAGTTAGTTAGGCTCAGCTGCGCGCATAGCAAGGAAGGACCCCATAATTTGTAGCCAAGGGAAAGGATAGGGGTCAGCAGATGGTAAACTACCAAGAGGAAATGTCAAATTCTAGGGGAATTTTTGCTGGAGGCAGGCCAGTGTGATGAGCACAGAATGAGGAAATTTGATCAGATACTGAGGGTGGTGGTTGCTAGAAACTCAGGTGTTTAGAAAAACTGGACTAACTGTACTTAGGACACAACCCTGTGTCCGAGAGGCTTTGTCACTGTGTAGCACAATCAGCACACAGTGTGAGAACGGCAGCAGAGCCGGGTGCTGGTGGTGCACGCCATTAATCCCAGCACTCAGAAGGTAGAGGCAGGCGGATCTTTGTGACTTTAAGGCTAGCCTGGTCTCAGAGCTAGTTCTAGGACAGCTAGAGCTGTTACACAGAGAAACCCTGTCACGAAAGAGAGAGAGAGAGAGAGAGAGAAAGAGAGAGAGAGAGAGAGAGAGAGAGAGAACAAGAGAGAGAACAGAAGGCATTAACTGCCATTCCAGTGTACAAGGCTTTTTGTTCCATTTCTATGCCTTATTATGTTTTGTCTCACTGCTTCATTTACCTAATTCTTTGTTGTCCTTCAGGATGGAAGTTTAGCAAGTTAAGGTGCTGAACACCTATAATCTCATCACAGGAATATCAAGAGTTCAGAGCCACAGCCCAGTTTAGTGGCGCATGCACGCCTTTGGTGCTATTATTTAGGAAGCAAAGTCGAAAGTGGGTCTCTGAGTTCAAGGCCAGTCTGGTGCACAGAGTAAGTTCCAGAACAGTCAAAGCTACATAATGAGACCCTGCCTTGAAAAAAAAGCAGAACAGTAAAAAAGTGTCCATAGCCAGCCTTGGTTATATAGCAAGTTTGAGGCCAGCCTGGGCTACATGAGACCCTATATTAAAAAGCAAATTACTGCTGAAGTCTGGTGTAGCCTGCTTTGATCTGCATCCAGGGCCTTTCTTGTTGCCTCCACAACAGAGATAGAAGTCACTGCAGGGGTGGGCTTAGGTAGATGGGTGGTAGAGGGCTTTGGGTAGAGGGAACCTAACTTGAGAATATCCTGCATGCTTGGCATTCTTCTATGTTTTGGATCAGTACACGAATAAAAAGAATACCTGGGGATGCAGATGTACTTTAGTTGGTAGAATGCTTGTACCAGTGTCATATAAAGCAGGTATGGACCATCTCAGAATCTCGGAGGTGGAGACAGGAAGACGAAAATTTCAAGGCGAGCCTTGGCTATGTGAAACCTTGTCTCGTAAAACAACAACAAAACAAAAACAACTAAAGCCAAAGTGCTTTCCATGGGGCTGGAGAGATAGCTCAGAAGTTAAGAAGCACTTACATCTTAAATTAACCCATTCCTATTAATCTATGTATTGGCATGAGGCTGTGGCTTACTGGTAAGGATCCGGAGTCTGTCTCCTTCAGCAGCTACATTGCATATCTATCTGTCTGTCTATCTATCTATCTATCTATCTATCTATCTTCAGATTTCCCACCTGGCTTTGCTCTGCTAAGCCATTGGCTGAAAGAGCATTATTTATTAACTAATGGTAATGAAACATATTCACAGCATAGAAAGGGGAACCCCACATCAAAACATGCTACAATTCCAGCACTTGGCAGACTATGGCAAAAGGATGGTAAATTTAAGGCCAACCTGAGTTATATATTAAGTTCCAGGTCAGCCTGGGCTATGTAGCAAGACTCTGTTTCAAAAACAAATAAGCAAAAAATACCTTAATAGTGAAAAAGAAAACAACTCAATTACAAAATGTAAGAGAGGAATAAGAATGTCAGAGCAACTTTATTGCTTTTGCTTAAGTTGGTCACTCTGTCTAAGTTAGTTTGAAAAACACTTCAGAAAAACAGAGAGTATGCGACAAGGACCATCTGGCTGTAGCTGATAATAGTTGGAATGGTGCTGCCTCAAGGATAGCCAGGAATGGGCCAATCAAAAGCATGCACATACTATGCTCCATTTAGTACCCCAAGGCAGCTAGGAGTGTACCATTTCGAGCCCTACTCTTACCCATACCTCATTTGCATGATGACATTCTTCCCTTTGAATTTTCTGCCCTTTGTAACAGTTTTTTGTTCCCAATTAGGTCTGTGCATGAAAATTAGGTGAAAGTTGGTGGACCTACTAGTTTTGCCTCTAAAAACCCAGAAGGGGAGCTCCTCGAAGTTTCTCAAAAGAAGACAGAAGAATGGCTAAAGGCACTTTGGAAGCAGAGACAGGACAGTTTTTGTGAGGTTGACTCTAGCCTGGTCTACATAGTGAATTCCAGGATAGCAAGGGCTTCATAGTAAACATGGCTAAAATATGTCTAAAAGTAGGTGGGAAAACTACATTCCACTAATCATAAGGAAAATGCAATCAGAACCATAATGAGATATCACCTCATACCCATAAGAATGGTTGTTTTAAAAAATATCCAGGGCTAGATCTGGGGCTTAGTTGAGTGCTTGCTTTGTATGCCAAACACCTTGGATTCAGTCTCTGGAATTTTATAAAACTGAGCATGGTGGCTGAGCAGTAGTGGCATATGCCTTTAATTCCAGCACTCAGGAGGCAGAGGCAAGAGGATCATTGTGAGTTCGAGTCCAGCCTGGTCTACAGAGTGAGTTCCAGGACAGAAACCCTGTCTTGAAAAACGAAACAAACAAACAAAACTGGGCATTGTGACACATGCCAGTAATGCCAGCACTGGGGTAGGCATGAGAATCAGGAGTTCAATATTATCCTCAACTACATAGTGAGCCTGAGGCTAGCCAAAGATACTTGAGACCAAGTCTTAAAAGAAATCCAGTTTAACAGTCAATGATGGGAATGTAGAGAAAAGAGAATCTTTGTACACAGTTGGTATAAATGTTAACTAGCATAGTCATTGAGGAAAACCAAATGGAGGCATGGGCACTGATTCCTGTAATGCCAGCATTACTTGGGTTCTTGTTGGTTTTATTTCTTTTGAGATAAAGTTTCATATAGACCAGGGTGGCATCTAATGTGAATTCAATATGTAACCTTTAATGAACTTGAACTCGTGATCCTTCTGCCTCTGCCTCCCAAGGGCTGGGATTACAGGCATGTGTCACCATTCCCTGCCTAATACATGGTACTGCTGTAAAAGTAAATCATCTGGGCACAATTGGTCATGCTTATAATTCCAGAACTTGGGAATTGTGTGAGGCAAGAGGATCAGAATTTCGAGGTACTCCTCAATACATAGGAAGTTTGAGGCTAGCCTGGGTTACATAAAACTCTCTTTAAAGAATCAAAAATAAGCCAAGCATAGTAGCACAGGCCTTTAAACCCAGCATTCAGGGGCAGAGACAAACAGAACTCTTGAGTTTGAGGCCAGCCTGGGCTACATAGTGAGTTCAAGGACAGCCAGAGCTACATAATAGAAAACCATGGTCTCAAAATATTGATAATAATAATAATAGCCAGAAAGTTCATATAAATTGTCTTTCATTCTAATTAATTTTTCTATTTTACTTACCTCACTGAATTTTACCTTAATATAACATGATCTTATGCTTTAAAAATGTATGGATTGAATATTTATATGTTGAAGCCATAATTACCACTGGCTGCTAGGATATAAGGCCTTTGGGAAATAATTAGGTTTAAATGAGAGGTCTGAGAGTGTGTGTCTTATGTTGGGATTAGTGCCCTTGTACAAAGAGATCTTCGCAGGCATCCTGATGTGGGGACACAGGGATAAGAAGACTGTGCACAGTCCAGAGGAGCACATTTACCAACACTGTATGTGTTCATGCCTTTATCCTGAACTGCCAACCACTGCCATTATAAATGTAAAACTCTAGGATAACTCTGAAGCCATTTCTGACAACTCTGAGGCCATTTCTGAGGCCTCTCAGCAGCAGTACTCTGCCCTCCCCTGTGAACCAAAGACCTAACAACTTCACATGCACGTACTGGAATGTTGGGGATTTTCCATCTCCCTGTGTCCTTGTGGATGTTCTCCAGATAGAACTCAGTTATTGGAATCGGAGCAAGATAACCCTTAGATGTTGACTCAGTTCCTTGGCCTTGGTCAGGGGATATTGATTCAGTTCCTCAGATACGGTTAGGATGAAAAACAACCCCCAGACCCCCCCCTTGTTTCTGTAGCTTTTTACTTTAAAAATAGCCTGTACCAGCTATTTGGGGACTTTCTGGCTTCTCGAATGCTGAAAGACCCTGTCGCGACAGATTTAATTAAATCCTCTTGCTTTTACATCAACTGTGGTGTGAGAGTGGTCTCTTGGGGCAACTCCTCCTTGGTGATTGGACTTCAGGGTCCAACATAAGAAAATAACTTGCCTTTGTTCCAGTTAGCCAGTCTATAATATTTGGGTAAGGCAACTAGAGTGAGGGTGGCTATTACTGATTGCTTCTCATATTTCTTTTCAGGAAAAAAAAAGTGAACCTAAAGCTATTCTTGAGAACATCGTGGTAACACACCTGGAATTTCAGCATTTGGGATGTGACCACAAGAGGATCAGGAATTCAAGGTCATCATCATCTGCCCTGTGAGTTCAATACTAACCTGGACTATATTAGATATAGAAAGTATTAGCAAACATGAGTTTTAATTTTTAAACATTTTTTTCTTTCACATATGAATGGGTGAATACTTCTTTTGCTTAGAATATGACAGAGTTTAGCATCAATTCTATTCATGTTTTTTTAAAGGGTATGTGTGAGTGTGTGTGTGTGTGTGTGTGTGTGTGTGTGAATACATGTATTTATAAAGGGGCACTGTATTTCTTGATGCTGGCCCAGTGGTCAACTGCCACATGTGGTTGGTGAGATCTGTACTCTGAGAAACCAGTAAGTGCTCTTATTTTCTCAAAATAGGGCCTCACTATGTAGTCCTGGCTGTCCTGGGAACTCTCTCTGTAGACCAAGCTGGCCTCGAACTCACAGAGATCCATCTGCTTCTGCCTCCCGAGTACTGGAATTAAAGGTGTGCACTACTATGTCTGGCTTTTTAAGTGCGCTTAACCACTGCTCTCAGCCTTGTTTCTTTCTCTGTTTTTATTTTTCACCTTTTAAAGATTTATTTATTTCTATTTTATGAGTATTATGTTTTGCCTGCATATATGTCTGTGTGAGGGTTTCTGGTCCCCTGGAACTGGAGCTATAGACAGTTTTTTTCTTTTCTTTTCTTTTCTTTTCTTTTTGTTTGGTTTTGGTTTTTTGAGACAGGGTTTTTCTGTAGCTTTGGAGCCTGTCCTGGAACAAGCTCTTGTAGACCAGGTTGGCTTCAAAGTCATGGAGATCCGCTAACCTTTGTCTCCCAAGTGCTGGGATTAAAGGCATGAGTCACCACCACCCGGCACTACAGACAGTTTTGAACTGCCTTGTGGGTTCTGAAAACTGAACCCAGGACCTCTGGAAGAACAGTCAGTGTTCTTAACCACTGAACCATCTCTCCAGTCCTCTTTTTATTTTTTTTTAAAAATTATTATATGTGCTATGAGTGTTTACCTGGATGTATGTCTGTGAACCACATGCATGCCTGTTACCTGTGGAGAATAGAGGTGGACCTTGGATCCCCTCAACTGAAGTTACAGGTGGTTGTGAGCTGCATATGGGTGCTGGAACTGGAACCTGGGTCCTCTGGAAGAGCAGCCAGTGCTCTTAACCACTGAACCTTCTTCCAACTCCCACCTTTGTTTCTATTTTTTAAAGATTTACTTACTTACTATACTTTGGGGGCTTGTCTGCATCTTATGATATGTCAGATTCCCTGGTACTGGAATTTCAGACAGTAATTCCTTGTGGGTGGTAGGAATTGAACCTGGGTCCTCTGGAAGAGCAGTCAGTACTCTCAACCCCTGAGCCATTTTTACAGCCCCATTGTTTCTATTTTTACAGACATAATACATCAAGAGACCTGTTCAAACACATAAGAAAATGGGAATAGAGTATTGTAAAGCAAATGCAATTTAATTACTTGAACTTTTCTAGAGTCTTCTGGCAAAAAGAAAACACAAAAGACACGCAGTGACATATCAGAAATGATATTTTGTGATCTATTTGATTGGACTTTCTTTTAAGTTTGTTGAAAGGAAATAATTGGAAACCACTGAAATTGAAAAATATTTTTCTCTCACTACCTAGAGTTTTTTTTCAGTTTCTAGGAATTATCAATAAGCTTATTAAATGACCAATAGTTGTGCTTATCTATTCTTTCACTTAGAAGTTAGTTAATTCACTTGATATATTCAAATAGTCTTGGAAGGTAAACTATTGTTAATTTGAAACGATGTTTACCAGTGTAGAGTTTAAAATTAAATGTTCCTATCTTCTCTTGTGCTTTGAATATGTTTTCATTAGTGTCTCAGAACTGCTTGTTTGCATTCATTAATTTATGGAGATAGTGTCCCATATAATCTCGTTGCCAGAATCAGTCCTACTGTTGAAGAAGATCCTGTCAAGTGAGATTTACATTGGTTTTTAGAAATGGACTTACTTTCAATTCAAATGAAAGCATATTAATATAGTCTTTGTAAACAACTATCATTATCTCATTTACAAAGTCTATTTTTCTTAAAATTTACTTATTTTTAAATTAATTTGAAAAATTGTGTTTTATTTATTTTATGCATGAGTGTTTGGTCTCTATGTCTATACACCATGTACAGGCATGGCCTATGGGGATCAGAAGAGGACATGGCGTCCCCTGGAAATGGAGTTACAGAAAGTTACTTGCTCTCATGTGAGTCCTGGGAATAAAACCTGGGTCCTATGAAAGTGCAACCAGTGCTCTTAACAGCTGAGCCATCTTTCTAGCTCCAAAATTAATTTTTTAAAAGATTTTTTTACAAGATTTATCTATTTATTATTTATATAATGTTCTGTCTGCATGGTTGCCTACACGCCAGAAGAAGGCATCAGATCTTACTATAGATGGTTGTGAGCAACCACATGGTTGCTGGGAATTGAACTCAGGGCCTCTGGAAGAACAGACAATGCTCTTAACCTCTGAGCCATCTCTCCAGCCCTTTAAAAGATATTTTTCAGAGTTTCACTATGGAGCCCTAGCTGGCCTGAAACTTGCTATGAAGACCAAGCTGGCCTCAAACTCACAGATATTCACCTTCTTCTGCCTCTCAAGTGCTGTAATTAAAAGCATGCACCATCATTCCTGGCCTTTATGATTTGTATTTGTTTGTGTGTATATGAGTACATTCACAGAAGACAGAGAAGTGTCAGATCCCTTGGAGCTGGTGTTTCAGGAGGTTGTGAGCCCCTGACATGGGTGTTGGGAAGCAAACTCTGGTTCTCTGGAAGAGTAGCAAGCACACATAACTGATTAGCCCTTTCTCTAGTGCTCTGTCTCCCTCCCTCCCTCCATCCATCCCTCCCTCCCTCCCTTTCCTTTTTTCATGTGTGCACAAGTCTTATGGAGGTCAGAGCAAAGCTTTCAGGGGCCAGTTTTTTTCTTCAACTGCGTGGGTCCTAGGGATGGAAATCAGGTTGTCAAGTTTGATGGCAGGTACCTTTGTTTGCCTAAGCAGTTTCCCTGGCTCTCATTTCTGAAGCCTAAGACAGACGTGGCATAGTCTTGCCATGAAATTGTTGCCTAGAATAAGGCTCTGCCACCTTCAGTATTTCTTACTCAAACTCTCTTTACTTTTCCTTTTCCCCGTGGGAACAGGAACAGAGAAAGACACAAAACTATGGCTGTGGAGAGGCTTTCTTGGCATCAGTACTATTTGTCCATTATCCCTTTGATATGTTATTGTGAAACATTTTAAACAACTGGAGAAGTTGATAGGGTGGCCTTGAACTCTTGAGCCTCTTGCCTCTTGTTTGCAAATGCTGGGATTAAGGACGTTGGCCCTAGACCTGACAACATGTACACTTTTCACGTCAATATATTGATTGGCTCCTTTGTTTGTCAGAGGCTTTCTTTCTGCTTCAAGTGTGATTTAAGAGGTTTAACATGATTCAGCTTGTGGGGTAAAGATGCAGGCACACTTGTGAAAAGAAGGATGGGACAGGAAACCGAGAAGGAGGACACCACACAGGTACTCTTGAGGTGTTTCAGCGTCAGGCATGAGTAAACATGAAAAAGGGGGGTCTGAGATAGAGCTCAGCTGGTAGAACACTGGCCTAGGATACACAGTGTACTGGCTTCTACGCCCAGTACCATAGAAAACCCTGCACAGCAGCACCTGCCTATTAGTCATTCTCACCTATGTAGCTAGTTCAAGGTCAGCCTGTGCTACATGAAACTGTCTTCAAACAAATAAAAGCCCTGCCAGAGTAGACATTGAAATTGAGGATATGGAAAAAGTCCCTTAAAGTTATCTATATTTGCTTTGGTATGTTGGTTTGCTTGCTTGCTTACTTACTTTTGTTATTGGCCTGTGAAACAGAGCCTCCCATCCCAGGCTGGCCTTGACCTCACTATATACATACTCCAGGATAACCATGGGCATCTGATCTTCCTGTCTCCACTTCCCAAGTGTTGGAACTGCCAGTGTTTGCCACCATACCCATATTTTTTTATATTTATTAATTTTGCACACTTGGCGTTCAGAGAACAACTTGTTGTAGACTGTTCTCTCCTTTCTCTGTGTCAGATTCAGGGCTGGGACTCAGACTGTCAGGCCTGCCAGCAGTCACCCATTACTTGTGGAAGGAACCAACTCCCCAGCACCAGTTTTATGCAGTTTGGGACATTGAGTGGATGGCCTTGTACATTCTAGGTGTGCACTGTGCCAACTGAGCTGCATCCCCAGTTAAGTTTTTTTCTTTTTTTTTTTTAGGTAGGGTCTCATGTAAACACTCTAGACTTGAACTATGTAACTGTGACTGTCTTTCAATTCCTATCGCTCTCCTGCTCCTTAGTGATAGGAATATTGATATGTGTCATTATACTAGGCTAAGCCATGTATATACTTGAACACCTCAGAAAGTCTTCATATACCTGTAGTAATATGAGTGGCGGGGCTGCATCCCCAGCACCCCAGCCGTCCGCACGGCTAGCTTTACCCGAAATAACAACACACAAACTGTATTCATTTAAACACTGCTTGGCCCTTTAGCTCTAGCCCTTACAGGCTAATTCTCACATCCCGATCAACCCATCTCTAATAATCTGTGAGCACCGGTCTTACCGGGAAAGATTCAGCATGTCTAACCTGGCGGCTTGCTTCATCGCATGTGTCTGCCCGGGAGAGCGGAACATGGCATCTCTCTGAGGCGTCTGCTCCCGAGAGGAGAGCTGTGGAGTCTGAGCTCACTTCCTCTTCCTCCCAGCGTTCTGTTCTGTTTACTCCTCCCACCTATCTTCTAACCAATGAGGGCCAAGCAGTTTCTTTTTATTTAACCAATGACCTTCCTCTATCATATACCCATAAGGAATATTTAAGACTATACCTCAGACTTTAAGTCCCTGGTTTTGAATAAGATAAACTGTAAACTGTAAAAGAAAAAATAGTTATAGATTTGACTGCATTAAAATTTTAAAATTCTGCATAAGAAAGATATATAAAGTAAGAGGACAAGATATTTACAACATGTTAGAGACTTAGGATTAGCAACCAGAATAAGAGCTTCAAAAAATAAAAATGTTAAAAGACAAACAACCCAAGCAAAAGTGAGCAAATGTATGGGTAGAAAATATATAGAATGAAATATGCCTGCCAAAAAATGTGTTTGGGCTTACTAGTAAGCAGGGAAATGCAAATTAAAACAATAAACCTAAGAGAAATGAAAGTATACACCCAGAAATAATGACATCATGGGCCAGCCAGATAGCTCAGTGGGTAAAGGAGCTTCCAAGCCTGATACCTGAGTTTGATATCTGGAACCCACATGGTGGAAGGAGAGATCCAACCATCACAAGTTGGCCTCTGATCTCTATGTGCTGGCAATCTGTGCTATAAACTTACCCATACATATGAAAACACATGAAAGAAATGATTTTTTACCAAAAGAATGATAAACAGCTCCATTTATAATGCCTAAAAACTAAAAATAGAATAGTACCTGTCATTGGAAAAGCGGAGGAGCACACTGGAATATTCATATAGTAGGATTCTGTTCAACAATAAAGGGCAACAAATTTCTGATAGGTATGATAACCTTGACAAATCTCAAAAAAATTTATGCTGAATGAAGGGAACTGTCCACAAAACAGTACACAGTATCCAGAACAGGAAAAACCAGTATATTATCTAAAATATTTTCTAGAAAAAACAAAAACAGGTAGTACAGGCTAATAATCCCAGTATTCAGCAGGTAGAGACCTTGAATATCAGGAAGGAGTTCAAGATTAGTTTTAACTACAGGATAAATTCTGTGCACGATTAATAAAATCTCAGAGAAATTGGGGTTCTACCTGAAGATAAAAAAAAAACAACAACAACAAAAAACAAAAACAAAAAACGCAGCCAACCACTGGCTCTTACCTCGACCTCAGTCTGAAATTGTGATCCTGCCTCCAGGAATCTCAGAATGAGACTGTGAATGAGACCTGTCTCCTCCCATTTTATAATCCTCTCTAGTTCTGGGATTAAAGGCATGTGCCACCTGGTTTCTATGGCAACTAGTGTGGCTACCATCGCCTGGTCTGTAAGGCTGACCAGTGGGGCTGTTTTACTCTCGGATCTTTAGACAAGCTTTATTTATTAAAATACAAATGAAATATCACTACAGTTTTAACGACAGAATAATTTCCAGACTAGTCTGGGTTACAGGAGACCCTTTCTCAAGAAAACAAAAGAGGGGAACGGTGTGTCGGCAGTTAAGAGTGCACACTGCTCTTGCAGAGGACATAGGTTCGGTTTCCAGAATTCAAAATGGGTGGCTCACAGCTGTAAGTGTAGTTCTAGAGGCTCTGGGACCCTCTTCTGGCCTCCTTGGGCATGTGCGTGCACGTACACCCACACTCAGACACATACGTACATATGCGCATATGTATAAAAAACTAAAAGGAACAAAAATATATTCAAAAAGCTAAAAACAAAATAATGGTTGCCCAAAAGAAGTTGAGTTGGCGAATTTTCAGAAAACAATTATATATATATATATATATATATATATATATATATACACACACACACACACACACACATATATATAGATAGATAGAGAGGTATATATTTATATATAATTGTATATATAGAGGTCTATTGGCATGTATTATATATTTAATGATATGTAGAAATAGAATGTGTCATATAACTCTAGCTGACTTCTATCTTATTATGTAAAACAGGATGATCTTGAATTTCTGATCCTCCTGCCTCTATACCCTACATGCAGGTTTATAGGCTTGCTCTACCACATTTGACTTTTTGTTTGTTTGGAACAAGATCTTAAGGGATAGACCAGGCTGGCCTTAAGCTTGTGATCTTCCTGCCTCAGCCTCTGTATGGAACTGTAGGTCTAAATCACTTTACCCAGCTTTATCTTACACTTACATTTAGAGATAACATATACTAATGTTTGGTATAGTGGCACATGCATATAATCCTAGCACTCAGGGGGCAGTAGGTTTCAGGCTAGAGGTTGCATAGTGACACACTCTCTTAATGAGAAAGGGCAGCTGAGAATGTAGCCCAGTTGGTCGAGTGCTGGCCTAACATTCACGAAACTATGGGTCCCAACCCTAGCATAGTATGAACTGGGAGTAGTCGTGCACACCTGCAGTCCTAACATTTGGGATCAGAAGTTTAAGGTCATCCTTTTGCTAAGTAGCTGGTCTGAGGCCAGCCTGGGTATGTGAAATCCTGTGTTACAACAAGGTAAAATCATAAATCAGCACTGATGTTTATAATTTACTTTGGATTATCTAACGAAATTAGATAGACTGAATTGTGTGTAGTGGGATTGCGTATAAAAACAAGTCAGACAAAATACTTATGTAGTCACCACCTGCATTCAAATTTTATATATGTCTAAAGTTTTTATAATAAAATATTGAGAGAAGAGGTGATGAGATAGAAGCTTACATCACCAGAGTGGCAGAAACCAATCCCCACAGTGCAAAGCATTGATGCTGCAGTGAAACGCAGTGGCAAAGCTATCTTGGAGAGGAATTTAGCAGCAATCTCTAGTGAAGCTGAAGGTGGCCCGATTTTATGGTTCACAAACCACATCTCAGAATATAACCCACAATTTCATGTGCTCAAAGAAATACTTGCAGAAATATTTACTGCAGCATGGTTTTCTCCATCGGCACTTATTAATATCAAAACATTTCAAGGTGGCCCTGGTATCACACACTCATCATACAAGTACATTGTGGGTACAGGCTAAAGGAGTTCAAGGACATCCTCAGCTACATAGCAAACTGGAAGCTTAGCTAGAGCTGTGTGAGAACCTATCTCATAAAGCCTAAACAAAACTCCTGCCCAAAACATTTAAAAATATTTGTTTGTTTATTTACTTATATGTGTGTGCGTATGTTTTTCATGGCTCTGACTTTTTCTATTTTTTTAAATTTTATTTTATTGCTATTTATTGAGCTCTACATTTTCTCTGTTCCCCTCCCCCTCAATCCTCCCTCAAGATCCCCATGCTCCCAATTTACTCAGGAGATCTTGTCTTTTTCTACTTCTACTTCCCATGTAAATTAGATCTATGTAAGTATCTCTTAGTGTCTGCATTGTTGTCTAGGTTCTCTGGGATTGTGGTTTGTACGCTGGCTTTCTTTGCTTTATGTTTAAAAACCACCTATGAAGCCGGGCGATGGTGGCGCACGCCTTTAATCCCAGCACTCGGGAGGCAGAGGCAGGCGGATCTCTGTGAGTTCGAGACCAACCTGGTCTACAGAGCTAGTTCCAGGACAGGCTCCAAAGCCACAGAGAAACCCTGTCTCAAAAAACCAAAAAAAAACCACCTATGAGTGAGTACATGTGATAACTGTCTTTCTGGGTCTGGGTTACCTCACTCAAAATAATGTTTTCTAGCTCCATCCATTTTCCTGCAAAATTCAAGCTTCCGGTTTTTTTTTTCTGCTGTGTAATACTCCATTGTGTAAATGTACCACATTTTCCTTATCCATTCTTCATTCAAGAGGCGTTTAGGTTGTTTCCAGGTTCTGGCTATGACAAACAATGCTGCTATGAACATAGTTGAGCACATGTCCTTGTGGCATGATTGAGCATCCTTTGGATATATACCCCAAAATGGTATTACCGGGTCTTGAGGAAGGTTGTTTTCTAATTTTCTGAGAAATCGCCACACTGACATCCAAAGGGGCTGTACCAGCTTGCATTCCCACTACCAATGCAGAAGTGTTCCCTTTTCCCCACAACCTCTGCAGCATAAGTTGTCATCAGTGTTTTTGATCTTGGCCATTCTTACAGGTGTAAGATGGAATCTCAGAGTTGTTTTGATTTGCATTTCTCTGATGACTAAGGATGTTGAACATTTCCCTAAGAGTCTTTCAGACATTTTAGATTCCTCTGTTGAGAGTTCTCTGTTTAGGTCTGTACTCCATTTTTTAATTGGTTTATGTGATCTTTTGGTGTCCAGTTTCTTGAGTTCTTTGTATATTTTTGAGATCAGACCTCTGTCTGATGTGGGATTAGTGAAGATCTTTTCCCATTCTGTAGGCTGTTGTTTTGTCTTGTTGACCATGTCCTTTGCTTTACAGAAGGTTTTCAGTTTCAGGAGGTCCCATTTATTAATTATTTCTCTCAGTGTCTGTGCTGCTGGGGTTACATTTAGGAAGTGGTTCCCTGTGCCAATGTGTTCAAGTGTACTTCCCACTTTCTCTTTTATGAGGTCCAGTGTGGCTGGCTTTATGTTGAGGTCTTTGATCCATTTGGACTTGAGACTTTTTCTATTTTTAAGCTCTGATATCTATCAATCTATCTATCTATCTGTCTGTCTATCTATCTATCTATCTATCTATCTACATACCTACCTACATACCTACCTATCTATCCATTCTTATATAATATATATTATACTTTCACACATCACACAAACACACAGACTCTCACACACAGGTATAGGATTTTATGTATCTATATACATAAATCATAGAAAGCATGATAACATTGTCTTAATCCACTTCATATATTCATTCTCTCTCTCTCTTTCTCCCCTCTCTCTTTCTCTCTCTTTTGTTTTTTCGAGACAGGGTTTCTCTGTAACTTTGGAGGCTGTCCTGAAACTAGCTCTTGTAGACCAGGCTGGTCTCTAACTCACAGATATCCACCTGCCTCTGTCTTCCCAAGTGCTTGGATTAAAGGCGTGCCTCACCACCACCTGACACTTCATATATTCTCTAGTTGTGTCTGTTTCCTGCAAAAGAAGTAATTTTTTTAGGGACCAGAGAGATGGCTCAGTGGTTAAGAGAGCTTGTTGCTCTTCAAGAGGACTTGGATTCAGTTTCTATCACCCATGTATGACTGCTTTGAACCTCCTATAACTCCAACTCTTGGGGATCTAATGATTTTTGACTGCTGAGGACACTTGTACTCCTTTGAACATGCCCTATAGACACATATACACATGCATAATTATAAATTAAAAATAGGAGCTAGAGAGATTGCTTAGTCTATAGAGCATTTCCTCCTCTTCCTCCTCCTCCTCCTCCTCCTCCTCCTCCTCCTCTTCTTCTTCTTCTTCTTCTTCTTTTTGAGACAAGGTTTCTCTGTAGCTTTGGAGCTTGTCCTGGAACTAGCTCTTGTAGACCAGGCTGGTCTAGAACTCCCAGAGATCTGCCTGCCTCTCTCTCCCCGAGTGCTGGGATTAAAGACATGCATCACCAACCAGTGCCCGGTGCATTTGCTGTTCTTGTAGAGGATCAGGATCAGTTCCCAGCATCTCATGGTGACTCACAAATAACATTAACTCTAGTTTTGGGTGATGGGACACTCTCTTCTATCCTTCAGAGTCACCAGGTACACATTGGGTACACATGCACTCCTGCAGAAAAACACTCACACCCATAAAATAAAGTAAAAATGAATGTAAAGAATTTAAAAGTATGGGGGCTGGAGAGATGGCTCAGCGATTAAGAGCATTGCCTGCTCTTCCAAAGGTCCTGAGTTCAATTCCCAGGAACCACATGGTAGCTCACAACCATCTGTAATAAGGTCTGGTGCCCTCTTCTGGCCCGCAGGCGTACACACAGACAGAACATTGTATACATAATAAATAAATAAATATTTTTAAAAAAAGAATTTAAAAGTAAGAATAAATATTTTAAGACAATCTTGATACAAAATTATTAGAAAATAGATCATATAAACCCGGTGGTGGTGGCACACGCCTTTAATCCCAGCACTCAGGAGTCATAGAATGGCGGATGTCTGTGAGTTCCAGGCCAGCCTGGTCTACCAAGTGAGTTCCAAGACAGGCTTCAAAGCTACAGAGAAACCCTATCTCAAAAAAAACAAAACAAAAAACAAAAACAAAAAAAAACCAAAAATGAAAAAAAAGAAAAGAAAGAAAAAAGGAAAAGCAAATAAATCATAGACCTATGCAGTTTGTGAAAACAAAAATTAGCATGAGAGAAAATCTTGATGGCCCTTAGGTATGCTGTTGACTTTTTGCTTGTATTCTTTTGAGATTGACATTTATTCACTTGTTTAATGTATGTTGGTGTTTCACCTACATGTATGTGCACCATGTGCCTGCAGTGACCATAGAGGCAAGAAGAGAGCATTGAATCACTTTGGAACAGACCATAGTGAGCTAGCAGCAATGTGAGTGCTCAGAATCAAATGTAGGCCTTCTTGAAGAGCAACCAGTGTTCTTATTGGCTGAGCCATTTCTCTAGCCCTGCTACTGAAGTTTTAGATAGAAAGCAATCCATGAAAGATCTAATTGATAAAATGGATTTCACTGAAGCTAAAATGTCAGTTCTGACTGAGTCTGTCATCACAGGATTGTAATCTCAGCTATTTAGAAGGCTGAGGACTGGGCGGTGGTGGCACACGCCTTTAATCCCAGCACTCAGGAGGCAGAGGCAGGTGGATCTCTGTGAATTTGAAGTCAGACTGGTCTATAAGAGCTAGTTCCAGGTCAGGCTCCAAAGCTACAGAGGAACCCTGTCTCGAAAAACAAAACAAAAACAAACAACAACAACAACAAAACAAAAATAACGGCTGAGGCAGGAGGGTCCTGTTCAAGCAATTTCGGAAGACCCTGTGTTGAAACAAAGAATGAAAAGACGGCTGTGATATAGCTTGGTGGCAAACAAGGGTGTTTGCCTAGCTTTTGCAAGACCCTAAATTCAATCCAAGTGCTTCAATAAACAAGGCAAAACCCCTTCTCTTCCATAACAGTGTTAAGAAAATAAGACAAATTAAAGAAATATTTGCCAAGCTCATGAGATAGAGCGAGAAGAGAGAGAGAGACTTATCCAAATTATACAATGGACTCAGAGATGGAGACAGATGGATTTCTCTGAGTTCCAGACCTGTCAGGACTACATAGTAAGGCCCTGTCTCAAGAAGGGAATAAAGGAAAAGAAATGTTAAAAATCAGCAATATGAGACTAACAGCTCAACTCAAAATGGACCAAGACCTGAGTGATACCTAACCAAGGAAGAGATCACATGCCAAGTAAGGTTGGAAAGACATTCTACTTCATATGTAGTGCAAACTAAAACAACAGTTAAATATGACTGCCCAAATTTAGAATGTTCAAAATCCAGAGCATGGACAACATCAGATCCCATCAAGGATGTGGGGTACCGCTCACTCTCTTTCACTGCTCATGGGAATGCAGAACAGGACAGGGACTTGGAAGTTTGGAAGTTTTCTTATCGGTGGCTGGGATCTGGACCAAGTGTTTCCATGTTCTTAGCCTCTTATTCAAAGAATTGGGAATAAGGGCTCAAACAGATTTGCAAAGGAAGCAAGACAATTTTGTTTTGAGCAAAGCAATAACACAGATTAAAGAACGATGCCTGTTGTAATGGGAGCTTACCAAATCTAGCTGGACTAGGACTGAACGAGCATGCGATCAAACTGGATTCTCTGAATGTGGCTAACAATGGGGGCTGACTGAGAAGCCATTGATAAAGGTACTGGGACTTGTTTCTACTGCATGTACTGGCTTTTTGGGACCCTAGTCTGTTTGGTTGCAAAGCTTCCTGGGCCTGGATGTAGTGGGGAGGTCCTTGGACTTCCCACAGGGCAGGGTTCCCTGCCCTCTCTTAAGCAGGGAGGGGAGAGAGGAGGGGGAGTGGGGGAGCAGGAGGGGAATGGGAGGAGGGGAGGAAGTGTAAATTTTTTAATGGAAAAATAAATAAATAAAAATAAAAAAAGAAAGATACCAACTATCAACATTGATATGGTGGGGGCTATTTATTAGAAGGTTCAGTAGTTAAGAATACTTGGTGCTTTGCACAAGACCAGGGTTTGGTTCCCTATACCTACAAGGTAACTCATCTGATGCCCTCTTCTAGCCTCCAAGGGTACTGTATGCTTGTGGTGTACATACATAAATGCAGGCAAAATAGACATAAAGTAAAAATAAATTTTTAGAAAGGTTGACATCAGACCACATGGGTAAAGAGACCCAAGGGCCACAATTATTCTTGTTTTTTTATTTTTCAAGACAGTGTTTCTCTGAAGCTTTGGAGACTGTCCTGGAAATAGCTCTTGTGGCCTCAAACTCACAGAGATCTGTCTGGTTTTGCTTCTCGAGTGCTGGGATTAAAGGTGTGTGCCACTACTGCCCAACTGGGCCCCAATTATTCTTAAGGGCTTTCTTTTATGGGACTCAAGAAGGAAGAGTTGGTTACTAAGGGGCATAGTTTGGGTGATTATTTTAAATGATAGATTGGGTTATATAATCATTTCCTCTGTGTATTCCCTTCCCAAAATACATCCTATTTGGATTATATGTTCACCCAATTATGCATAGGTATAAGATGGTAAATAATAAGATGGCAAAAACATTCTCCCTAAAATGTTACTAGAAGACTCAGTTTCGCCTTCCATGAACCCAAAACCAGTTCAGACTGGATTGATCCTTCTGTTTTCTATACCTAGCTATTCTCAGAATACACTTGAATAGAATTTGTCCAAATTTGATTGTTACCAGGCGCAGAAAACTTATGAATGTTGTCTGTTGCAGGAGTAGGGGTTGAGTTCTGAGGGTACTTAGATACCTAGTTTGGATAGGGATGTGGGTGAATATTTTGTGCAGAAGGAACTAGGGCTGCCAAGGGCAATAGGACAAGTGAGGGGTGTGTGTATAACTCAAAACCAAATGGAGGTCCAAGGGTACTAAAGTATATCTTATGCTTGCCTACTTCAGTCTGTTATAAAACTAAGCACTGTCCTATAGAACTTAGCGATCATGGTCTTTGACATTTACCCAATGAATTGGAAAAGTATGTCCACACAAAAACTGTGTATGTATGTTTAGAACAGTACTCTTTTCTTGTTGCTGTTTGGGACAGGGAATCATGTACATCCCAGGCTGTCTTGAATTCTGTATGTAGCCAAAGATGATTGTAAATCCTGCTCCTTCCGTTTCCACCTCCATACTGCTGGGATTAAAGGCTGGTACTGCCATACCCAGCATTGTAAGGTAGTATTTTTCGTAACTGTTGGAAGCAACCAAGATGCCCTTTTGTTTGTAAATGAATTAACAAAGTCCAGACAATGGACTGTTTTTAGCACTGAAATTAAATATGCTTCCAAACCATGGAAAGACCTTGCAGGACTTGAAATGTATAGTAAGTAAAAGAAGGCAGCCGGAAAGGACTACAGACTGTGTGACTCTGTGTGACATTGGGAAGAGGTTAAATGAGTGTGAGACCAAAAGGTCGGTTATCCCAGGGGTAGTTGGTGAGAGGGACCAGGAGGAAGAGCACAGATTTCGAAAACAATGAAACTCTTTTGTGTGACAGCAATAATGGTGGATACGTGTCACTCTGTATTCTTCCACAGGCCTAGACTACTTGTCCTGAATGAACCCTCACATGGAATTTGCAACAGCCTCCGGCAGGGAGGATGACTCAGAGCTTGTAAAAGTATATCACTCCATCCTCAATCAGTCATGCCTTGGGCACAATTAACACCTGGCTATATAGAAGCTGTGAAGATTTGTAAAGTTCACACAGGAGACAAGGTAGAGCCACACCTTTTATTTTATTAACATCGATAAAGATTCAAGTAATTTCTAGACTTACAAATTTTAATATATACAACAACAACAACAACAACAAAAAGAGTCAACCCGGTGCCATCTCCCCGTGAGCCCTGTCTGCCATCTTAAAGAGGACTATACTGAAGTGGAAGGGGCCAGGTGACTGCACATGAACTGTGACACACACTTCTTTGGAGGAAGCCATTTTAGGCTGCCTTTGTGGAGACCATAGTCTATGACTTTACATTCTATGGAATATCCATTTCCACAAAATTGTACTTGGTATCAGATAAAACTTTTATTTTAGCCAAGGGGTGGTGATACAGGCCTTTAATCCCAGCACTCGGGAGGCAGATCTCTGAGTTTAAGTCCAGCCTGGTCTACAGAGTGAGTTCCAGGACAGCCAGGGCTATACAGAGAAACCCTGTCTTGAAAAAAATGAAAAAACAACAACAAACAAACAAAAAATCAAAAGAAAGAAAGAACCCCCCCCAAACAAACAAACAAAACCCCCCAAATCCCTTTAATTTATAAATATACATATTCCTGTACATATTCTACATGAAAACAGTTTTGTATTCTGCAGAGACAGGGCAGCAACACCCTTTCCTCAGCAGAACCTGTGAAGTAAAAAAGAAACTGGTCATGCTAGTCTCGTAAGGGACAAAGGACATTGAGTGGGATCGTCTGGTACTAGTTCCTTCCTGGCTGTTAGACTCTCCTGTTGCACAAGGGTCACAGGGCATTCTGTCAGAACCCAGGTCAGTTGGGGGTCAAACCTTTGCCTATGTGGGTACCTGCAAGGCTGGGGGCTATGAGGGAATCATTTCCCAACTAGTCCATTTCTTTTTGTCACTATTAACTACGTTTCTTGCCTGGAGAGGTGGATCAGTATCTTGGGTTCTGTTCCTAGCTCAGAGATGGTAGTCCACAACCTTCTTTAAGTTCATTCTACAGATGCCCTCTTTTGATTACTGTAGGTTCCAAGTGCACATGTGGTGCACACATATGCATGCAGGCAAAGCTCATATACATAACTTAAGCTAAATACATCTTAAAAAGTTCATTCTCAGCCAGGCTATGGTGGCGCACGCCTTTAATCCCAGCACTCGGGAGGTAGAGACAGGTGGATCTCTGAGTTTGAGGCCAGCCTGGTCTACAAGAGCTAGTTCCAGGACAGTCTCCAAAGCTACAGAAAAACCCTGTCTCGAAAAATCAAAAAAAATAAAAAAGTTAATTTCTTGCCTAGTGGTTGTGACACACACCTTTAATCCTGGCACTCGGGAGGCAAAGGCAGGCAGATCTCTGAGTTAGAGGCCAGCCTGGTCTACAGAGTGAGTTCCAGGACAGTTAGGGCTGCACAGAGAAACCCTGTCTTGACAAACAAACCAAGTTAGCTTCCTAGTCAGTTTTGCGCACATACACAGTGGACACTGGCTACTTTCACCTCTCACTTCCCTACCTCCTTGGAGGAGTTCTCTGACTCATTTATGACTGTTTGCTTTGTTATCCACTGGGATTATCCAGGTCTGTCTGTGTGCCTACGGATTTGAGCTATCTCTCGGAGCCCAGTGGACTCAGCCGTAGGTACACAACTGCAGATGCTAGCTCCCCTTTTTCCGGAGTCTTAGCAATAGCCAGTATTTCAAAGGTAAAGAGGAGGATCCTTTGACCGGCCCCTCTCCCCTTGGCTTATTGATAGGGCTTGTCTTCTATGCACCCAGTACAGGTAGCTTAGTTGATTATTAATAGCTAGTAGTTATTGTATGGCGTTAATAACTGCAGCAGTTGTATGGCGTCTAGAGAATGGTAGTTCATACCCCTTCACTGTATCTTCCAGCTCATACAAACTTCCTATCCTCTTTTCCATAGTGTTCCTGAGCCTTAGAGGGGATGCTACAAAAGCCTCATTTAGAGCTGTGCCCACAGCAAGCCTATTTATTGACTATAGTTTTAGCAATGGCAGCTGCACTCTTGTGTGGATGGAAGGATGATGCAGACCTCCCTTGATGGATCATGATTTGCCGAATATACAAGGTCTTATTTTCTGATTGTTAGATCTTAGAGCCTTTATGTTGCTCTAGAAATTGATTTGCTTCCTCCAGCCACATCTTGTCAGGGGAGAGAGAGGATTAGTGGCAAGTGAGCGACATTGGCCTTTGAATTCTGATGATTTCGTTTGTATTATATTGTTCTTTCCAGGGTAGAGTTCCTTTTTCTCAATTAGTCCTTATTTTTCTTAGAAGGTTTTAGGCTGCAGCATAGCTGAGCGGTAGAGTCTGTGCTTAGCATGTGAAAACTCTGGGCATTCCATCCTCAACACCAAAGGAAATATCGATGGAAGATCTTTCTATGCTTGGTCGTTACCAATGGTTACAGCCATGTTTCTGTCCAGCTAGAGCAGACTAAATCACCCGTTCCTCATCAGGATGCTGTTTGGGTATGCTTCATGTTATAAGGCATTAGGAAAAATTAAAGCTAACATTCACAGTCAATACCCACAGGAAACCCGTTGAATGTTTAAAATATAAAATACCCGATTGGAAGCCTGGGGGGAAAATGTGTGCCAATGCTGAAGAAAAAATATTAGGTCTGTGGGAAATCAAATACACAGCTTGGTTAGCTGCAAAGTCAAAGAAGCTATTGTAAGAAGGAAAAAGATGTCTTTCAAAACCTGGAAATATAGTTTCTAATGGGGAGAATTGGGGAGTTAGAAAAACATGGCAGCTCAGCTACTAAGCAGAAATTTCACCGACTCAAAAAGATTGACAACTTCTTTGCTAGGGATTCTAATGCTCCTCTCTGAAACATATCTGAGAAATTGTCAACTAGAGAATCAGTGGGATCAAAGAGATTAAAAGGGGATTTGATGTGTGACCAGAGTCTCAGAGGTGGGGGGTTTCAGGTTGCTGGTAGATTTAAATGAATGGGCTACAACAAAGCTTTGAGTGTGGGGGGGGGGCTGAGTAAAAATGTTCCATCTTTCCTCTCTCATTCTATTCTTTCACGCATGTATTTCATTCTCCCCTTGGCCTTTTCCTAAGTCAGCTTGGCTTTTCTTTTTTGCCGTGAATGTTTTGTTTTTTTCTGCTTCCTAACCATATATTTGTCATTTCCAAATTATGATGCCTAGTCAGAAACTTTCAATAGGGCTTGCTCTGCAGTCAGGAGAGTCCCCTTTCAGAAGCAGTCCCGTGAAGTTTCTCCACCAAAGTTTCTGGGACCAGGAGCAGGTGAGGTGCAAAAAGTCGCATCCTTATGCTTTGCCTCTTCTCTTGTTCTGGACAGGACCATTGACTAGGCCACCCAGGCCTAGAAGGGTTTAGCTGTGGGAGCCTGCCACCTGGTGGTCAGGCATGGGAGGTGCAGAAGAATTCATAGTGGCCTACTTTGACCTACCATCTAATGTGAGCTCTTTATTTAAAGGGTATATCTCATTTAAATGTCACAACAAGCTTTGCATGCTTACAGCACTCAAGAGGCTGAGGCAGGAGGATTGCTGAGATTTCAAGAGAAACCTGGGCTAAAGTAAGAGCCCTTTTCTTTAGAAAAATGGAGGGGGCTGGAAATGTAGCTTAGTAGGTAGAGTACTTGCTTACCATGTGTGAAGCCCTGGGTTCAAGACCCAGCACTGCATACACCGGGTGTGGTGATGCACACCTATAACCCCAGCACTTGGAAGGTAGAGGCAGGATCAGGAGTTCAAGGTCATCTTTGGCTACATAGGGAGTTCAAGACCCGCCTGGGCTATATGAGACCCTGCTTCAGAAAGCCAAAAAGTAACAGTAAAAAATAAAAACCAAACAAAAAATTCAATAGAAATAAATCAAAAGACATAAATCTATCTCATAACAATCCTGGTGAGGCATGGTGGCTCAGACCTGTAACGCCAATAGCCTGGACTACAGACTGACACTCTTACCTCCAAAACCAAACCAAATTCCCCAACAATCTTGTGCAGTGGGAATCACCACAACAAGTTGATACACGAATGATTTTTCATTAAAATGTTAAAATAGTTTAAGAATCTGTGTATCCAGCTCAATGGCTAGGATGCTTGCCTGGCACGTTTGATGCCCTAACTTGAGCTGCAGCACTGTATAAGCTGGGAGCGGTGGCTCATGCCTGTAATCCTGACATTTGAGGGGCTGAAGTGGGACAGTCACTGAGACTTTGAAACTATCCTTGGCTAGCATAGCGACTTTCAGGACACTTCAGGCTACAGAGTGAGATTTTTGTCCCTGAACCGAATTAATTCTTTTATTAGCACAGTCTGTGTGAATGTTAAAAACTCAGCGTGAAACCAGAAAGCTATGTCACGTAATGCTGTTCGCTTGCTGCTACTTTAGACTGTCCCACCTGGATAGGTCCTCGAGATGGTTTTCCTTCATAAAAATACTGCAGGAAGGGCCAGTGAGAAGACCCAGTCGGTAAAATGTGAGCTGCCTGAGCCTGGTGACATGTGTTTCATCTCTAGAACCCACAAGAAGGTGGAAAGGAGAGAATTAACCTCACAAAGTTGTTCTTAGACCCCCGTGTGCATACGCTGGCACCCATGCCCACGCCACATCATGGACATACATATACAATAATAACAATTAATTCAAACCCAAGCAGGCCTAGTGGTGCATGCCTCTAATCCCAATAGTCAGGAGGCAGAGGCAGGTGGATCGCCTTGAGTTTCAGGCCAGCCCGGTCTACATAGTGTGTTCCATATATGCACATGCCCAATATTCTGGTAAGGAGACTGTGAGGCTGGTGACATGTTCAGTGATAGGCCGGCCAAGATGTTGTTTGACAGTTTTAGTGAAGGGCAGGTGACAGATAGCATGGAACTCACAGAAGCAATGGTGAAAGAATTGCTGCATAGCAGAAGCCGTGATGAAGAGGGAGAATGGCAGCTTCACCTGGGCCATGGTTCTATGACATACAGAGCATAAATAAATAAATGAGTATCTCCCGCTGGAGGGAGGTGCAGGAGGAGTGGTACCTTTTATTTAGGGCTCGAAAGTGGCAGGGTATATGAAGATGAAGGGATGAAAGAAAAACCATGACCAGTCAAATGAGATGTCTACAAAGAAGAGTGGTCATTAGCTTTCCTCTAAGCAGAAGCCCTTGGCTACCTCAGGGGATAGACATTTGGAGCCATCATTTTGACTCATGGGGAGGAGTCCAGAGCCATCAACAAAGAAGTAGTGGTTGTGCAGATAAAATCCAAGCCATTACTGTGATTAATTTCACTTGGTGGAAATGATGACAATTCAAAAGCGAGGAGTACTTTGAAAAGGCTGAAAAGTAAAAGCGATTACACCCTAGAAAGGGAGCTGTTTTCCATTAGTACGCTACACTTTGGGACCTCGGTAATTTAAAGTTGTGTGTGTGCCTGTTAGAGGCAGAACCCAGGACTGAGCTGCATCCCTACCTCCCACGAGGATTTCTTTGGCTTTTAGCTCCCTTCACCCCCCCCTGTTTTAAATCTGAGCCTCAGGTGTCCCAGGATGGCCTTGAAATCCCTGTGTAGCCAAGGATGACTTTGAACTTCTTGTTGGAGGAGGCTGCTTGTTGGTTCCCCGGCTGCGTGGCTAGCTTAGACCCGAAACAATCATACAAGAACTGTATTAATTAAATCACTGCTTGGCCCATTAGCTCTAGCTTCTTATTGGCTAACTCTTACATATTAATTTAACCCATCTCCATTAATCTGTGTGTTACCACGTGGCTGTGGCTTATGGGTAAAGTTCCCAGCATCTAGTTCCAGTGGCTCCATGGCTTCTCTCTTGACTTCCAACTCCTTTCTCCCAACATTTAGCTTAGTTTTCCCTTCTGCCTTGCTATAGGTCCGAAGCAGTTTCTTTATTCATTAATGGTAATCACAACATACAGAGGGAACTCCCACATCAACTTCTGATCCTTCTGCCTCCACTTTTGAAATGCTGAGATACCAAGCCCGCATGACCCAGGACCTAGTACCTGTGAGGCAAGCACTCTAGCAACTGAGGTACATCCTTATCCCTGCTCAGCATGTCTTTGTACGACAACTTTCTGAACTTTCTTGGAAGTTCATTTTATACATGTCTTTGCCTCTTATTTTCCTTTGTGTAAACATGTATGTGCCTGTGTACGTGCAGGTATGAGTGTGTCTGTGGTGTGTGTGTGTGTGTGTGTGTGTGTGTGTGTGTGTGTGTGTGTTTGCTGGGAATAAAATTCAGAGCAAGCCTCACACATGCTACGCAAGTTGTTTTTTGTTATTGTTGTTGTTTGCATGTGTTTTTTTGTGTCAAGTTTGCAAGAGTGATCTGGAGAGAAGGAACCTCAGTTGAGAAAAATGCCTCCCTTAGATTGGCCTTCAAGCAAGTCTGTGGGGGCATTTTCATGAATAATGATTGGTATGGAAGGGCCCATCCTACTGTGGGTATTGCTACCCTTGGACAGCAGGCCTAGATTGTATAAGAAAACAAACTGAGCAATCCATGAGGAGTAAGCTAGTAAGAAACATTCCTCCATGGTCTCTTGTTTAGTTCCAGCCTTAAGTTCCTGCCCTGATTGCCTTTAATGATTGGCTTTAAACTATAAGATGAAATAGACCTTTTCCTTCCCAAGTTGTTTTTGGTCATGGTGTTTATCAAAGCAATAGAAAGCAAAGTAAGACAGCAAGTGTTCTACCACATCCACACCCTCTTAGACATCTGTTCTTAAAATTTTAAATACGTGACTGGACAGTGGTGTCACACACCTTTAATCCCAGCACTCGGGAGGCAGAGAGGCAGAACTCTGTGAGTTTGAGGCCAGCCTGGTCTACAAGAGCTAGTTCCAGGACAGGCTCCAAAGCTACAGAGAAACCCTGTCTCAAAAACAAAAACAAAACCAAAAAAGTTTAATTATGTTTTATTTATTTTATGTATATGAATGTTTTGCCTGCATGTGCATTATGTTGCACCACGAGGGTATATGGCCCTCTGAGGTTGAAAGAGGGCATCAGATCCCCTGGAACTGGAGTAACAGGTTGTTGTGAGCAAGAGGTGTCCTTAACTGCTGAGCCAGAAACCTGTCATCCTTAGAGATTCCATCAAGTTTTGTGTTCTTGAGAACCACAGTCTCTCACAGTTTCTCTTGTCTGGGTTTTTTTTTTTTTTTTTTTTTTTTAGACAGGGTTTTTCTGTAGCTTTGGAGCCTGTCCTGGAACTAGCTATTGTAGACCAGGCCGGTCTCGAACTCACAAAGATCTGCTTGCCTCTGCCTCCCGAGTGCTGGGATTAAAGGTGTGCGCCACCACTGCCCGGCTTCTTGTCTGTTTCTGATTCTGCCCATTTGACATTTCTTTCATAACTGCAGTACAGGAAACAATGCAATCAAAAGCCCATAGGGATTTTGAAGTAGTAAGAGTGAACGGGAAATGACTTGTGTTGATTGGCCTTGTTCTTTTTCTGTAGGGTGAAGGATGCCATTGTTGGTGGAAAGTGAAGGGCCAATTCATCCCTATGAGGTTGTTCTGATCACTAAATGAGATAGCAGATATGAATCAGTTAGCATAGTGCATGGCTGAATACGGCAGAATTTTGACAAAGCATCCCCATGTCTGTTGTGCATGGTGGCACATACCTGTAATCCTGGCACTTGAGAGCCTGAGGCAGGGAGATTGAGAATTTGAGGCCATCCTGAGCTACTGGCATTATACCATTACAGACACCAGAAGCAGACCTTGTGGAAAGTCAAAGTCCTGTTGGGCACAGATGTAGTTGAGGCAACTTAGGAAGGATGGGCAACGCTCCATAGCTGAGGATGAGCTATGGATGGAGCAGGTGTGGTGGCGTTGGGCATTATCCAGCAATAAGCGGACAACAGAGAAGCAGAGACCTGGAGAAATAGAAGCTCGTATAAAGCAGCTGCGTTCCATCACATAGATTAAATAGTTTATTTTAAGAGAAGCATGTGTGTTGGCAAAACTATTTTCTAGCCAGGTTGCTTCATTTCCCAAGGTTCTTTCCTGGGTAGGTTTTTGAGGATCATCCTGTAGGGATAAGTCCCGCCCCTTAAGGGGTGTGTTCGCCTCGGGCTAATGTCTGCCTATAAATTTGGCGAGCAAGCTCCGAGCTCTCGCTTCTGCTTTCCTGGTCTCCGCGGGAACGGTGGTTCTGTAAGTCTATTTATACATTAAAACTATATATTTTTACACTCTGTCTGCATTCGTTTACGCCGCTACATTTTGGCGTCCAACGTCGGGCTATTTTGCCCCCGACTCAAGCGGGTAGCCCTCTAGCTAACATCATCCTTTATGATCCATTACAGAGTCTAGAAGTTTAACTTTGTACGGAGTCTAGGCAGTATAATTAAGAGTTTCTTTCAGGGCTGGAGAGATGGCTCAATAATTAAGAGCACTGGCTCTTCCAGAGGTCCTGAGTTCAATTCCCAGCAATCACATGGTGGCTCACAACCATCTGTAATGATATCTGGTGCCCTCTTCTGACATAGAGTTGTACATGCAAATAGAACACTCATATCCATTAAATAAATAAATTTAAAAAAGAGTTTCTTTCATAAAACATTAAAAGGAAAAGGAAAGAGAGAAATGAGGACAATTGATGGGCAAAGAGAATTAGATGAGGGAATTTAGGATAGTAGAAGGTCTAGTTTTGACTGTGAGTAGAGGCAAGTGCCTAAAGTAAGCACTAGGAAGGTGGAGACAGGGGACCCAGGACAGCCTTGGGTACCTGATGAATTCCAGGCCAATTTGACCTACATCAGGCCCTGTTCCCACCCAAAAAATAGGCAAAAACGGCATATTTGGGGGCTGGAGAGATGGCTCAGCTGTTCTTGCAGAGGACCTCACTTTGATTCCCGTCACTCACATAATGCCTCAGACCATCTGGAACTTCATTCCACAGGGTCCAGTGTCCTCTTCTGACCTCCATGGGTCTGCATGAGTACACATACATACATGAAGGAGAAATGCTCATAAAGATAAAATAAAAGGGGACATATTTTGTGTGTGTGTGTGTGTGTGTGTGTGTGTGAGAGAGAGAGAGAGAGAGAGAGAGAGAGAGAGAGAGAATGTTGAGAAGCAAAACAAAGGATAGGGTTTTGTAGGCTAGCCTATGACTGTAAGTAAGAAAGAAGAACCCAGGTACTCGGGAGGCAGAGGCAGGAAGATTGCAAGTTCAAGGCAAGACTTGGTAACTTAGTGAGAACTGGTCTCAAAATAAAAAGTAAATGAAGTCCTAGACTACAGCTCAGTATTGGAGAGCCTTGCTTAACATGAAGAAGACCCTAGGTTTATTTCCAATTACTAAGGATTGGAGAAGGGAACAAGAGATTGAATGTGGGGTAAATCTGATAAAAGTACATTCTTTGAATATGTGAATGCATCACAATGAAATGCATTATTTGGTATAATTAATAAATGCTAATACAGATGTTGAAAAAAATATAATAACTGGGGCTGGTAAAATGGCTCAGTTGAGAAAATCTTTAAAAACCAATAGAAACAAGCAAAAAGATAGCTTAGTGAGTAAAGGCACTTGCTGCCATGTCAGACTACCTGAATTCAATCCCAGGATCTGCTTTGTGCAAGGGGAGGACCAACTCCTGCATGTTGTTCTCTGCCCTCCACATGTGGGCTTTGTCATGCATGCATGCACATATACACAGAAAATAAAGAAAATATGGTAAAGTTTGTATCTATCTCCATGTGTACATAGGTAGATAAATACCTAGAATCCACATATGGAAAAGCTGGAAGTTTAGTTCTAAATATGAACACTATAAATCTGTAAAGTAAGTATTTATGCATTGTGGCAAGGAAGAAACCTGCTGGGAAAACAAGAATACCTGATTTAAAAAGGAAGAAAAAATAAAAGACTGGAGAGCAGAAAATTCCTTGTCCTGGAGGCCATGGTCCATATCCCAGATACAGACTTTTAGAGTGGGTTTAGATTCATTATTATGGAATAGCAAGCAGATTAATAAGGAGAAATACTGGAGGTGCAGGTGACGGCTTTATTCAGAGCTGGGCCCATGCCCCTGGGCAGGTTCCGGATACAGGGAGACACACATGCCAGGGTGGATCCCTGTATTTATCCTACGACCATAGTCAGGAGTAAGACAAGGACTCCATCGAACCCAATGCAGGCACTATGAGGAGACAGCCTCTCACTCAGGGCTCAATGAATGCTAATCAGACCATTAAGCCAACCTCAGTCCTCCCTGGATGCTGTCCTCTGGGCTCCCCGCTGTTCTCCAAAGCTCTCAGGTTCAAACAACTTCTGTGGGCCTAGTTTGCCCGTGTGTCCCTTACCATCCAAGAATAACCTGCTGTTTCCTCTCTCACACAGTGAGTCAAGGGTCCCACTTACTTCCTGACTGATAGGAAACCCCTGGCACTCACCCCCAAGTCCTCCAGCACAGGGACACATGGCTCCTCCCCAGCCAGAGGAATGATTAGCTGTGACCGGCACAAGCAACCCCTGAGTTCCCACAGACAGGCGGGAGAGGACACACGGGTCAGCACACTGTTGGGCACAAGCTGGGGAAGGTCTTAAGAGGCAAGAAGGGCTGTGAAATCAGGACTGCTACCAGCAAATGGCTCTGCTAACTCCAGCGAGCAGAGTCAGTGTGAGTTGAATTGGCTTAGTTGAGTGGGAGCAGACTTAGCCACCATGAGAGACCTGGAGGGCACTTGAAGTCCTGCTGTTAGTGAGGGTAATTTAGCAGGTTTGAGAGAGCCAGGATGCGCTGGAGGCTGGAGAGAGTCACACTCAGCTACAGCTCAATTGATAGTAATGGCTCTCCAATTCCAGGTCAAGTGATGGCTTCTGAATGTCCAGAGCAATCAGGCCTCTCTCTGCATGCAGGGGCCCAACATCGTTCCGGGCAGTGGTGGGGAGGTGCCCCATCACAGGGAGACACAGGGCCAACCTTCAGCTCTCCTGGACCTGGTGAATTGTCGAGGAGACGGGAGCCGGGCATTGCATTTGACATGTCAGGATAAGCCAAGCATGGTGATACAAGCTTTTAATTTAAGCACTGGGAAGCCTGAAGATCAGTAATTTAAGGCCAGCCTGGGCTACAGTGAGGCCCTGTCTCAAAAAAAAAAAAAAGGAAACTTCAGCAACAGAAACAAATCAGGATAGACTATGCAGAGGGACACTTGGTCTCCTTTTTGGTGACACTGAAAAGCCTGACAGTGTCAGAGCAGAGGAAGCTCAGGAGGCTTTATTCTGAGTTATACTAGGGCTTGCCTTGGGACCTTTGATCCCATGTCCGATTCAGCCATAGAGGTGGCATGTCTGGCAAGACGAACACTATAAGGGTTTCGTCTCAGCTCTGATTTGGGGCTATAATTTGGTATATTCATAAAGGCCAGAGGCTGTGCTGATACCATTCTGGGAGATTCTCGACTAGGATCAGTGTGTACCCCACAAGTGTATAGGAAACACCTTAATCTTGGTATAGTTACATACTACAGACTGAGTCTGTATGGGCATGTGGTCATACCTGCAGCCAGTGTCCTGTGTTCACTGGGGAGGTGATCATACGCTGGTCTCAGTGAAACTTGTTTACTAATAGAGACATGAGCAGTATCTGAGGGAAGATAGGCTTTCCCCCACTTCTGTTTTTCAAGTAGGGTTTCTAAGTGTAGCAGCCCTAGCTGTCCTGGAACTAGCTCTGTAGACCAGACAGAGATCCACCTGCCTGTCTCCCAAGTGCTGGGATTAAAGGCACCACCACCCGGCTGAGGGAAGGTGTTTGTGTGTCTAGCGAAAGGTTGGCCCGAAAGCCCTGGTCTGTTTAGGAAATGCTTCGTCTGGGTGTGTTTGTGCATCACGTCATTGGAAGTTACGTGTCATGATGGCTTTCCTACTAGTGTCTCCCGAGAAATAACAGAGATGAAGAAATGGGCTATGACTATCCCGTGACACAATAAGAAGGGGTTTTCCATCCGATTTTTTCTAGACTTTGATATTCTTGGGACTCATGTTCTTTTTAATGACAGAACTTTTTGTTTTGTTTGAGACACGGTCCACAAAGCTACAGGTGCATAGCTGAGGAAGACCTTGCATTCCGTATCCTCCCAATTCCAACTCTAGTCTGCTAGGATTACAGGAATGTGCCGTCATACCAGACTCCTGAATTTCATTTAAATAAATTAAGAGTGCTTCAGTGTTTATGTTGCTTCTGCCCTGGGACACTAGGTTGGCCTCGTCTGGAGCCTGTGGGATACAGTGCAGGTGGCAGCAAAGGGCGCCCAGCTGAGAAGTCTGCTGTGCAATTGGTTGAGGTGAGGCTGGTAGCGGTTTCCAGGACAACAGATGTAGTGAATTAAACCTTGGGTTTCTACAGCAACCACCCCTTTGTCCTATGCCAGCAGGAACCCTGAGCTGACAGCTGGAGCAACCAGCAATGGCTGAAGACGGACGCTAAAAAGAAATCCCACACAATCTCAGAATTGAGTATAATAAAGGGTTATTTAGGGGTAGATTCACAAATCACAGTCCTCTGCTCTAATGGGGAACAGCAACCAAATCTTGCAGCCAGAAGAGAGGGCAACCACACACTTTACATTGACATTTATAGTATGAGGCCACGCCCAAGTAGGTGGGTAACTTAAAGGCTACTGCTGTAGTAATTCCTACAGCACCTCCCCCTTTTGTTTAAATAAGAGAGTTCTAAGCCTAATACAAAATTATATACAATAAAAACAAATATCAGGTATTAGAATTACTATAGCATAAACAATATCAAGCAAGAAACATGTGATAAATGTTTCAATTATCCTATCCTAAAGAGTTTAAGTATTGTAGTATAAATAACTTGACCAAGTCATGAGAGGAAAGTAATTACAACTATCTAGTCTTCAACCGCATTGAAGACCCAAGAAGGGAAATAATATTACTTGAGTTAGCAGGAAGGGCAATCAAGCAACCTCAGTGGCCTCACATAGACCCATTAAACGAATCCTGAAAAACAAGGTATCTGCATCTGTCTCAGTGGTGGTCAGGGGACCAATGAATGGATATTAAATTAGCTGGACAGTTCATTTCAACAGATCTATATGATGAAAAGGAAGATTAAGCAATATCAGAGGCTGTAGATGGAGACAACATGAATATTGAAGAATCAAATTGAGTACCGACAACAAGGACCCACAACAAGGACCGACAGCAAAACAAATCACCAAGTGCACAAAAGAAATGTGTTCAGCATTGCAGTCATTTGTCAAATACAAACCTGGTTGCAAGTAACGAACTATAGAAATGATCCCTGAAAGTATAGTCTTCAAACCTGGTTTCTCTAATACACTATTTCTTTTTCTCTACAATTTGAGACTTAAGTATCAAAATACATGGCCAGTCATTATCTACTACCAAAAATTAAGTGATAACCGTGGAGATTGATTAGACTGAAAATGCCTGATTACTGCATATATTCTTGTGCTTCATAATTCACCACAGCTACAGTGTAATATCTTTAATCCAAAACTGCTTTATTTTTATAACACGCTGCTTAATTTATGTAAGGTATTACATAGCTTTTTTGCTTTAGAGACAAAATGTCGTTGGGGGGAACTAATTTGTCTATTCACTTCCAGATGATGGTAGCTCTTAATAATAAGTTTGTGAGGGGGTGTTTATTTTTTTTTCCTTCTTTTAATCAAATACCCATTGCTACAGTGGAATACATGGATAGGTATTTAGAGTGAAAGATAGTTTTACCTGTTTTCTTTCATTTGATTTGGCTGAGGAGACTAGGAGTTGCCGTTGCATTTTTTTCTGATCCATGACCTCTAAAATTCCTGTTGATTTTCTTTGCGCATGTAAGGGAAGAACTGAATGTTTCTCAGCCAAACTAGTTTTTCCCACTCCCGCCCAAGTAAACCACCATTTTTTTCTTTTTTTTGTCTTTTATTTTATTGATATTTATTGAGCTCTACATTTTTCTCTGCTCCCCTCCCCGCTTCAATCCTCCCCCAAGGTCCCCATGCTCCCAATTTACTCAGGAGATCTTGTCTTTTTCTACTTTCTACTTCCCATATAGATTAAATCTATGTAAGTCTCTCTTAGTGTCTACATTGTTGTCTAGGTTCTCTGGGATTGTGGTTTGTAGGCTGGCCTTTGCTTTATGCTTAAAAACTACCTATGAGTGAGTACATGTGATAATTGTCTTTCTGTGCCTGGGTTACCTCACTCAAAATAATGTTTTCTAGCTCCATCCATTTTCCTGCAAAAATTCAAGCTGTTGTTATTTTTTTCTGCTGTGTAGTACTTCATTGTGTAAATGTACCACATTTTTCTTATCCATTCTTCATTCAAGGGGCATTTAGGTTGTTTCCAGGTTCTGGCTATGACAAACAAAGCTGCTGTGAACATAGTTGACCACATGTCCTTGTGGCACGATTGAGCATCCTTTGGATATATACCCAAAAGTGGTATTGCTGGGTCTTGAGGAAGGTTTTTTCCTAATTTTCTGAGAGATCACCACACTGACATCCAAAAGGGTTATACCAGCTTGCATTCCCACCAGCAATGCAGAAGTGTTCCCTTTTCCCCACAACCTCTGCAGCATAACTTGTCATCAGTGTTTTTGATCTTGGCCATTCTTACAGGTGTAAGATGGAATCTCAGAGTTGTTTTGATTCTCATTTCTATGATGACTAAGGATGTTCAGCATTTCCTTAAATGTCTTTCAGCCATTTTAAATTCCTCTGTTGAGAGTTCTCTGTTTAGGTCTGTACTCTATTTTTTTTAATTGGATTATGTGATCATTTGGTGTCCAATTTCTTGAGTTCTCTGTATATTTTGGAGATCAGCCCTCTGTCTGATGTGGGGTTAGTGAAGGTCTTTCCCCATTCTGTAGGCTGTCGGTAAAGCACCATTGCTGAAGTGGCACTGGACAGACTTGAGATGGGTTTCCTAGTGTCATGCGCTAGCTCGGCATCCCCTTTACACACCTGTCTTGATCTGCTTTTGTTCCCACTGCCTCTGCCTATACACATACAGTTGTATTATAGGATGGCAAAGTCTGTTGGACACGAGAAAACTCTTTTCTTGCATCTTCTATCATTTGTTGCATTAATGAAATCCCCACTTTGAAACCTGCTAGTCCTCCTACTACAAGAAAGAGGCAGAACAGCTAAACAGCCTGATCTCTGTCTGTGCTCCTCTGATTAACAGCTTGGTCAATACATGGCTAATATTAGTTCATTTGACCTATTTAGACCTTAGAAAACAATTAACTGAGGGTTTTGTTTGCATGGTGAGAGAATTGTATGTAACCAGATATATGAGTGTTCCTGAATATACAGACAGAATTTCGCCTCAATATTTTTAAATGGAGAAATTCTAGGTAGCCCCTGCTTTACGGGACTATGATAATGCACACCATGACAAATGAACTTGATTCCTCTAACATGGAGGGAATTATTTGGACCCTCCCCTGAGATGTGGTGTAGCTCCTGTGTGCCTTGGTTTAGTAATGTTTTTCTTTGTAGTCACTTATTTGTATTGTAAGTTTTTGGTGGTACCAAATGAGCCTGCTATGTGACAGACTTTTTAAGTAACATATACCTATATGAAATAGCTTTTATTGACAGATTATCTTCCACTTTAAATATATGGAACTATCATGATGTCAATATTTTTACGAAGTGGGTAGAGTCCAAAAACAAAAGGAGGAAAGGAAGGAAGGGGCCAGCAGTCAGCTCATCAGGTAAAGGTGCTTGCCGCCAAACCTGAAGGCCTGGATTTGCTACCTGGGACCCACATGGTGGAAGGAAAGACTCCTGTAGTTTGTCCTCTCGCCTCCACGTTTGAACTATGGCACTTTTTATAATTCCCCCAAATAAATGGACAAATGTTAAAAACCAAATAAACTATAGGGTTGGTGATATGGCTCAGTTGGTAGATTGTCTAGCATGCGTGAAGCCCTAGATTGATCACAACACTAAATAAACTAGGCCTGGTGGCTCAAATACCTATAATCCCAACACACAGGACGGGAAGGCAGGAGGATCAGGAATTCGAGGTCATCATGGCTACCCAGTAAGTTCAATGCAAGCCAGGCCACATGACATCCTGCCTTAACAAAGCAAAACGCCACAAACCCAAGCAAACAAAAAGAAAAGAAAAATAAATACAGCAAGCCCCAGCTGAAAATTCCTTCTCTATGTCTTGGCTATAGAGACATATGGAGATGGATTTCCTAACTCCAGCGGTAACTACACCCTGGAATTGGATTTCATATTTCCCATACATGCTGGAACTCTTAGCTAGCCTTCCCTTTCTTTTTCTTTTCAGAATTTCATCATCCAGCAAGGACAAGAAATACTAGTTTCACAACTTCATATAACCTCCCCAGTCATTTTCCTTGCACCTCTGATGAGGTGTACTTTGAACCTGCTTGTTTGGAGTCTAGTGTCTTTGTTCTTGATGAGTTTAATCTTTTCAAGAGTGTGGTTGCCAGCAAGCAGGGCGGGGGGGGGGAGAGTACTGAACAGAACTGGAGTCAGGACTAAGTTATGTCAGCCACAAATGAGTGCTCCTCAGGCCTGGGAGATGAATCAGCAGGTAGGGGCACTTCCCATCAAGACTAAAGACCTCAGATCAATCTCCAGGCCCCACATGGTGAAAGGAAATAACCTACTCCTTCAGGTGGACCTCTGACCTCCACACTCAATGGTGTGCCTGCATGCACGCACGCGCCCTCACACACACACACACACACACACACACACACACACACACACCGTAATTTTTAATAAGTACTTATGAGTGTCATCAAGTTTGACACTTGGGGCCAAAGCAAATATAGCAGAGTCTCTTGTCCAAATCATATTCCAAAGTACATGCTGAGCTGGGGCTGGTTAGCAGAAGAAAACATCTCAGGCAAAGGGGTGAAGAATGAAGGAGACTGGAAGTTGAGCCGTAAAGCGATGGCAAGATCAGAGCATGATCTTCAGTAGACACCATGGAATCAGTTAAGGAGTAGTGACAAGGGAAGGAGTAGTGACATGGGAAAGTCCAGGGTCAGATTGTGAAGCCAGCTGTGGTAGCACAGGCCTGGAAGGAATTCCAGCACTTGGGAGGCTGAGGCGAGAGTTTCCAGGTATTTGAAATCAACCTGGATTGCACAGTGAGTGCCAGGCCAACCTGGGCTGTTTAGCAAGGTTCTGTATACAAACAAACTGGGACAGGTTGAGGTAAAGAGCCGTGCTGACGTGAAAAGGAAAGAACATCAGGGACTTGGGGCATGTCCTTTATTGATTTGTTCCTCTAGATTCATCTCCCTCTGAAGGGCCCCATAGCCTCTGGCTGTCACACTGGCTTGGCCTTAGTAGAGGCCTGGCAAGCATTTGCGGAGAATTGTCCCTGGATGAGTTTTTCTGGGCTAGTTGGTGGGTTGTTTCCCATGGGAGACTAAGCTCCTCCTGTCTGGTAGTTCATTTCAGAGAATATTTACTGTTCCCCTAATTCAGGTAGAAGGCCCTTTCTTCCTTTGCTGTGTCAGGCAGAAGGGTGTCCACAGCCCATTTCTTTGTTAGCTTCTGCTCTGCAATATTGGCTGTGGCTTCTCCGCATCCTGCCTAGATGTTGTAAAAGGTTGCTTCATAAGATGCTTCTTTCAAAAATCTTGAGGTGGATGTGGTGACACAGCCCTTTAATCCTAACACTTGGGAGGCAGAGGTAGGCAGATCTCTGTGCGATCAAGGTTAATGTGGTGTAGAACATTCCAGGTCTACAGAGTGAGACCTTGTCTCAATAACACAATATAAAAAGAAAGGAGTATGGGGTAGTGGGGAAGAGGTGGGAAGTTGGAATTGGATCTGGGAGGAGGTAGGGGGAATAGCTGGGGCTGAATATGATCAAAATATAGTATATGAAGTTTTGAATTAATAAATATTACATTAAGGAAGTCTCATCTTGAAAACATGACTAAGTAGCAGAGAACAGGCTTAACACGTTGGCAAGGCTTTGGGTTTAATCTTCAGTACTAAAAGAGAGAGCAAGGGGAAAAATAAAGATATTTAGGAGTATCAAGTCCTCAATTTAGGAATATATATTCTTCTTCAAATGCTCAAATTTTTAAAATAATATTTGAGACAAGTCTCATTTATTCTAGGCTAGCTTCAAACTCTATGTAGCTGAGGATAACCTTGAACTTCTGATCCTTCCTGCTCCTGTCTCTCAAGTCGTGGGGTTATAGGTATACGGTACTAGGGATGGAACCCAAGGCTTCCTGCGCACTAGGCTAACACTGCCAACCGAGTTTCAACCCCAGCCTGACATACTGAGTCCTGCAAAGGCAATCTCTGATGTACTTACTTGTGTAATGTCTGCTTCCCCTACTAAACTCCACGAGAAAAGAGACTTGTTTGTTTTATCTACTTGTTTGTTCATTTAAGGAGGGTCCCACTCTGTCGTCCATGCTGGGCTTGAAGCCATTGTGTGGTCCAGGCTGGCCTAGAGCTCATGCAATCTCCCAATGAGGAGGAAGGCCCCAGCCTCCCAAGTGTTGACATTACAGATGGGATTGTATCTGTGGTATTCAGTGCACTGTCCATGGGGATAAGGATAGCATCTCTAAACACAGCTTACAAACATTTCTCTTTGTTTGGTTTGCAGTGCTGGAGAGGCAACCCAGGGTTTTGTGTGTGCTAGGCAAGTGTACCTCTGCCTCCAAGAAAACTTTTAAAAATTTGTATGAGTGAAAGCCAGGCCTGAGACTGTATGCCTATACAGTGCTTGATAGGTAGGGCCTGCAGGGTGAGACTCTAAGCCTGGGCTACATGAGACCCTGCCTTAAGAAAATAAGAGATTAATATATGAGTGAATTAGAGTGAGGCCACTGAATTGAAAACCGAAAAGAATAATGAGTGGATAAAAAAAAAAGTTAAAAGCAGCAGTAAGAGCAATTAACCGTGATGGATGTGCGGTGAGTCACAGCCTTCATTAGCTACAGATTTAATGAGACACACTTGTTTGGACATCTTTCTCAGAAGATCCTGTGACCTCTCCGTGCCTCATAATCATATCTTCTTGTTGAAGGTGGGGTGGGAATGTTCATGCCTATTTCAGGGTGTCTGCTCGGGTATCAAGATAGCAGGAGATGGTCCATTTCAACACAGCCGATGCAGAGTTGTTTGAACCTGAGGAAAGCCTACACACATTCAGAGCTGAGAAATCCAGAATGCATACTTCACAGGGGTGTGCCAGCAGTGTCCACCAAAAGCTAAAGGGAAGAGGCAGGACTCTCAGGCAGCCTGGAGATGCTTTAGGTGGGAACACCAGCAGAGGTTTTAACTTACTTGAACCCTTATCTCCCACATTACCCAGAGACTAACCCTTTTCAGCCCATTCCCTTCCTGTGAAGTATTCACCTTTTCAGTGTGTTTGACCAATTTGCGCATGTTCGTACTGTACCTTGTTTGCCTCCTGTCCCGTGAAGAGCTCTCCCACCCCCAGGCTCTGGCATGATGATGAAGACACAAGTCTCTGTGATTGCTCATAGACTAGTGGAGTCACAGTTTCAGTATATTAATTATACATGCTTTAATGAAGGAAGACATTATTGTTTGGTTTGTTTTTTTAAAGATTTTTTTATGTGTGTATTTGCCTGCATATATGCATGTTCACCATGTGCGTGCCTGGTTTTGGCATCAGCACTAAAAAATAGCAGTGTTTGTAAGTACTGTTTAAAGCATGTCCTGATGCTCATAAACAGAGCCGCGAATACAACACATAACCATGCCTGTAATCTCAACATTTGGAAGACTAGGTCTGGAAGATGACAGTGAACTCCAGGCCAGCCTGGGCCATACAATGACTTCAAGGCCTGCATAGGGTGCTGAGGAAGACCCTTCTCAAATCAGCAAACAAAACAGGCAAATCTCTATTTTCGTGAAGTTTCCTGGGGGAAGCAGACATTACCCGAGACCAGAAGAGGACATCGATCCCCTGGGAGTGGAGTTAAATATAGTTGTGAGCTTCCATGTGGTTGCTGCGAACTGAATCCAGCCTCTGAAAGAGCAACTAGTGCTCTTAACCACTGAGCCATCTTTCTGTCTTGTAGCTTGGTTTCTTTACCTTTCATTTAAGGAGAAATCATTTTTAGGCAGGTTCTTATTCTGCAGCCCAAACTTACCTCAAACTCATGCGAGGTCCTCTTGCCTTGGCCTTCCAAGTGCTGTAATTATAGGTGTGAGTCACTCCACTAGACTTTGAAGAGAATCTTAAATTTTCAGGAAGAGAACTAGAATAAAACTAGTATAAAGGATAGCCATATATCAATTACCCAGGCTCACTTCCTGTTAATTCTTTACCTAATGTTTTAATGTGGTCGTTCTCTTTTTCATTTAAAATCAAATTGTGTGTGTGTGTGTGTGTGTGTACGCGCACACACACACGAGCACCCACGTGTGCATGTGTGCACATGTACCTATGCCCATGCATGCATTTGAAGGTCAAAGAACAACTTGTAAGAGTTGGTTCTTACCTTCTTTTTTTTTTTTTTGATTTTTGAGACAGGGTTTCTCTGTAGCTTTTGGTTCCTGTCCTGGAACTAGCTCTTCTAGACCAGGCTGGCCTCGAACTCACAGAGATCCGCCTGCCTCTGCCTCCCAAGTGCTGGGATTAAAGGCGTGCGCCACCACCGCCTGGTGGTTCTTATCTTCTATTGCACTCGGGTTGTCAGACCTGGTGATTAATGTCTCTACTCACTGCTCCATCTTTTTTAATCTGTCTGTCTGTCTGTGTACCTTCTCTCAACTGTTGCAATGTAATATATATCCTGGCCCTTCCTCCAAGATCATTTCCATTCTTGTTTCCTAAAGAATATGGAAAGCCAGATGTACCGATGCCTCTAATTCCAGCAATTGGGACACTAAGACAAGATGCTTGTTACGAACTAATAAGCAAGCCTGGAATATATAATTAGCTATACTCTGTAGCCAAGGCCTGGCTATAGAGTGAGACCATATCTCAAGAAAGAAAGAAATAAAAAATACAGTGCTGCCAGGCATGGCAGCACACACCTTTAATTCTAGCACTTGGGAGGCAGAGGCAGGCAGATTTCTCAGTGAAGGGCAGTCTGGTCTACACAGAGAATTCTAGGCTAGCCAGGACTACGTAATGGGACCCTGTCTAAGCAAAACAAAACAAACAGCTCCCCCACAAAACAGTGGTCCTCTTTTATCCAAGCATAGGCCAGTGAACTTCAATAATTTACATTGTTTCACTTATATTTAAGCTAATGTATGGTCTTATATTCCAGTCTTAGCAGTCAATCCGCTAACGTCCTTTATACTGTTTCCCTCCTCCAGGACAGAATGAAGCCAGGTAGTCTGTACTTAGAATACTGTAGTAATATGAGTGGCGGGGGCTGCGTCCCCGGCACCCCGGCCGCCCACATGGCTAGCTCTAGCTTATGCCCTGAAATAATTACACAGACACTGTATTCTTTTAAACACTGCTTGGCCCATTTCTATCTAGCCTCTTCTAGGCTAATTCTCACATATTAATTTAGCCCATCTCTAATCATCTGTGTTGCACCCCAAGGTGCACTTACCGGGAAGATTCTAGCCTACGTCCATCCTGGGTCGGAGCTGAATCGCCTCTGTCTGGGAGAGCGGAGCATGGCGTCTCTGTCTGAGGCGTCTGCTCCCGAGAGGAGAGCTGTCGAGTCTCCGAGCTCACTTCCTCTTCCTCCCAGCATTCTGTTCTGTTTACTCCTCCCACCTATGTTCTAAGCTATGAGCCCAAGCAGTTTGTTTATTACTTAGCCAATGAAATCAACAGATTGATATATGACACTCCCACATCAGAATACATTCAGCTTTGTATTGAAGAGATCAATTTCTGTAGAACACTAAACAATCATTGTACAGGCCTATTAGACAGTTTTACACTCATAAGAAAACAACATAATTTTGCTTTGCTGTTAAAAAAAAACTAAACAGTATTTTTCATAATGTGTATGTGTGTCTGCCCATGTGGGGTTATGTGCATATGAGTACAGGTGCCTGACAGGGTCAGAAGAGAGCATCTGCACCTCTGGAGTTGGAATTATAGATGGTTGTGAGCCACTGTAGATGCTGGGAACCAAACCCAGGTCCTCTGAAAGAACAGTTAGCACTTTTAACCACTTGAGTCAGAGTTTCACTTTGTAGTTCAGATGAGCTGAGAACTCACTTTAAGGCCCCAGCTTGGGCTATTTCTGCCTCAGACTGTCAAGCACCATACTATTCCTTATTGACAAATTTTGAGTAATTTTTAAAAAACCTCCACAAAGAAACATGCTTAAACATTTGCTTATTTTTAAGTATAGAAGTGAATGTGTGTCTGATGCCAGCAGGGGCTAGGAGCAGGTGTTGGATCCCCTGGAACAGGAGTTTTAGAGCCACTGAAGGGTTTTGGGTCACCCGATGTGGGTGCTGAGAACTGAAGCCGGGTCCTCTGTCAGAACAGCAGGTGCTCTCAACCCCGGAACCGTCTCTCCAACTACCAGGAATGTGTGTATCTTGTAGAAATCTCACATTGTGGGTGTCGAGAGAGTACTCTCTCCCACATTATCAAACTGCAGCTGGAAGCCATATTCATCACTTTTTGTCATCAACTGCTTTCTCCACAGGGTCCAACCGCGTGTGTCTGAGGCCAGGCAGGGAAATCAATACCCATGAAAAATAGTTACCATCCTCTCCCCAGATGCTCATTGAAACCTCATTTATGCAGGGGCCTTGTGCAATTTGTTACTGACACCATATTACTTTTGAGTTGCCTGTCTCTCCAAGTCACGAGACATGCCCAGGCATGGTTGAATTGCAACCATGGGACCAATGAACACAAACAGGAGGCACACCGTCCTCATCTTCTTAGATGACTACTTTCTTTCCAAGAGCTCATTTAGCTATCTAGGCTAGATTATAGTGTCATCTAACTGGTTTTGGAACAAGGCAGAGCCATCACCAAGTCCAAGGTCAGCATCCAGTATTGACACTGCCCTACTAAAAAGGCAATGGCAACTTGATTTGTCTCTGGTTCAGATAAGATTTTTTATTCCTATGAAGTCTGAAACAGAGTACTTAAGCTCCCTGGGTACAATCTAGTTAGACAAGTAGGAGCAGACAGTGCCATCCATTTTATTTAGGGTCTGGTAGGTTTAGCAAAACCTATTTGCCTTGTCTTACTTTCCCATCAAATGTCCTGGAACTGTATAAGAAACATCAGTGACTCTTGGCATTTGCCCTTCCTTCCTTCCTTCCTTCCTCCCTCCCTCCCTCCCTCCCTCCCTCCCTGCCTCTCTCCCTCCTTCCCTCCCTCTCTCCTTCTTTCTTTCCTTCCTTTTCTTTTTTTTTCAAGACAGATTTTCTCTATGTAACAGCCTTGGCTGTCCTAGAACTTGCATTGTAGACCAGGCTGGCCTCAAACTTAGAAATCCACCTGCCTTTGCCTCTTCTGTGCTGGGATTAAAGGCATGCATCACCACTGTCCTGCTCTTGCATCTTTCATTAGGGTTTGTATTTGCCTATTTTTAGGGCCCCAATCCATGCATTATTTGAGGAGTTGGAGACACCCCCCCCCCGCCCAGACTCACTGTAAATGGCATTGCCTGACCCCAGTTTTATGGCCCCTCCTTGCCCTGCTTGTATAAGGCAGAGTCCTGGCAGGAAGCAGATGGCTCATTCAAAGGGTTGATGTGAGGGGAGTTGAATGCAGATGTAGGCAGGGAGAAAGGAATCGCTACAGGTTCATAATGGCTTCCAGGTGATAACAGCAGAAAGTCATTACTAGCTTTATTAATCGGGGTTCTCTAAACGAATAGAACTTAAGGGATGAGTATATATTAAGAGGGATTTATTAGAGTGGCTTACAGGCTGTGGTCAGGCTAGTGCAATGGCATCTCTCAAAGGAAAGGCCAAGAATCCGGTAGTTGTTCATTCGGCAAGGCTGATGTCTGAGCTGGTCTTCAGGCTATGTTGGAATCCCAAAGAAAGTTGGTTCTAACACCAGAGAAGGAATGACTCAGCAGCAGGACAGATGAACTTGCCAGTGAAAGTGAGGGCAAGCAGGCGAGAAGCCAAAAGCTTCTTTCTTCCATATCCTTGTATATGGGCTGCTACCAGAAGGCCAACCCAGATTAGGCTGAATTCCTCACTGATGTGCTCACCTGCTTGGGTTTTAGGCACTTCCAGCTGTAGTCAGGTTGACAGCCAAGATTAGCCAGCCCTCACCTTGAAAGGAGAGAAAGAGACATCATTAAAAGTTGGCAAGAAGGGAAGCTGTGGAAAGGGAATGCCCAGTGGCCATTGTAGCCATTGGGACATCATGCTGTCCTTTCGCCATGACATGGTCATTGTTGCTTTGAAGTAAGAGCTTCTGCGTTTACCCACGGGACTCCCTCACAAGGTTTGGCCCACATACATTTCCTTGTGAAGGGGAGGAAGCTCATGTGACAGCCCTTGAGGCCCCACCCCTCCCAAAGGAGCAATACCCAGTTAACAGTTGTTGGGACGAGGAGACATTTCCTTTGGTGGCAGAATTGCCTGCCATTAATTGACCATGCTCCTGTGGGTAACCACTTACTCTCTTGTAAGTAGCCTGGTTCAATTAAACTTATTGTGTTAAGATCAGACTATGCCCTATTGTAAGCGATTCCAGTATTGAATGAAACAGTGTTTTTTGCAGGCTAGGCGTTGCTATAGGAGACACCATTTTACAAGCAGATTTCGACTCCATTCTGAGGAAGAAAGAAGACTGCACGCACTGGGTGGACCCAGAAATTGCACCATCTGTCAGGCACCACCCACCCAACACAGACTGATAAGGGACTTATTACTGGGAACAGAGAGGGAACCACCCTCTGCATTTATTGGGGAGGCTTGAAACTGCGGGGGCACATGGACATATTAAAATCTTATCAGGGAAGCCAAGCCTAGGACCTTATCAAGGAACGGGTGGAACTCTTTCACCTGCACTCCGTAAAGGGATGGACACCGGCACTGGGATGGCACGGTCCTACACTGATGTATCATCCGATACCCGGTGTGTACTGATGACCACTCTATGTGGCTTGTTTTTACGGCAGGTGATGGAAGCCACTCTACTGTCTTCCCACGTGTTTGCCTGTCTGGACTTGGACAGGACCCGTTTCCTGCTCTGAACCTGCCGAGGCCTTTTCCCCTTCAATTCTAAAGCCTCCCTCAAGGCTGACAGCAGCAGCAGTTTCTACCCGCAGCCCCTCCCCCTCCCCTCCGCCAGCACTAGTCTGATGCATTAGCTTTCCAATGCAGACCTTTTCCAACCCACTTCTGCCTCCTCTTGAGCACTGGTGCTTCATCTTTTCATTCTGTAACACACACATTCACAGGCACAGGCACGGGCACAGAGCTAGATGAATTTACTGGGTTCTGTGATGAGTGTTAATATTAGTAAATACAACTGGAATAAAAGAACCTGCATTCCTCTCTGCCAAGCTACCAAGGTAGGCAGATTTTATGACAAATTGCTGTCGTTATACCCTCTCCACCTTGCGAATTTATTTGTATTTAATACATTCTGGCATTGTGGAAAGGCACAAGTTTGTTTGTATGTTTCTGGCATACTGTGTTCACAACACATTGACTCACCGAGCGGAATCGTTTATCTGCTCTGTCACCGGCACCCTATTTGGGGTGACTAGATGTTAGTTCATGTCTTCCCAGGAAAGGATAATGTCACACATGGCTGGGCATAAAGAGAACAGCAACTGGTAAGTCCTCAGGTTGCTCTTTCTCTGCACTCAGTTGGATGTCACGGCATGTTGCCTACCACAGGCCAAAGCCAAGTGGAAGCCAGTGATCAAGAGAGCTCATGGGATACAGACTGTGGCAAGGTCAGCTTCCAGGGCACAGGGCAAGGGAGAGAGAGGCAGAGAATGGAATGGGAAGACCCATAAATGTATGCAGCACTTCCTTATCATGAGTTTGGGATTTGTAGTTCCGTCCTTCTTGTCAGATCCGCACGGGCCAAGTGAGGGAGGAAGGGCTCTTAAGAGCTGCTGGCAGGACTCAGAGGTGAATGCTAAGGTCCAAGTTGTTCTTGAGACAGGTCTCACTGTGTTGCTCTGGCTGTCCTGGAACTTATTATGTAAGCTAGGCTGGACTCAAACTCATGGATTCAAGGCATGAACTACCACAACTGGCAAGAGCCTAGTTTTTATCCAGTATGTTGTGAAATGTGGGATAAAGGACATATGTACTCAAGATGACAAGATGACAAGATAGAGATTACAAGAAAGCCATGTGTGGATGTCTGTGATCTGGACACCCAGGAAGGAGAGTCGGGAGGATCACTGCAAGAGACAGGCAATAGAACTGACAAAGGAGATTGAGGGAAAGGGAACGGAGAGGAAGAAGAGCCTTGTAGCTTCATTTCTGTTGTTTTTGACAAAAAAAAGCAGCTTAGGGAAAGGGGATTTATTTGGCTTACAAGTTCAAGTTAAGGTCCATCGTATTAGAGAAGTCAAAGCCAAACTCAAGCTGCTAGTCAGACCACATCCACGGTCAAGAGAAAAGAGGGAAAGAGTAATGCATCCTTGCACAGCTACTTGCTTCTGCTCAGCTAACTTTCTCTACGTCTATGTCTTGGGGGCCTAGCTCATGAAATGGTGCCACTCATCCACATTTAGGGTTCATCTTCTCACTTCAGTTAACACTTAAGACAATCTCCAACATACACTTCCACAGGCCAACCTGATCTAGGCAAGTCCTCAATTGAGGCTTTATTCCCAGGTCATTCTAGGTTGTGTCAAGTTGGCATTTAAAGCTAACCAGTATAGCCAGGCTACATGGCACACACCGGTAATCCCAGCACTTGGATGACAGAGGCAGGTAGATCTCATGGTTGGATGCTAGTCTGGTCTACATAGAGAGTTCCAGGCCAGCTATAGCTACATAGGGAGATCCTGTCTCAAAAAGGGTTTTTTTTGTTTTTTGTTTTTTGTTTTTGTGATTGGAATTGAGAATGAACAGAAAGGCAATAATGGAGAAGGATCAAAAATATGCACTTTGGAATTGGGCTGACCTTAGGCCTTTCTTGCTTCTAGATGTCAAATTACAGTTGTTTTAATACTGTGCTGGTTAGCTTAGTCTTACAATTCTCCTTCTTCTACAAATGGATGGATAACGGACACACTTTCCTACTTGAAGGTACCAAATGGAGTCAGATTGCTAAAGGAGACATGAGGCTCCAGCATGGCAGTGATTACAAAGGTCATTACAGGAGCCAAAGGCAATAGAGCAAGAACATCAGAAGCCCAGCACAGACAAAGGCTGTGGCCCAGCAAGGCTCTAAAGAGACCAGAGGGAGCTCCAGTTGTCCCATGAGAGGACTTTCTGTCTGTAACCCGAAACCACAAATGTTTAACTCCAGAAGCTGGGGTGGGGGTGGGGAGGCACGGCAAGGGACTTATGGCAACAAAGCCAGGTTCAAGTTATTAATCTACTAATGAGCTTGAATACTCTCATCCAAAATACCTAACTAAATCTTATAATTTGGCAAACATAAGAAACTTCAATTTAAAACTGGCCAAAGCATCTGAAAAGCCATTTCTCTAAAGAAGATGAGATGAGTATTAAAGACATGAAGAGATACTTGTTAGTCATTAATGTAAACCAGAGCCACAAGACAGCACTGCAAAGTCACTGGGAACACACACACACACACACACACACACACACACACACACACACACAGAGAGAGAGAGAGAGAGAGAGAGAGAGTGAGAGAGAGGGAGAGAGAGAGGGAACAGCGCATAGCAAAGGATGCTTGCATAATTGCAGCAGTGGCTACTATCCTGAGTTTAAGGTCAGGCTGGGCTACATGGCAAGACTACATCTCAAAAAGAAAATCAACAGGATGACAACAATAAAAATCAAAAGAGGGAGACAAAAATAAGGACTGAGAAAGAAAAATATAATGGGGAGTGAATGTGATCAAATACGTGGTATGCATGTGTGAAAATGTCGTAATGAAACCCATTATTACATAGAACTGATATATGCTAATATTTTTGAATGCTGGCAAGGATGAAGAAGAAAGGGACCCTAGCTGATAAAGTTATATAATGGCACAGTAACTTTGGAGAAGTTATTTGGTCATTCTTCAAAACACTAGTGTTTCCATATAACAAAGTAATTTCATTCTTAGGTATATGCCCAAGTAAAGACATATATGTGTGTGTGTATGCATATACATACGTACATATACATATATATGTATATCTGTTTTCATAGAAGTATTATCCTAAGAAGTGGCAACAAATGATGAATGAATAAACAAAATGTGGTATAATCAAAAATGGATTACTATTTAGCCATAAAAATAATACTGATATATGCTAAAACATGGATAAATCTTGAAAGCGTTATTCCCTGTTGTGCTAGTTAGATCTGGAGGCTGTTTATTTTTTGTTTTTTTGAGACAGGGTTTCTCTGTGTAACAGCTCAGGCTGTCCTGGAACATGCTTTGTTGACCAGGCTGGCCTCAATCTCACAGAAATTCACCTGTCTCTGGTTCCTGAGTGCTGGGATGAAAGGCATGCGCCACCACGCGCGGCTGTGCTAGTTAGCTTTAAATGTCAGCTTATAACCTAGAATCATCTGGGAGAGAGCCTCATTAAAAACTTGTCTAGATTAGGTCCACATCTATGGAGAAGAGTCTTGTTTGTCAATTGATGTGGGAGGAGCCAGCCATTGTGAGTGGCCTCATTCCCTGGGCCGGGGATCCAGAATGGTATAAGAATAAGAAAAACATGCTGAGTAGTGAGAGCAAGCAGGAAGCATGGGTGCAGTTCTCTATGTTTTTGACTGTGGATGTGATGACTAGCTGCCCAAATTCCTGCCTTGACTCCCCCCCTATGATGAATTGACACCTGGAATTGTAAGTCGACTAAGCCCTTTCTTCCTCTGTGTTGGTTTTGGTCAGGGTATTTGTCTTAGTTAGTGCTTTATTGATCATGGCAATTCCTATAAAGGAAAACATTTAACTGGAGCTGGCTTACAGTTGAGAGGTTTAGTCCATTATCATCATGGTGGGACGCTCGGCAGCACACAGGCAGACATGGTGTTGGAGAGGTAGTTGAGAGTTCTACATTTGAATACACTGGCAGCAGAATGAGGAGGCTGGCTTGAGCTTCTGAAACCTCAAGCCCCCAGTGACACACTTCCTCCATCAAGGCCACACCTACTCCAACAACGCTACATCTTCAATGATGCCTCTCTCTATGAGTCTGTAGGGGCCGTATTCGTTCAAACTACCACAGTGTTTTATCGCAATAACAGAAACAAAACAGGGTATATGTGAAAGGAGTCAATTCCTTAAGGCACCATATTATATAGTTCACTAATATGAAATGTATGAACAGTAAAATACAGAGAGAAAAAGAGTAAATCAAAAGTTACCAGGGGATGATGGGAGAATTGAGAGATTCAAGGCTTCTTTTGGTGGTAATGAAAATATTCTGGAATTAGATAGTGATGATGACCACACAACATCCTGAATACATTAAAAAAAAACAAACTGAAATGGGCCTCCAAGTGGTGGGACGCTTGGTTAATGAGCACATGACTGTGGGGTTCATCCTCAACAACCGACCAAATAAAAAAAGAACTGAATCTTCAAATAGAGAACTGTGCAGTGTGAACTAGTTACAATTAAAATGAAATAAGAGCAGTGATGATGTTCTTCAAACTCTTCTGGAATGACTTCCTTGAAGACTAAAAACCTTCTATTTCCTCCTTTGATTTGGACAGGGGTCCTGGAAGAACCTTGATAAAGTTCTCTGGTGAATTTCAAGATTGTTAGCTACTTCATTATATGCAGCCTGCATGTAAACAAAGGTTGCTTCCAACAGGTTACTACAAACAGTATTTCACAGCATGCCCAGAAGGTAGTGTCCATGTCAGAGCTGACACTGAGTTCCCTAGGGTGCATCCTCCCAGAAGAGGTCCCCAGCCACTCCACCTCTAGGCAGAACTGGATAAGGATTCATGGTCTGAAGGGCACACTGCTGGGCTATCACTCAGAGTAAAGCCCCCTGAGCTTCCTCTGCTCTGATGCTGTCAGGCTTTCCAATATCACCTAAACGGGAACAAAATAGCCCTCTGTGCACACTCTGTCCTGATTTGTTTTTGTTGCTGGAGTTTTCTTTTCTCTTTTTGAGACAGGACCTCTTGATAGCCCAGGCTGGCCTTAAATTACTGATCTTCAGGCTTCCCAGTGCTTAAATTAAAAGCTTGTATCACCATGCTTGGCTTATCCTGACATGTCAAATGCAAAACCTGGCTCCCATCTCCTAGACAATTCTCCAGGTCCAGGAGAGCTGAAGGTTGGCCCTGTGTCTCCCTGTGATGGGGCACCTCCCCACCACTGCCCGGAACGATGCTGGGCCCCTACATGCAGAGAGAGGCCTGATTGCTCTGGACATTCAGAAGCCATCACTTGACCTGGAATTGGAGGGCCATTACTATCAATTGAGCTGTAGCTGAGTGTGACTCTCTCCAGCCTCCAGCGCATCCTGGCTCTCTCAAACCTGCTAAATTACCCTCACTAACAGCAGGACTTCAAGTGCCCTCCAGGTCTCTCATGGTGGCTAAGTCTGCTCCCACTCAACTAAGCCAATTCAACTCACACTGACTCTGCTCGCTGGAGTTAGCAGAGCCATTTGCTGGTAGCAGTCCTGATTTCACAGCCCTTCTTGCCTCTTAAGACCTTCCCCAGCTTGTGCCCAACAGTGTGCTGACCTGTGTGTCCTCTCCCGCCTGTCTGTGGGAGCTCAGGGGTTGCTTGTGCAGGTCACAGCTACTCATTCCCCTTTGAATCTTCCAAACACACGGGGCTCTGGCTGGGGAGGAGCCCAGTTCTGTGTGTCCCTGTGCTGGAGGACTTGGGGGTGAGTGCCAGGGGTTTCCTATCAGTCAGGAAGTAAGTGGGACCCTTGACTCACTGTGTGAGAGAGGAAACAGCAGGTTATTCTTGGATGGTAAGGGACACATGGGCAAACTAGGCCCACAGAAGTTGTTTGAACCTGAGAGCTTTGGAGAACAGCGGGAGCCCAGAGGACAGCATCCAGGGAGGACTGAGGTTGGCTTAATGGTCTGATTAGCATTCATTGAGCCCTGAGTGGGAGGCTGTCTCCTCATAGGTGCTATGGAGAGCCTGGCTCATTCTGTAACCATGGCTGCAGCTCTGAATGAGCCCTTCCTTCTTGCTGCTTATGTGATGTGCATGTCTTTGATAGGCAGGGGTAGAAGGGGGATTTGCTGCCATAGATGCCGCCTTTGTCTATCTCAGCCTTCCTCTTGGGATTCTGAGGGTTAGTATGTGTCAAAGGTTCTCTGTGAGGTCCTAGGGAGTAGTGTTTGAAGTTTTGTGTTCCTTTAGGGAAAAGGCAGCTTGGACAGAGGAGAAACCAGTACTCGTTTTGTTTTGTTGTTGTTGTTTTTCCCATTCTTGGACAAAATCCATCCCTAATTGCCCTCTGCATGGCCAGGAGTGTCCTGCCAAGTTACAAACTGGCTGATAGCACAGAAACCTGGAATGGATGTTTTTGCAGGACTCAGGAAAAGACTGGGAGGCCAGTGCTATGACTCAGTAGGTGAAGGCGCTTGTTACCAAGCACGGTGACTTGAGTTTGATCCTCAGGCCCCATATGGTGGAACCAAAGAAGCAATTCCTTCAGATTGTCCTCTAAGCTCCACAAATGTGCCATGGTACTTGTGCGTGTGCGTGCACACACACACACACACACACACACACACAAATACATACATACATACATACATACATACATACATACATAGGATATGTTTTTGTGTTTTGAGACAGGATCTCGCTATGCAGTCCTGGTTGGCCTGGAACTCACTATGTAGACCAGGCTGGCCTTGAACTCACAGAGATCTGCCTGCCTCTGCCTCATGAGTGCTGGGATTACAGATGTGTGTCAGGCCAAATAACTGTAATATTTTTTTTAAGGAAAAGGAATAGCAGCAATGAGTGCCTTGCCCTGGAGGTCAGGACACAATTCTCATGGATGGAAAATGAGGGTGAGCTTGGGTGCCTTTCATCTGAATAAATAACAGCCTGAGGAGAGCTGTGATGTGGGGGAGAGGCAGGGAAGGACTAGGCTGATCACTCCCCCAGTTGTGTGTCATTGCACACAGTTGAGCCTTCTCCTATTTTTTTTTTGTCTGAGGGGTGTTGTCAGAGGCCTGGGGTATTGAGCTGCTCAGTTCTCAGGTTCCCCTGCTGAACCTGGTGTGAGATCTTTCAGGAGAGCCACCTTGGGCCATGAGCTGCCCTCTCATTTGCCAGAGTTAACCCTAAAAATCAATTTTTGAGACTAGAAAGATGGCTTAGCAGTTGAGAGCACTTGTTGTTTTTCCAAAGGACCAGAGTTCGATCCCTAGAATTTACATCAGCTGGCTCACAGCTGCCTCTAACTCTAGTTCCAGAACATCGACATCCTGTTTTGGTCTCCGTTGGCAGCTGCATACCTCATGTATGTACTCATACATGTGCACGTGCACACACATAAATAAAAATAATCCATAAAATTTAATGATAAAATAAGGATATAAACAGTGTAAGCATATCCAGGTATGGTGGTACACAGCTGTAATCTCAGCACTTGTGGGGAACAAGCAGGGGGATGGAAATTCTAATCTACTAGTGCATTTGAAGCTGACCTGGGGTACGTGAGATCATATTTCAAAACCAAAACTAAACAGAACAAAGAACAAACAAAACGGCATACAGGTTAAAAATAGTTTGAGGTTTTGAGAGGATAAATTCAAATTTCTGTTATTTGCATATGAGATAAATATGCATACTAATACTCCCAAAGTATTTATAGATCAATGGTTAGGATTAATAAGACAGTTCAACCAGGAGGTTCATTTATTTTATTTCATTATTCTTGTGGTGCTGACGATAAAATTCAAGGCTTTGTGTGTCCTAGGTGAGCAATGTACACCTGCATCCCCAGCGCCTCTATTACAATTCTGGATAGAACTGCACAGCGTTCAGTCTTGTTTCCACATAATGGTAGCAAGAAGTTAGAAGTGGGAAACTAGAAAAAAGAAAAGGATGTTGAGGGATTTAGAGATAAGTGCACTGGTGGACTGCAATTTTCCATGTGGATTCTGGGGCTGCCCCTCAGGTCACCAGGCTTCACAGGGAACACCACTCACTGCTCCAGCTCGCTTCCATTCGTCTTCTTCTAGTTGCAGTTGGCTGAGTGTGATGGACAGAGTCTGTTTCCTGAGCTGCATTAGATAGATCATAGGAATGAAAAGTAAATCTTTTGAGGTTTGTGTTTGGTTTTTTTTTTTTTAAGATTTTTCTTTCTTCGCTTTTGAGATAGGGTCTCTCTATGTAGCCCTGGCTGGCCTGAATTCACTATGTACACCACGCTGACGTCAAACTCATAATGTGCTTCTCCATACTGAGTGCTGGTACTAACCACATATGCCACTACACTTGACCTTATTTATTTTTAATTTTGTGTGTGTGTGTGTGTGTGTGTGTGTGTGTGTGTGTGTCTGGGGAGATGGTTCAGAACAGAGGCTGCTCTTCCTGAGGACATGGGTTTGGTGTCCAGCACCCACATGGATGCTCATAACCATCTGTAACTCCAGATCCAGGGATGTGACAACCGTTTCAGGTGCCAGCCACGTAGGCAAAACACCCGTAATACACACAAAATAACAATTAAATGTTAAAATAAATAATTAGAGAAATAAGCCTTAATTGTGCATATGTGTGTGCATGGGGAGGGGTTTGTGCGCTTGAGCACAGGTACCCCTGGAGGACAGGAGAGGGCATTAGATCAGTTGGAGCTGGAGTTTCAGGGGGGTTTGAGTCACCCGATGTGGGCACTGGAAACAAAGCTGGGGTCCTCTGCAAAAGCAGCTAGTGCTCTTTACTACTGAGCAATTTCTCCAGCTTACTACCAGGAGGTCCTCAGTCAAACCATTGGAATTTCAAGCCATTGAGTTAAAAGAAACGAAAAAAGAAATCAACACAGATACAAGTAACTTGATTGATATAACAGTGCTCACCACACAAAATTCCGTGTTCAAAGGTAGCCTATAGGACATGCCTCCCGCAAAGACCAGGGACTATGTACAAACTAACATAGCTTCGAGTATAGCACATATATCCAGAACAAGATGTGCATTCCACTACTTGAAGGCTGAACTTATTATTTGATTTAGAATACAGAGCACTCTCTCACTTTGCTGTGAAATAGTCATCAATAAAACCAGTGTGTGAATCCATGGTATAGTTGAGTAAATCACAGAAAAAAATGTGGTTCTGGGTTCATCTTGTTATACGATGGAGGACCAAACCTCCCACGTTGGAAATGGGGCTATCTAGTATAGCCCATAATGTGACGTGAATGGCAGAATGCACATAGGTCTTTGCTTTGTTGATATTTATGTTAGTTACTTGTCTTGTTGCTGCAACCAAGCGCCTGTCCAAGAGCGCTTTAAAGAAGGAAGGGTTTCTTAGTTGTAGCTCTGGAGGCCACAGTTCATTATGATAGGGAAGGTATAGGAGTAGGAGCAGGTCAAATTGCATCCACAGTCAGGACACAGAGGAAGATGAATTCCTTTGCTCCACTTGCTTTCTCTTTTGATTTCAGTCTGAGACAGCAGCCTAGAGAATGGTACTTCTTGTCCTTTCTCAAGTATCTTGTTTTAATCATATGTGTGTATAATCATGCATAGACATAAGATGATGAATATAGTGCTTCTCCTAAAAGTTCATTCAGAGGGTACAGTCTGTCTTACTACATATGCATCTAAAACCAGTCCAGACTAGACTGGCCCATTGTCTCCAGTTTTAGGATATATTACAGAATGTGTTTAAGCCACAAAAGGCAGGGATGGGGGTATCAATGTGTTGTTATGGAGCTACTGGGGCAGAGTGAGCAGTTGTTTTGTTTCAAGCAGCTTGATGTAGGTGAAGGCCAGATCACTAAGTGCCTTGTGAGCAAGAGGTGTGTAGAGAGCGCAAGCCAAGCAGGGCTCCAGGTTGCCGTGCTATCCCTATGCTTGCCTTTCTCCATATTGAGATGCCGTGGAAACTTTTTACCGCCAGGCATGGTCGTGCTTGTTTGTAATCCCAGCACTGCGGAGACAGAGGCAAGTCCAACAAGATAGTCAGGGTGACAGTGTAAGACCCTATCTGAAAATTATAAAATGAAATAAGAAAATAATGTTAGAGCCAGGCGGTAGTGGCGCAGGTCATTCATCCTAGTACACAGGAATCAGAAGCAGGCGGATCTTTGAGTTCAATGCCAACCTGGTCCACAGAGCAAATTCTAAGACAGCCAGGGCTGCAAAGAGAAACCCTGTCTTGAAAGAGGAAGAGGAAGAGAAGTGGGGCTTAGTAGAAGACAATTGGGTTGTCATGGCAGTGGGTTTAGAATGGGTTTATGTCTGCTGTGCATTAGTTCTTGTGAGAATGGGTTACTTCTAAGGTGAGTTCAGATCCTAGGTTCTCTCTGGCTTCCTGTCTCACTAGCTGATCTCTTTACTCACACCATGAGGCCATGTCTCCTGCTGTGATATAGCCAGAAGGCCCTCACCAGAGTTTATAGTGAACAAAGACTTACATAACCCTAGTCTATTAATAAAAACAGAAGACCATTTACACCTCACTCTTTGTCTTGATAAAAGGTAGAGTCCTTTGGGAAGAGGAACCTTAACTGAGAAAATCCCCCACCAGACTGGCCTGTGGGCAAGGCTGTGGTGCCTTTTTTTGATTATTGATAGATTTGGGAAAGCTCAGTTGTTGTGAGTGGTGCTGATCTTGAGCAGATGGACGTGGGGTGTCTAAGAAAATAGGCTGAGCAAGCCATACGGAGCAAGCCAGTAAGCAGCATTCCTCTATGATCTCTGCTTTAGTTCCCACCTTGAGTTTCTGTCTTGACTTCCTTCTATGATGGATTGTCATGTGGAAGTATAAGCTAAATAAACCTTTTCACCCCCATGTTGCTTTTGATCATAGCATTTTATCACAATAATAGAAATCCTAAACACTTAGCAAACAATTCTTCCTTAGACCTGAAAAATGAAGACCCAGATAGTGACCAGGGCTCTTGAGTAAATCTCACCCAGAGCCCATTGTTTTCTTGTAGTTTATTATCTCTGTGCTTGGGTATAAAATCCTTGTTACTTTGTTATTTATGTGCAGTTCTTTAATTCTCTAAATAAGACCCGGAGACATTTGATTCAGACAGACCAAGGGTAACAAGACTGCCACCATGAGAACCAAAATTCTGCACATGAACTTTTAGCAGACATACCTAAAACTACATCTAAACCACAGTATGTGGTCTTTAAAGATGCTGTTTCAGGGCAGTGAATATTCATATGACTACCATACTGATTTGTTTGAATGAGCACAGGCATAAGATTTAGATTTATACCTCTCTAGTTATGCATGATTATGTTCATGGAGGAACTGGGTCATACTTGCTGAGTAGTGGGAATCATTAACTCGGATGTCTGTAGGTAAATGAATGGATACACCGACTGATCATTTAGACATATAAGCATTATTTGTATAAGAAAATCAGCTCTAGGGCTGGAGAATGCAGCTAAGTAAGTAGAGTACTTGCCTGCCATGCTCAAAATCCTGGGTTTTATCCCTAGTGCTATATAAACTAGGGCTGGTGGTAGATGCATAGAATTCCAACATCTCTTTGGGAGATAGATGCAGGAGGATCAGAAGCACAAAGTCATTGTTGGGTATAGGACAAGTTTGAGGTCAACCCTGTCTCAAAATATGTAGAGAGAGAAAAAAAAACAAAAACAACTCCCATTTTTCCTAAAACACACCTCATAGAAGCATGGGCTCAGAAAATGGTCTAATATGAGAGAAAAACAAATAGTATAAGCACAATGGTAAATGGTAGCCAACACTGGAGCCGAATTGTGAATGGAACGAAGTAAAGGCAGCTGCTATTGTGATGTATCTGTAGAGGAAAGCAGTTGAGCGTTGCCATATTTTCCAACTTCTAAGAGACTCTGAAGAAATCCAGATTGTGTTTTTAACAGTGAAATATTCTGATTTTTAAATCTTGGCTCAATTTAAACAGAATGGAAGGAAGGGGAAAAATAAGAGGGAGGGAGGAAGGGAAAAATCAAAGGAGACAGAAAGAAAACATCGTGTGTGGACAGAGTGTGCAAAGCAGATCTGCCTTGAAGGATACCACTTTTTTTCCCCTCTTGCTTTCATGTAGCCTAGGCTGGTTTTGAACTCCTGAGCTTCCTGTCTCCATTTCCCAAGAGCCATGAAACTAGCCGTGCACTACCATGCCCAGCATGCCCTACGATTTCTCATATAGTGTGGGTGGGACCTCTCACTGTTCCCTTATCCTGAACTGTATTAAGGATCTGGACCTTGATTGATTTTGCTTTGTTTGCTGGGAGGATTATTTACTGAGTTCCGGTCGTCTACGTCTGGACAACAACACTGAACTCAGGAGACTATCTCTCTGCTTTCTGGCCACTGTGATTGAGGACAGTGGGTCATGTGAAGGCTCCATGTTCTGTGTTAGGAAATAAAACGTGAAGGATTCCTGGCTTGGGCAGGACCCATGTTCACTGTGCAGGCAGTGATATCTATATAAGCTTTCTTCCATTTGTTCATCTTTTTGTTTTGAAACAGGGTCTTGCTATGTAGCTAAGGCTGGTCTGAAACTGATTATATAGACCAGGCTGATACTGATCTTTTGCTGATAGACCTGCTGTTGCCTCCCACGTGCCGCAATTACAGGCATGCATTACCATACCTGGTTTGATATCTCCTGTCTTCTTCCTCCTCCTCCCTTTTCTGCCTTCCTCTTCTTGTTTATAGAGAGGGTCTCATTGTATAGCCCTGGCCATCCTGGAATTCATTCTGTAGAGCAGACTGGCCTTGAATTCATAGAGATCTGTCCAGCTCTGCCTCCTCAGTGCTGGGATTAAAGGCCTATGCCACTGTGCTGTACCCTTGAGCTCTGTTCTTGATACAGATGCTGATTAGTTAGAAAACACATAAGTCAAGAAAAAATTGACTGTTCAAACCAAATTTTATGAAATAACGTGAAAAATTTAGCTACAAGCTTAGCATTGTAGAATGCACTTGTAATCACAGTACTCCTAAGACAGAGGCAAGAGTTAGATAAGTTCAGAATCATTCTTGGATACATAAGTAGTTTGAGACCACCCTGGGCAGGATGAGATACTGTCTCAAAAATTTTGCTATAAAAATCCTTTAAAGATAATTAACAAAGAGAATTCAGTAGTTCATTAGCCAGGATCAAGTGAGATTCATCCATGAAATCTGATAGTTATGTATGATGATATGTGTGTGTGTGTGTGTGTGTGTGCGCACGCACATGTGTGTGAATTTACCATTTGTATGTATATATATATAAATACCTATATTTACTTATGTGCTAGGAATAAAATTCAGGACCATGTACATGCACATTCTAAACACATGCCATATCACTGTATGCACCTACCTCCTTCTAATAGTTACTGAGTTAACAGATGAAACATAGAAAACCATATGACCCTCCTAAGTTATTGAATTTATTACTATTAGTTTGTCTGGGTGTGCACATGTCAGAAACATGTGTGCTGGTCACAGAACAACTTACAGGAGTCAGTTTTTTCCTTATAATTGGGCTTAAGACCTGTCCAAAAAGAGGGAATTCATGCCTCCTATTGGAAACTTAGCCAGCTACCCAGGGATAGTGAGATCATAGCTCATTTCTTTTTTCAAAACAGGGTTTCTCTGTGCAACAGTCCTGGCTGTCCTGGAACTATCTCTGTAGACCAGGTCAGCCTTGAACTCACAGAGATCCACCTGCTTCTGCTTCCCGAGTGCTGGGATTAAAGGCGTGCATCACCACCACCCAGCTGAGATCATGGATGTATCTTTTTAGGAGAAACTAAAACCATCACTTTATTAAACAAATCATTCTTAAATTGTATTGTGTACTTAGGAGTATATATGTATATACATATATTTATTTAATAATAATTAATGAGGAAAGAGGCCAAGAATTTGAAAGAGAGAAAGGAGGGGCATATGGAAGGACTTGGAGGGAGGAAAGAGATGGGGAAATGGTATAATTGTATTATAATTTACAAAAATATTAGAAATAATAAAAATGTCATCCCTTTCCCTATGTGCCAATTAGCTAGCTAAAGCAGAATGTGAAGTTGAGCTCCCACCAATGGGATGAAACACAGTCACCACGATAGTCATAGATAAAAGATGGAAATCATCTTGGTAAAGTGTACTTTGGTAGACCAATTTGGGTAATGCTACAAAACGAATTGTTTTTTCAATAGCAGTTGCTGTGCTTGGAGAAAGACTCAGTGGTCAAGAGCACTGGCCATGCTTTCAGAGGTCCTGAGCTGGATTCCCACACTGTGGCTTACAACTGCTTGTGACTCCAGTTCCAGGGCCTCCAACTCTCTCCTCTGGCCTCGGCTGGCACCAGACATACACGTGTTACAAAGACATACATACAGGCAAAACACCCATAAGCAGAAAATAAAGTAATAAAAAAAATTAGAAAAAAGAATCTCCTTGCTGGGCACCCATATTATTCTTTGTATCTAACCCTGCTGCACCATCTCAGTAACACCCATATTATCATTTTAATTAATGTGCCCTGAGAATAATCTGGACTAATTCAATGCTTATATATGATACCAGTCTTTTTGAGACAGGATCTTGCTGCCTGATGCTGGCTGGCCTGGAACTCGCTGTATAGACCAAGCTGGTCTTAAACTCGAGGTGAGGGCCTGGATCTTCTGTCTCTGCCAACCAATTCCTGGGATTATAGGCATGTGCCACAGTGCTGGCTGATCCTAATTTTTTTGAAACTTTTAATTAAACAGGGACAGATGGATATTGCCTTAACATGATTAAAAAATAAAAAACAGGCCTCAAGTAAAAAGCCAGAATCATATTTTATTTTTTTCCTCCTGTGTGTTCTTCTGTGATGAATAAAACACTAAGGCAGATGCTGCAAATTGGAATGCAAAAAATCTTTTAACTTAACCATCTACTGGGACAGAGAAAAATCAGTATCAGTGTCTGAGTGAAGACGCATTGCTGCCCCTACCAGTGGATTTGTTGTGTAAAGAACACTGCCATGGGAGAGCTTTAACAGGTTTGGGAGGCCTTAGATGGGCTGGAAGTGGGGCAGCTGGCTCAGCAGGAAGGGTCAGTATTTCTGTGTGGGCTGATAATGTTGGCTACCACAGTAAATTACAATGCAGACTCAAGAGATATTATGTAATGAGTGACCTGGAGCTGGTGGCTGTGTGTGTGTGTGTGTGTGTGTGTGTGTGTGTGTGTGTGTGCTTGAGGGAGGGAGAGACAGAGACAGAGACAGGGACAGACAGACAAGAGAAGGGTTGCTACACATAAAGCCTGTGTGATACATGAAATATTTATAAGGAGGGACACAAGGGGGTTTGTGGGATAACTGGGATAGATGAATACTTAAGGAATAGGTAAGGGGTTTAGTGCTCACTCTATACTTTCTTTTCCTAGCGTCCTACTGTTGGTTTTGGGGGCACTTTTTGTAGTTGGAGAGATCAAATCCAGGCCCCGTATATACACTGTATCCCTAGTACTGTGCTTTGCTATGATAACATCCTTTGACTCCAAACTTGGCCTTGCAATAGTCATTGAGATTATTCTGTTTTTGCTTTGCTCCCATTTTCAGGTGTATATAGTGTCTATGTTCTTTCCATTCTACAAGCCTTTGGTGTCTTAGGCTGGCCGCAAACTTGATGTAGTAGTAGTAGAAGCAGCAGCAGCAGCAGCAGCAGCAGCAGCAGCAGCAGCAGCAGCAGTAGTAGTTCTGATTTTTGTGTCTCCACCTTCTGAAATGCAGGGATTACACAGATGCACCACCATGCCTAGATTGTGCAGTACTGGGAACTGAATGCTGGGCTCAGTACATGCTAGGCAAGCATTCTGTCGAGTGAACTACAATTCCACCCTGGAACCAAAGGACCTATTCATGTTAGGCAAGTATTATATCCTGAACTGTGTCCCCAGTCCTATTTTTACCTTTTTATTTTGAGGCTGAATCAATACTATTGCGTTCACACTGGCTGTGAACGGAGTCAGTCACCCACTGGCCTTGAACTTGGGATCCTCCTCCCTCAGCCTCTTAAGTGGCTAGGATTTTAGGCCTGTGCCACGTAGGCCCAGTTTCTATATTCTGAAACTCCTAACCTTTTTTCTTTTTTTGTGCATGGTTAAGAGTTGAACAATGAGGTAGGTTTATAATGAAACCGACTGAAGTCTGTCGAGTTCTTGGCCAGGCTGCCAATCATCCCTTAGATAAGAATTGTCTAGTAGAATCTTCAGAAAGATCTATTAAATACAAAATTTCCACAAGTCTTGAATGTATAAAACAGAAATTTTGGTTAATTTTTACTTTACTTGTTTTTAATATTTTAAAATTTTACTGGGTGTGCGCATGCGAGTGCGTGTGTGTGTGTGTGTGTGTGTGTGTGTATGTGTGTGTGTGTAGGTCAGAGAACAACTTGCACGAGTCAGTTCTCTCCTTCCACTATGTGAATTCTGGGGATTGAACTCAGGTCATCAGACTTGGTGCAGACACTTAGACCCCTCCGAGCTATCTTATTGTCCCTCACTTACACTTTTTTTTACTTGAGTTTCTTTTCAGTTGTTTCACCCCACACCTTTCTTTCAAGTATATTGGTCCCTTCTGTTTTTCCTTTCTAATTGGTTCTTAGGTTTATTATATTTTGGCATATAGTTATTTTTTTTCTTTAAGAGGTAGAGTCTCATTGTGTTACCCAGGCTGACCAGTAACTTGTGATATTTTTGTGTCAGCCTCCTGAATTCTGGGATTTCAGGCCTGCCTAATTGTGCCTGGCTGACTGTATTTGGATCTTTTATCATCAACATCTGTTTGCTTTAGCTTTGTTTCAGAGTCGACTGTCAATGAGTTACCAACACAAGTTTGTTATTTTCTTCTGGAAAAGGCCAATCAGTGGTTGGGGCAAAGAAAAAGATTTATGTGGAAAACTAGGAAACAAAGAACTTGAAGGGTGCCAGGCATAGTGGTCCATGCCTTTTGTACTAGCACTCAGAAGGCAGAGGCAGAGGTATCTCTGTGAGTTCGAGGTCAGTCAGGTCTACAGAGTGAGTTCCAGTACAGGCAGGACTACACAGATGTTGCAGGATATTTGTTTACACTGTGTGAAGATGTGTCTGTGTTATGCCTCATCTACCTAAGGCACCTGATTGGTTTAATAAAAAGCTAAATGGCCAGTAGCTAGGCAGGAGGGGATAGGCAGGACTTCTGAGCAGAGATAGAAACTCTGGTAAGAAGACAGGTGGGAATTGCCAGCGAGACACATAGGAAGTCAGACGTACATTTTGGAGGAGAGGTAACAAGCCACATAGAACATAGATTCATATAAATCGGTTAATTTAAGTTATAAGAGTTACTTGGAAACTAGCCTAAGCAAAGGCCAAGCTTTCATAATTAATCAGAAGTCTCTGTGTCGTTATCTGGGAGCTGACAACCCAAAAAAAGTCTGACTACACACAGAGAAACTCTGTCTTGAAAAAACCAAACCAACCAACCAAAACAAAACAAACAAATGAAGGCAACATAAATCATGTTAGAGAACTCAGGTTGCCAAAGGGAGGAACTGGGGGCAATGGGCAGGAAAGAATTGATGCCTGGATATCTCCAGGGTCTGTTCCAACAATCTGTCTTAATCATTCTTATCTTGCGATGCTCATTCCTGAAGGAGGAGAGATTCAGTAACTTGAGGTCAAATTAACCTTGTGCAGTTCTGAACAAACAAGGTTTTTTAATATGTCTCATCTATTCTATACGAAATATTGAGAAGATACAGTCTGACCTAAAGGCCAGGGCAGTCAAGGAGACGTGCAATTAATTGAAAGACAGAGAGGCCAAGCTTTTCTACTGAGTTAGTCACTCATTGGACATCTGCGGGGCTCAGTGCTTTCAGCAAAAGTGGACTCCATGTTCCTGAAAAGTAACCTAGGCAACCGCTATCCTCATTACCCACACAGCAGAAGTGGTGTTGAAAGCAAGGCTAATGGGAGACTAATAATATATTGCCCAGCTGCATGACCTCCAAAAATTAAGAATTTTAAACTCAACTGAAAGCAAGGGAAGCTAGCAGGTTTATCGAGGTTTTTCCTCAGTTACAGATGTTCCTGAGTACATGGCAGAATCTTTTAGTATGTACATTTAGATGTTATTTTGTTACTGAGCGTTCTGTGTCAACTGTGATAAATTTAAACATGACTTCTGTGCCATAATTTGCTTTTTCTTAACTTCTTTTTATTGCCATTCTTTCTGTCTTTTACCTGTTTGTTTTTTGCAATCCTGAGGATTGAACCCAGGCTCTTCTGTATGCTTGCTCCACTAGCCCCCAGCTCAATTCCTTTTGACAGAGTATCACTAAATTGCTGAAGTTGGCTGCAAACATGTGTGCCTCCTGCCGTGGCCTCCCCAAGCAGCTGGGATTACAGTCACAGGCCACTAGTCTTAACTTCTTTGTTTGTTGTTTTGTTTTGTTTGTTTGCTTGTTTGTTTTTTGAGACAATTTCTCTGTGTGGCTCTGGCTATGCTGAAACTCGCTCTGAAGGCCAGCCTGACCTCAAACTCAGAGATCCGCCTGCCTGTCTCCCAAGTGCTGGGATTAAAGGTTTGCACCATCACTGCTCAGTTTAGTCTTAACTTCTTATTTTTATTTATCTATTTACTTTGAGTCTCACGTGGCCCCTACTGGCCTTCAATTTGACATATAGCTGAGAATGACCTTGACCTTCTCATGCTCCTGCCACCAACTAAAATTCCTTGAGAAGCTTTAATTTAGTATTCTCGTCTGAGATGATTTTGACTTTTCCCTTCAGTGTCTTTCTTGAGTTCAGTCAGCATTCATTTCATATTTACCTATTTCGTGGGTTTTTCCATTTCTCATGGTTTGTTTAGAAGGCATTTATTTTTATTTTATTTGTATGGGCATTTTTGCGTGCATGTTTGTGTGTGCCTGGTGTCCGTGGAGACCCAAAGAGGGCATTGGATATCCTGAACTGAAATTACAGGTAGTTGTGAGCCACCATATGGATGGTAGTAATCAAACCTGGGTCCTCTGTAAGAACAAGTACTCTTAACCACTAAACCATCTGATCAGCCCCAAGTTTCCATTTTTGGTTGTTTCATATTTCTATTGATTGTTTAATGATATTAATTTGTCTTTTCCTCTGCTTTGTGGTTCTTTTGATCACAGGATGATTATTTACATCCACTAGAGAAAGGTTAGACTCTAAGAGGCTGGGGCCCAGTGGTATGGGCAGAGCCCCTACTTGTCTAGCATGTGTAAGGCCTTGACATCAATTCCCAGCACATCCTACAGGCACTAGATAAATAAAGAGAAGCCTATAAAGACGTCTGGAGAGATGTCCCGGTAGTTAAGAGTATTGTTTCTCTTCCAGAAAACCTGGTTTTAATTCCCTGGACCCACCTGGAATCTCACAACCATCTGGAACTCCAGGTCTAGAGAATCAGATGCTGTTTTCTGGCTTCCCTGGCCTCCAGACACACACATGGTGCACAGACATACATGCAGGCATAGCGCTCAGGCACAGAAAGTAAAATAGTCTGTTTGGATGCACACCTTCCTAGGATGGGGGGGCTTGGACTTCCTACAAGGCAAGGCACCCTGACTTCTCTTAGGACTGGAGAGCTAGGGGGAGGGAGGGGAGTGGGAGGGAAATGGGAGGATGGAAGGAGGTGGAAATTTTAAAAAAATAAATAAATAAAAAAGATTTAAAAAAAAAGTTTGACTCAGCGGAGTGTACTGTCAGTGTCTGGTACTAGCACTCAAGAGGTGGAGGTAGGAGAAGCAGGTGTTCAAGGGAGTCCTTGGCTATATATCTAATTCAAGGCCATCATGAGACCCTGCCTCAAAAACAAAAGCAAGCAAGCAAGAAATAAAGAAATAAAGGGAAAAGAAATATAAAATTAGGGCTAAGGGGGATGGCCTGGTGGGTATAGGAGCTTGCTGCTAAGTCTAAAAGCCTGAATATGGCCCCTGGGTCCTACACAGTAGGAGGAAAGAACTGACTTCAGCAAGTGTCCTCTGACATCCACTTGTGAGTAGAAAGCCCCTCTCCCCCAAAGTTAAAAATAACAAGATAATGAAAAGTTTGACTCTTGATTTTCTGTTCTCTTATTGTACCCTCCTACAGATGCTATGGGTTCTTCTCATCACAATAACATGTCCCCAAGTTTCCTGGAATTATGGGGCCAAAATTTGGATGCCTTATTTGGTTGATTAGCTCAAGAGCACCCTCTTCTGTTGGCACAACAAGGTACAGTTTTGTTCACTAACCCTAGCTCTGGCAGCAGTGGCTGTGGTGCTAGTCTACCAGCAACCATGTTTCTATCTTCCTGCCTTGATAAGATTCCTAGTTCTTATTGAGTGCTCTCATGCACTAGGCCCGACCCATGTTCTGAGTATTCACTTGGTTAGGGTGGCCTTTTTCCTTCCAAGTGCAAGCTGTAGGTGAGGGTATGTTTTGTTGCTGATTGTCCTCTGCAGAGCTCCCTTCTCTTTCTTACATTTCCTGCCTGTCAGTTCAAAGAAATGGAGTAATCTATGCGCTATTGTGTAACTATTTTCTGGATACAATTTCTTCAGTGTTTATCTGTGCCCTAAGTAGCGTGTATCCTCAGCAGTTTATTCTTCTTATAAGTGTATAATCTTCCATTGTATAAATATCCCATATTTTTGTGGGTGACAGTTCTGTGGCCTGAGCAGACTGTGGGGCCCCCGGCAGTGGGACCAGGACTAGTGCATGAACTGGCTCTTTGGAGCCTGTTCCTTTTGGAGGGATACATTGCTCAGCTTTGATGCAGGGGGAAGGGGCTTGATCCTGCCTCAAATGACTTGACAGACTTTGTAGACTCTCCATGGGAGGTCATACCCTTTCTGAGGAGTGGATGGAGTGTTGGGAGGGGAAGGTGAGGGGGAGAGGGAGGAGGGGTGAAAGACAGGGGGAACTGTGGTTGGTATATAAAATGAAGAAACAACTTTTGAATTTAAAAATAAACATTAAAAAATAAATATCCCATATTTTCCTCACTCATACACATGATGGCCCATTCCCAATATTTGGCTATTATCTGGATTTGTTTTATTAGTGCTGGGAATTGAATTTCATACATATAAACTGTACTACTGTACTCTGCCTATTATGAATAATGCCATTATGAAGATTTGTGCACAAGTTTTTTGTACAAACATATGTTTCATTTATGTTGGGTATATACCCAGAGGTTGGAGTAGTAGGACATAGAAGAGTTTGTATGTTTGGTATTTTGAAGAATGGCTAAATGATATTTCAGAGTGCTTGTATGAAAGACCAGGATGTTGTAGGAGGCCGTTTGTTTGTTTCCAGCTGTTCAGCACTGAAATAATCACTCAGAAATTATATTATTTGCAATACTGTTTGGCCAATAGCTTAAGCATATTTTTGGCTAACTCTTACATCTTAATTTAACCCATTTTTATTAGTCTTTATATTGCCACATGGCTGTGGCTTACCTGCAAGATTCTGTCCAGTGTCTGTGTTTGGTAGGGCTACATGGCTTCTCTCAGACTCTGTCTTCTTTCTTCCAGCATTCAGTTTAGTTTTCCCTGCCTAGCTCTACTCTACCCAATCAGAGGCCAAGGCAGTTTTTTTATTCATTAACCAATAAAAGCAACACATATACAGGAAGACTTCCACACCATTTCCCCTTTTCTGTTTAAACAAAAAGGGAAGTCCTTCTGTCTTCGTGTTGCTTTTATTGGTTAATGAATAAAGAATCCGCCTGGACCTATAGCAGGGCAGAACAGAGCTAGGTGGGGAAAACTGAACTGAATTCTGGGAGAAAGAAGGTGAAGTTGGGAGACGCCATGTAGCTGCTAAAGGGGAAAGTTGTGAGCTGCTAGTTGGAACCTTGCCAGTAGGCCACAAACCTCGTGGTAAAATATAAAATAGTATAAACGGGTTAATTCAATATGTAAGAACTTGCTGGAAATATGCTATAGTAATTGGCCAAGCAGTTATTACAGTTTCTGTGTGGCTATTTTGGGACTGAGCAGCCAAAAGCAAACAAGCAGCCAACTACAACACAGGGGTGTGGCTCAGTTGGTAGAATGCTTGTGTAGCATGCATGAGGGCCATGCCATTCCCCACTACCACATAAATTATGTGTGCTGATGCATGCCTATAATATCAGCACTTGGGGGTGGGTAGGCAGGAGGATAAGGAACTTAAGTTCATACTTGGCTAAATAGTGAGTTTGAAGCCAACCTGGATTACATGAGACCATGTCTAAAAAACAATACAAAACAAAAATAGTTGTGCCATTTTACATTTCTACCAGCAATGTCTGACAGTACTCAAATGTCACCTCTTCAACATTTGTTATTTTTTTAATTGTAGCCATCCTGGTCATATACTCATTTGTATTTCCTTAATGATTACTTCTGTTGAACATCTTTTCAAGCCTTATTGACTACTTGTACTCTCTGTTTTTGAGACAGGGTCTTACTATGTAGCCCAGGCTGACCTCAGATTCACAGAGGTCTATCTGCCTCGGCCTCCGAAGAGCTGGGTTTAAAGTTGGGTACTCCCATGCTTGACTATTCGTATATCTTTTATTGTTTTATATTTATTTATTTTGGTCTCTTGTCACAGTGTCTTACTATGTCTTACTATACCAAACTGGTCTTGAACTTTCAGTAATCCTCTTGAGTTTTGGGTTATAGGATTGTGCCTCATTGTCCAGCTTATCTCCAATATTCTTTATGCATAAATATAATGTCATATAATATTTGCAAATACTTTCTTATTCTGTTGGCTTTCTTTTAATTGCCTCTTTTGCTCACCTCTTTGAGGTAGAATTTTGTTATATATAGTCCAGTCTGGTCTGAAATTCACTGTAGCGCAGACTGGCCTCTAACAAACTGTCTTCAGTCTCCTGAGTATTGTGACTATAGATGTGCACCACCATACACAGCTATCTTCTCACTTAAAAAAATGTTCCATTGGGCCGGAGAGATGGCTCAGAGGTTAAGAGCATTGTGTGCTCTTCCAAAGGTCCTGAGTTCAATTCCCAGCAACCACATGGTGTCTCACAACCATCTGTAATGGTGTTTGGTGCCCTCTTCTGGCTTGCAGGCAGAACACTGTATACATAATAAATAAATAAATAAATAAATAAATAAATAAATAAACAAATATTTAAATAAATGTTCCATTCATTGTGGGGGGGGATGGGGATCAGATGGCAACTTGCCAGAGTAGGTTCTCTTTTTTCACAGTGTGGACTTGCGGGTTGAATTCAGGTTGTAAGGACTGACTGCAAGGGCCTTTACAAACAGTGTCATCTCACTAGCCCTCTTTTCCTTTCTTTCATTGTGTTGAGTGTCTTTATCATGCTCCATCCTATTTTTTGAGACAGGGTCTCCCACTGAACCTGGAGCTCACTGGCTTGTCAAGAATTGCTGGCCTTTCCAATGCTAGGAGTACAGATTATATACCACTACTTCTAGTACCCTGTGGGCCCTGGGGGTCTAAACTTAGGTCCTCATGCCTGCATAGTAAGTACTTTGCCAACTAAGACATCTTCCCAATCCCTTTTTGAGGTAGAGTCTCGTGTAGCACAGGCTGCCTTTAAGCTGTGTAGGTGATATAGACCTTGAACTCTTGATCCTTCTGCCTCTACCTCCTGAGTGCTGAGATTACAGGTGTGTGTTCCTATAACCAGCTCACTGGTTGTTTCGATGCTGTGTCTAATGACATATTATCAAAACCAAGGATTTTAAAGCTTTGTTCGTTCTTCTAAAAATGTTTTAAGTAGCTAGAGAGGTGGCTCATCAGTTAAGAATGCACTGTGCTTCCAGAAGATCCAAGTTCAATTCCTAGCACCCACATCAGACAGCTCACAACTGCCTGTACCTCCAGCTCCAGGGCAATCGGACGCCTCTCTCCTCCCTGAGCACACGCACATGGATACACACACATAACACATGCACATGGATACACACATACACATAAATAAAAGGAATCAAAATAAACAAATGAAATTCTGTTGTGTGTGTACACGTGCAGTGTGCATGTGTGAGATGTGTCTGTATGTAGTGTATGTCCATATTTGTGGACAGCTATGCGTGCATCTTCCTCTCCTCGAAGTCAGAGGACTATAGCGTGTTCTCCTCTATCACTGTTTGCCTTATCCTTCTGAAGCAGCAGCTCTCTAGGAACCTGGAGCCCTTTTGGCTAGACTGGCTAGAGTGATTCTTTTGTCACCGCCCCCTGCAGCACCAGAATGACAGGCACATTTGAGATGTGCCTGGCCTTTTACAAAGTGCCGTGTCCACACAGGTCCTCACGGTTGCACACCAAGCCCTGAGCCCTCTCCCCAGCACCTTTATTCACGCTTGACTCCTCACCCGAGAAAATTTTACACAACAGCAGGTTTATAAAATAGATCTGTGTCAATAAAATATTTGATGATAACAGATCATAAAGTAGGCCAGGCATGGTGGTACACAAGTTTTTAAATCTCAGCATTGAGGGGCAGAAGCAGGTGGATTCTGCGAGTTTGAGGCCAGTCTGGTCTACACAGTGAGTTCCAGGTCAGCCAGGGTGATAGAGTGAGACCCCAGCTCAAAAAAAGAGGGAAAAAAATCTATTTTACTTATAATTAAATTTATACTTTTTTGTATACATGTAATTTTACCATTAATTAAAGACAAAATCAAATTTGCATACTAATAAAATGCCTGTTTATTTTTACATAAAGAATTAATTCTTGGCTGGATATTTGATATTGCAGGATGTAGATCATCTTCAAGATTTTTCATAGTTGATTGATACCTTGATTTTATAATTCTCATGCTGAAACTGCCTCCTTGTATAAATCTGTAGTATAAAATGGCAGAAGTATATTTAGAGCCATTTCAGAAAGCATTGGAAATTCGGTTCTAATTCCAAGCCAAATGCACTTAATTTTTTTTAAAAAATAAAACTTTAGTGAGCAACTCAAACAGCTGTTTCTACTTTTGTTTTTTAATGTGTAATGCATTTTATTTATTTCATGTGCATATATGTGGAAGTCATTGTGTACCGCTGTGCACACATGGAAGTCACTCACAGGTAGAGGTCAGATGCAACATTTGGGAGGAGGGCTTTCTCTTTCTAATGTGTGGGTCCTGGGCCCCAAGCTCAGGTTGCTAGGCTTAACAGCAAGTGCTTTCACCCACTGAATCATCTTGCCAGCCAAAGAACATTCTTAAAAATCCAAGATTCTAACACACTATAGCTCAAATATGACACATTGAGGAACAATGGTAGAGAAATACTTAAAAGGACTTGCCTTCTGTAAATAAAACTATATCCCTTTAAGAGCAGGGAAAATGTGCATGTACACTAAAAAAAAAATACTGCAGTTCATAACCGACAGCAGCGTTGGATCTGAGCCAAGATGTTTCAGGCAGCCTTCTTTAGCTTTCCATGCTCTAGTGACATGCTCAATGTAAAGTATGCATGTCGTGTGTGCAGAATCTAGGCAGCAATGAACTGCCACTATGCAGCGTCGGCAAACCGTGCCGGAAACACCTCAGATTGGTGATGCATTTTAGTCACCGAGCATTCCAAAACCTTTTCCTGTTGCTAAACTTTTCTTTCTACATTGTGAATCTACATTATTAGTGACATAAATATTTGGAGCTGCCGTACCTTCTTGTGAGTGCTGTGGCAATGTCTCTAGCAGTGCTGTTAGTTTTATATTGTTTTGGAGACAAGGTCTCACTATGTATGTAGCCTAGAACTCAAACTGCCGACCAGGCTGTTTTCGAACTCACAGATATCTTCGTGCTTCTGCCTCCCAAGTGTTGGGATTTAAAGACATGAACCAGGGACTGGAGAGATGGCTCAGTGGTTAAGAGCACCGACTGCTCTTCCAGAGGACCCGGGTTCAATTCCCAGCACCCACATGGCAGCTCACAACTGTCTGAAGATCCAGTTGCAGGGGATCTGACACCTTCACACCAATGCACATAAAATAAAAAGTTAAATAAGCCTTCAAAAATAATTAAAAAGAAATAAAGACATGAACCATCAAGCCCACTTTCTAGAAATACTTTTTATTATCTATCTATCTATCTATCTATCTATCTATCTACCTATCTATCTATCTATCTATCTGTCTATGTGTACACAAGACACACACACACACTTGCAGGAGTCAGTTCTTTCCTTGTATCAGGTGGATCCTGGGATCTATCTGATGTCATCAGGCTTGGTAGCAAGTGCTAGACCTAGCAATGCTTTCTGATTTATTTTATGTGATATTAGGATGTGTGTATAAAGTTTATTTTGAATAAAGCCTTAGGGTTTCTATTGTGTGAAGAGACACCATGACCACAGCAGCTCTTCTAAAGGAAACTATTTAATTGGGGCTGGCTTCCAGTTTCTGAGGTTTCATCCATTATTGTCACGGTGGGACACGGTGGCATGCAGACAGATATGGTGCTGGAACTGAGAGTCCTACATCTAGATCTGCGGGAAGTAGGAGCAACTGTGTGTCACATTAGGAATAGTCTGAGTATGGGAGACCTCAAAACCTGCCCCCTACAGTGATATACTTTCTCCAACAAGGCCACACCTTTTCTAACAAGGCCACGCCTCCAAATAGTGTCACTACTTATGAGACAATCATTCAATCACATGAGTCTGTGGGGACCATGCCTATTCAAAACACCATAGAGTGTTTAAACGGCATACCATTCCTCACCTTTTTGTTTTGTGTTTGTTTTTGAGGCAGGATATTATGTAGCCAAAACTGGTCTGCAATTCACTATATACTCAAAAATGATCATGAATTCTTGATTCTCCTGCTTCCAAGCATTGGTATTACAGGCAGACATGCCCAGTTTTATCCCAGGTTTTAAATATTTCTATACATTTTAATAATACATACATTTCCTAACTAAAGCAAGCAACTGTGTGTGCACCTGCTTAGTCTATGAGTGAGTGAGCTTGGTCTAACAATCTGTTTTTAATTGATGCATTTAGTAAAATTACAGTTAATATAATTTGACGTACATTAATTGATGTACATCTTTTTAATGTACTATCTCTTTGTGCCACCTGTTCTGTGTTTATTACCTTTCTGCCAACTCTGTATGGTTAAGGTTTTAAAATTATTCATGGAATAGGGGCTGAGCACATCAGTGTATGGGGCTTTCTTAGCTTGTATGATGAAACCTCAGGTTTAATTTTTAGGAGCTCAACAAATTTATTTCCTACTTTTATAATTCCCTAAGTTACACCCTTTAAAAACTTTTTGGGAGGTTATTGTGGTGCCACAAGTCTTTAATCTTAGCATTCAGGGTGCAGATACAGGCAGATCTCTGTAAGTTCAAAGCCAGGTTTGTCTACATTGAGAATTCCAGGCCATCCAGAGCTACACAATGAGAGCCTATCTTTTTTCTTCAGTTGTGACGGCACATAGATGTGTGAAGAGTCAGAATCAGAGAGGCAGGAGGCTTACAACGTTGAGAACAACCTAGGCTAGCCATTCTTTTTTTTATTTTTTAATTTATTTATTTATTAAAGATTTCTGTCTCTTTCCCACCGCCGCCTTCCATTTCCCTCCCCCTCCCCCAATCAAGTCCCCCTCCCTCGTCAGCCCAAAGAGCAATCAGGGTTCCCTGCCCTGTGGGAAGTCCAAGGACCACCCACCTCCATCCAGGTCTAGTAAGGTGAGCATCCAAACTGCCTAGGCTCCCCCAAAGCCAGTACATGCAGTAGGATCAAAAACCCATTGCCATTGTTCTTGAGTTCTCAGTAGTCCTCATTGTCCGCTATGTTCAGCAAGTCCGGTTTTATACTATGTTCATAGCAGCATTGTTTGTAATAGCCAGAACCTGGAAACAACCTAGATGCCCTTCAATGGAAGAATGGATGAAGAAAGTATGGAATATATACATATTAGAGTACTACTCAGTAGTAAAAAACAAGGACTTCTTGAAGTTTGCATGCAAATGGATGGAAATAGAAAACACTATCCTGAGTGAGGTAAGCCAGACCCAAAAAGAGAAACATGGGATATACTCACTCATATTTGGTTTCTAGCCATAAATAAGGATATTGAGCCTATAATTCGTGATCCTAGAGAAGCTAAATAAGGAGAACCCAAAGAAAAACATATAGGCATCCTCCTGAATATTAACCTTCATCAGGTGATGAAAGGAGACAGAGACAGAGACAGAGACCCACATTGGAGCACCGGACAGAAATCTCAAGGTCCAAATCAGGAGCAGAAGGAGAGAGAGCATGAGCAAGGAACTCAGGACTGCAAGGGGTGCACCCACACACTGAGACAATGGGGATGTTCTATCGGGAATTCACCAAGGCCAGCTGGCCTGGGTCTGAAAAAGCCTAGGCTATCCATTCTTAAGGAGTGGTGGCATACTACTTTAATCCCAACACTCAGGAGGAAGAAGCAGGTAGATCTTTCCAGGCAGCCAGTGCTACATAGTGAGACCCTTTCTCAAAAGCAAGCTCTTTGACGGTTTCATATATTTATATAAGGGGTTTTGGTTATTTTCACTCCCTGTTGGTCTACAACAAGGTCAAGAACCCTCAAGCGATAGTCCCTGGTGGGAGGAGACCTACTATTATAGTTTCTCTAAGTAATCAGTTTCTTTGTTTTTCATTCCTGCTGTAATCTGAACTTCTGTCTGGAATCAGCCTCCTTTTGCCTTGAGAACAGTGTTTAAAACTTTGTTCACTGAGTGATAAGAAGTGCTCCCATGGGAAACTGTTTGCATTTTCTTTTCCTTGTTCAAATACATCTCAGTGACATTCAATTATAGGTGGACAGTCATTTCCTTGTAACATCTTTTTCTTTTCTCTTGTGAGGTAAGGTCTCACTCTTGTGAACTGAAGTTCCCAGAAAAAGAATGCTCATGCTTGTAACAGATGGAGACCTGTACAGAAAACCACAGTCAATCAAAATGCAGACTTGTGGAACCTGGTCCTAATGGATGTAACTACAAAACTCCCACAGCTAAGGTTCAGGGAACATTGCTGAAGAGGGGGCAGAAAGACTGTAAGAGCCAAAGGAGCAGGGAGTTTGCTGTGGGATGGTGTCTTAGTAACATCAGAAGCTGCATCCACAGTCTCACCGGCATGATTGCCCAAACGCGTGCTGAACTAGGATGATAACAATGAACATGTCAGACTGCATGGGAGGAGAGGGGCACATAACATCAATCCCACACAAAGAGCTACAGGCAAGAGAGCAAATCTGGGAGAGGGAGAAGTGGTACTCCCCAGAAAAGAGCACTCTACTGGTTGTCCAGTGCCAAACTGTCAGCCCCGAGAACATGCATACACGTAATGCTATATAGACTCAACAGGTTATATTTGGGAATATATATGCATATACAAACACATGTATGCAATAACAATTGATGAACAAAGAGGGCATGAATTTTAAGGAGAGTGGAGAGGGATATAGGAGAGGATTTAGAGGGAGGAAAGGGGAGAGAGAAATGTAATTAAAATGCAATCTCAAAAATAAGCAACAAAAAGCTATGCTTGTATTAAATATTCTATTGGGCTGCTTGATTGAGAATAGGAATGTTACAGGTTAGGAGCCCAAATTATCTTAGACTGGCTTAGTTCCCTAAATAGCCATTTATTGCCCCTATGTATGTGACCTAACTTCTTTGTGACTATTAGGTGAATGTTTTTGGCATATACAGACTTCCTAGCTTCCAGTAACTCAAAGGCTAAAAATTTCACCAGATAACATCTGAAGCCTATTACAAATTGCCCTGTTTTACTATAACTGGCATATTTGATTTTTTATCATTGTATTTAAAGTGCCTTGATTTGTGATATCTTTGTTCTATTACTATAAAACTTTATGAAATTATTGCTACATTGGAGCATGATACTTGGAATAACGTTAAGTCCATGTTCCTAGGCCTGGGCTCACTTATATTTGGCTCCAGACTAAATTATCTCTTATTTCCTTTAAGCTGTGAGCTCTGTTTTTTGTTTCAGTCCTTTGTAGCCCTAATCGGTCTAGAACTCGCTATATAGCCCAAACTGGTCTCAGACTTACATTAATCATATTGCTTCTGCTTCTGCCCCCAAGTGCTGGAATTATAGGTCTGCATCACTGAAATCTCTCTCTCTCTCTCTCTCTCTCCCTCCCTCCCTCCCTCCCTCCCTCCCTCCCTGTGTCCCTCCCCCCCCCGTGTATGTGTGTGTGTGTGTGTGTGTGTGTGTGTGTGAGACTTGGCCTACTCAGTTGCCTGCCCACCTCCCTGTTCTCAGGACCTGGACCTGTTCTCTGCTTTTTCACCCCACAGGTGCACTCCACCATGCAACACTTATTTTCAGCCCAGAATCTTCTGTGGATCTCAGTAGCAGCTCCCTCTTGATTCTATTAACTTCTTGATCAGTCCACTTCTGAACCCCTAGAATGTTGCTACAGCCTCATTAACTTGTATTCATGCTGTAACCACATATATGACTATATGAAAAATATCTGCTCTTTGCAGTATGAGAGTTGATATTTATTACTTGTTCTTTTACTATTATTTTTATTTCTTAAATTGTGTATGCATGTTTCATGAATATGTGGTTGTGAGTGTAGGTGCGTGTGTTCACCAAAGGAGTTGGATTTCCGGTGTTATGCCCATGTTTCCGGTCCCCAAATGAATTCACGGAGCCAGATTTCTGATGCAAATTACATGAGGGTTTTTAATATACAAACTTAAGTTTAGACCAACACCTTCCCAGCACCCCAGCATTGTTGGTGTGGAAAGTGTGGCAGGGAGCCCTGGGAGGGTAGAACTTTTAAAGGGGAAACACCATAGACAGAGGAGTTCATTTCCCATCATCTTGGTATTGGGTAAGGAAGACATAGGGTAAGGTAGGTTCTCAAACCATTGGTTAGTTTTTGGGCACAAAACCCCAGTAAAGACCCATAAATGACTGACAAGGTATCTTCAAGGACAGGATACCTCCTAGGGACATCTGGACCTCATTAAATTTTATAACCCTGCTCTCTAGCTCTTTAATTGGCTATTTTCAGGGTATCAAATAAAATTCCGCTATTGCAGCACATTTCTGGTGCTGAGATTGGTCCCCTCCCCCAGCTCATTATATGGCTTAAGATCAAGCTCCTTCTTTAAAATGGAGTTTTCAAAGTCAGGTCCTCACACCTGCAGCTAGAAGTGCAAGTGGTTGTGGGCTACCAGTTGTGGATGGCAGGATTTGAACTCTGGTCCTCTGGAAGAACAATATGTGCTCTTAACTGCCAAGCCATCTCTCCAGCCCTGTATTTATTTACCAGTTATTTAGTAATTAATATTAGACTAGCAAGGCAGTGGTGGTACACACCTTTAATCCCAGCACTAGGGAGCAGAGGTGATGTGTGATTAGTAAGAACTCAAACGCAGAAATTGGGGTTTAACCTGAAGGTCAGAAAAGCAAAATGCCAGCCACTGGCTCTTACCTCCACCTCAGTCCAAAATGGCGATCCTGCCTCCAGGAATCTCAGAATAAGACTGAGACTAAGAACTGTTTCCACCTGTTTTAAAATCCTCTCTAGTGCTGAGAAAGGTGTGCACCACTGGGATTAAAGGCATACATGGCCCGGTTTCTGTGGCAAACTAGTGTGTAGAAGGAGCTGCGGGCTGCGTTCCTGCCACCTGGCTCCTGGCCGCCTGGCTAGCTTATGCCCCAAAATAACAACACACAAATTGTATTCTTTTAAACACTGCTTGGCCCATTAGTTCCAGCCTCTTATTGGCTAATTCTCACAGTCTTGCCTAACCCATATTTAGTAATCTATGTAGCACCAGTCTTACCGGGAAAGATTCAGCATGTCTGACCTGGCGGCTTGCTTCATTGAGTCTGCCCTGGAGAGGAACGGTCTGGCGTCTTACCTTCCTGCTACCCAGCATTCTGTTCTGTCTGCTCCACCCACCTATGTTCTGACCTATCAGGCCAAGCAGTTTCTTTATTAGTTAACCAATGACCTTCCTCCATCACTAGTGTGGCTACTGGGATTAGAGGTGTATGTTACCACTGCCTGGTCTGTAAGGCTGACCAGTGGGGGCTGTTTTACTCTCTGATCTTCAGGCAAGCTTTATTTATTAAAATACAAATGAAATGCCACTACACAGAGGAAGGTGGATCTCTGTGAGTTTGAGGCTAGCATGGTCTACAGAGTGAGTTCCAGGACAGCCAGGACTATTTCACAGAGAAACCCTGTCTTGAAAAACAAAAACAAAAAACAAAACAAGATTAGAATAAAAGAACTGGTCTCAGACAGATTACCAAGGTAGGCATGATTATTTGGCAAATTGCTGTCATCAAAACTACTGGGCTTAGTGAATTTATTGTTATTCAGTAAATTCGATCTCAGAAATACACACTCCTTCCATGTGTGATTCTGGTTTAGTGCTCTCACAGAAAATACCTTGAGTGTGCTAAGTATCTCTGTAGACAGATTCTATTCACATCCCTGTGTTCTGACCACAGTTGCTGTCCCCAGTAAAATGACATTATCTTTTGTTGTTATTTTGTTTTTGCTTGTTTGTTTGTTTTTTGAGAGAGGGTTTCTCTGTGTAGCTTTGGCTGTCCTTGAACTTGCTCTGGAGACCAGGCTGGCTTCAATCTCACAGAGATCCACCTCCCTGCCTCTGTCTCCCAAATTCTAGGATTAAAGGTTTACACCTCCAACCCCCAAAAGTGATGATAATTATATCAAACCACAAATCAGGCATTTTGTTCCTTTGTTTAAAACCTCCCTGTTGCTTTTTGAACCCAATCAAAATTAAAAGACTTACTTCACTGACTCCCTGGTTCCCATTTTGATCTTATCAGGAACAATGCAGCCAGCTAGCTATTTCTCAAATGTGCCAAATATGCTTCTGCCTTGGGGCTTCCCTCTTTCCCTCTTGCTCACACTGTTCTTCACTAAGATGTTCTCTAGCTCATTTGTGCAACTCCAAGTTTCTGGTCGAATTTTACCTGTCATAAGAAGGACTTTCCTGACCACGTTATGTAAAATAACATTTTTTCCCTTTATGCCTACTGAAACTCTTTTCAGTTATAATAAAAGATGTGCTTTGTTACTATACACTTTGTACCTTGCATATATTAGCTACCTCCATTACCCTTCCCTGTCCCTGCTCCCTGCCTCTTGCTGCTTCCCTGACTCCCTATAGACTATTCTGCCGATTTCATAACACACACATGCACACACACATAGCACACATACACACACACATAGATTAAATCTGATTTCCCCATATGACAGAAAACAGTCAACATTTTGTCTTTCTTCCTCCTTTCAATAATTAAAACAAAACCAACCAACCAACCAAATGAAAAAACAGCACTCATTTCAAAAGCAATGAGAGAGAGTTTTTTCTGGAGCCAAATAAGAGTGACATGGTCCAGATTACAGATTTAGGTCACACAAATTTTACATTCCAACATGTTAACAGGTTGTTTTTTTTTTACAAATTTATCTTTTCTTTGTGCGTATGAATGTTTTGTCTGTATGTATATATGTGTACCACATTTGTGCTTGGTGCTCACAGAGCCAGAAGAGGGTACCACTGCTCTAGAACTGGAGTTAAGGATACCCCTGAATATTTTGTTATGGAAACAATTTGAGCAAAAATTGACACAGAACTTTGAGATCCATGAGATAGACTTTTATATCTAAAACATTTCTGAAAACTTCTGTTTTAAAAGCTTATCACATCAGGGAAATGCAAATCAAGACAACTTTAAGATACCATCTTACACCTGTCAGAATGGCTAAAATCAAAAACACCAATGATAGCCTTTGCTGGAGAGGTTGTGGAGAAAGGGGTACACCCATCCATTGCTGGTGGGAATGCAAACTTGTGCAACCACTCTGGAAAGCAGTGTGGCGGTTTCTCAGGAAATTCGGGATCAACCTACCCATGGACCCAGCAATACCACTCTTGGGAATATACCCAAGAGAGGCCCTATCATACAACAAAAGTATATGCTCAACTATGTTCATAACAGCATTGTTTGTAATAGCCAGAACCTGGAAACAACCTAGGTGCCCTTCAATGAAAGAATGGATGAAGAAAGTGTGGAATATATACATATTAGAGTACTACTCAGCAGTAAAAAACAATGACTTCTTGAAGTTTGCATACAAATGGATGGAAATAGAAAACACTATCCTGAGTGAGGTAAGCCAGACCCAAAAAGAGGAACATGGGATGGACTCACTCATATTTGGTTTCTAGCCATAAATAAAGGACATTGAGCCTATAATTCGTGATCCTGAGAAGCTAAATAAGAAGGTGTGATGTGGGAGTGTCATATATCCCTTAGTTACAACAAAGGTGAACCCAAAGAAAAACATATAGGCATCCTCCTGAAGATTAACTTTCATCAGGTGATGAAAGGAGACAGAGACAGAGACCCACATTGGAGCACCGGACAGAAATCTCAAGGTCCAAATCAAGAGCAGAAGGAGAGAGAGCACGAGCAAGGGACTCAGGACCGCGAGGGGTGCACCCACACACTGAGACAATGGGGATGTTCTATCGGGAACTCACCAAGGCCAGCTGGCCTGGGTCTGAAAAAGCATGGGATAAAACCGGACTTGCTGAACATAGTGGACAATGAGGACTACTGAGAACTCAAGAACAATGGCAATGGGTTTTTGATCCTACTGCGCGTACTGGCTTTGGGGGAGCCTAGGCAGTTTGGATGCTCACCTTACTAGACCTGGATGGAGGTGGGTGGTCCTTGGACTTCCCACAGGGCAGGGAACCCTGATTGCTCTTTGGGCTTATGAGGGAGGGGGACTTGAACGAGGGAGGGGGGACTTGATCGGGGGAGGGGGAGGGAAATGGGAGGTGGTGGCAGGGAGGAGGCAGAAATCTTTAATAAATAAATAAATTAAAAAAATAAGAGCTTATCACACAGCTTGCTGCTATTGGAAGATGGTAAAACTTGGTAAGACGTATTTAAAGGGTCATTGAGTAATTGAGAATGGACCTATCAATAGGATATTAGTACCCCTGTCTATCCCTGATCCTCTTTTTTCCAGTTTCTAGCTGTCATGAGCTATGCACCTTCTTCTACCATGTGCTTCTGCCTATCAGCCTTGCCTGTCAACCTTGCCACAGGCACAGAAACAGTGAAGCCAAATTTACCATGAACTGATACCTCCACTGCCAATGTGCACTCCTAGAATCCCGGCCCTTGGGTGGATCAGAAGCTCAAGGCCTATGGCAAATTCAAGACCAGCCCAGACTATATAAGACCCTGTCTCAAAACCAAACCAAACCAAACCAAACCAAATAAAACCAAAATCTCCTCCAAAACTATGAACCCAAACAAACCATTCTGCTTTCATCCTTTCTGCTCTAATGGGCCCTAGGCAAGTGTCTTCTCAGGCAGCTGTGACATTAATGAAAAAACCACCTAACATAAAAATAAAATGAAATAAAATTCAATGAGGAAAGACTAGTGCAGCATCTGTATAAAGAAACTAAAGCTACTCAAAGCGACATAAAAGGACTAAATTTTGCAAAGATATTATCCCCAAGTTGATTCATAAAGTTACTGAAATTCTCATTTGAAAACCTCACACTACTTTTTGTATAGTCAGAAAGATCTTAATGTTTTGTCTAAATAATTATATGTATTGAGGGAGCTTATGAAATCAAATTTAATACAGGGAAGACTAGGGGCTAGAGTCATAGCTCAGCCAGTAAACTGCTTGCAATCATGTAGACCTGAATTCAACTCTCAGCACCCAAGTGTGGGGGCACATGATTGTAATCGGTCCTGGGGAGGTGGAAGCAAAAGGAATCCCAGGACCCACTGGTTAACCACCATGGTTGCATCAGTCGATCCCAGTTCCCTGTGAGAAATCCTGTCTCAAAAAAGAAATTGGGTGGCTCCTGTGGTCTGACACCTAGGGTTCACACACACGTGCATGCACTCATGTACCCTCACATATGCTCAGGAGTCTAGCTCTACTGTACTTTAAAACAAATTGTAAGTTAGTAGTTCTTTTTATTTTATTCAAAATTTCCGCCTCCTCCCCGCCTCCCTTTTTCCTCCCCCTCCCTTCTCTCCCCACTCCCCCTCCCCTTCCCCTCCAGTCTGAAGAGCAGTTAGGGTTCCCTGCCCTGTGGGAAGTCCAAGTTAGTAGTTCTTTTAAACCCATGATTCAGTTAAATATAGTATAAAATAATAAACTAACTACATATGATAATTTAGATTTTGGTAAAGGTAGCCTTTTGAAACCAGTAGTGAAAATATCAAATTGTCCAATAAAACTGTCTGGAAAATTGGCTGGTATTTTGGAAAAATAGAGATGCTTTTCTACCTCATTTTTTTTGTTTTTGCTTTTTTTATTGCTTTATAAATAATATCATTCAAAATTTCCACCTTGTCCTCTTTTCCCATTTCCCTCCGTCTTCCCCCCTCCTCCTCCCCCTTCAGTCCTTAGAGATGGCAAGGTACCCTGCCCTGTGGGAAGTCTAAGTACCTCCTCCCTCCATCCAGGCCTAGGAAGGTATGCATCCAAACAGACTAGGATCCCAAAAAGCCAGTACATGCAATAGAGACAAATCCCAGTGCCATTATCATTGGCTTCTCAGTCAGCCCGCATTGTCAGCCACATTCAGAGAGTCCGGTTTGATCACATGCTCATTCAGTCCCTGTCCAGCTGGATTTGGTGAGCTCCCATTAGATCAGTCTTACTGTCTCAGTGGGTGGACCAACCCTTTGCATTCCTGACTTCCTTGCTCATCTTCTCCCTCCTTCTGCTCTTCAGCTGGACCTTGGGATCGCAGTCTAGTGCTCAGATGTGGGGCTCTGTCTCTATCTCCATCCATCACCGGATGAAGGTTCTATGGTAATATTTAAGATATTCATCAGTGTTACTATGGGACAAGGCCAGTTCAGGCACCCTCTCCTCTACTTCCCAAGGACCTAGCTGGGGACATCCCCTGTGGACACCTGGGAACCCCTCTAGAGCCAAATCTCTTGCCAACCCTAAAATGACTCCCTTAATTAATATCTTCTTCCCTGCTCCCATATCCGCCCTTCCTCCATCTCAACCATCCCACTCTCTCAAGATCTCCCCAATCCTCCCCTTCTCCCTTCTCTCTCTCCCTCTCCACTTCCCACCACCCCACCCCACCGCCATGTTCCCAACTTTTGCCCTGTGATCTTGTCTGCTTCCAATTTCCAGGAGGATCTATATATGTTTTTCTTTGGTTTCACCTTATTATTTAGCTTCGCTAGGATGGCAAACTATAGCCTCAATGTCCTTTGTTTATGGCTAGAATCCACTAATGAATGAGTACATACCAAATTCATCTTTTTGGGTTTGGGTTATCTCACTCAAGATAGTGTTTTCTATTTCCATCCATTTGCATGCAAAATTCAAGATGCCATTTTTTTTCCTCGCCGAGTAGTACTCTAATGTGTATATGTGCCACATTTTCTTTATCCATTCTTTGGTTGAGGGGCATCTAGGTTGTTTCCAGGTTCTGGCTATTAAACATAGTGCTGCTCTGAACATAGTTGAACAAATGCTTTTGTAGTATGATTGGGCATCTCTTGGGTATATTCCCAAAAGTGGTATTGCTGGGTCCTGAGGTAGGTTGATTCCCAATTTCCTGAGAAACTGCCACACTTATTTCCAAAGTGGTTGGACAAGTTTGCATTCCCATCAGCAATGGATGAGTGTACCCCTTTCTCCACAACCTCTCCAGCAAAGGCTATCATTGGTGTTTTTGATTTTAGCCATTCTGACAGGTTTAAGATGATATCTCAAAGTTGTTTTGATTTGCATTTCCCTGATCGCTAAGGAGGTTGAGCATGACCTTAAGTGTCTTTTGGCCATTTGAACTTCTTCTGTTGAGAATTCTCTGTTCAGTTCAGTACCCCAAATTTTAATTGAGTTATTTAGAAGTTTAATGTTTAGTTTCTTGAGTTCTTTATATATTTTGGAAATCAGACCTTTGTCTGATATGGGGTTGGTGAAGATCTTCTCCCATTCAGTAGGTTGCCTTTTTGTCTTAATGACAGTGTCCTTTGCTTTACAGACGCTTCTCAGTTTCAGGAGGTCCCATTTATTCATTGTTGCTCATATTGTCTGTGTTACTGGGGTTCTACGTAGGAAGTGGTCTTTTGTGTTGCAGACTACTTCCCACTTTCTCTTCTTTCAGGTTCAGTGTGGTCTGATTTATATTGAGGTCTTTAATCCATTTGGACTTGAGTTTTATGCATGGTGATAGATATGGATCATTTTTCATTCTTCTACAGGTTGACATCCAGTTGTACCAGCACCATTTGTTGAAGATGCTTTCTTTCTTCCATTGTATAATTTTAGCTCCTTTGTCGAAAATCAGGTGTTCATTAGGTTTGTGGGTTAATATCCGGGTCTTTGATTTGATTCCACTGGTCAATGGATCTGTTTTTATTCCAATACCAAGCTGTTTTCATTACTGTGGCTCTGTAATAGAGTTTGAAGTCAGGGATGGTAATGCCTCTGGAAGTTCCTTTATTCTCTAGGACTGTTTTGGCTATCTGGGTTTTATTTTGTTTTTCCATATAAAGTTGATTATTGTTCTCTCAAGGTCTTTGAAGAATTTTGATGGGATTTTGATGGGGATTGCATTGAATCTACAGATTGTCTTTGGTAGAATTGCCATTTTTACTATGTTGATCCTACCAATCCGAGAACATGGGAGATCCTTCCATTTTCTGGTATCCTCTTCAATTTCTTTCTTCAAAGACTTAAAGTTCTTGTCAAATAGATCTTTCACTTCCTTGGTTAGTGTTACCCCAAGAAACTTTATGTTATTTGTGGCTATCGTGAAAGGTGATGTTTCTCTGATTTCCCTCTCCACTTCTTTATCCTTTGTGTATAGGAGGGCCACATTACTGAAGGTATTTATCAGCTGTAGGAGTTCTTTGGTAGAGTTTTTGTGATCACTTATGTATACTATCATATCATCTGCAAATAACAAAAGTTTGACTTCTTCCTTTCCAACTCTAATCTCTTTGATCTCCTTATGTTGTCTTATTGCTATTGCTAGAACTTCATGTACTATATTGAAGAGGTATGAAGAGAGTGGACATCCTTGTCTTGTTCCTGATTTTAGTGGAATGGCTTTGAGTTTCTCTCTGTTTAATTTGATGTTAGCTGTCGGCTTGCTCTATATTGCTTTTATTATTTTTAGGTATGACCTTTGTATCCCTAATCTCTCCAAGACCTTTATCATAAAAGGGTGTTGAATTTTCTCAAATGCTTTTTCAGCATCTAATGAAATGATCATATGGTTTTTTTTTCTTTCATTTTATTTATATGATGGATTACATTGATAGATTTTCGTATGTTGAACCAGCCCTGCATCTCTGGGATGAAGCCTACTTGATCATAATGGATAATTTTTTGATGTGTTCTTGGAATAGGATTGCCAGTATTTTATTGAGAATTTTTGCATCGATGTTCATGAGTGAGATTGGTCTGTAAATCTCTTTCTCGGATGAGCCTTTGTGTGGTTTTGGTATTAGGGTAACTGTAACTTCATAAAAAAGAATTTGGCAATGTCTCTTCTGTTTCTATTATGTGAAACACATTAAGGAACATAGGTATCAGCTCTTCTTGGAATTTCTGGTAAAATTCTGCATTAAAACCATCTGGTCCTGGGCTATTTTTTGTTTGGGAGGTTTTTTATGACAGCTTCTATTTCCTCGTGACTTATAGGTCTATTTAAATCGTTCACTTGGTCTTGATTTAATTTTGGTATATGGTACTTATCTAAAAAAATGTCCATTTCTTTTACATTTTCCAATTTTGTGGCATACAGGCTTTTGTAGTAAGACCTAATGATTCTGTGAATTTCCTCTGTGTCTGTTGTTATGTCCCCCTTTTCATTTCTGATCTTGTTCATTTGTGTGTTCTCTCTCTGCCTTTTGATTAGTTTGGATGGGGGTTTGTCAATCTTGTTGATTTTCTCAAAGAACCAGCTCTTTGTTTCATTGATTCATTGGATTGTTTTCTGTGTTTCTATTTTGTTGATTTTAGCTCCCAGTTTGATTATTTCCAGTCTTCTACTCTTCCTGGGTGAATCTGCTTCTTTTTTTTCTAGAACTTTCAGGTGTGCTGTTAAGTCTCTAATGTGAGCTTTCTCTATTTTTTTTACGTGGGCACTTAGTGCTATGAACTTTCCTCTTAGCAGTGCTTTCATAGTGTCCCATAGGTTTGGGTGTGTTGTGTTGTTATTTTTGTTGAATTCAAGCAAGACTTTATTTGATTCAGTAGTTGATTGTTCAATTTCCATGACTTTGTAGGCTTTCTGGGGGTAGAATTGTTGTTGAATTCTAACTTTATTCGATGGTGATCTGATAAGACACAGGTGGTTACTACAATTTTTTTTGTGTGTGTGTGTGTGGATGTTTGCTTTGTTACCGAGTATGTGATCAATTTTCAAGAAGGTTCCATAAAATGCTGAGAAGAAGGTATATTCTTTTCTATTTAGGTTGAATGTTCTATAGATGTCTGTTAAGTCCATTTGATTCATTATATCTGTTAGTTCTCTTATTTCTCTGTTCAGTTTCTGTCTGGTTGACCTGTCCATTGGTGAGAGAGTTGTGTTGAAATCTCCTACTATTAGTGTATGTGGTTTGATGTGTGCTTTGAGTTCTAGGAATGTTTCTTTTACATATGTGGATGCTCTTATATTGGGGGCGTAGATATTCAGGATTGAGACTTCATTCTAATGAATTGTTCCTGTTATGAGTTTAAAGTGTCCTTTTCCATCTTTTCTGGTTGATTTTAGTATGAAATCAATTTGTTAGATATTAGTATAGCCCCATCTACTTGTTTCTTAGGTCCATTTGATTGGAAACCTTTTCCCAACCCTTTACTCTGAGGTAGTATCTGTTTTTGAGGTTGAGATGTGTTTCTTGTAAACAGCAGAATGTTGGTTCCTGTTTTGTATCCATTCTCTTAACCTGTCCCTTTTTATAGGTGAATTGAGTGTATTGACATCAAGTGATATTAATGACCAGTGGTTGTTAACTCCGGTCATTTTTTTTTTGCTGGTAGTGTTTGTGTGTTTCCCTTCTTTGAGTTGTGCTGGTGGAGGGTTGTCAGATGTCTCTGTTATTATGGGTGTTGTTGGCTTCCTTGGGTTGTGGTTTTCCTTCTAGTATTTTCTGTAAGGCTGGGTTTGTGGCTCCCTATTGTTTAAATCTGTTTTTGTCCTGGAATATTTTGTTTTCTCCATAAATAGTAAAAGAAAGCTTTGCTGGTTATAGTAGTCTGGGCTTGCATCTATGGTTTCTTAGTGTCTGCAGCACATCTATCCATGACATTCTGGCTTTCATGGTTTCCATCAAGAAGTCAGGTGTAATTCTGATAGGTTTACCTTTATATATTACTTGACCCTTTTCCTTTGCAGCTCTTAATATTCTTTCTTTATTCTGTGATGTAGGGGAAGCCCAGGTAATCACCTTGCTTGTAGGGCGGGGTCCCCTGAGGATATTATTTACTTATAAATATTGCGGGTGTGCTCCCGTCCTCCCCTTCTGTTTTCCTGTTCTCCGTGGGAACCTCAGCTTTGTAAGTCCTTCCCTTTTTAAAGCTGAATATTTTATTATAATTTCTGTCTGCCGTTCATTTATGCCGTAACACTGTATATTTTGTGTTTTGATTGTTAAATGGCAAGGGGATGGTTTTTTTGATTCAGTTTATTTGGTGTTCTGTATGCTTCTTGAACCTTCATAGGAACATCCTTCTGTAGGTTGGGAAAGTTTTCTTCTATAATTTTGTTGAACATATTTTCTGGGCCTTTGAGCTTTAATTCTTCTCCTTCTTTAACCCCTATTATTCTTAGGTTTGGTCTTTTCATGGTGTCCCAGACTTCCTGGATGTTTTGTGTTAAGAATTTGTTGGATTTGCTGTTTTCTTTGATCAATGAGTTTATTTCCTTTATAGTATATTCAGCGCCTGAGATTCTTTCTTCTCTCTCTTGTATTCTGTTGGTTATATTTGTTGCTGTAGTTTGTTTACCCAGATTTTCCATATCCATCCATCCATCAGTTTGTGTTTTCTTTATTTTCTCCATTTCGGTCTTCAAGTCTTGAGCTGTTTCCTTTACCTGTTTGATTGCTTTTTCTTGGTTTTCTTGGGTATCTTTGAGGGATTTATTAATTTCTTCTAACTTTTTGTTTGTCTTATCTTCCATTTCTTTAAAGGAGTTTTTCACATCCTGTTTAAGGGCCTCTATTATTTTCATAATGTTACATTTAAAGTTGATTTCTTCTACTTCTTCTGGATTAGGGTTTTCAAGTCTTCCTGTTGTGTGTCCCTGGATTCTGGTGTTGTCATGTTGCTTTTCAGGTTGTTGGAGGAATTCTTGCATTGGCGCCTGCCCATCTCTTCCTTCAGATGCGGCCAGGAGAGTCTTGGCGTATTGGTCCAATCTTTGCTGAGACTGACTGTGTACTTGGGTTTTTTTTCTTGGTCTGCCCTCTATTAAGACCCCTCAGCACTGGAGATGGCTCTCAGATCCCCTCCACCTTGAAGTAGGTTGTGATTTTGGATCTAAGGACCCCGCAGATGGAAAGGAGTGCTTGGGGGCAAGATGGGATGGGGTAACTAGAGAAAGCCAGTAGCCAGGGAGACACCCCGCTAAATGGCCAGAAACATTTAGGGAAATGGGGGGGACCTGTACTCCATTCCTGGGACCATCCAGTCGGGCACACACTTACCCCTCTGGATGAATCTCCTCAGTCTCTACCTCATTTCCTACTCTGAAAAAATTCAAACATCCCAAGGATTTAATTAATAAAACCATAAAAGTATTATAGGAAGATAAAAAGAGTAGTGAGACATTGGTAAGCATAACACAAAACCAGAAATCAGAAGGCAAAATATCCAAATTCAATTGCACACAAGTGAAAAATAAACCTATGCAACATAACATGTTAGAGATAAAAGTAAAAAAAATTAAATTGGACATAAATACGTACACTACAGATGATAGAAAAATGTTTATCTAATTAAAAAAAAACCCAAACCCTTATTATCAATAACCAAACAATTAGCAAAATGGACAAAATATAGACAAATATATAGATAGCTAACAACTGTATGAAAGACACTCTTTACTAATAACTAAGGAAATGAAAAGCCAAGTACTTCATTTTAGCTATTGGGTGGGCAAATATGCAAAATATTAATGGGTCTGTCCTTTGGTAGACTAAACTGTGTAATACATACAGGCTCTCATCAGGGCAATCAAGGGCTCTCTCTTATATGTTTAGAAACCTTTTGAGGTTCCCTGGTGGCATCTGTATGAAGAGAAGTGTGATCTTCTCTTCATATGGTACAGTGTGGCTGCCCAAGAGGAGTTCTGTCCGCAGTCTCATCCTGGTGTTATAGGGTTACAGAACTTCTTAGCTGATGCTTCCTCAGGCAACATTAAATGCTGATGTGAATATGTCATGTTTCTATCAAAACCAAGTAATGATAAATATATTGGTTTATTCCAGTAAACCAAGGAATGATATGATAATGGTCTTGGTTTAAATAGGTACTTTTGAAGGGTGCAGTGAGAGCTGCTATAGAACTTATACTGGTGCTATTAGTTAGAGGTCTCGATGGGGCTATGATACAGCTTTCTTTTTAATAGACAAAAGTGTTTCACCTTTTGGCTAGCATTTTTGCTATCTGATGTATGTAGTATTTGTATGGGATTATAGGTAGAGTGTGGAGGCTGGACAGATGTCTCAGTGGGCAAGAGTGCCTGCTGCACTAGTGTAAGGACGTGAGTTTATATCCACAGCACCATTACACACACACACACACACACACACACACACACACACACACACACACAAACCACCACCAATGGAAACCGAGAGAGGAAGTTCACTGCAGCTTATTGGCTACTGGCATAGGTCCAGATTCAGTGAGAGACCCTTCGATGGCCTCCACACACCCCATTATGTATGTACACAATACTTAAACACACACACACACACACAGAGAGAGAGAGAGAGAGAGAGAGAGAGAGAGAGAGAGAACACAAGAGAACAAGAGAGGGAGGGAGTGGCTGGATTGTTTGCTCAATGGTTGAGAAAACTTGGTGCTCTCTTACAGAGGACTGAAATTTGGTTCCCAGAACCCATGGGGGAAGGCTCACAGGCACCTTTAACTCCAGGTTCAAAGTATCTGAAGTCCTGCTCTGCCCTCCTTAGGCATCAGTGTGCATCCACCCAGGCACAGGCACAGGCACATAAACAAAAATAAAATCGACCTTTAAAACAGATGTTGGTTCCGGGCTATTACAGTGTATTCTGGGTTCAGTGGCTTAGCATCTGGAGCTCACCCCAGTCCTTATTACTCGTTCCATGAATGCCTGTGTACCTGCTCATGTCCTTACCTGTCTGACCCTAATTTTCCAAGTTGCCAATCTTGCTTTGGGGAATTCAGGTTAGTAATTAAGGTGATCATTTCTCTCAGAAAACTGCTGGTGTCATGCTGTTTTATTTTCTTTTGTTCTTTATTTTCAAGTTAGCACCAATGCAATGTCCCTATAGTATTTAACATGACACTTGACCCAGATATTCTCTTCTTACCAAATCCTGCTTGCAAGTAACACCACAGCTGGAGCTGGTGGAGTGATGGAGCCTGCAGGGTGTATCTAAGGCTGCACTTCTTATAGGAGCATCTATAGGAGATGGAATGCAGATCCGAGGAGTGTCCAGCCAAAGACTGTGCATAGCCATGATGTCAGCTCATGACAATTTCTGCTTTGTGGGAGACACTTAGGCAATCTTTCCTCTGGACTTCTTTACTGAAGTGGCCAACCTGTTCAATGTGCTTAGTGCTGGGAGAGAGCTCAGGGACTGTATAGGACTACAGCATATCTCTTGGGACCTGGGATAACAGTGGTCATTCTGTGGTTCTTCAGACAATTCTGCTTTGTGTGGACTACAGACCTCCCTACCAGATTTCCCGAGGTTGCAGCATGCTTGTCTGATTCTGATGATGATGGTGGACCTGGAAGACTACTCTTTGGCTAGCCAGAGTTGTTTTCAGTTTCTCTGATTTGAAGAGATTGCCACGTAAGCTCTGAGGAACCTGAGGCAAAGGTGTTTTCCTTGTGTTTCAGCAGAGTGATAAGGACTCTTCGTCTAATTGTGAACCCAAAGAGCCAAATCTGCTAAGTCTTCCACTATTTACTGCCTAACCACTGCTCATGGGAGCATAATAATCTGACATACCGGCTAAGAATTCCAAATCATGACCAGGCAAAGGAAATGACTCATTCCAGGAGATGCATTAGCTAGATAAAGGAAGAGCAACTTGAACAACTAGAAAAGTGACTTCTATTGACGTAGCACTACAGGATGAGGCAGAGAAAATTATTAACTGATTAAACAAGCTCATATTTGTAGAATGTTTAGAAAAGGGCCTGGCACATACTATGTGTCATATACAAACCTGTCAAATAAACTGTAGCAGAAAAGTTATGTGAGCTCTCAAGGATGGACTGTCAGGACACGCGCACATGCACGTGCACACACACACCACCACCACCACCACCATCGCCACCACCATAGAACTAGAAAATGGGCTTTTAGAATTTAAAACTTCCCACATGCTAATACTAAGCTGGGCTGGAGAGACAGCTCAACAGTTAAGAGTACACTCCTCTAGCAGAGGACACAAGTTCAAGTCAGTTCTGATTGCCTAGTTCAGTTCTCAGTACCGTTACTGGGTAGTTCACAACTGCCTGTAACTCCAGCTCCAAGGGATCAGTCTTTGGGCACCACACTCAAATACACACACACACACACACACACACACACACACACGCAATTAAAAAGTATGGGGGCTGGATAGATGGCTCAGCAGTTAAGAACACTGGCTACTCATCTAGAGGACCCAGGTTCAATCCCCAGCACCCACATGATGCCTAACCAACCACTCAGTCTTAGAGGATGCAACTCCCCCTTTTGGCCACTGTGGACACAAGGCATGCATATGGTGCACAGACATACACGCAGGCAAAAGACTCATGTACATAACAATTTAAAAAAATCTTTAAAAATAAAAATATGTAAACTGGAAAAGAAAGGAATGATCTTTAGCTCAGAAACAGATTAATAATCTGAAAGCTCAAATAGGAGAAATATTGTGTAGCAGTTGCTTCAAAGAGCTAGAGATCACGAGGATTAGAAGAACAGAGAACAGACTCAAGAGGCTTGTTATGAAAGCAGTGAGCCCAGAAGAGTGAAGTGAAAGCAAGGAAGAGAATTACATAACTAGTTAATTAAAAACAAGGAACTTTCCCTGGATTGAACAAAGATCTGAGCTTGCCAACTGACGGTATTCACTGAATGTCATGAATGAGAATCAAGAGAGAGAGAAAGAGAGAGAGAGAGGGAGAGAGAGGTGGGGGGAGAGAGAGGTGTGGAGGTTTAGTTAATTCCAGATGTAGTTAAGTTGACAAACAATAACAGCTATCACAAATACCAACACCAAAATGTTGAGAGAAAAGAAGTAAAATCCTATATTTAGCTGTGGTTGGTTGCTTTGAAATGATTCCTAAGAACGTTACTGGTATTTGTGGATGTATGAAAATCTTTCCTAGTCAGGCTTAGTGGCCTATGCCATTAGTACCAGCACTCAGGAGGCATAGGCAGAAAGATCTCTGTGAGTTTTGAGACCAGCCTGGTCTATAGCGTGAGTTCCAGGAGAACCAGAACTACATAGTGAGACCCTGTTTCAAACAAACAAACAAACAAACAAACAAACAAAAAACCTGTCCATATTGTAGGGGTGTGTGTGTGTGTGTGTGTGTGTGTGTGTGCATTAGGACTAGTTAAAAACTGTTGAAAAATGGAGGAGATTGGGGCATGAAAGAGTAGCTTCCATACGTCACTCGCCTTCTTGGTCTGTCTTTTCTTGTGTGTCTTTTGTAGAGGGCCACCTGGCAAGGAACAGAACACTTCCAACAACTATGTAAAATAGGTCCTGTTCCAGATGAGTCTTGAGCTGAGACCATAGATACTTGACTGTAGCTTGTGAAAGACCCTGAGGGGACACACTGGTTGCAATCTTTTGAGAGTCTGAAGCAAATCAGGCCATGCCTGAATTCCTAAAACTCTGAAACTATGACAGTATAATGTGTGCCAATAAAGCCAACGTGGTTTTTCTTTTGCTTTTGCTTGTTTTGTGATGCTAGAGATTGAAACCAGGGTCCTACGGAGGCTACATACATGCCATACCACTGAGTCACATCCCCAGTTCAGTAATTAAGTTTTGTAGGGTTAAAAAAATAGAATTCAAAATCAAAAGCAGTTATACCTAAATTTACCTTGTATATTTTTTGTTTTACTTTGTTTTGTTTTGAGACAGGGATTTTCTGTGTAGCCCTTGCTGTCCTGGAACTCAATCTGTAGACCAGGCTGGCCTTGAACTCATAGAGATCCACTTGCCTCTGCCTCCCAAATGCTGGGATTAAAGGTATTTGCCACCATCGCCCAGCACCTTGTGTATTTTTTTATGTTTCTGTTTGAGACAGGGTCTCATATAGTCCAGGTTGTCCTACAACATGCTATGTAACCATGAATGACCTTGAACTTCTAACTCTTCTGCTTCTATCACCCCAGTTCTGGCATTACATGCCTGAGGTAGCACACCCAGGTTCTATGGCTCTGGGTATTGAATCCAGGGCTCTCTGTCTGCTAGGAGAGCACTTAACCAACTGAGCTATATTCCCAGCATTGCTTAATGCTTTTGCTGTACAATTTGGGAGACATGGAGCTTGTGGAAAATTGGAAAGTATGAGACTGGCCTGAAAGCATTCAAGTTCAGCAGCTCGCTATAGTCCATTGCTGTAAATGCTTTTATAGTAGTTAAAAAAATTAAAACCATGCAAACTATGTAATCTACTAAGAGCATATAAACCACAAGTTATAAAAAGAAAAGACAAACAGGCAATTAATGAAAGATAAAGCTCAAATAATTGAAAGAGAAACTTGTCACCGGTTGGCATCTCTGGGAAACAGGCTGAGGGGTGGATTAAGGGCATAGAGGAGTTTTAGAGGAGCAACCTAGAAAAACAATGATGGGCTTGGTTGTGAGAATGCAGTAAACACCCACTTGTCTCAACTGGCCCAGCAGGGAATTCGGGAGCAATTACTGCCCATCAAATGAGCTAGCTATGCCTTGAACAGAACAGGTTAGACCCCAGCATCTCCCCTCACTTCATCTCTTGCCTCGGGCACTCTGAGAGGAAGATGACCTCATCTCAACCACTGAGGTGGACTCTGGAGGAGCTAACAGCCAGCAGCACTTCCAGCTGCTCACATTCCCTCCACTGGGACAGTGAGACCCCATTTTTGAAGCAAGGCTTAAGTGGCTCCGTTTTGTGTCTGCCACAGAAAACCAACATAGTCAGAAGCCCCCAAGCAAAACCTACATTTAAAAAGGTCAATTCGATCTACTAAAGCATCTACCTTTTTTTTGTCTGTATGTGATTTATAAAATGGTTCCACAGGTGGGATATATGTGCACAAAGCCTCAGAGGAGACATTTCAGATCTGTCCAATGATTTATTAAGCAAAACAATATTCAGAGGGCTGCCTGCCAGAATGGAGCCTTTAAATGAAATGATTTTGATGCAAGACTTCCTTACATTGCCTCTAAACAAGGTAGAAAATTCTGACTAAATGAAAAGGGGCTGCTCTTTTAGAAAAAGAAAAAGCCTGTTCTGTTAGATTGGGGTTTCTGTGTCTGGCAGAATTGAAGTCAGTATTTTGTTTTTTGAACTTTCAATTTTGGGTTTTCTTTTCATTTTTTGAGACAGGGTCTCAATTACATAGCCCCGTGGGATTGGCACTCTATGTGTTGATCAGGCTGGCCTCAGATTTACAGAAAACTGTCTGCCTCTGCTTCCTGAGTGTTGGGATGGCAAGGGGCAAGGGAAGTATTTTTTTAGAATATATAAAACAAACAAGCAATCTACAGATTCAATGCAATGCCCATCAAAATTCCAGAAAAATTCTTCAAAGATCTCAAATGAATGGTACTCAACTTCATATGGAGAAGCAAAAAACCCAGGATAGCCAAAACAATCTAGTACAATAAAAGAACTTCTGGAGGCATCACAATCCCTGACTTCAAGCTCTACTACAGAGCTATGGTACTGAAAACAGCTTGGTATTGGCATAAGAACAGACAGGAGAACCAAGAGAACTGAATAGAAAACCCAGATATCAATCCACACGTCTTCGAACACCTGATTTTTAACAAAAGAAGCAAAAAGTATCAAATGGAAAAAAGAAAGCATATTTAACAAGTGGTGATGGTATAACTGAATATTAACATGTAGAAGAATGAAAATAAACCCATATTTATCACCACGAACAAAACTCAAGTCCAAATGGATCAAGACCTCATCATAAAGCCAGCCACACTGAACCTTATAGAAGAGAAAGTGGTGTAATGATGAGGCGAGCAGGCCTGCTTTTCGTCCAGCCCAACTCCCGCATGGTTAGCTTTACACCTGAAATAATTACATGGAAACTGTATTCTTTTAAACACTGCCTGGCCCATTATATCTAGCCTCTTCTTAGCTAACTCTTACATAGTCGTCTAACCCATATCTAGTAATTTGTGTAGCACCACGAGTTGGTGGCTTACCGAGAAAGATTCAGCATGTCTGACCTGGTGGCTGGCTCCATGGTGTCTTCCTCACTGCCCTTCTTCCCAGCATTCTGTTCTGTCTACTCCACCCACCTAATTTTCTGTCCTATCAAAGGGCATAGGCAGTTTCTTTATTAACAATGAAAATAACACATAGACAGAAGGCCCACCTACATCAAAGTGGGAAGTACACTTGAATGCAGTGGCACAGGAGACTACTTCCTAAATATAACCCCAGCAGCACAGACACTGAGAGAAACAATTAATAAATGGGACCTCCTGAAACTGAAAAGCTTCTGTAAAGCAAAGAATATGGTCAACAAGACAAAATGACAGCCTACAGAATGGGAAAAGATCTTCACTAACCCCACATCAGACAGAGGTCTGATCTCCAAAATAGACAAAGAACTCAAGAAGTTGGAACTAAAAGATCACATAATCCAATAAAAAAAAAATGGAGTACAGACCTAAACAGAGAACTCTCAACAGAGGAATCTAAAATGGCTGAAAGACATTTAAGGAAATGCTGAACATCCTTAGCCATCAGAGAAATGCAAATCAAAACAACTCTGAGATTCCATCTTATACCTGTAAGAATGGCAAAGGTCAAAAACACTGATGACAACTTATGCTGGAGAGGTTGTGAGGAAAAGGGAACATTTCTGCATTGCTAGTGGGAATGCAAGCTGGTATAACCCTTTTGGATGTCAGTGTGGTGATCTCTCAGAAAATTAGGAAACAACCTTCCTCAAAACCCAGTAATACCATTTTTAGGTATATACCCAAAGGATGCTCAATCGTGCCACAAGGACATGTGGTCAACTATCTTCATGGCAGCATTGTTTGTCATAGTCAGAACCTGGAAACAACCTAAATGCCCCTTGAATGAAGAATGAATAAGGAAAATGTGATACATTTACAGAATGGAGTACTACACAGAAGAAAAAAATAACAACAGCTTGAATTTTGTAGGAAAATGGATGGAGCTCGAAAACATTATTTTGAGTGAGGTAACCCAGACACAGAAAGACAATTATCACATGTACTCACTCATAGGTGGTTTTTAAACATAAAGCAAAGAAAGCCAGCCTACAAACCCAGAGAACTTAGATAACAATGAGGACTCTAAGAGAGACTTACATAGTCTCTCTTACTAATCTACATGGGAAGTAGAAAGTAGAAAAAGACAAGATCTGAGTAAATTGAGAGCATGGGGACCTTGGGAGAGGATTGAAGTGGGGAGGGGAGAGGCAGGGAGGGGGGCAGAGAAAAATGTAGAGCTCAATAAAAATCAATAAAAAAAGAAAACAAACTACACTTTTCCATTATACATACCTGGTGTGGGAGTCCTTCTATTTGTTGCTTTTATTGGTTAATGAATAAAAAACTGGCTTGGTCTATAGCATGGGAGGAGGAAGGCAGAGTTAGAGAGAAGCCATGGAGCCGCCTGAGATAGATGCTGTGAACTTTACCCGGTAAGCCACAGCCACATGGCGATACACAAATGAATAGAAATGGGTTAAATTAATTTGTAAGAGTTAGCCAATAAGAAGCTAGAGCTAATGGGCCAAGGAGTAATTTAGTAATACAGTTTCTGTGTGATTATTTCAGAGCTGAGCAGCTGGAACGAACAAGCAGCCTTCTCCAAAACATATCAATCCAAGTTCCCACTTTCTCCCCTCCTCCCCTCCCTTCCATTTACCCCTCCAGCCCCCATCCAATCCTCAGAGTGGGTAAGGCACATTGCTTTGGGGAAGGTTCAAGGCCCTCCCTACTATATCTAGGCTGAGCAAGGTATCCATCCAAAGAGAATAGGTTCCCAAAAAGCCAATCCAAGCAGTAGGAATAAATCCTGGTGCCACTGCCAGTGGCCCTACAGTCTGCCTCAGTCATGCAACTGTCAACCACATTCAGAGGGACTAATTTGGTCCTATGCTTGTTCCTTCCCTGTCCAGCTGGAGTTGGTGAGCTCCCATTAGCTCAGGTAGACTGTTTTAGTGAGTGAACCCATCATGGTCTTGATCTCCTTTCTCATATTCTCATTCCTCCTACTCTTCAACTGGACTTTGGGAGCTCAGTCCAGAACTATGATGCAGGTCTCTGCCTCTGTTTCCATCAGTTGCTGGATGAAGGTTCTATGGTAATATTTGAGATATCCATCAGTCTGACTACAGGGCAAGTCAGGATCAGGCCCCCTCTCCTTTATTGCTTAGGGTCTTAGCTGAGGTCATCCTTGTGGATTCCTGGGAATTTCTATAGAGTCAGGTTTCTTGCTAACCCCATAATGCCTCTCTCAATCAAGATATCTCTTTCCCTCCTCTCATCTCTGTCCTTCCTCCATCTCAACTATCCCATTCTCTCAAGTTCTCCTCACCCCTTCTTCCATCTTCCATCCCCCCATGCTCCCAATTTTGGCAGGTGATATTGTCTATTTTGACTTTCCAGGTGGATCTATTTATGTTTTTCTTTGAGTTCATTTTATTACTTAGCTTCTCTAGGATCACAAACTATAGGATCAAAGTCCTTTGTTTATAGTTAGTATCCACTTATGAGTGAGTACATACTATATTCATCTTTTTGGGTATGGGTTATCTCACTCAGGATAGTGTTTTCTAATTCCATCCATTTGTATGCAAAATTCAAGATGTCATTGTTTTTTACCCCGCTGAGTAGTACTCTAATGTGTATATGTGCCACATTTTCTTTAACCATTATTCAGTTGAGGGGCACCTAGGTTGTTTCCAGGTTCTGGCTATTACAAATAATGCTGCCATGAACAAAGTTGAACAAATGCCTTTGTAGTTTGATTGAGCATCTTTTGGGTATATTTCCAAGAGTGGTATTGCTAGATCCTGAGGTAGGTTGACTCCCAGTTTCCTGAGAAACCACCATACTGATTTCCAAAGTGGTTGGACAAGTTTGCATTCCCACCAGCAATGGATGAGTGTTCCCCTTACTCCACATACTCTCCAGCATAAGCTATCATTGGTGTTTTTGATTTTAGCCATCTGACAAGGGTAAGATGGTATCTCAGAGTTTTTTGATTTGCATTTCACTGATGGCTAAGGAGGTTGAACATTTCCTTAAGTGTCATTCAGTCACTTGAGATTCTTCTGTTTAGAATTATCTGTTTAGTTTCACATCACTTACTCTAGGTACACATTGTGCCATTGAACTTTGTGTCCCCAGAGAGATATGGATCTAGTTTCATTCTTTACATGGAAATATCCTGTTTTTCAGTACCATTTGTTGGAGATTCTTTTTCTTCCTTCCTTCCTTCCTTCCTTTCTTTCTTCTTCCTTCCTTTCTTTTTTCTTTCTTTCCTTCCCGCCTCCCTCCCTCCTTCCCTCCCTTTCTCCTTTCTTCCTTCCCTCCTTCCTTCCTTCTTTTCTTCCCTTCCCCTTCCTTCCTTCCTTCCTTCCTTCCTTCCTTTTTAAAGACGGAGTTTAATGGAGCCTAGGCTAGCCTACAACTTGAACTCCTCATGTAGTCTGAGAACTTCTTATCTTCCTGCCTCCACATTCCAGAGTATTTAGATCTGGGTATGTGGCACTACAATCTGTTTATTCAGTACAGAAGTTGGAATCCATGGCTTCATATGATGTGGACATGATTTCTTTCTAATCTGTTGCTTTCATTGGTTAATTAATAAAGAAACTGCCTTGGCCCATTTTATAGGCCAACCCTTAAATGGGTGGAGTAAACAGAACAGAATGCTGGGAGAAAGAAGCTGAATCAGGCAGTTGCCATGATTCTCCCACTGGAGACAGACACAGGTTAAGATCTTTCTTGGTAAGCCAGCTCATGGTGCTACACAGAATATTAGAAATGGGTTAGATCAATATGTAAGAGCTAGCCAATAAGAGGCTGGAACTAATGGGCCAGGCAGTGTTTAAAAGAATACAGTTTCCATGTAATTATTTCGGGTAAAGCTAGCCGGGTGGTGGGAAGCGGCCCGCTGCTCCTAACACAACATTCATACACAGTAGGTATCTACCAACTGAGTTGCATCTCCAAACCTAAAACTGTATTTTTTAAGCATGGTAGGGGAGTTTTGAGGCACAGCTCCAAATATTACTTTGTCTTATTTGGGTAAATTAGAATATCAAAACAGTGCTGAACAAAAATGATGGTAGCATCCTTTAATTTTAATATTTTTATATTTTAATATTAAAGACTTTATATTTTTACAATTTAGTGTAATGTTTGCTGTTGAGTTTTCCTAAGCAATTTAATTATATTTCATTGTTAAATTTTAGTCTGTATAACTGTAAATATTACAATGGGTGCTGCATTCAACTGCCTTTTCAATGTCTACTGACATAATAATATGTATTTTCTCCTTTGATTGCTTCATATGAATTATGTTGATACACTTCCCAATGTTAAATCATTTTTGCATTTCTGAAATAAAGTTTACTTGATGTGCTATTCTTTGCCACACTGCTAGATTTTCTTTGTTATTATTTTATTTGAAAATTTTCATGTGTATATTTGGTACAGACATCATATATTAATACATCATGTTTAGCACACTACATAAGAAACATGAGCTCTTTTCGTCTTTTTCTGTGGTCTGAGGACCCATCAGGAGGTAAATACAGAATTGGAGAGAGTCTGGAAATCTTTACAGTAATTTGATAACTGTAGTGACACCCAGATATTGATCAATGAACACATCAGTAAATAGTGCATTCTTTCCTAATTATTTCTTGTGTGTCTATGCGAAATTTGTTCTGATCATGCCTAATGAAAAGTAACTTTATTTTGATGATCCCAAAAACTTAGAATCAGAAGAAAACTGGACACACAGTGTTCTGAACTGGACTAAAAGGCCCTTTACTCATTTTTCCATTGGCATACAGAGAATAGTTTTCATTGTCACATATTCATGTGAAGACTGAACTAAACAACTTTTTGATAACTTGCTGTTAAAATATTTGTCTTGGAGCTGGAGAGATGACCCAGTGGTTAAGAACACATACTGCTCTTGCAAAGGTCTTGAGTTTGGTTCCCAGCACCCATGTCCTGAAGCTCACAACTGCCTTTAACTCCAGCTCCAGGGATATCTGCCTCTGACTTTTGAGGGCAATTGACTCTCATGCACTCACTACTCCCACACAGTTAAACATAATAAAATAAATCTTGAAAAGAAAGTTGGCTTGAACTTAGTTGCACAACCAAGTGGACCTGGTGGTTTCCATCCTCTTGCATGGTTTTCTGTCTCTCAGTTCACTCTGTAGACCAGGCTGGCCTGAACTTTCAAAGATCCTCCTGCCTCCACCTCCTAAGTGCTGGAATTAAAGACATATGTTACCATGATTGGTCATTTTTCATTAATTATTTAATTAAGTGTTTTATTTTTAATTATGTGCATGTCTATGTGCACATGAGTGTGGGTACAATTGGAGGCCAGAAAAAGGCATCAAGTTTCTATGTCGGGGCCTACGGGCCCTGATACAAGTCCCCTGAAATGAAAGTTGCTGCTGGGAACTGAATTCTGGTCCTCTGGAACAGAAGCAAGTGCGCTTAACTGCTAGGCCTTCACTCCAGCATTCTTAGAACTCCAGTTTTGTGATGTAATTTAACGAAACCCTAAACTTCCATACACTTCAGGATCATTTGTATTTATGGTTGTTATTACATTTATTTATTTTATGTGTATGGGAGTGGGGCACAAGTGTGCCATGGCACATGTGTGGAGGTCAGAGGACAATTCTGAGGAGTCAGGTCTTTTTTTTTGCCACGTGGCTTCTGGGAATCAAGCCTTAGGTCACTAGGCTCACAGGAAAGCACTGTCACCTTCGGAGCCATCCCACCAGCCCATAGTTAGGGTTTTGTGAACTGTTATTTCCATATCATTTGCTCACTATTCTAAGTGGTTTCTCATTTTCTTATTGGTTATAGTTCATGTATATTTGTGGTTGTGGATATTAAAATCACTTATAAGGGCTAGGTGTGGTGGTTCATCCTTTTAATCCAAGCACTCAAGAGATAGAGACAGATAGATCTCTGAGTTAGAGGCCAACTGATCTACAAAACAAGTTCCAGGTCGGTTAGGATTACATTGTGGGTCCCTTTCATAAAGAAAAAGGAATAGCTTTACAGGTCAGGACCCAGATATGAATGTGGTGGACTGGTGGTGGCTTGTGCCTCTATGTAAGGCTTTTCTCAAGTCAAGTGACATAGTATGCTATGTAAATGTGTTAGTAGAATAGGTGGAGTGGCATCAGACAAGGCACATGCCACTCTTGGCCATGACTATACACAGTGTCTTGAATTACCAATGTCTGTTCCTACTGGAATGGACTGTGCCTAATATAGTTTTCTCTGGGCCACCTTCCTTTGCTTTTCACAGCAATATGTGATGATGCATGAAGTCAGTGTGCATCTTCCTTCTTAAAGAGGAGGCCATGGCATTGGAGAGCTCCCCAAGCAGTGAGATGTTCAATGTTCCCTTCCCATGACTTAAGTTTTGCTCCTATACTTCACTGGGCTTCCTGTTGAGAAGGTACTCAATGTACAAGCTGTGTGCATTGTATAAATGTATAAATGTTTCTCTTTCTCTGAGCCTTGCCATCATTTTTTTTGTCATTTGTTTTGATGATCGCCATTCCAGTTGGGATGGCTAAGAATGTTAAATAATTTTTCAAGCTTGTATTGGCCATGTTTTTATTTTTATTCCACTCATTTGCCCACGTATTGGCTAGATGATTTAATTTTTCTGTATGTTTATTTTTGCATTTTTATATACTAGATAGTAATCCTGTGTGATAAATAGATGGCAAAGATTTTTTCCATTCAGTAACTAATTTCTTCACTCTAGTGACTGTTCTCTCTCTCTCCCTTCTCATTTTGAGACAGGGTTTCTCTGTGTAACCATCATTCTGGCTGTCCTGGATGGTGATTGTTTTCTTTGCTGTGAAGACATAATTTAATTCCATGTAACTCCTTCTGTCAGCTATCCACTATGTTATTCGAATCCTTTGCCGAAAGTCCTTGCCTTTGCATATATCTTGATTTTTTTTACTGGTGTTTTACTCTCATATGTTTAAAGTTTCAGGTCTTATAATAAGGGTTTGGCCCATTTTGAGTTGGTTTTTGTGCATGGTGAGAGATACGGATCTAGTTTCATTCTTTTATATGTTGCCATCCACTTGTTCTAGCTCTGTTGATTAAGAAGTTTGTTCTTTTTGCTGGTGTATGTTAGTAGTTTTATTTATTTGTTTGTTTAATTTTTGATACATGATCTTATGTAGGTCAGGCTGGCCTTGAGCTTGTTATAAGGCTAGCTTTGGACTTCTGATCCTCCTGCCTCTACCTCAGAGATGCTGCTGTTACAGACATGTGCCACCACAACAGATCTGGAAGTATGTTTTTGACACCATGGTTGAAAATTAGGTGTCTACCACACAGGAGCACTGGACTGAGCTCCCAAGGTCCCAAGGAGGAGCAGAAGGAGGGAGAACATGAGCAAAGAATTCGGGACCACGAGGCGTGCATCCACCCACTGAGACAGTGGAGCTGATCTACGGGGAGCTCACCAAGGCCAGCTGGACTGTGACCGAAAAAGCATGGGATAAAACCGGACTCTCTGAACATGGCGAACAATGAGGGCTGATGAGACACCAAGGACAATGGCAGGGGGTTTTGATCCTACTTAATGTGCTGGCTTTGTGGGAGCCTAGCCAGTTTGGATGTTCACCTTCCTAGATATGGACGGAGGGGGGAGGACCTAGGACTTACCACAGGGCAGGGAACCCGGACTGCTCTGTGGACTGGAGAGGGAGGGGGGGAGAGGAGTGCGGGGAGGGGGAGAAGGGTGGGAGGAGGGGGAGAAGGGTGGGAGGAGGGGGAGAAGGGTGGGAGGAGGGGAAGGGAAATGGGAGGCTGGGAGGAGGTGGAAACTTGTTTTTTGTTTATGTTTTTTTTCTTCTTTTCGCAATAAAAAAAAATTAAAAAAAAAAAGAAAATTAGGTGTCTATAGCTGTGTGGATTCATTTCCAGGCCTCTATTCATTGGTACACATGACTATTTTTGTAGCAGTATCACAAATTTTCTGTTAGTGTGGTTGTGTAGTATAATCTGAGATCAGCTATTGTGTTATCTCCAATGGTACTTTTTATGCTAAAGGTTGCTTTGCTATTCATGGTTTTTTGTGTTTCTTTTTTCTTTTTCTTTTCTTTTTTTTTGGTTTTTCCGAGACAGGGTTTCTCTGTGGTTTTGGAGCCTGTCCTGGCACTAGCTCTTGTAGACCAAGCTGGTCTCGAACTCACAGAGATTCGCCTGCCTCTGCCTCCCCAGTGCTGGGATTAAAGGCGCATGCCACCACCGCCCGGCGGTTTTTTGTGTTTCTATATGAATTTTAAGGCTATTTTTGTTGTTCTCCGAAGAATTTCATTGGAAGTTTGATGAGAATTCTGTCAAACCTATAGATTATTTTTCATAATATAGTCATTTTTCAGTATTAATTCTGCCAATCCATGAGGCTAGGTCTTTGCAGCTTCTACTGTCTTCTTCAATTTCTTTCTCCTGTGCCTTTCAAAAAAATTAAAAATAATTTAATTTTTTATGTGTATGGTGTTTCACTTTCACATATGTTTGTGTACTACATGCATGCCTAAGTGTGGTGATTGTTTGTGCTCTAACAAATAAAGCTTGCCTAAAGGTCAGAGGGCAGAGATAGCCACTAGCTAACCGTAGAGGTTTGGAGGTCCGTACAGACAAACAGGAAGTGATATATGGCCAGGCAGAGAGAGGAATAGAAGGTGGGAGGAGACAGGAGCTTGGCCCCTTTTCAGCTGAGAAGCTGGCGAGGTAAGAGTTGGCTGTGGCTTGCTCCTTTGTCTCTCTGGTCTTTCAGCATTTACTCCAATGTCTGGCTCCAGATTTTTATTAAGACCAATTAGAACTCATGCAATACCTTGTGTCTGTGGGGGACAAAGAAGTTGTAGGATCCCCTGGAACTGGACCTGGAATTACAGACAGTTTTGAGTTGGGTACTAATTGAACCTAGGTCCTTTGGAAAGCAGCTACTGCTCTGAACCACTAAACCATCTTCCAGTGCCTTTTCTCCTGTGTCGTAAAGTTTTCGTTGTAGAGATTGTCCATCTCTTTAGGTTATTTTTGTCTTGCTTTTATGTCTTTCGACCCATGCGCATGGAGTGCCTGCAGAGTCCATAAGAGGACAGCAGATATCCTGGGACTAAAGTTATAGACAGTTGTGAGCTGCCATATGGGTACTGTGAATTGAACTTGTGTCCTCTGAAAGAGTAGCCAGTGTTCTTAACTGCTGAGCCATCTCTTCAGCCCATGTATGAATGTATTTTTTAAAAAGATATTGTATGAAAATTTCCCCCTGATTTGTTGTTTGCTTGAGGCAGAGTGTCACATAGCTCAGGCTGTCCTCAAATTTGCTGTGTTGTGAAGGTAACCTTGAAACCTTGATTTTCTGTGCTTCTGCTGGCATCATAGGCATGAGCCATCACACCCATTTTTTTTCTGATTTCTTTTTTTGGCAAGTTTTTTTTTTTTGCTGGTATATAGGGAGTTTGGGGATTTTATCTGTTGATTTTGTATTCCACATTATTGAAAATAAGTATCAGGTGTAACTTTTCTGGTAGAATCTTTATGGTGTTTCAAATAAAGAATCACATGTGCAACTAAGGATTGTTGTAAGAGGTCACTTGTTTGTTCCTGGCTGCTCAACCCTGAAATAACCACACAGAAACTGTATTATTTGCAATACTGTTTGGCCAATAGTTTAATCGTATTTATGGGTAACTCATATCTTAAATTAACCCATCTCCACTAATCTGTGTATTGCCACGAGGCTGTGGCTTACCAGGTAAAGTTCCAGCATCTGTCTCCGTTGGGGCTACATGGCTTCTCCCTGACTCTGCCTTCTTTCTACCAACATTCAGTTCAGGTTTTCCTGCCTAGCTCTATTCTGCTAAGCCACTGGCCAAAACAGTTTCTTTATTCATTAACCAATAAAAGCAACACATATACAGAAGGACTTCCTACATCAAAGGATACTTAGGCTTCTTCCTTTCCTATTTGTATCCCTTCTTTTTTGGTGGTGGAGGGTGTTTTGAGACAGAGTTTCTCTGTAGCTTTGGAGCCTGTCCTGGAACTAGCTCTTGTAGACCATGCTCGAACTCACAGAGATCCACCTGCCTCTGCCTCCTGCGTGCTGGAATTAAAGGCATGCACCACCACCACTACCCGGTTTTGTATCCCTTCTTTTCTTTTCTCCTATTATTCTAGCTGACATTTTACATAATATATTGAAAAGGAAATTGGACAGCCTTGCCTCTTTTTTAATTTTAGAGTATATGGTTTAGTTTTCCCCCATGTAGTATCCTGTGGCTCTAGGTTTGCCATATATAGCCTTCATTATGTTCATATATATTCTTTCCATTCCTAGTACCTTCAGAGTTTTTATCATGAAGGACAGAATGTTGAACTTTGCCACAGACTTTGTAGCTTTTGAGATGATCATGTGATTTTTGACCTTATGTCTATTTAGATGTTGTTATTAACTTGCATGTGTTTAACCAACTTTGCATGCCTGGTATGAAACTAACTTGATCATGGTGTGCGATCTTCTCAAGGTGTTCTTGAATTTGATTTGCAATAACTTTTGGAGAGATTTGGTTCCTATATTCTTCAGGGATATTGATCTACTCTTTTCTTTTGTGTGTTCTAATCTGGTGTTGCTATCAGGGTAAAACTGACTTTGTAGAATGAGTGGTATGTTTTCTTTCCTTTCTATTTTGGGGACATTTTGTGGCATATTGGTGTCAGCACTTCTTTAAAAGATTGCGAGAATTTGACAATGAATTAATCCAGTTGAAGGTTTTGTTTACTGGGGGATTTTAAATTTTTTGAAATTCTATTTAAGATATATAATTTTCTCCTTCAACACCTCCCATGTTCACTCCCTCCAATCCCACTCATATCTCCCTTCACTCCTTTTCCAATTCATAGAATCCTATTCCTTGATTACTGCTATTATACACATATAAATGCACAAACAGATAATAAAATCTGAGGTGTACTTTTAGTGTTGCTTATGTTTGTATGCTTTCAGAGCTAACCACTTGGTACTGGACAATCAATTAGGGGCTCAACCCTTGGAAAGACTAATAGTCCCTCTCTCAGTAGTCATTAGTTGCTTGTAGTTCCTTTGTTAAGGGTTGGATCCCATGAGATACACAGTGAGACCCTGTCTCCAAAAGCAACAAAAAGATCTTACTTAATTGCATCCCAAAGGTTTCTGTAAATGGTACTTTCATTTGAGTCTAGGAGTTTTTTAAATTTCTTCTTGACTTCTTCAGTGACCCACTGCTGATTCAAGAATGTATTCAGTCTTCAAGTATTTCTTTAGTTTCTGTACTGTTTTGTGGCTGGAGGTTTCTCATCCCACCTGGGCCCACAGCTGCTTTTAAAATAACCACTCAGAGGCTTAATATTAATTACATACGGTTTGGCCTATTAGCTCAGGCTTATTATTAACTAGTTCTTACAACTTAAATTAACCCATTTATATTATTATATATGTTACCATGAGGCTCATGGCTTATACCTTACATTTTGCTTCTCTGGTGACTGCTTGTGTTCCCTGACTCCACCTTCTTTCTCCCTCTCTCTCTCTGCTTGGTTTTTTTCTGCCTAGCTATATTCTCCCCTGCCATAGGCCAAAGCAGCTTCTTTATTAACCAGTGGTAATAAAACATATTCACAGCACACAGAAAGGCATATCACATCAATTTTTTTGCTATTTATTTCTTGTTTTTTTTCACCATGCTCTGATAAAACAGAATAAATTATTTTAGTTCTTTTGTATTTGTTAAAAGTTGCATTGTGGCATACAATATGAGTTTATTTTAGAGGAGGTTTCATGACCTGTTCAGAAGAATATGTGTTCTCTCTTTATTGCATATATCTGTTAAGTTCATGTGAACTATGCTATAGTTTAACTGAGAAGCTTCTTTTTTTTCATTTGTAGTTTGAGTGATATATCTAAAATATATGAAGCACTTCTTAGATTTGGATGTCATATTTTTGCACTGAGGCCATGCTAATAGACGTATTCCTCCAATTTTTGTGTCTGTGTAGCTAAAGTGAACACTCTATTTGGTTTTTATTGAGAATCATTTTATATTTTATGCACACATACCCCCTAATTTGAGACTAAAATGTGTTACTTCTCTCATTTATTTTCACTTCTACACTGTTTTAGATATAAATGACAACAGTGAAAAATGGAAGTTTATGATTATTATATTTGGGTGAATATTTTGATGCCAGTGGAATTCAGAAACCCTAATTCTGTTTGTTTAAATACAAATTTCAACACTTCATTCAAACAAGAGAGCAGTCCCAACTCCAGAAGTCTTGCCAGGATATTAAATCCTAAGTCAAGGGAGAATGTTCCATCGTCTCATACACCCATCTTCATTCTTCCCATATCCAGCCTCCTAATATCCATCCCCGGCTTTTTTTCTTCTCCCTACAAATACAGATACATCGAGTTGATGTGGGAAGTCCTTCTGTATATGTGTTGCTTTTATTGGTTAACGAGTGGCCTCTGCCAACATCAAGTTTTATAAATAGTCAATGGATAATTTTTAAAGATTCATTTGGGCCCTGGAGAGATGGCCAAGTGTTTAAAATCACTTGCTCTTCCTTAAAGGATATGAGTGATGCCTGGCCCCCACCTGACAGCTCACAACTGTCTGCAATTCCAGTTCCAGAGGATCTAATGCCCTCTTCTGGCCTCTGTGGCACCTGCACCCATTGCCACACACATCTATACACACAGTGACCCTGTGGCAGGGAAGGAGGAGAAAGAGACAGATACATATATGTACACATGAATAAAATCAGTAATAATAAATCTTTTAAAATAAATGCAAATAAAATTAAACAAAGAAAAAGTCTCTCTAATTTTGTTCACCACTCCACAGATTTAGTATGTACTCCTCAAAGACAAACCTGTACAGTGTAATTCTTGAGGTTATATTCAGTGCATGCATGTGTACTTTACAATAAAACTTCCCGATTTCTTCCTTTGTCTCATCATACAGTTCTTTTGTTCACTGTGACAAGAATTTCTTCTGGGTTCTCTACCCTGGGGGTGTATTTTACAGGATCACTTCTGATCTTGCTGTCTTACTTTGACTAAAACTGGCTGTGAGGTAAGTATCTGAGAGCAAAAGTTTTCTCTCGTAGGTAATCCCAGGGAGCGATGGAGGGAAGTTTGACTGGGGAATAAAAGAAAACAATACAACTTCTGTTAATGAGTAGCTTAGTGCTGTGGGCAAATGCTGTTCAGCTCCACTGGGATCTCAGGAAGACTAAATAGAAAGAACATGCCTTAGAGTCTTCCACCTAAGAAACAAGAAAGCGAAAGTAGTTTCCTTTCATTCACACTGTTATTTGTTTTGTTGTTGGTTATGGGGGGGGGCGGTGTTTGAGACAGGGCTTTTCTGTATAACAGCTGCAGACCAGGGTTGTTTGAATTCAAAATCTACCTGCCTCTCCCTCCCAAGCGATGGGATTAAAGGCATGGACCACCACCGCCAGGCTAACGCCATTATGTTCTGATAGGAATTGTCCTTCATAGGCACATGTGTTGAGGGCTTGGTTCCCAGTGGGTGGTGCGACTATGGAAAGCTCTGGAAATGCTAGCAGGCAGAGGCTGGCCAGAGCAGGTGAGTCACTAAAGTTGCATTTTAGGAGGCTATATCTTGTTCCTGGTTCCTTCTTCTCCTTTTCTGTTTGGTTACTGTGAGGTGACCAGTGTTAACCTCCTCTGCCCTTCCCACCCTAATGCTCTGCTCACCACAACCCATAAAGAAGGGAAACACACAACTGTGGACTGGAGCCTCTGAAAGTATAAAGCAAAATACAGGTTTCCTGCTTTTAGGTTTGCTCAGCCAGGCATTTCGTCATGGCATTCTGTTTTTGTTTTTTCTTTTTGAGACAGGGTTTCTTACTGTAGCCCTGGCTGTCCTAGAACTAGCTCTGGAGACAGAGTAGCCTCGAACTCACAGAGCTCTGCTTGCCTCTGCCTCCCAAGTGCTGGGATTGAAGGCGTATGGCACTACTGCTCTGCCCAATTATTTTTTTTTAACTATAAAGCACCATCATCATTGATTAAGGGATGCTCCTGGTTCCCATAACTCCTTGACACATCTTTATTCCATCTTACAGTTTGGTTAAATGCTTCTGTGGACAGGAGGTTCTTAGGCAGAGAGGCAGGGGTATGTGTAGTAAGAAACTGTATAGCAGAGAAAATGGATTGCTGCGGCACACAGGGAGAAGCAACTGCAGAGGGCTGCCTTCAGGCGTATGAGAGAAAATGAACAATTATTTTTTTTTTGATATATTGTCTCCCTCCCTTTCTGGTTGAGGTGGGGTTACAGGTGACTGGGCAATAGTTGGCAAAAGGCATCAAGATGGAATGTTTCCTCCTTAGAGATCACATATTTCCTCTTCAGATTTGGAGCTAGTAGGTTTGATAGTGAAATCCATAAAACCTGTACCTGGTAGAGAACTACCTCTCATATGAATGGGAGCAAGGCAGAAGGGGAGAAAGAAAAATTCCACTCCCTACATATAGACCTTGCGTGCCTATGGTTGAGTCTCAGTAATATTCTCTCACAGTTCCTGGTGCCTCTACCTTACTTCTCTGAGATGCTTTTCTCTGTAAGTACAGAATCCCTAAGTACAGTGGCGTAAGAATAAGGATTTGTGTGGTTATTTTCTCACCGACAGGAAGGCTGAAGGACACGAGCTGCTGGCACTTGCTTAACAGCTCAGCAAGGTCAGGGATGATGGCTTTGCAGCCTTGTTGGCCTTTCTCTCAATGTCACTAGGTCCACATTCAAGGCAAGGATAAGGGAGAGGAGAAAGAGTTCCTGGATAAGGAAAGCAAATGTGTATCCAAAGAAGCTGTGAGTTAGTTTCTTCCAACTAATTATCAGTATATCACAAATTTAGTGGCTTCAAGAAATACAAATGTAACATCAATATCTGTAGTTTGGGACACCAGAAGTCCAAAGTGGGATCACTAAGCTAAAATCCCTGTCACCAAGACAAAGTTTCTTCTGGAAACTGTAGGAAAGAAAATGTCTCTGTGTTTTGAAAGTCATATTCTTGGCTGATAGTTCCTTTTTATCTTTACTGCCAATGACTACATCACTCTGATACCTCTCTCTCTCTCTCTCTCTCTCTCTCTCTCTCTCTCTCTCCCTCTCCCTCTGTGTGTGTGTGCGCGTGTGTGTGTGTGTGTGTGTGTGTGTGTGTGTGTGTGTTACAGAGACTGGAACCCAGTGCTTCCTTCATGCACATTCTTTACTACTGAGGCTCTGAGACCCTCACTGCTGTTTCTGCGAGCATGCGTTCTTTCCTGATTCTGCAGCCCTCCATCTTCCACATTTAAGGACCCTGATATTCTTCTTTCATTGTATTTGCAACCGTAGTTTTCCTTTACCATGTAATCTAATTTATTCACAGATTCTCAGGATAAGGAGGTGGGAATTTAGTGGGGGACATACATTATATCCCCTATTACAACCCACTAAGATCTCATTAGCCAATAGTCAAACTAGAAGGAACCCTGGCAAAATAGGATTGGGAGGGTGCATTGACTCAGCCTAACAACGTCTGTTAACCTTGCTGTAATTCAGCTTGTCATTTTTTTTTCTTGTATGGTTTTATCCCCTAGTTATATAGTCCATGAGAAAAGGAATCATGTCTTTTTTAGTATTGTTTTCAACATGTGACCTAGTTCTTAGCACACAGCACATTTTAGTGCACAGAGGCAGGCTTGATGCAGTACACATGCCCACAAAGTGTGCATCCTCATTGAGGACATTTGGGGTCAGGGAAGTATTGAGCCAGGCATGTGGCGCATGCCTTTAGTTCCAGGACTCAGAAGGCAGACGCAGGTGGATCTCTGTGAATTCGAGGCCAGTCTGGTCTACAGAGCGAGTTCTAGGGCAACCAGGGCTACACAGAGACCATGTCTTGAACAAAACAACAATAAAAACCAAACCAAACCAAAAACCAACAAAAGAAATGGAAACAATTTAACTGTTCATATGGAGTAAATGGATAAACAACTGATTTTTTTCACAAATGAATCCATGTACATTTTATACAATGGAAAACCCTGCAGCCTTTATAAACGGTGAGGCAGCTCTTAAGTGTAACCACATGAATATTCATGATTTATCGTCAAGGGACACTGCAAGTTGCAGAACAATGTGTGTTATGTATCCTTATTTATGTTGTAGAAAATAAATTGCAATTTATTGTCCTGAGGGAAAAAAAAATCACAAAGATACCAACTTCTTGGTTTGGAAACCTAGGTGCGGTAGCACCACCTGTGATCCCCGCAGTCAGGAAGCAAAAACAGGATAACCCAGATTTCAAGGCTAACCTTACTAGGTAGCTAGTTCAAGGAAACCCTGTCTCCAAAAGAAGCATAAAAACAAAAAATAATTTTTAGGACCAGCCAGATGGCTCAGCAGGTAAAGGTGCTCCACCAAATCTGACCGCCTGAGTTCAGTCCATGGGATCCACATGGTGAATGCAGACAGCAACTTTCAAACGCTGTCCCGTGACGTGGACAACATATTCACATACATTCTTCATGCTCCGAAATAAGCACGTGTAAAAGAAAAAAAGAACCTAATTCTTGGTTTTGAAGTATTCCAGAAACACATACCGTATTCTTCTCAAGTCTTTGCACTGACTTTTCTTCCTTTCTGTAATGCTTTTCCATCAATGTATTAAGATTTTAATGTATCTTGTAGAAAAAGACAAAATCTCCCGAGTAAATTGGGAGCATGGGGACCTTGGGGGAGGACTGAAGAGGAGAGGGGAGAGGCAGGGAGGGGAGCAGAGAAAAATGTAGAGCTCAATAAAAATCAATTTAAAAGAGCAAAAACTATTAATGTATCTCCAACACAGAAAAAAATTAGAGGAACTATTAATATAAATTGCCATAATTGGTAGTGATGTTCTCTGTTCATTAAGGCCATTAAGGTCTCTGTGTAATGTCTTCATTGATTGACATAGCAGACGCTGTCACTCTCTCATCTTTATGCTCCACTCTATTTTCATGACATTCCGTGTCCGTTTGTCTGTCCCATCCCTTGAGGCTGTTGGATCTAGGTTGTACATTCAACCCAGTGATTGTGATCTTGGCCATTAAACTACCTCAGTTTTGGAACCATTTCTAACAAGTACTTAGAGCAGTAGTTCTCAAAACATGGTCTCCAGGCCAACAGCATCAGCACCATCTGGGAACTTGTTAGAAATGCAAATTATCTAAGCCCCACCCAGAACAACTAAGCTTAAAGCCTTGGGAACTGGGCCCAACAGGCGGTGTTTAACAAGCCCTCCAGGGGATTGTGATACCTTGTTTGTTTGTTTTTTTTTTCAAGTCAGCACTTCTCCAGTTTTCTTCTTAAGTATCTTTCCAAAGAGGGAATATGGCAATTGTCTCACCTATTCTCTCTTCCACGATGCACCTTTTCTTCTATAAGATTTATTTTTCTTTATGTATGTTTGTGTGAACTCCCCGCATATGTGAGTGCCTGAAGCCAGGAGATGAGTCATATCCCCTGGAGCTGGAGTTACAGGCGGTTGTGGCTGCTGGGAACTGAACTCAAGTCCTTTATAAGAGAGTAGTACAAGCTCTTATTGAGCTGCTCTCCTGCCCCCAGGCTTCACCTTTACACGGGTGATTTAGTATTCCCAACAAACCAGCAGCCGAGAACAACACTGAACTCCTGATAAAGTACCAGTGACTGAGGAGATCCAACCAACTACCTGTGAAAGTTGATTGTGTTGGTACCCTTCCACCTTGGGAGAGAGAGGGACTTACCTACAATGCAATCAGCGAACATTTCAAGTTAGGAATTGCTTTGCCTGGTTGTGATGCCTCTGTCCAACCCTAGAGCTTCCTTTGAGGATTTCACTCTTTTTTTTATTATTATTATTCTTTGGTTTTTCAAGACAGGGTTTCTCTGTAGCTTTGGAGCCTGTCCTGGAACTAGCTCTTGTAGACCAGGCTGGTAAGTCTGCTCATTTAGTTGACGCAGCATCTCTGTAGCATTTATTGTCAGTCCCTGGGCATGATCTTTAGGCATATCTCTGTTGTGTGACTCTAAAGACTACTTTAATGCTGGCGTTGACACTCTTTGGTTTCCCAGTGTATTCTGCATTTTGCATTCAGGCCTTGCAATTTGTCTTCTTGTCTGTACAAGCTTTCCAGGGATATCAGAAAGAGTTGGCTAGAACCGAATCCTTTGCACTCACCATCACCACAGGGACTAGGTGGTCTAGTCACTCGAACTTGCAAAGCTTTGACTTAAAATTGCTTTCGGTTTTAAACCACCATGGTTTAAAACAGATTCAAGTAATCACCATCAGTGCATGCTCCATTATGAGTATCCCCTTTCTCATTAGCAAGGAGGTTCTTGAGGATCATATTCTTTAGGAAACATGAGCTGAAACCGCAGAAGCAGTGCAAAGGATTTGCTGAAGAGTGAAATCCACGCTGGGGAGCCGTGGCAAACGCCTTTAAGACCAGTACTTGGGAGGCAGAGGCAGGCAGATCTCTGTGAGTTCGAGGCCAGCCTGGTCTACAGAATGAGTTCCAGGATAGGCTCCAAAGCTACACAAAGAAACTCTGTCTGGAAAAAAAAAACAACCCAAAAAATGAAAAATAACCTCCATAGTACCCTGAACCTTTCTTGCAAATTGAAGTACCTATCTACCTCTTTGTTGAGTTCCACTGGAGTGTTCCTTCCAAGAAATGCTGATTCTCTTCAGAACCAACCCTGACCACACCTCACTGCTCCCCCCAGACTTGTTAGATCACAAGCCAAGTGTGGCTGTGCATACACGTAATTCCTGTTCTCCTGAGGCAGGAGGATCATGTTATTAAAGGTATCCTTGGCCATATATTGAAATTTAGGCCAGCTAAATGATATCTTGTCACCAAATCGAAGCAAACGAAATACACTTGTTAGATATTACCCAAGTGTAGTGACTCATGCCCTTAATTCTATAAATCCCAGTGTTCAGGAGGCTAGAGGCAGAAGGGTTTGAGGTGGGTTACATACGGAGTGGGATTTATAGAAAATCCCTGCCTGTCTCTAAGAACAAAACAAACAGATCAATTGTTAGATTTCAGCATCTCATCAATCTCCTAAGGAGAAGGGGGATATGGGCTTCTTATATACATCTGCTCTGAACTTGCCTTCTCTTTCAACTCTATTCTTAAGGTTCTTGACATGGCTCTCCCTTGAGCAGCCAGTGCCACAATTGGTATGCATTGTTCTTTTCCTAAGTGTTTCCCTCTACTAATTACTGCCCGTTAAAAGCTATTCTAAAAGGAATGTAATTTGTGGTGGTAGTGGTGGTGGTGTGTATGTGTGTATGTATGTAAGGGTGACCCACCCAGCAGGTCCTAAGTTACTCCAAGGTCTTGAAGAGGCACTATCTGAAAGACATGGGGTGGGGGCGGGGAGAGACGGACGCCAAGCAGTATTCCTTGTCAAGGCATCCGTTTATTGAAGCAAGTTTCATGTCTTATATACTCCTCAGAAAGGAGCTCGGGCAGGGGGAACTGAGGAAAGGGGGAAGGGAAGGAGGGGCTCGGTAGCTAGGCAACTAAGTGGGGCAGCTCAGCAGCTAAGCAGGGCAGTTGCAAGGTCAGTGGCTAGAACGTCTGCTGTTAGTGATAAGCAGCAAGCAGGGAAGACACTCTGTGGTGCTTTCCAGAGCTTGATTCTCCACGGTCAGCACATAATGTTTTGGCTAACTTTAAGTTTTCTGTCTCAAGATTTTTACTTCAAGGCCCTGTAAGATGTGAGAAAGGAGAAGCCTGAAATGGCTCCTGACATAAGGGGTCCTGAGGACTCCAGAAGAAGGTATCATATCACCAGGCAGCTTTGAACCACCTGACATGGGTGCTGGGAACCAAATTCAGGTTTTCTGGAAGAATAATAAATGTTCTTTATTGGTAAGCCATCTCCCCAGCCTTAAAAACCTCTTTTTAATAAATTCTGACTTTGTTTTTTTTTTGTTTCTTTTTTTTATTGAGAAAAGGAAAAGAAAAAAGAAAAAAAGTTTCCGCCTCCCCCCAGCCTCCCATTTCCCTCCCCCTCCTCCCATCCTTCTCCCCCTCCTCCCACTCCTCTCCCCCTCCCTCTCCAGTCCAAAGAGCAGTCAGGGTTCCCTGCCCTGTGCAAAGTCCAAGGTCCTCCCCCCTCCGTCCATGTCTAGGAAGGTGAACATCCAAACTGGCTAGGCTCCCACAAAGCCAGAACATGTAGTAGGATCAAAACCCCGTGCCATTGTCCTTGGCTTCTCATCATCCCTCATTGTTCGCCATGCTCAGAGAGTCCAGTTTTATCCCATGCTTTTTCAGTCACAGTCCTGCTGGCCTTGGTGAGCTCCCAATAGATCAGCCCCACTGTCTCAGTGGGTGGGTGCACCCCTCGTGGTCTTGACTTCCTTGCTCATCTTCTCCCTCCTTCCACTCCTCATTGGGACCTTGGGAGCTCAGTTCAGTGCTCCAGTGTGGGTCTCTGTCTCTATCTCCATCCATCACCAGATGAAGGTTCTATGGTGATATGCAAGATATTCGTCAGTATTGCTATAGGCTAGGGTCATTTCCGGTTCCCTATCCTCAGCTGCCCAGGGAACTAACTGGGGACATCGCCTTGGACTCCTGGGAGTCACTCTAGGTTCAAGTCTCTTGCCAACCCTAAGGTGGCTCCCTGAATTTGTTTTTTTTTTTAAAAAAAATCTGTGCTATAGGATGACCAACGACCTTCATTTTCCCAAATCGTAAGGCTTTCCTAAGTTGTGGTATTTTCTGTTTTTATAAACAAAAAATTACTTCATTGTAATGAACTCACAAATAAAAACATACTAATGTAGCCCCTCAAACAAATGCTTGCCCAGTTGATCATCCTCTTAGGAGGCTACTGTATCAAGAAATATATTGATCAGGGGCTAGAGATATAGCTTACTGGTAGAATACTTGTGTAGAACAAGCAAAGTTTGATCAACACACACACACATACATACCACACACACACAGACACCCCCCCACAACAACAACAACAACAACAATAATCAAAACAAAAACCACCAGGAAAGACTAAACATAGGGGTTTTGGAAGTAACAAACCACTTTCTCATTGGATGTGAGAACTGTTCTACCTGAGGAACTGGATATCAGTTATTATAAATCTGACCAAAATCCTGTGACTTGGAGAATCATAGTATATAGGAGAGAACCTGCTGTTGTTGTTAAACAATGGCCACAACTGTCAAAATAGCTAAAATATTTAGGTTTAGACCCACAGATTTGTACTGCTTTAGTCAGAGAATATGGTCGATATTTCCTTTTGCCCTTTAGCTGGAGGTTTGCTATCCTTCTGGTGACTTCCACTATCTGGTTGTCCTCTGACATTGTCCTTGATGGTCCAGGGCCAGAGTAACTAAAAAAGAATCCATAATGTTCCAGTGGATCCATCTGCAACAACAAATGCACACCCCTCCCCCATGATAAACATTTTAATTTTGCTGAAATTGCACTGGAACTACCAAGTGCAGCTCTTGAGACCAGGAAAGAATTGGGTAAATTCATTCCTTTTCCCTGCAATGCCTTAGATTGTCTAGGCTGTAAATTTAGCATTTTCATAGGCTTTTCAAAATCCTCACGAGGAAGTGAAGAGGATTCAAGATTAGACTGATTATCAAATTCCTCACCCATTGCTTCAGGGTCATCTTCAGCCGCTGGCGCTGGCGTGGCTCCATAGCTAATGGAGGCTCCAGTAGGGGAGTTTGTCCACGGTTTTTCAGTGGCGTTGTGTTTACTTTTGATTTTGCCTGAATGGGGAACATCTCCTTCTTTGCCTCTTTTACCAGTTTTAAGGGTTGATTATCCAGTTTAAATTCATTTAGCTATTTCTGAAGGCGTAAGTCACAAACAATGCCACACCAATTCGGGGTTATGATTATTAGGGTGGTATTTATTTAAAGGGGAAAAAACTTACAGATCACTGTCCCAGGCAACAGCCCTCTTCGCAACCAGGAAAGGAGTCTAGTCGCAGGCGGAGCAGGAAGTGAAGAGAGGAGAGAAGAGGGAAGTGGCCGCTTTTTTAAAGGGAGAGAAACCACGCCCCAGTGGGCTGGTACCTCAGCGGTGATAGGCTGGAGGAGTGGGAGGACCTCCCGCAACATATTTCTTCCTTGCGATTAATAGCCTCCTTATCTTCCTTGAGTATTCCACTAGTAGTCTGAATCAATGCCCCAGTGACCCAAAATTGAATGGTGAAATTTTCCTCTTGTTTGTCTGCATTTCAATATTTTTTTGAACACTGTCCAGTACTTCTTTATCTAAAGTTCCTTCTTCTGGAAACCAGGGATTATAATAAACAACTTGCAAGCAATCTAAGAGTTGTGATTTTGATACTTGTGCTCCTTCTTTCTTTAAAACCCGATGCCCAAGCTACACAAGGCGAAGCCTTCCCTGGTCTCTGCCCCATTGTTCTTGCCATCTCCACTCTCTTATCTCATAGCCTACTTCAGGGCCTTGATTTGGGGGGCACTTGTTTACCACACTAGAGGTGGTGGGGACCTGAGTAAAGTGTACAATCGCAAGGGTAAACCACACATGGCAGACAAGTTGCATGCGGCAAAAACATGTTTTTCCATAGGGGAATATAAACAGCAACAGCCAGTTATAATGAATAATCTGAAGCAAACTCACTTCTACCCACTACACCTGGGAGGGGGCATGAAAACACATGCCAAGAACAATTGCATGGTTTTGAAGAAACTGAGGTCACAAGAGTATTGCCTTATTGGAAGACTTGTCTTGTTTTATTGCCATTTTCTCACAAGCTCTCAGAATTCTCCTCATACCGTGGGCCATGTTCTGATGGGTAGTAGTTAATGGGGAGACTTAAAGCAGGTCAGTATGCTGAGCATAAGTAACTGAGTGCTCAGTTGTGGTTGAATCCTCTGTATCACTCTCTTCCCAGCTAAGGAAGGGACATTGTGTAAGAGAGGATGGAAAGGATGGAAGAACTAGTGGATAGGGAGGAGAGCTGTGGAATGCTGACTTCTGAATCTGACATACGTGTTGTACTGTAGGTTGAGTTTGTCTGTGTCCCTACAGTCAGCTCTGTCCCTTCAGCTGGCTCCCAAATAACCACACAGAGACTTAATATTAGTTATAAATGCTCAGCCGATAGCTTAGGTTTATTACTAACTATCTCTTACAACTTAAATTAACCCATATTTCTCATCAACACTCAGCATGTGGAGGTACCTATTCTCAGAACCTACCTAACCTCTCCCTGCCTACCTATTGGCCTGTCAGCTCTTTTATTAATCCAATCAAAAGGTGTCTTGGCAAAGATACGTCTTCACAGTGTACAGAAAGATTATTCCACCCGGCAGTGGTGGCACACGCCTTTAATCCCAGTGCTCAGGAGGTAGGCGGATTTCTGTGAGTTCGAGGCCAGCCTGATCTACAAGAGCTAGTTCCAGAACAGCTAGGGCTGTTACATAGAGAAACCCTATCTTGAAAAACAAAACAAAGGAAAAAATTCCATAACATTGTACACAGCAACTCACTGCAGCTGCGTTTACTTGAATAAGACCTGGACGAGATCAAGCCAGTCAGAATTCCAACATGGGTTGGGAAGGGGTCCTAAAGACTCCATACTTATCTGAGGAGCTACCAATAGTTAAAGGCCTATGTAACCACGCCCCTTTTTAGAAAAAGAAATGAAATATTCTTTAAAAATTCAACATTGGTAAGAGTAGCATCAACATATTGAAAAGCTGCATAAAATACCATCTGTAAGCTGGAGATGATGGTGGGAGTTACCTTGGTGAATCTAGGCACCCTGATTTCAATAGAAACCATAGTACCCTAGGTGATAACACTTAAGTATCAGAACTGAAGTTGACACAATGAACAAAATCAAGACCAGGGTTAGGGTGAAGACAAGAATATGTTCACCTATAAAAACTGTAGTGGTTGACTGTGGAATTTTCGGGAGGTTATTTCATGCCATGTAGATGCTGACTTGGTACTTGGCAGACTTCTAGACACTGTTCCCAGAGCTGCTTAGCCAATTTACTGATGTGGGATCTCTACATGAGGACAGAAACTGAATGTCTTTGAAAAAGAACCCTACTGCTATGCTATTATGCACACATGTGTGTTACAAAACTCACAGGCCTTCCTCATATTGGGACCTATTGTCATTTAATAGATAAGCATGGCCAAGGAAAAAGAAATACCTCCCTTCTCAGAATTATCCGATCCTGTCTTTGAATTGATACTGACTCTTCTATATTTTTTCTTATTGCTATTTGTGGGGTTTTGATACAAGGCTCTACTATATAGCCCAAGCTGTTCAGGGTCCACTATGTAGCCCAAGTTGAGCTTTATCTTGCCAAAACCCCACCATAGCCTACCAACTGCTGGGATTATAAACGTGTACCACCATGCCTGTTTCAAAGCTAAATCTTGGATACTCAGTATGACCCTTTGGTTTTTTCAATGAGTGGCATCAACTGAAGTCACCTCCCTAAATCCCTGGCTACATTATACAATCTACAAGGCTGATTGATTGATGACACTTTAATGTTTGTAGGGAGTGGGAGTATTCAAATCTAAGACTTGATCCCCTAAATAGCCATGAGTTACCTACTTATGAGTGTGACCTAACATCCTTGTTACTATTAGGTAAATAGGTTTTGGAGTATACTATCAGACCCCTTAGTTTCTACCAGTCCAAAGGCTAAGAATATTATCAGATAACGTCTAAGGCCTACATCAGATACTGTTTTGATGAGATTAACTGGTCTCCCTGATGTTTCCAGCAGTGTGTTTGAAAAATGTCCTGAGTTAAGATTTTCTTCAGCATGTGACTATAAATCTTCATGAAACTATTACCATGTTGGAAGATGGTATTTGATACAATTTAAGTCTATGTTCCAAGGTCACTGTCATATTTGGCTTTAGAATAAACAATCTCATTTTCTTTGTTTGATTTTTGCACTACCCATTAAAACATCTTTATTAAATATTTAAAAATTATTTATCTATTCTTAGTTCTTGTGCATTGGTGTTTTGCCTGCATGTATGTCTTTGCGAGGGTGTCAGATCCCCTGGAATTGGAGTTACAGATAGTTATGAGCTGCCATGCAGGTTCTGGGAATCGAACCGGGGTCCTCTGGAAGAGGAGCCAGTGCTCTTAACTGCTGAGGCATCTCTCCAGTCCCTGTAATAAACAATTTCATATCCCATTTGAATTGAGGGCTGTGATTGTTCTGCTTCTGTAATGGGGACATAGGAAATGAAGCCTTGGTTTTATCATTTTCACTGCCAACTTGCACCCATCTCAACAGAATCACCACACGTTATTTTTCTGACACACTGACCCTTGGAAAGAGGGTTTTATAGAGATAAAACACCTCTGTAACTTTATCTCACCCTCCTTCCATCCTTGAAACTGAATCAGTGCTGAATACCAGCAACAATCAAAATGAGTAGAGCCACAAGCAAGAACTTAAACCACAGAAATATGATGACTTCAACCACAATCTCTCTCCTTTATCTTGCTTAATCCATGGAAAAAGGTGTAAGATTTTGATGGATGATTATGGATTATTGTTAGTTGATCAGGTGCTTGAAGATGGACACTAAACTGAAATCCCACACTAGCTCAGAATTGAGTATAATAAAGGGTTATTTATTTAGGGGTAGACTCACAGATCACAGTCCTCTGCTCAAACAGGGAACAACAACTGAATCCAGCAGCCGGAAGACAGGGCAACCAGGCAATTTACATCGGCATTATAGTGTAAGAGGCCACGCCCAAGTGGGTGGGTAACTTAAAGACTACTGGCTGAAGGAGTTCCCACAGCATTTTCCCATTTTTTTTAAAAAGAAGAGTCTAAGCCTATTATAAAATTATATATAATAAGAACAAATATCAAGTATAAAAATTAGAATTACAACCAGCATAAAAATATCAAGCAAGAAACATGTGATAAATGTTTCAATAATTATCTTACCCTAAGGAGTCTAAGTCTTACATTATAAATAACTTGGCCAAGTCACGGGAGGAAAGTAACTACAACTATCTAGTCTTCAACCCTATCGAAGACCTGAGAAGAGAAATAATATTACTTGAGTAAGCAGGAAGTGCAATCAAGCAGCTTCTAAAATGTGCAACAAATGACAGAGACAACTGGCTACCTGTGCAATCACCCAAAGTTTCATTTGCAATGCTGGAGCAACCAGCTTTGGCTAAGGCCTAGAGTAACTGACAGACCATTTTCAGAGGAAGGAAATTTTTCAAAACCGTCTTAGCCTGTCTTGGCAAGATTTGACAGTCTTTTTCCTTATATCCTACTTGTCCTATAAATATTTGTTCTCATTTAGAGGGGGATATGATATAGAGATGAATATGTGTTGCTTTTATTGGCTAATGAATAAAGAAGCTGCTCTCAGCCAATGGATTAACAGAATATAGCCAGGCTGGAAAAGATAGACAGATAGAGTAGGCAGAGTCAGGGAGACACCAGAGGGGAAAGATGCGAGCTGCCAACTGGAAACTTGCCAATAGGCCACGAGCCTCGAAGTAAAATATAAAATAATGGAAATGAGTTAATTCTAGATGTAAGAGCTAGCTAACAATACACTTAAGTGACTGGCCAGCAGTGATTTAAATAATATAGTTTCTTTCTTTCTTTTTTTTTTTTTTTTTGCTTTTTCGAAACAGGGTTTCTCTGTGGCTTTGGAACCTGTCCGGGAACTAGCTTTGTAGACCAGGCTGGTCTCAAACTCACAGAGATCCACCTGCCTCTGCCTCCCGAGTGCTGGGATTAAAGGCATGTGCCACCATCGCCCGGCAAATAATATAGTTTCTGTGTGATTATTTTGGGAATCTGGGTGGCCAGGAAATGAACAAGCCTCCTCTTACTACAGGTGCTGCTGTTCCTGATTGGAACTGTGATTCCCAAGCTAATGTCTTATTTGTATTTTAGAAACTTATTTCTTTTTTGAGACAGGATCTCACTATATAACACTAACTGGTCTAGAACTATGTTGACCAGACTGGCTTTGGACTTACAGCTATCTACTAAACCATGCACCTGACTGCTAGGATTGATGGGGTGTGCCGCTATACCTAGTCTTAAATATTTCTTATTTATGTGTATATACGTGTGTGTGTGTGTGTGTGTGTGTGTGTGTGTGTGTGTGTGTGTAGGTCCACGTGGATGCCCTTGTAAGACTTTAAGACAATCCTGAAGCCATTTTTGACAATTCTGAATCCTCTCAGCCTCTGTGCCATAGTGCTTCCCCTCCTCCCCTGGGAACCAAGGACCTAACAGCTACACTCGCACGTACTCAGTTCCTGAACAATTACCCATATACGTATGCTTTGGTTCGGTCCCCTGGGAAACGGGGTCAAAATGACCTCTTACCTCATCTGATCTGGCAACAGCTCTCCAGTCAATTATTGGTAATACTCCTTTCAAATAAGCCAATCAGAATAGTCAAAGAACAACCACCCTTGCTTCTGTGGCCCCTTTAAAAGTTGACTGTACCAGCTATTCGAGGTCCCTCTGCTTCCCGAATGCTGGGGGACCCTGTCATGACAGAATTAATAAAATCCTCATGCTTTTGCATCGGCTGTGGTGTGTGAGATGGTCTCTGGGGGCGACTCCTTCTCGGTGTTTGGACGCTAGAGTCCAACACCCTTGGTGGCCAAAAGAAGAGCATTAGATTATTTGGAGCTGGAGTTACAGATAGTTGTGAGCTCTTCAACATGTATCCTAGCAACGAAACCCAGGTGTTCTGCAAAAGCAGCAAGTGTTCTTAAGCACTGAACCATCTCTCTGGCCTCCCAAGGTTATATCTTTACTGGAGAAAATAAGCACAGCTTTTGGATATGTTGCCTTAACAACTATTATTAAAAATGACTTGCCTTCCTGAAGCTATGAAGTAAAGAATTAAAAAAAAAAGTTTGGGGCTGGAGAAATGATGCAGAGGTTGAGTATTCACTGCTCTTACAGGATATGGGGCTTCAGTTCCTGGCGCCTACTTGGTGGATCACAACCATTTGTCACAGTTTCAAAGGATTGATGCCTTCTTCTGACGTCCACAGCACCAGGAATGCACTCATCTGGTGCGTGTACATCTATGCAGGCAAAACACTTGTACACATAAGAGAAAATCTAGAAAACAATAAAAAAAGAAGATAAAAATGTTTACCCTTGTTCTCTAACCTCAGTATTATCTACTGCCATAATCTATTCCAGAAAGAAGCTGGTTATATATATATATTTTTTTATCCCACAGACATGATGGTGATGTTATTCTAATAATTATACTGAACAGGAAGAAATAGATACTTTACGCACACAGGAAAGAAGATAAGCCCCCATGAAAGGTCAAGTGTCTGTTACATGAATGTTTCTTGATAGTTCAGCCATTTGGAGTATGCTAAGACATGTCCTTTTAAAAACTCCACTCAAGGGTTTGGTACTTTGCTTGGCAGAATGCTTGTCCAGGCTGATTGAGACTCTGGATTCAAATCAAAGCACCACAGAAACTCAGCGTGTTGGTGCTCACCTAGAATTCTAGCACTTGGGAGATAAAAGACAGTGGCATCAAAAGTTCAGAGTCAATCTCAGTGCCATAGGAAGACTAAGATCAGCCTGGGAAACATGTGGCCTGTCTCAAGTATGAATAAAGAAATGAATAAACTCCCTAAAGTCGTTTTCATGTGCATCAACCACTACAAATAAATCCATCTTTAGTAGTCTCTAGGGTTTAGAAGGTTATATATATATATATATATATATATATATGTACATTACTTTGACCCACTTATGGGGTAAACTGTTGGACGGCCAGTTCTGAGTGCTATCTGAAGAGATGGCTCAGCAACAAATCTAGACTGCAGTACATACAGTTCTGTTCCTTGGGCCTCATGACTCAGCAAACTCACCCAATTAATATATGAAAATACAAAAAGGACCTTTAATCCCAGCACTCGGGAGGCAGAGGCAGGCGGATCTCTGTGAGTTCGAGGCCAGCCTGGTCTACAAGAGCTAGTTCCAGGACAGGAACCAAAAGCTACGGAGAAACCCTGTCTCAAAAAAAAAAAAAAAAAAAAAAAAAAAAAAGAGAAAAATACCCTAAAACTCCCAAATCCTCCAAAGTTGCGAGTTTGATTATCTACTTTGGAGAAAAAAGAAACAAACTAGCCTAATGTCCCAGCTGGGCCCACACAGCAGCACTTGGGAGGCAGAGAGGTTATCTTTGTGTTCCAGAACAGCCTGGACTACACAGGGAGTCCCTGTACAGCCAGGAATACGCAGAAAGATTCGGTTTAAAAACGAAAGAGGGAGAGAGAGAAGAAGGAAGGAAAGGTAGATTACACTTAGTCATGTGCAGAGACTAACAAGGTAGCAGCTGAAGAATGGGGAAAAACAAGCTAGGAATTTGATGATAAGGAGACCCAGTAGAGACACACGTGCACAGACCTCTAGACTGGGCCCCACTGTGAACATAACATTGTCTCCAAAGCATACCTGCTGTGGAGGAGGTCCCGTGATCTAATGACCTGTTTGAAAGAGGTTAGCTGCCCTGTTTCCTTAGCTACCGTAGTGCTTGCTCGGGAGGCACAGGGATAAATGCTAGAGATGGTTGAAGTGGGTTCCCTGTGTGGACTCAGTAGCAGCTTTTCCCTTACTGGAGCTGATCTGTCCACTGCCACTGTTAATTAGGCAGCCTGCTTATCAGCGGAGATCAAACACTGAAATACCAGAATGGCTCCACTCTTCAGGGGCAGCAGGTAGGCAGTCTCCTAGTGGAAGGCTGGTTATGCTAGAACTCTTCCATCATATGATAGGTTCTAAACATCTTCACGGGATTAGAAACATGCTTTGAATGCGCATTTGCTGCCCATGTTAGTAATGCTGGCACCATCCTGCGGACTCACAGGATAGTTTATCCATCACCGTGGCAGTCCTTTGTAATGTTGACATTGTTAATTCATTTTTAGGACGGAGGACACATTGTGATCAGACAAACCCCATGGATTCTATTGGTTTCTAACAAGCATTCTATCAACCAGGAAAATGTGGCTCAATAGAATGATGAAATTTCCTGCTGGAAGCAAAGTTATGGCACCAAAACAGCAACTAGCAGGATGTGGTGGCACATGCCCTTAGTCTCAACACTTGGGAGGCAGAAGCAGGCGGATCTCTGTGAGTTTGAGGCCAGCCTGGTCTACAAAGTGAGTTCTGGGACAGTCAGGGCTACAGAGAGAAACCCTGTCTCGAACTCACCCCCCACCCAAAAAAAGAATAATGTAACTAGCAAGCTTAGAGTATTTTCCTAAATAACATTGGAAAACCTTTTAATATCTATCATTAATTTTAATTTTTGTTTATGTACATGAATATGTGCCATATGTGCAGATTCCAACATAACCCAGGACAGAGTATCCGATTCTCTGGAGCTGAAGTCACAGGTGGTTGTGAGCCACCATATATGAGTCCTGGGAACCAAACAGGAACACTAGAAGAGCAGCAAGAGCTTTTAACCATCGAGCATTCCCTCCAGTTCCCCTTTTAAGTATTTTAAAGCATAGGCTAATATAACTCAATATTTCTTTTGTATCCAGAATGTATGAGTTCAAGATTTAAGGGGAAGAATGATCCTTTTCTAACAAGACCAAGTTTTTTTTTATTAAATCCTGCCTATCTATCTATCTTTCTATCTATCTATCTATCTATCTATCTATCTATCTATCTATCTATCTCTTTGTAGGGGTATGTGTATGTGAGTGCAGGTATCTGAGGTCAGGAGAGCATGTCAGATATCCTGGAGTTGGAGTTACAGACAGCTGTGAGCCACTAAACTTGGATATTCTGTAAAAACAATACCTGCTCTTAACCACCGAGCCACGTCTTCAGCCCCACAGAGTTATCCTTCTCAGTAAAGAAATGTTTACTTTCCAGCTTTACCCATAGATATCAGTGAATTATAAGGGTCTAGCAACAAGGGGAGAGATGCTTCTGCTAGGGAAGCATTGGGAATGTAGTGTTTTAGGCACTAGCCCCAATCCTAGACCATTCTATACTTCTCAGGAGGTTGTGTTAACAGGCAGACAGGAGTCACAGTACTGAATGTGATAGTTGCAATGGTTAATTTGTGTGTGTGTGTGTGTGTGTGTGTGTGAGAGAGAGAGAGAGAGAGAGAGAGAGAGAGAGAGAGAGAGAGAAGATCTTATGTAGCCCAGGCTGGCTTTGAAGTCACTGTGTAGTAGAGAAAGAGTTTGAACTCCTGATTCTTGGCTTCTACCTCCCTGAGTGCTAGGATCAGAGGCATATGCCACTACGCCCAGATTGAGAATTGCTGGGGACAGAATCCAGGGCCTTTTGAATCCTAGGCACCCATTCTATAAACTGAACTACATCCTTAACCTTGGACCTTTTTTTTTCTGAGACACTGAAACTCGCTATATACATTAGGTTAGCCTTGAACTCACAGCATTTCTCCTTTTTTTAGAGTCCCATGTTCTAGGATGACAGGTGTAAACCATAATGCCAGGCTTTTGTGTTTGGAACTTTTGAAGTTGGATGCTTAGTTTTTAAATTTCCAATGTTATCTTTCAATAATAATGAGGTTAAGCACACACATTTATCTTCAAATCTTACTTTAGCTTTGAGTTTTTCATTAGTTTTTGAGGTATATTTTTTTTCAGCAGTCTTGGTGTTATTTTATCTTTTTAGTGTGAATTTTCCCTGAGCTATGACTTACTTCAAAGAATGTTTTTAAGTTTCCAAGGATGGGCATTTTATTTATCGTTTTATTATTAGTTTCCAATTTAGTTGCATCAAGGTTAGAAGATTGTGATTTGAAAGAGAGTGATTATTTGAAATGTTCTGACCTTTGCTTTCTTGCGTCTAGTTTATGGTTTTCATAAGTGTTTCCTGTGCTGGGCCAACAAAAGATGACATATCGCCTTTGTGTAGGATGATAAAAACAAGCTGTTTTTCCAGGTAGATGCAGTACCCTGCTTAAAAAGTAATTTGGCAAGCGGAGCATGCAATCAATGTGGCTCCATTTGTTCCTTTGGTTTGGTACTTTTGAAAGTGAACACTCGTGACCTTGCTCATATGCTCTTTCAAAGGATGTTTGTTTTCTAGCTGCTAGGGCTAGTGTTTTATAGAAAAATCCTCCGGAAAAAGCTTGTCCTAATTTTCTACATCATCAGTGATTGTTTTTGTCTACTTTTATCTATCTTTTTCTGAGAAAATCTCTTAATATGAAGGTAAGATCTATTTTTCCTTGTAATACTGTTAATTTTTCCTTCACATATTTCAGAATTGTAACTGAATACAGTTAAGATTAGGATCATTTATTTTATAATTAATTGAAATTTTATGAATAGCAACCATTTTTTTACAGACTTCCCAGGACTTGGGAGGTAGAGGCAGGCACATCTGTGAATTTGAGACCAGACATAGTGAGTTCCAGGATAGCCAAGGCTGAATAGGAAGACCCTGTCTCAAACAACAACAGCAACTAAAGATTTCTGGTTTTTAGACAAATAACTCTCACAAGCAAACAGAATTTACATTTTGAGGATTTTTTTTTACATTGTGTGTGGGCCATTTTGGAAGAGCAGCATTAAAATCATGATCTAAGCCGGGTGATGGTGGCGCACACCTTTAATCCCAAAAGTCTGGAGGCAGAGGCAGGCGGGGATCTCTGTGAGTTCGAGACCAGTCTGATCTATAAGAGCTAGTTCCAGGACAGGCTCCAAAGCTACAGAGAAACCCTGTCTTGAAAAACAATAAAAAGAAAAGAAAAGAAAACAAAACAAAACAAAAACCCATGATCAAAACTATTTAAACTACCTCTTTGGGTTTAAAAAGGGCTTATGGTTTAATAATCATTGAATAATTTAAAAATAATCATTCAATAATAATTGAATAATCAGTTACTCAATTCGCTGTTCAAAGATGTATATTAAAGCATGGCTTTGCCCAGACATAAAAAGTGGCGATTTTCAGTGGCCTGTCAGTGACGTCCTCTAGACAAAATCTGCTTGCTGCTCTATTTATGTGCAGGGTTATATATTACTGGGATGTTTAAAAGGCAGCTAAACAACAGCAAAAAGAAAGAATATGCCTTCAAATTATTTAGCATCTGATTGTCTACAGAAAAAGGTTGTTGACCCCTTTTTTCTGTGCAAATCCAATTGAAAGAGAATGCTACTGGCATAGCCTCCTGCATATTAAACTAGATGCTGCGGTGATGGACCAGTGCCAGCAGCACGATTCACTCCTCAAATGAGGCACTTTTGTTTGAATAGGTACATTTCAAAAACAATTTCATCTGGAAAGCCTCACTGCCACTTAACTCTAGTTGCTGGTAATTAGACCCACATGTGAAATCACAGTATGCTTAGGGACCACAGCGAAGCAGCACCGGGTGTTTCCAATGTCAGTAGTTATTAGTGGTTTGAGCCCACTTAAATTTTAATAAGATCTATCATTTAGATGTTGTTGATAGGTGACACTGGTGCAGTATTTAAACACCATCTACAGAAACATGAATGCACATCCTGATTATTTGCAGAAGTAAGCATAACTAGTGAACTTAGGAGATATTTATTTTAAAGATAGGAAATGGAGTATAACATGAATGTAGTAGGGGGACTAATTTGAGGGAGGAAGGAGAATTAGGGGTAGAAAGGGGACCAGTGGGGACAGACATTTGAGGGTAATGTGAAGCAAATATGAGCAAAGGATGATGATACGTATGTGTAAAACCATCGCAAAGAAACTCATTATTTTGTATGCTTATTAAAATTATTTTATAAAAAAGGAAATGGATAAAAAGAAAAACAAAATTAAAAAACTGTAACTAAGCCCTCTGGAATACAAAGACTAGGGTCTCTCAGTCATTGCTCCCCAAAAATGGCCTGGGCTTCTATATTAGTTTACAATGGTTGCAGTAGGAAGCTTGTAAGTAAGGCTTTTATTTTATTTTATTTTGGTTTTTCAATACAGGGTTTCTCTGTAGTTTTGGAGCCTGTCCTGGAACTAGCTCTTATAGACCAGGATAACCTCCAAATCACAGAGATCTGCCTGCCTCTACCTCCCGAGTGCTGGGATTAAAGGCATGCGCCACCACCACCCGGCAAGGCTTTTTTTTTTTTTTTTTGGTTTTTCGAGACAGGGTTTCTCTGTGGTTTTGGAGCCTGTACTGGAACTAGCTCTTGTAGACCAGGCTGGTCTCGAACTCACAGAGATCCGCCTACCTCTGCCTCCCGAGTGTTGGGATTAAAGGAGTGCGCCACCACCGCCCGGCTCGGCAAGGCTTTTAATAAACACTATGTGACAGATCCTTGAACAGATGCTTTCAAAGTAAAATCAGCTCAGGGTTGTTCAACATATATGGTTTCAAAGTGATTTCTCCATGTTCCAGTTTCAAGTTCAAGTTGCTGAGACTCAAGCCTCTTTTGGAAGGAGGTAAACATTTACCAGGAGAGATTTTCATTTCCCCTGGGATGTTAACACCATGCCTTTCTGAAGTGTTTTTCTCTGAGAACATCCTGAAAAGGGATTTTTGCCTCTAGAATAACTGTTACAAGGCTGATCAACTTTCAAAACAAGTTTCTGTGGTTGTAGAATTCAGTTCCAGGCCCTCCCTGAACCCACCTATACTGTCCCCTGGATTTTGAACTCTCCATCATCTGTGATTGGAAATGTGACATGAAAATATTCTGCGATTGCATTCATTCCACTGTGCAGAATGAGGCAGAATGGTCACCACTTATTGGCAGAATCTTGTTGGATTGCCATTGAAGGCATCTTCAATTCCTCTTCTGGGTATTTGTGGAAAGCTGAACTAAGGGAAGGAAGGACTTGACTTGGGGATTGCACAGTGAGACTGATTTGAGGATTTACTTTATACTGCTGATGAAAATATTCTTGCCCACTATCGCCCTCATCAAACTCACAGTGAACCAGAAATCTTCATGTTTTTAGTTACAATAAAAATGCTGCTTATTCTAAAACTGCTCAGCCTGTCCAATACCAATATTTCCAATGGCCCTGCCTCTTGACACTCCCTCTAGTAACTTCGTCCACCTGTCACCAGAGAAATCACCACCATCACAAATTTTCACAAACCTTATTGGTTTGGGGTTTTGTTGTTGTTTTGGTTTTGTTTTTTTAAGACAAGATTTCTCTGTAGCTTTTTGGAGCCTGTCCTGAAACTCGCTCTGTAGACCAGGCTGGCCTTGAACTCACAGAGATCAGCCTGCCTCTGCCTCCCGAGTGCTGGGATTAAAGGTGTGCACCACCACTGCGGAACCAAACCTTATTGAAATAGCCTTCTTTTTCTCTCCCCACTTCTTTCCTCCCTTCCTTGTTCTCTCTAATTTTAGTTTCAGGCCTCCAAAATGTACTGTACTCAATGCTCAAGGCAAAGGAAGGGAGGGGAGGGAAAAGGTGGGGAGGGAGGCAGGGAGGCATCTGGGAAAAAAGCAGCCTGACAGTCCAGCTGTTTGCAGAAGAAGGGGGACAGGCAAAAAGAAAAGGGGAGAAAGAAGAAAAACAAACACACACAGAGAGAAAGGAGAAGCGAACGTGAAGTGAGCTGCTGATCCATGAAGGAGGGTAGCTATTTTATCCATGCTGAACCAGGGAGCAGGGAGGGAAAAAAAAGAAGGAGGGAAGAAAAAATCAGAAGAAACATTGGGGCAGAGGGAGGAAGGGACATGGAGACATGTAGGCAACTTAATACAACTTGATTAAGCGAGGCAGCCCAGCTCACATGGTCCCACAAAGGCCCCGAGTCCTCGGTGCATTGTGATGCTTGTCTGGCTGGGTTGGTGGTGCTGGCTGGCATTTCTGGGGTGAGGGGTTGAAAGGTGGGGCATAGTCTTTAAGCAGCTCCCCTCACCCTGAACACTGAGGCCCCAACGTTTGGGCAACAAGAGCGATGGTGGCGCACGCCTTTAATCCCAGCACTCGGGAGGCAGAGGCAGGCGGATCTCTGTGAGTTCGAGACCAGCCTGGTCTACTGAGCTAGCTCCAGGACAGGCTCCAAAGCCACAGAGAAACCCTGTCTCGAAAAACCAAAAAAAAAAAAAGCAAAAAAAGAGTCTGACGAAACAGATAAGGCAGTAAGTGTGGCTGGCTGCTGCCCAGCTGCAGGTGGGTGCAGGCTGGACGGTCTGTCTTCTTTCTGCTGGCTCCCCAACATGGGATGGGCCAGCATGTAGGGTCAGGTGCTGGAGTACAAGCTTGAAAGAGAGAGAAAAAACACTGAGACAGCATTAGTGGAGGTGAGAGGTGGACACAGAACCTGGAGCCCCCACCCTGCCCTCCTCCACTATACTCCCAATTATCCACTCTGAGAGAAAAAAAAAGGATAGAAAAATCTCTGCACAGATCCCTGGTGGGAAACTGGGTTGGGGGGGGGGCGGGCTTTGTTTGACCCAGCCACCCGGCTAGCTTATACCCGAAATAACCACACAGAAACTGTATTCATTTAAACACTGCCTGGCCCATTAGCTCTAACTTCTTATTGGCTAATTCTTACATCTTAATTTAACCCATTTCTATTAATCTATGTATTGCCACGTGACTGTGGCTTACCGGCAAGTTTCTAGCCAGCGTCTGTCTCAGGCAGGAGATCCATGGCATCTGCTACTCTGCCCTTCTTCCCAGCATTCAGTTCTGTTTACTTTGTCCACCCCAGCCGGAAGGCCCACTGTGATTCTGAGCTTTCTCTGAGTTGGACTGGGAGCCAAAACTACTGTGTTGACCCTCTGCATTGGAGCTGAAGTTCTGGTTGGTGACAGCCAAGGGCCACTTCTGGATGTTAAACATGAGACCTCCAGTTCCAGGGCCTGGTTTTATGCCGGCCCACAGCTGCTGACCTTTCTTGGACTTGACAGGCTTTCTGCAGCTGTATGGTCCATATGCATGCCCTGTAGGTGCTCCTGTCTGCCTGTTCCAGGTGGAGAGCCATTGCTTAGATCATGTGTCCTCTTGCTGAAGGTTCGAGGGCTGAGGGGACTGGGCTGCAGGTCGCTGCTGAGGGAAAGCCTGGTAGGCCATACTGTCATCCATGTTGGGGGCCTGGAGGTCGGCTCAGAGTCTCTTGGTGCTGGGGAGCTGATAGTTGCTGGGCTCTAGCTGAGCGCCAGGAGCTGGCCATCCCATACTGGGAGGGGGAGCTGTGGCTCTTGTATGTGCTCATGGGGCAGCAGTAGCTGTAAGGCTAGGCATAGTTGTATTGCTGCTACCATGGGTAGTACTGTTGCTGCTGTGGCAAAGCTGAGGCTTCTGTCTGAGAGCCCTGGCCGCAGGCCCACTGCTGTTGGCTTTGGAGCTGCTGGCAGCCTCTGCTTTGCTGATGCTGGCCAGGTCCTGGTGGGCCTTCTGCCACTCTGAGTTCTTATGCATGGGAATCTCCATGCCATTCTCTCTGCTGGCCCCCGCCACCATGCTGAGCTGAGAAGTCCAATCTGTGCTGCGCTGATCACCCACGTTGGCCACCATCTGGGCCTTGGGAGTGTAGGGAGTGGGCCTGGGAGCCAGACTGCCTTTTCACTGTCAGCTAAATAAATGTCTGTGACAGTCATTGGATCTGATGTGACAGGACTCTGAATAGCAGGTGAGCTATTCAGAAAGTAGGCAAATGGCTTAAATTTTGAAAAACATTCTGGCATGTTTTATGATTGTCACTCCAGGATTGTCAGGATTCTGCCAGGATGGAATCGGCCCATAGGTGACAACAAAAATATTCTGAACCCATGGTGCAGATCTTCATAGATCACAGTGATTATTTCAATTCTTCATTACCTTCAAAGGGGATGGCAGCCCTGCCTGCCTCCTATAACAAACAAATGGAACAATCAGTTCTCTGCCAATGATGCTCCTTTCCTTCTCTGTTTGCTTATGGAGTTCTTGAACATCTTTGGGGTTATTCCATTTATAAAGGCCACAGTGGCTCCTGAATACAACTGCAGCAGTTTTGGTTTATTTTAGTCAACTGATTTACATTATTTATTTATTTGTTTGTGTGGGTGTGGGTCCATATGCCCTGGCAGGTGTGTGGAGGTCAGAGGTCAGAGGACAACTTGCAGGGGTTGAGTCTCTGCTTCCACTATGGGAATGGAATCCTGGGATGGAATTCTACTTTGTTAGGCTTGGAGGTAGGCACTTTTGCCTGCTGAGCCATAGGGCCAGCCTGAGCTTTGTTTCAGAAGAAAAACTTTCTTTTCAGTTGATTTGTTACTGGTGGACTAGTGTAAACACCCTCAGGAAAGCCAAATCTCCCATCATTAAACCCGAGAACTTCCTTTCTCTGGTGTCAAGTAATTCCTCTGACCTGTCTGCCTTTGCCTTTCCACGGTCCAGTGTGGGCACCTTCACCATCCTTGGTACTGTTGAAAACAATGGAAATGGTACTAGGAGAAACTTTAGTTTTTGCCACTTGAATACATGGGAGGCAGCAGGAAAGGAAGAAAAAAGATGTTAGATGTCAGGTCCTTCTGATGCTTTGGCCAGCAAGGGTGTGTCCAGGAAAAGCCCTGGCACCATCATGCAGTGCGTCAGCAGACATCCCAGCTGCTCCTTAAATCTTGGCTGGTTTTGTCCTGTTCCTTAGAAGCATTTCTCTCACTGCTTTCTGATCCCCTTCCACCTGTTCCTAACTGCTCTCCTTTCTTCGGCAGTCATGATCTGAGCTGTTCAACCAGGTATCAACTGGTCAATTGGCCTGGGCAGACAGGGCCAGTTTGGAAAGGATTTCCCAGAGTATTATCTCTATAGGAACCAGCCAAAACCATTCCAGGATTACCTCTTGGATCTGAAGTTTGAAATCAATGGCTACAACGGTGCCTATAAAACAGAGTTAGTACCCGTACCTGTGAGACAGAAAGATGTAGGCTTGTCTCTACAGCAGCTGGAGCAGCAGTATTGCCCAGTGCCATGACAGGAAGAATGGATGATGCCTGCGGGCTGTTGTTCCAGGGGTTTTCAAGCCCTGGGTGCTGGAAGCTACAACACAGGCCTGCTCCATGGCTGATGGGCTCCCTGGTTGTTGGGGAGGAGGAGGAAGGGAAGTTCCTCCTTAAGTCTCTTTAAATCTTGCAGTTTTTGGACGGAGAGATGACTCAGTAGTTAAGAGCACTGCCTGCTCTTCCAGAGGACCTGGGTTCAATTCCCAGCACCCACATGGCAGCTCACAACTGTCTGTAAATCCAGTTCCAGGGGATCTGACACCTTCACACTAATGCACATAAAATAAAGTTAAATAAATCCTAAATTTTCCAGTTATGTTCTCTTCAAATTCACTCTCTCTCTCTCTCTCTCTCTCTCTCTCTCCCTCCCTCCCTCTGTGTGTGTGTGTGTGTTGTGCTGGGGATTCAAGCTAGGACTTAACACATGTTAGGTAAATACTCTACCCCTGAGCTACCTTCTAGCCCCTAGGAAACAAAACAGATCATAGCATTTGACTTGTGTCTTTTCCCAGGTATTTCCAAAGTTTGCAAACTTTTTTGCCCCTGTGCTTTAGGACTGTCTCTTAAAAATAGCCAGACTTCTTAAAGTCAAGACAATGCTCTTTTTTTTTAACTGGAATACTTAGTATATTTATATTTTAAGAAATAAAGGTTAGCCGGGCGGTGGGGGTGCTTTAATCTCAGCACTCAGGGAAACAGAGGCAGGCAGATCTCTGTGAGTTCTATGCCATCCTGGTCTACAGAGTGAGTTCCAGGACAGCCAGTGATACACAGAGAAACCCTGTCTCGAAAAACCAGGAAAAAAAGAAGTTACTGTTATATTTAGGTTTTAAATCATATATGCTTCTTTTATTTGTTTAATGTTTCCATTTTCCTTCTTTGCTGACTTTTAAAAAATATATAGACTTAAATTTAAATTTTAGTTTTTAATATCAATTTTTAAAGATATTCTATAATTCCATCATTTCTTCTTTCCTTTTCTCCCTTTAAGCCCTCCCACATAACCCACATTTTTCTTCTTTGTATTGACTATTTTTGTTTCCCCTTTTAAAACAGGGCTTCACTATCTTAACCAGATTGTTATTGAACTCAAAGTCCTCCTGCCTCGGCCTGCCGCATAGGGATTACAGCTATGCAGCATTGTGACAGGCAGAAAAACCTATATTCTGGATCTTATTTATGAGATCAGGAAGAGGTAGGCACTTTTTAAAAATTCTTTCTTAGCCCTTCTCCTCCTCAGAACTGTATTTCTCAGTCCTTTACTTGTATATTCTGGGTACACTTTTTTTAATAAACTGCTTGTGTTTGCATCTTTGACTCAGCATTTACATACGTGAAGACTAGTTTACAACAGGATCTATCCATGCAATAAAGCTCCATGTACCCTTAATCCAAAACTCTTCGGTTTAGCCTCAGGCAGATTTTTAGGACAAGGAGCAAAAACCAGACACATGTTTTGCCAAAATATTGTAAGAATGATTTCTAGATAAGTTGTTAATATCATTCCTCTCTGCAAGTTCTTGAGCTGGATCTAATTCACATTTTTCTCAGCATTATTGTCTTGCAAACTCTTAGTAGCATGGCCCCACTAAGACTTGCTTATAGTGTTTTAACTGCTTCCCTAGTACAAAGTCCCTAAGTCTTCCACATTCATCCAGTGAACAGTGTATGGTCAAACCTCAGCAATAGTTTGAATTAATGGCATTGACAGAAGAGGTATCAAGATAGCCTAGTTAGTATTGACTATGTTATATAGTTGTCAGTAGTCACTCTTATGCAGATCTACAATGAAAAGAAGCAAGTCGGACAAAGAAACACAAAATATACAGTTTGAGGGAGAAAAGAGACACCAGGAAGTGTAACGGAGCTAAGTCCAGTGCTCAAGGAGAGAAACAGGTGTTTTTTGTTTCTGTTTTTATTTTTTTAAAGCCAGTTGCTAAATGAAATAAAGAGAGTAGTGACGTCAGGGCAGGACCTCACTTAGCTAAGCTTCTAACTCATGAAAATGAATCAAAAAAACATATAAGCAATGAAGAAAGCCATCAACAACAGAAAACTTATACAAATATAACTGAATAATTGTACCAAGTTCTAGACCCTGTATGCATCAGAATGTGGCAATTTTGGCTATGTGGTTCTGTCAAGGATAGAAGAAAAGGGTTATGGAATCTCCTTCCACTACTAAGGAAAGCATCTGAGGCCAGGAGTATATCAGGGGTGACCCTGTATGGTGGCCTAGAGAGGTCATTATGCGAATCTGTGCAGGAGAAGCCTCATTTGTGTTAGAGATGCCAGAGCCATGGGATACCCGCCAAGGAAAACTGCTAACAGGGAGTGGAAACAGCCCAAAAGAACTATGTTGCAGTCAACAACGCTGAAGGAGGTGGAGATCTGATGAGCGTTTTGACATCAGACACGGAGATGCAGAGTTTAGAGTTTGCCCAGCTGGTTTTCAGTCTTGCTTTGGTCCAGTGTTTCCTCACTATGCTTCCTTTTCTTTATTTTGGAATAGTAATGTATATGCTGTGCCATTATATATTGGATGTATGTGGTCTGCTTTTTTATTTTGATTTTACGTGGGGTTACAGTTAAGAGATGGCATGAAACCTAGAAGAGACTTTGGACTTTGCAACATTGTTGAGACTGTAACAGACCATGGGGACTTAAGGAGTTGGACCAAAAACATTTTGCATTATGATATGGCTCCAAGTCCCTGGGGGCCAAGGAGTGGAATGTGACTTCACAGCAATAGGACAGTGACTAAGACAAGGAGTGTGAATCATTTGGCTCCTTCTAGTCCCAAGCTACTGTTAGCTGTACTTGTTAAAGAAAGAAACAGAATCATAGAGAATAACTTATGTCCCCAAATTTATAATGCTAAGTAATGAAACCTAAGTTCATATTCAAGTATTAAGATTGGGGGTGGAGCTCAACAAAGGAACACCTACTTGTTCAACATATTTGGGATCTTGAGTTCCATGTATACCATCACCAAAAGTCAGACTGAAACAAAAGCCAAGAAAACCTAAACAAACAATCTTCCTTCTGAGCAATATACAGATAAGAAGGTGGGCTCTATTACTTGAGTTGTGAGAGAGAAGAGGAAAATTAAATTGAAGGGAAAACAATGAAAAACTGATAGGAGACAATAGTTATAATCTGGGCCCTGATAATACCTATCAGATATGTAATAAGGTCATAGTTATCAAACTGGTTGTTTTGATCCTGCTGATGTTGACAACTTTCTCTCTTAGGATTCTGGACCAACCTCTGCCCTGTTGTTTCTTTCCTCTCTGCTTCCCCTGTGGGAGTCCAGTTCCGAACTGAAGATTTTACTACGAACAGACAATGAAAAGGTAATTTTCATACCAAAGAATTAGCCTGGATAGGATGGAGCTAAGGAGAATGACCTGGCATAAACAACTCTAGACTAAAATAAAGAAGTTATCAGGTAGCGTGTGTTAAGGAACTTTACTATTTTAGATGTTATGAAAGCTTCTGTACTCCCCCTCCTTCCTCCCTTTCTTCTTTCCTCCCTTTCTTCTTTCCTCCCTCCCTTCCTTCCTCCCTCCCTCCCTCCCTCTCTCTCTCTTTCTTTCTTTCTTTCTTTTCTTTTTTTTTTTTTTTTTTGAGACAGGGTTTCTCTGTGTTGCTTTGGAGCCTGCTGTGGGACAATGGTCTTTTAGCCTGTCACTTGTATTATTTTTAATAAAATGCTGATTGGCCAGTAGCCAGGCAGGAAGTATAGGTGGGGCAACCAGGCAGGAAGTAGAGGCAGGACAACTAGAATTCTGGGAAGAGGGAAGTTTCAGTCTGCAGTCTTCACCCAGATGCAGAGGACACAAGATGTGACTGCCTTACTGAAAAAGGTACCAAGCCAAGTGGCTAACACAGACAATAATTATGGGCTAATATAAGTTATAAGAGTTAATAGGAAGCCTGAGATACTGTGATTTCTTTGGGACTTAATGACTGTGGGAACCAGGCAGGACAGAAACCTCAGTCAACAGAATGGTGCCCAATGTGTGGACAACTGCATCCACATAAAGCTTGAGAGAGTTTGGGAAGTAATTTTAGACAGAAAAGCATAGAGTTAAGCATGACTCATTGATAACAGCATTTTCTCAGGTGGGTTCTTCTTGCTAGATGCAAGTTCTCCCATTTAGGAGAGGCTTCCTGATTCAGCTTTAGCTGCAAAACCTTGCAGCTCTTTTAAGAGGCTCTGCCACAAAACACTTAAATGGTGCTTATGAATAGCCTACAGCATGCTTCTTGGTGGTGTCAGGGACCTTGAAATGCCATACAGTTGTGGCAATAAACATGGCTCTGGCCAGTACCCCCACCGTAAAGCTAGATTCTCAGAAAGCTAAAAAAAATGGGGTGGATCTAGCCGTGAAAGCCACAGCTTTAATCCTAGCAATATTTTGCTTAGCAAATTAAAGACTCATGTGGTCAGAAAAAAGAGGTATACAGTAGAGAGAGATTCAAAAACGAAGAAAACCTCAACAGTTTATGGTGTGTTAAAAATATATGTAGACTTGGGAGAGAAAAGAAAAAGAAAAAATGGATAAAGTCCTTAAAATAAAAAAGAAAGAAAGAGAGTGGTTGGGTGTGGTGGCACATACCTTTAATCCCAACACTTGGGAGATAGAGGCATGCAGACATCTGTGAGTTTAAGATATGATAGCCCACATCTTTAATCCCAACACTAGGAAGACAGAGGCAGGCAGAGCTCTGTGAATTCAAGATGTGGTAGTGTACACCTTTAATCCTGTAGGGATAGCCCAGCCCATTGTGAGGGTGTGTTTGCCTCGGGCAAATGTTTATGTATAAATCTGGGGGGTGTGAGCCCCACCGTTCTCTTTTTTGTATCCCATGCTCATCGCCGGATCCCTGATGTTGTAAGCTATCCCTTCATTAAAATTTGCTGTTTCATATTAAGCTAGCCTGGTTATTTACGCCACTTACATAATCCCAGCACTTGGGGGGGCAGAGCAGGCAAATTAAAAGAAATAGAGGGCCGGGCGGTGGTGGCGCACGCCTTTAATCCCAGCACTTGGGAGGCAGAGGCAGGTGGATCTCTGTGAGTTCGAGACCAGCCTGGTCTACAAGAGCTAGTTCCAGGACAGGCTCCAAAACCACAGAGAAACCCTGTCTCGAAAAACCAAAAAAAAAAAAAAAAGGAAAGAAAGAAAGAAAAGAAAAGAAATAGAGGTTAAAATAAAGCCACGTAAAGATGGAAAACACAGAGTCTGAATACTGTATGTTATTATGTTCTCTTTGAATTGTTTGAATGCTGAGGAAGGAGCAACAGCTACTAAAAGATATTTGTTTATAACTACTGGTGAATTAATCCAAGATAGGTATTTTGAAAATACGTTGACTTCAAAATTGAAGTAAAAATGTATGTTACTTTGGAGAAGAGGTTTTGCTTTTGTTTTCACAGGAAATGTGAGGCTATAGATTCATTCTGGGTTAAGAAAGATCAGGTTTGATCAAGGAAGACCCCCTGAGAAATCTCCAATAGGAGTGGACGACCCAGATGTCTGAGTTCTACATCCAGAGCAGATTCAAGACTGCTGCTTTAGATGACTAAGCCTCACAGAATTTTCCAGTAAGGACTTTATCATAATTCTATATTTTCTTTAGATTGCTGTAAGATTATCAGTGTCCCCAGTCAGCAGGATATAATCTGGAAAACTACACCCACCAGGTAGGACAGAAACCTCAGTCAACAGGAGCCTGTACTGTAACTAGCTCTTGTAGACCAGGCTAGCCTCGAACTCACAGAGATCCACCTGCCTCTACCTCCCAAGTGCTGGGATTAAAGGCATGTGTCACCACTACTAGGCTCACTTATTCTTTCTTTTGTTTGCTTTTATGTGCATATTCTTTGCTTCTGTCTCCTAAACTCTCATATATTATCAAGACTGCTTGATATTAAAATTACCTGAAATCTACCTACCACTCCACACATGAGATTGTCAACAAAGTAAGCCTCCAATCCTAGCCTTTTTCACAGCTTGCAGTCCCTCATTTCCTTGTTGGCACCCATGAATTGTTGAGATAACCAGGGAACAATACTCTCATCTGCTGAGACAACAGCCAGATGTTGATGGCAAAGAGAAAGCAAGATAACAAGGATGCAAAAGATATAATAGCTTTGCAATCTTATAGGGCCCGAAGCCAATTAGCTCTGAGCAATTCCTAAAGGAGTCATCATTTTATATAAAAATAGTTCTGCTGGCACCATGAAAGAGGAAAACCAAAGCCCCAAAGGACATCCCTGCACTCAGGTCATATTGCACTTGTGGCATACTGGATAATATGCATATTGCACACACCTCAGAGTTTGGCAGGAGGCATTACCATGATATGTGGCAAGGTAAACTGTAATGTAGCAGAAGGGGGCAGTTTGCCCTCCAGATGACACTGGTGTGTGTGTGTGTGTGTGTGTGAGAGAGAGAGAGAGAGAGAGAGAGAGAGAGAGAGAGAGAGAGAGAGAGAGAGGTATATACGAATTGAGCCTAGAGATGTTGTTCAGCATCCTACCATTGCAGAGGACCCATCTTCAAAACACTCATAAATAATGATCACACCGAAAATGTAGATGAAGCTCAAAGTTGGGGAGAGTATCTCTACAACAGATTATATAGAGAAGAATACATTAAAAAAAATCAGTTAGTGTTTCTTGTCAAATACAAACTACACAGTAATAATAATATTTTTAAATAGATTTATTTATTTATTTATTTAGTGTTTTGCCAGCATGTATGTCTGTATGAAGTGTCAGATCCCTGGAACTAGAGTTACAGACAGTTGTGAGCTGCCATGTGGGTGCTGGGAATTGAACCTAGAAGAGCAGCCAGTGTTCTTAACCATTGAACCGTCTCTTTCAATAGTAATGATTTAGAAATTTTTCCAGGGAGAAGACTGGTACATGAAAATTTACCACATAATTTTGTTTTACTTGGTATACATTTAGTTTTTTCATAACAATGAAATATGAAGATATGTAAGGGTAATCACTCTTGTACTCTTTTTGAAACAGCATAATGTTTTTAAATGAGCCCAAGTTATTGAAGATGCTGAATAGTTTTCCATTTAGTAGCTTTAGAACTTTAGGTTCAGACATTAAGAAATTAGTTACAGGTCTAATCTAAAACTAGATAATACCCTGAAATGTTTTGTCTTATATGAAAATTAATTGCTCAGTAAAATGATTAGGTACAGCTGGTAGGAAATAATAAGTATTTTAATTTTTCTTCAGACATATTTTAAATACAGCCTATTCCTCAGTTTATTAGCACCAATAAACATGGATCATTTAATAAAACTTGCTAAATTTAGAAGATAATGCTAATTCTAAATTTCCTATGTTTGAGCCTGGTGAGATAGCACAACAGTCAAGAAGTCAAGCCGGATGATCTGAGTTCGAGCCCCAGGATCCACATGGTGGTTAGAAGGAATCAATTGCCTGCCACACATTGACTTCTGATCTCCATGCATACACTGTGATTTGTACACTAATACACTAAAAATATCTGTAAAATAAGTTCATACATTAGCATGTACAATAAAATTTCTTTATTTTCTTATGTATGTTAAATAAACTTTCTGCCAAATTTGTATTTCTTTCTATATCTTACTATCTATTTATACACAGGTTATTAGGCTATCTTTTTGGCTCCAAGTATGTGTTTCTAAAATGCTTTATATTTTAAAAAGTTTCACAAACAAAAGCACCCCTGTATATCCTTTATCCTTAATAGGAGGGAAAAATTTCCCACTATCCTGTTAGTGTTCATAATTGAACTCAAAATAAATGGGCATTAGATTAGAGAAAGTAACCTATTAAAATTCACTGTGTACATAAGGACATCACAGAAAAGTAAAGCAAATGTTTTAACTAAGCGTGATCTGGAATCTTATATGCCCTCATCATAAATTGTTATTATTACTATTTGAAATGGGTGATATGCCCCTCCCCTGACCCCCTGCATTCTTGTAAAGAGCCAGATGTGACAGTACACATTGGTAACCCAGCCACTGATGAAGTAAAGACAGGGGGATTTAAGGGCTGCTGGCCAGCAAGTCTAGCCAATTGGTGAGCTCCAGGTTTGGTGAGAGACTGGTTTTTTTTTTTAAATGAAATGGAGGCCAGGCGGTGATGGTGCACGCCTCTGATCCCAGCACTCGGGAGGAAGAGATAGCAAGAGTTCTGTGAGTTTGAGGCCAGCCTGGACAGCCAAAGCTACAAGAAACTGTCTAGAAAAAAAAAAGAAAAAAATTCAAGTGGAAAAAGATAGAGGAAGATATTCAATGGCTACCTCTGACCTTTCCCCACCACACACACAAACACTTATTGGACAGGCAAATTGGTCTGTTGGTAAAGTGTCTGCCTTGCAAGTCTGATAACTTGAAAAGGTGTGTGCATGCATGCATGCAAACATGGTGTGGGGGCAGACTCCCAAAAGTTGTTTTCCAATCTCCACATGCATGTACTTATACCGACACATCAAACACATACATACAATAATTAATTTTTTGAGACATGGTTTCTCCACATAGCTCTGACTGTCCTAGAGTTCACTATGCAGATCAGGCTGGCTTTGAACTCACAGAGATCCAACTTGTCTCTGTCTCCCAAGTGCTGGAATTAAAGGCATGTGCCATCACACCTGGCTAAATTAAAAATTTTTTGATTAACTTTTTAGTTAGCGTGTAAAATGATGTCTCTTTGTGGCATCTTTTCATATATACACACATTGTGGTTTGCTCATATTTGATCCAATTACTGTCCCTTCTTCACCCTATATCCGTAGTCTCCTTTCTGCCTTCATGCTATACACACACATACCCATACGTGTGTATCTAGATTCTCCATGAGAAGAAACATGCAAGATTTGTCTTTTTTTGCACATTTGAAGTTTACTCATGTATTCGTCAACCCAAATCATAATGCTAGTCTTCCCATTATCATAGGGCTCCCTAAAGAGACCAATGATAACAATCAAGACTGCTGGAATTTTCTACTGATCATTGAGAAGATGAGTGCCATTGGAACTCTCTTGCTGTTTTAACTCTGAAATGTGCATCTAGAAGGACCAAAAGAGGTTTGAGGGATCTGAGGAAAGCAGCAGAGGCTAGGCTGCTTTCTCAGGTAGAACACATATTTTTAGACATGTTATTTTTGCTTGTCAGTTTGTTGATTTTTCATGTCCAGTTCTTCGTTAGACTGAGTCACTCTGCTCATTTTCTCCTGCCTGTGTCCGGTTCCTCCACAGCTTTGCGGAGGTCCATTTCCTTTGTGTGGTTCACTTGAGCATTTCTCTGACTCATGTTTCGTCAGCACTTCTGCCATAATTATTCCATAGATTCAGTCCTCTCTCCACACTGAAGTTTTCTAGAATTATTTTCTTCACTTCCTACCTTTAACAAGATTTTTCTTTATAGCGAGATCAAAAGATGAATACTTTTCAACTAGGGTCGAAGTGCTGAAGCTGTTATGAATAGACTCATGGGGATAGCATAGAGGTGGTGATATCTGTGGATTGTCTTCAGCAATAGGAAGGAAGTAGACATTAGATTTGTCATTGAGCTCTGGCTCCTGGCTTTCACCTGTGTTGGGGCAATGGATGAGCCCAATGTCATGGTCATGGGTAACAGTCTGTTCTGGTTCAAATGTGTGTGTTTGGGGGGGGGGTAGATGCCTATTTTCTTGGTTGCAATTGTACTTAGTGACCCTTGCCATTATATTTAGAATACCTGTTAAATGGGTTATTCAGCTACAGAGGGCACTAATCCTGACATACAGATAATGGGAACTGCTTTTGAGAACTCTTAAGTGTTTTTTATTCTTTAAATGGGCTTAATTAACTTTTTCTTATATTATTACCCTATGTAGTAACCCCAAATAAAACCTGGGTCCTCTGCACAGAGAATCTAATGATTGAAGAGTTCCTGATGGGAGATTTGATGAACATGGCTGAGGTCAGACAGTCAGATTATTGTAGGCCTTGGAGGTGGCCTTGGTGAAGTTGTCTAGGGTGGTAATGAAGCCCCTGGCTGACATCTGGAAATCATCAATACCTGCCATCATCAACAGATTCTTGGGCACAGGAGCAGAGATGATGCCAGTTCATCTAAGGACAGAAATGAGATGCACCAACACAAAGCCACTAACTACATCCTGTCACCTATATGGAACAGTGTGGGGCTTCCGTCTTAGGGTTTTATTACCCTAAGAATAAAGAAGAATAAAGAAGAGACACCATGACCATGGCAACTCCTATAAAAGAAAACATTTAATTGAGGCTGGCTTACAGCTCAGAAATTTAGTCCATTATTGTCGCTGTGTGATGTGGGAGTCCCCTCTGTGTGCTGTGATTACCATTAATGAATAAAGAAACTGCCTTGACCTGTTGATAGGGCAGAACTTAAGTAGGCAAAGAAGATGGAAGCTGGAAAAAAAGAAGGGCAGAGAGAGATATGCCATGGAGCCTCCAGAGTCAGACATACTGAATCTTTCTGGGTAAGCCACTGCCACATGGCGATATACAGATTAATAGAAATAGGTTAAATTAATGTAAGAGTTTGCCAATAAAAAGCTAGAGCTAATGGGCCAAGCAGTGATTTAATTAATACAGTTTCTGTGTGATTATTTTGGGGTTAAGCTCACTGGGCGTCCAGGAACCAAACAAGCAACCTTCACCCAACAGTTGTGGGAAGCATGGTGCTGTAGATTTAACTGGGAGAACTACATCTGGATAGGCAGGCAGCAGAAAGAGAGAACGAGCCACTAGGTTTGTCTTGAACTTTTGAAACCTCAAACAAAGCATGCCCCCAGTGGCATACTTCCTTCAACAAGGACACACCTCCCAGTAGTGCCACTCTCTATGATCCTATGGAAGCCATTTTCATTCAAACCATCACAGTTTGATAATCTTGTTTCCTCAGTAGCCTCACCACACAAGGACAATGGGAAGTTTGGACAAGACGATGGCCCCTTGGATGGCAATGGCTACCTCCTTGGGTCAGTTAACACCAAGACAAACATGACCATTGTAGTGCTCAATGTTAACAAAAACCTTGAACCTCCTCTCCTGGTTAACCTGAGTCTGCCTCTGCACTGGCATGACTGGTCTTCAGACCCTCATCCTTAGTGGCTGCTTCCAGGAAAAAATCAATAATCTCAGACTCTTCAATGGGTTGGGAGAACAGCTAGAGCTCATCCAGGGACTTGGACTTGATTTTTTTTCTTGGTTGTGAGCCTAACCCTTAATGGTTGAGCCATCTCTCCAGCCCCCAGGGACTTGATTCTTATGTCCTTGACTAAGCTGCCATGCTTGGTGAAAGGAATCCACTCCTCTCTGGCTTTTCCTCTATGAGCTTTGTGACCTTAGCCTATTCTTAAAAGAAAATTCTTTGGCCTCCCAACCTGGGCTGCACAGGTCCTCCTGGCTTTCCTCCTACAATGGTATCACCTACCAACTCCCACCATTTGGTGTTTTCCTTGAGAATCAAGGGATTTTAAATTAATACCCCCCCCACACACACACCACAGACACAAACATGGCCTTGCTGTAGCTCTAGGTAACTTCAAAAGATCAATCACTGTGCCTCAGCCTGAGTTGTTCTGGGAATTACAGGTTTGTGACCGCATTCTCAACCGACCTGGTTCTACCCGCCCCATACCCAATTGATTTCTTTTAACTCCTGGGCTGATAGCTTGCCATTTCTTTCCACTGAATACTTTACTTACAAATATCCAAATTAAGTCAATTGTGCTAGTAATACACTTTTTTTAAATTAATTAATTTTACATTCTGACCAAAGCTTCCCAACTCCCTTCTGTCCTCCTACTCCCTCTCCCTCCCCTCCATCTCCTCCACAACCCATCCCTCCTGCATATTCCCCCAGAAAGGGGCAATCCTCCCACGGGCATCAGTAAAGCATGGCACATCCAGCAGCCATGAGACCAAGCACCTCCCCCTGTATTCAGGCTGAGGAAGGCAGCCCAGCATGAGGAATATGTTCCTAAAAGCCAAAGCATTAGGAACAGCCCCCACTTCCATTGACAGGAGTCCCACAAATAGACCAAGCTAAATAACCATCATATCTATGTAGAGGGTCTAGGCCAGTCCCATGCAGGCTCCTTCCTTGTTGGTTCAGACTCTGTGAGTTCCCATGCCAGGCTAGCATTTCTATGGGGTTTCCTGCTATGGTCCTGACCTCCCTGGCTCCTACAATCCCTCCTCCCTCTCCTCATAAGGACTCCCCGAGGTTGACCCAGTGTTTGACTGTGGGCCTCTCAATCTGCCTCCACCAGTCACTGGATGAAGGCTCTCCAATGATGACCTGGGTAATCACTATTCAGATCACAGGGGATGATGGCCAGTTCAGAATATGCATCCGCTGCTGCTAGGAGTCTTAGCTGGAGCCATTCTTGTGGCCTCTTGAAGTTTCCCTTGCATAAGGCTTCCACCTGACTCTGTAAAGATCCTCCACCCAGTCATCTCTCTTGGCATTCTCCCCCTCGGGCCACCCTCAACCTGATCCCTAAAATTCTTATCCCATTCATCCCCAGTCTAACCAGATCTCCTCTATTTAGTAATACCCTTTATAGCAAAAGAAAAAATATGGTTTTTTTTTGGGGGGGGGGAGGAAATTTCTTATACTTCTTGTCACCATTAATCTTTTTTTCTTTTTCCGAGACAGTCTCAGTACGCAACCTTGGTTGGCCTCGAGCTTGCAATGTAGAGGAGGCTGGCCTTGAACTCACAGAGATCTTTTCACCTCCACCTCCAGTCTTCATAAATCTCGACAAATTACCATCTTGCATTTGGCAGTTTTGAAGAGTGCAAGTCAGAAATTTTGTAGATTGTCCCTCAGTAATGGATATGCCTGCTGTTCCTACAATATCAAATTAATATGTATAACTTGGACATTAGCAATTCGAAAAAATTGATTAGTATGTTTCCTAGCACATCACTGGTAGTCCCAGGATGTCCATCTCTTCCTACTAGCTTGCCCACCTTGCCTACTTCCAGGCTATGCTCCTGTCTCAGGCTCCTGACTGTTGGAATTAAACCTGTGTAAGCCTGTGCCTGGTTTTCTTGCCATATTTCTGAAATAATTCAGTCTTTTTTTTTTCCAGTGTGAGTTCCAAACCAGAGCTTGTTGTAAGCTAGGTAAGTGCTGTGTACCTGAGCTACAGCTCCAACCCTTGCAAATTTATTTTCACCAACATAGGGTGATATCTTCTATATTTTCCTACAGTAATGTTTTCTCTTTGTAATAGCAAGTATTTTGTGGAGAGACTTTGAGCCTGCACCCAGTGTTTTTTTGTTGTACTAATGCTCCCTGGTTTGACAGCTAAAGTAAGGCGTTAGATTTTAAGGATCCTGTGTTTCCCAGGGCCAGCTTTCATCCATCACGCTAGCACGGTCCTCGGCATACCACGTATCGTGTTGCACTTTCCGTGATAATTTTCCATTAATAGTTTGTCGAGATATTTCTTATCTCATGTTCCTCTTTTCCAGAGGACCGCGCCGGGCACGACTTATAGTTCCAGTATCTTCAATGTGTAACAGACCGAGCGCTTGAAAATTTACGTGTTTGAATTAGTGGCTTGGGTTAGATATTACAGGAGATCATCAAGGCTACAAGAGGTCCGGGCCTGGCGTTTTTTATTTATTTGTTTAATTGTTTCTAAAGGGAAGTAAAACGCGATGACTGTTGAGGGCGCGGTCGGGCAGGTACCAGCGAAAGGGACCACCGGCATCTGCCACCTCTTTGTCAGCAAGGCCTGGGACTTCCGCTGGGTGGGGAGGTAGAAATCTAAAACCGAACTCCCAGCTTCCGTCACTCCCCGTGGGCGGCGCTCCCCTTTGACCCCTCGCTTGCTAGCCACACATCCGGGCTACTGTTACTAGCGAGGGGAAGATGGCGGCCGCAACTGTGCTGGTTCCCGCAGAGTGGATAAAGAACTGGGAGAAATCAGGGAGAGGCGAATTGTGAGTGTTCGGGCTGAGGGCGGGAGCCGGGCTAGCCGAGGCCGGGGCGTTGGCCACATTCGGAAGTGGGGTACAGGGGCCGGGGGTGGGGGGGGAAAGCGGTGCCCCCTCCCCCACCCGGGCGACGGTTGGGGGATGGTTGGTAAGGAGTTTCGAACTGCGGGAGGAGCGGAGCCCGTAGCCTCCGCCAAGCAGCTTCCCCGACCTCCCCGAAAGCCCCGCCGTCCACCGGAGCCCAGCTTCCTTTGGTCTCTAAGCAGAACTTCCGTCTTGGCCCCCCAGGTCCCCCTGTGCTCCTGCTCTGTGTCTTTTTTGTCTCTCTTTCGTTTTGCCTCGGCTCACTTGACTGCTTTTCTCTCCGTGGGTTCGCGCCCGGGACTGTTGGGTCCATAGTTGACATTTTTTCTCTCTGTCCCGTTTCATCACTCTGCACTCAAGGCGACTCCTGTAGTTTGTCGCCTGGCTTCTCCTATGCCCGAAGTCTTGGGAGGGCGAACTGTCCCGAACTCTCTCCAGTCCTAGCCGCCAGTGGCAGAAGAGCACGGGGCGTCAGGGACAGCCAGACTTGGCACCTCTGGTTTCTTGGGGAGCGCCAGCTTGTACTGTCCTGGCCCTGAGGTCCTTGGGGAAGTGTGGCAGGGATTGCTGCTTTTTGCCAAGTCCCTACCGGCATGTCACCTCCGAGTGGTTTCGAACTGGATTCAACTTTTCATCCTCAAATGTTGATGAAACCCCATTTTGGCCTGGAATTGTAGCTAATTCTGGTCGCCCTCGAAGCTTTTTTAGTACTTTAGAATGTTTTGTTACTTTTAAGTCGTAAAGTTAGTTTTGTAACCCTCTCCCGGTGACTGGCCACGGTAGAGGTTTTCTGTCCCCAGATAGCCAGCCACCCCCACTCCCCGTTTAAATAGCAAAATTAACCATTGATTTGAAAAGAAAAAAAAGTTCTGATTTCTTTTGATTCGCCTTGGAAATTTAGTAGCCAATCTTAAAGGAGATTAATTCTTGTTAGCTGTTTGGGTTGTCTCCCTCCACTCCCACACTCCCACACTCCAGTCCAGTGTCAGGTTCCCAGTAGCTAGCGGGAAGATAGGAATCTTTGAAACTTTGCAGTGCGGGATTTTACTCTTGTAAAAGGACTTACTCCCGCCGACAACTCCCTGTGCTGTTCCGTGAAACTTGGCAGTGGAAGTCCTAGAATTGGATTGTCGGAATAAGTGACTAGCTTAGTCCACTTAACTAGCTGAGTGACCTTGGTAAATTCTTAACCACTTCGACTGTTTCCCCTTGAGTAAATTGGGAATAATAAACACTCTACTGAAAGGATTGTTGTGAAGACTAAATGCCTGTAAAGCACTTGGCATATAGCAAGTGCTCAAGTGATAGCTATTACAAGAAATATTATTCCAGCTTTTAGATATTTAAACTTCTCAGGACAGCTCTTGCACTTTAGAGGCTCTACCTTTTTGGTTAGCAATTAATTTGGCCTCTGGCTTCACATGTGTTTGCTCTTGTTTGCTAATAAATTGAGAGGTTCTTGAAGAAAGGCGATGACATCTCTTAGTTCTTTTGGTTCAACATCTCCTCCAGCATATACTTACAGTGCCTTAGTGTTTTGTTAGCTCGCAGGTATAAGATAAGCTCTCATTTTTAATTTTTAAGTGTTATTTAACACATACCTATGCGGAGCCTCGAGTGCTGAGAAGGCAGGATGGGAAGCAACTCAACTCAACCATCCTATATTTGTGGGTTATCCTTCCCAAGCAAATAACCCAGTTCATCGGTATTTACTGTCCACAACCTATTTATTCATTTATGGACAGTCATGTTTGTGGGCTGCTCAGCTTGCTTCTAGGTGGATTTCACGTGTGTGTGTGTGTGTGTGTGTGTGTATTTGGTAGTAAGTGCTCCATCAGTGAGCTACATGCACAGGCCTAGCTGCTTTTTTTTTTAACAGTTTAATGTTTTTGCTTCCACCTTAAAATGAGTATTAGGAATAGGAGGAGTTCTGCCTGCTTTGCCTCTGACTGGCAATGGTTGGAGAAAAACCAAGTGATGTATGAAGTCAAGGCTACCTAGTTAAAATGGAATTTTGGGTTTACTGTACTTAGGATTTTCATGTGTGTATTTATTGCATAGCTTGTGGAATGTGGTTTAAATTATAGTAGATCCAAATCAGTGTGATCAGCTTAATGATTATATAAATAGATATAATTCCTTTTATATTAAGAGGACCTATCTCATTTTTGAGACAATGACCTTGTAGCCCATGCTGACCTTGAGTTTCTAATCCTCTTCTGGGTACTAAGATTAAAGGCATGTACCACTATACTAGCTGAGAATTTAGAGTTGGATGGCATAGCTGGGTGTGGTTGCTAACACCTGTAACCCTAGCACTTGGGAGGATGAGGGAGGAGTCCTGTAAGTTTGAGGTCAGCAGGGGCTACACAGTGAAACCTTTTCCCAAACAAAACAACAAAAGCCAAAAGAAAGTTAAAGCTTCATAGACTGGAGAAATGTCTCATGCGGTTAGGAGTGCTTATTGTGCATCTAGAGGACCTGAGTTCAATTTTCAAAATCCACATCTGATGGCTCACAGTTGCCTGGAACTCCAGCTCCATGGGATGTTACACCTCTGACCTCTTCAAGTACCTGTATTACACGCATACCCAAACACACATGCACACACATACACACAACTAAAAATAATCTATAAAAATCCAAAAGCTGAAACTGTATAATATAATGAATTATTTCAAGGTTTGCCTTACTTGTGGATGAACCTAGAGGCTTGTACATACTAGGTAGGTACTACTACTGAGCTATATCTTCAACCCTTTACAAAATTATTTATATTAGCACACAAAGCAATAGGTTTTTTTTTCATGACAGTTTCATACATATATCATACTTTAATTTGCTGACTTTTTCTCTACTACTTTTCTCTACCTGCCTCTTGCTGGTCACTTTTCTCCTCCTAACTAGTCCTGCCGTTTGCTTTTATGTCATGTATATTCCATTATCTACTCTTTTATTTCTTTTCAATTTGAGGCAAGGTCTCATTATGTAGCCATGGCTGGCCAGGAACTCACTTTGTAGACCAGGCTGATAAGTGCTGGGATTATAGGCATACACCACCATGGCTGACCTCCGTTACCGACTCTTAATCTAACCGTTTCTTTCTTTTAAGGTCTCTCCATCTCTCTTGTCTCTTATGACCTATGCACATCTATATGTACACTTAAAAACATGGTAATTTTCCTTAAAATAATACACGATTTCCTGTTTTATCTCTTTTCCTGCAAATTTCATTTTTCTTTATATCCAGCCTGTTTTGTATTTTCCCTTTTTTTTTTCAAAAATGGGGTTTCTCTGTGTAGCCCTGGCTGTCCTGGAACTAGCTATTTAGACCAGACTGGCCTCAAACTCAGAGAGAGCTCCTCCTGAATGCTGGGATTAAATGCGTGCACCACCACTGCCAGGTGGTTGCTGTTGCTGCGCCTCTTCCTTTTTTAAAAGACACTTTTTTTTGAGACAGGGTTTCTCTGTAGCTTTGGAGCCTGTCCTGGGACTAGCTCTTGTAGAGCAGCCTGGATTCAAACTCACAGAGATCCGCCTGCCTCTGCCTCCCGAGTGCTGGGATTAAAAGGTGTGCCAAGGTTTAATATCTCCCAGGCTGATTTGTAACTTTGAAGCCTTGAATTCATTATCTTGCTTCAGCCTCTTGTCTGTTGGGATCACAGGCACGTGCCACCATGCATAGCTGATAATTCATTAAAAAAAAGAACAACAAGTGCTTTCCAGTCCTGAAATTTTTCTTTTTAAAAGTGTTTTTTTTAAAGTGTTTTTTTTTTTCTGAGACAAGTCTCTTCTGTGTAACCCTGGCTGTCCTGGAACTCGATTTGTAGATATGATTTGTAGTAGACCAGGCTGGCCTTGAACTCAGAGATCTGCCTGCCCTTCTCCCAAGTGCTGGGATTAAAGGGGTGTGCCACCACACCCAGCTTTTTAAAGTATGTTTTTAAAAGTTGTGTTTCACGATTTAAAAGTTGTGTTTCACGAGATTGCCAAGTTTTTCTAATCTGTAGTATGATAGCAGTGTATAGCTATTTTGAGAGTTATATAGTGTCCATAGTGCTAAAAGCGGCATGATGCTGGAAATAAGTTCAGAACTAAAGCAATTTGCATAGCATGCTCAGAGTCCCTGGGTTTGATCCTCAGTACTGAAAAAAAGGAAAAACAAATCCCAAAGCAAAATAACAGTAACAACAAAATCCAACATAAACTGTATGGGGCATTGTTTTCTTAAATGAAATATTTCTTTTCTTTTTTTTTTTTTGAGACAGGGTAGCTTTGGAGCCTGTCCTGGAACTTATAGTAGACCAGGCTGGCCTGGAACTCAGAGAGATCTGCCTGCCTCTGTCTTTCAAGTGCTGGGAATATATTCCTTAATTTTTTATTCCTGGTACCATGACCACAATCTGCATGTAATGAAAAAGTGCTAAGGCAGAGACCTTAGGAGTGCACATCTAATTGACATTTTAGCATTTTCCCCCCAAAATGTTCCCTTGGCAGCCCTAAACAAAGGATTTCCTATTCAGACTGCAGTAGTAATTTCTGACTATAGATCATATTTGCTTCTGTCTCAGACTTTTAGACTTACTGTCTCAAAGTAACCTGCAGTTTCCCTGACAGCTCTCCAGCTAACAGCTATAACCCTTTTCTGGTGTCTTAAAACCTTTTACTGTGTCCACCACCACTGAGACTTCCAGAGCATTGAAAAAAATTGTTTTATTTTTTTGAGATTATAACGTCATTACATCATTTCCACTTCCTTTTCTTTCAAACCCTTCCATATAACTCGTCTTGCATTCTTTCAAATTCATAACTGTCAGAGCTTTTAAAGGAGGACAAATGTGTAACTAATGAAAACCAACTGTCTGTTCTATAGAATATCTTGGTTTTGAAGAATAAGCTTTGTTAGATAATAAAGCAGAAAAGTAAAATGATAATTTTTATCTTTCCAAACAGTATATCCCTCATATGCCTATACACTATTAATTTCTAGAGAGTATATGTATATGTATACATATATATTTAAAATTGTATTGTGTTTATGTGCACACATGTGTGCAATTGTGCATGCTAGGATGGAGGTCAGAAAAAATTTTGTGGTAGTTGTTTTTTCCTTTCACTGTGTGGGACCAGGGCATCGAATTCAGATCATCAGGCTTGGCAGCAAGTCCCTTTACCCACTAAGACACCTCTCTGGCCACCAAATATATTTTTAGATGATAATTAGAGAACTTATAGGGTTAGAGAGATGGCTCAGTGTGAGAACATGGACTGCTCTTGCACAGGACCAGAGTTTATTCCCACTGTCCATGTTGGGTTACCAGCTACAAGCGTAGTTGCAAAGGAATTCATCACATCTAGCATTCTTGGACACCTGTACATGACATGCACACACTCAAAGACACACATAATTAAAAATAATAAAAATGAATTCTTATGGGCTGAAGAGATATTTCAGCAGTTGAGAACACTTACCTCTCTAAGTCCCTGGGGTTCCAGCACTCGGATGGTGGCCTATAACTGCCTGTAACTGTAGTTCCAGGGGGTGTGTCACTCTCTTCTAATTTTGCAGGCTCTTGCATGCATGCACATGGTGCACATACATACACTTAACCACACATGCATGTACAAGAAAAAAATCTTAAATCTTTAAAAAAATTATAAAACTTGTAGCATGATTTTTCCCCCCAAGAGGTATGAGTACAGTAAAGGGATCATAGAAGTAGTTGTTTTATTCGGTAATTCTTAAGTAGCTTGGGTATGCCTGGAACTTGCATAGTTCAAGCTGGCCTAGAACTGATAATTCTCCTACTTTAATGTCCTAAGTGCTTGGTCCCCAGCTCCTGAAACTATTTTTTTTTGAGACTGGGTATTGTGTATTCCAGGCTGGCCTTGAACTGGCTGTGTACCATAACCTTGAATTTCTTCACTTCTCAAGTGCAAGGGTTGCATATGGACCGATGATATCACAACTAGTTTAGGTGGCACTGGGGATGAACCCAGGGCCTCCCTCTAACAGCTCAGTTACATGTCTGGACCTGAAACCTTTTCTAATTTGATTTTCTATTTTAACTTGTATTCATGAACTAAATGTTAAGTCTTGGTCTGTTTTTTCTGGTAATATAAATTTATTCTTCAGAAAATGTTGATGCAACATTAGGAAGTTATTAAGTTACCACTTTTTGTTTGCTAAGTTACTTTATGATGGTGAAGTAGAGTGAGTGCTATTAATGTAACTGATGTTTCCTACTTACAAAGGTAGAGCTTTTGTTAATTTGTCTTTTATAATAGTTCTTGCTCTCTTTCCACAAGATAAAATGATTTTGTCCTAGTATTCATTTTAGAGGGTAATATTTGTCATCGCATTGATAATAGAGAAAGCACATTGCTTAAACAAATTTAACCTTTCATTTTATAAAAAACTAAGTGTAGCACAGATGAGTAGCAGCCTCTTATGTGAAGCAAACTTGCAAGCTGTGAGCATAAGTAATTCAGGCTTGTTTGTGTTCCATTTTTGCTGAAAAAAAATGGGAAGATGAAAAGCTAGGGGCTGGAGAGATGGCTCAGAGTTTAAGAGCACTGGCTGCTCTTCCAGAGGATCTGAGTTCAGTTCCGAGTGTCCACAACAAAACAAAACAAAAAAGAAGCATTCACAGTGTACTTCTGAAATCATTAGAAGAACATTTCATTCAGATTTTCACAGATCTTTGACAGAAAGTAAATTTCTGTCCTTCCTCTCAGGTAGTTGAGGCAACATTTCCGTAAGAGTACAAAACGAGTTTGAAAAGTGGAAAAACTGGTAAACTCAAATAGTAAAAGAGTAAAATATTACTGTTTTTTGAACTGAGGTGGAACATTTGAATAATTTTAAGGTCATATTAGAAAGGGCAACTATTCAAGGTCATTTTGTTTGTCATCCTTCTGTAATGTAGTTTACTAGAAGTGTTTGACAGATAAGACAGTAAGACAGATTCAACATTTAGATCCAGTTACTTGTAAGTATATTTGCTGGTCTACTATTAGTGGATTGCTTAGGAAAAACATAGTTAAATCTATACCTGGGAAAAAAGTGTTTTTTTTTTCGAGACAGGGTTTCTCTGTAGCTTTGGACACTGTCCTGGAATTAGCTGTGTAGACCAGGCTAGCCTCAAACTCGCAGAGATCCACCTGTCTCTGCCTACTGAGTGTTGGCATTAAAGGTGTAAGTCACCACTGTCTGGTGAAAAATTCTTTTTGAGACAGAGTACTCCTATATCCTAGGTCTGTTTTTGAACCTTACATCTTGTCTCAGGTTCTAAGTTCTGGGATTACAGAACTTAGATCAGGATCACTATTGGCCAGATCTGCAATTTTTTTTGGGAAAATTTTTACTGCTTGCTTTTTGTTTCCTAGTATATAAAAAAATTCTCATTTTATAGTAAGGCAACACACAGATCTGTTATGCAAGTGAATTGACTGAATATGATATCCCATTAATGATTTTGTACATAATTTGCACAAATCTTTGAGGTGCTAATTAATAGCTTACGATGACAGTATTATCTTCACGCTAATAAATGTGCTTGTGGCCTAGTGAGTGGATAATATAGAATTACATTTCAATTATTCCCTAGTTATGTAATGATGACTGTACCATAGGTGGGAGTATGGAACACTGACACAGTCCTTCCTCAATCATTGGAAGGCTTATTGAAAAAGACAACTGTGTTAACATTGCTGAAAACCGTAGAAGGTGAAGCTGTTGAAAATGTGAGGAAACAAAAGCATTTGTCATAAGGAGAAAAAAGTTTCAACACCCTCCCCTTTTGAGACATGATTTTACTCTGGATTCCACACTGGCCTTGAACTTGAGTAAACCCTGCCTCAGTATTTCAAGGGCTTGAGGTTTTTCAAGTGCATCAAGTGTTACAGATAGCTCCAATTTCTTTCTTTTTCTCCCTCCCTCCTACCTTTCTTTGAACATATCATGCATCCCAGGCTTGCCTCAAGCTTACTGTTATAGCTCAGGTTGACCTTCAACTTCTGATCTTCCTGCTACCACCTCTCAAGCTATGGAATTCCAGGTGTGTGTCCCACACCAGGTTGGTGTGCTGCTGGGTATCAAACCCAAGGCTTCTATATGCTAGGTAATCACTCAGTCATCTGAGCCACATCCTCAGCCCATGGTAAGTTTTCTGTACATGTGTACAAAACTGAGTACCCCCAATATTGGGAAGGCAGAGGCAGGAGGATCATGCCAACTTCAGCTACATAGTGAGTTTAAGGTTAGGTTGGGGTATGTGGACTTTGTTTCAAAAACCAAAACCCCAAAAACCCTCCCACAATAATACCTGTATACAGTGTGTAATCTTCAGACAAGGGTATTGGTATATCCATCACCTCGGATCTGAGGTGATCCTCAACCTTCCTAATGCTGCAACTCTTTAATACAGTTCCTCATGTTGTGGTGACCCCCAATCATAAAATTATTTTGTTGCTACTTCATAACTGTAATTCTGCTACTGTTATGAATCATAATGTAAATATCTATTATGTAGGATATCTGATATATGTCCGCCCCTTGTGAGTGTCAAGACCCACAGGTTAAGAACCTCTGCCTCAGCTATTTACTGAGAACACATGAAAATTCTCGCTACTGCCATTTTTTTTTTTGAGACAGGGTCATATTCCACAGGCCATCTTGCTAGTTCTGTCTGATATTCTTTACTAGTTAAATACATTTTTAATAGGTGGCCATGGGTGGTTAAAATTTATAATGGGATTTTCAGAATTTATGCAGATATAACTAGTAATTGCTTTTCATTGGCCTTTTATTCTTAATTTTGAAAATAATTCTGTTACTGTGATTGATGTTACTTGGGGCAGAAAAATCATAGTTTTTGGTTTGCCTGGGCTACAGTGTAACTTCAAGGCTAGCTTGATAAACTTGGCAAGACTATCAAAAAGAAAGCAGAAGAGGGATTATGATTTATCTTATTGATATAGTGCTTGCCTAACTTTTATGCAAGGCCCTAGGTTCAATCCCCAGTAGCACAACAGCAAAGAAAAGCAACGTGTAAGTGAATGTGGATCAGCAGATGTTTATTGTGTTGACTTTTTCTAACCAAGAATAGAGTATCAAAATTTATGATACAGAGTGGCAAGGTGTAGGGGTATGATAAGAGATAATTTCTGTAGGGGATGGTTTTGTAGCATCATATTAGCATAAGATAGGATATATAAACAGAATCTGAAAGCTTTTTCCTCCAGTGCTGAGGATTGAACTCTGGGCTTTGCACATGCCAGGAACATGCTCAACCCACTCATAAATTTGAGAGGGAGTGGAGTGGGTACAAGAGTTGGAGGTGAGAAAGAGTAGGGTAGAAATGATGGAATTACAGTAATCATGAAATTCTCATAAAAGAAAGAAATAAACTCTTGTAATAGGAATTCATCGATCATGGCTGGGCATGGTGGTACATGCCTTTAATCACAGCACTAAGAAGGCAGGAACAGGCACATCTCTGTGACTTCAGAGGCAGACTGGTTTACAGAGTTAGTTCCAGGCCAGCTAGGGCTACATATTGAGACAATATCTCAGAGAATGTTCGTCTGTAAGATTTTCTTCTAATTTCTTTTTCTTTTTCTTTCTTTCTTTCTTTTTTTTTTTTGTTTTTTTGAGACAGGGTTTCTCTGTAGCTTTGGAGCCTGTCCTGGAGCTAGCTCTTGTAGACCAGGCTGGCCTCGAACTCACAGAGATCTGCCTGCCTCTGTCTCCTGAGTGCTGGGATTAAAGGCATGAGCCACCACTGCACGGCCAGATTTTCTTCTAATTTCTAAATTGTGAAATTGAACAACAATATAGAGAAGTGCCTAAATTCTAATGTGTAGAGTTTAGAGAATTATGCAATTCAAATGCAAGTCAGGTATAGGGGTAAATGCCTATAAACCAACATTTAGAGACTAAAACACAGGAGTCATGAATTTGAGGCCAGCCTCAGCTACATAGCAGACTTAGTGCCAAAAAGCAATATAACAGCTAGACTCCTTGGGCATACATTTAATCCCAGCACTCAGAGACACGCAAATTTCTATGAGTTCAAAGCTAGCCTGGTTTCTATTTAGTGAGTTCCAGGCCAGCTAAGGTTACATAGGAAGACCCTGTTTCAAAACAAAACAAAACAAAACAAAACGCATATTAACAAAACAACATATACCAAACTGAATGTGCCACCTATTTTACATTACCACCAGGATAACATCACCTCTTTTTCTGACCTCTCTTTTCACCTCTGTGGTAATCATCATTTTGACATTTATGTTTTGGTCCTCCATATTTCACCTCATAAACTCTGGAATTATGGGCACGTGTCACCATACCTGACTTTTAAAGTTAGTGTCACATAGTAGTGAGGATTTGAAGATTGGCCAGTCTGAGACAGGGGGATCAGGAATTCAAGGTGTTAGCCTAGACAACATGGGACCTTGTTTCAAAAACAGGAGCATCAAAAAAAAAAAACTTAGAAAAAAAGGTCAGTGTTATTTGTATGCAGTAGAATACTTCATTGTGGCTTATTTTTTTAAGATTTTATTATTATTTTATTTATTATTATGTATACAGTATTCTACCTGCATGACAGAAAATGGCACCAGATCTCATTATAGATGGTTGTGAGCCACCGTGTGGGTGCTGGGAATTGAACTCAGGACCTCTGGAAGAGCAGCCAGTGGACTTAACCACTGAGCCATCTCTCCAGCCCTTCTGTCTTCTGTCTTTTGTCTGTGTTTCCATTTATTTATCTTTGCTCTCTTGAGGTGCTTCATGTTGTTTGTGGGTTATGCATGTTCTTAGTACATATTCAGTCTTAAAACAGTGTCCTTAAACATTTTTTGAGGTTCCGTCTTGGTTGTGTAGCTTTTGGTGTCCTGGAACTCTGTGTAGCCTAGGCTGGCTTCTAACTCATGACAATTTTTCCTTCCTCCGCCTCATGTGCTAGTATGTGCTAGGAATATGCCATCATGTTTGGCTAATAGTGATCTTTTTGTTGTTGTTTTTGAGATAAGGTCTGGCTATGTAACCCATGATGGTCTGAAATTAATGATTAACATCTGCCACTACATTTGAGATTAATGGTGACTTGTGAACAAAAAAAATAATTCATTTTAGTATCGTCAAATATATCCATTACTTGCTATATTAGTACCCTTTATGCTTACTTAATGCTTCTTAATGTATTTTTTCCCCCTTTCTTGTTCTTTTTTTTTTCTGAGATAGGGTTTTATGCTAGTCCAGGCTTTTCTGAACTCAAGAAAATCTTCCTGCCTCAGTCCTCTGAGTGTTGGAATGTTCCTTCTTGACTCTGAGGTTAATGAAGTTGTCCTATATTACTTTAGGAATTTAATTTTGCTTTTTAAATATTAATGATATTGGTTGATTATCATAGAAAAGAAACTATTTTGTGTATGTGAATGTGTGGCATATACATTTGTGCGCACATGTGTACACACATGCATGTGGTGGTCAGAGAACAGCCTTGTGGAGTCACTTCTCTCCTTCCACCTTTGTATAGGTTCCTTGGATTAAATTCAAACTCTCAGGCTTGGTGGCAAGAGCCTTTTTTCTGGTAAGCCATCTTGCCAGCCCTTCATTTTTCAGTTTTTGTTCATGGCATTGATTTATATTGTGAGTTAGGGATTATAGATTGTTGTGATTGAAGTTATGAAGAAAATGTAGCCTCACCCAGCTAAATAGTTGGCAAGGGCAATACAATTGTATTGGACTTTTTTTTGGTAATTATGCATATTATTGTTTGATAACATCAAAATTTTCTTTCTCTCTGTGTGTGAATGTGCGTGTCTGTGCTCGTGTGTTTTCTCCCTTCATCTGCATGTGGTTCCCAGGGATTGTACTTAGCCCCTGTGCTTAGTCATCATCTCACTGGCCCTGCTTTTCATTTTTTATTGTTATTTTTAAAGACAGATTCTGTGTTGTCCTGGCTGGTTAGAATTCAAGGGTTCAGGCGATCCTTTCTCCCTGTACCCCGAGTGGTAGTTGAAACTGCTTTAGTGCCAGGTATGATGGTGCATACCTGTAAAACGGCAGTGCTTAGAAAGCAGAGACAGGAGGACTATTGTAAGTTCCATAACATGCATTGGCCACTTGAAAAATTTTTTCACTGTATTATGTAGCTCTTCCAGATATTGGCAAATTTCATTGTAGAATATCGAAAGTGCATTCTTTATTTTCGCCAGCAAAGCTGATCAGGGAAACCTTTATGAAAGTAGTCATCACTATAGTGGCAGAAATGAGTTTTTCAAAATTCTTTAAGTTTGAAAGCTTAGGTTTTTATCATTGACAATAAATACTCTGTTGTTTTCCTTGAAGGGACGAACTCAGTTCATTTTTGAGAAAATGGCCTGCCAGATATCTTTGAGTCATCATAACTTGTTAGTTGTTTCTCAAGAGGGAAAAAATGGTGTTCTGTAAAAACAAGATATGTAAGCTTACAGTTAAAATGACTGTGTGTGACATGTTGGGGACTGTTATAATCCCAGCACTTTGGGGGTCTGAGGTGAGAGAATTACATTGAATTAGAGGTTATTCTAAGCTACACAGTGAGTACTATTCCAACCCTAAATAAAAAGACCCCGTCTAAGAAAAAAAAAGATAGATGTATAAGTAGTTTCTATGCAAGGAGCTGTTAATTTAATGCTGAGTAGGAATTTGTTATGCAAACTCATTTTATCAGAGTATCTGAAAGACATTAAAAAATGGCAGCATGGGATGTGGTATTGCACACTTGGAATCTCAGTGCTTGTGACACTGAGGCAGGAGTATCTAGTGTGCCAGGCCAGCCTGAACTTAATGATAAGATCCTCTTTCCCCACAACAAAAAGCCAGGCCAGCACTCCAGAGGCAGAGCCAATGAAATGCATATCTCAAAAAAACCAAATAGTTCAGAACTCAGGAATATTTTTTTGTAGGTGCTGGAGATTGAACCCAGGACCTAATGCATGGCTAAGAATTGGCTTTCCACTGGTCTGTATTCCAGCCCCATGTTCTGGAGTTGCATAAAATAATAATGAATGGAATAAGGATTTTATTCTTAAATAATATTTATTTAGATAGTCTCTGGGTTGCAGCTATGCTAAAAGATTTTTGAGATTTTAGGGTTGAGTGCTTTTTTTGTCTAGCATGTCTACCAAGCTCTCAGTCAGAAGTGTGGAGATAAAATTGGAGATAGATACACTTAAGAATTACTGCCTTAGAAGTGGATGAGATCACCCAGGGTGTGTGTATCGGGGAGAAAGTGATGCTGGTAAGAGCAAAAGCAATCAAATACAAGGACAAATGTGCTTGCAAGTGAAAGAGTGATGATTCCTCTGAGAAGGAAAGGAAGGGAGGGGAGAGGAGTTAGACACCCCTAAGCTGAGGTTGGAAATGCTCCAAAGTCAGAACTTCTCGAGCCCTGAGATACTACAAGTAGAAACTTCCATAACTGACATGTTGAAAGAACACAGCTTAAGAACACTGTTTATTTAACTGTATCCCAAGAAGAAGAAGACCCTGTTACTCCCTTTCAGCTACAGTAACCCCTTTTCTGTGTATGTCCAGGTTCTCCTATGCAAGTCTGCCTATAGAATAATAAAATGGCATGTCTGGTCCACTGTACAGTAAACTTTGTTGAATGTACAAAATTTTAAAAATATTATATAAGATTATTTTTACGGGTTTGTTTGTAAAAATGACTTAGCAGTTAATAGCACTTAACTGCTGTTGGAGAGGATCTGAGTTCAGGTCCTGCCACCTATGTTGGACAGATCATAACTGCCTATAACTGCAGCTCCAAGGGATCTGACATCTTCTGTCCTCCACAGGCACATGAACATGGCATACACTAACACAAACATACACATACAAATAAAAATGAATTTTTAAAAAATTACTGTCAGGGAGGCTGGAGAGATCTCACCAGAGGATCTGGGTTCAATTTCCAGCCCCCACATGGCAGCTCACAACTGCCTCTAACTCCTGTTCCAGGGGATCTGATACCCTCACACAGATATACATGCAGGCAAAACACCAATGTCCATAAAATACAAATAAATTATTAAAAAATTACTGCCAGGATGTACGTATAAGATGTATATGAAACAATGAATTTTGTGTTATACTTCAATCTGTCCTCAGGTGAGAAAATATTCTGAACTGAGAAAAACAGAAAACAAAAAACAAAAAAACTAAGTTCTGGAATCGTTTTGGTTCTAAGCATTGTAGATAAGGGATACTCCTCCCCACAATATATTAATTCTTGTCGTGTGGGTTGCCCCTTTTGCTGTTTTGATTGTTTTGTTTCTATTGTGGTTTGCATGTTTTCTAGTTTGGTCTAGTTCAGTAGTCACCAACTCTTTGCCAATCTTGTTTCATCTATAATTCCCCTTAATTTTTTTATTGTTTTGTAGCAGATAGCTTGTTATCTGTAGTGTTAACATTGAAGAGGAGAATGCAGTATTATTTTTTGACATTCTATTTCCTCTGGGGTGGTATATTTTTTCATCAGTAGCTAGGACATAATGCTTGTAGTCTGTTTTTATGATGTGAACAGCCATTGACAGATGGTGAATTTTTTTATTACGCATCTTGAAATGAAGATGTTCTAATTCTATCGTTTGATTGGCATATATTAATTGTACAAAATAATGGACTTGCTTATGATATTTTTATTTATGTATACAGTTTACTGTGATCTTATTCAGCTCCAATCACTCTCCCTTCTATCTTCCTGCTGCCCTCCCCTAAGTGACCCTTTTATGTTATGGCCTTGTGGAGGAGAGAGAGAGAGAGAGAGAGAGAGAGAGAGAGAGAGAGAGGAAAGAGAGAGAGAGAGAGAGAGAGAGAGAGAGATATTCCTTATCTACCTTGCCCTCTTATTGGTTGAAATAGTTCAAACTGGAGACATTTTGAGATAGTCTCAAATTTGCTGTTAGCAGAGGCTGATTCTCTCTTCACTTCCTGACTCCTAGGATTATGACCATGTACCACTTTGCCCAGTAGAGACAGTCCTTATCTAGTATTGGGTTACCCCATGTTTACATGTAGCAGCAGAAAAAAAATTTACATAAAAAATTATTTGCCAATTTTTGGAATAATGGCTGATTGTTCTCTTCTAGTTCTGATGGGTTGGAAGATTGGAGTTGGCAGTTTGTTTTGTCATGGTCATAGGTATTTAAATGTATCTGGGAAATTTTTATATACTTTTTCGGAGATAAAACTCACTCCTTAGGAATCAGATGTTTTTAGGATTGGAAACTGACAGATTTTTTTTTATTATAGTTTACATTTATGCCGGATCCTCAGTGAAAACAAAAGCCACGACAGTTCGACCTATAGAGGTATGATTTTTCAAAACTATTTTAGCTATCATTTTTGTTTGCTTAACATAAATTATTTGATGTTGTGTGTGAAAACTAAAGTTCTAAGAGTGCATGCATAGAAGACCTTATAGTTATTAATATAACTGTAGTTGCAATAAGATTATACATCTTGAATACATGCATTATTTCATCTGCCTTTTATAATTGAGATTTTGTACATTTATTTAGATTTCTGTAGTTAGCTGTTCAGTAATAAATGTGAGAAAAAGCTATCCTGGGAAGAAAAACGGGTTTGATCATATTTGCTCTAAAAAATTTCCACACACCCATTTCAGTGCTTTTACTAAAGCTGGTTGTGTTCAGGTGGTGTCTGGGGAGCTTGTTAAAGGCAGTTGTCATGGAAAATATCAGCAAAGGAGTTGTTTGCTGCATGTCACAAATAGGATTTATTAAGTAAAATGTTACATAATTAAGCAGGATGTAGGTTTTACTTTTATGGGATTTTGGTCTTTAACATTCATTAATTTAAAATTAGGCACATGGATTTGGCAGAAGACAAGCCAAAATAAAAACAATTGTGTCTGATTTATAGTGTTTTCATTTGTAGCTTTTATTGCAGATAATCCCATAAGGTTTTTTTTTTCAGTATAAAATGAATGTTTTTGTAACTAATACTCTTTTTTGTTTTGTTTTGCTTTTTGAGACAGGGTTTCTCTGTGGCTTTGGAACCTGTCCTGGAATTAGCTCTTGTGGACCAGGCTGGCCTCAAACTCACAAAGATCCACCTGCCTCTGCCTCCCGAGTGCTGGGATTAATAAATATGTGAGCCACCACTGCCCGGCCAGGGGAGTTTTTTTAAAAGCATTTCTTTTTTCACTTTTTTTTGCCCTGAAAAGATTTTAATTTTTTTCCCTAGAAGGGGATTATAACTAGACTTTCTTTTAGTTTCTTTGAGGGTGAAATGCGCTGGGACAGGATCTCATGTAGCCAGGTTGGCCTGCAACTTGCTGTGTAGCTTAGTATGGCTTTAAATGCCTGATCCTCCTGCCTCAGCTTCGTGAATGAATGCTGGGACTATGGGCTGGTTGTACTCTACCATGCTTGGTGTTTGTGTGTGTTTGGAGGACGTTTCCTTTGAGGACTTTTCTACTTTGTCATCCCACGGATTGAACTCGGTCTCTCAGAAATGGTAGGGAATCCCTCTACCACTTCAGCTAGATAGCCAGTTCCTAGGCTTTCTTTTACATTTGTGTTTTTATTTTTTTGAAAAGGAGTATCATGTAGCTAGCCTATGTTGGCTTGGAACTTGATAAGTGTGCTGAGGATGACCTTGAACTGTAGATCTTTCTGTCTCTATCTCCCCAGTGCTTGAATTATGGGCTACAAGCACCTGCCATTATATACCCAGTTTTATGTCTTGCAACACAGGGCTTCTTGTATGATGGGCACTTTACCAACTAAATTATGTCAGTAATTCTCTATTAGTATTTTTTAGAGATACTTGTTTTTCAACATTTAATGATTTGAAGGAGAAAAAAATTTAGTATGTGGAAATAAAAAAATTGACTCAAAGGTGTTCAGTCAACTTCTAAGTCCCCACTCCCTAAAAGACTTTTTGTTTGAGGAAATGGGTTCGTGATAATAGCGTGGATTTCTTTCTTTTGGGGGGGGGGCACGTTTTTTTTTATAGTTGACAATTCTCATAAAATTGCCATTTTTGTATGTATACACATGTATTTTTTTGTTTGAATTCTGATAGAAATTGACGAGAAAGAATTTAGATTTTTGGAAGGAATGCTCTATCATGTTTACTCCTTAGGTTTCATTGTAGCCCTGAGATTGAATTGAGTATATTCTGAATATATTTAGACCAATCTGTGAAGGTAGCTGGTGGGGAAATGGTTAATTTTGTTTGTCTTGTTACGGCACGGTGTATTCATATAAAATATTTCTGAAGACTTCAGGAATATGGTGGAAACGTTTTAAAATGGGTTAGTGGGTCAGGAATGCTTGTACATGTCTGTAAATAGGGTTGAGGCAGGATTACCCTTCAGAACTTATTGAGACCTTGTCTAAAATTAAAAATGGCTAGCGATGTAGATTATTGGTATAACACTTGCTTAGGGCACATTACGTCTGCCAGGACGATCAGAAAAGAAAACGAAGTATTGAAGAAGAATCTAAATACTAAATGATATATATAGTAGATGTGTGAATATGTGAAATTTGCAGTCATGGAAAGAATCTATGCTTAACTACTAGTCATATTAGAGTAGAGAAGGAATGATTAACTTTTTCCTAAACTTGCTAGTGTTTGTAGAACTAGAAAAATAAGTTGCTAGAGAGAACTATTATAAATATGTTTTATTTTTGATGTTTATAATAATTGTGAGAAATAAATAGACTTTCCAGGAGAGTTTGCCTTTCTTGTTAAAGAGACTGCCTTTACACTTATGTCTTTTATGTTCAACAGATTTTCAACAAGCTCTCTATGAGTTGTCATATCACGTCATTAAAGGAAATTTAAAGCATGAACAGGCATCTAGCATTCTTAATGACATTAGTGTAAGTATATATATGTACAACAGTAATTGTTGCATATCTCTTCACTTTTGATACAAAGATTTTTGCAGTGTAGAACATACATTTTCCAAAATAATGGTTGTTTTAAGGTAATATTGATAAGCAATTTTTGCCAGACAGCAGTTGGTATTTTAGTCTTTTTGTCTGGTTGTAAGGAAGATAAGGTTATACAAACTGGGTAAGCAAAATGACAAAACTGTAATGAAGTCAGTGTTCTTAAATAATGTTTTAACTCTAAAAATAGTTTATGTATTTTCTTCAAATAATGTTATTTTTTTGCAATTATAATTAAAAATTTCTTAAAATTAAGGATTAAATTATTTTAAATTGTGGTTTCATAGTTCTGACATTCATTTGTATCTGCTTCCTACTTATTTTTAGAAAATAACAGATAGATGTGTTTTAAACCTTTAAGTGGCTAATTTTATTTTCATTTACATTTATTGGAGAATTTAGGCTAGATTCAGAGGAGTTTGCTAATGAGTCATGTCATTGGTGCTTCATATGATTCTTGTGCTTTTCTTGAGTGGTTTTAATGGAAGTTTTAAGGTTAGCTCTTCTGACACTCCCCACCCATGTACATTTGCGAAGTAGGAATTTTAGTATGTTTTTCTCTTTTATCCAAAAACTGTCTCTAGTTAGAGTAACTTTAGTTCATATTGAAGTAGTATATTTCTTTGACAATTAATACTCTGTGTTGGAAAAACTCTTATGCCTTTCTATATTTGGTCTTCAATTAACCTGACTATTTGCGTTCATAGCCCTTGAAAAGCTAATAACTAAGATAATTTCATTTTAAATTAGGAGTTGATACAGTTTTAGTCTGTCTGTCATAGTAATTTTTTCCATTTACAAGCATAATGTAAATAAACCTTTTTGTATACTTGGTCCTTAGTAGTTACTGTCTCCTTTACTTTGACTGCTTCATTGTATCCATATGCTACCTCACTGCATTGCCTTTGTCATGGCTTTTCCATAGTAATGTACATTTGTCTGCTATCTTAGCCACAGAAATGAATTTATGTGACTGGCAGCTGCCGGCTTTTTTCTTTAGAATTTCCTTTCTTACAGTCTCTGAAAATATATGAATTTTAGGGTTGCTATAGTGCTAGAAAACTACTGATTACAGTAAGTGAACTGTGATTCTTACTAATGGGAAATAGCTCTAAAATTGATCATGGGAGTAGCAACTCAAGAAGCAAATGTGGAATGCTGGTGCTTTTGTCCTGAAACAGGATTTGGGGGTAGGTTTTTTTTTTCCTCAAAAGCTATAAATAAGAGTGAATAAAGAAAACAAAAATTGATAGTTATTTTATCTTCAGAGAATCTCAAATTGTGGAATAATTGCTTTTAATTGATGTAATTTTTGGATTTTTGATCTTCTGGTCCTATAATTTTTGCGTGGATCAGATGTGGATATAATATTAAAGTTTTTGATGAAAATGTACCAATTATTAGGTGCATGTGAAGTATTCTACATTTTAGTGTTTTTCTGAGGTGCTTTTTGAAGTTACTGCCATTTTATTAACTATCCTGTATTTGAAATTTAAATAGGCAGCTCTTTTCTGTGTGTGGTTTTTGAGACTGTGTTTCAGTATGTAGCTCTTTTTAGCCTGTGACATGTAGACCATGCTGACCATGAGATCACAGAATGGTGGTGTTTAGTTGACTTCTAGGTTGATAACCATTATTCTGAAGTAATAATACTTTCCATGTGATATTCTGAAATTTATTGTAAATTTATTTTTTAATTTAGGAATTTCGTGAGGATATGCCTTCTATTCTTGCTGATGTATTCTGCATATTAGGTAGGTTTTAAGCCTTTATTTTACATGTAACATGTACCTGTGGTAAATTCATGTTAAATGTTTTCTTTCAAGGGTTGGGTTTACAAATATGAAAATGTTTCTGCAAATCTTCAATCATTTTTAACTTTATACAGAGTATAGTTTTGTAAATCAAATATCATTACAATTAATTTTTGTGATGATGTTTGATTTATAAAACTAAAATAGCTTTTCAATATTTTTTCTGTTTGACAATGTATAATTTATATAAATTTGAGCTAAATGAGCTAATTTCAAGTAAAATCAAATTTTCTGACATTTGTCTGAGTTTCTGCAATTTCAGAATTGCAGAAATGTCATAATGTCATGCAATGAGATTTCTTTGAATCTCAAACTTAAGACACTGTGAAGATACTTTTTGTTGTACCTTTTGATTCTTAATTTTAAAATGAATAATATTAATCAAAGTTATTAAAAGTGCTTTTGTTTTGCGAGTAATCTGTTTTGTATTTGTCCCAAATAAGAGTTCATTTTTTTTCTTAAAAATAGATATTTTTTTTTGATTTATGATTAAAGGTAGTGTCCCTCCAAGGAAAACATGGATTTATGAATAATGTGTTTTACAAATTTATTCGTCTAATTTTAACTATTGATTAAAATAGCTGAGCATGGCTTCCCCATCAGTTTTGTGTTTTTTTGTAGCTTTGCATACTAACAGATAGCATTGCTAGACATATATTACCTTTAAAACATGACTTCTGAGGAGTTGTTACATTGGAAAGTGTTATTTTAGCTCATTACCTTCTGTCTGTCTCTCTGCCTCTCCCCCTCCCCCGTCTGTCTCTCTTTCTTTCTCTCTCCCTCTCTCTCTGTGTCTCTGTGTGTGTTTTCTCTGTGCAGCTCTGGCTGTCCTGGAACTCACTCTGTAGACTAGGCTACCTCTAACTCATAGAGATCCATCTGCCTTTGCCTCCCAAGTACTGGGATTAAAGGTGTGTGTGCATCACCACCACCTAGCTAGCTCATTATTCTTTATTCTTAGGATTAGGTGAGTTACTTATATGGCTTACTGATTTGTCTAGAGTTTGGTCTTAGCTAATATGAATGCCTGTGTAAGAGTTTAGAGAATCTTTCAGATTTCAGAACAGTGGCAATGTTGGGAACAGTTTCAGAATATGTGAGAGTGATAAATGGGAAAAACAGACCACCAATGAGTTGACCATGTTTCCTAGATTTTCCACTTCTGGCATAATTATGCTTAATAATGTTGTTTCTCATTCTGAACTCTCCTGGTTTTAATGATAAAGTACATCTTCATGGTATATATTTGATTTATTTATACAAAATGAAAAAAGGAACTTAATATTTGAAATCGATACGAACAAATAAATTTAGCATTGAACAAGTTCCAATGTAAAAAGAGTTGCTTTTACCCATAAATTTTATACACAGGAAACTAATCTATAGGAGACATTTTGTGAAAGATGTTCCTCAATAGTGTTGGGAATATATTTTGTCTTCAGTAATGTTATTAGCTTTTTCATTCTAATAGTTTTTCTTAAATTGACTTATTTTGTTAAAACATAGCTTTCCTTCATAGTTATTAAGACATAAGAATTATTTCCACAGGTTATTATTGCCTGTTAGCTGTTAACATGGATTCATGAAAGTGATATTTGGTTACTTCGGAGGAAATTTCTTTCATACTATCCAACTCATTTTTACAGACAAATTTAGAGGAAACTATCCTTCTTCTGTTCCCTTACACGTGCTTAATCTTGGCAGGATAAAAGTGATGCAAGGGTGACTCCAGAACAAGAAGGGGAGTTGGGATTTTAAGAATGTGACCTAGCAAGCTGGAAAGATGGCTCAATGGAGAGCACTTGTTGCTATTGCAGAGAACACAAATTCAGTTTCTAGCATCAATATGGCAGCTCACCATTCTTACCTTCATTTGTAGAGGATCTTACTTTTAACTCTATAGGTACCAAACTCAGATGTGGTACATACACATAACACACAGATAAAACTCATATAATTAAACTAATCTTAATGAAGGTTGTGCCAAATGATACTAATAATATTCATTATGATATAGGTGCTAGTTTTGAAACACCTTTCATGTTTTAGGCATCATGTTAAAACTTTTCATTTTAATCTTAGTCTTTATAACAATTTCTGTATGGAAGGTATGCAGATTGGGAAGATGAGGTTTAGCAGAGTGGTCATTTTTTTAAGGGAATGCAGCTAGTAAAGCTGCATTTAAGCCTGGGTCCCTTTGGATCCAGAGTCCATGATCTTTTTACTATATTGTGTTATCTTCTTTTTTTTTCTTTTTTTCTTTTTTTTTTATTGCGAAAAGAAGAAAAAAAAACATAAACAAAAAACAAGTTTCCACCTCCTCCCAGCCTCCCATTTCCCTTCCCCTCCTCCCACCCTTCTCCCCCTCCTCCCTCCCTTCTCCCCCTCCTCCCACCCTTCTCCCCCTCCCCCCACTCCTCTCCCCCTCCCTCTCCAGTCCACAGAGCAGTCCGGGTTCCCTGCCCTGTGTTAAGTCCTAGGTCCTCTCCGTCCATATCTAGGAAGGTGAACATCCAAACTGGCTAGGCTCCCACAAAGCCAGCACATTAAGTAGGATCAAAACCCCCTGCCATTGTCCTTGGTGTCTCATCAGCCCTCGTTGTTCGCCATGTTCAGAGAGTCCGGTTTTATCCCATGCTTTTTCAGTCACAGTCCAGCTGGCCTTGGTGAGCTCCCAATAGATCAGCTCTACTGTCTCAGTGGGTGAGTGCACCCCTTGTGGTCCCGACTTCTTTGCTCATGTTCTCCCTCCTTCTGCTCCTCATTGGGACCTTGGGAGCTCAGTCCAGTGCTCCTGTGTGGATCTCTGTCTCTATCTCTATCCATCACCAGATGAAGATTCTATGATGATATGCAAGATATTCGTCAGTAACATCAAATTAAACGGAGAGAAACTCAAAGCCATCCCGCTTAACTCAGGAACATGGCAAGGCTCTCACCATACCTCTTCAATATAGTGCTTGAAGTTCTAGCAATAGCAATAAGACAACATAATGGGATCAAGGGGATTCGAATTGGAAAGGAAGAAGTTAAACTTTCGTTATTTGCAGATGATATGATAGTGTACATAAGCGACCCCCAAAACTCCACCAAAGAACTTGTACAGCTGATAAACAGCTTTAGTAATGTGGCAGGAAACAAGATCAACTCCAAAAAATCAGTTGCCCTCTTATACACAAAGGATAGGGAAGCAGAGAGGGAAATCAGAGAAGCTTCACCATTCACGATAGCCACAAACAGCATAAAATATCTTGGGGTAAATCTAACCAAGGAAGTGAAAGATCTATTTGACAAGAACTTTAAGGCATTGAAGAAAGAAATTGAAGAGGATACCAAAAAATGGATGGACCTCTCTTGCTCTTGGATTGGGAGGATCAACATAGTAAAAATGGCAATTCTACCAAAGGCAATTTATAGATTCAATGCAATCCCCATCAAGATCCCATCAAAATTGTGTTATCTTCTTAATGTGTGAAGTGTAATAAGACAAAATATTCCTATACTTTCCAGGTTAAGAGAACTTTTAAAAAGACTGATCACATGAGGGTGAGGGAGCCTGAGAGCTGTAGTAACTTGAGAGGCTGACTCTGAAGTAACAGATACACTGATGAGACCTTGGAGGTTGGCCAGTTGGTTGGTGATACAGAAGGCAGGAGTTGGAGGATGTAGAGGGCTTTTAAGAAAATTATATGGAAATTAAAAAGAATTTACCAAGTGCTAATTTAGGATACAGGAGTAAGGTTATGATAAATGAGTTTATTTGAATGGTGGGTTTTTTTTTGAGACAGGGTTTCTCCTTGGCTTTTTGGAGCCTGTTCTATAACCAGTTCTTGTAGACCAGGCTGGCCTTGAACTTGTAATGAATTCAGACAGATTGTAATAATATATACAGCTTTAATGGAAGGAAGAGTGAAAGGCCAGGAAAATGATGATGAGTGTTGTATTTGATGATAAATCTCTTAATTCTTGGTGTTGACAGTAGAAAACAAACTGAAGCAAAACTCTGATAATGTGTCTGTTATTTTGGAAGACCCACTTACAGGCTAATAGTAATTTCACTAAGGCTGATACCCTTTATTGTACTTTCTAAATTGCCAGTTGACTCTGAAAATGTTTGCGTGTAATTCTAAGCACTTGGGCGGCAGAAACAAGAGAATCAGAAATTTAAGGTCATCTAGTGAGTTTGGGGTCAACCTCATCTACAAGAGTACCTGTCTCAGAAAGTTAAAATAATTTAATGAGTTTAAGCAACAGTTCTGAAGCCAGCCTTTGTGTAATCCTGCTAGTCCTATTTTAAATTTTTGATGATTGACATTTTGTATTAATTGTTTTATTTCTTCCACTCCTCAGATCTAAACTTGAATTTTCTGAACAATTTACTAAAACTGAAGGACATATTTTTAAGTGTTTCATAGGGAGAATTGCATTTTTATTTAGTGGCTAGAATTGTTCCAAATAGGATTTTCAATATTCCTTTTTTAATACTGACTTTCCATAGACTTGACATTAGACTTTTCAACTTTATTGGTTATGGACTTTTAAGGTTAGGAAATATTTTTGTCCTAGCACTGGGGAAACTGTGAAAAGAGAATTTTGCTGAGACTTGAAAGTTAACCTTAAGTTCATAGCACATTGAAGGCAAGTCTGTGCTACATAATGAGACCTTTTCGTAAAAAGGAAAACAAAACCCCAAACCAATACTGAGAAGATGACTTAGTGGATAAAGCACTTGCTTACAAGCATGAGGATCCCCAGTACCCACAAAAAAGCAGAGTAAGGCCAGGTATAGTGGTACATGCCTCTATTCCCAGCTTATAGAAATAGAGGCAGGTGTTAGTTAAGTCTTTCTTTAAAACAGGGGAAGTGGTTAGTATGGTGGCTTACATGTAATCTCAGTTCATGGGAGGCTGAGACAGGGGATCTCTTGGGCAAGCTGGCTAGTTAGATTAGCCAAGTTGACAAACTCTGGATTCAGTGAGAACCCTGTCTCAATAAAATGTAGAGCAATTGAGGAAGAGACCTGACACCATTCTCTGGCCTCCGTACACACCAATGTTAATCAGTATGTATACTGCAAAAATACTCAATCAAAAAGGGGCTTGGGACCAAACCAATCAAACAACAACAACATAGGCCTTGCCTTGCCTTTCCCTTTTTTTCTTTTTTCTTTCTTTCTTTCTTTCTTTTCTTTTTTTTTTGTCTGTTGTTATAACACATCTTACTATTTAGTTCAAGCTGGTCTTGAACTCACGATCCTTCTGCTTCAGCCTTCTGAAGGCCGAGATCACTGTTGTGTACCACCAAACCCAGCTAAATTAGAAGATATTTTTTTGTTGTTACCCAGTTCTACTTGGCCATTAAGAAATGAGTCTCTGTTGTAGCACCTCTGACAAGTGGTCATTTAAACTTTGTTAATCTTTTTTCCTTTTTTAGAGTATTTTTATTTCTGAAATTTTGTTTTCAGTGTTCCTATGATACAAATTTGCTATTTTATGGATATATGTTATAGGTGACAGGGCCATTCATTAATATTAAGAGAGTGTTTGTATATGTATGAAAGACATATTACTGCAATTTATAATTTTCCAGATTTAGAAAGAGGTATTTTATTTTTAATTAATTACATTTATTTTTAAGACAACTTATTTTTTTTTACTTTTTTTTATTGAGAAATGGAGAAAAAAAAACAAGTTTCCACCTCCTCCCAGCCTCCCATTTCCCTCCCCCTCCTCCCCCCCTACGCCCCCTCCTCCCACCCTTCTCCCCCTCCCCCCACTCCTTTCCCCCTCCCTCTCCAGTCCAAAGAGCAGTCAGGGTTTTCTGCCTGCTTATTATTTTTGTATAACCTGGGATTCCTGGAGCTCACAGTGTAGGCCAGGCTGGCCTTGAACTTGTGCTCCCCATGGTTCTGGTTCTGGGTGCTGAAATTACAGGTGTGTACCACCATGCCTGGACCAGAAAGAGGCATTTTTAAAATAACTTTTAAAGAAGATGAGTCTTTTAGTAGTAGAGAGTATGGAAAAATGAAACTTGTATCTCTTTTCTTCTGTCATTATAGATATTGAGACAAATTGTTTAGAAGAAAAAAGCAAGAGAGACTATTTTACACAATTGGTATTAGCATGTTTGGTAAGTTTTTAAATACATTTTCTCCTAAATTTTACATTGAATAAATATAATATTGTTAGTGATGTTAAATGGAGGAAGATATTGACATTCAGTTGACCTCATTATAAGGTGCGATTTAGATCTTGAAATGGATGTTTTGTGGAAGTAGGTATGTAATATTTGTGGAATAATCATATTTCTAAATTACTAAATCTGTATATATAAAAACCCTCAGTGATATTTCTGACCTAGTGAGTTTCTAATATAGAAAAAGGTAAGCAAGTAGTTCTTAAACTAAGTTTTTAAAAACTCAGACAGGGACAAAAAGATGGAAGTAATTAAATAAATGCAAGTTAGGCTGTGGATGTGGCTTAGTGTATAGAGTGCTTGCCTAACATGCATGAAACCCTTGGTTCTATTCCTAGTATCTTATAAACTGGGCATGGTGACACATGCTTGTAATCTCAGCACTTAGGAGATGGAGGCAGGAGGAACAGAAGTTCAAGATCATCCTCAGCTACATATAGTGAGTTCAAAGACAGTCTGGGATACATAAGACACTGTCTTTAAACAGATAACAACAACAACAACACCCTCCCCAAATAGAATTCATAATTGTCTGGTGAGCTACTTCATGTTCATAAAATTAGAACCAAGGAAAAATACCATTACTGGGTCGTATAAAGAATGTTCTTGTCTTTGTTTTATTATAGTTTGGCTTGGTGTAGAATATATACAATGCTGAAGTATACTATATTAGGTGAAAATTGAGTTACGATAGGCTCAATGTAATGAAAATTTAATCTGTAGTTCTTACTCCATAGGCTGTGTATAGCAAACATATACTCTTAAAGTAATTTCTGAAAGAGCTATATATTTTATATTTCTGTATTTGGAGAGTTATTTTGTTGAATTGAAATTCTAGGCTTTATAAAGAGATAATGTGATTTTGTATTTTTACATTGGAAAGAGTTTATTTTATTTAAGATTGTGGGTACATAGTTGGAATGCTAAAGAATAAATGGTCTTTAATATTTTTAATACAGTATTTAGTTTCAGACACAGTTCTGAAGGAACGTTTGGATCCAGAAACTTTGGAATCATTAGGGCTCATCAAACAGTCACAGCAGTTCAATCAAAAGTCAGTTAAAATCAAGACAAAACTCTTGTAAGTATATTTGGCTTATGTTACACATCAAGTAGCTGACAGTTTATTTCTCATTTTGAATAGTAGCAGTTTCTTAAGGCCCTTCGAAGCTATTATTTTTTGTTTGTGGTTAGTATTTTTTTCCTTCTAAAGCACTTAAATTATGGAGTTTTCAGTGAGCTATTCCTGTGTTAACTTTGTCCATATTTGAGTCTTAGATAACATTAAATTCTTTTTTAATGATATTTATTTTAAGTTAATTGGTGTTTTTCCTGAATGTATGACTGTGTGTTGGATCCCGTGTGTGTGTGTGCGCATGTGCTTGCTTGTGCATATGCGTATGCTCAGGTGCTCTCAGAGACCAGAGGTAGTGGAAATCCCCCTGGAGCTGGAAGTTGTGAGCTGCCTGTTTTAGGTGCTGAGAACTGAACTCGAGTCCTCTGAAAGAGCAGCAAGTGCTTTTAAATGGCTGAGCTACTTCTCCAGACCCATACTTTTTGTTATTAGCATTAAATATTTAACAGCCATGTGTATATTTAGAGCATATTCATAATTAGTGGTGGAAATATTGGTATATTGATATGTTCCCTTATTAACTAATATTGCTTTAGTGTTGAAAAATACAAAAAGTTAAGCTGTGACAGCACATTCTCATGATTGTTTTAAGTTAGTGATATCCAGTGATATCATTGTGCAAACTTGATAATTGAAATTAATTTTATCTTTTTGATGATATTTCTGTTTTCAGTTATAAGCAGCAAAAATTCAATTTATTAAGAGAAGAGAATGAAGGTTATGCCAAACTGATTGCTGAATTGGGGCAAGATTTATCTGGAAATATTACTAGTGATTTAATTTTAGAAAATATCAAATCTTTAATAGGTAAGCCATACATGTAACTATATACTATGTATTATTAAGATATGCTTTATTTTTAATGAAAAGTATCCATAAAAATAAAATGAATCAGCCTCAGCTATATAGTGAGTTTGAGGCAAACCCAGACAACAGGAGATCTTTTCTCAAGAAACAAAAGAATCCCCAAACCTGGAATATGTATAACTTTTATTTTTAGTATTTTATTGGTATTTATTAAATTTATCGTGATCTTTATGAAAAATGTTTTTGTCATATACCTCTATGTATATTAGTTCCCAAGTTCTTTTGTAACACCTCTGTCTGTTAATTTTAACTATTTCTCAGACATTTTCATATAGGGTAGAAAATAAACAAGAAAACTTAAATAAATATTTGGAGAACTCTTGAAACCTTGTGATATATAGTTCATTTGAACTTGGTTTTACAAATTTCAATTTATGAGGGACTTTGAAACATTTTATCTTTCTTTCTGAAAGTAGCAGAATGTTGCAAGAACACAGAAGATTAATGTTCTCCCTGGTCTTAAAATAGCATTTCTGTCACATTACTTTTATATTGGACATTTGAAGAGAGAAGCTGACATTTATAGACAAAAGGAATGTTTAGGGTAATCTTGGTTTTCTGAGTGACAATAATTCCTGTTAGGTGGTTTTTTTATCTAGTGAATATTTTGAAGTTGTGCAAAATCATGTTTTGTGGTCCCCAGGAGGAATATAATTTCCTGCCTCATTGGTTAGAACTTAGTTGCTACTTACTCTCAGCTTTTTTTAAAAATCTGTGTTTTGAAGTTTATGTCTGACTAAGAAAATAAGTTGACTGAGTCCTTAATTTCTTCTTCTACTGCTTTCTGTAAGCATTCAAACAAATCTGTATTTATTTCAGTCTTCTTTTTTCTTTGGCTTGGCTGTTGGTGATTCTAAGTGTAAATGCTCAGGCTTCATTCAGTTTAAATTTACCTTTTTCTTTGAAGTCAGCTTCTGGTAGATGATCTAGTTTCTTTTCTACTTCTGTCCCTATGGTGATTGAACATCAGATGAGTGAGCCTCTAGCCCTGAAGGACTCTTGCTGTCTTCTGTGGCCTTGACTATGTCAGTGACCTGCTTTTAAAACTCCTTTAGTAAAAGGTTTCTTTTCTTTCTTCAGTAGGCTGTATTTTTCATGCAGATTTCCACCCCCCTTTTATCTAGCTTGCGAAGCTCATTAGTACTGCCATATTGTACTTTTTTCTTTCTTGTACTGTATTATGTCCTTACTTAAGATAGTCTTCCTTTCCTCTTAAGATCTCATGTTATGGAAACCCTTTCAGTGTTTGCTTTCACTTTATCTTCTTTTATGTGCATGTCTGTTTTTCCTATTTTTTTATTCTTCTGGGTTTTTATCTTTTTTATGTCTTTGTTATTTTGGGAACAGCATTTCAAAGATGGGTTTTCTTGAAGGTATGCTTTCATGTAATTAGAAAATGTTCGCTCCTTTCTTCAACTTTGCTCTCATAGAAAAGGAGTTATTATCTCTGTATATTAATGTGGCATCACCTCTACTTCAGGCTCATGATCCACATGGATAATCCTGAAGTGTAAACAATTTCGTTTCTTGGTCTGTATTTATTCCAATCCATCTGGCATCCTGTAAAGCGTGGTGGAGCAGATGCACTCAGATACCATCTTCTCCACACTTGCCTGGCCACCACCATTTAGCACTCCTTATTTTCTCAGGTTAGGTTTCTTCTTAGCACTTAGCACTATACCAAGAATAGTTGACCCTGTGTTTCCACAGGGTTGCAAATATTCATGGCGGAAACTGTTACGAGTATTTACATTGTATGAGTTATTATAACCAATCTTTATGTGATTTAAAGTAAGAGCATGTATGTCAATTACATGCATATCTTGTTCCATTTTATATGAGCGACTGTAGCATCTGTTGATTTTGGCATCTTTAAGGCAGTCTTGGAACAAACTTAGACACTGAGTTTATGACTCTATCATCAGTTGAATGTACGTTTCATGAGGAATATGTTTTTGGTTTGGTTTGTTTAGTACCCAACTCTTAGGACGTGCTAAATGAGTAGAAAGTTAATATTCTCCCCATTTTTTTGTGGTGTTTTTAGTGATTTTTAGTCTCTCTTCTTTGACATGGAAACATTTAGAAAGCTTAGCTCCCAGACTCCGTTTCTTTATGGCTTGATTACCTTTTGTTCCCTCTAGTTGTTTGAGAAAGGAACTTTTCATTGATGGAGAAATTGAGGTTAAAGGTTTAATTTCATTGAATATTCTTTCAATGTTCAAATTAACTGTATCCAATGTCAGTGTCAATGTAACTCCATTAAGGTCTTGTCTCATCTGACCAGATCATTTCACCTGCACAACATTCTATTTTTTTTTAAATGACATCTTTGGATATGTTTCTCCATGTTCATTAACACTGGTTTTTCTTAATGAATAATCTAGTTAGGTAATACTTCATGTAAAACTATCTTATATCTGATCTTCATTAGCCATTGTGAGAAACCAGTACCACGTTTGGCATGTATGTATGTTGGGTACAATTGTATTCAGAATACTTTGTCTGATCCAGAGAGATTCTCATTTATCACCCTTTAAGATTCTGGCAGATGAAAGTGCATGTAATTGTTTAACCTGTGCTGTTTACTGTATAAGCAAGCACAGAAGCAGAACTGTTAGTATTGTATGGTGGTGATTGCTATTACTGTTACTATTACTTTTTACTCACAGTAAATCTGAGCAACTTATTAAAGAGGGATGAAAAGTTATTACTACGCTACTAATGCAGAGATACTCTCAAGTGACTTTTACACAAAGGGCAAATACAATCTATATTTTATAAGTAAGAGGAAAAATAGAGGTGAGCTTCTTTTTTAAAACTAAACTATTACTATATAACTATAAGAATAGTTGCAAGATTTTCTTTTCATCTAAGTGAGTGTTCAGCAATTTTTTTCTTCATTTTCTTTTCTGTTTTGTTTTTTACATAGGGTCTTGCATATAACTCAGACTAATCTAGATCTCTTGATTCTCTTGCCTTTACCTCCTGACTTTGAGAAGTAGTAGGTGTACTCCATCCTGCCCAGTTTAGCGAACTTTTTCTGTAAAGGCTAAGAGTAAATACTTTTTGGATTTTTTTGGCCATATATGCATTTTTTGGCCATGTAGTTTCTGTTGAAACTACTTAACTCTGCCATTGATGGTGAAAACAGCCATAGACGGCAATAAATAAATGAGAGTCTATTTAAAATCTTATTTTTAACAATCAACAGTCAAGTGGATTTGACTGGTTTGTTGATTCTTGGACTGTATAAAAATATTGGCAAAAAGAACTCACAAGCATGTTTACCTGAGCTTAGCATAGGAGAATGGCAGTGATTCTTCTTCATTTTAGATTTTAGTTGTCTAGGATCTTTTTTGCTTAGGCCTAAACCTTATAATCACTCACCAAAGTTAGAACTGAGGACCTTCATTTACAATTTTTTAAAGTTTTTAAATTAGCATATAAAGTGATGAGTTTCATTAGGATAGTCTCTCTCTTCTTTCTCTGTCTCTTTTGTCTTCTCTGTTCTACCATGTGGTTACTGGGATCTGAACTCAGGACCTTTGGAAGAGTAGCCAGTGCTCTTAACCACTGGGCTATCTCTTCAGCCCCTTACTTTTAGTGCTTTTGAGGAACTTCCACACTGTCTTCCGTAGTGGCAGAACCAGTTTACATTCCCATCAGCAATAAGCATTTCCCATATCCACACCAGTGTTTTGTTGTTAATCGTTTTATTGGTGAGAGCCATTCTGACAGAGTGAAATGGTCTTTCAAAGCAGTTTTCATTGTGTTTTCTCGATGACTAACAAGGGTGAATATTTTTCAAGTATTTACCATTTATATTTCTTCTTTTGAGAACTGTTCGTTAGCCTGTTTGCTGATGGGGTGCTTTTTTGTGGGGAGTGGGGCATGAGTCTTTTTTTAACTGTTGTAGTTCTAATTAATATATCCTACTTACTAATCTCTCATGTGATAAGTAGTTGGCAAAGTGTTTTCTCCCATTCTATAGACTGTCTTTTCACTATGTGTTCATTTAATTTGCTGTGCAGGATCTTTTAAATGTCATATAATTCCACTTGTCAATTCTAGGGATTATTTTCTGAGTCATTAGAGTCATTTTCAGAAAGTCTTTTCTTTTCCTCCTCTTGTTTTTGAATTTAGTGTGTTTATTTTACATCCTGACTGCAGCCTCCTGTCCATCCTCTCCCACCTGCTTCCTTTCACCCCCACGTCCACTCCTTCTCTGTTTCTGTTCAGAGAGGGGCAAGCCTCCCATGGGCAAAGCATGGCATATAAAGTTGCCATAAGATCAAGCACCTTCTCCCTCAGGATAGGCAAGGCAATCTAGCATGAGGAATAGCTTCCCAAGAACAAGCCAATGCACCAGGATCAGCCCCTGCTACCATTGTGAGGAGTTCCTTCCTCTCCTCAACAGTACTTCCCAAGGTTGGTCCAGTGTTTGGCTGTGGGTCTCTGAATCTTCTGGATGAAAGCTCTCCAATGACAATGGGGGGTAGTCACCATCCAGATCACCATCCAGGAGATCTCTCTTTCCACCTCCCAGGGAGATCCAATTGTCTTTCTTCGGCCCTCCTTGTTATCTAGGGTATCTGGGGCTGTAGCTTTTGTAGTATTGTTATCTTTTACATTGTAGTTAATATCCATATATGAGTGAGTATATACCATGTTTGTCTTTCTGGGTCTGGGTTACCTCACTCAGGATGATTTTTTTTCTAGTTCCACCCACTTGCTTTCAAATTTCCTCTCATTGTTTTTAATGGCTGAGTAATACTCCATTGTGTAAATCACATTTTCTTTATTCTTCAGCTGAGGGGCATCTAGGTGGTTTCCAGGTTCTGGCTATTATAAATAAAGCTGCTATGAATATAGTTGAGCAAATGTCCTTCTGTTATGATTGAGCATCCTTTGGATATATGCCCTAGAATGGTGTCGCTGGTTCTGGAGGTATATTGTTTCTCAGTTTTCTGAGGAACTGCCATACTGGGTTTTTTTCCATAGTGGCTGTACAAGTTTGCATTCCCGCCAGCAATGGATGCTCCACATCCTCCAGCATGAGCTGCCATTTGCGTTTTTGATCTTAGCCATTCTGACGGGTATAAGATAGAATGTCAGAGTCATTTTGATATGTTTTTCCCCTAGTGGCTAAGAATGATTAACATTTTTTCAAACATTTCGCTGCCATTGAGATTTGTTTATTGAGAATTCTCTGTTTAGGTGTGTCCCCATTTTTAAATTGAATTATTTGTCTTCTTTTGATGTCTAGTTTTTTTGAGTTCTTTATATATTTTGGAGATCATCTCTAGTCACTGGCTCGGCTGCTACTGCCAAATGTAGTTTTTAAACTAAGTCTCTATTGTTCTATTTACTAATGCAGACTCACAAGTCAAATGTTGTGTTGAAAACCTGCCAGCTCAGAGAGACCAAAAAGCAACCAGCTGACTTTCCTTTTTGGCCAGAGCTGCTGCAAGAGAGCCCCACCAAGAGAGCATCTTTCTAGCCCTCCCAAACCAAAAAGACCTAGACACTCCCAAGTCCCTCTCCATTCCTTCTTGTGTGTTTCTCTATCCTTCCTGGCTTCTCCATACTCAACATGGCTTATTACTGTCAACTCACTGCAGGCTTCATCCCCTGATCTAAGGTTGATTTTTATTAACTCGGTGCTATCAGATATCCTGCAACAATCAGTCCTCTGTTGGATGTGGGGTTGACGAAGATCTTTTCCCATTCTGTAGGCTGCTGTTTTGTTTTATTTGATGGTGGCCTTTGCTTTACAGAAGCTTCTCAGTTTTAGGAGGTCCCATTTATTAATTGTTGATCTCTATATGTACTACTGGTGTTCTGTTTAGGAAGTGGTCTCCTGTTCAAGACTATTCTCTACTTTCTCTTGTATTAGGTTCCATGTAACTGGATTTATGTTGACCTCTTTGATCTTCTTTTTGACTTGAGTTTTGTGCATAGTGGTAGATATGAATATATTTGCATTCTTCTACATGCTGATATCTAGTTATGCCAGCACCATTTGTTGAAGATGCTTTCTTTTCTCCAGTTTATAGTTTTGGCTTCTTTGTCAAAAATCAAGTGTCCATAGGTGTATGGATTTATGTTTGGGTCTTCAATTCAATTCTATTGATCAGTGTGTCTGTTTTTATTTCAATACCACCCTTGATTTCATTACTGTACCTCTGTAGTAGAGCTTGAGATCAGGGGTGGTGATAACCTCCAGAAGTTCTTTTCTTGTACAGTATTGTTCTAACTGCCCTGTGTTAAGTTGAGTTATTGTTCCAGAAGGTTCTTTTCTATACCTAAATCCTGAGGTATTTTCCTCTAGTGTGTCAAAGTTTCAGATCCTAAATTAAGGTATTTGATCCATTGGCATTAGTTTTGTAAAGGAGGAAGATGTGGGTCTACATTGTTTTACATGTTGATATCCTGTCTCCCTGGTACTATTAGTTAAAAAGTCTCCTTTTCAATATGTTTCTGGCTACCTTGTCAAAAGTTACATGGCTTTGGTTTATTTCTATATTAACTAGTTCATTTGTATGTATACAGTAATTGTTAGTGTGGTTGTGTAGTATAATCTGAGATCAAGTATTATATTATCTCCAGCATTACTTTTTAAGCCAAGGATTGCTGTGATAGTTGGGATCTTTTGTGCTTCTATAATGAAGTTTTAATTTTTGTTTTGAGACAGAGTCTCCTTAGCCTCCTTTCACTGGCTTGGCATTAACTCTGTAGACCAGGCTGGCTTCAAACTCAGAAAGATCAGCCTACTTCTGCCTCCTGAGAACTGGGATTAAAGATGTGCACCACCAGGGCTGGCCATGTGTGATATGATTAATGAGTTCTTGAATTTGGTTTGTAAATGTCTTTTTAGAGGAATTTTTGCTCCTGTGTTTTTTAGATAAACTGACATCTTCTTCTTTTTTTTGTGTGTGTTCTGATCTGGTATTGCTATCAAGATAATGTGAACTTTGTAGGATGAGTTTGGTATCTTTTCTTCCCTTTCTGTTTTATGGAACAGTTTCAGGAGTATTAGAACGTTCATAAATGATTGGTAAAATTTGGGAGAGAATCTATCCAGTTTTTTTTTCTGGAGAGGAGCTTTTTGTTTCAATCTTATTGTTTATTACTGATCTATTTAAATCATTTATATCTTAGTGATTTAATTTTGATGGATCTTATGTGCTTAGGAATTTTTCTAGTTCTTTCATATTTTCCAGTTTTCTAAAATAAAAGTTCTCAGAGTATTCCCTAATGGTCACTTGTATTTTATTGGCCTATGTTGTAAGATCCCCTTTTATTTCTATTTTACTGATGTGGGTTATTTCTGTCTTTGATTTGTTTGGCCAGGATGTTAGTTCTCATTTCAAAGAATCATTTTTTGTTTTGTTGCTTCTGTGGTCATTTACTCTCTGATTAATTTCTTCCTTGATCTTTATTATTTATTGTTTTTTTTGCTACCTATTGTTTTTGGGTTTGCCTTGTCCCCTCCCACCACTCCATGGCATTAAGGGTGTATCAAAATGGTATTTGTTTGAAAAATCTCACTGACTTTAAAAATGTAAAAATTTGTAGCTATAATCTTTTCTCTTAAAACTGCCTGAGGCTATCTTGTAGCTTTTGGTAAGTTGTATTTTCACTTTTCACTTTGAATTGTTTATTTTTCCTACTGTTTTCTTCATGACCCATTTTAGTCATCTAAGGATGTATTGTTCAGTTTCAAGTATTTATGATTTGTGTAATTTCTTTTGCTGTCAGTTACTTGTTTTATTCCACGATGATTGGTTCTTTTGTATGCGTGAAGGAAAACTTGCATTGTATTTCTAGTAGGCTCCATTGATCACTTGTAAGAACTGGGGGATAGGAATGAGGGGAAAATACTGCATGCAAGATAAACAAACAAAAGCTGCTGTCCCAGTACTTGGGAGGCAGAGGCAGGCGGATCTCGTGAGTTGCAGTCCAGCCTGGTCTACAAGAGCGAGTTCCAGGACAGGCTCTAAAACTACAGAGAAACCCAGTCTTGAAAAACCAAAAAAAAAAAAGAAAAACAAACAAACATAAACAAAAGAACAACAACAAAAAACTGCATCTGGATTTGTGAGGACAGGTTGGCTTGTCCCAAAATAAGCCTTCTAGTCTCTTTTGAGCAGAGTTGCCTACCTTACGTTTTGAGCATGGCCTCTGCTTTCCTTAACTTTACCAGGGACCCATGTGGCTGTAGCTGTATGTATTGGTCTTGGCTTCCTTTTCTTGACAGTTTTAGCTGTTCAGTCAGTGTTGCTGAGTTTCCAAAGCTCTTCTCCTTTTTTGGTTTAGAATAGTGTATTCTGTATATACTGTCTTATCTCTTTAAATGGGTCAGCCAGAAGCTGCTTTCAGTCTGGGATCTTATCACATTGCATTTGTTGGCATCTAAGGTTGAAGATTTGGTATGGAAAAGTAGGATGGGAGTCTTATCTCTCTTTCAGTCTCACTGGTTCTTTTAGTTGTGTGTAATATGATCACAGAAACATTAAAAAGAAAAATGTCAAGCCAAACAATTCTTTGAAAGATTTGTGAACATTCAACTATTTTGACTGCGTGATTTTAAGAGTGCTTAGTATACTCTGAATATAAACTTTATTCATTCCAGATTCATATTGCCTCTGTGAAAATCCCTTTGAAAGGGAAATGAGTTGACTTTTTCTTTCACCTAAACCTTTTCATATAATAGTAGCAACAAACTATAATAATATAACAAAATATGATGATGATGATGATGATGATGATCTCTGTGTAGCCCTGGCCATCTTGATTAACCTGACACTTTTTAGAAGGTATTCTTGAGAACAAAAATTACTGTCTTCTTTTGCATAGTAGATAGAAACTCCAAATACATGGTCAAGAAATTTTAATAAAGAAGTTGTGCGTAGCATTGAGATGATACCTTTAATACCAGAACTCAGAAGGCAGAGGAAGGCAGATCTCTGAGTTCAAGGCCAGCATGGTCTACATAGTGAGCTCCAGAATGCTGGGAAGAAGGGGAGTGAGACACCATAGCTCTCCTCTCCGAGATGGACGCAGGTTAGAATCCTCCCAGTAAGCCACTACCTTGTGGTGCAACACACATTATTAGAAATGGGCTAAGCAGGATATGAGAGTTAGCCAGTAAGAGGCTAGAGCTAATGGGCCAAGCAGTGTTTAAAAGCATACAATTTGTATGTTGTTATTTCAGGAACGCAGTCCGCTGTTCCTTCTACAGTTAAGAAATTCACTTTGCTTCATTCCTACAGCATTGTCAACTTCATCATATTTCTTGCTTTCATCTTGTTACATTTGCTATCATGTACTGAGTATCTGTTCATCTTTGCATATACTCCAGTTACTTTCAACACATGTTTTCAGTGATCATTCTTCATAATGTGTCAACTCGTCTTAAGGATAGAAGAGGCAGTCGCTTAATTGTGTATCACAAGCTTGTGGACACTTAGTAGATAGCTACGTAATATTTAAATGGAGAATGAGTACATGACTGTTTCAGATCTGGTATTTCTTTACTTTTTCCCACATATTCTCTTCCGGGATGGTTTTGTATTCCTCCAAAGGCATAATGATATTACTGCCTCCTCTGCCCTGTATATTTGTGGTGCTTAATATAACTGGTGGTTGGGGCTTATGATTTCTCTGAAGATCACATGTCTGTTGATGCTTAGGTTAGACAAAAGCCTTTCTAAGATGCTTAGAGAAACAAGAGTGCCTGTGTTCTACCACAGCTGTCATTTGAAAAAGATCTTTGGATATTGAAGCTTGCTGATTATTTAGAATTTCACTGTGTAGGAATCAGCTTGTTATGTAAAACCCTAAAGTTTAATAAAAAAATGTTTTAACCCTTCAGTGTGGCTACTTTAAACTACTAGAGTATTCAAAGAGACCCCAATCTGGTTGTTTCTGTTTTCATCTGTGAAATATGTAATCTTTAAAAATGTTCCTGAGAAGATTCTCCTCTTAAGGAGGGGACACCAACTTTGAAAATAAGCTATAAATATAGTTTGATCTTACTATATATTATAACTGATGATTTTACTAGAAATGACATGTAACTTATATGTTTCTCATCTGTTTCAGGATGCTTTAATCTGGATCCCAATAGAGTTTTGGATGTAATTTTAGAAGTATTTGAATGCAGGCCAGAGCACGATGACTTCTTTATATCTTTATTAGAATCTTACATGAGCATGTGTGAACCGCAAACACTGTGTCATATTCTTGGGTTCAAATTCAAGTTTTACCAGGTAAAAATGTCTATAGGTTAACTTTATAACTTTGTGTGTTTAGTTTTATATTTTATTTGCACTGTAGTATTTGCTAGTTGCAGCTCAAACATTTAGCTGAGGAGATAGAGAAATGGAAAGCTGACTATATGATGTACATATGATTATATTATATGATATATATTAACACTTTAAATGATCTGACGAGAAAGTCTGGAGAAAAGCAGAATTAAATTTTACGTTATGAGAGACAGGGTCTGGTAATACTTTATTGAAGGAGGAGTAATAGTGTGTTGTGTCGGCAGAGACTACGCATTTGTTTCCTGGCTGCCCCGACCCAAATAATCACACAGAAACTATATTAATTATAACACTGTTTGGCTGATAGCTTAGGAGTATTCCTAGCTAGCTCTTACATCTTAACCTGTTTTTATTAATTTGTGTATCACCATGAGACTGTGGCCTACCAGTAGGAGGACTCCCTGACTCTGCTTTCTTTCCTCCTCTATCTCTGCTTGGATTTCTTGCTTTGCTATATTCTGCCTTACCCTATGCCAAAGCAGCTTCTTTATTAACCAGAGATAATAAAACATATTCACAACATACAGAGGGGAATTCCACATCAGTGGTGAGACTTCTGTGCAGAAATAAACTGTGATGCTAAAGATTGGTGGTGTGGGCATATCTAACAGATTGAAAGAATGGTCTGTAATCTTATGTGCCTGAATTGTAACATGGGCAAAAAAGTGGTAGAAAATCTTCTCTGAATAGGTAGATATATATTAGATTGTCATAGGCCTCTGGCTACATGTTTTTTTAAAATTTGATATGTATATGAAGGGTATTAGAATTTTTAAGGATTTTATGAAGTACTTGAAGTGTATTTTGCATCTTTTTATTTAACTAGTATAATAACCGTAAAGAATCTCTATTCTTTGGTTATTTCTCTTTTTTGTCTGCCATATTATTGCTAATGCTATTTTCTAAAAGATTTAATGGATGTGCCTACTATTGAAAAATTGTTTCTGATGGTATTATACTATTATAAAATTAGCCACAACTTCTTCTCATTTTCTGACCAAAAGCTTGAGAGTCCACCCCTCCCCCCAAGATAGGGTCCTCTGTGTAACAGCTTTGGCTGTCTTGGAACTCTGTAGACCAGGTTGACCTCTAACTCACAGAGATTTGTCTGCCTCTGTGTCTTGAGTGCTATGATTAAAGGTATGCTACCTACCATTTCCTAGTCCTGAAATAAGTCCAAGTATTTTATTAATTTTTAAAGGGCATCTTAATTATTTTATATTTGATCAAGAAACCAACTGCTGAAATATAAAAGTAGAGAAAATTTAATTTGGTACATGATTAATTAAATGTAGCTTACATGTTTGGAGTGTGTACCTTTCAGATCATTTCACAGTGAAGATTGATGACCTTTTGAGAACCATCAAGTTAGTTAATTTTAGAGTTAAAGAATAGTTTTACATGAACATATTGTTAGTGATATAACCAGTGTGTAACTGAATTGCTTTACTATATTTGAACAATTTTTTTGTTTTAAAATAATATTTAATATGCATTTTGGACAGTTTTTAAGATTAAGAAATATCTGATGTTAGAAATGACACACTGTTGTCAGATATATTTTTCATACTGCACTGTGTGACAGACAGTATTACCTTCTTGCTATTGCTAGAGCTATCTTGGTTATTGTGAGAACTTCATCTTAGGACTGCTGAAGGGAAGAAAAGAATTGTCAGAGAATTTAAACAATTTGTGGTCTGTGAGGGAAAGTAAGGAAAGCTATGAAAACCAAAGTCTTACTTAAGGGATGGAATCATGGGTGTAAGCTCTTAGGAATGTGTAGTCACTAATTCCACACTCTTTCCTACCACTTCCTAAACTCCCTCTTTTCACAACCCACACTGATAAAAGCATTTAAAGGGGGACGGAAAGGGATGTGACAACTTTATAAGCAGAAATGCAGATGATGTTGTACAGTTTAAATCTCACATTCTGTTCAAGTCTCCGCTTTTACTCATATATTCTTATGTGAATGCTTAGTCTCAACATTTTTTATTTTATTTAAATAACATTTTTTTCATTCATATACTGACCAAAGTTTTACCTCCCCCCTCTCCTTCTGGATCCTTCTCCCACAACTCCCATATACCCTCTTTCCCATCCACTCCTCCCTCTCCATTCAGAAAGGGGCAGGACTCCCATGGGCTTGAACAAAGTATGGCACATCATGTTGAGGCAGGACTGTAACATGAGGGCCTGCTGGTTGGGGTTTCTGTCCTACCCAGTTCCCCCAGCTGTTTAGCCCCAAAAAATTTGCACGGAGATTCTGCATTAGTTATAACTGATTGGCCCGTTAACTCAGGCTTCTTATTAACTCTTGTAGCTCATATTAACCCATTATTCTTATCTATGTTAGTCACATGGCTCGGTACCTTTCTCAGCAGGGCAGGTCCCATCCTGCTTCTTCAGTGGTCTGGGCAAATTGGTGGAAGACGTTCCTTCTTCCCAGAATATTCCTGTTCTCATCGCCCTGCCTCTACTTCCTGTCTGGTTGACCCTCCTATACTTCCTGCCTGGTCAATCAGCATTTATTTAAAACATGATTGACAGAATACAGACAATTCTCCTGCACCACAGGACCAAGCACTTCCCTATGTATAAGGCTGGGCAAGATAATTCAGCATGGGGAATAAATTCCCCAAAACAAGCTAAGCACCAGGGACAGGTCCTGATCTCACTGTTAGGAGCCTCCCAAACAGACCAAGCTACACAGCTGTCACATACATGCAGGGGGCCTAGGTCGGTCCCATGCAGTCTGTTTGCTTGTACTCATCTAAGGATGTTTTGGGACGCTGGCAGAAATCTTTGCCCCCACTATTCAGATGTTTGGTTTTAAAAGGGAGAATAGTGAAGTGTATTGATGATAGGTAGAGAAGAGAACAGATTTTAATTTTACTTTATACCCTAAAGATTTTTTTTTTCCTTTCAGGAACCAAGTGGTGAGACACCGTCATCTTTGTACAGAGTTGCAGCAGTGCTTCTGCAATTTAATCTCATTGATTTAGATGATCTTTATGTACACGTAAGTTGAGTGGTCTGTATTGGCTCCTGTTTCTCAGGGGCGGGGAATATGAGTAAATAGTTAAAAGTACTTCACTGCTGGCTCTAGACTCCTGGGCTGTATTTCTTTGAAGCTTTGTCTACTTTAAAAAAATTAGTGGATTCTCTTCTTTGGCAAACTATGGAAATTGAATTCCTCTTAATCACCCTTATAGGTTTCAAGATTAGATAAAAGCTTTTTTGAATCATCACCTGTGCTTAGCTCATGGGGAAAAAGGTGAAGCACTAAGCAATGTAGTGCCAAGCTTCTTTATTTTACATGTGACTTGTAGGAAATAGGGAATTACCTAGATAGTTTTAGGTAAACATTGCTGTATTTTTATTTCTAGTATATTAAATTTTTTCAGTATGTTTACTGTGCAATAATTGACCGTTATTGGGATTTATTGTTGGGTCTCGTATCTAGAAGAGTTTATTATGGTTGTGACAAATGACTTCTAGTTCATCAAGAGTTGAGCTACCTGTTTGGGAAGCTAAAGTTTGCAGTACACCCTTATTAGTTTCTGCTTTGGGATATCTGTTGACTTAAAGTAATTCACAATTATAGTCTTGGCTGCCTTTGAAATCATGTTATAATTTCCTTCCTATTTGTATGCTGTGGCTAGAGAGTTGAATAAAAAGATTGTCTCTACCTTGCAAAGTCACATTGTGGCTTTGTATGAAAATGTAGTATGTGGTGTGAGCTCGTAGTAGATAGTGATCACATTCATCAATGGGTGGGCTGGGTGTTAGAAACTTTTCTAAACTAGTGAGGTTGAATTAGGATCATAGAAGAATAGATATTTTCCAGACTGAAATGGTAGAAATATATAGGTAAAATTAAGTGAGTTTAAAAGCCAGAAATTCCACAGCATTGGAGTTACCTGTGTAAGGAGACCCTAGGAACTTGAGAGCGTTTGAAGCCTAGGTGGTATGAGGGAGTAGTGAGGATGGAGAAGCAGGTTGGAACTAGACCATTGGAAGGCTTCTAGCTGCATAGAGTGGATAGTTTGACTTTTTTTCTTGGGATGAGAGAACCATTAAAAATTTAAAGAAAAGTGATACATGGACTGAAACTGGAATATTGGTTAGAAGATCAAGTATTGGAAAGCCTAAAAAACAGATCTGAAATGATAATAAACTTAAATACTCATGTTCCAGGTTAGTAATAAATACAAATAGACTATGCTGCTACTTTGAGATGATATGGGTTGACCGATTGGATTTATATGCCAGTATAGAGTCTATGTGAGACACAACTAAAGCCGTGGCATCAGGAAATATTATAAGTAAGCTATGTGTAGTGGCTCATATCTGTAATCAGTACTCAGGACAGTGAAAGGAGTTTGAGGTCTTCCTGGCTTATGTAGCAACTTCCAGGCTAATTAGAGCTATGCAGAAAAACCTCTCAAACAAACAAACAAACACAAACATGCAAATAACAAAAAGAAAACAGTGGATGTAAAATAGTGAGGATTTTATAGTTAGAAGAGACTTTCTAGTAGTAGAACCTAAAGAGAATCATTTAAGGCAGTGGTTCTCAACCTTCACAATGCTGTGACTCTCTAATACAGTTCCTCATGTTGTGTTGACCCCCCAACCATAAAGTTATTTTTGTTGCTACTTCATAACTGTAGTTTTGCTACTGTTACAAATCGTAATGTAAATATCTGTATTTTTTGATGGTCTTAGGTGACCCTGTGTAAGGGTCATTTGACCCCAAAGGGGTAGAGAACCACACATTGAGAACTGTTGATTTAAGGGATCATGTGTTGCTCCACGTAAGAGTGCTTTATGTGGCTTATTCAGGGTCTTAAATTTAAACCTCAACACTGCGAAACAAATAAAAACACGCCAGAGAGTGTTAATGATGTTCACTAAGAAGATAAAATCATTCTAACTTTATATACACCAAATCAACATTCTGAAAATACACAGAACTGGAAGTTGAGATAAATAAAAGCATTGCATACCATTTATCTATTAGTTACTGTCATCTAGGTAAAAGAGTTTACACTAGCCATTGAAATAAATCAATAACAATATGTTTGCCATTCAGAATGAAGAAAAGTTACTTACCTCTTTGGACATGTCTCTAGCAAATTGACTGTTTCTCCCTTTTCTTTGATTGATAAGGTGAAGCATACAGTATTTAATATTTCACCTTTTAATGTTCACTGGTTGTTTTCCTTACATTAGCTATAGTTAATGAATTGAAATGGAACATGCATTTTTACGGGGTAAAAACATTTCTGTTGTAGCTCACTGTAGTGTCTTTCAGAAGCTAAGTGGCTCTTTTGGTTTGGTTTTCTTTTGTCAGGTTTATTATTACTATTATTATTATTATTTTGGTTTTTCGAGACAAGGTTTCTCTGTAGCTTTGGATCCTGTCCTGGAACTAGCTCTTGTAGACCAAGCTGGCCTTGGACTCACAGAGATCTGCCTGCCTCTGCCTCCAGAGTGCTGGGACTAAAGGCGTGCGCCACCACCACCTGGCAGGTTTATTATTATGAAATGCTTATAGTAACAGTCCTCCACATGTACAAGGTAACTGATTTGAGATAATCAAGTTTCACAATAGGGCGTTGACAAAATACTACTTTCTTTTTTGTATTGATTTAGAAACTAGTTTGTGACTTACTATGAGATACCAAGGTATTACTAGTTTTATAATAGATAATCAGAACATTCAAATCTCCCTTTTATATATATATAATCTTTGGAGTTTGGCTTTTAAAGGGGCAATACATAGTTTTTCTTTGTTTGGGTGATGCTAAAGTTCAAACATGAGATCTACTCATGCTGGGCAAACTTTGCTCTCTATCACTGAGCACCCTTCTTCCTGATATTTTCAATGGAATAAGTACATATTTTGGGTATATTTATAAATTCAGTGGTGAGCATTTCTGTAGTGTGAATTTAGAACATTTAGCATACCAAAAATGTGAAACATTTATTTCTACATGACTTTAAAATGTGTACAGTATTCAGGTACTAACCTTTTAAAATTGGACAGTAAGACTTATTTAAAAGGAAGTCATAGGTATGGGTAAACTAAACTTCTTATTTGTAGATTTATTAATTGGACAATAGAATTTGCCTTTTATATGTATAAGCTATTTATATTAACTCTTAAGAAATTTTAATGATCTCTTTTTAGCTCCTTCCAGCTGATAATTGCATTATGGATGAATACAAACGAGAAATTGTGGAAGCTAAACAAATTGTAAGAAAACTCACAATGGTTGTATTGTCTACTGAGAAACTTGATGAACGAGACAAAGAAAAGGACAAGGATGATGAGAAAGTAGAAAAGGTACATCATTTAGTCTTGTAAAATTTGCAGTGTTTAAAATTACTAAATTTAATTTCTCACCATTAATCACCTTATAAAAGTAAAATTTCTTAGTTTTGATTATGTTAAAATATGATTTGGGTAATATTCATTTGGATTTTAATATGAATGGTACCTTTAGAAAAAACTGCTCTTTTTGTTTCTTGTGTAAATTTTAAAAATGTCACAAAATATATTGATTTTATTTTTGCTGTATATATAATATTCTTCAAGTAGTAAGGGGATTCTCAAAGATGAATGAATTCTAGTGAGTGTCTCCTGCATTATAGCATGAAGTCCAAGTTAATTCCAAATTATAATGCCCATGTTTGTGCTAAATGGAAAAATAAAACAAAAAAACAGATTCTATTTTTTCAAGTCAGTAAAAATTCAGGCAGTTGTTAAATTTCCTAGATATTGTAACTTTTTTGATGTGAATTAATTGTGATATTTAGCTGAAGTTGTAAAGAGAAATATCTGTATTCCAAGTATCATTGTTACTCTTGTTCATTTTTAGCCACCTGACAACCAGAAGCTTGGTTTGTTGGAAGCCTTGTTAAAGATCGGGGATTGGCAGCATGCACAGAACATCATGGATCAGATGCCTCCATACTATGCAGCTTCACATAAACTAATAGCTCTAACTATTTGCAAGCTTATTCACATAACTGTTGAGCCTCTATACCGAAGGTATGCAACTCTGTATTAAGTGCTAAGATCTAGTTTGGGATTGCTAAAAAGATATGTGTATTTCTTTTCTCTTTAAATCTGGCATATCTATTACTATATTTTCTCAAAATGGAAGACTATTCACAGGGCATGTCAGCCATTTTTACACAGCTTCTCTCCTAATGTCCCAGTGTTGTAGAATATGTTCTACAATGTTATATGAAAACTTAGGTTAAACTTCTGGAGCTTTTCTACATGTATTGAGAGTGAAAATACCTTTCTTTTATTTTTAAACTTTTCTTCGTGGGAGGGAGAAAATTTTCCCCTTTTTATTAACCTCAGGGAAACATTATTCCGGGGTTAATGACTCTGCATATTAGTATTCTGACACTCAGGCTGCTTTTTGGGAAATTACTAGCGTAATTCCTCTTATTATCCTGAATGTGTCCACTAGCCCTGTAGACGTCAGCCTATTTAGGGAACTTAGGAGCAGTATTAGCAGCAGCTCTGACTTCAGCCTCATAAACAAAGCCTGTTTCAGGCCTCTCAAAAGCCCCAGCCTTCATGACTTGTGCATAGCCACTAGATGCTGCTTTCATTGCGACTTGAGGTGTAGACAGCGCAGACCTCTTCAGAGATCAACTCCTGTGACTTCAAAGTAAGATACCTGCTTAGTATGTGAGAACTCTGAGCATGCTGTCCTTTCTAGTATTGTACTTCGATTGTCCAGTTATCTTGCCTACCACCCCTTCCTCATACTCAGTGTAGGTAGTTGAGCTCAGATTGAGAAATGTTTGATTTCATCTTGGGGCCCTCAGATTTCATCTGAGGGCCATCGTTTCTTCATTCCTATAACTATATTCTCTATGTTGGCCAAGCTTAACTTAAACTCATGTTACATGTTACGTGAGAGCTACATTGAGAATTCCTTATTTAATTTGCTATTTTGAAACATTCTCTTTCTGAGCTTTGTTTTTATGCTTGTTGAATTTGTTTTTATATTAATTTTCACTTGATAATTACTATAATAAAGTTAGTGATGGCTAGAATAGATATACAAGCAAGAAAATTATTATTGTGTTAAGATATTTGGGCTTAATAGTGCATAGATTTCTAAATCTTGCTTCTTTTTTATAGAGTTGGTGTTCCTAAAGGTGCTAAAGGCTCACCTGTTAGTGCTTTGCAAAACAAGTTAGCACCAAAACAAGTGGAGAGCTTTGACGATTTGAGGAGGGATGTATTCAACATGTTCTGTTACCTTGGTCCTCACCTATCTCACGATCCCATTTTATTTGCAAAAGTCGTGCGCATAGGCAAGTCATTTATGAAAGAGGTCAGTAAGATTTTTCTTCCTAGTAGAAAATTAAAATTTGAAATGAATATATTTGTTTTGATGAGTATTTCTAAAAGCAGAAACAAAGTAAACATGATGTAAGGAAAGTTGTGTTGAGTAAATTAGCTCAGTTTATGGAAAGTCCATGATGGTTCATCAGATACCTCCCTTAGGAAAATCCATATTTTGAATTCTGTTGTAACTAGCACTTTCTTACTAGTTTTTACCCTTATCTGTCTTCTGTTTATTTTCTAGCATGCGGTTTTGAATCATGACTATTAGCTGTTTGTAATTTTTCCAACCACAAAGTCCTGGGCTTATTATTTCTAGTTTTTACTTATTTTCGGTGATAGGATTCAACTTGGTGTTTTGTGTGTTCTGAGTATGTGCTCTACTGTGGAGCTGTGTTCCCAGCTCATCATATTTCTTTTTAAGTAAAGCTTTTATTGAAATAAATTATACATATAGAAAAATGAGTAAATTGTGATTATATAGTTCAGTGACCTTTCTAAAACTAAACACCCATGTGTCTACCACTTAAACCAAGAAATTGAATAGTACCAGCAATGCCCCTACCTCATTTATAAACTTAGACTATTTAAAAAACATTTACGACATAGAATGTGCATATCACATGCATCTCCAGTCTTAAATTACCTTTTCTTACCTTACTTAAGTCAGTTTCCCCTATGTGTTGCTGGTTTCTGTCATTGTAGTTTTGCTTTTTCTGTGATCTTATGTAAATAATTAATGTTTTCTGATTTTTTTTCACTTAATGTTTTGAGATTCATGATTCAAGTTATTACATGTGTCAATAGTCCTTTTGATGAGTAATAACATTTCATTATATGTAAACATGTAGTTACTGATAAATTTACCAAGTGATGGATATTTAAGTTATTTTTGGTTGGGCTGTTATAAAGGTGCATTAAATATCTATACTTTTGGGGGACATATTTTTGCATTACCAGAAGTAGGATTTGTTAGTGAAATAAATAAGTATATGGTGAACTGTAAGAAATTACAAAAATGCTGGATGTGATAGTGCACACATTTTTTTTAAGATTCATTTATTATGTATACAATGTTCTGCCTGCATGTATGCCTGAAGGCCAAAAGAAGGTACCAGATCTCTTTATAGGAAGTTGTGAGTCACCATGTGGTTGCTGAGAATTGGTCTCAGGACCTCTGGATGAGCAGCCAGTGAGTGCCCTTAACCTCTGAGCCATCTCTCCAGCCCTCCTGTGGTGCACACTTTTAATCCCAGAACTCAGGAGACAGATGCAGGCAGATCTCTATAAAATTTTCAGGACATCCAGGTTTACATAGCAAGCTCTGGCTATATAGTAAAAGCCTTTCTTAAAGCAAAGAAGAAATTATGAAAACTGACAATGTCTATAGTATTTTACATTTCTGAGAGCAATCTTTGAGACTTCCAGATGCTCCATAGCCTCACTGACACATGGTATTTTAATACTTAAATTTTATCCATCCTAGTAAGTTGTGGTATCTTATTGTGGTTCCAGTTTCTGTCATACTAGTGACTAATGTTGAGTATCTTTTAATGTACTTATTTGCTACTTATAATTATTTTTAGTGAAGTGTCTGTTCATGTTTTCTCCATTTTATATCACAGTCTTTTTGTTACTGAGTTCTCGTCTTTGTATATTGTTGGATTTTATCAAATAGGTGGTTTTTGAATTCTTTTCAGTATGGTTTGCCTTCCCACTTTTAACTGTTTAAAAAAATTAAAGCGTATATGTGTGGGAGTGGCAGGGGTTTGTGCCAGTGGGTGCAGGTGCCAGGGGAAGCCAGAAGAGGATGTGGGATCTCTTGGAACTGTAGTTAGAGGTGGTTGTGAACCAAACTCTGTTTCTCTGGAAGAGTAGAGACTTCTTTTCACCATGGAACTATCTCTCCAGCCCTTCGAAACTCTTTCTGTAGAGCTATGCCTCCGAAATTAAGAGTCCAACCTTAGTTCAATTCCTGGCATCTGCTTTTGGGTGGCTCACAACCACCTCTAACTCCAGCTCCCCGAGATCCGATGACTCTGGCTTCCACAGGTACATGTACATACCTACACACAGACTCATAGACATATATACATGTAGACAACTATGGATAATATGCAAACACCATTTTAAAAAGGAAAAATGGTATCTTATTAATTTCAGGTTAGTATGTTTTTCTCTTAAAATTTCCTGGGTTTGGTGTGCTCAATCTGTTTATTTATTTTTGCAACCTATATAAGACATTCTCAGAGTGTTGACCAGACTATAGCATGCATCATAATTACCTGTCAGGCTTACTAAAATGCAGATTGTTGGTCCTAAACTTCAGTATTTGGTCAATAGGCCTGGGTGGAAGATGAAAATTTGCATTTCTAACATGTTTCCTGGTGATACTGATGCTTCTGGTTCAAAGATCAAATTGTTACTTTAGTATATCAAGCAGATTTGATTGTACATTGTGGGCTTAAAAGGGGGTGGCAGTGACTAATAATCTAAAAATCTGATCAGAAATCACTACTATTCTCTCTGCTCTAACATCCTGGGCATTTTTCTCCTTGACATAACTGGGAGATGACAAAAAATGAACAGAGCAACTTACAATTTTGCCATGCTTTCAAGAAAACTCCCTTCATATCAGACTTCTTGACTACAAGAATGCTGAGATTCCCAAAGAATACATGGCATTCTACATAGTGGGAATTGTTTTGTGTTGTTTGTAACATGTCTTGCCATTGCCATTTATGATAAGGCTCCTCACAAAGCCAAAAAATGTTGCTAAGATAAAAACTCTCACAAGAGTAGGAAGAGAGAAAAAAAGAGGCTCCATTGTGAATCTCCTACTCCCAGGCACTGGGTGGAGGCGCTGACTGCTGCAGGAGACCTACAACATACATAACCACATAAGAGTCTTGTCTCTTTCCAGACTGCAAGGACAGAAAATAGTTGTAGTTAGATTTTGTGTGTGAACCAGTCAGAGGAGTTTCTATTTTATATAGAAGCCAATTTTTATTTTATTTTTTATTAACACACAAAGAAGTCGGTTTTATTATAGCATTTTCAGACTTTTTTTTTGCTTTTTTCTTTTATTGAAATTATTTTTTTTATCATGTAGTATGTCCTGATCACAGTTCTCTTCCCTCTAATCTTCTCATTTCTTCCCAACTCCCCTGCCATCCAGTTCCACTCCCTTTCTTTTATTAGAAAACAGGCTTCTAAGGGATACTAATACAATAGAATAAAATATAGTAAGATATGACAAAAACTAACACATAGGAATTGGACAGAACAAACAGAAGGAAAAGAGTCCAAGAGAAGGCACAGGAAACATAGACCCACTCATTTGGACATTCATGAATCCTATAAAAACACTGAACTGGAAGCTATACTATATATACAAAGGGCCTGTTGATTTAGAAGGCCTTGCTCCCTGGTGTCCTGCATTACCTCTGGCTCTTATATTCTTTCTGCCTCCTCTTCTGTCGCACTCCTTGAGCCAGGCATTGGGTGGGCTGAGGAGGTGGGTATTTAATGGATACATCCTATTTAGGGCATAGTGTTCCAAGTTCTATCATTCTTTGTAATGTCTGATTGTGTCTCTCTGAATTTGTTTCCATATGCTGCAGGAGGAACTGTCTCTGATGGTTGAGCAAGGCACTGGTCAGGGAATATAGTAGAATGTCATTAGGAGTCATTTTATTATTTTTTTAAAGACCAGCAATTTTTGGTTTTGCCCTAGGTCCCTGGGGTATCTAGTCTCAGGTTCTTGGCCCCCCAAGCAGTTTCGGTTATGGGTTCCATCTCACAGAGTGGACCTTAAGTCAAATCAGATATTAGTTATTTACTCCCCCAAGCGTTGTGCCATTGTTGCCTTAGCGTATTTTGTAGGCAGGACAGCATTGCAAATCAAGACTTTCTGGCTAGGATGGTGTTTATTTTTTTCTCTTTTGGTAGTGTGCAGAATATCTTCCTATACTAAAGGAAGTGGAATATAGCGGTGAAGGCTCTGTATAGACACCAGCTTGACTATTCATGTTCAGTGAGATCTGTAGGTTTTGTCTTCAGTAATGAGGCCTTACCATCAGTTTTTGTAAAGCAATAAAACCCGGGTTGTTTGGGAATTCCCATGGGATTCCTTTTGCCAACAACTCAATTATATGTAACTCAATCCCAATCCTGGAAGCTTCATTTGGTGACAAGAGTTGGCCAGCTGGACCTTTGTCACCCCTAGTATTTGACAGTTTCATTTAGATCACTTTCATATATGTATATATTTTAGGAAACTTCTACTATAGTGGGTTTCCCTACTACCCTTCAAATTTTCACTAATTTTAGCTATCTCTCCCCATATTTTCTCTCTCATTTGCCCTCCTTTCTAATCCTCCTATTTCTCGTTTCCTGCATGTTCACTCATAACTATTCTATTTTTGTTTCCTAATGAGATCTATCTGTCTATAGTTCCTTACTCTATATTTACCCTCTGTGGTTATATGGATTGTAGCTTGGTTATCATTGACTTAACAGCTAATAGCCAGATATAAGCAAATACATACCATATTTGTCATTCTGGATATGGGATACCTCACTCAGGATGATTTTTTTCTAGTTCCATCCTTTTACCTGCAAAATTAATTATTTCATGTTTTTATCAGCTGAGAAATACTCCATTGTGTAAATGTACCACTTGTTCTTTATTTATTCATCTGTTGAAGGACATCTAGGTTCTTTCTGTTTTCTGACTGTTATGAATAGAGCAGCAATGAAGATGGTTGAGCAGCTGTTTCTGTGGTAGGATGAAGCGTCCTTTGCATATATGCCTAAGGCTGGTAGAACTGGACCTTGCAGTACATCAACTTCCATCTTCCTGTTGTCCCCCTTGTTCTTTGCTTCTTTTTTTGATTTTCTGAGAAGCAAACTTTTACTGCATTTATTTTATGTGCATGTATGTATGTATGTATGTATGTATGTATACATGTATACCACAGCACTGTGTGAAGGTCAGCAGTAGTTAGTTCTCTTCCTCCACCATGTGTATCTCATGGATCAAGCTCAGATCATGTCAGTCTTGATAACAAGCACCTTTACCCGATGACCCTATCTCATCAGTCCAAGAATGTTTGAAAACAACTAAACCTTTCATTAGAGTTGTTTTCCAAATGGACACTATTGTGATTGATACTGTTTGTTATGCCTCCTGCTGTACTTTTGCTATTATAATACTTGTATACAAACCATACGAGGAACTGAGGCCAAAGTCTGTTGTTTTTTTTATTTTGAGATTTTATTTTTATTTTATACCTTTGGGTATTTTGCTTGCATGTTTGTCTATGCTATCTGTGCATGCAGTTTTCACAGAGATCAGAGCAAGACATTGGGTTTCTTGCTGCTGGAATTAGAGATGTTTGAGCTACCACACATGCTGAGATTTGAACCCAGGTCCTTTGTAAGAGCCATCTTTCCCCAAGTTGTGTTTTCTTTGGTTGTTTGTTTGATTTTTGAGACAGGGTTTCACTGTGTGTCACTATCAGGCCTGACACTCACAGGGATCTGCCTCCCTTGCTTCTCAAATGCTGAGATGTGCACAACTTCACATTGCAGAGACCAAGCTTACCATAAACAGTCCTGCTTTCCAATGAAACCAATCGGGGAAAAACTACCGAGATGCTTGTCTTTATATTTTTGTATTGTTATTTGTAATAATTGGTTTGAATTAAGATCACCTTATTTACCTCATTGATAAAGTATTCAGTCATATTTAGGAAATGTATCTTTTTTGTGCAGCATAAATGTTATTGAGTAGGGGAGCAGACTTGTGGGGGCATCAGTCCTTCTTGGCCACAGCCTCTTTCATGGCTGACAACATGTTGCTCAACTCTTCCTTCTTCCTCTTGGTGTGGATGTGTGCCCACTCTTCTTGATGAACTGGAGCTAGCACTTGTCCTTGAACACCTTGAGCAGCTCCATGATGTGCCAGTTGTAGTTCATGAAGCTGCACACCTGGATCATGTTCTGCATGAACTTGGTATGCTTGGTGAGGTGCCAGCACTGCTGGCTATGCATCGGCTTGCCACTTTGGCTTTTGTTGAAGCCCACTACCTTGGGGTTGAACTGGGCCATAGCTGCTGCTCTAATGGCAGCTGGCTCAGGAAGATTATGTAGTAATTTTAACATTAGCTATACTGTCTAGGTTCAGATACTAAATATCAATAGGCAAGTGGCAACTCTGTGTGAATGGTATGTGACTTATTTTTTATGAGACTTGTTTTGCTAAGAGTAGGAAATTAATGAGTATATACAAGTCCATACAAGAAAAAGGTAAAATACGTTTTTAATTCATTTATTAATTGCTCCATCTTCCAAGAATTAAATTTTAGAAGATATATTATTAATGGTATATATGAGTGTGTGTGCGTGTATGTGTGTGTATATTGCATGCATTCAGGTGCCTGAGAAGCTAGAGATGACCATCAGATCCCCCAGAACTGGAGTTGTAAGTAGTTGTGAGCCAGTGTAGGTGCTGAAAGTCAAACTTAGATCTTCTGCAAGAGCAGCAAGTGCTCCTAACCATTGAGCTATTGTTCCACCCCCCATGTATTTTGTTTTGTGACAATAGTCGTTGAAGCTAATTTCAAGACAAGTTCAAAGTGCAAAGAACAGAAATAATATCTAAAAACATTTGTGTGTGATACTGCTTACTTGTGAGAAGCTTTTTTTTTTTTTTACATGCGTGACAGCAAATGCTGCTATATCCTAAGTTGTTAGCATTCTGCTGTCTGATTTCTCACTGCTTGTTCTGGGAGCCTGTGCTACCCACACAAGTAAGGTATGAATTGCTAGAGATCTAACACCACATAATATTTTCTGAGCTGTTTTTTTTAAAAAATATACTCATGCATTTTGTGTGTGTGTGTGTGTGTCTTGTGTATGTACACATATATACTTACATACATACATACCACAGAGCACATGTGGAGATCAGAGCATATCTTGCTGGGGTCTGTTCTTTCCTTCTACTCTGTGGGTTCTGGGGGAATCAATCTTAGGTCGGTCACTAGTTTTGCTTGCAGGTGCTTTTGCCACTGAGACATCTCACAGGCTCTCTGCTCAGTTTTCAACCACTGAAAAGATAAGAGTTGATTGTCACGAAGATATTTCTACACAGACTCAGAATCTGCTGTGGTGTTGAACCTTTTTTACCTGCAGTGCTAATGTGCTCCTGGTGCTTCCTAGGATTACTTGCCTGCACTTGATATTGTTTGCTTTTGGGGAAAGACAAACTAAAATATGAGTACATTTCTTTAAACAGATTTAATATTTAAGCTGTAATTTGTTCTAAAGTTAGATGCACATGTTACTTATAATGGAAACTATTCATATATAACAGTTTCCAGCAGTGGAAAAAATGAAAGAATTTCCAACTGTAATCTCCTCCCATTCCTGTAACTCTTTCTATGGGTTGTATTTTAAACTCCAAATTACTATTTTATCTTGATATTTAGCCTGGACTTGCTTTAAACTCAGTCCTCCCTTCCTCTACTCCTGAGTTCTTAGAGGTCATGCATGTGCCACTACCTTCAGAAATTCTAAATTATTTTATTTTTTACTTGATTATTTAAAAAATATTCTGAATTTATGTATATAGGTGTTTTGCCTCCCTATGTGTCTGTGTAGCATATGTGTACAATGTCTGTGGAGGCTAGAAGAGTACGTTGGATTTATTGGAAATGGAGTTAGAGTTAGTTGCTAGTTGCCTCTTAGGTGCTGAGAATTAGACCTGAGTCCTCTGGAAGAGCAATCAGTGATAGTAACCATCTCTCTAGGCCCATTCTAAATTATTTTAATGGGACCTGTTTTGGATGCTTCTAGCAAAAAGGTTTTTCATAAAGTAGTTTTGAGGTATGTATGTGCAGTTTTTAATCTAGTAGGTACTCAATAATTGGTAGTTAATAACATGTAAGTTAAAATAGTGCTGTAATTTTACTGGCAAACTAGTCACAAATCTTAAATGTTTTTATCAGAGGTAAAATAACAGTTCTAAGTAGCATTTGAAAAATAAGGTAGTAAATTGTTAGATCATTACTCATAAGAGGCAATTTATTTAGTTTTATTTATAATTCTTTATTTCTCAACTTTTTCAAAGTCTGTCTTGATGTCTCTATTTTTTTAATTTTTCGGGTGCTGAGTATTGTTGTATAATGGTATTGTCTTTTATGCCTTTATAGAGTCATGTTGGAACCTCAGTTGATTTTGATGATGGCCTTTCTAACCCTAGTTGAGTGCTCTCTTTTACTCATTTAAAATTCAAATGTTGAAAGCACTTCAGGTGTCTTGTAGCTTAAGAGTTGTGACTTCAAAGATAGGAACTGTGTCCTCTTTTCAAAATTTAAATGTGTGATACTTAGTAAATAACTGCAGCTTGCACCCACTTCCTGGTGTTTCCTGCTTCAGCCTAGTGCTGACTGCAGCATAGAGAATTGTGTGGGTGTTGTTTAATGCTATTCCCAATCTGAAAGTGAAGTAAACTAAAAGAAAAGGAAGAGATAAATGGAGTAGGATGTTGTTTTAGTTAGGGTTTTTTATTGCTGTGAAGAGACACAATGGCCATGGTAACTCATAAGTAAGTATTTAATTGAGGTGGCTTGCTTACCGTTTCAGAGGTTCAATCTGTTATCATCATCAGGTGGGGAGCAGGCATATGTGGTGGTGGAGCTGAGAGTCCTTACATCTTGATAGGCAGGGAACAGGAAGTTGATTGACTGTCGTATTGAGGGAAGCTTGAGAAAAAGAGCCCTCAAAGTCTGTCCCCACAGTGACATACTTCCTCCAACAAGGCCACACTTCCTAATAGTGTCACTCCCTTTGAGGGCCATTTTCTTTCACACCATCATAAATATGTTTATCTTCTTTAAAAATTTTTTTAATTTGTGTGTACCTCCTGATTTATTTTTATTACTCCTTGTTGCAATGAGCTTTTGATAGGAAGGTTTACTGCTCTTCTAGGTAGCTTTGCTTTATGTCTTATATTTTTAAATTTTTCCTGTTTATGAAATATTAAGAATTGACATGTGGACATTAGAAACTGACTAGAGTTACTCAGGGAAGTAAACCAGCTCAGTTACGGTAAAAATACTTTATTAAACCATTCAGAGTGACATTTCTTCACAGTGTACAAAAAGACTACTTCATAACAGGGAATTCCTTATTTGCTGACAAACTATCAGTTGACTCAGTTTTATCTGTGAAAGAGAACCCTATTTTCTTGAATCTGCCAATTAGAAGAAGAAGATATGTTGGTATGCACCCTAAATCACTGATAGATTAAAACTAAAGCACCTAAGACTTTTCTTTGGGAATATCTGATAACTTGCTCAAACGCATGCAAAAGAATCCCTTCTTTAACATGAAAATCAAATAGGTGGTGTTGCATCATAGCTTTCTCCTTCGCTTGTTTCAGTTTTGACCTTTGCCTTTTCCTGATGTCTAGACTGTTCTTATGTGTCAGTTCTTCATTTGTATTTTTGGGTTTTCTGCCTTTATACACATATACACCTATAGGCATCACTAATGTTTTTGTTGCGTTTAAGATAAGGTCCCTTAATTAGCTCTAGCTGTCTTGGAACTCACTATGTGAGACCAGGCTCACTTTGGACTCTTCAGAGATCTGCTTGCCAAGTGCTGGAATTAAAGGCATGCACAACTATGCTCAGCTTTCATAGTATCATTTTAAGTGACTAGATAGCATTGTCAAACAAGTCACTTCAAGGTTCATTCTGTACTGGGATAATAAAGACCCAAAATGTGATTTTTTTTATGTCAGCAGTTTCACAAATACTTTGGACTTACTTTTTGTTGAGCATTTTGATATAGTGGTGAATTATAATGTAATTTAGATTCATTTCCTTTTTTCTGAGTTTTGGTTATATTAGTATTTGGTTATATTGATTTTGTAAAGTAGCGGCTCTCAATCTGTGGGTCCCAAATCAGGAAACATATTTCTCATGGTCTTAGGACCTGAGACACCACTCAGTAACAAAATTGCAGTTATGAAGTAGCAACAAATAATTTTATGGTTGGGGGTCACCACAAGATGAGGAACTGTATTAGAGGGTCACAGCATTATGAAGGTTGAAAACTGCTACTGTAAGGGAATGTGGGTAGAAAATATAAATGCATTTGAAATAAATGGTTTTGATGATTACAGTTTTCCTACGTTTAGTAACTATTGCTTAATATGAGTTTTAGAAGCTTTGGTTTATAATGATGTTAAGACACGTAAAACGGATACTTAGGGTTGGGGATAATAGCCTAGCTAGCAGAGTGCTTATCTAGTGGGCCTAAAAGCCCTGGGCTTGAATTCTAGTACTTCATAAACTGGATGTGGTGACACACACTTCTAATCAAAGCACTTGGGAGGTGGAGGCAGGAGAATCAGAAGTTCAAGGTCAGCCTGGACTACAAAGAGAATTGGGAACCAGCCAGGACTACTACATGAGACTGTGTTTCATAGACACACATGTAAAAATAAAGAAACAAACTGTACCCATATTTATACTTAAAATTCATGGATTTTAAAATTATTTAGAGGTTAAAAGTATACATAAAAATCTAAAATGTTTCTTAGTAATATGTTGTATTTCAAATAACCATGTATGTAAAAAGGCAAACATCTAAGAAATATTTAATTTTTAAAATTATAAACTAGTTAAACAACTTTTAAATATATTATTGTTTTAAATTTTAGTTTCAGTCAGATGGAAGCAAACAAGAAGATAAAGAAAAAACGGTAAGAGACTGAAAATATTAAATAATGGGTGTGTTTGTCAAATGTAGCATGCTGAATATTTTACAATGAACAATATTTAACTATCATCAGAAATAATTATTTTATAATTTATGTGCTCAGTACAGCATCTGGCAGCTCAGTTATATTTTTCTTCTAAAGTCAACATCCTCTTTTTGAAGATTACCATATTATATAAGGAAAAAGGTTAAGCCCCCCATTGTTTTGCTACTTCCTTTGCATCTCACCACATTTGCTATCTCGGTTGGAGAAAAGACAATGATAGTGTGGGGAATTATATATGTGTGTTATGAGATTTAAAAATGGCAATTCTTTTAAGACTGGTACTCCTATTTTGACGATATATTGAAATAAGACCCTTATTGACATATTTCTTCTTGCTTTCTTCTTAGGAAGTTATCCTTAGCTGTTTGCTTAGCATTACTGACCAGGTATTACTTCCATCTCTTTCTTTGATGGACTGCAACGCTTGCATGTCTGAGGAACTATGGGGGATGTTTAAAACATTTCCCTATCAGCATAGGTAAATACTCAGATTGTTGATTCCTGTTAATTAATTCTAGTGCACTAACTTTTAAGCACCTAATGTTTTCTAATTTTTCATTTAATTTTTTAAAGATACCGTCTATATGGCCAGTGGAAGAATGAAACTTATAATGGTCACCCACTTTTAGTAAAAGTTAAAGCTCAAACAATAGACAGAGCCAAGTATATCATGAAGTAAGTTTTATTGTTTTTTTATATTAATCCTATTTATGTCTGGATATAATTTACTTTGTTTCAGCTATTTTGTTGAGAGTCTTAATTTAGAGAAAGCTCATAAATATTTGTTAAAGGTATAGCTGATTATATATCATAGCTAGAATGACTTAAGTTTTATGTAATCTTTTAATTGCAAGTTAATATTTTATTTTTATTTTTTAAGATTTATATGTCTATGTAATTGGGCATATATATGCCATGGTATGCATGTGGAGGTTGGGGAATAACTACTGGAGATGGGTTTTCTCTTTACTCCATGTGTGCCCTGGGAATCAAACTGTGTTTGTAAGAGTGATATTAATGATACTTTCTCGTAAATTATTTGAAGCTTATGAAAATTGTGTACTTTATGCTATTATGGGTCTGTGTCTATGAATACTGTCTACTAGAAAAATAGCCATGTGCATGGTCACAGTTGTTGCATAGACTATATATAATGGGTGGGAAAATAGAAGAAAATATCTAATTATTTAATGGGAAAAGAAGTTATTTTAGGAAGTAATTGTTGGGGAGACTGTAGGCTTGGTGCGTAAAAGAAAATTGGCTTAAACCTACAGATACAGTTTCTAGGTTATCAAAATCAGGTCAGGTTGAATATATCATAACATAGTACATGAACACATTTGTATACACATATATATGAGAATGATCAGGCTGTGTGTGTGTGTTATTATTGTTTGTGCTAGGTACTGAGTGAGTGCTTTATCATTTTCTTGATTCTCTGTACTCTAACAACAGCCTTAATTTTTTTTAAATCTGGAATAGCATAGTAGCTCATATTATTCCTCACTTCAAAATCCTTGGGTGACTTGACAGTACTTGGCAGGCTGTATGGCAAACTTTATGGCATGGTAATGCGAGAGATACTCCTTGATCTTTCCTACCATATATCCTACCTCATTTCCTAATGGTTATACTTAACCAGCTGTACTGAGCTTACTTGTTTACCTGAATGTATGAATGTAGCACACTCTCTGTAGCCTTACTTCCATTGTATGTCTTTTTTGTTTCCTTCATTTGTACAAGTTTTCCCTTAGCTTGCCTTTGCCTCTGCATCCGTGTTTCATTCTTAGAAAGTAAGCTCAAGTGTCAGTTCTCTGAGGCCTTCCCCAGAACATACTGCCAAACAAAATTGATTTGTAGATCTAGTATACATTAGGAAAATTATACTAGCATTCTACTTAAGCACATTGCAATGAGAGTTTTTTTCATTTTTGTATTTTTATAAAGTTCTTGAAAATTATATGGCCAAATGATTTCAACTTCAGTAAATGAGTATACAGATTTTATATGCAAGTATTATATACAGCTTTATCTTTCTATGCCTAGTTCAGTTACCACAGTGTTCTCCCATTTTGTCAGTGTAGTGATTGACAGAATTTCCTCCCTTTTTAAAGCGAGAAAAGTGGTTCTCGGGCAGTAGCAGCAGGAGAAATATGGGGAGAAAAGAGATATGAAGGAAAGGAGAAATGTTGATCAAAGGAATCAATATTTCACTTAGATGTAAGAAATTTTAGTTATATTTTCTACTGCGTGGTGATCAGTTAATAATAATAATGTATATAAAAGTAAGTTTTTGAGGCAATAAAATGATAGTTTGACAGATTCCTTCTGCAATGCCTATATAGATAATGAACATCACATTTTGCCTATAAGGCAAATATATACATTTTTAAAAGGTATTCAGTAAAATGTCTCTCATCCGTTTCTCAATTCTCTTCAGAAAGAGAAATGTGAAGTAACCAGTATTTAGATTCTTATTTATCCTTTTGGGCATTTTTATGTATATTCAAGACAATGTGATCATACTATCTTCACATTTCATATTATTGATAGGATATAAATACTGCTTTCAGATTTCTTAGCTTTTTAAAAAGAAAGTTCTCGGGAATACTGGCATACTCCTGTATTCCCGGTATTTGGCACTCCGAGGCAGGAGGACAATGAATTTGAGCCCGCCTTTTTTCCTACTGAGGTGAGACTGGCAGAAAAACCAACAAACAAAAAATAACAGGAAAATTTCAAAAAAATGATTTGAAATATGAGTCTTTAGTTAGGCCAAATTTGAGAGCAAGAACTGCTCTCATTTTTGTATTCCTGTGTTATAGAAAGCATTAATATAAATACATATATGAGTACAATTATTTAGTGTAGAACAATGTGTGTAAAATTTTTAATATCCTTGGATTTTTGTTATATTTTAGCTGTAACTGTTTCACCAAACTATGAGTTTGCTTCTTAAACTTTTTACTCTGAGAATGGAGTATATTAATGTGTTGTTTGGGTAATTTTATGTTTTCAAATCATTCATTCTTTGAATGCTCATTGGTTGTGTTTTCTATGCATGAAACTCTGGTAACTTGAAGGTTAAATGCCATCAAGAAAGTATTTCTTTAGTTTTGCTTATTTTTCCCTTCAGGGTAGTGAAGACATAGGGAATAGAATAAAGTATATAGTGTATGTGAGAAGGGAGAGTGTAAACCCTGGCAAGTAGAACTACCCAAAACGGTGTGCTGTGTGAAGGCAGAGAATATGGAGTCAAGTTTAAACCAGTGGGCTCTCTTCTCCACTGGCAGGGAATGGGAATGTAGGAAACAAGAAGAGGAAGCACCCCGTTAAACTAACATTGTTTTAATTAATCACACCTATAGCTGTTTATAGAGTTTCTGCTTTTATTATGTAATCATCTCAGAAAAGCTTCCAATTTTGTGTAATAATTGTGTTGAGCTATAAGTTTCATTGATACATGTTTTTAGAATCTTGTAAAAAGTATACTGAACACAAAAGAAATAAAGAAGTATGAAAGGAATGTAATTTGTTAATTGTAAAAATTATGTACCTTGAATAAGAAATTGAGAACTGTCAGGGTCCGAAGCCCCACTAATTCCTGAACTGATAAACAAAACCTGGTAAATCTAAAATAATTATGATTCTTTTAAAAAGGTATTTTATGTATTTGTATAGTAAAGTAAGTTTTATTCTTAATAGATAACTAATTCTTAAACTTTGAAATTCCCTCTGAAAGTTCAACTTCTGCTGCAGAGTATATGAAAATGCAGTAGTTTGTATGGATCCATTTTGCGTGTTTTGGTTTTCTTCTCATGATATAGCAGAGCTTATCAGCAGCTGAGTAATGGTACTTAGTATGAACCTTGACATTTCTCTCCCTTATAGGCGTCTAACCAAGGAAAATGTGAAGCCTTCAGGAAGACAAATTGGCAAGTTGAGCCACAGCAATCCAACCATTTTGTTTGATTATGTACGTTTTGAAGTTAATATTATTTTAAGGGGTTTTCCTTTTGGTTTTCTTTAAATCAGTACAAGTGGAAATGAAATGATGTAAATTTTAAGATGTTTTGGGAAAAAGCTGATGAAATGCCAATTTATGCTTAAAACAAAACTTCACATAATATTGATCAGTTTTCTAGTAATGTACAACAGAACTACTGTATGTTTTAGAAACATCTGAATAGTGTTTCACTCTGATTTCAGTTTTAACAGTGTTGCATTCTTTTTTTTAAATGTTTTTTCAATACAGGATATCTTTGTATAGCCCTGGCTGTCCTGGAACTAGCTTTTGTAGGCCAGACTGTCCTCAAACTCACAGAAATCTCTCTGCTTCTCTGCCCCGCAAGTGCTGGGATTAAAAGCGTATGCCACCACCGCCCGGAATTACCTATTTTTTTGAAATTATCACTATTGGAATTTTCATAAAGTATATTTGAATCATATTCTTTCCCCTCTCACAAGTCCTCTCAGATCCTTGCTACCTTCCTAGCCACCTAACATCATGTTTTCTCTCTCACTTGGTAAAACAAAACACAAAGAAAAATCAACAAGACTAAAAATGTGTACCTGAAACAAAGAGCAAAGCATGCATTTTAGAAAGACTAAATAACATTTAAAACAGGAATAGCCTCTACCATTCCAAAATCCAAATTTAGACCTCTTGGAATTGTTTTCTAAATGGAAAATGTAGCCTTAGAAAAATACTGTACAGAGCATTAATTGTAATATGTAATATGCTTTATTTATATTTACAAGTATATGCAAAATAGAAAAACCACTTTAATTGTATTATTTCTAATTTTGGATAAGTATGAATATTAATTAGCATATAAGTTTTTATTTACTTAATGCAACTTACTCTTTCTTGTTCTTCCAGATCTTGTCACAAATACAGAAATATGATAACTTGATAACACCTGTAGTAGATTCATTGAAATACCTCACTTCATTGAATTATGATGTTTTGGCCTGTATCCTTTCATGTGAAGCCATATATAGACATCATGTGTCCCTGTATTTAAATGCCGAATGTTTTAGTTATTCTTTCTGATTTCCTTAGGTAATGATCTAAGTTTGCTCCATTTGACTGATCAAACAAAGTATTGGAAGAGAAATTTTATGTGTATGTTTATGCATGCACACGTGTGAGAGCAGAGACCTTGTTTTACCAAACATGTTGAATCAGGTGGAATGTCGCTTGTTAGAAGATGAGAAAGAGGGCAACGGAGAATCGATATACAATGAGTATAGTTATTTCTATTTCTCCCTCAAGATGTGGGGGTTTAAGGGTCTTTGTTACCGATGTGATATTTTTTTCTTAATGTGTGAAAGATTGTATTATTGAAGCTTTAGCTAATCCAGAAAAGGAGAAGATGAAGCATGATGACACAACCATCTCAAACTGGCTTCAGAGTAAGTGCTCTTCTTTTTCTAAGGCTCATAGTGTTATTGGTGATACTAAGGAAGTGGTAACCGCCATCTTTTATTTGGTTACCCAGTGTTTTCCGTTTAGGGGCTTATTTCTCAAGTACTCTTGAGGATAATTGGCCACTCGGCTTGTTTTGTAAACTGTCTGAGACCTTGGGTCTGTATGGAGATTTATTAAGTACTTATTAACTTTCTTTACTCAAGAAACTACTTTTTACTATGATAGAATTTGAGGAAGCAATCTCTGGCCATACCAGCTTGAATGTATTAAGTGCCATCTGATCAGGGAAGCTAAGCAGGGTTGGGCTGGGTTAGTATGTAGATGGGAAAATTTAGGGGAGGCATTTGGGAGCCGACATTCCCTTTCTTTCTAACTTAGTGTTATGAGAGGATACACTCTTTCCTCTTGCAATGTATGTGAATCTGAATCTTTAGTGACTCCTATTGTCCTGTAAAGCTTGATTTTTTTTCCTCTTACAATATTGGGGACTGAATTTAGTCCCTCACACATACTAAGCAAGCATTCTACATTTACTTAGCCCATGAAATACTTAGTAAGTGCTACAAGTAAGTGCTTCAAGTCTTTTAGAATCAGGCCCTTACTAGTCTAGCCCCCCCTCCATTTGTCAGTCTTTAATTCCATTAATACTGAAGTTTTGTGCCATTCATAGACCTTTTGTACCTTCTTTCCTCTACTTAGATACCCTTTCATGGTCATTCCTTTCATTCAGTTCATCTTCTGATTTCATCATCATTAGATTTCAAGCAAGAAGTCATTTTTAAAAAACTCATTATTAGTGCAAACCATCCAGAAGTCTAAGTTTTTGCTCCTAGTACTATCATAGAACCTTTTATTCACGATATTCATTCCGTTTTCTGAATTTCTTATTGAACTCTAAGCTCCAAGGGCAGGACTATGTTGGTTTAATTATATAGGTGCTTAGCAAATAACTGTTAGGTAAGTTCCAGACACTCATCCTCTTAGTCTTTCCTGGGGGTTTCCTCTCTCTTCTATAAATGAAAGGAATTATTGGTTCAAATTGATCTTTTTAGGCTGTGGAGATGGTTCAGCATTTAAGAGCATTGACTGCTCTTCCAGAGGACCTGGGTTCTAATCTCAGAATTGATGTGGTGGCTCACAACCTTCTGTGACTCCAGTTCTAGGGAGTCTGACACAAATTTCTGACCTTTATGGGTACTAGGTACACACATGGTACACAAACATACATGTAGGCAAGACCTTGATATGTATAAAGTAAAAATAAAAAGGTTTATGTCTAATTCTAGGAAAGTTGTTTGTTTCTTTTGTTGTCTATAACTGTAGCATGTTCTTAGATATAAACAGTGTGTTTTGACTCTGTGGGAATTTGGTTGTTTTGAGTTTGATTGGTATTTTACATGACTGAGTCCTAACTGATCAGGGTACATAGGTTGCATTGTTGCCTAGTTAACCACCACCATCAAGTTATGTGATCCATCTCTTCAATTTGCCTCATCAGTAGGTTTATACTAATCTAAGGTATTGTAAGAATTAAGATAATATGTTTACATATGTATACTTAATAAACATTAGGTATTGGTATTGTAAAACTCCATTTAGTTTCATTAGTCAAAGCTTAATTCATATGGGACTGGAGAGATTGCTCAGTGGTTATGGGCACTGGCTACTCTTCAAGAGTACAAGAGTTCCGAGCACCCACACGGCAGTCACAGTTACCCACAGCATCTATTCCAGGGATCTAATACACTCTTCTAGCTTCCTTAGGCAGCTGGTATGAACATGGCCACAAACAAAGATGCTAGAAAACGCAAGCACACATGAAATAAATAAATCTTTAAAAAATTTTCCATACCTCATTTTATTTTATAAATTGAATTTGTTGAAATTATACTAATACATTAATACTAATAAATTATAGTAATACATTTTGTTTACTTTTTATTTCATGTAGGTCTGGCTAGTTTCTGTGGTGCGGTGTTCCGTAAATACCCCATTGATCTTGCTGGTCTTCTTCAGTATGTAGCCAATCAATTAAAGGCAGGCAAAAGGTAAGTTATATGGATATGAAATTTAATAATTCAAGCACTTCTGGTGGATTTGGAATGTTGGCATTACTGTTACTTTGTCAGACTCATAGATTTTAACTGGAATGACTATTTGTATAATACATTTTTTTTAAAAGAGAGTCTCATTTGCAGTTCTGATTGTCCTCAAAATTCATACTTTTTTTTTCTCAACCTTTTTAGTATTAGGCTTGGGTGTATATAGAATTAGGTTTTTTTGACATGGGATCTCACCATATAGCCCAGGTCATCCTAGAACTCACTTATGAAATCCAGACTGGCCTTGAATTCCTTCTTAGAACTCACTACGAAGTCTAGACTGGCCTTAAACTCACAGAGGACTGCCTTTGCCTCCTGAATACTGGGATTAAAGAGTTGTTGCAAGGAGAGATGGGGGCCACTTGTTTGTCCCGGCCGCCTGGCTAGTTTACACCCAAAATAACCACACAGAAACTGTATTAATTAAAACATGGCTTGGCCATTAGCTCTAACTTCTTATTGGCTAACTCTTACATACAATTTAACCCTATTAATCTGTGTATGGCCACGTGGCAGTGGCTTTCCAGAGATTCTAACCAGTGTTCGTCTTAGGCTGAGGATCCATGGCTTCTCTCTCTCTGCTTTCTTCCTCCCAGAATTAAGTTCTATCTTCTCTGTCCTATCAACTAGTTGATAAGTTCCACCCTATCCACTAGGCCAAGGCAGTTTCTTTATTCATTAACCAGTGAAAGCAACACATAAACAGAAGGAACTGCTACACCAAAGAGTTATGTGCTACTATGCCTGTCTATATATTGAATCTTGAATATAAATTAGAAATTATTACAGAGAGATTGTTTCTCTAGCAATATAATATTTGGCTACAGATAAAACACATTAAAAGGACAGTTAACTTATTTTTACCATTAAGATTTTTGAGAACATGTTTAATAAGGAATATTAAATGTTCTTTTATGACAAAACATTACATTGTTGATTTCTTTACTACATTACACATTTGATAGAATGTTTCTTTTTTTTAATATTTTTATGGTTTATTTAACTTTATTTTATGTGCATTGGTGTGAAGTGTCAGATCCCCTGGAACTGATCTTCAGACAGTTGTGAGCTGCCATGTGGGTGCTGGGAATTGAACCCGGGTCCTCTGGAAGAGCAGTCTGTGCTCTTAACCACTGAGCCATCTCTCCAGCCCCGATAGAATGTTTCTTTAAGGGAGTATATAGTAAAAAAAATACTTTTTGAATGTGAATTTAGTGATATGTAAGACTTACGTGATTTTAACTTTCCTTTTTTGTGCATACTGTGGGGCAAGTGGCAATGCTTAGGCTTTGAATAAACAGCACCACTAGATTGATTATAATTAGATAACTATATTGTTTATAGACACTTTCTGCTATAAAGTCAACAAAAAAAAAGCTCTTTGGTGTTTCAAACAGGTGGTGAATTAATTTCCTACAGTGCTATTTTGGCTTTGGGAAAAAATATAATAACTCGGTTTTGTTGGGACACTGTTGCTACCTTTGTAATCTCTGTCACTTCTGTATTTTACTTCTTTACTTCTACAAGCCATGAGAACACTAGTTTTAATCTATAATTTAGTTTGCTTTATTGTCAATACGTATTTGTGACCATTTAATTAAAACTGTTTTAATACATCTCAATGCTACATTGGTAGTTGTGTATTAGTTTGCACGAAACTGCCAGATTTGGGAAAGCATGACAAATTGAAAGGAATCCCTGATAAGAATATTAGAAAAGTATACGTTGTCCAATAATTTGTATACTCATAGGTGTGCTTTTACATTTGGAAAAATTATGTAATTAAAGAAAGTTATTGAAGTCACAAAGTGTTATTTTCATTGACAGTTCTGAATGTATATACCTAGCCAGGTGTTGTGAGAGATGCCTATAATTCCAGAACATCTAGGGGAGAAGCATGAATTTGATGCTACTAAGTGTTATATAGTGAGACTATATCTCAAAAAATGGGTAACTGTTACCACATAGCTAGAACATGCTTAGTGTTTTTGCAAAAACTTTTACTTTAGGTTCAAGTACCACAACTTGGCACTTTACTTTTTTCTTTCCTTCCTTACCCCCCCTCTTTTCTAATTATATACCAGTATTGTAGGGCTGTATTCATTTTTCTCATTTGGAGTTTTAGTGAGATGGCTACCTACTCTATGAAACTTACTGAACATCATGAATTGGAAAAGGAAAATATTATTGGGACAGCTGATGAAAATGAACTATGAACAATAGATTAAATATTAGAGTTACTCTAGTTGGTAATGGCTCTGTGCTAATGTGCATTCTTAAACATTTGAAGGAGCAAACGAGCATGGCTTAAATCATCTACTCTTCTGTTCATTCTGTAAAGTATTCTGTGCTACTTTCTTGTCATTCTGACAAATTCCTGAAAGCAGCCATATGACACTGATTCTTTTCTACTCATTGTCAGAGGGTTCAGTCTGGAGGTAGCAATTATGATGCGAGGCAGAATATCACCACCTTAGGTGTGGTTGGGCAGAACTATCACCTCTGGGAAGAGACGTGTGTGTGGGGAGAGGGACGATGTGAGGAGAAGAAGGAGGGAAACAGATACAACAGAAAGACACATAGAGGCAGACAGACAAAAGGCGTGAGAATGGGAGGACAAGGAGTCAGGGACAAGATACTGCCCCTAAGAATATATTCCCAGGGACCTGTTTTCTCCAGCGAGGCCTCACCTAAAGTTTCAAGAATCTTCCGAAAATATTGCCACCATTGGGATCAAGGCCTTAACACATGAAATTTAGTGGGTGGGGAGGAAGGACAGGGAGGATGCAAATGAAAACTATGAGTGAAAACGTGAAGTTTGGGTAAATAGTATCTGAATATGTTTCATATTACTTTTATTTTTTGTATCCTAGCCCCAAACTTCAAATTAATCCAGGTTAAAAAAAAATCAAAGGTAAACATGAAATATTTCTATTGTAGTACTAGAAGTGATACAACTATTTCATTTAAAAAATAAAATAAAAAAGCAAGCCTTGGTGTTCCCTCTTGTTCTTTATGTTTAAATAAAGATTCTCAGTATATTATTATCTTGTATTTTTTATATTTGAAATTTTAACTGGTTTAATTTTTTTTGTATTAGTTTTGACCTACTAATATTGAAAGAAGTGGTACAAAAAATGGCAGGAATCGAAATTACAGAAGAAATGACAACAGAGCAATTAGAGGCCATGACTGGTGGGGAGCAACTAAAGGCTGAGGTAAGAATTATTTTTCCTGTTTGTTGAACTTTGTTAAAATAAAATGTACTATGGTCCCACTGTATCTATGGATTTGTTTTTTCAAGGTTTCATTTACCCATGGTTAACCACAATTCAAAATTAAACAGAAAAGAATTATAAAAAATAAATTATAATTTTTTTAGTTTGAGGCCCATCCTATGTAGAATGATGTAAATCTTTAGCCTTTCTTCTTGCTTACTTTTGTCCCATAAATTATCCTTTTGGCCAGCATATCCATATTATACAAGCCATCTTGGGTTTTCATATTGGCTATGTGAATAGTAGTCTTAGTTATCAGTTGGCAGTACTGTAATATGCTTGTATTCAAGTAACCTTTGCTTAAGTTTCCTAATTCTTCATCACTATGCCTAAGTGGCATTTCATCTCATAAGAATGAATGCAGTACAATAACATATTGGAGAGTGACTATGTTTGCATAATTTTATTGTATCTTTCTGATTATTTTACTAATTGTTGCTAATTACTTTCTGTGCCTAATTAGGCTTTGTCATAGGTATATATGTATAAATAAAAGATAATTTGTGTAGAATTTGGTACTATCTATTTATCCCCTGTGGATTGTAGAACATGTTTCACACAGACGAGTAGACAATTCTGTATGTGTGGTCATGGTATAGAATTCAAATAGTATGTAAGTCCCTAGAGCCTAATGTCAAAGCCATATGTGTTCTTTCAAAACCACTGCTACCTTCTTTTTCTTGTTTTGTTGTTTTCAAAACAGGGTTTCTCTGTAGCTTTGGAGCTTGTCCTGGAACTAGCTCTTCTAGGCCTGGCTGGCCTTGAGCTCACAGATAGCTACCTGCCTCTGACTCCTAAGTGCTAGGTGTGTGCTGCCACCACTCGCTACTGCTACTTTTCTTTTTTAAGAGCTCGAGGCCATCCTGGTCTACAAGAGCTAGTTCTGGGACAGGCACCAAAGCTACAGAGAAACCCTGTCTCAAAAAACCAAAAAAAAAAAAAGAGCTGTTATATACTAGTAATGGGATCTTTAAAGACTGAAAGTATAAAAGATAGTCACTTTAGAACCTGTCCTGAAACTTTGCTTAGTTGACCAGGCTGGCCTCAAACAGAGATTCCCTTGTGTCGGCCTCCAAAGTGCTGTGTTTAAAGGCATGCACAACCACCGTCCGTTTTTTGAGAGTTTCCCGTGTAGCCATACCTGACGTCCAACTTATATAGTTGAGGATGGTCTTGAACTGTGCATTCCAGGTGCTGGGATTGTAACTCCTAGGTCAGAAATGTTTTTTTTTTAAATTTTTTTTATAGTTTAGTTAACTTTATGTGCATTGGTGTGAAGGTGTCAGTTTCCCAGGAACTGGAGTTACAGACAGTTCTGAGTCATTTGGGTGCTGGGAATTGAGGTTCTGAGTCATGTGGGTGCTGGGAATTGAACCCAGGTCTTCTGGAAGAACAGCCTGTGCTGTTAACTGCTGAGCCGTCACTCCAGCCCCTGGTCAGAAATGTTTTAAAGATTGTGTCTCAACTTTGTTCTATTTCTTTTTCCAGTGAGGCAACTTGGAGTACGTTGCATATAGGCAGTAAATTTGTTTCTTCTATTTGTATAGGGTGGTTATTTTGGCCAGATCAGAAACACTAAAAAATCTTCTCAGAGATTAAAGGATGCACTATTGGACCATGATCTTGCTCTTCCACTCTGTTTACTTATGGCTCAGCAGAGGAATGGAGTAATTTTTCAGGAGGGTGGAGAGAAACACTTGAAACTTGTTGGAAAACTGTATGACCAGGTAGGCGAACGAAGCTTTGGTGTAGAGAGATTTTCTTTAATCCTGATAAAATAGAGATTGTATTGTCCTTTGAAACATATCATTTGTACTTACCATATGAATGTGAAACATCTGTAATGTCAAATAGGATTTCCCTAAATAGGGCCTCTATTTCTGCAAATTATGACATTTAAGAGATGGGTGTAGAAGAGGTAAGGTTTTCAGTTAATTAGATATTCCGTCTTATGAAAGACCAGTATCAAATTGTTTGCCTTCTTTTTTGATCTCTGGAAATCTGTAATTTCAGTTGCGGGAAAGTAGATATTATCTTTTACTTCTTAGTAATAAGATTGCTAATAATTAAACATTTTGTTGGCTAATAAAATATTTTTGTGTGTAATATAATTCTATAAATAATGACAAAGGTGTTGACTTCTCATTATTTGTGCATATTGTTTTATAGGATTTTTAGAAAAGTGTTTTGAGAGTCTCTTGGACAATACTTGGTTAGCAACTAAAAGGGGACTTTTCATACCCAGTGTTGGAGTTTTTGTTAATAGTCTGTAGCTCTTAAGGACAGTATTGTCAGCTCAGATGATCAATTTTCATTAAAATGATATAATTAAACATTGATTTGCATGTATTATGGGTATATTTATGTAGATAATTAATAGAATGATTCCTTATGACTTTTTAAGACATTCCTTTATTTGGCGCTCATTCCCTGTCCTTTTGTATTTACTTTCCTCCCCGTCCTGAATTAAAGATCTACTTGTTCTTTCTAGTTCCCCCTTCAAGTCACTTGTATCTTATCATTTCTCTCTGTTCCCCCCACCATAGTGGTCCCTTTTTACTTTCCTGGTTTCTGCAGTTACTCCAGGTTTTATACTGAATATTTGTGTTACTCCAGGTTTTATACTGAATATTTGTATAAATAAAATAAAGATGTAACTCAGGCTGGCCTTAAGCTTATGATTGCCCCCTGCTTCCTGAGTGTTGGGTTATATTATAGATATGTGTCATTGTGCCTAGACAGGGCATGCTCTCTCCCCCCTTTTTTAGGACCATATAAAAATATATTTGACTAATATAAGTATATGAATATATAAGCTTTGTTTTAATTCAAAATTTTATTTGATATCTAGTAATTGTGCGTGTTTATAAGGTATATTGCCATAATTCAGTTATGGTATCTAGATGTGTAAATGATGAAATTGGTAATTCCTATTTTTATCTTTTATCATTGTCTTGAGAAATATTGAGCTCCTTTCTTCTAGACCTTTATATTTCACAAATTACTATATGCTGTAGCCAGTCTATGCTGGCTTTACATAACTAGAACTTATTTATCCTATGTTAATAAATGTGCTTTTATATTAAAGATCCCACATCTCCCAACCCCTTTTCCAGTGGCACTCTTAGCCTATAATATCTACTCTTCTTCTCTTTTACTTTTGGGAAGTCAACATTATTATAGGCTTTATGTACAAGTGGGAATATGTGAAAATTGCCTTTCTGGCCCTCATGTATTTCACTGAACCCAGTGCTCTTCATTTCTGTCTCTGCCTGTACTGTTAAAAATCTGGATACTTAATTCCCAATCAAAATTTTGTCAAAATAATATACCTTAATCATTTGAAAAAGGGTTTATGTTGATTTTGTAAAATGTTAACATCTGTTTTTTTTTGTCTTATTTTAATTTAGTGTCATGATACTCTAGTACAGTTTGGTGGGTTTTTAGCGTCTAATCTGAGTACAGAAGATTACATAAAGCGAGTGCCTTCAATTGACGTGCTCTGTAATGAGTTTCATACACCTCATGATGCAGCGTTTTTTCTGTCTAGGCCCATGTATGCACACCATATTTCAGTAAGTACTAACATCCTCATTGGCTTTCAAGAGTAATTCTAAATTCTTTCACAAATATTTTAGTTTTGGATACACTCTAATTTGATAAATTCAGATCTTCTCTCTTAGAGAATTACTCTTATTTTCTGTTTTTATTCTTGTCTCAGCAGTGAGCAGTACTGCTTCAAAAATTAGGTCTGTAGTAGGAGCTGCGGGCTGCGTTCCTGCCGCCCTGCTCCCAGCCGCCTGGCTAGCTTATGCCCCGAAATAACAACACACAAATTGTATTCATTTAAACACTGCCTGGCCCATTAGCTCTAGCTGCTTAATGGCTAATTCTTACATCTTGATTACCCATTTCTATTAATGTGTGTACACCCCAAGGTGTGCTTACCGGGAAGATTCTAGCCTACGTCCATCCTGGGTCGGAGCCTCATCGCGTCTGCCCCAGAGAGGAGAGCTATCAAGTCTGAGCTCACTTCCTCTTCCTCCCAGCATTCTGTTCTGTTTACTCCACTCACCTAAAGGCTGGCCTATCAAATGGGCCAAGGAAGTTTCTTTATTAGCCAATGACCTTCCTCCATCATAGGTCTTCCTGACTTCTTTCCCCACAGGGCTATAATCAGTTCATGGAGATGCAGCATAGTCTCCATTTTCTGTTTACTTGGGTTCTGACCTTTCCGCTCTTTGTGTTTAGTTTTATACTGTTTGTGGTTTTTAACTGTAACATGGGGTGAAATGGTTTAAATCTGTCCTGTATGTGGTATTTGTCTCCTTCTCTTAAACTAAGATTCCCTCTTTATTCCTGTAGGGATATGGGTTTGTAGGACAGGTCTCTAAAAAGACACTAGGGAGAAATGATAAGTTCATCTGATCATGTAATTGAGCATACTCTGTTAGTGTTTACTTTTGAACTGCTACAGTCTTATTTGATTTAATGACCATCTCAGTGCCATTATCCAGCAATTTCTGTCCTGTATATTCTAAAGTGTTAATGGGAACAAAGGAGGCTTTTGTTTTCCTTTAGAATCTATCATTATAGAAAATTATATGCTGTCTATGTGTAGTTAATGTCTTGCATTCTTACCCTAACCACATCAGAGAAGTCTCACTTATAAAAAACATAGGTCCTGATTTCTTGAAGAACTTAGGTGGAAGGATTGCTTTATTTATTTTGGGACTTTCATGTTGCATTTTACTATTCTGAGACCTGGATGTCCTAATCAGTGTCAATGAATCCTGGCAAACAGGAATACCTGGTTGTTGTTGGCTGAGCTCTGGTCAGAAAATGGAAAAGATCATTCATACTTATGACCTACTTTTTTTTTTTTGCCATGAAAAATGTTGTCTTTTAGGAGTTGAAAAAAATCTAATGAAAGACATGTTATTTAGGGTTTAGGAAGAAAGAAATATACAGTGGCATTTATATACTCTAGGCAGTAATAAATTTCTCCCAACTCACCCTATGTGGGTGACATGCCTCTTAGGAAAGGGAGTACCTCAGCAGCCTACAGTGCAATTAGATGGGCATCCATACCCCCCTCCTCCCCAAATTGACTTCTTAGGTGAAATCCTCTCAGTGAGCCTCTGATGAATGTGGGAAAATGTATAAGAAAGTGAGGAGAGGACTAAATGAATATAGGACATACAGAGAACCCAAGAGTGCTTCCAAGCACCTATGCTGGGAGAGTCTCAACTACGCATAATTCTAGTTCCAGAAGATCTGCTGTCCTCTGCTCTCCACAGGTACCTATAAACATGCTACACAGACACACACAGACATTCTGTCTTTTGTCTGTCTCTCTCCCCTTCCCCCCCCATACACACACAGAAAGACACAGAGTAAAAAATAATTTTTTTTCTTTTCAAATGCTGAGAGAGAAAAAGGGGTAACTGTGTGTTCCCCTCTGTAAATTGGCTACCACAGGCCCCCTTGGAAATATTCAACCAGAAATGCTTAGATTCTTGTCCTGACAAAAAAACTTTATAGACATAAATCAAAAGTATAGTGGTATCCCTTAATTCTCTGTTTCACTGAAGATGTGAACCTAAGTGTTAATTTAATTTAGATAAGGGAAATTGGCATTGTAGATGAAGTATAACTATATTTTTGATTAAGCCTATTTTTTTGGACTAAATTCTAGTGGAAGGGCTACCAATAGAAGTCACAGATTCAGAAACACAGAAATAGGAAGCTTGGTACTATTATTTAGTCTTTTTATACATATAACTTAATTTTTACTTTTAATCATTGAGACTTGATCTTGACACAGATTTGCAAGGGAGGTTTTGCTTGCTCCAGTTGTTGTAGAGATTTCCCGGTTAGGTAGTCAGATTGGCGTTTGCAGGTCGTTTTAGCACTGTTTTGTCTCGTGCCTCGTTAGAACCTTATCAGATGTCATTTTGCTCATTTAAATTCATATTAGTTACCTTCAGCAAAATCTACTTTCTAAATTTAAAATCCTTTTTACCCTAGCTACTGTTCTTCTTGGTTTCTGATATAATTGGTACACTTTCCTATAGCTTGTGGGTTAGTATTAGTAGCTTTATCAGTTCTGTAGTTGCAGTAGTTCTCAGCATGTTCTCTAGCATGGGAGTAATCTACTTCTAGAACAGTCTCAGGATTCCTGCATTCTGCTGGACGTATCATTGAATGTAATGGATATATGCTTTTAGTCCAGATGAGACTGTTGACCTGTCAGTGTACAACTGAATCAGAATGTTTCATAGGTGATCATCTGGTTTGGGATTATAGGTTTAGCATGAACTGAATGATTTCAATGTTTTTCTAATATAAAGAAGCAACTGATTGTAGGACTTTTTGATGCCTAAATCAATTAAAATTTTTTTGGCAAGAAGTATTTCATCATAAAATGGCTGAAAGACTTGAGACAGTGTATTAATTTTCTTTGCTGCATTTGACATATTTTATGAACTGATAATTATGTCAGTATCACTTCACTAGCAGATTCATTTTTTACCTCATGTAATTAAAAGTATAGCCTTCCTTCGATTCTCTCCTTAATTAGGACACACCAGTCAGGACAAAAAAAAAAGGTAGCATCATTTCTCACATGATTTCAATTTAATTTACCACAGGTATGTATGGAAAATTTTATTTGGCTTGACAGTAGACTAAAGTAATTGGTTGCTTTCTCTGGAATATTGTCAGTTTCAGCATTGGTGTCTTTCAGTCTGACAAAACTCGGCATTTGGTCACTGAGGTGGTAGTCTCAGTGACTTTTCTTATGGCAGTCCAGCCTCTTGATACATGCCCTATTGCAGTTAGTTAGTAGGTCAAATTTTATTGAAAAAAAAAACCTAGTTAAGAACTTGAAACTAAGGATTGGAACAGATTTCAGAGATAATTTATCTTGGAATAAGTGCTCTTGGTAAGAAACTAGAATTGCCATTATAGTTTTGTATAAGTATATATTATATGTTTTAACTTTTTCTCTCCAGTCAAAATATGATGAACTTAAAAAATCAGAAAAGGGAAGTAAACAGCAACATAAAGTTCATAAATACATTACATCATGTGAGATGGTGATGGCTCCTGTCCATGAAGCAGTGGTATCCTTACACGTTTCCAAAGTCTGGGATGATATCAGCCCTCAGTTCTATGCTACATTTTGGTCATTGACAATGTATGACCTTGCAGTTCCACATACCAGCTATGAAAGAGAAGTCAATAAACTTAAAGTCCAGATGAAAGCGATTGATGACAATCAGGAAATGGTAGGTTTTATTATAGCAACACAAGTATAATTATGATATTTATGTATTATTGTCCCTGCTTTGCAATTATTTTAGTTCAATATTTTTGATTCTACAGTCTTGTTGATCTATAATATTTTAAATGAATTTAATGGTAACCCCTCAATGGATAGAAATTATAATTAAGGAATAAAAAACATACATGCCTTTTCTAGTGAACACTCTCATAGCAATTTAAGGTGATTTGTTTGACTCCTATTTCAAGAGCAGGATAATTATTACCCATTTTATGTGTGTGTGTGTGTGTGTGTGTGTGTGCGCGCGCTCGCGCGCGCATAAGACCTTTTTTACTCTACTGAATGGACTTTTGATGTATTTGAAAAATGAGGTTAGTAACAAATTAGGCAGGTACTGAAAATCAGGCAGTATAGTAAATACAGTATAATCTAGAGCTTGTTTAGATATCTCTTCTGGTGAATAACATGTAAAAATGGTACCTTAGAAAGATTATGAGAGTAATTTTAATAGCTATTTTGATAAGGGGAAGATTAGTCTAAGTCTAGAGACTGGTTGCGTGTCTTTTGGGGTACTTGGTTATGTGGTATTGAGAATATAGGTTATGCTAGAGACAGTGGCAATACATATGACTTGTAAATAAGTGGTATTTGAATGAAGGGAAGTAAAAATGACTTCATTTTTGCTTCAGAATGAAGCACTGTTAGGAAGGTGACCTATTCAGAAGGTGTCTGAAGACTCCGTGATACTGATTTGGATGTGTTGGATGGAATATTCAGGCATACCTACTATATAATCATGCTGAAGCAATTATAAAGTATAATCATTTTTCTCTTTAAAATCTTAATTACATGAAGGGAGACAATGTAGATACAGTTAGAAAAATTATGTGACTTTACTTGTAGCCTCCAAATAAAAAGAAAAAAGAGAAGGAGCGTTGCACGGCCCTTCAGGACAAACTTCTTGAAGAAGAAAAGAAGCAGATGGAACATGTTCAGAGAGTTCTTGAGAGATTGAAATTGGAAAAAGACAACTGGCTTTTAGCAAGTAAGTTGTTGGGATTATATATTCCTGCTGCTGCTAAGTTGCAAGAGCAAGCATTTCTCACTCTGGAGGTGTTCAAGTGATTATATTCGTATTCAGCAGTGTTCATTGGTCCCTCCTTTAGTTATTCATTACAGCAGAATCAACTTCATGTGTTCACTAAAGTGACTTTTGAGTTAGTTGGCTAGCAAAATAAAATTAGATAATATTGGCAGTTTAGTATTCAAATTTTGTGTATAGAATCATATTTCTTGGAAATTATAGATAGAAAAATGTCCATAGAGTAAAAGTGATAATGAATATTTATCTGATAGTTTGATTTTATACCATTCTGTACACTACAGTAAAATGCCATGTTTGGTAGCCTTGAGGCACTTGAGGAAGATTACTTCTTAATACATTCCTCTTTTATTTTTAGAGTCAACCAAAAATGAGACCATCACAAAATTTCTACAGCTGTGTATATTTCCTCGATGCATTTTTTCAGCAATAGATGCTGTTTACTGTGCTCGTTTTGTTGAATTGGTACATCAACAGAAAACTCCAAATTTTTCAACACTTCTTTGCTATGACCGAGTAAGTTCTTACTGCAGCATTTAAAACAAAATCTCACGTAAGGATAGCTAATTATTAATTATAAACTCTAGAGGTATTGTATATACGGTAGATACCATGATCCTTTTGTTTGTTTGTTTTATTTTTTTGAGATAGGGTTTATCTATGTAACAACAGTCTGGCCTGCCCTGGACCTCAGTTTATAGACCAGGCTGGCCTTGATTGAACACACAGAGGCGGGCCTCTGCCTTCCCCCTCCTGAGTGCTCGAATCTAAGGTGTGCATCACTGGTGCCCAGCTGAATGGCCTATCTTAAGAGCTAAATTCTTGACCTTGATTCCTAGCTTTAATTTTCACCTATATGATCTTTCACAAGATAATTAACCTCTCTGTGCCTCAATCTTCCTATCTATGAAAAGGAACCTGCTTTGTAAGATTGATTTGAGGCCTAAATATGTCACTATACATAAAAAGCCCATGCAATGATATCTATTACATTCAAGGTTAACCTTTTCACTCAGAATTTGATTTTAATAATCTTTCATCTTTATAAATAGGTCTCTCCACTCTTAACTTTCATTCTTAAAAAAAAAAAAAACTAAAGAAAACAAGCTTCTACTCAAATCAAAGACTTTACACAATCATAATACATAAAAGCAGGGAAGCATTTTAGTGTTGTCATATTCATATTTCATCTTGCTTTTTTTTCTTATATTACTGCATTTGTGAGTTAGAAATATGTGTATTATATCATGTCTGCTTCATATTCTAAATTTTATCACGTTCGCTTTTGCCTATTGTCTTTAATCTCAATCACGGATAGCTAAGTGTTCAAGAAGCTATATGTAATAATAATAATAATAATCTTTTATTTATTATTATCAACCAAATTCATAAAACTTTACTTGGATGCTTTATGATCGCTATTTTTCCACAGAACCTAGAGTCACCAAAAACTTCTACAGGTGTGAATATAAAAGGAGAAAGTACATTTTTTACTAAATTTATCTGTTTATTGTGATAGTCTTTTAATATTTTCAATCAGTTTTTCTTTTTTAATCATTCTTCCTCTAGGTTTTTTCTGACATAATTTACACAGTTGCAAGCTGTACTGAAAATGAAGCTAGTCGGTATGGGAGATTTCTCTGCTGCATGTTAGAGACAGTGACCAGGTGGCATAGTGATAGAGCCACATATGAAAAGGTACATGATTGATAAATGTTTTTTTTTTACCTGTGTGTGTATATAATAATTGCTTCAGATTGGTCACTTCTAAAACTATTTAGGATTCAGATACTTAAAACCACAATTAATATATTATTTAAAAGTGGATTTTTTTAAAAAAAATTCTATTTCAACTTATTATCATTGTAAAATCTGAACATTTCTTTCCCATCTGGTCACTTATCTGGTCTCATTCTTCTATTTTGTGAGATAAATTTTACCACTAAAAGCGAGAAATTTATTTTTCCTTAGGAATGTGGAAATTATCCAGGATTTCTTACTATATTACGGGCAACTGGATTTGATGGTGGAAATAAAGCTGATCAATTAGATTATGAAAATTTTCGACATGTTGTACATAAGTGGCATTACAAATTAACCAAGGTAAAATAAAAAGTGGATATTTTTGAAAGGTAGTTTTTTTTTCCTCTTCATTCTGTATTTTATGATAATAGATCTTTAAATGTCTGTTATAGGCATCGGTGCATTGCCTTGAGACAGGCGAATATACTCACATCAGGAATATACTGATTGTGCTAACAAAAATACTTCCTTGGTACCCAAAAGTTCTAAATCTGGGTCAGGCTTTGGAAAGAAGAGTGAACAAAATATGCCAAGAAGAAAAAGAGAAGAGGCCAGATCTATATGCATTGGCTATGGGGTAACACAATTATACTTTAATGTGACTTATGAGACTAGATTATAGAAGGATTCTGAAGATCTGAAAATGTTTTACCATGTTGAAGTCTTATCTTCTGCCTTACTTCAGGAGATTATGGGAGATTATGCGATCATGTTCCCACAGGCTGGTGAGAGTTGTCACTTCTGATTATCAACTTCCGGTTTATACTGGATGATAGCTTCAAAGGCCACATATAATAATAGTCCTTGAAATTGGGGAAATACAATTTTGTCATAGTTACCATCTCTTGAGGATCAAAAAGAAAAAAGCTCTCTAATTATAGAATAAGTTTATTTTGAAAGGATGACTTTTAAGGTTTTAGAACACTCTAAAGACCTTGAAGAATATACTGAAAAATAGTACTTTATTTTCTAGAATCAAGTATCAGAGTGAATAATTTGCTAATTTTTGTTATACTAAACCCCATATTTGTGTTTTTTTTGATTTGTGTATGTGTATTTAAACACTTTGTGCGACTTTCAGCTACTGGGGGCTGTTGAAATGTAGAAAGTCTCACATGATACCTGAAAATGAATTTCATCACAAAGATCCTCCTCCAAGGAATGCTGTTGCGAGTGTACAAAATGGGCCTGGTGGTGGGACTTCATCATCATCCCTAGGAAGTGCGTCTAAATCGGATGAAAGTGGTACTGAGGAGACTGGTATGCTTATTTGTAGACACTTATAAATAATATATTAAAATATTTTATCACATGATAATTACAGTGCAAGCTTCATATTGCTTTTTATTCTCTGGTTATGAGTATGTAACTATTAAATAACCAGCCTCCTGAGTTTTCTAATTATCCACTAATCATTTTGCTGTGAAGTCATAGTTTATGTTTACAGTTTGCTAACAAAAACCTTGTTTTTATTTTAGATAAACCAAGGGAGAGATCTCAATGTGGTACAAAAGCTGTTAATAAGGCTTCTGGTACCACACCAAAAGGGAATTCAAGCAATGGAAATAGTGGCTCTAACAGGTAAGAATGCTATGCCTTATGTCACAGTTCTAAATTCTCCCTCCCTCCCTCCCCCCCCTCGTGTGTGTGTGTGTGTGTGTGTGTGTGTGTGTGCGCGCGTGTGTGCGCGCATGTATGTGACTGATGGGTGTGTACTCACATTCATGTGTGTGCAAGTAGTCGTGCACACTTGCCACAAATGTGTGTGTTGTTCTAACCTCAGATGTTACTCCTCACCTTGTACCTTGTTTGAAATTGGATTCATTTTGCTGCCTATCCCAGGCCAGCTAGCTGGCAAGGTTTCAAAGATACTTTGTGTTCCATTTTACCATAGGAGCCAATAGAATTACAGATGTGTAGCCAGAGGCTTTTCTGTGTCCTACCCAGTCCCGCAGCTGCTTATAATCACTCAGAGGCTTAATATTAATTGTATTTGCTTAACTGGTGGCTCAGTCTTATTACTAGCTATATAAACCCATTTTTATTAACTTTTCTGTATATTGCTACGTTGCCTGTGGTTTACAGGTGCTTACTTTGTCATCTTACTCCTCCCACGGCTGGGCCTCTCTCAATACTCTTTTTTTCTCCCTGTATATCTGCTTGGATTTCCCATCTAGATATATTCTGCCTTGCCATAGGCCAAAGGAGCTTTATTCATCAACCAATAAAAGCAACACATATTCGCTGTGTACAAAATGACATCCTACATCACAGATGAGTGATTTTGTTCTGCTCTTTATGCGAGTTCTGGAAAGTTTTTTTTTCTTTTTTAAATTTATTTATTTATTAAGGATTTCTGCCTCGTCCCCACAACCGCTTCCCATTTCCCTCCCCCTCCCCCAATCAAGTCCCCCTCCCTCATCTGCTCGAAGAGCAATCAGGGTTCCCTGACCTGTGGGAAGCCCAAGGAGAGTTCTGGAAAATTAAGAACGGCAAGTGCTTTACAAACACGAGCCATCTCCCTAACTCCAAAATTTTCTCTTTTAAGAAAAATTACCTTTTGACTTAATATACAGAGTAAAGGGTTATATTATATGCCTCATACTTGATTCTAATTTGCCCTCCAGTTTTCTCACTGTCTCTTATTAGTCACCTTATTTCCAAGTATTTCCCTTGTGCTCTTATGTCACTTGTATTCCATTGTCTTCCTTTCTGCATCTTGTCCCTTTCTTAAAATGTGTTCTTTATTGGTCCCTTTTCTAGTTTCATGATGTATATGATAATATTCATACTTTAACGTAGGTTCTACATATAAAACAAAACATTTTTTTGTCTTTTTGAGCCTGACTAATTTCAGTTAAAGTAAATAATTCCAGTTGAATCCATTTTCCAGCAAATGCCATCATTTCAGTTTTCATTTTGCCTGAATTAAATTTCATTTTGTATGTATACCACATTTTCTTTTCTGGATGCATATTCAGGAGTGGCATATATGAGATAGCATTCCTTCTATGTATGCCTGCACGCCAGAAGGGGGCACCAGATCTCATTATAGATGGTTGTGAGCCACCATGTGGTTGCTGGGAGTTGAACTCAGGACCTCTGGAAGAGCAGTCAGTGCAGTCCGAGATAGTTTTAATTCTTAAACTTGTACACTGACTTTTATAACTGCTGAAATAGTTAATGTTCCTAATAGTGTTATTAGGATGTTATTAGGTGAGAATGTTATTCACATTCTCACCAACTCTTGTTCCTGTTAATTTTTCTTGTTTACAACTATTCTGACTGGTTCGTAGCAGTTTTAATTTTCTTTTTTTTCTGATGGCTAAGTTGTTGGATACTTTTTCAAGTATTTATTGACCATTTATATTTCTTTGACCAGTTTATCAACTCATTTATTTATCAATCTGTTTATTAGATAAATTTTGAAGAGTTAATTTGCTGTTCATTATTCTAATTATGAATCTTGTATCTGATACATAATTGACAATGCTTCCCCTCCCCCCATTTTGTATGCTGTCTATTCACTGTGATGATTGTTTCCTTAGCTGTGCACACGCAGAATTTCATGTTATCTTATTATTTGTCAATTCTTGGTTAGCGTTCTAGTTCTTGGAAATGTTTTTCCTATATTTTACTTTCACAGTTTAAAAGTTTCAACTCATACATTCAGGTGTTTGCTCACTTTGAATTGATTTTGAGTAGAATGAGTAATAGAGATCCAGTTTCAACCTTTTACATATGGCCATCGCGTTTTCCCACTGCTGTGTGTCGCAGATACTGTCTTTTTTCCAATATATGCTTATGATATTTTTGGTGTGAATTAGATGATTGTAGCTGTGTATATTTACTTCTTACTCCTATATTCTATACCAATGACCTATATTGATCTACGTGTTTGTTTTTCTGCCAGTAGCATGCCATCTTTGTTGCTATGACTCTATATAGTATAATTTGGGATCAGGTATTATGATACTTCTAGTATTGCTTTTTTTGTTAATTAATTAGGCTATTCTAGGTCTTTTGTATTTCTCTTATCAGTTTTAGGTGTATGTGTTGGGTTGTGTGTGTGTTCCTTTAATTCTATGAAGAATTCATTTGAATTTTTATGGGGATTGTGTTGAATATGTAGATCAGTTTGGGTAATAGAAGCCATTTTCACAATAATGATTATCCCAATCCATAAGCATGGGATTTAATTTTTTTTCAAAATTTTATTGCATGGTCAAGGCAGTTTCATTTTTAAATTTTATTTATTATTGAAAATGTATTTTTCATACTGTATAATCTGATTACATTTTCACCTATCCCAGCTTCCTTCAGATCTTCCTTACATCCCCACCCACCCAATTTCACATCCTTTCTTACTCCTTCCCATTAGAAAGCAGGCATCTAAAAAAGCAATAATGTTAAAATTAGATAAAATGGAAGCAACAAATCCTGAATAGGTCAGTGTCTTTTTTTTTTTTTTCATTTAATTACTGCTTGGTCCATTCTCTTCTAGGCTAATTCTCACATATTATTTTAGCCCATTTCTAAACATCTGTGTGTAGCACCCCAAGGTGCGCTTACCGGGGAGATTCTAGCCTAGTCCATCCTGGGTCAGAGCTTCATCCCGGGAGCGGGGCATGGCGTCTCTCTCAGGAGTCTGCTCCCTAGAGGAGAGCTGTCGAGACTCTGACCTCACTTCCTCTTCCTCCCAGTGTTCTGTCCTGTTTTCTCCTCCCACCTATCCTCTAACCAATAAAATGGGCCAGGGCAGTGCCTTTATTAGCCAATGACCTTCCTCCATCATTTCCCCTTTTTCGGTTTAAACAAAAAAAAGGCTTTAACTTTAACATAGTAAAATTACATATAGCAAAACAGTTATCAAGCAAGAATTACAGTTACAATATTTATATCTATTTTATCTTTTATCATAACTAAGGAAAACTATAACTATCTATTCATTCTTCAACTCCATCAAAGACTCCAGAAGGATATAATACTTACCTAAGTAAACAAGAAATAAGAAAACTCTAGAAATGACAGAGACATCTTGCTGCCTGGACAGTCACCCAAAGTTCTTTTGTATGGTTGGGGCATCCATCTTCAGCCTTCAGGCCCATAGTATCCAGCAGACATTTCCATGAAGCAGGAAATTTCAAAGACAGTTCAGTCACTATCTGCTGTGTCCTGCAGAATGTCTCGCTGACTCTTTCATGAGTCATGAACCCCAAAAGACCGTCTCACCTTTAGGCAAGTTCAGCAGTCCTCTCTCTGCGGGTTCTCTGTGTCCATTTTATGCAACAGTCCAGGCAAAAACAGTTTCTTGCCCAAATGACTATTAAACTCCATAAGGATCCTCTTTGATGCCCATCTTCCTCTCGAAGTAGATTGGTGCTGCCAGGAGCAGAGTGTCTCATTGTCATGAAAAGTCCTCAGTTATTAAAACATTAAATGTCCTATTCTGTAATCTTTGAAAGACATGAAGAATGTCTATCTAAAATATATCTCTATATATCTAGAAAATCTAACATGACTACAAGCTTTACTATTAACGATGATTATCCATTAACAACCTATATTTCTTAATTATACAGTACATATTTAAATGAACTACACAATCACAATACCTTAATCAAAATCAGAAACACTTATACATATAACAAAATTGACCTTAAATTTAAATCACTAAAACAAAATCTATATCAATGTAAATTATTCATATCTATATTATATCCCCCTTTAAATGTAAAAGAACATTTATAAACATTTTTTGGGAATATGGGCGCAGTTATTTCTCTACAAACTGCTTCCTGCTGAATGGGGGCGTCGTTAATTAGGTCTTTCATGGTATAACCTGTGTGCTAGCTTTATCTCAGTTGGCAGTTGAGCGAAGCAATTTTCTGAAGGTGTTCACACCAACCCTTCAGGAGGGCGTGGTCCATCATACCAAATCGGAATAGAAGAAATGTACAGCGTCTCATCCTCTGTGAAAACAAAATAAGAAACTCCTTTCCAAAGCATCATGTCCTTAGATCCAAATTTCAAAGTCAAGGCATCAAAATATCTATGTCAGATTAGTTCAGCAGCATTTATAAATAAATACCTTTTAGCAGCTGTTGCTCCTTCCTCAGCATTCAAACAATTCAAAGAGAGCATAACAGCATACAGTATCAAGATTCTCTGTGTATTTTCCATCTTTGTAAAGCTTTGTTTTAACCTCTATTTCGTTTATTTTTACTTTTAACTTTTTGAGACAGGTTCTCTGTATCTTTGACCTGAAGTAACTCTGTAAACCAGGCTGTCTTTGAACTCTCAGAGATCCGCCTGTCTCTGCCTCCCAGGCATTCGGGATTAAAGGTGTACACTACTACACCTTGAACTCACAGAGATCTGTTTGTCTCTGCCTTCTAGGCACTGGGATTAAAGGTGTGTGCTACCACACACAACAATCTCTTCCTTTTTTTGTTTTTTACTTTAAAAACTTCATCTTTTAGTCTGCATATATATTTTTTTAATAATTTTTTATTAAGAAAAGAAGGAAAAAAAACATAAACAAAAAACAAGTTTCCACCTCCTCCCAGCCTCCCATTTCCCTCCCCCTCCTCCCACCCTTCTACCCCTCCCCCCACTCCTCTCCCCCTCCCTCTCCAGTCCACAGAGCAGTCCAGGTTCCCTGCCCTGTGGTAAGTCCTAGGTCCTCCCCCCTCCGTCCATATCTAGGAAGGTGAACATCCAAACTGGCTAGTCTTCCACAAAGCCAGCACATTAAGTAGGATCAAAACCCCGTGCCATTGTCCTTGGCGTCTCATCAGCCCTCATTGTTCGCCATGTTCAGAGAGTCCGGTTTTATCCCATGCTTTTTCGGTCACAGTCCAGCTGGCCTTGGTGAGCTCCCAGTAGATCAGCTCCACTGTCTCAGTGGGTGGGTGCACGCCTCGTGGTCCCGACTTCTTTGCTCATGTTCTCCCTCCTTCTGCTCCTCATTGGGACCTTGGGAGCTCAGTCCAGTGCTCCAGTGTGGGTCTCTGTCCCTGTCTCCATCCATCACCAGATGAAGGTTCTATGATGATATGCAAGATATTCGTCAGTATTGCTCTCGGATAGGGTCATTTCAGGTTCCCAATCCTCAGCTACCCAAGAAACTAACTGGGAACCTCATGTTGGGCACTTGGGAGCCCCTCTAGGGTCAAATCTCTTGCTCACCCTAAAGTGGTTCCCTTAACTAAGAATTGTGGTTCCGTGCTCCCCTATCCACCTTTCCTTTATCCCAATTCTCCTGATTCCCCAAATCCCCCCTCCTTCCCTTCTACCTTTTCTCTCCCCATCTCCCCTTACCCCCATCCCACCCCACCCCCAAGATCCTAATTTTCTCCCCGGCAATTGGGTCTACTTCCCTTAGCCAAGAGGATAACTATATGTTTTTCCTTGGGTTCACCTTCTTACTTAGCTTCTTTAGGTTCACCTATTGTAGACTCCGTGGCCCTAATTTATGGCTAGAAACCAATTATGAGCGAGTACATCCCATGTTCATCTTTGTGGGTCTGGGACACCTCACTCAGGATAGTGTTTTCTATTTCCATCCATTTGCCTGCAAAATTCGAGAAGTCATTGTTTTTTACCGCAGCGTAGTACTCTAGCGTGTATATATTCCATACTTTCTTCATCCATTCTTCCATTGAAGGGCATCTAGGTTGTTTCCAGGTTCTGGCTATTACAAATAATACTGCTATGAACATAGTTGAACAAATGCTTTTGTCATATGATAGAGCATCTCTTGGGTATATTCCCAGGAGTGGTATTGCTGGGTCCAGGGGTAAGTTGATCCCGAATTTCCTGAGAAACCGAAACACTGACTTCCACAGTGGTTGCACAAGATGGCATTCCCACCAGCAATGGATGAGGGTACCCGTTCCTCCACAGCCTCTCCAGCAAAGGTTATCCTTGGTGTTTTTGACTTTAGCCATTCTGACAGGTGTAAGATGATATCTCAAAGTTGTTTTGATTTGCATTTCCCTGATTGCTAAGGAAGTTGAGCACGACTTTAAGTGTCTTTTGGCCATTTGAACTTCCTCTGCTGAGAATTCTCTGTTCAGTTCAGTGCCCCATTTTTTAATTGGGTTAATTAGCATTTTAAAGTCTAGTTTCTTGAGTTCTTTATATATTTTGGAGATCAGACCTTTGTCTATTGTGGGGTTGGTGAAGATCTTCTCCCAATCAGTAGGTTGCCTTTGTGTCTTATTGACTATGTCCTTTGCTTTACAGAAGCTTCTCAGTTTAAGTAGGTCCCATTTATTCAATGTTGCCCTTAATGTCTGTGCTTCTGGGGTTATACATAGGAAGCGATCTCCTGTGCCCAGCTCCTGTAGGGTACTTCCCACTTTCTCTTCTATCAGGTTCAGTGTGTTCGGGCTGATATTGAGGTCTTTAATCCATTTGGACTTGAGTTTTGTGCACGGTGATAGATAAGGGTCTATTTTCATTCTTCTACAAGATGACATCCAGTTGTGCCAGCACCATTTGTTCAAGATGCTTTCTTTCTTCCATTTTATACTTTTAGCTCCTTTATCGAAAATCAGGTGTTCATAGGTTTGTGGGATAAAATCCGGGTCTTCTATACGATTCCATTGGTCGACTTCTCTGTTTTTATGCCAGTACCACACTGTTTTCATTACTGTAGCTCTGTAATAGAGTTTGAAGTCAGGGATGGTAATGCCTCCAGAAGATCCTTTATTGTATAGGATTGTTTTGGCTATCCTGGGTTTTTTGTTTTTCCATATAAAGTTGATTATTGTCCTCTCCAGATCTGTGAAGAATTTTGATGGGATCTTGATGGGGATTGCATTGAATCTATAAATAGCCTTTGGTAGAATTGCCATTTTTACTATGTTGATCCTCCCAATCCAAGAGCAAGGGAGGTCCATCCATTTTTTGGTATCCTCTTCAATTTCTTTCTTCAATGCCTTAAAGTTCTTGTCAAATAGATCTTTCACTTCCTTGGTTAGATGTACCCCAAGATATTTTATGCTGTTTTTGGCTATTGTGAATGGTGAAGCTTCTCTGATTTCCCTCTCTGCTTCCATATCCTTTGTGTATAAGAGGGCGACTGATTTTTTGGAGTTGATCTTGTATCCTGCCACATTACTAAAGCTGTTTATCAGCTGTAGGAGTTCTTTGGTGGAGTTTTTGGGGTCGCTTATGTACACTATCATATCATCTGCAAATAACGAAAGTTTAACTTCTTCCTTTCCAATTCGAATCCCCTTGATTCCATTATGTTGTCTTATTGCTGTTGCTAGAACTTCAAGCACTATATTGAAGAGGTATGGGGAGAGTGGACAGCCTTGTCGTGTTCCTGAGTTAAGTGGGATGGCTTTGAGTTTCTCTCCGTTTAATTTGATGTTAGCTGTCGGCTTGCTGTATATAGCTTTTATTATATTTAGGTATGACCCTTGTATCCCTAATCTCTCCAAGACTTTTAACATAAATGGATGTTGAATTTTGTCAAATGCTTTTTCAGCATCTAATGAAATGATCATATGGTTTTTTTCTTTCAGTTTATTTATATGCTGGATTACATTGATAGATTTTCGTATGTTGAACCAGCCCTGCATCTCAGGAATGAAGCCTACTTGATCATAATGGATAATTTTTCGGATGTGTTCTTGGATTCGATTTGCCAGTATTTTGTTGAGGATTTTTGCGTCGATATTCATGAGTGAGATTGGCCTGTAGTTCTCTTTCCTGGTTGAGTCTTTGAGTGGTTTTGGTATCAGAGTAATTGTGGCTTCATAAAAGGAGTTTGGTAATGACCCTTCTGTTTCTATCTTGTGGAATACATTAAGGAGTATAGGTATTAGATCTTCTTGGAAGATCTGGTAGAATTCCGCATTGAAACCATCTGGTCGTGGGATTTTTTTGGTGGGGAGGTTTTTGATAACCTCTTCTAATTCTTCGCGACTAACAGGTCTATTTAGATTGTTCACCAGGTCCTGATTTAACTTTGGTATATGATATTTATCTAAAAAAGTATCCATTTCCTTTACATTTTCCAATTTTGTGGCATATAGGCTTTTGTAGTAAGATCTAATGATTCTCTGAATTTCCTCTGTGTTTGTGGTTATGTCCCCCTTTTCATTTCTGATCTTATTAATTTGCAAATTCTCTCTCTGCCGTTTGATTAGCTTGGATAGTGGTTTGTCAATCTTGTTGATTTTCTCCAGGAACCAGCTTTTTGTTTCATTGATTTTTTGTATTGTTTTCTGTGTTTCTATTTTGTTGATTTCAGCCCTCATTTTGATTATTTCCAGTCTTCTACTCCTCCTAGGTGAGTCTGCTTCTTTTTTTTCTAGAGCTTTCAGGTGGGCTGTTAAGTCTCCAATGTGAGCTTTCTCTGTTTTCTTTAAGTGGGCACTTAGTGCTATGAACTTTCCTCTTAGGACTGCTTTCATAGTGTCCCATAAGTTTGAGTATGTTGTTTCTTTATTTTCATTGAATTCCAGGAAGACTTTAATTTCTTTCTTTATTTCTTCCTTAATCCAGCTATGGTTCAATAGTTGACTGTTCAGTTTCCATGACTTTGTATGCTTTCTGTGGGTAGCATTATTGTTGAATTCTAACTTTAATCCATGGTGATCTGATAAGACACAGGTGGTTACTAATATTTTTTTGTAACTGTGGATGTTTGCTTTGTTACCGACTATGTGGTCGATTTTCGAGAAGGTTCCATGAGCTGCAGAGAAGAAGGTATATTCTTTCCTATTTGGATGGAATGTTCTATAGATGTCTGTTAAGTCCATTTGATTCATTACCTCCACTAATTCTCTTATTTCTCTGTTAGGTTCCTGTCTGATTGACCTGTCCATTGGTGAGAGAGGAGCGTTGAAGTCTCCTACTATTAGTGTGTGCGGTTTGATGGCTGCCTTGAATTTTAGCAATGTTTCCTTTATGTACGTGGGTGCTTTTATATTAGGGGCATAGATGTTCAGGATTGAGACTTCATCCTGATGAACTGTTCCTGTTATGAGTATAAAATGCCCCTCTCCATCTCTTCTGATTGATTTAAGTTTAAAGTCAACTTTGTTAGAGATTAGTATGGCCACACCTGCCTGTTTCTTAGGTCCATTTGCTTGATAGGCCTTTTCCCAGCCCTTTACTCTGAGTAGGTGCCTGTCTTTGTGGTTGAGGTGTGGTTCTTGTAAACAGCAGAATGTTGGATCCTGTTTTCTTATCCAATCTCTTAGCCTGTGCCTTTTTATAGGTGAGTTGAGTCCATTGACATTAAGTGATATTAATGACCAGTGGTTGTTAACTCCAGTCATTTTTTTTTTTAGTCGTAGAGTTTGTGTGTTTCCCTTCTTTGTTTTGTGTTGGTGAAGGGTCTCTAGATGTCTGAGTTATTGTGGTCATTGTTGGACTCCTTGGTTAGTGATTTTCCTTCAATTACTTTCTGTAAGGATGGATTTGTGGGTGCGTATTGTTTAAATTTGTTTTTATCCTGGAAAATTTTATTTTCTCCATTTATAGTGAATGAAAGCTTGGCTGGGTATAGTAATCTGGGCTTGCACACATGGTCTCTCAGTTTCTGCAGTACATCTATCCAGGACCTTCTGGCTTTCATGGTTTCCATGGAGAAGTCAGGTGTAAGTCTGATAGGTTTACCTTTATAAGTAATTTGGCCTTTTTCCTTTGCAGCTCTTAATATTCTTTCCTTATTCTGTATGCTTTGTGTTTTGATAATTATATGGCGAGGGGATGTTTTTTTTTGATCCAGCCTATTCGGTGTTCTGTATGCTTCTTGCACCTTCATAGGAAAATCTTTCCTTAGGTTGGGAAAGTTTTCTTCTATAATTTTATTAAATAGATTTTCTGGACCATTGAGCTGCCCTTCTTCTCCTTCTTCTACTCCTATTATTCTTAGGTTTGGTCTTTTTATTGTGTCCCATATTTCCTGAATGTTTTGTGATGAGAGTTTGTTGGACTTGCTGTTTTCTTTGATCAGTGTGTTTATTTTCTCTATGGTATCTTCAGAATCCGAGAGTCTTTCTTCTATCTCTTGTATTCTGCTGGTTATGCTTGTTTCTGTAGTCTCTATTCGTTTACCTAGATTTTCCATGTCCAGACGGCCCTCTGTTTGTGTTTTCTTCTTTGCCTCTATTTCAGTTTTCAGGTCTTGAACTGTTTCCATTATCTGTTTGATTGTTTTTCCTTGGTTTTCTAGGGTATCATTCACTGATTTATTCAATTCTTCAAACTTTCTGTTATATTTCTCATCCATTTCTATAAGGGCGTTTTTTACATGCTGTTTAAGGGTGTCAATCACTTTCATGAAGTCAATCTTTTCTCCTTCCTCTTGATTAAGGGGTTCTTGTCCTCCCGTTGTGAGGTCGCTTGTTTCTGGTAGCTTCATGTTGCTTTTCAGCTTGTTGGGCGAATTCTTGCCTTGACGTCGGCCCATCTCTTCTTCCAAATGCTCCCTATGGATCTTCTTTTACCGGATTAGGTCTCCTTGCCTACCAAACGCTGTCTCTCCCCAATGTTGGCTCTCCCAATGCTGGGTCTCCTGGCGCCGAAAGATCAGGCCTCCGTGCTGGTTGGGCAGCTCGCAGACAAAGCGCCTACCCCGCTTGGTGCAGGCAGGCCACAGAAACAAAGGAACTGCTGCCCGCCCAGGAGCCCCGGGTACTCGGACCCAGCGCCCAGATAGGCTGCGCTGGGCGATGCCACGCGCCAAAAGAGGGCAGTGGGGGCGAAGTGGGTAGGGCTCTGGACGGAAGCTGGGTGGGCCAGGAAGAAAGAGGCAGCACCCGGGGAGTAGAGGCCCTGCAGAGAGCCCAAGCAGGACAGGGGGCCAAGAAACCCCCGAGCTCCCCGTCCCAGGCTGGCGCCGTGGGCCAGAAACTCACCCCAATGCTGGGTCTCCTGGCGCCGAAAGATCAGGCCTCCGTGCTGGTTGGGCAGCTCGCAGACAAAGCGCCTACCCCGCTTGGTGCAGGCAGGCCACAGAAACAAAGGAACTGCTGCCCCCCGGGAGCCCCGGGTACTCGGACTCAGCGCCCAGATAGGCTGGGCTGGGCGATGCCACGCGCCAAAAGAGGGCAGTGGGGGCGAAGTGGGGAGGGCTCTGGACGGAAGCTGGGTGGGCCAGGAAGAAAGAGGCAGCACCCGGGGAGTAGAGGCCCTGCAGAGAGCCCAAGCAGGACAGGGGGCCAAGAAACCCCCGAGCTCCCCGTCCCAGGCTGGCGCCGTGGGCCAGAAACTCACCCCAATGCTGGGTCTCCTGGTGCCGAAAGCTAGGTCAGTGTCTTAAATTTGTCTCTTTATTTCACGTTGTCTTTTATTTCCTCAGGATTGTTTCTAAGTATTTTTTTTTCTTTCAAGTTATTGTGGATGATTTCTTTCTTCCTCAGAATTTTCATCCTTATTACGTAGATCTTTGTATCCTGTTAATTTGCTGAATGTGCTATTAGATATGAGAGTTTCTGGCATAGCCTTCTGGGTCTTCTAAGAATAGTCACATTTGCAAATCATGCTGATTTGAATTTTTTCTTTTCTGTTATCTCTTTCATTTCACTTTCTTGCTCCAATGCTCTAGCTAAGATTTTAAGCACTATATTTAATGAGTAGAGAGGGTATATTCTGTCTTATTTCTGATTTTAAGTGCCTTTGAATGTTTGTTATATATTCCCTGTATTTCTAGTTTCCTAAGAGCTTTTAAAAATGTTTTGGTCAGAACCTTTTTTTACAGCTATTAACGTAATCTTGTGTTTTCTAACCCCAAGTCTGTCCATCTTCCGTATTACATTTCTTGAATCATTCTTGCATCCCTAGGATGAAACCAGTTTGCTCATGGTGCATGATTTTAGTGTCTTTTTGGATTCTGTGTACAAGAATTTAAGATTTTTTTGCATTTTGGGCTAGAGAGATTGCTCAGCAAGGTTTAGAATACTAACTGCTCTTCCAGGTTTAATTCTTAGACCCACATGGCAGCTTACAACCATTTGTAAGTCTAGTTCCAGCGGGATCTTATGTCTTCTTCTGGCCCCTGTGGATACCAGGCATTTATGCCATACACAGATAAACACGAAACAGACATACATGCAAGGAAATGCAAATAAATGAAAGTTAAAAAATACTTTTACATCTCACTTATCAGGGGAATTGGTCTGTAATTTTGTGCTTTGTTCGTGTCTTTCTTCAGTTTGAGTATAAGGGTAATATTGGTATCATAGAAATGAGATTGATCGTGTTCTTTTATTTTATGGAACAGTTTAAGACAGTTCTGTAAAGGTTTGGTAGAATTTATTCATCAGTCTGAATAGTTCTGGACTTTGTTGGAAGACTTAATAACAGCTGTCTCATTGCTTGTTATAGGTCTATTTAAGTTTGTTATATTTCCTTGATTTAATTTTGATACGTTATATGTATCTAGGGAATTTATCTATTTTTTTTCTAGATTTTTTTTAAGTTTTATTCTCTGATACTGGAATCAACGGTAAAATCACCATTTTCATCTCTGATTTTTATTAACTTGAATTTTCTGTTTTGACTAGTTTGGCTAGATATTTAGCAATTTTTTTCAAAGAACAACTCTGATCAATTGATTCTGTATATTATTCTTTAGTCTCTATTTCATGAATTTTGCCTTGACCTCAATTATTCTTGCTTTTGATTGCTTTGGGGTTTGCCTTGTTTTTTTGCATATTATTATTATTACTATTATTATTATTATAAATTTTCACCTCGCCCCTCCTCCCATTTCCCTCCCCCTCCTCCATTTCTCCCTCCCTCCCCCCTCTCCAGTCCAAAGAGCAGTCAGGGTTTTCTGCCCTGTGGGAAGGCCAAGGTCCTTCCCCCTCCATCCAGGCTCCTTGTTCTTGTTTTACTACATCATTAGACTATTTGAGGTGTTTCGGTTTTTTTCAATGTAAGCATTTATAGCTAGTACTACTTTAGTAGTATCTGAAATATTCTATTAACGTGTGCTTTCATTTTCATTTGATTCTTGGAATTTTTTAAATTTCTCCTTGATTTCTTCAACCACTCACTAGTCATTCATGAGTGTATTTTTCAGTCTTCAAGTATTTGTGTAGTTTCTGGATTTTCTTTTGCTATTGATTTCTAGTTATATTCCACCATGATCTAATGAGATAGAAAAATCCTTTCAGTATTGTATTTCTTAGGACATACTTGTGGTCCTGATTCTGTTTGATGAAATATTCTCCAGATTATCTCCTAAGTCCATTTGCTCTTTGGTGTGTTTTAACTCTGCAATTTCTTTGGAGTATGAATGACATATCTAAAGTTGACAGTGGAATATCAAAATGATCTACTGTTACTCTATCAAGACCAGTGTAATGTGTACAGACATTAATGTTTTGTGAAATTTATAGCCCTAACATACAGTTCATATGGTTTATGATGTTACATATTTTTGATTCATTCATATATAGCTAAATTATATAACTCTTCCAATTTTTATTTATTTATTTATTTATTTAGTAAAGATTTCTGCTTCCTCCCCGCCCCCGCCTCCCAACTATTCCAATTTTTTATTTGAATTCTACTTTGTTAACCACCAGAAAGAACTATGCCAGCTTAAGTTTGGCCTTTACTCACGGGGTAGACTGACTTCTCTCTTCCGAGTCTCACTCTGTAGGTGTTCCTAGTAGTGACACGTGTTTCTTGAAGACAACAAATAATTGTGTCTTTTACTCTGTACTTTTTAGGTAACCTTTATCTTTCTGAGGATTCCTCTTAATTTTACAGTATTTTAAGATGTGTTTTGGTACCTTTGTGAGTTTATGAATGTCTTTATCTCCTTTTTAAAAAAATTTTGAACAGAGTCTACTTTTTATTCTGGCTTCTTCAGCATATCATTTTACCTGAAAGTTCCTAGATTCTTCTGTGTGGTATAATTTTACCTGGAAGTCCCCTAGATTCTCCTATGTGGATTTCATTAATCATGAGTGGAAGGGTAAGCAGTTGTAACTGAGCAGTACATAAGTCATGTATACTGACTGGACTTTGAAACTTTGGTACTCCAATTTTGATAATTGACTTATTATTAATTATTTATATTGTTACATTTTGTTTAACAACCTGATTTCTCCTTCTGAGATACAGGATATGATGGTAAAGTTTTGAGACATTTTAGGATAGAGTGCTTGTTTTAGACAATTTAAGTAACGCTTATATTAATGCAAGAAAATATTAATTTTGAAAGTAGTCCATACAGCTTAGGAGTCTATTTACTGATATCTCTTTTTTTGGTTTGTTGAATGTGTTTTTGGTCATTACTTTCTTATTCTTGAAGATTGTGATTATATACAAAATAATCTAATATGGCATTATAATTATTTTTATTAATTAATTTAAAAATTATTTTCTCATTTTACCTACCAATCTGAGTTTCCAGTCCTTCCCTTCCTCCCACTCCCTCCACTTCTCTCAGACTACCTCATCCACTCCTTAGAGGGGGTAAGGCTTCCAGTGGGAAGTCAATAAAGTCTAGCACATCACTTTGAGGCAGGACTAAGGCCATCCCCACTATATCTAGGCATAGCAAGTTATCCTTCTAAAGAGAATGAGCTTCAAAAAGTCAGTTCAAGCAGTAGGGATAAATCCTGGTCCCACTGCCAGTGTCCCCACAGACTGCCCCAACCCTACAACTGTCACCCACATTCAGAGGGCCTAATTTGATCCTATGCTTGGTTCCCCTGCTGTCAGGCTTGAGTTAGTGATCTCCCATTAGTTCAGGTAAGCCCTCATGGTCTTTACCTCTGTGCTCATATTATCGCTTCTCCCTCTCTTTGACTGGACTTTGGGAGCTCAGCCCAGTGCTTCCCTGTGGATCTCTGCATCTGCTTCCATCAGTGCTGGATGAAAGTTCTATGATCACAGTTAAGGTAGTCATCAATCTGACTACAGGGCAAGGCCAGTTCGGGCACCCTCTCCACTGATGCTCAGGGTTTTAGATGGATCATCCTTGTGGATTCCTGGGAATTTCCCTAGTTTCAGATTTCTTGCTAGCCCCATAGTGGCTCCCACAATCAAGATATCTTTCCTTGTTCTCCCTCTCTGTACTTCCCCCTTCTCAACCATTCCTTCCCTCACGTTCTCCTCCTTTCTTCCTTCTCACCTCCTCCTTCCCTTTCTCCATCTGCCCCCAACCCAACACTCCCAATTTTTTCAGGAGATCTTATCTATTTCCCCTTCCCAGAGGGATCCATGTATGTTTCTCTTAGGGGTCTCCTTATTACCTAGCTTCTCTAGGGTCCTGGTCTATAGGCTTTATGTCTAATGTCGAGTAAGTACATGCCATGTTTATCTTTAAGGGTCTGGGTTAGCTATCTCACTTAGGATGGATTTTTCTAGTTTCATCCATTTACATGCAAATTTCAAGATGTCATTGTTTTTTACCCCTGAGTAGTACTTCATTGTGTAAATGTACCACATTTTCTTTATCCATTCTTTGGTTGAGGGGCATCTGGATTGTGTCCAGGTTCTGGCTATGACAAATAATGCTTCTATAAACATAGTTGAGCAAATATTCTTGTAGTATGATTGAGCATCCTTTGGGTATATGCCCAAGAGTGGTATTGCTGAGTTTAGAGGTAGGTAGATTCCCAATTTTCTGAAAAATTGCCATACTGATTACCAAAGAGGCTGCATAAGTTTGCACTCTCACCAGCAATGCAGGAATGTTCCCCTTCTTCCATATCCTCTCCAGCATAAGCTATCATCAGTATTTTTTTTTAACTTAACCATTCTGAAAAGTGTAAGGTGGTATATCAGAGTTGTTTTGCTTTACATTTTCTTGATGGCTGAGGGTGTTGAGCAGTTCCTTCAGTGTCTTTCTGCCGTTTGAGATTCTGCTGTTGAGAATTCTCTATTTCAAACTGTGTCCCATTTCTTAATTGGATTATTTCGTAATTTGATATCTAGTTTCTTGTCTTGAGTTCTTTATATGTTTTTGTAGGTCAGTCCTCTGATGTGGGGTTGGTGAAGATTTGTTCACATTCAGTAGGCTGCCGTTTTTGTCTTATTGAATGTGTCCTTTGCCTTGCCGAAGCTTCTCAGTTTCAGGAGGTCCCAATTATTTATTGTTGCTCTCAGTGTCTGTGCTACTAGGATTATATTTCAGAAGTGGTCTCCTGTGCCTATGAGTTCAAGGCCATTTTCCAATTCCTCTTGAATTAGGTTCAGTGTGGTCAGATTTATATCAAGGTCTTTAATCTAACTGGACTTGAGTTGTGCATGGGGATAGGTATGGAGCAAAAAGACAACAAAAGGAAATCAAGGGGATACAAATTTGAAAGAAAGAAGTCAAACTTTCACGATTTGCAGATGATATGATAGTATATATAAGTGACCCCCAACATTCTATGAGAAGTCTATGAAAAGAATTTTCATTCTTTGACATGTTGACATCCAGTTATGCCAGCACCATTTGCTGAAGATGCTGTCTTTTTTTTTATTGTGTAATTTTAGTTTCTTTGTCAAAAATCAGGTGTTCATAGGTAGTGTGGGTTAATATCTGGGTCTTTGATTTGATTCCATTGGCCAACCTCTCTGTTTTTATGCCAGTACCAAGCAGGTTTTTTTTTTCTTTTTTTGCTGTAGCTCTGTAATAGAGCTCGATGGCAGGGATGGTGATGCCTCCAGAATTTCCTTTATTGTACAGGATTGTTTTGGCTATCCTGGGTTTTTTGTTTTTCCACATGAAGTTGATTATTGTTGTTTTAAGGTCTGTGAAGAATTGTGTTGGGATTATGATGGGGGTTGCATTGAATCTGTAGATTGCTTTTGGTAGGATTGTCATTTTTATTATGTTGATCTTAGCTATTCAAGAGCATGGGAGATCTTTCCGTTTTCTTGTATCTTCAGTTCTTGTCGTACAGGCTTTCAGTTCTTTGGTTAATGTTACCCATAGATATTTTGTCATTTGTGACTATTGTGAAGAATTATGCTTCTCTGATTTGTTTTCTCAGTTTTCTTTATCATTTGTATATAGGAGGGCTACTGAGTTTTTTTGAGTTGATCTTGTCTCCTGCCACATTACTAAAAGTGTTTTTTTCAGCTGTAGGAGTTCCCTCATAGAATGTTGGGGGTCACTTATATATACTATCATATCATCTGCAAATAGTAAAAGTTTGACTTCTTTCTTTCAAATTTGTATCCCCTTGATTTCCTTTTGTTGTCTTTTTGTTCTAGCTAGAACTTTAAGTACTATGTTGAATAGATATAGAGAGAGTGTACAGCCTTGTTTTATTCCTGATTTTAGTGGAATCACTTTGAGTTTCTCTCCATTTAATTTGACGTTTGCTGTTGGCATGCTGTATATTGCTTTATTATGTTTAGGTATGTTCCTTGTATCCCTGGTATTCCCAAGACCTTTATCCTGAAGGGGTGTCTTAAAGGCTTCTTAAAGGCTTTTTCAGCATCTAATGAGATGATCATAAGTTTTTTTTCTTTCAGCATATTTATATGTTGGATTACATTGATAGGGTTTTGAATGTTGAACCATCCCTGCATCTCTAGGATAAAGCTGACTTGATCGTGGTGGATGATTTTTTTTTTGATGTTTTTTTGGATTCAGTTTTCCAGTGTTTTATTGAGTAGTTTTGCATCAATTTTCATGGGGGAGATTGGTCTGTAACGCTCTTTGTCAGTTGAGTCTTTGTGTTTCTTTGGGGTTTGCTAGCGTGAGGTTATCTGTTGCCTTTGTTTACATGGGTACAGCTGACTTCCTTGGGTTGGAGTTTTCCTTCTAGTCCTTTCTGTAGGACTGGGTTTGATGATAGCTATTGTTTAAATCTGGTTTTGTCATGGCATATCTTGTTTTCTCTATCGATGGTGATTGAAAGCTTTGCTGGGTATTGTAGTCTGGGCTTGCATCTGTGGTCTTTTAGTGTTTGCAGCACATCTGTCCAGGACCTTCTGACTTTCATTGAGAATTTGGGTGTAATTCTGATAGGTTTGCCTTTATGTGTTACTTGGCCTTTTTCTTTTATGGCTCTTAATATTTTTTATGCTGTATGTTTAGTGTTTTGATTATATGGCATGGGGACTTTTTTTTGGTCCAGTCTATTTGGTGTTCTGTAAGCTTCTTGTACCTTCATAGGCATATCCTTCTTTAGGTTGGGAAAGTTTTATTCTATGATTCTGTTGAATTTATTTTCTGTGCCTTTGAACTGGTGTTCTTCTATCCCTGTTTTCTTTAGGTTTGGTCTTCTCATAGTGTCCCAGATTTCCTGGATCTTTTGTGTGAAGAATTTGTTGGCTTTACATTTTCTTCAATTGACCAATGAATCTATTTCCTCTATCATATCTTTAGTGCCTGAGATTCTCTCTTCTAGCTCTTGTATTCTGTTGGCTATGCTTGCATATTTACCCAGATTCTCCATTCCCAGAATTCCTTTGGCTTGTGTTTTCTTTATTGCTTCTATGTCAGTTTTCAAGTCTTGCTTCACCTTTTTGATTGGGGGGGGGGCTTTCTTTGATTTCTTGATTTCTTCCATTTTTTTGTCTTTTCCTCCATTTCTTTGAGGGAATTTTTTATTTCCTCTTTAAGGGTCTATCATTTTCATGAAGTTATATTTAAGGTCTTTTTTCTGCTTCCTCTGGGTTAGGATGTTGTTCACGTCTTCCTACTGTATGACCACTGGATCCCGGTGTTGCGATGTTGCTTTTTAGCTTGTTGAATGTATCTTTGCATTGGTACTCACCCTTCTCTTCCTCCAATTGGTGCAGTCAGTGTCTTTGCCTCTTGGTTCAATCCTTGCAGTTGGTGTCTGTGTCTCAGGGATCCTCTCTTGGACTTGTAGTTGCTGTTTGTGTCTTGGGGACTTGCTCTTTGCTCTGTGTAGTCACTGTCTGTGTCTCAGGGAGCCTTTGAGATCTTTGGGGGTGGAGTGGGACTTGTTGATTACAAGGTTCCTTAGATGGGGTTTGTTGGAGCAGTCTGCCTACAGGAGGCTTGCCTAGTGGCTGGCTAGTCCAGCTGAGGTGTTGGGGCGGGGTTGGGGTTTTGGTCCGGAGCTGAGGGCCTAGAGACTGGGCTGTTCAGCAGCGGAGCTTGTTACTCACTTCTTGGTCCATTCTGTGCAGTTGCAGTCTGTGCCTCAGCTTCAGAGGTTGTGGGGGGAATGGATGGATGGATGTGTTTAGGGGTGGAGTGAGACTTGTAGGTTACAGGGTCTGATGGGTGGGGGTTGTTGGAGCAGCCTGCCTGCAGGTGACTTTCCTGCTGGTCAGCTGGTAAAGCTGAGGCAGGTGGGGAAGGGGCCCAGGATTTTGCCCAGGCGTTCTAGGGCCTAGAGCTGGGCTGTCCAGCTGGGGAGCTGATCACTCATCTCTTGGTCCTCTCTGTGCAGTTGCAGCCTGATGACTTATGATTATTAATCATTATTTCAATCAAGTATTCATGAATATGTATTATTTCATGTGAAGAAGTACTTTCTTATCCTGAAGCTGCTTTTTCTCTTTGTTAGAGTTCCTCTTAGTGTCACAGCATTTTTTTTTATGTCGATAGAGACCGTTTATTTTTTTCATTTTATTTGTTTGCTTTTTGAATGATTTCTCTGTGTGACAGCCCTGGCTATCTTGGAACTCTCTTTTTAGACCAGGCTTTCCTTGAACTCACAGAGATCCACCTTTCACTGCCTCTTTAAGTGCTGAGATTAAAGGCCAGTACACCCAGCTCCTTTATGATTTTAGATATGGGATATATTTGATGATTATTTGCCTTTTTTTTATTCTTAAGCAACAAAGCTGTTAAGGAAAATGACAAAGAAAAAGTAAAAGAGAAAGAAAAAGAGAAAAAAGAAAAGACTCCAGCTACAACTCCAGAGGCCAGGGTACTTGGTAAAGATAGTAAAGAAAAACCAAAGGAAGAGCGGCCAAATAAAGATGAAAAAGCAAGAGAGACAAAGGAAAGAACACCTAAGTATGACAAAGAGAAAGAAAAATTCAAGAAGGAAGAAAAAGCAAAAGATGAGAAATTCAAGACCACCATTCCCAGCATAGAATCAAAATCTACTCAAGAAAGAGAAAGAGAAAAGGAGCCATCCAGAGAAAGAGATGTATCAAAGGAAATGAAGTCAAAGGAAAATGTTAAAGGAGGAGAAAAAACACCAGTTTCAGGGTCCTTGAAGTCACCTGTTCCCAGATCAGATCTCTCAGAGCCTGAAAGGGGCAAGTATACCTTTTTTATATTTCTGTACTTTTGCTCTAATTATGCTTGTTCGTTGTCTCATTGCCTTGATAAGTTAGTGATTTTGCTAGTGCAACAAATGCTTGATCTTAAAAGTTGTTCACTTTTTGAAGTGTTTGGAACGACTAGAAATGTCCTTTTTCTGACTATTTCTTTTTGTCCAAACAGAACAAAAACGCCGCAAAATTGATACCCATCCTTCTCCATCACATTCCTCCACAGTAAAGGTTAGTATAGCCTGAGGAAGGCAGCATCCGTATTAGGCTCACCTGTTTGGAATACCAATGTGTTCTGACTTCGTTCAAGTCTTGTGCCAAGTATTCACAAGGAATCTTCAGCAAAGGTTTGAGTCTTTTAAAATCATGCCTAAGTATACCAGAAATTCTTAACTTCTTTTAAGTTAGTAGGTGCCACCACCCTAGTAAATTGTGTATGCTAGGATTGGTGGGAGAGAGCATTCTCTTTCTTTATGTAGAATCACCTTATAAATTCTTACCACAAACAACAACCATAAAAGCACAGATAACAATGGTCCTTTTAGAGACATTGTTAGATGTGTGATGTTGTAGTAATTTTATATATTCTTGCTTGCTGTATTATGTATTTTTTATGCTTTAAAATCTGGAAATTTGATAAGATTTGGGAAATGGAGAGTTACTGATTTGTTCGGGATGGGTGGTAGGTAGGCTTACATAGTTTTCACAGAACAAACTTGTCAGTTTTCTTACTGTGTTTATAGATAACTCAGAAAAACAAAAAGTAATTTGCTGCACTCATAGCTTTTAAAAGCTAAATCCATCTCAATCCATAAATTTCTTTATGTGTCCTTCTGCTGAAGTATCCTTTTAGTAGCTGTGGCATAAGACCAGGAGTTAGAGTAAATATAAAATAATCTTTCTTTTGGAAAGGAGTACTCAATTTGATGGCTATGTTTAAATGTCAGTATTAATTCTTTGCTTTTTTACACTACTCTCTTGGGTATTCTGATCCTTAAAAACAGTGTGTAGTTTGTGTATTTTTATGAAGTTCATTTTGGTATTATATTTGAATTGTCTGTTTTTCATGTCATTGTGTCTTATTATAAAATCTGTACCCTTTTCTACTTTATGTCTTCTACTTACATACTAAGTATGATTTTTTTTACTTATGGACCATTTTGAAATGGCTATATAATTTTATTTTTAGATAAAATGCCTGTAGATTCTGAGCAAAGAATTACTAGTTATTTAATGGTTTAGATAGCCAAAATGCCTGTGTCCTAAATATATGGCATTGTTTTTAAGATAACCTATTATTTGAAAGATTATCCACTGTTATGAGTATTTTGTTTTAAAGTAAAACCTTTTTATTGACTATCATAAAAACGTACTACAGTATAGTAGGTCTTTGCAGTCAGTTTGAGATTGTATTTGTCAGTTTTACCAATCAGTTTCTTGTGTGGGCTATTTTATATCCATGGGCTTGTAATAGTCTTAATTTTTTAGCATTTTTTATTAAGATATATGTAGAATTGGTTTGAAACCTGATGCTAAGATTAATTAGATTTTCTTGTCGGTGATGAAGATTATGATTTCTTGCATTTGTCGTGAAGATTATGTTTTGTCATTTTTGCACATCTAGATAATATATATGGTCTCATCTCATGCTTTTAATAGTACAATGAGTTAAATAGGGCAGATAGTAGTGTCTTTTTGACAAATGAGAGATTGAACTATTCCCAATGGCACACAATTTGTCATTACTGAAAATGTGAGTTAAAATCAAGGTTTCCTGTTCTCAACATCCATCTCAATAATAGCTGCAAAGGTTTTCTAGTGTCTTTAGTGAGTTTATATTATTTTTTAAATATGGTAATTGAAGTCAGTTTAGTTAATATTATTCTTAAATGTGGCAATTGAGGTCAATTTATCAACATTTTCGTGCAGGAAGATTTTTGTGGGTATTTGAAATTCAGTAGACTATTTCACATGGAACCAGAAAAATTTGAAAGTGGCATATACTATGCAATTAAAACTTAGAGACTCATTTTGTTTTTCAGATCCTTAGGTTAGCATGGGATCTTAGAGTAAGGTTTAGTCACTCAACAAATACTTTAAATGAACTCGTAAAGCCTTTGGTAAGCAATCCAAAGTAGTGTTTTTGTATAGCAGCTGATTTTATAATTTTGAATGTATTAAAAATCTAAATGCATTTGAATGGTTCGGTATAAAAATTTTCCTGGACTTTGAGCAGTCTTTATACCCTCACTGCTTCTGGGACAGCTTCTACTTCTAGAGGTTTTGCTATAAGATATGTGTCTCTCTTTCCTGTTACCTTGTTACTTGTACATATAAAATTGTTTCCTTGATTTTATTTTGATATTTTTAGGTTATTATTTGCCCCCAGAATTTTCTTTCTTAATACTTATTGGGTATTTTTACTTTCTAATTCATAGTAAAGTAATGCATGAATTTAATATTTTAATGAGATTAAACGATGACTAACCTAAAATAGAACTCATATGTTTTGTCGGCCCACCTTCCAATCCAGTTTCCACCTCCCATATTTCTGCTGGGGATCAGTTGTGCTTTGGTGTAGCAATACTAGCAGCTATGTATAGTGACGAGTCTAACCAGGCCTTGATTTTGAAAGTTGGCTAAATTCCTTTATTAGATATTAATGGTCTCAATATAAGGAAATAAAATCAAACTAGGAAAAAAATCCTATGTTATTACCTCCAGAGTGTTCTAACACATCTTTAACTTTATTTGACAACTACGTATTAAACATTCTTCATATGTACTAGCCTCTAAGAAGCATAAAAAGTGGAAAAGGCATCTAGTTCTTCTGGACTAGAAGCAATTATGTACAGAAATAAGTCACTTGAGATTCATAAGGAAAGCCCATTACAGAAATGGCAGATGAATAAAACAAAGTGTCCACTAGGAAGTGAATTGCAGAGCTGAGAGATAGTTTAGTTGCAGATTGCTTTCAAGCTATCTTAGAAAAACAAAGAATTTTAAGATAAATGTAATTATTCATTCTTAAAAGGTAAAAGGGATGAAAGTTAGGGACTATTGATAGCCATAGAACATTAGGTTGCTGTATGGTAGGATACATTTTGAAGATTATACAGTGTGCTTAAGATGCCTAAACAAAGACCTATGAATTCCACTTATATTAGGTGATGAGAAACTATGCTTTGTAGAAAAAGGTGTTGTGGTCACACTTATTATATTAGAAAGGCAGAGAGGAGGAAATGAATATAGAAATATATTTCTAAACCTAGAATTTCTGATTGTATATCAGTTTAACTATTTGTCATTTTATGTGAACAGTGAAGGATTTGAGTATTAATGCCAGAAATCCCAGAGAAGTTTCTCAATTCCAAACAGTACAGATTTAAATAGGCATGGATAAAAATGTTGTTTGGGTCGGGGGATGAGGGTACTCTTGTAGTAGGAGAAATGAAGCAGCACTTTCTTAAAGAGATTGTTGAGTGTCTCAGTAATATATTATTGAGTTTGTCTCATCTAGTTCATACATAATATTAAAATGCAGGAAAAGGTGTGAATAGATTTCACAATTAGAAAAATCTTAAGTGTCATTTAAAGCATATTCTGCAAGAGAGTCTTTTAGATTGTCTCTTTTATGGGTTATTCTCTTAATCCTGTTATTGATAAACACTGTTTTAAGTCATTCTTCAACTTTTAAACATAATTTTTTTAAAAGAATGGACTTACTAGTAAAATTGCTTTGATAATATTTCTCAAATGTTTGGTATTGTTGAAAGAATAAGTGTTTAACCTTTAAATTTATAGTCCTTTCTTCTTGCATTTTTTCAATTATTAAAGGATTTATTACTGTAAAATATTTTACCTTTCATTCACTATTCTATTTCTTCTTAGGGTATATCTAGAATTATGTAGCTATATTATGAGTTCTATTTATTATTCTTTGAACATATCAAATGAAACATCAACTTGTACCCAATTATACATGCCATAAAGTTAGGGATTTGATTATTTTCTGACTTCTTCCTAAATAGTTGTTTTCCATATTTCCAACTCCCATAAGTAGGATTTTTCTCTCGTTTATACTCAAATATACCATTTATACTCAAATATACCTTGATATCTGGCTATTTTATCACCAATAGACCTTTTCACCTAGAATAATTTTTATATCACTTTTCAGTCTTTCAAGTAGTTTAGTCACCCTCAGCTTACCTGATGCTTGATTTCCTGAGCTATTTAGAACCAGTAAGTTAGAATTTACTATTGTGATTATTTGATAAAGTTGCAGGGCTTTCAGTTTAGAGACTATGCATCAGTCTTTATATGTATAAACAATATTTGAGATAATCACTGCCTGGTTTATATCTAGTAAAATTGTGGCTAGGTTTTATTTGTACCTTTTTGTCCCCTGTTGACTGATGTTTCTGTCCTGCCTGGTCTCGCAGTTGTTCAGTCCCAAAGAAACACACAGAGGCCTACATTAATTATAAACTGATTGGCCTATTAGCTCAGGCTTCTTATTAACTCTTATAACTTATATTAGCCCATAATTCTTATATGTGTTAGCTATGTGGCTTGGTACCTTTATCGGCTAGGCAATCACTTCTTGCTTGCTCTGTGTCTGGGTGATGACTTCAGACTGAAACTTCCCTCTTCCCAAAATTCTCATTGTTCCACCTCTATTTCCTGCCTGCCTACTGGCCAATCAGCATTTATTTAAAATACAAGTGACAGGGTACCGACTATGTCCCACAGCAGCCCCCTGTTATTGACTCCCTATTATTAGATGATTAGACCTTCAAATATTCATGACTGCATAGGGATTTGTGTTTTATCTTTTTTACAGCAGAAAAGTCCAGTTGCTGTTTTTCACATATCAACGCTTATAGACTAGAAGAACATGGAGAATGCTGGCTTGTGAATTTACTATGAAATGTCAGTTGAGCCAATAGTGAATTGGGTAAAAATGGGAATCTTTATAGGGCCCAGGAATAAAGCCTTTGTATATGCATCACATTCTTTTATTTTAGCTCAGATAAAACAGGCCGATAACTAGTTCTGACTATATATAATTACCCATTATCTTTCATTTAATAAACGAAGATACCGAAGGCTGTCAATACTGGAAAACTAATAATCTTTAGTAATATTGCCTTAATTTTAACAGCTCTACATTAATCATACTCCTCCACCACTGTCCAAGAGTAAGGAGAGAGAAATGGACAAGAAAGATTTGGACAAGTCAAGGGAAAGATCCAGAGAAAGAGAGAAAAAAGATGAAAAGGACAGGAAAGAGCGGAAAAGGGTTTGTAATTTTTAAAAATTAGCTTGGAACGCCTTTTTCATGCATATTAATGTATTTTCTGCTTTTAAAAAATACTGCTTTATTCCATAGCAGTCTCTTTCAAGTTTTAACTGGTATAGTCACCCTAAAGTGTGTTTGCATTTTCTACACTAATAAGGAACTTCAGCTTAGCAATCTCTTTCATGCCATTTTACCAAATATGTGGTACTACAAATATCCTCCAATGCTAGTTAGTGGTGTCTTTCTTGTATAAAAATACTTCAAAACAGAACAGCACAAATCAAAAACTATAACCCTTGATCAATGTAGTTCACAATTCTTGGTTCTAGGATCACTCAAACAATGACCGTGAAGTGCCACCGGACATAACAAAGAGGCGGAAAGAGGAAAATGGAACAAGTAGGTAGACTTACTGATACCTTGGAAGCAATCATCAGAGTGAATTGGAAAAGCCTTTCATTATTCTCTTTTGTAATTTTAGTGGGGGTTTCAAAACACAAAAGTGAGAGTCCATGTGAATCTCAATATCCAAATGAGAAAGACAAAGAAAAAAATAAGTCAAAATCTTCAGGCAAAGAAAAAGGCAGTAGTGATTCGTTTAAATCTGAGAAGATGGATAAAATCTCCTCTGGTGGCAAAAAGGTAAATTAGGAACACAAAAGAACTGTATAGTTTTTGGAAACATGTATTTTATTATTTTATGAGAATGTCATATATAAATACTGTATTTATATAATTTCTACCCCATGCTACTGACTTCCTGTCTTCCTGTGTCTTTCCTAAACACCCTCTAAACTTCATTACTTCTTCTTTATTATTGTTACACCTATATATGTACCTATAAATAAAACCTGCTGAGTCCTTTTAATGCTGTTCATATGCATATGTGTTTAGGCTGATTACTTGTGATTGAATAACATATCAGAGGCCTTTTCCTTTGAGAAGACTGATTGTCTTGCTCTCTCAAAGCAGCCATTAATTACATGTGGCTCTTAGGGCCTTGGGAGGAAAATACTCACTCTTATAAATTTAGTGCCTCGGTGTATGTATGTATATTCCTGCCAGATAATCATTTGCTAATTATTTGGCATGGGAGCAGAAGGCTTGGGAGTGGGCAGGTACTCTGATTGCGAAATTGGAGATTCATCAGTCCTAAATTACTGTGAAGTTAGAATTAGTGTGCTTCTGAAGTTCTTTTTCTCTCCATTTTACTCTGTCCACTTCAGTTCTTTATGTTTACTTCTACAGAGTTCTTTTAGTTTCTCTTTATTTGTGAGATATGCCTATGCATGTATAAAGTGCATTCTTATATACTGATTAATATTCAAATCTCAATCATGCTCCATAGAATAACTGATAAGCCACTACTAAGTTGTTTGTAAACTGTTTACATAGCATTACTGTAAATGTTAAAAATGTGTAGTGTACTTACATTTTTTAAATGTTTTAGAAAAGTTAATAGTGGATAATTTAATTCTGTAGGCTTCCAAAAAGAAGGCTGTTTCTTTTCAGTGTTTTTCAGTTGACATAAGGTTCACATAGATTAATGAAAGTCATCAGTTCTCAGCCTCTGGGTCGTAGCCCATTTGGCACACCTCTATCTCCAAAAACGTTTACATTATGATTCATAACAGTAGTAAAATAAGTTATGAAGTAGCAACAAAAATAATTTTATAGTTTGGGGGAATCACTACAACATGAACTATATTAAAAGGTCACACAGCATTAGGAAGGTTAAAAACCATTGAATTAATTTGCAATATTGTACACTTGGTGTTTGTTTGGTTCCAAAACATTATAATTGTCCCAAAGGGGACCCATGGGCTCATGATACATTCATTTCCCACTTTGCCTTCCCCAGTCCTTGGCAACCACTAATCTTTCTGTCTCTGTGGAGTTGCCTATTTTTAATGTTTCATGTAAGAATTATAAAATAATATAGCCTTTTATGTCTGCCTTTTAAGAATGATTTTGAAGTTCTTCCATATTGTAGTATCTGCCATTACTTAATCTCTTCTTATGACTAAATAATGTTTCATTATATGAACATACCACATTTGTTGGTGGATTTTTGAGACAGGACTTCCCTTTGTATCCCAAGCTGGCTTGGAGCTTCCTTAATATCTTGGCCTAGCCTTAAACTTGCAGTTCTCCCACCCCAGCCTCTCTAGTGCTAAGATTACAGGTGTAAGCTACCACAGCCAGCCAGCTGTTGAATTTTTAGAATGTTGCCACTTTTTTGGTTATTATGAAAAATGTTGCTGTGACCATTTGTGTGTTAATATGAAATAATCCATTTGACTATCTTCAATGTTCTTAGGATAGATAGATAGATAGATAGATAGATCGATAGATAATTTTGTTTAGCGTTTTTGAATTGCAGCCAAGCTTTTCCATGGTGGCTGTATAGTTTGCAGTCCTACTAGCAATATATCAGGGTGCAATTTCTACATATCCTTGTCAACATTGGCTACTTTTTATTTTTAGTTTAATCATAGGCATCCTAGTGAATGTGAGTAGTAATTCATTGTGTTTTTGATTTGCATTTGCTCAGTTGACTAATGATTTCAACTATCTGTCTTTCTATGTATCACTATATCTTTGGAGAAATGTCTTCACATTCTTTCACTGTTTTCAAAATGAATTTTCTTTTATGGCATTCACTTTTAAAAGTTCTTTTGACATTTTGGATACTTGACTGCAATACATCTTTTGCAAATACCATTTTCTGTTCTTTCCTGTAGTATATGACTGCTTTTTTTTTAGTTCAGTATTCCTACTTTTTCTTTTGTTACATGTGGTTTTCATGTCAATATTAAGCAAATTTTTGAAGAAAAATATGACTGGTGGATGAACGAAGGGAATTTCAAGCTGTTTTTAAGAAACGTATTTTATTTTTTTGCTTCCCCAACTAATTTCATGATTCTTTATAGGAATCCAGGCATGATAAAGAAAAGATAGAAAAGAAAGAGAAACGGGATAGTTCAGGAGGAAAGGAAGAGAAGAAACAATATCCTTTTCATTTTTATATTTCACTCACTGTAATAGTTTGATACTGTTCATATTTCGAATTAAACCTTTTTTGTATGTAGTCTATATATGCAGTAGCTTAGTGGTTTTAAAGTGAAATTTGTACTTAACCTTCAATGTATGATCTGAAAACAAGAGATTTGATCTTCTTGACTTTAAAAATAATTTTGTAGTGCACTGAGATGTTTTATGGCACAAGTTTTATAAGCTCTGTGTATTTTTGTTGTTGTTATCCCCTTGTATTGTTACTATGAGAAAAAAGGAATAGTGAATCCCTTGGGCTGTGGAGCATGGTGACTACATCAGCAGAATGATGTGACACATAAGTTGAGCTCCTAGAATTTGAGTTAGTAGACCAATGAGAGCCAATTAATTAGACTTAGAAGCCTAAGGGGTTAAACCAAAAGTAGGACACTATTCTTCCCTGTCCCAACGTTGTTTTCCCTTAATTTGTCATCTACTCATAAGTCCTCTGACAAGCACAGATAATGAACACTTTCAACCAAGGTGAGTATACTCTCCCTTCCTTTTCATTTAGAGATAACACCTAAACGAGGCCTGAAAATGGTAAAGGAATTGGATTCTTTTTGCAGGATACAGTTACTTGATTTTTTACCTGAATATAATGACAAAGTCTTTTGTGTATAGATATAAAATTTGTAGTTATTTTTAAACTTTAAGCTTGCTGGTTAGTCACACTTAAAAAAGAATCAAGATATAGTTGAGAGCATCTGTCTTTCTCTTCGCCACATAGTCCCACCTTTCCTGGATAATTATGTTTTTAAAGCACCAGTAGCCCAATAAGTGATAGTGATATTTGTACTTTATAGGAGAAGAAATCAAAACTCTGAAAGATTAAAGCAGGTCACAGATACATTAGAAAATGAAGTTGATACTTAAAAGGGCAAGACTTTAGTGTTTTCTCTTCTTTGGGCCTTTAAGTTTTTGTGCCTTTCTTTCTGCCGCTGTCCATGTTTTGCAAAGTTAGATACTAAGTTCTGGACTTTTAGCTATATTTTAAATAGGCAAATTTGTTTTCAAGGTGATGCATTTGCTTTGTGTGATACATAAAAGTTATATGCTCACCATCATGGACAGACTGACTGTTCATATCCTAATATAGCTTATTTTTTGTTGAGGACTTAAAGTCAGCATCTGAATGGTTACTCTTGATGTTTGAAGATTATTGATACAGAATGATTTGTCTCCTCCATTAATGATTCCAGACAGATATAGCCGAAGTTCACTTTGCTTTTTATAGTTCATTTTTTTTACTTCCATTGTAATGGTCACTTCTTATTAATATTACACATATATCCAGTATTTATAACTTATCTCTAATCTGAGCTGCTTTTAATCGTTTATGGAACAAGATATATAACAAACCTACTTAGGGTTATTTAAGGGTGAGAAATGTCTGGAGGGCAATTGACTATAACGGTTTGGTTTAGGATGTGGGTTTTGTCATATTTATTTTAGTTGCAATGCAGGAATTTGAGGTTATCTGATAAATGACCTAAGGAAAGGTATGTTTTTTTTTCTGCCCTGTTTCTTCCTGCTTATTATCCAAATAGTAGAGCAGGATAAGTAGTAGTACAAAAAAATTAGCATTTAGTAGTTTTTTTCTCTTATTCCTCAAGGCCCTGGCTGACCTTGAACTTAATATGTAGACCAGACTGGCCTTGAAATCACAGAAATTTACCTGCCTCTGCCTCCTGAGTGTTGGGATTAAAAATATATACCACCCTACCTGGCTAATAGCCTTTTCTTACTTTTTGATTAGGAAGATTGTAGAAAAAAATAGTATTACTCAGTCTTCTAGGCATCCTTCCTACTGTCTCCCCTGGGGAACCATATATATATATATATATATATATATATATATATATGTTTATATACAGTATATATTATATACATACCATATATTGTTTTTATTCTAATATTAACCTTTCTTAAAAATTATTTTTATTTCATGTTTATTTGTGGTTTTGCCTGCATGTATATCCAGATGAGTGTGTCAGATCCTCTGGAACTAGAGATACAGACAGTTGTGAGCTGCCATATGGGTGCTGGGAATTGAACCTGGGTCACCTGGAAGCGCAGCCAGTGCTTTTAACCACTGAGCCGTCTCTCCAGTCCCTTTCTTTTAATTTTAAATTCTTATTATTTAACATGCTGCATCTCTATGAAGATTCTATGAAGTTTTTATTAGGAATGGATCAACCATAGTCACTGACAACTTTCACTGTGACTCTTTATGTATCTATTTTCTCTCAGCATCTCAGTTTGCCTTTTTAGTCATGAAACTTTTGGTACAGATTTCTATGAGTTATTCTTATACTGGCCATGAAATATCCCTTGGACCAAAAGGTGGGGTCTGTAGGACTGGACAGGAATAAATGTTTGACATCTTGAAGTAAATCTTCTTGAACCTGATAACTATTTACAGATATATTTATTTTCTTGACAATTTTGTCACACATGCTTTCTTCTGGGGCAGACTCTTACTCTTGGGAGGCTGTGATTGATTTTCTTCTTTTGATTATTTTCTGGCTGCCTCTGTGTTTGGCTTTGTTCTGTGATTGGGCAAGCTATTTCTTTCTTTTGGATCAGGAATCTCATTTTCTATGGTACTGTTGTCTATCTGCAAGGTGAATCTAAATCTGCTTTTCTTGTTCCCGTTTACTTGTTTCCTATACAGAAAGGAGAGCCGCTGACACATCACATTGTCATTATTTTATCCTATCACTGATTTAAGATTTTCTTGTTGGTATTTAGAATAGTTGTTTCGGGGGAGATGGTCAAGAAATTACTCTGCTTTGTTGTACCTGTCATCCCAAGTACATACATATTACAATGATCACATTAGAATCAAGAATTTATATTTATAAATATAAATTTATATATATATAAATGAATATGATTTAGATTATTTTCATTTCAAAGTCTCTTGTCCTGGCCCCTAGTTTTAGCTCCAAAATTCTTCTGTTTTGTTTTTTACCTGCAAAATCTTTCTCCAAATTCTCCCTCTCCTAGATTTATTGCTTTGAATATCACTAGTTGCTTTTGTCTTACATTTTGTTTTACTTTAATCTTTAAAAGTCCTTGCCTGAAGCTCAGGATGTAGCCCAGTGGTAGACTGTTTTTCTAGCAATGCAAGGTCCTAGGTTCAGTCCCCAACCCCAAAGTGCAGGAAACAAACAAACCAAAAACTCCCACTTACTAAATCATTATCTAACAACTATCCTATGACTTCTGAATTGCTACTTGGTATATGTGGCTGTTGGGGGAAGCTGCTTGTTCATTTTCCGGCTGCCTAGACTCTTGAAATAATCACACAGAAACTGTATTATTTAAATCACTGCTTGGCCCATTAGCTCTAGTTTCTTATTGGGTAATTCTTACATCTTAATTTAGCCCATTTCTATTAATCTGTGTATCACCACATGGAGTGGCTTACCAGGTAAAATTTCTGTCTCCTGCGGCTTCATGGCTTCTTCCCGACTTTACCCTTCTTCCTCCCCGCATTCAGTTCCATTTTCCCTGCCTACCTAAGCTTAGCCGTATCAACAGACCAAGGCAGTTTTCTTTATTCATTAATGGTAATTATAGCACATAGAGGGGACTCCCACATCACATTTCTATTAATCTGTGTATCGCTGTGTGATTGACTTACTGGCAAGCCTCAGGCTCCATGGTTTCTCCTCACTCCTCCTCTTTTCCAGCATTCAATTTAGTTTTCTCCACCTAGCTCTATTCTGCCCTATCACAGGCCAAAGCAGCTTCTTTATTCATTAACCAAAAAAAGCAACACATATACAAAAGGACTTCCCACACCATGTGACCCACAACTCATATCCTATTCTATTCATACTTTAAGTATTTTTAACCTTCCATTCCAGTAAAACCATTTTTTTCTTACTTTTAGTCTCATATGTAACTGATTCTTTCATCCTCCAAGTCTGATTCTGCAAGTTTCCAGTCCTTGAACAAAATTTGGTTTGTTAGGTGAGGTCTTAGTCTCACATGAGGTTTAAGAAGACATTGTTATATTTATTTGTTGCTTGGTTTGACATAGGCTCTTACTGTGTATTCCAAGCTAGTCTGGAACTCACTGTGTTGCCCAGGTTGCTATTAATTTCAATAGCAATCTCCCAGTTCAACCTTGTTAGTGCTGTGCCATTCTGCTAAAACACTAGATTTTAATAGCCTTTAACGATTCAGAAAAATTCTCCAGTCAGGGTCTCAGTTTCTTTTGATTAATTGAAACATTTGACATTGTGTTCTGATTTCTGCATAGCAGCAATCAAGCTTCGACCTACATGCTTTCCCCCTAGAACAAGGCTTTTGTGGGGAAGGTGTTTTGGGAGAGGGAAAGGCAGGCTGTTTACTCCAGCAATCCCTACATGGTTCAGGTTGTTTCCATTATATCCTTAGCCCCTGTGGACAATTAGTTTTAATTTCTGTTCTAGCCTCCCCTCCTTATAGTTTGACTTCGAAAACTAGTCTCTTAAGATCTCACAAGTTTCTAACTTTAGGAACACATTGTCATTCTGAGGCATAGTCTAAATGTGGTAGTAATCCTTATGAGGAAATAGAGTATTTGATGGAGTTTATCCCTTAGGATCTAGTCAGTACTGGTTCCCACATATGTATAAGTATACAACATAATCCACATGCCTAGATTGCAACTTTACCCATTTTTCTAATAAAATAACCAATTATTTTCATCTGATATTTATGTTGGTATAAATATAAAATGATGTTTATATATATATATACAATATATATATTCTACTTTCAGCAGAATGGAAGGCCACTTTTGATTTGATTTGATTTGATTTGTGTTCTATATGGTAGTAAGTACAGTTTATAGCTCCAAAAGAGTACATGTATATGATGGAGGACAGCGGGTTGAACTTAGCCTGCAGTACAAAATGATTTGTTTTTAGTTACAAACATGAATTTTTATTTTCTGATTCTCTTTACAGTATACAATACTTGTGGTCTTTTAATACTAGATCTACATTGAATTAATGTTGGTATATGATTTACTAAAGAACATGGTTTATATTACTCTCCAGTTTGTACTGTTAAACACATATTGCCAATAATAGTATTAACTCAGAGTTTCAACCTGTCAAATTTGAGCATTGGGAACCCAAGAGAGTTAAATATGGACTTTAATTTAGCCATGACTAGAATATCCACCTTCTTCAAAATCATCTGCCAGATAAATAGATTGATGGATCTTTAAAGACTTGAATAGATAACTCTAGATTTAGATGTAAATGCCCCATGTAATTAAATTATATTGATAATATAAATATCCTGACCAATGTTGATAATGAACAACATGGCCAGAGGAGAAGGTCATAGCCAGTCATAAATTAACGTTACAATGTATCCGTGATGTGGTGTACATAACAGGCGTGGGTGATGATTTTGTTGACCAGCCTAGAACAGTCAAGAAAATGATTTTGAGAAATACCAACAAAATAACTGAAAAAGATAGGTATTGGTGACCCTTTAGGTTTATGAGCTAATCTTGCTTATTTATAATCATTAAAGTGGCATATATTTATAGCATTGTTTAGAAATAAACTTAGTAGAACATTGCAGAAGATTGACATCAGCTAAATGTTGAGAATAAAATTGTAAATGCATGGAGGACAGATTCCTGAAGTCCGAGTTTGGTGCTGTTCCATCACGATGTCTTCTTCTTGTTTTAGGTTTTTTGAGACAGGGACTCAATTTCGTAGCTCAGGCTAGCCTGGAATTCCAAAAACCTCAGGCTTGAATCTAACCCATGGTTATCCTCCTCTCATGTTCTCTAATGCTAGGGTTGTAGGTATGCTTGATAGTTCATTGAGCTTAGAAGTGAATTTCAAGTTGTTACCCCCAAACGTTGTCGCTATTGAATAAGCCTCCGCGGACACTGTTGAGATGTTTGTTTTCATCCAGTATCTTCCTTGTACTTGCTGATTTGTCATTCCAGGGTGTGGACAGACCCCTAAGCTGAACGTCTCCCCGAGGAGGATGCCAAAGCTCCATGAGTCACTCTCAGAATAATATCTCCCATACTTAAGAGCTTCTGGTGCTGTCCATTTTATGGGAATCTGCTTTAAGTCAGAAGATGCATACACACCACCATCCTTTTGACGAGACATTCCAAAGTCACTGATTTTCAGAACATTATTTTCACCTGCAGGCAATTTCTTGGAGCAAGGTCCCTGTGCATACAATTTTTACTTGAGATATGCCATCCAGAAGCAGCATCTAATGAAAAATTCACTAACTGACTTTTAGTTCACCCTTCTTTCTCAGAAAGGAGAGGAAATTGCCTCCTGGAACCAATTCCTTAATGATGTAGATAGGTTGCCTTTGTGTGTGAACTCTATAAGTGTGAAAACATTGGGATGATTATGTTGTTTGGAGGGTTTTGGCTTCTTGTAAAAAATTTAATTCCAGTTCCTGGGAAAGATCTTTATATGCTTTAACAGCAACAACATTTTTATCCTTTAATGTACCGTTAAATATATCATCAAAAGTTTTCATGTCCTTAAGGAATTCTCCTGTGACATCATCAGACTGAGACCCCATTTCATGTGGATACCATGACGTTCTTTTTTTTTTTTTTTGGAACATTACATAGACATCATCATGACCAAGGACCATCATGTGAATATTATGATGTTTTTTTATTGGGACATTATTCATTTTCAATCTAAAAAAACGGAGATGCAGTCACCGTTTGAAAGTGGACGATTCAGTGGTCTTTAGTATATTTATTGTGTGGTACAGTCATCACCATAGTCTAATCTCAACATTTCTCTGACCTGCAAAAGAAGCCCCATGCAGGTCAGCAGTCACTTTTAACTCTCCTTTTACTCTAGCCACTGTAAGCTACTGACACATTTTCTGTCTATGAATTTGCCTGGTTTGGGACATTTCATTTAAATGGAATCGTGCAATATCATGTCCTTTGGGGCCAGGGTTCTTTCATCTACGCATCATGTTATCAAGACATATCCCATGGTGTAGCATGTGTCAATAATCCATTCCTTTTTATGGCTAAATGTTCCATAGAGTGAATGTGTATCATGTTTTGTTTACCCATTTATCAATTGATGAACAGGAACAGTTATTTTTTTAAGTATTAAAATCGTAAGTTCAACATCATTGTATCTAAAATTATAATGGATGGTGTCAAGATTATACATGGTATGCACAGAATGCTGTGTAGAAATGATGTATAAATTATTTGTCAGCATTTCATGCAAGTGTGATTATTTTCTAAGGCCCCTTCTAGCTATGATTTTAGAAACTGTGTGAATGTAGTTTCATTAATAAAGTTTAATGCATTAAGCATTAATTTAAAGTTTGAGAACAATGTTAGGCAGATATGAAATTATTTGCCACATGCTGTAATGATGATGTTTTGAATTTATTTCATTATGCAGTATTTGAAAAATGTCTACATAAAGGAAAGGAAATGAGTATAATTGAGTCAATATATTTTTAAAGCAATTTTTATAATTTAGCAGACATTGCATCTTAATATAATTCACTATTAAAATTGTGTCCTTGTGAAAAAAATTGACGTCATTTTTCTATTTCTTTTGACTTATCATGTAAAATAGGTTCCTTTCCTTTGCTCCATGTTGTGTTTATTTTTCATACTTTATTCCTTGCGCCTGTAGTGTTGTACCTGTTACTCTTTAATCTTTTTCTCTCTATCCCACAGATCTTCCACTCTCTCACACACAGAAAATGTACAGTGTTTCTTAAAATTCATAGTGTCTTAATGATTTCTAAGAATGGACAAAGACACAGAACTATTTCATCATTTTTGGGGAACTTCATCCCGGCCTTTGGTATTGACAGAATTCTGAGGTTTTTTCCTGAATGTTTTTTCCTTCTTTTGCCTTTATCACTTTTTAGCCCTCCCACTCTGTCCTTTTCTTTCCCTGCTATGGCCTTCCTTGTCACTTTCTTCCTTAGCCTCTTCTTGTTTATCAACACAACTAATTTGTTTCTTTCAGGTCGAAAGAATGAAATGAACTCATACAACTGTGACCAGAATTTTATTTTCCTGAGTAGATTTCTGAGAATTGTGAATGAAGTGGGTCCATTTTCAGTTATCTGCTTTATTGCTCCATGCAGAAAACCTAAAATTGTTGTGTTGTATGTTATTGTACTTTAACTTGTTGCTTAGTTTCTACATGTTTATTTTCAGTACTGGCTGAAAGTGTTAATTATTCCATATTTTAGCACAATGTGCTGCATATACTTCCCAATAAGCAAATAAGTGTGTACAGAATTTCACTTTTGATTTAATATTGCCTGGGTTTCGGTCCCTCCTCCCCATTTGAAATGCTTCCTTTTTAATGTTTGAAACTGAAAATAAACAGTTATTGAATGATTTTGAATTTACCTCATTTTAGAACTCAGTTTTAATTTATTTGGCCTTTTTTAATATTAGTCACTAAAAATAAAGTGGAGCACTGTCTTATGCAACGCCTAAGAATCATTTTATATAGTATGTGTACAACATTAAAACCTGTTCTACAAAGAAAAATATACCAGCGCTCACTGTTCCTTGCCATTTTTTCTTGTAATTAGGAAATATCGGGGGGGGGGGGGAGAAGGGAATTAAAAAATTAATTGTGTTTTAATTTTACAGCTACCGGAGCTTTGTATTGCTAAACTTACATCTGGAAAAGTTTCACAGTGAAGTTTTTAAGAGAATTTTTTATCTGCTGAATTCTACCAGTGTAACCATTTTTCTAAATAAACAATAGTTTTCTCAAATGACTATATCATTGTGTATATTGTTACTTATTTAGCATAACTTAGAAAAGTTAATAATCTTTCAGCCCTTAATTTTTTCATGGGCTACATTGTCAAATATCATTATATTATTTCTGTACTTGGAGCAAGCCCTTGGATGAAAACATGCCTAATACTATCCATTTCTCAATGTTTCGATGATTATATCTAGACAAATAAAAATTTTCAGAGTTGAAAAAGAATATACCTTTTAAAAAGAGGGTTAAGAAATGATGAGCCTCTTAGTATTGGCAAAAGAATATACATTTTGGTGTCCATTTTTGTGTAATTATTATTTGCAGAAGATGAGCAGAACAATTAATTGTGGGAGTGTGGTTTGTGCTTTGACTGTTGAATACGTATAGCATACCTGACACAAAATATCTCAAAAGAAAATGATCTTCATTAAAGTGATTTCTGACTTTGAGAAAATACCTGATTTTTCCTTGAAATCGTCAGTGTTTAAGAAGAACTTTATGTTTCTTAATAATTGCACTCATGTTTTAAGGACTACATAGCTATAAGAATAGGATAAACCTTGACATGGAAAAGGCTGGCAAAATTATAGCCAATAATATATTAAATTGGGAATAACTTTCATTTAAAATCTGGAATGAGAGTTCTGATCCATTTTTTACTTCAGTACTTACATTTACTACTTGAGTGTCTTAGCTAGAACACTAAGACGAGAAGGAAAGGGCAAAGAAGGCAAGCTTTGTTTATTAAAATACAAATGAAATGCCACTAAGACTAGATCTATATTTACCATGAACAAAAATCTAATTCAAATGGATTAAAGGTTTTAGCTAAAGACCTGAAGCGGAAATTGATAGGGGAATGTACAGTCAAGATACAGACATACAATGACTTTAGAAAAGGCCCTTAAATAAAGCATCAAATAATGCCGACAGTTGATTAATGGGAATTCATAATATTAAAGAGCTTCTGGGCAGAAAAGGAAACAAGCAGAGTGAAGAGACAATCTACAGAATAGGAGGACAGCTTTGCCAACCTACAGAAGATGGGATTAATATCAAATATACTTTTCAGATGGGCAGTGGATAATTCTCAAAATGCAAATGACCAGCAAACATGTAAAGTTCAACATACTAAGCAATCAAGGAAATGCGACTAGAAACTACATTGAGGTTCAATCTTAACCTCAGGATGGCCATCATCAAGAAAACATGGCAAGTGTTGCCAAGGGTATAAAGAGAACCCTTACATATTGGTTGGGAGTGTAAAATGGAGCAGCCAGCATCAGTGTGAAAATTCCTTAAATGACTGAAAATAGAACTACCATGAAATCCAGTGATACCATTCTGGGATTAATATACTAGAAATGCTCTCTGTCTTTGACCCACAGACATACTTATGTATCTGTTTTAGTGCTTCATTGTTCATAATAGTCAAGAAACCAGCCTTTCCCCCCATAATGGGTAATGAAAATGTATACATAATGAAATGTAATTTGTGGGAAAATAGCTGGAAGTTGAGATGATCATATTAAGAAAAATAATGCAGAACCAGACTGATTTTGAACTACATAGTTGATAGTCATTAGCATTTTTGGAGCGTGAGATAGGAGATCACTGTGTATTCCAGCCAGGCCTTGAACAATTTTCATTTAGCCTAATCAGTTCTGGGAGTGCAAATGTGCATCATCATGTCCAGCTAGCATTTTTCCCTTGGCTAGTAAATAAAAGTAATCTTTAGCTGGGATGTTAAAAAGGAATACATTAATGTAGTATTTATGTACTCTTTAAAAAAATGGTTGTATGTGTGATGTGGGAAGGTCATTTGTCAATCTGTTGTTTCATTGGTTAATCAATTAAGAAAACTGCTTGGTCTGATAGGTAAGAAAATTAGGTAGGTGGAATAGACAGTACAGAATGATAGGAAGAAAGGAAGTGATCCAGATGCCATGCCTCTCCTCTCTGGTCAGATGTGATGGAGCAAGCCGCCAGGTCAGACATGCTGAATCTTTCCTGGTAAGACACCACCTCGTGGTGCTACACAGATTACTAAATAGGGGTTAAGCAAAATATAAGAATTAGCCAATAAAGAAGCTGAAACTAATGGGCCAGGCAGTATTTGAATGAATACAATTTGTGTGTTATTTCGGATATCAAGCTAGCCGGGCGGGACGAAAAGCAGGCCTGCCGCTCCTTCTACATATGTGTGTATCTGTCTGCGTGTATGTACACACTGCATGCATGCAGGTGCCTGAGGAGCCCAGAAGGCCCTGGAATCTGTAATTGAAGTTACGTGGTTATGTTCTGCCTGATAAGGATGCTGGAAACTTAATCTGAGTTGCCTGCAAGAATTCAAGTGCTTTTATTTGCTGAGCCATCTCTCCAGGTCCATAGCTTTGCTTTTAACTGCAAATAAAATAAGTTATGTTGGAAGTAGGAGATTTAAATTTGTAATATGATAACTGCTTCTGAACATCTACTTGTTTTTGTACAAGAGGTTAAAAACCATTTCCTGTTTTGAGAGTGCTTCTGACCATGTTTAAAAAGGTGTCCAAATATTTTTTCTCTAAAGCACCAGGTAGTAAATATTATTTGAGACTTGTGGTCATGTGTTCCTCTTGCACCTTTTCAGAGCTGTGGATGTAGTAAAAAAAAAGTCATACTTTATCAATGAGTGTGGCTACAGTCTAAGGAAATTTTATTTACAGAAACAAATGGGAACCTGGATTTAGTGTACAGGCTCTAGTTAGAAATATGAGTCCTGATACAGAGTATTTTTTCTTTGGGAGAGTCATTCAAAAATGTGTTTTAAGTGCCCCTATATCCTAGGGGCAGAACTAAACAAGTGTTTACCCTCATGGACCATCTACTCTAGTTAGTGGAGTCAGACACCAATACATAATGTTAAACAAAGGAAGATAACTAGGAGGAGACTGAGTGAGGCAAGGCTTACTACTGTTCATACAGCAGAATTATGCCATGGGGGTGAATAAAACATTTTGTGGTAGTTAGTGTGATATGAATATGTTATTTTTACAAGAGGCAGGATCTCTGTAGGTCAGGCTGCTTTCACACTGTAGCTATTGGAAGGCCTTATATTCCTGACTCATCTGCTCAGTGCTGAGGTTATATGTGTGTGCCTCCACAACTGGCCGTGGCATAAACTTTTGCTCTATTGCTCTGTGCTTTTGATAACCTTGCTGTGTAGTTCTTGCTGGCCTTAAATTTGTGGCAAACTTCCTGTGTCGGCCTCCTGAGTACTGTTCACTGCCACGCCCAGTTTGAATATTTTATTTACCAAGTGATGTGAGAATGAAATACCCATGATGCCCAGCCCACTTTTGAAACTTAAATGCATGTCATGGAATATGCAGAATCTGAATTTTAGTGACTTTGAAGTTTGTCAGTTATCTGGAAATGTCTTCTTAGACTTTGTTATTAGTTCTGGAGATATTTATATTTCAGATAAGATCCCAGCATCTTTCATAGAATCTTCCTGTAACTAAAGAACTGAAGACTGAAAGAAACTTATTTGCATTCACCAAGAAGCCAAGTTTTTTTTATTCAGGTAATAAAACTGGAAGCACCAGGCTTGGTGGCACACACTTTCGGTCCAGCACTTGGGAGACGGGGGCAATTGGATCTTTGTGAGTATGAGGTCTTGATTTACTTAGTTCCGGGTCAGCCAGTGCTAAGTAATGCAACCCTGTCTCAAAAGCAAATCAAACAAAATGGAAGAAAGTATTTTGAATGTCCAGAATGTTAGTGGCTGGGTGAAACCTCAGTCTGTAGTTGTATGGTTACTTCTCTAACAACAAAAGTGGTCCAGGCATGCAGATTTTTGATGATTTGTGTCTGGTCCAGGAAAATAATTTTGAGTGTTTACAACAAGTTGAAGAACTTGGGGTTTATGATAACATTCCTTTTTTTTTATTTTTGCTATTGAAATTTGCTTTTTTCATATATTTTTTGATTCTGATTGACCCTTCCCCAACTTTTCCTAGATCCTACCCACCCACATTGACATCCTTTTTGATCTCTTGTTAGAAAACAATTGTCTAGAAATATTAAGATAAAATAAAAAACAAACCTGAATAGGACAAAACAGATGAACAGAAAAACAAAGAGCTGAGGAAAAAGCTCAAGAAACAAATGTAGCTGCAGGGAAATACACATTGGCATGAACAAAAGTTTTTAAAAACATAAAATTGGAAGCCATAATATATGTTAAAAACCCAAAGGGTAAGGGAAAAAAAGCTCATTTAAATTACTATGAGGAGGAAATAAAAACAAACATACCTCCAAAATATCCTTGAGTTCTTTTTTTGTTGACCATCTACTGCTGGTCATAGGGCCTGAACTTAGAGAATGGTTTATATCTGAGTGGTGGTGGTGCACGCCTTTAATCCAAGCACTTGGAGACAGAGACAGGTGGATCTCTGTGAGTATGAGGCCAGCCTGGTCTACAGAGCGAGTTTCAGGACAGGCTTGAAAACTACAGAGAAACCCTGTCTTGAAAAGTAAATGAACAAAGTCGGGGGGGGGTTGTGTTCGTCCACTTCTCAGCATTGAGACCCCATTTGGTACAGACCTGTGAAGGTTATGTGCATGCTTGCCACAGTGTGAGTTCTTATGTGCAGTATGTGTTTAGAAGACCCTGTTTCCTAGATATTGTCTATCCCCCCTTCCCCTGGCTCTTAACAACCTTTTTCTTTCTATTCCTCCTCAGGATTCCCTGATTCATTGGGTGGGGGTGGGGGATTAATGGAGACATCCCATTTTTAGACCAAATGTTCCAGTGTCTCTCATTTTCTGCACCTTGTTCAGCTGTGATTTTCTGTATTCCTAATACAGGAGGAAGCTTCTTTGATAATGACTGAGCAGGACGTTGATCTATGAGCATAGCAGAATGTCCTTACAAGTCACTTTGTTGTTAACATTCCCTTAGCAGAACAGTAGTTGGTTTTTCCCTAGCCTGTCAGGTTCTTGTCCACCCTAGCAGTATCGGGCATGGGTTCTATCTCATGAAATGAGCCTTAAATCAAAAAAAAAAATAGTGATTGGTTAGTCCCACAAGCTTTGTGTCACAGTTTAACTATTATATCATACAGGCAGGTTACCACTTCAGATTGAAGAGTTTTTAGCTGGGTTGGTGTTTGCATTTCTCCTTTGGTAGCATCAGAGTGCTTTTTGTTATAGTGAACACTAGTGAATAGGAGTGAAAGGCTCTAAGTAGGCCCCAGTTCAACTTTTTCATGTTCAGTGAGTTGTATAAGTGTCTTCAGCAATAGGACCTTACCACCAGCTTGTAGAGAACAACCAGTAGCATTGCCAATAATGCAGATTCTTTTTGAAGTTTCCCTTGGGGCTCCTTTGATCAAAAACTCAATTAGATGTAACCCAATCCCAGAAGTGGAGGCTTCATTTGGTGAAGAGAGATGTCCAGTTGGTGCTCTGTCTCCCCCATTGTTTGGCAATTCCACTTTCATGTATGTATATATTTTAGGAAGCTTCAACTTTATTAGGTTTATTAGTTTCCATACTACCCCTCAAATGGCCCTTAGTTTTAACTGTCTTTCCTCATATCCCTTCCCTCATACCTTTTTTTGTTCCCATCCCTGTTTTATCTTGCCATTCCAGCCCCTATCCCATCCATCCATAACGATCCTATTTCCCCTTCCTATGGTGATCCCATCCACCCCCGATTTGGTAGAGGTACAAGGTCTCTCTAATAGTTGGCTTCTTTGCTTTTCTGATCTTTAGCTTGAACCCCACCCAATATATGTCTCTGGGTTTTATTATTCATGCTACATCTGGTGCCCAATGTTTGGGGTACAACTTCATGAAAATGCCCTTTGCCTGTATCTTTACAGCCATGGGATAGGACAGAGCTACACACAGCTGGAGTCACTGCTCTACTGGCTAGGTTTTTATTTCTTCTCTCCTGGCAGACTCTCCCTGAATCCCCATCTCGGGATAGTAACAGCCTAAGGTTTTCAAACAACCAACCTTAATATATCCAGTAATCTTACAGGAATTGCCAAATGGCAGAGGCTCTGTGCCAATGTTAGATTGAAGGAGATCCAAGGAAGCAATAGTCTCACATGGCCTTCATTGACCTTTTGTGAATCAAATGTTAAACTCAGTTTTGTGAAGTAAATGTTAAATGTCAGTTTGTAATAGAATTATCCCTAAAGACTAGAAAGAGTTGGTTAAAGCTGTTCTAGAGCCTGGTCTACAAGTACAATGGAGTACCTGATTCAGAGAAAAGGCTAAGGCAATTGAACAATAGAGAAAAGGTAGAAGTATGGAAACCTCCCAATATCAACTTCTTGGAGAAGGAGATTATGCTACTGTACAAAGGCAATCTCTATATGTTGATCACATCCTGGCTTTATGCCATGCAGCAGCTTTGAATGCTTGGGACAGAAGTGAAGAAGTAGGAAAGAAGATTGAATCATTCACTAAAGTCATACATGTCTCAAAAGAAACCTTCATGGATTTCTTACAAAGATTGATATCAGCAGGAAAAGAATAATACTAACAAACAATAATTGAATCTCTTGCTTTTGAAAATGTTAATTCTCAATGCTAAAGAATGATAAGGCCATTAAAGGCAAGGTCAGCACCTTTTGAGGAATGAATCTGAGATACAATTAGTACTAAATCACATGATTATGATGGCACTTGGATAGGAGAGGTTATTTCCAGAGGTTTGAAGAAAAATGGAAATATCAAGTGTTTCCACTGTGGCAATCAAGGTTATTTTAAAAAGGATTTTAAACAGGGCGTTCCTAGAAACAATAATTTTTCTAAGTATAATCCATTCAGAATGCCCCTCTCTTTTGAATTATGCAGAAGAAGGCAGGCACTGGACTAATGAATATAGGTTAAAAAGGGATATTCAAGGTAATCCTTTGCCATTGGGAAGCTCCCTGAGGGGCCTATTACAGGCCCCTATGCCAAATCTAGTTTAGGCATTTCCTGCCATCATAGCGGAGACTCCTTCCATGAACAATTAAAGACCTAATGTTTGTTTTTTTCAAATATTTATTTATTTATTATGTATACAATGTTCTGTCTGTGTGTATGCCTGCAGGCCAGAAGAGGGCACCAGATCTCATTACAGATGGTTGTGAGCCACCATGTCGTTGCTGGGAATTGAACTCAGGACCTTTGGAAGAGCAGGCAATGCTCTTAACCACTGAGCCATCTCTCTAGCCCTGAGAACCTAATGTTTATTATTAAGAAACCATACTACTCTGGATGATAGAACAGCTATAAAAGAGAGAACAAAAATTCAGGAATAAACATAAACCGAGTAGTTTGGAAAGTTTTTATAAGTGAACAAAGAACAAAATTAAAAATATGAATAAATTACATTATTTGAAGGCCTGAGAGACAGAGGTTTGAATGTAACAATAATTTCATCAGAATCTTGGCATCCAAATTGAGTGCTTTAGGATGTAAATGTTCAGTTTTTAGGCACTGGGGACCTTATCTCAGGTAAAGAAGAGCATGAGATGATGGGTGGAATGTGTAGGGCCAGAAATGACAGGAATATTAAAGCCATATGTGGCTAACATAACAATGAATTTGTGGGGACATGATTTGTTACAGCAGTGGAATACTCAGATTAACATTCCCTTAACCTTAGAAACAAACCATAAATTAACATATGTTTCTGGGAAAAATACTAGAAGATTTTATAAAGAGCATTCACCAACCATTCTGGTTGTACAAGAACAGGGTACAGCAGCTGCTGATATTTCAAAGGCACCAACAGCTCTACCTTTAAAATGGTTGACAGACAAACCTGTATGGGTTAAGCAATGGCCTTTAACAATAGAAAAACTGCAGGCTTTAGAACAGTTGGTTCAGGAACACTAGATGGTCAGCATATTTGTTATAATTTCAGCCACAATAAGGCTGACACTTCTGAGTTCTAGGGCCATGCACATGCAGACAAGCCCTCAGGCAGAAGTGCCTAATGGCCCCGGGGCCTCACGTGTCCCGCATGCATGCATGCATGGTTGCATCATCCATATATGACTCAGTTAAGCCCTTGTGCTCATGTGTGGTTGCATCATCCATGTATGACTCAGCTAAACCCTTGCATGCATGCATGTGTGAGCTCTGTCATCTGCATATGATGTAGTCACGTCAACCCCCTGTGCGCATGCACTAGGCAGCTTGTAAAAGCTTGACACCCCATCTCCCCCCCCCACTGACTTCCCCGGTCTGTACACGCCCCCTCTAATAAACTCCTAAGCAGGTTTGTTGTATGTTCTGTGTTTCCTTCTCACTCGTGCCAGGTAATTTCAATATTGAAGAATCAACCAAGTCCTTGGAACTCTCCTGTTCGTTTTTTTTATTTATTTATTAAAGATTTCTGTCTCTTCCCCACCACCTCCTCCCATTTCCCTCCCCCTCCCCCAATAAAGCCCCCCTCCCTCGTCAGCGCAAAGAGCAATCAGGGTTCCCTGCCCTGTGGGAAGTCCAAGGACCACCCACCTCCATCCAAGTCTAGTAAGGTGAGCATCCAAACAGCCTAGGCTCCCCCAAAGCTAGTACGTGCAGTAGGATCAAAACCCATTGCCATTGTTCTTGAGTTCTCAGTAGTCCTCATTGTCTGCTATGTTCAGCGAGTACGGTTTTATCCCAGGCTTTTTCAGACCCATGCCAGCTGGCCTTTGTGAGTTCCCGATAGAACATCCCCATTGTCTCTGTGTGTGGGTGCACCCCTCGCGGTCCTGAGTTCCTTGCTCGTGCTCTCTCTCCTTCGGCTCCTGATTTGGACCTTGAGATTTCTGTCCGGTGCTCCAATGTGGTCTCTGTCTCTGTCTCCTTTCCTCGCCTGATGAAGGTTAATATCCAGGAGGATGACGATATGTTTTTCTTTGGGTTCTCCTTCTTATTTAGCTTCTCTAGGATCATTAATTCTAGGCTCAATGTTTAAGAGCTGCAAAGGAAAAAGGCCAAGTAACTTATAAAGGTAAACCGATCAGACTTACACCTGACTTCTCTATGGAATGCAAACTTGTGCAACCACTTTGGAACGCTCCTGTTTTTGTTGTCAAAGAGAAATCTGGAAAATGGAGAATGGTAACACATCTAACTAAGAGTTGTTAATAAGGTGATTCAGTCAATGGGCCTGGCATTCCTTTGCCTTCTTTATTGCCTAACGGATGGCCTCTTGTAGTAATTGATTTAAAAGATTGTTTATTCACTATACCTTTACAAGAAAAAGACAGAGAAAAACTTACCTTCACAGTGCCTACTTAAAATATTTCGCAGCTTGTCAAGAGATATTGGTGGAGGATTATTACACAGAAAATGCTAAATATCCCCACCCTGTGTCAATATTTTGTATGGCATCCATTGGAATTCTTATGTAAGCAATTTCCTGAATTACATTGTTGATGTACTTATTGCCTGTATATATTGTAAATAGTTATTGTAGTTATTATATATAGTTTTTCTTATATTAGTTATAGTCTTCTTGTTAAATTTTAGACAAAAGGGGAAATTTAGTGATATTTTATTTGTATTTTAATAAACAAAGCTTGCCTTAAGATCAGAATGCAAAACTAAACTACTAGCGGCCAGGGAGTGGTGGCACACACCTTTAATCCCAGGACTCAGAAAACAGAGGCAGATAGATCAAGGCTGTGCTGGGCTACACAAGATCAATCCAGAAACAGATCCAGGTGGTGGTGGTTCATACTTTAATTCCAGTGCTTGGGAATCACACATTTTTAATCCCAGAATTAGGGAGGTGGAGACAGGAGTGATATGGCTGGGCAGAGAGAGAGAGGAATATAAATGAGAAGAGACAGGAACTCACTGGAGTGTAGAGTCTGAGGATTCATGAAGACAGGATCTTGGCCTTTTGGTCTGAAGATCAGTTAGAAGTACAAGGTCTCTCTAGTGGTTGGCTGCTTTGCTTTTCTGATCTTCATCTTGAACCCCAATATCTGTCTCTGATATTTTATTATTCATGCTACACTTAACCTCTATGCTTATATAGTTTGATTATCACAGACTTAATAGCTAGCATCCACATATAAGTGAATTCACAATATATTTGTCTTTTGGCATTTGGGTTACCTTGCTCAGGAAATTTTATTCTAGATCCATCCATTTACTTGCAAATTTCATGATTTCATTTTTAACAGCTGAATAATATTTCATTATGTAAATATACCACATTTCTTTATCCATCAGGTATTGAGAAGCATCTAGCTTGTTTCCAATTTCTGGATATTGTGAAAAAAGAAGCAATAAGCATGCTTGAGCAATTGTCTTGGTGGTATGATAAAGCTTTGGGTATATGTCAGGAGTGGTATAGCTGGATCTTGGGGTAGATCAATTCCCATCTTCCTGAAAAATTGTCATATTGATTTCCATAGTGGCTGTACAAGTTTGTACTCCCACAAGCAATGGGTAAATGTTACCCTTACTCCATATCCTTACCAGCATGATTCAATTTTTCTGAGTTAATTTTGTATCCTGATACTTTGCTGAAAATATTTATTTACTGTGTGTTTCTTGGTAGAATTTTTAGGGACACACACACACATATATAATTGTATCATATGCAAGTAATGATACTTTGAATTCTTCCCTTCCTATTTGTGTTCCCCTGATTTCTTGTAGTTCTCTTACTGTTCTAGCTAAGACTTCAAGGTCTATATTGAATAGTTATGGAGAGAGTGGAAAACATTGCCTTAAGTTCCTGGTTTTTGTGGAAATCCTTGGAATTCCTCCATTTAGGTTGATAATGACTGTGGGCTTGCTGTGAATCACCTTTATTATATTAAGCTATGTTCCTTGTATCCCTAGTCTCTCCAGCACATATATCATGAAGGGGTGTTGAATTATGTCAAGCCTTTTCTGCTTCTAATGAGATGATCTTGCAGTTTTAGTCTTTCAATCTATGGTGTACTACTTTTATTGATTTACATATGTTGAACCATCCTGCATATCTGGGACAAAGCCAATTTGATCATGGTGGAAGAGATTTTTCATATGTTCTTGTATTTAGTTTGCAAGGTTTTTTTTAGAATTTAAAAATCTGTGATAATAAGGGAAACTGATCTGTAATTCTCTTTTTTGTATCTTTATGTAGTTTTGGTACCCAGGTAACTGTGGCCTCAGAAAAATAACCGGGCATTGTTGCTTTTGTTTCTACTTTGTAGAATAATTTGAGTAGTATTGGCATTAATTCTTTGAAAGTGTGATAGAATTCCTTACGGAAGTCATTGGGCTGTGGGTTTATTGGTTGATATATTTAATTACTGCTTCTATTTTACTAGAGGTATAGGTCTGTTCAAACTGGTTATTGATCTTGATTTAATTTTGGTGGGTGATATATCTCAAGAAAATTATCCAATTATGTTAGATTTTCAGATTTGGTTGAGTATAGGTTTTTAAAGTATGTCCTTATTATTTTCTTGATCTCCTTAGTATCTGTTGTTATGTTCCTCTTTCATCTCTAATTTTGTTAATTTTGGTCTTCTCCCCATGTCTTTTAACTAATTTGGCTAACGTTTTGTTATTTTTATTTATTTTCTCAAAAACGAACTCTTTGTGTCTTAGGGTTTCTATTGCTGTGAAAATATAACATGACCACAGCAACTCTTATAGTTGAAAACATTTAATTTGGGTGACTTGCTTACAGTTTCAGAGGTTCAGTTCATTATTATGGCAGGGAGCATGGTGGTGTGCAGGCAGACATGGTGCTGGAGTAGCAGCTGAGAGAGCTACATGTTGCAGGAAGTCAACTGAGATGCTGGGTGATATCCTCAGCTTAGGAAACCTCAAAACCCACCCCCACAGTGACACACTTTCTCTAACAAGGCCCTACCCACTCCAACAAAGCCACACCTCTTGATATTGCTTTTCCTTATGAGAATATGGAGACCAGTTACATTCAACTACCACATTCTATTCCCTGGCCCCCATAAGCCTGTAACAATACCATAATGCAAAATGCATTTACTCCAACCTAAAAAATGCCCATAGTCTAACACAATCTTAACAATATTTTAAAGTTGAAAGTCTCTTCTGAGATCCATGCAATCTCTTAACTATAATCCACTATATAATCAAAATACAAAACAGACCACAACTTCCAGTGTTTAATAGCACAGGATATACATTACCATTCCAAAATGTAGAGAATGGAGCATAGTGAGAAAAGACTGGACCAAAACAAGACTGACACCATCTACAAACTCCCAACTCTTGATGGCTGTGTTTGATGGCAAAACGCTCTTTAGATCTCCAATTGCATTCAGCTTTGCTGATTGCAACACCCTTCTTTGCCTCAGGTTGGTTTCACTCGCTGTTAGCAGCTGTCTTCAGCGGGTATCACATGACTCTGAGATCCCTAACATCTTGGGGTCTCCAAGGCAATCCAGGCCTCAACTTCACAGCTTAATGCAATGAGCTCTCTCCTTGGCCTCCATTCAGGGACACTCCTGACACATGCCTGCTGTCAGCACCTTTCCTTATTTGTAGAGGCAAATTCCATAATATTTTTATTCAATCCTTAGTTCAAAAGTCAGAACCACCTGCTTGAAATTGCCAAGTTCTGCTGCTTACTGGGGCTGGAGCATGGCCCTTTGCTCAATTACATTTTCACCAGCTTTCTGTCATTTACTGCATAAGCTTGGCTGTCCTGAAACTGCATCTTTAGACAAGGCTGACCTCAAACTCAGATATCTGCCATCCTCTGCCTTCTGAGTTCTGCGATTAAAGATGTGCACCACCACACTCAGCTCTAAGGTTTTCTTTTAATTTTTTTTTCTTTTTCCCCAGAAGTTGGAACTGTAGCTAGGTTGGATCTTGTCCTGAGGTCACCACTCCCTTTATTCAATTTCTAATCAATTTATTTCCTTGAAGACAGTATTTAGCTCCATTCCACTTCCATTCAATTTCTCCTCAAAATTTACATTTTGTAATTTACTCTGCCTAGTTTGCTCATTTTCATTATAAATCTTCATTAGAGTTACCATTAGTAAACACACAATAGAGTCTATAGTAGGCTGTCTTGAGATTTCCTCTGCCAGTGGAATTAATCCAAAACTCTTCACTTTAATCTCAGACTGACTCTGTAGACAAGGGCAAAAGTCAACCACTTTCTTCACCAAAATATTTTAAGAATGGTTTCTAGGCAACATACTAAAATTCTTCTTCTCTGAAACATCTTGATCCCCACAGTTCATTTGCATTCAGCACCACTTCTTCCGTGCTTCTTCTAGTGTGACTCATTAATCGACACTTAAAGCATCCCACTGCTTTCCTAACCCAGACTTCAAAAGTTCATATTCCTCCATTCAATTGAGAGGGTTGGCTTATAGTTTCAAAGTTTTGGTCCATTATCATCAAGGTGTGATGTGCAGGTAGACATGGTGCTGGAGTGGTAGTTGAGGGTCCTGTGAAACACTGGATGCTGTGGAAACTCCTCCAGCCAATAGCCTTTAAGATACTGGTCTACTTGGTCATGGTTTTATGTACTATAATCCAGACATAAAAGTGTGCATGGGCCCCTTGGCTGCTGAATTTGGTTCCAGTTCTCCACACATGCAGATGACTGCAGATCACTACTCTTTCTGTGAGTTTAGCACCTAATAAATAAACCTTCATTATACTCCATTCTGGGATAGTGTGCAACTTTTATATCGCAATAGTTAGGCACCCACACTATCAGAGTCCACACCATTTACTGGGCCCTGCCCAGAAGATCTGTGCTCCCTGCTCTCCTGTCTCCCCACTATGCATTCGGCCACCCTAGAGTGCTGTACTTAATAAAATGATGGGCATTTTGATTTGGTTTGATTTGACATAATTGGATTTCTTTGCCCTTTTTAGGATTTTTTTCTTAACACCTACTAAGCAGCCTTTTGCCTAAATTCTTCCGAGGTCAGGGGCTGCTCTGGCTTGTGCGCCTAGTTTGTATCCGCTAATGCTTGGCTCAAGCTCCATCCAGTAATCTCTTGACTCTCAATGGCCTGCAAGCTCTGGGTTCCTTGATATTCTGCCCAACTCAAATCTTCTTATAAGGATTGTTGCTCTTAAGTAATTAACTAAATTTGTTAGTAATTCTGCCTCAGGTAATTCAGATACTGACCTAGGACCTGCCTTACTGCCACAACTGTGACACCGGCTGGTCAATAAGGATTATTATACATACAACAATTTTATGAAAATTATAACGGAGGTAAGTTACTTTATTAATAAATAATAAATAAATTTTAAAATTCTAAACAAACCCCGAGATAATTGCAGACAATATCACCATCCAGGAATTTAACAACATTTTTGTTTCTACTATGGATGGAATTCTGCAAGTGATAAATGAGGTACTTTGTACATACATTTTTGTGATCATGGTGCTTAGTTTTGTTCTTTATATTATATCCTTAAAGAAATGGTTTGATAACAGAGTCAAGAATGAGAAACTTTTGTAGTAATAAGAGGGGCGGGGCTGCGTCCCCAGCACCCGGCTGCCCACATGGCTAGCTTAAGCTTATGCCCCGAAATAATTACACGGACACTGTATTCTTTTAAACACTGCTTGGCCCTTTAGCTCTAGCCCTTACTGGCTAATTCTGATATCCCGATCAACCCATCTCTAATAATCTGTGAGCACCGGTCTTACTGGGAAGATTCTAGCCTACGTCCATCCTGGGTCGGAGCTTCATGGCGTGTGTCTGCCCGGGAGCGGGGCATGGCGTCTCTTCTAAGGCGTCTGCTCCCGAGAGGAGAGCTGTTGAGTCTGAGCTCACTTCCTCTTCCTCCCAGCATTCTGTTCTGTTTTCTCCACCCACCTGTGTTCTAACCTATGAGGGCCAGCCAAGCAGTTTATTTTTTTAACCAATGACCTTCCTTCATCATTTCCCCCTTTTCTGTTTAAACAAAAACAAAGGAAGGCTTTAACTTTAACACAGCATAATTACATATAACAAAACAGTTATCAAGTAAAAATTACAATAATCTTTATCATAACTAAGGAAAACTATAACTATAACTAACTATTCTTAACTCCATCAAAGACTCCAGAAAGATACAATATTACCTAAGCAAACAAGAAAAAAGCAACTTTCAAACTCTAGAAATAACAGAGACATCTCGCTGCCTGGACAGTCATCCAAAGTTTCTCTGTACCGTTGGGGCATCCATCTTTGGCCTACAGGCCCATGGTATCCAGAGACATTTCCATGAAGCAGAACATTTCAAAGTCAGTTCAGTCACTATCTGCTGTGTCCTGCAGAATGTCTCATAGACTCTTTCATGAATCAGGAACCCCGGAAGATCATCTCAACTTAGGCAAGTTCAGTAGTCCTCTCTCTGCGGTTCTCTGTGTCCAGTTAATGCAATAGTCCAGGCAAGAACAGTTTCTTGCCCAAATGGCTATCAAACTCCATAAGGATCCTTTTCGATGCCCATCTTCTTCTTGAAGTAGATTGGTGCTGCCAGGAGCAGAGTGTCTCATTGTCATGAAAAGTCCTAAGTTATTAAAACATTAAATGCCATATTCTGCAGTCTTTGAAAGATATGAAGAATGTCTATCTAACTGAAATGTATCTCTATATATCTAGAAAATCTAACATGACTACAAGCTTGACCATTACTGATGATCATCCATTAACCTATTTCTTAATTATACATTACATTTTTTTAATGAACTACACAATCACAATATCTTAATCAATAGCAGAAATATGCATATACATATAACAAAATTGACCTTAAATCTCTATCAATAAAGCAAAATCTATACTAATACAAATTATTCATATCTATATCAAACTTTTAGGAAGGATACAGTCTTTAACTGAAAGGATTCATACTATTGAAAATGATAACCTTAATTTGACAGGCAAAATTCAATCCATGTCAATGGGTTATGAAACCTTTAAAAAGGGTACTGAGAGATTGTCTGAAAGGATTCATACTGTTGAAATTGACAATCAAAATCATAAAAAGTTATGACAAGTTAGCAGATAGGACATCTCTGCAGGAAGGCAATTTTCATGCCATCCAAATAATATCCAAGGATGAGAAGGTATCATTAATGGAAAAAATTAATACCTTGGAATAACATGTGCAGAATGAGAACCAGAAATTTTTTGATTTGATGAAATCATTAGAAATATTGACAAGCCAAGAGATTCAGGCTTTACACAAGACAGTGATAAAAAGATTTGAAGAGACTGAGGAACTTGTCAGGACTGATAAGTAAGGAGAGGAGGGACAGGCAAAGGACTTAGCATCACCAGTACCTCTCAGAGTCAGAGATGATTTACCAAGAGTTTTAGCTACTTAGCCTGTTATTTCCCCTGAAAAGCAAGCAAATACTCAATACCCAAATGGATAGAAAGAATGTAAATGGAAACCTATAGGTATAAAAGATCTAAAGGAAATTATCTAAAAGAATGTATCTTATGGCATAAATTCATACATTTATAGGAAGATGATAAATACATGGGCTTCAAGCAATAAGGTTACTCCACATGATTGGCTTCAATTAGTCTCAGTGGTGCTTAAAGATGGGCTATGGTTAAAGTGGTAGTGCTCTTGTAGAGAGGAGGATAAAGCCTTATCAAGGCAAGGAAGCCTTACCCTCATCAAGGAAGAGTCAAAGGATTTGAGGCTTCCCGAGATTAAATGCTTAGAGAGGGCTGTTAGGCTGATCCACAGAGTCAAGCTAATTACAATGAATACATCTTGTCCCTTTGCCATACAGCAGCCTTAAGTGTTAGGACAGGATTCAAGAACTAAGGAGAAGGATATGAGAGCGATCTGGCTGTGACATCTGTTACCCCATTGACCACCAAAGTTGGTTAGGCTGATCTTGCTGGCTAGGTGGGTGTCCCCTTCCTTCCTCACTGCTCTATGTGTGTCCCTCCCGAAGCTGTGTGCTCAGTAGAGGAGGACTGGTCTTCAGTCAAGGATATACAAGTAGCTGTGATCCCCTGCTAGAACCTCCAAACAAGCTCTCAAGATCCAGGGAGAAGAATTGAATAGTATACTAAGGTTAAACAAGGCCCAAGAGAACCCATTAGTGACTTTTTGCAAATACCTAAAACTATACAAATAAGGGTAACAGATCCAGAAGCTAGATGAGTACTTATTCAATTACTGGCTTTTGAAAATGACAACTTAGAATGTATAAAGATGTTGCAGGAGCTCCTTCCACTCCTTCAGCCAATAGCCTCTGAGATACCAGCTCATTGGGGCGTGTTCTTTCTCTCTCACTCTCTCTTTAAAAAAGCAGCAACTGAATTTCCTGAGAAACCGAAACACTGATTTCCAAAGTGGTTGCACAAGATTGCATTCCCACCAGCAATGGATGAGGGTACCCCTTCCTCCACAGCCTCTCCAGCAGAGGCTATCATTGGAGTTTTTGATTTTAGCCATTCTGACAGGTGTAAGATGATATCTCAAAGTTGTTTTGATTTGCATTTCCCTGATCACTAAGGAGGTTGAGCATGACCTTAAGTGTCTTTTGGCCATTTGAACTTCCTCTGCTGAGAATTCTCTATTTAGTTTAGTGCCCCATTTTTTTTAATTGGGTTAATTAGCATTTTAAGGTCTAGTTTCTTGAGTTATTTATATATTTTGGAGATCAGACCTTTGTCTGTTGCGGGGTTGGTGAAGATATTCTCCCAGTCAGTAGGCTGCCTTTTTGTCTTGGTGACAGTGTCCTTTGCTTTACAGAAGCTTCTCAGTTTTAGTAGGTCCCATTTATTCAATGTTGCCATTAATGTCTGTGCTGTTGGGGTTACACATAGGAAGCGATGTCCTGTGCCCATCTCCTGTAGGGTACTTCCCACTTTCTCTTCTATCAGGTTCAATGTGTTCTGACTGATAGTGAGGTCTTTAATCCATTTGGACTTGAGTTTTGTGCATGGTGATAGATATGGGTCTATTTTCATTCTTCTACAGGTTGACATCCACTTATGCCAGCACCATTTGTTGAAGATGCTTTCTTTCTTCCATTGTATACTTTTGGCTCCTTTATAAAAAATGAGGTGTTCATAGGTTTGTGGGTCAAAATTTGGGTCTTCTATATGATTCCATTGGTCGACTTCTCTGTTTTTATGCCAGTACCACACTGTTTTCATTACTGTAGCTCTGTAATAGAGTTTGAAGTCAGGGATGGTAATGCCTCCAGACAATCCTTTATTGTATAGGATTGTTTTGGCTATCCTGGGTTTTTTTTTCCATATAAAGTTGATTATTGTCCTCTCAAGATCTGTGAAGAATTTTGAAGGGACCTTGATGGGGATTGCATTGAATCCATAAATTGCCTTTGGTAGAATCGCCATTTTTACTATGTTGATCCTCCCAATCCAAGAGCAGGGGAGGTCCTTCCATTTTCTGGTATACTCCTCAGTTTCTTTCTTCAATGCCTTAAAGTTCTTGTCAAATAGATCTTTCACTTCCTTGGTTAGAGTTACCCCAAGATATTTTATGCTGTTTGTGGCTATTGTGAAAGGTGACCGAGGTCCCCAGTTAGTTCCTTGGGCAGCTGAGGATAGGGAACCTGAAATGACCCTATCCTATAGCAATACTGACGAATATCTTGCATATCATCATAGAACCTTCATCTGGTGATGGATGGAGATAGAGACAGAGACCCACACTGGAGCACTGGACTGAGCTCCCAAGGTCCCAATGAGGAGCAGAAGGAGGGAGAACATGAGCAAAGAAGTCAGGACCATGAGGGATGCACCCACCCACTGAGACAGTGGAGCTGATCTATTGGGAGCTCACCAAGGCCAGCTGGACTGTGACTGAAAAAGCATGGGATAAAACTGGACTCTCTGAGCATGGCGAACAATGAGGGCTAATGAGAAGCCAAGGACAATGTCACGGGGTTTTGAACCTACGTAATGTGCTGGCTTTGTGGGAGCCTAGCCAGTTTGGATGTTCACCTTCCTAGGAATGGAAGGAGAGGGGAGGACCTAGGACTTACCACAGGGCAGGGAACCCTGACTGCTCTTTGGACTGGAGAGGGAGGGGGAGAGGAGTGGGGGGAGGGGGAGAAGGGTGGGAGGAGGGGGAGAAGGGTGGGAGGAGGGGGAGGGAAATGGGAGGCTGGGAGGAGGTGGAAACTTGTTTTTTTTCTCCTTTTCTCAATAAAAAAATGAAAAAAAAAGCAGCAACTGCCCTCCACTCTCTTTCTGGCTTCTGGCTCCGCTTTTGGCAACTAGGCTCCTGATTGTGCAGAGGGCTGTTGTCTGGGATGGTGATCTGTAAGTTTTCCCCTTTAAATAAATAACTATTCTATTAATCATAATTCTGAACCTGTGTGGGATTGTTTATGACTTACACCTTATAAAGATACTTGGGACTTTAAAGGTCAGATCAGCACCAATGGATGAATGAATCCTGCACACCATCAATGTTGAGTCATTTGACTATTATATTGAGGCTTGGGTAGGAGAAGTAATTTCCAAAGGTATAAAGAGACATCAAAATACCAAATGTTTTATTTGTGGTAGAACAGGACATCTGAGAAGGAATTGTAGACAAGGCATTCCTAGAAATAATGTTTCCTCTGGGAATGACAAAAATAGAAGGTCTCATCCTGAATTATGTAGAATATGTGGCAAAGGGTGACATTGGACCAATGAATGTAGATCAATAAGAAATAGACAAGGCAACATGTTACCATTGGGAAACTCCTTGGGGGTCTCTAATAGACCCCCCAGGTCAAATGTGGTCCAGTCATTCTCAGTCACTGTGGAGGACACATTTCCCCAGAAAAAAAAATAAAAAAAAATCAGTGCCTGCTGTAAAAAGCCATACTGCTCTGGTTGATAGAATAAACATGGAAGATGAATAACAAATTCCAATATAAAATAAAAGACATATTTTGGCAGACCAATGCTATGAGTATGAATAAATAACATTGTAATAAATGAGCATAGACCAAAGCAGAGAGTACAAATAAATAATATTGTAATTGAAAGATTACTGGACATGGGAACAAGTTTTGTTCTTGTTTCTATAGAAGAAAAGCTATGGCTACCATAAAAATTAATAAAGATTCAGTTCACAAAACAGAAACCTCTTGAGAAAGTGAAATAACAGATCATCTACAGTGGTGACAATCCTACAGATGGTAAGAAAACCACATAAAGGTTGGGGCAGGGTTCTGTTTTTTGTCTCTACAGGAAAATATCCTTTTTCAAAAAGTCAAGAGACCTTAGATAGCTATATAGAAAGAATCACCGAGCAAAGAGTCCCCCTCCCAACAAAGTTTGTCCTCAGGGTTAGGGACATCTATTAGGAATTGGTTATAAGTGGCTGGGGGTGGAAATTAAGTGGACTCAGGGATCTCTTTAGAAAAAAAAGGAATTGTATGGGATAGTAGGTAGATTAGTGTGAGTTTATTCATACAACTAATAATAGTAATAGTGAGGATACTTGTTGGTATAGATTCTTATATATTGATACAAATTCAAATTATATTTGTCATATTGGATATGCTCCTATTTCTGTGTATAATATTTGTGTACCTATGCAAAGTTATTTTGTCATATTATATGCATGCACATTTCTATCTCAGCTTAAGTTATTTTGTATATTGAAGCAATTTTATGGTATATTTATCATATTGCACTGTACATTTCTACCTCTGATCAAGATACTTAAACATTATTTACATTTTGAGGTAATTGTTCTTCATTTGCTGCACATTTGTTTAAATATTGTTTACTATTTTAATATGAAGCCTTAGTCTTTAAGCTATATAGGTATTAAGAATAATACAACAATAGTCATTCATGTTTGTCATACTTATAGTTAGACTAATCAGGTTCTTGAGATACATAGAGATTGTGTTCCACATAGATAGGTAATCTTAAGCCACTTCAAAGTAATGTAGAATTTTACATAGCTTAGGATTCTGTTGATGTGAGACATGATTGCTCTTAATTGTTGCATATATGCATGTGTGTATGTGTGTGTGTGTCTGTTCCTAAATATAACCTGTTCAACTTTCAACTGAGTATTAAGGGTAAGCATATCCTCATGTTGTGTGGCAGGCACTTTACTCATTGAGCCCCAATCCCTGTCCTTTTACTTTTATTTTTTCCTTTTATTCCTTTTAACATATAGCTTCTTTTTTTCTTTGCCTTGTGTTGTTTTTTGAGAGAGGGTCTTGTTATGTAGTCCAGACTAGCCTCAGGATGCTAACTTCTGGAACTATAGATATAGGCCACCACATCCTGCCCTTTAAAAATATTTATTTTATTTTAATTAAAATGTCATTATAATTGCATCATTTTCCCCATCTCATCCCTCTCTCTCACTCCCTCTCTGTCCTCTCCCTTCAGCCCTTCTTGTGTTCCCTTCCTTACACTCTCTTTACTCCATGACCTCTTCCTTTTATTATTGTTATACATACATGGTGTGGAGCTTTGAAAGGAAATGATCTGCAAAGGGAGTGGCACTATTAGGAGGTGTGGCTTTGTTGGAGGAAGTGTGTCACTATAGGGTTGGTCTTTGAGGTTTTCTATGCTCAGGATACTGCCCAGTGTCTCAGTTGATTTCCTGTTGGTTGTAAAATGTAGGACTCTCAACTGCTACTCCTTAAACTATATTCCACAACAACCCTCCACAAAGAACTATAGGAAACTGAGGAAAGCTGGGAGGAGAGGAGGTCTTGTGAAGTGTTTCCTGAGTGTCAGTGTGGGAGTATTTTATAGATGCATCCACCAGGACTGGGCTCCACAACTCTGTGTTTTGATTGGTTGCAGTTTTCTGGCGTGGCCTCCATCTGTTGCAAAAGAAGTTTCCTTGCAGAGGGGTAAAGCCTACACTTATATGTGGATATAAGGACAGTGTTTATAGATTGCTGTTGGCCAATAACCATGACTTCAATAGCGCTGAGTAGTTAGTTGGGTTTTTGGTACCAGGCTTGGTCTTCCTCTTGTTGAAAGAGTCTTAAGTCTAATTAGAGAGCTTTTGGTTACTGCCAGGGTATGTGTGTCACTATCGTACCCTTAGTGTTATTTTATGTCATAGTGGTTACTGATATGGTTCATAAGTGTCATAGATGGGTAAGATTTTTGGTTCCTTCTCTTTTATGGATGCGTGCATGATTCCTTCTGGTACCATGTAAGCTAGTACCCAGGGAGGGGAATTCATGCCAGTTACAGCTCAGTGGTCTCTGGGCCCCGTTTCTAAAGTGCATAGTGTTTTCAGCTAAAAGGACTTACTGTCACCTCTAGCTGGACATGTTTCTATATTCTTTCTTATATCCCCCTTTATTTTTTTGTCATTTAGATGGATCTTTTCTCTCATTATTTCCTTAAAATTTTTGTTTGCTTATATTAATCATATACAGTACATTTCATTATGACATTTTCATACTTTGGTCATGCCCAGCTTCTATTACCCTTTCTTCTTCTCATTCCACTTCCAATAATACCTTTCTGCTTCTGAGTCTTTTTTTGCCAACCAATGAGCTTGATTAAGTTTATGTAAGGAACATAGGTGAGAGATAATTTACAGGACAATAGGGAACTTACAAGTTCATTACATTCATTACAAAAAAGGAAAATCAGATGAATTAAACTTTTATAATAGTAAAATTTTTGTGCTTTAAGTACAAAATTTTAAAAATGAAAATACAGCCCAAAGAATGGAATAAAACATTTTGAAACTACATATTTAACTAGGAACTAATACCTAGACCATAGAAACACAACAAAAGGTAATAAAATAATAATAAAATAATATATTTTGTATATTACATATTTGATTTATATTAAATACCTATAAAGGATGAAATTAATAAATACACATGAATAATAAAAGGTAACACAACCCAACTGAAAATAGGAAATAACTTTAAATAGATATCACCCTGAAGATAAACATCCAACAAATGAATCAACTTTATTAGCTATCAGAGAAATAAATGCACATCAATATCACAAGTAGGCTATTTACTATAACTGGGATGGCTATGATGAGAAAGATAGTAGCAAATATTATCTGGGATATTACAAAAATAAGAATTTTTTGATTTATTTATTATGTATACAGTATTCTCTCTGGTTGTATGCCTACAGTCAAGGAGAGGGTACCAGATCTTATTACAGATGGTTGTAAGTCACCATGTGGTTGCTGGAAATTGAACTCAGGACCTCTGAAAGAGCAGCCAGTCCTCCTAACCTCTGAGCCATCTCTCCATAACCGAGAAATAAGATTTTTATATGTTGTTTGTGACAACATAATGTTAGGTACAACTTTGTAAAAATAATCTGACTATTCTCAAATAAAATTATTCCTTCACCCACCAATTCCATGCCTAGATATATACCTGTATGTAAATGTTCATAACACCATGAGTCACATTTCCTGAAAGTGAGTAAGTGGTTGGAGAGGTGACCTGATAGTTAAGAATGCTTGCTGCTCTTACAGAGAACTGGTGTTAGGGTCCCAGCACCCATATTGGACAGTTCGCAACTGTATGTAACTCAGATCTTGGAGATCGAAATTTCTGACCTCCACAGGCACCTGCATACATGTACACACAGATGCACACCCACATACACAAAAATGAATAATTAAAAATAAATCTTTTTTAAAAAGTGAATGAAATCCTGGTGTTCAATTAATAAACAAAAATTCATCAATGGAATGTGATTTTTTTCTTTTTTCTTAAAAAAGAATATATTTTCACTATATTCCAAATAAAGCAAAAGTTATCTGCAGATGGATTTCACCTTAGGACCCCAATTTCAGCCTCTGGGATAGTAATCAGACACCCTCAATGCAACTAACAGCTTTCAGATATTTCCTGTTAGGGCTCCACAAATAATTTTTCAAAAAAACCTATCTCCTTTCCACTCAAAGTCATCAAGGACGTAGGATCAAGCCATCCTATGGCACAGAGAACTTTGTGGCTTCTGAACACCATTTGAGCAACTTGTCAGCTGGGAATGTGGGGCATGAGAAGAGCTTTTACACATCCTACCACCAGAAAAGCCGGAGGAGCTTCAACCACATTCAGGTCGCCATTCAGGTGATGGTACTAATTTTGATAGCTAATAATCATGTATCTGTGTAGATCTGCAGGCAAATGTTTGTCATGGCATTGTTTGTAACAATAAAAATCGAAGTATTAAAAGTCTAAGTTATTACTCCCAAGGGAAAAGTAGTAATATTGATAGCACTAGCCAGCAATATTAGTCTGAGTAGATATAAATCCACTTCAAAAGGATATGATTTTATTCTATCAGAAGCACACCCACACGTAGTGTTCAGAACCTGTGTTCTCCTTCTCTAACTTCACTTGAAAAAAAAGAAGAGGATGTCTTTAAGTCCAGAGGCAGAGACAGGTGGATCTCTGTGAGTTTGAGGCCATCCTGGTCTACAGAGCAAGTTCAAGGACAAACTACAAAACTACAGAAAAACCCTTTCTTGAAAAACCAAAAAAAAAGAAAGAAAGAAAGAAAGAAAGAAAAGAAAGAAAGGAAGGAAGAAAGGGCAGGAGAGATGGCTCAGAGGTTATGAGCATTGGCTACTCTTCCAGAGGTCCTGAGTTCAATCCACAGCAACCACATAGTGGCTCACAACCGTCTACTATGAGACCTGGCAAGCTTCTCTGGCATAAAATCATGCATGCAGATAAAGCACTCATAAATAAAAAAAATAATTTTTTTAAAAAAAAGAAAGGAGAAACCGAGTGCTGTGGTACATGTCTGTATCCCAGGATGCTGGAAGGGAAGGGTAGTTAAGGCAGGAAATTTGAGAATTCACAGCCAGGCTGGGCTACATAGAGAGAAACTGTCTCAAACAGAAGGAAGGGGAGGGTGAGCTTATATCAAAAAAAGAAATGGGAGGGGAGAAAAGAAGAGAAAAAGGAAGAGAAGGAGTGAGGAAGGAAAAGAAGAGGGGGAAATGTGATTTTTCCCAAACAATAATAAAGTGCTAACACTTGTACAATGAGGTTGAGCCTTGACAGCATTATAATAAGTGAAACATTGAGCTTTTGTTCATTTCATGAAGTCTTTGAAGATTACACATTGTGATTGCTATTCACATTGTGATTGCTATTCTTGGCTGTTCACTTAATTATATCTGGAATTAATTAAGACCCAAGTGGCTGGGTACACCTGTGTGGGATTTTTCTTAATTAGATCATTTGAGGTGGGAAGACCCCACCTTAAATTTGGATCTTTTGAGGTGGGAAGATCCACATTTAATCTGGGCCATATCTTCTGGTGGCAGCCTATACAAAGACATGGGAGAAGGAAGCTTTTGCTCTTTGCTTACTTGTCCTCACTCTTACTGGCAAGTTCATTTCTTCACTGGCATTAATAAACAGAGATATAATGGGAAAGAAGCAGTGCCAACTATACATTAGAGAGGTTTTTCATATCTAGAACATACAAAGTCCCACAAAATTAAACACAATAATCAAATCATTCAAATAATAGATGAATGATCCTATCGATTTTTCTCAAAATTAGAAACACACGTGACCATATAATCCTTGAAAAAGGATTCAACATCCTTAGCCATCAGAGAACTGCAATTTAAATTTACACAGAAATTCCATCTCATCACAGTCAAAATGGATACGTCAAAATCAAATAAAGGATAAATGTGGATGAGGATGTAAATAAAGAGGGACGTTAAGCATGATTTAAGGGACTACAATGTAGTGTAGTGATTTCAATGGAAATCAGTATGGAGTTTCCCTAACAACTAAGAATAGAATTTCCACACGATTCAACTATATTTATCACTCCTAAGTATAAACCCCAAGGACTCTAAGTTAACATTCCACAGATATATTTGCACATCCTTCTTTATTTCTACAATATTCGACATGGCTAAGAAATGGAAAGGCAGTTGGACCCTAGGAAATTCCTTGCTTGCTTCAGACTCAGTGAGAAACACTGTTTGAAGGGGATAAGATGGGTAGTGATACAAGAAGGCATCCAATGTCCTGATATGATCTCTGCATATGCACACATATGTATATCTCTAATACCAGGGAAGGAGGAAGGGTATACACACACACACACACACACACACACACCACACCACACACACCACACCCACCCACCCCCACACACACATACCACACCACACACACACACACCACACCACACACACACCACACCACACACACACACACCACACCACACACACACACCACACCACACACACACACACACACACACACACACACACACACACATATATATATATATATATATATATATATATATATATAGAGAGAGAGAGAGAGAGAGAGAGAGAGAAAACACTGGAGGGGTCAGTGTAAATTTTTACAGGTGTAAAACCCTTCACCAACCCCACTTCAAACACAGGGCTGATCTCCAAAATATACAAAGAACTCAAGAAATTAGATATCAAATAATCCAATTAAAAATGGACTACAGATGTAAACAGAGAACTCTCAACCAAAGGAGTCTCTAATGGCCAAATGACACTTAAGGAACTGCTCAACATCCTTAGCCATCAGGGAAATACAAATCAAAATGACTCTGATATAACATCTTACACCAGTCAGAATGGCTAAGGTCAAAAACACTAATGACAGCTTATCTGGAAAGGAATGCAGAGTAAGGGGAACACTCCTCAATTGCTGGTGGTAGTGCAAACTTTTACAGCCAGTTTGGAAATTAATATGGAGGTTTCTCAAAAAATTGGGAATAAATCTACCTCAAGACCAACAATACCACTCTTGTTACCCAAAGGATGCAAATCCATATCACAGGGAAATTTGTTCAACTATGTCTACAGCAGCATTAATTGTAATACCCAGAACCTGAAAACAACCTAGATGTCCCTTAACAGAAAAATGGATAAAGAAAATTTACACATTGGAGTAATACTCAGTTGTAAAAAACAATGACATCTTGAAATCTGCAGGCAAATGGATGAAACTAGAAAAAAAATCATCCTGAGTGAGATAACCCAGACTCAGAAAGACAAACACAGTATTTACTCACTCATAAGTGGATATTAGAAATAAAACAAAGGGTAACCGTTCTACAGTTCACAACCCCAGAGAAGAGAGGAAATAAGGAAACCCTAAGAGAGACATAAATGGATCAACTGGGAAGGGGAAGTAGATAAAATCTTCTTATAAATTGGCAGCATGGGGGAAAGGGAGAAGGGGAGCAATAAGGAGAACAGGAGGGATCTGGAAGATCTAGTTGGGTAAAGGACAATGAGGAAGAACAAGGAAAAAGATATCTTGAAAGAGGGAGTGCTTGTGGAATTAGCAGGAAACTTGCACTAGGGAAACTCCCAGGAAACCACAAGGATGACCCCAGTTAGTAATCTAAGCAATAGTAGATAGGGTACCTAAATTGCCCTTCCTGTAATCAGATTGATGCCTACCTTAATTGTCATCATAGAACCTTCACCCAGTGACTGATGGAAGCAGATGCAGAGATCCACAGCTAAGCACTGGGTCAAACTCCTAAAGTCCAGTCATAGAGAGGCAGGAACAATATTGTGAGCAAAGGGGCCAAAACTATGATGGGGGCTACCCACAGAAACAACTGAGTTTAACTAGTGGGTGCTCAATGACTTTGGACTGACAGGTGGGAAACCAGCATAAGACCCTGAATGTGGGTGACAGTTGTGTAGCTTGAGCAGTCTGTGGGGCCACTGGCAGTGGAACCAGTATTTATCCCTAGTGCATGATCTGGCCCTTCCCTATGGAGGAATACCTTGCTCAGTTTATTCACGGGGAAGAGGTCCTTGGTCCTGCTTCAAGTGATGTGACAGTCTTTGCTGACTTCCCATGAGAGGCCTGATGGAGGTGGGTCTTGTATCTTATCTGTTGCTTTCATTGGTTATCTAATAAAGAAAACTTCTTGGCCTGATAGGACAGAAAAATAGGTAGGCGGAGTAGACAGAACAGAATGCTGGGAGAAAGAAGCCGAGTCAGTGAGTCACCATGATTCTCCCACTCCAGAAAGACGCAGGTTAAGATCTTTCCTGGTAAGCCAGCTTGTGGTGCTACACAGAATATTAGAAATGGGTTAGATCAATATGTAAGAGCTAGCCAATAAGAGGTTAAAACTAATGGACCAAGCAGTGTTTAAAAGAATACAGTTTCCGGCCAGGCAATGGTGGTGCACACCTTTAATCCCAGCACTCGGGAGGCAGAGGCAGGTGGATCTCTGTGAGTTCGAGACCAGCCTGGTCTACAGAGCTAGTTCCAGGACAGGCTCCAAATCCACAGAGAAACCCTGTCTCAAAAAAAAAAAAAAGAATACAGTTTCCATGTAATTATTTTTAGGCATAAGCTAGCCATGCGGGCTAGCTTATTACAACAGAGGCCTCTCTGAGGAGTTGATGGGGGATGGGGTGGTGAGAAGGTGGTGGGGGAAGTGGGAGGAGGGGAGAGAGAGGGAACTGGGATTGGTATGTAAAATAAGATTGTTTTAAAATAAATGATATTTTAATTCATGTGTGATATCTATATTTAAAGTCATAGAGTGTGTGTGTGTGTGTGTGTGTGTGTGTGTGTGTGTGTGTGTGTGTGCGCGTGTGCGTGTATATCAAAGTAGGGATGGGACCATGAGATGGAGGAATAGATCTTGAGCAGGGAGAGAGTGAGTGATGGAATTCGTTTGTCATGGAAGCAGAAGGGAGTACTGTGAAGTTTCATTTTAAATGTTAACTTGACACAACCTAGAATCTCCCGGGAAGAGAGATTTAATGAGGAATTGTCTACATCGGGATGTCTGTGGGAGGTTGTCTTGATTGTCTTAACTGATGTGGGAAGAGCCACGCTAAATGTCAGTGGCAGCTTGGGATGGTGGCCCAGATAAAAGGCTAGGGAAGAAGGAGAGCTTATTGCTCCTTTCCTGCCTGGTGTTTGCTGTCCATGCTGAATTTGTCTACTCTGTTGCTGCTGCTGCTATTCTTCCATAATATTAGAAACAGCTTCTTCATGCTTCCGACACAGGTTAGTGAGTAGAGGCTCTAGAGAAACCCTCCAGGCCAGGACTCTGCCAGATTGGGACTGCTGAAGACATGCAGCCTTGTCGATCCAGCAACTACTACGTTCTCAGCCTCTCTGATGTTGACATCGCCATTATTAGACTACTCAGAGCATACTATGTAAGCCAATCTAATAAATCTTGTTTAGCTATTCATTCTCTGAGCTCTGTTCTTTCAGAGAAAGCTGACTAAATATTTGGTGAGAAGGAGGCAAGCAGAAGATCAGGAGAGACGAGGGCAGAAGAGTGGGCAAGGGAAACAAAAAAGACAAAAGTATATTTGCATTTTCTTGCAACCCTAACCTCACCTTCATCTCAATTGTGAAGCCTCTAGGACAAATTCCACAGCCACGAAGGAGCTTCAGATTTCTGAATGGAAAACCTTCATTGAAAATGGAATGTGTTGAAGCCATCTGGTGTGTCAAGGGTTCACAAGCAGCAATATCTAGAATTAGAGAAAGTGTAAATCTGGTGTCCACCTCAGATCCACTTGGGTTCTAGAAATCTGAATTTTGGCAAATTATACAGATGGCTGTGCCCTCCCCCCTCTATATTTTGTGACCCATTTCATTGGGGGAAATGGGATGCACATGAACTGAGGAAATTTTCCATAATCAGTGGAAAACCATCCTCCATGTTGTTCAGATTTCACATTTTGTGCTCAAAGGTGAGTGAAGATCACAAGAAAGGGACACTAGAGTCTACCAACAAAGAGAAGCCCAGGCTGCTAAGGGAGTTCAGAGCTGGTGTAACTCCTGCACTTCCTCTGAGAATGAGCTGCAGTTACCTTTCCAGGTCAGAGACTAGAATAACTTCTCAGCTTGGTGATAAGGTGCAGGCAAGGGGAAGAGAAATTGGAGAACCCAAGTGAAGGAGAGCTTTTAAGTCAATTGCATCTTACAGGCACTACAAAAAGGTTTGCATTGAGGAATGCAAGGAGCTGATCACGACAGGTCTTCATCTATTACCATGTTTCTACTGCCAAGGGGTAGCTTCCATTGGCATTCAGAGAGAAGGGGTGAGAGTGATGTGGGGAAGGGGAGGGCGGTAGATGGAGGGAGAGAAGAGGAGTGGGAGAGGGAGAGAGAGAGGGAGGGAGAGAGAGAGAGAGAGAGAGAGAGAGAGAGAGAGAGAGATCCAGAAGATGAAGAAAGCCAGGAAGAGACTGAGTAAGGCTTTGGAGGCGAATAAACTTGCCAGAAAGGCAGAAAGCATGAGGAGTTCAAGTGAACAGTCTGAAAAATAGATGAAAACTAGGCAAGGTGAGTGAGGTGGCTTCTGAAAAGTGGTTCTCTGAAAAGGAATTCAGTTTTACTCTAGTGTCTTTTAGTAGTAATCCTGCCCCAATAAGGATGTTATTATACCCAAATTACTCTTTATTATACTTTTTTTTGTGAAAAGTAGATGCTTGAACAGTGATTTAAATAATAAAGATTGTTCTCATGTTCAAGAAAACAGAGAAATATATGTTGTGTTGACATATGTATGAAAATTAAACTGTCTTTGTATGCAACTTTAAAATTAAGTCTAAATGATAAAAAAATTACTTCTACAAAAAGGAATATTTAGTGGAAGAAATAACATTGATTCATGTTATTTCAAATTTCTTTGATGTTTATCTTAGTAAAAACGGAGCTAGATTATTTTATATGCTTTTGTATCACTCTGCTCTCATGTTATGCTTAAAAGACAAAAGCATTTTAGTAGCCTGTTTAGGAACTGGTGGGTATTGTTTCATAACATTCCAAAATAGGATAAGTGACATTTCTTTGAGGCATTTCTTTGTAGAACTCGAGATTATATAATGAGCATTTTGAGTCCTTATATAGAAAAAAATCATCTAGTTAATCCTTATTTAAAATGGAGTGCTTATTCATGCATGCTTTTTCAAAATTATGGATCGATGTTTGAAAAATGTTACATAGTGTGAATCCATGAGCGTCTGTTAAAGGTTCTCAAGAATTTATTTAGATATAAAATAGGGGTAGGCACTCACTGATACAGAACGGTTAGATGCTGCTGCTGATTCAGCTGCATTTGTCCAGTTGTTCTACGCAAGGCATGAAGAGCACAACCACAAGCTACCTGCTCTGTTCCGACCACCCAAGACAGCGAGAGAGCAAGAGAGTGAGAGATCCTTTCCCTCAGTTTATAATTTGTCAGGTAGGCAGACAAGACCATGCCCTAGGCCTTGCTGCCCCAAAAGTCATTGGCTAAATGGATTGAAATCCCACAACAATGTTACATCACCTGGTTATTTAGATGCTCCAAATGGTGACATATTTTATGATATAGAATAAAAATCATACTTGTTACTAGATTTTATCAGGAAGATATTTGAGTCACGAAAGCTATAAGGTTAATAGTGATAATAACAATAGATACAAGTTTTCCAAAATTCTAATTTTTACTTGAAAGCTAGAAATTGTTTTGGTAACCCAGTTAACTTACCTTCTTTGAAGTGACAGGTTAATTTTTGTTAATTTTAGACAAATACCTGCTAAAAACTCCAAAACTGAATAACCAAAAATTTGTTAGTAATTCTGTTTGATTAAGATAAGATATTGCTGTGTGCTGGTTGAATGAGAATGGCTCCCATCAGCTCAATATTTGAATGTTTGGTTCCCAGTTGGTAGACTATTTTGGAAGGTTACAAATTGTGTTACTGGGGGTGGGCTTTGAGGTTTCAAAAAAATCCCATACCAGGCCCAACCCAATCTCTCTGTCTCTCTGTCTCTCTGTCTCTGTCTCTCTCTCTCTCTCTCTCTCTCTCTCTCTCTCTCTCTCTCTCTCTCTCCCTCCTTTTTGTAGATCAGAATGTGAGCTCTCCACTACTGCTCCAATGCCATGCCTGCCTGTTTGCCATCATACTCCCTGCCATGAAAGTCATGGGCTTATGCTCTGAAACTGTAAACAAGCCCCCAGTTAAATGTTTTCTTTTATATTCTGTCTTGGTTATAGTGTCTCTCTTCACAGCAATAGAAAAGTAACTAAGATATGCTGTATTGCTGTGGGACAATGGTCTGTACCTTGTCACTTATATTTTAAATAAATGCTGATTGGCCAGAGCCAGGAAAGAAATATAGGTGGGACAACCAGGCAGGAAGTAGAGGTAGATCCATGAGAATTCTGGGAAGAGGGAAGTTTCAGTCTGCAGTTATAACCCAGATGCAGAGGAAGCAAGATGTGACTGCCTTGCCAACAAAGGACCAGGTGGGACAGAAACCTCTGTCAACAGAATGGTGTGACAATATGGGGCTGAACAAATCCACTTAAAAGCCTGAGAGCGCTTGGGAAGTGATTCTAGACAAAAATAATAGAGTTAAGCATGGCTTATTGATAGCGGGATTTTCTCAGGTGGGCTCTGTTTGCTACAGGCAAGCGCTCTCATTTAAGAGAGGTTTCCTGACTCAGCTTTAACTATGAAACTTTGCAGCTCTTTTAAGAGGTCCTGCCACAAAACACTTAAATGGTGTTGATGAAAATCTGGCTGCATACTTTTTGGTGGTGGCAAGGACCTTGAAACGCCATAGAGTTGTGGCAATAAACATGGCTCTGGCTGGCTCTTCTGCCATGAGGCTGGACTCACAGGAAGCTAAGGAATGGGCTGGATCCAGCCATCAAAGTCCTGGCTTTAATCCTAGCCATATCGTTTAGCAAATTAAAGACTCATGTGGTCAGAAAAAGAGAGATACAGTAAAGATAGTTTCAGATGAAAAGGCCTCTAAACAGTTTGCAGTGTGTTTAAAAATATATGTAGGCTTGGTAGAGAGAAGAAAAAGGAATAAGTCCTTGAAATAAAAAAAGAAAAAGAGAGTAGTTGGGTGTGGTGGCACACACCTTTAATCCAAGCACTTGGGATGCAGAGGCAGACAGGTCTTGTGAGTTCCAGGTGTGGTGTCACACACCTTTAACCACAGTACTTAGGAGGCAGAGGCGGACAGATCTCTGTGAGTTCAAGATATGGTGGTACACACCTTAAATCCCAGCACTTAGGAGGCAGAGGCAGACAGATCTCTGTGAGTTCAAGGACAGCCTGGTCTACAGAGTTAATTCTAGGACAGCCAAAGATACACAGAGAACCTGTCTCAAAAAGCCAAATATTAAAAATAAAAATAAAAGAAATAAAGTTTAAAATAAGGCCATGTAAAGATGGAACATATGCAGAGAGTCTGGATATTGTATATTATTGTGTTGTCTTTGAATTACATGACTGCTGAGGAAGGAGCAACAGCTACTAAAAGACATTTGATTATAAATGCTGCTGAATTAATTCAACATATATATTTTGAAAATGCCTTGTCTTTAAAAGATATGTCAAAAGATATGTTACTTTGTAGAAGAGGTTTTGCTTTTGTTTCCACAGGAAATGAGAAGCTGTGGATTTATTCTGTATTTAGAAAATCAGGTTTGACCAAGGAAGACCCTTTGAGAAATCTCTGATTAAAGAATGGCCCAGATGTCTGAGTTCTACATCTAGAACAGTTCAAAGACTGCTGCCTGAGATGATCAAGTCTCATAGGGTACTCCAGACAGTACTTGATTATAATTCTAAATTTTCTTTAGGTCCCCATAAGACTTTCCGTGCCCCCCAGTCAGCAGAAAATAGCTTGGAAAACTACTTTTTTTGCCCACATTTCCAAAAAGTGGATTATGGATGTTTGCCTTTGTTTAGAAGTATGGTTACATCTTGTTATGGATAATGGTCAGTAGAAAAGCTAAACAAAGGAGATTCGATTCAGAGTTCTTGTTTAAAAAAAGGTAGGGGAAGTTCTGTGGGACAATGGTCTGTACCCTGTCACTTGTATTTTAAATAAATGTTGATTGGCCAGTAGCAAGGCAGGAAGTATAGTTGGAGCAACCAGGCAGGAAATAGAGGCAAAGAAATGAGAATTCTGGGAAGAGGAAAGTTTCAGTCTGCAGTTGTGACCCAGAGGCAGAGGAAGGATGATGTGACTGCCTTGCTGGAAAAGGATCAGGTGGGACAGAAACCTCTGTCAACAGAATGGTGCTCAGTCAACAAAGCCACAGAGGAAGCAAGATATGACTGTCTTACCAAAAAAGTACCAAGCCACGTGGCTAACACAGACAAAAATTATGGACTAATATAAGTTATAAGAGTTAAAAAGAAGCCTGAGCTACTAGGCCAACCAGTTTATAATTAATGTAGAACTCTCTGTGTTTCTTTGGGACTGAATGACAGCAGGACTGGATGAGACAGAAACCTCTGTCAACAGAATGGTGCTCTGTCAACACTGTATCTCCCAAAGCTCATGTTCTCTTCACCTCAGCCTTCTGAGTGATGGGATTATTGATGTGCTTCCATGCCTGGCTTGCCAGTAATTCTTTTAATTAAAAATGGTGTTTCATGAAAAGACTAGATTTTTCTTATTTACTTGAAATTTTACATACCATTCCCAGTTCCCACTCCTTCCCCTCCTTCCACTCCCCCCACCTTCTATCAACCCCACCCCTATGTATTCCTCAGAGAGGATAAAGCTTCTATAATGGGAAGGCAACAAAGTCTAGTACATTATTTTGAGGCAGGACCAAGATCCTCCCCACTATATCTAGGCTGAGCAAGGTATCCCTCCAGAGAGAATGGGCTCCAAAAAAGACAGTTCAAGAAGTAGGGATAAATCCTGGCTGCATTGCCAGTGGCCCTACAGACTGTCCCAGCCATACAACGGTCACCCACATTCAGAGGGCCTAGTTTGGTCCTATGCTGGATCCCTCACTGTCAGTTCAGAATAGTGAGCTTCCATTAGCTCAGGGAAGGTATTTCTGTGGGTTTCCCCATCAAGGTCTTGACCCCTTTGCTCATACTGTCAATCCTCTCTCTCTTTGACTGGACTTTGGGAGCTTAGCCCAGTGCTTCACTGTGGATCTTTGCATCTGCTTCCATCAGTTGCAAAAAGACTAATTTTTAATGGCAAAGATGTTTTTTTCCTGAGGTAACTGTAGCTCAGAGGCAGCAGAAGTACTTTTCCTTTTGTCATGTCATAAACAGAGCTCCCCAACCCCAGTTCTCAAGGGTCAATTTTTATAATACCAACAATTTTCCTATTTCATATAAGAAATTCTTAGACACAGTAGAATTTGGATAGCTGGCATTTGTGGTAAAAATCCATACTATGGCTAGGACACTGGTTACACCAGTGTTTGCTAGTACTGCATTAATCTATGTTGTGGTGCTAGTGGTCTCATTTTGGCAACTGTCAATTTCCTCAGGCTAGTGGTACAATGCTGTGCAAGGATAAAGGTTTCAAACCACACACATCATTTGCTTAATTTTCTCCGGGTCAGAAGTCTGAAATAAGTTCCATTTGGCTAAAATGAAGGTGTTGGCAGGGCCAACCTCCCTCCAGAAGTGTTAGGAGAGAATCTGTTGCTTCACCCTTGGGGGATTCTGTACTTGTATTTGACTCACAGTGTCATCCTTCAAGGCACAGCCCTTCCTTTTGCCATAGCTGTCATTCCTGCCTTCTGTTCAGTTCTTCCTCTGCCCTGCCAGCACTGCTCATTCTGGAGGAACAGAATGGATGCCCACCTGAAAATTATTTTCGATGTCTGGACTTCTGACTACACGCTCGCTCACCCATCCAGGAGGTAGGAAAATGTTTGTTCTGGTTGTAGGGCAGAAGGGCCAGCTGAAGCAGGAAAACTGACCAATCCCTAAGCAGAAAAGCAACCAATCCCTGAGCACCATGAACATAGAGCCAGTGAAAGAAATACACCCTGGATCTGAGACCTGAGCCAGAGAAAGAAACATCTCTAGACCTGAACCCAGAATCAAAGAAACATGTCCTGACTCTTAAAACAGTGCCAAAGAATGTATACTTTGTCACTAGAATCAGAACCAGTGAAAGAAATATGCCCTGGCCCCAAGATTAGAGTCAAAAGGCTAAAAAGGACCAGTGAAAGAAACACAGTTTGGACCTGAAATCAGAGCCATCTCTGTCCCTGATCATCTAAACTAGTCAATCCCTGAGATATGTGACAGCCCTGGCTGTCCTTGAACTCACTCTGTAAACCAGGCTGGCCTCAAACTCAGAGAACCACCTGCCTCTGCCTCCCAAGTACTAAAATTAAAGGTGTGTGCTATTATTGCTCAGGTCAGTTCTAAGTTATTTAGTTATTTTTCTCTCTTATCGCCTTGTTTGTGACCTTCAGTATAATCATATATGATGGTAAAGATATTTTTGGCAAATTTATTCTTGCCTTCTTCTTAACATCAGTGGAAATGCCTCTAAAATTTCACAATAATCTTAAGGACAGATGGTTTGGGAATCCCTTTTTATTTTTAAGCTCATTTCTATTCCTGATCATAGTTCTTCCTCACATTGAAGTTTAGTTCCAATAATCTTTATAAAAATATCTTGGGCCGAGCAGCCTTTGGAGATCCCGTGGATCTGTGTCTTGCTTCAACAGTGTTTGGACGGAACAGACCCGGGGCCTCCCTTTGTTAGCTTCCACCGCTCCTCATCTGCAGCCGCAGCCTCCGGGACCATCACCTGGCCGCCTTCAGCTCCCAGGACCAGCTAATACCATCTCTTTGCGGGTAGCTCCAGACAGCGTCTCAACCATGACCTCCCAGATTCGTCAGAATTATTCCACCAAAGTGGAGGCTGCGTGAACCGCCTGGTCATCCTGCACCTGCGGGCCTCCTACACCTACCTCTCCCTGGGCTACTATTTTGACTGGGATGACGTGGCTCTGGAGGGTGTAGGCCACTTTTTCCGCGAATTGGCCGAGGAGAAGCGCGAGGGTGCCAAGCGTCTCCTCAAGTTGCAGAATGATCGCGGAGGCTGTGCACTCTTTCAGGATGTGCAGAAGCCATCTCAAGATGAGTGGGGTAAAACCCAGGAGGCCATGGAAGCTGCCCTGGCCTTGGAGAAGAACTTGAACCAGGCCCTCTTGGATCTTCATTCCTGGGCTCTGCCCGCACAGATCCTCATCTCTGTGACTTCCTTGAAAACCACTTCCTGGATAAGGAGGTGAAGGTCATCAAGAAGATGGGCAACCACCTGACCAACCTCCGCAGGTTGGCTACTGGGCCCCAGGCATCTCTGAGCAAGTACCTCTTTGAGCGGCTCACTCTCAAGCATGACTAGGAGGCCTCTCCTTCCGAGGGGCTCCCACCTCTGCTCTGCACCAGCCCGCCTCAGGACCTTCACCCTAACCTCTCAAGAAGCCACTAGGCAGCTTTGTAACGCCCTGGAGCCCCTCTCAAGTTTTGGATCAAGTAAAAATAAAGCCTTTTGAAGCAGCAAAAAAAATATATCTTGGGCCTGGGAAAATCTTATTAGAGAAAAAGAGAAGGCTCTGGAGATATGGCTCAGTGGTTAAGAACACTGCCTACTCTTCCAGAGAACCCAGGTTGTTTTCTCGGCCCCCATAAACAGCTCACTATCCTTTGTGACTTCAAATCCAGAGTATCTGATGCCCTCTTCTGGTCTCTGCATGCACCAGGCATGGTGCATACACATGTATACAGGCAAAATAATCATAGATACAATGTTAAATAATAAATACAATTTAAAACTCTATTATGTTCCATATTTTAGGACCTTTGAAACTTACATGATGTGGGAGTGTCATATATCAATCTGTTGATTTCATTGGTTAAGCAATAAAGAAACTGCTTGCCCTCATAGGTTAAAACATAGGTGGGAGGAGTAAACAGGACAGAATGCTGGGAGGAAGAGGAAGTGAGCTCAGACTTGATGGCTCTGCTCGCTGGAGCAGAGACACCATGCCCCGCTCCCGGGCAGACACGCACGATGAAGCTCCAACCCAGGATGGACGTAGGCTAGAATCTTCCCGGTAAGACCGGCGCTCACAGATTATTAGAGATGGGCTGATTGGGATATCAGAATTAGCCAGTAAGGGCTAGAGCTAAAGGGCCAAGCAGTGTTTAAATGAATACAATTTGTGTGTTGTTATTTCGGGGCATAAGCTAGCCAGGCGGCCGGGGTGCTGGGGACGCAGCCCCGATGCTCCTATTACTACACTTACATGTCTATACAGTTAAAATAATAGATATGAATTTAAAGTTTAGTTTAAAAAATATAGGCTCCTGCTCCTTCCCTTTTCAGAGACAGCCATATCTTATGCAGTACCAGCCTCTTCCCTGAGACATGGTGGTGAAAGTTGGACTGATTGAATTTTGTGTTCTTGTGTGCCTGGATATCAGGGCTGCCTTCAACTCTGGCAAAGTAGACATTTTTGCTGCCAATGACCCTTACACCAACATCAACTATGTGGTCAACATGTCCCAATATGCCTCTACCCACAGCAAGTTCCATGGGACAGTCATGGCTGAGAATGGGAAACTTGTCATCAATGGGAAGGCCATCTCCGTCTTCTAGGATTGAGATCATGCCAACATTGAATGGGGCAATGCTGATGCTGGGTATGTTGTGAAGTCCAATGGTGTTTTGACTACCATGGAGAAGGCTGGGATACACTTGAAGGGTGGAGCTGTGTAACATTAGGTTGGGCGCCATTCTGTAACATGAGGGCCTGCTTGTGGGGGTTTCTGTCCTGCCCAATTCCCATAGCCAGCAAGTCCCAAAGGAAGTCACACAGAGGTCTCCATAAGATTATAAACTGATTGGCCTTTAGCTCAGGCTTTGTATTAGCTCTTATAATAAATACCAGCCCATTATTCTAGTGTATGTTAGCCACATGGCTCGGTACCTTTTTTGGCTGGGTAGGTCATATCTTGCTTCTTCTGTGGTCTGGGCAGGACTGGAGAAAGAGCTTCCTTCTTCCCAGAATACTCCTGTTCTCATCGCCCCACCTCTACTTCCTGTCTGGCTTTCCCTCCTATACTTCTTGCCTGGCTATTGACCAATCAGCATTTATTTAAAACATAATTGACAGATACAGAATTGTTCCACGCCAGAGCTGAAAAATTGATCATCATATTTTCCCCTTCTGCTGATGCCCCTATGTTTGTGATAGCTGGGAACCATGAGGAGTATGACAATTCACCTCAACATCATCAACAGTGCCTCCTATGCTGTGGTGGTTTAAATAGGAACGACCCCCATAGGCTTATATATGTGGGTACTTGGTCATTAGGAAGTGGTGCTACTTGAAAGGTATTAGGTGATATGGAGTAGATGTAGCCTTATGGGAGGAAGTGTGTCACTAGGAGTGGGCTTTGGGGTTTCAAAAGGTCAAGCCAGGCCCAGTGTCTGTCTCTCTTTCTGCTGCCTGTGGAACTAGATGTAGAACTCTCAGCTGCCATGCCTGTCTGTGTGTTCCTATGCTTCCCACCATGAGGAGAATGGACTAAACCTCTGAAACTCTAAGTAAGCCACAATTAAATGTTTTTTTATAAGAATAGTCATGGTCATGGTATCTTTTCACAACCACAAGACAACATTTACTACATATACCAACCCCTGACAAACTTTGACATTGTGAAAAGACTAATGGCCACAGTCCATGACATCACTACTATCTAGAAGACTGTGGATGACCACCCCCTGCCCCAGAAGCTGTGGCATGATGGTTGTGGGACTGATTAGAACATCATCCCTGCATCCATTGGTGCTGCCAAGGCTATGGGTAAGGCCATCCCAGAGCTGAAAAGGAAGCTCACTGCTGTGGCCTTCTGTGTTTCTACCCGCAGTGTGTCTGTCATGGAACTGACATACCACCTGGGGAAATCTTCCAGGAATGATGACATTAAGAAAGGGGTGAAGTAGGCATCAGAGGCCCTGTATTAGGGGGTCTCTAGAGGAACAGAACTGATAGAATAAACACACACACACACACACACACACACACACACACAGAGAGAGAGAGAGAGAGAGAGAGAGAGAGAGAGGATATTTATTAGAGTTACTTACAAGCTAGTCTAGCTAGTCCAACAATGGCTGTCTACTAATGGAAAGTCCAAGAATCAAGTCCATGAAGCTGGATGTCTCAGCTGGTCTTCAGTCTAAGCCAGCATCCTGAAGAAGTAGGCTCTAATGCCTGTGAAGGAATGAAGTGGATAGCAAGTTGATGGCAAGCAATTCCTCCATGTCCTTTATATAGACTGCTACCAGAAGATGTGGCCCAGATTAAAGGTGGATCTCCTTGCCTCAAAGTATATAGACTAAAAGTGAGTCTTGCCTTCCAGTGGAAAGACTGGGACACCAACACAGACACAAACCCTTCGACCTACAATTTTGTCCTGCTTACAAACTGTGCTGGGGTAAAGGTGGCACAGAAATTGTAGCTGAAGACCCATACCCTCAAAGGGAGCTTCCTGTTGAGGGCCATGACCCAGAAGTGGGATACCCCAGAGACCTAGGATAGACCCAAACAGGAATGGCAAAAAAAATCAATGAAATGATTCCTAATGATATTCTGCTATACTCATAGGTGGCTGTCTAGCCCAACTGCCATCAGAGAGGCTTCATGCAGCAACTGATGATAGGCAATGCAGATACTCACAACCAAATATTAGGAAGAGTTTGGGAAATCCCATGGAAGAGGGGAAGGATGGATTTCAGGACTCAGTAGTGTCAAGGGCACCACAAAAAACCCATAAAACTGACTTAAGCCCTCTGCATATATGTTACAGTTGTATAGCTTAGTCTACATGAGGATTCCTAGCAGTAAGAGCAGAGGATATCTCTGACTCTGCTGTCTGCTTTTTGAGACCCATTCCTTCTGCCAGATTGCCTCATCCAACCTTAGTGGAGGAGGGAGTGCCTAGTCTCACTGCAGCTTGATGTACCATTGGTAGCTGATATCCATGGGATGCCCACCAGTATCTGAAGAGAAACACTGGAGGAGGAGTAGATGGAGCATGGGGAAGATGGGAGGCACTGGGAAGAGGGGAGGGATTGGAAGCTTTGATGGACATAGTAATAAGTAGAACAGGAAACTCTACATCCTTATGGAGCTGGAGCTTATAGTCACAAGGCTGTGAGAGGCACAGATAAGACAATGATGAATCTCTGTCATGATGGAGGAAGGTCATTGGCTAATAAAGGAACTGCCCTGGCCCATTTTATTGGTTAGAGGATAGGTGGGAGGAGTAAACAGAACAAAATGCTGGGAGGAAGAGGAAGTGAGCTCAGAGACTCCACAGCTCTCTCGGGAGCAGACGCCTCAGGCAGAGACACCATGCCCCGCTCCTGGGCAGACACACGCCATGAAGCTCCGACCCAGGATGGACTAGGCTAGAATCTCCCCGGTAAGCGCACCTTGGGGTGCTACACACAGATGATTAGAAATGGGCTAAATTAATATGTGAGAATTAGCCTAGAAGAGAATGGGCCAAGCAGTGATTAAATGAATACAGTTTCCGTGTAATTATTTCGGGCATAAGCAAGCCGGGCAGGTGGCTGGGGTGTTGGGGACGCAGCATCGCCGCCCCTATTTATTTCACTGTCATGTTTTTTTTTCTTTTTAAAAAATTTAGATGTTTTAATTTTATCTTGTGGGTATAAATTCTTTGCTTGCATGTATGTATGTTCATCACACGTGCACAGTGGCCTCAGAAGATTGAAGGAACTGGCCATGGATAGTTGTGTCTGCTTGGATGCTAGGAACTGGACCCTCATTCTCTGCAAGAATAAGGTTTTTTTTGGGGGTTTTGTTTGTTTGTTTGTTTTTTGGTTTCTGGAGACAGGGTTTCTCTGTAGCTTTGGGGCCTGTTCTGGAGTCCTGGACCTAGCTCTTTTAGACTAGGTTGGGCTTGAACTCACAGATATCTGCCTGCATTTCCCTCCTGAGTGCTGGGATTAAAGGTGTGTGCCACCACCACCTGGACCAAGAACAAGTGCTCTTAACCATGGACAGTAGCTGCCTCTCTTCCAGAATCCATTAGTCATCGATAAGTTCAAGAGGTGGGATGTGGTCTCGTGAGTCATTCCCAAGACATATTTGATTGATGGCAGGCCTAGACTTGTGTTGGTCCAGTAGCTTATAAATTTTGAGGTTGAAAATTCAAATAGCGTAGAGCTGTCTCTGGAGAGGGACTCCTTGCATGGCATCATGGTAGATGTTATTATGATGAGAACTTGTCATGTGCTTAACCGGGAAGTTTGAGGACATGGAGAGGGGCCAGACTTGTAATCTCTCACTAGGTTTACCTCTTAATGTTTCCACTGCTTCTCAACATCACCACATTGGGGACAAAGCTTCCAAGATATAAATTCTTGGACTAACACTCAAGCTATATTCAAATAATGCCATATGGATATGAAGTTTGAATTTAACAAAAATTTCATGAAATTATCTTCCTCACAGGTTATACAAAAATAAACTGCAGACCACAGTTTTTATAAGCCCTGGATAAGTGTGTCACAGTAGATGGGAGAAATACTATCACACTACATTTATTTTTGGACATATTATTTTATGTCTTTAACAATTTATGAAGCACATATTCTCATCACCCCCTTTTTAGAGTTGAGAAAGTTAAGGCTCAATGATCACTGTAAAGTAGTGGCTTTTAACCTTGGCTGCGAGTTGGCATCACTAGAGGGTATTTTTTAAAGAACATCATGCTGCACTCAGAGAACTTAATTGGTTTAGAACCACAGCCCTCAACATTGGATGTCTTGGCTTACCTTCTCCTAGGGAGTTATGTGGCAATGTCAAGAGATATTTTTGGTTCTCCTCATGTAACATTGGCACATCAAGGGTAGAGTCTCTGTTTCTAAATGTCCAGAAAAGACAGTGTAGCCTTGTCACAACAGAGACTCATCCAGCCTCAAATGTTAATAGAAGCAGAGTTAATCCCAGATGTGCCAGAGGGAATGGAAGACACCAAGGAAACTGCCTTCCAGTTACAGAAGGAAGTTTTAAATCATACTTACACATGTATGATTTAAAAGACAGGTCCAAGTCAAACGGGGTCCCAGTACTAAGAAGGGAAGTGGACATGATCCCTCAATTCCTAATCCAGGCGGAATACTAAATTGACAACCCCTCGAAAAGGCTAAATTAGCTTTCTCTAATTGAGTCTCTAATGAGTATACAAATTACACTTAGGTCAGGCCCCCTGCCCAGCAGTTGATAATCAATACAAAACTAATTCAATGGTATTTTGGAGGGTTTTTTTTTTTGTCTCATAATGGTTTGTATGGACATTTGTTTTTGTAATGTTACTTGTTTTGCTTATATATTATGGTTTCCAGTTTTGTGCTTTTATGGTGTGTGCACACATATATGTGTGTATTCCTTGTGTTTTTTTCTATGTGTTTTGTTTTCTTCTGGTTTATTTGTTTACCTGTTTGTTTTTGAGAGAAAGAGAGAAAGAGGGAGAGAGGGAGGGTGAGAAGGCATGGCATTGGATGAATGGGAAAGATCTGACAGGAGATGAGGGACAGGAAACCACGATCAGAATATATTATATGAAAAAGTTGATTTTCAAATAATTGCGGATGTAAGGCTGGGCCCAGGCACTGACTGATAGTAAAGGCTCTCCCAGTGAATCCCCACCTGATAGTTTTCTCGGTGAGTTAGCAAGACCTGGTGCATAAGAACTAGCAGGAACTTGCTGAGAGGTGGGTGAGTGAATGCAATTTATTAGGAATTTAGGGACGGAACATGTTGGTGTAGCGGCGTAAACGAATGCAGACAGAGTGTAAAAATATATATATAGCTTTAATGTAGAAATAGACTTACAGAACCACCGTTCCCACGGAGACCAGGAAAGCAGAAGCAGCTCGGAGCTTGCTCGCCAAATTTATAGGCAGACATTAGCCCGAGGCGAACACGCCCCTTAAGGGGCGGGACTTATCCCTACATCTCCCCTTTTTGTCTAAATAAGACAGAACTAAACCAAATACAACTACATACAATAACAACAAATAATAAATACAACAAACAATATTGAGAACAAAAGCTTTGCTAAACATTCTATCTCAAGAAGTCCAAATAATGTAAAGAGTAACTACAATTATATAATCTTCAACTCAGTCAAAGATCTGAGAAGGGAATAAACACTACTCAACAAACGAGATATATCCAAAATGTGCAACAATTGACAGAGACAACTGACTACCTGGGCAATCACCCAAAGTCTTGTTTGCAACGTGAGTCAACCAATTTTGGCTAAGGCCTAACATAACTGACATACCATTATTAAAGGCAAGGAACTTTTCAAAACTATCTTACCCTGTCTTGGCAGGATATGACAGTCCTGTTTTATCCATTGATGCACGCTCTGTGTCTGTGTCAGTGGTTGAGGTATGGGCATTTCTTTGCCCAAAGGCCAGTTCTGCCAAATAGAAAGGCTCCAGGTGGAGTGTTTTTGGTGCTCAACATTTTCTCGGGAATAGAGCAGTGTTGCCAGGAGCAATTGTGTCTCACTATCACGAAACTCTGAGTTAGATTAAAGGCCATTTTCTACAGCTCTTTGAAGAGGTTGAAGATTATCTATCTATACTGAGTATAATCTCTATATATCTAAAGAACCTGATTAGTCTAATTATAAATGACAAACTTAGATGACAATTAGTCTATATAATTCTCAATATCTATCTAACTTAAAGAATAAGACAATAAACGACTGTGAAACAAATGAGGACAATGACCTCCAAATATAAACAATGTACAAATATACATTGCAGTAGGTAAATATATATCAATACACAAATATTATATAAGTATCTTAATCAGAGGTAGAAATGTACACTGCAATATGGTAAATATATACAATATATATATCAATACAATATATGTCAATACATAAAAATGTTTTAAACAGAGGTAGAAACATGCATGCATACAATAGTCAATATAATTTAACTTTGTATCAATATACAAGAATCTATACCAATATATTTGTCTATTATCCCATCATCCCTCTTTTTTTTTTCAAAATGATCCAAGAGCTTATAAAATTCCTCCCCCAACCCTCAATCATATACTAATTATAATCAACCCCTAAATGATGTCCCTAAACCCAAGGGCAAACTTTACTGGGAGAGGGGACGTCGTTCTCTAGAATTACTTCCAGCTGTCATAGGGGCGACATTCTTTCTGGGGGATCCTGTGAAAGTAAAATGATGGTTAAATTTCAAGATAATGTCTTTTGAAATTGCAAATAGTCTCTGAGTATTTTCGTGCAGGTCTGGCCAAAATGTTGTATAAGATGTGCACCATTTCAGCTAACCAAGTTGGAACTGTCTTGTGCAGCTGGTACCCAAAGCAGGTCTTGTAGTAGCGCTGTCAGTATCATGACGTCATATCAACCAGGTGGAGTTGTTGTTATGGGGCCCCATCTTCTTCCTGGAAACTTCAAATATCACTTCAGGAAAAACTCATTGTTCATTATGAAAAACTTAAACATTAATCATATATATATATATATATATTCACTGAAAGACATGATAGATATATTCAATGAAAAGTATGATAGATATGAAGAAAAGCAAAGATGTTTTCTAAACTCATATTTCTTTCTGTCCCATATCATGGCTCTTGACATGAGACAGAAACTCCAGAAACTCTGGGTTTTTCTCTTACTAACAGGCTTGGAATAGGAGAGGGACTGAGCCAGAGTCCAACTTCAAAACCAGCTTTATAAATTTAGAAATATGTTTTAATATTACTTACACAACCCATTCAGTTGTCTTGATATTTCCTATTGGGCAGGTATTTTTCCATCTGTCAGTATCCAAACATCCAGGGTCCCTTGAATTTCTCAAAGATGAGTGTTTTCCTGTGGAGATAAGAACAGAACCCTGCCCCCATTCTATATGTTTTTCTTACCACCTGTATGAATATTATCGTTGTGGATGAGTCATCATTTCTCCTTTCCAAGAGGTTTCTCCTCTTCAAATCGAAACTTTATTAATTTTGATGGTATCCACAATTTTTCTTCTCCTGTGGAAACAAGAGCAAAACCCCTTCCCCAACGTAGCACATCTCCTGGCTTCCACTGAGAGGTCAGCACATCTTTGAAATAAATCGGTTGATTTAGTTCAGCAGACTTTTCCGTTATCCAATGTCTTTCTGCTGCTGTCGTTCCTTTCTCATTAGCGTTAAGAAAATTCAAGGTTAATAAAGCATTATGTAATCTATTTCTGGGGGTATTTTCAGTCCCTTTCTGTTTGTTCAGCATATCCTTTATAGTACGATTTGATCTTTCTATAACTGCCTGACCTGTAGGATTATTTGGTATACCTGTAATGTGTTTTATATTATAATAATCAAAAAAGCGTTTCATTTTCTTAGATACATATGCTGGACCATTATCTGTCTTTATTTGCGCAGGTATACCCATGATGGCCATAACTTCCAATAAATGTGTGATTACTGAATCAGCCTTTTCTGAGCTCAGGGCAGTAGCCCATTGAAAACCTGAATACGTGTCTATGGTGTGGTGTACATATTTTAATTTGCCAAATTCTGCAAAGTGGAACACATCCATCTGCCAGATTTCATTCCTTTGGGTGCCCTTTGGATTAGCCCCTGCAGGCAGTGGCATTTGGTTATAGAAAGAGCAAGTAGGGCATTTCTTTACAATCTCCTTAGCTTGTTGCCATGTAATTGAAAACTCTTTCTTCAAACCTTTGCTATTAACATGATGTTGTTTATGAAATTCAGAGGCTTGTAGCACACTACCAATCAATAATTGATCAATTTCTGCATTACCTTGTGCTAGAGGACCTGGCAGACCCATATGGGATCGGATGTGTGTTATGTACATAGGGCAAAGCCTGTTCCTGATCAAATCTTGAACCTGGAGGAACAATGAGGTTAGTTCAGTATCATCAGGTATAAATTCAGCAGTTTCAATATGTAAAATAACTCTTTCTGCGTATTGTGAATCTGTAACTATATTAATAGGTTCTTTAAAATCCCTTAGCACCATAAGAATGGCATATAATTCTGCCTTCTGGACAGAATTATACGGACTTTGTTCCACCTTATCCAAGTCTTCTGATTTGTAACCTGCCTTCCCTGATTTATTGGCATCAGTATAGAATGTACGGGCTCCAGTTATTGGAGCATCACGGACGATTCGAGGAAGAATCCAAGAAGTTCTCTTTATGAAGTTAAGCTGCTTGCTTTTTGGATAGTTGTTATTAATGTCTCCCAAAAAATTAGCACAAGCTCTTTGCCATGGTTCATTATCTTCCCATAATTTCTTTAGTTCATCAGCAGTGAAAGGCACTATAATTTCTGCTGGGTCTATGCCTGCTAGTTGACGAAGTCTCAGCTTGCCTTTTATAATTAACTCAGAGACTTTTTCCACATAAGTTTTCAGTTTCTTACTTGGTTTATGTGGTAAAAAGATCCATTCCAAAATAATATCATCTCTCTGCATTAAAATTCCTGTAGGAGAAATTTTTGATGGTAGTATGACGAGAATACAATCGAGCTCTGGATTCACCCTGTCCACATGTGCCTGTTGTAATTTTTCCTCGATCATTGTCAGTTCCTTTTCTGCTTCAGCTGTTAGTTCTCTGGGACTGTTTAAATCTTTATCACTATCCAAGGTTTTGTTCAAATGAATTATTAAATCAGGTGTTATTCCAATAGCTGGTCGTAGACTGGAAATGTCTCCTAACAGTCTTTGAAAGTCATTAAGAGTCCGTAGGCGATCTCTCCTAATTTGTGCTTTTTGTGTCTTAATTTTTTGCAAACCTATTTTATAACCTAAATAATTAACAGAATCTCCCTTCTGAATCTTTTCAGGAGCTATTTGCAATCCCCATTTAGGTAAAAGTATCTTTATTTCTTCAAACAGTCTGTTCAAGGTATCCATGTTTGAATCGGATAACAAGATGTCGTCCATGTAATGGTATACTATAGATTTGGAAAATTTCTTGCATATTATTTGCAATGGTTGGTTCACAAAATATTGGCACAGGGAGGGGCTATTTAACATACCCTGGGGGAGGACGGTCCAGTGGTACCTCTTCAAAGGTTGAGAATTTTTATAAGTAGGCACTGTGAAGGCAAATTTTTCTCTATCTTCTTTTTGCAAAGGTATAGTGAAAAAACAATCCTTTAAATCAATAACTATGAGAGGCCATCCTTTTGGTAATAAAGAGGGCAAAGGAATTCCAGATTGCAGAGGGCCCATAGGTTGAATAACCTTGTTGATGGCCCTGAGATCTGTCACCATTCTCCATTTACCTGATTTTTTCTTAACCACAAATACAGGAGAATTCCAAGGGCTGGTAGATTCTTCTATATGTCCAGCATCTAATTGTTGTTGTACCAGCTGTTCTAAAGCCTGTAACTTTTCCTCAGCTAAAGGGCATTGCTTTGTCCATATAGGTTTCTCAGTCAACCATTTTAGAGGCAAGGCTGTTGGTATCTCTGAAGGGACATCAATTGCTTGTTCTTGTACAGCCCGAATGGCCGGTTTTCTCTGTTTGTAATATCTTTTAATATTATTCTCAGAAATATAGGCTCTAGATTTAGCAGGAATGTTAATTTCGGTATTCCATTGTTGTAATAGGTCACGACCCCATAAATTCATTGCGATATTGGCTACATATGGCCTTAATTTTCCTATTTGTCCCTTTGGCCCTATACATTCAACCCATCTCGTGCTCTGCCTTACTCGAGATAGGGTTCCAATTCCCAGGAGCTGAACATTTACATTCTGAAGAGGCCAATACGGATGCCAAGATTCTGGGGTAATGATACTTACATCAGCACCTGTGTCCAGCAGGCCAGTAATAAAAATGCCATTTACACACACTCTCAGTTTAGGTCTTTGATCATTTATAGAAGTTTGCCAAAACACACGTAACTTATCTTTCTGATCATTATTGCTTGTAACAGTAGGCATGGGGCTTCCTAATTGTCCTGATGAGGCATGTTCTCTGCAGAAACTGGATATGACTGAACCATGTTTGCCATGGGGGCCTGTGAGGCCCCCCCTCTCACGTTTCCCGGCTGTATCAGGTTGCCTTGTCTATCTCTTGTAGACCTGCATTCATTCGTCCAATGTCTGCCCTTTCCACATCTTCTACATAAACCTGAAGGCTGAGTCCTCCTATTTCTGTTATTTCTAGAAGATGCATTATTATTTTTTTTTCTGAAAGATGCATTATTATTATTATTTCTGAAAATCCGTTGTCTACAATTCCTTTTAATATGACCCATTTTTCCACAATTAAAACATTTGGTATTCTGGTGTCTCCTTTTACCATTGGAAATTGCTTCTTCTACCCATGCTTCAGTGCCATAATCAAATGTATCAACATTGAGTGTATGCAAGACCCATTCTTCCAACGGCGCTGATCTGAGCTTTAAAGGACCCAAAATCCTTTTGCATTCCACATTTGCATTTTCATAAGCAAAGACTCAATCATTATATGTCTTGCTTCTGGGTCAGATATTCCTATTTGTACAGCCTTAGTTAATCTTTGTAAAAAGTCACTAAAGGGTTCTCTCTGACCCTGTTTAACTCTGACAAATGATTCCATTCTCTGTCCTGGGTCTTGTACCCTGTCCCAAGCCCTTAAGGCTGCTGTAGTACACATGGAGAGTGTGTTTTCATCCAAATTAGCTTGTTCCTGAGGATCAGAAAAGAGCCCTTCACCTAGAATTTGATCTAGGGAAATGTCAATTCCCTTTGCTTTTTCCTGCTGTTCTAAGAGTCTAGCCTCTTGCCTGAATAAGCATTTCCATTTCAATTGCGGTCCACTCTCGAGTACCGCAGAGCTCAGCTGGAGCCAGTCTGAGGGGGTTGCTCTGCTTGTCGTGGCCCAAGATCTTAGCATCTCTTTAACAAAAGAGGCTTGCATCCCAAAAGTCATGACAGCCTGTTTTATTTCCTTGAGATCATTCAAACGCACAGGCTCCCATGTATCCTCCTTGATGACCCTAGGGTTTTTGGAACCAATCACCTTCTCTGTTGTTATTACTGGAAAGGTAGGTAGAGCTGTAGGTAGAGCTTTGTGGAAATTGTCCCGGAGAGACTTACCCACAGATGTAGTTAAAATTTGCCTTTCTACCCTTTGCTCTTCCTCATCAGAATTTAGAAATTCCTCAATCTTTTCAATTCTATTCACCATTGCCTTCTGCAATGTCTGAATCTCCTGTCCAGAATTATGTTCCAAAGCCTTCATTGAGGATTCTAAAGTATGAAGTTTGTCCGTTAGAGATAACATCTCATCTTTGGACATAATTTTTATGGCATAAACCGTGCCTTCTTGTATTGACAATCTTTCCGTCAATCTGTCATAAGCTTTAGACAAAATCCGATTGTCACATTCAGCAGTTTTGATTCTCTCAGTTAATGTTTCATTTCCTACAGAAAGGGACTGAATCTTATGGTCCAGATCAGCTGTTCCCTCTTCCATAGTAATGAATTTCTCCTTAACATCAGCCTGAAGAACTTCAACCTGATTCTTGAGAAGATTGTTATCAGCCTGGAGAACGTCAAACTGATTCTCGAAAAGATTGTTATCAGTCTGGAGAACTTCAACCTGATTCTTGAGAAGATTGTTATCAGCCTGGAGAACTTCAAACTAATTCTTGAGAAGATTGTTGTCATTCTCAATTGTTTTTAAGCGTTCAATCTCTACCTTAAGAATCCTGGATTCGTCTCGTAAGGACTTTATCATATTTCTATTATCAAACCATTCGGTGCCAATGAAAACTACGAATCCCAGAAGGATCCATATATGTGGGGTGATAGACACCTCTTGTAAAATCTCCCACATGGTACAATTAAAAAAATCATTAAATTCTTGAACAGTAATGTGTTCAGACATTTTATTTATAAAAGAAAATTTTTTTTTACCTGCAATGATCGGTTCCTGCCAGTGGTGGTCTCTGTGTTTTTGGAGCCTGTCCTAGAACTAGCTCTTGTAGACCAGGCTGGCCTTGAACTCACAGAGATCCACCTGTCTCTGCCTCCCAAGTGCTGGGATTGAAGGCGTGCACTACCAAGGCCTGGCAGACCTCAAACTCACAGAGATCTGCCTGCCTCTGCTTCCCAAGTGCTGGGATTAAAGGCGTGCTCTACCACTGCCTGGCCAGCCTCAAACTTGTGATCCTCCTGCCTCTGCCTCCTTCAGCAAATCCTACTGGCGTGGGCCACCACAACCGGCCAAGTCACTTTGTAACAGACCAAATCTGACGCTGTGGCAGCTTTTGTTGCAAAACCGCAAGTACTTGAGCTTCTACTAATTCAGGCAGTGGGGTTCCGCTGCAAAACTTAGCCAAGGCAGGCAGAATGGGCCTGTGTCGCCAAGTGTGTCTTGGACTTGGCACTGGGGCCGGAGTCACGAACTGAAAAACAGCACCCGGGAGGGTGCTGTGTTAGCTAGCGGGCTACCCGCTTGAGTCGGGGGCAAAATAGCCCGACGTTGGACGCCAAAATGTAGCGGCGTAAACGAATGCAGACAGAGTATATATATATAGCTTTAATGTAGAAATAGACTTACAGAACCACCGTTCCGCGGAGACCAGGAAAGCAGAAGCGAGCTCGGAGCTTGCTCGCCAAATTTATAGGCAGACATTAGCCCGAGGCGAACACGTCCCTTAAGGGGCGGGACTTATCCCTACATGTTGGTGCTAGCAAGGCAGGAAACAACCACACACACCAGAGTAAGGAAGCAGAGGTTTATATGCTAATCTAGATTGTGAGCTGTTGCCAGTCAAAATATAGCAGGGCTTTCTTAAAAAACAAAACAAATGCAAAAATTATACTAGTATTGTGTACAAAAAAATGGTGGTGGTGAATTCCTGTCACCCCAGCACTTGAGAGATTCAGTCACCAGGATTTTCATTATGAGTTAGACTAGGTGAAGTAGTGAGACAGAGAGTAGCAGGAGGGAGAGAAAAGAAAAGGAGAAGGAAGGTGAGGACGAGACAGAGGGAGAGAAGGAAGGGGGAAGGAATCCAAACATCAGTGGCTGGCACCAAAGTGCTTGGTGATTTATCTTAATGACTTTGTTTGGAATACATGCCAAGGTTACTTGGCAGGATAACGGAGAGCACATTCAAGAGGACTAGAGCCATCTCAATGATAACTTGTATAGTTCATATCAACAGACAATTGTGAGTTTTTAAGAAAAGACAACTGCAGCTTTACGTTGACATGTTTCTTTTTCATGAGCTGCCAATAAATGCTAAAAGGACCAGTTTGAGAGCCTTCTTTTGTTTTCTTCTCTATTGTGCAGAGTAATATTGAGGACACCAAAGGTTTTTGATAATGCGCTCCTTGATAGATGGGAGGCTTGAGTAAAGAAACAGTTTGTGCATTTACTTCAAGTGGCTCCTGCTCCCAAACTACTTGGAGGAAGGCTGAAAACAAAGCTCTAAGGAAAGGTGCAATTTTTCGTGCTTTCCAAAGAAAATGCATGCATGAAGACCCCAGAGGTGGAAATATAAATAAAATGTCAGAACTGTATACTCTTTTCTAGACCAGCCTAATGAGATGGGCTTGCTAGATAACGTAGGTGGAGGTTAAATAGAGCATGCAGAAAGCACTCCAGAGAGATACTGGGAAGAGTATGTGCAGGCCAGAGGTTGTATGTAGAGATTCCATTGATCATTGATGTCTTTATTTTTTCTCTCTCTCTCCTTCCTTCCTTCCTTCCTTCCTTCTTTCTTTTGGTTTTCAAGACAAGATTTCTCTGTGTAGCCCTGCTCTCCCGGAACTCACTCTGTAGACCAGGTTGGCCTTGAACTCACAGAGATCCTCCTGTCTCTGCTTCCCAAATTCTGGGATTAAAGGTGTGTGCTACCACTGCCCAGCTGTCTTTCTTAACTGCTTTCTACCTTATTAATTGTTCTTATTTAAAAATTTTATTTATGTGAATTTATTTAGGTGAATGTATTCTATGTGCATATGGGTACCCATAGTGGTCAGAAGAAGGCATCAAATCCCCTTAAGATGGAGTTCCAGTCAATAGCGCAATGTGGGCACTGGGGACTGAACTGGGGTACTCTGGAAAAGCAGCAAGTGCTCTTTACTTGCTAAGATATCTCCAATCTCTTCATTATCTGACAATTTTATACAAGTATACACCAAATTTTGATCATTTTTACTTCCCCCATTGCACTTTCTCATCCATCCTCCTTTCCTTTAGTTCCTAACAACCCCCTCCTAATTTAATGTTTTTTTCTTACTGAATTTAATTATGAAGGTGTGTGTGTGTATGAGAGAGAGAGATTTTCAGTGGTATCATCACTGATTTGTCCCCTTTTGTTTTTGAGACATAAGTTCTCTCAGACTGTGGAAAATACTGATTTGGCTTAACTGGCTGGCCTAAAAGCCCAAGGGATCCTCCTGCCTCTGTCTTCCCAGTGTGATAGGGGAGAGTCTTCTGTTTTGTATTAATTTCATTGGATAATAAAGAGACTGCCTTGGCCCTAATAGGACAGAAAATTAGGTAGGCAGAGTAGACAGAACAGAATGCTGGGACAAAGAAGCCGAGTCAGTCAGTCGCCGTATTTCTCCGACCACAGACGGATATAGGCTAGAATACTTCCTGGTAAGACACCACCTCGTGGTGCTACACAGATATTAGAAATGGGTTAGATCAATATGTAAGAGCTAGCCAATAAGAGGTTATAACTAATGGGCCAGGCAGTGTTTATTTATTTTTTTCTTCTTTTTTATTTTTATTTTTTTTTAATTTATTTATTTATTAAGGATTTCTGCCTCCTCCCCGCCACTGCCTCCCATTTCCCTCCCCCTCCCCCGTTCAAGTCCCCCTCCCTGATCTGCTTGAAGAGCAATCAGGGTTCCCTGACCTGTGGGAAGTCCAAGGACCTCCCACCTCTATCCAGGTCTAGTAAGGTGAGCATCCAAACTGCCTAGGCTCCCCCAAAGCCAGTACGTGCAGTAGGATCAAAAACCCATTGCCATTGTTCTTGAGTTCTCAGTAGTCCTCATTGTCCACTATGTTCAGCGAGTACGGTTTTATCCCAGGCTTTTTCAGACCCATGCCAGCTGGCCTTTGTGAGTTCCCGATAGAACATCCCCATTGTCTCAGTGTGTGGGTGCACCCCTCGCGGTCCTGAGTTCCTTGCTCGTGCTCTCTCTCCTTCGGCTCCTGATTTGGACCTTGAGATTTCTGTCTGGTGCTCCAATGTGGTCTCTGTCTTTATCTCCTTTCATCGCCTGATGGAGGTTAATATTCAGGAGGATGCTTATGCGTTTGTCTTTGGATTCACCTTCTTATTTAGCTTCTCTAGGAACATGAATTATAAGCTCAATGTCCTTTATTTGTGGCTAGAAACCAAATGTGAGTGAGCACATCCCATGTTCCTCTTTTTGGGTCTGGCTTACCTCACTCAGGATAGTGTTTTCTATTTCCATCCATTTGTGTGCAAAATTCAAGAAGTCCTTGTTTTTTACTGCTGAGTAATACTCTAATATGTATATATTCCATACTTTCTTCATCCATTCTTCCGTTGAAGGGCATCTAGGTTGTTTCCAGGTTCTGGCTATTACAAACAATGCTGTTACGAACATAGTTGAGCATATAATTTTGTTGTATGATAGAGCCTCTCTTGGGTATATTCCCAAGAGTGGTATTGCTGGATCCAGGGGTAGGTCGATCCCGAATTTCCTGAGAAACTGCCACACTGCTTTCCAGAGTGGTTGCACAAGTTTGCATTCCCACCAGCAATGGATGAGTGTACCCCTTTCTCCACAACCTCTCCAGCAAAGGCTATCATTGGTGTTTTTTATTTTAGCCATTCTGACAGGTGTAAGATGGTATCTTAAAGTTGTCTTGATTTGCATTTCCCTGATCGCTAAGGAAGTTGAGCATGACCTTAAGTGTCTTTTGGCCATTTGAAGTTCTTTTTTTGAGAATTCTCTGTTCAGCTCAGTGCCCCATTTTATAATTGGGTTGATTAGCCTTTTACGGTCTAGTTTCTTGAGTTCTCTATATATTTTGGAAATCAGACCTTTGTCAGTTGCGGTGTTGGTGAAGATCTTCTCCCAGTAAGTGGGTTGCCTTTTTGTCTTAGTGACAGTGTCCTTTGCTTTACAGAAGCTTCTCAGTCTCAGGAGGTCCCATTTATTCAATGATGCCCTTAGTGTCTGTGCTGCTGGGGTTATACGTAGGAAGTGGTCTCCTGTGCCCATCTGTTGTAGGGTACTTCCCACTTTCTCTTCTATCAGGTTCAGTGTGTTCGGACTGATATTGAGGTCTTTAATCCATTTGGACTTGAGTTTTGTGCATGGTGGTAGATATGGGTCTATTTTCATTCTTCTACAGATTGACATCCCGTTTTGCCAGCACAATTTGTTGAAGATGCTCTCTTTTTTCCATTGTATACTTTTAGCTCCTTTATCGAAAATCAGGTGTTCATAGGTTTGTGGGTTAAATTCAGGGTCTTCTATTCGATTCCATTGGTCGACTTCTCTGTTTTTATGCCAATACCAAGCTGTTTTCAATACTGTAGCTCTGTAATAGAGTTTGAAATCAGGGATGGTAATGCCTCCAGACAATCCTTTATTATATAAGATTGTTTTGGCTATCCTGGGTTTTTTGTTTTTCCATATAAAGTTGATTATTGTCTTCTCCAGATCTGTGAAGAATTTTGATGGGATTTTGATGGGGATTGCATTGAATCTATAGATTGCTTTTGGTAGAATTGCCATTTTTACTATGTTGATCCTCCCAATCCAAGAGCAAGGGAAGTCCTTCCATTTTCTGGTGTCCTCTTCAATTTCTTTCTTCAAAGACTTATAGTTCTTGTCAAATAGATCTTTCACTTCCTTGGTTAGAGTTACCCCAAGATATTTTATGCTGTTTGTGGCTATCGTGAAAGGTGATGCTTCTCTGATTTCCCTCTCTCCTTCCATATCCTTAGTGTATAGGAAGGCAACTGATTTTTTGGAGTTGATCTTGTATACTGCCACATTACTAAAGGTGTTTATCAGTTGTAGGAGTTCTTTGGTAGAATTTTTGGGGTCGCTTATGTACACTTTCATATCATCTGCAAATAACGAAAGCTTAACTTCTTCTTTTCCAATACGAATCCCCTTGATCTCCTTATGTTGTCTTATTGCTATTGCTAGAACTTCAAGCACTATATTGAAGAGGTATGGAGAGAGTGGACATCCTTGTCGTGTTCCTGAGTTTAGCGGGATGGCTTTGAGTTTTTCTCCGTTTAATTTAATGTTAGCTGTCAGTTTGCTGTAAATAGCTTTTATTATATTTAGGTAGGACCCTTGTATCCCTATTCTCTCCAAGTCCTTTTTCATAAAGGGGTGTTGAATTTTGTCGAATGCATTTTCAGCATCTAATGAAATGATCATATGTTTTTTTCTTTCAGTTTATTTATATAGTGGATTACATTGATAGATTTTTGTATGTTGAACCAGCCCTGCATCTCTGGGATGAAGACTACTTGATCATAATGGATAATTTTTCTAATGTGTTCTTGGATTTGGTTTGCAGTATTTTATTGAGGATTTTTGCATCGATATTCATGAGTGAGATAGGCCTCTTTCTTGGTTGGGTCTTTGTGTGGTTTTGGTATCAGGGTAACTGTAGCTTCATAAAAGGAATTTGGCAATGCCTCTTCTGTTTCTATATTGTGAAATACATTAAGGAGTATAGGTATGAGTTCTTGGAAGTTCTGGTAGAATTCTGCATTGAAACCATCTGGTCCTAGGCTTTTTTTTGAAGGGAGATTTTTGATAACCGTTTCTAATTCTTCGCGAGTAACTGGTCTATTTAGAGCATTCACCTGTTCTTGGTTTAGCTTTGGTATATGATACTTATTTAAAAAAATGACCATTTCTTTTGTATTTTCCAGTTTTGTGGCATACAGGCTTTTGTAGTAAGATCTAATGATTCTCTGAATTTCCTCTGTGTCTGAGGTTATGTCCCCCTTTTCATTTCTGATCTTAATTATTTGCATGTTCTCTCTCTGTCGTTTAATTAGTTTGGATAAGGGTTTGTCGATCTTGTTGATTTTCTCCAAGAACCTGCTTTTTGTTTCATTGATTCTTTGGACTGTTTTCTGTGTTTCTATTTTGTTGATTTCAGCCCTCAGTTTTATTATTTCCAGTCTTCTACTTCTCCTGGGCGCGTCTGCTTCTTTTTTTTTCTAGAGCTTTCTGGTGTGTTGTTAATCCCTAATGTATGCATTCTCCGTTTTCTTTAAGTGGGCACTTAGTGCTATGAACTTTCCTCTTAGCACTGCTTTCATTGTGTCCCATAGGTTTGAGTATGTTGTCTCTTTATTTTCATTAAATTTAAGGAAGACTTTAATTTCTTTCTTAATTTCTTCCTTGACCCAGGTGTGGTTCAGTAGTTGACTGTTCGGTTTCCATGAGTTTGTCAGCTTTCTGTGGGTAGCATTGTTGTTGACTTCTAACTTTAATCCGTGGTGATCAGATAGGACACAGGTGGACACTGATATTTTTGTGTATCTGTGGAGGTTTCCTTTGTTTCCAAGTATGTGGTCAATTTTTGAGAAGGTTCCATGAGCTGCAGAGAAGAAGGTATATTCTTTCCTATTTGGGTGGAATGTTCTATAGATGTCTGTTAAGTCCATTTGCTTCATTACCTCCAATAATTCTCTTAATTCTCTATTAGGTTTCTGTCTGATTGACCTGTCCCTTGGAGAGAGAGTTGTGTTGTAGTCTCCTACTACTAGTGTGTGTGGTTTGATGTCTGCTTTGAGTTCTAGTAATATTTCTTTTACATAAGTGGGTGCTTTTATATTAGGGGCATAGATATTCAGGATTGAGACATCATCTTGATGAATTGTTCCTGTTATAAGTATAAAGTGACCATCTCGGTCTCTTCTGATTGATTTTAGTTTGAAGTCAGTTTTGTTAGAAATTAGTATGGCCACACCTGCTTTTTTCTTAGGACCATTTGCTGGAAAGACCTTTGCCCAACCCTTTACTCTGAGTAGATGCCTGTCTTTTTGGTTGAGATGTGTTTCTTGCAAACAGCAGAATGTTGGATCCTGTTTTCTTATCCAATCTTTTAGCCTGTGCCTTTTTATAGGTGAATAGAGCCCATTAGTATTACGTGATATTAATGACCAGTGGTTGTTTACTCCGGTTATTCTTATTGTTTTTGGTAGTAGAGATTGTGAGTCTCCCTTCTTTGAGGTGTGCTGGTGAAGGGTCGCTAGATGCCTGAGTTATTGTAGGCAGTGTTGGATTCCTTGGGTTGCGATTTTCCTTCTATTACTTTCTGTAGGGCTGGATTTGTGCCTACGTATTGTTTAAATTTTTTCTTATCCTGGAATGTCTTGTTTTCTCCATTGATAGTGAATGACAGCTTGGCTGGGTATAGTAGTTTGGGTTTGCATCCATGGTTTCTTAGCTTCTGCAGTAAATCTATCCAGGACCTTCTGGCTTTCATGGTTTCCATAGAGATGTCAGGTGTAAGTCTGATCGGTTTACCTTTATAAGTTACTTGCCCTATTTCCTTTGCAGCTCTTAATATTCTTTCTTTAACCTGTATATTTTGTGTTTTGATTATTATATGGCAAGGAGATATTTTTCTTTGATCCAGTCTCTTTGGTGTTCTGTATGCTTCTTGAATATTTAAATGAATATCTTTCTTTATGTTGGGAAAGTTTTCTTCCATAATTTTGTTCAAAATATTTTCTGGGCCTTTGAGCTGTGACTCTTCTCCTTCTTCTATTCCTATTATTCTTAGGTTTGGACTTTTTATTATGTCCCATATTTCCTGAATGTTTTGTGTTGAGAATTTGTTGGCCTCGCTGTTTTCTTTGATCTGTTCGTTTATTTTCTCTATGGTGTCCTCAGAATCTGAGATTCTTTCTTCTATCTCTTGTATTCTATTGATTATGCTTGTTTCTGTAGACTCTGCTCGTTGACCTAGATTTTCCATATCCAGCTGATCCTCAGTTTGTATTTTCTTCCTTGCCTTCATTTCAGTTTTCAATTCTTGAACTGTTTCCATTACCTGTTTTATCATTTTTTCTTGGTTTCCCAGGGTCTCAGGTACATATTTACTCATTTCTTCAAACTTTTTGTTATACTTCTCATCCATTTCTATAAGGGAGTTTTTTACATGTTGTTTAAGGGACTCTATTGCTTTCATAAAGTCAATTTTTTCCACTTCTGTGTTAGGTTGTTCAAATACTTCTGTTGTAAGATCATTGGGTTCTGGTGTTTTCATGTTGTTTTTCAGATTATTGGGTGAATTCTTGCCTTGGCCCCTGCCCATCTCCTCCTATTGATCCTATCTAATGGGTGTTTTAAAAACCGGATCAGGTTTCCCTGCTGGCCAAGAGCTCCACTTACAAAATGCCCTCGCTCTCTTTCCTGGTTTCTGCCGCAGACCCAGAACCCTCTCACCCCTCCGAAGGGTCTTCAGGACAGGACTAGGCTCCCCGTTTGCCAGTGACCCCGCCAACAAAAGGCCTACCTCTTTGATTTAATTGTAATAGGGCGATCTGCTCTCGTTATTGCATGTCGGTCCCCGCCGCTTGCGTCTGCCTCTGAGCCAGTCCCCGCTGCTTGCCTCTGCTGCTGTGCTGGTCCCCCAAAGCCTCTTCCTGATTGTAGTGCCTCTCCGCCGCGTCTGGACGCTCGTGCCTCTCTCCGTCTGGACGGGAATGCAGCCCACTGCAGCTCCTTACTACACCAGTGCTTGGATTACAGGCTATTATAGAGTGTCAATTGTCAACCCAACACACCTTGGAAAAGAGGAAACCTCAACTGAGGAATCACCTCCATCTGATTGACCTGTGGGCAAGTTTGTTGGGCATTTTTTTTTGTTGCTAATTGATGTGGGAGGGTCCATCCCACTGAAGGTGATGTAACCTCTGGGCAGGTGAGCCTTTGCTGTCTAAGAAAGGTCACCGAGCAAGCCAGGAAAAGGGAGACAGTAAGCAGCCTTGGGCCATGGTTTCTAATATAAGCTCTTACCTTGAGTTCCTGCCGTGGCTTCCTTTAATGACAGACTATAACTTGTAAGCCAAAGGGACCTTTCTTCCCTAAAGTTGCTTTTGGTTGTGGTGTTCATCACAGCAACAGAAGAGCAAACTAGGACACAGGCAAACTTTGCCTTACCTGGAATTTAATGTGCTGCTAGGGATCCAAACTTCGGTCCTCATTTCTATACAACAGGCACCTTACCAACTGAGCCATTGTTCCAGTCTTTGCTGAGAACTTCAGAATGAAGCACATAGTAAGACCTCAGAATATGTATATCGAACAGGTTTTGCAAGTGTTTCTGATCTAGACTGAAGTTTGGGAAACACTGGTGTAGGCAGACCACTGGTTATGCCTGGAAGATGATCAAGTTGTTGGTGTAATATGAAATACAGACATCCCTTGCCTTAGGAGAGAATGTCTTCCTGAGAAGTGTGAGTTAATAGAGGCTTTTCAAATTTTCTTTTGTTGTAATTGTACCAGTGGGAATTATCACTTACTAGAAGTCAAAGCTTAAAACTTGTACAGAGAAAATGTTCACATTCTCCTAAACTCTTCAATTTGGGGGGGGGGGGGGCGTAGTCTCTTATAATCAGTTATTAGCTAGCTCTTTCATTTAACTTAAGCAAACTTCAGGCATTAAAACTTAATTGTTGTACCTGCTTCTTGAGTTCTTTAGCATTTTTACCTTTCACCAAATATTTTATGTAAAATTTAAATTTAGAAAGCAGAGTAAATTAGGTTTCGTTAATTTTGACAAGCGCGATAACATGCTTGTTATGATTATATAAATGAGATTTTTGTGGCTTCCATATCTGTTGTATCTCATGATTACACAAAGGTTTCACATTGGGGCAAGAATATGCTGATTAGATAAGTAACATTTAGTACAAAATTACATTGTATTGGGTGTATTTAAATTTTATACAAAGAACCGACTCAGACTCCGATTATTCAAGTCTCTGATTGCTTTGTCATTCACAGTTTTGATAAATGATTCAAACATTTAATGAATTGATAATTTGCTCTTGAGTCAATAAAATACCACATTGTAAACCTTACTTCTGAAAATGTGAAGATTAGTTGGATTCTCATTCTTTGCATTATTTAACAGTGTATGTATAATTGTTCTATTTTTTTAAACTGTCCTTAATCACTTCCACTTGATTTGATAAGCCCTTTGCCAGCTCTCTGGAAGATTTTCATTTTGACAGGATGATAATAGTACACGGCGTAATGAAATTACCACAATTCCACTGGAGGAGAAGAATGCCTTTCTAGTGTGGAGATGTAGAGTGTCTATTTAGAAAATCCAGTCAGAGGGCAAATGAAATGCCTTCCCAGCTTGTTTCCAAATTATCCATTAACGAAGGCCCATGTCAATCCACGATGTTTTCAGTGTAAAGGAATCTAGGAGAATATAGAACTGAACACTTAAGATCGTTAGAGCTGGTAGGAACTTGGGAGCTCTCAAACTCAAATATCTCAAAGTGCCAGGTAATTATCACAAATGAGTGACAGTCAATAGACTGCAATTCAAGAGGGATTCTCCCTAGGTTGCCTGTGGAAACATGGACTCGGTATTAGCAAGTATTCTGACTTTGAAAGTGACTTCCAAATGTCCTCTTTCCTGGCCAGCCTAGGACCTACTACTTCCTGTCTTCATCGCAGATGCTTGGACTTTGGATAACTGCCCGTCTCTGAGGAATGTTGTCTGTGTATATATGGCACTTGACCCTTGTGACCAGTCTTGAAAGTGAACAATGACGGGTTGTTTCCTTAGAAAGTTCCCAGGGAAAAGGGGGACTTGTGTGTTGGTAGTAGAATAGAAGGAGTCAGACACAGAAATGGAGCGAAGTTATGCAAATCACGGTTTATGAAAGGTCTTCAGCTGCTACACAGAGGTCCCCAGAGTGGGACCCCTGACTATCTGAATCCTCAGTGCTACATAAGAAGCCTTATTTAAAGAGCTATCAAAAGACAAGTAAAAAATGGACACAGTAGTTCCAGGAATATGTGTATGGTACTAATTGGGGAAAACTGTTCTTACCTTCTAGAGCTGTGGAATATTATAGCAAGAATTACATGTAGGAAAGAGGTTGAAGTTTAAGGCTATCCTAGGCTATGTAGTAATTCCAGGTCAGCCTCAGTTACAGAGTTCCTGTCTCAAATAAAACGAGAAAGCAAGCAAACAGATAGCAAGGAGAATATGCACACATGTCTAGGTTAGTACCTGATACAAGGAAGGAACTAATATTACCTCTTTGGCTCCTTTCTTGTTTTTCCCTGTCTGTGTATATACATAGTAGCATTGACCTCAGCCAAGGCAGGGTGCCAGTGTCTGTGGCTCAAGCTCCCCATCCTCATTTGCTGGCTATTACCTGAGCATGCCATTGTCCATACCCATAATTTTCCAGACTCGGGTCTTCAGGGGAACTGATTAAAGATTCTAGATCAGACTCTGGCTGCAGTATTGAAAGCAATTGCACTAGGTAGTTGAAGTTTAAGTTGATTAAATGAGGAAATTTAATAAGGGAAATTAAGGCCTCCTTTTGCTGCCAATCTTCCTGTTCTCTGGCTCTTAAATTCTCTTTGCCCCTCTCCTATGGTGTTTCCTGAACCTTGGAGGGGTTGTTGTTAGAGCCATCAAATTTAGGGCTCAGCACTTCACTGTCACTTATTCTTGGGACTTTGGCCAGTTCTGAGTTTGGACATTAACTGCTGCTTGTAAAAAGCATCTCTGATGCAGGGTGGGCGTGACATCAGTTTCTGGATAAAACAGGAGTGTTTAGAAGGCAACATGACCCTCAAATATATCAAATATAATTTTTTGGTTTGTTACTTTGGCAACTGGGTGAGGACAAATAAACTGTGTTTGATGGCAGTCTTGGCTTGTGTCCAACCTGTCTCTTATTAGTACTTGTGCCATAATTTCAGAAGCAACAGTCACAGCCAGTTAGATTGGAGTAACTGAAATAAAGTTCTTAGGAAGATTACTTTATGCCTTTCTGTAGCATAAATACAAGTGTTTTCTCTGCCACTTGTTTTCAACCTTCACTGGCCACTGAATGTCACTGTGGTTCCAAGGAAATGCAATAAAAATAAGACTCCTTTGGTCTTAGCAATGACTCTGAAGGCTTGGTTTAAAAAATGAATAGTTAAATTGGCTCCAATATTCTCTAGATGCCTTGTGCAATAACTGCAGTGCACAATTTCTGTTTAATAATTCATTGGTGGTGGTAAATCAACAATGGGAACAAAATATCTGAGTCAATACTTCCAAGTCTTCAAGTCCTATATAGCAAAACTCAAAAGCCCCAGGTTGTGATTCTAGTTGTGCCTAACTCTGATTAGATTTCTTCAATGGACAAATGGAGAAACTGAGTTAAAAACAGAAGGCAGACTCAGAGGCAGGAAAGAGCTACTTACTAGAGGGCAGACAAAGAGAGGCAGGAAGGAAGGAGTTACCTACTAGAGGGCAGACACAGAGAGGCAGGAAGAAGTTGCTGCTGTTGGCCATGTCAGAGGAGCAGCATGAGGCCGTTAAGGTTCGGGAAAGCCAGCCCACCAGGATGCAAAACTCAGAGGGCTGCATCTTGGGTAGGAAAGGCCCCTAGAACCTCAGCCCCAGAATATGTCTTCCTACTGCTGTGTTTGCTACTACCATTTTTTTTCTCTAGTATCTGGCATGGTGTGAACGGGTGTGGGAATATCACCACTGCTCCTAATGTGGTGTGATTATCTCATGGAAACATCCCATTCTACTGGGCATTTTTACCTGTGGATTATTATGAAAACGATTTCCTCCTAAGCTGTACTGTTTAACTGAAGCAAAGATTTTATACAGTAAGTGTTATTTTAAATAGGATATTAGTGATTGAGGGTCTTTAATAAATAAAGTAAGAGATTATGGTATAGTTTATCTTAGTGTGAAAACTAATACAGCTAAAAGTAAGATATGGTGTTGCCCCTGCCTGTGAAAAAAACTGGGACTGCAGAGGATAGAAAAAATAAGAATAAGAAAATGTCTCACAGCTAGTTTCTTTTGAGGAACTGTATAGACTGTGACTTAGGTTAATGATTAAGAGAAACAGCTGAGTCTTAGAAGCCCAGATAGCTCAGGTTCTTTTAATCTTAACACCGAGAGACGTGTTTACAGGTTTTGGTATGCATTATAGCTAAAACAAAACTTTAAATGTGATTTAAGGTTATGGCAATCTTAACAAAGCAATCTACAGATTCAATGCAATGCCCATCAAAATCCCAGCAAAATTCTCCAAAGACCTCAAAAGAACGGTACTCAACTTCATATGAAAAACAAAAAAACCCAGGATAGCCAAAACAATTATGTACAATAAAAGAACTTCTGGAGGCATCACAATCCCTGACTTCAAACTCTACTACAGAGCTACAGTACTGAAAATAGTCTGGTATTGGCATAGGAACAGACAGGAGGACCAATGGAACCTAATAGAAAACACGGATATCAATTCACACATCTTTGAATACATGATTTTTGACAAAGAAGCAAAAAAAATCAAATGGAAAAAAGAAAGCATATTTAATAAGTGATGCTTGCATAACTGGATATCAACATGTAAAAGATGAAAATAGACCCATATCTAATCACCATGCACAAAACTCAAGTCCAAATGGATCAAAGACCTCAACATAAAGCCAGCCACACTGAACCTTATAGAAGAGAAAGTGGGAGGAAATATACTTGAATGCATTGGCACAGGAGACTAGTTCTTAAATATAACCCCAGCAGCACAGACACTGAGAGAAACAATTAAACAATGGGACCTCCTGAAACTGAAAACCTTCTGTAAAACAAAGGACACAGTCAACAAGACAAAACGCAGCCCACAGAATGGGAAAAGATCTTCACTAATCCCACATCAGACAGAGGTCTGATCTCCAAAATATACAACAAACACAAGAAATTGGTCACCAAAAGAACACATAATCCAATTTAAAAAATGGAGTACAGACCTGAACAGAGAACTCTCAACAGAGGAATCTAAAATTGCTGAAAGACACTTAAAGAAATAAATGTTCAACATCCTTAGTCATCAGAGAAATGCAAATCAAAACAACTCTGAAATATCATCTTACACCTGTAAGAATGGCAAAAATCAAAAACACTGATGACAACTTATGCTGGAGAGGTTGTGGGGAAAAGGGAACACTTCTGCATTGCTGGTGTAAATGCAAGCTGGTACAACCCCTTTGGATGTCAGTGTGTCAATTTCTCAGAAAATTAGGAAACAACCTTCTTCAAGACCCAGCAATACCACTTCTGGGTATATATCCAAAGGATGTTAAACCGTGGTACAGGGACAAGTGCTCAACTATGTTCATAGCAGCTTTGTTTGTCATAGCCAGAACCTGGAAAGAACCTAAATGCCCCTCGACTGAAGAATAAATAAGGAAAATGTGGTACATTTACACAATGGAGTATACACAGCAGAAAAAGTAATGACATCTGGAATTTTGCAGGAAAATGGATGGAGCTAGGAAACATTATTTTGAGTGCGGTAACCCAGATACAGAAAGACAATTATCATATATACTCACTCAGAGGTGGTTTTTAAACATAAAGCAAAGAAAACCAACCTAAAAAAACACAATCCCAGAGAACTTCGACAACAATGAGGACACTAAGAGAGACTTGTATAGATCTAATCTCCTTGGGAAGTAGAAAAAGACAAGATCTGAGTAAATTGGAAGCATGGGGACCTTGGGGGAGGATTGAAGCGGGGAGGGAGCAACAGGGAGGGGAGCAGAGAAAAACATAGAGCTCAATAAAAATCAATAATAAAGAACCAAAGAGAAACAACAACATAAGGTTAGATTAAAATGTATTTTTAAATGATTTTGAAGTAAAAAAATCTTCCCACATCTTTCCACCTCCCCACCCACTCAGAGGATGTGCAAAGAACTCTGGGTATGGTCGACTTCAAGGAACCTGTCTTTCAGACATAACGGGACTGATGTACACATGAACTCACAGACACTGTGGCAGACATTACCTTCTTTTTGTTTGTCTGTTTTTTTTAAGACATAATCCAGGCTGTCCTCAAACTCACAGAGATCTACCTACTCTTCCTCCCAAGTGCTGGGACTAAAGGCATGCACTATTATGCCTGGCTAACCACTATCTCTTTAATCCAAGAAGCTGGGATTACTCCCAAGAGACTGCCAGGAAGGTCAGTTCTATTGGTAGTTCATCATAGAAGGAGGTTGAGGTAGGGAAGAATCCATTAAACACTCAAGTGAGATTCCACCGAGTCCCTAACTTCTATGGCCCCTCCCAGCTGCATGTAATTCTGTCCCAGGTACATGTGATCTTGGGATATGCTAGAATATGTAGGAGGAGGAGAGATAATTTAAGGAAGGGACTCCATTTTGCAGATATGGGGAAGTTGTCATCTATGCTGGGGTGAAACTCTCCAGTGACACAGCTATTTGGAAGTCGTCCACACTCCTGCATGTAATCCTCTACCCATATGCTTGTAAGTAAGCTCAATAAACTCATTGATTCACTTAAGCTATAGTTAAATAAACTCATTTCTTGATTTATTGCTGGTGCCCTTTTTGGGGTAAATAGACATTTGTTCTTGTCTCTCCAAGAAGTTAATGCAATGCCCTTTTTCCCCGGACTCCCCTTATCTGCTCTCCACATCATTCATTTCTTCCCTGAATTAGCTCTACCCATTTCTGTTCCCCATTCCTTCACAGAGCCAAGATCATCTTTAATGTCTCCATTAGAATGTTAAATTAGGAATCTAAAAATTTTAACGTCTAAACTCCACATCTGAGATTTTTCTACAAATATGATTCTATTCCAGCCTTCTGTATTTCAGTTAATGGACTGTTTAATCATTTTAATCCTACGAGTTGGGAGATGTCCTTGATCCTTCTCTTTCTTTTTTAATTTTTAATTTTCATTTATTTATTTATTTGGCTTTTTTTCTAAAATTTGTTTTTCCATCCAAAAATTTACACTTCCTCCCTTTCTCCCATTCCCTTCCTGCTCCCCCACTCACCCTCCTCCTTTCCCCTCCCTCCTTAAGAGAAGGCAGGGAACCCAGCTCTGTGGGAGGTCCAAGGACCTTCCCCTACATCCACGACCAGGAAGCTTTGCATCCAAACAGACTAGGGTCCCAAAAAGCCAGTACATGCAGTAGAAACAACTCCCAGTGTCTTTATTAATGGCTTCTTAGTCAGCCCCCATTGTCAGCCACATTCAGAGAGTCCGGTTAGATTGCATGCTTATTCAGTCCTGGTCCAGCTGGATTTGGTGAGCTCCCATTAGAACAGGCACACTGTCTCAGTGGGAGATGTCCCCAGCAAGGTCCTTGGGCAGCAGAGGAGAGGGTGCTTGAACTGGCCTTGCCCCACTATCACACTGATGATTATCTCGAATATCACCGGAGAATCTTCGTTCGGCGACGGATGGAGATAGAGACAGAGACCCTCATCTGAGCAATGGACTGAGCCCCCAAGGTCCAGTTGAAGAGCAGAAGGAGGGAGATGAGCAAGGAAGTCTGGACCATGAGGGGTTGCTCCACCCACTGAGACAGTGTGCCTGTTCTCTTTCTCTTACAGGCCTCACCAAGTCCTTTGGTAATTTCTGTAGTTATGCATCAAAATACATCTAAAAGTGGATTTGTTTGTAACAACTTGACAGCTACTACTCTAATGTAAACATTATTTTCTCTTCCATCTAGACTCAATTATCTTCTAAATGTCCTTTGTCTTCTACAGTACCTTTCTCAACATAAAGGCTAGATGGCCCTCTCAAAACTCGAGTTAAATTATATCATTCTCTTGTGAAAAGCTCCAATAGATCTTCCTTTATCTCAGAGCAAATCCCCCTCATCCTGTTGACCTGTAAGTGTCTCCATGGCATCACTCACGGACTTAATCACCTATTACTTTCACCTCTTTGTGCTTGCTGCACTACAGCCTTAGTAAGTTTATTGCTGCTCCTAAACACATCAAGTGTTCTTATACCTCCATGTTTTTGCATTTGATATTCTAAATCCCTTAGTGATCTTTACCTAAATATTAGCAGAGATCATGGACCATTTAAAGGCCTTTCCTTAAAAGTTGACCACAATTATTTTTATGCAAATTGTTTCTTTAGGATTGTGATCTCAGGAAGCAGGAGTGAAGAGGAAAAGAAGCACACGAAGGAGAGGGTGAGTTTATATGATGACCACCTAGAGAGTTGACCACAGTGATGGGCAATTGCTTTTCCAATCCTGCTGGGTGTCTTAAGTGGTTTAGGATATGTGCATCAGCACCATGTTCTGGGGATTACAAAAAGACAGACTTTCTCACTAACTGCTTATCCCCTACGTAGAAATGGCTATGTAAACAGTGGGACTCAACGCGGAATAGCATAGGACACCTTGCCAAAAGTTATTAGGAGGCTCAAGACAGAAGTGGCAGTAGTCAGAGAAACCTGAAGCATGAGGCAGGAGCCTCAGTGTACAGCTATTATAAGATAGAGTCTCATTGACTCCACTTGAAGCTGTTTGAATCCTCTGTGAAACTACTTACCACTGCTATGACTGAAATAAAGAAAAAATCTAAGGGAATTCTGAAGTGATTCACAAGGGGAGTCTAATGAACCTTGTCTTTATAGCATTTATTTGCAAAATACTTGCCTACTTCTTCTTTTAGAATGTAAACGATGCAATACAGGAACTATATTTTATTTTTATTATGGTCACTGCACCTAGAACTTTCTCTGGGTTATAATGAGTACTCATTCCATTTCTATTGAATGAATGAATCAACAAATATATAAGAACCTGATCTCTGAAGCCCAATGGCCTACAATGAATGATCCATGTCAATGTATATTAATTGTGTGTCAAAGCCTCTCTGTTTGTGGTTCCACTATATTTATATAGGAAGTTGGTTGAGTTATCAGTAATATTTATAGCTGTTCAGTTCATTTTTAACATGCATTATTATTATGCAGTTTTATAGATACTCTGTAAACAAGAAAGAATATCCATAAAGTAGCCTAACTGTGAAACTGGAGGAGACTACTAGAATAGAGTTGTTAATTTTGCATTTTGATTACTGGGTGCACTTGTGGTCTGTACATCACTAACCTGGTGGCTCTGGGCTGTTTACAAAAGCTGGCTCAGCACACATTGGAGACAGCAAGGCAGTAAGTGACACTCCTCTTGCTTGCTGTTTCAGTTCCTGTTACTTGAGTTACTTGAGTTCCTGTCCTGACTTCCCTCAGTGATGAACTGCTATGTGGAAGTCTAATCCAAGTAAATCCTTTCTCCCCACATTGATCTTGGTCAGAGTGTTTTATTGCAGCAACAGAAAGTAAGTCAAAACATGACCTGGTATTTTTAGGAGTCAGTTGGCTGAGTCATGCAGAGATGAAAACATAAACACAAAGTTAAGATGCCTTGGACATGTGTTCTTAGCCTCACTGTACTCAATGAAACAAATGTAAAGGGAGCACAAAGAAGGGTTAGAGTGGAAATGCAAGAGTTGTAAGCAAGACAGTAACTAACATGGCAAGAAATCTTCCTCACTCAACCCAGAAAGCATGCAAAGTATTTTACCTTCTCTTACAGAAATCAGTTACACTTCCATTAAAGTTTAGAGGTTTTTCTGGAGGTGGATTTGGGAAAGAGAAGAAGACTATTGCTAATGATGGAAGTTCAGAACTTTTGAAGCTTAATGTATACAATTTGCATATGCATATGATCATGGAATTAATATATTAGGGATATGTGGTACAGCAGTTAATTTCTATTTTTCTCACATCTATTATTTTTGTCTAGATTGATATATTTATTTGTAGATTTTGATTTTGTTTGGGTGGTAGATGGAGATGTGAAAAGTTATAGGCTATCTCAGAACTTACATTAGGTCAAGTCCTCTTGCTAGAAAAAAGCTTTAGTATGGACATAGCAAATAAGGATGATTCTTACTTTTCATTTGTAACGAAGACCACTGGTTGACTGACAAAAGAAAGCTTCTTTTCCCAATAACACAGTGCATAACTATCTTCTAGTCACTCATTTAGAGATTGATTTGACCACTGGACTATGTTCTCTCCAGCTGAATGTAAATGAAAATTACATGCCACATTTCCAGACCTTGGATGTGTAATTATGTCTTTTTACATTATAATCTATGATAACCTGTGACCAAGCAGATGACATCTATAGGCTGAAAGGATCAATGAACTGAAGTCAGATTACTAAATGAGAATGGAGAAGTGCTGTTTTCCTTACCAGGTCAAAGTAATTGTCATATTACCTAGAATACATATCATTCACTTACATTTTCATTTATTTAATTTTACCTGTATTGGTACTTTTTGCCTGCATATATTTCCTTTTTTATTAAAATTATATATATATATATTATTTTTTTAAAGAAAACAAACTATCTTTTCATTATACATACCAATCCAATTTCCCACTCCCTCTCCTCCTCTCATTCCCTCCACCTATCTCCTGATCACATCCGTCATTCACTCCTCAGAGAGGGTAAGGTACATTGCTTTGGGGGAAGGTCCAAGGCCCTCCTTTGGTGCAGGAAAAAAATGTCTATATTCTGTCAATTATGTTTTAAATAAATGCTAGTTGGCCAGTAGCCAGGAGGGAAGTATAGGCAAGACAACCAGACAGGGAGTAGAAGCAGGTCAATGAGAACAGGAGAATTCTGGGAAGAGGGAAGCCCCCTCTACAGTTTGACCCAGCCAGAGAAGCAAGATGTGACAACCCTGCTGAAAAAGGTACTGAGCCATGTGGCTACCATATATAGAATAATGGGCTAATATAAATAAGAGTTAATAAGAAGCCTGAGCTAATGGGTCAATCAGTTTATAGTTACTTTAGACTCTCTGTGTGATTTCTTTGGGATTTAACGATTGCAGGAACTGTGCAGGACAGAAAACTCAGTCAACACTTCCTACTATATCTAGGCTGAGCAAAGTATCTGTCCAAAGAGAATAGGTTCCCCAAAAGGAAGTAAAAGCAGTAGGGATAAATCCTGGTGCCACGGCCAGTGGCCCCTCAGTCTGCCCCAGCCATGCAACTGTCAACCACATTCAGAAGGACTAGTTTTGTCCTATGCTTGTTCCTTCCCAGTCTGGCTGGTGTTAGTGAGCTCCCATTAGCTAAAGTAGAGTGTGTCAGTGGATGTGCCCATCATGGTCTTGACCTCTTTACTCATATTCTCATTCCTCCAACTCTTCAACTGGACTTTGGGAGCTTAGTCCAGTACTCTGATGCGGGTCTCTGCCTCTGTTCCCATCAGTGGCTGGATGAAGGTTCTATGGTGATATTTAAGATATTCATCAGTGTCTGTGCTACTGGGGTTATACTTAGGAAGTGGTCTCCTGTGCCCATGCATTAAAGGCTACTTTCCACTTTCTCTTCTATCATGTTCAGTGTGGTCAGATTTATATTGAGGTCTTTAATGCATTTGGACTTGAGTTTTGTGCATGGGGATAGATATGGATCTATTTTCATTCTTCTGCATGTTGACATCCAGTTATGCCAGCACCATTTGTTGAAGATGCTTTCTTTTTTTATTGTGCTATTTTAGTTTCTTTGTAAAAAATCAGGTGTTCATAGGTGTGTGGATTAATATCCGGGTCTTTGGTTTGATTCCTTTGGTCAACCTCTCTGCTTTTATGCCAGGACCAAGCTGTTTATCATTACTGTATCTCTGTAATAGAGTTTGATGTCAGGAATGGTAATGCCTCCAGAAGTTCCTTTATTGGACAGGATTGTTTAGGCTATCCTGTTTTTTTTCCCATATGAAGTTGATTATTGTTCTCTCAAGGTCTGTGAAGAACTGTGTTGGGGTTTTGATGGGGATTGTATTGAATCTATAGATTGCCTTTGGCAGGATTGCCATTTTTATTATGTAGATCCTACCTATCCAAGAGCATGGAAGATATTTTTATTTTCTGGTGTCTTCTTCAATTTCTTTCTTCAGTGACTGAAAGTTCTTGTTGAATAGGTCTTTCACTTTTTTTGTTAGTGTTACCCCAAGATATGTTATTTGTGGCTATTGTGAAAGGTGATATTTCTCTGATTTCACTCTCAGCTTCTTTATCATTTGTGTATCAGAGAGCTACTGATTTTTTGAGTTGATCTTGTATCCTGTCACATTACTGGAGGTATTTGTCAGCTGTAGGAGTTCCCTAGTAGAGTTTTTTGGGATCACTTATGTATACTATCATATCATCTGCAATTAATAAAAGTTTGACTTCTTCCTTTCCAATTTGAATCCCCTTGATCTCCTTTTGTTGTCTTATCGCTATAGCCAGAACTCTAAGAACTATGTTGAAGAGATATGGAGAGAGTGGACAGCTTTGACTTGTTCCTGCTTTTAGTGGAATCACTTTGAGTTTCTCTCCATTTAATTTGGTGTTGACTGTTGGCTTGCTGTATATTGCTTTTATTATATTTAGATATGTTTCTTATATCCTTGGTCTCTCCAAGACCTTAATTATGAAGGGATGTTGGATTTTGTCTAATGATTTTTTTTAGCATCTATTAAATGATCAAATGTTTTTTCTTTCAGTTTATTTATATGGTGGATTACATTAATAGATTTTCATATATTGAACCATCCCTGCATCTCTGGGATGAAGCCAACTTGATCATGATAGATAATTTTTTGATGTGTTTTTGGATTCAGTTTGCCAGTATTTTATTGAGTATTTTTGCATCAGTGTTCTTGAGTGAGATTAGTCTGTAATTCTCTTTCTTGGTTGAGTCTTTGTGTGGTTTTGGAATTAGGGTAATTGCAGTCTCATAAAAAGTGTTTGGCAATGTTCCTTCTGTTTTCATTATGAGGAACACTTTGAGGAGTATAGGTATTAGCTCTTTTTGGAAGTTCTGGTAGAATTCTGGACTGAAACCATCCGGCCCTAGGCTTATTTTAGTTGGGAGGTTTTTGATGGCAGCTTTTATTTCCTTGCAGTTTATAGGTCTACTTAAATTATACACTTGGTCTTTTTTTATTTTTTTATATTTGGTCTTGATTTAATTTTGGTATATGGTATCTAGAAAATTGTCGATTTCTTTTACATTTTCAAAACTAGTGGAGTACAGGTTTTTGTAGTATGACCTAATGATTCTCTGAATTTCCTCAGTGTCTGTTGTTATGTCCCCCTTTTCATTTCTGCTTTTGTTAATTTGGATGTTCTCTCTCTGACTTTTGATTAGTTTGGATAAGGGTTTGTCTATCTTGTTGATTTTCTCAATGAACCAGTTCTTTGTCTTACTGATTCTTTGTATTATTTTCTTTGCTTCTATTTTGTTGATTTCAGCCCTCAATTTGGTTATTTTCTGTCTTTTTTTTTAGCAGCAAGGGGTTTTATTAAGAAGCACAGCAAAGGTACAGAGTGGATTCTGCAAAGGAGCACTGGGCTCTGAGCAGACATGCAGCTCAATAGTGTCTGCTCACCAACAGGGGCTTCCATCGGTGCTATACATGCATACATACATGTAAACATGTATTTTCTGTCTTTTACTCCTCCTGGGTGAGTCTGCTTCTTTTTGTTCTAGAACTTTCAGGTGTGCTGTTAAGTCACTGATGTGAGCTTTTTCCACTTTCTTTATGTGGACACTTAGTGCTATGAACTTTCCTCTTAGCATTTCTTTCTCACATTGTGCCTTTATTTTCATTGAATTCTAGGAAGTGTTTAATTTCTTTTTTTAATTAATATTAGCAAACAGTTATTTTATTGAAACACAGTCAAAATCTAGCCAGGTAGCTTTTTTTTTTTTTTTTGGATTTTTTGAGACAGGGTTTCTCCGTAGCTTTTTGGTTCCTGTCCTGGAACTATCTCGTGTAGACCAGGCTGGCCTCGAACTCACAGAAATCTGCCTGTCTCTGCCTCCCGAGTGCTGGGATGAAAGGCGTGCGCCACCACCGCCTGGCCCAGGTAGCTCTTAGTAACAATCTAAAATCAAGTTTTAATCCTATAACTTTAGTAATATATAACTGAACACTTACATTCAAATGTATAGAACACAATTCATTTCATACTGAAAAACACTGTAACAAAACCTGGAGTGCATGGCAGCAAGCTAGCACTCCCTTTGCCAATTCTACACTTGTTGTAAATTCAACTCTGTAAACACACTCAGCAAATCACAGCACTGGGGAGAGGTCAGGTGCTCTGACATGTTTTGTTATAGTTTTTGATAGCAGAGGGAACCAATTCTTAGACTATTACATAAAAATAGATCTTGAATCCAATTATTAAAGTTTCTTAGATAAAAAGTGTGACTCTGACAGTGCTTCTCCAAACCCACTTCCTGAAGCTCATTATAGTGGGAAGCAACAGCAGAGCTGTGTCCTTCCTCCAGCTTTATCGGCTTTTCTGCAACATCCTCGGACTGTGGTTTTCTCTTTCCTTGGGTAGTCCCTCCAGAGGCAGGTTTGTCTTTGGAAACATCACCTCTTCCAGTTTTCTTTCCTTTGAAACACCTCCATCATCACCAGAACATTTTTCCTCCTTTTCAACATCGAGTTTTCTTTTCTTGGATGGGGAGTCCTCCACACAACTCGAATTTTCCTCCATGAGATCACCTTCAAACTCTTTCCTGACTTTTGGTTTATCTACTTGCTGGCACGTAGGAGTCTTCTCAGAAAGCCTTGGCCCAGATGCAACAATGGATTCATTAGCACTTGGAGGAGATTCTGTTTCAGAATCTACAGACACTTTTGCCTTGTCAAAAGACATCTTTACATATTTTTCTGTTTTTGCAGAGCTTTCCATTTCAGGTTACTTGAACTGACAGCAAAACCACACAGACATCCACGATTCTAGGATGTTTATCTTAAACCTATAAAATGCCATTTCTTTTAGGCAGGAACATACCATTTTATCCAGTTATATTTTGTTCAAATTAGTGTGTCGTCTGTAATTTTTTTCCATAATAAGTTCCATTCTTTATCTAGATTCTCAGTTTCCTGGCCTTTCATGTCTTCTAGAACATGGACAGTGTTCTTCAGTATTATGGTCTTCCCAAATGCCTCCTATAGAACTGAGGTTCCTGTAGGTCTCCAGCATCACATCTTTGTAGAGATTCTTCTGGGAAGGATCCAGCAAATTCCACTCTTTCTGAGTAAAGTTGATATGCACGTCATCATAGGTCACTGCCCTCATGTTGTTTCCCAGCTTGCCAAAGCTCTCACTCAGTTCATCAACTGCCAGTGGCAGGAACTTCACTGCAGCACATGAAACCACTGAAGAAAGCTCCTTGCAAAATGGAGTCTGAACGTGGCTGAATCGTGTTTAATTTCTTTATTTCTTCCTTGACCCAGGGGTGGTTCAATAGATCACCATTAATTTCCATGAGTGCTGTTGTTAAATTCTAACTTTAAATCATGTTGATCTGATAAGACACAGGGGGTTGCTCTATTTTTTTTTGTATCTGTGGAGGTTTGTTTTGTTACTCAGTATGTCATCAATTTTAAAGAAGGTTCCATGAGGTGCTGAGAAGAAGCTATATTCTTTTGTGTTTGGGTGAGCTGTTCTATAGATGTCTGTTAAGTCCATTTGAGTCATGACATCTACAGGTTCTCTTATTTCTCTGTTAAGTTTCTGTCTGGTTGACCTGTACATTGGTGAGAGTAGGTTGTTGAAGTCTCCTACTGTTAGTGTGGGGGGCTTGATGTGCAATTTAAGCTTTAGTAATGTTTCTTTTACATATGTGGGTGCTCTTGTATTAGGGGCATAGATGTTCAGGATTGAGACTTCATCTTGATGAACTATTCCTGTTATGAGTATAAAGTGTCTTTCTCCATCTCTTCTGATTGAGTTTAGTTTAAAATCTATTTTGTTAGATATTAGGATAGCTACACCCACTTGTTTCTTAGTTCCATTTGATTGGAAAACCATTTCCTAATCCTTTATTCTGAGGTAATGTCTATCTTTGAGGTAGAGGTGTGTTTCTTGTATACACCAGAAGGCTGGATTTTCTTTTTGTATCCATTCTCTGAGCCTGTGTCTTTTTTATAAGTGAATTGAGTCTATTGATATTAAGAGATACTAATGACCAGTGGTTGCTAGTTCCTGTTACTTTTTGGTAGTAGTGTTTGTCTGTTATCCTTCTTTGGGTTTGGCTGATGGGAGATTATCTGTTGCCTGTGTTTTTTGTGGGTACAGTTAGCTTCCTTGGGTTGGGGTTTTCCTTCTACTATTATCTGTAGGGCTGGGTTTGTTGATACATATTGTTTAAATCTGGTTTTGTCATGGAATATTTTGTTTTCTCCATCAATGGTGATTGAAAACTTTGGTCTGAGCTTGCATCCGAGGTCTCTTAGTGTCTGCAGTACATCTGCCCAGAACCTTGTGGCTTTCATGGTTTCCATTGGGAAGTCAGGTGTAATTCTGATAAGTCTACCTTTATATGTTACTTGACCTATTTCCTTTGCATCTCTTAATATTCTTTCTTTGTTCTGTATGTTTTGTGTTTTGATTATTATATGGTGAGGGAGCATTTTTTTGATCCAGTCTATTTGGAATTCTGTAAGCTTCTTGTACCTTCATAAGGATATCCTTCTTTAGGCAGGAAAAGTTTTCTTCTACGATTTTGTTGAATATATTTTCTGTGCCTTTGAGCTGAATTCTTCTCCTTCTTTACCCCTATTATTCTTAGGTTTGGTCTTCTCATGGTGTCTCAGACTTCCTGGATGTTTTGTGTTAAGAATTTGTTGGATTTGCTGTTTTCTTTGAACAATGAGTTTATTTCCTCTACTGTATCCTCAGCGCCAGAAGAGGGCAATGGATATTCTGAAGCTCTTAGCCACCATTTGGGTTCTGGGAATTAAACCTAGGTCCTCTGGTGTAGTGATAAGAGCGGCAGGGCTGCATCCCCAGCACCCCAGCCGCCTGGCTAGCTTATGCCCGAAATAACTACACGGAAACTGTATTCTTTTAAACACCACTTGGCCCATTTCTATCTAGCCTCTTCTAGGCTAACTCTCACACCTGGATTAGCCCATTTCTAATATTCTATGTAGCACAGCTAGGTGCACTTACCGGGAAGATTCTAGCCTACGTCCATCCTGGGTCGGAGCTTCATCGCGTGTGCCCGGGAGAGCAGAGCATGGCGTCTCTCTGAGGCGTCTTACCTCACTTACTCTTCCTCCCAGCATTATGTTCTGTTTACTCCACCCACCTATGTTCTAAGCTATGAGCCCAAGCAGTTTGTTTATTACTTAACCAATGAAATCAAAAGATTGATATATGACACTTCCACATCACTCTGGGAGAGCAAGCAGTGCTCTTAATGACTGAGCCATGTCTCTAGCTCATGTAATTAATTTGTATTGGGAAGTTCAAAATAAAAAAATATCATCATGGTAAAGGATATATATGACCATCTGATAGTCAACATTAGACCAAATTGGGAAAAATTGGAACATTTTTCTATACCCTGGAATGAAATAAACATTTAATGTTTTCCATGCTTGTTTATTACAGTGCTCAAAGTCTTAGACATAACAATATGAAAAATAAATAAAAGAGATACTAATAGGGAAATGTCAGGGTCCAGGCTTGATGGGGTTTGTGGGTTCCAGGGTAGGGGTGTGAGGATTAGAAATATTAGACAGGAGGAGCAGAGATATGAAGGAAAAAGAATAGAGATACAGAATGGTACCAGGAGGGTGATCCAGTGAATACTGAACTTGCCCGTGTTTATTTTCCATGTATTTATGTGCACCAATGCAAAAGAGGGGGAAGAAGGCAAAAGACTGCTTTAACATGATACAAAGAACCTGTTTCAATACCTGTAACATCATGCAACTCTATCCTGTGTTAAACATTCTGTTTTTTAGACAGGCCATGCAGTGACCACACCTTATACTAAACATCCTGTAGGCAGTCACTTGCTGGATCAAACCTCCTGTCATATCCTTATCAAATAGGAATAGGCTTGAATTCTCTGATCTTTGGTCAAGGTGGAATGGATCCACTTTTTTGGCTCCCACAGGAAAAGAAACCAAATTATCTCTATTTTCAGATGACAAGATCCAATATGTAAAAGGTTGATGGAGGAGGGTCATCTTTCTATCTGTTGATTTCATTGGTTAAGCAATAAAGAAACTGCTTGGCCCTCATAGGTTAAAACATAGGTGGGAGGAGTAAACAAAACAGAATGCTGGGAGAAAGAAAGCTGAGTCAGTGAGTCGCCATGATTCTCCCACTCCAGGCAGATGTAGGTTAAGATCATTCCTGGTAAGCCAGCTCGTGGGCTACAGCAGATTATTAGAAATGGGCTAGTCCAGGTGCGAGAGTTAGCCTAGAAGAGGCTAGATAGAAATGGGCCAAGCGGTGTTTAAAAGAATACAGTTTCTGTGTAATTATTTCCGGTAAAGCTAGCCATGTGGGTGGCCAGGTGCCGGATCGTAGCCCACCGCTCCTACTACTACAAAAGGTCCTAAAGATTCTATAAGAAAATTCATAAATCTGATGAACATTTTCAGTAAAATATCAGGATAAAAAATATCAGGTTATGAAAATCACATGCAAAACTCAGTAACTTTTCTATAGGTCAATAAAACTTGCTGAGATAGAAATTAAAAAAAATACCCTATTTATAATAGCTTCAAAAATACCTAGAACAAGCCTAACCAAGGGGATGAAAGACCTCTGAAAAGAAGACTTTAAGATAATGAAGAAAGACATTTAAAATGACACTGGAAAATGAAAACACCTTTGATCCTCAGGGATTGGCCAAATTAAATTGTGAAAATGGCTATATGAAGTGTGGTGGTCTACATAATCAATGAAATATCCCGTATAATTCAAATGACTTTCTTCATAGAATTATAAAATCAATCTCAAAATTCATGTGGAAACAAAAAAATCCTGATAGTGAATGCAGTCAGATGCAGGAAGAACAATATAGATCACAAACCTGATCTCCAATTATGCCATAGTGACAAAGACAATGTGATATTGACACAAAACAGATATCTAGACCAGTAGTATAGAATAAGGACCCAGTAATAAGCCTGCATAACTATAGTCATTTAATTTTTAAAAAAAAATTTAACAGAGGTGTTAAAAACAGACATCCTCTACAACAACTGGTACTGGAAAGGCTTGATATCCAAATACAGATGAAAGAAATTGGACTCATAATTCTCACGCTGCACAAAAATCAACCCTAAAAAGATGAAAGACATTAATATAAGACCTGAAATTTTGAAAACTTTGAAAGAAAACATGTGACAATACTCCCAGACACAGTTGTAGGCAAGAACTTTCTTAAAGGGGCTCCAAGAGTACTGAAAGGAATCCTGATAACTCACAAATGGAATTACATAAAATTTAAAATCTTCTGCACAGCATAGGAAGCTATCAGAAAAGAGAAGAGGCAACCTATAACATGGAAGAAAATGTTTGCATATATCAAATGTGGTTAATAAGTACAATAGATAAAGAACTGCAAAGATTAAAATTGTCCTCCCCAAAGAAAACAAATCCAATCAATAAATTGGGTAATGAATTGAATTGAACACTGTTGAAAAAAGAAACACAAGTGGACAACTAATATGTTTAAAGGCATTCAACATTATAAGCCATTATAGAAAAACAAATTAAGACTATTTTGAAACTCCACATCACCCCAGTTAGAAAGGCTAATCTCAAGGAAATATCCCAAAAAGCAGGCATGGATGTGGTGAATGAGGAACTGATACTCACTGATGATAGCAATGTGAACTAGGATGGCCATTATGAAAATTAGTACAAAATTTTCAAAATCTTGTAACTACAATTGCCATGTGATGCAGGTATTACACTCCAGAGTATTTATGCAAATCAGTCTATGACCTATAACAGAACAAATTCAAGGTCAATCCTGCACCATTAATAACAGTTCAGAAATTAAAATAGCCTATATACCCATCGATAGGTGAATGGATAAAGAACATATAATACAAATACAAGGTGGGCTTTTATTTTTTTTATTTTTATTTTTTTGGTTTTTCGAGACAGGGTTTCTCTGTGGTTTTGGAGCCTGTCCTGGAACTAGCTCTTGTAGACCAGGCTGGTCTCGAACTCACAGAGATCTGCCTGCCTCTGCCTCCCAAGTGCTGGGATTAAAGGCGTGCACCACCAACACCCAGCCAAGGTGGGCTTTTAATCAGCAGCAAACAACAAAGAAGTCATGACATTTGCAGAAAATAGATATAATTAGATTATTATAGTAAGAAAGACAAATACTGCATAGCTTCTTTTATATGTAGATTATAGGTTTTAGTATATATATGTGTATGTATATGTGTATGTATATGTGTGTATGAGTGTGCATGTGTAGGTCATGAAAAGAGAAAGACTACTATAAGAAGAGAAGAAGAGATCCTGAGGGAAGCAGAAAAGGGAACTGAAAAGACAAGAATATAGGTGACTTAAAGGCAGAAGGCAGCTACTGGTTGGGGAAGGAAGAGGGGGAGCAGTAAGAGGTGGTCAGTGGGATAGGGAAAGTGGGTTAGGCAAACTAAATAAATAAAAACAAAGTATGTGTAGAAAGGACATAATCAAACTTATTATTTTGTGTAATAACTTAAAAAATAATAAAAAGTGGGTACGTACAAACAACCTGAAAAATAACTGATGGTAGATATATTCTAAATAGACAAGTCATCTTCCAACACTTCAGAGATCTACAGAATATGGCATTTAAGATGTTTGTATAACATAGGCTTTTTTTTTAAAAAAAAATGACAATGAGACATGTCTGCTCCTGGAAATCTACTTCAGAGGAGATGTTGGCATTGAAGAAAGTCTACATGTAGTTTATTTTCTCTGTGGCAAATATAAGCCACTGGGCAAGAAAATGCCTTTGCCTCAACTGTTGATAGTATGTTGTCCTAATTAGACAAGCAGAACACAAAAGAAAGTGACTACCAAACATTGTCATGACAAGGTAGGACAGCCTTTCAGACTATCCTTCTTCGCATAAAAGTCTGTCAAATATACTAGGCCTATAGGCCAAAGAAATCATCTGAGTTACTCATCTGGAAGCCGCCTTTCCAGAGGTTGGTGAGGGAGATAGCGTAGGATTTCAAAACATACTTGAGGTTTCAGAGTACAGCTATTGATGCCCTTCAGGAGGCTAGTGAAGTGTGCCTGGTGGGGTTATTTGAAGATACCAACCTGTGTGCCACCACACCAAGAGAGTCACCATCATTCTCAAAGACATACAATTGACTAGCCAGATGCACAGAGAGAGGGCATATGTCAAAATGTTTTTTTAAATGGCATTTTGTAGTAAATTCTGTAAAAATACTTTGGTTTAATTTGTGACTTTTTTGAAAGAAACTGTTTATAATATGTTGCTTTTCTACTTAAGTCATTCCATCTTTTACTAAGGATGAATGGGAAGACCTCAGTGATGGCTGTGGCTCAGGAGTGACAGGATGCTAATATGCAGAAGAGATGGGTGATACTACTTGCTTCTCATGATGCATGTTTCTGTATGTTAATGACTTGTTGGGTAGCTATTAAAGTATACAACAAGTCCTTTTACAATAAATGTACAAAGTACAAGGTACTAGGTCCTTTTGCCATAAAACTGATTATGACTTGATCCATCCATATATCACTATGATAGTATATGGCTTTTTCAAAGGCTGAATATACAAGTTTTAACCACAGTAACTGTTTCCTTTAAAAAAAGAAGAAAGCAAAGCTGGCAGCTATAGAATACACTATATACATTTATAATAGCTATTTTACATATTGTAGTGTTCAACATTTTAAAATTAAATGTTTTACATTCATAAGTGGTGAGGAGTCTTGTCATGAAGGTGTGTGTAATTTAGTCCAGGTGACATGTCCTGACTTGATTGCATTTGTTTTTAACAAAGTAGAAAAATACCATACATATTAAACCTTGCACAAGTCCTCATTTTACCATGTTAACGAACCCTCTAGTTGATAAAACATACACTAATGGGGGCTTTATTTATAAGGACTCTAGAATAAAATAAGAAGTTATTCACACCAGCATCACCTGTTACTAATCTAGTTAGTGCAGATTTTTACTGTGTTGTTTTGTCTTATACATAATTTGAGTTTGGTTTTGTTGTTGGGTCTTATACCTAGCTTGAGCTCAGCTTTGCGTCCTTTTTAATCTTTAAGGGGAAAAGCAGCACAAGGTTTTTGTTTTCCTTGTGGAGTTTAAACATGGGGGTAAAGAGTACAGCTTCAGCTTATTCAACCTCTGCCAATGAAGATGGGTTAGGTTATACCAGGCTACTGTACTAGTAAAATCCCTTTCATAGACATGGCCTTCAAGTGGGTTTTAAAAGCATCCTATTGAAATTTTTAGGTCAATTATGCATGCTGACTAATGTTGACTAAATTTCCAAATAAACTTGTTTATTCAAACAATGTGAAGTCTGTTTTGTGCTGGCCAACTACTCCTGGTCATGGGACTTGTCCTGAAGTTATATTAAAAACTAAAACTAGCCAGGTGGTGGTTGTTCACATCTTTAACCCCAGCATTCAGGAGGCAGAGGCAGGCAGATATCTGTGAGTTCAAGGCCAACCTGGTCTACAGAGTTCCAGGACAGTATCCAAAGCTACAGAAAAACCCTGTCTTGAAAAAAAACAAAAAAAAGAATAAAGCTATTTGGTAATGATAAAGGTCTAGTCAGTCTAGAATACTCTAGTAATGTAATGACAGTACATAAATCACCTAGTATAAAGGATAAAAGACAGTAGGTTATGCTTTATTATTTTTCATTTTTTTAATTCGAGGCAGAGTTTCTCTGTAGCTTTGGGGTTTTAGACCAGGCTGGCCTTGAACTCACAGAGATTTGCCTGCCTCAGCTTCCCAAGTGCTAGGAGTAAAGGTGTGCACCAACACTGCCTGGCTATGTTTTCAATGGTTGTGATATGCACTGAAAATGGAATTTCACAGCTCTTGTCCCTATTTTTGGGCTCTTTAGATACTCCTGGTTAAAATAAGGGGTTACAAAACAAAACAAAAAGTCAGGATTGTGGTAAAGGAACCTGAAAGAGGAGGGCAGAGTGGCGGGACTGGGAGAAAGATAAAAGAGGGTAAGGATGAACATAAAGCGAATGTACTATATACATGTACAAAACTGCCTAAGAACAAATGTAATCAATAAAAATGAAGACGATTATATGGGGCCTATTACCTGCAGTAATAAAACCATTTTCACAATACTAATTTTGCCAATGCAAATCTGGGAATTCTTTCCATGTACTAGAATCTTCTTCAATTTCTTTCTTCAATATTTCAAAATTTAATGATCTGTAGATTCAGTGCAATTCTACCAGAATTCCGATAAAATTCTTCACAAAAATAGAAACACACCACCCTAAAATACACACAGAAGCAAAAAAAAAAAAGGAGAACTAGAAAAGAACTCTAAAAAAAGGCAATGTAACTCTAAGCAGAAAGATGAATGTTTGAGACAACACAGTACCTGTTCTTGAATTATTTGACAGAGTCATAATAACAAAAATAATATGCTGCTGGCACAAAAAATAACCTAAGAACCAATGGAATTAGATATAGGACTCAGAAATAAACCCACATAGGGAAAGTACAGCTCCTTTGACAAATACTTCTGGGAAAATATGATATATATATATATATATATGATGAGTCCAGATCTTTTTGACTTTTACCCTGCAAAAAAAAATACCTATTCAATTCAAAATGGATCAAACAAGTCATTGTAAAACTGAAACCCTGAAATTTCTAGAGGAGCACACGGGCAAGACAGACATGTCAAGACTGGGTATAAGCAAGGACTTTCTGAAAAGATTTACTTCAGCAATAAATAATCTTAATACTAGATAAATGGGATCACATGAAACTAAAAAAACTGTTGCTCAGCAAGAGGAAACAATCAGTGAAGTGAAAACAGCCTACAGAATGGGAGAAAATCATTGCCATCTCTATGTATGGTCAGGGTTTAAAGTCCAGACGATATGAAAACTCAGATATTACATATCCACTTCAAATAAACCATCCAGTCAGCCAGTAGAAAATGAATTATTAAATTGTCCTCCAAATGAGAAATACAAATGGTGAATAAATATTTAAAAAATGTTTAATACCCCTAGTTATCAGGCAAACACAAATTAAAACTGATTTGAGAGTTTATTGCACCCCAGGCAGTATATCTAACATCAAGAAAACAAATACTCATAAATGCTGGTGAGTGTGTAGTGCAAAGAAAATTCTGATCACTATTGGTATGTATGTAAACTGGTGTAGCCACCATGGAAATCAGTGTGGAAGGTTTGAAAAAAATATTATAGGAGCAAGAAGGGTCAAGGACATCACAATAAACACACAGAAACAACTAACCTGGCTCATAGGCACTCACAGAGACTGGACCAACAACCAGGGAGCCTGCCTGGGACTGACCTAGACCCTCTACATATGTGACAGTTGTGTAGCTTGGTCTGTTTGTGAGACTCTTAATAATAAGCTGTCCCTGATGCTTTAGCTGGTTCCTGAGAACCTATTCTTTATACTGGGTTGCCTTGCCCGGCCTGAGTACAACGGGAGGTGCTCAATCTTACTGCAACTTGATTTGCCATGTTTTATTGATAGCCATGTGAGGCCTGCCCCTTTCTGAACAGAAACAGAGGAGGAGTGGATTAGGGGAGGCGGAGTGGAGGTGGAGAGAGTGTATGGGAGGGGAAAATGCAGTTGGGATGCAAAATAAATAAATTCATTAATTAAAAAATAAAAATAAAGACAGAGATGCAATATGACACAGCTATACCATTCTTGTGTATATACCCAAAGAACTATATGTCAACATTCTACAGAAATATTTGACCTCAGTGTTTATTGTTATACTACTTTAAGCACTAAAGAAATTGATCCAGGCTAGATGTTCATCAGCAGACAAATGAATAAAAACACATAACAATAAACAGTGGAATTTATGTAGCCATAATGAGAATGAAATAATTGCATTTGAAGAAGAAATGGATGCCAACTAGAAATCATGTTGAAATAAGCCAGACTCAGAAAGATAACAACGCAATATATGTTACAGGTGGAACATAGTTTTAAAATTATATTATAAAATATGTATCACACATAAATGACCCTTGATAAATAAACTTATAAGAAACTTGAGATGTATATACACAAAAAGAAATATTATTCAACCTTAGAAGGAAAGAAATTCTGCCATTTGCTATGGTAAATGGTCTGAAGAACATTTACTAGGTGAAATAGCTTAAGCATACTGTAAAATCTTACTTATCTATGAAATCTATAATTGTTAAATTCATAGAAACAGAGACTAGAATGAGTAGGTAATTGCTAGTTATTGCATATAAGGGGAAATTTCAGTTATGCAAGAATGCTATATTTGCTGCATTAGATTTTACATATAAATAACAATACTGCATGCAATATAAAGCTTCTTAGATTTTATTTCCATACCCCCCCTCTCTCTCTCACACACACACACATGCTCACACAATAATAGCAAAGAGAAGGTGTAGTAATAGGGGCGGCGGGGCTGCGTCCCTGGCACCCCAGCCACCTGGCTAGCTTATGCCCCGAAATAACAACACACAAACTGTATTCATTTAAACACTGCTTGGCCCTTTAGCTCTAGCCCTTACTGGCTAATTCTGATATCCCGATAAACCCATCTCTAACAATCTGTGAGAACCGGTCTTACCGGGAAGATTCTAGCCTAGTCCATCCTGGGTCGGAGCTTCATGGCGTGTGTCTGCCCAGGAGCGGGGCATGGTGTCTCTGCTCCAGCGAGCAGAGCTGTCGAGTCTGAGTTCACTTCCTCTTCCTCCCAGCATTCTATTCTGTTTACTCCTCCTACCTATCTTCTAACCAATAAAATGGTCCAAGGCAGTTCCTTTATTAGCCAATGACCTTCCTCCATCAAGAAGGACCATTATGATGGTAATTTCATGCGTGTATATGTAGCTTTAAAATCATTGAGTTTTATATATGAATGACTATAGATTTTTACATGTCAATAATATCTAGGTAAAGTGGTATAAAGAAATAGCTTATGAGGAAATTAAAAATCATCAATAATCTTAGGGGTAGGAGAAATGGCCCAGAGGTTAAGAACACAGGCTGCTCTTCCAGAGGGTCATGAGTTAAATTCCCAGCAACCACATTGTGGCTCACAACCTCCCACAATGAGGTCTGGTGCCCTCTTGTAGTGCACAGTTATGCATGTAGGGTGAACACCACATATATAATAAATGAATAAATAATTTTTAACTTTTTATTGATCTCTACATTTTTCTCTGCTCCTCCCCCCGCATCTCCCCTCTCCTTCAACTCTTTTCCATGGCCCCCATGCTCCCAATTTACTCAGGAGATCTTGTCTTTTTCTACTTCCCATGGAGATTAGATCTATGTATGTTTCTCTTAGGGTCCTCATTGTTTAAGTTCTCTGGGATTGTGGTTTGTAGGCTGGTTTTCTTTGCTTTATGTTTAAAAACAAATTATGAGTGAGAACATGATAATTTTCTTTCCAGTTCTGGGTTACCTCACTCAATATGATGTTTTCTAGCTCCATTCATTTGCCTACAAATTTCAAAATGCTATTTTTTTCTGCTGTGTAGTATTCCATTGTGTAAATGTACCACATTTTCCCTATCCATTCCTCAGTTGAGGAGCATTTAGGTTGTTTCCACGTTCTGGCTATGACAAACAATGCTGCTATAAACGTAGTTGAGCACATGTCCTTGTGGCATGGTTTAGCATCCTTTGGATATATACTCAAAAGTGGTATTACTGGGGCTTGAGGAAGGTTGTTTCCTAATTTTCTGAGAAATCGCTACACTGATATCCAAAGGAGCTATACCAACTTGCATACCCACCAGCAATGCAGGAATGTTCCCTTTACCCCACAACCTCTCCAGCATAAGTTGTCATCAGTGGTTTTGATCTTGCCGTTCTTACAGGTGTGAGATGAAATTTCAGAGTTGTTTTGATTTGCATTTCTCTAATGACTAAGGATGTTGAGCATTTCCTTAAGTGTCTTTTAGCCATTTTAGATTCCTCTGTTGAGAGTTCTCTGTTTAGGTCTGTAATCTATTTTTTTAATTGGATTATGTGATCTTTTGGTGTCCAATTTCTTGTGTTGTATATTTTGGAGATCAGACTTCTGTCTGATGTGGGGTTAGTGAAGATCTTTTCCCATTCTGTGGGCTGTCATTTTGTCTTGTTGACTGTGTCCTTTGCTTTACAGAAGGTTTTCAGTTTCAGGAGGCCCCATTTATTAACTGTTTCTCTCAGTGTCTGTGCTGCTGGGGTTATATTTAAGAACTGGTCTCCTGTGCCAATGCATTCAACTGTACTTCCCACTTTCTCTTCTATAAGGTTCAGTGTGGCTGGCTTTATGTTGAGGTCCTTGATTCACTTGGACTTGAGTTTTGTACATGGTGATAGATATGGGTCTATTTTCATTCTTCTACATGTTGATATCCAGTTATGCCAGCACCATTTGCTAATATGCTTTCTTTTTTCCATTTGTTATTTTTTGCTTCTTTGTCAAAAATCAGGTGTTCAAAAGTGTGTGGATTAAAATCTGGGTCTTCTATTCAGTTCCATTGGTCCTCCTGTCTGTTCTCATGCCAATACCAGGCTGTTTTCAGTACTGTAGCTCTGTAGTAGAGTTTGAAGTCAGTCAGGGATTGTGATGCCTCCAGAAGTTCTTTTATTGTACAGGATTGTTTTGGCTATCCTGGGTTTTCTGCTTTTTCATGTGAAGTTGAGTACCATTCTTTAAAGGTCTGTAAAGAATTTTGCTGGGATTTTGATGGGCATTGCACTGAATCTGTGATTGCTTTTGGTATGATTGCCATTTTTACTATGTTAGTTCTACCTACCCAAGAGCATGGGAGCTCTTTCCACTTTCTGGTGTATTCTTCAGTTTCTTTCTTCAAAGACTTAAGTTCTTGTAATACAAGTCTTCCACTTGTTTGGTTAGAGTTTCTCTGAGATATTTTATGCTATTTGTGGATATTGTGAAGGTTGATGTTTCACTGATTTCTTTCTCAGCCCATTTATCATCTGTGTACAGGAGGGCTACTGTTTTTTTTTTATTAATCTTGTATCCTGCTAGATTACTGAAAGTGTTTATAAGTTGTAGAAGTTCTTTGGTAGAATTTTTGGGGTTGCTTATGTAAACTATCATAGCATCAGCAAATATTGAGAGTTTGACTTCTTTCTGATTTGTATCACCTTTGATTTCCTTTTGTTGTCTTATTGCTCTAGCTAGGACCTCAAGAACAATATTGAATAGATATGGAAAGAGTGGACAGCCTTTTCTTGTTCCTGATTTCAGTGGGATCACTGTGAGTTTCTTTCCATTTAGTTTTATGTTGGCTCTTGGCTTGCTGCATATTTCCTTTATTATGTTTAGATATGTTCCTTGTATCCCTGCTCTAAGACCTTTATCATGAAGGAATGATGTATTTTATCAAAAGATTTCCAATGTATAAACAGATGATTATGTAGCTTTTATATTTTAGTTTGTTTATATGTTGAATTATGTTGACAGATTTTCGCATGTTGAACCATCCCTGCATCACTGGAATGAAGCTGACTTGATCATGGTGGATGATGCTTTTTTCTGAGTATTTTATTTAGTATTTTTGCATCAATGTTCGTGAGTGAGACTGGTCTGTAATTCTCTCTTAGTAATGTCTTCATGTTGTTTGGGTATCAGAGTTATTGTAGCCACATAAAAAAGAGTTTGGCAAGAAGCTAAGTAAGAAGGTGAACCCAAGGAAAAACATATAGTTATCCTCTTGGCTATGGGAAGTAGACAAAATTGCCGGGGAGAAAATTGGGATCTTGGGGGTGGAGTGGGATGGGTGAAAGGGGAGATGGGGAGAGAAAAGTTAGAAGGGAAGGAGGGAGGGACTTGGGGAAACAGGAGGATTGGGATAAAGGAAGGTTGGATAGGGGAGCACGGAACCACAATTCTTAGTTGAGGGAGCCACTTTAGTGTGGGCAAGAGACTTGACCCAGGTGCCCAAGCTGAGGTCCCCAGTTAGTTCCTGGGGAAGCTGAGGATAGGGAACCTGAAATGACCCTATCCTAGAGCAATACTGATGAATATCTTGCATATCATCATAGAACCTTTATCTGGTGATGGATGGAGATAGAGACAGAGACCCACACAGGAGCACTGGACTGAGCTCCCAAGGTCCCAATGAGGAGCAGAAGGAGGGAGAACATGAGCAAAGAAGTCGGGACCATGAGGGGTGCACCCACCCACTGAGACAGTGGAGCTGATCTACTGGGAGCTCACCAAGGCCAGCAGGACTGTGACTGAAAAAGCATGGGATAAAACTGGACTCTCTGAACATGGTGAACAATGAGGGCTGCTGAGAAGCCAAGGACAATGGCACGGGGTTTTGATCCTATGCAATGTGCTGGCTTTGTGGGAGCCTAGCCAGTTTGGATGTTCACCTTCCTAGATATGGACGGAGGGGGAAGGACCTAGGACTTACCACAGGGCAGAAAACCCTGACTGCTCTTTGGACTGGAGAGGGAGGGGGAAAGGAGTGGGGGGAGGGGGAGAAGGGTGGGAGGAGGGGGAGGGAAATGGGAGGCTGGGAGGAGGTGGAAACTTGTTTTTTTTTCTCCTTTTCTCAATAAAAAAAAGAGTTTGTCAGTGTTTCTGTTTCTATTGTGTGGAACAATTTGAGGGGTATTTGTATTAGTTCTTCTTTGAAAGTCTTGTAGAATTCTGAGCTGAAAACATGTGGTCCTGGGTTGTTTTTGGTTGGGAGACTTTTGATGACTGTTTCTATTTTTTTGCTTATCTGGTCTTGATTTAATTTTAGTAAGTGATATTTATCCAAAAACTTATCCATTTCCTTTACGTTTTCCAATTTTGTGGAGTACAGGTTTTGAAATATGACCTGATGATTCTCTTTATTTCCTCCATGTCTGTTGTTATGTCTCCCTTTTCATATCTGATTTTGTTAATTTGGATATTCTCTCTCTGCCTTTTGGTTAGTTTGGATAAATGTTTTTCCATTTTGTTGATTTTTCTCGAAGAACCAACTTTTTGTCTCACTGATTCTTTTTATTTTTTTTTTGTTTCTTGTTTGTTGATTTCAGCTTTCAATTTGTTTATTTCCTGCCACCTAGTTCTCTTGGGTGAGTTTGCTAACTTTTGTTCTAAAGTTTTCAAATGTTCTTTTAATTCACTATTGTGGAATTTTTCTAGCTTCTTTATGTAGGCATCTAATGCTATGAACTTTCCTCTTACCAGGGAGGAAGTAGAGGTGGAGCAATGAGAACAGGAGAATTCTGGGAAGAGGGAAGCTTAGTCTTCAGTCATAACCCAGTCACAGAAGAAGCAAGAAGTGACTGCTTCACGAAATAAGGTACTGAGCCATGTGGCTAACATAGACAAGAATAATACGGTAATATATGTTATAAGAGTTAATAAGAAGTCTGAGCTACTAGGCAAATAAGTTTATAACTAACAAAGACCTCTGCATGATTTCTTTGGGACTTAACAACTGCAGGAACCAGGCAGAACAGAAACCTCAGACAACACCCTGGTCTGGATTTGCTCCTGCTCCCATGGAGTTCACCATTCCAGGCCTTCTCTGGCTCAGTTTGGTGGCTCAGTCCTGTTCTTGTGGAGTTTGCAGCCTCAAGTCTGCTCTGGCCTAGGTCACTGGCTTTGTCCTGCCCCTGTGTAATAAAATAAATCTTAAAACAATTATACTGGTTATATTTGTTTTATCTACTCATTATTTTCCTCTAAAACATTGTGCATGTGTACTCATTCCAGGTCCCAAGTTTAACTCAATACCTTTTTTCCTCAGTTAAATTGTGCAGGTACAACAGTCATATTTTCTTTTTTAAATTTATATATTAAAAATTTCCACCTCCTCCCATCCTCCTGTTTCCCTCCCACTCCACTTGCTTCCACACCCCCTCACTCTCCAGTTCTAAGAGAAATCACAGTGCCCTGCTCTGTGGGAAGTGCAAGGCCCTCCCACTTCCATCCAGGTCTAGAAAGGTGAGCATCCAAACAGACTAGGCTCCCAAAAAGCCAGTCCATGCAGTAGAATCAAATCTCAGTGCCATTGTCCTTGGCTTCTCAGTCAGCTCTCATTGTCAGCCACATTCAGAGAGTCTGGTTTCATCACATGCTCATTCAGTTCCAGTCCAGCTGGCCTTGGTAAGTTCTAATGATCATTCCCACTGTCTCTGTGGGTAGGCACACCCCTCACAGTCCTGACTTCCTTGCTTATGTTCTCCCTCCTTCTGCTCCTCATTTGGGCCTTGGGAGCTCAGTCCAGTGCTCCAGTGTGGGTTTCTTGTCTCTATCTCCATCCATCGCCAGATGAAAGGTTCTATGGTGCTATGCAAGATATTCATCTGTGTGGCTATGGGAGAAGGCCAGTTCAGGCACCCTCTCCTCTTCTCCCAAGGACATAGCTGGGGAAATCCCCTTGGACACCTGGGAACCCCTCTAGAGCCAAGTCTATTGCCAACCATTTTAGAATGTCTCCCTTAGTTAAGATATCTTCTTCCCTGCTCCCATATCCACCCTTCCTCCATCTCAAGCATCCCATCCCCCCAAGCTCTCCCCAATCCCACCTTCTTCCTTCTCTCTCCCCATCTCCAATTCCCCCAACCTACCCCCACCCCTATGCTCCAAACATTTGCCCAGTGATCTTGTCTACTTCCAATATCCAGGAGGATAAATATATGTTTTTCTTTGGGTTCACCTTCTTATTTAGCTTCTCTAGGATCGCTAATTATAGGCTCAATGTCCTTTGTTTATGGCTAGAATCCACTTATGAGTGAGTACATACTATATTCCTCTTTTGGGTCTGGGTTATCTCGCTCAGTAAAGTGTTTTCTATTTCCATCCATTTGCATGCAAAATTCAAGATGTCATTGTGTTTTTTTCCACTGAATAAAACTCTAAAGTGTATATGTGCCAAACCTTCTTTATCCATTCTTCTATTGAGGGGCACCTAGGTTGTTTCCAGGTTCTGGCTATTCCAAATAGTGCAGTTATGAACATAATTGAACAAATGCTTTTGTAGTTTGATTGGGCATCTCTTAGGTATATTCCCAAGAGTGGTATTGCTGGATCCTGAGGTAGGTTGACTCCCAGTTTCCCGAGAAGCTGCCACACTCATTTCCAAGGTGGTTGCACAAGTTTGCAGTCCCACTAACAATGGATGAGTGCGAGTGCAGCGGCAGCCAGGAACAGGGAACTCAGACATTCCTCATCCCTCCTACACTTCCTGGTCATCCTGCAGGGGCTATACTGCCTGATACCTCCTCTCTCTTCCTAGCCCATCCAGCTTACATCCAGAACCCCCCCCCCGTCTCCCTCCCTCCCTCCTCTCTTTGGCGGCATAACATCTCCCAGCTCAGCCTGCTTGGGTGCTGGGACCGAACCCGAATAGGGAAGGCAAGTGGGAGGGCGGTAGTTCCTTTGTCTCCATAGCCTGCCTGCAGCAAGCAGGGTGGGCCCTTTGTTTGCGAGCTACCCAAGCAGCATGGAGTTCTGACCTGGGCACTAGGAGAGCCATCATTGGGCTACCCAAGCAGCACAGAGATCCGATCTGGACACCAGGAGAGACATCACTGGGGAGTGACATCACTGGGAAGGTACATCAGTGGGCGAGAAGACCTGATCCTGTAAAAGAAGATCCATAGGGGAGCATTCGGAGGAAGAGATGGGCAGGCACCAATGCAAAAATTCACCCAACAATCTGAAAAACAACACGAAACCACCAGAACCCAGCGACCTCACAACAGGAGGACATGAACACCTTAATCAAGAAGAAGTAGAAAAAACTGACTTTATGAAAGTGATTGACACCCTTAAACATCATGTAAAAAAATTCCCTTATAGAAATGGATGAGAATTATAACAGAAAGTTTGAGGAATTGAGTAAATCAGTGAATGATACCCTAGGAAACCAAGGAAAAACAATCAAGCAGATAATAGAAACAGTTCAAGACTTGAAAACTGAAATGGAGGCAAAGAAGAAAACATAAACAGAGGTCCAGCTGGACATGGAAAATCTAGGTAAACAAATAGAGAATACAGAAACAAGCATAACCAGCAGAATACACGAGATAGAAGAAAGAATCTCAGATTCTGAAGATAACATAGAGAAAATAAACGCACTGATCAAAGAAAACAGCAAGTCCAACAAACTCTCATTACAAAACATTCAGGAAATCTGGGACACAATAAAAAGACCAAACCTAAGAATAATTGGAGTAGAAGAAGGAGAAGAAGTGTGGCTCAATGGTCCAGAAAATATACTTAATAAAATTATAGAAGAAAACTTTCCGAACCTGAAGAAAGATGTACCTATGAAGGTTCAAGAAGCATACAGAACACCGAATAGACTGGATCAAAAAAAATATCCCCTCGCCATATAATAATAAAAACACAAAATATACAGAATAAAGAAAGAATATTAAGAGCCGCAAAGGAAAAAGGCCAAGTTACTTATAAAGGTAAACCTATCAGACTTACACCTGACTTCTCTATGGAAACCATGAAAGCCAGAAGGTCCTGGATAGATGTACTGCAGAAACTGAGAGACCATGGATGCAAGCCCAGACTACTATACCCAGCCAAGCTTTCGTTCACTATAAATGGAGAAAACAAAATTTTCCAGGATAAAAATAAATATAAACAATACGTAGTCACAAATCCAGCCTTACAGAAAATAATAGAAGGAAAATCACTAACCAAGGAGCCCAACAATGACCACAATATCTCAGACATCTAGAGACCCTTCACCAGCACAATGCAAAGAAGGGAAACACACAAACTCTAGTACTCAAAAAGTGACCTGAGTTAACAACCACTGGTCATTAATATCACTTAATGTCAATGGGCTCAACTCACCTATAAAAACGCACAGGCTAAGAGATTGGATATGAAAACAGGATCCAACATTCTTCTGTTTACAAGAAACACACCTCAACCACAAAGACAGGCACCTACTCAGAGAAAAGGGCTGGGAAAAGGCTTATCAAGCAAATGGACCTAAGAAACAAGCAGGTGTGGCCATACTAATTTCTAACAAAGTTGACTTCAAACTTAAATCAATCAGAAGAGATGGAGAGGGACATTTTATACTCATAACAGGAACAATTCATCAGAATGAAGTCTCAATCCTGAATATCTATGCCCCAAATATAAAAGCACCCACGTACGTAAAAGAAACATTACTAAAACTCAAGGCAGCCATCAAACTGCACACATTAATAGTAGGAGATTTCAACACTGTTCTCTTACCAATGGACAGGTCAATCAGACAGAAATCTAACAGAGAAATAAGAGATTAATGGAGGTAATGAAGCAAATGGACTTAACAGACATCTATAGATTATTCCACCCAAAGAGGAAAGAATATACCTTCTTCTCTTCAGCTCATGGAACCTTCTCGAAAATTGACCACATACTCGGTAACAAAGCTAACTTACACAGTTACAAAATAATATTAATAACCACCTGTGTCTTATCAGATGACCATGGATTAAAGTTAGAATTCAACAACAATGCTACCCCCAGAAAGCCTACAAACTCATGGAAACTGAACAGTCAACTACTTAACCATAACTGGATTAAGGAAGAAATAAAGAAAGAAATTAAAGAATTCCTTGAATTCAATGAAAATAAAGAAACAACCTACTCAAACTTATGGGACACTATGAAAGCAGTCTTAAGAGGAAAGTTCATAGCACTAAATGCCCACTTAAAGAAAACAGAGAAAGCACATATTGGAGACTTAACAGCCCACGTGAAAGCTCTAGAAAAAAAGAAGCAGACTCACCTAGGAGGAGTAGAAGACTGGAAATAATAAAACTGAGGGCTGAAATCAACAAAATGGAAACACAGAAAACAATCCAAAGAATCAATGAAACAAAAAGCTGGTTCTTGGAGAAAATCAACAAGATTGATAAACCCCTATCCAAACTAATCAAACGACAGAGAGAGAACACACAAATTAATAAGATCAGAAATGAAAAAAGGGACATAACCACAGACACAGAGGAAATTCAGAGAGTCATTAGATCTTACTACAAAAGCCTGTATGCCACAAAACTGGAAAATGTAAAGGAAATGGACACTTTTTTAGATAAATACCATTTACCAAAATTAAACCAGGACCATGTGAATAATCTAAACAGACCTGTCAGTCGCAAAGAATTAGAAGCTGTTATCAAAAACCTCCCTACCAAAAAAGCCCAGGACCAGAAGGTTTCAATGCGGAATTCTACCAGAACTTCCAAGAGGACCTAATACCTATACTCCTTAATGTATTCCACAATATAGAAACAGAAGGGTCATTACCAAATTCCTTTTATGAAGCTACAGTTACTCTGATACTAAAACCACACAAAGACTCCGCCAGGAAAGAGAATCACAGGCCAATCTCACTCATGAATATCGACGCAAAAATCCTCAACAAAATACTGGCAAACCGAATCCAAGAACACATCGGAAAAATTATCCATTATGATTAAGTAGGCTTAATTCCTGAGATGCAGGACTGGTTCAACATACAAAAATCTATCAATGTAATCCAGCATATAAATAAACTGAAAGAAAAAAACCATATGATCATTTCAATAGATGCTGAAAAAGCATTTGACAAAATTCAACATCCATTTATGATAAAAGTCTTGGAGAGATTAGGGATACAAGGGTCATACCTAAATATAATAAAAGCTATATACAGCAAGCCGACAGCTAACATCAAATTAAACGAAGAGAAACTCAAAGCCATCCCGCTTAACTCAGGAACATGACAAGGCTGTCCACTCTCGCCATACCTCTTCAATATAGTGCTTGAAGTTCTAGCAATAGCAATAAGACAACATAATGGGATCAAGGGGATTCGATTTGGAAAGGAAGAAGTTAAACTTTTGTTATTTGCAGATGATATGATAGTGTACATAAGCGACCCCCAAAACTCTACCAAAGAACTTTTACAGCTGATAAACAGCTTTAGTAATGTGGCAGGATACAAGATCAACTCTAAAAAATCAGTCACCCTCTTATACACAAAGGATATGGAAGCAGAGAGGGAAATCAGAGAAGCTTCACCATACATGATAGCCACAAACAGCATAAAATATCTTTGGATAAATCTAACCAAGGAAGTGAAAGATCTATTTGACAAGAACTTTAAGGCATTGAAGAAAGAAATTGAAGAGGATACCAAAAAATGGATGGACCTCCCTTGCTCTTGGATTGGGAGGATCAACATAGTAAAAATGGCAATTCAACCAAAGGCAATTTATAGATTCAATGCAATCCCCATCAAGATCCCATCAAAATTCTTCACAGATCTGGTGAGTACAATAATCAACTTTATATGGAAAAACAAAAAACCCAGGATAGCCAAAACAATCCTATACAATAAAGGATCTTCCGGAGGCATTACCATCCCTGACTTCAAACTCTATTACAGAGCTACAGTAATGAAAACAGTGTGGTACTGGCATAAAAACAGAGAAGTCAATCAATGGAATCATATAGAAGACCCGGATTTTATCCCACAAACCTATGAACACCTCATTTTTGATAAAGGAGCTAAAAGTATACAATGGAAGAAAGAAAGCATCTTCAACAAATGGTGCTTGCACAACTGAATGTCAACCTCTAGAAGAATGAAAATAGACCCATATCTCTCACCGTACACAAATCTCAAGTCCAAATGGATTAAAGACCTCAATATCAGCCCGAACACACTGAACCTGATAGAAGAGAAAGTGGGAAGTATCCTACAACAGATGGGCACAGGAGATCGCTTACCAAATTCCTTTTATGAAGCTACAGTTACTCTGATACCAAAACCACACAAAGACTCAACCAGGAAAGAGAATTACAGGCCAATCTCACTCATGAATATCGACGCAAAAATCCTCAACAAAATACTGGCAAACCGAATCCAAGAACACATCAGAAAAATTATCCATTATGATCAAATAGGCTTCATTCCTGAGATGCAGGGCTGGTTCAACATACAAAAATCTATCAATGTAATCCAGCATATAAATAAACTGAAAGAAAAAAAAATATGATCACTTCATTAGATGCTGAAAAAGCATTTGACAAAATTCAACATCCCTTTATGATAAAAGTCTTGGAGAGATTAGGGATACAAGGGTCATACCTAAATATAATAAAAGCTATATACAGCAAGCCGACAGGTAACATCAAATTAAACGGAGAGAAACTCAAATCCATCACACTAAACTCAGGAACACGACAAGGCTGTCCACTCTCGCCATGCCTCTTCAATATAGTGCTTGAAGATCTAGCAATAGCAATCATGGGATCAAGGGGATTCGAATTGAAAAGGAAGAAGTTAAACTTTTGTTATTTGCAGATGATGTGATAGTGTTCATGAGCGACCTCTAAAACTCTACCAAAGAACTTTTACAGCTGATAAACACCTTTAGTAATGTGGCAGGATACAAAATCAACTCCAAAAAATCAGTCGCCCTCTTATACACAAAGGATATGGAAGCAGAGAGGGAAATCAGAGAAGCTTCACCTTTCATGAAAGCCACAAACAGCATAAAATATCTAGGGGTAAATCTTACCAAGGAAGGGAAAGATCTATTTGACAAGAACTTTAAGGCATTGAAGAAAGAAATTGAAGAGGATACCAGAAAATGGAAGGACCTCTCTTGCTCTTGGATTGGGAGGATAAACATAGTAAAAATGGCAATTCTACCAAAGGCAATTTTATTTATTTATTTATTTATTTTTATTGAGAAAAAAAAATTCTGGCTCCTCCGAGCCTCCTACTCCTCCCCCTCCGCCCACTCTTCTCCCAATATCCCCACTCTTCTTTCCCTCCCCCCCACTCCTCTCCCCCTCCCTCTCAAGTCTGAAAAGCAGTCAGGGTTCCCTTTCCTGTGGAAAGTCCAAAGTCCTCCCCCCTCCGTCCTGGTCTAGGAAGGTGAACATCCAAACTGGCTAGGCTCCCACAAAGCCAGAACATGTAGTAGGATCAAAACCCAGTGCCATTGTCCTTGACTTCTCATCAGCCCTCATTGTTCACCATGTTCAGAGAGTCCAGTTTTATCCCATGCTTTTTCAGTCACAGTCCAGCTGGCCTTGGTGAGCTCCCAGTAGATCAGCTCCACTGTCTCAGTGGGTGGGTGCACCCCTCTTGGTCCTGACTTCCTTGCTCATCTTCTCCCTCCTTCTGTTCCTCATTGGGACTTTGGGAGCTCAGTCCAGTGCTCCAGTGTGGGTCTCTGTCTCTATCTTCATCCATCGCCAGATGAAGGTTCTATGGTGATATGCAAAATATTCATCAGTATGGCTATAGGATAGGATCATTTCAGGTTCCCTATCTTCAGCTTCCCCAGGAACTAACTGGGGACCTCGCCTTGGGCACCTGGAAGCCCCTCTAGGTCCAAGTCTCTTCCCACCCGTAAGATGGCTCCCTTAATTAAGATATGTGCTTCCCTGCTCCCCTATCCAACCTTCCTTTATCCCAATCATCCCATTGCCCCAAGTTCTCCCCATCCTACCCTTCTCACTTTTCTCTCCCCATCTCCCCTTACCCCCTCCCACCCAACCTTAAGATCCCGAGTTTTTGCTTGTCAATCTTGTCTACTTCCCCTACCCAGGAAGATAGCTATATGTTTTTCTTTGGGTTCCCCTTCTTATTTAGCTTTTTTAGGATATCAAATTATAGACTCACTGACCTTTATTTATGGGTAGAAACCAATTATGAGTGAGTACATCCCATATTCATCTTTTTGGGTCTGGGTTACCTCACTCAAGATAGTATTTTTTATTTCCATCCATTTGCATGCAAAATTTGAGAAGTCATTGTTTTTTACTGCTGAGTACTACTCTAATGTGTATATATTCCACACTTTCTTCATCCATTCTTCCATTGAAGGACATCTAGGTTGTTTCCAGGATCTGGCTATTACAAATAATACTGTTATGAACATAGTTGAACAAATGCTTTTGTCATATGATCGAGCATCTCCTGGGTATATTCCCAAGAGTGGTATGGCTGGGTCCAGTGGTAGGTTGATCCTGAATTTCCTGAGAAAGTCAGTAGGTAGCCTTTGTGTCTTAGTGACAATGTCCCTTGCTTTACAGAAGCTTCTCAGTTTTAGTAGGGGGGGGGCTGTATCCAGAAGAGCACAGGAGAGCCTGGCACATACACGAGCTGAAGGTGCCTGGGCTCCCTTACAGGGGACCTTGAGGCCTGCCCGGTAGGCAGGCACTCACCGCTCTGGGTGGGTAGCCTTAGTGTAGGAGCTTAAAACTTTTCTTGAGCACTGGTCTGAGCATACAGCAGGGCAGGTTTGGGGAGGGGTGCTGCAGGTTTGGGTCGTGCAAAAGAAAGCTACCAAAGGCAATTTATAGATTCAATGCAATCCCCATCAAGATCCCATCAAAATTCTTCACAGATCTGGAGAGGACAATAATCAACTTTATATGGAAAAACAAAAAACCCAGGATAGCCAAAACAATCCTATACAATAAAGGATCTTCTGGAGGCATTACCATCCCTGACTTCAAACTCTATTACAGAGCTACAGTAATGAAAACAGTGTGGTATTGGCATAAAAACAGAGAAGTCGACCAATGGAATCGTATAGAAGACCCGAATTTTAACCCACAAACCTATGATCAACTAATTTTCGATTAAGGAGCTAAAAGTATACAATGGAAAAATGAAAGCATCTTCAACAAATGGTGCTTGCACAACTGGATGTCAACCTGTAGAAGAATGAAAATAGACCCATATCTACCACCATGCACAAAACTCAAGTCCAAATGGATTAAAGACCTCAATATCAGTCCGAACACACTGAACATGATAGAAGAGAAAGTGGGAAGTATCCTACAACAGATGGGCACAGGAGATCGCTTCCTATGTATAACCCCAGCAGCACAGACATTGAGGGCAACATTGAATAAATGGGACCTACTAAAACTGAGAAGCTTCTGTAAAGCAAAGGACACTGTCATTAAGACAAAAAGGCAACCTACTGACTGGGAGAAGATCTTCACCAACCCCGCAACAGACAAAGGTCTGATCTCCAAAATATATAGAGAACTCAAGAAACTAGACTTAAAATGCTAATTAACCCAATTAAAAAATGAGTAGGTAAACTGAACAGAGAATCCTCAACAGAAGAAGTTCAAATGGCCAAAAGACACTTAAGGTCATGCTCAACCTCCTTAGCAATCAGGGAAATGCAAATCAAAATAACTTTGAGATATCATCTTACACCTGTCAGAACGGCTAAAGTAAAAAACACCAAGGATAGCCTTTGCTGAAGAGGCTGTGGAGGAAGGGACACCCTCATCCATTGCTAGTGGGAATGCAATCTTGTGGAACCACTGTGGAAATCAGTGTTTCGGTTTCTCAGGAAATTCAGGATCCACCTACCCCTGGACCCAGCAATACCACTTTTGGGAATATGCCCAAGAGATTCCCTAGCATACAACAAAAGTATATGCTCAACTATGTTCATAGCTGCATTGTTTGTAATAGCCAGAACCTGGAAACAACCTAGAAGCCGGTCAATGGAAGAATGGATGAAGAAAGTATGGAATATATACACATGAGAGTACTACGCTGCGGTAAAAAACAATGACTTCTCGAATTTTGCATGCAAATGGATGGAAATAGAAAACACTATCCTGAGTGAGGTAACCCAGACCCAAAAAGATGAACATGGGATGTACTCACTCATAATTGGTTTCTAGCCATAAATAAGTGTCACAGAGACTACAATTGGTGAACCTAAAGAAGCTAAATAAGAAGGTGAACCCAAGGAAAAACATGTAGTTATCCTCTTGGCTATGGGAAGTAGACCAAAGTACCAGGGAGTAATTGGGATCTTGGGGGTGGGGTGGGATGGGGGTAAGGGGAGATGGAGAGAGAAAAGTGAGAAGGGGAGGAGGGGGGGAACTTGGGGAAACAGAAGGATTGGGATAAAGGAAGGTTGGATAGGGGAGCACGGAAGCACAATTCTTAGTTAAGTGAGCCACCTTAGGGTTGGCAAGAGACTTGACCCTTGAGTGGCTCCCAGGAGCCCATGGTGATGTCCCCAGTTAGTCGCTTGGGCAGCTGAGGATAGGGAACCTGAAATGACCCTATCCTATAGCAATACTGACGAATATCTTGCATATCACCATAAAACCTTCATCTGGTGATGGATGGAGATAGAGACAGAGACCCACACTGGAGCACTGGACTGAGCTCCCAATGTCCCAATTAGGAGCGGAAGGAGGGAGAAAATGAGCAAAGAAGTCGGGACCATGAGGGGTGCACCCACCCACTGAGACAGTGGGGCTGATCTACTGGGAGCTCACCAAGGCCAGCTGGACTGTGACTGAAAAAGCATGGGATAAAACCGGACTTGAACATGGTGAACAATGAGGGCTGAAGAGAAGCCAAGGACAATGGCACGGGGTTTTGACCCTACTTCATATTCTGGCTTTGTGGGAGCCTAGCCAGTTTGGATGTTCACCTTCCTAGACTTGGACGGAGGGTGGCGGACCTTGGAATTTCCCCAGGGCAGGGAACCCTGACTGCTCTTTGGACTGGACAGGGAGTCGAAGAGGTGTTTGGGGGAGGGGGAGAATGATGGGAGGAGGGGGAGGGAAATGGGAGGCTGGTAGGAGGCGGATACTTTTTTTTCCTTTTCTCAAAAAAAAAAAAAAACAAAAAAACAATGGATGAGTGTTCCCCTAACCCATAGGTTTGGGTATGTTGTGTCTTCATGTTTGTTTAATTCAAGGAAGACCTAAATTTCTTTCTTTATTTCTTCCTTGACCCAGGGGTGGTTTAGTAGTTGACTGTTCAGTTTCCATGAGTTTGTATGCTTCCTGGGGTAGAATTGTTGTTGAATTCTAACCTTATTCCGTGGTGATCTGATAGTACACAGGTGGTTACTACAATTTCTTTATATCTATGGATGTTTGCTTTGTTACCACTTATGTGATCAATTTTTGAGAAGGTTCCATGAGATGCTGAGAAGAAGGTATATTCTTTTCTGTTTGGGTGGAATGTTCTATAGATGTCTGTTAAGTCCATTTGATTTATTATGTCCATTAATTCTCTTATTTCTCTTTTAGGTTTCTGTCTGATTGACCTGTCCATTGGTAAGAGAACAGTGTTGAAATCTCCTACTATTCGAGTGTGGAGTTTGATTTATGCTTTGAGTTCTAGTAATGTTTCTTTTACATAAGTGGATGCTTTTATATTAGGGGCATAGATATTCAGGATTGAAACTTCATTCTGATGAATTGTTCCTGTTATGAGTAGAAAGTGTCCTCCATTTCTTCTGATTGATTTTAGATTGAAATCAATTTTTTTAGATATTAGTATAGCCACACCCACTTGTTTCTTTGGTCCATTTGTTTGGAAATCCTTTTCCCAACCCGTTACTCTGAGGTAGTGTCTGTCTTTGTGGTTGAGATGTGTTTCTTGTAAACAGCAGAATTTTGGATCCCGCTTTCATATCCATTTTCCTAACATGTGCCTTTTTATATGTGAATTGAGTCCATTGATATTAAATGATATTAATGACCAGTGGTTGTTAACTCTGGTTATTTTTTCTGGTGGTAGTGTTTGTGTGTTTCCCTTCTTTGAGTTGTGCTGGTGGAGGGTTTTCAGATGCTTGTGCTATTATGAGTGTTATTGGCTTCCTTGGTTTGTGGTTTTCCTTCTAGTATTTTCTGTAAGGCTGGGTTTGTGAGTATGTATTGTTTAAATCTGTTTCTGCCCTGGAATATCTTGTTTTCTCCATCGCTGGTGAATGCAAGCTTTGCTGGGTATAGTAATGTGGGCTTGCATCCACCAGCAGGAGCAGAAGGTACAACAGTCATATTTTCTAGACAAGAACTGGGTAAGATTTGTTCCATCAACATTCTGTCATGAGAGTAGGAGGGTTCCCAAAGTTCTGAGGATCTGTAGGCAGGTAATGATTGGAAGGGGGGGGGAGAGAGAGAGAGAGAGAGAGAGAGATTTTCTTCAGTGGTGTAGCCACTGAAATGTTGCTGATGCTTCTATAAGTAACTCCTCACCTATGCTCCTGGTACCTGAATTCAACTCATTGGGTCACAAAAAGACATGGAAATCAATCTAGAAAGAGAATAGGGGATTACTGAGAGTGAAAGAGAGAATAACAGAAACAGAAAGCAATGGAGCGAGAGTATAAACAAACTATATAATTTATATATTTATGAAAATGCCATAATAAAATATATCTTGAATAATTAATATATGCTAATAAAACCTGTGTGAAGGTGGTGACAAATTATACCATTTATCAAAGATTGGCTTCTTCCCACAGTGGGGATGTTAGCACAGATGTACCCCTAATAGCCCTCTGCCCTTCCTGAGACTAAGGTCAGATATCGGATTAGTATTGGAACCAAATGTGCAGGCACTGTCAATGGAGAGCCACCTGGAACACATTGGGATTGAAACCATCCAGACCTCAGCCTTGTGAACAAGTACAAATAAACTTGGTTAAAGCCCCTCAACTTGTCCTCAGCTTCCCCACAAAGTGTAGAGCATGACAAAATGTTTTATGAAAAAAAATAGTATGTATACTAAGCCATTTCAATTCTAATAAAAGATCTCAGGCACAGAAAAGAAAATGCACATTCCTATCATTCTAACTCAATTCCATGCTCTTTTAAGATTGTCTTCTATGGGAAGTTTCACTTGACTGGTTTACTAGAGCCTCAGATTTTCTTGAGTAAAGGAAAGTAAAATTGTCAAAGAGCTTCCAAACTTCAAAGACACATAGTTTAAGGAATTTTAAATCTTCCTGGAACAGTGAAGCTACCCTTCCTTCAGGGAATTTGTAATGGAGTCTTTTGTCTTTACAGAAATCCACAGAAGGCTATTGTTGATGCCAAAAAGCAGAATTGTGGGTTTAAAAAACATTGGCTGGGGTACTTCCTTGAAGATATTGAGAAATGTGCACTGTTTAAACATGAAAGAAGTAGACTAGGGATTATCTTACCTGGAAGATTAAAAGGTTATCTTAGAGAGGCAATTCTTTATCAAGTAAGATTTACTTCTCTTGTATAACTGGGGGAGAGGAGGTAAAGCTGTGAGAAGAATTAAGCCCACATTAGAATTATATATTCATTTGCCTTCTAAAAGTGGTTGAAACAATAAATCACGGATTAAAAGTCTTTGAAAATTTCTCATTGTGTTCAAGGGGGCAATATCTATCTACCACCCAGTTAGTACCCAGAATTATTAGTAATTGATAAAGTTTTTTTAAAAAAATAAGCAGAGTACATTTTAAATTAACTGGTGGCCATGCATGTTCATTTTTTTTTCTAAAAGAGAAAGGTATCGATAAGCACATTTGCATTCTGGGAACTTTCTGTTACCTCAAATCATTGGAATCTGTGGGAGCAATTTTGTTTATTCATATTTAGGTGATATCTAATATTGGCTTTACAACCAGTCATTCTAAAATATAATGGTTTTATTCCATGAGCATATTATTTAATTTTTCTTTATTTGAAGAATTTCATACATATAAAAAATGAAATATACTTAAACAATATTTTCACCCCAACTCCCCCAGATTCCTTAGATCCCTGTTGACATATTAAGCTACTAATATTTTGATGTTTTTTTTAAAAAAGTATTCATTAATTGCACTTTGTCTTGACCATATGTACATGGGTGTGAAGCCATTTGTAGGTGGAATTTCTCTGTCTCTCAGAAGCCACTCCCAAATAACCACAAAGAGGCTTAATAGTAATTATAAATGCTTGGCTGATAGCTCAGGCTTATTATTAACTAGCTCTTATAATTTAAATTAGCCCATTTATATTAATCTACATTCTGCTACATGGTGTTAACTTTCTTTCATCTTGTACTCCCTGTTTTCTCTCTGTGTCTCACTTGTGACTCCTCTGGCTCCACCACTCTTCTTCCGAGTGTCCTGAGCCTGGCTTTCCCACCTAACCTTATCCTGTCCAGCTATTGGCCAGTCAGCTTCTTTATTAACCAATCATAGTATAATTTACACAATTTACAGAAGGATTATTCCACAGCAGTTATCCACTAGAGTATGGAGTCTTACCATGGCTATGGTAGGATTGTCTCAAAAAAGAGTAATTCTCTGTCCCCAAGTAACTATCAACTGCCAATAGCTCCTCAGTAAGGGGCTGGGGCTTAAGATCATTTAAACAATCTATGCTGAGATTTTGGCTGTCTTAATCTTGTGTGGGTCTTGTGCAGGTAACCATAGGCCAGATCTATTGATAGGCCAACCTTATCTAGATAATTCTTCAATTATTATTCTCTTCCCAGGTGATTTAAAGTTGCTCCAAATTGATGTTTAAAGCTTACATAGAGTCACTTATGTAACTATAGTCACCTAGTGGCCTGGCTAAGTTTTGTGAAGTAACATGGTTTACATTTCTGATGGTTGATTTTTGACTGTTGTCTGGGCAATGCATTTTAAGTGGGTATTCTGAGCTTCCTCACATAACATCTAGGTCCCAATATGAGTAGCTACAATACCCAGTTTTCAACTACTGTTTAGATTACATTTGTTGATGTTCTAGTGACCTAAGCAAATAACAAGGCAAAATCTTGAATTAATTTGGAAGAGAACCAACAAAGAAAAATAATAATAGATGTGATTCACTAACCATGCACCATTACTGAAACAATTTATCATAGGTAGTAAATCTTGTGGTAGGGGCACTTAAGATCCTGAGGGAAATGGTCAATAAATATTTTGATATTTTAACAACAGGTATGTTATCAAAAGATAGAAATAAGTAGAGGTGCATATAACTTATATTTAAATGCTGGCTGAAAGACTCTGCTTGTTCTAGGAATGAGTAATGCTATCTTGGACTGCTAATAGTAAAGAATAATACACTATGGAGAAAGCCTTTCTCATTTGAGAAATGACACTCTTTAGAGAAGTGTTCTCATCAAAAGTATCATTTGCAGTGTTTGGTGGAGTTTTTAAAAGTATTTTTCTTTATTCAGCAGACATTAGGTGAAGGCCTATTACTGACAAGAGATATGAGAATTCCAACTAAGAAAAGAGACACTAATTCTTCCAAGTTGAAGAATGCAAACCAACTCACAAAATTAGTATCAGTTGTAGTTCTATATAGTAACAAAAAGAAATCTATATTAAAATGGAATTAAGAAAGCAGTGTTATTTATAGTAGCAAAATCAAGAATAGAATATTTAGTAATAGACTTAACCAAAGACATAAAAAATCTTGTATGCATGATGTGAGAGTCCCCTCTGTGTGCTGTGATTACCATTAATGAATAAAGAAACTGCCTTGGCCTGTTGATAGGGAAGAACTTAGGTAGGTTGGCAAGACAGAACTGAATGCTAGGAGAAAGAAGGGCAGAGTACGGGGGATGCTATGGAGCTGCTGCCAGAGTCAGACTTGCTGAATCTTTGCCCATTAGCCACGCCACATGGTAATATACAGATTAATAGAAATGGGTAAAATTAACATAAGAGTTAGCTAATAAGAAGTTAGAGCTAATGGGCCAAGCAGGGTTTTAATTAATACAGTTTCTGTGTGATTATTTTGGGGCTAAGCTATCTGGGTGGCAGGGACAAACAAGTAGCTCACTCCTCTCCCTCCTACATATGCGGGCTAGAGAGATGACTCAGAGGTTAAGAGCACGGACTCTTCTTCCAGAGGTCCTGAACTCGATTCTCAGCAACCACATGGTGGCTCACAACCATCTCAGGGGAGATCTGGTACCCTCTTCTGACCTGCAGGAAAACATGCAGTACAGAACACTGTATACATAATTAAATTAATAAAAATTCTGTATGTTATAAATTCAAAATTGTTGCTGAACAAAATTAAAGAAGGCACATATTAGTGGAATGGCATCTTGTACTCATAAAGTAGAATTGTTAGTAATGGTGAGATGTAATACTCCTCAAAGCAACCAAAAGATTCAATTAAATCCCTGTCAACACTCCATGGTATTCTTTGGAAAAAGCAGAAAAATACGGCTTAGATTATTTCTATTTCCCATTCTCTTCTTCCCCCATTTTTTCTCCTCTACCCTTTCTTCCTCCTCTCTTATTTATTTTCCCTTTTCTCCTCACCTTCTTTTGCATTTTTACCTGGCCTGGCAGGTCTTGAACATGTAATCTTTTTCTTCTGGTTCCTTGAGTATCTGGGAGAATAGCTTGCATCTTAAAATTCCTTTGAAATTTCAAGGGACCTTGAATTGCTGACACTGAGCATAGTTAGAAGTCCTGCACTTGCTGATTTTAAAACTTAAAGTATAGTATGCTATGGCATGCATGACAGTATGGGAGTGGCATGAACAGACTTTAAGAACAATGGAAGAGAGCATCCAGCCCAAACACAAACCCTAACATATATTGCCAAATTAGTTTTGAAAAGGGTCAAGACCATTTGTTAGGTAGAAAGAAAACATTCTTTTATTTATTTATTTATTTATTTATTTATTTATTTATTGCTTTTTTGGGACAGGGTTTCTCTGTGTAGCCTTAGCTGTCCTGGAACTCACTCTGTAGACCACCCTGATCTCGAACTTTGAGAGATCTGCCTGTGTCTGCCTCCTAAGTGTTGGGATTAAAAGCAGGTGCCACCACCACCCACCTGAAAGAAAACATTTTCAATGATTATTCCTGGGGAATCTGAATATTGATAAGCAGGTTGAGAAAGTTAATGTCTATGTAAAATTAACCCACATGCAAATTTAACCCAAATGAATCAAAGACATAAATATGAGAGCCGAAAGCACAAAAATCTTAGAAGGAAACATAAAGACAAAAGCTTCATAAATTAGGTTTGATGGTGGATTTTTGAGTATGCTATCCAAAACACAAGCAATAATAAAGATAAATTGGTTCTTTTCAAAATTAAAATCATGTGTGCATCAAAAACATTATTAAACATAGTAACAAGATAACCAATAGAATAGGTGAAATATTCGCAAGTCATATATTTGATAAAGGCTTTATATCTAGAATATATAAAGAATTTCTATAGCTTAGCAACAAAAGTGATGACAAAACCTGTTTACAAATGGGATGAACTTGAATAGATATTCTGCCAATGAAAGTATATAAATGTCCAATTGACACCTAAAAAGATGGTCAGCAGAAGACCAGGTAGGCTGCCCATGTACATTTTACACTTTCTCTGTTCATCCTTAGTTCTGCAACAGAACAGCAACCTCTTTTCCCCTATCCATGCTATTTACAGATCCCCACAGAGCCCCCCCCCACTTCCCTTTCCCCTGCCTCCAATACCAGCAAGTATTCCCCATGAATACGCCATCCTATCAGGCAACATACATCTAACATACTCTCTTTAAATCCAAGAGGAAACAGAAACCAAGAAGCAAAACAGCCATCCAACAAAGACAAATCCAGAAATCAGCATGTAGACCTATAATCGTCCCCCAAACAGCTGCTTAGATGCCAATGTAAGAACACATTCAACAATAGCCAGGATAACACATCTCCATCAGAGTCTATTATTCCTATCACGGCAGGCCCTGAGTATTCCAACCTAGGTGAAGCACAAGTAAAAGACCTTAAACTAGCTATATGAAGATGATAGAGGTCTTTAAAGAGGAAGTGAATAAATCACTTAAAGCAGAAGGAGGGAGAACATGAGCAAAGAAGTCGGGACCACGAGGGATGCACGCACCCACTGAGACAGTGGAGCTGATGAGAGCTCACCAAGACCAGCTGGACTGTGACTGAAAAAGCATGGGATAAAACTGGACTCTCTGAACATGGCGAACAATGAGGGCTGATGAGACGCAAAGGACAGTGGCACGGGGGTTTGATCCTACGCAATGTGATGGCTTTGTGGGAGCCTAGCCAGTTTCGATGTTCGCCTTCCTAGATATGGACGGAGGTGGGAGGTCCTAGGTCTTACCACAGGGCAGAAAACCCTGACTGCTCTTTGGACTGGAGAGGGAGGGGGAAAGGAGTGGGGGGAGGGGGAGAAAAGTGGGAGGAGGGGGCGTAGGGTGGGAGGAGGGGGAGGGAAATGGGAGGAGGTGGAAACTTGTTTTTTTGTTTTTTTTCCCTCCTTTTCTCAATTAAAAAAAAAGAAATCCAGGAAAACAGAAACAAACAATTGGAGGAAATGAATATAAAACTGTTCAAGACCTGAAAATGAAAATAAAAATAATAAAAAAAACACAAACTGAAAGAATTCTGAAAATAAAAATTTTAAGAATGTGAACAGGAACCATAGGGGCAGACTTTACCAACAGAATACAAGAATGGAAGAGTGAATCTCACACATTGAAGATATGATAAAAATAAATATGGCGGTCAAAGAAAATGTTAAATCTACAAACTTCCTTACACAAAACAACCAGGAAATCCAGGACATCATGAGAAGAAGGCTAACCTAAGAAGGCTAAGAATACAAAAAGGTGAAGAATAGAAGAAGGTGAAGAATCCCTGCTCTGAGGCCCAGAAAATATTTTCAATAAAATCATAGAAGAAAATTTTCCTAACCTAAAGAAGGAGATGCCTATAAAGGTAAAAGAAGCATACAGAACAATGAATAGATTGGACAAGAAAAGAAAATACCTTTGTCACATAATAATCAATACACTAAACATATAGAACAAAGAAAAATTATAAAAGATGCAAAGGAAAAAGGCCAAGTAGAATAAAATGCATATAAAGTCATGCAAAGAGGAAAGTTCATAGCACTAAGTGCCTACATAAAGAATTAGGAGAAATCTCACAACACCTGAAAGCTCTAGAACAAAAATAAGCAAACTCACCCAGGAGAGTAGATGATAGGAAATAATAAAACCAAGGACTGAAATCAAAAAATAGAAACAGAACTATACAAAGAATCAATGAAACAAAAAATGTTTTTTTGAGAAAATCACCAAGATAGCAAAAACCCTTATCTAAACTAACTAAAAGATGGAACAAGATTATTCAAATTAACAAAATCAGAAACAAAAAGGGGGATATAACAACAGACATTGAGGCAATTCAGAGAATCATAAGGAAATAGTTTAAAAACCTGTACTTCACCAATTTGGGAAATCTAAAAGAAATGAATCATTTTCTTGATAGAAACAACTTCCCAAAGTTAAATCAAGAAGGGGAGGATGGGGGGAACTTGGGGAAACGGGATGATTGGGGATAAAACAAGGTTAGATAGAGGAGCAGGGAATCACATAACTTAATTAAGGGAACCACCTTAGGGTTGGTAAGAGACTTGAACCTAGAGTGGCTCCCAGGTGCCCAGGGCAATGTCCCAAGTTAGTTTCTTGGGCAGCTGAGGATAGGGAACCTGAAATGACCCTATCCTATAGCCATACTGATAAATATTTTGCATATCACCATAGAACCTTCATCTGGTGATGGATGGAGATAGAGACAGAGACCCACACTGGAGCACTGGACTGAGCTCCCAAGGTCCCAATGAGGAGCAGAAGGAGGGAGAAGATGAGCAAGGAAGTCAGGACCACGAAAGGTGCACCCACCCACTGAGACAGTGGGGCTGATCTATTGGGAGCTCACCAAGGCCAGCTGGACTGTGACTGAAAAAGCATGGGATAAAACCGGACTCTCTGAACATGGCGAACAATGAGGGCTGATGAGAAGCCAAGGACAATGGCATGGGGTTTTGTTCCTACTTCATGTTCTGGCTTTGTGGGAGCCTAGCCAGTTTGGATGTTCACCTTCCTAGACCTGGATGGAGGGGGGAGGACCTTGGGACTTTCCACAGGGCAGGGAACCCTGACTGCTCTTTGGACTGGAGAGGGAGGGGGAGAGGATTGGGGGGAGGGGGAGAAGGGTGCGAGGAGGGGGAGGGAAATGGGAGGCTGGGAGGAGGCAGAAATTTTTTTCAATAAAAAAAAAGAACATGCAAAAAAAAATCAGACGAACAATTTAAACAGACCTATATCCCCCTAATCAAACAGAAACAGTCATCAAAAGTCTCCAAATCAAAAAAAAAAAAAAAAAAAAAAACAAAAAACAAAACCCAGGACCAGACATTTTTAGTGCTGGATTATATCAGACTTTTAAATAAGAGTCAATGCCAATACTCCTCAAATTATTTCACAAAATAAAAAAAAGGGGCATTTTACCTAATTCATTTTATTAGGCTACAGTTGCCCTGATACACAAATCACACAAACACTCAACAAAGGGAGTTACAGACCAATATTTCCTTTTGAACATAACTGAAAAATGTTCAATGAAGGACTTACAACTGAATTCAAGAACACATCAAAAAAGATCACCTACCATGATCAAGTTCAAGTAGGCTTCATCCTAGGAAATGTAGATATGATTTAACATATAAAAATCAGTAAGTGTAATCCACCATATAAATAACCAGAAAGGAAAAAACCCCAAACAACATGATCATCTTATTAGATGCTGAAAAACATCCCTTGACAATATCCAACATCCCCTCACGATAAAATTACAGGAGAGATTAGGGAATTAGGAACATATTTAATAAATGCAGTTTATGGCAAAGCCTGTAGTTAACATCAAATTAAATGGAGAGAAACTCAAAGCATTTTCCACTAGAATCAGGAACAAGACAAGGTTGTCCACTGTCTTCATATCTTTTTAATATAGTACATGAAGTTTTATCTACAGTAACAACTGAAGAAGATCACGGGGATGCAAATTGGAGAGTAAAAAGTTAAAATATCATTATTTGCAGGTGATATGATAATATACATAAATGACCATAAAAACTCCACCATGGAACTCCTACTTCTGATAAACACTTTTAGAAAGGTGTCTGAATTCAAGATTAACTAAAATTACTAGCCCTTCTATATATAAATGTTGTACTGAGAAAAAATCAGGAGAACAATAATACCGTTCACAATAACCTCAAGTAATATAAAATATCTTGGAGTATCTTTATTCAAGCAAATGAAAGGTTTGTATCATAAAACCTTCAAAACTTTGAAGAAAGAAATTGAAGCTATCAGAACATAGGATGATCTCCTATGCTTGTGGATTGGTGGATTAGAATAGTAAAAATGGCCATCTCACCAAAAGCCATTTACAGATTCAGTGAAATCCCCTTAAAAATTTTAACACAGTTCCTCTCATACATAGAAAGAACAATTCTCACCTTTATATGAAAAATAAAATACCCAGGAGAGCTAAAAAAAAGAACAATCCTATACAATTAAAGGAACTTCTGAAAAAAAAAAAGAACTTCTGGAGGTATCATCATCCCCGATTTCAAGTTCTACTACAGAGCTTTAGTAATAAAAACTGTATGATATTGTCATAAAAACAACATGTTGATCAATGGAATCTAACTGAAGATCCAGAATAAATACACATAATTATGGACACTTGATTTTTTTTGTCAAAGAAGCCAGAAATATAGAATGGAAAGAAGACGACATTTTCTACAAATGGTGCTGTTCTAACTGGATGTCAGCATGTAGAAGAATGCAAATTTATCCATATTCTATCACTCTGCATAAAACCCAAGTCCAAAAGGATCAAAGACCTCAATATAAATCTAGATAAACCAAATTTGATAAATGAAAAAGTAGGGAATAACTCTTAATACATTGGCACAGAAGATAACTTCCTGAATAGAATACCAATCATGCTATCACTAAGATCAACAATTAATAAATTAGACTTCATGAAACTGAAATCTTTTATAAGGCAAATGACACCATGAATTGGACAATGTGATAGCCTATATAATGGGAAAATATTTTTTTTACCAATGTCACATCCAATAGAAGACTAATATCCAAAATATATGAAGAACTCAAGAAACTAGATATTAAAAACCCAACAACGAACAAACCAAATAATCCAATTAAAATGGAGTATATATCTAAGCAGAGAGCTCTCAATAGAGGAATCTCCAATGTCCAAGAAATATTTAACATCCTTAGGAGTCAGAGAAATGCATATCAAAACTACTCTGAGATTCCATCTTACACTTGTCAGAATGGTTGCAATCAATAACACATATGAGAGCTCATGTTGATAAGGATGTGGAGCAAGGGGAACATTCCTCCCTTCTGGTGGGAGTGCAAATTTGTACAATCATTATGAAAATCATTATTAAAATTCCTCAGAAAATTGAGGATTGATATATGTCAAGACCCAGCTATGCCACTCCTGGGAATATGCTCAACCATGTTCATTACAGTTTTATTCATAATAGCCAGAAACTGGGAACAACCTATGCTGTGGGACTATGGTCTTGTACCTTTTTAAGATTTGTCAGTTGTATTTGTTTAATAAAATGCTGATTGGCCAGTAGCTAGGCAAGAAGTATAGGTGGGGCAACCAGAACAGGAGAATTCTGGGAAGAGGAAGGCTCAGTCTTCAGTCATCACCCAGATACAGAGGAAGCAAGATGAGAATGCCTCACTGATAAAAGGTACCAAGCCACGTTTGAATGCAAACAAGATTTGTGGGTTAATATAAGTGTTAAGAAGCCTGAGTTAATAGGTTAACCAGTTTATAATTAATGTATGCCTCTGTGTGTTTCTTTGGGACTGAATGGCTCTGAGACCAGGTGGGACAGAAACCTCTGCCAACAAACTTAGATGTCCCTCAAGTGAAGAATAAATTTCAGTAGGATTTTGCTTGAACTGGACATTGTATCTCAGGATCACAGCTGTCAGAAGGACCTTCCAGGCTTTCAAAAATAGTAACAGTAGCCACTAATATTGAAGAAAGAGCCCAACTATCCAAGGTTTCTAACTTATAGATTCTCCATGAATTACTGCTCATACCCTTAGGGAAGTTTACAAGGTTTGTATGCTGGTTACATTGAACCTTTAAGTCTATTCATTTTTATTCTTTCATCTATTCCACCCTAACTGAAGTTACCATTCCCTCCTCTCCAACCGCCCCTCTTTCTCTCCTTTCCCTCAGATCTATACCCCCTCCATTTCCCCTCAGAAAAGAGCAGGCCTCCCAGGGATATTAACCAAACCCAGCATAATATGCTACATTAAGTTCAGACACACACTGTCACATCAAGGCTGGATGAGGTAACCCAGTAGGAGAAGGGTCCCATATGTAGGCAAAAGAGTCAGCAACTGCCCCCATTCCCACTATTCTGAGTTCCACAAGAACACTAAGCTACTCAATCATAATGTATATTCAGGGATCCTAGATGAGAGCCCTATAGGCTCCCTGATCTCTGTGAGCACCATGAGTCCTTGTCAATTGTTTCTGTGGGCCATGTTCTCTGCTTGTCCCTGACCCCTTTGGTTCCTATGATCCTTCCTCCCCCTTCTCTGTAGTACCTATTATTCTTGCTCTTGATGGATGTTTCTCATTTGATGTGTGTGTGTGTGTGTGTGTGTGTGTGTGTGTGACATGAGGAAATGGCACAGCTCAAATCTTAGAGAGAGAAGAGGGTTATGACATGCAGCCAGAACCCAAGCTTTCTAGAATCACCCTTTCTTTACTGGTATCGAAATATTTGCCTGAAAACAGGAAGGGCAGCAAGACAGCACACCTAGTTGAGTATGAAAACTGCTATAATGAACCCAGGACCTCCTCCTTCAGCATTTTCTCTGTAACTACTGACATGAGAAGCCAGGGGCCTGATAAGATATGTGAACAGCTAATGCTCACTACATAAAAGGATGAAGTCTCTAGAAAAGCAGCCTTGCTCATGGGTGGTTTCTTCTTCCTCATTCTTAGGCCCATGCTGTGGTGATCCTTCTATTATATCTTCACTATGGTTCCTGCCTGAATTTATGACCATCAGTCTGTGCTCAGCTGGGTGCCTTCAGTCTCTAGGGTACTTTGAGCTCCTGTCACCCCCATGCTGGGTACCCAGGTTGGAGGGGAGATTTCTTTTTGTTTGCTGAGTCACCTCCTTGCTTATTTTTCCCCCTGCCTTGTTAAGTGTTTCATCTCCTCTTTATAGTTTTGGACTATGGTTTCTTCTTTGGTATTGTGGTTGTGAGGGTTTGGAGAGAGGAAAGGGAAGGTGAAAATGATGTTAGAATATTATAATCTCAAAAATAAAGTATATGATTTTTAAAATTAAAAATAGAAAAAAATCTCATTGAAATTAATGTTTCTGACACATGGGAAATTTATAAAGAACATTTATGAATCTGAGCTTTCTTTAAAAGCCATTCCATGAATTTACCTATGCCTTCTGCTATGACTCATTCTGCAAGTTTGTCCATACTTATTTTTGTTTCGTTATTTGTTTTATGATTTATCATATGATATTTCTTTGAACCACTGTTAATGTAAGTCTGCATTGTTTTTGTTGGTGTGACTTAGCTGTTGCATAATTGATACATATATCAAAACATCAATTATACTACATTAATGCATATATTTTTAAAAGGCTTATTTTTAAATAAAAAAAAAGAATATGTGGTACATGTACACAATGAAGTATTACTTAGCTGTTAAAAAAATGGCATCAGGAAATTTGTAGGCAAATGGATGGAACTAGAATCCATCCTGAGTGGGGTAACCCAGAGCCAGAAAGACAAATATAGTATGTGCTCACTTATAAGTAAATATTAACTTTTAAGTAATAATAACCAAGCTATAATCCACAGACCCAGAGAGGTTATGTAAAGAGGAGGGCTCTAGGGGATACATGGATCTCCCTAGGAAGGGGACATAAAATAGATTTTTCTAGTAGATTAGGAGCAGGTGAGGATGGGAACAAGAGGGATCATATGGGAGAGAGAGATGGAGAGCAAGACCCTAGTGAAGACTCCTATTAATGGAGGATACAACATCTAAAATGTCCATTTTTTTTTTGTAATCAGATAAAGCTTCCAGTGATAGGCCAGGTCTGCATTTGGTTGAGTTGTTGGTTGAGGGGGTCCCATGAAGTTCTCCAAACAACCAGGCTGCTGCTAGGACAGAGGGTTGCTCTTTGAAAACTGTAAGTGGGGCCCCAGTGCCAAGACCAACATCCGCATAGCTTATTGAATGTAGAGAGGTCAAGCTGGTGCCTATATGGAGCCTTCATCTCTATGTTCTAGTCTGTTTGATACAGGAAAGTACTCTAAAGGTCATGAAAAGAGAAATGTGGACACCGACTGAGCCACAAAACCTTTGACCCACATCCTATCCTGCCTGGAAGAGGTGCTGGGCAATGGTGATGCAGAATTTATGGAAGTGGTCAACCAATGTCTGGTTTAACTTGAGGCCCACACCACAAGAGGGTACATATGACCTATACTGCCTGGATGACCAGAACCAGAAACTGGATATCTCAGAGGCCTAGGGTAGAACCAAACATGACTGCCCCCATCAATGAAATGATTCCTGATGATATTCTACTATACTCATAGATGGGTGTTTTGCCCAGTTGTCTTCAGAGAGGCTTCATCCAGCTGCAGAGAATCATAGTTAGACATTATGCAGAAAGAGTCTAAATTGAAACTCTTCATTGGTTCCTTCACTTTGAAGCTCAGGGAACCCTGTGGAAGAAAGGGAGGAAAGACTGTAGGAGTCAAAGGTGATGGAAGATGCCAGGAGAACATGGCCCACTGAATCAACTAAATAGAACTCATATGGGCTAATGAGACTGAAACAGCAGGCATGGAGCCTAGATGGATATGAGCCATTTCTCTATATACGTTGTCCCTATTAGCTTGGTGTTTTTGTGGGATTTCTAACAGTGGAAGTGAGTGTGTCTCTGACTCTTGCCTGTCTTGGGACTAGTTTCCTCCTATTGGGTTGACTTGCGAAGCCTTGATAGGAGGGCTTTTTTCTTGTCTTATTGTATCTTGTTTTGACTTGCTTGGTTGTTGCCTCTTCTTGCCTGCTCCCTTTTGAAAGGAAACAGTAGATCTTGGGGATAGGAAAGTGTGATGGGGCCAGCATACCACAGCCATTAGGAATGACTGGTGGTGACATTTTTTTCTTCAGGTTCTATCTTTCTGTCCTAGTTAGGGTTAATATTGTTGTGATTAAACACTATGACCAAAGCAACTTGGAGAAGAAAGGGTTTAATTTAAACTTATACTTCCAGGTAACAGTCCACCACTGAAGGAAGTCAGGACAGAAACTCAAACAGGGCAGGAACTTGGACACAGGAACTGATGTAAAGGTCATAAAGGGGTGCTGTTTACTGGCTTGCTTCCCTGACTTGCTCAGCCTACTTTCTTGTAGACTCTAGGACCATGTGCCCAGTGATGACACCACCCACAGTGAAATGGACCCTCCCCAATGAATCATTAATTAAGAAAATACCCTTTGTCTAGATCTCATGGAGGTATTTTTCTCAATTAAGGTTCCTTGCTTTCAGATAACTCTAGTTTGTGTTGCATAAAAATAGCTAGCACAGTACTTTTCACCTGCCTCTTCATCCCATTGCCCATGCTCCCCTCAAAGATAAACAAACAAAAAACCTCCAGCAAAACAAGATAAGACTCAGAGGACAGGGCATGATATGAAGTGGCCAATCCAAATGCTTGTTTCACTGTTTTCCTTGCCAGTGGAAGGAATACAGTACAGTCTCCCAGGTCTTTGGCTATGCTTTAAGCCTGTGTATGATGTTAGCATTGCCAGTGGCTGTTTCTGCTGTCATGTGGAGAAGAATGCAGCAGGAATGAATGAATAGAATCAGAGAAAGGCTGTCATCAAAGATAGAAGAGAAATCTCTGATGGCACTGTGTTTCATTCCTCCATGGCTCTGGTTCTGTTTTATTTCCTTCAATTCTCTGGTATAAACTTACATGTTTCCTGGCCATGTGTGGACACCAAATCACATATTTTTCTCCTAAGCTACTTTGAGGCAGATCTCTGCCATAGCATATTAGAGTCTTGGATTGAAAAGCAGGAAAATCCCCCTTAGAGATTCCCAGAAATACTGGGGAGACATTTCTGAAGTGGTTGTGGCTATCTTGGGAATTCAGCAATAGGAAAGAAAGATGAAAGGATAAATTTGTGGGGTAATAGATGTTACTGACAATTCATCTGTGCCTAGAAAGCTGGTTAGGACAGGGACATTTTTATATTATTTCTGAAATAGGATAATGACAATACCTATCACAAATGGTTTTTGAAAAAGATTATTGTAATGTTTTCTTCTATTGAAGGAATGTCAGAAATCACACTAAGTGTTTATAGCAGATGGAGATTTAATATAGGAAATGGATTGTAAAAGTTTTGGAAAGGCTAGATGTGCAGAAGGACAAAGTTGCTTGTAGATGGAGATTGTTCTTTTGTTTTCCTGCCTCCCAGACATGGATAATCACAAAGAAACTATATTAATTATAACACTGCTTGGCCAATGGCTTAAGCATATTCCTACCTAGCTCTTATATCTTAAATTAACCCATTTCTTGTAATCTGTGTATTACCATGAGGCTGTGGTTTACCAGGTAAGGTTCTAGCACCTTTCTCCTTTGGTAGCTACATGGTGTCTGCTTAACTCTGCCTTCTTTCTCTCTGCATTCAGTTTAGCTTTCCCCTCTAGCCCTATTCTACCCTTCCAGAGGTCAAAGTAGCTTCTTTGTTAACCAATGGTAATAATACATATTCACAGCATGAAGAGGGGACTCCCACATCAGTTGCTATTGTGAATAACTGCTGGAAGTTATCCACAAGGATAGATGAACAAAAATAAGGAAAGTTAATATACTTAATCTGTAAGCATGCATAGATGAAGGCGTAAGTCACAAACAATGCCACACCAGTTTGGAATTATGATTAATAGGGTGGTATTTATTTAAAGGGGAAAATCTTACAGGTCACCGTCCCAGACAATAGCCCTCTATGCAACCAGGAAGGGAGTCTAGTGGCCAGCGGAGCAGCAAGTGAAGAGAGAGAGGAGAGGGAAGTGACCGTTTTTTTAAAGGGAGAGAGACCACGCCCCAATGGGCTGGTATCTCAGCAGCTATAGGCTGGAGGAGTGGGAGGACCTCCCGCAACACCTCCCCCTTTTGTTTAAATAAGAGAGTTCTAAACCTACTATGAAATTATATACAATAAGTACAAATATCCTATTCTAACTAGCTTAGGTCTTTTATAATAAATAACTTGGCCAAGTCATGAGAGAAAGTAACTACATTTATATAGTCTTCAACCCCATCAAAGATCTGAGAAGGGAAATAATGTTACCTGGGTAATTAGGAAGCTCAGTAAAACAACTTCCAAAACATGCAACAAATCACAGAGACAACTAGCTACCTAGGCAATCACCCAAAGTCACATTAGCAGCGTTGAATCAACCAACTTTGGCTAAGGCCTAACATAACTGACATACCATTTTCTAAGGCAAGCAACTTTTCAAAACTATCTTACCCTGTCTTGGCAGGATATGACAGTCCTGTTTTATCCATTGATGCATGCTCTGTATCTCTGTCAGGGGTTGAGGTATAGGCATTTCTTTGCCCAAAGGCCAGTTCTGCCAAAAAGAAAGGCTCCAGGTGGAGTGTCTTTGGTGCTCAACATTCTCTCGGGAATAGAGTGGTGTTGCCAGGAGCAATTGTGTCTCACTACCACAAAACTCTGAGTTAGATTAAAGGCCATTTTCTATAGCTCTTTGAAGAAGTTGAAGATTATCTATCTATACTGAGTATAATCTCTATATATCTAAAGAACCAGATTAGTCTAATTATAAATGACAAACTTAGATGACTATTAATCTGTATTATTCTCAATATCTATCTAACTTAAAGACTAAGACAATAAACGACTGTGAAACAAATGAAGACAATGACCTCCAAATATAAACAATGTACAAATATACATTGTAGTAGGTAAATATATATCAATACACAAACATTATATAAGTATCTTAATCAGAGGTAGAAATGTACACTGCAATATGGTAAATATATACAATATATATATATATATATCAATACAATATATGTCAATACATAAAAAATGTTTTAAACAGAGGTAGAAACATGCATGCATACAATAGTCAATATAATTTAACTTTGTATCAATATACAAGAATCTATACCAATATATTTGTCTAAAAACAGTAACTCACAATTATAAATCTATTATCCCATCATCCCTCTTTGTTTTTTCAAAATGGTCCCTGAGTTTATAAAATTCCTCCCCCAACCCTCAATCATATACTAATTATAATCAACCCCTAAATGATTCCCCTAACCCAAGGGCAAACTTTACTGGGAGAGGGGACGTCGTTCTCTAGAATTACTTCCAGCTGTCATGGGGGCGACGTTCTTTTTGGGGGATCCTGTGAAAGTAAAATGATGGTTAAATTTCAAGATAATGTCTTTTGAAATTGCAAATAGTCTCTGAGTATTTTCGTGCAGGTCTGGCCAAAATGTTGTATAAGATGTGCACCATTTCAGCTAACCAAGTTGGAACTGTCTTGTGCAGCTGGTACCCAAAGCAGGTCTTGTAGTAGCGCTATCAGTATCATGACGTCATATCAACCTGGTGGAGTTGTTGTTATGGGGCTCCATCTTCTTCCTGGAAACTTCAAATGTCACTTCAGGAAAAACTCATTGTTCATTGTGAAAAACTTAAACATTAATCATATAGACATATATATATATATATATATATATATTCACTGAAAGGCATGATAGATATATTCAATGAAAAGTATGATAGATATGAGGAAAAGCAAAGATGTTTTCTAAACTCATATTTCTTTCTGTCCCATATCATGGCTCTTGACATGAGACAGAAACTCCAGAAACTCTGGGTTTTTCTATTACTAACAGGCTTGGAAATGGAGAGGGACTGAGCCAGAGTCCAACTTCAAAACCAGCTTTATAAATTTAGAAATATGGTTTAATATAATTTACTTACATTTAATCATTCAGTTTTCTTGATATTTCCTATTGGGCAGGTATTTTTCCATCTGTCAGTATCCAAACATCCAGGGTCCCTTGAATTTTTCAAAGATGAGTGTTTTCCTGTAGAGATAAGAACAGAACCCTGCCCCCATTCTTTATGTTTTTCTTACCACCTGTATGAATATCATCATTGTGGATGAGTCATCATTTCTCCTTTCCAAGGGGTTTCTCCTCTTCAAATCGAAACTTTATTAATTTTGATGGTATCCACAATTTTTCTTCTCCTGTGGAAACAAGAGCAAAACCCCTTCCCCAACGTAGCACATCTCCTGGCTTCCAGCACATCTTTGAAATAAATCGGTTGATTTAGTTCAGGAGACTTTTCCATTATCCAATGTCTTTCTGCTGCTGTCGTTCCTTTCTCATTAGCGTTAAGAAAATTCAAGGTTAATAAAACATTATGTAATCTATTTCTGGGGGTATTTTCGGTCCCTTTCTGTTTGTTCAGCATATCCTTTATAGTACGATTTGATCTTTCTATAACTGCCTGACATGTAGGATTATTTGGTATACCTGTAATGTGTTTTATATTATAATAATAATAAAAAAAGCATTTCATTTTTCTTAGATACATATGCTGGACCATTATCTGTCTTTATTTGTGCAGGTATACCCATGATGGCCATAACTTTCAATAAATGTGTGATTACTGAATCAGCCTTTTCTGAGCTCAGGGCAGTAGCCCATTGAAAACCTGAATACGTGTCTATGGTGTGGTGTACATATTTTAATTTACCAAATTCCATAAAGTGGAACACATCCATCTGCCAGATTTCATTTCTCTTAGTACGCTTTGGGTTACTCCCTGCAGGCAACGGTGTTTGATTATAGAAAGAACAAGTAGGACATCTCTTTATAATGTCCTTAGCTTGTTGCCAAGTAATGGAAAATTCTTTCTTTAGGCCTTTACTATTGACATGATGCTTCTTATGAAATTCTGAGGCCTGCAACACACTTCCAATCAATAATTGATCAATCTCAGTGTTGCCTAGGGCTAGAGGACCAGGCAGACCTGTATGGGACCGGATGTGTGTTATGTACATTGGACAAAGCCTGTTCCTGATTATGTCTTGTACCTGGATAAACAATGAAGTCAACTCTGTGTCATCTGGTATAAATTCAGTGGTTTCAATATGCAATATGCAAGATAATTCTTTCTGCATATTGTGAATCTGTAACTATATTAAGAGGTTCTTTAAAATCCATTAACACCATAAGAATGGCATATAATTCTGCCTTCTGGACAGAATTATAAGGGCTTTCTTCCACCTTACTCAATTCATCTGACTTGTAACCTGCTTTCCCTGATTTACTTGCATCAGTATAGAACGTACGGGCTCCAGTTATTGGAGCATCACATACAATTCTAGGAAGAATCCAAGAAATTCTTTTTATGAGGTTAAGTCTACCAATTTTGGGATAGTTGCTATTAATTTCTCCCAAAAAATTAGCACAAGCTCTTTGCCACGGTTCATTGTCTTCCCATAACTTTTTTATTTCTTCAGTAGTAAAAGGCACTATAATTTCTGCTGGGTCTATACCTGCTAGTTGACGAAGTCTCAGCTTACCTTTTATAATTAATTCAGAGACTTTTTCCACATAAGTTTTTAATTTTTTACTTGGTTTATTAGGTATAAATATCCACTCTAAAATAATATCTTCCCTTTGTAGGAGAAATTCTGGAAGGCAATATGACTAGGATGCAGCTAAGATTTGGGTTCACCCTATCCACATGTGCCTCCTGTAATTTTTCCTCAATCATTGTCAGTTCCTTTTCTGCTTCAGCTGTCAGTTTTCTTGGACTATTCAAATCTTTATCACCATCTAAGGTTTTGTTTAAATGAACTGTTAGATCAGGTGTTATCCCAACAGCTGGTCGTAGACTGGAAATGTCTCCTAACAATCTTTGGAAGTCTTTAAGAGTCTTTAACCTGTCTCTCCTAATTTGTGCCTTTAGCATTTTAATTTTCTCTAACCCTATTCTGTAACCTAGGTAATTAATAAAAATTCCTCTTTGAATCTTTTCAGGGACAATTTGTAATCCCCACCTAGGCAAGACTTTCTTTACTTCTTCAAACATCCTTTCTAAAGTATCTTTATTTGAATCAGATAACAAGATGTCATCCATGTAATGATAAATTATGGACTTGCAAAATTGTTTACAAATTATTTCCAATGGCTTACTTACAAAATATTGGCACAATGTAGGACTATTTAGCATACCCTGTGGGAGGACAGTCCATTGATATCTCCTATTAGGCTGAGAATTATTGTAAGTAGGCACTGTGAAGGCAAATTTTTCTCTATCCCTTTCTTGTAATGGTATAGTGAAAAAACAATCTTTCAAATCAATAACTATAAGAGGCCATCCTTTTGGTAACAGAGAAGGCAAAGGAATTCCAGATTGTAGTGGGCCCATAGGTTGAATTACTTTGTTGACAGCTCATAGATCTGTCACCATTCTCCATTTACCAGATTTCTTTTTTACAACAAACACAGGAGAATTCCAAGGGCTGGTTGATTCTTCAATATGGTGAGCATCTAGTTGCTCTTGCACCAGCTGTTCCAATGCCTGTAGTTTATCTTCAGCTAGAGGCCACTGTTTGATCCATATTGGCTTCTCAGTTATCCTTTAACTGAGGGCTGTTGGTACCTCTAAAGGTTTGGTATTTGCTGTATGTTCTTGTAGAGCCTGAATGGCTGGTGACCTTTTTCCGTAATACCTCATCATATCCTTCCCAGAATTATGAGTTCCTGGAACTACAGGAATGGTAATCTGGGTATTCCACTGCTGTAGCAGGTCATGGCCCCATAAATTTATGGCAATATTGGCTATATATGGCCTTAGTCTTCCTATTTGCCCATCGGGCCCTATGCATTCAACCCATCTTGTGCTTTGTTTTACACGAGATAGGGTTCCAGTTCTCAGGAACTGAACATCTACCTCTTGAAGAGGCCAATTTGGATGCCAAGAATCTGAGGTAATGATACTTACATCCGCACCTGTGTCTAATAAGCCTTCAATAAAAGTGCCATTTATATAGACTCTTAGCTTTGGTCTTTGATCATTAATAGAAGTCTGCCAAAATATACGTTTACTCTGTCCTACTGGTTTTTTTGACTCATCCTCCACACGTAATTCATCATTTAGACCAGTATTACTTTTTACAGCAGAAATTGGAGCTTTTAATTTTCTTGGTGAGGCACGTTCTCCACTGTGACTGGGAATGACTGCACCACTGTTGGCTTGGGGGCCTGTGAGAGGCCCCCCAAGGAGATTCCCGATGATATCGGATTGCCCCGATATCATTCGTTGGACCAATGCCGGCCTTTATCGCATCTCCTACATATACCTGAAGGCCGAGGTCTCCTATTTTTGTCATTCCCAGAAGAGATATTATTCCTAGAAATTCTTTGCCTGCAGTCCCTTTGCAAATGTCCTAATTTACCACAATTAAAACACCTGGCAGTTTGATGTCTCCTCATTGCTTTGGAAATCGCTTCTCCTACCCAAGATTCATCATTATAGCTAAACGTCTCAACATTCATCGTATGCTGAATCCATTCATCCATAGGTGCTGATCTAGACTTTAAAGGCCCAATTATCTTTTTGCATTCTATGTTTGCATTCTCAAAAGCTAGAGACTCAAGAAGTATTCGTCTAGCTTCTGGGTCTGTTACCCCTATGTCCAGAGCCTTAATTAATCTTTGCAAAAAGTCAATAAAGGGTTCTCTCTGTCCCTGCTTAATTCTGGTATATGATTCAACCCTTTTTGCTGGATCTTGTATCCTATTCCAAGCACTTAAAGCTGCTTGGTGACATAGACACAGTACTTCATCGTCATAAAGAGCTTGGACCTGTGGATCAGCATATTCTCCTGCACCAAGAATTTGATCTTGGGAAACCTCAACACCCTCTGCTCTTCCTTGCTGTTCCATATGTTTGGATTCTTCTCTGAAATAAATTCCAAACATCAAGGAAGGTCCATTATCTAAAACTGCAGACACTAACTGACGGAAATCATGGGGGGTAGCTCTAGCATTACAAGCCCAAGTCCTTATCATTTCCTTTACATATGCATTGTGCAAGCCAAAATTAACAACAGCTTGCTTAATTTCTTTCAGATCATTCATTGCTATTGGCATCCATCTAGCTTCTCTGACCCTCTTTGAGCCTTTAGAAGTTGACGCTTTGTCAGAATTAAGTATAGTGTATGTTGCTAGAACCCTGGGTAAGCCAGTTCTAATAGCTGGTAGAGGCATTGTATCCTGTCCTTGTGCCTCCTTACTCTGTTCACCAGCTGCAATAATTTCTCCAATCTTTTCCAATCTTTTTATCATTGTCTCTCTTTAATCCTGACTCTCCTGACCTGTATATATTTCCAGTGATTTCACTGAGGTATCAATTTTTTGGTCCCCATTCTGCACCTGTGATTCCAAAGCTTTAATTTTTTCCTTCAAAGATAACATGTCTTCCTTAAACTTTTCTTGTATTTCATGTAGATTCCCATCTTGGAGGTACTTTCTGTCTGTTACCTTATCAAAACTTTGTGATAAAGTCTGAAGGTCAAATTCAACAGCCTGAACCCTTTCAGGTAACTTTCTAATACCCTTGGATATGGAGTCAATTTTGTCTGTCATAGTATCCACTTGTTCAGATAACATCTGATTTTCAATAATTTTAATCCTGTCAATTAGTTGTTCATTATTATTTTGTAAAGATTCTATTGTTCTTAGGAGTGCCATATTCGTCTGTTCATTATTAGTTTGTAAAGATTCTATCTTCTTAGGAGTGCCATATTCTTCTGTTCATTATTAGTACGTAAAGATTCAATCGTTCTTAGGAGTGCCATATTCTTCCTTAATGATAGAATATGGAAAAGAAAACTGAAACCTAGTAACAAGCAAATTAAGGTATCCCCATAATCATATAAACCTTGTATGATGTAATCCATTGTATTAGTAAATATAAATTTACTAATCCATTGTATTAGTGAAAACAAAGCAGTAAAATTTGCATTAGAAATGAAAACGGCCATATTACCTATTATCCAGCAGGTGGCGCTGTTGCCAAGTCGCGATGAAAACGGGGTCCTGTTTCAGTGCCTTAGTAGATGTTAAAAACTGGAAAATGCAAGTTTCTCAACAAAGTAAATGTAATTAAATCAATTCCAGAGACAGAACCAGAAACCCAGAATTCAGGGGTAGAGAAGAGCAAACTGAGGGGTTGCAGCTTTCAGCAACCACGTGCTCTGGTTCACGCCACTTAAGAGCTGTGCTTGCAAGGGAGATTTAAAAACGACTCAGAAAAGAGCAAACCACACGGGCAGAGACTACGCAGGCCTGTGGAGTTTAAATCCACGTGGGGAGGCAGACGATAGGGTGTGTGGGGACTGGAAGACAATCTGAGGTGTCTAAAGAGAAAATATAAAGAACTGCAGCAAGAAAAGCCAGTGAGTGATGATATATATTAAGCTGCTGGCTCCACACACAAGACAAAGGCCAAAGGCCACCACCAACAAGTCCGCACCAGAAGGCCCAGGCCGCGGCTGAGGAAGGGAGGCTCGTGCCAAGCCGACCTCTCGGCAGGCAGCCAAGCGGGGGAAGGAGAAGTCCTAACACCAAACGTTGGGTGCCAACTGAAGGAGTAAGTCACAAACTATGCCACACCAGTTTGGAATTATGATTAATAGGGTGGTATTTATTTAAAGGGGAAAAAACTTACAGGTCACCATCCCAGACCACAGCCCTCTGTGCAACCAGGAAGGGAGTCTAGTCGCCCGCAGAGCAGGAAGTGAAAAGAGAGAGGAGAGGGAAGTGGCCGCTTTTTTAAAGGGAGAGAGACCACGCTACAATGGGCTGGTATCTCAGCGGCGATAGGCTGGAGGAGTGGGAGGACCTCCCACAACATAGTGCTATGAACTTTCCTCTTAGGACTGCTTTCATAGTGTCCCATAAGTTTGAGTAGGTTGTTTCTTTATTTTCATTGAATTTGAGGAAGACTTTAATTTCTTTCTTTATTTCTTCCTTGATCCAGGTGTGGTTCAGTAGTTGAATGTTCAGTTTCCATGAGTTTGTAGGCTTTCTGGGGGTAGCATTGTTGTTGAATTCTAACGTTAATCCATGGTCATCTGATAAGACACAGGTGGTTACTAATATTTTTTTTGACTGTGGAAGTTTGCTTTGTTACCTAGTATGTGGTCAATTTTCGAGAAGGTTCCATGAGCTGCAGAGAAGAAGGTATCTTCTTTCCTATTTGGGTGGAATTTTCTATAGATGTCTGTTAAGTCCATTTGATTTATTACCTTCATTAATTCTCTTATTTCTCTGTTAGGTTTCTGTCTGATTGACCTTTCCATTGGTGAGAGAGGAGTGTTGTAGTCTCCTACTATTAGTGTGTGCAGTTTGATGGCAGCCTTGAGTTTTAGTAATGTTTCTTTTACGTACATGGGTGCTTTTATATTAGGGGCATAGATATTCAGGATTGAGATTTCATACTGATGAATTGTTCCTGTTATGAGTATAAAATGTCCCTCTCCATCTTTTCTGATTGATTTAAGTTTGAAGTCAACGTTGTTAGAAATTAGTATGGCCACACCTGCTTGTTTCTTAGGTCCATTTGCTTGATAAGCCTTTTCCCAGCCCTTTACGCTGAGTAGGTGCCTGTCTTTGTGGTTAAGGTGTGTTTCTTGTAAACAGTAGAATGTTGGATCCTGTTTTCGTATCCAATCTCTTAGCCTGTGCCTTTTTATAGGTGAGTTGAGCCCATTGACATTAAGTGATATTAATGACCAGTGGTTGTTAATTCCGGTCACTTTTTTTAGTAGTAGATTTTGTGTGTTTCCCTTCTTTGAGTTGTGTTGGTGAAGGGTCTCTAGATGTTTGAGTTATTGTGGTCATTGTTGGACTCCTTGGTTACTGATTTTCCTTCTATTACTTTCTGTAAGGATGGATTTGTGGCTAAGCATTGTTTAAATTTGTTTTTATCCTGGAAAATTTTGTTTTCTCCATTTATAGTGAACGAAAGCTTGGCTGAGTATAGTAGTCTGGGCTTGCATCCATGGTCTCTTAGGTTCTGCAGTACATCTATCCAGGACCTTCTGGCTTTCATTGTTTCCATAGAGAAATCAGGTGTAAGTCTGATAGGTTTACCTTTATAAGTAACTTGGCCTTTTTCCTTTGCAGCTCTTAATATTCTTTCTTTATTCTGTATGTTTTGTGTTTTGATTACTATATGGCGAGGAGATTTTTTTTTTGGTCCAGTCTATTCGGTGTTCTGTATGCTTCTTGAACCTTCAAAGGAATATCTTTCTTTAGGTTGGGAAAGTTCTCTTCTATAATTTTATTAAATATATTTTCTGGACCGTTGAGCTGTACTTCTTCTCCTTCTTCTAGCCCAATTATTCTTAGGTTTGGTCTTTTTATTGTGTCCCAGAGTTCCTGAATGTTTTGTGATGAGAATTTGTTGGTTTTGCTGTTTTCTTTGATCAGTGTGTTTATTTTCTCTATAGTATCTTCAGTGTCTGAAATTCTTTCTTCTATCTCTTGTAATCTGTTGATAGTACTTGTCTTGTATTCCCTATTCATTTACCCAGATTTTCCATCTCCATCCTTCCCTCGGTTTTTGTTTTCTTCATTACTTCCATTTCATTCTTCAAGTCTTGAACTGCTTCCCTTACCTGTTTGATTGCTTTCTCTTGTTTCTCTTGGTTTTCTTGGGTATCTTTGAGCGATTTATTCATTTCCTCTACCTTTTTGTTTCTGATCTCTAATTGTTTATGGCAGTTTTTCACCTCATGTTTAAGGTCTTCGATTATTTTCATATAATTCACTTTTGAGTCGATTTCTTCTAATTCATCTTGAGTACACTTCTTCTTATTTCGGGATCCCTGGATTCTGGTGATGTCATGTTGCCTTTCAGGTTGTTGGAGGAATTCTTGCCTTGGCACCTTCCCATCTCTTCCTTCAAATGGAGCCAGGAGAGGCCTGGTGTCTTGGTCTAGTCTTTGCTGTTACTGACTCTCTGGGTGTATCTCTTCAGTGTAGAAGCAGGAACCGTCCCGTCCAGATGGAACTCCTCAGCACCGAAACATAGACGCCTGGTAGTCCAATGACCCATGGACAAAAGGGAGAACTTGGGTCCAGGGCGGGGATGAGTAGAACACAGGACACCCTGCCGCAAAAGCTGAAGGTGTGCATTCTCCCTTTCGGGGGTTCTTCAGGCCTGCCTGGTAGGCAGACACTCACCATTCTGGGTGGGTAGCCTTAGTGTAGGAGCAGAAAACTGTTCCTGTACAAAGGACCTAGCAGAAAACGCTGGCTTGGTGGGGGGTTGTGTGCAAGAAAGACAGCCCTGCAGAAGGAGCTGGGGGAGGGGGGTCTGTGCTCTCCTCCGGGATAATCTGCCCCTGGATAGCACACACTCACCCGTCCAGATGGAACTCCACAGCACCTAAACAGGGCCGCCTGGTAGCCCAATGATCCAAGGACAAAAGGAAAAAAAGGGCAGGCAGGGCAAGATCCAGGAGAGCACAGGCACCCCTGGAGCACAAGCTGAAGGTGCCCAGGCTCCCTTACAGGGGACCTTGAGGCCTGCCCGGTAGGCAGGCACTTACCGCTCTGGGTGGGTAATCTTAGTGTAGGAGCTTAAAACTGTTCTTGAGCACTGGTCCTAGCATACAGCAGTGCAGGGTTGGGAGGGGTGCTGGGGGGCTGGATTGTATGTAAGAAAGACAGCCCTGCAGAAGGAGTTGGGGGAGGGGGGTCTGTGCTCTCTTCCGGGACAGTCCGCCCTTGGATAGCACACACTCACCCATCCAGATGGAACTCCATAGTACCTAAACCCTGATGAATATCTTGAATATCACCATGGAACCTTTGTCTAGAGATGGATAGAGGTAGAGACAGACACCCACATCGGAGCACTGGGCTGAGCTCTCAAGGTCCAGTTGAAGGGCAGAAGGAGGGAGAAGATGAGCAAGGAAGTCAGGACCATGAGGGGTTGGTCCACCCACTGAGACAGTGTGCCTGAACTAATGGGAGCTCACCAAAGCCAGCTGGAATGGGACTGAAGGAGCATGGGATCAAAGTGGACCCTCTGAATCTGGCTGACAATTGGGGCACACTGAGAAGCCAATGATAATGGCACTGGGATTTGTCTCTATGGCATGTACTGACTTTTTGGGATTTTAGTCTATTTGGATGCATACCTTCCTAAGCCTGGATGGGGGGGGTGCTTGGACTTCCCACAGGGCAGGGTACCCTGCTCTCTCTTAGGACTGAAGGAGGAGGGAGAGGGTGAGTGGGGGAGTGGGAGGGAAGTGGAAGTTTTGATTCCTAGTATTAATAAAGTAATAAAAAATGCAAAAAACTGTTGTATTTCAAAATGTCTTATGGAGAACTGTGAAATCACCAGATGGGGTATGAAAATCAAAGAGAAATCTTACCCTGATATTTACAGCTTGTTGATTTAATCCTATTGATTCCCCTTAAATATCTCATATATTAGTTCCCCTTTCTCTAATTTATGACCATCTCTCTTCCAAAGATTGTTCCTGTATGACCAGGTATCCTTCTTCCAGAAGGACCTCTTTCCAGTCTATCCTATGTATGTCACTATGGATAATTTCTTTCAGAAATTTATAGGTCATTATACATATTGTTTTCTTTGAGAATCTGGCAGTTACCATTGTTGTCTGTTAAGTGTATCTGCATGCATGTGGTAACAATGAAAAAAGAAAGCATTAATTTGAAGAAGATAGCAGAGGATTATATGGGAAGGTTTAGAGGGAGAAAAGGGAAGGGAGAAACGCTATAATCTCATAAAATATACACATGTTCTTCCCCATTCTAGGCACTTGATAGAATCATACTTTTGTCTGCATGAAGAAATTAGGTGTGATCACATGTCATGCTATCGCCAGTGGACTACAGGTCAAAGAGATGTGTAATATTTTGAGAAGGAGCAGTTTTTTTCATGCTCTGGTGCAATGATTCTCAACGTATGGGTCTTGACCCCTTTGGGTTGAGCAACACTTTCATGGGGGTTGAATATCAGATATCCTGCGAATTAGATATTTATATCACAATTCCTAACAGTTAAGATGTAACAATAAATTAATGTTATGGTTGGGGGGTCACCACAACATGAGGAACTGTGTTAAAGGATCGCAACATCAGGAAGGTTGAGAATCACTGAGATAAAAGTTTTAAAAAGTAATGTAAAAATATCCCCAATCTCTGTCTCCCAGCTTCAGATGGTAGCCACTTCATTGGCCAGGATGCAAGAGTGAGGGATTCTCAGACTGCTCAGAATGGCAGTATAACACTAGTCCAATATAAATCTTGCTTTGAGTCACTTACTTTGAGGGTTTTATTTCATAATATTCTCTGTACACTTTGCAATAATACAAAGATGAAGGTAAAACTAGGCAAAAGTTTGCGAATCTCTTATGTGACCTGTACTTTTCAACTTCATTTCCAATGACTCCTCTTCCCACACCCACCAGTTCTTCCTAGTAGGTGTGCTTGTGCTTTCGTACTTTTATTGTTTGCTCCTTTACCTCAAATACTCAGAGTGGGAAGTAGTTTCACCCTCCTTAACCTATTGTAGCTTTTTTTCTGTACAATTGTTCTGCTTGTATCAGAGTGTCTTACAAATGTATCTAATTTACTTTTCTTGCCTAGAATTTCCTTCAAGTGAGGATCTAATTTAGAAATAATTTTTTTATTTTTTTTTTGTTTTTCTAGCCTTTATCTGTTTTATTTTTTTTCCATTTTTTTATTGAGAAAAGGAGAAAAAAAACAAGTTTCCACCTCCTCCCAGCCTCCCATTTCCCTCCCCCTCCTCCCACCCTTCTCCCACTCCTCCCACCCTTCTCCCCCTCCTCCCACCTTTCTCCCAATCCCCCCACACCTCTCGCCCTCCCTCTCCAGTCCAAAGAGCAGTCAGGGTTCCCTGCCCTGTGGTAAGTCCTAGGTCCTCCCCTCTCCGTCCATTTCTAGGAAGGTGAACATCCACACTGGCTAGGCTCCCACAAAGCCAGCACATTACGTAGGTTCAAAACCCCGTGCCATTGTCCTTGGCTTCTCATCAGCCCTCATTGTTCGCCATGCTCAGGGAGTCCAGTTTTATCCCATGCTTTTTCAGTCACAGTCCAGCTGGCCTTGGTGAGCTCCCAATAGATCAGCTCCACTGTCTCAGTGGGTGGGTGCACCCCTCGTGGTCCCGACTTCTTTGCTCATGTTCTCCCTCCTTCTGCTCCTCATTGGGACCTTGGGAGCTCAGTCCAGTGCTCCAGTGAGGGTCTCTGTCTCTATCTCCATCCATCACCAGATGAAGGTTCTATGATGATATGCAAGATATTCGTCAGTATTGTTATAGGATAGGGTCATTTCAGGTTCCCTATCCTCAGCTGCCCAAGGAACTAACTGGGGACCTCGGCTTGGGCATCTGGGAGCCACTCTAGGTTCAAGTCTCTTGTCAACTATAAGGTGGCTCCCTTAACTAAGAATTGTGCTTCCGTGCTCCCCTATCCAACCTTCCTTTATCCCAATCATTCTGTTTATCCAAGTTCCCCCCATTCTCCCCTTCTCCCTTTTCTCTCCCCATCTCCCCTTACCCCCATCCCACCCCACCCCCAAGATCTCAATTTTCTCCCCGGCAATTTTGTCTACTTCCCATATCCAAGAGGATAACTATATGTTTTTCCTTGGGTTCACCTTCTTACTTAGCTTCTTAGGGATCACCAATTGTAGACTCCGTGACCCTTGTTTATGGCTAGAAACCAATTATGAGTGAGTACATCCCATATTCATCTTTTTGGGTCTGGGTTACCTCACTCAGGATAGTGTTTTCTATTTCCATCCATTTTCATGCAAAATTTGAGAAGTCATTGTTTTTTACCGCAGCGTAGTATTCTTTTTTTTTTTTAATTTATTTATTTATTAAGGATTTCTGCCTCGTCCCCACAACCGCTTCCCATTTCCCTCCCCCTCCCCCGATCAAGTCCCCCCCCCTTCATCTGCTCGAAGAGCAATCAGGGTTCCCTGAACTGTGGGAAGCCCAAGGACTGCCCACCTCTATCCAGGTCTCGTAAGGTGAGCATTCAAACTGCCTAGGCTCCCACAAAGCCAGTACGTGCAGTAGGATCAAAAACCCACTGCAATTGTTCTTGAATTCTCAGTATTCCTCATTGTCCGCTATGTTCAGCTAGTCTGGATTTATCCCATGTTTTTTCAGACCTAGGCCAGCTGGCCTTGGTGAGATCCCAATAGAACATCCCCATTGTCTTAGTGTGTGGGTGCACCCCTCGTGGTCCTGAGTTCCTTGCTCGTGCTCCGTCTCCTTCTGCTCCTGATTTGGACCTTGAGATTTCTGTCCGGTGCTCCCGTGTGGGTCTCTGTAACTGTCTCCTTTCATCGCCTGATGAAGGTTAATATTCCTGAGGATGCCTATGTGTTTGTCTTTGGATTCACCTTATTTAGCTTCTCTAGGAACATGAATTATAGGCTCAATGTCCTTTATTTATGGCTAGAAACCAAATATGAGTGAGTACATCCCATGTTCCTCTTTTTGGGTCTGGCTTACCTCACTCAGGATAGTGTTTTCTATTTCCATCCATTTGTATGCAAAATTCAAGAAGTCCTTGATTTGACTGCTGAGTAATACTCTAATATGTATATATTCCATACTTTCTTCATCCATTCTTCCGTTGAAGGGCATCTAGGTTGTTTCCAGGTTCTGGCTATTACAAACAATGCTGCCATGAACATAGTTGAGCACATACTTTTGTTGTATGATAGGGCCTCTCTTGGGTATATTCCCAAGAGTGGTATTGCTGAATCCAGGGGTAGGTTGATCCCGAATTTCCTGAGAAACAGAAACACTGCTTTCCAGAGTGGTTGCACAAGTTTGCATTCCCACCAGCAATGGGTGAGTGTACCCCTTTCTCCACAACCTCTCCAACAAAGGCTATCATTGGTGTTTTTTATTTTAGCCATTCTGAGAGGTGTAAGGTGGTATCTTAAAGTTGTCTTGATTTGCATTTCCCTGATCGCTAAGGAAGTTGAGCATGACCTTAAGTGTCTTTTGGCCATTTGAAGTTCTTCTGTTGAGAATTCTCTGTTCAGATCAGTGCCCCATTTTATAATTGGGTTGATTAGCCTTTTACGGTCTAGTTTCTTGAGTTCTTTATATATTTTGGAGATCAAACCTTTGTCAGTTGCAGGGTTGGTGAAGATCTTCTCCCAGTGAGTGGGTTGTCTTTTTGTCTTAGTGACAGTGTCCTTTGCTTTACAGAAGCTTCTCAGCCTCAGGAAGTCCCATTTATTCAATGATGCCCTTAGTGTCTGTGCTGCTGGGGTTATACATAGGAAGTGGTCTCCTTTGCCCATGTGCTGTAGAGTACTTCCCACTTTCTCTTCTATCAGGTTCAGTGTGTTCGGACTGATATTGAGGTCTTTAATCCATTTGGATTTGAGTTTTGTGCATGGTGATAGATATGGATCTATTTTCATTCTTCTACAGATTGACATCCAGTTTTGCCAGCACCTTTTGTTGAAGATGCTCTCTTTTTTCCATTGTATACTTTTAGCTCCTTTATCGAAGATCAGGTGTTCATAGGTTTGTGGGTTAATGTAAGGGTCTTCTATTCGATTCCATTGGTCGACTTCTCTGTTTTTATGCCAATACCAAGCTGTTTTCAATACTGTAGCTCTGTAATAGAGTTTGAAGTCAGGGATGGTAATGCCTCCAGACAAACCTTTATTGTATAAGATTGTTTTGGCTATCCTGGGTTTTTTGTTTTTCCATATAAAGTTGATTATTGTCTTCTCCAGATCTGTGAAGAATTTTGATGGGATTTTGATGGGGATTGCATTGAATCTATAGATTGCTTTTGGTAGAATTGCCATTTTTACTATGTTGGTCCTCCCAATCCAAGAGCAAGGGAGGTCTTTCCATTTTCTGGTGTCTTCTTCAATTTCTTTCTTCAAAGACTTATAGTTCTTGTCAAGTAGATCTTACACTTCCTTGGTCAGGGTTACCCCAAGATATTTTATGCTATTTGTGGCTATCGTGAAAGGTGATGCTTCTCTGATTTCCCTCTCTGCTTCCTTATCCTTGGTGTATAGGAAGGCAACTGATTTTTTGGAGTTGATCTTGTATCCTGCCACGTTACTAAAGCTGTTTATCAGCTGTAGGAGTTCTTTGGTAGAATTTTTGGGGTCGCTTATGTACACTATCATATCATCTGCAAATAACGAAAGCTTAACTTCTTCCTTTCCAATACGAATCCCCTTGATCTCCTTATGTTGTCTTATTGCTATTGCTAGAATTTCAAGCACTATATTGAAGAGGTATGGCGAGAGTGGACATCCTTGTCGTGTTCCTGATTTTAGTGGGATGGCTTTGAGTTTTTCTCCGTTTAATTTAATGTTAGCTGTTGGCTTGCTGTAAATAGCTTTTATTATATTTAGGTAGGACCCTTGTATCCCTATTCTCTCCAAGACCTTTATCATAAAGGGGTGTTGAATTTTGTCAAATGCTTTTTCCGCATCTAGTGAAATGATCATATGGTTTTTTTCTTTCAGTTTATTTATATGGTGGATTACATTGATAGATTTGCGTATGTTGAACCAGCCCTGCATCTCTGGGATGAAGCCTACTTGATCATAATGGATAATTTTTCTTATGTGTTCTTGGATTCGGTTTGCCAGTATTTTATTGAAGATTTTTGCGTCGATGTTCATGAGTGAGATCGGTCTGTAATTCTCTTTCTTGGTTGGGTCTTTTTGTGGTTTTGGTATCAGGGTAACTGTAGCTTCATAAAAGGAATTTGGCAATGACTCTTCTGATTCTATATTGTGAAATACCTTAAGGAGTATAGGTATTAATTCTTCTTGGAAGTTCTGGTAGAATTCTGCATTGAAACCATCTGGTCCTGGGCTTTTTTTCGAAGGGAGATTTTTGATAACCATTTCTAATTCTTCGCGAGAAACCGGTCTATTTAGATCATTCACCTGGTCTTGGTTTAGCTTTGGTATATGATACTTGTTTAAAAAAATGTCCATTTCTTTTGTATTTTCAAGTTTTGTGGCATACAGGCTTTTTTAGTAAGATCTAATGATTCTCTGAATTTCCTCTGTGTCTGTGGTTATGTCCCCCTTTTCATTTCTGATCTTATTTATTTGCGTGTTCTCTCTCTGTCGTTTAATTAGTTTGGATAGTGGTTTGTCGATCTTGTTCATTTTCTCCAAGAACCAGCTTTTTGTTTCATTGATTCTTTGGACTGTTTTCTGTGTTTCTATTTTGTTGATTTCAGCCCTCAGTTTTATTATTTCCAGTCTTCTACTTCTCCTGGGCGCGTCTGCTTCTTTTTTTTCTAGCGCTTTCAGGTGTGTTTTTAAGTCCCCAATGTATGCATTCTCCGTTTTCTTTAAGTGGGCACTTAGTGCTATGAACTTTCCTCTTAGCACTGCTTTCATTGTGTCCCATAGGTTTGAGTATGTTGTCCCTTTATTTTCATTAAATTCAAGGAAGACTTTAATTTCTTTCTTGATTTCTTCCTTGACCCAGGTGTGGTTCAGTAGTTGACTGTTCAGTTTCCATGAGTGGGTCGGTTTTTTGGGGGCAGCGTGGTTGTTGCCTTCTAACTTTAATCCGTGATGATCTGATAAGACACAGGTGGACACTGATATTTTTTTGTATCTGTGGAGGTTTCCTTTGTTTCCGAGTATGTGGTCAATTTTTGAGAAGGTTCCATGAGCTGCAGAGAAGAAGGTATATTCTTTCCTATTTGGGTGGAATGTTCTATAGATGTCTGTTAAGTCCATTTGCTTCATTACCTCCAATAATTCTCTTAATTCTCTATTAGGTTTCTGTCTGATTGACCTGTCCCTTGGAGAGAGAGGTGTGTTGAAGTCTCCTACTACTAGTGTGTGTGGTTTGATGTCTGCCTTGAGTTCTAGTAATATTTCTTTTACATAAGTAGGTGCTTTTATATTGGGGGCGTATATATTCAGGATTGAGACGTCCTCCTGATGAATTGTTCCTGTTAGGAGTATAAAGTGACCGTCTCGGTCTCTTCTGATTGATTTTAGTTTGAAGTCAGTTTTGTTAGAAATTAGTATGGCCACACCTGCTTTTTTCTTAGGACCATTTGCTTGAAACACCTTTTCCCAACCCTTTACTCTGAGTAGGTGCCTGTCTTTGTGGTTGAGATGTGTTTCTTGAAAACAGCAGAATGTTGAATCCTGTTTTCGTATCCAATCTTTTAGCCTGTGCCTTTTTATAGGTGAATTGATCCCATTAATATTAAGTGATATTAATGACCAGTGGTTGTTTACTCCGGTTATTCTTATTGCTTTTGGTAGTAGAGATTGTGTGTCTCCTTTCTTTGAGATGTGCTCGTGAAGGGTCATTAGATGCCTGGGTTATTGTAGGCAGTGTTGGCAGTGTTGGATTCCTTGGGTTGCGATTTTCCTTCTATTACTTTCTGTAGGGCTGGATTTGTGCCTACGTATTGTTTAAATTTGTTCTTATCCTGGAATGTCTTGTTTTCTCCGTTGATAGTGAACGATAGCTTGGCTGGGTATAGTAGTTTGGGTTTGCATCCATGGTCTCTTAGCTTCTGCAGAACCTCTATCCAGGACCTTCTGGCTTTCATAGTTTCCATCGAGAAGTCAGGTGTAAGTCTGATCGGTTTACCTTTATAAGTTACTTGCCCTTTTTCTTTTGCAGCTCTTAATATTCTTTCTTTAACCTGTATATTTTGTGTTTTGATTATTATATGGCGAGGAGATGTTTTTCTTTGATCCAGTCTGTTTGGTGTTCTGTATGCTTCTTGAATATTTAAATGAATATCTTTCTTTAAGTTGGGAAAGTTTTCTTCCATAATTTTGTTGAAAATATTTTCTGAGCCTTTGAGCTGTGACTCTTCTCCTTCTTCTATTCCTATTATTCTTAGGTTTGGACTTTTTATTATGTCCCATATTTCCTGAATGTTTTGTGTTGAGAATTTGTTGGCCTCGCTGTTTTCTTTGATCTGTTCGTTTATTTTCTCTATGGTGTCCTCAGAATCTGAGATTCTTTCTTCTATCTCTTGTATTCTATTGATTATGCTTGTTTCTGTAGACTCTGCTCGTTGACCTAGATTTTCCATATCCAGCTGATCCTCAGTTTGTATTTTCTTCCTTGCCTTCATTTCAGTTTTCAATTCTTGAACTGTTTCCATTACCTGTTTTATCATTTTTTCTTGGTTTCCCAGGGTCTCAGGTACATATTTACTCATTTCTTCAAACTTTTTGTTATACTTCTCATCCATTTTCTATAAGGGCATTTTTTACATGTTGTTTAAGGGACTCTATTATCTTCATAAAGTCGATTTTTTCCACTTCTTCTGTGTTAGGTTGTTCAAATACTTCTGTTGTAAGATCATTGGGTTCTGATGTTTTCATGTTGTTTTTCGGATTATTGGGTGAGTTCTTGCCTTGGCACCTGCCCATCTCCTCCTATTGATCCTATCCAATGGATCCTTTAGAAACCGGATCAGGTTTCCCTGCTGGCCAAGGGCTCCGCTTACAAAATGCCCTCACTCTCTTTCATGGTTCCTGCTGCAGGCCAAGAACCCTCTCACCCCTCCGAAGGATCTTCAGGACAGGACCAGGCTCCCCTTGTGCCAGTGACCTGGCCAACCAAAGGCCTACCTCTTTGATTCAATTGTAGTAGGGCGATCTGTTCTCCTTATTGCACGCCTGTCCCAGCCGCTTGTGTCTGGCCGCCGCTGCGCAGCGTCTGGTGCCGCCGCCGCTGCGCTGCTTCTGGCGCCACTGCCGCTGCGCCTCTGTGCGTCTGGCGCCGCCGCCGCTGCGCCTCTGTCTAGCCTGTGCCTTTTTATAGGTGAGTTGAGTCCATTGACATTAAGTGATATTAATGACCAGTGGTTGTTTGTGTGTTTCCCTTCTTTGATTTGTGTTGGTGAAGGGTCTCTAGATGTCTGACTTATTGTGGTCATTGTTGGACTCCTTGGTTACTGATTTTCCTTCTATTACTTTCTGTAAGGATGGATTTGTGGCTACGTATTGTTTAAATTTATTTTTATACTGGAACATTTTATTTTCTCCATTTATAATGAACGAAATCTTGGCTGGGTATAGTAATCTGGGCTTGCATCCATGGTCTCTCAGTTTCTGCAGTACATCTATCCAGGACCTTCTGGCTTTCATGGTTTCCAAAGAGAAGTCAGGTGTAATTCTGATAGGTTTACCTTTATAAGTAACTTGGCCTTTTTCCTTTGCAGCTCTTAATATTCTTTCCTCATTCTGTATGCTTTGTGTTTTGATATTTATTTGGCGAGGGGATGTTTTTTTTTTTTTTGAACCAGCCTATTCGGTGTTCTGTATGCTTCTTGAACCTTCATAGGTATATCTTTCTTTAGGTTGGGAAAGTTTTCTTCTATAATTTTATTAAATATATTTTCTGGACCATTGAGCTGCACTTCTTCTCCTTCTTCTACTCCTATTTTTCTTAGGTTTGGTCTTTTTATTGTTTCCCATATTTCCTGAATATTTTGTGATGAGAGTTTGTTGGACTTGCTGTTTTCTTTGATCAGTGTGTTTATTTTCTCTATGGTATCTTCAGAATCTGAGATTCTTTCTTCTAACTCTTGTATTCTGTTGGTTATGCTGGTTTCTGTAGACTCTGTTTGTTTACTTAAATTTTCCATGTCTAGCCGGCCCTCTGTTTGTGTTTTCTTTTTTTTTCATTCAGTTTTCTTCTCCATTTCAGTTTTCAAGTCTTGAACTGTTTCCATTATCTGTTTGATTGTTTTTCCTTGGTTTTCTATGGTATCATTCACTGATTTAGTCAATTCTTCAAACTTTCTGTTATATTTCTCATCCATTTCTATAAGGGTGTTTTTTACATGCTGTTTAAGGGCATCAATCACTTTCATGAAGTCAATCTTTTCTACTTCTTCTTGATTAAGGTGTTCATGTCCTCCAGTTGTAAGGTCGCTGGTTTCTGGTGTCTTCATGTTGCTTTTCAGCTTGTTGGGCGAATTCTTGCCTTGGCATCTGCCCATCTCTTCTTCAAAATGCTCCCTTATGGATCTACTCTTACTGGATGAGGTCTCCTTGCCTACCCAACGCTGGCTCTCCCCAACGTTGGCTCTCCTGGCTCCGAGAGATCAGGTCTCCGTGCTGGTTGGGCAGGTCATAAACAAAGTGCCTACCCTGCTTGGTGCAGGCAGGCAATAGAAACAAAGGGACTCCCGCCCACTTGGGTGCCCTGAGGATTCGGAACCAGTGCTCAGACCGGCTGGGCTGGGTGATGTTATGTGCCGAAAGAGGGTGGTGGGGCCGAAGTGGGGAGGGTTCTGGATGGGAGCTGGGTGGGCTAGGAAGAAAGAGGCAGTATGCAGGGAGTGGAGGCCCTGCAGAGAGCCCAAGAAGGATAGGGGGCCAAGGAACCTCTGAGCTCCCCTTCCCAGGCTGGCGCCGCAGGGCCAAAAATTCACCCCAACGCTGTCTCTCCTTGTGCCCAGAGATCCGGCCTCCGTGCTGGTGGGCAGGTCGCAAACAAAGCACCTACCCTGCTTGGTGCAGGCAGGCAATAGAAACAAAGGGACTCCTGCCCGCTTGGGTGCCCCAAGCATTCGGACCCAGTGCCCAGACAGGCTGGGCTGGGTGATGTTATGTGCCGAAAGAGGACAGTGTGGCCGAAGTGTGGAGGGTTCTGGATGGGAGCTGGGTGGGTGAGGAAGAAAGAGGCGGTATGCAGCTAGAAATAATTTTTGTATGAGCCCACAAAATTTAGATGAAAATCTTTCATGCTTAAGCTCAAGTATTTGTCAAATGACTACACTCTAATCCAGAAATTCAATATACTTGAATTATCTTAATATTTTGTGGCAGAGTTTGCTTTCTGTGACTGTGTAGCTGACGGAGAGGGTGTAGTGTAAAAATCAGGGTGTGGGGTGAAGAAAACATAAAAGGAAAGTTATCCAACTGCTAACATGGTGTCGTCTCTAAGCCTAACACTGTTCTAAGTATTGTGAGAAATTTACACACAGAAGATACCATTATGACCTTAGTTGTCTTATTGTCTGCTGTGGGACAATGGTCTGTACCCTATCACATGCATTTTAATAAAACACTGATTGACCAGTAGCCAGGCAGGAAGTATAGGTGGGGCGACCAGGCAAGATGTAGAGGCAGGGCAATGAGAACAAGGGAATTCTGGGAAAAGGAAATACACAGCCTGTAGTTGTCACCGAGATGCAGAGGACACAAGATGAAAATGCCTTGCTGATAAAGGTACCAAGCCACATGGCTAATACAGACGAGAATTGTGGGTTAATATCAGATGTAAGAATTAGTTAATAAGAAACTTGAGCTAATAGGCCAAGAAGTTTATGATTAATGCAGACCTCTGTGTTTTTCTTTGTGATTGAAAGGCTGAGTGACTGGGTGGGACAGAAACCTCTTCCAACAATTGTCCAGTTTGGAAAAAAAAAACAAACAAACAATCTCTGTCTACTCAAGATACTCGAATTCTGTTCCAAAAGGTGACTTTTCAATTATTTATGAAGCATGCTTTTCTTTTATCTAGTTTCTTTTTATTGAAAATAAGTTTTATGTAATACATTCTAATCATAATTTCCTCATGCCCCAACTTCTCCCAGATATTTCCAATCACCTCATCCATCTAATTCTGTGCCGTCTTTCTTCATCTCTCTAGACAACAAACAGGCAAACAAAATCAAACCAGAATATAAAACCAAAAATTTAAAAATAATAAAATATTAAAAATTATACCTTTTTGAGAATTTAATACATATGCAAGTTATATTTGGATCATTTTCACTTCCACACCTCCTCCTAACTCCTCCCTGATCCATGCTTACCCTTTCATGAAGTATTCTGCCTCTCAGGCAAGTGTGAAGACTTGGGTGCAGATTACCAGAACACGTATAAACCAGACACAGCAGCTCATATCTGTAATGCAAGTGCCCTCCAGTGAGTTGGGAGGTAGAGATATGAGAATCCCTGGAAGTTTTATTAGGCCACCTAGCCTGCTATATTCAGCAAGACTCTAAATCAAACAAGGTGGAAGACAGATGAGGACTGGCACCCAAAGGTGCCCTCTGACTTCCATAACTACTATGACCTGCATATTCTACATGTGTGCACACATGTACATATAAGCAACCACACAATTAAAAAGCAAGCATGCAAACAAATAACCCAAACCCAAACCCAAACAAAAAATTGCTTGTAAACTGATTAATTTTGTTTAGTTTAACTCAAGAGTATTTTCAATCCACAGAGTTCTTTGGGACAACTTGACATGCATTGAATATGGTGTGTGTGTGTGTGTGTGTGTGTGTGTGTGTGTGTATAAGGTGTAGTCAGTGATCTGGTAAATGTTTTGCAATCATCATCTAGGTGAGGGCATCCTGATTTGCAATAGTTTTCAATTTCTAGAGTATAATACTTTCTTTTAAGTGTAATACTTTTCACTGTGGCCAGCTGTAAAGCATAGGAATACTGAAGGAGGGAGCCAGCTCAGGTATTTGGATAACTTGAAAAAAGCTTTATTTATTTTTGTTTACCTATGTATTTATATTTATGTATATGTGTGTCTATGTGCATTTATGGGCATCAACTGCATGCAGGTGTCCCAGGAGTCCAGAGGGCATTGAATCTCCTGGAGCTGAAGTTAAAGACAGAGGTGATCAGCCAAGGCGGGTGCTAGGAAGTGAACCCAGGTCCTCTACAAGAGCAGCAAGTGCTCTCAGGTACTAAGCCATTTCTCCAGGTTTGGGCATTTTTCTGATGACATAAACAGGCTCTTGAAAAATGGGATACTCTTATTGTTATGCCTCACTTTTAGGACTGCTGGAGTTTTGACTGAGAAGTTTTAGCATTACCAACAAATCACTCCAATTCTCAAGTTAGGGACTTTCAAAGCACCAATTTACACTAAAAATATTTGTTTATTTTAAAACTAATCTATGGGAATTCAAATCAGAAGAATGGATACCTTCTGCATGTGGATGAGAAACTTCCTGCCTGGTGGAAACTTCACACATTGGTATGAATGGTGATTATGTTTGTGCTCATTTATATCTCTCCAGGAAATAATTTTAAAATAGCCTGCTCATTTTGTACTTCTTTCCTCTACTTGTGACATAGTTCTTCCAGGTGTATATTAAATTAAAAGTAATGGGAAGGAGATAGGGTCAGGGAAGAAATACAAACAATATGATTAGGAGCGTGCATATGAATAAGTAGTGTTTTGCATGGTATACGTTTCACGCAGTGCATTATCCAACATGCTCACGGTGGTGGTATTAGCTGGGAAATTGGGTTCAGGTAAGTAACACCAGGAAGTAATGACTGTTGGCATTGCATGTAGCAATCTGTTTTCCTAGAACAAACTGCAGATGTATTCTGTTTGGAATTAATACTGTATCTTATATTTTATCCATAAAAATGACTTATGAAATTGTATCCATTAGTTTAATGGAATATCACAATCATTATTCCAAACTTATTTATATTGTAATCAGTAGAATGGGATGCCTTTTCTGGATAAGAAAATGAATGTGAATGCCAAAGATTTTTCTCTTATTTAATTTTAATAATTGTAAATCATCATATCTGACATGTATTTTAATATTTATGCAAGAAGTAAATCCCACTAAAGGAAACAGAAGCAGGAAAAGCCACATTAAGGCTTGCAACCTGAGATGGTTATGATAGTGCTTATTTATACACAGTATTTGGGAGATAAAGGCAGGAGGATCAGGAGTTAGAGGTTAACTTGTACTACAACATACATCTCAAAAGCTTTTCAAATTGCTACTCTGATATAGTTTTGGAATATTATATTTGTACAATGTAACGTTCATCATTAAGTTATTGCCCCTGGGTAGAAACCAGGAGTTTTTAGCAGGGGAAAGACCATGGGTTGCCCTTGTTTCTTCAGCTATTTCTGACGATATTTGCTTTTTACTAATATCTCTGTCAAGGTTATAGTTTAGAAAAGAATGTTCCAAAATGTTGAGTGGGGGTGTTGTTCACTGTGCTGCCTCTGGAAACGAGCCTGCTAGCAGGCTCAGAGATTTGCTATTAGGTCATTTGTAGTATGACCTCAGCAAGATGACTGAACTCAAGTGCCCTGCCACTTATGAGTGAAACTCTTAGAAACTTCCTTCACTTCCCTGTGCCTCAATTTCGTTCTTGGTGAGAGTACTATAGGATTGTGTTGATTAAATTTGTAAGTTGACTTAAAAGAAGGCATGGGAGACTTATCATCAAATCAAATCTCTCCCTTATAGGACATTAAAAGAAGCAGGGTTCAGGACTTACCAAGTTTAGATGAAGGCAAGGTTTTATAATAGACATAATCTTTTGTTCTTGCTAAGCTGTATTAATGTGCTTTCCTCTTTTACCTTTCTAGATATATGACCTTCTTTTTAGTGGATTCAAGGTATCTGCCTGCCCATAGGTGGTGGGGAGGAGGGTAGAATTAGGATTTGCTGGACTTTAGCAAGAACTCAAAGAGGGAAAATATAGTATTGCATTTCTCATTTCCAAAATAGGATTTTCAAGTTCAAAGCAAGAAAATAAGTCTGAAAGGCTGACTTTATTAAGACAGAAAGGGATTTTCTAAATTCCTTTATCCTGTTCTTTATCTTATAAAGAGGACCTGACCTAAGCTAATCACAGAGTTTAACCTAAGGGCCCTTTGCTGTGAAAAAGAGAGGTGGAGGGATTATAAAGGCTTCTGCTATGGATCTTCTAGATGGTAGGAGGAGTATAGAGAAGAAAAGGGATAGGAGATATGGTCAGAGATATAACAAGTGCTCTTTTGGGGGGGCTAAAGTTTTAGAATAAAAAACTTTTTTCCAATTAGGATTCCAGAAGGAGAGGGAAATGAGGGCTCCAAAAACCAGCTTGGTGGACAAGAATGATGAGAGAGAGAGAGAGAGAGAGAGAGAGAGAGAGAGAGAGAGAAAACCAGTGAGAGAGTGAGAAAGACAGACCAAGAGAAACAGAGAGAGACAGAAAGACACAGAGACAGAGAAACACAGAGAGAGACAGGAAGAGAGGCAGAGGCAGAAACGGAGAGACAGAGGGACAGACAGTGGTAGAGAGACAGAAGCACACACACACACACAGAGAGAGAGAGAGAGAGAAAGAGAGAGAGAGACAGACACAGACACAGACAGACAGACAGACACAAATGTAAACCACCACCCCCCCCCCACACACAGAGTTTACCCATTCATGCTGTCCCTGGCTTCTGAGCAGTGTGGCGCCATAGGCTTGGAAGTTTTCTCAGGCTCCTAAGATAGCAAGATTCTGGCTCCGAAGACTGCAAGAGTGACTCACCATGACAGGGACAAAATAACCATGTACCTGGAGCAAGACCAGAAGAGGGTTAAATGAAATTTCTGGGGAGTAGGTTCACAGCACTGTAACAGTCTACTGCGATGGAATTGGCATGGAAATAGGGCCAGGCTGTGAGCCAGGTAAAAGGCACAATGGTCTGTCAGCAATCTCAGTTGTAGGCTCTTCCCCTAGACACCAGTAAAATGCCAAGTGTGCCTTAGGAATTGCTACTAGAGTTAATACTCATCCTGGGATAAGCAATGGATCAGGCTTGGCCACCTGTCCAGAAAGATGAGCAAGGGAGGTTTGTTCTCAGTGAGTCTGTGCCAGGAATATTAGAGGCCTAGTGACCTAAGAACAATATCTACACCATAGGTTCCATCTGTTCCATCTGTTCACCAGGACTTTAAACTTGTTGAGTGCTCCCATGTAAGTGCTCTAGCCTTTGCCTAGTTTTTCTCTTCTTTTACACCTACACATCTGATCCTCCTAACCTCCTAACATGGCTGTCCGAACTCTGGGTCACCCACTTTGGAGAGCTTATCAGAAACCCATTTAAGATGCCACATCCTCTGGTGGGTTACTGTACAGAGGTGTGTGCTAGCCTGTTAACAAGGGTCATATCAATAGGTAGACAAGAGGCTCACTGTCAAGTTTAGATGTGATGCTGTGACCACTCCAGGTTCTTTTTCAAGCTACCTAGTTGGAAATCAGCCTATTTTAATGTGTGTATGTGTGTGTGTGTGTGTGTGTGTGTGTGTGTGTATCTGTCTGTCTGTCTATCTACCTACCTACCGACCTATTTAAATTGTTGGGAGAGGCTCTCACTATGTGGGCCAGGTTGGCTTTGCATAGCTCAGGCTAACTTCAAACTTTTGATTCCCCCTGCTTAGCCTTCTGAATACTGGTATTGCAGACATGTGCCTTGATGCTTGCCAAGAACTTTATTTTAAAAGTGAGTACTTCAGGGACTGGGAAAATGGCTTACTTTCTAAAATGTTTGCTGAGAAAACCTGATGACTTGAGTTCAGAACCTCAGAATCTACATAAAGATGATCAGGTAGGAAGGATATGCCTGTGATCCCATTGTTCCTACAGAAAATGAGAGGCAGATAAAAGAGCATCCCTAGACACTCCAGCTAGCAGCAAACAACAAGAGAACTTGTCTTAAGCACAGTGGAAAACAGAGACTTATACCCAAGACTGTGTCCTTTGACCTTTACATGTGTGTCATTGCATGTGTACATACACTACACACTATGCATGTGTGCACGCACACGCATGCGCAAGGCACACACACACACACACACAGAGAGAGAGAGAGAGAGAGAGAGAGAGAGAGAGAGAGAGAGAGAGAGAGGATTTGAGACAATATCAGAAAGAATGAGTGATCAGAGGATGTAGCCTATGAGACTGATTATTGGGGGTTGATATTGTGACTGAGAAAGAATCAAGACTGAGCAGGGAGAGAGATCTCAGACTTGTTATAGACCTGAATCATTTCCTCCAGTTCAGTAAGGAATTCTGGAGGAGACTCTTACTGGAACATTCCCACTCAAGACAGACCCAGCTTTACATTTACCCATTCTAGACACTGGCTGGGAACTGCTTTTAGAAGGGTACGTAAGAGCCAGCATTAAAGGTGTAAGAGGAGGCTGCTTGTTGGTTCCCAGCCACTTAACCCTGAAATAATCACACAGAAACTGTATTAATTAAATCACTGCTTGGACCATTCATTAGCTCTAGCTTCTTATTGGCTAACTCTTACATTTTAATTTAACCCATTTCTATTAATCTGTGTATCACCAAGTGGCTGTGGATTACCGGGTGAGGTTCCTTCTGGCATCTGTCTCTGGTGGGGGCTACATGGCTTCTCTCTGCCTCTGCCTCCTTTCTCCCAGCATGACATTTAGATTTCCCCACCTACCTAAGTTCTACCCTATCAACAGGTCAAGGCAGTTTTTTTTTTAAATTCATTAACGGTAATCAGAGCATGCAGAGGGAAATCCCATATCATAAAGGTGGATGGACTATTATTAAGTCTCTTTAACTTGGGGAACAGGTCCTTTCCTTAAGAGGGATTAAAGTGATCTACCACAGTCTGTGCCTTGTGTCATAACTTTTAACTTCTCTATTCAGAGAGAATTATGGGGCTCTTGTACCCTCACAGATGAAAGTTGTTAATAGGCTAAAACATTGTCTACCAAACAGATCTCAGTTGGGCTATAACTAGTATTTATTCACCCCCTTTCCATTACTTCATTCTAACTTCCAGCCAATCCCATTGTCACCTTGGCATGGATAGGTGCCTTACTTATTTTTACTGTTGCTGTGATAAGATATCCTGACAAAGGAACTTCTGAGAGGCAGGCTTGATTTTGACTTAGAGTACAGGTTACAGCCCCTCATGGTGGGTAGTTCTGGTAGCAAGAGCTTGAGGCAGCTGAGGAGATGACACTGTAGCCAAAGTTAGGAAGAAGGGAGCTGGTGAGCAGTGAATGTCTGTTTGTATTCAGCATGCTTACTCCTTTTTACTCAGTCCTGGACCTTAGCCCAAGGAACGGTGCCACATGCACTGGGTGAGTCTCCCATCTCAATGAACCAACCTAGATAATCCCTCACAGATATGCCCAACATCTCCTCTCCTAAATAATTCCCAATTACTTTAAGGTGCCAGTCGAGATCAACCATTACAGTGTGGGTTACTTGTTGTTTGTTTGTTTGTTTTGTTTCAGTTTGACCTATGCTCTTATACCTGAAAAATCAGAGTCCCTGGTGATGATTTTTTTCTTTCAGTGTAGGCTTGATATATATTTGTTTTGGGAACTCATTTTGCCATAGCCTTGAGGTATCAGCCTTCGGGGGCGGCTTCTTGTCTGAAGACATGATTGGTTAATAGGAGAGGGGAGAGGAGAGAGATCGTGCTCTTTCTTGGATGGTAAAAACCGGGTCAGGTGGCATGAAGTGGCATTTTGTGGTTCCCAGCTCCCTTGTGCAAAATGGAAGGACTCTGCAACTGGTTATGTCTTGTCCTGTTCCATGAATCTGTTTCCCCACTACACCACTTAATATGGTCACGTTACATATATGCCCATTCCCATTCTAGAAAAGTAGCATCATGGGGCTACCAGTGGGCCATATGAGTTTCACACATTGTGAATTTCACACTTTTCCTGCGAAGACAGGAACAAATGTATATGTGTTCTAGGCAGGGCAACAAAAACAGACCTGAGCACAAGTTTGGTGAATCAGTGAACTAGGGCTGTTTGTACTGTAGTTGGGGTCTGCTGCATAGATTTGTCTTCATTTAGGGCCCACTTAGTTTTATCTACTGCATGAGCTAGAGTAGTACATTTAGCAATATGCTTTTGGGCTGCCTGTTTTGGCTCTCAGGCACTATTAAACATCTCTAACTCTCCACAGATCAGGCCTACTTGATAAACACGCTAGTTGCACATTTTCTGTCTTAAAAATAATAATTATAACTTATGACTTTCTGTTGTGAAGTGTTATCAACTTGTCTCTGTTGTTAGTGGTGGGGAGGGTTGGGAATCATTGCCATATCTATATAACAACCCTTACAGCCCCTTCTGTTATCAACTTCGGCTTGTAGAGGAGAAATACTACTGAATGTGTGGTGATTCTAATGACATGTTCCTCAGTGTTCCTGATATTTTAGGTGAAGGGTGGGTCTCTGGGTCCTCTAATGCAGCATCTTCCTCTAGTGGATAATTGAATAATAATATATTAGCTACAGCATACATGCTTCCCTCATTATTTTAATCTCTTTCTCTTCCACCTTCTACAGGAACTCAGGATTTTCTATACCACTTCCTGTGTGCCACTGGCTTTCCTAGCTGCTTGAGTTACAGTGGCCTTTGAAGGTCTATATTGAAGTAAGTAATGCATCCAAAGAAAAGTTAAGATCTAAGAGTTAGTTATTAAGAAGTCTGAGCTAATAGGACAAGCAGAGTTTTAATTAATATAGTTTCTGTGTGATTATTTCATGTCTGGGCAGCTGGGAAACGAACAGGCAGTCTCTGCCTACAAAATGATGCCCATGATAACCTTCATGGCCAGCCACATACTTCAGGTCTGGGTGTTTGTAATACTGCTTGGGGATAGGAGGAAAGAAAGTGGAGAGCATGCCAGCTGCTCAGAACTTCTGCCTTGGCAAAAGCAGCTGGATTGGGTGTTCTAGGTGTGCACAGGCAGGAAAGCATGGCAGGTTCCCACGGCCATAAATTGAGATATTTCTGGGTGGCTCAGCACGCTTCGTGGAAGATTTAGATTTTACTCAGATAAAAAGAGTTTATATGCTGCATGGTGCTTCCCAGAGTTCAGATGGTGAACACGGCTTCCACCCAGTAGTCACAGAGCTGGTGGTAAATGTATCCCCACCATATTGAAAGGCCAAGGGAGATGGAGTCAGCATCCAGGACTGCCATGACTACACTGCTTACCATTTTAAAATTCTACTTGTTGGAAAAGGATTTCAGATACACAATAGGACAGATTCAGACATAAAAGACCTCTAAATGAGACACAGTGTGTTTAAAAAAATCTACATAGGCTTGTGAGAGAGAAGAAAAAAGTATAAATAAAACAAAGTCTTTAAAGAGACAGTAAAAGTAATATAAAAGAGTAAGACAGTCATAGATTAAAGGAGTAAAGACAAATAAGCCTTGTTAAGATGGAAAATACACAGAGTCTGGATTATGCATATTGTTGTGTTTTCTTTGAATTTTTTGACTGAGAGAGACATTTGATTCTGGGGACTGCTAAGTTAAACCAACATAAAGGTATCTTGACTTCAAAATTTAAGTCTGAGAATATGTTGCTTTGGAAAAGAGGTTCTGCTTTTGTTTCCACAGATGAGAACATATGGATTCCTTTCAGACTGTTATTGTGGTTTGTAATAACACTCCCTACCCCTGAAACATCTCTGTGAACCCTAAAAATACTTTGCCCAATAAATATCACAAAGTAGTTTGGAAAAAACTATGCCCAAACTTCCAAAATTATTGTTTATAAATGTTTGTTTTCACTTAAATGTGGTTGATTATAAGTGATTAATGGTCACAATCAATTTCTAAAATGAATGATTTGTATTGGTTTTGATCTTGGTCTACTGATACAAATTTAAGGTCAATTTTGTTATATGTATATTTCTATTCTTTTTTTAAAACTTAAAAATGTAATGTATAATTAAAATTTATGGATTAGTAGATAGTCATCTATAATAGTAAAGCTTGTAGTCATGTTAGTTAGGTTTTCTACATGTACAGGGATTTATTTAAGATGGATAGGTATTCTTCAAACCTTTGAAAGACCTACAGAATATGGCATTTAAAAGGTTTTAAGAACTTATACTTTTCTTGACCATGAGACATGCCTGCTTCTAGCAGCACCAATTACTTCATAGAGGATGATGGGCATTGAAGAAACTTGTTATGGAATTTGCCTTCAATGTGACAAGACTAGCCATTTGGGCAAGAAAGTACTCTTGCTTGCCTCGACTGCTTGATGGTATATTCTATGAACTGGACATGCAGGACCCACAGAATAATGACTGATGAACTTGCCTAAAGGTTCCTTCAGGGTTCCTGACTCTTGAAAAAAATCTGCCAGACATACTACAGGACACAGAAGAAAGTAACAGTCAAACTTCCAATAGAGGTGAAACAGTCTTTCAAATTTCCTGCTTCATGGAAAACTATGGTAGATACTGTGGGCCTGTAGGCTGAAAATGGATACCCCAATGTTTTAGGAGAACTTTGGGTGACTGTCCAGGTAGTTAGATCTCTATGTCAATTCTGGAGTTTTGGAAGTTGCTTTCAATGCGCATCCTGTTAACTTAGGTAACTTCTGGGGTCTTTCATGGAGTTGAAGAATAGACAGTCATAATTATAGTTTTTCTTGGTTATGATAAAAGGTTAAATAGATATAAATATTGTAACCATAATTCTTACTTGGTACCTGTTTAGTATATGTAATTTTACTATGTTAAAGTTAAAACCTTTCTTTTTATTTAGATAGAAAATGGGAAGTGATGTGGAATTCCCTTCTGTACGCTGTGGATATATTTTGTTATCATTGGCTAAGAAAGAATCTGATTTGGACCTATGGCAGAGCAGAATAGAGCAAGGAGGTAATTCCAAGCAGAGATAGAGGATAAAAGAAGGCAGAGTCAGGGAGATGCCATGTCTCTGCTGAAGGAGACAGATGCTGGAACCTTACTAGTAAACCACAAGCCTTGTGATACAACACAAAATAATAGGAATGGGCTAATTTAAGATGTAAGAGTTAGGTTAATAAGATTCCTGAGCTAATAGGCCAAGCAGTGTTTTAATTAATGTAGTTTCTGTGTGATTATTTTGGGTCTGGGCAGCTGGGAAATGAACGAACAGTCTCTGCCTACAAGAAAGTACTTACAAACCACCAAATTCTCTCTAAACTAGTCATATGATAAAGTTCATCTTGTATAAGTACCTTCAGAACTTTGTCCCACAGGTACTGTCCTGCTTCCTGCTGGAATATTCCTGTAAGAGCATCCAGTTCCTTGAGGATTTTAATGCTTGTTTTTGGAAGGATTTATGGTGCTTATAGGCATGCTGCTTTGTGGAAGAAGAACCTTTATTATATTTCCTTCTACAGAGGAAGTACTGGAGGAAGAGTGGGCCGCCACCACTTTTATAGGTTCAGAAATTTTATGAAAGTATAAGAAGTTAGAATTTTGGGGAGCATTCCAAAATGTTACCATCACACATGCCAGGTTCCTGTAGTTTCTTATTTTCATCTTTCTCTAGTAGGACCTCAACTTTTGCATAATTTATCTACTCCAGTTGGGCATTGAAGTTCAATCACTCTAATAATCAAATATTGTATATTCTCACCCATTGCATCAATTGCAGGCTTTTTTGTAAACTATTAGATAGACTTTTGTGTTTTATTTTTGGCTTTTAATTGATATTGGCACTCTACCTTTAATTTTCTATATGTATCAGTGTAACTGAATAACATTACAAACATCAATTCTATTTTCTTTATATTTATAATTTCTTTTATACAGATTTATAATTCTTGAATCATTCTATTAGAATATAATCTTTCTCCACCCCCTGGGGTATTTTATCTGAAACATGAGAAGTGAAAGTTTTAACTTTTTGGTTGCTGTCAAGTACCAGGGATTGCTTCTGCATATACAGCCTTCCACCAGGAATGGGGTCATCATTCCCAGCTGTAGGCAGTTAATTAAGTCTTCAAGCCCCATCTTATGGTCTACTTTCATGGGCTGTTTCTCATTCCAACTGTCACATTCTGAGAAAATGTTACAAGGAGAGCAAAAGGACAATTAGGGACAAAACGTGAATATATAGAAAAGAACAAGCAAGGTGGATCAAGGGAAGCCACAGCATTTTGATAAAGTCCTGGAAAAGTCTCTGTTAACTGAAGCAGAGGTTGCTCTACAAGGAAGTTTCACATTGAGTGGAGAATCCCAGGATCTTGAACTATTGCTTGGCTAAGTCATTAGCTGGGATTTTCCAAAGCATCTCAGAGAGTGTGACTTTGATCACTGCAATTTTTCTTAGTGAGATGACTCATGAAATGTAGCCTGGGTTCAAAAACTGATGAAGATTGTTAATGGAGTCTTTCAGCTACTATACTCTTTATACCTGAAAGGTAATTCCTTTCTAGAAGGGGATTAAAAAGTATTTATAACTATGTCCTTTCTATGGACTGAGCTTCGTACCACTCTGTAAGAGCTTAATTTATTTGTTTAAAATAGAATTTATATTTCTTACCCATTATCATGTAGTTGGGCCCTCCAAATGAGATTGAGTTTTCAAATCTGAGTGTTCTGTGAATCAATTTGTAATTGAGATACAGTACAATGACTTGGGCCATCATTTACAGAGGATTCTCATAGAGTGGTGACAGTGACTAGTGCCAAGAGATATGCCACAGTAAAGGAAGCTTGTACTATGAACATAATTAAGCACCATTGCAATGAGAGCAGAAAGACATGTTCTCAAACCTAGTCCTTGCAAAGAGAATGGATGTTCAGGAAAGTCTGCCAATAGGAAATGACACCATGTCAGTCTTGAGGCGTGGGTTAGGTATAAAAGAAGGGCAAATGTCATAACACCTATATAATTCAACATTTGGGAAATATTAGCCTGACTTATAGGGTGTGACTTGAGAATTCCAACAATGGTACAGTTTCTCAAGAGGAAGGCCAAGAATCTGGTAGTTATTAAATCTATAAGGCTGGATTTCTCAGCAGGAAGAATCTGCTGCCAAGTCCTGGAGGATCCATGGAGAGCTGCTGGGCCTCAGTCTACATTGGAATCCTCACGAAATTGAATTTAAGACTAGTCACATAAAAAGGCAGGCAAACTTTCCAGCAGTCATGAGAGCACACAGGGAAAAAGCAGTGTTTCCTTATTCTATGTCCTTTTATCTGTGTGTCCAATCAGAAAATGTGGCCCAGATTTAGGGTAAGTCTTCCCACTTTAAATAATCTGATTAAAAAAAGACATCACAGGAGAGCCTAGCTGCTCAGGTTTTAGTTGCTTCCAAATGCAGGCAGGTTGACATCCAAAATTAGTTATGACAACAGGTGAATAGAGAGGCATGCACAAAAACAAAGAAGCAGAAAAAAAAACCCACAACAAATCTTGGAATGCCATAAAATATAAGAGACTCAGGGTTTAAATAACAGAAATGTATTTTTTTCCACTGTATTGGAGTTGGTTACAGAGTTGGGCTCTAGTAGGGCCTCTTTTTTTGGCCTGTAAATGGCCCATTTACACAGTGTGCTTTCATGGCCTCCCTCCCTTGCATGCATACAGACTCACCAGTTCCATCAGATTAAGACCTAAGCTCTCTGACTCTTTTATCTACTCTTGGGACCCCTTTCCTTCCCCTGGTTGCCTTGTCCCGCCTTGATATGAAAGGGTTTGCACCTAGTTTTATTGTATCTTGTTATGCCATATTTGTTTGGTATCATTGGGACCTGCTCTTTTCTGAAGGGGAGAGGGAAGAACTGGGAGGAGAGGAGGGAGAGGAAACTGGTTGGGTTGTATTGTATGAGAGAAGAATTTAAAAATTACTTCATCAATATGATCTCTTTTAACTTTACTTCCTAAATTCTAATCTCTAAATCCAGTTAGAGTGGAGGTTTGGGATTAACATAGGAATTTTGGATAGGCCACATAGCAAAGCTTAAGAAAAGATAGTCAAGAAAGGGTTGTGTAAAGTTATTCTGAACATATATAACAAGTATACATACTTAAGTTACCTATAAAATGAATGCATGTAAGTAATCATCCTTAGCTATTTTTATTTCTTCTTTGGTTTTTCAAGACAAGGTTTCTCTGTAGCTTTGGAGCCTGTCCTGGACTCTGTAAAATAGGCTGGCCTAGATTCACAGAGTTCCACCTGCCTCTGCCTTCTGAGTGCTGGGATTAAAGGCATGCACTACCATCTCCCGGCTTTTTCCTTCCTTCGTTCCTTCCTTCCTCTTGCTATTATTTCTTGTTTTGTGATTCTATTCAATTTCCATCTATTATCTCCCAGAAAAAGGAGCAATATTTATGAACTACTATGCTTACCTTAATGGTTTGGGGGTCTTAGGATGTTTGGGTCCATGTTTAGCTTTCTTGGAGCTTGCAAGTCACTCCCTAATGATAACCCTACTTCAATTTTTATCTATATTAATGTAAACCATATTGTATTAGCTACTTGTTGCTCTGACAAAATACCTGTAGTGCCCAACGTGGGGCTCAAACCCACAACCCTGAGATTAAGAGTCTCATGCTCTACCGACTAAGCTAGCCGGGCAGGCAGCTGTGGTGCTGGGGACGAAGCCCCGCCGCCCCTATTTACAACAGATTGGCGCCCACGTGGACAACTGAATCCACAGAAAGCCTGAAAAAGCTTGGGAAAGAGTAAAGCATGTTTTCTTGATAGTGACAATTTCTCGGGTCTACTCCGCATGCTAGAGGCAAGCAAGCGCCTCATCTAAGAGAGGCTTCCTGACTCAGCTTTAGCTGCAAAACCCTGCAGCTCATTAAGAGTTCCTGCCATGAAACACTTAAATGGTGTTGACGAAAAGCTGAATGCATGCTTTTCGGTTTTTAGCCGTAGCAGGAAAAAAAGCTGCGCCGTTTAAAAATGCCGGCTTTCTGGGCCATCCTGCCAGGGCAAACTCTGACTGTTTGAGGCAGGAGGGCCGGCTACCGAGACAGGACTTGAGTGTTGTCTGTTGTAGCTCACTTGCTGGCAGGGACCTTGAAATGCCATACAGTTGTTGCAGTAAACATGGCTACAGCCTGTATATCTGCCATGAGGCTGGAAAGCTAAGTAATGGACTGGATCTAGCTGGCAAAGCCACGCCTTTAGTCCTACTGAGATTGCTTGGTAAATTAAAGATTCATGTGGTCAGAAAAAGAGAGATATACAGTGTTATGGTTTTGGTCCCTTTAAGAGACAAGCCACACCCATTCCCCTCCCCATCCGCTGAGGTAGGCTGATCTTCAGCTTCTGGCCTGAGCTCGCTCACTTTTCCATCTTCCTCTCGGAGAGGCAGCTTTGCTTCTGCCTCTCTCCCCACTTCTCTCTTCCCTCCTTCTCTGTCTCTTTCTCCTCTTCTCTCTCTCTCTCTCTCTCTCTCTCTCTCTCTCTCTCTCTGTCCCCCCTTCACCCTTCCTCCTCCATAACCCCCTGAATAAACATTCAACCTCACCCTGCACGTCGTGTCTATCCATGTTTCTGTCTTCTGTCCGCCCGCCATGTGTCTCCCTGCCTGGAACCAGCCATTGCTCGGGGACCAGCAGCCATCTCTGCCTGGGGCCCACTGCCTGCTGCCACATGGCCCGCCACCACTGCTCTGGGACCAGCAGCCATCTCTGCCTGGGACTGGCTGCTCCCAGGGCCTGCTGTCTGCCACCACATGGCCCTCCGCCACTGCTCAGGCCGCCGCTCCAGGACCGGCAGCCATTTCTTCCTGGGACTGGCTGCTCCCAGGGCCTGCTGCCTGCCACCACATGGCCCACTGCCACCATTTGGGACTTACAGCATTTCTGCTGCCTACTGCCGCAGGGATCTTGGAGCATTTTTTAAAAAAGAACAACATTTTGGTGCCGCGTGACTCGGATGATTCGCCCGCCCCAGACATTCACCTGGGGCCAGAGTTCCAGCTGTAGGCGCCGTCCGGGACTCTGAGCTCTCTCCTGGGGCAGAATCAGGACTCGAGGACCTTCTCTACAATGACCCACGTGTTCCATCTGCCTGGACGCAGCTCCTTCAAACAACAAATCAACTAATTGTGAGTGTCCCCATCTCAGCTAGCTTAACCATCTCTTTTAACCCAAGGGATTGACCGTTGAGCTCGCGGCAACCCTTCACGGTTTTTAGGGATGGGGGGACCTCCAACCGCGGGCTATCAGGGCCTCGGTTGTTCCCTTCGCTGACATTCAATTTGGCTTGTCTCCTGTGCTAAGCCTGTGTCTGAGACGGCTGGCCTTAGCCAGTCCCTCAGCTCACCCGCGCCTGGAGGCCCGGGGTCTCCAGTTCTCCCTCTTTTTCTTTTTTCATTCCTTTTCTTCCTTCTTTTCGTAGTAACTGCTGCTACGGTGCAGCACGCTGCTATGGTGTGGCCTGACCTTGGCTGAATCCCTCCTGCCCGGGAATCCCTATCCCGTTGGAGGCTCGAGTCGATTCAGCCAGGTTATAGCACCCCCCCTGTGAGCTTGGACGCCTGTTCACAGGGCCTGGGTGTTCGTGCCATCTGCATCTTGCCTTCATGGGGAGCCGTTCTCATTGTAGGCTTGAGGTGCCATGGTTTTTGCGGGTGTTTTCACGGCCTTGACCATGGGAGCCAAGCCATCCAGACCTATCACTCTGGCCTCATGCTTTAAATACCTCACACTTATCAGTCTCTATCCAAAATGGCCCCAGCTACCTTAAAAAAAATTTAAATGGCCATTTTTTTCGGTTCCTGCATTTTGCCCCTCCCCTCTGTGGCTTTTGTTATGGCATGGCAGGCTCTCCAACAGAGCAGACTACACGTGGTGGTCGCCATCTTGGCTGAGGGCCAGATCACGTGACCACACTCTCCTGGTTTTACCCTGCCTCTTCACTTGGTTTTCACTAAACTCCTCATGCTAACTCTGTTAAATGTGTTTTGAGCAATGGCATGTCTTTGATAGGGCCCATCAGAGTTTTCCACATTGCCCAATTCCTGTTCACTCTTTCTATACATAATATATTTTAAACTGGTGAGAGGTTTTGCAAGGTGACCTCACCAAACAAATTTCAAACCAAATTTATCTCTTATGCTACAGTCATTATATGTCTAAAACTTCTGTTTTCACAAAGCCAAGGAGTTCTCGTGAGTTCCAGGGAGCCGAATTAAAGAATCCACCTTAAACATTTCAGATATATCCCCCTCAATTCCCTGGTCCTAAATTTTTTTTCCCTTAATTTAACTTTGTTCTTTGTTCTGCCAATACCTTACGGACACCAGACATTCCCATGCCACAGACATCGGTCAGAAGCAAAGAGACCAGCTATGCCAGGATGTGACCAGCACCCAGCCTTCTCTCGTGCCCCCCCCCCAAAGACGACACCCATAATCAGCCGGAAGCAGTCTTGAGAGTTCGCTGCCCCAGTTCCTTTGGGCTGTGGTGCCTGGTCTCCTGCTTTTTATTATAAGGAAGACCTGGGAATGTTATGGTTTTGGTCCCTTTAAGAGACAAGCCACACCCATTCCCCTCCCCATCCACTGAGGTAGGCTGATCTTCAGCTTCCAGCCTGAGCTCGCTCTCTTTTCCATCTTCCTCTTGGAGAGGCAGCTTTGCTTCTGCCTTTCTCCCCACTTCTCTCTTCCCCCCTTCTCTGTCTCTTTCTCCTCTTCTCTCTCTCTCTCTCTCTCTATCTCTCTCTCCCCCTCTCTCTATGTCCCCCCCTTCACCCTTCCTCCTCCATAACCCCCTGAATAAACATTCAACCTCACCCTGCATGTCATGTCTATCCATGTTTCTGTCTTCTGCCCGCCCGCCATGTGTCTCCCTGCCTGGGACTGGCCATTGCTCGGGGACCAGCAGGCATCTCTGCCTGGGACTGGCTGCTCCCAGGGCCCGCTGTCTGCTGCCACATGGCCCGCCACCACCACCGCTTGGGCCGCCACTCTGGGACTGGCAGCCATTTCTTCCTGGGACTGGCTGCTCCCAGGGCCCGCTGCCTGCCACCACATGGCCCGCTACCACCATTTGGGTCCTCCAGCATTTCTGCTGCCTACTGCCGCGGGGATCTTGGAGCATTTTTTAAAAAAGAACAACATACAGTAAAGAGAGATTCAAAGACAGAGAAAATTTCTGAATGGTTTAAAGTGTGTTAAAAATATATGCAGAATAAAAGTTGAAGTTCTTAAAGTAAAAAACAAAAAAAGGAAGAGAGTTGTGTGTGGTAGCACACGCCTTTAATCCCAGTGCCTAGAAGGCAGAGGCAAACAGATCTCTGTGAGTTCAAGGTGTAGTAGTATACACCTTTAATCCCGAATGCCTGGGAGGCAGAGACAGGCGCATCTCTGAGAGTTCAAAGACAGCATGGTCTACAGAGTTACTTCAGGTCAAAGATACAGAGAACCTGTCTCAAAAAGCAAAAGAGTTAAAAGTAAAAATAAACAAAATAGAGGTTAAAACAAAGCTGCACAAAGATGGAAAATACAAAGAGAATTTTGATACTGTACGCTATTATGCTCTCTTTGAATTGTTTGAATGCTGAGGAAAGAGCAAAAGCTACTAAAAGATATTTGTTTATAAATGCTGCTGAACTAATCCAACATAGATATTTTGAATTTGGATCTAAGGATATGATACTTTGGAAAAGAGATTCTTCTTTTGTTTTCACAGAGGATGAGACACTGTTCCTTTCTTCTATTCTGATTTGGTATGATGGACCACACCCTCCTGAAGGGTTGCAGTGAACATCTTCAGAAAATTGCTTCGCTCAACTGCCAACTGAGATGAAACCAGCACACAGGTTATACCATGAAAGACCTAAGTAACGACGCCCCCATTCAGCAGGAAGAAGTTTGGAGAGAAAAAACTGTGCCCATGTTCCCAAATATGGTTTATAAACGTCCTTTTACATTTAAAGGGGGATATGATATAGATATGAATAATTTACATTAGTATAGATTTTGCTTTATTGATAGATATTTAAGGTCAATTTTGTGTTATATATATATATATATATATATATATATATATATATATATATATCATATATATATGTGTGTGTGTGTGTGTTTCTGATTTTGATTAAGGTATTGTGATTGTGTGTAGTTCATTTAAATATGTACTGTATAATTAAGAAATATAGGTTGTTAATGGATAATCATCGATAATAGTAAAGCTTGTAGTCATGTTAGTTAGATTTTCTAGATATATAGAGATATATTTTAGATAGACATTCTTCATGTCTTTCAAAGATTACAGAATAGGACATTTAAATATTTTAATAACTTTGGACTTTTCATGACAATGAGACACTCTGCTCCTGGCAGCACCAATCTACTTCAAGAGGAAGATGGGCATCGAAGAGGCACCTTATGGAGTTTGAGAGCCATTTGGGCAAGAAACTGCTCTTGCCTGGACTATTGCATAAACTTGACACAGAGAACCTGCAGAGAGAGGACTACTGAACTTGCCTAAGGTGAGATGATCTTTTGGGGTTCCTGATTCATGAAAGAGTCTGTTAGACATTCTGCAGGACACAACAGATAGTGACTGAACTGACTTTGAATTTTCCTGCTTTATGGAAATGTCTGCTGGATACCATGGGCCTGAAGGCTGAAGATGGATGCCCCAACGGTACAGAGGAACTTTGGGTGACTGTCCAGGCAGCGAGATGTCTCTGTCATTTCCAGAGTTTTAAAAGTTGCTTTTTTCCTGTTTGCTTAGGTAGTATTGTATCTTTCTGGAGTCTTTGATGGAGTTAAGAATAGTTAGTTATAGTTATAGTTTTCCTTAGTTATGATAAAGATTATTGTAACTTTTACTTGACAACTGCTTTGTTATATGTAATTTTGCTATGTTAAAGTGAAAGCCTTTTTTTTTTGTTTAAACCAAAAAAGGGGAAATGATGGAGGAAGGTCATTGGCTAATAAAGGAACTGGCTTGGCCCATTTTATTGGTTAGAAGATATGTGGGAGGAGTAAACAGAACAGAACGCTGGGAGGAAGAGGAAGTGAGGTCAGACTCAACAGCTCTCCTCTCGGGAACAGATGCCTGAGAGAGACGCCATGCCCCGCTCCCGGCATGAAACTCCGACCCAGGATGGACTAGGCTAGAATCTTCCCGGTAAGACCGGTTCTCACAGATTATTAGAGATGGGTTGATCGGGACGTGAGAATTAGCCTGTAAGTGCTAGAGCTAAAGGGCCAAGCAGTGTTTAAATGAATACAGTTTGTGTGTAGTTATTTCGGGGCTAAAGCTAGCCATGCGGGCGGCTGGGGTGCTGGGAATGCAGCCCTGCCGCCTCCCTTATTACTACATACCTGAACAAAGTTACTTAAAGAGGGAAGTTTTATTTTCCCTCTCCCAGTTGGAAGGTACAGTCTCTCACAGTTGGAAAGTCATAGTGGTGGAGATTTGGGGGAGCTGCTCACGTCATGTCTTCAGTTAGGAAGTAGAAAGCCTTGAATGTTAAGTCCATTTAAGAGCATCTTCAACAAATTGTGCTGGCAAAACTGGATGTCAATCTGTAGAAGAATGAAAATAGATCCATATCTATCACCAGGCACAAAACTCAAGTTCAAATGGATTAAAGACCTCAATATCAGTCCGAACACACTGATCCTGATAGAAGAGAAAGTGGGAAGTACTCTACAACACATGGGCACAGGAGACCACTTCCTACGTATAACCCCAGCATCACAGACATTAAGGGCCTCATTGAATAAATGGGGCCTCCTGAAACTGAGAAGTTTCTGTAAAGCAAAGGACACTGTCACTAAGACAAAAAGGCAACCCACTGACTGGGAGGAGATCTTCACCAACCCCGCAACAGACAAAGGTCTGATCTCCAAAATATATAAAGAACTCAAGAAACAAGACCATAAAAGGCTAATCAAACCAATTATAAAATGGGGCACTGAGCTGAACAGAGAATTCTCAACAGAAGAAGTTCAAATGGCCAAAAGACACTTAAGATCATGCTCAACTTCCTTAGTGATCAGGGAAATGCAAATCAAGACAACTTTAAGATATCATCTTATACCTGTCAGAATGGCTAAAATCAGAAACACCAATGATAGCCTTTGCTGGAGAGGTTGTGGAGAAAGGGGTACACTCATCCATTGCTGGTGGGAATGCAAACTTGTGCAACCACATTGGAAAGCAGTGTGGCAGTTTCTCAGGAAATTCGGGATCAACCTACCCCTGGACCCAGCAATACCACTCTTGGGAATATAACCAAGAGAGGCTCTATCCTACAACAAAAGTATATGCTCAACTATGTTCATAACAGCATTGTTTGTAATAGCCAGAACCTGGAAACAACCTAGATGCCCTTCAACGGAAGAATGGATGAAGAAAGTATGGAATGTATACATATTAGAGTACTACTCAGCAGCGAAAAACAATGACTTCTTGAATTTTGCATGCAAATGGACAGAAATAGAAAACACTATCCTGAGTGAGGTAAGCCAGACCCAAAAAGATGAACATGGGATGTACTCACTCATATTTGGTTTCTAGCCATAAATAAAGGACATTGAGCCTATAATCTGTGATCCTAGAGTAGCTAAATAAGAAGGTGAACCCAAAGAAAAACATATAGGCATCCTCCTGAATATTAACCTTCATCAGGTGATGAAAGGAGACAGAGACAGAGACCCACATTGGTGCACTGGACTAAAATCTCAAGGTCCAAATCAGGAGCAGAAGGAGAGAGAGCATGAGCAAGGAACTCAGGACCGCAAGGGGTACACCCTCACACTGAGACAATGGGGATGTTCTATCGGGAACTCACCAAGGCCAGCTGGCCTGGGTCTGAAAAAGCCTGGGATCAAACCGGACTTGCTGAACATAGAGGACAATGAGGACTACTGAGAACTCAAGAACAATGGCAATGGGTTTTTTATCCTACTGCATGTGCTGGCTTTGAGGGAGCCTAGGCAGTTTGGATGCTCACCTTACAAGACCTGGATGGAGGTTGATGGTGCTTGGACTCTCCACAGGGCAGGGAACCCTGATTGCTCTTCGGGTTGACAAGGGATGGGGACTTGATCGGGGTAGGGAGAGGGAAATGGGAAGCGGTGGCAGGGAGGAGGCAGAAATCTTTAATAAATAAATAAATAAATAAATAAATAAATTTTTAAAAAAATTAAAAAAAGAAAGCCTTGAATGCTTACGCTCAGTTCCCTTTCTCCTTTGTATGTGGTTTGGCAGTTAGGGGAATTCATCCCTTTTCAGGTGACCTAACCTAGGTAATGTTTTAGAGGCCTGTCTCCTAGGTGAATCCAGATACTGGCAAACTGAAAATCAATATTAACAAGCAACCATATTATGAATGTGAAACTCAAAAGATTAAATAAATCATGCTAACTTTTCACTCTACCTTCTACCTTTCCAAATTGGTATTAAATTGTCCCATTTGGTTTTTGCGTCATTGTCATATATGATTTCTGTTTTTTGAGTGAAAGGTTGTTTCTCTCAGATTGTCACATCTACAAATTTTACACATCTCAATTTTGTCACATTTGACAAACAGTTCCATAGATTTTTTTTTCTTGTATCTAACCCCCCCCCCCCATTAACAGAACTTTAATCAAGAAATACACTCTCAGAAGGATCTCCAGTCACAGTAAAATGAGGTTTAGAAAGACAATAATTTCTGTATTGGAGTTATCAAATTTCATGAGTTTATGAGATAATTTAAGTAGTAGGATCTTCGTCATTTGCATAGAATGGGGCTGAGGCTTAGGAGAAACTTGAGATAGGAATAAAGATTTGTGAAGCATCATAAGACAGGTGGAAGTAGAAATTGTGGGTTATTCCCCAGAAAGAGTGAGTAGAGTAGGAAGAAAGGAGAACTGTAGTGAAGCCAGAAGAACACTGACATTTAGTGCTAGGAGACTAGGGCTGGTTCGATGGCACAGGGATAAAGTGCTTGTGTTGCAAACATGAGGACCTCAGTGTGGTTTTACATGGATAGGCCATGTAAATGCGAGGCATTGCGACACATCATAATCTCAGCACTCACTAGACAGAAACAGGCAATCCCTGGGATAAGCTGGCTATGTGAGTCAGGGAGCCTTGAATTCAAATGAGTGACTCTACCCCAGTATGGCATGCAATCGAGGAAGATACCTGACATCAACCTCTGACTTCAATACATATACACATATACACTACCAAGCGTCTATATTTCAGTGCTGAGAAGTTCCATCTGGACGGGACGGTTCCTGCTTCTACACTGAAGAGTTACAACCAGAGAGTCAGTCAAGCAAAGACTGGACCAAGACACCAGGCCTCTCCTGGCTCCATTTGAAGGAAGAGATGGGAAGGCACCAAGGCAAGAATTCCTCCAACAACCTGAAAGGCAACATGACATCACCAGAATCCAGGGATCCCGAAATAAGAAGAAGTGTACACCCTACTCTAGAAGAATTAGAAGAAATCGACTCAAAAGTGAATTATATGAAAATAATAGAAGACCTTAAAAATGAGGTGAAAAACTGCCATAAACAATTAGAGATCAGAAACAAAAAGGTAGAGGAAATGAATAAATCGCTCAAAGATACCCAAGAAAACCAAGAGAAACAAGAGAAAGCAATCAAACAGGTAAGGGAAGCAGTTCAAGACATGAAGAATGAAATGGAAGTAATGAAGAAAACACAAACCGAGGGAAGGATGGAGATGGAAAATCTGGGTAAACAAACAGGAAATACAGAGACAAATACTATCAACAGATTACAAGAGAGAGAAGAAAGAATTTCAGACACTGAAGATACCATAGAGAAAATAAACACACTGATCAAAGAAAACAGCAAAGCCAACAAATTCTCATCACAAAACATTCAGGAACTCTGGGACACAATAAAAAGACCAAACCTAAGAATAATTGGGCTAGAAGAAGGAGAAGAAGTACAGCTCAACGGTCCAGAAAATATATTTAATAAAATTATAGAAGAGAACTTTCCCAACCTAAAGAAAGATATTCCTTTGAAGGTTCAAGAAGCATACAGAACACCGAATAGACTGGACCAAAAAAATGAAAAAAAACCATCTCCTCACCATATAATAATAAAAACACAAAAAATACAGAATAAAGAAAGAATATTAAGAGCTGCAAATGAAAAAGGCCAAGTTACTTATAAAGGTAAACCTATCAGACTTACACCTGATTTCTCTATGGAAACAATGAAAGCCAGAAGGTCCTGGATAGATGTACTGCAGAACCTAAGAGATCATGGATGCAAGCCCAGACTACTATACCCAGCCAAGATTTCGTTCACTATAAATGGAGAAAACAAAATTTTCCAGGATAAAAACAAATTTAAACAATACTTAGCCACAAATCCATCCTTACAGAGAGTAATAGAAGGAAAATCACAAACCAAGGACTCCAACAATAATCACAATAACTCATACATCTAGAGACCCTTCACCAGCACAACCCAAAGAAAGGAAACACACAAACTCTACTACTAAAAAAGTGACCGGAATTAACAACCACTGGTCATTAATATCACTTAATGTCAATGGGCTCAACTCACCTATAAAAAGGCACAAGCTAAGAGATTGGATACCAAAACAGGATCCAACATTCTACTGTTTACAAGAAACACACTTTAACCACAAAGACAGGCACCTACTCAGAGTAAAGGGCTGGGAAAAAGGCTAATCAAGCAAATGGACCTAAGAAACAAGCAGGTGTGGCCATACTAATTTCTAACAAAGTTGACTTCAAACTTAAATCAATCAGAAGAGATGGAGAGGGACATTTTATACTCATAACAGGAACGATTCATCAGGATGAAGTCTCAATCCTGAATATCTATGCCCCTAATATAAAAGCACCCACGTACGTAAAAGAGGCATTACTAAAACTCAAGGCTGCCATCAAACCGCACACACTAATAGTAGGAGACTTCAACACTCATCTCTCACCAATGGACAGGTCAATCAGACAGAAATCTAACAGAGAAATAAGAGAATTAATGGAGGTAATGAATCAAATGGACTTAACAGACATCTATAGAAAATTCCACCCAAATAGGAAAGAATATACCTTCTTCTCTGCAGCTCATGGAACCTTCTTGAAAATTGACCACATACTTGGTAACAAACAAACTTCCACAGTTACAAAAAAATATTCGTAACCTCCTGTGTCTTATCAGATGACCATGGATTAAAGTTAGAATTCAACAACAATGCTACCCCCAGAAAACCTACAAACTCATGGAAACTGAACAGTCAACTACTGAACCACACCTGGATCAAGGAAGAAATAAAGAAAGAAATTAAAGCCTTCCTCGAATTCAATGAAAATAAAGAAACAACCTACTCAAACTTATGGGACACAACGAAAGCAGTCCTGAGAGGAAAGTTCACAGAACTAAGTGCCCACTTAAAGAAAACAGAGAAAGCTCACATTGGAGACTTAACAGCCCACCTGAAAGCTCTAGAAAAAAAAAAGAAGCAGACTCACCTAGGAGGAGTAGAAGACTGGAAATAATCAAACTGAGGGCTGAAATCAATGAAATAGAAACACAGAAAACAATACAAAGAATCAATGAAACAAAAAGCTGGTTCCTGGAGAAAATCAACAAGATTGATAAACCCCTATCCAAACTAATCAAACGGCAGAGAGAGAATATGCAAATTAATAGGATCAGAAATGAAAAGGGGGACATAACCACAGAAACAGAGGAAACTCAGAGAATCGATAGATCTTACTACAAAAGCCTGTATGCCACACAACTGGAAAATGTAAAGGAAATGGACACTTTTTTAGATAAATACCATATACCAAAGTTAAACCAGGACCAGGTGAACGACCTAAATAGACCTGTTAGTCGCAAAGAATTAGAAGCTGTTATCAAAAACCTCCCTACAAAAAAGCCCAGGACCAGATGGTTTCAATGCGGAATTCTACCAGAACTTCCAAGAAGACCTAATACCTATACTCCTTAATGTATTTCACAATATATAACCAGAAGAGTCTTTGCCAATTCCTTTTAGGAAGCTACAGTCACTCTGATACCAAAACCGCACAAAGACTCAACCAAGAACGAGAATTACTGGCCAATCTCACTTATGAATATCGACGTAAAAATCCTCAACAAAATACTGGCAAACCGTATCCAATTACATATTAGGAAAATTATCCATTATGATCAAGTAGGCTTCATTCCAGAGATGCAGGGCTGGTTCAACATACGAAAATCTATCAATGTAATCCATCATATAAATAAACTGAAAGATAAAAACCATATGATCATTTCATTAGATGCTGAAAAAGCATTTGACAAAATCCAACATCCCTTTATGATAAAGGTCTTGGAGAGATTAGGGATACAAGGGTCATACCAAAATATAATAAAACCTATATACAGCAAGCCGACAGCTAACATCAAATTAAATGGAGAGAAACTCAAAGCCATCCCACTAAACTCAGGAACACGACAAGGCTGTCCACTCTTGCCATACCTCTTCAATATAGTGCTTGAAGTTCTAGCAATAGCAATAAGACAACATAATGGGATCATGGGGATTCTAATTGGAAAGGAAGAAGTTAAACTTTCGTTATTTGCAGATGATATGATAGTATACATAAGCGACCCCAAAACTCCACCAAAGAACTTTTACAGCTGATAAACACCTTTAGTAATGTGGCAGGATACAAGATCAACTCCAAAAAATCAGTCGCCCTCTTATACACAAAGGATATGGAAGCAGAGAGGGAAATCAGAGAAGTTTCACCTTTCACGATAGCCACAAACAGCATTAAATATCTTGGAGTAACTCTAACCAAGGAAGTAAAAGATCTATTTGACAAGAGCTTTAAGGCATTGAAGAAAGAAATTGAGGAGGATACCAGAAAATGGAAGTACCTCCCCTGCTCTTGGATTGGGAGGATCAACATAGCAAAAATGGCAATTCTACCAAAGGCAATTTATAGATTCAATGCAATCCCCATCAAGGTCCCATCAAAATTCTTCACAGATCTTGAGAGGACAATAATCAACTTTATATGGAAAAACAAAAAACCCAGGATAGCCAAAACAATCCTATACAATAAAGGATCTTCTGGAGGCATTACCATCCCTGACTTCAAACTCTATTACAGAGCTACAGTAATGAAAACAGTGTGGTACTGGCATTAAAACAGAGAACTCGACCAATGGAATCATATAGAAGACCCGGATTTTAACCCATAAACCTATGAACACTTCATTTTCGATAAAGGAGCTAAAAGTATGCAATGGAAGAAAGAAAGCATCTTTAACAAGTGCTGTTGGCACAACTGGATGTCAACCTGTAGAAGAATGAAAATAGACCCATATCTATCACCATGCACAAAACTCAAGTCCAAATGGATCAAAGACCTCAATATCTATCTGAACACACTGAACCTGATAGAAGAGAAAGTGGGAAGTACACTACAACAGATGGGCACAGGAGATCGCTTCCTATGTATAACCCCAGCAGCACAGACATTAAGGGAAACATTGAATAAATGGGACCTCCTGAAACTGAGAAGCTTCTGTAAAGCAAAGGACACTGTCACTAAGACAAAAAGGCAACATACTGACTGGGAGAAGATCTTCACCAACCCTGCAACAGACAAAGGTCTGATCTCCAAAATATATCGAGAACTCAGGAAACTAGACTTTAAAATGCTAATTAACCCAATTAAAAAATGGGGCACTGAACTGAACAGAGAATTCTCAGCAGAGGAAGTTCAAATGGCCAAAAGACACTTAAGGTCATGCTCAACCTCCTTAGCAATCAGGGAAATGCAAATCAAAACAACTTTGAGATATCATCTTACACCTGTCAGAATGGCTAAAATCAAAAACACCAATGATAGCCTTTGCTGGAGAGGCTGTGGAGGAAAGGGTACACTCATCCATTGCTGGTGGGAATGCCATCTTGTGCAACCACTTTGGAAATCAGTGTTTCGGTTTCTCAGGAAATTCGGGATCAACCTACCCCTGGACCCAGCCATACCACTCCTGGGAATATACCCAAGAGATGCCCTATCATATGACAAGAGCATTTGTTCAACTATGTTCATAGCAGTATTATTCGTAATAGCCAGATCCTGGAAACAACCTAGATGTCCTTCAATAGAAGAATGGATGAAGAAAGTGTGGAATATCTACACATTAGAGTACTACGCTGCGGTAAAAAACAATGACTTCTCGAATTTTGCATGCAAATGGATGGAAATAGTGAACACTATACTGAGTGAGGTAAGCCAGACCCAAAAAGATGAACATGGGATGTACTCACTCATAATTGGTTTCTCGCTATAAATAAGGGTCACGGAGTCTACAGTTGGTGAACCTAAAGAAGCTAAGTAAGAAGGTTAACCCAAGGAAAAACATATAGTTATCCTCTTGGCTATGGGAAGTAGACAAAATTGCTGGGGAGAAAAGTGGGATCTTGGGAGTGGGGTGGGTTGGGGGTAAGGGGAGATGGGGAGAGAAAAGTGAGAAGGGGAGGATGGGGGGAACTTGGGGAAACAGGATGATTTGGATGAAGGAAGGCTGGATAGGGGAGCACGGAAGCACAATTCTTAGTTAAGGGAGCCACCTTATGGCTGGCAAGCGACTTGAATCTAGAGTGGCTCCCAGGAGCCCAATGCGATGTCTCCAGTTAGTTTCTTGGGCAGATGAGGATAGGGAACCTGAAACGACCCTATCCTATAGCAATACTGACGAATATCTTGCATATCACCATAGAACCTTCATCTGGTGATGGATGGAGATAGAGACAGAGACCCACACTGGAGCACTGGACTGAGCTCCCAAGGTCCCAATGAGGAGTGGAAGGAGGGAGAAGATGAGCAAGGAAGTCAGGACCACGAGGGGTGCACCCACCCACTGCGACAGTGGAACTGATCTATTGGGAGCTCACCAAGGCCAGCTGGACTGTGACTGAAAAAGCATGGGATAAAACCGGACTCTCTGAACATGGCAAACAATGAGGGCTGATGAGAAGCCAAATACATTGGCATGGGGTTTTGTTCCTACTTCATGTTCTGGCTTTGTGGGAGCCTAGCCAGTTTGGATGTTCACCTTCGTAGATATGGACGGAGGGGGGAGGACCTAGGACTTACCACAGGGCAGGGAACCCTGACTGCTCTTTGGACTGGAGAGGGAGTGGGGGAAGGGGGAGACGAGTGGGAGGAGGGGGAGAAGGGTGGGAGGAGGGGGAGGGAAATGGGAAACTGGGAGGAGGCGGAAACTTGGTTTTTTTTCCTTTTCTCAATAAAAAAAATGAGTGTGTTTCAATAAAACAGTGACCTGGCTTTAACTTATAAACCAAATTTTGCCACTTCTTGCTGTTTAGTTCATTGGTGACCACGAGGAGGGGTGTTTCTATAGAATATACTAGTAATTGAGAAAATAGAAATGGAGGGTGCAGCAGGATTTTTGAAGTTATACTCTAAGTGTGGGGAAATGTAAATCCTGGAGGGCTAGACTGGCTTTCTTAGGGACATTCTTGCACGGTCAAGGGAGAAGATTGCAATGTTCCCTACATTTAAGCTTTCTGTGAGCTGCCACTGGAGTTTAACTGACTTGTTCAGGTTTAATGAATATTTATTAAGAAAATTGTAAATCAACAGTTTGGCTATAGGACTGAAGCTCAATGAAGCCTCTGCAGGGGTAATTTTTTCAAAGCTGCTGACATGGGGAGAGGATTATTTCTTAGGCAGTCATTACAGGTTCTTTTACACTTCCATGGCTGGAGCAACATGCTCAACAAATAGGCAAAACCCTTCTGCTTAGCGGGTGGGCAGACTGGCCGAAAAGTGGTCTTTCTGAGGTTCCCAGCACCTAGATGCTTACAGGTGCTTGGTCTGACTCTGCAGTTGCTAGTGTTAATAGCTTTCCAGGAGCAAAGGTTTATTTTTTTTATACTCTCCCCACCCTCTGACTGTCTTAGAAAGAGCAAGTGCAAGGGAAGGAATGAAGGAGGAGTCTTCATTCTGGAGTCCTTATGGCATTTTCTATGAGCAGAGAACTGGACATGAATTGATGCAGATTCTATCAGCATCTATTTTGTCTCTAGGACTGTAGGACTTTCAAGGGCAAGAATCAAGGTTTCTCCTCCTCATCCAGTGAAAAAAGAAAGACAGTTTCTTTCTCTTCTCATCACCCCATTGATGACTTTGGTTGTTAGGACAATGACTATCAGACACTTTGGAACTCTTCCCTCATTTAAACAAACCTTGTGATCCTCTAGTATTGAGGATGCTCAGGGTGGGGTGGGTGGTAGGTTTGAGACACTGAGTGATCCTTTATCTCCCTCTATCCTCTACTGGGACCCTTGTAGACACCTTTGGAGGATTCTAACTGACTGCTCTCTTCTCTGAGAGTAAATGACTTGTCCGTGACAGCAGTCTTAGATAGGCAGGGTGACTCCTTGCACTTTTAGATCTGGAGGCAGGTTTCACTAATATTTAGTGCCACTCACCATTCTGACCCATTCTGAATGAATCTATTCTTCTGGCTAGAATGAAAGAGGTTAAACATACACATTTTTCTAGTGCCTTTAGATTCATGAGAGAGTACCTGGCAGAAATCTGACTTCCTGTAATCGCAAGCAGGTAGATTATTGCTGAGCTTCATGTCTGCTGGATGATATGCTTCCCAAGAAAATCAGTCCAAGAGGGAAGGGACAAGATGGAGGAATAACTCAGCATAGCTAAAATGTTGGCTCTAGTTTTGAGAGTAAGTTCTACTAGTAATAGATCTTGTTGGTATTTTGCTGTATGTGGATTATAATTCTTGTGAAATATATTAATGTAGCTTCTGATTGTGTCTGAGTTCTGGCTAATGATGATTTTGCTTCTTGCTTCTTAGATTGTTCTCTATGCCCATCTCTGTGGGTCATAGACAACTCTTACCCTGTCTAATGGCTGACAGACACTTTTCAGTATGTTCTGCCCATTATTTTATCAATAACTCCTTTAAATACATTTGCTTTTCTTGTTTCAAGATTATTGTATTGTCAGAGCATGATTAGATGTGAAACATCTTTTTTTTTTAAAAAAAAAAACCTTTTTATTTTATGTGTTTGAGTGGTTTTGTCTGTTCATCACATTCATGCCTGGGGCCTATGGTGACCAGAAGAGGACATTTGATCCCTCGGAACTGAAGTTACATATGGTCATGAGTTACCATGTGGGTACTGGGGATCAAACCTAGGTCCTCTGGAAGAACAGCAGTGTTCTTAACCTCTCAGCTATCTCTCCTGCTCATAGATATGAGTGTTAATAATGCATGAAAACTGAAGCAGAGCTCAAGAGTAATTTTACTTTTGTGCATAGGACAAAAGAGTCACTTGAAACTCAGGGTCTTTTGGCAGACGTAGATGGTAAGTGTAAGCATAATACAGAGCAATGTAGAGTCCAATTTGAGAAATATAAAAAGTAATGTTTTTTGCTTCCTCCTTCCTCCATCCTAGAGTCCAGCTAAACCAAAATAGTGCCTCGCTCTTATCTGCCACAACATTTGGGATTAGCTTCTTCTTGAAGGAAAGTAATTAGAAATCACCTTAAAATGTAAATCTATTATTTTAAAAGAATTGGGGCCATCATTTAATAAAACTTGATCTGATTTCATCAGCCCCCAAGGTGACCATCATTCTACTCTTGTCACTGAATCTGCTCTCCAAATAACCAATTTTCTACTGGTGTGAATGTCGCATGTGTCTTAATTAAGGAAAAGAAAGAGAAAGCAGTCGAGGGGTTCTTATAAAGTTTAAGTTACAGTGTCAGGAGATGGTTCAAGTTGTTAAGAACACTTGCTGCTTCTTCAGAGGACCGAGGTTCAGTTACCAACACCCACCTGGTGGATCACAGTTGTTTATAAATCCAGTTTGAGGGGGTCCAATGCCCTTTCCTGATCTCCGAGGGCACCAGGCATGTACATGGTGAACACGTGCAGGCAAAACACTTGTATACATAAAATAAAAATAAGTAAAGCTTTTAAAAAAATCTCAGTCATATGACAGCTAATTAACATTTCAGAGAAGGAGGAAGACGGTAGTAATTATTCTGGAGCTTACAGACAAAGCTGTCCACAGTATGAATAGACCAGCATCTATCTATGTTACATCCCAAATACAGTTTTTCCTCACTCCTCTCTTCTAAGCCCCGATCCTCCATCTCCCCTCTGCCTTCCCAACCATTCACACCCCTCCATTTCTATTCAGAAAAGGGCTAGCCTCCCATGGATATTGACTAAACATGGCATATCAAGTTGTAGTAAGACTAAACACCTCACCTTGTATTAAGGCTGGGCAAGGCAACCCAGTATGAGTATTCGGGTCCCAAAAGCGAGCAAAAGGGTCAGAGACAGCCTCTGCTCACAACGTTAGGACTCCCACAAGAAGACCAAGCTACACAACTGTCACATATTCACAGAGGGCCTAGGTCAGTCCCATGCAGGCTCCCTGGTTCATTGGTCTAGTCTTTGTGAGCACCTATAAGTCAAAGTTAGCTGATTCGGTGGGCTTTCTTATGATGTCCTTGATCCCTCTGACTCCTAGAGTCCTACCTCCCTTTCTTCAGCTCTATTTCCCAAGCTCAGCCTTATCTTTGACTGTGGGTCTGAATGTGTTTCCACCAGCAGCTGGATGAAGCCTCTTTGATGACTACTGGGCTAGGCACCAATTCTGTTATACTCATAGACTGGTTCTAGCATTTTCTGAGAGTCTTCATTCCTGAATTCTCTGTACCTTCATCTCTTTAGCATCTCGCTTGCACTTTCCTCTCTTCTAAAAAATATTCCCTCTCTTCCCCTTTGACCAACACCGCCCGTTTTCTAAGGTGACTATAGTATAGAACTGGTCTGTATTTAACTTGTTTCATTTGTCAGATAAAGTTGCATTCCATGTTCACAATCTACAAATCAGGCTTGATGATTAGCTTTTCATGTCTCCCTCAGAAATTTAAGACCAATCTAGTCCCCTGCATTCTTTCATTACCCATACTACATTGGTGAGTCTTGATTGAATAAAGGTTCTCCAGTGGAGGAGGGGAAAGATCCCTAATGGTTGTTGAAAGTGAAGAAGGAGGGGGTAAAGCCTTCAAGTCAAGCTAATGTCAAATGTGGGGGTGAGGCTCAGTTTGGCTGAGGGGCCTGGAGTCTGAAGGCTGACTGCTTTGCAGTTGGGATGGGGAGAGATGCAATCTTCTCATAGTAAGGAGGCTCTTAGAGCCCTGGCAGGGCTTCAGGTGAGAAGTTAATTAGTGAATAATGACTTCTTGGCATCCATGCCACGTAAATTGGAAACAGCAACTAGTCAAAGAGCAGAGACAGAATTCTTTCTTTACGATTTTATTTACAAAACGTATTAAATCTTTGTACAATACCTCATCGCAATGAGGTTCAGTAATTATGCCCGTACATGCAATTTACACTTTTACGGCCATTAGTTTGCTTGGCAATTTTTCTGTTCACTGAAGTACAGCTTTAACAACAAAAAGAATTGGAAAAAAGATCCTCAAGTGACTACCGCCAAAATCCCATAGCTTGAAGTTAATAGTAGAAATTTGAAGCAATCAACATTTTTTAAACATGCAAGTTTTTTTTTTAAATAACAAACCAATTTACCCGCTTCTTAATCTCAGTAAATTTTCCTCTCTGAAACACTGATTTGAGTCAATAAACATACATTTCTCTTTATACAGTGCCTAGGAAAACACTTGTGTTTAGGTTTGTTGGTTTGTTTTATACAACTTCATATTCACACAGCGTTAGCTTCCCGCACTGGGACATTATAGCATTCATAAGTTGAAAAAATCACAGTTTCATGAAAACAAAACAAAACACAACAGCTTTCATTTGTATTTAATACCATTTAAAATCTGACAGGTGAGTTATTTGCTCATGACACACTTTCTGGAATGAAAGTTTATATTACACCTTTCTGGAAATGTTTCATTGGAAGGAGACCTCTTCTTTTCTAAAGACGAGAGCAAATATGCAGCGAGTCAACTAAGCATCTAAGGGTCACACTTGGGAAATGAAGGTGGGCTCCTAATTTGCACAGTCTGGAAACTTTCCAATGCACGTTACTGATGAGAGGAAACTATTGAACTACATAAAGCATACGTCGTTATATAGGAGGCAATTAGTGAGCGGAAACTGTTTCCTCTGACTGTTCTGATGATGCCAACAGCAGGTGTGCAACAGTTACTTGACAGCCCATGGAGCAGTGGAGTGATCTTCAGTGAGTCAGTAGTGAAACTGCTCCAAGCAAGGACCTGGGAGTGATGCTGAGGTCCTTCAGGTTAGCGATAGGTTTGGGAATGCATCTTAGTCTTTGCAAACTAGAAAAGGACACATGCAGTCTGACGGAGAGCCACAGGCAGGCAGTAACAGGCAACAGCTGGTCAAACAGACCTAGCAAGAGTAAAGTCAGATTGAGAACTGTGGTCTGAACCCACTGGCCTGCCTTGAAACACGGTCCTGTCTCCGTGTTGTACACTTGAAAGGCATACTTAGCAGAGAAAGCAGAGCTAAACACAGTGTTGTTTCTGAGAAAGATATTCCAAATACAACTGGGAGAATAGGCAGCATTTCCCTCACCTCAATGCTTACTACTCGGCTATGTTGACTTAAAATGCACACCGAATCAAGGAAAACAGATCTGTGAACTGTAATTCCAGACTTCTTGGAAAGCTCCGGGATCTGCTTTAGGAAAGCACCAAGAGGTCTGCCTGATGGTGCCCACCCTTTGCTACACAAAGAAGTCAATTTTGAAAGCTCTGTTAATCCCTTCACTTCCACTATGGGAAGTCCTCCTAAAGTTTTTCACGAAAACACTGCAAGAAGTCAATAACTGAAGTCACCATTCAGGCTCTTTCCCAAAGCATTTGAATTTTCTTAAGTGTCACATTTACATTCTAAAGCTATACACATTTTAGCAACTTCAAAAGGAAATAGGGTGCACAGAACATCACCACCAACAGCAAATACCAAACACATGTGGTCAGCATATCCTAGAAGAAATGCCTGTCTGTCTGCTCAAACACTGGGAGACAGACTTTTTTTTTTTTAAATCAGGAGGAATTACTTCTTTTAGTTAAGATGGGTCTGTTTACTGAACTGGAATTAAATTTGTGTGTGTGTGTGTGTTTGTGTGTGTGTATGTGCATGTATGCGTGGTGTATGTGGCGTGTGTTTAAAGAACATGGTTTTGTATATTGTGCAGTGGTATCAAACAATGGCTTTTGTTGGACTGATTTTTTTATAATATTTTTTTCGAATACTGGAATCTTGCATGTCCACTTTTTTGTTGGTTTTATTTCAATTTTTTTCAAGCAAAGCAAAACAATTTCAATGATGGTTTGCATTGTCGCAAGTCTCAGAGTGTTCCATAAGGCACTGAAGGAAAAAAAAATCAGTTTTTCCTATTGAAAGGTCATTGCACCATCAGCAATCTTCGTGTCATTCCCGACACCAAGGAAAGTGAAATCTGGCTCAGGAACCTTGAAGCAGCCACATTTTCAGTGATTTCCTCTCATTGCCTGCTTCCAGTGGAAAGGGATCTGCAAAGGCAAGGGGACATTACAGTGTGAAGGGACATTTTACTGGGAACCAAGACATTTACTAATGGCTCACTTCACTTTGAACAACAACAAAAAAAGTGATTGTTCTCTTTAACTGGCATTACTGGAGCCTTCCCCCACCCCCAGCTTGACTGCAGGTCTGGTTAAGATTTTCAACTGGATGCAGATGCTTTGGAATAGATTAAATAAGGGTGATTTTCCATCATAGGTGTGAACTATACTAACATGCAGGAAATCTAACTCAAGACTTTAATCACTTAGGGTGTAGGTATATTAGAAAGTTTTAGTGACATTTAAATAGAGGTAGTCAGGACAAATACATTGCAGAGTATATTCTGATGGCAGATGTGACCAGGATTGTTTTCTCAGCACAGGACACAGGGTACACGAAGTTACTGCTTACTGAATTCAAATCCGTTTTGACTATGAGAAGAGAATTTGTTTGTTCCCTGATTGGGGACTGTTCATTTCTCTTAATACCTTCAACCTTAGTGTTTAAAGTCTGAACGTAACACAGGAGTTTAAAGGGATAGCACATTCTAGAGAACAGGCAATGGCAGTGATACCCATGAAGGTGGTTTGCCTTGAAATTAGTGGCCTGATTGAGAGGATACTGGCAGTCCTCTCATTTTTATGGCCTTGACTAGATGTAGGGATCTATTGCCCCTGACTCTGTCAACTCAGGATCACACCCCTTCTCAATCACCTTTCTCTGTATGCTAATGGAACACTCATTTGTTTCTCTTTAGTGAACCCCAAATTTAGGTTGAATGAATAATATCATTATATAATCCTGGTTCTGGAATAAAAATGTGTGAGAATGTTAAATATGTGTGCAAAGAGCCAAAAAGTTAACATGGAAGTAGGAAAAGCTATATCCCCAAGTCCTGAGTCTTTCTTTCGTATGGTCAATGGTATATTCTTATCTGGAGTCATATTTCTCTTTCTTCTAGTCAATGGTATATCCTTATTTGGTGTCATCTCTATTTTTTATAGTCAATGGTATATCTATTCTTATCTGGAGTCATTTCTCTCTCTCTTCCTAATGGTCAATGATATATTCCTATCTGGAGTTACTTCTCTCTCATAGTTGATCAATAGTATATCCTTATCTGGAGTCAACTCTCTCTTTTTCTTATTGTCAATTATACATCCATATCTGGTCTTATAACTCTAAGAAAGGGACTTGACCTCTCAGTGACTGTTTCCTGCTTCTAAACAGCAGGAGGGGAAACAGCATCACTACTGAGATAAAAGCCCTCTGAGAAAAAAAGAACATCACTGCCTCAGTTATTCAGAAATTTGTCTCCACTTGACATTAAATTTTTATTCTTCTTTCTCTTTTTAAAAATAACTCTTTTAAGCGGTAAAAAAAAATCTCCATCAAGAATGTCTATGCAAGTTGGGCCTGATGGCTCACATCTATAATTCCCAGCAATTAGAGACTGAGAAAGGAGAGCTGCTGTGAGTTTTAGGTCAATGTGGGTTACAGAATAAGCCCCTATAGCATCCTTTCTTCCACCCAAAGAATATCTACATATAGGCTGCCAAAGGAAAGTTGATTATTTTGAAAATATTAATATTTCATTAAATGGAACAGAGTTGACCTAGAGGAAAAATGGAAATTCCCCCCAGTTCCAGGTTTGTTGAGGTCTTTCCAATGACAGGGATTTCACAAACATCACTGAGGAAGCCAAAAAAGCTAGATGTAGTTTTGTCCAGTCTTGAGGAAACTGGACGATTTCTAAAAGCAGTTAAGATAGTCATCCGCAGGGAACAGTGAGGAGAAGTCACTTGCCAGGGAATCCTCTGAGGTGGGGTTTACCTCTAATGTCTTGTCAGTAACTTAGAGAGGTAACAGGCTGTCAAGAGAACTTTTGCTCTCAAGTGATGCTAAACAGAATCCCAAACTGAGACATCTGTTCCTGAGACCAGTAAGTATGGCATAGAAAATGAATGGAGACTCTATAGCCTTACTAAGGTGCCTTTTTATTAGACATATTTTATTGGATCTTCTTCTTCTGGGTGACTTAGACTGAACACACTTTCTAATCACTTAATGGTCTTATAAACTCATGAGGCAGGCCCTGATAATTAGCAAGACAAGGAAAACTTCAGGTCAACTCAGAAAACTAGAAACTAGATAAGAGATCAGAAGGTATGTAGAGATATTGTAGGACTAGTTTGGAAATCATAGGTGAATAGGGGAGGCACTAAATCCCATAATGACATGGGCAGAATGGGCTGGGAATTTCTTTAAAACAGAGGTTCTTCTAGGCTTCTTTATTGTGCCAGAGATGACTACTAAAGAAGTGGGTAACTGAGCTGTAACCGTGATGGTACTGGTGTCTGCTAAAGTGAAATCTTTACCTTAATTAACCAGAATTTTGCTCCACAATAGTAGCACATTCAAACTGACTAGAAGAAAGCCAGAAAGCTACAAATTATAGCAAGCTAGGTTTTGAGGCTATTCCATCTAATATGGTATTCTATGGCCTCTAATTTAAGACTATAATGACACGTTCAAATGATTGATAATCTAATTCTACCTCTTCCCTTCTCCTCTCTTTTCTCCTCCCCACTCTGTCCCTCTTCTTCCATTCTTTCCTCCCTTTCTCTTCCAGGTTCCCCTTTTCCATCCCTTCTTTCTTCTGAAATTTTCTCTAGAATCTGTTAGGATTCTCAGTCTCAGAAGATCTCCGTGTAATTTGTGATCGAAAAAACATTATTCTAGGGATTTAACTAGAGACTGTATATAATAATTGAAAAATATGACCATAATTCTTTTTTAAAAAATATTTTTATGGTTTTTATAACTTTATTTTATGTGCATTGTGTGAAGGTGTCAGATCCCCTGCAACTGGATCTTCAGACGGTTGTGAGCTGCCATGTGGGTCCTGGGAATTGAACCTGGGTACTCTGGAAGAGCAGTCAGTGCTCTTAACCACTGAGCCATCTCTCTAGCCCCATGACCATAATTCTTTGAGTCTTGATCTGTTGTAAAAGATTCTTTTCCAGGAAACTAGGAATACGTATAGTCGTATATGGAGTGGCAGGTACAAAAGTGGTGTATTAAGGGTCTATCTATGCAGCTTTCCAAATGGCTTTTAATGACATCTATATTGTTTATGTTTGTTTTTGTACATGAGTGTTTCGTCTGTGTGACTATAAGCACATCACATATGTACCATGCCCATGGAGGTCAGAAGAGGGCATTGGCTCACCTGAAACTGGAGTTCTATATGGCTGTTCACTGCCATGTGGATGCTGGGGACTGAATGCTAGCCCTTTGCAAGAGCAGCAAGCGCTCTAAAACTGCTGAGCCATGAACAGTTGTGACATAAACTTACTATCTCTTTTCAAATTGACAAAATTGCACTAAGGTCTCGAGTTTCCTGAAGACTAGCAGACTACAGATTGAGGAGGCAGGGTTGTACTTTAGACCTCAACCTGCCACTACCTAGTTGCATTGCCTTGAACAAGCCACTTGCTGTGATCGAGTTTTAGGTGCCTGAGAGAAAATACTGCCTGCTCTGTTTCATCGCAACTGAGGGAAGAGTTGTGACAGAATTGGGAAAACTGCTATACATTCTTAAGATGCATTAGATAATTGAACTTCAACTCCTTGGGATTTGCAGCAATTGTGCTAGATTGAAATTGCTCCTTTACAGTCCTACAAAAAAATCCAATAATGTGTCCCCAACTGAATTGTAGCATCAACTAAAAGCACTAGCACACGAGAAAGTTAAATGATTGCATGCCAATAGTGCTAATGACGGATGAACTTATGGGTTGAACATTCACAAATATAGTGGAAACAATTTGTTAACAGGTTAGTTCAGTGTACTGGGTGTGTAGTAGCTGCAATCTGTAGACCAACAGGACAACCAGCAACTTCATCAAATAAAACGGTGCTTTCCACGGTGATAGCAAATGATTTGTTTGGATAAAATGTCTAAAAATTGACTAAATGTTTATTTGCAAGCTTACATATAAGAGGGTCAAGTGTGGAAGTCTTAATAGAAATTCGAGTATATTAACGTTGACTGATGAGCTCTAAGCTAGCCATTTAAAATAAGGAATAGGAAGTTGCTAATTGTTCTGTTCCACTTTTCATAGGCATGTCAGTTAGGCAAATGTACTTGGAAGGTGGTAAAACTATTCTTTGATATACTTGTAGAATGGAGGCATTATTCAAATACATGCTTGCCTAATAACTTAGAGGAGTTATTGGGGGCCAGGTTGTCCTAAGTATTAATTTTGATTTGGTCAGCAGCAAGGAACCTAGACCCCTTACTTACCTGAGCACCATCAGTTCCAAGGAAGGGATAACAAAGGGACTCAAAGATTAAGAAATTTGCTTCATGCTCCCACTAATTAATTAGAAAAACCATAACTTCCCTACCTGAGGTGGCAGGATCTTGCTTTTATTTCCTAGTTTAAACCATAGATCCAGAATATCTGCTTTTTTTAGAACTATACTATCTAACATGGTAGCCTTGGGGCACATGTAACAATTGAGTATTTGATATGTTGCTAGTATTGCTTGAGGTATGTCCTAAGTACAAAAGCATCCCAAATTTCAAAGATTAGTATGAATAAAATAACATAAATTCATTTTAAATATTCTTGTTTACTTGACAGCAATTGAAATATATTTTGATATCTTGGCCTCAGTGAAATGGGTCATTGAGATTAACTTCAGTTGTTTTACTTTTACTCTACCTACTAGAACAGTTAAGTGTTATTCATGTGGGTCACACATGTTACTCACATACATTTGTATTCAACACTACCGCTCTAAGAATTGTTTCTTTTTTCTTTTGTGCCATAGACAATAACTTAATTTTAATTATGCTTTCAGAAAAAAGTACTGCTCACTGACAAGAGACAACAATCATTGTTTACATGTAACTAAATAGTAGCAAAACACAAGGCTAAAGTCAAACCAAAGTAAAAAACAACAACAGAACAACAACAACAACAGAAGTTAACACACAGAAACATAAGGCTGATTAGTTTACTAGACCTTAACCGTACCCCTAGATCTTAACACTTTCTGTTCCATACACGTTGTAGCCTTCTCTGTATGTAGCGTAATTCTGAGTGTTGGTGGCAGGAGCAGGCTTAAAGTTTTGGGTGTTCTTTGTAAGTTTCATGCGTTTTGACTCTGCCCGTGATTTGTAACAGAATTCTATCAAAGCCACCATCATGGCCAGACCCAGACCTCCGACAAGTATATAGAATACGCCTGCCACATTGCTCAGGCTTAGAGCACTGGTCTTGTCCTAAGAAAAATGAACAAGGCGATTAGTTCTTGAGGAAAACAAAGGCAACAGGACATCACAAGACATCACAACAGTATATAAAAGGTCTAAATTGTAAAATAACTAAACATTGTGTAAGTGTTAGGACTCAGCTCTGGAAACCGGCTGATATTTCACAATGACCAGCAAGATGCTAGATTGTGCTTCTGTTGACAGTTTAGTTTTGATTCTCACCTAAATGTCCTTTAGTTTTCATTCTTTATGCCTCTTAGTATCTCCAAATGATTAACACAGTGTTCAACCCCTAAATATGAGATCATTTGTTCAGGGGAACAAAAGAGTAAACACAAGCATAATGTATCTCTCTGCTAGCCTAAACACACACCGTTTTCCAGAGTTGAGCCGTGGCATAATCCCTACATATGTAACATTCTTTTCATTTGGGAACTGAAGCACTCTTTCCCCCCTCTCTCACAATGCCCCTTTCCCCTTGTTTTCTCTGTGACAAACTTTCTTAACAATTAGTCTTTAAGCTACTAGGTGAGAATATTAGAGGTCCCTTATATTCTTGTGTGGAGATTTACTTCTTGGGGAGTTGTATAAAAAGGGTTAAGACTTCTTTTCTCCCAGCGACTGATACATTGCCCCTTTGGAGAATTGGTTGCTAAGTTCAAAATCAGGGCAACAAGCCTTTGTGCTGCTAGAACAAAGGTACAATACAGAGCTGGCTTTGCTCCATCTTCCTGAAAGTTTAAGGGAGCCATCAGGAAGGTCCTTTGTGTCCTCAATTGACTCCACACAAATCAGAAAGATTTTCTAGATCATTGATGATTAAAAACAAAAACCAAAAAATTTCAGCTCATTATAAGGTTTTACTCCAGGGAATGTAGGACTAATTTAAAAAAAAAATGCTACACCTATCTGCTTTCTATTTAAGGTGGAGCAAAAATCGAAGAAGGTGGTCAGTGCCTTTCAGATCAAACAGCAACTCTGACTAAGCTGTCTGCTTGCATGAAAAAGAAAATAAAACCCAAACTGCTGAACAATGGAAAGAAAAAAAATTGGTGTCTCAAGCCCTACCTTGAGGTAGGACACACCAAGGGCCAGGAGTCTTTCTTTGAAAAAAAAAATAGCATTTTGTAGTCTTTTTAGAGGAAATGTAACCATTTTGCTGCTGAAAGGAGTGGAACAGAATACCCATTTTCGTTTTAAACTGTGGATTTTTAACATCTTCTCTAAATGATGACATAGTAAACAGATGCTGGCCATTGCTGGCCATCAGGACTATGGCTCAGCTAGACCTGATAAACTTAAATGGCCATGTCCTTCTAATTCTGTTTCCATGGGAGCCAACTCTATACCTGGTTACTGTAATAAAAAGGCCAAATGAAATTGAATTGTATTTAGGAGTGGGTGTGGGGGTGCCTTATGTCCTTGCCAGCCTCACATATAGTCACTTTTCTAGAATGAATGACAGGTAGGTGAATAGTAAGAACACCTGTCCCTTATTGGACAGTAGTCATTTCCCTAAGGCAGCCCATCAGGCTAGCTGAGGGGGTAGTTAATAGTCAATCAAGAAATAGACTAATTTCTGGAATCTTCCTTCTACTGTCATAAATGTATACATGCATGACACTGAATGGGATAAAAGGTCCTTTACATAACCCATGTGGTCTGTATCAGTAACAACAGTTTCAAATTTCATGTGTTGAAGTTTTACAGAATTCCCTGCTGTGGGATGTAGAAAACCAGTAGCAAAATGGTTCGCTGCATGGGGAAAATGAGTGGCATTTCATGAAATGAATTAACTGATACCACAATATTAGTTCAGAAAAAGGAAAAGGCAAAAACTGAAACTAAAACGAACTTTCTTAGGGGAGCAAGGGGCAGGGAGAGGAAGGAGGCGGGGAAGAGTGTTTCATGCTTATCAATGTGATGTTAATCCTGACAATGTACACCCTTAAGGAGCATGCGACTAAATTTTAAAAGTATTACATACAGAGATTCAAATTACACCTTTGGAAGAGAAAAGTGTGACAGACTTAATGAGATTTCAGATCCAAACAGATGCTGAATTTAATATCACAGCAGCTGGGAGGGAGCTAATCATTCTGCTTACAGAGACCAGCCTTTGTTACTTGCTTGACTATTTTCTGACGACAAAGACATATTAATAACCAGCGGTATTTACAACTGCAGTCTCTGACACTGCATGAGATTAAGATAAAGTACTGTCACAATTGGATCTTTTTTTTTTTGAGTTAAGGTTGTTTTTTTTTTTTCTCTTTGAACTTTCAAAATGTGAACTACAGTAAAACCCCTTTATAACACAGCTTGTTATTTTATACTTTTGGAAGTGCACTGAGCCAGATTAAGTCCCTAATCAGAAGAGATCTATATCATAATGGGTTGATGTCACATGGCAGGCCTATGAGGCTGGTATTTGTCTTATTTCTACAGTGCTGGTGTTATGAAGGGGTCCCACTGTGGCAGGGTGTGTGTGTTGGGAAGGAAAGCCATTTGGGGGTAGAAAATAAACAGGGGGTCAAAATGTGATTGCTAATCAGTACAAAAAGACCTTCAGCGACTGACCTTACTCCCGGAGTCCTTGGCTCCACATTCCCCCTTATCGTACCACCATTTGTTTTTCAGCTTGTCTAAGATGCCTTGTTCACTGAGTTTCAATACTGCAAGGTTTACAGGCATTCTTCACGTGGGAAATAACATAAATAACATTATATTATGTTATTTTATGTTATTCAAGCTTCAAACTACTTTAAAACTATAGAAAGCGATAAAGCAGGGGGCCCTGGCCATAGAGTAATTTTAGACACTGCAGGCAACCTGAGCATTACCTTATAAAAAGTTAACACTACAGCAACGCTATATTTACCAGGGCCTGCCCATATCGCTTTGAGTAATCGGCACACACTGTTAAATAATGAGGATAGAAAAAAAGGCACTCTTCAGATAGGCTGTGTGTAGTGAGGAGGGTCTCCCCTCAAGTGACAATCGGCGGCGGCAGCTTGCAGTAACTTTGTGTTGGAGGCGTGCTAGGTTTGATCTAACCGGGTGTCTTGTTGTACTTCCAGACAGAAAGCAAGTTATGGGTGTGGGAGGGGATTGGAAGGGGACAGGGCCAGAAAACAAACATTTGTATATTGTGGACCAAGAATAATGAATGACTCTGAACAGAAAACGGGTCCTGAATAAAGAGCATGCCTTTGGATTAATTGTCCCCTAGTGCACAAATCTATTGCCCAGTTGAAGATGATCTAGTCAAGAACTGAACTATACACATATCCTCATGCAATGACCATACAGTTTAATTCCTAAGCACACACTATTCTTAACATTAAAAGTTAACCTTGTAAACTTGTTGTAAACCTTGCAATTTTTGATGAGGGGCATTTTCAACAGGAGAAAAACAGGCCCATGGGAGGTATCTAAGTTAGACTGTATGTCTCTCTGATGTGCCTACAATTAGGTCAGATCCCCAGAAAGTGGAGCGGGGTCTTGCATAGTACAGTATCAGTACAGTATTGTGTAAAATGGCCAACTGGAATTACCACTGTTGAGTGGTACTGTGGGGAAGAGTTTGATAAAATAAGACCTCTTTAAGTAAGAGATTAATACATTTCAGGAGGCTAGGCTACTGTTTTCTCCTTGGTCCTCCATGACTCAATGTATAAAGAATGTTTTTGAAGCCATTGAGCACAATGTGTGAGTCGGACTCGTCTCATGACAACGATGTTTTGCCCTGAGAGATTTGTTTGGCTATCAAATAGAAATAGTGACCACTACCCTTTCTTCTTCCTAATTTCCTTTCGAATTTAAAACAAAGTTTCTCTAATAACTTTAGGCAAAAAAAAATGTGTTATATGGAATGGGTGCCCTAATTCTATGATGAGGCAAAAAGCTATATTCAGCTTCTTGTGAACAGTACTGCCAATGCTAGTGTGTGTTGGTCTAATGCCACGGGCTTTAAAAGAGGAAGTCACACAATTTATGTAACTATGGGCATGCTGCAACATTTCTTAGCTTACTTGGGAGAAGTTGACCTATTAACATATCTGGTTACAGACGAGACTTCCTATAGTCACAAAGATCTGGTCTCTGTCATACCAGCTCCTAAACTTTCCTTTCTTTTTCCATTGCAGTTGAGAGCAGAAGGACTGTTTCGGTTTGAGATATTCTGAGATATGTATCATCATTTAAAAATAATATGCAGTTTCAGAGTACTTGGGATTTGAAAAACAATAAACCTTTAGCAGCAAGGAGGTATCACCCCCTTCTTAGTGCAGGGCATGGTAACCAGAATATCTTCATTCTGTGACTTAACAAGTAGTTGAGTTCCTTTCATACTTTTAAACGTTCCTTACATCAGCACTCAAATCCTAGGCTTCTCAAGTACTAACCAGAATTGCAGCAAAGCATCCACAGAACTTTGAGCCTCCTTAAGATAGTATTGGCAGGAAGAGTTATGTCTTAGTTTATTTAAAGGTCAACAAGACCATCTATGTTCCCGAGAGCAAGGTGGGAGTTGCCTTCTCCCCTACATCCCACTACTATTTCATTCTTTTTCTTCTTTATTATTTGTTGTGCCGTCACCATCACTTCTCTCCAAGTGCTGTGCTTTGAGCCAGGTTCTGGTGTGAGATATAGCATTATGGAAATTGCCTCTAGATACAGGGTAAGATGCTTCTAATGACATGAGGGGTGACCTGGGTTCATCAGGACTTTTTTTTCCCCTGTACTTCCTTTTTATTTCAAACGGTTCAGTGACTTCTCATCGCTCTCTGACTGTGTCCTCATCAGGCCTCATTCTCCTTCAAGGTTCTGCATTCTTAAAAATACCTCACTCAATTTGTTCAGTACTGTTGCTTTTATTAGATCTTAGGAATGGAGCAGCCTGATTAAAATTACCACACTAGGGTTACTGAAGGGTTCCATTCTCTAGGTACTCTGCTTTTGGAAGATGTTCATAAACATTTAAGTGACATAGATTGATAAAAGGGGGATATGTGGGTTTAGAGCAGTGGTTCTCAAAGTGTGTTTCAGGGACCCCTGGGGGATCAATGAAACCCTTTCATTAGAGGATCTGTGAAGTCAAATCATTTTATAGTGATACTAAGGCATAAATTGCCTGTTCTCACTATTATTCCTTCATGATATACAAATTCCTTATAGGATATGTGAAATCATAACAAATTGAATGAGGAAACAGAAATGATAATCCCATTCTTTAGTATAAGCCAAATAATAAGAGATCTGCAGAATGAGCCAGTTTCACTTTTCTAACTGTTGTTTTGAAAATAGTTTTCATAAAAGTATATCATTTATTTTGAAATGTACTGTATTATTTTAAAAGTAAATCAACGAATGTGTTCTTTTAAAATTCTATAGTTTTCATTTGGACATGATAAACATTAATAGACACAACAAACATAAAAATAGTTTTAGATTTTTGCAATAATTTTTAAGAATATGAAGAGTTCCGGAACAGAATGTTTTGTAAGCGCTGCTTTGGAGAATGGATGAATTTTGTTGCGGTAGGGGCTGCCAACTATGTACTCCTGCCTAAGCTCAGACTTAGTATTTCAGCATATTAGTGTTCTCCTTCTGACAAATGGCCTGTACCTGCCTTGGGTCATTCAGTAGCTTTCACAGGACAGCTGGGAGCTATTTCCCATTCAAGCTTACAGAACAGGTTACCTTAGTGTAATAGCTTTTGAGGAGGCAGATGGAGCATGTTTTTTTGTCCTCCAAAGGACATTTGGTAATACCTGGTGTCATTTTTGTTGTCAAAAAATGAGCTAGGGAATGATACAGGCATCCCATAGGTAGAGGCCATGCATGTTGATAAACATCCTACAATTACAGGACTGTCTCTACAGCAATGAATGCATCCTCTGGTTCAAATGCCTAGAGTGCTGAGGCTGAGAGCATCCATATCTCCTTTGAGACACACAGAGAATAAAGAACTCTGACAAATTGTAGACTGCTAGAATGTTATTCTTTGATTAGAAAAAAACAAAAACCAAAAGAAAAAAAAACCCAAACCAAATAACCCAGTGTTAATGAAATTTGGCAGGAAACTAATGTGTTCTTGGGAGCTTCAAAATAGAAATGAGGGCAAATCCAAACATTTCAAGCAGCAGCACACCCGAGGAACACAATACTTGTCATCAGAAATCACAGATAATGCCACTGAACAAGGTAAGGAGTGCTATGGAGAGAAGAAAGCGCCCCAGTTCTGGGTTGCTGTGGGATAGACTAAGTTTCCAAAATGGCAAAGTAAATATGCTTTGACTCATACAGGTTTCTCCCTTCCTGTGCCTTACTAGCTGCATTCTTAAGTATAACTCAAGTCAACTGAATATAATCACACACTCATACACATGTGCACACGCACACACACATACACATGCTTGCACACACACAAACATGCACACATACATTCTGGTGTTTTGAAGAAAAGAGAATTAAATGTGTATTTTGTCATTTTAGATGTTATCCCTGTCAGGATGCCTTTTTCCCCCTCCTAGCTCAAAAGTTTTCTCCCTCTGTCATCCTCCATATTGTCTTATTTCTGGTATGTATTGTGACTCCTTCTAAACACTGCTTCTCAAAGGCATAGATCATAGTCGATGCTTTTGTAGCCTCCTTTAGTATATATTCCCAGTAAATAACTATTTCAAAGATAACTCTTTAATTTTTTCAGTTTTCAGCCTAGTTCCTTTACATAAGTAGAATAGTCAATTTTATTATTGGTCAAGTTTAATGGCCACTCCAAGAAGGCAGATTTATGGTCTTCACTTTATAATTTATAAAACTGAAGCACACATAGGTCAAGCAATTTCCTTAAGCCTCCGCATATCACAGGGCAGGCTGTAAGGCAAATGAATATACACTGAGCTCTCTACTATGCATTACTGAAACATAGACAAGAGTAGGTAGCTCTCCTCATTTTTTTTTCTCTTCAGGCTTAGATGTCCATAACGATTTTTTCAGGGACCTCAATTCTCCAAATAACTATCAATCTATCAAGAGTGTGTATATTCCAGCTGGGGCCTTTTACTGTGAGGCAGTAATGCTTCTCATGGTTAGTGTCTTGAGCAATTACTGCAGCCCTTTGACTGGTACCTGGGAGAATTCAAAGTCAGAAATATTTATTGTGCTCACCTCAATAGAGAACAGAAAGAATTTAACAAAGTGGGTCAGATTTCTATCACGGAAATTAGCCAAACTGTTGCTGTCTGAAGGGCTTGCTATAAACTTTTTGCTGAGCAGAACCCTCAACAGTTAGCGACATTGGTCAGCAAGCTGTGAAGGAGAGAAAACTTGAGGGCTTTCTGGTGAAATTTGCTTGGATCTGGGAATATCCCCAGGCCCCATTTTTCATCACTATTTCTAAAATTCCACTGTAAAAATTTCATACTGTTAATTTTGAACAATGTGGGGTTTTTGTTTTTTAAAATATGCATCTTCCTGAGATACTGGAAACGAAGAAATAGAAACTATTTACAAAGCACCTTCATATTCTACTTTGTTTAAAAAAATGTTTGTGGCTGGGCGGTGGTGGCACATGCCTTTAATCCAGCAATTGGGAGGCAGAGGCAGGCAAATCTCTGTGAGTTCAAGGCCAGCCTGGTCTACAAGAGCTAGTTCCAGGACAGACTCCAAAGCTACACAGAGAAACCCTACCTCAAAAAACAAACAAAAAATGTTTGGGGGTTGTGGCAAGAACGTACAGTTATCCATAGAAGAAAATGATTTATGGCACAGAAATCATAAACATGATTATCAAGCAGATTACCAAGTAGATTGGAGTGAGTACAATGGTGTATATGAATTACAGTCTTTCAAAATTACAGTCAGTAACTGCCATTTGCTTATCATCTTTTAATATTGGAGGAATATGATAATTTATACTGATTTGATTGTTAATTCTTTCTCTATATTTTTGCCAGAGAAGATTTATTGAAGAGTAGTGCATTCATGGTTTTTACATACCCTTTCACAAGAAAGCATGATCTAAATCTCCAGAAGACAGTAAAGATGGTCAGAAGGAAGGTGAAGCTGTTTGTCTAAAGTAACAAATTCACATAAATGTGAAGAGCTGAAAACGGGTATGAAGGACTTCCATGGAACAGTGAGACTTATTTTTGATTGGTTTAAAATTCTACCTTTTAAAAATGTTTATTGTTTTTAAAATGGTGTGTGTGTGTGTGTGTGTGTGTGTGTGTGTGTGTATGTGTGTGTGTGATAATACATGTGGGCAGGCCAGAGAAGAACTTGTGGGAGTCAATTCTGTCCCTTTTACCTTCATGTGGGTTCTAGATATCAAACTCTGGTCATCAGCCTCTAAAATAAGTGCTTGACCCACGCTGCCCTCTCCCTCCCACATCTCTCCCTCTATTCTTCTGTAGCCCAGGCTGGTCTCAGCCTTCATATTTAGCCAAGGCTGACACTGAATTCGTTATATTTCTGCCTCTATCTCCAAGAACTGAGACTAGAGATTAAGTGCCAGGCAAGCCTGTAATGAATTGGATTTTCAAAAAATATAATTAGATGACAAAAATTTTCTGTTTGTCTCAGCCATTCACACCTGGCAATAACTCAGTTACAAAGGACTGACGGTATACATAGTCCAGCACATAGCCCATCCAGGTGGTGGTTGTCTAAACTCTAGGCTCTGGCTTATCCATTTCAAAGAATCAATGTTATCTTAGCTATGGTAAACCTTACACATGGAGATAGCTTAAGGATAAGACTACCACTTTTTTTTTCCCTGTGAATGTAGATTCCCTATTGTAAAACCTAAATAAATAAGCTTTTTGGTTAAAACAGCTGCTAAATTTATTTAAATTTTTGATTTTTTAAGTATGTAGAATAATAACTGGATCAGCTTGGACTCATGCTGTATTCAGTGGAGTTATGTGAGGGTGCCGAGCCTATTTATCTATAGGGGAAAAGAAGAAAATTTGGATCTAGTAAATTTATTACCACGTCAATATTCCCAAGTAATCTGGTGACCTGGAAGGCACAAGAGAAGAGTTCAAATTGTGGCTATGACTCTGATTCTGGGAAATATAGAAATCCATGCTATAGTGTAGTGTCATTTATCCATTGGAGACACTGAATGATACATTCTGTCTAAAGATTTCACTTTCTGTTTCTGAACAGGAATACTAAAAGAACAAATGCTTGGCTAATTAATGATTCCCAAAGATCTTCAATGGTGCCCTTAGGAGGGATAGATATACATGCCAATGTATAGGTTGTAGAGAAAAAGATCACACAGAAGCAAAAGAATCAATGAGCAAGGATGGTGAATTTATAGATGTAATTAGAAATTTGCTTAGACAACACAATATCTAGGTGATGAAAGTGGAAACAATTGCAAATTAAGTTGGAAAAATTTCTTCCATCTTGTTCTGCCTCCAAACATTTGCTTTTAAGTTGCTAATTCTTGCTTCTTGCTACCTTTCTGAACAACCCTTATGGAATATCTTTAGCCCAGTGGAGAGAGAAAAGTTATTCTCCATCTTGTTGGCAACTTTTTAAACTGAGAATACTTCAGGTAGTCATGGTGATCAGTCATCCAGATGGCAATGCACCACCCTTCTCAGTCCCTCATTCTGGCCTTTCTTGGAGAAGCCATAGTACCAGTTGGCATAAGAAGTATGCGCAGGTAGGGGCAGATATAATTGCACAGGGTTTGTTTTTTGGAGTAAATTGGTGGTTAACAAAGAGAGAAGAATCCTTGCTGAATGACAGGATCATTTTTTTTCTTTTTTGTTAGTTAACTTGAGATATGTGTAGTGTGAGGGGATTTACTTGTCCATGAGCCAGATATTGGAAGCTATGACATTTTAAAACATGCCCTAAGGGGTGCAGGTGTCTGGAGTCATTCAAAATATTCTATCTCCCCATTTTTTACAGGCATTCCTGCATGCAGGATTGCAGGAGAATAGGGGTCTATGTCATTTCAAACATTTTGCCTTTGGATCACCCTTTGACTATTGCCACTACTAGACTCTGACTGCTCATGTGACCCTCATTTCCATGGAGGAAGATCCAATGATTTGCAGAGTTATGCAGTGCTTAGCTGCTAGAAGCCACCTCTGAGAGGGTATTTATAACCACGTAGTTCACAAATGCAGCTCAAACCTATTTAACTCCTTGCTAATGGGATCATAATTTAATATAAGTGCAAAGAGCAAATTCAATAATGCATGCATATAACATTAGGAGCTGAAAGCTTCGAGTCATTTTTCTAAGGGCCTAACAATGCTAATGACTGAAATGTATTGATGAGCATCTGTGCTTGCACAGCAGCTGCAGACGTAGACTTGAAATCTGGAGTTAAAACTAGAGGCACTTCCATAAGATAACCTCTCACATTCAAAGCAAGAGAAGTTTTTTTCTGCAGATCATAGATTGCTCTGATGAATTTCTTTCAAAAACTAGACCTCTGTCTGGCTTACTCCTCTAAAACAGGAATACAAAATGTTTACGGGCCATGGATTACTTTACATAGCTCAAATTGTCTGGGAAGTTTACTGCCTTGATTTCTCCCCACCAGAGAGAAGGGGACCAGAGAAGATACTAAGGTGGATAAATGATATATTTCACTGAAAATTTCCATTTTAAATGTGACTCCCACTTGATGTCCAAGTAAGCTTAAAAAAAATCCATTTTAACATGCATGAGAAGTTCATACTATCAAATTGGGTTGGCATTTATCATATGTAAGTCTGTTTTCTTTCGTTTATTCCAGCAGTATCAAGAGAGGCCAGAAACTCAAATGATGAGTGTCTCTGAAGACATGTAAGTATTCAGGCTACAAATAATCAGCTCTAGCTTGTATATATATATATATATATATATATATATATATATATATATATAAATAAATGGTGGCTATATATCAGACCTACAAACGTGGTACAGATTGTCAGCTCAAAGGTACATACATGCCAATCTCTTCCAGCACACATTGTAGCAGCCACACAGTCACATCTTGCCTGCATTCCTAGTAGTGATGCTAGACAGGAAACACCAGCAGTTTTACTATGAGTGCCTGTGTATATATACACAACACACATACACACACACACACACACACACACATATATATATATATTATATATTATTATATAACCATATGTATATGTAATATGATATACTAAAATACAGTATTCTATTGTTTTGGATCTATTTTGAAAAGTATTTAAATGCTAGAAAAATTGAATAAAAAAGTCAGTTCAGCAATCAGAGCACATTTTGCCACTTTAGACTAATGGGTATCAGCCTCACGTGCCAAGGGCCAAATGCTATACCGCTCTCTAAAAAATACTGTATTTTAAACTTTCCACAACATTTCCCCCCACCCTGTTCCACCAACCCCAACTCCCACCCTAACCAAAAATAACTTAGGTGCATCAAATCTTTCACAGTTCTTTGACATGATTGTCCTACCTTTCAGACAGTGTAGGCTCTATAACCTCTTCAAATGAAATGAAACGCAATGATTTGATCTTCAGGGGGAAAGAAGGGGCTTAAGAAATGCATCATTTCAATCTTTGCCTTAGTCACAGTGTCCTTCCTCTTGACAACTGAGTAACATCATTCTTACCTTCTTGCTTTTCACTCCTGCTGTTCTTTTTGTAGTTCTGATGTTGGATATTTTGGTTGTTTCTCAATATGAAACACATTCATGTTATCAGGATAACAACATATGCAATCAATCAAGTCCTAATCATAGAAACCATGTTAAAGCCACATAGTCTATTGTTTTTAAGTCAAAGAATGAAATAATTAAATGGTATTTTCTTTGTGGGTTACATTTTTTTCCAATGGTAGAATTGATTTTTTAGCATCATTTGCAAAATCATTGGTTTTGGCAGTAGTGGACTGGTTCAGTTCTTAAGGCAACAGGTCCCTTGCTTGAAGCAGTCATTTGACAGAAAGTGAGGATTTGCTCTTGGGAGGAAGACATGTATAAGTTCAAGGAGTAAATTTAGTCACTAGCATGAAAGGAAACTGTCAAGATCTTCATATTTCCAGGAGGCAGTACCAGCACAGAAACATGCAAACCAATGAAGAGTATAGTATACTCACCCTACTCCTTGATCCCAAACCAGTCTTGGGGTTCACAGGAACTTCTGCTAAGACCCAGGAAGTGTCATCGTTCTGTAATGGTTCTTGCCTATACACATAACAGTGTCAATAAAGTGTCATTGGGATCCATCTTAACCCTGGGAATCCACAATGTCAACCTTTAGGAATGGCTCCTGCCAGTAAAAGATCCATTTTGTTGCAGATAAAGGCAGATGCAGATTCATATCCATTCCCTAAGGACCAAGATTGTCAAAGAGTTCTGGGTGTGGAAGAGAAGCAATTAAGAGATGTTGGCATAGGAGAGGAAAACTGTAGACATACACAGGAGAAGAAATACATACAAAACTGACGATCTTATTTATACACGTGGGAAAAACCGTTATAGTCTCATTCATCTAGGTATCACCAACTATGGGTTTGAGGGAATTTAGAAACAGGCTATCTCCATGTGCCATTTCTTTACTGTCTCTGAATAGAAGACTTGCTAAGCAAATGTAAAGGAATCAAAAAAAAGTTTGCTAGAGATGGGAAGAGGAAGCAAACTGTTGAATTTCTTAAGAGAACAAACTTTAACTGTACTTTAAAAGCACACAGATAAAAGTAGATACAATTAATTTTAATTTCAGGGAGCCTTTGAATCTATTAAAATCAATTCCATGAAATTTTTCTCATGTCCGTGATGTACATTTGTCAGTTTCTCCTAGTTCTTATATGTTTCAATTTCAACTGCGTTTCTTTAATAATGTTCTATACCACAAGGGCCATCCCATTATTTATTTAAATAATGGTGGCTTACTTTCATAGCTTCTTGTCTTTCCTTTTCTTATCTGCCTTACAAATGAAGGTATCTACATTTGGTACAATTCTTACTGTAGTCAAAGAGTTCAAAATTGTCCCATTTAAACGTTTGGCTTCATTGTTCTCAAAGGCACACGGTATGTGCTGATTTTCATCTTCAAAAGTATAGATACTGAAAGTATATTTAAATCCATTGATAAAAATCTATACTGAAATGGGATAAAGTTTGTAATATCTTATCACTCCAGATACAAACAGCTTTCTTTACTGACATTTTTTGTTTGACTAAAGGAAAGGTATATAGGAAAGCTGAGCTGGCATCATGAAGTTAGGTGGATGGAGGGACTAGAAGAATGTAAACTGTGAGCTGATTGATAAACAGCTGTGGAAGAAGGTTGATGCCCTTATATGGGGACTAAGCAAAGTCTTTATCTGCTGTGTTTTACAATGACAGGCTTGCATTGGCTGTCTCACAAATGCTCTGATAATCTGAGTTTATAGCTGAAACAACTACAGCCTCTTCATTACTGCATTTTCACATGTGTTATAATAAAGCACTAACACAAAAGGGTGATTGTGATTCTCAAACCACAGTCTTTAGTTCTATGTTAGCATTTACTAGCCCTGCCTTGAGACATTGGGAAAGACAAGTAGTGTTTTGATCCTAGCCTATAGGCCTGATTCAGGGTCTGCTCCAGCTAATGATCTTTTTCTTAATTCCTTATATTCAGGAAAGAAAACAGAGTATCTGTTACATTAGTTCAAGAGTGTATTCATTTTTAACAGCATGAAAAGTTGCTGTTCTCTCCATAGCATAGTAACTTTTCTAGACTATGCTCCGAATGCATGATATCTCATGTTAGAGAAGGAAAGTCAACAATTTAACATAATTGCCCATTTATCGTAATTTAAAGGTTGTAGAAGCAAGAAAGAGAGATAAGTAACACAGGTATTTCCTCCCTTTCCTGGTTTTAGAGATAATAGGTGTAAAAGTGTTTCTGAAGTAGTAGAAGCACTTATAAATGTCAGGCTTTGTGATTATTGTCATTTTTAGTAATCAGTACTGAGGGTTAGAACGGCTTAAATATGCCATTTGCCTAGTAACAAAGGTGATTGAGAATGAACCTGATTTTTATAGAAATATACAACATGCAATCAGAGTCACATTGTTCATTCGGGGAGCGGGGTAAATGCAATAACTCCCTCTCTGCAATATTATTAGAAGACATGAGCCTGAAAGGCAGAAGAGTTGTGTGATGGCATTGGATATATGACCTTCTCAAAGTCATTGCCATCTCTGTGTCTCAATTTCCTTGAGAAATGATGGATCATTCAGTGGTTATTTGCCATGTTAACTGGGGACAAGAGTCAATAAACAAGTGTAATTCTCAAGTCATTTTATGAGTAGGTTAAAACTTCTTTGATATGGACTATCATTGAGGAACAATTGTCTGTGTGAGTGAAGCAAATCCTGAATTACAAAATAAGTCTGAGGCATGATATTTTCTTATTTTAGTTCTGCTTTGCCATGCAGACTGGCTATAAAACATTGCTTTATTGGAGGGCCTCATGAGAACTACCTTAGTAGACAGATTTCTAATGAGTATGATTATATTTGACGAGTGCTCCCAACACTGGAAAAAAGGTTTGTTCTCTCAAGGAAATATTCAACTGACAGCAGAGTCTAAACTCTTCATTTGCTTAGCAAACATCTCTTGTCCGTAGCCATAATAATAGAAATTTAATTTGTAGATTGGTCCTTGTCTAGTTCATTCCGTATTACTAATGAAAGCACTTCAAGTTAGTGAGGTTTCAATGCATTTCTACCTTCTCCGTGGACTTGGTTGGATATCACAAGGCAGTGGTGAAACAGAGTCAGTCAAGTTTGTTTCTTGTTCCCTCTTGTGCTCACTCTCGGAAAACAGCAGGTAGCAAGAAGGATGATGACAAAGGCAGGCTCCTTGGGAATTCATAGGCGGAATAAAGCAGTTGTTGGATATGTAGCACTGATCAAATTATTAGCCATAGGTGAGAGTGGGGTTGACTCATTGCAAAAGGTAAATTGAAGGGATGACCACAAAAAGTTATTTGAAAGTTGTCTGGCAGGTAGCACAAAGAAGTTCGAAACAATTAGAATCTACTAAAATATTTCCTATTTGTAGGCCAAATTTTAGATAATCTTGGAATTGCAAATTAGCAATAAAGTTACTAGATAAAACTTACTAGCAAAAAAACTGGCTTAACATTTTGGAGTCTTCATGATACCAAAATTATTTTATGAAATGTAAGTCAGCCACATACTTATAGTGCAGGTTTTGCTTTGTTTTGTTTTGTCTTGGTGTGTGTGTGTGTGTGTGTGTGTGTGTGTGTGTAAAGCATCAAGAGCCTAGTTATTGTAAAACTTGTGAGCACTTACACTGCGTGGATTATTTAGAGTCATTTTGATTCAGTCCATGGCTCCTCTGAATGATGAGTTCATGAGAAAAACATATCCAATCCAGCTCCATTTTCATTCTGTAAGTCACTTGAATAATAGAATTAGGTTCTTGGTGGCTTGCTAATAACATGAGAAAACTGCTGGGAGGAAGGTGCTAAATACTTTGGGCATCAGGGCCACCATTGTAAAAATCAAATGAAGCAAATGATTGGCTAAATTGTCAGTGTCATCAGTTTACATTGGCGAGAGAGGAAGTCGCTGCTTTTTGGCACAAAGTAAAACCTTGATTAATTGGAATCCATAGGAATGGATGGGACTGTTAATAAGAATATTCACTTTGTTTCATCCTTGGCTACTGACATGTTGCCTTAAAATGCTTGTATCCACTTTCATGCCTCAGAGAAGTAGCCTCTGCCATTTGAGGGTCAATCCAGATGGAGAGAAGTTTAGGAGAAAGAACTGAATGTGATCTAGCAGCAGTTATCACGTGGCAACTACTTAAAAACTCAATTCCTTGAGGTCTTCTCATTTTGGGTATCATTTATGTTTCTCATCAATGTGAAGTTTGGAATGGGAATCAACAATTCAGGTCACTGGTTCGGTGTATTCTTGTTAATCAAGGTTTTACAATAAAGGCTTCGCCAATGCTCAGTAAGATTATAAACAGAAGTAGCAGTTTTAAAATTTGTTTCTTTGAAAGTGCTCTGGATCAGTGTTTCCAAACCCATATTTTAATACTGCAGACTGGCAAACTAGCTTTTCTGCCAGGATCCCGAGGGATGGAGAGGGAAAGAGTGGAGCAGAATTACGGCCATTGTCTCTGAAGGAAAAACAAAGTTTTGACTTGCCTGTCTGTTGCTCTGTGGTTGGGAAACACTGTTCTTCACCTTAAGATGCCCATGGTATCTTGGTTGTGCAAGAGTTGATGTCACATGTTTCGTATCATTCTCAATCCCTTTGGACCACAGAGGATTCTGTGTTCAGGTCCTCTCCTGTACTTACCGGAAGTGTTTTTCCATGATTTGGTATGTTGGTTTCTGAGAGGGAACCTATTTCCTGTTGTTTGGGTGATGACCCGCAAGAATATTAGGAATCAAAGGAATAGCAAGTGAGATGGGTTGTCTCATGATGACAATCTGGATAACAAGTATACCTACCTGAACCAAAAACATGGCTAAAGAAAAACCAAATTAGGGATTCACACACAAGTAGTAGTATAGGTGACGCACACGTTTAAATGCATAAAAGCTCTTTTTGTAAAGTCTCTGTATGTGATGACCTATTAAAGAAAGACCCCATTTAACTTGAAATTTATCGTTATATTTGCTTTTCAAGTTAAGTGGGGCCTACTTAAATCAGCCACTACATACAGAGAAGAACATTTCATCACTCATACAGGTAATGGAAGTCACCCCAACACACTCAAGCAACTTCTACAAGCAATCATCACTTCCCAGAAAAAAATAGAACTAAACAAATTATATCCTGTCATCTCAGTGGCAGAATCTGACTTCTTACACAACTCTACTGTGGCAAATGGGGAGTCTCACAGGCCACCCGTGGGCTTTTGAAAGCCTAGGGCCCTGAAACCCTAGAAGGACCTTCATATGGAAACCAGTTTGGCGTGTGAGGGAAGGAGAAGGGTGTGGACAGGAAGCCTCTGTCTGGGAGTTTAAGAAGGGACCCAAGTTAGATCAAAAATACCGGCAGTGCCCTGAAGTCTTTCTGGTTCCCAAGGCTGCCAGGCAGGGGAATAGCCTGGCCATTCTACTTTCTGTGTGCGTCTTGTGCTCTCTCCTCAGTAATGAGATAACAGTCTTGCCGATTACTCGTCAATAAGGGTACCCGGTTGTGGTGACATTGAGGCTGACCTTGGAGTCACCGCCCCCGCTGCCGCACTCTCTTTTGTCGTACCACCATTTGTTTTTCAATTTGTCCAAGAGGCCTTGCTCATTCAGTTTTAAAACTGCCAGGTTAACAGCATTTCTTGAAACGATAAAACATAACTTGTAAGAAAATGCACAAATGCTTAGGAAATAGTTAACGTATAAAAAAGGAGCACAAGAGGACAAATTGGCTAAATCTCACAGAACGTGGAGCTATAAAAAATGTCTGTACAGCAAATACAGGGTTAAATATTGGAAGGTGGCATGGAGGATAACATTTGCTCAAAACTGAAGTGTGCGGGACGGGGAAATTGTCTTTGAGAAAAAAAGTAACAAGAACACCACATCCAGGCAATTAACATTCGTCACCATAACTTGGCTTTTACCATTTAAATTGAAAAAGCCGTTGAACTGTAAAATTAAAACAGCAACAAACAGTCAGAGAGGACAACACAGAGAGAGAACATTAAAAAAAATGGATGCATTAAATAGATGAAACCATAATTTACCGTCTTATTTAACTCCATGGAATAGTGTAGATTTTAAACTTTAAAAGTTACCTCAAAATCCACAAGAAAGAAAATGACAACAGAATGCATCAGGGTAGGTGGAATACTATAACAACACGGATATTGTTATATTATTCCACCCACCTTAATGCTGAGCCTTTAGGGGTTGCCACACCATAGCCTTTGGAATCCAGATTTCCACCAACTTTCATCGTATCGCACAGCTTTCTCTGCTCAATGTACTCATTCATGGTTGACTCCAGCAGGAAGGCGAACTTGCCCTTGGACTTCCGAACTCGGGCTACTCCATCAGCTGTTGTTTTGGTAAACACAGATGGTTCTGCTGATTTCATGTAAGACCACATTTTCTCATACACAGCAATTTTGGATCTCTGTAACAAAAAGATAAGAATTTTTTTGGCTGGCCAGATATGACAGCTCCTCTCTAAGGGACAACAGTGTAGTGGTTTTCAAATGTAATTTTTTTTAAAATTAAATTTTTTTTGTGTGTATGTGTGTATACATGTTTGTGTGTGTGTGTGTGTATGTGTGTGTGTGTGTGTGTACATTCAGGCATTCCAAAGACTAAAAGAGGTTAGATAGCAGATCCCTTAGAGATGGAGTTGCCGACAGTTGTGAGCTTCCTGACATGGGTACTGTGGTAGCTTGAAAGAAAATGTCCCCCAAAGGGAAGTACACTAATAGGAGGTGTGACCTTGCTGGAGGAGGTGTGGTCTTGTTAGAGGAAATGTGTCACTGTGGAGGTGGGCTTTCAGTTTTCATATATGCTCATGTCATGCCCAGTGAGTCAGCTCACTTCCTGTGCCTGCAAGATATAGGACTCTCAGCTACTTCTCCAGCACCTTGTCTGCCTGCATGTTGCACCACCATGATAATGGACTAAACCTCTGAAAATGTAAGCCAGTCCCAATTAGTTATTTTCCTTTTTAAGAGTTGCCATGGTCATGGTGTCTCTTCACAGCAAGAGAAACCCTAAAACGAGTGCTGAGAACCAAACTGTGGTCACTTGGATGAGCAGCAAGTGCTCTTAACCAGCACCCAAACAAATTTTCTTGCAGTTCAAAATATCAAAGCCATGCTACACCATGACTGTCCACACACTTTCAGACATCTGTCAAACTGTTTTAAAATAGATTTCTCCAAACTGTGCTTATCCTCGTTAATTGTGATGCTTTCTCCTATTTTCAAATTCACTTAAAAATTCTAGTTTTGGCCAGCTGACTTGGTTTCATGGCCCTACTAATTGGTTACTATCTGGTTTTGGAAGCATTTTCTCATTTGAATTTTCTTCCTGATAAAGAAATCCCCCCTTGATATCCCTTTATATGTTTATCCTGTATTTACCTCAGGGGTTAATTGGAATGGCATGGGAGGCCAGTTATGATAAGAAAGCACTCCTTTGTTTTGAGATGATCTTTTTTATTTCTAGAACATCATTCCTTGACACCACCTGTAAAACTATGTAAAGTAATTCTGTGTACTGTTCCATATGGCGATCCTTCAAACATTGTAAGGGCTTTCTTATGTCCCTTCCTAATCTCAGTAGGTTAAATTCTATTGGCTGTTACTGCTTTCAAAACTGTCAGAACTTTGCTCTTTCAACCATAGGCTTATTTGAATTTGTGATGTCTCTTTGAAATTGGAGTGCTTAGAAATAAAGACAGCACTACTGAAGTATGGCCAGGACAGAATAAATAAACTGTTAGCTTTCTGTTGTTGGAGCATTATTTTTGAATAATGGGGTTTGAGGTTGCATTAGTGTATTTAGTCATGTGTCTATCCTTGTAACAAATATTTATTTAGTACCAATTGGGGTTGTGAAGTATATAATAGGACAAATAGTGTCCTTTCCATTCAAGTGGAAGTGTCACAAAAACTGTTAGTTTTTTTTTTTCTGTCAGTCCAGGTCACTCTTGTCTTTATCTTCTCCATTTCAATTTAATCCTGTTAAAGTTCATTTGAGTTTAGATGGAGTTCAGAATGTGTATCAAATATTTAATATGTTTGTAGCTCCATGTGTGTCCCTGTAGAGAATATAAAGGAAGAATGACCACAATTACTCTAGACCTTCCAATTGAATTGGTAACTAGATCCTTAGGAATTAAAACCCTAGATAGAGACTATCAGATGGCATTTCATCAGGGGTGAGATAATACGGTAAAACCCACAAACACATGCCATGATTTCAAGTGTCCTCCTATGAGTTTTCCTGATATCCATTTTAGCTTGTTTGATAAGTTGTTTAGTTGTTCTTTTTTAAACTTTGGTCACTTGTATTGCATCTTTTAATTTTTCTTTTAGTAATAGACCTTTATACATGAAACATAAACATTTATATTTTTTATTTCTTCTGTCATATTCCTTTAACAATGCATTTTTTGAGACTTGCTCAGTCTTGTCCAGATAGATCCTGGAATTCTCTAAACTGTCTCAATGAAAATTAAACCTCATGTTTATGGCAATTAGACACCCATAGAAACCCTCATGGAGTCACTAAAAATCTCAGGAAACACATTCGGATTGCATAAAGTACAGAAGAAAAAAACAGGGTGGACATTGTTGAATGAACAAAAGGAAGATTGGTAGAAAATGAGTTTAGGAAGATAATTTTGTCAGAGCTTGTAGATCATCATTAAAAGGTTTGGATTTATTCTACCTGAAATCAGAAACTGTTAGAAGATTTTGAGAAGGTGTGTGCGTGTGTATGTGATGACATTCAATTACAAATTTTAAAAGAATTCTCTGCTGTGTAGAGAATAGGCTAGAAGGAGGGTCAGAGTAGAAGCAAGACCATTACTTTGAAGGCTATTCTAAGAGTTCAGGGCACACATGGTGGTGTACAAGACTAAGATAGGATCAATGGAAGTGGAACTAAGGTTAGGTTCCAGATTTGCTTTGAGGGAAGAGTAAATAAGCCTTTTGATGGACATTTCCAAATGATAGTCTAAAGATAACTGCTTATAAAACATTTTATTAGAAATCCTGGCTCTTGGTACCACTCATCCACTGAACACCTAAAGTAGACAGTTTGGGTTGCTTTTCCCCTGTTTCCTTCACTATTGCTATGTAAAAATATTGTGAAGACTGTCTTTTTTGTCTTTTCATTGTCATTGCAATCTTTTTTTATGGCAAGCTCTCCATCTTTTGGTTTCAGTCTTGATTCTATTGTCTCCCCACAGATATCCTTGCTTAATTTATCTATTCAATGGATCCTTTCAATGTGCAAACCCAATCTCATTACAACCTTTCTTGTAATTCTCCAAAATTTTCTTAAAATCTATAGAACAAAACTGTAAGGCTTATGTCTGATATCCAAGGGTACTTATGATCATGGCTGCCAGTCACACTAGACTATTCACTGTAATCAGTTTGATGCCTTTGACTACGTTTTTGCTTTTGCCCAAATTACCTTATTATTTCTGTAAGATCCAGAACAAATGCTGTCTATTACTTCTAAGAATATCTTTCCTGCTACCATAGACTTTGACTTCTGCTTAGTCCTTTGCTGCAGAACTTGCTAGATCATATTAAGGGGAGTTGGCTACTTGTCTGTCTTTCCTCTTGTTATTTGAGGATTTCTTGAGGACAAAGTCTATGCCTTATTCATTTTGCTAGCCATATTGGCAGTTAGCACCATTTCACCATATTTCAAAATATGTCAAGATGAAGCCAGTCTTTAATGCCAACACTCAGGAGGCAGTGACTGGCAGATCTCTGAGTTAGTCTACAGAGCCAATTCTAGGACAATGAAGGCTACACAGAGATACTGTATCTTGAAAAAACCAGAAAAGTTATTAAGACAATTAAAAATGACCACCACAACTAGCTTTATAATACTGTAGAATTCTAGAGCTCAAGTTTTTCTAAAGATTATTGGGTCTTATCTTTTGCTAAACCTATCAACCTGCTAAGCAATGTCTTTGAAGATTTAAATATGACCCATAGACATGTATGTTCATATCATACATTGCCTCCATCTGATAGACAAGGCAATTTTGTAAGTGTTATAATGAAGTATGTGGTCACTGACTTTACTTCGACAGCAATTTCCGGACTTATTGCTACCCTAAATTAACAAAAAGTAAATAGTTAAGATACACATAAATATATAAATATTATTTAAGAACACTCATGTGTCTTCTAGAAAATTAAGAAAATAAGCCATGTAGTTACTTAAAATTGACCTAAGTATCTTCCATAGTCATGTACCTCTCCCTTCTCCCCAAAGCTAACCACTATCACAATTTGTTCTTTATTACTAACTTGTACTTATCCTTATGGTTTTATCAGAATAAGTACACCTACTTTTTAATGGTTATATAACCCTTCAATCTGTAAATAAACTATATGTACAATTCTCTCCCTTGTTGTCATTAAAGATAGAAATATGATGGGCATGATTTTTATATAAATTGATTTCTTTTATTCTTCATTTTGGCACAATTGGATATGATTATGAGGTATGGTAGGGAGTAGGGAGTAGTTGAACAATTTGTATTCTGTATTATTAGCAAAGCAGCCATTTCTAACATCGATAAATTTATAAGCCAAAGGCAAGTCCTTGAATTCTGCTCCAAGCATGTTCTGTTTTGGACTAATATACTTCATCATATAGTTGAGTTTTTTTATTGCTGATACAGATTGTATTTATTCCTTTAGTTAATGATGCATTTCTAGGAGAATAAATGGTGGGCAATGTTTGAAGTGGGCACATTGAAATGTATGCGTTATACACATAGCATGCACTAATGGATACAGTAAAGTCAAGTAGGTAAGTGGCAGAAGTGACTGGGCCATGGTTAATGACTAGTTTCTGAATAAAGGTGGAAGGGAAAGGAAGAAATGGCTCACAAGAGAGAAAAATTAAGCAAAGGCATTTATCTTACTAGCTAGTATTTTACTGACAGTATGGCATATTCAGATAAAAAAGAAGACAAAATAAATATTAGAATTTTCTCTTTTAGAGACTTTTATTTTGGCTGAAATACCAAAAGCAATAAAAGGGATTGAATATTAGTTTAATCATCTGAACTTTAATTTAAAAAAAATTATGGCTGGATCTGTAATAACAAGTTCATTTTTCCCCCAACCTGCCATGATTCATTTCCTTCATCCCATAGAGTGCCATATTGTGTTGAAAAAGGGATAAAATAGAATCACTTATGTAGTGAAGCCAAGAGATAAGACGGCTAGGTAATTAGCAAAGGAAATCCAAAGAAGAAATATATGGATGGATGAGGCACACATTAATTAATCCACCAGAACAGATCAGCTGAGCTCTAGCATCAATGACTTCCACAGCCATGCTTCTATTTGTATGCAATAAAGCATGAAGGTCAAAGATGTAAATTTTGTGTGCATGTGTGCAAGTGAAAATTTGAATCCTGGGACCCGCAAATCTGTTATGGGGAAGCCAGAGATTAGTGCCTCACTTGCCACTCAGGTCACCAGTCTGCCCGTGCATCTTTGTAATGGTGGCATTTGTTCCCTGTTACTGCAAGCCAGTGGTGCTTCAGTGATAAGAATTATTCAGTGGACACAAGGAAGTACAGCATGGTCCTATAGTGCTATGGTAGGAGCATGGAGACTATGGAAGAGAGCAAAAGATGGATGATACAGGAAGGGTTGGACAGCAGAAAAGGAAGAAGGGAAATATAACCTCCAACGAATATATATAAAAGATCAATGGAGTCAACTGCTTGGGTTTGAATCCCTCTTGCTAGGTGCATAAATTTTCTAGCCTCTACATCTCAGTTTCCTCATCTGTAAAATGGTATGGGTTTTAAATACCTACTTCAAAAGATTATTAGAAATCAACAGGTTAAAGCATTCTTAGATTCTAAACTTGCTTTAGTGGCAGGATATATTTCAATGGCATCATAAATTACTTTAGTCCCATATTTGCAGAATCATGACTTTATCTTATAAATGCTATCATGTTTAAGTATTATTGGATTTTTAGGTATAATCCTGTAGAACATCTGTGATCTGCCATTAACAAAAATTATTAACCTTTGACTTTTGATTTTTAGTTTTTTTGTTGGTGGAGGAGGAAAGGTAGTGTGACAATTTTTTCCTTAAAATTTAAAGTTACATTTATTTATTTAGTAACACACACACACACACACACACACACACACACACTCACACACACCTGTATGGCATGCCTTGGAGGTCAGAGGATAATGTACAGGACTTGGTATTCTCTTTCCACCATTTGGATCTTGGAAATTATACTCAGGTCATCAGGCTTGGTAGAACATGCCTTTATTCACTGAGCCATGTCACCAGCCTATTTCCCTTTTAAAATTTATGTTTGAAGCGTATACATTAAAATATTGATGAACCAGAACCCTATTCCTGAGGAAACCTATTTAGTATGATTTTCTTCTTTTTCCCTGTGTTAAACTGGAAGATCTACTCGGTCAACAGAACATCCACTTGGAGTCAGTAGAACAATACAGTAGCAGAGCTCAGAGACACCTTCAAAGCCTTCTTTCTCAACCTCCCATCCAATGAAGCCCCCTCTGTTCAAATGCCTCTCCTGATGAGGTATCTTTAGTTCTTACAAGGTAGGTTTCTCTGTAATGGGGAAGGTCAAATTGAAAGAAATGTCTTTCTGTTGTGCTCTCTTTCCCACACAATGGATAGTCTGAAGTCTACCATCACAGTTACCTGCTTATTACTTCTTTTGTAGGGTATGCATATAAGGAGCCTTTTTTGGTTATTTGCCTGACAAGAATCCTAATTCATTTTCCTTTTCTGGTCATAATCTTTCAGATGTGTTTTTAATTTTTTCAAAGTCTGCTCCTAAAATGTGCCACCATACTTGACCACAAATGTGCTTGATATGTAAATATAAATGTGCTTGATATATAAATATAAAAGGAACTATCTCATCTCATGATCTGGATATGAAAACATTTTTCCCTTCAATAGACTTTTTTCCTCACATGGATAATCTAGAATTAATTGAATGAATCAAACAGACTAATACATCACTGTCAACAGAAGAAAAATATGCAATTTTGTTTTATTGTATTAGCTTTCTACCAGAGGACAAAGTACTATGTTGTTTCTAGGAGAGTGGTTTGGGGGCTTATAACTTCTCTATGGCCCAAACACATATGAATGAATAGTTTGACAACATAGTATAAGGTCAGTATAAGGTCAGGGAACCTGGATTTGAGCACATTATGCCCAGTGTTTCCGAAGGGAGAATAGGCATTATTTATTTATTTGGTGATTGTTGTTACCAAACCACATTGCTTTCTGTGCAAGACTAACCTCTTATCCAAATACCACAAAAGGGCTAGATTTGGCTTTGGAGGGCTCAGCTTTTACCTTCCTCATAATATAATTGTCAGACTCCCTCAGAGACACATATCTTTTTTTTTAATAGCATCCTTGGTCATCACGGAGGGGTTCACTGATATTAAAGGGGCTTCTGTGTTTTCTAAGGAATTCATTTTTATTTGAATGGGAGATTCATGTCCCCAGAAAGAATATGGAATTCTTGGCATTTTAAACAGTTCCATTTATGACTAGTCCATCATGTATAGAACAGCAAGCAAGGGAAGATAAGAGTTCCAAGGACTCATTTTCCTCCCTCTAAATGTATGATATTGTTTGACAGTTTACTCAGCTTCATCTCTAGACTGAACCTTTAATTAAGAGACCGTAATTGTAAACTATAATATGAGTTTCCTTCTGTGTTACTTAGCCCGTGTGAAATTTCTCCTTTAAATAAGAGTTCATGTGCTATTGACAGCTGTTACAAAGTCAAAAAGGTATCTTTGGGCTTCACCATGCCTGAACTCAGCACTTCCTGAATCTATGTATTATGTGTGTCCTTCCGAATATTTACAAGCAAATGCTACCTTGAGATCAAATACTGGGCTATAGATCGGTGACCTTTACATGTCAAGGTGCTAGGGGGAAAGGAAGCTGATGGTGCAGTTGCTTTGGAGAGTTCTGCTCCTCCCCCTGCCCCATCCCCTTTGTCTTTCTTAAGGTCCAATGGGGTTAGACGAGGCTACTGTTCATGTATGTCCTAGTGAGGTGGGCAGGTAGGAGGCTCAAAGAGGTACAATCAGGTATGAATAGCGTAGGACTCTCATCAAGTTCTGTAGCATAGTCAGAAGTCTCACCCCCACAGAATCTTTTTTACTGTATTTCTGTTTTTCCTATACTGCCTTACTGGGTAGTCTAGACTGAAACTCACTAGGTAGTAGACCTCCACCCTTAGCCTGTTACAATCCTGTCTTACTCTCCCGAGTGCTCATGTTTTAGGTGTCTGCCACTACACCAAGCTCCAGACATTCCTTAGTTGTGACTCAGACAATGGAAATTTCTAATAGTAGTTTATTTTTGGCTATTTAACTTTTTATTAAGCCAATCACAGTGACATATCTTTACAAAGTGTAATCAAATATCTCGCAACAGTTCCCCATTTTGGTCTAACTAAAAAGAAAAGGATTCTAATAGTAGGTTTAAGTACACGAAGGGGAGAATTTTGTGGCAAGAACTTTGCCTGCCGCACAACTTTGCAGGTGTCTCCTTTCCTTATTCAGAGGGTCCTTCGATTTCTCACTGCTAGAAGCAGAAGAAAGTTGGATATCTTTAAATTTTATATTGGCTTATACTTTTTTGACTGCCAAGGTGATTTTACACATGTCATCATCTCAGTTATACACCTCCGAATCCCTTGGAGGTAGCTCCAGCAGCTATTGTTCATTGATGGAACCTGAGAGCCAAGAACAGAGTCTGGACCCAGTAGGGCTCAATGCATATTGGTGGAATGAAACAATGAGCTCTGGTTTTATGAATTAGGGAATCAAGGGGGAGAGGGCAATGGGCAAGAGATGCTTGAAAAGACATTAGCCTATCTATTCGTCTCTATCCATTTTCCATAAAGTCACTTCAAATAGACAATCCTTGGAAAAAACTATGCTAATTTTCAGGCAAGTCCCAAGCAGCATGCCACCTTAGAGGATATGGAAATTTAAAGATCTGCTGCTGATTGAACAATTTCTCTAAGATCACACAATGATAAATGATGCTGAGACACTACCCATGTCTGCTAAATTGGAGGCTACAGACAGACCTTTCCCCTGGACTTCCCATCTGCTTTACTGGAACACTGACCATACTCCTCTTTGATAAAAGAGAGCAACTTACCTTCTAAAAGGGCTTTTCAGAACTTTTGGGAATGGGTAATAACTTCGAAATTAGTCCTGGCCTGCTCCTATCAAGAATAATCCTGCTACTCGCTCTAACCCTGCTCTAGACCCCTAGTATTAATTAATATTGCATTACATAAAGGAACAAGACAATCTGAGGCAGATGTAGAAGAGCACATCTGATAGGGCTTTGAAGAAGTCAGTACTTCTGATGAGGTGCATTGGGAACCACTGAATCTCACAACCGCCACCCAACATAGGAAATAGTTTTTATTTTTATTTGGACCAAGGAAGTGATTTCATTTCTAAAGCATGCCTCAAACCCCAATTTCATTGTCCTTCCTTCAAACATTCAGACAAACACTGTCTCTCAGTTTCCTTCGGCTTCTTTCAACGACTGCCTTGTGCATGAGTATTGGTAAGAACAGGGAGAAGAGGAGAAGGAAATGCTTCCTGGGTTCTATTATTAGCTTTTCTATTGGTGGATTGTGATCCTGTCTGAGTTATTTTGGGGGCTGGGCACTTAGATAACTTCAGTGGAATTAGATTTCACTTTTAGCTCTGACGCTGAGCTTTGCCCTCAACTGTCAAGAACTCATTGCAAATGCCTTTGCCTAACATTTTCACACTGTCTTCTACAGTTCGCGACAGCTTCTTTCCTACCTTAAGGAATGTTATTTTAGATGGCTCCTTTCCAAACTGTAGCTTCAGCGAAATTTCCAGTGACCTCTCTAGTGTCCCTTGCTGGCATACAAAGTCAGATTTCTATTCTGATTCAATTTACTGTTGGCTTCTTTTGCCAAGTGAGACTAAGCATATTCCAGTTGCCTGAAAGTAGCCTGTTTTTTCACTTAAGTTAGGTATCCAGAAACAGTCTTCTGCACTCAGCTGCGATGAAATGGCACCACTAACACTTTGTTGGCTCACCCACTTCTTTTTTCATTGCACTAAGTCCAGATGAAAATATACTATCATTTGCTGTTGTTGTTAATCTGGAGCCACACTCACTTATCTTGTTCATTTGTGTCACTCAACATAATGGGAAAATATCCATTTTCAGTGCTTAGAACAATGACTGTCACAGAGTGTACTACCAGTAAATGTTAATTTAATACATAAATGAACAGTTGAAATGTAAACTCAGATTGTTTCACAAGGAAGTATAGATTCTCTACCTTCTCTCTACGTCTATAGCTGAGAAAGGGAAAATGATAATTCTAAGGTAGCAGAGATGGAAACGGAAAGAATGATGCATTCCATCATTGTGCCCCCTCCACACCAAGCTGCCTCTTAGTGGAGGAATTACTATGAAGAGACTGATCCCAAAACGTCAGTGAACTGGTTGAAATAAAATTTTTTGACTCATTTTAAAATTATTATTCCCTTTTGTTTGCTCTTATATTGATGGTTTGTTATTTTGCAGATTTGTACATGCATAAATGTATTCTGATTGAATTATTTGCTACTGATGAGATTCAGGTAGAGGAGAAATCATTGCCTTTCCTGACGATCCCCATAGGCTCCAATGGATAGTGTACATTCAATTGACCAACTGTTTTGGTGCGATTTTCTGTGGCCTTAATCATCTCCACTGGTTTATTTTTGGAAGCCACATACCTGAGTTAAAAGGCACAAATTAAGTTAAACCTGCTAGTTTCTCACAAGACTCTATATCCTACTGTTAGAGATAATGCCTTCTTCTTGACTTAGGCAAGTTACTTAAATTTCTTTAAGACTCTAATAGCTATCTTTGAAAAAGGGATAGGATAGTAAATAAAATAATTCATAGAAACTCCTACCAAAGGGCCTAGTATATTATAAACCTTTAATAAATTAGATTATACACTCGTGTTCCTGTTCCCATGTCTTCACTGCCAGGATGGACTGTATCTCCTGATACTGTTGGTCAAAAATAAATCCTTAAGTTTCTTTGGTAATGTATTTTGTTGCAGGAACAAGAAAAGTAACTAATGCAGGAACGAAAGGCAGACAACATTGGGGTACATGATGGCACGTGTACAGATGGTGACAGATTTTGTGTTGCCAGTGCCACTGAGGCACAGATTGAATCAGATCTCATTGACTAGATACTTGGTAAAAACTATCTCAGAAGGTCAAATGGGGTCATTAACTGCTCAATATATTTACATTTCACCCTTTCCTGGGGCTCACCACTTTGAATAGTTGGCTTTAGATTTAAGTCTTTTCTTCCTTTCTGTTAGAAGTGTTCCAGTAAGTATTTCTAAAGGCGCTATGCTGATTTTAAGAAAAAAGTGGCTGGCTGGGGTTTTGTCTGGCAAATGCACTGACTGTGAAAGCTGCAGCAAAATTGATTTGCTGGCATTTGCATGTCCTGGCACAAATATGCTGCATGGAAGCCCATAGAACCTTCTGGTAAATGAAGCAAGTGAGGGTGACTTCACAGAATGATTACGTTTCACTAAGGTTCGTCAATGGGGTCAAAGCAGTGGTCTCCATATGAAAAATGACAAATAAAACCACTAATTTTTTGTTAATCTATTTAGATAAGTACAAAAAAGCAACTTAATCTGATACCTAACCCCTAAACACACACCAGCATATTCATTTGCACCCATAGACCTCATGCTTATGGACAGATCCCAAGCTGCCATTATTCTGCCCTAACCAGTATGAGTACTGTGGATCAACTACCTGGTCACTGGTACTCTGGTTCCACGGTGAAACTTGCAGTTATGTGGTGTTTTTCTTTGTAGGACACTGGTCTTGATCTTACACCAATTTGGCTTGGGTACCTATTAGCTATGTGATGTTAGACAAATCAGTTAATTTCACTAAACCTCTGGGATATCATCTGAAAAATGAGAATAATAATAGGACCTATCTCATAGTATTTTTGAAATGATGAAATCAAAGACTGCCAATAACAAATTTTAGCATAACTCCTGACAACATAGAAAACACCATTTAAGTTGCATCAGACACCGTGCTAGACACAGTAGGGAATGGTGGTATATAAGATGTGGTCCTTCTGTTCAAGAAGCTCAAAGAATTAGCAGAAGTGTCCTGAAACTGATCTCATTAGAGCTGTGTTATCCATTATGCTAGTTTCTGACTATGCATGTCCTACTTGAAATGTGGCTAGTACTGCTAAAGAAGAGAATTTTAAGCTCATTTTTAATTAATTTATAATCAGTAGTTAGAGGAGCAAAGCCTTAGAATTGCAGCAAGAAGACAGAAAGGACTCCTTTTGTCCACTGTGTAACATTCTCCTGCCTTTTGCTCTTGACGGAGGCAATGGTTGCATCAAATGGAGAAACAGACCTCCCACTTATTTTTTGCTTAGCTAGCCTGTGTTTATGGAAAGCCTCTCCAGAGAAAACAAAGTTGTGATATTTATACGAGCAAAAATTCCTCACACCCATGCTGAGACTTTCTTTTCAACTTAACCTATTTGTGGAAAATTGAAAATAAATGACCTCCCATGTCTAGGTGTGCTATGAAAGAATATTCTTATTACATCTAAACAAGAACCACACTTTCCTTCAAAGAAACAGATTATTACACAAGAAAATGCTTGTTAGAAAAAAATTGGGAAAGCTATTTAAATTTCCAGCCAGCTTGGTACTCTTCCTCTGGTTCTAGAAGTTGTTATGTTGTTTGGACTGCGTCTCTTCAAGTCTCCTTCCCAAGGGAACAATTATAATGGGGATGAGCAGCCAAGTAGCAATGTTCAAAAATCCCCCATTATTTTTTCAAGAGTTCTTTCCTTTATCTGCTCTGCTAGATGGGTTGAGATGTTGTGTATTACCAAAATTAAAAGTGGTAGACCTTCCGAGATACTTTCTTCTAAAATCTTAAGTGACTGCTCAGTGGCTTCAGGGGCTTTTACCTATTGTTTGCGCCCTAGGGTACATTTGTGTTAAGGTTACTGCTGTACATTTGCCTCAAGTCACCAGGGGAAAATAGGCTTAACATTTTCTATGGTGCTAATTCCCTGGGAATCAGGCAAGTTGAATGTCAAAGTCATTTGGCTTGGTTTCTGTCATACAGTCACCAGATACTTAGAGCAAGCTATTTCAAAAGTCCCAAACTAAAACAAATGCTGCCAAATTGTAGATTTGTAACTTAAACCCCTTTAGGGAACAAATAACAATAGAACAGGAAACAGAATAGTGAACTGAAGCCAAGTTGCTTTTGGTTTACAGGCTCAACTAGAAAATTAGATTGCTTTACATTTAGCCCTGCTCATGTCTCTGCTACTGTTGAGCAGAAATAAAATCAGAGTTGGAAACATGCAGAGAGTGAGTGACTTTAGACTGCTTAGCCCTGAAAGGGAGAGATTTATCATACCCTCCTCCAAAGGTCTTGAATCTTTGTGGAAGAGATGTGGGAAAGATGGGAAGAGCAAGAGGTGGTGGATGATTCCAAGAAAATAGCATCTTCCAGACACAACATGGCAGGTGCGTATGTGAACTCACAGACTATGACCTGCCCAGGCTCGAGCCAGACAAAATTCTTGCACAAAAATGGAAGTAGGTCCATAGTCCCTCCCCTAGCAAAGAAGTTATTTGTGATTGACAATTGCTGGAAGAGAGAAAATGAGTTTTCTCTAATGGAGTAATGTTGGGTTTATCAACCCAACTCCAGGGCAGGCCTCATGCTCATGAGCATTAGCTAACAAATTGGACTCCATGTTTTTAAGCAGCATTTTTTCTTTTCTTTAAGAGGAAAGAATACGAAGTTTGGTGGGTAGAAGGATCTGGGAAGAATTGGTGGATAGGAAAGCATATGATAAAAATGTACTGTATGAAATTCTCAAAGAATAAAAGAGTTCATAATCTGAAAACTTTTTACAGTTAACAAGATCACATTATTATCACATTATTATTTAATTTGACTTGAATTTCAGGTAGTCTCTGATATCATTTTTTTTTCAGTAAAGATCAGTAGTCAAAATGTAGGAAGAAACCATAGTGAATTTTAAAGGACTTACAAATAAAAGGAAATTAAAAGCAAAGATTGTGTTTCCAAATTTTATGTTTTTGCTAGTGCCTAAGAAACTTGGGACCTGTGGGATAATTTATTGACAGTCATTGCTTTGAAATGCATTTCCCTTAAATCCTCATTTTTGTGCCAGCAACTTATCACCAAAGAAATAAAGTAACTTGAAAAGCATGCCCCCTAAATCCTGAGCAAGAGTGTTATTATCTGTTGTTATTGTAGAAGAGTGGAGTAGGCCAATAATACATTTTATGTATTTCTCCTTTAAGATGCTTCTGCTTGTCTTCTATGCTGACTCCGATCAACCAGTTACAGACTTTTATCAGCTGTAATTACTGATCACTATCTTTCTTGCCTGTCCCTACCAAATGTGTCTCTACATGAAAGTCAACACAGTTAAGAACTGCATACAGTTTTTTTTACCACAGTGTAGTACTCTAATGTGTATATATTCCACACTTTCTTCATCCATTCTTCCATTGAAGGACATCTAGGTTGTTTCCAGGTTCTGGCTATTACAAATAATACTGCTATGAACATAGTTGAACAAATGCTTTTGTATATGATAGGGCATCTCTTGGGTATATTCCCAAGAGTGGTATTACTGGATCCAGGGGTAGGTTGATCCTGAATTTCCTGAGAAACCGCCACACTGCTTTCCAGAGTGGTTGCACAAGTTTGTATTCCCACCAGCAATGGATGAGTGTGCCCCTTACTCCACAACCTCTCCAGCAAAGGCTATCATTGGTGTTTTTGATTTTAGCCATTCTGACAGGTGTAAGATGATATCTCAAAGTTATTTTGATTTGCATTTCCCTGATCGCTAAGGAGGTTGAGCATGACCTTAAGTGTCTTTTGGCCATTTGACCTTCTTCTGTTGAGAATTCTCTGTTCATTTCAGTGCCCCAATTTTTAATTGGGTTAATTAGCATTTTAAAGTCTAGTCACAGAGAACCACACTGGAGCACCGGACTGAGCTCCCAAGGTCCCAATGAGGAGCAGAAGGAGGGAGAACATGAGCAAGGAAGTCAGGACCATGAGGGGTGCACCCACCCACTGAGACAGTGGGGCTGATCTATTGGGAGCTCACCAAGGCCAGCTGGACTGGGACTGAAAAAGCGTGGGATAAAACCGGACTCTCTGAACATGGCGAACAATGAGGACTGATGAGAAGCCAAAGACAATGGCACGGGGTTTTGATCCTACTTCATGTTCTGGCTTTGTGGGAGCCTAGTCAGTTTGGATGTTCACCTTCCTAGACATGGACGGAGAGGGGAGGACCTTGGACTTTCCACAGGGCAGGGAACCCTGACTGCTCTTTGGACTGGAGAGGGAGGGAGAGAGGAGTGGGGGGAGGGGGAGAAGGGTGGGAGGAGGGGGAGGGAAATGGGAGGCTGGGAGGAGGCGGAAACTTTCTTTTTCTTTTTCTCAATAAATTTTTTTTTTTAAAAGAAGAACCGCATACACAGCCCTGTCTCAGCCATTAGGATAATTTGTGACCAAGAACCAGGCTGTTTTCTTCCCCGTGATTAAACTACTTGTTTCCATTAATCCCCCAAATTCAAAGCCATTTGTGAAACTTCATTTCTACTAGAAGAACTTTTCTTTCACTGGCTGCCATGTGAAAGCAGCAGAATATTTAATTGTATGCCTTCCTATGTAGTCATCTCTCTCTATGATGTGTCGCTTTCCCCCCCTTCAGTCTCAAAATTATTTGGAGATTGCTCCCCCTTTTTCTACCTAATGTCAATCTGTATTTCTACTGATTTATATCCAACCCATTCATTATCTGGTTGCTGAAAAGTATGTTATTAATGAGAGGCAGGTAGGAGTCACGCTGTCCTCCCCAGGTTTAAATGAATCCTTAAGATGGTACAATCAAACAGATATGCAAAGCAGGCCATTAGTAATGCCCATTAAGGTTACAAATTTCAACAAAATCAAGGAATGCAGAATTGTGAAGTTTCTCATTGTTTCAGCCTTAGCACCATGATGGTTCCTGCTGCATATATAGTAAGGCATGGATTCAAAAATATTGAAAACATGACCTGTGTGTAAAAAGGAGCATCCAGGATTAACTATTAGACTACCGGAATAACACAACCATGCCAATGTAACTGACTCAACGTAAGTATGATCTAAACATCTTCGAATTCTTCTGTCCCTGGTTTGTACTGCTTTGCTTAGATAAGAGTATGCCTTATAACAGATAAATCTTAGAAAAGTTGTCATACAGCAGATTCTTTTTTGAAAATCAAATTTTCTTTCCCAACCACTGCATGAGCTATTCTATGCTTATTTCAGAAATTTTCTGTCTAGCTTTCTCTGAGAAGTAGTTAATGATCTCTAAACAGCAAAATGCATTAAGAGATTTCTGTTATCCAGGGAAGAATATGTCTCCAGTATGAATAATTTCCATTAATTTCTTTTGTTTGTTGTGAATTTTATGATAGATGGATTACTTAAAGTAGACTTCAAGCTACACTGTATAGGTAAAGATTTGGAAGGGAATCAAAGCATTAATGTTTTAACTAGTTCTCCTTAATCTGTATGTTGGCAGAAGTGCAGGCCCAGAAATTGCTTGGGAAGAAAAAAAAGCCAGTACAAAGTGACTCAAGGTGGGGGGTCTTGATATAATGAATGTTCTGCAGCATCCCCAAAGTGCCAAGGGCAGAAAGAGGTATCCATGGTAACAATAAGAATCCCAGTGGAACAAAATGTGGAAAAAAACTGGACCAGCCCTACAAAAACTGAGCAGGTCTCTATGAAAGAGAGAAAAATTACTCTCCAGCGATAGTAGAAGGCTCTTTTATGTACTCACAGATTTTTTTTCAGGGAATGATGATACCCAAAAGAAAGCTACGAAGAGGGAGCAGGCTCTTTCTTAAATTTTTGTCAGAGGTACAAATGATTTGTGGATGAACACTCTATGTAACTCGTTAAGAGTTGTGGCTTAACCTTGTAGAGATTTTTTAATGATTTCCACACTCATTTTAATCCATATATAGGCAGTTGATAAATTTTATAATCTCTGTAGCCTTTATGGATTCATTGATTCATTTAAAGCCTTAAATCCTGCTATTGATCATATTACTAAAGGCAACTTCAGCTCATAGTCCTCTTACTGGTCGGTTAAATCCACTCACTCACAGGAGGCTTCAGACTTAAATAGGGTCTGTGTGTGTGTGTGTGTAGGCTTTCCCACAAATAGGTAAAGGGGAATAAAGGATAGGAAGTGGTATATTAAGACAGTGCTTTTGGCTAAAGGGCAGGGGATTCTGGGCTTTGATTCCAACTTTCCCTTCTGTACTGCTTTTAAGTTCTGTTCATATTCCTGAGGTCACTGACTTCCTCTGGATTTTGAGCTCTTCCAAGTGATCTGGCTCACGCCTACACAAATACCACTGTCTGAGTTTCGAACTTAGAGCCATGGAGCTCCTTGTAGAACTGTCTCATCAGAAAAGGTACGTAAAAGAATGAGGAAAGGGAAGGGTGATGCAATAATAAGAGAGAGTTTCGGGCAATGATTAAGAATTCAAAGCTGCTGGTGTAATCCCTCATTGTGTCCTTTTTCATTTTAAAAGACATTTCGCTTGCCCAGAGATTCGAACCATGTTTTAATACTCAAGCTACCACGTGTGGAGTCCAGCTCTGTTTATCACTTACTGGTCTCTAGACTGGGGAATTTTGAAGCTTGGGATTTCCTTCAGCATCTGTAAAAACACTATTACAGGAATGGCAGGCTAGTGACTTGAATTGAATCCTTGGGATTCATATGATGGAAGGAGAAAACTGACTCCTTCAAGTTGTTCAACAAGCTCCACACACCTGCCATAGGACATGCACCCAACCCCTACCATAAGTACAAATGTAATAACAAAATTACATATACCGCTGCATAAACTCGGATCCCCTGAGTTCCAACACGTTATATGGGGAAAGAGCAACCTTCACATTCAGGCTTTGATTTATAAGTATTTAACTTATTCGATCTCAGTTTCTTTCTTTTTATGAATTTTTTTGTGTACTTTTCATTCTAGACTTGATGGCTTCTGTTTCCCCATACCGACTAGTATCTGGGGATAGTCGCCCAAGCTATTACCTATGTCATACTGACTGAAAGATTTCACTGTTAACCTGTGTTTGGACCTGACTATCCACAGTCTTTCAGGAGTGGAATTTTGAACCATGGGGCTCCCAGTATGGTCCATATAGACATTAACACAGCAGTCCTGCTTAAGCCAGAGCTATCCAGTCAAAAGGCAATGAAAAAGGAAGGGGGTTATCTGCCTCAAAGGACAAAAACGTAGGTCAAAATAAGAAAAATTTTGAGGTCTTCGGGTATTATTCACCTGTAGTTTCATCCTTCCATTTGTCATTTTCCAGGGTTCTTCCTGTTCAGCCTGCAACTAAATAGAATTGCTTGGAATCACTACAGAGGTCTTTACTTAGGAACCAGCATCTTGAGTGGGGACATAAGACCCAGTAGTCTGTATTTGAAACCAGCATCTTGCGTGGGGAAGTCCTAGTTCTCTGGATTTTAAAATAGCCCCCATCTCTGTTGTGGTGATGCATGGCTATAATCCTGGCACTTTGGAGATGAAGCCTGTAAAAGCACAAGCTCAATATGAGCCTTGTTTATACAGTGAGGCCTTCACTCAGAAAACAAGAATCGACAGCAAAAAATGTACAACAGCGACAACACAGATCACACTGAAGGTTGGGTTGGATTGTAACTGTAGTCCCAGGATTTGGGAGGCTCAGGTTCAAGATTTGGGAGGTAACAGGTTCAGTTAAGCCCAAAAGTTTGAAAGTAGTCTGTGCAACATAGCAAGATCCCTTATCTCAATAAAGTAGAATAGAATAATAAAATACCTCTTCAAGTGATTTTACATGCAGACATCCACAGACTGAGTCCCTTATTCAACATCTCTGACAATTGGCCATTAATCTATTCTTGAAGACTGCCAGTGATACAGCTCACTATAAGGACAGCCATCTTCTCTTTGGATTGTTCTAGTCCAGTGATTCTCATTTCGTGGGGCTCCTCTGGCCAATCTCCATCTCCAAATATATTTACATTATGGTTCATGACAGTAGCAAAAATATAATTATGAAGTAGCAATGAAAATAATTTTATGGTTAGGGTCACCATGACATGAGGAACTGGAATAAGGGTCACAGCATTAGGAACACTGAGAACCACTGCTCTATTAGAATGTTCTTTTTGCCTTTTTCTGAAATCTCTATTTTTGGCTATTACATTTTGAACATTTGTTCCTGTCCTTGAGTGTCCAGCAGAACAAGCCCAACCCCCTTTTCAAATGCTCATTTTTCTAACATTTGGAAATCATCTTTAATATGTATATTTTGTATATATATATATATGTATATATATATTAAATATACATATATTTAATATGTATATATAGGGTAAATGCCTTATCTAAGTGTAACGCTGGGAAACAATGTCAAAAACTTGTGATCCTGTCACTTTGAGTTAGTTGTTGGATACTTCCAGACAGCAACACTTTAAGTTAGGATCATGAGTCAACCATGAGAAGTTGTGGCTGTTTTCTGTATATCAGCTCAAAAACTGAAGTTATCCCTCAAGCCTCTATCTAGTACCTTAGACACCTTTCCTTGGTTCTGAGAAATATGGATTTATCAAAGTCTACTGGAGTTTATTTGTATTTATCCTCAATGTTCACCATTTACCCTGGCTCCCTTGACACTACTGGAGATTGAACCCATGCCAGCCCATTGCTCTATCACTTTGCCACATCCCTAGACTTCTCAAGTATCGACTGTGTAATTCTTAACTTTGTTTATAAAATTGAGTGAAATCCAATGCTGAGCAAATGGAGCAGAATCATTCTTTAGGCTCTGGCTCATAGGGCACTTTCTTTCCTCCTATTATAATACATAATAGGCTCCGATAACATAGTAATCACAAGCATCCAAATTGTATGTGTGAAGGTGTCTTTCTGTTGGCCTTATGTGAGGATAGTGACAGTATCCAAACATTCTAAAATCAAACCTCAAAACTGTGTAAGAGGGCTTTGAGTTCCTTTGTGGTTACAGCATTCTGAGTCTCTTTGTGGTTACTCCATTCATACTCTGTCCATGTTAAGGAAAGGGGTTGTTGACCTTGTTTGAAACAAGACCTAATGCAATGGGGTTGTTTTAAAATATGAAACATTTGCTATGAACTCTTCCTGCATTTGATATGATTTGTCAAACTGTGTTTGGATTTTGCTTTTCAATGTCAGTTCTTTAGACTCATTTCCAAGATTGTAAAATATTTTTCAGAGAGTATTGTTTTAATGAACCTCATCTTCACATATTAAATGTAAATGATAAAATTAGAACTAAAATGAAATTTAGAGGATTTTTGACTTGAGTAACAATTTTCAGTCTACCCTCGAAAGTTTATGTATTGATTTCTACTGTAATTGACTCAATGCAGTAATATCTTTTAGAGAAAACTTTAAAAAACACCTCTCTCATGTTTTGAGACAGGGTTTCACTGTGTTGTGTGGCCCTAGCTGTCCTGGATCTCACTCTGTAGACCAGGCTGGCTTCGAACTCACAGAGCTCTGCCCGGTCAGGCTATGGAAAGCTGGGAATAAAGGCATGCTCCACCACTTCTCTGGCATTAAAATCACTTTTAAACTCCCTCTTTCATAAACATATACACAAGTCATTTCTCGCAAGAGGATGAGTGATGGGTATCATAATACAGTGTACATGGGGTAGGGTAAGTATTTCTGATGTTTTATTTATTTATATATTTCAAAATAACTAGACGAGAAGAGTTTTAAGTTTTCTGACACACAGAATTGATGATATTTTAAGGCAATGAAAACATATTTACCCTAATTTGATCATTGCCCATTGCATATATGTATATGATTATAATATAATAACACATTCCTTAACTACATACATAATTATATGCCAAATTACTTGTAATATGAAATTACTTGTAAAATTAAAACAAATGCTGTAGCTGAGACAAATGTTCTCTTCAGACAGGTAAATTTTTTCAATACTTCATACAATTCGAGTATGCCCTTTTAACCTTCGTGGTCATAGTTTAATAAGTGTCCGAGTCATTAAAAAATGTAACACTTAAAGATTTCAGTAGTGGTCACTGGAAAGAAATATAAGTCAAAACCAACCATCTTTGGCTAGCTCTTTTTATTCATAATTGTCTCACAACTCATTGGTGTATTCCATAAATTCACTACTAAAATGTATCTTAAATATGGTCTATTATTCAGTCTCCATTCCTGTAACTTTAATGTGGACTTTCATTTTTGAGAAACACTGATTTGTTTCCTGTCCCCTAAAGCATTTTTGTGATTGTTCCTGTTTTTTTTTTTTTTTGCCAAGGCGGGGGGGAGACAGATTCTCACCTGTCATATTTTCACATGACTTTTCTTCTTGAATTAAATGTTAACTCCTTAGAGAGACATTCCCTGAGTCCTTTCACCCTCAGGATTTCACTTAAAATGGTCATATCTAATTTCAGGCCATTCTCCATTGTACCTTAGAGCTATTAGCAGTTCTTAAAATTGTTCTACAAACGTGTTTCATTGCATGTTCATTGTTTCTCTCTACCCAAAAGAAGCACGTTTCCTGGAGGCAAGGATTTGGTCAGATTCCTTTACAGTTTCCTAGTGCCTACATTGCTATAGTAGATACTTATTTATTTACTCTGGGAAAAATATAGATGTGGATAATAGAAATGAGTATGACCATTGACTAACACATGCTTGCTTTGAGGAAAAAAAATCCAACCAAAAGTTTTCTTTGTGATTTGTCCTTTTTATTTTAAAAGTGGAATGCATCTAAGCATCCAAGTTCATTGTTCTTACAGGTTAAGTATACTGAGATGTTGAGTCTTACACTCAAGTATTCAGCGTCTTGCATGGTGATCATGAATGATTATAAATAATGTATTTGTGTAAGTTTGCCAGGTGAACCCAAGGAAAGCCTAATTGAACAGATGGGTCCTCTTCCCTTAACTGGAAGGCTATCAGATGATTTGACTTTGTCAGATGAAAAACAGAAAGTGAGCTCTGGAGATGAATTCCAGGGAAGAGACTTTTAGAGTTCTTGCAAAGATCTGGGAGTCCTGTGTGATGTTAATTACCCTGATGTCAGAGAGAGTTGGCAGCCTCAAGGAGAACTGAGATCTAACCCCCTTAGGCTTTCTGGGCTGTGAAATGCTCTCATAAGCAAGTAAGTTACCTGGGAGGATGAACAGAGATAGGCTAATAACCTCCATATGGTTGGGTACTTTGGGCAGATGGCCTGCATGCCACCTTGAAAGCACCTAAAGTTTCTAGGTGGTCTTGAAGGGCAGCTCTAAATCGTGCACGTTAAAATTGTCGAATCTGTGGGCCCCAAAGGAATGGCTAATGGTGGACTGCTTCGCAGATGAATCAGTAGTAATTTATAATTAGAAGTAGAAGTGGGACCAGCAGGATGGGGAGAGGATACAAATGAGCACCCCCACAACCTCCCAAGACTTAGAAGAAAAAAATTACAACTCTTCCACCAAGAAAGCAGTGGAAGATTTCTTATTCTATTTTTCAGAAACACCCTTCACAGAGCCTTTTCTGGAGTGACTTTATTTTAATTGCCCTATTTCTGGGGACTTCTTTTAATATGTCCTGGGATTTATAGAACCCTTCATAGTTTTAAAACACATTTAGTGATATGCTTTCACCCACCCTGTGAGGGAAGTAGAGCAGGGACTAGTATCACTGACAAATTTGAGAGATGAGGAGCAATATCCTCTTTTGAAGGAAAAAATAGGGAAGTCATTGGTGGGTGGAGAACTAAGAACAATTTCATTCTGTTCTTCTTTTCTGTTTTATCCACCATGCATGATGTGAGTCTTAGCATGTCAGAAAGTGTAACAAATCATGTAATGGTAGGAATTTACTGTGAGTACAACATTCCTTTGAGTTTTATAAATGTCTTCCCTTTCTTTGCCTCCTTATTTGGATCAGTTTGAAGTTGTCAGAGCATGGGAAAACAATCTTCTTTAAGTATAGGTTTTTTCTTTTTGCACTTTTCTTTTTGACACAGGGTCTTATACATAATCCAGCCTGGCCTCAAATTTGTGGCTTTTCTACCCTCGCCTCCCAGGTGCTGGTATTGTCAGCATGTGCCACTACAGTAGGTTAAGATTCCTCTACCACCGGCAGTGTAAACAAAGACCAACTGGGAAATGATACAGCTGAATGTGCTCTCTGAGTGAATATCTGCTTAGGAAGGGATGGGGAAATCCAACAGCCATCTCAACGTCTTTATCTCTTTTCTGAGGCCTCAGCATGTTCACTGTGTGGTTGTCATTTGATCTCCAATCTTGACCTATAAGGTTGATTTCTGACCTTTCCTATCTAATGTAGTATATGACAGAAAAGTAATACTATTTTTTTTATTTTCTAAAACTACTATGTAGTATGTATAGCTTATATCTCCAATCTGCCACCAGTTTGTGTCAACTCCCCTCTTTTTGTTTTTGTCACGTGTTCTCTTGTATTTGGCTTGACTGTATTCTCGAACATTAGCCACATCATTTTTTTTTGAGGCAATGGATCATTGTGTAGCCCAGGTTGACCTTAGGTAGCTGTGTTGCTTAGGATGGTCCTAAACTAGTAACCCTTTTGCCCTAGTCTCCTGAATGCTGGAATGCCAGGTATATGCTACCACGCCCAGCTTGTGTTTTCAAGCTAGTTACATTTGGTTGAACCCACCCAGATATATTGTAAGTCACAACTTTGATTGCAACATAGTATTAAGTGACATAAATTTTCCCAAAAATATTTTTTATAGTTTGATGTGCTACTTAATATCAGGAAATGTAGAAGAAGTCAGGGAGATTAATGGTAACTTTTCTCAATCATCTCAAAATGTCAACATACACGGCACAGGTGTACTTGTGGAAGGGATTTGCTCTTTTATTCATGCACTTGAACAATCATGTTGTAGACAGATACTGAAGAAATGTGGGGTCCAAGTGAAACTGTGTTTGTGTGGTGTTCTGCTGGACTTACACTGTGTTCTACTCCAAACAAAGAAGGTGTCCTCAACGGTTTCCTACTAAAGGCCAGCTAATTTGTTTATCCTAGGACACAAAGGACAGTCTCCACTCATTGCACGGCATTCCTTTTACTTTCCTGTGTGTGTGTCTGTTCGTGTGTGCATGCACACTGTGTACATTTTCAAGTGCATGAATATGTGTTTTGTTGCGGGAGGTCCTTCCGCTCCTCCAGCCTATAGTCGCTGAGATGCCAGCCCATTGGGGTGTGGTCTCTCTCCCTTTAAAAAAGCGGCCACTTCCCTCTCCTCTCTCTCTTCACTTCCTGCTCCATAGGCGACTAGACTCCCTTCCTGGTTGCGCAGAGGGCTGTTGTCTGGGATGGTGATCTGTAAGTTTTTTCCCCTTTAAATAAATAGCACCCTATTAATCATAATTCCAAACTGGTGTGGCATTGTTTGTGACTTACGCCTTCAGTGTGTATTGGCACTGAGTGTCTTCTTCAACTGCCCCCCACCTAACGTTTTGAAGACATTCATTCATTGTTCTTGGAGCTCAATGTTTGTCTAGGCAGGTGGGATCAGGAGCTCCTGGATCTGTCAGTCTGTCTCTACTTCCACAGTGGTGGGGTTACAGGTGCTGGAAAATGAACTCAGGTCCCCATGCTTGCACTTCGCTGACTGAACCATCTTATCAGCTCCTACATTCACTTTTTTAAAGATTTCACTTAAAATCCCTCCTTTTAGCCCTGAATCTGTGCTAAATGGCAATGTTGCCAAGCATATGAAGATGTAGTTTAAGCAGGTCTGAAGACAGAGATGAATTTGTGGTTGCTTTTTCCTCACAATACTGCTTCTTAGTACAAACCTGAATCAGGTTAAATTTTTAGAAACAAGTGGAGAATTACTGTTTTGGTGTAGCTTTCCCAGCCATTAGTGGTGTTTCTCTGGCCTGTGACAATAAAGGTGTCAGCTTGGTATTTAGCATGTATGCCTCCACCTTTCACTGGGAGCTGCTGTCTAAGGAAATCAATTTTCAAGTCCAGGGGGCTGATAGTAATATTCCAGATGCCTCTTCCACCTGCATGCATTTGCTCAGTTCCTTCCTTCTTTTCCTGACGGGGCAGGCCCCACTGTTTCCATGACTTTATGTGAGTGTAAAACAACAGCTAGGGAAAGCTTAGAAAATGAAACAAACAAAGGGATCACTTAAAACTGCCATCATTTTAATGACAGCCTTACCTAGGATGAGTAAAAACATGTCCACAGGGCAATTAGAAGAGAATTTTCTTTTCTTTCTTTCTTTCTTTCTTTCTTTCTTTCTTTCTTTCTTTCTTTTTTTCTCATACTGGAAGATCTAGAGGGCTGGCCCTAGGCTGTTTTATGTTATTACTAGGTGGCCTCTGTGGTTTTGGGATGGTGTAAAAGGGAAGAGAAACGAGCTCATGTTATGTTTGTTAATGCTTCATGTGATCTTGTTTCATTTTCTAAAATCCAGAAGGCATGCTATCGGAGCTCTCCATTTTTTAAAAAATGTTCAAGCTGTTCCTAAAATTTTTGTGATACCTCAAGATCACTAGGGGCTGAAAGTGAAGGGATATTGACTATAGCCATCAAGTCCTTGTTCTTGCAGGTTGGTTCTTCTGCCCCATTGAGGGCAGGTGGGGTACTCTGCACTGAGCAGTAGAGTAGAGAACATAGCGAGGAAAGTGCCTTGGAGACTAGTAGGTTCATGTATTGTATGAACACCTAGTATTCTCTTTGCCAAGTTCATAGAACATTTTCAGTATAAGCAGTCTTAAAATATCCACATTTGTACACCACTTGGCTTCGCTCATAGATCACCAACCCTTATTTGCTTTTGTGAACCACTCTACAGAGTTCTAATGCTGTCACTAGTGACCATTTGGGGAAAAAGAAAGTGTCATTCAGGGGATCAGAAGCGATTTGCATTTTGTTACATCTGCCTGCTTCTAATCAGTTTTTTTTTCTCTCCATCTTCATGGGAATTACTCACTGGCTGCCAAGGTCACAGTAGTTTGTGAATATTGGAATCCACAAACCAATTAGAATGGGATGGTAACTTTGTTCAGAACTGAATGTAGCTTCAAATCGGCTGCAGTCATGTGATCCTCTTTAATGAAACCATCATCACATGGGTCAGTAGATACAGACACAAAGTACATGGGGGATGAGGCCGGGGCACAGTGATGATATGGTCGCAGTTTCAAGCTGTCTGCTAACAAATCTCAACAATGCACCTTTTGCGAACAGTACTGATGGATGGATTTTGAAAGCTTAATGGAAATTGATGTTATGTATTGATTACCATTTAATACACATCTCCGTAACCTTGTATCATTGTGAAAGGAAAAATGCTTTTCCTGTAGAACAAATACCTCTTATCAGAGGGTCCTAGCTTGTTTTTTGATATCCTAAGTGGTCAATTAATTCATACAGCAATCAGATATCTATTGAGACAGTGAGCATAAGCTCTGTTGAAGGTTGATACCAAACCAGATTTCCATGGAGCTGATTATGTGTTAAGTACTCACCAGATGGAAATCCCTGGCTTCCAGCCCTGACACATGTGAGTGATTTCATGGGGGGCAAGGGACTGTTCCTAAATAAGCTCTTGGGATTGCCATCGGAGCCATATCAGTTCCAAAGGTGCTTAACATCATTTTGACACTGCTGCCTTAGTTGGGCATAATGGTCTATTCTGTAAACAGGAGGTAAAGATGAGACATGGATAAGTGGAGGCACTGAAAAATCTTCTATGGGTCCCAGAGCTACCCTCCTAGCCTTCTGGGAGTGAAACAGGTTTTAGTTAATTGCTGTAATGCTAAGAAACACACACCTCCTACTTTTCCATGAAATCTCATGACAGTGTACATAGAAAAAATATTGCTTACTAATTTATTAAAACAAGTCAGAGTAGAGACATCTGTTTACTCTTGACCTGAGGGGAAAAGCCAGTAATTATACGTGCCACCCAGTAACTTGTTTATTGTTTGTCGAGAGTGACAAAAGTTTTCCTGTCCACACTAAAGTGATGTTTGGAACATTGCTACAATAGCTTATAGTGGCTTTAGAAGAGGGCAGTGGCACTATTGACTCATTTTAAGCCAAGCCCTTTTTTTCTTGCTGGTACAACTAAAAATTTGAGTTCTTACCAATGGTAATGCAGTTTACAGAGCTTTACTAACTCTTGCTCATGAATAACTTTTTCTTTCCTCAGTAAGTATTGGCCTTTAGGATGCAGAGGAAATTAATCTATTCAAGAAATGAAAACAGTGATGAAGTGCCTTTGAAAACAACCTTATCATCATGTATATCCTTGAAACAACTATAACACTTTTCAACAGAAAACCAACTCTGAAATAGAATATATAATTTCTCCTAGTCCATCACTTGTCAGAGTCTTACAGTTAATTATCTAACTTGTGTGAAACACTGAGACAAAAGAAATCTTTCTGCTTTTATAAAAGCTAGACAGAAGTATTATTTAGTTCAATACCCTCTTTATTTGAGTAAGAGGGCAAAAGCCTACAGAAGTTAAATGACTTGCCCAAGGAAAAATACTCACTTCATAGCAGGATTGAGATTCAAACCTTGGGGTTCAAATTCAGTACTCTCAGCATGTCACCTGCTCTGTCTTCCATGAGTCTTAATTCTAATGGACAATGGATCCAGTTACAACTAAGCACAACAGTATTTAAGACACCGTCCTTTGATAAAAATTTCCACTTTCCTACAAGCCCCACTTAAAAGTACTGCAGCGTTGTCTTTGTGAAGCTAAAATGAAAACCAGCAGGCTGAATTAATGGCAAAGCACTTACTCTGAAAAATTCCTTTGTTGAACCAGAGTCCAGGGTCCCATATGCAATTTCAGTCTGCTTGGCTAAATCTTCAGCACTCTCAATGGGGGACACCATCCTCTCCACAGTCAGGAAAGCAGCAAGGTTTGCAGTGTAGGACGAAATTATGATCAGGGTGAAGAACCACCAAACCCCACCAACAATGCGCCCAGAAAGTGATCTACAAAACAAAACAGAGACAAGTCCAGACCCAGAGGGCCTAGATCTCAGTTTTTTTTTTAAATCATTGTCTTTACTTATAGAAAGAAGATAGATTTTTATCATAGGCAATGGAGGAGGGAAGTGATGATACAATGCAATCAAAACAACAGCTAAAGCTCACGTGTTGACCACACCATGTATATGATGATGACATGGGCAAACACCCTTTGGTCCTCTCCATGTTTTCTCTAGTTTGGATTTTGAATGTCTCCCAAAAGAGCCCTATGCTGAAAGTTTGGCTGCTAGTCTTTCTGTTGTGCTAGTGGATCATTTAAGAGGTGGGACTTAGCTAGAGAAAGTTAAGTCACAGGATATGGTGTCCTTGACTGGAATGATAGGACCTAGTCCCTCCTCTCTCTCTTGATTCTTGGCCACCAGGAAGTGAACAGGTCTCACCAGCCACATGCTTCTGTCAGAATGTATTGCCTCACCAGATGCTCAAAGAAAAGGGGCCAAGTTTATGGGCTAGAAATCCATGACCATGAGCCAGAGTAAACATTTCCACCTTGCAGTTGGTATTTCAGTGATTCAAGACTAGCCCAGATTGAAAATCCAACCTTTCAGTCACATAGAATGCCCTTCTCATTTATAATTTCACATGACATGTTTGCTTTCTATGACCTTTTCTGGGCACATATATGGAAGAACGAATACTATGGTCGACCCAAGATCAATGACATCAAAGCTTGGATGGTAATACCTAGATGTCTGAACTTCTAATATTGCACAAGTCAATACTTGTGGTCAATTTAGGGATCAAGAGACATAAAGCAATATGCAAATCTTTTCACATTTGAAGAGAAATGGGAAGATACTGGCAAAAGAGCACTGTTAATTTGAGTTCCATAAACTAATGTTGACACAGCTCTTTTGTAGAGCTCGTCACCCATGAGGCATGGAACCAAGTGATAATGTTCCTTTTCATCTTCACATAAATGGTTAATGAGGATCAGGAGATCAAAACACTTTCCCTTCACACATGGGGATAGTCCTGAGTGAAGAAACTCCCTCTATCATATGGGTCGAGAGGTATCAAAGGGCCTCTTTCTTCTTCTGAAATCCTAAGATGAAGAAACTCACCCTACCACAGATTTCTTTATTGTTCAAACCACCCTCTATGTCGGCTATTCTCAACCTTATGGGTGGAACGACCCTTTTGCAGCGGTTGCATATCAGATGCAATTTGTAGCAGTAGCAAAGTTGCAGTTATAAAGTAGTAATGAAAATATGTTTATGGCTGTGGGGGTCAGCACAACATGAGGAAGTATATTATTAAAAGGTCATAGCATTAGGAAGTTTGGAACCAGTGCTGTGTGTGGTCTTCTGTGCTCTAATGGTATTAAGTTAGCGTGGAAATGGTAGGTAAGTTTTAATGATTTGAACTTTTCCTTCAATGTTTTGATCTAATTATCAGGGACTGTAGCCAAATATGGATAAATTTTAAAAGGAAAATTTTGTCAACATTACTGTTTGTTGGATTTATGGGTAGGGTTGCTAAAATGTAGATTCAGGATATCTCCTTGTCCATGAATAGATGATTCCTAGGTATCATTGGTGATTCTGTTGCAGGTGATGAAGAGACTCAGCTTTGCCTGTGTATCAAGAACATCTGCTTGAGTCAAATCCAAACAACACAACAAAAAAACCCAAACTAACAAAGACATCAAAGCAAAACAAAAACCTTGCTGAGAGTCTCCTCTAGACAAGTTCAGAGTTCTGGGTGCTGGCATATTTTATAAAAATTTAAGAGTATAATTAGAGTTGTAAGTTATATCCCTCCATCACAAGTGCTCATCATGGAGAGGGACTGTGGGAATTCAGAGGATAACAGATGCTCAACAATGGGTAATGACTTGTGATTTGGAATCTTTACTTCTTTTGCAGTATTGCTGGAGGCTGGTGTGGTCTATAGAAATTGAAATCAGCTCTGTAGGGTTTTATAAAACATTGCCGCATCATCATTAGTATAGTTCTAGTGCAGAGCACAGCTCCATCCTGGCTAGCTATGTTCTTCCACGCCTAGAGAAGCTCACAGAAAGAGCACCCACTCTGCTAGAAAGTAAAGAATAAGCGTAGGTGCCTGGCACATCTCCAGGCTCTGCGGGAAGAGGGCAGTTCTGGGCTGAGAACTGGCAAATCCGGTTTTTCTCTGCATGTACTATGATTTTACCACTCTGAAGCAAATTCAAATTCCCGTGTCCCAAGATAACCCCTTGCTCTTAGCATGTGGAAAATTCAGCTGTTTATGGGAAACAGTCCGATAATTCTAGCGAGTGTTTTGATAAATAATAGCACTATTTACTGGTTAATTATAAAATATCTATTTGATTATCTTCTAAGTCTGCAGTTTCTGTTGGTCTCTGGATGCCTAAAACACAGTCAAATATAATTACTCTAGCTTTTTAGATGTGAAAATCTGCTTTGAAACAGAGTTCTTTCTAGCTAATAGCTACATCCTTACAATTGCATCTGGAAACATTTCTCTTTAAATCAGAAGAGATGAACACATCTGCATGAGTCAGAAAAGAATGTGTCGCCCTTCCTAATGCTAAAAGTATACAGAATATTTCAACTAGGAATTTAGACATTTTCATAATTATCTTCAGGCTTGATATATTCAAATTTTAAACACATAGACATATCTGACTCTGAAAATTATTTTACTGCACAGAATATTAATGCTTCAAAATGGCATCCGTGGAAGTAGGGTAGTAAAAACGATAATACAAATTGTCACTTATTGAACAAATCCTTTATGACAAACTGTTCTAATTGCCTTATACATACCAACGTTTTTCATCGTCCATCTCTGTTGGCCAGGACCATGTTACAGATAAGCAAGCTAGGGCATCTTACAGATAAACTGATACAGAGAGGAAAATCAGAAAATAAAACATCTGTACTTTCATAGTAGGAAAGAGATTCCCAGAGCTGACGGTATGGCTCAGAAGATAAAGGTACCTGATAATTCGGCTTCCATACCTGGGACCCACATGGTGGAGGGATCGAACTGACTCCCACAAGTTATCCTCTGATGTCCACATACACACTACACACACACACACACACACACACACACACCTTCTATCCACTTGTAAAATAAAAAAAATAAATGAATAAGAATAAGGAGATTATAAAAACCTAAGAAGAGAAATACCCAGATATCTTGTAGTATAAAATAAACAAGGTTTGGATAAGAAAATGTATAATGGTGTGAAAATAATAGATTTTAAAGTAACACCAAGAAATGTTTGTCTATTATTATTTGTTGTTCATTTGGATTGCACCTGTAAAAGTCATCCTGATGTGGAATGATGGGTTTTGCTGAAGCCTTAGCTTGGAGTAATTCCAGACTTGGAGTTTGCTATGGGAAGAGGTCTATTACGCTATGAATACTAATAGCAGTTTATGCATTGCCTGCTTGAAATGTGGAGGAAAATACAGGAATTTATGGAAATTACATTGTGTCATTTTATTGAGGCTAATGGACTGTGGCTGTGGCTGTCTGGTTTTAAATCAGCCCTGCACATCATAATCTGGTTATTTTGGTCACCTCAGTACTGACTCAGATCAGTGTGTGGTTTATCAAAATGACTCAGCTGAGATCGGTTGTTGACATGCCTAAAAAGAAGCCAAAATGCAAAATGGCCAATTTAGTGTCTTCTTGTCTACTTGTTATTAACTTTGGCGATTATGTGGTTAATTTCATAGCATACAGTCAGATCTCCGCATCCTCCTGATCCACATCTACATGATCAACCTGCTGCAGATTGAAAATATCTGGGAAAATGCTATCTTTCTGAAATATGGACAGATATTTCCTCTTGAGATTCCCCCAAACAATGGTCAAACAACTATTTTCTTAGCATTTACATTGTTTTAGGTGTTATTATTCATCTGAAAATGATTTACTGGGCATGGGAAGATGTACATATATTATATGCAAAACCTCTGTGCTCTTTGATATAAGGGATTTGAGCACATGCAGGGTTTGCCATCTGACAGGGGTCCTGGAACTAATCCATTATGTTGCAAGGAATGCTGGTATGGATGGGTATGGCAAATTTGAGAGAATATTCTTAAAGAAATAATAAAATAGCCTTACAAATCTAAACAAATAGCTTCCATGTGGTTAGTATAGAATGTAAACGATTATATCTGATAATGGTTAAGACAGAAGTAGATTTGACAAAGGCTTTGGTGAAATTTACATCAGCCCTCTTCCATTTTCTTGGCATACATGCTTAAGTCTTTTTATTAAGGAAAAATGCAGTGTAACCCATGGGAAAGAAGCTCCGCAAGCAGTTTTGTATTTCTCTTTTTTTTTGCATTAGTAAAACTACAGCTGCTTAAGCCCATGTTTCACATAGAGAATATACAAAAAGTGACTGATGGGTCAACCCCATCACATTTCCTAAAGGATCTATTAAAATAAGACAAGACTTTAGAGTTGAATTAGAAAGGCCTATCCTTTCTCAGTACCTTTCTTTCCATTAATGCAGCTGCAAATTGTTTAACATTCATTTCAAGTAGTTTTGTTGCACAAGACAGATCTGAAGGTTAGCATAATGAAATAGCTGTAAAATGCTGCACACTTATGTTTCTAAAACCCAAAATAGTGTGCATGTCATACCTTTGACAAAAGGGTAAGAGGTTTGAAGTTAATGAAAATAAATTAGTACCAAAAGAAAAAAACACATGCAAAATATTGTCAAATACATATATATATCAAACAATAGATAATGTTCTTTACTGTAATAGTAAGAAACTAGAATCCTTACATTAATAATAAAGTGTATTTTATGACATCTGAAATAACAATAAAAGTGAACTATGGACCATAACCTTCATCCTGTAAGCAAATTTTGTAATATGCACTATCCTAGCTTTATGAGATGGCAAAGGTAACTAAACCTTTGCCTCCGTCTAAATTCTTTATCATTCCTCTCTTCTGTTCCTAAAGTATGCATCAGTTCCATTCTCCATCACAATGCCAGGACAGTGATAGGCTCTTTTAAAAATGTGCAGAATCAATCCTTGCTTCTTACAGTCTTCTCTGATGGAAATAGATAACCACACCCCAAAGACGGAAAACTGCAGCTTTTCAGCCAGAGTCATGAAATCGTTGTCATAAAAAATTCTGCCTCTACATTATTCACATGACACTGCATTGCTACTGCTGGGACGTGAGTTTGCGGTGGGATGAAGAGTGGCATACACCATGAAAGGAAAAGGTACATCACTTAAGATGCAGCTCAAACTCCTAAGACCTTTTGCTATTCTACACACCTTTTCTTTAAAGAAGGACCTTTGTGTGGAGAGCCCATGTCTAACTGTGACAGAGGCCCTGCCTCCTTCTTTCAAAGGACTTGCTATCTTGAAAACTTAATAAAAAATATCTTTGGAATGATCTTTACTCAGTAATGAGGTTCCAGTTTGTCTATCCTTTGCTCATCAGTTTCCTTTTGGTCATATTCCCAGACTTCATGCCTTCCACTTGGCTCACCCTCTAGTACTCCCTGCAGCTTCACAGAAAGTCAGCAGGGGGAGCATTTGTCTGGACTTAGACTCTAGATGGCACAAGTGGCTCTATCCAGGTTTCACAAAGGAAACATATTTCAGAATTTAGAAAGTTATACTCTCTTGTCAATGTGAGCAACACATTACAGAACCCCACGCTCACAACACTTTGGAGAAATGGAGTCCTTAGAAGCACTACATGGGCTCAAAAAGGAGAGGCTTGCACTGCGCTATCAACCCCCAGTTTTAGGAACTCTGACCATATGCAATATTAATGGGCATATACACTACACTAGGATGATTAGAATAATCCAATTTCATAATAACAATAGCTAACATTTATTGCGCTCACAGGCCAAGGACTGTGCTTTGCATTTTATTGATGAGAGACTGAGGTCTAGCTGGGCTTAGTAATTTGCCCCAGGTTACACAACCCCCAGAGCAGCCTTGGAAGGCAGTGAAGGTAACTTTAGCACCTCCTGCTTAACTGCTCTGCCCTCTCCATCTGGCTGTCTCCCCCACCCCATCTGGCCCCCAGTGCACATTCAGGATGAAGAGGGTTAATCTGAATGCTTTCACACCGTCTCTGGACTTCCCTGATAAATCAGTTGATGTATGACTATAACCTCAGCTTATTACATTGATTACCTTCTTTAATGTTGACTCAGCCTACAGCTTGGCGTAGAACAAAGTAACTCACTCTGAACAATTAGAACAGTTCAAATATCAAACCTAATATTGAGGAAGAATCTCTAAGTTTCTGGGTAACTGTCAATAACTGTATTTGATGGCAACGGAATGATGCCAGCAGTTTCCCTCATAAATGCCTTATTGCTGATTTTGCAGCCTTGAGCTCCGAGCGAGCACATGTTCAGCAGCCTTATGAATGCCCACTGCCCACTTTCACTAACCACGAGTGCTATATCTCTTTAGGGACAGAAATGGGAGAACAGTTTTGGTACCTAAGCATGAAGGGAGCTAGGAAACCAAGAGTGTCCCTTCGGACTGGCAGTATGAAGGAGTTGTGGAAGCAATTGTACTACTGGCTCTTAAAAATCTCTGTGAAGTTGTGTTCCCTTGTGTCTGCCCTCTGGGAATGACTGTAGTCTATGATATGAACAAGGAAGCATACAGTGGAAAGAACAAGGGTTCGGGGATTGGAGTTAGGGTTGAGCTCTACCTGGCTTCTTAGTGTGACTAGGCAAATTCACAAATGATTTAACCTGCACCACTTTCTTCAACTTAAAAGTAAGCATGATGCCTACACCGTGGCAGTGGTTTAAAGATTAAGATCCAGGTGAGATTGTAGATAATGTGTCCACACACAGTGGGACTTAGGGGAGGTTGGGCTGCAGCAGTTAGGTTGATTTTTTTTCTCTGACATTTGTTCCTGTTCTAAGACTTGTTAAATTCTATTTTTTAAAGACAATCTCAAGGATAATTCCTTGCTTTACTTCAGATTTGATGAAAGTGACAGTGTATAGTCTATGCTCACATTCCTGGATTTCTAGAGAGTTTGTACTCTGAGCGAGGTCCTTAAGCAAAGTATAGTGCTGATGCTGACAGAAAAAGCAACCACATCTCGCAGAGGAACTACACTATTGTCAGGACTTTCTAAATCTGCTATATTACAGTGATACACAGTTGATCACAAATATATACTCAATCAGTAGAGCTCACAAGACAAGGAGAAGCATGTTTCTTTCTTTCTAGTGTATAATACACATGCTAAGAGGCATAATATTTTAGTAAAAGATTTAAAGAGACAATTTCTTTTGTAGGGCACAAAAGATGGTATCAGAGGAGTGATTCCTCATGGGTTAAGAAATATAGAGCTCCTGGAGGTAATGACTTCTCACTAGGAAGCACAAAAAATAGTTGTTACACTAGACAAATGTTCTATAGGCTTTATGCCCTTAGTGAGTTGAATCATGACCAGCTTTAAAAACAATTCAACAGGACAGAAAGATATCAGCATGCATAACATAGCACGTGGGTAATGTCTGGTATAATTTTGCTCATATACGTTTATGTATATTGATTTAAGATGGAAAAATTATTTCTTACTGTGGGTGATGTTAAAAAAAATTGGGAACTGGTGCTGGATTGATGATTCAGTGGTTAAGAACACTGACTGCTCTTCCAAAGGACCCAGGTTCAATTCCCAGCACCCACATGACAGACCACAACTGTCTGTAACTCCAGTTTCAGGGGATCTGGCACATTGTCTGTAATTCCAGTTCCAGGGGTTCTGCCATCCCCATGCAGGCAAAGCCCCAACAAAGTACATAAAAAAATAATGAAATCTTTTTTTTAAAAAAATGGAAGCCATTGCACTATATGATGACCCCTTGAGCACCATACTAAAATCTATATCATGGAAAGAAAAGGCATTTGCTATATTTCAGGGTGACAGGAAAGCCATAGTTGAAATTCTGCCACCTGAAAATAAAACAAAACCCCAAACTGGTCAAACTTGTAATCTTTGGTGTCAGCTTTGGTTCTTATTTAATGAAGTAACGTGCATAAATACTTGTAAAAACGGCTTTTGAAGAGACCCATTTGAGTATGCAACATAGTAGGCAGCACTCCAGTGGGAATATTACAAATGTAGTTTTGAAAACTGACTTATAGGAACCAAAAAAATCTCCAGCCCTAATGATTCGTCAGCATTGTTTCAATGCTGATGACCAGCCATGTTAGAAATCTTTCAATTATGGACTCATTCAGAGGCCACAGTCTCTTGAAGTGACTGTTTCACAAAAAAACGAAAAGAAACTAGGAAATCAAATGAACTCCCTGATGATATCACAAAATGACACATTCCGAACACAAAAGGAACAGGAAATGGAATAATTTGAAAAACCCAACCAAGCAGATTGAGGGTGGCATTCTTTTTAATAGAAAAATGGGGAAAGGAGTAGTTTGGATGAATGAGGCTGGAAAGCCCCACACAGGTGATTCTAAAAAGTGGTCAAAGATGGCTACCCAGTCAGTTACGGTTTACTGTAAATGTTTAGTGCTCTCAAAGACTATCTCACAAAGAGATATGCTGTAAAAATGATCTGGCCATTCTGAATCCTTATATTCTATGTGTGTGTGTGGGGGGGGATTGTGTATAGAGAAGAGAGGAAGACCTTGCATGTCATCTTCAGGAACACTGTTCAACCCCTCCTATGAGATGGGGTATATTATTAGTTTATAGTTTACTAATTAGGTTAGATTGACAGGTCGGTCAGCTACAGGGATCACCCTATGTTTACCTTGCCAGCACTAGTTTTAGAAGCAAGCACCAGCATGCTTAGCTTTTATGTGGGTTCTGGGGATTGAACTCAAGTCTTCATGAGTGAAAAGGAAACACTTTATTGGGTAGGTTATCTTTCCAGCCCCAAGTCAGGTAGGTTATCTTTCCAGCCCCAAGTCCTTAATTAATAACTGAAAATCTTTGTATATTTACGTTATTGATTCTTGTCAATATCTGGATTAATGTTTAATTTGGCTAAAGTTGCAGTATTTTGTTTGATAATTTTTAGTGTGTGTACTGTGTATGTACTCTAGTGTGTGTGTTTGTGTATGTGAGAGAGAGAGAGAGAGAAAAAGAGATAGATGTGAGAGAGAGAAAGTTGTATGTGTACAGTGTTTGTATGTAGGGCATGCATGGGAGTGCATGGGTGTGTTAACAAGCAAAGGCCAGAGCAAGACATTGGTATCTTCCTTTATCTCTCAGCATGTTATTGACTTGAGATGTGGTCTCTCACTGAAACTGAAGCGTAGCCTATGCTGACTGGCCAGTGAGCTCTTAGGATTTGCTTGTTCCCCCACAATGCTGGGGTTATAGACAGGCACGGTCATGCCTGACTTTTTATGTGGGTGCTAGCTAATTGAACTCAGATTCTCATGCTTGCATACGAAGTGCTGTTCTCCACTGGAGTCATTTCCCTAATCCCTCAATAATGCTGATGATTATAAATATGGCATATTCAGTTAAAATATTGTATGAGTATGAATTCACTACTATTTGTGATTGGGTTAAGTTAATCTGCTATGTTGGTGAGGCTCAGGACATTCACCTTCAACATTACTTCAGATCTTGGAGGTCTTGCATATGTTAGTTAAGCTCTCTACTGAGCTACATCCCAAACCATGCTCAGTATTTTTAATAGGTTTGCTAAGTTTGCATCCTATACCATCCACCAGTACAAGTATTAATATTCATGAGAATCATATTTGTTCCACCATTTAAGTAAATGTAGAGCTCTGCAGCCATCGCAATCTATTTTTGGAGCATTTTCATATCACCCCTATCAGCTCCCTCGTGTCCTTTTGTAGTTAATCCTTGCGGGGTCAGAAAAAGGGTAAGACAGGTAAGATGCATGCCCCACAAGCAAATGTTAGTGGGTGTCAAGCTCTTATCCAGACAAACAGCATTTTAGTGCTATATTTTTTTTAAAAATCAAATAGAAAAAATTTGTAATGAAGAAGATATGAGAAACGTATATAAGTTGTTTCTGACTCCTGTACTTGTTCTGCTCAACTATAATTGCTGGACTCTAATCCTGCCTTTGTTATCTTTTTTCCTTCTCCCTTCAAACTCTGGTCATCACTAATTATCCATTTTGTCTCTATAAATTTGTCTATCTGGGATAAGCAGAATGATCTATTATGGGACATTCAACAAATACAGTTCAGTGGTATGTGGCCTTTTGCGTTTAAAGTATTTCACTTTGGCATGTTTTCAAGGTTCATCTGATCTGTTAGTACAACATTAGCATTTCTGTTCTCTTAATTGAGTAGTATGCCATTGAATGGATATGCCACAATTTCTTTATTCATTTGCCAGTTGAACACTTGCTTTGTTTCTATCGTTTGTCTATTAAAACTAAAGCTACAATGGACATTCATTCCTTTTACTCTGGGGGTACAAATAGCGGTAAAATTGTTGTGTCACATTTTAATTCTATGCCAAACTTTATTAAGAAATGGCTAGACTACTTTCAAATGTGGCTGCATCACTAAGAACCACACTGATTTTCTGCTGTTTTCCTTTTTTGAGAAATTCTACAGTTTCATCTAAGGAACTTGAGTAGATACATAGTTCTAGGCAGTCTGCGAGCAAAATAAAAAGACAATATCAATAGAGGAAGGCGGAAGGATTTTAAAGAAATTTTCTATCTTCTTTCACATCTTGTCTAGACTCAGTCTCTTGACAAAGGAGAAAATGTTTCAGCTCAATTAATGAGGAAACTTTCAGAGTAATATTATGTGCCCATTAATTTTATCCAGAGTTTGTGTATTTATGAACACTGTAGCAAACCTTAGGTGTTCAAAGCGTCACCAGAGACACACTCACCTCATGAACATAAGCAAACAAAATGGCTTGATGGTAATTTGTCATTGGATGGAATGGTAAATGAAAGAACTCTGAAGTTGATGCAGGCGCACAGCAGATGGACATGAATGGAGTGTGACCACAAGATACAAGTAGCTATTCTGCATTACACAAAACAAACCTTGGAGAAATATCACATCCTTGCTGCATAAAAGCACCCAAGGAAAACCAAAGACTGTTAAATATTCCAAATTCGTTCGGAGGATCAGGAGGGCTTTGTGGGTCACGAGGTTCTTCATTGTTGTCTTCCAAATGCCATTCATAAGGGCTAAATCTGCTGACCAGGAAGAGAACTACACTGACTCCAATGTAAGCGAAGACAATGCACATCCAGATTTCATAAGCTAATGGATCCAGGAACGAAAATACGCCTGGCTTGGATTTCTGAGGCTTCTTTATCATGATGGAGATTCCCAGGCTCATAAATGGCTTTGAAAAATCTATGACTTCTTCACGGACCAATGTTATGGTGAGTGGAGCAACAGCTATATCAGCTCTCTGAAAAACAAAGACGCATAGCACCTTTAAGACAGCATTTCCTTTATCATTTGTCATTTAGTAAATGTTTTTGCTTGAAATATAATATATTCCATAACGATAACCAGCCAATTTGCCAATGCTAAGATTAGAGAGGCAAGGTCATTCAATGGGTTCTAAATTGCTTTAGTTTGATGGTGAGATAAGGAAAAGGGCCTTTTGTTCTCTGAAGCACATTGGCTTGGTGAAACTAATTCCATGGCCTCTAATTTCTTGTTTGCTAACTCACACCACCTCAACTTTTACTTCTTTATGACATATCTAATTTAACTTTTCTTATTTTAATATTCATGTTCTTATGCTATCTCCCTTATTTGACTGTAATTTTTTGTGCATGGTGTACAATAACCTTCATTTCTTATATTTTTCCCTTTTCCTTTGCAGTATTCAGTATAAGACTTGATTACTGCTTTGTTGGTTAAAATATATATCACCTGAAGACAGGAACCCAGTCTTTTGGTTTTGTATCTGTTATTGCAGTAGATTGATTCAATATTAAAAATGTAGATTCCTTAAATAGTTGTTGATTGTTGAACATAATAGACGAAAACATGCAACATTTCTGAATTGGATATACCAGGATAAAACAGCTACTAGAATATATATTAATTTATTAAGTAAGCTGTCTTGTCTGGTGATAAATACAAGTACCACATTCACGCATGTCAGATTGATAAATAAATGTTAGCAGTGCACCGAATAATTAACTCATCATGTAAAGGCATGTATGCCACCTTTTTATATTATTCTCAGGAAAATAAGGCATTAGACTTTTCTGCACTTATTTTTTCTACAATTGTTCCTTTAGAATGATAGTGGGTTTTAGTGTAGAAAGAGGCTTTAAAATATATATGTGGGAAAATGTACATAACTAGGGGATGACTTAAGTATGGTATATCAGTTATGTAGTAAATTACTAAGTAGGTTCAGTTTTTCTGTGATAAATATAGTTATGTTTCAATATCTTTACTTGTGGGGAGGGATGGAGGATGAATGATGAAGCTTGAACTAAAGTATATTTACCAAAAATGATATTTATTTTGGTGGATTGTACAGGGCAACTCAAACGACTTGAGAAGTGCTCCTTATTTAAGGGGAAACGCAGATGATGAACAGTTGGTCACATTTATTGAGTGCTTACTCTCAATGCGGCACTGTGCCAAGCACTTTGTACATATTATTTTACTTCATTTTCCTAGCAACCTTGAGGTTGATACAATTACCATTCTCTCTTCAAATGATGTACATTTTAACAGACAAGGCAGTAATCAAGGCTTATACTGAATACTGCATGGGAAAGAGAGGCTGAGATTAGACCTCTGGTACTGAAATTTGGATCCACTCTCTTAACCAGCCTCCTCTTTTTCAACTGACACTTGCATATGTGTACTACGTACTATAGTACTTTGATCTACAATCAGTGAGTTCTTTGATGATGCAGCTCTTCTGAGTTACCCATGCTTCTACAAAAGCCCCCAACTCCTATAAGTAACCCCAATAAAAACTTTATTTTGCTGAGATGGATGTTGGTGGAATTGTTGCTTTTGCCTGCCATTGGTACTGTACTGGGGATGAGTAGCCATTTGTTCAAGTCTTCCCAAGGAAAGTCATACAATACTTATTCCGTTGAAATCATAGGCAGTTCTGTTTACCAAAACCCATCCTTCTCACTTTTTAATCCTTTTACTACCCTACCCATATTGCACCTTTACCCACCACCATCAATGGTCTTGAAACTATGACTTAATTTATCTCTGAATTAAAGCAGTGCTTTTGCTTTAGGATTTAATTTGTAGTCCCTCTGACTTATTGAAATTATTTCTTGAGCTGTAAACTTGGTTGCCAGACTCAGACATATCCTGTCAGACATCAGTGGCTCATGTGACATTACTGGGCTTTTGCATTATATATATTATATACGCTTTCCTTTGGCTCTCTGACACTAAAGACTACAGGCTCTCTTCCTACCTCTATGTATATTCTTTGCATATTTTTCCCTCCTAGTTTTCCTTCTCCTCCAAGGTGTATTTTGTTTCTCCAGAGTGTCTGCTTTAGGAGGTAATCACTGAAGGTTTGTGGAATAAGACAGATCATTCAAGGTTCTGTCCTTTATTTTTCTTCTTTCAGCATTATCATCTAAGGCTTCAATGCTCATCATATTGCAGTTAACTCCTTAGTTCAGCTCCACACTGAAGATGAGATGGGAGCCAATGACAAATTTTTACCTATTTTATCCTTTGGCTAAGGGCTACACCTAGTCATAGGAACAATGACTGCTGATAAGAATGGAATTGGCCAGAAAGCTAGACTAGGTTTTTGGCAAAGACAGCTTGAATCAGGTAGAGTTTTGTCATGCCAAGATAATTCATACATAAAGGCACTTCCTCTCACTGCCAACATGTTTCTGCCTCCCGCTTGGAGGATACACATACATATATAGTGTAAGTTCCCATTTGATCTTATTTGAATTTAATTATTTAATTTAACTAGTTTTTTCTTTCCCTTTTTAATCATGTAACTCTTGATCCTTCTAGGAGAAATTGCTATTATTTTTTCTGTCTTTAAAGGTAGTAGTAAGAGGGTATTTGGTGTAAAAATAGTCACTCTATTTGTACTGGATTTAAAGGAACTGAGTTCTTTTCAGTTAGGTACAGAATAGAAGATTGAGGCACTTGCTCTCCTTTAAATGGAAAACTATACGCCATCCTATATTTGGGAGCATTTGCTGGGAGGGGAGGGAATGGGGAAAAGGTGTAATTATATTGTAATCTCGAAAGAAAGAAAAAAAAAGAAAGAATGATATAACCGTTGAAATATAAAAACAAAATAAAATAAAAATACCCCTACCAAAAAAAATCCACAAAAGAAAACTAACTCAGTAACTGCAACACCTACCACATGGTGAGCACACCAAACACTAACAAAAGATGACTAGACAGAGCAGGAATGAACCGTCGTTTCATTGTCTAGTTTCTAGGGACTTTTAACAAAAGAACAGATTCCCAAAGTTTTTTGAGTTATTTTGAGTTTAAAATACTTTTGAATCACACGCACGCGCACGTGCACAACACACACACACACACACACAACACAACACAACAAAACAAAACAGAAAAAAAGACCCAATAGGACAAATCAATTCCCCTCAGGTACTTGTCTCTTTCCCTAAAACTAGCATTTCTAATTTTCTGAATTCTTTCTGCGAAGCCTTTTCTTTCCATTTTTTTTCCATTTATGAGAAAATAAATCAGGCTAAACCTTGAACTTATTTCATGGCTCAAACTGGACTCAAATTTGTTATAATCCTCCTCTTGTCTTGGTCTAGCAAGTTCTGGGATCTCAGGAACTTTTTCAAAAAAAGCAATATATATATATATATATATATAAAACTTTATATATATACATAACATACACATATATAGCTTTATATATATACATACATAACATACACACACACACACATATATATATAACTACTCTAATGGAAGATGGTGTTAAATATGGGCTCCTTCAATTCTCACTGATGATGTGACCTGGCTCTAAAACAAGAATTTCCAATGTATATTTAAGAACTCATAATAAAGACATATAGATGAAAAAGACAAAGGGATAGCTGCAAGTAGCTAGAAGAAGGATCTACCAATAACAGGTAAGAGAGCTGCTGATTTAGCCTCTAGGACAATAAGATTTATGGGAGACTGAGAAGTCCTTACTTTTTCTCTTGTGTCCTTGGTGAGAGACAAGTCACAGAACTGGCACATGAGCTCAGAAACAGCCTTGGAGACTCCTTTGCCCTCTCCTACCACTACTCCTCCCTCCATATTATAAAATACAACTGTGACAGTGGGTTATTTCAGAGCTTATGACCCACCTGTCACAATGCCTGGGAAATAATCAGTTTGATTATTAATGGGAATGTGAAGAAACAGACTACTAATAGGTGTCCAAAAATCCTCAGTTAGCTCTCCTGGGACTGCCGTGGCATACGGACGAAAGAGGCTACTTTAAAGAAAAATGAAAGATACTAAAATAGGCAACCACCCAAATGAAATCCTCTTTTAAAATATTTGTATTTGTTATGCATACATGCATATAACATGTGTGGATCAAATCCCTTCCTTGATATTTGTTCTTAATGTAAGTCAGCTGTGACTGGAGTCAAGCGTGAAGAATTATGGCTAGGACTATGTAGCAGGTGAGTTTCTAGTGTAATAATCAAGTGTCTCTCTTCTCGTGTCCCAAACCACTCAAGCCGCCTTTTGTCATCAAGCCTGTGCTGGTAACTGCAGCAGGAATGTCATTTTAGAACCCTAGGTGGGTAAGTGCTCCATATGAGTGTGCTGCAGGTGACAGAGGAAACCCAGCAAATGGTAAGAACTTAGGAGGAGACTCTTACTGTGTTTTAACTTGCATTTTGACTACTTAAAGGATTTTAATCAAGCAGTTTAAGAATGGTTGTGTGGGCTCAGTAAACACACTAAATTAGGTTTGTTTTTTTTTCCCATTTAACCAGTGGCAAGCCCAAGCAACTGCATTATTGGAGCGGATTTAGCCTGAGGGCGTTTGTAATTGTTCTCATAGGTGGGTGGCCAAAGTTGTCAGTTTCCTAAGATCTAAACCCCGACAGACTCCTATGCACAGGGAGTGTGCACTTAAGGAGATGATGAGCTTTAAACGGAGATGACATTTAGTTTAACTGTAATTGTACAAATTGTTTGAGCTGTAAGGCTTGTTACATCTTAAAGTATTTTCATCTGATTAGCTGATATAAAATTCGTATCCGATTTGGAGATCATGTTTGAGCAGGAGCTTGTCAGCCATGGTTTCAGAGCACTTTTTGATAGCAGGGGGCAAAGGAAGAAAGGAGGAGATGTATCACGCAGACCATACCATATACTATGTAAGAGGAGTAAATGTGATCTCCTCCCTGCTCCCCAATAGGCATAAAGTGCTAGTGGCCTTGGGCAGACATTTTCCCCAGAAAATTTAAATGTGTTAGAAAAAGAAGTGGAGCAGAATTAAACTGGACAAAGGAATATAATAGCTGTGTGTTGTGGACACGGATTAAACTGCTTTATTGGCTGTACTCTATGAGATATTTGTTGTCTGCCATTGTTAAAATCTGAAGGAAAGGGATGAGGCCTATTTAAATCAGTGAAACAACAAGCAGGGTCACAACAGGATTTCCTCATTTCTTTATCCAAAACAGATGTCCCAGTATGGTTCTATTGATTTGGACTCCTTGTCCTTGGGGAGCTGTGGGATTTAAAGACCCAGTGAAGATAAACGGACATCCCAGGAACTGGAAAAAGGCCGCGTGATGCTAAATTTGGTTGGAAATATTTCGCTACCCCTTCGCTCAGAATAGCAGACTTTCATGTATCATTAATGCTCCTCCCTGGAGTCGATGTTCTTTCAGGAGAGGATCACTTTTTTATCAAGTCATCAGTCCTTTCTGCTAGAGCCCCGTGTAATCAGAACACTAGAAGTGAATGCCATGCTTTCATAACATACATACTGTTATTGGATCCTTGCTTCTTTGCCTTTAACTGGAAGGACAGATTGACTTTCTGCCTTTGTTAACGGAAAATAAATCTATTATAGGATACTGACAATCCAAGGTAACTTCTTATAGGCAAAGAAATGGTGTAAATAGTTATCTGTTGAGTTTCCATTTCTCCTGGGAGTGTGAAGTGGTCTGGGGCAGCCAAGGACTGTGATCTGCAATCAACATATGCCAATCCCATCTCCACTTCTGAGCTTTCTGCTATCTTCTAAGTCAGATGAACGAATCTGAATAATTTCTTTCCTGGCCTTTCTTAAAAGCAATCCCACGTACTCTTTATTCTTAGTTCTAGGTGCTAAGAACATAAGGAACGTGGCAGTGGCCCACTGGGAGGTGTCCTCTTCATAACTGGGGCTCCAATTTTGCTCTAGCCCATTTCTTGCCTTTTTTTTTTAAAAAAAAAACTTGTTAGGTCATATGTCTCCTCTGAGGACAGAGATTCCCAGCTATTTACATTGTATTTTTAAATATTTCAAGAGGTAACTAGATGTTTGTATTGCATTGTCCTAGAGGGCACATAGAAATGCAATGAGTATCTTGGATGGCATAGCACATAATCCAGCTAGAATTCAAGCTCTATACCCCAAAGCCAGGAAGAAATGGCATATCTGACTGAATTAACACCAAGATACCCAGAAGCTGACAAGTTTAGTGAACTGATCCAATGTAAACCATCAGACAGAGCACTCGGCCAGGCAGACTGGCATCCGAGTTGTCAAACTGTGACTTTTGTGATATTGTCAAAGTTTGCTACTACCCATTCTCCCTGAGAAATTCCTGTCCCTCTTGTTCTCCATGAAGCTTCAATTTCTTGATTTCTTCAATGCTCAATAATAATATTTAGTCCCTGGTGGATCTCCTAGTCATCTGTAAAAATGAATTAGATATTTGGCTAAGAAATATTTAAGAATCCTGATAGCCACAAAATCTTCTTGGAGAATGCCCTCTTAAAACATTTGCTACTTGGGAGCAGTAAAAACTGATGGTGTGTGAGCCATTTGAGCTGGAATGATTATTATGTGGCAGTGTTACAGAAATCCAGCTCAAAAATCAAAATTGCTAAAACCAGGTGGACAGTTTCAAGACCACGATGTACTGAAGGGCTTATGTAACGGGACACATTGTATGCTGCTGACGTTTGTTTCAAAAATAACCTTCTTAGAAATACAAGGTGTCCCAACATCAACTTTGATTGAATTTCTTTATAGGAAAAAGAAAACATTCAGGAATCATCTGAAAAGAGACTAATTGACTTCTTTATTTTTTAACAAATTTAATTCCTTTTGACGTTTTCTTGGGACTTCGTGGAAGATACAGAAATATCTCTGACAAAGCCTTCTCCAGCTCTGCCTTCCTTCACCATTTACCTGCTCTGATCCATACTACATCCAAAAGGCCTAAGAGGCAACACTGGGAAGACAAGGCAGTGTCTATCTGGGTAGTTTTCCTGCTAAATGCAAGTAGTCATTCCCTGTTCTTCTTTTTGTCCATTAAGCACTCTGGGAAATCATCAGAGCCGCCTCCCGGCACATACATACCCTCCTTTCTTCTTCTGAAGCAACTTGCAAACCACAAGAGGTCAAGTCTGCCAGAAATGCAAGCCTGTGTTTTCATTTATTTTTATCTATTTCTATCATGAACAGAGACATTGAAAACCTTCTAATGTCAAAAGATTAAAACTTCAACATGAAGATGAGGGCAAATTTAGCTCATGATTTATCTGACAGCAAGCTTTTCCTCCACGCATGACAGGAAAGCCTAGTTTCTATATTCCTAGGTCTTAGAGGAAAGTGGAGTTTGACAGTCCACTGCAGTGGATTGGTTTGCTGTCAGTTCTCCAGAATCACTTTGTATTATTCAGCTCAGAAAACATCAGAGACTTCTTCTGGGTCAGGAGAGGGGAGAGGATGTTCCTTTAAGAGCCCTCTCTGGCAGAAAGGAAAGCTCTTCCCCAGAGCAGCAGGGAAATGAGAGAAAGGCTATTCCAGAAATCTCACCTTTTCAAAATCGAGGAGATGAGGTCTGAATTACTAAACCAAGAACTCTGTACTTCCCGAATTCCCTCACTTACAAATAGATGAAGTGGAAAGAAAAACGGATGTGTAGAGATTAAACTATGCAGCAGAGAGGACATCCCAGGGGAAAAAGCAAAACACCACGAGAGAACTGCACTTCATCTGAACAATGTTGGGAAATCTCTTATCCTACAACATCATGTCTTGCTGAATGCTAGGAGTGTGCTGGTCTATTTTCAGACCATGCCATGTTTCTTTGGAGACACTACAGAGTTCTGACCATTCCATTTTGATGGGCTTGTGGCCATATGGACTACATCACATCAGACGACTGGAGCAGTAGAAATTGACATCCCCCCATTTTTTGTCATGTTACCAAAAACTCTCAATAACTTCTCTCCATAATGGCTAAGGCATCAAATGCCTTTTATAATAAGGTTCAACTCTCATTCCAGATGCAATGGATCTGAGACAACACTTTAGCTATGGAATAGTATAGTGAACTGATTAAAAGCACTGTGCTCTTGCTATGTTCAGAGTGTTGGTGTCCCTCTTCATATGTTGAAATTCTAACCCATAAGGTAGTGTTACTAAAAAATGTGGTACTTAGGAAGTAGTTAGTCCATGAAGCACAGTCTTCACGAATAGGATTATCTTGAATAGGATATCTAGAATAAGATGCTACAGAGACCCATTGTCCTTTCCCTAATGTGAAGATGCAACAAGCAGCTACAATTTATGAGCAGCTACAATTTATGAGTCAGAAAGTTCATCACTGCTAGACAATGGAATCTTTGATTATCCATGTTCCAGCCTTCAGAATGGTGAAAAATCACTATCTTTTGTTTACAAGTCTAATATGCTTTCTTATAGCAGCCCGAACAACAAAGACAGGCCCTGCAGGATATTTGGTTTCTGGAATGTGACTTTAATTCTTAGCTTAAGTATTCTCACATGTAGAATGAGGTTACTAATGGAACGTCTTCAAATGCATGTTGTGAGGATTAAGGTACATACTGTTTGTAAAGTACTTAGCACAGTAGGTAGCAGGCAGTGAATACTCTATAAGTGTTGGCTAAGAATAACACAAATATTACCTTATTTTTCCCACCATGAGCTCAGATTAATGAACCTTTGTCAACCATTATTGTGTACGGATCTTGATTCATTAGAACAAAAAGTGAGACTTCCCTACATGTAAGATGATATATTAAGTGCAGAGAGAATTGTAGGCATGCCAATACCTTTAGAGCATTGTAGAAATAAGGGACAAGCAAAAAAAAAAAAACACTGTCACTCAGAAAGGGAGAGACTAGTACTATGTCATAATGGTTGAGAGAGACTGAGAGAGACTCAAGGTCCTCAGAAATCAATTGGGTTGTCTGCCCCTCTCTGGAAGTAGAAAACCTCTTTCTCATATCTGGACTGACTTGTGTTTCATCTGCAACTCAGTCCTGCCCCAGTTCCCAGGGCCAACCTTGACCTAAGACAGGTGGTGACTGGCTCCAGCCACACAGATGGAGGCGGGGGTTCAAGTTACTGTACTGTTTGTCTGGCAAGAGGAGAGTGTCCCAGTTTTGATACCTGGTGCCCAGCCTCATTTTAAGCCTTAGTTCCCATTCTGTGTTCCTATTTTTAGAAATAAGCTTCTTCCTTTATGCTGGTTTCCAAAGGCCTATTCTAAAAACCACATTGAGTGACCCCGGTAGTCTCTTCTGATTGAAGAGCAACACCCTATTTTGTACTGGCTACCTCTGAAATCATTTTCCTGATCTTCAGTCCAATAGATACATGGATGTTTACTTCTTACCAGCTATGACTTCTCAGCAATCCCCCACCCCAATTCATTTGTTTTCTCAGTGTCTGTTGCCTGGATGGGTACTAATCATTGCAAGTGATTCTTGTTTATTAGAACCAAATATTTCCTGTCCTGATCTGCACTTTGGTTAGTTTATTAGAGACTGGTTTACCCAATAGGTAATTCTGCTGGTCAGTTGTACTTATCCTCATATGCCTCATTGGTTTTCCTAAGATCTGATGCTTCCTGAGAGCAAAACCATTTAGAACTAAGTCACCAAGGAGCTGTGAAGATACCACTGTAGCCTTCTTAAGGTTTTATCCTGGTTTTTAAACTGGGAAATTGCAGCAATGTAGATCTGATTTGCTAGTGTGAAACAAGATGTACAGCTAAATGGTAAACAAATGGTAAAAATTTTAATTAAGGTGGTAATGTTGTTGGTTGGCATGAAGAGTGCAGTTAGATTTGAGAGACTTAGTAGAATTCACAGCGCATTCTGCTTCATTAGACACGAACCAGAAAAGATGAGGAAAGATGGCGACACTACTAAGGCAACTACAAAGGTGTGTGTTTCTGACACCTGAATCAGTGAAATATAGTAGAGGGCAGGGTGTGATGAATTTCACTTAATTCTATTTGGTGGCTGAGTAATTTCCCTCAATTCTATTTTCCTTTTCATAAAGTAGCCCTGTCACTCAAAGGATAGTATCAATAGTCTACCTTTCATGAAAAACTACTTGTATTTTACAGATTAATAAATTCTGAAATCTGATAAATCTTAAGCTTGAACATTAAATCGCTCATTTTCTTGTTAACTGAAAAGCATAGAAATAAGCAACAGTGGAACCAAAAATACTTACTCCGTAGACAAGTTCCCCAACCATGCCATTCCATATTTTAGTCTCTGGATCCCGTGCGCCATATTTTCCATCACCGACAATGGATAATTTGTATTTGATCCTTACATGTTTGGCTATTTCATAGGCTAAATCAACACAATAGCCTTCATAGCGCTCATTTCCTTCTAGTTGTTCATGATTCTTTTTATACATTACGTATGGTGATTCCTTTGGGACCAGAAAAAAGAACAAAAGATTACTCCTATCCATTTTTCCCCTTAGAGATAGTAATTGTAAGAGGAATACATTTTCCCCTCTGTTGCTATTGAGGCTTAGTATATGGATATGATTTTTTAAGTTTTTGACTTATTCAGCTATTCATGGAACCATGTATTCCTTGGAGTCCTTAACAGATAATTTAATGAAGTAGGGAAGCATTTAAGTCTTTTTCCTAAAGTTTGAAAGTAGGACTAGTTTTCAGCAGCAAAGTCTTTTGATTTAGTTGAATCGGAAGTGCTATCTCCTTTAGTACATAGAGACAAGCTAACTGCCTTCCATTTCTAAGGATGCATTAGGAAGAAGGTACAGCCCACTCTGGCTGGCCATAGAGAAACACTGGTTCTTGTGAAGTTGGAGCGTTTGGTGCAGACTTTTTTTCCATCTGCAGGGCTGTATACAGTTTATAGGATAAGGTGAAGAAGGAGAGTAATTGATACATACTCTTTAAATATCATACTTCTTTTAAACTGAGTTATGTACTTCACTTAAAAGTAGCTTTAGGAAAACTATTTTAAAACTGGCACTACTCCCTCAAATGTCTATAGTGTGTTGAATTTTGTAGAATGTGTGGCTAATTGTGCCTTGAAGTGGTCCTAAGACATAGGTAGGAGATGATTATTATTTATTTCCATCCTACAAATAGCAAAGATAAGATCCTGAGGATTAGATAAAAATTTAACTTGCACAGATACACATAGGAGAGTTAGGTCCCATATCAGAATTCTAACTGATTTTCTTTCACACAATGACAACTCTCTACAATGAAGACTTAGATTTTATGTCTGGATGAAGCACCATTTTTGGGGGGGGAAATTGGAAGAGGACACTGGAAAAGTGTTCCTCATTCATTCATTCATCCATCAATTCTATCTTTTCTCTCTGTCATTCCTCATTCATTCATTTATTCATCCATCTATTCTATCTTTTCTCTCTGTTGTTCTTCATTCATTCATTCATCCATCTATTCTATCTTTTCTCTCTGTCATTCCTCATTCATTCATTCATCCATCTATTCTCTCCTTTTCTCTCTGTCATTCTTTATTTGTGTATACAGCAAGTGAGCACATATCATGGTATTTGTGTAGAGGTCAGAGGGACAATTTGCCAGAGTTGGTTCTCTCCTTCACCTTATAGGTTCTTGACATCAGCCTCAGGTCATCAGGATTCGTGGCAAGCAACTTTACCCACTGAATCATCCTACCATTTTTCTCTCCCTTCCTTCCTTTCAATTTTCTGATGGAACTTAAATACGTACTTCGTTGTGGCCAATTCTCCACCTCTTTTTTTTTTGCCTTTACACCTACTTTCATTCCCTCTGTGCCCTTTTGGCTGTAGCATTTTCCCTTCTGTGTTGATATTATATGTGCTCAGTTTCCCTTACATCTGTCCATTAACATCTTTCTGCTCCCATGGACCCACCATCTATTTCTTGGCCTTTACTCATGCTTACTCCCACTTAACAGTTGGAAAATAACTTCTGCATGTGAGAGAGAGAGCATGTAGTATCTGGTTTTCTGAGCCTCGATCATACCAATACCCATAATATTTTCCAGTTCTGCAAACTTTTTCGGAAATCCTACAATTTAATATTTCTTTATGGATGAGTAAAATTCCCTTGTGTATTGCAACATTTTGTTCATCTTGGAGAGGGGTTTGAGGGCTCCAGAACAGCTGTTGTGTTGTAACTGTTGCATGCATAAACACAACACTGGCTGAATAATATGTTTAGACCTGTTCAGAGTACTTAGAACTGAATAATACTTTTAGGATGCTGTTAAGAAAGTTTACTTCTTGTATGTACACACTTACCAGAATGGTAGTCACGACAATTGTCCGGTTCTCTGAGGATGCACTATCATTGCTGATTTGCTGATCCGAGAAGGGCACAAACCTTTCATACTCATTCCAGTAACCAGCCTAGAAAGAACATTTGACCCAGATGACTATTTTTCTCTCAAGAAATACTAAGTGAACTTCAAGGAGTTTGAGATTTACAAGGATTGATACTCTGTTTCTATCTGTTACGGCCCTCAGGACAAAAAGGATATACACAGAGGAGCGCTTATTGTTTCTTTATCTTGAGGATTCCTTTCCTCACCTCATCCTTACTGACATCCTGTAAAATCCTTTAACCCACTGTGTAATCAATATTTTTTGCCATTAATTTTCCATAGTAGAAAAATGTTTAGAACTACAGAATACTGCTATATAGGAGTAGAAAGCCAGTTAGTCGCCTGTAGATGTAACACAAGTTAGTTTATAGTCTAAGAGTTTATCATAGTGCTATGAAATCCTCTTTATGTCTAACTCAACTGTTAATAAAGTAGAAGCCAACTGGCCATATAAAATTCAGCTATGGAGAAAGGAATTTTGTCCCAAGAATTTTGGTGGTGCATTGGCAAAACAGAAAGAGACCTATTTTTCATTTTTATTTGCTAAGAAGCATACATATGTACTTGGGAAGATTCTCCTATAAAGTTGATGATTCCTTCCCTTTGTTCAGAAAAGTGTTAAGTTTTATGCGATTAGTCTCAGAAGATCATCCTCCTTTAAAAAACATTGTTGGGTCATTCTGCTTCAAAAACTCGATGTATCTCATCTTTGCTCCTTGGCAGATGGAAAGGCAAATGGAAAGACAGAAACACCAAGTGGGACTCTTCCACAATATCTTCTTGTGTGAGAATGCTCTCATCTTTGGAGAGACATTTCTCATATTGTCTCTTTTGGCTACTTACTTTTTGAGAGCCTGAGACTTTCATTTCATACACATCAATGGTATAATTTGTCCTACGTCCGTAAGTATCAAATTGGATGTTTCCAGTCATTCCTTGGACTTGCACCTGGTAATAAAGAAAAGAGGCAAAGAGTGACACTATCTTTTTCATTGTTGCCACTAGGGCTCTAGGATGAAATCTTTGAGGATTTTCGTTTTAGGTCATTGAATTCCATGTGACAGATCAAGTTTTCACAGAGCTTTATTTTCTGAGCAATATGTTTTTCTCTGCCTCTAAGTTATGATGCTTTGAGAAGGCATAAGAAGTGGTTACCTGTCTAATGCAACGAGACATCTATAACCACTGTTTCAAAGACTTTTCTAGTATTCCCTTCTTAAATGTATACTTTAGGCTGAATACATTAATGCATTCTGCATTTTAATTTTCTGGGGGCCATTATTGTGTATACATATTTCCAATATTTGAAAATAATTCAGTGGTCTTGTTCTGTAAAATGGGAAATCCCAGAAGTACCTATCTTTCAGAACTATTTAGATGATTAAATGAGATCTAAGTAATGTCAGGCATGCAGTAAATATCACAGTGTGGTCTAGATATATTGATATTTAATTTTATTTATTAATTATTCTCTGTGTATGATTTGAATGTAGGAACGCAGGCACCCATGTTTTGCAGTGTGTGTGTAGGTCAGAGGACATTTTTAGGAGTTGATTCTTTCCTTTTCCAATGGGATCTTGGGATTGAACTCAGGTAATCAGGTTTGTGCACCAAACACCTTAACCCATGGAGTCTTCTTGCCAAATCCAAGCTGTATTAATTGCTAACCAAAATGAATTTAGCTATTTTTCAAGAGGATTGCCTATTTATTGACTTCAACAGTGAGAAAGGCAGCCCTTTCCCCTTATTTAAACTATATGCCAAGGTAGCAGAGAGCATGGATGCCATGGAGAGATAATTCAAAGACTGATAAAATCTGTCAGCTTTATGGGATCAGGAATGTAGAATGCTAGATAACAAGAAAGAAGTCCCAAAGCTGCATTCCTGGATTGAGATGCCAAATTCAGAGTCCACATGTGCAATAGTGGTTTCATGTTCTGGGCCTAGTCTTATGAATATAAGAGGCTGTATCTATTGACAAATTTCCTCATCTGCTCTATAGTTCAGAGATATCAAAGACAGTCTGTCTGTCTGTCAATCTATCTGGATTATTTACTTTCTAAGTAAAAGTTAGAGACTTCAAAGAAAAAGAAACTCTTTTGTTTTCTTGAGATAAACTGGTAAAATACCCATTCCTTCATTTCTAGAAAATACGGGCTGGCAAACACGTCAGGAACAGTAACGGGGTTCTACTGCCAACGAGAAAATTGATAACATGGCTTAAAAGAAGGGGATTTCTTAGTACCAGTAGGAGACTATGGAACTACTCTGATATGGCAGTTTGTCCATTGAACCAAAGAAACCTGAGCACTAAGCTTGCAGACCACGTGAGAAGACAGTTCTAGGTAAAGAAATGGACCTTAGTTGATGCACAAATGACTTATCTAGTAGGATGGAACTGGTGCATATTGTGATGACAGACAGAGCAGAGACAATTGCATAGGACTTCTTAAGAAATTCTTCATTGCTTTACATACTCAGGTCTTCAAGTCTCATCAAGAATTACACATTGCAAAAGACCCAGCTTATCTGAACTTGACTTATGGACTGGACCAAGTCACTAGGTATCCTAGAGATGCTAGAACCATGATTCAAGTCTTTGGTGAACAGGAATAGAATTGGACTACCACTCTAAGCGAAGTCTATTTTTACGGATGTGGTCTGGTATCAAATGTCAGTGATAGATTCCTACTATCTCATCTAGAATCCCTTGCAAGTGATTTACCCATAATTTTAAACATCCATATCTTTCTGATTCCCATGCTAGATTGGGAGCATCTGAAGATAAGAGACATCCATTTTCTATGTTTTCGACACTGAATGCAATGCAATTCAAATACGAGATCTCCTTAGCTTCTCTTATATATGTGCATGCTAATATAGAATCTGATACATAGGGGCTTGCTAAATGCAGAATGAATGGCATGGTTATATATTCACGTCAAGATGCCCCAAACATGCGCCTATCTAAAAATAGGGATTTTGTTTCTAGATTTCTTTAGAGGGAAAAATGATTTATGGAGAAACTATGTGTTAGTCATAGAAAAGATGTTTGAGCATCAAATAATCTCACTTTTAATAACTCAAGTAAAAGCAGATTTTTTTTTAAAAAAATGTAGTAATGCATTTAGTAATTTTTAGATCAATCTATTTCAAGTCTGAATAGTACAGTATTACTAAGGGCCCATATTCTTTTGGAAAAGGCCATTGCTTTCCAGACTTTTTGGAGCACTGGAAACACATTGCTTTGTAAAAAGAGTTGAGGAATCCCTATGATCAGGTGAGTGATTATTAAGGCCTGGAAAGGCAGGTGACTTTTTTTGTCTTATCGCTTGAACTGACCAGTGAGTTACACAATGCAGAAACTTTTCTGTGTGACAGGATAGTTGGTCTAATTATTTTGTAGCCGAGTTTTTTTTTTTTTCTATTCTGGTGGCCACTTTCTTTTGGGGGAAGGTGGTGGTTTATATTATGAATGGCCAATCAAGTAGAAATGAAAACTCCTTTTGATTCACTCTGAGGAAGTTTTATATTTCACTCATCATTATGTTCCACCTGACAATACAAATCTTGTAACTGCTAGTAAGGTTGAATTTAATTAACTGCTCTTCAAAATCGTGTGGTGCTACTTCCATAAAACGATACTTAGGGCATTTGTTAGGGAATTGACATAACGACATAAGAGTCTGCATGATAGGAGAATGACTCATATCTCTTTCTTGGAGAAAGACACAGGGGCTACTAACCTCTTTTGATTGAATGTGTCCAACTTGGCAAATTTAAGGCGGCACTAAGTGAGCCAACTACACAAAACGATGTACGTTATGAGGTTGTTCCCAATTCTTCACTGCTGGGTTGTGCACTGAATTATCTTACGATGGCCTATCTCTTTGTTCATTTGGATGTCCCAAACATCAAGATAATTAGTTGGAAAGAAGAGATTCTTGTACTCTTGAAGGCTCATTTTAATGCATGCAGGCACATGTGGCAGGCATAAAGTAAAATATTCAGGAAAGAGCTCTTGCTTGGAAAGCTGCAATGAAAGGGTGATGTTGCTCCTAGTGTAAATAATGGAATCTGTTCAAAGTACACTGCTTGAAGCCTTAAATGATCTCCTACCCAGTAAATGCTAAAAACAAGTGGCCTATTTGATGGTCTATCCATTGATTCCTTGTACTTTTCTTTAGGCTTTTTCTTTGCGGCACTGGGCAAAAGCTTCTTAAGTAGGCCTAGAAATGATTCATGTTCCTGCATTCTACCATGCAGAATAGTACAAGTGTTCTTTTTGACAACAGAAATACTATCACACTGGCTCAGTTCCACAGTCCCTCCAGCTCATAATTTGTCTGATGAGCCTAAGGATGCCGCTGTCCTTTGTAATGCTTATCTTGAAGTTAGGAATATCTTATACTCCCTAAGAGAGAGTCTCCTTACAAATGTGACATTTGTAGAAGATATGCTATTTTGAACCTACTTATGCATTTAATCTATAATTTTAGAGGGTACCAAGTTTCGTTTACCATTTTCAGTGCAGCATAAAACCAAAAATTTATTGACCCTAAATTTGCTCTAATTTTTCAAACTTCCTTGTAGAACTTTCGGTGGGATTCTAGATTGTAGTGACCATCCACAATTATCTTTTTTTGTACAGCATGAGATGCTGTTCCTTTTAGTACACTCTCTTTCAGGACTGAGGTCTCATTTGTGTGTGTGTGTGTGTGTGTGTGTGTGTGTGTGTGTCTTTATAAGACCCATCCACTCCAACAAACAATTGTCTTTACCATTTTCAGAGCTCTCTCAATATCAATTCCTTGACTCCAGGGCACAGCAGGGTTCGCTAAGCAGTCTCCAGCACTGCCTCTGCGGGATACATCCACTCGCTGCCTCCTCAGGTATCGGAAGGCTTCGGCTATGACCAGTATTGCATCGTGTGTCAATGCAGATGTATACTAAAACAGACACACGAAAAACAAGATAACATGATAAATGAAACCCTCCAATCTTGCCTTGTTCCTTATGATTTTTATCCACCTCAATCATTTGCTCTACAAAGATCTCCTAATTATTTGAGTTGGAAATTCTCTCTGGGCAAGACTGGCTTTGATGTATTTGACAATGATGCTTCTTACCTCATGTGTGCACATGTTAGGATTATTAAGATCAAATGGCTCACGGAAATCTCTTTCTCGTTCTCAATACTGCTTCGTATTGAGTGAGTGACTATAAAAGGCTGGGTTCTTTATAAGGAAGAAATGCATGTGATGTTAAGGGATGGCATGTATAGATTAGAGTGGAAAGAGCATATCCTAAAGCAAGGCTGAGTTATTGCAGTTTGTAATAGAAAATTCAGATCTGTTGTTTACTTAGGGGGAAAATGGAAATAGCTAAGTTAGACAGCTTGAAATTAATTTGGAAGGAAACATTAATCATTTCTGTCTGGACCATGTTTGTAGCAAGCTAGGACCTCTGGCCAGCAATAAATCAGTTTTTGTTTCCCAGGGGGTAGCAAAAACCAAAGATGCTTTTCAATTGTAGAAAATTACAATTGTTATTGAGTTTTAAATCTGATAACGTCAACAATTTGTAGGCAATGCTTCATGATGCTACCTCTTTCTGGCAAGAACACTTACTTTCTGTTCCTTGTGCACAGTGATATGTTCTACTAGGGATGAGGCTAGTCACTTAACACAAGGGATTTGATTATCTGTAGTTTGAAGTGGTGGCTGTCTTTCTATTAAGTGAATCAACAAAAACATGATTAAAATAAGCTGGCCTCTGTTCTGCAAAGGTGACGAATATTTGTAGAATATGGAATCTTATTGACTTTTTTAAATGTAACAAAATGTCCTACAGGGACTTCTTACTATATAAAAGTCTGTCCAAATACAATTGGGAGCGAATACATTGTTGTCTCCACAACTATCAATTAACTTTTCTCATGTTATTTTCTTTCAGGAGCAAGTCATCAAATATGACTACAATAGGAACATATTTTCTTTCATGAAGAAAAATCTTTGTGTTTGCCCATCCTAGCACTACCTAAAGCCAACCATGATAATTTTTTTCCAACCAACAGCATAAATTGTCACCATTCTTAATGCAGTTATTCTAAAGCCATGCTAAAAGAACTGTTTAATTTTGTGCTTTACTGTTTCTGTTTACCCATGCATAAGATTGCACTCTTTATCTAAAATAAACCGTAAAATGAAATGTTTATAAAATATAGATTAAATAGCATCTGGATTTTAATTTCTCAATGATTTTCCCCAACTCTATATATTCTGCATCAAATATTAAAGGGGGCTCTTCAGTAGACTCAGTACAAGGCTCAATACTTTCTTAAACCATTTCTAGGATTTTCTTTATAAGACTAAGCATTTCTTTGTAGTAAACACTAGCATTTTGCATTATACACACTCGTTATTAATGGGTACCTGAGATGGTTCTCATTATCTTTTCTATAAGTTATATATCTTCAGAGCAGAAATAATCTACTTTGCAGTATCTCTCTTTCTATCTCTTATCCTTGTTCATTTTCTTACATCTAACACCGTGTTTTGAAAATTGTTGAGAACCCTTAAAATAATGAATAAATGTGTCTTTGTCTTCTATAGCTGCTAAATCAAAACATCACAAAACAGCGTGGTTAGGCAGTTTCATGGAAATATAAGTTTTAATAAGCTCACCAAAATAAAGCAGGGGGAATCATACCAGTTTAGTACACTAAAAAAGATTTGATTATAAAACATTCCTCATTGGGAATGTGACCATATTCCCTGAGCCAAATTAGGACATCTGGTCTGACCAAAGGGCAGATTGGTTTAAAATGGAACTGCCCTGGAAAATTCTGGCACATATAGTCTGTACTACAACCATACAGTTATTTTCCAAGTAGTAAGTGACTTTATTGAATTGTATAATTATGTTTAGCTCATGAATTTTCTAGAGAATTTCAATTGTTTAAAATTTTTACTTGTATTAGGTTCTGATGTGACCCATTTATAGTAGTACGGAGTGCATCGCTTCTTTCATCTATGTCCTCTACTGTTCTTCTCTGCCCTATTATTGTTGGGGAGAAGAACTTGAAAGTATGAGAAAGGAGAACTTCCTCAGTTTCCCCCTATAAAGTGAAGACTTTGACAGTACTTGATTCCTTATATTACATTGTGGACATAGTACACATATTCACTATAGCAGCAAAGAAAAACTAAAAGTTATTTTCATACTTGAATTGGTATACACTCACTCCCTCAGAACACTAATTAAAGTATCTGTCTGTCTGCCTATCTGTCTGTTTGTCTATTAGAAAGACCCTTTGTGTACAGGAATAATTTCCCGTAATTTATGTTTTAAACATGTGAGTAAATAATAGGATCTTTAACCATAGGGAACACATAGGAAAATATGTACTTTAACTTTCTACTATTAATATTCTTATCTAGATTTTCAGGAAAACGAGCAGCTTAGGTAACCTAAGTATTTTTAAAGACACTTTTGTAGACAGGCAACTATTTCTGTTCAATATTTCCACACATATAGGTAATGCATATTCTATATTAGAGACTAATTCACTTGGGTGTTCTGAGATTCATGGAACTTATTATCATGGAGCAATCACATAAATAATGTAAAATCCAATTTTCTGTTTCAGGCTATCAATCTTCTTTACCTATTTGCACCGCCTCCACCCTTTGCCTGATGCAGGTTCTTGCAATAGTGTAAATTTCTATGAGAATATTAGAAATGAAATTCCATTTAAAAATTAAAGTTAATTTATTTTCCAACACCAGATTTTTTTTACAAGATCTTTATATATATATATATATATATATATATATATATATATATATATACACACACACACACACACACACACACACACACATAAAAGTTGGGGTGGTGCTATATAATAAAATCAGGTGCTGCTGTTTTTTTAAGCTTCGTTGAATACTTCTGAAGGAAGACCAGTTGATCACAGGATGGTTCTAAGTATATAAAGTCCATATTGAAAAGCTCTGGAAAGCTGGCCTTCATGGTCTATGTGTCATGGAGCATTACCTTTAGTGGTGCATTCTTGGCTTCGGGAAATTCCCTTTCATCCAGTCTCACCCAGCGCTGTATGAACTGCTGAACCATTGGGTTTTCATTGTTGACAATCTGGAAACCTGTAATGTTGGCTCCTCCGTGCATGACTCTTTCCAGTAAAATGTCAGTAAAACCCTGAAAAGACAGTGAGAGTGATCTTGACTGTGAGAGACAAACGTTTCTGCTTACATCATCTATTGGAGACTAAGGATAGAAGGAAGGATTCCTTTCCTGAGATTACTTATTAGCAGTAAGGAAGGTCTTTGATGCGAAACTAATTCATAAGACACCATATCTTTGAAGCTATATGCACAATGAAGAAATGGTGCACACTTCCATTTTCCTGTCTGTGACTTTAAGTACCACACAAACCAACACAGGCCCTGCTTTCAAGTGAATATTTTTTTTCATTTACCTGTATTTTCAGTCTTTCTACATAGTTATATTTATGCTATGTGACTAGAGAGTGTTGAAGACCATTAAGAAATGCTATAAAAACTCTTTCTTCACCTTAACATGCTGAATATGGCAGAGTGTTTCAGATTCTTGTGATGAATATTTAGACATTTGTGATTCACAGAAATACTAGTGAGTGAAGCTGACAGCTTGCTTGTATATGATGACATAAACCCCAGGGTGCGTCTCACATGAATCCATAAATGAGTCTTGACATCTGTATAGCATCCATCATTTGCTCCTTAGCTTGCTCTGGTTACCATCTGGTGTCTTTGTCACCTAAGTTCTTCAAAGTACTTTCCCCAGGGTTCACACCTAAGCCTTTCCACATGGGCACTGCCAACTCCATTGGGTATTGCTGTCTTCTGGGATACCTTATCCAGGAACTGCTGCTACGTCTATTGGAGATGAATCTTCTGTGCTTTGTTGCTCACGTGTTAGAATCATTAATGAATGGATACTACCTTTCTATATATATCAATGGCAGGGAAGATGGAGGAAATCTCGGAGGAGTTGGGGGGAGAGGAAACCATAAGAAGAATATAGTGTATGAAAAAAAACTTTTCAGTAAAAGAAAGAAAAAACGTGCTTATAGGCAGCAGACTTCTGTGGCTGTAAGAAGGCAAAAGGTACCAGCAGCTGGGAATTTCCTTCGTATTTCAAATACAGGAGTTGGCTAATTCTGAGTTTTCCTCCAACATGGCTGTTACAAAAATTTAGATTTAGAGATAATGTACCTTATTGCTCTTGCATTAAAAAAGAAAACAAGAAAAACAAATTAGTAAAGAAAGTGTATTAATTTTTCAGTTGGGAAAATTTTGGGATGTGCTTATGGCAGTTTCACTGCTCATAAAAATCAAGAGACCAAAATTTGGAGAATATATTGATTTTAAGAGGCAGTTGAATGAGAAAAGGAAGGAGAGGGAGAAGGTAGAAATGATGTAAATACAGTACTCAAGTATGAAAATCTTTTAGAAAAATAAAGATTCTAAGTTCAGATTACCTCCGATTTGTGTGTGTCCATGTGTTTACGGGTTTAAGCGTATAAATGTACATGTAACATAGGGGTGCACATTTGTGAGGAGACCAGTGGTCAGCAGTGACTGTATTCCTCAATTACTGTTCACTGTTTTCCTCCCCAAACCTGGAGATCACTGATTAGCTGGGTTGGCTGCCAATTAGCTTCAGGGATTCTCCTGTCTTTTTCAGTTCCCCTGCTCCCAACTTGGATAACACCCATGAACCACCATGCTCACCTTTTGTACTTGAGTTTTAGGGACTTGAATTTAGATCCTTATGTAGAACTTTTTCTAACTGAGCAATCTTCTAGCCCAGCCTCACTTCTAAGATTTTTTTTGTGTAAGAAATTTCAATTGTATAGAAATTTTGAAAGTAATATGCAGTGACCCTTCTAGTCAATATTCATATTTTACTACTTATATTCTCTTACCCACAAGTCAATTTCGTTTTTGGAATATATTTCAAACAAAATAAACATTACATGCAGCTATTGGTATCCTTTACCTTCAAAGATTTAATACATATGCCAATAGCTAGAATTTCGTGTTTTTATAATTATTTTTATCCCTTGCATTTTGTATTTGTGGTATAAGTATGTGTTCATGTGGGTGTGGCCATGTATACATGCAAGTAGATGTGCCCACATGCGCATGTCTTCTTTCCAACCTCCTTTTTTCCTTTTGAGATAAAATTTATATTTAATGAAACACAGAAATCATAAAAGTACTTTCAATGTGTTTTGATAAATGTGAATATCTGTATTACCCATATTAGTATTATTATTTGGTTTTTAGAGACAGGGTTTTTCTGTAGCTTTGGTGCCTGTCCCGGAGCTAGCTCTTGTAGACCAGGCTGGCCTCGAACTCCCAGATATCTGCCTGCCTCTGCCTCCTGAGTGCTGGGATTAAAGGCGTGAGCCACCACCGCCCGGCAATTACCCATATTATTATAAATTCTTTTATTTTCTCTTTGCATTTTCAAACATATTCTTTGAAGTGTGATAATCGCAAAGAGATTTGTGCATATCTTTAAGTGCTAAGCCCCAAATATAACCAGTACTCAGAAATGCCCCATGTGTCTCTCTCTAATCACCAACTCTGACTTTACTTTCTTAATTTCAGAGTTCTTTAACATGACTCTGAAAATCGTCCTAGAAAATATTTTAGTGAGACACTGTCTCAGTAATTACTATCCCCATCATCTTCCATTTCTTGTGAGATATGAATTTAAGGAGATTGGAGAAGGAACCAATTAGATTGGTTTGCATATTAAAAATCACTTCTCCTTTCTAATAACCACGAGGCATTTTAAAGATAATATTAAGTTGTTATGATGAGTTTTATCCTAAAGGAACCCTTCATGAGAGATACTAAGACATTATTTCCTCCAATTTGCTAACCCCTGCACTAAAGTCACTAGAGAAACAAGCTTGTGTATAAAACCTAGCAGAGGCTATCATTGCTATGAAAGTCAATTACTCAACTTTCTACTCCCCAAATAAAGAAAAATAGAAAACAGAAAATATTACTTTAATTAATAGTTTTAATTTTACAAGTGAAAGCACATTGGGCAGTATCAGATACTGCACAAGAAAGCTAATTGCCTATTTGCAAGCTATTACGGGTAAAGGATAAGTGCTTTTGTTAGATTTCTTCTTTAGGTAGGTGATCTACACTCTCCACAGTGGTCAAATTAGGATAAGGCTCTTAAAATCTCTCTCAAAAGACACATCAACTAATCAATGAACTCATTGATGACAAAAAGTTTCAATAAAAGGGTGGTGGAGGAAGGATCAGTGGCTGAAGACAGCCAAGAAAGGTTTTGGTGACTCCAGCTCTGCCTTCTATATTTGTTCTTCTTTTAGAAAACCTGTTTCATTTTCTATTTTTAAATAACTTACTAGAGTCTGTTGTTGTGTACAACAATAGTTGACAAAGTTATAAATTGAGGCCCCAAACTACCAACAGTTAGTTAAATAACTATGATAACAAATCTGACTATCAGACATATAGTAGGTAGACTAAAAACATGGAATGACAAGCCTGGGCAGAATACAGAGGAGCAGAAATAAGTACAGATTTAAAGGCAACACCACTAGACTTATATCTCCCAAATTTTAAGGCACTATGCATTGTCATAGCTTGTGGTTAGATATGGGTTGGACACACACAGCTCTTTAGAGTGTTTTATTGAAGTCATGTATTGCTGAAACCAGAGTAAAGACACTAAACAGAACAGGATACCCTCAAACACAGAGAATGTACAAAAAGCGGAATCAAATGATGCTTACAGGGAGGGTATGGTAAGATAATGAAGTTGGAGAAAGGAAGTTGACTGGCAACTAACTCACTTTGTTAACACATCTGATTAAGACACTGGGCAATGTGATTGTTTATAACTGTTCAAAATTTACTTCTTGCTTGTTTGCCAGAGACTTTGAGGATGATTTTGAGGCCAAGTCTATCTAAAGAGTGTATAAACATAACATTATAGAAGAAACCTTCAAAACTTTGGATGACAAAAAAGAAAAAAGATGAAAGTCACTTAAAACATGAAGTTTTTTTTATTTATTTTATTTTATTTTATTTTTTATTTTTCGAGACAGGGTTTCTCCGTAGCTTTTGGTTCCTGTCCTGGAACTAGCTCTTGTAGACCAGGCTGGCCTCGAACTCACAGAGATCCGCCTGCTTCTGCCTTCCGAGTGCTGGGATTAAAGGCGTGTGCCACCACCGCCCGGCAAAACATGAAGTTTTGGCTACACATTCTGGATAAGGGCAGGGGATGGCTGAGTCCTGATGCATGGTTCATCTACTTTCTCAGCATTGTAACTTGTCTAAAGTTCTTACCAAGTTTATCTTTAAGAGTTGGTAGTAAGTTAATAATAACGAGACCATACATTTTTAAATTTTCTGCAAGTGTGAAAATCAACACTGACTACTTGGACAGGGAAGAGAAAATAAAGGGAGGCGTGTCAGTGGTCGAACAAGGGAGGCTCGGACAGAGGTGCTGACCAAATTGCAGGATTCAGCTAGCTCCTGGACTGACTTCATTCCAATTCAGTTTAGCAGTGCAGTCCCTGCTTTCCTTTACACACGGCTAGCTCATATTGTGTGATACTGTCATCTCTGAGGACTGAATCAAGCCTGATTTCACCACATATTTACCAATGACTTTGATAGAAGAGAGATGACTATGAATCATTTAACAATCATGAGACAGTGGAGGAAAAGACAGACTCCACTTCTTTTAGGATTGAGGATCTCAGTTAAGGGCACGAGATGTCCAGCTCCTGAAACTCAGTGAATAACATTCAACATAGTCAGGGAAATATCTATTTCTGTCTCATTTTATTATGTAATTTTCATCATGTAAGGCATTCACTGCCATTGGGGGTGTAAGCTTGGTGCTAATCTTTAAAAGCAATATAAGGACAGTGATGAAAGGCAGGAGCCCAGATAGCAACAAGAATATGTGAGTAGGACAATGGATGAGTGTTAGAGGTAGGACACAGTGGCAGGATGAGGGAAGTTAGGAGAAATAGTCTGATGTGGAGTCAGGCGTTGGATGGTCATAGTTCACAGTTTGCTGTTATTTCATCATTTAAAGGGATTTCACTGCTTGAACTTGTCAGCCAGACCTCATAGTAAAAGATAAGTATATTGAAGGGACTCTCTTCTAAATTTTTGGTAAGATACTAATTTCATAGAGATGATAGCAAATTCCATATGAAAAAATAGGTAAATAAAAATGGAAAATATCAATGAAAATTAATGAACTTATAATTGATATTTAAGAGACAAAGGCGGTCTGTTTATTTATGGCTTACTAGTTGCCATTTTAACACATACTCAAAGATGTTATCATTATTTTACATAATACTAGATTGAATTGCTGACATTTGCTGGTAAAAATCCCAAGTAACAAAGAGAATTCATTGTCTGGAGAAATTTAGCAAAGAAGACATGAGGAAAGAGGTGACCCAAAATTATCTCCATGGGAAGAGAGTGAACGGGAAGACAAGGGAAAGATGAGTTTCCCTTCTACGTGGTTCAAATTGTACTGTGCTTCTGATCCTATCTCTAGATTACATTTTGATATGTGTAAATACAGTCTATAGATACAGAAATAGATTATTTGAATAACTATACCTAGACATTAATATAAGGGAGCTTACTGACAAGTATCTAAGGTATAGGAAGAGGAAGAAGTGGGTGATTGTCACAAGGGGGGAATATTGGAGATTAATGTTTTAGTTAAAGGCAGGTATGAAGAAGTTTCCTTCCTGCTTTGCCTCTTTTTACAACATGTTCAGGTCTTTTGAATATCCATAGATACTGTAATACGAGGTTCTCTTCTTGTGCTGACAAGAATATTTGGCTAAAATTTACTGAGACCAGTGTGTTTTCTTTAAAAAGAAATATAACAGAAACTTGAACTGATTCCATGGGAGGTAGAAGGAAAACCGAAAATGGGGGATAGTGAAAAGAACAAAGGAAGATTAGACAACAGTGCTGGCTGCTGGGGAGGGCCCGGCGGATGCGAGGTTCACCCCAGGTCGCCTTTCTCCTCACACTTCTTTTATTCCACGTCAGGGCATTTCCACAAACTCTGGATAAGTTTCAGTTCTTGAGATGACCACGTATAGGCCCAGTGCTGAGTTGACTGAAAAGGCCATAAATAAAATAATACAGCAGAAACATCCACACCACACCTGGAAGGTGAAATGCGAGCCTAGGTGTGTGAAGGTTATTGGTAGAGACAAGATTGTCAGGAGGTAACGGCTTAGTAAGGTAAGGCTAGGAACTGGGCAGTTATTGCTGGGTTTTCTGTTTTTTTTTTTTTCTAACATGGCCCAAATCTGGGTACCTTTCCATCCATCTGCTTGATTTTATGGGTGGCCTGCACAAATACAACCTGTAGGTGCAGAACACTGAGATTAGATGGGCAACTTTGGCAAAGAGGTCACAAAAATTTATATTCATATTATAAGAAGAATTTTTTTAAGGCTAGGTTTATTCTAAGGAGTAGAAAAACCAAAGCAGAATCACTTTCTATATGTGCTGCAGCTGACTGGGTCTTGCTGCACTTGTCTTTTGATCAAATCAGCTGGAGCCACTAATTTGCTTGCTCACAGATCTGTCCTGAGTTTGATTTCTCCTGATCATCTAAAGAAGTGGGATTCTTTTCCAAGTCCCACTGAAATCTCTATAAAAATAATGTAACATAAGTGACAGCAATAATCAGCAGCAAAACAGGAGACACCACTATATGAAGGCCATGGGGAGAATGAAAGAAGGTGAGAGGGTGGTGCCAACTGCTTGCCTTCTAACACGATTCAAAGCACACCGTCATTTCTGGTATATGTTACTGCATTCTGGAGCGTATATGAGTAAACTGAGATAGGTGTCTTCTAACAACTTCATCAAGGACAATGATATGGCAATAATAACCACACCACCTCCCAAGATTGTAGTAAAGAATGGGGGTATGTCCAAAGGGGTCTGACTGCTTTCGTATGGTGGAAGATGCTGCAGGTCCTTGATCCTGCTTTGCCTCCTATCATAACTTTTCAAGACATTTCACTTTTTCTTCAGTTGTAGATTTTATTTTGTGAGTTGGACACTTGAGAACACGTGAGAATACTGAGTTCAAGTCTCACTTGAACCTCAGAAAGCAATGGCACCGTGGAAATATCCACTGAGCACCTAAAGTATGTAAAGGAACATACAGGGTTAAAGTTAGTAACAGAAGTTAAGGCTCATGTTTCCGAGGAAGAGTTTACTAGCTGCTTGATCCTACTCACTTAAAATTTCACTGTGTTTAAGGCATTTCCTTTATTAAAATGTTTCACTGGATATTTCTTTTGGTGTTGCCAACACACCAGTTTCAAGTTTGTATATAAATAGCTTAGCTTGGGTTACTATTGCTCGGAAGAGACACCATGAGCAAGGAAACTCGCATAAGAGAAAGCATTTAACTGGGGGTTTGCTGGTAGTTTCAGAGGTTTAGTCTGTTACCATCATGGCAGAGAACATGACAGCAGACACATATGGTGCTGGCGAAGTAACTAAGAGTTTCATCCTAATATGTAGACCAAGAGAAAGGCAGGACTTGACATGGACTTTGGAAACACACTTCTTCCAAGGCTACACCTCTTAATCTTTTTCAAATACTTCCATTCCCCGATGACTAAGCATTCAAACATGAGCCCATGGTAGCTATTATTACTCAAACCAACACAAATGTCAAATATCTCTACAAACTTCTGTAAAACATATTACATGACAAAAATGGCTACCAGACAGCTAAAAAGGGTAAATTAATAAAAGGGTAAAGAGAAATGAGGCAAAGAAGAAAGCAAGGGACAGTAGCTGGTTGAGGAGAGATCTGCCCAATTTGGAGCTCTCCATCCGTCCCTATCATTTGAGAATAAGTTTCAATTCCTTTCACAAATCCTGAGCTACAGCTCCAGGCAGAAACAGACACTCTCTAGTGCATTTTGCAGACGGTGGCCTGCTTCCTCCCCAAGCCTCAGCAAAGCACTACTTCAACCGAGTTGACAGACAAGAATTCAGTTTGTGTGCAATTATATGAATAAATAAGCTAGCAGTATGCAGTATGATACTGTTAGGATGCTGTGGAGCTGCAGCGAGCCATGATTCCCAGCTAGGTACTCCATTAAGAGTCAACAAGCAGAACCTTCAGTGGACTGTGGAGACAAGCTATAGTGCTCAGTGAGGTAGGCATGGGAAAGCGCTTTTCCTCCCTGTCCCTGTTTCTCTCTGTCTCTGTACCTCCCCGCTCCCCCTCAAATTCTTTCTCTGTTGCCCATGATGGCTTTGAACTCACAATCAACCTGAATCAGGTGTTATAACGTCCTTGCCGCTGCCATGGCTTGATTGAGATGCAGTTTTCATTTAGCACTACATAAAGGAGCATCCGGACACCCAGAAGGGGCAATTATGGGGTACATGGTAGTTTTATTTTTAGAGATTTTTTTTTGAGGAAATTCTCTATCACACACTAAAATGACCATGCTAGCTTTATATTCCCACTAACCATGTACAAGAATTATCCTTTTTCTACTTCTTCATTAGCATTTTTAATTAGTGACAAAATGATTAAGAAAGCTCTAGATCCGTTTTTGCTGTATCTTCTACCAAACACTGTGTTCCTTTTTCTTTTTTCTTTCCTTTGCTCTTTCTCTAATGATTTCTTGGGCTCGTGTACATTTTGATGACTGTTTATGGACTTTTGTCTTCCTTATTATCACATTCCCTTCTGTACAATAAGTACATTTGTACACGTACTCTACAATGTCATTGCTAAGTTACTTCAAGATCCCAAGGTCCCTGTTGTACTAAGTGGAATTTCTGTTAAGCCCACTTTATTATTTCATGGGGATTTTAACAATTACAACTCATGATTAGATACTCAATTACTTCTGTGGGCTTACACTAAACATCAAAATCAGTGCTACTTGCTTAATTGCCACAGTGGTATCTTTTCTTTTGGTTGTCTCAGTGAACTTTGCACAGGGAAGTGATTAGAACCTAAAACTATGAGGGAAAAAAAAAAGGGGGACGGGGAAATCCTCCTGCTCATATTATTTAGGGTGAGTTAAAATTGTCTAGGTATTAAATATTTGTGCATCTGTCTATTTGCCACTGCAATGAAGATACTCATTTAGATTGGAAAGTTATGCTAGATTTTATCAACGATGTTACCTGTCTAGCACTCTGCAGCTTTCTAATCCAGAGCATTTTTGCTTATATCTGAGTTCAGCTGTGTGAGTCATGACTTTGTGCTTAGAAGTTTATTCTAGGTCCTGTAAATAGTCCTTGGTTAACTGTCTAGGCCCATTATTTACAAATTTGATGTTTGAACAGTTGGCATTCAACACAGTCTGTCCCTAATTTGATGATTCAAACTTCAAAAGTTTCAGATGACTTTGGTATTATCCAATGTCCATTGATTTACATGTAAGCAAATAATTTTCCTTCAGGTATTGTAGATAGCTTAGACATGGAAATAACTCATTTGGGGCTTACTTTTAGAGTATTTGTTTTCAACATATTATACAAGGATTTATTGCATATAGAATTGTCCTTACAGTACATCTTGTACATTGAGGAAAACAAGCACAAGGTAAGGTAGGTGACTTTTTCTAAGTTGATGGTAGATCATGGGTGAGAAATGGAAAGTATACTGCTGGAGGGAGAAGAAAAGCCATAGAATGTGGGCTTGGAAGGCTGCCAAGGAAACGACACTCTGTCTTGTCATTTGCATGAAGGCTGGCTCTGTCTTTAGTGCTATTTGAATTGTTCATTGGGTGATGCTCCAACACAGAAGTGCAAAGTAATTGTAGTGGCTTAAGTTACCAGGTTCCTAATGAAAGACACACGTCTTTTTCTGGAAAGCAGATTCATCCTCCAGCAGGTGTGGGGTTAATTCAAAGAGTGAAAGATTGCAGCATTCCAATTAGCACTTGATTACAGGTTACTTGAATTGTTTACTAGCTGTTTTTTCCTCTAACTCAATCACCAAATATACTCCGAAATCTTCTAAGTGGTTAGAATGGTGAGCTACAACACCACCCCAATGGGATTTCAGTTCTACTTGGAGTTGTTTATAAGGAGAAAAAAGTGCCTGTGACTTTATAACTGCTACTGCTGAGGAAATAGCCACTGATATCATTTATTTTATTGTTAACAGCTTTACTGAGGTGTGATTTATTTATTGTAAAATTCATCCAATTGTCTCCGATGACTTTTGAGGCATAAACCAGGTCATGCCCCTCCCTGGCACGAAACGTATCAATTACTTTCCACTGCTCTTTAACCTGCCTAGAGAAGCCTTGCTCTGGTCGGTATAAAATTGCATTTTGACAATTCAGGGAAAACAGGGTGATTGGAATCTTGGCATGCAATGTTCGGTTTAGATGTATTTTTTTTCCTGATTTGTCAGGTAAACAGATCTTTCTCATCTTTTAGAGCATCTCTTTGGTGTCACAGTTCTGCAAAATTTTCTGACTACAGTACATGCAGTCCTTTTCTTACATTGTGCATTCTCTTCATTCTTTGTCTCGCTCCACACCAGTTAACACAGCTAGCCATGACTGTTCTCATCAATTTAATTCTAACTTTCTTGAGGACATGATGTTCTGTCTTCTTTGTAGTGGGGTGGATGCAATTTGGGACACACACACAATCTTAGGCTCTGGAGAGTTGCCTCAGTGTTAGGCTCTTCTCATCCAGCCTGATGATGTGAATTCAGTACCTGGAACCCACATAGGAGTAGGAGAGAACCAACTCCCACAAGTTGTCCTCTGGCCTCCATATGTGTGTTCTTCCCACCCAACTCCTATACACTAAAAATGAAATAAAGATAAAAAGAGTCTGTGTATACTTTTAGGGTACTACTATCCCAAATGTATGTAGACTGGAGCTGGTTCATTTACTGTTGAATGCTGCCAGCCAGATTATAGGAGAGAGGAAACAGTAATTACCATCAATCTTTGTAGTTGCTTGACTTGGCTTATGTTTACTGAACATGATACTAAAATATTAGAGTTATATTTGATGTGTCTGCATTTGATTATTTCACTTTTAAGTAATTTATTTTTGTTATACTCTATTGGTCTATGAAGATTTACGGATAAATGGGTTCATCTTTATAAGTAGTTAAGAAGCTCTCTTTTCAAAACAGATGTCCTGAAGCATTTCATTTTTGACATAAGAAGAAAATGGATAAAAGCAATGAAGCAAGCAAAAGGGGAGAAGGAATAAGAACTGGCGGAGTACTGACTCTACTCAATGCTTAACATATACAATGAATTGCTGTTTACAATCTCCAGTTCTTCAGGAAAAGGTAGACTTTGCTAAGTAAATAGACTTGGTTCTGCTCACCCAAAGGTGAGCCCTGAAGAAATCATAGGCTGATATCTAAACAACTGAATGTTCCATATTGTGGAGGTGGGGGCATGGGATTTGGAAAGAAGGAGAGGAAGGGAAAAAAAAGAGATAATGTTAAAACATCAGGAAAATATATTATGGACGATACTGTGGCCAGAATAAAAGAAAAACCCTATTGGCAAAGGAGTTAATAACTAGTTTCTAGTATCTCTAGCATTTTCCATCTGAAAACTGCAAGCGAGTTTTCTCATAAATGACCGAGAGACTACAATCTAAATAAAGCCAGTTTCCACCTGATGATGGTCCAAGTTGACATTTTTATTTGCTTTGGAATTGTGAGAAACTGTTATGCATTGTACAAACTATATTTTAAGTTTGGATACATTTTGTGGCTAGTGGTGTGACCCTGGGTAGTGATGCTGGGCAAAGATAGACAGTGAGTTGCTCCTACTCAGTCATGTAGCTGCCAGAGTCAATGATAATGCTTTGCAGTGTCCTGTGTTGCTCAGCTATGAAATTCAGTAGCTTAGGCTACTAAACACATTGTCATGTTATGGTATTTTCAACCTATGATATAACCTCATAAATTCAAGGAACACCTGTGTATAAATCTACCATGTTGCCATATTTTAGAGACAGCATTGAGAAGTTTGGGAGAGAAGATATAATTCTACCAACTCATCTTGTATAAAATTGACTAGGTGGCTTATCTGTTGTTATAAATTTCAGGCAGGAAGGAGGGAAGAGATGGCGATGCAGAGAGATATTGGGAAGCATTTTGCCGGAAGAGGAATGAGTAGCTAAAGTAATATACATTAAGTTGGCTAATGCTTGTGGCCCTCAACAACATGATAGGAGTTTAGACTTCAGACAAATAAATCCCCATTCTTCTGTCTCTTGGCATTTTGCTGTATTATATCTCTGTTCTAAGAAGAAACTGAATCCTGAGCTACCAGAGAGGTTGTATACCCAGGGGAGGTGGCTGTGTTTCCTGGCATTTGGGACCAGTGGCAGCTCCCCCGCATCCTGAAGCCCACTTCTCTTGCTTGCAAAACCAGGCTCCAACCCAGTGACCTCTGTGTTTACATGCCCATCTGCTGAGAAGATCACAACACACAGCTTTGAGCATTTGAATTTTTATATAGAACATTATAATTGGGAGAACAAAGGAAGGGGAAGCAGAGAACAGAACAGGAAGACCTGAAAGGGGAAGGGAGCAGAAGGGATGAGTTGGTATTGGCAAGTCCAGATGCATGACTCAATCTCATTTGCTTTCTCTTGAAACAAAGCAGGTTCTTTTCTGGTTTCGGTTCACCCCCAAGATTTGGTAAGCACAGCACTCATTTCTTCAAGCCTAGGTTGCTCCTAAGGGTACTTTTGCATTCTACTTTATGAGTGATGATTTCTGTGTTAGTAAAATTAAAAAAAATGGTATCATCTAATATCTTTCTCCCTTTTTCTCCTAACATGCTCTTATGTGAGTGAGGGAGATGTATAGAAAAAAGATGACAAGAGGGAAAAGGGAGGAGGGAGCTATAGAAGAGAAGAGCGAGAGACCAAGAGCGGTTGAGCAAGATGGATTAGGGAGTGGAGGTGGCAGGACACAATATGCCGTTTAGATACATTTCATTTTTGGACAGTTTTAAAACTCAGATTCACAATGCTTTCCTTGTTTTAGTTTTGTGTGTTACTTTTTGAATCAGCATTTCATTTTAAGGATCCTATCCCGTCCACCTCCTAAGCCGTCAGTCTGTATGGCCATCATACCATGCTCAGATTTCTGTCCTTGTCTATAAATCTATTTTGTCTTTGATCACTTCATTCTCATAAATCTATAGTGTATGTTTCATATTTTTATATCTCTGCATATATGTGGAGGTCAAAGGACAACCCTTAGGAGTCTGTTTTCTTTATCATGTAAGTCCTGGGGATGGAACTTAAGTTATCAGATCTGGGGGCAAGCACCTCTACTGAGCCATTCCACTAGCCCATCCTTGCACAAACTATTATGTGCCCTTTGTGAAGCTGACCTTTTGTCTGTCACTTCACAGATTGTATTCTTTTGGGCAAGTTGAAGTGGAGTATCTTTTCTGAGTCCATTTCTTGATTTTAAAAATGATTTGAGAAGGTGGTAGGCAAGAAGTCTCTACTCATGAGAGGTTTTAAGATCAAAGAAGTTCCAAGAAAATGGCAAGCACAGCAGGGAGGAGTTAAAAATACATTAACTTCTATCCCTTTAGTCCCCTGCACAATAAGCTGCTTGATTGCCTGTCCTTGATATTCTCCACTGACAGCTGACATTACCTCGCTTCCCCTTGCAGGGTCAGTAGCTATCCCCAACGCTGAGGAACTGTCAGGTCTTCTAAAGCAGTCCTTAAATGCTTCAGCAATGAATGTGCCCTTCTATGGTTCATGGTTTCCCTTGGGCACCTCAAGTGCTTGGATTATTTGGCCTGATTTCTGGGGTGTCCTGAACATCTGCTGTTGGACCATTTCAACATGGATCTAATTTGTCATTTATCACTGGCTGGATTACGTTGATTAGTTCTTTGGATCCTCATCTCTGTTTAGAAGTTAGCTCAGGGCACTCACAGTCCTCTTGGCTTTTGCCCATCTGGACTGATTTCAATTCTTCAGCCTGCCTTAAGGAGAATTGGCCTCTGGTTCTGCTCCCTTACCTATGTGCGTACCATCCACCCAGGTGCTGTGTTCATTCTCTCATTCACAGCCAATCTGGGTGACATCTAAGAAGGAAGAAATCCCGAGCCAGAAGTGACCTGGAGTGTTTTAGCATTTTAGTTTTAAACATGTCACCTTACATTTTTCTGTGTCTAAGCCAAAATTTATGTAATATTTTTTACATTGACTATGCTTTGGGGATTTAAACAGCTATTTCTGCTTTGTTCTAAAAATTGTGTCTGTGAAATCATAGACTTGATAGGATAGTTATTTTAAATATATATTTAATATAAATTCAAAACAAATAAGTCCTATAGAGGTTTTGCCATGTACTTAACACCAGCTCATACAAATAATCCATTCTGGAAATAGTAATCTTGTCTCAGTCTTCCATCTTGCAAACTGATAAATAGGTACAGAGATATGGCTGGTTAATAAATTTTTAGAATTCAAACTTGACTCTTAGTTCAAAGGCCATTGCTATGGTTTGTATCACACCATAGTACCTTCGTCCTTTACATTAATCCCCAATCATTTTTTAATATAACACTTTTATTAACTAATTAAATATTTTCATTTATTTTACATTCTGACTGTTGTTTCCCCTTCCTCCTCTTCTCCCACTCTCTGCTTCCCCTCTCCATTCCACCTATCCACTCTTCCTGTATCTCCTTTTGGAAAAGGACAGGCCTTCTTTGAGCATCAACAAAGCATGGCACATCAAGTTGAGGCACGGACCAGTCTCCTCTCCCTGTATCAAGGTTGAGCTAGGCAACCCAGAATAGGCCCTCCAAAACCAGTTCCAGTGCCAGGGACAGGTCCTGATCCCACTGCTAGAAGCTCACAAACAGACCAAACTACACAACTGTCACACACATGCAGAAGGCCTAGGTTGGTTCCATGCAGGCTTCCTAGCTTTCAGTCCAGAGACTGTGAGCCCCTATGAGCCTAGGTTAGTTGTTTCTCTGGGTTCCCTTGTGATGACCTTGATCCCTCCTCTCTCCCCCCCTCCTTCTCAACTGGACTCCCAGAGCTTGGCCCAGTGCTTGGCTGTGGATCTCTGTATCTGCTTCAATCAGTTACTGGATGAAGGCTCTGTGATGACAATTAGGATAGTCACCCATCTGATTATAGGAGAAGGCCAGTTCAGGAATACTGTACAATATTGTTAGGAGTCTTAGCTAGGGTCATCCTTTTGGATTCCTGGGCGTTTCCCTGGGACCAGGTTTCTCCCTAACCCCCAAATGCCCCCCAATCAAGATGTCTCTTTTATTACTCTCTTTCTCCATCCCACCCCACCCCCAGTTTACCCAGGAGATCATTTCTATTTCCTGTTCCTTCAGATATCCATGTGTTCCTATTTTGGTCCTCTTTGCTAGCTAGCCTCTCTGGGCGTGTGCATTGTAGCCTGGTTATCCTTTACTTCACAGCTAATATACACTTATGAGTGAGTACATACCATGTTTGTCTTTCTGGGTCTGGATTACCTCACTCAGAATGTCAATCCCTAATTTTAACCTATGATATTTTACATGTAATATCTGAGCTACCATTGTTGACATATATAAAAATATTAAATCATGATACATGATATGCATGACAATACCTGACTGCTCTTTGGACTGGAGAGGGAGGGGGAGAGGAGTGGGGGGGAGGGGGAGAAGGGTGGGAGGAGGGGGAGGGAAATGGGAGGCTGGGAGGAGGGGGAAACTTTTTTTTTCTTTTTCTCAATAAAAAATTTTTTCAATAAAATAAATAAACAAACAAAAAAAAGGAATCATTACTGAATAAATAAATAGAAAAAAAAAGGTCCTGACTTAGGACCCTGCCATATGGGAAAGAGTTGATGCTTAACTGATGGGTTCCATATATAATAGTTACCCTCAGGGACAAGAGCAGAGTAATAGCACTGTTCTAGAGGATAAAGCAATTAATTACAGAACAACCCCTAGCAAGAAAAGATACTACCAACGGATATGGAATTTATAAGAGGCTTACTTGCTTAACTGGAATGTTTACTTCTAGCCTGACCAGATCACATCTCTGGCTTGTGTTCCTGGTATAATTCTTTGTTTCTCCCAGAGGTTTTAGCAAGAGAAGCTTTTCTCCAGCTTGTTTTCCACTTAGTGTGTACCTACTGAACTGTGGATGGCCTCTGTTGAAGCATTTGAAATTCCCACCTTCTCCTTTTAGGACTTCCTCTAAGGAGGTTTATGTAAAAGGACATGGAAACCTTAAATGGATCTGTGGAGCTTAGGATCAAACGGGGCACTTGGAGCTATGGTGCAGGTGATTGATTATAAGAAGCTCAGGCAGGCTGAGTGTTCTTGAATTTGCATTTGTAGGAGAAAGGAGTTCTTCTGTGCTGTTGTAACACCAAGACTGACTAGAGTTTGTTCTCCAAGTATATACACATCCTTAGTTTTCACCCAGCTGGCTCCTCTTGAAAGGCCAGATGGCTCATCTTGGAAGGAAACGTCTTAGCTCCACTTCCTTTTTTTGACCATCCAAATGACTTCTAAATAGTATTACTTTACTCTCTAAGTGTATGTCATTGCTAGAGGTGTTTGAATTATTTTTATGTGCTTTAAAATTTCTGGAAACCATGATAGTGACTATCTGTTTCATTATTATTATCAGAGATGAATAGCAGTTTCTCTATCTATTGCTCAAATAATATAGAGTGCAGGGACTTACGGAAAGTACATGGCTGAGTTCAAATGGAAAGAAGGTCACTAGAGGAAAAAGTGGCAGCTCAAAGCACAATGAATGAGTTCATGTTTTCATGACTCATACTGACATGATACTACACATTACTTTCTTTTTGAAGGAACAGATTTTGCTTGTTCTTGTAGGAGGCTTCTCCCTAAGGTCTCATTATCCTGAATAGTGTGCTCCAGATTCAGCTCACCATTCATTTCTAGGACATTGTAGTAATCTTTTTTCCCACTGTTTCTCTGTGTCCCTTGCACTCACCTTTTCTTGCTCTTGGTTTGTTCTTTCTTTGTGTATCTGTGTCTGTCTGTCTGTCGGTCTCTCTCTCTCTCTCAAACCCAAGCCTTTGTACTCTTGTGGATATTAGCTAAACACTGTAAAATGAAACTACATCCTTACTCAATGTACCCTCAACATGGTTTTGCTATGTAGTCTAGAATGGCCTTGAACTTGAAAACCTCTAGTTTGTACCTTCTAATTACTGAGTACACCACCATGCTAGATAACAATTCTCTCTTGCTGTTCCATCACTCTGTAGGCTATTTTTTTTAGGGTGAGTGTCTGGTTTAGATCTCAATGTTGAAAGCAAAACATATCTTAAAGATTGTTATTAGGCATAAGGAGGCCTACCTGGAATTTTAGAATAGGAAGGGTCTCTTTAGGTCATCTTATACCAACTGAGACAATCATTTACATAATGGGCTCAAATCTTCTCAGGCACAACTTGCCTCAAGAAGTCCAATGAGCTGATAGCCTCTAGCCTCAGGTGCCATCACTTTCAAAAGAAATACTTGCTTGAGTTCTACCAGCCAATGGTTGATCATCAAAGTGAGTCTGAAATGACGTGTTATTTGCAGTCTTCGCAAAGGAGTTTGAAATTGTTCTGATCAAAACAGTACACCAAGAGGTACACCATAGTCTGTGGCTTTTCTTGATGGCTTTACCTCTTTTCCTTTTTCAGTGATATCAGCTGTATAGTGTGGTCTCAGGCCTTCCCTTCCAACTACTGTATCTCTTTCTTGTCTTTCACAGGTATCACTCTCAAGAAATAGCTTGCCTTTCTAACCATATTTTAGCATCAATACCAAGGGTCTCACATGGGAGAAATCCTCTCTTCCCACCTCTACATCCACAGTAAGGAAACTGAAGTTTCTGTGGCTACTCATGCAGACCAAGACATTCTAAATTCCAACTCAATATTCGTTCTCAAACTTCAGTCAACTCTGCACGCCATAGCTATGGTTTGCAGACATATGAAGAAACCACATTCTACTGTTGACTTGAACATAACCGTTATTTCACTTTTGTTAAATCTGTTTTAGCTCCATGGGAGGCAATATCTGAACAACTTTGGTTTTAATTTCTGAATTATTTTCCAATGTTTATTGAGGGTAAGAGTTTTCATTAAGGAAATACTGGTGCACTGCCTAAAGTCACCCTCCACACTGTCAGTAAACACATAAAAGCCCACATGGTGAAGACTATGTTATATATCTAACTGCCTTGTGAAACACACAAGACTGAAGGAACAACAAAATGAGAGGGATGAAGGTATGAAAATGGAAGAAGGAAAACAGACTATTGGTTAGGAAGAAACTGAGAAACTTATCAAAACTGTCTCTGTAGCATCCATTATTTCATGCCAAACCCTAGTCTAACCTCACTAATTCAAAACATCCCTTCTCAATTGTCCTAACTCAAATTGCCTCCTAGATATGAACTAAGAATTGAAATTCTTTTCTCCTAAAAGATCAATTCATTTATCCTTGAATTGGATGGAAGTGCTCCACTTTGAGCATCTTATTGAGATTGAGGATCTACACTGAATCAGAAATTAGTAACATTTGGCTGTTTTCTAAGAAAGAGGCTTGAGCAGCCTTTCTTTTCTCATTTAAAAATATTTGTAAATAAAACAAGATATTCCCCTTAATTTAAGAATGCCAAGAGCACAATTACACCAATCATTTGTCATTGCTACTATTCTTTTGGTTTAAGAGCTTTATAATGATCTCAATTTTGTTGTGCTGTTGAAACAAAGCTATGGTTTGGACTCGTGATAATTTAATAGATTCTTAGTAGTGTACTGATAATTTAGCATCCCCTTTTCATTCCATAGAGACAGTATTATATAGAATCTTCACCAAATAGTCATTTATAATGTATAAGCCATTTTGTTACTCACTAAAACAAGCTGTCCTTTCAGAATAAGAAGAATCATGGAGTAACCTCGATGGAACACTAGCTTCACGACTTTTAAAGCCATGAGGTATTTGAATATGCAGATCAAGGTTGTGTTTTGTATAAGTAGAAAGTTGCATCAGGTTGTATCTGATTTGAAAAGATTGGTTAATCTCTGACAGCACAAAGCAAGTGTTGGTGTGCATGTATACTTGGATTTATCAGGAGTGAGCTTCTTAAGTCCTCTGTCTGTTGGTTTACTTTTCAAACCTATTTAAAAGTTTTGACACCCAAATTGAATCTATGAATAGTGAGGGAAGTGTATTTGATTACTATTATCATTATTGTTATAATTTGTGGTTTTGGAGATTTGAACCGATGCCTGCTTCTTCCTATGCTACTCTACTACTGAGCTGTTTCCTGGGCCATTTTTGGAAAGTTTTTATTTTGAGACAGGACCTCACTATGTTTACCAGGATGACCTTGAAGTTTCTCAGCAGCACAGAAAAAATTTTGAATTCTGACAATGCCCCAGCCTCCCAAGTAGCTGGGATTATAGGCCGGTGCCATCAGGCCCAACTCAAATTACCTTTTAAATAAGAAAAGAAGATAGCTTTGCTGCTGAAAAAGACAGCATAATCGAATACAAAGCTACCATAGGCCAGTTTGGGTATTTACCGAATTTATTTCTCTAAGCATCTAGGGAACATATTAGGTGCTTCCTGTATTTCCTTTATAGCCGATTATAGATGACACAAACTAAATGGACTATATTGCCCAGGGACACCAGAACTCTTTTTTGTTCTTACCAGGTTAGCAAGCATGTAGTGATAACCTCTTGAATGTTTCCCCAGGATCACAACCTGCAGAGAAAAGAAATGAGAAATATTGCTTATTCGGGGGCATTTTTTCAATTCTACAATCAGTGGGATGGCTGGAATAAATGCTTTTAAATGACCACAATGTGCTGACTTTTTTTACATACAGTAGAACCGTTGCTAATTAGACTAGAAACTTTTTTTGTTGTATTTCACTCATAGCCAGATAAAATAGGAAGAGTTGCCAATATCAAAGTTAAAATGTCAAAACAAGGGGATAAAAACACTTGAAACTTCCAGGTCAGTAGCACCATTGTCACTTAAAATAGACAGCAAAAGCAAAGCTGATGATCCTTCACCCATGAACTGGATTTCTCTACTTAGCTGTTGAGATGGAAAATGAGCTGAACTTAGCATACAAATTAGAAAATAGAATGTACGGTACATTTTTTTTTTGTTATCTGGAAAGCTTAGGGAATAGAGCACTCAAAGAATGGGGTTAATGGGATTTTCAGGTTAACTGAGGTTGTTTGTCTTATTGAAAACTTTCCTAAATGCTTGCCTTCCTTTTCTTGCCTTAACATGAACAATGTGTGACCATCTGTATATATTTTGACACTGAAGGCAATGCCCCAGGGCATTCAGAGGGGTTTTCCTTCAGGGGACATTTGGCAATGTCAGACAACATATTTGACTGCCATTAGTGAGAAGTTTGCTATTAGCATATAGTGGGTAAAGCCGGATATGCTGCTAGATGTCTTCCAATGTTTAGGACATTTCCCACAACCATAATCATCTGGTTTCAAATGGCAGCTGTAGTGAGTATGAGAAACATTTCCTCAGTCATCATAGATGCCATTATTTTCATCAGCAATGCTGTGTTACACACTTGGCCTTCAGTTTACAGAGTGCGTTTCATTGTCTCGTTATGTCAGTGGGCTAAATATTTTCCAACCAAATGAGCTGTTTTTTTTTCTTTTTCTACATGCAAAGGTTTATTTTCATGTAACAAAGTACAGCAAAATTTTGTAGAACACTGAGGCACTGCATCTGTCCCAGATACAGGGATCATGGAAGGGAGTAGTATACAGATTAAAGGAACAACCTGATGTGCGCTCAAGTTTTGGACCAACCTGAAGCTAAGTGTATGACAAGTAAAACAAGGGGAACTATGAATATAATGTTTGGAACAGGTCTTAAGGATGTAATACAAGATAGAGGCTTTAGTGTTAAGCTTTATGAATTCCTTTTTGGATACAGCTGGGTCCGGCTGTCAGAGGTTTGAAAACAACTGGACAAGGTGCCGTATTGTCCACATAGCAAACTGCAAGTATATATGAAAGTCTGAATAATATTAGTTATCACGACTGCCCTTATTGTATGTCTAAAATATGCTTGCCTTGTACTAGATGTTGTATGTTTGAGTAATTTCCAGAAAATCTGAAGTCTAATTTTACACATGAAGGATCACAGTCCGAAGGTAGTTGAATTTCTCCAAGGCCATATAGGCAGAAAAATGGTAAATCTGAAATTAAAAGCTGGCCTTTTTCCTCTGGATATGCTGACAGTGCAGTTAGACCCTCCAGATCTTTGGTTTCCACATTCACACATAGAAACAATCCCATATTAAAAACATCTGAAAAATCATTTCAAATAGAACGTATGCAGACTATTTTCTTCTCTGTTCTCCCAAGCAATGCAATACAACTAGTTGTTTCATATTCATGTAGTAGTAATTGTTAATATAAGTAATGTACTTGTTATTTTAAAAATATGGAAAGACGTTAATAGGATTTTTGCAAGTAGAACACTGTTTTAAATAAAGGCCTTAAACATCTACCTACTTTGGTAAATATCAAAGTTAGAGTACTGCTGTAGAGCCAGTACCCTCAGCATGACTGTATGTCATGTTTCAATTTGCCTCATGATTTTTCAACTTCATGGTGGTGTCCAAATTACATACATGCAGGAGAGAATGTACTTTATGTATCAGAACTGATAGTGATGGAACCTTTGTTCCGGGTAGGAAAGTGCTCGCTTCCTTAGCGCCATCGTCAGATCCAGAACAATATTTTAGGCATGCCGGCTGTTTTCCAGTTTCCCTACAGAATTTAATAGATTACCTGAGCTATTCAGCATTTTCTTATAAAAGGGGTTTTGTGTTAGATTATTTCACCTGACTAAAGGCTAATATACATGCTCTAAGCTTATTTGAAGTAGATTAGGCTAAACTAGGGTTAGAGATAGGTTCCGACTATTATCTGCATTTTCACTTACTATATTTTCTATTTCTAATCATTTCATGAAATCTAAATGCTGATGATTGTTCTATTTTTTGAAGAGGAAGAAGACAAGATATCTAAGGCCTGAAGCAGAAAGGGAAGGTCCAATGGAGGGTACAGGTTTAGGTAGACCCATGGAAATGGAATGGTATCTTTGAGTAGAGTATCATGTTTACTTTCCTGTTATTATAAGACTCAAGACATTTCTCTTTGTTTATGAAAGAGAGAGAGAGAGAGAGAGAGAGAGAGAGAATGAGAGAGCACAAGAGAGATGTTTTCAATTAATTTAAAATATGAACCACATTTCAGACTGATTATTTATGAAGGAAAAGAAAGGTTAATGAATGTCTTGAGGGGTGATTTCTCATGCTGCCATGACACAAAATAAGCTGTTAGGTGCCTTTTGGGATGTATTCTTCAGTGTCTGCTTGTGAGAAACATCCTTGCTGGTAACATTTGTTAACTTTTGGTGGCAAGTTGGGACCATACATTTATTGAATTTTTAATTCACTGACAACCCTCAACATAATAAAACTAGAAAGTTTTGAATTCTTCAAGAAAAATGAGCAATATTCCTAAGGACATGCGACAAACTCAGAGAAAAATAAGAAAGTCTGTTTCAGTTTTGAGTGGAGGCCATGTTTATTGTGCCTTTCCACACGAGAAAGGCAAGAAAGAACTGTAGCCATTGGTAGCGTCATTACAAAAGCCCTGGATGACCATCCAGAGGTCAGGTCTGGTCATGCACTCACTTCTTGACTTTGGACTCAGCTTTCTGAGCTTCTATCAACTTATCCACAGTTTGGCACTTGCTCTTCTAGCAGAGTTGCTATGATCAAACTGGAGAATATCTACAAATATATTTGAGATGTGAATAATGAAATATGCCACAGTACTTCCATGTAAAGAATGAGGTTATTGTTCATCAAGACATTGCATTTTCAGCCTCAGGAAAACTTGGAGCTGTTAGAATAACTGCTTTGGTCAATGCCCAGGTGGTGTGCTCAGAACAAATGGACTTTTTGGAAGGTAGTTCTCGCCCATCACCCTTTCGTGAGTTAGCCTTAAGTTGGAGGAGACGGGAAAGTTATCTAAAGATAGGAACAGTTAGGTGTCACAAAGCTGCTGCACTGAAGCCCATAATTAATTCTTCATCCTTGCTTTCGGTGCCTTTATAACTCTGATTTAACATACAGTTCTTACCAATCCCAGTAAATTAAACACTACAAGCTAGAAGGGGAGTGTATGGAGGCAGGGAGTGATGTTAGGAGAGGTGTATTAGTACCAGAGGAAGTGACAGACTGCCTTAAAGGAGAAGGAAGAAACAACGAGAGAAAAGCAGGCAACACTGTGCTCCTGCACAGTATAATCATGGCTATTTGTTGTGAGTGCCTGAGTCATCAGACCATAGTTTACTTTGATCAGAAATTTCTGATGAAAATTCCAGGGACATGCAATATGTTTCATAGAACGTTTCCAACAGAAATGCTCCCCTAGTTGTTAAGAGAGTGAGCCTCAGTTGTCTTGAGATCTTCTGTGGAGTTGCTTATACTCCTACTGATGGGAGTTAAATGAGGCCTCAGTGAGAAATGCGCTATATTTTTTGCTTGCCCTTTACTTTTAGACTTGTTTTCTGGGAGAGGCTTATGAAAATAGGGAGGGATGGGGATATTGGGGATAATATGGTGCACAAAAGAACTGGATATTTAATAGGCGTGTTCCTGTTCTGCTAATCCTCAATCTTTATTCTTTCTCCATCTGTTACAGATGAACGAGGCATAAATTGTACCCTTACTTCTTTAATGACTCTGGTAGCCAAGAGAATATTCAACTTTGCTTTTTACAGTAATTATAATAGATCTTTCTGAATTAGTTTCAGAACTTCAAGGATAAAAAGCTGTTTTTACATCAGATGTGACATTTAAGGAAGAAATACCAAGTTCCCACATCCATGCTCTATAGTCACTTTGCTTTTGTAAGATGTGCTGTGGATGATAGATGGCCTGCTGCGATGGCAGGCACGATAAATGTAATAAGGGAAAATGTGTGAAGTGGAGATAAAATTCATTGTTTTAGGGAAATCTATTTTTTACCTACATTTCTACCATCTCAAAGGGGACCCCCCCTCTTATCTACAGTTCTCATTCACTGAGCCGAGGTTTGTTTGCAGAAGAAAGACCGCATATATACTAACACTGGGCCATACAGACAGTGTCAAACTTCCTGCCAAGGAAATCAGTGAATCATGGTTTCCTGATTTGGGGTGATTTTTTCCCTTGTTAACCTGCCCTTCATCCAGTTGTCTGTGAAACTGAGTATCTCTGAGGAGTTCAAAATGATTTCTAAGATATTCAGTTGTGTTTTTTTCCTCAGAGAGACCCTTCCTTTTCCAATTTCATGTTTAATCTAGACATTTTCATAATTTTAGAAATTTGAGATGAAATTGCTCCACAAGACTACTTGAGAGAGGCCCACATATCCTCTGGGAGGCAAAAGCATCTGTTTTTCTATGCTCACATTTCAGAAAAAAAAAATATGTGTGTGAAGAAGTGTGTATGCCCCCCCCCCCCTGGATCCATCTGGTATGCAGATTAGGTTATTTGCAGACCTAAGTAGTTCCATGTTTGGTTTTCTACATCAGCGCCAGAAAAAGATCTATGGAGAAAGATTGATCCTGCTTTGAGTAGAGAACACGCGTTGATGTTCACCTTAATTTCTTTCTCTTTGATTTAAGTATCATGTGAAAGCTTGGGCAAGAGAATCTGGGAGAGAAGGTTGGGTTTTTAGGGGAGGATTCCTGGTTTAATTCACCAGGCAGTTTTCCTTTACTTTATGGATATTCTGTCTGTAAGTAAAAACAAAAAAACAAAAAAAACCATTAGGTCACATCCTCTATGTTCAATGAAAAAATATTTTTTCAGGCTCACATCTGCCTTCCCTTTTCTCTTTTTTAGTTGAAAAAAAAAGCATTGTTTTCCTATGGCACTGGATATAATTTCAGCAGTGTGGAGCAGCTGAATGAATGATATGCTGCAGAAACTGGCCGTGAACATATCACACCTTTGAGAAGAGATTTTTTAAATGTGATCAAAGGTGTTCATCTTCCTCAGTGTTTGAGTCCTAGTAAACATATCAGAAGCAAATTCCATTAGAGTTATTTCCTAGTAAGTTTAATGTGCGCACACTTTCTCTCTTATGTCGGAATAGCAGGGCTTTATATAGCAGCCATCTTAAGTGAGTGTGCTGGACTAGAGTAGTAGAGAAAACCTATATTGAAGTCAGTCCAATGGTAGTCCAATGGGTATGAATGTTGTGCACACAGAGACTGAAGGTTTTCATCAGCAAGACAAATGTTCTTACAATAGAGGAATCTTGTCAGTAAGTGCACTGTCTGTAGGGAAGCTTGTGTGGAAAGAAAGGAATTGAAAAAGCAAGAAACAAAATTCTAGAATGGCAGGACTAGAGGGTAAGAATTTTACCAAAGATCATCCTTTAGGGGTAACTCTGTGCTTCCCAGACTTTCGTATTCCATTTATCATAGCTTAATGCATTATTTGGAAGCTTTAATAAGAAGTGGCAAGAGAGGGTCACCAAGGTGGCTCAGCAGATATGGAAAACAAGCCTGATGACTTCAGTTTGAACCCTGGCCCCGCAGGTTGGGAGGAGAATACTGACTCCTGCAAGTTATCTGTCCTCTCCCTTACACATTTGTAGCATGGTATGTGTGTGCTCACACACACACACACACACACACACACACACACACACACACGTACACACACATTTTAAAATACATTTAGTTAATTAGAGTTATATTTCTTCTTTTGTAATATAATGTCTCACTATGTAATCCTGACTAGCCACGAACTACTTGTATAGTCCAGACTGGCCTTAAACTTGAGGCGACCCTCATAGTTACTTTCACAGAGATGTTTGTTTTCATTTGCACAGCTTTATTCTAAATGCCTATTCAAGGCTTTGCTTTCTCTGTGTGTTTTGTATGCACATTTATGCTCAAACCATTATAATTTGTGAGCTTATGACAAGGACCTTCTGGGAAGACTTTATGGGTGATGGCATTGGAATGGGAGTATCCTTATCATTTGAATTTTTTAAAAATGGAATATTTTCTGATTATCTAATGAAATAAGTATAATAAAGCTCCCATATAAACAGGGTACATTAACAGGTCTTCTGGACTGAGTACATCAAGAAAAGGTACAGTGTTTGTCAATGCATCATTTTATAGGAAATTGATAATTATTAAAGGTGTTGTATTAGAAAAAAACATGAACCTTAATGTTATGTGGTCCTGGATTCAAGTCCTGTTGTTTAATTGTTAGCTTCATTATTGTGTGCAAAATCAGGGTGTCAATACAGTATTAGAGACACAGGTGTAGCTTAGACTGATGAAGCATCCGGATAGGAAATGGAGAGAGAAAGCACCTGGTATGGCTACAGAGACTAGAATAGGGATGCCTTCTTTGAATACATTTCCATTTGTGAAGTGTTTTCAGTATTTGACACAGTAATCTGTAAAAACGTTTGATAGCTGAAGTGAATGACCATGTTTATATTTTCAAATAAAAGGAAATATCTCGCAGAAACCCAATGCAATTTTCAGGGTAATTGCTTAGTTGGCAGCTTTCTTCCTCTTCTGGGAGCCATGTCATTTAAGTGGATCTCAATTTGCAAATGGATGACAAATGACTGAGGCTTAGTTCATCGGGGCTGGGGGTGGGAGTGGGGGGGCGGACAAACATACACTTCTCCACACTCAGAAATGTTTCCTTTGGCCTTTCGCTTTTTTGTTTTGAATCTGGCAACATCTTGCCCTGCTCTCCAGCTCATCTACCTTCATGATCACACTGGCATGCAGACAGTTCAAGCTCCCTAGGAAGAACTGCTTGATGTTCAGTCAAGCACAGGGAGCCTCTGAATGGCACTCGCTGAATATTCCAGTTTTCTGAGCCACTAACGAAACCATGGGTAGCTTAAAATCAGCAATGCTGGAATTATTAACCCAGAAATGAGTTGATACTACAAATGGATCCTTTTGTCTTTTGACAATAGCTCATTTTCTGGCATACCGTCAGCCTCAGAAGAAGTGTGCCTTAAAGTACCTACTATATGGAAAGCTGCCTCTATCCACCACCTTTTCATTTTCTTTCCCTTTAATAAATATTTGTTGAGGGCCCAGTCTGTGCCAATTGTGGGGATAGACCACAGGAAGACAGAGGTCACAAGAATCTGGGCCCTAGTTTGGAGGCTGTCATGCTTGAATGGGAAAGACAGCCAAGTTAACAGATCATTATAATCCAGTGGGAGAAGTGCGAGAACAGAAATATGAACACAGTACAACTGAGGAGAGAATGATTAACTCAACCTACTATAGATAGAAAGCACTTTGTCTCCAACGAGAAATCTAAAAAAATTTTTCCTTTGGCTTTTATAAGTGGGAACCTGACAAACAGGTAACTTAAATAGAATGCTATTTTGAAAATGAAGAGAGATCTATTGTAGAAGGCTATTTTTCCAGATTTCAGGAGAGTCTTGCTGTTTTATAGTGCTTCAGTCCTAAAGGAGAGGTTTTTTTTAATTAAAAATATTTGTTTATTTTAAAACAAGGTCTCTATAGTCTAGAGTAGCCTCAAACTCATGATCTTACCTCAGCCTCCCAAGTGCTAGGCTTATAGGTATGTGCTACCATATAAATCTGTTTTTGCAGTTTTCAAAATTAAATTATAATTATTTCATTTCCCCCTTACCTTTTCTCCCTTAACCATACCTTCTGCGCCATCCTCCCTTATTCCCTCTCAAATACATAGCCTCTACTTAATTATTTTTGTTGAACTCTATGTATTGGACCTGCTGAGGGAAGGCTAATTCTCCCTCTCTTATCAGTCACTAATACACTGCAGCTTTTTATATAGGGATGGGGCCCCATGAGATTTCTCCCCTTTCATATTAGCAAATCTAATGAAGTTGGAATTGTTTAGGTCTTGTCTAGGCAGCCATACTGTTGGGATTTCATTGGTATAACATCCCTGCCATTTCAAGGATGGCTTTTACAGTCTTTCCTTCCCCTCTTCAGAGATGTTCTCTGAGCCTTAGACGAGAGGTGGTATTGCAGATGTATCAATTGGCACTGGGCAGCCCATAATCAATTTTTTCCATGCATTTTGGCCAGTTTCTATCTGCTGTAAAAAAGAACTTCTTTGATAAGGAGTGAGCGCTCTACTGATCTATGAGTGTAAGAATAACATTTAGAATGCAGTTAGGAATTTTACTGATCTAGTAAAATGGCAGCAATAGGTTCTTAAAGGAGAGAATTATATTTGGGGTAACTATAAGGAAAGTATTTGGTGTGAGGTAGCCAGGTGTTATATAAAAAGTTGTGATTGAATGATGGTGGGAGAAGCTAAGTTAGAAGGGCCATGTAAATGGTCAGATAGCAAATTAAAGGGGATCTGCTAAAGGCAATATGCCTTAGATTTATCAGCTATTAGCTTTATGATCCTAGACAAGTTAAATTATATCCAAGCCTTAGGTTTCCATCTGTAAAATAGGAAATATAGGGGATATAATCACATAAAGGAATAAAGTATTGTAGACACCAAAGAAGATTGCTGGGTTAGAGATCCTGTTTTTCAATGTAACTTGGAGCAATTAACTAATGCTTTCTAGGTTTGAGTAGCCTACATGGTAAAAGCATCTGTCACTAATAGCTACTTCATAGAACCAAAGTAAGAAATGTATGAAATATATCTTTAGCTCTTAAGACAGTCTAGTGCTTGTCCTATATTGATTGGTTATGCTCTTTTCAAGCTCCTAATTGACTTTATCTTTCCCTGCAGAAATCATATCCATTCCTCAAGACCCAGTTCACAGGCAGCCTCCTGAATAAAGGTTTGCTTGATTTCATGTCCCTCTACACCAAGAAAACAAACCACAAAACAAAGCAACAACACCCTGCAGCTATGGAGTGAGAAGAATGGAGATACATTAGTGCTTAGGTACAGAGGGATGCTGGTGCCAGTTATTAGGATAATACTGGGAATGAGAGAGAAGGAACAGAGGTTTGCAATTGGAAGTAGGGTGTTGAAGATGTAGCTGCAAAATGTGGTGATAAATCATCTACAAAGTAATGAGTCTAGATGGGAAAAGCCTTAGCAAAGGCCTTTAGGTGGAATATAACAGAAGACTAGTTTTGTTATAGGCTAGTATTTTTCAAGACTTGTGTAGAAGAGGCATAGTTTGAATGAGAATGTCCCCCATAGGTTCCTGCATTTGAACACTTGGGATCCAGAGAGTGGCAGTGTTTGGGGGAATATTAGGAGGTGTGGCCTTGATGGAGGAAGTATATTACTAGGGGCAGGCTTGGAGGTTTTAAAGTCTCATAACATTCCCAGTGTTTTCTCTGTATCATCCCCATGGTAAAGCATATAAGCTCTCAGCAGCCTGTCATAGCCACCATGCCTACTGCTTACTGCCATGCCTCCCTGCCTTGATGGACTCTTATCTCCCTAAAACTCTAAACACCAATAAGCTCTTCCTTGTATACATTGTCTTGGTCATGGAGTTTTATCCCAGCAACCAAAAAGTGACTATAACAAAGCACTCTTTTAAATGTTTATCTTTTATCTATCTATCTATCTATCTATCTATCTATCTATCATCATCATCATCTGCCTGCCTACCTATCTATCACCTATTTATTCATTTGAGGTAAGATGTCACTATGTATTACAAGTTGGATTAAAATCTCTATATAGTTAAGGATGACCCTAAACATAGAGTAATTCTCCTATTTTAGACACTCAAGTACTGAACTTAAAGGAGTGTACCACAGCACCTTTAAGATTCTCTCTCTCTCTCTCTCTCTCTCTCTCTCTCTCTCTCTCTTTCTGTGTGTGTGTGTGTGTGTGTGTGTGTGTGTGTGTGTGTGTGTGTGAAAGCTAGAGTCAACATTAGATATTTTCCTCAATTCCTGCTCCATCTTATTCTTGACAGACATGGTAAAAGGGTGAGTTTGGTGAACCAAGAACTCACTTATTCAGCTAAAATGTTTAGCCAGCAAGTGCTAGGGATCCCACTCTCTCCACCCCACCAGACTTGTTTATCTAAACATGGGCTTGGGAGACCTGAACTGACATCCTCAGGCTTCTGCAGCAAGCACTTGACTGTGTCAGACATTTCATTTCTCTGAATCTTCACCACAGTCCTTTAAGGTAGGTTCTATTGTGAATGTATTATTCAGGCTAAGACACTGAGGCTCAGAAAAGTGTGACAACTTGCCTTAAGACTCATAGGCATACAGTGTTGGAGATGGAGGTCAAAATCAGGTTTAACTGATTCGAAAGCCTAGTCAATGTTAACAGCCATACTGCTATACTGCTACTATGAATCATTGTTGACAAGAATTGTCATTACTATCGTTATTACTATAGGATGATCAGCTCCCATCATGCATTCTGTGTAACAAATACTGCCTACTGCTATTATGTATGATTACCTAAGTGGCGATCAGTTGAGGCCCAACTCTTCAGAAAGTCTTCTTTGTTGCTGGATATCCTGGGAATCTCCCTTTGATTCCCCTAATTATTTCACGAAGCTTTGTGTTTGGCTCATATGATCATGATTCCAATTTTTGATTCCCTCTCAGCATATGACATGAATTGTCATTGTTGAATCACAAGCTGCATTTGTGATGAATGTTGGATAATCAGAACAAAAGCACAGGAAAAATAATTAGAGGGAACCAAAGGGAAGAAACACACAGCCTTGAACAAGAGACTGTGTGAAGGTTTCGAGGACTCAGTCCCTGAATCTCTGACAATGTATTTTGATCCTTGTCTGAATGCAAATGAACAACTCCATCAAATCTTAGGCAGCTTGTCACAGTGTGGGTTATTTAGCTAGTTAATTAAAAGTCTGAGTGAGCCAGGGCCTCTCTATACTGTGTTTTGAAGATAACCAAGCCTGTGTTCTGACCAGGCAAGTTAATTTAAAATAAGTGACCTCAATTGGGTAATGGTTGCAAGTTCAAACTCAAGAATCATTATAATTAGTCCCAGATGGATCTTAATTGTTCGTTGAGGAAACAGAGGAGGAGGTGGGGAGAGAAATGGTTCAGCACAAAGTAAAGGTTATTGCCCACACCTTTGGAAAGCAAGGGAGCTGACTGTGGCAGGGCCCAGTTAATGTTGCCCAAGAAGAATTCCATTGTTGCCTTTCCAAATGTGTTCTTTTAGATGTGGTACATAAAACGGATTGAAGTTTTCAGGAAATAAGGAATGGAAGGCAACAATCTTAAACATGTGATCTTATGCAAGTTATTTAACCCCTGTGTGCCTGTTTCTCAGTGTAATGGAAAATATAAACTCACTCCGAGTGTCACCTACATCAGAGGGTCAAAATGATATCTTGTGAAAATGTTCTAAAACCATGGCAAACTCTGCCACTAAGAAGAAAGTATTTTCTTAACCACGCCTGAAAGATGGTGGCCAGGACAGAGTGCATAATATGTTCAGCACCATTCAGTGTGTGAGCTGGGTTTCTCTAATGCTTAAAAGCTCTGGAGCTCCAAATGATTCTGAAGTTTTTGGAAGAAGTTAGAGCAGAGCACACATGTTTAGGCTTTTTTCCTAACATAGTGAAATTAGACCCAATTCATTTAACATATTATCACATGTTAATTATTAACATAATATATTAAACATATCAAACATTAATTCTTATATATATAATATTTAAAATATATTTTCCTTGGTGTTGCATGCTAAAACAACACTGTGGTATCTGAGATGAAAGTAAGTCAGAGTTATAGTGGGATGGCTTTATTCTTACTTCTTTTTAAAATGACCACTTAGGTCTCCCTTTAGTGTTCTGATATGTTTTTTTTTTTTTTGCACATATTATGTCCGTGGCCATACTACACTAAACAAGCCGAATTTCATCTAATTGCCTCTATCTTCCAAAGCCTTGGAAGCCAAAAGTCATTAAACAGAATCTGTAGAATGCTCAAAATGAAGTAAGTGAAAAAAAATTATACTGTAGTGGAACGTGTTGGAAGAGCATTAGTTTGATCACTTAGGGATGTACACAATGACTATTTGGAAATTATTTGAAATGTATTTCTAAAGACTGAGCCCTGCATCCATATTAATCTTTACCACTAGGAAATGTACTGATATTTCATTTGTATTTTAATAAATAAAGCTTGCCTGAAGATCAGAGAGTAAAGCAGCCACACTGATAGACAGTGGAGACAAACACCTTTAATCCCAGTTGTGACACTAGTTGCCATAGAAACCAGGCTGCAGTGTTACAAGCCTTTAACCCCAGCACTAGAGAAGTATATAAAATGGGAGGAGACAGCTCTCACACACAGTCTCATTCTGAGATTACTGAAGGCAGGACTGCCATTTCAGACTAAGGTCAAGGTAAGAGCCAGTGACTGGATGCTTTGCTTTTCTGACCTTCAGGTTGAACCCCAATATCTGTCTCTGGGCTTTTATTAATCATGTTACAAGGAAATACTCATACATGGCTTTGGTGGGAATTTATAAATGTTTAAGTCATAAGTACAGTGGTCATATCTACACCTCTAGAAGGCTCCTGTTGTGCACCAAAAGTAAAAGTCGCATTATGTATGCAATGCATATAGGTCTGGGGATTATATCCGAATGACAACTGATGCTCCCCCCTCTTCCTCAGTACAAAAAATCAGGATATAAGTTTGTTAATCCAGCAAATGTTTACTAAGGAGCATAGTGGTACATGAACTTACTCCTAGTATTTGGGAGGCAGAGGTGGGTGGATCTCTGTGAGTTTGAGGCTAGCCTGGTCTATCTAGCTAATTCTAGGAGGGCCAGGGCTGCATAGAGAGCCCCTGTTTCAAAAAACAAAAACAAAAACAAACAAAAAACCCCAACTAACCATAGACCCCAAATGTTTGTCAATACCTCTTATCTATCAAGCTGGGGATACAGCATGAGAAAATCACAAAACCCTGTCTTCACAAACACCACCTTCTCTTTCAGTTGTCTATTGCTCACTTATTTTTGTGCTTGGTAGATTCCGATATGGTCTTGAACTCTTATCTTATCCAGTCTACTATCTAGTTACTCCATACAGATATGTGTCCCACCATCCTACTTTGCCTATCACTCCTTGAGGGGAGAACCCCAGTTTCCTACTTCATGTGTTTTTTAGTGTAGTGCTCCATAGGTAAATATTCAATGTATGATTGTGGATGACAAGAATGGAAAGGATACAGAAACAGGGGAGAAGGATGGATCCTGGGACTCGCTTGACATGTTATTTTCCTAGCGTGATATGATTTTATGTGAATAGTCTATCCTTAACCTTAGCACCAGTTCCCTTTGTTTGGGTAGGAAGTGGGTACTATGGGATGGAGAAGACAAAACTCGTGCACACTTGGCTATTCGGTCCTTGTATTGGCATAACCTGGTATCTAAAAGAATATGACCGGGGAAATCATACTCATAAGTTCTTGTTCCTTCATTCTCTAGTTGTGATACAGTTATGCACGCTAGTCCCTCTCTTAACACCTCAATTAAAATGAAAAGGTAGATGAATGCCTAAGCAGTATCTTGTCATTTCTGGTACCATGTTATGCTATTGCCTGGCAGAAAAAACAATTGCATCTAGAGGATGCAAAGGTCAAGTTGTGTTCTGACATGTAGGGGCATTTCAATTGTATTTTAATAAATAAAGACTGCCTAAAATCTGAGAGAAAAACAGTCCCACTAGTCAACCATACAGATCATATTATAGTAATACACACATTTTATCTCAGTAGCCATAATGACACACACCTTTAATCCCAGTAGCCACAGAAATTTAGCGGCGCATGCCTTTAATGACGATGGTGCATGCCTTTAATCCCGGCCCCAGAGAAGATTATAAAATGGGAGGAAACAGCTCTCAACAGACAGTTTCATGCTGAGATTCTGTGAGGCAGGATCACCCTTTCAGACTGAGGTCGAGGTAAGAGTCAGTGGCTGACTGTTTTGCTTTTCAGATCTTCAGGTTGAACTTCAAGTTTTGACTCTGAGTTTTCATTAATTGTGCTTCACTGACCAGTATAGTTCATATTTTTGTGATTTATTTATTTATGTATATGCATGCGTGTCTCCCTGTGTGTATGTGCAAATGATTGCAGATGCCCTTGGAGGCCAAATGCCCTCTGGAGCTGGAGTTGCAAGGATGTAGGTGCTGGGAACTGAACTGAGGTCTTCTGCAAGAATAGTACATGCTCTTAATTGCTCTATAGCCCCCATAGTCCATGCTATCTGTAGACGCTTTCTACCAGTTTACTTTATGACATATTAATAAACCTCAATTTTTATTTTGTTGCTGATTATTGACATTCATCCTGATAAGTAAGTGAGCATTGCCATACACAGGCAAATAGAAGTGTGCAGCCCTTCCACAAAATCGTGAGTTTCACTTGGCTCTTGATTAGCCAGTTAGCTCAATCATGAGGGAACAGGATTATTGCTTGGCTAAGTCAGGCTGAATTAACTATGTTTTCTTTGCCTTCCTGTTACAATCTGTGTGCTCCTTTGCCAATACACTTATCATAATGGATTGCAACTATCAGTTCACTGGGATGAATCTCTAGTCTTGAGGAATGAAAGATACCTTTTTTTGATGGAAAGACTTCTTTATTTTACTTTATTTTTTTATTATTATGAAAGATACCTTTTTTCACCATTTCTTTAAACTTATGGTCAGTTTTCACTCAAGAATTGAGAGACAAGCAATAGGAAAATGGAATGTTGTTTTGCTGAAGCCATCTCTTTGTATTTCAGCAGATCCACTGGGAAGGATTGGGATGGTGGTCTCTTCATTCCTTCTTTTGATGCAAATAAGAAGAGAAAGCTATGTATTTGTTCTTCCCATTTCACAAAGTATTTTTATTGTGGAGAATCTATGAAAACGATATTTAAGTGATGCGTCCTTACCATAAACTACTGAGTCTGAGCTGATTCTCTTTATGCAAAGTGTCTATGTTAAGTAATGTTGAACTGTCTTATAATGATATTGCAGAGAGAACCAGTCCCAGAAACCAACCCTATCCTCTTCTAGAGTATAGTAAATGGAAATTTATTACCTTCTAACAACTTTTCACTAAAACCATAAGCAGAGCAAATATTATAAAACTCATGAAGAAACTTTGCCAGCACGATGACTTGCTCTATAGTTGGAGAAATTGGAACATTTTCTATTTGTTTATAAATGCTCTTGTAACAGCACCATTGTTAAAGTCACCAGTTATAATTTGCTACATGAGTATTACTTTTAATATTAGTTCCTTGAGAATTTTGCACAATGAATTTTGAGCATATTCACCTTCCCTGCCTGAATTCTCACAGATTCACTCCTCCCCATTCTCTTTCTATGCAATATTGTAATTCCCCCCCCCCACAGGAGGATCAAAATTTGTGCTGCCCAAATATTCTTGGATGGGTGACCTTCCACTGGAGCACAGTTGTCCTATCAGAGGCTACATTCATGTGTATATTCTTGACATTGGTTAAGAAAGTCAAGAGGATGAGTGACAGTTGTTATAATGGCAACAGCTTTAGAAGAAATTGAGTAGGATTTCAGGTATGTTATCTAGGTAGGATTTCAAAATCATTGGCTATAGGGCTGGAGAGGGGTTTTAGTGCTTTTGGCAGAAACATGATAACCTAATATCAGAACCAAGGAACCTATGTGAAAGCCCAGTGCTGCTGGGGATGCTTGGGACTCCAACGCTGTGAGGTAGGGACCGGAGGATTTCTAGGGCTTGAGGTAGGGACCAGAAGATTTCTAGGGCTTGAGGTAGGGACCGGAGGATTTCTAGGGCTTGTTAGCCAGCTAGCCTAGCTACCCAAATTAGTGAACTCTAGTCATAGCACCCACATAAAACTGAGGTACAGCAGAGTGTGTCCATAATTACTGCACTGGAGAGACAGAGAGAAAAAGATGGCTGTATGGAGCTTGTTGGGCAGTTAGTCTAGATGAATCAATAAGCTACAGGTTCAGTGAGAGACCCTGCCTTAAAAGTATACAATGGGGGAGCAATTGAGGAAGACCTCTGTCTTTCATGTGCATGTGTGCATGCATGCGCGAACACACACACACACACACACACACACACACACACACACACACAAAGGCAGAGATTGATCCTAGACTATAGTTTAGTTGATTGATCCCTGGCTATAGTTTAATTAACAGGGTTTTTGGTGGAGGCTGAAGTTGGAAGAGTCACCTGGGAAATGTAACACTGAGAAGCTTTTTCAAGAAAAACTCTTTTTTCCTTCCAACATGGACACTTTGTGCTTTATTTTCAACAGGTGGAGAATGAAAGCAGCTGAACCCAACTCTCACCCCTTGGAAAAATGGTGTGAACAGCAGTCTTCATCTCTGAAAACAGAAATGCCTGAGGATTCAGGCATGGGTCTGCTGCCACCCTTTATTTGTGTGGCTAATGCTGAAGAGTTAACAGCTCTGCTGGGAGGGACACTTTCCTGACACTACTTGCAGCTCTCTCTGAGCAGCTTGGTGGTGGTTGCCATGGATACCAAATGGCAAAGTGGTTTAGGTCAGGGTTTGACGGATTGTGTTGTGCTTGTGTGGGTGAGACGGAAATTAAGTTAATGAGTGTGTAATAAAGAGGATGTGTTTCCTTTGCACATTTGAGCGAACTGAAACAAAGTAGCCCATCAAGGAACAATTGATTTTCCTTTGGCCAGAAAGTAGGAGGAGGGACAGTTTATTGGGAGAATGTTCTCAAGTTAACCAGCTGTAGTCTGAAATACGTCAAGATATGTGCAAAGGACTCTCAGAACTGTTGAAGTGACATTAGTTGAAATCAAGGCACTTAGGAGTGACCGTTAAGAAGCTTTCTGTAAGTATCCTCTTTGACTGTCTAGACATTTCTTTAACTTGTCTGATTTTTATCTCTTAATCCAAGACATTGTAGTACTGAGGTCAGACTGTATTTGGATTCTTTTCTCTTATTTACCTTCAAAGGGGCAGGTATCTATTAACCTTATATGCAGTTTACGATGGACAAAATCACTTATTTACTTTTCCTTTTCCTGATGTTTGTGGTCATAATACTGACAGGCATATCTTCTACCAATAGTGAATTTTGTTAGGAGTCCCATTTCTTGCTCCACTTTTCTAAAGACAGGGTTTCTTTATGTATACCCAGCTAGCTTGGTACTTGGTATCACAGGCTGGCCAGAGACTCAGAGTTATAAGTAATTCTGCCTCCCAATGCTATTATGAAAGGCATGTACCACCATGCTTGGCCTTTCCCAGTTCTTCACAATCATTTAGATATAACTACAGCTAAGATTTCTACAAGAGCTTCAACTAAAGACATGAAAACAATTTCAGCACATGCCCCTTAGTTTGAACGCCACTTTGTAGGACCGGTTCATCTCACTGAGTTAAGAAAGATGTATTTTGCCTACTGCACCACAAGCAAATAAAACTGAAATAATTGTTTCTGTTTTGGTGCCCCTCTCAAATCTAAGCCTTAACAATGACCTTGGGAATGTAGGATCAAGGTGCACAGACAAACAGGAAGAGAGCGCATGTTCTGGAAACATTCCTTGTGGTTCTCACAGGTGTGTCACTGAGCTTCTCTCTGACTCAGCCAGGTCAGATTCCTTCAGGTTATGGTGTAGGAGGTCCTTCTGTCTATGTGTTGCTTTCATTGGTTGAATAAAGAAACTGCCTTGGCCTTTTGATAGAGACAGACATAGGTAGGTGGACTAGACAGAACTGAATGCTGGGAAGAAGGGCAGAGTGGCAGACACCATGAAGCTCCTGCCTGAAACTGATGCTGGTTAGAATCTTTCCCAGTAAGCCACGACCTCGTGGTGTTACACAGATTGGTAGAAATGGGTTGAATTAAGATGTAAGAGTTGGCCAATGGGAAATTAGAGCTAATGGTCAGGCAGTAATTTAATTAATACAATTTCTGTGTGATTATTTTGGGTGTAAGCTAGCCAGGCACCGGGATGAAACACAGGGACCTTCTCCTACAATAAGGTTATATGTGTGTAAGTCCTTTTTGAATTCTCAGGCTGCATGGCTACAAGTTCTTCCCTTCATTCATTTACTCCTCCTCATGAAGTGAGAGGTACGTGATTCTAATTATAATCCCTTATATTTGTAGACTTGCCGTCAATAGGCATCTTAGAACGCCTTAGAGAAACTGCCTGATTCATCCTAAAGTCATGATGGTAGGGCAAGGAAGGATTTTTGTCTTTTTATATCTCACGGCTGACATCACTAACGTGACAAAAGATGAGGGGGCTGTGCAAGGGCAGGCATGATTTTGAAAAAAAATTTAATGAAGAGTTTTAATCTTTGATCTCGAGCTGTATTCCCTCAGAAGATATTTCATCAGGTGCTATTATTTTTCAGAGTGGAATAGGGGTGGTATTTGCTCAGGTGGGAGGTTATTTGGTAGCCATATATGTTTATTAAAAATAAGTTGGCTGGGCATAGTGTTGTACTCAGGAAGCAGAGGTAGGCAGATCTCTGTGAGTTTGAGGCAAGCCTGGTCTATATGGCTAGTACCAGGCCTGGCAGGGGTACATAGTGAGATTCTGTCTCAGAAAAAAAAAAAGAATAAAGAAAGAAAGAAGAAAGACAGAGAGATAGACAGACAGAAAGAAAGAAGAGGTTGATAATAGAATAGTAGTACTTGCCTACTATCTTCTATTTTAGCTCTACTCCTAGTGAAATGACCCTGGGTATTACCAATCTACTTAATCCCTTGCCCTATCTAGACCATTACATGGTTCCTTTCAGTTGTCACTTTGTTGGGACCTTTGGGCAAAGACAGTTTGACTCTGCCATCTCTGAAATGAGGCAAAGGTGTTCCAACAAGAAAATTCATTTAACTGGAAGAGACAAGAGGGTGTTTCATGACAGTGCCATAATGCTTGTTTAGGTCTGATCCCACATTCAGTAGCATGAAAGTCCAAATATTTGCACCGCTTTATTACTTGCATGTGCCTCTCATGGTTGCATGGTGAGAAAGTCAAATCTACACATTTGATTTTATTTTTTGTTACTATTCTTATTTTGCATTTGCTTGGTGCCTCTCTGTAGGGGATCCTAGAGGTCTAAATTATTTTAAATATAAGGGTCCTGTGGGAACGTGGGTTTGAACAATAGCTAGCTTTTGTGTTGCTCTTCTGAACTGTGGTTCTCGCAGCTTTCTTCAAACAGTTTGTTGTAACATCTGTTAGAATCTGGGAAAGGGCTCCCGTAATCATGCAGCTGCATGACAAACTTTCTAATTGCTACATTTTTGTTGCTGTTAATCTGAGAAAATTTCCTAATAAAGCCCAATGGTGATTTAAAAAATACTTAGTGTTTCCAAGCCAGCAATTGAAACCCACAGGACTGTCACACTCTCAGAGTCTGCAAAGACTTAACCAAGGTGTTCACAGTGGAAGCCACACAAACTCAGACATAGCGGGGGCTTTCTTTCTGTGCCAACAGAAAATACACGCACTTTCTGTAGAGGGATGACATGGTTATACTTGGTGAAGGCTTTCTTCTATTTCTGGTTTTCAATATAACTATTTTAAATCCCCATTTGATCTGTAACAGGGTCAAACTAAAAACAAAGGTGATATTTACACCAGTTTTATTGTTATACTTACATTGGTTCCTATGTTTAAGATCTGGGATTAAAGTACCAGACTTAGTCCTAAAATTCTGATATTAAGGGGGAGGGATGAGTTTGTCTTTAAGATACCTTTTTTTCCCCTGATTTCCTCTTAATGTTTCTATATGCAAAGCTCTAGCAGGAGGAGAGTAGTTGCTGTGGATATAGCCAGGGAATTAGGATAGGTTTGTAATGAACAAACAAATCAGTTAGTCAGAACCCAACAACCAGAAGGCTTTAATTAATAGGAATTTTCCCTAGGCATTTTCTGGAAGTACTGAGGTGATATTCATATCTCTCTCTATATATATATGTGGTACTAGCTTGGATCAAACATAAACTCTTATTAACAGGGATGCATGTTGTTCTGGGCTCTAAGGATAGAGGTACATGATGAACTTCCTAGTGTTATTGCTGTCTTAAGGGTATACTATCTCATTTCCCTTATCGTCTGTCTTCCCAAGTCTTAGAAAACTCCCCGATGCTCAGGCTTTCAAGAACCTCAGTCAGCAAAAACCATTTAATGACCGTCACTAGCTGGCAATCCGAGAAAGCAAGAAAGTTGACTCACACATTTGTGATAGCTGTTATATTCTGACTTCCAGAATTATTGTGTTTCCTTGTCAGTTTCTTAGATTGTAAACTTCCTCAGAAAGGTAGATTTACTCTTTTCCACTTACTGAGTTTAGCATGAGGTAAGATAAAATGGAACTATTTTCTCTCTCCTTTTCTTTTCCTCCCCTTTCTCTCTGTTTTTAATCTTTCTTCCTTCCCTTTTCCCCTTTCTACCTTCCCTCATTCTCTCTCACAGCTTCTTTCCCCCCTGCCATTCATCACAGTGCTGGAGATTAAACCCAGAGTATCACACATACTATCCCACCGAGATATACTATCCCTACTCCCTCCATCGATATCTTGTGAATTGAATTCTCTATCTTGTTTTTTAAAGCACTGGGAATCATAGCTTCTTGGACCTGGAAGTCTCTGGGAACATTTAACACATTTACTTTAGGGATTAAGCAATAAAGTACATTTTGAAGTCTAATGGCTTGGTGATAAAATCCAGGTCTCCTGCCTCAAGCTTGTATATTCTGCTTTCTAAAACTCCTGGATATTTTCCTTCATCACAGAGAGTCTTAGTCCTTGAGAATTTTCAGAAGGAACTCTGAAGTTAGTTAATGAAAAGTAATTTGAATTTTTGTTGATTTGAAATATACCCCTCCAAGCCTCCTAGGAAATAAGAGAATAATGAGGTACCAGATTTTTAAATATGAGAAGAAAAAACTGTTGGTATAATAGGAACATTTCCTTTTTGGGGCCAACAATTTCTATCATCTGAAACAAACGAGAGTCTTTGTGTTTCAAAGTAATGATTGTGAATGAGTTTTTTCATTTTATTTTCCCAGAAGGAATTTGCTTCTAAATATTCACCAAGCCAGTCTAGTGGAAGTATGACCAGATAATCAAGCCATTTTTTTTTAAAATAAACTAAAGCTAAAGTCCCTCAATGTAGAATACTACTGTCTATTACCAGCTCCTAGGATATGCATTGTTGCATGTTAGGGAGCAAGTATGTTTTTGACTGCCAGTGATTGTCCAAGTCCCTTAACATATTGAAAGGTTTCAATGCAAGTATAGAGTCCCACTCACTTAAGGGTGAAGAGGACATTAGGTTGACATTGGGAGAAGTCATGCTTACAGTGGATATGTTTTTAGGTAATCCAGTAATATGTTTTGCTTTGGCAATGCTGTCCTATAGTTTGGAGGTGCATTTATTTTTGCTTCAAAATATTCATTCAAGTGTTTCCACAATGTTAAGCATGGAAATGGAGAAATAAATGGCACAGGAAAACAAAGAAGAATCGTATCTTTTCTTTTACTGTTGAATCTAGAAGCAGCCAGAGAGACCTCATTCTTCTGTTTCCCTCCTCCCCAATGTCCTATGGACGAGCTTTCAAATATAGATCAGCCTGTAGAAAAAATAATTTTTGGCCTCCTTTCATCTCCTAGTGTGTGCTACTTGGCTGTGTCATTTCTTTCCCCATTTTCAACAAATTTAAGCTTCTTTCTAGAATTTGCTTGTCTCATTAATCTTTTGTGAAGACTCCTTTTGTTACTTATTCAACCATGATATCTAGTGGTCTCTAGTTCTTAACCTAAAGACATGATGTTTTATTATATTGCTTAACATTATGCACTGAAACCCTTCAACATATTGCATGATTTAGATAGTCACTGACAATAGGGAATAGACACATGCTTTTTTGTATGGCCCAATGAATTTCATTAAGGTTACTTGACAGAAGCATAAAAAGGAAGTTTCTCATAAGAGCATGGACACTTAACCAGTGACTACACCACTGAAGAAAGTGTTTCTTCCTTCCTCAGTAACGATTAACTGCTTAGAGAAACTCAGAGAGGGTTGGGGCCTCATGAGTTCCCCTCCTCCCTCATAGCAAGAAGCTATTGAACAAAAACTGTGTGTTGCCTGTGGGTAATCACAGCTGTTGCCAGTTCCTTTTATACTAGAACAGCACAACACAATGATCCACCTCTTCATCCTCCAGCTCTTTCGTTCTTTCTGTTCTGCCATTGACCTTGTCTTCTGTGCTGTTCCATGAACCATTGAGGGTGTAATAGACATGTCCCACGTATGGCTGAGCATTCACCGGTCAATGAATTATTTATTAAATTTGATTGATGTGTTTGTGTGCATACTTATTTGTCTGTTTGCACACCACCACGTGCATGTGGGTGCCAGAGGAGGTCAGAAGATATCAGTATACATGAAATGCCAGCCACTCAATGTGGATGCTGGTGCCGTGCAAGAGGAGCCAGTGCTCTTAACTGCTGAGACACCTCTGTACCCCCCATAGAGTCAGTTACTCTCATCACTTTGAAAGGTAATGATTCTCGGCAGCTACCACTATTTTCTTTTCCACATTCTCAGTAGCATAAAAGGGAATGGCTAGAGATTAAAACAAAATTATATGAGGGAACCTGGAAACAACCTAGATGCCCTTCAATGGAAGAATGGATGAAGAAAGTATGGAATATATACATATTAGAGTATTACTCATGGGATAAATCCGGACTAGCTGAACATAGCGGACAATGAGGACTACTGAGAACTCAAGAACAATTGCAGTGGGTTTTTGATCCTACTGCACGTACTGGTTTTGTGGGAGCCTAGGCAGTTTGGATGCTCACCTTACTAGACCTGGATGGAGGTGGGCGGTCCTTGGGCTTACCACAGGTCAGGGAACCCTGATTGCTCTTCTAGCGGATGAGGGAGGGGGACTTGATCGCGGGAGGGGGAGGGAAATGGGAGGCGGTGGCGGGGAGGAGGCAGAAATCCTTAATAAATAAATAAATTTATCCCAATCATCCCGTTGCCCCAAATGCTCCCCATCCTACCCTTCTCACTTTTCTCTCCCCATCTCCCCTTACCCCCCTCCCACCCCACCCTTAAGATCCCGATTTTTTGCCTGGCAATCTTGTCTACTTCCCCTACCCAGGAGGATAGCTATATGTTTTTCTTTGGGTTCACCTTCTTATTTAGCTTCTTTAGGATATCAAATTATAGACTCACTGACCTTTATTTATGGCTAGAAACCAATTATGAGCGAGTACATCCCATGTTCATCTTTTTGGGTCTGGGTTACCTCACTCAAGATAGTATTTTCTATTTCCATCTGATGTGGGAGTGTCATATATCAATCTGTTGATTTCATTGGTTAAGCAATAAAGAAACGGCTTGGCCCTGTGGGTGGAGTAAACAGAACAAAATGCTGGGAGGAAGAGGAAGTGAGCTCAGTCTCGACAGCTCTCCTCTGGGGAGCAGACGCCTGAGAGAGACGCGATACCCGCTCCCGGGATGAAGCTCCGACCCAGGATGGACATAGGCTAGAATCTTCCCGGTAAGTGCACCTTGGGGTGCTACACACAGATGATTAGAAATGGGTGAAATTAATATGTGAGAATTAGCCTAGAAGAGAATGAGCCAAGCAGTGTTTAAATGAATACAGTTTGTGTGTTGTTATTTCGGAGCATAAGCTAGCCAGGCTGCCGGGGTGCTGGGGATACAGCCCCGCCGCCCCTTATTACTACATCCATCCATTTGCATGCAAAATTTGAGAAGTCATTGTTTTTTACCACTGAGTAGTACTCTAATGTGTATATATTCCACACTTTCTTCATCCATTCTTCCATTGAAGCACATCTAGGTTGTTTCCAGGTTCTGGCTATTACAAATAATGCTGCTATGAACATAGTTGAACAAATGCCCTTGTCATATGATAGAGCATCTCTTGGGTATATTCCCAAGAGTGGTATGGCTGGGTCCAGGGGTAGGTTGATCCCGAATTTCCTGAGAAACCGAAACACTGCTTTCCAAAGTGGTTGTACAAGTTTGCATTCCCACCAGCAATGGATGAGGGAACCCCTTCCTCCACAACCTCTCCAGCAGAGGCTATCATTGGTGTTTTTGATTTTAGCCAATCTGACAGGTGTAAGATGATATCTCAAAGTTGTTTTGATTTGCATTTCCCTGATCGCTAAGGAGGTTGAGCATGACCTTAAGTGTCTTTTGGCCATTTGAACATCTTCTGTTGAGAATTCTCTGTTCAGTTCAGTGCCCCATTTTTTAATTGGGTTAATTAGCATTTTAAAGTCTAGTTTCTTGAGTTCTTTGTATATTTTGGAGATCAGACCTTTGTCTGTTGCAGGGTTGGTGAAGATCTTCTCCCAGTCAATGGGTTGCCTTTTTGTCTTAGTGACAGTGTCCTTTGCTTTGCAGAAGCTTCTCAGTTTTAGTAGGTCCCATTTATTCAATGTTGCCCTTAATGTCTGTGCTGTTGGGGTTATTGGGATAAAGGAAGGTTGGATAGGGGAGCAGGGAAGCACATATCTTAATTAAGGGAGCCATCTTAGGGTTGGGAAGAGACTTGGAACTAGAGGGGCTTCCAGGTGCCCAAGGCGAGGTCCCCAGTTAGTTCCTGGGGCAGCTGAAGATAGGAAACCTGAAATGATCCTATCCTATAGCCATACTGATGAATATTTTGCATATCACCATAGAACCTTCATCTGGCGATGGATGGAGATCGAGACAGAGACCCACACTGGAGCACTGGACTGAGCTACCAAAGTCCCAATGAGGAACAGAAGGAGGGAGAAGATGAGCAAGGAAGTCAGGACCAAGAGGGGTGCACCCACCCACGGGGACAGTGGGGCTGATCTATTGGGAGCTCACCAAGGCCAGCTGGATTGTGACGGAAAAAGCAGGGGATAAAACCAGACTCTCTGAATATGGCGGACAATGAGGGCTGATGAGAAGCCAAGGACAATGGCACTGGGTTTTGATCCTACTACATGTTCTGGCTTTGTGGGAGCCTAGCCAGTTTGGATGTTCACCTTCCTAGACCAGGACGGAGAGGGGAGGACTTTGGACTTTCCACAGGGCAAGGAACCCTGACTGCTCTTCAGACTTGAGAGGGAGGGGGAGAGGAGTGGGGGGAGTGGGAGAGGAGTGGGGGGACGGGGAGAGGAGTGGGGGCAGGGGGGAGGAGTGGGAGGCTGGGAGGAGGCGGAATTTTTTTTTCTCAATAAAAAAATAAATAAATTTAAAAAAAGAAAAAAAAGAAAAACTAAAAAAAAATATATGAGGGCATCAGGAAAGTTCTCTGGGATTTCTTTTACTCACTCCAGTGAGAGCATGGAAGGGCATTATCTTCTAAAGAAGTAATGAGAGTATTTCTCTCTTCCAGTTCTACAAGATGCCTAATTTATTTTCCGTAGTAGTCATATTAGTAGGGAAGAGAGTCCACTACTGAAAAAAATCCACTTTCCTAAACCCAGACTCACTGAAGAATACCATTATAGACAACTTAAGAGCTACATTTATGACGGAAGAGACTGGGAAATACGGAAAACTTGACTCTTAAAATGCATATTAAACAGAATTAATGTCTTTAGACAATGAGAACTATAGATGAATAGAAGCACACTTGTTCTTAATATTTTCTGGGCCCATAGCCAGAGTACTGGTGTGGGAGGTCCTTCTATGTGTTGCTTTTATTGGTTAATGATTAAAGAAACTGCCTTGGTCTGTGATAGGACAAAAGAGTAGAGCAAGGTGGGAAAACTAAACTGAATGCTGGGAGAAATAAGGTGGAGTCAGGGAGATACCATGTAACTGCCAGTTGAAAACTTGCCAGTAGGCCACAAACCGCATGGTAAAAAATAAATTAATAGAAGTGAGTTAATTTAATATGTAAGAGCTTTCTAGGAATATGATATAGTGATTGGCCAAGCAATGATTTAATTAATACAGTTTCTGTGTGGTTATTTCGGGGCTGAGCAATCAGGAACAAACAAGTGGCCTCCTCATACAACAGAGTACAAGTGAAGGGTCACAGACATAGCTGGATGCTAAAATTCCTAAAATGGGGTATGCTTTGGATTGGCCTGTGTGTCCAGTCAGTGTTCTATAACTTGTTTCCATAAATAAAGCAAGAAGCTTATAGAATAAGGTTTTCCTCAAGACAGACTCTCCTATCTGTGATATACAGGAATCTTGGGAGTCGGGGCAGGGAAGGGCAGGGCAGGGTAGGGTATAATTTAAGACCTGTGTTCAGACCTTATGGTGGCTAAACCTATCCTCCATCTGAGAAGGTGCTTTTTTCAAGTTCTCTTAAGAAGCTAGTAAGATCCCCATAAAACTCTCTTTTCTGACTTGGTCTTGTCAAATCTTTCTTTATGCCTTCCAAACTTTTGTCATTTAAGTAGTATAGAGATAAAGAATGAAGTAATTTGAGAAACCTAGACCCTAAAGTATTCTTCTTTGGTTTGGGAAAGCCAATTCGAAACACCGTATATTTTATCTTGTTTTATGGCACCAATTGTTATTTTCTCCTATTTTGCCTTGCTTCCTTTGAAATGTCCTGGGCCTGTGTGTTCTGATTAGGCATGTCCACTTTGTTTTTTGTATCCCTTTCCTCTTTACCTTGGCCCCCGATGTTCAGCATGCTACTCATCTTTCAAACACTCTAAGACCACAGGGAAAGAAGAGATCTTTGTGGTTCAGAGTGTGTGGTAGGAGGAGGCCTCTAAAGCTTGCCCCTGAAGGAAGTGGTTCCTCTCATTAGGGTCTAGTGGTAGTGGCAGGAGGAGGGAGAACGACAGCCCTTGCTGTCCTCCTGCTCAAGTCTAAGCACCTACCTGAAATGTGTCTCCAATAAATATTTACATTTCTACTCCATGCTTGGCTTTCTAGGTGCTAAGGTGGGGGTGGGGTAGGGGTGAGGCATTGCTGGTCACAAATTGCCAGAAGACTTTGGTAAGACCATGGAAGCCACAATTCTTGGCCTATTCTTTAGCAATGCTAGTTTTATATACAGAGCACTCTAGGCAAGTCCTTTTCACAATATATGCCTCTGTGGGTGGCATTCCAAACCATGGGTATTTTGGTACTGTAAGTAAATGAACCTGTTTGTTACAAATGAGCACTTCAGGAAAGTGTCGATTTGAGGGTATGTTCTCAATTCTCTGTGTTAATGGGATATGACTCCTCATCAAGTGGAGAAAATATCTGTGAAATGTCTGTTGTGTAAACAAAGCCACTTCAGGCCTCATCAGGATGCTTATCTTATAACTTTTGGTTGAATAACTTCCAACTGAAAAAATCAGTCAGATGCAGGGCCAATTAGTGCAGTGATTAATTGCATATTCAGCCAGATTCCCTGGGTTCAAATTCTAGATTCACCAGTTATTAGCTGTGTGACTTTTTAGGTTTTCTTTTCTTCATCTTTAAAACTGAAGGTAATATTTCAATCTACCTTATAGGGATATATGCATTTTTACACACACACACACATACACACACACGTTAAAAAGTATATAAGTAATTAGTAAATATAAGTATATACTATAATACACAAGTATATATATTTTACCTTGATATATATATATTACTATTGCATAGTGATATCTGGAATACTATACTCACTTAGTACTTTTGTTATTAAGAATGCCCAATTATCATATGTAGCGCAAGATTTTTAGTTCCTTTAATTATTTTAAGTGATGCTGAAAATCTAGTTGATCCTCAAATAGTGCTCAAGTTGATTGATCAACATGTGTTCCCTAAAGTTACACTGAAGATAAAAGCAGAGGTGTTTGAACATGATGAAATCAGTGAGATCCAAATGAAATATGACCCCAAATGGAACCGATAGCTTGAAAAATCCAAAATAACACTATTTCTTAAAGGATCATCCTTAAGTGACTTATTTTCCTAAGCAAAGAAACTCCTCACGAGCAAATCGTCACAGTTACCGGATGTCGAGGGACTACTAGGATTGAAGTACTGTTATATAATTTTTACACATTCCCCAATGTGATCCTCAACAATAGTTGAAGGATGGTAGTGAGAGAGTTATTTAAGTTGCAAAATTAAGTCTTAAATAAACAGGTATTTCCCTCAACATCACATTATAGTGGGAGGCTAGGATTTGAACTCATGTGTCTTTGCTTCCAAAGCGTATGTTTATTCAAAAAGAAAATCATTCTTATAGGCTAACTCAGATTGTCTTATATGGTCGTAACTCAACTTACTGTTCTATCAGGAGAACTGAGAATAATGGGTGGGGCTTGGCCTGCTTCTGTATTGTTTTTGTAACAGGCTCTTTGATATCATCCAAGAAGGGATGCCTTGGCATGAGAAAGCATTGGGGGAAAAATCCACACATTCTATAATTTTGCTTGGTAGAACATATTTGTTTGGATTCCATTTTGCCATGCTGTAATTCAGGCAGAGGATATACTAATAACATTGTTTAGAAAAAAAAAACAAATGTGGTAAAACAAACAAACAAGCAGAGAACATTTAATTCTCTTTTAGGGGTTAACTTTCTGGATATATGATACACAGGCATGTTAGAAATTGCAGTCAGTCTTCTGTAACTTCTAGTTCTATATCTATAACTTCACCTAATATGGGATCAAAAATACCTTTAAAAACTCACATACTTACTACATACATACAGACCCTTTGCTTTCTATTATCCCCTGAATAACATAAAAAATGCATACCTTATTCATTATCAGCAGTGTAGAAATGAATTAAATTATGCAGGTGGTTATGAATAGGTTACATACAAATGTGATGCCGTTTTATAAAAGGGGCATCTATGGGCTTTTGTACCTGATATGAGTCCTGCAAGCACAGATACCCAGGAATGACGCTTCTGCCCCCTCCCCTACTCATTAAGTCTTCTCTAAGGATCTTGATTTGTTAGTACACAGTAGGAACTTGAAATTTTGTGCATTTTAGAAAAATAATCTCGAAGACTTGGTTAATGTTAACTTTCCACCAATTCAACACAGTCTTACTTTCCATGCACTCTGAAGTGGGGAGGTTTTCTTTTCTTCCACTCTCCTTTCTGAATCCTTCTTAGTGCCGACTGTCTCTCTAGTCCAGCTCAGCTCATTTGCTCTGGTACTGTCCTTAGGCATGCAGAAGAGTGGCTCAGTACACTCTTATGCTAACACTTTATATTTGGGCATGGTGATTAACTGCCTCTTGGCTCTCTTTCACCAGGAAAAACCACCCCAACTCCTATAGCCTTTCCTCATAGGGCCTGTTTTCTAACGCTTCAATCATTTTCTTGCCACTCTTCTTTGGATCGTCTTTAATTTCTATGCCATCATTTTAAGATCGAACCTGATGAGTGGGCCACATTCGAGATTGATCACTTATTTAATGAGTAACTTAGAAATTAAGGGAAATGGTGCAGTTTAGCACAAGAACACTAGATTAGGAGTCAGAAGACCCACATTTTACACTGCCTCCGTCATATATTGATACTGAACTGGAAGTCAAGTTTTGACAAGTCATCTAGAAGTCTCTAATCCCCAATCTATCAACTCTAAATTTGTAATAAAGACATCTTCCCTGCTGGCATCCAATTGTGAAGTTCAAAAGGGACCATTTGTGTAAAAGTGCTTTGTTTTGGCATCACAGTGGAATATCAACACTATGAATCAGGGACTTTTCCAAATGATTTGTACAAATTAATTCATCTGGTATAATTTTTATGTTTTATGATGAGGAAATAGAAATATTAGAAGGCAGTTAGTTTATTTGCCCCTTGTCTAAAAGCTAATAAGTGACAGAACTCATTCAGACTGTATTCCTGGCACAGAGTGAGGAGCTAGATTACCTTGAGGGTGAGCTTTAGGTTCAATGAGAGAACCTGTCTTGATAAAAAGTAGAGATTGATGGAGAATGATACAAGATATCAACTATGGACCTCTATACACATGCACACAGATGCACATGCACTCACATATGTGTGAAGCCCCACAGAAACACACATACTCATGTATATACATATGTATACATGCATGAAATAGCAATTAATGAAAAAAGAGGCCATGAATTTGAAGGATCGTTGGCAAAGTATATGGGAGGGCTTGGAGGGAGGAAAGGGAAAGGAGAAATGTTGTATTATATTATAACCCCAAAAAAGATTTTAAAAAGTATTGAAATTGGAAAAATAAAACAAAATAGTGCCCTAAGTCTTGGATTTATGATCTATAGACTTTCTTTTTATATTCACTGATCTCTAATAACTTACTTAGCATGGTCTTATTTGCCTCTATCTCTGTCAATTTCTATTAATTCTCACAGTTGTAAATGTATTATACCTTCCTTGTAGCTTAACAGTTACACAGAGGTACTAACGAAAGATAAACATGTAACTGCTTCTTCTCTATTATTACATGAAAAGATAGAAGAGTTAAAAAAAAAACCCTATCCTATAGCAATACTGACAAATATCTTGCATATCACCATAGAACCTTCATCTGGTGATGGATGGAGATAGAGACAGAGACCCACACTGGAGCACTGGACTGAGCTCCCAAGGTCCCAATGAGGAACAGAAGGAGGGAGAAGATGAGCAAGGAAGTCAGGACCACGAGGGGTGCACCCACCCACTGAGACAGTGGAGCTGATCTATTGGGAGCTCACCAAGGCCAGCTGGACTATGACTGAAAAAAGCATGGGATAAAACCGGACTCTTTGAACATGGCGAACAATGAGGGCTGATGAGAAGCCAAGGACAATGGCGCAGGGTTTTGATCCTACTTCATGTTCTGGCTGTGTGGAATCCTAGCCAGTTTGGATGTTCACCTTCCTAGACATGGACGGAGGGGGGAGGACCTTGAACTTTCCCCAGGGCAGGGAACCCTGACTGCTCTTTGGACTGGAGAGGGAGGGGGAGAGGAGTGGGGGGAGGGGGAGAAGGGTGGGAGGAGGGGGAGGGAAATGGGAGGCTGGGAGGAGGGGGAAACTTTTTTTTTCCTTTTCTCAATAAAAAAAAGGACTTTGGAAAAAATGTTGGAAAAATTTCTATGGATCTTATAATTATTTCAATACTTACAGGAATATAATAATGTATATGATGTAGTATTGATGTTATGTTATATAAAAGTACAAAAAAATCTGATGATATTTGAATAACTGTACTACACTACTATATTTTAACTAATACCTTACAGGTTTGGTGTACAATATGAACTTCATGCATAAATTTGATCTATTGACAACAGTGTTAGAACGGCACCAGAGGCTCTCTTATTTCAGATAGTCAAATGAAACTTGATTTTGTAGAGACTTTAGGAGCTTTTTTAGGAAAAAAAAACCTAAATGACATTGAAAACACTTAAAATATGAGGCTGTCTTTTAGAATTTGATACTCATTGAGTTATAAAAGTTATTGTTGTACTAAAATCTGTGTATTATATCATGATGTTTGTCAGAAGAATGGCTAAACTCCCATGAAAGGATTCAACTGCTTTTTAAAAGCATGTCTTTAAAGAAATGCCATGGTGAAGTTGTTTACTAAAGACATTTGTTTAATGAGAAATTTATTTTATAAATAAATTTCCACAAAAGGAAATAAATAATAGCAATTTTATTATCATTGGGAGAGATAGCAGAGTGACTATTTTAAAAATGTGTGTTCTACCAATCACATTTTATGACTACATGTTCTTTTTCTCTCTGCATCAGCGGTTCTCAGCCTGTGGATTGCAACCCCTATGGGGGTTACATAGCAGATATCCTGCATATCAGAAGTTTACATTGCAATTCATAACAATACCAAAATTATAGCTATGAAGTAGCAATGAAATACTTTTGTGGTTGGGGTTTAGCACAACATGAGGAACTATATTAAAGCATTGGGAAGGTTGAGAACCACTGCTTTGGATGGAACTGTAGTCAAATTTTAGTGAAAGGTACTAAGGTATGTGTCATAGAGTGTCTACCCTACCATTCCTCCATTTCTGTTTGCCATGAACTCTGTGGTACATTCTAGCCACAACTTTGTAGAACATACGGTCTCATAGGAGCTACTCAATGGTAAAAAAGAGCAAATGCTTTTACACTTTTATTTGTTTCATTTTTTAAAGAAGATAAATGAATAAAATGGCACAGAGGGTATTCTGAGGGATATTTTGAAAGTACATAAAGAAGAAAGGAAGACAGAAAAGTGAGCCATGAAAAACAGACATTTTTAGTTTTAGCAGTTTGATTTTCCTCCTGTGATACTAATTTTTCTCTCCAAAATTTTATGCCTTCTAGGGTGGTTGTACCAACCTTGAGTAGTAGAGCGGATTCTGTTTTGTCCATCATGTAAATGAGGAAGCTTGTACAGACAGCTAAGTGCCCAAGGTTTCAGAGGTATATAGAACTCTGAGCTTCCCCCACCACTTTTTCCATTATGCAGAACTGAAAAGCCCCACAGTCCACACCTTTCAGAGAATACTGAATACTCATGAATCCAAAGTCTCCAATGAAGAAGAGGGGAAACAAAAAAGTGTGGCAAGAATGATGTTTTTCTGTTTGGCCCTATTAAGTAGGTCACCCACTAAAAGGCTATTTTGGTCTAAACATTTTGGAGGGCATGTAGTACATAGAGCATCATCACTGACCTGATTCTTCATTTTTAAGATTGGAGAAAATCAAAAAAAGGCATTTTTTTTTCAGTGAGGGAGAGCTTGGATCATTTGTGTTGCTCAGGAGAATGCTAGTAGAGGAACTAACCAGGCTTGGGCTCTACATTTTCTGTAAACTTCCATCCATTAAAAGCAATGCTGAGCTGCTGAGCTTAACAAGGGAGCAGCTTTGTATTTCTAGCCTGAAGCACCAGCAGTTTTCCCCCTCCCCACCTCCTCTCTCTCTCTCTCTCTCTCTCTCTCTCTCTCTCTCTCATCTTTTTGTCTCAGTAGGGACAGATCTGGCAAACTGTTAATATTTCATTTCCTATAAAGCAGCTCTCACAGGCAATGGCTGCTCACCGTACTTTTGATCTCTGAAGCTCCTTTGGCTCGCAGGCACACTGGGCTTGAATTAGAATCGAAGGTTTCCCTTACAGTTTTGTTCAAGGCAAGACAGGCACTTTGTTATTAACTGGCAAAAACCCGTAAACTTTCAACACATTTCAGTTTGGCCCTCTGTCCCAAACACAGTTTCCCTCTAGCTTAGGGCAAATACTTCCAGCAATTTTAGTTTAAAATTTCCATGTTCGTGCTTAATAATGAAAACATCTTGGCCCATTAAGTTGTATTTTCTCCTTAATCTTATTCAACTTTAAAAAAAATGTTTATTTAATCCCAGCACTCAGGAGGCAGAGGCAGGCAGATCTCTGTGAGTTCGAGACCAGCCTGGTCTACAAGAGCTAGTTCCAGGACAGGCTCCAAAACCACAGAGAAACCCTGTCTCGAAAAACCAAAAAAAAATTGTTTATACTTTTAAAATATTTTTATTCTTTGGGGATTACATACAGTATATACCAAACAAGTTCTTTCCCCTTCCTTGGCTCCTCCCAGATCCTCTCCCACCTTCCTATTCACCTAACTTCTTGTTCTTTCTCTTTCTTAAAGCAGAAACTAAAAAAACAAACCCAGAAAAACACATGGAATTCAACTTGTTTTGCTTAGGGGTGAGGCTCTGTCTTCAATTACCCCCCTGTGTGCTGGGGTTTTTGTCTGGTTTGAACCTGTATAAGTCTTACGTCTACTTACCTTGCCCTTCTTAAAAATAAAAGTTCACACTTTTAAAACTATTTCCTTAGTATGTCATCTTATTTTTTAATGCACTGTATGAATGCTACAGTATAATGTGTGTGTGTGTGTGTGTGTGAGAGAGAGAGAGAGAGAGAGAGAGAGAGAGAGAGAGAGAGAGAGAGAGAGGAGGGAGGGAGGGGGAGGGAGAGAAAGAGAGAGAGAGAGAGAGAGAGAGAGAGAACAAAGAAGCATAAATGTGAGGGGATGAGGAAGGACTGGTGACAGGTAATGAACATCAGTTATGAAAGAGGGCATAAAGCTAATTGTTTTACTAGTTCTAAGTCTCAATTTGGATCTTAGTAGTTTTGGTGGTGGATAAATGCATAAAATAGGTTTGATACCGAATGTGTACATTTTAGTGTGACTATTCACAGTTTCTGTTCCAAATGCCAATTCTAACTATATAGAAGTCTGGTTAATTTTGGTGTCTAATGTTTTTATTTATTTGCAAGATTTTTTATAATAAAGTTTGTGAAATTAAAAACATCTCACGCTATTATCTTTCTCTTCTACTAACCGATAGGCTTTATTTAGAATAATCTAGACAATTTGAACCTGGTAAGTGGTATCTACCCACATTCATCAACAATCGCTGATGTTCCCTAGAAAGGTTTGGGGAAGTACATATTCTAGTAATGAGAAACAAAACTCCTACCTGCCAGCCTACCTAACATATTGTCTGTTCCCTGTTGGGAAGAGGATATAAGAAAAGAAGGGGATTACTTTGAAATAACCAGCTATCTATTAAACAGAGGAGTGGAGGGGTGGATTTATCTGATATGTAGCATTAAATTGTAGAGACATTCAAATTAATCATGCGATGCAATTTTTTATGAGCTTAGAATTTTCTTTTCTTTTCTTTTTTTTTTTCGTGCAGCCGCTAGGGAGGAAGAAAGGATTAGAGAGGTTATGAAAATGGTTGGCATGCTTAGTGTGTTGGCTGCTTAATTTATTAGCAGATATGGCAACTGCCTCAGGATAATGCTTTAGCATGCAGGCTGGGAGTGAACTAAATCGCAGACATACCTGTTCCAAAATTGTGTTAATCCTTTCGACTTCACAGTCAATCAAATACCGTTTTTCCTGCCTTCTGTCCATTTCTTCAATGATGCGTCTGAACTCCTGAATGTCCTTTATGTTTCCCACAGACCTTGCTGTCACTTGCCAGTTGTTTTGCACTGCTGCTTCCATAATTGCTTGTAGGATGGAAAACCCTAAAGGAAGGAAAAACAGCTATACTATTTTTTTTCTTTTTAAAACTATTTCTGAAGGTGTTAAAGATTCTACTGAGTTTCCATTCACAGTCCATTGGGCCTTTTCAAACTTGATTCACTGGAGAGAGCAGGTGAGCTCACAGCTTCAACCCCAACTCTCCAGATAGTTGACACCTCCATTTTGGTATTTTTTTTATTTTTTATGTTTAAGTAAAGGAGATTCTATCATTTGTGAGCACCATGGAGATAGGTGTTCACGAAGTCACTTTTGTTTCGAAATGCAATATCAAAAAACCAGAATAAATGCCAAGAACTTCTTATGTTTGACTGCAATTTTATGTGTTGCATTTGAAGCTCATTTCTTTCATCTTTCACTTAAGAATTCTTCAGAATTAGATGTTAAAAAATATACAACAAAATAAATTTAATAGTGATAGAGCTATACATGGATGTAACTGTTCAAAAAGACAGTATCTCCCAGGTAATATCAGTATAATTTTATGAGAGACAGCCCCCAATAGAGACCATTACTCTTTTATTACATAGAGTCCATAAAATATTCAATAAAATTAGTTTTGGGGAGTTCTTTCATTTTCCTGAATAAAACTTACCAGGAGTTCCTAATTTAGCTAATTTATATCCAACAACCATTAGCAACTAACATACCTGCGCCCTGATCAAAGAAAGGAAAGATCGGATGCTTGAGTTTGGGCTAACCTATTGGGAATTATAGGCAGCTCATGTTGATAATGTCAGAAATGGAGAGGCTGAAGCAGAGTTGCCAAAAGTTCAAGGCCAGCCTGAGGTATACAATGAGATCCAGTCTCAAAAATCCAAAACCAAAGCAAACCAAACAGACAAATTAGCAAACAAACGAAGCCCCAAGAGCAGTGTATCTAAAGTACAAAACACAAAGGCACAAACATTTTCTTACACATACTCTTTTATAGTAGTCACGTCCCTAATTCTATATATCTCCAGTTGTGCTTCTTGTATGAATTTATAATCTGAGTATAATTTCACCAAGAAGAGACAGCTTTACTGGGACATTATCAAAACAATCTCCCTACTCGCAATGGGAGTGAGTGACAGAGATGATTTGCAAATCCCAAATTATCTGCAACACAGCAGTTCAACCACCACCGAAGCAGAGGATGGAGGGAGATGGCGATGCCTTTTGAACACACGCCAAGTTCTCTGCTGTCTTGGGCCTACTCTGTGGTGTAAGCAGGCTGTGCTTCAGAGTTGTCCTCACTGTACCATAGAAAATGGTATTGACATTTGGAGAACATGCTTCAGGGAGATGGCGGTAGTGACTCAGCTGGTCATTATAACTCCTTTGTGTGCTGGATGTGTGCAGGAAGACGATCACAAACGAGACCCAAGCACTTGGTAATTTCCAAATGAGCAATTTCAGCACAGGAGCTCAAAATTACAGATCAGAGTAAATTACCATTGCTTTAAATGTTAATTCTTACTCTTATAAAATCAACCACGCATATTTATTTCTCAGATTTACATTTTCATGTGGGTTTTCTATGTACTCTCTGCTTCAGAGGGAGTTGAGGGCACATAGTGGGCCAAGGCATGGGATTAAGAAATAAACATAGGAAGAAAGAGATTAAAGCATGTGAAAATCTTTCTTAAGCAGTGTATAATAAGGCCTCATTATTTTGAATGCCACTAATTAAGAATTTATGAAAATTCAGCAAGGACTGTGTTGAATTTTGTTTCTGGACTATTTATGAAGAAAATATTGGCTGAATAATAACAGTGATGAATTGCATAACAGAGTCTTTCATATAAAGTAAACTTTTTCAAAAAGGCTCATTAGCAAAACGCAAGTGTTCACATGTTTAGTAGAAAATGTAAAATATTGTCATCTCTTCTTAATGGACCTTGTCCACAATTTGAGATGGCATGGAGCAAGATTAATCTCTTTTCCATATGACAATCTTCCACATTTTTGAAAGCTGTTAACATGTCTTACTTTAACCTTCTCTTCCTCAGGTAAAGGTGTCTCAATCCTTCAACAATTCCTTTTAGGTAATGATAACCCTTTTCCTTTCAATTCTACTCTTTCTTAATAGATGATTCTCATTATTTTTAAGCATACATTAACTTTGCATAATAACAGGTTTCATGATGACACTTTCATACATGAATTCAAAGCATTTTTATTATATTTATCTCCTATTATCCCACTACCTCCTTCATCTTCTTAACTAGTCTCCATCTATTTTCATATCTTTAAAAATAATCTATGAGTTTCATTATGGTTGCTTACAGGGATATATGGGTAAGGGGTTCTTCCTACGAGCATGGCCTTCTTACTAGTGGTTACATTACTAAAGGAAATGTCTCTCTCACCTTTAATAATGATTAAATGTCTCTCCACACTGGATACTATTATTTGCCTAGACGCTCTTAGGGAGCAGTGGATCTTTACTGAAACTTCTATACTCATGACAGGATGTTGACTTGTCAATATTTTATTGATTTTAATATTTTAGATATTATCTGAACAGTGAGTGTGGATGACGATGGGATTATTTTTTATATTGATGTGGGTTATTTTAGCAGCATAAAACTTCTTAGAACAAAGTCCAGGGCCTAATGAATGCTAAACTTGCACCCTACCACTGAGACATAGTTACAGCCTGAATTAGTAATATATTTAAATAGCCAAATTTTGTTAATTTGTCTCAAGATTAGATTTAGCCCAAACCTGAGAGTTCTGATAAAGCTTTACTCTAGCAATTTACTCTGTGCCTATTAACATTCCACCTCTTATTCCATTCTAACCTACTTTTATCTTCTTTTTTACTTGCTCTACCTGTACTGGTCCCTACTTATTTTGTTTTCTTGTTCGTTCAGGTGTGGAAAATGGTATCACCTACTTGCATATACTTTGTTGGCTGGTTAGTGTAACTGTGAATTTGTCCCTTTACCAAGCATGCTATACTACCTGTAGACCTTTCTGGGAGTTTCTCCTCTTCCTACAAAGCTTCCTTTAATGACTGCTCATTAATTTCCCCAGAAACGACTTGTTTTGAATTCAAGATAAATAAATTTCAAACAATGAAAAAGCAGTTTGAATAACTGTTTTGCAGATGTGTTAAAAATGTAAAATACAACGGACTAGGTACATTATAGTATACACACACATACAGGGAATGTTATGCTAAAGTTTAATAGTTAACAGTGTATATATACTAACAGGAAAGATTTCCACTATATATAATATACTATGCAATGTAGAATTGAAAAACCTAGCAACTTATCATTTATAATGTATAATGTAATTTTATTTTATTTTGATGGCTAAAAAGACTCACAATTGTATATATTGTGAAAAAATCTGCAAGAATTGGGAGTGTTTTCTCAGAGACACAGGATTATGAAGACATTCCAAATTCACTGTCATATGGTTATGTAATGTTTGACTTTTTACAAGAAGCAGGTATTATTCTCTGCAAGGATAAAACCGATAATGTTTTAAAAGTCCGGCTCATGCTGTTGCCTCAGAACATAAGCTGCTATAATGATTAGATGCCAAATCAACACTCTGCTATGTGATTCCTCTTTGTTTTTTTTTTTAATTTATTTATTTATTAAGGATTTCTGCCTCGTCCCCACAACCGCTTCCCATTTCCCTCCCCCTCCCCCGATCAAGTCCCCCCCCCCCTCATCTGCTCGAAGAGCAATCAGGGTTCCCTGACCTGTGGGAAGCCCAAGGACTGCCCACCTCTATCCAGGTCTCGTAAGGTGAGCATTCAAACTGCCTAGGCTCCCACAAAGTCAGTACGTGCAGTAGGATCAAAAACCCACTGCAATTGTTCTTGAATTTCTCAGTATTCCTCATTGTCCGCTATGTTCAGCTAGTCCGGATTTATCCCATGCTTTTTCAGACCTAGGCCAGCTGGCCTTGGTGAGAACCCAATAGAACATCCCCATTGTCTTAGTGTGTGGGTGCACCCCTCGTGGTCCTGAGTTCCTTGCTCGTGCTCCGTCTCCTTCTGCTCCTGATTTGGACCTTGAGATTTCTGTCCGGTGCTCCCGTGTGGGTCTCTGTCTCTGTCTCCTTTCATCGCCTGATGAAGGTTAATATTCCTGAGGATGCCTATGTGTTTGTCTTTGGATTCACCTTATTTAGCTTCTCTAGGAACATGAATTATAGGCTCAATGTCCTTTATTTATGGCTAGAAACCAAATATGAGTGAGTACATCCCATGTTCCTCATTTTGGGTCTGGCTTACCTCACTCAGGATAGTGTTTTCTATTTCCATCCATTTGTATGCAAAATTCAAGAAGTCCTTGTTTTTTACTGCTGAGTAATACTCTAATATGTATATATTCCATACTTTCTTCATCCATTCTTCCGTTGAAGGGCATCTAGGTTGTTTCCAGGTTCTGGCTATTACAAACAATGCTGCCATGAACATAGTTGAGCATATACTTTTGTTGTATGATAGGGCCTCTCTTGGGTATATTCCCAAGAGTGGTATTGCTGGATCCAGGGGTAGGTTGATCCCGAATTTCCTGAGAAACCGAAACACTGCTTTCCAGAGTGGTTGCACAAGTTTGCATTCCCACCAGCAATGGGTGAGTGTACCCCTTTCTCCACAACCTCTCCAGCAAAGGCTATCATTGGTGTTTTTAATTTTAGCCATTCTGAAAGGTGTAAGGTGGTATCTTAAAGTTGTCTTGATTTGCATTTCCCTGATCGCTAAGGAAGTTGAGCATGACCTTAAGTGTCTTTTGGCCATTTGAAGTTCTTCTGTTGAGAATTCTCTGTTCAGATCAGTGCCCCATTTTATAATTGGGTTGATTAGCCTTTTACGGTCTAGTTTCTTGAGTTCTTTATATATTTTGGAGATCAAACCTTTGTCAGTTGCAGGGTTGGTGAAGATCTTCTCCCAGTCAGTGGGTTGTCTTTTTGTCTTAGTGACAGTGTCCTTTGCTTTACAGAAGCTTCTCAGCCTCAGGAAGTCCCATTTATTCAATGATGCCCTTAGTGTCTGTGCTGCTGGGGTTATACATAGGAAGTGGTCTCCTGTGCCCATGTGCTGTAGAGTACTTCCCACTTTCTCTTCTATCAGGTTCAGTGTGTTCGGGCTGATATTGAGGTCTTTAATCCATTTGGATTTGAGTTTTGTGCATGGTGATAGATATGGATCTATTTTCATTCTTCTACAGATTGACATCCAGTTTTGCCAACACCATTTGTTGAAGATGCTCTTTTTTTTCCATTGTATACTTTTAGCTCCTTTATCGAAGATCAGGTGTTCATAGGTTTGTGGGTTAATGTCAGGGTCTTCTATTCGATTCCATTGGTCGACTTCTCTGTTTTTATGCCAATACCAAGCTGTTTTCAATACTGTAGCTCTGTAATAGAGTTTGAAGTCAGGGATGGTAATGCCTCCAGACAAACCTTTATTGTATAAGATTGTTTTGGCTATCCTGGGTTTTTTGTTTTTCCATATAAAGTTGATTATTGTCTTCTCCAGATTTGTGAAGAATTTTGATGGGATTTTGATGGGGATTGCATTGAATCTATAGATTGCTTTTGGTAGAATTGCCATTTTTACTATGTTGGTCCTCCCAATCCAAGAGCAAGGGAGGTCTTTCCATTTTCTGGTGTCTTCTTCAATTTCTTTCTTCAAAGACTTATAGTTCTTGTCAAGTAGATCTTTCACTTCCTTGGTCAGGGTTACCCCAAGGTATTTTATGCTATTTGTGGCTATCGTGAAAGGTGATGCTTCTCTGATTTCCCTCTCTGCTTCCTTATCCTTGGTGTATAGGAAGGTAACTGATTTTTTGGAGTTGATCTTGTATCCTGCCACGTTACTAAAGCTGTTTATCAGCTGTAGGAGTTCTTTGGTAGAATTTTTGGGGTCGCTTATGTACACTATCAAATCATCTGCAAATAACGAAAGCTTAACTTCTTCCCTTCCAATACGAATCCCCTTGATCTCCTTATGTTGTCTTATTGCTATTGCTAGAATTTCAAGCACTATATTGAAGAGGTATGGCGAGAGTGGACATCCTTGTCGTGTTCCTGATTTTAGTGGGATGGCTTTGAGTTTTTCTCCGTTTAATTTAATGTTAGCTGTTGGCTTGCTGTAAATAGCTTTTATTATATTTAGGTAGGACCCTTGTATCCCTATTCTCTCCAAGACCTTTATCATAAAGGGGTGTTGAATTTTGTCGAATGCTTTTTCCGCATCTAGTGAAATGATCATATGGTTTTTTCTTTCAGTTTATTTATATGGTGGATTACATTGATAGATTTGCATATGTTGAACCAGCCCTGCATCTCTGGGATGAAGCCTACTTGATCATAATGGATAATTTTTCTTATGTGTTCTTGGATTCGGTTTGCCAGTATTTTACTGAAGATTTTTGTGTCGATGTTCATGAGTGAGATTGGTCTGTAATTCTCTTTCTTGGTTGGGTCTTTTTGTGGTTTTGGTATCAGGGTAACTGTAGCTTCATAAAAGGAATTTGGCAATGACGCTTCTGATTCTATATTGTGAAATACCTTAAGGAGTATAGGTATTAATTCTTCTTGGAAGTTCTGGTAGAATTCTGCATTGAAACCATCTGGTCCTGGGCTTTTTTTCGAAGGGAGATTTTTGATAACCATTTCTAATTCTTCGCGAGAAACCGGTCTATTTAGATCATTCACCTGGTCTTGGTTTAGCTTTGGTATATGATACTTATTTAAAAAAATGTCCATTTCTTTTGTATTTTCCAGTTTTGTGGCATACAGGCTTTTGTAGTAAGATCTAATGATTCTCTGAATTTCCTCTGTGTCTGTGGTTATGTCCCCCTTTTCATTTCTGATCTTATTTATTTGCGTGTTCTCTCTCTGTCGTTTAATTAGTTTGGATAGGGGTTTGTCGATCTTGTTGATTTTCTCCAAGAACCAGCTTTTTGTTTCATTGATTCTTTGGACTGTTTTCTGTGTTTCTATTTTGTTGATTTCAGCCCTCAGTTTTATTATTTCCAGTCTTCTACTTCTCCTGGGCGCGTCTGCTTCTTTTTTTTCTAGCGCTTTCAGGTGTGTTTTTAAGTCCCCAATGTATGCATTCTCCGTTTTCTTTAAGTGGGCACTTAGTGCTATGAACTTTCCTCTTAGCACTGCTTTCATTGTGTCCCATAGGTTTGAGTATGTTGTCCCTTTATTTTCATTAAATTCAAGGAAGACTTTAATTTCTTTCTTGATTTCTTCCTTGACCCAGGTGTGGTTCAGTAGTTGACTGTTCAGTTTCCATGAGTTTGTCGGTTTTTTGGGGGCAGCGTGGTTGTTGCCTTCTAACTTTAATCCGTGATGATCTGATAAGACACACGTGGACACTGATATTTTTTTGTATCTGTGGAGGTTTCCTTTGTTTCCGAGAATGTGGTCAATTTTTGAGAAGGTTCCATGAGCTGCAGAGAAGAAGGTATATTCTTTCCTATTTGGGTGGAATGTTCTATAGATGTCTGTTAAGTCCATTTGCTTCATTACCTCCAATAATTCTCTTAATTCTCTATTAGGTTTCAGTCTGATTGACCTGTCCCTTGGAGAGAGAGTTGTGTTGAAGTCTCCTACTACTAGTGTGTGTGGTTTGATGTCTGCCTTGAGTTCTAGTAATATTTCTTTTACATAAGTATGTGCTTTTATATTGGGGGCGTATATATTCAGGATTGAGACGTCCTCCTGATGAATTGTTCCTGTTATGAGTATAAAGTGACCGTCTCGGTCTCTTCTGATTGATTTTAGTTTGAAGTCAGTTTTGTTAGAAATTAGTATGGCCACACCTGCTTTTTTCTTAGGACCATTTGCTTGAAACACCTTTTCCCAACCCTTTACTCTGAGTAGGTGCCTGTCTTTGTGGTTGAGATGTGTTTCTTGCAAACAGCAGAATGTTGGATCCTGTTTTTGTATCCAATCTTTTAGCCTGTGCCTTTTTTTTTTTTTTTTTTTTTTTTGGTTTTTCGAAACAGGGTTTCTCTGTGGCTTTGGAACCTGTCCTGGAACTAGCTCTTGTAGACCAGGCTGGTCTCGAACTCACAGAGATCCACCTGCCTCTGCCTCCCGAGTGCTGGGATTAAAGGCGTGCGCCACCATCGCCCGGCTAGCCTGTGCCTTTTTATAGGTGAATTGATCCCATTAATATTAAGTGATATTAATGACCAGTGGTTGTTTACTCCGGTTATTCTTATTGCTTTTGGTAGTAGAGATTGTGTGTCTCCTTTCTTTGAGATGTGCTCGTGAAGGGTCATTAGATGCCTGGGTTATTGTAGGCAGTGTTGGCAGTGTTGGATTCCTTGGGTTGCGATTTTCCTTCTATTACTTTCTGTAGGGCTGGATTTGTGGCTACGTATTGTTTAAATTTGTTCTTATCCTGGAATGTCTTGTTTTCTCCGTTGATAGTGAACGATAGCTTGGCTGGGTATAGTAGTTTGGGTTTGCATCCATGGTTTCTTAGCTTCTGCAGAACCTCTATCCAGGACCTTCTGGCTTTCATAGTTTCCATCAAGAAGTCAGGTGTAAGTCTGATCGGTTTACCTTTATAAGTTACTTGCCCTTTTTCTTTTGCAGCTCTTAATATTCTTTCTTTAACCTGTATATTTTGTGTTTTGATTATTATATGGCGAGGAGATGTTTTTCGTTGATCCAGTCTGTTTGGTGTTCTGTATGCTTCTTGAATATTTAAATGAATATCTTTCTTTAAGTTGGGAAAGTTTTCTTCCATAATTTTGTTGAAAATATTTTCTGAGCCTTTGAGCTGTGACTCTTCTCCTTCTTCTATTCCTATTATTCTTAGGTTTGGTTTTTTTATTGTGTCCCATAGTTCCTGAATGTTTTGTGTTGAGAATTTGTTGGCTTTGCTGTTTTCTTTGATCTGTTCGTTTATTTTCTCTATGGTGTCCTCAGCATCTGAGAGTCTTTCTTCTAGCTCTTGTATTCTATTGATTATGCTTGTTTCTGTAGACTCTGCTCGTTGGCCTAGATTTTCCATATCCAGCTGGTCCTCAGTTTGTATTTTCTTCTTTGCCTTCATTTCAGTTTTCAATTCTTGAACTGTTTCCATTACCTGTTTGATGGTTTTTTCTTGGTTTCCCAGGGTATCATGTACGTATTTACTCATTTCTTCAAACTTTTTGTTATACTTCTCATCCATTTCTATAAGGGCATTTTTTACATGTTGTTTAAGGGACTCTATTATCTTCATAAAGTCGATTTTTTCCACTTCTTCTGTGTTAGGTTGTTCAAATACTTCTGTTGTAAGATCATTGGGTTCTGATGTTTTCATGTTGTTTTTCGGATTATTGGGTGAATTCTTGCCTTGGCGCCTGCCCATCTCCTCCTATTGATCCTATCCAATGGATCCTTTAGAAACCGGATCAGGTTTCCCTGCTGGCCAAGGGCTCCGCTTACAAAATGCCCTCACTCTCTTTCATGGTTCCTGCTGCAGGCCAAGAACCCTCTCACCCCTCTGAAGGATCTTTAGGACAGGACCAGGCTCCCCTTGTGCCAGTGACCTGGCCAACCAAAGGCCTACCTCTTTGATTCAATTGTAGTAGGGCGATCTGCTCTCCTTATTGCACGCCTGTCCCAGCCGCTTGTGTCTGGCCGCCGCTGCGCCGCCTCTGGCGCCGCAGCCGCTGCGCCTCTGTCGTGATTCCTCTTAATAAGCAACGGTTTTATAGATCTTTTTAAACTTCTGTTCTTTGAACCATGGGAATGTGTTACCTAATCAAAACCTAAGCAGACAAGGCACACTGATTTTTGATGAGTGTGTATCTGGGCTTTTTTTTTTCGGAGCAAGTCACAGCTCTGACTTAGCATGGGAGTGTCATTTTCCATGCATAGTTTCTCTGTGTCTGCTTGAGCATGGGGCTGTTGCACTCTAGAACTCTGGGGGAATGGTCAGCTCAGTTCAGTATATGTCAGCAAGCAATTCATGTACATCTTTTTATTTGTTTTCATACCCAATTTATTATAGTTTCACTGACTCTGTTACAGCTGACCAAAGCACAAATAGAAGCTTGAGGGAAAAAGAAAGAAATGTTTGACTTGGCAGAGCCAAACCAGGTGTTAGCCTTTGTAGGAGGTGAGGTTTGCAACAAAGCCCTGGCTTTGTAAAAACAAAGCCTGCTGTTTTAGCAGCTTTCCGAATTGTCATCTACTCTGCATGAGTTTTCACATGCCCAGCTTTGCAAGTCTCAAAGCTGCTTTGATTTGAGTAGCAAATTATCTCATCTGGATTCCAGACCACCATTGCTGTTCCTTCCATTGCTCATCCTCATTTTAAATGGTGGGGGTTGCCATGTAGCTGAACTGGGTGATTGCAAGCATACCCTCTGCATTTGAACAAAGTAACAAGGGAGTATGGCAGTAAAGGAAGGACAGGATAATTAGTCCTGAGGAACTGGGTCATAACCATGACCAGGTGAATTCTACTACACCGCTTATTGGGCTGCTATGGCTAAACAAGGAGACTGTCTTGATTAAAGGCTGTGTATGGATGCTGTGCTGTACAATTTGATCATCCTTCATTACCAAAGGGGCTTATTTCTTCTGCTGATGGGAAAGTTGTTGGTGGAAGAGTGATGCCTGACTTAAAATTGCATCTCCTCCCCAGGGCTTCCTGCATCCAATGACTGGTAGCAGCAAAGTATAAAGGCACAATCATCCCAAACTCCCAGTGGGGTAGCTAATGGGCCATCCCAGCTTCAGAGCTCTAACGAATTATCATGGGTGTGGCACAGCTCTTCTTGGCCAACTTCATGCTTCTCTTCTTGCAAATGGTGCCAACAAGTAGACTCGCCAAGAACCTTTTGGCATGTGAATGGCCATTTCAACATCTCTGCTCTCATAAAGGGGATGACAGTAGATACAAAACAGCTCTCATATCTACGTTGTCAAAATCATTTTCCCAGGGAAAAAGGGCCAGAATTATTTTCAGTGTCTAAACAAAATGTAAAAATACTTCATGCAGAATAAATCCAGCATTTTGTCTGCAAAAAGTCAGAGGAACAATCAACAGGATTTTGGCATATAGAAATTGATAATGAAGATATCCAAGAAAACATATCAACAATGAACTTCTTTCTGCTTTGTGTCTTCAAGTAGGGTCTGTCACTTCTTCTTCTTACTCAGAACTTGTAGTCAGAGTCACATGTGTATATACTTCTGACATGGTCTCTACAGTGTGCTAAATTATCCCAAAGAATCTGGCGTTTATTAACAGACTTCACAGAAGTGTTGATTGATATTTATCGACTTTGTGCCTAGGGCTTCTTAGAGGGTCTGTGACAAAAATTTCAAAAGTTTCTAATGGCTAGACATGCTTACTTTTCCTAACTAATTTCTCTGTCTCCTAGAATCTCATATAGCATAACCTACCTTTGAACTTATTACATTAGACAAAGCTGACCTTACAATCACCAAGTACTAGGAGTACAGACATGCATATCTGGCAATATTGCTGTTTTCCCTTTCCTTCCTTCCTTCCTTCCTTCTTTCCTTCCTTCCTTCCTTCCTTCCTTCCTTCTTTCTTAAGTATCATTTTTTTAGGTTCAAGTTGATTCCTTGAGCATGACTTATTTCATCTTCTTTTAAAATCATTTCTAATAATGTTAATGTTTTTATTGCATCTGTAATATATGCAATGTCTAGTTTAACTCAGTATATTGTACTTCTAATGTTGCTTCCAATACATTTTGATAAGCAAGTGCCTAGCATTTTTATGAAACTGATATTCTTTTTCATTCAGATGAAACTAGTCAAATGAGAATGGCTCTTCTATTCTTAAGCCTCTGCTTGCCTGGGCTGCAAAGCTAACCTTATACGACTTTATACTCTCTATTTCTTAAACTTCTTTGAGTTCCATGGACTTTGAAATAAATTTATCTTGTATGCTGTGGAAAAATAAGGACATGGGCTAGCTTGATGTAGAATATGAAAGTGTTTTCAGGGACAGAAGTGAGCAGTGAAAACAGAGGCAGAGGAAAGAGAGATGAGGAGCCCAATCACTCGTTTGGCGTTACATTTTGCCACATCTACGAGGCCTGATATATAAAAATTTGAACTCAGAGTCAATGATTCAGAGGATGGTTATTTATATCACAAATTTTACCTTACCTTATAAATAACTAATGGGAAAGGTCCCATAGCATAATTGGAACATATTTTATTGTTTTGTTGTTGTTATCAGTTGTTTTAGCTTCATTTGCACAGTTTAGTATCATATAAATCAATATAATGATTGTCTAAACATGAGATGTTAATACTGCTCAGTATGTGAGGTGTTTTAGATAGAAAGATCAAAACCCTCTCTCTGTTTGCATATGGATGCCAATCTGTGAATTTTATGGAATATGATAAAAACAACTATTCATTCACACCCAACCCAATTTACCCATGCAAATTAAGATTTCCCAGAAGTCTTTATTCTTTATAACTGGGTTTGATAAGTCATTCTTGGCTTAAGAACTGACCCTCTGCTAATCTCTTCTCCCTTATACCTGCATCATTAGATTGGCCCATACTCCATGTGTGGACTCAATGAACCAAAGGTGCTCTCCAGTTTTGTGTCTTTTAACTGTTCCCAAAAATATTTTTTTTAATCAAAGCATGCTCTTTACCTTTAATAGACTGTCCAATACTTTTAACTGTGAACCCCATTCCCTGAAGAATTTATATTTCACTAACCTGGAATTAAAAGTCCTAAAGAAGCAAGTTTTAAGTGAGCATTTCTAGACAACAATAATTGATAGCATATTGTTTGGCAACTTTGGGAACTCCAGTTACCCCAATATCTTACAAAAGAAGGCAACTGCTACTTGTCAAGGTTAAGGGCGCCTCTCAAGCTGGCACTGAATATAATCCTGCATTTTCCATTTTCCCCTTTTTTGCTATTCATCATTATGAACCTTGTCTGTCTGCTGGTGAATTATGTAGTTCATTTTCCTTCTCACTCTAAACTGAGAAAATATGCCCAAAGAGATACGTCAGTTTCATTGAGTGAATGTACACTTGTTCCACATTATCAGGTGCAAGGGAATTTAGAAGACCATCTGGAGATGTGCTCAGTGTCTGGGAGAAGCAGAATAGGCAAACTTCTAATTGCCAGTCACTCTAGGTTTGATATACAATTATAAAAGCAACTGGGGTTTAGATCAAAAGGCGTTCCTACAGTACTATGTATAGTTCTTTTATATTTATGCTTGGTGCTTAGGTGCTGTTTTGCGAGGTTCTCTAAACTTTAGGAGACGGAGTCCAGCTAGAGGAGTGTAACCGGAGGAAATCTTGTCCTGTTACTGCTTTATTATCTGCTCAGTTGAGAGTGAGAAGACTTCCACCCCTGTGCTATGTGTTCCCCACTGTGGGTTGTGCCTATAAACCACAAGACAAAATAAACTCTTCTTCCTGTAAGCTGCTTTTGGACAAGGATTTCTTCATAGTAATGAGAAAAGAAACCAATGTAGATTAATTCCAATAAATGGTCCTTCCCACTAATATTTTCTCACTTGGTTTCTTAGCCCCATTGGAAGTAATAATTTCCAACTTCGATTCTGTGACTATGTCTCCTTTCTAAGAAACTGGTGAGTGGCTTAAGCGTTTCTTGGGTACTTGGAGATAGGGAGTGCAATAAAACCCAACCAGGAAATGTGCTCGGCAGTTTAAGTTGGATGATGGTGAAGGAAATGCCACACACATAAATAAAAACAACCTATTTATAGGTGAGGGAAGAGCTGTTACCAACCGACCAAAATGCATCTTCATCCCAGGTGCAGTTTCTTATGGAGAGAAGCCAGTGACTACAAATTAAAGAGACAGCCCACTCTCTTACCCCTCCTGCATCACAGGATGACCTTTGATGGTGTTTCCAGAAGCAAACATACTTTATGGTAAGTATCCATACTCTAATCTTCCCTTCTGTCACAATGTTTATGTTGTGCCCTGTGCCTGTATTCAAGTGTAACTGACCCAAATAGAACTTGAGCTTGGAAAATATGTGCTTGATTTCTGTTAAACAGGCGCCTTTTTCTCTGATGAAACCCTTCACATTTTTGAACTACAGATGTGCGAATAGAACGGTGGCAAACAGTGAGAAATAGGGGAAGATTTATGGCAAGGATGAAAGGTGTCTGGATCTGCTTACAAAATGATATGGAATGTCCTGCTTGCTGGCCATTCCTGGATTGGTGCGGCTTCTTGATCTTAATACTGCTGGAGGAAGGGTAATATTAAGTGCAAACTATTGCCTAGAGGACACAGAAAGGCTAAAATTTAAGTCCTAAGAACAACGACAACAAAAAAGTATGACTCTGTTTTCCCTGGGCAACTGAACCTGTCAGTATAAATTGAGTCACAGATGAAGAGAAAGGAGAATATCAACTTGCAAGTCAAACCTGAGAATATATAATCCCAGCTGCAAACTGTATTAGTGAGATACATTTATCATGGACACAAGAACACCCTCTGAGGCTCATTTTTCTCATCTGTTCACTTAGAATAGCTGTTAGTGTTGTTGAAAATATTAAATGTGATATGTTGAGATGTAGAATTGTTCAACACAGTGCCCAGTTTAAAATAGGTATTCAAAAACTGTTAGTTCCTTATCTTGTCCAACCATGACAAAGAAAGAAAAAAAGAAATGAAGAAAAGAAAGGAGGAAGAGAGGGGGGCAGGGAAGGAGGGAGGGAGGGAGGATGGAAGGAAGGAAGGAAGGAAGGAAGGAAGGAACGAAGGAACCAGTGTAGTTTAAAATCTGAGGAAGTGGGCTGGAAAGATAGCTCAATGGTTAAGAGTACTTGTAGCTCTTGTAGAGGACCCATGTTGAATTACTAGAACCCACATGGTGGATTACAGCTATCCATAACTCACTCCAGTTTCAGAGGATCTGATGCTTTCTTCTGGTGTCCACAGGTACTAAGCACACATGCGTTGCACATACACACATATTTTTATGCAAAACATACATACACAAACAAATTAAAAAATAAAAACATGAGGAATTAAGCTGAAATTTTGTATATAACAATATTTAAAGAAAACTTTTCACATAAACCATAATTTAAGCATGGAATTGGACCATAACCCATTAGGGACAGTGGCCACCCTAGCATAGTCTATAGGATGGATGTGAGAGCCCAGAAAAACTGTCTCAAGCAGATATTTTCCTTGGTAAATATGACCTGAGTCTTGATGAATAGAAGGATATTGGATGGAGGTAAATAAAGCCTTGCTAAGAAGGCATCCAAAAACAAAAAGAATCCACTGGAGAATAGAGATTTACAGACAACAGGCAATGCATGAGAATTTGTGACACTAAGAAAGATGAGCCAAGGCTAAGCTTTAACAGCTGTGTACGTTACAGTGGGCCCCAGTACCAAATAGGAGTCTCAGTGTGTAATGGCAGGAAACTATTTTTTAATGCCTAGACTTGCTGTGGACTGTCTGGCTTTTCCATACATAGGTATTAAATGAAAGAAGAATGGATTCCACAAGGAAGTCATGAAAGGCTTGTGGGCAAAGCTAAGAGGAATGTAACTGTCAGAACACTTCTGAATTTAAGCTTTTACTGTGTGTCAAAATTAATCCCTACCCAGAAAACATCAGAAATGTCATTTTACATTAACACTGAAAGTTAAAAATAAAAGACAAAATGCATGAATATAGGACCTATAATTGGCTAGACTATTTTCCTGTCTGGTCTTCAGTTTCTCACATACACACTGAAGAGACCAAGGTTATCATTAGTTCTGGTTCTCATATTTTAAAATTGTAAAAGACATGGAAGGCCTTTGTTCACCTCAGACAGCCTGATGTCTTGCAACTCAGGCACAAATCCATCATTTTGTCTGGAGGCTAAGAAGAACAGGATGAATCATTAGTTTGTAATCTTCCTTTGTACTGCTAAATACACTCTTTTTTCCCCTTCTGAACAAATCCAAATGAAAGAAAATGAACAATCACAATAAGGTGATCTTGGAATACTTTTATGTGTTCTTAGCTTATGTGGCACAGGAAATTATTTATTTTCATTATAAATTTCTCATATGCGGGGACAGTTTTAAAATGTGGTGTTTTGTAACTACTTAAAAATGCTTTCAGGTATTTTGGGTCTAAGAGAACACATATCAAACAATCAAGATATCAAGAGCCTCCATATCCTTAACATAGGTTTCTCTGCATGATGACATCTCTCTCATCACCTAGAGAACTTATTTGGAGCCATTAGATTCACAGATTCTTTGTAGATTAGGTGGTTTTTTTTTTTTACATTTTTTGGTATTTCTCAGATTGCCTCAGAGGCTTCCCTACTTCCAATCCATCTATTTCTTCTGACTTCTTTATTTTTGGTAATCTCTTAGTTACAAATTCTGAGTGCTACTTTGCATTCTTTCATTGCCCTAAGCATATGTGAAGCAAAGTGAACTCATGTTTCATGTGTCTGCTTCTACTTTACATCCCCAGTACTACCTTCAAGCTATTATTAGTATATGCTTGGGCTATTCCAATAGTTCTTTCCTTTCCATTCAAACTGCTTAGCCTTCTGATTATGTTACAGCCATGTTATTCTAAAAATATTCATAACTATTTCCTTGCAGATATTAAAAATGTTCTAATTTGTTTGCAAATTAGGATTTACTATCCAAGAAAATCTTAGGAAAATAATTAAACTTAATCAGCTTGTGGTTTCTTACTTTCTCATTCTAGAACTCAGTGCCTTAAGTAAAATGATATTCTAGTCCTCGGGGTTCCCTAATGATTGTATAAATAGGTACAATCAGACAGAATTTGAAGGATAGATGAAAAGAATTCAATTGCACTAAGAGGTAAGTGGAAGATAGATATTAGAGATGGAGAAAAAAATAAGAATAACACTTTAAACATTTCTGTTCACCTACCCTTAGTCTTCCTGCTTCTGTTTCACTGGGAAATTGGTTCCTTGACTAGAATTATTGGGGTTTAAATTAATGAAATTTAAAGTCAGCTTAGTATTTGGCTAGCCAATCTTGAGGGAAAGTGTATAGACTCATAGACTTGACAGGAAGCATCTAACTGACACTATCAGTTCTGACTTCGATTTCACTTAGTCATAGGATATATCCAGTGGGGCTAATGTTTCACAAAGGATAAACAACCACATGGCTGTGAGTGAATTTAGAAGTGCTTCAGGCAACGAGAATATATAGGGGGTTTACAGAGGTCAAGTCCATAGTCACTGACAGTTAAGGTCCTACCTCTGATATTGGCTTGATGGGAAAGTTCACTGGCTAGCAATTTACTTGAATAAAATGCATCTAGAAATCATAAAGTTAGTTATTACAATGGTTGATTAATTGAGAGACTAGTCAGCCACAACTCCAAAGCTTCTATGCTCATTCAGGCAGTGTACTCAGTAAGAGAGAATGACTGAATTCTTAGCTAAAAGTTTGATTTTTTCTAGCCACTATGCTAGCTCTTACGTGTGATTTTGAGTGAGAGATAGAGTTGTAAAGTCAGATGCACATGAAAATATTGATCTGTTAAAGAGTTAGGTATTTACCTAGAGAGGGAAGAGATATAGAACACAGGGAATCAGTTAATGGTAAATGTTTATTTCTTTAGTGTGGAGACCCCACCAGAGGCAGTAGTGGATCTGTATGGTAAACACTTGTTTCCATGAAGTCACTGGGATGTGAAGGCATGGAGCTGTTCTGTATCTTCAAGCTGGCCTACTTTTAAATCTGTGTTAAATTTGCCAGTGTGTCTTAAAACTGTTTGACAACTCCCTTAGGCCATAAAACATGCTTATATTTTGGATTGCAGCCGGATGATCATAATGCTCTGGAATCTTCTTAGGGAAACCTTCCAATCTGTAGTGTTTAACTCTCCAAATATCAACAAGGGAGCATCTTGTTACTTGTAACAACTCGGATGAATCTGGAGGGTATTATCTTAATTGAAATGAGCAAGGTACAGAAAACCAAGTATCATACCATCTTATTCATATATAGATTCTAAAAATATTGGTCCCATGAAAGTAGAGAGTAAACTAGGATGGGTGGGTGTAAGGGTAGGTCAAAAGTTAGTATTGGTGACAGGACACACAGTTACAATTAGAAGGAATTAATTATTTTCAAGAGATATGTTGTATATAAACATGTCTATAGCTAATAACGATAATTCTTGAAAACTACAGAATGAATATTAGGTGTTTGCACCACAAACTAATGATGGTGTGTATTTATTCTTTAGATTTAATCATTCCCCCATGTCTATGCACATTCTACTAGCTCTTGTAGAAGCTGAAATATATGTGGTTCAGATGTTCATTAAGAGTCACTACCTCTTTTGAGTGAAGAACACAACCATCGGCAATACATGAGATGGTGATGTGGGAATTATTTAGGAGAGAAACAAGGCAGCCGATTTCTATTGAAAATTTGTTTTAGCAACTTCAGGAGTTTTACAATTCATGCCTTAGAAGAGAAATGGACTTTTTCTGTGCAATATTATAGTGGCAAGCTTAATGGCACCTGGACTATCCTCAAGGGATACTTTGCTGTCTATGGAAGAACCCAATGGTGTAAAAGGCACATTGCCTATAGCCTTAAAAATGTGACAACTACCCAGCTTAGCTGAGCCCACTTGTACAGAAGACTATTTCTTAGTATGAAATAAATGCCTTGTGCCTTGTATGATGTACCTGTTTCTTCTATCTTAACCACTGATCCAGATCACAGCATGAGTGACACTGTGGCAGCAGCCATCCAGAGCCACTGGGAAAGTGGATTCGATAAAAGCAGTTTCTGGGCTGGAGAACGAGTTTGGTCTGCATAGTTGGCTTTTAAAAGCAGAGAAATTACTCAGGATGACTTATACTAAGAAAACAAACCCAAAGAAGGGTAGTCTAGGCCAGGGTTCACTTTACCACACCTCTGTATAAATTTGCCTATGAAATGTTTCTTTTAGCCTTAATAGGAAAGGAAGCTATTGTTAAGAAAAAATGGTGCTGTGCCAGCCTCGTATTTTAAGCACACTAGTTGGGTTTAACTAATTTATAGATGGGATATATGTTCCTTCTACTTTCAGAAATCTCTATCTCAATGTTGTACCTTTAGAACCTAATATATAGCCTATGGATGAACAACATTGGCATCATCAAAGCCATTTGTTGGAAATGCAGATCCTTCAGTCCCTCCCTACACTTAATGAACTAGAATACACGTTAAATAAATGTCCCATGTGATTCATTAGCACATTGCAATTTGAGTATTAATGGTCTTGTCACTACTGTATAAATTACTCAAACCCACAGTTTGACTATTAACATAGATGGGCAATTCAGGTGTATGAAAGACTCAGTATTCAGTGGATATAACGGAGAGAGAATGAACATTGATGGGTTAGGAGGAAACTGGGTCATGAATTGACAAAGTTTTCAGAATGGCCAGCTTGTTTAATATATGCCCACAATAAGCATTTTAGCAGCATTTTGAGAAATGTATGCAGCTGATCTTGTGGCATACCAAGCAGCACATCAGGATCTTCACCTTCTGGGAATAGTTCAGATGAGGGGAAACCCCAGCATCACTGGGCTGAAAGAGACCCTTCTGTACTCATTTCAAGCAGACATCCAATTTTTTTCTGTTATGTTGTCTCTCCCACCAATTCATGGATGCTCTTACAGATCTGTAGCCAGACTAGAGAGTATAGCAGCTTCCTATACAAGTAGGAAGAGTTGTATGCAGAGAAGCCCTTGGACTGAAGCTCAGAGCACAGAGAAGTGATCTAGTGGGACTGTATTCATTTTCTTCTCTCTGCATGTGGGGCATGGTGGAGGAAGACACCTGCTAGAGAAAATTCAGACTAGCTCGGAGGTGCAGAGTGGGAAATTAAAGCCACCTGGGGAAAATCTAAAGCAACAGAGCCCCTGTGCTATATGAAATACTGCTGGATTCCAATTTATAAAATTCACCCCAAATTTGGTCTTCAGTGGTTATTTTGAAGGAATAATTTCTGTAAATCTCATGTCAATTCCTGTCAATTTATAAGCCATTTTTTGTCTATTTTGGAAAAAGTACAAAAAACCATTTGACAATAAAGAGAAATAATATCTTTCATAAGCTTCCGCCCTGCCTACCGCTTGCACAATTTAGTTAGCAAGAGATATGTGGTAGTGCACAATATTATAGACCATGAGATATTTGCATTGACGAACTCTAAATGTGGCCTTCAAGTGGTTCCAGGTTGTGTCAAGGGTGGGGGGTTGCTGTGCCAGCTTTGTTCTGGCTTTGCCATAATTTTGGCTGAAATGAATATGAAAGGTATTAATAAAATATTTCCTGTCTCCAGAGCTTGAAGAGTCCCCTGTGCCATTTTAATTTGAGCTTTTTGGATTGGAATAAAATGAATGAGCAGGGGAGGTTAATTATCCTAATTATAAAAGAAGTAAAACCATGGTCCTTTTAGGTCAGACATTTGGACAAACCCCCATTTGCTCTGCATGTTGGGCAAAAGAAAGTTACTTGAATGCCAGAGGAATCACAAAGCATCCTCTCCAGTCCTCTGCCAAAGTCCCTGGAGCACAACAGAGGGGACTTCTTTTTCAGGAAATAGTGTATGAACAGTCTGTACACCAGAGCCAGAGATAGGGTTATCTGGAAGTGGCAGGCAAGGGGCACAGCTCGATCAGGATAACTGTGTTGATTCAGCCCCAAACTTCCCTACTTTGTTTTGGATGTCAAGAAAGCTCAGGGAAATACTAGCGTTGTGAGCAATTCAAAAGACATCATCATTTTCAGCCTTTCATGATATTCTTTTATTCAGGTGACTAAGGCTCTGATAGTATCTTTTTTGTTTACAAGGCATACTTCTCGGACAGGGAATTGTGGGATTTCCTGGCTCAATGTTTTGTTGTTGCATTTCTTGATTCCCAGAGGCAACACTTTTCTCTTCTCCAATGAGCCATTTAATATCAGAATAGATCAATCCAGCTACCTCTAGAAAACATGTTTTAGATGAGATGTGTCTGTTACACAGTAGGTGCTCACTCATGCTGATTTACCCCTTCCTTTTTATTAGGAAAGAATATGATCAAAACAAAAGAATGTCTCTTTGTGCTTCACTTTCTGCATTTTTATGTATGATATCTGTTCATATATATTTCTGTATAATATCTGTTATATGTTTGTGATCTGGTGATGCAGGGAAGCATAAAGCTTTGGATAAAGCTAAAATACTGATTACTGATTGTTCAGTATTGAAAATCAAACTGGACAACTAGTCAGACAGATATTCTTTTAAATTATCCCCATACCTATGGAATGAATAAGAACTTAAATCTTCCAAAATAGTCCTTAGATTGTTGAGAGATCTGTCTATGGGTGTATGACAGTTTGACTAATCCATACAGAAGAGTTCAAAAACACTAGCATTAATGACTCTTAACAGAATGCTCGAGAAAATAGAAGTCTCACTACACATTTAGTCTATCAACCCTGCTTCTTCCTGCCTTTCCTTCTCTAGCTGTCCTGTCTAGCCAGTCTTTGAGATTTACTTTTAAGTATTTGCAGCAAGGCTAGGAAATCCAAGGTATGGACAGTATTACATAAGACATGCACTTAAATTTACTCGTATTTAATTTTACTAGATTTTTATATTTTGTATTTGAATCTATCTACAGGATGTGGGGATGTTTATTTAACTGAAAAGACATGGTCCTGGAGGAAATGGGAAACGATGCCAGCTTCTTATACTTATCTCTCATAGATGTTTTTCCTTTGACTCTCAACATTCTCTATCTCCATCTCTTAGGCTTATAAAAGTACTCACCCATGTGGAATTTCTTCCTTTCAACTCCCTCTGGTACAGACAGGATATTTGCCAGCTTTAGAAATGATTGGAAGGCCTGGGGTATAACTCAGTGTCAGAGTGCTTGCTTAGCCTGCACAAGGTCCTCAGTTCAACCCTTAGTAGCCCCAAAATTAAGGAATCAATCAAGTCAAACTGAGAAAGTAAATTTTAGAAATGGAAAATAAATGGAAACTTTGTGGCATTGGAAAAGCATTTGATGTGTGGGGAGAGATGGCTCATTGGATAAAGTGCTTGCCACACAAGCCTGATGATCCGAATTCAGATTCCCAGTATCCATGTAAAAATCCAATACAGTATTGCATGCATCTTTAGTCCCAGCACACCAATAGGGAGATGGAGGAGACAGAGACAGGACAATATTCACATGCTCACTGGCCAGTTAGCCTGATGTGTGAAGTTACAGGGAGTAAGAGAGATCTCGTTCCAAACAAATTGTAATTATTTTCTCCTTCTTTACTTCCCTCCTTCCCTCCCTTTCTTCCTCCCTCCTCTCCCTCCATCCCTCTCTCTGTCTCTGTCTCTCTCTCTCCCCCCCCACACACATTTACACACACTATGCACACAAATAATTGAAAAAAGATTGCATGTTATCCACATGTCCACCAAAATAAATAAAGAAAACAAGTACAAGTGGTGTTTGGCAATACATAGAGGACTTCCAAGGTAGCTAGCAAGATTTCTCATTGGCAATGATTTGAGGGATATTTTATAATACATTAACTTGCACATTTGTTTTATACAACCTTCTATAATTTATATTGTGCTTAAATGAAAGCAGGCCACTAGAAACAGGCCTGGGATTAAAAATAAGGAATTGTGAAAAATAGATTTTGATGATGCAGCTCAGAGACATAGTGGTACTATAAAGAGCTAATGCCTTTTGATACAGGAAACAAGCCTTCCAGTCTTGCTCTTATTTTTGGTACATGAAGTATTTTTCTAAAGATCTGTGTAGGAAATTCCTATATTGGGATGTAGAACTGATAGAGACACTGTAATGGTCATGGATTTTTAAAAATATCTTGGTCTTTTTGTTTGTTGCTATTGTTTTGCTAGTTTTGACATTTTCCTGTTTTATCTCACTAGGCAGAATTGGTAACAGAATATTACTTTGTGTTTGGGTGTGTAGGGTTCAAAATCATGTCAGATGTTATGCATTTGATTTGAAAGTAATTTTTTCATACGATAAGAGCCTGAGTCCTACATTTAACAGATGTGGTTCAGGTAAGCAACTAGACATTTTCCTTTATTGTAGGAGGAAGTATGCAGGCTTACCACTACTTGGGGGAGTAAATTGTGTCTTTAGAGATATTTAATACTTGCAGACCTTTTGGGGATTGTTTTTGGCATTTTAGATATATATCTGTTTTGGGAAGAGAGGATATAGAAATATATTTGAACCTACTGGCAAAGGAAATCTGAAAGTATTTTGTTAAGACTGTGGCCAAAAGCCAAGACTGCCTGTGGTGTTCCTGTCAGTAAGTAGAATTATTTGTGTATTTTTTATCTGATATATTCTAAAGTTCTTTTCTTGCTTTCCAATTAATAATACAAATTTAATTTCACAGTGTCTTGAGACCAGTGTAGCCTTTCGGAAGCAGCTACCAAACTGTCCTTTATTGAATTCTCCAAGCTGCTTCCCTGTGTTTGTCAGATAGATGCATCCCAGCCTTCTATGGGAGTGGTTCTCCCATTTCAAAGATATTCTTCACTGACTTTCTGTAGCCTTCCGTAGGTGGGATAAGCAAAATGTCTTGGTCAGTTTGTGCCAACAGTCCTGAGACTGCTCCCTAGCCCTTGGGATTTCAAAGCCCAATGACATAAGGACACTGACTGAATTATGTTTCATTTGAGGTAGGTTCTGTTAGAATTGTGCTTAATGCTATATATACAGAGGTCAATCAAGGAATTACAAAGATGACAAAATTATTGGACATCAGAATTAGGAAAAACCTTAGATATCATCTAATCTAGTCTAATCTTTTTTATTTTACAAATGCATGCACTAAAAGCCAGAGGATATGTGACATACCCAAAAAATTGTAAATGAGAAGGGAGCTTGAGGAGTAACTTACAGTAACATCTTGATGATTTGTTGGGTACCTGAACACTAAAAAGAAAGTCTCTTTGTAGTTATGTTATTGAAATCCTATTGTATCTCTAATATACATGATATATAGTTTCCTTTCATAATAAATATAATCATATAAATACTGCATATTGTTTTTGTTGCCTGAGAATTTTTGAGTATCTTGGGATTATCATTTCAACATAGATATTAATTACTCTGATCTGGAGAAGTGAAACTTGGAGGGAAGCAGCCAAGTGCACACTAACCCTGGAATAATACAAGGAAACTGCCTCTGCTACTAAATCCGGGCTGCTGTCTATCATACTTTGGAAATGGTTCATTTTTTTTAAATCTGGATAGAAATTCCAGCCATTTGATTCATTAGAGTCTGGTTTATTGAAACTTTAACTATAAAGGAAAAAAAAACCCTTAGAGCCTATTTCTTGTTGGCCAACTAATCCTGGGCATGGGGTGCCTGCCTAGTATTTTGTTTGTTTGTTTGTTTTACTAGCTCTTGATTGTTTTGGTTTTTAGGTTTTTTTTTCTGAGAGGGAGGAAGGAAGAGAGGTAGAGGGGATCTTGGAGGAGCTGGAGAAAGGGAAAGAGTGTGATCAAAATATGTGAATTGTATGATAAACATTAACAAAGAACAAAAAAGAAAACCTAGTGCTATTTTGGAATCTGAAAATAGGTAGGCACATTACAGACTTTCAGCAAAGTCTCCCTGGGCTTAGTGCTAAAACTAGGGCCTTGGGATTGGGATTGGTGAGAGAGGCTCCCCAAAGGAGAAATCATTTGAAGCGCATTCCTGGTGTATGGAGGTCAGAAGTTGGTGTAGAGAATGTGGACCCAAAGAATGCTACCTTGTTTCAAAGTGACCCTATTTAGAATGAGCACAGATGCAAAGCTGGGATCTCCAAAGGGATTTCAAGGAAAGGCTGACACGCTGAAATCATAGCACTTCTCCAGGTACATGTTTCCTTCAATGTTTAATTGGCATATCTTGTGATTCACATAAATGGATGAGAAATTATTCCCAGCAGTCGCTGTCCTGTGAACAAGTTAGATATTCTTAATACTATTTCCCGCACACACCATACTGTCATTCAAACACAGGTAAAACATATTCCCTGGACAAGGTCTTTTATTTATTTCAATGATCTTAGTCTTGGGGAAAAAAAGCTTTCTTATCTGGACCAAAGCACTGCCCTGAAAACAAGTGGGTGATTTTATAACTCGGTGAGTCAGTGATAAATCTAGACCTTTTTAATATTATTAAGTAATTCTTGCCTTTAATATGCTTGTCCAGTAACTTAGAAAACGCTCTTTCTCAGTCCCTCAGACTGTGTTTTTCCCCAAAGTTCCACAGAATATATATATATAAAAATGTATCAAAATTAATTTGATTTATATATTTTTCCATGAATCCTTGGAAGTAATAGGATATACTTGTAGGTGAAAAATGCTCAACGGATTCACTAGAGAAATTTTTTGCTTTGAAACCTAGATTGGAAATAGTCCTTAGAAACTCAGGGCATAGAAAAGAAATCCAATTGTGAGTGTGTAGTATTGAACACTGGCCCTTTAAGGTTTAGACAGAGGGTGGAAGTGCCAAGGGAAAGCGCTGACCTTTGCAGTAGCTATTTTCATAGCATTTCCCTGACCTTGTCAGGAGATTAAAGACCTTCAGTGGAACTTTCTGGTTTGTAGGGAAAGATATCAGGGTTAAGAGAGGGCATGGACCCATGTTGACCTTGACAGCTCTTGAGACACACAAGCTACTGCTCAAAGCTGATAGAATCAGACACGTGTATGGATTCTCCAAAAGTTAGCAGTGTTCTACACCAGTTGGCTAAATGCTTTCAATTACATCAAAGTCCCATTTGTCTATAGTCTGAGGCCAGTGGGTGTGAATATTATTATATGTAGGAGAAAAGTGAGGCCCAGGGAGGGGTGTGGTGTTAGATGTTAGGGCAAAACATTAAGTCCCAATGTCTCTTATTTCTATCACACAAGACATGAGAGAAGAGAAAGATTGTCTACCATGCAATGTACAGCTAAGCACTGTGAGTTCATGTTCTAGCTCTGCCCACTCACAGGCTGTGTGACTTTGGAAAAGCTTTTCAAAGTCTCTGTACATAAATTTCTCCATTTATAACATAAAGATGGTAGCCTTGGATATTTATAGGATGATTACTATATGCTGGTCAAAGTGTTTTGTACTAATGGTAATAAAATGATTAAAGAAATGATACGGTATGGAAGGATAGTTTATAATTTTTATCTAGCAGAAATTCAAAACAATTTTACACTAAAAATCATTATGCCACGGCACAGGGAACTTAAGCATCTTGCCTATGATCACAGAGTCAGTGAATATTAAAGACAGGATTTAAATGCAGACTGTCTGATTTTAGTGCTGCTAGAGTTAGCTACTGTAGAATTCCTAACACATTAAACTGGATTGTATATGGAAAAAGTCTAGTCATGGGCATTGTTAAGCAAATAAGTACTTGGTAAATATTAGCTATTATTTCTGGCTTTCCTTATATTCCCAAACACTAATAACTTTTAAATGATTCTTCATCCCAATAGCCTTCCATCAATAAGCCAGTTCACCAGATCTCCTCTATGATTGCGTTATTGCAATAAGAACTACAAATGTGGGATTAGAGTATAGATTATCCTAGGTGACAATTGAGCCCCTGCCGTTGTATTTTCTAAAAAGTCAGAGGGCCTTACTTAGGAGGTGTTTATAAACTGGAGCATGCAGTATAACTGCTGCTACTATGTAGTGGGATAAGCAGATATTACAGTAGTGCACATATGAATTACACAATTATCTATATATGAACTCTGCTTTTATAGGCGTATAATTTTATATCTAAAAAGTATGAAGGTGGCAGCTATGTTTCTACCCTATGAAATCCATGGAAGGTAGCATAGCTGATATATTTTTGAAGAGGTATGACTGACTGCATTTGATAAGCAGTAAGTATATATCACTGCATAAGGTGAAATCCAGCATTTTATTTGTGTAAGAACCAATAAAAGGGACTAGTGGTGGACAATCATAAATTCAGTTTTAAGGACCCTATCCCATGCGTGACTGTGTGCTAACAGTTCTTATGAACAAAATAAAGATAGGCCCAAGGTACACACTCTGAGGGCATTGTTGGCTTTGGTAAAGTTTTTCACTTTGTGTTCCTGTAAACTAAGTAGACTTTTCATGTCCTAAATGGACTTTGGATGGAAAGTGGTGTAATTATTTATTTGTGTATGAGCATTAGTAATGCCAATTATGTCTATTTAGATTTGTTGGTTGTAGTCAATTAAAACTGGCTTTTCTATTGTTTATTATTGGAATAATTGTGCCAGATTTCTGGGGGCATACAGGATGATTTTTCTCTTCCTGTTCAAGTAATCTGAGGATTTCAGTGTGTTGAGTAGTTACTGGAGACCAGGACAGATGTGTAGATTTGGGGGAAGAAGATGGAGAAAGTGGCACTAGAATGTGAGAGGGAGAAAGGGAAAGCTTGATTAATAAATGTAGTATAAGAGAAAAATATCCAAGAAGTTTTTACTTTTCTCAGACTACATTAATCAGGAGCAGGACGAGTTATAGGAGGCACAAATAAAGACATTGGGCCAGAAGTCAGGGAACATACAACCTAAGTTGCTCTCTACATCCATTTGGCTGAAAGATCATGGGAGAGTTGCCTTACTGCACTATGTCTGGTGATGTATTCATACCAGTGTTTAAAGTTCAGATGCAAAGACTTTGTCTAAGAATAGTAGGCTATGACTAAAAGTGGTATACAAAGTGAAGATAGCAGGGGAGAAATAATGGGGAAGTGCACACCAATTGGTTGTATAGTACCAAATGGTCATTCCAAAGATATATCCAGATAAAGTAATATGGACCCAACAGGTTATATATGAGTTATATACACACATATATATTCATATATATGCATATTTACACACATACATATAGGCACATAATGACAATTAGAGAAAAAGAGGCCTTGAATTTGAAAAGGAAAGTGAGCAATAGTACAATTATATCTCAATAATTAAAGCATTGAGCTGGGTATGTTGCTAAACACATTTAATGTCTTCCATTCTCATTTTGAAATGGAGGGAGAATGACCTTTGGTTTTTCATTTTATATATACACATAATTATATATGTATAACATACACACATATGGAGTTGGAAGAAAAATTTAAATGTGTGCCAAACAACAGTTATTTACTTGGCATTTTAAAGGTTTTTTTTAGATTATAATTTAATTAATAAGAAATATAAACCCACTTGGTAAATATCTTTTGTTTCAGGGAAAGGACATATTTTATTCTATGCATCTATGGCTTATCATACTGATACATTCCAACATCATAAAGGATGGAGAGAAAATAGAGCCATAGGGGATAGGATCGTTTTCCACGAATTTTGTCAATTGCATTCCTTATTGAAAGAATATTACTATAAGCCTTATGTGTGTGCTTATGATATGCTTCCTGCATGAAAAAAAAATCAGAACCAATCAATGTTGCTCCCCAGTATTCTCCTAGTCAACTGGAGTTTTATTGGAATAATTTTAACTTTCTATTTGATAGGTCCTAATCCCCCAGGCAATACGCTGCAGTTACAGCTATGAGCCAACTTACTTAAATCACAGTGTACTTTAGATGGTGTCCCTTTCTCGGCACCACCATAACTCAGAACACTTCCGAGGCATGCTATTTAAATATCTAACACAGCATCCTGTGACATAAAGAACACTACTACACCATTCATTGTAATAGAGCATGTAAGGCACAACTCTCGATCTGGGGACTTCAGGGCACAATAAATCCAACTATACACGGTTGGCAGTTCACATAATTATAAAATATGCAGAATCCTGGTTATTAACTGGTTGCATGGAGAAGATCTATTGTGTCATGCAGACATATTTTGGAATGGCAGTATAAACAAAAATTGATTAAAAAACATCTCCACATCTCTTCTATACTGTTAATCATTCAATCTCTAAGAATTTGTAAGCATTTAATGAATGGGTAACAAGAATCATTCAAACAGACTGGCAAAAATTACTGTTTGCTTCTTAAGTGAGGTAGATCCTGATTTTGTTTTAATATGAAATAACTTAATGTAACATTTTTAATGCTGTCTATTCAGAAATAGAGACAGATATAAATCAGCTGGAAATTATCTGGGGAGCCACCTAATAGTCTTTTTTTTTAAATGGAAGGCATTTGTAATCTTTAACCATTTGAATTCTGGTAGGAAAAATGATCATTCTTTGGCCAACATTTATCCCCAGCAGGCTGGCTTTCTGCACATTAAGACAACAGCAACAAAAGCTTTAAAGGCATGCTCACATTCTTCCGCTGTGAAGCTACTGCAGTTAACTGTAGGACACTTGTGGAAGAAGCAGAGCTCACAGGGATTGTCTGAAAGCCTCCAAGGATGCTGCAAGCCTCTAAGGGGAGAGGCTGCAGGCATGTAGGGATCAAAAGTAGGCTTTGCTCAATTGATGTTGGCTTTGTGAATCTTAGGATGGAGCTTCCCAAGGTGGCATGCTGCTGTTTCTTATTTTAAGAAATATTTCCAATACTAGCAACAGATACGTCTTCATCATAATTTTTTTCCTATCTGAAAGAGACTTTCTTTCTTTCTGTGTGTGTATGTGTGTGTGTGTGTGTGTGTGTGTGTATGTGTATGTGTGTGTGCGTTGCTAAAGATCAAGCTCCACGCTTATACAAGTTAAGTGAGCCATCCACCACTGAGTTACCTCCCCAGTCTGGAAGGGAGTGCCACAGGACACAGGGAATCCTGGAGTGAGCTTTGGATTCAAAAGGGGATACCTCGCTGGAGAGTCTAAGATTTATAAGATCAGAAATTCTGGTTTCCCATTGGAAAGGAGCCTCTAAGTAGAAGCTCCACCTGTGTAGTTCCTGATTTCTTTGGAATATGAAAGAATGTAAATACGTTTGCCAGGATACTCATTAAATCAAATGCTTAGAATGAAGTTACCTTTGGTTTCCACTATTCACCGCTAACTGGTGGCATGGTCTTCTATTTTTTCACCCAAGATTAGCATAGTTGCTAAACACACTGAGTCTGGAGTCAGGCTGCAGGGGATCAGCTCATAGTTCTGCTACTTATTAGCTGCATGACTAAGGGTAAGTTATTTAACCTCTCTGTGCCCTAGTTTCTTCATTTTCAAACCAGGAATAATAATAGCAGTACCTAATGCATTGAGTTGTCAAGATTAAGTGAGCTTGTTCATTTCACTTAACTAAGAACTCCTTTGGTTATAGAAGACAGAAACCAGACTTAAAGTGACTTAAGAAAATGATTATTGGCTTATATCACCTAGAAGTCTGAAGATCATTCTTACTCTTCTTCCATTGGCTCTGCTTTACAAATACAGAATTTTGACTTAAATCTCTGCACTTCATTAGGGACCAAGGGAAGGAGAGGGGATGGGAAAGGGGAGTGGAAGAGGATACTCAGTAAAATGAAGTATGTTGCACATGCCACCATGAAACCTATTACTCCGTATGCTAATATAAAAAAATCTGTGCCTTCATTGTCTTAAGTCTGTAAAGTGTACTAATAATAATGAATCAACTTCATAGGATTATTGCAAAGATTTAAATGAGTTTATGTGTGCTGAGTACTTCCAACAGGGTTTATAAGGCATATAATAAATTAAATAAATGTTTTTTATTGATAGTTTTAGTGTTAATTACTTTAATATCCAGTGTCTTCTTTCTATATTTTTTTACCTTGTCATATTCATCTGCCTTTTATCTTTAAGCATCAACAAATTCATTTATTCCTTCTCTACTCCCCCTCCCTTACCTGATCTCTTCCATCCACACCAGAACCTATTACCACTCTTCCTAGCTACAGATTCCAATGACTCGTATCTATAGAGATGTCAGGTCAAGTTTCAGATGAGGTGTGGGCGAACCAAAACCTAGAGGATGCACAATGAATGATGTAAGGACGTTCTGTCCTTTCATCAACTTTATCCTGTCTCTTAAAATTCTTTATGAGATCTTTCATGATGCAGATTCATCATTTATTTTCTATCAGGGTCTGGAAGACGCTGTACTAGAGCTTTGGGTCACCACGTTTCATTTAAGAGATGGGTTAAATATTCCAGAGAAGCATACTCTTCTGAGTTGAGCATGACTTTGTCAAAATCAAATGTCATGATTTTCTGAATTATTCCATGGGTCTACCGTTTTCTTACCCACTTCTTTTTTTGTATTTCATTGGGTTTCTATATTATAAATTTATAATTTCTTACCATTTAAATAATTTCTACATTGTCAAATTGTCCAAAACTGTGTTTCAAGTCTTTTGTTTAATGTTTGTCTTCTGATAATTTTTTTTATTATTGTATTGAGCCATACATTTTTTTTATGCTCCCCTCCCTGCTTCTCCCCTCCCCTTCAACCCTCTCCCACGGTCTCCATGCTCCCAATTTACTCAGGAGATCTTGTCTTTTACTACTTCCGATGTAGATTAGATCCATGTATATCTCTCTTAGGGTCTTCATTGTTGTCTAGGTTCTCTGGGATTGTGAGTTGTAGGCTGGTTTTCTTTGCTTTATGTTTAAAAATGACTGATAAGTGAGTATATATGATAATTTTCATTCTGTGCCTGGGTTATCTCACTGAATATGATGTTTTCTAGCTCCACCCACTTGCCTGCAAATTTCAAGATGTCATTATATTTTTTCTGTTGTGTAGTACTGCATTGTGTAAATGCACCACATTTTCTGTATCCGTTCCTCAGTCGAGGGGCATTTAGGCTATTTTCAGTTTCTGGCTATAACAAACAATACTGCTATGAACATAGTTGAGTATATGTTCTTGTGGCACAGTGATCATCCTTTGAATATATACCCAAAAGTGGTACACTCTCCAACATAAGTTGTCATCGGTGATTTTGATCTTGACCATTCTTACAGGTGGAAGATAGAATTTCAGAGTTGTTATGATATTATTTCTCTGATGATTAAGGATGTTGAACATTTCCTTAAGTGTCTTTCAGCCATTTTAGATTCCTCTGTTTAGGTCTGTACTCCATTTTTTATAGGATTATTTGTTCTTTTGATGACCAGTTTATTGAGTTCTTTGTATATTTTGGAGATCAGACATCTGTCTGATGTGGGGTTGGTACAGATCTTTTCCCATTCTGTAGGCTGTTGTTTTGTCTTGTTGATCATGTCCTTTGCTTTACGGAAGCTTTTCAGTTTCAGGAGGTCCCGTTTATTAATTGTTTCTCTCAGCATCTGTGCTACTGAGGTTATATTTAGGAGGTGGTCTCCTGTGCCAATGCATTCAAGTGTATGTCCCAATTTCTCTTCTGTGAGGTTCAGTGTGGCTGGTTTTATGTTGAGGTCTTTGATCCATTTGGACTTGAGTTTTGTACATGGTGACAGATAGGGATCTATTTGCATTCTTCTAAATGTTGATATTCGGTTATGCCAGCACCATTTGTTAAATATGCTTTCTTTTTTTCATTTGATATTTTTTGGTTCTTTGTCAAAAATCAGGTGTTTGAAGGTGTATGGATTAATATCTGGGTCTTCGATTTGGTTCCATAGGTCCTCTTGTCTGTTTTTATGCCAATACCAGGCTGTTTTCAGTACTGTAGCTCTCTAGTAGAGTTTGAAGTCAGGGATTGTGATGCCTCCAGATATTATTTTATCGTGCAGGATTGTTTTAGCTATCCTAGGATTTTTGCTTTTCCATATGAAGTTGAGTACCGTTCTTTCAAGGTCTGTGAAAAATTTTGCTGGGATTTTGATGGGCATTGCATTGAATCTGTAGATTGCTTTTGGTAAGATTGCCTTTTTTACTAGTTCTGCATGGGAGATCTTTCCACTTTTTGGTGTCTTCTTCATTTTCTTTTTTCAAAGATTTAAAGTTCTTGTCATACACTTGTTTTGTTAGAGTTACTCTGAAATATTTTATGTTATTTATTGCTATTGTGAAGGCTGATGTTTTCTCTGATTTTTTTCTTATCCCATTAATCATCTGTGTAAAGGAGGGCTATTGATTTTTTGTGAGTTAATCTTGTATCCTGCTATATTACTGAAAGAGTTTATGAGTTGTAGAAGTTCCTTGGTAGAAGTTCTGGGGTCACTTATGTAAACAATCATATCATCAGCAAATAATAAGAGTTTGACTTCTTCTTTTCTGATTTGTATCCATTTGATCTCCTTTTGTTGTCTTATTGCTCTAGCTAGGACCTCAAGAACTATATTGAGTGGATATGGAGAGAGTGGACCAACCTTGTCTTGTTCCTGATTTCAGTGGGATAGCTGGGAGTTTCTCTTCATTTAGTTTGATGTTGGCTGTTGACTTGCTGTATATTGCCTTTATTATGTTTAGGTATGTTCCTTGTATCTCTGCTCTCTCCAAGACCTTTATCATGAAGAGATATTGTATTTTGTTGAAAGCTTTTTCAGCATCTAATGAGAAGATCATGTGGTTTTTATTTTTCAGTTTGTTTATATGGTGGATTGCATTGACAGATTTTTGCATGTTGAACGATCCCTGCACCTCCGGAATGAAGCTGACTTGATCATGGTGGATGATGGTTCTGATGTGTTCTTATTTAGTATTTTTGCATCAATATGCATTAGTGAGATTGGTCTGTAATTCTTTTTTTAAAAAATAATGTCTTTATATGGTTTGGGTATCAGGGTAATTGTAGCCTCATAAAAAGAGTTTGACAATGTCCCTTCTTTTTCTCTTGTGTTTCTTGCCCACTTCTATCTCTTGTGTGTGTGTATACACACACGTTTGTGTGGTCATATGCCCAACTCTACGCCAGTGCACTTGTATGTGTGTTCCTATGCATGTTGAACTCCTTTTCTCAAAATGAAGTTGACACTGGGTGTTTTCCTTAATTGATCTTTCAACTTCATTTTGAGAAAGGCACTGCCATTGAACCTGGTGGTCATGAATCTAGCTAGACTTACTGACCAGCCAACTTTAAGGATCCCTCTGTTTTCTCTTCTCCGATGCTAGGATACAGACATGTATCTCTGTGGAGACTGGAGATCTGAAATTAGTTTCTCATGCTTTCATGTTGAACAGCTTACTGACTGAGCTGGGTTCTAGTTCATCCTGCTTTTGTTTCAATATACTCCCTAAGATTCTAGGGGCCATTTGTTCTTCCTTAATTAAACTGGACTTTCTCCTAAGGCTTCCCACAGAGATTTGCTTGGTTCCCAAATTACAAACCGTCATATTCCTTACTCTTAAGACAAAAGTGTGCTACTGAAGGCTACCATAGCTTTTGAGGTCTGATCTTTTCTGGAAGACAGAAGAACAAGGAGAGAAACTAATTCCATCCAGGCTATTTTTCTTCTGTGGGAATGGAGTAAACCTATTTTCAGACGGTCCCTAAGAATAATATTCGTGGGACTTTTATCATGGTAGGCCAAAGAAAAAGAAATTTTTGGAAAAAAAATTTCCTCTCAAATCACATTGCGTAGGGCCAGCGTACCAGACTATAGCAAGTTTGATTTTGAAGAGTTGATGCAAAGTGATTTTACTGATTTTTCCAGTGTTCTTTCCTACTCTGATTAAAAACAAGTGGCTATGAAAATTGGGTTTAGTTTCTGTGGCCTGCCTGCACCAAGCGGGGTAGGCGCTTTGTCTGCGAGCTGCCCAACCAGCACGGAGGCCTGATCTTTCGGCGCCAGGAGACCCAGCATTGGGGTGAGTTTCTGGCCCACGGCGCCAGCCTGGGACGGGGAGCTCGGGGGTTTCTTGGCCCCCTGTCCTGCTTGGGCTCTCTGCAGGGCCTCTACTCCCCGGGTGCTGCCTCTTTCTTCCTGGCCCACCCAGCTTCCGTCCAGAGCCCTCCCCACTTCGCCCCCACTGCCCTCTTTTGGCGCGTGGCATCGCCCAGCCCAGCCTATCTGGGCGCTGAGTCCGAGTACCCGGGGCTCCCGGGGGGCAGCAGTTCCTTTGTTTCTGTGGCCTGCCTGCACCAAGCGGGGTAGGCGCTTTGTCTGCGAGCTGCCCAACCAGCACGGAGGCCTGATCTTTCGGCGCCAGGAGACCCAGCATTGGGGTGAGTTTCTGGCCCACGGCGCCAGCCTGGGACGGGGAGCTCGGGGGTTTCTTGGCCCCCTGTCCTGCTTGGGCTCTCTGCAGGGCCTCTACTCCCCGGGTGCTGCCTCTTTCTTCCTGGCCCACCCAGCTTCCGTCCAGAGCCCAACCCACTTCGCCCCCACTGCCCTCTTTTGGCGCATGGCATCGCCCAGCGCAGCCTATCTGGGCGCTGGGTCCGAGTACCCGGGGCTCCCGGGCGGGCAGCAGTTCCTTTGTTTCTGTGGCCTGCCTGCACCAAGCGGGGTAGGCGCTTTGTCTGCGAGCTGCCCAACCAGCACGGAGGCCTGATCTTTCGGCGCCAGGAGACCCAGCATTGGGGTGAGTTTCTGGCCCACGGCGCCAGCCTCGGACGGGGAGCTCGGGGGTTTCTTGGCCCCCTGTCCTGCTTGGGCTCTCTGCAGGGCCTCTACTCCCCGGGTGCTGCCTCTTTCTTCCTGGCCCACCCAGCTTCCGTCCAGAGCCCAACCCACTTCGCCCCCACTGCCCTCTTTTGGCGCGTGGCATCGCCCAGCGCAGCCTATCTGGGCGCTGGGTCCGAGTACCCGGGGCTCCCGGGCGGGCAGCAGTTCCTTTGTTTCTGTGGCCTGCCTGCACCAAGCGGGGTAGGCGCTTTGTCTGCGAGCTGCCCAACCAGCACGGAGGCCTGATCTTTCGGCGCCAGGAGACCCAGCATTGGGGTGAGTTTCTGGCCCACGGCGCCAGCCTGGGACGGGGAGCTCGGGGGTTTCTTGGCCCCCTGTCCTGCTTGGGCTCTCTGCAGGGCCTCTACTCCCCGGGTGCTGCCTCTTTCTTCCTGGCCCACCCAGCTTCCGTCCAGAGCCCTCCCCACTTCGCCCCCACTGCCCTCTTTAGGTGCGTGGCATCGCCCAGCCCAGCCTATCTGGGCGCTGGGTCCGAGTATCCGGGGCTCCCGGGGGGGCAGCAGTTCCTTTGTTTCTGTGGCCTGCCTGCACCAAGCGGGGTAGGCGCTTTGTCTGCGAGCTGCCCAACCAGCACGGAGGCCTGATCTTTCGGCGCCAGGAGACCCAGCATTGGGGTGAGTTTCTGGCCCACGGCGCCAGCCTGGGACGGGGAGCTCGGGGGTTTCTTGGCCCCCTGTCCTGCTTGGGCTCTCTGCAGGGCCTCTACTCCCCGGGTGCTGCCTCTTTCTTCCTGGCCCACCCAGCTTCCGTCCAGAGCCCTCCCCACTTCGCCCCCACTGCCCTCTTTAGGTGCGTGGCATCGCCCAGCCCAGCCTATCTGGGCGCTGGGTCCGAGTATCCGGGGCTCCCGGGGGGGCAGCAGTTCCTTTGTTTCTGTGGCCTGCCTGCACCAAGCGGGGTAGGCGCTTTGTCTGCGAGCTGCCCAACCAGCACGGAGGCCTGATCTTTCGGCGCCAGGAGACCCAGCATTGGGAGAGCCAACATTGGGGAGAGACAGCGTTTGGTAGGCAAGGAGACCTAATCCGGTAAAAGAAGATCCATAGGGAGCATTTGGAAGAAGAGATGGGCCGACGTCAAGGCAAGAATTCGCCCAACAAGCTGAAAAGCAACATGAAGCTACCAGAAACAAGCGACCTCACAACGGGAGGACAAGAACCCCTTAATCAAGAGGAAGGAGAAAAGATTGACTTCATGAAAGTGATTGACACCCTTAAACAGCATGTAAAAAACGCCCTTATAGAAATGGATGAGAAATATAACAGAAAGTTTGAAGAATTGAATAAATCAGTGAATGATACCCTAGAAAACCAAGGAAAAACAATCAAACAGATAATGGAAACAGTTCAAGACCTGAAAACTGAAATAGAGGCAAAGAAGAAAACACAAACAGAGGGCCGTCTGGACATGGAAAATCTAGGTAAACGAATAGAGACTACAGAAACAAGCATAACCAGCAGAATACAAGAGATAGAAGAAAGACTCTCGGATTCTGAAGATACCATAGAGAAAATAAACACACTGATCAAAGAAAACAGCAAGTCCAACAAACTCTCATCACAAAACATTCAGGAAATATGGGACACAATAAAAAGACCAAACCTAAGAATAATAGGAGTAGAAGAAGGAGAAGAAGGGCAGCTCAATGGTCCAGAAAATCTATTTAATAAAATTATAGAAGAAAACTTTCCCAACCTAAGGAAAGATTTTCCTATGAAGGTGCAAGAAGCATACAGAACACCGAATAGGCTGGATCAAAAAAAAACATCCCCTCGCCATATAATTATCAAAACACAAAGCATACAGAATAAGGAAAGAATATTAAGAGCTGCAAAGGAAAAAGGCCAAATTACTTATAAAGGTAAACCTATCAGACTTACACCTGACTTCTCCATGGAAACCATGAAGGCCAGAAGGTCCTGGATAGATGTACTGCAGAAACTGAGAGACCATGGGTGCAAGCCCAGATTACTATACCCAGCCAAGCTTTCATTCACTATAAATGGAGAAAATAAAATTTTCCAGGATAAAAACAAATTTAAACAATACGCAGCCACAAATCCAGCCTTACAGAAAGTAATTGAAGGAAAATCACTAACCAAGGAGTCCAACAATGACCACAATAACTCAGACGTCTAGAGACCCTTCACCAACACAAAACAAAGAAGGGAAACACACAAACTCTACGACTAAAAAAAAATGACCGGAGTTAACAACCACTGGTCATTAATATCACTTAATGTCAATGGACTCAACTCACCTATAAAAAGGCACAGGCTAAGAGATTGGATAAGAAAACAGGATCCAACATTCTGCTGTTTACAAGAAACACACCTCAACCACAAAGACAGGCACCTACTCAGAGTAAAGGGCTGGGACAAGGCCTATCAAGCAAATGGACCTAAGAAACAGGCAGGTGTGGCCATACTAATCTCTAACAAAGTTGACTTTAAACTTAAATCAATCAGAAGAGATGGAGAGGGGCATTTTATACTCATAACAGGAACAGTTCATCAGGATGAAGTCTCAATCCTGAACATCTATGCCCCTAATATAAAAGCACCCACGTACATAAAAGAAACATTGCTAAAATTCAAGGCAGCCATCAAACCGCACACACTAATAGTAGGAGACTTCAACACTCCTCTCTCACCAATGGACAGGTCAATCAGACAGGAACCTAACAGAGAAATAAGAGAATTAGTGGAGGTAATGAATCAAATGGACTTAACAGACATCTATAGAACATTCCATCCAAATAGGAAAGAATATACCTTCTTCTCTGCAGCTCATGGAACCTTCTCGAAAATCGACCACATAGTCGGTAACAAAGCAAACATCCACAGTTACAAAAAAATATTAGTAACCACCTGTGTCTTATCAGATCACCATGGATTAAAGTTAGAATTCAACAATAATGCTACCCCCAGAAAGCATACAAAGTCATGGAAACTGAACAGTCAACTATTGAACCATAGCTGGATTAAGGAAGAAATAAAGAAAGAAATTAAAGTCTTCCTGGAATTCAATGAAAATAAAGAAACAACATACTCAAACTTATGGGACACTATGAAAGCAGTCCTAAGAGGAAAGTTCATAGCACTAAGTGCCCACTTAAAGAAAACAGAGAAAGCTCACATTGGAGATTTAACAGCCCACCTGAAAGCTCTAGAAAAAAAAGAAGCAGACTCACCTAGGAGGAGTAGAAGACTGGAAATAATCAAAATGAGGGCTGAAATCAACAAAATAGAAACACAGAAAACAATACAAAAAATCAATGAAACAAAAAGCTGGTTCCTGGAGAAAATCAACAAGATTGACAAACCACTATCCAAGCTAATCAAACGGCAGAGAGAGAATTTGCAAATTAATAAGATCAGAAATGAAAAGGGGGACATAACCACAGACACAGAGGAAATTCAGAGAATCATTAGATCTTACTACAAAAGCCTATATGCCACAAAATTGGAAAATGTAAAGGAAATGGATACTTTTTTAGATAAATATCATATACCAAAGTTAAATCAGGACCTGGTGAACAATCTAAATAGACCTGTTAGTCGCGAAGAATTAGAAGAGGTTATCAAAAACCTCCCTACCAAAAAAAGCCCAGGACCAGATGGTTTCAATGCGGAATTCTACCAGATCTTCCAAGAAGATCTAATACCTATACTCCTTAATGTATTCCACAAGATAGAAACAGAAGGGTCATTACCAAACTCCTTTTATGAAGCCACAATTACTCTGATACCAAAACCACTCAAAGACTCAACCAGGAAAGATAACTACAGGCCAATCTCACTCATGAATATCGACGCAAAAATCCTCAACAAAATACTGGCAAATCGAATCCAAGAACACATCCGAAAAATTATCCATTATGATCAAGTAGGCTTCATTCCTCAGATGCAGGGCTGGTTCAACATACGAAAATCTATCAATGTAATCCAGCATATAAATAAACTGAAAGAAAAAAACCATATGATCATTTCATTAGATGCTGAAAAAGCATTTGACAAAATTCAACATCCATTTATGTTAAAAGTCTTGGAGAGATTAGGGATACAAGGGTCATACCTAAATATAATAAAAGCTATATACAGCAAGCCGACAGCTAACATCAAATTAAACGGAGAGAAACTCAAAGCCATCCCACTTAACTCAGGAACACGGCAAGGCTGTCCACTCTCGCCATACCTCTTCAATATAGTGCTTGAAGTTCTAGCAATAGCAATAAGACAACATAATGGAATCAAGGGGATTCGAATTGGAAAGGAAGAAGTTAAACTTTCGTTATTTGCAGATGATATGATAGTGTACATAAGCGACCCCAAAAACTCCACCAAAGAACTCCTACAGCTGATAAACAGCTTTAGTAATGTGGCAGGATACAAGATCAACTCCAAAAAATCAGTCGCCCTCTTATACACAAAGGATATGGAAGCAGAGAGGGAAATCAGAGAAGCTTCACCATTCACAATAGCCAAAAACAGCATAAAATATCTTGGGGTACATCTAACCAAGGAAGTGAAAGATCTATTTGACAAGAACTTTAAGGCATTGAAGAAAGAAATTGAAGAGGATACCAAAAAATGGATGGACCTCCCTTGCTCTTGGATTGGGAGGATCAACATAGTAAAAATGGCAATTCTACCAAAGGCTATTTATAGATTCAATGCAATCCCCATCAAGATCCCATCAAAATTCTTCACAGATCTGGAGAGGACAATAATCAACTTTATATGGAAAAACAAAAAACCCAGGATAGCCAAAACAATCCTATACAATAAAGGATCTTCTGGAGGCATTACCATCCCTGACTTCAAACTCTATTACAGAGCTACAGTAATGAAAACAGTGTGGTACTGGCATAAAAACAGAGAAGTCGACCAATGGAATCGTATAGAAGACCCGGATTTTATCCCACAAACCTATGAACACCTCATTTTCGATAAAGGAGCTAAAAGTATACAATGGAAGAAAGAAAGCATCTTCAACAAATGGTGCTGGCACAACTGGATGTCATCTTGTAGAAGAATGAAAATAGACCCTTATCTATCACCGTGCACAAAACTCAAGTCCAAATGGATTAAAGACCTCAATATCAGCCCGAACACACTGAACCTGATAGAAGAGAAAGTGGGAAGTACCCTACAGGAGCTGGGCACAGGAGATCGCTTCCTATGTATAACCCCAGAAGCACAGACATTAAGGGCAACATTGAATAAATGGGACCTACTTAAACTGAGAAGCTTCTGTAAAGCAAAGGACATAGTCAATAAGACACAAAGGCAACCTACTGATTGGGAGAAGATCTTCACCAACCCCACAACAGACAAAGGTCTGATCTCCAAAATATATAAAGAACTCAAGAAACTAGACTTTAAAATGCTAATTAACCCAATTAAAAAATGGGGCACTGAACTGAACAGAGAATTCTCAGCAGAGGAAGTTCAAATGGCCAAAAGACACTTAAAGTCGTGCTCAACTTCCTTAGCAATCAGGGAAATGCAAATCAAAACAACTTTGAGATATCATCTTACACCTGTCAGAATGGCTAAAGTCAAAAACACCAAGGATAACCTTTGCTGGAGAGGCTGTGGAGGAACGGGTACCCTCATCCATTGCTGGTGGGAATGCCATCTTGTGCAACCACTGTGGAAGTCAGTGTTTCGGTTTCTCAGGAAATTCGGGATCAACTTACCCCTGGACCCAGCAATACCACTCCTGGGAATATACCCAAGAGATGCTCTATCATATGACAAAAGCATTTGTTCAACTATGTTCATAGCAGTATTATTTGTAATAGCCAGAACCTGGAAACAACCTAGATGCCCTTCAATGGAAGAATGGATGAAGAAAGTATGGAATATATACACGCTAGAGTACTACGCTGCGGTAAAAAACAATGACTTCTCGAATTTTGCATGCAAATGGATGGAAATAGAAAACACTATCCTGAGTGAGGTGTCCCAGACCCAAAAAGATGAACATGGGATGTACTCGCTCATAATTGGTTTCTAGCCATAAATTAGGGCCACGGAGTCTACAATAGGTGAACCTAAAGAAGCTAAGTAAGAAGGTGAACCCAAGGAAAAACATATATTTATCCTCTTGGCTAAGGGAAGTAGACCCAATTGCCGGGGAGAAAATTAGGATCTTGGGGGTGGGGTGGGATGGGGGTAAGGGGAGATGGGGAGAGAAAAGGTAGAAGGGAAGGAGGGGGGATTTGGGGAATCAGGAGAATTGGGATAAAGGAAAGGTGGATAGGGGAGCACGGAACCACAATTCTTAGTTAAGGGAACCACTTTAGGGTGAGCAAGAGATTTGACCCTAGAGGGGCTCCCAAGTGCCCAACATGAGGTTCCCAGTTAGTTCCTTGGGTAGCTGAGGATTGGGAACCTGAAATGACCCTATCCGAGAGCAATACTGACGAATATCTTGCATATCATCATAGAACCTTCATCTGGTGATGGATGGAGACAGAGACAGAGACCCACACTGGAGCACTGGACTGAGCTCCCAAGGTCCCAATGAGGAGCAGAAGGAGGGAGAACATGAGCAAAGAAGTCGGGACCACGAGGCGTGCACCCACCCACTGAGACAGTGGAGCTGATCTACTGGGAGCTCACCAAGGCCAGCTGGACTGTGACCGAAAAAGCATGGGATAAAACCGGACTCTCTGAACATGGCGAACAATGAGGGCTGATGAGACGCCAAGGACAATGGCACGGGGTTTTGATCCTACTTAATGTGCTGGCTTTGTGGAAGCCTAGCCAGTTTGGATGTTTACCTTCCTAGATATGGACGCAGGGGGGAGAACCTAGGACTTACCACAGGGCAGGGAACCTGGACTGCTCTGTGGACTGGAGAGGGAGGGGGAGAGGAGTGGGGGGAGGGGTTGAAGGGTGGGAGGAGGGGGAGAAGGGTGGGAGGAGGGGGAGGGAAATGGGAGGCTGGGAGGAGGTGGAAACTTGTTTTTTTGTTTATGTTTTTTTTCTTCTTTTCTTAATAAAAAAAATTATTAAAAAAAAAAAAGAAAATTGGGTTTAACATCACAGGACACTTCTGATTATTCATATCATTATCAAAACAACTATAATGACTCGTTCTCTTCTAGAGTCCTTTATTTATCATCTCTTGGAGAGTTAGACTCACAGAGAATGAACTTTTAATAGAAATAATTCCAGAACTTTTCATATTTTTCCTTTGCTTTCTTTTTATTGGGAGTGGTAAGGCAAGGGCAAATGGCTCTACACCTCTCTTAGATTAGAAGAATTCATTTGTGTTGTACATTCAGCAACTAGGATGAGCTTGGAAGCTATGTAGAAATAATGGTGCGGAGGTGAGCTGGCACCTAAAGTGCTTGTGCCATTGTATTGCTGTCCATAGCTGGAATCTATTCTGTAGTCCATTTTCAAAAGCAATTTGCAGCACATCCAGGCATAAATCCAATTAAAAAGCAGAGAGGGATTTGCATGCATGAAATAACTCCAATGCATGGCTTTTGAAAAAATGACCCTGATAGCTACAGTTCAAAGGCCTTTCTTTGTGAAGCTCCATATACGGACTGGGTAGAGCTGAATAAATTATAGTTCCAAAATCCAGTGTGCGTCAGTGGCTAGGAACAAAATAAAAGTATATACAGTTGGACATTTGCCCTGGAACTGTACCTCTGTAGAATAATTTTGTGTAGTTGAATTTGGTCAGCCTAAAACAAAAGTCTGACCTCCAAGCCCGTGACAGTATTTTACATCTACTAGGTGCCCAACAAATATTGTGTGGGATTGAATTAGAGCGCTCAAGACCAAGTTTTAGTTTTTGATGGACTTTTGTTTCTCACTCAGTGCCAATTTCCTTCCTCTTTGTTGAGGGTTCTGAAGGCAATGGAAAGAGTTAAATGTCCTCTTTACAAGGAAGTTTTTGTGCCATAGTATTGAGTGGGTGGGGCATGTAGCACTGCTTTGGTCTAAGACATTGAAATGAAAATGTGTTGGGAATCTGAAAAAAATATTTTTTTTTGATTAAAAGGAAACAGACATGCTTATATTCTTTCCTTATGTCATTTTCCTGTCTCTTAAGTGGATTGATGTCAGAGTCATCTTGTGACAAAGAGCTGACAAGTACTCAGGTAAGTCAGCGGAAAGGAAGAACTTGGGTCTCTGATTACATTCATGTGCAGTAGAATCAATGCCCACAACTGCCCAGTGAGAGGCTTCATCATGCAAAATGACTGCTATATGTTTAAGCTACTGGTAAGATTTTGAGAGTTTTAGCTAATATATACAAATGGACATTCTTCTCTCTACCTCCTGGCTTCCAGAGCCTCCAGCTTAGTGCTCTTTACTCGGGCACTTTGTCCAGCTGTTCTGACCCTTATCCACTACTACTCAAACCAAAGTTTAGCTTTCTGCATGTCCCGTCTCCTCAAGTCCTTTCAAAGTGATGCAAACCAATCAAATAGATGTCTATGTGTAAAGCCTTAACGTGTTACAGCGTTTTCAATGTGTTAACCTCAAAGGATGACTTCTGACTATGGCAGTTGGTACTGATGGCTGTGACAGGCGTATCTAAGGATGCATTGCAGTCAGAAAAAGATTTTGAGTGCCCCATCAACTCCATCCTGCAATGACCACCTTCCAAATATGTGGCTTTCCCTGGAAGTGTTGTGAAGATTACACTATATTACATCCATAGACTTTAATTCAGGTTGTCAACATTTGCATAATTCTGAATGGGAATGCAAAGCTGAAACCAAAGAAACAAAATTACAGAAGATGTTGATGGGAATGAAACTCGTCGTGTTAAGAAAAGTAAACTGTATTCATAAAGACAAACATCTAATGTTTTTCCTTATGTGTAGAATCTCAAAAAGCAAGAACAGGGCTTGAAAGTAAAATGAAGGCTGTTAACAGATATGAAAGGTGAAAAAAAGGTATGAAAAGGAGGTAATATGATTGAAGTATGTTATGCACATATATAGAAATGTCATGATAAAATCTAGTTACTTTGTACAATGCTAATAATTTTTACAAATTTAATTTGTTCTTGTATAATCAAATCCATGTATGCAATGCATCCTGATGACTGTCACCTACATCCTCTTTAAACACATTCCTCCACCCATGTCATTTCTTCCCCTCCCTACAGGGTCAATAAATTTTGAGGAAAAATAATTCTTTTGTATGAAATTAAGAACACACTTGATTATATGATGTCTAGGGGAAATATATTTTCTCACACATACTCATGCACATATGTTCATGCATTTACACACTACTGGAGACGGAGGACAGAATTTAGAAGACAAAGCTGAACACTGGGCCATGTAGGACCCCGCCCATAAAGAGGATTCACTTGTTTAGATCTGTGTCTTAGCAACTTAGATGTCTGTCACAGTATTTTCTGAACTTCATTAGTAAATGCACCTTCATGCAGTATTGTATCAAGACATCCGTAATGAGAAAGTGCATGATATACAGTCACTGTCCCAGAAGACACAGTATATGTATTTGCCATGACTTGACAATAAAGCAAAATGTGAAAATACAGGCAGACTCATAGCTGTCAACCCTAGTGAAAAGACTACATTTTATCTCCAAACTTGAAAAGTCATTCCCAACTCTAGAAACAGAGGAAGAGAGGAAGATATAGGACAGACAATATTTAGTGCTGTGGGCGGAGAGGTCCGGCCTTTGTATCTAGCCATCTTTCTAATTAATTTCATGTTCAGTTATCTCCTCACCATATTTTTGAATTTACTCTCTCTCATAATTTAATTGATTATTTCAGTATAAGCTATGGCATCACAACAATTACAAGACAGAGACAGATGGTTTGTCATGATTCTTTAGTCATCCTGGGCTACTTACTGATTTCTATACCAGACAGGGCTACAGAGAAATACCCTGTCTTAACACACACACACACACACACACACACACACACACACACACACACACACACAGAGAGAGAGAGAGAGAGAGAGAGAGAGAGAGAGAGAGAGATTTCTTAGAATACTAAAAAGATTAAAAGCGATATGGAATAGTAGGGCATATCATTATGGTTTCAAAGGCTTTGAATACCCCCAGTATATCATAAAGAAGTATTAGAGATAAAACCAAATGAAAACAAAAGCACAGAACAAAAATGGATTAAAGGCATCCTTTAAATACAACTCTTTTCCTTTCTAGCTAGAACTGGTCAGACCCTTAGGACAATGTGCTTTAATGACCTGAGATATAGCCCAGGCACGGATTCATGTGATATGGGATTGAGGTGAGGCATCGTGTGAAAAACTGAATGATGGAAGGCCCTGCACCCATCACAGTTTTGTGAGGTTTAATTATCTGTAAATTCAGGAAGGGGGTACTACAGGTTAGTTAAGAGAAGCGAGATCATGTTTAGAGTTCTTGCCCACTGTGTAATTCTTGATATGAGCAGCTCTCTAATGTGGGCGTGCTTCAGAAATGCCCAATAATCTGAGGCATTCGGGAGTTCAGAGTCTTAGGTGTCACTTCAGGAAACTCTGCTTTTTCTTGTCCGTTTCTCATTATATACCAAGTGCTTCTGCCACTGTTCATCTGGGAATGTGCTTCTGAGAAACACTATCCTATGAAGTGACAAGAGAGGTGCCCCTTTTGATGTGCCCTTGCCAAATTCAAAGCAGAAGGCTTTCTAGCTCTAGAGAAAGGAAGGAAGAAAATGCTTCCATTTGGACTGGCTCCACTCCATGCAATTGTGACAAAAATGTGATAATTTTCAAGGTATCAGGAAGATTTCTCCTGTGACTGAGAAGCATGGACACATGACCCTTTGTGGGCAATTAAGAAAAGGAGGGTGTGGGCGTACATCACAGCTTGTTCTGTCTCCTTTTGTCTGATTTCCTCTCACATATATTCTGAAATATTTTCTTTAAGTCTTATGATAGCCACAAGATTTTAAATAATATCCATGCCTCAAATTATGGTCCTTGAACAAGCATCACTGGCAATGCCTGGAAATTTGTGAAGATACAGATTCTTGGGGAAGCTCCTCTAGCCTACTGAAGCAGGGTCTGAATTTAAGTCAATTGTTGACATGCATATAATACACACTAGAGTTGTTTTTTTTTTTCTTGAGACAGGGTTTCTATGTGTAACAATTTTTGCTGTCCTGGAACTAGCTCTTGTAAACCAGGCTGGCCTCAAGCTCACAAAGATCTGCCTGTCTCTGTTTACCTAGTGCTGGGATTCTTTTAAAGACACGCGCTACCACCATCCAGTGCATGTTAGAATTTTTTAAAATATCTATCTATATATGTATGTGGTAGTTTGAATGTAACTGGCCTCCGTCATCTCATAGGGAGTAGCACTATTAGGAAATGTGGCTTTATTGGAGTGGCATGGTGTTGGAAGAAGTGTGTCACTCTGGGATGGGCTTTGAGGTTTCCTATGCCCCAGGATACTGTCCAGTGTCTCAGTCGACTTCCTGTTGCCTTCAAGATTTAGGACTCTGAGCTACTTCTCCAGGACCATGTCTGCCTGCATGCTGCCATGCTCCCTACCATGATGATAATGAACTGAACCTCTGAAACTGGAAGTGAGCCACCCTAATGGAAAGCTTTCATTTATAAGAGTTGCCATGGTCATGGTGTTGCTTCACAGTAATAAGAACCCTAAGACCAACATTGAATCCTTGAGTCCTCTACACCTTTCATGTCTCCATTCGCATTCAACTTCCAATCACGGATCTAGGACTGACTGCAGAGTAGGTGATTATGAAATTGATGATTGAAGCAGCTTCCGTTATCTAGTATCTTAATGTCCTCCATCCTAGGAATAAAATTATAGAAGTTGATCTTCATAGTAAGCATATGAATTTGGGAGGGTGCGCAATGTTCAGTATGTCAGAGATAAATCTGGGAAAGCAGGTTCGTAGAAAACTTCCAGGGCACACTCATGATAAGTGTGCTTTGTTAAATAACACAGGGAACACTGTTATGTGGCCCATGATAAGGTACCCTACAGATATAGGCAAGCTTCAGGACGCACTTTTGCAAAAGAATAATTAAAAAAGCAATGAAGATGGCTACTTTTTAATCACCTAAAGGCTACACTAACAATCTCAGAACACATATTCTATTGCTTTTCACATAGTATGCTTTAGTCTCTGAGAAACAGAGCAGTGTATTTATTCTTGGGAGACACTAAAACCTCCCTGAAAAAAAATATCCCACAGACAAGTGTCCTCAGAAGAAAGATGCAAATGAGCATTTAGCATGCCAAGATCATATTATGCAAAATAAATGGCTCTCAACTGGGATACTTAAGGACATTATTATGGCAACCATTATTATCTAACTCATGGCTTTCACCTAAGCTATTCTTAGTGCTACTGAAGCTGAGAACATATTCAGATATTACTCCTACTGTGGTGAGATTAGCTGAGCCCCGTCAGCGTGGACTGCTGGAGAGGAAGCCGATGAGATGTAGAGAAGGACGAGTTGTCATAGACATCACATTACGGGGTGATCCCAAAACAATTGGTAGTCTGAAGTTACAGAAGCTGGATTAATATCATCCCTGGACAAGTTCCTTAGCATCTTTCCACTTCCGTTTATAAATAAGAAATTTGTCTCCCAAGAGTTTAGGCAAGGAAATGTATGGACATGCTAGAAGTATTACATTTTATGTAACTAGAAACTTTGTTAACAATATTGTTCCATTCCCATGTGTGGTGGTTTGAATGAGCATGGTACTCATAACTCAGATGCTTAAATACTTGGTTCTGAGTTAGTGGTGCTGTTTGGGTAGGCTTAGGAGTTGTGATCTTGCCGAAGGGATTATATCAATGGAAGTGGGCTTTGAGGTTTCAAAGTATTATGCCATTTCCAATTTATCCTCTGTTTCCTGCTTGTGGTTAGAGTTATGAGCTTTCAACTGTTCGTGTCAGCCATGCTTGCTGCACGTTCCCACCACGATGGATTCTTATTCCTCTGTAACCATAAGCCAGATAAATCCTTCCTTCTGTAAGTTTCCCTGGTCATGGTGTTTTATTGCAGCAATAGAAAAGTGCACCAATTCACCATGCCATGAACTTATTAAAAGAAACAACAAACTATAAACCTCTGAAATTGGATATTTTCCCCAAGTTGTGTCCTGGGCTTAGTTCAAGTTTTTGTTATAACCTCTCCCCTTGTAATCCTGAATCTTGAAAACACATGCTCAAAATGGTAGCTCAAGTTCCATGCGAAAGTCAGTGATATTTTATATGCACAACACAGAACAAGATAAATCAGAAAATTGTCAAAAGTAGTCCAAACTAAATGAATTATTTCAGCATACTTTCAGTTCCAGCTCAAGCATTTATTAGAAGACTCTTAATTAGAACAGTTCATTCCTTGAGAATTTTGATGGACTAATCCTCAGCTGCCTTCTTTTTAATAAAAAGAAGTGAGCATATTTAATTTGGCTTTTTGCCACAGAACTGCTTCACCAGCTGAACTAAAAAGCACACAAAAAGAAGAAGCAGTCTCGGTACAGTCTTGGGACAACAGTTGGGCAAGCAATAAAGTGAGACAAACTATAGAGTATAAAGGAAATGTCTGTGTGATCTGCTTGGGTTTGGGTATCCAAAACCTTGGCCAGGTTTTTCAAGATGAACCCAGGAGGGCACTCTGATTTGGAATCAAGATGGTGATGCTTGCTTTGGCCTGGGAACTTTTGTCCTCCAGAATTTTACCACTTGTTTGTGAAGCAGAAACTCCTGATTTACAATGTGATGTTTCTCCTTCAGCTGAAAGATGGAGTTAGAAGCCCTTGTAATCTTGCAAAGGCTCAGTTTTAGGCACAGTGGAAATAGAGTGTCTTGACCCATCAAATAGTTTTGAGTGTGTTTCGATAGCCTGACAGAACTTTGGGATTTCCATGGAGTAAATATAAAGCAAAGTATAAGTAATCGTATTGCACCAGGCTGAGCAAATTTTTATCTTTCTTTGGTAATTTAAGAAGACACTTCAGGGTCTTGAAAATTTCCTGAGCTAGGATGTGGAAGAAAATCTTGGGTCGTAGGGAAGTCTGTGGAGGATTAAATTGCTAGGAAAAACAGTTTGCTGTGCTCTTCAGCTGGGCCTTGACAAGATGCTATTTGAATTACTCAGAATATTCTCCTCCCATTCCTCTTTCCCTTTGCCACCTCTTCATCTTGCATATCTCTGTACTTCCATCTGCCTGCTGTTTTGAATCTTCTGTTCCCTGGAGTAAAGCAATTATATATGATAGAAACAACATTTGAGCCAATACCCCAATCCTACATCCCCTAGTTCTTTTAAATGACTTATTTTCAGACTAATAAATATCCATGGTATTATAGACCTGAACTAGGGATTCTAAGAGCATCCATCGTTTGGTGGGGAGGGACCCTGCAGTCTCTCAAAGGCAGTTTTATGTGGAAATCCAAGCTATTCATGATGGCCGAAACATTGCTTATTAATGAAGCCTGCAGCATGCTGTAAGGACCTTCCTAAGGATTTTGTCGAAACTGATTGCTGACCTCTCTTAGTGTGGGTCAGAGTTTGAATTTCAAAGCTTGAAGGGACTTCAAAGATCATCTGGTTCGAAGAGTTTGAACTGTATTTGCTCCACAAATCACTTAGAGTATGTGTTGAAGTCCAGACCATTATCTCACCTGCCTCATTATCACACTTATCACAAAACTCGGGAGAATATGTATTACCGACTGTTTTACAGACAGGCAAACAAGCCCAGTAATGTGAAGTGCCAGGATGAACATTACATTTCTAATAATAAGCAAAGTTGTGACTGATAGTTAGCAGAGCTGGAATTTGACCATAGATTCCGTGACTCCATTTCAAAGGTCAGACATTTTCTGTACACATCAGAATCCTTGTCGCTGCTGGAGAGCACCCAGTCACCAGTGTGATGTTAAGACCTCGCTCTCAGGCTTTCTCACAGAGGCACGTTTGAGCCTAGTGTCGATGTTCGCTGGGCTCTCTCCATTTCAGGGAGGAAGTCCATTGTATACAATAGGATTTGGCCTCACTTGTTTGATGTAGCATCGCAGGACGATCATCCCCAGACTCCCACACCTTTCTTCAGCTTCACGTTTTTCCTCTTTTTTTTTCTGTCTTTGTGCTGACAAGCTAGCAGGTTTCCAATCACGATGCGGTTGACACACTAGGCAGAGGAGTTGAAATTTCACTCTCTGCAGAAACATTGCCCAATGGACGTTTCTACAATAATAGCAATAATCTGTTCGTGTGCTGTCCAATTTTTAAAAGATTTATTTTATTTCAAAAATATTTGCGTCTAGGTACCTGTGGGGGTGAGCTGGATTTGCCAGGGACTGTGAGTGTAGCCTCTGTGCTGACCAACTTTGTGGCCACTACCCCCACATAGCTTCTGGGTACTTGCTTTGTGCCTGGTGAGTCTAAAGAATGGCAGTTTAACTTTCATTTATAATTATAGCTGGTTTAGAGCTATATTTAAGCAGTCATATGTGTCTAGTAGCTACTGTACTAGAGAATGTAGCTTGAGGAGCAGTAGGGAAGAACACAGTAACAGCAGAGCTTCGAGAAAGCACTTTTGCAACAGCAGTATGTCAGTTACTCTAGAGTGGGCTGAATAAAGACTAGGAGCATGGATACTAAGTATAGACTGGGTTTAAATTCCAGTTGTATCTCTTATGAGCTGTGTAATCTTAGGAATCACTTAAGCTCTCCGAACCTTGAGATCTTTGCCTGAAAAATAACACTGCCTGGGCCACACGGTTATTGTGAGGATGAGATAATATCTGTGCACTGTGATTATGCTGCTGAGTTGGGGAGGAAAGAAGCAGGGCTCCCAGGCTTCTCAGTTCTTGCACTGGAGCAGCTGGACCTGTCAGTGTAATGATATGATATTCTGAAGGTCAGCCCTTCCACAAAGGAGTTTGTAGAAGACACTGAAGGTGTGATTTCAAGGGTGGGCTGTAGGAAAAGGAATCAGAGTTTTCCAAATGAGCCATGAAAACATTGAGGCAAGAAGTTCTTGGGCTAAAAGCCTAAGTGTTAGAAGAAAAGAATGTGGGAGATGGGGAGAAACGCATTTAGATTCTCCAGGAAGGTATCCTTGGATCGGAGATGGAGTACCGGGTTGAGTGTGAAATGATAGTCCATGAGCGTGACCCGAGGATGAGTGCTGAAGACTTTTCTTCTTCTGGCCTTTGTCTTCTTATGTGAAAAATGACAATTTAGAATAACTTTGTTTAATTATCACCACCTTTGCCATTACATAATTCTCTCTCTCTCTCTCTCTCTCTCTCTCTCTCTCTCTCTCTCTGTGTGTGTGTGTGTGTGTGTGAGTGTAACTGTTGTGGGAGAGAAAGATAAGTGGAAAGGGGAAAATTAGAATGGCCTCATAGACATGGGGATGCTATTTAAGATGATACTCAAAGGATATCAACAAAGATATCAGAAGACTCATATGATGCTGAGGATACCTCAAAACTCTCGAAGAACCAGCAGCTATGTATGATCCAGCTCATATCACAAGGACCAAAGCCAAATGCTAAAATCTTATGTCTGCTGTATGACAAGAAAAGAGTAGTTGTTAATGAATTGAGAGCATGGTGGGGCTGAGAAGGCTCCTTCTGTTCTAGGCCCATAAAGTACCTTTGTCTGTTTGACCAGCTGGGTGTCCCTTGTGCTAAGAAGACCTACTTAAGGGTGTTGGGAAGGACTTTGTAATGCCTATCCAAGTTTTGGAAAGTCTCTTCAAAAAGAGATTACTTGGGAGGCAGACACGGGCCTTGAATTCAAGGTTCGTCTGGTCTACCTGTGCTAGTTTAGCAAGATTTTGAAAAAATAAATCAAAGAAGCAAATGAACAAACAAACTAACAAACAAAAGACAATATTAGAGGAATGGGAGAGCCTAGCATTTAAATACGTGAGCTTTGGCACCTGACTGCCTAGGTTTGATTTTTGTCTGATTCATCATTCAATACTTGCGTGAATCTAGGCAAGTTATGTAATCTCTCTGCATGTCATAAAATGTGGGTGACAAGCCTCATAGGGTTGTTGTCAGGATTAAGTGAGTCAATTCATGTAAAGTACAGAGTGCAGTGCCTGGAACATAATAAGCTCTCAGTAAGGTCTGCTATTTTTGTCGTTATCATCACTACTATGATTACCATTCAACGGCTTCATTTCTGGAGTTCATACTCCTCAGCCTCTGTAATTGTCTTGCATGTTAGCCAGCCCCCCTGTTGGTGTTCTAATTTTGTCGTTTTCTCAGTTTCAAAGTTTTGGTATATGCCTCAGCCACTGGACTAGCTTGACTAGCAAGAGTTTAATATGATCCCCTCCCTTGGGTTCAGTTTGGCTTCTCCAACTGAAGCCACAAAGTTGCCTGGTACTGGCAACATCTTAAACTTTGATGTTGCAAATTGTTAATTAGGCTTGTAAGCATTCTCCACTCCACTTCCCTAATATATTTTCTTTTGGTCATGGAACTCTTCCCACTGTCACTCTTGGGGTCTGTGCTTGGCACTTAATTATACTTGAGTAGCTCTGATGTCTGTGCGGTGGTTTGGCTGCACCCTGCAACCTGTCCTGCTGTTTGCTTTTGATGTGCCTTATGAGGCCCAGATCACTCCCAGAGAACACAGAGTCTGGCAATGCCAATATGTATTCCTTTTTCATATATCAAAGGACAGAAAATGATAAAGAAAAACAGCACATTAAGTTGGAAGATGGATGGTAAAAGACAGATAAAGCTAGTTCTGTTGTGTAAAATGGTTCAATGGCACTACATTTTTTTTGTCATATAGAGGTGACAAGGACCAGTCTTACAATGTGATAGTTCCCCCCGTCTTATCTCTTCTCCACTCACAGCCCTCAGTCCTTCAGCCTTGTGTTTTGGAATTAGTTACAGGCAAGGGTCATAAGCAAGTAGATACCTGATAGTCACTTCTGGACGGGGTTCTCTTTAGAATAGGACTTTGAATTAAATCTCGGTTGGATACAATAACAAACAGACAAACCTGAGTAAATTTGAACTTCAAATAACATTATTTCAGTTTAAGTATGATCCTTCTATTTAAGTTATACTCATAGTAGAAGAATATCTGTTTTTTATTGATCTGAAAATAAATTTTTATTGGATACCTACATTTTATCTCGCAAGTCTAAATTGGGTAATTTAGATAGCCATTTAGGTAGTACAAACTATTGGACCTGAGAAACCCAGTCCTTTTTCTTTTACTGGCTTGGCTCATTACTTGCAATCCTAATCATGTACAGTGTCCCTGAGTTAAGTAATTAGAGACTTCCGTTAAAACATGTGTATTACTTGGGATGAGTTGTGCATTGAGATGTTAACTAGTATGCAATTCCCTAACCAGATTAATTTAGTAGATGAGTTAAATGGACATTTCATAAACTGTGGAAATAAGACACAAAATAGATGAATTTCTATTAGGGGAGTGGAAACTGCCCTACACCTAGGTCTAGGAGGTACCTAAGAATGGATACTAGAATGGAGAGGCCAGACCTTGTTCATACAAAGAATACCTACTGCACAGCATCAATGAAGAGGTGCTGCCCCTCTGTTTCTATAGTTGCAGTGTTGATATGTCAGCATTGGCTTTCTGTTTGGGTTATCATTGCTCTTTTTTTTTCTCCCAGCCTTCCCATAGGCCAGAGGTATGCTGAGACTCCAGATCTTAGAGTCAGACATGTGTTCCAGTCCTAATTCTGCAACTTACATGCTGTATGATTCTTTTTAGGCAAACAGCATCTTTCTTATACTTAAAAAAGTCTTTAAGATGGAAAAAATGATTTTTACCTTGAAAGTCTAACATTGTTGAAAGGAGGTAATGAAAGCCAAGTATGTCCTTATAAAACAGAATATTAAGAAAACCCTTCTTTGTTTTCTTCTTTAAAATAATTTATCGAGTGTACATGTGTGTGCATATAAACAGGTGCATGTGTTCACATGCCATGAGGCACATGCAGGGGGCAGAGGGCAACATTTAGGAGTCAGTTTTCTCTTTCTACCATGGGTGTTACAGATAGAATCCAGGTCATCAAGTTTGACAGCAAGCAATTTTACCTGCTGATCCATCTTGCTAGCCCACCTATAAAATGCTCCTAACACATCAAAATTTCTTGTTTAACAACCAAATAGTCTAAGTTACCAAGTATATCTTTTAACTCTCCTCCTAGAGTGTGGAGGGTTATACCCATAGGCAGAGTGGCTACTAGCGCTGGGTGTTGCTGTGGGACTACTGGGTTGTGGAAAGAAAGGCACAGGCAAAGAAAGTCATAACTGAACTTGTAGCCCCCGCCCTGCCACATAAACTTCCAGCTACAGAATTTTGCCAATGATGAATCCTATGACATGATCTCACAACAGGAAAGCAGGACTGGAGGGAGGTGGTGCAGAAGGCTCCCTTAAAATACTGCGGGTGACATTCACCAGTTCTCAAGGAAGAGCTCCAAGTTTGGGGGGACAGGTGGCCAGTGGAGGTTTTGAATCTACCAGAGGGAATTATCCTCCCTCTGTGTGCCCAGGATAAGATCTGAGAGCCAGGCAATGTTTGTAAATGGTCTCTCTCATTTAAATAAATCCCACTTAAATATTTTCAGATCATGAATATGCATGTTTTTCTCTCAGAGCTGGAAAGAGAACGGGAATGTAATTTTTAGATGGCCCATAAATAATGTAAGGGGGGAAAAAGGGATCTTTGTTCTGTGTTGCCTGTGTATTTACAGCATCTCAAGAGATCTTAAAATAATGGACTGATTTTCCCCTTTCCCAGTCTAAGTGTTCACTTGGAGCTTCACCTTTCCTGTCTTTAGAGTGATGTGCACCGATTTGTATCCTCAGGGGAAGATTTATGATAGCAAGAAAATGAAAATGGTCAACTTTAATAATTAGTGAGTTAGGCATGACAACTCTTCCCTGGCTGCCTCTTTCCTAACCGGCCCTGCTTCTTCTTGTTTAGATGCTTAAAGGTAAAGGCCCAGAAGACTCTCCTCAATATTTTGAAAATAATTTTTATTTCATGTGTATGGGTGTGTTGCTTGCAGTTATGCCAGAGTACCACATATGTACAGTACCCAGGGAACCCTTAAGAAGGTGTCAGATCCTCTGTAATGGAAGTTACGGATGGCTGTTAGCTACCATGTGGGTCAGAAGAACAGAACCTGGCTTCTCTGGAAGAGCAGCCAGGCACTTAAGAAAAGCATTGAGATGGGGACACACTGACCTCATCAACTACGAGCATGTGGATCTTGCTGATAGACTTCTTGATAAAAGGAAACAGGGTAGTTTTGACAACGGATGTGGGTGAGTGGGGATGTACATAGACCCATAGAAGTAGATGAAGCTAAGAATTAAATAAGGTGCTTTCACTCTTCAATTTGGCTGAGAACCATGTATAGGGAGACCAGGGTGTGAGTAACTGAGAATATCCCCTTGCCCAAGTCACCTCTATTGCACTCCGAGTCCCCTTCTGAGGCTGCAAATTCTCAGCTTTCGGAGTAGACAAGATGTGCTTTGTGTACCTCTCTCTTCTATCAGTATGAGGAATTGAGAGAGTACCACTTATCTTCCTGCCCTAAAGCATCTTTAAAAATAATATCTCTTCCTTGTGAATAGAAGAGCTGAAGGTGGCTGTCAATGTGGAGCGGTAGGAAGAACATTTTAAACAGAAGAAGCAGAATGCACACTGCTAGCTCCATCACTTTCTAGGAGAATTATGGGAGATCAAATCACTTAACCTTTTCATGCCTCTACTTCCTCATCTGTAAGAGAACCACAGCAATCCCTCTCTACTAAAGCTGCTCTGAAGATTGAGGGATGTGATACATTTTGGAGGCTTATTGCAGAGGCTGGCACATAACAAGCGCTTCATCAAGGGTGGATATTAGTCGGAGGAACCGGTGATTCGTTAGCACTCAGACTTTCCCCTCAAGCCTGAATCTTTCATGGTCCTTAAGAAAATAACCCCTTGCCTTACAGATATATGACAGTCTGATGGAGAAGGACGATTTCTGGATAGAGTGTTTGGAAACTTGGGCTCCAGCCCTGCTTGCTTTTATTTTTCATTAGTTGTACAACCTCAGGCAAATCATTCTTATGTTTGGAGATATAGGGCTTTTTTTATCTCCAAACCAACAATACATCTGTTCTGTCCTGCCCTGCCCACCTCACTGGATAGGAATAATGATAAAAGACCCAGGAAAATGCCTGGAAGTGGAAAATGATGGGCTTTATTTTGAACAATATTAATCAGAATAACTAAATGTTCTTCCATTTCAATGGATTCTCATCAAGCAACATTTTTATCTCAAAGTTATATATTGGATGAGGTCATGAAAGCAAGTAGTATATGGAAATATTTTGTTAATTTCAGGCTGGAACACCCAGAGAGCAAAATAGACAGGGGATAGGAACAGAAATCCGATTCCTAGAATTCCAGATAGTTTATCAGAGGCTACAGGGAATTATGGGGTCAAGAATGTTGCCTTTGCCTTAATTTTGGATTTTTCCATCATTTCATTTAAGATGCTTTGTTAAACTATGGGGAAAGTATATAGATAGATATAGTGAGTGATAAAACACCTAGAATTTTCTGTGGCAGTCCCAATTTTGTGTGTCTTTCTTCTTTTTTTTATGAAGGCGATTGCTGCATTTAGTAAGTATAGTTTAATATTGGTGCTTTTGAAGGAGTTTAACCATTATCATAAGCAATAATAACTGCCACTTATTGAGCATATTTCTTTTATCAGATATTGTACCAAGCATGTTTATCATATGTCATTTAATTTTTATAACAGCTCAAAGAAGTGGAGATTATAACCATTGGGATTTTACAAATACACAGAGAGGTTGTAGCTCAACTTCATACAGCTGATTGATGCTACGATGAAAACTGAATCCTAAGATTTGCATTAAATAAAGAAAGCTATTTTCAGACTACTTGTCTCTGCATTTGGAGAAGATGCTAGTGTACTATAGATTTCTGAACATCTGCTTGGTCGAACCAACCCTTAAATCCAAGTTACAAAGCCAGGCGTAATGGTGCTTAAGTGTAATCCTAGCACTCAGAAGGCTGAGGCAGGAGGATTGTGAGTATGAAGTGACACTTATTTACAGAGCAGAAACCCAATCTCAGACAAACAGAATAAAACAAGAACAAGTGATGAGAGAAGCTACTGTCTGGAGGATACTGGCTTCAGAGCTTTAATGAGGATAGTTATTAACATATCTTTTTTTATTCACCCTTAAGAGCACAAAATAGTCAATTCCTTGCTCTTCATAAAATGAATATAGACTCTACATGTTCTCTAATATCTGTTGTTTGCTTTCCTGTTATATCCCCACTCAGGTTAATATACACAGATGACTGGCTCCATCCAACAATTTAACAATACCATCAAGGACATGGTCTGTAGGCAAAGGGGAATCTGGGAGGGAACTTGGAACTAGATTCTAATTTAATTCCTCCTAATTTCTAATATGCAGCAGCTTAAGCCAAACAAATGAAAGATTGCAAACTGAGCTTTACTGCCAGTTTCTTGATTTTTTGTTTTACATACTATAATTTAGGTAAATTCAAAAATATGTTAGAAAAGACACACCGAGTTCTCTCAGCTTAGTTAAGAAGGAATGTATATGTATATTTTGGGCGGTGTCACTGACTTCTGTACCTTCTGAAGAAGTTATCTGCTCAGGATGTTACCTTTATTCTTTTCTATTTAATTAAAATACAAAGTATATTTTTTTGCTTTATTATTCTCTGAAATAGACGCTGAGTAAACCCTCAAAAAAAGCATGAGTCTGAGCTTCTCTAGCCACACTGTTTTTCATCAGTGCGTTTATTCTTAGTAATATGTAGCTGGAAGGTTGGCCATGAAGTCAAGACAACAGGGGAAAAACAAACCCTACTTCCTGATCATCAGTCAAGTAATTCCAAGACCAAGGTTTCCTTCCTTTGGGCCTGAGGGAGTTTGCAATTAGACAAATGTCATATCTAAGCCCATTGTCCCTGGGCCATATCTGCCATCTTCTGTGAGTTTTCAAGCTCTTTTCATGGGAACAGGTTCTGAATCTAATAGAGTAGAACCCAAATTAGCACAATGAAAGAATGGGCAGCATGGCACTGTGGCACAGGTCGAGGGGAGCTCGGGAACTAGGTCTCTTCATTCACTACTGAAGCAGCATCACTTTCCTGTGGCCCTGGTAAGAGGTCAGTAACAATGTACCAGTTACAGAAGCCATGTGCCAGGAACTGTTCTAGGTACCTTTTACACATCTAAAGCATGAGGCAATCCTAGGAGTTTGGGGAAATTACGGCATCCATGAAATGACCCAAGACATTTATTGTAGGGATCCCTTGTCTGATAATCACTTGCAGATTTTTTTTTTATTAGATGAACTGACTTGACTTGCTAATTACCAGAGAAAATGGCTAGACCTGGTTGCATTGCCTCATCGGGTTAATACATGAAGAACATAGGAAGCTCCATTAACTCTTTCAGTTTGATTGGGTAGAACTTTACAAATAGCGTTGTTTTTCTGTGGACACAAAAAGATGAGTCCGCACACCCAAACCAACCATCTACAGAGCTGTTAATTTAGCTTTAGGAAATGGCCTGGTCATTCTCTGCATTTGATTTTAGCTTACATCATATCGTTCTCTTTTATTCCTATATGAAAGGGTATAACACACACACACACACACACACCATTATGCAGGTAATTTTAAACAGGGTAGAAAAGGCTTAAATGTGATAAATCTTGGACTAGCCTTTAAATTTTTTTCAGAATACCACTTTATAAAGTAGAATTACAGATTAGAAGACTCATGAGCATGACAAAATATGGGACTGATTCATTTTTTAGAATTCCAAACTCCAAATTTAAGAACTTTCAAAGCCTTTCCAGCTTGACATGTCTAATAAAAAATTTAATGTTACTATTTAGTACTCTGGTAGGTGAATAAAGTCACTTAATAAAGTTGCAGTTCCTTTTTGTTGATGAATTATGACACCTTAGTGTTATTGAAAGGAGTCAAAAATGGGTAGCTTTAGTAAATAGTACTATTCTGTAGCCTTCCATGTGTTGTGCCCAGTGGAAACCAGAAAGTCTTCCTTGGGACTTTTAGCAGGAATATACTTTTGCTGAGAGCTTTTAGAGAGAGAAGGCAACCCAACTAAGCTTTGGGAGCCTTGTCTCAGTCCTTCATTGGCATAAAGTGCATCTTTGGAAGAACTCTGTGCTTTGATTGTGGAAACCTGGAATTTCCACACGTGATACAATTTGAGTTTATTACGGAATAAAATGTCTTATAGCAAATCTCCTTAGCCAAACTTAACAAGCTTACAAGTGCTTATTGCTCATTCTCCTTGCTCCTCATTGCTATCACTTAATCATGATTTCAGGTATTATACTGACCAGGAATAATACTGACCAGCATTTGTTTGTTTTTTCTCTGTTTTGATGTTTCTGATACTGCTTCCTTTTTGTCTCCACCTCTCCTAACTAATTCAGGTCTCATAGATCATTGTTTTGTGTTCTATGGAGTCCTGTTAATAGCCATGGAAAATTTATAATCAAAGTGGCATCCGAAAATTTCCTTTCCCTGGAATCTCTTCCTTACTTTCCATACATAGGCAAGCCTTACTAGGTTGGAATGAAAAAGAAGATCTGTTTTCACAAGATACACTTTTATTCTGACATAAATAGCCTTTAGAGAATCAGGGCCTGGCTTTGCTCTCGCATGGATAAGCAAGAACTGACTACATAGCTCTCATATCACTTCTTGTGTTTGTAGCATTATCTACAGAGAGATTTTGAAGTAATTTTCTTTCTTTAGTTTTATAGTTGGATATGTGGAGATTAATGTCATTTTACTCTCATCCTCAGAGAATTCATGTGGTTTACATGAAATAGTACAACAGCTACATCCTACACCTTGAGAGTCCTCAATAATAAATGGCTTTGTATTGGCAAGGTTCAGGAACCATGCAGAGTCTTGAAAATCTGTCCATTACCTAGAGCCTCCAACTAAAGTTGCTAGCATTCAAATATCTGCATTGCTTCTTAGTTGGTTGGGCTAGGAAAGTGATATATTTGCTACAGAGGTTGGGCCACAGGCTAATTAACACATGGGAGATAGATAGCTATCTAAGGCATGATTTGAGAGCATAGTCTACTTAGAACTCAATCTCCTTCATTATGCTTTCAAAGCTTATGTAATTCTACATTCTGTTTTTAGCTAAAGTTCTTTCACTCACTTTTTTATTTGCTTAATAGCAACGACCAGTAACTATGTTTTATCTAGCACTTAACACAGTGCTTGCAGAGATGAGTAAGACAGAAATGTCATCTTCAATAAGTTGACAATATTGTTTAGAAGACAAATATGTAAACAAATGATAATCCTGCCATTTTCTGCCTAATGCTGTATTAGAGGTCTAGGCAAAGAACTGGAGGGCAGAGAGCAGAGAGCAGTAGGCAGAGATACCTACACTAATGGAAACACATATTTGTGAAGGACTTTGGAGGACAAGGTATTTTCCAGAGTTTTGTGTAGATGTATATTTATGTGTGTGTGTGTGTGTGTGTGTGTGTGTGTGTGTGTGTGTGTGTTTTGGAGGGAAATTGAGTGAGCAATCTAAATGACAGAAAGAAGAACACCACACACACAAAAATTGAAAACTGAAATGAGTATCTTCCATGTGGCATATTGGAACATTCACAATTATGGAGTACTAGTATAGAGGAGCTTATGGTAGTGGGATGTGAGGGGAGGCAGGGGAAGGCTTAGAGATGAGGTTTAATGGATGTAAATGACTCAGTGACTAAGAGCACTTATTCTTTCAGAGGACCCTGTTTGAGTCCTAACACCCACATGGTGGCTCATAATCACCCATAACTCCAGTCTCAGGGATCTGTTAGCTCTCTGACCTCCTCAGATACCAGACACAGACATGATGCACACACATATATGCATCCAAACACTAATACACATAAAATAAATCTAAAAGATTCAAAGACGAGAGTTCTGGAGAAGTACATTGAGCAGAAGAGTTTACTGGGAAAGAAGTCTAGATAGGGCATCAAGGTAAATGGTTAAGGGGAAGTTAAATGTAGAGACCCATCATTGGGAATGGGTCAGAGCCCCTCTATAATTCTGCCTAGTGTAGCACTTTGAATCTTTAGAGAAACTGGATATATTCCAGAAACAAAGCTTATTTAACTTTAATTATAGATTTTTTTCATATAATTTTTAGTAAGAGGTATTTCTTTCCTTCTTAGGAAGCCTAGAGATTGAAAATGACAATGGGACCATGTTTTAAGATGCCAAAGGGTGCTGGAAGAACAGGCTTTGCATGGCAGGAAGGCCACTGTTGAGAAACCCAGCAAACTTTGTCAGGAGAAAACCCATCTCGAGTGCCTTATGGTACTCACTGGTGTGGAAATTTACCTGGAAGGATTTTTCAGATCTACTAAGATATCCTATTCTATCATCTAGGCATTGTTGCCTCCCCCGCTCCATTTCAGAGAACATTGATAAGGTGAAAGGTTGATCACTAAGTGATTACAAAAAGAGAAACGTGTGGATGCTCTGAATGAAAGAAGTCAATGTAGATAGCTACTTGCATATTCAACTCCCAATAAGAGTAGTCATTTGAAAGGCAGTTCTAGTTTCATTATAAACGGAAGGTTATAGTAGCTACCAGGATTTTACAGCACTTAGCATTCATGTTAGATTCTATTGATTTACATATTAGAATGTCTTTCTAAACTGTGGGCTTGTTATGAAGAGGCACTCTAGTTCAGTCACTTAATGTAACCCCAGTAGAGCACTGATGGAGAGTTTTAATTGCAGGATGGCAGACTACCTCCTTCATTTTACAAATGTGGAAAGTGGAGGCTAAAGAGTCATGTGACTTGACTTTGATCACAGCTATTTGGTGGCAGAGATGGACTTAGAACCAGTTCTGGTTTGATGATCCATTCTATCAGTGCCATTAACCAAACCACTCACCTTTTACAACAGGGTGTTCTTGTTGTATGGTGACAAAGATTCTGTCCTTTTAAAACTCTTGGCAGACTTCTCTAAGCCCTCTGCTTGAAGGGATTCCAAGTTTGCTCTATCAGAACTTGAAAAGAGCTCTGACATAATCTCTAGAAACGCATGGTCACATTCCTAGGTTGACCATAGCCCATTTTAAAATGCCTGCCTGAGGAACTCCAGGCTGAAAAAAAAATGAATTTCTTATTTTTCATATAGCAAAATATAATGCCTATGTATCCCAACATCTAATGGATGGTAAGAGCTTGAGTTCAGTAAGTACCACTTATGAAAACTGCATGAGTTTCCCATAGACGAAGCTTTCTGGTTATTTGTAACTTTTCACTTATGTGATTGAGAACCCAACGCAGCTGCTCCTATTTCCTCACTTTTTCTCTCAAACACCTAGGAACTTTTGTATAAATTGAAGGCGACTTCAGTTTATGCTGAACTCTTTCCTTATTGCAATCGTATGGTGCCGACTAAAAGTTGTTCCAAACCGCGGGGTGTCCAGCTGTGCTTACCTTTGACAGTGGTTAGAGACTCTGCTTATGTGAGAGGAGGCAAAATGTTCCTGGATAACTTGCATCTATTCCTGAGCTTTCCTTCAAACCTCTTAGATGTTTTAAATCTTTAAATCTTAGGGGATAGAATGCCAGTGTTCCATGTGACTGTATGCCTATAAGAAGGTAAGTATGGCCTCAAAAAAGCTCCGCTATGTGATTTGTGACACCCTCACTTCAGAGAAGCCGTCACACATCTCTCTGCTCTTAATAACTCACTGTAGAGCTGTTATTCACAAAGTTATCTAAACCTTTATTTGGGGGAGGGGACGCTATTTATATTTTCAGTCGAATCTACCACTTGGTATAATGAGTTCCATATGCTTCTCCCATTTTCTACCTTCTGTGAGAAGCAGAGTTTCCTTTATTTATCCTGAGCTCACCTCTAGGTGCTGTATGTCGGCAAGACACACCGCGCACAAAACGCATGGTTTAGTAGGAAAAATGACCCGACTATGAATTGTTGTCTTTGTTTACAAGCATATTAAAAATTCAAATGAAAGAGAGCCAGAGTAATGCAATTGAAAGCAAACACACTGGCACCTAATTACCCCAAGGAGAAGGAGGGAAATCCTTAAGTAAACGGAGGCCTACTAATACAAGAGCATGTGGAAGCAACTAAGAGGCCTACTATGAAATCAGTGCCTAGCCAAGTGCTGCCTGCCTGCAGTGAAGCTGAAACACCATCTAAAAGCTCAGTATGGACCATGAACATAACCTGTCAAACTCCTTGCTTGACATGATCTTAATTAGCCTCTCTTCTACTGGCGAGAAGGCCCGCTGAGGCAGTTAGCACCAGAGAATTCAGCAGATCGTTTGTGGAGTCGACAAAGCAGGACAGCCGCCGACACTGGCAACTGAAATGATTGGAATGAATCCAGGAAAACGGGGAAGCAGTCTTTATTTGAATCCCTCTTTTTCCATGAACTGAGGTGCTCCACAGAGAATTTGCGGAGCAGACAAACTGTGTTCCATGTAAATGCCCTGCCCCCACCGGCCATAGCAATTCATAGTCATCCTCCCTACTGCCCCCTCAACCTCCTACGCAGTTCACATTCTGTCTGTCTTGCTTTTGTACATTATTTTTCGGTTGAGGCATCCTGTATAGCCATGCTAATACCAAACAATGTTTTTGACTGCAAGACAAGGGGAGAGAGCTCTGTTGATTTTGCTGCAAATTGCACTTTTGCTGGAGCATTAGTTGAGAAAATGGAATTTTGCCAGTATTGCCCTTCCTTTCTTTGTTTACTGCCTATTTTCAACAGCCCCGTAATTGCTTTCCATTTTGTAAAAGGAACAGTGCTCCTTTTTTTATTTTTTAATTATGTGTCTTGTCCTGATCTCTTATGTTGGAGAGTGTTGATGGGAATGTCATGTTGTTTTGGTTCTGGAGGCAAGTTTGGCATTAACAATGGAGGTGGGTCCTTTCTAGGTGAAGCAGTTCCATTGTGGGCTCAGAAACATATCTTCTTCCATGGAGCCTTCCCTGATATTTCTAGCCTGCTCATTAGGAACTCTATCTTCTTTGGTCTCCCTTGGAACTTGAAATCCATACTACACAATATACTCTTGCCTTATGTTATTTCATATTCATTGTTATTTCACGGGCATTACTCTGAACACACTTCTCTTAGCATGGTGTGAACTATTCATACTCAAAGATTATTCCATTTTGAACATTATTGTTAACACCAATGCAGGCACAATGAAACTCTCAATTAATTTTATGTTGGTTCATAGTCAATCTTTTGAGTTTCTGCAGCCAGTCCTTTTACCCAATACTGCCTTCCCACCATAAACATTTTGTAACAAATAATTCCATGCTGAGAGAGAGGATACTTTCTTGTATATTACAGAACGTGTAATAGTATTCCTGGCTTCTCCCCACTACTAAAATGTGTCTATGTACTGCCATATGTCCCCTGAGGGGGTAAATTTCATTTCTCGAGGGAAAAGTTTTGAAACTATAATAAACACAAGAGCTAAAATTCATTGAACATGGTATTCTGCTCAGCTGGGTACTAAAGACTTTATATACATTGTCTTCCCATTCTGTGCCCTCACTTGAATTGATGTCTATGGGGCTCCAAGAGACAAACCTCAGTGTCAGAGTTGCAGGAAGACTACAAAATCTATCTCACTTTCAAGAACCTCTCAGGCTGAAACCCAGTAATTGTAGCAAATCGCAGCTAGCCCCTATTGGTCTAAAGGATATTCATTCATTAATAATTAGATATTCGGCTTATTGAAGGTTAATTCCTCAAGAAACTCGATGAAAGCAATGGAAGGTCAGAGGAAACAAAACAAAACCAAAACCTCTGCCAGACATAGAAACACTTCCACACAGCTGAAGCTGATGGTGGTGGTGGTGGTGGTAGGAAGAAAGATTTGTTTCTTTTGCTCCAGTGATGACATTGGGGCAAGAAGCAATAATTCTAGCTAGTCTATTGAAGGAATGCTTTCCCCAAATCCTGACTAGCTGTCTTAGCAAACAATGCAGTTGGTCACAGGAATGGCAGAGTCAAAGCAGGCAAGTAGTACAGTGTATACTTCTCCTTCAAAGAGAGAGGGGGACACTCAGTGCAAACCTTCTGAGAGGAAGTACCATTTCTGTATATGCAGGACAACCCAAGGGAGAGAATTTGACATTTTTGTTTAATGTGTCTTTGGAGACGAATGCACCTCTGGTTGTGAAATCAATTCAACTCCAAATTCACTGCCACCAAGGAGTTAACGATATATTAAAATTAGTCATGTCATTTGATGGAAAAATATTCTACTTATGGAAATACCTTTATAGGAAAACTGCCTTTCTGAGTCTGAGCTGGAAATATTACAGTAAACAGGATCTAATCACAGCGAAGCCTTTTTTCAGCTTTGCATGACAGCTGTAAAATATGACAGTATTTATTAATAGTTGCTGCAGTCTAATCTGCAGCATTGGAGAGCTACAGCAAAAATATGTTAAGCCACTAAGAGAACAATTTCCACAGTAACTAATATTCAGCTTTTGAAGGGATACTTTAATGTCTTGTGATTTTTTTATTCTTCCCTTACAGATAGTCCAACCCCAGGAATGAAGGAGCTACTAAGCTAATAACTTTTGTGGAGAGGAAGTGTTTAAATGATAATTTATTTCGAGAGCTGACAACAAATTGCTCGGCATTTTCTCTTTTTATGCCCCAAAGCATTCAAGGATGTGCAAATCGAAGTATTAAAAATATGACAGCTTTAGTATTTTCATTTTCAATGAAACCCTCATTATAGACATATGTATAGTCTTTGATTCACAATCCAGTCCAAATATTCATTCACTAATATTATTGTACAGTCTCTCAAGATGCTCTCATAGTTGAAGACTCATCACAATAGATTAAGCAGCCTGTAGAAACTACCAAGTGTCTTAGGTCCTGTCAACCCCAATTACTGCTGCTCAAAGAGGGAAATTTAGTATCTGTCTCTCACAGGATAATGTACTCTCTGGGCCTTCCTAATTTGTTCATATATAAAGTAGCTTGAATTTCAATAAAAGAAAAAAAACTCTACTGACTTTGCTTTTCCCAGAAGACAAATGACCATGACTAGAATTGGAGCTATCTTTTTACCTTTGTCCATCCTTTCCCTAGTTCTTGAAGTGGATGAGCAAAAGACAATACAAAACAAACCAAAAAAAAAAAAAACCAACCAGGTTTGTTTTGCTGGCGACACCTACCGCGCACAGTACCTGGCTGCCACACTGAGGCAATCTTTGAAAGTTACCCAACCATTCATTGCTTTTTGCCTCAATCATGCATCATTCCTTAGCAGTAGGAACATTCAGGCTTATGTCTTTCTGAGGTCTTAGCTACAAAGATGAGTATAGGAATTCTCTTTGCCTTAGATTCAGGCCTCATCCCAGCTGTTCATTCGAACTTACATTCTGCCTGTATCCAGAACTTTTTTCTTTCAATTGTTTCCAGGTTTTGGACTCATCTGTCCTTTAATTTGGGGCTTTTACCTTCTATCTATATTGATCCCTGATATTCTGGTGCTATAAGATATAGTATTGAAGCCAACTGGAGATGGGTGCATGCCTTTAATTCCAACACCTGGGAGGCAGAGATGGATGAGATTGAGGCCAGCCTCGCCTACAGAGTGAGTTCCAGGACAGCCCAAGCTACACAGAGAAACTGTGTCTTAAAAATAAAAAAACAAAACAAAATAAGAGCAACAAAAGATATTTGTATTTATTTGTGAGCACCATTCTATGAGAAGTAAATTGAGAACTGGATTGCATCTACACAGATACAATTGAAGTAGAGAGGACCTTAGTAGCATGACCTTTGAAGAACTACTACAGGAAAAATGAAGGGAAACACAACTAGTGTTTTTAAATATTAAGACAGTGGGAAGCAGTATGCCAGCCAGAGAAAAGCACATATTCTGTGGAGTGTAGCACATCTAGGGTGATATGTGCTTTTATTACTTTGGTGTTATATAACTGTAAGAACCATTATTTGAAGGTTTTTTTTTCTTTGCCTTGGTTCCCTCTGTTGTAGAGATGTATAGAGGTTACAATAATGAAATGTGATAATCTATAAACTCAAGACCTAGTATTATTAAATACTTAAGAAATGGCAGCCGCTCTTATTTTAAAAATATGATATACCCCAGCATGAGTGCATGTCTACCTGAGCTACAAAGTGAATTCAAAGTCAGCCTGCACAACTTAGTGTGACATTTTTGAAATAAAATATTTTGGAGATCGAGGCAAAGACCTTCGTGGCAGAAGCTTTCTTAGCGTGCATTCTCTCACACATGTTTGCAGAGGGAGAAAATGTATATAGAGACAATAACATATGAGAATTCCTGATTAGTTTTCACTCCGTGTGTGTGTTTGCGTGTGTGTGTGTGAAGAGAAAGAGAAAAATCAGAAGAGGAATAAGAAGAAGACGACGACAACGAAGAAGAAGAAGTAGAGGAAGAGGAAGAAGAAGAAGAAGAAGAAGAAGAAGAAGAAGAAGAAGAAGAAGAAGAAAAAAAGAAGAAGAAATGGAACCGAGAGACATGAAAGAGAAAGAAGACAGAGTAAAAGGAAAGATTGTGTGCCTTATTTTGAAAAATAGCATTATGAAGTTAAGCCATTTGAATAGTCTGAATGACAGCATCCAGAAAAGTGAGAAAAGGAAGCCCTGGTCATCTCGGGAGAATTCAAATTCGAAAAGTCTGAAAGCATTCAGAATTCTCTGAGGAAAGTCCTCTTTCTCATTATCTTAGGGAATCTCTTTACTACTTATGGGCCTGGCAGTGGTGGTGCACGCCTTTAATCCCAGCACTCGGGAGGCAGAGGCAGGCGGATCTCTGTGAGTTCGAGACCAGCCTGGTGTACAAGAGCTAGTTCCAGGACAGGCTCCAAAAAAAAAAAAAAAAGAAAGAAAGAAAAAAAAGAAAAAAAAGAGAAAAAAAAGAAAAAAATTCAAGAAGTCCTTGTTTTTTACTGCTGAGTAATACTCTAATATGTATATATTCCATACTTTCTTCATCCATTCTTCCGTTGAAGGGCATCTAGGTTGTTTCCAGGTTCTGGCTATTACAAACAATGCTGCCATGAACATAGTTGAGCATATACTTTTGTTGTATGATAGGGCCTCTCTTGGGTATATTCCCAAGAGTGGTATTGCTGGATCCAGGGGTAGGTTGATCCCGAATTTCCTGAGAAACCGAAACACTGCTTTCCAGAGTGGTTGCACAAGTTTGCATTCCCACCAGCAATGGGTGAGTGTACCCCTTTCTCCACAACCTCTCCAGCAAAGGCTATCATTGGTGTTTTTTATTTTAGCCATTCTGACAGGTGTAAGGTGGTATCTTAAAGTTGTCTTGATTTGCATTTCCCTGATCGCTAAGGAAGTTGAGCATGACCTTAAGTGTCTTTTGGCCATTTGAAGTTCTTCTGTTGAGAATTCTCTGTTCAGATCAGTGCCCCATTTTATAATTGGGTTGATTAGCCTTTTACGGTCTAGTTTCTTGAGTTCTTTATATATTTTGGAGATCAACCTTGGAGCACGAGCAAGGAACTCAGGACCACGAGGGGTGCACCCACACACTAAGACAATGGGGATGTTCTATTGGGATCTCACCAAGGCCAGCTGGCCTAGGTCTGAAAAAGCATGGGATAAATCCGGACTAGCTGAACATAGCGGACAATGAGGAATACTGAGAATTCAAGAACAATTGCAGTGGGTTTTTGATCCTACTGCGTGTACTGGCTTTGTGGGAGCCTAGGCAGTTTGAATGCTCACCTTACGAGACCTGGATAGAGGTGGGCAGTCCTTGGGCTTCCCACAGGTCAGGGAACCCTGATTGCTCTTCGAGCAGATGAGGGGGGGACTTGATCAGGGGAGGGGGAGGGAAATGGGAAGCGGTTGTGGGGACGAGGCAGAAATCCTTAATAAATAAATAAATTTAAAAAAAAAGAAAAAATAAGACTACTTATAACTTCAAGGACCTTCCAAAACTTTCTGAGCATCTTAGCTGTCTGAGAAACATTATTATTTGCCCAAGACCCATGCTGTAATGAATGCAAATGTCACCAGTAGGGATGGCAACATTTGGTTTTAATTTTTTTCCTGAAGCCATGAAGCAAATCAGTTTCCACAGTAGAACTGTCAATTCCTCAGCAGCAGAGACTAACTTGGCTTCTTTTAAATCCCGTGAGTGAGCTAGAGTGATCTAATGTTACAGAAAACTCAATAATTGAATGTTGACCAACAGAGTGATTGGTATAGCTTCCCCAGTTCCTGCCACAGCCTTTCAAATAAGATAGCAATGTCTCTTTAAAAGGTTGTTGTCTTTCAGAGAGTTTCTTGGGAACTGAGTAGGGAGAGTCAGATTCAGAATGGGAGACAGCAGGAGTTTATTGAACACTGGAAAAGGTTGGCACTAGTTGTCTCAAAAGGCACCCAGACTCTTATCTCATTATCTAAGCTCACAGTCACAGCTGGGCCATATTCTTTCATCCCCGTGGCTTCTGCCCATTGAAGCTAAGAAGAGGCCTCAGGTACCCTTGCTTTCACTTCTCAGGTGTGTCACTATTGTGGAGGAAGTTGCTACTATTTAGAATGTTTGCACCCAAAAGCATGTGTAATAACTGGAAGAAGTGGCCATATTCTTGGAATGGTTTTATAATCTTCTGTATAGGAATCCAAGTTGGATTCCTGGTACCTGAGAGCTTAAGATTAATGCTGACTTATACAAGTAGAGAACAGAATAGTGGTTACCAGATATAGAGGGAAAACAGTTGAACAGAGGTTGGTTAATGGGTACACAGTTACAATTAGAAAGAAGGAATGGGTTTGGGTGTTCTGTTGTCCAGAGACATGAGTAGAGTTAACCACATTCTGTGTGTTTCAAAAATAACCAAAAGGACTTTTGTGAGTGTGTTCTTTATAAAGAAATGACAAATAGATGAGGTGACCCATATGCTAATTACTCCAATTTTGATCACTGTGTAATGTATACATGTATCAAAATATCACATTGTCTCTCATAAATATGCATAACTAGTGTGTGCCAATTAAAAGCGATAACAATAAAGAGAGAAACATTTTTGGATTAAGGTTCTGTTTCTACAGAAGTTCCTTCCTAAATAGAAATTTCTTTTCTCCTGAATACACTAAGTCATTAGGAACCATATCAATTGGCATGAATAAATTGGCGAGCTGAGGTGTTGTCATTAGCAGAGAAAGACTATTTATCAGGGGGAACAGAATGCAGGACACGAAGGTGTGAAAGAAGGATAGGCAGAGATGTAGTTTTGCTCCTAGCATGGAGGGCAGGCATAGAGATGTACGGTGAGGAACATTAGGTAAACAAGAAACAGGGAAGTTAATAAAAGGAAAGATTATAGAGAGGGTAGGTGACATACTTAGTCAGTCTCATAATTTTCCTAAGAACTGACCTTTTATGTAGATAGAACCAAATGCATATTTTCTAACTTGTTGTTAATGAAGCAAGGTGACATTTTTATTAAGTGAAGCAGTGACTTGCAAATTCTGAATCAGACTTTCCTCTACAGACAGAAATCAGAGCAGAGCCAGGGTATACCTCAAATTCATTCAGTGTTTGATAACACAAGAGAAAAATGGTCATGTTTGTGCAACATATCTTTTAAACGACCTCCAAGATTTAACCCATTCTTTGGCTTCTTCTTCATTCCTGGACCAAACTAGAGCAGTTCCAACACTGTATATTTAGCTTATTTGAACATAAAGAGGGATCCCTCTTTGTCTTCCACATCTAGTGTAATTTAAACTATTATAAAATTATATTTGATGCTATAATATCTCCCCATCATTTTAGTGCTGATGTAATAGATTATCATTGAAGAAAAAAGAAATAAAACAGATATGTTACTGAGTTATTTCAAGAACTGATTATTATCACATCAGAGATAAGAGGTTGGAGTAGTTTATATCAGACCAAATGAAGTAACAGTGCAGAAGCCATTATGTTAAATGCTAAGTGAATGGTGTGGACAGAGGGGATTCTCTGGGTGTTCAGAGGTAGGCAAGATTTCTTCTCCTCCAAACTGGTTCAGTAAATAGCATCGCCATTTTTACTCCTTAATACCATTCTCTACCTCCAGCTTTGCTCAAGTTGTCATCATTCTGACCTGCATGACGATAATGGCTGTTTTTCCACTGATTTTCCTTAGTTGACCACCCACTCTATTTACTATAAAAAGTTTACATTAATTTGTTTGACCCCTCTGCTTAGAATCTTGCAATACCTTTGCCCTGAAGAATCCACTCTCTTTACCGTGCTTCTTAGTCATACTCCATGACTAAAATATAGCTCTCCTTTATTCTCTGCAGTTTTTGTCCAACCATCCTCCTTTCTTCTCACTAATTTTGAGCCACATTGATCTTCTAATAATTTCTACAGGTTCTATGCACTGACTGTTTCCACATTAGGCTGTGTCCTTCACTTTGTTAGTTACCAGATTATAATGCCATTCCTCATTAAGGCTAGCCATGAATACCCTTTACAAATTAGATCCAAGCATTATAATCTTTGCTTCTTTCATAGAATACTATCTAAATGTACAATTATTTATTATTTACTTGATCTTTCTGTCTCTCTTAGAAGATAAGTTTTATGACTGTAGGAACCATATGTGTCTTATTTACTATTGGAAGCTTAATAACTATTAAATGAATAAGGAGGGAGGTAGAGTTTGTTATGGGGTTAGAAAAATTGAAACAATTTTCTAAGATATAGGAGAGTGTTTCAGGAAGTAGTAGAATAAGTGAAGTTGATAAAGCAGAGGCATGGATGTGGCACATTTTGACAATAGTGACAAATAGGAGGGTGCATAGGGAGAGCTTGACAGTTAATGGGCTCAGGCATAAGCATACTGAATCTTGAAGAATAGACTGTATTTTCTCTCGTGTGGGTAGTAGAAAGTTATTAAAATTTTGGGATAGTTCTTGGTACAGCATTTTGAAAACACTTTCCAAAGTGGACATTAATATTCATGTTTTTGTAATATATTTCTTGAAAACATAATAAGTTAGTCCCACCTGGTAAATAGCTAAAGAGGAAATAAACATTCAATCGGAAATGTTTCTTTTGGATGTCAGATTATACAATTGCTCCAACTATTTAATGAGATGCTTTAAGGATTAAAGGAGGGATAAGAAGCAGACTTAGATGGTGTCAGCTTTCTTTTTCACAGTAGAGGTCTAATGAACAAAAATTGTTTATAGGTGATGGTGAGAGAATGCATGCATTGGGTCTTCTTTGAAATGAATGTAGTTATAGCATTAAGAGAACTGATATTTAATGGAAAAAAGAAGCTTCAGGAGAGAAACTGATGATTTTCAGCCTTTAGTTCTGTAAACTACAATGCTCCAAATTGCATTACATGCAATATATGGAAATTAACTAATTCACTCTCAGTGTTTTGAATGGAAGGAAATGCATTAAAATAGAGTACATCACGAATTAGACATTTTTAAACAATGTTTAAACAATGTTGTTACCCTAGTGAATTAAGACTCTGCTTGAACACACAGAGCTTTGTACTCTGTCCTTTGTCTCTATTCTTTTTAAAAACATAATAATTTTTGGGTTTGAATCTATAATATAGTTACATTATTTTCCTCCTTTCTTTCCCTGCAGCCTTTCATGCACCCTTACCCATTGCTATCTCTCAAATTCATGGTCTACTTTTTAAACTGCTTGTCACACATATAAAAAAATTTCCAAATACATAAATATAATCTCCTCAGTCCATGCAATGTTATGTATAGGTGTATGATCTCAGGACTGACTACTTGGTAGGTCTTTGTTTAGAGTTGAGGCCTCATGATATTCCTGTTTTCCCTTCCTCAAGAAATCCTGATGTAGAGGTTCATTTACTCTAAGGAGCTGTCTCTGAAAATTCTGCTTTTCTTGAATGCTACCTTTTTACAATATTTAAAGCAATCAGAACCTAGTATAGCATGAACTGTCACATAAATGATCTTTTTTTGCTCACACCTATTGGAACTATATTTTATTTAATTCTGTCTTAGAGGTAGAATACACCATTAAAGATAGATGGTAGTTTGCAAAATCATTAGATTGACTCATTGATAGTATCTAAGTTACAATTATTTCCAAGATACAAAGTTTATTGTGTCTGGTATATTATCAAAAGGGATCACAGAACCATAGAATTTTATATATTAAAAAAGGGACACGCCTTAGGAGAGGAGACCAGGTTCAAGAGAGTACCAGAGACTTGGTCAAGATCAGAAAGCTAGTTAGTATCAGAATTCTCAGATCCTGATTGGTGAGTTTCAACCCCTCTTTGCTGGTATGTATCAGAGGCAAAGGCAGGCTTGCCTGTTTTATGATATGATCTGGTGCTGCAGCTAAATCAGAGGAATGTGAAGAATGCTCTTGCTTCTCAGGAGCAAGCTAGCATTTCAAATTATGTTGATGAGAAAGAGCTTTTCTTTAGCTACCCCAGGGACCAGGAAGAAAGACCTTTCATTTCTTTCTTCTGACTCTGAATCTGAAGTGGTAGACTCAGAGAGAACCATCGATATTTAGTCTACAGGCAAATAACTGATATCAGAACACTGATACAACAACATAATTAAGGGCCCTCAGTTTCATTTTGGAAACCAATAGAAACAACTGGATTGGGAGGGCACATTTAGTTGTATTATTATGTGTATGTTTCAACATATTAATTAGTATATCTTGAAAGGACAATCATCACAATCTCGCAAGATTCATTTTCTAACACCTTCCAGATTGGGCTTCCATATCCTGTGTGGCACAGTAGACCACACATATGCACACATAGTAGTACATGGAAGTTTTTAATTTTTTAGATCAAAAACTTTATTTGATAGTATTCTACACTTCGTTTATTTTCCATCAAAGTTTTTTTTGATGAGTTGTCTTACAAAAATTATTTCCACGGTGTATCCCAAATCACATTTTATGAGGAATTTTGTATATGACTTGGATAATTAGGTTATAAGATTACAATTGATTTCTCATGTTTCATTTATTTTGAATACTTAAAATAAACTTAAAGGAGAATTAAACTGTATCTACTGGAAGAAAGGGATGCACTGTGATGACATTTAAAAATCTCTGTCACATGAATACCCATAGAGTAAACTAGATGCGTCTTCTTACCTCGTTCTGTGTCATAGAGGTATACAAACTTCTCCCACTTGTAGTAGCCCAGCAGACTCAGAATGGCCCCCTTCAAGGCCGGGCGCATCTGAATGACAAACTGCACATCTGCATCAGTGGGGAAGCTCGGTGTGACAAATGATGTGTGTAGGGCCCCACAGAAGGAGGTCAGGGTGTTCATTGACATCTGGTCATAGAATCCAAAGATAGCATACACCCCTCTGGAGAACTGGGAGCAGACTGTGAGGAGAAAGAGAGAAATGCATTTCAATAGCTCAGCTGTCCCCCATGGCAGCTTGTAAGGTTAGAAAGCCAATGCACAATTAATCTCTAAATTACCCGTGTCAAAAAGCAAGCAGGCAAACAAACAAACAAACAACAAACGAAAAATAAGATGCCAAGCCTCTAGAGAAATATATAGAACCCTCTGAAAGTCCAGTTGCCCTGCCTGAAAATAAGAAAGAGAAATGTTTATTGGCGAGAATTACATATCTGTGTCTACAGTGGTCAAGAAACTCAGAAAGAAAAGAGGCAGCAGTTGTCTTATTTCATCCAAGTCTCCCTGCTCACCTCCATGGCACTTCAGGCTCTTATCTTCCCACAATGGTTGCCCAATGACCCCTTAGTGTGGTGATACAACTATCAAGGCACACTTGTCTTTCTCGCCTTCAGTTCTTTTCTTTCTAAGTCAATACAGTGGATACAGTTTGAATCAGACTAACCGCCAATGTGTCTGCCTGGAAATGTGCTATTCTTGCTGTTAAATAAAGCTACAACCACGGTTGTATTATGACAAAGACCCTTCACGTAGAGTACTAATTTAGAGGATTTCGGATTGTGGACAGGCTGTGGGAATGAATGACCTCTCAGTGGCTATTGAACCACAGGAGACAGTTGGCTGCTTGGTCTGCCCAGGCATAATTGGCCAAGTTCTACTTTGATCCTATTCCATTTATCTGGTGGACTCATTAGCCTAAATAGAAAAATTTCTTTGCCCCCTCATTGTTGTCAGTTTTCCTTCATTTCAAAGTGGACCATGCCACTGCCTCTTCTCTCTTCTAGCCCAGAGGAGCTTAAAAAAATTGAACCAATTTCAATATTAGCTTCAGTAGAACATAATTAGCAAAGCAAATCAGCTACAACAACACTGTGTGGTGCATTCCCAAATGAAGTGGAAATGATCTTTCGATTATCTGCACCACTGCTCCCTTCCATTCAAGCGAAGCAGACATAACAGGCATAATGCAATGTGATTTAAGAGGTCCTGCCTGGTCTCCCTTATCTGCTATGAAACCATCGATTTCTTTGTTAGGCTCATTTCTTTCCTTTTATGGCGTTAAAAAAGACTGTGGCTTGGGAGAAGGATTAAGTAGAATCATTAAAGCCATTATTATGGTGAAACAAATTAATATGTCCAATTAGTTGTTGAGATTAGTGGGAAAGCAGAAGGATGAGTGGTTATGGGAATGACTGGGTCAGAGAAGAGAATGATCATGTCTGATATCCTCCCTGAGAGGAGAAATAGTAAAGGCATTCAGCAACATAATGAAAGAAAACATTGAAAGTAGAAGGTAGGCAAGTAGAGAAGAATCCAAATAATTTCTTCATAACATTATGAGAAATCGAGTTCTTGATACCTGTGGTATCTTGTTCTCCATACATGCTGTTTAAATCTATGTTGGTTAGGGTCACTCACTGAGCAAACCAACTTGTCATTAGCTTGAGGGAGACATCTCAAAGATTATCATTTACTCCCTCATCTCTAGGACCATCTCCAGCATAGTAGACCACCTCCTTTAATTGTAGAAATTCTAAATGACTTCAAGACATATGGACAGGAAAATTCTTTATATTAATTAAAGAATGGCAACTAGTACATTGATTGGGGGTACTAGAAGATGAGAACCAAAGGGAGTACTTAGAACCAAAAAGATCTTTGGTTTTCATGCAGGGAAATACTAAGGTTATCATGAAAGGAAATGTTAAGGAAAATTCCATTCTATGTTTCATTATGTAAATGGAGGGTTTGTGATATCAGGTCAAATAATGACCAATAATAATGCTTATAGGCATACTAATGATAAAAAAGCACACAGCAGTAACAGTAATAGTTATTTAAAATAAGAAGAATCAGTGAGTGATAAATAATATTTATCTAGGGACTGTGTTTACTAGTACAACTCTAATCTCACTTAATTTCTCCATGGACCTTATAAAGTATCGATTCCTTTACTATTCAGTTGCTAATTTAGAGATCAAAAAAGTTGCAGTTACTAAGTAAATAAATGAGCACTCTGAAACTTAAAATCCTTGCAGTCCAAATCCAACAGTATCGTTAAATAAATATTCACATGTATGAGATAGAGTTTTCATATTTAGCAAATATAGATTTCCAATTAAATTTTCATTTAATATACATAATAAATTAATTTTCGTACAAGCATGCTTCAAATTCATATAGTAAAGCTTACTTGTTATTTATCTGAAATTTAAATTCAACTAATTGAACATCTTTATTTTACTTATAATTCAAGAAAGATGTCCCTATGAATGGCTATGGAGCTAAAAGGTTTGAACAAGCAATCATGATCCTTCAAACAAAATGATTTAGAGGAAAACTGATAGTTGTCAGCTCCATACTAACTAGAAAACCTGAAAAGTAAGACCCCAGGGGCCCTGCGTAAAACAGGCTTTGAAGAAATACAACATGTTTTTAGCATAGAGAACCCCATTCTAACTAGTTTATTTTTGACAAAAAAAATGAAAGGAAATTACAGTGATGAGATTCTGGATAATAGAAAAATAAGTGTTGTTTTCCTCTTATATCTATTATTTTGAGACTAAGGAGTCATTTATGAAGCTTTCATACTTCATTGAATTTGCTTATTTATTTAGAGTATAATAAATAACCAGAAACTCATCACTCAATCCAAGAAGTGTAACATAGCTAATGACTTTTTAGCTGTATGTGTCTTTTCTCTTTGGCTTGTCTGACAAACTTTTCCCAAGTCCTAAAGACAGACATGTGATGGTGGATATCAGCAAGTGTTAAGAGAACCTCAGTAAATGTTCTACTATCTTCACATGTAATGCAAAGGCCTAGCAAATACTGACACTTCTAGAGGGTTTCCTTTGTTCCATACACTGCAGAAAATGTAGATAACACAAATACAAGGCTCAGAGAACATGAGGTCATTGGGGAGAGCTGACACAAGAGGACAGTGGTAGTAGCTTCTGAAAGAAGCTGGAACACAGAGTACTTTGGTGGGGCCTCTCATAAGAGATTCTTGTAATATTCTGTGGCTACAAAGGGTACAACTGAAATGGAACACTGAACTTACTCACAGAATAATCTCTATTTTACACACACATACATATACACAGTATATGTGCATACATACCAATATTAATATTACTGTACTTAATTATATGTAATATATAACATCAGTATTGGAAAGAAGAGGTTGTAAATTTAAAAGGGAGTTAGGGGAAGTAGAGGAGTTAGAAGGGGAGAGAGAGGTAGATATGATGAAAATACTGTACTTATGTATAAAATTCTCAGAAGTTTAATTGAACAGAAAGTATGTTTTTAGATTCCTAGAGTGAACTGGAAGGAATCTAATGAGCTCTTTCCTTATTTATAGCTTTTTCAAGCATAGTTACTGGTGTTGGAAACCTTTGAAATAAAAATTTTTAGATAGAGTCTCGCTATGTATCCCTGACTGTCCTAGTATTTGCTATGTAGAACAGGTTAGCGTCAAACTCACATAGAATGGTCTACCTCTGTCTCCCAAGAGCTGGTATTAAAGACATATGTCACCAGCCCTGCTTGAAATGAAATTTTATGTGTGAAAGTCTAATACCTATATAGAAAGATAAATATATAAAAGAGGCGAAATGGGGCTCATGTGTTTGAAGAGATTTCCACTGGTCTTACATTCCTTACCATAAAGAAACTGTGATATAAAAAAGTGTCTTCTTTAAGGTTGCACAATGAATTATGAATAAGGCTGTTAGAAATGCTTTACCAGCATGTCCTCAGCATCCCTATTCCGGAGTTATCTAGGGCAGTGTGGATTAGGATTTGCCTATCATGAAAGTAACTTACCTTCAATTCTTTATTCTCAGTCAAAGGGATATATAGATGTATCCCAGCTACCTTTCTCAGCTCCTTCCAGCACCCAGAACCAACAAGAGCCAGTGGCAGGTTGGTGACACTTTTGGTACTTGAGACTTTTTGTGGGATGTCTGTTTGCTGAATCCTTAGTGAACCATACCCATTTCTTCTACATCCTAGAAGACAGTCCTTGGTAAAATACCGACGGAAGAGAAATTTATCTTGGTAATGTTATAAAGGCATTAGGAAGAAGATATCTTTTAAGACAGGCAGATATTGGTTCCAATAAGCAGCATGACTTAATGTTGATTAGTTAGTATCTGTGAGCCTTGGATAGGAGCTCTGTGATATATGTAGGTTTCAAATTAGATTCTTGTGATGATTAGTATTGTTTGCCACCTTGACAAGATCTGGAAATAACCCAAGAGTAAAACCAGTGGACATGGAGCTGCTAGGCTGTTTAATTGAGATGGAAAGAGCCACCCTAAATATGAGTGGCACCATTCCATGGGTTGGTTTCCTGGACTGAATAAAAAGGATGAACCAAAACGATCTCCAGCATTCATCTATCTCTGTTTCCTGACTATGGGTACAATGTGACCAGCCATATGATGCTCCAGGATCCCATGAATTCCCTATCATGTTTGACTTACCCTTGAACTGGGAGTCAAAATAAACTCTTCCTTATGTTGTTTTTGTCAGTGTTTTTCACAGCAATGGGAGAAGTAACTAATATAAGCATAGATGTTCAAATAGTGTATCTATTGGTTGTTCTGTGACTTTGACCTTGTTTCTTTTTTATAGAATTCAAACAGTTATAGTACCTGTGTTAGCACCATTGTGAAAATGAAACTGAGTAAATCGATGAGAGGCATCTAGTGTGGGTATATAGAGATACTCCATTAATACTAGCTCTTAATTTTCTCAAAATGTTAATTGGGTTTCAACTATGAGCTAGATGGGCACTCATAGAGGAATGAATAACTATCATCTTCTCATACATCTTAATTATTATTGATAGGAAAGTCCAACAAATGATATAAATAGGTAAAACATGAAAGGATGTTAACTTCATATAGTCAGCTATTATTCCCTTGGCATACTTTGCTCTCTTTTAACTCTATCAAAGTCTCCCTCCAGCAGTCATTGCCCCCAATCTCACACTGCATGTCTAGGTAGCACAGGCTGGCTTCTCTCTTGCCTGTTCAATCCATTTCTTCACTGCTCTTTGCCATCTCGACCCTGGGTAATAACTGGTTACAAAAGAAATCCTGCTAATTTGGCTCAAGAATGTGCTATTGTCCTCTGCCTCTTGTTCTCCCTATATAATGCCAGTGTGCAGGTAAAATGCTTTTCTGGCCGGAGGCCTCTGAACTTTCTTGATGTGAAAAAGATTAGTTGTCTTTTTCTTAGGAATGCCTATCTCCGTCTTTCCCCACTTACAAAACCTAAGTGCTTCCCATTGAAGATGTCATTTTTGACTATCTCCTGCTTTCCTAAGGACTGTATTGTAATGTTCCAGCTGTGCTCCCTTCAGTGGAGAGTGACAAGCAACGCTAGATCCAGCTGTCATGCTTGTATTTATAGTTCCCCAAATCTGTAAGACTGGGACAGGTACCATTAATGTACAGCATAGTATCTAATTACACCACACATATTCCAAAAGCTGTAATTAAAAATGTCAAACAACTCAATTATTCTAAATATCCAAATAACAATATTGTGGATGGTTTATAGAACATTTTTTCATACCCCTTTGAATCAAATGGAAAAAAGGAAACTGAAGTCTCTTGCTGACTTAACATGTGAAGCAAACATGAAGCAGAACAATAGAGCTATGAAGGAACTGATCCAGATGGATCATAAGAAGCTTCTTTATATAACACCAGAGTATAATGAATTCTAGAAGATTAGTGAAGCACAACACTGGAGACACTTGAAGAGATCATATAAAGTAATGATTTCTGAAGCTGTTCCATTAGTTCACTGTGGATTTCCAGTCTGGTGAAATGAGTATATGTGTATGGTGTGTTTCTGTGGTGTGTGTGTGTATGTATGTGTGTGTGTTATGTTGGGGATAAGGTCAATGTCATACACAGGGAGACATACTCAGACAAACTCACTTGAAAAGTTTTATTCATTAGTTCAATGACAACTCACACATAGGACAGGTCCTCACACATACTTTTGTTCTTTGTATTGTTTTATTTTGTTTATGATTTTTTGAGACAAGGTTTCTCTATGTAACCATCCTGGCTATTCTCTAGTTCCATCTGTTCAATAAAGATGTTTTCAAAGACATTATCACTGGCCCTCTTATACCAAACATAATGTTCTTTCAACAAATATTTACAAAAGATAAACCCTACTATGTGCCAGGCAGCCGAATTTCAACTCATTTTACTTCCATGTGACTAAATTTTAAGTAGATACTTATGGAGTTCCAGATCTAGATTTCTAACTCCTCACTAAACAACTCAGGGGCATCACAGATTGAGCATACTGTTTTCTTATTGACATCTTCATCCCATGAATCTCCTCTCTTATCCATGTTTCTCCTAACCTGTCACTCTTTATCTACTGTAAAGTCTGAAAGGTCATATTGGTCCCCACTTTCTCCCCCACTCATTTGTTCTACTATTTTAAAATGTTTCATATACTTAGCTTCTAACCCAGTGGTTCTTAATGCTGGGTGAGACCTTTTAATATAGTTCCTCATGTTGTGACCCTCAACCATAAAATTTATTTTCTTGCTACTTCATAACTTTAATTTTGCTTCTGTTGTGAAATGTATTGTCAATATCTGTGTTTTCTGATGGTTGCAGGCAATCCCTGTGGAAGGGTCATTTGGTGTAGGAGGTCCTTCTGTTTATGTGTTGTTTTCATTGGCTAATGAATAAAGAAACTATTTTAGGCCTGATGGGGCAGAACTTAGTTAGGCGGAGTAGACAGAACTGAATGCTGGGAAGAAGAGCAGAGTGGCAGACACTATGGATCTCCTGCCTGAGACGGGTGCTGGTTAGAATTTTGCTGGTAAGCCACCATCACGTGGCAATACACAGATTAATAAAGATAGGTTAAATCAAGATGTAAGAATTAGCCAGTAAAAAACTAGAGCTAATGGGCCAAGTAGTAATTTAATGAATACAGTCTCTCTGTGGTTATTTCAGGTGTAAGCTAGCCGGGCGGCTGGATGGAACAAGGGCCCCCCTCCCCATGCAACAGTCTTTTGACTCCCAAAGGGTCGTGACACACAGGTTGAGAACCACTGTTCTTAAAGCATGAAGAATATTTATCCTTGATTCATTTTTAGTGCATGCTCTCAGTCTTTTTATAATATGGACAATAGTCTCTTAACTGGGCTTATGCTTGCAGTATTTTTCCTTTTTCACATTCCTCTTCTCATTTATGTTCTGAATGATTGGTCAAAATATAGGCATCTTAATTTCTATTTACTCCTGTAAATTAGTTAATAATGGACCAGTGAAAATAATTTTGCAAATGAGTCAACTTGAGGTTTCTCAACTTTGACACTATTGGCATTTTGTTTTGGATATCATTATGGGAGTTGTCTTATACACTATAGGGTATTTAGTAACATCCTTGGCCTCTATTTTTGAACACTTCTTCACTGCAGTGATAATAAGTCAAATATGCCTCAAAACCCGTTTGCTGTTTTCAAGAGACTTCTATCTGTCCCACACTTTGAGAAACATAAATTCAGCTGATGATTTCTTTTCTGAATAGAAAAAAACCCTAACCCAAATGATAATATATAGATGTCTACAAAATCCCTAAAGAGTCCTTTTAATGGTGGAAGCTTAGGGAAAGTAGATATTTTTAAAGACTTCAAAACTTACCAAAGAAGTACTTACATCCCTGGCCTTGAGTTTTGATAGTCTATATTTAATCTGGGTGGACGAGAAGGGCAACTAGATAGAAAAAAGATGTGGTCGAGCTTGTGCGGAAAGGAAGTTAGCTTATGGCAGCCCTGGGTTTATACAGATCACTTCCCACTAGCTGCAATGGCCTTTGGTCTTGTAGTTTCATAACTGTATGGGTGTTCATAGTTTTGAGTCAGAACAAGGTGTCAACCCCACTCTCCAGCTGATGATTCCATGGTCTAATTACTGTTTTAGGGTTAATTTCCTTGAACATTCTGTTCTGCTCTCAGGAGTGCACTTCCTTTTGACAGTCTAACTAGTTATTTTTGCAATTATGTGGCTTTTATATCTAAATGTCAAGAAAGAAAACACTTATTATCAACATTTTATCTTTCTTGAATATAATGGCTTATAAACACAACATTAACATACAAATGCATGTATTTTGAAAAATTCATTTTTCACCTTTAACTATAAATGGTCTTTCTAAAACAACACTGTTAGAAATGTCCAGGAAGGTACTGAAATGGGTCAACACCTTTTAAATTTTTAAAGCTTGATAGTAGGATACGTGTCTAAAATTTGTTTGTTTATTCATTAATTAATTCATTTGTTCATCTAATAAAGTTTGAATTTCTACTACATGACAAGCATTGCTCTAATGACAACCCCAGATACCTTGGTTGCCTCTCACTGAGCCTGTTATTTCACTGAACTTCTAGGCCTGTCATTTGTAACATCTGTCCTGCCTACTTCATAGGGGTATGCAAAGAATAAATGAAAGTAGCTGAAATTCCTTTAGAAAAATGATCAAAACTGCTCTCTGGGTGTCAGTGAGTAAGCAGTATTGGTACTGAGTTCCTAGGAATCATCATGGTCTTTATAAATAACTAAGCAGGATTTCATTCTTCTCAGCTTTGCTCTCTGCCATTACCACGTATCACTGTCAATCATCGAACATAGTCACGGGCCCATCTTGACTTGCAACTCACTTAACATGGGAACTATCAAGACTCTTAATTGAAAAACTAATTGAGCCACTGATCCGTTCATTGTAAATAAAGTAATTTCTATAGCTAGGTGGAAAACAGATGCTCTTATGGTGCCTTAAATTCAGCTCTAGAATTTGTCATGGACGGGTAAGAGCTTCAAGCTTGGTAACATGCCATAAATGATTTGAAAAACGTTTCTTTCATTTTGTAGCTCATGCTGTGGGGGAGAGAGAAGGCCTCCAAATAAAAGCAATTCTTAAAATATTTTCTTTGGTTTACTGTAGTTTATGTCTGTAGGTCATTTTTATAGACTTGAAAAATTCACAATTTAAAGATCATATAAAGTAATAAAATAGTCTAATTATCAGTTACAAATTCACATTCTGTTTTAATTTTCTCACACATTCTTTTTCTTTAGACAGAGTCTTTCTATAGTTCTGTTATCCACTTCAGTTTTGAACTTTTGTCCTCATGCAATGCTTCTGCCTCAGCCTCTTACATTGTTGTGATAATGGGCGTGTTTCATTAGGCCCAGCCTTTCTCATATTTTTCATGTATCTGTTAGGCTTGGCTAACCCCTCTAATATCGCCTCTGTAACTAGATTGACATACCACGTCCTCTTAAATAAGGCTGATGATTATTGCCTTGGCCTGTCAGAAAACAATGCATTCTATTTTTACATGATTCTATTAGAAATGTCCTTATTTTATGGAGCACAAATCTGCCTTCCTGTAGCTTTCACCATCTGTTGATCCTTTCTAGAGGCCGGGGTTGAAGCTCAAATATTTAATTCATACTTTAATAGCACACCATCAGACATATGCAGATATGACTCCTTTTCTTCAGACTAACTTCCCTTTGTACCAGCTATTCTTCAGATGTGTAAAATGGATCCATATCCAGGCCACCCTCACTCTACCCATCCTCCTCTGAATATGTTCCATTTTGTCAAATCCTACTCACATCCTACTTGGAGTGTGTGGCCAGGATTGAGTATAACTGCTAGTGGGTTGATCTCATCAATAAACAAATAAATATAAAACCTAACTGATCTGTCACCCTCATGTTGGTATACAAATGACATATTTGTCAGTGCTGCCTACAATAGGAATGATTTTTTTTTTGAAAATCCCACTATATGGATTTATAGAATAGCTTCTTACTTTGTGGTCTTGAATGTATAAGTCATATGAATTATTAAGAATTTCTGGGGCACACTGGAGCGCTGGACTGAGCTCCCAAGGTCCCAATGAGGAGCAGAAGGAGGGAGAACATGAGCAAAGAAGTCGGGACCACGAGGGGTGCACCCACCCACTGAGACAGTGGAGCTGATCTACTGGGAGCTCACCAAGGCCAGCTGGACTGTGACTGAAAAAGCATGGGATAAAACCGGACTCTCTGAACATGGCGAACAATGAGGGCTGATGAGAAGCCAAGGACAATGGCATGGGGTTTTGATCATACTTAATGTGCTGGCTTTGTGGGAGCCTAGCCAGTTTGGATGTTCACCTTCCTAGGTATGGACGGAGGGGGGAGGACCTAGGACTTACCACAGGGCAGGGAACCCTGACTGCTCTTTGGACTGGAGAGGGAGGGGGAGAGGAGTGGGGGGAGGGGGAGAAGGGTGGGAGGAGGGGGAGAAGGGTGGTAGGAGGCGGAGGGAAATGGGAGGCTGGGAGGAGGCAGAAACTTGTCTTTTTTTCCTTTTCTCAATAAAAAACCTTAAAAAAAAGAATTTCTGGGGCTGGAGAAATAACTCTGTGGTTATGAGTACTTATTGCTTTTGCAGAGAACCCAAGTTCAGATCTTAGCACCCATTCTGGGCAGTTCACAACTGACTGTAACTCCAGCTTTAAGGAAGCCAATGACTTCTTACAGCTTCCATAGTCTTCTACACCTACAGACATATAAAAATTTTCTGTCATGGCAGGTACCTCACAAACATGGATATATGCTGTCAACATTTTTTTTGCACTTAAAAGACTTCTATGTCTTTAAAATATTGTCATAGTTTTGACCCATTTTCTTGGGAGTAATTTAAAACCTGATTTGATTAATAAGTTTATTCACTTTTGTTCTCAGTTATACGTCATTTGCAAACTGACCAGCTAGCTTTAAATAGTGATATCTAAGTTATTGACAAAATGCTAAAGATGGTACAGTTAAGGACTGTATTGCTCAGAGAGCTAATTCCTTCTTCACCCCTAAACTTTCCAGGATGAGGAGGATTAGGTAATAAATACTCTGACTAGAGTTCCTTAGTCCTGCAAATATATCATTCAAACACTTGGAGTTTAGGCAGTAAAAATGATTGACCCTGACCTTAGTTTTTTTTCAACCTGTTCCTAAGCACAAAGATGGAATTATTTTCTCACCATTTCTGACCATGTATCTTCTGAGAGGAAAGGGGATATTGAGACAGAGAAGTGTCTTTTGGTGAAAAATAAGGGAACACCCTTCTTCCTAGAATTTCGAACATTGTGTTATTACTTAAGATCGAAAGCTGACTCAGTACTCTTTACCGTTTTGAATCAAATCACCGGCTCATTTTTGCAGGTACAATAACTGCTACCTGACCAGCTCTTAAATTCCATGGTCCCCAACATTTCGGGTTTCCAGAAAACTCTTTTTTTGAAAAAAAAAAAGTTAAGTAACCTTGTGAAGATTTTCAAATGCAGTCCTGATGGAACACTACTCTTGAAAAGTCATCAGGTCTCTCATAAAACCCAGGCTTGGTGTTCATAAAAAAATTTACCTTATTACTCCAATAGATATCTATCCTGTAGTGATATTTCATTTGTATTTTAGTAAATAAAGCTTGCCTGAAGATCAGAGAGTAAAACAGCCCCACTAGTCAGCCTTACAGACCAGGCAAAGGTGACACACACTTTAATCCCAGTAGTCACACTAGTTTGCCATAAAAACCGGGCAGTAGTAGTGCACGACTTTAATCCCAGCCCTAGGTAGGAATATAAAGTGGGAGAAGACAGCTCTCAGACAGTCTCATTCTGAGATTCCTGGAGGCAGGATAGGCATTTCCGATGGAGGTAGAGGTAAGAGCCAGTGTCTGGCTGTTTTGCTTTTCTGAGTTTCAGGTTGAACCCCAATTTCTCCTTCTGGGTTTCAATTAATCGTGCTGCCCCGTTCAGTTTCTATCCCTTTAAATATGGCCTAACAGCCCAAAGCAAACAAACAAGCAACCAAAACCAAAAAAATATTTCAATCTAGAAAAAAAGGTGAGTTTAGATTAAAGGCATTTTTGCTAACTTAAATTCAACTGATTAAATTATCAAATTTTCATTTGCTAACAATTTCCTAAATATATGTAATACATTTCAGTAATTTCTACCTCCTCACCACACTCTTACAACTTCCTTTTCTTATGTTCCATTTTGTCAAATCCTACTCACATCCTACTTGGAGTGTGTGGCCAGGATTGAGTATAACTGCTAGTGGGTTGATCTCATCAATAAACAAATAAATATAAAACCTAACTGATCTGTCACCCTCATGTTGGTATACAAATGACATATTTGTCAGTGCTGCCTACAATAGGAATGATTTTTTTTTTGAAAATCCCACTATATGGATTTATAGAATAGCTTCTTACTTTGTGGTCTTGAATGTATAAGTCATATGAATTATTAAGAATTTCTGGGGCACACTGGAGCGCTGGACTGAGCTCCCAAGGTCCCAATGAGGAGCAGAAGGAGGGAGAACATGAGCAAAGAAGTCGGGACCACGAGGGGTGCACCCACCCACTGAGACAGTGGAGCTGATCTACTGGGAGCTCACCAAGGCCAGCTGGACTGTGACTGAAAAAGCATGGGATAAAACCGGACTCTCTGAACATGGCGAACAATGAGGGCTGATGAGAAGCCAAGGACAATGGCATGGGGTTTTGATCATACTTAATGTGCTGGCTTTGTGGGAGCCTAGCCAGTTTGGATGTTCACCTTCCTAGGTATGGACGGAGGGGGGAGGACCTAGGACTTACCACAGGGCAGGGAACCCTGACTGCTCTTTGGACTGGAGAGGGAGGGGGAGAGGAGTGGGGGGAGGGGGAGAAGGGTGGGAGGAGGGGGAGAAGGGTGGTAGGAGGCGGAGGGAAATGGGAGGCTGGGAGGAGGCAGAAACTTGTTTTTTTTTCCTTTTCTCAATAAAAAACCTTAAAAAAAAGAATTTCTGGGGCTGGAGAAATAACTCTGTGGTTATGAGTACTTATTGCTTTTGCAGAGAACCCAAGTTCAGATCTTTGCACCCATTCTGGGCAGTTCACAACTGACTGTAACTCCAGTGCACGACTTTAATCCCAGCCCTAGGTAGGAATATAAAGTGGGAGAAGACAGCTCTCAGACAGTCTCATTCTGAGATTCCTGGAGGCAGGATAGGCATTTCCGATGGAGGTAGAGGTAAGAGCCAGTGTCTGGCTGTTTTGCTTTTCTGAGTTTCAGGTTGAACCCCAATTTCTCCTTCTGGGTTTCAATTAATCGTGCTGCCCCGTTCAGTTTCTATCCCTTTAAATATGGCCTAACAGCCCAAAGCAAACAAACAAGCAACCAAAACCAAAAAAATATTTCAATCTAGAAAAAAAGGTGAGTTTAGATTAAAGGCATTTTTGCTAACTTAAATTCAACTGATTAAATTATCAAATTTTCATTTGCTAACAATTTCCTAAATATATGTAATACATTTCAGTAATTTCTACCTCCTCACCACACTCTTACAACTTCCTTTTCTTATGTAACCCTTCTTCTTCCTAAGAAGATCCCCTCCAACTATCCTGTTTAGTTTTTGTACATGGACCACTGAACGTAATTAGGACTGGCTTGCCTAGTGAACAGGAAGCTATTTACTGGAGTATGGACTACTTTTTATTATCTTGGCCATTGGGGTCTCTGAAGAATTGTGTACCTCAAAATCACTTGAAGGCTTTCACTGAGGGCCCTGCTGTTATCTGTTTGAAAGGTATTTTCATTGAGAGCAGTTGTTTAGGTTTGATATGAGAACTAAGACCTCTAAAACTGGCTTTTTTATATCCTTAATAGCCCTTTGGCTAATGAGACAAAGACATTCATTGTTAGGCAGGCATTTTGGCTCTGGGAGGTAATTTAGAAAAAGCTCTAGATTTTTAAAATACTACTAATGAAAGATGGGCTGTTACTCAAAATGTGTTTCTTATACCTAGGGATTAGACATGTTTTGTCCAATCTGGTAGCTATTAACCATACGTAACAAATTACATTTAAATTAATATAACTTAGCTAGGTGTGAGAGGGGCACATGACTACAATCCCTGAGCATGGGAGACTTGAGTGAGAGAATCAATGATAGCTCAAGGTCTGCCTGGAATACTTTGTGGTTTCAAGCTAGCCTGGGCTACCAAGTGAAACCCGGTCTCAAAAATTTAGTGTTGGAAAGATGGCTCAGCAGCTAAAGATACATGCTACAGAAGCCTGAAGATATGAAGTTATTTTCTGGAAGTAATGTGAAAGTAAAAAGAGAGAACTGGCTTCTATCACCTGCAACCTCAGTGGAAATCTAATGCACAAGCTGCAAATTCACAGAGATAGCCAAGGGAGAGAGGACCAAGAGAAAATACAAACAGCTTCTCCAGCCAGCCAAAAGGCAAGCTTTCTGCAGAGAGGACCAAGAAAGGATCCTGATGCAAAGGCTGTGACTACACAGAGAAGACCAAGAGAGGAGCTCTGAAGCACGGGCTGAGAATGCACAGAGTGAACCAAGAGAGCAGACCAAAAGAGGGGGCCAAGAAAGACCCAAGTAGCTCCCTAAGACACAGACAGCGTCAGTACAGAGCAGACCAAGAACAGTTCCCAAAGACACATAGCAACTGCAAGGATTAGACCAAGAGGCAAAGACATTGCATGGACCAATTGGAGGAAGACATGGGTAGACACCAATGCAAGAATCCATTCAACAACCTAAAAAACAACATGGTAACACCAGAACCCAGGGTCAAATAACAGGGAGGCTTGAACATCCTAACCCAGAAGAAACAGGAGAAGATGACTTTAAGCATAACTTAAATGGATAATGGAGACCTTTAAAGAGGAAATGAAAAATTCTCTTAAAAAGTGGAGGAAAAGCCGAGCAAAAATTATTAGAAATCAATAAATCTTTCAAATAAACCTAAGAAACCCAAGAAAAGAAGCAATCAAATAGGTGAAACAAACAGGTCAAGACCTGAAGACTGAAATAGAAGCAATAAAGAAAACACAAACTGAGTGAATTCTGGATATGGAAAATCTGGGTAAATTAATAGGAACTACAGAGGCAGGCATAACCAACAGAATATAAGAGATGAAAGAGAGAATCTCAGGTGCTGAAGATACTATAGAGGAAATAGATTCGTCAGTCAAAGAAAACATTAAATCTAACAAATTCTTTTTTGTTTTATTATTTTGTTAAAAATTTTTATATAATTTTTTTTATAAAAATTCCACCTCCTCCCCTCCTTCCATTGCCTTTCACCAACCCCCCCCCCTCTCCAGTCCAAAGAGCAGTCAGGGTTTCCTGCCCTGTGGGAAGTCCAAGGTCCTCCCACCTGATCTAACAAATTCTTAACACAAAACATCCAGGAAATCTGGGACACCATGAAAAGACCAAATCTTAGAATAATAGGGATAGAAGAGGGAGAAGAACTCCAGCTCAAAGACAAAGAAAATATTCAACAAAATCATAGGAGAAAAACCCCCAACCTAAAAGAAGGAAATCCCTATGAAGGTACAAGAAGCTTACAGAACACCAAATAGACTTGAACCAAAAAAAGGCCCATTGCCATATAATAATCAAAAGGCAAAATATACAGAATAAGCAAAGAATATTAAGAGCTGCAAAAGAAAATAGTCAAGAAACATATAAATACAGACCTATCAGAATTAAACCCAACTTCTCAGTGGAAACCATAAAAGCCAGAAGGTCCTGGACAGATGTGCTACAAACACTGAGAGACCATGGATGCAAGCCCAGACTACTATACCCAGCAAAACATTCAATCACCATCAATGGAGGAAACAAGATATTCCATGACAAAACCAGATTAAAAAAATACCTACCCACAAATCCAACCCTACAGAAAGTACTAGAAAGAAAACTCTAACCCAGGGAAGCTAACAGAACCCACAGAAACACAGGCAACAGATAACCACACAGCAGCAAACCCCAAAGAAGGGAAACACACAAACACTACCACTGAAAAGTAACAGGAATTAACAATCACTGGTCATTAATATCTTTTAATATTAATGGACTCAACATCAAACTAAATGGAGAGAAGCTCCCAGTGATCCCACTGAAATCAGGAGTAAGACAAGGCCGTCCACTCTCTCCATATCTATTCAATATAGTTTTTGAGGTCCTAGATAGAGCAATAAGACACCAAAAGGAGATCAAGGGAATACAAATTGAAAAAGAAGTCAAACTCTATTTGCTGATGATATGATAGTTTACATAAGCAACCCCAAAAATTCTACCAAGAAACTTCTACAACTCATAAACACTTTCAGTAATGTAGCAGGATACGTGATTAACTAAAAAAAATCAGTAACCCTTCTGTACACAGATAATAAAAGGGCTGGGAAAGAAATCAGAGAAACAACACCCTTCACAATAGCCACAAATAGCATAAAATATCTCAGAGTAACTCTAACCAAACAAGTAGAAGACATGACTTCAAATCTTTGAAGAAAGAAATTTAAAAGACACCAGAAAGTGGAAAGATCTTCCATGCAGAAATAAAAATAGTAATAATGGCAATCTTACCAAAAGCAATCTACAGATTCAATGCAATGTCCATCAAAATCACAACAAATTTCTTCACAGACCTCTAAAGAACAGTACTCAACTTCATATGGAAAAGCAAAAAAACAAAAACAAAACAAACAACAACAACAACAACAAAAAACCCAGGATAGCCAAAACAATCCTGTACAATAAAAGAACTTTTTGAGGTATCACAATCCCTGATTTAAAACTCTACTACAGAGCTACAGTACTGAAAAAAAAAACCTGGTATTGGCATAAGAACAGACAAGAGGACCAATGGAACTGAATCAAAGACCCAGATATTAATCCACACACCTTCGAAAACCTGATTTTTGACAAAGAAGCAAAAAGTATTAAATGGAAAAAAGCAAGCATATTTAACAAATGGTGCTGGAATAACTGGATATCAACATGTAGAAGAATGCAGAGACCCGTATTTTTCCCATGCACAAAACTCAAGTTCAAATGGATTAAAGACTTCAATACAAATCTGACCATACTTGAACCTGATAGAAGAGAAAGTGGGAAGTAGTCTTCAGTGCGTGGGCACATGAGTCCATTTCCTAAAGTATAATACCACTAGCACGAACACTGAGAGGAACAATAAATAAATGGGAACTCCTGAAATTGAGAAGCTTCTGTAAAGCAAAGGCACAGTCAAGACAAAAAGGAAGCCTGTGGAATGGGAAAAGATCTTCACCAATCAGTCAGAGGACTGATCTACAAAATATATAAAGAGCTCAAGAAATTAGGTATCAAAATTTCAAATACCCCCTTAAAAATGGGATACAGAACTAAACAGAGAATTCTTAACAGAAGAATCTCAAATGGCCAAAAGACACTTAAGTAAATGTTTAATATCTTTATTCATTAGGGAAATGCAAATCAAAACTACTCTGAGATACCATCTTACACCAGTCAGAATGGCTAAGATGAAAAACACCAATGATATCTTATGCTGGGGAAGATGTGGAGTAAGGGGAGCATTCCTCCATTGCTGATGGGAATGCAAACTTGTAGAACCTCTCTGGAAATCAGTATGACATTTTCTCGGAAAATTATGAATCAACCTACCTCAGGATCCAGCGATACCACTCTTGGGCATATACCCAAAGGATGCTCAATCACACTACAAGAACATTTGTTCAGCTATGTTCATAGCAGCATTATCTGTAATGGCCAGAACCTGGAAACAATCTAGATGCTGCTCAAGAGAAGAATGGATAAAGAAAATGTGGTACATTTACACAATGGAGTACTACTCAGTGGTAAAAAAAATGACATCTTGAAATTTGCATGCAAATAGATGGAACTAGAAAAAAAACATCCTGAGTGAGGTAAGGAGAAGGAGAACTTGAGGTAATAGGATAGTCGAGATGGAAGAAGGACAGAGATGAGAGCAAGGAAAGAGATATTTTGATTGAGGGAGCCATTATGAGGCTAGCAAGAAACCTGACACTAGAGAAATTCCCAGGAATCCACAAGGATGACCCTAGCTAAGACCCTAAGGAATAGAGGAGAGGGAGCCCGATGAGGCCTTGCCCTGTAGTCAGATTGATAAATATCTTAAATGTCACCAAAGAACCTTCATCCAGAAACTGATAGAAACAGAGGAAGAGACCCATAGCAGAGCACTGGGATGAGGTCCCAAAGTCCAGTTGAAGAGTGGGAGGAGTGAGAATATGAGCAAAGAGATCAAGACCATGATGGGGACAATCACTGAAACAGTTTATCTGAGCTAATGAGAGCTCACCAACTCCAGCCAGACAGGGAAGGAACCAGCATAGGACCAAACTACACCCTCTGAATGTGGGTGACAGTGGTATGGCTGGGGAAAAAATTCAGGGCCAGTGGCCATGGCACCAGAATTTATCCCCACTGTGTGTACTGGCTTTTGGGGAACCAGTTCTCTTTGGATAGATACCTTGCTCAGCTTAGATATAGTAGGGAGTGCCTTTTACTTTCCCCAAAACAATGTGCCTTACCTTCTCTGAGGAGTGGATGGGGGCTGGGGTGAGGGGGAAGGTGGAAGAAGGGAATGGGAACTGGGATTGGTATGTAAAATGAAAAAAGACTTTTTTTAAAAAAAAAGAAAAATATGAGAGACAGCTGACTCCATATCTCTCACATACACACACTTTAAATACTAAAGTTAAGTGAGTTTAAAGTAAATACAGTAAAAGATTCTCTTTGTTGGTCACATTAGATACATTTCACATGGTCCATGGGCAGTAACTTCCAGAATGGGCAATTACCGTGAATCATGTCCATCATCACAGATAGTACTAGCCTAACAGGTCCTATTGAAGTTCTCCTTACCCCCACTAACATATATGTTTAGAGCCTAGTTTACTCTGTACTTATTCAGTACTCCTTCTGGGCAATGTGCTAGCTGCTTTCCTATCCTCCTTTGCTGAGGACAGGGATAGTGTCTAAAGATTAATGACAACTGCAATGTGGAGGCACTTATTAACTCAGTAACCTTGGAGTCTACCGTAAGAGCCCATGAAAAAGCTTTCTGCCTTTGTCTTCTCTATTGACAACTACAAGGTGGAGAATGATTTTCGTTAGCTAGGATGATGAAGGCCTTCACAAAGCTGCAAATGGGGGTGGAAGGTGAGCATAGAAGTCTGCACTACATATAACTTCTTCAGTCTCATTGGCTTATATTCGCCATCTAACTGAGACCACGCACTAAGAAAATAAACAAAACATAGCAGAAGACTAAGAAAATATCTGGGCCTCCTAGGAGAACATCTCTCTGTTTGGAGATAGCACGGTAGGGTGAAACTTCGCCTGAAAAAACAATGCTGGGTGCTAGGTGGCAGAGACAAAGAAGGGTAAACTGGCTAACAACAACCCCTGTCACCACTGCCATCTGCCAGGGGGTAAGTTCTGATCTTTTCTTCCTTTTGATCAGATATGGAAATTCAAACCAGCTATGTGCTTTGAGCGTGGCACTTCCGCAGACTTTGTAAACTACAGTTTTATTGAGCAGTATCAGGCAATCATAGAGAAGTTCCCCTTTGTAAGACCTCCTGCTGGGAGCTTCTGGCAGCAACCTAACCTCACACTTGTTCTTTACTTTTCTCTGCTCTCTCTGTCTCTCTCTGTGTCTCTGTCTCTGCATGTGTGTGTGTTCTTGGTGTTTTCAACATCCTTACTTTCCTTTTGTTTTAGACCAAAGTGGAGAGTTCAGGGAGAATGGAAACAGTAAATGAAAGCTAATCCTTGTTTCCCTTTCCCTATAGTAATGTTTTTGCAAACTGCAGGACACAACCCATTAGTGACTTATGAAATCATTATAGTGAGTCATGACCTAACATCTAAAAACTAAGTGAAGTAGGACGGAAAATGCTACAGAGTAACTATATGGTAAAGGGAAATACTGTTTCCGGAGCCTGAAGCACTGGTTATCAAACACATCTGTTAAATGTGTTTCTTTATTGGCTCACACAGTTGTGCCACCATTCTCTGTCCCAAGCTGAATACTGCTTTCCTACACAGAATTTGTACCTTCATTGCTTATAGCCTGTGAGAGGTGACATCATACTCCTTTTCCTGTTCCCCCAGTCCCTCTCTCTTCTCCAGACCCTCTGAGCACCTTCTAGATACATTGCCCCTCACACACTTGAGAGATCATTGAATTGGTGTCTGATGATGAGAGCAGAAGGGCTTTCTTCTCTTTCTGACTCAGCTAGCAATGATTAGGGAAGTTTTGAGGTAAGAAGGTGAACACATGTTCCCACAGAAATATTTGAATGTAATGGGGTTGGGTTGCTCATTACACCACCCAGCCTTCAGTTCCAGCCTAGTTATATATGCTTCAACTAGCATCTCTGGCACTCAAGGCCACCTGCATGTCTGCCAAGTTATACCTCTTGTTTTCCAGCTCAATCCATTTGTGAAGCGAGAAGAGAAGCCACTGATGCAGAACATCATTTAAATGGATTCCCGCTCTAACCTCTTGCTGCAACACACAACATGTGAATCTTCTTCCGCCGACCCCACAGCTGCTCCTTCGGTGGCTTTAAAGGAAGTGTGTATCTTCTGAAGCACCTAACTTGCTCCATGGGGAATAATCTAACTACTAAAAATAGCTAGAAATAGGGAGCATCCAGTAAGCACATGAACTGTGTAGCATGTAGTTTCTTCTGCAGATGAAGTAAGTTAGACTTTCCAGTGCTTTGCTGCTCAGTCACACGTGAACTTGTAAATTTTGTGTGCTATCAGTGAATACATCAGACCACATCAAAGTTGTCCATTTCCTTAAGAGAAAGAGGAATTAGGACTCTGTGATTCTCTTGAAAATTGCCATGCAAAATTAAAAGCTTCAGATTTTCAAGTAACAATGGCATTTCCCAAGAAAATCTGCATATTCTGTCATAAAAAATATTCAAGATAGTCCTCAGAGGTTGTCTAAGGACATGCAAGGAAGATACTGAGTACTCTCATTTTAGGTATTGGAACTCGGAGAACCTGGGCCCTGTGCTCCATATTGCTTATTAGATATAGTCTAAATCTTTCATCTTAAAATTGGTGCTAAGAAATTTTAGCAAGAAGCTATATGCAATAGCCACATAATAGGTATTCAGAAAGTAGTGCTTGATTTCTATTACATAGTTCCCCATTATTAAAACTTAAGAACTATCCAAATTTATTTTCCATAGTTCGTCTTCATACATCTTCTGTTCTAACTGGTCTTTCTATGCTTTCTCCACTGTTTGCTCATGCTGCATGCTAATCATTAAATGTCAGTCCATGAAGTCTCTGCCATTCTGAATTTTGCTCACCTTCAGAAGCCTAACTGAAACTTTCCCTCCATGGAGCCACAGGTAGCTCCCTCAGCCTCTACAAGGCCTTTTCTTTCTCTGAGTGACAGCTGCGCTCATCCTGATATCCTCATTTCCATGTTGGATAGTAACATGCCAATGCCCAAGAAGCTTTTGGAGAGTGAAGAAATGTGCTCTGTTTATTTTGAGTCAGGCATTGCATAATTTGCTTCATACTCTAGACTCTTAAGAACTGATGGCATACATTGGTCCTGAGAAGCAAACTTCTCTATTTCTATTTCCCATGACACTGCTGACTCCATCTGGGACCTTCATTTCACCTTTTCCTGAGCGTCAGCTTCTAGGCAGCATGCTGACAAAGGCAGTGTTTATATACCCTAACGTGACGTTGTGTATTATCCATAATGAATATAAAATATGAAGATCTATGGGAAACCCATTATTATAGGAATGATAATAATTACAGTTGTAGTTAGTTAAATTGTTCCCCAAGTCATATAGAAGACGCCCTCTCTGAGGGGAGGGGAAAAACAGAGTTCCATACCAGCAATTAGGCAATTATGAGTATTTTTTCATTGCTTGTGCTTTTTGGTTCTGTACACAACTTGGGTTTTGCTGTCTTTTGGCTTTTTACATGGAAAAGTTGGTTTAAAAATCCCTTTTTACAAGACTTAGTCTCCTTAAAACAATGATGCAACGCTGTCATCTTCATCCTTGTAGCTTCTGCTTCAGCCCCAAACTCTTTCTCACTTTGCTTTCCATCTACGTCTAGGAAGGCGTTACAGATCCAGAGTGGTGTGGGTACTGAATCTAAGTGTCAGCGAGGCAGCAATGACAGGATTCGAGGCTGGCACAGTAAGGGCAGAGTGCTGAGAAGGTTATAGAGACAATAAAACTTTCACTATGGAAGAATCTTTGGGCCCATGAAATTCTTGAAGAGGCCCCAATAAAATTTGGAGGAACTGTCTGTCAACATACATGTGAACTTTTCCCCTAGATGCAGGAGCACTTCTCTTTAGTCCAGTGTGGAGGGAGAGCGATGAGCTCGCGGTAGCTCTCTCCTCCCCGTGGACCTCCAGCAAACACTGTTTAAGGGAAGCCTCTTTGAGTCTCATCTGTCTTTCCCTTTCCTTACTTACCTGAGCGCCTCAACCATTGTGCAAAGTAAAGTTTTGTAAAGCCTTCTGCAATTTCTAAGTCAAATCCTTTTCGTGCATCATTACTTTCCAGAATATCTGAATGAATGAATACATTTGTTGACAAAACGTAAGTGAATGACGACACAATTTCCCATCTCTCTCATCCACACTGTTAATACCGAAGTGTATTGTCACTCAGTAAATAAATCTTTTCGTGGCTGCCCATCAAAATTAGAAATCAGAAAGCAAAGCGTTCATCATTATTGATAGTATTGCCTCTGTTTTCTGTTCATCAGTTAGCAAGCACTATCTGAGTTTCTGGAGGTTGGACTGCTGCACGCGTATGTATTAGGAGGCTTTTGGTTGCGCCTTTTTCTCTGAAGATCTTAACGCAAGCAGCTTTAGAAGGATTACAGGGAATATACGTTTAAAGACATTCGGAATATAAGAAAGCATTCCCTTTTATGAACACTGCATTTGCTTTTAAGGTGTTCTGAATTTCTCCTTCTTAGAAAGTCACTTCTTTTCTAGCCCTGCCTTGCCTTGGTCCTCTTGTCTTTTGTGGGTGTTCCAAAGTCAGGCAGCCTTTGCCTCAGAAGTATTGTGGATACAGGCGGGACTGTCCAACTTTCCCAAGTGGCCGCTCTAGGATTCACCATACGACAAGGAGCTGTTAATGCAAACAATGTTACATTCCTTCGTTGTTTTGCTATGTGTCCCAAATTTTAGATTTTTTGCAGTTGCTCTCTCATTCTTTTTTGTTATTGTTTCTTATTTCTGATTATGTATTCAGCACACACTACAGGGTGCCAATTTAATTTTATTGGACCATTTAAAGGGCAAATAAACCTTTGTTTTTATAAGGAGAAGATAAAGAACCAATTATCCTGGCCTTCGATGCATATTTGCTATTTGAGTTTGCAGTCCAGTTAGGCCTCTTTAGAAGAGAGTTTGTCATTTTGCATCTGCTTGCCTTATTCCCAGGTATACTATTTCGACGGCATAACACATTTACCAGTGGATGCCTTAGCTCTTAATGAACAGAGCTATTTTACTAGATGGCATTGTCTTATTCCTGTGCTAAGGTCCCATCTGGAGCAGGCCAAGTGTGGAAGGGAACGATCCAGGCCTGTGAAATGAAGGGTCTTTTGATCTCACCGTGTTTCCTCAGTCTATGAAACGATCAGATACATTGCAGTAATTGGATTGTCACCTATTCAATTTCAAAGAGCCAGGATGGCAGTGTGAGCTGCCTGCTTAGAATGCAGCTTCCTCTAAAGAGCTCCCTCTGAACTGGCCCACCACATGGGGAGTTAGCCTTTCCACATGTCACTTTGCCACTCTGCTTATAATAATGCCACCAGAACTTCAGAGTGAGGAACAGTTGTGAACTAGATTCCAGAAGAGAGGGTACAAATCCTTTCAAAGAAGAAACCTGGAGGAGTGGCGTGAGGAGGGTATTTGACATGGCCAAGGATGTTGCTCTGTGAAATAGCCATGGACACGGAGATAATGAAGAGACTAGAAATTGGCTGTCTTGCTGAGGCCAAAGTCACAAGGAAACTTGCAAATGAATCAGTTAGAGTTCCATTACTAGGCAGGTAGGTAGAGCCCCAGCATCTGAGTGCTAGCTATCTGAATAAGTGGGTGCTCAAATGTAGGAAAGGGCACAGAAGAGAAGATCTGTAAGCAAGCCTGTTACAGCAGTGTCAGCTCTTAACATTGTATTATTTTTCTAGCAGCCCATTATTACTTATGGACATGGAAGGAAGCATGACAAAAATGAGTGGAATACTTTTGAATATAAAACAGAGACTATTGTTTTCCTAACATTGGTGTGCTATTTCTCTTGAGAAGAAGTAAACATAGAAAAAGAGTATCTATGTAAGAGCTATCCATACAAGCCCTTCTAGGTCTTAGCCTCCAGGTAACAGCTATATAGAGCTAATGCTTCTCCTCCAATACTTAATATTCATGGCCTCAACTTCTGATCATAACTCTCTGTCAGAAGAGAAGACATTTTATTCATTCATTTCTACATCTTTAGCATAAAAGGACTTTGGTAAATATAAAGGCACAAATAGTTGGAATAAATTTTCAAAACAGGCAAGACATCAGTGGATTCCGCTTATTGGTGCATGCTAACAGATGCCTCAGAAACAGAAAGTCTAGCAGATTCTTAAGCTATCAGGCCTATCTTCAAGACTTTTATAAGGGACTCCTGTCAGGGGAGGTAAGCTGTTAGGAACTAGAAATTTGGGATTCTAGTGTGTTGCCCATGAATATGTGGGTACTTGGAAAGAACTAGAAGACAAACCAGAAACCAAAGCTCAGGGACAAGAAGTGATTTTCCATGTGACTCCCCATTCTACAGATGCGGAAATTGAATCCCAGAAGTTGCATGACTTCATGAATTTCACATGAATAGAAGGCAAATGTTAGTCCTAGGATGTAAACGAAACTGGGTCTGTGGAAAAGTGTGCCCAGAGTTTATCGTTCGGCTTAAATCTTCTGTCAGGGAGAGTTATACAAACTTGAGATGACTATGAATGGTGGCAGTGAAGAAAAGAAATGATGAAGATACTGTAGTTTCCAGATAAGAAATAATAAAGACCGAAGTTCGAGGCCTACAGGAAAGAGAAGGTGGAGGTGCCCAGTGGCTAAGTAGACTCTAGAACAAGACTGATTTGGTTGGACTCCAACTCCACCAACTATTTACTTAGCCCTTGCTTCATGCTGGTAAGTATTCTCCATACTGAGGCTAGGACAGTAAGCAAGACAAACACAATAATTCCTTCCACAGAGCTAATTTCCTTATAGGAATAGATCTTGTGAGAATTAAACAGTACAATTCATATAAAAGAAGTACTGGCTGCTGCAGAGTTGCTTTGACTATGGCCATACTACTTGTGAATGATTATAGTTTAAAAATTAGTAGATTCCATTTTATTGTGGTAAAATACAGATAGCATCAAATTTAGCACCCCAATCATTTCAAGTGTATAGTTCCATGGTATTAAATATATTAATAGAAATTCATCATCACTACTCATTTGTTTTAAAACTGAAACTGTATCTATTAAACAAGCATTCCTCATTCTCCTTATTTTCAACCCCTGGTAAACATATTTACTTTCTTATGAACAGTTAATTTTATTCTTAGGTGATTGTAAGAGTTTAGGCTGTTGGTACTTCCAAGGTAACAGTGAAGGATGAAGACCCATAAGAACTTCAGAATTATCATGTCACATCTAGTGACGCATGACTCCAAAAGCCTTTGAACTTAGCACCTGACATACAATTTCAGTGACTTGCTCTTGTGCTGGAAAGGAGGGATAGATGTTCAGTTGCTTTATGGTAAAAAATTGTAATATATACATATGTGCAAGATTTCCATCATCCCTCATTTCTACAGAATCTATGGGCTCATTTTCAGTAAGCATTCCTGAAAACCAAGTACTTTTAGTAGAAGTTTATTCTAATTTTTAGTGTTGTACAAAAGCATGAGCATTTGCCCTTTAGCAAAGTTTAAAACACTGATGATATGTTTTGCTATATGATCTTGGGGAGTATGAATAACTGGTTAATCAGGGAACTGATTTGCTAAGTATTTTAATGTGATTAGATGGCTATAATGCCTTTCTTTCCACTATACACCCACGTTTAAAAAACATATTGGTGATCTTGCTACTTTACAAAATGCACAGACTGGCACGGAGAAGCATGAGAAAGTTGGGATAGCTTTGGACTACTTGGGCCACGCTGTCTAGAATGCTCTCTTCCCTGGCCCTCCATCAACAGCCATGTGGCAATTTGTGTTCAGTAACAGGATTCACTCTTTGTTTTTAATTTCTTAGCCTAAATCATGGTCTTTCCTCTTTTTTTTTCAAGAGGCCTAATTGTCTCATAGCTTCCTGTACTTTACTCATAGAGTGAGGATCATATTGATAATAATGAATTTATTTGTTTAACATATGTCAATAAAGACGGGAGTAAGGATTACCTATATGTCTCTCCCATAACCTTGACTTAGTACAATGTGTGAAATGAAGTAGGTGCACAAGAAATTTGATTGACTGAGTAGACAAATTAGTAATAAACGTTCAAGCCCATTCAATTCTGTTTCCTTTTGCATTTTCTAGGTATGTGGCCAAAGGTAAGTCATTTGTGTCTAAGGTTTTTTTTTCCCTCTGCCACAGACATCTTAAAATTCCATTAAAATTAAGTTGATAGTTCTTGCTTATGGTAGAAATGATTTCAGTTAAATATTACCTGGTATCTGTGGCCCCTGTTTTTGAAGGGCCATGGTAGAAACATGTTTTGTTAGTAAGTTCCTCCTCAAAGCCTAATGCGATGTTGGTTTGTTTAGAGGAAACAGCGTCAGTTCTGTGAACACTTGCTCTGCTTTAGATGAGGTGCTCTCACAGGAAGTACCTCTTTGCCTTTGTGTGTGAGACAAAGAGAAGTATTTAAACCTGGGAGGGAAGTCTCCGGTGGTGAGGGACTATAAGCGAAGAGCTGCTAGCCTTTTTCCCTGCTGTTTTATTTCCTTTGCCAATCAAATCAGTAGCTTGAAGTTTTGTTTGGGCCCCAGCTGGACCATAGAACTAGGAGCTGCAGAATGTGTCATAGTCGTCTTTGTATCCCCAGCAGCCAGCTCAGTGCCAGGTTCAGAGTAGGTGTTCAAAATGTCTACACAATTAAATAAAGTGACAGCTGGGAGGCCCTGCACATAGGTTGAGTAGGCAATTTTCTCCTATTTTTTGTTATTTTTATAATTTATACTCAGTTAACTTGCTAGAATGATCTGAAACGGCGCTGCCCACATGGTATAGTTTAAGGGCTACTAAAATGCTCCTATATGGCCATGAATAGCTCCCATGCCAGCCTACTCAGGTTCCAGAAATTTCTATGAAACTGAATTATGTTGGCACAAAGGGCTCATTAAATGAAAATATTACATCCAGACTCTCCAGAATGAAAAAGGCTATTAGTAATCATTAGTACTTCAGAATGAATTAAGTTTTTGTATTATATAAGGGCAGGGTCCTGAAGGCATGAGACACGAGATGGTTGGGTGCTCTTGTTTTGTCTTTGAGTGGGGTATTTCCATGCAGTTTGGGCTGGCCTTGCACTCAAAGCCATTTTCCTGCCTCAGCATCTTAAGTGCTGGGGTTACAAGCGCACATTACAGCTCCCACTTTAACATGGCTCAGTTTGTGTTAGGGAGTTAGTGGTAAATTAGGAAGATCATAGGCAAGTCAGTAGAATTAGGCAATGTCCCAGTAAGCTTCCTTCAAGTAGCTAGTGTTCAACATGAGGCACTGTTTTCCGGAAGTGGGCAGTGTCTCCAGAAGCCTGCTGGTGCAATGACAACCGCCTCAGACTACTACACAGAGACAAGAGGTCTTGTACAGGGGGAAATGCTGAAAATTTGTACTTCAATATAGGAGCATTCAGTATTTTCTACTTCCCCAATTCAACCATTTAGTAAATATTCCTTTTCTCTTAGATGATTCTCTAGCTCAGATTGACCCTAACTTTACTCTATAGTCCAGGCTTCCCTTGAACTCACTATCCTTCTGCCTCTGTCTCCTGAGGGCTGGGATTACAGAGGTATACTATCCTGGATCCTAGACCTGTTATTTTAGCATTTTCATGTCCTTTCCAGTATCTGATTCATGATCCAGACCCCCTAGCACCCAATTTTGCTTCATAATAATCACACTAATGAATACCACCTGATGAGCACTTACTCTATGCCCGAAACCATGCTAAGCGCCTACATATCATCTAAACTTGGATCTAGGCAAGCACAAAGACTCAATTTACTAAGCCCATGATTCTCTTCTCTACTTCTAGGAGAGCTTTGCGAACTGGGGAGCTCTGGGATCAACCAATGGACTGTTACTAAGAGAAAATGCAAACTGGTCAGGGTAGGGACTACTGTCCAGGTTCATTTCAAATTTTAGTTAGCAGTGAATTCTTTTAGACACGAAAGTTCAAGGAAGGAAATGCCATGATGATCATAGCATACTGGCAATAGTAGGACCAGGCTATGGTAACATGGAGTAACTGGAATTTTTAGGGTCATCTACAGCTTCAGGATCGTCATGATGAACATATAAGCATTATATGTAAAAGAATGAGAAGTTTATACATTTTGGGGGTCAAAGTGACCTTAGTCTTATTCTTGGGGATTAAATCTTAGATACACTCCATGCCTCAGTTTTTCTAGGTGGAAAGATGAGAAGTCAGTCTTTAGTGTCTAATCTCTTATGTTTTCTACTGCAAACTTTCTGGACCCAACATGGATTTAAGCAGAGTCCTAGTGGGTTGAACAGAATTTCTAATATTTCTCCCCCAGTGAGACATTCCTCCTTTTCAATTAAGCAAGTAGGTTGCCTTTGGCTATCCGGCTTCAATAAAACATGTGCCCCAATTTGTAAACACGTGTCCGATAATGAAATGGTCTGCTTTATGGAGCTTTGTGCTGAGCTGCCCTCTTCCTCTGGCAACCCTGACTTCCTTCCATCAGAAACATCTTGCTTTTTCCATGTCTCCCATATTAGATCTAACTTCCCTAGCCTCCTTAGGACAATTTCTTTGTTGGCCTTTGCACTGTCTGTGCTACCCAAGTACTGCGGGGTGAGGGATGAGAGTGAATGATGTCTGGCATAGTTGGTGATAGGTTGCCTTAAAGCCACAGACTTAGACATCAACTTCTGAATGGATCCTTCATACTAGAAAGCCTCACTGAAGCCAGACATTCTACTGTGGAATTACTAAATCTTTTCATAAAAAATATCCATTCTGTCTCACTTGCCAAGTATTTCGCATCTTTAAAAATATCTATGATAGCCCTTAACCAAATTCCCAGCCACAGCCACCAAAGTTTCATGTTACTGAATGCATTTGCTCCCAATGGGCTTATCCACAGCATGGCAGTGTTTCAAAACACTGCTTTGAAATGTTCCCTTGGACCTCAGAGTCCCTCCTAGACACCCTGGAACTCAGTAAATGTACAATAATACAATTTGCCATAATACAGTTTCCCTTTTAAAGCAGCCCAGCTGTCTGTGATCTCCAAGTCCCAGCTCACTATATTTGATGAAGGGTGTATTTAAAATGAGCAGCTGAAATGGTCCCATAAAATGTTTCCTCCATATCCCTTTTATCTTCTCATTGACAAGCATAGGGCAGCTCTGTGAGGTTGACTGTTGAGAGACTGATAGTGTTGGGGCAACAAGCCCATGCTATTATGATAATTTCCATTTTTCAGTTTTGCTGTCCTGCTTCTGTTATTGAAGCAGATTTTCCCTAAGAGGCACCAGGGGAATATCACTAGAATTTGGAAGGCTACAGTACTTAAAATAGAAGAAGAGGGATAACAAGAAAAGTACAAAAAAACCAACAAAAACCCTTGATTGCTACTCTATCCTCATATGCTAAGTCCTCCATTAGTCTTCAGCCAGTTGGCTTCAACAGTTTCACTAGAAGTCACAATGTCCCTCAAAACTCATTTCCCATTGGCTGAAAAGCATTGGGGGGGGGGAGATATAGAACAAATTACACGTTCCTATAATTGAGGCATTCTACAAACTAAGACCAAGAACTTCATGCAAAAATGGCAATATTCTGACTCTATTTCTTTAAACCTCATGTGTCATAGATAAATATTTTCCTGAGTTACACACAGATAATGACATAAACTCAACTAATGGCGTGGTAGTTTCATTTGTGACTTATATACACAACCAATGTTCAATTCTAGACCTTATTCCCTACTACTTCCAGAATAGCTTGAGTCTGACAGACAGTAAATTTTTAATAACTGTTCTTAACTGATTTATTAACACTTGTTAACCACTCTCCTTGTTAGAGTGTGCTGTGAAATCCACTAATCAGCCAACTAAGTAACCATCCATCCATCCATCCATCCACCCACTTATCCATCCATTCATTTACCCAACTATTACTTTGGTGAATATCTCTACTGTCAGGTACTGTAATAATTGCTAGAGAGGCAGGGATGAAAATGACACAATGCTTTCCTGAAGTAGCTCATAGTCTGCATGACAAGTATCACAGCAAATAGAAAGGGAATAACAGGTAGGAACTGTTGAAAACTTCATGATCTTGTCAAGAACAGAAGCCTTAAAAAACTTAAAAGATTTAAGGACAAGTCAATACAATCTTAAAATTTAGCATCAAATTAGTTAGCCAGACAATTAAGTGAGAAGGGGGAAATCAAAAGAGGAGAAATGTATAGGCTTTAGGAGGTACAAAAGATAATAAAGGAAGAGAATTTGAGAAACAAGAGAAAGAAGGCTTTAAGTCTAAGCTTTCATTAATGTCCCTATCAGGTTTTCATGAACATAAAAATGTGATCTAAAATAAATAATACCAAAATGATTTTCTTTAAGTTTGTGGCCCTGGTGGGTCAATTGTGATCCAGTGGATGGCTCTACACTCATGACTATATGAGCAGCATAAATTAGACTTTGGTTATAAAAAACAGAGAGGATATGAAGTTTGGATAGAGACATAATTCTAAGAGGAGTTTAGAGGAGGAGTAGAAACTGAATACGATCAATACATGATATATGTACATATTAGATTGCCAAAGAATTAATAAAATTATTGTACTAAAATATTACCTGGCTTCTTAGCTGTGTGTATGGAGAGGTATAGAAAGCTAAAAGTTGCCGATAACTATGATTTACCATATCTCTAAACATCAGATCCTTTCTTCTCTGATGGATAATCAATGATAAAGTGAACACAAAAATGATTATTTGTATTCTGATTTATTCTTTTTGGATGTCAGTGGAAATTTTCAATATTCTACACATTTAATACTCATTTTTAAATATCAATATTAATGTTATTATCGTTGGAGATTTTCCATCTTTTTCTTTCTAAATATTTTTCATAATCTTATCCCAAATGTTTTTCACAATCAAAATTGAAATGTAAAGTGCTAGTGCCAATCTTTGTTCAGGCTAGTAATAGATATGGTTGGTTTTCAGATGGACACCAAAGATCTGTTTACCAGCGAATTCCTAATACTTGTGCTTAAAAGGATCTCATGTACAGATATTTTATAAGAAATTTTATGGGCTGGAGAGATGGCTCAGCGGTTAAGAGCATTGCCTGCTTTTCCAAAGGTCCTGAGTTCAATTCCCAGCCACCACATGGTGGCTCACAACCATCTATAATGAGGTCTAGTGCCCTCTTCTGGCCTGCAGGCATACATGTAGACAGAATATTGTATACATAATAAATAAATAATAAAAAAAGAAATTTTATTTCTTTAGACTTGGAGTATAGCATCTCTACTCCTGAGTATATTTCTCTGAAAAACTGAAACTGTGAGAAACCTTGTAGACAATCATTATACAATGAGAATTACATTATATTTTTTTCTGAAATTCTTAAAATCGTTCAAATGTAACTGGGAGTGCTCAGGATGTAGGCTTTGAGATAGAATTTTCAAATATGTAGGAACAGAAAACTATCACAAAATAAAGCTAATTGTATTTGGATGAATTAAAATACTTTTCCAGAGTTTTTTAAATTGGTGTTATATTGTTTTAATTAATAACCATGATGATGATGACAGCAGTGATCAGGATGATGAAGAGAACATTTCAAGTGTCTGGTTTTTGTATTTACTCACAATTGACTTGATCTTTGTATTTTCCTCTGGACCTTTTACTAACACTAATGAAAAGTGACTAATACTGGTTTTTTTTTCCCTCAAATAACAAGCATTTTATTTAGAGTATGCCAGAATTTGGCTTTCATCTTTATCTTTGCATGTGTGTGTTCAGAAATATGTTATGCATCTGTGCATGAGTATTTGTGTGTACATCTGCAGGTGTGTGCATGTGTGTATCGATGAAAGTCAGAGGACAACCTTGGTTTTGATCCTTGCATTTAACCTTGTTTGACACAAGATCTCATGCTATTTACCACTGCATATATCAGGTTAGCTGACCTGGAAGCTCCCAGGAATTCGATTTTTTTCTGTGGGAGTGTTGGGGTTACAGATATGTGATAGCACACTCTGCTTCATCTGGATTCTGGGGACTTGAAATGAAGTGCTCGTGCTTACATAGTATCACTTTCATCCATGGAACCATTTTCTCAGCCCTGAAATCTGACTTTTTTGAAGGATGTTCTTTATCAAGGGATATTAAAGAGATTACTGTGAGTTGAGTATTAAATGTAACCTTTTAGGAATTTGCAACTAAAATGGAGGTCTAAAGATCAAAATAGGTGAAAGAGAGAAAAAAATCAGAAATACCATTACTCAAAATTTTTATTGGTTAAGAAGTTTAGAATGAACTAAATCTCAAAATTCCCAACTGCAAGACATATTGCTGCATATTGCTCCAATAATGATACTTTTAAAAACACTGCTTTCAAAAACTATTGCACTTAAAAGTTATTGTTTGTTGTATATAACTATCACATTTATTGGATCATCCTCTTCCAATGATAGAGTAGGAAAAAAGTCTTCGGATTTATCTGAGAAAAATTTGAAATGTATACTTCAAAATACGTACTTGTTGGAAACAATGATGAGACAGTTTTAGGTTCAAATGATACAGTGCATTTAGAAAGGTTTTAGTTATCACAATTATGAATACAATGGTATGATGCCAGAGAAAGAAATTCAATATATATCCCATTTTGGTGATGCTGAAAAGAATACAAAAATCAATAAAGGAAGAAACTGTCCACTTAGCAAGTGTTCTCAGAGCATCCATGCTATTGTTAATTTATTCAATGCTCATTTATTGAGTACTCATTCTGTTAAAGGCCATATGTCAGCTACCGAAGAAAAATAGTCACAGCTAACATGTGTTGAGTGTTTATTGTGTGCTTGGTATTGTAATCGTTTTATGGAGATTACCTCATTTATTCTTCCTGCAACACTGTGCTTGCCTAAGTCTTGTACCGAACACCAGAATCAGGAGACACCAGTTCACTTGCCTAAAACCATACATCCAATAACTATGAGCACAGATAGTCAGTTCTTGGTTTATCTCTATCAGTCTGTGGTATTAAACATGAAGGCTGAGGTAGAATTCTAGTCCTTAAATAAAGAGCTCTCATATTGTTAATTATAAAAAGAATGGAGATGAGTGCTAGAATTATGAGCTATAGAAAGTTCAGAGTTCAGAGAAGACCATAATTAATCCTGCCTGAAGATTTTACAGAGGAATTGACATTTTAATTGGACAAGGTGATATTTTAAAAATCCTCTTTGGAAACAGGAATGGGGAAGGTTTCTGTAGCTACTGGAAGTAGAATAAAAGAAAACACCATTACTTGAGTTTGCATGGCATATTTAAGAAGTAATACATCATAAGACAAGTGGGGAAGAGTTGTTTGTGAGTGGGGTGATGGCAGGTCAATTAACAGAAGTAAAACTGGAAAGGCAAAAGGGGTACAGCTTATTGGGTATCTAGACTACTATGTGACAATGGGTAGATTAATTCTATGGCAGAAGGAAGCCCTACTATTTTTTAACTTTAGAAATAAGTGATATTTTATTTTTCTTTTTTTTCCTGGCGTCTTTGTTTTTGAATTTATTAGATTTTTTTTTAAAAAAAATACCAACCCAAATTCCCACTCTCTCTCCCCCTCCCATTCCCTCAACACACCCTACCATCCTAAGAGAGGGCAAGGCACATTGCTTTGTGGAAGGTCCAAGGCCCTCCCTACTGCATTTAGGTTGAGCAAAGTATACATCCAACGAGAATAGGATCTCATAAATCTCAGTACCACTGCCAGTGGCCCCTCAGTCGGCCTCAGCCAAGCAACACTATCCTGAGTGAGATAACCCAGACCCAAAAAGATGAATATGGTATGCACTCACTCATAAGTGGATTCTAGCAATAAACAAAGGACATTGAGCCTATAATTTATGATCCTAGAGAAGCTAAGTAATAAGGTGAACCCAAAGAAAAACATATATAGAACCACCTGGAAACTGGAAATAGACAATATCAACTGACAAAATTGAGAGCATGGGGTGGGGAGAAGAAAGGGTAGAAGAGGAAGAGGAAGAGAGAAGGGGATGGTTGAGGAGAACTTGAGGAAATGGGATAGTCTAGATGGAGGAAGGACAGAGATGAGAGCAAGAAGAGAGATACCTTGATTGAGGGAGCCACTATAAGGTTAGCAGAAACCTGGCTCTAGAGAAATTCCCAGGAATCCACAAGGGTGACCCTGCCTAAAACCCTAAGCAATAGAGGAGAGGGGGCCCAATCTTGACTTGCCCTGTAGTCAGACTGATGATTATTTTAAATATCACCATAAAACCTTCGTCCAACAACAGATGGAAACAGAGGCAGAGACCCACATCCGAGCACTGGACTGAGTTCCCAATGTCCAGCTGAAGAGTGGGAGGAATGAGAATATGAGCAAAGAGGTCAAGACCATGAAGGGTTCATCCACTGAAACAGTTTATCTGAGCTAATGGGAGCTCATCAACTCCATCTGTACTAGGAAGGAACAAGCGTAGGATCAAACTAGTCCCTACTAATTTTTGTTAAAAAAAATAGAGAGCAATATCAGATGTACATTTATATTTTCAAGAGAAAAATCTGAAAAAAATGATGGTGATAAATAAGCCATTCAAAAAAGACAGGGTTTGTGGTCAAGTTATAAAGTTATTATAGCAAGTGGAATAATACAAGAGAGGAACTGAGCTTAAAATGGGGATAAGTGTTCATTAGATTTTTAATGAAAACGTCCAAAATGGGCTTGACAATATAGGCTTGGAGTCTTGAAGGCTGTGCAGCAAAAGAGACATGGAGATAGGTGGAGGGAGTGAAAAGGAAGGAGGGTGGGACTTGGAGAGTCCTGTAAATCACAGAATGCATGAACTTCGAAAAGTGAGAATAGAGGGCTGGAGCAATGTCTCGGTGCTTAAGAGCGCTGGTGTTAGTGCAGAAGACCCTGATTTGATTCCTGTCACCCACACGGTAGCTCACAATCATGCAAAGCTGCAGTTCCAGGGGATCTGGCAGCCTCTTGCGGCCTCTACAGTCACTGTATACATGAGGTATACTGACATGCATGCTGGCAAACACCCATCTACATAAAATGAAAACAAAAATAAAAATTTAAGGTTATGTTTGCTCTTTGGTTTTTTGAGAGAGGGTTTCCTCTGTGTAGCTCTGGCTGTTCCAAAACTCACTCTGTAGACCACGCTGGCCTCGAACTCAGAGATCTGTTTGTCATTGATTGCATTCTAAGTGCTGGGATTAAGGGCATGCCTCATCATTACCAGGCTTAAATTTTGAAATAACTTCAAGAAAAATGTTCATCATCTACGGGATAGATAAAGAAAGACTAATCTAAGCAGTTGAAAAGAAAGGTAGAGAAACCTGAAAGAGGGTGTCAAAACAAAGGAGTGAGGAGATGGTTTACAATGGCAAATAGTTACAATAATGATGCCAATTGGACTTAAGACTTGGAGCTGACCGCAGGATGTGGCTATTAATGGGTCACTCTCTTCTACAATGTAGATTATGTGGCAAGTAAGGAACACATAATCAAAGTGGATATATTACTACTCTTTCAAAGTATTTGTCAGTGAAGGCAAAACCAAACTTATGTCCCAGGGGCATTTGACCAGAAGCCTACAACAAAGAACCTCTGTTCTTATCCAGCTGCAAAGGGCTTCGGAATTACATATAGCTAAAAGGCCATACCATATTCTAAATTTTGAAATTTATATCTTAGGATCTTGGTAATATAGGGATTTTTTTTTAAATTCAGATCCCTTTATAGGTTCTTTTCCATTCCATACTGTTTCAGCCCTTATAATCTATACAGAGATCAAGCAGATGTTATGAGCAGATGTCTAGAGTGCTTCTAGAGAGACGCCATCTTATGACCTTGAGGGACTTTGTGTTGCCTGAATAATACTCACACGATTCTTTAGCATCCCTGTATTCTAATAAAGCATTGTTGATAGAATGCTACTGGTTAAAGATGCTCATGGCTTTTTGAAAATAGCCCAGAATATTTTAAGCTGACATTTCTAAATCCTTGACATGTCTCCTCTACAACAAGCCCACAGCTCATGGGTGTTTTGACAAGTAAAGAAAATGCTAAGATGTCACTACATTGGTGTTCCTAGCTGATGAGGTATTGGTCCTTGCTGTAGCATTCAAGGGCCATAATGCAGTCTGTATGTTAAATCAATACCCTATAAAACTCCTGCATAACTGTTGGCTTATTATTTAAAGCAAAGGAAGAAGAAATCAATTCCTTTAGTGTCAAGGACATTCTTGACAAAGGGCTGAATAGAATGAGCAGGCTGATTGCCACGAAAGAATCCAATGAAAAGGAAAGTTGGGAACTGTGCTTATAGATTCCTTCCAGATCAGTGGGAGCCCTCTGGACTGCTCACACTTTCTAGTTGAGTTTTCCCAACCTGGAAGCAGGAGCAGGTCGGCGCATGCATTCAAGGCAAATACTATAGCAGGGAACCTTCTTTGGAGGCAAAATGACCCACATAAAATTAGAAATTAGATTTAAATAGCACTGCTTAGGAGCCTCTGCAGTAAGTAAAGTGAGCAAATAAAGTTTTAAGTCAATAGGTGCACGGGATGCCGCAAAATGATAGGATAGATGAAGTGCTGTGTAGGACCAGAGGGGAGAGTAAAACAGGCAGGTAAGCAGAGTAGCTCTGGTATCGTGAGAGATCCAGCCATACTCAGCACATTGACTTCCAGAGTAAGAAGAAACCTCAGGGCTCATCTAACCCAGTGGCTCTCAACCCTGGCAGCATATCAGACTCACTGGGGAATTTAAAAATGATATCAGTGTTCAGGCCTTGCCACCAGCAATTAAATCAGAAACCCCGAGGCTAAAATTCAGCATCCATATTTTTAAAAGCTCCCGAGGTGATGCTGAAAAACAATACTCTAGATCAACAGTTGGGTTTAATGTGGGGAAACTGAGGCAGAAAGAGGGCAGATGTCTTCTACTTCCTCTGATTGATGCTATTAGATGAGACACTAGAGCAAATGTTGCAAAGTTAGTGATTGGGAAAGATGAACGATTCCTAGTAACAACTAACCATTAGCTTTATCTCAATTTTTATCTTGTTTGTATTATAATTTTTGATTAAATTTTCTATGGTTTGAATGACAATAAGTAACAGGGTTCCCGCTATTGCCATAGCCTGTTATTTGCCAAGGAAGAAAGCTCAGATCTGCAGTGTCCTGAGGATTCTTTCATGTGTGTCCTGAAACGCTGCAACTATTATCTTAACAGAGTCCCATATTTCCACACCTACCATGTGCACCTAAGGAGTTTTGATTCATTTGGCACCTTTTTTAAACACTCCTTCCATGTGCTCATCTTTACCCTGAATATCTTCCAAATGTTATGCTGCTGTAACATAAATTATCGAAAGCACCGCGTGGTTTTTCACATTCTAGATACAAACTAATGCTGTATTGACTTGCTGTGGCATTGTCATTTGTAACTGGGATGCTATTATTTGTGTGTCATCTTGCTTTTCTTTAGAATGAAATTTGCTTATTTATAAGATTGAAACCAGATTTGGAATACAGTAATGTATTTTATCATAATTTTTATCCCTTATCATTTTACTTGCAGGAAGCAATATCCACTTCAGTGGATTGCAGTCAGGATTAATGAAACTAATGAATGTGGAAATACTGGACACATAATAGATGCCTGATAAAAGCTGATTTTCATGTACCTCTTAAGTATTTCTAAAGACAGAATATATTTTTGTACATTTGGAGAGTATTGGGATATTCAAATGTTTTTCTGCTTTCTGCTTATCAATACTAATATTTTCTTATGCCAACCCATAAGGCAGGTAGCTGTGTCATCATATTTTGTTAAAGAGAAAGAGGAAACACAAAGATATGCTGCTCTTAATGTTACCAAGGGAGTTAGTAGAGCCAAAAGTTAAATGTGAAGCTCAAAAGAAGGCCCAGTTGTCACAGGCAGTTGGTGCTCTTATAGCAACTGTGGGTGCCAAGCAAACCACATGCAAGAAAGCTCACAACCACTTGTAACTCCAGTTCCAGGGGATCCTGTGCATTCTTGTGGTCTCTGTGTGGATCTGGATTTACATGGAACTCGAAAATACACTGAGGCCCACACACATAAAGACAAACTCAATCTTTTGAGAAAAAGGTACATTCAGACTTTCCAAATTCAGACAGGACTTTTGTTGATTCGGTTTGTCACCGAGAATTCAGTTATGTTAGTTCAAAGTTGACAGTAGAGGGGTCCATTAGGTGAGTCAGACTGTTCCTGAATAGAATGAAGGAGTCCTTTCTAGAGAGACAAATAAAGGCAGCAGGCATAGTATTTATTTGTGCTATTCATGTATACCACACTACTACGACAGTTTGACTCTCCAAGCCACTTGATGACACAGGACCCACACTATCATTATCCCCCCCCCATCTTTGTTCACTAATACCCTTTCAAGGCAATTCCTCAAGTTTTCTACCAGTGAAGAACATGAATGGTTTCCCTAGATCTTTCTGGTAGAGTAGGGTAGCTCAACAGCTCAATTTGACCCTGCTGTGGGGCTGTTTGTTCTTCCTTACCCCACTCAGTAGACTGACTCATCGTATGACCTTGAACACTGGCTTTTGTTCTAAACTCAGCGCTTGGAGCAGGAAGCTAAGAATACAGACCTGCTCCCAGGGTGCTCAGGTGGACTAGATAATTTCTGCTTTTCAAATGTAAAAGATTTTCTAGTGAGTCCCAGGAGACTGAGGATCCCCTGAGGTGATGTGACAGGGGGCTGGCCCATAATGCCCACAGCCTGTGTCTCCTGTCCCCATCTGAGTCTAGGCTGCCTGCCAAGTGCTATTTTGGAAACAAGGATCAAGTCGTCCATCTTTTGAAGGTTGTGATGTTCTGCTTCATAGAAATGCATGGAGCAGAGTGTCCTAAGACAAATATCAGTGTCACCACTACATCTGTAGTCAAAGGGATGGTGGTCCACATTCATGGACACAGGCAGTACCTGCTGCTTAGTTGCTTTGACATTGTGGATGATATTCACGTGGGAAGGCACAAGAAGCAAGTCAGAATACGTTCCAGGAATAGCCTTAAAGACTGTGCCAGGCATCACCCTATTAGTCACTGAATCTTGTGGAGCTCTGGAGATTGCAGAGTAGTGTCTGAAGCATCCAGTGGCTATTTACCAGCTGTTACAGGAGGAGTTAATATTTTAAGAACTGCTGTACCTTATTGCTCAATTTGGCTAAAGATCAGTACTTTGCTTATTTGTGAGATAAATGCATCAGATTATCACTACTGGGATAGATTTCATTAGATTGATTTAATGAGGTGTCTATGATATTGCCTTCCCCATATACATGCCATATTTTAGTAATACAATTCTTGGATAAAATAGAATCTGCGTCTTTGGTTTTTTTTTGGTGGGGGGCATGTTTCTCTGTGTGTGGTGTACATTTTATGCAAGTATGTGAGTGCTTGTATATATATGACTGCACACGCATATGTGTGAACATATAGTGGAGACCTGAGGCTAATGTCAGCCGTCTTCCATTCTTACCCTCCACATTATTTGTTGAGGCATGGTCCCAGTTGAACCTAGAGTTTGCCAGTTTGCCCAGTAGAGCTAGCTAGGTCTATCCAGGAATCTCCTGCCTTTGGAGCTCTGGAATTAAGTGGGACTGCCCTATTCAACCAACATTTACATGACAAGCCTTGGCAAGCCCTTAATAACTGAACTTTTTTCCTAGCCCTGATGCCTACTTCTTTCTGGAGTCCCAAAAATGTGTTGGGGGTGGGGACTGGAGAGAGATCTCAGTAGCTTAGAACGCTTGTACCTCTTCCAGAGGACAACAGTTTGTTTTCGAGCACCCACATGATGGCTCACAACAATCTGCAACTCCAATTTCAGGGTTTCTGCTACTCTCATCTGTCCTCCGGAGCATTGCATGCATGTGCTGTGCGTATATATGTGCAGACAAAATACAATGCACACTTAAAAAAAAACTAAAAAAAAATGAAGAGATAAAAGAATTGAGGGCTAGAAGTAAGGAGTAGGAACATTTCAAGATATTAGTAAGGAAAAAATAAATTACCAGTTGAGCAACCTTTCAGTAAAGAAAGGCACAAGTGAAAAAAAAGCAAAAATTCACAGCATTATTTAGTGATGGACACAGGGTAAGAGGAATAGATTCTCATTGATTTAAGCAGCCGTTAAAAACTAGAATGAACCAAAGCCCCTCATACCCTATATTTAGGGAAATATAGTTAGCCATTTCTACCATGTGATGGAAAGATGCATCACTAATACCCTTGTTCATCTCATCATTATTATTATTGCCACAAGCCTAACATACACCTTAAAATGCTATCTAGAAGTGTATTCCCTCTTTACCAGACTGCTCTAAATTTGAAGGGCCAGGAATTTAAGTTGTTATTTACCACAACGAATTTAACACATAACAAGAGCTCATAAGTCTTTCAGCTGTTTCTCTGGGAAGGAGGAATCAGGATTCTTAGACAGGGCCAGAATCTTACTATGGAATGGGGCAAAGAGATAAGGAACTGCAGACTGTGAAGGCATCCTTAGCCATCTAGCCTGGAAAAAGCTAAAGAGAACCCTAAACTCCCAGGAGAAATGGGATACAACGACAGGAGTATAGGGAGACTGGGGTATAGGATAGGCGGGGAAAGAAACCAGAGACAAGTGTGGTCCTACTCAGGCAAGTCCATTTGGAGGCCACAGAGATCACACTTCCTTTGTCCAGAGAAGTCTCATTAAAAAGAATCAGCATCTCCAAATGCTTTCTTGGTCTGGGATTTAAAATGCTTAACTAGATGCCTTGCTTGGAATCCTCAATTGTGACTGGGCACAGTATGCTAGGAAATCAGATCCATCACAAGTCAAATGTTTTCCTCAGTAGTCAATAGCTTCTAATACCCAAATCATAAATGCCAGCTATGTAAGTCACCCTCAATCATCTCAGGACAAAGCCCCCATTGCTAATTACTGCCTGTATTCTTTTTACCAAAGGCATGCTCTCTAGTCTAGTCTAGTCCAAGTGCCAGCTTCACAAACTGAAGCCTTAGGTAGGTTTTCCAGGTTATATACTCTCTTATCTAGCACCTGTGGATCAGTGCAAGGTTTCTTTTCTTTCCTTCCTTCCTCCCTCCCTTCTTCCCTCCCTCCCACCATCCCTCCCTTTCTTCCTTTCTTTTGTTTTGCAGGCAATTTTCAGCATAAAGTGGATTGTTTTTTTTTTCTTTTAATAATTTCTTCCTCACAATTTGAAACACATCTAATCCTCTTAATCCCTATATCTACTTCCCAGGTACCAAAGTGATCAAACTACAAATTAGCAGTTTACAATGTACTGGTAATAGTTCAGATGAAGTTCTTGTGCCTTGAGGCCTATATAAGAAGGTGTCTTGTTGCACCAGGGTCTGAATTTGCATCTAGGCTCTTTGCCCAGCTGCTAGTTGCATGGCTAGTTTATGATTAACCAAAGAGGGAGGGAGGGAGGGATTGCTTCACATAGTCTTGAATGTGAGGTTCTGCAGGATCTTTCTCTCTTAAATCCACTTTTTATCGGAAACCCTTTCCCTGCATATGCTCTTCTGAGTAGAAGTACTCAGTTGCTAAGAGGCAACTGTTTAATTGCCAATATTTGACTCAAGTGGGGACTAAACTGACTCATGAATTTTGCACTGGCCCAGAACAGTTTTAAGGAAATGGCGAGGCAGAACTATGGCTGATGAAGGAGCCATTACTATGAAAGACAGCTGGATAGTGGGGAGAGTTTGAGAAAGGTGAATTTCTTAGGGGATAGTGGTTCTCTGGGAGTGGTATAGATAATGCCGGCTTAGCTGACATCACTGAGAACATCTTAGACTGAGGAGAGCACTGAAAGGGGAACATCTGAAGGATAAAGAGCATCTCCTTCCCTCTTCCACCAGTGCAGAGAAAAGGTAGTTTGTCTTTTCAGTTGTGTCTTCTGCCCCCACCCCCATTATCAGGATGCTCCAGGTTCTTACAGAGCTTTTGCCTTGGCGGCTGTGCTAGAGGTCTGGCTCTTGGGACTGGCTGGGCTTTCTCAATTCTCCTGACTCATCCTGCAGACTCACTGTCCTCTCCAGCGACCTTCTGAGGGCCCTGAGCTCATGGCTTTGACTTTGCTGGCTCAGGGAGGTCTCTGGTTAGGGGGAGTTTGCATCTGACCTATGCTGTTGTTTTGTCGACTTTGCAAGATCTGAACACTATTTGTTCTGCTGGGAGGGTGGCATTGCAGAAATGCCTGTAGTAGTCCCATCAGCACCTTTTGCCCTTTGACAGCATCAGATAGTACTAAAAATCTATTTGAGGATTCAAATAAGCATCAGTTAGGAAGGAAACACGGTTATTCAGTGGATTCTGGGCTGAATGGCTGAGGTTTGTACAAGCTTCATACCTCGCTAATGTTTGCCGATGTCTTACATAGTTTACTCTTAAGTGTTCATTCAGTTATAGCTCTTTATTGTCGTTTCTCCCTATACACAATTCTGGAGGAAAATCAGGAGAAAAGCAGTGCTTGCTTAATAGAATCTCTTAGTCTGCCACTCCTTTTCCTACTTAAGAAACAACACTTAGCCGGGCGGTGGTGATGCACGCCTCTAATCCCAGCACTTGGGAGGCAGAAGCAGGCTCATCTCTGTGAGTTCAAGGCTAGCTTGGGCTACAGAAAGAGTTCCAGGATGGATTCCAAAGCTGCACAGAGAACCCTTGTCTTGAAAGGAGAGAGAGAGAGGGGGAGAGGGAGAGGGAGAGGGAGAGAGAGACAGAGAGAGAGAAAAAGAGAGACAGAGACAGAGAGAGAGAGAAAGGAAAAAGGAAACATTTGTGATATTTCTGTAGAGTCCTCTTTATTTCTGGCATGGTTTATCCCTCACGGTGGTGGTGGAATCCTGATAAAAGTGTAAAGAGAAAGTGCAGGAGTCTAGCCTTGCCTCTCAAACACTGCTCCCCTCCGCTCCAAGTCTGAGGAGTCCCTCCCTTGTTGATTCCCAGACTCTGCTGGATATGAGAAGAAATACAGGTGGAGAGGGGAAGGGCAGCAGCTTCCTTGAGTGTGTTCCTCTGACTAAAGAAGCTTAAGACTCAGATGGGAATACTCACAGGCAAGGGACTGTTCATGCAAGCATATCTAGAACTGACCCGCCATTCCATCCCTTCTTTACTTGTCAAACGAACAAATAATGGCGAAAAGAGGAAGAAATGCTAGAAAACCTCTATTCCCAAATTAGCCTGACCAATTGACTGCCAAACAGTTCTGATGAAATCAATGCTTTAACAATAATGACAATGATCTCCAAATCCCTGGACAAGGTGCAGTGGTAGAAGTGACTGGGGACTTGGAGATCACCTCGTTTTTGAGTCATTGAAGATTTTCCCTCTTTGACAAAAATGGACAGGAACCTAAAGAGAGACTAATGGGAGCGAGCTGATACTTATCCGTTTGTTCGGTGATGGCATTTTTATTGCATTCATGGGCTCTAGTGGTTTGCCTTCATCAGTGCTTTCCCTCTGCAAGGGTAGAGGTCACCCCACTTTTCCTGGTTTTCTCCTATAGGTAGCACAGCACCGGGCACAAAAGCACAAGGCAGCCTGTGACCCGCCTTGTGCTGGCTGCTGGAACTCAGCCTTAGAACTGCAGCCCTAGGTTAGGCTAGTGTATTTTCTTCTATTTTGTTTTCTGGGTAGATAAAGATGACATTGGATGTCCTTGAGTGCACGGATTTTTCTTAGCTGGAATGCAGTTTCCATTACTTTCGCTGACTTCTGTGACGAGCTAAAATCTCTTTTTCAGGCTCCCACAACTGCTCATGTTTTTGCCATAGCTAGGCACACTCGGATTTGTTACCACTCTTCTTGGAGCTGCATGAGGGCCAGAACTTGTCCTTTCATGTCTATGAACCCCAGTCCTTGTTGTTTCCTTGCAGGTGAAATTGAAGAGCTAGTTCAATACCCTGCACTTGCCCTTGAATTACCAGCATTGGAGTTCATTAAAGTAGACTGTCCTCAGAAGAGAATAGCTGCTCCAAACCCAACTGCAAAAATTCCCTGTCTAGTTGATGCTCTAACGAAGCTGATATCACAGTGCTAGGCCAGGAGAAGAGAGCAGGGGAAATAGGTAGGCCCATATTTTAAGCTTCATATTTGAGATAAAAGATTGGTGTGCATTGCCTCCTTTAGTTCTAACTGTGGCCTTCTGGGAAGAAACTAAGAATGGTGAAGTAGCTTTCACTAAGTCCTACAGGGCAAGTGGGAGGGTGAATCTACCCACCTATGGCCCCCACTACACTCTGAGGTGGCTGAAGAATTGAGGTCCTGTTCTATGTATGATTTCTGGACCCGAGTTACATAATGGCAAGCTCTTCACACTGTATTAGCAAGCTGCTCTTTTTAGGTGTTTTTGTTTGTTTGTTTCTTTGCTTTGTTCGACTGATCAAATGGCAAAATACCAAGCATCAAAATGTAGTTACTAGGTAGTTTCCATATTTGGAATTTGTTTAGTTTCTAGTCAGCCTTGCTAGTGCAGCTATAACGATGTTCTCAACTGTTGCGACCTTTGGAACAACTGACGGTTCCTTAGGAATCAAGATTCAAGGAGCTCTCCGGAGAGAGATGGATAACATATGAGGTAGGGCCCCTGATGTCACTTTCCAAGGCCACTAAAAATATCAAGGAACATAGGTGCATAGCAGCACATTCTCCACACTACAGATGATTAAGTAATACTTAGTAGCTATGAGTTAAGAAAGAAGTTTCTTAATTTCTTTCAGGATTTCTTAGAGCCCTTGATATGTTCATGTGTATTGCGAGTGTTCAAGAGGAGGTTTCAGTATGCAAATTTACTTCACAGGGTCTTTTAATGTCATGATTGTGCTCTTGCATGGTATAAAGCTAAATTCATCTGATTTATGTTTGAGCATCCCAAATTCAGAACATGAAGCCTGAGAGTTTTATCACTGCATGTGATTCTCGAAGTTAGCTGTGTTCCAAGTGATCTGGAGCACTTGTTAGAATGCAGACGTAGAAGTTGTGCTCCCAGAAGTTGGGTTTGAGAATCCGCTATTTTTAACAATAGTTTCAAGGCATTCCAATGAGAGATGCTGACATAATGGTTCTGTTTGAGCAAGCTGTTAAAGCTTTCAGGCAAATGAGACTAGAGGGGCTGGATTCTTATACTCTAGGGGAAAACTAACGGCACAAAAGTGTTAATTCATCTTCCCCAAAAGCTACCTGGATGGATATGTCTAGAGTGTAGTTTCAATCTGTTCCCACGCTCTGCTCTGAAAGATAAAATTGATCAGAATGCTAAAGACTTGCATTCCGTAGGATTTTTATAAAGGATGTGTATACAATTTATAGTTGGCAGTGACTTTGGATTGACTTTCATGATTAAGATTTCGGCTTCATGAAAATAATGGGGAATTAAAATATGTTCATAAGTTTATTTGTAGTTTCTTTGTAGTAGAAAGTGGTGCCACTTCAGCATACAACCTATTTAGATTAATACCCTAGTTCTACCCTCACTAGTGTTAAGACCTTGAGAAAACTTAACTTCCTGTACCCTTCTTTCTTTCATCTATAAAATATGTCTAAAAATAACAGCCCCATAAGGCTGATGAGAACATTAAGTGAATCAACTTACATAAAGTCCTTGGCCCAGTTCCTGGCACATGGTACATGCTTACTAAATATTGTTTCTTCATAATAAACAATTAAAATGGTTCTGTGGTGAAATCATTCTGTCTGAATAATCCTATAGACCTGTATATACTCTTACTTTTGTAGGTTCAAAGTCCCTTTTCATAAAATGGGACCCACATTAGTACTGGTTTCTTAGATTGCTGTATAGATTTAAATGACACTATACATGTAAAAGCATTCAGTAAATTCTTGACATAGCATAAATCAATGTTTAGTTGCTATTATTACTGGTATTATTTTTTATCCATTTTCTCCTTAATGATATAAAAACTTCCCAAACTTTGAAAGCTGGTATTGCTGTAAATGAGAGTGTTGAGATGATTTTTTTGGTTTTTACAAAAGTTATAAGTAATTAGTATTTGTGCCAGAAACTTAAATATAACCTTTGGCACATAGCAACATACACTTTGTCATTGGCACTAACCCACCTGGAGCTCGTGATGGATAAATTGGCTTTTGTAGAACCTTTTAAAGTCTGAAGTTGTGACAATGCAATATGGTAGGATGACCTCTAACGGTAACATCACAAACACCCTAAAGCTTTTTTTCTCAGAGAAGAGTAAATAATACTTTAAAATAAGATCATTTTTCAAAGCAGAAAATTAAAATTTCTGATACAACAGTAAAAGCTGGTAACAGAAATACCAGGAATATTTGAATTTACAATTGCAAGGTAATATTTTTAGATGTATTTATTTTTACTGTGGGTATGTGTGTGTTCTTTGTCTGCATGTACGTTTGTGTGCCATTAGCATGTAATGTGGGTGGAAGTCAAAAGAGGGCATCTGTGGTAGAATATTATTTTACCTGGGCAAAGATGTGTTACATTTGTCTATGCTGCCTTTGTTAGCATTGGAAAGTTTTGTTACATTTGTCTATGCTGCCTTTGTTAGCACTGTGAAGTTGTGCTACATTTGTCTATGCTGTCTTTGTCAGCGTTGTGAAGTTGTGTTACATTTGTTTGTGCTGCATTTGTCAACTGCGTAAAAATGTGTTGCATTTATGTTAATTAAATAAAACTAACCTGGGCTCAAAGAGGCGGGGTTAGCAACTTGTTGACAGGAGGTAACAGGGAGGAGTTTAGGGTAGGTCTTTTTTCAGTTTGTATGGTGTGAAAGGGAGTGGCTTCTGGTGTCACCAGCAAGGAGAGAAGTTAGTCAATTGCTGCACTACTCTCTGAGCTCTCAGGTTTTCACCTTAGCCTTTGAATCTCCAGTTTTATTAGAACTATGGAGATTTAGAACTATGTTTAGCAGCAACAGAGCCATGCATTCCCCAGGCTATGATGGCTTTAGTACCAGGCCACTAGCAGTTTAAAGCACAGCCACTGTAATGTAGGTAAAACAGCAGGCATCAGTTCCCCTGATACTAACTAAAGTTGTTGCAGATAGGTGGTTGTGAGTCTCCAAGTGGGTGCTGGCAACTGAACTTGGGTCCTCCGTAAGCACAACAAATGCTCTTAACTGCTGAACCACCTCTCCAGAACCATATTGTATTGGTATTTTATGACAGTTCTGGTAACATTTATTCTCTAGACTATTTTCTTTTCCTAGAGTCTTGAGGATCAGTTTTTTCCCCAATAGGCACTCATGGTACCACTATTTCAAAGGTGACAGCTTTGACTTAACGATGTGAAGATCTTTTAGGGAATTGTTGAATCACATATGAATGATCACTTCATGCAGTGTATTTTTAAATCAGGAGCAAATTCTATTTTATTCTCACTCTTATAAATTGGTTCGCCTGACAGGACATATTAGTGCTTCTGTGATAACTTTAATACTCAAGTCTACTAATTGAGTATTCCTGGCCTGGAAAACGCTCAACAATAAAACTATATAATATAATAAAAAAATCACCCTATCTGGCAGATTTTGAGAGACACTTCAGTGGTCTATGGTTTACTGGTGAGAGTGCAGAGTGGAGGGAGAAGCAGGGGGAGGGGGTGGGCTCAAGGGTGTGTCATGTTTTGTGTAAATTCATCTGTTTGGAGTTTTTGAAAGAGATATGGGGTCTGTTGACATAACCACCGAGCTTCTCCTGCTGGGGTAGAGGCAGCAGTATATCATCCTTTGCCAATGCACTGACACATTTATGTCCCATGCATCATGAGAGCCCCTTAGTGCTTAAGATCTTTGAAATTCACCCATTCTTTGGTGGTAAACTAGAAAGAAACCAACAAAACCTCGGCTGCTTTTCTTATGTCATGACAAGCTTTGGGAACATCTTAAGGACCCTTTTCCCCTCTTAACCAGCTTCCTTAGCAGAGACGAGCATTCTCTGTTTTATACACTTGAAGTTGCTTTTTTTCCATTTTGTCATTATTAAGATGTATTTAATGTGCATCCCTTGGATTCAGGAATTGCCTTATTATTGCCTTTCAGTTGAAAAGAGAAAAACTTCTTATTCAGAGGATTGGGGGGGGGGGGAGCGCTCAGGGATTAAGACATAGGTAGCCAATCTTTTTTTGTGTGTTCTCAAGCTCCCTTTGAAAGTATCACATATAGCATTTAAATTGTGGGAGAGAGAATGAAAATCAGTAAACATTTTATAATGCATCCTTTTGGACATTTTCAAGGGATATTACATGGACAAATAGGAGGGCTAACTAAGGCACTACAGCATATTTCTATATGATATACAACTTCAATAATTGTGGCTATTTTTTAGTGACATTGGTGAATTCTGGCTCTTATACTTTGCCATGCGTTCACTTGGCTAAATAAATGTTACATTTTCTAAGTAGCCAAATTGATTCAAACACAGAAGAGAATATCTGTCAATATACATTTGAAAATATATATAGCATAAACAACAGGATATTGCTTCAGAAAGGACCTTCCCTTTATTCTTAAGGAAGACACCATGTACTATACACATATTTCAAATGTGTATATACACCAGTTGTGGTTACACACAAAGGTAGGATTTGCTGAAGGAGGCAGATTCAGGAGATCATGAGCTCAAATATGCATATGCAAATACAGAAGGGAAGAAAACATAAATATGCATAAAGCAGAGAAACTCCAATCTAGGGTAGTTTGTACACATACATCAACTTCTAACATAGATAAGAGAGGCTATAAAACATTGAACTGTATTAGCAGGCTTTAGTCAACTCAGGAATCCCAGACACATCTCATTCACTCTCAGCCACTGAATGGTTGATGTGGAAATGACATTAGATAGTATCTTGTTTTCAAACCTTTGTGTTTACTGATGAAGATGACCCAGGCCTAGAAAGAAACTACTTGTTTCTTCACAGAAAGGAAGGAGCAGGTTGAAAATTAGAGGAGAATTAGCAAACGATGTCAGCAGAAGCTAAGGAAAAAAGAATAGAGGAGGAGAAATAGAGAGACTATGAGAATGGATTCAAAAGAAGAATATTAAAATATTGCATGCTTCCTTTAGTGTGGAATCCAGATTTAAACACACACATATGATATAAAGGCAAAAGTGGGACTGTTTAGGAAAAAAGGAAACTAGTTGTATGGAAGAGGGTGGTGAGAAACAGTAACAAAGAGGTAAAAGCAGGTAAAATACAGTATTATGTAATTGAAATTTCATAATGAAATTGATTATTGTGCATAAGTTTTAAATTAATAAAAATGAAAAAAATGGATAAACCAGTATTTAACTACCCCTGAAGAGACTGAGGAGGATAAAGAATTTAAAAATAACTTTGGATTAGTAATACCATGATTAGTGCTGGACATAAAAAAGAAACATTGGTAATTTAGTGGGGAAAACAGATTTTAACAATGAGAAACAGAATGTGTGGCAGGAAGTGGAGGTGAGTCACATAAATCCCAGAAAAGAGAGGCTGAAGAAACAAAAGGAAGATGAAAGAAACAAAGGGGGAGAAGAAAAGAAAAGGAGGATAAGAAAAAACAGCAAGATAAAATAATAATTTTTAATTTATTTTTGGTTTATGGACACTGATGTTTTATCACATTCATGTCTATGTGAGGGTGTCAGATCCATTGGGATTGGAGTTACAGACAGTTGTAAGCTTCCATATGGGACCTGGGAATTGAACCCAGGTCCTCTGTAAGAGCAGCCAGTGCTCTTAACCTCTAAGCCATCTCTCCAGTAGAAATAATTTTTTTAAAATAAACTGTTTGGTCATCTTTTTCAATGCTAGGGATGGAACCCAGAGCATGTACATACTAGACAAGTACTCTACTACTGAATTATACCTTTAACCCTGTGTGTTTAAGACAAAGTCTCACTACCTATCTCGGGCTGGACTTGAACTCATGATTCTCCTTCCTAAGCCTTCCAAGTTCTGGGATGATAGGTATGTGCTACTATGACCAGTAGTAGAAAATGTTTGGTAAAGGAAGTGCAAGAGCTCTAGGCCCCAAATTTAGTGATTTTTTAAAAATCATTGAATTAATTTCTTTTTTAGGTCCAGAGTAATCATTTAATCATTGGAGTTGATTAGTCTGGCAAATCAAAATCTATTTCAAAGAAAGGAAAAAACACAGCCAGGTGCAGTCCCACACCAACATTCAGGTTAACAAGTAGTGTAAAAAAATAACAACTGATGAAAAAAGGCCATGAATATGAAGGAGAAATGGGAGAGGTATACAGGAGGGTTTGGAGAACCAACAGGGAAGGGCGAAATGTATTAAAATGCAACCTTAAAAACAGAATAAAATAAAGGCAAGGTCAGAAACCAGAACTCAAGACTATCCAGCAATATTATGAGAATCCAGTCCCCCAACCTTCCTGTCATTGTCATTGACACATATACGGAGATGGCACCTTTCCCCAAACTTTGAATTCATATCGAAACCTTAACATTTCATTTGTTGACTGTAGTTTTACCATACTGAGGTTGAAATACAAGTTGGGAATCATTTTTCAAGAAAACTGCTATGCATGTTTACTGTTGGTTAGAGATAATTTATTAGGGGAAACCACATAGTAACTGGACCAAGCTGAGACAGGCTTGAAAACATCAGATCCCCTTAAATGGTGAACATGGAAGTTCTCTCTTTGTGGTTGCAGTTCTTCATAAAGTTTTAGGGAAGCATTTTAGATGCTTGGTACCTGATATTCTGACTAGTTTTTGACTCAGTTTTCAGTTTCTCTAAGGATGACAATGGTAGTTAAATGTATTACAGGTAGCACAGATCTGAGCATCAACAGCATTTGAACCCATGAGTACTGCACTGCCACAGCCAAGGACAAACACCTTAAAAGCCATCAAAGTACAATAACACTGTAGATGAAGCGCCAAAAATGTACTTAAGTATACTGTATTATATCTTAGCAAACATTGTTTTTTAACCTCATCACTTGTGTGGAACGGATGATGTTATCTAAGACTAGAGTATGTAAGTAGTTGAGTCACGGGGGTGTAAAGGTAGGATAGTTACTTGTATAATGTGACTGCATTGTAAACCCAGAGTTGACTCCAAACACATCCTACTAGTTCACCACATTAGTGTTTCCATCCTTCCTTGCCATCTTGCTTAATGAAGTTCATTTTCTTCTTCACAAAGTATTTTATGTCCTCAGGTTCTCTTCTCTGTGAAATATGCGCTTACGTGGGTATTTCTCTCTTGTTTGCTTCAGGGCAGAACAAAAGTCTAGGCCCTAGATTAAAGGCATCCTGGAATCAGGAAACGCTAGCAGGGGAAGGACAGTTCTGAATCAGAGCTCTTGGGGAGGGAAAACCGATTCAGGGCCTAAGGTCACAGGGCTCCACCCAACACCTGCAACTGGCTTCCAGGTGAGCAGGACGTCTGCTGCTCTGCAGCCCGCTTTAGTGCCACTACTTAGATCAGCTTTGTTCAGGCAAATGGGAGCTCAGCAGGTTAGGAAGGCATGACCTTTAAGGCTCTTTTTATTTCAGAGTTTCAAAGAGCCTATGATTTAATGACTCAGAGGGGAGAACAATTATCGAATGCTATGTCTGAACTGGGACTGGCTCCAGTGATCTGAGTTGGTCAGTAAGACTGCAAAGCAGATCAAATGTTTGTTTCTTTCAGTTAAATAATTTTTTGTGCTTACTTGCTTAAAGAGGGAAAAAAATCGGAATTTATTAACATGGAGTGGGAGAGGCTAAAATCATTCAAGATTTGATGTTGGAAAGACCTTCATAGGGCCTTTTGAGTTTACAAAAGACCTGCATGAGTTTTAGGGGCCATGCTATGTTAGAGACAAAGTGGGTAATGGAAGCCAGGAAACATAGCTTTAGAATTATCTCCTGCAATCTAGTAACATCCCTTTTTCAAATTCCTACTTTTCTTTAATCCCTAGGGAGGCCAGAAAAATACACTGACAAAGTAAGGTGAAAGGGGGAAAGACTGCCGTTCTGCTATATGCCTTCCCACTTTAGGGATTTTTCTTTCCTTTATTTCTATTTTCTATCTGTCTATCTATTTATCTATCATATTTGCAGTGTCAAGCATCACATCTAGGGATCTAGAGCCTTGTGAATGTTAGGCAAATTGGGCTAAACTCCCAGTTCTAGGGGAGGAAAACATTGTCTTTGGCTGTGTAGTCAGAGGCCAGTCTAAACTACTAGTTGAGATCCTGTCTCAAAACAAAATCAAGGAGCAAACAAAAAACTCCTTCAAACAAATAAATCCCTAGGCATAGAGTGCTTCTCTTTGTTTGGAAGAATCATCTTCTATTGCTTGCTTTATAGTTTATCTGGTTTCTGAGCAGCAGGAGTAAGGCTGGGTTTCTAAGGTATTTCCTTTGTGGTTGCTCTGGCCCCCAGAAACATTGAGGTTGTATCTCAGTGGCCTGACCCACTGAGACTCAGCAGGGAGCCCTGAACAAATAGTTTATTTCCCAAGTGGGTTTGGTAGGCCTAGCCTCCTTTGGACTTCTTTTGTCAGCCCTGTTGCACAGACAGACTCAGTGTACAGGGCCGAGAGGATGGGCCTAGTGATTGGCATGCGACTTCCTACCTTCAAACCCAAGCTTTTCTTCCACCTGCCTTGACACCTCAGCTTGATTTGCCTGAGTCACTTTAGACTTGATGGCAGTGACACTTGAAAGTAGCGTATATGTTTAGCATGGTGCAAGCCCCACTGATGTAGAAGCCTTTTTATACAGGTTTGAGCAAATAAAGCATCCTGTTGATGAAAAGGAAAACAATAACTTCAAAAGATGCAGGGATTTGTGGCCCTTCCTACAGTACAGAATGGTGATTGAAAGTTAAGGTCCTGGAGCTGAGCTGTGTATTCTCTGCTTCTATGACTTACTAGTTGGGTGACATTGGGCAAAAGATCGAACTATGCACCTGCTTCTTTATTTGTGAGACAAACTAAAGTTATATATGGTTGTTTTGATGAAGTTAAATGAATTTAAATCACTTACAGGGTTGTGCGCTATATAGCAAGCACGGTTTGCTATTGCTATTCTTGGTAACGCTTCCTAAGAGTGTCTATAAAGAAGTCATGGGGGGAAATAAATGGACAGTATGGTCTTCTGTGATTGGTTGAGGTTGGCAATTTTTGGGTGCCTAGACTTTTTCTAAGCTGAGACAAGGCAATTTTCCTCCTTTAGGTGTGATAGTACCATTGTGTTCCCTTCTCTATATTGACATTGAAAAATTTGTCTCCCATAGATGATGATCTTGCACACACATCCATTTTCCCTAAAGAGAGGTGCAGTCCTGTTGCTGCAGCAGAAATGAATACTGTGCTGAGTGCATAGAAAGTGAAGTGCCCTTGTAAATAAAGTAGCAAATTAGCAATGATTTTGCCAGCAGTTTTAAAACAAATGGATTGAAAGAGATTTCAATAACTACATGCCTAACTTAGAGCTGCACTTGAAGCATTTAGTAAACGTGTCATTTCAGTATTGAAAACAGCATCTAATCAAAGCATGTTTATAATTAGACATCACATATAATATCTCAAAATTATGTTCAGGTGAGATGCGGTTCCCTGAAACACTGAAATGGAATGTTTGTTAGGCCTTTGTTATTATTAAAAAGAACAGGCTGGGGGTGCCACGAGAGACTCTGAGAAATGAAAGTGCTTAATTTTAATTAGAGAGAGAGAGAGAGAGAGAGAGAGAGAGAGAGAGAGGAAAAACACATAGCATGCATAGCTTGTATGGAGAACCTTGTGCCTGTAAAACCTGCCTCAAAAGGTATGACACTATATTAATTTAAATCCGACAGACATTGGCACTGCGTGCTTTTATTTTTTATTAACATTTTGATTTAGAACAACAGATTGCTGCAGTGAGGGGACAAGAGCGGCAGCCAGTGAGCCATCTGCCGAGCATCTCGCTGACGACTCCACTAGTGAAAGGAACCAGTGACTATGGAATGTATGCTAGAAGGACACACACCATTAGCTAAGTGACAGGATGAAAGATGGGAAACTTTGTCGGGTCAGAGGAGACAGAGATGGAGAAGGCAAAGCAGAGCTCATTCTGATTGGAATCTAAAAAGAGCCAAGCACTTGCAGCAGGCCAACGGGTTGGCAAGCTAACGAGGGCTTGTAGATAGGATATTCCTTTTTTTTCCCTACGAAATTACAGGTGGAACAAGGAAAAGGAAAGTGACAGGCTAAACACACAATAATTTGCTATGCATCATACAAGGGACATGTTTTCCAGATCACTGAAGATTCACCCCTTTAGACACAGTACTTGAGAGAAAAATCTTTCTGAAACCAACCTCTCCTGGCTTTTTAAACATGGTAGCACAGTGGTGAAGTGGGAGGAGCCGTCTGCCCTGGAGCAAGCAATGAGAGGGTTGATTGTGTGTGCAGAATTTGAATGCTATAGCTATACTTGTTATTATTACAATGGGCAGGCACTTCTAAACAATACCGGTGGAAGAAATGTTCCTCCCATCTGGGATGGGCCTCTCCCATCTCTTGTTCCCCATGGTGGATCAGTGCAGCAGAATGAACACAATTCAATCTTCTATTGACGTTTCTGAGTGTTTATTGAGAATTTCAATTCCAGTATCAATTTTGTTGTCTTTGAAGCTATTTAACCATTTTGATCTACATGTCCTTGTATGAAACAGACCCAGTCTGCTTGCCTTTTTTAGCTGGGAGTCTGTATATTCTCCCTTTACTGACAGCTACCACATTTTAGTAGTTCTGCACTTAGAAGGACCCCATTTCAAATACACTGATTTCAGTAACGTAGGAAGTTGTTAACATTGTGTGTGTGTGTGTGAGTGTGTGTGTGAGTGTGTGTGTGTGTGTGTGTGTGTGTGAGAGAGAGAGAGAGAGAGAGAGAGAGAGAGAGAGAGAGAGAGAGAGAAAAGACTGTGAAAATAGACGGGAGATTAGAAGTGCAGTAATCTGTTTCTTCTGCATAATAAGGCCTAGGGGTGTGAAACTTATTGTAGACAGTTTTTCTTCAAAAAATGGTTCAAATAAAAATAGCACTTTCACTGCCAAAAGATGACTGCTTCAATTATTTGGAAAATTAGTTTAGCTGGAACTCCTCACTCCCTCATAAAGCTAGTTAAATGGACAGAGCATGGTGAATGGAAGAGCAGAGGATTAGACTTAGGTTTGCATCCCAATCTGACACTTACTCAGAACAGTGCTTCAGCTTCCCTAACCTGTTCCTCTAATCATAAAAATGTAGACACTGCTGATATTTTCCTTGCTAAGATTCTTGTGTAATAGATTTATTTTACTAGGTTCCTGGATTCTTACGGTTTGGACCTTGAATTTTCCCCAGGGTTCTATGAATTGCAACCCTAGTCACCTGTCTAAGGGACTGGTGAAAGGAAGCATGCCTTTGAAGTGGATTTTGGAACCTTGGTCTCTTTTTGCTTCTCTTTTTGCTTTTTGGCTGCCATGACGTGAACAGTCTTCCTCTGCTCCAAACTCCAGAGATGATGTCCTAAGCTAAGTTGTCGTAAGAACAAAGGAAAGGGATCAAGCAACCATGGATTTAAACACCCTAAATCACCATTCAAAATAACCCTTTTCTTGCTAGAAGTTGAATATCTTAGGCATTTCATTACAGTGATGCAAAGGTGTCTAATTAACAAGTGTTCTATGTATAGAATGCCAGCAATCATTGTAGGCCATGCACTTTCTCATCTTTGCTCACTATGACCGTGACACACAGTTTCAGAGATCATCTATCTCTACTTCTGCACTTCTTTTCCTTATCTACAATACAACGCCCACACTTAAAGCTCAGGGAACATTGTAGAAGAGGGGGCTGAAAGACTGTACACACCAGAGGAACAGGGAGTTTACTGTGAAATTGAGTCTCCCAGAAATGTCAGAAGCTACAACCACGAAGTTTCACCATCATCACATCTACCGAAACACGAGGCGAACGAAGACAACATAGACCTGGTATATTAATTGTTATGGTATATTTAACTTCACTCCTAGATCCCAGTTAATTAATGGGATCTTGCCACCAAAAGTTGGTGGCTTTTTACTCAGAGAACCCAGAGAGGAGCTTCTATCACTGGGAGGATGTCTTGGAAGTGGACTTTGGAATTTGGTCTCTTTTTGCATCTTTATTTGCTTTTTGGTTTTTGGTTGTCATGAGGTAAACAGTATCTTCCTCTGCTTCATGCTCCAGAGATTATGTACTAAGTTAAGTTGTCATAAGAACGAAGGGAAAAACCAAGCAACCATGGCCTAAAGATGACCAATGGAGTTTCCATGTCAAAGCTGATCCTCCATATCTCTTGTCATTCCCCCTTTCAAATCTTGAGTATGTGTACACGCATGCACACACACACACACACACACACACACACACACACACACCCTACAAGACTATAACTAATGTTCCTTTATCAACCTGTCTTGCAATATTGTTAACTTTAATCTTGGCTTACCTCATCTTCATCATATCATCTAGCCTCCACAAAGCATTTTCTCCTGTCTCAAAAATTAGAAGGACTCACCCCGAAAAAATTTGGCTTTGCCTTTTCAAGCTAAGCTGCTTTCTTTGTTCTCTCCCCATGGTAGCCATACAGTAAGAACCCAACAAGCCAGAAGATAGCGGTGGCCTCATACACCTTGTTCCCCCCATTTCAGTTTCACTTTTCACCTTCAACAGGAAGGGTGAAATATTGCATAGCACCATGAACACATGAGCTGTTTCAAGGAGTCGTTTTGGGTAACCTTCCTCTGTATCAGCCGCCCTGTAGGACTCCCATAGACTCAACTGGTTCCATGGGAGGTGAAAGTAACATTACCTAGTAGTATGTTTGGAGGTTTACCCGAATGCCAGCCTCATCAAAAAACAGTTCTCTTGATTGTCTGTCCAGTTTCCAAAATAGTCCTGATAAATATATACACATCATTAGAGGAGACAAAGCATACAAAGCCCGAGAAGCCAAGTAATTAGTCTCTGCTCCAACGTTATTGGTATTGCCAGACATGGTAGCAAACCCTTTTAATCTCTTCACTTGAGAGTCAGAGGCAAACAGATCTTTGTGGGTTCAAGGCTAGTGTGGTCTGTCTATATAAGGAGGTCCAAGCCAGCCAGGGCTACATAGTGAGACCCTGTTTGAAACAAGAACAACATAGACTTATTGCCTCAGTGTTTATTAATTTATTGATTTAAAAATTTAGGTAGATATTTACTTGGTAGATACTGACAAAATTGCACACAGATGACAGAATAAACTGTGTATCATGTATTATGCTGAGCATCTGGTATGAATTTCCTCATTTAATCCTGATGTTTTCACTAGAAGAGGAACAATACTATGACTGTTATTCCACCAACGGGGAAACTGAGGCAAATGGTACTTAGACAACTTGTGAAATCTCTCAGCCGAAAGTGACAGAACCCCTCCCTGCCAACTCTTTCCAAGGCAGCTAACTCTACAGTTCGGTAGAGCCTGGAGTATATGAGCTCCTGGAAAGCTCTGTAGTCCTTAGTAAGGAATCCTCAGCGCTCCAGAGGAAGCCTGGGTTGCCATTTGAAATAAATATTATTGAAACTAGGAAGGACTCCCGGGGTCACTTACTCTAATGACCTTATTTTCCAAATGGGAAAAGGTGGTGCTTCAGGAGGCAGTCATCACATAACTAGTTTGTAGTGCGGAATTAGTGGGTGGGGTGCCGGCATTTCTTTCTTTTCCCTTTTTCTTTTCCCTCCTGTCCCATTAACATGTGTGTGAAAATTTTACTTAGAGCAAATGGGAGATTTTAGCATCTCAGTTTGAGACAACCAAAGGAAATAGCACATCTTTCCCTACCCCCTTATTCATGGGGAACTACAGCTGCGGTCTGGAAGCATGCATGTTTTCAGGTCTCACTTCACAAGGCTGCTCTCGGTAGGAGGATCTGCTTGTCCTCACTGATTCTGAGCTCAGAGATTAAACCTCTCCCCAAACAGCCTCAATTTCCATAATTACCTATCATTGCCTTAGCAGTCACAAATGTATTGAACCCTCTTTGACAGTGTTCATATTTCCTGAGCTAAGGACTTTCCCATATTTACTTCTCACGGTGGAAAGTGAGTCTGACTTTGATTTGCCTGGAATTTGTTCCTTTTAAGGGTCCATGAAGGATCCCCTATCATAACGTAACAACACTAGTAGAAAAAGGCATTGCCCCACTTGGTGATTCCAAAGCTTTATCGCCCACTCCAGATTCAGGAGACCTGATTTCAGCTGCCTCGTAACTGGTAAACAACAGGTGCAAGAGACTCCCTGTGATTCATGCAGCCCGATAGAGCTCTCTCCCTGCTTTTTCCAAAGCTCCTAAGCCAGAGCAGACAGGTAGTCCATCTCTGCAGGAGCTTTCAGAATGACCAAGGAAAGGACAGCTGTCTCAGGAACTAGGGTCCTTTTCAACTAGAAGGCAGATAGGAGAGTTTCAACATGAGAGAAGAGGATGGACCTTGATGGAGACTCTCTGGGCTCTAGTGGCAGCTAGTGAAAGAACTTTACAGCTAAGAATAGTGAGACCTCATTTGAGTTTACCATATTAACACATTGCATGTTCCATATTTTAATGGGCTGCCTTGTTAGATGGCATTTATAGTCAGTCACCTTTGTAGCCTGCCATTGAGAAATTCTTGCCTTGTTTTTGTTTCTCGTCTAATAACTTTCTGTACCATTGAACTTGAAAAGGTTGGCAGACACAAGTGTTTATTTGCTCTCGCCTCAGCTGGAACAACTAATGGAAAGATCAAAGTGCCCAACACATATTTACTCAGCCCCTAGAGCCATAAAATCCGAGAGGTGTAGTGAGAGCCTAGGTGCTATTGGTGATGCAGTCCTTCCCTGGTGTGGACTTCATGCACAGTAACGTAAAACAGACAGTCCTCTGGCAGTGACTGCTATATCCCCTTCAGAGAACTGAAAACCATATTTTTAAGGAACTGGCCCTTTCGTCTACTTCACCAAGTTTTTTCAAAACACATAACTGAGAAGCAGCTGCAAAGATAAAAATATTAATAATCAAAGAACAGTCCTCTGCTGCAGTGGTCATCGCTGGGGAGAACTGCCAGCCTTTCCGAGTCTAAGCACCTCTCCTGCTCGGTTTGCCTCTCACCCTCCTGACTCCTTACTCTCCCACACCTGGAATGAAACCGGCATTTTAAGACATAATAGTTATGTGGCGTTTTCCTTATCCTTTGATGAAATCCCAATTAATTAGTTCCTGCCTATGTGGATTCTATAAAAAATTGCATTGTTTCCTTACTCTTTTCTAACAGAGGTCAACAAATAAAACGATGTAGTGATTGTTTTGGGACTCTGGGAATGTGGAAGACGTGAGTTCTAGTCCTCCTTCTGGGAGTGGAGCTGTGACTTAGATCTTTCTGTCTCTGTCTCTTCCTCTGTCTCCCTGTCTCTGTGTCTCTGTCTCTCTCTGATTATATATAATACAAAGATGTTGGTTTACATGATCCCAAGGTCCTTTTTTTTGTCTATAGCAGTCTATAGCATTCCTTACAAAACATTTTCGGAGGCTCTCACTACTCAGCCTTGTGGTCACCACCATCTGCATCTGCCTAACTCTCTCATGACAGCTGCATGCTACATCTCACGTTATACACTTCATAGTCTCCAGGACACCTGAAGGCGAAAAAATAACCTAGGTTCTATTTTCTTCTTAGCCACTCTACAACCTATAACAGATGCTTTGCTAATTTTGGTCTTAGTTTCTTTATCTACAAAGTGGGGACAATAATACCTGGACTGTATACCTTACATGAGCATTATGAAGATCAGATTAGCAAATGTATGGAAAGGTGCTTTGGAAACTGTGAAGTACATAAAGTTAGTGACTGGTGAGGGAGGGCCTAGCCCATTGTGGGTAGTGTCACTTGGGATGGTGGTCCTGGGGTCTATAAAAAATCAGGCTGAGCAAGCCATGAAGAGCAATCCAGTAAGTAGCACCCCTCCGTGGCTTCTGCATCAGCTCCTGCCTCCTGATTCCTGTCCTGTTTGAGTTCCTGTACTTCTATGATGGACAGTGATGTGGACGTGTAAGCCAAATAATCTCTTTCCTCCCCAGCTTGCTTTTTGTTCATGGTGTTTTATCACAGCCATAGAAACCCTAACTAAAACAGCACATATTTAATTTCAGGGCTGAACACTCGGTATCAGATAACCAATAAAAGGGTTCATTCCTGGGAAAGACTAATTCTCCTTGTCTCAGCATTGGTAAGGCCCTGTGAGATTTTTCCTCTCCATGATAGCATGCCTATTGGTCGGATTCTGTTGAGACAGTTGTATTGATGAGGTAAAATGGGAACCACTTCTCTCTCCTTTTCCGCAGCAAAGTCTTATTGTATATCCTAGACTGAGTTTTATGATCCTTCTGCCTCTGTCTTCTTGAGTGCTAGGGTTCTAGACATGTGCTGCTCCACTTTCTTTTGCTGCTGTGTCCGGTGGAAGAATAGTGATAACTGCAGAAAGGATAAGTCACTCTTTGTTACATGTTTGCTATAATTTCAAACCTGAGCTGGAATATTGGTGCTACAGCAAATTGGTGCATAATTGTAAATGTCTGTGAACTGCGAATTAACATCCCTGAAAGCGCACAGTTTGGTAGCAGTGTTGTATGTATAATTCTATGCAGGATAGTTGTTTTATGTATCACAAATATGTAATAAAATAACTGTGATATAGTAAGTATATATAGTAATTGATCATTTTTTTTAAATTTAGGAGGTCTAGAAAAATCTTCCCAATATAATTAAGATATGAACCCCCAAAATATAGTAACAGTCAATGTTTCTTACCTTCCCTCCCTTCTTCCTCCTTCTCCTTATTTCCCCTCCTTCCCCTTCCTTCTCCTTCCTTTTCAGCTGAGCTTTGCCCTCGAGAGGCATATGCTTTATCACTGAACTACATCTGCAGCCTTGATTTTCACTCTATGCAGTTAATTTTAGTCTTCTATAGTTTCTAAGTATTTTGAGAACTCTAATCATGAATTAATTTGGCATTTAATTTCTATAATCACTAAAAGGTTGATTACATTTGGAAATTGGTTTGGGGTACTATAGCTTACAAATGTGACGTAATTCAAGGAAAAGAGATGCCAAAAAATAAAAGCAAAAATAACAGGCTGTGTGGTAATGGTTTAGTATAGCTTTCCAGTGGGAAGATTGCAAAGGATGATGGGAGAGACCACACTGAGAAGTCCATATTCTCATCTTGCTTCTGCCACCAGGGAGTTGCGTCATCTCTGGCAAATGCTTTTTTTTTGTCCTCCCTTTCCTCATCTACGAAATGAGGTAGTTGGACTAGAAGTACTTGATATAGCTCCAAAATTCTGTGATGTGTAAATGGACTCTACACCTTTGTTTTGCTCACTCTTGACTATAAATCAAAGGGTAGTAATGCTGAGAAGTGAACACTGGGGGCACTAAATGAAAGATGTCTTTAACTATGGCCCCTGAAATGCCAACTGTGCTGCATTTCTAATTGACTTGCTGTGGATTTATTTTTTCCTTCTAGCACCTATTTAAAACTGACAGGGTTGTCATTTTGGTACAGAGTGTGACTGCACAGCAGCGCAAGCTCAGAGCAGATGAGCTGTGTTAAGAAGATGTCTTAGAGAAGTGCCAAGAGTTAGGAGCCAGACTGCAATCCCACTTCTGCTATTAGCCGTGGGGCCTTGGGATAGTCACTTAGCCATTGGATCCCTCAGTTCCTTTTTCTGAACGAGAAAAACAGCAGCAGCTCATGTAATAATGAGAAGAGGAAACAAACCAGCTGGATATCTCAGGATACGAAAGAAAACAACCATCCTGCTTTTGGTCATGACCCAGGTTTCAGCCTGCTGGAGACAGCCTGCTGATGACAGGAGGACAGGGGACAGCATTTTCTTAGCTGCGTGCATTATCTGGTGATCCTCAGAACCGTCCTCCCTAGTGAATCTGTGCCTATGGAATTAGATAGTTAACCTTTTGCTCTAGAGAGAAGGGGACTTAAATGTGGAAAAAGTCACGCTAGCAAAATTTCTCTGTTAACCTTTTTCATATTGCCTCCTTTTGCTATTTCTAGTCTGACTCCGGCAAGAACCATCAAAAAGAGAAAAAGCCATCCACTCAAAAGGAAATGCTCTAAATATCTTGCACATGTTACCTGAAACTAAAGAATTTACAGAAACTTTGCCCAACGAACCTCAATTGGTACTACATTTTTTTCCCCTAGATTGTGTGAAGATTCTTGGGTTCACTTTTCTACCCTGCTACTTTGAAAACATTAAAACAAAACAGATTTTATATTGCAAGAAAGTTTGTGCTTTCTCCAGTCCAGCAAGTGCCAGTGTTATGCCAGTTTCCATGTTGCTGGCTCCAAAGCAGCTTGATCCTGTATCCAAAACACCATGGGCAGTAATCAGATCATACCCAGTTCTGAGACAGTAAATAGGGAAGGATTTTGTCCTACAGAATTCCTCTCAATTGTTGTATGGTTGGTTAAGGCTTCGTAGTGAATATAACCTGATTTTCTTTTTCTTTTCTCTTTTTTGTTTTTCTCGAGACAGTGTTTCTCCGTCGCTTTGTAGCCTGTCCTAGGAACTAGCTCTTGTAAACCAGGCTGGCCTCGAACTCACAGAGATCTACCTGTCTCTGCCTCCCAAGTGCTGGGATTAAAGGCATGTGCCACCACCGCCCCGGCTAGCCTAATTTTCTGTTGTATCACAGAAAGTCTTCCTCTATCTTTTTGCTCCCAAACCAAGTCTCTCATACTCAAGGCAGCAGTTCAGTAATCAAAGTCTGTCTCAGCCAGCTTGTTCTCAGCTATAGAGTCACAGGTGAGATGAACTGCTTTGCAGGGCTTGGAGAATGGTGAGAGATGGGGAAAAGTCCCTCCCCAGATTAATTTTGAAGTCTTTCTTTTCAACCACCTCGTCATTCTGTGTTAATAGTAGCTAACATTTTACTCAACACTTACTATGTGCCACACAGCGTGATAAATGTTACGCATGAATGATCTTTCTATTTAGTATTCACAGCATCTGTATAACATATTTCCTGCTATATTCATCCTTATTTCACAGATGGGAAAGTAAGGCTCAGGGGTGTGAAGTAATTTATCCAAGGTCAGGCCATTGCTAATAAGAGAGACAAGATTCCAATTCGAACACTCCATTTCAGAACTACTCTTGTCCTTTAAGTGCTCCCAAACAGAATAGGGGAAACAGACCTCCACTAAGGAAGGAAAGGTTAAATAACAACCCTTTGCCCCAAAGTGTAACAGGGGAAAACACTAGAACCAGGAGTGAGTGGTATTTAAAAATCTGGGCAGTTCCAGGTCACTTTTATCCCCAGGAAGCCATAGCTTGTTTTCCTCACTGCTTTCGTGTCCTCATGTTCCTATAGGCTATAGATGGAAGAATCAAGGGCAGTGAGTTGGTTTTGGCAGAAACCAGGAGGCCAAAGAACAACACGAATACCGATCATGGGGAATGGACTAAACTCTTGTGTACTCGAGGAGTGCGCAGACTCAGAAATATGACCAAAGTGACTCTCTGTTTTACTTTCACCATCATTAGGGCAAGGCATTAAAAGGGTGATCAAGGAGGAGGAAACTGTGGTTGTTATGTAAAATAAAACGATTTTTAAAAAAGAGTTGCCAAGGGCTTAGTGGTAGCATGGGGTGGAAAGAACTGAGAGATGTTTGAGAAACAACTGTGTGCAAAGCAGTGCCTACCAGGGAAGAGAATGTGTGGATTGTTTTTCTCCTCAGTTCCTTAGGCTTTTGATATAGGACCCAGGAAGAAAGCTCACCCACTAATGCAATGCCCATAGGAATGAAATGGCCAGAGGAACCCTAAGCGATTTCTTGCTGCGTTTCCTGATGCTCCTCAGTGGGCAGTCCATTTCTAGAAAAGTTCTAGACCCTGCCTTCAAAGCCAGTCTGTTGGGGACTTGGCCAGGGTTTCTTTCGAATCATTCTCTTAGGACAAATAGATGCATCCTGGACCTTTGGGAAATTGGAGTGTTAACATGTATACTGTTGACTAATAAATCTCTCCCTCTTTCTCTCTCTCTCTCTCTCTCTCTCTCTCTCTCTCTCTCTCTCACACACACACACACACACACACACCCACACACACACACACACACCCACACACCCACCCACACACACCACCTCATAAAGATGCCACAATTTGTGATTAAAAGCATATTCAATTACAAAAATCTATAGTTTCTTTGGGAAGTGAGAGCATAGGTGTTCCTTTGCAATTTTGTCTTAGGTTGTGCAGAGATATGCAACTCAGAGTTTCTTGACGATCAACTGTCTGGGTAGCTATTGCTGCCAAGAGTTAAACTGGATGTACAAACTTGAACTCATGTGTGAGAGATGTTTGAGGTTAGTTTGGTGGGCTGGTAATAAGAGGGGGTGTCTCGATGGGTTTCTTGGCAGAAAAAAAGTCATCTTTGGTTTGAGGAAGAACTTAGAAAGGTGCAGAGAACAGCTGTTCAGGAAGGAAATCTGGTTTCTGAAGGGACAAGTAATTTCAGTTTTCAAGTGAAAGTAGGTTTCTGTATTTAGGACAAAAAGCTCAAAATAATCTTGAATTAATGATGATATCAATAATAATGACCCACGAGTGCTGGACACCGAGATAGTGTTTTATATGAGTTTTTTATTTTATTTCAAACTCCCAGGAAACCTATAAGGGTTGTTGCTATATTGTCGTCACTCATGTTGTATGTATGTATGTGTATATGTGTGTATGTGTGTGTGTGAGAGAGAGAGATTAATTAGCTAAACAATATACATGCTACTACTCCAACATCCCAAAGGCATAATGATGTTATGTAACTTGCTCAGTGTCTCATAATTAATAACTAATAGAGGTTGGGTGAGCAAAGGTTAGTGATAAATAACTAGAAGCACTAACCACTATTTTAATTATCTGATAACTTGATCATGGAACCTAACAGTGTAGGCGATGTCAATAGACATGAATGGAACTTTCTAGATACAGGAAATGTTGAGAGATTCCATTCGGATGTTATTTCCTCAGTTAGAAGTGAAGAGGGCTGATAAGTCCTAGTGATAGGCTATCTATGATAAAAAGTCTCAGATATCATCATATCATCCATAAGGACCTCTCTAATAATTACAGAAACTAGTGTCAGAGATACTGAGACCGGCCCATAGTGATTGAGGCAGTTAATGTAAGACTAGACCTGGATATCTGTCTTAACTCCTGGTTCTGTTCTCACTCTCATAAACCTCTGTTCCTCTTTCATTGTTTCCCAAAGAAACAGAAATATGGGAGCCAAAGTTCTCACTTTTCTATACTTTACTTTACAACTTCAAAGTAAATTGTATAGTGGTATATGTGAGAGGTTGGTCTTCATTCACACACTAGGCAGGCCTCTATAGAAAAACACATCATTCTGGAGTAGTTATCTAATCAAGAACAGCTTCTATAGGCACTCAGTCATTTATCTCCAACTAACAACGAAGGCTTTGTTCATTCAATCTCCCATCGGTGAATTAATAGTGGCCAGTGTTTGTTGATTGGGTACACGTGTGTCAAAGGTTATCATTTTTCAACCTAAAAGAAAGAAACTATTGACAGGAGTTTGTGGTTAGCTGAATCTTGCCACTAGCTGTTGCTTTGTCGCCTCTAGAGAATCGGCACACATACTACTGTTGGCACACCTAAAATGACAGGGAACCGAACTTGACTGAGTCCAAGAACAGAATACCAAATTGTTTTTTTATTTACTATTTTAATGAGTGACAACATTTGTCTGTGCCCTGCACTTATTTCTGGTAATGGGGCTATAATGAGAAGACTTATTGCTCTCCTTCTTACTATCGCAAGCTATGCTAGCTTACAAGCAAGCAGTGCCTAGTAATGGGGCATGATCAAGGTAGCTCATGTTGATCTGCAGCTCCAAAGAAGTAAGAATACATGCCCATTTTGGACAATAAGCCTCTCTCTTGAAATACACGAGAGGATCTTACCCTAAGCACTTTCTACAAAGCAAGCCCCATCAGAAGACCTCTTCTAATCTGCCAGATATAGATTAGTGACCCCAGGCCAGCATTCTACCCTTAATATAAACCTCACCATTTCCTGATGGAAGGTTAGAGTTGAGGTGGCATTACTTACAGAAAACATATATATATATATAATGTTGTGTATGTAATATTACTTACGTGTATGTGCACAAGAGACAGATAATTTAACTATGCTGGTATACCTTAATGTTTTGTTAAGAAAAGAAAAACAAATGGTTTTTGTTGCCATCTGAGTACAGCTTTTCTCTTTCTGCTCTTCTCACTCGTTATAATGGGCAGTTAGCAGTTTTCCACAAACCAGTAAATTAGCTGCTAAATGGAGTATACCATATATTGTGGAATAGATGTCAGAAACATGCACCTTCCACACCCAGTCATCTTAGGGGCTACTGAAGGCATCTTGTTTCTTTCAGGGTAACTTAAAAATGGGGTCGGTATATATTCAAATGGGGCACAGAACATAGAGGTCATCAAAAGCTTCGCTATCCCTTATTAAACATACCTGTCTAATACGTCAATTATGTGATGTGTCTGGCCCTTATAATCATTTAAGGTCTCAACTCCATTTGAAATTGAGTAAGGCTCTAGAGGCAGGAAATTTCCTCGGTGCTACCATGTAGCCAGCTGGGTAACCTTGAGCTAGCTGCTTATGAATTTTGAAACACTTCTGATTTCTAGTTTGTGTAAAATTGGAGGGAGAATGCCTCACTTCTCAAACTGTAATGATTCCTTCAGATGGAACATATAAACTTCCTTGGACAATGCTTTCCACCTGGTACAGCATCAATGATTGCTAGTTATTATCTCAGCTCTAGTTTTAAATATGTTGATAACCAACATGGGGAGGAGGGCGACAGTGAATGCTACAGAAAATGATTATAACACATCCATTTTAATAAATGGACTGACATTTGCCATGACATCTAGTTTATAGCATGGTTAAGGAACCATCATTGGCTAACAAGCAAAGATGGGAAGATGCACTATAAAAAGAAAATATTTTCCTTGTTTCTTCTTGTTATCTCAGAGTTGTTGCTTTATTTGCTCCTGGGACTATAGGCTAGTCTCTTAGCTTTTCAAAGACCTGTCCTAAATTTTCAGCTTGAGAGCCAAACTTGCTAACGATGACATGGCCCAAGAGTACTTCAACTACACAGAGAAGCAACATGTATGAAGGAGAATAGGCACAATATTTGTTGCTTAGTGGATGTTTAATAGAGTTCACTCTGAATCTGCATAACTCTGTTTTTCCTATCAGGAATTATCAGATATATGATTCTCAAATTGAGTGAATGTTAGCAGTATTATCCACAAAGCTTGTTAAATAGTTTTGCCATATATTTCCTGATTCACACATTGAAGGCATGAACTGGGAATTCATCTTTAATAAGCATCCCTGGTGATGCTGATGCAAATGACCTAATTCAAGACACACTGTTTTAAAGTATTGGACAAGTAGCTTTGGACACTGCAGTGAGTTGAAAGGGTAATTGAGGCTCTCTTACAGGTTCTGGCTGACTGCAAATGTCAGAGGCCTTTCTGTCTTAAATTTACATTTCACCTACACAGAAAGCACCATATTAACACCTTTACCAATATACTTACCTTTCTGTGGGCTGAGTCCTGATCTTCTACCCATTTCATCTGTTTCCTAAACCATTTAGGGCAACAACAAAAATGGGCCTTTCTGGCAGTAATTGGCAACCGGTCAAGCAACAATGGGCAACTGAAGTGTGAGTGTGCGTGTGTTTATCATAGCAGTGTTCAAAAACTTGAAAAGTTACTGACTACCTTCTTTTACAAACAGATTTCACTTTTGAATGCTTTCCACAGTAACTACAGAAAATCCTAGCATCGCAATTAGCCATGGGAACAAACAACGGTGCACAGAGCAGGCAGCAGGTTCACTACATCAGAAGGCGGTGACTACATGTGTCAAAAGCCACTAAAATAGTCAAATAGAGATAAGATTCTAGTGATCAAAGAACCAAAGTTTACTATGGAGGACAACCATGGAAAAAGAGATAGTCGCCACTTCACTGACCTATCGTCCATCAAGGATCTCCTACTACCTCCTAAATGTCCACCAGCCATCTTTGCTCAACTTCCTTTGACAAATAAGTATTTTATTTTGGTCACTTACCTGACCTGGATATTTTCTTCTGAGGACTCTGCAAGGTAATAGGTGGTAATCTGAATAAATAAATCTGCTTTAAATGTTAGTAGGTAATAAGTATTTAGCTCATGCCCTTCCAAATAGCGCACGAACATTGCAGTGCAGGTTTCTAATGCAGTAACACAGATAAGCAACATCGTAAAATTTATGACTAAAGGAAGACTAGTAGAGTGACAATATTTTGAGGTGGGATTGTATTAGTTTTAGTCTTCAAATGTCATTGAATACTCTTTTAATGTCTTCCTTGGATCATCCCTCAGATAAGATATTTTGGAAAGCAGCATTAAACTTCTCCCCTCACTTTGAGTATCTTGAAAATTGAGTCAATTTTTCATTCTTTTCCGGCAAAAGATAGAATTGCGCCTCACTTCTCGTTTAAAACCCTTTTAAGGAGTATTCAGGCTTCCTAAAAGCTGATGTTACATGCCTTCATGTTACTCCTTCTAGCATGTCTTGACCCAGAGAAGTAAAGTGGAAATAGATTTGGAACCACAAACCAACATTATATCTCTTACATATGTAGTTTCTAATTGTGGCACTTTAATGTGTGGCAAGGAACTAAGAAACTGTCATTGTGACACGTGTACTGCATTCTCTCCACCTGCCCTGTAGCTCCTCCCCTCTCCACATTCCTACTAGAACCAGTTTGAAGTGTATGTTCTTAAAAGGCCACCTTCCTGTCTGAAATGGACACAAGATTATTGGAAATATGATTGAGACATCTGTGAGCCAGATAAAACCAAATGTGTCTTTTACAGAATTTCATTTAGTTAGTGAAAGGGTACAAATCTTGATGATAAAATTATGTCTGAAAGAGCCTTTTCTTCGGTGAATATGGTCTCCCAGGTTCGGACTCTTTTTGTTCAAAGTGTGATTTCAGGACCATCAGCATTAGGATCACCTGGGAATTTGCTAGAAACTTTTAAATCAGATCCTTTAACATGCTCTTCAGACACACGAAAGGTTGCTAAATGCTACTTTGCATTGAATTGTGCCAATATGGTGAGAGATCATCACCGAAGTGCTTTGTATCTTATCCATGCTCCTTTGACTTGTGCAAAGGAGAACAAATAGTATTTGTATTGAGGATAACTGTTTAAAAAGCAATGGCAGTTGGGAGCCACCAAGCAGGAGGAGGTTGTTTGTGTTTCTCTCTAATGTGTAGTGTGAGTCCAGAAGAGAATATGGTGATTACTTCCATTGGATAAAAGGAAACCCCATGTACTTGTGCTGCTTCCCAAAACTGTCCCAAAGACTTTGAAGTTTTGCACAGAGAAAAGGACTCTATGGTTTTGCTGTGCCCATACTCACCCTATTATAGGTAGCTATCTTTTCCTTGAAAAAAAAACTTCCATAACTAAAACCACCTAACTTTGATATAGGTAAGCAGACAATCTGAGCATCGTGTCCTAAGATCCTCCCATTTGAGTATCTTCTCTTGAAATTGAGATATAATGATTCTTATAGTTCCAGCTTTTTAAAATAAATTATTTTAATCCTTTATTCCACCACTTTTGGCTATATTGCTGTATTCAGGAAAAAGCTGGTATCCCCAAAGTAGTATATCGTTTTTAAGGAGAATAAACTAAGAACAAGAACATTGAGAAGAAGAAGAAGAGGAAGAGGAAGAGGAAGAGGAAGAGGAAGAAGAAGAAGAAGAAGAAGAAGAAGAAAGATTTAGACTTTTGATGTATAAATAATCCTGATGTTAAGTTGATGTGGAGGGGCCAGTAATGCATAGGTGATTAGATACCAGCTAATAGGCTGGTCAACATCCAGCAAAGAAAAGAAAATAATAAATGGAGTAAAATATGAAAGACAAACTCTGCTCACATTATCTTTTTGCTAAGCATTGACTCTTTCTGGAGACAGTGTCCCTAAACCTGTGCTGATTGTGCAATTTAGTCTGAGACTATCTGAAACTCTGTGGCTGGGGCCTGGGTGTTACCTAAGCAGCTTTCAGGAAAGAGAGAGTTGCTTTTATGCATGTCCAACCCCCTCGTTCTGTTGATGCACACCCTTTGCCCTGTTGGTTATTTTAATGATGCTCTCTCCTGGACATTTCATCTAATTAGACCCAAAGTGTCAAATACAAAGGAATGGAGTCAAAACATCATTTAAAATTGGTCTTCTTGATCTTCATAGGAGGTAGAAAGTTTCACAAAAGTTCTTTTAAAATATATCTGTGGTCCTCATCTAAAAAATTCAAAGGAAAATCATTTACATAAGAACATTTAGTTCTCTGCTCCTAAGTAATGAATTCTCATTCCTAAATGTCTGGTCATCTCTGAAAATCTTTGTCATCTTTTAATCCTGAAACCAGCTGTATAAATGTGACAAATCTCCTGTCTGGAAAGGCATACAAACAATGACACCTCAGCACCTTCATTTCTTTTCAATCTCTCAAAATAGAACCAGCCAATCATTTCTGAGTACCCATAATAATGAAATTTAAAGCTATCTCCGGGGCCCAAAACATTAAAGCAGCTCTCATTCCTCTCAACTCAATTGTAGAAACTAGGGAGGGAAGTGTACAATTAAGAAAACAACCTCTATTGAGGTTGAAAAATCAGAAGATATGGAATACTAATTTCATTTAAGAAGAAAATAAGTTTAAATTGTAGAAAGAAAATCCCATTTTGTTAGTAAGCACAGGTAGAATGACAGAGTAATTCTCTTTCGACTTTTCCCCCAAACCCTCCTTTTCCCCCTGCCTCCACTTATTAGATCAATAGGGAGCTTTCTTCTATGAGAGGTAATACACTTTGCAGGAAGCTCACCTTTACAGCCTGCTGATTGCCATCTATTTTTATGGCCCCAATGAACAGCCTCACCTTCCTCCCTCCTCCACTCCAAAATGCAGATTAAGAAAAAAAAATGATAATAAACCTTGGGAGAAGGTGACTTAAGTCTTTGACTGGCACCACTGAGGTGACACCTTTGTGCTTCAGTGGACAAAAGACCAGGACAGAGAAGAGAGCTAAGCCAGTGTGCTTCCTGAGCCAGCAAAGAGAGTAAGGGAGGCTGGGCAGCAAGGGAGGCAGGGCAGCAAAGATACAAAGATCCTTCAGAGATGGGGGAGGTGGAGCCAGGGAAGATAATGCTCAGGACGTGAAACTCTATTGGAAGACAAGAACCTTGATGTCGGGGTCTTTAGCTGAGTTTCTGAGCTGATATGAAGAAAACAAATGCTCAAACAAAGCCCAAACAAAACGCATCCAATTGCAGAACTTGCGATCAAGGGAGGCATTTTCTTTCCAAAAGGACCTAAATGGTTAAGCAGCTCCTTCCTGGCAATTAGAGTAATTAGATAATTAGATTGTGACTCTGTGGGTAAGAGATAGAAGCCTGTCTCGGCTAAGTACACTTGGTAGCAAAACACATTCAGTTATAAAAGGAGCAAGTTTTCAGCTTGCAGGTATCTTTCAAGTCATATGTAAAAATTAGCAGAAGGAAATTGTGCTGTTAGTAGGTTAGGTTTAGCCGACAAAAGAGATTTTTTTTTTTGCCTGGGGGGGAGGGGGGGCTCCATCAGAGCTTGCACTCCGAAGTCGCACTCCTGGTCCCACTGTCAAGGCTGAGCTGCCATCAACAGATTGTTATTGAAGCCAAGGCGTTTAGAGCACAGTTCCGTGGTGAATAACCTTTAAGGTTACGTTTGCCTTTTCCCTGCTCCTCGCAAACAGTACGGAATCGGCGAGCGCATTTGTTGGCTGTAAAGGTGTACAACAGCAATTTTTGCAATGACAGTGCGGAGAGGGAATATGAGATCTGTGTGCTAATGAGCTGACACTGCAGAGGCTGGGGCGGTGTGGTGTGCAGTGCACTACAAGTGCACGGCAGCAAGACCCAGGGGGGGACTTCAAGGCAATCAGCGGGATTTCCTGAGGAACCAGGACAGCAAAGTCACACCAAGGGACCCAGCAGTCTCCTGATAGTTCCATACCCTTCTCAGCCTGAGAATGATCAAATTGGTTTGTTTTTCTCCCGTAAAAGCTAGATCTGTAACTTGCAAAAAAAAAAAAAGGTGTATGCGTTGTTTTTCATATGCACTAATAATGTGTGTGCCTATGCATGGCTATGTCATACATGCTGAAACCGGTTTAGCCTCACCACCGTTCTCTCGGCATTTGGCCGGCTAAACTGCAAAGGAAGGCAGTGAACTCTATTAATTCCTATGAAATGGGAGCGTGTGCTCTAAATCAGATGAGGCTGTCTGCGAAACTTCAATTCTCTTCTGAGCTAAGATCCCAACTGAACCACCTTTCAAAGCCAGGGAGGCTTTTATTGGCCTCTTAAGGCACAGAATGAAGTTAGAGTCTGTCTTAAGCAAACCTCTTGAGGCTTGTACAAAAAGGCTTGCTTGCTAGTAAAGTCTTTAAATAACTGGTGCCTTAGATTCATTGTAAGAATGACTTCTGAATACATTGTATGGAGCAAGGTGACAATGCAGAGGCAGAGCAGAGGGCAAGGGCATGTGCTGAAGGCACTGCTGTTTGTTTCCCGGCATATTTCTGTTTACCTGCATTCCTGTGCCCTAGAAAGTACATGCTTGCTTTGGGATTGAGGTTGCAGAAAAGATCATGAGATGAGAGTAACTCTAGCCCTAAAGAAAGCTGAAAGCAGTAATTCTGCAGGACAATAAGTAAGAGTCTTTAATTTTTGCTAGTCCAGTTCCACACTGAACTAGCTAGGAGGGGTAGATGACCAGATTTGGCCTCATCTGAGGTTTCCCCTAGATTTTCTCAGCTAGGAAGATCAGGGGATACTGGAGTTACTTGTTTCCTCTGTGTAGTGAGGTAATCTAATCACTTAGAGGAACGGGATCTGCAATCATTTGCTAGGTTCAAGTGCTGTTAGGATTGTATGCATGTATCTGAGATATTTGATTTGTGCTCCAACAAGAAAAAGAACAATCAAGGCTATGAGGGAGACAACAGGCATTTCTACGGTTCCTCTGCCCCCTTGAACGTCTATTTCCAGAAGCCATAGTTGGGCTAGATAGATATGTGTCTCACACTAAGCCACCAAGCAGCAGCTTCCAGGAGACAGCTTTGGCATTGGACTGTCACTCAACAATTGTGATTCCAGGTGGGACTGTTTCGGGGACCACAGAAAATGGGAGCTTTGCTCCTCTGTGTTCTGAGCTAGCTCGAAAGTTGGAGAGTGCAACAGGCAGCTAGGTGCATATCACTGACTTCTAGATAGTTTTCCCACAAGTGCTGTGTGGTTGTGCGTGTGCACATGTGTATTTGCATAGCAGAGGAGGCAGTTCCCTTAGTGACTACTAAGTCTTACCCCTCCTCTCACACTTTCAAGTGTGTAACCATAGCCTGGCCTTGGAAGTAAAAGTGCTGTAGATTTAAGTTCAGATTTTGATCAATTGCTTTTCCTTCCCCATCATTGTTTCTTCATTGCTCTAAGAGGTAAGAAATTAAGACAATTAAACACCAATATGGATGAGTTATTGCCTGTTCCTAAACCTGAGAGTTTCTCATGGCGAAGATCATTTCCTGACTTGTTCAGGTAGGGCTCTAATAGCCATAGACTTGAGTGTCAGACGAGTCTGATCATAAGAACAGGACTCAAAGCGTTGGAAATCAATCATTCCTGAGAAGCCAACTGGATCTTTTAGTCCAGTGTTCCTCAGTGGAAAGAGAATGAAGGGAGATGAAATCCATATTATTTGTTGTTAGCACAGCCCGCTAGTTTCATGTATTTGCTTTTGAATCTGTTCTAATTGATATTTAGGAACCTGCATCTGAGATTCAGCCTCTTGAAGCAATCACAGTGCAGTAGGAATAAGAAGTAGATATGCTTTGTAAATGCTGGAGAGAGGACGTTAAGACACAAGGTACAGCCAGACATCTTGTAGCTTTCACACTTAACCAAAATAAATAAATTTCTTTTTTTTTGTCCGTATTGGAAAGCCAGAGTGTCAGATAGTATCTCAGAACATGTCCATAAAAGGGTCTGCACCGTCAGCTATTTTTTTCTTAAGGCAGGTAGCTGTTACATGTTTTGAAAAGTACATCTTCACTCCCTCTTCCTTTCAGCCCTAGTCTTTCAATCCAAAGAAAATGTGCTCTTGCCAACTTGTTTAGTAATTGCTAGAGATTACATGTCTTTTGAGATGAAAGGATTTGAGGAAAGTCATATGCAAAGCTAAACTTGACCAGACACAAATACCATTTATCGAAATGGAATGAAACTTCAGATTTCAAAGTACACCATCCAGGTAAATAAGACATACTCCGTTAATTGGCATCCTTTGGGAGAAACTTTTAGTGAAATAAAGTAAGCTTAGATGAAGAACTCAGCGTTTCTCATAAAACATTCAAGTTAAAAAAAAAAACCAAACAAGACAAAACTAAACAAAAACCTGTGTCCAACAAGCTAGTAGTCATTCGAGTTCCTGTGATTTTACATTAAAGTCACCCTTTTGCACAGAGATAATCATTTTTGGTACCACTATAGATTTCAGAAATAATTTTGGGGCTGAGGAAATCCTCCGTTTTAGTATTCAGTGTAGCTGCTTCAAGCCTCTCCCCCACAACCAACCTCTTGCTCTAAATTAAGAACTATGTTGTCCTTAACAATTGTGTGTGTGTGTGTGTGTGTGTGAACGAACATGCACAGGAGCGCGCACGCATGTGTCCAAACTCTCATGCGCTGGCACAGACAGGATTGGCTTTCCAGAGATTCACCTGAGATCTGTCTCTCCTCTTCCTTTCGGGCTGACAGCATTCATCACTTGCCATCAGTTTGCAGTCTTATCAGTTCCAATTGGAGCTCTCCGGGTAGGACAGAAAGAGGCCAGGGAATCCAGCCCCATCTTTGCCTCAAGGTCACTTGGTCGCAGGGTTCTCATATTTTGTTCCTATGTGTCAGGCGATCATCAAACCCAGATCAGTCCTCCCACCAGACCCAGCTTTAACACTTAAGTATTGTACGCCCTGCATTGACTCAATCAAGGAGCTGCTGTTGCTTCTTTTTTAAATCCCATCTGAAATTTCCCTGAACAACCATGCTATTTTCTTTCTTTCTTTCTTTTCCCCCAACAGAAAAGGGTGCGGGGGAGGGAACACTAGTTTAGCAGGGAGAAAAGTGAAAGTTTTGCATCAAACATAATTCATCAGAGTTTTGCCCACTGCTTTTAGCCCGCAGCAAAATCCTTCAAGGTTGATTTATGCAACGTGAACCCAGGATTGACTCCTGCCTCAGACTGCTTATTGAGGCAATTGCCCCCTAAGTGCACAGACACATAGACCCCCACGCATCACAAATAAAATGCAAATGAGGTCCTCTAAGGTCCCAAAGGGAGGCCATGCAGAGCTACTTACAAGCATTAGTCACAGAAAAACTATTGGAGGAATCCAAGTGGTCTACGTGGTAATTCAAATGGAAGGGTTTCTCGGTGGTGTTCTGGTTGGTGTTGTATAACTGCACGGCAAAGCGGAAAGCACTGTGCTCCTGCACCGTGTTTCTCATGAAAAGTCCACCTGGAAGCAAAGGCAATCAAGATTTGGCTTGTGTCCCCCCACTTCAGGATGAGTTACAAAGTAGCAAATAGGAGATGCCAGGCCCCTCAGTGTGACTGGGAAGCTTAAGATTGATTTTCAACCTGTGTCTTTTCAAGACTTATCAACTCGGATCTCCACTGTGAAAAACCTGAGTTTTTCTACACCCAGGAAGCTAGAGAGAAGGGAAAAAGGAGGTTGGGGGGAGCTGCTGGAGGTGAGATGAAGGAACTAAAAGTGGGACTTGGTTCTTTCTTAAGCTAGAGTCTGCCTCCAAACCCTGATTCCAGCCCCACCCCCACCCTGATCCCCACAGCTGGTTCGTTTTTCTTTCCTGGGGTACACGGTTAGGGTGGGAAGAAAAGCAGCTTCATTCCCATTGCTGTCCCAACCCATTCTCCATGAACCACCTTTCCCCATGACAATACAGGGGATTACTTCAATAAAAGCAACAATTCTAACTTCTCTACTTGTAAAAACAGGCAGAGGCGGGGAGAACTCCCTTCCGGCTACTGGAGCTGGTCTCCAGACAGACACAGCAGCAATTCATGAATCCCTAGTCTGCGTGACTTCCCTGCTTGCCCGACTCCTTGTGTCACCCCCACTTCCTACCCCATCCTCCACCCACCCAGCTACTTCCTTGGTCTGGGGGATTCAAAGTGGGTTCCATCTCCTCTAACACTATCCTGTCTCACTGAAGCCAGAGACACGGGACAGGGCGACCCAGGTTATGGGTCCTGGCACGGCCAGACAGGCAGTATCAATCACCCTGGGACAACTTCCAGCGGCTGCAAGCATGCCGTGGCAAAGTCCAGAACAGCTAGAAGAGCCGCGACTCTTAGCCTCCTGCAGCAACCCAACCTCCAGTTTGACTCCCTTGCTCCTTGGTCAGCTCAGAAAACCCGACCACCCACCCTCATTAGCCCCAGGAGACCCCCTCTCTCATCTCGGATGCTCCCCATACTAGTCAGCTCCTTGCGGCTCAGGTCCCCAAGATCTCTGCTCAGTCCCCCATCTCCAGTCACCGTCCCCAAGCATGCAGGACAGCGACTCGCGCTGCGATAGCCCCAGCCCCATTAGGATAGTGGGTTTCAGATGCAGAAGAGCCTGGCCCCTCTGGCTGGCTCTGGAAAGCTTACCTATGCTGATGGTGTTGGGGAATCCTCCGTGAGAATGACCCAAAAGCCCCAGGACTAAAAAGAAGACCGCCCGGAGCACGCTTTGCCCCATTTTCTTCTGCCTGTCCGTGCTATGCCTAAAGCGAAGCTGACAAGAGCATGGGCGCAACTCGGGAGTCGTCAAAATAATAACAGAAAAAGAAAAAGAATTCACTGGCTCTTACACCCCCTCCCCTCAACTTGCTCTCGCTCGCTCGCTCACTCTTCCTTTCCACCCCACACTAATCTTCCTCCTCCGCCGCCTCCTCCCCCTCTCTCTCTCTTCTCTTCTCTCTCTCTCCCTCTCTCTGTATGTGTCTCTCTCTCCTCTCTTCCTCTCTCCCCCTCTCTCTCCCAGGATCTCTCACACCCCCTTCCCACCCCCCCACCTCACTTCTGTCTTCACACCAATCTGTAAGGCTGGTTCATTGGCTGCAAGCTGGGTTCCCCAAAGCGATTTCTTTGAGAGAGACAGAAAGAGAGACAGAGGGAGAGACACACACACAGACACAGAGAGACAGACAGAGAAACAGAGACAGAGAGAGACAACGAGAGAGACAGAGACACAGAGAGACAGAGAGAATGAAAACCGGAGCGAAAACAAAACAATGAAAAACAAAAACAAAAAACAAAAGGCAAGAGATAAAGAAATAGAAAAGAAATTATAAAGAAAACCCAAGGGCTCCCCCGGCCCCGAAGATGGTGGATCTAAAGAGGGGGTAAGAAAAAAAAAAGAGCTAAAAGCCTCAAAGGCTCAGCTCTGGTGAATTGGGTTTTTCCAATTGGGCCGGTAGGGGGATATTGATCAAAGTTGATCTGACGTGGAATTAAAGCCGCACACCGCTTAGCTCCACTGCAAACTGCAGCTCTGGACTGCAAAGGCTAGGCGCTGGCATTTGTCAACACCGGAGATGGGATCAACAGAAATACACCAGTCCTCACGTGGACCAGACTTTCAAGCCGCAGCCAGTTTCCTCATTTTAAAAGCTGCATTGTCTCTACATTTGTATGCGTGTCTTAAAGATGAGGGGTCTTTGAGGGGCGGTTAGTGCTTACTCTTGAGTCTTTGTGAAGGGACTCAGAAAAGCAGTTCCCATCACAATGCGCCCTAAGATGCTGCGCATGCCTGGTCTCTGCCGCTCAGCTTTTACAGCAGAGATCCGAGGGCAAATGAACAACCCCCACCCGCATTCCCCCGTTCCCGCAGCTTTGGGAGGTGTGTCCCTCCCCCCTACCCAAGTGCTGAGGCAGGTTTGCCAATTGCAGGGGCTTGTGACTGCTGACTGCTTTGGAGGGTATAGGAAAATCTTATGTGCATGAATGTGGGAGCTAAAAGGTTAATGAAAAGGACGCTCAATCCTGCAGACCAAGGAGAGAAGTGTGGAAGCGAGCTGGGATGGGGGTGGGGGTTGAAAGTTAGGGTTGGTGGAAACTGTTCCTAGCTGCCTTGCTCCCTTAATGTTGACTTTAGATGTATGGGCTATTCCCTCCCTTATTGAGCACAGACCAGAGAGATTCCCATTCTCCCCCAACTCCACTTCCTTTTTCTAAGCAACGAGGAGGAAAGAACCTAGGAACTCCTACAGTTCAGCCTGGGTCTTGGTGAGGAGCGGTCTCTTTAGTAGCATCTCCTGTGTGATACTTTGTCCCTACACTCCTCCCCATAACTCCATTCCCCTACTGGGAGAAAAGGTATCTTCTGCCTCAACTTTCATTCTTACCCTAGAGCTAATCTCTAAAACCCGGATTTTTATCCCCCCCCCATCTTCTGTTTTCTTTTTCTTCGCTTCTGGTCTAAGTGGCGAAAATGAGACTGTATACCGGAGGAAAGCAAACTCCTATACATGGGGCCAGGGATGAGGAACAGCAGTCTTACACTCATTACTCTAAATCTTTGACTTTACCAGTTCAGAGACTGGAGCCAAGAATCAATGGCCTCGAAACCCTGTGGCAACAAGAAATGTAGTTCTCAGCGCTTCTCGCATTGCTGACAATTCTGACAATGTCTAATCTCTAACTCCATCTTTCACATAAATCCTCTGTCTCCATTTTGACAGTCCATTATTGGAGTGAAGGAAAGACTTGGGCAGTCTCCTTCTTCCAGTCTAAGGAACATTAGAGGAATAGGGTGAGCAGAGGCAATGTTGACTAGCCCTTGACAAATGCGGAGAGTGCCGCAGTATGATTGGGGATCAGAGGCCCAGGATTTGGGTTCAGGTTCAAATCTAACTTCCATCACACATAGGTATGTGACCTTGACCAGCTTCAGGGATCTACATTCTAGTGTTCTTGTCTTACATTTTCTTTCTTTGTTGAGCTAGTGTATGAATGGAATAAGATAATGGATGCACAAACATCTAATTTACTATCTGCCTCACAGTAGAATCAATACATGTTAATTTCCAAACTCCCTTCTCTCTTACCTTGCAAACTGCTCTCAGAAATTCCAAGTGTTGTCATCAGCCCTTTGCTCACCACCCCTCTGTACAACCCCAGACTCGGCTACCTTTTTACCAGTATTCCACATCAAAATCTTCCCATAAGGACTCGTTGGGAGTCCCTGAAGATTAGATGGAATCTAGTAGATGAATCTGTATGAAATTTTTAATGGCAGGCAATGACAATTTACTATTAAAATGCCACATATAGAGACCCTCCCCCTTGTGGCAGACTATGTGCCCCTCCTTTTAAGATAAAATATTTGGTGTTTTAGTAGGAACCTTGAATGCCATGACCCAAATAACTCCAATGAGTAGCTTCCAGTTTTAAGTTCGGGGGGGGGGATATGTACTTCATGTTGGGGGATGACTTTCAGCACATCTCACTTCACTCTCAAAATCAGTCGGGTTCTTTTCTACGCCTGGCTAGCTATGAACAAAGGTGGAAGAAGCCATATTTGGCCATCTCTACTGTCATCTGACTTAAGGAGTACCGAGAGCAGGTCAAGAACAAAAGATGAGAGAAAGGGCGGCCTTTCAGTGCCTCTATATTAGCAAATCTAGCTTCTGTCACCGTCATCACCCGAAGTCTTTCCCATCTCTTCTGTTTTCCTCTCTCCTGCCTATTATCCTTTCCTCTTTTCTCATCTTGCAATGTTTAGCTCTCAGTGGCAGCTATTTGTCTAGTCTTATCTGAGCCAAGAGGGGCAGGCACATCGGAAGAAGCATATTGTTATTGGTTGAAAAGCTTGTGTTACACATGTGAATTATTTATATATTGACCCCTTCTTCAAAGGAGCTATGAGACACCGTTGGAACTTCACATCTCATATTCCAATGCAAGGCATAGAAGTAGATTTGTAGCTTCACAGCCAAAGAAATAACCAGCAAAGACTCAAATCTCTACTGTCCTTTGGTGAATAAGTAGACCATCACTGGACTCATGATTGCATGCTTCTTTTATGATTTATAACATAAATTTAAGATTCATTTAAAATACAGCTTAAGTAGTAAAAGACAAAACAGAACCAAACAAGAGAACCCTCAATACCCAAGCCCAGTTGATTACATTTTTTTTTTGAGACAGGGTTTTGCTGTAGCTTTTGGAGCCTGTCCTGGAACTACCTCTTGTAGACCAAGCTGGCCTTGAATTTACAGAGATCTGCCTGCCTCTGCCTCCCAAGTGCTGGGATTAAAGGCATACATTACCACCACTACCTGGCTTGATTACAGTTTTTATTAAAATGGGAAAATAGTACTTCTTTTCATGAGATTTATAGTTCATTAATGTTTGGGTTAGGTAAACTTGGATAAGCAGAAAAAAATGTTGGCTGATAAGGTTTGGGGTGGGGGAGCTATATACATTAAGCCTCATATTTGCTAACTTGATATCTAACAAATAAGGAAAACATCAACCAAGATCATTCTGATCCATTGAAAGGTTACTTCTATACCTCTTAAAGGTCATAAAACAGAGATCCCCCTTTACTCTACAGGAAGATAATTTTTCTGTCATTTAACTTGAAACTTCGATTTCTTCAACAAACACTTATTGATCACCTGCTTTTTGACAGGCTATGCTAATCACCGGGAACAGAAAAGAGTAAGGAAATTTTTACTTTCCATGAATTTCAAGTTTAGAGCAGATTTATTCACTGGCAATAACAATGCAATATGGTAAGTGTTCTGAAAATGGCATGCACTGGGTTCCATGACAGCACACATGAGAGTGTTTGTATATGGGAATCAAGGCTTCCTTTCAACCTTGATTCAATCCCAATCCACTCCACAAAAACCAGTACGAACAAGGTGGCTTCTAAACTCTCTTCTGCTTTTCTGTTTTATACTCCTGGAATCCCATGAGCTAGACTTGTTCCAAGATCTGAAAACCTGCCCAAATTTCAGTTAGATGCTAGTCAAACCATGAAGTTAAGAACAACTGAATTTTTATGGCTATTTCTTAAATTTCTAAGTATAGGTTTTTGTTTGTTTGTTTGCCTTTTTTGTTCTTAAGAAGAGTAGAGAATTCAGCCATATCTGGAGCTTCATTGGGTTAAATAAGACACATAAACAACCGTAGACCTGCTATTTGATTTCTCTATCATTTTATCTTTTCTGCAATATAAACTCTCTGGACACTTTGTTGGAATTCTGCATGTGGGTAGACTTTGCTGTGGCTGAAATGACAGACATAGGCTAAGTTGGAACTTCTTCTAATAGAATAAATCTGTGTGCCAGTAGAGAAGCCTTTTGAATTGGGTTTACTGTGCCGAAAAGTAGAGCTAGAGCATCTTCCTTAAAAGGTAGTCATACCAAGTGATCCGTAGGCAAAGGAATAGTTTATCAGAAATACTTTTAGAATGGTTTAGCTTTTATATAATGCATAAGTATTTAGAGGTCAAATTTTGCCCTGACAACATCTTTAGGAGGTTTTGGAATACAGATATTTTGAAGTGATCCTTTACTTTTAATAACCTTCATCTCCCACTTTCCTCCCTGCACTAAATACTTTTACAGTGCCTTCTTCAAAAATCCTCAGAGCCAGTGACCACACTTTGACCCTATCATCTCCTATATCACTAAGGATGCTTCATGCTGCAGGCAAGCACACAGTTCAAAAACTCGTATAGCCAATAATAGAGATGCATTGGCTAATACACCTGGAAGGCCAAGAGATACAGCTCGCTTCACAATCGATTTGACTCAGTAGTTCACCAATTTGATCCAGGATCTCCTTTCTCCCTGACTTCCTATCTGTTTCTTGCATGAGGGCAAAATGGCTGGAGCATTCTTTGGCTTCAAATCTCTGTCGCGTCATCCTGTATTAGTTCACACAAAACACTATGACTTTTCAGTATCCCATCCAGAGCCAAATAATAACTTATTTAGCCCTAAATTATCAGAATAAGTCACCATTGTGTGTGTGTGTGTGTGTGTGTGTGTGTGTGTGTGTTGACTATGTCCCATTCACAGGGCTTAGTGTAAGATTACTTCTTTGCTTCCCCAACCAACTCAGGTGATTAGCACAGGGTCTAGGTAAAAAATGTGGAGGCTGGAAAATGGCCATAGTAACTCCTAAAATGTATCTTTTCATATTTTTCTCCCCTGGCAAATGTGAACAGTAATAATTTTGCTCTTGAAATTTTAGAAGACCCTGACAACTTACTTTAGTTTAGTCTTTGGTGTGTTACAGTTTGATAGTTCACTAATTAGATCTGAGAGACTTGTGGTATATTGAGAGTTCAAGGTGAGAAACTGATAAAAATTAATTCCTATTTTACAAAATGTCATGATAAATTGAAATCCACAGACAATGAAACTAAAAAAAATCAGAGACGTTAAGTGAACCCCAAAGGTCACACAGCTGAATGGTGAAGAATGAGTCTTTTTTCTCTCTAGGGCTTTATCCAGCAAACCAGAGTCTTCCTCATGCTGTGAGACTGAGTATGTGAGAAAATTGAATTATAACAAAAATATTCTGCTGGGATGGGCACATCTTAAGAAGTAATTATCCCCTGGTGGGTTCTGAATGGGTTTGAAACCTGCAGATGGAAATCACATGGTTACGGGACTCCCAATTCTCACAGAATGACATTCGTATAAGCTGCAACATCTCTCTGATGGGAAGTGTTAATTTATTGTGAAATATTCCAGCTTATCTCCCACAGATGATATTGTTGACATTTTTATTAGTGTACACTTTTTTTTTACTCCTCTGGGAAGGTTAGACATTGTCACTGGAACACACCATGGGTAAATCAGGGGTAAATTAACCCCTCAACCTAAAGTAGCCTGACTTGCTAGCTCTACCTTGGAAGGGTTGCATTTAGAAATGTTGACAAATTCTGGGCACCAATTGTTTAGGAAGTTCTTCTTTAGATTGAATTGAAAAAATTTATGGTTACTTGATGGATTTTGAAATTTATATATCTGCATTCTAAGAAATGGGCAGATAACATGAACTTAGAAAAATGGCCTTTTCCTACGTGTATGTAGGGGGAGGTAGCACTATGATTGGGATAGGGGAAAAACATGTGTTTGATCAAATAACTTCTATTAACTATTTGCCCCTTTTTGAATCTGTACATTTATCATGGTATTATTATTGGCAGTTTTATTTTGTGATCATGTGACTTTCCCATGAAAATATTGACAGTATGCCAATTCCAGCTTTTGTAATTCCTGTATTTCTGCTTGGTATCTTTATCTTTGATCTGTGTCCTGAGTGGGGGGGAGGTACCTTGTTGTCCAAGTAAAATGAAAGATCTGTGGAACAGAGCCACTATGGTTGACACACAGGCATACAGGGACTGGCAGATCCATCTCAACCTCTACTGCCTATGGGCACAGTCTGGGTCTTCCATGAGTGAGTGAGAAGTGACAGATGGTCTTAAGCCACTACAAATTAATAACTAATTACAGTCTTGCAGTGGTGTTTCTGTATGTGAACTAAGGCAAGAACAACCACAATGTCTTATTTGCCCAAGATCATTCAGCTTATGCCCATTTTCCTGGGACAGCTATCAGCAATGCTTTCTTTCACCGTCAAAACTGACTTGAGCTTAGATGTCAACCTGTGCAGTCCATCCAGTGGATACAATGTGGTTGTAGATAATTTTCTTTTGCCTTTACATTTTTTTCATACATTACATTCTGACTGAAGTTTCCCCTCCCTCCACTTTTCTCAGTCCCTCACCCCACAATATCCACTCCTCCATTTCCCTTCAAAAAAGAGCAGGCTTCCCAGGGATATCAACCAAACATAGTATAATATGATACAATAAGACTTGGCATTTGTTCCTGATTTTAGTGGAATTGCTTCGAGTTTCTCTCCATTTAATTTGATGTTGGTTCTAGGCTTGCTGTAAATTGCCTTTATTAATGTTTAGGCATCTGTCTTGTATCCTGATCTCTTCAATCTTTTTTAACATGAAGAGGTATTAGGTTTTGTCAAAGGCATTTTCAGCATCTAATGGTGCTGATGATCATGTGATTTTTTTCTTTCAGTTTGTTTCATTGACAAATTTTCATAAGTTGAACCATCCCTGAATCTCTGGGATAAAGTATACTTGATCATGGGGGATAATCTCTTTAATATATTCTGTTCTTGGATTCAGTTTGTCAATATTTAATTGAGTATTTTTGCATCGATATTCATGAAGGAAATTGGTTTGTAATTTTCTTTCCTTGTTGAATCTTTGTGTGGTTTGAATATGAAGGTGACTGTGGCCTTATAAAATGAATTTGGCAGTGTTCTGTTTCTATTTTGTGAGGAGTATTGGCAAATTCTGTGCTAAAGTCATCTGACCCTGGGCTTGCTTTATTTATTTATTTATTTATTTATTTATTTATTTATAGTTGGGAAATTTTTAATAACTACTTGTATTTCCTTAGGGGTTATAAGTATATTAAAATTGTTTATCTGATCTTGACTTAACTTTGGTGAATGTTTTCTGTTAAGAAAGTTATCAATTTCTTTTAGATTTTCCATTTTTTGTGGAGTACCAATTTTTTAAAGTATGATCTAATGATTCTTTGGATTTCCTTCATATTTTTTGATATATCCCTTTTTGACTCTGATTTTGTTAGTTTGGATATTTTCTCTGTGTCTTTTAGTTAGTTTGGATAAGGGTTTTTCTATCTTGTTGATTTTCTCAAAGAATTAGCTCCCTGTTTCTTTGATTCTTTGTATTGTTCTCTTTATTTCTATTTTATTGATTTCAGCTCTCAGTTTGATTATTTTCTGCCCTCTGCTGCTTCAGGATGTGTTTGCTTCCTTTTGTTATTGAGCTTTCAGGTGTGCTCTTAAGTTGCTAGTATGAGATGTCTCCAATTTCTTTATGTAAACACTTTGTGAATTTTCCTCTTAGCATTGCTTTCATTGTGTTCCTATGGTGTACATTCATTTTCATTGAATTCTAAGAAGTCTTTAATTTCTTTCTTTACTTCTGCCTTGACCAAGAAGTCATTAAGTAGAGAACCGTTCAATTTCCAAGTGTTTGTAGGCTTTCCGTTATTTCTTCTGTTGTTGATATCCAGCTTTAATATGTGGTGTTCTGATAGGATAAAGAGAGTTATTTCAACTTTCTTTTATATGTTAAGATTTGCTTTGTGGTTGACTATGTGATCAATTTTGGAGAATGTTCTGTGAAGTACTGAGAAGAAGGTGTTCTCTTTTGTGTTTGAGTGAAATATTTCTATAGATATTAGTTTGGTCATTTTAGTTCATAACATTTGTTATCTCCAGTATTTGTTTAGCTTTTGGCTGGATGGCCTGTACATTGGTGAGAGTAGGGTATTGAAGTATCCCACTATCAATGTGTGATAATTGATATGATTTAACATCTCATAGTATTTCCTTTACAACCTTGGATGCCCTTACATTGGAGGCATACATGCTAAGAATTGAAATATCATCTTGGTGGATTTTTCCTTTGATGGGTATGAAGTGTATTTTCCCAACTCTTCTGATTAATTTTTGGTTTGAAGTTAATTTTGTCAGATAATAGAAAGACTATTATCAGTTTGTTTCTTAGGTATATTTGCTTGGAAACTCTTTTTCTAAGGTAATGTCTATCTTTGATGTTGAGATGTGCTTCTTGTATGTAGCAGATACAATGATGGATCCTGTTTTTACATCCATTCTGTTAGTCTGTTTCTTTTTATTGAAGAATTGAGTTCATTGATATTGAGAGATATCAATGACCAATGATTGTTAATTCCTGTTATTTTGCTGTTGTTGTTGGTAGTGGTGATGGTAGTATGTATGTGTGTGTGTGTTTCTCTCTTCTTTTGGTTTTGCTAATATGAAGTTATGAATTTCTTGTGTTTTCATGGGTGTAGCTAACTTCCTTGGGTTGGAGTTTTCCTTCTAGTACATTCTGTATGGCTGGATTTGTGGATAGATATTGATTGATTAAATTTGACTTTATTGTGGAATATCTTGTTTTTTCCATCTATTGTAACTGAAAGTTTTTCTGGGTATAGTAGTCTGGGCTGGCATCTGTGGTCTCTTAGAGTCTGCATCACATCTGTCCAGGGCCCCTGAGTCTCCACTGAGAAGTCTGGTGTAATTCTAATAGGTCTGTCTTTATATGTTATTTGGCCTTTTTCTCTTGCAGCTTTTGATATTCTTCTTTGTTCTGTGTTTTAATTATTGTGTGGTAAGGGAACATTTTTGTTTGGTCCAATCTATTTGGTGTTCTGTAAGATTTTTGTACCTTTATAGGTATGTTTCTCTTTTGGTTAGGAAAAATTTCTTCTATGACTTTGTTAAAAAATATTTTTTTTGGCCTTTGATCCAGAAATCTTCCCTTTCTTCTATTCTTATTATTCTGGGTTTGGTCTTTTCATAGTATTCCAGATTTCCTGGATGTTTTGTGTTTAACATTTTCTTGACTTATGTATCTGTTTCTTCTGTAGTGTCTTCAATGCCTGAGATTCTTTCTTCCATCTTTTTTTGTTCTGTTGGTGATTTTTGAGTCTGTAATTCTTGCTCACTCACTTATATTTTCCATTTCCAGAATTCTCTCAGTTTGGATTTTATTTATTTCTTTCATTTCTACTTTCAGGTATTGAACAGTTTTATTTGTTTTTTTTTTACTGTTTGTTTTTTCTTGGCTTTTTAAAAGGAATTTATTCATTTCCTCCATTTTTTTGTTTGTCTTTTCCTCTTTTACTTTAAAGGATCTATTCATTTCTTTTTTAAGGGCCTCAATCATCTTCATAAAGTTGATTTTAAGTTCATTTCCTTGTGCTGCAGTTGTGTTGAAGTATTTAGGACTTGCTGTAGTAGGAATACTGAGCTCTGGTGGTGACATATTGTCCTGGCTGTTGTTGGTTGTATTCTTACACTGGTGTCTAGACATCTAGGTTTTTATGTCAAGGTGAAGATTTCTGAGTTTGTCTTTGTTCGATGGGTATTTTGTTCCTTGGTTTCTGTTTCCTTTCTGGTCTTCTGGCCAGGGTGGCCTGTGGTTGAATAGAGTACCTCTATCTGACTTGGGGGCTGAACTTCTGATGACCACAGTGGCCTGTGGTCTAGTAGGGGTTCCTCTGTTTGAGCAGGGGTTCTATCAGATGACATGGTCTCTTTTGGAGCAGAATGCATCATTAGAGTTGTGGGTAGATCAGGTGGTAGTAGTGGCCTCTTTGTGAGCTGCGGTTTCTGGTGGTGGGCATGGTTTCTAGTGGAGCAGAGGGCTTTCATCCACGTTGTGGGCAGGCCAGTGGTTTGGCCCTCTGGTGTGGCCTCTGGTGGATTTTCTGATGGAGTTATGGTAAGTTCAGAGGTTCTGCCAGCGTGGCTGCAGAGGATTTTCTATGCTTGGCTTACCACTTCCACTTCTTAATTTTCTGCTGCCTTAATTTAACAGTTTGACCATTGATTGTGGCTATCTTGAGGAATACATTAATTTTAAACATTTCTTTAGATGTAGGAAGTTTTGGGTTTCTTGTTTGAAAGAGAATTTGGAGTCTTCAGAGGAATGAAAAAGATAACTGGAGACAGTTAAATTTTAGCCTGTGGCTAATTCTTAAGGAGGAATAGCAATGGCTGATTTTATAAAATTTTAATCTGTTATAATCTGTGTGCTGTAGGCATATCCTGTTAAATCATTGTGATATCAATTTCATAAGCATAGTAGTAGTATTTTGAAGCAAAGATAAAAGTATTAAACATTTTTCAGTGTTCTGGGTGATTACCCAAAAAACTAAAATCAGTGATTTTTTTTTGAAAATGCATAACTGATTTAACCACTTGAGAGGCAGAGGCAGAGGCAGGAGTATTACTATACATTTGATAGTGTCCTTAATGATGCAGTGAGTTTCTAGGTCAGTCAGAGATGCACAGTAAGACCCTGTCTACAAAAACAACAAAGCAAAGCTAAACAACAAATAAGAAAATCTGCTGTCTATCCAGTATGAGAAAACATGAACTTGGGGGTAGTTTTGTACCTTATAAAGATTCACAAAAGGCTTTCTTTGGGTTGTGAACTTTTTGGGTTGGATTACTCTCAGGTGCTTGTGATAAGTGATGATACTTGGGGAGGCTTTTTGTCGTGAAGCTTCGAGTAGAAAATACTCCAGGCACTTTGAAGGGAGAGTCCATGGATGCCACTATATCTCCCAGGAAACACAGATCAAACACTGAGTGTGTGGTACATAATAAAGGACATTTTAGCTCCAAATGACAACTGTGTCATTATTGAGGATCCGAATTCCCATGTGTTCACAAGAGAGGTTTTTTAAAGTGGTATTTTATACATATGTCTTTAGAAACATGACTGTTACACTAATACTCTGAAAACCTCGACTCTAATCATAGTTCTGTCAAAACAATTATGAACGTGACATCAGACACCATTTAACTTTCTGAGCCTCAATGAATTTTTCTATGAGATGGGGAAACATTCTACTTTTACATATGAGGCATTGGAGACAGAAGGACAACGAAGGAAGAGAAGGGAAGCAGATCACTGCTATCATCCAGTAAATACCGTGTCATTAACTTTGCTAATTGCTTATTTCATATCATGGAATTAGCTGAGATATTCATAGAGACTTTGCAAGTGATAGCTTGTAGATGAAGATGTTAGGAAGGACAAGGTATATGACACTTTCCCAAGTCACAAGCAGAATTTCAGCCCCTCTGGCTTCTTTACTCAAATTCACTAAAAGTTTGCTACAGAGCTATTGCTAAGTCAAGGACTCTTATTCTTATTGTTCATTTATTTTGAGAAACTATGCATGGAGGTGAGAATATGAAAATATCTCTGCAGTTATTTTCAGGGCTCCAAAGAAGAAAGCAGTTAGGTTCTATAACAGTTAGAAGGACTCACATGTAGAATGCAAGGTCATCTTGTGTGGTGGTACATACTTACTTAATGTCTGCAAACCCAGCACTCAGGAGGCAGAGGCAGGAAGTATTGCCAAGAATCTCAGGCCAGCCTGGTTTAAACTGAAAGTTTGAGGCCAGTCAGGGTTGCACAGTGAAATGCTGTCTCAAAGAAAGAGAAAGGGGGTGTGTAGCAGCAGTAAGGAAGGAAACTAAGAGACCAAGGCCCGCTCAGTGTTTAGCTCACTTTTTTTTTTAATCAACCTACTCACTACAGATAGGACTGACTAACTTGTGGGATGCAGAGCATATAACACTGGACCCCTTGTTCAAACATCATTAAGAATTCTATGGCAGAGAAAGCTAAGGAACTACACAAGTCACACTCATGAGGGTAGTACTTGCTCTATATGACAACGGTCTGGTGTAGAGCAGGTCCTCCTCAGTTTCCTAGGCTCTTGACTTCAGTCACCAGAGAGCAAGTTTATTCACTAAGCTCATGAGTCCCTGAGGGTCAAAAGTAAGAGAAGGAACTTAGGCTAGGGAAGCCACCAATAGCTCCTTGCTGCTTCTGTTGACCTCCCTTAGGATGTAGTTCTGATATCAAGAGGAGTTTTAGGGTACAGAGAAAAAGGAAATTCATCGGGCTGTTCTCTGTCTTGGCAAGAGGCCAGTCAAGGATGTTAATATACTGATCTTGGGTGCCGGCCAGCATGGGGTAGGGGATTATTCTATGATCCTGTTTACTACACTGGGGAAGTTCTATGGAGGAACTTTAAAACCAAACCAAACCAAATAACTCTTTATCTTCTACAGTCTAAAGAGTACTGTTAAGACTTTTTATCAAATTGTCAAAGAATTTTCTAGTGATGATGACGGTATTATAATAATGAAGACAATAATCATGATGATAATGACAATGATTGCTGATACTTACTTTTTCCTAATGTTAGGTATTCGGGTAAGTGCTTTAGATGTATGGTCCCACTGAACCCTTCCAACAAACAACTTTTTGAAGTAAGCATTATAAATATGCCCAGATTCAAGAAAAATAAAATTAGAAGCATTTCATACAAATATGAAAAGAGATTCATAAAAACATCTATCAAAGAAAAGATGTTAAATGGAAAGTAATTATACAGTTCCCATTATTAACAAGTTAGAATGTGCACTGATTTTCATCTTTTTAAAGATACTTTCCTTATTCTAAACTTTTTTGTATACAAAATTGTTTTTAAAATGCTCTGAATAATGTATGGTGTCTCAATAAAAGTTGTCTTGAATAAATTAATGAATGAGAGATTTCATGGTCTCACTCAACATTTAAATTTTCTTGACTCTGGGTATAGTGATACTTGCCTGTAAATCCAGCGCTCCCAAGGCAGGAGGCAGCAGTATTAGAGCACAAAGCTATCTTGGGCTACCAGAGTAAATCCTAGGTTATTGTAGATTATACAGCTAACCCTATCTTGAAGTAGAAAGGAAAATTGTTTCATGAATATACTGTAATATCTCTCTCTCTGTCTCTCTCTCTCTGTCTCTCTGTCTCTCTGTCTCTCTCTCTCTCCCATCTTCCCTCTCTCCCTCCTTCCCTCCCTCTCCCTTTCCCCCCTCTTTCTCTCTATGAGTATGGGTATACATGCATGTATTTGGGTGTGTGTACCTGCCCAGATGCCAGAGAACAATGTCAGGTGTCTTCCCTTGATATTCTTCACCTTAATTTTTTTTTGTTTCTTTTTTCTTTGAGACTGGGTTTCTCTGTGTAACTCTGTCTGCCTGTTTTGGAACTCACTCTTTAGACCAGACTGGCCTCATACTCATAGAGATCCTTCTGCCTCTGCCTCCAAAGTGCTGGGATTAAAGGCATGCACTATTATGCCCAGCCACCTTAATTTTTAAGACAGTGTCACTCACTGAATCTAGAGTTTACTGGTTCAGTTAGATTCAGTGACCAGCAAACTCTAGGGAGCTGCCTCTCCTCACTTCCCTTAGTGTTAGAATCATAGGTATGCCACACCAGGCTTTTATTTGGATGTTGAGGATCTGAACTCAAGCCCTCGTATTTACTTGACAAATACTTTTTCATTAAATCAACTAAGCTTTTAAAACTCTTTAATCATGAATTAAGCTGCAAAGCTTTTGAAAACAAAATTTTGTAGCTGGAAAAATGCACTGCCTCATTATTCCAAGTAAATCCTGTTTCTTTCCATGCATTTCATATGGTTATAAACTGAGGCATTATTACCACCATCAAGTGGCCGTTTCCAATAATTGCAGACAAATTACTCAAGCAGGAAGCCACAGTGACCCCATCTATTGACCTTTTCATTTCTCCTCCGACATATTACTTTGGCATTTGACTTATGAATAAAAAATAATGTAATAATCTTCTGTGACTTTTGCTTTAGATTACTTCAAAATCTTTTTTTGAATTAGCAATACTGTCATTAATAAATTGGAGGAAGGTCATTGGTTAAAAAAATAAAGAAACTGCTTGGCTGGCCCTCATAGGTTAGAACACAGGTGGGTGGAGAAAACAGAACAGAATGCTGGGAGGAAGAGGAAGTGAGCTCAGACTCGACAGCTCTCCTCTCGGGAGCAGATGCCTCAGAATAGATGCCATGCCCCACTCCCAGGCAGACACACGCGATGAAGCTCCGACCCAGGATGGACGTAGGCTAGAATCTTCCCAGTAAGACCGGTGCTCACAGATTATTAGAGATGGGTTGATCCGGATATCAGAATTAGTCAGTAAGGGCTAGAGCTAAAGGGCCAAGCAGTGTTGAAATGATTACAGTGTCCGTGTAATTATTTCAGGGCATAAGCTTAAGCTAGCCATGTGGGCAGCCGGGTGGTGGGGACGCAGCCCCGCTGCTCCTATTACTACAATAAATGTATAAAATAATAGGATATATACACTTCTATATTTAATTCATATTTTAAAATGTAGATATTTTATAGTCATATAATCTATTTCAAATTTTATATTAGAACTATAACTTCATAATTTAATTAAACGTTTAACTAATTTTGTTTGATTTAGATTGTGACATTCAAAAAGTAGGGACTCATTTATCTCTTACTTATTTTATAACGTAACACTTATAGACTGGCATAACATATATTGTAGAGATAAAAGACATTAGCAATGGAGTTTCAATAAAGAGTCCTTGATTATAACAGCAAAATTTCTTTTTCTTTTTCTTCCTTCCTTCTTTCCTTTCTTCCCTTCTCCTCCTCCTCCTCTCCTCTTCCTCCTCTTCTTTTTGTTTTTTCTAGAGAGGGGTTCTCTCCTGGAACTCACTCTGTAGATCAGGCCAGCTTCTAACTCATGATTCTCCTACCTCCACCTCCTTCATCAAATCCTACTGACCACACTGGCAGTAACAGCTGTATTTCAAGCATTCTTTTTCATATACTATTGAGACAAAAGAACAGGAATCTACAGTCTTTGAGGATTCTTATAAAAAATTTCACTTATACTTACAGGCCATTTGTTCCATTAATTGATATAATCCCAGCACCTAGAACAATGCCTGGAACATAACATATGCTAAATATTTCTTTTCCTAATCATTATATGGGCATTTGAATTAATAAAAGCAAGAACCAATGCCATTCTATTTAACTCATCAACAAGAATGTAAGGTAGCAAAATGTTCCAGTTCTGGAGCTGGCCTTAGAGAGAAGAGATCAAATGTCTAGTTGATCAAGAACATGGCTGCATATTACAGTTAAAGGTGGTCTCCTGAAGTACAGGGCACTATGGGCAAGAGTTGGGGCTGGAACAAGATGGGGAGGACAGGAGAATACATTGTCCTTCCTGCGTTCTCACTGTCAAAATGTCCCCATTTTCCTCTCTTTTTGTGGGTACTTAGATAAAAGTAGTTGGTATATCCCACAGTGTTCTTGGGGGAAAGCAGTTCTTGCGTTACTATTAAGAGACAGTTGGCAGTTGAGAACTGAAGGTCTGAGGTAGGGTAACATTTCCTGTTTCTGAAGATTGTAGAAAGTAGCTGACTGTGTCTGGAGCTGGCCACAGCATGATAAGAGGCTAGGTTGTAAATGTCGACAAAGCGGAAATGGACATCAGCAATTTGCTTCTATACATTATAATGTGGAAAAATCTTGCTTTATGCAATGCTCATGCATTTAAAATTTGAGTGGTAAATGAATTAGGTAAATTGAATCTTATTTTAAATTCAGGACAGGTGCTTGCCACTTAAGGAAACTCTAAAGCAAACTTTTTTTCAAGTAAAATTGGCTATTTTGTCATTTTTATGATTTCCTGAGTGTTGTACTAAAAATAAAACATAGTCTCCTATAATGTAGAGGAAAGATTCCTCGGAATTAAAATGATGGGGTTTTAGAATATTTAGTTTTCAAAACTTCTCTGATACCAAAGCTTGAATAAGGAAGATTCTGGCTCTGTCAAATCTCTGATACTCCAGTTCATTATCATCTCCTAGTGTAGTTCTGAAGCAACAAAAGATGTTCATCAGAGTCCCCTCCCAACCCAAATCATCATTTATTACTTTATTAAAGCCTTAGTTTTACAATGTAAGCTAAAAATCTTTTATATGTGAAAATATTTATAGTGGGAGTTATTGTTTATCAAATACTTGTATAAGCCATTTTCAAAGTGCTCTAATATATTGCCTCATCCAATATGAATAGTTCCCATTCGTGTCATGTATTATAACAGAAATAATAACAATGATAATAATCATTTATTATTTGTTCAGGGTCGCACAGCTCCAAGAGGCAGGGGTGAAATAAAGCTTGGAAAGCAGGAGAATTATTTTTTTCACATGCTTCCGAATCATTCTCTCTCTCTGCCCCTCCGTGTGTGTGTGTGTGTGTGTGTGTGTGTGTGTGTGTGTCGGCATTCCAACTAGTCTGTGTCTTCTCAAAGGATGGGGAGCAGATAACTGTATGAACTCAATGACTCTTTGGTCAGTAGTGCGCATATACTACAATATACATAAACTTTGGAAAGAGATTTTTTTCTCATAAATCTCTCTCTCTGGACCTTAGCTAAAGTGGATACTTTTCCAGGGGAAGGAGTAATATTTATATGCCTTGTAAAATAATTATTTTTCTGAAAAGTAACCAGAATGCCTGGTAAACTTCATGGTTTCAGATGAGACGAGCTAACATGTGTACTGGTACAACTGTCTCTTTCACTCAAAACCATGATTCAGAACAAGAATTGCTCTGTCAGAGGTCACATTCCCATATCTGTGATTAGTATTCAGGTATTTCCATCTTTTTGGCACCAAGACATGACATCATCAACTGCACAACCAAGCTAGCTGCATTAAAAAAAATAGCAAAAAAATAATCCTCATCATGCTTTAAGTAAGTTTATGTTTTTTGTTTTAGGTCATGTTCATTGCCAGGCTGGGGTGTATACTGACCAAGGCATATAGGTTGATTGGATCTCAAATCTCACTATGCCTATTTGCATAGTGAGTTCAGGAATACACACTTCACAAGGCTATCAGGAGGATTGAATGAGATCAAGGACCTGACCTTTATCAATGTTCAGTGCTGTTATGTGTAACTGTTGTCAGTCCCTAACATAACTGCAAATTTTAGCCTGGTTCCCTGGAGAATTTCTGTGGATTCGGAGGGCTCTGGGAGACCATTTTGCTAAGTTGGAGACAGCAACACAGGCATTTTCTTTACAAATTCTGTCAGCATTTGAGTTTCTTTAGCCCTGGCAAGCCATGGCTTCCTGTTTTGAAAACAAAGAAAAATGTATTTTGCAAGGGAGAAAACACCTTTAAAGGGTTAGAAAACTACTCTGAGGCCTTAGTAGACAGAACGTAGCTCTTGCAGAGCAGGGCTGTGGTGCTGACTGAAGGGAAGCATTGTCAATGCCAAGAATTAGATTCTCTTGAATGGAAAATCAGGGTTGCACGAGACAAAGATTGCTGGGCCCGTGGGGAGGGAGAAGGAAAGTAGGGAGGTGCAAAAGGTTTGCCAAATGGCTGTGGAGCACACATTGTGCCAATCCAGAAAGCACCTGCCAAATGAAAGCTTCAGCCTCTCTTACTCACTGTCGCTCTGCCATAATGAATGCATTTTTGATTAGCTTTCCTGATTGCTTGTTCTCCATGTATACAGCATAAGACAGAATAGCAGGGTCTGGGGATTAGGGTTAAGATTTTAGAGGCAAAAAGGTTGTGGGAAGCTTTCATTATCTTTTCTTTTTTTTTTCTCTTCTCACCTGCTCCTCGGTGTGCAATGAGATAACGGTGGCTTTTTCTTTCTTTCTCTGACAGCAACGGGGAAGCCAGAACCTTGCCCCCACCTCCATCAGTGCTGTTGCTGGGAAATAAAAGAAGTGCCAGAGGGACAAGCAGCCACGCTAAAGCTGCCATGCACTGTACTCTGAGTTTTTGTAGCATTTAACTCACCCCCTCAACGGCAGGACATGAACGTCTTTGCATATATTGAAAAAGAAATTATGCTTTTGATTTCCTAGATACATTATAAGTATTTACCAAGAGACGAGAATTAGGTAGGGAAATAGGTTTTAGGCTTAGAAGGCATTGTCTCTAAAGATTTAGTGCAATTTGGATAGGAACATGAACTTTGGGAAGGAAAAACACAAGTTATCAATTTTAGAATGATTTCCTCCCTGGTGCTATGAGAGCTGGAATTCAATGTTTATAATCAAATGAATCTTAAAAAAATACATCGGTATAGCAATTTTTATATTGAATTTTCTATGTGAATAGGCTATTAAGCTTTTTCCTCTTTTGTTGTTCTAGTTGCTGTCCTGGGCTTGGCATTCTACAAGGACTAATGTCTTCCTAACAAGTTGCAGGGTAAATAAATTCCAGACTCATCGATGAATGTCAATCCAGTCTGTTGCTGAATGACCCTGTCTAGAGCAAATATCATTTTCTACTTGAGTGAAAATGCAGGGCTTGGCAGCTGTTTGTATACATGGATCAGATCTAACCCTACATCTAGGCAGAGTGAGGGAGTGCTTCCTTTGATGGTGTGTGATTTGAATCACTGCTAATGGTTGCTCTCTGCTCCCCTCTTAACCTGACCTCTAGACCGTGTACTTTCTGAAATTCTCATTTTATCCCACTTCTTTGGGAGGCCCTCTATCAAAATGTCTGTGGTGCCCATATTTGATATAGTCTTCCCATTATTTCTCCATCATGACACATGGTCAAGTCCTCTGAATGTGAGTCAGTAAGTCTAGAAACACTAGTGATTCTGACATGAGCCTGAAAGAAATTAGTGGCTGAGTCCACTACTAATCTAGTTACATAACACCACCACAGTTTTACAAAGATAAATATGGCATTGATCACCAAGTCTGGGAAACTTCTGAGTTTAGAGGGGAACACTATTAGTTATTAAGATGAGATATCAAACAGATCATCCAATCTGGGAAGTTTCATCCCAGTCAACCATGCTTTAATCAAAGCGAGTTTTTCCAAATAGCACCACTGAAACTGGAAGTCTGAGACATGCACCTTTGTAGTCTGTTTGTTCCATTAGTCCATTTCTTTATCTTCTATTTATTCAGTTATTATCACCCACAATTGTTTCCCCAACCTCCATTTCATAGACTGAAAGACAGATAAGAGCCAAAATGATGATCGTCCACATCCCATGTTTCCAGTAGAAGTAAACAATCAGGTAGTACATTGTCCATTTGGGACCTGGAGGATAAATTGTCAGTCTTTAAATTCCTTTTTGGTATATTCCTTAACTGTTGTATCCCTCCTTTTTCTATATATCTTCTCAGTGCACAGTTTCCTTTCATGTCTGGAATTTTTTTCCTTTTCTCATATTCATTAAGGTTTAAATATTCTCAATTTATTTTAATTTCTAAGGAATTTACGTTTTGCAGGAAATTTAATATATTCACTTCCCTAGGCAGTGTGTTCATATTTATACAATGGACTACTAGAAGCATAATTATGTTAAAGAAATGAAGAAGCGATAAACATGGGAATTCAGGCACCTTGGCAACCAGGGTTGCTCATTTGAATAGAAGATACAGTCAGTATTCCAGTATAGTCTGGCTGGTATCAATCAGGCCTGTCTTTGTCAGGGCCTTCAAATTTGGATAAGTTATAATGTATTTTGACAAGACTACTGCCAACATCTAGGTGACATGCTCTATGGAATTGTGCCATCATCTTAGATTGACTTGAATTTGAGATTAAGTAGTACAAAATCTTCTCTTAATGGTTAAACCTGATAAAAGAGTAAAAAAGTCAAATAATCCAGATTTGTGCCTGAGCTGCTCCAGGCAGGAACATGAACTCACTTTAAAGTGGTTGAAGTCCAGAAATGATTGCCTTCTTTTGGGAGTAGAATTGCCTTTTGTCTGCTTGGGATGAGAAAGCATTGATTTCCCAGAGGATGGACAAGACCTATTAGATATAAAATTCCCAGCCCTTCATTTTAGGAACTTCCTCATGTAGATCTCTTTGAAAATAAGGTTTCAAACTTAAAGTGTATATACTCATTAGGAAATTAGTTTCAAAGGACAATTATAATTTTTTTTGTCTTGCTTGTAAAGGATATCACTAGTATTGTTGTATCCTAAACCAAAAAAACCAACAGGAAGCTGAAAATTCAACAACATTTTTTATAAAATATATGAGAAGAGTAAGATTCAGGGAAAATTACTCTTTCAATTATTGGAAAGGCAAGAGTCATAATCTATAGGAACAGAAACACGAGAGCTGAAAGCTCTTTGGGAAACAGTGCCTAGGGTAGAAAAGTCTAACAATAATTGGCAAATTACTGGAGGCTTAGTGTAGGCAAGTATGAGAGTTGAAAATTCCAGAAAAACTTAATTATAGGGTACTTCTACAGTTTGATGAGTTTTATCAGCATATAGCCTGTGTGGAGGAAAGGGAATACACAATTCAGCTATCTTTTGCTGTCTTATTCTATGTAAAGGGGAACTCCTATGAAGCACTGGGAAAGTTCACTTTGGGGGGACAGACACACTGCAAGACTGAGATCTGATCAGAACACTACAGTGCTTCTTCTCCTCCATATCATATAGCTGTGTTGCAAGAAATCTTATTTATTATGGTTTTTTCTTTCTATGTCCATTTTTTAACAGTAACAAAAAACATAGAGGCATACTGAGGGCAGATTATACATTTGAAGAGACTGAGCAATTAGCAGCACCAGATTCAGATATATTAGGAATACTGAGAAATTCACCAGGAATTTAAAATAAAGCTATGATTAATATATTAAAGGGTTTAGTGGAAAAGTACAGATTATGTAAAAATAGCTGGATAATACAGAGAGATAAACTTTTCTAGGGAGGAATGAACAAGAAACGGGGAGACAAAGAGTGTTTTCTAGTAAACTCATTCTCTGTAGTAGACTGGACCTTGCTCAGGAGAGAAGCTCTATACATGAGGCCATGACATTCAAAATTTCCAAAACAAGAAGGAGAAAGGATAGGTGGAGGAAGGGTAGGAGGAGGAAGTATAGGAGGAGAAAGGATAGGAGGAGGAAGAGGAGGAGAAGAAAGGGGAGGTGTGATTGTTTCATGGTAGGGTAACTATAGAAATTATATTGTACATTTCTTAACAAAATTAGAAGTAGGATTTTTGAAAGTTTTCACCATAAATAAATAATAAATATTTAAATAGATATGTTTAGTGAAATTTGAATGTTAGACACTTTATTTTTTTTCACATTCAGTTATGCATAGATTTAATCAGATTATCATTTCTTCCTACTCCAACAAAGCAGCTAATAAAATTTTACATTTATTTACACATAGAAAGGGGGTTATATGTATAATGCCTTAACATTAGAATAAGGATTGTTCATCATTCACCGCTCTCTCTTTCTCTCCCTCCCTCCCTCCCTCCCTCCCTCCCTCTTTCTCCCCCTCCCTCCCTCCCTCTCTCTGTGTATGTGTGTGTGTTTCTCTGTCTCTGTATGTGTGTGTATATGTGTATGCAGGTGAACGTGCATATAGGGGCCTCCTCTGTCAGTATCCACTGTATCCTCTGTCAACAGGATCATCTCTCACTAAATCTGGAGCTCACTGTTCTTTCTGGGTAGGCTGGCAGCCAGCAAGCTCACAGCAACTCCACCATCTCCCCACTCCTCAGCACTAGGGTAACCATGCAAACCATGACTCTCTGTTTATGTGGGTCCTGGGGATCTAAGCTCAGATTCGCATGCTTGTCAAGGAAGCATTCTTGTCGGCTGAGTCATCTCCCCAACCGGGTAATATGTACATCTTGATGACACAGGTCAGGGTGACCAGATACCTCAGTCGGTAGAATACAGCAGTCTTAATGGCATATATGTACTTGTTTAATTATATGTCACATAGAAAAGGATTAAAAAAACATTTTTTTTAAAAAAAAAACTATAAGAGCAAATGCTATTAAAGATTTCGTACTGAAAATCTAACTGGAGGTCCAGTGAGGTGGCTCAGATGGATAAAGGCGCTTGCCACCAAGCCTGATGACCTAGGTTCGTTCTCCAGGACCCTCATGGTAGAAGAAGGGAACTGGCTTCTGCAAGGTATCCTTTGACCAGCACATCCACACTGACCCTTGTATATGCACACTGACATACACACAGATGAATTTAATAATAAAACTAGCTGGAGTGGTTTTACACATGTCCAACAAAGAAATATATATTAAAAAAATTAAGTCAAGTAGTATTTTACATACTTCTATTTTTTTGTTTTTGTTTTTCTGTTTGTTTTTTGTTTTTGTTTTTTGAGACAGGGTTTCTCTGTGGTTTTGGAGCCTGTCCTAGAACTAGCTCTTGTAGGCCAGGTTAGCCTCAAATTCACAGAGATCCACCTGCTTCTGCCTCCCGAGTGCTGGGATTAAAGGCGTGAACCACCACCAACCAGTGGTATTTATATTGTTAACAAGGAGCTAAGAGAACGCTAAGACTGGTGAAGATATGGGGAAATCAGAGTCCTCACATACAGCTGGTGACAACAAATATTCAATCGGCCCTGGCAGTAGACAGCCAAGGGAGGCCATGGCAAGTCACAGCCACAGGAGTCCCTGGGAGTACTTCTTGAAGCTGGGTGAGCACACCCCTAGGACATGACAATTCCATCCTATGTCCTACAGAAGCTATTGCCCAGTTATAAGAAGAGATTGAAGATGATGAACTATAAAATTCATTGCTTCAACAGAGGAGCTAGACAACAAAGATGTTCATCCAACTAGAAACTGTGACTACAATAGAATACTCTAGAATATTTAAAAGGATCTAGCTCTATGCTTGGTGATATGGTAGCTACAAATATTACAATTTTGAGCCAAGAAAGCAAGGAACCAAGTAAGATTTAAAGCACAATACTATTTAGATAGGTTTTTAGGCACTTTAAACAGATATCCAACATTGCATTATAGCTTACTGAGATGTGCTGATTTTATGTATTAATTGTCAATGAAAATCGCCTTTAATAGAGAATAAAAGATAAATATTTTGTGTGATGAAGATGAGGGAATTTGGTGCCAATAAAAGTGCTTTGAAGGCATTATTAATGGATTTCTTGACAAGAAGGGAGATGTTGACTAAACTATGTAAAGGGAAGGGCAAGCCATCATAAAATGAGTAAGTAAAGACAAAATTATTTATTTTTAAAAGTTTTTTATTATTTATGATGACATATACTAGATTGTTCAAAATAGTAGTGATGATTTTAATCCATTATTTCTTTTATATAAAGAAATCTTTATATACATATAAATGTATATAAAGATGATATATATATATATATATATATATATATAAACACTTATGTATGTTTGTGTATAGCCAAAGAAATATTAGCAATGGCACAAAGAAAAGGAGATTAGAAACATGGTATCACCAATGAAATAGGAGAGTGTTAGTTGAAGGTAAACTTGGTTTAGTTGTAATGTATATTATAAACTGCACCAACAATGAAAATGCTTTAAAAATTATAATTGATATGCTAAAAAATGAAAGAAAATTGAATTATAAGATACCCAATTAGATCCACAAGAAGAAAATGATAGAAGACAGAAATATAAAAATTAATAAATGCATTAAACCTTATGGTGATGATTAATTAAACTACAGAAATATCACCTGACATTTCAGTTATGTAAATATGCTAGTAAAATGGTAAAGATTATGAGAGTGGATCAAAAATTAAGATATCACTATGCCATATTTTCTTTATCCATTCTTTGGTTTAGGGGCATCTGGGTTGTTTCCAAGTTCTGGCTGCTACAAATAATGCTGCTATGGACATAGTTGAGGAGGTTTCCTTGTGGTATGATTGAGCATCTTTTGGGTATATGTCCAAGAGTGGTATTGCTGGGTCATAAGGTAGACTGATTACCAATCTTCTGAGAAACTACTTTCCAGAGTGGTTGTACAAGTTTGTATTCCCACCAGCAATGGAGGAGTGTTCCCCTTAATCCACATTCTCTCCAGCATAATTTATCATTGGTGTTTTTGATCTTAGGCATTCTGATTGGTGTAAGTTGGTATCTCAGAGTCATTTTGATTTGCATTTCCCTGATGGCTAAGAACAAACTTCTATAATACAGCGGAGGACTGTTTGTGACATCCTTATCCACATTTGCCAAAGTTTGAAATTAAGCAGTATGTCTTTCATCAAGCGAATAGCTAGATAATCTGTGTACATCCAAACTGAGAAAATATTTTTCGGCAGTAAAAAATGAGGTATCAAGCGATGAAAACATGAAGGAAAGCCCAATCTACATTAGTAAGTGAAGAGGCCAATTTGAAAAGCTTATGTGCCTTATGAGTCCAACCACACGACATTCCGGAATAGGAACGGCCATAGAAATAGTACCAAGATCAGTGGTTTCTTGTGGGGGTTGTGTAGGGGAAATGAATAATTATAGAACAGAGGAATTTTAGGGTGGTGAAACTACTCTGGTATAAGATATTGATAATGGGGAGGTTGTGTGTATGGTGGGAGACAGTCAGTCTAAGATAATGCTGTGTTATGACTTAGGTTTTATATTAATCTAAATACTGCTCTATAAAGTCTATTGGTAAAAAATTGAACTCATTCATTATTTAGCATTTGAGAATATGTACAACAGTACAAATGAAAATTTCCCTTGATTCCTTTTGGTATTATTTTATATCTGACTAGTTAGTCTCTTCTTCTTTCTCCTCATCCTCTTTCCCCCTCTTTCCTTTTTGAAAAGCATGCATATGTGTATCACTGGCTTCATACAACAAAAACTTGCTTTAATACTCATAGTATATCATATATGGTCAAAGAGAATAGGCATCATAAACTATTATGGACCCAAGATGACAGATCTTTTCAACACACATTTCCATGATAGTTAAGGCAGGACAATTATTTTTATCTATCTATCTATCTATCTATCTATCTATCTATCTATCTATCTATCTATTATCTCTATAGTGACACATTGAACCAATTTAAATACGAAACAAAACTTTTGTTAAGACATCCACTTTAATTTTTATTTTTGAAAAAATTGGTATTTTATTTAGTTATATTTCTTATATTGAAAATAGACTTCTTTTCAAACAATATATTCTAATTATGGTCTCCCCTTTCCCTCCCATCCTGATCCATGTTGTCCCTCTTTAGAAAACAGCATCTAAGGCAGGGCTATATATGAACTCATATTGTTTATGAGAAGCATGGGAATTTTAAAATATCATACTCTACAAACTATTGTACAGCTTGCATTTAAATTATCTGTATGCACATACAATATGCACTATGAATGTGTGATGTGTGTGGTCTATTCCCATGCTATGTGTGGCAAGGTCATAGGAGTACACTGGGTGTCATGCTCTACTGTTTTTTTTTGCCTTATTTCATTCAGAGACAGGTGTGTTACTGAACCTGGGGCTCACTGTTCCAGCTAGAGTCACTGGCTGGTAAACCTTGTTCATCAAACCCTGCCTCTGCCACCCTACAGTGCTAGGGCTATAGATGTATGTGTCAGCACATTTGACTTTTTATATAGGTGCTGGTGATCAAACTTAGGTCCTCATACTTGGACAGCAAGCACTTTTAACCAATGTGTCATTCCCAGCCCTCAACATATATTTTAAACAGTATTTTTAAAGTTGCATTCTATGACATTGCACATCACATAAGGCAGTTTTAAATAGCTGTGTGATTTATAATTGGCTGGTGTCTTAGGGTTACTATTGCTGTGAAGAGACACCATGACCACGGCAGCTCTTATAAAGAAAACATTTAATTAGGACTAGCTCACAGTTTCAGAGGTTTAGTCCATTATCATCACGGGAGGGAGCATGGTGGCAGGCAGGCAGATGTGCTAGAGCTGAGAGTCCTACATCTTGAAGGCAACAGGAAGTTGATTGAAAGTCACACTGAGGGAAGTTTGAGTAAAAGAGACCTCAAAGCCCACTCCCACAGTGACATGCTTCTTCCAACAAGGCCTTATCTCCTAATAGTGCCATTCCCTTTCAGGACCATTTTCTTTCAAAACACCACAGTTGGTTTATTAAAATTTTTGGTGTGCTAGAGATTGAACCCAGGGCATCATGCTAGGCAAATATTCTCAAAAAGCCAGATATATCATCCTACAATATTTTATTTAACCAATACCTCATTATTTAAGTTTATTCCAATATTTTACCACAGCGATGTTGCAATGTAAATCTTTTAACATACATCTCTGCTCTCATTTGTTGTATTCAGTTGAATTACACTTCTGAATACAGTGTTACAGAGTCAAAGAACAGACTATGAACTCTTTCTACTTATTATTAAATTTCCTTATTGTGTGTGTTCCTATAAGCAGTGTTTGAGAATATTCAGGTCTATGAATCTTACCAATTCTGGCTATTCTTTATAATTACTAAATTTTCTCAATAAGCAGTCATGTTGGTTTTACTTGAATTTGTCATTATTTAATAGAAAGATTGATCATTATTATGTCTTTTAGCCATTCTTATTTTGCGATTTGCCTCCTTGTGCCCTCTGTACTTGTTTTGGTGCTAATATACCAACCTCAACAGTTCACTCCTATTTAGCTCCTACTCACAGTCATACTTCTTTTTTTCTTTACCCATTTGAGCTCAAAAAGCCTAACAGTAACTAAGGCAACGAAACATGTGAGGTGTTTGGACTCTAAAACAGTAGCAATAAGCATCTTGAAATCTTCCACAGCAGCTTTTAGCAACTCTGTATGGGTCTAAAAAATGATGCTGTATTATTCATTCCAAGTGTCTATCAGGGCACAATGTCTTTAGTCACACATGCTTTTCTAGATGTTTGTAGCATCATGCAGAAGGCAGGGCAGCTGCATTCTATGTGTGTGATGTCACATGGAGCTGTGCAGTGTACTTGCCATACAAGGGTTTGAGGGTGAGCCCCCCTGAGTGTGGCTCATAACTACCTCTGACCAATTCAAATACTCATGAGCTCTACTCCATTCATGGCTACTTGAGTTCTAGTTGCAAACTGAGCTCGGTGTGGGGGAAGACACCTTTAGCCCCAGCAGTTAGAAGACAGAAGCCAGTGGATCTCTGTGAGGTCAAGGCCAGCCAGACTTATGTCAGACCGTCTCAAAATTGTATATTATTTTATAAATGACAAGATAAGTTACCATAGGTAAATTATTGCTTATTTTTAAAAAAATATCAACCTATGTTTATTGTATAAAACAATGGGTTTTGCTATGATGCTTTCTTACATATGTATCATGTACTTTGATCATATTCACCTAATAGTATTGTCTGCTCCTATTTCCATTGGTCTCTTTTCTCTACAAGTCCACCCCTTCTCTATCTATCTATCTATCTATCTATCTATCTATCTATCTATCTATCTATCTATCTTGTTGATTGTTTTAAAGGAAAATAATTAGTTGTAGAATGCTGGTTTAAGTACAAATAGACATAAAATATTAATATACAAAATGGATGAATGTAAAGATGAGGTAATTAGAATGTCTGTGTATTAATGATTTTGTACACCCCTATTTCTGTATAAATCTAGGTGCAAGGTTTTCATAAGAAATGGTTTGAAAAGCCGTGGACTAGTGAAAGGGGCCCTGGGAATGGTTTGAGAAGCATAATTGGCTATGGATCCTTATATATGTTTCTTAACATCTTTAAACCTTAAATTTATCAAGCTATAACATGTGGGTAAATCCAAAACTAATTGCATGTGCTATTCAAAACCACTGTGACAGTTGCTCCAGAATATTCAAATCATGGAGGACTCAGTTCTTGACCTTAAAAGACTTTTAATTCATATAATATCTATTCTAAGATGTGTATGAGATCTGCTTTAGAGCAGGTACAAACAAAAATGACATTGTGAAAACATTAAAGAGCATAAAAACTGGCAATAAGAAATGTAAAATAGTATTGTATGTATTGAATTATGTTAAATATTATATTGGAGATGTCTGAAAGTCTCAACTCTTTCAAAAGTCAAATGAAACTGTTCCTTAGAGCTAGATCCAGTCTCCCATCAATTAGAAAGTGGTGTTGATAACAGGTGTCCTGCCCTCTTTTCTAGAGTTTTCTCATTTTTTTTCAAGAGTCATGAGGAGTACATCACATCCAGGAAACACTATAGTCAAGACAGGGCATAAAATCACTCTTTGGGAAAGGGCAATTATAGAGAAACCTATCAGGGTTCTGAGTCGTGGTTCGGCATGAAGTTCCAAGCATCACCATAAGGAATCAAATGATAGTCAATCCCTCAGGAATCACCAGGCAATGATGAGATCTGTCTATTGGTAGGATTAGAAAACTAATGGAAGACTCTGTGCCCAGGAGCACTGGGGTCCTAATCAGGAGACTCACGATGAATTTCGAAGTAGGAAATAAAGTGGAAACCCAGGATAATCGCAGGTTTCTGTAAGGGTTGTCATGCCTCAGGTACTCAGGGCCCTTCAAGCTGTAACAGTAATTACATAGGGTGAATAAAAAACAAAAAGAATTTTTTCTGCTGTAATACCTTTGAGCTGGTGGCCAAGCTGGTAAGATGAATAAATAGGGCATGGCTGCTAGAGGAACTTTCTGGAAAGTATCATTTGCTTATACCCCTCACAAAAGGATACATTTTCAGAAAGAATTTTAAGTGCATTCTATCATTATTTTTCCTGTCCTCGGGAACATAAGACACACATTATTAGGTGAAAGTTTAATTCCCTTATGTTGAAGCTCATCTTTCTCAGATCAAAAAGCTATTGATACTTTTCAAAAACAAAAGGTACCTCAGAATTTTAACCTGACATTATGAAAATGTTACACTACTTTCTGTCTGATCAAGAGTGATTAGGGCAAAAGCTTTCTGGATTGCCAGCTCTCTTTGCTTTCACATAGAGGATAGAAGATGTATTAAAATAAGTGAAAATGGTGTACAGAAATTCTTTGAGTTCAAGATTTTAGCAATGTAGGTGGTAGGTGTTGGAAATGTGGTGTAGGGTGGTAGAGTAGAAATTAGGTTGTACATTCAATGGAACTTGAAGACTTCACAATGTGGTCTGTGAAGAAAGTGCATTGGAGAAGGGTGAGAGAGGTGTCAAAGTTATGTCCTAGACTTACAACATATATATTCGTGTGTGTGTGTGTGTGTGTGTGTGTGTGCAAAAGTAGGTCCAAGAAACAATTAAGTTTAGAGATAGAAGTCTATCAACCCAGTTTTTAGATATATTGAATTTTCAGTGCTTTGGAGACTAGAAGAGGAAACACTGTGTAGGAAGTTTGAAGTTCAAGGGAGAGGTCTGTGCTAGATCTGAATAAATTAGGTGAGTCATTTATAAACCACACTATATACAGAACTCTCTAATTTGTTTTTCATATTTAATATGTAATATGAATTAATCTTAGTAACCTAATATCACTCAGTGTTAAATTCAAATGTACCATAATTTAACCATTTCCTTAATAGTGAGCATTCACATTGCTTCCATGATTTTTAAAAACTATTATACATGTTATAATAACATGTTTATACATATATATTAGTATTCTAGTGCCTTTTTTCCTTTTGTTGGGGATGGAACTCAAGGCCTCACTCCTTGTACAAATTTCATACTATAGCCCCTTTTAAAAAATGCTTAAGATTGGGGTCATGCTAAGTTACGAAGGCTAGCCTTACTCTCATTAGGCAGCTCTCGAACTTGTAATCTTTCAGCATAAGCCTCTGTAAGCATAGCTGTAACTACAGACCTGCACCACTTTGTCCATTATAGTGAGATTCTTATATCTAATTGGCAAACTCTGTGAAGTGAATTGCACATGTTTTTTTTTTGGATCATAATTAAAACCATATTGAAAACTGACATCAAAATAGAAAATCATTGTTGTATACTTTATAAAATTAACCATAATTACATTGCCTTGTTAGAGTAACTGAACTTGATAAGGCCTTCTCAGAGAAAATATTAACTCAAGAAGCTATCTAGAGCATTAGGGTAGCTTTTTCCTAAAAGAATGGCCTCCTATGAACCTGACTTTTCCTTCTGTGGATTGGCACAATACTGTTGAGCAACCACCTCAAAGAACTACTGTCTGAACAAGTCTGAAACTGCAGTCACCTTGTAGCAACCTTGACATTTCACATCCATGAAATAAGAATTTGGACTCTCAACAAGATGTTTCTCCGTATGTTTTTTTTTCTTTTCCTCTTCCAAGGAAATGCATAAAAGATCTCTAGTCAGAGGCATGATGATGGCTTGCAGAGTGGCTCCAGATTTCTGGGGGAAAGCCAGGAATTGCATGCCTTTTGATTTCAATTACATATTTGTTGCTTGGAAGTATGATGTAATGGTCAAAGGCATGGGAACCAGAATGAAGGTGTAAGGCTAGAAATTTTGACTTCACTACTTACTGGCTGTGTAACTATGGATGAGTTATCCACTTCCTTTGCCTTAACCAATTTCTTGTATGTCAGTGCTAACATTTAAACAAGAACACATTCATATAAAGTTCTCAGGAATTCTCCATTACTCTCAACAGAGGAATCTAAAATGGCTGAAAGACACTTAAGGAAATGTTCAACATCCTTAGTCATCAGAGAAATGCAAATCAAAACAACTCTGAGATTCCGTCTTACACATGTAAGAATGGCCATGATCAAAAACACTGATGACAATTTATGTTGGAGAGGTTGTGGGGTAAGGGAACACTTCTGCATTGTTGGTGGGAATGCAAGCTAGTATAGGCCTTTTGGATGTCAGTGTGGTGATTTCACAGAAAATTAGGAAACAATCATTCCTCAAGACTCAGTAACACCACTTTTGCATGTATATCCAATGGATAGTCAATCATGCCACCAGAACATGTGCTCAACTATGTTCATAGCAGCATTGTTTGTCATAGGCAGAACCTGGAAACAATCTAAATGCCCCTCAACTGAAGAATGGATAAAGGAAATGTGGTACATTTATACAATGGAGTACTACATAGCAGAAAAAAATAATGACATCTTGAATTTTGCAGGAAAATGGATAGAGCTAGAAGACATCATTTAGAGTGAGGTAACTCATATATAGAAAGACAATTATTACATGTACTCACTCATAGGTGGTTTTAAAACACAAAGCAAAGAAAACCAGCCTACAAACCACAATTCCAGAGAACTTAGACAACAATAACACTAAGAGAGACTTACAGATCTAATCAACATGGGAAGTAGAAAAAGACAAGATCTCCTGAGTAAATTGGGAGCATGGAGACCTTGGGGGAGGGGTGAAGGGGGAAGGGAAGAGGCAGGGAGGGAAGTAGAGAAAAATGTAGAGCTCAATAAAATCAATAAAAAGATTAAAAAATAAAAATATAAAGTTCTTATTAATTCTGAGGTACATGATAATCTCAGCAAATGTTATTTATTATTCTTTAACGTAACAATTATTTATGGTTTTACCAATGGTTAGAGAATATATTTCTCCCAAAACTTATCAACACAGCATTTTATAGATTTCAAAATCAAATGTTGCCATGACTTTATGTGGGATTCCCCTCTAGGCTGTGAATATGTTTTATCTTCATTAGTTCACCTTACGAGACCTGGATAGAGGTGGGCAGTCCTTGGGCTTCCCACAGGTCAGGGAACCCTGATTGCTCTTCGAGCAGATGAGGGAGGGGGAATTGATCGGGGGAGGGGGAGGGAAATGGGAAGCGGTTGTGGGGACGAGGCAGAAATCGTTAATAAATAAATAAATTAAAAAATAAAAAATAAATAAATAAATAAATAAATAAATATACAGGAAAAAAAAAAAAAAAGAAGCTGCTTTTGGAAAATGGCTCAATAGAATAGAGCTAGGTGGGAAAAACTAAACTGAATGCTGAATCCACTGAAGGTGGATTTGCCACCAGAGACAGATGCACTGGAACCTTGTCTGTAAGTAGGCCACAAGCCTTATGGTAAAATATAAATTAATATGAACGGGTTAATTTAAGATATAAGAGTAAGCCAGAAATATGCTTAAGCTATTGGCCAAACAGTACTACAAATAATATAGTTTCTGAGTGATTATTTTGTGCTCTGGGTAGCCAGGAATGTACATGTGGCCTCTTACTACAATGATTTGTGACTCAGACCATAAAAAATAGTATCAACAGACTTATTCTTCTATCATGAATAGCTATTAAAAATCCAAAGACAATACATAAACCTATTTCAGGCATTTACAGTCCTCAAGGACTAAGCAAGACATTCACCAGGCAAGCTGGGTATCTCTTGGCTAGAGTTTACTTCTCAAGTGGTCATAAAACAAGTTTTACATTTGTCTAACGAATGAGTTTAACTTTTGCATGCATATAATGTTTTGTGTTTAGATTGTGAAACTCTGTAAAAGCAAGTTGGGAACTTTTTTTAAGCTTCTATATTCCCAAGTAATTTTTAAATGTAGTCACTAATCATGCTAAATGTGACTGTTTTTTTTTTTTCACTTAATGGGACATTTAAAGGTTCAATTATATTTTAGCTTATATTTGTGCTCATGATTTTTAAACAGTCAGTAAAATTTCATTGTGTGAATACACCATATTTAAAAATTATTTTGTCTTTTCTTTGAGAATTTCATAAAATATACAATGTATTTAGGCCGTACCTCCATTCCCTCCTTTTAATTTCTGCAAGACACCTGTCACCCACACTGGAAAAGATGCTCTCTTTTCAAGAAGCCAACAACTACCAAACTGACTGACCACCTTTTGTCTTAATCATTCTTTTGTTGATAGGGTATTTTGCTTGTTTTGTTTTCTGACTATTGTGAATAATGGTGTCATCAAGTGCTTATATGTCTCTAAAGTTACTGTTTCCCATCATTTTGTGTATATACCAAGAAGTCAAATTGACAGATCATATGGTAATTTGAATTTTAATCTTCTGAAGAATATCATGCTGTTTTCCATAGTGGTTATATAGCCATGTATATATTGATATCTAGAGAAAAATCCAGTGTTGTAAACGTTTTAGGCTGCCTTCTGTTTGTTTTAACCATGACATTTCAATCTTTGATCAAATCTGAATTATTTTTTGTACGTAATATATGTCTTATTCTTTCTGTTGTGTATGGCTATTCAGTTTTCTGTCACTTTTTTCTTAATAATTTAAAATTTCTTGATTTGTATATAATTGTATTATTTCCCTGATTTTCTTTTTTTTTAATTTATTCATTTATTAAGGATTTCTGCCTCGTCCCCACAACCGCTTCCCATTTCCCTCCCCCTCCCCCGATCAAGTCCCCCCCCCTCATCTGCTCGAAGAGCAATCAGGGTTCCCTGACCTGTGGGAAGCCCAAGGACTGCCCACCTCTCTCCAGGTCTCGTAAGGTGAGCATTCAAACTGCCTAGGCTCCCACAAAGCCAGTACGTGCAGTAGGATCAAAAACCCACTGCAATTGTTCTTGAATTCTCAGTATTCCTCATTGTCCGCTATGTTCAGCTAGTCCGGATTTATCCCATGCTTTTTCAGACCTAGGCCAGCTGGCCTTGGTGAGATCCCAATAGAACATCCCCATTGTCTTAGTGTGTGGGTGCACCCCTCGTGGTCCTGAGTTCCTTGCTCGTGCTCCGTCTCCTCCCGCCAACCTATCTCTTGTCTTCTCCCTCCAATACCTCCCATGTTGCCCCTCATCGTTCTCACTCAAGATTCATAGCCTCTTTTACTTTTGTGATATTGTTATATGTATATGCATAAATATATGTTTGAATAAATTATTGTACATTGAATGCTTTTTATAAAACTCCTATTTAAAATAATTTTTTGAAGACTGACTGCTGGGTTCTCCATTCTCCTCCACACATCTAAACATATATTATCTGTCTTTATGTTGGTGCCATGTTGTTGGAGATTTATATATCATACTCTCTCATTCTTCTTTGACTATAGAAACTAAGTGAGCTTTATAATCCCAAAGAACAAGTCTTCTAACTTTGTTTTTCCCTGGTTGTTTTGGATATTTTATTTTTTTGAGATTCCTTATGAATTCTAGGATTGATATTTTATTTCTATAAAAATGTCTTTGTACTTTTGTTTGGGAATATATTAACTCTGTAGATTACTTTGCATAATAATTAAATATTCCATTTTCTATTATTCCCCAGGTTCTTGACACGTAACTTATACAAGTTCTTAAGATCATTTGTCATACGTGGTCATCATCTCTACTCCCTGACAGATATTTTAAGACTTTTATAATATTCAGAGTGTGATGTAATTGATTTCTGGTATATTAATGAGACAACTCATAGCTGTTCCTTTGGATAACATTGAGAAGTGCTAAATTTGACATAGGAAGTAGCCATGAGAGGGTAGATCGTTCAAACTAGTCTGTGTTCTTCAGGGAGGGGAGAGGAACTTCAGAAGACTGAATCAATTGCCAGCGACAAATAATTCAATCAATCATGCCTACATAGAAGAATTTCAATAAAAATGTTTAACAGTAGAATTTGGGGAGATTCTATGTTGTTCAATGCTGAGTACTGGCATACTCATTACTCTGTGGGTACACAGGAGTGTAAACGTGGGGCTGTGCTAGAACTAGTCCTATGTACCACTTAAGTTGACTATTAATTTCTTCCCAGTATGACACAATTATTCTCGCATTAAAAATGTTCTTTTGAATTATTTGACCTACTGTAGCAAAATATTGAAACTGAGGAGGAGTCATAAAAACTCTTATTTGTTACCAAGTCAGATTGAAGTATGAGTTAGCTGGGTACACAGTATGTGCATTTGATTTTTGAAGACGGAAGAGTAAGCTCATGGAACTGAGTTCCTGAACCTAATAACCCAAGGTTACCAATGCAAGAATTCAGTGAAATAACTGGACACCTCTCAGATACATAGGGAATTGGAGAATGACTTGGCATGAGAAACTCCCTCCCAGATATGTGGTTCTAGAAATGCCATGGGTAGAAACAGGGTTTTTTTCTTTCCCACTTATTTTTTGTCTTCTTTATTCATTTCCAGAACTTTTCATTTTTATAAACTTTTGATATCCTTGCTTAAGTGTAATTGTAACTTATATTCTAGTTGCTACTATTGCAAATGGTGCTATAGTCACATAATTTCCCCCTTTTCTTTCCTCCCTCCAACCCCTTGAAAGTCTCTCCCCTTACTCCCTCTTAAATCAATGGCCTCTTTTTCTTTGATTGTTGTGCATGCAAATGCATAAATACATAAATGCAGCCTGTTGACTCCATTTAATGTTACTTATATGTATTTTATTTGAGGGCTCATGCCTTGGTATTATATAACGAATTGGGGGCTAATTCCTGGGGATGGCTTATTTTCCTTATTCCAGCAGTCATTAGTTTCCAGTTGTTTCTAGTAACAAAAATAATCCTTAACACTAAAAACTGTTGAAAGTATCATTACTCCTGATTTCAAGTAATCAATAAAAAATGGAAAAAAAAGAAAAAAAAAGAAAAAAAAACTGATAATCCATTGCATGTCATGGTGACTGTCCTTAATATAAAAGATATTTCTGTCCCATAATATTTTAAAAGGTGAGTTTTATGTGCGCTCACCATAGAAACTATCAGTAGTAAGAGTGAAGGTATGCTTCCACCTCCTCCCAGCCTCCCATTTCCCTCCCCCTCCTCCCACCCTTCTCCCCCTCCTCCCACCCTTCTCCCCCTCCCCCCACTCCTCTCCCCCTCCCTCTCCAGACCACAGAACAGTCCGGGTTCCTTGCCCTGTGGTAAGTCCTAGGTCCTCCCCCCTCCGTCCATATCTAGGAAGGTGAACATCCAAACTGGCTAGGCTCCCACAAAGCCAGCACATTAAGTAGGATCAAAACCCGTGCCATTGTCCTTGGCGTCTCATCAGCCCTCATTGTTCGTCATTTTTATTTTTACACTAATGCTCAGAAAGTTGTTACTAGCCTGGAACTCACTCTGTTAGCTAGGTAGTTTTGATCTTGTTGTCTTTCTGCCTCAGTCTCTTAAATAGCTGTGTTTATAGTCCTGGAGCCTGGCTAAGATGTTCTTTCATTGCTGTACAGGTATTTCAATAGATTTTCTAGGTATGTGACATTCATTCAGTCCTTGACCCCTTCTTAAATGTTGTGAAAAAAGGACAACAAGCATTATTATATCCTTTGGAGAATTTTCAGTCATAGATATACTTAAGACTCTCTTTAGACATTTTCCTCAAGTAAACTAAATAAAAATTAAGTTGTCCCCAAACATGGCTACCCATTTAAATTACTTTGGGGGTTTTCAAAAAGCACAGCTTTCACTGCCTTCCTGCCTCTTCAAGGATAGCATTGGACAGGAATGTCTGGAGGTAAAATTTCTGCACTCTGGCCACCTTTCCTAAATTGTTACCCTGATGGTTTCCTCCTTGTATATTACTGTATCCTTAGGCAATGAGCCAGTAAGGTTACAGTGAATGAAGCAACATAGGCTACACAACTTAAAACTTAAGAGTAATTGCTTTGAATATATCTTATTTGTACAGCATATGCATTTTAAAGCCACAAAATGTATTCTATACAGTGAGTTTCCATTTCAACCCTGTTTTAGTGACCAGCCAGTTCCTTTCTGTAAAGACAACTACTTGTCACCAGATTATTCCACATATCTCTCACCATTCAAGCATATAGTATTAACTTCTCTACTGCCAGTAAATTATTGAGGCAAAGATTATGAACATCCTTGTGTTCCTGAAATTAATTCCACTATGTTATGATGTTTTTGTATGGTGTAAAATTCGGTCTAGCATTTAATCTGGGATTTTGGAATATTTTTTGCATAGTTATTCATGAATAGACCCATGTATATTTTCCTGTAATTTCCTAGTTTTTAAAGAATGAAACTCTGCTAGAATGGACGAAGGATTAGGTTGCTTTAGAGCCAACGAACATGTCAATATCATCTGCCCATATAGTCACCTTCTGAGATATCCATAAGCCTTCTATATCAAAAGTCCACAGACAACCATCAGTTGAGAGGTTCTATAAATCTTGTGGTTCCTTTAGGTTGGTATTTCAATTACACTCTGGGGAATTACTTAGCTATTCTCACACCACGATGAAGCCTAGTAAATTTCTGTGATGTTCTCTATGGTCCCATCAGCCTAACCACAGGTGAGAGTCTCTGGTATCTGTTATTGTCTTTCAAGGGGTTTACTTGAAAACGGAGGACAAATGTCCTATCTTTTGGAAATAAAAGAGTTGCTGAGGCTTTTGTTCTTTGTCCTCTTTCTGGGATCATTTAACATTTGTAGTCTTATGCTATCCATTCTAACCTCCCTTAGTTCTGTCATCCTGGGAAATCCTCTTTTATTGTTCTAGTAGGAGCCAATAGAGGTAATCTTTTGTTTTCTACCAAGTGTTGTACAGACTGTGAGCTCTTTTCTAGGCCTCTGAAGACTTTTGCTCCCTATTGCTTTTTTTCTGTCAAAGCAAAATGAGCACAGAATCATTTAACTGTTCAATGAAGAGAAGGGCGAAAAGAAAAAAAAAATTCTCAGCAAGAAATGGCTGTATTTGAAAATGTTATCCTGCCATTGAAACATCAGCATTTCTTAATCAATACAGACTAACATACACGTGCCTTGTCATGCTTTTCTCATTTCTGATAAGCTCTTTTCTCAGTTCAGTCACCGAAGAATTGAAAATATGCTTTCAACTTACCAACAATTATTTATTAAGCACCTGTTCTAGGCTTTGTCCATGTTCCCTTGAAGAGACTCAGGCAGTGAATAAATGTGAAATCTCATTTATTTGCTTCTGTGGCTTTCTCAGATACTTATTTTTCTTAGAATGGTCAATGATCATAAAAGGTTTAGTTCCTGGTGGGTAAAAATGTAAATCAGGACAAATATCAGAAGACAAGTCAACTATCTACAAATAAATGGAAATATTATGAAAATTCATATCTATTCCTTTAGGTTCTCAGGTTAAGTATCCAATAGAGAGAGCATGTGAAACTTATATTTCACTTTTAGAATTTAGTATTCTTGCTGGATTTCATATTGCCTTAGTCCATTATGTTTCTATGCAACATAGTAAGCTAAGGACTATTTAGAAAGTCTTGCCTCCAGAATTCATGTTTGTTTTTTCTTCTGCTGGAGCTTGAGTATTTTGTTGGTTTGATGTACTCTAGTTACTTGGGGTTTAATCTTGTATAATAATTAACTTCAATTGATCCTCTGTAGTGTGCTAGCAAAGTGCTGGAGCCTATTAAGTCCAACTAAGAATCCTACATTGCTTTCCTAATTTCTAGCATCATTATGCTGCTGCAAAAAGTGATTAATGTAAAGACATTCCAAACTGGGGCTTTTGCCTGGTGAAATTTCATATAGGATGCACAAACTCTCCATGTAAAATTGTTGTATCTAATAAATACCAACATAAAGGATCTGCATTTTCATCAAGCCCTGGTAATGTTCCTGTTCTTTTTAATAACAAAAGTCTTTCATTTATAGGGATAAGACATAGTATTAGAGCTTCACTTATTAATGTAGGACACATAGGGTTGAGTTTTCTTAACAAAAGAAGAAAAATGGAGCATTACTGAAAGTATGCCTTGCGTAGTAGGCCTGAGGAAAAGAAGAATGGCTGCCAATGAGAATAACAGACTAGACTGAGGGAGAAATTAACAAAACAATTTTTAAGAGGTGCATGTGAGTGCAGCTGTAAAATGGTGCTTTCACAAATACACATGTTCAGCCTTTGGAGGGACTTTAAATAAAGTATCCAAATAGATCTCTTAAAAAGCTTTGGTTAATGGTTTTCCTTATTGAAGCTTCACCATAACACAGGGAAGACACAGAACATTAAAACTTGATTTCTGCATTTTAGAGACTCTTTTTAAAAACTTGCTTTTATTGGTGAATTGAAATTCTATTTTGAACTCACATTCTTGGAAATTCTAAAATGGGAGTTTACATTCTTTCTCAGTGAGCAACATATACTGGACATTGTTACATTTACAGATTCATAAATGTATTTTAAGCAATAGTGTCTATTTTTTGAGATAGCTAGAAAAGATGTTGGGCATAGAACTGAAGCCTACTAAGGTCAAAATAATCCCTAAGAGATGATTGAAATATAAATAAGTGTTGCTAAGAGTTGTTGATCAGTAATAGAGCAGTACATGCTTAGTATATGTGAAATCCTAGTCTTGTATATGTGAAGTACCACCAAACCTAAATTAGTTTATATTTTTATCTCATTATCTCAAAACTTATATGCAAAAATGATTCTATTTAATTAAGGATTTTTGTTAAATGGATTTTCAATGAAAAAAGGATTTTTCTTGGGAGATTATTATAATACTCAATGTCATCATTAGAAAGAGACAGAAAAGATTTTTTAAATTTAAAATTTGATGAATTTCTCAATATTAAGCTGAGACATAAGAGATTCCAAACAGTAGGGGTATGCAAGCATTGCAAATCTTTGTTACAGGGAGCTTGCCAGAGTTGTCCACTCAGGCAGCTTAGAGTCAACTGGAAGCCTTTATTCCAGCTGGCTGTGACCACACTCGGGTATTTGGGTCCTGACTATAGCCCCAAGCTTTTAGACCATGGACTTTTAAAGCAAAAGACCACATCTTTGTCTCACTTGGCAGCTGGCAGCTGAAGTAGAGAGGTCTATACAACCAGGTAGTTTAACAGAAGCTAAAACTCAACTGTTAGATGGAGGTTTGCACAAGAAAGCAGTTTAACAAGCTAAGACAAGTGGGGGTGGGGGTATTATGTAAGGAGGCAGTTTAACAGAAGCCAAGATAAGCAGTTATCTGGAGCATCTTTGCCTTGCTTCTTATTATAAAATTGGGTAATTTTCCATGGAGTTCTCCCTCAAGGTGATCAAATTCTATTTAAACCTGAAATGGCCTCAGTAAGAATAAAAGATGGAGAAGCCTACACACTGTCTTGCCTTGTCACACATTGAAACAGATGACTAAGAAGTGAGATTTTATGGAAGAATCTATAGAACTTGCTAATTGGCCATCACAAGTTTAACTATACTTTAAGCTTTTCCCCATCTACAGTCTAAAATGATTCTTTCTTTCAAAATAATCAATTAAAGGTGCTAGGTCTATAAGTCTGACAATGCTTTATCATAGAAAGGCTAGATCAATTCTTTCAAAGCTTTTGGAGAAATTTGGAGGTACCAGAATAATTTGGAAAACTATTTTTCATCAATGTGAACGATTTTATAGTTGAGAGGTCAATCAGTGAACCAAAACAAGTATCATTTACAGGGATAAAATCTTGGGACTTGACTTTACCACCAGTTAGAAATCTGTAATATTTGTATCTCTTAACATCTCTGAGGTTTGATTTCCTTATTTCTAAAACGAGAATAATGATACTTACCATATTGTTATTGTGTAAATACTAAATGAAATAATGTTTTCCTTTTCTAACCTTTACAGAACTACTGAAGAGTGAGTGATAATGTTGATAAATTCTCAAGTAATCAGATAGCTTCATTATCTTCTCAATCATGACAGTTTCTAAAACATGGCATAAACTCAAAGGAAGATTTTCAGGGAGAGAACACAATAAGCTATAATACAGAAGGAGGGATATGTCCAAAGGGTACTTTATCTCGAAAACTGTCTCTAATTGTGCAAATATTCCAGGAGGGATGATGGAGTCCTGTTTAGTTTCAGCAAACTTGTATATAGAAGTGACCAATATAATAAATTGGAACCTCATCATGAATTACTTATATAGATGTAAAATTGTTAATTACTTTAGAAAAAATTTCTAGTTATTTATATATGACTCAGCAATTATATTATTAGGTATATATCTCAAACAAATGAAAATATATCCTCATGAAAGTCCATACCACAATATACACACTACATATTGTATGCATAATGGTTCCTAAGTAGGAACAACCTAATTGTCCATCATGTGATTAAAGAATGATATATTGTTTATATATGCATTACATATTATTCAACCATAAAAATGAATAAGGTATAATAAAATATATAGCTCTTAGAAACCTTGAAAGCAAGCTAAGTAATAGAAACTATGTACAATCGTCACATTTTATATAATAATATTTATATCAAATATCTAGAATAGTTAAACTTATAGTGATAAATGGGAGATTAATAGTTGCCAGAGGCATGGGGTAGGAGAAATTACAGAGTAAAATCTAATTGGAATAGAGTTTCTTTTTAGTGTTAAGAAAATGTTCTAGAATTAGGTAGTAAAGTTGTTTCACAACTATATACTATTGATTTGTAAACCCTAAAAGATAAATATTGAGGCAATGACATTTGTTTGGCTTAAGAAAAGATTTAGTATAAAGGAATAATTTTACTTGGAGTAAAGGATGAGTTTATTATTTCTTAGTTTCATATATAAAAATATATCTGTTCTTCCACACTTCTTCTACTCTCTCTTATTCTCTCCCACTCCATCGTTACCCTCCCACTAAGTCTCCATTTTTTCTTTGAAAAAAATGTGGTGGTTTGAATCAAAATGGCTGTCATATGCTCATACATTTAAATGCTTAGTCCCCAGCTGTTGAAACTGTTTGGAAAGGATTAGGAGGTGTGGCCTTGTTGGAGTAGGTGTGACCTTCTTAGAGGAGGTATATTACTGAGGGTGGGCTTTGGGCCCAGTCTTACTCTCTGTGTCTTCTACTTAGTAATAAGATATAAGCTCTCTGCCACTTCTCCACAGACCACTGTGATGATCATGGACTTAAACTCTGAAACTAAGCTGTAAGAAAGCCCTCAACTACGTATGTCTTTTATAAGCATTGACTTAGTCATGAAGTCTCCTCTCAGCAATAGAACAGTAAGTAGGACAATATGCACATTTCGTTTAAGGCTAATCACTCAGTTGTCACTTGTTTTATGCAACTTGACCAGCTGTATGTCTATGTCTTACCTCCTATTTTCTGGGGAGAGAGACATCTTGGATGAGGATGGCATTAGTCTATAAGTATAAACAAATACTTGGAAGGTTATATGATAGCATGTTCAGTTCACAAAACAAGAGCAGTAGATTCAGAACTACTGCTTATGAACTTATCCATTGGTTTTTGGTTCTACAGTACTCAGCATTAACTCCCTCCTGTGTAACAGGTTTCTGGTCTAATCAGAAATCCCTTGTTTATACTCACAACCATTATGCCACTATTGTACCAGTAGGCACATCTAACCTGTGTAGTTGGCTTTGTACCATGCAAAATCCAAAGTTTTGAATGATAGGGATTACCGACTTTTCTCTTCCAGTTGCCTCCAGAGCAATTTCAGGTTCTATGAAAGCTAGTTAGCAGGGCAGAAGCTTCCAAATCAGTTCCAGTATGTTTCTTTTGTGTTCTGAATTCAGTGTAAGTGATATCTTCAGCAAAATGTATTTCTCCCTAGGACAACCATGTCAACAACTCCTAAGAAATCATTCAACACTTAACTAATTTGAAAATAAGCAATATTAAAAAGTCAATACAAAGACCAACCAAAACCAATATAATTATGACAGAATAGCCATCTGAAATTCTTACCCCTATTATTACAATTTTATTTGTTATTTATATAGCCATAAAGTAAAATGTTTGACCTTATAACACAGAAATAATAATTCTTTAGGGCTGTTCAAAGATAGATAATGCCTGAGGCCATTCTACTATTATCAATAGACATAAAGATAAGATAAAGTTATGATAAAGCTTGTGGAAGAAAAGGATAGTTATAAGGTGACCCATTTTCTCAAATACCTTATTCATGCCTAATGTTTTTATTATACCTGGATCAAAGATGATTTTTCTTAGAAGTTTTTGTATGTTATTTTAAAAATTCTTCTCCTTGTCATCATATTGGTGATGACAAACTGACATTCAATCTTAAATTTTCTCATAAAAACGAACATAATATGTTATACCTTTGGCTTAGATTAGATATAATTAAATAATTGAAAGTCAGAAATTGTTTAACTAGTTCATCAAGTTGTCATGTAATAAAGAATGATTTTATAATCATTATATTATAATTAAATACACATTTGCTTTATTATACTATAATTAAATACTTATTTGCCTTGCTACACTATAATCAAATATGTATTTGCCTTATTTTGTGAATTAACATGTACATTATTCTACCTAAAACTATCTCATTAATGTAATCTCTTAATAGTCACATTAATTAATCTACATCCATATTTATGTTACTATTTAGAAATATTTAATAACTGTTTTGTATGTAATATAGTTTCCATAATCAACATTCATTACAATTATATTTTATAATTATAGTTTTCTAATAATCCATATACATTTATATTTTATTTGGCTAATGAGAATTTCAATAAGTAAATTACAAAACAGTTTTACATTTCAGACTTTAACATCAAGAATGCTTACCTTTTCTACAAACAAATGCACAGATATTAGTACATAGAATATTTTACTCATGAAATCAGTGTGTTGGTAAGATGGAGCAGTGATGTCTTAAATTCCTGGTCTATGGTCCATCATGCCATATAATAATAGATATATCAAATTATACATAAGTTGAAATACACTGTTAGAGTTTGTGTCTAAAATGTCCTCCACAGGTTCATGTCTTTGAAGATTTTGTATCTAACAGGTAATACTGTTTTGGGAGATTATGATACCTTTGAGAATTGGGACCTAATTGGGAGCCATTGACCACTAAGGGGAAGGACTTTGAGGGTTATATTCTGGCATTTCTTCTGGTTCAACCTTTTGCTTTCTGGTCTGCTTCCTCAGAAGAACTCTATCGTGTTTTTCCAATCTTAAAGCTCCAAAACTTTGCCCGAATAAACCTCCTTCAGTAAATTACTTCTGCCGGATATCTTGTCACAGTGATTAGCTCCAGAGAAGCTAGGAATGAAGGAAGGTCCAAAAAGAGATACATGCTTTTCCCTGGGAAGGGTAAATAGATGAGATTTCTTGAGTAAACGGGGGGGGGTGGAAGGGGTTTTGGAGGCATGAGAACATGAGGGATCCTGGTTGGGTAGATTCAGAAGTGATGGGCAGGGAGAATAATGAAAGATATTTCTTGATGGGGGGCATTTTGGGGTTAGGGAGAAACCTGGTGCCAGGGAAACTCCCAGGAACCCACAAGCATGACCCAAGCCAGGACTCCTAACAATAGTGGAGTGGGTGCCTGAACTGGCTTTCTCCTGTAATCAGATTGGTGACTCCCCTAATTTTCATCATGGAGCCTTCATCCAGGAACGGATGGAAGTAGATGAAGTGATCCACTGTGTCTTTCCTATCATGAAAAACTGATCACTAAAGCATGCACCCAAATAAGCCAGTCCTTTAGGTTGCTACTTTCAGGTAGTCTGTTATAGAAAGAAAAAATAATTAATTCAGAAGCTAAATATGTTTGAAGTATATATGTGTCCATTTGGTATTTCAAAGTTTGAGATTGAAATTCAGGTAAAAAACAATTTATTTCAATACTGAGCCTGGAGTTAGATATTGTTGATAATAAAATACACATAATTTTGAGGTTCATCTCTGTTATGACAAAAGCTTTTTTTAGGGCCAGAGAAATTGCTCAGTGGTTAAGGGTACTTGCTCCTGTAGCGGTGGATTCAGGTTCAGTTTTAGTACCCACGTAGTGGCTCAAACCATTTGTAAATCGAGTTCCAAGGGATGCAGTAACATCTGGCCTGTGAGGACACTATAGACCCATGTGCACAGTCACATGTGGACAAAATCCCATAGACATAAAATAAAAATAAATCTATTTTAGAATGTTCTTTTGTGCAATAGGTTCTTGTTATACCTAAGTCCTCTAGAAGGTCAGAATTCTTCTGAAGTTTATTGGACTGGCTCTCAGTATGTTTGGAAGACATTTCATGCTTACTCCTTTCTCCCATTTTCTGTTATTTCACCCCAGGTTATTTTATAAAAATTCTCTTGGCTATTGATATTATAATTACATCATTTCCCTCTCCCTTTCCTCCATCCAAACTTTCATGTTTGGAGATGCATCTCCCCACCTCCCCCCCGCACCCCATCAAGAAATCTCTTTCAATAGTCTCCCTCTCTGTCACGCCCTAGTTCATCCAACCAGATCCCTTATGTTCCCATTCCTCCATATCCCCTCCCACCCCCAGTTTATCCAGGAAATTGCCTGTATACTCATCTTCATTCTCTTTAAATTTCACACTCTTTTTTTCATTGTAGTTGCACTCCTAAAAATAATCTTTTCCATCTGTATGACGTATTCATATGTTTTCAGAACTGACTGACCATTTGGTATAGTATAACAAATTGGTGTGCTTTCCTAGGGAAGACTATTTCTTCTTTTCTTAGCATTCCTTAGTTGCCAGGAATCCTTGTGTAGGTTTGAGGTCTCATGGTCTTTTCACCATATTGATTTTTGTTCTTTCCGTGTTCACCTCACATTCAAGTTGGTGAGCTTTTTATGGGTGCAGTTTCTGACATTATGAGGAGATATAGTCTCGCAGAAACACCCCCAAATCCTTGGGCACTTAGAATCTTTTCACTGACTTTTCCTCAATGACCCCTGAGCTTTTAGGTGTAGGAGCTGTGTTGTAGATGTATGTGTTCCTTTGGATGTCTCCACTGCTCTGCGCTTTGATTCATTGTGGGTTTTTTTCTGTAATGCTGTTTGTTGCAAAGATAAATTTCTTTGATGAGGGTCCTGTGTCTTTAGGAATAGGGGCGTACCTTCCACCTTTGGGGGCCAACCAAAGGCAATAGTAATAGCCTGTAATATTTTGGGAGTCACTTGGACAACCCTAACCAACAACTCAAAAGAGGGCTTCTCATGTTTGGTGTTGTGTTTTTGTTAAAAGGTGTTTGGCTCTTAGAAGGTGATTTGCCAGTTCAGATGGTAAAATTTTATTTAAACTATGTACTTATTTATACATATTCTTATGTGTATTATAAATTTCATTTAGGTAGATAGGAAATACTATCATTCTTTATGATTTTTCAGACATCCTCACTGTTATCGCCCCTCTCCTTATATATGTTCCTCTCTCCTCCCTAATTAGAGTTCCCATATTCCAGATCAGATTTCTTGTACATGGATACTCTACTTGTGCTCTAACCCTCAGATCTTGGTAATTATTCCATTTTACTTGATAATTATTTCATACAACTTTCCTGCTTTCTCCAGTTACTCCTGAATATGTACTCAAATCTGAAGTTTTGTAACTAGGCACTTCAATTGAGAAATCACATGCTGTTTCTGTTTCTAGGTCTGGGTTAATTCATACACTATTATCTTTTCTAGTTCCATTCATTTAACTAAAAGGTTGATGATTCCAGTAAAATAGTATTCCACAGTGCATATATATCACATTTTCACTATCCATTCCTTGGATAGTTTTTAGTTTTAGTTTTAGTTGCTTCAATTTCCTGGCTATTATGAATAGAGCAGCAATGAATATGAATGAGCAAGTACCTGTGAAGTAGGATGTCCAGTTTTTTTGACATATACCAAAGAGTGGGAGAGATAGGTCCTATGGTAGATTTATTGTTCACTTTTTGAGTATTTTCCACACTAATGTCCAGAGCATTTGAACATGTTTGCAATAACGCTTACAGTGAAGGAGAATTCCCTTTTCCCACACCCCCTCCAGCATTTGTTATTTGTTTTACTGATCTTTATCATTCTGTATGTCATCCAAGGCCTTTTGCCCCTTCTTCCATCCTAATTTCTTGTGTTCTACCTCTCCTTTGTATTCTCAGCCAATCTTTCATTATCATTCAGTGAAGATATTTAACACATGGTTTACTTTCTCCCTATTCATCTTTAATGTTGATGTTATTCTTAATATTCCATGAGTGATACATGCACTATTCTTACTGGTCATTTCTTCAGCTTTATTATCTCTAGATCTCTAATCATTGTTTTGATGGCTCTGTTTAATATCCACATCTTCAGGATCATATTGTTTAACGTATATGACTCAAAGATGAGCAAAACATCTTCAAAATCTCATTATTTTTCACATTTTTTTTGCTGGTTCTTTTGCCCATCTTCCTTTCAATCATACTTGTTTGTAAAACTCAAGCCCTGCTAACATCAAGTTCTCTACCTATTGTAGGCCTGCACATGAACATGGAATGTTGGGAAAGGCCGCTCTTTCATTTCTCAGCGACCCAGCCTCATTTCTCAGCTTCCCGGACTCAAAATAATCACTCAGAAACTATATTATTTGCAATACTGTTTGTCCAATAGCTTAAGTATATTTCTGGCTAACTCTTATATCTTAAATTAACCCATTTCTATTAATCTGTGTATCAATATGTGGCTGTGGCTTATCAGCAAGGTTCCAGTGTGTCTGTCTGCGGAGGCAGCTACACAGCGTCTCACTGACTCCACCTTCTTTCTCCCAGAATTCAGTTTAGTTTTTCCACCTAGCTCTACTTTGCCCTATCACAGGTCAAAGCAGTTTCTATATTTATTAACCAATAAAAGCAACACATATAAAATGTAAAAATCACTATCCTGTGTGGTGTTAAAAAAAAAGAAGCCCATGTCTACAGACCACTTTCAGAAAATCTGGCTCTGTAATATTTATGACAAAAAGGATTTTATGTATATGATTAAGGTTACAGACCTTGATATAAGGGAGAATTTCTTGCATTTAATTTTATGAGACCTTAAAAGTAGAAAATGTTTCTCAGCTATGGTTGGTAAGATGCATATAACCTTTCTATTTTATAAAAAATCAAACCAAAACATCTAGTTGAAGAAAATAGAGATTTTTGTATGAGATAAACTCAGTGTTGCTGCATTTGAACATAAGGGAGGGCAGGACATCAATCAAGAAGCATTCAAAGAGGTAAGAAAATTTTCCAAAGCATCCAAAAAGGATGTCTCAGTTTTATCTGGGTATCACTATGTTAGAGTTCTGATCCATAGAGCTCTAAGGTAAAATGTTAGTTGTTACGTCAGTGGTAGATAATGAATCCATCTGTTAACAGGTCTTTTTAAAAATTAATGTCCTCAAATTTCAAACTTAAAACTGATTAAAATTTCTATTAGATTACCCTTGCATATTTGCTTTCCTTAGCTTTTCTACCCTGAAATTATTTTAGAAAGACCTCTAAACTCTTCTATTTAACAAAAAGTAAAACCAAAACATATATCTACATATACATATATACATATTCTTCAAGAATTTTACTTATCTTTCTATTAAATATCTCTAACCTATTTTAATGTGTTTTGTTTCTGTTCAAGGCTAATCCTTTCAGTTGTTCTGTTCTTGACTTGTCAAGGACTTTTTTTTTTTTGGTTTTTCAAGACAGGGTTTCTCTGTGGTTTTGGAGCCTGTCCTGGAACTAGCTCATGTAGACCAGGCTGGCCTCGAACTCACAGAGATCCGCCTGCCTCTGCCTCCTGAGTGCTGGGATTAAAGGCGTGCGCCACCACCGCCCGGCTTGTCAAGGACTTTTAACCTGCTATTATTTCCTTTCTGTTCTGCATCATCAGTTTTCTTTTTAATCTTTTGATTGTCTACTATCTATGTGAATGTGTTCCTGTGCTTTTACTGATTATATATTTCTCTCTAAATATTGCAGCATTTTCTATTCTTCATTTAAAATTCTTGAAAATATTTGGTTATAGTTGCTATCATCATTTTTCATACCTATAATTTTTAATTAAAATTCAAAGATAGCATATAAAATAATGGATTTCATTATGGCATTGTATATATGTACTCTATTTGTAATCTTTATAACCCATTATTGAGTCTACTGAATTCTATTTCCAAATCCCATGTCCAACATTTAATTCTCATCTTAACTGACTTTACATAAACATCTGACAAAACTGACAAGTGCTTTACACTAGCAATTACTTTCCATTGGTTCCTAGGACATTATATTTTTTTTTCTTCAGAACTAGGGCCTTTTTACTCTTCTTTGCTTGCTCCTTTCCTTGGTCCTGTTTCTAAATGTAGAAATGTTCCAGGACTCAGTCCTGACTTATCTTTATCCATACCATCCTTATAAAACTAATCTTACCTTGCACCCTGATTTATATGTCAATGGCCCTGAATGTTTGTATTTCTAACCCTGTCATCTTTAAATTAAATGTTCATACATGTTAACTTTTAGTGTCTATTTGAATATCCAGTAGACATCAAAAACTTCACATAGTATTCAAAGCAACATTTTTCAAAAAGAATATAGTTTACTGGAAACCATTTTCATTTCTTTCCCTGACATATGCATTTACAACTAAGGACTCTATGTAGCCTGTAAGCAAATAGTTGATTCCACAAAGTACTTGACTTTTCTCAGTCTCATTAATATAGTGGATTAAAGATTTTGCTTGGGTACAAGAAGGATAGGCCAGGTCAGGTCAATTCGTATAAATGGAGATCGACTTGGCGGGCGGGGGGGAGATATACAACCCCTTACTTGCATGGGTCCAATACAGATAAGGAAAATGAACTACAGACTGACCTCAGTAGAGATGAGGATAAATGCTAAACTGCTAGTTGGGATGTAGGAAAGTTCCACAGAGGTAGATTCTCCTTACTTGTGTTTTCTTATGGAGCTCTGCTACCTTTTCCCTTTTCTGGCATTTTGGACTTACTGACCACAAACATAGCTCCAAATGGGTGGGTGTGTCACCAACTAAGACTGCGTAATGGTCACAGATGGATTTCTTAAAGCTAATGAGGTTATGTGTTGACAAATTCTAGGTAACTAGTTCTTATGGATAGAGAAAATATCCTCATTCATCATACTTCCTGATTCCTGTGTTTTCAATATTACAGTCAGGGATGATTTCTGATATAATTTCATCAATGCTGTGGAATTTCAGACCTTTTTACATTTGAACTTCATGAGTAGAGAGGCTCCTCTTCTCCGACTTCATGATCCGTTTTGAATTTATGTTTATTCTAAAGTTCTTCCGGTACACTTCAATGGTGTAAATTTTATGTCGTGAAAAATGCAGATCTAACTCAGCTCAGTGTCTTCGTTCCTTTCTTTGTCATTTTGCTTAATCTATCCCTAAGTGAAATATGCCGAGTTCATTTTTTTGAGGATTCATTCTGACCCTGTTTTGAGTGCCTACCTATAGTCTGGAACCTATAGTTGGGAAGGCAGAATCATATGCTTCATTGTCAACAAGAAGGGCTATGTGGGACCCAATTTCCTGTAGAAGAATTTTTCAGTAAAGCATACTTTATCTGGAGATGTCAAATTTCAAAGGGCCCAAGCACAAAGGACACCTCTAACACAACAGAACATAGTCTGTTGTTTATTTCATAGTTGAAGGAAACCGTGAGAAGTACCTTTTAGTCTGGCGACTGAGCATCTCTTACTCCCTTTTCATCTAATCTAGGTTCCTTTAAGAGTCATTGCACTAAGTAAGCATACACAAGAATTATGATGCTGATAACTTTAAGAAGTAACCACATGGGAATTTCAAAATGGAAGCAGTACATAGTTTAGTTTGTGCATAAGCTAACTTACATGGTAGTTTGCCTGAGCAAGCGCATGTGATTGATTAATCATCAGAAATGCAGAGAGCCAGTGTTTGGTGCTGAAGATTTTTATATTTAATTACAAATGTGATAACCTTCTCTTTGTGAGTCCTTCTCACAATAAAATGCCTTCTTCCTATTTATGAGTATTCCCAAAGCCTGTAAATTGAACTTTCTGAGGAAGATGTTTTAGGACCTCTCTTTGTAGCAGAAACCTAGAATCTGTACTTCATTAGATAATGAAAGAATTTATAAATGCATGTGAAGTGCGAGACCTATTGTCCCAAACTGTATGATACTGTCCATCCTCCTGTTTCTAGTGCCTAAACAGCTTGTGACACCAAGAACTTATTAAGATGCTTGTATTCTGTCTGTAGTTATTGGATCATGTCATGCCTATGGCAGCTGACTGGTAAGCAGTGATAGCAATCAAGTGAAACCCCAGGTTTTCTGATTTGTGCCAGCTACTATAATCTTTACTGAATCATAGAAATCATTTGTGAATGGAAAATTCACTACTGCATGTTTTGAAATCAAATAGTCCATCAAAATCCTGAGTCTTTGCTTCTTTAGACTGAATTTTAACCTTCCTACCATTAAAACAAACTGGCCAAAAAAAATGATGGTTGAATAGAATCACCTATATTTTTTTTTATAAACCGCAGAGAAGATGATCCAGGAGGTATACAGCACATGGTGTTTGATTGCAGAGAATACTTGCCAATTTTGTTTTTTTTTCTTTTTTTTAAATTTATTTATTTATTAAGGATTTCTGCCTCGTCCCCACAACCGCTTCCCATTTCCCTCCCCCTCCCCCGATCAAGTCCCCCCCCCCCCTCATCTGCTCGAAGAGCAATCAGGGTTCCCTGATCTGTGGGAAGCCCAAGGACTGCCCACCTCTATCCAGGTCTCGTAAGGTGAGCATTCAAACTGCCTAGGCTCCCACAAAGCCAGTACGTGCAGTAGGATCAAAAACCCACTGCAATTGTTCTTGAATTCTCAGTATTCCTCATTGTCCGCTATGTTCAGCTAGTCCGGATTTATCTCATGCTTTTTCAGACCTAGGCCAGCTGGCCTTGGTGAGATCCCAATAGAACATCCCCATTGTCTTAGTGTGTGGGTACACCCCTCGTGGTCCTGAGTTCCTTGCTCGTGCTCCGTCTCCTTCGGCTCCTGATTTGGACCTTGAGATTTCTGTCCGGTGCTCCCGCGTGGGTCTTTGTCTCTGTCTCCTTTCATCGCCTGATGAAGGTTAATATTCCTGAGGATGCCTATGTGTTTGTCTTTGCCCTTCAACGGAAGAATGGATGAAGAAAGTATGGAATATATACATATTAGAGTATTACTCAGCAGTAAAAAACAAGGACTTCTTGAATTTTGCATACAAATGGATGGAAATAGAAAACACTATCCTGAGTGAGGTAAGCCAGACCCAAAAAGAGGAACATGGGATGTACTCACTCATATTTGGTTTCTAGCCATAAATAAAGGACATTGAGCCTATAATTCATGTTCCTAGAGAAGCTAAATAAGGTGAATCCAAAGACAAATACTTGCCAATTTTGAATGTTATCCAGGACATGCGTATAAAAGATATTAGTTTTATTTACCTCTTTCCCCTACGTAATCATTCAAGGCTCTGCCTGATTTATTCCATTTAGCTCTATTGATGTCTACACTCAAGAGATTTACTCACACCACCAGGGTGGCATTTCCTAATATCTTACTATCAACCGGGTAGATATTAAAAATAGTTAACAATTGATATAGTTCAAGGCCCAACCAATCAGTACGAAATGTACTGTGAGCAGCTCGGATCATCTCAGTGCCTAGTGGCTAAATATAAAGCTTGTGTAGAGACTATGCTCGTAGGCATTTATTTTGGTCCCTCACAAGAACTGATCTTTATGTAGCTGAGACTTCCTCAGTCATAGTTCAAATTACCTTTGTGATAAGTATATCTTCCTATGCATTAAGGCCTTAAGAGTTTTCTGTCTAGACCTCTCTAGCACAGTTTTATAAGTTTGTTTCTTGAGCTTCATCATGGAAGTAAGGCCCAAGAATCTGTTCTCAAATTTATCAAAGAATTTTAGTACTTCCCTCATCCCTCTTACTAAGAATTAGTTGCTACTCTCATTCCTTCCTCAGCCATCTAACTTAATTTCATTTTGAATGTGGAGCATAGGCATCTCTTTCATCATACGTTATTTCTAAATCTCTTATTTATTGGAGAACTTACTGGCTTTGCACTAAGTTTTTATACTTTGAAACTCAGAACCCTTTTTATCCCTTAGAAATCTTAGCTTTTTATTCTCCAAATCCTTATGGCTCAAGACAGTGGCTCTGTAAGGAGTTTCAGAGTTACAATTTCAAAGTAAACTCCAAGACTATGATTCTTTGTTTTATGCGTTGGGTTCTTGTCCAAGGCAATAAGTCTCATCCTCAAGGTCTAACTTTAATGGGAAATGCTGAGGGGTAATGAGGAGTAAAAAGAGAATGAAAATCTATCTGTTAATGCGCCAAGATATTATGTCTCTCTATTCCTCTTCCTAGTAAATCATTGCACTTGGATACTTCAATGGAGTTGTTCTCCCCTTAGCACCTCCAGAAGTTATTCAAGGCTCTTGAAAGGTTCCTAAGAGCTTGCGGAGGCTTTGCTTTTGTTTGTTTCATGATTCAGAGGAGAGTTATATTTACACAGAATCTGTGTGTCTAGAATAATAACTCTAATATTTAGAATTCATAGAATTAGTTATTAGAATGAGTTGTGAGCATGAAGGTAAGAATTCTTGAGTCCATGAAACTGAGAAAGAGCCACTAGTTTAAATGCAGCTAAAGGGAAATTCAGGATGAATATAAAATCATCAAAAGCAGTTTTTTTATTATTTCTTTTATTTTTGAAGTTATAATGTAATTACATAAATTCCCCCTTTGCTTCTTCCATTCAAACCCTTCCTTAAACCATTCCTTGCTCTCTTTATAATTCATGGCCTATTTCTTCATTAATTTTTCTTACATGTATATATGAACATGTATTATGCATATATTCCTAACTAAAGCTTACTTAGTTCATTGATGTTACTTGTATGTATCTTTTCAGGGCTGCCCAATTGGTGTGTTCTTCCCCAGGGAAGACTGTTTTTCCTTCTTTCAGCATTCTTATTTGCCTATAATTAATTGTGTGGGGTTAAGGCTTATTGTTCTTTCTTGCTATCACATTGAACCAAAACTCATGCTTAAAACATAGTGGTGATGCCTATTCAAAGACCAAGGGAAAGACTTAAGTTTAAACAGGGAGGTGGGGATCAATGATCTGGTAATCTTGTATGAGTAATCCACTTTTATCTCTCATACAGTGCAATACTCTTAAAATAGGGATATCTAGGAAAAGAAGAGAGAATATTTATCTAATATTTATACCTCCTGCCATCTCCTAGCCCTAACTTTTATGAATCATCAAGTGACATGGGAAATGGTGTATGGTTGTCTGACTTAGGTGGCAAAGTTGCCAGAGAGAAGAAGGCATGCCAAAATGTCTGTGAGTTGCCTTTAGCTCATCAGTGAGGATTCTGTATATGATATGGACTCTTATGGTTTATTATATGTAATTCCTCTCACTGGCTCACCAGTATAAGGCCAAACTGCCACTAAATATCCATAAAACAAGCAATTTCCATTTGTTTTGATTCATGTGGCAATATCTTCTAATTTATTGCTGTCTTCCAGCATCTATACTCTGGTAGCAGCTTAACTTGGATTCCAGCCTTGGTCACGTAGCAAAATGTGTCCAATGAGACAATATGAAATATACTGGCAAGTAGAAATTTGGAATACTTACTTATTGGGGTTTCCTTTCATGGATTCTGTTAGAACTCTTGATTACTCAGCAGTAGGCTTGTTGGATTATGAAAAAAACATGTGGTCCAGTTGCACTTCCATCCCAACTGACAGCCAGCCAATTTCCAGACACATTACGTGACATCCTCAACTGCCAGCTGACTGGAGACCAATGCATAACTGAATCCAGCTGATTTCAACCCAAATTGCAGACTCATAGAGTTGGGAGCTAAATAATTGTTATACGAAGCCATCCTGTTTTATGTGGTCTGTTGCACAGCAATCATTAACTGATGCACCATTCAGGAGAGGAATTTGCAGTATGTGTGCTGAGGATCAAATGGAATGTCTTACAAGTGGTGTAGTAAGCACACAAAGTCAACACTGTTCTCTCTCATGGTCTCCTTAGGCTCCTCAAATATATACCTGCAGGTGGTCATTAATCCCGAGGGTGGAAGGAATGAAAAAATGGAAAATCCGGCTTATGGTGGAAGATTCAATATTGACTGAAAGTAGTTCTGAACTTGTCAAGATATAACAGACAAAATTTTCTTTCACGGAATAGAATGAGGCCCCCCAAACTATCCTTTTCCCTCCTGTCTTTCTTTTGAGTATCTTCCGAAGGTAAAGAAAAGGGGTTATCATGCTATGAGTTTTCAGAGCATGAGGAAATGTACATATCTCTAAATTGTTCTTATTGTTTCTTTAACTTTATTATAATGGAAGACAAAATAGAAAGAAAAAGATAAAGCTTTTCCATTGGCTCAATTTGCCACTATTAATATTTTAATAGCTAGCTTAGATTGAATACTTACTCATTGCTGTGCCAAACTTTATATGCATTGTTTCATGTAATCCCCATAACAGCATATGAGATAATATATTATTTTCCTTATTTTACAGTTGGAAAAATTGAGAGAAATTAAATTACCTAAATTTCTGCATTGAATAAAATGGCTAAAATCCAGAACAGTTTGATTCCAAAAAAAGTTGATTTCATTTTGGCAAAATATTGCTTCTTAAATGGATGGTAGCATTTTAAAATTATTGTGTGCAATTATTTTACTTGAAACAACAACAACAAAACAAATATTGAGAAGGACTGGAAGAGCATAAATAAGTGCTAAAAGTCTAGTTATACTTTCATGTTGAGAACCAGAGCCCTGGGCAGAGAAAAGTTAACAGGGGCCACTTTGCAGCTCTTGGATAGATGTTCTTGTTCCAGGGGATTCACACAGAATAAAGATGATGTCAATGACTCCTGTAGAATTTGGCCTGGGGAAAGAGAAGCCAAATTTTTCTTCTTAAAGTAATAGTGCTTTTCAATGAATTTTCCTGATAATAGCTTTCTTGTAAAGAAACTAAAGAAGATATATAACCAGAGAAACCATAATTGGTTTACAGGCCTCTGCTGATACCCATGTAAGTATTGATACTGTGAAGTGAGGAATTGGTATATCATCGATGTGCTTTTTAATATAATTACTAATGCAAATGATTATTTGCAGTGAAAGAAGATTCTCTTTTAAAATAACTTCCTAGGTTGTGGGGACGAGGCAGAAATCCTTAATAAATAAATAAATTTAAAAAAAAAATGAGGGGAATGATAGCCTTGGGCTATCGGTCCTATATACCCTTAACCTTTATGTTTTGTGTGCGGTTATTAAGAAATGCAAGTTCTGACAGCAGAAACATAATAAAGTGGTAACCATAATAATTAAAAAAAATAAAAAATAAAATAACTTCCTAGTCTTCTCGAAGGGCAGACATTGTACAAATTATAGGGCATATTTACTTGAAAAATGTTTAGAAACTAGTTTAATGATGGCATTTCTCAGTCACTATTTCTAGATTCTTAGCAGCCATAGAAAATAAAATCCTCTTTGCAATCTATCCACCATCATGGAACACCAAACTTTCACAGAGTGGTCAGATTCAATACTTCTCGTCTATCCTTGTAGCCTGGGCAGGAACACAACTCATTCTGCAGAACAGATGACATTTTATATTCCATATCAGAAACACCTTTGCTTATCAGGCCATTCCTAGGAAGCTTGTTAGTTCCTTCAGAATTTAATTCATAGAAGATGAGCTTATACTAGCCTGACCAAAAGCTGAATAACTGGCTGTTGCTATTGTCTTTATTCCTCTAAATAGTCAAGGATTTACACATTCAGTATGCTCGCATAGTAATACAAAGAGGGCTATCCCAATGGGTAGTGTGAAAGAAATAGACACAATTATTTCTTTTTCTGCCTAAATTTATTAAAGACACATAACAAGATCATCTCAGGACTCAGTGTTGACCTATTGGTCTTAAAGCATAATTGTGCAGATAAATATCGTGCCTTGATATAATTTATGTAAGAGTGACTTCAAACTTCTTTTAAATGGCACACCTTTGAATACAAAGATAGTTGCTAAGGGAAGATTCATTGGGAACTATTTTGGAAATGAAGAAGAATAAAATATGAAGTTGACCTGATACTTCTTAAAAACTGAATAATACAGAAGAGATTACCATTAAGTAGTAAAAATCTAAATTTCATATTTGTGCATCCACATGGATTTAAGACATTCAAACATTTATCTAATGTTTTTGGAAAGTATAAATCCACAAACTAGGGATGTTTTCTTGGAATTCTTTGATGCATAAATAAATATTTTAGGATTGTCAATATAGGCTTAGGAAGACCTCAGTCTATAGAGCAGAAGACCTGACTTCAGTCCCTAGAATCCACACTAACAATATTAAGAAAAGTATGTTGAGTACTTATAATCCCAGCACTAAGGATGCAGAAAAAGATAGAAGCCTGGTCATCAATAGTCAGCTATACTAGCCTTCTTAGCAAGTTCTAGGCAGAGAAAGTCTCTGTCTCCCCCCAAAAGTGAACAAAGTCTGAGAGCTCACACCCACACCACACGAGTTGTCCTCTAACCTACATTCACATATATGCACACACATGAACATGTACACAAATGCATACACACATAGATGCGAATAGAAAAAAATATTTTAACTACTAAGGGCCAGATGGTAAAGTCAGTGCTATAGATATTTTCTAACTACATAAGTCAGCCAAAGCAAGCTTAATGGGAATAGTAGCCCTTTGACTGAAAGGGAAGGAGGGCAGGGTTTAGAAATGTAAAGAGGAGAGGTAATTATTTTTTTCTTTTTACTCAGGCCCTTTAAATTTATGGGACAATGTAGGAGGTATAACAAATAGTGCTATAAGCTCCACACCCTAACTATCTTTAAGATATTTCAGATATCCTGAATATCTTTAATCTACACAGCTTTAGTAACTGACTAATTACTAAATACTAACTGATGAGTTACTAAATACTAGTTATTATTTCACATCTCAAAAATTTCTTTACCTTTTTGCTTTTTGTACTTGCATCTTTGTAGATTGTTACTCTCTTAAAAATGACTTGAAGGTTTCTGTCTCTCAACTATCTTTATCCCATGTCCTCTGGATTTTTTTTTACTTCTATTTAAACTGTTTCATTTGCCTCTTGATTTGTCTTAGTTGGGATTTTGTTACTGTAATGAAACACCAAGACCAAAAGCAAGCTGGGAAAGGGTTTATTTGGCTTACATGTCCAAATTGCTGTTCATCTCTGAAGGAAGTCAGGACACAACTGAATAAGGCAAGAACCTGCAGGCAGGAGCTGTTACAGAAGCTGTAGGAAAGTGTTGCTTACTGACTTTCTCTTTAATAGCTCACTCAGCCTGTTTTCTTATTGCACCCAGGACCCCCAGCTCAGGGGTGTCACTACAGGCTGGACACTCCCACATCAATCACTAACTAAAAAATGCCCAACATGCTCGCCTACAGACAGATCTTACGGAACCATTTTCTCAGGTGATACTCCCTCCTCTCTGATGACTCTAGCTTGTTTCAATTTGACATTAGAACAGCCAACACAAGGTTGTCTACAGGTGACTGAAAATTTCAGTATGTTTCCATGTATGTTCCTTGACAGACAGGATCTAAATGGGATGGTCTATCACATTCAGTTTAGAACATCTCTTTTACGAGAGCTCCTAGAAACCCATAAATCACTCTCTATTTTTACATGACTGGGAAAATCCAGCCATGTTTGAAATGGTAGGGCCATTTGGCACAAACTGTAATTCTCTGAAGCCCACTCCTTCTCAGTAAATGGTAGAACTCAATTTTTATGACCTGCCCTTTAAGCTGAAGGCAAAGCTGAAGCAAAGTTAAAAATTAAACAGGATTCTACTAAAAGAAAGGACTTTAGTAGTGTGTGTGTGCGTGTATGTGTGTGTTTGTGTATGTGTGTGTGTGTGCATATACATCCTTGTGGTAGGAAGAAGTAAAAAAAAGAGTTGTGTGAAGGGGAAGGAATAAAAAAAAACTTATTAGGGTGTAGAGACGAGGCGAGTGGGCCTGCTTTTCCTCCCGCCTGGCTCCCGCACGGCTAGCTTAGCACCAGAATAATTACACGGAAACTGTATTCTTTTAAACACTGTTTGGCCCATTAGTTTCAGCCTCTTATTGGCTAATTCTCACATCATGATTTACCCATTTCTAATAATCTGTGTAGCACCGCAAGGTGGTGGCTTACCGGGAAAGAATCAGCATGTCTGACCTGGTGCCTGGCTCCATGGCATCTGCATCACTGCCTTCTTCCTCCCAGCATTCTGTTCTGTCTTCCATGCCTACCTATGTTCTGACCTATCTGGCCAAGCAGTTTTCTTTATTAATTAACCAATGAAATAACAGATAGACAGATGACCCTCCTCCATCATTTCCCCTTTTTCTGTTTAAACAAAAAGGATGGCTTTCATTTTAACATAGTAAAATTACATATAACAAAACAGTTATCAAGCAAGAATTACAGTTACAATATTTATATCTACTTTATCTTTTATCATAACTAAGGAAAACAATAACTATCTATCTATTCTTAAACTCCATCAAAGAATCCCAAAGGATATATTATTACCTAAGTAAACAAGTAACTCTATCTCTAGAAGTGACAGAGACATCTTGCTGCCTGGACAGTCACCCAAAGTTCTTTTGTACCACTGGGGCATCCATCTTCAGCCTTCAGGCCCATAGTATCCAGAGACATTTCCATGAAGCAGTAATTTCAAAGGCAGTTCAGTCACTATCTGCTGTGTCTAAGATCAATATTTCATTATCCTAAAACCTATCTCTTTTCTTTAGATGGCTACCTTTCCCACATCTTTCTTTTGTGTGTACAGATACCTGGAGTATCTCTATTTATTCAGATTTCTTTTTTTGTGTTTACATTTTTATTATTTATTTATTATTTTTTGAGACAGATTATCTCTCACCTTCATATTGACCATGAACTCTTTATATATATATATATATATATATATATATATATATATATATATATATTCTTAGTATATATATATATATACTAAGAATAACTCTGAACTCCTGATTCTAGTGCATCCACCTCCAAGTACTACTAGTATTTCAGGTATGTGCCACCAAATTTAGTTCTGGAGATATTATCCAGAACTTTTTGCATGTTAGGTAACCACGTTACCAAGTGAGCTGCATCCCCAGTACCAGATTTCCTTTTCTTATAAAGACTTCAATTATATTGAGTTAGGACCTTCTTTAACAACCATATTTTAACCTAAATACCACTTTAAAGTTACATTTTCAAGTATTAAGGGCTATAACTTCAACATACAAAGTGGTCATGCAAGATAGTTTACCCCATATACCATGTCTGAAGAGGAGTAAAGGAATGCTGGAAGGAAGTAGTTACTGTGAAACACCATTCTAGGAGTATCTATAATTATTTTTTCTTAATATTGAAAATAATATCCAAGAGAATGGCACTTATTTATATCTTTATAAAATAAGAAACTGAGCAACAAATAGCTTAAGATGATAAAGTAATTGAGAATTCAACTCCAGGCATAATTTTTTTCTCAATTCTATATTCTTGCCACTACACACTTCTACTTCCTAAGAAAACTCTGACAGACAGTTATGGAGATTTAGAAGCAGAATACATATAGACTACATACAAGGCTCAAGGTATCCAGTCAAGAAAATAATTAAGTAGAAAACAACTGAAATGCTTGAATCAGGCAAAGAGAATACTAATATGAAAGTGATTATTTAAGAAAAGTATTGAGACTGATTGTTTCTCTTTTTATTATTTTTATTTTATTTTATTTTATTACTTTAAAAATACCAATCCAAATTCTCATTCCCTACCCTCCTCCCACTCTCCTCCGACTCACCCCACATACCCTCTTCTCACCCCTTCCAATCCTAAGAGAGAGCAAGGCACCCCGTCCTGTTGGAAAGTCCAAGGCCCTCCCCACTATATCTAGATTGAGCAAGGTATCCTTCCAAAGAAAATAGGATCCCAAAAAGCCAGTACATGCAGTACAGACAAACCCCAGTGCCACTGTCATTGATCCCTCAGTCTGCCCCAACTGTTAACCACATTCAGAGGGACTAGTTTGATCCCATGCTCATTTACTCGCAGTCCAGATGGAGTTGTTGAGCTCCCATTAGCTCAGGCAAATTGTTGAGACTGATTTTAATGAAGAGCTTATATATCCGACATTTCTTTATTATAACAAACAATAAGATAGATATTATGACTTCCAAGAATTAAGATATAGAAAGTTTACACAATTTGTTTAAGGGGCACACAGCTTGTAAATGATAGAGCAAACATTTGAACAATGATGTCTGACACATAGCATGAAGAGTAAAACATCATTTTTAAAAAAGAGCATGGGCACTAAGAGACCAATGTAGAGTTAATTGTAACAGCCATCATCCAAGGCAATGAGGGCTGGACCAAGGTGATGAAGATAGAAAAGAAAGGAAGGAGTACATTAAAGAGATGGTGGTGAATGAAAAGAAAGCATAATGTGGATGTCAGTTGTTTCTAAAAGCTACTGGGTCCCCTGCCTATTCATCCATGACTAAATCAAAAGGAAGAAAATGAGTACGATAGGTTTACTTTTCTGCATTAATATTATAAATCCACATGACTTGTTCTTTCCTGTCAAAAGGTAATATAATATTCTAATCTCAAAGGAGAGAGGCACTTGCCCCAACAAACAACAATCTAACTACTATTTATTAGATTTATTGGTGATTTACACACAATGGCTTCCTTAGCAACAAGGAACTAACAACTTAGTTGTTGAGGATTCACATAGAATCTTTAATTTCTGAAATTATATTTGAAAACTGTCTTTTGACAAATAATATATTTGCTTACTGTTAAAAGAAAATAGAATGTACTTGGAAATATATCTTCAAAGGTATTCCTGTTGAAGGATCTGCGGGCTGCGACCCGCCACCCAGCTCCCACCACTGGCTAGCTTTACCCGAAAAAACAACACACAAACTGTATTCTTTTAAACACTGCCTGGCCCATTATATCTAGCCTCTTGTAGGCTAATTCTCATGTATTAATTTAGCCCATTTCTAATAACCTGTGTAGCACCACTAGGTATGCTTACCGGGAAAGATTCTAGCCTACATCCATCCTGGGTTGGAGCTTCATCGCATCTGCCCCAGAGAGCAGAGCTAAGGCATATGAGCTCACTTCCTCTTCCTCCCAGCATTCTGTTCTGTTTACTCCACCCACCTAAAGGCTGCCTATCAAATGGGCCGAGGCAGTTTCTTTTTTAGCCAATGACCTTTCTCCATCAATATTCTTATAAACATTGATGATCTTAGTCAAACCAAAGAGTACAGAGTTCATACAATTATGAAGAATATTTAACTAATTAAACTTTCAATTTAACATGGAGAATCCATTTAGTGTGGTCTGCATGTACATACATTGGTGTTTTTGATTTTAGCCATTCTGACAGGTGTAAGCTGGTATCTCAAAGTTGTTTTGATTTGCATTTCCCTGATCACTAAGGAGGTTGAGCATGACCTTAAGTGTCTTTTGGTCATTTGAATTTCTTCTGTTGAGAATTCTCTGTTCAGTTCAGTGAAGCTTTTACTCTAATCAGTCAATAAAATGGGTTAGTGAGGAAGGCCTAGTAATAACATGTAAAGATATTAAGAATTTATTTAAGCATATGCTTAAAATGTAAGATCTGGAATAAAGTAAATACATTTTCTGTTAGGTTTGGAAAATAATTTAATGCCCTATGCTTCATACTGAGCAAGTTATTAGAATTTACAGAGTTTTGTGTTACATTAGGAAACACCAATGATAGCCTTTGCTGGAGAGGATGTGGAGTAAGGGGTACACTCATCCATTGCTTGTGGGAATGTAAACTTGTGCAACCACTTTGGAAAGCAGTGTGGCGGTTTCTCAGGAAATTCGGATCAACCTACCTCAGGATCCAGCAATACCACTCTTGGGAATATACCCAAGAGATGCCCTATCATACTACAAAAGCATTTGTTCAACAATGTTCATAGCAGCATTATTTGTAATAGCCAGAACCTGGAAAAAAACCTTGATGCCATCAATGGAAGAATGGATAAAGAAAGTGTGGAATATATATTCATTAGAGTACTACTCAATGGTAAAAAAACAATGACATCTTGAATTTTGCATGCAAATTGATGGAAATAGAAAACACTATACTGAGTGAGGTAACCCAGACCCAAAAAGATGAATATGGTATGTACTTACTCATAAGTGGATTCTAGCCCTTTATAAAGAACATTGAGCCTATAATTCGGGATCCTAGAGAAGCTAAATAAGAAGGTAAACCCAAAGAAAAACATATAGTTATCCTCATGGATATTGGAAGTATAAAAGATTGCCAGGCAAAAGTTGGGAACTTTGGGGTAGGGATGGGGTGGGGGTAAGGAGAGAGGGGGGGAGAGAAGGGAGAAGGGGAGGATGGGGAGAGCTTGGTGGAATGGGACGGTTGGGTTGGAGGAAGGGTGGATATGGGAGCAGGGAAGTATATATCCTAATTAAGGGAGCCATCTTAGGGTTGACAAGAGACTTGACTCTAGAGGGGTTCCCATGTGTCCAAGGAGATGTCCCCAGCTTGTTCCTTGGGCAGCTGAGGAGAGGTACCTGAACTGGCCTTATCCTATAGCCACGCTGATGAATATCTTGCATATCACCATAGAACCATCATCCGGTGATGGATGGAGATAGAGACAGAGACCCACACTGGAGCACTGGACTGAGCTCCCAAGGTCCCAATGAGGAGCAGAAGGAGGGAGAACATGTGTTTGTATGTTTGTAGATGACCACTAGTCCCCAAATCATGATATAGAGACTTATTATTAGTTATGAATGATGCTTGACATTATCTTATGATTGTCCCACTAGCTCTTATAACTTATTTTAACTTGTTTCTCTTTATCTATGTTTTGCCTTGGGGATCTTCACTTTTCTTGCATTCTGTATGTCCCACTTCTCTGTTTCTTCTTTGTCTGTCTGGCTGGTGGATTTCTGGCTAACTGGCCCCAGGTGTCTCTCTCTTTCTCTCTCTCATTCTCTCTTCTCTCTGGAGTCTAGATCCCTCCTCCTACTCTTTCTCTCTGCCTATTCTTCTACTGTCTAGCAATTAGTCATTCAGCTTTTCATTAGACAAATCAGGTACCTTAGGCAGATAAGGTGAAACAGCAACACATCTTTATATCAATAAACAAATGCAGCATAACCAAATGCAACATACCTTTACGTAATTAAAGTAGTATTTCACAACATGTGTGTGTCTGTGAAGAATGATTAAAAGAAATGAAGCAAACTCCAGAGCAAGGATCTCATCCTGCTTCATCTAACAAATAGCTTAGAAAGTTAGGACAATTTCAACAGGGAATTTCTGCAGTAGCAACTGGAACATCACAACTGCTAGTGGCGTTGGAAATTTTTTGGGGGATGTCTCTAGGCTAACAGTTATTATCATTCCCTATTGGAAAAAAACAGTTGTATCTTTGCATTTAGTATTGACAATGCTCTAACATGGTGATATATTAAGTAGCTGCAATATTTAGGTTCATATTATTTCCTTTCATTTTATTTCATGTTTTTATTTTATCATTTTCACAAAGGCAAATCTAAAGCATGCAGGGCTAAGTGGCTGGGAATTGGGAATTCTATGTGGATATTGACTATATATACTTAAGACAACATTCAGGTAATCAAAGACTAATCTTTGTATGTCCTTACTTACATTGTCTATCTAGTTTGCTGATTTAAGTTTTTGGTTTATATAAAGAAGATCATTATTTATTCTAGCTCAAAGAGAATATGAAGAGCTCTCTCACCTCCCGTGCTTTCAGGGTACCTTACTTATCACATATTAGGAACATAAAGATTAGATCTACTGACCAGAGAATCTTAACATTACTAGAAACTTCAGAAATCATTGGTTAATACTTACATATTTATGGATATATTGAAAACTAAAATGAATCAGAATGGTGTGACTGACCAAAATCATTCAGCTACTTGTTTCACTAAAGTGAAAATTAGTATTCCAGATTCTCTAAGTCAATGCTTGCATTCTGCATGGCCTTATTTTCATTATTTTAAAATTAAAAACTTCTTCCTCTCTCATTGTAATTATTAACATTATCTAGAAAGCATCTTGAGCTTCTTAGAAATAAAAGATAGCTTACATCACTTGTATCTTTTTTTTTTTCAACCCAACTTTGCTCCCCCTGGGAATCCACTTCACAGCTCTGGAGCTGGGGGAGAAGTGCAGAAAAGAGAAAATACTTCTAATAAGTTCTCCAATGCTGCAAACAACATTGATCTCCCAAACAATTCTGCAGTCACCATTTCTCTATGTCAAACTTAAATGTCAATATCATCTCAAAGGCTCATAATATCTGTGTCCCCAAGGACTAAACTTCCTAGGTGGAAGCACAGGTGACTGAGGCACAAATTCCCATCTATGATCAGCATCTCACAATACAAATAATGAATGAAGCTCAAATGTTCCACCTGCCTCAATCTTTGCATTTTTATTTTCTAAAGGGGCTAGAAAACATTTTCTGAAGATTCTTTGCTGAAATATTCATGCTTGTTCTATGAGGCTGAAGGACACATTTATAAGACAGAGGTCTCTCTAACATAAACAGAAGGCTTTGGGCCCAGCTGGTGTTTGACAGTGGGGACATTTATCTTCAGTTAGCCTTTTGTTGAGGGACTTTCTTCCTTCACAAAAGTCCCCTTTTAGTATTCACTAGTAGAACTCATTAACTCCTTTACATCTGGACTATCAGTGATTACAAACTTATGTCCTATGAGAAATTAATTCATAGTAACATATCAAACAACCAAATCAGGAATGAACATAGCTTTTGTGGTAAAGTGAGACACTAACTAGTCTGAAAGTATAAAATGACCTCTTGGAAAGAAATAATTTTACTCCCTCCAAGGGGAATATTAAAAATCTAGCACATATGTACATATAGACAATTGTGTTATATAAACAAGGGCTTATTACTATATAAATAGTGTTTAGTTCTATGTAGACAGGAATTTTTGAAAAAAAAACCCAAACATAAAATTTTGAGTCTTTGGGCTTAAAGCTGCTTTTAGCCAAGCAGTGTTAGACACTTCACATATCCTCCATAATGTAAGTGTCTTGATTTCTTGAGGTGTGAGGTACTAGTCTAACCTTGCTCTAGAACATAGGAACCCTAGCATATGCAGCATAGGAACTGTAATACATGCAGGCTATATTTTTCCAGGTGGTCCAGATAGCTTCTGTCTATGTTCAACTAAAAGGAAATGCAGATAAAGGCAAGAGAAGAAGTATCCTGATGTTTTGTTTTATTACTGCTAGTCCACACCCAGTACTGCAGCAGGACTTCCAGTGGTGGCCATGGATCTAGATCCCATGACTTAGGCCCATCGAAGTTCTACATTTTTTAAATGTTGCTGTTTCAAGGATTCTGGCAAGACCTCCATTTTACCTTTTAATCATAGAGGTGGTGGTGGCCTTTGGATGTTGCATCCCCCTTTCCTTTGTGTAGTTTTCAAGTTCCTCCACCAACCTTGTAATTAATTTCTTATCTTAAGTATCTTCTCTATAAGGAAGACTATTTGGGAAGGGGAAGGACAACAGCAGAATGGGAAAGGGGTTTCAAGAGGAAGTAATATGGGAGCGAAAATCATCATTATACATATGTGTGAAAGTATCCTAAGGAAATACATTATTTTGTACAACTACTATATGTCAGAAAAATAAAAAATATGAAACTACTTAAACGGCATCAATTTCTTTGTCTGACATTCCCTCAATTAGTAATATTTTTAGAAATAAAGCAACTGAATTTACTAGGTATTATCTTAACTTTATACTGATTACAAAGTCATTGACCTTGGGAAGTATGTCAGGGGAAAGGGGACTTATTCTGTTGGCCAGAGATAATGCCAAAATGAAAACACTATAATTTCTATAAAATAAATCAAGACGTGTAATTTAACAGCTTTGGATTTCTTGGTTTGGCACCGTGATGGTTAACTCTAGCTATCAATTTGACAGGATCTAGACTTGCCAAGGAAGAAGGTATCAATGAGAGACAGTCTGTACTGTAATTGACTTATGAGCATGTCTATAGGGGACTGTCTTAATTAGGTTAATTGATGTCGGAAGACCCAGCCTACTGTGGGTGGCACCATTCCATAGGCAAGGGATCCTGAACTGTATAGGAGTGTAAATCAAACCAAGCTTAGGAAAGTAACCATGCATATATTGATCTCTTACTACTTTTGACTGTAGCTGTGATATGACTATTTGAAGCTTCTACCTTTAATTCCCCACAATGATGCATGATAACCTGGAATTGTATTCTGAAATAAACCTCTTTCTCTCCTGAATTGCTTTTTAAATGTAGTTTATTACATCAACAGAGAAAGAAGCCAAATAGGCATTGACTGCCATACTGAGGATTTGTTTAAAATCAAGTATATACTGTCCTATTTATTTGAAATATAAAAGATGATTATGCCTTCTCTCTCTTAACATTAGGAAATATTTGAAGGAAGAAAGAATATATGTTTTCACAATGACATTTTCAATTTTCTCAGTAGTCTTTATTACTATATTACTACCATTTAAAAATGTAAGAGTTTTCTCTGTTATTGTTTAGTTAGGTGTTCAGAGCTATGCATTGAATTCATCTAATAACCTTTTATTATAGAACTTGTCCTTTGGTAGCTCAATGAGAGCATATGGATCTTTCAGGATTCTTAATTCCTACATGTCATTCCATCTTGCCCTCAGAACAGTTATTCCTGTTACTATTTTTACAACTATACTTCTAGTTATTTTATATTCTCTGTAGCAGACAGCTTCTGAGGCGTGCATCTCTAAAAAGAGAAAAAAAGTGCCCAAGGTTAGACTGTCAGTATAGATCTGAGCATCCATGTAAATAAGTAAGATAGGAGAGAAGAGGAAGAAGATGGTGGCAAGGAGGAGGAAGGAGGTGATGGAGAGGAAGAAGGGGAGAGTGAGCACAAAAGTACAGAAGATAAAAGATATGGGGTAGCAAAATAATTTTACTGTCCTAATGCATTTTTTTCTTTTGCTGAGAGTGATCTGACACACTTTAACATATGGGGACTTGTAATGACAGAACATGAAGGCAATGATAATTTTCTATAGTTAGTGAAGGTCTCATTTTTTTCCTTATAGAACCAAGCAATTTTGTAGACAGAGATCCTGTTTCATATAAATGATGGATCTCAATTTAAAAGAATTGGTCATTATTATAGACCATAGAAACAAACAAAATTAGTCATTCATCCCAGGAATATAGTTGAGAATTAGTTGATTTGTTCAAAGTATTTTTGTCTGTATCTATGGGAATTGAGTATCCTGCCACATCCCTCACTTCCTATCCATAATTAGAAAGTTTTATTTTGGGGGTTGATAGTTAGGGTGGGTACACTAACTTGCTAAAATTTTGTAAGATACTGGGGCTCAGCTGGATTGTGTTAGTCTTATGCTGGAGGCTGCTATCTTCTGCAGCTGACACATGATGTGACAGAAGCTTGGCTTAAAATACAGCAAAATAAATTCGTTCAGTTGGTTTGAGGATTTGTTACTGTCTTCTCTTATAAAGAGGCAACAGATGACTTGACCAAAATAGCATTCTTAGTGATAGTTTAGATGTGGGATCCCTAATGTCTAAGGGAGGGGTTTAGGGACATTTTGAGACTCCTCTTCCTCTTCTGGCACACCTGAAATGGACCCAAAATGCAGGATGTCAATTATCCTTTTTTGACATGCCCACTCTACTCTTTACTTTTGATATCTTTTTCTTCCTTTCTCTCCATCTTCTTTATCCACCATTCTTAACACACACACACACACACACACACACACACACACTCACACACACAGAGGTACTAGGTAGATAAATAGATGATAGCTAGCTAGCTAGATAGATAAATGATAGATGATAGATAGATAGATAGATAGATAGATAGATACATAGATAGAGTCAGGCATGCATACACTGCTAGTCCCAAACTCTAGGGATCTCAGATATATCCACACAAGAAGTAAATAAGAATTGTTAGGAAGAACTCTTACTTCTTGTTAGTGAATATATTCAAAATTTAGATATTTTTCATAAGTGATGAGTCTTTAGGACAATCTACTTTGGGACCTGAAATTCTTTCAAAAATGCTTGCAAGTACTATAATGTTATTTCTTTTTTTCAGCATTTTTCTTGCATTGGATAAGGTTCTTCAGTATAGAGAGGCAAATGGATGAGAATACTGGTGACCTGGAAAGACAATATGAAATTTAGCTTATTATTTGTCTCTTCAAATTCCTCTTTTAAATTAGGAATGGTGTAAAAGTTTCTCAACCGGTGCATGAGGGTGTGAAGGAGAAGGAGAGAAAGAAGGAGGAGTGAGAGGAAAAGGAAGGAACACAAAGGGACAGAAGACATAAGGTAGGTGGTAGGAAAACTGGTTTTATTGGCCCAAGACAAATGTTTTGCTGAGAGTTTTCTGACACATTTTAACATATGGGGACTTATAATGACAGAACATGAAAGCAATGTCAATTTTCTATAGTTAGTGAAGTCTCATTTTTCCTCATAGAACCAAGAGATTTTTTTTTATTTTTTCATTTATTGAAAATAGATTCTTTTCTTAGACACTATATCTTGATTACAGTTTCCACTCTCTCTAATTACCCAGTCTCTTCTCACCTCCCCTCCCTTCCAGATCCATTCCTTTTCTGTATCTCATTAGAAAAGAACAGGCTTCTAGAAAATGACAGCCAAATACGACAAAATAAAATATAATAAGATAAAAACAAAACCATTACATAGAGGCTGAACAAGGCAACTCAACAGAAGGAAAATAACACTTGTAGGCAAAAGAGTCAGAGACTCACTCGTTCATACACCCAGGAGTTCCATAAAAATACTAAACTAAAAGCTATAATGTATACATAGAGGACCTGGTACTGACCTATGTAGGCTCTGTTCTTGCTGCTTCATTCTCTGTGAGTTTATTTGAGCCTTGCTTAGTTGATTCAGAGGACCTTGCTCTTCTAGTGTCCTCCATCCACTCTGGCTCTTATACTCTTTACATTTCTTTTTCTGTGGGGGTTCCCTGAGCTATGAGGGGAGGGATTTAGTGGAGATATCACATTTAGAGCTGTGTGTTCCAAGATCTCTCTCTCTGTCTCTGGCTCTCTGTCTCTCTGTCTCTCTCTCTCTCTCTCTCTCTCTCTCTCTCTCAGTAATGTTTGGTGTGGGTCTCTAAATCGTTTCCATCTCCTACAGTAGGCAGCCTCTCTGATGATGACTGGATAAGGCATCAGTCTACGAGCACAGTAGAATATCATTAGGAGTTATTTTATTGTTAATTTTTTAGGCTGGTAGTATTTGATTTTACCCTAGGTGTCTGAGTTATCTAGTATGTTGTTCTTGGTCATCCAAATAGCATCAGGTACGGGTTCTGTCTCATAGAGTTGGACTTAAGTTAAATCAGACATTGGTTGCATAGTCCCACAAATTCTGTGCCATCATTGCCATGTCCTATCTTATAAGTAGCAATAATTATGAGTCATAAATTTGGTGGCTGTGTTGTTATTATTGTTTATCTTTAGGTACCTATAGTGAGGAGAAGTGCAGGCCTGCTTTTCTTCCTGTCCAGTTCACACACAGGTGGCTTTATATCCAAAATAATAACATGGAAACTGTATTATTTTAAACACTGCCTGGCCCGTTAGTTCTAGCCTCTTATTGGCTAACTCTCATATGTTGATAACCCATTTCTAATAATCTGTGTAGCAGCACGAGGTGGTGGCTTACTGGGAAAGATTCAGTATGTCTGACCTGGCAGCTGGCTCCATGGTGTCTGTCCTGAAGAAGAGAGGCCTGGCGTCTGCCTCACTTGCCTTCTTCCCAGCATTCTGTTCTGTTTATTCTGCCTACCTAATTTTCTGTCCTATCAAAGGGCCAAGGCAGTTTCTTTATTAACCAATGAAAGAAACACATAGACAGATGACTCTCCTCCATCAGGTACCCCAAAGAACACCTTCGCAGACCAAGGACACTAGAATATATGAGTTAAGACTCCATATAGGTTTCACCTTAACTTCCAATGAGTTGTAAAAAGTATGTTGTCTACAGCGATGTTGCCCTGCAGATAGTTTGTGGAGAGCAACCCATTGTTTTATCAACAGCCCAGGTTGTTTGTGGATTTCCATGGGACCCTTTAGCCAAAAACTCAAGTAAATCCAACCCATTCCTGGTACTGGAAGACTCACTTAGTGACAAGAGTTGGTCAATTGGAACTCCATAACTCCCATTATTAGGAGACCTCGTAGGATTGACTTCATATATTGTAGGGATTTTCCACAGCACTATGGTTTCCATAACATATTTCAACTGCCTCTCAATTCTAGATGTGTCTCCTTACATTCCATTCCTCAACCCTATGTCCCCTACCTATCCCTACCTGATTCTAGAATTCATATCTGGCCTGCTTCTCGTCAACTCATAAAACCCATTCTATTTCCCTCTCCCAGAGAGATCCATGTGTTCTCTCCTAGAGCCCTCCTCTATAACTAACCTCTCTGGATCTACATATTGTATATTGGTTATCATTTATTTGATGAATAATATTGCAAATAAGTGAACTCGTATCATGTTTACCTTTCTGGGTCTGGGTTACCTCACTCAGGATGATTATTTTCTAGTTTTATCCATTTGTCTACAAATTTCATGATGTTATTTTTTTAATTTTAATGTCTGAGTAAGACTACATTGTATAAATATGTCACATATTCTTTACCAGTTCTTTTGAGGGACATCTAGGTTGTTTCCAGGTTATGGCTGGTATGAATAGAGCAGTAATAAACATGATTGAGTAAGTGTCCTTGTGGTAGGGATGGAGCATTCTTTGGGTGTATGATCAAGAGTGATATATCTGGATCATGAGGCAGATTGATTCCCAACTTTCTGAGGAACCAGCATATTTATTTTCCTAGTGGCTGAACAAGTTTTGCACTCCCATGAGCAATGGATGAGCATTCCCCTTATTCTACATCCTTACCAGCATGAGCTGTCATTTGTATTATCGATCGTAGCCATTCTGACAAGTGTAAAATAGAATTTAAAAGTAGTCTTAATTTGTATTTCCCTGATAGCTAAGGATGTTGATGCTTTATGTGTTTCTCAGCCATTTAAGTTTCCTTTATTGAGGATTCCTTTACTGAGAACTAATTCAGAATGCAAACTCTGTTTATAACTGTACCCCATTTTCAATTAGATTATTTGGCTTTTTATATCTTTTTTCTTGAGTTCCTTATATATTTTGGATATTAGTTATCAATAGATGTGTAGTTGGTAAAAATACCATTATGTGTCTAAATGTCTTTTACTTTACAGAGATTTTTCAGTTTCATGAGGCTCCATTCTTTCAAAATTTTTTATTCATTTTTACATACAAACCATAGTTCCTCATCCCTCCCCTTCTCCCACTCCCCCATCATCTCCTTTACTCCCATCTACTCTTCAGAGAAAGTAAGACCTCCCATGGGAAGTCAATAAGCCTGGTACATTAAGTTGAGGCAGGACCAAGACCCTCCCCATTGCATCAGGGTTGAGCAAGGCATCCCACCATAGAGAATGGGCTCCAAAAAGCCAGTCATGTAACAAGGATAGTTCATGATTCCACTGCCAGGTTTTCTACAAACAAACAAACCAAGCCACACAACTGTCAGCCACATGCAGAGGGCCAACTTTGGTCCCAAGCAGGCTCCCTAGCTGCTGGTCCAGAGTCTCTGAGCGCTTCATCTAGTAACTGATGGATGAAGATGAGAGATCTACAGTCAAGCACTGGGCCAAGCTCAAGGACTCCAGTAGAAGAGAGGGAGGAGGGATTATATGAGAAAGGGGGTCAAGATCATGACAGGGAAACCCACAGAGGTTCTATTTATTAATATTCAATCTTAGGACATGCTCTAACATCAGTGTTCTGTTCGGTAGTTGTCTCCTGTGCCAGTGAGTTCAAGGCTTCCCCACTTTCTTGTCTATCAGGTTCAGAATATTTGTTATTATATTGACGTTTGATCCATGTGGACTTGAGGTTTTGTATAGAGTGATAAATATGAATTTATTTGCGTTCTTCTACATACAGACATCAAGTTTAACCAGCAATGTTTTTTGAAGATGTCTTTTCCCCCCTCTGTGTATTTCTGGCTTCTTTATCAAAAATCGGATGTCCATAGGTGTGTGAATTTATGTTGGCATCTTCAATTTGATTCCATTCATCAACATGTCTGTATTTATGCCATGCAATTTTTATTACTATAGCTTTGTAGTATAACTTTAAATAGGGAATGGCAAAATCTCCTGCACTTCTTTTATTATTTAGGATTGTTTTACCCATCTTACTTTTTTTATTTTTTATTTTTCCATTCAAATATTTACACTTCTTTCCCTCCTCCCAATCCCCTCCCACTCCCTCACACCCCTTCCTCCATCTCCCTCCCTTCTTGAGACAGGGCAGAGTACCCTGCCCTGTGGGAAGTCCAAGGCCTTCCACCCTACATTGGTCCTTGGGAGCTGTGCATCCATATAGACTAGGATCCCAAAAAGCCAGAACATGCGGTCAAAACAAGTTCCAATACCTTTATCAATGGCTTCTCAGTCAGCCTCCATTGTCAGCCACAATCAGAGAGTCTGGTTTGATCACATGCTCATTAAGACTCGGTCCAGCTGGATTTGGTGAGCTCCCATTATAACAGGTACACTGCCTCAGTTGGTGGACCAACTCCTCACGGTTCTGACTTCCTTGCTCATCTTCTCTCTCCTTCTGCCTTCCAACTGGACCTTGGGAGCTCAGTCTGTTGCTCTGATGAGGGTCTCTATCTCTATCTCCATCCTTCGCCGGATGAAGATTCTATGGTGATATTCGAGATAATCATCAATGTGATAGTGTGGCAAGGACAGTTCAGGCACCCTCTCCTTTGCTGTCCAAGGACCTAGCTGGAGACAGCCATGTGGACGCCTGGGATCCTCTCTAGATCCAAGTCTCTTGCTGATAGAGGAAGGTCATTGGCTAATAAAGAAACTGCCTTGGCCCATTTGATAGGCCAGCCTTTAGGTGGGTGGAGTAAACAGAACAGAATGCTGGGAGGAAGAGGAAGTGAGCTCAGATGCAAGGCGCTGCTCTCCAGGGCAGACGCGATGAAGCTCCGACCCAGGATGGATGTAGGCTAGAATCTTGCGGGTAAGTGCACCTCGGTGCTACACATATTAATAGAAACGGGTCAGGCAGTGTTTAAATGAATACAGTTTGTGTGTTGTTATTTCGGAGCATAAGCTAGTCAGGCGGCTGGGAGCAGGGCGGCAGGAATGCAACCTGCAGCTCCTTCAATATCTTGCCAACCCTAAAATGGATCCCTTAATGTAGGTATCTTCTTCCCTGTTTCTATATCCGCCTTTCCTCCATCTTCACCCTCCCACCCCCCATCTCTTGCCAGTCCCTCCCTTCTCCCTTCCCTCTCCCTATCCTTTTCCTCCAACCTTACCTCACCCCTGCCCCCACCCCCATGCTCACAACTTTTGCCTGGCAATTTGGATTGCTTTCAATTTCCAGGAGTATCTATATATGTTTTTCTTTGGGTTCAGCTTTCTATTTGGCTTCTCTGGGCTTGTGAACTATAGGTTTAATGTCCTTGGTTTATGGCTAGAATCCACTAATGAGTGAGTACATACCATATTCATCTTTTTGTATCCGGGTTATCTCACTCAAAATAATGTTTTCTATTTCCATCCTTTTCATGCAAAATTCAAGATGCCATTGTTTTTACCACTGAGTAGTATTCTAATGCATGTAATTTCACACTTTCTTTATCCATTCTTCCATTGAGGGGCATCTAGGTGGTTTCCAGGTTCTGGCAATTACAAATAATGCTGCTAAGAACATAGTTGAACAAATGCATTTGTAGTATGATAGGGCATCTCTTGGGTATATTCCCAAGAGTGGTATTGCTGAGGTAGGTTGATTCCCAATTTCCTGAGAAACTGCCACACTGATTTCCAAAGTGGTTGCACAAGTTCACATTCCCACAAGCAATGGATGAGTGTTCCCCTTACTCCACATCTTCTCCAGCAAAGACTGTCATTGGTGTTTTCGATTTTAGCCATTCTGACAGGTGTAAGATGGTATCTCAAAGTTGTTTTGATTTGCATTTCCTAGATTGCTAAGGAAGTTGAACATGACCTTAAGTGTCTCTTGACCATTTGAATTTCTTCTGATAAGAATTCTCTGTTCAGTTCAGTGCCTCATTTTTTAATTGGGTTAATTAGAATTTTAAAGTCTAGTTTCTTGAGTTCTTTATATATTTTGGAGATCAGACCTTTGTCTGATGCAGGGTTGGTGAAGATCTTCTCCCATTCAGTAGTTTGCCTTTTTGTCTTAATGACAGTGTCTTTTGCTTTACATTTGCCTCCATTTCAGTTTTCAAGTCTTGAACTCTTTCCATTACCTGTTTGATTGTTTTTTCTTGATTTCCTAGGGTATCTTTTAAGAATTTATTCATTTCTTCAAAGTTTTTGTTATTCTTCTCATCTATTTCTTTAAGGGAGTTTTTCATATCCTGTTTAAGGGACTCTATCACTTTCACATTGTCTATTTCTTCTACTTCTTCTCGATTAGGGTCTTCAAGTCTTCCTGTTCTATGTTCACTGGATTCTGGTGTTATCATGTTGTTTTTCAGATTGTTGTAGGAATTCTTGCATTGGTGCCTGCCCATCTCTTCCTTCAAATGCCCTCTGATGGATCTTCTTGTATAGGATCTGGGCTACTTGCTGGCCTGGGACCTTGCAGACAAAAGGGCGGCCTTGCTGATTACAGACTCAGTGAAACAAAGGAACTCCTGCGCAGTTGCAGTCATCACTTTGTCCCCAGACCCTTAGCCCCAAAGCACGCTGAGTTGGGGGATCCTATGACCCCACCAAAGGGGAAGGGTTGCCTGGGAGCAAGCTGGGATGGGATACGAAGAGAAGGACAGTAGCTGGGGAGAGAAGTCCCTTCTGAATGACCAGAAAGTTTAGGGGGTTGAAGGGTGTCTGTGCTCAGGGGTGGGTGTCTGCTGGCCAGTCGGGTACACACTCACCTCTCTGATGTATCTTCTGGTCTCCATCTTACATTTTTATTTTTCCATATGAGACTGAGAATTGTCCTTTCAAGATCTGTGAAGAATTGTGTTGGCATCTTGATGGGGATTATATTGAGTCTGTAGATACTTTTCGTAGGATGACCATTTGCTTTCTTAATCTTACTGATCCATGAGCATGAGAGATCTTTCCATCTTCTGATATGTTCTTCAATTTCTTTCTTCAGTGACTTGAAGTGTTTTTTTTTTTCTTGTTCACCTGTGATTGAGTTTATTGTAGAGAAAGGTAACAGAGATTGTGGTTGTGTAAGAACAGTCAGACACAGAACTAACGTGGGTTTAGCAGCCCATCCATGGGTCTGCCCGGTTCTTCCGCATCAAGAAGTTAATCTTTCGAGCCATTTCCATGTTGTAGATCCTCCGGCATGTTTCATAGCTCTCCCGCTGGCGGCGGCGGCAGGGCTTCTCATAGAAACGCCACTGCTTTATGACCTCAGTAAGCCCATCGGTAGTGAGGATTCTGTTTAGGGTCCTGTATGCACCTTCCACATTCCCCTCCTGAACCATCACAGTCCTGGCAATGAACTTCAGGTGTTTAGCCATGGCCTCGCTTTCAAATCTTCATTCTTCAGGACCTGCGGCTGTAGCACTTGGACTCCAGGACGCTCCTTGAAGTGTTTTTTTAATCATACAAAGCCTTCATTTGCTAAGCTATTTGAACTACGCAATTTTTGTAGACAGAGGTAATACTTCACATAAATGATAGATATTTGCTTTAAAGGGCTGCCACTTTTAAAGAGGGCCTATGCCTGAACTGTGCATGGACTGTCTTTTTAGAGACCATTCCCTATGTTGGAATACCTTGCTCAGCCTGGATGCAGGGGGGAAGGTAGGTTAGGAGGGTGGGAAGGGACCTTGTCAAGCTTCAACATGGTATGCCAGATTTTGTTGACTCACTAAGGGAGGCCTTACTCCCTCTAAGGAGTGGATGGGGGTGGGATGGGGGAAGGTGGGGAAGCAGGGGAAGAGGAGGGAGGTGGAACTAGGGTTGGTGTGTAAAATGAAAAAGTAATTAAATAAAAAAGAATAAACAATAACAATAAAACCAACTATTAGATTTTCATTTTAGGCATACAGTTGAGATAAATTTGCTTTGCTCAAATCATGAGACACAAATAGAAGCCATATTTATGTTTTGTTTTTATTCTTTGAACATAGGTCCTCACACTACTAGGCAAGTATGCTTCCTCCAAGCTTTATTCTCAAGAAACCAGTTTTAGAAGGGAAAAAACATCTCATCAGTATTTTTTTCAAATGTGTTTTCTTTGTCCTTTTATTTGGTTAAGCTTTGGAAGCCTCTTTAGTCAAAAATTTAGCTTTCCAATATGGGGAAGTGTCTCAGCTAGTTTTGGATGTTCCCTGTTTAAACTGCATCTTAGAAAGCCTGTCAATTTCATTTTCTGGATTTCCTCCATTTAGTTACATTCCGTGAGTGTTAAATATTGGCTAGGTTATATATCAATTAGATGGTGATTACTAAGGGATTGACATTAGAAAGTGTGTTGGGGGAATGGCTTTACCTTATTGGGCAGTTTTACTCCCACAGAATGCTGCTACTCTGAGCACAGTGAGATAGCTAGGCAGTGAATACATGGAGAAGCCCAGGGTGTTCCAGAAGACTGAACAAATAGAAGAGGAGTCAGGTTGACCTTGTCCTGAAAATAATTCTCAGAATGAAGCTGTACTCTCTTCTCCTCTTGGCTGATGATCAGCATCCCACGTTTGCCTACAGAAGTCCCTTTGCATTTCTAACCTTTTTCTCACTTACATAGGGCCATTCTGTATCAACGGAAGGTGAAAAGTTCAGTGAGACAAGTATTTTCTTTCTATTTGACTTGAATTTGACTTTACCAGTTTCTCTTTACTGAGCGTCTTATTGTGAAATCTCCCTTTTCTAGGAAGGGAAACCACATTATGTTTTTTTTCCCAGAGAGCTAATGTATCCTAATTTATTTTTATAGAGAATGAGAACAGGTGGAAAGGAATACTCTTAATATATTAGCCCTCCTGTTCAACCTGAGTTGAATTCTAGATGTTTCCAAGATTGGGATTCCCACTGGCTTATAATCTTTATTACTCCTTGTATCTGGAAACAGGGCACATAATTTTCTCATTTGGAGAGGAGGATGAAGGAGCTATCCAGAAAATAAATAGGTAGCAAGGAAGAATGAGTGTTGCTGCTATTGCTATCATAAGTTCATTTCTCTTTCTTTCTTTCGTTCTTTCTTTTTCTTCCTTCCTTTCTTTTTTATTTTCCGAGACAGGGTTTATCTGTAGCTTTGGAGGCTGTCCTGAAACTAGCTTTTGTAGACCAGGCTGACCTCAAACTCACAGAGATCTGCCTACCTCTGCCTCCCGAGTGCTGGGATAACCAGCATGCACCACCACCGCCTGCCGATACAGATTGATTTCTTAGAGTAACCTGGTCTTGAGGTTTCAGTCTATATATTGGTACATATATTTACAAGCACTATTTTTGTGCAGCTCCAAGGCTCTGTGTAGCCTCACATTCTGGATCCTCATATGATTCTCTCAGTTCCTGGTATCAGTTTTACCATTTCCCAACATGAGTCTGTATTTTTCTTAGTCACATCTGTACATTTGTCTACAAATAGTGTCTTTCTTGTTTGGACTGTGAAGCAGTGAAAGTGACCTTGAATCACTGTCCTTTAAATGTCATATTCTAATTCTGACAGTGTTGGGCATGTTGAGTTCTCAGGAGTGGGACTAAAGTCCAACATTGCCACTTATCATGAAAGGTTCTCACAGTAAGGGGCTCCAGCACACGAATATAGGAACCTAAGCAGGAGGGAAATGATTTGCATAACACATTAGAGTCTCAAATTTACAAAAGGTTTAATTTCATGGTTTGCTTAAATAGCAAGTCCCCATGGTTAATTTAAAATTATTTGATTTTGTAAAAAGAAATTTACAGTTTTCAAAAACATTTATGGTACTAAATGGTACAAGCTTGTATTAACTCTGTAAATGCTATAAGGTACTGAATGTGTGATATTTGAATTGTCATTACTAAATTGATGATTCTCCCTCTGATTTTTATAAAGGGCTGTATTCCATGTGAAGAAGGTATTTTGTAGTTCTCTTGTGTGTTTGTATATACCTAAGTGGCAGGTCACTAACCTCTTAGCCATTCACAAGGACTCCATGGTAACTGGTAAGCCTTAGTATCACTCCTTTTGGTGGGGTTTCTTTCCCTCCCCATCCCTCTGTCAGTAGAAATGACTTTATTTGGGCTACAGAGTACATTTCTGCCAGAGGCATTCAGCAGTTCTAGAACAACATTCTCCTACATGTCCTCATTTCCCCTTATTGCCAGACTGGTCCTGCCCTTCCCTCCACTCTGATAGTTGACCCATTTTTTTTTTATTCTAAGAGCCAGTCCTTTTATCTTGGCTCTGATTACTGTTTTATTTCTTGTGCTTAAAACCTTATGTTGGTAGCTGCTCAATGTTTTTATCCCCTAGAATTGACCCCTACCTTAATTTCATTTGCACTATTGCCTGCTCCTTCACACTGAGGGCTCAAGTTCCAGCTCAGTGTCTGGGTCCTGCTAGCTGATAACAAGCTTACAGACAGCATTAGAGACTATACAAATGCTACTCTTTCTTTAATTTTTGGTTTCCATTTTATCATCTATATAATTTGAGGAAGGAATTGTACCTCTGTTATCTCAATTTCACAAGTACCTCAAGGTTTTTCATATGCTCCCTGAAGTTAGTTCAGTAGGTGAGAAATTAAGCGAATGGATGAGCATTAAGTCATGAGTGAAAAGTTAAACAGGAGATGGTGTCTTGGACACTAAAATCAATTGATTATCTCAACTACTACCTATTACCTGTTGCTCAACCTATCTGTTTCAATTAACCTATCCTATGGCCTGCATTACCAGCAGCAGGCATAACTCCAAAATTTCCACTCAGTCTTAATATGTAGATTTATTATTAGGCTTTAGCCATACCAAATATGTCCTTTGTCCCCAAGGATTCTATATTCTATTGAAGAATTCAAGGCATATGTGTATCAATAGAGCTATGAATGTTGTATAAGGGATTTCTGATTCATATGAGGGAATTATAAATAGAAGTATCATTCATAAATATTTTGGAGCTATTGTATATTTGTCAGGATCTCTCATAACAGAGCTTATTTAAATTAAGGGTGTTCCAGGAAGGCTTATTAATTACATAGATATGGATGGGATATATAACAACATGGTGGAAAGTTAGTTTTGAAAAGAGACTGTAAAACATTAAAGAAACCATAAAAGATACAAATAAATGACAAAATATCTTGTTTTCATGGGAAAATGGGAAAAAGAACAAGTACCTATAGAGGTATTGTCACTAAAAGATTAGAGTTCAAAATATGAGAGAAAGGCATGTACACCAATGCTGGAAGGAGAGGGTGAAGGAAGTGAGACTGTGCTGGAGGGAATAGTGACATTCTGTTTATGGGTACAGCTAACCTTAAGTGACCTTTCAGAAGGAAATCTATGGGAATAAACATGGTGCCTCTGATGTTTGTAGGAAAGACTGAGTTCTACGAGGACTATACCCATATAAACTAGCAACAGATAGCCAGTACCAGGCTCTGATGAAATAAAACACTCCAAATTTTGAATACGTAAGAATGCTGAAAAATGGCTGGTTCTTTAATTCCAAATTGTGGAAACTGTGCACTGGAATACATTCATCTAGTCTAGGAGCATTGACATACACAATTTACAACAATGCTCTGCAGGCCAAACAAAACATTTCTGTGGGAAGCTTCTAGCCTTTGGGTTCACATTTTGCAAACTATGATCTTTGGTTTTTGTTTTGTGTGCTAGGGAAAGGCTCCAGGCCGAGTTGCACACATACTGGGAAAGTGTTCTGCTACATAACTACTACTCCATCCCTCTGGCTTTTGTTTGACTAACCTATTTATGAGTTCTTATTGTGTAAGGCCAAGAAAGTGGAGAGGGGGAAGCAGCAAGATGATAACACTGTAGAGAGCTAAAAGATGGGGAGGGTTTTTAGTGATCAGTTAAAGAAATAGATGGAAAAATCTCCACAGAAGGTAAGTGGCATGTTGTAAGCAAATTCTGATGCTAACTTAAGATCAAGCTGTAGCGCTTTATTCATTCCTGAAAACAGTTTACCACTGACCAATAATACATCTTTTGCTCACTTACTATACAGGAAATTGGTTATAATTATCTATCTATCTATCTATCTATCTATCATCTATCTACCTACCAACCTACCTACCTACCTACCTATCTACCTATCTAGTTATTTATTTTGTGAAGGGAGTGAGACCAAACCACTGGGAGATACCTATGTTCACTACTACTTTTTAAAAATCATTTATTTATATATTTATGTGCCTTGGTGTTTTTTTTACCTGAGTGGATGTCAGTATGGAGGTGTCAGATCTCCTGGAACTGGAGTTATAGAGAGCTGCGAGCTGCCATGTAGATGCTGGAGATTGAAAGAAACCTGGTCCTCTGGAAGAGCAACTAGTGTGCTTAATCTCTGAGCCATCTCTCCATTACCTTATGATTACTTAAAAAAAAACCCTATATATTTTCTTAGAAAATAGAATTTGTGAGTTGGACTTCTTGTGTTACTTTAATATCTGGTGCAGTGCTTATATTTCTAATTTGTATTAGTTAACAAATATTAGTAACTGTGTATTAGCAAATAAATATTAGTAAATCACTGTAAGATCAGCATTAATATGACAATATTGCTGTGGAATAATCTTTGTAACTGTAAATATGTATTTCTCTCATTGGTTAATAAAAAAGCTGGTTGGTCAATGACTAGATAGGTAGGAGCTAGGTGGGAGAGTCAAATTGAAATGATGCTGGGAAGAAGCTTGAGTCTTGGGAGTTGCAAGCAGATACAGAGAGAAACAAGATGAATGTGCCATGTTGAAAGAAGGTACAGCCACATGACAAAGCATCAATAAAAAACATGGGTTAATTTAAAATGTAAGTAAGCTAGCAACAAGTCTGAGCTATCGGCTGAGCATTTATAATTAATAATAAGTCCCTGAGCAGTTATTTGGGAGCGGCTGAATAACCCCACCTACACAGTATGTTTAGCCGTTCAATTCTCTGGTTAATTCTGGCAGGCCAAGATTTTCACTTTCTTATTCAATATGTTGTCTTTGCTGACTGAATGTATGTCTACCAACTTACTCCCATCCACACAATGCATTGGTTAAATCATTTATATTCTTAAAGCCTTTCTGAGTGTTTTTGAAATTACCATCATTTAAAGAATATGAATGTAGAAGAAATCAGAAAGGGCCTGTCAGAACTTGGAACTGGGCCTGGCCAAGAGATACTTAGATGTTAAGCACAGCCAAATAGAGGCATCTGACAGGTTCCATAAAACTACAGAGAAATGGGATCAAGTCCAGAAAGGCCAAGTCATGCCAGGAGGTAAAAGGAAGGCTCTACACTCTGGAAGCTGTAGCAGTACCAGCGGTTGGATCACCCTGGGAAGTCAGTGATCACGAATTTCGAGTAAAAGGCTGATAATACTTTGAAATCTTTACGAATTTGCATATTCAATAGGTACCCCATTGTCAGAGGACGTTGCTTGGTGATAAAGAAGTTGATTTATATATATATATATATATATATATATATATATGTACCATTAAGAGCACCATACAAAAATTGGTTATTCCTATTGTTACACATAGGTTTCTACCACATGTGTCTTTAATAATATGTTGAACAACACAGAGTGAAATACCTTACTCTGAAATTATCTTTTTTCCTTGTAAGAAAGTTCAAAAATAGGCAGGAGCTTGTACGATTTTGTATGTTCATGTAATTTTTTCCCCCAGAAATGAAAGAAATGTATCAAATTTAAGCACTGAACTTGAGTGATCTTTCTCTAGCCATGCCAGCAAGTAACTTTTGGGAACTATACAGCTGTGACATGTGATTTTGTTCTGAAGGATGGTCTAGCATAGACAACTTTGTAATTTAAAAGACACTTACTTGGGGAAAGGAAAGAAACTAGTATTATAGAAGTTCATATGATACACTCAGGTTCTATTTTTCCTGTCCATTTCTAGTACTAGAATTCTGTTTGGGGGTTTATGCCTATGTGTGTGTGTGTGTGTGTGTGTGTGTGTGTGTGTGTGTGTGTGCGTGTTTGTGTGTGTGTATCTGTACGTGTTTTTGCAGAAACAAGAGGCTGAGGTTGGGTATATTTTTCTAACATTATATACAATAATTTTACATTTTAGAGACAGTCTCTCTCTGAACTTGAAGCTCACCATTTTGGAGAAAATAGCTGACCAGGTCCCAAATGCCGAGGCTACAGATGTGTGCCACTGTAACCAGCTGTTACGTGTGTACTGGAGAACTGAACCTATGTCTTTACCCTTCCACTAGAAGAACTTCACATACTGTGCCATCTTTACAGCTCTGAATTCTTATTTATTTGCTTTAATAGTATACATTTGATTTGCTTACTCTGGGAAGGCATGGAAAGAAAATAATAGCCTACCATTTATGCATTTAGTATTGCATTTTTTATCTACACCACCGCCTCAGCAATCTGATTGGATGAGAACGCTTTTGTCTTCATTTTAGAAATAAAGCAATGTGTATCAGAGATGCTGGATGGCTTTCATAAAAGGTCACATAGAAAAGTAACAGAGCCCAGAGTGGAACTCTCATTTTGCTGTCTCCAAAATCAACATTCTTTCGATAATAATCTGTATTCTTGGAGAGATTACATACTCCAACATTCTAAATCCCATGAAGGAACGACAGAAGTTACTCATGCTCTAAAAGATTGCACTACTATATTTGCCAAATTAGAAAAAAAAAAAACCACTCAAAACCATGACTGCTTTAAACTGCAGTGGTTTTTGTTAGAATCGCTTACATTTGACTGCTTTTGTATAGAATCATAAGCAAAATAAAATGTTTTTGAATTTTAATGTGAGATTTCACCCCTTGGTTTTAATTACTGTATTTTTCATTACCCAATGGTTCTTCTATATTTTAATAATCATCAGCTTTTAGTAACTAATACCAGTGTGTATCAATAATTGGCTTTGCTTTATGAATGAATTGATGAATATATTGGTCATCTTTTCTCCAAAGGAGATGTTAAAAATATTTTCTGAAATCTAATGTCCTTAGTGAGTCTTTGAAATATAAAATTCTAAATATGTGATTTTAATATGTAGACTTTGCATTTTATTCCACTCTAGGGAGAACCATAATATTGCTTTATTATTATTTTTGTGGTTGTTTCTTTTGAGTCCCAAGATTCAAGTAATGCTTCAGAAAATATGAGAAGCTAAATGCCACATTTACAATTGTTTTGGAAAGGCCTAACCTTTATTAAAGTAACTGGGTAAATACAATTCAAAAGGGTTTACTTCTCTTGTAAATTAAATGGTGTGTTTGTAGACTGAAAGGTCAGGTTTTTCAGCAGAGTCTGGTTTTCAAAAACTATCACTATTTTTCCCCACACACAAAAAAAAATCCTGAAGGCTAATTTGTTCGACATATATGATACATAAGCCAAAACTCTGTTCATTCCATTTCAGGCTCAGTTACTTGTGACAGGAGAATACTTTTTGTGACGAAGTGTCAATGTTGACTTCTAAAGACAGATGTGAAAGAATGTTGGACTAAAATATTTTGTTTCCAAAATTTGAAGAATAGAAGCCATATTCTGTGATATGCATGCCAATCATGCTCTGTATGTCACTTTGGGTTTGTCGAATAATTTTGTATCTTGCTGTAGAACATATTATTTCCATTTCTTCATTAAAGAGAAAAATCACCCTTTACTGCTTATTATCCAAGCAATTCATTAGAAACCATAACATGTTTTAGATTATTTCTTTCCTCCACAGCCCCCAACCCCCACCCTGACAAACACACACCCATCACACAGCAAGGAGTCCTCTTGCTAGTTTTGGCTGCAGATACTTGTTTGGGATCTGAAATTCAAGTTTCAAATTCTTTTACTTAAGAGAGAAATGTATATGAGAACTATGCCTTGAGACCACTGCTTTCAGAAAAGCTTTCCCCGAGCAAATGAAATAGAGAGGTAGTCTTGAACATGATTCATTCCTGAGTTTTAAAGATTCCTCCTAGTTTCACATAGATGAAAAGGTAGCCATGGATTAAATGCTAGAATTACATTGTGGAATAATAGCAGTAGATATGAATTGTTGAATAAATACTAAAAGCAAAGAGTAGTAAACCCTTGCTCCAACTATGGTATTTGAACAATTATTTTTTTTCAATATCCTTTATTTTTGTTAGTATAGGAGTTCAGCTCAGTTCAACATGTTAATTAAGCACTTATGTGATAGTCTTGTGCTCAGGATTTAGAGACACAAGAATAAGGTACCAGCTGTCCCTTTCCCCCCTCTTTCTTCTTCTAGCCAATCCTAGGAATCCCTCATCTCTGTTCTTCCCTCTCTTTCCCTCCCTCCCTCCTTCTCTATTCTCTCCTCCTTTTCTCTCCTTTTCTTCCTTCAAGCCAGCAAAATTTGCAAAATCCCATGTTTTAGAATTTTAGCTTGGGAGAATGTTGATTTTATTTCCCCATGCTTAAATCTTGAGAACAGATAAGTATGTACGAGTTTCTTATCCCAGTACTATATTTCATTACAATTTAAAAGTATGATGAATAAATTGACTTCTCCGAGCCTACCTTTCTAAGGTTTCTTATTTTGCCTCATTGGCCCCAAATGTTTGATTTAGCTGCCTCATAATTTAACTTCACAGCATATTTATTGCAGCAGCATTGGAGTTAATTTAACTCAACTAGTTTAGCTATTTTGCAATGGCACTCTGCTAGGCCCTCTAGGCAATACAGCTATGAGTAAGATAGGCTCTGTCTTCCAGGTTCTCCCAGTCTTGGCTAGGAAAAGCTAATTATGCAACTAATTACCATAAGGCAGGGTGTAAGAAATGCCACACCAGGAATGAATAAAATGCTATGGTGATGTGGAGGTGGGAGAGACAGCATGTAGCCAGATAATTCTGAAAAGGTTTCCTGGGGGTGCTGCATTTGAGATGGGCTTTGGGGAGCCGGTATGATTTAGTAAGCAGAGATGCACAGAGGGCCTGTCTAAGCCCAAGGCGTAAGAACAAACGCCCGAGATGGAAACACACAGGGAATGTTTGTCTGCAATGCAAGGTTCCTGTAGGGAGTGGTGAGAGATAAGTCTGCAAAGAGAATTTGGAATCAGCTGGGGCAAGACTTCGCATGCCAAAGCTAAAAAATTTACAGTTAATTCTGTATATACTGTAGGGATGATGCTAATTTTTTTAAAGCATTAATTTATTTAACAGACTGACATGATCAAATAGCTTTTGCAAGAAAATTTTCGAGTGTTTTGTGTAAGATAGACTGAAGGAGGAAAGCCAAATTTAAACAGCCAAACGTGCCCACCTGATTGCAGTAATAATTCACGCTTATCAGAGAACATAAAGAGAAGTACAAAGAAAAAATACCGCCTGCAGCTTCATCATCCAGTCTTACATAGTATTTACATTTTAATGTATCTATTGTCCCTATTTTTTATGTGTGCATGATACTGCATTCATATTAGTTGCTGTTCTGATTTTTGATGAACCACCAATAATAATCCAGGCCGTTGAAGTGAGTGCGAAACTCAGTTTTGAAAAGGTAAATTGTACCGCTTTTGACAGCCAGAAGCAAACAGCCAGTTTACATTGTCATGAAGTAGTGGCCCTGCTAAGTGTGCTTTAATAAGCACAAGAATTGTTATTAATCAGAGGACCAATTATTTGGTTATTAGTATTGCTATAGTACATAATTTTTAGAGGTAAGTTAAATATAGTGCTGTTATATTTCTTCCAGTGCTGGCTTACCAATATTTAAAAAATAGTATAATATTAATTCACAGCTTTATGTAGTTGAGGTTTAAAGGATTCCAAATTAGTGTATTTCAAGTTAAAGATTTTTTCAATATTATCAAGTTTGTTTGAAAGATAATTTTCATGTCTTGTATTTCTTTTTTTTCTTGTTTGTCATGGAATTGACCTTTTTCTGCAGTTTCCTTTTATTGTTAGCAATTTCCTTATTTGAAGAAATTTCTGACATAATGGTACAAATTATAGCAAAACTATCAGAAAAAAAACATAACTGTTAAGGAGACCATTTTTTACATTGCAAGATTTTCTCCAATGTTTTGTTATTTAACTGACAGTTTATAAAAACTATGTTTCCATCTCTTTTTTTGATTACTAATCTCTTAAATTTATGTCTGTTTCTTTCCTCCTTCCAAGTCATGGTAGAGCTTAAATTGTATAAATTAGTGTCTTATCTGTCATGGACTTTCAGCTGAAGTGACGCCTCAGTGCTGCATTCTCAGTGTGGTTTGTCTGCAGTCTTCACTGGTCCCCCATCTGCTTTATTGTCCTGTGTTTCATAAGCAGAATGTAGCTCCACCAGGCTCTTGTGGATGATACTATAAACTGGGTTGTAATGGCTCGGAGGATTAGATAGAGGCTTTTATACAACTAGCCTGGAGTGCTAATGCCTAAAATTAGGCATAGAATTTGTAAACTGTAATGAAATGGAAAGAAATGACTTTCAGATGTATTTTGGCTCTGTGCTATGCAATCAAAACCATAATTTATCAAGAAAACTTGTCCTTCTTCCTCTCATGAGTAAATGCTGCACTCTTTCTTAACTAGGCTATTGAATTGTGTGTGTAAATCTCAGTGTTCCTTAAGTATTATTAATGTCATAAAGCTGAGATGCTCTAATTACCAATATTTCTCCCATCTTCAATCATTTGGCCTTCCCGGGCTGTCTCTGTGACTTCAGTACATTAGTGCCTGACCCAGTCTTAGACCTGTAGCCTCTGCCCCATCACAGAGTGCATTTTTTGCTTAAAGAGGTGGTCAGAATGCATTTAGAATGTTTCCCTTAAATGACAGGATTGAGAAAATGAAGCCATTTCTACTGAAAAGGTCAGTGAAAGGTCTGTAAATCATTGGCAGGAAAACCCTTTACCAGGATTCAAAGAAAGCATGTGTCTGAAGATCAGAATATACAAAGATAGAAGGCACACAAATTAGTGATTGACTTAGCGTGCCCCAAGAGACATCACCACTTTACAAAGGGAATTAATGCAAAGTTCTTCAAATGGGAAACATTACTGACAGATTGTTGCTTGTTTGATAACCACAGGTAATTGGTGGTTAAAGTGTATAAATTACCTTACCTGTGAAAGACCTATCTAGATGAGGCATCTTATTTTTAAATTCACTGTATCAGTGGAGAATAGTGACACACAGCTTTGACCCCAGTACCCCAGCCCTCCAGAAGCTGAGGCAGGGAGAACTCTGTGAGTTGCAGGTCAGCAGGGATATGTAGTGAAACCCAGTTTCAAAAAGTTACTGTATAAACACACCAATCAAGAAATCAAAAAGCCACTAAATTTCTGCTTTCGGGGTACTTCTTTTGTATTTACATTTCATCTACTTATCACAACTCTATGAACTGGACACTGTTTTGATAAGTGAAGCCTGGGGGTCAGGCAGGAAGTAAGTGGCTACACCGACTACAATTCATTTCTGCTTTCAAAGTGTGTACTCTAAACCTTATAGACAAATGAATTTCTTTAAGAAATCTCCATGAGTATGCACTCTTTTTCTCGGACATGGAATTAGTGTATAGAAAACGAGACACATATGTTCTCCAAGTTCCTCTAATGCAGGATCCAAGTGTCTATTTCTTCAATGAATAAGGGAATTTTCTCTAATAAAGTGTCGTCTTCTGGGTCTAGAATATTTCAAGGCCAATAAGATTTCTGAATTATTTGTCTCTTCTTGGGATTTACCTTTTCTTCTATTATCTGACTGATTATATAAATTCAGTTTTCATGTTTTTTTGAAATGGCCAGTTAAAAAACATTCTTTAAGATTCTGTGTTGTCTTTAAGCTCAAGGCCACCTTGTTCTACAGAGTGAGTTCCATAAGAGGCTCCAAAGCTGCACATAGAAACCCTGTCCCAAAAACTAAAACAAACAAAGGCACTTGTGTGATCCACAGCCAAGCACTGGGGTAAGCTCCTGGAGCTTAGTTAAAGAGAGGGAAGAGAGAATATATGAGCAATGGGGAGTCAAGGTCATGATGGGGAAAACTGTGCACAGAGACAGCTGGCCCGAGTTCGTGGGAGCTCTCGGACTCTGGACTGACAGCTGGGAATCCTTCATGGAACCAAACTAAGCCCTCTGAATGTGAGTGACAGTTATGTGCTTGATCTGTGTAGGGTGGGAGCGCTCTGACAGTGGGACCAAGACTTATGCCGGGCACATGAACTGGCTTTTTGGAGCCCATTTCCTATGGTGGGATACAATGCTCAGCCTTGATACAGGGAGGTGGGGCTTAGTTCTGCCTCAACTTGGCATACTAGACTTTGTTGGCTCCCCAAGGGAGGCCTTACCTCCTCTGAGGAATGGATGGGGGTGGGATGGGGTTGGTGGTGGGGGTGGGAAAAGGAGAGGGAGGGGTAACTTGGGCTGGTGTGTAAAATTAAAATAAAATTTAAAATTTCTATTATTAAATTTAATTAATTAATATTAATTGTTTTATCATTAAAATTTAATATTAAATTATTAAAATTGTGATCTTTAGAAGAGCTATTTCCTCTTTCCCATTCATCACTTAAAAAACATTGGGGAATTTACCTGGGCTTCAGTGTTCTCTTGTTGTCACCAGTTTTGATTATGCTTCAGAAAGAGAAGCCCATCAGTTTTTTTTTTTTTAAGGCATTGTCATTTCCCTTCCATTTACCCCCAGTCATAGGAGTGTTCTAGCTAATTGTATTCCTTCTTACCTGGGTGGCTCTTGTGATGGATAAATAATTTGGTTAGTCAGATTCACCCACAAGAATCAGGAAGAAGTGGCTAGAGAGGTGGCCAATGGTTAACAGCATGGACAACTCATGCGGAAGACACAACTTCAGTAACCAGCAGCCCTGCTGGTGGCTCACACCTGCCTGTAACTCCAGGTCCCAACGGACACCATCTCTGGTCTCTGTATGCACATGTACTTTCATGCACATACCTCTACACACACACACGCACACACACAAACCCTTAAAAATATGTGTTTAAAAAATAAAATTCAGCCCATTTTCACCTTCATGTTAAACTAAGATATATAAGTCTGGCAAAAATGTAGCAATTTTATTATTCTTTTTTCTTTTAGTATAATTTTTATTTTTTTCTCTTTACTTATTGATTTTTGTTGAGCTCTACATTTTTCTCTGCTCCCATTTCTGCCTCTCCCCTCCCCTTCAACCCTCTTCCAAGGTCTCAATGCTCCCAATTTACTCAGGAGATCTTGTCTTTTTCTACTACCCCTGTAGATTAGATCTATGCATGACTTTCTTAGGGTCCTCATTGTTGTCCAGGTTCTCTGGGATTGTGATTTGTCGGCTAGTTTTCATTGTTTTATGTTTAAAAACCATTTATGAGTGAGTACATGTGATGATTGTCTTTCTGGGTCTGGGTTACCTCACTCAAAATGATGTTTTCTAGCCCCATCCATTTGCCTGCAAAATTAAAGATGTCATTATTTTTTCTGCTCTGTAGACTCCATTGTATAAATGTACCATATTTCCCTTATCCATTCTTCAGTCGAGGGGCATTTAGGTTGTTTCCAGGTTCTGCCTATGACAAACAATGCTGCTATGAACATAGTTAAGCACATGTCCTTGGGGCACGATTGAGCATTCTTTGGATATATACCCAAAAGTGGTATTACTGGGTCTTGAGGAAGGTTGTTTCCTAATTTTCTGAGAAATCACCACACTGACATCCAAAGGGGTTGTACCAGCTTGCATTCTCACCAGCAATACAGAAATGTTCCCTTTTCCCCACAACCCCTCCAGCATAAGTTGTCATCAGTGGTTTTGATCTTGGCCATTCTTACATGTGTAAGACAGAATCTCAGAGTTGTTTTGATTTGCATTTCTCTGATGACTAAGGATGTTGAACATTTCCTTAAGTGTCTTTCAGCCATTTTAGATTCCTCTGCAACAGATTTTATATGAAAACAGAATCTATCATTCTTCTGCATACAAGAAACTCACCTCAACCGCAAAGACACTGTCTCAGAGTAAAGGGCTGGGAAAAAAAAATATACCGATCAAATGGACTTAAGAAACAAATGGGTGTACCTATCCTAATATCTAACAAAACAGACTTCAAAGTGAAATCAATCAAAAGAGACAAAGAAGGAAATGTCATATTAGTCACAGAAAAAGTCTGTCATGAGGAAATCTCAATACTGAACATCTATGCCCCAAATACAAAGGCACCCTCATATGTAAAAGAAACACTTCTAAGCCTTAAATCATACATTAAACCCCGCACACTAGTAGTGGGAGACTTCACATTATATTCTCACTACTAGACAGGTCAGTCAGACAAAAAATTAACAAAGAAATAAGAGAACTAACATGTTATTATTCTTAGACTAAATCAGATCCATACTAGGAATGTGAGAATCATTTTGGTATCTTTTGAGTCTGTATATCGAGATCAGTTTTCATTTGGCAAGATCTGCCCTTGAAGTTTGCATTTATATGACTCATCAAGTCTTGAATCCCCTCTAAAAATGTTCATTTGGAAAGACCAGCATGGGATGGAGTTTCTAGTCATCAGAATTCAGATAGTCCTAATTATTATAAGGTCTTCAAAAGCTGTGTCTATAAAGTGAAATTACATATCATTTAAACCTGGCTGGTACAGAACTCAAGGTACCAGATCATGTATGTATTAAGAATATCATTTCTATTTCTTCAGTAGTCTGGTGCCAAGAGAAGGGTACTGCTTAATTTCAACAGTATGCTTTAGTTTCTCTGTGTGATTCAGTAGACTTTTGAACTGGGGATCCTTCACCAAAGATCAGAAGTTGCGTGAAACAATTTCTTTCCTGATCTTGTCTCAAAAACACCTGGATGGAGGTGGGGGTTCCTTGGACTTCCCACAGGACAGGGAACCCTGATTGCTTTTCAGGCTGGGGGGGACTTAATTGGGGGAGGGGGAAGGTAATGGGAGGCGGTGGCAGGGAAGAGACAGAAATCTTTAATAAATAAATAAATAAATAAATAAATAAATAAATAAATAAACTATAGCCATCTCAATGAATCTTCATTAGTAGCTAAGTTCTAATGTGGACGTTTGGCTCCATACAAGAGCAGATTAGAAAAAAAAAGTGTTTCCACTTCAGTCCAGAGCATTGAGGAGATTGTTGGTAGCTTCCCAGGACCTGGGAGCATGTAATTCAGTACTGAATTACTAGTGATGCACTTCTGTAACCACACACTTGGGTTAGTCTATCCTTTATTCATTCCTCAGGATTTTTGTATCAAACTTTATTAACTTTGGACACTTGCCCATAAGTCAACGTCACTAGTGTGACACATAGAAGAAAATCATGTGTTTTTTCTTTTTTTTTTTCAGGGTTAGCTATTTTTTTAAAATTATTTATTTATTTATTTATTAAAGATTTCTGTCTCTTCCCCGCCACCGCCTCCCATTTCCCTCCCTCTCCCCCAATCAAGTCCCCCTCTCTCGTCAGCCCAAAGAGCAATCAGGGTTCCCTGCCCAGTGGGAAGTCCAAGGACTACCCACCTCCATCCAGTTCTGTAGTAATAGGGGCGGCAGGGCTGCGTTCAGCAACCCCGGCCGCCTGCCCGGCTAGCTTATGCCCAAAATAATTACACAGACACTGTATTCTTTCAATCACTGCTTGGCCCTTTAGCCCTAGCCCTTACTGGCTAATCCTGTTATCCCGATCAACCCATCTCTAATAATCTGTGAGAACCAGTCTTACCGGGAAGATTCTAGCCTAGTCCATCCTGGGTCGGAGCTTCATAGCGTGCGTCTGCCCAGGAGCCAGGAGCATGGCGTCTCTCTCAGGCATCTGCTCCCGAGAGCAGAGCGGTCGAGACTCTGACCTCACTTCCTCTTCCTCCCAGCGTTCTGTTCTGTTTACTCCTCCCACCTATCCTCTAACCAATAAAATGGGCCAGGGCAGTTCCTTTATTAGCCAATGACCTTCCTCCATCATTTCCCCTTTTTCAGTTTAAACAAAAAAAAGGCTTTAATTTTAACATAGAAAAATTACATATAACAAAACAGTTATCAAGTAAAAGTTACAATAATCTTTATCATAACTAAGGAAAACTATAACTAACTATTCTTAACTCCATCAAAGACTCCAGAAAGATATAATATTACCTAAGTAAACAAGAACTAAGAAACTTCAAACTCTAGAAATGACAAAGACATCTCGCTGCCTGGACAGTCACCCAAAGTTCTTTTGTATCGTTGGGGCATCCATCTTCAGCCTTCAGGCCCATGGTATCCAGCAGACATTTCCATAAAGCAGGAAAATTCAAAGTCAGTTCAGTCACTATCTGTTGTGTCCTGCAGAATGTCTCGCAGCCTCTTTCAAAATGAATCAGGAACCCTGAAAGATCATCTCACCTTAGGCAAGTTCAGTAGTCCTCTCTCTGTGGGTTCTCTGTGTCCAGTTGATGCAATAGTCCAGGCAAGAGCAGTTTCTTGCCCAAATGGCTATCAAACTCCATAAGGTGCCTCTTCGATGCCCATCTTCCTCTTGAAGTACATTGGTGCTGCCAGGAGCAGAGTGTCTCATTGTCATGAAAAGTCCTCAGTTATTAAAACATTAAATGTCCTATTCTGTAATCTTTGAAAGACATGAAGAATGTCTATCTAAAATATATCTCTATATATCTAGAAAATCTTACTAACATGACTACAAGCTTTACTATTATCAATGATTATCCATTAACAACCTATATTTCTTAATTATACAGTACATATTTAAATGAACTACACAATCACAATACCTTAATCAAAATCAGAAACACATATATATATATATAACAAAATTGACCGTAAATCTCTATCAATAAAGCAAAATATATACTAATGCAAATTATTCATACCTATATCATATCCCCTTTAAATGTAAAAGAACATTTATAAACATTTTTTGGGAATATGGGCGCAGTTATTTCTCTCCAAACTGCTTCCTGCTGAATGGGGGCGTCATTAATTAGGTCTTTCATGGTATAACCTGTGTGCTAGTTTCATCTCAGTTGGCAGTTGAGCGAAGCAATTTTTTGAAGGCGTTCACACCAACCCTTCAGGAGGACGTGGTCCATCATACCAAATTGGAATAGAAGAAATGAACAGAGTCTCATCCTCTGTGAAAACAAAATAAGAAACTCCTTTCCAAAGCATCATGTCCTTAGATCCAAATTTCAAAGTCAAGGCATCAAAATATCTATGTCGGATTAGTTCAGCAGCATTTATAAATAAATATCTTTTAGCAGCTGTTGCTCCTTCCTCAGCATTCAAACAATTCAAAGAGAGCATAATAGCATACAGTATCAAGATTCTCTGTGTATTTTCCATCTTTGTACAGCTTTGTTTTAACCTCTATTTCGTTTATTTTTACTTTTAACTTTTTGCTTTTTGAGACAGGTTCTCTGTATCTTTGACCTGTATCTTTGACCTGAAGTAACTCTGTAGACCAGGCTGTCTTTGAAATCTCAGAGATCCACCTGTTTCTGCCTCCCAGGCATTGGGATTAAAGGTGTACACTACTACACCTTGAACTCACAGAGATCTGTTTGTCTCTGCCTTCTAGGCACTGGGATTAAAGGTGTGTGCTACCACACACAACAACTCTCTTCCTTTTTTTGTTTTTTACTTTAAGAACTTCAACTTTTAGTCTGCATATATTTTTAACACACTGTAAACCATTTAAAAATTTTCTTTGTCTTTGAATCTCTCTTTACTGTATATCTCTCTTTTTCTGACCACATGAGTCTTTAATTTACCATGCAATATCAGTAGGATTAAAGGCGTGGCTTTGCCGGCTGGATCCAGCCCATACCTTAGCTTTTCAGCCTCATGGCTGAGGTACTGGCTGTAGCCATGTTTACTGTGACAACTCTACGGCATTTCAAGGTCCCTACCAGCAAGCGAGCTTCAGCAGCCTGTGCTTGCAAACTGCACAAACCGCCTGCGTAAGAGTCAGAGTTTGTCCTGGCAGGACAGCCCAGAAAGCCGGCATTTTTAAACAGCGCAGCTTTTTTCCTGCTATGGCTGAAAACCGAAAAGCATGCGTTCAGCTTTTCGTCAACACCGTTTAAGTGTTGTGACCTCTTAATGAGCTGCAGGCTTTGCAGCTAAAGCTGAGTCAGGAAGCTTCTCTTAGAAGAAAGCGCATGCTTGCCTCTAACAAGCAGAGCAGACCCGAGAACACAGAGTCTAGTTGCCATCAAACAAATCATAGCACTTTACTCCAAATGCTCTATTCATTATGTATACAATGTTCTGTCTGTATCCCTGCAGGCCAGGAGAGAGCACCAGACCTCGTTACAGATGGTTGTGAGCCACCATGTGGTTGCTGGGAATTGAACTCAGGACCTTTGGAAGGGCAGGCAATGCTCTTAACCGCTGAGCCATCTCTCCAAATGCTCTATTCAAAAGCTCTGTCTCCTGCAGGAGCCAGACAGAGATTGCAATGGCGGCACAGCCCCAGGAAGTAACGCTTTAAAATGACACAGCGTTTTTTTCTGCTACTGTTGCTGAATCAGGAAATCTCTCTACAGCACGCCACCAACAAACAGCAAAAATATGTGTTAAACTCTCTTTCCCTTATTTTTAAGCCTTCTCAGGTTTTTTAAATGGGTTTAGTTGTCCACACGTCTGGGCGCCAACTGTAGTAATAGGGGTGGCAGGGCTGCGTTCTCAGCACCCCCTGCTGCCTGCCCGGCTAGCTTATGCCCAAAATAATTACACAGACACTGTATTCTTTTAATCACTGCTTGGCCCTTTAGCCCTAGCCCTTACTGGCTAATCCTGTTATCCCGATCAACCCATCTCTAATAATCTGTGAGAACCAGTCTTACCGGGAAGATTCTAGCCTAGTCCATCCTGGCTCGGAGCTTCATAGCGTGCATCTGCCCAGGAGCCAGGAGCATGGCGTCTCTCTCAGGCATCTGCTCCCGAGAGCAGAGCGGTCGAGACTCTGACCTCACTTCCTCTTCCTCCCAGCGTTCTGTTCTGTTTACTCCTCCCACCTATCCTCTAACCAATAAAATGGGCCAGGGCAGTTCCTTTATTAGCCAATGACCTTCCTCCATCACAGTTCTAGTAAGGTGAACATCCAGACTGCCTAGGCTCCCACAAAGCCAGTACGTGCAGTAGGATCAAAAACCCATTGCCCTTGTTCTTGAGTTCTCAGTAGTCCTCATTGTCCACTATGTTAAGCGAGTCCGGTTTTATCCCAGGCTTTTTCAGACCCAGGCCTTGGTGAGTTCCCGATAGAACATCCCTATTATCTCAGTGTGTGGGTGCACCCCTCGCGGTCCTGAGTTCCTTGCTCGTGCTCGCTCTCCTTCTGCTCCTGATTTGGACCTTGAGATTTCAGTCCGGTGCTCCAATGTGGGTCTCTGTCTCTGTCTCCTTTCATCGCCTGATGAAGGTTAATATTCAGGAGGATGCCTATAAGTTTTTCTACTTAAAAACCTTTAGCTCCCTTCACCTTCTGAGTGTAAACATTGTTACATATAAATCTCTTTATAAACTGATATGTGTCTACTTCTCAATGGTCACAAGTTGTCATTTACTAATACAAACTCAGTTCCCCAGGCCAAAATATTAACAAATAGTTCCTCAGGCATTTCTGGCCCTCAGAAAAAGTATTTCTGTTGTCTTGAATGATTTTTCACCATTATTTTCCCTATTAACTCTAGCTTGTCACATAAAACTTAGCCTAAGCTGAACTTTCTCTGTGAAAGGACTTCATGAACTGACACTCCTAGTATTTGCATTGCCTCCCTCCTCATCTATGCACATCCACTTTATACTTGCCACTACCAGCCTGCTTCATTTCATAGTCACCTCTGATTTCTCTGTCCCTTTTTGTACAAGAATTCCTCTTAGGTCAAAGAGCACATCCTATTCATTTGTATTAATAGCACCCATCACAATGTATGGAACTGAATAAGTATTCAGCACATGTTTTGTCTAACTTGCAGTATATAGTATTACTGTAGAACTCTAATGATTTCCCTGGAAGCACTAATGAACAGAAGTACTGTTGTCTGCTAATAAGGAAGTAAATGACTATTTTACAGTAAATAATAATATTTCCATGATAATGAAAAAAAATGAGCTAGAATCTTCCTTTGTTTCAAGATACAGTGATTTTATTGCAGTGCTATCTGCATGGAGATGGCCAAATTGGCCAGATAGAATAATTGAATGCCAAAGAGTAGGTTAAAGCTGGAAGAATTTAGTATTTAGAATTAGAAGTTTCTGTTTCTTTTATTTTGCTTTTCCCATTTTTCCCCTTTTCATTTATTTCTTTTGAGACCAGGATTTTCTACATAGCGCAGGATAGCCTCAAACTCATAGCAATTCTCCTATCTCAGCCTACCAAGGATTGAAATTATAATTAGTTGATGCCAACCTTGCTTAGAATTTAATAGTTTTTGTTTGTTTTAAGTTTGGTAGTTGTTCGTGGTTCTTTATTTTTACAGAGTTTTATATATGTATACAATGATATGTCCTATAAATTCCCCATTTCTCCTTTCCAGCTCCCTCCCATATCCCTTCTAATACACCACCTCATAACTTCATGTGTTCATTTATTTGTGTTATAACCTACAGAGTCCAGTTAGTTCTGCCTATATGTTCCTGAGTGTGGAATCATCCATTCAATAATACGTCATGTGGGAGTGACCACACTCTCAGAAAAGAATGACTTTCATTTCCTTAGAAGCTATTGCTCTTCAATAAGAGGTGAAGCCTGAAGACCATCTCCCATCATCTATGCAAAAATTTGAATAATGGAAGAAAATGATGTGGAGTATTGTCTTTCTTAAATTATGCATTAAGAATATATATTCAACTAGGTATAATGTGACAACGGAATAGCAAGGAAACTGAAGAAAACAAACCTTTTGTAGTATCACCAAGAAGTTGTAGATAAATGTTCTTAATATAAAAATTGAAATGAAACCTTTTATAAATAGTATAATTCAGATAAGAATGCCTGGATTTAAATTCAGGCACCATCAGATGCCGTCTGTGTGATCTTCACCATATTAAGGTTTTCATGTCTTATAGTCTTCATCTATAAAATGAGGATGATAAGCATGCTGGGAGGATTAAGTGAATTAATACATGTAAAGTAGTAAGAATAGTGTCTGTCAAACAGAAAGGACCATATTAATGCTAGAAAAGTATAGGTAAGACTTCACAGTGTCAGCGTAAGGAAAGGTTATCAAAGGAGAATAAAGAAAAGGTTTGAGAGAGGACAGATTAATATATTGTATTACATAGAAAATTACTTGCTTTTGTGAGATGCATACCTTAATCAGTCTGAAGTGCTATTATAAGATGTCATAAACTGCATTGCTTGTAATAATAAGACTTCACTTTCCATGGACCTGAAGACTAGAAGCCCAAGATCAATGGAGTGGCAGACTGAATTCTTGGTGAGGGCTTACTTCTTCATAAAAGACTTAATTTCTGGCCTTACATCATAGAAGGGGGAGGCCATTTCCAGAGCTTGGTTTAAGGAGATTAATTACATCTATGATTCCTTAGCTTCATGATCTAATTACTCCAAGTGATCCTACCTACTATCACTTTGAGTGTTAAGATCCCAACATAGGAACTTTGAGTGACTGTAATAGTTCCTGTTGAAACAACCATTCATTGTGAGGACTTAGCTTAAATGTCCTTCCTTCTGAATGGTATCCTTTAATGTTCTAATTTAAACTACATTTTTCTTCCATTTTTTCCACCATATAATTCATATTATCCTTCAAAGTTCAAAATAACAATTCTATAGGTTTAGCGGTACTAACTTATTCATCTTCCTTTGCCAATATGCTTGGCATACAATAAACATTTTATACAGCTTGCTAAATTATTGGACTTTGTAGTAATTGGAGCAGCAGTGCTGCGTCCCCAGCACCCCGGCCGCCCGGCTAGCTTATGCCCCGAAATAACAACACACAAATTGTATTCATTTAAACACTGCTTGGCCCTTTAGCTCTAGCCCTTACTGGCTAATTCTGATATCCAGATCAACCCATCTCTAATAATCTGTGAGCACCGGTCTACTGGGAAGATTCTAGCCTACGTCCATCCTGGGTGGGAGCTTCATTGTGTGTTTGCCTGGGAGCGGGACATGGCGTCTCTCTTCTGAGGCGTCTGCTCCCGAGAGGAGAGCTGTCGAGTCTGAGCTCACTTCCTCTTCCTCCCAGCATTCTGTTCTGTTTTCTCCACCCACCTGTGTTCTAACCTATGAGGTCCAGCCAAGCAGTTTCTTTATTTTTTTAACCAATGACATTCCTCCATCAGGACTTAATATGATAAAGTTCTGATTAGTGAGTGGATTAATCAGACTTTCATTGGTATAACCAAATGTCCAGCATAACCAGATAAAAAGAAGAAAACAGTTTCTTTTGGCATATTGTTTCAGGGGTTTTGATCTATAGGCAGTTGGCTTCATTGCTTTAAGCCTGAAGTAAGCAGAACATTCTTGTTCACGAGGGTCTGTTGGAGTAGTGCTGCCGATTTCTTGCCAATTCAGAAGTAGAAAAATAGATTGAAAGGGTTGTAGCTCAGGTCTCTCTTTCCAGGGCACGCCCTCAGTGATCAGCTTTCTTCGGCTGGGACCTACCTCCTGCTTTCTTCTGCCTCCCAATAGTATCATTCAATTAAGATTACAACCAGCAATGCTTTATTGACTAGAACTGGGTGCTCAGGTTACAATCACCTCACAAGGATTGAATTATGAAACTGGACACTTATTCTTGTGGTCTTATACTTATAAGGAGTATGTGTGCTGGCAGAATCTGGCCAATCATTTGCTTTCCTGTAAAGGTAGCTGTACTTTTGTTTTGTCAGCTTGAAGAATGAATATTGATGGAGAAAGCGCCTCCATAAGATTGACCTTTAGGCAAGTCTTTGGGGGGGATAATTTATGTACTGATTTCTGTGAGAGTGTTTAACTCAACTCATTGTGGGTGATGCCATCCCTGGATATGTGGTCCTGGTTGTATGAGAAAGAAGGTTGAGCAAGCCATATGGAAGGCACCAGTAAGCAGCAGTCATCCATGACTTTTGCTACAATTCTTGCTTACAGGTTACTGCTTTTAGTTCCTGCTCTTGCTTCCACCAGTGATGGAGTGTGGCACGAAAGTTGTAAGACAAAATAAACACTTTATTCCCCGAGTTGCTTGTGCAGTTCCCTAAGATAATAGTGTATTGCAATAATGGGCTAGAGATACTAGATCCAATGTCTTGAGATCAAGTTTGCTTTTCTGCTTCATGAATTTTATAGCACTTAAGGAAAATTCTCTACTTCACTTCACTGTTCTGTTTGACCACTATGGATTAAAACTGGTTATCAGCAACAACAGAAACAACAGAAAGTTCACAAACTCGTGGAAACTGATCAACTTGGTACTGTATGGAAAATGGGTCAAGACAAAAATTAAGAAATTAAAGACTTTCTAGAATTGAATAAAAATGAAGAAACAAAATACTAGAACTTATAGGCAGTCCTAAGAGGCAAGTTTATAGCACCTACCTAAATAACAACAACAACGTCAACAGCAACAAACTGGAGAGATCTCATTCTAGCAACTTAGCAGAACAGCTGAAAACTCCTTAATAATGAAAGAAAACACACCTCAAAGGAGTAGACTCAAGACACAATCAATGCAGGGCTGAAATCAATAAAATAGAAACAAACAAAAATACCAAGAATCGATGAAAACAAATAGCTGTTTCTTTGAGAAAATCAATGAGACTGATTAACCCTTATCCAAATTAATTAAATGGGGATAAAAGTATACAAATTAACAAAATTAGCAATGGAAAGGGGACAAAACAATATGGTGGAAATCTGGAGAATCATAGGGACATACATTAACAACATGTATTCCACCCAAATGGATAATCTAAAAGATTCACACCACTTACCAATTACCAAAGGTAAATAACAATTAGAATATCAATTTAATGACCTGCAACACCCAATGAAATAGAAGCAGTCATTAAAAGTATCCCAAGCTGAGATGGTTTTAGTAGCAATTTCTACCAAACTTTCAAAGGAGAACTAGCACCAAGCACCAACACTGCCTGCAGAATATGCTAGGGAAATGGTGGCACAGAACTTGTGGGAGTCACCAACCAATATCTGATTTGACTTAGGGCCCACTTTACAAAATGGAGCCCATATCTGACACTGAGACTAGATAGTCCAGGAACCTAGGATAAGACCAAATACTAATGTTTTCAAAAACAAACCACAAAATAAAACTTATCAATAAAATGCCTCCTAATAGCATTTTGCTATACTTGTTGGTCAGAGAAACTGCCCCCTTCAGCAGATGGGAACAAATACAGATACCCACAGCTGGACATTATGCAGAGAGTGAGAGAACTTGAGACACTCAGGCTTCCTTAAAAGGTTGTCTCCTTAAACCCCATGCCCTCAAGGATTAAGAAATCCCACAGAAGAGGAGGCAGAAAGAGTGTAAGAGTCAGAGAGGATGGAGGACACAAAGAAATGAAGGCCTTCTCAATCAATAGGATTGCTGCACATATGAACTCCCAGAGACTGAGGCAGCATACCCAGAGTCTGCAGGAGTCTGTACCAAATGGGGTGCTAGAGCTGAAAGGAAAGTGGACACAAGGACCCATTCCTAGCCCAGAAGCTATCTCCAATTGCAAATGAAATTTACTGTTCTCCAAGGGAGTCTCCTCAGGGAAACAAATGACCCATAAGGGTAGGCTGCACGCCCAGCAGTAGATGACCAACAGAAAATGATCTAAGGGCATTTTTGGAAGTTCCTAGACTCTAGTCTCATATCGTGCCAGAGTTTTTCCTTTTTTTAAAAAAAATCCTATTGCTTTCATTGTAACGCACACACACACACACACACACACACACACTTCCCTCTTTTTACCATACAGATCCTTTATGTATATATTATAACTTCCAGTTCTTTGTTTTTATGTGATTCCTGGGTGTGTGGAAGAATAAATCTCTGTTATATATGTCTTCTCTTGGACTTTCTTTCTTCCTCTAGTTTTGCCCAATTCCAATGTGTTAGTTTTTCTCTTGTCTTATATTTTATTTTTATTCGAATAGAAGTCTGTTTGTTTTCTAAGGAGAGACAGAAAAGGGTTGGATACAGATGGAAAAAAGTGGGGAGTGACTCTAAGGAGTAGAGAGAGGGGAGATCATAATGAAGATATATTAGGTGAAAGAAATCTATCTTCAATAAAAGGAAAAATGTATATTTTCCTCTTTTATTTTTGAGAAGATACAATATAGATCTCATTCATAACTAAAATGGCATTTTGTAAAGTATACTTATTTTTAAGATACTTATGAATTCTTTAGAAAAATGAGATAATAATCAACACTAATTTTTAACCATACTTTTAAATTGAATTGCTTACTACTTTTGGTTTTTGTAATTACAAACAAATGTCGTTTGTCAGTTTTCATTAATTTGAAATTAATTTAGTTTCTATTGCTCATCAAACACTGTAATATACATGGTGTGGTTATTTTTATTACTTTTCAAGACTTAGACCTCTCATGTATGTTAGCTAAATATGCTAACATAACACAGCATGGACTTCTTAGAACTCAAAAGTAGGTTAGAATAGTTTTTTGCTTTTAAATTATTTGTAACATCTTAAGCAGGACAGGAATTATGTATCAATTTGATGCCTGAGATAATGTAACTGTAACATCATCTTGAATTTTCAAGATGATTTTTCATTTAAAAACATATTCCTCACTTTTTTATGTAACAGGTTTGTAGGTTTTTTCTCTTATGATTTCCTTAATTGTATTTTGGAGATTCTCATTTTCATATTTAACTCCATCGACTTAAAATAACCTGGAGTCCCCTGGAAAGAGAGGCTTAATGAAGCCTCTTTGTATACATTGGGTTTGACTGTGAGCAGCATGTCTGTGGTGAATTGTCTTGATTAGGATGTGACAAGATTGAACCCACTGTGAGTAGCACTATTCTCTAGGTGTCCTGAACTGTCTGAAAGTGGAGAAATCATGGTGCTAATTTCTTAAGTTGACATTCTTATATTTTTGTTCATTTGTTTGTTTATTTTTGAGACAGGGTCTTGCTATATATCCCTGGCTGCCCTTGAACATCCTATCTAGATTAGGCTGGACATGAGGTCACAGAGATCTGCTTGCCTTTGCCTCCTGAGTCCCGGGATTAAAGGGTTGCATGGCCATACCTGGATTATAGGAAGTCTGTTGGGAAACAGCCTTTCTTAGAAATGGCTGCACGAACAAGATCAGAACAATGGCCATGTCAATAGACATGCTAATATTTAATGGAGAAATTTTCACCTGATTCCATTAGACAAGGACTTTAGACAACTAATGGTTACTTGGAGAAGCAGAATGAACCTGTCCCATGACTGAACTCCCTTCTCTAGTTGTCCAGTATCGAGGGGTTAGCCTTGAAACTATACACATACCACCAACAAAAGCAGACTCATCAGATCAGATTGTATGTACATATATTTCTGCATACAGATACATAAACATATATATGTACGTAGCACTAAAAGAAAGACGAAAAGGCTCTCAACTTGGGGATGGAGTTTGAGGAAAGGTAGCTAGGAAAAGGTGGCAGGGAGAGAGAGGGGGAGGAAGTGGTACAATTCTGTCTTAATTAAAACCATCAGAAGGTGTTTTAAAAAAGAGTGGAGAAGTGAATGCAAACAAGTGAGCACATGTATGAATTCATTTCTTTCTTCCACTGTTGATTGTGGATGTGACATGACTTCTGCTTTGACTTTGCTATAGTGATGGGATCTAACCTGGATCTCTTAGTGGAAATAACCATGTAAATATTTTTTTCACAGCAGCAAAAGTGAAACTAAAATAGTTATGCTAATGCAGACACTTCCATCGAAGGGTACATTAGGAGGGATGCAGAACCACTCCTTCTCCAACAATAGGACTCCTGTATTCCTCTTTGCCTTTTAAGCTCCCGTCTCTATTCCATGTATGTATTGCAAAAATAAAAACAATATTATTTATAATATTATTCTTCCTTTCACCATAAGGATGACTTATAAAATGAGTTGAATCTCAAAATGATGAAGATATCCGATATTTTATTCATTTAAATAGATGATGAATTTTAAGGATACTGACTGTCAAGATCAATTTAAATATAGCAAAAATTAGATTGATCAGACAGACAAAATGAATGTAGAAGAAGATTCAGCAAAGATTATGCCATGCATTCTGATTTGATGAATAGAAACCTGAGTACTTGACTTTCATTATGTGTTTTCCTCCCAGGGGAAATTCAACCAAATAAAATGCTCATAGCATAACTCAGCATAAAACATGCCATTTTCAGTCTGATCTAGATTGTTGTGGAAAGTCAGTTTAAGTCCCATGAAGGCCAACAAGGCTATAGAACACGTGACAACTGGCTGACCTGTTCTGTTATGTGTAGCCAAACTTAAGTGTCAAGAAGTCAATTTGAAACTACCTTTCAGTAATGAAAGAGGCAGGAAATTAAAGGACTTCAAGAATTGCAATGCATTGGACATGCATTTAAAATTTTAAAATAAAATTTATTTATTTATTTGTGTGTTGGGGATAGCACTTATGGAGATGAGGGCATCTTGCAGAAGACAGTTTTCTCTTACCCACTATGTGGGCTCATGGGATAGAACTCAGGACATTATGCTTGGCAAGAAATGCATTTACCTGCTGAGAAATCTTGCCAGCCTGTATGTATGTATGTATGTATATATATATATATATATATATATATATATATATATTATAGTTTTATCAAGAAAACACTAGTATGATCGTTGTCTTAAAAGAAAAAATATCTCAACATGTTAATTAATTTTCTCAAGGTCATGCAACTAGTAGTTGGCTAAGTAGTGGCTTAAACCTAGGCTTTCTGACCCTGGCATCTCAGCACATTAATCTTTAGGCATCCCTTAGTGTTGGGAGTATTCAGGGTAATTGGGGCTGAAATTGCTAATGTGGCAGGTATTTCTGGCAGTATTTTTCCTCCGTATTCTGGTACTCCCAGATTAGTGCATGGGATGTAACGCTTCCTCCTTTCCTTAACAATTTTAATCTTCCCAATAAGCGCTTTTCTCCTCACCACGACCAACTTTTATACCAACAGATCATAATGAGCTCTAAAAATCATACCAACGGAGGTCAAAAAAAGGCACTGCTTGAAAGAGTGGTTGTTAAAGGGACACAAGTGGAAGATTTTAAAATATCTAAACCAAAGTCTGTTGAGTAGCTGTTCATGCCATGAAATCATCTCTTTGGAGTCCTCGTCTCTAAGATGGGGAGAGCTTCCCACAATGATTAGTACGGATATTGCAGATTCAGTCTATTGATGCTGGTTTACTTAGTTTGCTTTTGGGTACGGATGGAAAATTTTTAAAAATCACCAGAACTCCAGACAGAATCTCTTATTTGATAGAGGGAGATTAGACTGAATAATCAATAGTTTGCTCTCACCAAAATGGAATTAATGTAGTAAACAGGAAATGACTTTGAAGAAATTCCAATTCATTTTTTTGATGCATTTAAGAAGTTGTTGTATCAATCAAACAAGAGCAAGCTATCATTACAGAGAGCTGCCGAGACATAAAAAGGATCTCTCATCCTCTGTTAAACTAGTGGCATCTCATAAGGCTTCTTCCTACATCCTTAATTTTGGTTAACCCACACCTACCTTCCTTTACCAAGTCCTCATTCTCCCTGAACCCTTATCTCCTAGTATTCTCTCCCTGTTATTGAATGTTACAAATATTCTATTGTCCCCTTACTATGTATATTTTTAAAATGGATTTAAAGATCATAGGTTTACATGTATATTTTTCAAGCACACTCCATTTTGGTTAAGTTTTCACTGACCTATCATTTCCCCATCCCAATCACTGCACTTCCTGCTTAAGCATTTCTGCCACCAATTCACTACTGTCCTATATTCATTTTAACTATATTCTACTAGTGTCCTTTCCTAGTGCATCCCCCTGATAAATGAAACATTTTTAATTTCCCAGTTTCAACCTGTACCCCATGCTATACAGACAAAACAAAACAATTGAAACTAAGAATCTTTTGTAAGAGAGAAAATTCTACGTTTGTCCTTGTAGATCTGGCTGAAATCACATATAATATTTTTTTTCTTCTAATTCCATTCATTTACCTTCAAATCTCATGACTGCATTTTTGTTCACAGCTGAGTAATTGTGTGTATTACTAGATTTTTATTATTTACTAATAAGTTGATTGAGGTCTATGTGGAGTCAGTTTCATGGTTATTGTTAGTAGAGATGCAATGAGCATGAATGCTTGAATATCTCTATAGTAAGATATAAAGCCTTTTGAGCATATACTAAGGAGTAGTACATGTGGATCAAATGGTGGATCAGTTTCTAGTTTTTACAAGACACATCTAGATCATTTCCAAAGCAGTTTCAGTAGTTTATACTTTTACCAATAACATGTAAGAGTTTTCATTTCCTTTTTGACTCATGAATAAGAAAAATAAGCGTTCCCATTTCCTCTCATACATACTGAAATTTGTAGTCATTTGTTTTCCTAATAATGGTCATTTTGACAGATGAGAGGAAATCTTAATGTAACTTTAATCTGCATTTTCCTGGTGGTTAAACATGCTGAACATATTTTAAAGTATTTAATAGTACTTTGTTTTTGTTCTATTGAGAGATTTCTATTAAGTTCTATAGTCTTTCCTTATATTGGTTGCTTTCTTTTTTTAAAGTTTTTTTTTACTATATATTTATTTATTATACAATATTCTGTCTGTGTGTATGTCTGCAGGCCAGAAGAGGGCACCGGACCTCATTACAGATGGTTGTGAGCCACCATGTGGTTGCTGGGAATTGAACTCAGGACCTTTGGAAGAACAGACAATGCTCTTAACTACTGAGCCATCTCTCCAGCCCCTGGTTGTTTTCTTGGTGTTCAGTTTTTGTAGTTCTTTGTATACTCTGTGTTCTAACGTTCTGTAACATGTATAATTGGCAACAATTTGATTCTATTCTTTGTGCTGCCTCTTCATTTCAATGATTGTTCTCCTTTATGTACAGAAGAATGTCTTTTTGTTAAATCACATTTTTCAGTTGTTGGTCTTATTTCCTATGAAATTGGAATCTTTTGAGGATGTCCTTAACTGTGCCTATAAGTTAAAATGTTTCCTGCTTTTGACTCAGGCAATTTTACAGTATCATCTACAAAAGGGCTACTTTTACTTCTTTTACCATGTGATTTGCTTTTATTTCTTTCTTTTGTCATATAACTTTGGCTGACTCTAAGCACTGTATTGACTATAAATGGAGGGAGTCTACACCATATATTTTGTCCCTGGTCTTAACAGAAAGGCTTTGAGTTATTTTTTTTTTTCAGTTAGAATGATATAAGTTAGGGGCTTTGTTCTATAGAGTATTATGTTGAGTTATATTCCCTACATGCCTAGCATCTCCATGACTTTTATAATGAAATTATATTGGATTTCCTTGAAGGCCTTTTCTGTGTCTATGGAGATGATCATGTGACTTCTGTCATTTATGTCATTTAAGTGATGAATTATATTTATTGATTTATGTATGTTTAGCTATCACATTGCTGGAAGGAAAGCAATTTGATCATGATTAATGACATTTTTATGTGGTCTGGAATTGTATTTGCAAGTCTTTTATTGAAAATTTTTGTATCTATGTTCACCAAGAATGTTGGACTACAATTCTTTTCCTCTTGTCAGTTGGGTTTTTATTTGTTTTAGTATCAGGGTAATATTGGCTTCATAGCAAGAGTTTGGACTACTTCTTCCCTTTACTATTTTGTGGAACAATTTAAGTTGATATTAATTCTTTTCTGAAGTCCTGGTAGAATTCTGCAATAAATCCATCAGGTTCTGGATTTCTTCTTCTTTTCTTTCTTTCTTTTTTTTCATAAACAGGGAAACTTTATGATTCTTCATTCTAATTTCTGCTTATGTATCTGTTTACTTTTTAAAAAAATCTTCTACATAGCTAAAATAATCAACAAAAGTTGCATACAATAATTAAAATCTAGGAAAACATATCTGCAACATACAAAAAGTAGTTATAAAAGTATATAAATTATGTTTGCATTTGAGTGAATCAGCATATTTTAAAATATTTATATACCATCCATATGGTGATGCATGCCTTTAATGCCACCTCTTGGGAGGCAGAGGAGGACTGATCTCTGTGAGCTCGAAGCCAGCCTGGTCTACAAGAGCTAGTTCCAGGACAGCTAGGACTGTTACACAGAGAAACCCTGTGTCAAAAATCCAAGAAAAATTATGTACCAACGCAAATATTTGTAAGGATATACTCCTAACCAGCTTTTTGAAATATGCTAGCCACTGGATACATGTGGATATTTACCAAATAGAACACTAGTAATTTAACTAGTAATAGAACCAAATTTACCAAATAGAACACTAGTAATTTAACTAGTAATAGAACCAAATTTATCAAATAGAACACTAGTAATTTAACTAGTAATAGAACGCCTGTAATTTGCTCCTAAATCCCTGTGTAAAATATGTAAAACATTCATTAATAATTTTGTATTGATGATATATAAAATAATGCTATTTTGGTATTAGATTGAATAAAATCAGTTTATTTACCTCCCTCATTTTTTTAAGATTCATTTTAGCTCTTGAAATTTTAGGATTACATATGTTCTCTGGTATTTCATTTGGATAATGTAAGAATTTAGAAATGCTTGTCTCTAAGTTGGTGGGACGGTCTGCAAATCTCTATTTCATATATTGAGTACATATCACATGCAAATGAATCAAAGTACATCCTGATTCAAATATTTGATATTGGAAAAATGTAGTTTTCTTCCGAAGAGAAATTAAATGCATATTTAACCTCCTAAAAATCAATATCACAAAAGCAATGAGGAATGAACAGTCAGGTGCAGGTATTTGAGGGAGCTGCCACAAGAAGCCGTCAAAACAAGCATTCACAGTCCAGTGAAGTAAAGTGGTGGCGCACGCCTTTAGTTCTAGCACTTGGGAGGCAGAGGCAGGTGGATCTCTGTGAGTTCGAGGCCAGTCCGGTTTACAAGAGCTATTTCCAGTACAGGCACCAAGAATACAGAGAAACCCTGTCTTGAAATACCCCCCCCCAAAAAAAAAATTTGAAGATCATAAACTGTTGGGCATCATGGAACAGTTGAATAAGATACTCAGGAGAAATTGGGCAATAGTGAATCATACACCTAGAACCTAGTTGACAAACCTAGCCACCCAAATTCTGTTCACTTCAATGCACTGGAAATTCCTTACAAGTTCCTTGCATGCTCCTCAAAGGGTCCTCACATGAGGCACCAATCTGTTTGTTTACTGCATTAGTTAACTACTCATAATTCCCAATATGCTGGTGTCACATTAAAAAGAGAGAGCAAATCACTTCTTTGACCAGTTTAGCCAAGAATGAGCCCAGATTTGAATTCTCTTCTTTTCTGTTCCTGTGTCTTTTGTCTCTCTGTTGCTTATGATTTCTGGCCTATCTGTAATATGCTTGTTGCATGACTCTTAATCAGTGTTCTGGCTGAATGCTGTCAGTATTGTCTGTATCTATCTTTTTTGTTCTTTTATTGAACAGCACAGAAACCATCACATTGAGAAGGAGTGAGAGATACTTAACAGAAATCCTTAACAGAGTTTTTTAAGAGATGAAACTTTACTGACTCCAACTGATCCCAGCTGATCTGGATAACAAATATATGCTATTAAGCAATATCTGTATATTATTTTCAACATTTATGGTGCATATTTATTTTATAAGGCCACTTTCATCCTACTTGTTTTCAGGCAATTATTATCATAATGACACATTAACAGAAACACATACATTGCTCTCTGGGTCAGAGGTATGGAAGAGTCTTAAGATTAAAGGTCTGAATTCCTTTAGGCGGTAAAAGTTGACGACATGGAAATCTAAGACAAGTAAGTCTGCTACATTGTTCCCACAAAGACAAGTTAAACAAGCAGACTGGGTACACAGTAGGATACCAGTCATAAGTCCTAATTTGCTTCAAAGTCTGTTATTAACTCAGCTGTGAAGTCCAGCAAACTTAGTCTTTCAGAATACAAGATATAATTTCCTGATATATCACCACAATGAAGACTGAGCTTACAGGTCTAAGGAAATTTCATAGACAGCAATGCTAAGATTAAACTGATTATGTGTTTCCTGTTTGAGACTAAGAGGCTAAGTATACGTCAGACCCCAACTAAGAGCTTATTATATGATGTTTATTATTATTTTTATTTTTCTTCTCCCCCCATCTCCACCCAGATTTTCCCTGCCCCCTACCCATCCAATTTCAAATTATTTCTCTCTTTTACTTAAAAAACAACCTATTTTTTTTCAATGATCAATCTCAGTAGGTCTTTAGGGAATGAGTGAAAAGTCAGTTCCAAATCACATTACAGGGTTCCATAAAGTCTCACTTTTTACTTACTTTAACTATGTATAAATTTGAAGTCATGGGACCATGAATAAGAAGTGGCAACATATTAGCAAATGATGATGATGATTACCAATGACAGATTCTTGCTTAAAATATCCATCAGGGTGGAGTGTTGTAGAATATTACTTTAACTAGTCAAAGATGTATTATATTTGTTTATGTTGCATTTGTCTATGTAAGGATGTGTTGCATTTGTTTTTTTCCTTGCCTGACTAAGACATTAATAAAAAGCTGAATAACCAATAGTTGGGTAGTAGAGGCCTAGGTGAAACTGGTATACAGAGAGAATAAGTAGCTGGAGGAATCTAGGCTCTAGAGAATGAGGAATAGGAGAACAAGGGAGATAGGGAGATGCCTGGGGCCAGCCAGCAGGCAGCCACCAGCCAGCCAGCCAAAGAGTATGACATACGGAATGAAACGAAGGACAAAAGCCCCAAGGCAAAATGTAGATGAAGAGAAACAGGTTAAATTGAGTTATGAGAGCTAATGGGAGACACATAAGATAAGTCCAGGAATTCATAACTAATAATAAGACTCTGTGTCACGATTTGGGAGCTGGTTGGTGGCCAAAGAGAAAGTCTGCTACAGTAGAGACTGTATTGAAATAGCTGTGTCCTGTCTAGAAGGATGGATAAGTAGGTTGAGTTGTGAAGTAGTTCTTGAAGAATGTACTTTAAAGACAGTAGGAAGATATAATTAACTAAGCTTCTTGAACTTAGCTTCTCTTCTAGTTAGGGCAAAAAGATCTCATTCAAAGATATTGGCACACATTTGGTTGAAGATTTCATAAATAGGTACTGTGTTTACACCACTCCCACCCCTCTTTCTTCCGCTTCCACTTGTCCCCTTCTCTCATTCCCTTTGGAATTCATGACAAAAAACCAACCACCATTTATTCTCAAGCTCTAAGTGCAACTATTGCATCATTGGAGGTGCTTTTGATATTTGTTAAGGTCCATAGGTATCACAACATGGTAGATTATTGTCTGCTTTCGTCCCTTAGTACCTTCTGAAATTATGAAAGCTAGTCATCAGGGAAGAGGTTTTCCGGAGAGATAAAATTTTGATCTTCTGGATCCTGTGTCTGAAGTTTATGGTGTCTTCAGCAATAGGAACTGAATCTCAGTCTCCGGAAGGCAACCAAGGACAACGGCAACTGCTTATATTGTTTTGGGAGTCTCTTGAGCTCCCCTGACTAACAACTCAAAGGAGGTTTCTTATGCCTGGTACTTAAGGATTTTGTTTAAAAGTCTAGGACTCTTGTAGGGGGTACAGTAAGCCAAAGCAGTATAACTTCATTTAAATTCTCTCTCTCTCTCTCTCTCTCTCTCTCTCTCTCCCTCTCCCCCTCCCTCCCTCCCTCCCTCTCTCTCTCTCTCTCTCTCCCTCTCCCCCTCCCTCCCTCTCTCTCTCTCTCTCTCTCTCTCTCTCTCTCTCTCTCTCTCTCTCACACACACACACACACACACACACACACCATTTACAGGTGCCATGAAGGGGATAAGTAGAAAACCAAGGGTGGCTTTAAATTGAATTTGGAAAGTGTGCTGATTGGTATTTGTCAACTTGACACAAACTAGATTCACCTAGGAAGAAGGAATTTCAGATAGGAATTGCCTCCATCAGATTGGACTGTGACCATGTCTTTCCGTCATTTTCTTAATTGCTAATTTTTAGATGAGAGTCCAGCACATTGTGAATGGTGCTATGATGGGCAGATGGGCTAAGGCTGTAGAAGAAGGTAGCTGAGTAAGCCAGGCTTCATAGTCTCTGTCCCACTTTCCTGCCTTAAGTTCCTGCCCTGGCTTCCTTTAATAATGGACTGTGACCTATAGTGTTTAATAAACCCTTTCTTCTCCCAAGATGCTTTTGGTCAGTGTTTTATCACAGCATCAGAAAGAAACGAGGACAGGGAGCCATGATAATGCAAAGGGAGAGGAAGGGAAAAGTTAAATAACACAATGTTTGAAAAAGTCACAGGCAAATGTATTGTTTTATGAGCCTGTTTAAAATACATGAATAATATACTTTTACTTATTAGTGGCTGAATTTTGTGGTTCCTTTGAGTTAGCCTACCTAAGAACATATGTTGTATTAAGCTCCATAATTTTTAAGCATATGTGTATTTAATGCAGATGATTCATTTCTTTTCTAAATTATACTAAAATAAAAATTATTTGAATAAATTGCAATCTATTAAAATACAATGATATTCAATGATTAAAGTGATGTCATATAAGACACATTGTAAGGTTTATTGAAATTACATTTTGTATATGTCAAAGGATTAGAGAACTCAAATTGTTTTCTCTGAGTGACAGAATTCTGAAATATTTTCTACTACTTCATTTGTTTTTCATTTAATTTCCAAATTATTTACAATGAGCAGTAGATTTTTTTCTCTTTTTTTTAAAAATTATTTACTTATTTTTATTTTAAATATGTTGTTGTTTTCTTTGCCCATGCCTTTATGAGGCTGTTGGATTCTCTGAAACTGTAGTTACAGACAGTTGTGAGCTTCCATGGGGTGCTGGAAATTGAACCCAGGTCCTCTGGAAGAGCACATAGTGCTCTTAGGTGCTGAGCTGTCTCTCCAGCTCCAGGTTTAATTCTTGATAGTTTGAAAAAGTTGGATAAATTATATTAAAGTATTTGTGGTAGGTTTTTCTTCTTGAGGAATCCTGTATCTAACTGGAGCCTCAAATTTGCTATTAACTGAGGATTTCCTGCAACTCCTGAATATCCAGTCTTTGCCTATCAAATGCACAGACTCCAGGCATCTACCACCATGCTCAGGTTGTGCTACATGGTTTTTAGAAATGACTTTGCATTGGCTACCAGATGACCTTTGTTTTCCTTCTCATTCCACCAGTAAATTGTTGTCTGACTTTAGAGAAATTGTGTGTCCTGGTGTTGACATCAATTTTTTAACAGGTGATTCTTAACAGATCTGTGGTCTTTTAGCAATGTTCTAGGAAGCCTTAGACCTTTGGGTCTCATGGTATCTGAGGGAGGCATAAGAGGGGCCTGGATGATTGAAATCTAAGTATTTCGGATTATTTCAGTTAAAGATTCAAGTTCACTTACAAATCCTCTTTTAGGGATAGGGAGATGGTTCAGCCTGCTAAGTAAGAGGACTGGAGTCAGGATGCATTGAACCCATGCAAATGTCCAGTAGACATGATACTATGCCTTTAATTCTAGCCTTGCAAGATAGATACAGCAAAGCCCCAAGGCAAGCAAGCTATCTAACAATATTGTCAGACCATGTTTATGAGCTCTAGGGTTGACTGGGAGACACTGACTCAATAACCAAGGTAGAAGAACTATAGAAGAAGTCCCCAAATAATCAACTTCCAGTCCTCCACATGTACATGCCCACACATGCACACACGCACATGAACACACGTACATGCTCTCTCTCTCTCTCTCTCTCTCTCTCTCTCTCTCTCACACACACACACACACACACACACACACACACAAACTCACACACACCAAAACCACATCACACATGATAAAAAGTCTTTTCAGAAAATGGAATTTTACGTGAGATTTTCTTTCAGCAAAGGAGTTTTAATCCTTCTCTAGCTCTTTTCCTGCCTGCCCCCCCCCCCCCGCACTACACACACACTTGAAGTTTTAAGTACCACTAAGACATATAATCATCAGACACTTTAGAGCATTGACAGATCTTATTATTTGGTATTTTTCCAAATTCTCTGAAGCCATTTCTTGAATTGGTTGAAATCAATGTAGTTTTCTCCTGCCTTTTGGATAACGCACTTGGTGTCAGGAAATAGTCTACAGAGGCAGAAACCAGATCGTGGGGCCAGTAGAGGGTCAAGCCCTACATGGCACCAGGAAGTGAGTGAGAGGTTGAGAACCTTCCCTAGTGCTCAATGGCTCTTTAAAGCTAGGCACAATATTCGGAGGCAGTTGGAAGGTTACGACTCTAATGAACCTGTGACAAGAAAGCAAACCACAATCACACCACCCCCCCAGACTGCATATTTTCTTGAATAGAAAGAAGAAATTCATTAACTGTCATCTGTCATTTTAAAAATATTAATAGCCAGGGCAGAGATAGAGGAGCTGGGAGAAGCAAAAGAGGAAGGGTGAGAATAAAGCTCCCTTTGGGATTCCATTTTCTTTCTAGTACTTTATATGGCCACTGCTAGGGAAGGGAGCAACTGAATGACGAAGTTTGTAGCTGAAGGAAAGTCAGTGCTGCATCTAGCCCACACCCTTTCTCCACATTCCTCCTGTTTGACAAGCATTCTTTAGGCAGTGGGTAGGGGACTCCTCTACTTCAAATGATAGGAAAGTAAACCTTATCATTCTTCAAATGACAGAAAAAAACCAGTGTGGCTACTGATTACAGAGTTGGCTGGCAGGAGAGTTGGCATCTGAAAGTGGAACTTGTTTTCATTGCTAATATAAGTTTTTTCTTAAGTCTATCCCACTCAAAATGAAAATTATAGCAAAGTTGTCTCTTGAATGCTTAACTTCCTATTTATGTTCACTTTCTCCAATCCTGTACATTGTTCTCCTTCTCATCCCACAGATTCTTATATTCCCCAGCTCTCATTTTGTTTTTTCATCATAAAACAGAATTTCCAAAAATTATTCTGTTTAAATTGCAAATGCATGACTAAATGATTATTACTACCCTGTGTGTGTGTGTTCACACTTGTGTGTCTGTGTACATACGTATTGACAATGTCTTTACATCACAGGAATACATCCAGAAAGGCATAATTTGAAATAGCATGGTGTACATTAAATTAGTTTCTTGAGGAAAGAACTCAGCCAGATACTCCATTATTGTTATTCTAGAAGGTTCTAAATTCCATTCTTTGGGCAACCACTTAATCGTGGGCCTGTTCTTGTTTTTCTAAATATGTGTTTGTTGTGGTAATTAGGAAATGTGTAATAGTGTGAGAGTCAAGAACACATTAGCTTTGTGATGCGGCAGTCTGTAGGCTGGACTAACAAAAGACTGTTCTAGAAAAGTAGCTGCATTCTTTAGGTGAAGAAAAATGAGGAGACAAAACTAAGGTATGAAAGTAATATAGAGGACCAAAGGAATTCTGTTAGAGAATTGAAGGAAACTTGCAAGCAGTCTAGTGCCACTGTTTTGAATGGTAGTCAAGATTTATTAGAGGTGTTTAATTTTAGCACAGAAGAGAAGGAAAAGTAGTTTAAAAATAAACCAGAGATTTTTTTTTAAAGAGGCTGGAGAGCTCAGTTTAATCTCAGGTACAAAAACATACATTTCCTAAGCTGGAGGGAGAGGGAAAGGCTGAGGGTACTAGAGGATAGGTTTGAGCACTAGAATTGGTGAACTCTTAACATCTATGAATTGTTTACAGTGCAGAACATAGCAAAGAGCTCAGATTAGGTTAGATGGTGTGGGTAATGTGTAGTCTATACATCAGATATGAACGACCTATTTCATATTGACAATTGTAGTTTAATTTGTATGGGAAAAATCTCCCTTCCTCAACATAAAATATGTCATGAAAAGTAATTGCAAAATGAATCAGATCAAAGAACGATGAACTCAGTAAGGTTTCCTGCAACGATATTGACATATAGCAATGCAGTGATTTCAGGGAAACTAATAATAATAATTGTCTTTAGCACTATTTTTTTTTTTTTGGTTTTCGAGACAGGGTTTCTTTGTGTAGCCATGACAATCCTAGAACTAGCTCTGTAGACCAGGCTGACCTCAAACTCAAAGATCTGCCTGATTTTGCCACCCAAGTTCTGGGATTAATGGCATGTGCCACTACATCCTGACCTGGCCTGTCATCTGTCTTTAGCACTTTAAAAGAGTTCTGATTTCTGAGTTCCAGTCAAGTGGATATGATTCAGTAATATAAATGGAGATTTGAGACATGATTTCTGTTGTTGTCTTTGGAAACAGGGGATCATGTATCCCAGGCTACCCTGGAAATGTGCTGTATAGCAAATGATGACACTCAATTCCTCAACCTTTCCCCTCATTGCCCAAGTGCTGGAATGTTACGTACCACAATGTCTAGCTTTGGGAAAAGAATTTTTAAATAATCCCCCTAAAATGTGTTATCCCAGGCAGGTACAGAGAACACTTATTTGGTAACGGGAAAGAAATTCCTGGTTGAAAATTACAAAACCATGAGTTCAGAAACATGGAGAGATGGACCTGAGGTCATCTTGGATACAGGCAAGGTGAGACAGACTTGATTCTGTCCTTAAGTGGAGCTCCCATTCTATAGACAGGTCTTTCGTCCTTCAAAGTGCATTAAGAATCACTTAACAGAGCACTTCACAAGTAAGATGCAAGGACCTTTCACCAGCATTTTTATTTCAATTGAGGAGGGTGGAGCCTAGGTGTTTAAAATTGCTAGGTGTCTAGCATGGGAGAGAATATTTTCTTTAAGTGAGTTAGCCAAGTGGAAACGCTATTACAATCCAGAGATGTAAATGCTATTTGCGTTTTTTGGCTACTAGGAGGGACCTCCAAATTCTACATATCCTGAAGCACTGGGACAAATTTCTAAAGATTCCACAGAAGAAATTCCAAACATTGACTATAAGTCAATCATTTGATAAGCGAATCACATGAACATAATGAAGATTATAATGTAAATATAATTGTGCTATCTGTAAGATAATTATACAGAGTTTACAGCTTTACTATCTCATTGTATATTACCAGTGTAGTCTGGTAATAGGTTACCATTTGAAGTTTCATGATGAATTTTCCTCTCTATTTCTGTGACTGTCACCTATTGTATCTGAAGATCATGCAGGTGCTGTAAACAGCAAAGAAGGACCCATTTGACCTATTTTTATAAGCACTAGGAAAGGCTTCTTAGAATTAATAGTGATTTTCTTTCTGCAAATGTTAGATAGTCGTATGGCAATGAAATTGTTATATTGTCAAACTATAATGGGAAAGCTTTTATGAGACTATCTTTTCACATAAAGGGATGAAGTGAATTCGTGGGTCGTCACAAAATGATTCTGAACTGAATGCAGATGCTTAGGGGAGTCAGGATAGTCTAGGTTCTTCATGCTGTACACTGTTCTCTATCAGCTTGGTGTTATATCATGTTGCAACTGCAAGAAGCAGGACATGTAGGTGTTGCAGTGTTGGAACATTTTATATCTAATGGTGTTTTCCCCTGTTTTGGCAATGTTATTTTTTCAATTAATTTTTTTTTAATTTCATACATGAGTTTTGTATTGACATCATTTTGCCCCTACTTCTCCCCATTCAAACTTCTTTTGTATCCTCCCACTCCCTTCCACATTCCAAACCTTCCCTTCTTTAACTATATATATTTATGAAATGTATGGATACACACATACATATATATGTATATATACTTACAAATATTATATATATATATATATACAATTTCTGCATGATCTTCTCTTAATATTCTTTTTGTATGCTTTCCGTCAATCCTGCATTTCTTCATAGCTGACATCTTATGTTTTTCTCCTCTGCTGCTTACTTTTACATGTCAGGTGTACACATAAAAATCAGATCAGTATTCCCCAGAAGATGGACATTTTGGTATATTGATTACCATTTGAAAGTATTGATGAAGAAAAAATAGTAGACTATTTTGCTTCTAAGTCCCTAAGCATCTTGGGCAGCAAAGAAGCTGAGAAAGTTAGTCCATTGCTTCAAAATGGATAATTCTTTGGAGCTAAGTGGTTTCTCTTGGTTACTATAACTATGGGTTTTATAGGCTAACGTTAGAACATAAAAAGATGTGGGTCTTTTACTAGTTGAATAAGATCTGGAGATGAAATTTCCCTGAAAGGCAGAACCTTAGGAGCAATCATGTCAAGTGGTTTTAATATTTGTGCCAGCTTCTTGCCTAGGGGATTTTCTTTTAGGACATCCATCAAAACCACTGAGAAACTGTTGTAAAATATGCAATTAAACTAACAAATTCAGAGTTCAGTGAAAGGAGTCTAGACGTTTCCTTCTAAATTAATGACTGCCTGATCAAAGTCCGATGATCAACAGATATAATAGTATGGAATGATTGATTTTGCCACTGCATCATCTGCCAGAAATCTTCCAAAGACCTGTGTGGTATCCCTGAGTATTTTCTTCAAGAGCACTGGCAACTTGAAGTGAGTCAGCTCAAAAAGCAAATACGGAAGAATGGCGACAGAAACAGTAACTGCTGGATTAAAATAAAAAAGGAAAGTCAGGAAACATGCAGGTCTTCTAGATACCATAAAGTTCAAGTGGTTGAATGATTGTATGGGATTTATGTTTTCCATCTGATGTCTCATGGCTTAGAGACAGACTTTTTGTATCAAAATAGCTAGGGGACTACATGAGACAGGTCATTGTTTGGATATTTGGATTACTTCGGAATTTCTGTTCCTGGGAGATTAAAATGGCAAAATCAAAGCCCTTCCAGCGAGGATGAAAAATTACAATACAAATTGACTAGTATATGCAAGAGCTGAGAAAAGTGCTTCATCGATTCTATTTCTATTTTTTTTGTGAACAAATTTTAGCAGTAAACAATTTTTTTATAGAATGCTTAATGTAATGGTGTTAAAAAGAACTTTTGTTGGCCAGTTGCCATTTGAAGAGCACTCAGTATGCATCCTAGGCAGTCTTGCTTGTCATTCAGGATATTAATATTTCATGAAAGAAGGTTTTAGATTGAGGCATGCTATACCCTTTCTGCTGGTACAGATAGAATTATCACCGAAGTTCCTGTTCCTTTCTGTCACTCTTCTTGGAATTAAGTATTAGGCTATCTCTACATATTGCTCACAGTATTTAAAACTGAGAAATTTAGTCTCCAAAGCAGGCCTTTCTACAGTTGACGTGCTGAAGCAAACATACTAGTTGACAAAACACTTAAATCACATAAAACAATTAGATGTTTGTTGTGGGATAAATTCCTTGAAAATGCCATGACAGTTTGTTAAGCTCATTGGAGTCATTTATATTCCATTTCAGTACTTCTGCCATATTTTAAAAGTCATTTTAACATTTAACATTTTAACCTGACTCATTTTAACAGTCTCCTATCTGATTTCTTACTTTCCATTATTGTCCCTCATTTTATCTTCTAAATCTTGTTTCAGTGGGTTTGTTGCTTAGCCTTGAAAACTGTTCTTGTGTTGAATACTTCAAAGCTGTAGTCAACAAAAAGGTACCAGAAGCATAAACAAAATCCAAGGAGCAGACTGAGATTCCAGGAATTCTGTGGTATACTTGTAGGAACTGAACTCAAAAGGTTGTTGTGGTTACATTCTTTGGAACACTGACTAGGAAAGACATAATGCTTTAGTTGCTCTAGTAGCTGTCAGAACTTCTATACAACCTTTTATGCCAGAGCATCTGGATCTTGTGGATTCTGTATTGTATTCTGACTGGTCCACTCATTCTTAGTACCCTGAATGAGACTATATTTAATAAACACTTATCACAGGGTCTGGCATAAAGTTAATCCTCAAAATATGCACATATATAATTTCTGATAGTCATCATTTCTGGCTGAATAAAGTCTAAACCAATGCCATAATCACAATTGTCATACCTTGAGTGCTAATAAGAGTGTCTGAAAACTTACCATATTTTCTTTGGAGGAGAGTGCAAGAAAAACATAGTAATATTTGAGATTTGCAATGAAAGACTTAGGATTAATATAGGTTTTCCTGAGCATCACTGAACACACTAAAATAATCGTGCCCCCTTTAGTTTTCTGCAATGTGTTCAGTTCATCTTTAAAATCAAAATTGCAATGGACCCCCTTCTTTCCAAAGTTATCCCTATAAAATGCATTCATTACCTGTTGCTTCCTGTCTTATTATCAGGGGAATATGAATTCTTATATTTGATAATGTTTCTAAAGGTAACTCCTCTCGTGCCCTATCAGCATAGATTTCCTTAAAACAGTTTTATACTAAATGGAACACCGTTGCTATAGTAAATTGCATTTCTCAAATGTATTGATATGATTTTGGTGTTTTGTGAATTTGTAGAGCAAATGAGTAATTTATTTATTGTAATGTTTTAAGAAATAACTATTCCTAGACAACGGGGAGAATAATAAAAAAGGTAAAAGAATTTTCTACAGCTTTCTCTAGAGTTGATTTCGCTAAGGGTAAGAGTTGTGTCAGCTCTTCTGACCTTTGGCAATAGCAGATGATTATAATTAAAACAAAGTCATAGGATGTTAGTTCCAATTCTCTTGTTTTACATATAAGAGTTCCAAACTCACAGAGATGAAGTTGCTTCATCATGGTCTCATAATAAGTGAGATTAAGGAAAAGCACAGAGACTCAAAATCAAGAGATTTTAGAGCTATTAGGTCAACTTCTGATCAGTGCAGATATTCTCTGTATGCCATATTATACCTCTTGCCATCTCCCTGCCCATTGGAATGTGCCTCCCTAAAACTGAATTCTTACTTAAAGGTATATTGAGCCACATCAAATACTAAGATCAGACTGGCTGTGCACTGTGGGTAGCACAACCAGTGAAACGTTTTTCTGTTCCTTTTTGTTAGCAACAGTTTCTTGAACAAATTCTTGGTCCATATGGCTCAGCTACCATTGGCTAGAGGGAATACTCTATTTTATCTTATTTCTTTCTAATTTTACCAAATCAACTCTTCATTTTAAAAATTCATACAGTTTAAATCAGTGTTTGAAATAGCTTTAGTTTCATTGTTGTTATTTTGCCTTGATTGAGGTTTCCTTTAATAATTGAACAGAAATATAGCTCATTATGGAATAAATGATATCAGTATTTACAAGAATAATAATAGGTGCCATTTACTGAGGCTTTTCAAGGTATCAGGTATGGTGATGAATAGGCATTTAAATGTTATCTTCATTCTTCCCAAGAACATTGAGGAAAGAGGTTTTATTCAGTGCATTTTATAAATAGGAAATGAAAACTAAGTGACGTTGAATAACTTGTTTAAATGTTATATGACTTACCTGAGCTAATGGGAGCTCAACAACTCTGCCCAGTCATGGAAGGAACCAGTATAGGACCAAACTAGACCCTCGGAATGTGGGTGACAGTTATATGACTGGGGGAAACTGAGGGGCCACTGGTAGTGAGACCAGGATTTATCCCTACTGCTTGTACTGGCTTTTTGGAACCCATTCTCTCTAAAGGAATACCTTGCTCAGCCTAGATATAGTAGCGAGGTCCTTGATCCTTCCTCAAAACAATGTGCATTTTCCTGTCTGAGGAGTGGGTGGAGAGTGGGGTGGGGGAAAGGTGTAGGGCACAGGAGTAGGAACTGAAATTGGTCTATAAAATGAGAAAAGGTAGTTTTTTAAAAAATAAAATAAAGAGAAAAACAATGTTATAAAATTAGATAATAATGAAACTGGTTTTTGAATTCAGTGCTATGTGTTTTGAAAGCCCATGCATCATCTAATACTATGCTGTTGAGTAAGTACTTATGAAATCAAAACAGGTAGAGCTTGGGGGCAGATTAGCAGTAGAGCTCTTTCCCTGGCATGCATGTATCTCTTTTTGTACTTAATCACGCATGGTTTATTTTATAAGATTGCAGAATGTAGAATTTTATCTAGGAAACAATAGAATAAGATTGGGCTGATAACAGCGAGCAGAAAATATGTCAACAGAAAGATGACCTTAGCTACTTGGTGAAACTTCTTTTTCTATAGAGTTTAATGAATGGTTTACAACTAATAATCTTTTAGTTAAAATAATATAATTTGACCATATTTTTATTCCCTTCCTTCAGCATGAGGTTTCAGGTCAATGTGTCTTCATCTTCATATGTAGCACACATTCTCAGTGAGAATTCCATTGCTCTCTATGTAGCGGTTTAATACAGTGTCAGTTGCCTATGGGAAATCACTGTTTGAAAATATTAAATACAAATTTTCAGAAAATGAGATTTTATTGAGCATGTCATTCTGAGTCTTCCAATGAAATCTTATATAATTTTTAATAGTCCATTGTTTTCAACTAGGTCATAAAGAATCCCTTTGCTAAGTGCATCTAGAATTCTTACACTACCCTCCCATTAGTCACTAATTAGCTTCCTATTATCAGTTATACTTCTGTATTTCAGCAATTAGTTCAGGATTCACACATTTTAAGAATGGTGCCATGGTGGGGTGGGTGTACATGATAGTGATACAAAGGAGACACTTGGTTATAAAAAAGGAAAACAGATGAACTCAAATGTTATATTTCAATAGTGTAGGGGCATAGACTGAAAATCATAATATATAGAACTTGTTACTACCTGTGATTCCTGCATTGCTGGTGGGAGTGCAAATTGGTACAGCCCCTTTGGATATCAGTGTGGTGATTTCTCAGAAAATTAGGAAACAGCCTCCCTCAAGACCAAGCAATACCACTTTGGGGTATATATCCAAAGGATGCTCAATCATGCCACAAGGACATGTGCTCAACTATGTTCATAGCAGCATTGTTTGTCATAGCCAGAACCTGGAAACAAATTAAATGCCCCTGGACAAAAGAATGTATGCATGCATGTTGAATTCAGCTCCCCACACTGATAAAAATAAAATAAGATAAAAATAAAAGTGCAAGGTGCAAGTTATAAAAGTTGAAACTCGCTAAGAGTTATCATTTATTATTGAATGTCATCATTGCATTAGTTTCAAGAAGTACATATTTGTATTTCTATTTTCCATTTTACATATGAGGAACCTGGATGAGTGAAGTAATAAGGGCGGCGGGGCTGCATTCCCAGCACCCCGGCCGCCTGCCCGGCTAGCTCAGTCGGTAGAGCATGGGACTCTTAATCCCAGGGTCGTGGGTTCGAGCCCCACGTTGGGCGCCATATGAAGTAATAAGGGCGGCGGGGCTGCATTCCCAGCACCCCGGCCGCCTGCTCGGCTAGCTTATGCCCCAAAATAATTACACGGACACTGTATTCTTTTAAACACTGCCTGGCCCATTCTCTTCTAGGCTAATTCTCACATATTAATTTAGCCCATTTCTAATCATCTGTGTGTAGCACCCCAAGGTGCGCTTACCGGGGAGATTCTAGCCTAGTCCATCCTGGGTCCGAGCTTCATCCCGGGAGCAGGGCATGGCGTCTCTCTCAGGCGTCTGCTCCCGCGAGGAAAGCGGTCGAGTCTCCGAGCTCACTTCCTCTTCCTCCCAGCATTTTGTTCTGTTTACTCCTCCCACCTATCCTCTAACCAATAAAATGGGCCAGGGCAGTGCCTTTATTAGCCAATGACCTTCCTCCATCAGATGAGCTGTTTAACCTTCTTACACTTCAGGCTAGTAAACGGTAGAGTGACGAAGGTGAGTATTAGAGTCTCCTGTCTTCAAAATTGATTCTTCTTTCTGGTATCCTGTACAATATTTCTAAGAGCACATATTTAAATAGGATAGTTCTAAATAAACTGTTTTCAGCTTTCAGGGGCGAATCACTGAACATTCTATTGTACTATGAATCCTTTTAAAAAACAAAGAAAATATTCTTGTCTCATTTTGAAAAGCAGGTAACTATTCACTTTCAAATGGGTCCTTTAGACGAATTAGAATGTTTTGTATATTACCTTAGTTTAATCAGGGAACATCTGTGATATGAAATGACACCTCATTTGATGTTGGAGGGCACTGAATTTTTAATAGAAGGCTAAAACTGCTGAACGATATTACTTCCAATTTGTCTCAGTTGCATTATATACAAAATGAGAAGCATCTGAGCTTGAGTCAGTCAAAGATGGAAACCCTATTACCAGAGCCAGATAAATGTAACATCTGAGTAAAATGTTATTAGGTCTTGCAAAGGTGTCAGCCTCTTTTACACTAAAAAAGACAGGTGTCATAGCTTTCTGGACAGAAGGTGTGACAGCAGTAGCTGACTGATCAATAACATTTGAGGTAGCAAATTTGTACTGCAGAGAACAAGAAAATGATGCACTTGACTTCATGTATTGTCTGCATGTTCATTTGAGATTTCTGTTTTTATCTACATATTTATTAACTATTGATACTGTAAAAGGGAAACTGAAAGTTCTGAAACATTTTTGGTGCATTGGTTTAAAAAGCAAGTGCGTGGAATTTTTGCTTGAGTTTCTTTTGTTACTTGTGCAATGATTGGGAGGTTGTGTTTGTCAGTAATGATTCAATCTTGTGATCTGTTTTAGTGTTCTTTGTGTTCATATAACTGGTCATTTATTCAAGAAACAAATTATAAAATATAATTCATTTAATAGATATTTATAGCCACCTAATATATACGAAGCACAATTTTAGGTACTGCAGCTATAATAGTAAGCAGGGTATATTGTAAACTAATTGATATCTGAAGTTTTTATAGCAAAAGACATTAAAAATAAATGTTCCTTATAGAGATTGGGGTAGCTGCTGTGATAGTGTAAGTACTAAATGTTATGGAAATAAGAAAAGCACAGACTTGAAGGGTCAGAGAAGACCGCTTGGAAAAAATAAATATTAGGAGGGAATTTTAAGGTAAGTAAAATTTAGCAGTAGTAATAGCCAGCGTTTCAGGTAAAGAAACGGTAGAGCATGGAATATTTTGACATAGATGGTAATGAAGAATGTTACAAGAGTCGTTGAAAGGTATAAGCAAGGACAAATTATAAAATACAACAAGTTATATTTTAAAGCTTAGCCTTTATCTCAAGGGAAATGATAAGTTATTGAAGACTTTAGGCACTTCCTTTCAGCTATTTTATAATGGTTGTGGGTTGTGGAGAGTTGCTGTAGGGCTTAGGGCTAATTTGTGTACTGAATGGAAAGATTTGATTTCTTATTTTGTCCTATTCTCCTCACCCATCCTACACCTTGTTTTCTACAACCAAAGGAATATATGGCTACAAAGACTAACAAAATTATGGTGCTCTTCCAAAGAACCATTTTTTTTCTGTTAGCCATCACTAATGTGTTGGTCTTGGGAACTTAAATTTCATTATAGGTAAAAGAAAAAATCTCTTCTAACTATTTCTCGACAGCAGCACTATGAAACTGCTGGTCTGTTAGAGTGCTCTGCAGCTCTTCATTTTCACATTCACCGTTGAGACCATGCTGCATTATCCTTCTGTAAATGTCATCTCTTTCCCATTTTGTGAGTCCAAATCTCACTTGTCCTTCACGGTGAAGCACTGGTCTGGGGAATTTTTCCAGATCCCTCCTGCTTCACCAATGCTTTTCTTCTCTAATTACGTGTAGTGTGTTGATTCTCCTCCAACAGGAATTTATCTAGCACTCTTTTTTTATCCCTTTTAGTGCTGTATGTATTTTAGTGGTTCTCAAATTCAACTGATTATCAGAATTACTAGGAGAACTTGTTATTTGTTCAAAGGATCGATTTCTCATTTCTACCACTAGAGATTCTGAGTCTGTGAGTTTGTGGTGAGTTTGGGAATTTGAATTTTTATAAGCAGCCAAGTTAGTTCTGGCAATAGATTGCTTTGAGTTATTCATGAAGCTTAATTTTTCCTCTGTATCCAGTGGATGTTAATCAACAGTTCCCCTGACCACTCCAAATATCTTTGTTATTCACCCTTCACTGTAAATGGCTCTGAAAGTCTACAGTAAACACTTGTTGTTTGATTGCCCTCTTGTATCATTATTTTCTAAGGTGTTATCAGGTATTCAATTATAAAATACCATTCCTTCTGATTTCTAGATGAAGGGATATAGTGATCACTAAATAGGCTAACACATTTGCTTAAGTGTGTGTATGAGTTGTGCTGAAGTATGGACTAATCAACATTAATTCTGGAAGAGTTTTTAAGCTGTTTTGATGAAGTATGAATTTTTTATTTTTTGTTTATTTTATTCTTTTTAGTTGTTGCAAAAAAAATTTCCGCCTCCTCCCCGTTTCCCATTTCCCTCCCCCTCCTCGCACACATCTCCCCCTCCCCCCATTCTCCTACCCCTCTCCCCCGCCACTTCATTCCCCCTCCCTCTCGAGAATGAAGAGCAGTCCAGATTCCCTTGATGAAATATGAAATTATACTTGTTGTCCTAGGCTCTATTTAGCCTCGTGTCATCCCGGCTAACATTGAAATATCCAAAGAGCACAGTAAAACGCCCTTTAAAAAGTGGAAGTTTCTATTTAATAAAGTTCAAGCAAAGAAACAGTAGCCTTTGAAAGCAGCTATGTGGTTACAACTGAGGAGGGTTTTCCAGATGTGAGTTGTTGCAAATAAGAATAAGCAAACTTGAAATATAAATCCTGCTGCTCCACTGCTGAAGATTGTAGGCATGTATAACATCAAATGCACCTATTTAATACTTCTAGAATATAAAAATAAGCCTTTAGAAGGTTTATCCTTTTTGTGACCAGTCTCTGAACATAGAAAGTATACTTTTGGCTTTTTAAGAGATCTTGGATGTCAGAGTTAAAAGACTATTGGTTTTTATTTATCTATATATCTATCATGTGTTACAGCAAGATAATTTATCTATAAAGAAGCAGGAAAGCACACACTTGAAAAGCGAATAAACACAAAAGCAGGCATGCAATACAAAGCAAGCAAAGCATAAGTTCTGAAATTCAAACTCAGTCATTCCAATTGATAAGTGCACTGTGTTATGGATATTTGATTATGGCCCTGGCCTTAGTTTCTCCTGGAACTCTATACTTTCAACTCTCTTTTGGCACTTTTGATGAGTGCCTTGGATGTGATGGTTAAAGGGAGGTTCTATAATGGGATATGTGTACATGCACATGGAACTGTAAGTTAGATTGTGTTTAGAGAGGTTAGCTGTATATCTATCTATGCATGTCAGAGGGATGCCTGAAGAAAATATCTTCTGTCAAATAGTGAGTTCTAGAAGAGTTAAAGGTCTGCAAAATTCTGAACAAAGAAGGTAAACTTTGGCCTTATTAATTCTGTGAAATATACATCACAAATTCTCAGTAGCTTAAGATATGCTACTTCCCTTTTTATTTTCTGGATTTATATTATATAAATAATATATGTAAATGATACCTATAAAAATTGTTAAACATGGACGCTTATAAGAAGTGATCTATCTATTTATCTATCTATCATCTGTCTGTCTGCTTTTGTATCACCATTATCTATATTTCAATCATGAATTCATTTATCTGAAAGCCTACCTGTATTGATACCATAAAAAGTAAGAGTTATCTTCAATGTCTTCATAATATCACAATATTTGAAAGACATACTGGTGTTGACTAGTGTTTGTTATTTCCCATGAAGTTTTAAGTGAATTTCCTAGTTCAAAGCAAGGTGATGGTCAATCCTTTTTGACTTGACCACAGTGTGCTATAATGATTTTGGTACCTGTTCTTAGGTTTATGGTACACAAAAAAAAACTTTTGGGTAGATTTTGTGTGTTGTTTATGTGTATTTGTGCGTTTGGATGGATGTATGACTAATAATTTTTAAATGTGTCATTAAATGCATTTTATCAGTATATATACATTAATGAATTAGACCTTCAAGGAGTGAGGATTAGTTGGCTGCTTCTGTTTCATTTGCAGTCACTACAAATGACTTTCTTTTGACTTCCTTAGAGTTTAATGGTTACCCCCCAGTTACTTGTTTCTTCTTTGAAGATGATATTAAACAAGGTGCTGTAAAGTCTAGAGATATATTTGGTATTCAGGATTTGCTCAGTATTTCTGGAGGGTGGTTATAATTTGTTTGCATATCAACTTGCCACAAATTAACATTGCCTGAACAGGAAGCCTTACCTGAAGAAGTATCCTGAATTCTTTGATTGGTCCAGAAAAGCCTACCCTTACTGTAGGCAGCATCTTTTGGTAGCAACTTGGATTGTTTTTAAGTTTGTCAAAAGGAAGATCACCTTGCCTAATGCTTGCCTGGCTGTCCTTCTTGTATCAGTGTAGATTTGTCTTATTGCTGCTGCTGCCGACTCCTCCCTCCATCAGAATTAGCATGTCTAACCTTTCAGCTATTTTTTTTGACTTTCAAGTTTCTTTTTTTTTATTGAGAAAGAAGAAAAAAAAACATAAACAAAAAAAAGTTTCCACCAGCCTCCCATTTCCCTCCCCCTCCTCCCACCCTTCTCCCCCTCCCCCCACTCCCCCCACTCCTCTCCCCCTCCTTCTCCAGTCCACAGAGCAGTCCGGGTTCCCAGACCTGTGGTAAGTCCAACCCCCCCCCCCCCCCCCCCCCCCCCCCCCCCCCGTCCATATCTAGGAAGGTGAACATCCAAACTGGCTAGGCTCCCACAAAGCCAGCACATTAAGTAGGATCAAAACCCTGTGCCATTGTCCTTGGCGTCTCATCAGCCCTCATTGTTCGCCATGTTCAGACAGTCCGGATTTATCCCATGCTTTTTCAGTCACAGTCCAGCTGGCCTTGGTGAGCTCCCAGTAGATCAGCTCCACTGTCTCAGTGGGTGGGTGCACGCCTCATGGTCCCGACTTCTTTGCTCATGTTCTCCCTCCTTCTGCTCCTCATTGGGACCTTGGGAGCTCAGTCCAGTGCTCCTGTGTGGGTCTCTGTCTCTATCTCTATCCATCACCAGATGAAGGTTCTATGATGATATGCAAGATATTCGTCAGTATGACTCTAGGATAGGGTCATTTCAGGTTCCCAATCCTCAGCTGCCCAAGGAACTAACTGGGAACCTCATCTTGGGCACTTGGGAGCCCCTCTAGGGTCAAGTCTCTTGCCCACCCTAAAGTGGCTCCCTTAACTAAGAATTGTGGATCCGTGCTCCCCTATCCATTTTTCCTTTATCCCAATTCTCCTGTTTCCCCAGGTCCCCCCTCCTTCCCATCTACCTTTTCTCTCCCCATCTCCCCTTACCCCCATCCCAATCCACCCCCAAGATCCCAATTATCTCCCCGGCAATTTGGTCTACTTCCCTTAGCCAAGAGGATAACTATATGTTATTCCTTGGGTTCACCTTCTTACTTAACTTCTTTAGGTTCACCTATTGTAGACTCCGTGGCCCTTATTTATGGCTAGAAACCAGTTACGAGCGAGTATATCCCATGTTCATCTTTTTGGGTCTGGGACACCTCACTCAGGATAGTGTTTTCTATTTCCATCGATTTGCATGCAAAATTCGAGAAGTCATTGTTTTTTACCGCTGAGTACTACTCTAATGTGTATATATTCCACACTTTCTTTATCCATTCTTCCATTGAAGGGCATCTAGGTTGTTTCCAGGTTCTGGCTATTACAAATAATACTGCTATGAACATAGTTGAACAAATGCTTTTGTCATATGATAGAGCATCTCTTGGGTATATTCCCAGGAGTGGTATTGCTGGGTCCAGGGGTAAGTTGATCCCGAATTTCCAGAGAAACCGAAACACTGACTTCCACAGTGGTTGCACAAGATTGCATTCCCACCAGCAATGGATGAGGGTACCCGTTCCTCCACAGCCTCTCCAGCAAAGGTTATCGTTGGTGTTTTTGACTTTAGCCATTCTCACAGGTGTAAGATGATATCTCAAAGTTGTTTTGATTTGCATTTCCCTGATTGCTAAGGAAGTTGAGCATGACCTTAAGTGTCTTTTGGCCATTTGAACTTCTTCTGTTGAGAATTCTCTGTTCAGATCAGTGCCCCATTTTATAATTGGGTTAATTAGCATTTTAAAGTCTAGTTTCTTGAGTTCTCTATATATTTTGGAGATCAGACCTTTGTCTGTTGCAAGGTTGGTGAAGATCTTCTCCCAGTCAGTAGGATGCCTTTGTGTCTTAGTGACACTGTCCTTTGCTTTACAGAAGCTTCTCAGTTTAAGTAGGTCCCATTTATTCAATGTTGCCCTTAATGTCTGTGCTTCTGGGGTTATACATAGGAAGCGATCTCCTGTGCCCATCTGTTGTAGGGTATTTCCCACTTTCTCTTCTATCAGGTTCAGTGTGTTCGGGCTGATATTGAGGTCTTTAATCCATTTGGACTTGAGTTTTGTGCATGGTGATAGATATGGGTCTATTTTCATTCTTCTACAGGATGACATCCAGTTGTGCCAGCACCATTTGTTGAAGATGCTTTCTTTCTTCCATTGTATACTTTTAGCTCCTTTATCAAAAATGAGGTGTTCATAGGTTTGTGGGATAAAATCCGGGTCTTCTATACGATTCCATTGGTCGACTTCTCTGTTTTTATGCCAGTACCATACTGTTTTCATTACTGTAGCTCTGTAATAGAGTTTGAAGTCAGGGATGGTAATGCCTCCAGAAGATCCTTTATTGTATAATATTGTTTTGGCTATCCTGGGTTTTTTGTTTTTCCGTATAAAGTTGATTATTGTCCTCTCCAGATCTGTGAAGAATTTTGATGGGACCTTGATGGGGATTGCATTGAATCTATAAATTGCCTTTGGTAGAATTGTCATTTTTACTATGTTGATCCTCCCAATCCAAGAGCAAGGGAGATCCATCCATTTTTTGGTATCCTCTTCAATTTCTTTCTTCAATGCCTTAAAGTTCTTGTCAAATAGATCTTTCACTTCCTTGGTTAGATTTACCCCAAGATATTTTATGCTGTTTGTGGCTATTGTGAAAGGTGAAGCTTCTCTGATTTCCCTCTCTGCTTCCATATCCTTTGTGTATTAGAGGGCAACTGATTTTTTGGAGTTGATCTTGTATCCTGTCACATTACTAAAGCTGTTTATCAGCTATAAAAGTTCTTTGGTGGAATTTTGGGGGTCGCTTATGTACACTATCAGATCATCTGCAAATCACGAAAGTTTCACTTCTTCCTTTCCAATTCGAATCCCATTGATCCCATTATGTTGTCTTATTGCTATTGCTAGAACTTCAAGCACTATATTGAAGAGGTATGGCGAGAGTGGACAGCCTTGTCGTGTTCCTGAGTTAAGTGGGATGGCTTTGAGTTTCTCTCCGTTTAATTTGATGTTAGCTGTTGGCTTGCTGTATATAGCTTTTATTATATTTAGGTATGACCCTTGTATCCCTAATCTCTCCAAGACTTTTAACATAAATGGATGTTGAATTTTGTCAAATGCTTTTTCAGCATCTAATGAAATGATCATATGGTTTTTTCTTTCAGTTTATTTATATCCTGGATTACATTGATAGATTTTCGTATGTTGAACCAGCCCTGCATCTCAGGAATGAAGCCTACTTGATCATAATGGATAATTTTTCGGATGTGTTCTTGGATTCAATTTGCCAGTATTTTGTTGAGGATTTTTGCGTCGATATTCATGAGTGAGATTGGCCTGTAGTTCTCTTTCCTGGTTGAGTCTTTGAGTGGTTTTGGTATCAGAGTAATTGTGGCTTCATAAAAGGAATTTGGTAATGACCCTTCTGTTTCTATATTGTGGAATACATTAAGGAGTATAGGTATTAGTTCTTCTTGGAAGTTCTGGTAGAATTCTGCATTGAAACCATCTGGTCCTGGGCTTTTTTTGGTAGGGAGGTTTTTGATAACAGCTTCTAATTCTTCGCGACTGACAGGTCTGTTTAGATTGTTCACCTGGTCCTGGTTTAGTATTGGTAAATGGTATTTATCTAAAAACGTGTCCATTTCTTTTAAATTTTCCAGTTTTGTGGCATACAGTCTTTTGTAGTAAGATCTAATGACTCTCTTAATTTCCTCTGTGTCTGTGGTTATGTCCCCCTTTTCATTTCTGATCTTATTAATTTGCGTGTTCTCTCTCTGCCATTTGATTAGTTTGGATAGGGGTTTATCAATCTTGTTGATTTTCTCCAGGAACCAGCTTTTTGTTTTATTGATTCTTTGGATTGTTTTCTGTGTTTCTATTTTGTTGATTTCAGCCCTCAGTTTGATTATTTCCTGTCTTCTACTCCTCCTAGGTGAGTCTGCTTCTGTTTTTTCTAGAGCTTTCAAGTGGGCTGTTAAGTCTCCAATATGTGCTTTCTCTGTTTTCTTTAGGTGGGCACTTAGTGCTATGAACTTTCCTCTCAGGACTGCTTTCATAGTGTCCCATAAGTTCGAGTATGTTGTTTCTTTATTTTCATTGAATTCAAGGAAGACTTTAATTTCTTTCTTTATTTCTTCCTTAATCCAGGTATGGTTCAGTAGTTGACTGTTCAGTTTCCAAGAGTTTGTAGGCTTTCTGGGGGTAGCATTGTTGTTGAATTCTAACTTTAATCCATGGTGATCTGATAAGACACAGGTGGTTACTAATATTTTTTTGTAACTGTGTAAGTTAGCTTTGTTACCGAGTATGTGGTCAATTTTCGAGAAGGTTCCATGAGATGCAGAGAAGAAGGTATATTCTTTCCTCTTTGGGTGGAATAATCTATCGATGTCAGTTAAGTCCATTTGCTTCATTACCCCCATTAATTCTCTAATTTCTCTGTTAGGTTTCTGTCTGATTGACCTGTCCATTGGTGAGAGAGGAGTGTTGAAGTCTCCTACTATTAGTGTGTGCGGTTTGATGGCTGCCTTGAGTTTTAGTAATGTTTCTTTTACGTACGTGGGTGCTTTTATATTAGGGGCATAGATATTCAGGATTGAGACTTCTTCTTGATGAATTGTTCCTGTTATGAGTATAAAATGTCCCTCTCCATCTCTTCTCATTGATTTAAGTTTGAAGTCAACTTTGTTAGAAATTAGTATGGCCACACCTGCTTGTTTCTTAGGTCCATTTGCTTGATAAGCCTTTTCCCAGCCCTTTACTCTGAGTAGGTGCCTGTCTTTGTGGTTGAGGTGTGTTTCTTGTAGACAGCAGAATGTTGGATCCTGTTTTCATATCCAATCTCTTAGCCTGTGCCTTTTTATAGGTGAGTTGAGCCCATTGATATTAAGTGATATTAATGACTAGTGGTTGTTAACTCAGGTCACTTTTTTATTAGTAGGGTTTGTGTGTTTTCCTTCTTTGATTTGCGCTGGTGAAAGGTCTCTAGATGACTGAGTTATTGTGGTCATTGTTGGACTCCTTGGTTAGTGATTTTCCTTCTATTATTTTCTGTAAGGCTGGATTTGTGGCTACGTATTGTTTGAATTTGTTTTTATCCTGGAAAATTTTGTTTTCTCCATTTATAGTGAATGAAAGCTTGGCTGGATATAGTAGTCTGGGCTTGCATCCATGATCTCTTTGTTTTTGCAGTACATCTATCCAGGACCTTCTGGCTTTCATGGTTTCCATAGAGAAGTCAGGTGTAAGTCTGATAGGTTTACCTTTATAAGTAACTTGGCCTTTTTCCTTTGCGGCTCTTAATATTCTTTCTTTATTCTGTATATTTTGTGTTTTGATTATTATATGGCGAGGGGATGTTTTCTTTTGATCCAGCCTATTTGGTGTTCTGTATGCTTCTTGAACCTTCATATGTACATCTTTCTTTAGGTTTGGAAAGTTTTCTTCTATAATTTTATTAAGTATATTATCTGGACCGTTGAGCTGCACTTCTTCTCCTTCTTCATCTCCAATTATTCTTAGGTTTGGTCTTTTTATTGTGTCCCATATTTCCTGAATGTTTTGTGATGAGAGTTTGTTGGACTTGCTGTTTTCTTTGATCAGAGCGTTTATTTTCTCTATGTTATCCTCAGAATCTGAAATTCTTTCTTCTATCTCTTGTATTCTGCCTGTTATGCTTGATTCTGTAGTCTCTATTCGTTTACCTAGATTTTCCATGTCCAGCCGGCCCTCTGTTTGTGTTTTCTTCTTTGCCTCCATTTCAGTTTTCAAGTCATGAACTGTTTCCATTATCTGCTTGATTGTTTTTCCTTGGTTTCCTAGGGTGTCATTCACTGATTTACTCAATTCCTCGAACTTTCTGTTATACTTCTCATCCATTTCTATAGGGGCATTTTTTATATGCTGTTTAAGGGTGTCAATCACTTTCATGAAGTCAGTTTTTTCTACTTCTTCTTGATTAAGCTGTTAATGTCCTCCTGTTGTGAGGTCACTGGCTTCTGGTGGTTTCGTGTTGTTTTTCAAATTGTTGGGAGAATTCCTGCATTGGCATCTCCCCATCTCTTCCTCCCAATACTCCCCTTTGGATCTTCTTTTACAGGATCAGGTCTTCTTGCCCACTGATGTACCTTCCCAGTGATGTCACTCCCCAGAGATGTTTCTCCACAATGATGTTTCACTTGGGGCCCAGATCGAAATCCGCGCTGCTTGGTTAGCTCGTGAACAAAGGGCTAACCTTTCAGCTTTGACTAGGGATCATTGGCTTCCCAGGAGTCTTCTCGGCTTCTGGGGCAAGAATGGGACTTTGGAAGTATCTGTCCTTGTGGAGTGAGCAACTGGTTGTTGCCCATCTACTGAGAGAGACAACTAATCTGGCATTACTACAAGTGATGGGCCATTCAGACTCCAGGATGCAACAACTACTGGGTTCTCAGTTGTGATTTAGTTGTTGTTATTAGCTTAAGTTCACTTATTAAATTCTGACACAAGACACACACACACACACACATATACACATACTACATACTTTCTCCCCGAGCCACCCCTCATCTCACGTACACACACATTCATCCCCTTGCTTCTGTTCCTCTAAAGCATCTTGACTAAAATAGGCATGAATCTTTTGAAAGAGGGACAACCATCACAACTACAAGTTTATTAGAAACACATTTTATTCATCTTTGGAGCAAATGCTGCCATCTTTAACAGTAGCAGAGCTTCCGAAGGCCTTGAAGAAATCTTTAAATATCAGTGTCATGTGATAGAACATCATCTGTTTATCTTGACACATAAGTCAATTCGTTATGAAATTCATTTACCTATAAGAATGGATTTTCTGAATAGGGAAGTTCCTGAGTAATAGTTAAAAATCATTGTGTCACTGCTGTCTCTTGAAATTAAAATAATTAAAATACCAACTGAGTCATAAAAAGGGACATTGCATGTTCCAAACTGCATATAAGGCACTATGAATGGGAGATGAGTTAAAGAACTCAGAAATTACCCCCCATACATAGCTACCAATAATAATAACAAAGCAACAGTCCAAGCCATGATCTATTTTCTAGGGACCAGACAGCTCAATAATGAGAGAATAATGACAACATGTAGGTTGCCATATTGAAAAATTTTCTTATTGGCATGTACTAATTTGATTAGCATATAGGACTGAGGCTATAGCTTAGAATCTACTTCCTAAGTGAGATGGACACACATTTACATATCATTAGTGTATTTCTAATATAAACACACCCACTTGGAAACAAGTTATTAGCTACTTCCAAGAAGGCCCATAAAGTAAATCTATGCTTATATATCCTAGATTTTTATCTATCAAAAATTCTGCCATCTTTTTGATTATCTCACCTCTGCTAGTTATTTTGTATGACACTTGAGAGTGTGAAGTGTATGTGAAATGGATTCTTATATCCAGGAAGTATGTATATAAATGTACTTGTTTGTGAATTATATGCCCAAAGCTGAGGTCACAGGCATAATTACTAAGGCATGGTGCATATCAGCAAAACATTACAATGTATTAAATTCTAGAGAGATGGGTAAATTAAGATCAAGTGGAATGAATGTATTTGCTTATTCTAGGGTTGCTTACAAAGGCTAGGACATTAAATGAAGAGAGAATAGTGTTGAATATAAAGAGCCTCAATATATTTGGTTCATTTGAAGCATCTATTGACATTATGTTCAGAGAAGTTCAGGAAAATAGCTATAAATGAGTCTCTAAAGAAGGAGGGAGCAAGATTGTGAAGGGCCTTACACATTATGAGAAGGAATACATCCTAGTGTTAGGAGCAACTGACAATACATGTGATTTTGTGCTGTTATTCACCGCAGGGACTTTTGATGTTTACTAAGTAGATGGTTTATCATTGAGCTATGCCATCAGGTCTCAAAACACTTTTAAGTATAAAGAGTTAGGGTAACATGCATACTTCAACATACAATGTCTGCTCCACCCAACAAAAACTTTGATGGGATGCTCCTATCCCTACCAACAGCATGTGGTTCATGTGTTACACATTAAGCAGAATAGTTTGTTTCAGCTTCACTTGTTACATCAGAAAGAGATACTTATGGTGACTGAGTCAAAATGTCCATACACTTGAGCTTCATTTCATTACTGTTGTAGGAGGAATCGGCTACTCAGAGAGATGTTTTCATAGAATTCATAGAAATGAGACCCTAAGCTTATTTAAGTTGATCACGGAATCCTCTCTTCTCCTCTCATCTTTTCTGAGGGAATAAAGCAAATAATTCCACTGAAAGTTTCCATTGTGCTTCTGTCGCTGCACCCTTTTCCCTTTGTGTTCTTTGATCTTGCGAAGATATTTTATGTATGACAAAAGAACTTGATTAATACTACCTAAACTGCTTTTAACATCTTGTGACTGTAACTGAAGAGATTTCCTTTATTGTCTCCATGATCAAAGTAGATGAGATAGATGTTCTAGAAATTAAAGGACAGGGCTGTGTTTGCACATACGCTTTACATAAGTGTCAGTAGAGCATTTATGAAAATATTCAGTCTCCTTTGTACTATGCAGGTTTTGCTTTCTCTTCCCCATAGGAAATATGTTTCCTAGTCTCTGGGTAGCCATTCTTAAATCAGTAAGCTCTTTGCCAAGCATAAAATTATAGGAATCTATGGCATTTCTTGAGGATGGAGTTTTCAGCTATCAGAGCTAAAACTATCAATAAATCTGAAATTTTGTTGTGAGAACCCAGACAAGGTGAAAAATATTATCATAGCTATGCTCATTTCACAATGTCTTATTTTGTCTATTGGAAGGGGATAATGCAAATCAATTATTTGAGAATCTATCATTAAATATAATGAGAGTAAATTACCCCAGGATTTAGACTTCATGGAAGGCACACTTTGCCATGCTTAGATAACTAACAGGAGTGGAGGCTCTTTAGTAATTCAATAGCAGCCTCTATTAAATGCATTAGTAAGGGTTGATGGATGAGAGAGCACACATGAAGAGGTTTTAGTGAGTCTGTGTGAATGTTCAAAGCCTTGGACGTGTCTTAGCAGCTGATTCAAGATTAGCTCAGGTGGGTGTGGAGCTACAGATGCTCAAGGCTCCGAGAGCCAAGATTTTTCTGAATCAAAGCTGGAAATCAGCACAACGTCTCTCCGCTCTTTACATGTTCTGCAAAGAGAAGAAATGTGCAGATCTATTCTGGTCACTCAGACTCATTGAATATTTATGGAAGTTCTGAAGCGTGTGAAATATTCCCAGATATCTCCCGAAGCTGAAACAGGCAGCTTGGAAATAGATAACTGGCAGGACTGGGTTTGTCTGTGTAGGACAGCATGTATTTAAAGAAGAAACCACACAGGAACTATCAGGGGTACTGTGATTTAGTGACTGACCATAAAATTATTGTATTCTTTTGACTTCTGGCAGATTGAGAGAAAAGAAAAAAAAGAACTAAAAGAAAAATAAGGCATCTTTAAATACCTGTTCATCAGTGCCTGCCTATTTAATCATTTGATGTAGTTGACCAACAGATCAGAGATTCCTTGGTGGGAGTGCTGCCCACTTCCTGAGCTGGCAATGTCAAGGCTCTGGGCTTCATTAACAATACCAGAAATTTCATTTTACACCACCTACTTCCAATTTTGTGCCAGTCTGTCAGATTTTCAAATTGTTCCCACTCAAATTTAGGATTCTTTTAATCATTCCTTGATTGAAAAGCAAAATACCTGTACTCTACTCAAGTCAGCTTTGATAAGGAGCCCTCTTCTCTAAGGGAATTACTGCCAAGGTTATATGCCTAGATATCATTATATAAACACAGCTCTTGAATAGTGGAGCTGAGAAGCAAAAGATAGACTCTTCTTTTTAATGGGCTATGGAAGACTGTACTATTGTTTTAATGAATGATCTAATTCCCTGTCCTTAGCCCTGAAATGCTTTCCTACTCTGACTCTGGGCTGAGCCTTTTGGCATATTTTGTTCAGTGGGCTATCAGTACACATCATGTACACAGACTTTGAAAGTGTGTGCCGAGTTTCTGTCCCATTCCTCTGACTTGCCATGAGTTCATACACAGGTTAGCTCGTAGGTCAGTGACACATGTAATAGAGCCAAATCAGTTTGGCTGTACAGCTGAACCTCTATATTTGTGAGACTATCTAGCTAATACCAGTAAAGCTGTCTACCCAATATAAAGTTGGCCACAGATATATGTGTGAGCTCATGAAAGTCTTCTAAGATCAATATATTCCTCTAGTCAATATACAGAACTATGAAGAAAAGTACATGGTTACTGTATGACTCTAATATTTTCTGGTTGTTTGCTGTACAGAATTATTTTTGACAAGTAGATAGTGAAAACCAGTTAAAATACCCTTTCATAACTGATTTTCTTTTTCTTCCTCTCTCCTTCTTTTGACAGCCTGGTTGCTGCCCAACATCACTGCTGGTCTTGTCTGCCTAATTATGTCTGCTGCAACTGTAGATTTGGTGTCTTTTGGTTGAAATTTTTGACAAGGGCAAAAACTGTAATTAGTTTATAGAAAGTAAAAAAAATAGCTTGGCTTAGGTCAGAAGCCCAAAGTTGAGCTTGTGGTTATAGTTCAAAGAAAACAATGTCATATAAATTGTGGGACTTTAGGAGGGGATCCTCCCCAGGATGCTGCTTTGGACTAAAACCATTGTGATTGTATTTCTCATTGAAGACCAAGCATAAGAAGTAGCAAAACCACACCTGACAATTTATTGTCGGTCACTACATTACCTGTTTGTTCTTTGAGAGTTTCTTAAAAGGCATTTTGACTGTATTCACTCTCCTCTTCTTCCCAGATCCATCCCTTTTTGCTACCCACACAGCTTCGTGTCCTTTAAAAACTCATGAAGGACAATTTGTGACACACAGCTATTCAAAGATATGTGCTTTCCCAATGGAGTAAGGCCTGCTCCCATCTTCTTGCTGGGATTTTGTCTGGTTTGCATTTGCACAGGTCTTGAACATGTTGTCCTAACCACTGTGAGTTCGTGTGTGCTACTGTCCTTCTATTCCCAGAAGATACTGTTTCCTCATAGTTATCCACTACTTCAGGCTCTTACACTCTTTCCAGCCCTTCTCCAGCTAAGATTCCTGAGCCTTTGGAAGAGAGGGTGCAGTAGATAAATGTTCCATTTAGGGCTGAGAATTCTACAATCTCTTAGTCCCTGTACTTTGGGCTGTTATGGGTCTCTGTGTTATTCAATGTATATTGAAAATAGAAGCTTTTCAGATGAGGGCTTGATCCAAGGGTATTAGAGTTAGTTTAATACTATGATAATTTAGTGGAATAATAGTAGCAGATTCTTCCACCAGGTTTATGACTGTCTAGCCACAGGTTCTTACTGCAATGTCTTGAATTAGGACTCAAAGTGTTCAAATGTGCCAATACCTACATCTAATATTATTTAGTGAATCTTGAGTCTATCCATGATAAATATTTTTAAATCTTTTATATAATTTCATTAAAGTGGAGTTCTTAGTTTTATTATTCCCAATTTATAGATAGAAACTTAAGCTTAAAGAGGCTGAGTTGTCCTCAATCCTATGAATAGAACAAGGTAGAATCTAGGTGATGAAGACTATAGATCCTATGTATTATTATTTTCATGGTTTCTTTATCCTTCTCCAATGGTTTCAGGAAGACAAGAAAGTGTGAATATAAATTGAAAACTAATTGTAGGACTCACCAGGTGATTATGAGCTAGGGCTGACTGGATATGAAAAGGTTCAATTTTACAAGCTTCTGTCTTAAGAATTTCACTTGACTACCCTTGAGGGACTGATATTAGCCTCCATTTTATGAACTCAAATTTTGCTATCAGTAGACATGCAGACTAGTATTTAATCAACAAGATATCTTAAATCCCCATTGATATATGGTGTTAATATCTAATGTTGCCATGTTCATAGCCTCTCAGATTTTATGGATTTCAAATACAACCCCCTTTTCTGCTTTATAAGATGGAGTAGAAAGTGAATGGGTCTTTGAAGTCTAATTGTGACATATATCATCCTTGTTTTCTGTGGTACCTAGTGCTTCTAAGACACAGAATTGCATTTGTTCTACAGGAAAAACTCATTTCCCCTCTACAGAAACCATCCCCCCTCTGTAGAATATTAGAGTAGCATCTTCTATTCTGCTAAATGAGTTACCTCACCTTAATTTTCAGTCTTCCCAAATCTCACTGGGGTGTCCAGTCACCTTCTCTATTGATATCTGCCTTAGTGCATTTGACTTTGAAAACTTCTTTACTGAAATTACAGTTGAGTTTTATGTGGAAAGGAGACCAATGTGTGAGCAAGCACCCATTTTTAGGAAATCATCCATTTTCTAGCATCTTGTAGATAGAAATGTTCTCATTTGGATTATTTAAAACTCTGTGTGAAAACTTAATCAGATATTAGTTACTATGAACTTCTAGATTCCAGCAAATGATGTATTTTTGCTTTTTATCACAGCTAAGTAAAACACCATCATCTACATTCTCTTCATCCAGTAATTTTATAATTTATACCACACTACAAATTGTCTATTGTGAATGTTGCTGAAATACATAGGAATTTCTGCAGTAAGCTTTCTAGTTTTTTTAAGTTTTTAAGTTTTTAAGGCACAGTGATACCCCAATACAATAATGATACACAGACAATGAATTAAGGTTACTTAAGCTTCTCATTCAACTATGTGTTTGTATTGTTTAACCAACATATTCTTGCTTTTTTCAGATTCCCTTTTTCTAGTTTGTGAATTTCATAGAATACATTTTGATTATATTCTTTACCCTCTCCCAAAAACTCTTAGACACCCTCTGCCAAACTCAAGTTATTTCTTATTCTTAAAAGAAAACCAAACAACAGCAAAATAGAAAACCAGCAAAGAAAAACACATTAAAAACAAATAAACATGAAGTCTTATTTGCTTTGGCCAACTGCTCCTGAGCGTCAGGACTTCCCAAACTATTTATAACTCCTGCCTCATATTCTTTTCATACATTGTAAATTACTAACTTACTCTATTTTTATGAGATCAGCATTATTTTCTTCCATGTTTGAATGAAAGCACATGGTATCTATCTTTCTGGGCCTGGCATATTTCATTTGATATAATGTCCTCCAGGATCATCCATGCTATTTTCAGCATTGTGATTTAATGTTCAGGGTTTAATATCTTTCTATTATATATACATAATGTGTGACTTCCCCTTTCTCTGTGTACTCATTAGTATTGACTTATTTTTGGGGTTTTGATAGGATGTTGATAAGAAAGATTAATAATTTACCAAGTCAATTCTAGGTATATTCATAGAGAAAGTAGTTCCTGTCAAAATTGTGTAGCAATAAAAATAATTCTGTTCCTGAGATATCTATAATGCTTAGAGAACCTAGAATATAAAGGAACTTACTTGAAGACCTGTGAATGCCATAAGCTGATAGAATTGTTTAGAAGACTTTCTTCTTGTAACACATATCTCATGAGACAGAAGCCATGTGTCTATGAAAGAAGTATTTACTTTGAACTGGCCTATAATAATTGTACAAATTTAGGATACATAATGATGAATTGGTGGTAAGTATGAAAAGAGGAATACAGGTTGATTGTTTTGTATTTCAGGGTTTTCAGCCTCCAAAGAAACTTAACCAGAACTTGACAGGCTGTAGTAATTCTTTACACCATGTGAATGGCAGCTAAATACACCACAGATGTTTCCTGTAGTAAGAAGTTACTCTACTTCTAGTTCTGAATGCAAACTTTTCAAGTGAAATGTATCATGCAGAGGAAAAAGCACACCTGTCATAAATGGACAACATAAAACATTTGTAACATATGCACATATGTGTAACCATTACCCAGATGATGAGATAAAACATTACCAGAACCCTATAAGCCTATATGGGCAACCTCCTGGTCATTACCTTATTTCCCAAAGCCAACTAACATCTATCAGCATTGACTATTTTTGCCTGCTTTTGAAATTCATGCACATGCTATATATTTTGATGTCAGTTTCATTCAATTTTATATTTGGGAGATTGATGCATACTTGTTGAATGCAATCAATAATCCATTCATTTCAATGCTACATGGCTTCCATTGTGTGAACGTATGACTTTTTATCTCTCGTGCTGTTGATGGCATTTTGAGTTGTTGCTTCATTTTATCTGTTATTAATTGTACCTCTCTAAATATTCTTGAGCAATTTTGCATATATGCACTTATTTGTAAATATTTCTACTGCACACAAACACACTATATTTTATCGGTATTTTTCTCAGTCTTGATTTTGATATACTTGATAATTTCTTTTTTTTCTTTTTTTTGATAATTTCATATGGAACTTTAAAACTATTTGTAAAATCTTGCATTTATGATATTCTGTGAAGGGGTTACAGCCCTTCAGAGGTCTTATGTAATGTACTAAGATGTTTGTTTATCACAATCACTTCTTGGTAGACTTTGGACTCTAATTATAAAATAGTTTCCTAAACCTGCCCAGTCCTAATAGATTGCTCAAGGTTATGCATGAATTTAGGAGCTTATGGGACCAGGTGTCTGGTGAATTAGCAAGTGTTTCAAGGAGTTTGACAGCATAGAAATGACATTGCCCCCAATGAATCCCTTTTGCATTGTTTCCTCAATTCCTGGCTGTTTGATAAAACCACTGCTTAAGAAAAAAATAAAAAACAAAAAACCAAGGTCAGTTTTACAGAATGTGACACTAACCATTTTATAATGAAAATTTCAGGAGCATTTATTATATTCATGATGTGAATATAGTATTCATGATTTGAAACCTCTGCCTCATGTTTCAAAACAATTTTCATTACCTCTAAAGAAAACCATGTAACAATTAAGCTCTTGAGTAAGTTTCTTTTTAAAAATTTGAGCTATTCTAGTTATTCAAGGATGGAAGACTTGTGGTGACAAAGTCTAAAAGGGACAGAAGTAGAAGTGTAAGTTTTTCTTTCATTAATAAATATTAATTATATATGGACATTATTTCAGTATGAGATTTTCATATATACACATAAATATTTTTTTTCATATCCAAACCCCACTGTTCTCTCTTGTCCTCCCTCTACTCCTGATGGTCCTATTCCTCTTCCCAGCTACTTTATTTTTTGGTGACTCAGTGAGTTTCATTAAGATTTCTTACAGGAATATGGGTACCTGACCAATGGCTATACCTCTTTCAACAACCATTAAGCTCCAATAGATCCTCAGTGATTGATGAGGGCTCAATGAGATCAGCTTCATGAAGAAATGTTGTTTTGCAGGTAGCTACAGACAGGATAAGCTCGAGAGTGCAATGGCCACATTATGCCTGGATCACATCATTTTACAACATCTTATCTGATCTTCAAGCTCCCAACATTCTTCCCAGTTTTGCCTCTGCAGTTTCCTGAATCTTTGAGAGTCTGATATGGATGTCCCATTTAGGGCAGAGCACTCAACAGCCACTTGTTCTCAACACCAATAATGCATCTCTGTAGAAACTACCACCTTCTTTAGCAGGAGCTTCTCTGAATAAAGGTGACAACAGCACTAATCTTTGGGCATAAATATAAGTATTTAGAAGCTGTTATACAGGCACATGATGCCTATTTAACAAAATAACAGCAGTAGGTTTTCCACTAGGGCCTATAACCTATGACCTCAGGTCCAGTGTTTTAGCAGAGTATAAATATTTTATGTTTTATTTGGCTACTGCAAGGTATTAAGTTTGTATTATAATCTCAAAAAATAAAAGAAATAATTAAAATTAAATTTGTTAGTACTATAAACACTATAAAATTTTAAAATACAAACTATAAAATTTAAAAATACAATTAAAAATACAGTTAAAAATTGCAGATATTACTAACATATAAGAACTCACCATTTATTGTATTTTTTTAAAATTATGATTTAAGTACATACTTTCTAACTTTTTTTGAGAATTCCAACACAACATTTTTAGTTCCTACTTTTTTCATTAAAGGCTTTTACAGGGATTTCCATGTTTATTTTTGTGTTATTTTAATGAAAATTCTTTTAGTGATACATAAATTACCTGTTATTAGGTTCACAGACTTTACTTACAAACCTTAACCTTAAAAAATAATAGTTTCTATCTCAATTACTGTTCTGATTTATCCTAATAGAAGTGCTTACTTGGTTACAGTTATGTATCTACTTTCAAAAGCTTTTAATATATTTTTCTTCTAAAGTTGTAGTTTTTCATAACAGTGACTCATACACTAACTGAAGATTGCCTTTAGTTGTTCTTCCTGGCTACCATTTCCTCTCAAAGCTTTCTTTCACTGACAGAACTAAAAAATATCACCAATAAACCATGTGTGAGTATTATGTAATTCAATGTGGGATGATTAAGATAATACTGTTTCCCTATTTTTAATTATACATTTTATGCAACTAATAAACATCCTCTATATAGTCTTATTAAATGTTAAGACCACTAACTAACTATTTTGCACCTGAAAAGTCTGAAAGGCTTTTAAATGTGAATGATAGAAGATAATTAAATTTATTTTAAAGTGTCAATAATTTAGACAAGTCGCAATCAGGTTGTATTCAATTTCTTATTCATCTCTAGGATTTCATTTTCTGAAATTCATATTTTCATAGTTGACTAATAAAACTTTGACAGTTCATCATTTAATTTATTTCTTAATTTTTATATAACATAGTATTTTGTGCATTTGTTGCTCTGTGAATATATAAAACACTCTAAGGACACATGATTACTAAGTTTTTACATGGGGAATGGGCAGAGTAGTTTCTAGGTAGATGATGTTGGATTCCTCTCTGTGTGCTGTGAATACCATTGGTTAATGAATGAAGAAAACTGTCTTGGTCTGATAGGGTAGAGCTAGGCGGTGAAAACTAAACTGAATTCTGGGAGGAAGAAGGAGGAGTCGGGGAGAAGCCATGTAGCCCTGCTGGAGACAGGACTTTACCCGGTAAGCCACAGACATGTGGTGATACACAGATTAATGGAGATGGGTTAAATTAAGCTGTAAGAATTAGCCAATAAGAAGCTATAGCTAATGGGCCAAGCAGTGATTTAATTAATACAGTTTCTGTGTGGTTATTTCAGGGCTGAGCACCTGGGAACCAAGAAGAGGGTTCCTTACAACAGGTAGATAACAAAGTAAGAGAGGGTTTTGAGCCATGCTTATGTATCCCTTGTCCAAAAAAAGTTAAAATGAAAATTTATAACAATAGATTAGCACTGCTATTAGCTTTAATGAGAGAAGTTTCATGAAGAGCAGTGGCTGCAGAGTCTCAGGATCAACTTCACTCTCTAAATCCTTGCTGATGCCTTAATTCAACATAGTTTGTCTTAATTAGTACAGTTCATATTAAGAAGAAACTTTGCCTTTCACTCTCTAGAGAGATTCAACAAGTAGGTCAAAAGTGGGACTGGGGTGAGCTGTAGTTTGCAGTTCACTGACGGCTAATTAATTTAATTTTAATAGTTATCTTACAAGTCTAATTCCTTGCTTGTATCTTACCAGTAAATGCATTTTTTTTACATAGGCTAACAGTTTGCCTGTGGAATATTGGTGATATAATCAGAACTTGAAGAAGTGACTTATCCAACATGGCTGTGGAGGAAATGCCTTACAAAACCCAGAGTCTCACTGCTCACGTGCATCACCATCATCTGTGGAGCTTTTAAAAATCGGCCTTCCAAGGCTCCCCAGTACATTCTGATTCAGTTGCTATTTGGTGAGCTTAAGAAACATACGACTTATAAACACTCCATGAGACATTTTGGTGTGACGTTGTAGTGGTCAATAGGAACACTAACCCTGAGTACAAAGCACAATATGAATGTCTTTTTCTATGTAGTGAATCTGAGCAAATGTGTGCACAGTGAATCTGTGCAAATCATTCTCTCTAAGCATCAATTTTATTTATCTCAATAGTGAGGCTACAGTAGTCCTAATTTTTCATGATGCTGTGGTGTTTCAAAACCACATGTGTGCTAGACAGTCCCCTTTCTCTACTTGATAGACTTGCCTCTGTCTAAATTTTATTCTCATAGTTCTCATCAAGAGGCTGCTTTGCTTCTAGCTTCTGGAGGGATTGAACAAGCAGAAGGTCAGAAGTTAGAAGTGGAGTGTAGATATATTTTTTTCCCTCCAGCTTCCTCTATGCCTGTCTGCCATGAATTGACAATGACTGTTCCTATGATGAAGGTCACAGCTCCTGTCAGATAGCAGTCTCCTATTATTACATGCCCTACACTCTTGATTGTTCAGCAAAGAGGTAAAAGGCATGCAGCTATATCTCTCTCTGGTATAATATGCCATTCTTTAACATTCTTCTCCTGATTGGGAATGGTATCTTTATTAAATTTTCAATTGCTCTGTTTCATCATGCCATCTGTTTCCAACTTAGATCCAAACAGATAGATCCAAGCTAGAATTTTTATCTAGTCCCAGAATATAATAGGTTTTCTATTAATATTTGTCGTTAAAGACAATGTTTTATATAGTATATTTTTCAAGCGTATTTACTCTGTTATCTATTTTGAAGTTTAACTACAAAACAAATGCACTTTTCCTGTAGGTTTTGCTTCTTAGAAAAGATAAGCAATGATTGAAGATGAAATTTGAAAGAGGAAAATCCATTTTAGAGAATGTCCTGGAATGAGTATTGATTTCACCAGAATGAAATTTATCTAGTACAGTACACTGGGTATATGTGTATTAGGTCAACTTGTGGGATTTTTGGTTTTTTCTTCTAATCATATGACATAAAATTATGTGAAATGCCTACCACAACTGATGCAAAGTGAGAGGGGGCTTTGAGCCATGCTTGTGATACCTTCTCATTCTCTTAGTCTTCATCCCAACTTCTGGGTAGTAATGGCTTTAAGTCCCTATATCACAATTAGTTAAATGCAGGATTTAAGTAACTTCTAGAGTGGATTAATTTATACAGGAAAGGAAACAATATGTTCTCAACTGCTATTCAAAAGCTAGTATGGTGCCTCAGCAGGTAAAGGAAGCTACAGGTAGAGGGGGCCTGCTCTAAGCCTGATGACTGGAACACAGTTCCTGGAACCCACAGGGTGAAAGGACCCTGCTCTCATAGGCTGTTCTGTCATCTTCACACAACATATCATTGTGGAGATATTTCCCCATTCCAAAAGCACATGAATAAATTAATAGAAAATTCAATGATATTCAACAATGATGCACATACAAAATATTTGAGGGAGTTTCAACAGTCTTTAGGAAGTACATGCTAAAATGTGCAACCTCTACTTTATTCCATTGTGTGATAGGACAGATAAAGTGACAAATAATTTTTTTCTAAATGTGATTCTTTGTACTATATAAAATGAAGCTTGAAGATGCCGAATAATTGATAATAGTGCTTTTCATTATTATTTTTTACTATGTTGACAATCAAATTGTTATACAACTAGGATCAATAATGCTTTAATCTCATGACTAGGTCAAATTGGGAGGATGTGTAAATGGGTAAAGTCAACATTGATATGGAGCCAGTAATTTTGTTAGTTTTAATTTTGTTCAAATCTCATGGTTAGTCTTGAAAATCCTTATATAAGTTTTTCGGTATATATTGCATGATATAAGGACAAAATATTTAACTGTTTATTAAAAATATTCACTGTATATAATGAATCATTAAAAACACCCAGTATCTTCCGGCGTTTGCTAAGTGGTTCACTGTGGAAGTTAAAGTTAAACTACTGAAGGTTACTGCCTTTGGACACTGAGTCTATGAAAACCAATGAGCAGTAGAATTGTGGTAATCAAGCTCTTATGACTAAAATATGTGAGCTATTCACTTGTGATAAGAAAATGTATTTTGCCTCACATGTTGACAGTTACAGTTTTTGATTAGGTCACTTTGGTGATTTGGGTCTACAAGCAGAAGCATAGTTATGCAGAAGCATTTTGCAAAACAAAAGAGTTTGTTTTGTGGCAGTAAGCAAAAGGAACTAAGGGGCTGTCTGAGTTCATAATCTTCAAAACTATACCCCCAGTAAACTCCCCCAAAAGGTCTGTCACTAGATTCTATCTCTTTAAGTGTTCCCTTTCTTCAATCTACCCTGTCACAGTGACAACATGTTTAACACTCCAGCCCTTGGCCGATAGGATATAAGGAAAAGGGGAGGAAAAAGAGACAATAATGAAATATAGGTGACATAAAATAAGAAGAGGAGGAACACTTTGAAGTGGGGAAAGTAGCCAGTAAGTGAGGAGCTGAGAGGTGGAAGGAGAATATTGGGGGAAGAGAATAAATGAAAACAAAGAAAAGTTATATACTCTAATGCGTCCTATCATTTCATATGATAACATACAAAAGGGAAGAAAGAAGTTCACTATGAGAAAATAGTAATAACAATAATAATAATAATAAGAGAAACCAAATTTGAAACTGGAGCATGTTGGTACAAGTCTTGTAGTACAAACAACTCAGCAGTTATGAGCCTGAGAGAGAAAAAAATCAAAGTTGAGGCCATCCAATATTACATAGGGAGACTTTCTCAGTAAAATAGTGATGCTTCCTTTGATCTGACCAATATCCCAATCCTCTTTTATTACCCAATCTTACCTCATACTCATGCGCTCACTACAACTCATTGCCTTTCATCACTAATAACCTAAAATCTTCTGCTGCTTCAGTTAATACCCTTTCCATGCTTGTCCTAAGCAAAACCCATGCTACCCTTCCAAATGGTTGTCTCATTTCCGTATACATCCCACATTTTGTTAGGCTTCTTTCCCCTCCTCATTTCAAAACCTAATTTCTGTCAAACTCCTAGTAACCAAACTGGCTGTCCTCTTTCTGAGAGTAATATTTGGAAACTCTGATTACTTCTGAAGTCAATTCTTCTTCAATAGTTAGTACAATTATTTTTCTTTGCTGTCATTACAAATCTCCAACAAGTCCTTTGCTCCTCAATTTAAGTAATAAAATAGGGCAACTTGGATGAAGGTATTTTTCTTCAACCAACAAATCTACTAACCAACCTCTGATGACTTCTTAGCAAAAAACAAGCAAGTTAGGCCTGCTTTCACCTAAAGCCAAGCCTCTACATGCATCCTAGATCTTATCTTCTATCATGCATGCATGCACCTTTGCAACCATTTTTAAATAGAAATTAGCTATTATTTCTCTTGAGAATTCAAGATTTCTCAGAGATCATTCTTATCATCATCCAATCATGCAGTAATTTGTTCCAGGTTGAAATTTTTCAACATTTCCTCAGCATTCTCCCCCAGCCTCCACCCCAGTACTCTTCTTATTTTATTGCAGATTTCCTAAAATAAGCGGTTGTACTCAGTGTCTTTATCTGCTAGTTATTTTTGAGCAAGCTCCAACAGAACCTCATGTGTAGGTTTTATTTTTATATTATTCTTAAAATATTTAAAAATGCATTTTACTTCTATATATTTTTTTTCTTTCTTTTTTCTTTTTTTATTGAGAAAAGGAGAAAAAAAAACAAGTTTCCACCTCCTCCCATCCTCCCATTTCCCTCCCCCTCCTCCCCCCCTATGCCCCCTCCTCCCACCCTTCTCCCCCTCCCACCAATCCTTTCCCCCTCCCTCTCCAGTCCAAAGAGCAGTCAGGGTTTTCTGCCCTGTGGTAAGACCTAGGACCTCCCACCTCCGTCCATATCTAGGAAGGTGAACATCCAAACTGGCTGGGCTCCCACAAAGCCATCACATTACGTAGGATCAAACCCCCGTGCCATTTTCCTTTGCTTCTCATCAGCCCTCATTGTTCGCCATGTTCAGAGAGTCCAGTTTTATCCCATGCTTTTTCAGTCACAGTCGAGCTGATCTTGGTGAGCTCTCAATAGATCAGCTCCACTGTCTCAGTGGGTGGGTGCATCCCTCGTGGTCCCGACTTCTTTGCTCATGTTCTCCCTCCTTCTGCTCCTCATTGGGACTTTGGGAGCTCAGTCCAGTGCTCCAGTGTGGGTCTCTGTCTCTATCTCCATCCATCACCAGATGAAGGTTCTATGATGATATGCAAGATATTCGTCAGTATTGCTCAAGGATAGGGTCATTTCAGGTTCCCTATTCTCAACTGCCCAAGGAACTAACTGGGGACCTCAGCTTGGGCACCTGGGAGCCCCTCTAGGGTCAGGTCTCTTGCCAACCCTAAAGTGGTTCCCTTAACTAAGAATTGTGGTTCCGTGCTCCCCTGTCCAACCTTCCTTTATCCCAATCCTCCTGCTTTACCAAGGCCCGACCTGCTTCCCTTCTAACTTTTCTCTCCCCATCTCCCCTTACCCCCAACCCACCCCACCCCAAGATCCCAATTTTCTCCCCGGCAATTTTGTCTACTTCCCTTAGCCAAGAGGATAACTATATGTTTTTCCTTGGGTTCCCCTTCTTACTTAACTTCTTTAGATTCACCTATTGTAGACTCCGTGACCCTTATTTATGGTTAGAAACCAATTATGAGTGAGTACATCACATGTTCATCTTTTTTGGGTCTGGGATACCTCACTCAGGATAGTGTTTTCTATTTCCATCCATTTGCATGCAAATTTCGATAAGTCATTGTTTTTTACCACAGCGTAGTACTCTAGCATGTATATATTCCATACTTTCTTCATCCATTCTTCCATTGAAGGGCATCTGGGTTGTTTCCAGGTTCTGGCTATTACAAATAATACTGCTATGAACATAGTTGAACAAATGCTTTTGTCATATGATAGGGCATCTCTTGGGTATATTCCCAAGAGTGGTATTGCTGGGTCCAGGGGTAGGTTGATCCCGAATTTCCTAAGAAACCGAAACACTGACTTCCACAGTGGTTGCACAAGATTGCATTCCCACCAGCAATGGATGAGGGTACCCCTTCCTCCACAACCTCTCCAGCAAAGGTTATCGTTGGTGTTTTTGACTTTAGCCATTCTCACAGGTGTAAGATGATATCTCAAAGTTGTTTTGATTTGCATTTCCCTGATTGCTAAGGAAGTTGAGCATGACCTTAAGTGTCTTTTGGCCATTTGAACTTCTTCTGTTGAGAATTCTCTGTTCAGATCAGTGCCCCATTTTTTAATTGGGTTAATTAGCATTTTAAAGTCTAGTTTCTTGAGTTCTGTATATATTTTGGAGATCAGACCTTTGTCTGTTGAGGGGTTGGTGAAGATCTTCTCCCAGTCAGTAGGTTGCCTTTTTGTCTTAGTAACAGTGTCCTTTGCTTTGCAGAAGCTTCTCAGTTTTAGTAGGTCCCATTTATTCAATGTTGCTCTTAATGTCTGTGCTTCTGGGGTTATACATAGGAAGCGATCTCCTGTGCCCATCTGTTGTAGGGTATTTCCCACTTTCTCTTCTATCCTTTTCAGTGTGTTCGGGCTGATATTGAGGTCTTTAATCCATTTGGACTTGAGTTTTGTGCACGGTGAAAGATGTGGGTCTATTTTCATTCTTCTACAGGTTGACATCCAGTTGTGCCAGCACCATTTGTTGAAGATGCTTTCTTTCTTCCATTTTATACTTTTAGCTCCTTTATCGAAAATCAGGTGTTCATAGGTTTGTGGGATAAAATCCGGGTCTTCTATACGATTCCATTGGTCGACTTCTCTGTTTTTATGCCAGTACCACACTGTTTTCATTACTGTAGCTGTGTAATAGAGTTTGAAGTCAGGGATGGTAATGCCTCCAGAAGATCCTTTATTGTATAGGATTGTTTTGGCTATCCTGGGTTTTTTGTTTTTCCATATAAAGTTGATTATTGTCCTCTCCAGATCTGTGAAGAATTTTGATGGGATCTTGGTGGGGATTGCATTGAATCTATAAATTGCCTTAGGTAGAATTGCCATTTTTACTATGTTGATCCTCCCAATCCAAGGGCAAGGTAGATCCATCCATTTTTTGGTACCCTCTTCAATTTCTTTCTTCAATGCCTTAAAGTTCTTGTCAAATAGATCTTTCACTTCCTTGGTTAGATTTACCCCAAGATATTTAATGCTGTTTGTGGCTAACGTGAATGGTGAAGCTACTCTGATTTCCCTCTCTGCTTCCCTATCCTTTGTGTATAAGAGGGCGACTGATTTTTTGGCGTTGATCTTGTATCCTCCCACGTTACTAAAGGTGTTTATCAGCTGTAAAAGTACTTTGGTGGAGTTTTGGGGGTCGCTTATGTACACTATCATATCATCTGCGAATTAGAAAGTTTAACTTCTTCCTTTCCAATTCGAATCCCCTTGATCCCATTATGTTGTCTTATTGCTATTGCTAGAACTTCAAGTACTATAGTGAATAGGTATGGAGAGAGTGGACATCCTTGTCGTGTTCCTGAGTTAAGCGGGATGGCTTTGAGTTTCTCTCCGTTTAATTTGATGTTAGCTGTCGGCTTGCTGTATATAGCTTTTATTATATTTAGATATTACCCTTGTATCCCTAATCTCTCCAAGACTTTTAACATAAATAGATGTTGAATTTTGTCGAATGCTTTTTCAGCATCTAATGAGATGATCATATGGTTATTTTCTTTCAGTTTATTTATATGCTGGATTACATTGAAAGATTTTCGTATGTTGAACCAGCCCTGCATCTCAGGAATGAAGCCTACTTGATCATAATGGATAATTTTCCTCATGTGTTCTTGGATTCGGTTTGCCAGTATTTTGTTGAGGATTTTTGCGTCGATGTTCATGAGTGAGATTGGCCTGTAGTTCTCTTTCCTGGTTGAGTCTTTGTGTGGTTTTGGTATCAGAGTAACTGTAGCTTCATAAAAGGAATTAGGTAATGACCCTTCTGTTTCTATATTGTGGAATACATTAAGGAGTATGGGTATTAGCTCTTCTTGGAAGTTCTGGTAGAATTCCGCATTGAAACCATCTGGTCCTGGGCTTTTTTTGGTAGGGAGGTTTTTGATAACAGCTTCTAATTCTTTGCGACCAACAGGTCTGTTTAGATTGTTCACCTACCTGGTCCTGGTGTAACTTTGGTATATGGTATTTATCTAAAAAAGTGTCCATTTCTTTTTCATTTTCCAGTTTTGTGTTATACAGGCTTTTGAAATATGATCTGATGATTCTCTGAATTTCCTCTGTGTCTGTGGTTATGTCCCCCTTTTCTTTTCTGATCTTATTAATTTGCGTATTCTCTCTCTGCCGTTTGATTAGTTTGGATAGGGGTTTATCAATCTTGTTGATTTTCTCCAGGAACCAGCTTTTTGTTTCATTGATTCTTTGGATTGTTTTCTGTGTTTCTATTTTGTTGATTTCAGCCCTCAGTTTGATTATTTCCAATCTTCTACTCCTCCTAGGTGAGTCTGCTTCTTTTTTTTCTAGAGCTTTCAGGTGGGCTGTTAAGTCTTCAATATGTGCTTTCTCTGTTTTCTTTAGGTGGGCACTTAGTGCGATGAACTTTCCTCTTAGCACTGCTTTCATAGTGTCCCATAAGTTCGAGTATGTTGTTTCTTTATTTTCATTGAATTCAAGGAAGACTTTAATTTCTTTCTTTATTTCTTCCTTAATCCAGGTATGGTTCAGAAGTTGATTGTTCAGTTTCCATGAGTTTGTAGGCTTTCTGGGGGTAGCATTGTTGTTGAATTCTAACTTTAATCCATGGTGATCTGATAAGACACAGGTGGTTACTAATATTTTTTTGTAACTGTGTAAGTTAGCTTTGTTACCGAGTATGTGGTCAATTTTCGAGAAGGTTCCATGAGATGCAGAGAAGAAGGTATATTCTTTCCTCTTCGGGTGGAATAATCTGTAGATGTCTGTTAAGTCCATTTGCTTCATTACCTCCATTAATTCTCTAATTTCTCTGTTAGGTTTCTGTTTGATTGACCTGTCCATTGGTGAGAGAGGAGTGTTGAAGTCTCCTACTATTAGTGTGTGTGGTTTGATGGCTGCATTGAGTTTTAGTAATGTTTCTTTTACATACGTGGGTGCTTTTATATTCGGGGCATAGATATTCAGGATTGAGACTGCATCCTGATGAATTGTTCCTGTTATGAGTATAAAATGTCCCTCTCCATCTCTTCTGATTGATTTAAGTTTGAAGTCAACTTTGTTAGAAATTAGTATGGCCACACCTGCTTGTTTCTTAGGTCCATTTGCTTGATAAGCCTTTTCCCAGCCCTTTACTCTGAGTAGGTGCCTGTCTTTGTGGTTGAGGTGTGTTTCTTGTAGACAGCAGAACGTTGGATCCTGTTTTCGTATCCAATCCCTTAGCCTGTGCCTTTTTATAGGTGAGTTGAGCCCATTGACATTAAGTGATATTAATGACCAGTGGTTGTTAACTCAGGTCACATTTTTAGTAGTAGGGTTTGTGTGTTACCCTTCTTTGAGTTGCGCTGGTGAAAGGTCTCTAGATGACTGAGTTATTGTGGGCATTGTTGGACTCCTTGGTTAGTGATTTTCCTTCTATAATTTTCTGTAAGGCTGGATTTGTGGCTACGTATTGTTTGAATTCGTTTTTATCCTGGAAAATTTTGTTTTCTCCATTTATAGTGAATGAAAGCTTGGCTGGATATAGTAGTCTGGGCTTGCATCCATGATCTCTTTGTTTTTGCAGTACATCTATCCAGGACCTTCTGGCTTTCATGGTTTCCATAGAGAAGTCAGGTGTAAGTCTGATAGGTTTACCTTTATAAGTAACTTGGCCTTTTTCCTTTGCGGCTCTTAATATTCTTTCTTTATTCTGTATATTTTGTGTTTTGATTATTATATGGCGAGGGGATGTTTTTTTTTTGATCCAGCCTATTTGGTGTTCTGTATGCTTCTTGAACCTTCATAGGTACCTCTTTCTTCAGGTTGGGAAAGTTTTCTTCTATAATTTTATTAAGTATATTTTCTGTACCATTGAGCTGCACTTCTTCTCCTTCTTCTACTCCAATTATTCTTAGGTTTGGTCTTTTTATTGTGTCCCAAGTTTCCTGAATGTTTTGTGATGAGAATTTGTTAGTTTTGCTGTTTTCTTTGATCAGTGTGTTTATTTTCTCTATGGTATCTTCAGTGTCTGATAGTCTCTCTTCTATCTCTTGTAATCTGTTGTTAGTACTTGTTTCTGTCATTCCTGTTCGTTTACCCAGATTTTCCATCTCCATTCTTCCCTCGGTTTGTGCTTTCTTCATTGCTTCCATTTCATTCTTCATGTCTTGAACCGCTTCCCTAACCTGTTTGATTGCTTTTTCTTGTTTCTCTTGGTTTTCTTGCGTGTCTTTGAGCGATTTATTCATTTCCTCTACCTTTTTGTTTGTAATCTCTAATTGTTTATGGCAGTTTTTCACCTCCTGTTTAAGGTCCTCTATTATTTTCATATAGTTCACTTTTGAGTCGATTTCTTCTATTTCTTCAGGAGTAGGGTGTACCATTCTTCTTATTTCGGGATCCCTGGTTTCTGGTGGTGTCATGTTGCCTTTCAGATTGTTGGAGGAATTCTTGTATTGGCGCCTTCCCATCTCTTCCTTCAAATGGAGCCAGGAGAGGCCTGGTCTCTTGGTCCAGTCTTTGCTGTGATTGACTCTCAGGGTATATCTCTTCAGTGTAGAAGCAGGAACCGTTCCCGTCCAGATGGGATTCCTCAGCAACCGTCCTGATGGGATTCCTCAGCAACTAAACAGGGCCGCCGGTAGCCCAATGATCCAGGGCCAACAGGATGAATGGAGCAAGTGGGGGGTGGGGTGTGGTATCCAGGAGCGTGCAGGAAGCCTGGCGCAGGAGCTGAAGGTGCCGGGCTCCCTTACAGGGGACCCTGAGGCCTGCCGGGTAGGCAGGCACTCACTGCTCTGGGTGGGTCGCCTTAGTTTAGGAGCTTAAGACTGTAGTTGAGCACTGGTCCTAGCATACAGCAGGGCAGGGTTGGGGAGGGGTGCTGGGGGTGCTGGGTCGTGCAAAAGAAAGACAGCCCTGCAGAAGGAGCTGGGGGAGGGGGTCGTGCTCTCTTCCGGGACAGCCGCCCCTGGATAGCACACACTCACCTGTCCTGATGGGATTCCTCAGCAACTCTACTTCTATATTTTTTAAGGATGTGCGTGTCTGTGTGTGTGCATGAATATACACGTGTGTCATAATGCTTGTATAGAGGTAAGAGAATTGGTTTTCTCCTTCTATCATGCAGGCCCTGTAGACACACTTTAGGTTGTCAGACTTTGCAACAAGTATCTTTATCCTATCCATTAAACTATCTTGCCAGCATGTATATTATTTTTTAATCTAAATGTTATATATTTGGTGTACAGCATAGTTTTTTAAAATGTTTCTATGATAAAATAGTTACCATATTTAAATGTTTATATGATAAACATATTTAAAATATTTAACTTAAACATCACTTTACATAGTTACCCTCCTGTGTCAAGAGCAGTCTTAATTTACTTAATTTAGTAAAAGTGTTGAATATAGACTTCATAAATAATCCCACATCCTAGCATAGGAATTGTACTGTGCTTAGTCTCAGGGAAGCATGTGTCACCACAAATGACAGAGTGGCTACAGAAATTGGAGCTGTTGATCAACTACTGCTCTGAGTGAAAGCTCTAACTGGAGCATTTAGATTAATAATAATTTGAATTATTAACTATGGTGGCCATGTTGTAGATCATCTCTTTGGACTTGTTAGTTTCCCTTATCTACTTACTACTTTGTAGTCTTGGATCTGTATATCTCCCTTTCCTGCTCCTCAGCAGTGTCTTTTCTGCATACAAAATCAAAGGGAAAAATTCACCCCTAAGAGAGCTATCATTCTCATCCTTTAAAACAAGTCATATTAACATTACATGGTCATAATCACGTTTGAGCAATTGGTGACATCTTTACTTCCTCCTTCTAATTTGTCTCTTAATATCATTGATATAATCATTCCCTTGATGTCAATTTGTGTCTTTATGGACCAGATGTCATTATGAAATTAGAGCATGTGGGATACAATGTCCTTAAATGGTAGTAGGAGAAGACAAGCAAGGGCATCAAGAACCTAAATAAGCAATGCAGATCAGAGCTGGTAGAAGGGGGTGAGAAGAAAAGGAATATGATTTACAAAGGAGCTCAGAGGAATCCTGGAGCTACAGATGCCCATTTAAATAAGCCCACATTCTAGCATAGAAAGTCTACTGAGCTTAATGTTTCAGGGAAGCATGTGTCACCACAAATGGAATAGTGGCTACAGAAATTGGAACTGTTGGTCAACTACTGCTCCAAGTGAAAGCTCTGACTCGAGCATTTAGATAGTCAAATGCATCCTTTTTGCTTGGAGCACTTTATTTTGTCGCTAGAAAGTCACAATATTTTTTTAAATTAAAATGAAAGAAAAAAAGGCCACAAATTTGAAAGAGCAAAGGGAAGGTTAGAAGGGAGAGATGATAAATGATAAAATTTAATGATAAATGGTAAATGATATAATTATATCACATTCTAAAAAAGCAAAACAAATTATTAGTATACATAATTACTATATATATATAAAATCTGATGAGTTAGTTCAGTGTGGCCTGCATGTAAATATTCTTAGGCTACCATTTGGTACTGCATGACCAGTCTGGGGGCTCATCTCTGGCAAAGATTAGTTCTACCTCTCTCAGCAGTTGTCAACTGCTTATGGCTTTACATCTAGGGGTAGGGCCACATGAGATTTCCTCCATCTACACTGGATGTCAACTGATGTAAGAATTATTTAGGTCTTGTTTAGGCAGCCATGCTGCTGTATATATAGTTTCCCTGTCATAACTAGAAGACACAGTCTTTTAGCTAACTTCCTGGCCTTCCAGTCTTCTAAGACTTCCAGTCTTTCCTGTTCATCTTCTATAATATTCCCTAACCTTTGTTGCAGGACTCCCAGTCAGTTGTCTGCATGTTGACTAGTTGTGGCTTTTTGTAATGGTCTCAATATGAAGCAAAGAGAGTCTTCTTTGATGAGAGCTTTAGGTCCACACTGTTAATAGAAGGGTACGTATGTATAATGCGGTTAAAAATTATTCTGGTCTAGTAATGTGATGTTATCTCTTCTCCGAGATCCATGATTCACTACACACATAGAGTTGGGCATGATTTCCCTACTACTACATGGGTCTTGAGTCCAACTAGACAGCTGTTGGGACCTACCAACATATATATGCCACTATCACTGCTTTAGGGACATCTTGCCATGCTGGCTACTGTTGTGGTTCATAGGCATTTCATCTAGATAGGACTATTAACTGCTTTTCTTCCTTAGCTGCTTGTGTATCACCTTTTGGTACCATGAAAGTTCATGCTCAGAGAGGAGATTTTGAGTGCCATCCATCATTATCCCTTCAAGTCCTGTGTCTGAACTGCATGGTGTCTTCAATAGTAGGGACTTAACTTCAAATGTTGGGAGGCAACCAATGTGTGTATGTGTGTGTGTGTGTGTGTGTGTGTGTGTATAATGTAAATATAGAATGATGTTTATAACTTTTTCAGGCATCATTGGTTTTACTACTCCTCAATACTTCTCTTTCTGTATTGTCTTCCGTCTCTCCTCCCCAATTAAAACCCCTCTATCCATGTTTCCCATTCTCTACTTCATATCACTTGCATCCTGCTGTTGTCCCTGTGTTCATGGTTCTTTTTTACATTCCTTGTTTCTACAGTTACTCAGGGTTATATACTCATCTCTATAGATTTGGAGCTAGGAGCCATAGATGAGAGAGAACATGCATTTGTCTTCCTAAGTCTGGGTAACCACACTCAACATAATATTATCTAATTCTATCCATTTTCCTGCAATTTTCATTTTATTGTTTCTTTCCAGATGAGTAGTATTACATCGTGTATATGTACCACACTGTCACTATCAACTTTTTCAGTTAAGGGATGTCTGGGTTTTCTCCAATTCCTAACTATTGTAAATAGAGAAGCAATGAGCATTGCTGAACAAGTGTCTGTGGAATGAGCTGTTGACCCTTTGGGCATATGCCAAAGAGTGGTATACCTAGGTCACAATTTATATTTATTTTTATGCTTTTGAGAATGCTACACATTGATTTCCTGAGTGGCTGTACCAGTTTGCAATCCATTGACAGTGTATGAATTTTCCCCATTCCTACAACCTTGCCAGCATTTGTTCTCAGTTGTTTTGTGCTCTTTGTCATTCTGACTGGGGTGAGAGGAAATCTCAAAATAGCTTTAATTTTCATTTCCATAATTACTAATGACGATGAACATTTTAAAGATATTTATTTGCCATTTTTATTTCATCTTTTGAGAACTGTGTTAAGAGTCATAACTCAATTTTTAGCTTGGATTATTTGCTTTCTTGACTCTTTGTTGAGCTATTTATATATTTTGGGTGTTAATCCTCTGTCAGATGTATAGCTAGCAAAGATTTTTTTTCCCACTTTGTGAGTTTCCTCTTCACTCGATTGTTTGCTTAGTTATGCAGAAGTTTTAGCTTTATGAGTTCCCTCTTGTAAATTACTGGCCTCAATTCCTGGGCAAATGCTGTACTCTTCAGATGATCTTTTCCTATACCTGTATCATGTCAAGTACTGCTTACACTTTCTTCTAACATTTTCAGTGTTTTTGGTTTCAACTTCAGGACTTTGATCCATTTGGATTTTTTTCAAGTTTTTGTTAATTTTTATGACTTCTGTATACATTTACTTTGAAGTCTATTTTGTCAGATATTAAGGTAACAAGACCTGTTTACTTCTTGGCCCCATTTTTTTCTGGACTACTTTTCCTTTAATTTACTTTAAGGAAATGCTGACTTTAAAGTTAACATGAGTTTATTTTATAAAGATCGATTTTATGTCTTAATCCATTCAGCTATCCTGTATCTTTTGATTAATGAGTTGGTGTTATTAATATTTAAAGGTATCATTGAAAAAATTCTGTTGATAAGTTATTTGTGTTTTTTCTATTTGTATTTTAATTGTATACTTTATTTTAATAATTATAGTAATTTGTTATCTTTTTTAGAGTGTATTAGCTATGTTTATTTCTCTCTTCATTTTGAAGTATTGCTTCCAGTAGTCTCCACATGACTGGTGGACATAAATTCTTTTAGCCTGTTAGTATCATGGAATGATTTTCTTTCTTAAACTATGGCTGATAGTTTTGGTAGGTAAAGTATTCTAGATTGACATCCATGTACATTTCTCTATGTCTTCTGGCTCTAAATGTAAATAAAGCTCAAGGTGCTTAACGGTCTTACTGAATGCCATATAGTAATCAAAAGCAGAGTTTGGTCACTAGGCCAGTTTGTAATTAATCTTCAATTCAAGCCATAATCAATAATTATAGTCTTAAAACCTGTGATGAGTAGAAACTCTGAGAATAGGCTTGAAAAGTCACAGATAAATGCAGAAATATTTGCATTGTATATATTAAATAGTTGTAGCCAAAAGAAAAGATAGATAAAGCATTTTCTATAATTTATATTCAAAGAAGTTTTGTTCTTTGCAGCTAGACGAATTCCTAACTTTCCGATGATTTCTCCTGTAATCAAATCAGACATCACTAACCCTGGGAGCAACATCACCTTGTGTGTTTATTAAGTGGAACTCTTATGGTGGCATACACCTCAGTCACTGAGGTCAAAAATCTCTTGAACAATCAAAAGAAGCATCAGACATATTTGAAGAGTGAGGTTCAGTCATTTCAGACTTTAAAACCCAAAGGCTACAGATATTTTCTTCTCTGAAGCCCGAATCCATTTAACCTCACTTTACTTTATTCTGAAAAAAAAATGTGTAGCCATAGTGATTTCCGTAGCATCCATACTACCATTTTCTTTTTGCCCCAGGCTTAGGGAAGTTCTTGTAGGAGGACATTTAGATTATGATATAGCTAGGTTGATATGACTACTCAAAGTTCTTTTCTGTAACATTTCAAACAATAGTACCTTGGCTGGTTCTGGAAGTGAATCCCTAAGGCCTTTATTATATTTGTACTATTTTATCATCTGCCAAATGATAGAGGATTATTAGCATTTAATTCTTGAATTAAACCTCAAATTCAACAGTATTAACTGTTGACAGCATGGGGGCGAAGTGATCTTTTTGTCTAATGTCTTATACTTCTTCACAGAATATGTAGTTTGTTAGTTGTTGATACCAGTACTATGGATTATTGAATAAGTTAGAGGTAGAGTACCTAAATCTATGTTAGCAATAAAGGTTAGATACATATATTGTAATTCATTTTGTCAGATAATTTTAAGAAAAATATTTCTTTGAAGTTCAATATAATAAACAAATCAAATGGAGATGCTATTATTGAAGTTCTCCTAAGTGGGGATTCCTTATCCATTACCCCTGAACTTTTTTTTTTTAACAAAATAAGGCCTGTAGAGGTAGCTCAGTAGGACAACTAAAGACCTTGGGTAGTTTGCAAAACACAAGAGTATAGAATTAATGTAGGAATCCACAGTCTTTAATGTGGGGCTCAAAAACTTAAGGTTAAGAATGAAGGGGGAAGGAATATTGGCAATATTCTAAAACAGAAACTTGAGAGAAGTATGGGCTTCAGCTAGGAATCATTCTCACGTAGAAAATGAAACCAGTGCTTCCTGGAAAGTAGGAGTTCAGGGTAGGTGATAACTTGAAGACTTCAAGACAAAGCAAATAGGACAAATGTCCTAGGAGAGAGAAAAGGAACGGTCATTATGGATTATAAAGCACAAGACTCAGAACTGCAGGGAATGCCAAGAACACAGAGACAGAAGAAAGGAGTGAGACTAATAAGGAGAGAGAGCGAGAGACGCTCACCTCAGGTTCAGAACTTCCATGAATAAATAAGGGGCAGACTACAGGAACAAACATCCTTCTCTGGAAAAGTGATTCCCTGAGCTAGAAGAAAAGAAACATGGTTTGAAAATGAAACCCGAACATACAGCAGTATCCTCTGAAATGCCAAATCCAACATAACTGTAAAGGAAAAATGGTCTTCTGAATAAAACTATCTCTTCTGAGGTACCAGACAGGATAAGGTTAAGCAAACAAAATACGCATTATTTTTCATCAGTTTTGATCTTTATCATCACATTATCAGAGCTAGTTCAGAAAAAATTATACTAGTACACAACCTTAAGTCTCTGCCATTTATTCCTATAATTTCTGTAATTTCACATGCATCTTCTTTGTTGCCGACTTTGCTCACTTACCTCTAAAATTACACCCCCAATGCCTGTAAGCATGCTATTACCTAGATTTTTCCCCACATTTTCTTCTTCTGATTTTCTATTTTCAGAGGGGCTTCTTTAAATCACCAAGCAACTCCTAAAATAAATCTACATCCAGAGTGTATTTGCCTTCCATGGCCATTTGCAATTTAGTATTGTCACTCACACTGCTTTATTCCCAAAGAACTCTCAGATGGAATTTCAAGAATTCTGGTAAGTAGGGATAAAGCATATCTTCACACCCCATTATTATATTATGACATTTAACCTGCTATAGACTGAAGCTACAAATGAAGCCAGGTCTTTTTTATGTGTATAATGTCATTAAGAGATAATAGGGCAAGGTTCCCCTAAAAGTCAGAAGAAAAACAACCAGGGAGAGTGAGATATTTTATTTTACATGTCAACTTGCTCGGGTCATGGAATGCCCAGACACTTGGTTAAATATTATTATGAGTGTAATCTATGATAGTGTTTCTAAACAAAATTAATATTTGAATGGGTATATTGAGTAAATCAGAAAACCCTCTCTAAAGTGTTGGAGACCTGAGTTAAAAAGTAAAAACCTGTTCCCCTATGATAAGATATTAGTCATTTCTGGTCTTTGGACTCAGATGGAAACATTGTTTCCTCTTGAGATCAGAGATTCACTGGAACTTTGACTGTCAATTGTTCTGATTCTTAGACCTTCAAACTCCTTCAGGAACTGTGTTCTCTCAATGGTCTTCATTTTGATGATTAAAAATCTTGATACTGTTTCTACCTCTCTATTGCTCTGTCCACTCATCTTGTTCCTATTGGTTCTGTTCCTCTGGTAAACTCAAAAAAGGAGTCCATTCATTTTTTTTAAATAAGTGATTAGAAATGTAACTAGTAGACTTCAATAAATTATACTCAGAATTTTCTATGTCATATTTATTTCAACTTAGATTGAATTGACTGACTAGTTTATGTAAGAAACTAATTGATTTGGTTAAAGAACTAAGCTAGAATAGTACAACAACAGAGAAATGAAGGCAAGATAGTCATCTTAATAAAAACATTATTTCTCTCCATTCTTACTAACTAAAATATTTTTCAGACAAGACACTCAGACCCAGAGTCAGTTTAAATGGTGCATGACAGGAAGGCTCCGCATAATCTAGCTCACTTAGGTTGCATGATAAAATTTCACCAGAATAACAAGCAGGGAAACCTTTGGCTGGTCAATTTGAGCAAATCAAAATGGTTTGTCAATTTATGTCCAAGTTTCCTCAAACCATAGGTATGTTTAATCAACCTCTTTCTTTGAGTCATTTTGAATTTTGACCTGCTATTTGGCATTATTTAGGCAACTGTTTTCATGTCTTCATAAAAGTAGTCACTTAAAATGAATGAGATTTTCCAGTCTCCATGTAATCAGGAACCATACATATGGACAATAAATGCATGAATGAGCATGTGAACCTGTAAGATGGTCAAGGGAAATTATTAAATGATTGAACCAAATGGAGTAACCAATGTGATCTGGTTCCATCAGTTGTTCATACTAAAAAAGGTAATGTGCTGAATAGAATTTACCCAACAAGGTGGTACTACATAGATTACTTTGATGTTCACCAGTCACTGCCAATATAAAACTAAATATTCAGAGCAAAGTATCATAAAAAGTAATAAAAGAGAAAAATGCTTACAACTACTTACCTGATCTCAAAAGATTTTATTCATAAGAAGAGAATCCTATGTCCTGAAGAAATATTAATCCAATTCATGTTTTATTCCTTTGAGCATTTACAGTGTATATTCTTTCCCTATTGCCTGGCTCTTGCTCTGAATAAATTTCAAAGATGTTTCCCCTCAAAGACAAGCAAATTAAGATTTTCATTTTCTGCCTCAAAAGCTTACCATGTCACTGCAGTCCAGAATGGTGTCAGAATACAAGTTGACTACTGTAGGTAGGCTGAAAAAAAGAACAGAGTAAAATGAAGCAAAATCAAAATATCAGCTTTTCAAAGGTGCATTGAAGTATGGTGGGAAAAGCTATATGGAGCACATATAGAGAAAAAGAGTTGACTTGTAGCGTGTGCCAATCTAGTCCTACAGTTTGGTACTTTGAGAATTCCTTTTCCTAGTTGTTACATCTAGGATGATACTTCTTATCATTATGGTTCTGAGCAATGGTATATTTTACTATATTGAGGTGTTTGTCAAACTGTAGGACCATAGTTGTAAAATTAATTTAGTGTTAAAAGATTGATCTCATTTTCTCTCTCTTTTTTAGTGAAGTAGAGTAGAAATGTTATTACTTGATAAAACTTGCACTTGAGTTATGTGGAAATTCTATATATCTACCTATGTATCTATCTATGTATATGTGTATGTATGTATATATTTATGTATCTATATATCTATCTATCTGACATCTATCTTTGTTGCACATTCATGCACAGGCTAATAATAGCAAGTATATTTCTTACTGTAGACTCTGGCCTTAATGTTCTAATGTTACTGTTTCCATTGACTGATTATGAAATTTAGTCACAAAGATATCTATAGAAGTTTACCTAGCACTGGAGATGGGAATGAGGTTTATAGGATGATCCTCTCAGGCAGAGAGAAAAATTATTTCTCTGATATTACATTAGTTACTTGTCTCATTACTGCAAAATGCATTACAAAAGCAACCTGGGTTTTTTTTTCTCACAGTTAGAGTCTATTTTGTCAGGATGACACAGTAGTAGGAGCATAAGGTAACTAATTACATTAAATTCACAGCCAGGAAGCTGCAAGAGATGAATTTTGGTGCTTAGCTCACTTTCTCCTTTCTATTCAGTCCAGGTCTGAATATGTGGAATAAAGTCACCCACATTTAAGGCATTTAAGGTGCTTCTTCCCGTGGATTGTAATTCATTGGTGATTATCTATGAGTTACCAATAATGTACTAATGTAGCATTTAGGGCAGAAAGAAAAGCATCTGCAGTCATTTAACAAAGAATAAGTTCAGATTTGAATTTACTACTTCCTGACTCCCATGTTCACATTCTCTATGTGTCTCCCTCTATCTGATGAAGGACTTTGTTCTTGTTTATTGAACAGCATAGGAAGAATCACATGGCAAATGAATGGGATACTTTACATAAATCTTTAACAGTTTTATAAGGGATTAAGTCACTAGCTCTAACTGATCCAGACAATAAACAGTATTGTTTATCAACCAATAAACATAAATGGATGCTTTCAACCTTTATGACAGATTTTAGGAAGCTTCTCTCAGCTTCTGTATTTTGCTGCTGTCTGAAACATATGCAGTACTCTGGATCAGGGGCTTGTGTGGGAAGTCCTTCTGTAAATGTGTTGCTTACATAGGTTAATGAATAAAGCTACTTTTGGACAATGGCCTAACAAAGTAAAGCCAGGCATAAAATCCAAACAGAGATATATAGAGAGCAAGTAGGTGGAGTCAGAGAGAAGCCATGTAGCTGTCTCCAGAGACAGGCACTTACACTGGAGCATGCCAAAACTTTGCCAGTAGGCCCCAACCTCATGGTGATGCACAGACTAATGGAGATGCGTCAGTTTAGGATATAAGAGCTAGCTAGCAATACACTTAAGCTATTGGCCAAACAGTATTACAAATAATATAGTTTCTGAGTGATTATTTTGGGTTTAAGCAGCCAGGAATGAACAAGCAGCCTCCTCCAACAAATTGGCACCAGATCCTTGCCAGTAAGCCGCAGCCACATGGCAATACACAGATCAATAGATGTGGATTAATTTAAGATATAAGAGCTAGCCAGAAATATGCTTAAGCTATTGGCCAAGCAGTGTTTTTAAAAATATAGTTTCTGTGTGATTATTTTGAGTCAGGGTGGTTTGTAGAAGGGAGCTGCGGGCTGTGTCCTTGCAGCACGGCTCCTGGCCACCCGGCTAGCTTATGCCCCAAAATAACAACACACAAACTGTATTCATATAAACACTGATTGTCCCATTTCTATTAATGTGTGTAGCACCATGAGGTGCGCTTACCAGGAAGATTCTAGCCTATGTCCATCCTGGGTTGGAGCTTCATCACATCTGCCCCAGACAGGAGAGGAAATGGCGTCTGTCTGAGGTGTCTTACCTCAATTCCTCTTCCTCCCAGCATTCTGTTCTGTTTATTCCACCCACCTAAGGGCTGGTTTATCAAATGGGCCAAGGCAGTTTCTTTATTAGCCAATGACCTTCTTCCATCAGTGGTTGGGAAGCAAAACAGCTGCCTCTGCCAACAAGGGGCACAGAAGAGTACATAACTAGAGATTGTAGCTATATGGGTTGTCTTTGCTTGTAAAAGCTGTTTACATGGAGAATCCTAGGCAAGTGCAGTTGATTGTTATGTTACATTGTTATTCTAAAGGCAAGTTAAGAAAACAGTTTTGAGTACACAGTATGCTCACAATATTAAGTGACCTCAAGATGGATTAATAACTTTCACTGTGAAGCCCAGCAAAAGTTTCAGTCTCTTAGAAAATAGGAGCTGTTTTCAGAATATCACATCACCACACCTCAATTAACCTAATCTTGGTACTCGCTCATAGAGGGGTTCCTAGACCTAGACCTGTCTTTGTTGAATCAAGGTTATCAAGGTTGCAATAATTCTAAACCATCAAAGAAAACTTTAAAGACCCCAACTTATATTCATAAACAAAAGCAAAAGAGGTAAAGTCAATGCCATTGCCAGTTTTTAAATTATTTATGTAGAATATACTTTCTTGTTGCTTGTACCTAGGACATAGTACTTGCTTACTCTTGGTGGGCATGCAGCAATTATTTTGAAGGAGTTATAACTAATATTTCTTTCCTCTTTTACCAGTTGTGTAACTTGATCTTGTACTGATATTGTGGTCAGCACAGATTTCTACCATTTGTATGTGAATCTCTGGAATATTGTCCTCACTTTGCCTTTGTTCATTTGTTTTTGAATTCCCCACAGCAAATTCTTTAAATTGACTTGGTTGGTTTTGTTTTTGGTACCTTAAGGAATAATGTGAATATTAATTATTTCTCACCTTTCTTTTCTATCTTTAGGGACTCTGGGGAAGAAAGTGAAACACCACCACCAACAAAACATAAATAATCACTGAGAGTAAAAATATCTGAATAAAAACAACTATAAAATGTTCTATATATTATTGTCCCAAATTGACACAGAACTATTTTAATCCAAATAACATCAAAAGAATCCACTGCAAAAATTTTATGAATAATTAATAAGATGGTCATTGCTAGTCTACTTGGACTTCTGTAACAATACCAAAATCCAGATGGCTTATAAGCAACATAAATGTATTATTTTATTTTTTTCTAGAAGCTATGAAATTTATGACCAAAGAATTGGCAGATTTAGTGACTAGCAAGGATCTGCTTCCCAGACAGCAGTCTTTGCTATGGCATCTATATTGTCATATAGCAAAATCATAGAAGGTCAAAAAGGCTTCTGAGGTCTCTTCTTAAGGTACTGATCTTATTCATGAAGGGCTTCTCCATCATAATCACTTTTAAAAGACTCTAATTTGAGAACACTGTCAACATGAGGACTACGGTTTCAATGCATAGATTTTTGGGTGATGTAGTCATTCAGGTTTAATTCACACTTTTCTATTGACAATTGTATTTGCTGCAGGTAATGTAGATTTTTCAAAGACTCAAAATAGCACCCTTTCCCCTAATCTGCCACTCATATGTGCACTGTCAATTAAAAGGGGCATCCCTGACTCAATACAGTCAGCCTTAGTACCAAGCAATCAACCTTAGGCAATATGAAAGGGCACCAAAGGAACACAGGTTAGGGAGAATTCTTTAGAATAGTGCCAGAAGTTTAAGAATATACAATTTTATAAATACTTAAGCTGTGATGGCATGTAATTTTGGGCTCATCAGCCTTCTTTTCTAGCTACATTTACCTAATCAGCTTGCTGACTTCTGCTCTATTCAAACTTTCAGTTAAGAAAAAGAAATCCCCTATAATTATTCTACATTTCCCTCAGCTTTTTCTTCATGTCTGATCAGAGAAGTTATTAAACTCTTATTTCAAGCAGAAGTAGATTCAAATTCTGATTTTGTGTTTGCCTGGCAAAGACAACATTGCGCAAGAGAGGATGGAAAGATCGTAAGAATCAGAGGATCAAGACACCTGCCTGCTACAAGATAGTGTCTTCTAGATGTGATGGGGTGCTTATATATAATCTCAACTGTATGCTTGATTAGACAAAACCTGCATAATAGCCACATATATCAAAATGCCAGCATGGATGAAGGAAATGTTTCCTGGGCCTTAGATCTAGGGGTTGTGCTGCAGTGTGCCAATGTGGGTTGGACAGCCCATGGCCACTTATTTGAGTTGTAAATTCCATCTCTAGAGTAGCTTCCATTGTCTGTATAAAGTAGATTCTTTAATGAGAGGCAAGTGGCTCCCTTATCTTTGAGTATATGGGTCACTATTTATAATATAATATACTAATTTCTCTTCTACTGTTGTGGTTACATGACCAAGGCAAATTATTGAGGAGAGAGTTTATTTTTGTTTTCAATCTCATAGGGACAAGTGTCTGTTATGGTGAGGCATAGCAAAAAATGGCAGGCATTGTGACAGGAACAGGACACTGAGAATTCATTTTCAAATGCAAGCACAAAGCAGAGAAAGCAAACTTGGAGCAGAGAGAGGTTATAAACTCTCAAGGCCTACTCCCAGTGGCATACTTCCTCCAATAATGCTGTGCCTCCTAAGCTCCCCTTACAGTGTTATCAACTGGGGACCAAGTGTTTAAATACCCAAGACTTTGGGGACCTTTTCTCATTCAAACGACCACGTATAGTTAGAGTTATAGCATTTTCGGAAAATGGTAGTTGTGGGTTCTCCTTTAGGATCTTTAATCTCTCCAGCCATGGGTTCCCGGCTAGAATTATCATACTAGGCATGACTTCACTCCTGATAAGTGGGTCTTAATTTCAATTAGGTAGTTTTTGGGGACCTCCAAGATAAAAGTGACTCTATTGTACCACTGTGAGCATACTGTCATGCTGGTCATTGCTGTTTACACACTTTGTAGCTAGATAGGACTATTGATTAATCTACCCGTAGCAGCATATATTATACTTTCCAAATACTATGAGAGGTAGCCCTCAGGGAGAAGGATTGATAGCTCCAATTTTTCTTTCCAAAGTATGTGTGGTCTTCAGCAACATTCTTATTTTTAAGCTCTGGGTAGCAGCCAAGGGTAAAGACAACAGTCTGTTTGGAGTGTCTCTTGTAGTTGCCTGACCAACAACAATTCAAAGGGAGATATACTTTGACAATCCTTGGGACATAGATAGATCTATAGATAGTCTGTGGGTCTAAAGGGAACATTATAAACTCTATTTAGACTATAATCATATATGTATATACACATATAATGTGTATATTAAAGCAACCTTGTAAATAATGTGGTTCACTGAATTTTTCAAACATCTATCATGTTCTTTATCCATCTTCCCTCTGTCTCTCTATTGTCTTCCCTCTCCATTTCCTAGTTGAAGTCTTCCCTTTCCCATTTTCTTCTTCATAGTACCTTGGTCATACTATCCTCCTTGCTAAGTCTTACATTCTTCATGTCCATGGAATCTTTCTATATTCCTGGATTCTATAGTTGCTCCCAATAACATACTTAAATCTAAAGTTTCTGATCTAGGAACCACAGATGAGAGAAAATATTTAGTATTTGTGTTTCTGTGCTTGAATTACCTCATTCAGTATTTATATGAAACTACTAAATCCATTTAGTTTTGCCCATGTGTATATGTAGTTAAGCTACTATTAGAGGGCTCATTCACAAATACCGATTCTCCTTCTCAAAAACCATTAATTGCCAGTAGTTCCTCATCTAGGCATAAGGCATTTTGAAATTTCTCCTATTTGTACTGTCGTCTCAACTGGTACTGTTTTCATGGATATATCATCCTTGTCACATATAGAAAGCACAGTCTCTCAGCAGATGTCCTAGTCTTCTGGCTTTTACAGTCCTTCTGTGCCACCTTCCCCAATGTCACTGAGTCAGAGTTTTAAGTTTGCATTGTAGATATATCAGTTGGGTTTATGCATTCTATGTAATGTTGTTCTCTGAATTTTAATCAATTGTAGATTTCTGTAAAAGTCTATATCTGTACAAAGACATTATTTTGATGAGGAGTTGAGAGACACACTTCTCTGTGTTTATACAAATAATATTTAAAATACAGTTAGAAACTATACTTTCTTAGGAAAGTGACATTAGTATGACATTCCCTTTAGTGTCCTGGTCTCACCACCTGTGAATGAGTTGTTGGCTATGTTTGCAGTATCAGGCTTAAATTTCTTCCTATTGAGTTCACTTTAAATCCAATTTGCTAGCTGTTTCTTTAGCCCCCAAATATAAATACCATAAATTACTGCACCATTGGGGATATATTGCTGATCTGTTCATTGTTGTAGTTCATTGGTATCTCAGCTTGGGTAGGAATAGTGATTGATTTTTCTCAACTGGCAGCTTTCATGGCCCTTTTGGAGACTATGAGAATTGTTATTCTGGTAGGTGGTTTGCACATTAGGTCCATCTTGATTCCAGCAAGCCCTGTGTCAAAAAATGTGTGCTATTTAAAGCAATGGGCTGTAGAGGCCCACAGACATGGATCTGTTCCACCATGACTAAAGTTCTGAGAGTTCAGGACTATTCTTGCACCTTCGAGGTTACATGACAGGATGTTTGACCTAAGGTGAGACTGGAGGATGTCTTGCCTATAAAGAAGGATGTTTGACCTAGGGTATGGTTACTTGATGTCTTGAGATGCGAAGGGGTAATTTTTTTTGTTGTTGTTCTTTATATCATGGTAAGGGAGTCTTTTGCTTTCCCCCTTTTGGACTGTGGTATATAAGAACGTTGAGTAGTAAACTTGAGACAGATCACAGTATTCACTGAATGCCCTCCTGATTCTATCTCTTGTTTCTTTTCTATTTCTTCATCAATCTTCCCTGCTTCCTCCAAGTATGGAAAGGCAAGTCTGTTGGATCAGACAATGGGGTCTTACCTTCAAATTCTGGGAGACAACCAAAGATAATGAAATAGTTTATATTGTTTTAGAAATCTCTTGAACTCTCCTGACTACTTCCATGCCTGGCACTGGGATTTTTGTTAGATAGTCTTTAGTTCTTGTAGTTAGTTCTAATAGACAGCCTACAGTCTATTAGATAGTCTATAAAGTTTGCCAGGTCTAGAAGATAGTTTATAGTCTATTAGATAGTATAGGATGTTTCCCATGCCTAGTATTTAGGTTTTTGTTCAATAGTTCATGGTTCATGTAGGTAGTTCTTTTAGATGGTCTGTGGTTCTTGGGAAAGTATTATTATCTCAAGTGGTGAAATGCCATTTAACCTGTATATATACACTTATATATGCATTATAATTAAACATAAAATGATATGTTCCTCTATAGATTTTCCTTATTTTAAACCTTACATTTTTATTGATTCTCTGGGAATTTCATATCATAAACCCCAATCATACTCACTTCCTAGTCCTTCCATGTCCGCTCCCCCCACCCTTGTGACCTCTCCCACCAAAAAAAAAGTAAAAGTAAAAATAAGAATGAAACATAAGGAAAAAAATCCAGCTTGTGTCATCTATATACTCACTGGGGTATTGTTAATCTCTAAATAGCCTGCCCTTTAAATAGAACTGAATCTCCCTTCCCGCTACCCTGGCACAACTCATCAGTTGTGAAGAACTACACTTCAGCATAACCATCATACTTTTTAAAGAGTTCTCTTTCATGACTTCCTCTCTAGATTGTTACTTTTGGGGGGGCTAGGTGAGAGTAGGGGTTGTCACAGAAAGTTTCCATGTTTGTCACTCTCAAATGTATATCTGACGTCATTGATAATCATCACAGTAAAAGCAGCCTCTTTGGTCATCAGGGTCAGCAGGAGCACAGGTTTACAGGCCTCTGTAGTAATAGGGGCGGCGGGGCTGCGTTCCCAGCACCCCGGCCGCCAGCTCAGCTAGCTTATGCCTGAAAAAACAACACACAAAGTGTATTCATTTAAAAACTGCTTGGCCCATTCTCTTCTAGGCTAATTCTCACATATTAATTTAGCCCATTTCTAATCATCTGTGTATGGCACCCCAAACTGTGCTTACCAGGAAGATTCTAGCCTATGTCCATCCTGGGTCGGAGCTTCATCCCTGGGCATGGCGTCTCTCTCAGGCGTCTGCTCCCGAGAGGAGAGCTGTCGAGACTGAGCTCACTTCCTCTTCCTCCCAGTGTCCTGTTCTGCCTACTCCTCCCACCTATCTTCCAACCAATAAAATGGGCCAAGGCAGTTCCTTTATTAGCCAATGACCTTCCTCCATCATTTCCCCTTTTTCGGTTTAAACAAAAAAAAAAAGGCTTTAACTTTAACATAGCAAAATTACATATAACAAAACAGTTATCAAGTAAAAGTTACAATAATCTTTATCATAACTAAGGAAAACTATAACTATAACTAACTATTCTTAACTCCAAAGACTCCAGAAAGATACAATACTACCTAAGCAAACAAGAAAAAAGCAACTTTTAAAACTCTAGAAATGACAGAGATATCTCGCTGCCTGGACAGTCAAGCAAAGTTCCTCTGTACCGTTGGGGCATCCATCTTCAGCCTTCAGGCCCATGGTATCCAGCAGACATTTCCATAAAGCAGGAAAATTCAAAGTCAGTTCAGTCACTATCTGTTGTGTCCTGCAGAATGTCTCGCAGACTCTTTCATGAATCAGGAACCCCGAAAGATCATCTCACCTTACGCAAGTTCAGTATTCCTCTCTCTGCGGGTTCTCTGTGTCCAGTTGATGCAATAGTCCAGGCAAGAGCAGTTTCTTGCCCAAATGGCTATCAAACTCCATAAGGTGCCTCTTCAATGCCCATCTTCCTCTTGAAGTACATTGGTGCTGCCAGGAGCAGAGTGTCTCATTGTCATGAAAAGTCCTCAGTTATTAAAACATTAAATGTCCTATTCTGTAATCTTTGAAAGACATGAAGAATGTCTATCTAAAATATATCTCTATATATCTAGAAAATCTAACATGACTACAAGCTTTACTATTATCTATGATTATCCATTAACAACCTATATTTCTTAATTATACAGTACATTTTTAAATGAACTACACAATCACAATACCTTAATCAAAATCAGAAACACTTATACACATAACAAAATTGACCTTAAATTTCTATCAATAAAGCAAAATCTATACTAATGTAAATTATTCATATCTATATCATATCCCCCTTTAAATGTAAAAGAACGTTTATAAACCATATTTGGGAATATGGGCGCAGTTTTTTCCCTCCAACCTGCTTCCTGCTGAATGGGGGTGTCGTTAATTAGGTCTTTCATGGTATAACCTGTGTGTTAGTTTCATCTCAGTTGGCAGTTGAGCGAAGCAATTTTCTGAAGATGTTCACAACAACCCTTCAGGAGGACGTGGTCCATCATACCACATCAGAATAGAAGAAATGAACAGCGTCTCATCCTCTGTGAAAACAAAATAAAAAACTCCTTTCCAAAGTATCATATCCTTAGATCCAAATTCAAAATATCTATGTTGGATTAGTTCAGCAGCATTTATAAATAAATATCTTTTAGCAGCTGTTGCTCCTTCTTCAGCATTCAAATAATTTAAAGAGAGCATAATAGCATACAGTATCAAAAGTCTCTGTGTATTTTCCATCTTTGTGCAGCTTTGTTTTAACCTCTATTTTGTTTCATTTTACTTTTAACTTTTTGCTTTTTGAGACAGGTTCTCTGTATCTTTGACCTGTATCTTTGACCTGAAGTAACTCTGTAGACCAGGCTGTCTTTGAACTCTCAGAGATCCACCTGTCTCTGCCTCCCAGGCATTGGGATTAAAGGCATGTGCTAAGACACCTTGAATTCATAGAGAACTGTTTGTCTCTGTCTTCTAGGCACTGGGATTAAAGGTGTGTGCTACCACACACAACAACTCTCTTCCTTTTTTTTGTTTTTTACTTTAAGAACTTCAACTTTTAGTCTGCATATATTTTTAACACGCTGTAAACCAATTAAAAATTTTCTTTGTCTTTGAATCTCTCTTTACTGTATATCTCTCTTTTTCTGACCACATGAATCTTTAATTTACCAAGCAATATCAGTAGGATTAAAGGCGTGGCTTTGCCAGCTAGATCCAGTCCATTTCTTAGCTTTCCAGCCTCATGTCGGATATACAGGCTGTAGCCATGTTTACTGCAACAACTGTATGGCATTTCAAGGTCCCTGCCAGAAAGTGAGCTACAACAGACAACACTCAAGTCCTCTCTCGGCAGCCGGCCCTCCTGCCTCAAACAGTCAGAGTTTGCCCTGGCAGGATGGCCCAGAAAGCCGGCATTTTTAAATGGCGCAGCTTTTTTCCTGCTACGGCTGATAACCGAAAAGCATGTGTTCAGCTTTTCGTCAACACCATTTAAGTGTTTTGTGGCAGGACCTCTTAATGAGCTGCAGGCTTTGCAGCTAAAGCTGAGTCAGGAAGCTTCTCTTAGAAGAAAGCGCATGCTTGCCTCTAACAAGCAGAGCAGACCCGAGAACACAGAGTCTAGTTGCCATCAAACAAATCATAGCACTTTACTCCAAATGCTCTATTCAAAAGCTCTGCCTCCCGCAGGAGCCAGACAGAGATCTCAATGGCAGCACAGCCCCAGGAAGTCGCGCTTTAAAATGACACAGCGTTTTTTTCTGCTACTGTTGCCAAATCAGAAAATCTTTCTACAGCACGCCACCAACAAACAGCAAAAATCTGTGTTAAACTTTCGCTCCCTTATTTTTAAGTCTTCTCAGGTTTTTTAAGTGGGTTTAGCCCATCACGTCTGGGCGCCAATCTGTAGTAATAGGGGTGGCGGGGCTGCGTTCCCAGCACCCCGGCCGCCTGCTCGGCTAGCTTATGCCCGAAATAGCAACACACAAACTGTATTCATTTAAACACTGCTTGGCCCATTCTCTTCTAGGCTAATTATCACATATTAATTTAGCCCATTTCTAATCATCTGTGTATGGCACCCCAAGCTGTGCTTACCAGGAAGATTCTAGCCTATGTCCATCCTGGGTCGGAGCTTCATCCCAGGGCATGGCATCTCTCTCAGGCGTCTGCTCCTGAGAGGAGAGCTGTCGAGACTGAGCTCACTTCCTCTTCCTCCCAGCGTCCTGTTCTGCCTACTCCTCCCACCTATCTTCCAACCAATAAAATGGGCCAAGGCAGTTCCTTTATTAGCCAATGACCTTCCTCCATCAGGCCTCCACATCGTTTTGAGCAACAGGCTATGAACATGGCCCTGGGCTGCTTTAAAACCACGGACCTAAACAGGGCCCTCAGAGGCAGTCTGGACCATAGACATTAACGTGGTTTCAGGTGGCAGTTCAGACCACAGACATCCATATGGCCTTCAGTGGGAACACAGGCCATTACATCAAAACAGATCCCACCTATAGTAGGACATCAGAGTTAGACAAAGCCCTGGGTGGCAGCACAGACAACACCCTCAATATGGCCATAGGTGGCTATATAGGCCACTCACATTAGCATGGCCCCTGAGGCAGCAAAGCCTTAGTGAATCACTGTGGTTTCATTCAGCAGCAGAGACCTGGTACATCTACATGAATCTTTTTTTAATTAATTAATTAATTTATTAAAGATTTCTGCCTCCTCCCAACCACCGCCTCCCATTTCCATCCCCCTCCCCCAATGAAGTCCCCGTCCCTCATCACCCCGAAGATTAGTCACGGTTCCCTGCCCTGTGGGAAGTCCAAGGACCACCCACCTCCATCCAGGTCTAGTAAGGTGAGCAAACTGCCTAGGCTCCCACAAAGCCAGTACGTGCAGTAGGATCAAAAACCCATTGCCCTTGTTCTTGAGTTCTCAGTAGTCCTCATTGTCTGCTATGTTCAGCAAGTCCGGTTTTATCCCAGGCTTTTTCAGACCCAGGCCAGCTGGCCTTGGTAGTTCCCGATAGAACATCCCCATTGTCTCAGTGTGTGGGTGCACCCCTCGCGGTCCTGAGTTCCTTGCTCGTGCTCTCTCTCCTTCTGCTCCTCATTTGGACCTTGAGATTTCTTTCCAGTGCTCCAATGTGGGTCTCTGTCTCTGTCTCCTTTCATCACCCAAGAGAGGCCCTATCATACATCAAAAATATATGCTCAACTATGTTCATGGTAGCATTGTTTGTAATAGCCAGAACCTGGAAACAACCTAGATGTCCTTCAATGGAAGAATGGATGAAGAAAGTATGGAATATACACATATTAGAGTACTACTCAGCAGTAAAAATCAATGACTTCTTGAATTTTGCATGCAAATGAATGGAAATAGAAAACACTATCCTGAGTGAGATAAGCCAGACTGAAAGAGAGGAACATGGGATGTATTCACTCATAATTGGTTTTTAGGCATAAATAAAGGACACTGAGCCTATAATTCGTGATCCTAGAAAAGCTAAAAAAGAAGGTGAACCCAAAGAAAAACATATAGTCATCCTCCTGAAAATTAACCTTCGTCCACATGAATCTTAAACTTCACCACAGACTGGGGCCACATACATCAGCATGGGCCACATGCACCAACATGGCCTCCCATGGCATCATGGATCACAGTGATCCTCCAAGGAAGTTCAGTCTAGAAAGTAAACAATTCTTCATTGCCAGAGTCAGGTCTATCCTGGAGTGGGACAGTATGTGATCAAAGATGCAGTCTTCATCTGCAGTTCTACTCTACTGACACTACCCCACTGAGCCTGCTGGGCCAGGGCATTTTCCACTGTTGACCTCAGCCCTCTCTCACTCCTTCATCATTGTCATGTCTCTAGTCAAGCTCTCTCCACGGCCCACATGCATCTCAATTTTGTATCTCTCCTAACTCTCCCTCACATCTTTGTCCCCTCACACAGTGGCACATGACTGGCTTCTCCCACACCTGCCTGATGAGTCAGTCATGGTCTCTCCATCTCCTTCTTATCTATACTGTGTACCTTGTAGAAAGTAGGACAATAGTTGATGAGCAAAACTGAAAGGTACTTTCTGAAGGACATTATAAAGAATATTTCTCTATTTTTTATTTATGTTTTTGAGGAAGACTCACTGTGTAGCCTTGGTCAGCTAAGAACTTATTATGTAATACAGTCTGGCATGGAACTCACCATATCCTCTTCAGCCTCTAAAGACTAAGATTTAAAATTACCCTGTATCAGTATTAAAAAGACATATTGCGCTGGGCAGTGGTGGTGCACGCCTTTAATCTTAGAACTCGGGAGGCAGAGGCTGGTGAATCTCTACGAGTTCAAGGTATGCCTGGTCTACAAAGTGAGTTCCAGGATAGTCAGGGCTGTTACACAGAGAAATCCTGTCCTCAAAAAACAAAACAGAGAAGCTAAATAAGAAGGTGAACCCAAAGAAAGACATATAGGCATCCTCCTGAATATTAACCTTCATCAGGTGAGGAAAGGAGACAGAGACAGAGACCCACATTGGAGTACCGGACAGAAATCTCAAGGTCCAAATGAGGAGCAGAAGGAGAGAGAGCACGAGCAAGGAACTCAGGACCGCGAGGGGTGCACCCACACACTGAGACAATGGGGATGTTCTATTGGGAACTCACCAAGGCCAGCTGGCCTGGGTCTGAAAAAGCCTGGGATAAAACCGGACTCGCTGAACATAGTGGACAGTGAGGACTACTGAGAACTCAAGAACAATGGCAATGGGTTTTTGATCCTACTGCACGTACTGGCTTTGTGGGAGCCTAGGCAGTTTGGATGCTCAACTTACCAGACATGGATGGAGGTGGGTGGTCCTTGGACTTCCCACAGGGTAGGGAACCCTGATTGCTCTTTGGGCTGATGGGAGAGGGGGGGGACTTGATTGGGGGAGGGGGATGGAAATGGGAGGCTGTGGTGGGAAGAGACAGAAATCTTAAATAAATAAATAAAAACAAAAAAGACCATATTGATATAATTCTCCAAAATCTCATTTATGTACAATCCCCTCTGAGCACAGTCTAGACATTCCCATTCCTCCTGCAAGAGGCCCACAGTCACATCCCTAACTGTTAACAGACCCTGGAGAGAATTTACCAGAGGAGCATTCATTTTCCCTGTTGCTCTTCTCTAAGTTTCTGTCTCAGGAACAAAGACCAGAACTCTTCTGGATCCTTTGCTAATGTCTTCACTATCCAGGCCTCCTTGTTCTGCTTCACAGGTGAGTAGGTCTGGCTGAGCGGTGGGAGATCTGGGATGTTCCAGGTCTGCCAGGATCTGTTCCGGCTGATGCACTCACTGATAAGTGGTGATTTTACCAGGCCCTATAGATTTTTCAAATATTCTTAGTGATGGAGGAAGGTCATTGGCCAATAAAGAAACTGCTTGGCCCTGTGGGTGGAGTAAACAGAACAAAATGCTGGGAGAAAGAGGAAGTGAGGTCAGACTCGACAGCTCTCCTCTCGGGAGCAGATGCCTGAGAGAGATGCCAAGCCCCGCTCCCGGGATGAAGCTACGACCAAGGATGGACTAAGCTAGAATCTCCCCGGTAAGCGCACCTTGGGGTGCTACACACAGATGATTAGAAATGGGCTAAATTAATATGTGAGAATTAGCCTAGAAGAGAATGGGCCAAGCAGTGTTTAAAAGAATACAGTGTCCATGTAATTATTTCGGGCCATAAGCTAGCTGGGCAGGCGGCCTGGGTGTTGGGGACGCAGCCCTGCCACTGCTCCTATTACTTCATATGGCGCCCAACGTGGACAACTGCTTCCACATAAAGCCTGAGACAGCTTGGGAAGTAATTCTAGAACAAAATGAAAGCATTGTGCCTGGTTTCTTGGTAGCAGCAATTTCTCGGTTCTACTCTGCTTGCTAGAGGCAAGCAAGCACCTCATCTAAGAGAGGCTTCCTGACTCAGCTTTAGCTGCAAAGCCTGCAGCTCATTAAGAGGTCCTGCCACGAAACACTTAAATGGTGTTGACGAAAAGCTGAACACATGCTTTTCGGTTTTCAGCCGTAGCAGGAAAAAGGCTGCGCCATTCAAAATGCCGGCTTTCTGGGCTGTCCTGCCAGGACAAACTCTGACTCTTTTACGCAGGCGGTTTGTGCGGTTTGCAAGCACAGGCTGCTAAAGCTCGCTTGCTGGCTACAGCCAGTATCTCAGCCATGAGGCTGGAAAGCTAAGGAATGGGCTGGATCCAGCCGGCAAAGCCACGCCTTTAATCCTACTGATATTGCTTGGTAAATTAAAGATTCATGTGGTCAGAAAAAGAGAGATATACAGTAAAGAGAGATTCAAAGACAGAGAAAATTTCTGAATGGTTTAAAGTGTGTTAAAAATATATGTAGACTAAAAGTTAAAGTTCTTAAGTAAAAAACAAAAAAAGGAAGAGAGTTGTTGTGTGTGGTAGCACACACCTTTAATCCCAGTGCCTAGAAGGCAGAGGCAAACAGATCTCTGTGAGTTCAAGGTGTAGTAGTTTACACCTTCAATCCCAATGCCTGGGAGGCAGAGACAGGCGGATCTCTGAGAGTTCAAAGACAGCCTGGTCTACAGAGTTATTCCAGGTCAAAGATATACGCTCAAAAAGCAAAAAGTTAACCTAGGAATGTCACAGCTTAGATTCTTAAGCACCTAATGATTTAAAGGCGCAAATCAAAAGTGCTCCTGGATAGTAAAAAATTAGAGATTCACAATAGGATAGATTCAGACCACTAAATGAGTCACACTGTTGCATGAATGTACGTAGGCTTGGGAGAGAGAAGAAAAAAAATATAGAGAATAAAATTAATGGTTTAAAAAAAAGGTAAAGTCTTTAAAGAGACAAAATAACGTAAAATGATAGAGTAAAAATAAGCCATGTAAATATAAAAAATTCACAGAGAGTCTGGATTATGTACATTGTGTTTTCTTTAAAATTTTTGACTGTGAAGGACCTAAGTACAGAGAGACATTTCATTATATGGGCTGCTAAGTGGAACCAGAACGGATATCATGAGCGTATGATTTCAGAATTTGGATCTAAGGATATGATACTTTGAAAAAGAGATTCTTCTTTTGTTTTCACAGAGGATCGGACCTTGTGGATTGCATTTATCCCGATATGGTATGATGGACCATGCCCTCCTGAAGGGTTGTTGTGAACATCTCCAGAAAATTGCTTCGCTCAACTGCCAACTGAGATAAAACTAGCACACAGGTTGTACCGTGAAGGACCTGGTTAACGACGCCCCCATTCAGCAGGAAGCAGTTTGGAGAGAAATAACCTCGCCCATATTCCCAAATAATGTTTATAAATGTTCTTTTACATTTAAAGGGGGATATGATATAGGTATGAATAATTTACATTAGTATAGATTTTGCTTTATTGATAGAGATTTAAGGTCTATTTTGTTATATGTATAAGTGTTTCTGATTTTGATTAAGGTATTATTATTGTGTAGTTCATTTAAATATGTACTGTATAATTAAGAAATATAGGTTGTTAATGGATAATCATCGATATTAGTAAAGCTTGTAGTCACGTTAGATTTTCTAGATATATAGAGATATATTTTAGATAGACATTCTTCATGTCTTTCAAAGATTACAGAATAGGACATTTAATGTTTTAATAACTGAGGACTTTTCATGACAATGAGACACTCTGCTCCTGGCAACACCAATGTACTTCAAAAGGAAGATGGGCATCGAAGAGGCACCTTATGGAGTTTGATAGCCATTTGGGCAAGAAACTGCTCTTGCCTGGACTATTGCATAAACTGGACACAGAGAACCCACAGAGAGAGGACTACTGAACTTGCCTAAGGTGAGATGATCTTTCGGGGTTCCTGATTCATGAAAGAGTCTGCGAGACATTCTGCAGGACACAACAGATAGTGACTGAACTGACTTTGAATTTTCCTGCTTTATGGAAATGTCTGCTGGATACCATGGGCCTGAAGGCTGAAGATGGATGCCCCAATGATACAGAGGAACTTTGGGTGACTGTCCAGGCAGCGAGATATCTCTGTCATTTCTAGAGTTTTAAAAGTTGCTTTTTGTCTTGTTTGCTTAGGTAGTATTGTATCTTTCTGGAGTCTTTGATGGAGTTAAGAATAGTTAGTTATCGTTTTCCTTAGTTATGATAAAGATTATTGTAACTTTTACTTGATAACTGTTTTGTTATATGTAATTTTGCTATGTTAAAGTTAAAGCCTTTTTTTTTTGTTTAAATCGAAAAAGGGGAAATGATGGAGGAAGGTCATTGGCCAATAAAGAAACTGCTTGGCCCTGTGGGTGGAGTAAACAGAACAAAATGCTGGGAGGAAGAGGAAGTGAGGTCAGACTCGACAGCTCTCCTCTCGGGAGCAGATGCCTGAGAGAGATGCCAAGCCCTGCTCCCGGGATGAAGCTCCGACCCAGGAAGCACTAGGCTAGAATCTCCCCGGTAAGTGCACCTTGCGGTGCTACACACAGATGATTAGAAATGGGCTAAATTAATATGTGAGAAATAGCCTAGAAGAGAATGGGCCAAGCAGTGTTTAAAAGAATACAGTGTCCGTGTAGTTATTTTGGGGCATAAGCTAGCTGGGCAGGTGGCCGGGGTGTTGGGGACGCAGCCCCGCCGCCGCCCTTATTACTTCATCTTAGCATTATTTTTTCCTTCTCTCTCCTTTTACATCTGTGTTACCCTCAAGTTTCCCCACATTGGATATTTTTTTTAACCATCTGTTTTACAGTACAAGTGCCCTACTACGCCCTTGTCAGGAGTTTCTTCTCTCTCTCTCCATCTATGTTCCCTTTTTCCTCTGATTTCTTCAGTTACTCCAGGTCATATACTCACATGTAAAGATTCAGAACTAAGATCAATAAATAAGAGAACATGCGGTAATTGTTCTTCTTGGCCAGGGTCACCCCACTCAGTATATATTTTCTATATCTGTTTGCCTGACAATTTTATGATTCATATTTTCTTTATTGCTGAATTCAATTCCACTGTGTCTACATACCACATTTTTGATATTAATTTGTCAGTTGAAGCACGTAAGTTGTTTCCATTTACTAGCTATTTTGTGGCAATGGATTAGTCTGAGCAAGTATCTGTGGAGTAGGATAGCCAGTCTTTTGGGAATACACTGAGGAGTGGAATAGCTAGATCATATGGTAGATTTATTTGTAGCTTTCTGATAATTCAGCACACCAATTTTCATGGTGGCTGCGCCAGTTTGTATCACACCAATGGTGATTCGGAGTTCTCCCTTCTGCATTCTTGCTATTATTTCATTTCTTTACATTTCTCTTGTTGATATTGGCCATTCTGACTGGAGTAGAATGAAATATTATAGTGGTATTAATTTGTATTTACCTAATTGCTAAGAATTCTGAACACACTTACAGATATTTATTGGTTATTTTTGTTTCTTCTTTGGAGAAATCTCTGATTAGATCACTTTCCCTCCTTTTGGTTGAATTCTTTGTTGGTATTTCACTACACTTGTGAATGCTTTAGGATTAATATTTTCATGATATTTATCCTACTATTCTATGAGTATCGGAGGTCTTTCTATTTTTAGTGTCTTCTTCAGTTTGTTTCTACAGAGTTTTAAATTTTTCATTTTACAGTTCTTTTGTTCCTTGAATATGTTTATTATAATATATATTTTTTATCCTTGGGCTGGCTAATATTATGTCAGCATGATACTAGCTAGAGTCATGTTGGATGATGGGACCTCAACTCAGAAAACTCACCCACCATATTGGCCTATGGAGAAGTCTGTAAAGCACTTTTATGTTAATAACTGATATGGGTGGGTCCAGTTTACTGGGGATCATGGTAAGTTAAGGTAGTCTGGGATGGTATAAAAAGCAGGCCAAGAAAGCCAGTAAACAATCCTTCATAGACTCTGCATCAGCTCCTGCCTCCAGGTTACTACCCTGTTTGAGTTCCTTCCCTTATTTCCCTTAGTGATGGACTATGCTGTGGAACTCTAAGCTGAAATAAACCCTTTTCTCCCCAAGTTGGACTTGGTAATTTTTTTTTCAGAACAATAGAAACCTTAACTTAAACAATGCCATTGTAAATGAGAATCTTTCCCTTCTTTCTCAATCTCATATATATATATACATACATATATATATATACATACATATATACATATATATATATACATATGGGAAGGGTATTGTTTTTCTATGTCAATTTTGTAACCTGCTATTTTTCTGAAAGAGTTTATTAGCTTTAGGATTTTTCTGGTGGCATCATCAGGGTCTTTCATGCTCAGAAACATACCACCTACAAATAGGAATAATTTAACTTCTTCCTTTATTATTCATATCTCCTTTTTAAATTTATCTTGTCCTCCTGGCCAACCAATGGGAGTCCAGTCAAAGAGTGGGAAGAGGGATTATGTGAGCAAGGGGGTCTATCAAGATCATGACTGAGGAAACCCACAGAGACAGGTCACCCAGATCTCTTGGGAAGTCAGAACCAATAGCTGGGGAACCTGCATGGGACCGACATAGGCCCTCTGCATATGGGTGACAGTTGTATAGCTTCCTCTGTTTGTGGGGCCTCTAACAATGGGACCATGACCTGTCCCTGATGCGTGAGCTAACTCTTTGAAACCTATTTTCTAAGGTAGGATGCCTTGCTCAACCTCGGTGCAGGGGGGAGGTGCTTGGTCTTGCCTCAACTTGGCATACTATGGTTTTTGACTCTCCATAGGAGGCCTTACCTTTTCTGGGGAGTGTATGGAGGCTGGGGAGAGATGGAAGGGTCAATGGGAGGAGGGAGGGTAGGGGGAGCTGTGGTTGGTATTACAAATGAATAAAAAATTTAAAATAAAAATAAATGAATCAATATATCCTGTCTTATTATTTTACCTGTCCTTCATAAGAGTTCTAACTGTCTTTGTTACAGTGGGAAGAATGTGTCCCCTTGTCTTTTTTTAAGTGGAAAGAGGGAATCCCCTCATCTTGTTCCTTTGTGGAAGTGATTCAAGATTTTATCCATTTATTATGATTATAGCTATAGACTTGTCATAGATAGCTTTTGTTAAGTTGATACATATTCTGTCTATGCCTACTCTCAGGCATGAGTCCCCTTACTGCTTGTCCAATTTGGAGTGACCAGCCTTGAAACTATATACACACAAACAATAAAAATAGGCTCATATGCATATATGTAATGGCATTAATCAGGCAAAAGGAGTCTGTCTATTTGAGAGGGAGGGTGTGTGGTAAAAGTGTGAGGAAGGGTAGTTTGGAGGGACTGGAGTAAGGGAGGGGATAGGGAGAATAATAGAATTCTATTTCAATTAAAAATATTAAAAAAGGTAAAATTAGTTTTGCAAAAAAGATTTTAGAAGCATTCTTTTATTTTCTTTATATGGATTATTTTGAAAAGTATTAATAATAGTTATTCTTAGGTGGTGTGGTAGAATTTTGCACTGAATCCACATGGACTTATATTAGTTGAAATTTTTTAAATTACTGTTTAAATTCTTGTTGCTTGTTTCAGGTCTGTTAAATAATTTATTAAATTGTTATTTAACTTTTAAAGATTACATGCACCTTGAAATTCATTTCTTTTAGATTTTCTAGTTTCATGAACTATAAATGTTAAGGTATGTCCTCATGATATTCTGATTTCATAGGTACCTATTGTGATGGTTCTCTTTTCATCTTTAATTTTTATAAATTTTAGTCTTTTCTTCCTTTCATTTGGTTAATTTGTATAATAATTCATATATCTTGTTTACATTTAAAGAACAAATTCTGTTTCACTTATTCTTTCTTTTTCATTAATTTTTGCTCTTAAGTTAGTTATTTCTCCCTGTCTACTGATTTGAGGTTTGGTTTATGATTATATTTCCAATGCTTCATTGATTTATATCTTTGAGGTTGTTCTGCTTTTTGAAATTTCACCAATTGAAGGTATAAACTTTCCTTTTAGAGCTGTCTTCATTGGATCTTAGAGGTCTTGGTATGCTGTGTCTTCATTTTCATCCAGTTCTAGAACTTTTTAAATCTCCCCTTGTTTCTTCATTGGAGACATATATAGAAAGATGAATGGATGAAACACAGAAAAAAAGTGTGTGTGGAATTGAGACATGGGAGTTTTCATTAAAGATTGATTGAGAACAGAAGAGTAAAGTTGTGTGCTCCAATCATACAGATACATTTCCAGGGCTTTGAAACACTAACTCTGTAAACAAGATCTGCTTGTGTTATTTTGTAAGATGATAAAATATAGAGGAAAAAGAAAAAGAGACACAATCAGTGACAGAAGTGACCTCTTCTATATTGTATATATAGAGTGATAATGAGTACTGTGTGGGTTTGGTGCCAGGTACTAGACTGATTCCCAGATCATGTAGGAGAATCTGGAATGGAGACTGGACTTTCAAAGCACTACCAAATCTCAAATGATAACCAAAAGTTGAAAGAAAAGTTTATATAGGCTCCCTGTCACTACTGGAGAACCATAACAGGGATGCACAGATTCATTCTTGACACAAAGTGTATCTTCTATATTATCATGCATCTTAAAATATGGGATATTGTCAAGTGGTGGTGGCATACACCTTTAATACGAGCACTTGGGAGGTAGGGTCAGGCAGATTGTTGGGACTTCTTGGCCAGCCTGGTCTACAGAGTGAGTTATAGAACATACAGGGCTATACAAAGAAACCCTGTCTTAAAAAAACAAAAAAAAACATCTGATATCATGTTAGATGCTTGTAATTACAATTAAATCGAGGGATTATAAAAACTTATTAAATAAATTTACTTGAGGTATTCTTCCAATGTAAGAATTTCCATTGAGAGATGAAGGAATCTAGAATGAAGATTCTATATGTAACTATGTTTATTGTATAGCATCTTGAATAATATCAAAATGAAATATTGCTGCTGAAACAGATATTAATATTGAAACCATCGTGTTGAAGAAAGTGACACTGAGTCTTCAAGGTGTCTAGAAAATAGCATCACTCTTCCTCTAATTGTGCACTGCTCCTCATGCAAGCAGAAACATACAGAAGAAACTCAACAAACATTTGCTGAATGATATTTTAATATTTCCAGATTTGCATGAGAGGCAGAATAAGACCATAGCTAAGAATGTATTCTAGATCCTGATAATCTGAGTTCAGTTAGCAGCCCTAGTACTGATCTGTCACATGACCAAAAAAATTCATCAATTTGCACCTTTGCTTCTTTTACTTTAAAATGGAGATAGTAATGAAATCTGTGCTGAACTGTGTTGTTTATATTAAGTACAATAAATTCATACTATGCGTTAATAAAGTAAATTCAGTGACTGCTACACAGTGCATATTTCTTATGAGTTTTTACTTTTTTGTTTTTTTGGGTTTTTGGTTTGGTTTTTTGGTTTTTTTTTATTAAAAATTTCTGCCTCCTCCCCACCTCCCTTTTCCTTCCCCCTCCCTCTCCAGTCCAAAGAGCAGTCAGGGTTCCCTGCCCTGTGGGAAGTCCAAGGTTCCCCTCCCTCTCCATCCAGGTCCAGGAAGGTGAGCATCTAAACAGACTAGGCTACCTCAAAGCCAGTACATGCAGTAGGATCAAAACCCAGTGCCATTGTCCTTGGCTACTCATCAGCCCTCATTGTCCACCATGTTCAGAGAGTCCGGTTTTATCCCATGCTTTTTCAGTCCCACTCCAGCTGGCCTTGGTGAGCTCCCGTTAGATCAGCCCCACTGTCTAGGGACATTGAGCCTATAATTCACGATCCTAGAAAAGCTAAATAAGAAGGTGAACCCAAAGAAAAACATATAGTTATCCTCCTAGATATTGGAAGTAGACAAGATTGCTGGGCAAAAATTGGGAACTGGGGGATGGGGTGGGATGGGGAAAGGGAAGATTGGGAGAAAAAAGTGAGAAGGGGAGGGAGGATGGAGAGAGCTTTGGGGAATGGGATGTTTGGGATAAAGGAAGGGTGGATATGGGAGCAGGGGAGTTTTTCCTTTTTTGTAAGCATCCCTGGCTTTTCCTACTTGTCTATTGGTTCCAATTCCATATGACTTGTAACAAAAACATTGCTAGATTTTATATACAATATCTTCTAATTGTATCTCACATTTGACCCTTCATTGTGATATTTCTTCTGTGTGTTGAATGGTTAATATCTGTAATCACTACAGAATTAACTGCTGAAAAGTACTCTCATACAGCAGTGTGAGAATGTAGTTGAGTCATTAGGAAAACGTGACAAAAAATAATGAAATTGCATAGATTTGCATTCTTTAAACATCATCCTTAGTGCCTTTAAAGAGCTCCATTTATTTGGTTTAGTAAATTCAGAACAAGGTTGATATGTTGTCCGGATATATTAGTGATTTTTCTACCTTTAAACAAACTGCTCTCTAAATCTTCCTTTCCAGCTGCCACTTAAAGCTAGTGTAATACATTCATTGATGGGTATCCAACTAAGTCATTTTTCTGACTGGAGAACTCCCAGAGTCCTCTATTAAAAACAAGTTTTCTACCTTTTTTGAGTGAAATATTTGGGTGACAGATACTATATATGTGCTCACTGCATCATCCATCTCAATTTAGGTGAGTTAATGCATTCTCTTCTTTACTTCCCAAGATTGCAATAGAAATTTGAGTGGTCTAGTGAGCTAAAAATGCTTTGAAAAATGTGCTTGAACCACTATTCACATTTATTCAGTTGTTCTGACAAATCCCATTGTGACAAAGCCAATAGAACATGATTGTAGAGTAACTTTTGCTTCTTAATGAAAGAATAAAGCTCTTTAACACTATAGTTATTTTCTCTTCTTATCAATACAGTTCTGGGTAGAACAGAATTATGACTTAGGTAGAACAAGTAAATATGGGTATCATAGCACATTCATTCAGCCTACATACTTGGAAGCCAGTCTTGGAGAAACCACAGTTGTGTCTTATCTATATGGTCTTTGGCAACTACTTAACCTCTCAGTTTCTACATGTGTAAATAAATTACTGAAAGCAAACATTTGCAAGTGTACATGATACCCAAAGTGTGTAGGAAATGTTACTGTTATCACTTATAGGTCACATATCGACCCCTGTTGATAAGAGGAAATTATCTAGAAGAAACTTTCTAAGGAAACTTCTGATAAACTCTTATGTCTCTGCTTGACTGGGTCAGAATTAACTTGTATAGTCATAATCTGACTACACTATACTTATACAAGTGGAAAAAAAATCTCATTTCTCAGCAGAATGTTGTGGTTAAAATTAGACTACAGAGGATTTTTCTTTGTGGATATTTTCTCACTTGCCTTCACTTGCACACACTTGCCATAGATTAACTTTTGGAAAAGAAACTGAAAATTCAACTGTAACAGTAAATGCTAATGGTGACGTAACAATGTGGGAAAAGGGCAGGATATGTTACAAAAGGCTGACTATTTCTTTTTTTATTATACACTGGCACAAGTCATGACTAGGTACAATTTAGTCTCTTAGTGTTAGTGACCCTAATTTTCAAAGACTCGTGTGTTGTTTCCAAACTAAAAGGTTTATAGCTCTACCCCTTAAGAATCAGAGGCTTAAAGATCCATGAATTGAAGGCTTTGGATTTACTTCTCTATGTTGTTAAGAGGCAGGCTTCTTTCACTAGGTTTACAGTGTAAAAAGCTAGCAGCTAGTACAGAACATTAGCCGTGGGTATTGGGACCTCAAACTAAAGAAGGACACTTAAAAGAAATCCCACACTAGCTCTGAATTGAGTATAATAGAGGGTTATTTATTTAGGGGTAAACTCACAGATCACATTCCTCTGCTAGAATGGGTAACAGCAACCAAATCTGCAGCTGGATAAGAGGCCTGACATGTGCTTTACACCATCATTTATAGTATAAGAGGTCGTGACCAACTGGGCAGGTAACTTAAAGACTACTGGTCCTACAGCATCATACCTTTAGCCATTGATGTATCTTCCAAGTAACTGGTACTTGTAGCCTTCATAGCCTGTGTTCCCACCTCCTGTTTTCAATTCTTCATAGCATCTTATCTTCTTGAATTTCTGTAACATGAGGGCCTGGGCTCGTGGGTCTTTCTGTCCTGCCAGGTTCCCACAGCTGGAAAGTCCCAAAGAAAATCACACAGAGGTCTCCATAAGATCATAAACTGATTGGCCCATTAGCTCAGGCTTTATTAGCTCTTATAGCTTATATTAACCCATTATTCTTATCTATATCCAGAATATCTGGATACTGTATGTTTACTATGCTCTACTTGAATTTTTTGAATGCCAAGAAAGGAGTAACAGCTGCTAAAAGATATTTGCTTATAAATGCTGCTGAAATAATCCAAGATAGGTATTTTGGAAATACCTTAACTTCAAAATTAAAGTCAAAAGGTATGTTACTTTAATGGCTCAGCACCTTTTTCAGCTGGGGAGGTCACATCCAGCTTCTTTGGTGATCTTGGCAGGACTGGGGAGCAATGGGCTTCCTCCTTCCTAGAATTCTCCTGTTCTCATTGCCCCACCTCTACTTCCTGTCTGGTTGACCCACCTATACTTCCTGCCTGGCCAATCAGCACTTACTTAAAACATGATTAACGAAATACAGACAATTCTCCCACACCACATCTCCCTCTTTTTTTTTTAAACAAGGGAAAATATCCATAGTCCATTTTTTGGGAATGTGGTCATAGTATTCCAAGCTACTTCTGGCTGGTTGGGGGCACTGACAATCTTATGGGGACCTAAAGAAAATTTTGAGTTATGATCAAGTCCTGACTGGAATATCCTGTGAGTCTTAATCATCTCAGGCAGCAGTCTTGAATCTGATCTGGATGTAGAACTCTGACATCTGGGCCACCTGTTCCTACCGGAGATTTCTCAGGTGATCTTCCTTGATCAAACCTAGTTTTTCTTAACTCAGAATGAATTCACAGCCTCTCATTTCCTGTGGAAACAAAAGCAAAATATCTTCTCCAAAGTAACATACCTTTTGACTTTAATTTTGAAGTTAAGAAATTTTCAAAACACCTATCTTGGATTAATTCAGCAGCATTTATAAGCAAATATCTTTTAGTAGCTGTTGCTCCTTTCTCAGCATTCAAAAAATTCAAATAGAGCATAATAATATACAGTATCCAGATTTTCTGTGTTTTCCATCTTTATGTGGCTTTACTTTTATCTCTTTTTCTTTTCTTTTTACTTTTACTGTTTGAGACAGGTTCTCTGCATATCTTTGGCTGTCCTGGAATTCCCTCTGTAGACAAGACTGTCCTTGAACTCACAGAGATCCTTCAATCTCTGCCTCCTAAGTACTGGGATTAAAGGTGTGTGCTACCACACCTTGAAGTCACAAAGGATAATCTACCTTTGCCTCCCAAGTATTGGGATTAAAGGTGTGTACCACCACACCAAACTACTCTCTTTCTTACTTTTTTACTTTAAGAACTTTAACCTTTAGCATGCATATATTTTTAACACACTGTAAACCATTTAGAGGTTTTCTTTGTCTTTGAATCTCTCTTTACTGTATATCTCTTTTTCTCTGACTACAGGGGTCTTTAATTCACTAAGCAGTATGGAGGTGATTAAAGCCGTGGCTTTGACAGCTAGATTCGGCCCATTTCTTAGCTTTCTGAGATTTCAGCCTCATGGCTGAGGTTATGGCATTTCAAGGTCCCTGCCAGCAAGCAAGAGGCAGCATTCTGCTCAAAAACCACATTCATATGCTCTGTAGTCAGGTTGCCTGCCTGAAAGAGTCAGAGTTTGCCCTGGAAGGATGGCCCAGAAATCCAGCTTTTTTCCTGCTATGGCTGAAAACCGAAAAGCGTGAAGTCAGCTTTTTATAAAAACTATTTAAGTGTTCCTTGGCAGGTCCTCTTAAAAGAGCTCCAAGGTTTCACAGCTAAAGCTGAGTCAGGAAGCCTCCTTAGATGAGAGTGCTTGCTTGCCTCTAGCAAGCAGAGCAGACCCAAGAAATTGCTGCTACCAAGAAAACATGCTTTACTCTATTCTTTCCCAAGCTTTCTCAGGCTTTCTGTGGATGCAGTTCTCCACGTTGGTATTATTGTGGTTTTTTTCTTTTAATTTTTTGACTGTAAAGGAGCTAAGTACAGAGAGACATTTCATTATATGGCCTGCCAAGCTAAACCAGAATGGATATCAAAAGGGTATTATGACTTCAGAATTTGCATCTAAGGATATGATGCTGTGGAAAAGAGGTTCTTCTTTTGTTTTCACAGAGAATGAGACCCTGCTTCTATCTCAGTATGGTATGATAGAGTTTGTCCTCCTGAAAAGTCACCATGAACAGCTTCAGAAAATTACTTCACTCATCTGCCAACTGAGATGAACCTAGCACACAGTTTATACCATGAAAGACCTACATAACGGTGCCCCCATTCAGAACAAAGCAGTTTGGAGAGAAATAACTGTGCCCATATTTCCAAATATTGTTTATAAATGTTCTCTTACATTTAAAAAGGGATATGATATAGATATGAATAATTTGCATTGCTATAAATCTTGATTTATTGCTACAAGTTTAAGGTCAATTTTGTTATATGTATATATATTTCTGATCTTGAATAGGGTATTGTGATTGTGTAGTTTATTTAAAAAATGTAATGTATAATTAGGAAATATAGGTTGTTAATAGATAATCATCTATAATAGTCAAGCTTGTAGTCATGCCAGTTAGATTTTCTAGATATATAAAATATATATTTCAATTAGATAGGCATTCTTCATATCTGTCAAATACAACAGAATATGGTATTTAAAATGTTTTAATAACTTAAGGTTTTTATGACAACGAGACACATCTGCTCCTGGCACCACAAGCTACTTCCTGAGGAAAATGGGCATTGAAGAGGCTCCTTATGGAGCTGCTTAGCTATTTGGCCAAGAAACTGCTCTTGCCTGGACTGTTGCATAAACTGGACACAAAGAAGCTGCAGAGAAAAGACTGCTACACTTGCCTAAAGGTGAGATGATCCTTCAGGTTTCCAGATTCATAAAAGAGTCTTTGAGACATCTGCAGGAGACAGCAGAAAGTGACTGAACTGTCTTTGAAATTTCCTGCTTCATGGAAATATCTACTGGATACTATGGGTCTGTAGGCTGAAGATGGATGCCCCAACAGTACAAAAGAACTTTGGGTGACTGTCCAGAAAGCGAGATGTTTCTGTCATTTCTAGAGTTTTGGAAGTTGCTTAATTCTTGTTTACTTAGGTAATATTATATCCTTCCAGAGTCTTTGATGGAGTTGAAGAATAGATAGATAGTTATAGTTTTTCTTAGTTATAATAAAAGATAAAATAGATATCAATATTGTGGCTGTAATTCTTTCTTGATAACTGTTTTGTTATATGTAATTTTACCATGTTAAAATGAAGACCTTTCTTTTTTGTTTAAACATAAAAAGGGGAACTAGTGTAAGAGTGTCTTCTTTCTATGTGTTGCCTTCATTGGTCAAATAAAGAAATTGCCTTGGCCTTTTGACAAGGCAGAACTTAGATAGGCAGGGAAGACAGGACTGGATGCTGGAAGGAAGAAGGCAGTGAGGCAGATGCCATGATTCTCCAGCCTGAGATTGACAGAGGTTAGATTCTTCCCAGTAAGCCACAACCCCATGGTGATACACAGATTACTAGATATGGGTTAAAGCAAGATGTGAGAGCCACGAAGAGGCTAAAGCTAATGGGCCAGGCAGCAATTTAATTAATACAGATTTTCATGTGATTATTTCTGGCATAAGGAAGCCAGGTGGATGGAACAAGGGGTCCATGCTCATAATACAACAAGTTTCAGCTTCACTGATGTCTCTTATCTTCTCAGTACTTTCATGGGTTTTCTTAGATTCTAGAAATCTCTTCTCTTGGTCATCTTTGAAATTCTTCACTTTCAAAGGAATACCCTATTAGTTGAGTTCTGAATATTAAGATTTATGGTTCTTAACTCTCTGAAGTTCTCTAGAATGTGAGTCAATTCTTAGGATTTTAGCTCTAAGTGTTGTTTATAAAGACCTTCTGATCCTTGTGACTTTGGAGGACTTTTCATCAATCTCTTCATTACTGTTGATACTGCCAGATTTAGAAGCTGAAGGCTCTTACCTGTTCTTTGGCCAACCAGCCCAATTTGGCTTACCAATGACAGACAACCAGTAGGTAAAAGTACCATTTAGAAAAATCTTCATCAGGGACAAAAATTTGCAGCACTGGAGTGTAGTTTATGGGAGACAGGCTTCCTAGATTAACTGCAAAGACTATCAAACTGACTGCTTAGATAGCCTGAACAGTGCTATGTCACATTTGTCCCTAGCTTGTAATATCAGGAAACAGAGCACTGTAAGTTCTACCAGTATGGAATTTATATTACTGTAGAGTTAACCATAAACCACCAGCAAGGATCAATCATAAACCTTACATTGTATCCATTTCAAGCCATTTTGTTGAGTCATTAACAGATGTGCCTTTGTGTTTTAAGAATAACACCAAGCCAGGCAGTGGTGGCACACACCTTTAATCCCAGCACTCAGGAGGCAGAGGAAGGCAGACCTCTGTGAGTTTGAGGCCAGTCCGGGCTACAAAAGCTAGTTCCAGGACAGGCTCACAAGCTACAGAGATACCCTGTCTGGAAAAACCAAAAAAAAAAAAGAAAGAATAACATCAAAGGTGAATAGGGTCATCTAGAGTTCAACAGATCTTGTTTTGCCTAGAATGTAGTTATTATAACTGTAGCAAGATCTCCTGAGACAGAAGCTTATGGCTTCACAAGTAACATGGCTATACATTTCTTTGACTTAGGAATGAAATTTCTTCAATATGTCTTTCATATATTCAAAACATCTAAGATATCATCATAATTTTCTGGCTGGTGACCAAGAAAGGAACTGTTTGATGACTGTTTCCTGCTCAAGGTACCATTATATAAGAGAAATGAATAATAACTCTCCATCAAAGGATTAAATCACTCTGATCCCCAACAGCTCAGCTTATTTGGAAGAAAACATTAAAAATCACTTTCAATGAAAATCCATTCTTATTATTAATTTTCTTAACATTATATAAGTGTCTAACTCCAGATTAACACATGTAGGAATAATTTTGCTCCTCTGAAACATTTTAGATTTGATTTTAATTACTTTTTGTTGTTGTTGTTGTTCCTTTTTTAATTGAAAATATAAGTTTTCCCAAACCTATTTTGATTATGGTCCCCTCTCCCCTACTTCTCCTATATCATCCACATCTTCCCACCCCCAAATAGACATCTTTTCTTGGTCTTCCTCATTAGCAAACAAACAGACATCTAAAACAGAAGAAAATTAATAATAAAATTAGAACAAACCAGAATAGCAAAAAAAAAAGAAACAAAGGAACAGAAAAGGAAGGAGTTAAAGGAAAAGTATAAGACATACATATAAATACTGATACCATCACATTGGCAAACACAGAAATCCTGTAAAAGCGCAAAGTCTGAAACTATTGTAAATAAGCAAAAGACCTATATGGTAAGAAAAATATGGAAAAAAATCTCAGACAAAGCATTATGAGACAAACAAACCAAACCAAACAAACTTCCCAAATGCCATTGTACTTTTGAGTTCATTTTGTTTCTCTGTTGGCCATTTTCTCCTAAGCATGGGTTCTGGCCTTAAGAGTCATTTGTATACCCAATAAGATTCAGTTGGAGAAAATTAATTTTACACTTGCAAGTGGTTATAAATTAGAAGTAGCTTCTTGGTTAGGCATGTGGGCTTCTGTCTATTTCCCCCTCTCAGCGCTTTAGCTTAGAGCTGTGCATGCCCTATGTATGATGCCACAGCAACTGTAAGCTCATATATGCTTGGGTCCTCCTGTGTTTAGAAGGCTTTGTTTCCTTGGTGTTGTTCATCCCTCTGGCTCTTACAACCTTTCTGCCTGCTCTTAGGTATGGTTTCCTGAACTGTGATGGGAAGGAATTGATAGATGTCATTTAGGACAGAGTGTTTCAAAGTGTCTCATTCTCTGCATGTTATTCTGCTGTGGATCTCTGTATTTGTTCCAACATACTACAGTAGAAAGTTTCTCTGATGATGGCTGAGCAATACAGCGATCGATGAGTATAACAGAATCATTTGATTGCCATGTTCCTTTAGCAGAACTGTAGTATTTAGTTTTCCCCCAAGTTCCTAGCCACCTACTTTCATATTCTTGGCTATCCACGTAATACTGGGAAGGGTTCCATCTTATGGAGTGGGCCTAAAATCCAATTAGATATTGGTTCATTTATTCTATAAGCTTTATGTCACTATTGTGCTAGTGCATCTTGCATACATGTCTCCACTCTGGACAGAAGGGTTTGTAGCTGGCTTGGTGTTTACTTTCTCCTTTAATAGTGTGCAGAGTACCTTCCAGTACCATAAGCAGTAGTCACTAGGTGTGAAAACTTTAAGCAGGCAACAGCTCAGCTTCTCCACATTCAAAGATCTGTGTAGGTATTGTCTTCAGCAATAGGACCTTAACATCAGTGTGTGAAGAACAATCAATAGCCTTGGAAATCGCCTTGGTTGTTTGGGGGTTCCTATGAGGACCCTTTGGCCAAAAACTCAGTTAGATGCAACCAATTCCAGGAACTTGAGTCTGCATTCGGCAATGAAAAATGTCCAGCCTGGGATCCATCTCCCCTGTTACTTAATTATTCCATTCAGAACACCTTCATATATGCAAATATTTTAGGAAGCTTATACTGTGTTAAATTTCCATACAACCCTCAACTGTCCTTTAGTTTTAGCCTCCCTGTATTTGCCCTTTCACTTCTTCTTCCAGACCTCCCCCCCGTTTGATCCTTCTCCTAGTTCTTCCTCATTTATCCATAACTATCTATTCTATTTCTCTTTCCTAGACTGATTCTATTCTTTCTTCAGTCCACTACTCTATACCTAACCTTTGTGGTTATATGGATTGTAGCCAGCTTCTTGAATACTTAACAGCTGAATTAAGTTATGTTTGAGTTACCCCACTCTTGAATTTCATAATGTACTTTTTTAAAGCTGAGTAATAGTCTATTGTGCAAATGTGCCACATTTTCTTTATCCATTCATCTATTGACTGACATCTAGACTGTTTCCAATATCTGAATATTATAAATAGAGCAGCAGTGAACATGGTTGGGTGAGTGTCTCTGTCGTAGGATATAGAATCATTTCAGTGTGTGTATATATTCCCAAGAGTGGTATAGCTGGATCTTGATACTGTTTATTCCCAATTTCTGAGGAACCACCACACTGATTTCCACAGTGGATGCAAAAGTTTGCACTTCCACCAGCAATGGATGAGTCTTCCCCTTACTCCACACCCTTGCAAGCAGGAGTTGCCATTTGATTAACTGTTCTTAGCCATTCTCACTGGTGTAAGATGAAATCTCAAAGTAGTTTTGATTTACTTATTCCTTATGAGTAATGATGTTGAACATTTAAGTATTTCTTTTCATTTATAGTTTCTCTTTCAAGAATATTCTGTTTAGATCTGTACCCCATTTTTAAATTGAATCATTTGTTTTGTTCATGTCCTTCTTTAACAAAAGTATTAAAATATATTTTAAATATTAGCCATCTATCAGATGTTTAGTTTCTAGAAAACTTTTACCATTTTGTAGGCTGCTGCTTTGTCTAAATAATTGTGTTCTTTGCCATGCAGAAGCTTTTCAGTTTCATAAGATCCCAATGAATTAATCATTGGTCTTAGTATCTATACTAATTGTATTTTGTTCAGAAATTCTTTGCCTGTGCTAATGAGTTCAAGGTCATTTTCCATTCTCTTTTAGCAAGTTTATTGTATCTGTCCTTATGTTGAAGTGTTTGACCCAGTTGGAGTTGGATTTTATGTAGGGTGATAAGCAAGAATCTAGAGTCTCCTGCATGTACAATTTTCTTTGACAAGGACAAATTATTAAAGATGCTATCTTTTCCCAGTGTGTATTTTTTGGTTATTTATCAAAATCCAGGTGTCCATAAGTGTGTGGATTTACATCTGGGACTTGAAATGAATTAAATTGATCAATGTGTATGTTTTTATTCTAGTACTATGCTGTTTTTATTACTCTAGCTCTGTTGTACAGTTTGAACTGTGATATTAATACCTTCAACATTTCTTTTATTATTTAGGATTTTTATTTTGCTATCCTGCCTTTTTGTTTTTCCATATGCAATTGTCCTTTCAAGTTCTTTAAAGGCCTATGTTAGAATTTTGATGGAGATTGCATTGAATATGTAGTTTGTTTTTGGTAGAATGGCCATTTTTACTGTTAATTCTACCCATCCATAAGCATGGAGACATTTTATCTTCTGATATCTTCATCAATTTATTTAAAGATTTGAAGTTTTATCATACAAGTTTTTCACTTGTTTGCTTAGAGTTACTCCAAGATATTTTATGTTGTTTGTGGCTATTGTGAAGGATGCTGTTTTCCTGATTTCTTTCTTAGTCAATTTGTCATTTGTGTATAGGAGGGCTAACTGATTTTATTGAGTTCATCTTGTATTCAGTCACTTCATTGAAGCTGTCTAACATCTGTATAAGTTTTCTGGTGGAATTTTTAGAGTAACTTATGCATATAATCATATCACTGGCAAATAAAGATACTTTGACTTCTTCCATTCCTGTTTGTATACCATCAATTGTCTTATTGTTCTAGCTAAGATTTCATGTATAATGTTCAATAGGTATGGAAAGTGAATATTCTTGTTTCATTCCTGATTTTAGTGGAAATGCTTTGAGTTTCTCTCCATTAATTTGCTGTTGGCTATGAACTTGCTTTAAATTTGAGGTATATTGAGGTATGTCTCTTGTATAACATTTCCTGTAATGTTTTGTTAATCTGAAAATTTTCACCTTACTACAATCTGCAAAACTTATGAAATTGCAAGTAGACCTGATGTAATTATTTAACAAATACTATTTATACCTCTACTATGATGGTGGAGACTGCTTGTTTGTTTCCCAGCCACCCAGAACTGGTTGGCCTATTAGTTCATGCTTCTTATTGGCTAGCTCTTATATCTTATATTAACCCATTTTTGTTAATTTGTATATGGCCATGTGGTTATGGCCTACTAGTAAGGTTCTGTCTCGTGTCTGGTGTCTGTCTCCTGTGGCAGTTGAATGGCTTCCATTGACTCTGCCTTTATTCCTCTTGCATCTGCTTGGAATTCCTGCCTTTTTCTATTTTGCTAAGCCATTGGTTGAAACAATTTTTTTCATTAACCAGTAGTTCACAACGTACAAAGGGGAATCTCATATCACCTCTCCTTTTCAGTCTAATTAAAAAGGAAAGCATTAACTTTAACATAGCAATATTGCACACAATGAAACAGTTATCAAGCAAGAATTATAGTTACAATATTTATATGTACTTTATCTTTTATCATAACCAAGGAAAACTATATTCTTCAGCTCCATCAGAGACCCAGAAGGATATAATATTACCTAAGTAAACAGGAAGTGCATTCTAAGCAACTTCCAAAACTCTAGAATTGACAGAGGCATCTCACTGCCTGGACAGTCATCCAAAGTTCTTCCATAACATTGGAACCCTAAAGGACCATCTCACCTTTGGGCAAGTTCAATAGTCATTTTTCTGAGGGTCCTGCATGTCCAATTTATAGAGCATACTATCAAGCAGTCTGAGCAAGAGCAGTTTCTTGTCCAAATGGCTGACAAAGTCTATAAGGAGCCTCTTTGATGCCCATCAATCTTTTGAAATAGATTGATACTGCCAAGAGCAGATGTGTCTCATTGTCATGAAAAGTCCTAAATTCTTAAAACATTTTAAATGGCATATTCTTTAGGTCTTTAAAAGGTTTGATGACTATTTATCTAGCTGAAATATATCTCAATATATCTAGAAAACCTAGTAAGACTACAAGCATGATTATTTTAAATGACTATTAATCTATATTTCTTATACATATTATGTACTACATTTTTAAATGAGCTATACAAACATAATACCTTAAACAAGAGCAGAAATACATATACACAAATCTACCTTAAATTTGCATTAATAGTTCAAGTTCCAGATCAATCCAAAGTATTCATCTCTATACTATATCCCTATTTAAATGCAAGCAAGCATTTATAAACAATATTTGTAAATTTGGGCATAGTTCTCACCAATCTACTTCCTGTTTTTTTGTTCGGTAATGTATTTGGGGGGATTCACTGAGATATCATGGGGCCTTGTCCCATCAAACCACATAAGTCTAGAAGGAATCCCTAGGTTCTAATCCTCTGGGGAAACAAAAGTAGAACCTCTTTTCCAAAGCAAAATATTTTTAGATCCAAATTTTGAAGTTAAGATACTTTTAAAGTATATATGTTTGTTTTACTTAGCAGCCTGTACAATGAAATATTTCTCTGTACTTAGTTCATTCACAGTCAAAAATTTCAAAGAAAACACAATAATTTGCATAATCCAGACTGTGTATTTTCCATCTTTACATGGCTTAATTTTTTTACTCTATTAATTTTTCTACAAGTTTAATATTTATTTTATTATCTTTACTCCTTTAATCTATGAATGTCTGTACTCTTATATTACTTTTACTGTCTCTTTGCTCTTTTTCTTCTCTCTCCCAAGCCTATGTACATTTATTTAACACAGTGACCCATTAGAGGTCTTTTGTACCTGAATCTGTCTTTATTGTGTACCTGTAATAATTTTCTTACCAGGAGTGCTTTTAAAATGCAGATTGGTTGTGGCAGTGCTGGATGCTGGCTCTGCCTTGCTCAGAAATCAGTATGATTTTCAATATGACAGTACCATTACTGCCAGCTCTTGGACAGCCAGGTAGGAGCCATGCTCCCCACCTCAACTCTGGTAAGCAGTTGGCCCATGCTGCTACTAACTAACTTGCAGCATTCTGCCCACAAACCCCATTCAAGTACTCAGCCTTCTTAAAGAGCCAGAGCTGTTCATGTAACTAGCACAAATCAGGAAGCCACCATTTCTTAATGAAGCCACATTTTTTTTTGCTGCTAATTCTGACTAAGGAAGATCTTTCTTAAATGAGCCATGGTGCCCATGCTCACTGCCAGCAAACAGAGTCCATCCAAAAAATATATGATATAAGGAAGCCATGCTTAATTCTGTTCTTTTGTGTCTAGAATTCCTTTCCAAGGTTTCTCAGGTTTTATATGGATATAGTCAGTCTCAGATTGGCATTCCAGTCTTTTGGTGGAGTCTGCTTGTTCATTTTTTAGCAGCCCAGACCCAAAATCATCACATAGAAACTATATATTTGCAATACTGTGTGGCTAATAGCTTAAGTGTATTTCTAGCTAGCTCTTACATCACAAATCAACCTATTTCTATTAATCTGCTTATCACCACATGGTTGTGGCCTACTGGTAAGATTCTATTTGGCATCTGTTGTCTGTTTCCTGCAGCAGCTTCATGGCTTCTCATTGGCTCTACCTTCTTTCTTCCTCTATCACCTTGGGATTCCCACCTTGCTCTATTTTGCTAAGCCACTGGTTGAAACAACTTTATTCATTAACCAATAGTTCACAGCATACAGAGGGGAATCCCACATCATTACTACATGTAAAACTGTATTAGAGGCGATGCCTTAGTGAACACCGATATTTTATTTTTGACCATGGTATTTGCATTTGGTAGAACACAGAATTTTAGGGCACAATAGATTTTCAAGACAGAAAGAATATTTCCTGAGGCCAAAGTTAAACAGTAGATATAATTCAGAGTGGTTTCCATGAATGATTACTTTGGTTTCCTCGTGTTTCCTAGAGAAGGTTTGATTATTTGTAATCAAGGCTTGGGGTTAAATATACATGTATGAATTCAGACCAGTTCCTCCATGTGAAATTACATATTTCCAGTACATAGAAATACTGTAGTAGGAACTAACTTCTATGTTACTGAGCAAAAATGACAACAAAGTTTGTTTGTCTCAGGCGGCATTCTTAACAGAGGAAAATATGTCTCCACATCTAGACCTGCTTTCACATGACTTTTGGATTTTAATTAAGACTCTGCTTAGCATCAAGAAATCCTTAAATGAAAACATATTTCATAAAAGTTACAGTATTTGCTTTCAGGTGTTCTGCATGTTGTCAAAATCTTATCTAGTAGGAATAAGAGCAAAGAAAAAAGATTGGCCTACCCACGTGATGGCTGGAATTTGGAAGCAAAAAATAGAAAATTACTGAGCAATAGATAGATAGTCCTCAATTATCATGGGACTATCATATTTATTTATTTCAGGCAAGTAAGGGAATAATATGTTTATATTTTATATACTATCCTTGAAGCTGAGCCTGTTACTTACTAATATAACTAATATGAATAAAAGAGAAGTTTTCTTACAAACAGTAACTTAGAGTTTAAATCTTCAAGTTCCTCACTGATAGAATCATTAAGAAATGTAATTTAGAAGGGGTAAAACTGAGAAAGTAGCTATAGGTATAAAAAAGAGAGAGTATATATTTTTGAGTTAGTAGACAGTGATTAAATATAAGGTTTCCTCCCATTTGGTTCATTTGGGACTCAAAGAAAATGACTTAATCTCTTTGATCTTCAGATTTTGTATTTATAAGCTGGGATAATTGAAATAGAATACATATAACTATAGTGGTCTTTTGTTTGTGATCTAACAAATAAAGCTTGCCTGAAGATCAGAGTGCAGAGCTATGTCACAGTAATAATAATCAGAGATCAGCAGTAATATCTAAGAATGATCTTGCAGGCTGTGTGCTTGGCAGCAGGATATGAGTAAGTGATACCTCACGTCATAAAAAAGACAGAGCCACAATTAGGAAAGACTTTTAGGTTTAAAGCTCATTACCAGGACATGTCTCAAAATAGGGATAATTTAGTCTCTAAATAAAAAAGCAGGCAAGTTTTCAACAGGGAAACAAAATGTGAGTCAATGAGCCTGTGTTCTAACAATATCTTATAGAGTATTATTTAGTACCTATTTACCCAACTTCAGACACAGAAAGATATATTTGATAACATCAAGGTCATTATGATTGAACTTCCATACCACAATATTTCTAAGAGTTTGGAGCATAAAGTAAATTGTGTGGTGTTTAAGTGGTCCAATTTTACTCTATTTCTTTTCAGATACCTTCATAATAAAAATAAAGTTATAACGAGAACACTATTTGTTCATTTTATAAGTTCTATAATTTATGATATGACATAAAACCCTGTATGTATACATGGAATAAATGTAGAAGTGAAACTGTCTAAGGAAAAAAGGGAAGTAGCAGGAAGAGAAATAGGAAAAGAGGGAAGTAGTAGGGAGTATGGGAATTATGTTCAAAGTATATTATATACTTGCATGAAAATGACCTTATATAATCCTGCATAATAAAATGTAAAAAAGGAAGTTGTTTACTGACATTCGAATGATATATAACAGAGCACAAAAACATGAGTGAGCTTCAGATGACAATGATAGAAATAGGAATTGTTTATATAGTCTCACTAATTTTTATATTAGATACAGACTTTTAGTTTCTATGATAGGAATTGTTTTAGATTTGCTTAATTTAAAAAATACTTGCATATGTTTCAAGCTGGTTTTAGGAATTAGCGTCTCCATGACTACAAGATTGTCCAGAGTAGAAGGCTAATAAGAAAAGGACAGATTGAGTTATTTTGTTTTCTAACTATAGTTCTCAAATTTAATCTAAATTATTCAAAAACATTTTTGAACAAAATTCTTTCCCAGATACCCTTTGCCTACTACTCCTCTTTATTTTTTTTTAAAAAGTGGAGTCTAAAGACCTGTTCTATATTTTTGAATACCAAAGTAGTATTTCTAACCTTGCTCTTTATTTCTTTTCATTATATATTGACAAATTATAAGTGTACATATTTATGGAGTGCCAAGTCATGTTATGGTTTGGAAATGCAGCAGAGAATGCCTAAATCAAGCCCAACAAACATAGCAACCTACTACTAAACCTTTGATGACTAACGTGTCAAGGACAGTTGAGATCTGCCTCTGCCATGGCACAGTAATATTTAACACTCAGCTATGAGCTATAGTTACCATACTGTGACACACATAAAAATTAAAATACTAACATTACTATACTTTGTTTAAATCCTCAAAATATTGCTAGTGTTCATGAGACATTTCTATTTTAATGTCTTACAAAATTCTTACATATTACATATTTGAGCCCACTTTTTCCTTGTTATAGTTTTCATTTTTGTATATCATATCAATCATTATAGTGTCATGTATCTAGCACTTAATAGATTCTCTCAAGTTTTATGACTGATAAGTTCTAGAACCAATTCTGGAATTTAAACTTCTGATTTGAAACCCTTCATATTCTATTTACAGGATCAAATGATCAAATCCTCAAAGTCTAATAGTTAAGAAACTGTACATTTTAATACTGGCCTTTCTTTCCAGCATCACATTTTCTTTCTTCCTTTCATACTTTCTGAATCTAGCTAAGCTGTACTTGTTTTAGTTTTGTAAGCATGTCCAGCATTTTCCTTATTATGTTCTTTATGTTAATTAGCATATTTCCACGTATGTCACATGAATTGTTGCATAAATAGTCAATTTTATAGTTTCACACTACTTATTATAAAGTATGGTTTCATTGTTCTATATTAAACACAAATTACAATATAGAGAATTTCTTGTTTTATATTTTTTATTTCTCTTCTGCAAAGTAAATGTTTTTGCACAAACAGATGAGAGACAATAATATTTTCATGTCTCTATGCTTTACTTTTGTTCTTTTAGGTCCTATTGTTAGAACAGAAGACATAGAGGTCCTTTGAAAATTGTGAATTAAACCATGATACTTAGTTCTTAAAGTCATTGACAACGTCAAGGTAAAAGAATGAGCCTTACTGTGAACTACAGAAATATGTTGTTTCCAGTGTTTCTGAATCAGTCATAGTCCATTTTATTTTCCATAACTGAGTACTCAATACTGAAAGATTAATAAAGAAAAGATGTTTGTTTAGTTTTAAGTTTTTATTTACATTATGCTAACATCAGCATTTCATTGGGTTCTGTTGAGGGTCTATCCTTATACTTCTCTGTAAGAGCATTTTGATCTGTTTTATTTGTTATGTTTTCAGGTCATAGAGCAGAGATTGACATGTATCATATGTTCATGAAAAATGTTGAATTAATAAGAAATGACTATTTTCTAGCTTCTTACTCCAGAGGATTATAAGATTTTTTTACCCTCCTTTCTTTTCTTAATGTTACATGTATACATATATAAATACAACATGCCGAGTCCACTTACAGTTACTCATAGATGTATAGGTTTTTAGAGATGATCATCTGGTACTGAATAAACAGGGGACTCATTTTTGGAGAAAAAGATTTTCTCTCAACAATCCCGAATTGCCTGTAGTCCTTCAATTTGAGATGGGGCCTTATGAAATTTTCACAATACTCACTGGCTTATCAACTGGTGTTGTCATTGCTCATGTCTTATTTAGGCTAGTGTATTAGTCAGGTTTCACGGTCAGTTTCTCTGTCATAAATAAAAGGCACAATCTTACAGCAGATGTCCTAGTCCTCGGCTCTTGGAATCCTTCCACATCATCTTTTGTGATTTTTCCTGAACCTTAAGAATAAATATTGTAATATATATATATATATATATATATATATATATATATATATATATATGTATTAGAGCTGGATGCCTGACAATCAGTTTTTATCTGCATTTTGCCCAGTGTTTTTCGTTAATAGTATCTATTGGCAGTCACAATCATTTGTTCTCTGCATTTTGACCTGTTGCGTCTGTCTTTAATTGTTTCTGCTGCAAAAAAGAAACTTCTTTAATGATGGGTGAGAACTACAGTTACCTGTGGATAGAAGGGTAAATATCTACAATGCAGGTAGAAATTACACTGGTCTAGGAAATTGGCAGTAGTAGGTTACCTCTTGAGTTCATGGCCTCATTATCATAGACAGTTGGATAGTTTTGCAGTTTAAGGCACGAATTCCCTTCTATTTAGTAGATCTTTGTAAGATTCTATTAGAAAAAAAGCAATCCATGGTCTTATCCAGGTGTGATGCCTATTAACCACATGATGACCAAAAAGGAAATAAATCCTCAGATGATCAATAATACCACTTACATCTTAAGGATAACCAAAAGTTGTCTAATTGTAAAAAAGACTGTGAAGTTTGAAAGCAGCCACCATGCCTATTTTTCTTTGTTATTGTATCTTCCAGTACTTTGGAGGAAGCTTAGGATGTAATGGCTGCTTAATGAGCAGAGAAAATGACGACTTGAGTCTAATCATTTGCACTGATTTCTGGATTAGCTAAGTTCTTGATTCATTTTTAACACTGCTGAAAGGAAAAGATTTGCAGAAATGTCCTAGAATTAAAACTACAAATCCTTAATTCTTAACTAATACACAAAATATAATTAATCCTTTCTTTTACTCTACCTTTGGCACTCCCTCTGATTTCTCCTACCTAAGATTAGTCATTTCTAAATTAGATAGATTTTATTTTTGAACCACTCATTCCTTCTACTCCTACTGACGTGTTGTACAGATCTTTATCATCTTTTCTCTGGATTATTACCTTCTAACATCTTTTTGCTTATTGCCTTTCTTCACATCATAGTCCTTCAGTTTACAGGGTGCCATATTAATCTCTTAGGGGTTTTCATTTAGTTATATCAACTCTGCTCAGTAAAGTAGAAATCTATATGACGGATATGACCTTATATAATTGAAGCATTTTTGCCCAGTTATGTGTAGGGTATTCAGCCTAGGATTCAAGTTTCTCTTTGTTTTTCTTTAGTCATATTTGAGTTCACAAAACAACATGTGAAGTAATTAGTCAATAAAGAGCAAGCATTTATTTTGAATCACTGTTTTTTAAATGTATGAGAATATATTAATTATAATGGACATTATGGTGTATTATACGCATATGTAATGAACTTCAATAACATTCACTCCATATTTTACTCACTTGTCTCCCTCAGATCCTTTTCCAATTCATAACTAGTTCCCCTTCTACTTTGATATCATATCTTATTTTAGCAACAATGAATTTAATCAGGATTATTTATAGGATCATGTGTGAGAGGTTAATTCACAGAAGTGTGGTCAGCTAGTGAAGAAAATGTTCACCAACCATCATTAAATACCTATAGATTTTCAGGGAGAGGTATGGCCTTGGGACCCCCCCCCACTCAGTAACATTTAACTGCCTATAGCCTCTAAGGGAGGAGGGATGACCTCATAACCCCCTACTTTTCCATGATTGAATGTTGACAAGCCCAATCTTCTGCAGGTCTTACTGGCTCACAGTTTTGAAGTTTTCAGGACATGATTGGTTGTTTGTTTGCTTTATACTTGTGCTGAGACAACCTGTCATAGTGAGTGCTTAGGCTAGAGTAAAACTTATTCATCTCAGGGCCAGAAAAAGATGATAAAGAAACTGGAACCATAGAATCCTCTTTAAGAGCATCCACATAATGATTTTTTACTAGGCCTTACCTTTCAAAGATTACACTACATTCCAAGAATAAAATCCTGGAAACCCAACTGTTAACCCATTTTAGATTCTAACTATAGAAAATGTTCTTCTAATCTTATTTTCCAGCTTTTATTTTTTTGTTTACCTTATGAATCCTACTGTAATTAGAAAATTAACTATTCATGTATCTCAGACTCATTCATCACTCTTGTAATGTTGTTTGTTTCTAAAATTCTTCTTGTTCATGCTTCTTTAGTGACATTTTAAAGACACTGTTAAATGTCATCTACTCTATTGAATCATTATATAAAGGACACATAAGCCAGTATTCAAATAAATAGCTATCACTTTAAGTAAACCAAGATGAGCTATGTCTCACATCAAAATTAGGCACAGATGTCTGTGAAATTAAAAGTTCACTAAGGTCAGGGAATGGAACTGTCTTAGATGTCATCTGACTAATACCTAACATAGTTTCTGGCACAGTAGATGATGGGAATGTGATAAATCAGTATTGGACGGCATATAAGAGTGTCTTAAGATTTTATTGCTTTAATTAAATAATATAACCAAAGGAACTTGTGTTTGAAATGGCTTATTTTACTTTACAGCTCTTAGCTTAGAATCTATCACTGAAGGATAGCCGGGCAAGACTCTAGAAAGGAACCTGGAGACAGGAACTGAAGTAAATAACATGGAGGAATGTTGTATACTGGTTTTCTCTTTATAATTTGCTCAGATTACTTTCTTATACAATTGAGGACCACCTACTCTAAGGTAGCACCAACCACAATGGCTTGGTTCCTTCTATAGTTATCTTTAATCAAGGAAATATCCCTTATAGAGGTATTTCCTCAACTGAATTTCTTCTGTACAGATATGTCTATGTTTTGTTTGTTGACAAAAAGACATTACAAGAAAGAGTTATTATATTCTTAAGGATAGGGATTTATTTTTATTTGTGCCTGCATCCTGAGGGCCCATATGATAAGTATCCAGTAAAAACCTAATGGAAAACATAGTTTCTTAAGTTCCTTAGTTGTTTTGTTGTTGTTTTGATAAGATACCATGACTAAGACAACTTATAGAAGAATGAGTCTATTTGGAACTCACAGTTACAAAAGGTTAGAGTTCATGATGGTGGAGCAAATGTAAGGAGGCAGGAAGTTTAGTTCTTGATACAAAATATATGAAAAATCAAAGATCAAAATGGTCTCTCTGAATGTGGCTGACAATGAGGTCGGAATGAGAAGCCAATGATAATGGCACTGGGATTGGATTCTACTGTATGTACTGGCTTTTTGGGAGCCTAGTCTGTTTGAATTCACACCTTTCTAGACCTGGATGGAGGGGGGGGCTTAGACTTCCAACAGGGCAGGGAACCCTGACTTCTCTTAGGACTGGAGAGGGAGGAGGATGGGGAGTAGGGGGATTGGGAGGGAAATGGGAGGAGGGGAGAAGGTGGAAATTTTTAATAAATAAATAAATTTTAAAAAAGATCAAAGACACACAAAGAGAGAAAGACAGAGAGATAGAGAGAGACAGAGGGCAAACTGGAAATAACTTGAGTTTCTGAAACCTCAAATACCACCAAAAGTTTCACACCCCCCTCCAACAAGAGCACACCTTCTATTCCCTTTCAAATAGTCCCACCAAGTGGGGATCAAATATTCAAACATATAAGACTATGGCAAGCATTCTCATTCTCTATTCTTTTCGACTCAGTTTGTAGTAGGTGAGTGTTATTAACAAGCTGTAAGTCTTAGATGAAATGATTCATTGGTATTCTACTGACAGACTCAGGTAAGATGGAGTCAAAGAGGCCAAACAAAGGCCTTTATGGAGTCACTTAAAATCTCCACATAAAGATGATTGACTGGAAAACACTCAAAGGCCAAATAAAGTTCCAGAAAAACAACAACCAGCCCAATAAAATGTTATTTTTCATTCTTTATCATCCATGAATCATTTCAATCAGTTGTTTGTGATGGTAGTTAAAAAGCTTCAAGTTGATATTTTTTTCTTTACCTAAATCATAGACAAGCCACCATGAGACAACAAAAAGTACTATGGTATTGGAGAGAATAACTTTAATTTTGTTGAAATTAAATTGCTCAATGTCTGTCTTCATATCTTGTTTCCTGAACGCATGTATAAAGTCACTATAGAGTCAGCTCTTTTTGTGGTATTTCACATCAGGCAACAGGTCATTCATCATTTGGAACTTTCCCAATATATGTTTTTCAAATCCAAACTGACATGATCTGAAGTCCATAGAATCTAATGTGGAAAAATAATGAACTAAAATGTTAAGTGACTGCTTTTAGTTTTAGATATAGCACACTTAGATTGTAATGATCTTCTAAAAGCAAAAATATTACCTATTAGTAAGTATTAATTGGGTGTTTTCAGTTTTCAAGGCAGGTTAGAACAAGCCATGAAAATATATAGTAGCCTGGATGACCTGTAATCCCCTCAGGATCAAATGCTGTTTCAGTAGCCATAATTATCAAGAGAAAAAAGTGGATTTTCACTTGTCATTGGATTATTTTGGGATATCATTACAGCACTTAAACCCCATCAAATACTATTACTTGGAACTATGAGTAGCAGTTTAGAAGCAATAAAGTAAAGTACCACTTTCTATAGTAAATGGTATACACATGGATACCATTGCCTTAGACAGCGATGCTGGCCAAAAATAGAAAAAGTGTCAAGAATGGCTAAGAGAAATTCTGTAGAATTCACTGTAGATCCAAGGTGAAGGTACATACTCTGTATAGCTATCAGTTTTTTAAGGAGATGCCATTGGTGACTATTTAATATGACTCTAATCTCATTTGTGTGATAATAAGACAAGGAATAGGTTGTCATAAAGCCTCACCTCAGGTTTTGCTTTTGTGGTGCAGGGGATATAATGTTTGCTAGTCATGTGTTCTACCTCTGAGGTATTCCGACTCAATTCTTTTTCATGAATCATTTTTTTCTGTATGATTTCCTTTTACAAACTTTAAAAATTTTCTTATTCTTCCTCTTCCCACTCCCAAATCCAGAGACATTCGAAGTATTTTCTGCTGTGGAATAATTATTTTGTATACTGTGAATATGTATTGCTCTCATTGTCAATAAAGAGCTGACTGGCCAATAGAAAGAGGATAGGGAGGAGAAGCAAACTGAGAGGATGCTGGAAAGAAGAAGGGCAAAGTCACTTGGGGTTGCCAGCAAGATGCAGAGGAAGCAGGATAAACATTCAGTGCTGAAAAATGAGGTCTTCGGTCCATTTGGACTTGAGTTTTGTGCATTGTGATAGATATGGGTCTATTTTCATTTCTTCTTCATGTTGATATCCAGTTATGCCAGCACCATTTGTTAAATATGCTTTCTGTTTTTCCATTTGATATTTTTTGCTTCTTTGTCAAAAGAAAATGTGTGGATTAATATCCGGGTCTTTGATTCAGTTCCATCGGTCCTCCTGTCTGTTCTTATGCCAATACCAGACTGTTTTCAATAGTGAAGCTCTGTAATAGAGTATGAAGTCAGGGATTGGGATGCCTCCAGAAGTTCTTTTGTGATACAGGATTGGTTTGCCTATCCTGGATTTTTTGCTTTTGCATATGAAGTTAAGTACCATTCTTTCAAGGTTTGTGAAGAATTTTGCTGGGCATTGCATTGAATGTGTAGATTGTTTTTGGTAAGATTACCATTTTTACTATGTTAATTCTGCCTACCCAAGAGCATGGGAGAGCTTTCCGTTTCCTGGTGTCTTCTTCAATTTCTTTCTTCAAAGATTTAAAGTTCTTGTCATACAAGTCTTCTACTTGTTTGATTAGAGATAATCCGATAGAGTTTATGTTATTTGTGGCTATTGTGAAGGGTGTTGTTTCTCTGATCTCTTTCCCAGCCCTTTTATCATCTGTGTACAGGAGGGCTACTGATTTTTTTGAGTTATCTTATATCCTCTACATTATTGAAAGTGTTTATGAGTCATAGAAGTTTCTTGGTAGAATTTTTGAGATTGCTTATGTAAACTATCATATCATCATCATATAGTGAGAGTTTGACTTCTTCTATTCTGATTTTCATCCCCTTTATCTCTGTTTGGTGTCTTATTGCCCTAGCTAGGACTTCTATATTGAATAGATATGGAGAGAGTGAAAAACCTTGTCTTGTTCCTGATTTCAGTGGAATTGCTGGGAGTTTCTCACCATTTAATTTGATGTTGGCTGTTGGGTTGCTGTATATTGCCTTTATTATGTTTAGGTATGTTCCTTGTATCCCTGCTCTCTCCAAGACCTTTAACATGAAGAGATGTTTGTTATATTTTGTTGCAAGCTTTTTTGGCATCTAATGAGATGATCATGTGGTTTTTTATTTTTTAGTTTGTTTGCATGGTGGATTATGTTGACAGATTTTCATATATTGAACTGCATCTCTGGGATGAAGCTGACTTGATCATGGTGGGTGATGATTCTCATGTATTCTTGGATTTGATTTGCCACTATTTTATTTAATATTTTTGCATCAATGTTCATGAGTGAGACTGGTCTGTAATTCTCTTTCTTAGTAATGTCTTTCTGTAGTTTGGGGATCAGGGTAATTGTAGCCTAATAAAAAGAGTTTGGCAATGGATCAAAAACATCAAAATCAAGCCAGCCACACTGAATTTATAGAAGAGAAAATGGAAAGTACATTTGAACACATTGGCACAACAGACCACTTTCTAAATATATAACCACAGCAGCACAGACACTGAGAGAAACAATAAATGGGATCCCCTGAAGATGAAAAGCTTCTGTAAAGCAAAGGACATGGTCAACAAGTCAAAATGACACTGTACAGAATGGGAAAATATCTTCACTTACTCCACATCAGACAGAGGTCTGATCTCCAAAATATACAATGAACTCAAGAAATTGGTCATCAAAAGAACAAATAATCCAATACAAAATGGAGTACAGGCCTAAATAGAGAACTCTCAACAGAGGAATCTAAAATGGCTCAAAGACACTTAAGGAAATTTTCAACATCCTTAGTCATCAGAGAAATGCAAATCAAAACAACTCTGAGATTCCATCTTACACCTGTAACAATGGCCAAGGTCAAAAACACTGATGGAGAAAATGGAACACTTCTGCATTGCTGGTGGGAGTGCAAGCTGGTATAGCCCCTTTGGATGTCAGTGTGGCGATTTCTCAGAAAGTTAGGAAACAACCTTCCTCAAGACTCAGTAATACCACTTTTGGGTAAACATCCAAAGGGTGCTCAATAGTGCCACAGGACATGTGCTCAATTATGTTCATAACAGCATTGTTTGTCATAGCCGGAACCTGGAAACAACCTAAATGCCCCTCAACCAAAGATAAGGATAAGGAAAATGTAGTACATTTACACAATGGAATACTACAAAGCAGAGAAAATAATGACATCTTGAATTCTGCAGGAAAATGGATCAAGCTAGAAAACATTATTTTGGGTGAGTTAACCCAGACACAGAAATACAATTATCACATGTACTCACTCATAAGTGGTTTTAAACATAAAACAAATAAAATCAGCCTACAACACACAATTCCAGAGAACTTAGACAACAATGAGAATACTAAGAGAGACTTGCATACAACTTATCTACATGGAGAGTAAAAAGACAAGATCTCCTGAGTAAATTGGGAGCATGGGGACCTTGGGAGAGGGTTGAAGGGGAGAGGAGAGAGGCAGGGAGTAGAGCAGAGAAAAATGAAGAACTCAATAAAAATCAATAAAAAAAACTTACTAAAAATATGTACTGACATGTGTTATAGTATAGATAAAATGGATTAATTTCTGATGTAAGAGCTAGTTATCAATAAGACTAAGCTATTGGCTAAGCATCTATAATTAATATTAAGTGTCTGTGTGGTTATTGGGGAGCTGGTGGTCCTGATAAAATCCCCACCTACAATTTTCTTTCTCCATCTGTCCTAGTAGTTTGAGCTCCTACAGCCATATTGTCTAATTAACACTAGTAGTAAACTGAAAGTGGAACCTAGAACCCAATTCTGACTTAAGATCCACATATTTTAGTAGTCAGTTATACCAAGCCTTCATTCATTCTTTCAAGTGGAGTGAATGGCGTTGCTCTGGAAAGCTTGATTCAATCACTTTTACTTTTCTGCCAGGTCTCTCTTTGAGCAAATAATGAGAAACCTAGATATAAAAAAATCTTGACAGCTAATACCTGTGCTTCAGAGCAGAAACAAAAAAGAGTTATTTTATATGTTAATTCCTTTTTCTTTAAATTCAATCCAACCTGATGGTCTAATAAACAACTTTGTCTAAGAGATAGGTCAAAGACTTGTGGTGCTGCCTTTATCCATTTCTATTCATCTGTAGTTTCACAACATTCACAAACTTCTTATATTCCTGCATAATGGATATTTTACACACAGATTTATTTCAACCAGTATTTTCTAAACTGGTATGTTATAGGATGCTAATATCAAAGATGTTGCTATGTGTACTATAGGGATAATCACCTTTGGTAATAAAATGTGCTTGGAAGCTACTGGATAAAAGTGCTAAGTAGAATTCTTTAAGGTATGACATTTCAAATTTTTTATGTAAGAGAAGTTAAGCCATTTTTCTGCTCTAAATGATTTATTTTTTCTAGTTCTTACAAATTCCTACATGAGCCGGCCCCTCCCTTTCTTTTCAGCATCATTCTTTTTATAATATCCTACTTCAGCCATACTGGATCTCATGTTTTCCCTTGAACACAATAAATTCTTCCTTGTCTACAGACATTCACAGCATCCCATGTTTTTTTTATGCCTAACTATGCCTTGCTATTGTAATGAAGCAGCCTATAGGTTCCACGTTATAGATAACTGCCTTGAAAAGGCCTTTTCTGCTGACTCTATTGCAAGTGGTTCCAGCTCTTTCCCCTGGCATGCTCAATCTCAGGAGCTGCTTTTTTTCATTCAAATCGTTTATTGCTACTTAAAATTATTGTCTATTTAGTAATTAAATTATATATTTTCTGTCTCTTTAACTCAGAAGATTATTAGGTTTATTATGGCAGGAGTCATATATGCCTCATTCATTATCATCTCTTTAGAATTTTGTAATAATGCCTGAAGACCAATGAGTGCTTAGTAAACATTTGCTAATTTTGCAACAATAAAATTTTAAAACTATAAATAATTGAAAGTATTAAACCTATTAAATTACAAGTATTATATATTTTGTAAATATATGTCCCATAATTTTTGAGTATACCTTTCATCCTACTATGTAACTAAAAGTAAAATAAGAATGCATACCTTTTTGTATACAGAATAAAAAAATAATAATCTACATTTTCCAAAATTTATATTTTAATCTTGTAAAGCTGATAATGATCACAAAAATTATTACTAACACAGATATGAACAGTTTTGACCAAAAATATTCTATGGTTCATATCCAGAAAGCCAAGTTAGCTATTTATTTATTTCCTTTTTTATCTTCTCCCATCTCCCACCTAATCATGTATTCACATAAACTTACTCCATGGAAACTTAGCAAAATACCATAACAATAAAAAGAAATAGCAATGAATAGCTTTCTCTGGAGATAAAATTATAACAGACCATAATAGGAACAAGGAAATAAATCAGAAGGGTTGCTCAACTTGCTTAAAATGTCAGGGAAATGAAATAGCCCTTCAGAACATCTCTACCTGTGGGAAAACAGGAGCCTTTAGCTAACAGGAATAGCAAGTTGGCACACCAACAGTTTTAATTTCATCTTGTGAACAGAAGGTGGCTAGACAGATGCGTGGTCCGATGTGAGAATTACAAGTGTCTGCTTTGAATATAAACTTTCTCCTGCTTCATTTTTCTCTCCTGGTGAATGGGTTTCTAGAGCCTTTCTTGAGATTTTTAGTTAGAATTTCTGCCTTTCTGCCAAGGATACTTATTAAATATTTGTAAAATTCTAGAAGTTGACTTTTAATTATATTCAAGCATTCTGCTTAGTCATAGGTCATAAAATATCACATTAATATAATTATGGAAGTTCTTTCAATAAAATTACAAAGCACTGATAATTTCATTTTTAAAGAAGGAGTTGCCTGATTCCAGAAATGATAGGTCATTGATTTATACCTAAATTTTTGTGGAATTTTTAGACAATTCATAGAGAAATAAATGATAGGTATTAAGAGAATCTAGTATTGGTCCCCAGTGCCCCAGTAAGGACACATCAAGGATTACATATATCAAGTTAATTGATTTTAATTCTTTTATTTCTCCAACAATAAGCAAAGGGATAGAATAGTTACTGATTGTGGTCTTTAAGAATCAGACTTGTAAGTTTAAAATTATTGCTCTACCACTTAAGAGTTGTCTAGTCACACAATGGACCTTTAAGTACTTCATTTTTCTGATCTATAAAATAGAATGAAATAGCACCTATTTTTATGAAGGTATAACATTTTTATAAATTAAATATATTTAAAACCTTATCTAAAGATTATGGAACAGTATCTAATAATTGTTTGATACATGTTAATAGTTCTGCCCTATCAATAGGCCAAGGCAGATTCTTTATTCATTAACTAATGAAAGCAACATATAGACAGAAGGACCTCCCACACAATTTTCCCTTTTCTGTTCAAAAAAAAAGGAAGGCTTTATTTTATTTTATTTTAATTGAGAAAAGAAAAAAAAAGTATCCGCCTCCTCCCAGCCTCCCATTTCCCTCTCCCTCCTCCCACCCTTCTCCCCCTCCCCACACTCCTCTCCCCCTCTTTCTCCAGTCCAAAGAGCAGTCAGGGTTCCCTGCCCTGGAGAAAGTCCAAGGTTCGCCCCCCTCCGTCCATGTCTAGGAAGGTGAACATCCAAACTGTCTAGGCTCCCACAAACAGAACATGAAGTAGGATCAAAACACCATGCCATTGTCCTTGGCTTCTTATCAGCCCTCATTGTTCGCCATGTTCAGAGAGTTGGGTTTTATCCCATGCTTTTTCAGTCACAGTCCAGCTGGCCTTGGTGAGCTCCCAATAGATCAGTCCCACTGTCTCAGTGGGTGGGTGCACCACTCGTGGTCCTGACTTCCCTACTCATGTTCTCCCTCCTTCTGCTCCTCATTGGGACCTTGGGAGCTCAGTCTAGTGCTCCGGTGTGCGTCTCTGTCTCTATTTCCATCCATCACCAGATGAAGGTTCTAAAGTGATATGCAAGATATTCATCAGTATTGCTATAGGATAGGGTCATTTCAAGTTCCCTATCCTCAGCTGCCCAAGGGACTAACTGGAAACATCACCTTGGGCTCCTGGGAGCCACTCTAGGTTCAAGTCTCTTGCCAACCCTAAGATGGCTCCCTTGACTAAGAATTCTGCTTCCGTGCTCCCCTATCCAGCATTCCTTTATCCCAATCCTCCTGTTTCCCCAAGATACCCCCCATTCTCCCCTTCTCACTTTTCTCTCCGCAACTCCCCTTACCCCCATCCCAACCCAACCCCAAGATCCGAATTTTCTCCCCTGCAATTTTGTCTACTTCCCATAGCCAAGAGGATAAGGATATGTTTTTCCATGGGTACACCTTCTTATTTAGCTTCTTTAGGATCACCAATTGTAGTCTCCGTGACCCTTATTTATTGCAAGAAACCAATTATGAGTGAGTACATCCGATGTTCATCTTTTTGGGTCTGGGTTACGCACTCAGGATAGTGTTTTCTATTTCCATCCATTTGTATGCAAAATTCGAGAAGTCATTGTTTTTTACCGCTGAGTACTACTCTAATGTGTATATATTCCACACTTTCTTTATCCATTCTTCCACTGAAGGGCATCTAGGTTGTTTCCAGGTTCTGGCTATTACAAATAATACTGCTATGAACATAGCTGAACAAATGCTTTTGTCATATGATAGGGCATCTCTTGAGTATATTCCCAAGAGTGGTATTACTGGGTCCAGGGGTAGGTTGATCCCAAAATTCCTGAGAAACCAAAACACTGATTTCCAAAGTGGTTGCACAAGATTGCATTCCAACCAGCAATGGATGAGGGTACCCGTTCCTCCACAGCCTCTCCAGCAAAGGTTATCCTTGGTGTTTTTGACTTTAGCCATTCTGACAGGTGTAAGATGATATCTCAAAGTTGTTTTGATTTGCATTGCCCTGATTGCTAAGGAGGTTGACCATGACCTTAAGTGTCTTTTGGCCATTTGATCTACTTCTGTTGAGAATACTCTATTCAGTTCATTGCCCCATTTTTATTTTTTATTTTATTTTTATTTTATTTATTTATTTATTTATTTATTTATTTATTTATTTATTTTGGTTTTTCAAGACAGGGTTTCTCTGTGGTTTTGGAGCCTGTCCTGGAACTAGCTCTTGTAGACCAGGCTGGTCTAGAACTCACAGAGATCCTCCTGCCTTTGCCTCCCGAGTGCTAGGATTAAAGGCATGCGCCACCACTGCTGGCTGCCCCATTTTTTAATTGGGTTAATTAGCATTTTAAAGTCTTGTTTCTTGAATTCTCTATATATTTTGCAGATCAGACGTTTGTCTGTTGCGGGGTTGGTGAAGATTTTCTCCCAGTCAGTAGGTTGCCTTTTTGTCTTAGTGACAGTGTCCTTTGCTTTACAGAAGCTTCTCAGTTTTAGTAGGTCCCATTTATTTTAAGTTGCCCTTAATGTCTGTGCTCCTGGGGTTATACATAGGAAGCGATCTCCTGTGCCCATTTGTTGTAGGGTACTTCCCACTTTCTCTTCTATCAGGTTCAGTATGTTCTCTCCGATATTGAGGTCTTTAATCCATTTGGATTTGAGTTTTGTGCATGGTGATAGATATGGGTCTATTTTCATTCTTCTCCAGGTTGACATCCAGTTCTGCCTGCACCATTCGTTGAAGATGCTTTCTTTCTTCCATTGTATACTTTTAGCTCCTTTATTAAAAATGAGTTGATCATTGGTTTGTGGGTTAAAATTCGGGTCTTCTATATGATTCCATTGGTCGACTTCTATGTTTTTATGCCAGTACCACACTGTTTTCATTACTGTAGCTCTGTAATAGAGTTTGAAGTCAGGGATGGTAATGCCTCCAGTAGATCCCTTATTGTATAGGATTGTTTTGGCTATCCTTGGTTTTTTGTTTTTCCATATAAAGTTGATTATTGTCCTCTCAAGATCTGTGCAGAATTTTGATGGGATCGTGATGGGGATTGCATTGAATCTATAAATTGCCTTTGGTAGAATTGTCATTTTTACTTTGTTGATCCTCCCAATCCAAGAGCAAGGGAGTTCCTTCCATTTTCTGGTATCCTCTTCAATTTCTTTCTTCAATGCCTTAAAGTTCTTGTCAAATAGATCTTTCACTTCCTTGGTTAGATTTACCCCAAGATAGTTTATGCTGTTTGTGGCTATCATGAAAGGTGAACCTTCTCTGATATCCCTCTCTGCTTCCATATCTTTTGTGTATAAGAGGGCGACTGATTTTTTGGAGTTGATCTTGTATCCTGCCACATTACTAAAGCTGTTTATCAGCTGTAAAAGTTTTTTGGTGGAGTTTTGGGGGTCGCTTATGTACACTATCATATCATCTGCGAATTACGAAAGTTTAACTTCTTCCTTTCCAATTCGAATCCCCTTGATCCCATTATGTTGTCTTATTGCTATTGCTAGAACTTCAAGTACTATATTGAAGAGGTATGGAGAGAGTGGACAGACTTGTCATGTTCCTGATTTTAGTGGGATGGCTTTGAGTTTCTCTCCATTTAATTTGATGTTAGCTGTTGGCTTGATGTATATAGCTTTATTATATTTAGGTATGCCCCTTGTATCCTTAATCTCTCCAATACTTTTATCATAAAGGGATGTTGAATTTTGTCAAATGCTTTTTCAGCATCTAATGAAATGATCATATGTTTTTTTTTCTTTCAGTTTATTTATATGATGGATTACATTGATAGATTTTGGTATGTTGAACCAGTCCTGCATCTCTGGGATGAAGCCTACTTGATCATAATGGATAATTTTTCTAATGTGTTCTTGGATTCGGTTTGCCAGTATTTTGTTGAGGATTTTTGCGGTGATATTCATGAGTGAGATTGGCCTGTAGTTCTCTTTCCTGGTTGAGTCTTTGAGTGGTTTTGGTATCAGAGTAATTGTGGCTTCATAAAAGGAATTTGGTAATGACCCTTCTGTTTCTATATTGTGGAATACATTAAGGAGTATAGGTATTAGTTCTTCTTGGAAGTTCTGGTAGAATTCTGCATTGAAACCATCTGGTCCTGGGCTTTTTTTGGTAGGGAGGTTTTTGATAACAGCTTCTAATTCTTCGCGACTGACAGGTCTGTTTAGATTGTTCACCTGGTCCTGGTTTAGTATTGGTAAATGGTATTTATCTAAAAACATTTCCATGTCTTTTACATTTTCCAGTTTTGTGGCATACAGGCTTTTGTAGTAAGATCTAATGACTCTCTGAATTTCCTCTGTGTCTGTGGTTATGTCCCCCTTTTCATTTCTGATTTTATTAATTAGCGTGTCTCTCTCTGCCATTTGATTAGTTTGGATAGGTGTTTATCAATCTTGTTTGATTTTCTCCAGGAACCAGCTTTTTGTTTCATTGATTCTTTGGATTGTTTTCTGTGTTTCTATTTTCTTGATTTCAGCCATCAGTTTGATTATTTCCAGTCTTCTACTCCTCCTAGGTGAGTCTGCTTCTGTTTTTTCTAGAGCTTTCAAGTGGGCTGTTAAGTCTCCAATATGTGCTTTCTCTGTTTTCTTTAGGTGGGCACTTAGTGCTATGAACTTTCCTCTCAAGACTGCTTTCATAGTGTCCCATAAGTTCGAGTATGTTTTTCTTTATTTTCATTGAATTCAAGGAATTCTTTAATTTCTTTCTTTATTTCTTCCTTAATCCAGGTATGGTTCAGTAGTTGACTGTTCAGTTTCCATGAGTTTGTAGGCTTTCTGGGGGTAGCCTTGTTGTTGAATTCAAACTTTAATCCATGGTGATTTGATAAGACACAGGTGGTTACTAATATTTTTTTGTAACAGTGTAAGTTAGCTTTGTTACCAAGTATGTGGTCAATTTTCGAGAAGGTTCCATGAGCTGCAGAGAAGAAGGTATATTCCTTCCTATTTGGGTGGAATATTCTATAGATGTCTGTTAAGTCCAATTGATTCATTACCTCCATTAATTCTCTAATTTCTCTGTTAGTTTTCTGTCTGATTGACCTGTCCATTGGGGAGTGAGGAGTGTTGAAGTCTCCTACTATTAGTGTGTGCAGTTTGATGGCTGCCTTGAGTTTTAGTAATGTTTCCTTTATGTACATGGGTGCTTTTATATTAGGGGCATAGATATTAAGGATTGAGACTTCATCCTGATGAATTGTTCCTGTTATGAGTATAAAATGTCCCTCTCAATCCCCTCTGATTGATTTAAGTTTGAAGTCAACTTTGTTAGAAATTAGTATGGCCACACCTGCTTGTTTCTTAGTTCCATTTGCTTGATAAGCCTTTCCCCAGCTTTTTACTCTGAGTAGGTGCCTCTCTTTCTTTGAGGTGTGTTTCTTGTAAACAGCAGAATGTTGGATCCTGTTTTCGTATCCAATCTCTTAGCCTGTGCCTTTTTATAGGTGAGTTGAGCCCGTTGACCTTAAGTGAGATTTATGACCAGTGGTTGTTAACTCTGGTCACTTTTTAGTAGTAGAGTTTGTGTGTTTCTCTTCTTTGAGTTGTGCTGGTGAAGGGTCTCTAGATGTCTGAGTTATTGTGGTGATGTTGGACTCCTTGGTTAGTGATTTTTCTTCTATTACTTTCTGTAAGGCTGGATTCATGGCTACGTATTGTTTAAATTTGTTTTTATCCTGGAAAATTTTGTTTTCTCCATCTATAGTGAATGAAAGCTTGGCTGGGTATAGTAGTCTGGGCTTGCATCCATGCTCTCTTAGTTTTTGCAGTACATCTATCCAGGACCTTCTGGCTTTCATGGTTTACATAGAATAGTCAGGTGTATGTCTAATAGGTTTACCTTTATAAGTAACTTGGCCTTTTTTCTTTGCAGCTCTTAATATTCTTTCTTTATTCTGTGTGTTTTGTATTTTGATTATTATATGTTGAGGGGATTTTTTTTTTTTTTTTATCCAGCCTAGTCGGTGTTCTGTATGCTTCTTGAACCTTCATATGTACATCTTTCTTTAGGTTTGGAAAGTTTTCTTCTATAATTTTATTAAATATATTTTCTGGACCGTTGAGCTGCACTTCTTCTCCTTCTTCTACTCCAATTATTCTTAGGTTTGGTCTTTTTATTGTGTCCCATATTTCCTGAATGTTTTGTGATGAGAGTTTGTTGGACTTGCTGTTTTCTTTGATCAGTGTGATTATTTTCTCTATGTTATCCTCAGAATCTGAGATTCATTCTTCTATCTCTTGTATTCTGCTGGTTATGCTTGATTCTGTAGTCTCTATTCGTTTACCTAGATTTTCCATATCCAGCCAGCCCTCTGTTTGTGTTTTCTTCTTTGCCTCCATTTCAGTTTTCAAGTCTTGAACTGTTTCCATTAACTGCATGTTTGTTTTTCCTTGGTTTCCTAGGGTATCATTCACTGATTTACTCAATTCTTCAAACTTTCTGTTATACTTCTCATCCATTTCTATAAGGGCGTTTTTTACAAGCTGTTTAAGGGCCTCTATCACTTTCATGAAATCATTTTTTTCTACTTCTTCTTGATTAAGCTGTTCATGTCCTCCTGTTTTTAGGTCGCTGGGTTCTGGTGGCTTCATGTTGCTTTTCAGATTTTTGGGTGAATTCTTGCATTGGCGCCTGCCCGTCTCTTCCTCTGAATGGTCCCCTATGGATCTTCTTTTACAGGATCAGGTCTCCTTGCCCACTGATGTACCATCCCAGTGATGTCACTCCCCAGTGATGGCTCTCCTGATGCCCAGATCGGAACTCCGTGCTGCTTTGGTAGCTCTTAAACAAAGGGCCTACCTTGCTTGCTGCAGGCAGGCTATGGAGACAAAGGAACTACTGCCCTCCTGTTTACCCTCCGGATTCTGATTCAGTCCCAGCGCCCGAGCAGGCTGAGCTGGGAGATGTTATGCGGCCAAAGGGGGGAGGGAGGGAAACGGGGGGGGGGTTCTGGATGTAAGCTGGGTGGGATAGGAAGAGAGAGGAGGTATCGGGCAGTATAGCCCCTGCAGGATGACCTGGAAGGCTTTATTTTTAACACAGTAAAATTACATATAACAAAACAGGTATCAAGCTGGAATTATAGTTACAATATTTATATCTACTTTATCTTTTATCATAACTAAAGAAAACTATACCTATAAGTTCTTCAACTCTATCAAAGACTCCAGAAAGATACACTATTACATAAAGAAACAGAAAGTACATTGTAAGCAACTTGCAAAACTCTAGAATTGACAGAGACATCTCGCTACCTGGCCAGTCACCCAAAGTTCTTCTGTACCATTGAGGCATCCATTTCAGGCCTACAGGCCCATAGTATCCAACAGACCTTTTCATGTAGCAGGAAATTTCAAAGACAGGTCTACCTATACTGGAAGTTTGCCAGTCACATTCTTCTGTATCCTGCAGAATGTTTGTCAGACTCTTTCATAAAGCAAGAACCCCAAAGGACCATCTCACCTTTAGGCAAGTTCAGCAGTCATTTCTCTGTGGGTCGTGCATGTATAGTTAAGCAGTCCTGGCAAGAGCAGTTTTTGGCTGAAATGGCTAAGGAGCCTCCTTGATGCCCATCTTCCTCTTAAAATAATTGGTGCTGCCAGGAGCAGATGTGGTGTGGGAGAATTGTCTGTATTCTGTCAATCATGTTTTAAATAAACGCTGATTGGCCAGGCAGGAAATATAGGTGGGAAAACCAGACAGGAAGTAGAAATGATACAAGGAAAACAGGAGAATTCTGGGAAGGTGGAAGTTAATTCCTCCCACTCCTACCCACTCCTGCCCACTCCTGCCAAGACCACTGAAGCAGCAGGATATGAGCTGCCAGCTGAAAAAGGTACTGAGCCAAATGGCTAACATAGATCAGAATAATGGGTTAATATAAGCTACAAGAGCTAATATGTCACCTGAGCCAATGGGCCAATCAGCTTTATAACTTAAAGAGATCTCTGTGTGATTTTTTTGGGGGGGGGCTTGCCGGCTTTGGGGTACCGGGTGGGACAGAAACTCCAACAAGCCCCTCATGTTACGCAGATGTGTCTCATTTTCATGACAAGTCCTAAGTTATTAAAACATTTTAAATGCCATATTTTGAAGGTCTCTGAAAGATTTGAAGAATAACTATTTAACTGAAATATATCTTTGTACATCTATAAAATCTAACTAACATGACTATAAGCTTGACTATTATAGATGAGTATCTATTAACTTATATTTCTTAATTATACATTACATTTTAAAATGAGCTACACAAACACAATACCTTAATCAAGATCAGAGATACATACACATATAACAAAATTGACCTTAAATTTGTATCAATAAACCAATGCAAATCTCTATAGCATATCCCCCTTTATATATAAACAAACATTTATAAACAATATTTGGAAACATGGGCATAGTTTCTCCAAACTGCTTCCTCCTGTTTATTGGGTAAAGTCTTTTTGGGTGTGTTGTCCGCAGTCTTTTGGGGAATTTTGTTCCATTAAACAATATTGATCTGGAAGCAATCCACAGATTCTCATCCTCTGTGGAAAGAAGAACCTCTTTTCCAAAGCAACATATTCTTAGACCCAGTTTTGGAAATCATGATACCTTTATAATATACATGGTGGTTTAGCTTAGCAGCCCATACAATAAGCCTCTCTGTACTTTGCTCATTCACAGTAAAAAAAAAAGGCAACACAATAATATACATAATCCAGACTCTGTAAATTTTCCATGGCTTATTTTTCTTTACTCCTTTTAATCTATGACTATCTGTACTTTGTCTCTTTAAAGAATTTTTTAAATGATTTACTTCTTTTCCAACTCTCTATATTCTTTTTATTCTCCCTCCCAAGACTACATACATTTATCCAACACTGTGACCCATTTAGAGTTCTTTTACGTCTGAATCTGTCCTTATTGCATTTTCTGTAATTTTTTACTGTCTCAAAGAGCTTTTAAAATGGTAAGCAGCTTGGTTGTAGCTGCTTTGAATGCTGGATCCACCTCTCTCCACTTTCAGTAATGGTGCACATATCATTACTGCCAGGTCTGGTAGGAGCCTCACTCAGCACTTTAACTCTGAGAATGAGTTTGTAGCACATAAACCCTTTTTATCTGAGAAATAGCTAAATCTTCTATGAAGCACACTGTGTGACCTGGAAATATCTCTGTGTAGAGTGGCAGGACTCCTCTACGCTCTCCTGCTTGTACACACCTAGCAGACCTGATCCCACTGCCTGCCCAGGTGAGGAGCGCTGAGCCATGGTCTTAGTTACTTTCCTCTAGACCAAGAGTGGGCACACAAACACCTGAGCCTACAAATGCCATTCAGATGCTCCATAGCCAGAGTTTGTGTTGGCAGCATGGTCCAGCAAGCCACGTTTCAAAACCACGCAGCTCCCCCCCCCCTCCCCGCTCCCAATGTCTGAATTAGGAAAACCTTTCTTAATGGAGCTGTGGAAAGCTGCCAGCTGAAAAAAAAGTGGCTAAACTTTGATTTTTATGTCTAGAATTTCTTTTCAAGTCCTCTCAGGTTTTACATGGATTTATTCCACTGCGTTAAAACCAATTTTTTTGCAGGGAGCCGCTTGCTCTTCTTGGCTGCCAGGCTAGCTTAGCCCTGAAATAATCACACAGAAACTGTATTATTAATTAAATCACTGCTTGCCCCATTAGCTCTAGCTTATTATTGGTGAACTCTTACATCTTAATTTAACCCATCTCCATTAATCTGTGTGCCACCACAAGGTCATGGCCTACCAGTAAGATTTCAACATCTCTATTTCCGGTGGTGGATTCATGGCATCTCTCTGACTCTGCCTTCCTTCTTCCAGCATTCAGTCCAGTTTTCCCTGCCTACCTAAGTTCGGCCCTATAAACAGGCCAAGGAAGTTTCTTTATTCATTAACTAATAAAGCAATACATAGAAAGAGTGGACCTCCCGCACCATTGGACTTAATGACAAAAGAAGTTTCATACTCATTTCAAGAGATGCAGAAGGACCTTGGGCTGCCCACAGGGCAGGGAATCCTGACTGCTCTTTGTACTTGAGAGGGAGGGGGAGGGGAGTGGGGCATGGAGAGTGGAGGGAGGGGGAAGGAAAAAGGAGGCAGGCAGAAATTTTTAATAAAAAATTTTAATAAAAAAAGAATAAAACACAAAAAAAGAGATGCAGAAAAATGTCTTTTGAAAAAAATCCATTATGCTTTTATGATAAAATTTCTAGAAATAGTAGAACTGGATGTAACAAACCTCAACAAAATGAAGGATATTGTGTTTTTTTGTTTTTTTTTTTTTTAATGAGAATGACCACCCTAGGTTCAAAGGTTTGAATACTTGGTACCCAGTTAATAATACTGGTTGGGAGGGATTGAGAAGTATGTCCTTTCTGGAATAGGTATGGCCTCTTGGAGGAAGTGTGTCACTGGGGGTTGGATTAGAAGTTTGAAAATCCTACTCAACATCTGGTCTCTCTCATTTAATGTGATCTTTTCTAGTTCTACTCATTTATCTGCAATATTCATGACTTCTTCTTTTTTCCCTTTTCTTACACCTGAATAATATCCATTTGTGTATATGTACCACATTTCTGTTATCCATTCATCAGTTGAAGGACATTTAGATTTTTTCCTTTTCGTAGCTATTATGATAGAATAGCAATGGGTATTACTGATCAAGTATATGTGGAATAGAATGTTGAGTCTTTGGGACATATGCCAAGGAATGGTATAGTTTGGTCATATAGTAGACTTTTTATCTTTTTGAGAATTCTCCTCACTGATTTGTAATCCTACCAATAGTGAATGAGGGTTCCCGTTGGCCAGTACTCTCTTTAGCATTGGTTGTATGTTAATCTATTATCTTTTCCATTTTTTTTTTTTTTGGTTTTTCGAGACAGGGTTTCTCTGTGGTTTTGGAGCCTGTCCTGGAACTAGCTCTTGTAGACCAGGCTGGTCTCGAAGTCACAGAGATCCTCCTGCCTCTGCCTCCCGAGTGCTGGGATTAAAGGTGTGCGCCACCACCGCCCGGCTCTCCATTCTGACTGGAGTAAGATGAAATCTCAAAGTTTTTTGATTTACATTTTCATAATTTAAATATTCTTTCTTTTGAAAACACTCTATTTAGGTCCCATGCCAATTTTTGGATTTTTAATTGATTTTTGAGCTCTTTATATATTTTTTATATTAATCCACTGTCAGATATGTAGCTGGCAAAGATTCTTTCCCATTCACTGAGCTAATTATTTATATTGTTGGTTGTATATTTAGCTGCACAAAAGCTTTTTAGTTTCATGAAGTTCTTCTTGTCCTTTGCTTATCTTCTAAGTATAGACTTAAAGATGATTCTCATTTGGGCTAAAAACATCTCTGTCCAATCTATATAGATCCATATATATCCAGCCCTCTGGACAGAGAAAAAAAGATTTATTTTTTATTTTTAAAAATTTATTTACTTATTTTTAAAAATTTTAATTTTTTAAACAATCTTTTTTCATTTTATATATCAATCCTAGTTCTCTCTCCCTCTTCTCCTCCCACTATGTTTACCTTCTACCCAACCCACCCCCCCATCTACTCCTCAGAGAGGGTAAGGCTTCCCATAGGGAATCAACAAAGTCTGACACATCACTTTGAGGCTGGACCAAGGTGCCCCCATATCTAGGCAGAGGAAGGTATCCCTCTAAAGATAATGGGTTCCAAAAAGCCAGTTTCTGCACTACGGATAAATCCTAGCCTCACTACCAGTGGCCCCACAAACTGCCCCAACCACACAACTGTTACCGACATTCAGAGGGTCTAGTTTGGGGCTATACAGATTCTGCCACTGTCATTCTGGAGTTAGTGAGCTCCCACTAGCTCAGCTCAACTGTTTGTGTAGTTATCCCTATCACAGTCTTGATCCCTTTGTTCATAGTTATTACTCCTCCCTCTCTTCGACTGGACTCTGGGAGTTCAGTCCAGTGTTCCACTGTTGATCTCTGCATCTGTTTCCATCAGGTGCTGGACGAAGTTTCTATGATGACAATTAAGGTAGTCATCAATCTGATTACGGGGAAGGCCAGTTCAGGTACCCTCTCCACTATTGCTTAGCGTCTTAGCTGGGGTCATCCTTGTAAATTCCTGGGAATTTCCCTAGTGTCAGGTTTCTTGATAGCCCCATAACGGTTCTGTCAATCAAGATATCTCTTTGCTCTCCCTCTCTGTCCTTGCCCCACCTCATCATCTTCTTCCTTCATGTTCTCCTTCCCCTTTCCTTCTCCCTTCTCTCTTCCCCCTACCAAAGCCATATCACTTGCTATGGCTCAAAGGATAATATATTTAAAACTTCTATTACTTTTTGTAAACTAAATAAATCATGTAAGCTTTAGAGAATCTAGGGAACCATAAGATTTAGAACTACCTTACAGATGTCCAATTGACTCCAGATAAATTTCCCCACTTGCCTATTCTTGAATGTATGATTGCTATCTCTCTCTCTTCCTTGGTCTTAACTCCTCCCTTCCCCTAACTACCAGAAATACAGGCCTGAAATTTCCTTTACTTGTATATATATTTCCTTTACTTGTCAGAACTTTAACTTCTGTCCCTAGTCTTTACCTGTCTCACCAAATTTCCATTTGGTTGATAGTATCATCTGGGATCCAGCTGTGAACTACAAAGTTCTCCAAATGGCTGAAAACCCTTGATTTGCTGAAACTTGATCTGAACCAGTCCAGTAAATGTGATTGATCCTCTTCTCTTCAGCTGGATCAGCTGGCCAGATGCTTCTAATGAACGTCCCATTGCCTAAATCCCCTCTGAGCCTTTGACTAACATTTCAGCCTTTGTGGGCCCCGAAAATAATGTTCTAATTTCAGTATGAAGTAGGTACAGAAGATCATATGTTTGCTTTTCTTCTCAACAGGCTTAGATATTAGGTACGAAGGAAACTTTCTAGCACAGGGGACAAAATGGCTACTTATAGTGCCCATTGACATATCAGGAAAGGAACATATTAAAATCAAATAGACCCAAATCTATCAATGGGTAGATTCATCAAAAGGTAGTTCTACAATATGATAGAACACTTGACCTGCTTTATGTAGAGCAAGGAGGATATTATGGGGCTAGTAAAGAAAATTGGTGTTTCTATACAAAATCACGCGTTAATCTTTAGAGATAATTTGGCTGTGCTCAAAAAATATTGCAGGAAAAAGAGTACCTTGATGAAATAAGTGACTAGTACACATTCTCATAGTATTTCTGAAGTCAGCCTCATACAATCTTTGGTTTTTCTGCTTCTATTAATTACTATTGGCCCTTGCATCATTAATGCCTTAAGTAGATACATAAATTCCTATCTGGATACCATTAAAACTGATGTTATTAGATCTCAATATAAACTGGTATTCACCACAGAGTCAAGGATTTGACTCAAGATGCACATCAAGGAGGAACTGAGGACTAAATTTATGTTTTAAGTTTAAATTACTATGCTTAAGAGATCTATAAATCAAAAATGCCTCTAACCTTTAAGCCTCACTTGCCCAAGGACAGATAACTTCCTAGGATGCTTGGGGCTATTGTTCATGTAAAATAACAGGTCATGTGTTTTTTATTTTTATATGCAATCTTGGTTGCCTCAATTGTTTAGAATATACTTGATCACGAGAAGGTGGGAGATACATAGGCAGAAAATCTGTCAGAATGTATTCTTGCCCCCAGTTGGAAGAAGGTGGGAAGTACATAACCTTGTGGATTTTGACTCATAAGCACCAGACTAACATACTTTGCAACCAATCTCTAGGAATCCTGGGTATGGACCTGGCTAGTTTCCATCATCCTAATTAGTGTTTAATAAAGCTTGCTTCGAAGTTGACTTGTATATTGTGGTAGTGGTCTTAGTCTCACACGGTGGAATCAATAATTTCTCTTTTTTCAAGGGTTTCTACTCTTATTGTAGAAGTCCTTCACTTCCTAGGATAGGTTTATTTCTAGATGTTTTATTTTCTTTAAGGATATTTGTGATTGTGAATGTGTCCATGAGTCCCTCCTTTGTTCGTTTGTTATTGATATACAGAAGCTATTGATTTTTGCTTGTTGATTCTGTATCCTGCCTTATTTCTGAATTTGTTTATTATTTATAGACATTTTCTCATAGAATTTTTGGGATCTCTAATGTACGTATCATACCATCTGCAAATTGAGATTTCTATAAAAATGTCTCCTTTCCCTATTTGTATCTACTTAATTTCCTTCTCTTGCCTTATTTTTCCAGCTGGTACTTCTAGCATGATATTGAAAAAGAGTGGGAATAGTATAATCCTGGTCTCATTCCTGACTTAAGGGGGATTGCTTCAAGGGTTTCTCCATTTTGGATGATGTCGGATGTGAATTTTTATTATGTTGAGGTATATTCCCTCTAGCACTAGGATGTATCATAAGTAAATGAGAGATTTTTTTTTGACAAAGGCTTTTCCTATAGTTCTTGAGGTGATCATGTAATTTTTGTCTTTAAGTCTATGTAGCACAAACAATAAAAAACGAGACACAGATACTGGGTTCAAGCCAAAAATCAGAAAAACAGAGCAGTCAGTCATTGGCTCTAAGTTCTACCTCAGAGTGAAAATGGGCAAGATCCCGTCTCCACAAATCCTGAAAACTCCACACCCCACACTCCACACTCCACTGAGTTCCTATCTCTTTTCCCTTATATTCCTCTCTCTGTAGAGTCATATCACTCCTATTTCCACCTCCCTAGTGCTGTAATTAAAGGCTTGTGATTGCAAGTGTTGGGATTACCTCCGTGTGAGCTCTGTTTCTGTTTTAGACAGATTCACTCTGTTTAGCCCAGAATGGCCTTGAACTAACAGAGATCCCTCTGCCTCTGCCTCCCTGTCTCCCCGAGTCCTGGGATTAAAGGTATGTGCCACTACTCCCTGGCTTGTATGACTGACTTTTATGGCCTCTGATCTTCAGGCATGCTTTATTAAAACACAAATAATAAACGGCTATAAGCCTATTTATGTGGTCAACTACACTTATTGACTTGCAAATGTTCAGCTATTTCTGTTGGAGGCTGACACCTCAATTTCTGCTTTCACTATTGATTTTAATATGCCATTGTGCCTTTTTCTTGTTTCCATGATGTTGATATTTTTGTATTTCTTAGGTAAAGTGAGATTTATGTTCTTATTTCTCACACTGTTTTTCAAATCAACAGACCACAAAGACCTTCTAAGCTCTAGGTCAACATGACTTGAGAAATGGGACTTTTTGAAACTGGTCAACCACAATGACATCAAGAACATTTGACAGTGTATTTGTGCTGAATGCTAACCACCAAACGTGTGCTTTTGTATTAGGCTTTCCATGCTTGCAAAGGTCATGAAGGACCCATATAAAATTCCTCCTCCTCTCCCCCCGTTGCTGCTGAGGGCTGTTTTCTTCTACTCTCAAGGAAAGAAAATTGGCCTGGTTTTAATAGACTTTGCCTTGTTACACTGCTGTCTCTGAGAATGTTTGGATCTTGACTCCCAACACTACAACAAACTCTGCATTTCAGAGATAAAACCAACTTGATCATAATTGTTAAACTTTTTGATGCATGTTTATATTCTGTTTTTAAATATTATACTGAGAACATGTTTACCTGGAATATTGGCTTGTAGGCGTTTTTGTTTTCCTGTGTGTAGGCACAGTAAAGAAACCAAAATAGCCTCACCATGGGGGAATAAGGTAAATTTTTTTCCAAACTGCCAAGGCTGTCCCTGAGAAAGCAGAGAGAAGTGAGAAGGCAGAATTGAGGCAAGGCTTCTCCTAGGTTAGAGTGGAAAGGCTGCTTGCAAGGAAGGTGGCCTGTGAGCTAGAGTGGGGTCTGAGGGAGCCTAAATACTAGCAAAACCCTTGCCATGCTAATTGGTGCCACAGTCATATGCTAACTGAAGAGTGTAGCTTTTGCCAGAGGTAAGGAGAAAGGCACCTTTTACCATTGAAGAAAGTAGGAACTTTCTTCAAGCCCCAAAGGCAATGCTGGCTTTTGTCTAATTTCCTGACCTTATGTAGGAAAAGGAATTTCTTGGGGGATCTGACAGAGTTTCTATTTCACCAATTTCTGCTCTGTTTATTACTATTTTTCCTTTACATTAACTGGGTTTGGATTTGGTTTATCCTTGTTTTGCCAAATTTTTGAGTTGCATTATTAAGTCATTTAAATGTGTCTTTTCTTATTTTTAATGTAGGTAATTAGAGTTACAAATTTCCCTTAGAATATTGCTTTCAATACATCTCAGAGGTTTTGTTGTGTTGCATTTTCAATTTCAGGACATTTTAGTTTCTTTTTCAATTTCTTTTTGGATCCATTCAACAATAAGTAACGAATTGTTTAATCTCCATGAGTTTGTATATTTACCAGAAATTTGCTTGCTGTCAGTTCTAAGTTGGACCGCATTGTGGGCAGATAAATACAAAAGGGTGGTGGTTTGAATGAGAGCAGCCAACATAATCTCATATGTTTGCATGCTTGGTCCCCAGTTAATGAACTGTTTGCAGAGGATTAGGAAATAATGCTCTTGTTGGGGTAGATGTTTCATGGGGGGTAATATTGGAAGTTTTAAAAGCCCTCAGGCTCAGTCTATCTCTCAGCCTATAATTTAGCTTCAGTTAAATACTTTGTTTATAAACTACCTTGGTCATGGTGTCTCTTCACAGCACAAGAACTGTAATTTAGGGAATACTCCAACCTTTTTAAATTTATAAAGATTTGTTTTGTGTCCTAGGAGGTTGTCTGTTGTAAAATTATTTCCATGTTTTGCTGTGCAGAATATATATTCTTTGGTGTTTGGGTGGATTATTCTGTGAAAAAATGCTAAGCCCTCAAGATGTGCAATGTCCATTATTTCTGATGTTTGTATGTTTATTTTTTGTTCAGGTGACCTGTGTTATATTTATAATTTTATTGGCCTGCCTTGTCACCTGGGTACACTGTCCCTTTAAGAGACAAACTCCTCCCACTCCCAATCTCCCCATTCCAGCCAAGGCAGGCTGGTTTCCATTCTCTTTGTCTGTCTGTCTCTCTTCTTCTTCTTCTTCTTCTTCTTCTTCTTCTTCTTCTTCTTCTTCTTCTTCAAGAGGCAGCTTCCTACCTCCTTCCTTCCCCCTTCTTTTTCTTCCCTTTCTCTCTGTTCCCATCTCTCTCTTTCTCTCTGCCCCCATACCCCTACCCTCTCAGACTCTCCCAATAACCACTAAATAAACTCCATACCCAAGTTCTCTCCACATGGCATATCTGTTTATCTCCCACCCACCACGGCTTCTCTCACCCACAATGGGACCAGCCAGGGTCACCTGTGCCATAAATCATAATAACCTTTCTATTGGAGAAAGTAGGGTATTGAAACTGTCCAATATTAGTGGACTATTGTTAATTGATGTCTTTAAATCCTGTAGCATAATTTTTATGATTTTTAGCACCACAGAGTTTGGTACATTATGTTTTGGATAGTTATCTTCTTTGCTAACTGCTCCCTTGATTAGAATAAGTGTTTTTTTTTTCTCTCTCTTTGGGTTAGTTTTAGTTTGATGTCTTTTTTGTCAAATACAAGAATAGTGACATCTGCTTGCTTTCCCATTCCATTTGTTTGAAATATTTTGTCTATCTTTTTACTCCATGTTAGCAGCTATCTTTGAAGCTAAGATATGTTTCTCGTAGCCAACAGATATATGGATTTTATTCTTGATCCATTCAGTCACTCTCTGTCTTTTGATCAGAGAATTTCAAGTTATTATTGAGATATATGTGCTAGTTACATTCATTGTATTCTTAATTTTCATTGTTATTTGTGCTTTCTTAGTGTTACTTTGTGTTTTAATCACTATGGCTTCATATTTGTTTCCAGAACCTCTCTGCCATCCATGCTCATTCCTCTCTGCAGTCAGAAGCAATAAAAAAAAATTTGGCTATAGTTTATGTCATATAAAATTTTCTTTTCCTTCAATCACGGAAGATAATTTTGCTGTGCATATTAGTCTATTCTGGCTTAATGAGAGCCTTTGAGTACCAGCCTCAATGCTCCCTCGGGGTTCAGAGAGAATGCTATGACAAGTGGGAAATATTAGAAAAATCTGAGGGCAAATGAATAAATTCTATCACATGTGCATTTACATGCGAGTCTCTTTATTCTTTTGCTTCTATTCTAATTTTCCTGTTTTATGTCTAATTTCTCTTAGCCTTTTCCTATAGCTTCTTCTTTTATTCTTAAAAACTCTTCTGTTTTAGGAGCCATGAAGTGATAAAGAAATTACAAGAATTACCTTTTCAGTGGCCAAAAACACATTCCTAGGGTAAGCAATTAGGGAGCTAAGCCATTGCCATGGCATCATAATGTCCCAAGGTCATAGGAACAAGACAGTGACCAAAAGGTACGGGGGGGGTACAGTGCCCAAATGACAACTTTGAGACACAGATTCATTATTTACAGACTTGCAAGTAAAGAAATGGCATGCTCTTCCAAGGTATCTATGATTCTGACTTTGTTGGGTGAAGTAATTTTTGGTGGTGTTTACGGTGACCTTTTGGGTGGTCTTGGTCCATCAAACCACATTAGTCTGGAAGGATTCCACAGATTCTCATCCTCTGTGGAAACAAAAAAAAAATCTCTTTTTCAAAGCAGCATATCCTTAGATTCAAATTCTGAGGTCACTATACCTTTAAAGTATATATGTTGGTTACTTAGCTCCTGCATAGTCAAAAAATTCAACGAAAACTTAATAATATACATAATCCAGCCTCTCTATGTATATGTGGCTTATTATTTTTTGCTCTATTACTTTTAATATTTATCTTATTATCTTTTCTCCTTTAAACTATGACTGTACTTTGCTTATAAAATTTTGATTTATTTTAATAAACCATTTAATCCCTTTTATAACTCTTTATACTCTTTTTCTTCTCTGTCCCAAGCCTACATACATTTATCCAACACTGTGACCCATTTAGAGGTCTTTTATGTCTGAATCTGTCCTATTGTGTATCTGTAATTCTTTATTGTTCAGGAGTGCTTCTTAAAAAAGCTAACTGCTTCTTAAAAATTTAAACTACAGCATTGCTAGGACAAATATGGCCTTGCCTCCTTGCTCTGCCCAGTTCAAAATGGTGGAAGTCCATTCACTATCTCTGCAAGCTGTGCATATTGTCCCAGTTCCAGGTATACAGCAGGTCTATATCGAGCCATTAAGCAGTTTGTAACATGCTGCTTACGAACCCAATTTAAATGCTCAGTCTACTGAAAGAGCCAGAGGTTGTGCTGGCAGCACAGCCCAGAAAGCTGGCATTTCAGAGACATGTTTTTTTTTTCTGCTACCAATGAGTCAGGGAAATGTCTCTTAAAGGAGCTGCAGCATTCTCCCAGCAAACAAAGACTTTTTGGGAAAATAAATGCCCTATACTTTGTTTTTTAGTGTCTAGAATTCCTTTCCAAGCCCTCTAAGGTTTTATACGAATTTAGTCAACCACCTTGGCATGCAAATTTGTTATAAGAAGGCTTCTTGTTGTTTCCTGCCTGCTCAGCCCTGAAATAATCACACAGAAACTGTATTAATTAAATCACTGCTTGTCCCATTAGCTCTAGCTTCTTATTGTCTAAAACTTATATCTTAATTTAACCCATTTCTAGTAATCTGTCTATCACCATGTGGCTGTGGCTTACCAGGTAAAGTTTCAGTATCTGTATCTGGTGGGGCTACATGGCTTCTCCCTGACTCTGCCTCCTTTCTCCCAGTATTCAGTTTAGTTTTCCCCACCTAGCTAAGTTATGCCCTGCTATAGGTCCAAAGCAGTCCTTTATTAACAAATGATATTCACAGCATACAGAAGGGAATCCCACATTAGCTGGGAACAGTTGTGAGGATTGAACAGTCTGTGGGGTCACTGACATTGGTACCATTATTTATCTCTAGTACTTGAACTGGTATCTTGGAGCATATTCTCTTTGGAGGGACACCTGTTCAGCCTAGATATTGAAGGGAGGGCCTTGATATTGCCTCAAACTGAAATGTCAGACTTTGTTGACTCCCCATGGGAAGCCTTACCCCTTATGAGGAATGGATGGGAGGTGGGGGAGAAGTATGCGACAGGAGGAAGGGATAGAGTAAGAACAAAAATAGCTATGTAAAATTAGAGATGATAGTATCAGAAAATCTTAATAAAAAAAGCAAAAAAAAAAAAACTCAACTTGAAGCTATTAGAAAGTTAATTATCCCTAATCCCCCATTCTAAACTTGTGATCTATATATTCAGTTGTACTTTCTTGGTGCAGAGAGTTAAATGGAAAGTGAGTGAGATATGGAGCCAGACCTCAAGAAGAGCTTCAAGCATATCAACCAAATTACCTTCATATAGTGAAATACAAGGAATGTAAAAAAGACTACCAGGTTTGTCCTGAGGTAGGAATGTAAGAAGAAGTTGGGAGATCACTGAGCTTACACAAATACTGTAGACCATTTCCTAACGTTCAGGTGACTCAGAAATATGAACAGCCTATGAAATGACTATGTCTAGTTTTTACATGGGGCATGTTTGATGGTGTATATTTTTAACTGGTAAGCACAGCAAATCCCATTCCTTTAGTAGACAGAGGCAGGGATTTTGAGAAAAGGGTGGAGTTTCCTTTTTACAGTACAGTGGCAATGTTTTCTAGCAGATAAAGAGTTCTGGTAGAAAGCATCAGGTAGAGAGCAGGACAGTAATTAACCTGGGGAATGTGGACATTGTTTGCCAGGAGTTTCTTACTTGAGAAAAAGAAGTCTATCTATGAAGTCTCCAAAATGCATTGCAAATTTTCAGATTGTGGAAGAACAGGCCAGTGGCAATGCTTCCTGTTTCATCAGATTGGAGTTTTGTGGTTTCATAATAATCTTCATCCAATTCAACCACTTTTATGAAGTAGGATGTAGTCTTTAACCAATGGTTCCTTAGTGACCTTATAGAAGGTATCCCTCTCAGTTCCATTGACTCTGTCATTTGTTCATTGAAATGAGTCACTCTCTACCACAGAAAAGAGCAGGTCATATGTTTCCTTTGTGAATTTGGCTGCAGTTGTTTGGAGCTTCATCTCAGTTCCAAACTTTAAACCAAATTCCTCCCACAAATTTTCTTTCTTGCGGAAGCAGGCTTTTGGTCAAAAGCCTGAGAACTGGAGCAGCCTAATCAGCTTGTCATCACTTAGTGCCACCTATTGTTGTCTCTGGCAAGCATTCATTCTGAAGGGCATCATGCAAAGCTCATGATGCCATCTTCATTGAACTCATGCTTATAAGAAGAAAATAAGGGGCTATAGAAAACTTATTTTTAAATTGAATTTAAGTAGTTTTGCCATATTTTAAATGTCAGACGGAACTGTTTCACAGTACAAATCTGCCAAGTCTACGCAGGCGGCTGTTTTCAATAGGACTGTTCGTGCCCTATTGTACTAATCTTTTTTTAAATGTACACCTTGCTGGAAAAGGCCAAAAACACCCACACAGACAGTGGGCACTGTTACTTTTTTCTTGCTCCAAGTGGATGAATTGATTCTTATTCCATTTGGTATGTTGCACTGTTAAGTGTTTCCCAATCACTTTCCTCCCTTGATGGACACTGAGTCTTTTTGGGACACAGCAGGCAACAGTCCCTGTACTCTCCCACATGGCCGTGTACTCCTCCAGCCATCTGCCCATCTATCTGCCTCCCCTTGATCATCCTCCCCTTTTTTCCTCACAGATATTGGATTTCCAGTTAAAGATGTTTAAGAATTAAAATGCAGTGAATGAGGGTGGGAATGCTCTGGTGAACCACAGCTACCTTGCTTTTTCAACAATGAATACTGAAATACTGGACACAGTATATATACTTTTTCACTTTAGTGAGGTTATCTTTGAAAATCTATTGATTTCTTGAGGTAGTAGCTTTCCCTTATTAAAGTAGACTTATTGTGTTATAAATCAAAGTAATCTAGGCATGAATTTTGGCTTCTTGGTCAGTTATGTAACTGTGAAAAATTTATATAATCTCTCTGAGACTCAACTTTCTCATCTGCAAAATAAAGCTCACAACACCAGTGACACAATGTTGGACAAGATGTTAACATATATGTCATGTACCTGGAAGACTGCTTTGTAGATACTCATTGTATGTTGTTTTTAGTTAATAGTAACTACAGTAAAATAATAGTTCTAAGATATATTACTTAATTGTATTATTCTTAATTCCCATGTTACCACCTTATCAATTACTAATTACTGATTCTTTACTTAATAATGTTATATACGCAACAGATATTTTTGAAGTTTCCCCTTGTACATAAGCAATTATCATAGAGAAAAAGAGAGATATCTCTATTTCAGCTTTCAGTATAGCTAGGTAGTTAAAATACTTGAGTAGGTAGGAAGGTAGGGAGGATCTGGGAAGAACTGGGGAAAAAGAAAGAATGTGATCAAAATATATTCTATAAAATATTTAGAATAAACAAGAATTTAAAAAATTGGACCTACAAATAAAACTAACAATATTAGTACTCGACACATAATATAGAAGTTATAAGATATCATATTATAGACAAAGTAAAAATATGTCTGTGGACATGACTAAAGGTTTTACTGAAATGTGATCTGAAGAGATGACTCAATTAGCATAGCCATGTAACCAGGAGGACCTGAATTTGGTCCCTAGTATCCACATACAAGTCTGGTATAGCAACCTTTATTTGTAACCACAGTACTAGGATAACCACTACAAGTGGATCCTGAGAGCTAACTAGCCAGCCAGTCTAATCAAAAGTGTTAGGTCCTGGATTAGTAATAGACCCTGTCTCAAAACATAAGGTGGAGAGGACTAGAGGAAGACATTTGACAGACCTCTGGCCTTTACACATGTGTACACAGACATACACATGTATGCATGTGCGTATACCACATTTATTTATGTACACACATGCACATATATACATGGAAAAGACAACAACAACAACAATAATAATAATGATGATGATAATGATAAATCATAGTTGTTAGGAACCTGATGTGGAGGTTATACCTCATCTTTATAATGTCATTTTATATTCCTGCAAAGTAGGTGACATAAATAGTCTGATATTTCTTATATGGGAAGAAAGAGAAGAGTCTGGGAATCTAAACTGGGGCTGAATATAAACCATGCTAGAGATAATTTGCCACTGCCATACAGATGACAAAGACAGAAGATAGGGATCACTTTTTGTGTTCACAACTTCTATGAGTCAATTATGAAGTAGGATGTCCATTTTTCCCCTTGGTAACATTTACATTGCCATTCATTTGAACATTTGAAGAGTCCATGTATATATTATGTATTACTTGGAAGATCCCTTTGGAAGGTGTGTATATGTGGAAGACCACTGAGACTTTGGCAACTCAAAATACCTTGGCTTACCAAAGACAGTTTTTGTTGTATATCAAAATTTTCTTCTACCCAGAAACAGATGATGGTGCATACCTCTCATTGTATGGTGGCAAAAATGGAAAAAATGAATTATTGTCTGATTTAAAATTATCTAAATTTTCTCTAGGATAATGTTTCAAAAACTGTGAATCCACCACTTGCATAACATAGGCACATGGGTTAACATGCAAAATGGGTGAACTTCCAAAAGTTCATTTACCAAGCAATTGTTCTAAGACTTAACTACCTGATGGCTTGGAAGCAATGCTGTATAAAATATACATACTAGATTTTTTTGTTTTTCATAAAGATGACAGTATTTAAGATTAGTTTTGGGTAATTCAAAATTACATAGGGACTTGATATTTGACCATTATTGTTCTTTCAAAAGAGAAAAGAATGAGCTAGAGGATCCTGGTACTTGAAATAGGAAGAGCCATAGACCTTTCTCTGTATTTTGCTATTGTCCACTTATTTAAAAAACAAAATGAAAAGCCTGTTAAATAAACCTCAAATTTTCTGTGAATTTGTCCCTGTATTTAAAGTGTGTCTGCAAAGTCAGCCTTAGTGGGTCAATGTTAGTTGATTCATTTTTAGAGCAAAGTCTTTCCTGAACTAAAAGTACTGGTACTTTGTGTAAGTAGAGCAGGAGGCCACCTATAGTGTAGATTAGAGGACACTACTATTACATCCTTATATCCCAAGTAAAATTTCCACTATTCGACTAGATTGCCAGAACATTTTACCATTGCTCTGCACTTTGTAGAGTGGCATTTTTATCTTTGGTAACTAAAGTGAGGGTAATTTTGTACAGAATGAATCATCAGAATATTTCAATCAAGCAACAACTCAGCACGAGTTAATTTATCAAGTAGAAAATATTGATGGTACTGGACAGGAGAAAAAGGTAAATTTGATGGTAGATGTAGGGAACTGGAAATAATGTGTTCAAGTTCATACAAAGTCTTGGCAGAATAGGCTTAGGTAAGGTCACAAAAAGGAGTCTGTGTCCCCCAACACTGGCTTCTTGATAGAAGCAGAGAATTTGCTCAGACTTCAAGAGGATCTTCACTATAAGGAATATATACCACCAGACCAGAACATGGACAGGAGGAATTGAAGCTTGTGATTTGCTCATAAATGGTGAACTCATGCTAGGTTTGGTGACAACTGTATATAATGCCAATAATTGGGAGGTAAAGGCAAGGGAGTCTGAGGTTCAAGGTCATCCTCAGCTACTTAGTGAGTTCAAGACCAGTCAGACCTATGAGACTTAAATTAAAAAGAAACAAAAAAATAAAACAAAAAGGGAAAAAGAGGAATCAGCAAAACATTTCAGCTTGGATGGCCAAAGGAGTTAAGAAAGATCAAGTTGACCTTGCTAATAACTTAGCCAACAGTATCTAAAAGTGTTAGGTGTTAGCCCAAGCAGATCAGAGATCAGTAATTGTTATCCCAGAAGACACAAAATGAAGAGACACAAAATACAGATCCAGGGTCTATAAAACTGGTCATCTTCACAGTAGAAAACAGTAGATACTTACTAAAATGAGCTATGATCTTGAGTGATAAGTACTCATTTTATTCCGTTCCCTAGTGAGCAAAACTTTGTTTTTATTGATGTTAATTTTGCATGGTGCATACTTGGAGGCCTGTGGTTCTGTCTGACTTTATGACACAGAGAAAATACATTAAACTTAACCATTCCAACTTCCCAGCATAACCCATTCTTTACCTGTAAAGATATCTTAAAGGAAAAGACTTTGGTCTCAGAATAGAAGACATTTTGTACCAGGTAAAACTAATTAGAGGAGTCTGCTTAGGCCAGAAATGGAGTCAGAGAAAAGAAGACACAGTATAGTTTTTGTTTGTTTGAAAAGCATGCCTGGAAAAGAATAGTACAAAGAGTAGAAATTAAATTAATGAAACTCACAGAAGTCTAAGTAAAATTGATACAGGGCTTCATAAGTAGACTTAGTGTCTACTCTTTATCAAAGATGTATCAGTTAGTGTTATTCAGAGAAAAGGAGAACACATGACATATAATATTTAAGGAATTGGTTTACGTGATTGTAGGTGGTAACACATTTGAAATCTGCATGGCTGCCTGGCAGACAGGAAACTCAAGCAGGATTTGAGGCTGCAGTATTGAGGCACTTTTTTTTCTTGTCTAGGAAAATCTCATCTTTATTTTTACTATTCCTGAACTGATTGTGTAAGGGTCACCTATTATTAAGGATAATCTTCGTAAAACCATCCTAGGCATAACCAACCTGTAGGTCACATGTGGTTGCATGTTATTTAGGATATCCATGAATATAAATCAACAGTTTTTTAACTTATTTAAAGCATGAGATTTTTTTTAAAAAACATAATTGTACAGTTTCTGAGCATGAATGCTTTAGATGCTCTCATCTTGTTACAGTGCCAAAAATTATGTACCTAAATGCTGATGGCATGGACAAAATATTTCCACAAGTAAAAATAAAAATGTAAAAATTAATACCGTTGGTTCAAAAAATAAGTACTATGGTCTAATTATATCAAAACATAAAGGAGCTCTCACAAATAAGTAATGGTAGACTTTCTCTAGTTTTGTTTATCAGTTTGCATTAAATAATCTATGTAGAAAATTGTGCACAATGTTTGCAATATAGCAAGCCATCAAAACAACAGTGTTACAGAATAACTTCTTTAGTTAGGACTATAGAAGGCAATGGAACTCAGGTTTGCTGATATGGGCCTTGCATCCCGAGTTTCTGTGACTAGTGTCTATCTCATGGGTTAGTCTCTGGTTTATTAGGAAAAAAGTGTTTGTAGTGATATTTCATTTGTATTTTAATAAAATAAATCTTTTTTTTTTGAAGATCAGAGAGCACAGACCCACTGGTCAGCCTTACAGACTAAGCAGTGGTAACGCACACCTTTAATCCCAGTAGCCACACTAGTTGCCATAGAAACTGGGCAGTGCATGTCTTTAATCCCAGTGGTGCACGTCTTTAATCTCAGCCCTAGAGAGAAATATAACATAGGAAGATACAGCTCTCAGACATAGTTTCATTATGAGATTCCTGGAGACAGGACCACCATTTTGGAATGAGGTAGAAATAAGAGCCAGTGGCTGACTGCTTTGCTTTTCTGGTTTTCAGGTTGAACCCCAATATCTGTCTCTGGGTTTTTATTAATCATGCTACAATTGTTGTTCCTGATTCCTAGCTAAAAGACTTCCACTGAAGCATTTCTCTCTGTCTCAAAACACTCAATAATATCCAAACCTTGTGTCTAGAACAGGACTCCAGATGCTTTGGCAAGAGCAAGCAACTGATAATAAAAATGAGCTAGAGACAGTAGCAATAGTATGAAATAAGATCGGCCAAAGAAGACACAAGGTCTGTATGTTAAAAGGATAACCTTTGACAACTAACTTCTTGAAGCTCTTTCCCTGGTCTGGGCAGTTATGATCTTTCACCTTGGTCTCCTTGATTTTTTTCTTTGTTTCTTTTATCCAATTATCTGTAAAGCAGCCAGAGTGGTCTTATTAAAATATAAATCTTCTATCACTTTTTGGCTCAAAATCTTCTACTTGTTGTCCTGTATTACTCATAGAAAAGTCCAATGCTCCCACAATAATTGATACACTTGCTTTGTTACTTCTCTCTAATTCACACTACTTCAAATGCACCACCCCCCTTGTTGGGCTTTGAAGACATCAAGCACACTTTTGCACTGATTAAATATACTGATTCTTAAGCCCTAACTCAGCAAACTCAAGGTCAGGAGGTGTAAAGTATAACTTGAAGATATATTTTTAAAATTGCTATTTTTGTGGGTGCTTATGACATGTATATGCAAAGGCCAGAGAGGAACCTAAAGTTAGTTGTCTTCTTCAAACTCTGTATAGGTTCTAGGATTCTGGGGTTCAGTTCATCATATTTGCAAGGTAAATACCCTTACTCACTGAGCCATCTTCCTAGCCTGAACATTACATTTTAAATTAGTTATTCAGAAAATTATGATGATTTAGATGTAATAAGTCTTTGGTTTGGGTAGCTTTTTTATGTGTGTTTGTGTTGGGGAGCAGTGTCTGTCTCTGTCTCTAAAATGTTTATCTGTGGAAAACCCATAGGATATCATACATGTTTTTCTTGCAAAACAAGGGTATAATGGTATAACTAGAAAAAATATTTATTTAAAGAAAACATTTAACAGTGGAAAGCAAGCCTTTTCTACTTTTAAATTGCTTATATATTTGTATTTATCTCCTTAATAGAGAAACCAGAGAAGCAAATAGAAAATTGTGATTCATGCTGAGGTATCATTGCACATTGAGGATATAGGAGATAAGGATATACAACAATTTCAAAATGATAGGAAACCAAAGGAGAAAATGCTTTCTGATAAAAAATTGATTATCTCACTCTTGCCCCTGGATGTTTTCACAAGCATGTGGATTTGGCTAAGTGAGAATTCACCCATACCAAGCTGAGCCCTGATGTGTGCTGCAACATGTCTGCAAGGCAGAACATGTGAGCTTGTCTTCCTATTTTATAATTACTCACTCCCTAAACACCTTTTTACCAGCTTTCTTTTAACTTGTGACAAAATAAAGTGAAGCGCTATGATATTCCACCAGTACTTGTGGAGGGTCTAAATAATACATCACAAGGGAAAGACAGCTTTTAATTTGAGATGTTGTCAACTCCTTTGAGAGAATGCTTCTAGAAGTCCTATGACTCCATGCTGAGGCCCTTGAGGTAAGAACTAGCAAAGGCCAGCAGACCCTTCTCTCCACACTTATGTTGGACTTGCTCCAATTTGTCTCCTTGTGCTATTTATTCTTTAGGTTTTCACAAACACAGGGCCTGAGTCTTAAGAACTGGTAACCTTTGGTAATGTAACCTACTTATCTCAACCCTGACTGTGTCTGCCCCCATAATATTTGCCTTTCTTGTTAGTGTCAAGACACCCTCCTGATGTGTTAAACAAGAAAGCAGCAATCTTTAATAGGATTCACAGGAGAACTCTCTTCACAAAATACGACCAAAGGTTTTTTTTTTTTTTTGAAAAAATTTCTGCCTCCTCCCTGCCTTTCATTTCCCTCTCTCTCCCCCCACTCCTCTCCCCCTCCCCCACTCCTTTCCCTCTTCCCTCTCCAGTCCAAAGAGCAGTCAGGGTTCCCTGCCCTGTGGGAAGTCCAAGGTCCTCCCCCCTCCATCCAGGTCTAGGAAGGTGAGCATCCAAACAGGCTAGGCTCCCACAAAGCCGGTTCATGCAGTAGGATCAAAACCCAGTGCCATTGTCCTTGGCTTCTTATCAGCCCCCATTGTCCGCCAATGTTCAAGAGAGTCCGGTTTTATCCCATGCTTTTTCAGTCCCAGTCCAGCTGGCCTTGGTGAGCTCCCCAATAGATCAGCCCCACTGTCTCAGTGGGTGGGTGCACCCCTGGTGGTCCTGACTTCCTTGCTCATGTTCTCTCTTCTTCTGCTCCTCATTGGGACCTTGGGAGCTCAGTCCAGTGCTCCAATGTGGGTCTCTGTCTCTATCTCCATGCATTGCCAGATGAAGGTTCTATGGTGATATGCAAGATATTCATCAGTATGGCTATAGGATAGGGCCATTTCAGGTTCCCTCTCCTCAGCTGCCCAAGGAACTAACTGGGGACATCTCCCTGGACACCTGGGAGCCCCTCTAGAGTCAAGTATCTTGCCAACCGTAAGATGGCTCCCTTAATTAGGATATATACTTCCCTGCTCCCATATCCACCCTTCCTTTATCCCAACCATCCCATTCCCCCAAGCTCCCCCCATCCTCCCCTTCTCACTTTTCTCTCCCCATTTCCCCTTACCCCCATCCCACCCCATTCTCTGTGTTATAATGGTGGCACTTGAGACCAGGGATACACATTTTGGGATAAACTTTGCATTTTAAAAATATTTAGCAAACATTTAATTTCAGAGTAGTTTTAGACAAATAAAAAGTTGTAAAACTATTAGAGTTACTCTATATCCTATTTTATTGCTAATTTTATTATGGTACATTTGTCAAGGGGTAGGGATTAACTTCAGTTATATAGCACTTATTTGTTAAGTATGAGATACTGGGTTCAATACCCAGAAACTAAGAATAAGTTATAGCTATTTAAATAAAGGAATAAAGGTTATGACACATTACTCATTACCACTGAACTGATATTGGCATATCACTATTAACTAAAGTCCATATATGATGTGTATTTTTTTAGCTTTTGTGTAATTTCTTTTTCATTCTGTTCTTAGAGTCTGCCAAAGATATAATATTTGTTTCCTGGTTTCCTTAAGGAGCTTTCTCTCTCTCTCTCTCTCTCTCTCTCTCTCTCTCTCTCTCTCTCTTTCTCTCTCAGACAAGGTCTCGACATGTAGAACAGGCTAGCCTTCTTCTCACAATCCTTTGCCTCAGCCTCCTCCTGCATGTTAGGATTACAATAAGCTTTACAATGTTGGCTAAAACTTTTTTTGACTATGCGGAAGACTTTATCTGAAAAGAAACTAACATATATAATAGCTGTGTGTCTTTATGAAGTATAAGGTGATACTTTAGTATTTGTATCTTTTGTACAATGATTTAATTTTGCTACTTAGCATATCTACTAATGGACACACTTGGGATGGGAACATTTAAAATGTATTATACTTAAAATCTACTTTTAGCAATAATGAATAGCACAGCACTGTGCACCAGCGATTTGAGCTTATTCCTGCTCTTTAGGAATTTTGTACCTTTCATTCATAATCCTTTCAAACTGGTATTTGTAGCCACAGGTTCTGCTACCAACATGCAGCTACCATCAGTTAGAATTTACTCCTCAGACAGTGTGGGTATGGGTTTGTGGGAGAAAGATCATGCCATGTAAAGGTGCATACTATTATAGGACTTAATATTGCTCATGTTAATCTGACTGTAGAAGGATTTGTCAGGAAGCCACATGCTAAATTCTCCTTTTCAAGTTTCCTTGTGTGTTGCAGATAGGAACAAATACAGAGAGCCACAGTCAGACATTATCAGAGAGTTAGAGACCTTAGAACACTCACACCCCAAATGGGATGTCTCCATCATAAATTTTTCCCCTCAGAGATCAAGAAACCCTGTGGAAGAAGAGGCAGAACCACTGTAAGAGCCAAAGGTAATGGAAGACACCAAGAAAACAAGACCCTCTAAATCAAGACGAGCAAAGCTCATATGAACTCACAGAGACTGAGGCAGCAGACTCAGGGCCTGTACAGGTCTGCACCAGGTTCTCTGCCCTTTTATTATGGCTTCCATGTTAATATTTTTTAATGGGCTTCCTGAGTGTGTAAATGAGGGAGTGTCTGATTCTTGTGCATTCTCGTGGACTCTTTTCCTTCTCTTGGTTTTTTTTTGTCTAACTTTGATGTGATAGATTTTGTTTTATCTTATGCATTTTTTGTTATACCTAGCCACTAGGGAAGTGATTCTCAACGTTCCTAATGTTGCCACCCTTTAATATAATTTCTCAACTTGTAGCAACTCCTAACTGTAAGATTATTTTTGCTGCTACTTCTTAACTGTAATTTTGCAGTTGTTATGAATTGTAAATGTCTTATGTCCAGGATATCTGATGTGCGACCCCTGTGAAAGGGTCATTCGATCTAGAGGCTCTCAACCCCACAGGTTCAGAACTGCTGTTCCAGTGTAAAAAGTACCAATATAACTGTCGTTTATATCTGCTTAAAGAGAGAATGTTTTCTCCAATGGAGCAACCATTCTAGGACAAGACTCATGTTCAGAAGTAGTTGTCTAGTCACAGACTCTACATTTTTTGTGTGTGGGTGTATGTATTTGTTTTTATTTGGTTAGTGTTTGGTGTTTTTTCTTTCTTTTTGGGCATTGTTTTACTTTGTTTTCTTGGAGGGAGTTATTGTTGTATTCTTCTGCTTTGAAAAATAACCTAAAGTTGCATGGGTAGGGAGTAGGAGAAAATCTGGAAGGACCTGGGAGAGGGGAAGAATTTGATCAAAATATATTTAAATTTAAATAATAAAAATAAAACAAAAAGGAAAATATATTCCGTTCATCCTTTGCCATGATATTCTGTTTAGAAGGAAGTTATTTTGTACAGCTCTAAAGTGAAGAAGTAGAGTGCTTTATTTTTTGAGAAATGCGAATATATTAGTTAAAAGTTCTGCCTGGAATATTTATCTATTCTCTTCATTTAATAGTTATTTAACCATTTAATTATATTTGTGTGGATTCATTGATATTTATTTGATACTTTGGTTCAAAGTCATTTATAAAGACAATGAGAGCTAAGTATCCTGATTTCAGTCCTTTTAGCAGTGAATGAGTTCTGAAAGAATAGCTGTGAAAATATGTTTCATAAACACTACACTCCAGTTAGTAAGCTGTTTCCTGAGGTGGTGTGGGTCAATAACATGTGTCAATGCACTTATTTTGTTGCTGTGTTTGTTCCACGTGCACCTAGTGCAACTCTTTTAGTTGGTTCGTATGCCCTTTAGACATGCTCCTTTTTGTGTATTTGTGTATGTGAGGACTGCCTTAAACTCTGGTGTTGTAAGATGTTTTGCGTTTATTTTGTCTATTTTATTTTTATAATGGGCATGCCATATTTTATTACACAATAGTATTTGAAACTAAGACCTAGGTTTTAGGTCTGCTCTCTACTGTATCTAGATATCTTCTAGGTTCATCAAACTAATAAGAAGAACAAATATATATGCATAACTATGTACCTCTTATGCTACATAATGTGATCTTTAATGTGTTCTTGACATCACTGATTCTGTTACCTTATAACTCATTTGAGTATCCTCACTCCACTTGTCTTCAGTCTGTTTCTCTAATGCTAAAAGTCTTATGTTACCTCAGTGTGAATATACAGAAATGCTAAAATTAATCCACCCCACCATTGGACACCTTTATAACTAGAGTGCAGTGCTTATGAAAGAAGTTTCCACAATTAGTTTTCCAGATGCCATTCAGTTCTGAAGGTACTGAGATAAGGGTAATATTTTTGGTTATACATTATTCAAACCAGTTAATAGATACTGAGGAACATCATTTCTGTGTTACATATTAAGTGCCATTTTTCTGCTTGCTTGCTTCTGGGAAACAGAACCCACCCAAGAAAATGTTGCTACCAAACCTTCCTTACTCTGTTCTTTTGTGTCTAGGATTGCTTTTTAATCTTTCTCAGGTTTTACATGGATTTAGTTAACCATGTTGGCACACCAATTTGTAGGAAGGAGGTAGCTTTTTTGTGTCCAGCTGTTCAGCCACAAAATAATCACACAGAAACTGTATTAATTAAATCACTGATTGGTCTATTAGCTCTAGCTTCTTATTGGCCAACACTTACATATTAATTTAACACGTTTGTATTAATCTGTGTATCATCACATGGCTGTGGTTTACCAGCTAAAGTTCCAGTGTCTGTCTCTGGTAGGAATACATGGCGTCTCTCTGACTCCTCCTCCCTTCTCCCAGGATTCAGTTTAGCTTGCACTGTCTAGCTAAACTCTGCCCTGCTATAAGTCCAAACCAGTCCTTTATTAACCAGTGGTATTCACAGCATACAGAGGGGAATCCCACATCATATCACATTTTCTTTTTCCATTTTTCTGTTGAGGGACATCTAGGTTGTTTCAATTTTGAAATACTGTGAATATAGCAGCAAAGAACATGGTTGAACAAGTATCCCTATTTTAATATAAAGCTTTCTTTGAGTATAAGCCCAAGAATAATGTAAGTAGATCTATGAAGTTCATGGATTCCAGTATTTCTGGGGAACTGCTATACTGATTTCCATATTGGCTGTCCAAGTATTAACATTATACATATTTTAATATATTTCATGCTAGTTGTTTTAATTCAATATTCTATCATCTATATTTCATGCATTTTGAGTCTCTATTTTTATTAAGTGTAAAATATTTTTAAATAATTTAGCATTTTTATTGAGACTTATTCTTTGACTTACAGGCTATTGGGAAATGTGTGATTTAACCACAAAATATTTAGACATTATCAAGTTATATTGCTATTACAGATTTCTACTTTAAATCAGTTTTAGTCTTAGCATACAGTAATGAATTTTATTTTTTCAAATATCTTAAAGCATTACTTTATAGCCCAGACTATGCTCTTTCTTATTTTATGTAAGGTTAAGCAGAGTATAAAATAATGTGACATCATATATAATATCTTATAAATATAAATTTCATCAAGTTGATTGATAGTGCCATTATGGTCATCTATAAAGTTAGTGATTTTTTTTGCCTAATTAATGTATCATTTGTTTTCAAAGGGGTATTGAAGTTTCTTAGTATAATAATGGGTTCATATAGCTTTTCAATTCTACCACTTTTTAACTCAAGAATTTGATAAGTTTTTTTTATCTTCTAGGAAAATCAACCCTTTTATTATTGTATAAAGGACTTTAAAATTTATTTTTATTACTATGTATTAATTGTATAAAATAATGGATTTAATTGTGCTATGTCTATACCACCTAAGAAATTTCTATGGCTTCTATTCCAGGTATTTTAAGCTTATTTGTCTTTGTATGTGACTGCATCTCCTGATTTGGAGAATGTTGTTTTTCTCTGTGACTGTAGCTCTTTTATGGCACTTAAAAATTGCCTTTTAAAAATTGATTACTTTTCTAGCTTTTAAATTTTAGCTATAAAAGATAACAAGTTATTTGTATGATTTGAAGCTGGAACCCAAAACTTGAACTTCTACTTCTCAAACCCAAGGTTCAACCCATTCTCACATTCTGGTGTTGTGCTGTCTTTGAGTTAAGCAGATTCTGATCAATGTATCACTGTATATCTGTAATAACGTTATTTCCATAATAAGAGGATGAAAAGTAGACTTTTTGTCTGGTGGAACACTAATAGGCTCATTAACTGTAAGTACATCATTTTATTTTCATTAGCCAGGATCGGGTTGAAAATTAGTAAAATTTTAAACTCAACCTATTACTGCTGAATGTATGTTTATCTGTAATTCAAATGAAAGCTAATGGCAGGAAATAAATGGCTAAAATGATTAATATAATGGAAAACAAATTATTTCTCTAGGAGGATGATGGAAAGATGTGAGAGGGCAGATGTGGAGGTAATTGAAGTTTTAAGAATGATTGATGTAAGGGGCAGGTGAGGAGGAGGTAAATACTTGCTCCTGTTTTATGAATTTTGAGGTTGTCATTCTTTGGGAAACTGTGCTAAAGGATACTGATATTTCTTTTCCTTCAAGAGCACACACCACACAACAATATAGATGTGTATTTTATGTAGGTCTTTTCTCTGAATTGCAGTTGTCTATAGAACTCATAATAGTTTGTGACCCCGAACTTTTTCTGCCTTTCCTACCCCTGGGCCTTATCTTCTTTGATGAGAGCACTTCTATTAAGATCATGGGTTAACCAATATTGATTTACAATTGTTTATAAGTTAATAGATTTTTAGTGGACTACTGCCACACTCACTGGTTCACACTTTGCCTATGGTTCTTTCTGTGGTATAAGTGCAGAGTTGAAGAGTCACAGACATAATTAATCTGACTGAATGTTTGTAAGTTTTTTTGACTTACCCTTTAAATTTGAGTCCCTAAAATACAGATAATAAAAGAGTTAACTGGAAAGTGGTACACTGCCAGTAGATTTTCACTGAGAACAAAATGTTTTTCAATTTAAGTTTGAAAAATTGGATTTTAAGTATGGAATTTTATGTTCAAATGAGCAGATTACCATAATCAGTTGGTAAATTCCTGGCTCAAATCATTTTCATGAGTGATTATGTAGAGCCCTGTGAGTAAGCAAAAAAAGCAAACAAAACATTTTTTATTGTTTTTATTGATCTCTACATTTTTCTCTGCTCCCCCCTTCCCCCTTCTCCCCTTCTACCCTCTCCCATGGTCCCCATGCTTCCAATTTACTCAGGAGATCTTGTCTTTTTGTACTCCCCATGTAGATTAGATCCATGTATGTCTCTCTTAGGGTCCTAAGTGTTGTCTAGATTCTCTGGCATTGTGATTTCTAGGTTGGTTTTCTTTGCTTTATGTATAAAAGCTACTTATGAGTGAGTACATATGGTATTGGTCTTTCTGGGTCTGGGTTACCTCACTCAATATGATATTTTCTATCTCCATCCATTTGCCTGTAAATTTCAAGATACCATTATTTTTCCCTGCTGTGTAGAACTCCATTGTATAAATGTGCCCCATTTTCCTTATCCATTCTTTGGAATCTAAAATGCTTGAAAGACTCTTAAGGAAATGCTCAACATCCTTAACCATCAGATAAATGCAAATCAAAACAACTCTGAGATTCCATCTTACACCTGTAAGAATGGCCAAGATCAAAAACACTGATGACACCTTATCCTGGAGAGGTTGTGGGATAAAGGAAACACCAATGCATTGCTGGTGAGAGTACACGTTGTTGCAACCCCTTTGGATATCAGTATGGCGATTTCTCAGAAAATTAGTAAATGACCTTCCTCAGGACCCAAAAATACCACTTTTGGGTATTCAATCACAAAAATATTCAAAGGATGTTCAATCTTACCAAAACATTTTTTCTAGCTAATTTCTATAATTCATAAAGTCCCAGTAAACATCAGGTTTTTTCACAGAAATCTTTGCCATAAGTTTTCTTTTTTCTTTTTCTTTCTCTAAAGGTGTCTAGGTCTGCTGTAAAGAGAAGTTTCCTTGATGGGGGGGGTGTCCCAGTCATAATAGATACATCTGAAAACCCACTACACCTAAGACTCAGGAATCATTGAGTAATAGGGGGAAGAGGGATTTTAAGAGTCAGAGGATCAGGGAGTTTGCTGTGAGATTGTGTTACCTAGTAATGTCCAAAACTACACTCATGAAGTTTTACCAACATGACAGCCCAAATGAAAACTGAACAAAAACAATGCTAATGGATATGACAAAGTTGTGGGGAAAGGGTCACAAAGTTTCAACCCTACACATAGAACTAAAGGCAACTGAGGAAAGCTGGGAACAGGAGAGGTGGTCTTCTCCAGGAAAGAGTACACCAAGCAGTCGTATAGTGATGAATGGTCATCTCCGAAAACATACATACAAGTAATGTTATATGGACTCACCAGATTTTATTTAGGAAAATACATTTTTGCATGTACACATATGTATGACAATGCGTGCCAAAAAAAAGAGCAGGAATGTGAAGGATAGTGGGGGATAAGTGAGGGTTTTCAGGGAGGAAAGGGTGAAATGTTGTAATTAGAAGCTGAAAACAAAAGCAGCTCAGCTTTCTTGAAAAAGTGGAAATTTATCACACGCTCTTGTTGCAGGGACCCAATATGGTGGCTTCCTAACACAAACACTACTCACCTAATGTTCTTTGCCAAACGGATCACAGTAAGCAGGTGTAAACAGCTCCTTCTGCAAACATCAATGTTCAGTGGGCCAGCAGAGGAACAAACACAGAGTTCATACAATGCCATTTTTCTCCGATTTAATATTTACACTAGTTACTCACTCATTTGAAAGGCCAGAGATGCCAGTTGCACTAATATCTACATAAGGGGCTTATAGAAGAAGATTCTCTGACAGAGATGTTCTGAATGCAGACTGAGTGACCAGCCAGTGGTACTGAAAATCCTGCCTTAGGTCTCTATTAGTCCATTCCAAGGTTCCAATGTGGCTGACTGAACAACTGGTTTTTATCCCTTTGGAAATGGACTATAATAATATGGTGAAGGGGTTCTTTTTTGGTTACACCTCCAGTTTCTTCATTTGCTGCTTCTTACCTTCCTTATCCTTTAATTGTCCCCTGTGAACCGACTACGTGCTGTTTGCGTGTTGATTTTCTCAACCATTTTGTTCTTATGTAGAGATAGGAACCCATGATTAAATAATGTAGATTGCAGAGATGGTCTTAAAGTTGTGTTCAGAGAGAACTAGGCTTTGTTTGCCTGAATTTGGATTACTCATTTTATATGATGAAACGTGGTTGCTTTATCTGTGAAATGAGAATAAGATGCTGTGTATCTAAAGGGATGACTAGAGAGAATAGGAAAAAAAAAAAAACATCAAATCTGGCAGGAATAAAAACTCAAAAGTACTGACTTATGAAAGACAATCTTTTTTATGCCTCCTCTTTGTCTCTTTTTTCTCAATGGGAGCTCTTTATTTGAGAGGTTACTTGGCCATCGATTCATCTTAGCCTAGGCCCTTGTTTTTTATACACATGTCCTTCATTTTTGGACACAGCCTTGTTAGTACTGATTTCAGTGTTTTTTTTTTTAAATCTAATTCTACTTTATGTGTATGAGTCTTTTGCCTCATGTGTGTCTATACACAACAGACACTCTTGTTGCTACTGAAGATCAGAAGATGGGTTCAGCTTCCCTGGAATTGGAGTTACAGGTGATTGCAGGCCACTATGTGCATACTAGGAATTGAACTCAAGTCCTCTAAGAGAGTGGCCTTAACTTTTAACTATTGGATCATCTTTACAGTCCCCTGTATTTGTTTCTTAGTCTAAAGGATCATACAAGGTAATATGCTGTTTGAGTGAAAAAGTATATTTCTTAGAGTCTTGGAAAGAACTGCACCTAATAAACCTCGGTTTTGTCATTTTGACATGTAGCAGAATCATGTGGTGACATGCTCATGCATTGTGCCTTATTTAGTAACAACAGAAAAGTACAGCACATGCATGAATTGTTTAAAGGGATTACTCATTATTAAGACTCACTGATGATTCTGGGAAGGCCCCAAGAATTATGCTAAAACCACAAAATACTCATTATTTTATTGATAAATACTCATTATTTTCTTGATAAATAATCATTATTTTCTTGATATATTCCTCTCTAGTGCTGTGATTAAAGGCGTGTACCACTACTGCCCGGCCTCTATGGCCAACTGGTGTGGCTGCTGGGATTAAAGGTGTGTTTCAACGCTGCCTGGCCTGTATGGCTAACCATGTGGCTGTTTTGAGTTCTGATCTTTAGGTGGCGCACGCCTTTAATCCCAGCACTTGGGAGGCAGAGGCAGGCGGATCTCTGTGAGTTCGAGACCAGCCTGGTCTACAGAGCTAGTTCCAGGACAGGCTCCAAAACCACAGAGAAACCCTGTCTTGAAAAACCAAAAAAAAAAAAAAAAAAAAAAAAAAAAAAAAAAAAAAGAAAAGCTTTATTTGTTAAAGTACAAATGAAATATCACTGCAAACAATCTATTGAATGTATAGTTGGTAAAATTATTTTTTCCAAAATGTAATCCACTTTGTCTAAATGACATTGTCTTTTGTCATCTTTTAATTTTATAAGGTCCCATTTATTAATTTTTGATCTAAGTGCCTGTATTAATGGCATTCTGTTCAGAAAGTTTTCTTGTGTCCATGAGTTCAGACTATTCTGTACTTGCCCTATTTTCAGGTTCAGTGTATCTGACTTTCTGTTGAAGTCTTTGATCCATTTGGAGTTCAGTTTTAGGCAGGGTGATAAGTATGAATCTATTTGGATTCAAACCATCTAGTTTGAACAGCACCATTTGTTGAAGATGCTGTCTTTTTGTCTAATGTGTATTTCTGGCTTCTTTGTATAAAAATCAAATATCTATAGGTGTGGGGGTTATGTCTGAGTCCTTATTTCTATTTGAGTGATCAACGTGTCTGTTTCCATGCTTATACCATGTTGTTTTACTACTATAGGTCTTTAGTACATTTTGAGGTTGGGGATGGTGAGACCTCCAGCAGATCTTCTATTTTTCAGGATTATTTAAGCTATCCTGGATATTTGTGTTTCCATATGAAGTACAAAATTGTCCTGTCAAGATAATTAAAGATTTGTGTTGAAATTTTGATGTTTATTTCATAGAATCCTACACCCCTTCATGATAAAAGTTCTTGAGAGACTACGGGAAAAAAGGACATACTTCAACAAAACATAAGCCCACAACAAACATCAACTTAAATCAAGAGAAACTCAAAGAATTTCCACTAAAATCAAGAAAAAGACAAGTTTGTTTACTCTCTTCATACCTATTCAAGATAGTACTTGACATTTTAGATGGAACAATAAGACAAATGAAGGAGATCAAGGGAAAACAAAAAGGGAAGGAAAAAGTGTAAGGGTCGTTATTTGCAGATGATATGGTAGTATATGTAAGTGACCCTACAAATTCTACCAGGGAACTCCTACAGGTGATAAACACTTTCACCAAAGTGGCTGCATACAAGATTAACTAAAAAAATCAAACCCTTTTATATAAAAAAATGACAAATAATGTGAGAAGAAAAACAGGGAATCAAAAACATTCATAATAGCCTCAAAATTAAAATATCTTTAGCTAACCATAACCAAGTAAATGTACTTATATGAGTAAAAAAAAATAAGACACTGAAGGAAGAAGTTTAAGAAGATATCAGATGGAAAGATTTCTCATGCAGAAATATTTAAGAGAGTTTTATAAAGAAATAAATTACTTCAAAGTCTCAACTGACCAACAATGACTCTCAAAATTTTAAACAGATGTTCTTAATTTATATTTGCATGTTGCTTTCACTGCTCATGGGATCTATTTTTAAAATGCTGTTTTCCAACCTATTTGTTGCTTTCAGCAAATAATTTCGTCACACACACACACATATACACACACACACTCACAATACACACACTATTCTGAGTCAGGGCCATAGAAGAGTACATATTTTAAGACTCAAACTATCTTTTTAGCTTAAGCTATAAAAATGGGAAATACAAGGCATCGTAAGGTTGATTACTTTGTCATTTTTTTAAGGCAGGTTAAACTTAAACAGGTGGAGTACACACTAAGAAAACAAGTTAAATGCAAAGTCTTAAATGATCTTAAGGCATATTATTAACTAGATTGTATGGTTGGGCAATACTAGAGTATCTTTGAAGAGAAGAGAAGAGGTTTTTACAGAGAAAGGTATCACCATATATTGGAATTTACTTAAGAATATTTTATACAGTAGATATCAAACCAAGTTATATGTCTGCTTTGTTATCTTTTTAGATTTTTATAAAGACAAATATAAGCCTATTATTTCGACTTTATATTTGACCCACGGGCATGTGTGAAGAAATATAGGTCTTGAGAAGTTTCCTGAAGCTAAAGATTTGGAGAGCTCTATTGTTTCTCACAGTTTAGAACCTATGAAAGAATGCTGAAGGTCAAAACATTTTTGCTTTCTTCAAGTTAGAGAATAGAAACTTTGAATGCCATAGAGATTCTGTTTTCTATTAATCCTCAATTATTTAAAAGTTGTTTTACATCATAATCCATTTTTTATTGATTTTATTGAGCTATACATTTTTCTCTGCTCCTCTCCCTTCCCCTCCCCTCCCCTTCAGTCCTCTTCTATGGTCCCCATGCTCCCCATTTATTCAGGAGATCTTGTCTTTTTCTACTTCCCATATAGATTAGATGTATGTCTCTCTTAGGATATTCATAGTTTTCTATGTTCTCTGGGATTATGATTTATAGGCTGGTTTTCTTTGTGTTATGTTTCAAAATCACTTATGAGTGAGTACATATGATATTTGTCTTTCTGGGTCTTGGTTGGCTCACTCAAAACGATGTTTTCTAGCTCCATCCATTTGTCTGCAAATTTCAAGATGCCATTTTTTTTCTGCTGTGTAGTACTCCATTGTGTAAATGTACTACATTTTCCTTATCCATTCTTCAGTCGTGGGGCATTTAGGATGTTTCCAGGTTCTGACTATGGCAAACAATGCTGCTAAGAACATAGGTTGAGGGCATGTCCTTGTGATACGATTGATATATACCCAAAAGTGGTATTACTGGGTCTTGAGGAAGGTTGTTTTCTAATTTTCTGAGAAATTACCATACTGGGCTGTACCAACTTGCATTGCCACGACCAATGCGGAATGTTCCCTTTACCCCACAACCTCTCCAGCATAAGTTGCCATCAGTATTTTTGATCTTGGCCATTCTTACAGGCATAGGATGGAATCACAGAGTTGTTTTGATTTGCATTTCTCTGGTTGCTAAGGATGTTGAGCATTTCCTTAAGAGTCTTTCAACCATTTTAGATTCATCTATTTAGAGGTCTTGTTTAAGTCTGTACCCCACTTTTTGAATTGGATTATTTGTTCTTTTGATGACCAGTTTCTTGAGTTGTTGTATATGTTGGAGATCAACCTTCTGTCTGATGTGGGGTTGGTGAAGATCTTTTCCCATTCTGTAGGCTGACTTTTTGTCTTGTTGACCATGTCCTTTGTTTTACAGAAGCTTTTCAGTTTCAGGTGGTCCCATTTATTTATTGTTTCTCTCAGTATCAGTGCTACTGGGGTTATATTTAGGAAGTGTTCTCCTGTGCCAATGTGTTCAAGTGTACTTCCCACTTTCTCTTCCATGAGGTTCAGTGTGGCTGGCTTTATGTTGAGGTCTTTGATCCATTTGGACTAGAGTTTTGTTCATGGTGACAGATATGGATCTATTTGCATTCTTCTACATGTTGATTTCCAGCTATGCCAGCACCATTTGTTAAATATGCTTTCTTTTTTCCCATTTTATATGTTTTGCTTCTTTGTAAAAATTCAGGTGTTTGTAGGTGTCTGGATTAATATTTGGATCTTTGATTCGGTTCCATTGGTCCTCCTGTCTGTTTTTGTGCTAATACTAGTCTGTTTTTAGTAATGTAGCTCTGTAGTAGAGTTTGAAATCAGGAATTGTGATGTCTCTAGAATCTCCTTTATTGTATAGGATTGTTTTGGCTATCCTTGATTTTTTGCTTTTTCATATGACGTTGAGTACTGTTCTTTCGAGTTCTGTGAAGAATTTTGCTGCAATTTTGATGGGCATTGCATTGAATTAGTAGTTTTAACTATTGTATAACTACATTTAAGGATACACATTATCAATTAGTTTTTTTCAAGTAACTATTTTGTTCTACTTTAGTTTTCCCTAACTGTAACTAAGCCCAAACTGGACTATGTGGGCTTTAAAATTCTGTCATAGAAAAGTGTCAACTTGACATTTTTATTGCCGTAATTGCTATAGTCAACCTTGCCACTATTTAACAGAAGGGCACACAGTCTAGATTTGAAATTTCCCTACCAGATTACAACAAATTCTTATTAAAACATAGGTTTTTAGTATAAGACTAATTAAATTAGATTCTTTGATAAAAAAGTATCCCAAATCTGGATTTTATTGGACTCTTACAGAGATTCTCAATGGTGTTCAGAAAGATAGGTGAAACTAATTTTATAATTAATTCAAATTACTGCAGGTAAGATGTGCTGACGGTGTGTCTCATGAGACTTGTGTGAAACATCTGGGTGTTCAGAGTCACCTTAAGACAGGCAATCCAGGGAACTATGGCCACAATAATATTTTACTGGTCATGTCTGAAGAACAGTTGCACCAATACACCATTTCTTATTTATTTATTTGGTTCCTAACACTTTAACAAATGCCTCTTAACTTCATTTTGAGAAATCTTCTTTGTTAACAAGAATTGTAAAGACATTTTTGAAATATGTGTCTAGGTGGACCTTTTAAAACTGGTCTTAAGAATTTGATCCTCTATTGACCTGTCTCTTTTGTGAGAGCTTTTGAAATCCAGGCTTCAGAAACTAAACTTGCATTTATTTCTCCCAGGCTTTTACAAATGCTGCTCACATCCACAAAGTGCTGTGGGAGGATGAGAGCTGTACAAATCCAAGATATTATTATTACCATCTCTCTCTTCCCGTTTGGCCGTTTATGCTAAGCTTTGAATTCACCTACTTAGACTTTTGCTTAATATAATCTTTGAATTAACTCTTTTTTAATACATTTGTCTGTAAATAATAGTGATAAACATTTTAAAAATATGCTAGCTGACCCATTTACTACAAGCGGCAATATCAATGTTCTCTCCGAGTACGGGTCTTAAGAAATGTAAATCCGGGGGCTGGAGAGATGGCTCAGTGGTTAAGAGCATTGCCTGCTCTTACACAGGTCCTGAGTTCAATTCCCAGCAACCACATGGTGGCTCACAACCAACTGTAATGAGGTCTGGGGCCCTCTTCTGGCCTGCAGGCATATACAGACACAATATTGTATACATAATAAATAAATAAATATTTAAAAAAAAGAAATGTAAATCCAACATCTTCATATAGGTGCATCTCTTTTGAGTGTGTTTTTAAACTAATGGGGCAAATTAGTGATAGTATGCTTTTTATTTGTACTTATTTTTAACAGACCCTGATTTTTTAAAAAATATTTTTGTTAATAAATGAATGAGTACTGTATGTATACCATTTATACCATTGCCTCTATCCCACCAACTCATGTGACCCTCCCTTTCAAATCCATGACCTCTTCTTTCATTTAGGAATGTGGTAGTTCTAGTTTGCCCTCTAGGGTCTATGACCCTTCCAGACATGGATAGATAACTAGGTTTACCGCATCAGGAACAAATTCCCCATATTGTATAGGTCTTAAGTCAAATTAGATAGTTGTTGATTAACTGCAAGATGCCAGTGACACAACTGCAAATCTGCGGGATTTCTTGCCAGGCTAGTCAATGTTATGATTCTCAGGCTTAACAATTGGCAGCTTGTATAACACCGTTTTCCATTTTGGGAGGTAGTTCCCAGAGTGGGGAGGTGAACAGGTAAATTTCATCTTGATTCCTCTGAGTAATGTGTGTAAATCGTGTGATGTCTTCAGCAATAGGGTCTTACTGTCAACTTCTGGGAAGCAACCAGGGGCGATGGCAATAGCCTGTGTTGTTTTGTTAATAACTTGAGCCCTTGACCATCAACTAGAATGGAGAGGTCCCAAGACTGGCACTGGGATTTTTATTCAGTAATATAGTATATGGTTCTTGGAGGGAGTATTATCATCCAAAGAAGTGTAACATTATTACCCAAGTGGTACAGTTCTTTTTTTATTGAACTATATATTTTTCTCTGTTACTCTCTTTTCCTCCTCCCTCCCCTTCTATGCTTTTCTGTGATCCCCACTGTCCTAATTTACTCTTCCCATGTAGATTAGATCCACGTATGTCTCTCTTAGGCTCCTCTTTGCTGCCTAGGTTCTCTGGGACTGTGAACTGCAGGGTGGTTTTCTTTGCTTTTTGTCTAAAAGCCAATTATGAGTGAGTACATATTATATTTGTCTTTCTGGGTCTGGGTTACCTCACTCACGTGGTTATTTTTCCTAGCTCCATCCATTTGCCTGCAAATTTCAAGATGCCATTACTTTCTTAGTAATTTCTTTCCCACCCCTTTTATCATCTGTGTGAAGGAGGGCTACTGACTTTTTTGAGTTAATCTTATATTCTGTTACATTACTGAAGGTGTTTATGAGTTGTAGAAGTTCCTTGGTAGAATTTTTGTAGTCATTTATGTATACTATAATATCATTAGCAAATAGTGAGAGTTTGACTTCTTTTCTGATTTGTATCCCTTCACCTACTTTTGTTTTCTTATTGCTCTAGCTAGAACCTCAATTACTATATTGAATAGATTTGAAGAGATTAAACCACTTTGTCTCTTTCCTGATGTCACTTTGAGTTTCTTTCCATTTAGTTTGATGTTGACTGTTGGCTTGCTCTATATTGCTTTTATTATGTTTAGATCAATTCCTCTATTCCTGCTCTTTCTGGGCCTTTATCATCAAGGGGTGTTGTATTCTGTCAAAGGCTTTTGAAGCATGTCATGTTTATTTTTTCTCTTGTTTGTTTATATGGCGGTATACATTGACATATTTTTGCATGTTGAAGCAATCCTGCATCTCTGAGATGACACCTACTTGAACATGATGGATGATTTTTCTGATGTGTTCTTGAATTTTGTTTGCCAGTATTTTATTGAGTATTTTTGCATCAATGTTTATGAGTGAAATTGGTCCGTAATTCTTTTTCTTAGTAATGTCTTTGTGTGGTTTGGGTATCAGGGTAATTGTAGCCTTGTAAAAAGAGTTGTGCAATGTTCCTTCTGTTTCTATTGTGTGAAACAATTTGAGGAGTATTGGTACTAGTTCTTTTTTAAAATCTTATAGAATTCTGCACTGAAACCATCTGGTCCTGAGCTTTTTTTTTTTTGTTGGGAGACTTTCGGGAAGAATACATATAATAAATCTGTCTTCAGAGACATTGTACAATTTCATTCATACCAATAGTTATGTAAGTCCCCACTGCACTATAACCTTAAAATTTCTTGGTATAATTATATAAATAATTATGATATGACTTTTAAGTGTTAAATTAATCTTGCTTCAAAATTTATGTTTCAGTTTATATATTTCTATTTATAAAGTAATCATTTCTGCTTTCCATATATTTAATAATACATATTATATCTAATATATAAACTCTTTTGGTATATTGCCTTTCATATTGCCTTTTAATTTTATTTATAGTATCATTTGACATGCATAAAATTAAAATTACATTCTCTAAAGTTTATTTCTTAATGTTTATAAAGTCTCCCCACCAAAATAAGAACTATATGTGAAATTTTCTTTAAAATATTTCTTCCTTTTATTCAATATATGATTCAAATTTGCATTTTTAGAAAAGTTTCCAAATCATGGTAAAAACTAAAATAGTCTATTATGAGAGAATTTTGGTATCATTGTTAATGTATCTTTAATATTTAAATATATTCCAGGCTTTCCAATTTGTTTAATTGGTGCATTGATATTTAATCTTTCTATGATGATATTAGTGTTGTATCTGTAATATATATGAAGTCTAATAGCATAAATTCATCTTCCTTCCTCTTTCTAAACTTCAAAAATAATTCGTGGAGGTTTGAAAATTATCCATTTGTTTTGGATCAGAGATGCACTAAATTTTCACATCTGGAAAGAAAAGAATATATTTAATGTAAAGTTTTCATATTCTAGAAGATGACTTGTTCATATTTTCAATTTTGTTTTCTGTATTTTTCATTTAAACTGTGTGCTTTTTTTCCTTAGATATTTCTACATGTCCTTGGTTAAGTATATTTTATAGTTGAGTTATTGATACAAATAATATGTAGTTTATATTTTAAGTGCTTAGTTGTCCCAGTTTCATGTTTCTTGGCACACTGTAGAAAAAAACAACACCACAAGGATAATAGTCATCTGCAAAGATTGACTTTCTTGTCTCTGAAAGTGATTTTTGCCTTAGAATCAACTTTTTGCCTTGAATGTTAATATTGACAAGTTAGATTTCATTTTGTTTCTGTTTGCCTGACTAACCTTTCCCTACGCTTATGCTTTTAATATTTCTAAGTCACTTGCTTTTCTACCTGCTGCTTATAATAGATATGTAGTTTATTCATAGTCTTTCAGTATTACAGTGGAGAAAGCTGACAGAAGGCTAATTTTCTTTGTAGATGAACACCTTTCTGGGAAAAAGTGAATACTTGTGAGACTCTATCATTGTAGAGGTAAGAAAGATATTTGTATATGTTTAGTATTTAGTCATTTGAAATCCATTTACATTTGGTATCTAGTGAGCCATTTCTATCTGCTATTTAACCTTAGTTTTACACAACTTTCTCTATTTTCCAAAGGCACTTCTTTAGATATGGAAACTATCTCTACATTTTCCATCTTTCATATAGTTATTTTAAATTTATTCTTTTGTTTTCTATTCCCATTTATTCTGCATTATAGAGAAACTGACTTTAGATTTCAAAACTTATCCGACATACTGAGCTATTACACTATATTTTCCTTCTTACGAACTGCTCTGGAAATTGTCTGGGCCATTCGATCTGGTCTGGTGTTGTATCTTCAATACTTAAAATATAGCTATCATCTTTCATATCCTATTAGTAGAAAACATATAAAATACGATTTTATTATCATGTTATCAATTTGGGCTTATGAATTTTACTTAATTTTTATCTTATGGAATAATTCTTATATTATAGAAATGCACTCATCTCTTTATTGTGTATACATATGTCTCCTAGCCATGACAGGGATGAAATACCCATAAAATTTCAACAGCATGGCTACTTAAAAAAAAACAGCTGAACAATTATAACAACAGCTAGAATCTCAACGTAAATGGAGAAATTTGATACTGGCCTATCCCTGACTGAGGAAACTAAAAACTACTGAGAGAGTGTGTAGTTCTTCTTTTTGTTGTTGTTGTTGTTGTTTAACTTTTTGCTCTTTGGGGGCCTGCCACCTAGCTCCCAAATAGAAACAGAGATTCATTCCTATGTATAAATGCCCAGCCTTAGCTTGGGTTATTTCTACTCAGCTTTTCCTAACAAAAATTATCCCATCTATTTTTTGTCTCTGGGCTTTTACCTTTCTATATATCTTTCTTTCCCTTTATCTCTGTGACTGACTGTGTTGCTGGGTGTCTGGCTCCTGGTGTCGTCCTTCTCTTTCCTCATTTCTCACCCTTCCATCCATCACTTTTTTCCTATTTATTCTCTCTGCATGCCAGTCCTACTTATTTCTCTCTCCTGCCTAGCTTTTGTCCACTCAGCTCTTTATTATAGAAATCAGTTGTTCAGCCTAGATATAGTAGGGAGGGCCTTGGACCTTCCCCAAAGCATTGTGCCTTACCCTCTTTGAGGAGTGGATGAGGGGTGGGCTGGGGGAACAGATGAAGGGGATGGGAGGAGGAGAGGGAGTGGAAACTTGGATTGCTATGTATAGTTTAAAAAGATAGTTTGTTTTCTCTTTTAAAAATAAAAGAAATTTTAAAAAAGAATGCAACAAATTTTCACATCATTAAACCAATATGTCACAGCATAAACAAATGTAACACATCTTCAACTAATATTTCACAGGAGGGAGAATTAGTAGTTTGATAATTTTCATTCTCTCATCCTTTATTGTGTTTTCTTTTACTGTGCCTTTACCTCCAAGTCCTTCTTTTTAATCTATTATTGGTATCGCTTGCTTTATTCTTTTTCTTTTTTTAATTGTATGATCAGCATGCATATTTATTTACCACCTAGATTCTATAATTAACATAATACTTGTTTTATTTTAGATCTATCCATCTATCAACTTATTACATTTTTTGTATGAATTTCAAAGTAAATTTGAGAAATCTGTACACTTTACCTCTAAGCAGTTCTGCATGCATGGCATTAGAGCTTAGTATTTGTTTGATCATTCTTTTCTTTTCTTTTTCTTTGTTTTTTTTTAATTAAAAATTTCTGACTCCACCCCGACTCCCTTTTCCCTCCCCTTCCCCCCACTCCCCACGCCCCACTACCCTCCCCTCCCTCCAGTCCAAAGAGCAGTCAGGGTTCCTCCACCCTCCATCCAGGTCTAGGAAGGTGAGCATCCAAACAGGCTAGGCACCCACAAAGCCAGTACGTGCAAAACCCAGTGCCATTATCCTTGGCTTCTTATCAGCCCCCATTGTCCACCATATTCAGCGTGTCCGGTTTTATCCCATGCTTTTTCAGTCACAGTCCAGCTGGCCTTGGTGAGCTCCCAGTGCGTGGGTGCCCCCCTCGTGGTCTTGACTTCCTTGCTCATGTTCTCCCTCCTTCTGTTCCTCATTTGGATTTGAGGAGCTCAGTCCATTGCTCCAATGTGGATCTCTGTCTCTATCAAATGGCCAAAAGACACTTAAGGTCATGCTCAACCTTCTTAGCGACCAGGGAAATGCAAATCAAAACAACGTTGAGATACCATCTTACACCTGTCAGAATGGCTAAAATAAAAAACACCAATGATAGCCTTTGCTGGAGAGGATGTGGAGTAAGGGGTACACTCATCCATTGCTGGTGGGAATGCAAACTTGTGCAACCACTATGGAAAGCAGTGTGGTGGTTTCTCAGGAAATTTGGCATCAACCTACCTCAAGACTCACCAATACCACTCTTAGGATTATACCCAAGAGATACCCTATCATACTACGAAAGTATTTGTTCAACTATGTTCATAGCAACATTATTTGTAATAACCAGAACCTGGAAACAACCTAGATGCCCTTCAATGGTAGAATGGATGAAGAAAGTATGGAATATATACATATTAGGGTACTACTCAGCAATAAAAAACAATGACTTCTTGAATTTTGCATGCAAATGGAAGGAAATAAAAGCACTATCCTGAGTGAGGTAACCCAGACCCAAAAAGATGAACGTGGGATGTACTCACTCATAATTTGTTTTTAGCCATAAATAAAGGACATTGAGCCTATTATTCACGATCCTAGAGAAGCTAAATAAGAAGGTGAACCCAAAGAAAAACATATATATATATCCTCCTGGATATTGGAAGTAGACAAGATTGCTGGGCAAAAATTGGGAACAGGGGGTTGGAGGGATCGGGGAAAGAGGAGATGGGGAGAGACAAGTGAGAAGGGGAGGATGGGGAGATCTTGGGGGAATGGAATGGTTTGGATAATGGAAGGATGGATATGGGGGCAGAGAAGTATATATCTTAATTAAGGGAGCCATTTTAGGATTGGCAAGAGCCTTGACTCTAGAGGTGTTCCTAGGGGTCCAGAGAGATGTCCCCAACTAGGTCCTGGGGCAGCTGAGGAGAGAGAGCCTGAAATGGCCTGATCCTATAGCTAAGGGATATAACTAATATATCCTATAACTAATGAATATGTTGCATATCACCAGAGAACCTTTATTCTTTTTCTTTAATTATCATTGTTACTGTATACATGAATATAAATATATAAATACATCTTGTTGTGTCCATTTAATGTTGCTTATCTGTATAGGTGTTTTGTGCAGACTACTCAATATTAGATAACCAGATAGGGAGCTTGTCTTCAGAGAAGACTGATTCTACATCTCTCAGCAGTCACTAATTACCTATGACTCTTGTGAAATTTCTTGTGATATTGTGAAATTTCTCCCATTCACATGGGCATGCCAACTGGTGTTATTTTTCATGTCTTGCTTATGTAGCCATACTTTTTAATTTTCATGGATATACCTTACCTTTCCTGGCATATACAGCATACACAATCTTGCAATAGATGTCCTGGCTCTCTGACCATTACAATTTTTCCATCCCTTCTTTTGTGATATTCCCTGACTCTGGAGTATAGGAATTGTGTTGTAGATGTATCAATTTGGGTTGTGCATCACATGGTCACTTGTTGTCTGCCTTTTCACCACTTGTGAATTTCTGTAACCATCTCCATCTACTGCAAAATGAAGACTCATTGATGGTGAGTAAGAGCTATACTTATCATGGGTGAAAGGAAAAGCATGTAAAATGTAGTAAGAAATTATACTGCTATAGGAAATCAGATGTAATGTGTTCTCCTCTAGGTTCTATGACCTCACCTATCATGGGAGACTGGCCTCACCAGTCATGGCTAGGTTTATAGCATGAGACATGAATCCCTCTTTTCTGAGTAAGTTTATAAATCTGATCAGCCAGCTATTAGTTGCTCCTAAGATATAAGTGCCACTATTATAGCATAAGAGATAGTTTGCCACATTTGGCATTGTTGTATTTCATGGGCATCAACAGATTATCGTTCTCCCTTTTCAGTTTGCAAAGTACATTAGATACTATCAATATGCGTGTAGGAGGCTTCTACGATGGTTCCAACTTTAATTCCCCACCTGTATCTGAAGTACATTTTGTCTTTAGAAAAAGGAACTTACATCCTGGGAGGCAAACAAGGGCAATGGCAACATCCTCCATTGTCTGGGAAGTCCCTTGGACTCCCCTGTCCAAAAGTTTGAAAAAATATTTCTCATTCTTGGTACTGGGTTTTGTTTTTTTGTAATTTAGAATTTAATATGTACATGTGTTGATGAAATCCATTCCTCATTCCTTCTTCCCTTCCATTTCCCTCCTTATCTGTCCCACCATTGCTCCCATTCAATTTCATGTATTCTCCCTCTTGTTTTCCTCAGAATCGACTTAGTAGTCCCTGTGTGTGCGTGGGTAAGGTCATTTAGTGGAATATAAGTAGTCTGAGGAGCTGCATTCTTGAAGAAAACTTACTTTCCCACCTCCAATAGCGATCAAGTACAAACCTCAAGATCAGTGAAGTAGGAGTGGGGAGATTTTGAGCCAGAAGTAATTGAGGTCTGTGCTTAAACATCTGGAGAATATGATAGATCGGATGCACAGATGAAGTTACAGTGACTGTGACTACCTTCAAGTGACCTGCACAAAGTAAACATTTCAAAAACATTTTTACTATCAATTATTAGTTCATTTCCTCTGCAAAAGCATTGCTTTCAGTTTTTTGATTTGCTTTTATGCTGTGCATTTAAAATATAAGCAAGTATATACACACACACACATATATATATTTACCCATAATTCTTAACCATTCACATTTTCTTATATGAATTTAGCTTAGTTTTGCATAGTGCTCTGACATCTCTTTTATATTGTTTTACAAATCATACTCCTCTGAGGTCATATCATAGTAGTATTCAAAGCTTTGCTTCATTCTGTTCCTATGGTTTTCAAGTATGAATGTTGCATTTTATTCAACCTCTCCTCAACAAATGCCCTTGTGACATGATCCCAGTCTTTAAATCACTTACGGTATTTATCATTTTTACATTTTTGATGCTGTATATTTTGGATAGAGTTCTAGAGTTAGGTTTTTGAATAAATGGTAAATGCATGTGCAAGTGGTTAAACAAGTTTCCTTTTAATAAGAAGTATATTATCTTGTATTTCTACTAACCATATAGGAAAGATCTACTTCCCACAGTCCCATGATACAATGTTCTTTTCAGTTGCCAATGATACTTAAGAAATATGAAAATTCGTGAAGACCCAGTTTTGTCACAGTTTGACTTTAATGTGCATTTTTCTATTGCTTTAGATGTTTGAACATTTGCATGTCTTTTCAGTAAATTGTGATATCATATCTCTTTCTACAGCTTTGTACAAAGGGACATTTAAGAATGCAAAGATCTGGCCTCATGTTCTTTGTTGTAAATATAAGGACTTGATAGGAACCATTTATAAATTAAATTCAGGGAACAAAAAGAGCATTGCTAGTGTGGAATAAAAGGACAGCTAAAGTTAAATCAGTTTTTAGTCTGTATCTTTTCATCACAAAATCCTACCTTTAAATGATAGGTCTCTTTGCATGTAAAATTTAACCTCTAGACTTGGGACAATGGTAATATCAGAGTTGTTTAAATTTGCTTACTGTAGAAAGTTGAATTTACCTGTCATTTTCAGAGCATATATTTTTTCAAAAATAAATGTCTTGCTAGTAAGGAGACTATTTTTTTTGTAGGCATCTTTCTTTGAATGGGTCTATAGAAGTAACACGTGGTGATATTTAGAGCAAATTCACTTTTGAATTCCCTGGGAAACTTTATAATACCATTAAAATATGTCACAGAATTGTTTGATTTCTTACGTTCCTTTGTTTAGAGAATTTCCTTCTTAAATTTAATTGCTTTGTCTTATAATACATATGCATATTCCATAGTTTAAATTTCCATGAATGGTAATGCCTCCAGAAGATCCTTTATTGTATAGGATTGTTTTGGCTATCCTGGGTTTTTTGTTTTTCCATATAAAGTTGATTATTGTCTTCTCCAGATCTGTGAAGAATTTTGATGGGATCTTGATGGGGATTGCATTGAATCTATAAATTGCCTTTGGTAGAATTGCCATTTTTACTATGTTGATCCTCCCAATCCAAGAGCAAGGGAGGTCCATCCATTTTTTGGTATCCTCTTCAATTTCTTTCTTCAATGCCTTAAAGTTCTTGTCAAATAGATCTTTCACTTCCTTGGTTAGATTTACCCCAAGATATTTAATGCTGTTTGTGGCTATCGTGAATGGTGAAGCTTCTCTGATTTCCCTCTCTGCTTCCCTATCCTTTGTGTATAAGAGGGCGACTGATTTTTTGGAGTTGATCTTGTATCCTTCCACATTACTAAAGCTGTTTATCAGCTGTATAAGTTCTTTGGTGGAGTTTTGGGGGTCGCTTATGTACACTATCATATCATCTGCAAATAACGAAAGTTTAACTTCTTCCTTTCCAATTCGAATCCCCTTGATCCCATTATGTTGTCTTATTGCTATTGCTAGAACTTCAAGCACTATATTGAAGAGGTATGGTGAGAGTGGACAGCCTTGCCGTGTTCCTGAGTTAAGCGGGATGGCTTTGAGTTTCTCTCCATTTAATTTGATGTTAGCTGTCGGCTTGCTGTATATAGCTTTTATTATATTTAGGTATGCCCCTTGTATCCCTAATCTCTCCAATACTTTTAACATAAATGGATGTTGAATTTTGTCGAATGCTTTTTCAGCATCTAATGAGAAGATCGTATGGTTATTTTCCTTCAGTTTATTTATATGCTGGATTACATTGATAGATTTTCGTATGTTGAACCAGCCCTGCATCTCAGGAATGAAGCCTACTTGATCATAATGGATAATTTTTCGGATGTGTTCTTGGATTCGATTTGCCAGTATTTTGTTGAGGATTTTTGCGTCGATATTCATGAGTGAGATTGGCCTGTAGTTCTCTTTCCTGGTTGAGTCTTTGAGTGGTTTTGGTATCAGAGTAATTGTGGCTTCATAAAAGGAATTTGGTAATGACCCTTCATCCATCACCAGATGAAGGTTCTATGATGATATGCAAGATATTCGTCAGTATTGCTATAGGTTAGTGTCATTTCAGGTTCCCTATCCTCAGCTGCCCAAGGATTTGCATTTTATACAGCTCTTGTTTGTTTAGTTAATTTCTCTGTATTGGAACAACAGCAAATGAATGTTGCTTCTAAGATTCTGCTTTGAGTTTTGTTTTTTAAAGGTTCACTGATCTGTAAGTTAAAGAGGTATACAAAGGCTACTTGATGCCCTCTGATTTAGAGCAAGAGAAAGTTAGCTCACAGACACCACAAGCAAGAGTGCTGAAGACTGCGTAGGGCGCATTGTATATGCTAACTCATTTGAAGTTCTCAACAGCCCTAGGAAGGCATTCTATTGACTAGGCTGTTGGATCCCAGGTAATGCCATTCAGATGGTACCAGCTTCAGATTTGCTGGCTCAGGATGTGAGGAGAGTCATTGTCAAGTTGTGCTGGCTTGCAAATCAGACAGAGAAGAATGGCACATTGGCAAAGTATATTCAGCCTGAAGAAGAACAGGGAGTGGAGGAATGCCAAATGTTTGCATTTCAGTTTGTTCTTTTCTTCCTGCGGTTAAATAATGGACTGTGTGTTTAGTTGGAGGTCAACAAGCACAGTTGGTATATCAGGAATATTTAATAACTAGTTTGATTTTCTCAGAGAGGAAGAGAAAGTGTTATCTTTTCATGTTTGATTCAGTGTATTTAAGAAAGTAATTGGGGAATGAAATAGGAAACTATGAAACTTTAAGAGCTGTGCTGAAAATAGATGTGATTTTTGTCAACATTTAATCTGTCTTTTATTGATTTTGACAAAATTAGGTGAACAAAATGCATAAACTGATAGGTTTATGACAAAATTCAAGACAGTTCCTGTCCTAAAATAGCTCAAAAAGTTATACAGTACAGTTATACACATGATTCAGAGAGGGGGAGAAGGGAGAGAGAAGGGGCTGAACTTTGTCTTAAGGTTTAGTGACATCTGAACTACACATAGCAACCCCAATAATGAGAAAATATGAGCTCAATTGGATTTTTGTCATATCCTATTTCCTCTCTGAGTACTCCATTTCTCTATGCAATATGATTTGAAAGTCTAAGATATTTCAAAAACAAGGACATTCGCTAGCATTTAAGTGCTAGAAAGTCAGTTAGTAACAACAAGATAAGAAACTTTAAAAAGACTGAATGCTGCAAGCCTAAAGATTGTGCTGAAATATTACTTAGGTATTTTGTCTTCAGGGATCAATGCTCAAGAAGATCTAAAGAGTATTAAGTCTCAGAGGTAAGTTTCTACAGGCAGTGGATGTGACAGATTTCATTGCCCTTGGAAAATCAGTGTGCTGGACAGTCCTACGTCAACTTCACCCACAAACTAGAGTTATCTGAAAGAAGGAAAACTTAATTGAGAATATGTCTCCATAAGACCTGCTGTAAGACATTATCTTGCTTAGTGATTGATGGCCGAGGACCCAGTCCATTTAGGGTAGGACCACTCCTGTGCTGATCATCATGGGTTCTATAAAAAAAAAAAAAAAAAAAAAAAAAAAAAACAAGCAGGTAGAGCAAGCCAGAGGGAGCAAGCCAGTAATCATCCCTCCTACATAGTCTCTGCAACAGCTCCTACCTCCAGATTTCTGCCATGTTTGAGTTTCTGTGCTCACTTCCCTTGATGATGAACAGCAATGTGGAAGTGTAAGCCAAATAAACCTTTTTGTCCTTCTCATCTTACTTCACGGTAATAGTATTTTGTCACAGCAATAGTAAGTCTGAGGCAATCAGTGAAACAATATCAGATAGGAAAATACCAGTTTGATATACTGCATAAGGCAGATCATTTGTGTTTCACATGCTTCCCTGTGTTGTGTGTCTCTTGCTAGTACTAGTAGCAAGTCAGAAATCAAACATTCTAGTCAAGGAAAAGAAGAAAGTTAACATGTATTGATTGGTTACTGTGCTAGATGTTTTATATGGAAACTCAAATAATCCTATGTTGTGTTTTCACATGTAAACTCACAATAAATTTTGGCATTGGAAATTCACAATTCCATTTTTTTGTTGATTATCCAGGAATGCTGAGCGATGTTTATAATTCAGGACCTGAGAAGTAGAGGCAGGTGAGTCAGAAGATCAGAAACATAACAAGTTCAAGGTCAGTCTGGGCTATTGGAGACTGCATCTCAAAATAAAAACAAACAAAAACCACCAAAGTACAAAACAAACATTTTTCTTTAAACAGTAAGAGCACAAGATTGGGAGGTGAAGTATCTTACTTAAAGCCATACAAGTATTGAAAAGGCAAACTTTGAAGTTGGGTCCAAATTCCAATTGACAGTACTAACATCATATTTAAATACAAGAAAATGTATTTGTAGGGTGGACATATTTAAATACTGCAAATGTTTAATTTCACCCTTCTGCTTTCTTGAATTTGTAAGACGTGGTGGTGCCCTGCATAACAGCTTGTGAGTGCTTGGGGTTAATCACTACTTTTCAAAACCACGAATTTCCTATTTAAGAACTGTCTTAGTGAACTTTCCACTCTTGTCAATCCCTGTAGGCTCTAACTAATCAGGTCAAGATCACAGTAGCTGAGAGCAGAGTCAAACAAAAAGTTGTCAAAGTCTTTTACTTAATTTACATGACTGAAACACATTTGTTTTGGAAATATTTGGGAAGTACCTTCAAGTTTCAAAGTTCAAATTCAGTGTGGTTCTCTATCCACTAATTCCTACTCTGTACCTATACTGCCAATGCGCTCCAGGGCTGCTTCTGAAAGGCTATGTTAACAGACTGTGAAAGGCTGTAGACAACAGTGACTCACTGACAGCCAATTAGGAGACTTCTCCCTTAGAGTGTGCCCTGGACTGACTGGGTAACCCGGTCAGGCAGAAACATTCCCCTCATGGACCTTGAAACAAGCTTTGGATAAAAATATAAAATCCTAAAGTGTGATATGTAGAATGATTGGTTGGCTAGTTTTTGTTTTAAATAGAAAATAAGGGATCGTGTAAAGCTGGATTCAAGATAACCTGCCCTAATTTCATTACTACCTTTCCAGTGGAATATTCATTTTCCCTGAAAAAATGAGCTGCACTAAACCATTGATAGCTCCATTTACATATACAGTCATATTTAGGGCTTATTCATGTAACAATAGGTAGATAGCTATCATGTTTGATATAGGAATCCATACTGTAGTTCAGGCTGGCCTCAGACTAGCTATGTAGCCATTGAGGACTTTGAATATCAGATCTTCCAGCATCTAACTCTTAAGGACTGGATTGCAGGTAGTTGCTAACTACCACATTCTGCTTATGAGGTACTAGGAATGGAGCCCAGGGCCTGGTGCAATGTAAGAAAGCCCCCTACCAACTGAGACACATTATATGCACCAGGTAATAATTATTATTCTTAAGCATGTTAGCATATGCTTAGTCAAGTGCCATGGTATTAAGCATTAGTTATAATCATAGTTGTTTCTCATTATATTCAGGGGTATTCTGCATGTTAGAACGTATAACCCTATTTGTTCTGGTCATTACATGATACCAAGAGCAGAAGAGTATATTTGGAAGAACCTAAGGTGATGCTTGCTCATTACTATAAATACTGCTAGTGATGATGATGATGACACTGACAATAATCCTCATAATGTTCTAAACTCTAGCCCTAATAAAATATGCAGTGATAATACAAGTTCTTTCCTTATCAAAATATAGCCAGAATATTATCAGGTTCATAAAATAACCATAAATCACACTGCCAGCATTGAATAGTCGAGAACACTGGCAACCCCAGATTTCAGCTGAGCACTTCTCATGGGACAGGCAGGTAGTCACTTTCACAGAAATCTTAGAAATCTTTTACACATGTTTACAAACCACTTATTAAAACAATAATAGGCAAAAATCATCTTCCTTCTTTTGATTTACATAGTGATTTCCTCAGGCAGCCAGAATCTTTATGTATCTTAAAATAATCTCCTGAGTAAATTGAAATTTTCTTCAATTGCCCAAATTCAACTAAAAGAGCACTGCCATTAGAGCATGAAATGCTGTGTTTGTTGGCATTTTACAGAGCTTTGAGATAAGTAAAAAATTTGCTAATCCCAATTATAGAGAGATAATTCTGATGATCTGAATGAAAATGACCCCCATGGACTTATATATTTGAATGCTTGTTTCCTAGCTGGTGAAATGTTTTGGGAAGGATTAGAAGGTGTGATCTTGATCATGGAGGTATGTCACTGGGGGAAGATTTTGAGGTTGCAAGAGTCTACACAATTCCCAGTTAGCATTCTCTGCCTTCAACTTGCAGATCAGGAGGAAAGCTCTTAGCCACTGCCTCAGTACCATGCCTTCCTCCCTGCTGTCACATCCCCAGCAGTGATGATCCCAGACTCCAACTCTCTTTAATGATAAGCTCCAATAAGCCTCTTTTATAAGTTGCTTTAGTCATGATGTCTCTTTACAACAATTGGAAAGACAATAATGCTACCTGTTCCTTGTTCTTTCAGAAAGGTTTGAGCTATTCTCCCAGGATTGTGAGTAGATGGTTTTCTCTCTAAAGGTTTGCTTTTATTTCAGGGACTTGGTGGAGTTGGGAGTCAAGTCTGTTACAATGGAAAAATCAGATATTTCTTGTTTACAACATAGCTTCTGACAAAGGGCTATTTTCTCTCTATGATGGCAATAGCTATACTTTCATGTCCAAATGCAGGCCCTACACTTTTCAAAAGGCCTTCACTAACCTCTCCTTTACTTGTATCTAACAAGACATGGGTGACACTTGATACTGGATGTCTCTTTTTGATTCTTTCGGTTCTTTGAACTCTGAAAGGTAAAAGCCTCTTAGGATTGATTTCCCAGTGCCTGCTCAATTAAAAAAGGTCTGCAAAATGTATCCACATATATGTGTTCTGATCTATGTAAGATCGAGTTTATAATTTTGGACTTGTGCCATGCAACAATTTGAAATGAGAATACTGGCTACTGTGTATTGAATGATTCCCATGTCAGGCATTTTATGCATATTATATCACACAATCTTTCAACAAAAGGTGAATGTTACTACCTCTATCATATAAGATGTTTTTAAGAAGGGTATTAAGTGACTTGCCAAAGGGAAATTTCAAGCCAAGCTTTTAATCGTAAGAATTCAAGCCAAGGGCAACTCGGAAGGCATTGCTTTTGTGTGGTACACCTCAGATATTTTTCTAAATTGTCTATTCTGAAGGTGATAGATCAGTTATTATGATGTCTTGCACTTGGGTACCTTGGGTCACTGAACTTGGGTGTGGTGTGTGATTTTAGAAGTTCTGTGTCTTGCAACTGGCTATTCTGCAGTAATAACTTTATTGTGTAAGATCATCTCATGTCAGTAATTTTGAAAAATGAGCATTCATAATGGTGCTACTCAGAGATTCAGCAGCTAAAAGACAGATAAAAAAACTTCAGCACAGAGATCTAAACTGTTATTACTATCAACTGCTATTACTGGAAGATTTCTATTTCCTTAAGAGACTGCTTTATAAATGCATCATTCAGGCTGTGTTATTAAAATATGGGCAATAGATTTTATATACTATGTGCTGTCATCACTATTATCATATGGGGACTTATTAATGTTTACCATAATTAAGTCACTTGAAATTTTAAAGGTGAATTAATAGGGATAAATTCATGATGACAGGCTGCTCATTGTGCTTTATGAGCAGACAGCAGTTGTCAATGCCTGTGTTTAAGTTTGTTGTAAGGTACACCAGTGGGATCCTAAGACTCTCAATGGAAGATTTCTACAAATTGTCATTTTTTTATGACTAATTTACTTTCCGGTTATAAGTTGATGATAGTGGGGTCTAAGTTTATGGTTTCAGTGTCATAGTCAGGCTCTGCAGTGGGCTGAATAGAGGAGTTAGCTAGGCTTCTGAATTTATACATTTAAGAAGCCCATGAGACTCTTCAGGCTTATTATTTTCTGAGAAAGATTCTGAAATCCTGGATGTTCAGAATCCACAAACTCAATTACAATAAAGCATATATATATGCATATCCAACAAGAGAATCCTACTATACTTTCAGAAATCCTGCTATTCAAAACTTATGCCTCTAGCTGTATTAGCTGAGAGAGAGAGAAAGGAAGAGAGAGACTCCACGTAAATCTTTGGTGATTGCTACTTTTTATGATGAAATTTTAGGAACGTGCTATTGAAATGTGGATATATTTGAAGAGAGACTTGTATTAGACAGTCTAAAGACAGAATAATCTGACAATATAAAAAGTTTGCTGAAGAGAAGGAGAATTGGTATGCACTAAAGGGAACAATAGTGTTAACTATAGAAGGGGTCAGTCTTGTTAGTAAGGAAATCTGAATTAATATTGCTCAATTAAGGCATTTATTGCTTTAAACTTGCTCCTTTAGTGCCTGTGTATCCCAAATGTGCAAGTGGATTATTAGGTATATGTACCTGAGGTCAAGTGAAGAATGGCGGAGAGCAAAATTAGGCTGCAATCAGCAAGGTAGTCACTATTTGGCAGCTATCACCCAATTTAAACAACAGCAGCAAAATAAACAAAATACTGTAAAGGCTACAAGTGAAAGAGATAACTGGAACTTCAAGATTCGGTGGCTAACTAGGATGGAAAGGCCATTAACTGACAAGGAAAGATAGGAAGAGGTATTAAATATGAAAAAGACAGAATAAATGTCAAATTTAATATCTAGCAAGAAACTGAGATTTAGGATTGGACCTCATTTGAGGACAAAGTCATCAATTTGCGGAACATTCACATAAAATAAACTCAGACAGCCATAGGAATGGATATGTTTGCTCAACAAGGGTAAGCTCAGTGGGACCCAGAATGTGCCAGAACTGCAACCTTGGCAACTTTCTGTTGAAAACTTTGGAAGAGAGGAAGTTCTTGTCTAAGAACCTGTAACAGCAGCAGCAACAAGAAGAGAATGTAATTTTAGACAGGCCAAGAAAGGAGAAATATAAGACAGAAGTGGTCAATAAAAAAAGGAAGTAACAGATAGGGCAAATTGGATGTTTGAGAAAAAGAGCATTGGAACTGGCATTTTGGAAGTTACAGCTGACCTTTTAAAGCATGGTTTTTAGTATAGTGCTTAGTTTAAAGCTGGACTGCAAGGAAGAAAAACTGAGACAAAGAGGAGCAAAGAGCACGCTCTAGCTTGTTGCTACACATATGGTCTCTCCAAGTTTCATTAGACTGCATAGCACTGCTGGGAAAAGTACTAGGATAGCCGTTTTTCAAAAGAAGAAAAAAATCTCATAAATATATTTACTTGTATTTGTTGAAGTGTTTCTCTATGCCAAGCACTGTACTAATCATTTCACAGAATCTACTGAATTTTGGTGCCTAGAGCATTCTTTGACATAGATGGTAGCATTAGCCTTATCTCTTTATTAGAATAACTGTGGCTTCAGAGTTTAAGCAGTGTGTTCAGTGCTTTATTAGTAAATGTCAGAGCTTGCATTCAAACCCCATTTTGTCTGATGACAGAACTCAAGCTAAGACAATTTATCCAAAGGAAAATGTTAACATTATTCAAATACATGTCTTCTTGTACACAGATAGTAGCATGTTACTTTCCTTGAACACTTAAAATGTATTAAGTCCAGCAATATAGATCCATGCGAAGGGTCATGGCTCCCAAATAATAGAGAATATTTTTAAAATCCTTTATAATAATATGATTTATCCAGGTAGCTAACAACACTGATTTAGGAGTTTGTGACTGTTTTAGTTCAGATTCAAGTTTTAGTATTTTCTAGAAAAATGGCATTCGGTGTATCATTGACTCTGTCTCTTCGAGTTTCCTTGTGGATAAATGTGTTTCATTTTTGTAAGTCCTAAGTAGGTTAACATAAAGTAGAATGATGCCTAGAATATGGTAAATGTTAATGCTTATTGATATTTTGATTATCAATGAGGTCCTGCTTTCTGTTTATTAATGCATCTTCTAAATTTTTACACTGAACATGTTTGAATAACTTTGCAGAAAAGAAATGTGGATGGAAAATTTAACCCTAATTTCATTTGATCATTCAGTCATTAACCCACTCATGAACTTACACACATTCAATAATTCACAGATCTTATATTCCCTGAATGCTCCTTTTTTCTCAATCAATATGTCAATCTGTAAATACATGAATGAAATGAGAAGTGTGATGCTACTTCTCACAGAATTTACAATCTCTATGGGGAAAAACATATAGAAAGCTGTAAAATTGTAATACAACATTGCCACTCCTGTGGTGTGGGAAAACCATGATTTTATGTAAATAAGGAAAGTATTAGTTCTGACTTGGGTAGTGAAGTCTTTCCAGAAGAAGTGCCATGTAAACTTAGATCCGATTTATAGCTCCCATCATATAGAAATAGAGCATATGGTAGCTGACATTTTTTGAGTCCCATGGATGTCTCCACGATGTCATTTTATCTAGTTTTCGCAGTTGCTGCTAAGTCCAAGAAAGTCCTGCACATTGAAAAGGTACAACATGTGACCTTTCAGCTTCTTCTTTTGTGGTCCTCCCAGTTGTTAGGACATCCTGAGAAAAATTTTTGTGGCAACCTGAATCCAAACGTCAGTCCTTAGCTTTCACGATATGAAACAAGACTGGGCAGTGTATTCAGTTTTATGCATCATGACCTTGTCCTGAAGGAGTTACCATCTATTATGGACATTGGAACCTTAGCCCACTCACAGTGATTAAAGATTCTTTTGATGTTTTCTTGGCAAATATCACACCAGCAAATTACATCTTGTCTGTCTGGCCTGAACAGAGTGGAACACTTCATTTTCTCTGTCTGGCTCATGGTGTTTGAAATTCTGACTATCAGCCCTAAGTGGCAATGGATTTGTAGAGTTTGATCAGAATTTGAATCTTAGATCACTCAGGATCAGACGTTGACGAAGTGAATTTGAGAGTCACTAAATGAAAAAATAATGAATGTTTATCTGATTGAGATTGTTATTTTGGAAAGAGACAAAGGAAATGATCTTGTGTTTGGGACACATTGGTACTACATTTCATAAATTTGGTTTTAAATTCTACCCGCTTTGCATTAGAACAGTGAGAAAAATATCACTACATGAATATGCTATATACAAACTAACAGGTCACTTTCATCCATGGATATATTATCTTATATTAAGTACTTGATTGATATGTGCTCTTTCTTACTTTGGTTCAGTTGATGAGATTTGATGATAAAAAAGGGAAAGTTAGAACATGCAGTACATAAGGTATATCTTGTTTATTCCAATATTCCCCTTCATTTTAATCCTACAACAATTCTTCCTGTTTAAACCTTACCACCACACAGTATCTCAAAATTGTAGGTACTCAGTACATTTGGTGAATAATGGAGTGGCTGACAGAATAAATAAATGAGTAAGCCATGCACGGGTAAGCTGTGATGAGAAGGGGAGCTGTCTAGAACACAAATGGGGAGTGGTCATAGCATAATGGGGCTCAGAGACAAGACAGCAGAGCACTGAGAGGTTAAAGTATAGAAAAAGAAGTGGAGCATTTAACAAAGACAAATATCCCTCTCCTCACTATAATGTCCTGATATATGTTGAACTGTTAAGTAGGGCCTCGAAGTTAATCCATTCAGTTCTCAGGGTGGTGCCTACATAATTCTAATGACTGGCTTGGTACCACATTAAAAGTACCAGTATTATAGGAAATGAGCTAGCAAATAATGCCGAGATAAAAATGAATAAATTTTTAAGGGAAAAGGACTAAAGAAATCCTCTTACAATGTTGAAGGGAATGTCAATTGGTATACTATGAAAAGAAACATGTGTATGTGTGTTTAATATTATTATAATCCAATTCTTACATATACTACTAGAGAAGCTCTTGCATATTATTACAGGAAAACATGATCAAAGTTCAATTATTTATAGTAAGAAAAATGTGGGAACAACCTTAATGTGCAGCTATAAACATAATAAAATTGTATTGTGGGAATCCACATAAATGGTTTAGTGAGAGCTGTGTGTAGCAACATTGATGCATAAAAGTATGCAGTGGTGACCAAATAAAAGAAAATATTTCAGGAAAAATATATACCATATAATATAAAGTCTAAAAATATTGTATTATGCTTATGAATACGCATATTTGTTTGAAGCATAATATAAAAACTGTATAGAAATAACATACATTATATTTATAATAGTGATTACTTTGGCCTAGAAAAAGAGGAACTAGAACCAGAAAAGGTTGTATGTATAGCTTCATGTGTGTATTTGATTTGTTTATTTCATAAAATGAGTGGTGGACATGAAGTGATTTGAATTACTTGTTATGTCTTCTGCAGTTTTTAGATAAGGAAACACTTAAAACTGCAAACCTTAATCACATACTGACAGGCTGAGTCCCCAGTATTAATGGCTATCATTCCTTCTTATGATCTATTCCTTCAAGTATCAGGCCAAACTAGGAAGTCTTTCTTACCATAGAGTCCTTAGCAATGCACAAAACCAAGGCACTTTTGTGATGAGGTCTCAAGCAGCTTCACTCTTGAACAAGCAATCTTTCCATGAGTCCATAAATTAAGTACATAAGCACATTTCATTTTTCATCCCATTTTAAAATGGACTTTGTATGGTTCTAAGTACATTTCTCATGTACTTGATTTGTGGCCATATAGAAATTACTTTAGTTTTGAATTCACAGTGAATGTGAAATTAAATGAACAATTTACAAAATTAATTTTTTTTATCTAACTGATTCCCATCAAGCTCAGCAGCTTTTGTACCAAAATAAGGCTGATTTCTGAGAAAATCTTCTTGGGATAGTTCAAATTGTATTAGCACCACATTTTTTTTTCTGAAATTAAGTACATTAAAGGAAAGTACACAGTCTCAAATCTAATAACATAAAAACTCATCTAGTTCTACATTTAAGCAACTTTGCCAGTCTCGAAAAGATTTTAATGCACTTAGAAGATACATTCTCAGCTAAAAATTAAAAAAAAAGGGAAGCAATACGGGAACTTTTAAGAATCCAGTGAAAAGTTCATATAAAGCACTATAAGCTATGTCTAAGCTTGGCTTTTGGTCTATTGATGAATTTGGATAAACACCTAATGTTTGCAACCACTGTTAGTAATTTATCATCATTAGTTCCACTAAATCAGTTTTCCATCATTAGAAATAACTTGCACATGAGCACAAGCCTAAATAAATATCTAAATTGCCTTCTAATTAAAATGCACATTATGCATATAATGCCATTGGAGACTTTTTCATCATGTAGAATAAATCATTAGAAAATATTCCTATAGCAGTGAGGTGGAACCTGGTGATTAATTACCTATTGATAATGAAAGATTCAAACAAGAAGTTACTCTGAATTGAATAGGACATTTTCAATGGATTATGAGCTCAGTTGAAGTGGGTAGATGTTGATATGATGCCTGGTCCTGACATCACACTTGGAATTTGTACTAACTTATAGCATGTAGTCAAAGGTCTGATCTGATGAAGTCAGTTATCATAGACATCAGTTCTTCCGTTCTGAAATAGAAAGATATAAGTTACCTGCAACCTTGGGGCTATTATTTTTGATGAAATAAGGACACTTATTCAGTGCTAGTGGAAGTATAAGCTAGTAAAACCATTGTGGAATTCTCTATGGAGTTTTCTTTAACAATTGAAAGCAGAACTATTATATGATCCAGCTATACCAATCTTGAGCATATTCCCAAAGGATCCTATACCCTGAGACAAAGATACTTACAAATCCACATTTGTTGCTACTCTAGTCACAATACCAAGAAAATGAAATTAACCTAGATGGCCCCTCACAGATGAATGAATAAGCAAGATATGATACATATGTACAATGGACTTTTTTCAGATATAAAGAAAAATACTATTTAATCTGATGGAAAATGGATATCTCTGGAAAGCAGTTTTATAAATGAGATGGGTCAGACTCAGAAAAACAAAACTGTCATGTAGTCTCTTGTATGCAGATGCTATATTTTAATGCATCTATGTGTATACATACACTAATGGGTGTGAGCATGGTTATAGGCTATGGAACTGGAAAGGGGATCAGGTGGTAGGAAAAAGTGGTGGTGAAGACAGAGAAAAGGGGAAAAGAATATGGCATGAAAGTGGATCCAGATGGGTTGGGTTATGAAAGGGGGAGAATCAACAGCAACCATACTTTACTTCACATACTTATTTTGAAAAGAAAAATAAAAAAATAAGTGTGACCTATTGATTATATACAGATGGATTCTAGTATAAAGTTGGAGACTAATAACTGCCTCCATGTGGTGCAGTGAATAAGAAAATTCAGAATAATAAATAACTGAAGTATCAATTGTCACAGTGTTGGTAACTGGACTCTTGAAGGGTACATAGAAATATAAGCATGATGCAGTAAATAGGAGCAAGTTGCATTTGACTCCAGTCTCCCAGTGAATGGAGGAAAAGCAGAAAACTTACCCAAAGTTATTTACTTCTCTCTGAGTGTTAGCAGAGGGCGAATCCTCAAGAGCAAGCTCTTTAGTAAGAATATCCCCAAATAAAACCAGAAGGGTTATCTAAACCAACAGATTATAAATTACAACACACACTCAGAAAGAAAGCCATGAAAAAACAAGACAGCCAAAGGCTTCCAAGAAATCAGATTTTCTCAGTTAGCAAATCCAAAGATACCAGAATGTTTGAAATGTCCAAAATCAAAGATCTACTTCCAAAAATAATGAATGACTTTAACCACTTGAAAAAGGAAATAAGCAGATAATTGAAGAAGCAATCAATTTATGCTGTAGATTTGAAAGTCAGAAATGCACTAGGGAAGCCAGCAATATGGAAGAGAAATTCTCCAAGTAACTTGAAGGTATTTAAAAGGGAAATATTGAAAATAAACAAATTAAGAAACCAAATGAAAAACACAGTGGAAAGTATCACTAATGCACTGATTTAGGAAAAAAGAATGTCAGGAATAGAATACAAAGGTGAAAAATAATACATATTAAGACATCAATAAGGAGAAAATAAATGAACGTTACTAATGTATTCAAGAGTTCTTGGATCAAGGGACCAGACATATAAATTCATAGCATAGAAAGAGTTGAGATAAATATTAAAAGTGTAGAAAATGTACTTGATAAAAATAGAGCAGAAAATTACCCAATCCTTGGGAAAAAGAAAGACGTGTAAGCATATGAAACAATTAGAAGCCCAAACAGGTATGTCAAGAGATAGACCTTCTGTCTATATCACATTGTAGTAAAAATGCAAAACTAAAGAAACAGTACAAAAAGCTACAAGGAAAAAAAAACACTAATTCACTTATATAATAAAACTAATCAGAATAAAACCAGACCTCTGCTCAGAAAGTTTACAACAGAGAACAGTTAATGATATATTTCTAAGCATGAAGTTAAATAAATAGCAACCAATATTGTTGAACCCAGAAAAATCGTCTCTTAAAATTTATAGGGGCAAGGAATTAGGGCTGGAGAGAGAGCTCAGTAGTAAGCAGTTCTTGCCACTCTTCCAGAGGAATCAAGTTCAGTTTCCAGCATTTACAGGCTCACAGTTTCCTGTAACTGTGGGTCCAGGGATCTAACTTCCTCTTATGGCACTCATGAATACCCTTGTACACCTCTCTGTCTGTCTCTCTCTCTTTCTCTTCCCACCTCCACCTCTCTAACACTCCCATACACACACCGGACACAAATGAAAATAAAATTGACAGTAAAAGGAAGATATTTAACAAAATGTTCAAACTAAACAATTCAAGACAACACTACAAAAATTACTTTAGGAACTCCTAGTGAATAACAGAAGTAGAAGAAAAAGAGGAGGAGAGGAAGACAATATTAGTAGTGATAGCATATGAAAGAAGAAGTTTTTAGAGGAATAAATGGACAAAGGAGAAATAGAAAGGGTTTCATGATATTGAAATAATAAAAAGACACACATTAAATGGGAAGAAAGAAAATAAATTGGGAGAAAAGAGAAGCAAATGACAGTCCCATAACTAGAGAAAATAACCCAGAAGAGCAAATGGAAGCATAATATATGGAAAAACCATAGAATCCTAGAAAGAAAGAGCAATGCAGGAGGCATTACCATAACTGGCTTTAAATTTATACTACAGAGACATGGCAATAAAACCAGAATGGTACTGGCATGAAAACTGGCATTTAAACTGAAGGGATAAAATCCAGGATCCAGAAATGAATCTATGCTGTCATGGACACCAAATTTTTGATGTAGCTGCAAAAAAAAACCATTCACTGTAGAGAAGTAATTTTCAATATAAGGTGATAGGAAATGAACGTGAACATATAAAATAATGAAATTAGATGAAATTAGATCGTATCACTCAAAAACCCATTATACGTAGGCTAAATTCCTTAAGTTATGACTTGAAAATTTGAAACTGCTAGAGGAAATCAAGGAAACAATGAGGTACAGACATAGGCAAGGACTTCCTGTAAAAAGACTTCAATAGTGTTAGAAATAATCACAAAAACTGGCAAGTGGGATCACCTGAAATCAAAGAGTTTCTGCCTAAGAAAATGGTCAACATCACGAAGAAAATGAGAGGAAAAACCTTTGTTAAATATATGCTTAATAAAACATTAATATCTAAAGTCCATAAATAAGTAAAGTAAACAAAGGAAAAATCAGTAAACAAAATCAAATCATCCTATGGGTAAACAGACAAATGAATTGACTGGGCATCTTTTTCAAGAGAAGAAACAAAATAAGAATAAATACATGAGTAGAAATACAACATCTTACAGACATCTGAGAAATCAAAACTATGCTGATACTCCTTCTCACATCAATTAGCATGGCTGTCATCAATAAAACAAAAATGCTTGAACCAATGCGAGTAGAAAGCTATGCTTACACACTACTAATGAGTCCTATTTATTTTCACTATGGAAATCAGGATGAATATCCCTAAAAATCTAAAATGGAGCTACCATATGATATAGCTATATGTTACCTGTTTGTATATATGAAGAAATTTCTCAATAGAGAGATACATGCACATCCACATTTACAAGAACACTATTCTAAATAGTAAAGGTATAAAATCAGCTTCGATATCTGTAAATAGAGGAATCATTAAAGAAAAATATGGTAAAGTATGCATGGTGGTATTTTACTGAGTCATACAACGAGAACGAAATTGTCCCATTTGCAAGATAACAATAGGCAATGAAACATCTTAAGCCACATAAGCCAGGCTTAAAAGGACAAGTGTCACATCCTTTTTCTAACATGAAGAATATGTTTGTATGAAATGAAATTAAAGCTGTATTGTTTTGGTACTATATAGGGTAAGGGTGATGTCTAAAGGAAATGAATTGGGGGGACAAGAAAGAGTGATGAGGAAAGGAGAGACAGCTATTGAACATTTTATCTTATATGTGGAATGGGACTTAATCAGTAGAAAGAAGGTTATATGAAGAGAAAAAGGGATGCTATGGGGGAAGTTTAAGTGGTGGGGGAATGAGAATATAAGGCAGAGGAGAGGAATGAGAGAACAGATAATTCTAAGCATGTTTAAAAAAATAAAAAGTACAGTGTCAGGTAAGTGATACCTCGCCTGTATTTGTTGGTCATAGGTGTCCTGGACACTCCCAACACAACACAAACTATTGTCATTACTCTTGCTTGCCCATCAGAAGTTGATGATAAGACCCTATTGCTGAAGACAGCACACACATTTGTCTTAGGACATGGAGGAAGTAAATTGGCACCAACTAGGAGACTTCCTCTTTGTTGGCTAATTTTCACAGTCCTGGAAGGTACTATATAGGTGCACTGCTGGAGGTAAATGTATTCTCCAGTCTTGCTCATCTTTGAACCCTGTGAACTACAATGATGGATGGCAAAATAAATCTAGGGATGCCATTGTGGAGTGAATGTTATGGGGTAGCCAAATGTTTTTTTTTTATTAGATTTAAGGTCTATTCCACAAGAGGAAATGCATATCTAGTACCAAAATATGGCCCAGCATCCACGGTTCGGAAGATCACAGGCCCCAGGGATTAACCACTATCATTAGCCTGCTAAACAAACACAGTAACAAACTTCTGTATACATTTGTTCATCTTTATCCATAGGTTATTGCAGCTCTCAGATCTCATCAGACAAGATGTGTATGTGTGTGTGTGTGTGTGTGTGTGTGTGTGTGTATGTGTGTGTGTGTGTGTGTGTGTGTGTGTGTTTGTGTGTCTCAGATTGTGGTTAACAAAGAAACTGGTCAAAGCACTCAGAATAAGCGTCAGTGCAGCACTCAACCCCAAATAGGACATCTATGCTCTCCCCTTCCTTCCCGGCTCAGGGCCTATCATGGAAGAAGGGGCAGAGGGAGTGTGAGAGTCAGAGGCAGGAACGAATAGAGGTAGCATGATGCCCTCATTAACTCTCAGCAACTGTAGTCATACGATTTGCATAAGATCAAGCAAGTCAGCAGTCAGCGGTCTAACATGAAAAACCAATGGATAGTTGATGGCTTCTTGGGAAGGGAGAGTCAGTTTTAAGAGTGTGGCTCCTGATTAGATAAGCCATTCTTCAGCAGAGAGTTCCATACCCAGGAATATACATGGGCAGTACAAAACTGGACTAGTGGGATATTTTTAAAAAAAAAAACAAAGGCTATAAAGTGAAGTGGGGTGCATCTAAGAGGAGTCTGGGGAGTATATGGGTAAATATGATTAGATATATATTGTAATTCTCAAATAATTAATTAAAGCAACCAATAAAAATGTGGTTCAAAATACAGATTTCACTATTACCCCAGAAATCCTGATTCAGCAAATTTGGGTTCATCTTCGAATCTGCATTTTAAGCAAGAATGGCATAAAATTAAATTTGTAATTAAAATATTTAAATTAAAATAAAAATAAATTATTTTGCCTGTGTAACTGATAATACTTGGTTGTGCAGGTAGATAATCATGAATATCAACTGATTAATTAACAGTACAAAATTCACTTTCCTTCCAGGAAATCATTTTGGAAGCTACTCTATACTGACATATGATGCCTGATAGGATTTTCTGGAGGAATCAAAACAATAGATGATGGACTGGGAATCTTACAGAAACTTCTCTTGGTTAGTAAATCTTACAGAATATAAACACTTTAGAGTCAAGCATTTCTTTTATTCACTTTAATTCCTGTTTCCCATGCAGTACGCACAGTTGAGTATGTAATAAATATATTTTAATTGTTTAATTATATTTCTGTCTTTAGCATGTGTGTGGGGCACGAAAAGCACAGTGCACATATGGAGGTAATAGGACAAATGTGGGAGTCGGTTTGTCCTTCCACTATGTGGCTCTTGATGATTAAACTCAAGTCCTCAGGCTTACCAGGATGAACCTTTCTTTGTTGTGCCATCTCAAAGTCTCTCTTTTTTTTTTATTGAGAAAAAAAAATTTCTGCCTCCTCCCAGCCTCTCACTCCTCCCCCCTCCCTCCACTCCTCTCCCCCTCCCTCCACTCCTCCCCTCCCTCCCTCCTCTCATCCTCCCCCCACTCCTCTCCCCCTCCCTCTCCAGTCTGAAGAGCAGTCAGGGTTCCCTGCCCTGTGGAAAGTCCAAAGTCCTTCCCCCTCCATCCTGGCCTAGGAAGGAGAACATCCAAACTGGCTAGGCTCCCACAAAGCCAGGACATGAAGTAGGATCAAAACCCAGTGCCATTGTCCTTGGCTTCTCAGCAGTCCTCATTGTCCGCCATATTCAGAGAGTCCGGTTTTATCCCATGCTTTTTCAGTCACAGTCCAGCTGGCCTTGGTGAGCTCCAATAGATCAGCTCCACTGTCTCAGTGGGTGGGTGCACCCCTTGTGGTCTTGACTTCTTTGCTCATGTTCTCCCTCCTTCTGCTCCTCATTGGGACTTAGGGAGCTCAGTCCAGTGCTCCAGTGTGGGTCTCTGTCTCTATCTCCATCCATCGCCAGATGAAGGTTCTATGGTGATATGCAAAATATTCATCAGTATGGCTATAGGATAGGATCATTTCAGGTTCCCTATCCTCAGCTGCCCCAGGAACTAACTGGGGACCTCACCTTGGGCACCTGGAAGCCCCTCTAGGTCCAAGTCTCTTGCCAACCCTAAGATGGTTCCCTTAATTAAGATACGTGCTTTAGAACTACAAAACTGAGAGCCAAGCACAGCTTCTTGGTAGCTGCATATTTTTTTTTCATATAGGCTCTTGGGGAGTCCTTACAAATAGAACAGATTTAATGACTGCTGCTCTTCAAAAGTCCTCTGCTATAAACCAAGAATTTCTTTTCTCCTACCAGCATCAATGAAACTTAATAAGTTATGGTGTTAACCATCAATAAAATCTCCCAGCTCCCAAATACTGGACAGATGGATAATATATTATGTTCACTATGAAGTTTCCTGATATCCTTTAGTAAACCAACTGGCCCATTTTCCTCAAAGATATCCCTGAATATTAAAATATGAGCTTCAAACACACACATATGCACACATTGTATGTGTATATTCATAGTCATATAAACACACAGACGTATCCTAACAGAACTGAACATATGGCAAAAGTTTTAATATTTTAAATTAATTAAGAAATAGATAGTTTATTGTCCATTCCTCAAACATTATTTTAAAATTGCACAATACTTTTAGACGTGTAAGAATGCAGGTGTTGATATGAACTCTCTTTTTTTTTAATGAAGGAAGGAAAAAATGCAGAGAAGTGACCCAAACAGAGCCCTATTGAATGGTTTTGGTTTCAATATACATTACATTCCTATTTACGGCATGTGGGCACACATAGCTACATAGAGTACTGATAAAAACTTTTTGTATCCTATTTAAGATGAGTCATAAAACACACCGGGACCTTGTAGTGGCCAATCAAGAGAGAAATTAATCCAGACTAGAGTGTGGTCAGGGTTTTGGTACTAAAAGAGTTTAGCACTAGCTTCCAAAGAAGCAAACTAGCAGTTAATGTTAAAGAATCCAGAGCAGCATAGCAAGTTTGGAAAGAGCTATCATGAGTCTTCAAGGCCTAATGTAGTTGAATTATAAAGAGATATCATTTAGGAGGATATTTTGGTTGTTTGTTTTTACAATAATTGGCTGGCTATATAGTTAAAGTTATTGGTATTGTATTTGTATACAATCATAAAGTTGTTGGCATTGTATTCATATATAGTCCATTTGATTCACAGTAAGGGCTGAAGATTATGTTATCATCAGCAAAAGCTAATCAAAGACCCAGAGACTTGTCTTAGATTTAACAGAGAAAATTAAGTACAGCTTGGAAACAGTTCTTGTCTTTTATTACATAAGACAGTGGTGATGTTTAACAATAATATATTTTTGCATATTTCAAAATGACTGAAAGAAGATTTTCAATATTCTTATGCCATAGGAATAATGAGGATATCAGGTAACAGGCATGATAATTACCTGAACTCGGTCATTACATGGTGTATAAATCTGTAGAGATATCATTTTGTGGCCCCTAAATATACATTTTTTAATTAAACATGAAACTAAAATGGAAATGATATAATAGATGTTAAATTATGAAGATGTTAGCAGCAATGGTAATTCATCCATTTGCTTTAGAGATACCTAAAAATTTAGCATATGACACTTAAGGGTAAAAACAATATAAAATGTTCAATTAGTACTGTCTATTAGGGGATCAATATGTATTTTGTAGCAAAACAGAGAAACACTCCACATGACATATAAGTAATAAGAAGAGGCAATTAAATATTTAAGCCACACAGAAGCATTTACGGGTTTAATTCTATAAGGGACTCAGTGTTTCTGTTGCCTTTGGCACTGGCTGAGAGACATATCGGTAGCACTCTAGCAGGTATTTCATATTTCCAGATTCCTTATGGTGAGCCCACCTGATTACTGAACTTGGCAAAATTTCTAGTATGTTTGAATCAAGCAATTGTTCACTAGGATCTGATAGGTATATTTCTGCAAATGCATTTAAAATGTTTGGTTTTTTTATGGTGACAAAATGTGGCTTTGAAGTTGGTAGATGTTTCTGTTTCTTTTTGAAGTTATGCAACATCAGTAACAGCAGCACTTTGCTGTCAAGGCAAGCGGAAAACCTGGGCCAACCATTCAATTCACTTAAGCCCTTGGCTCTCCTCTGACAACTCCTTCAGAAAGACATTTAGGGCCATGAATTATGCAGGTAAGTGTCCTTTGCTCTGTAGCATTTTGTATGTTAACACTTGGCATTAAAAATGGGGGATTGGAATGGGAGGTTCAAACATGAAAGAGGAGGGAAAAGGAGGTGAGGGGAAGAAATCCAGTGAGGTACAGCTGAAATTAAGGTTCATTTGAGAGATCATATGGAAAACTAATACAATGGAAGCTTCCTAGATTATATACATATGTGAAGGTGATCTAATTAAAATTGCCAAGTAACGGAGAGGACAGAGTCCCAAGGGGACATTTCTCACCACCAAATAAAGCTTCATTACCAGGAATGGTTACACCTAATCAAATAGTTGGTTCCATTGAACCCCCAAACAGCACAGGCTGTTGCAAAGGCTGTAGGTTGCTCATCACAAATTGACAGAAAGTCCCCACTGCTGAAGACAACTCACTGAACATGGAGATGTTGAGTTGGTGCCCACCTAGAGCTTTCACCCCTATTGGCTAGTGTTCTTTATACGGAAAGGTACTCTGAATGCTACCAAAGAATAAATATAAACACCAACCCAGCTAGAAATCCTTGACTCTACAATGGTGTCCTGCCTGCAACATATGCTAGTGCAACGGTAACACAAAGTTTATAGGAGTAACAAGCCAATATCTCACTCCATGAGATGAGTCCTATATCCAATGCTTCTTGGGTGGTCAAGAGCCTGAGGCTACATAGCAAAGAGACATAAGAGAAAAACAGATACTACTGTTCTACAGAAGTAATATAGAAATCAAATAACTCCTAATGTCATTTTTTTCTGTATTCAAAGATCAGTGTCTTGCTCAGCCATCATCAGAGATTCCTCCTGAAGTATATGAAAAAGCATACAGCCAGACAATATGCAGAGTGGGAGATACTGGAACACTCAGTCAAAAAAAAAGGATGTCTCCACTGAATTCCTTCTGTCAGGGATCAGGGAGCTCTGCAGAAGAGGAGGTAGAGTGTCAGAGTCAGTGTGGTTGGAGGATACCAAGGACACAGGACCTTCTAAACACAGGAGGACCAATGCACATGTGAAATCACAGAAGCCAAGGCCGCATGCCCAGGGTCTGCACAGTTCTGCACCAGACGGGGTCCTAGAGCAGAAAGAAGGAGTGTACACATGCCCCCATCCCTGACTCAGAAGTTATCTCCAACTGATATCCACTTGCAAAGAAAAATTTAGTTTTCTTTAAGGAAGTTTCACTGGGGAAACCAACAACTCTAAAAGGCAGACTGCATGCACATCAGTAGATGGTCAACAAAAAAATGAATTCAAACGCATCCTTGAAGTTTCCTTGTTTCCTAATGTTTAGTCAGGGAATTTAATTTTTAAATTTCTTTTTTTATTTTTACAATTATTTTAATTACTTTACAGATTTTGTATATGTAATACTGCTTCCAGGTTTGTGTTTTCATAGGATTTCTGAATGTGTGAATGATTGTGTCTCTGAATACATATCTGTTTATTGTACCTTTTCTGGGGCTCTTTTCTATTTCTTTGTTTTGTCCTATTCCAATTTGGTTTGTTTTATTATATTTTCTTACTATTCCTTAGGTGCTTTTTTTATTCTCTAAGGAGAAACAGAATGGGGATGTATCCTGTTTATTTTCTAACCAGAGACAGAAAGGGGTAAATACAGATGGAAGGGGAAAGGAGGATCTGCAAGGAGTAGAGGGAGGGAAAACTGTAATCAAATACATTATAAGAGAAAAAGAATCTGTTTTCCATAAAAGAAAAAAATGTGGTCTTTGGCCACATAACATCTCCCAGCTCAGCCTGTTCGGGCGGGCACTGGGACAGAAACCAAATCGGGAGGGCAACCAGGAGGGCAGTAGTTCCTTTGTCTCAATAGCCTGCCTGCAACAAGCAAGGTAGGCCCTCTGTTTAAGAGCTACCCAAGCAGCACGACATCCAATCTGGGCACCAGGAGAGCCATCATTTGGGAGTGACATCACTGGGACAGTACATCAGTGGGCAAGGAGTCCTGACACTGAAAAAGAAGATCCATAGGGGAGCATTTGCAGGCGCCAATGCAAGAATTCACCCAAAAATCTGAAAAAAAAACATGAAACCAACAGAACACAGCAACTTCATAGAAGGAGGACATGAACACCTTAATCAAGAAGAAGTAGAAAAAAATTGACTTTATGAAAGTGATCGACACCCTTAAACAGCATGAAAAAAATGCCCTCATAGAAATGGATGAGAAGTATAACAGAAAGTTTGAAGAATTGAGTAAATCAGTGAATGATACCCTAGGAAACCAAGGAAAAACAATCAAGCAGATAATGGAAACAGTTCAAGACTTGAAAACTGAAATGGAGGCAAAGAAGAAAACACAAACAGGGCCGGCTGGATATAGAAAATCTAGGTAAACGAATAGAGACTACAGAAACAAACATAACCAACAGAATACAAGAGATAGAAGAAAGAATCTCAGATTCTGAAGATAACATAGAGAAAATAAATGCACTGATCAAAGAATACAGCAAGTCCAACAAATTCTCATCACAAAATATTCAGGAAATATGGGACACAATAAAAAGACCAAACCTAAGAATAATTGGAGTAGAAGAAGGAGAAGAAGTGCAGCCCAATGGTCCAGAAAATATATTTAATAAAATTATAGAAGAAAACTTTCCCAACCTAAAGAAAGATGTACCTATGAAGGTTCAGGAAGCATACAGAAAACCGAATAGACTGGATCAAAAAAAAATCCCCTTATCATATAATAATCAAAACACAAAGCATACAGAATAAAGAAAGAATATTAAGAGCTGCAAAGGAAAAAGGCCAAGTTACTTATAAAGGTAAACCTATCAGACTTACACCTGACTTCTCTATGGAAACCATGAAAGCCAGAAGGTCCTAGATAGATGTACTGCAAAGAACTAAGAGACCATGGATGCAAGCCCAGACTACTGTACCCAGCCAAGCTTTCGTTCACTATAAATGGAGAAAACAAAATTTTCCAGGATAAAAACAAATTTAAACAATATGTAGCCACAAATCCAGCATTACAGAATGTAATAGAAGGAAAATCACTAACCAAGGCGTCCAACAATGACCACAATAACTCAAACATCTAGAGACCCTTCACCAGGGCAACTCAAAGAAGGGATGTAGGGATAAGTCCCACCCCTTAGGGGGCGTGTTCGCCTCGGGCTAATGTTGGCCTATAAATTTGGCAAGTGTGCTCCCAGCTGTCCCTTTCTGCTTTCCTGGTCTCTGCAGGAATGGTGGTTCTGTAAGTCTATTTCGCCATTAAAGCTATATATATTTTTACAATCTGTCTGCATTCGTTTATGCCGTTACATTTTGGCGTCCAACATGGGCTATTTTGCCCCCGACTCAAGCGGGTAGCCCGCTAGCTAACACAGCACCCTCCCGGGTGCTCTTTTTTAGTTCGTGACTCTCGCCCCAGTGCCAAGTCCAAGACATACTCGGCCACACAGGCCCATTCTGCCTGCCTTGGCTAAGTTTGCAGTGGAACCCCACTGCCTGAATTAGCAGAAGCTCAAGTACCTGCGGTTTTGCAACAAAAGCTGCCACAGTGGCAGATTTGGTCTGATACAAAGTGACTTGGCAGGGCAGTGTCGGCACACGCCTTTAATCCCAGCACTTGGGAAGCAGAGGCAGGCGGATCTCTGTGAGTTTGAGGCCGGCCAGGTGGTGGTAGCGCAAGCCTTTAATCCCAGCACTTGGGAGGCAGAGACAGGCGGATCTCTGTGAGTTCGAGGCCAGACTGGTCTACAAGAGCTAGTTCCAGGACAGGCTCCAAAAAACACAGAGACCATCACTGGCAGGAATCATCATTGCAGGTAAAAAAATTTTTCTTTTATAAATAAAATGTCTGAACACATTAGTATTCAAGAATTTAACAGTTTTTTTAATTGTACCATGTGGGAGATTTTACAAGAGGTGTCTATCACCCCACATCTATGGATCCTTCTGGGATTCGTAGTTTTCATTGCCACTAAATGGTTTGATAATAGAAATATGATAAAGTCTTTATGAGATGAATCCAGGATTCTTAAGGCAGAGATTGAACACTTAAAAACAATTGAGAATCAGTTTGAAGTTCTCCAGGCTGATATTAAGAAGAAATTCATTACTATGGAAGAGGGAACAGCTGATTTGGATTGTAAGCTTCAGTCCCTTTCTGTAGGAAATGAAACATTAACTGAGAGAATCAAAACTGCTGAATGTGACAATCGGATTTTGTCTAAAGCTTATGACAGATTGACGGAAAGATTTTCAATACAAGAAGGCACGGTTTATGCCATAAAAATTATGTCCAAAGATGAGATGTTATCTCTAAAGGACGAACTTCATACTTTAGAATCCTCAGTGAAGGCTTTGGAACATAATTCTGGACAGGAGATTCAGACATTGCAGAAGGCAATGGTGAATAGAATTGAAAAGATTGAGGAATTTCTAAATTCTGATGAAGAAGAGCAAAGTGTAGAAAGGCAAATTTTAACTACATCTGTGGGTAAATCTCTCTGGGACAATTTCCACAAAGCTCTACCTACAGCTCTACCTGCCTTTCCAGTAATAACAACAGAGACGATGATTGGTTCCAGAAACCCTTAGGGTCATCAAGGAGGATACATGGGAGCCTGTCCATATGAATGACCTCAAGGAAATAAAACAGGCTGTCATGACTTTTGGGATGCAAGCCTCTTTTGTTAAAGAGATGCTAAGATCTTGGGCCACAACAAGCAGAGCCACCCCCTCGGACTGGCTCCAGCTGAGCGCTGCAGTACTTGAGAGTGGACCACAATTGAAATGGAAATGCTTATTCAAGCAAGAGGCTAGACTCTTAGAATAGCAGGAAAAAGCGAAGGGAATTGACATTTCCCTAGATAAAATTCTAGGTGAAGGGCTCTTTTCCGACCCACAGGAACAAGCTAATTTGGATGAAAACACACTCTCCATGTGTACTACAGCAGCATTAAGGGCTTGGGACAGGGTACAAGACCCAGGACAGAGAATTGAATCATTTGTCAGAGTTAAACAGGGTCAGAGAGAACCCTTTAGTGACTTTTTACAAATATTAACTAAGGCTGTACAAATAGGGATATCTGACCCAGAAGCAAGACGTATAATGATTGAGTCTTTGGCTTATGAAAATGCAAATGTGGAATGTAAAAGGATTTGGGGGCCTTTAAAGCTCAGATCAGCACCCTTGGAAGAATGGGTCTTGCATACACTCAGTGTTGATACATTTGATTATGGCATTGAAGCATGGGTAGAAGAAGCAATTTCCAATGGTAAAAGGAGACACCAGAATACCAAATGTTTTAATTGTGGAAAAATGGGTCATATGAAAAGGAATTGAAGACAACGGATTTTCAATAATAATAATAATAATAATAATAATAATAATAATAATAATAATGCATCTTTCAGAAATAATAATAATAATAATAATGCATCTTCTAAAAATAACAGAAATAGAAGGACTCAGCCTTCAGGTTTATGTAGAAGATGTGGAAAAGGCAGACATTGGATGAATGAATGCAGGTCTACAAGAGATAGACAAGGCAACCCAATACAGTCGGGAAACGTGAGGGGGGGGTCTCACAGGCCCCCATGGCAAACATGGTTCAGTCATTTCCAGTTTTTGCAGAAAATGTGCCTCACCAGGACAATTAGGAAGCCCCATGCCTACTGTTACAAGCAATAATGATCAGAAAGATAAGTTACGTGTGTTTTGGCAAACTTCTATAAATGATCAAAGACCTAAACTGAGAGTGTATGTAAATGGCATTTTTATTACTGGCCTGCTGGACACAGGTGCTGATGTAAGTATCATTACCCCAGAATCTTGGCATCCGTATTGGCCTCTTCAGAATGTAAATGTTCAGCTCCTGGGAATTGGAACCCTATCTCGAGTAAGGCAGAGCACGAGATGGGTTGAATGTATAGGGCCAGAGGGACAAATAGGAAAATTAAGGCCATATGTAGCCAATATCGCAATGAATTTATGGGGTCGTGACCTATTACAACAATGGAATAGCGAAATTAACATTCCTGCTACTTCTAGAGCCTATATTTCTGAGAATAATATTAAAAGATATTACAAACGGAGAAAACTGGCCATTTGGGCTGTAGAAGAACAAGCAATTGATGTCCCTTCAGAGATACCAACAGCCTTGCCTCTAAAATGGTTGACTGAGAAACCGATATGGACAAAGCAATGGCCTTTAGCTGAGGAAAAGTTACAGGTTTTAGAACAGCTGGTACAAGAACAATTAGATGCTGGACATATAGAAGAATCTAACAGCCCTTGGAATTCTCCTGTATTTGTGGTTAAGAAAAAAATCAGGTAAATGGAGAATGGTGACAGATCTCAGGGCCATCAACAAGGTTATTCAACCTATGGGCCCTCTGCAATCTGGAATTCCTTTGCCCTCTTTATTACCAAAAGGATGGCCTCTCATAGTTATTGATTTAAAGGATTGCTTTTTCACTATACCTTTGCAAAAAGAAGATAGAGAAAAATTTGCCTTCACAGTGCCTACTTATAACAATTCTCAACCTTCGAGGAGGTACCACTGGACCGTCCTCTCCCAGGGTATGTTAAATAGCCCCTCCCTGTGCCAATATTTTGTGAACCAACCATTGCAAATAATACGCAAGAAATTTCCCAAATCTATAGTATACTATTACATGGACGACATTTTGTTATCCAATTCAAACATGGATAACTTGAACAGAGTGTTTGAAGAAATAAAGATACTTTTACTTAAATGGGGATTGCAAATAGCTCCTGAAAAGATTCAGAAGGGAGATTCTGTTAATTATTTACGTTATAAAATAGGTTTGCAAAAAATTAAGACGCAAAAAGCACAAATTAGGAGAGGATTGCCTACAGACTCTTAATGACTTTCAAAGACTGTTAGGAAACATTTCCAGTCTATGACCACCTATTGGAATAACACGTGATCTAATAATTCATTTGAACAAAACCTTGGATGGTGATAAAGTTTTAAACAGTCCCAGAGAATTAACAGCTGAAGCAGAAAAGGAACTGACAATGATTGAGGAAAAATTACAATAGGCACATGTGGACAGGGTGAATCCAGAGCTCGATTGTATTCTCGTCATACTACCATCAAAAATTTCTTCTACAGGAATTTTAATTCAGAGAGATGATATTATTTTGGAATGGATCTTTTTACCACATAAACCAAGTAAGAAACTGAAAACTTATGTGGAGAAAGTCTCTGAGTTAATTATAAAAGGCAAGCTGAGACTTCGTCAACTAGCAGGAATAGACCCAGCAGAAATTATAGTGCCTTTCACTGCTGATGAACTAAAGAAATTATGGGAAGATAATGAACCATGGCAAAGAGCTTGTGCTAATTTTTTTGGGAAACATTGATAACAACTATCCAAAAAGCAAGAGGCTTAACTTCATAAAGGGAACGTCTTGGATTCTTCCTAGAATTGTCCGTGATGCTCCAATAACTGGAGCCCGTACATTCTATACTGATGCCAATAAATCAGGGAAGGCAGGTTACAAATCAGAAGACTTGGGTAAGGTGGAACAAAGTCCGTATAATTCTGTCCAGAAGGCGGAATTATATGCCATTCTTATGGTGCTAAGGGATTTTAAAGAACCTATTAATATAGTCACTGATTCACAATACGCAGAAAGAGTTATTTTACATATTGAAACTGCTGAATTTATACCTGATGATACAGAACTAACCTCATTGTTTCTCCAGGTTCAAGATTTGATCAGGAACAGGCTTTGCCCTATGTATATAACCCACATCCGATCCCATACGGGTCTGCCAGGTCCTCTAGCACAAGGTAATGCAGAAATTGATAAATTATTGATTGGCAGTGTGCTACAAGTCTCTGAATTTCATAAAAAACATCATGTTAATAGAAAAGGTTTGAAGAAAGAATTTTCAATTACATGGCATCAAGCTAAGGAGATTGTAAAGAAATGCCCTACTTACTCTTTCTATAACCAAACACCACTGCCTGCAGGGGCTAATCCAAAGGGCACCCAAAGGAGTGAAATCTGGCAGATGGATGTGTTCCACTTTGCAGAATTTGGCAAATTAAAATATGTTCATCACACCATTGACACTTATTCAGGCTTTCAGTGGGCAACTGCTTTAAGTTCAGAAAAAGCTGATTCAGTAATCACTCATTTATTAGAAGTCATGGCTATCATGGGTATACCTACACAAATAAAGACGGATAATGGTCCTGCTTATGTCTCTAGGAAAATGAAATGGTTTTTTGATTATTACAATATCAAGCATGTTACAGGTATACCATACAATCCTACAGGTCAAGCAGTCATAGAAAGATCAAATCGAAGTATAAAGGATATGTTGAACAAACAGAAAGGGGTGGAAAACACCCCCAGAAATAGGTTACATAATGCTTTGTTAACCTTGAATTTTCTCAACGCTAATGAGAAGGGAACAACGGCTGCAGAAAGACATTGGATAATGGAAAAGTCTACTGAACTAAATCAACCAGTTTATTTCAAGGATGTGCTGACCTCACAATGGAAGCCAGGAGATATGCTATGTTAGGGAAGGGGTTTTGGTCTTATATCCACAGGTGAGGAAAAATTGTGGATACCATCAAAATTAATAAAGGTTCAGTTTGAAGAAGAGAAGTCACTTGGAAAGATAAATAACAATTCTTTCATAAGGATGGCGAACATACTGATGGTAAGAAATACAGATAGGTTGGAGGCAGGGTTCTTTTCTTATCTCCACAGGAAAATACTCATCTTAAAAGAAATTGAGGGACCCTGAATATTTAATTACTGATGGATGGACACATTTTGTAAGTATTAATTTATATATATATTTCTTATTAAACATTTCTTTATAAATATATAGAGCTGGTTTTGAAGTTGGACTCTGGCTCAGTCCCTCTCACATTCCAAGCCTGTTAGTAAGAGAAAAACCCAGAGTTTCTGGAGTTTCTATCTCATGTCAAGAGCCATGATATGGGACAGAAAGAAATATGAGTTTAGAAATCATCTTTGCTTTTCTTCATATCTATCATACTTTTCATTGAATATATCTATCATGCTTTTCATTGAATATATATGTATGTCTATATATATATATATATATATATATATATATATGTCTATATGATTAATGTTTAAGTTTTTCACAATGAACAATGAGTTTTTCCTGAAGTGACATTTGAAGTTTCCAGGAAGAAGATGGGGCCCCACAACAACAACTCAACCTGGTTATTATGACGTCATGATACTGATAGCTCTACTACAAGACCTGTTTTGGATACCAGCTGCACAAGACGATCCCAACTTGGTTAGATGAAATGGTGCACATCTTGTACAACATTCTGGCCATACCTCCACAAAATACTCAGAGACTATTTGCAATTTTAAAAGACATTGATCTTGAAATTTAACCATCATTTTACTTTCACAGGATCCCCCAGAAAGAAAGTCGCCCCCATGACAGCTGGAAATAATTCTAGAGGTCGACGTCCCCTCTCCCAGTAAAGTTTACCCCTGGGTTAAGGACATAATTTATGGGTTGGGAGGTTGGGGGAGGATTTTTATAAGCTCAGGGATCATTTTGAAAAAAAAAAGAGGGAATGATGGGATAATAGATTTATAATTGTGTGTTACTGCTTTTTGACAAATATATTGGTATCGATTCTTGCATATTGATACAAAGTTAAATTATATTGACTATTGTATGCATGCATGTTTCTATGTCTGTTTAAAACATTTTTATGTGTTGACATATATTGTATTGAAATATATATATATATATTGTATATATTTACCATATTGCAGTGTACATTTCTACCTCTGATTAAGATACTTATATAATGTTTGTGTATTGATATATACTTGCCATATTGCAATGTATATTTGTACAGTGTTTATATTTGGAGGTCATTATCATCATTTGTTACACAGTTGTTTATTGTCTTAGTCTTTAAGTTAGATAGATATTGAGAATTATATAGATAAATAGTCATTTAAGTTTGTCATTTATAATTAGACTAATCAGGTTCTCTAGATATATAGAGATTATACTCAGTATAGATAGATAATCTTCGAACTCTTCAAAGAGCTGTAGAAAATGGCCTTTAATCTAACTCAGAGTTTCGTGACAGTAAGACACAATTGCTCCTGGCAACACCACTCTATTCCTGAGAGAATGTTGAGCACCAAAGATACTCCTTCTGGAGCCTTTCTATTTGGCAGAACTGGCCTTTGGGCAAAAAATGCCCATACCTCAACCACTGACAGAGAAACAGAGCATGCTTCAATGGATAAAACAAGACTGTCATATCCTGCCAAGACAGGGTAAGATAGTTTTGAAAAGTTCCTTGCCTTTAATAATGGTATGTCAGTTATGTTAGGCCTTAGCCAAAATTGGTTGACTCAACGTTGCAAACGAGACTTTGGGTGATTGCCCAGGTAGTCAGTTGTCTCTGTCAATTGTTGCACATTTTGGATATATCTTGTTTGTTGAGTAGTGTTTATTCCCTTCTCAGATCTTTGATGGAGATGAAGATTATATAATTGTAGCTACTCTACATTATTTAGACTCGTTGAGATAGAATGTTTAGCAAAGCTTTTGTTCTCAATATTGTTTGTTATATTTATTATTTGTTGTTATTGTATATAGTTGTATTTGGTTTAGTTCTGTCTTATTTAGACAAAAAGGGGAGATGTAGGTATAAGTCCCGCCCCTTAGGGGGCGTTTTCGCCTCGGGCTTATGTTGGCCTATAAATTTGGCAAGCTTGCTCCCAGCCGTCCCTTTCTACTTTTCTGGTCTCCAAGGGAAAGGTGGTTCTGTAAGTCTATTTCCCCATTAAAGCTATATATATTTTTACAATCTGTCTGCTTTCGTTTACGCCGTTACAAAGGAAAACACACAAACACTACTACTAAAAAAGTGACCGGAGTTAACAACCATGGGTCATTAATATCACTTAATGTCAATGGGCTCAACTCACCTATAAAATGGCACAGGCGAAGAGATTGGATATGAAAACAGGATCCAACATTCTGCTGTTTACAAGAAACACACCTCAACCACAAAGACAGGCACCTACTCAGAGTAAAGGCTGGGAAAAGGCTTATCAAGCAAATTGACCTAAGAAACAAGCAGGTGTGGCCATACTAATTTCTAACAAAGTTGACTTCAAACTTAAATCAATGAGAAGAGATGGAGAGGGACATTTTATACTCATAACAGGAACAATTCATCAGGATGAAGTCTCAATCCTGAATATCTATGCCCCTAAGATAAAAGCACTCACGTACGTAAAAGAAACACTAATAAAACTCAAGGCAGCCATCAAACCGCACACACTAATAGTAGGAGACTTCAACACTCCTCTCTCACCAATGGACAGGTCAATCAGACAGAAACCTAACTGATGGAGGAAGGTCATTGGCTAATAAAGGTACTGCCTTGGCCCATTTTATTGGTTAGAGGATAGGTGGGAGGAGAAAACAGAACAGGATACTGGGAGGAAGAGGAAGTGAGCTCAGAGTCGCGGCAGCTCTCCTCTCGGGAGCAGGCGCCTGAGAGAGACGCCATGCTCCCGGCTCCTGGGCAGACACATGCCATGAAGCTCTGACCCAGGATGGACTAGGCTAGAATCTTCCCGGTAAGACCGGTTCTCACAGATTATTAGAGATGGGTTGATGGGGATATCAGAATTAGCCAGTAAAGGCTAGAGCTAAAGGGCCAAGCAGTGATTAAATGAATACAGTTTGTGTGTTGTTATTTCGGGGCATAAGCTAGCCGAGCAGGTGGCTGGGGTGCTGGGAACGCAGCCCCGCCGCCCCTAATTATTACACCTAACAGTTAAATAAGAGAATTAATGGAGGTAATGAATCAATTGGACTTAACAGACATCTATAGAATATTCCACCCAAATAGGAAAGAATATACTTTCTTCTCTGCAGCTCATGGAACCTTCTCAAAAATTGACCACATACTCGGTAACAAAGCAAACTTCCACAGTTAAAAAAAGATATTAGTAACCACCTGTGTCTTATCAGATCACCATGGATTAAAGTTAGAATTCAACAACAATGCTACCCCCAGAAAGCCTACAAACTCATGGAAACTGAACAGTCAACTACTGAACCATACCTGGATTAAGGAAGAAATAAAAATCAAAATTGAAGTCTTCCTTGAATTCAACGAAAATAAAGAAACAACATACTCAAACTTATGGGACACTATGAAAGCAGTCCTAAGAGGAAAGTTCATAGCACTAAGTGTCCACTTAAGGAAAACAGAGAAAGCACATATTGGAGACTTAACAGCCCACCTGAAAGCTCGAGAAAAAAAAGAAGCAGACTCATCTAGGAGGAGTAGAAGACTGGAAATAATCAAACTAAGGGCTGAAATCAACAAAATAGAAACACAGAAAACAATACAAAGAATCAATGAAACAAAAAGCTGGTTCCTGGAGAAAATCAACAAGATTGATAAACCCCTTTCCACACTAATCAAATGGCAGAGAGAATATGCAAATTAATAAGATCAGAAATGCAAAGGGGACATAACCACAGACACAGGAAATTCAGAGAATCATTAGATCTTACTACAAAAGCCTGTATGCCACAAAACTGGAAAATGTAAAAGAAATGGATACTTTTTTAGATAAATACCATATACCAAAGTTAAACCAGGACCAGGTGAACAATCTAAATAGACCTGTTAGTCTTGAAGAATTAGAAACGGTTATCAAAAACCTCCCTACCAAAAAAAGCCCAGGACCAGATGGCTTCAATGCGGAATTCTACCAGAACTTCCAAGAAGACCTAATACCTATACTCCTTAATGTATTTCACAATATAGAAACAGAAGAGTCATGACCAAATTCCTTTTATCCATCTACAGTTACTCTGATACCAAAACCACACAAAGACTCAACCAACAAAGAGAATTACAGGCCAATCTCGCTCATGAATATCGACGCAAAAATCCTCAACAAAATACTGGCAAACCGAATCCAAGAACACATTAGAAAAATTATCCATTATAATCAAGTAGGCTTCATCCTAGAGATGCAGGGCTGGTTCAACACACGAAAATCTTTCAATGTAATCCATCATATAAATAAACTGAAAGAAAAAAAACCATATGATCATTTCATTTGACAAAACTCAACATCCCTTTATGATAAAATTATTAGAGAGATTAGGGATACAAGGGGCATACCTAAATATAATAAAAGCTATATACAGCAAGCCGACAGCTAACACCAAATTAAACGGAGAGAAAACCAAAGCCATCCCACTAAACTCAGGAACACGACAAGGCTGCCCACTCTTGCCATACCTCTTCAATAGAGTGCTTGAAGTTCTAGCAATAGCGATGAGACAACATAATGTGATCAAGGGGATTCGAATTGGAAAGGAAGAAGTTAAACTTTCGTTATTTGCAGATGATCTGATAGTGTACATAAGCGACCCCCAAAACTCCACCAAAGAAATTTTACAGCTGATAAACTCCTTTAGTAATGTGGCAGGATACAAAATCAACTCCAAAAAATCAGTCGCCCCCTTCTACACAAATGATATGGAAGCAGAGAGGGAAAACAGGGAATCTTCACCTTTCATGATAGCCACAAACAGCGTAAAATATCTTGGGGTAACTCTAACCAAGGAAGTGAAAGATCTATTTGACAAGAACTTTAAGGCATTGAAGAAAGAAATTGAAGAGGATACCAGAAAATGGAAGGACCTCCCTTGCTCTTGGATTGGGAGGATCAACATAGTAAAAATGGCAATTCTACCAAAGGCAATTTATAGATTCAATGCAATCCCCATCAAGATCCCATCAAAATTCTTCACAGCTCTGGAGAGGAAAATAATCAACTTTATATGGAAAAACAAAAGACCCAAGATAGCCCAAACAATCCTAAACAATACAGGATCTTCTGGAATCATTACCATCCCTGACTTCAAACTCTATTACAGAGCTACAGTAATGAAAACAATGTGGTACTGGCATAAAAACAGAGAAGTCGACCAATGGAATCGTATAGAAGACCGGGATTTTAACCCACAAACCAATGAACACCTCATTTTCAATAAAGGAGCTAAAAGTATACAATGGAAGATAGAAAGCATCTTCAACAAATGGTGCTGGCACAACTGGATGTCAACCTGTAGAAGAATGAAAATAGACCCATATCGATCACCATGCACAAAACTCAAGTCCAAATGGATTAAAGACCTCACTATCAGTCCGAACACACTGAACCTGATTGAAGAGAAAGTGGGAAGTACCCTACAACAGATGGGCACAGAAGATTGCTTCCTATGTATAACCCCAGCAGCACAGACTTTAGGGGCAACATTGAATAAATGGGACCTACTTAAACTGAGAAGCTTCTGTAAAGCAAAGGACACTGTTACTAAGACAAAAAGGCAACCTACTGACTGGGAGAAGATCTTCACCAACCCCGCAATAGACAAAGGTCTGATCTCCAAAATATATAGAAAACTCAAGAAACTAGACTTTAAAATGCTAATGAACCCAATTAGAAAATGGGACACTTAACTGAACAGAGAATTCTCAACAGAAGCAGTTCAAATGGCCAAAAGACACTTAAGGTCACGCTCAACCTCCTTCGCAATCAGGGAAATGCAAATCAAAACAACTTTGAGATATCATCTTACACCTGTCAGAATGGCTAAAATAAAAAACACCAATGATAGCCTTTGCTGGAGAGGCTGTGGAGGAATGGGTACCCTCATCCATTGCTGGTGGGAATGCAATCTTGTGCAACCACTTTGGAAATCAGTGTTTTGGTTTCTCAGGAATTTCGGGATCAACCTACCCCTGGACCCAGCAATACCACTCTTGGGAATATACCCAAGAGATGCCCTATCATATGACAAAAGCATTTGTTCAACTATGTTCATAGCAGTATTATTTGTAATAGCCAGAACCTGGAAACAACCTAGATGCCCTTCAATGGAAGAATGGATGAAGAAAGTGTGGAATATATACACATTAGGGTACTAGGCTGCAGTAAAAAACAATGACTTCTCGAATTTTGCATGCAAATGGATGGAAATAGAAAACACTATCCTGAGTGAGGTAACCCAGACCCAAAAAGATGAACATGGGATGTACTCACTCATAATTTTTTTCTAGCCATAAATAAGGGTCACGGAGTCTACAACTGGTGAACCTAAAGAAGCTAAGTAAGAAGGTGAACCCAAGGAAAAAATATCATTATCCTCTTGGCTATGGGAAGTAGACAAAATTGCCGGGGAGAAAATTGGGATCTTGGGGGTGGGGTGGAATGGGGGTTAGGGGAGATTGGGAGAGAAAAGTGAGAAGGGGAGGATGGGGGGAACTTGGGGAAACAGAATGATTGGGATATAGGAAGGTTGGATAGGATATCACGGAAGCACAATTCTTAGTTAAGGGAGCCACCTTAGGGTTGGCAAAAGACTTGAACCTAGAGTGGCTCCCAGGAGCCCAAGGCGATGTCCCCAGTTAGTTCCTTGGGCAGATGAGGATAGGTAACCTGAAATGACCCTATCCTATAGCAATACGGATTAATATCTTGCATATCACCATAGAACCTTTATCTGGTGATGGATGGAGATAGAGACAGAGACCCACACTGGAGCACTTGACTGAGCTCCCAAGGACCCAATGAGGAGCAGAAGGAGAGAGAACATGAGCAAGGAATTCAGGACCACCAGAGGTGCACCCACCCACTGAGACAGTGGGGCTGATCTATTTGGAGCTCACCAAGACCAGCTGGACTGTGACTGAAAAAGCATGGGATAAAACCAGACTCTTTGAACATGGCGAGCAATGAGTGCTGATGAGAAGCCAAGGTCAATGCATGGGGTTTTGATCCTACTTCATGTTCTGGCTTTGTGGGAGCCTAGCCAATTTGGATGTTCACTTTCCTAGACATGGACGGAGGGGGGAGGACCTTGGACTTTCCACAGGGCAGGGAACCCTGACTGCTCTTTGGACTGGAGAGGGACGGGGAGAAGGGTGGGAGGAGGGGTGGGAAATGGGAGGCTCAGAGGAGGCGGAAACTTTTTTTTTCCTTTTCTCAATAAAAATAAATAAATAAATTAAAAATAAAAAACAAGCCTAGAGGTACTTGATGCTCTGAGACAAATGCCCCCTCTCTTTCCACCTGCATGGAATTTGGCTCTCTGCGGCCACTGGCGTTACTTCATACTTTATGAATGCCCCTCTGTCTTCAAAGATATATTTAAAAATCCAAAACAGAACAAGCACAGACATGATGGTGTGCAACTGTAGTTCCAGTATTTGGGAAACTGTGGGAGGATGATCATGTTTTCGTGGCTAACCTGAGTTACCTAGTGTACTAAGATACCTAGGGATATAATGTAAGGTCCATGCTAGTCTGGGAAATATTGAAAGCTCAAGACTAGACTAGTCTACTTAGCAAGCCATTATTTTTTATTTGTTTTTTAAGCATTGGAGAGTGAACTCTGAGCCTCACACGTGCTAGCGAGTTTCAACTGCAATGCACAGGTTAGCTCTTGAAGAAACGAACAAACAAAACAAAAAATAAGACAAAAATAACACAGAACAAGATAAAGAAAACATATTCTTACACCACAGCTGAGTTTTTCTGAGCAGAAATATCCAATGAGAAGAGAACCACAAAGAAGATAAACGGAGAACAACAGGGGAGAATGCCTTTCTGGATTTGTTCATTGCTTTCATTATGCTATGTTATTTAAGATGCTTTTAAAGGTGACCTAGTGACATTTTCTGCATTACTGGTATAATTATAACATCTTATTTCCTATTCACTTTTATTGCACATCAGAAAATAATTATAAACTATCATCTTTTACTCATAACGTGATGATGTGACAAAAAAAGGGCCTGGTCTCCAGAGTCCCACAAATGACTTTCTGAGGACTGGGCAGTAGGCAGGTTCTGACACTTCACAAAGGGGCACCTCCAGCCTCGATCTGTTTGTCTGGGTCACAAAGGTTGCTAGGTGCTGGGTGGAGAAAAGAGGAGAGACTTCGCTGCGACCATCTATTTAGTCTGTGTTGTGCAGGAGTATAGTCTTGCTGTCAATGGCAGGATACCAGCTCTTTTCACCGTGGACCCCACTGGACGAGAATTTGCGATGGCTGCGGCACACAACACCTACCATTTCGTCCAAACACCCTTTTAGGGATTCTCCTTTCTTCCCACAGACCCCTTCTGACCTTGAAGTCCAAAGGTGCTTTCATGAAGTTGCTGTTATCTTAGACAGCCATCGGGTGGTTCATGCAGGGAGCCCACGGTCACCTGGCCAGCCATCAGGGCACAATACCACCATCAAAAATAAAGTACTGATTAAGACGCCCAAGCCGGTCCGCCTCCTTGGAGTGGATTCGGTCTTTGGCAGGTCTATTACAATCCAGCCACCTAAGTGGACTGGAACCTTCAGTGTTTCAGACACATCGGCCTTCTCTAAAGTTGTCAGCAAGGAGCAACAATGGCCCACAGGACTCAAGGAGCCTCAGATTGAGATGACCGTGGCTATGTGCAAGCAGATGCTACGCTCGATCCTCCTCCTGTATGCGATATACAAAAAGTGCACCTTTGCCCTGCAGCACTCCCAGTAAGGTGCCCCCGTCCGACTCCTCCTGTACTTCACACACACTCTATGGTATATACCTGGAGCCCATGAAGACCTGTCCATGTAAATCGGTCTGTAACATCGTGCTTGCTACTTTGCTCCTCTGTCAAGCTGTGACAATCCAGAAGCTCCTCTCCCCACCTTTCTCTTCAGAATCAGGTCCAATGTGCCTGATCAAGAATGAACATTTCGGCTAAATAGACATTTAAACACTAAACTACCATTGCCATGGCCATGTGATGAAGAACAGTTAAACCACCCAAACCAACCAATCCAGTGTGAACATACTCAAGCCCCAAAGTTAACAAAGAGCTGGCGGCAGAAAAGGGACAATAAAGAAGACAGGCATGGAGTTTTCAGTGTACCAGAAGATGAAGTGATCAACAATCAAAATCTATGTGTGGGTTAAGTGCTATTTTGAGATCAGTCTTCCATCACCAAACATACTCTAACTGCTCAACCCTAATACCAATGTGGACAACAATATTAATAAATATTAATCTTTACAGACTGGCAAGGATAAAATTGGTAGCATCTTTAAGACTGGATTTTTAGTGGAAGACAGGAGGGTCCCCATTTCAGCTCCTAATGTTCAATCAAACCAATAAACTACAAATGCTTTATTTAAAAAGAAAAAAAAATGTTAATATACTGCATTTTGTATATTAGGTTTATTTTTTAAGAATAGACTCTTAGGGGCACGGGATATTCTATTTTGTTTACCATTTTATCTCTAGTGTTCAGAATAGTGTCTGACAATATCAGCCATTCAGAAATCACTTGTTGGATGAATGAAGGAGAGTATCTAGTGATTAGGGCAAATTTCTGTACATTGTGGAACAGCATACAAATTGGCTAGGTATTTTTGAGGGCATTACTTGTCCAAATGCAAATAATTTTTAAGTAGAAAAATGTAAACTTCTTATGGGAAACTGACTTTAGAGAACCATAATTGTTTCTGATGAGCTACTTGTTTTGACAAATGTCACAATAGTAATGTTTTGACAGGCAATTGTTGATAAAAACTTCATTTGTGTTTTACTTAAATATCACTTCTACCTTCAACATTTGTAACAGCAAAATTGGATCAAGTGTTAGGCAGTCAGATCTACCTCTTGATGATTTACATTATATATAATATTTAAAAGGGATAGAAAATTAATTGAATATGTGATTTATACCTTTTGGGGGTTGATAACATTCTTTCCTGCTGTAGCACAGATTTCCAATTGTTCATCACAGAACATTAATCACCTTTGATACTTTTTAATAGGAAGTAAAATGTTGTATGATCAAATACTTTTATGTAGTTCTCTATAATATAATCATACCTGAGAATTCCATAATATACCTGAATCAAACTTGTAATAGATCAGTAAATAAAGCTGTTTTGGAATATTTGTTTAAAGATGTGTTGCATTCATTTATGGTGTGGAATATTTGTTTAATGATGCAAATATGTGTTGCATTCTTTTATGTTACATTTATTAAAATCTGTAAAGCTGTGTGACTGTGCCGACTTGAAACTCCTGATTGGTCTAATAAAGATTTGAATGGTCAATAACTAGGTAACAGAGAGGAACAGGTGGGCTTCCAGGCAGAGAATAAATAGAAGAGAAAAGAGGGAGGAGTGAGAAAAGAAGGAGAGGAGGACTCCAGGGGTTGGACACCCAGCCACACAGCCAGCAGTGGAGTAAGAAGTAAAGAAAGACATATAGAATAGACAAAGGTAAAAGCCCATAGAGAAAAGGTAGATGGGATAATTTAAATTAAGAAAATCTGGTCAAGAAACAATCTAAGCTAAGGCCAGGCATTCATAGGTAAGTCTCTGTGTATTTATATGGGAGGTAGTGGTGGCCCCCAAAGAGTAAAAAGAAAAAAAAAACAAAAAAAACCTACCTATCTATTTTAAGCTACTTTCTCAAATGGTGTTAATTACAGATGTTCCTCCATTTATTATTTCTATAAGACTTTATTTTATTGCACAGTCATTGGAAATTATAATACAATTGAAAGAAGGTGCTCTCTCTTCCTATCAAAAGAACTACATCCTTCTATGAAATGGGTATTATTCTTCTAGGCTTCCTTTGTCCCATTTTCATAAAGGGTTGTACCACATGGCCTTAGTATAAAGATAAAATGTTTCCTAATGTTAAAATATTTCAAGTCAGAATACTCAAAAACTCATTGAACATTATTTTTCTTATAATAAAATTCATATTTAATTTACTAATCAAGGACAACTATATGTGGTAAAATCTCCCAGTGAGTTCTTTTGTATTATCAAAACTAAAGAAGTTAATATATATGAAAATACCATATGCAATTAGTAATAATAACATATTATTTTATTTTTATGGCAAAATTGACTATTTTACATGAGAAATAGGAATTTTAGGCTAAACAAAAGTTTCTATATTGGTTTCTCAGATGAACATGAACAAACAAAATCCAAAGGTAGCATCTAACTTGTTTCCATTTTCGTTGGGTTGCTTGGCTTCATTTAAATGATAATTCTACTTGATGCACATAGTCACTGCCTCAGTTACTAAGACCAAAGCAAACCAACCTTTAGAGGTTGTTAATGACTCCTGACAAAACAAAAACTTTGAAAGTGTGCCATAATTTCATTTGCTGTTGAGGAGAATTTGTTATAGAGGCTTCTTGGAAGCCATTAGGGAAGTGCTTTCTTGAGTAAGCATTTACTGAACTTCTAATGCCCAGTTCTGCAAGGAGAGCTGTGAAAAGCACAGTTAAAAGGCTCTATGCCAAGGTTTCAGAATGTTTTTTCGAGAGTTTGGGACATTTTCAGATGTCAAGCTCGGTGGTAGATGTTGTTGATGATGTGCATGAATGAAAGCAGGTCATTATCCTTGAGAGGTCCTAACGTATTTTGTAATACAGTGTTGTAACGAGATAAGCAGCATGATGCAGATATTTACAAAGCATGGTTGACAAGCTAAAGAAATAATTATTACTGATGGAACTCAGCTTTATGATGTTTAAACGGAACTTGAAATGTCCCAAGGTGAATAATTAATGTAGGCTAGGTAATTGAAAGATCAACAACAGTTGGGGTTAGGCCCTCTGCATGTAGGTGATGGTAAAAGTCATAAAAATTAAATTTTCACCAACCCCTAAAGTCAAGGATTTTGTACTTTATCAATGGGCAGTGAATAATTAATGATAATTCAAAACCTAGTAGTATTCACTGATACAGAATTGAAATTCAAACAGATGCTAGCTTCTGTAGCACTGAAAGCATAGGGTAAATTTGCAAGCAGTAATGATGTAATTGCTACAAATGAATTCTTGCATACTGTCTCAGGAAGCAACTTCCTCCAACTTTTGATAGTACTGTCAATGGTAGTTGCTGTGGGTACTTTTTCAGTATGAAACAGCGAAAGGCCCTTCTCTTGATACCTATGAAACAAGGCCTGTGTATTAAGGATGCTACTGTTTATGCAGGTAAGGTTTTCAGAAGTTGATTTCTAGTAATAATTTAAGGGAAACCCCTATTCCATATCACTATATCATTGTAGTACTTTAGAGAAAATAATAAACATTCAGTGTTGAAGTGAATATTGAACAATGTATTCTTACTTACTATTATAGAAGTAGAAAGAAGCATAAACTTTTGGAAGATGGTATGAAGGTTCCCATACAAATACTAAAATGAACTAGTTATTACAGCCACAAAATTTCACTTGACAAAATTTCCCCAGATACACACATTGATGTGTAGTTGGAGCCATATACAAAAAGTGCTTATTGAAGATTGTTATAAATATTCTTATCAACAGAATAATAGTTAACTCATAGCATATTCAAGAGATGAAATAGCACTTAGCAATTTGAAAATGATGGTTTTATTCGATGCAATGACATAGTGAATTGCCAGTAATATAGCAAAATAAGTTACAGTAGAGTGTGTATAGTACAATATCAATTTTATTTTGAAATTAAAAATTATCCTAAATTTTACATAATTATATCTACATAGACAATAACCCAGTGTACTGTGAAGACTGAAGATGGGAATGTTGTTGGCACAAGAAATCTGAAGGGATCATTTTCCCTGCTTACATTTTAGGTGTCTGCATTATTTGAAAATCTTTAGATAAATATGCTTTATTATTACCATCTCTTAACAAAATTATTAAAGCAAATATACGTGAAAGTTTGGAAGTCAGCTATAGTTTGTACATTGTACTTTCTGAACTTTCAGATAACTGGTCACAGTAATAACTAATTTCATTAAGTGCTTTCAGTGTATCAGGAAAAGTCCTAAGTGTTTTATGCATAATCTTCACATATACTCATCTTCACATTAAACTGACATAACTTTTCCAAGATACTGATGAGGTAGAAACTATTATCATCACCATTTCACAGATCAGAAAAAAAATTACTCTCAAAAAGGCTGAATATCTTTTTAAATCTCAAACATCTTATTAACAATGCAGCTGGGATTTAAAGCCAAAGAGTCGGCTTAAGCAAAGATGTCTGTTGAAAGAAACAGTTGGCACACAGTCTATACTTTCAAGGAATTTAACCAGATTTTTCACCTCTATGTTTGTGTGTCTATTTCATTTTAAATGTTGCTTTGTTTTATTTGAACCCAGGTATCCACATGTAGCATGAGGTGACATCAAACTCCTAGTCCTCTTTGCTCTTCTTCCTGACTGCTGCTCTTACAGGCATGTCCTGCTATTTCTATGTGTGTATGTATGTCTCACTGTCTTTGCTACACAAACACACACACAGAGAGACACACACACATGCACACACACACACAGGGAGAGAGAAAGAGAGAGAGAGAGAGAGAGAGAGAGAGAGAGAGAGAAATATGCACACACATGCGTGCACACACACAGACAGGAGTAAATACAAAAGCTAAAAACACATTGCAATTGTATTTACACAAGTGCTACAGAGAGTGAATGCTACAAGAAACATTTAAGAAAATGTTCCTATAACCTTAAAGATAAATTGTTGCTGTGGAACAATGGTTTTGTACCTTGTAACTTGTATTGTTTTAATAAAACACTGATTGACCAGTAGCCAGGCAGGAAGTATAGGGAGAACAATCAGTTAGGAACTAGAGGTTGGGCAATGAGAAGAGGAGATTTCTAGGAAGAGGAAATACTTAGTCTGCAGTCACCACCCAGATGCAGAGGAAGCAAGATGAGAATAGGTACCATAGGTACTGATAAAAGGTACCACGCCACCTGGCTGACACAGACAAGAATTATGGGTTAATGTAGGATGTAAAAGTTAATAAGAAGCCTGAGTTAATTAGCCAACCAGTTTATGATTAATGTAGACCACAATGTGCTTCTTTGGGATTGAACAAATGTGGGACAAGGTAGGACAGAAAACTCTTTCAATAAATTGTGCCAACATAAACAACTATATCCACATAAAACCTGAGAGAGTTTGGGAAGTAATTCTAAACACTAAAAAACAGAGAAAACGGTACTTGGTAGCAACATTTTCTTGGGTAGGCTCTGTTTCCTAGAGGCAAGCAAATCTCATTTAAGAGAGGCTTCCTGACTCAGCTTTAGCTGCAAAAACCTTGCAGCCCCCTTAAGAGGCCCTGCCACAAAATACTTAAATGGTGTTTATGAATAGCCTACAGCATGTTTCTTGGTGGTGACTGGGACCTTGAAACTTTATAGAGTCGTGGCAATAAACATGGCTCCTGCCAGTACCTCCTCCATGAAGCTAGACTCTCAGAAAGCTAAGGAATGGGGTTGATCCAGCTGTCAAACCACAGCTATAATTCTAGCCATATCACTTAGCAAATTAAAGACTCATGTGGTCAGAAAAAAGATAGATATGCTATAAAGATAGATTCAGAAAAAAACACCTCTAAACAGTTCATAGTGTGTTAAAAATATATGTAGGTTTGGGAGAGAAAAGAAAAAGGATAAAGTCCTTTAAAAAAGAAAAAGAAAACGCCCAGTGGTGGTGGTGCATGCTTTTAATCTCAGCACTTGAGAAGCAGAGGTGGGTGGATCTCTGTGAGTTCAAGGCCAGCCTGGTCTACAAGAGCTGGTTCCAGGACAGGCTCCAAAGCTACAGAGAAACCATGTCTCAAAAAATCAAAAGGAAAGAAAGAAAGAAAGAAAGAAAGAAAGAAAGAAAGAGATAGGTTGGGTATGGTGGCACACACCTTTAATCCCAGCACTTGGGAGGCAGAGGCAGGCAAATCTCTGTGATTTCAAGGGCAGCCTGGCCTACAGAGTGAGTTCCAGGACAGCCAAAGATATACAGAGAAATCCTGTTGCAAATATTTAAAAATTAAAAATTAAAATAAAAAAGAGAGTTTAAAATAAAGCCACGTAATCATAGAATATACACAGAGAGTCTGGATACTGTATGTTATTGCATTGTCTTTGGATTGTGTGAATGCTAAGGAAGAAATAACAGCTGCTAAAAGACATTTGATTATAAATGCTGCTGGATTAATCCAGCATATATATATTGAAAATGCATTGACTTCAAAAACTTAAGTTAAAGATAAGTTGCTTTAGAGAAGAGGCTTTGCTTTTGTTTCCACAGGAAATGAGAGGCTGTAGATTCATTCTGTGTTAAGAAAAATCAGGTTTAATCAAGGAAGGTCCCCTAAAGAATCTCCAATAGGAGCAGGTGGCCCAGATTATCCAACATTTTGGAGGACCTATTTTGTATTTTCCTTTGAGTTCTACATCCAGAACAGTTTCAAGACAGCTGGCTAAGATGATCAAGCCTCATTGAATACTTCAGTCAAGATTTAACCATAATTCTAAATTTTCTTTAGGTCCCCAAAAGATTATCAGCACGTCCAATCAGCAGGAGGTATCCTAAAAAAATATGGCCACATTCCCCACAAATTGATTATAGATGTTTATCTTTGTCTAGAGTGTTGGTTACTAGTTGTGATGGATAATGGTCTGGAAAATAAAGCTAAACAAAGATTAGATTCAGAGTTCTTGTTTTGGAAAGAAAGCCGGTGGTCTATGTGCTGTGGGACAATGGTTTTGTACCCTGTCACTAGTATTGTTTTAATAAGATGCTGATTGGCCAGTAGTCAGGCAGGAAGTATAGGCAGGGTGATGAGTACAGGGGAATTCTGGGAAGAGGAAAGATTCAGTCTGCAGTAGTCACTCAGACACAGAAGAAGCAAGATGATAATGCCTTGCTGATAAAAGGTACCAAGCCACGTGGTGACACAGATAAGAATATAGGTTAATGTAGGATGTAAGAGTTAATAAGACACCTGCACTAATAGGCCAACCAGTTTATGATTAATGTAGACTTGTGTGTTGTCTTTCTTTGTGACTGAATGGCTGTGGGACTGGGTAGGATAGGATCCTCTGTCAAGAAATTGCCCAATTCCTCTTATAGTGAAGATTATGCTTATTGGAAATGCTGACAGTGTTGCTACAATAGCCTTTAGTTGAAGGATAAATCCAAGTCTAGAACTGCATCTTGAACCAGGTTTTGGCTTTTTCTATTGCAGCAGTGTTAAGAGTAAAGATGCTAACTGAAGTGATTCTATTGGCCCACATTGCAAAAAAAGTCACCTATAGATATGGAGAGCTACTCTAACACATTATGACTCAGCCTTGTCTTTTGCAGTGCAGGAGAACTCCCATCTAAAGTTTTAGGAAATATCACAGCTGGAAGAGTTTTGGGATGTGCTCCACTCATCCATTTATACAGATAATGCAACTGAAGCCTAGAAAATGGAATGAGCTTGTTCAAGTATTTTGGTGATCAAAATACTACATGTATGAAAGGATGTTGCTTTCCTTTGAAGTAAAACATTCTGCCTAATAGAGGATTCCCCTTTCCTTATAACATAGAAGATTAAAGAGGTTTCCATGTGTAATTTCCTTTTCCATTCCCATCCCTCTTTCTCAAAATAAACACATAGACACCCACTATATCACTTTCATTTTCTGATGCTTTTGTATATGTTTTCCTCCATTGGCTCTCATTTACCATCCATATGAATTATTAGTAAAATTGGGGTTCAGCTTTTTTTTCTCTCTGAACACAAGCAATGAAGGAAAACTGTTTGATCCTCATGGTCACTTTTCAAAGGACATCATTATTGTGGCCAGAAGATGAATGAGATTTCTAATTGAATCCTAAAATCAGGCCCAGTTTGGGGGAATGTCATTTCCTGTGCTTGTGTAGAAGACAAAGAGTTAGTTCTTCTGAGACATGATCGATTAAGAAGACAAGGTCTTGGGATTACATAACAGATATACCTCCAGAGTAAAATAAAACAATGCCTCAAAAAAGAGAGGGGTGGAAAGCTGTACTGTACAATTGCATAATAATCTTGTAAAAAACAAAGTGCATTTTATTCATTTTAATAAAATCACAGGGAAAATGATGAGTCTCCAGTCTGTCTAATCAATTGCAAACCTTTGTAATAAAAGTGAAGCTGCTTTTTCCTCACTAATAAGCACAAAAATTAATCTTCAAAAGCAACATATTTTATTTCACCTTATGCCCAGCTTTCCTACTCCCCAGATCTTTCCCTCTTAATTGTGAATAGCAGAACAGAACTCCTGTCGATATACCATTCTAAGCCGTGTTTCATGGATCTGTTTACAAACTCTTTCTCTGTTCAATAGTTATATCTATGCTCTTGTGGCTTCTATGCCTGTATTCAGAGAAGTTATTATGATTTGGAGGGCCAATGGTCCCCATAAGTATATATGTTTGAACATATAGTTTCCAGAAGGTGGCACTGTTTATGGAATGATTGAGCAAATAGTTCTGGGAAGAGGTGAGAGTGGGTAACCTTTGAGCTTTCCTAATTCAGACCACTTCCCTTTCTCTCTCTGTTTCCCATCTTCAAATGCAGGGTAGCCAGCTGACCTGTGTTTCCTACTTTCATGACTTCTTCATTAGGATGGAATAGATCTCAGTGAACTGTAAGTCAGAGGAAGTCCTTCCTTCCTTAAACTGCTTCGGTCAGGAATTTTGTCACAACAAGAAAAATAACTAGGGCTGGAGAGATGGCTCAGTGGTTAAGAGCATTGCCTGCTCTTCCAAAGGTCCTGAGTTCAATTCCCAGCAACCACATGGTGGCTCACAACCATCTGTAATGAGGCCTGGTGCCCTGTTCTGGCCTTTAGGCATACACACAGACAGAATATTGTATACATAATAAATAAATAAATATTAAAAAAAGAAAAGTATTGTCTTACTTTTAAAAAAAAAAAAAAAAAAAAAAAAAAAAAAAGAAAAATAACTAATGCGATTAGTTTGGGGGTTGAGTTAGGAAAAGTAGAAGTGCCATACAAGGAGTGCAGGAAGGAGCCATTATCCAACTCTGCTGTGAAAACACTCTAATCCAAGATTAAAATAGTAAGATCTGTGTTTGTTTGCAGGCCCAACAAGGTCTATCTTTCCTACTTGACAAACTTACCTTACATAAATTCTGGTCTTTAATTTTTCTTTCCTTTTCCCACCCATATAATATCTTTCTCTACTTTTTTTTGTTGTAAGAATGTAGCTTAAGCCTGCTCCTGAATCTAAAGATCATACAAGATAATTTTAGGATGTATTATTACTATTATTATTTTTTATCTCATTACAGATGGTTTTGAGCCACAATGCGGTTGCTGGAAATTGAACTCAGGACCTTTGCAGTGCTCTTAACCACTGAGCTGTCTTTTTATTAATGAGAATTTAATCTATGTGGGCAATGAAGTATGATAACATCCACTTGCGTTTTTTCTCTTTCAACTCTTCCCGTGTCTACCCCAACATGCTCCCTTTTCTAACTTTGTGACTTTTAAAAAATCAAATAAGCTTTCAAATTCAGTTAGTGCTGCCTAAATATGCACAGGCAACGTGCAAATCATAACACCATCAAATGAACTATTCTCCTACTCTCAGTATCTATTAACCTCCAATAGCTCCTCAGTAAGGGGTGGACCCTAGAGATCTTATTCCCCATCTATGCTGCTATTTTTGATGTCTTAATCTGATGCAAATCTTGTTCATGGAACCACAGCTGCTGTGAGTTCAAAACTGTGATAACTATGTCATGTTAGAAGATGCTTCACAGCACTCCTCAATCTCCAACAGTTACATTCTTTTCCGCTCTGTCTTCTGCCATTCTCCCTGACCTTTGGCAAGTGGTAAAACCATTGATAATGATGTCCTATTTAGAGCTGAGCACTCAGTCTCTTATTCTCAGCACTTTGATCAATTATGTGTTTCTCAGTTGATTGTTGTCCACGGCAAAAAGAACCTTTTCTGACCAAGGTTGAGAGCTGCACAGATCGATGCATAAAAATATAAATATTTAGAAGGCGGTTTGACAACATGACCATTCAGCAAAATACCAATAGCATATTATACCCCAGAGTAGTCATATACAGAAGGCTACTATTTCACAACAGAATTTAAAATGCAATTGGAAATATATTTTGCATCCAAAATGTGTCTTATCATGTAGTTATGAGAGGTAACCAAGGGCAATGCTAAGGAGGCATGACATATTCTTTCTTTGAGTTACCGTTTCTCTCAAGCCCTAATTTTTCCCATACTCCAATGTCCTTTCCTATTTCCCCTCACCACCCCCACCACTTTCTAGCTTTTTGGCTTCTACTCGTGCTTCAAGTTAAGCACAGAAAACAAAACCTTTGATGTTCCTCATGTCTTTCTGCTTTTGAATTACCTCACTCAGTGAAAAAATTTCCATGTTTGCTTGAATTGTTTTTTTTTGAGCCTGTGTCTGTAACAGGTAGCACAGTGCTTGACATGGAGAAAAGGGGTGAACAATATTCTTCAAATCAAATGAAAAGCACTGTCATGAGGTGAGAAGGGGTAGTAAGGAATTAATCAATCAAATAATTGTCTAATAAAATGCATCTTGAAAACAAGTACATTGGGGAGCTTAATAGTGAGAAATAAATGTCTTATGAAGCAGCATGTCAAACAGGGACAAAGATCTTTATTCCTTGACTTGGACACATTTGTCTGCAGTTTGTGTCCTTGGAGCTAACCGCTGCCAGGATTGTTTCATCAGTGTGGTAAGTCACATTAATAATCCAGCTTCGTAAATTGAATTGGGCCTCATGAGTGCTTTACACAGTCTAGGAACTGCCAGTAGCACCCACGGAACATTCTGCGCCCGTAGGAAGGAACTAGGTGCAGCTGTATTGATTGATACAGCCTTGCAATTACATTCAGCGAGGCAAGCAGTTCCAGGTCAGGACTTACTGGTGCTATTGAAGTTTGTTTCATCAGAAGCTCTACTAGTTAATGTTAACCAATGAGAGACTGAAGGCTCTGGAAAGATGAATAAGGGGCCTACAAATGCAGAGAAGGAAAGAAGAGTATGAGAATGGGAGGAATAGCTATGTGAGTCCTGTAATTTAGAATCACATCTCAAAATAATAGGAAACTTTGAAAGACTAGTCACTCTGTGACAGGTACTGTGCACATCATATTACAAGGATTTTAATGTTCTTATGAGGTAGTATCAATAGGAACCCTATATTATACAGAAAGATAAGATTTGGCAAGGCATCATAACTTGCCAAATGTCACAGAATTGCTAAGTGGCAGTGTTAGTGTTTTAAACTTAGTTTCTTCTATTCGGAAGTCCGTGTTCTTTTCTGTAAATAATGCAAAAATTTAAATATAGTTTAAGAGTCATAAATTTGAATGGTATAGCTGAATAGTTTTTAACTTACATGTTTGTCTTTAAGATCATCATGCAGGTCATAGAATATTTTCACCCTCCCAGCAGGTCCCTATATACCCTGGCCCCATTAGTAACCATTCCTCTACACATCCATAAATACACAATAGAAATAACCACCATTCAGTTTTTACCATGCTACATCACTGGTTCTCAATGTGGACCTTGAACCAATTGCATTATCATCACCTGGGAACTCATTAGAATTACAAAATTTCAGGCTTTACCAGATTTACACTGAATGAACAACCTGGGAATGGGGCTCAGAAAACTGGATTAACAAGCTCTCCAGGCGATTTCATTGTGCAATCAAAGAGGGGAACTGCTACATGAAGTCATTCTGCATGTTTTACAAGTTCATATACATGAGTAAAACAATATATTATGTACCCACTGCATCTCACTTATTCCCCCCCCTCCAATAAACTGTCTGTTAGATTTAGGTGTATTGTAGCATATATCAGTATTTTTGCCTTTATTTCACTGATTACTCTTTCCTTGTATGAATATCCAATAGTATTTCTGATAAATTATTAGTGAACATTTTGTCAAAGAAAGCTTATTATATTACATTTGTCTATAGCAAATAAATGTGAGAAATTATAAAATTAAGGCCCAATTTATGCAACAGTAAAGCAGGTCATTATATCACATGATATAATTTTAGAAAGACAATAGTACCCAAAAAATTAAACCTCTCTCTTACTTGCTTCCTAATGCAATATTTTTTTAAGAAAAAACACACAATGAAAATCTATACTTAAAAACAAGTGTGTATTGCCAATCTTAAAACAAAAAGACAGACATAAAATCCCTGAAGTGTTAATGGCCCATCTTTTGGACAGTATAGATAAGTGTGCCTGCATTTACTTACCAATCACAGTTCTCAACAAACATTACTAATCAATCATGGAGTCATATGTGTTGATTCCCAATGTAAATTGAGGATCTTTCTCAAAAAACTTATCTTGTGCAGACATTCCATTACAGCTACCATTGCATCCCTAACTTAGTTCCTATGTGCACACATACAAATGTAAGATGCTTCAAACAAATGAAAGCCAGGACATGGAGGGAATGTATAGAACTGAAAGAAGAACCAAACTCTCACGTCATTTTTCTGTGACAACTTTTTTCTTATGGTTACATTAAAATCCATGAGATGTGATATAGCAAAGATAAAGTAAAGTCTTAATTCAATGTAATCTGAGAAATCTGAAAAATTACGCAAAGTACAAACAACATTGTTATAGTTTGGATCTGAAATATCTCCTAAATGCATATTTTTGAGGTCCTGTGAATTAAGTCTAAGACTATATATACTCTAGGAACTATATTCATAACTAAAGGCCCATGTTTTAAATTGTTATTCTCCAGACAATGACACTATTTGGAAGTAGTCAGACCTTTAAGAGGTAAGATATAATAGAAGTAATTTAGATATCTGGGAGCATACCTTTAAAGAGAGATTCAGAGTTCAGCTCCTCTTTGTTGTTAGAGAACATGCTGAATGGACCTTTATTTCCATGTTCTTCTGCTATTGATATACAATGACACCAGAGACTCCAGACCACAGAGTCAATGAGCCATTGACTTAAACTCTAGAAACTATGATCCAAAGAAAACCATTTCTTTTTAAGTTGATTACCTTCGGTATTTTGTTACTGTATTGAAAACTCCTAGCATATGTAGCAACTGCTAGTAGCAGTATAAGTACCACTTTTGCATGGTTCTGTGATGAGCCTGATGATTTATCATTACCTCAATTCTCATGTGACTCAGGATTATGATCACCATATTAAGCCCATCTTATTCCACATACCATGCTCCTTTGAATACTATTCTTTACTGAGTCCCAGATAATTAGATATTGTTAAAGATGCTTAGATACCACATTCTTCCTAACTCTGATTGAAAATGTCTATTTTCTATCCATAAGAGTAATTTAGTACAATCTGGAGGGATGGAGTAGCAGCTAATAACACTGCCTGTTTTTCAAAAAGACCCATGTTCAATTCCTGGCACCCACATTATAACTCACAGCCTTCTAGAATTCCAGTCTCAGAGGATCTGATGCTCTTTCCTGGCCTCTATAGCTACTGTGTACACATGGTATACAGATATACAGTCAGGCAAACACACAGAATTAAAATAAATAGAATACCCAAAAAGTGTCTTAGTTATTTTTATTGTCACGACAAGACACTATGACCAAAGAAGCTTATTAAAAAAAAGAGTTTAATTTAGGACTCCCATTTCCATTGGATTACAGTCCATGCCCATCAAGGTGAGGAGCATGACATTAGACATGCATGAATAACATGGTAGCTGTATCTGAGAACTTAAATTCTGATTCCAAAATATGAAGTAGAGAGAATTTACTGAGAATGATATGGGCTTTGAGTGACACACCCCAGCAAGACCACAAGCCCGAATCCTTCTCAAACAGTTCAACCAACTGAGGGCCAAGCACTCAAGTGTATGAACCTATGGGAGTCATTCTCATTTAGACCACATTCCGTTATCTGTCTGCAGTAGGCTTGTGGCCATATCAAAATGCAAAATACATTTAGTCCACCTTCAAATCGCTGCATGGTCTTTCACAGTTTCAACACAGTGTCATAGTCCAAAGTCTCTTCTAAGACTTAAGGAACATGCTTAACTGTAACCCCCAGTAAAATCTCAAAGAAAATTTACATACTTACAACATTAAATGGCACAGAATATCTAATACTACTCCAAAAAGGAAGGATATGGGCATAGTGAGGAAAAAACTAAGAACAAATTCGAGCAGTATAAACTTCAAATCTTGTAACTCCATCTGTGATGTCAAAGGACTTATTTAAGAGGCTCTGATCTTCCATCTTTGCTGACTGTAACACACTTCTCTCTCTTGGGCTGGTTCCACTTCCTATCTGAAGCTCTCTTTGGTAGATATCCCACAGCAATTCTGGAATCTCCAACAGCACAGATTTTTTTTCAACACATTCCATATTTCATTTTCACACATTCATGCAATATCCTCTCAATGTCTCCATGCAGGAGACATGTGTCTCTTGGCACATACCTAGCCTCAGTGACTTTCTGTAATGGTGACAGAAGATTCCATACTGTCTTTACTCCTACATCCTTCATGACTCTAAAGTCAGAACCATGTGGCCAATGTTGCCAAGTTTTTCTGCCCACTTAATATGAAGCCAGTCTCCCTCCTTGAATTAATTTTTTTCTTTTTTTATTGATTTTATTGAGTTATACATTTTTCTCTGTTCCCCTCTCTTCCTTTCTCCTTCACTCCACTTCAAACCTCTCCCGTGGTACCCATGCTCCCAATTTACTCAGGAGATCTTATCTTTTTCTGCTTTCCATGTAGATTAGACCCATGTGTATCTCTCTTAGGCTCCTCATTGCTTCTCTGTTCTCTGGGATTGTGAGTTGTGGAGGGTCTTCGGTGCTCAACATTGTCTTGGGAATAGATTGGTGCTGCCAGGAACAATTGTGTTTCATGTCAATAGAACCCTAAGTTATTTAAATTCCATATTCTAAAGCTCTTTGAAGTGCTTGAAGATTACCTATCTACGCAGAATACAATCTCTTTGTATCTAAAGAACCTGATTATTCTAACTATAACTATGACAAACATGGATGAATATTGACCTATAATTCTTAATACCTATGTAACATAAAGACTAAGATTTCATATTAGAATACTAAACAATCTAAAACAAATGAGGACAATGACCTCAAAATGTATCAATATACAAAATGTCTTAAGCAGAGGTAGAAGCATGCTTGCATACAATATGACAAAATATCTTTGCCTAGGTATACAAATATTATAGACAAAAATAAGAACATATTCAATATAATTTAAGTTTGTATCAATATATAAGAAACTGTAAATAATACCTCACAAGTATTTACTTTATTATTAACTATTATTATTAGTGTTAGTAACCTCACACTAATCTATTATCCCATCCAATTTCCCTTTTGTTTCAGAGATCCCCGAGCCTACATAATTTCCCCGCAACCCTATACCAATTATAATCAACCCCTAATTGATGTCCTAAATCCGATGACAAACTCTGTTGGGAGAAGGAACATTGTCTTCTAGAATTATATCCAGCTGTCCTGGGGCAATATTCTTTCTATGGGATCCTGTGAAAGTAAAATGATGGTCAAGTTTCAAGATTACTGTTTGGTATAATTGCAAATAGTCTCTGAGTATTCAGTAGTTTTTTCTGAGGTTCCTATTTAGAGTTCTAGCCAGAACATTGTCAAAAAAAAGTACACTTTTTCAGCTAACCAAGTTGGAACCATCTTGAGCAACTGGTACCCAAAACAGGTATCATAGTAGTGCTATCAGCACCATGATGTCATATCAGCCAGGTGGAGTCATTGTTCTGGGGCCTTGTCTTCTTCCTGGAAACTTCAAAAATTAATGCAGGAAAATTCATTGTTCATTGTGGAAAACTTAAACATTATTTATAGAAACATTATATTCAATGAAAGGTATGGTAAAGACAAAAATAGGTAAGAAGAAAAGTAATTTTTTTTTCTAAATTCTTTCTTCTTTCTGTCCCTTACCAGATGGCACCTGTAAGAGTCAGAAACTGAATTTTCCTTTTAATAACATGCTTGGATTTAGAGAAGGACAAAGCTATTATCCAACTCAAATGCCAGCTTTGATTTTTAAGTGAGTCATGAACACACACACACACACACACACACACACACACACAAATTCAGAGATTCTTAACCTCAAATGACTTGCCCTCATAAGTCATAATTCTCTTTGCTTGGTGATCCTGTCTAGATAATTTTCTTTTCCTCTTTAGGCATTTATATGTCCAGAGTCTCTTGACTTTTTGAAGATGAGTATTTTCCTACAAAGACAAGAACAGAACCCTGTCCCAACCCTTATGAGTTTTCCTTACCATCTTTATAATTGTCACCTCTGTGAATGAGCCATTATTTCTGTTTCTCAAGAGATTTCTCTTTATCAAACTGAATTTTTATTAGTTTTGATGGTATCCATAACTTTTCTTCTGTTGAAACAACAGTGAAACCCTTTCTCCATCTTGATGTCTCCTCATATCTTTGGAAATTGATTCACCTACCCAAGATTCAGTATCCTAGTCAAATGTCTCAAGGTGTGTGCAGGATCCATTCATCCATTGATGCTGATCTAACCTTTAAAGACCCAAGTATCTTTTTGCATTCTAAGTTGGCATTTTCAAAAGCCAGAGACAGCAGTGCAACTGGTTGCAGCACGAATAATACTGCGCAGCTTCAACCTTCTGCCTTGTTGCCAGTCAAATACTGACAAATATGCTTTGCTTGAGAAACCAAAAGTGATCAAATCAACTCCATATACAGAGCAAGGAGCCCAGAATTCACAAGCAGGGAGCACAAACTGAAAACTGCGCAAGTTGCTGGGAGGAAATGTGCTTCAGTTCACTTAACTCCACTGTGGTGGGGGTTTTACAATAAAACCCCACCACTTAGTAGAAGAAAGCAAGCCAGGCGGGCAGGAGTGGGAGAACTTCTGAGCCTTTTGAACTAGCCCACCTGGTAGGTGTGGAATTGGGATCCACTTGGGGTGCCAGATGAAGATGGATGCTAAAAAGAAATCCCACACTAGCTCAGAATAAAGGGTTATTTATTTAGGGGTAGACTCACAAATCACAGTCCTCTGCGTGAACGGGAAACCAGCAACCAAATCCAGCAGCAGGAAGACAGGAGAGCATGCACTTTACATTGGCATTTATAGTATGAGGCCACGCCCAAGTGGGCGGGTAACTTAAAGGCTGCTGGCTGAAGAATTTCCTACAGCACTCCATTAATCATGAATTTAAAAAATGCCCTATAAGCTTTCCTGCCTACAGACTGATCTTGAGACATTTTCTCAACTAGGATCATCCTCTGAAATCACTCTAGACTGTGTCAAGTTTCATAAAACTAACCAGCATATGGTCATGAATTTACTCACTGGGGACATTTATTTTTCCATGTTAGGCTAAGAAATTTATAGGAGTTGTAGCATGGAAATCCTTGGAGAAGTGGTGTGATTTGATGTGCCACACCAGTCTACCTATAACAATATGATAGTTTGTTCACTTGGCTAAGATACTTAAGTGCCTAAGGCCAATGTTGTTTGTCTGAGTTAAAGCACTGAAAATCGGAGAAGTTTTAAAAATTACTCATTTACAGGACTAATATTAAAGCTAATACTCAAATCCTGGTGTGTTTCAGTCTAAACCCTATGAAACTTGCAGTGTGCATCATTAGTTCAGTTAGGTTTGCTTGCTGCAATTTCTGATCCTAAAGTAAAAATAAGCCTCAACCAGAAATATAACACCTAGGTGCCTTTTGTTGAAATATAACTTAATCAGGCCAAATTTATCATCATCATTGCAAATTCAATTGAAGTAAGTTCAAAATGATCTTGGTGGCCAGCAGAATATGTCTCATCCCGATCAAGGGCTATGACTTAAGGGTGGATGGTGATGATTCATTTGAAGTGTATTTCTATGTTACATTATAACCAGAGAATGTGACTGCAGCCAACCCATTTCATGGTTGTCTCTAGATAAAAGCTAACAGATAACCTCTTGAGCTATTCACTGAAAAGGCCATGCCTTGCCAATGGGAAATTGTCACATTTCATTAGTTCTTTAACTCTAAAATTCTTCCACTTCCAGGGATAAGATACAGTGTTCAATGTTTTTTTAACTGTTCAAACTATATTCCCTAAGACATGTAGTGTCCCTGGGCCTACTGAGGTGGGAATGTAATTGTATGACATAAAAAAGAAGTACTATGTTAAAGTTAACAAGAGTAGGGTGATCTTAGCTATCCTTTAGTAGTATACAACTTCATCATTTTAAGGTAAATAGAATTACAAAACCAAAGCTTATAGTCATGGTTACACTAATTTGATTATTATATTGGAATGTTTTACTTTTCTAGAACCCCCTCTGCTCTTTATGTATGCCATTTCATGTGTTGTGACACAACCCAATTTCATATTCCTTATATCAGGCAACCGAGATATTACATGTGGTTTAAGGTCAAATTGCTTCTGTATATCATTTCCCAAGGAGCTTTATTCTTCATAGTTATAATAAATATTCATGATGTTATTACAATATGGAGATTTGTTATTCCTCAAAATAATTTTACTTGTTAAAAGAAAGATTTAGGGAATAAATATTTGTGTGGGTGTGTGTGTGTGTGTGTGAGAGAGAGAGAGAGAGAGAGAGAGAGAGAGAGAGAGAGAGAGAGATGAAAGACACAGAGAGAGAGACAGAGAGAGACAGAGAGATACAGAGGCATAGAGATAGTCAGAGAGATGGACGTAGAAAGAGATGGAGGTTGAGAGATATTTAAAGGTATCATTTCTGGGATTTTCCACTTTTCTCCAAGTTAGTGTTTCATAGAAATTTTATGACTTTCCTAAATATAATAACTTTCTCTTCAAAAGCCAACCATCCTTTGTAATTTTTGGTTCAGTTCTACAATTTGGAAAACTTTTTTTATAATTTTGAAAGTATATTGGACATTATGCACAGTCCTAGATAGACAAAGGAATTAACAGAACTTAGACAGACACCATATTCTGGGCAAGAAACACATTTCAATCGTGCACTTTGAGGTACTGCAGTATGGATTAATGCAATACAATCATGGGGAAATCAAGTTCTTGAAGTAGTAACTCTTCATTTTGATATATCGATAAGACTTTTAGAGGCGTCATTTTCTTGATAATGATTTTAACTTTCATTTTGTCTGCTTCAGGTTCGTTGTCTTACACTGGCCCAGACCTACGTCAACATCATCTCAAATTGTTCATTACAGCAACCTCTGAGCTAATCTTCATGTTTTTTTGTGTTCTAATTGCTATCTACTTCTTGTATCCCTCCTCTACCCTACTAACAAATTAATCTTCATAAAGTACTTTTTGGAGAAAATGGTTTACTCCTAATCTCTTCTAGTGCTAACATATTTATTCAGTCTGTGACAGCTACAAGCAAAATATTTAGAGCAGTTCACCTAGCATTCACTTCTATCTACTATTCACTTCATGACGGCATCAGTGTTGTGTCCTAACAATTTTAATGTATAAACAAGTTGATACCTTATTCCTGTTAAACCTCAGGCTTCCAGAGTTTGGTTCTTAATGCATTCGTATATCTAATTCCCAGGAAGCTATAGATCTTTTTCTTCCTTCAAGTATTAGCCACATTTAATATCATCTGTAAATCATATGTGTTGCACTGCAAATCACTACAATCACTGCTTTCTCCAACAGATCCAAATCCTCTAGCATTTAGCGTATCCCATATTCTACTGCAATTACTAATTATACCCAGTTCTAGTTTCACTCATTGACCAATCATCCCCATAAGTATAGGGGTTATCTCTTGTGACCTTTGCTATCTCCAGAGTCTAAACGACCAAAAATTTACATAATGATGTGAATGAGTCATTCATGTTGGACATGTAAGGTAAATGTTCATGGCGAAACCCCATTGGAATTCCACATTTCACAGCATGCAGTGAGATCCACCCAAATAACTTTTAGAAAGTACCATGATGGAAGCTTTCTTGTGACAAAATTAATCTAAATATTTTATACCAAATGCTTTAATGGCCAGGAGAGAACATAACCATGCTACAGATAACCCATTGTTTATTCAGCTCTATCCACTGTGCATTGTGAGCATCAATTAATTTAATTCGTAATAATAAAAATCTTACTATTAGTGTCTCCATTTTATGAATGAAAAATCTAAGGCCCAAGGAGGGTAAATCATTTCTACAATGTGTCACATACAGTAAGGGCTAGTCCTTCAATTTCAATTCAAGCACCCTGGATTCTAGAGCCTCTATTCTTTATTCTTACATTATATTTATTTTCAAAAGCAAATTGTACGTCCACTTTTGGACTGGAAACTTCATGCTACATCTCAACTCATTTATTTTTGTTTAGAAGAACACTATAAATGAATATAAAAATGTCTGTGGTCCAGAACAACCATATTTCTAAGAATATGTAGTCCCTAGATGGAGTCCATCAATGACAAATTTTTACTTTTCTCTGTTTTTAATAATACAACATATATTCCAAAGGAGCAAGACAAGTTCCATTCCATCCTCTTTACCTTGAATTCTCTTACACGACTATTGTGAGAATTTGTCAAACGAACAAGAAATATCATCGCTCACTGTCATCATTTCTTATGTTTACGTTTGCAGATTCAACTTTAAGGAGATTTATGAACCTTTCAGAGGAAAGAATGGCTCTCCTACGTTTGCTCCCACAGCACTTTCCTTGCACGTTTATCAAAGTACTTATCCAGTGTCAAACTCTTATTTGAAATGAAGTTTTCACTATTTCTTAGGGTAGGTGAATTTTAGTAACAGAGAAATAAGGATACTGTGCTGTTCTATATCTGATTTTGAACCTGTTATACACTATAATTTTAAATATTACAGAATTTTAAGTGTTTTTTATAACATTTGCAATTATCTCTTTTGACCCTGAGCCAAACATTAAAATAAAGCTATTGCAGAATGAAGTGATAGCTCAGCACCTGAGAGTACATGCAACTCTTCCAGGGAACCTGAGCTCAGTTGTCAGCACCTGTTATCCTGGTTTTCAACTTAGTCCTCTGTAAGACATTGTAAGACTTTTTAGTTGTGAACTCAGCTCCTTATGATTCTGTGAGCTTAATTCTTCCATTCTGCCTTATTAACTGTGTTCTAATTTCTGTTGAATCTGTTTGTCAATATTCTCTTTGACCTTTACTGAGGTGGTGCATAATATATAGCTGGCCTACCTGCCTGCCTTCATTCATTGTTGCTATTGTATGGAAAATATCTAGTAATAAGTTAGAGTGGAGAAAAGTGGAAAGGTGGAAAGTCTTTAACAATTTTAGTCAAATCGAGTGCCTGTTTCATCCCACATAGATAAATTTGAAATTCTGTCCATCCTCAAGGATTTACAACCCAATTTGCATCTACTGCCTTGCCTTTCCCAGTGCTATGGTGGCACATTGGCAGCCACACTGGCTTTCAGTTCTTAATGATTTCTCTTACTCTGCTTAGACACATGGGGAGTTTTCATACTTTCTGCACACAGCTTGAAACCCAAATGGAAATCTTTTCCTAAACATATTTTCCTGATCTTCTGTGGTCACTAGAGGTAATCTTAGAGTCTGACATCTCTAAAAGATCCAAATCAAAAGTGGGTCATGAACTTGGTTGCACATTCTCAGCTCAGGTACAGGTTACATCAGTCAGAAAAACAGGTGCAGGTGATGCCAGCTGGAAGAATAGACAATACCAGTCAGAAAAACAGGCAAGTCAACTCAGGCAGAGTATTACTGCTGGATCAGAGCCAAAGCCAGCCACTAGAACTCCATCCCCCAACTTGGGCAAACATTACATGATGGACCAGATACCACACTGGCCATCAGAACTCCAGATAAGATGCTCATCAGCAGACCTCTTCCACTTTCTTGGAAACTGGCACTATTCCCAGTCCTTCCTAGCTTCTTCACCACTGTGTTTCAGACCTCAAATCATGTGTAGACTTTAACACCAAAAGTCAAGGGCAGATGTTTTGCAGACTCTAAGAGACCACAGATGCCATTCCAAATTATGATATCCAGCAAAAATTTTAATAACTGTATATGGAGAAAACAAGATATTCCAAGACAAAGTCAAATTTAAATAATATCTAACTACAAATCCAGTCCTATAGAAGATACTAGAAAGACAACTCCAACACAGAGACTAACTACACCCATGAAAATACAAGAAAAAAATCATATCAGAAAAAAAAGAAGGGAAGTACACACAAACACACACACACACACCACCACCACCACCACCACCACCACCACCACCACCACCTCTAATAACAATATAACAGAAATTAACAAAAACTGGTAATTAAAGACAGATTAACAGAATGGATGAGAAACCATGATTCATATAGACAAAAGACAAAAAGAGAAATACCGGACCTAAGAGACATAATGAATCAATGGACCTAAAATATTTACACAGAATATCCCATCCAAACAAAAGAATATACCTTCTCAGTGCCTCATGAAACTTTCTCCAAAACTGACCACATACTCGGTCAGAATCCAAGTCTTAACAGATACAAGAAAACTGAAATAAATCTCTCCATGCTCTCAAGTCACTGTGAACTGAAGCTGGATTTCAACAACGATAACAACAGAAAGCCTACAAACTCATGGAAACTGAACAACTCTCTACTGAATGACTCCTGGGTCAAGGCAAAAATAAAGAAAAAAATCTTTAGAATTCAATGAAAAGAAAGGTTCAACATATCCAAGCTTATGGGGCAATGAAAGTGGTGCTAAGTGGTGCTAAGCTCATAGTTTTAAGTGTCTACATAAGAGAGTTGGAGAGATCTCATACTAGCAACTTAACAGAATACCTGCAAGCTCTAAAACAAAAAGAAGAAAACACACTCAAGAAGAGTAAATGTAAGGAAATAAACTTAGGGCTGAAATCAATAACATAGAAACAAAGAGAACCCCATCAATAGGACAAAAGGCAGCCTACAGAATGGGAAAGGTTTTCACCAACTCCCCATCTGATCGAGGGCTAATATCTAAAATACATAAAGAATTTAAGAAACTAGCCATGAAATAAGGAAAAACAAATAATGCAATTCAATAATTGGATACAGATCTAAACAGAGAATTCTCAACAGAGGAATCTCCGATTACTAAGAAACACTTAAAGAAATATTCACCATCCTTAGTCATTAGGGAAATGTAAATCAAAATGACTTTAAGATTCCATCTTATACCTGTTAGAATGACTAAGGTGAATAAGACAAGTCACAGCTCATGCTGGGGAAGATATGGTATATTTATACAGTGGAGTATTATTCAGCTGTGGAAAAAATGACATCATATAATTTACAGGCAAATGGATAGAACTAGAAAAATTCCATTCTGAGTGATGTAAACCAGATTATGAAAGACAAACACAGTATGTACTCACACATCAGTGGATATTAACTGTAAGGCAAAGGATAACCAGAGTACAATCCACAGCTCTAGAGAAGCAAGGTAACAAGGAAGATCCTAAGAGAGACACATGAAAAGGGGAATTTGTTGAGATCTCTTGGGTAAACTGGGAGTGAGTGGGGGCGGTTAAGGGGAGGGCATGGAAGCTGAGAGCATGAGGGAAAGGGATGGTTGAGGGGGAAGAGAGATGAGACAGAGTAGGAGAGTAATGAAAGAGAGATCTTGATAGAGACACCATGGAGTTAGGGAGAAAACTGGTGCTAGGGAAATTCTCAACAATCCACAAGGATGACGCCAGCTAGATTCCTAGAAATAGTAGAGAGGGTGCCTGAACTGGCCTTTTTCTGTAATCAGAGTGGTGAACACCTCTTCATTTAGTAACTAATGGAACCAGATCCAGGAATCCACAACCAAGCACCACGCTAAGCTCAGGAAATCCAATTGAAGAGCATGTTGTAATATGAGTGGCGGGCTACATTTCTGGCACCCGGCCGCCCACACGGCTAGCATTACCCGAAATAATTACATGGAAACTGTATTCTTTTAAACACTGCTTGTCCTGTTAGTTCTAGCCTCTTAATGGCTATTTCTTACATATTGATCTAACCCATTTCTAATAATCTGTGTAGCCCATGAGGTGGCTTACCAGGTTATCTTAACCTGCATCTGTCTGGAGTAGGACAATCATGGCGACTCCTCACTCGGCTTCTTTCTCCCAGCCTTCTGTTCTGTTTACTCCACCTATCTAAATTCTACCCTATCACAGGGCCAAGCAGTTTCTTTATTAATTAACCAATGAAAGCAGCAGATAGATGACCCACCTCCATCAAGAGCAGAAGGAGGGAATATATGAACAAGAGAGTTAAGATCATGATAGAGAAATCTACAGAGATAACTTAACCAAGCTTGTGGAAACTCATGAACTCTGGACCAACATCTGTGGAGTCTCCATGGGACCAAAGTAGGCCCTATATATCTGGGAAACATTGGGGAGGCTTGGACTATCTGAGATTCTCCTTGCAGGAAGATGAGGATCTATTCTGGTGCATGAGATATTTTGTTGGTGTCCATTCCCTATGGTAGGATTCCATGCTCAGCCTTAATGCAGAGGGGAGGGGCTTGGTTCTGCCCCAACTTAATGTGACTTGTTGACTTCTCATGGGAACTCTTACTTATTGGGAGGAATGGATAGTGGTGAGCTTGGGAGAGGCAAGGTGAGGACAGAAGGAGAGGTGGAAGGGAAAACTGTGGTTGGAATGTAAAATGAAATTAAAATAATAGAAATTAAAAAAAATAAGTGGATATTATCCTTAAAGTTAAGGATAACCATGCTGCAATCCACAGACCTAGAGAAACTAAGTAACAAGGAGGACTTAAAGGGGGAATGCATGAATCTCACTGTGAAGGGAAAATAGAATAGATATAGTCAGTGGATGAGGATGAGTGGTCTGGAAGGGGGAGTTGCAATGGGAATGGGGGTGATCAGTGATCAAGTGGAAAAAGGACACAGAGAGAGAGGGTACTGGGAGAAACAACTGGGATAGGGGATCTTTCTGGTAAAATAAAAATTTAGTGCAATAAAAACTTCCAGCCCTAGATGCCCTTCAACGGAAGAATGGATGAAGAAAGTATGGAATATATACATATTAGAGTATTACTCAGCAGTAAAAAACAAGGACTTCTTGAATTTTGCATACAAATGGGTGGAAATAGAAAACACTATCCTGAGTGAGGTAAGCCAGACCCAAAAAGAGGAACATGGGATGTACTCACTCATATTTGGTTTCTAGCCATAAATAAAGGACATTGAGCTTATAATTCATGTTCCTAGAGAAGCTAAATAAGGTGAATCCAAAGACAAACACATAGGCATCCTCAGGAATATTAACCTTCATCAGGCGATGAAAGGAGACAGAGACAGAGACCCACACGGGAGCACCGGACAGAAATCTTAAGGTCCAAATCAGGAGCAGAAGGAGACGGAGCACGAGCAAGGAACTCAGGACCACGAGGGGTGCACCCACACACTAAGACAATGGGGATGTTCTATTGGGATATCACCAAGGCCAGCTGCCCTAGGTCTGAAAAAGCATGGGATAAATCCGGACTAGCTGAACATAGCGGACAATGAGGAATACTGAGAATTCAAGAACAATTGCAGTGGGTTTTTGATCCTACTGCACGTACTGGCTTTGTGGGAGCCTAGGCAGTTTGAATGCTCACCTTACGAGACCTGGATAGAGGTGAGCAGTTTTTGGGCTTCCCACAGGTCAGGGAACCCTGATTGCTCTTCGAGCAGATGAGGGAGGGGGACTTGATCGGGGGAGGGGGAGGGAAATGGGAAGCGGTTGTGGGGACGAGGCAGAAATCCTTAATAAATAAATAAATTAAAAAAAAAATAAAAGTATAAAAAAAAAGAAAGTAAAAAAAAACTTCCAGCCCTCACAATGAGCTAAGCAGGGCTTATAGGGGCTCAAAAAGGCTGAGGTAGCTACCAGGGAGCCTGTATGGGTCTGTGCTAGGTCTTCTGCACATATGTTAATTATAGTTGTGTTGCTTAATGTTCTTGTGGGACTCATAACATTTGGATTGGGGTGTATCTCTGCTCTATTTGCCTGTTCTTGGGACCCTTTTCCTCCTACTGGGTTGCCCCATCCAGTCTTGAGATATGAGGGCTTTTGCTTAGTCTTATTCTAACTTCTTATGCTGTGTTTAGTTGATATCCTTTTGAGTCTTGCTCTTTTCTAAAGGGAAAGTGAGGTGGAGAAGATCTGGGGGAGGTGGGGGGCATGAGACAGGGACTGTGAGAAGTGAATGGAAGGAAAACTTTAGTCAGGATATAATAAATACAAAAGGGATGATTTTTTAAAAAGGAAAGAAAGATTATTTCATCAATTAATAGGCTGGAATTCAAAAATAAATAACATCAATGAAACAAAAAAAATCCCCAAAAGAATGTTTTAGTACAGGAAAGAAGTCAAATCCTTTCCAAGTTACTTGCATTTAATTTATTCTTAGTTAATAAACTTATTACATCTGTTTATACTTTGAAATTATTGCAATATTGGAGTATGTTTTAATAAAAGTATTAAATGAAGGGGGAAAGTAGTACACATTTTTAATTTTGAATACTTAGTCTAACTAAAATCTTTACCTCTATTCCATTTAAATGTAATTTGACTGGGAGAACAGGGAATATGGCTGCACTTCCAAATTCTCCTCCCAGTTCTAAAGAGATTCTTTTTGCTTCTGTCACAGGAAACCTGATTCTATATTTTATACATTCTCCCTTACTAAGTGTTTCAGAACATAAATCTTTGGAATTCTGAAATGCTCTTTTTTTTCTCAAGTAACCCACTCCAGCAAACCTAAGTTGTTTTATTTTTTTTTCAGACACTTAGCCAAGAAATTTACAATATTATTCTAAAATTCAATATGAAAATTCATCCTTTTATACGATGGGCTGTTATTTGTCCTCTGCCCTGGGGTAATGTACTTCAGTTCCATGGTCTATTTTTTTTTTTTTTTTTGATTTTCGAGACAGGGTTTCTCCGTAGCTTTTTGGTTCCTGTCCTGGAACTAGCTCTTCTAGACCAGGCTGGCCTCGAACTCACAGAGATCTGCCTGCCTCTGCCTCCTGAGTGCTGGGATTAAAGGCGTGTGCCACCACCACCCGGCGTCTAATATATTTTTGCAAATAGTTTTTTTTACACCTTATAGTCTGATTACTACTTCCACTCCCTCAACTTCTCCCCTCTTTCCCACCCACTCAAATCCACAGCCTTTCACTCTCTCTCTCTCTCTCTCTTTGGAATGCACACAGGCATCTAAAATCATCATCTTCATCATCATCATAATTAGATAGAAGTAATTTTCTATGAAGAAAATTAGAAAAATAAAAACAAACAAACCAGAAAAGAATAAACCAACAAAAAGAAGAAAAAGAACCGAAGAAAAAGCTCAAGAAACATATATAGACACAGAGACACACAGATTTGCACTCACAAAAATCCTGTAAAAAGTCAAAAATAGGAAACCATATATCTACACGAAAGACATGATGGAATAATTTAAAACATTTAGAAACATAACATTTATGTATGTATGTTCTGTAGTGAAATATCATGATAATTGTCCTATCCATTACCTCGGATGTTTTCTTTACTTGTATTTAAGACATTCAAAATCCACTCTATTAGCACTGTGTGAAATAGTCACTGAATTGATCTTTATTATAGTGTTACTAGCCTGTTAAAGGTAACTATCCCTTTTACATAACTGTACTCATATACAATAACCATCTTCTCTGTGTACCCTCTTCCACTCCTCCCTTGCCAGATGCTGATAACCACTATTTCTACAGTGTACTTATCAAAAAATCTTGTAGGTACAAGGAAATGCATGAAGTATTTGTCTTTCCGTGCAAGTTCCATTTGCATTACTTAGAATTACAGAATTGCATTCTTTTGTGGATGAATAATAGTCCATATTTTGGACACTGAGATCCAATCCATAATTATGGTTTCAATAAACATGTGACTGCCGGTTTCTCTGAATCATACTCAGTGACTCATTCATATGTTTTTCATAACGGCAGAACTAATTTAGATTCTTAACAATAATCTGAGAGTTCATCTTTCTCTGCGTTTTGGCCAGCAGCTCTTTTTAAAATGGATATTTTGCTAAATTGAAGAGAGATGATGTTCGGTTGGTTGTTGATTGATCGTTTGCAGTATAACTTGAGTTGTGATGTATAATTCAATGTACAGTGTAATATATAGCAAGATAAAATGAGTAGTCTAGAATTTCTTTAAAAAAATAAAAACTTTTCCAAATTTTTCATGCCCTTTAAGTGTAACGATTTAAATGAGAACAAGCCCTCCACAGGCTTAAGTGTTTCGGATGTTTGGGCCCCTGTTGGTGGTAACACTGGAGAAGTTATGGAAGTTTTTTGAGGCATAGTCTTGCTAAAGAAAGTATATCAGTGTGGGTGGGCTTTCAGGGTGTATAGTCTCACCCCACTTCCACTTCTCTACTTTCTCTATGATGCTCTGGCCACCTGCTGCCCCTCCCCACCATTATAGGCTCACCCTCCAGAACTGTACTCTGAAATGAAGTCTCTTCTATAACTTGCCTGGAGCATTGCATTTTATCACAGCAACAAAAATATAACTAATAAAGCAGGGAAATAAGAATCATGTGAAGATCAATATCTTTGCAAATACTACTATTGTAGAGCATCTCCACTTTCACCTTAGTATAAATAGAAATTGAATTATATGTTTACATGCACATGTACTCTAAGAAAGGGTCTTTGCTTTTTCTGCCATATGAAATATTTTTAGGTCTCTTTTGAGAAAGAGACAATGAAAGACAAATTCTCTGACCAAATCATTTTCACTTTGCCTTAGCTACACTAAGCTCCATCAATCAATTCCTTTTCCCCCATGGGGTGACGAATGATTATTCTCCTCTCCTTATATCATTAGTAACTCATGACTCTAGTAATTAAACATTCCAAAAGGGACTTATGGTTTGTCATTTGCTCAAACCCTTAGCCTGAGAATCCAAACTGCTCAATGTGATGGTGGAACACATTGTATTTGATATTTGCCAGTAAGCCTCTGATTAAGATCTTTCTTCTTACTCACATGTTGACCTCTTTTTCAAAATGTCTCATGATGAGTTTCTCTACTAGAGGTGTGAAAAGGGTTGTCCTTTCTTTCTTTTTCCCTTTTTATTATTTTTTTCTTTCCGTTTTCTTTTCACCTCTTTTTCAAAATGTCTCATGTAGAATTTCTCTATTAGATTTGTGAGAGGAGTTGCTCTCTCTTTCTTTTCCATTTTTTTTCATATTTTTTTGTCATTTCCCTCTCTTATCTTTTTCTAGTACATGACATTGAAGCAGCCAGAACAGCACTAATACTGTTCGATCAAGAAGTTACAGCCCCAGTTCTACCCTTTCTGAGCATTATATCACTATATATTTTAACTTCCTCTCTTTCTTCTTACTTGTTGCTTTCCTTCTCTTTTCTATTCCAATTATCTCTCCCTCAAATATTTTCAAATCTCAACACCATTTCCTCCTCCTTGTCCCTCCCACCCCATTTATTTTCCCCTCCCCCTTTTTCTCTTTTCCTCCATTCTTTTCTTCCTCCCTCTTGCAGTTTGTCAGTTCAACTGCTTTTCCTGCCTGGGAGACACACACACACACACAGAGAGAGAGGCTCTGAGTCCTATAATTAGAGGAAATGATGGGGGAGGAAGAATGTCAGGGTAACCTTCTACTCCAGATTTCATCTGCTACTTTATATTTTTATATTCTTGGGGAAAAAAAAACCAAAGAAAATAGACATAAGAGCACATCTCATACAGGGAGAATTTCTTTTATTTCCTACCAAAACTATTCATTGAATCCCAATAAGACATTAATTGATCCCTGGCTTGCAAAACTATAACCTTATAAAAAAAACTCTTTGTATGCTTCTCAACTTGTATTAAATTGCAAAGTCTTTTTCCACTAATTTAACAAAAAAAAAAAAAACAATTACAAAAACAACAACATCAAAACAACTCTAAGCATTGCAGTTCAAAGAAGTATTCTGGCAGTCAGGAGTCAAGGGATACCCCAAAGTCTCTGTAAGTATAGCAACTTACATCGCTGCTCCAGAAACCTCAAAGTAATAGCTCTGCTCAGGCAGGGGAGGGTTTCCCCAGGGACATTGTTGCAGTTCTGCTCAGGTCCCTGCAAGTGTAACAACTCTGCTGCGTTCCAGTGAAAGTGTTACAGTTCTGCTCTGCTCTTCTCTGTTCCAGCTCCTGGGAAAGTTGTTACTTCTGTTACTCTGTGCTCCAGTGCACTCTACTCTGATGAAAGAAGCTTTCACTCAAACCTCATTCAAGGGATTTATTGTGAGGGAAGATTCCAGGAGGGTGGCTGCTTCTGCCAGGGTGGAAAAGGGCAGCAGCAAACTGAATAGGAACAAGACTTATATAGGGCTTCTTAAGGACAGTCCCCCCCACCACCACCACCGGGTTTGGACTTTCATGGTGGAAACTGGTCGTATTTCAACTTCTGAGCTTTCATACTCAGAGATTTGTTGGTTTTCCTGCTCAGGGATTGGTTGGTTTTTGGCTGAGTTAGTCAGAGTTAGGATGTGTTTCTTTCACTGGCCCTTTTTAGCCTTTGTCTCTGGTTTCAAGACCAGGGTATGTTTCTTTCATTGGCTTTGGTTTTAGGTCCAGGGTGTGTTTCTTTGGCTGGCTGTTTACCCTACACCACCACCACCAACAACAACAAAAAAAACATATCACCGAGTCATTCTTTTGCCCCTATAATCTTATGGTATTTTCTTATGTAACTATTCTTAAAATTTTAATATCCACATATTATTCTAGGTTTGTGTGTCACAATGTAGTTATAATGTTAAAATTTAATATTGAGATAGCATCTCTATTTGGGTATTGCAAAAATTAAAAGTCTTATGACATTTTAAGTATTTTGTGTGTGTCTAGTTATTTCCTTAGTAGATTTATGGAGGCTAGCAAGATGGTTCAGTGAATTACGGTACTTACTGCCAACTGTGATGTCCTGAGTTTAACTCCTGGCACCTACATAGTAGAAGGAAAGCATAGACAAGTTATTTTTTTCTGACCTCCACATTTACACCATGTCACATGTGAGTCCCCTAAGTGCGTGCATATGTGTGTGTGCATGTGTGCAAACATGCACACAAATACCACCTCAATAAATAGAATTTTTAAAGTAAAAAATATATTTAAAGTGGAATTTGGAGATAAAGGATCCAAATTCTTCTTTTGTATCTTTTTCCAATAAAAAGTTTACTTACAAAAATTAAAATTTTATTATAAGACAATACAACATAAAAAATTAAAAAAAATGTTTAAAAAATAGAAATGAAGGTATTTCTGTCATTCACCCGTTAGAGGCCATCATGATGTTTAGTGAACAATTTCCATGCTCTTTTTTAATATTATCAAATGCTATTCACTAATGATAACTGCTTGAAATTCACTAGCAGGTGATACAAATGCTTTTTTTCTCATTTATTATGTTCATCAGTTGATGTTCAAATATATTTGGAGAATATTTTGTCTTAACAATATTGAATGTGTCCATACTTTTTATAATATCTATTAAATATTTTCTTGATTTCTGATTAAATTAAAAATATTTCTAATTCTCTAATAATTTTTATATATGTGTTTCAATCAGATTCTTTTTACTTATCAAGGCCAATTTGTATAGCCAAATATTATTGGATTATTTCTTTCTACTGGAACACAGCTGATTACCAGGGACTAAACTGTTAGAGCAATCTGCCTCTCCCTTTCCTAGATGCTAACAATTAATAACAGCTCCACAGCTAGGGTTGGGACTTCATGTCCAATGCTGTTCTGATCCACAGTCCATTTTATTTTGATTGGCTTAAAACTTTTTATATAATATATTGATCTTATTCTTACTCCTCCCCCAAATCCTCCCAGATCCTCTCCATCTCCCTGCATGTCTGTATTATATTATTTTTCTTATTTTTGAGAGTTTCATATATATCTTTTAAATTTTTATTTATTTTCCCATACAATATATTTCAATAATGTTTTATGCTTCTCCACCACCTCCCAGTCTTCCTCTCCCATCTACCCACCAACTCCATGGTCTTTCTCGGTCACAAAAAAAATCAAGAGAAAAAACAAGAAACGAAAGCCAGTAGATGAATAAAACAGATTAAGCATCAGTAAGACAAAAACACCCAAATAAAACAAAGCAAAATTCATATGCACAAAAAATGAAATTTATTTCTGGTTCACCAGCTACTCCTGGGCATCAGGCCTCCCCTGGGTGTGGTTGATATACTCATGGGCAAAAACTGATTTTACCTCTCCCAACAGGTATCAGTTGCATATAGCTTCTTGGTAAGAGGTGGGACTTTGTGCCCACTTACCCTTTTCTAGTACTGTTTTTTTTTCTGATTTGAATCTGTGAAGATTTTGTGTATGTTGTTATTGTCTACGTAAGTTCATAAGTGTACCAGTCCTGTTGCGTATGGAAGCCCCTGTTTCTTTGGATTCATCCACCATCTTTGTCACTTAAAACCATTCCACCTCCTCTTCTACCTAGTTTCCTGAGCCAAGCTTGATGGTAGGGCTTTGATAAAGTCATCCCATTTAGGATTAAGTGCTCCAAATTATCTCACTAGCCACATACTGTCCAGTTTTGGATATTTTTGTTAACCCATGTACTGCAATAAGAAGCTTCTCTGGTGAATGTTCTTATTCTCTGATATCTAGGTATAATGTTTCTGTCATTTGTTTTTTTGACTTCATTTTTGTTTTCTTTCTTTTTTTTTTGTAAGTCTCTTCACGTACTCTGGATACTAATCCCCTATCAGATATATAACTGACACAGCTTCTCTCCAACTCTGAGGGTTGCCTCTCCGTTCAATTGATTGTTTCCTTAGCTATGCAAAGGGTTTTAATTTTATGAGGTCTCCGTTGTCCATTATTGATATTCTTTGGCAAATGGAGTCATATTCAGAAACTCTTTTCTTATGCCTATGTATAATAGAGTATATCTCATATTTTTTCCCAACAATTTTAACATTTTAGGATTCACAGTGAGGTACTGAACCATTTTGATTTGATTTTCATGCATTTGATAGATGTGGATCCTATTTCATTCTTCCATCTATAGTTACCCAGTTTTCGCAACATCATTTGCTGAAGATACTATCTTTTCTCTAGTGTTTGTCTTTGGCATCTTTGTCAAATACAAGATGGGTGTAGTAACTTAAACTCATATTAAGATCTTATATTTTTCTCATTGATCCACATGTCTGTGTTTGTGCCAGTATCATACTGATTTTATTATTATACCTCTGTAATATTGCTTGACATATGAAATGGTAAACCCATCCTCATTTTTCTTTTTGCTCAGGATTTCTTTAATTACCCAGGGTCTTTTGTGGTTATATATATATATATATATATATATATATATATGACTTTTAAAAAATCTATTTCTATAAAAGATGTTGTAGGGATTTTTGACTGGGGTTGTGTTAAATATTTAAGTTAATTTTATTAGGATGGATATTTGCCAATATTAACTTTATCAGTCTATGGCCATAAGAATTTTTCATCACTCTAAAACTTGAACAAATAATATACCAGAGTGTTATGCAAGATGTCAAAGAAGGAAAGCAATCAACAGTCCTACTCAGTCAGCAAACCCCAAGAGGCACAACAATGACCACCATGGCAATACATACTCAGGTTTAATAGTGGCAATTTTATCTGGGCAATAAACAGCTATCTAAATGGATTTAAGGTCTACTAAATAAGAGGAAATTCATAGCACGTGCTGTAACATAAATATAGCCAATTATCCATGGCTGGTGAAGTTGCAGACCCTAGAGCAGAACATACTTTTGCCACTTTCTTAAACTAGTATTTTTCAAATGGATTCTGAATACCTCTCTTTCTATTCATAGATGAAGTAGCTATCACCCTTCATCAAAGAAGTGTCCCTTTTCAACAGACAGAGACCATCACAGACATCTGTAAAGGGTCAAAGGGCAAAGAACAATTCACTGTAGGGCACCCAGCCCCAACCGATACATCTGTACAACTCCTGCATATAAGGTTCAGAGAACATCATGAAAGAAGTGAGAGAAATATTGTAAGAGCATTATTAGTACATCCGTTGTGAGGAAGTGTCTTCTATACATGAAAAGGAGATTCATCCATTAAATCTTAACAATATGGTTACATAAACAAGGATAACACAAGTTGACATGCCAAAGAAGGTGGGAGAATTATTACAAGGCCCCACTCAAAGATGAAGAACTTTAGGAAACTAATGACTTTTAAGAGAGAACACATATACTCCAGAGACAAGCGCTTTTACAGGTTATTTAATTCCAGGTAGTCATCTCTAAATATATGGATATGTGAGCAACAGTAAATGAACTCAGTAGGTTCTATTTTCACACTTACAATAGTAATCAAAGAATAATTCATGAAGTTGAGGGAGTGAGGGGATGCAGGTAAAGAGGGTAGATGTTGGGTGGGATTGATGTAAATACATCACTCACGTATGAAATCATTAAAAATAAAATAAATGAAAATGAAAGATTGAAAATTGTTTTGAAAACTGGAATGTGACTTTAAGATTTCAAAGTATAAGCAACTTCCTGTGAGAAGTAGGTGAGTCTAAATGTGTCAGTGGGAAGAAATACACTGAGGAGAAAAATGGAGGAGTGTTTTTGGTTTTCTGAAAGGGGAAATCAAGTACTTTAGGACTTTCCTTTCATGGATAGTAAAAGATACTGTGTAAACCGTATTTTGCCAGCTGTTTCTTTTGCATCTGCTTTATGTGAGTGGAAACAATTGCCTTTCATTCCAAGATTCTTGTTCAGGTGCCTTTTGCAGGGTATTTCATATTGTATAGAAGATTGTCCAAGTTATTATTTTACATGAAAACCTTGAAATGATGAATCATCTGCCTGATTTCCTATTTGGGGTCCTTTAAAATCTGTTTTCCAAATCTTCATGTTCTATGTCTGTTTCCTTGATTTTTTTTTCATTTCCTGTGTTGGCTGTTTTACAAACATTTGAGAAATAGAAGCAAAAATTCTCATCTTTCAGAAAATTATCACGACACGTAGAATTTCAGTATCAAAAATGATTCCTGCAGGATTTTCTGAAGCTCATTTTTTCCACTTTCTTATTCAGAACCAAACATACTGCAGACTTGTGGGTGTTTTGGCAACAAAGTATAGAATTAGATATTCTGCCAACAAAGCAAGTTACAGAACTTGAACACTTTCTGAAGTCTTGCTTCACATGCTCATTACTGACGCTGCTTCTGACTTCAGTTTCACTAATTTTGGTAATTTTCTTCTGAGGCTAAAACATAGCTTTTTGCTCCTCATTTCTTGAAAAAGCCTTGGAAGGATCTATAAATGTTTTTGGTTGGGTTCACCTTGTTATTTGGCTTCTCTGGGCTTGTGAACTATAGGCGTAATGACCTTGATTTATGGCTAGAGTCATTTATAGATCCTCCTGGAAACTGGAAGCAAACAAGATTGCAGGACAAAAGTTGTGAGCGTGGGGATGGGGGCAGGGGTGGGGGTGAGGTTGGGGGAAAGGGGAGAGGGGGAGAGGGAAGGGAGAAGGGAAGAACTGGCATCAGCTTGGGGAGTGGGAGGGTGGAGATGGAGGAAGGGGCAGATATAGGAGCAAGGAAGAAGATACCAACATTAAGGGTTCCATTTTAGGGTTGGCAAGAGACTTGGCTCTAGAGGCGATCCCAGGTGTCCACGAAGATGTCCCCAGCTAGTTCCTTGGACAGCAGAGGAGAGGGTACCTGAACAGTTCTTGCCCCACTATTACGCTGATGATTATCTCGAATATCACCATAGAATCTTCTTGAGGTGGCAGATCAAGATAGAGATAGAAACCCTCATCAGAGGAACGGACTGAGCTCCCAAGGTCCAGTTGAAAGGCAGAAGGAGGGAGAAGACTAGCAAAGAAGTCAGGACTGCGAGGGGTTGGTCCACCAACTGAGGCAGTATGCCTGTTCTAATGGGAGCTCACCAAATCCAGCTGAACCTGGTCTGAATGGGCTTGTGATCAAAGTGGACTCTCTGATTGTGGCTGACAATGGAGGCTGACTGAGAAACCATTGCTAAAGGCAGTGGGACTTGTTTTTACGACATGTTCTGGCTTTTTGGGACCCTAGTCTATACGGATGCACAACTCCCTAGGCCTGGATATAGGGGGGAGGGCCTTGGCCTTCCCACAGGGCAGGGTTCCCTGCTCTTGCTCAAACAAGGGGGGAGAGGGAGGAAGAGGTGTGGGGAAGCGGGGGGGGGGGCGGATTGGGAGGAGAGAAGGAAGTGTAAATAATTGAATGGAAAAATAAAAAAAAGAAAAAGAAAAAAAAAGAGAAAAAAGCCTTGGAAGAATACGGCAGTAGGTTTCAGAGTATGTTCGCTTACCTTCTTTTTGACTCCACTTGGGAATGCTCCTGGGGACACTCCAATCTTGTATAGACCAGCCTACGTCCTGTACTTGTGAGTCTGCCCTCTGAAACCTTTTTCTATAGTTTCCTGTTTTATCTTTCCAATACTCCGCTGCTCCTAGAACATTTACTACACTTATAGCCCTCATACACAATTCTTAACATATTTATTTGGTTAATTTTATTCATTCTGTCCCAAATCAATTTCTTTCTCTCAATTATGGACTCAGGGGTAAAGTTTATGTTGTCTGTAGTTAAAATTTATAATTAGTAAAAATTTGTGAGAAAATTAGTAACAATGCCCAGTTTTCCATACTGGATTTTTTCCTATTAAAGAGAGCAATATAAAGTAGTTAACTAGAACTATCTCAAACTGAAATGCTTTTGTACCTTAAAGGTGGGTAGTTAGGGTTAAATTACATACTTAGACAAATTGCCTAAGATATATACTATCTTTCTTATAAATATACCTTGAGCTTTGAGGAGAGATAAACAAAACACTAGAAACTTAAATGAGTCCTGGAGAAATGGTTCAGGGGTCAGGAACACTTATTTCTCTTGCAGAGGACCCAGAGTTAGTTCCAGCACCTGTGGTGGGCAGTTCACAACCATATAAATACAGCTTCGGGGCATGTGTCTCCCTCCTCTGCCTTCTGTGGGAATTTGCATGCGTATACACACACACACACACACACACACACACACACACACACACGTTGCACATGCACAGGTACATACTTTTTAAAAAATAAAATAACCATTTAAAAATAATTGCCACCATGGATTTATCCAAACTCACAAATTGAGATCCTCCAAGAATTTTTGTGTTTTCTTATTTAGCCTCAACTCATATACGAAGCTCGAGTTGACACCATATTCCTTTCTTCTGTAAACAAAAGTAGCTAATGGTGGGTGGTTGGAGAAATAAACTATGTTTAAAGTTTATTCATCTATTTATTCCTTCATCCTCTATCTCAATCTCTCTCTTTCTCTGAATAGTACATGGATGCTTATGGAGCAGTGGTTTTTGAATCTATGGGTTATGGTACCCACAGAGATGGCTTATCAGATATTCTGTATATCAAATGTTTACATTATGATTTACAATAGAAGAAAAATTACAGTTAAGAACAGCAACAAAAATAATGGTGTGGTAGGGGGTCAGCACAACATGAGGAACTGTATTAAAGGGTCTCAGCATTAGGAAGGTTGAAAAGCACTGCTATAAAAGTTAAAGGAATGAATTGCCTCCACTGGTTGCTAGAAATTGAACTCAGATAACCTGGAAGAGCAGTAAATTCTCTTAACCACTGGACAATCTCTCCAGTCCCTGCAATAAACTAATTTTGAAGCTGGAAAAACGTAGCTACTGGAGATTACAGTAAAGCTCCCATGTTGAAAGCCAGTTTAACTTCATTACTACCTCTTTGTTTTGTTGATTTTAAAATATGTTTTCAAAAGATTTGACATATTTATTACTAAGCCAACTCGTTTATGTAAATCAAATGAAAAGCAAAATCAGATTCTGAATTAAACACTCGTAACTGTGTTTATTCAGAGAGGAGTTTTTAGTTTCATCTGGGAGGAATGATTGGTGACCTAATTCAGCATAGATATTTACACTCTCTACAGACTAAACTTGTTTCTCTTTTGTGGCAGTGCAATATGATAAAAAAAACATACCTGCTATTCTATGAGACTAGAATATTTACCAGACCTCACAGCTAGATTTAATAATACAACACACCTTGATGTCACATAAGACAGGTCAAAGCTCTTTGTTAGGGACAGACAAACAACCAAACATCAGACACACAGGGACAGGAAAAGACAGACAAGGAAAGATTCATAAGACAACCTTCAAGCAGACACAGATATAGACTTATAAGAGACAGACAGAGGACGGAAGACACAGGGAGCATGAAGTCAAGAATTCAAATCTATACTAGTTCTTAAAAATGATTTTATTTCTTTCCGAAATGTAACACTGATGCATTATTAATGACTGTGAATTACTCACTAAAAAGTTAGTTCACATCCTCCTCCAGTGTCTTCTTTAAGAGTTGGACCTGACTGTATTACTAGTTTTCTTCTGAGCCGACCTGTGAAAGGGAGATTCTGCATTTCTTCCTTAGCTAGAATTCACTTGATTTGAAAGTCTTATGGAAAAACAAACAAATATAATGGTAGAGAAAAGCTGGTGCTCTGTGTACTTTTAATTTTACTATGATAACATTTTACTTCAGTTCTATACTCTTAGCAGACTTAACTGTATAATTAAATACTGTTAATTATAGGCACAATACTTAGCAGTGACAGACATTCTGTGCTACTGAAACCTTAAAGTTTTGTAATTTTTTTGTTATTATTAATTATTATTCATGAGAAAGGGAGGAGATGGAGAGAGAAAGGGACACAGAGGGAGACAGAGAGACAGAGAGACAGAGAGGTAAGTCACACACACACACACACACACACACACACACACACACACACTGAATATTCTATTACCCAATTGTTTTTTCTGTTAGTCATACAAAGGTTTTCAGACTTCTGTGGCAAGCTCTTTTCCTTGCTGAGTCATCTCATCAGTCCACTTATGTTTTTTAATTTTATTAATATTTTGAGAATTTCATATATGGGTTGTGTATTTATGTCATGCTCCCTTTCCGCTCCTCCCTTCAGTTCCTCTTGTATGCCTCTTATTTCTTCTCAAATTCATGCCCTTCTAGTATTCTTGTATAGAGATGTATGTATATTAGTTTATAAATATAAATTCTGAGATGATGCAATGTTGCTCCTATGTGCTTAGAGCTGACTTCTTAGGACTGACAAATCTATCAGGAAGCTTGTCCATGAAGAAGAACAATTCGCCTTTCCCAGCAGCCACTAATTGCCTGTAGTTCTCTATCTACACTATCGACACTGGCATGCCAGTTGATATTGTTATTAGAAAAGTCCTGTTTAGATGACAATTATTAATCCTCATACTGTTTGATAAGTAATTTCCCATTTCCCCCTCCTCCAAACTCTGGCAACTACTTTTTCCTTCTGATTATAGGAATTTGACTATTTCAATCAAGTAGGATTATGCAATAATTGTCCTTTCCTGGTTGGTTTATTTCAGTTAGCTTAATGTTGGCATGGTGCATCTAAGTTATAGTACAGACCACAATATCAATCTTTTTAATGGTTAAGTAATATTCCATGGTATAGGTATAGAACTTTAAAATTACTTATCCATAGATGGGTATTTGATTTATCTCTATATTATTGTCGTTGTGAGCTCGGCTATGAATATAAAAATACAAAGATTTTCTAAGATCCTAAACTTAGTCCTTTTGGATAAATATTTAGAAGTGGGATTGGTTCTTTATATGATGTTTTTTTTCAAATAGAATTGTTAACATTTGCTATTGATTTTTTTAAGTTATTTATATATACTGGAAAGTATTATAAAATTTTAAAATAATTTCTCCTATATTTTAGGTTTCCATTTTACTGTGATGGTTATATCATTTCAGCAAATTAGTTTAGTATTTTATCTGTGGCATAATTTCTGAATACAGTGTGCAACTCTTCTCCCACTAGGTTTTCTTTTAGGAGTTATTTTAGATTTATTTAGATAATTTTTTATTTCAGTCAATAATACATTTTGAGTTAACTTCATATATAGTATAAGATAAGGATCTAGTGCTCTTTTTATGTAGATGACACCCTAGTTTCCTTAAGAGCATTGAAGAAGAACCTATTATTTTTACATTGCATTCTTGACATTATTGTCAGAGATCGGTTGACCATATATGCATGGATTCATTCATGTGTTCTGTATGCTGGTTTATTATTTTGTATAGTTGCCTTTATGTAAATACCATACCTTAAAAATTACTAAAGATTTGTAATGTATTTTGAAATTGTGAAGTGTGGTACTAATTTTGTTCTACTTTTTCAAAAACACTTTGGGTATTCATAGTTTATTGTGGCTTCATACTAATCTCAGTTTTTTTCAATTTCTATAAAGAAGTGCTTATAAGTTGATAGAGATTTTAGTAAATCTTTTCACTACTTTGAGTAGAAGGACATTTAATAATAGTGTCTTCTAATCTAGGGTCATAAGCAAAATATTTATATTTCATCAATATTTATAATTATTTTATGCATTCATGCTACCTAGTCACACAAGCCCAAACTTAAATGGTGAGTAGCTTCTTGGTTCTGTGAGACAAAATCTAGATAATTCGGTATCTTGGATGAGTGGTTCTTTTTCTACCTATTATCTATCTATCTATCTATCTATCTATCTATCTATCATCTATCTATCTCATCTATCTATCTATCATCTATCTATCTCATCTATCTATCTATCTATCTATCTATCATCTGTCTCATTAATTTATTCATTCATCATCTATCAATCAATCAAACATGTCTATGCATATTTATATTACTTATCCAGTCATCTATCATCTATTTATCTGTATATACAACCTAACATACACATGTACCTATTATATTCTTAATAGAAATTGTTTATCTTTATTTCTATTTATCTAAAAATTGATATCACACTAGTACACAGTACAATGTGATCCCATTTATGCCACATTAATTTTTTTCTCTTATTCTTTTTCCATGCCCACTGCCTACTTCCTTCTTTCTAACTAGTCACTCTCTTTGTGACAAAACACCATGACCATAGCAACTTATTAAAGAAGGCATTTAATTTGGGGATCATGGTTCCAGAAGATTAGATTCCATGATCATCCTGGTGGGGACCACGGCAGTAGAAAGACAGTGGTGGTACTGGAGTAGTAACTAGAGAGCTTACAAGTTAAGATGACAACAGCTGCAAGGAAGATAAAGAGCGGGGAGGGGGTAACTGGCAATGGTATGAACTTTTTAAATGTCAAATCCCACCTCCTCCAACAAAGCCATACCTTCTACCTTCTAATTCTTTCCAAACAGCTCTACCAACTGAATACCAAGCATTCCAATATATGAGCCTATGGGGACCATTCTGGTTTGAACTACTATACACTCCAGTCCTCATGTTCCTACTTCTCTCTCTCTCTCTCTCTCTCTCTCTCTCTCTCTCTCTCTCTCCTCTCTCTCATAGCCTCCTTTCGGCCTTTTTCTTTTGCAGGTACTGTGCATTGTGCAGACAGTCATAGCTACTCTGTGCTTACGAGTGCAATATCCTTTTCATATCCATAGGAGAACACCTTTTAACTCTCCTCCCTATCATTTAGCTCCTATAGTCCTTCAAACCAATATTCCACAATCTTCTCTAGGCCACCCCAAGGCCTAGAGAATATCTCCTGCTTGAGGCCAAACATACAGAAGTCACTTTTTCTCAGTTTTTTGAATAATTATGAACCAAGTTTTCACTGTCATCCGGTGCCAAATGGGGCTTCTTTCATTAAGGTTGACAGCTGCAGTAATCTATGATTATAAACTTAAATATTTAGAAAGCAGTTTACTTAAATGTCCATTTGGCAAAACATGAGTAGTAAGCTACCCCATAGGGCATGTGAGTTCCCTATCCATAGGATTTTGACCAGTTCTTCGTTGCCAGATATTTGCTCCTTCCCATGGAGGAGGCCTCAGATCTAATCAAAAAACGATTGGTTATATCAACATGTTAATGTCACTATTCTAGCAGTGGGAGTATCTTTTTAAGGCAGTGAAAGGGTCTATAGGTAAATGTGGTTGCTGCTAAATTTTGTCCCTCGCAGCCTACATATTGCTTTCTACCTCTGTGAAAGCTAGGCATCATGGAGGAATCTGCTAACTCAGTTACAGCTTGGTCTTTCTTTGTCCTGTATTTGTAATATGTGGTATGTCGGGAATAGGGTCTTACTATTTCTTTCTAGTGAGAATTGAGGAAAACACAGCTAGCTGTATGAAAGTTGAAGTCTAAGTGATGTGGGAAGTCCTTCTTTATATGTGTTGCTTTTATTGGTTAATGAATAAAACTGCTTTTGGCCAATGCTTTAACAGAATATAGCCAGGCTGGAAGAGATATATATGGAGAGAGGCAGAGAAGGGGAGACGCCATGGAGCTGTCAGAGGGGAAAGACATGAAACATCAGTTGGAACCTTGCCGGTAGACCACAAGCCCAGTGATAAAATATAAAATAATAGAAATAGGTTAATTTAAGATGTAGAGCTAGCTAGAAATTTGCTTAAGCTATTGGCCAAATAGTATTGCAATGAATATAGTTTCAGTGTGATTATTTGGAGTTTGGGCCAACGGGAAACAAACGAGCAGCCTCCCCCAACATCTAAGCTCTTCAAATGGGAGAGAACATACAGTGTTTACCTCTCTAGGTCGGACTTACTTCACTCAGTACAATGTTTTCTAATTCAACTCATTTTTCTGCAAGATTTATCTTTACTTAATGATGAATAGAATTCCACTGTGTAAATGCAGCAGTTTGTGACCCTTTCATCAGCCGACGGCGATCTAGATTGATTTGATTTCCTAGCTATTATGAATTAGGCAGCCATATTATCCCATACTGGGTTGTCATTTTCCCAAAAAATATGAATATATCTTCTTCCTATGGTCTGTAGGAAGCTGTATCACAATTAATATGAATTCTGTGAATAAGGTTAAAGAATTATAATTAAATGAAAATGATTTCATGATTCTTCTTCCTCCCTATTGCTAATCCTTGTATAATAATCCTAATTATTATACTGTCTCTTGTAGTGTTACTTTAAAAACGATGCTAGTAGTTCCTTTCTGAGATGACTCAGATTTTTAGAAGATAAATGGAAATTAAAAGTGCAGAAATTTCATCAAGTGTTGGGGGTAGGGTTGAGGTGGGAGAGAAACTAATTAATGTTAATTTAATTATAGCATAAGAAGGAACATGACTTAAATGTTACTGAATCATTTTGACAGAAGTGTGTGAACTGAACATCATCCCTTTATTGTGCCTGATGAGAATGGTCATTCTCATGTAACTAAAGGACTGAAATAAATGGGCCAATTTACTTTTGACAATGAAATGGTCAAAAGCATTGGCCAAAAGCAGTTTTATTCATTAACCAATAAAAGCAACACCTATAAAGAAGGACTTCCCACATCACTTAGACTTCAACTTTCATACAGCTAGCTGTGTTTTCCTCAATTCTCACTAGCAATTCATCTTTTAGTATGGGAGTCTGAGATGATATTACTTGACATCTGTAAATATGCATTAGAATTTTTCCCCAAAGCTTCTGGGGAAATGTTTAATATGTAGCTACCTGGAAAACCTCTTCATGTTTAATGGAATTAAATACTCAATACATATCCTATTAGTATCTTATGAATATAATATATCTACTTCATTGATGCCAGTGCTGAATAGAAATAAAACAATAAAAAGCAGACCAGAGAGAGAGAACAGAAACATGGAAACAAAACTTGATTAGTGAAAAAAAATAGAGATCAAGTGCTTTGGCCAATTGTATACCATGACACCACCAGAAACCATGGCATGAGTGTAAAATAATAAGAACTGAGCATCTCTGTTGATATGTGTCTTTAAAACCTTATAAACATGACTCTCAGACCATGGACATGAATTTTCCCTTTGACCTACATGACTATTCATTGACACAGATGTGCTAAATATTTTAACTAAAAAGTGAAATCAAAATTTTATAACTTATGCTGATTCGCAAAATAACCAAAATAATAGCAACAACAACAACAACAACAACAAACCCCAAGGATTTCTACAGAGAAATTATCAATGTTAGAATAATTCAATTTATCACTTTATTTAAGTGCTAGCAAGGATGAATGTTTTATCAATTAATCTATAGTTTGATTGAGGCTTGTTATTTTAATTTTAGAGTATTGTAATGCCAGAAAATATTGCCAGTTTTCTCATTAACCTTGATTTTTTTTACTATGCTCACATATTTCACACTCTGTACACATGTATTGATAATTTTCAGAATGGTTAAAATTTTGTGGGATATTTTACTCTGATGCAAATTTACAACTATTTTGAGAAATGACTTCCAGAAGAGAATTATCAGTTAAGATTAGCTGTGTATAGGTCAGTAAAAAACATAATGGCAAGTACCAACGTCTCAACAAAATAAAGATTATCTTTTATTTAAACAGAGTTTATTTTGTGTCCCAAAATCATTCCAAACAGGAGGTTTTCTCCATAAAATGATTGTGATTTATGATGGCTTGATCTCTGACAGTACCATTTCTAGGCCTCCTTCAAGATAGCTATGTCATGGAGGAGAAATAGGAAACTTTTGCATGTGTTTTTAATAGTTCCCATCCAGAAGAGCTATGCATCACTACTTACATTTTCATTCACATGGTTCCATTTTGCTTCACAGTATCTGTGGATTGTTCCAAGGAGAAAGATCTAGATAATGGTAAACCATAGTATAACAGACATTTGTATCGTCTCACACAAAGTCAGTCCCCTACCCTTCTGACTTTGGACCAACTGTGGTGAAAAGTTCATCTCATCCTATTCACTATAAGATCTCTGCTTCTGTCCCTCCACATTATCTCCAACGCATTGCAAGATTGGCCAATCCAGCAAAATACAACCAAGGAAGATAATGATGTCAATAAGTACCCTTTCCACAATTGATGTTGGCAATGACTAATTTGGATGTGTTTTTAATATATGAATTTGTAAATATCTCCAGCAGGACATAGTTTCAATTTGTTATTGGGTACCTTACTAAATAGTGCATATTTTGCTGGCTTGTACTACAATTATTCACCTGGGCTTTTTGTTTTTTTTTGTTTTTTTTTTTTTTTTGGTTTTTCGAGACAGGGTTTCTCTGTGGCTTTGGAGCCTGTCCTGGAACTAGCTCTGTAGACCAGGCTGGCCTCGAACTCACAAAGATCCGCCTGCCTCTGCCTCCCGAGTGCTGGGATTAAAGGCGTGCGCCACCATCGCCCGGCTTCACCTGGGCTTTTTAGAATTCCTTCCTCTCCTAGTTTGCTTTTGTTTCAAGGATAAAGAGCAGAATACAAAACAACATGGGGTAGAAAGGGTTTGTTTTGCTTGTATAGCCTGGGACAAAGGAAATTAAGGGTAGTCAAGGCAGGATCTGAAGCAGATACCATGGAGGAATGCTACTTACTGACTGTTTCTCCATGGATTGCTCAGTTTGTTTTTGTACATACAACCCAGGACCACCTGTCTGGCAATGCCACCACATACAGTGGTCTGGGCACATCCACATAGATCTTTAATAAGGAAATTGCACTATAGACTTGCCTAAAGGTAAGTTTTGTAGAGATATTTTCTCAACTGAGGTTTCCTCTTCCCAGATGATTCTAGTTTATGTTAAGTTGACCAAAAATGGCCAGCACACTTCCCATGTGTACTATTGCTCAACAAATTTTTGTCCCAAGATCTTCTATCAGGATAATATAATTTAAGACAGCTAGTGATGTGTATCACAGACCTTTCTTTTATAGTGTGATTTCATTGTAGATGCAATGTATTGGAAAGAAGGAAGTTATTGTATCAGGCCTTTGCCAGTCATTGGGCATGACAGTTATTGCAAGGGTCTCATTTTTTTTTTTGTTAATCTTTAAAATGAGTTCTTTAGACTACCAAATCTCTAGCACTATTTCAAGATGAAATGCCTCCAATTTTGTGATTGTATATTGGTTCTGGTGAGCAGTCTTAAAATAATATTGGAAATTAATAGGTCTTTGTCATCAAGAAAGAATGTTTTATTAATATTAGTCAAAAGGTTTTCAATTAGATGCAAAAAATATTCTGAAGTTGAATTATTTTTGATCATTTTAAAGATGAACATTATTGTTACATGTATCTTAAATAACTTCTTATGGGGTGACCAGAATGCTCTACTGATTTGATTCTATGTACTTGCATGAGTATGGGGAGACTTATTCACTGCAAAATTAGTTGGCCATATAATTACCCATTTTTGTTTGTTTGTTGATTGATTGGTTATTTTCCTTCCTTCCTTCCTTCCTTCCTTCCTTTTCATTTCTTTCTTCATTCTTCTCTCATATATTACCACAGATTTCCATCCCTCCACTACCTCACCTCCCCCATTTCCCTTTAGAAAAGAGCAGATACCTGGTCTTATATACTCTCTTTTAATGAAACAAAAGAAAAATATAAGTTAATCAATTTGGACCAAAGACTTGCTTAAAATGATGACCTTTCGGGGTCTATCAGTGTTTAACTATGGCAAATATTAATAAAATTTAGCACACACAGAATAAACACTATGTGCCAGACATTGGCATAAAAACATAAAATGAATGATTTTATTTAATGTTCCCCAAGATAACTGATGTAAGTAATGTTGCAAAGTATATTTTGATAGTGAGGAAATTAAAGCCCAGACATAATAAGTTTACATTCCCAAGATCATGTACCTATTCATTGGCATAGTAAGGACTCAAAACAATATGTGCTTGATTTCATTGCTTAAGTATCTAATTTTATTTCTTCACTGTATTGCCTCTGTTGAATAATAATTGATGCTGCACTCTGAAGTACTACAGGAATCTCAACAACAAAAATAATAAAAGAAGAAATGGGAAAAACAAATTTTTGTTTGTGAATTTTAATTATTAATCCAGGAAAGACAACCAAGAATTTATGTTAGTCATTACAAGAACTAATAGAAATGAATAGGACTTATGTCCCCTACACATAGCCTTCTGAATAACTGTAAAATTATTCCATTTATGTGAATATACTATACAACTATGATAAAGTTTCAGTAATCATTGACAGGTTTTTCAAAGCCTTCATTGTTTTAAGTTCATAAAATATTTTCTGTATTAGATCAAAATGTCAACCTTACTTACTCATTTGATCTAAATTATTTAGAAAAAAGAGATCATTCTTTGCGTATTTCAAGACTATTTTTTTTTTTTTTTGGTTTTTTCGAGAAAAGGTTTCTCTGTGGTTTTGGAGCCTGTCCTGGAACTAGCTCTGTAGACCAGGCTGGTCTCGAACTCACAGAGATCCGCCTGCCTCTGCCTCCTGAGTGCTGGGATTACAGGCGTGCGCCACCACCGCCCGGCTTCAAGACTATATTATTTAGAGGGTGCAGAGATGACTTGATGGGAAAGAGCATTTGCTGCTATTGTGGCGGATGTGAATTCCGTTCTCAGCACCCACATAATGGCTAACAAATTTCTGAGATTCCACTTCCAGCGAATCTGATTTCCCTTTCTGGCTTCCTTCAGTACAGGTACACATGTGGTGTACATGCATATATGCAGTCAAGCACTCATACACATAACAACAATTGAACAAATCTTTTTAGTTAGAAATATATTCAATGTCTATATCTATATATTTAAACAAAGATGAGTTCAATGGTGTATGTATACAAACATATACATCCATTATTTCATATCATATAGATAGATGTTCAATAGGTTGATACTATTCCTTGAATTTCATACTCCAGGAAGAAGAAAATGTATGCTGAACCAGTAGTCTGAGGAAACAGTGGATAAATGAGGTTCTTGTGAAACAGATCTTCTGTATGGGCTCACACAGGGCTTGGGCAATGTAGGAACAACTTTTTAAACAAATTACTCCTGAAGGAAGTGTGGATATCTTTCTTATTAGGTTGGAAGTAGGATGATTGTTTATGCTTTTGGTTTAATGGTTATGATAAAAACTTTGAATTTGAGACTGTCTAAAGTCCAGCAGAGATAGCTGGTTGAGATGTTTGTACAATTCTTTGAAAGTACAAATTTCCTTATATAAATATTGCTGAGAGCTGTTATGATTGCTGATAAGAACAAGAGGGTTCTCCTTTGACGTGCATGCATGAGGATAGTCTAAGACTTGGTGGAATGGTAAACATTCCTGAAACTTTTAAATTCCATTCCTCTTTCTGAGGGTTTTTAGTTAGAAGCACAGAATAAAGCAAAGATTGGCCAAGACAGAATTTTGTCTCTTATGGCTAGTAAAGGCAGAAACTTTTATCTTTTTATTTTCAATTTACATTTAAATGGAGGAACCCTTTAGTGTTGATGGAGGTGATGGGGAAAACGGTATCTGCATCATGAATAATAAACATCAGGGGAAATGTCATTTTTGTAAACCTACTAGCATATTTTGTTGCTATGCCAACAAAATGCAAAGTGATTTCTTAAAGGAAAACATGACAATTTTCTGGAGATAAAAATGATGTTCACGAGAGCGGTGAGTGCCTGCCTACCGGGCAGGCCTCAAGGACCCCTGTAAGGGAGCCTGGGCACCTTCAGCTTGTGCTCCAGGGGTGACTGTGCTCTCCTGGATCTCCCCCTGCCTGTCCCGTTTTTTCCTTTTGTCCCCAGATCATTGGGCTACCCGGCACCCCTGCTTAGGTGCTGTGGAGATCCATCTGGACGGGCATCCATGTTTAGGTGCTGAGGACTTCCATCTGGACGGGTGAGTGTGTGCTATCCTGAAGCTGACTGTCCCAGAAGAGAGCACAAACCCCCCTCCCCCAGCTACTTCTTCAGGGCTGTCTTTTTTAAGCACAACCCAGCCCCCCAGCACCTCCACCCCAACCCTGCCCAGTTGTATGCTAAGACCAGTGCTCAAAAACAGTTTTAAGCTCCTACACTAAGGGTACCCACCCAGAGCGGTGAGTGCCTGCCTACCGGGCAGGCCTCAGGGTCCCCTGTAAGGGAGCCTGGGCACCTTCAGCTTGTGCTCCAGGGGTGCCTGTGCTCTCCTGGATCTCCCCCTGCCTGTCCCATTTTTCTTTTTGTCCCGAGATAAATGGGCTACCCGCGCCCTGCTTAGGTGCTGTGGAGATCCATCTGGACTGGTGAGTGTGTGCTATCCAGGGGAGGATTGTGCCAGAAGAGAGCACAGTCCCCCCTCCCCCAGCTTCTTCTTTAGGGCTGTCTTTCTTGCACACGACCCCCCTCCCAAGCCTGTGTTTTCTGCTGGGTCCTTTGCTCAGGAACAGTTTTCTGCTCCTACACTGGGGCTACCCACCCAGAGCGGTGAGTGCCTGCCTACCGGGCAGGCCTCAAGGACCCCCGAAAGGGAGCCCGGGCACCTTCAGCTTGTGCTCCAGGGGTGCCTATGCTCCCCTGGCTCTCGTACCACCTGCCCGGTTTTTCCTTTTGTCCCCGGATCATCGGGCTACCAGGCGGCCCTGTTTAGGTACTGTGGAGTTCCATCTGGACAGTACGGTTCCTGCTTCTACACTGAAGAGATACACCCAGAGAGTCAGTCACAGCAAAGACTGGACCAAGACACCAGGCCTCTCCTGGATCCATTTGAAGGAAGAGATGGGAAGGCGCCAATGCAAGAAGTCCTCCAACAACCTGAAAGGCAACATGACATCACCAGAATCCAGGGATCCCGAAACAAGAAGAATTGTACACCCTACTCTAGAAGAATTAGAAGAAATCGACTCAAAAGTGAATTATATGAAAATAATAGGAGACCTTAAACAGGAGGTGAAAAACTGCCATAAACAATTAGAGATCACAAACAAAAAGGTAGAGGAAATGAATAAATCTCTCAAAGATACCCAAGAAAACCAAGAGAAACAAGAAAAAGCAATCAAACAGGAAAGGGAAGCAGTTCAAGACTTGAAGAATGAAATGGAAGTAATGAAGAAAACACAAACCGAGGGAAGGATGGAGATGGAAAATCTGGGTAAACGAACAGGAACTACAGAGACAAGTACTACCAACAGATTACAAGAGATAGAAGAAAGAATTTCAGAAACTGAAGATACCATAGAGAAAATAAACACACTGATCAAAGAAAACAGCAAAACAAACAAATTCTCATCACAAAACATTCAGGAAATCTGGGACACAATAAAAAGACCAAACCTAAGAATAATTGGGATAGAAGAAGGAGAGGAAGTAAAGTTCAATGATCCAGAAAACATACTTAATAAAATTATAGAAGAGAACTTTCCCAACCTAAAGAAAGACATTCCTTTGAAGGTTCAAGAAGCATACAGAACACCGAATAGACTGAACCAAAAAAAAAAAAAAATCTCCTCGCCATATAATAATCAAAACACAAAACATACCGAATAAAGAAAGAATATTAAGAGCTGCAAAGGAAAAAGGCCAAATTACTTATAAAGGTAAACCTATCAGACTTACACCTGATTTCTCTATGGAAACAATGAAAGCCAGAAGGTCATGGATAGATGTACTCCAAAAACTAAGAGACCATGGATGCAAGCCCAGACTACTATACCCAGCCAAGCTTTCATTCACTATAAATGGAGAAAACAAAATTTTCCAGGATAAAAACAAATTTAAACAATACGTAGCCACAAATCCAGCCTTACAGAAAATAATAGAAGGAAAATCACTAACCAAGGAGTCCAACAATGACCACAATAACTCAGACATCTAGAGACTCTTCACCAGCGCAAATCAAAGAAGGAAAACATACAAACCCTACTACTTAAAAAGTGACCGGAGTTAACAACCACTGGTCATTAATATCACTTAATATCAATGGGCTCAACTCACCTATAAAAAGGCACAGGCTAAGAGATTGGATAAGAAAACAGGATCCAAAATTCTGATGTTTACAAGAAACACACCTTAACCACAAAGACAGGCACCTACTCAGAGTAAAGGGATGGGAAATGGTTTATTAAGCAAATGGACCTAAGAAACAAGCAGGTGTGGCCTTTCTAATTTCTAACAAAGTTGACTTCAAACTCAAATCAATCAGAAGAGATGGAGAGGCACATTTTATACTCATAACAGGAACAATTCATCAGGATGAAGTCTCAATCCTGAATATCTATGCCCCTAATATAAAAGCACCCACGTACGTAAAAGAAACATTTCTAAAACTCAAGGCAGCCATCAAACCGCACACACTAATAGTAGGAGACTTCAGCACTCCTCTCTCACCAATGGACAGGTCAATCAGACAGAAACCTAACAGAGAAATAAGGGAATTAACGGAGGTAATAAATCAATTGGACTTAGCAGACATCTATAGAATATTCCACCCAAATAGGAAAGAAAATACTTTCTTCTCTGCAGCTCATTGAAACCTTCTCGAAAATTGACCACATACTCGATAACAAACCAAACTTCCACAGTTAAAAAAAGATATTAGTAACCACCTGTCTCTTATCAGATCACCATGGATTAATGTTAGAATTCAACAACAATGCTACCACCAGAAAGCCTAAAAACTCATGGAAACAGAACAGTCAACTACTGAACCATGCCTGGATTAAGGAAGAAATAAAAAACTAAATTAAATCTTCCTTGAGTTCAACGAAAATAAAGAAACAACATACTCAAACTAATGGGACACTATGAAAGCAGTCCAAAGAGGAAAGTTCATAGCACTAATTGCCCACTTAAAGAAAACAGAGAAAGCACATATTGGAGACTTAACAGCCCACCTGAAAGCTCTAGAAAAAAAAAAAAGAAGCAGACTCACCTAGGAGGAGTAGAAGACTGGAAATAATCAAACTGAGGGCTGAAGTCAACAAAATAAAAACACATAAAATAATCCAAAGAATCAATGATACAAAAAGCTGGTTCCTGGAGAAAATAAACAAGATTGATAAACCCCCATCCAAACTAATCAAATGGCAGAGAGAATATGCAAATTAATAAGATCAGAAATGAAAAGGGGGACATAACCACAGGCACAGAGCAAATTCAAAGAATCATTAGATCTTACTACAAAAGCCTGTATGCCACAAAACTGGAAAATGTAAAAGAAATGGACACTTTTTTAGATAAATATCATATACCAAAGTTAAACCAGGACCAGGTGAACAATCTAAATAGACCTGTTAGTCATGAAGAATTAGAAGCGGTTATCATAAACCTCCCTACCAAAAAAATCCCAGGACCAGATGGCTTCAATGCGGAATTCTACCAGAACTTCCAAGAAGACCTAATACCTATACTCCTTAATATATTTCACAATATAGAAACAGAAGAGTCATTACCAAATTCCTTTTATGAAGCTACAGTTACTCTGATACCAAAACCACACAAAGACTCAACCAGGAAAGAGAATTACAGGCCAATCTCACTCATGAACATCGACGCAAAAATCCTCAACAAAATACTGGCAAAAGGAATCCAAGAACACATTAGAAAAATTATCAATTATAATCAAGTAGGCTTCATCCCAGAGATGCAGGGCTGGTTCAACATACGAAAATCTATCAATGTAATCCATCATATAAATAAGCTGAAAGAAAAAAAAAACATATGATCATTTCATTAGATGCTGAAAAAGCCTTTGACAAAATTCAACATCCCATTATGATAAAAGTATTGGAGAGATTAGGGATACAAGGAGCATACCTAAATATAATAAAAGCTATATACAGCAAGCCCGACAGCTAACATCAAATTAAACGGAGAGAAACTCAAAGCCATCCCAGGAAACTCAGGAACACGACAAAGCTGCCCACTCTTGCCATACCACTTCAATATAGTGCTTGAAGTTCTAGCAATAAGACAACATAATGGGACCAAGGGGATTCGAATTGGAATGGAAGAAGTGAAACTTTCGTTATTTGCAGATGATATAATAGTGTACATAAGCCACCCCCAAAACTCCACCAAAGAACTTTTACAGCTGATAAACAGCTTTAGTAATGTGGCAGGATACAAGATCAACTCCAAAAAAAAAAACAGTCGCCCTCTTATACACAAAGGGTATGGAAGCAGAGAGGGAAAACAGAGAAGCTTCACCTTTCACGATAGCCACAAACAGCATAAAATATCTTGGGGTAACTCTAACCAAGGAAGTGAAAGATCTATTTGACAAGAACTTTAAGGCATTAAAGAAAGAAATTGAGGAGTATACCAGAAAATGGAAGGACCTTCGTTGCTCTTGGATTGGGAGGATCAACAAAGTAAAAATGGCAATTCTACCAAAGGCTATTTATAGATTCAATGCAATCCCCATCAAGGTCCCATCAAAATTCTTCACAGCTCTGGAGAGGAAAATAATCAACTTTATATGGGAAAACAACAAACCCAGGATAGCCAAAACAGTCCTATACAATCAAGGATCTGCTGGAGGCATTACCATCCCTGACTTCAAACTCTATTACAGAGCTACAGTAATGAAAACAGTGTGGTACTGGCATAAAAACAGAGAAGTCAACCAATGGAATCGTATAGAAGACCCTGATTTTAACCCACAAACGTATGAACACCTGATTTTTGATAAAGGAGCTAAAAGTATACAATGGAAGAAAGAAAGCATCTTCAACAAATGGTGCTGGCACAACTGGATGTCAACCTGTAGAAGAATGAAAATAGACCCATATCTATCACCATGCACAAAACTCAAGTCCAAATGGATTAAAGACCTCAATATCAGTCCGAACACACTGAACCTGATAGAAAAGAAAGTGGGAAGTACCCTACAACAGATGGGCACAGGAGATCGCTTCCTAGGTATAACCCCAGCAGCACAGACATTAAGGGCAACATTGAATAAATGGGACCTACTAAAACTGGGAAGCTTCTGTAAAGCAAGGAACACTGTCACTAAGACAAAAAGGCAACCTACTGACTGGGAGAAGATCTTCATCAACCCCGCAATAGACAAAGGTCTGATCTCCAAAATATATAGAAAACTCAAGAAACTAGACTTTAAAATGCTAATTAACCCAATTAAAAAATGGGGCACTGAACTGAACAGAGAATTCTCAACAGAATAAGTTCAAATGGCCAAAAAGACACTTAAGGTCATGCTCAACCTCCTTAGCAATCAGGGAAATGCAAATCAAAACAACTTTGAGATATCATCTTACACCTGTCAGATTGGCTAAAATCAAAAACACCAATGATAGCCTTTGCTGGAGAGGTTGTGGAGGAAGGGATACACTCATCCATTCCTGGTGGGAATGCAAACTTCTGTAACCACTTTGGAAATCAGTGTGGCGGTTTCTTAGAAAATTCGGGATCAACCTACCTCTGGACCCAGCAATACCGCTATTGGGAATATACCCAAGAGATGCCCTATCATATGACAAAAGCATTTGTTCAACTATGTTCATAGCAGTATTATTTGTAATAGCCAGAACCTGGAAACAACCTAGATGCCCTTCAATGGAAGAATGGATGAAGAAAGTGTGGAATATATACACATTAGTGTACTAGGCTGCAGTAAAAAACAATGACTTCTCGAATTTTACATGCAAATGGATGGAAATAGAAAACACTATCCTGAGTGAGGTAACCCAGACCCAAAAAGATGAACATGGGATGTACTCACTCATAATTGGTTTCTAGCCATAAATAACGGTCACGGAGTCTACAATTGGTGAACCTAAAGAAGCTAAATAAGAACGTGAACCCAAGGGAAAACATATCGTTATCCTCTTGGCTATGGGAAGTAGACAAAATTGCAGGGGAGAAAATGGGGATCTTGGGGGTGGGGTGGGATGGGGGTAAGGGGAGATGGGGAGAGAAAAGTGAGAAGGGGAGGATGGGGGGAACTTGGGGAAACAGGATGATTGGGATAAAGGAAGGTTGGATAGGGGATTACGGAAGCACAATTCTTAGTTAAGGGATCCACCTTAGGGTTGGCAAAAGACTTGAACCTAGAGTGGCTCCCAGAAGCCCAAGGCGATATCCCCAGTTAGTTCCTTGGGCAGCTGAGGATATGGAACCTGAAATGACCCTATCCTATAGCAATACTGACGAATATCTTGCATATCACCATTGAACCTTCATCTGGTGATGGATGGATATAGAGACAGAGACCCACACTGGAGCACTGGACTGAGCTGCCAAGGTCCCAATGAGGAGCAGAAGGAGGGAGAACATGAGCAAGGAAGTCAGGACCACGCGGGGTGCACCCACCCTCTGAGACAGTGGGGCTGATCTATTGGGAGCTCACCAAGGCCACCTGGCCTATGACTGAAAAAGCATGGGATAAAACCAGACTCTGAACATGGTGAGCAATGAGGGCTGATGAGAAGCCAAGGACAATGGCACGGGGTTTTGATCCTACTTCATGTTCTGGCTTTGTGGGAGCCTATCCAGTTTGGATGTTCACCTTCCTAGACATGGACGGAGGGGGGAGGACCTTGGACTTTCCACAGGGCAGGGAACCCTGACTGCTCTTTGGACTGGAGAAGGAGGGGGAGTGGAGTGGGGAGAGGGGAAGAAGGGTGGGAGGAGGGGGAGGGAAATGGAAGGCTGGGAGGAGGCTGAAACATTTTTTTTCCTTTTCTCAATAAAAAAATAAAAAATATAAATAAATAAATAAATAAAAAGAAAAAATGATGTTCACTAAACATAATGCATTTGGATATAATCTAAGATTCATATAAAGGAAACATTGAAAAGGAAATTATAACAGAGGACATAGCCATTACTAGACCCATCTGGTGTAGAGCCAAAATCTGGTACCAATATACAAAGATCCTTTTATTTCTTAGACTATTGAACTGGGTGTGTTTTAACATTCTCACTGCGTATATAATTTTTCAAACTGAGCCCATGGTATTTTTTTAAACACTAAATGTGGCTTGAACTCAACTAAAAACTTAAAATTTCCATCCTCCAAGGTGACACTTGCCATATCTTAAAGATGGCAATGCTGAGACCTGATATGGAATTTATTACTTCATAGTTTATGCGTGTATGAAAAAGAATTTCCAAGTTGTTGAAAGAAGACATTCTATTGATTTCTCTGAGACCAGGTGGCACTCAGATGTTTGATTTTATTGGTATCATCTTCAGATTTCCTACTGGGAAGTTCCTGCTTCAAGACTGAAGAAAGATGTTTGTAGCCGGTGGAAGGTATGAGTACTTTATTATGGCATTCTTTTATGTGGAACCTGGAAGACTTTTTACCATCCCTCTCAACATGGTGCTTTTGTATGCAGTCGGCAAACACAATATATTGCTTGGAAGTGGCCCAAGAAAAGAAAACAACCTGGTAATTCTGCATGATGTTGTAGAATCAGCTACCACCACTGTATTTCCTGGGTTTGAGAGCTCAAAAAGGAAACCGAACTCTCCTCAATGGTATAATTTATTCTCATGTCTTTTTTCAGGCAAAACTTATTTTCTTTATATGCAATGTCACACATTTTTGTTCTTAGTTGTCTCATGAGTCTTAATTCTCTCCCCCAAACGTATTGTTTAGAGAGGCATGCCAAAAGACAGTTACAGGACTATAAGGTGAAGTAATAAGGGCAACGGGCTGCGTCCCCAGCACCCAGCCGCCCCCACAGCTAGCTTTACCTGAAATAATTACACAGACACTGTATTCTTTTAAGCACTACTTGGCCCTTTAGCCCTAGCCCTTACAGGCTAATTCTCACATCCCGATCAACCCATCTCTAATAATCTGTGAGAACCGGTCTTACCGGGAATATTCTAGCCTAGTCCATCCTGGGTCGGAGCTTCATCCCGGGAGCGGGGCATGGCGTCTCTCTCTGAGGCGTCTGCTCCCGAGAGAGCTGTGGAGTCTCTGAGCTCACTTCCTCTTCCTCCCAGCGTCCTGTTCTGCCTACTCCTCCCACCTATCCTCTAACCAATAAAATGGGCAAGGGCAGTGCCTTTATTAGCCAATGACCTTCCTCCATCAATAAGGTACACCTTTTTCAAGCTGGTCATTGCACCAGAGTGGGAAGGGTCCTGATAAGAGAGGGGGTGAAAGGAAGGTAGAAAAGCACATGCAGGACACATGGTCCTCAGGTAAGTCATGGGATATCTCTCTCAAGATGTAGTGGTTCCTGGATTTCAGAGGATTGGCAAAAAGAATGCAGGGAGACATTTTTAATTTTAATTTTTGATTTTAGAGAATTAATTAATTTTAATTAAAATATGATTACATTATTTTCTACTGCCTCTCTTCAATCAGTCTCTCCTAAGTCCCCTTCTTCCAACTCCTTCTTGTGCCCCCCCACTTTCATATTAATAGCCTCTTTTATTTTGATTATTATTACATATATATATATACATATATATGTAATAAGGTAAAGCATGGGAGGTCTTTTCATATTCTTGCATTTTCTTCAGGTTATTTTTTCAGCTTATTGTACAAATCTTTTTCTTCCTTGGTAAGATTTTTTCTAAGATATTTTTGAAGCTATTGTGAATGGACTTGTTTTCCTGAATTTTTTGAGCTATTGATCATTTATGTATAGAAAATATACAGTGTTTTATGTTCATTTTTCATCAGCAAGCTGAGTGTGTTTATTAGTTGTAGAACTTTTCTGGGACTTTAGTGTCTTTTATGTATAAAATCATGTCATCTGCAAGTATATTTACTTTGACTCCTACCTTTCTTGTTTATATAAACTCCTCTTTTTGCTCTATTGCTTCAGCTAGTACTGAACTATAAGGGGGAAGAATAGACATTCTTCCATTTTTTTCTGAATGTATTTCAAATGCTTTAAGTTTTCCTCTGTTTAGCAAGATGTTTCTTTGGACCTGTTGTATATTATATACCATATTGAGATAAATCTTCTCAACCCCCAGAGTCTCCAGCACATTAAAAGAAAGGACACTAGAATTCGTCCCTGATTAATAACTTAATGATGCATTTGAACATCTTGGAAAAATACAAACAATCCTCCCCCATAAAGGGAGTAGGAGAAAAAGAATAGAAATCAGGGCTAAAATTAAATAAATACAAAAAAGATAAATACAAGAAAACAATGAAACAAAGAGCTCTTTGAAAAGATTCACAAGATTGACAAATCTTTGGTGAAAATGACAAAAGGAAAGTAAAGATTAAAGTGAATAAAATTGAAGTTGAAAGGAGAAATATAGCATACACTGAGGAGATTCAGATAACTATATAGACATATTAATTATATTTCAGAAAATGGAAAGTCTGAAAGAAATTGATGAATTTCCAGATATTTATGCCTCATCAAAACTAAGTCAAATTTAAATAAATAATTCAAATAGATCTATAACAACTGATGAGATAAGAGCAGTAATTAAAAGTTTTTTTTAAGTCCAGGGATAAATGGAATCAGCAATGAATTCTGTCAGACCTTCAAGAAGAACTAACACCTATATTTCTCAAATTACTACAAAAAATAAAAAAAGTGAAATAATATTTCCAAATCATTTTTCAGAAGCCATTATTTATATGCTATCCAAACCAGAAAAAGACTCCATAACAACAGCAAAAAAGTATAGGCCAATATTTTATGAAAATAGATGCACATTTTCTCAATAAAATATTAACAGAGAACTCTCAACAAAGGAATCTAAACTGGTTGAAAGACACTTAAGGAAATGCTCAATATCTTTAGTCATCATAGAAATGCAAATTAAAACAGCTCTGAGATTCCATCTTATACCTGTAAGAATGGCCACGATCAAAAACACTGATGACAAATTATGATGGAGAGGTTGTGGCATAAAGGGAACACTCCTGCATTGCTGGTGGGAGTGCAAGCTGGTACAACCCCTTTGGATGTCAGTGTGGCAATTTCTCAGAAAATTAGGAAACAACCTTCCTCAAGACCCAGCAATACCACTTTTGGGTATATGTCCAAAGGATGCTTAATCGTGCCACAGGAGATATGCTCAACTATGTTCATAGCAGCTCTGTTTGTCATAGCCAGAATCTGGAAACAACCTAGATGCTCCTCAACCAGAGTGGATAAGGTATATGTGGTACATTTACACAATGGAGTACTACACAGAAGAAAAAATAACAACATCTCGAATTTTGCAGGCAAATTGATGGAGCTAGAAAACATCATTTTGAGTAAGATAACCCAGACCCAGAAAGATAATTAACACATGTACTCACTCATAAGTGGTTTTTAGACATAAAGCAAAGAAAACCAGGCCAAAAATCACAAGCCCAGAGGACCTAGACAACAATGAGGAACCTAAGAGAGACATACATACATAGATCTAATCTACATGGGAAGTAGAAAAAGGCAAGATCTGAGTGAATTGGAAGCATGGGGACCTTGAGAGAGGGTTTAAGGGGAGGAGAGAGGCAGTGAGGGGAGCAGAGAAAAATGTGGAGCTCAATAAAAATCAATAAAAAAATAACTGTTGGATACTGCAAAAAAAAGAAATAAAGGATATTTACAAGCTGCATTTGAGAAGATATCGTTAAGATAATCCACTGTGATCAAGACTGCTTTATCCAAGAATTGTAAACATAAATCAGTTTATGTAAATTAACAAATGTAATCTGCTACATAAAAAGACTCAAGGCAAAAACACATGGTTATCTCATTAGGTACACAAAGCATTTTGACAAAATCTAGTAAGACATTGTATTTGCTTTACAGTGTTTTATTGACTTGTTATACTTAGCCAAACTGAGAATCACTGAGAGGTTTTCTTTGATATTCTACATAAGAAACCCATTATCTTACTCTTACACAGAGATTTCTACTTCTTTACTAGAGATAAAAGAAAACATGATAAGTAACTTGTGGCAACATATTTCAAATTGTTTTTCTGTAGTTATGTTTGCATATCTCAATGGAAGGCTAGAAAAGGTTATTTATTACTCAATATATTTTCACTGGAAGAATTTTAGGTTCGATGATTTATTGGGGTGCTATATATAAAGACAAGAAGAAGACACATATAAGCAATCACCTAATATAAAAGTAAGAGAAGGCTGACAGTGATAATGGAACCACAGCTGTCCTTTTTCATTCAGACCATCTCTACATAATGCTATTGTGCCATTACACTTTTGTTTATCTTTTTTGGTAATTAAATATTGATGTCATATCTTGAACTAATGTGAAAAGTTTCTCTTAGAAATAGAAGTAGGAGAAACAAATATATTACCCAGTTGTTGTTTAAATTCTTTGGGTGTCTGCTACTCAACTTCCAAAATAATACATGAAACTTACTCTTACTTTTGAATGCACAGCCATAGCATGGCTTGTTTCTAGCTAGCTCTTCTAACTAAATAATTCTGTTTCTCTTAAACTACTTTTTGCCTCTGGACGTTTTAACTTTCTTTATTTTTTACATTTTTCTTTCTTTCCTGTTCCATGGCTGGCTATGTGATTTAGTGGCTGGCCTGACATTCTCCTTTCTTTTCCTTTTCTTGCTCCTTGCTCTTCTCTAGATTTCTCCTACTATTTATTCTCTCTGTCTGCCAGTCTTGACTATTTCTCTCTCCAGCCTAGCTATTGGCCATTTGACTCTTTATTGGCCCAATCAGATGTTTGGGGCAGGCAAAGTAACACTGCTTTACAAAGTTAAACAAATGCAATATAAAAGAATGCCACACATTTTTGCATCCTTAAAGAAATATTCAAATGTAACACATCTTAAACAAATAGTCCATGTTTCCCTTTTGTCTACATAAAAATGAGTTTGACTTTAACATAGTAACACTATATAAAACAAAACAATTATCATATAAAAGTTACATTTAAAATATTCAGACCATTTGTATTTAGCAAATTTAGAGAAAATATTCCATTATATATCTTTTCTTGGTGATTTCAAAGTTTTTTTTTTGCCTAATTTCATTTCTATCATAACAAAGGAAAACTATAACTCTACATTTTTTGTTGTTTATTGAGACAGGGTTTCTCTGTAGCTTTTTATTCTTCCTTGGAACTTGCTCTGTAAACCAGACTGGCCTCGAACTCCTAGAGATCTGCCTTCCTCTGCCTCCCAAGTGCTGGAATTAAAGGTTTGTGCCACTAGCACCTGGCATTAAATAAATACTATTTAGTATTCAACTCCATTAAAGACCACAGAAAGACGTAATATTACCTAACAAAAGAGACAGCCACATGAGCGGCGGGGCTGAGTACCCAGCACCCTGGCCACCTGCTAGCTTATGCCCGAAATAACAACACACAAACTGTATTCATTTAAACACTGCTTGGCCCATTTCTATCTAGCCTCTTCTAGGCTAATTCTCCCACCTGGACTAGCCCATTTCTTATCATCTGTATAGCCCACGAGGTGGCTTACCAGGGAGATTCTAGCCTACGTTCATCCTGGGTCAGCGCTTCATCGCGTGTGTCTGGCCGGGCGAGGGGAGCATGGCGTCTCTCTCCAGAGCGCAGAGCTGTCGAGTCTGAGCTCACTTCCTCTTCCTCCCAGCATTCTGTTCTGTTTACTCCTCCCACCTATGTTTTAACCTATGAGGGCCAAGCAGTTTCTTTATTGCTTAACCAATGAAATCAACAGATTGATATATGACACTCCCACATCGTGTGGCTGCCTGAGCAGTCACTCAAAGTTCCTCAGCAACATTGGGACATCCATCTTCAGTTTACAGGCCTAGAATATCTGGCAAACTTTTCAGTGAATCAGGAAATTTGCAGGATTGTCCCACATTGTATTAGCAGTTTTTCAGGCACTCTGTGTACTGCACAATATCAGGCAGAATCTTCTGCAAAGCAGGAATCTTAGAGGACTATCCTGCCTCATCCAGTCTGCACAACATGCTGTCAGAAGTCAAGGCAAGAACAGATTTTTGCCTAACTGGCTAGCCTTGCCACATTGAAAGTAAGCTCTGTATGGAGTTTCTTTGATGTCCATCATCCTTTTGTGAAGCAAATTGGGGCTGTAAGGAGCATATGTGTCTCATTGTCATGAAAAGTTTAGGTTATTAAACATCTTAAATGTCATATTATGTACATCATTGAAGAATTTGAAAAAAATCATCTGTCTATTTAATGTATACCTCTTTAACCTTGAAAATATAACTAATGTGACTACAAGTTTGATTATTTTAGATTAACTATTGCCTCATTTATTAATTATATATTACATTTTTAAATAAGCTTTATAAGTAAGTATAATACCCCAAACAAGAGTAGAAACATATATACAGTGTAACAAAAGTAACTTTAAATTTGTATCAATATACCAAATCCATGCCACTGTAAAAATATCTGAAGTTGATAGTTGTTTTTTTATCTTATATTCCCCTAAATGATAACAACCATCTATAACCTGCCAAATAACCAACAACCACCCACTCCATCTCTTAAAAAGTGGGCATCATCTTCCCTAGACTGCATCTTGTTGTCTGAAAGGAAAGGCATTTTTAGGGGTCCCTGAGAAAATGGAGATAATAGCTAAGTCCTGGGAAGACCAGCTGTAAACTTTATTCATATGTATCGCCTGTCAAGATTCAGGGGGTCTCCCCCATCAAACCTGATCCATAGTAATATTGAAGAAAACCATAGCCTTTCATTTCCTGTGCGAAAAAAAGCATAGCCTCTTCCCCAAAGCATTTTTGTCTTCTATTTGACAAATACATTTTTTACTTCCATTTTAAAGTTAAGGCATTCCTAAGTATATAAGCTGGTTTATTTCAGAAGTCCCTTCTTCAATACCATGTCTCTTAGCAGCTGTCATTTGCTTATAAGCAATCAAAATATTCAAAATCAACACAATACTATATAGGATCTATGTGGCTTATTCTTTTTTATTTTACTTTTATTCTTTGTTTAAAGACTTTGTTTTTAAAATATTTCTTTCTATGATTGTCTATATCCCTTCTTGCTAGACTTCCTTGAGCCTTCTTATTCCCCAGGGAAAGGTGAGTGCCCCTATCCACCCATTCCCAATGCAGGACAATCCAACCTCACAATGCAGGACAGATGCACTAGGGAATCAAGTCAACAGCAGAAACTCAGTTTATCACTGTGAGCATCCGCTTATAAAGGTTAAGTGATACCCTCTGATGTAAGGGTACCTCCAGGCAATGAGAGGCAGCCAAACCCTCCCTCTGGCTGGAGGGGCGTCTACCTAGTTTTTGCTGTCTCATCCTCACTCAAACTCAATCCATGGTTTTCTCTTTCTTACAGGCCCCGAAGTCTAGGGCCTGAACTCGAGCCAGATATTTTTTCTGTCTTATAGGCCTAGAGGTACAAGCCCTGAGATAATTTTGGCCCAACACCTTCTCTATTTTTTAAGCCTACACACATTTTTAAGCACAATGGCACTTTTTAGAGCATTTTCTGTCTGAACCTGATTTACTGTTTTTATCTAATCTTTTTTCTTTTCACTGCTTGAGCCTTTAAACTGCTAAGCTGTGCAGCAGTGCATAGTTGGGCTGTCTCTGTGGCTTTGGCAACTGGCTCCACCCACTGCTTGGGTCTTTCAGAGCCAAGCCTAAAGATTGCAGAACTGGTAGGAGGTATGTGAAAGAAATTGCATTCAATCCCCAGGTCAAGAATTCTGGTGCCCGAAACTGTGGCAGACATTTTTACTTAGTGTTTTATTTCTATTTGGCATGAAAAAGGCTGTTCACAATGGTATGGAGGAGCTTCTTAAAGGAGCCATTTACTTTTTTTTTCTTTTAATTTTAGCTTTCTCAGTCCCTAGGTGGAAATTGAGCCTCATATTGGTATGCCAAAATGCTGTTGGTTTAGGTGGTTTTTACTTTTTGGGGGCCCATCACCCGGATTCCAAATAAATACATTGAGACTGTTTCTTATGAATACCGGTTCTTAGCTTGGCTTGTTTCTAGCCAGCTTTTCTGACTATCTCTTTAAGTATGTTTTGCCTATGGACATTTTAACTTTCTTTTCTCTCTCTCTCTCTCTCTCTCTCTCTCTCTCTCTCTCATTCTCCATCTCTTTCTTTGTTACTCCACGACTGGCTGTGTGGTTAGGTGACTGGTTACTGGCACTCTACTCTCCTTCTACTTTTTCTGTTCTGTGATCTTCTCAAGAATTCTATTTTTCTCTTTGTCCATTTGTCCTGTCTATTTTTCTCCCCTATCCAGCTATTGACCGTTCAGCTCTTTATTAGACCAGTCAGATGTTTTAGACAGGCAATGTAATACATACAGCTTTACAGAGTTAAATGCAACATAAAAAATACAACATATCTTTGCATCCTTAAATATTCTACAGCATAAACAAATGTAATACATCTTAAACTAATATTCCACAATGTTATTCAATTTGCAATATGCCACCATTTCTTATCATAGGAAAGTAGTATTTACTGTGATCAGTCCTCAAAAGTGTTGCTTTTCTTTCTTTTTTTTCTTGAAGATGAGTCAATAGAAGGCAAGATTGCAAGGCCAGCTTTGGGAACATGGAGTTCCAGCCAACTTCCCATCTTTGGAGATAACTCCTTGATTTTCAGACTCTTAATTCCTACTCTTCCTTAGCAAGCAAGATTTTCTTTCTTTTCTTTGTGGTACATGTCAGTCAGTGAAACAGCACAGAAAACAAGTTTTCAAGCTGATGTTCTGTGAACCAAATTTGATAAAGCAGTTTCTTGTAAAAATATGCAATTAAGAGATCGTGTTTCAGTAATATCGCTTGAAAATTTGTAGTGCATGTTATTATAATAAAAGCTTGGAAAAAAACAACACTGAAGTGTCTTTAACTTTGTTTAACCTAGTATGTTTCTAAGGTAACTCATCCCTTCAGTAAGCGGGCAACATTTTAAAAACAGTTCCAGGTTAATGCTCTATGAAACAACTTTCAAAGAGCTTTGTCCCGAGGACATGTCCTTCTTCAGTTTGTTGCACTTTTGGACTGGCATAAAGCATGAAATAAAGGTATATATTATAAAGGCAGAAATTCATCACTCATTTAGGCTTTCAAATGTTGTTTTCTTTCTTTCTTTACACCCTTTCTTCTTTTTGAACTATTGTTAATTTCCCAGCGAACTTACTCTGGATTTTTGTAAGTCCACAATGTTTAGGAGCTAGCAATAGCTACTAAAAGGCATATAGATTTTAGAGTTGAAAAGACATGTCTTTAAATCCTTTTATTAGTTGCATTATTTTATTATTGTTTTACAACTGAATTAATACTATTATGATTTCATTTTCTTTGATTTTAAAAGGGAGGTAATGCAAATGTCACAGGTTTATTTTGAAAATTCTATCAGACAATGTATATAATACTTTGATACACTTTCTTTCTAACATTCCACTTTATTTCTCAGTAAGATTAGCATATATGTTTATTTATTTACTCTAGTCAGACAGTGGTGGCTCATGCCTTTTTATCCCAGTACTCAGGAGGCAGAGGCAAGTGGATCTCCGTGAATCTGAGATCAGCCTGGTATACAGAGCAAGTTCCAGGGCAGACTCCAAAGCTATACAGAGAAATCCTGCCTTGAAAAACATATGTGTGTATAATATGTGTGTATATATACATATTATGTATATATAATATATATCCGGTTATGTATATATAATATATATCACATACACATGTGTATATATAGACATGTATATATCACATATACATGTGTGTGATATATATTATATATACATAACTGGAAAGGAATAATACATAGAACCTGTATGTTTATTCTTACACATTATTAATTTTAAAATGAATACGTATCCTTTTTAAAGAACTAAAACAACAAAAACTTCTATGAGTTTCATGTGTATATAAAGAGCTATTCTTTTCTGTACTATTAAAAAAAAACAGTAAAATGTCATGACCTTGCCAACTGCAGCTCAAGTTCTTGCTATTAAATGTAGGATGCCTCACATACCATTCCCAAATATTGGCTTTAGCAACAAATGAATTATTAAATGTCAAATTGTTCTTTCCTGTGACAGTTTCCAAATGGACTGTTTCTAGACTAACAAGTACTGAAATGTGCCTCCAGCCGCCTCACAGCTGTGGAAGAAATGGATTGCAACTCTAGTGGACTCATTTTACCTGGCAGGCGAGCACTGGAAGGCTCACCCATCTGTCAACACCCATTTTTCTTTCAAGCTCCTAGAGCTCTTTCTTGAATTGTTTCTTGTTTAAAGAGAAAATGAAGAGCTATTCAAAACAGAGGGTTTCTATAAGGACATCTCAAGTACATTTCCCGATAGTTTTCCTATAGGGTGATCCTGGTGTTTATTAAATCAATGACTCTCTTAAGTTGCTACCATTCTCTTTCCTGTTTCTGCACCCCACAAATTAAGCACACTGAAAAGTAGTGGGTTTACTATTTAAGTTAATAATAAACTGAACATCATGCAGTATTTCCCAGTAAAGAAAAATCAATTGGAAAATACTTGAGTATAAATTCTCTTTGTTCTATATATAAGAGGATAATGTATTTTATTCGAGTAAGTAAAATTATTTTTGGTATGTGTTGATATATGGCATTATCACTTATTCATGTTTTCAAAGGGTATGGATAATTACTGATATTTTATGTAACACACACAAATGATTGTTAAAACTACTCTTTCTACTAAGGACAATCTGGAATGAAACTATCAATTATTTCCTGTTATATATATTAAGCCTGTAGAATCTCTATATGCAGACATACTTAAATTCTGATTATTAAAATGCATTATTTTTTTTGTTCCCTTCCTACTACTCTTTCTAAGTAGGCAGCAAGTTAAGAGTTAAGAGTTTTATATCTCCTGATCTCTTTTTTTTGGTATTATTGCTCTAGCCAGAACTTTAAGAACTATGTTGAAGAGATATGGAGAGAGTGGACAGCCTTGTCTTGTTCCTGATTTTAGTGGAATCACTTTGAGTTTCTCTCCATTTAATTTGATGTTGGCTATTTACTCACTATATATTGTTTATTATGCTTAGATATGTTCTTTGTATCCCTGATTTCTCCAAGTTCTTTATCATGAAGGGGTGATAGATTTTGTCAAAGCTTTTTTGGAATCTAATGAGATGATCATATTATTTTTTTCTTTCAGTTTACTTATATGGTGTATTACATGGTAGTTTTCCATATGTTGAATCATCATTGCATATCTGGGATAAAGTTGACTTAATCATGGTGGATGATTTTTTTTTTTGATGTGTTCTTGGATTCAGTTTGCCAGTATTTTATTGAGTATTTTTGCATCTATGTTCATGAGTGAGACTGATCTGTAATTCTCTTTCTTGGTTGAGTCTTCATGTGGTTTTGGTGTCAGGGTAACTGCAGACTCATAAAAAGAGTTTGTTTCCATTATGTAGGAAACTTTGATGAGTATAGGTATTAGCTCTTCTATAAAGTTCTGGTAGAATTCTGCACTGAAAGCATCCAGCCCTGTATATATATATATATATATATATATATATATATATATATATATATATCCTAATGGGAAGCAGGAAACCTCACAGAGCCTCATTCTTATGCAAAGATAAATAGGAAATTCAGGACTGTTGAGAGAGGGAGCCCTCTAATTAGAAAGGAAAGGAGGGAATGTTGAAATTGAAAAGCCAAAAAATAAATAAATAAATAAATAAATAAAATTAGAAAAGTAAAATGCTACTAAGACAAAGGATTGCACTGCATGGTAAAAGATGGAATTTGTTGTGTTTGAAACAATAGCATGAAACAAAAGTATATAAAACTACAGGACAAAATAAACACATCAATGGTAATAGTTGGGACATCATAAACCTACCTTTAATATTGGACAGAAGAAATAAACCAAAGGTGAAACAAATACAATTGAAAAGCACAGTCAAAACTGTAACCCCCAGCACCCAAGGAACCTCTCAGCTTCTGTGCCCAACATGAATAACACATTTTCTTAAGTGCATATAGAACATTCTTAAATGTTGATAAAAGTTAAGCCATACAATAAGTCTCAATGTATTTAAATGGATGGGAATAATAAAAAGTGTGCTTTTCTATAAAAATGTAATGAAAGTAGAAATCATAATAGATTTTTGATGAATTCAAAATAAGTTTAAATTTAAGAAAATTGTATTCCTAAAGCATATGTTTGAGAAAATCACAAGAAAATTAAACAAATTTTAAAGTAATATTTGGGCTGGATAGAGTTTAGCCAGTAAAATGTTTGCCTTGCAAGCATGAAGAGCTGAATTTGATTTGTGTGACCCTGGGAGAAAAAGAGAGTTCCAGATATGGTGAGGCACACCTTATTTTTGGTTGTTTGTTTTGAGACAGGGTTTTTCTATATAGCTTTTGAGCCTGTCCTCTAACAATCTGTAGACCAGGGTGGCCTAGAACTCACAGCCATCCTTGTCTCTCTGTCTCCAGAGAGCTGGAGTTAAAGGTGTGCATCACTGATGCCCAGCTGTGAGGCATACTTTTAACCCTAGTGCTGAGTAATCAGACACGGGGATTACTGGGACTCAGGCGTCAGTCAGACTGGACTATTTTGTGAATTAGTCTAGATAAATGGGAGATTCTGTCTCAAAAAGTAAATGGTGGAAAGTACCAGAAGCAAAACATCTCAGGTTTTTCTTTGGCCTCCTCCACATGCATACATGTGTACACTGACAGACAGACAGAGAGACAGACAGATGCACACACACACACACACACGCACACACACACACACACACACACACACACACACTCATACTCACATGCTTTTACTATAAACCATGAACACACATATTCACAAAAAAGTACAATATATTAAAATTTTGAAACGTAGTTTAGGTCATCAGGTAAATTCAGGTCAAAACTGTTTTAAGATTCTATTTTATATCAATCATAATGTTCATAATCAGGAATACAAATGAAAAAAGGCTGGTATGTGTTTGGTAGAAGGGGAACCTTTATAGTATGGGCGGAATGTATACTAGTATAGCCACTTTGAAAAGTCAGTCTTAAGGTTCCTCAACACTAGAAATAGAATTAACACATGCCCTATGTATAACAGTCCTTGGTATATACTCAAAGTACCCGATACGGCACCACAGAGAAACTTACACATTCATACTCATTGCTGTGCCATTCACAAGAGTTAGGAAATGGAGTGAACCTAGACAGATAATGTTTGATCTATGGGGTCTTTCTGTAAATCAATTCATTAAAACAAAACCAATCTAATAAAACATATCTTTCAAGACATGATGTTTTTCCACATTCCAAATAACTTAATTCATTGAAACATTTTGTCACACTAAAGTAATTAGATGGTTTTAGGCAGAGAAACTGCCAAATCATAAAACTGCAAAAAAAAATGTTGTCTTACTTCTTTTCAAATATATGTTGGATCTACCTAGAAATACATATTCAGAAAGAATTTGTCATGCATTTTTGACAGAAGATGAGTTGGAAGAAATGGAATGAACATTTATATTATTTTATTTTCATGAGTGACAACTGCGGAATGAGAGGGAAAGGAGAGAAAAGAGTTAGGGTATCACAAACTTCTAAGAAGTGTTTGGTAGGGTTTTAGGAAGATCTTGAAGCAACACTGCCTGTCATCACAAAAGTTTCATCTTTTATCAGAATGATGCCACACTGAGGGTTCCTACTGTGTATAGTCAATGTCTAGAAACAGGTAAAAGGAAATGTCTTTGTATTCACATAAATATGGTGCTTGATCCAGTGCTTGATAAGAGAACCTGGACAAAAATGATGGCTCCTATAGAAGCAGCTCTACTCATTCATTTTTCTCAATTATCACTGCCCCATAAACTTTTTCTTGTTCTAAAGCCCACATAGATTGTGAATGAAAGAGAGACAGAGACATACAAAGACAGAGAGACAGATAAATAGAGGCAGACAGAGAGAGGGTTAATACAATACATGAAAGGGTGACAGGAACAGAGAAGAAATGAGTAAGAACAAAGTAGATCCGAAAATGCTGTAATGAAACACATTACTTTGTATGCTAATTAAAAATAAATTAAAAACTCTTTATATAACAGTGATAAGTTAGACCCCAGAGAATAACTGAATAACTTAAGGCTATATGCCTAGTTACTAGTGTAACTAGAGCTAATATCTAGGTCAATTGCTCTTTTTACTCTGTAATTAGTTTACTTTTATCTCTAATTTTCATAGAAAATAAAATTTTTCTGACACATTTCATGCCATTCAATGAAAGTTAATTTTAACTCTTCCCCAAAAGAATTTTTTTTATTTATTATTTTTTATTTTTTTTGAGACAGGGTTTCTCTGTAGCTTTCTTTTGGTTCCTGTCCTGGAACTAGCTTTTGTAGACCAGGCTGGCTTCGAACTCACAGAGATCCGCCTGCCTCTGCCTCCTGAGTGCTGGGATTAAAGGCGTGCGCCACCACCGCCCGGCCCAAAAGAATTTTTTTTTTTTTAAAAAATGATAGACTTACAAAATGTAATTTATGAGAAATGCCATTGAAATAATGTTTGACTAAAAATTGCCTCCTATACCTGTGTATAGTGAAGCTTATCTGTCTATCGGTCTCTCTTTCTGTGTTAGGGTAAGAGAAGCACTTTATAAATAAAAACACAATTCACAAATTCAATTTACTATTTTGTATTGAGGTATAAGAAAGAAAGGGGCAGTAATGTTTCTAAAGAAAGTAATTCTAGTTAGTAAATGTGGTAAACATCTTTAATTTCCTTATACTAAATGAGATACTCTTATTATTGATTTGATTTGCATTTGTTGGATCACAATGTTATATTTTCAATATTTGTGGATATTTCTTTAAAGAATGTACTTCATTCAAGTACTTCATCATCTCAATTGTGTTGTGTTTGTTTGAGTTGTAATGATTTTTTATATATGCTGAATATAAACATTTTATCAAATTTATATTTTAAATATAGTTTACCTCATTCTATAGAATGCATTTTCACTCTGTAGATTGCTTTCCTTCCTTTATATAAATGTTTTAGTTTGATTTAATCCTATTTATTTTTTAAATTTTATTTTAGTTTTTGCTTTTGTTGCCTATGTGTTTGCTGTTAGGTCCATGCAATCATTACCAAGTTCAAGCTCATTAAAACTGCTCAATTCTCTTCCAATAGTTTTATAATTTTTGTCGTATGTTTTAGTCTTGATTACATTTTGAGTTTTTTTTTCTGTATAATATAAATGCCCAACTTCATTCTTGTACATGAGGATGCTCTTTCTGTACTCAGTAAACTTGGAAGCTTTATTGAAGATAAACTGAATATACATGCAAGTGTTTATTTAAGGTTCCTTTATTGGTTTATCTGTCTCTCATTGTACCAGTGCTTTTCTTTCTACATACTATTTATGATTTTATTTCAAGATTGATTATAGAAAGCAACACTTCTTTTTTTAGAATAATTTCTCATTCTCTTTATATTGTTAAGAGCTATTAAGAGATGCAAATTTTATCTTAGACTTATTCTTTCATTCACATATGGCCTTTCCATGATTTTGCCTATAGCTTTCAATAGTTTAAAAATCTGTTATTCTTAACAATATGGTAAACACTGTTCCTTAGTATGAAATACATCTTGTCTATTATTTGTAAACAAGGATTATTCGATAAAAATTGTATTTTTCATGTAGCATTTGTCTTTACCAAAGCCATAAGACATCTCAATTTTAGGTTTACAACCGTCTTTTCTGTTACTAATTTTTACTATTAGTAGCACTTTCCCAAATGTCTGAGTAATTGAAAATTACCTCAAAAGTTCTAAATATGTGAACCAAAATCTGCAAAAGCATAACGTCTATTAAAAATCTCACGAGTGCGTCTAAACGGCTCACAATCTCAGCTACTACTATGTTTTCATAATATGTGTGCTTTAGCTTCTTGGGATTTATTTACCAGTTTTTTTTTTGCTGGTAAATAGCTAAAGTCCAAATGTAATCAGGAGGGTAATTAGGCATACCTGACTTCAAATTCTGTTATGAAATAAAATGGCTTGTTTGAATTATTTTCTATTAGTTCACTATAGAAAATAATAGTTTGCACTCATAGAGTATTACAGTTATAATGAATGTTATGATTATCTACCACAGTTGCTGTCAATTGCTAGGCATGATGTCACATTACTATAACATATATCAAGGAGGCTGAGGATGGATGATTGGGATTTCAGTGCTAGTCTGGGTGAGTTTCAAATCAACCTCTTAAGAAACCAGAAAGTCATTACCAGGCTTCAAAGCCACTGAGGATGGACAGATCTCTTATAAACAGCTTTGAACCCCACCTGCTCCTTCTCCAGTAGCATTAGAAAGGGGAACAACATAATTGTCCTTTCTTAGTATTTCAATACTGCATAAAGAGGTAGATGCATCTGAGTCTAGCAAGAGAAAGCTACTTTCTCTTGATGAAAAGAATAGATTCTGAGTCCTTTGTCCGGCTGTAGATATAGACATGCAATTCTGAACTGCTCCAAACATTCTATGCTATTGCCCCTTCCCTTAAGAGTTAATTTCAAGATGTTTTTCAGTAATTTGGCCAGAAGAACACCCCTTAGATCTGCTGGTTCACCTTAAGACATGCTAAGGATATGGAAGGAATATGTACTCCTTGCTGAGATAAAAAATTTACACCTTCCCACCAAGAAACCACTCCCCTTTCTATTTCTCTATCTCTCTTTTGGATACAGGCACAAATCTTAAGTATTCTTGCCCTGATATTGGGCATTATCACTTTATCTCTGAAGAATTGTCTCAGCCCCACCCCCAGCACTAGGCAGTTGTTTGCTGACCTCCTTTGTTGAACGAGCCTATTATTTGAACCCTGACTTATAGACAGAAGTTTCTGTCCCACCTAAATTTGCAGACAAAGTTTTTGTCCTGCCGAGTCCTGCAGCCATTCAGTCCCAAAGGAACACACAGAGGCTTATACTAATTATATAAACTGTTGGACCTATTAGCTCAGGCTTATTATTAACTAGTTCTTATAACTTAAATTAAACCATAATTCTTGTCTATGTTTAGCCATGTGGCTTGATACCTTTCTTCTGTGTCTGGGTTGTGACTTTGCCTTTTCTCTTCCCAAAATTCTCCTAGTCTTGTTGCCCCACGGGCCAATCAGTGTTTTATTAAAGCATGCAAGTGACAAATCTTTCCAGTATATAAGAGCATTACCCCACAGCACTAACTCAAAAGACACGACTTGCTCCCATCCTATTATCCATCTAACCTACTTCTAGCAGCTGGAAAGGCTTATAGCTTATTTGCTCTATTGCTTTTCTCTCAAAGTCTAATAAAATGGTCTTTGGTCTTCCTTCTTAATCCATTTAACATTATTAATCAGTGATTTTGAGAACTCAAAAAAGAGAGCCCTGAATAGGGATCAAGCATGAGCTATATAGTGGGAACCAGCTAAAACTAAACAAAACAAACAAAAACAGAGAACAAAATAAATGAAAAGTTAAGAAAGAAAAAAAAAACAAAACCAGAATAAAACCAACTATCTTCAGTTTCTAACTGAGGAGATTAAGGATCAGAGAATTCTGATGACTTTTTAAGTTGTTCTATTTGTGTTGAATTGGATATAAGATCCAGATGTTCTCATTCTTAGAATATTACTTTTCCAATACTTCAGCCAGGTGACTGATTTACCTAAATCTAGTTTTGTTCAGAGTCTTTGACTTAAATACTTTAGACAATTTAGGATAGTTTTTTTTTTCATTGTGACAACCAACATGTTTTCAAAGTCAACAAAGTATTTATTTTTATATCAGTGCAACCAAAATAACACTATGAAAAGGTTAACAGTATTACAGTTTGTCATTCTGCTGTTTTGTTTTTAAGTAAGTATGAGAGCCTGTGGGAGCAACAAGGGGTAATAAAGGTTAATCACTGGGAGCTTAAGGGTGCTTATGCTTAATTGGTGGGCGATTAAAGATGCTCAAGGTTAATAGCTATGTTTTCAAAGCTAGTAATTCCTTTCATAAAAGCTCCCCACTGTGGGAATTGCCATACCTATCAGTCAGTTCTAGCCACTAGCCAAAGGGATGGCAAATTCAGGAACCCAACTCTAAGTAGATTTGTGGATGAAGTAGACTGTATTAGCCCTTGAGATAATTTTCAAATAGTAATCTTTAAAGAAATTTGTCTTTTTTTAGTTTACCATTCATGTGGATTTAGTTTTGTTTTATAGAAGAAACTCCACACATGACTTTTTCTAAGAGCCTTGAAACCAATAATATTTAAAAATAATAAAGCCAGTCAGCCCCATTGTCAGCCACATTCAGAGAGTCCGGTCTGATCACATGCCCATTCATTCCCAGTCCAGCTGGCTTTGGTGAGCTCCCATTAGATCAGTCACACTGTCTCAGTGGTTGAACCAACCCCTAACGGTCCTGACTTCCTTGGTCATCTTCTCCCTCCTTCTGCTCTTCAACTGGACCTTGGGAGCTCAGTCCAGTGCTCTGATCTCGTATGACTGGAGGGAGGAGGGAGGAGGGGGAAGGGGGAGTGGGAGAGAAATAGGAGGAGGGGAGGAAGTGGAAATTTTGAATGGTATTATTTATAAAGCAATAAAAATTAAAAAAGAAAAATAATAAAATCAACTCAGTGCCTTGTAGAGACTTCTTTCTGAGTTCAAAAACTTGATCACTTGGTTAGGCATTTTAAAGGTGTTGTAGTTTGACTCAACAATGTCTTCAGTTATCACTGTGTTGTAGAAATAGTTCCAGTTTGGTCTTGTTCAATTTTTTTGAAAATATTGAGAGGTAAGGTAGGAAATAGTGAAATGCCTTCTAGTAATTGTAACCAAAAGAGATTTTTGAGTTCTGGATAAATGTCTTTTTCTTTCTCTGGTTGTCTCCCAGCTATAAGGTGTGAGCATTTGTGGTCCATCAATGGTTTTTACCATGGCTTTCTTCTTTACCATGGTCACCAAAGCAATGGGGTTGATTTAAAATGGCTGAAATTTCTAAAACTTTAAGCTAAAACCTGTCCTTTTGTTTGTTTGTTTTTGAGGCAGGCTTTCTCTGTGGAACAGCCCTAGCCATCTTGGAACTCCCTCTGTAGACTAGGATGGCCTCAAACTCACAGAGATCTGCCTGCTTTTGCCTCCATAGTTTTGGGTTCAAAGGCATGCACCACCACTGACAGACTAAAATAAACTTGTGTCTTTGTAAATCTATTTATCTTTAGTATTTGTTGCAATAATGTAAAGTTGCCTTATAGGAAGGAATACATTAAAGTTAAAGGAGAAGATCAAGAAAGCCTAGAATATTGGAAGATAGTTAACAGGCAAGTATGGCAAGGCCCCTGTTATTAAGAACTGTGATAGGAATGGATACAACAAGTGCTATTAATAAAAGCTCTCTCAGAAAAGAGAGCTGCATGAGAAATTAGACTTGAGGTCATGGCTTTTACACCATGGCACAGAATATGCAAGTACTTTGTCCAAGCCCCAAGATTTGAGGTTGAACTTCAAGATGGCAAACAAGTAAATCTGGTACAGGAAGCTTCAGCCCAACACAGCATTCAGGAAGCTGAAAAGGTATTATGGGCTGCTATTAGCCAAATTTCAAATGCAAGTGAGGAGTTAAAAACAGAGCAGCTAACCTTTTATTGTTTGACTAAAAAGGAAATGGGACCAATGAGGCAGACAAGAAAGGCACATTTGCCGAGGAGAATTTCTTTCATAGTAAAGTGTAAGTTGGGCATGGTAGTGTACACTGAGCAAGGGGGTTCATAAATTCTAAACCAGTCTGGATTACATGGCAAGTCTGACACTATTATCCCCTCTGTATTGAGACTCTGTCTTAGAAAATGAATGCCAACTGCTTTATACTATGGCAATTGAAGGCATCTTAGGAGTTGATGTTGCTTTACTTATGATAGGCTCAAAGGTACATAAGAGGAAAGTTTAGAAAAGACATTTACAAGTTGCAGTCATCTGGAATGATTTGAAATTCTCTGTGTATGTAAAGCTGATGATCTGTTGCTAGCTAGGGATTGAGACCCCTTTATCTATCGTTCAAGAAGGTCCAGGTCCAGCACATACTATTACTATACATTAGGATTGCCTACCTAATACTACTGATGAGCACAGGAAATAGCAACTGATTGTGAAGCTTTAAGGTTGAGGACCCTAAAAGAGAAGAGTTTTGACTGTTGCTCTTGGCTGGAAACTGGACATGTCCTTGATTTTGTCCTAATTCTCTTTCCTTAAATTAGTACCCTGCCTGGAAACTACACACAAGGATATGATCAAAACTTAGAGGCACCTGGACTCCTTGTGGATGGGCTACCTATTAAAATAATTTCTGACATGAGTCTTATAAAAAGCCTCTAAGGAAAAGTAGAAATATGTCTTTCCATTGTCTGTTAATCCCATTCCACTTTTCAAATTTTTAGAATAAGAACTTGGAAGTCATTGTCAAGGGGTGGCCTCAGTGTCTACTAATTTTCCAGGAATCTAGACCTATGTACTACAGCCTATTGGAGGCTAGACAGTCTTTATTGTCTTCAAGGACACCCCACTTATTTGAATCACTGTTAACAGTTATGAATACATGCACACTACAAGAATGACAAGGTCATGAAGATATCTACCGAGTTTGCAAAGGAAAGTTTGGGAGACCAGGCAATGAGATCTAGGGTCATAATTCTAACAAACAACACCTGACAGAGCAATAGATGGAGCTGTGAAAATGAAGCTGAAACTGCAGTGGAGATTCTAGAAAGTCAGAGATGCAGGGATGTGCAACACCTGCAAAGAATAGCTCTGAATAGTGTGAAAAAATGTCCAAGAAAAGAAAGCACGTTGGCTCCAGTTAGCAAAGAAATGGGAGTTGAACTGACGGCCTGATCATTTTGAAGCACACATCCCACGAAAATGTGTTGCAAACGCCAAATGTATAGATCTTGGATTTAATATATGCCTTGATGAATTTTAGTGGTCCTTTATTCTGCTCCTTCATTACTTCCTAATTTCTTTCCTTAGGAAAGCAGGCAGTTTCCCCTACACCACTTTATCTTGCAGGTATGTGATTCTTTTTCTAACTTTTACTGGAATTTATGACAGGTTGATTCTCAGAGAAGATTTTGGATATGGGCTTTTTTTTTTTGCAATGATGAAACAGTTTAGACTTTGATGACTGTAAAATCGATATACTTTGTATCATGAAATGGGCTCAGGCCTTTTCTACCTAAGAAGAGAACACTATAATTTGCATCTGGATTGTCTCCCAAAGTATCATATATTAAAGTATTATTCCATTGCTTGAAACTATTGGGAGGTTGCAACAATATTATAAAGCAGAGTCCATTATGAGACCTTCCAGTCATTGCCATTCATTGGGAGATATGATACTCCCAAGTAAGTGTATGATACTGATGACTTTCTATCTTTTTACTTTCTGGGCATGGGGTACACAGTTTTTTTTTTTAACATGTGCTGCTTTTGATAATATACAATCAGTGATGGATTATAGCATAAAAACTAGAAGGGAAAATCATTTTTTATTTCATCAGTTGATTTATCTTGGCTACTTATAACAGTAATGGAAAGCACTTTACATGCAAGATAAGTCATGCAATCAAAGCTGATTTTCTAATCTCGATGGAATAGACATTAAATAGTGACTATCACATAATCAATACACACGGGAAAAGTTTTGATGACTATTGACCTTGAAAGGGCCCTTAAAAACTACACTTACGTTTCAGATGGTGAATTGGAGAAACAGAATTCTAGAGAAACTGATTGATCTGCTCGATATCACTCACCAGCTATATCTAGAAACTAATAGCTCTCTGCCTGGTAACCATTTGGTCACAAATAACATGTAGCTTTTCCTGAACTAATGTAAATATATATATATATATATATATATATATATATATATATACACATACATACACACAGACACACATATATACATACACACATACATATGAGATATTTTAGGGAAAGGATAGAAAGTCAGAATATATTCATTTCATAAGCTTAGGTTCCTAAGTCCACAAAAAAAGCTTTTATCTGAAAAATACTGAGGAATAATTTATTTGTACACTGTAAAGATTTGTCACTCATACTGGTTTAATAAAATGCTGATTGTCCAGTAACCACATGGGAAAAGTATAGGTGGGGTAACCAGACTAAGAGAATTCTGGGAAGAGGAAAAGCAGAAAGAGTCAGTCATTAGCCAGATGCAGAGGAAACAAGATGAGAATGCCTCACTGAGAAAAGGTACAAAGTCATATGGCCGATCATAGACAAGAATTATGAGTTAATTTAAGTTGTAAGAGATAGTTAATAATAAACATGAGCTAATAAGTCAAACAGTTTATAATTAATATAAACCTCTGTGTGTTTCTTTGGGACTGAACAGTTGTGGAACTAGACAAGACAAAAACTTCTCTCTACAAATAATATCAGAACTGAAGAGATTTTACCAATGTTGAAGTTTTCTCATAAATGACAAAATATTTTAAATTTCATGTTTGGCAATAAACTATCTTTCTCATTGAATCCTGATTGCTTTGGTTATTTCTCACTAATGAGTCATTCTTAATAAATCTTTCTAGAGAAATCAGACATTAATGTTTTCACCAACTGTTGCATAGATAGGAATAGAAATTATTTATAATACTCATTGACAAATTTTGAAAATTTAATCACTGAATGTAGGCTGGAGGTGTGGCTGTGATTGTCATTTATCTCCTTTTGCCAATAATAACCTGTTCTAGAATTAAATGAAAAGAGATTCTAAGATTGATTTATTTAAAATCACTCAGTGGGGAAATTCATAATCACATCTTAATCTCCTCCCTTTAATATCGTTACCTTGTTGCACATTGTGCAAGAGAAAGAGAAAATGCATAATGCACTCCTAATGCAGATTTTAGGAACATTTAATGAAATGGAAATAGATTTGTTATTTTATTTTGCTATCTGGAAAGTTTAAGCAATGTGATATTTATGCAGTGGAAGTTCCCACAGAGGTTTTTTGGAAAATCCTGTTAGCAGCAGTTAACAGGATACTTTATGAGAAGTTTAAGTTTCTTTTTTTTTTTTTTTTTTTTTTTTTGGTTTTTCGAGACAGGGTTTCTCTGTGGTTTTGGAGCCTGTCCTGGAACTAGCTCTTGTAGACCAGGCTGGTCTCGAACTCACAGAAATCCGCCTGCCTCTGCCTCCCGAGTGCTGGGATTAAAGGCGTGCGCCACCACCGCCCGGCTGAGAAGTTTAAGTTTCTTATAATACTGATGTGGCTAAGCATTTCCAAGAGATTGAAACCACAACTTACAGGTAGGCTTCCATAGTGATTTTTTATAATTAAGTTGGAAATTATGATAGAAAAAAGAGAGGTAATATTTAAAAATCCAAACCCATTAGTTTTTGGTTAATTGTGATGAAATAATGATTGCTATAAGCAACTTCCCGTTTTTGAATCTTAGCAGAATTGCTCATTCCTCAGATTTGTCCATGAAGGAAAAATTATCACCACTCACAAGCCACTGAAGAATCAGAAACCACAGAATAGTTTTGTATTTCAAACTATTGGGTATTTCCTTCCTTTGATTGCCTGATTGTTTGATTTTCACTTGAGTAGCACTCATTCATTTCTTTAAGAAGCTCATTGAGAAAAGATAGCCTTTTATAGTTTGCAGATTCATCACAGAGAAAGTCAAGATTGGAGGAGAGTATTCTCTCCTAAAGTGTGACTTTTTTTTAAACAAAATCATAGGGTTTTATTTCCATCCCACTGGGCAGTGCTCGGCAGGGAGCAGACTCTTATAGAGGGAAGAGGCCACTACTCTACTTGCAGGCAATGAATGGTTCAGGTTCCATAGCACTAAGATGACTGAGTCCTTGCGCAGGAATATATTGGAGATGTAGAGGTCCTTGTTGACAGGCTTGGATTTCTTCTTGCCCAGGCCTCTCTTGGGGACCTCAGTCCACATCTCCTTCTCCAGCACCATGTTGCAGTGCCTGTTAAAGGCCTTCACCAGTCCCAGGAGCTTCTTGTTGTTGCAACAATTAATGAGCATGTGTGTGCTGTTCTTGACTGACTGTGTTAGCACCGAGAGGGGGCATGTGTTGAATTCCTCTTCCTCCCGCCTCTGCAGCTCCCCTGGGGTCATCTCACTCTTGGGTTTATTGAGAAGACTCATGGTGAATGTTTCGCTTGCAGATCACTCCCGCCTCCACCTCGTTGCTCTGGTCTGTAAATTCCTAATCAGTTTATTGCAGTGGTTTTTGTCTGCTATTTGTAGTTGGGTTGTTGCAATGTTTAGTTAAAAATCATATAAAAATGGGAATAATTTATCATATGATTTTGAAAATGAAGTTTGTGTTTTGTTGCTCCAAAGACTTGAAATAGAATTGAGAGAGAGAGAGAGAGAGAGAGAGAGAGAGAGAGAGATGTAGTTTGATTCAATAGAGAATTTTTAAAAATCTGATGATTCGAGCTGACAACAAAGGGATAGGCTAATATTTTTAAACTTTAGAAATCTACCTATTCATTTTTGTCTCTTCCAGTTTCATACATGCATATAAAGAATTTGAGTCGTTTTCAGCCTCCATTCTCTTTTCTACTCCCTTTCCCACTGAGTTACTTTTTCTTTCCTACAAGTTTTCCTCCTACTTTTGTGATCTTTTCTATGTATCTGGCCCACTGCACTTACATAGGACTGCTTCTGTGGGCGCTGGTGGGTGGTTATTTACTGGAACATGGATGGGCAAATTGTTATAATTATACCAGCAAGTGTATGGGCACCTGTGTTTGCAGGTTTGTGCGCCTATGCCCATGTCAGAAGGCCATAAGATGGTGTTGAGTATCCATGTTAGAAGAGCTCATTTTATTGAAATATTTTGATGTACTGAGTTATATGCATAAATTGTAATTAGAAATTGTATTATCGAGTCGCGCTAACCGCCAACACTGCTGACTTGGAGAACCTTGGCAGATGTTTGCCAGAACTTTCAAACTTGGGCTGTATTGACAGCCTCTCCGTACCTTCCGTTTGGTCAGCCGATAAGTCCCGCTGTTTCTAAGCCACCATGGTGCGCATGAACGTCCTGGTCGATGCTCTCAAGAGCATCAACAATGCAGAGAAGAGAGGCAAACGCCAGGTCCTCATCAGGCCCTGCTCCAAAGTCATCGTTCGGTTCCTAACCGTGATGATGAAGCATGGTTATATCTGTGAATTTGAAATCATTGACGACCACAGAGCTGGGAAGATCGTCGTGAACCTCACCGGCAGGTCGAACAAGTGTGGAGTAATAAGCCCTAGATTTGATGTGCAACTCAAAGACCTAGAAAAATGGCAGAACAATCTGCTCCCATCCCGTCAGTTTGGCTTCATTGTACTGACCACCTCAGCTGGCATCATGGACCATGAAGAGGCAAGACGAAAGCACACAGGAGGGAAAATCCTGGGATTCTTTTTCTAGAGATGTAAAACATAAATAAAGAGCCTTTATAGACTGTGAAAAAAAAAGAAATTGTATTATCAAAAGCAAGTTTATAAACACATTTATCACCTTTTTGTCCCTTTATTATCTTATGATCAGACTGTCTAACATAAGACATAATTTGTCAATAAATTTCAATAATACAATATAGTACTATTAATCATGTATTATACTGTATAATATATTTTAATTATTTTAATAACATTTAAAATATGTAATAATGATTTTATAGATATGTTTATTTTTAGTTTTTTGACTTCTACACTAGGTTTTGAAGTGACTTCTGTGATACCATTAGCGCTTTGCCATATTGTATAAGGTTTTGTGTTTTTTTTTAGTTTTCTCAGTGACTTTTATTCTTCAATATACTTTTCTATTATTATTGAGTATCTTTTGATTAAACTTAAAGCACTGTTTTTAACACTACTTCTAAAGCAAGTGTCATAGTGACAAATTCTTCATTTTGGTTATTTTTTTCAGTTCAGTTTTGCCATGTCTAATATCCTTATTTTGCAGTTTTCCATTGAATCTTTTATGTACAAAAGACTTTCTTCATAATGACTGTGAGGGCTGGGAAAAGCCTGCCAATGAGTGTCATGGTTAGTTGTAATTGCCCATTTTACCAGAAAAATATATTCCTGTAAAACTCAGAGCTGCAGTGTTGAGATGGTGACACTATTAAGATCTGGGGACTAGGAAGAGTTGGTTAGGTCTTTAGCTGTGTCATCTTGAAAAGGATTAATTTATCTTTCATGAGACTGACTAGTTCCTGAAGATAGAGACCTATGCCTTAATCTCTCTCTGGCTTCCTGCCTCAATATGTGATATCGTCCATGAATGCTTTTATCATTGTGATGCTATCCATAGGCTGAGCAGGTAGGGGAATCTATTGTGAAATTTCAGTCTCCAAAAATGTGACTTAATAAACATCTCTCTTTACAAAGTCTCCAGCTTCAGATGGTTTATGCTAGTATAAAAATATTTTTCACAATTATTAGAAAAAATCATCAATAATGTTACAAATGTCATTTGATATAGGATGTAAATGATGAGGAACAGTAAGCTCACATTCCATCTAAAGGTGGCAGCTACTATTCTGTTAAGAAAGAGTATGAGTGCAGTTGATGCTAGATTTAAAATTTCAAGGCAACTAGAAACAGTATTTTGTATGATAGCTTCTGATTTAAAAATATTGGCAACTGATACAACAATATTTTTAAAACATTGTGTGGGCCCAATAGAAACCATCTGTGGGTCAGTTTGGTTTCAAGTTTTTCTTAGACACGCTGAGTGAGTAAGCCATAGCCATTTTGAGGGCACGAGTTAGGAACACATCAGAAGAACTGGAAGCAAGCCATGCTAGTTCTAATCCCCAGTAGATGGTTTTGCTTCTCTGTTCATTGCAAAAGTTTGGGAACTTACTGAAACATGCATTTGTCCTTGTAAGAAAGGAAAGAACATATTTTTGGAAAGGGAAAAGAGGTCTTGTGGAAAGTTCTAATTACTAGTACTCACTCCCATAATAATTGCTACTTGTTAAGTAGTTACTATGTTCAGAGGATCTTTCAGATCTTATTTATTCCTCATAAAAATTCATGGAATAAATGTAATAATGCCTATTTGTTTCATCACTCTATAGACTCATGGTAAACCCTTATCACATTTTTTCTAGGCATAGAGGTTACTTATCACATACATAGCACACACATACACACACACACACACACACACACTAAGAGATTATGAAAATCTTTATTAGTTGTATAATAAAGGTTTCTGAGAATAGCCGGACAGGCTTGCTTAGCTGGTGTGAAAATAGTTTGAAAGAGAGGTGAAAGAAGACTAGTTTAGAATTTTTGCTATGGTTGGAGGATAATGCTCACATTTAGACAAAACGTTCAAGTTTATTTATCCACTACTAAATAAAGAAAGGTGTCATTTGCTTTCTAATCAGATTTTCTGATCTTTATTGACACGCAAAAGACTTCCAAAATAGACTGGAATGGAATATAGCAAAGGTTTCTTTATTATAAGATAAACTCAAAGAAATAGTAGCAATCCACAGTCCTCTGCATTTCTGGGAACTGGAACCAAATCCAGCAGCCAAGATGCTCATCTGTTGTAGGAAGCTTTTGTTCGCCTGGCCACCCAGAACCGAAATAATCACTCAGAAACTATATTATTTGTAAATACTCTTTGGCCAATAGCTTAATCATGTTGCTAGCTAGCTCTTATACCTAGAATTAACCCATCTCCATTATTTTGTATTTTACCATGAGGCTCGTGGCCTACTGACAAGGTTCTGGCTAGAATAAAAAGGAAGGTTTTTTTTTTTTTTTAAACTTTAACATACTAAAATTACATATAACAAAACAGGTATCAAGCAAAAAATATAGTTATACTATTTATATCTATTTTATCTTTTATCTTAACTAAGGAAAACTATAACTATCTATTCTTCAACTCCATCAAAGACTCAAGAAGGATATAATATTACCTAAGTAAACAGGAAGTACATTGTAAACAACTTCCAAAACTCTAGAAATGACAGAGACATCTTGCTTCCTGGAGAGTCACCCAAAGTTCTTCTGTATTGTTGGGGCATCCACCTTCAGCCTACAGTCCCATTGTATCCAGAAGGATTTTCCACGAAGTAGGAAATTTCAAAGACAGTTATGCCTATATTGGCAGTTTGTCAGTCATGTACTTCTGTATCCTGCAGAATGTCTGGCAGTCTCCTTCATGAAGCAGGAACTCTGAAGGATCATCTCACCTTTAGGCAAGTTGAACAGTCATTTTTCTGTGGGTCCTGCATGTCCATTGCATCAAGCAGTCTAGGCAAGAGCAGTTTCTTGTCCAAATGGCTAACAAACTCCATTAGGTGCCTCTACAATGCCCATCATCCTCTTGAAGTAGATTAATGGTGCCAGGAGCAGATGTGTCTCATTGTTATAAAAAGTTTTAAGCTCATAAAATATTTTAAATGCCATATTCTGAAGGTCTCTGAAACATTTGGAGAATACCTATCTAAATGAAATATATCTCTATATATCTATAAAACCTAACTAACATGACAACAAACTTGTCAATTATAGATGATTATCTATTAACCTTTATTTCTTAATTATACATTACATTTTTAAATGAGCTGTCCAAACACAGTATCATAATCAAGAGCAGAATAATACATATAAAACTAAATTGACCTGAAATTTGTATCAATAAACCAAGATACATACCAATGTAGATCTCTATAGCCTATCCCCCTTTAAATGTAAAGAAACATGTATAAACAATATTTGGGAATATGGGTATAATTCTCACCAAACTGATTCCTGCTTTTGTTGGGCAATGTAATTTTAGGGGTGTTCATCATGACCTTTCAGGGGCTCTTGTTCCATTAAACCACATTAGTCTGGAAGGATTCCACAGGTTCTCATCCTCTGTGGAAACAAGAAGAACCTCTTTTCCAAAGCAACAAATCCTTGAACTCAAATTCTAAAGTCAAGAGACCTTTAAAACATATGTTACTTAGCTCCTTCACAGTGAAAAAATTCAAAGAAAGCACAATAATCCAGACTTTCTGTGTATTTTCCATCTTTACATGGCTCTTTTACTCATTTACTTTTTAATATTTATTTTATTATCTTTACTCCTTTAATCTATGACTGTCTATAACCTGTCTCTTTAAAGACTTTTTTATTTTTTAAATGATTTATTTCTTTTTCTAATTCTCTATATTCCTTTTCTTCTCTCTCCCAAGCCTACATACATTTTTCCAACACTGTGACCCATTTAAAGGTCTTTATCTTCTGCATTTCTCCTTATTGCATATCTTTAATCCTTTTCTGACCAGAATCACATTTTAAAAAGCTAAGCAACAATAGTATGACTAAGACTGCTTTGCCTTTGGGCTCCACCTAGTACAACATGTAAGAGGTCTGTTCATTGCCTCTGAGAGCCATTCTCTCAGCCCCAGATCCATGGTTGGGAGCAGCATGTCTGTGTTGCCATTACACAAGTTGTAGCACTCTGTTCACAAACCACATTTATTTATTTTTTTAAAAGATTTTTTTATTATGTATACAGTGTTCAGCCTGCATGTATGCCCTCAGGCCAGAAGAGGGCATCAGATCTCATAACAGGTGGTTGAGTCACCATGTGGTTGCTGGGAATTAAACTCAGGACCTCTGGAAGAGCAGCCAGTGCTCTTAACCACTGAGCCATCTCTCCAGCCCCCACAAACCACATTTAAATGCTCCTTAGCCAGATCTTTCAAAAGAGTTCATGCTGGCAGCATGGCAGAGGAAGCTGCCTATTCAAAACCATGTGGCTTTTTCTGCTACTGCTGATTCAGGAAAACTCTCTTAAAGGAGCCACGGCATTAAGTGGTGCATAAGTCTGTTATTTTGTGTCTAGAATTCCTTTTCAAGCTCTCTCAGGTTTTAAGTGGATTTAGCTAGCACACGTTAGAGTGCCAATTTGTTGTAGGAGTCTGCTTGCTTTTCCATACCTCCCAGAACCAAAATAATCACTCAGAAAGTATATTATTTCAATACTGTTTGACCAATAGATTGAGCATGTTGCTAGCTAGCTCTTAAATCTAGAATTAACCCATCTCCATTATTTTAAATTTTACCATGAGGTTTGTGGCCTACTGGCAAGGTTCTGGCTGGCAGCTTGCATCTGTGTCCAGCAGCTCCAAGGCTTCTCCTGACTTTGCCTCCTTTCTCCCAGTATTCAGTTTAGTTTTCCCATTTAGCTCTACTCTACCTTGCTCTTCTATATGCTCAAAGCAGTTTCTTTATTAACCATTGGTATTTACAACATACAGACGGGAATCCCACATCACTTGTCCATGCTTTACATCTGCATTTATAGTACATGAGACCACGTCAAAAGTGAGCTGGTATCTTAAAGGTTATTGGCTGAAGGCATTCCCACAGCAGATCTTGAGCACTAATAAAAAATATTTGCCAGGCATTGGTGTAAACACATTTAATCCCATCACTTAGAAGGCAGAGGCAGGTGGATCTCTGTGTTTGACACCAGCCTTGTAGTCCCAGCTACTTGGGAGGCTGAAACAGGAGAATCTCTTGAGTCCAAGAATTCTGGGCTGTAATGCACTTTGACACTAAGTTCTGCATCAATAAGGTGACCACCTGGAAGCAGAGGACCACTAGGTTGCCTAAGGAGGGGTGAACCATTCCAGGCTGGAAATGCATCAGGTCAAAACTCCTATGCTGATCAGTTGAAAATCTATAATTACAAAAGTTAAAAATGGAGGAAAGAAACTAGAGGGACGTCTCCAAGAAAGGAAATACTTTCAACAGATAATCATGACTGGACAGTTATATCTCAGTAACAAATTATCTGTGGCTGTGAAAAATAACAACCAGAAGGAAAAAAATTATGGGAAGATGGCTCAGTGCAGAAAGTCTTTGCCGCCCCAGCATAAGGACCAAAACTGGCATCCTCAGAACCCATATAAAGGCTAGCATAAGTGAGACACTTGTAATGGTGGTGATTGAGAGACAGTGATGAAAGCTCTTTGTAACAAGCTCCTAGTTCAACAAATCCTTTATCAAAGCATCAAGTTCACTGAAATATCCTGCCTTAATAAATAAAATAGAAAGTGATTAAGGAAGACACACAAAGCCAAACTATGAACTCTGCACACATGTATGAAAGACACACAATGACAACCCCTGAAATCCATGTACATGTTTCCACATACGTGCAAACATACTATCCTAGTTTCATTTCTGCTACTAAGATAGTAAAAAACACAACAACTTGAGGGAGAAAGTTATTTTTAGATTATCGTTCTAGGTTACTCTCCATCATTGTGGGGGAGTCAAAGCAGAAAATCAAGCAGCAAGCCACACCATACCAACAGTCAACAGTACTGAATAATAAATGTGCACTGGACTATTTTCACACTTGCTTGCTTTCAGCTAGTTTTCTCCTTTTATAGTTTTAAAATCCCTGTCTTGGGAATGATACTACCCATAATGGACTGGGTCTTCATATATAAATTAACAGTGAAGTCAGTCCCTAGAGATGTGACCATAATCTAGATAATTTCTCATTAATGCTCCCTGACCAGATGATTACAGATTGTGTCAAGTTGACAGTTAATTCTAATTAGCACTTATGCACACATACATACATGTGCCATAAAGACATGCACATACACATGTTTGGAACAGAGTCAGAAAGTATCATAAAATTTTAGAGGTGAGAGTGCTTGTCTACCAGTAATTATACATTTTCCCACTATGATTTGATAAAGCAAGGATCCAAATCCAGTCAATTTTTCATGCACTGTTTATTGTAAAAAAAAAAAAAACAGAGTTTATAAGTTCACAGTCTGACTTGGCAGGCAAAGGCTTAGTTGCTTACATTAAATATTAGACCTTGAATACAAATAAATCTTATCTGAACTCTTTCATATATATATATATATATATATATATATATATATATATATATATGACACACACTGAGTAACAGATTTTGCCCTTTTATATGGTCCACACAGAATATCACTTGCCATTTGAAATCAATGCTCTCTTAATATTCTTCAGAACACTAATTGGAATGTGTCTTGACATGGATATCTTCAGGTCTTCCCTTTTTGAGGTTTGGTTTAAATTTGTATAATTAAAGCTAAAGTCAAGATCAGAAAATACAGTGGAAGATTTAAAATAATATTAGTAAAAGACATTATGTGAAACAGTGAGCTGAGAAATACAGGTGTAAATTTTTAAATTAATATCTTTTTTATTATTTCATACTTGCAAATAGTTACAACCCCCTTTTGAGAAACATCTCAATTGAGATCATAAAAATATTCAATAAAGTATACCTTCAGTACAATTTCATTGTGGCCTATGTATAAGTAGGCGTCCATTTGGTGAATATTTTGTTGCTAGTAGCACTTTATTTTCTACTTTAAGCCTGAACAATGTGCCTGAATAAGTTTCCTCTTCAAAGGTAGAAATAAGTGGAGAACAAAAATAAGAACATGCATCCCATACAATCTACAAGTAGTTTCAGCCTAAACAATGTTCAAGTCTCTAAATAACATGTTTGGCTACTACTTACATGGGCATCTCTCTGCTCTTTCAGCTTGATTCTGTTCATGTGTGTCTTGTCTTTCTGCTTAATCAACAAATACTGACCTTGCTTTATTGTGATTTTGCTGAAAATTCTCTGCTGTGCTAGACACCAGAGACTTGAATAGACTTAAGCAGAGATCCCCAGAGACTCTGCACGAGATTCTTCAGGTTGCACTGCTGTCAACATTGAGCTGCTTTTCCTGCTGCTGGTGACACTTTGAGAAATGATATAATTTCAGTTGTGCTAAATTCTCTTTCTATTCTTACCTCAGCCTTGAACAACTGACAATTAAATAAAAGAATCAAGGACATTTCTAAGGACTTGCTTATTTAACTAGATGCTAGTAAAGCAACAAAAGGTTTAAAGCTGGTGGAGATATTGGGTGACTATGGGAATAGGAGAGAATTTTCATGCTGGAAATGCTGTGTTTGAGGATTCTGCAGCAAGTAGATGAGTCTCAAGCAGGAAAGATGTCTAGCTTGTAGAAACAGTGGGGCACATTCTACTGAGCAATCTACACTCCATGTGGTAGAGCTATATAATATCTCACCAAATTTTAGTCTATTCTGAAACCAAGTTAATGTTTTCATTATTCTGTAATTGTATAAAAACAAAGCTATGTACCACAGCTAGGGTTGTATTTGTACCCTCCTTTTAAGTAACAGCTTCTTTCTCTTAGTAATACAGAATCAACTATCTTTATATCAATTCTAGAACACTTCATGTTCTTATAGGATTCTGTTTGGGCTAGGCATCCTCCTCTAAAAAAGATGATCAAGTATTGTTTCTACTAAGTATTCACAGGAAACAGAAGAAAGCTCAGTACCTTAAGGCCATTGATTTTCCTGGAAGAAATAATGGTATGAATTATTCAGTGTGTCACAAGAAGACCATAAATTATTTGAACATTGTATAGTTTACCTATAGCTGAATCTAGAATTACTAAAGCAAAACAGTGAATAAGCCTACTGGTGCATAAATTGGAGGTTTGTCCCTTGCTGTCGAGAGGGCTTCTGATCCATGTACTAAGTTCAAAATTACCCTTCTCAAAACTTTTTCATCTTATTTCTATTCTTTTCAGAACAATCATTTCACAAACAGACAACAAGAACAACTTAACCAAATTTTAAAACCCAAGTGACAAGCCAGTTGTGGTACACATTATTAATCCCAGCACTTAGGGGCTCTGGTAAAAGTTGGAGGACTATTAAAAGTTAGAGGTCACCTACATGTAGTAAGTGCTGATCCAGCAAGGCCCTTTCTCAAAGAAAACAACAGCAACAATAAAAAATCAAACAATGACAACATAAATTTCATTTTATTTTACTTCCTTACTATTTTTCCCCCTTGCATATTCCTTGGAAGCAGATTTTCTATCACAGAATAGAGAGCTGATACATTTACTATTTAGAGATATATTCTCAGAAACTAAATATTTTTTTTTTCTATGGGGATTCACAGAAGTGTCTTCTTTGGGACTTAAGTTTCTCCTACTACTGAATAGACATCTTCAAAATTTTAATAAGAGCTACACATTTTAATTGTGCAATTGGACATTCAAACTGTATGCCTGATTGTATTATCTAGCAATAATTGATTTCTCACTCCCAACCAGAGTAATAGATCACCCTTTAAAAATATTCAAGGCAAAAAAAAAACAAAAAAAAACGCCTGTATAAGTAACTTGAAGAAATGCATTCAATACAATTTTTAGCAAGTGGAACTTTGCTGTTGGTAGGGTCATAGTTAGACAACTAGATGAATTCTGCATTTTCTATTTGAGCTGCTGTGCTATGATACTTGAATAATTTCTATAGTAAAGGGAAAAGTTTCAAACCTTACAATGGGATTTTTGTTAGAAAATCTATAGCTCCTCTGGAGAACATTGTTAGTCCATGTGTGTGTGTATAAAATATATATTTATAGGACATATACAAATTTATACAATATATGTAATATATTATATATACATATGTGGTATGTATATGTACAATCTACAATACATATTACATTCATATACTTATATGAATTGTGCATAATTCTAGGTAACTATGAGGCAATATTATTCCTTGATGCTATATCAAACATTGTTTGTATTATTTGTCCCTCCTCCCTTTCTCTCTTACTGTTTTGATTCCCAACTCCTTGCCCGATTAGAGACCTCATTTTTCCATTTCCTCCTTTACATCATTGTATCTTGCTGTTCCCTTTTCCAGTGCCCTGCCACGGTCTCCTTGTACTTTCACTGGATTCTGAAGTTCTGGGGATACTTGAGATTATACACTTATATCTGAAGATTTTTAGTTAAGAGCCACAAATGAGAGAGATAGAACATGCAACATTTGTCTCTTTGGGTCTAGGTTATCTCATGCAAGATATCATCTTTTCCAGTTCCATTGATTTATTTGCAAATTTCATAATTGCATTTTCCTTATTCTGTTGTATATATACACCACATTTTTACTATACATTCATCATTTGAAGGGCATTTAGTTTGTTTGAATTTCCTATCTATTGTCAACAGAGTGGTAGTAAACATGGCTAGGTAAGTGTCTCTGTGGTAGTATGTCAAGTCCTTTGGATATAAGCCAGGAGTGGTATAGCTAGGCCATATTGTGAATTCATTATTAGTTTTTGGAGAATTTTGCATGCTGATTTCCAAAGTGGCTCTTCCAGTTTGAAAATCCACCAGTAGTAAACTAGGTTTCCGTTTTACCCAAATCTTCACCAGAATTTGATGTTAGTTGTGATACCAATGAGATAGAATCTCAAAGTTGTTTTAACTTGCATTTTCCTGATTGATAAATGAACTGAATACTTTTTTCGGTATTTCTTAGTTATTTTTATTTCTTCTTTTGAGAACTCTGTTTGGATCCATAGGGTGGTTTTATGTTGAGGCCTTTGATCCATTTGGACTTGAGTTTTGTGCATGGTGATAGATATTGATAAATAATGATATTTGCATTCTTCTACATGTTGATATCCAGTTATGCTAGTACCATTTGTTAAATGTGCTTTCTTTTGACATTTTATTTTGTTTTATTTAGTTTTTTTTTTGCTTTATATTTTGCTTCTTTGTCAAAAATCAGGTGTTTGTAGGTGTGTGGTTTGATACCCGGGTCTTCTATTCTATCCCATTAGTCCTCCTATCTGTTTTTAGTACTGTAGCTCTATGATGGAAGTTTGAAGTCTGGGATTGTGGTTCCTCCAAAAGTTCCTTCATTGTACTTGATTCTTTTGGCTATCCTTTTTCCATATGAAGTTGAGTACCATTCTTTTGCAGTCTGTGAAGAATTTTGCTGGGCATTGCATTGAAACTGTATATTGCTCTTGATTAGATTTCTGTTTTTTTACTATGTTAATTCTACTTACTAAAAAGCATGGGAAATCTTTCCATTTTTCTGGTGCCTTTTTAAATTTTTGAAAGATTTGAAGTTCTTGCCATATAGGTCTTTCATTTGTTTGGTTAGAGTTACCCCAACATATTTTATGTTATTTATGTCTATCATAAAGGGTGATGTTTCTCTGATTTATTTATCAGCCCGTTCATCACCTGTGTAAAAAGACTTTTTCAGCATCTAATGAGATGATCATGTGATTTTTTTTCTTTCAATTTGTTTATATGGTGTATTGCATTGACAGATTTATCTCTGGGACAAAACCTTGTTGGTCATGTTGAATGAATTTTCTGATGTGTTCTTGGATTCAGTTTACCTGTATTTTACTGAGTGTTTTTGCATCGATAATCATGAGTGAGATTGGCCTGTAATTATCTCTCTTAGTAGTGTCTTTGTGTGGTTTTGTATAAGGGTAAATGTAGCCTCATAAAAAAGTTTGGCAATGTTCCCTCTGTTTCTATAATGTGTAACAATTTGAGGAGTATTGGTATTAGTTTTTCTTTGAGAATTTTGTAAAATTCTGTGCTGGAACCATCTGGTCCTTGGCTGTTTTTGGTTGAGAGATTTATGATGACTATTTTTGTTTCCTTAGTAGTTACAGGTCTATTTAATTTGCTTAACTGGTCTTGATTTAATTTTGGTAAGTGATATTTATCCAGAAAATTATCCATTTCCTTTGTTTTCCATTTTTGTAGAGTACAGGTTTTTGAAGTATGATCTGATGATTCTCTGGATTTCCTTTGTGTCTGTTGTTATTTCCCCCTTCCATTTCTAATTTTGTTAATTTGGATATTCTCTCTCTCTGCCTTTTGGCTATTTGGATAAAGGTTTGTCTATTTTGGTGATTTTCTTGAAGAACCAACTCTGTCTCATTGATTCTTTTTACTGTTTTCTTTGTTTCTATTTGGTTGATTTTAGCTCTCAATTTGATTATTTCCTGTCATCTAGTCCTCCTGGTTGAGTTTGCTTCCTTTTGTTCTAGAACTTTCAGGTGTTCTGTTAACTCACTAGTGTGAGATTTTTGCAGCTTCTTTTTGTAGGCATTTAGTGCTATGAACTTTCCTCTTAACACTGCTTTCATTGTGTCTCATAACTTTCGGTATGTTTTTTGTTCATTTTTGTTGGATTTTAATAAGTCTTTAATTTCTTTCTTTATATCTTCATTGACCCTGCTGTGATTTAGGTGAACATGGTCAATTCCCATGTGTTTGTCTGCTTTCTGAAATTAATGTTCCTGTTGAATTCTAACCCATTATGCCCCAATAAGGTACAAGTGGCTATTCCATTTTTTTGTATCTGTTCGCTTTGTTACGGAGTATGTGGTCAATTTTTGAGAAGGTTCCATCAAGTGCTGAGAAAAGATATATTCTTTTATGTTTTAATGGAATGTCTATAAATGTCTGTTAAGTCCCTTTTAGTCATATCATCTTTTGGTTTCTTTATTTCTCTGTTAAGTTTTGGTCTGGCAGACCTGTCCTGTGGTGAGAGTGGGATGTTGAAGTCTCCCACTATTAGTGGTGGGTCTTAATGTGTGGTTTAAGCTTTAGTAATGTTTATTTTACCTATGAGGGTATCCTGGTATTTGGGGCAAAAATATTCAGGATTGGGATTTCCTCTTAGTAGATTTTTTTCCTGCGACAAATATTAAATGACCTTTCTCATCTTTTTTGATTAATTTTAGTGTGAAGTCTATTTTGTTAGAGAGTAGGACAACTACACCAACTTGTTCCTTAGGGTCTTTTGATTGGAAAACTTTTTCCCAGCCTCAGACATTCTGAGGAGATATCTGTCTTTGAGGTTGCAGTGTGTTTCTTGTATGCAGCAGAAGGATAGATTCTGTTTTCATATTCAATCTGTTAGCCTGTGTCTGTTGAGTCCATTTATATTAAGGGATATTATTAATCAGTGATTGATAGTTCCTATTATTTTAGTTTTTGTTGTTAGTGATGTTATTGTCTATGCTTTTCCCTTCTTTGGGATTTGATACTATGAGATCATCTATTGCCTGTGTTTTTGTGGGTGTAACTAACTTCCTTGGGTTGGAGTTTTGTTTCTGTTGTATTATGTAGGTTGGACTTGTGGCTAGGTATTGTTTAAATCTGGTTCTGTCATGGAATATCTCGCTTTTTCTGTCTATGGTCATTGAAAGTTTTGCTGGGTATAGTCGTCTGGGATAGCATCTGTGATCTCTTAATATCTGCTCCAACAGAGGTCACTTTCTTAATGTAGTTCTCTCTTCCTAAATTACTTTACCTTGTTTGTCAACTTGCCAGTGTTTCAATGTCTTTATATCGTTTTTTGGAGACTGTGCTGTTGATTTATTTTCTCTGAGGTTTTACAAATGGAACTGTTACCATGATCTTTCTCTATAGGTTTGCTGTTGGTTTACAAAATGGCTATTGATTTTTATAACTTGCTTCTGTATCCACCTACTTGACTGAAATTGTTCATTGTTTCTAGAAGTTTTCTGGTGGAGTTTGGAGGAGAGTTCTGTGTATAATGTATTATCTGCCAATAAAGATAATTTGACTTAATTTCCTATTTGTATCACTTTATTTCTCTTCTCTTGCCTGGTGGCTCCAACTAGTGCTTCAAGAACTATTGTTAGGAACATAAGTGAAACGGTTTTGTGTATCTTTAATATCACTTTTGTGTGACTTGGAATGATTCAATGCCTATGAAACAAGAGTTTGCTACAAGGAAGCTCTGATAAAAGCTAAGTCTTAGAAACAAGGTCTGATGGCCTGGTCACAGGCAGGCTACTGTGTAGCCCACATAGAAGCCCAAGGCAGGCCTTGATACACAGTAAACTAATCCCAAGATGGTCATGATGTGATCGTGAATCAGCCCCAAGCTGTGAACTCTGGTAGCACAAAACTCCTGCCCAATGAACTGATAAAAACAATTGAATATTGGCAATGGTCTGTTGGAGCATGCTGCCTTGCTCCCAAAGACATGGCTTCTCTAGCTTCTGCTTTGATACTCATCAGGGAGAAGATTTGAGATTGAGCACTATGTGTAGCTCTGGCTTTGGTGTCTGTTGAACCTCTACCATGGTTGCTGCCCTCCCACGTGCCATCAGTGCTATGCACTGGCCAAGTCTCTCAGAGACTGTCTGAACCTCCGTTAGTACCATCTTCCCAGCTTGCCACAACTCAAGGACTTTACAGCAGTCATGTGGTGAACCTGCAAGCTTCAGAAATGGAGATGATTCCCTGGTGGAATCCTGTAGCAGTGTTTTCTGCCCAATAGACTGTTTCCTGCTTGGTGAGATGTTTAACTTTTATACTAGCATATTATAAGGAACATTAGTGTGAAGAAACTGAACATTTTTGAAAGACAAATAATGTGTGAACATTCTAACTGTCGAGTGCCTCACAGGCCACAGACCATGCTTTCCACAAATATATTTTAAAAAGAATGTAGATAGTTGACAATCTTGTCATTCCTGATTTTAATGAGATTACTTTGACATTTTTTTCTCAATTTAGGACAACATTCATTGTTTGTGGGTTTCTCATGTATTAATCCTACATTCTCTAAGACTTTTTTTGCTTATGATGAAAGAAAGCATGCAAGATTTTGTCAAAGGCTTTTTCTTCATCTACTGAGATGATCAGTATTTTTTTTGTCTTTAATTTAATTTATATGATTCACTACATTTATTGACTTGTGTATCTTGGACTATCCATTTGTCTGTTGTAAAGCCAATTTGATCATGGTAAGGTGATCTTCTTGATATGTGTCAGTATTTGGTTTGCTAATACTTTATTACATGTATTTATGCCTATGTTTATCAGGGATATTAGCCTATAGTTTGTTGTTGTCATTGTGCCTTTATTTGGATTTCATATTAGAATAACACTTACTCCATAAACGTGGTTTAGAAGAGTTCCTTCCGATTCTATTTTTCCATTTCTATTGCATTCTTTAAAAATTATCTAGTAAGTATTGGTTGAAGATATCATTTGAAAGTCTGATAGAATTTTACTGTGATCCATTTGGGTTTGGGATATAGCCAGATGGGATTTTATTAATGTTTAAGTATGTTTTATTCATTGTGGGTCTATCATGGGAAAACAATACCATCTTCAACAAATGATGCTGGGAAACCTAGACATCAACATTTGAAAAAGCAAGACTAGATCCCTACTTCTCACCTTGCAAAATACTCAACTCCAAATGTATCAAAGATTTCAAATAGAAGATCTGATACCCTGAAATTGTTAGATTAAAAGATAGAAAGCATGCTTTAACTTATAGACATGGGTAAGAACTTTCCAAATAGAACTCTAGTAACACAATAAATTGGCAAGAGGGATCTATACAGAAAACGAAATGTCCATGCAGTGAACTGGAGAAAATCTATATCAGCTCTGTACTTGACAGATGATTAATGTCTAGAATAAACTAAGAAATATATCTCTTAAACCCTTAGCAAGTCAGCTATATACAACCTGCTTTTGGCCATCATTACATTATTTGTAGGAAGATTCTCAATTAAGAATTACTAAGACATTGTAAACATATCTTAATAATTTACAGTAATGTGCTGCATCACTTGGAGTTCCCCAAGTTTGGTATCTTCCGTAGGAGAAAAGGATATTTTATGATTGGTGCCTATGGAAGAGAAAGCAGTAGGCATTTTAAAATGCATGCTTTAAAAATTTCATCTCAGAATCTGTCTGTTGCTTCCATGAAAGAACATTCTATTCTAATGCTTGGGTAAATGCATCATTGCTTCCTGCCCTTTCAAGCCATACACTCTGAAAACCCAACACCATGTGGATATTGTTCATTAAATTTTCTATCTCCTTGGCTCGTTTTTGGAATCCAATTTCCTTTTATAATTGACCTTTCTGCAACCTTCTTTTGATGTCATAGATAGCCAAATTCTAGACCCACGACAAGTAATTTGTATAAATATTCACTGTGACTTGGCAAACGTTAGCCTTCTAGGTTGGTGACTCAGGCAGGATGAATGGGAAATGTGCTGTCAGTGGCAGAATTATTCCCTGCAATAAGACCAACTGAAATAAAAAAAGAATGGAGGGGATGGGGCCCATTGATACCCTCTCTATTTACCTGGTTAATGACTCAGTCTCTTCATTAGACACCATAGAATTAAGTTGTACAGTTTCATCAATTTTTTAAAAATAAAATGCCCACATTCAAATTATGCCAATATCCTCCCAATCCTGTTTAATCAAAAGGACATAATTAGATCTAACCTAAAGTTTATCTACTGCAGTTGGCACAGAATAAAGGGATGTGGGGTTTAAAGAATATTTTATTTAAAATAACCTTTAAAAGGTTGTGGGAATGGCTGCCAGTTTGTCAGCTGAATCACTGGTGCCTGCATAGAACTTTTTGTCATTCCCCAATCTGAATTCCAATATAGTCCAAAACGATACAGTGAGGACTTTGTCCCTCTTCTAGCTCCATTTCTTTACCCCTACTCTTACTCTCTGACAGCTGTTATTTTCCTTAGCAAACAAAAATTAGTACAAAACACCTACTAGAAACATTTAGTATAAAAGCATATTAGTGACAAGGCTCATGTTGAGGATTTACATATACAGACATTGTAACATGTGAAGCCAGCTTGTTGGGGTTTCTGTCCTGCCCAATATCTCACAGCCAGAAAGCCCTAAAGAAAATCACACAGAGGTCTCAATAAAATTATAAACTGGCCCATTAGCTCAGGCTTCTTGTTAGCACTTATAGCTTATATTAACCCATTGCTCCTATCTTTGTTAGCCACATGGCTCAGTACCTTTTTCAGCCAGGCAGGTCACATCCTGCTTTTTCCATGATCTGGGTAGGAGTTGGAGGAATGGGCTTCCTTCTTCCCAGAATTCTCCTTTTCTCCTCGCTCTGCCTCTACTTCCTCTCTGGTTGACCCGCCTATACTTTCTGCCTGGTCAATCAGCGTCTTTGTGGCCTACATACAATTAGGCATTTGTGTTTGCAAGAAAGAGCAGTATGGGTTCAAAGAACTGGCATTCAAAAAGATGCCATGAGGACTGGCAATGAATTATCCTTCTTAGATCTAACCAATGCAAGACCTGCTGACTTGGAGAAAAAAAAATATACAGTGTCTTCCTATTTTAGAGAAGATAATATATTTCAGAAGGAGGTTTTAGGTGGTCTGATGCAATTATATATAATACACGAAGAATTTGGGAAAAGTTTTCTAGATTAATTTTACCTGAAAGAAGGTGGTTATAAGAAATTCTCTCACCCTTAGGAGGGGGAGGGAAATGGGAGGCTGGGAGGAGGTGGAAACTTGTTTTTTTTTTTCTCCTTTTCTCAATTAAAAAAAAAAGAAATTCTCTCCTCACATATACCCTGGCTATACTGAAAGGGCATGTCATTACTATGCACTAGAGCAAAGCACTTTCCTGAGTTTTGGTGACTGATAGAAGATGAGCTCTTCAGTGAGGACAAATTATTATTATTATTATTATTATTATTATTATTATTATTATTATTATTATTACTGTTGTTGTTCTATTTATATCATGATCTCCATAGAAGAGCCCATCTTCGTAGAAATAAAGATTAAGGAACATTCAGTCTATGAATTATCTCTATGACGATAAAAATTATTTCTATACTTTCTTGTTCCTTAAGAATTTGATAAGTGATATAGGTGTGGTGGTTCATGCCTTCAGTTTTTGCACAATGGGGGTAGCTATATGAGTGTTTAAGACTAGCCTGATCTGTATAAGGAGTTCCAATCCAGCCAAAGCAGCATAGTGAAACCCTCTTTTAATGTTTGAGAAAAAAAGGGATATTTAGCCATTCCTCTACTACTAAGTCATGAAGAGATCAAGAGAATTCCATTTTAGTTATATATAAATTCTGTTAGCCACCAAGAAATATTCTTATTATTTTGTTTCTTATTATTTTCTCTAGGTTTTATCATTATAGGTAGACTTTAAAAAATTACAGCCAAAGCTTGAGCTAGCCTGGGCGAGAGAATAAGAACATTTATCAAACTGAAAGTTTTTAAATTTTAAGCTAATTCTAGATTCACAAGAATTTGTAAAAATAGTGCAGAAAGCTTACATGTGCCTTTCACTCAGGCTCTCCCAGCCCTGGATTGATTTTGGCTGTTGTGTTAAGCACATTTATTTAATACATAGTCTCTGACTGTCTTATTTCCCCATCATATCTGGCAAGGAACATATGGACACATTTATTTTATAGAGGACATCATAATATTGGTATATAAATAATTGTTTAAAGTTTATTCACACTAGTCACTACATATCATATATCTTTGAGTCATCATATGTTCTTCATTCCTAAGAAGATAGCAGTAGATAGAACATATAAATAAGATGTGAGAAATATCCTGAGAGTTGAAATTTTGAAAATTGACTATTGCTTTTGTTTAAATACTTATCCACACAAAACTCATGCTGAAATTTAAGTATCATTGGAATAGTATTAGGAGATGATATTAGGTCATGAGTTATTACTGCTGGTGAAAGAGCATGAGTAAATCACCCTGTCACCTTTTCTTAACTCCTCCATTCTTCTGCCATGTGAAGAACACCATTTATACCATTTGAATGATGCAGTGTTTAAGGTTCCATCTTGGAAGCCTACATTATGTTCTTAAAAGGACATCAATTATGTTGATGACATGTTCTTATACTTTCTGGCCTCTATAAATATAAGAAATCAATTTTGTGCTTTATACATTATCTAGCCTCGGGATCTATCTCTTAGCACAAAATAGACTAAGATAAAGTTATTCAATGAAAATTTCACTTACACAATATATGAGTGGCTTACATGTCATTGTAACTATTATTATATAGCTGAAATAATTTTTTGAAATGGGAAGATATAGGCTCTTAAAAGTAGAAAATCTTACTACCTTTCTCCTTTCATAGCTGTATTCTCCAAAAATCTTTTGCTTGATAATAACGCATTTTTCAAATTTCTTCAAACATCTTCTTATTTTATATTTGTGCATCTCTGCAAAAATTTTGTATCATACAGTGTGGTGAATTTCTGACAAGTCATATCTTCTTTCTCAGTCTTGCTTGTGTAGATTAAAGTAGGGTTTTTTTCTCAGTCAACTTAGATGTATTTCTCTAGATTTACTCTAAACAATTTATGGTAATACCAGCATCCATAAATAAATGGATACATATACTCCTTGCCTCAAATGTTAGTGCAGGAATTTTTCTGAATATGAGAATGACTTTGCATTTGTTCTGTACATATATACATGTGTGCATTGATTATGATGTTATAGGGACTTCTTTTAGTTGCCAGCATGTTAGAAACTATGCTAATTCCTTTAGAAAATAGAAAAAAAATGTGACAAGGGAAATGATTTTAGTTTATTGCTAATTTGCTGGAAAATGCATTATTTTATTGGAATTATCCAAACACTTAAAAAGTTTTCAGTTTGTAAATTTGATTTTCATTCATATTTGTGAATGTGTATATAGTCACATTAATTGCTAATTCAGAAATATATACATGTTACTTGGGTGTGCCAATCATTTAGTGGGATGCATTTCCTCCTGTGTTTCTATAATAGTCAATGCTTAGGAGATGAAGCAAGAATATGCAAAAGAGTACTTTTGAATTTTACCATACACTTTCCTGCAAAATATAGCACAAGGCAATCATTTTTGTGTGATTTTGTTGGGATTTGAGTGGACTTTGTTTAAAATGTTTTCAAGAAAATGTAAAAGAAAGAAATGAAAAGAGTAATTAACTTATGGTGGTGGTAGTCAGGTTTTTTTCCCTAGTTTTCAGTTGTCCTGTGATTTCCCTTACTTGAAAAGCATTCCAGAGATAATCCCATCCACTTCAATGGTTTTCATATATGAATATGTAAGAGATAAGAGATTCCTTGAATATTCCGTTCATACCAAGTATGCAATGAATAAGTTGAAGACCTGAGGTTTAAATCTTTTAGGGTAGGGATGTTAAATTTGAAAGTGATGCTTCAAATAGGATTTCTTTGGTGCTTGTTGAAAGGAGCGGAGTGGCAGGCTGCATTCCTGTCACCTTAGCTCACCACTGCCTGGCTAGCTTATGCCCCGAAATAATTACACGGAAACTGTATTCTTTTAAACACTGCTTGGCCCATTAGCTCTAGCCTCTTATTGGCTAGCTCTTACATATTGATCTAACCCATTTCTAATAATCTGTGTAGCACCACAAGGTGGCTTACCAGAGAAGATCTTAACCTGTGTCTGTCTGGAGTGGGAGAATTATGGCAACTGCCTGACTCAGCTTCTTTCTCCCAGCATTCTGTTCTGTCTACTCAGCCTACCTAATTTTCTCTCCTATCAGGCCAAGCAGTTTTCTTTATTAGTTAACCAATGAAAGCAACAGATAAGATACAAGACCCACCACCATCAGGTGCCCTTGACAGTTTACCCTTCTTTCTACCTAAGACTCTAACTTTCAGACATACTTATCTCTCTTTATTGACTTGGTTGTCTTTCTTTTACTTCCTGTTCTATTTTCCATTATTACAGTGTATAAAAGAAGTGTTTATCAACAAACACATTTTAGTTTTTTGATAGTCCAAAGAAAGTTTTGTTTGGGGCTAAAACCATTTCAGGAAGAATCTAGGTGCAAACTTCCTAGTAGAATAACCCAGAATTCTAATTTAAGATCCAGATTCCGTATGTGTCAGACTTTAAAAAAAAAAGTTGTTGAAATTTTATCCAGAATGCTACTGAAGCTAATATTAGAGAGTTCATATTTTTTCTTAAATATAAATGATACTAGAACAACAAACGAACAAAAAACACCTGTCACAGACCTTTGCTGTGGCATAGAAGTATAAATGCTATAAATGTAATCTAGTCTATCCCAAAGGATCAATGTTTGAATTTCCTTATAATTTCCCACTCAAAGGGTAGTTAAGCTCTGGTTTAATAATTTTTTACTTATAGGAAACATACTACCGCTTAAACATGTCTATACCTTTTGTGGATATCCCTTGCTTCACCTTGGAGAATTCTGCTTATAATGATCAAAATTGGTTCTGTAGGTCCCGTGTAATTTCCAGTATACTCTTGAGGATGTAAAGAAAATTGTTACTTTTTTTATTAATCTTTTTATTGAAAATTTCTGCCTCCTCCCCGCTTCGCTTTTTCCCTCCCCTCCCCTCCCTCTCCAGTCCAAAGAGCAGTCAGGGTTCCCTGCCCTGTGGGCAGTCCAAGGTCCTCCCGTCTCCATCCAGGTCTATGAAGGTGAGCATCCAAACCGGCTAGGCTCCCACAAAGCCAGTACATGCAGTAGGGTCAAAACTCAGTGCCATTGTCCTTGGCTTCTCAGCAGCCCTCATTGTCCACCATATTCAGAGAGCCCATTTTTATCCCATGCTTTTTCAGTCCCAGTCCATCTGGCCTTAGTGAACTCCCAATAGATCAGCTCACTGTCTCAGTGGGTGGGTGCCCCCTCGTGGTCCGTATCTATATCTATATATAACTTTTTTTCAGTGGCAGAGTGTTCATCTATCATGTATAGTGTTTTGAGTTCAATCCCCAGTACTTCAAAGAAAGAAAGATAGGAAAAAATAATATTTTAGTTGAATATGGTGGCCCATGCCCATCCCGGCATTTGCCATGCTGAATCAAGATTGCAGCTGAGGTTACAGAGTAAGTTCCAGGCCAGCCAGGACTATAATGTGAGATGCTGTTGTAGTGTCCAAGTGTGGGGACCCCAAGAAGACCACCACAGGCACAGATTCACTGAAATGCAAAATCAAGTTTTAATTCTGCAAATCGCTATACAGACCTCGTCTTGTACACTGGCACAGCGGGGGCCAGAAGATGTGACCTAGCATTCTTAGGCAGGGTTTATAAGGGCAAAAAAAAATCACAAATCTATTGTTATGGGCATAAGGTATATGGGTGACTCTCTGATTGGCTCCAGTGTAGGGGATTTTCCACTCTGCTGATATCAGCCTCGAGGAGCTGGACTCCAGTCTAGGGAACTTCCTGCTCTGCTGATATCCACCTTCAGCCACTGGGCTCCAGTCTAGGGAACTTCCCTCTCTGCTGATAGCCGCCTTGAAGCCTAGCACAAAATAAAGTTGGTTTTGTCCTTTAATGTCTCAACTTAAAGGAAATTTTGCCATCTAAAATTAAAAGTTTAAGAAACAATGCTGAAGTACATTGTGTGCAGCTTTACCTAAAAATAGAACATGGTTAGAATAATTTATGTGGTGTGGGAGTGGAGGGAGAAATAAGGAAACAGAATGTATATTGGCAAAAAGTTGATATGACATCTGAAAAGTTCCTAAACTATTTCTTGGGTTCTTTGTATATTTTGGAGATCAGACCTCTGTCTGATGTGGGGTTAGTGAAGATCTTTTCCCATTCTGTAGACTGTCATTTTGTCTTGTTGACCATGTCCTTTGCTTTACAGAAGTTTTTCAGTTTCAGGGAGTCCCATTTATTTATTTTTTCTCTCAGTGTGTGTGCTACTGGGGTTATATTTAAGAAGTGGTCCCTGTACCAATGCATTCAAGTGCACGTCCCACTTTTTCTTTTATGAGGTTCAGTATGGTTGGTTTTATGTTTAGGTCTTTGATCCATTTGGACTTGAGTTTTGTGTATGGCAATAGATAGGCATCTATTTTCATTCTTCTACATGTTGACATTCAGTTATACCAGCACCATTTGTTAAATATGCTTTCTTTTATCCATTTTATATTTTTTGCTTCTTTGTCAAAAATTACGTGTTTGTAAGTGTGTGGATTAATATTCAGGACTTCGATTCAGAAGTTGGCCATCAAAAGAACAAATAATCCAATAAAAATGGAGTACAAACCTAAACAGAGAACTCTCAACAGAGGAATTTAAAACAGATGAAAGTCACTTAAGGAAATGATCAATATCCTTTGCCATCAGAGAAATACAAATCAAAACAACTCTAGGATCCCATTTTATACCTGTAAGAGCTGCCAAGATAAAAAAAGAAAAAAACCTGATGACAACTTATGCTGGAGAGGTTGTGGGGTAAAAAGAACACTCCTGCATTGCTGGTAGGAGTGAAAATGGGTACAGATCCTTTGGATATCAGTATGGCAATTTCTTAGAAAATTAGGAAACAACCTTTCTCAAGACCCAGCAATAACACTTTTGGGTATATATCCAAAGGATGCTCAATCATTCCACAAAAACATGTGGTCAACTATGTTCATAGCAGCTTTGTTTGTCATAGTCAGAACCTGTAGACAACCTAAATGCCCCTTGACCGTAGAATGAATAAAGACTATAGGTACATTTACACAATAGAGTACTACACAGGAGAAAAAAATAGTGACATCTTAAATTTTGCATGCAAATGGATGGAGCTAGAAAATATCATATTGAGTGACTTAACCCAGACTCAGAAAGATAATTATTATATGTATTTTTTCATAAGTGGTTTTTAAACATAAAACAAAGAAAACCAGCCTACAACTCACAATCCCAGGGAAACTAGACAATAATGAGGACCCTAAGAGATACATACGTGGATCTAATCTACATGGAAAGCAGAAAAAACAAGATCTCCTAAGTAAATTGGGAGCATGGGGATCATGGGAGAGAGTTGAAGTTCAGGAGAGAGGAAGGGAGGGGAGCAGAGAAAAATGTATAGCTCAATAATATCAATAAAAAAGAAGGTCACAGAAAAAATAAAGATTCTGTTTTTTAAAAGACAATAAAAGTAGAATGGCTAAAATAAAAAAAATGCCTAGATAAGAAAAGATACACATGAACACACAAATCCCATGAAGAAATGTTTAAGAGTATTATCAGTTATGAATATGGGCCTGCTGGGAGAGCTGAGGGCTCTATGGAGTCAGTCTTTATTACTGTGAGCATTTACAGTTCAAAAATGTCTTACATCCAACTCAGAAACACTTCAAAATCTGTAAAACATAGAACTATTTTCTTATATCAATTGGCTATTAAATTTGACTTAACCTGAATTATTTGGCAGTAAAAGCTAAATGATGAAAAGTACTAAATAATACATGTATACTTATGAATATTTATGGGAAATTGAATTAATTTTATTATTGCAATGTAGTATATATAGCTATATTTTTAAAAAGCTGTTATTGCTTGATTATGACATGCTGTCCTACATCCCACCGAGTGTACTCTGTAATATACGGTGTACAGCACTGTATTAGTTTTCTAAATTCTTATAAAAACGGTTCTTTTAATTAAATAACTTCACACAGTGTATCAATAAAGTTTAATCTTGTTTCTTTTCTTCCCATCTCCTCGCAGATTTTTCCCCAGCTCCCTACCCATCCAACATTGTCTTCTTTCTCTCATAAAAACACAAAAGTGAAAATCAAAACAAACTAAAATAGATCAGTGAGACAAAATAAATGCCCAAACAAACGAAAATGAAATAAAAAGTCTAAACACACACACACACACACACACACACACACACACACGCATACAGAAAGAAAAAAAAACAACAAACAAAAACAAGCAAACGAAACCACGAGAACATGGAGTCCATTTTTTGGTTGAGCTCATGATCATGGAGCCTGGCTTGGAGTAGTGTTGATATATCCAGTGACATTCTACTGGTAAAATCAATTTTCTCTTTCCTGGAAGGGATCAATTGTAAATAACTTCTTGCCTAGAGGTGGGACCACATCTGGCTTGAACCTCAGTAGGTGTTGTGTGCACTGGACTAAATTTTAAAAAAATAATTAAAAATTTAATTTTTATTTTTTTAAGTGTGTAATTTTTGATTCATTTATTTTATTATTTTGTGTGTATGAGTATTTTTCCTGCATATATATTTGTGAACAACCTTCATGTCTTTTGGCCTTTAAGGTCAGAAGAGGGCATTTGATCCCCTGGAACTGGGATTAACAGATAGTTAGGAGCCACAATATGGGAGCTAGGAATGAAACCTGGGTTCTATGTAACAAAAGTCATTATTTATAACTACTGAATCATCTCTCAAGTGCCAAAGTTTTGAAAGATGACTGCCCTTAAGAGCTTTAGAGATTTTATTGTGTGCTTGCAATGCTTCACTATGGGATCTCACCCCTAACAAAGAAACTATTTGGAATTGCTACCTGCTGGCTAGGGGAAAATCAGTGTTGACCAATGGAATGTCAGCAGATGTCTCAACCACATTGCAGAGTAGTCCCCGTGTCCAGGAGTAGAGTTGGTGAGCACAAAGGGAGCTCTGAAGTTTTTTTTTTATTTATTTGTATTGTGCGTGTGTGTGTGTGTGTGTGTATGCTTGCGCTTGCTTGCACACACTCACGCGCGTGTACTCTTTTGTTTCATTTTGGCATTGTTTTTGTCTTACTGGTCTTTTACTTGCTTGTTGGTTTTTGGTTTTGTAGTTTTATTGTTTTTATTCATTTCTTTTTTTTTTTTGAAACAGAGAGAGAACATAAAGTTGGGTGGGTAGGAAGGTAGGGAGAATCTAGGAAGAGTTGGGGGAGGGAAAAAGCATGATCAAAATAAATCGCATGGAAAACAGTATTTCACTGTAGGATTAAATTGAGTAGTAGAACTAAAAGAGGTACATAACAATTTTGTATGTTCTGACTAAAACACTAAGGTTGTCTAATTACTTCTTTCATTATAATTATCATAGTTTCATTTCTGCAACCTCAGATTAATCACATTGACTGGTTGCTTGTAATAAAATTACTGAATCAGAGCTTACTCTTGAATTCTGAAAGCTCCTTTATAAGAGCTACAGTGGCCAGCTTTATTCCTGAGAGCAATGGAGAAGATGAATGTCTATTTGCTACATGTTTGGAATAAATAACCATTTCCCAGGTGCATTTAAAATATCAGCCGATGTACTAAGAGATGATTTCACGACAAGTTTGTAATAGCTGCCTACTGAGGTTGTTACTACATAATATAGTGGGTAAAGTGTTATGTACAGTGCACTACCATATTAAATCTACTTGATTCCATATACTAAATCTAATATTACTTACTGAGGCTATGACCTTGGGAAAGTCATCTTAGTGTGAGTTAAGTGGTTTCACTTTCATTCATTATTATTAGGACTGGAGGGTTTATATGAACATAATACCACAAAACAATGGTTTTTAAACTTTATTGTTTATTCAAATTATGTACAGAGTTTTACAACTCCCTGTTTCTTAAATTGAATGGTATTATCAATTAAATTATGTTATGTAAAAGTGGGGGCCAGACTATGTTATAGTCCAAATCCTACACTAAGAAATCTTTCTTTTTGCCATTGAAACAGAGGATTTCATGCCTTATTGATTTGGCAGGTGGATTGCTAGGATCCATGATAGCTGTTCTCAATTATAGCTTAGCAAGTTTTTGAAAATTTGGTCCCAACAGGCTGACTCTTGTGAAAATTGTGAGTCCATTTTTACTTTCAAATGAAAACAAACCTGTGTTTTCTAATCCTGAAAAATTGAATACTTTAAAATTTACCTTTTTTTATTTTAATGTTTATTAGTAATAGTACTTATATTTTAATGGAAAGATAATACTTTACATAAATAAAGAATATAGTTGAATGCCAGGACAAAATAAAATATTTTTGCTAATGAGAAGATGAGTGAAGTATTAGTGAATAATAATAAAAGATCAGAATTGTCTTTATAACTGTCACTTAACGGACCTCTTAGGAGTTGCTTGAGAGAACTGTTACACCAGCAGCATAGACAGTCAAGGCCTCCATACAGTAATTAGTGGGTTGTTGTTGGAAGCTAAAGCTAGATATATAAATGGATCAGATATACTCTTCAGACAAACATTTCTCGAAGATCACTTATGGATAAAGAAGCTACTATCTGAGATTTTCCTGTATTATTAAAATTTACCTTTTTATGTATTCCATATTTGTATGTAAAAATATTAGTTCCTTCCACTGTCCTAATTTTAACACAACATTCCAATCCTCCTTGTCCTCCTATACTACATTGGAACATAGTTTTTAATGTAACTTTTATATGGTCTTCTTGAAATGCAGTGCCTTGAAATGAAGTCAGTGTTTCATAATCCCATTCAATTGTAATTGAAACGTTAGTGTGTAACCCCGAAAAAGCATTTGAATTTTGATGGTCATGCATCATTATTGATTTGTGTTGAGTATTATATTCAAAGAAAGCACTGAGGTCTTTTCATGTGCACTGATATTATTCCAGGTCTTCTGTATCATGCTCATTTTTAAGTCTAATTACAGAAAATTACATCTATTCATGTTAAATATACTTGTTCATTGTGTTATCCAGTTGAAAGTTTTTGAAGAGTAATTTTGTCATTCTGCTTTGGTAACTAATTTTTCAAACAAAAAATGTAATGTAATTAGAGTAAACCAGCATAGATGGTGATTATAGGATACTGAAAAGGACAAAATCATTTCTTTCTGTCACTTGGTTTTAAAATAAAGTTTACTTTTTCTATATTATCTTTAAGCTTTGAATTGTCACCATTCTTTATAGTTTGTAACTGTAATCAGAAAGAATGTGTGCTGATTCTTTATGTATACCAGGAAACAGAACTTTACTTAATTTTTCTATTTCTCTTTAATTTAGGCAGGAGGTGAAACAATGGAACAAGTGTTCTGACCAAGGCTGGCATAATGATACCTAGTAGTCCAATAGAGAGGCATTACACTCATCCTTGAAGTACAGTGAAGGCTCTCTGGACCATACAAATTTGAACAACAACAGGTAGGTTAACACCCAAGTAGAAGGAGAAGGGAACCAGAAATGCTTATGATATGATGGAAGTCTTTTCCATATTCGTCTCTAAAAATAGAAATGTTGAGTGAAGCATATCACCATCGAAAATTAAATAGGTTTGGAAAACAGATGCTCACAAGAAAAAAAAAATGTAGCAGAAATGGACATGCTTCCATCCTTGATAGGCTGTTATATCCCCTACTGGATGGTATAATGCTCTATTCATAAAAGATAAAACTCCAAATACACATCAATTTGTGAAGTAATAAATAAATACTGATATATTTATTTTATTCAAAACTTTTTGAGAGAGAGTCTTGCTATATAGTCTGGACAGGCCTTGATATTGCATTCCTCTCTTCTCTGTTATTTTATTTCTTGGATCTAGGTGTGCATTACAACTATTGGCTAAATTTTATTTGATAAATAAAAGATATATCTGGAAATATATAATGTGAGAGAGAGGACACAAAAGGGGGAACAATTACGCATACTAATATAAATCTCTTGAATATATATATATATATATATATATATATATATACATATGGATATTAGTAGAATGATGCTTAGAATAACACAGATGGAAATTAGAAATTGTTTAAAATGTCCTTTGACAGAGAATTAGATGAATCATGGAATGCTCGGGAACCAAGTATAATGTCTCAGGAATAGAAGTAAAAAAATATACTTACTAAACCAATGAAGTTTGTTGCTTGGTTTTATAAATTACTATCACTGCATATGTCTTTCAAGCACATAAAATAATTCTAGAACTAATTTTTTGGGTATAAGAATATAAAATACATATATAAATATTTGGATAAGTAATAAACCTAGAATTTGCATAAATGATTGTTTCTGTCATGTGAGAAATGATATAAAGGAACTTAAACATTAATGAGAAAATATTTGCCTGACTTTGTGTTCATGAGCATTTGTTCCATTATCTTCTATAATCTAAATTTACATTTTCATAATTTAAAAGGAAATGAGGAAATTATACTTACACTTGCTTCCCAAAAGAGTATAAGACATGATCTGGGTGGTGGTGCTCATGCCTTTAATCTCAGCACTCGGGAGGCAGAGGCAGGCGGATCTCTATGAGTTCGAGGCTAGCCTGGTCTACAAGAGCTAGTTCCGGGACAGCCTCCAAAGCTACAGAGAAAGAGAAACTTTGTCTGGGAAGAAAAAATGTATAAGACATGAACATGATAAGCTACATATACAGTGAGGTATATTTAAATGTTATGGCATTCTTAGGACTGTGAAAAGGGGACAAGATTCAAATACAGAGAAGCATTGTAAAGAGTTTGACTTTCACAGATAACAGCAAATGCTAACATTAAAATCTGTTACTAAGAATGTTCCCCCAAAGCAGAAAAACTGTATTTTTCTTACTTCATATGCCCAAGCAGAGTAGTCTGAATGAATGGATACCCATATTGGTTGGCTGCTGGGAGAATCATGGTCAGGCTTTTATGTGGGAAAATTATATTTCAGAGTCATGACTCCCTAGGTAGTAGATTTGATTCTATCTATGGCAAACTATGTGGGAGATCTAGATTTTTTTTTTATTTTTCTGGCTGGAAGAGTGAAATGTCCATCTGCTTTACTGGATTTATTATGATCAATTCTGTTTAAAAAGATGGTTCATGATACCACAACCACAGAGAGATCATTTATTGTATTAAAAGGATTTGCATTTTGACAATGATTTAGCCAAATTGACAATCACAGTCTGCCTTCATAGTATGAATTGGAGCTGTCAAAAAATCACTATGTAAATACTAAGAAGTGATTTTAATTTTACACACATCTAAGAAGATGTGGTTGTTTGTTTCTGGGAGACTGAGGCCAAATAATTTGTTCTAAATAATGCTAAGATATTGTCTTTAATCTTCACAATAGAAAAATGTCAGTGAAATTTATAGTTATGTTTTTCATTTTTAACATAATCTTCATGTAAACTGCAATTACTTTGCTATTGTTTCTAAAAACTGTTTTTGTGTATGTGTGTGTTTAAGAAAGTATACTCTATTGCAACCATGTAATCCTATTTCTAATTGGTTTTAATAATAAAAACCTAGAGTCAGATATCTGGGGGTCAAAGCAGAAAGGTCAGAGAAACAGAGAAGCCAATCCCTAGAGGGATTTTTTACCTCTACCAAATCCTCAGACCAAAGTAGGTAAGATTCTGTCTCTATGAATGCTCAGATTGAAGGTCGTCTCTCTGAAATCTCAGACTGAATGCAATAAGCTCCTGTCTTCTCCCACCTTATATTCCTCTCTTTGCCCGCCATATCCTTTCCTGTCTCAATCTCTGTAGTGCTGGGATTAAAAATGTGTGACTCCCAAGTACCAGGAATAAAGGTGTGAGCTACCACTGCCTGGCTTTGATTTTCTTTTAGACTGAATCAATCTTGTGTAGCCCAGGGTACCGTTGAACTCACAGAGATCCATCTGCCTCTGTCTCCTGATTGCTGAGATTAATGGTGCGTGCCCCTATTGCCTGGCCTAGTGGCTCACTCTACACTATCATTCTCAGTAAGCTTTATTTGTTAAAGCACAAACAAAATATCACCACATACATGCAACCATGTCCTTTTTTTAATATCAGCTATTGGAAATAGAGATACTGTATGTAGACAAAATAAATTTTATGGACTTAAAAGATTAGACTGTTTATGGCTAGTCTTCTGAAGCAAATATATAATATTTAAAGGTAATAGAACATTTAAAAATAATAGAATTGCTACTTAGGTACCTATTATGTGCTAGGTAGAAAACTAAGTAGTACGTAAGAATTTATTCTTGCTACCTTCCAAAATATACTTATTTCTTTACTTACGAGGAAACAGAAATCATAAAATTAAATAATTTTCTCAAGTCACAGAGCCACTAAGTAAAGTGTAAGAATAAGGATTGAGATATAAGAAATTTCTGGTGTTAACTATTTTCCAGTGTCAGATACTGCCTAAAAGCAAAGAAACAAACAAAAAAAAATCAAAGAACAGGCTTGTAACTGATTGGTGATAGACTCCATAATCTATCTTTCCCTTCTTTGGGGGCTAAATTCATTCACTTTTCCGGCCCTTTCGGTGTGACAGTCAGGGGAATGTCCAGTGTTCCTGTGGTGTTTGTTGTGACAGTCAGGGGAATGTCCAGTGTTCCTGTGGTGTTTGTTGTCGGCATCCTCTGACTTTAGGAAGCCAAGCAGCCTCTGCAAAGATGTACATGAATGGAGGTTTTGTCGGTTTCCTATTGCTCCACAGACTCATCATTTCAAAGTTGCTTACTGTTAACTTACCATTGTTTTATCAGGACAGGGTTTCTCAAGCTGCAGCTTCAGTGATTTTGCTTCTGTTTTTCAGCTGGCACTCCTCTTCCCCACATCCTTTCTTTTACTTAAGAACATTGAATTCACTAGGGGGAGATCACAGTTTAAAGTAATCCCGTGCTTTACCATTTTTGTCAAGATAGAATCCAGTAATGAGAATAATCACTCCCAAATTGATGTTTTTGAAATTTGGATGTTTCTTATATCGTTGTCCTAAAGCTGCTCCATCTGGAGTTAGTATTGAGACCCATCTGCCAAGCATAGGAAAGACAAAGGCAAGCCAGAAATGGAGGTGAGTGCATCAGGTTTCAACATTGCCAGCAGGATAAAGGTATTCAGTAACATCACTGAAGGATAAGTTTGTTTAGGAGACAACTGAGGAGAGAGCATAGTGTTGACTCCCAAAGTGAATGTGAAATCAGCTCCCTCTAGTAAAGGCAAGATTTGAGTTTAGAGTATAAAATACCTTTTTCTAAGATGCCACTTGCTTCCTGGATTTGTAAAGCAGGTAATCATGAATATTCTGCATAGAACATGAAGGGAAATAGTATTTACCACCACTATGCTAGCCATAGCAATGTATTTAACCAATTTTGTTTTTTTTTTAATTTATTTATTTATTAAAGATTTCTGTCTCTTCCTCGCCACCGCCTCCTATTTCCCTCCCCCGATCAAGTCCCCCTCCCTTGTTAGCCCAAAAAGCAATCAGGGTTCCCTGCCCTGTGGGAAGTCCAAGGACCACCCACCTCCATCCAGGTCTAGTAAGGTGAGCATCTAAACTGCCTAGGCTCCCACAAAGCCAGTACGTGCAGTAGGATCAAAAACCCATTGCCGTTGTTCTTGAGTTCTCGGTAGTCCTCGTTGTCTACTATGTTCAGTTAGTCCGGTTTTATCCCAGGCTTTTTCAGATCGAGGCCAGCTTTTGGAAGCAAGTGGTTAACATCAATCTCATTATTGTGGGAGAAGGCATGCAAATTGCCTTAGGTCATAGATGACTCTAACTGACAATGGAAAACTATCAGACATGTTCACCCTGTGTCCTGTGGCCCACATCTGTCCAAAGATAGCTGTGAATGTGGTCTGTAGAAAATAATGTTATGTTGTATTGACAAAATGTTGGGCACCCATTTAAGAGAATCTAAGACTGCATAATAACACTATTGTAGTAGCCAACAATTATTAAGAGTTCACCATAATAGATATAAGCAACATTTCAAAAGAAATGTTTTTTTTTTAAAAAAATGATGTACTTTTGATTGAAAACTCAACTCAACTAATAGAATATAAATAATGGCTGAAAATTCTTGCACCCTAACAAGGATAAAATCTAAAATCAGTTTAACACTTACTAAGGGCTATGCTCTGGATAAAGTATTTTACAATCATCATCTCATTCAACCCTTCCAGCTAAAGTCTAGGGAAGAAAGCAGAAAATAATCAAATAGTTTCATAAATAAATTAAAATTGCAACTGTGATAAGTTTTAAGAGTTGCTATATGAATGTATAATTAAGGGGATTGCTTTAGTCATGAAGATCAAGAAAGGTTCCCTCTAGGGAGGAGTAGGAGTAGGGAAATGCCTGTGTAAAAGGTAAAAGGGGAGGAAGAATAGGGCTTTTGGAATCCAGGCCAGTGTGAAAGGGAAAGCATAATAAGCATGAGCCTGGAGTATGTGAAGGATGGAGAGCTAAGAAAAAGTAGGATCCTGTGGTAAGTACAGAAGGCTATCAAGCTATAAGAGGAAATGATGTTATATCAAGGGGGTAGGAGTATCAAAGTGGTTACTCTGGTTGATCAAAAAACATATGAGATATGTTCCTATGCCAATGTATACATCTATGAAATTTTCAAAAACAAAATTATAAATAAAAAGAACATTAGGAGAGAATAGATGAAAAGATACAAGTTAGGCAATAGTTATATTTATTCAGAGAGAAGGTGACAATATCTTGAACCAGGTACCTGTGATAGAACTGGAATGAACTTGAAGAAGCTTTTTTTTTAAATTTTTTATTGAGAAAAAGAAAAAAAAAGTTTCTGCCTCCTCCCAGCCTCCCATTTCCCTCCCCTCCTCCCGCCCTTCTCCTCCTACCACCACTTCTCTCTCTCTCCTTCTCCAGTCCAAAGAGCAGTGAGGAGCACTCAGGGTTCCCTGCCCTGTGGAAAGTTCAAGGTCCTTCCCCATCCATCCATGTCTTGGAAGGTGAACATCCAAACTGGCTAGGCTCCCACAAAGCCAGCACATTAAGTAGGATCAAAACCCCTTGCCATTGTCCTTGGCTTCTCATCAGCCCTCATTGTACGCCATGTTCAGAGAGTCCGGTTCTATGCCATGCTTTTTCAGTCGCAGTCCAGATGGCCTTGGTGAGTTCCCAATAGATCAGCCCCACTGTCTCAGTGGGTGGGTGCACCCCGCGTGGTCCTGAATTCCTTGCTCATGTTCTCCGTCCTTCTGCTCCTCATTGGGACATTGGGAGCTCAGTCTGGTGCTCCAGCGTGGGTCTCTAACTCTATCTCCATCCATCGCCAGATGAAGGTTCTATGGTGATATGCAAGATATTCGTCAGTATTGCTATAGGATAGGGTCATTTCAGGTTCCATATCCTCAGCTGCCCAAGGAACTAACTCGGGACATTACCTGGGGCACCTGGTAGCCACTCTAGGTTCAAGTCTCTTTCCAACCCTAAGGTGGCTCTCTTAACTAAGAATTGTGCTTCCCTGCTCCCCTATCCAACCTTCCTTTATCCCAATCATCCTGTTTCCCCAAGTTCCCCCCATCCTCCCCTTCTCACTTTTCTCTCCCCATCTCCCCTTACCCCCATCCCACCCCACCCTCAAGATCCCAATTTTTTGCCTGGCAATTTTGTCTACTTCCCATAGCCAGTAGGATACCTATATGTTTTCCCTTGGGTTCACCTTCTTATTTGGCTTTTTAGAATCACAAATTATAGACTCCGTGACCTTTATTTATGGCTAAAACCAATTATTAGTGAGTACATCCAATGTTCATCTTTTTGGGTCTGGGTTACCTCACACAGGATAGTGTTTTCTATTTCCATCCATTTGCATGCAAAATTTGAGAAGTCATTGTTTTTTACCGCTGAGTAGTACTCTAATGTTTATATATTCCATACTTTCTTCATCCATTCTTCCATTGAAGGACATCTAGGTTGTTTCCAGGTTCTGGCTATTACAAATTATACTGCTATGAACATAGTTGAACAAATGCTTTTGTCATATGATAGGGCATCTCTTGGGTATATTCCCAATAGTGGTATTGCTGGTCCAGTGGTAGGTTGATCCCAAATTTTCTAAGAAACCGCCACACTGATTTCCAAAGTGGTTACAGAAGTTTGCATTCCCACCAGCAATGGATGAGTGTATCCCTTCCTCCACAACCTTTCCAGCAAAGGCTATCATTGGTGTTTTTGATTTTAGCCATTCTGACAGGTGTAAGATGATATCTCAAAGTTGTTTTGATTTGCATTTCCCTGATCGCTAAGGAGGTTGAACATGACCTTAAGTGTCTTTTAGCCATTTGAACTGCTTCTGTTGAGAATTCTCTGTTCAGTTCAGTGCCCCATTTTTTAATTGGGTTAATTAGCATTTTAAAGTCTAGTTTCTTGAGTTCTCCATATATTTTGGAGATCAGACCTTTGTCTGTTGCGGTGTTGGTGAAGATCTTCTCCCAGTCAGTAGATTGCCTTTTTGTTTTAGTGACAGTGTCCTTTGCTTTACAGAAGCTTCTCAGTTTTAGTAGGTCCCATTTATTAAATGTTGCCCTTAATGTCTCTGCTGCTGGGGTTATACATAGGAAGCGATCTCCTGTGCCCATCTGTTGTAGAGTACTTCCCACTTTCTCTTCTATCAGGGTCTGACTTCAAACTCTTTTACAGAGCTACAGTAAAGATAACAGTGTGGTACTGGCATAAAAACAGAGAAGTCGACCAATGGAATCGTATAGAAGACCCAGATTTTAACCCACAAACCTATGAATATCTCATTTTCGATACAGATGGGCACAGGAGATCGCTTCCAATGTATAACCCCAGCAGCACAGACATTAAGGGCAATATAGGACTGATATTGAGGTCTTTGATCCATTTGAACTTGAGTTTTGTGTGATAGATATGGGTCTACTTCATTCTTCTACAGGTTGACATCCAGTTGTGCCAGCACCATTTGTTGAAGATTCTGTCTTTCTTCCATTGTATACTTTTAGCTACTTTATCTGTTTTTATGCCAGTACCACACTGTTTTCATTACTGTAGCTCTGTAAAAGAGTTTGAAGTCAGGGATGGTAATGCCTCCAGACAATCCTTTATTGTATAAGATTGCTTTGGCTATCCTGGATTTTTTGTTTTTCCATATAAAGTTGTTCATTGTCCTCTCAAGATCTGTGAATAATTTTCATGGGATCATGATTTGGATTGCATTGAATCTATAAATTGCCTTTGATTGAATTGCCATTTTTACTATGTTGATCCTCCCAATCCAAGAGCAAGGGAGGTCCTTTCATTTTCTGGTATCCTTTCTTTCTTCAATGCCTTAAAGTTCTTGTCAAATAGATCTTTCACTTCCTTGGTTAGAGTTACCCCAAGATATTTTATGCTGTTTGTGGCTATCGTGAAAGGAGAAGCTTCTCTGATTTCCCTCTCTGCTTCCATATCCTTTGTGTATAGGAGGGCGACTGATTTTTTGGAGTTGATCTTTTATCCCGCCACATTACTAAAGGTGTTTATTTGCTTTAATAGTTCTTTGGTGGAGTTTTGGGGTCGCTTATGTACACTATCATATCATCTGAAAATAACGAAAGTTTAACTTCTTCCATTCCAATTCGAATCCCCATGATTCCCTTATCTTGTCTTATTACTATAACTAGAACTTCAAGCTCTATATTGAAGAGGTTTGGAGAGAGTGGACAGCCTTGTCGTGTTCCTGATTTTAGTGGGATGGTTTGATTTTCTCTCCTTTTAATTTGGTGTTAACTGTCAGCTTGATGTAAATAGCTTTTATTATATTTAGGAATGACCCTTGTATCCCTAATCTCTCCAAGACTTTTATCATAAAGGGATGTTGAATTTAGTCAAATGCTTTTTCAGCATCTAATGAAATAATCATATGTTTTTTTTCTTTCAGTTTATTTATATGATGGATTACATTGATAGATTTTCGTATGTTGAACCAGCCCTGCATCTCTAGGATGAAACTTACTTGATCATAATGGATAATTTTTCTAATGTCTTCTTTTATTTGGTTTGCCAGTATTATGTTGAGAATTTTTGCTTCGATGTTCATGAGTGAGATTGGCCTGTAATTCTCTTTCTTGGTTGAGTCTTTGTGTGGTTTTTGTATCAGAGTAACTGTAGCTGGATAAAAGGAATTTGGTAATGAGTCTTCTGTTTCTATATTGTGAAATACATTAAGGAGTATAGGTATTAGGTCTTTTTGGAAGTTCTGGTAGAATTCCGCATTGAAATCATCTGGTCCTGGGCTTTTTTATGTAGGGAGGTTTTTGATAACATCTTCTAATTCTTTGTGATTAACAGATCTATTTAGATTGTTCACCTGGTCCTGGTTTAACTTTGGTATATGGTATTTATCTAAAAAAGTGTCCATTTCTTTTACATTTTCCAGTTTTGTGGCATACAGGCTTTTGTAGTAAGATCTAATGATTCTTTGAATTTCCTCTGTGTCTGTGCTTATGTCCCCCTTTTCATTTCTGATCTTATTAATTTGAATATTCTCTCTCTGCCATTTGATTAGTTTGGATAGGGGTTTATCAATCTTGTTGATTTTCTTCAGGAACCAGCATCTTGTTTCATTGATTCTTTGGATTCTTTTCTGTGTATCTATTTTGTTGATTTCTGCCCTCAGTTTGATTATTTCCTGTCTTCTACTCCTCCTAGGTGAGTCTGCTTCATTTTTTCTAGAGCTTTGAGGTGGGCTGTTAAGTCTCCAACATGTGCTTTCTCTGTTTTCTTTAAGTGGGCATTTAGTGCTATGAAATTTCCTCTTAGGACTGCTTTCATAGTGACCCATAAGTTTGAGTATGTTGTTTCTTTATTTTCATTGAATTCAAGGAAGAATTTAATTTTGTTTTTCATTTCTTCCTTAATCCAGGTATGGTTCAGTAGTTGACTGTTCAGTTTCCATGAGTTTGTAGGCTTTTTGGGGGTAGCATTGTTGTTGAATTCTAACTTTAATCCATGGTGATCTGATAAGACACAGGTGGTTACTAATATTTTTTTGTAACTGTGGACGTTTCCTTTGTTACTGAGTATGTGGTCAGTTTTCGAAAAGGTTCCATGAGCTGCAGAGAAGAAGGTATATTCTTTCCTACTTGGATGGAATATTCTATAGATGTCTGGTAAGTTCAATTGATTCATTACCTCCATTAATTCTCTAATTTCTCTGTTAGGTTTCTGTCTGATTGACCTGTTCATTGGTGAGAGAGGAGTGTTGAAGTCTCCTACTATTAGTGTGTGCGGTTTGATGGCTGCCTTGACATTTAGTAATGTTTCTTTTACATACATGGATGCTTTTATATTAGGGGCATAGATATTCAGGATTGAGACTTCATCCTGATGAATTGTTCCTGTTATGAGTATAAAATGTCCTGTTCCATCTCTTCTGATTGATTTAAGTTTGATGACAACTTTGTTAGAAATTAGTATGGCCACACCTGCTTGTTTCTTAGGTCCATTTGCTTGATAAACCTTTTCCCATCCCTTTACTCTGAGTAGGTCCCTGTCTTTGTGGTTAAGGTGTGTTTCTTGTAAACAGCAGAATGTTTGATCCTGTTTTCATATCCAATCTCTTAGCCTGTGCCTTTTTATAGGTGAGTTGAGTCCATTGACATTAAGTGATATTAATGACCAGTTGTTGTTAACTCCGGTCACTTTTTTAGTAGTAGAGTTTGTGTGTTTCCCTTCTTTGATTTGTGCTGGTGAAGGGTCTCTAGATGTTTGAGTTATTGTGGTCATTGTTTGTGATTTTCCTTCTATTACTTTCTGTAAGGCTGGTTTGTGGCTACGTATTGTTTAAATTTGTTTTTATCCTGGAAAATTTTGTTTTCTCCATCTATAGTGAACAGAAGCTTGACTGAGTATAGTAGTCTGGGCTTGTATCCATGGTTTCTTAGTTTCTGCAGTACATCTATCCAGGACCTTCTGGTTTTCATCATTTCCATAGAGAAGTCAGGTGTAAGTCTGATAGCTTTACCTTTATAAGCAACTTGGCCCTTTTCCTTTGCAGCTCTTAATATTCTTTCTTTATTCTATATGCTTTGTGTTTTGATTATTATATGATAAGGGGATGTTTTTGTTTGATCCAGCCTATTCGTTGTTCTGTATGCTTCTTGAACCCTCATAGGTACAACTTTCTTTAGGTTGGGAAAGTTTTCTTCTATAATTTTATTAAATATGTTTTCTGGATTGTTGAGCTGCACTTCTCCTTCTTCTACTCCTATTATTCTTAGGTTTGGTCTTTTTATTGTGTCCCATATTTCCTGAATGTTTTGTGATGAGATTTTGTTGGACTTGCTGTTTTCTTTGATCAGTGCCTTTATTTTCTCTATGTTATTTTCAGAATCTGAGATTCCATCTTCTATCTCTTGTATTCTGCTGGTTATGCTTGTTTCTGTAGTCTCTATTCATTTTCCTAGATTTTCCATGTCTAGCCACCCCTCTGTTTGTGTTTTCTTCTTTGCCTCCATTTTAGTTTTCAAGTTTTGAACTGTTTCCATTATCTGTTTGATTGTTTTTCCTTGGTTTCCTAGGTTATCATTCACTGATTTATTCAATTCTTCAAACTTTCTGTTATACTTCTCATCCATTTCTATAAAGGCATTTTTTACATGCTGTTTAAGGGCGTCAATCACTTTCATGAAGTCAGTTTTTTCTACTTCTTCTTGATTAAGGTGTTCATGTCCTCCTGTTGTGAGGTCGCTGGGTTCTGGTGGTTTCATGTTGTTTTTCAGATATTTGGGTGAATTCTTGCATTGGCGCTTGCCCATCTCTTCCTCCGAATGCTTCCCTATGGATCTTCTTTTACAGGATCAGGTCTCCTTGCCTACTTATGTACCTTCCCAGTGATCCACTCCCCAGTGATGGCTCTCCTGGTGCCGAGATCAGATCTCTGTGCTGGTTGGGTAGCTCGTAAACAAAGCCCCTACCTTGCTTGCTGCAGGCAGGCTTTTGAAACCAAGGAACTCCCACCTGCTAGGTTGCTCTCAGGATTTGGCCCCAGCGCCCTGAAGAGGGAAGGCTGATGAAGCTTTTAGATGTCTGTATGGAATCAGTCTTGGTGATATATGCTACTCTGGGACTATGCTACTAATAGTCCTTGTTGTTAATTTTATCTGTCAAAATTCATAGACTGATACACTAACTCCTAGTTTGATTTCATTTAATTTTTAAAGAGATAATTAAGTTTTAATAAGGTCATATCCTGAGGCTCTAATACAATAGGTACAATGTGCTTCAGAGAAAAAGCAAAAGGTAGGTGATTTGGCTCAGTGGATACATTGTTTATCTTGTAAGCAGGAGGGCATGAGTTTTCATGCCTAACTAAAGCTAGTTGTAGTTGCATCTGTGGTTCTAGTACTCTTACAACAGGAGGGCATGTTGAGGCAAGTGAGTTCCCAGAACTTTCTTGGCTACCTAGTCTGGTGAATGAAGTTGTGAACCAGAATTCCTGTCTCAAGCCAAGTCGGTAAGGACTATACCTGAAGTTGTCCTCTGGACGTATCATGCATGTGTCCATGTTCAGAAATATGTACATGAGTGTACAGACATATGCATGTGATATGTATCACACACAGATAAAAACAAAGAAGATGAATTAGGCATGCTGAGATTTTTATTTTGTTTTATTTTTAGAAAAAGGTCATGTTTAAGACAACTTAATCTGAGGCATCCAGACATTCATAACTGAGAAAAATAAATTTCTAATGACTTAAGTCACCCTTTCTGTAGTATTTTCTTGTCATCACTGAAGCTAGTACACATTCTGAGATTTCATGTTTGAACAACTGGTTAGCTATGATGGTGGCAGCAGTGAAGAATAAACATATCAGAAAAAGTTCCAGGTTCATAGCAAAAGATGAAGAAATTGAGAAAACTTTACAATCACTCATAAGTGTTCACAAACTGACATCTGGATGATTCTGAACCCTAAATTATTAATTGGCATTTTAGGACAGGGTAATAGTAAAGAAAGAAAATGAGACTATTGTAGGCCTTTGAGTGAAATAATGATTTGCATTTTCAAGGGCAAGTGCCCAGTTTAATCATATAATGTAAAAGAAAAGTAATGTGGAAGGGCAGAGTGGGAGAACAATGAAAGAGAGATCGTGATAGAGAGAGCCACTGTGGGATTAGAAAGAAATCTGATATTAAGGAAATTCCCAATAATCCACAAGAAAAACCCTAGCTAAGACTCCTAGCAATGGTGGAGATGGTGGCTGAATTGGCCTTTTCCTGTAACCAGACTGATGAATACCCCATCACAGAGTCTTCATCCAGTAACTGATGGAACTAGATGCAGAGATTCACAACCAAGCGCCAGGCCAACCTCTAGGAATCCAATCAAAGAGAGGGAGAAGGGAATATAATGAGCAAAGGAGTTCAAGATCGTGATGAAGAAATCTACAAAGACAATTGAACAAAGCTTGTAACAATTTATGAACTCTAGACCTACAGCTATGAAATCTTCATGGGATCCAACTAGGTCCTCTATATGTAGGAGACAGTGGTGAAGCTTGTACTAATTGAGGGACTCCTGGCCATAGGACGAGGGTTTATCCCTGGTGCATGAGCTGGCCTATTGTAACCCATTCCCTATGGTGGGATGCCATGCTCAGCCTTAATGCAGGGGAGAGGGGCTTGGTCTTGACCCAACTTAATGTGCCAGACTTTGTTGACTCCCCATGGGAGCCATTACCCATTTGGAGGAATAGATAGGGTTGAGCTGGAGGGGAGGCAGGGAAGAGTGGGAGGAGGGACAGAAGGAAGAACCATGGTTGGAAAGAAAAATAAAAAAAATTATGAAAGGAAAAAAATTAAAAAAAAAGAAAATCTGGATAAATAAATACCACATCCTTTATTATTACTGCACTAAAAAAAAATGGAACCAGGACTTTCCTGGCTTCAGACACATATCTCAGAAGCAAACTTGACTGTTTTCCATAGAAGAACTAGGGATCTGCCTTCTCATTGCTTAAGATTTAGCATATTGTAACTAACCAATGTTAAATTATTTAACCTGTTTTCTGCATTCTCTCGCCTTCTTTCCCTTCCTCCTTCCCTCATTTCTCCCTCCTGCCCCGCAATGGTAAAGAGCAAGAATGAGAGGAAAATAATTGAGATGAAATAAAAGATCCCTGAATTACGCAGTAAGGCAAACGAGTACATCTGCGTGTCAGATTTGGCTGTAATTTGGATGAAAAGAGTTTCTGTGCTGCACACTCAGTCTCAGAGTTAAACTGCTGAGTGTGGCTCCAATGTGGACTTGCTATGTTCCTGGAACTGTGTGTTGCTCAGGGGCACCAAATGGATCTGAGGCAGGAGCTGCTGCTCCTTGCTGAACTGTGCTGACCTCAGGCAGTAACTACCACAATTACCATAATAACAGCACAGTTAAGGTTTAGACTGGCAGTAAACAGGGAGTACCATATTACCCCTACATTGTGCAACTAAGTTTTTAAGAAGTGCTTAGCATTTTAAGAACTGCTCCTGGATAGTAAAAAAAATTACAGATTCACAATAGGACAGATTCAGACATAGGCATGGGAGAGAGAAGAAAAAAATATAAAGAATAAAGTTTATGCCTTTACAAAAAAGGGTAAAGTCTTTAACGAGAATAAAGTGAAGTGATAGAGTAAAAATAAGCCACGTAAAAATGGAAAATTCACAGAGTCTGGATTCTTGGTATTATTGTGCTTTCTTTAAAATTTTTGACTGTGAAGGAGCTAAGTACAGAGAGACATTTCATTAAATGGAACCAGAGTGGATATCATAAGGGTATTATGACTTCAGAATTTAGGTCTAAGTATATGATGCTTTGGAGAGGGTCTTCTTTTGTTTTCACAGAGGATGAGACTCTATGGATTGCTTCTATCCCAATATGGTATGATAGACCAAGCCCTCCTGAAAGGTTGCTGTGAACACCTTCAAAAAATTGCTTCACTCAACTGCCAACTGAGATGAGACTAGCACACAGGTTATACCATGAAAGACCTAAATAACAGCGCCCCCATTCAGCAGGAAGCAGTTTAGAGAGAAAAAACTGCGCCCATATTCCCAAATATTGTTTATAAATGTTCTTTTACATTTAAAGGGGGATATGATATAGATATGAATAATTTGCATTGGTATGGATTTTAAGGTCAATTTTGCTATATGTATATGTATTTCTGAAGATATTGTGATTGTGTAGTTCATTTAGGACTGCTGAGAAGTCAAGAACAATGGCACTGGGTTTTGATCCTACTGCACGTACTGGCTTTGTGGGAGCCTAGGCAGTTTGGATGCTCACCTTACTAGACCTGGAAGGAGGTGGGAGGTCCTTGGACTTCCCACAGGGCAGGGAACCCTCACTGCTCCTTGGGCTGATGAGGGAGGGGGACTTGATTGGGGAGGGAAATGGGAGGTGGTGGCAGGGAGGAGGCAGAAATCTTTAATAAATTAATTAATTAATTAAAAATCTTATAAAAATAGTTTTAATATTTTATACATTATCAAGACATATCAAAGTTTTATTTTGTTGTAACCATAAAATAATAAAAAGTATTGATTTTATACTTAATGATCTAGTGTTGTTTTGAATTTAAATTCAATCATGGATAAAACAACAATGGTTTTTCAGTGCTCAGGTATGTCAAAGACTAACTTCACTTTTACAAAGAAGTAGGAAGGAGAGAAAATCTTAAACAGACCCTTCTTCAGTGAAGTGATTTGTCCCTGGGGACATTCTCCTTAAATGAACTGGGTCATCAGTTGTCACCTGATCATTCCCTAAATGTTACTTTCTTCAGAGTCATGTTTAAGTATTTTCTGTTTGTGTTTTCAGTGGGCAAATAGTTTAGGATGCTGTCATTATCTTCAGGCCCTTGGGACCCTCCGACTTCATTCCAATGCTTTTGGTCTTGCTCTATATGGAATTGACTTTTGGTTTCTTCTTAATAACTTCATTTTTCTCTTTCAGGTTTTGCTATCTTGGCTGTTAGGATTGCCTGTCATCTCTGAATTCTTATTGATCTTCTTATTTCTAGGCACCTGTCTTTAGCTTTGTGTAGATCTGGTAGAATATAAGCTTGGACTGTTTTGTGGGGCATCATAAATCACTTTTATCTTGACACACAGTTTTTTTTTAAAGAAACACTTACACATAGAACTGACATTTAAACTAACTGCAATGTTAACTTTCCCCAACTATTAGGCTTTCAAATGAAGAGTTTTTGACATGGGGATATCTCACATTAAATCGTACTGCTCCAATATCTCTGGTGCATGCAAATCTCGATCTCTCTCTTATATATTAGGAAAAGAATTTCCTGGACTACCCCAAATTGTAATTATATAGAAAATTATGCTGATCTGTACTTATCTACCACTAGATGATGAAAGCTAATTGACACCATCATCATTGTTAATAGAATGAGGGAATGAGACTATCCCCCATTCTGTTGCTCTGGAAACTTAACTACATATCAGTATACATACTGTCCTGACTTGAAATAAGAGTCTTTAGTAGCATCAGGCACATGAATAGGGATTTTACTTACTTGCTTATTTTTTTTTGTTTTTGTTTTTATGTTTTTTGACAAGGCTTCTCTGTAGCTTTGGAGGCTGTCCTTGGAACTAGCTCTTGTAGACCAGTCTGGCTTGAACTCACAGAGATCTGCCTGCCTCTGCCTCCTGAGTGCAAACTACTTGCTTATAAATAAAACCACCTCCATCACTGCCTGAAATTTTGCATAACTAAGCAGAAAGCATGCAAAGTATGTGATCATATCATTTTTAAGAAGAGAGAGGTAGAACATATTACTCGATTGCTGGTACCATCATTCAATACAGAGTACCCAGTCATGGCTGTGCTTTGTCACATAGATGGAAGGTTAATTGAGAGATCTCTGGTAGAAATGGAAAGTCACAAAATATTATTGTCATCCTAGCTGCCACATCCTGTTTTTACACCGTTTGTGGACAATACTTAACAATCAAGATGTCCTTTTTTACTGAGGAAGACAAGGTCACAGAATTCTGTTTAGCACCCCAAGCCAGGCAATAAGTATCAATAGAACAAAATTGACCCTTGAGATAAGACCAAATATTCTTTTTTCTTCTTTCATCGAAAATAGACTCTTTTCTCCTGTACTATATCCTGATTACAGTTCCCCCTCCCTCTGCTCATCATAGTTCCTCCCCTCCCATCTGGATTCACTTTATTTTTTTTGTCTCTAATTAAAAAAGAAAAAGGTTTTAATAAGATAATAAAATGTTATAAAGTAAAATATAATAATATAAATCAAAAAATTACATCAAATTTGGACAAGACAACACAACGGAAGAGAGTTCTAGGAGAAGTCAGAAGAATCAGAGATCTGCTTCAGTCACATATTCAGGAGTCCTATAGAAATACTAAACTGGAACCAATAATACACACACAGAGGACCTGGTGCTGACACATGTCAGTCCCATTCTTGCTGCTTCAGTCACTGTGAGTTCATATTGCTTAGGTGATTCAGAGGGCCTTGTTTCTCGGTGTCCTCCATCCTCTCTGGCTCTTTCATTCCCTCAGCCTCCACTTCCACAGGGTTCTCTGAACTCTGAGAGGAGGGATTTGATGGAAACATCCCGTTTAAAACTGAGTTCCGAGATAGATCTCTGTCTCTGTGGCTGTCTTTGTCTATCTATCTCCCTGTCTCTCTGTCTCCCTGTTTCTGTCTCTCTATCTCTGTCTCTGCCTCTCTCTCTCTCTCTTCTCTCTCTCTCTCTCTCTCTCTCTCTCTCTCTCTCTCTCTCTCTCTCTCTGTGTGTGTGTAAAATCTAGATGTGGATATTGGTATTTGTCCCCATCTGCTTCAGGAGGAAGCATCTATGATGATGTCTGAATAAGACACTGAAATATGAGTAGAGCAGAGGGTGTCATTAAGAATCATTTTATCACTATTTTCATTTTTAAAAATGCAGTTGTGTTTGGTTTTACACCAGGTCTCTGGGTATCTAGTCTCAGGTTCTTGGTTACCCAAGTAATGTTAGGTATGGATTCTATCTCATAGAGTGGTCTTTAAGTTAAATCAGACTTTGGCTGGTTACTCTCACGGGCTTTGTGCCACCACCATCCTACCATATTTTGCAGGCAGGATAAATTGTGGTTCAAAGGTTTTGTGGCTGAGTTGATGTTTATGTTTCTTTTATGGGAGCCTGCAGAGTATCTTCTCATAGAAAAGACAATAGAACATAGGGGTGAACGTACTATTCTGTTTATCCCTCCATGGATATCCAGCCTGTTTTTTTTTAACTAACCTTTTAGGGTCTATGGGTTATAGCTAAATAGTTATCATTGCCTTCACAGATAGTATCCACAAATAAGTGAATACATACCATATCTATCTTTCAGTTTATGGGTTAGCTCACTCAGGGTGATTTTTTTTCCAGTTCTGTCCATTAGCCTGAAAATTTCATAATGTCCTTTTTTTTCAACAACTGTGCCATCCTTCATTGTGTAAATGTACCTCATTCTCTCTGTTTCTGTTTAGGAACATCTAGGTTGTTTTTAGTTTCTGGCTTCTTTGAATAGAGCAGCAATGAACATGTTAATCAAGTGTCCTTGTAGTGAGGAGAAGTGTCCTTTGGGTATATGCCCAAGAGTGGTATGGATGGGTCTTGAGGTAGGTCCAGTCACATCTTTCTGAGGAACTGCCAAAGATTTCCAAACTGGTTGTACAAGTTTGTACTCCCACCAGCAGTGAAGGAGTGTTCCCCTTGCTCCACAACCTGGCTAGCATGAGCTGTCACATGTTTTATTGACCTTAGTCATTCTGACAGGTATAAATTTGGCACAGAAGAATACTCCCTGAACAGAATTCCATTAGTTCAGGCACTTAGATAAACAATTAATAAATGGAACCACATGAAACTCAAAAGCTTCTGCAAGTCAAAATACAATGTTGTTAGGACAGATCAGCAGCCAACAGTATAGGAAAAGAATTTTTACCAAGTGTACACCTGATAGAGTACTAATACAAATATCTAAAGAACTCAAAAAGCTAGATATCAAAAATCCCACAAATAATTCATTTAAAAATGGAATAAAGATCCAAACAGAGTTTTCTCGGTAGAGGAAACACTGAAAAAGTATTCGATGTCCTTAGCTATGAGGTAAATGCAAATCAAAACCAACTATTTGTATGCAATGTATCTGAAAACTCTTTTAGTTCTTCCTAATGGTAGTTTACATAAATGTCTTTTTACAAGTACAGAAGGAAAAGATCTGAAAAAGAGGAAAGCCCTGTTCCAGAATAAAGATAAAATGAATGAGAGAGAGAGAGCCAGTAAAATCAGCTAAGCCATGAATGCACTTACACATAAATTTTGTACATGAAAACACTTATTTTTCAGGAAAAGCCCATAGAACCTAGTAAAAGACCTTCTAAAAACAGCTTCTAATCTTATGGTACCAAAAAGTCAGGATCTATTGCAGTGTATATGCTGAATTTCTCTTCTCCAAAGGACCATCTATCTATATGTTCAAAAATGAACCCCAAAGTTCTGCCTTCCGTTATTCAATCAACAAGCAGCTTTCCCCTTTTCTTCCTATAAATTTTTTATAAAACAAACTAGTCGGTATCATAGCAGTTTTTCTTCAATTAGACTCTGGCTTCGATGCTGAGCATAATAAAATAAAGCTCTTTCTTCCTATAAAATCTGGCTCATCATGTAAGAAATGGTACTTTTAAAATTGAGACTTAAAGGAGTAACCCAATCACTGCCCAAATGACGTCATTGTGCTCTTCAGGCCTACTCAGTCTATGAGTCACATTTTTCCAGCTATCTTAGCTGCTAGGAACAGAGAACCTTGTAAGTAGGTCTCCATGATGGAAACTAAATGGCTCCCTTAAAGTAATAAAAATTTCCTGGATGCCATTGGGGTACCCTTATAGTACCAGACTATGATAATGATCAACTGAAACAGTATTCTAAAGACTCTTTGTTCCCCCTTCATCCTTCTCCATCCTTGCTATTATCTTTCCCCTGTATAATACAGAAGCTGCCATAAGTGGCTCTAGAACAGAATGTAAAATGCTGGTCAACCTGTTCTGCAGTATAGTCACAATGAATACAGTCTTTTCTTACTTTACCATGAACTATCTATCTGACAGAACTCACAAGGTGGCAGGTAGTAGAATGTGGTGTAGAGATGCTGTAAGGGTGCCAAGAGTGTGGACTATGACCTAAAATTCTGGTAGCAACTTGTCCACAAGTCCAGCCAAAGATGCTGGTTACAATCTTAGCCTCTACGCATGCCAGGAAGCAAGTCTGAGTTCAGTTTCATCAGTAGTATTGTACAGCCTTCGTACATGACTAGTACACTGCTTCTTATGTAAGGTGTTTCTAATCTGATAACCACATTTCATCATTTCGTTAGACACAGAGGACCTTAGGAAAATAGAAATATATCTGGAAACAAGGAAAGGGTCATTGGCATTGCTCATACGATGAGCTCAATAACAGAAAGAAGAGAATGAAAAGAGAATATATTATCTAGAATATGAGGTTATTAGGAAGGGAAGACTTGTGAAGTCAGTCACATTTTATTGCGAGTAGGTTTGGTTCAAGTAAGCAAGCACAACCAGGGAGGTAGCCTTAATAAAAATAACCTTTTGAGCTTAAGCAATGGCTCAGTACTCAAAGACCTTATCATATAACTGTCAAGATCAAATTTTGAATCCACAGCACCCATGTAAATGCTGGATGCATGTAGCTGCCTGCCAGTAGTTTCCATTGTTTAGAATGTGGAGAGAAGTGATCCCTAGAGAAAGACAGCCAAGTACTTTTTACATAATAGAGAAATTTGGATTAAAGTCAGAGATGCCCAGTCAAATAACATGGTGGAAAACAATGGAAAAGGGTACCTGACATCAGCTTTGGGCATTCTATGTATGCACACAATTAGATATACACACCTGAACACATACCCATGCCCACAGGTGAGCCCATACATATTTAAATATGCTTACACACATCACACATACTTAAAACAAAGCTTCTTCCTGTGTTCATCTGTCCATATCGTCTTGGGTCATTGAGTAGCTTGGCAGAGAATCTTTTAGGGAGTATGTTCACAAAAAGTGGACAGCCCCCGGATGGTAATCACCCAAGTTGAACTGACTGATAGGCAATATTTTATGGGCACTAAAGCAAGAAGAGTTCTTTCTGTCAGTTTGTACTTCCACCAAATCCCGGCCCCATACTGAGAAGGTCTGTGTCCAATGAACTGAGGCAAAATGCCAGAGGAGCTGGATTTGCATTCTTTTCACAAAGGGAGCCAAACATGGGTGTCAGAGTTCATTTACATCTCAAGAACAAGTCACCAGTGGAGTAAATGTAATCCCTGTAATTTAGAGCGGGCCTAATTAGCACATTTGTTAGTAACTAAAGGAACTTTACAATTACGTCTGAATTAATGAATAATATCCTTCGTGTTCATACGGAGGCTGTGAATAAAATCCAAGCTGCTGCTAATGGATAACCAGGACGCCAACTGCACATGAATCTTGCTGATAAACAAACAGCCCATCCTTTCACCAGGGTAAAGCCATTGTGGTTCATATCTTATTAAACATCTTCCTTGAAGTCTAGGGAATGATGCATGTTTTCAAACTAAGTCAGCGACAAGGCAACAGTAGCAGGTTTATATTATTAACAATGTTTACTGTGGCAGTTTAAACAACCATAACTACAGAAAAATATAAAACAGTCACAAATTTTATAATCATAAAGGATTTAATGGATTTCTCTTAAAAGCCAATATTATCTGGGTTTCTCAAGGCACTTACTATTTAAGGATGGACTATTTTTTTATTATGATTGTCTATTGGGAAATGACCCATTTTTATAGCTAATGGCAGAATGCAATAGATCTGGTTTGACACACGAGAAGGGTATAATATTTAAATAGAAAAAGAAAATAATTTTCTATTTGCAGATGAAAGAATAATGTAAGGGAAGGGCTAATATTTTGTAGATTTAGAAATAGTACATTCCAGGTCTTTTGTATCATGTCTGGAAGGTTAAAATACATTTAATCTCTGAAATATTTTGAAGCATATTTATGAGAACAATATCTTGCTTATGTAGCTGGTAATAGGGAGGGGAAAGAAGGGATCATTGTTGTTCCACTACAACAAAGGCAATGATCGAAGAATGTATAGGAACTGTTGGAGAAGCTTGGGGAAGCAGTAAAAAGGCTGTGATTAGTATTGTGAGTTGTTTTCCTGCCTACTGTGCAGAGGATTTAGACAGATCTCAGCTCACTGTAACAGTTCCCTAAAGTGGCAAGTGCTGCTATTGTTTCTTGCATTTCCTTTCTAAGCAGCATGCGCATTTCCAACCTCTTCTTTTATGTCAAATCTTTTGATCTCTCATAAAATGATTTCTTTGTTGCTTTATTATTTATTAGTTTATTTGAATTCCTTTTCATTAGTTCTTTGAGAGTTTTGGGCAATGCAGTTCGATCATATTTACCATTTCCACAAAGTCTTCCCAGATCCGTCCACCTTTCTTACACACCCACATTTTTATGTCCTTTTCTTTCTTTTGAAATCTTTTAATAACAATCTCCACTTTCCCAAATCTTCCCCAGTTTACTCCTATTCCCTCCTTACCCAAATTTCTGACCATTACCTCCAAGCCCTTCAAGACTCATTTCGTGCTGCCCAAATATTGTTGGATGCACAGGCTTCCTTTGGCACACTGCTAACTTATCAAGGGAGATTCTTGGAGGAAACTGTCCCTTCTTCTCTCAGTAGGTAACAATTGTTGGTAACTTCACAGCTAGGGTAAGATTTTTGTGCTTAGTTCCCCTCTCTATGCTAGGATTTGGTCAGGCTCAGACTTACACAGCTTTAGTGCATGCTTTAAGAATTGCTGTGAGTTTATATGTGCAGCTGCCCTGTTGTGTCCGGAAAATGTTTCCTTGTAATCAGCAAGTCTGCCTCTTAACACTCTTTCTGGCCTCTGTCCTGCAATGATCGATCACCGCGCCATGGGAAAGGTGTGTGTCTGTGTGTGCTATATATGTTCTCTTTATGGCTAAGCATTCTGTGGTCCCTATTCTCTGCACTTTGGCCAATTTTGAGTCTCTGTGTTAGTTACCATTGTGCTGGTTGTGCTGGTCTTGTTCATATTGCTGAGAGTTTATGGGTGCATGTTCTCTGTTAAGTTTAGGGAACATGATTTATCTACAAGTGCCATGGCCCTCTGGATTTTAGATTTCTTTTTTGTTTGTTTGTTTTTGTTTTGTTTTGTTTTGAAGACAAGGTTTCTCTGTATAATAGCCCTAGCTGTCCTGGAACTAGCTAGCTCTTTTAAACCAGGCTGGCCTCAAATCACAGAGATCCTCCTTCCTCTGCTTCCCAAGTGTTGGGATTAAAGGCATGCAACATCACTGCCTGGCATGGATTTTAGAATCTTTACACCTCATCTTTCATGATTTTCTCAGGGCATTTGATTTTGGGATTACATTATAGATGGAGGTCAACACCACACAGTTACAAGCTCTTTGCATTTTGACTACCTGTGTATCTCTTTAGTAACCTCAATCTGTTGAAAAAGAAGCTTCTCTGATGAGGGGTGAGAGGTATATTTATCTGTGAGTATGAGGATAAATATTTAGAAAAGAAATTACATTGCTTTAAAAAGTAGCAGTAGTAGATTCTCTTCTCAGTGACCTCATCAGCCACAGCAGTTGTCTGGATTTACAGTGATACATATAAATTCCTTTCAACTGAATGAGCTGTAAGTCTCATTAGAGGGATGTTATTTACCCACAATATAAGAACCCCTGTTCCACACTTGGAACTATCTTGGCGTGCTGCTCATTTTGGTTTGTAGGCTTTACAGCTAGATAGGACAATTGATGACCGATTTTTGTATCATATTTTCTGACACTATGAAAATAATTGCTTAGGAAAGAGACTTTCAGATCAGTTTGAGCTTGCCACCTGGAAGTCGTATGTCTAAAGAGTATGGTGATGTGGGATTCCCCTCTGTATGCTGTGATTATCAATGATTAATAAATAAACTGCTTTGGACCTATAGCAGGGCAGAACAGAGGTAGGTGAGAAAGCTAAACTGAATGCTGGGAGGAAGAAGGCAGAGTCAGTGGATGCCATGTAGCCCTGCCAGAGACAGACACCAGATAGAACCTTGCCAGTAAGCCATAGCTATGTGGCAATACACAGATTAAGAGAGATGGGTTAATTCTAGATGTAAAAGCTAGCTAGCAATATGCTTAAGTTATTGGCCAAGTAGTGATTTAAATAATATAGTTTCTGAGTAACTATTTTGGTAGTCTGGGCAGGGGGAAATGAATAAGCAGCATCCTACAACAAATTGGTGGGCCAAGGTGGCTGCCTATATCCATACAAAACTTTAGAAAGCTTAAAAAGGAATTCTAGACACAAAAGAACAGAGTTAGGCACAGCTTCTTGGTAGCCAGCATTTTGCTGGCTGCTGGTGGTATGTTGCAGCTCCTTTAAGAGCAGTCTTCCTGATTCAGTGATAGCAAAAACAGAAAAAAAAATGCTGAAGCAGATACAGAACAGCAGTTTCCTTGTTCACCACCACAAAGGGCTCTGACTCTTTTGAGAGGTTCAGCTACAGAGCATTTAAATGAGTTTTGTGAGCAGAGTGCTGCGACTTTCTTAATGGCAACATAGATCTGCTGTGTGCCAGAAAATGGGGCTGTGAGCATGGCTCACACTAAACAGACCTCCTCCCTGCCATTTTAGACTGGGAAGAGCTGATAAAGGAAAGCAGCCTTAGTCTCAGCAAGGATGCTTACCTGCTTAACATTTTAAGAAGTAATCTTGGAAAGAAAAGTATTTCAGATACACAATAGGACAGATTCAGACATAAAAGAACTCTAAATAAGTCACACTGCATTCAAGGCTAGAAAGAGAGAGAGAAATAATATAGAGAATTATAAAAAGAAGTAAATCGTTTAAAAAATAAAACAAAGTATTTAAATACAGAGTAAGACAGTCAAATGAAAGGAGTAAAGACAATAAAATAAATATTAAAAAGTAATAGAGTAAAACCAAATAAGTCATGTAAAGATGGAATATACACAGAGAGTTTGGAATATATATATATATATATATATATATATATATATATATATATATTATATATATAATGGCATATAATGGCATTATATTATATATATATATATATATAATATATATAATGTTTTTTTTTTAATTTTTTTGACTGCAGAGAAATATTTGATTCTGGGAGCTCCTAATCTAAAACAACAAAAAAGATATCTTGACTTCAAAATGTGGGTTTACGGATATGTTGCTTTGGAAAAAAGATTCTTTTGTTTTCACAGAGGATGATAACCTGTGGATCTCTTTCAGACTAATGTGGTTTTATGGACCAAGACCCACTGAAAGGTCACCATGAATAACCCTCAAAATACTTTGTCCAACAAAAAGCAGGAAGCAGTTTGGAGAGAGCTATGCCCATATTCCCAAATATTGTCTATAAATGTGTGTTTGCATAAACGGGGATATGCTATAGAGATTTGCATTGGTATGGATCTTGGTTTTTTCATACAAATTTTAGGTGAATTTTGTTATATATATACTTATGCTCTTTATTAAGGTATTGTATATGTGTAGCTCATTTGAAAATGTAATGTAGAATTAAGAAATACAGGTTAATAGTCATAATAGTCAAGCTTTTAGTCATGTTAGTTAAGATTTTCTAGATATACAAAGATATATTTCAGTTAGGTAGGCATTCTTCAAATCTTACAGAGACCTTCAGAATATGGCATTTAAAACATTTTAATAACTTATGACTTTTCATGATAATGAGATATATCTGCTTCTGGCAGCACCAATTACTTCAAGAGGAAGATGGGCACTGAAGAGGCTTCTTATGGCATTGGTTAGCCATTTGGGTAAGAAACTGCTTTTTCCTGGACTGCTTGATGTTATACTGTATAAACTGGACTTGCAGGACCCATGAAAAAATTATTGCTGAAGTTTCTTAAAGAAGATGAGACAGTCCTTTATGGTTCCTGCTTCATGAAAGAGTCTGAAAGACATTCTGCAGGACACAGAAGAAAATGATTGAAAAACTGCCAATATAGGTTGAACTGTCTTTGAAATTTCCTGCTTTGTAGAAAAGTTTGTTGGATATTATGGGTCAGTAGGCTGAAGATGGATGCTCCAACGATACAGAAGAACTTTAGGTGACTGTCCAGGAAATGAGATGTCTCTGTCAATTCTAGAGTTTGGAAGTTGCCTACAATGCACTTCCTGTTTACTTAGGTAATATTATATCCTTCTAGGGTCTTTGATAGAGTTAAAGACAAGATAGTTATAATTATATATTTCCTTAGTCATGTTAAATGATTAAGTAGATATAAATATTGTAACTGTAATTCTTGCTGGACACCTGTCTTGTTATATGTAATTTTACTATGTTAAATTAAAAACCTTCCTGTTTATTTAAACAGAGAAGGGAAGGTAATGTGGGATTCCCCTCTGTATGCTGTGATTATCAATGATTAATAAAGAAACTGCTTTGGAACTATAGCAGGGCAGAACAGAGGTAGGCAGGAAAACTAAACTGAATGATGGGAGGAAGAAGGCAGACTCAAGGGATGCCATGTAGCCCCAACAGAGACAGACACTGGATGGAACCTTGCTGCCAGAAGTAACCTTGCTGGTAAGCCATAGACATGTGGCAATACACAGATTAATAGAGATGGGTTAATTCTAGATGTAAGAGATATCTAGCAATATGTTTAAGTGATTGTACAAGCAGTGATTTAAATAATATAGCTTCTCTGTGATTATTTTGGGAGTCTAGTCCACTGGGAAATGAGCAAACAGCCTCCCTACAAGAGTATGGTGTTGTAACACAAATAAAAAAAAACACACAGACTGATAGTGGGGCTCAACCTGAAGATCAGGAAAGCAAAGCAACTAGTCACTGGCTCTTACCTCTACTTCAGACTCAAAATGGGTGATTCTGCTTCCATGAATCCTCCGAATGAAAGTGAGCCTGAGACCTCCTGTTTTATATTTCTTTCTAGTGTTAAGATTAAAGGTGTGTATAACTACTCCCTGCACTAATTATTGGGCAAGATTTCTTTATTAAGACACAAATAAGCCGGGCGGTGGTGGCGCACGCCTTTAATCCCAGCACTTGGGAGGCAGAGGCAGGTGGATCTCTGTGAGTTCGAGACCAGCCTGGTCTACAAAAGCTAGTTCCAGGACAGGCTCCAAAACCACAGAGAAACCCTGTCTCGAAAAACCAAAAAAAAAAAAAAAAAAAAAAAAAAAAAAAAAAAAAAGACACAAATAATATACCACTATATTTCCCCATTTTATCTAAAATAAAAAGAAGGCTATAATTAACATAGCAAAAACCATACAGAAATACACACACACACACACACACACACACACACCATACACACACACTATAAACAGGCAATAAATATATCAACAATATCTTGTAAATTTTTATTTGACCAATTCAGAGAAAATACACCATATCTATCCAATCTTGGTGAGTCCAAAGTCTTGTGTATAATTTGTTTTCTATCATAACTTGTTTTCTATATCTGATAAACAAGTAAAACTGTAACTGTTTAGTCTTCAACTTCATCAGAGAACCAAGAAGGAAATATTATTAACTGAGTTAGCAGGAAGGGAGAGCACAAGTATTCCAAAACTGTGATAAATGACAAAACTGATGGCTGCCTGGACAGTCACCCAAAGTTCCTCTGCAATGTTGGAGCATCCATCTTATGTCACAGGCCCAGCATATCTGAAAGACTTTTCTGTGAAGCAGGATGTTCTGAATGGCTGTTCCTCTTAGTCTTGACAATGTTTGGCAATCACTTTCTTTTGTGTCCTGCTTGTATTAGGACAGCATACTGCCAACAGTCAAGGCAAGTGCATTTTCTTGCCCAGTGGCTTACTTTTGTTATAAAGAAAGTAAACTCTATATGGAGTTTCTTTGATGCCCAGTATCTTCTCTGAAGTATATTGGTGCTTTCAGGAGCAAATATGTCTCATGGTCACAAAAAGGTCTATGTTATTAAAACATTTTAATGCCATGTTCTATAGATCTCTGAAGTGTTGGAAGATGACCTGTTTAAACTGTATCTTTGTTTGACCTTGAAAGCATAACTAATGTGACTACAAGTTAAATTATAATACACAATTAACTTCTAATCTGCAATTTTTTATTATCCAAAACAGTAGGTAATAATAATTCAGAAGGACTAGAAATTTGATTTATGTTGTTAACTGAGTTGTATAGGTATAATATCTTGAATAAGATTAGAATATATATATATATATATATATATATATATAATGTTCGAACAAACTTAATCTCAATTTTGTATCAATATACAAAATTTTCATACAGTATACAAAAGTCCAATACAATGTAAAACATTTAAAATTAGCAGTTGCTTTTAAAAAGTAGGTTCAATAATCTACATTTCTATCTTATCATATCTATATACTCCCTTATTTCTTTTCAGAGTAGATTCATTAGTCTTCCCTTTTATCCTATCATATCTGTAGCCCCCATTTTTATTTTCAAAGCAAGAACATTGAATCTTATTTCCTTTGTTTAGCTAATTTCCTGACCATTACCAATAGTAACTTGTAACCAGTTTGATCCCTAAACAATGACAAATATCCATAATCTAATGAAAGACCAAAAACCCCCACCTCATGTCTTGAAAATGTGGGCATTATATTCTTAAATTACTTCCTATTGTCTGGGGTGAAGGCATCTTTATGGTATCCTGAAAAGAGAAGTTGAGTTAATTGTTAAGTCCTGCTACAAGTAGGTATTTCATTTGTTGTCCAGTCTCTGTGTATGGGGAAAGTTCAGTGTTTGCCTCAAGTCCTGACTCGAGTGGTCTGTTAGGCTGTATCATCTCAGCTAGCCACCTTGAAATTGTTAGTAATTCAAAGTTGATCTTTAGATAGTGTTTTTCAACTTAGTGGTATTATTATAGCAGTTGAGGAATCATCTTTGTGAGAACCCATCTTCCTTTTGGAGACCTCAGATGTCACTGGTAGGCATCATCATAGTTCACTGCAGAAAACTAATACTCAAACCTGAAATAATGTACATGAAGGAAGATGAAATATTTTTCTAGAATTAGTTAGTACTTTTTGTGGCCATAAATATCATATATCATAACAAAAAATTAAATATATATATATATATGTGTGTGTTTTGTGTTTGTATTAATCTTATAAAAATTACTCCTTAAGCAAAGCTGTTAAAGAGTCAATATAAAACCAAAAGATTATGAGATTAGTGGCAATAAAATAGTCCATAAATATTTGCTTCTTTTCTGTTTCATATCAGGTGGCTCTTCTAACATGAGACAAAGATTTCGGATTTTACTTTAATAAGCACTCTTGGGTTTAGAAAAGGAGAGAGCCATACTCCAAATTCAAAGCCAGCTTTGATTTTTAATTAGACTGGAAATAAAACAAGGCTACTTGCATTATATATCTATAGAGGACATAAGAAACAAACATTTGGAAAGATTTATGAAGGTTCTATGATGATATGCAAGATATTCGTCAGTATTGCTCTAGGATAGGGTCATTTCAGGTTCCCTATCCTCAACTGCCCAAGGAACTAACTGGGGACCTCGGCTTGGGCACCTGGGAGCCCCTCTAGGGTCAGGTCTCTTGCCAACCCTAAAGTGGCTCCCTTAACTAAGAATTGTTACCAAGACCAGCTGGACTGTGACTGAAAAAGCATGGGATAAAACTGGATCCTCTGAACATGGCGAACAATGAGGGCTGATGAGACGCAAAGGACAATGGCACGGGGGTTTGATCCTACGTTATGTGATGGCTTTGTGGGAGCCTAGCCAGTTTGGATGTTCACCTTCCTAGATATGGACGGAGGGGGGAGGTCCTAGGTCTTACCATAGGGCAGAAAACCCTGACTGCTCTTTGGACTGGAGAGGGAGGGGGAAAGGAGTGGGGGGAGGGGGAGAAGGTTGGGAGGAGGGGGAGGGAAATGGGAGGCTGGGAGGAGGTGGAAACTTGTTTTTTTTCTCCTTTTCTCAATAAAAAAAAGATTTATGAAATATTATCCTGCTGAAAATGTGATATATCAATATGCAAATTTACTATTTTTCTTGAGACATATTTTCTGGATGATTTGTCCTTTTCCTTCAGATGTATCATTTTTCTAGTGGTCTTCCGATTCCTTAGCTGGATATTTTTATCTTTCTGAAAAGACAGAAACAAACCCTTCCTCAACCCTAATTTTGGGAAGATTCTCCTTTGGCAAGTTATAACTTATCAAATGAAAAACATTCGTTCACTTCAGAGTATCATCTGGTATAAATTCTGGTGTTTCAATATGGAAAACTACTCTGTCTTCATATTGTGAATTGGTAACTATGTTGAAAGGTTCTTTAAAATTTCTTAGTATCATGAGAATAGCATTATGACTTTTTGACAGAATCATAAAGGCTTTGATGTACTTTGCCTAAGTTTTCTGATTTGTAATTTGTCTTTCTGATTTATTTTTATCATAAGAAGGGCTTTGATACACTTTACATAAATTTTCTGATTTGTAACTTGCCTTTCCTGATTTGTTTGCATCAGTACAGGATGTTGGGGCTCCATTTATTGGTGTGTCCCATATAATGCGAGTAAGGATCCAGTTAGTTCTCTTTATAAGTTAAATTTTCTAGCTTTTGGTATAGTTGTTGTTAATATCTTCTCTAAAATTACTGTAAACTCTTTGTCAGGGTTCACTTTCTTCTCATAATTTGTCAATTTTATCGTTATAAAAAGGTACTATAATTTCTGCTGGGTCTATTCCAGCTAAATTACAAAGTCTCAATTTTCCTTTTAGAATTAACTCAGAGATCTTTTCCAGATAAGTTTTTAAGTTTTTACTTGGTTTATGTCATTAAAATGTGCATTCTAAGTTAATGACTTCTTTCTGCATTAAAATTCCTATAGGAGAATGCTTGGAGTATAATATGACCAGAGTGCAGTTAAGATTTGGATCCACATGATCCACATATGCTTTCTCTAATTTTTCTCTCAGCTTCAATTGATAATTCTCCAGTACTACTTAAGTCCTTTGTCACCATCTAAGGCTTTTTTTAAATTAATCAGCTCATCAGGATCTATCAAAATAGTGTGACATAGATGAGAAATGTTTCTTTTCCTAGGAATGCTTGGAAGTCATTAAGAGTCTGTAATCCATCTCTCCTACCTATAAGAGGCTATCCTTTAGGCAATAGAGCAGGAAACAGAATGTCAGACTGTAGAAAGTCCATTGGCTGAATTAACCTTGTTAACAGCTCAGATCTTTTACCATTCTGAACTTCCCATATTTCTTTTAAACAACAAATACAGGAGAATTCCAAGAGGTGCTTAATTCATCAATATGATAAGAATTTAGTTGCTTCTGTACCAGCTGTTCTAAAGCTCGCCATTTCTCTGTTGTTAGAAGCCATTGTACAACCCATACAGGTTTGTCATTCAACCATATTAAAGTTAGGGATGTTGGTGCCTTTGTAAGATCAGTAGCCATTGTGCCCTGCTCTTGTACAACCTAAATGGTCGGTGACTGTTCTTTATAATATCTTGTAATATTTTTCTCAGAAATGTATGTTAATTTATGGTTTGCTTCTAAGATTGGAAGATTGTTAATTTGAGTATTCCATTGCTGTAACAAATCATATCCCCACACATTCATTGCTATGTTATCCACATATAGTTTTAATATTCCACTCTGTCCTTCTGGCTCCATACATTTGACCCATCTCACAGTCTGCTTTACCTGAGGTAAAGTTATAATCCCTGAAAACTGAACATTTACATCCTGAAGAGACTAATTTGGATGCCAAGATTATGACAAAATTATTGTTATATTCACACCTGTGTCTACCAGAACTTCAATGACAGTGTCATTTATTTGTGTTTTTAATTTTGGTTTTTGTTCATTTATAGAAGTTTGCCAAAATACTTGATCAATGATTTCTCCTAAATTTTTTGTTCTCTCTTGTAAATGTTCTATTATCCAGAGTAGTATGGCTTCTCATAATAAGCATTAGGCTCTTTAATTACTCTGGGAAGGAGTTTCCTCAACGATGTCAGGAAATGATTGAACTAGATTTGACATAAGGGCCTGCAAGAAGACCTTCACAGAGTTTCTTGACAGCAAAAGATTGCATTGAATAACCCTGTTGACCTACATTCTTTACACCAACGCCTGATTTTGTTACACCTTCTGCATAATCCAGAAGGGAGGAGCATTCTGAATGGATTATATTTAGGAAAAACTATTTCTAGGAACGCTCTGTTTACATTACAATCCCTTGAAGGTGACCTTGTTTGCCACAATTGAAACACTTGATATTTCAATTTTTCTTCAAACCTCTGGAAATCAAATCTCCTATCCAGGCACCATCATGGTCTTGAGATTCAATATTAATTGTATCTCAAATCCATTCCTCCAAAGGTGCTGATCTTGCCTTTAATGTTCTGATTATCCTTTTCCATAGAGATTTCTCATTTTCAAAAGTCAGAGATTCAATTACTGTTTGTCTCACTTCTGAATTTGTTATCATTCTTTTACTGCTGATTATCAATCTCTGTAAGAAATCCATGCAGGTTTCTTTTGGGCCCTTTATGACTTTTGTAAATGAATCAATCTTCTTTTCTACTTCTTCAGTTCTGTCTTAAGCATTCATTGCTGTGGCATGGCAATAAAGCCAGGATGTGACCATCATTTAGAGACTGCCTTTCTGCAGTAGCATAGTTTCCTTTTCAAGAATTTGATCTTGGGATTTTTCCCTACATCAAGCTTTACTTCATTGTTCAATAGTCTTTCCCTCTTCTCTAAAACAGGTACTCCACTGTAACTGTGGACCAAACTTTAAAAAAACTTTAACCAACTCTATCTATTTATTGGGAATAACTCTATTACAAACTGACCATGAGTTTAACATTTGCTTCACAAAAGATGAATGCATGCCATATGAGACTATTGATTTCTTGAATATTCTTAAATCTAACATTGGCACAGGGGTCCATTCAGCTCTTACTCTATCATTTGGCAGTTCCTGTAAAGCTACAGGCAAATGTCTTTTTTTGTGTGTGTGAATTTGTACCTCAAATGTTGGGCACCAAATATAGAATGAACAATAAAAACTTAGACATAGATATTGGGTTTCAACCTAAATATCAGAAAGTAAAGCAGCCAGTCCCTGGATCTTAGCTCTACCTGAGAATTAAAATGGGTGATCTTGCTTCCAAGAATCTTCAGAATGAGACTGAGAATGAAAATGAGATCACTATATGGTGTTGTCAATGACAGAGCTTTACATTCATTCTAGCAGGCAAAAGCTATGAACTTCCTTTTCCAAACACTCAAGAGTAGGCTTTTTATGCATGATATCAGGGTTTTTACTCTTGTAGGGAAAATTATTATCCAAAGTGATTTAACTTCTATACGCTATACATGTGTCTTTCTATACAAATAAATAAATAAACAAACAAACAATACATATTATATGGAATTTTAAGCATAAAATAACATGACTCCTTATATATTTTCAAACTTTCCAGTATTATTATTTATTCCTCATTCCTTATCTCTCAGTGTTACCCTCTATTTCCTTTCAACAGATAATACTTGCATCCATGTTTCCCATTTCCTACTTCATAGCACCTGTGTCCTTCTGTTAGCTACCTTTGAACTCCTCTATCCTTTGTCCCTTTTTACTCTCCTGCTTTCTATGGTTCTCCAGGCAATATACTTCCACCTAAAGATTTGGAATTGAGAACCACAACAGAATAGAACATGGAGCATTTGTCTTTCTGAGTCTATGTTATTGTACTTCAGACAATATGTTCTAGATCCATTCATTTACCTTCAAATTTGGTCATTTCATTTTTCTTTTCTTTTTTTACAGATGCACAAAATTACCACTGTGTATAGGCATCATATTTTCATTATCCATAAATCACTGGGTGAGCATTTAAGTTGTTTACATTTCCAAACGATTGTGAATAGAGCAGTAATGAACATGGATGAACAAATACGTATAAAGTAAAATGTTGAGTTCTTTGAGCAAATGCCAAACAATCATATAGTTGGGCCATATGGTAGATTTACTTTTAGGTTTTTGACAAATCCCAATTCTAATTTTAATACAAGCATCAGCTTGCAATCCTACCAACAATGAATTAAAGTTCCCTTTGTCTCACAACCTTCCCAAGAAACATATATTGTTAATTGTTTTTCTGATCTTAGCAATTCTAATTAGGTCACAGTGAACATTCTGAGTCGTTTAATCTGTATTTCCATAATAGAGGTTATTCCTACTTTGTACCCCCTTTTGACTTAAAATATAGAGGGAAGCAAGATGTAGGCCATCATATTAAGTCCTAATAGACATGTATACAAGCACAGAAAGTATTACATAATCTTACTTTTATATGGGCTATAAAAAGATTTCTTTAATAAAACTTGAGAGTAGAATGGTGATTACTAGAGACAGAACAGTATGGAACAGAGAAAATTTATTAATGGATACCAAGTTAGTTAGATTAGGCAATAAACTCTGGTACGCTATTGCAGATTAATGTGATTGACTAGTGATGACTATATTGTACCATTAATTGAAAAACAAGCCGATAATGACTATGGAGATGCTTAGTTGTATGTCAACTTGATGCAAGTTAGAGCCATCTGAACCAAGAAATCTCCACTGAAAAAGTGCCTCCATCAGATTGGCCTATAGACAACTCTGTAGAGCATTTTCTTGATTAACAATTGATATCACATGATCCAGCCCACTGTGAAAGGTTCTAACCCTGGAGAGGTAATTCCAAATTGTATATATAATAAAGCATGTTGATCAAGTCATGTAAGAAGTTTTTTTTCATGTCTTCTTATCAGTTCCTGCCTCCAGGTACCTGCTTGATATTTTTGCCTTGAGTTCCCTCAAGGGATGTGTAAGCCAAATAAATCCCCTTTATCCCCAACTTGTCTTTGGTTTTGATATTTGTTATAACAATAGAAATCAAACAGAGATAGAGATAGTATAAATGGTGAAGTACCCTCTTGTAGACTATTGTTTTAACTGGGCAAAGATATGTTACATTTGTTTATGTTGTGGAGTATTTCTTTAACTGTATAAAGATGTGTTATGTTTATTAATACTGCATTTGTTTAATGATGTAAGCTGTGCATTGCATTTGTTTCATCTTTCCTGCCTAAGGCATCTGATTGTTCTAATAAAAATCTGAATGGCCAACAGCTAGGTAGAGAAAGGGTAGGTGGGGCTATCAGGGAGAGAGAATAACTAAGAGGAGAAATCTAGGACCCTATAGAAGAATGAGAGAATGAGTGATTCACCAAGAACAAGAAGCCAAGCAAGAAGCCAGCCAGACATGAGAAGTAGTTAAAGAAAGTTATACAAAAATAAAAGGTAAAACTACTCGAGGCGAAAAGTAGATAAAGATAAATAGGTTAATTTAAGTTAAAAGAAATAGCCAGACATGAGCCTATGCTAGGCCTAGCATTCATAACTAATAAGAAGTCTTCACCTCATCATTTGAGAGCTGGGTTGTGACCTGAAAGAAAATACCTGGTACAGTGCCCTATGCATATATAAGTTTGAGGACTTGAGTTTGGATCCCTAGTACCCACAAAAGTTATGTGTAAGAGCATGCATCTATCACTCCAGTGTGTGGAAAAGGTGGAGACAAGACTCCTAGAGATCATTAGCCCACAAGTCTAGTTGAATATATGCTCCATGTTTATGGAGAGACCCTTCCTCAAATAAATAATGTGGAGATCTATTTAGGAAGACCACATGATATCTCATGATATCTACCTGTGACTTCCACACAAACTGATACAGATTCACACACACCAAGTACAAACACCTACAAAACAAATGAATATCCCTCCTAACACACACACACACACACACACACACACACACACGCACACACCCCAAATGGATGTTATAAAAATTTAAGAATAGTTCCATTCTTGTACTTTCCATGATATAGTTTTCTTTGCTTAAATATGAGGGGAGGTAAGCCTGAAAGGTTTCTCCCCAAAAGGTGCATGTGTCTGCAATACTTTCAATACTTTTAAAGAGAGGCATCTTAGGCTAGGTTGGTATTGGTATTTCCAATGCTTTTGTGTGATCTTTCTAACTATTCACGATAGATTTTCGATCGACAGATGAAGGTTCTATGATGATCTGCAACATATTCATCAGTATGACTATAGGGTAGGGCCATTTCACGCTCCTTCTCCTCAACTGCCCAAGGAACTAGCTGGGGACATCTCCCTGGACACCTGGGAACACCTCTAGGGTCAATTCTCTTGCCAACTCTAAAATTGGCTCCCTTAATTAAGATATATACTTCCCTGCTACCATATCTACTCTTCCTCCATCCAAATGAGGAACAGAAGGAGGGAAAACATGAACAAAAAGTCAGGACCGCGAGGTGTGCACCCACACACTGAGACAATGGGACTGATCTATTGGGAACTCACCAAGGCCAGCTGGACTGGGTCTAAGAAAGCATGGGAAAAAACTGGACTCTGAACATGGAGGACAATGAGGACTACTGAGAACTCAAGAACAATGGCACTGAGTTTTGATCCTACTGCATGAAGAATTCAAATCCAAATGCTAAAGTAAATGGACTCCCTTTTGTTACTCAAAAGATTGATAAAACAATGTGGGTTTCAACCAGTTTCTAATGTGACTTAAAGTTAAACAGTGAAAGGAGTGAGGGAGAGGTAGAGATTAGAAAATATGTCCAACTGAAGATAGTGCTTAAAACTTCCTTGAACCTATTATCTCATTCTTATACTCTCATTAGTCAGGTGCAAAAGTTAACTCTGATTTTTTTCTTCACATTATATACTGTTGTATGAATAAATAGTATTGGGATAATATGTTAATTCAAAGCTTTATATATTCTTTTAGGTTAAGTAAATAATGTGGTAATTGGAGAACACATCAATTGATTTGTCGAATGGGAAAATGAAATGAAGAAGGTTTGAGTTATAACTAGCAAGGAAATAATAGATGTATTTATATCAATACAGTATATGAACTTAATGACTACCTAATTTATCTAAATCTACTACACCTAATTTGTGGCTATAATGAATGTTTATGAGGTATACTAAGATACTAAGGGTTTTGTTGTTTGTTTGCTAAGGCAATATTAATAAAATAGTGCTAGCTGTAAATTGATATTATTTTATGATACCATTTCATGTACAAAGACAACTAACCATTCCCAGAAGTTAAAGGAAAGTATATGGTACCATTGTCAGAAGCCAAAGTGAAGTATATAGTAGTTCTTATGTTTATAATGACAAGTCTCTGCTCCATATAATAAACTCTGGTCTTCCATGATATGAGAATTTAACTTTATCAATTCAAGGTTATATTATCAGGAAGCATGCTAACTTTTCACTTAACCTTTGAATATATAAGATGAATGCTTTGGAAAGTAAAACATTTCACTGTAACTGTGTTTCAGTGTATCTGGGTAAAAGAAAAATTTAGACAAGGTTTCATGCTTAAATCCAACTATATAGTTTTGTAATTGGCACCTATCTTTAACTGAACACAAAGAAATGCAAGATAATTGAATATTTTCCTGTTCTTTGAAGCAAGATCTCCTCCCTATACTTCCCCATGTAAGAAAACACCATCATTATGTCATTAAAATCCTGAATATTGAGTCTAGTGAGATGGCTAAGTGAGTATAAATTCTTGTTGTCAAGGTTTAACAGCCTGAGTTCCATCCCCCAATCATGTGTAAAGGGTAATAGAGAGAAACATTTTTACAAACTTTTTCTTTGACCTTTGCATTCATTCTGTGGCAAACATTACACACATACATACACACACACATGTACAAACACATGCATGCACATACTCATGCACACACATAGTACAAAAAGAATAAAACACTTCTTAATTAAATAAACCCTAGATGAGAAGTCCCTTAATACATAATCTACCAACAGGTCCTTTTTATCCAAGATGTAGATGGAGCAGCGAGCAGGCCTGCTTTTCGTCCCACCCGCTGGCTCCCACATGGTTAGCTTTACACCCGAAATAACAACACACAAATTGTGTTCTTTTAAATACTGCTTGGCCCATTAGTTCTAGCCTCTTATTGGCTAATTCTCACATCTTGATTAACCCATTTCTAATAATTTGTATAGCACCACAAGGTGGTGACTTACCAGGAAAGATTCAGCATGTCTGACCTGGTGGCTGGCTCCACGGCATCTGACCTCACTGCCTTCTACCCAGAATCCTGTTCTGTTTACTCTGCCTACCTAATTTCCTGTCCTATCAAAGGGCTGAGGCAGTTTCTTTATTAAACAATGAAAGTAACACATAGACAGATGACCCTCCTCCATCAAAAGTCAGTAATATACATTCAGTCTGACTGTTTATCTTGATCTCCACTGTCTAATCCAAGCCATATTCATTTCTCATTTGGGTGATTAAATGAATAAAAACTAAATAATCTCCTCAACTTCATTTTAAGTCTATTTATTCTATTTATGGAGTGAAACTAATATGATGTTTAAAATATTAAATTACACTAGTTTTATTTAATACATAAATATAAAAATAATACATTCTTATAGACTACTCTAGGATATTTCAATGTATATGTCTATTTTATTATATTTAAATAGCTTGAAAATATTCATCTCTTTGATTATATGCAATTTTATTATGGTGCAAAAGTTCACAATATTATTTTAATGTGTGTTTATGTGTATATGTGTGTATGTTCAAGCATACATGCATTCATGAGCATGCGTGTGAATGCACGGAGGGGTATGTAGAAGTCAAAGAACAGTTACTAATCTCTTTCACCGCATGAGTTTTAGGGATTGAACTCAGGTTGTCAGGCTTAACAGCAAGCACCTTTATATTCTTGAGTCATTTTTCCTTTCCAAGAATGGAATTATTAACAAGCAATTGCCACATGTCTGTAAATAAACGTTGAGCATTTCACATTTGGGCTTGGCTTGTGAAGGATGTAATTTTGGATTAAAAATAAACATACTGGAACATACATCCAGAACAGAAACATTCATATGCACAGCTGGAAACAGATACTGCAATCTGAAAGTATAATTAAGATTTACCATCTCTATTTATAGAGTATGAGCATTGCAAATTTATTGTCTTTAAATGCGAAGGTTTAGAAAGCATTAGAGGAAGATAAAATATTCACAGAGTACAATGGAATTTGACATATAAAGAGGTATGTCTAAATTCAGTATTGAGGATGGCAACATGAGAGGGAAACAGAAAATAACACAGTCAGAAAAAAATGCATAGCATTTCAATGAAAGACACAAAACACTCCATATTTCTTGAAAACAAAGCTTCTCTTGAGTTCAGTAAATATGCCTGCTGATGCACACATTATTAATGTGTAAGTGTATGAAACAAGCAACTATGCTAATGGAAGGGTGGATGGTTCTTTGCAAGTGGGTGATTTGTGACAGCAATGAAGCCCCCTTCCGTGGCAAATCCTGTCATTTTATCATGAAGTAAAAGATTCCTACAAATACGATAGTCAGGCCAATTGAAGCTGTTGATAGACAAAGCTTTGCAAGTTGACACATTGCTGTTCTGACAGAGTTAAAGGAATATAAATTTTTCATATTCTTAATCCTTTTATTGCAGTATTAATACTAATCAGATAAAGTAAATTTAAGTGATTCAGCAAATCCACTTACCTTTAAAATGTAGAAATTATACGGCTGAGCTACTTGGATCAGATAGCTGCAAGATTAGTGCTTTGGAATGTCTCCGGAGGAGATAGTAAGTTCCTATGTTTTGTGTATGCTATATGAGATTTGTTAGTCTGTGAGCAGACTAGCTTCATATTTATGTTCTGTAGGCAGTTCATAAAAATGTAGAAAATAAATAAATTATAGAGGTATATCAAAAGAGATAAATTGGAGCTTTTAAGTAGTTTCTTCATTAACAGATGGCCTTACAAAGAGCTCTATAGTGCCCTCACTACCCTCTTCCACAGCAGGACCTGGCATGTGAATTTGTTATTAAAGGAGGTGATCACTTGTGGTCAGGATTACAGGAAATGTTAAACATAAATATCTCTTTTCCACTCACCTTCAGTGGCACAGGTGTTCAGCTTACAACAGTTACTTGTCTTACTAGTGTGTTGAGCTCAAGGAGAATCACAGGATTTATTTGACATTGTCCCTTTTCTCTTTTTATTTAAAAAAGTTGCATATTTATTTTGCTTTCTGACTCTGTACTTGTGCCTTCAACACTTTCACAACAATTTTATGTTCCTCAATAAGGTTAGCCCTTTTGATCCTGCCATGGACACACTTGGCACACATGGAACCACCATATGCCCTGCTGTCATGCTTCTTTGTCTTAGATAATCTCATAAAGACTTTCTGTCCTATAACATGAACTCCTAAAGTCTGCCAGGGCATGCACTACATGCCAATTTAGATGCTTTCCCAACATTCTTGATATAAAGGTAAACAATCCTGTCGCCAGGGGTTTAAGACAGCCTAATTTTGTTAGAGGCTGAACTGTAGGAATGCCTATGACAGTATATCAAATGCTGAACCATTCTGAGGACTTCTACAGCACCATTGCTGGAAGATGAAATTATCACATGCCTAACCAAACACTGTTACCGGAATTGAATGAAATAAGAAAGTATTAGCATAGTCATTTACAGTTTAGCACTAATACTCTTTAATAATTTGAGTATTTTAGGATAATTTGATACTTAATTGGCATTCAGTATTTGCTTCCTATGTTGAGTTCCATTATGGGAAATGGAGACTTACAAGGTCCTGTTTACTTTCCCTTCTCATGCATTAAGATCTTCAAGCATATAAGAAAGCAGTAAGAACAAAGGGCAGCAGATACCCTGGTAGAGGCTGCCCAATGCATGGTGTTAGGATGCATCTAAATTGAAAGCTTACTGTAGGCAGAACTCTTGCTTCCAAGATTTTCCTCAATTCCTAGAACTGTTGTTTGTAACTTATACTCATACCTTTCACAACTAGACAACATAGACTTGGCTGTAGCTGTTAGTTGAACAAAGTAAGAGGTTTCATTATGACATATCTATGTACACATCTAATATATTGTTTTCATATTCATCTCCTCCATTACCCTGCTCCGTTCTCCTTAATTTGTCCCTTTCTAAATGTCTAATAATGCCTGTTTTACTTCTCTGTATTTAAAAAGAGCCTAACTGCTATATTCTATATATTAAATTACCTCTTTGTGAGTATATATTATGTACATTATCTGCGGTCATTATGTATTATGTGCATCTTTGAAATGGTCATGGAAATTTAATCTATAAAAACGTAACTGCTATTTGTTACATCCATGAAAGCAAAATTTTGAAAGACCATATTGACATTAGTTCCATATAGACTTGTTATCAGTAATAAGCCAGAGGGTCTACCCCCCTAAGGCTTTTTCTGATAAGGGTAAACTTATGCAATGAATCTGGGTTTCTGCTTCTCCATCATACTTGGTATTTTTTTATATGGATACTTCTTACCTAGCTGCACCACTTTCTCATGATGTAGTAGATGATGTAAATGTATTACATTCATTACCACATCTGTTCCCAGTCTCTCTTTATGACCATTAGCTTAGTATACAACAAATAAAATTACTTCTCCATGATATTTAAAGAAAAGCTCAGAATTTATTTTTAAAAAGTATTATCTCAGTTTTGTTTTTAATTTAAGAATTTTATCCTGAAATATCTTTAGACTTTTTAGAAAAGCTATAAAGATGGTATCATTAGTGAATCATTTAGAAATGGATTTTGAAGACTGATTAAGCATTTAAGTGTCAGCTGATCAGTTGGACTCAGATCACAAAATCAACTGACTCCTGCTACTAATAAACCATTAGCTGACCTAGAGTGGATGAACAGAAGGGTATGCTATTTCACTTCTGTAAGCTGTTTCCACAGCACTAACAGAATTACCCTCACTTGCACACTGTTATCCCGTGCAACAGAGCATTAAAGACAAGATTAGGAAGGGAAAACAAAGCAACCTCAGGTTGCTTAAAATGTAAATTAAAAAGGAAAAGCAGATAAGACACCTAAGCACACAGATTTAACTCTCTTAAGTGGATGGAAAGAAGTCTTTGTTTCTGTAATTATTTTCAAACTGCCATTCATAATATATGAGGTTCTATCATCTGCGCACACTGAAATCCATGAAATTCCATTTGTTGAGATGGAGAGATGCTAAAATAGAATGCAGAAAAGCAGACTACCTTTAGATGCTTTAATAACAGCAATTATCCTGGTCATTTTTAACCTAAAGAATGGCACTACTGCCTCTGATACCTTCCTTGCAGGCAGAAGTAAGAGGGAGTTAGTTCTGCTCTCTCAGAGACAGACTTTCTTCTCATCCTCACAATCATAGCAAGAATGAGATTCTGGTGAAGAGGTGGTTTTTGACTTGAGCATGGGGAATGGAAAAGAAAGAGAAACTCAGGTTATAAAGATGGAAGGGTGATGAAGGAACACAGACACTGAATTTCCAACTTGTACGAGGAGAGGGATTTATAGGCTGTGTCCAGGATAAGAAATTTTTCTGCTAAGTTAACAAGAAAGATCTATTGTATTATTTGTGATCCATTGCTTTCATTGAAAAAATGTTCTATCTACAGGATGAACTTGAATATTGTCTAAGAATAGAGGATTAGTATTAATAAATTTATGATCTGTTAATATTTTATATATGTAGTTCTTTTAAGGAAAGATCACTATTTTTCTAAAGTGACTCAGAAACTATACTCCTACCTTCTCGTTTGGTTTTTGAGACAGAGTAGTTGTAGTCTTGGCTTTCCTGGAACTCTCTCTGTAGGCCAGGCTGCTGGCTCAAATTTACAAAGATCTGCTTATCTCTGCCTCCTAGTTCTGTGATTAAAGGCAAGAACCACCACTGCCTAGCATATATTCTTACTTCTTAAGACCTATAATTCTATGAATATACTAAGGCTAGATGTTCCTGAAGAAATGGAAGTACGCAATAGCCTTTATTTAGTTTAATCAAGGCTTTTGAAAATGATGGGCTATATAATGGTCATAAATTGTGAAAGGTCATAAATTCAAACACATCATTAAGCTAAGGAATAAAAATGTAAACAGAACTCCAATAAATCAGATCTTTCTCTCTCTTAATGTATCCTTTTAATTTTATTTAGGTTTATTTGTTCATGTATTTTTAGATATGATTGTTCTGTCTTCTTAGATACATGCACACCAAAATAGGGCATCAGATAGCATTATAGATGGTTATAAGCCACCATGTTGCTGGGAATTGAACTCAGGATGTCTAGAAGAGCATAGGAATCAGTGCTCTTAACTGTTGAGATACCTTCCCAGACACATGAATACATCTCTTAATAGTTCTTTTATTGATCTTATCTGGTCTTCCCTTGATCTCAGATAACTATGCATCCATAAACAGCAGATCGCAAATGTTCAATTTCATCTGTTATTTCCCTGGTGATTTGAAGCTTGTTTCCCCACCTTGTCACTTGGCCTCTCTACTTGTTATTCAGTTTAAACAAATGTGACCCACTGATAATGGAGGAAGAAGTTTGACAAATTCCTTTCTTCTAGGCAGAAAGAAATGTTTATTCATTATTTCCTTAAATTGTACCTTAAATACAAGTGTATTGGGTCTACAGGGACAGTTGCATAGGTAGTTCAACTCAGGAAATTGAGTTATACAATAAGAGCTTCAATTGAACCATGCAATATTGAACTGCCTTGTTAGCTTTTGTCCTGAAAAGGGATATTGACAACATATCATTGTTTATTTTGAATTTTCAGGTATTTATAGGTGTGCTAGAAATGTGCTTTAAAAGTACACCCAAAAGTCCTCTTTCCAATCTCTGGAATTCAAGAATGTTCCTAAATGTTTTCATTTGATCAAAATTACATTCCTGAGTCACTTCCTTGTTCGGGCACTTTGTTCATTTTAGATTTACTTAGAATGAATAACATTGCTATTTTGTGTCTCACTATTTGCATGGTGTAATGTATTAGCTTACATGACTAGAATGTAAGAAGGGACAAATGGACCTTGAAATCTAATGAACAATAAAAAATGCAAACAAAATATCTTCCTCCTTTGTAAGGAAATTGATGGAAAAAACAACAAAATAGTGAAAAAGGAAGAGTTGGGAGAATAACTTTGCTTTTGCAGTTGACCATTTGTGGGTTGCGTATACCAAAGTGTATAACCCATGCAAACATGGGCAGTAACAACTGGACTCAGTGGGCTGAAAAAAAAAAACCCAAAAGGACAAGAAGTTGAGAGGGGAATGTCATAGGGTTTCCTGGTGGCAAATGTTGGGGAGAAAAGGGGGTATTTATGATCTACATACTTCATAAACATGTATGTAATTTTCAAGCAATAAATAAAAATATTATGCTGGAAAAAAGTAAACAAGCCGGTCAGTGATACCACAGGCTTTTAATCCCAGCACCCAAGTGTAGTGAAGAGGCCACTTGTTGGTTCCCAGCTGCTCAGCTCCAAAATAATCACACAGAAAATATATTATTTAAAACACTGCTTAGTCTATTAGCTCTAGCTTCTTATTGGGTAACTCTTATATCTTAATTTAATTCATTTCTAGTATCTGTGTAACATCACATGGCTGTGGCTTACCGGGTAAAGTTCCCAGCATCTGTCTCTGGTGGGGCTCCATGGCTTCTTTCTGACTTGCCTTCTCTCTCCCACCATTCAGTTTAGTTTTCCCCACCTAGCTAAGCTCTGCCCTGCTATAGTCCAAAGCAGTTTCTTTATTCATTAATGGTAATCATAGCATACAGAGGAAAATCCCACATCACTCAGGAGGCAGAGGCAGGCAGATCTCTGTGAGTTTGAGGCCAGCCTGGTCCAGGATAGACCCCAAAGCTATAGAGAAAACCTGCCTTGAAAGACCGAAAAAAATATCCAAAAGCAGATTGCTTATATGTTGCGTTTAAATTGTAAGTTCTGGCCTTATATGCTGCTGTTTTTGTTCCCTACTATGTGCCTCATAAGTGATATGTTGTTAACACTAGAAGTGCATGCATTAAAATAGATTGAAGTAAGCAGGTCTGGTTGATAGAGTAGTGAAAACTTAGAAAGGAAGGCACATGAATTAAACAAATAAAGAAACAAAAGAAGTTATAGAATTCCATATACTGTTAAAGAAACAAAAATGTTAACATTTTTAAACTATAGTCATAGATCCTGAAAGTAATACACACCTCAGTTAACTGTACAAGGCAATCTACAAGAAGCAAGTCATGAAAGTGCTCCACTAGAGGTTTTGAAACAGGACTGATTTAAGGGCTAAGTGTGTTTGATTTATTTTGTTTCCTTCTTGAATTCACTTGTCTTCTACAGCATCCTTAGGACACTTCCCTATAGCCAATATCAACTAGCTAATTCAGTAAACAAGTTAACACTTATGGAGGAAATAGGTCATAAAAAGAAGACAGATTTTAGTGTCATATGATCTCCGGCTTAGGTTCAATTCTGGCTTTTATTTAGTTAATTTCTACATTGTGTAATGTGCTGGGTAGCTGTTTTGAAATAGCATATTTTGTATGCTTTTGAAAAAAGGATAATGATATTCCCTATGCCACAATGCTATGATTATTTAAGTCTTTAAAGCATCTAGGAAAGTGCTTGATGGATAAAGTTTTTTTGTTCATTCTTTGTATGTTCTCATTCATTTTGTATCAGTTTTCAATTCATTACACATAGGGAGTATCATGAAGATCTCAAGATCCAAGTCCGTTGTGCCCCTGTTACTGTTGCCTTTTTATAAGTTTATACATTGTTTCAGGTTCAGATTAAGACCTATAATGAACAGTTTCATTTAACCTTATATCAACCCTATGAGATGATGATGAGATGGTGATAGCATTTTATCAAATTTGAAGCTAAATCACAAAGAGTCTGGGCCACAGAGCTATAAAGTTGAGTAATCAAGGCTCTTGTTACTAAATAGGATCATGTAAAAGCCTTTCAAAACTACTTATGAAAAATCACTCTCCTACAAAAAAGTCGCCAATGTGCTAAGGGATATATTCATCAAGTGCAGATATACTCACATATGGATATGTTAACAATTTAAGATGCCAAGTGTTATAACTCACAATAACTAAAACAGGTACCTATTTTTTTTAGTGACATGTGTCAGACAATATGTCATGAATTCTATGTGTGGAACTATAATTCTTACAAAAATTCTTCAGCATTCAGTTGATTTCATCTACATTTTACAAATGAAAACACAGAAGCTTACTCAGCATTACAAGATTAAAAAGGTGCAGTACTAGGATGTAAGCCCTTAGTCATGTCATGCCAATGATTAGGTATATTTACCATGCATACCTGTGCAAAGGAAAGAATATTTGCATAATTGAGAAGCCAAAATCCAACTCTGAAAACCATTTTACATTGTTAACTTGCACTATTCATTGAAGGTGCTCATTTGAAAGTAGCGCTTTGGAAGTATTACCTCTTATAGTAGTATGGCAGAGAGGAAAGGGAAGGAGGAAATGATGTAATTATACTATACTCTCAAAAAATAAGAGAAATAATTAAATGAAAACCTCATCAAAGAGGGGAGGAGGAGGGAAATGAGAGGCGGTGGCGGGGAGGAGACAGAAATCTTTAATAAATAATTAAAAAAAATCTCACCAAAAAGTCAATAGGAATTTTGTGATGACTTATTTTCCTTTTGTCTTTTAGTTTCACTGAAAATCAAGTATCCTATGACACTACCCTTGGGGATCTGAAAATACCTAATTGTAGAATGGGTTACATAGAACTACTTGGGCTCTACAATTTTAAATGATTTAGTAGTTTTCTTATTGAAGTATTGACTAAAATTCTCTGTAATAAACTCAATCACAACTCTTTCTTTAATGAGCTCTTGTGATGAATAAGGATTAAAGAATGACCCAAGGTCTGAAAGCATCATATGTTAAAGTCAGGAATGATGAGTATATGTTACATTTACACTCTCACAGATATTGCACGTTAACAGTAATTCTACTCTGCATTAACTAATTTACTCATAAGATATTTATTTGATTTTATGAAGCAATAGCATATTTCATTAAGACAAGAGTTTAATATAGATTTAAGGTTTCGGGGGAAGGGGGTCAAGGGGCTTAAAGGAGAATAATAGTATGTATTCAAGAGAAAGTAGAGAATTTTGTCTAAGATCTTTAATTCAAAGCAGCATCTGAGTCAGTGGAGGGATAAAGTTACGGAAAGAAGAGTTGGAGTGTCCACCACTGTGTCAGGATTGTCCTGTGGACTTTCCTACACACCAACTAGAACTAGGTGTACATGTCAGTAAATGCCTTCCACTGATAAACCAGGCTGCCAGATGACAGTGCCAACTTAGGAAGTCACTGCTGCCACCAAAGTTACTATGGCTATTAACCTGTGTTAACTGCTGCCACCAATAAGATGCTTAGTACTAGAACTGGAAGAGTCAGAGGAAAATCTGAACTGTTGAAAAACAAAGAGAGAACACTGGAAAAAGATAAACATGGTATTGTATGGTAGAACTGTGGCCATGAAAATTGCTCCTGAGATAACCAGCTGTGGAAAATGACTCTATCTCACTTGCCATTGCTGGGTAATTCTACCTGGAATAATGAGAATTGTGTACTGCAACTTTACTGAGTATTCCAACAGTACACAAAGTTATCAGGTGGATAGATCTTCCACAACCTTCCTGAATGTCAATCTCTCTTTCACTAGGAGAAAAATTTAACTGGCTGGGAGGTAGGGTATTTAGGATAAAGAATTCTGTGGAAGACAAATCTTTTTTTTTTAAATTTATTTATTTATTAAGGATTTCTGCCTCGTCCCCACAACCGCTTCCCATTTCCCTCCCCCTCCCCCGATCAAGTCCCCCTCCCTCATCTGCTCGAAGAGCAATCAGGGTTCCCTGACCTGTGGGAAGCCCAAGGACTGCCCACCTCTATCCAGGTCTCGAAAGGTGAGCATCCAAACTGCCTAGGCTCCCACAAAGCCAGTACGTGCAGTAGGATCAAAAACCCACTGCAATTGTTCTTGAATTCTCAGTATTCCTCATTGTCCGCTATGTTCAGCTAGTCCGGATTTATCCCATGCTTTTTCAGACCTAGGCCAGCTGGCCTTGGTGAGATCCCAATAGAACATCCCCATTGTCTTAGTGTGTGGGTGCACCCCTCGTGGTCCTGAGTTCCTTGCTCGTGCTCCGTCTCCTTCTGCTCCTGATTTGGACCTTGAGATTTCTGTCCGGTGCTCCCGTGTGGGTCTCTGTCTCTGTCTCCTTTCATCGCCTGATGAAGGTTAATATTCCTGAGGACAAATCTTATCTGGATTGTTCCCTTCATGTTCCTTTTCTGAGATAAACTGACACAAGAGTCTTCTTAGTCACCTATGGAGACTGGTGCCAATGACAATCCAGGGCACAAATTATTACATCATGGTGAAGAAGGAATAATAAGTACACAACATCTTCCTTTTCATGATATTTCTTATCTTCATTTTTAATATTTTTGGTGTTTTCTTTTTTTCATATTTATTTTGATTAAATTTATAACTTTGAACTTTAGTTGTTAAGTTTCTACTGTATTTTAGTTTCTTTTTTTGTTGAAAAAAAATATTTCTGCCTCCTCCCAGCCTCCCATTTCCCCCCCCTCCTCCCACTCCTCTTCCCCTCCCCCCACTCCTCTTCCCCTCCCTCGCCAGTCTGCAGAGCAGTCAGGGTTCCCTGCCCTGTGGAAAGTCCAAAGTCCTCCCCCCTCCATCCTGGCCTAGTAAGGTGAACACCCAAACTGGCTAGGCTCCCACAAAGCCAGAACATGAAGTAGGATCAAAACCCAGTGCCATTGTCCTTGTCTTCTCAGCAGCCCTCATTGTCGGCCATATTCAGAGAGTCCAATTTTATCCCATGCCTTTTCAGTCCCAGTCCAGCTGGCCTTGGTGAGCTCCCAATAGATCAGTCCCACTGTCTCCGTGGGTGGGTGCAACCCCTTGTGGTCCTGACTTCTTTGCCCATGTTCTCCCTCCTTCTGCTCCTCATTGGGACATTGGGAGCTCAGTCCGGTGCTCCAGTGTGGGTCTCTGTCTCTATCTCTATCCATCGCCAGATGAAGGTTCTATGGTGATATGCAAGATATTCATCAGTATGGCTATAGGATAGGGTCATTTCAGGTTCCCTATATTCAGCTGCCCCAGGAACTAACTGGGGACATCGCCCTGGGCACCTAGGAGCCACTCTAGGTCCAAGTCTTTGGCCAACCCTAAGATGGCTCCCTTAACTAAGATTTGTGCTTCCCACCTCCCCTATCCAACCTTCCTTTATCCCAATCATCCCGTTTCCCCAAGTTCCCCCCATCCTCCCCTTCTCACTTTTCTCTCCCCATGTCCCCTTACCCCCCTCCCATTCCACCCCCAAGATCCCAATTTTTTGCCCGGCAATCTTGTCTACTTCCGTTCACCAGGAGGATAGCAATATGCTTTTCTTTGGGTTCACCTTCTTATTTAGCTTCTTTAGGATATCTAATTATAGAGTCACTGACCTTTATTTATGGCTAGAAACCTGTTATGAGTGTATTTTAGTTTCTATATCACAAGAAAATTTCTCTATCGCTGTCCCTTGTTTTCCTGCACTTAACAAAAATCTTCTTTTAACATATTCACAACTACAGTAGTATTTTTACTCTCTCTCATGCCTCTAGTCTATATATTTTGGCTCCTACCTAATACTTTCCCTCTCCTTTCCCCTTTCTTCATTCCTTCCTCATTCCACTACTTATATATTGATTTCACTAGATCTAAAAATATCTACAAACTGCATTTCCCACCAACCAGTTTTCCAAGGCAGTGGTCACTGGACTTCTTGAGCACAGAAGTGAAGTGTATATGCATCCTTATTGCCACTCATTAGTGGGACTTCTGGTAAATGATTAGGGATAATTGCAGCCATCTACCCACCACATAGAAGCAAGAAGGATAATACATTGTAATGGTAGTCCTTCAGGTTGAGTCAGAAAAGGGAAGAAATTATTTTCGAAAAAGAACAAATGGCATATGGAGGACTTAAATAAATAGATGAGCAAATCAGTGAATAAAATTATAAAACAACCTCAAGAAAAAAAAACCCAAAATTATTCAACGATACTGAAAAAAACATACTTAAATGAAGTAGATAATTAACTAATCCAAGAAGAAATGAACAAATACTCCAAAATGAATGAAAGCGACAATACTATTTTTTTTTGCTTTATAGCTGGAGATTATTTATGATTTCTGCCTCCTCCCCGCCAACGCCTCCCATTTCCCTCCCCCTCCCCCGATCAAGTCCCCCTCCCTCGTCAGCCCAAAGAGCAATCAGGGTTCCCTTCCCTGTGGGAAGTCCAAGGACCACCCACCTCCATCCAGGTCTAGTATGGTGAGCATCCAAACTGCCTAGGCTCCCACAAAGCCAGTACGTGTAGTAGGATCAAAAACCCATTGCCATTATTCTTGAATTCTCAGTAGTCCTCATTGTCCACTATGTTCAGCGAGTCTGGTTTTATCCCATGCTTTTTGAGACCCAGGCCAGCTGGCCTTGGTGAGTTCCCGATAGAACATCCCCATTGTCTCAGTGTGTGGGTGCACCCCTTGCAGTCCTAAGTTCCTTGCTCGTGCTCTCTCTCCTTCTGCTCCTGATTTGGACCTTGAGTGACAATACTTATCAGAACGTTTGGAACATGGTCAAAGCTATCCTAAGAGGAAAAGTTATAGCTATAAATTCTCACATTTAAAAAATTAGAAAATTCTCAAATAAAAAAAAAACTTTTATGTTCTAGAGAAGCAAATTGATACTAAATTCAATTGAAAAAGATATCTATAATAATAAAATTTGGCTGAAAAAATAGTGAAACACAAACTAGAAGACAACACATAAAATTATTTAGCTTTCTGTAAAAGCTTAACATGATTGACATATTGCTAGATAATGACCAAGGGAAGAGAGATCACATAATAAAATTAAAAGAGGGATGTTATAAGACACTCCAAAAAATTCAGAAGATCATTAAGGAATATTGTGAAAAGATAAAAGCCACAGAGGAGATGGATAAATTTCTAAATGCTTATGAGCTACTAGAATTAAATCAAGAAGATAAAGGGAATTTGAAAGAACCAGAAAAAGAAATGAGATAGAAGCAGTGATTAAAATTTACTTCAGAAAGAAATGCCAGACTAGAGATATATGGGATCACTGCTTAAGTTAACCATACTTTCAGGAAAAATTTAATACCAATGTTTCATAAACTGTTCCACAAAATATAAAGTGAAGGAATATACTGAACTCATTCTATGAAACCACTATTACTCTGATATCCAACTGATTAAACTCATAATAAACATAAATATAAACCAAACTGATATGTTGGATAAATATTTCAAAAATTCTCAACAAAATACTTGAAAAATCTACTAAATGATGTATTTAGAATATTCTACATTATGGATAAAATGGTTTCATCCAAGGCATGCAAGGGTAGTTTAATGTGCCTGTATCATTTTCATTTTGTTACTTTAGCTCTGAGGTATAACTTGACATCTGGATCAATAAAAGTAATACATAATTTAAATAGATTTGAGAACAGAAGTAACTTCATATTGATATGTAGAGCACATTTGACAACATTGTACCTGCCTTCATAAAATCCTGAAGAACTTAGGAATGGATGAGCCACATTTCAACATAATAAAGTCCATATAACATACATGCGGAAATGAGGAACGAGGAAAAACTGAACATTTTCTCTATAATGTGAAATGGTATAAGAGAAGCCATGTATTCCACTTGTACTCAAAGCCTCAGGAAGAGCAATAGACAAGAAGGAGACATAAAACCTTTGTTGGAAGGGGGAAAATCAAATCCTCTCTAATTTCATATGGCATGAATCTATGCTTAGAAGTTGCTACAGACTACGCTAGAGGTTTATTTTTTAAATATCTGTTAAGGATTTTCAACAAAGTTCTGAGATATAAAGTCAAAATACAAGATGAGCAGCTTTTCTATTTACCAATAACAAACTTGCTGAGATAAAAATTAGAGAAATAGTCTTCATGATAGACACTTTTAATTTAGATCCAGATTGATTCCTCCAAGTCTTGTGACCAAAGTGTGTGGTGATGTTAATAATAGGAAATTTACATCAACCTCTGGGAGGCAAACAAGTTCAATGGCCATATTCTATATTGTTTTGAGTGATTCTTGAACCCCGTGACAAACAACAATAAAGGAGGTTTTTCATGCCTGGTACTGGGATTATTGTTAGCTAGTCTATGACTCTTTAGGAAGTGTTATCACACCAAGTGGCATAACTTCATTTAAATTGCATACTGTTTATAAGATGCAGTTATGTGTATTATATGAAATTTTAGGTACATATAAAATAGGATTACTTATAGATTTTTTTGAACACCCTTACTGCTATTTATCCATATCTTCCCTTCTTCTCACTCTGTATTGACTTGCTTCATGCTTCCTCAATTAAAGCCCCTTCCAACTTTTTCCCATTTCTCCCTTCATATAACCTCATTCCTAGCAATTTTACCCCCTTCCTCATGTACCCCATTTATTTTCTTGGTTTCTTAAATTTCACATGTTGTGCACTCACATCACCAATATTTGAATATAAGAACCGCAGAGAACATCCACCATTTGTCTTCCTTTCATAAAGCTGGAAGGTGCTATTCATGGCACCAAAGGAGGAACATAATCAAAAGTCTTCCCAGTTGTGATACCTATCAACTACAACAAAAATAGGCACTGCAAGGTATCTCAAAGGGTGCAATAGTGGCACTAATATAAGGTGATAGAGAGGCTTTTGAAGCCAAATGGACATTTTCAGAGCTGGCAGTATTAGCTATTGAATGACCCTGCTAAGGAAAGTGAAAATAAACAGTTCCAATCTTTAGTGAGCTCATAATGTAGTAAAATTAGACTATGAATTTAAGTCAAGGAGATGTTGAAATGATTTATGTTCTATGATTAATATCTGTAATCATAGGGCTATCATACGTAGTACTTCCAAAGTAGACATATAATCAGAGACCAGAAGGATTAATATGGTATCAAGAAAAGGGATAATAGAGGGAGTGTATGGGTAGGGAGGGCTAAGAGACATATCAGGGAGGGTGCCTCAAGTAATAAGAACAACAAATGCCAACTGAAAGTAATTTCTTATGACTTGCATATTGAGATTTGGGGTAGATTATGTTGGGTGAGGATACAGAGTTAGTCAGGTTTTAGAGCATGCAATGTGCTTGATGCCATATCAAGTAATTTTTACTTGATCCAAATCATCATACGAATGCACTGAGTGGGCTAATATAAGCTAGAGGCTATAAACACTTTCCTGTGTTTACATTTGTAGATGATTGTTCTAGCAATAATGTGAAGAATGGAATCATGGAGCTGGAGAGATGACTCTGCGTTATATATTTTAGGAAGTATCTATAGTAATAGGCTTCCAAATGGCATTTTCTGGTTTTTGGAGACAAGATTTCTCTGTGAAACAGACCTGGCTATCCTGGAACTAGCTCTTGTAGACCTGACTGTCCTTGAACCCACAGAGTTCCACCTGCCTCTGCCTCTCAAGTGCTGGGATTAAAGGCATGCACCACCACCACCTGGCCTTTCTTTTCTTTTTTGGTTTCCAAATGGCATTTTTAAAGGTCTTTACTGCAAATAAACCTTCCCCATAATTTCTCTATGCTTCCCTCCCACTCTTTCTCTCATTCAATTTAAACCTCTTGTTCCATTATTCTCACTCCCTTTTCCTATTTCCTATGTTATAGCCTTTTACCTTTGAAATGCCCCACCCAATGGTCTCTTACTACTTTTCTGATTTCTATGGGTGCCCCAATTTAGATACTCACATACAAAGTTTCAAATCTTATCTACATATGAGAAAGAAACTGCATGGATTGTCTTTCTGGGTCTCAATTACCTCACATGGGGTGGTTATTTCCAGCTCCATTCACTTACCTGGAAATTTAATAATTTCAATTGTCATTATAGGAGAGTAATATTCTAATATATTAATCTGTTAATCAGTTGATAGATGTCTAAGCCCAGAGTTTATCATTAATGGAATATTTTGGTATATATAGTTATGCACACTTTATAATTAAAACATGCTGCATTTTTTACTGTAATACATCTGAACAAAAGAAGGAGCTCATGAATGTGTATAATGTACATTGACCAAACTTAGAATTCAGAGTAAGCACTCCCATATAGCACAGAAGACCACTTGATTTCTTACTTATCAGGAAAAAGTTGCAAAGAATGGTTTATACCCACTACTTTTTTTCTAGCCATGTTTAAGCCTGCATAGGGACAAGGTCTCCTTTAAGACCAGTATAATTACCCATGCTGCTCTATGTTGAATCTAATCTTTGTGTCTCTGTCCTAGGCAAATTATCAGCACTGTACCAGATGGCAGAAGAGCCATGACAAAGATATAGAAGTAAGCTGTTCAGGAGAAATCATCAATTCAGCTTGTTCCCTGCACTTCCCCTTTTCCTCCTCCTTTACATCACATAAACTGAAGAGCTTAACACTTGTCTTTTTCTGATTCATATGTAGGAAGTGGCAAAGTATGATAGAAAAAGTGTCACATCCAGTCCTGCTTTTTCTCAGTGTGATACTCGTAAGCCACTCGCCTTATGGAGCCACAATTTCCAGTGTCTTTATATATAAAACAGAATAATGGGTATTGCACTCTGGGGTTATTCAAATATGGTGATATTTCTGAAAGCAGCTGTGAAACAGTTTCTTGATCTGGAAAATAAATATATTGGAAAATATGATTTCTGAAAATAGAACTCAAAATGAAATCATCCTAAATATCATATGGCTATTTTTTCTATAAAAAAGATACACTGAAACTATTTTGCCTCAAAATGGAGTATACAGGAAAGTGATAATATGAGATGGTGGTCTAATGCTTTAGGGGAAAGTAGATCAGGAGTAGGAATGTTTAATCATATTTGAAAAAAAAGAAAAGGTGAAGAAGATGAAAACAATTGACTTCTGTATTGAAGCCCAAAGGGGTAGAAGTAATACATCCAAGAACAAGCAAATGAACAAGCAAAACCACCAAGCAAAACAGAAGCTTTTGCTTCTTAAGTGTTTGCTGTAAAAACTGATCAGGCGTATCCCAGAAAGGAATGGAAAGTGGCCTATAAGTGCTGTGAAGATAGTTGTTATTCATTGGCCTCTATTACATATCGAATGGGAGAATATTGAATAGAAGTTAGGGGTGATAGATTCTGCCAGGCCAAGGGACCTGCTGACAGACCTCAGTCATCACATGTATTGCCTATATCCGTGTAATGAATATAATCTCTAGTGGTGTAGGAATTATCTGGTTACAATCATCTTTGTGAATTGCTGGGTGATTTAGCTATGCCATGGAAACAGGAACCTGGCACTGACTAGGATGCCTTCTTGCCCTAGCATTTGCCCATGATCCTGTGGATAGTGGAGGAAACTTCTGCTTGGCTCTGCTTGAAAAAAAACTGTATGACACAAAATGCATTTTAAAAACTGAAGTCAATACAGTTGTAAAAATTTAAAAAAGCAAGCAAGTAAGGGAGCGATTCACATTCAGGCTATGTAGTCTCATATGCTATTAATAGAAACTGCTTCCTTAAATATACATGATATTGTGGATTCTAGATGTTTCTATGCAAAATATCGATATTTATTTCACATTTGAAAAGAATAGCATTGCTTTAAGATGAATATACTTAATGGTTTCAAACAAGGAAGTTGTATATGAAATTCAAATGCTACTGAAGTAATCCAGATAGTAGCTAATGATTAGGACACTAAGACAGCAATGATCAAAGTGGGAAGTGGTTAAATTTTGTACATTATTTGAAAGAAAAGACACTAAGGTTTAACAATAAGTTTAATATGAGGACATTAAAAATAGAAAGTGTTGAATTGGAGAGGAAGAAATGGTGGTGCATTTTATTCAAATACATTGTATACATGTACAAACATTGAATAGAATACTAAAACAGGAAATGCTTTGGACTTCTTATAAGATGTTTAGCAATAAATGAGTTGGTAAAAGTAGTGTCAGGGATATTTATGGGGATAGTTAGAAAATCAGTGTTAGATATAGTAGGTTTTAATTCAAATAGAGAAACCAGGTAAATATTTAATTACATCATTTTGATTTTCAGTTGGACATTGAAGTTAGAAATGCATTTGAGAGTCATCAGTTTATCATATGCATGATATTGAGAAAGTTGCTTTTTATGTATGTATATATGTATGTGTGTATATTTTGTATATATTCATGTGTATATTTCTAAAAAAATTAGGAACACATGAGTAAATATTTAAGGAGTTGTCACATTTAAGATTTGGTACAGCACACATTTGTTGGAGGATGTCACTTGTTTCATTAACAGCTGCTTAGCCCAGAAATAATCACACAGAAACTATTAGTTCTATTAGCCCATTAGCTCTAGCTTCTTATTGGCTAACTCTTACATATTAATTTAACTATTAGTTCTATTAGCCCATTAGCTCTAGCTTCTTATTGGCTAACTCTTACATCTTAATTTAATCCATTTTTATTAATCTGCATATTGCCACTTGACTGTGGGTTACTGGCTAAATTTCTGGCATCTGTCTCTGGCGGGGCTACATGGCTCCCCTCTGACTCTGCCTTCTTTCTTCTAGTGTTCAGTTTAGTTTTCCCTACTTATCTTTGTTCCGCTATAGTTTTGCTATAGGTCCAAAGCAGTTCCTTTATTAACCAATGATATTTACAGCATACAGAGGGTACTCCCATATCACCTCCCCTTTTCTGTTTAAATAAAAAGGAAGGTTTTAACTTTAACATAGTCAAATTACATATAACAAAACAGGTATCAATAAGAATTGTAGTTACAATTCTTAAATATACTTTATCTTTTATCAAAACTAAGGAAAAATATAATCATAACTATCCTTTAACTCCATTAAAGACTCCAGAAACATACAATATTACCTAAGTCCAAAACTCTAGAATTGACAGAGACATCTCACTGCCTGGACAGTCACACAAAGTTCTTCTGTACCATTGGGGCATCTATCTTCAGCCTATTGGCTCATAGTATATACAGCAGATTTTTCCATGAAGCAAAATATTTCAAGAATAGTTTGCCTATATTAACAGTTTGTCAGTCATTTTTTTCTTTGTCCTGCAAAACGTTATGAGACAGTAACCCTGAAGGATTGTCTCACCTTTAAGCAAGTTCACCAGTCAGTTTTTGTGGTTCCTGTTTGTCCAGTACATCAATCATCAAGAGCAGTTTCTTGCCCAAATGGCTAACCAACTCCATAAGAATACTCTTCAATGTCTTTCATCCTCTTGAAGTAAATTGGTGCTGCCAGGAGCAGATGTATCTCATTGTCATGAAAGGTCCTAAGTTCTTAAACATTTTAATGCCTTATCCTGTAGTCTTTGAAAGGTTTGAAGAATGCCTATCCATCTGAAATACATCTCTGTACATCTAGAAAATTTAACTAGCATGACTAGAAACATGACTATTATAGATGACTCTCTATTAAGCCATATTTCTTAATTATACATTACAATTTTAAATGAGCTGCCCAAACACAATACCTTAATCAAGAGCAGAAATACACATATAATAGAATTAACCTTAAATTTTTCTCAATAAACCAAGATTCATACCAATGTAAATCTCTATAGAATGTCCCCCTTTAAGTGTAAACAAACATTTATAAACAATATTTGGGAATATGAGCATAGTTTTCCTCCAAACTGCTTCCTGATTTTTGTTGGGCGAAATATTTTGGGGGTGTTTATAGCGACCTTTCAGCGGGTCTTAGCCCAACAAACTACATTAGTCTGGCAGCAATCCACAAGTTCTCTTCTTTTGTAGGCCCAAAAGAACCTCTTTCCAAAGCAACATATCCTTAGATCCATATTTTGAAGACAAGATACCTTTAAAGTATATATGTTAGTTACTTATCTCCTTCACAGTCAAAAACTTCAAAGAAACTATATTGATATACATAATCCAGACTCTCTGTGTATAGTCCATCTTTTCATGGCTTATTTTTCTTACTCTATTACTTTTTATACAAGTTTAATATTTTTTATCTTTACTCCTTTAATCTATGATTGACTATACTCTGTCTCTTTAAAGACTTTGTTTCATTTTTTTAAAACCATTTGCTTCTTTTCCAACTCTCCATATTCTTTTTCTTCTCTCTCTCAAGCCTAAGTATATTTATCCACTATTGTGACCCGTTTAGAGGTCTTTTACATCTGTATTTGTCCTTGGATCTGTAAGCCTTTTCTGACTAGGACATCTTAAAAAACTAAGCACTTCTCTTTTTATTATTTTTTATTTTATTGAAAAAAAATTTCCGCCTCCTCCCAGCCTCCCATTTCCCTCCCCCTCCTCCCACTCCTCTCCCCCTCCCTCTCCAGTCTGAAGAGCAGTCAGGGTTCCCTGCCCTGTGGAAAGTCCAAAGTCACCCCCACTCCATCCTGGTCTAGGAAGGTGAACATCCAAACTGCCTAGGCTCCCACAAAGCCAGAACATGAAGTAGGATCAAAACCCAGTGCCATTGTCCATGGCTTCTCAGCAGCCCTCATTGTCTGCCATATTTAAAGGCCAGTTTTATCCCATGCTTTTTCAGTCCCAGTCCAGCTGGCCTTGGTGAGCTCCCAATAGATTAGCTCCATTGTCTCCGTGAGTGGGTGCACCCCTTGTGGTCGTGACTTCTTTGCTCATGTTCTCCCTCCTTCTGCTCCTCATTGGGACATTGGGAGCTCAGTTCGGTGCTCCAGTGTGGGTCTCTGTCTCTATCTCCATCCATTGCCAGATGAAGGTTCTATGGTGATATGCAAGATATTCATCAGTATGGCTATAGTATAGGGCCATTTCAGGTTCCCTCTCCCCAGCTGCCCAAGGAACTAACTGGGGACATCTCCCTGGACACCTGGGAGCCCCTCTAGAGTCAAGTCTCTTGCCAACCCTAAGATGGCTCCCTTAATTAAGATATGTGCGTCCCTGCTCCCCTATCTAACCTTCCTTTATCCCAATCATCCCGTTTCCCCAAGTTCCCCCCATCCTCCCCTTCTCACTTTTCTCTCCCCATGTCCCCTTACCCCCCTCCCACCCTACCCCTGGACCCAGCAATGCCACTCTTGGGAATATACCCAAGAGATGCCCGATCATATGAAAAGGGAATTTGTTTAACTATGTTCATAGCAGCATTATTTGTAATAGCCAGAAACTGGAAACAACCTAGATGTCCTTCAATGGAAGAATGGATGAAGAAAGTATACTCTTATTAATATTAATAAGTAATACATATTAGAGTATTATTCAGCAGTAAAAAACAAGGACTTCTTGAATTTTGCATACAAATGGATGAAAAAAAGAAAACACTATCATGAGTGAGGTAAGCCAGACCCAAAAAGAGGAACATGGGATGTACTCACTCATATTTGGTTTCTAGCCATAAATAAAGGTCATTGAGTCTATAATTTGATATCCTAAATAAGCTAAATGAGAAAGTGAACCCAAAGAAAAACATATAGCTATCCTCCTTGTTATGGGAAGTGGACAAGCTTGCCGAACTAAGCACTTCTTAAAAACCTAAACTTCGACATTACTAGGACATACATGGACGTGCTTGCTTGACCCACACAGTCCATGATGGGGGAGCTGTTTTATGCCTCTGAGAGCCATGCTCACAGACCCATTGTTAGGCACACAGCCAGTCTATGTTGTCACTAAGTAAGTCATAGCACTCTGCTCACAAAACCACATTTAAATGCTTGGTCTTTTGAAAGAGACAGAGGTTGCTCTGGCAGTATGGCCCAGAAAGTCAGCATTTCAAAATGATGTGGCTATTTCTCTGCTATTGATGAGTCAGGAAAACCTCTCTTATAGGAGCTGCAGCACACTCCCAGCAAACAGCAAGAACTGTGTTAAATTCTGTATTTTTTGTCTAGAATTGCTTTTCAAGTCTTCTCAGGTTTTAAGTGGATATTAGTCAATCACATTGGCACCAATTTGTTGCAGGGAGGCAGCTTGTTGGTTTCTTGGCAACCAAGACTCACTTAATAATCACACAGAAACTATATTATTTAAAACACTGCTTGGCCCATTAGCTCTAGCTTCTTATTGGCTAACTGTTACCTATTAATTTAACCCATTTCTATTCATCTGTGTATCACCACATGGCTGTGGCTTACTAGCTAAAGTTCTGGCATCTGTCTCCAGTGGGGCTCCATGGTTTCTACATGACTCTACCTCCTCCCAGCATTCAGTTAAATTTTCCCTGCCTAGCTCTGTTCCCTTTTAGCTCTGCTATGGGCCCAAAGCAGTTCCTTTATTAACCAATGATATTCACAGAATACAGAGGGGAATCCTATATTACACATTAGGTAAACATTAGTTTCCCTAATGAGCAAATGTTTAATATATTTTAGAAACAAAATATTTATGCCTTGCTTATTTAAGTTCTAAAATTAGTGTTTCTGATTAGGCAAGATTTTTTGCTTAAGATTTATGTCTCTCTAGTCCATAATATGTGGCTTGATGGATCACAGCATTAATATTCATCATATCATATCATGCTGGTAGAAAAAATTATTTTGAAGGATTATGAGTGGACATATTTTACTGATGAATTTCCAAATTACTACATGTTACTAATATTTTCAATTAAAATTCATTGCCTGCAATAAGTTGCAGGACACCCTGGGAAATGTGGACAAACTATATGCCAAGGAAAGTGTTTTTATTTTTTTTTTATTTTTGAGAATATAATCACATAATTTTCTCTGTCCCTTTCTTCCAACTAAGTTGTCCGATATAACCCCTTGCTATATTTCAAATGCATGTCCTGCTTTTTTATTACATTTACATACATATATGTACAAATATTCTTATCCACATAAACACAACTTTCTCAGTAGGTGTAATATTACTTATATGTATACCTATTTCTCTCTCTCTCTCCCTCTCTCTCCTATTATCTTTCTCTCCCTTTTCCTTTTGAAATATGTAGCTTAGGTTGACCTTGAATTTGTGATCCTCCTGACTTTGCCTCTTCAATCTTTACAGGTGTATACTACCAAACTTCCTAAGAAAACAGGGTTTTTCTTTGTTTGTAGCCAAATATTTGACTACTTTCTGCCCAAGGAGAAATTGCCTAAGCACAGAAGGTGACTGGACAGTGAAACAGGGAAATGTAGTAGCTGAATCTGAAAGAGAGAGTGATGGATTAAGTACAATGATCCATCGCCATTAGCCAGTGGATCTGGCAAGGCATAAGCAACTAGGAATCTATTCAAGAGCAGAGAGATAAGTCCAATAGAAATAGATCATTCCAAAGTTGGGCATTGAAGATAGTATATTTGAACATTTATTTCCTGAATTTCATTAGCATTTTCAACTAAGCAAGCCTGCTTGCCTTCTGAAATTTCTTATAAATAGATTTACCATAGAAAATATATTCCAGAGCCTTGCAGATAAAATTATATATGTACTTTTCTTAGCTTTAAATAGACAACATTGTACCCATTCAGACTTTCAAATCTGAATTAATACTACTGCCATAATGGCTTAGGAATATATAAAAGATTTCCAGATTATAGGTTACCTTCTGACAACGATGAATATATTCTTAAAATAGCTCAAGAAAACCATCTGATTGTAAATCATAAAAGTTCCATCTCATCTTCATATTTATGGGTATGACTTGAACCAAAGTTAATTATTAAACTAATTCTATAAATCTGAGTTCAACTGAAAAATAAAAAATATGTTTAAGAGCAACATTGAATAATACCTTTTCTTATTTATTCAGATATTCAATTCCCGAGAGCTGAAATTATATGTAACCAAGAAATGATAAATATGATCACCAATAAATGAAAGGATTTTAATATAGGAGCTCTAATTTTTAGGCCAAGGTTTCTATTCAGCCAAGAATAGCATCACTTTTTAAAGATTATGCCTATTCATTTTCTGTTACTCCAGCAAAATGCTTAAGATTTTCAACTTATCATGAAGAAGAGTTATTTTGGCTCACAGGTTCCGTGATCACAATCAATGATTATTTGTCTCTGCTGATTTTAATCTGTGGAACAATCGTTCATTATTGGAGTTGGAAATAGTAGAGGAAGCTTATTCACTCTCATTAAGTGAGGAAAAGGACATTGCTCAGTGTCAATACGCCCATCAAGAACATATACAAGTGACTTGTATTTCTCCCAATAGGTACCACCTTTAAAGATTAAATACCCTCAAAGTTATGCCATAGCCTGGCAATGTATGTGCCTTTGTGATACAATTAAAGTCCAAAGAATAGAGATGCTCTATAATATAATCAATAGTGATACTTAAGTATCTCAAGTGGACACAGTAAATATAAAAATTCCCTTCATTCCTGGTCATAGTTATTTCCTATAAATTTCAGTGCAATTAAAAAATATTGAAAAACTCAAGTTGAATTAACTGACTTTATAAAAAGAATAGTTTAAAAGAACTTCCACATTAGCTATTTGTAAACTATAAAACATCTCTCACACTAGCCTTGAAATCTGCTTGGTAGTGCCTATTTCAACACGCCTTTTGTTAATTAAAAAAAAAAAACAAAGATAGAACAGCAGCAGTTTTTCAATAATTGTAAGACATTTTAAATCATCACTTTTCTTTAACATTCTGAATGTATATATTTTACTTATAGAGAAATAGTTTGAAGATTGGGTTTTAATTTTTCCCAATAGTCTGGAAACAGTGTGCTCTCAGAATATTCCTCAGCTTTGGCTATGAAGGCATTGTCTCTTGGGGAAAAGAAAGGCCCCGAATAATCAACCTGGTTGTGAAATATATGAATATTTACCTTAAAGAAAGGGAACTTAATTCAATGCCTCTTTGGATGAACAAGTTCAAACACTCATTGACTCCTAATAGTGCAGGGTCCAATGAGAACTTTTTACTATATGGTTTATTTTAAGGGGCTTGGAAATAAATTATTGACCGATAAGCACAAATAATAAAGTATTAATTTTATTAGCATTCCAAGATGCTAAAATTATATATAATATTGTTGCCCCCCAGAAAAGTATGTAGCATATGAAACATTTAATATGGTACATAGCAGTAATATGTGTTTGAAGTCAGGATACTTGGCTTTGTGTATTTTCAGGATGCTTATAAGGAGTCCATCAAGGACAAAACAGGTCATTTCAAGTGGTTATTGAAAAGGAGACTTAATTTCTTCATGCTAACTACACTTAGACTGATAAGAAAATATATCATGATAAGACACTGTGTATATAATGTACTGAAAATTTTTCCTGAAAGTGTTACCAAAAATAAAAATATTAATACTCTTTTAGGAATAATTTGACGATTAACAGAAAGGGAGATTGGGAAAGTACTATTTAGCGAAAATAGATTCGACTTATAGATTGAGCATCATTTGACAAGACAGTATGTGGAAGAAATTAAAGAAGTAGGTTAGTTGGGAATGAATAGGTAGAAAATAAATTATATAAATCATTTTCTTTCCTCAGTAATAGTTTTAGTGGCAAATAAGAATTATAGGACATTAGAAATCCTGATACGGACTTGGATCGGGGTTGTCAGTGTGATGATCTCTATCCTTGTTTTTTTCTCAATCTGAAAAATGGGAACACTACAGAAGAGAGAATACTAGATTAATTGCTTTGAAATTCTACCAAAAATTCAATAATGAAAGAAAAACATCTAATGCCAGAAGAAGAAATGTGGCAAGCTACAGAGTTCTTAATTAATATTTATAGGAGAAGATAGTGGAGACAGAACATTGACATGAACGTTATAAATTGTTTGCTTGGGCTACAATAAGTATGATTAGGCCCAGAAGCCTGTTTATATTAGCCTATAAGAATGACAAAATATCCAAACAAAAGTATGTGTCTGGTATCTGTAATTCTAGCACGGGAATAAGGAGATGGGAATGTCCCTGGAAGGTTGGCATTCATCAAGTCAACTATTCATCTAAGTAAAATTGCAAGTTCAGGTGCATTGAGAAATCCTGTTTCAAATAGCAGTGTGGGTGGAAAGTTGTAGAGGATGTACCTGACCTCTGTATTTGGCCTCCATATGGACATGCATACAAGAGTATGTATAAATATTTTACATTTTGACACAATAAGTCAATGAATTTTCTTTGATATATTTCACTTATACATGCCTAAAGTGACTCAGAGAGTAGACTCAAATACTCAAATCAACCCTACTATCCGCAAGCGGTTACTCAAATTTTATTCACTAGGTTGAAGATGACCAAAACGTCTCTTGAGTGGGCAGGGAGATCACTCAGTGGTAAAATGCTTGCCACACAATTATAGTGAGCTGAATTTGTGTAATTAATGCCAAGAAAAGAAGTTAAGGATGGTGTCATCTTTAATCTTAGCATCAGGACATGGAGACAAGGTGGCCTTGGGTGTATTGAGGGTCATCAGATCTAGCTGAAATGGCAACTTTCAGGACCTGTCTAAAAAACTATGGTAGAGAACTCTAGAGGATGGCATCTTGTTAAAACATATACACAAATTTCTAATCTTGTTCAAGATATTGTATCTATACAGCTCATGTAACAATGTAATGCAAATTTCTAGTCCTCGAAAATTATCAACTGTTTAGGATAGTAAAGAAATATAAGATAGTAGTTAATCACCTAGTATAATCAAATTTGTGTCACATTAGGTATGTTTTCAAGGTCAAATAAAGATATAATTTAGCTATATATGTCATCTTCAAACACTTCAGAGATATACAGAATATGGCATGTAAGATGCTTTATTACCTAGGATCTTCCTTTTTTATTTTATTTATTTTTTTTGTTAAAGCAGTTTTCTTTTTTTTTCTTTTTTTCCGTTTATTTATTTATTGAAGATTTCTGCCTCTTCCCCGACACCTCCTCCCATTTCCCTCCCCCTCCCCCAATCAAGTTCCCCTCCCTTGTCAGCCCACAGAGCAATCAGGGTTCCCTGCCCTGTGGGAAGTCCAAGGACCACACACCTCCATCCAGGTCTAGTAAGGTGAGCATCCAAACTGCCTAGGCTCCCACAAAGCCAGTATGTGCAGTAGGATCAAAAACCCATTGCCATTGTTCTTGAGTTCTCAGTAGTCCTCATTGTTCACTATGTTCAGCGAGTCTGGTTTTATCCCATGCTTTTTCAGACCCAGGCCAGCTGGCCTTGGTGAGTTCCCAATAGAACATCCCCATTGTCTCAGTGTGTGGGTATGCCCCTCGTGGTTCTAAGTTTCTTGCTCCTGCTCCCTCTCCTTCTGCTCCTGATATGGACCTTGAGATTTCAGTCCGGTGCTCCAATGTGGGTCTCTGTCTCTGTGTCCTTTCATCGCCTGATGAAGGTTAATAATCAGGAGGATGCCTATAAGTTTGTCTTTGGATTCACCTTCTTATTTAGCTACTCTAAGATCGCGAATTATAAGCTCAATGTCCTTTTTTTATGGCTAGAAACCAAATATGAGTGAGTATATCCCATGTTCCTCTTTTTGGGTCTGGCTTACCTCACTCATGATAGTGTTTTCTATTTCCATTATTTGTATGCAAAATTCAAGAAGTCCTTGTATTTTACTGCTGAGTAATAGTCTAATATGTATATATTCCATACTTTCTTCATCCATTCTTCCATTGAAGGACATCTAGGTTGTTTCCAGGTTCTGGCTATTATAAATAATGCTTCTATGAACATAGTTGAACAAATTTACTTGTCATATGATCAGGCATCTCTTGGGTATATTCCCAAGAGTGGCATTGCTGGGTCCAAGGGTAGGTTGATCCCGAATTTCCTGAGAAACCGTCACATTGCTTGCCAGAATGGTGGCACAAGTTTGCATTCCCAACAGCAATGGATGAGTATACCCCTTTCTCCACAACCTCTCCAGCAAAGGCTATCATTGGTGTTTTTTATTTTAGGCATTCTGACAGGTGTAAGATGGTATCTTAAAGTTGTCTTGATTTGCATTTCCTTGATCGCTAAGGAAGTTGAGCATGACCTTAAGTGTCTTTTGGCCATTTGACGTTCTTCTGTTGAATATTCTCTGTTCAGCTCAGTGCCCCATTTTATAATTGGGTTGATTAGCCTTTTATGGTCTAGTTTCTTGAGTTCTTTATATATTTTGGAGATCAGAACTTTGTTAGTTGCGGGGTTGGTGAAGACCTTCTCCCAGTAAGTGGGTTGCCATTTTGTCTTAGTGACAGTGTCCTTTGCTTTACAGAAGCTTCTCAGTCTCAGGAGGTCCCATTTATTCAATGAGGCCCTTAATGTCTGTGCTGCTGGGGTTATACGTAGGAAGTGGTCTCCTGTGCCCATGTGTTGTAGAGTACTTCCCAATTTCTCTTCTATCAGGTTCAGTGTGTTCGGACTGATATTGAGGTCTTTGATCCATTTGGATTTGAGTTTTGTGCATGGTGATAGATATGGATCTATTTTCATTCTTCTACAGATTGACATCCAGTTTTGCCAGCACAATTTGTTGAAGATGCTCTCTTTTTTCCATTGTATACTTTTAGCTCCTTTATCGAAAATCAGGTGTTCATAGGTTTGTGGGTTAAAGTCAGGGTCTTCTATTCGATTCCATTGGTCAACTTCTCTGTTTTGATGCCAATACCAAGCTGTTTTCAATACTGTAGCTCTGTAGTAGAGTTTGAAGTCAGGGATGGTAATGCCTCCAACAATCCTTTATTGTATAAGATTGTTTTGGCTATCCTGGGTTTTTTGTTTTTCCATATAAAGTTGATTATTTTCTTCTCCAGATCTGTGAAGAATTTTGATGGGGATTGCATTGAATCTATAGATTGCTTTTGGTAGAATTGCCATTTTTACTATGTTGATCCTTCCAATCCAAGAGCAAGGGAGGTCCTTCCATTTTCTGGTGTCCTCTTCAATTTCTTTCTTCAAAGACTTAAATTCTTGTCAAATAGATCTTTCACTTCCTTTGTCAGAGTTACCCCATGATATTTTATGCTATTTGAGGCTATTGTGAAAGGTGATGCTTCTCTGATTTCCCTCTCTGCTTCCATATCCTTTGTGTATAGGAGGGAGACTAATTTTTTGGAGTTGATCTTGTATCCTGGCACATTACTAAAGGTGTTTAGCAGCTGTAGGAGTTCTTTGGTAGAGGGTTTGGGATCACTTCTGTATACTATCATATCATCTGCAAATAAAGAAAGCTTAACTTCTTCCTTTCCAATACGAATCCCCTTGATCCCCTATGTTGTCTTATTGCTATTGCTAGAACTTCAAGCACTATATTGAAGAGGTATGGAGAGAAGGGACATCCTTGTCATGTTCCTGATTTTAGTGGGGTGGCTTTGAGTTTTTTCTCCATTTAATTTAATGTTAGCTGGTTCTTTTTTTTTTGTGACAATGATTCATGTCTGCTCCTGTTGGACTTCAGAGAAGATAATGGGAGTTGAAGAAATTCCACATGGAGTTTACTTTCTCTTTGGGAAAATTAAGCCACTGGGCAAGAAAATGCTCCTGCCTTGACTGCTGACATTATGTTGTCCTAATTAGACAAGCAGGACACACAATATCCTGCTTTACAGAAAAGTTTATAGAATAAGCTAGGCCTGTAGGCTGAAAATGGATGCCCCAAAGTTGCAGCGGAACTTTGGGTGACTGTCCAGGCTGCTAGCTGTTTCTGTCATTACTCATTTTTGGAAGTTGCTTACTTGCCCTTCCTGCTTACTCAGTTAATATTATTTCCTTCTTGGATCTCTGAGGGGTTTGAAGACTAGATAGCTATAGTTTACCAAATAAAGAAAGCAACATATGGTAGAAAGTAAATTAGGTATAAGACTTTGGACTCACTAAGATAAGATAGGTATGAAATATTTTTTCTGAATTTGTCAAATGCAAATGGACTAGACACTGTTGATGTATTTTTTTGCCTGTATATATTGCGTATAGTCATTGTACTTATTGTATATAGCTTTCTTATATTATTTATAGTCTTCTTTTTATTTCAGACAAAATGGGGAAATGTAGCGGCATTTCAATTGTATTTCAATAAATAAAGACAGCCTTTAGATCTGAGAGTAGAACAGTCCCACTGGTCAGCATTACAGACCATGTTATGGTAACACACACCTTTGATCCCAGTAACCACAATGACATGCACTTTTAATCCCAGTAGCTAAACTACTTGCCATAGAAATAGGATGATGCGTGCCTTTAATCACGATGGTGCACAACTTTAATCCCATCCCTAGAGAGGATTATAAAATGGGAGAAAACAGCTCTCAAACCACAGTCTCATTCTGAAATTGTTGACCATTCCCCCTCTCTCTACTCCTCCAAGACATACAATCTGACTGTGATGGTTTAAGTAGGAATGACCCACCATAGACTCACGTGTTTCAATGATTGGCACATAGAGATCAGCACTAGTAGGAGGAATGGCCTTGTTAGAGTAGGTGTGGCCTTGTTGGGAGAAGTGTGTCAGTGTGGGGGTGGGCTTTGAGGTCTGAGAGTCTCAAGCCAGTCTTCTTTTTTGCCTGCATATCAAGATGTATCACCATGCATACCTTCATGCTGCCATGTTTCTTGACATGATAATAATGGATTAAATCTCTGAAACAGTAGGCCAGTCCGAATTAAATGATTTTCTTTTTTCTTTTTTATTTATTTTTATTATTTAATTAAAAATTTCCACCTCCTCCCACTAATCTCCCACTCCCCCAACTCCTCTTCCCCTCCCTCTCCAGTCCAAAGAGCAGTCAGGATTCCCTGCCCTGTGGGAAGTCCAAGGTCCTCCCCCCTCCATCCAGGACTAGGAAAGTGAACATCCAAACAGACTAGGCTCCCACAAAGTCATTACGTGCAGTAGGATCAAAACCCAGTGCCATTGTCCTTGGATTCTCAGTCAGCCCTCCTTGTCAGCCACGTTCAGGGAGTCCGGTTTGATCATATGCTCCATCATCCAGCTGGCCTTGGTGAGCTCCCATTAGATCAGCCCCACCATCTCAGTGGGTAGGCATATCCCTCGTGGTCCTAACTTCCATGCTCATGTTCTCCCTCCTTCTGCTCCTCATTTGGACCTTAGGAGCTCAGTCCAGTGTTCCAATGTGGATCTCTGTATCTAGCTTCATCCATCGCCAGATGAAGGTTCTATGGTGATATGCAAGATATTCATCAGTATGGCTATAGGATAGGATCATTTCAGGCTCCCTCTCCTCAGCTGCCCAAGGATCTAGCTGGGGACATCTCCATGGACACCTGGGAATACCTCTAGAGTCAAGTCTCTTGCCAACCCTAAAATGACTCCCTTAATTAAGATATATACTTCCCTACACCCATATCCACCCTGCCTCCATCCCAACCATCCCATTCCCCCAAGCTCTCCCCATTCTCCCCTTATCACTTTTCTCTCCCCATCTCCCCTTACCCACATCCCACCCCACCCCCAAGTTCCCAATTTTTGCCTGGCAATCTTGTCTCCTTCCAATATCAGGAGGATAACTATATGTTTTTCTTTGGGATCACCTTCTTATTTAGCTTCTCTAAAATCTCATATTATAGGCTCAATGTCCTTTATTTATGGCTAGTTGGGAATATACCCAAGAGATGCTTTATCATACTACAACAGCATTTGTTCAACTATATTCGTAGCAGCATTAGTTGTAATAGCCAGAACCTGGAAACAACATAGATGCCCCTCAACGGAAGAGTGGATAAAGAAAGTGTGGAATATGAATGCATTAGAGTACTACTCAGTGGTAAAAAAACATTGACATCTTGAATTTTGCATGCAAATGGATGGAAATTGAAAACACTATACTGAGTGAGGTAACCCAGACCCAAAAAGATGAATATGGTATGTACTTACTCATAAGTGGATTCTAGCCATAAATAAAGGACATTGTGCCTATAAAATGATTTTCATTATAAACGTTCAGTGATCATGGCGACTCTTCACAGCAATAAAACCCTAAGATACTGACTTTCCTTTCAATTGCCAGTCTCCCACATACAAATCTGAGTATGGAATATCCAAAACTCCTCTATAGCCAAATATTATCCCCCTCCCATAATCCAACTACAAAACCCTTTAACTCATGCCCAGCACAAAAAGAGAACTGTGACCCACCCACCTGGTTCTGGTTGTTTGAAAAGTTTTGTCTGTATGTACCAATGATTCTCCATTTTCTGTTGTGTCCAGAAGTCTTATGGCAAACGTGGAGCCATGACAGAAATGACAGAAGTGGGTCAGGCTCAGTTGTATTTATGAATGGTGGTTGCCTCTGTATGTTATTTCAGACTGTCTTTTATAAGCATGTGAGCATTCTGTATTCTGTGTTTATTGGTTTTTTTTTCTTTCTCTGCCACTGCCAGCTGTCAGTCACCACTGCTAATGCCATTTACCATAGCTGCTTTGATGGACAGGACATTGCATTCATCTTTAGAATTTCTGGTCACCAGATTCACTTTAGCAGGAATTCAAATGTCTTTTGAGTGTAGATAATATTGAAGTTGTTTTATGCTAGTCTACCTTATTGGAAAGCTGATTCCAGAGTTGAGTTATAGCTCCACCTTTTCTAGAACTAAGCATGTTTAAATGTTTCCTCCAAAGTCTCTATCATAAGAGTCATAATAGTTGAGTCCATCTTTCACAGCTCAAATGGACTTTAGATAAGTACAACTAAGTTTCACCTATCTTATTCCTAAGGGTCTGATCTCTCTCTCCACTGGTACTGGGATTCTTTTCTCCCAACTTCCAGGACTATGGACCTGAAATTTCCAAATACATGATTTTCCTTTAAGTTCCTAAACTTTAACTTCTGTCCCTAGTCTTTATCTGTTTCATGAGATTTCCTTGGCAGACAGGCACTATCCAGGAATCAGCTGAGGACTACAATCTTCTCCAAAAGGACTTGCTGAAAGCTTATGGGGACCAGTCCAGCAATGTGATTGTTCCCTGTCTCTTCATCTGGGTCAGTGACCCAAACATTTCTGACCAGCATTCCAGTCTTCCTAGGCCGTGATGACAATGTCCTAATAATAGCATGAAGTAATTTACAGAAGAAATTACATTGCCTTTTATCATTTACATAATACTAGAATTTTTAGTCAAAAGGAATCTTCCTGGCATAGGGGACAAGGAATTGTACCTACTAAAATTAAATATATACAAATCTGTCAATAGGTATGTTCATTAGTTAAAATGGTTCTACAACATGATGTGGCATTTGATACACTTTATGTAGGACAAGGGGGTTATTGTGCAACCTTTAAGAAAAAAAGCCTTGTTTCTATGCAAACCACTTGAAAACCATTAGGGAAAATCGGTGATTAATAGACCTACTAACAGCAGAGAACTGTGGCCTTTGCCTCCTCTTCACAGAGAAATGGTGCTTCTGTGTCAATCAGTTGAGTACAGTAACACAACACACATCTAATTAACCAAGATGAGAAGCCTATTGGCAGACCAAAGATAACACCAAAGTTAATCTTTGTGAAACTTAGTGAACCAGTGAATTTTATTGGATTATTTACAGGAATATGAGGGAGAGGTTACTTAAAGGAGAAGAAATGGATCAAGAACATCCGTACCACAAAAACCCATCACAACATAGGTGACATCTCACAAAAGCTGAAAAGCTGAAGCACATTGGAAGGCCTGCAAAAAGTTCAACAGCTTTGAGAAAGTCCCTTTCAAGTGACTCAGTTCATCTAAATCTCTATCAAACAGCTATGCTGATTTCTGTTTCTTCTAGACAGATGTTTTTGTCTCAGAGTCTTTTTTGCAGCTTAGATTGTCTGAGAGTCCTCTTTGTAGCTTGTCTTGTCTAAAAAGTGACTTTCAGCTACATTTATTGTTTTTTTTTTTTGAGAGGAAGAGGTCTACTGACTCTGGTCAGTTTCAGGGACCTGATGTTATCTTGAGTTATTCACCTTCTCTCTTAAAGCCCTTCCACATCAGATGGAAGGTTTTAGTCTTGGAGAAAACATTGCACAGCATTCTTTCCTTTAAGGTTTCCCAAGATACCAATGTCAACTGGTTACATTTATGCAAAAGAAGTCATTTGGTTATCTTCAAAAGGCTAAATGCATAGAAATAAATGAATAAATAAATAAATACATACATAAACAAACAGATCAATATGAATAAATAGGAAGGGACTTTGACTTATACATTTTCTAAACCCATCAACATGGAGGAAACTGGTTAGTGGGAGTAGGAGTTAAATTGAGTGGGAGATACTTTTCAGTAGAAAGTTAAAATTGGGCAAGTTCTTTCTCTATAGTTTCATATTTCTCACCTGTAAAAAGAGTGGGTTGAGTTGATGAATATTAAGCTCTTTCCAGATATAAAATTCCATGATTCATTCAATGATTCATTCACTTCCAGACCCTCATCAACACTATATATATATATATATATATATATATATATATATACATTAGAGTATTTATAAACTCACTTTTTAAAATAATTTCAAGCCTTTAATAATCAAAGGAATACAAGATTGGTGAGATTCTAAAGAGCATTCCCAAGGTCACCTAGTAAATTACTAAACAAAGATTGTTTGGGACCATTTGTTCCACGACACTTAAAACAATATGGGAATTTTTTTGTAGCAACTGTCTAGTACTCAGTTGCCATTTGTTGGATTTTTAAAGTATGGTGTTAGAAGTTGGATATCTTTTCCTTAAATGCATTACACATGAATGAGCAGCACCATGCCACAACAATGTCATAAGACGTTGTGATTATGTTGTAGCCTTTGCTAGTTAATGAAAGTAGAAAACATCTTCCCTAAAATTATTCCACTGTATGGTCCCGTCTTCCTGGATCATTTCTTTCAAGTGAGGGGCACCTTTACTGTATTTAACAGTCTAGTGCTTTTCTTCTTCCTCATACTTACTAACACTCAGCACTTTTTAAAGTTCTTCCAGAAGCAAAAATTAATTAAATATTGATACAGTTGACATTGTGTGCAACATGACTGCTTCCAAAAGGCTGTATCGATGGCTGAGAGGAAACTAGTAAAGGTTCTTGAGTTGGTTCTACTCTGCAAATTGTTAATTAGTTATAAAATTTGCAATATAAATACATTTTGATGATTTCATGTCTAAAAAGGCTCCACTTTGTCTCCTTGGAAAAAGTTAAGCTGTCTATATAAGAGATTATTACCCTATTTGCTAAAAGTATCTGACTTTCTAGGTAATTAATCCTATCTTCAACTAAAAATTTAGCTGAGGGGGGCAGAGTGAATTGTAATGCAGAGATATGCTGTGTAACATGTGGGCCTGCTCATTGGGGTTCCTGTTCTCACAGCCAGTAAATCCCAAAGGAAATCACACAGAGGTCTACATAAGTTATAAACTGATTGGCCCATTAGTTCAAGATTCATATTAGCTCTTATAACTTTTATTAACCCATTATCCTTATCTATGATAGCCACATAGCTCAGTACTTTTTTCAGTGGGGTAGGTCACATCCTGCTTCTTCGTGGTCTGGGCAGGACTGGAGAAAGAGCTTCCTTCTTCCGAGAATACTCCTGTTCTCCCACCTCTACTTCCTGTCTGGTTTTCCTGCCTATACTTCCTGACTGGCTACCGGCCAATCAGCATTTATTTAAAATATAATTAACAGAATATAGATTTGTCCTGCACCAATCCTGACATTTGGAATAAATTCTTTTTTAATTTAAAACTTTATGGTCATTGTCACAGTGTATATGTTTGCTACTACTCATGTAAGAGGACCCATTTTCTTACTATCCAATTTCAAGTAAGTTAATAATAATAATAGGGAAAGAAGATATATTGTTGAGAGTGATCACTAGTTCTTAGTTGCTCCTGAATATTGTGATAGTTCCTGCTCAGAAAACCAGAGCGAGTATATTCCAAAGTCCTGTGTGCATGAGGATTTGCTACTGACCAATCTTATTTTATTGCTTATAAAATTTAAGGTATCAGATCTTATACTGAGGTCTTTAATCCATTTGGAGTTGATTTTTGTGTAGGGTTATAGATTATCCGTCTTTTACATGTAGCTGTCCAGTTTAACAAACATTAATTGTTGAAAATGTTGTATTTTTTCCAATATGCTATTAGCCTCATTTTTTAAAAAAAAAATCAGATAGGAGTGTCAGCTTATTGAATGGCACCATTTATCTTCCAATGAATAGTGTATCTTGTTTTATAGCACTACCATGATGTTTTGGTACTATAGCTCTTTTGTATAATCTCAAATCTAGACTACTAATACTCCCAGCAGGTCCTTTATTAGTCTAAGTTATTTTAGATATCATTTTTGTGTTTTTTGTGAAATTTAAAATTGTTTTGCACATGTTTTTGTGAATAACTATGTTGTATTTTATGGTCATCATATTGAATCTGTACATTGCATTTGCATTATGGTTATTTTCACAATATCTGTCCTAAAAATCCATGAGTTTGGATGGTCTTCCAATCTTCCGGTATTTTCTTCAATTTCATTTTGTTATTGTCTTAAAGTATTTATCATACAACATTTTCACTTCCTTGGATAGATTCATTTAAAGATTTTCTTTTTTTCTTTTATGATATTGTGAAAGAATGTTTCCTTGATTTCCTATTTAGTATGTTTATCACTTGAGTATAAAAAAAACTACTGATTTGTATATTACTTTTATGTCTTGAATATGTTTATTAGTTCTAGGAATTTCCTGGTACAGTCTTTAGTTTCATGTGTATGCAATCTTCAAACAAGGATATTTGAATTCTTTTCCTAGTTGAATGCCCTTTATCCCCTTCACTTACCTAATTGCTGTAACTAAGACTGCAAGTACCATACTGAATAGGAACAGGGAGAATGAATATCTTTATCTTTTTCTGATTTGGAGTTGGCAATCCTTGGCGAGCAGCTGTGGTGCTTAGATGGGTTGAATGGGGATGATAATGAAAGGAAATGTGGGTACCCTATCTGAATCTCTGGGCCACATATGATGGCTAGAAAGTCTCTGGTAGGTATTGGACTGGGATATGAGTCTCAAAGGGAAGAGACGAAAAGGGTCTAGGAGGGCGCGAGTTCTTGGACAAGCAGACTTAGTGCTTGGGCTACCTAAATTGAGGGGAGCAGGGATGGTGAGCACAGATTTTTCTTCCTTCTTCTATTCCTAATGATAGCCATTCCTACAGAATCTCAGTGAAGTTTTAATTGCATCTTTCAGATGCCTAAGGATGTTGAACATTATTTCTTGTATTCATTAGTCATTTTTACTTAATCTTTCAGGAAATAATCTGTTCATTTCTGATGTGGGATTCCCTTCTGTATGCTGTGAATATGTTTTATTAACATGGATAAATAAAAAAAGCTGCTTTGGCCTATGGCAGGGCAGAATAAAGCTAAGAGGAAAAACTAAACTGAATGCAGGGAGAAAGGTAGAATCAGGGATGTCATGTAGCTGCCAAAGGAGAAAGACCTGAGACCTTGCCAGTAAGCCCCAGGTTCATGGCAATACACAGATTAATAGAAATGGGTCAATTTAAGATGTAAGAGTTAGTTAATAAGAACCTACATTGGTATGCTGAACAGTGTTGTAATTAATATAGTTTCTATGTGATTATTTGAGTCTGGGTGGCCAGAAAATGAATACACTGATTGACACATTTCATTTCACTTGAATTTTAAATTTTATTTTGTATTCTATATATGTATATTTGGCAGAAATTTTTCTCCTATTCTTTCAATTGTCTCTTCATTCACTATCATTTTCTTTGCTGCAAAGAGACTTTTTTCATGAAATCCTGCTTGTTTGTTTTTGGAATTAATTCTTGAACTGCTGGAGAACTTTCCAGAAAGCCTTTGCCTATGCCTGTGTCTTGAAGTGTTCCCCTTGTTTTTTTTCTAGCAGTTAGGTAGAAATAGCTGTTTTCAAGTATGATACAAATGCAATCCCATACACACAAAATTTCAAAGATTTTACAGAGTTACATAGAAAAGGCAGACAAACAGGAAACAAAACATTCTGTGTTTCATATGAAAGCGGCCCCTAATAGTTTAGGCAATTATGGTAGTTTAAATGAGAAAGGTCCTCCATAGGCTATAGCATTTGAACACTTGGATCCCAGTTGGTATTGCTATGATATGGGAGGTCTATATATCTATGTGTGACTTTTATTGGTTAATGAATAAAGAACTGCTTTGAGCCTATGGCAAGGGCAGAACAAAACTAGGCAGGAAAAACTAGGCTGTATGCTGGGAGAAAGAGGGCGGAGTCAGAGAGAAGACATGGAGCTGTCTGAGACAGATGCTAGGAACTTTACCCTATAAGCCACAGCCACGTGGTGATATACAGATTAATATAAACAGGTTAAATTAATCTAAGACTTAGCCAATAAGAAGCTAAAACTAATGGGCCAATCAGTGATTTAAAGAATACAGCTTCTACGTGTTTATTTTTGGTCTGAGTGGCCAGGAACTAACAAGTGGCCTCCTTACTACACTACTGATTATGAAGGTTTACATGGTACATCCTTGTTAGATGAAGTACATCACTGGGAGGAGGCTTTGAGAGTATATAGCTGAGTCCTTCTTCCAGTTCATTCACTTTGTTTTGTGCTTGCATTTGAAGAAAGGAGTTCTCAGTCCTGCTATACTTCCCTCCATGGTGAGCTTTTAGCAATAGGTTTTTGTTTTGTTTTTTTTGTTGTTGTTGTTAGTTTTGATAGGGTTTCTTTGTGTAACACCCAGGTTGTTCTGTAAGTTACTCTGCAGACCAGGCTGGTCTTGAATTCACAGAGATCCACCTGTCTCTGCCTCCTGAATGCTAGAATTAAAAGCATGTGAAATCCTGACCAGCCAATGATGAACTTTCATCACTCTGTAAGCCAAAATAAACTTTATTCCATATTTCATGTTTTCTTTTTTTTAAAAAAAGAATCACAACATCTGAAAAGTAACTGATGCAGTGATTCTGAGCAAAAACAACAATCCTGGAGATATCACAATGCTTGGTTTCAACTTGTACCATAGAGTGACAATAATCAAAACTACTTAATATTGGCACAAAAACAAAAAATATGTAAGTCAGTCAGAGAGAATATATGTTCTAGACATAAACTTACATGGTTAGCACCATCTTTTTTTTTCAAAAGAGTTAAAAAGATACATTGAAATGAACATAGTCTTTTCAATACACAGTTCTGGGATATCTACAGTAGAAAAATGAATTTTGATCCCTCTGTCTTTCTATGGGCAGTGGATTCCCAATGATGTAAGATTTGAGACTGGAGTTGCCCAGGGCTTTTTTTCAACATTGTAAATAAATCAGCAAGATTTATTTCTCCTTTATACTGTATTCAGCAACTCTTCCCATGGGATTACTAACTTGGTTGTTTGGGTTGCTTTTCTTCTTCAGAACAGGAAAGAAAAAGTTTGGAGTCATGTGATTATTAAAATATTCAGCCCCTAGTTATAGAGTCTTTCCTTTTTTGACCCTGTGATAGCAAATGTCCATTACAAATGTAGGAATAAATTAAACATCTCCCTCTAATATTCTGAGAAACATATCATTGGTGTGTTATAAATTGATTAGCAAACAAAATGTTGAACCAGATATCTTGGTTTGATTCCATCTTCCAGAAGCAGATACCTTTTTATTAAGATTCTGATAAACAGTTTAGTTTTAAACTGATCTGCACTCGTATCAGTCATGAAAATGATAGAACAAAAATTAACTTGTGTTACTGACAATTTAGTTCAAAGTACATCCTCTACAGGTTCTTATGACAAATCATCAGCTAATTGTTTCCATAGCAATTTCAACAGTCCATGAGCTATTTTACATAACAGGTAGTTCAGAGAAAAGGAAACAATCAGGTGCCATTGCATGCCTATAACACAGATGATTTCTCCCCTATTTTGGTTCCAATTACATAAAGGATCACTGCTGACTTTACTGTTTGTTCAGATGAGTTCTTTTCTCTAGAACATTAGGACATCTTGGGCCCTATGCCACGCTAGTCAGGCTTAAGATTTAGGCCATGTGTAGGAGGCAGTATTTGCAGAAGTAAAATAACACAAGGATTAAAGTCAACATAGTGATGTTGATGTCAATGTTCATAACTAATTACTGATTCCTCTTCTGAGTTTTGTTGAAGTGAACATCATCAAATTCAACTTTGCTTTACCTCTTATGAGTTGTACAAATCAAATGGAAAGTGAATTGAAATACATGAAATAGAATCTTTTATGGTGACAAAGTATAGACTCAGCTCCATGTACATGTACCTTAAATTACAATTTAATAAAGTACTTTCTATCAGTCTGAAACTACCCACAAACACAATTCCCCTTGAATCCATAGTCATATTATTTAAAATAATCTGCTATCATCTCAGAACAGTTACAAAAAGACCAGATTGATTTCTCAGAGGATACCTTAATCCCCCGAAGTTGAGGGTGATTAATTATTCTGTGCGAAGACTCTCCTTCTACTTACTGTATCTGTTTCTTCCATAGGTATTTGGGAGAACATCTCACATCTGAGATACTGTAGTATTTTGTTGAAGTTATACGTACCATTATACCAAAACATACTTTGTATCATCAAATCCACCTTATGGTCATTGCATACTGATTGATGTAACTAGAAGAGGAAATACCATTCTGAAAAGATTTCACTTCTTTCTTCTGTGTCAGACACTCAACAGGGAATACATTATGGCTAAGTTCATGTAAGTCCTTTTATAAAGTAGAGATTTTCTCCTTTTTGTTGTCTGGTCATGTTCAAGGTAGAAATCTTGAGTCTAGAAAGAGGCTTTGTTTATTCTTAGAGTCTATGATATAGTTTAACATTTCATGGTTAATTAATTTTAGGACAGTTTTAAACATAAAAATCTTATGAAAATCGTATAGAATTACATATTACTATACCCAATCTTCACTGTTTCTATCTTACATTAGTATGGCAATATGGCTAATCAACCAAAACTGGAAAGTTTTTTACTTATTATCACACTTATTTTATTAAAAAAATGTTCAGCTTTTATGTAATCTTTGTTTCTCCATTACAGGATCCAATCTAAGAGTCTACTTTACATTTGATAGTTGTTTTGATTCATTTTATGATCATCTTGACTGTGGCCATTCACACTACAATGTAAGGTCACTGGAGAAACACGCATTCACTTTTAACTAATCAAATGTTTGTTCCCCTACAGCAAGATCTTCCAATAACAAAAGACATGTCTGATTCCTTTCTTTAGTCCTCTGTGAATCGTTCCAGTTCCTTTGGGTCTCTGCCAAAAATACAAGTAATAGGGACTAAATATCTTTCTAAAGCAAGTGTCTTTAAACAAATAGCATTTACTTCTCATTTAAGTGGTAGATTGGAAAACTGAGATTGGGATGATGCTTGGTAGATATGCTCTTTGCTACTAATGTTAATCATTTGTAGATTTTTTTAGTGAACTGAATTAGAAAATAAATGTGTGTATACTACCCCATGAATATACACAGAAGTCTAAGTATTACTTTATACAGTTCTATATATTTGTATTACCCTAAACGACAGCGATTCATACATTTCCACCTGGAATCTATTACTACTAGATCACAGCCTCTTAGTCATAGTAGTGGGTTCTTCTCTAGGGTGTGCAATCTGTCTGTCCATGGCGTGGGCTTCATCTTGTGGAGTGAGACTTAAAATTCAGTCAGAAATTGGTTGATTACTTACATGATGTACCTGGCATTACTATGCCAGTGCTTATGTCTTGGCAGGCATGCGTAGCTATCAGGGTTTATAGCTGAGTCTAATTTATGACTGATTTTCTCCTGTAATTTGTTTAGCACCTTACAGCACTATGGCAGCTAGACAGTAGGGTTAAAGTCTCAGGTCCATGAAAGCTTCATTTCACATGTTCCATGATTCAAATATGTAGTGTGTTTAGACATATGGCATTACTCTCAAGTTCTGGAGGGTAACCAAGAGCAGTGGTTTTCTTCCTACTGTTCTTTAAGACAACGTGAAATTTGAGACAATTATACCGCCAGTAGTTCTTTCACTATTCAGTGTTTTAGTTAACCAGTTTTTGTTGTTTCTGTATGAAATTCAAGACTGATTTTGTTGTGGTTATTGTTGTTGAATTTCTGTAAAGAATTGTGTTGGGATTTTGATGGTGATTGCATTGAATCTGTAGATAGCTTTTGCTTGGATAGCAACTTTCAAAATATTATTCCTACTGAATAATATTGAATACTGAATAAAGCATGGGAGATATTTCTACCTTTAGGTATCTACATTTCATTCTTCAATATCATAAAGTTTTTACTATACAAGTTTTACAAATGATTGGTTAAAGTTATCCCAATATATTTTTGAGGCAGTTGTGAAAGTGTGAAAGTTATAGTTTTTCTGACTTCTTTCTCATATTTATAATTTGGATTATGAAAGCTATTGAGTTTTGGATGTTAGTTTTATATTCTCTGTTACTTTGCTGGAGGTGTGTGTTAGCTGTAGAAGTTTCCTAGTGGAGTCTTAGGGCCTTTTGTGTTATAAAATCATAATATCTGCAAATGAAGATACTTTGACTAAATTGATGTGTTCTTTGGTTACTGTTGTCCAATCTGAGTCCTAGTTAAGTGCGTCAGCTGTCAGTGCCTGATTCGCAGTGAAGTGTCCTGGTGTGGAGATCCTGGTATCTGCAGGTTGGTGGTGAGTCACAGAGGACTGGAGTGGGCCTCAAAGGAAAGATCAAGAAAAATGGTGGTGATGGACTAGGGTGATTCTGGGTGCACATCAAGAGACAGGGTTCCTAGGGAATAAAGATGGGAGGGAAAGTGGGGCTCCTGCTGGTAGAATGTATCAGGACTAAGGATAAATTTGGAGAAACCAGGATGGAGAACAGAAAGGAAGATGAAGATCTCCTACCAGAGTGTCATCCTACTATGGTAGTTTTGAGTTGCTCATATAGAGAGGTTCTGCAAGTCAGGTAAGTCATATCCTTTGTTTTCTATAGTTTGGATATTATCCTCAATTTATTTATTTTTTGTTCATTTGTGTTTATCTTGACTGCCATTCTTTTAGCTTTCCGTATCTGTTCTGAATTTCCATGAGCCAATAATTGGCTGGAGATGTGTAGTGGTTTTAAATGTAGCATGTGATGTTCTATCCGGTAACCCACTAAGGCCAGCTGGCCTGGGTCTGAAAAAGCCTGGGATGAAACCTGACTTGCTGAACATAGCGGACAATGAGGACTACTGAGAACTCAAGAACAATGGCAATGGGTTTTTGATCCTACTGCACATACTGGCTTTGTGGGAGCCTAGGCAGTTTGGATGCTCACCTTACTAAACCTGGACAAAGGTGGGTGGTCCTTGGACTTCCCACTGGGCAGGGAACCCTGATTGCTCTTCCAGTGGATGAGGGAGGGGGACTTGATCGGGGGAGGGGGAGGGAAATGGGAGGTGGTGGCGGGGAGGAAGCAGAAATCTTTAATAAATAAATAAATAAAATAAATAAAAACAAAAAAAAATGTAGCATGTGATTTCCTATTCACCAGAATTCCCATCAATCTGTTTTATCACCTATTCAGAACTTTTTCCATTGACTTTGTACTCATGACCCCAGTATGTACATAGTGTTGGCATCTTCTCACCACAGTAGCAGACTTTTTTTTGCCTCTTTTAGTAGTGATAAAAGTTAAGATAAAAGCAATTCTTTATAATTTAGCAACATAGGATCCTGTTTTTACTTCCTTGTACTATCACTTAAATGACCTCCTTGAGCAACTAAGACTGAATTTACTGGTGAACATGCAGGTTCTCAGGTTGACTTGAAAACTCCGGTGGCCTCTGTCTCTTGGGGAATGTCCAAAACTAGATTGTACTAGTCACACGTCTCATTTGGTTTTCAGGATCTCAGGGAAATATACTGAACTAATCATGTTACTCCAGACTCCAGTAAAGCCCTATTATCAGACTAACAGGAGTTCATACAATTCAAAGCTTTCATAAATTTAAAAAAAAAAACTGTAACAGAACAGTTTTTAGTGTCCTTTTGGTTCATATCCCAAATATATTACCATATCAGTACCTGAAACAAGACTTGGAAAAAAAAAAGCTGAGAACCAATCCTACATGAAGCATGTCTTACTTTATGTCTGTCAATATTCTTTTTCATTGTGGGTTTTGTGTATTGCAACTCACAGCATATGACTGTGAATAGCAAAGAAGTATTCATCTTTTGGTAGTATCATGCTTTTGGTAACAAAGAGAAAGGAGTATACCCCCTTTCAATATACAGATGGGTTACAATTAAGTAAAAAACTTTAGCCAGAAGAAATACAAAAGAAAATTTAAGAGAGAAGTTAAGATGCTGCAAGCATAATGTTCCAGACCCTATATTTTAGTTTCCTGATGTTAACCCCATGGTTACATAATATTATAGAAGAAAGAAAAGATTTATCAAAAGGCTGAGTTTAGTAATATGATATCTTTAAAAGCTGAGTTTTTTCTAAACTAGTAGGAGAAAGGAAAATCAAAGAGTTTACAAATATATTCTGCTGGTTTTAAAGATAGAAGGGCTGATATAAAAAGGCCAAGAAAGTGTTGTTACACTGTCTAATAAAATTCAAAGTGAAAGATGTCGTCCTACATTCAGATGGAACTGAGTTCTGCCTACAACATAAGTGACCCCTCGCTTTTAGATGTGTGCCTCATCTGACAAAAGCATATGATTTGTATGAGACATACAAAAGAAAATATGACTGCTTAAAATTTGGTTAAGTGCTAATATTTGAGTCTCTCACAATAACTTACCTTTTATTACTTCCTGCAGTGAAGCATAATCAGTCTAACATATTGACTTATTTCCCAAGAGGGAGATATATTTACATGCCATATATAGCTTGCTGCAGGTTGTGTTTTGTTCCAAGGTAATGACTCTGAGGAGGAAATCCAAAGCAGTCACAATAACGAGAAAACTTGGAAGAAATGGAGATAAATAAAGAGCCCCGTCATAAATGATACCATATGGTAAGCCTACTTTTCCATTTATTCCAGTTCTGCCCAGTTGGCAAACTGAAAGAAAACTCTTTCCCCTCTCTGGTATCATTAACCCAGTTTGAACTTCTAAAATCAAATGAGAAGAATGACAGAGAGTTTTATCCGATGCTTTTTCAGTCACAGTCCAGCTGGCCTTGGTGAGCTCCCAATAGATCAGCTCCACTGTCTCATTGGGTGGGTGCACCCCCTCGTGGTCCCGACTTCTTTGCTCATGTTCTCCCTCCTTCTGCTCCTCATTAGGACCTTGGGAGCTCAGTCCAGTGCTCCAGTGTGGATCTCTGTCTCTAACTCCACTGAAAATGCATGGGATAAAACTGGACTCTCTGAACATGGCGAACAATGAGAGCTGATGAGACGCCAAGGACAATGGCAAGGGGTTTTGATCCTATGTAATGTGCTGGCTTTGCGGGAGCCTAGCCAGTTTGTATATTCACCTTCCTAGATATGGTCGGAGGAGGGAGGACCTGGGACTTACCACAGGGCAGGGAACCCTGACTGCTCTTTGGATTGGAGAGGGAGGGGGAAAGGAGTGGGGGGAGGGGGAGAAGGGTGGGAGGAGGGGGAGAAGGGTGGGAGGAGGGGGAGGGAAATGGGAGGCTGGGAGGAGGTGGAAACTTGTTTTTTTTTCTCATTTTCTCAATAAAAAAATATTTAAAAAAAAAGAATGACAGAGAGGTAGAACAAGCCATTAAAACAATCTAAACTGATTTTGATAGGTTTCCTGGTAACAAACCCAAGTATGGGTATAAATGGGGAACTATAGCCTCCATCTTTATTTTTTGTTATATAAACTTTGCGGAAAAAGGATTAAACCATATTTACCAAAAACATTTGCTTTTCTCTAGTATTTCTCTAGTAAATTTAGTGCTGTTGTTTAAAGTACTTTGGAATTGAATTGAGTAGGTGTTAAAATTCTAATTGCCTGTGACATTCATCTTAGAGTTGCTCAAAGAAAGATATCATCCTTGACTTCTTCCCATAAAATATAATGATCAGAGTGAAAGAGAGTGGACAGGAATAATGGAAAAGTAAAATGAATGCGCTTTAGAAATCACAGACTCAAGATATCCATGGATTATTATGATATAGCATTTATAAATTAATCTACCTTTTATTATTGATTATTTGGAGTGACGATTAGGAGTACATATGCCTGGTTAGTAAGAAGAAGTAAAGCAAATCATTTATCATTTATATAATATCATTTACTTTAGTGATATACAAAAGCTACTACTTTGACTAAAACACAAGGATTTTTTGGACCATTGGTACTGAATTTTTTAGGAAATAAATTAATTTTCATAACTCAATGAAGATGTCATAAATTTGACTTTTAAAGAATATAGGGTACATGTGTGTGTATGTGTCAGAGAGAAAGAGAAAGAGAGAGAGAGAGAAAGAGAGGGGACAGAGAGACAGATATATAAAGATAGATTTAGGCTTAAAATATGACTAAAGAGTAAGGATAAAAGCACTAGCAAATACTCAAAAAGTGAGTGTATTCAAAAATCCTTAAATCATACTGCTAATTAAAATAATAACAACATTGGCATAGTCAAAGCTTCAAATTGATCTGCTGAACAATCCATCCCTTTGCTTTGATCATTAAGATATAAACAAATAGAGTACTTATTTGATTACATACTTGAGCTGCTTAGACTATTTTGTAAAACACTCCATAGGTCATAAACCTACCAGATTTACGTGGGCAAAGCAGAGGTCTGAGGTAATCAAAATGTAATTATGTGCTGCATAATAACATTTTAGTTGACAATGGGCTGCATGCACAATGAAGTGGCCATAAAAGCATAATAGAGTTGACCAATTCCCTTCATCTAGTGGTGCTATAGCTGTTTTCATGTCATAGTACTTCAAAATGCATTCCTCCCTTACCTGTGATGAGGCTTATAAACAAACTTACCATACTAGGAATCACTTAAAGGTAGAGCACATACAATTATGTATAGTATGCAAGACTTCATAATAATAATAATAAATGACAGTTATTGGTATATACTTTTCCTGTACTAAAATTTTATGATTACTTCATGTATTCCATGTACATTTCAGATTAAACATGTTTCACATAAACAATATACTATACTGAAGTACTTAGAATTCATGTTCATTTCATCCTTCCATAGTATTATATTATTTTGTTCTTGGTTTAATCTCATGTTTGGCTTATCATAGCCTCTATGTACACTAAAGTCACCCAAACTATTGCCAGTAGGAGTCCACATTAAGTGTTTAATTTGAAAACACAGCTAAATGTATCAATAGCTAGAGAGATACTCAATGGAAACAAATGCTTGTTGCTTTTGCAAAAACGGGAGTTTGTGTCCCAGCACTCATGATGAGCAGCTCACAACTGCCTTGAAGTTTAGGGGTTCAAAAACACTCTTCTGACCTCTGCCAGCATGCGTACATGTGCATGCACACACACACACACACACACACACACACACACACACACACAAATACATAATTTTAAAATTCAAAACATTAATTTTTGTCCACTTCCCTTCTTTCCTTGGGCAAAAAAAAATGCATAGCTTAATAAAAGCAAATCTTAGTTTCCTTTATTGTGAAAATCAAAGGGGATACTGATATTATGGAAGAATTAAAACATATGTGACTATTTTTAAAACATTACTTGGGCATGTACTGTATTATCAAAAAGTTTATGAATTGCATCTTCAAAGAATTTGCCACTTATCATCAGCTTGCAGAATTAAACAAAACTGTGATAGATGGTAAAGTTGTTTAGGTACATAGTGTTGTAACTTAGAAAAAATGGAGTGTGAGATAAAGATGCCATGCAACAGTGTTCATGTGGGGGGGGTGGACAGACAAACAGAGAAAGAAAGAGATATGGGATGGGGCAAGACCACTTTAAAGTAACATAGTGAATGTTCACTAACACATAGTATGCTGTAACATCTAAGTTTCTGTTAACATACTGTATATTAAAAACACCCAAGAATTTCTTTTTCAAGATGTAGCTTTTTTATTGACTCATGAAGGTAGGGATACTTCTCAAATTATGATGGTATTACAATCCACGAAACTTTTCATCAATTAAAAGTTGAATAAGTATAAAATGTACTACAGAGCATTCTAGCTGACATAATGCAGAGTATTAGCTGTTTACCCCCATGGTCAATGACTGGAAGCTATGGCTGAGTGCTTCTGTCCAGCAATTATAGAGAAGTACAAACTAGATGTTGCTAACCAGAAGGGTCAAAATTCAAAATGAGACTTATGATTTCTACTGAATATATATTACTCTCAGACTATAATAAACCTGAAAACTTTAAACTCAGACTATCCAATGCTGATGAGCATCTGTACAAGGAGGCCACTCATTCATTGCCAGCTATCCAGTCCAACAAATAATCACAAAGAAACTATAGTATTTGTAATACTGATTGGCCAATAGCTTAAGCTTACTCTTTTATGTTAAATTAACCTATTTCTATCAATCTGTGTATCACCATGTGGCTGTGGCTTACTGGGTAAAGTTCTGTCCCTGGCATATATCTCTGGTGGGGCTACAGTCTCTCTAACTCTGCCTTCTGTCTTCCAGCATTCAGTTTAGTTTTCCCACCTAGCTCTATTCTTCCCTGTCTATAGGCCCAAAACAGCTTCTTTATTATCCAATGGTATTCACAGCATACAGAGGGGAATCCCACATCACGTCTCCTTTTCTGTTTAATAAAAAAGAAAGTTTTAACTTTAACATAGTAAAATTATATATATCAAAAAGGGTATCAAACAGGAATCACAGTTACAATATTTATAACTATTTTATCGTTTATTATAACTAAGGAAAACTATAACTATAGCTATCTATTCTTTTACTCCATCAAAGACCCAAGAAGGATATAATACCTAAGAAAACAGGAAGTGCATTGTAAGTAACTTCCAAAACTCTAGAATTGACAGAGGCATCTTGCTGCCTAGAAGACAGTTACCCAAAGTTCTTCTGTCCTGTTCTGGCAACCCATCTTCAATCTACTGGCCCATAGTATCTGGCAGACTTTCCCGTGAAGCAAGAAATTTCTAAGACACATCCATCTATATTGGCAGTGTGTCAGTAACTTTCTTCTGTGTTATGCAGAATGTCTTGCAGACATTTTCATGAAGCAGAAAGCCCAAAGGACTGTCTCACCACTTTTAGGCAACTTCAGCAGTCATTTTTCTGTGGGTCCTGTGTGTCTAGTAATCAAGCAATTCAGTCAAGAGCAGTTTCTTGCCCAAATGGTTAACAAACTTCATAAACAACCTCTTCAAGCCCATCTTCCTCTTGAAGTAGATTGATGCTGCCAGGAAGCTACAGTTTTGAAATCACATGGTTTCATTTTTTTCTGCTACTGCTGAGTAAGGAAGATCTCTCTTAAAGGAATCATGCCTTTGCTTGCTTCTAACAAACAGAGTCCACCTAAAAAAATGCTGCTACCAAAAAGACACGCTTAAGCTGTTCTTTTGTGTCTAGAATTATTTTCAAAGCTTTCTCGGGTTTTACATGGATATAGTCGACCATGTTGTCATGTTAATTTGTAGCAGGAGGCCACATATTCATTTCTGGCTGCCCAGTCCAACAAATAATCACACAGAAACCATATTATTTGCAATACTGTTTGGCCAATACCTTAAGGGTATTTCCTGCAAACTCTTTGTTTTCCACTTTTTTTTCTTTTTTCTTTTTATTTTTTTATTGAAAAAAAATTTCTGCCTTCTCCCAGCCTCCCATTTCCCTCCCCCTCCTCCCACTAATCTCCCACTCCCCCCACTCCTCTCTCCCTCCCTCTCCAGTCTGAAGAACAGTCAGGGATCCCTACCCTGTGGAAAGTCCAAAGTCCTCCCCACTCCATCCTGGTCTAGGAAGGTGAACATCCAAACTGGCTAGGCTCGCACAAAGCCAGAACATGAAGTAGGATCAAAACCTAGTGCCATTGTCCTTGACTTCTCAGCAGCCCTCATTGTCTGCCATATTCAGAGAGTCCGGTTGTATCCCATGCTTTTTCAGTCACAGTCCAGCTGGCCTTGGTGAGCTCCCAATAGAGCAGCCCCATTGTCTTTGTGGATGGGTGCACCCCTGTGGTCCTGACTTCTTTGATCCTGTTCTCCCTCCTTCTGCTCCTCATTGGGACATTGGGATCTCAGTCCAGTGCTCCAGTGTGGGTCTCTGTCTCTATCTCTATCCATCACCAGATGAAGGTTCTATGGTAATATGCAAGATATACATCAGTATGGCTATAGGATAGGGTCATTTCAGGTTCTCTATCCTCATCTGCCACAGGAACTAACTGGGGACATATCCGTGGACATCTGGGAGCCCCTCTAGGTCGAAGTCTTTTGCCAACCCTAGGATGGCTCCCTTAATTAAGATATGTGCTTCCCTGGTCCCCTATCCAACCTTCCTTTATCCCAATCATCCCGTTTCCCCAAATTTCCCTTATCCTCCTCTTCTCACTTTTCTCTCCCCATCTCCCCTTACCCCCATCCCACCCCACCCCCAAGATCCCAATTTTTTGCCCGGCAATCTTGTCTACTTCCCATAAGCAGGAAGATAGCTGTATGTTTTTCTTTGGGTTCACCTTCTTATTTAGCTTCTTTTGGATATCAAATTATAGACTCACTGACCTTTATTTATGGCTATAAACCAATTATGAGTGAGTGCATCCCATGTTCATCTTTTTGGGTCTGGGTTACCTCACTCAGGATAGTGTTTTTTATATCCATCCATTTGCATGCAAAATTCGAGAAGTCATGGTTTTTTACCGCAGCATAGTACTCTAATGTGTATATATTCCACACTCTCTTCATCCATTCTTCCATTGAAGGACATCTAGGTTGTTTCCAGGTTCAGGCTATTACAAATAATACTGCTATGAACATAGTTGAACAAATGATTTTTTCATATGATAGGGCATCACTTGGGTATATTCCCAGGAGTGGTATTGCTGAGTCCAGGGGTAGGTTGATCCCGAATTTCCTGATAAACTACCACACGGATTTCGAAAGTGGTTGCACAAGTTTGCATTCCCACCAGCAATGGATGAGGGTACCCCTTCCTCCACAACCTCTCCAGCAAAGGCTATCATTGGTGTTTTTGATTTTAGCCATTCTGACAGGTGTAAGATGATATCTCAAAGTTGTTTTGATTTGCATTTCCCTGATCGCAAAGGAGGAGGAACATGACCTTAAGTGTCTTTTGGCCACTTGAACTTCTTCTGCGGAAAATTCTCTGTTCAGTTAAGTGCCCCATTTTTTAATTGTGTTAATTAGCATTTTAAGGTCTAGTTTCTTGAGTTCTTTATATATTTTGGAGACCAGACCTTTGTTGCAGGGTTGGTGAAGATCTTCTACTTGTCAGTGGGTTGCCTTTTTGTCTTAGTGACAGTGTCCTTTGCTTTACAGAAGCTTCTCAGTTTAAGTAGGTCCCATTTATTCAATGGTACCCTTAATGACTGTGCTGCTGGGGTTATACCTAGGAAACGATCGCCTTTGCCGATATGTTGTAGGGTTCTTCCCACTTTCTCTTCTATCAGGTTCAGTGTGTTCAGATTCATATTGAGGTCTTTGATCCATTTGGACTTGAGTTTTGTGCATGGTGATAGATATGGGTCTGTTTTGATTCTTTTACAGGCTGACATCCAGTTGTGCCAGCACCATTTGTTGAAGATGTTTTCTTTCTTCCACTGTATACTTTTAGCTCCTTGATCGAAAATGAGGTGTTCATAGGTTTGTGGGATAAAATCCGGGTCTTCTATACGATTCCATTGGTCGACTTCTCTGTTTTTATGCCAATACCACACTGTTTTCATTACTGTACTTCTGTAATAGAGTTTGAAGTCAGGTATGGTAATGCCTCCCAAAAATCCTTTATTGTATAGGATTGTTTTGGCTCTCCTGGGTTTTTTGTTTTTCCATATAAAGTTGATTATTCTCCTCTCAAGATCTGTGAAGAATTTTGATGGGACCTTGATGGGGATTGCATTGAATCTATAAATTGCCTTTGGTAGAATTGTCATTTTTACTTTGTTGATCCTCCCAATCCAAGAGCAAAAGGGGTCCTTCCATTTTCTGGTGTCCTCTTCAATATCTTTCTTTGATACCTTTAAGTTCTTTTCAAATAGATCTTTCACTTCCTTGGTTAGAGTTACCCCAAGATATTTTATGCTGTTTGTGGCTATCGTGAAAGGTGATGTTTCTCTGATTTCCTTCTCTGTTTCCATATCCTTTGTGTATAGGAGGGAGACTAATTTTTTGAAGTTGATCTTGTATCCTGGCACATTACTAAAGGTGTTTATCAGCTGTAGGAGTTCTTTGGTGGAGTTTTTGGGGTCGCTTATGTACACTATCATATCATCTGCAAATAATGAAAGTTTAACCTCTTCCTTTCCAATTTGAATCCTTTTGATCCCCTTATGTTGTCTTATTGCTATTGCTAGAACTTCAAGCACTATATTGAAGAGGTATCGAGAAAGTGGACAGCCTTGTCGTGTTCCTGATTTTAGTGGGATGGCTTTGAGTTTCTCTCCGTTTAGTTTGATGTTAGCTGTCTGCTTGCTGTAAATAGCTTTTATTATATTTAGGTATGACCCCTAGTCCCCAATCATTCCAAGACTTTTATCATAAAGGGATGTTAAATTTTGTCAAAAGCTTTTTCAGCATCTAATGAAATGATCATATGGTTTTTTTTTCTTTCAGTTTATTTATATGATGGATTACATTGATAGATTTTCATATGTTGAGCCAGCCCTGCATCTCTGGGATGAAGCCTACTTGATCATCATGGATAATTTTCCTAATTTTTTCTTGGATGCAGTTTGCTAGTATTTTGTTGAGGATTTTTGTGTCGATGTTCATGAGTGAGATTGGCCTGTAATTCTCTTTGTTGGTTGAGTCTTTGTGTGGTTTTGGTATCAGAGCGACTGTAGCTTCATAAAAGGAATTTGGCAATGACTCTTCTGTTTCTATATTGTGAAATTCATTAAGGAGTATAGGTATTAGGTCTTCTTAGAAGTTCTGGTAGAATTCCGCATTGAAACCATCTGGTCCTGGGATTTTTTTGGTATGGAGGTTTTTGATAACATCTTCTAATTTTCGTGACTAACAGGTCTATTTAGATTGTTCACCTGGTCCTGGTTTAACTTTGGTATATGATACTTATCTAAAAAAAGTGTCCATTTCTTTTACATTTTCCAGTTTTGTGGCATACAGGCTTTTGTAGTAAGATCTAATGATTCTTTGAATTTCCTCTGTGTCTGTGGTTATGTCCCCCTTTTCATTTCTGATCTTATTAATTTGCATATTCTCTCTGTGCCGTTTGATTAATTTGGATAGGGGTTTATCAATCTTGTTGATTTTCTCCAGGAACCAGCTTTTTGTTTCATTGATTCTTTGGATTCTTTTCTGTGTTTCTATTTTGTTGTTTTCAGCCGTCAGTTTGATTATTTCCCGTCTTCCACTCCTCCTAGGTGAGTCTGCTTCTGTTTTTTTTTTTTCTAGGGCTTTGAGGTGGGCTGTTAAGTCTCCAATATGTGCTTTCTCTGTTTTCTTATAGTGGGCACTTAGTTCTATGATCTTTCCTCTTAGGGCTGCTTTCATAGTGTTCCATAAGTTTGAGTAGGTTGTTTATTTTCATTGAATTCAAGGAAGACTTTAATTTCTTTCTTTATTTCTTCCTTGATCGAGATATGGTTCAGTAGTTGACTGTTCAGTTCCCATGAGTTTGTAGGCTTTCTGGGTGTAGCATTGTTGTTGAATTCTAACTTTAATACATGGTGATCTGATAAGACACAGGAGGTTACAAATATTTTTTTGTAACTGTTGAAGTTTGCTTTGTTACTGAGTATGTGGTCAATTTTCGAGAAGGTTCCATGAGCTGCAGAGAAGAAGGTATATTTTTTCCTATTTGGGTGGAATGTTCTATAGATGTCTGTTAAGTCCATTTGATTCATTACCTCCATTAACTCTCTAATTTCTCTGTTAGGTCTGTCTGATTGACCTGTCCATTGGAGAGAGAGGAGTGTTGAAGTCTCCTGTTATTAGTGTGTGCGGTTTGATGGCAGCCTTGAGTTTTAGAAATGTTTCTTTTACGTACGTGGGTGCTTTTATATTAGGGGCATGGATATTCAGGATTGAGACTTCTTGCTAACCCTTATAAGGAGAACGGAGGGGCAGGAAGGGGAGCAGAGAAAAATGTAGAGCTTAATATAAATCAATAAAAATATACAGAAAAAATTAACCCATTTCTATTAATCTGTGTATCACTGTGTGCCTGTGGCTTACTGGGTAAAGTTTCTGGTGCTGGCGTCTGTCTCTGGTGGGGCTACTTTCTCTCTGACTCTGCCTTATTTCTCCTAGCATTCATTTTAATTTTCCCACCAAGTTCTATTCTGCCCTGTCTATAGGCCCAAAGCAGCTTCTTTATTATCCAATGGCATTCACAGCATACAGAGGGAAATCCCTCATAAAGCATATGTTACTACAATTTATTCAAATAAAAATAGTTTAAAGTTTTTTTTCTAAATTTTATACAGTATACTTTGCTCACTGTTATTTCCCTCTACCAACTCCTCCAGTAGCCTCACAATTTCCTATCCACCCTATTTCATGTTCTTTTTCTCCGTTAAAAAAATATAAGCCAAAACAAAACAACAAAAGAGACACAGATAAAGGAGAAAAAAAAACAAAAACAAAATCACAGAGTCTGTTTGTGTTGACCAACAACTCTAGCTATTCCTGAGAATGAGGCCTGTCCTAAAATGAAGTTTCATTGGAAGAAGCTGAGTTTTTTTTTTCCTTTCTGGAAATTATTTACCAATAAAAAATTATTCAATGGAATTGCACATGGGATGAAGAATAGAAAAGTGCATCTTGAACCTAATAAGAAGCATCCATCTTGTTTGCCAAAATGCATTTTTGAAACTCAGTGATAAACTTAATAGGATGCAGAACTATAGTTTAATGTAGCAAGTAGAAGGTGTCCTTTTTCAGTACCATGTTGGTGTTCTATTACCCAGACATTACCACCATGGAGGTTACAATATTTTTGAAATTATGACAAGAATTTAAAATATACAAGTAAGGGGCTGGAGAGATGGTTGATGAGTTAATAACAAGTACTACTCTGATAGAAGACTTAAGATTGGTTCCCAGGCCCATATCAGGTGATTTACTACTGCCTGTAACTCCAGCTCCAAGGAATTTGACACTGTCTTTTAGCCTTTTTGGGTATCTACATTCATGTGTACATACTACCATGCAGGCACACAATACACATAATGAAAAATAAACCTTAAAAGAGGAAAAAATATAATTTAGGAATAAAATATACTTAAATCTTGGTGCCCAAATTTATCATTACATTGAAAGTGTCTTGAAAAGACAAAAGGATAACATCACCAATAGCAATGAGCTAAATCATTTGTATTTGGAAAGTGATGTGCTGTATGTCATAATATATATCAACTCTTCTACGGTAGTTACTTCAAAGGGAGTTAAAGCCTTTTGGGGCAGTTTTTCTCTATCCTGGATGATCTTTACATCTACAAGCAATAGAGAACAGGACTGACAGCAAATTAAATCATATTTAACGTTCTTTAAAAGAGAAATCTGGAGGTAGTTGATGCTAGGATTAATTCAAACAAATGATGTCAGGACACTGAGTGGGGTTCTCTGGAATTATTTTTGCTTTCCCCTTGCGGTCACTAAGTAGCTGAAATAGCTCCAAACATTATGTCCTTATACGAGAATGTGCAAAGCAGGAAGGAACACAGCAAAACAAATGTCTGCATTTTGTTAAAGCTAAAATATGCTCCATAACAGGAGATGACTCATGATAGATCTGAGCTTGCTGGGAGATTCAAGGACAGATAATAGCTTTTCCAGAAGTCCCCAGCAGACTTTTCAGATTTATTGGTAAAATTTGCATCACATGTATCACACTATTTCAATCACTGGAAAACAGGAACTGAATTTCTGTAACTGCCTTATTCCTATTATGACTTATCTCCCATGCTTAAGCATGTATGTGTGTGTTTTATATATATATATATATATATATATATATATATTATATGATAAAAAGAATTAAATGATTGTGGATTTAGTCAAAACACATTGTGAGACAGTCTGCAAATCTGAACTTAGTAGTGAATGTGCAGATTCTTAGCAGCAAAATCTAATGCATTATATTCTTTTGTTCCTTCTGTTCTTTTTCATGTCTTTTTTAAACCTGTCTCTCACTCTCTATATTTTTTTCTTCATATTATATATATTCACTTGTTCAACAGCCTTAAAGGCATAGTAAGAACATTGTAAACTTGGACTTAAAGGAAAAAAAAAAAAACTCGGTGGAAGAACCTGTTTTTCTTTTGAGTCTGGCTCACTTCCACGTGACCTTGTATAAGAGATAATATTCACATTGTGTAATTTCAAATTGACATCCCTTGAAATGAAAGATATTGAGTGGTGGTAGCAAATTCTCATGATCATGAATCAAATACAGACAGATGAAGTTATTCTTATCATTCCTGGAGCCTCTATTCTCATTTTATTCCCATTGAATATTTGGTCAGTGGTTAAGAAGGCATAACTTTATGATCATTTTACAAATGAGAAAATGTGATTTAGGTTTACTACAGGTATCAAACTACAAAAGAAGTAATGTTATATCATATTTTAAGGCATATGGCTGTAATTTCTTTGCCTTTCTGAAGAGCTTTTGTTCTCAGAAGATTTAGATTTTAAATGCCCAGACAATATAAGTGCAGAAAATAGCCAGAATCAACACATAGGTTTAGAAGAAATGCTTTCCTTAAATTGGGAATCTAGGGAAGGGTAAATGTCGAGCATGTACATTACATTCTAATGGTTTATTTATGAAAAGTTCTCAGCTCATACCTCTGAGACAAGTAGAGATATTCTACTTTCTATACCATAACCTCATTTATTCAATGTGTAAATGTCGATTCCTATAACATTTCTGGCCTTTTCAACTGTTGAATTAGTTTTGATGACATTGTAATGAGATACTTTCCTCCTTGGGTTAGGAAAAATCTTACCATTCACACTGATTTTTGCATTAACTTGCAAGGCAAATTTGTGAGTGCCAAAACACTAAATTTAACTTAACACTTACATTTAAATTCATTGAGCCAGATTTTCTTTTGGTTGATTTAATTGAAGATTCTTAAACAGATGTCTTTTTCAGAGTAATAATTTTGACATTTAATTCATAGACCATTAGTGTTAGAAGGACCCCCAGAGATCTGCTAGTTCAATGCTTCGTTTTTCAGAAGAGAGTAAAACGACTGAAGCCAAAAGAGGTTAAACAAGTTACCCACGGTCACACAGCTAGTTAGAGGCAGAATCAGGAACTATAAAACAGCATGTTTGCTTTCAACATCCATATTTTTTATACTACACAGTGATGTTTCATCTATAGTAAACTTTACCCACAGTACTGAATAAATTGATGTCATATAACCCTGTAAGGTCTTGACTTTATACCCCTGATTGAATAGTTAAAATAAATCCCACCACTTTGGGGCTCAGGAGTCCCAGAGGGAAAGATCATGTAGTAAATATTGGATGTAAATATTGGAGAAAAGATAGAATGGGGTTCAATCTGGCACACTGCAAAGTCATTCCTGCAAATAAAAACAAATGGCTTAAACTTTTTGGACTTAGTTTCCTTATCAGGAAAATGGGAGCAAAATTCTATCTACAGGATATTTGGAAATGAATCTATATATATAATAATTGGAATTTGAAAAATGCCTAAGAGATTTATTTTTAGTGACTTTTAGAGATTTATTTATTAAAATAAAAACATCGTTTTATTTTAGCGTTTGTGACAAATGAATATAAAGAAGCATGTACACTTGATTTTAACCAACAGAGGACTAAGAATAGCTAGAGTTAATTTTACTGCCATAAGAAGTGATAATAGGAAGTGTAGACAAATAGACTTTTCTTTCCTGTGCCTGGTTAGTTTTAATTTAAACTATCTTTGATGTCATATTTCCTCTACCTGTGGTTGTATTTTTCTCTCTTCTTAAAAATTAAAATGTGTATGGGATATTTGTTACAGGAAGAAGTTGAGTTACAAATTAGGTATTGGAGAGACATTAAAGAGAAATAAATAATCTCAGAACCAACAAATTACAAGTGGATTTTTAGAGCTGATTTCAGCTAGATGTTGTAAAAAAATACAAAAGAAGTATCCAGTGTGTACTTACCCACCAGAAACTTTATCTCAACACATGTATTTACATTTATAATGCATATATACTTATATTGTCATATAGCAGCCATTTTCTGAGTCAAAACTCTTAGTTAGTGGTGACTTATATAATTATATCTGCTCAGAAAAAGATGAAAACCAACAGTAATATCAAGTCAAAAGGGAATAAGTATTTGTGTGTTGGATTCAACATTGGAGGTTTAATTAGTGAGGAAGAAATTATACTAGGTGCTGAAAGATGTATAGAACTTGAAGAGGCAGGAGGAGGAGGGATTGCATTTCGGGGGAGGCAATAGCATGAGTAACATCACGGAGAAAAGAATTTATAGTGTACATTGGCAGCAGTGAGGAAAGTAGTGGGAGAGAAGTAGGATGAGCATGAATTATTAATGGAGATGCATGATTTCCAGTGACTTTACCTGAGGAGATGTGAATACAGTCTAATGTAACCCACATTATTAGGGCAGGAAGAAAGACAAGGATTAATATAGTCTAACTAGTAAAATAGCATGTTGGCCAGGACTCTTCCTGGTCCACAATTAATTTTAGTGCTGTAGCCTAAACAATAATGAGAGTCAGGATTGCATAAAATAGTTGTGAATTAAAAAAAAAAAACTTGAGAACTGTGGTTTGCAAAATTTACAATAGAATTCAATGGGTTTTCTTCATGTGTAAATGGAGAACATATACCATTCAAATTGTCACCCAGAATTAGGTTCTAGTTCAGGCAGAAGGATAGATGGTTTCTGAAGCTGAGGGTCCCACTGAGTGCCTACAATCTAGCTTTCAAGGCTTTTCAAGGAGGTGTGTAACGCAGTAAAGGTTCATTTTTATTATAGAAAATATTGGGATGCAACCAAGTGGTGTCACATTTGGTATTAACTGAAACTGTTGCCACCAGAAATGCTGCATAGTGGTGCTAATTCTGAATACTTGTGGAGCTGACTATTCCTGCAGCTGCAGAAAGCTCTATGGGTTTTCAATGTCCTGGTCTCCTCTTACTACCAAACATGGAGAGAGCTAATTTACTATATAATGTACCACTTTCATATTTTGTATATAAACATAAATTCAAGTACTATGATTTTAGTCTGGTAAATATTAATGATCTAGAATTGTCTACATTTTGAGAGATAAATACTGAGACTTCATACTTCTTGCTTTCTTATTTCCAGTTTAATTATTTTTATAGTTGCTCCAGTCAGTACTTTTTGAACATATGTAAGTCATAGCTAAGCCAGACATCATTTCTTTATCATGTTGGCCCTTCAGTATTTGGATAGCTCATGTCCCAGATTCACTATATTCACTAGATGTTCTGACCCATATCTGTCAGGACAAACACATTTGATGAGCCCTAGTCATTCTGACATTAACCAATTTTAATTTATCTGTCTGTGTTAAGTATAATATTACCATTTCCCAACACATGTAGAACATTTCAAATATGTCAATCAAAGTATTAAATTCTTTATGACTTATGAAATTTAATCTTCACCAAACTCTGGGATATATACTGATATTATACATCATTATTCTTGTTTACAGATAAGGCAAGAGATTGTAGAAAAAGAAAGAACTGTGATTTTAAGGACAAATAGTCTCACAGCATGGTTTCAGCTCTAAGAAGTCTGATTTTAGAAAATATAGGTCTAACAAATGTAGTATAATAACTGCAAAGTAAGGGAAGAAATAGATATTTCATCATTTCATAGCTAGATTAGAATAATAAAAGAACTTTTGTATGGGAGTTAGCTAGAGGAGTACTAGGCAGAAACTATATTAATTTTTAGTTATACTTCTCTGAATTCCTGAAATGGTTTTCACTATATTAATTAAGGAAAAATGTGCACTGAAAACTTGTGTAATCCAATTATGAGCGTCTGGAGAGGGAAGATACTCAGAGATATTGGAAGAAGCCATTTCTCACTTTGCCTAGAGGGGAATGCACTGGGCAAAAGGAATTTGTTGAAAACAACTACATTATACATGCTATTCCTATAGGGCTAGTTCAGCATTGAATAGTTGCTTTAAATTCAACCTTTGGTGAATCAATAATATTGATTGATCTGAAGCTTGGTGTAACACATTTTACCAAATAAAGTGACGCTATGTTAAGATACCAGGAATGAAGGTTTACTCTCCTGAACTCCTAATACAGAGTATGAACTGGTAAAAACTTATGGGGAGAAGATATTTGAATGTATACAAAGGCATAGCCTGGGACTAAAAGAAACACAGTAAAAACTTTCAAGCCTTTTTTATCAGAGAAGACTTGCCTCTGCCTATTAATATCTACATAAAATCCAGGCACGGTGTAGCATTCTTCTGATTCCACTGCTGAAGAGGTTCAGACAGACAGATCTGGGGCTTCTTGGCCAGCCTGTCTACACTAATTAGTCAGTCTTAGATTCCATTGAGAGAGTGTCTCTAAAAACAAGTTAAATGGCTCCTGAGGGGGAAAACCTGAAGTCGATCTCTGTAGCAAACACAACACACAGAGATACATTGGCACGCAGGCACATGTATAAATATACATAAAATAAAATGCAAATGATACACTTACATTTATTGCAGACTTGCTGTGTGCTAGGAATCAGGTTACGTGCTTCCATTATTTAAATTATTAATTGTTCATAGTGTCCATATAAGTTTGAACTTCGTCATCTTCAAACAAGCTATATACACTGATGAACATTTACAAATTTGATAGAAATAGTTACATACAAGTAATAGGATATGAATGATCTTTACTGTATTCAGTCTATTTTATGCATCCCACCCAGCAGTTTTAAATTTTTTTCATAATGATTGTGTTAGCATTAGAACCAGGAAAATTTCCAAGTGTATAAAAATTAATTTAAATTTCCTATTTATACATGATTGGTCCACATTTGTACCCAGGTCTTTCTGACTTCAAAGCCTGTGTTCTTTCTATTGAATTGTAATCCTAAAATAATGGGAAAATTTTAAAGCATTGAGTAGAGTATTCACAGGTTAACAAATACTTGCATGTGCTATTAAACATCACTATCAAAATATTACCATAGCAACATTTTACCAGTCTTTTGAAAGCCCTTTAGTCACTTGGAAAAGCCTTTTCTTCTCTTTGACGATCTTAAGGAAAAATCACTAAGTAGAAATATAGGTAAAGGAAGAAAATTCAGAAAAGTAGAACAACAACAAGCCAAAATAAGGAGTCCTAGTTAATATTACGGATGGGTTGGTGAAGATCTTCTCCCAGTCAGTAGGTTGCCTTTTCGTCTTGGTGACAGTGTCCTTTGCTTTACAGAAGCTTCTCAGTTTTAGTAGGTCCCATTTATTCAATGTTGCCCTTAATGTCTGTGCTGTTGGGGTTACACATAGGAAGCTATCTCCTGTGCCCATCTGTTGTAGGGTACTTCCCAATTTCTCTTCTATCAGGTTCAATGTGTTCTGACTGATACCGAGGTCTTTACTCCATTTGGACTTGAGTTTTGTGCATGGTGACAGATATGGATCTATTTTCATTCTTCTACAGGTTGACATCCAGTTATGCCAGCACCATTTGTTGAAGATGCTTTCTTTCTTCCATTGTATACTTTTGGTTCCTTTATCAAAAATGAGGTGTTCATAGGTTTGTGGGTTAAAATTCGGGTCTTCTATACGATTCCATTGGTCGACTTCTCTGTTTTTATGCCAGTACCACACTGTTTTCATTACTGTAGCTCTGTAATAGAGTTTGAAGTCAGGGATGGTAATGCCTCCAAACAATCCTTTATTGTATAGGATTGTTTTGGCTATCCTGGGTTTTTTGTTTTTCCATATAAAGTTGATTATTGTCCTCTCAAGGTCTGTGAAGAATTCTGAAGGGACCTTGATGGGTCTGATCTCCAAAATATATAGAGAACTCAGGAAACTAGACTTTAAAATGCTAATTAACCCAATTAAAAAATGGGGCACTGAACTGAACAGAGAATTCTCAGCAGAGGAAGTTCAAATGGCTTAAGTTGAGGACTTAAGGTCATGCTCAACCTCCTTAGCAATCAGGGAAATGCAAATCAAAACAACTTTGAGATATCATCTTACACCTGTCAGAATGGCTAAAATAAAAAACTCCAATGATAGCCTTTGCTGGAGAGGCTGTGGAGGAAGGGGTACCCTCATCCATTGCTGGTGGGATTGCAATCTTGTGCAACCACTTTGGAAATCTGTGTTTCGGTTTCTCAGGAAATTCGGGATCAACCTACCCCTGGACCCAGCAATACCACTCCTGGGAATATACCCAAGAGATGCCCTATCATATGACAAGAGCATTTGTTAAACTATGTTCATAGCAGTATTATTTGTAATAACCAGAACCTGGAAACAACCTAGATGCCCTTCAATGGAAGAATGGTTGAAGAAAGTGTGAAATATATACACATTAGCGTACTACTCTGGGGTAAAAAACAATGACTTCTCAAATTTTGCATGCAAATGGATGAAAATAGAAAACACTATCCTGAGTGAGGTAACCCAGACCCAAAAAGATGAATATGGGATGTACTCACTCATAATTGGTTTCTAGCCATAAATAAGGGTCACGGAGTCTACAATTGGTGATCCTAAAGAAGCTAAGTAAGAAGGTGAACCCAAGAAAAAACATATAGCTGTCCTCTTGGCTATGGGAAGTAGACAAAATTGCCGGGGAGAAAATTGGGATCTTGGGGGTGGGGTGGGATGAGGGTATGGGGAAATGGGGAGAGAAAAGTGAGAAGGGGAGGATGGGGGGAACTTGGGGAAAAAGGAGGATTGGGATAAAGGAAGGTTGGATAGGGGAGCACGGAAGCACAATTCTTAGTTAAGGGAGCCACCTTAGGGTTGGCAAGAGACTTGAACCTAGATTGGCTCCCATGTGCTCAAGCCGAGGTCCCAAGTTAGTTCCTTGGGCAGCTGAGGATAGGGAACCTGAAATGACCCTATCCTATAGCAATACTGACAAATATCTTGCATATCATCATAGAACCTTCATCTGGTAATGAATGGAGATAGAGACAGAGACCCATACTGGAGCACTGGACTGAGCTCCCAAGGTCCCAATGAGGAGCATAAGGAGGGAGAACATGCGCAAAGAAGTCGGACCATGAGGGGTCACCCACCCAGTGAGACAGTGGAGCTGATCTATTGGGAGCTCACCAAGGCCAGCTGGACTGTGACTGAAAAAGCATGGGATAAAACTGGACTCTCTGAACATGGCGAACAATGAGGGCTTATGAGAAGCCAAGGACAATGGCAAGGGGTTTTGATCCTACTTCATGTTATGGCTTTCTGGGAGCCTAGCCAGTTTGGATGTTCACCTTTCTAGATATGGACTGAGGGGGGAGGACCTAGGACTTTCCACAGGGCAAGGAACCCTGACTGCTCATTGGACTGGAGTGGGATGGGGAGAGGTTTTATGGGAGGGGGAGAAGGTTGGGAGAAGGGGGAGAAGGGTGGGAGGAAGGGGAGGGAAATGGGAGGCAGGGAGGAAGTGGAAACTTGTTTTTTTTTCTCCTTTTCTCAATAAAAAAAAATATTACGGATGGGTATACCACAGGAGTAGATGGATACACTGAAGCAAAAATGATGCACTTTGAATTTACATTTTACCGAATTTACAAATTTGTTGCTATGCATGTTGTTATTTTAAGGTACATATTACTAATACGGTATGAGAAAGTCACCACCTGTATGTGTACAACCTTTAAATCCTGTCAACACACCACATGATCAATGCATTGTAAAAATTAAGGCTTTATCACTATTCCTAAATTTTCCATATCAATCCCTTCAGTAAAGTGGCAATATTAGCATAATCAGAAGTGGCAGCCAAAGTGCCCTGAATGCCTTCGTTTACTGGGTCACATATCCTGAATAACGCCTATTTAATTCTTTCTGTCCTGACCTTCACTTGACAGAAGCTAACAGATCTTGTTATCATTTTCTACCTGCTTTAAACTGTTCTTCCAAATCACCATGGAAATGAAATAGTAGTCAAAACAAAATGCAAACTCAAATGGTTACCAATTCAGAAAAGGCATCTGAAACAAAATAGTGTGAACTCTAGTTTATTTTAAATTGTTGTTTAAGAAAATAGCTACAATTTGGGTACAATTATACTTCAAAGAATTTAATTCTAAAAGAGATCAAGGGTTAAACAAAAATGCACAAAGTATTTTCTAAATTTCTACTGAGCAGTTCAGTGTTCCAGATGAAATCCACTGTATCTACAATACACATGCCTCAAATATATTCTGAACTCAGAATTATCTTAATGTGGGATCACATAGAAATCTTGAAGACATTGGCTTTGTTCACTGGCCAGTGTCTTGTCCTACAACCATTTAGTCTATTCTAATCTATTTTTTGACCCTTTTAAAAGCAAATTGGTTTCCATTTATAAAATAATCCGCCTTTCATTGTCTACACTCTGGGTTGAGAAGTATACTGTCCCCACCATAAGAATTCTTAGGTATACTGAGGCAAACAAACAATATTAAAGTGAATGAAGAGGCTGTTTAAATGGATTATATGAAATCCAGATATATATCACCTTGAATATTGAAAAATAAATTTTATTTTTTTCAAAAAATTTGCAGTTATCAATAACTTATGTACCCAGAAATTAAAAAAAATATATCTAAAAATATCAATACTAAGTGGTAGAATTATAAATGTTTAATAATTTATTTTTATATATAAGCAAATCATTCCAAAATATTTGTTTTAAAGCACCTCAGTACACATGCTGCTTTGTTTGGAAAGGTAGACAAAATCATTCTATACTTCATAACACAGTAATTCCCCTAAGGTTTGGAGACAAAGTTTCTTCTCTTGTTAAAATACCACAAACTCAGTCATTATCACCTAAGATTTGAAATTTTCAACCCATGTAATTCTTTTGAAGTTACTATCACAAATATGCATGGGATAAGACACTTTGATATATTTTGAATGAAATCTCAAGAAAATGTCATAATGTTCTTTTCTTTTACTATAATCATAGTATATATAGCCTTTTCTAAGATCACTACCCCTGTCAAAATCTGAGCTTAGGGATCGTCTCATCTTTCTAACTCTTGTCTGTGTTCCTGCAGGCATAAACTCTAGAAAGACATATCCAGTTGCTTCTATTTGTTCTCTTACCTGATATTTTCTCTCTGTACCCTGTTGCAAGCAGCTCTTGTAATCCGACTGATATCTCATCTCCTATGCAATGGTAGAATACGTCTTGTTCATGAATTCACAAGAAGACTGGGTTGCATGCTAGTGATAAAACTGTTTTTCTCCCTGTAAATTGAATGGCTTTCTTAAAAACTTGAATGTATTTAAAAATACATTTTAATTGTAACATATTAGAAACTGTAGTTTTCTAGAAACATTCTCTAGTTCATGTTCACATTTGAGGGCCCTGTGCAAAGAAGAAAATCTACTTTTGAAAATTATATATATTTGTTTATTTTACATCCTCACTGCAATTTCCCTTCCATTTTCTTCTTTCATTTCTCCCTTCCTTCCACGCACCCCCCCACACTCCATCCACTCCTCCTCTGTTTCTGTTCAGGAAGGGCCTGGCCTCTTCTGTGTATCAACAAAGCATGGCATATCAAGTTGCAATTGGACTAAGCACCTGCCCTTGTATTAGGGCTGGACAAGGCAACCCAATAAAAGGAATACAGTCCCCAAAGCCAGCAAAACAGTCAAAGTCAGCTCTTGCTCTCATCGTTAAGAGTCCTACAATCAGACCAAGCTACACAACTGTCACATATATGAAGAGGGTCTAGGTTAGTCCCTTGCAGGCTACCCAGTGTCAGCTCAAACTTCAAGTTCCTATGAGCCCAGGTTAGTTGTTTCTGTGGGTTTCTTGTGATGTCTTTGATCCCCCTTGGGGGGTAAGTCTGGCACAGAGATTGTGGAAGTGGCTAAGCACAAACTGGCCGAGCCTCAGAACCATGCCATGAAAATCTATGTTTGAAGTGATTCTATTTGCACATTGATAAAACCTCAGAACATAAGTGCTTGAATGGAAAAGATTCTTTTTGCTAACAATACCAGAAAAGAATAAACAAATACCCTTCCCAAGAGTTTTGGTATATGGAAATAATCAAATTAGGAATTTTTATAAATTATTTTAACAAAATATATTTGTTCATAAATACAATATTCGTAGCTATACTTATATTTCAAAGTATTTATGAAATATGTTTTTAAATAAAATAGGATCACATATCCTTCCCTCCTCCCTTTTCTTATACCAGTGTTCCTCGTGTATCCTGTTGTTGAATACTTCCCATGTCTCCCTCATATTCTTAAGTTGATAGTCTCTTTTTCTTTGATTATATATATATGTGTGTGTGTTTGTGTACACACGCACAATTTTTAGTCCATTTTTTATTTGTGTTTATATAGTTTCAGGGATGACAACTCTGCACTGGAAAACTGGTCAGGGGACTCATTTCTGGAAGAGGCTCATTTTCCTTCTGCCAGTAGTCATTAGTTATCTGTAGTTCGTTGGCTAGGGCTAGGAAACCATGGCATTTCCCCTTTCCATGTTAACATGTCCATAGATATTACCAATGTTCTGTTCTATTTATTCAACCATTTATAGGCAATACTGTTCTACCAAAGACTTCCCGGTATATTGATTCTTAGATTCTTTCCAACCCCCTCTTTTTATGATGCTCCCTCAGCCATCAATGCAGGAGATATAGATGTGTGAATGTAGATGTATCAACTGCAGCTGGGTTCACCATGATCCTTTGATCTCTACCTTGTGTTGAGTTGTTGGATTTTGTTGTTGTTGTTTGTGACAGTGTGATAGTTTGAATGCAATTGTCCCCATTAACTCATAGGGAGTGGCACTATTTGGAGGTATGGCTTTGTTGGAATAAATAAGGCCTTCTTGGAAGAAGTGGGTCACTATGGGGGTGGGCTTTGAGGTTTCATATATGCTCAAGATAGACCCAGTGTCTCAGTTTACTTCCTGTTGCCTTTGGATCAAGATGTAAAATTCTCAGCTCCTTCTCCAGCTCCGTGTCTACCTGTATGCATCCATGTCCCACCATAATAATGGACTAAACCTCTGAATCGTAAGCCAAGCCAATTAAATGTTTTTCTTTATAAGAATCACCATGGTCATTGTGTCTATTTACAGAAATAGATTCCATAACTAGGATAGATGGCCTTTATTTTCTGTAAAGAGAGGCTTCCATGATGAGGGGTGGTAGCTACATTTGCTAGTGGTATAAGGATAAAATTTAGAACATAATAAGGAGTTATGATGGTTTATAAAAGTGATATTAATAGAAAAATCTAAGGTCTATTCCCTAAACTCTCCTGCAAAGCTGGCTGGATTTCCAGTATCTGACAAAGTTCCCCTTCTGCTGAGTGAGTATCAGAGAAAGAGCTACCCTGAGTCTTCAGATTTGAATTTTCACCCCAATTTTACCACTAGCATAAGTAATTATGCTGTTACCATTGTGGGTAGGATAGACAAATCCCTGTTTTCATGTACTTTTCATCAAGCAAAAATGAAAGAAAATAAAGAGGCAAGCAATTTAATGAGCAAGCTAATTGTACATGGTGAATTCTTACAGGAACATAAAAAACATTATTATAGTGATGGACTTGTAGAATGACAAACATGGTATAGAGAGAATAAAGAGCCCATAGTGATACAATAAATATGGATTAGTACACTGTATAACAACAGTCTAAGAAAATAGGAAGAAATATAGGCAAGGGGAATATACAAAAAATATTTTTGTAAATTAGCTAGAATTAGATTTCAACCCAATTTCATAGAAAGGCCATAGAAAATTTTCAACAATGGTTTATGTGATGGTTAATATTATTAACTTTATGAGGTCTAGAATAACCTAGGAGTCAAGTGTGTATGCATTCCTTTGAGGAATTATTTATATTATATTGGGGTCCCTGTCATGCCTCCAAAGAATTATCTTGATTGGGTTAGTTGAAGTGAGAAGACCAATACAAAAAAGTAGGTGACACCATTTCCTGGGACTGGGTCATGAATACATAGGATAAAACTAGGTGAGCACTGGCAGCCATGGTTTTCTGCTTCCTGACTGTGCATACAATGTGAGCAACTTCTGGCTTCTTCTACAAGGACTTCCTTACCATGATGAATGTACATCAAACTGTGAGCCAAAATAAGTGCTTTTCTCTCTTAATCAGTGATCTTATTTTTTTTAAATCGGCTTATCTTATTAGAGTAACAAGAAAAATAACTAAGATGACTTTGCTTGATGTGCTTCAGGATTCAGGAATATTACTTGGGCTGTGGTATGAAAATGTGAATAAAGAGTAACAGAGTAGGAATACTATTATGTGTACTGAGTTTTAGCATTCTGGATGAGAAGTGACTGTCACTTGGGTCAGGATTATAGAGCTTAGAACACAGAGGAGTGGTCAGTGTTTAGATATATGTTGGGGTTTTAGGATTTTTTTTGATGGATTTTCTTTGTGATAATGATGGAAAGCAATGAAGGACAGCATCTGAATATCTGGTTTGAGCAGCTAAATAAATACTAAAAAAATTTATTGATACAGGGTTTTTAGCACATACTAATTTTGTGGTAGTCAAGCATTTTAGTTTGATATATTCTTGAGACACTAACAAGTACAAGAAATCACAGAAAAATTATATGTTTATTTCTAGAGTTCAAGAGAGTGATCATGGATAAAGTTAGCAACAAATCATATAGAACTTTGTGTTTGAACTGGTGGAATTTCTAGGAAGACTCTAAAAATCCTGCAGTACACCGTCCTTAGGCTTTTAGGAGATTGATAAAATCTCATTTAAGAAAAACTCAAATGTGAACAGCTTGATTTGGCATAATTAGAGCACAAATTTATAAAATGTCCTTCTAAAAAGTTGAGTATAAATGTTTAATAAATGAAGTCTCTTTTTTCCATTGATATAAATAATAAAAAAGATAAGGTAAAAATAAATATACTCACCATTTGATGTTTGTCAATGACTTTATCTGTCCCATTTGGCCCTTGGATGTTTCTATACAATACTTCCTTTAGATATATGCTAGAGTGGATCCTACCACACACCCCAAAGCCTCAAGGTACTCAGCATTTTGGAACAAGTTTATTAATCTTTTAATGTCATTCTCAAGTAATGAGTCCAAGTAAGAAGAAATAAACTTTTTGGCTGAACACATCAAGATTGACAAATCTCAGTCAATTTAAATGGACTTTTTATATTTATCAAAATGTTTCTCTGGTACCCAGTATTAACCATATCCAACATTATTAACATTTGGGCCATGTACTGAATCTAGGCTATAACTGAAGAGGACCTTCACTCTTGACTTCCCCCCTTAATATTTTATCAGTTTTTCTATTTACATGCAGAGGTTACTAAATAACAAACCTGATTATATTCTAAATTTCTACCATTAGAGTCATCTTCCATATAGCTCTATGACTGTATTATTATACTGTATCATCATTATTGTTATTATTATTATTTATTATTATTATTATTATTATTATTATTATACAGGATTGCAAAACACAGAACATGTATCATGCTAACATGCAGATCAGAGGTTCCCTTCGTGTTGGATACAGGGTGAGTGCTAGACTCTGCCAACCATTTGCCTTAGCTATTTGATGTTTAACTATACGTGTGAACATTTATCTGGTATGCTCCTCACTTTTGACACTCAGCATCGCTTTACATCCTTTGTAGGTTTGTGTTATAGATCTGGAGGAGGGCATCTCTTTCTTTGTGTATGTGTGTACCTGTGCACCACATTTTATTTACTCATCTGCCAATGAACACTTGAACTGCTTATACTTTTGAGCTACCGTGAGTGCTGCTGTAAGACTGTGTAAACAAGAATCTGTTTATGTCCTTGATTTGAATACTTTGGGCTAGATATTCAGAAGTGAAGTTGCTGCATCATATGGTAACTTTGTATATAACTTTTATTGTTGTATGATCAATATTGTTATCACCATCATTATTATTGCTGTCTGAATGTTTACATCCCACAGTGGAATCCAAATAATAACTTTCAGAAGGTAGTTCTCACCCTCTTTTCTGTGGGTTCTGGAGATTGGACTCACTGAAGCAAGTGGTTTTACCCACTGAACCATCTTGCTCGCCATGCATACAACTTTCTGAACATGTGTCTACATGTCTGAAGAAAATTTGTGGGATTTAGTTCTCTCCTTCTACCATGTGATTTCTGGGGCACAAATACAAGTCATTAGGTTTGGTGTCAAGTGCCTGTATCCACAGAATTTGTCTTGTCAACCCTGGCTGCTTTCTTTTAACTCATTTTGTACTTTTTGGTTCAGTGAAGAGAATAAGTGTGTGCACCATGAATGTAAGCCAAGGATTAATAACAAAGTTAAGAGAATATAATCTGCCCAATGGTTCTGCATCCACCACCATGATGATGAAGCAAAATTTTCCTTAGAGCCTACCTTCACTCTCTTAGACATATGTGTATGCCTAGAAATTGTGCCTATGGAAACCACTGGAGAAATATGTGGATTTCTTATAATCTGGATTTTAAAAATATTTGGACGACTTGCTGTAAAATTTTAAATTCAAATTTATAAATTCTAAGTTCAAAAGAAACATTCGGAAGTGTTCTGGAGAGTTAAAAGGGCCGGAGCTATGAGGTTACTTACAGACGCAGCAGCGAGGCCTATGAGTGAAGATGAACTGAGAGAATCTTGAGGGTGTGAATTGGTCGACTCTGACTGGGTGACTCTGACTTCACCCTCTCGTTCTTTGCCCCCATTCCCTCACTTCCACATGATAACACACAGTTATTCCATGAATTTTTGTTTAACAAGTACTGTATGATGTAAAAAGCAGTAAAAATGATTCACTTTCTAGTTGGAATAACTGTATAAAGCTATCAAAAATGTCACAAGGACTTTCTGTTCCTTACCTCTGCTCAGGAGAAAGAAGATAAGTTTAATTAGAGGTAGACAGCAATGGTTAAAGGAAAAGAAAAACCAGTTTTCTAGTCCAGGCTATTGAATTTACCTTTGAAATCTTTAGTGTCCTGTTAGATGAACTTGATTCAAGATAGCAAAGGCAAGCTTGTCATTCTGTGTGGAGGTAATCTTTTTTGTTTATTTGTTTGTTTCTCAGTTCAAAATTAAGGATTTCAGATATCGGGAATTTTTATGTGCACTTAAATTTACATTTGTGTGTTGATTGTATTTTCTTCATTTGTACTCACTTTATTTTAAGAATATTAGATTTGACATTATGTCCTAAGCCATAGGGAAATTATTATTTAAGGGCATGTTTATAATTATAATGTTGACATTTTACATAATTTGAACTGAGAATCATCTTAGTTTATTAGTTTTTAAAGTATACAAATAAAAATAGTAATCAAATTATGTCACTGTATGAATTCTGTACTAGAGAGACATCCCAAGTGAATTAAAGATTTTGTAAAAGTAACAGATTTTAAAGATATCTATTTCATGTATTTACTAACTGCAGATAGTTATTCATTCCAAAGTTGCATAGATGTTTTGTAGTCTAATTCTATACTTTGATAGTCTGGGTCTCCTATCTTATTGAAATCGCACATTAATAACATGTTATTGTGTTGCCTTTAAAATCTACTGGTACTGTAAAACCATATATTTAAAGATCCGTTTTTTTTTCTATAAGAATAATGTACTTTTTTATTTCTTTGAAGGTAGGATGGCCTTGCTTTACCCTCTGGGCTTTCACTGGTGCTCCTTGTTCTGGGAGATACCTATTGTTACAGGCACAGCTGAACTACAATCTTTGAGAAAGAATTACAGTCTACTTTCACTGTTATTACTTTATCGTTATAAAAATGACCTTAGTTTCCTCACTAGCCCATAGGAAATACCTATCAAAAGAGTTCTCCAAGCTTTCAAGTGAGCATCATGCTTTTGAAGAGAGGAACTCTACTAGGATTCAGTAGACCTCGATTATTCTTTGTGTTTCCTTATTAACTCATTACTTGACCTTGAAACAGTCACTGACGGCCTCTTGAGGTTACAAATTCCCCCACTTATCAAAATGGGCATATCTAGTAATTAATGTTTATGGCCTCATTTCACCAAAGCTGTGGTGGTCAAATGTATTTAGGTAAACCTCTTTTACTTTGGATTATGGTCTTCTTGTGTGTTGTGTTTAGAAAAATGGTAATGAGTTGACCATCTGGAGGGTGAGAAAGAATGCAACCAGAACACACCTGCATGTAGAGACCACTCCACTGCTTTGCCATGCTTGCAAAGCTTCAAGAGTGAACAGGCTGTCCACTCTCTCCATACCTCTTCAATATAGTGCTTGAAGTTCTAGCAATAGCAATAAGACAACATAAGGGGATCAAGGGGGTTTGAATTGGAAAGGAAGAAGTTAAACTTTCATTATTTGCAGATGATATGATGGTGTACATAAGCGACCCCCAAAACTCCAACAAAGAATTTTACAGCTGATAAACACCTTTAGTAATGTGGCAGGATATAAGTTCACCTCCAAAAAATCAATCGCTCTCTTATACACAAAAGATATGGAAGCAGAGAGGAAAATCAGAGAAGCTTTACCTTTCTCAACAGAAGAAGTTCAAATGGCCAAAAGACACTTAAGGTCATGCTCAACCTCCTTAGCAATCAGGGAAATGCAAATCAAAACAACTTTGAGATATCATCTTACACCTGTCAGAATGGCTAAAATCAAAAACACCAATGATAGTCTTTGCTGGAGAGGCTGTGGAGGAAGGGGTACCCTCATCCATTGCTGGTGGGAATGCAATCTTGTGCAACCACTTTGGAAGTCAGTATTTCAGTTTCTCAGGAAATTCGGGATCAACCTACCCCTGGACCCAGCAATACCACTCCTGGGAATATACCCAAGAGATGCCCTATCAAATGACAAGAGCATTTGTTCAACTATGTTCATAGCAGTATTATTTGTAATAGCCAGAACCTGGAAACAACCTAGATGCCCTTCAATGGAAGAATGGATGAAGAAAGTGTGGAATATCTACACATTAGCGTACTACTCTGCGGTAAAAAACAATGACTTCTCGAATTTTTCATGCAAATGGATGGAAATAGAAAACACTATCCTGAGTGAGGTATGACAGACCCAAAAAGATGAACATGGGATGTACTCACTCATAATTGGTTTCTAGCCATAAATAAGGATCATGGAGTCTTCAATTGGTGAACCTAAAGAAGCTAAGTAAGAAGGTGAACCCAAGGAAAAACATGTAGTTATCCTCTTGGCTATGGGAAGTAAACAAAATTGCCGGGGAGAAAATTGGGATCTTGGGGGTGGGGTGGGATGGGGGTAAGGGGAAATGGGGAGAGAAAAGTGAGAAGGGGAGGATGGGGGGAACTTGGGGAAAAAGGAGGATTGGGATAAAGGAAGGTTGGATAGGGGAGCACGGAAGCACAATTCTTAGTTATGGGAGCCACCTTAGGGTTGGCAAGAGACTTGATCCTAGAGGGGCTCCCAGGAGCCCAAGGCGATGTCCCCAGTTAGTTCCTTGGGCAGCTGAGGATAGGGAACCTGAAATGACCCTATCCTATAGCAATACTGACGAATATCTTGCATATCTCCATAGAACCTTCATCTGGTGATGGATGGAGATAGAGACAGAGACCCACATTGGAGCACTGGATTGAGCTCCCAAGGTCCCAATGAGCAGTAGAAGGAGGGAGAACATGAGCAAAGAAGTCGGGACCACGAGGGGTGCACCCACCCAGTGAGACAGTGGAGCTGATCTATTGGGAGCTCACCAAGGCCAGCTGGACTGTGACTGAAAAAGCATGGGATAAAACTGGACTCTCTGAACATGGCGAACAATGAGGGCTTATGAGAAGCCAAGGACAATGGCAAGGGGTTTTGATCCTACTTCATGTTCTGGCTTTCTGGGATCCTAGCCAGTTTGGATGTTCACCTTTCTAGATATGGACTGAGGGGGGAGGACCTAGGACTTTCCACAGGGCAAGGAACCCTGACTGCTCATTGGACTGGAGTGGGATGGGAGAGGTTTTATGGGATGGGGAGAAGGTTGGGAGGAGGGGGAGAAGGGTGGGAGGAGGTGGAGGAAAATGGGAGGCTGAGATGAGGCGGGAACTTTTTTTTTCCTTTTCTCAATAAAAAATAAATAAATATAATAAAAAAGTAAAAAAGAGTGAACAGGCATGATATGTGGTGACTGCTTTAAATATCGTATTGAGTATAAATCCCTCAGCTATTTTATCTTTCTCTCTTTTCCAATTATTCATTTTTCTCCTCTTTTCTGCTTCCTCCTTCTTCACTCCAATCTCTCTCTCTCTCTCTCTCTCTCTCTCTCTCTCTCTTCCTCTCTCTTTCTCTCCCTTCCCTTCCTCCCTTCTTGCTCTCTTGCTTTTCTTTTTTTTTCTATTTTCTGCAACCACACAGTAGAAATGCCATTTGACGTATTTTCCTAGTATATATGTGTGCTATGACATCATGCATGTTTGTATATGTGTGTGAGGAGAAAAGTTTGGGTGTCACTTATTTTCCTAACGTGGGAAGTCCGTCTCTAGGTGTGTTGCTTTTATTGGTTAACGAATAAAGAAACTGCTTTGGCCTGTGATATGGTAATGTAGAGCTAGGCTAAAAAACTAAACTGAATGCTGGGAGAAAGAGGATGGAATCAGTCAGAAGCCATGTAGCCCCAGGGGACACTTGATGGAACTTTACCAGTAAGCCATAGCCATGTGGTGATAAACAGAATAATGGAGATGGGTTAGTTCCAGATATACGAGCTAGCTAAAAATATGCTTAAGCTATTGGTCAAACAGTATTGCAAATAATATAGTTTCACTGTAATTATTTTGAGTTGGGATGGAAGCGAACTAGTGGCCACTGCCAACATTTTCCTCAATTGTTCTCAATTTTATTTATTTAAATGGAGACCCTCCCAAAACCTGGAACTCATAAATTCCAGATGGTTAGCCACTTTGCCCAAGGAAACCCTATCTCCTGTGATGTGGTTATAGCTAACCACACAACATGCTTGTATTTTACATGGATTGTGTACATCATAATGCCATTCTTCACATTTCAGTACTAAGCAGTGGTTCTGTGGAGTCTTCTATCCAGCCCAATGTTTGATTTTTACCAACTAGAAATATTCATATTAGCCAAGCAGTCATATGTGAATTTGATTTGAAAATCTAAGTACAGTAGTTTTGTGCTGAAGAACAGTTTTGTCTTATATCCATTCTTCTGATAGCCACACAGACAAGATTATAGGGAATGAATAATTTTAGAAAGAAATAAAGACTTCCACATTACTAGTGAAAATACCATGACATTTTATTCAACCTTCCTTTCCTATGTAACTGATATTTAATTCTTGAAAACCATCCCTTTCTTTCAAATATGTATATCCCAGTGTTCCTATGCTTCCCTTCTCCTAAACACTTTCTGAAGGTTATGGAGTGGAATTTGTCTTAAAACATCTGCATAGCCTGCCCTAATGCTGAATACATTTGCCTATCCTCTAGATCCCACAGCCTTATACAACCTGATTCATAGTGCTTACTTTGTCAGTAATCTTTATTAATATTTCATCAGTCATTTTCTATCCAAAAGGATGAGGTTTGCACTTTTCCTGCCATGCTGGTAGGGAGTGATAGAGGTGGAAAGGCTTCCTGATTTACATAAAGATTGTAAACTATTATTCTCTAAGTAATTTTAAAATGCACACACTGCATACCACTTTCTGATGTAATCATATCCCTGCCGATTGAGACCCACATGCATGAAATCCAAAAGAGGGCTATCACTTTTTACAAGGGAAATAAGAGATCCTATCTTGTTAGACTATTTCTTTTGTTTTTGAGGTTTTGCTACAATTATAACTTTATCTCTTCGATTTTCTTTCTTCAAAATTTCCCATCTGCCCCTCCCTACTATCCTTCAGATTCATGACACTTTTCATTAATGGTTATTGCATGCATATATGTATATAAAGAGACGTGAAGGAAGTCAATTGAATCATTTATTTACTATTCTATCCAGATGTCCACTGGAAAATAAATGCCAACTCAGGTCCTGCTTTTCTCAATGCTTTCGTTCATATCCACTATTTTCAACTTCCCCATATTTACTCAGTCTTCTTCCAGCTTCTACTTGTACTTGTATCTCTCTATGCACTTAGTAGTTGTGCCTGTATATTGATCTCTATGCAGTCAGTAGTTATGCCTGTATATTGATGTCTATGCAGTCAGTAGTGCTTGTGTTTTGATCTCTATGCAGTCAGTAGTTGTACCTGTATATTGTTCTCTACGCTGTCAGTAGTTGTGCCTGTATATTGATCTCTATGCAGTTAGTAGTTGTGCCTGTATATTGATCTCTATCCAGTCAGTAGTTGTGCTTGTGTTTTGATTTCTATCCAGTCAGTAGTTGTGTCTCTCTATATTGATCTCTAAGAAGTCAGTAGTTTCTACTATTTAAATTTTAAAAGCATTTTTTTTTTAGAAAATCATTGTTTTCTTCTCACCTTTTATTGTTGTTTCCAATTCATATTCTTGAATTTGGACACTGATGATTGTGTATACATAGAGGTTTGACATGCTAATTCTATCAAGACGGGGATGACAACTTCGAAAACCCGATGATCAGACACCTCACTATTCCAGAGATGACTCCCGTTTACCACTCTATATTCCCTTATAGTTTCACAGTGACTCCTTTTCTTTCCACAAAAACCGTTCAGGTTTATCAGTAAGTTATACAGTCAGTTTATCAAGATCGCTTTTATTGCTCAATCCCCTAGTATTACACAAGGCACAAAGTTGAGACCTTGATATGTTTTTATTAAATGTAATCAAGCTATTTCTTGCCTTGAGATTATATTAGTTATTGCCTGCGTTATCTCTATGGATAATGTGTCATAGCCTTTAGATATTACTATCTCAATTTCAGACTCTCTGTTGAAGAACATTATTGACATATGTCAAATGAAGAAATTGGTTTAAGCAGAAATTGACTACATGCGTGAGAGCAAGACTTGCTTTCATTTCTCAATCAAAATATGGGCAGCTGTCAACTACTTATATTCATGAAGGGAAAGAAGTATAAATAATGTAACAAAATACAGAACTCAAAACTATGCAACAGCTTCTCTACTTGGGCTGAAGAGTCTTTTGTCTGATAATTGGATTAGTGTGATATTGATAGTATTTTTCTTTCTCTGAGTTCACAAATACTATATCTTTCATGGTACCAATATTATAATATCATCCAATCTTATCCCTGTTTCTCTTTGACTCCACATTCTAAAAATGTCTTCACAATTTAACTGAAATACCATTTTTTTGTATTCTTCTAATCCCAAAACAGTGTAAATTTCCTCTAAACTTCTATTGTACCTTAATTAATTTGTTTTCTTTTACTGTTCTCTTACCTTGTTCCTTTATATACTTACCTATACAAATATATTATAATGCTAAATACACTGTAAGCACCTATGTGTGTGTGTATGTTAAAACAATTAATGGAAAAGAGACCAAGAATTGAAAAAAATTAAGGTTTTATGTATGAGAGGGTTTAGATGAAGGAAAGGTAAGAAATAAATGATGTAATTAAATTAAGATGTAAAAAGTAAAAGAAATAATTGAAAAATAAGTAATTACATATATATCATCATAATAAAATGAATGTCACCTAACTTTTAAATTATAGTAATATTATAATAATATTTTCCCTCTTTTAGTTATGATCTTATTGATGGCTTGTGATATCTGGTGATGCTATGGTTCTATGAATTTTGGTTATAATTTGTATTTTTGTTACATTATGAGAGCCTTATAAATAGTATTATAACAGATATATCATATACTAACTGAAATACTGCTATCTTATCTGGATGATGTTCTAAAGCATATCATTAAGAAATAGAGGGTGAGCAAGAGATTTGACCCTAGAGGGGCTCCCAAGTGCCCAACATGAGTTTCCCAGTTAGTTCCTTGGGCAGCTGAGGATTGGGAACCTGAAATGACCCTATCCTAGAGCAATACTGACGAATATCTTGCATATCATCATAGAACCTTCATCTGGTGATGGATAGAGATAGAGACAGAGACCCACACATGAGCACTGGACTGAACTCCCAAGGTCCCAATGAGGAGCAGAAGGAGGGAGAACATGAGCAAAGAAGTCGGGACCACGAGGCATGCACCCACCCACTGAGACAGTGGAGCTGATCTACTGGGAGCTCACCAAGGCCAGCTGGACTGTGACCGAAAAAGCATGGGATAAATCCGGACTCTCTGAACATGGCGAACAATGAGGGCTGATGAGACGCCAAGGACAATGGCACAGGGTTTTGATCCTACTTAATGTGCTGGCTTTGTGGAAGCCTAGCCAGTTTGGATGTTCACCTTCCTAGATATGGACGGAGGGGGGAGGACCTAGGACTTACCACAGGGCAGGGAACCCGGACTGCTCTGTGGACTGGAGAGGGAGGGGGAGAGGAGTGGGGGGAGGGGGAGAAGGGTGGGAGGAGGGGGAGAAGGGTGGGAGGAGGGGGAGGGAAATGGGAGGCTGGGAGGAGGTGGAAACTTGTTTTTTGTTTATGTTTTTTTTCTTCTTTTCTTAATAAAAAAAATTATAATCATAGAAAAATAAAAAAGAACAAAGAATAAACAATAACATATTCAATTAATGTTAATTGGAAAAGTCAAGACGTTCCTCTAGGCAGAAATCAGTAATTAGAATGTAGTGAAGCTCATTACCATCATCTGAGTTGGAAATAGAAGCGGATTGTATCACTTTGCTACCTGTTTCCTCAGCCAACAATATGTAGGTTCTTCTATTGATCGGTTGGAGCAATTGATAAGGTAAAACTTAACATTGACAACCTCCCTTTCTGCAAAGACACAGCACATCTACAGGCTTTTGAAATCCTTTTGCCAATCATAACCTATGAGCTCAGCTCCACCCGCACACAGCAGAAAATAGGAAGCAAAGCAGAGATAGCTGACTGTATTTGAAACCATCAACATTTACAGAACTCACTGATTTCTCCTAATTGGGAAGTTGTCTGACTAAACCTGTGACTTACACTTCCTTACCTTATTTGATCTCTATATCCACCCTGCACTCCTTCAACCTTGATTGGCATTACTTCCAATTGACCTGCCTTTTCCATTGTCACACATTCCTCTAAGCTTGGAGATTTCTTAAAGCCCTTGTCCTACACCGAATGATTGGCTTCGCCAGCTAGTCTTTGGCACCACTGTTTGAAAATTCACTTTCCCTGAGATGAAACCTAAGTCTGATTGGGCACGATGCATGTTCAAATCCATATGTGGGTCTTCAAATGCATATCAACCGAATGAGAACAGCTGGAGTTGGATCCCAGAAATTGTAATTTAATTCATTACATAGTGTAAATTCAAATTTTTAGAAAAATAAAAACATATCTATGTTAAAAAAAAGAAAGAAATAGAGAAACGTGTTGGGCATGGTGGCACACATGTTTAATCCCAGAACTTGGGAAGCAGAAGCAGGTAGATATCTATTAGTTTGAGGCTAACTTAATCTACATAATGAGTTTTAACACAGCCAAGTTTACATTAGTGAGACCCAGTCTCAACCCAACACCAATAATAAAAGAAGTAGAAAATTAATTTTTGCTATTTAGAAAATTCTAATAATAATAAACACATGTTCTGTTCCTATGAATCTTAAAATTCTTAGCTTAAAAACTGGGATAGCTATATGAAGAAGCAAATCAAACCAAAATCTGTCACATCTGTATACTCTTAACTGGTACAAAGTTGTGTTTCCTAAGTGAGGTGGTTGGTCCCTCTCAGCGTCAAAGAACACGAAATAAACATTTTAGAGTAACAAATCTGCCTAAAAACAAGGATGCTTCTTTATTTGTGTTGACATGTGATCATGAAATTTCTATCAAAATTGTTGTAGTTTATTCTGCTTTATCTAACTGATTTTTGTTTTATGTTTTGGAAGGACACTGAAAAATCTCTTCTATAATTTTCAAATATTTGAAGATGAACTTATTTCTCTGACATGCTCTGATTGACATCTTTGGTTTATCAGGAACAGATGTTTGCTAGCTTTTCAAAATTCTTTTCAAATAAAGACCTGAGAACAAAATGGAATACAATGGGTGTTGACTAGACATTAAAATGTGTGGTAATATGAATATACATAAATTGAATATTATTCTATTTTTTGTTAATGTAGATTTCTCTGTAGCCAGCATTGATTAATGATATTAACCTTATGATACATTAAAATTTGTAAAATCGTATCATCATTGAGCATGTTCGTGTTATTTTATTTGGATTTTTACTACAAAAGACAGTTTAAAAGATACATAAAACACGATAAAAATGCATTTGTGAATTTTGCTTTATGAACTATGGGCTATTTATAAAAGAACACATGTTAGAATAATTTATAGATAATAATTGTAAATTTTATGGTTAATTTATTTTATCATTTTATATTAAAATGGAACTTTACTATATGAGTGTCCTTATATTTTCAGTTTTTAATCTGTACAGGACATTGTTCCCAAGGCCTCATGTGTGCTAAGAAAATGTTTTTATCACTGAGGTCCATCTTCAGACGATTTATATTCAATTTTTTTAGCTGAAATTAAGTCAAGGACTATTTCCATGTCCTGAAGACACCTAAAAAGTAGGAATTTATACTCTCTATGCTTTAGTAGTTTGCAATTACCACTGGTAATATGTTGGAGCACCATATTATCTATTTAAAAAGACATATTTTGCAAAATATGTAGTTCCCTCAGCAATCTAAAAAACACTATTAAAAGAAACATCAAGGATTGGAAAGATAGCTCATCAATAAAGTCTTGCCATGCAAAAAGCATGAAGATGAGAGTTTACATTGCCAGTACCTATTTGAAAATCCAGGAGCAGTGGCAGTAATCCAGTGTTTGGAAAATGATGACAGACTTCATCATAAATGTAGGCTAGCCAACTTAATAATCTCTATGTTCAGTAAGAAAACTCTATGTCAAAAAGTAACAAAGAGACAGCTCACATCAACCTCTGGTATCTACATGCAAGCACATACTTAAACACTCACACACATGCATACACATATATGTGAACACATATATGCAAATGCATTACCCAAAATAATTAGTATTTTATTATTTATAAACTTGTGCAAACATCTCTAAGAACTTACTGCGCAATTTTTGTAAAATGTCTCAGATCAAAGCATATCTTCTAACATAACAGTTGTTTTTTTCTAAGTACATATCCTAAGATAAATCTTAGGGATATTTCTGCCTAACCTAAATGCGTAACATAGAAATGCATAAAAATCTTTATAGGATATGTTATGTGTATTCAAGGCAGTATTTCAATGTGCTTGGTATTGTACTAAGAAAATATTAACAATGGTGCTTGAGATTAACCGAGAATAAGATACTATGCATTTGATTACAATTTTGTGCCAAAATTTATAATAATAAAAATCAAAGGAAATATAATTCTGGTGAAAAAATGTTTTCTATGTGAAATATATATGTATATTTAATAGTTCATTTATACCTTCAATATTTCTAAACATGTTTAAAAACTTATAATGATGGTCTGGAAGATGTAGCTCAGTACTATTACACTTGCTAAGCTTGTATGAGCCCTGGATTCAAATGCAAGTACCACAAAATAAATAAGTAAACAAACATAAACTTAACCATAAAATTAATATAATTATTTTCATATTTGAAATCATTATAATAATCATCTTGGAATATAAGTCTTTGCCTAATTCTGATTAAGGTTAAGAAATACTTTAAAAGTACATTGCATATTATAAATATGAAATCAAATTTCTTATTAGCTTGTCAGTGTCTGCCAAATTAAATTGTTTTGTTATTATAGAAAATTTCAGAATGTTTGGAAAATTTGAATCTCTAGTGTCATTCAAATCATGATAATATGTAGAAGGAAGTTTCTGTCCCATCTAGTCCTGCAGCTGTTCAGTCCCTTAGAAACACACAGAGGCTTATATTAATTATAAACTGCTTGGCCTATTAAGTCAGACTTATTATTAACTAACTGTTATAAATTAAAGTAACGCATAATTTTTGTCTATGTTTAGCCATGTGGCTTGGCACCTTTTCTTAGTGAGGCATTTTCATCTTGCTTCCTCTGTGTCTGGCTGGTGACTGCTTTTCTGCTTTTCTTCTTCCCAGAATTCTCCTACTCTGATTGCCTTGCCTATACTTCCTACCTGGCTACTGGCCAATCAGCATTTATTTATTTATTTTTACATAATGAGATTTTATTTTTTTTTACTTTTTTTTATTGAGAAAAGAGAAAAAAAAACAAATTTCCTCCTCCCAGCCTCCCATTTCCCTCCCCCTCCGCCCACCCTTCTCCCCCTCCCCAAACTCCTCTCCCCCTCCCTCTCCAGCCCAAAGAGCAGTCAGATTTCCCTGCCCTGTGGTAAGTCCTAGGTCCTCCCCCCTCCGTGCATTTCTAGGAAGGTGAACATCCAAACTGGCTAGGCTCCCACAAAGCCAGCACATTACGTAGGTTCAAAACCCCGTGCCATTGTCCTTGGGTTCTCATCAGCCCTCATTGTTGGCCATGCTCAGAGAGTCCAGTTTTATCCCATGCTTTTTCAGTCACAGTCCAGCTGGCCTTGGTGAGCTCCCAATAGATCAGCTCCACTGTCTCAGTGGGTGGGTGCTCCACTCGTGGTCCCTACTTCTTTGCTCATGTTCTCCCTCCTTCTGCTCCTCATCGGGACCTTGGGAGCTCAGTCTAGTGCTCCAGTGTGGGTCTCTGTCTCTATTTCCATCCATCACCAGATGAAGGTTCTATGATGATATGCAAGATATTTGTCAGTATTGCTATAGGATAGGGTCATTTCAGGCTCCCCATCCTCAGCTGCCCAAGGAACTAACTGGGGACCTTGGCTTGGGTATCTGGGAGCCACTCTAGGTTCAAGTCTCTTGCCAACCCTAAGGTGGCTCCCTTAACTAAGAACCGTGCTTCTGTGCTCCCCCATCCAACCTTCCTTCATCCCAATCCTCCCCCTATCCCAAGCTCCCCCGCCATTCTCCCCCTCTCCCCCCTCTCTCCCCATCTCCCCTTACCCCCATCCCACCCCACCCCCAAGATCTCAATTTTCTCCCCGGCTATTTTGGGTACTTCCCATAGCCAAGAGGACAACTATATGCTTTTCCTTTGGTTCACCTTCTTACTTAGCTTCTTTGGGATCACCAAGTGTAGACACCGTGACCCTTGTTTATGGCTAGAAACCAATTATGAGTGAGTACATCCCATGTTCATCTTTTTGGCTCTGGGATACCTCACTCAGGATAGTGTTTTCTATTTCCATCCATTTGCATGCAAAATTTGAGAAGTCATTGTTTTTTACCGCAGCATAGTACTCTAATGTGTAGATATTCCACAATTTCTTCATTCATTCTTCCATTGAAGGGCATCTAGGTTGTTTCCAGGTTCTGGCTATTACAAATAATACTGCTATGAACATAGTTGAACAAATGCTCTTGTCATGTGATAGGGCATCTCTTGGGTATATTCCCAGGAGTGGTATTGCTGGGTCCAGGGGTAAGTTGATCCCGAATTTCCTGAGAAACCGAAACACCGATTTCCAAAGTGGTTGCACAAGATTGCATTCACACCAGCAATGGATGAGTGTTCCCCTTCCTCCACAGCCTCTCCAGCAAAGGCTATCATTGGAGTTTTTTATTTTAGCCATTCTGACAGGTGTAAGATGATATCTCACAGTTGTTTTGATTTGCATTTCCCTGATTGCTAAGGAGGTTGAGCATGACCTTAAGTGTCTTTTGGTCATTTGAACTTCCTCTGCTGAGAATTCTCTGTTCAGTTCAGTGCCCCATTTTTTAATTGGGTTAATTAGCATTTTAAAGTCTAGTTTCCTGAGTTCTCTATATATTTTGGAGATCAGACCTTTGTCTGTTGCGGGGTTGGTGAAGATCTTCTCCCAGTCCGTAGGTTGCCTATTTGTCTTGGTGACAGTGTTCTTTGCTTTACAGAAGCTTCTCAGTTTTAGTAGGTCCCATTTATTCAATGTTGCCCTTAAAGTCTGTGCTGTTGGGGTTACACATAGGAAGCGATCTCCTGTCCCTATCTCCTGTAGGGTACTTCCCACTATCTCTTCTATCACGTTCACTGTGTTCTGACTGATAGTGAGGTCTTTAATCCATTTGGACTTGAGTTTTGTGCATGGTGATAGATATGGGTCTATTTTCATTCTTCTACAGGTTGACATGCAGTTATGCCAGCACCATTTGTTAAAAATGCTTTCTTTCTTCCGTTGTATACTTTTGGCTCCTTTATCAAAAATGAGGTGTTCATAGGTTTGTGGGTTAAAATTCGGGTCTTCTATACGATTCCATTCGTCAACTTCTCTGTTTTTATGCCAGTACCACACTGTTTTCATCACTGTAGCTCTGTAATAGAGTTTGAAGTCAGGGATGGTAATGCCTCCAGACGCTCCTTTGTTGTATAAGATTGTTTTGGGTATCCTGGGTTTTTTGTTTTTCCATATAAAGTTGATTATTGTCCTCTCAAGATCTGTGAAGAATTTTGATGGGACCCTGATGGGGATTGCATTGAATCTCTAAATTGCCTTAGGTAGAATTGCCATTTTTACTATGTTGATCCTCCCAATCCAAGAGCAAGGAAGGTCCTTCCATTTTCTGGTATACTCCTCAATTTCTTTCTTCAATGCCTTAAAGTTCTTGTCAAATAGATCTATCACTTCCTTGGTTAGAGTTACCCCAAGATATTTTATGCTGTTTGTGGCTATTGTGAAAGGTGAAGCTTCTCTGATTTCCCTCTCTGCTTCCATATCCTTTGTGTATAAGAGGGCGACTGATTTTTTGGAGTTGATCTTGTATCCTGCCACATTACTAAAGGTGTTTATCAGCTGTAAAAGTTCTTTGGTGGAGTTTTTGGGGTCGCTTATGTACACTATCATATCATCTGCAAATAACGGAAGTTTAATTTGTTCCTTTCCAATTCGAATCCCTTTGATCCCCTTATATTGTCTCATTGCTATTGCTATAACTTCAAGTACTATATTGAAGAGGTATGGCGAGAGTGGACAGCCTTGTCTTTTCCTGAGTTTAGTGGAATGGCTTTAAGTTTCTCTCCATTTAATTTAATGTTAGCTGTCGGCTTGCTGTATATAGCTTTTATTATATTTAGGTATGACCATTTTATCCCTAATCTCTCCAATACTTTTATCATAAAGGGGTGTTGAATTTTTTCAAATGCCTTTTCAGCATCTAATGAAGTGATCATATGGTTTTTTCTTTCAGTTTATTTATATGCTGGATTACATTGATAGATTTTCGTATGTTGAACCAGCCCTGCATCCCTGGGATGAAGCCTACTTGATCATAATGGATAATTTTCCTAATGTGTTCTTGGATACGGTTTGCCAGTATTTTGTTGAGGATTTTTGCATCAATGTTCATGAGTGAGATTGGTCTATAATTTTCTTTCTTGGTTGAGTCTTTGTGCGGTTTTGGTATCAGAGTAACTGTAGCTTCATAAAAGGAATTTGGCAATGACTCTTCTGTTTCTATATTGTGAATTACATTAAGGAGTATAGGTATTAGGTCTTCTTGGAAGTTCTGGTAGAATTCCGTATTGAAACCATCTGGTCCTGGGCTTTTTTTTGGTATGGAGGTTTTTGTTAACCTCTTCTAATTCTTCGCGACTAACAGGTCTATTTAGATTGTTCACCTGGTCCTGGTTTAACTTTGGTATATGGTATTTATCTAAAAAAGTGTCCATTTCCTTTACATTTTCCAATTTTGTGGCATATAGGCTTTTGTAGTAAGATCTAATGATTCTCCGAATTTCCTCTGTGTCTGTGGTTATGTCCCCCTTTTCATTTCTGATCTTATTAATTTGCAAATTCTCTCTCTGCCGTTTGATTAGTTTGGATAGGGGTTTGTCAATCTTGTTGATTTTCTCCATAAACCAGCTTTTTGTTTCATTGATTCTTTGGATTGTTTTCTGAGTTTCTATCTTGTTGATTTCAGCCCTCAGTTTGATTATTTCCAGTATTCTACTCCTCCTAGGTGAGTCTGCTTCTTTTTTTTCTAGAGCTTTGAGGTGGGCTGTTAAGTCTTCAATGTGAGCTTTCTCTGTTTTCTTTAAGTGGGCACTTAGTGCTATGAACTTTCCTCTTAGGACTGCTTTCATATTGTCCCATAAGTTTAAGTATGTTGTTTCTTTATTTTCATTGAATTCCAGGAAGACTTTAATTTCTTTCTTAATTTCTTCCTTAATCCAGGTATGGTTCAGTAGTTGACTGTTCAGTTTCCATGAGTTTGTAGGCTTTTTGGGGGTAGCATTGTTGTTGAATTCTAACTTTAATCCATGGTGATCTGATAAGACACAGGTGGTTACTAATATTTTTTTGTAACTGTGGATGTTTGCTTTGTTACCGACTATGTGGTCGATTTTTGAGGAGGTTCCATGAGCCTCAGAGAAGAAGGTATATTCTTTCCTATTTTGGTGGAATGTTCTATATATGTCTGTTAAGTCCATTTGATTCATTACCTCCATTAATTCTCTTATTTCTCTGTTAGGTTTCTGTCTGTTTGACCTGTCCATTGGTGAGAGAGGAGTGTTGAAGTCTCCTACTATTAGTGTGTGCGGTTTGATGGCTGCCTTGAGTTTTAGCAATGTTTCTTTGACGTAAGTGGGTGCTTTTAAATTAGGGACATAGATGTTCAGAATTGAGACCTCATCCTGCTGAACTGTTCCTGTTATGAGTATAAAATGCCCCTCTCCATCTCTTCTGATTGATTTAAGTTTGAAGTCAACTTTGTTAGAGATTAGTATGGCCACACCTGCTTGTTTCTTAGGTCCATTTGCTTGATAAGCCTTTTCCCAGCCCTTTACTCTGAGTAGGTGCCTGTCTTTGTGGTTGAGGTGGGTTTCTTGTAAACAGCAGAATGTTGGATCCTGATTTCGTATCTAATCTCTTAGCCTGTGCCTTTTAATAGGTGAGTTGAGTCCATTGACATTAAGTGATATTAATGACCAGTGGATGTTTACTCTGGTCATTTTTTTTAGTTGTAGAGTTTGTGTGTTTCCCTTCTTTGAGTTGTGCTGGTGAAGGGTCTCTAGATGTCTGAGTTATTGTGGTCATTGTTGGACTCCTTGTTTAGTGATTTTCCTTCTATTACTTTCTGTAAGGCTGGATTTGTGGCTACGTATTGTTTAAATTTGTTTTTATCCTGGAAAATTTTATTTTCTCCATTTATAGTGAACGAAAGCTTGGCTGGGTATAGTAATCTGGGCTTGCATCCATGGTCTCTTAGTTTCTGAAGTACATCTATCCAGGACCTTCTGGCTTTCATGGTTTCCATGGAGAAGTCAGGTGTAAGTCTGATAGGTTTACCTTTATAAGTAATTTGGCCTTTTTCCTTTGCAGCTCTTAGTATTCTTTCCTTATTCTGTATGCTTTGTGTTTTGATAATTATATGGCGAGGGGATGTTCTTTTTTGATCCAGCCTATTCGGTGTTCTGTATGCTTCTTGAACCTTCATATGTATTTCTTTCTTTAGGTTGGGAAAGTTTTCTTCTATAATTTTATTAAGTATATTTTCTGGACCATTGAGCTGCACTTCTTCTCCTTCTTCTACTCCTATTATTCTTAGGTTTGGTCTTTTTATTGTGTCCCATATTTCCTGAATATTTTGTGATGAGAGTTTGTTGGACTTGCTGTTTTCTTTGATCAGAGTGTTTATTTTCTCTATGGTATCTTCAGAATCTGAGATTCTTTCTTCTATCTCTTGTATTCTGTTGGTTATGCTTGTTTCTGTAGACTCTGTTTGTTTACTTAAATTTTCCGTGTCCAGCCGGCCCTCTGTTTGTGTTTTCTTCTTTGCCTCCATTTCAGTTTTCACGTCTTGCACCGTTTCCATTATCTGTTTGATTGTTTTTCCTTGGTTTTCTAGGGTATCATTCACTGATTTATTCAGTTCTTCAAACTTTCTGTTGTATTTCTCATCCATTTCTATAAGGGCATTTTTTACATGCTGTTTAAGGGCGTCAATCACTTTCATGAAGTCAACCTTTTCTACTTCTTCTTGATTTAGGTGTCCATGTCCTCCCGTTGTGAGGTCACTGGTTTCTGGTGGCTTCATGTTGCTTTTCAGCTTGTTGGGCGAATTCTTGCCTTGGCGTCTACCCATCTCTTCTTCCAAATGCTCCCTTATGGATCTTCTTTACCGGATCAGGTCTCCTTGCCTACCCAATGCTGGATCTCCCCAATGTTGTCTCTCCCCAATGCTGGGTCTCCCCAAGGCTGGGTCTCCTGGCGCCAAGAGATCAGGCCTCCGTGCTGATGGGCAGGTGGCAAACAAAGCACCTACCCTGCTTGGTGCAGGCAGGCCAAAGAAACAAAGGAACTCCCGCCTGCTTAGGTGCCCCGAGGATTCGGACCCAGTGCCCAGACAGGCTGGGCTGGGTGATGTTATGTGCAGAAAGAGGGCTGTGGGGCAAATTGGGGAGGGTTCTGGATGGAAGCTGGGTGGGCTAGGAAGAAAGAGGGGGTATGCAGGGAGTGGGGGCCCTGCCGAGAGCTCAAGAAGGATAGGGGGCCAAGGAAGCTCTGAACTCCCCTTCCCGGGCTGGCGCAGCAGGGTCAGAAACTCACCCCAACGCTGGGTCTCCTGGCGCCTAGCTTTATTTATTTATTTATTTATTTGGTTTTTATAGACAGTGTTTCTCTGTGGCTTTGGAGCCTGTCCTGGAACTCGCTCTGTAGACCAGGCTGGTCTCGAACTCACAGAGATCCCCCTCCTCTGCCTCCCGAGTGCTGGGATTAAAGGCATGCACCACCACTGCCCGGCGGCCAATTAGCATTTTATTTAACCATTATGAGTGACAAATCTTTATAGTGTACAAGAGCATTTCCCACAATAATATTATATTTTTGGATCACAGGTACCTTTTCTCAACATTGAACTAAAACTTAACACAATCATGTGATTTTTTTTCAAGAGGAAAGTTTGACCAGAATAGTTTAGAGAATGAGTATTTAATTTCAGGGCTGAAGTATGCATGCCTGTTGCGAAAAATTAATTATGCCACTAAAATGAAATATGCAATACTAACTAGTTCTTTTCATAACCAAAATATACTAATAAAATTTCCTATTATCTGATCAGTATTTTAAATTACTAAGAATTGAAATGCAACTTCAGGAACTCAGAAGTTAGCTGTGGAGGTATGACATATGTAAAGGAATTACTTAGATACTTTTGTGCTAAAGACAATTAATGATCTGAATAATGTGGATCACCTCTAGAAAGCATAGACACCCATATTTATATGTGTAATGATAATTATCCAGTATGTCTTTATCAAAGTTTAGTTATCTTTATTTTAAAAGCCCTTTCATTCACTTTGTTGATGAGCTATGTTTGGGAATCATTGAAGTAGAAAAGTTAAAAATCAAATAACATGGGAGTGATAAAATATAATACACACACACACACACACACATAAATCTTTATGGTCATGATGGGATGAGACTATCTCAAGGATATCTTTTGTAGGAGATAACTTTGAAGATAAATTTTCTAAAATGATCAATTAATGATTTGCTATGTCAGTGTTCATCACTGTGTTAGTCTCAGAACTTTTCTCCCAAGGCAAAACCATTGGGTATCTAGAAAAACAATGTTACATACAGATAAAATAGCTGTACAAAAGCCCTAAAATGGTACTGTGCAGTTTTTGAGGAGTAGTAAGGAAGCTAGCGTGACTCAGATGAACTGTGTGAGGAAATAGGAATAGTCTATCTGACTATATATATATATATATATGTACATGTTTATTTCATGCATGCATTAGCCATTCACCAGTTGATAGACATTTAGGTTCTTTTTTATTTGGGATTATTATGAATGATACTGTTATGAACATATGTGTAAAATTTTTTGTCTGAACACATTTTCATCTTTCTTGGTTAAAATATCAGTATTGAAGTGGCTGAGCCATAAAAAAACTGTATATTTCAAAGAGGCTGTAGCAATATTTTGTAATATGTCTGTACAATTTGGATTTTTGCTAGCAACACATGAAAGTTATATTTGCTTTCTTCTTTTACTTGAGATCACCTGATAGGCGATCTAATCCCAAATGGCCAGGCCTAAAGACATACACAGACAAGCAAGAACAATTCTATTCAGCAAGTTGTATTAATAAATTTATATGTGGATGTAGATATAAATCATGATAATAAGTTGTTATGATGATAAGATCTGTGATATAAATCAGTGATGCAGTGCTTTCAAATAATTTATAAGACCTTGTAGAATTCCAGTTTCTAATATTAATGATGTGTAACATGTGAAACTTTTATTCATTGTTGTATTCTTTAACGTGATCAATAATTTTGTGGTAGTCTATTTTTTATTTAGAAATTTTATGAATATAAATTTTATATTTAAGTTACAACATATTTTCACATGTTATGATGTATAAACAGATGTTCATTTTTAACCATACATATAAATGAATTTCCCACTAACATTTTTACTCTTTCTCTAGTGAATTGGAAATTTGTTAAATATGAACATATATGAAAGCGAATTTGCTTTTATGTTATTTATTCTTCTCACTATATATTGAGTTTATGTTCATTGCAACTATCGTCTATCTATCATCGATTCTTCTATCTACAAGTGCTTAATGATTAAAACAGGGTAATAAACCCTTTCATTTTGTTTCTAAAATGTATTCTATGAATTTCTACTACCTTTTATGGTTCCTTTCTACTGATAAAATAATCATAAATTTTGCAACCAGTTTTCCTACTGTGCAATAAATAATGAATTTATCTCTCTTTCTATTCCTTTTCCCTTCTTCATGCCTCAGTTTTTACTGGCTACTTTTCCGTTTTCATTTTCTATGAGCGTAACATGATACCAAAACCTGGCTTATAGGACTAGTGCAGACATTTAGAAACTGAGTAGTAAGAGATATTGAGTTTTGCACTTTTCCATTGTTCTTTTAGATTGAAAATTTTCTTTGGTTTTACAAACAAAACACATGATTCTCTTGATAATATTCATATAGTTATAATATCCTGCTGGAATTGTGATTGAGAATAAATTTTTCTGTAGATCCATTTAGGAAGAGTTGATATACTCACAGGTATTATTTTCTAGTCTATGGACTAAATATCTCTTTATACATGCACTTTATAAAATGTTTTATAAATTTTAGAATATACATACACTACTCTTATAATAATTGTTTATAAATACTTATCTGTACAATTAATATATACCAATAATATACACTATTAATAAAATAATGTTTTCTTTATTTTAATTTTCAGTATTTCAGTGTTGGTAAATTAATTTCAGTAAATCTGTTTTCTTCTTTTGCATGTTCATGATAGGGTTTCTGAGTGTAGTGCTGGCTCTCCTAAACTTACTCTGTATATCAGGCTGACCTTAAACCTACAGAGATCCATCTACTTCTACTTCCTGAGTTCTGGGATTTAAGGTATGCATCACAAATGCCTGGCTCAGTCAACTCTTGTATATACAACTTTCATCTAGTGATTTAATACTGATTATAAATAATTTCTTAAATATATTATCTGAAGTATTGTTGAATTTATGAACAAATATCCTACCTTTTCAAAATGAAAACCATTTAATATTTCTCTTTATAAGCTAGATTATTTAATTCATTTTGTATTTACTCACACTGCATAGGACCTATAGATTATGATGAATGCATTTGCCAGGGGTCAATATCCTTTTTCATCCAGAATGGGTAAACATTTAGTATCAACTCAATTTATGTTAGCCATACCTACCTCAAATATGTGTTTTATCAGGTTGAAGATATTTCTTTATATTCCCATTTACTTGAGAATTTTGGAATAGATACTGTTCAATATTTTTCTTAACATATTAAGGTCACATAATTTTTGATTTCTAATATTGTGATTTATATAGATTAATTTTCTAATATTGAAACTTCTAGATAGTGTTAGTATTAATCTATTTTATCATTATGCTTTATGATTCTTCATATATATTACTGAAATTTATTTAACAATATAGTATTCAGGGTTGTCAGTACTCATGAGGGATATGTCTCCAGTTTTCTTGCTTTGTAATATCTGTCCTATTTGATATCAGGAAAATTTTGACCTTATAAAATGATTTTGGAATTTTACCCTCTCATTTTCTAGAAAAGGTTCTGATATTATTGGAGTTAATTCTTCTCTTTCTGTTTATTATACATTTATGAAGGGGTGGTATGAATTTTCTGTTTTGCATTGACTATTTTACTTGCCCATCCCTTAATCTTGGCTTCATGAAAAGCCTGGAGTGTCTGCATTTACCCCCATTCATTGTAAAGAGATACTTCTGTGATTAAGGCTTAGAACCATAGTTTTTAATGCAACACAATATTTAATTTACATATATACATTTTCCTTTGACATATATATACATATATATATATACATGTATATATAAATGTATGTATGTATATATAAATATAAGTATTTAGAAGGTGGTTGGATAAAGTATTAATTTAACTCAATAACAGTAGGATGTTCCCCCTATGGTTCATGAGGCCTGAGTAACATTCTGTTTTGTAGTCTCTGAAACTATGGGATTTTACTTGAGCTTGCAGTACAAGTCCTTCTTGTAGATCTCAGTCCAAGGAGATATCAACTGTATGCCCTCATAACAGTCATGCCACGATTGTAGAAGTGGACACATCTTGTCTGTCTGGATGGTATCCTAGCTCATAGTACACATAACTGGATAAGAGTACAGGTTCCTTTTGTCCCTCAGCAGTCTGGGGCATCTTCTGAGATTTTGAATATAATCAGAAGGCAGGAAGCTTCTATTGTCAGCTCCAGCTTTATTTCTATATATTTTACAGACAAGTTTTTCATAATCTACTTCTTGTGTACAACCAAGCAGACAAAAAAAGAAGAAATTTTATTTTGGAGACCCCTGAAGCTTTCATGACCAAAAACTCATATTTTTTCCATACCTTGAAATTGACACTATGACCTACATATGAAAGAAAACCTCCAGAGATTTTCTTCTGGTTCTGGGTCTAATTCAGGATTCTTTCCACTTACCTTCAATTTACTTTTTCCTTATAGTTGAGTAGTATTCCAATGTGTATATATATCAGATTTCATTATCCATTTATTAGTTGATAAGGATTTAGGTTGTTTCTATTGTGAACAGAGAAGCAATGAACAAGACTGAGCATGCATCTGGATTTTAAATCCTTTGATCATTTGCCAAGGAGTATAGCTCGCTGAGTCATATGGTAGATATAATTTTAGCCTTTTGAGAATTCTCAACGCTGATTTTTGGAATGGCTGCATGATTTTGCAATTTCACTGGCACTGAGCAAGCATCTGTGTTCATGTGTCTCTATATAGAGTGATATAAAGTTAACTGGGCTTGTGGCCAAAGGTGGGCCCTAAAGTAATTCTATCTCTATCACCACACTGATTTCTAAAGTGGTTATATTAGTTTATCATCAGTGAACAAGGGCCTCTTTCCCTTCACATCCTCACCAGCATTTGATTTCATTTTATTTCCTGATAAGAACCATTCTGACTTGAGTGAGATAGTATCTCAAATGTCATTTTATAGAATAGCAGAAGAGATTTTGATTGTCTGCAATATTTTACATTTGTATTAATACTGTATCACTTATCCAGTTCTCCATTACTATCAGAATTTAGCATTGTCATAACTTTGTGGTTTGCTTTGGCAGATCTTTGTGATTTATTGTTTTTTAATTTTCCTAATGCTTAACGATGTTGAATACATATATTCATATGCTTATTTTATACATGTAAATATTCTTCTGTATACTATCTCTTCATTTCTTTGTGTTTTGTGGTTTGATTTTTCTCTAATTGAATTGATTGATTTCTTCTAAATTTTAGAAGTTCTTATACATTGTAGATGCAAATCTGTGGTTAGACAGGCTGCATTAAAATATTTTTTTCCAATTTGTAGCCTGTTTTTTATCCTCTTGTCTAAATCTTCTAAGGCCTAAAAGTCTTAAATTTTAATGAAGTACAATTCATACAATTTTTATACAGTTAAGTTTTTGTATATTTTTATCTTTTTAAATAGAAACATTGTCTCTGAGTCAACTATTGTTTCAGGATTGAAGTTATGAAATATATCTTTGCATTCTTGTACATTTGAAGATTTTTTGCTACTTAAAAGAGTTTTATAGATTTGTATGTCTCATTTGTTTTTATGGTCAATTTTCAGATAATTTCTCTAAGGCATGAAATTATATGTGATACACAGTTTTGTCCATATGTATTAAATATTTCTAATAGAAGTTTTTGAAAAGACTGGTACTATCTAATCTGCTCCCTGTTTTCATGATTCTGTATATTTCACAAAATGAAATTGTACAGTATTTTTAATATTTATGTATGCCATATTTCACTAGCATAATATTTTAAGGATTAATTTCTGTTTATGGTAGAATAGTATTCCATTCTCTGTACATATCATATAATTACTTATTAATTTACTTATTACTGGAATTATTTTTCCTACTTTGCAACTATTGCGAATAATGCACATAAATATCAGATTTCTTCTTTGTGTTCAATTTTTCATAGTGCGTTCTTTAGAGTGGAAAAGCTGAATCATATACTTTTTTATTTACTTAAACTTTTTCATTTTGGGGAATTTCATAAATGAGTATTGGATTTATATTGTTGCTATATGTCCCTACCCTGACTCCTCCTATGTTCTCTGAAAATTCATGACCTATTCTTCTTTACTTATTATTGTTATTCAGACAGACAGACAGACACACACACACGCAAATACATATGTACACAACTTACTCAGTCACTTAGTGTTGCTCATATGCTTGTGTGTTTTCAGTTAACTATTTGAAATTGCATAATCTCTCATGAGGCTGTTTATTGGAGAAAATTGATTCTCTTTCTCTTAGCAGCTATTATTTGCCTTTAACTCTTCATCTAGGGGCGCAGCCTTGTGAAATACACCCCATCTACATTGACATGTTGACTGGTATTGTCATTATGCTGGTCTTTATATGTAGCTTTCTTGACATGTCTAGAAAGACTATCTAGTAGCCCACATTCTGGTCTTCTGCCTTTTATGATCTTTCTGCCTGCTCTTCTGTGATGTTTTAGGTACCTTAGATATGAGTATTGAATTGTAAATATACCAATTGGGGTTGGATTCCCCATGATAATTTATTATATGCATTTTGATCAATTGTGGATTTCTGTAATAGTACCCATCTGCTTATAAAAGAAACTTTTTAATGAAGGGAAAAAGCTAGACTTACCTGTGAGTATAAGTATTAAGAATAAAGTTATAAATTATACTGGTTTAGAAAAGTGGCAATAGTAGGTTTTTCTCTGGGGTCTACAATCTTTCTAACCTCAGGTAGTCAACTAGGTTTACAACACTGAAAATGGATTCTCTTGTATGAAGTAGAATTTAATTCAAACTAGAAAACTGATGGTTTTATGCAGGCAGAAGTGCTGTTATTGCACCATCATTGCTATCTTTATGTGACAATAATTGTTGTTCATGTAATTGACAGCTGAGTAGGCCCACTGAATTGCCTTTCTCCCTCAACAGCTTGTATAGCAACTTTAGATATTGGGAGATCTTATTCTCCACAATGAGGCTTCCAGGTTTTGGCTTGACTCTTCCAAGCCCATTTTTCAAACTGTGTGGTATTTTTAGCAATGGGGTTTTGCCTTCAATTTTTTAAAAAATGTTTTTCAGAACTGACACTTGAACCCATAGCCTTGTACATGCTACACTGGCACTCTACCTCAGAACTTTACCCCAACCCCTGATTCTCTGAGAGTCTTGCTACATAGTTTAGGGTGCTTTTAAACTTGATAATCTTCCTGCTTCTACCTCCCAAGTTCTGGAAGCTCATGCAAATACCATTATGCCCAACTAATACTACATTTAAAATTAGGTAATATGAATTCTCCTACTTTGTCCTTTTCATAAATTGCTTTCCTTATTACATTTCCTCACATTTTATAAAAAGAATTAGTTTCTTTTTATACTCTTCCAGATATATACAAATCATTAAGAATTTTGATATGGAATGCATTTTATTTGTAGACACCTTTGAATAATAATCTTAGAAGTCTTGAATTTTCCAATTCATGAACTCAAACACTCTTTATATTTAATTAGGTCTTTTTGAATTTCAGGCATGTTTTGCAGTTGTTTGTTATTTCCTGACCTCTTCTTTTTACTTCTAGATATGTTGGCATTACAGATGCTATTGTTTTTCCAAGTTCCCTTCTGAATTGGTTATTTATAATACATAGGAACAAAACACATTCTTAAATGATAGTTTTGGAAGCTTCAACTAAAGAAAATGAAGTTATGAGCTGGTGAAGCAGGCCTAGAATAAAGTGATGTAGGATGTGGAGGCAAGGGGATAGTATGTGAATGTCTGATTGGGCACACTGAACAACTTTCTAAAATCACGTCAGAAAATGAAGAACTGAGATGTGGGAATATAGGATAGTCACAGACTGCTTTTAGGCCCTGGTACTACTTGAAAGTATTAATAGTAATAATCATTCTTAGGAAGATGGTTTTTGTTTTATATAATAAATATTATTTCATCCAAAAACCAGTTTTACTTCTTTCATTCCATCTTGAGACCTTGTCCTATTTTTTGTCTCATTTCTGTAACAAGAATTCTTTTATACTTGAAGGCAGAAGAGAAGATTTTAGCATCTTCCCATTGAGCATGTTCTTATGTTGTACATTTGTCACAAACCTTTGAAAATATTCCTTTCTGTTGATAGATTTCTGAGTATATTTGTCAAGAAATTTGGTGCAATTTTGTCTAGCTTTTTTATTGCATTAGTTGAAATGATATGTTCTTTTCTTAATTCTGTATATTTGGTGTATTACATTGACTTCTTTGTTTTGAAACTCCTATGCATTTATAGAAACTATTTCATTGTTCCCTGTTGTATAACTTTTAAAGATTCACTTGAGTTTCATTTAATAACTGTTAGGGAATTTGCATTTGATTTATTAAGGATGCTGTTCTGCTATTATAAAGTTTGCTTAGTGTCTTCATCTGGTTTTCATATAATTGTCCCAAAGAATCCATATAATTTTATTGAAGTTTGGTAGAATTAACTGAAGGCAACTATTCTGAGGCTTTTATTTATTGAGAAAATCTCTTCAATCAGAAGCAATGTCTTCAAACATTTCTGGGTCTACTTATTTCCCTTTTTTCTTTTGTTATTAACTCTAGCCGTGTGTCAATTACACCATCTTTTTAAAGTTAATTGGGCTGTTTCTCTACTCCGTGTATCAATTTTCTCTGCTTTGATCTTTATTATTTGCTTTTTGGCTTCATCTTGACTTTTGTTTTCCTCTTTTTACAGGCTCTTCAAACATAAAGTGGGGGAAATGGTTCCCACTATTTCTTTGTTTTAGAGTAAGCCTTTAAAACTATTCATTTCACAGTGAAAACTGAATTTCTGCATCTCATTGTTTTTATATGATGAGTTTTGTTTATCTCAAAAAATGTCTAACTTCATTTCTATTTCATTCTCTGCTCATTGGTTTTAAGTGTACGGTAATTTCCATTTTCTGGTCCAATTCTAGTTGTACTTCTGCTGCTGCTTTCTAATTTTATACCACTGTAGGTAGAGAAGGTAGATTGTATAAGTTTTTCCTTTTTCAAATTTGTAGTCTTGTTTTGTGGCTTAAACCATGGTTTAACTGGCATGTTTATGGGAACATATAATACTTTAATGATTATGAAAGTAGTGTGTTTTAGAAATTCTAAAATTAAACTTAGGTTTTCATCTAGGTGTCAAGTTACAGTTAGAGTTAGAGTAAGGTAAGAACTAATCTATTGAATTTATAAAGTAACTCAAGCCTTACTCTAACCCTAACTGTAGCCAGAACACCTTTCTCTGTAAGGCTCAATTTCAGGACCACTTGAGGATTCAGCTTTGATTTCCCTTCCTCACCAATGGGAAACTGAAGTTAGTTTTATGCTGTTTTGTACATTTTCTGTTTCCCCATGACTAATAAATGCCTTACCATACGTCTCATGTTACTAATTGCTTTCCTTCTACATTGCGTATGGGCTGCTCTTTGCACTTACATCACTTTGCATTCATAGGCTCACATAGAAGCTACAATCCTCCATTTTGCTTCCCTTGAAGAATATTAAGTATTATCTGTATTTTCTCTTTTTTTCTTGTTGTTTTAATGTGAATCTCTATTAATGTGATTTTATAGATTCAAGGATCACAGTTGCTATGTTTTTGGATAAAATGATTTTCTGCATTCATCTTAGTGCATAGTTTAATCTTTTCTTTATACTTAGAAGTAGCAGTAGCGAAACAACAAATATTTCACAGTATAATTCATAAAATTAAAATATGTTATTGTCAAATAACATTATTTCTAATAGGATTTCTTCATGAAATAATTCATCCAGAAAGTCTATGACAAATAATTTTTTAATTTCCTTTTCCCCTTTTGTTTCTGACTCTTTTTCTACTATGAAGTCAGCTTTATTCTAAATCTGACTTGCTTGTTTCTCTTAGGTTTATTAGCTTCTTTTTCATATTTAGTGTGTGAGGGAACATCTTTTTATGGATCTTCCATTGAAATGCAAAAGATACATGTTTCTTAGAAACACTTAGAAAATGTTTCTTCAAATATAAATGAATTTTTTCATACACATCTCTGAGCCAAAACTATTCTTTTTAGAAGAAAAAGATATACCAATTGGCCTTATCTATAGGAAGACTCTGTGGGGCTATTATTGGAGTTAGTGTCAATCCAGTGAACCCTTTTGACTGAGAAATTCAAGCCCTGTTCACGTACCAGAACATAAAACAAGAAATCACCTAAGAAACGACTGAAGTTTTACCTTAAACAGAATAAGAGATATTAGTAGAGAGCCAGATTTGAGTGACCGTGGAGCTTATTCACAAATTAAGCCATTTATTTTTATTTTTTTAACATACCAGAGAATCAAGGACCACAAGATAGAACAGTTTGTCCTATCGTCCACAAAAGCACACTGATGACATTCTTAGCTGTTCAGTTGATGGAGGTTTAGTTATTAGAACTCTAAGTTATTAGAGTTCAAAAGCTTTTTATTTATTAGTCATAGGATATTAGTTCTGACCCAGAGGTGGGCAGAGAATGGCTGTTTAGACGTTAAAGCTAACACAAGGTAATGTGCAATTAGGCTCTGTACTGGTAACTTTCCAACTTCACATGACTGCAGTTCTAATCAGTCAATTTAGCCTCTGCAGAAATAGCTTCTCTCCAGAAATTCTGATTCACCAGCGTAATTGTCCAGGAAAGAATGAACCACAGACTGTCTCCCTCTAATTTCCTTTAATGTTACTTCTCTTAGAAGCATGGCACAAAGTTTTCAAATTGTACTTTTAAAATGAGGTACATCAGAAAGTTATATTTTTCATTATTTAGTAGAAACAGTTTTATTTATTTTGGAGATCAAAGAAACATATGAGAATTTTGAATTTCTTCTATGCTACAAAATCCTACCTGGACAATTCTGCTTCCAATGGCAGGGCATCAGATTTCCAAGAGGAGAAAAAAATATTAAGCCAATACCAGATTTAAACTATGGACTCTATTTAGATAAGAGGAAAACCTATTTCAAATCTTTGGTAGCAGTTGAAACTCTATGGGGGAAATGAACCTACAGACAGACTATGAGTCAAATGTGAAGCAGCAATTTGGTACACATGAGAAAATGCTGTAAAGTGTAAAATAAAAAAAATGGTTGTTTATATACTTGAAATCCTGAAATAACTGATGGTTCAAAAGTATGTTTTTATCATGCCCTTTCCTCCTTGCATTAATATAATTTACTCCATCTTGTCACATTCTTTCTGAGTAGTAGAACCAAAAATAGAAAGCCGTGTGGATTTTCTCTCACTTCCAACCAAAGCCGCATATTGTTATCACCGTGTTGAATTTAGTATGCTAGTGCTTTATCACAAAGAAACCATTTTAAAACTTAAATTTGATACGTTTTAATATACTGTGATCATGGTCTTTCCGTTTGGGGCATGGAAGATTCAAATTAAATACTTTTTCTGCCTATATCCTAGAGCTATTTGTTTCTGTTCCGAACCCAAAATAGACAGTTGAATAGAGGAAAAGCAAAGGCAGCTGGGATCTTTCCATTTTATAAATTCTAAGGAAAAGAAATCAAGTAGAAATAGTCTGTATAGTGGAAAATCAATCAAAGACATAGACCCATCATATACCTTCAATGTAGAGTTTATATTTAAACTTGGCAAGTAGAATTTATTGTGAACTTGTCATTTTCAGAAGTTATTTGGCCTGCAACAAAGTTGCTATCACTTCTAGACAGAATGAGAACAGAAAATAAAGTAAGACAATACATTTCTCCTGTAATCCTCTCAATTTTTCCAATCTGTACTTCCATAAAGGAGAAATGCCACATTTGGAGATTTGTACATGTATGATTTATGTTTTAATTTATGAATAATGTGATTATTTCTAAATAATTGGTGATACTAGGTAGTTTCCCTTTTGTACATAAAACAAAGGTTTAGTTGAAAAGAAATTTGGACCTAGAGAAATCCATATTCAATATTGTTAAGTCTGATAGAAGAAGAAAGGATGGAAATACTGGCTAGCTTATGCTCTGAAATAACAACACACGAACTGTATTCTTTTAAACACTGCCTGGCCCATTTTTTTCAGCCTTATAACCCATTTTTAATAATCTATGTAGCACCACAAGGTGCGCTTACCAGAAAGATTCAGCATGCCTGGCTGCATCGCCGTCTGCCTCAGAGAGCAGAGCTATTGCATCTGCCCGGGAGAGGGGAACATGGCGTCTCTGCTCCAGAGAGCAGAGCTGTCGAGTCTGGGCTCACTTCCCCTTCTTCCTAGCATTCTGTTCTGTTTACTCCTCCCACCTATGTTTTAACCTATGAGGCCAAGCAGTTTCTTTATTACTTAACCAATGACCTTCCTCCATCACAAGTATTAGGGCACTTTCCCCATAGCCTGTAAAGGCATTTTTCTGTTGAGAGAATAGACCAAGGAAGTGGTAGATACTTCTGTTTATTTTTTTTTCAGGAAGATACTTTAGCTCTTAGTCCTCCTTTATTACACACCCATTCACTATCCTTCCAAGATATTTGCTCTTTCTCTTGCTTCCTAGTTTGAAATACCAAGAGATGGTTAGAGATATTTCTTTGCAGATAATGCCAGAGAATCTCATTTATAAAAATCTAAACAACAAAGGTGAAGCTGGCAAGATAAATAACTTGGGGGATCAGATTTCATACAATCTGTTATAGTTTAAGCTTGGGATGTCCTCTAGTAGGAATAATTTCACTGCATATAAGTGTATTAGCCATTAACTACCTAAGGAAGAGGCACAGAAAAGCAGAGAGAACCTTCAGAAATATTGGCAAACTTATAGAATATTATCTATCACATAAGATAATATAAGGGATTTATGCATGTGACATTTAAAATTAATTAAGTACTTTGAGTATGCTCATCAGTAAGAAAGAATGATGGAAATGAAAGAAAAAAATAATTATTTTAATGTAGCATTTTAATTTCTCTTGGTAATGATTTGTATTGCTTTTATTAATATATGTCATATATCTTTATTCATGATTTTATCTCTAACTACTTTCTGTTTTTTAAATTACTGTAAATCATCTTGTCATTTTTACTACTTTTTGTTGACAAAAGTTGTATCTTTTAATGTAATAATTTATGTAAACCAATTGATTTCTAGAGTGCAGACATCTCCAGCCAGAAGTCCTATCATCACTTTCCTACTCCCAATGGTCCTAAGCTAATATTTTTTTATATTAATGAAGCTTCCATATTCAGTCTTCTAAACAGTATTTCGTATTTGTGTTTTACACACACACACACACACACACTATAGATAGATAGATAGATAGATAGATAGATAGATAGATAGATAGATGATATCAATTTGTAGCCAGGCGCTAAAGTTAAAATTAAGCAGTTGGCTACTTACTGCATTTACACACTGGAAAGAATATGGTTCTTGTTTCAAAATATAGAGTATGGTAGACAAATTCTAACCCTGAAGAAGAGGTATTCTGGGAATTCTTTGAAGAGCTTGGACAAACAATTATCATGTGTTCGAACTTCCTTCCTCAGAGCACCTGCAAGATTTTCCCAGAATCTATCAGGTCAATTTCTTGCTAATAAATGTGCACTTACAAGCAGTACTTTTGATAATCTTCCTTCCTGCCCAGACTCAAATAATATCATTTTATGTTTTGTTCAATTTTCTATAGAGCAGAAGATTGAAATGCTTTGCTTCTTATTTCCTGAACACCTCCATTTCATATTGTAGCTTAAATCTTCTCACTACCTTCTTACCTCCAACAATCTTTCTTTGTTAAGAAACTCTCTTTTTCTGAACTTGTTGTTCATCCCTTCTACTCTTCAACAAAAGTCCAATGAAGATATTTAAAAATGCTAGCTGCAGAGACAACAAATGGGTTACCCCAAAATGAGAGAATTATTCCCGAGTCTAGCAGACTGGTGGCCAGAATCTATACAACAATCCACAGCATAAAATATTATTTAAATCAAATTATTATCTAAACTAACATGAAGAAAAAATAAATCTTTAAATTGCACCATCACAAAACCTGAAACAGACTTTGAAGTGAGTTAAGAACACTTACCTTTCTTGCAACAAAATGTTAATTGGCTGCTAGAATCTCTGCAACTAGAGCATTCTAAGTTAATGTTCTTGTGTCAGTAACTGAAATATATGAAAAAGATTGTAAATTCACCTTTACAATAGATTAAATATCTATTATTTCTGAAATGGTGCAAGATTTACAATGTAAAATTAAAAGAATGCATATTTTAACAAAATACATTTCAAAGCAGTGTGTAAATTATTGAAATGTATATTGTAAATATGTTAATGTCTTAGAATATCAAAATGAATGTGAATTCTGTTATACATATGTGTATTTTATTACATATGTTTCATATGCAATTTCCAGTGCTGGTGATCAAACCCAAGACCTTGTACATGCCAGGTAAGTTCTTCACCACTCCATAATGTTCCCAGACATAGGTTTTATGAAAAAGATTCTCATTATGTAACTGGGTTAGTTAAGAACTCAAGATTCTCTTGTTTTCAGTTTGTGAATACCTGAACTTAAGTTTAAGACAAATTCTGTTCCACTAATCTTAAAACTATGTGAACCTGTTGATTTTTTACTATTTTATAAGCATTCATAGGTATGTGTGTTTGCGTTTATGTGTGTGTGTGTATACATATATGAGTTTAATTGAACTTACTGTTCATAGGGAATGTTCATCTTAGAAGCCATAGGTTAGATAGAGAAATACAAATAAAAATCCATGTCAGATGTGAATTGTTGGACAGAGGTGGCCTAGAGACTTCTAAAGCAATAAAAGCTATTGCCATTGTTCAAGGATGCTCTCCAAGAGTCAATGTATTACCCTGTTGTGGTAGAAACCGTACATATTCGCCACATGACATGAAACAGTCCTCATTTGGAAGCTTCCTCCCTGCTGGATAGATTTTATTATATGAGAACAAACTGTAAAGACTGCTGAGTGAAAAAGTCAGCACCATCTGGGTCCCTTGTTAGCTACAATAATGACTGCCATGGAAATACATATCCATAGGTGAAATAGTGCTGAAATTATTTTGACAACCAACCATATACTGATTGGATTTAAGGCTTATTCCACAGGAATAAATACATGCCTGGTACTGTAATTTTGCCCAAAATCTTTGATATGATTGGGGACTTCGAGGCCCATGAAAGAATCTATTACTATTATTTTGTTAAATGGGAATAACATCAAACTGCTCTCAAAATTTGTATTTCTCAACCCATTGATCAGTGCAATTCTCAGACCTTATCAGAGACATTTCTTTGTGCACTGGATAATGGTTAGTATAGAAATTTACAACTGGTCAAAATCTAGAGAATCAGTATCAGTAGATTTTTTTGTCCACAATTGAGACATAGATATCACATTCATACCTAAGACTCAGGTGGCATCATGAAAAAGAAGGCATACAGGTTGTAAGAGATGAAAGCTGAGATGATAGGAGTCCAGTGCTTTCTGGACATGTCAGGACCATTGGTCTCAAGAACTCACACCAACTGTGTTTGCTTCCAGATGGCCGACACTATATCAAGGCAGTCAACATTCTAGCGTGGAGTGGGAAGAAGTTTTTGAACTCTAGGGACAGTTGATAGCTTCTAGGGTAAATATGGTAAGTTTTCTTTAAGGGTTTAGCTTCTGGTAAATCGACCACATGAGAGCAGATGACCCCAAACCAATGACAATATGGACAGTACAAATTGTACTCTGGTGGGTTATTAAAACAAAGAGGATATGAACTTGATGGATCTGGGAGGAGTTAGAGGAAAAAGTAGAGAGGTAAATATGACTGAAATGTGCTGTTTGAAATTCTCAAAGAATTACTAAACTATTTTAAAAATAAAACTTAAAAAGCATACAATAAAAATAATGAAATATATACAGTAGGGTTCTTATCTACAATTATAGACTGCACTTTTATTACCCTTTATAGAGGGTGACATTAGAAAGCATTAGAGACTATATTTCTGCTTTACTACAATAGTCTTTGCTGAACATGGATTATAGAGAAACATGTTCAGTAAGGGAGAGGTGGAGCTGTCAGTCAGCCTGGGGTTTAAGGATAGAATGAGATATAGCTAAGGTAGAGGGTCTTTACTAACTGAAAGAGAAAGTCAATGCATGAAGTTTGTCGTATGTTTTATAAAAAGGGCTTCCAAGTTGGTGAGAACTAAAATGTGCTCTTTTGTAAGGTTGGAAATTGAAATGATAAATATTGCATCCAATGGAGCATTTCATACATGGCTTTCAGAGACATTATTATAAATGTAAGCTAATGTATTTTACACTGATACAAGCCTGGGCATAATGTGATTCCTTAATTATGCTGAAAGCCCTTAAAGATAATATTTGCTAAGTGGTTCCTATGTGAAGGCATTGTACCAAGTGGAAAGTGTTTCGTGAACATTATCTCTTTGGACCACAACAATCAAATGAAGCAGTTTACTACCATTAACTTATTTTATAAATGAAGAGCCTCAGACACACAGGGACATAATTACCTTTCTAAAAAGAATCACCTCAACACTTGCCTAGCATTCGTCTGATCCTAAGTTTAACCCCACTCCTGCTCCCAGAAAGTAACATAAAAGGAACCATCAGAGTTTGCATTTTCTATTGATGCATAGCAATTTCCCTGACCATAACTACATTATTAATTTTTTACAGTTTTTTATTTGGAGACAAGATCTCACTATGGAGACTAGGTTGGCTTGCTACTCATAGTCATCCTGACATGTGTATCAGCACACTAGTTTTTTTCATGAGATTCATTTCCTCATAGATGAGTAAACTGTGGTGTGTGCGTGCGTGCACATTTGTGTGCTTCTGTGTGTGTGTGAAGCTGGAAATCTTATAGAGACCATTTTCAATGGGGAGTTTATTCTAGTAAAGGTAATTAGAGGGACAGTGGGAAACTGATGTGAAAATTAGCCAATATCAAATTAGGCTTTTGATAGACTTCCATTATATCAGAATTTGACTGGGTATAGAATTAGGAATTTACTTCTATCATCCTTTGTCTCATCAGTTTTCATGTGGGAAAACCAAGATCCAGAGGTATACTGTCCAGGTGGTGACAACCAGACCCAACACCGCAATTATGTGTTGCATCTCACCTTTCAAGGCTCATATACTGATATACGACTTTTGAGGGAGCTGTTTGTAGGATTAAGTCCTGCTGAGGTCAAAATATACCTCCTGAGAATTAAAACTTGTGTGTCCATTTCAATATAAATGTTACCCATCTTCTGCTATTTATCTCATTCTTTATACTTTTTCATTGTGGCATATCTTCTAGTTGTTGAAACCTTAACTATTTGCTTAATTAGCTGATTACTAGTTACTTAAACTGGTAAGTTAACACATTATTTATAGAGAGATGGCTTTCTATGCTAACGGTTGTGAAATAACTGTGGTAGTGAATCTGACCTAGTCAAAGTAGGCTTTGTGTGTTGTAAAGTATGAAAAGTTGAGTTTCAATGGTGCATGGGTGAACGTATTGCACCTCCAAAGACCACAATGATTTGCATCTTTCTAAAGGCAAGTGGAAAAGTTTTGTCTAAGTTGCTGTCACAGTCTCTGCACTCTCAAAATGAGTACTTTAAATACAGCAACAATCTGGCACTATTGTACAGTAAAAATCATCTTAGTAAGAGATGAGAGCCCTATTTTAAAATACACCCTAAATAGTCCATTTACTGCAACAAATGCCAGTTGATTGGGCTGTGCTGTAATTGGGTACAACATTGAAGAGCTGCTTTGCCTATTATTTAAATTTCCACGGAAGAAATAGCTAGTTCCTTCATCTCTACTCAACTTACTTTTCTTTCAGGGCCTCAGATGTGTCTTGGCCATAGCATAGCTGCAGAGAAGGAAACAAGTGAGTCTGGGAGAGGCTGCTCTGCTGCAGCACAATTCGCAGCCATGACAACCAAGCCGCCTCTGTAGATGGCATAGGCCCACCTTCTCTCCAGGCATCTGCTCAGCCACTCAAGGAACTTAGCTGACAGCAGGGATAATTTGCAGAATACAGCTCTGCTCTGTCATGCTAGATGAACACTTCCTTCCTATTCTTCTTCCCCAGGTGGCTGTTGTGGGTGGTCTGAGGTAGGGTGTATGCAAATCAAAGCAACAACTATATTTAAGCCACTGCTCAGTGCCTGTCTATGTATTCGATTTTATGGGAATTCTATGATCTTCTAATTCCATGGAGGAATGTGAGAAGGAAGAATAGAATACAATGCAGTATCAGCTGCAATGTTTTTTTCTTTTAATTTTTACAGATATCACACACATACACAAACACACACACCTGTCCCCTCCAAACTAACTTTCCTTCTCAAATTTTGCCCATCTGCTGTGGCTTGCAAATGTGTAAAAGTGGCCCAACTACTCACCTTCCTGCCACAGACAAGAAACCGAGAAGGGACTTGTGAATTTGTCCATCTTCTCACGTCCGTACCCAATTCCTTCATTTCCAAGATGCAGCTGATTGTTCCATCTAATTACAACTCAAATCTCCTACCCACCCCATCCCTACAAAAAAGTTTCAGGTATTATTTCTAAACAACAAGGTAATAATGCTCTCTAAATTACTTGCTATTGTTCTTCCCTCTGTAGTCTGACCATTTCATCACTCTAAAACTGAACTATAATGATAACATGATCCAAAGATTCGGCTCATCTTTCCTCTGCTTAAACTCTTCAGTAATGCCCTTTAGGTTTCAGGATAAAAGTAGGTTTTGAGTGAGGCAGATAAAGAAGGCACACTGTGATCTGGCATAGATATTTAAAGTAGCAAAATATTTTTGAAAGTAGTCTATAACTGGATAATTTTAGTGACGCAGATAGTCTTTCAATCCCAAATTACTTAATTTTGCTTATTCTATGTCTTTGGATAAATGGTGATAGAACTTGAATCAGTAATGTCTACCAAGGGGTTCGTTGCCAGGAACTCTTAAGGATTTGAAATTTTGCTTCACAAAAACAGGCCTATACCCTCGGTCGTTTCTGTGCTTTAGCCTTGCTATTTCTTACATTTTGTTTTTACTTAAAGTGCCTAAGAAGAATAAGAACAAATTAGAGATAAATAAGCATTGTGAGAATATAGATTAGATCTGGATCTCATATAAAAACCTCTAATTGAAGCTACTTGGAACATGGGTATAGTTAAAATCCTGCACCAAGGGTATCTCAAGCTCAAGGTCAGTTTGGTCTACAAACCAAGTTCAAGATCAAATTGGGCAGCTTACTGTGGCCCTGTCTCAAAATAAAACGAAATACATATAAAAGTGCTAGGGCTGTAGAGCAGCTTGCTTGCTGTGCACAAGGCCACAGGTTTATCCCTAGAACCACACAAACACACAAAGCAAAACAAGGTAAATATTGATTATGTTTTCTTATGAAGATCTTGTTGCACGTACTTACGTATATATTCCTTATAAAACAGAATTCACAAGGCATAGACAATTACTAGACTGATGAATAGGACTGAGTCTTCTTATATGAGAAAAATTTCTGGGAGCTTGGCCAGATGATTTTGCAAAAATTGTTTTGCTTGGCCTTCTGCTTCCCCTTTCTCTTTCTCCAAGCTTTCCTATGGTACATTATTCCTGTGGTAGGCAAGAAAAAAGCAAATGAATTGATGATATACTTTTTCTAGGTTCTTAGCTAAAGCCTGAGGATAAAATGGTGAACCAGAGTGATAGTAATGCTAGTAATCAAACTGAGTTGGAGTCTACTGCTTGGAGAAAATGAAAGTGCGGAGAACAGAAGTAAATCAAATGCAAACAGCTGATATTATTTATTTATTATTTTATGTATATTGTTATTTTATGTGTGTGTGTGTGTGCGTGTGCCATATGCATGCCTAGTGCCCATGGAGGCCAGAAGAAAACATCTGATCCCTTAGAACAAATGTTACAGGCGGTTGTGAGCCACCATGGTTCTAGGAATCAAACTTAGACCTTCTCAAAAAGCAATCACTGCTCATAGTTACTGAGCCATCCCTTCAGGCCTCCAAACAATTGTCTTTGACAGTAAAATGTTGCATGCACTTAAAAAAAAACTGTCACTGCTTGTGGTGGAATGTGCTTTAACCATGTATAGATGTATAAACAAATGTAACACACTTTACACATTTGTTTATGCTACAAAATATTACTTTGGGTCAAGGTGTGTTATATTGGTTTAACGATATAAGGATGTATGTTTAATTATGTAAATGTGTTGTATTTGTTTCATCTTGCCTGTCTAAGGTACCCAACTGGTCTAATAAAGAACTAAATGGACAGTATCTAGGTAGAAAAGGGATAGGTGGGGTTGGCAGGCCGAGAGAATAAATAGGAGTAGAAAACTAGACTTGAGAGAACAACAATAAAAAGAGAACAAGGAGAAGAGAACAAGGGAGAAAGAGAGGGACATGCCCAGGGAAAAAAGCCAGGCAGCTGCCTGCCAGCCAGACATGAGAGAAACAGTGAAAATAAGATATACAGAAGGAAAAAATTAAAAAGATTAGAGGTAAAAGGTAGATAAAGAAAAATAGATTAATATAAGTTAAAAGTACTAACCAGAAAAGAGCCTAAGCTAGCCTGAGCATTCATAACTAATAATAAATTCCTATGTAATGATTTAACAACTTGGTTGGTGCCCCCCCCCAAAAAAAAAAACCTTGTTCAACTGGTAAAAAAAATGTTAGTTAAAATATTTGGGGAAATATATGAGAAGTCATATATGTGGATAAATAAAAGTGAGTGCTACAAACAGCATGTTAAGATAAACATCAAGCATATTGTATTTACTATAAGAGGAGAGAGAGTTTCAGGATGGCTGCAGCAGATTATGGAAACATCATAAGTATGACATTAAATTTGATCAAAATATAAGGTGTGTGGACTATAACAAGTCTTTAGGATAAGGATCTATATTTATTTTAATAATAACATGTATTCCAATAATTTTAATCATGAGTACAATATCATAAGCTGAAAAATTAACAGTGACTTCTGTGATATGATGTGAATGAACCAATGATATTACTTCAAGACTACCACAATGATTCAGATGACAGTTAACCATGGCTGACATTAAGAAGACAATATGGAGGGAGAAAGAAATTATTGAAGGAAATTACAATGTGTTAAATATTATTGAAGTATTAAATAAGTAACTGTCTAGTGGTCATGCAAAGTATGATCCCAATTACTGCTAGATTTAATTAGGTTGTGTGCTGTGGGAGGCTACTTGTTTGTTTCTCAGCCACCCGGCACCTTAGACCCAATATAACTGCACAGAAACTATCTTATTTAAATCACCGCTTGTCCCATTAGCTCTAGCTTCTTATTTGCTAATTTTTACAACTTAATTTAACCCATCTCCATTAATCTGTGCATCACCACCAGATCGTGGCCTACCAGCAAAGTTTCAGCATGTCTGTCTCTAGTAGCGACTCTATGGCTTTTCTCTCCTCTGCCTCCTTTCTCCCAGCATTCAGTTTAGTTTTCCCCACTTAAGTTCTACCGTGCTATAGGCCAAGCTGGATTCTTTATTAACCAATGGTATTCACAGTGTACAGAGGGGAATCCCACATCAGTTGTGAAAATTTCTATGACCGAATAAGTTAATTTTTGTCGTTATTTTTGAAAATTATGTCACTTAAATGTGTCTCATCGAAAGTAATATATCTAAATTGAATACAGAGAAGTAACTGCTAGCAAAATTAGTAGATGTTTTTACATCATGGGTATATATGTAAATTGGTGGCTTCCTTACATACACAAATACAGAGGGGGGGGAGAGATTGTACAAAAGACAAATTTCTATTTATGTTGTGAATTGTATCTACTTTCAGTGATTTTCAGGTTTTGGGAAATGAGAAACTGAATGGTTTGCTACCTAAAGTTATTTTGCAACTCAGTTTATTTGGGTGAAACAAACGTGGCATGGAAAATAAATTAAAAAAGGAAAATCATAAAAATTCATATCATTTAATTTCTTTTTTTGAGAAAAGAGAAAAAAAAAACAAATTTCCTCCTCCTCCCAGCCTCCCATTTCCCTCCCCCTCCTCCCACCCTTCTCCCCCTCCCCCCACTCCTCTCACCCTCCCTCTCCAGCCCAAAGAGTAGTCAGATTTCCCTGCCCTGTGGTAAGTCCTAGGTCCTCCCCCCTCCGTGCATTTCTAGGAAGGTGAACATCCAAACTGGCTAGGCTCCCACAAAGCCAGCACATTACGTAGGTTCAAAACCCCGTGCCATTGTCCTTGGGTTCTCATCAGCCCTCATTGTTGGCCCTCTTATACACAAAGGATATGGAAGCAGAGAGGGAAATCAGAGAAGCTTCACCTTTCACAATAGCCACAAACAGCATAAAATATCTTGGGGTAACTCTAACCAAGGAAGTGAAAGATCTATTTGACAAGAACTTTAAGGCATTGAAGAAAGAAATTGAGGAGTATACCAGAAAATGGAAGGACCTTCCTTGCTCTTGGATTGGGAGGATCAACATAGTAAAAATGGCAATTCTACCAAAGGCAATTTAGAGATTCAATGCAATCCCCATCAGGGTCCCATCAAAATTCTTCACAGATCTTGAGAGGACAATAATCAACTTCATATGGAAAAACAAAAAACCCAGGATAGCCAAAACAATCCTATACAATAAAGGATTGTCTGGAGGCATTACCATCCCTGACTTCAAACTCTATTACAGAGCTACAGTGATGAAAACAGTGTGGTACTGGCATAAAAACAGAGAAGTTGACCAATCGAATCATTTAATTTCTGTAAAGAGAAATGTGACTATTGGTTTTACAAGTAAAACTAACCTATATGAAGATTTGAATGTCTATGGGAATTTCCCAGGTATGACATATTAATCTGATAAAAATTTGTTTAATGGTTACTATATGAAGCATTTTTATTTTATGTAGTTATTTTATAGATTAGCTGTGTGTATGTTCATGTGTGCATTTTATTTAAAAAATTTCCTGAACCTTTGCCAAATCACTTTTCTTTATCACATACTAGGTATTTTGTCACCAAACTAGATTTACTTCAAATATTTAATATAAAAAAATGTGGCATGGAAATGCATTTCAAGTTGATAATGCTACCTTTCTCCAATCGTTAGTTCTACTGGCACCTGAAGAATCTCCTCATCAAGTCTTTTGACTTTTTACAACCCAATTTTGCTGCTTCTGAACAGTTCAGTAACCAAATGTCAACAGCAGTAGTAATACATTGAATATTATATTAAAGTAGCTTTCACATCAAGTAATTCTCTCATAGTAACTTCTGAAATTTTCTAAAATTTTGTTTGTGGTATAGAATTTGAATGTATAGAAAAACAATAGCTTCTCTTTCCTGTTTATGAAACTATTACAAAAATGGTAGGATGTAATAGATACTTTCAGTCTACTTGGTAGTGACCATTACATAATTATCTGTGCATATGCTTTTTTCTTTTTATACACATGTATAAATTGCTTCCATATGAACAAAAATGGATAGTTCATTATAATGTATACAATACTTTTATAATATTCTTTAAGGGATAACATTTTCTGTACTTTTCATGCTGCTACATACTATAAAATACTCAGTGTTGTGGATGGTATTATGATAACTCGGCACAAGCGAAAGTCGTCTGAGAGGAGGGAACCTCAATTAAGAAAAATGCCTACATAAAATCAGATTGTAGATAATCTTGTTGGGCATTTTTTAAATTAGTGATTCATGAGGGAGGAACCAGTCCCTTGTGGGTGGGGCCACCCATGGGTAGGTAGTGCTGGGTTTTATAAGAAGCATGTTGAGCAAGCCATGGGGAGAAAGTCAGTAAGCAGTATCCGTCCATGGTCTCTCTATCACCTCCTGACTCCAGGTTCCTACCCTGTTGGAAATCCTGTCCTGACTTCCTTTGATGATGAACTGTGACATGGAAGCGTAAGCAAAATAAGCTCTCTTTCTTCCCCAAGTTGCTTTTTTCACGGTGTTTCATGATAGTAAGAGTAACCCTAAGTCAGATAAATTGGTACCAGGAGCAGGGTATTGCTTTGAGAGACCTGAACATGTGTTTTGAGGAAGGATTGTGGAAGAACTTTAGAACTTTGGACTAGAAAACCCACTGGGAGTTAAGACCTCAGTGGGCTGTTCTGTAGGAACTTGGAATATAAAAATTTTGGGGGTAATGTAGATGATGGAGGCCTGGCTTGTGAAGCTTCAGAAGAAAGTTTAAAGAGTGTATTGGGGTCATTTTTATTTTGAATTAAGATTATATGGTTCTGGTTAGCTGGAGCCGAGTAATCAGCTGTGGTTGACAACATACCAGAACTACTAAAGTAAAACCTTCACTTTGCTGGGATATTCTATGCTGGTCAGCTAGAGTTGATACATTCATGGTGACTAAGAAGAGACCATCATTCAGGTGAAATCTTCTAGAAAGTGTTTCCTGAGAGTCAGCAAACAGAAGCTGTGTTCCAGACATGGCCAAGGTTGTTCTTGTGCTGGCAGCTGAACTTGGTAATATATAGGTCCCGTAGGTAGTGCTGGTTTTAAAAGCATGAAGGAGCTGTGGCAATTAGGTGAGGCTTGGTGCTGTATAGCAGGGTTGAAGTCCCTGAAGAGAGCACAGGAGAGACTGTTGGTGAAGGTGCAGCCCAGTTTTACCAGAAGACCCCAGAATTTTGGAGATGCCAGACCCATGGGGTGGCCACTAAGAACAACAACAGTAGAGGAGTGGAGCCAGCCAGAGCAAAGAAGACAAACAGAATATGCTGTAGAAGGCAGAGTAACCCAAACCCTTGGGAGAAGACTAGAAGGTCATGAGTGACTCCCAGGCATTGGACATTGCATTATTTATACTGCTGAGAATTTGATTTTGCTTTGATTTGATTGTGACTATGCCCTGGTTCTTTCTTCTTGAAGTAAGAGAGTCTTTAACTTATATTTGAATTTTACAGAAGTCCACAGCTGAAAGATTTCAAACTTTTAAGGGGGAGATTTTGAATTTTTAAAGAGATTGATTATTTTAAAATATGTGAACTTTTAATGAGTTTTAATTTGTAAAGAATATGGACTTTTAAAAGTTATTTATGTTTCAAGGTGCAGTGAGGTCTTCGGAAGAGTGAGAAGGAAAGATATTGGCTTAATGGTGATGTGTTTCTGTGTCAAGCTGACAGGGGGTCAATTGTGCTGGTTAGTTAGTTTTATGCCTACTTGACACAGCTAAAGTTAACTGAAAGGAAGGAATCTTAGTAATGAAAATGCCTCCATAGGATTGGGCTGTAGAAAAGCCTGTAGGAAATTTTTTTTTCAGTTAGTGATTCATGGTGCACAGGACAGGCCATTGTGTATGGAACCACCCTGGTCTGGTAGTACTGGACCATATTAGAAAGCAGACTGAGTAATCTATGGGGAGCCATAAGGTAAGCAGCACTCTGCTATGACGTCTGTATTAGCTCCTGCCTCCAAGACCCTGCGCTGTTTGAGTTTCTACCCTGAGTTCCCTCAGTAACAGATTTTATCTGGAAGTGTAAGTTGAAATAAACACTTTTCTCCTCAAGTTGCTTTTGGTCATGGTGTTTCATTACAACGATAGTAGTCCTATCTAATGATGACAGTTGTTACATGCTTGATGTCTAACTTCGTATATGTACAAACGTGAATATACTAGAAAACCTCCGTTCAATAGAAAACCTATAAAAGGAAATTTAAAGAATTTAGTATTTTGATTACCTAGGGATTAAAAACAACAGAAAAATTGTGTTTGTTTTAAATTTCTGTCACTATCTTTTTTTCCCAAAGTCTCAATATCTATTTATGCCATTCATAGATAAAATCATGAGACCACTAAGCCGTTTTAAACTAGAGAATATATAGGAGTAACGGTATATTTTCTTATAATTTTGCATAAAAGGATTTTATAAAAGGACTTTAAAGTTTACATTGTTATCATTTTTTCTATCAAGAGAGATGTTGATCTAAAGATTTATTTTGGAATAGCTGTAATTATAATTAACTGTAATTATACATATTATTCAATTTTAAGTTTTAAGCTTCCATTCAGAGCTAGAGAGATAGCCCAATGGCTTAAGTGCCTTTAGTGTAAGCATGAAGGGCTGAGCATGGACTAACAACACTTAAGTAAAAAAAAAAACAGTAATGGTGTACACTTATAATCCCAGTGTTAGGATAGGGACAGAAACATGAGAATCATTAATTCATTCCAGACAGAAATCTAGTGTTTACCAGCTTAGTAGGAGACCCTACTTTAAAAACATAATAAGATGGAGAATGATAGAGAAATAATGCTCAACACTGATCTGTGAATTCCACACATACATACATGTCATAGAGACAGAAAGACAGACAGACAGACTCTCTCTCTCTCTCTTTCTCTCTCTCTCTCTCTCTCTCTCACACACACACACACACAGAGAGAGAGAGAGAGACAGAGAGAGACAGAGAGAGAGACAGAGAGAGAGAGATTATCTTTAGTTATAGATTTTTAAAAGGTCCAATTCCTTCCCTTGCCCTTCTTCATCCTAGCAATATGATTTATTATAATTTAACACCTTTTGTTTTATTTTTATTTTATTTTCTATCTTAAGACAGTTATCACTATGTAGTTCTGGCTTGCTTGCCTGAAACTTGCTGTGCATTCTAGGCTGACCTGAAATTTATAAAAATCTTCCTGCCTAAAATATCTGACTTCCTAGAATGCAGGTCTGTGTCACCATGTCAGGACTTAACATTTTGAACCTTTATTTCTATTTTCTTGTCTTTTAGATGGAAATTATAGCAATTCATAATCCAGAAATTTCTAGTACTAGAATACAGTGTAATTGCTACCTGTAACATTCTTAAAATAGTAAATAGTAAATGTTCAATAAACATGTGGTTAATTTATAAGCATTCAACTTAAAACAACATTTTGTGATTATAACAGTAATTAAGGATTGTTTTATTTAGTCTTTTCTAGCTATTCCCTTAGAACCTTTCAGGATATACTACATTATCTTCTGAACTTGCTGGTGAGTAGGAAAAATTATTTTCTTCATTTACTCTCTAAAGAAAGTTAAAAATAAAGCAAATAACAAGCTCTTAACAATTAGATTACCAGTATGTGCCAGGAAAGTGAACATTGGGCTTCAGGAAAACAATTCTTTAGAGTATAATTAGTATGTCAATTTTACTTTATTAAATTTACTTTATTTTATTAAATGTAATATTATTAAATTAAAAGAGTAATTAATATCCAAGAGCAATAAATGGTAATGAAATTGGAGTTCAACTTTATTGCAATAGAACATTTATGTGTTTGCAGGGAAGCCTAGAAGCAGGTTCTTAGGTGTGAGGTATTTGCAAAACTAAGATCATCTTTTGCACATAGCTAAAACAAATTTGTTTATATTATGTAACATCCAGAGTAACAGAAATGCTTTTCATTCCTTCTTCTTCCATGCCCATGAAAGTCCACTAGAGTATTTAATTTCCCTAAGCTATAATGTTAAAAAAAAGGACTTCTTCTGTTACTGTAGATTATTTGTGTTTCAAAGAGATTTATGTGAGTGGTTTCAAAGTATACCCTCTTCTAAAATGCTTCTGATTTTTCTCAGTAAAATACATTGAGAAGGATTGAAATTTTAGAATGTTGGTTACTAGACTAGCACTTATCTTCTATGTGCAAAGCCTTGAGTTTGAGTCTCAAAACCACAAAAATATTATGTTCAGATTCTACTCAGGATTATTTACTAATAATTAATTTTTTTCTGATGGGTAGTATTCCAATTATGAATTTACCAGAAGCTAGTTATCTAATCACCTATTAATGACTGTTTAATTTTGGTCAATTGTATAAAAAGGTACTTAAAATTTATGTCTAGTGTTTATGTAGATATATATTATTTATTTTTCTTTGGTAAAAACATAAATAGAAAGGTTAAATCAGATGGAAGGTGTTGAGTTTAATTTTTCAGGAATCTATGATATGTGATTGTCCAGAACACAATCTTTTCATATTCTAATCATAAGTATATGGAATATCTAGGTTCTCCTAACCACCACAAACTTTAAGATCATGTATTTAACTTTATGCTATTCAATTTGTGTACACTCAAATCTCTTATGAAAAAGAATTGCATATTTCCTCAGTGACAAAATAGGTATTGAACAGTTTTTCATGTACATACTAAAAAATCTTGAGCAATGTATCTGCTAAAAGTTTTTTATCCATTAAGTTTTAATTTGATTATTCATAATAAAAATTGAAGATTATTTTTACATTTTAGGTTCAATTCATTACAATTATATTAATGGAAAAAATCTCCAAATTAAATGCTTGTTATTTATTTTTCTGGGAACATAATTTATTATTTTGATAAAATTCAATTCATCAACTATTTTAAAGCTAATTTCTTGAGTGGTATATTTAAGCATCATTGTTTAAATCAAGGTCATAAATACTTTCATGTTTTTGTTTATGAATTTTATAGTTTTAATAATTCTGAATTCTAAAATCTTTTTGAATGAATTTTCTTTGTGGTGCACAGTCTAAATATTGTTCTTGAGATATACTTAAGTTTATAGGACTGATACAACAAAACTTGTTTCAAATGTTATGTCTGTGCATTAATGAAAAACATTGTTAGATGTAGTACATTTTAAATATTTTTCACTTATATTCTCACATTTTTATACATATATACAATGCTGACTGTCTAAATTGAAGTTTTCTATACTGTCTACATCCTTTGTAACGTATTAACCACTTTTTTTCCCTCACCAAAAAACTCTAAAAGGTAGGTAGCTTTGAAAATTATGGGCTCACATTATCATTTGATCAACATTTATGTAGGCTGAGAATAATAAAATATTATAAAATGTGATGTTTTAAAAAGAGATTTTATTCTAGCATGTTTAATGGATTATAAGTATAAGGCTAAGAAATGAAATGAGGGTAAAAAATGAATTAGAATACAGAAGAGAAATGTTGAGTGATACATCAGGTAATCTTAAGTAATATTTTTGTACAGATTTATAAAACAGTTTTATAGAGAAAATATAATTGACATGGTTCTGATTTGGATGTCCATCTGCATATGTGTTGCTTTATTAGTTGATAAACGAAGCTGTTTCACACAATAGCTTAGGCATATTTCTAGCTAGCCCTTATATCTTAAATTAATCCATTTCTCTTAATCTATAGCCTACCAGTAAGTTTCTGGTGTGTACTTCTCCTTTGGCAGTTACACGTCATCTCTTTGACTCCATCTACTATATCTCTTTATCTGTGTTTGGATTTCCAGGCTGGTTTTGCTCTGCTAAGCTATTGGCCAAAATAGCTTTATTCATCAACTAATAAAGCAACACATATACACAAGGGCATCCCACTTACAGTTCCTTCCCCCTGAGGTTGAATAGCAAGTTTAGCTTTTGAAAACTGATGCTATGGATGCATTTTAATGTCTTACAATCTATGAAATTTCTATGGAGTAAGCAGATACATAAAATGAAAAGGTTCACTAGTGAATCTTTCCTTTTTCTTTCTTTGTTTCTGTCTTTCTTTTCTTTCTTCTGTATTTCTTTTTTCTTTCCGTCAATATTTCCTTGCTTCCTCCCTCCCTTCCATTCTATTTCTTCCTTTTTATTCCTTCTTTCTTCCTTTCCCCTTCCTTTTCTCCCCTTCCTTCACTCCATCTTTTATATCCCTCCTTCTTTCTTCTCTCTTTCTTTTGTCCCAGAGAGTAAATATTGAAAGGACTCTTGCACTTAGCCTAGTATCTTTCTCTCCACCCTATTTGTAATAGCTATATCATCATGTCAGTTTCTTTCAAGAGGTCTCCTATGGGAAACATATTAAAAATCATCTCAATACATTGTCAAGAAGTGACACTATTGTGATTCCTATTCTAGAATAGGGACTATTTCAACATATTGTGGCAAGAAATTCTGTGTGATAGATATATTTTGATAGCCAAAGGCTATGAGGACTCAATGATAAATTTCTATCATTCCAAAATGGCCTTTAACCTGCTTCAACAAGTCTATACTTCCTTCCTTTCTCTGCTACTAGATTTGGAGTCCTTGGGTAAATAATTACACCTCCCAGTTGAGAAAAGCATACAAATAAGTAAATAAGCATGCAATTTTTAAGTAGCTGATAAAAAGAGCTTATATTTGCATTAGAACAGTGTTCACATGAGTTTATCACTGTGTTTTCTCTTGCTTTCTATTTGAAACTCTGAAGGAGTAGGAGTAAATCAGTTGATAAATCCTTAATTTTTTAAAGTAATATATGTTTGGGATTCACTTTGAAATATCACCATTCCTTTCACTGTTCATATGTTTAAGTTTATTTTGTGTCTTGCCTTGTTATGTTGAAGGGGCGATGTCCTGCTGGCATGCTTCTTTTGCTGTAGTATGTTATTAAGTGTGAAGTAGGGTTTTTAGTTTTTCCTAGAACACAATAATTTTCTACTATTTTGCTTCTACTTTCAAAATAAGGAAAACATCACTACGTAAACACATTTAGGCCCTGAGCATCGGCCAGAACTTAAGAAATAGATGACCTTTAGAACAACCTACTGGGTATTTCAAGACAGGGATGTTCACTTATTCTCAACATTTTTTTGAAGCTGCAAAAACAATAAGTCACTTTGTCAGTTTTGCACACATAGGAGAAAACTTCCTGCCAATCCAATCACTCCAGCATGAGAAATAACTCTTGTTATCCTTGGGTGACAAATGTCAAATTCTGAAGAAACTGACTTCAACATTAAGGTCCCTAGTACCATTTTAGTGCAATGTGTCAGTCTATTGGTAAAAGGATGTAGACAAAAAGAAACACAAAAGAAACAGTTGAAGAATATACATGAAAATAATAAAGAAAAATTCATTGAAAATAAAGGGACAGAAAAAAGAGCAATTTTTGTTTTGGGGGCAAATTAGGGATGTGGACATCATTCATCATAATGGATGCGTGGGAATTTGTTTAATGATCCACTAAAACTGGATTTGTGATTTAGAAAGCAAGCTTATTTGCATATGAATAAAACATGAATAATAAATTCTAGATCAAGGACAGAAAGACCTCCATCCTATCTGTTGTAGAGGTGATCTCTTCCTTATCCTTTCCTGACAAGTTCAATTTAAGGAAAGAAAACTGAATTCTGTTAAGAAATGCAAGATCATTTTAATGGGCTCTTGAAAATCGTATTTTTGATTTCTTTCTTTCTTTTTTATTGAGAAAAGAAAAAAAAAGTTTCCCCCTCATCCCAGCCTCCCATTTCCCTCCCCCTCCTCCCACACTTCTACCCATCCCCCCACTCCTCTCCCCCTCCCTCTCCAGTCCAATGAGCAGTCAGGGTTCCCTGCCCTGTGGAAAGTCCAAGGTCCTCCCCCCTCCGTCCATGTCTAGGAAGGTGAACATCCAAACTGGCTAGGCTCCCACAAAGCCAGAACATAAAGTAGGATCAAAACCCCGTGCCCATGTTCAGAGAGTCCGGTTTTATCCCATGCTTTTTCAGTCATAGTCCAGCTGGCCTTGGTGAACTCCCAATAGATCAGCCCCACTGTCTCAGTGGGTGGGTACACCCCTAATGGTCCTGAATTCCTTGCTCATCTTCTCCCTCCTTCTGCTCCTCATTGGGCCTTTGGGACCTCAGTCCAGTGCTCCAGTGTGGGTCTCTGTCTCTATCTCCATCCATCACCAGATGAAGGTTCTATGGAGATATGCAAGATATTCGTCAGTATTGCTATAGGATAGGGTTGTTTCAGGTTCCCTATCCTCAGCTGCCCAAGGAACTAACTGGGGACATCGCCTTGGGAACCTGGGAGCCACTCTATGTTCAAGTCTCTTGCCAACCCTAAGGTGGCTCCGTTAACTAAGAATTCTGCTTCCGTGCTCCCCTATCCAGCGTTCCTTTATCCCAATCCTCCTGTTTCCCCAAGTTCCCCCCATCCTCCCCTTCTTACTTTTCTCTCCCCATCTCCCCTAACCCCCATCCCACCCCACCTCCAAGATCCCAATATTCTCCCCGGCAATTTTGTCTACTTCCCATAGCCAAGAGGATAACTATATGTTTTTCCTTGGGTTCACCTTCTTACTTAGCTTCTTCAGGTTCACCAATTGTAGACTCCGTGACCCTTATTTATGGCTAGAAACCAATTATGAGTGAGTACGTCCCATGTTCATTTTTGGGTCTGGGTTACCTCACTCAGTATAGTGTTTTCTATTTCCATCCATTTGCATGCCAATTTTGAGAAGTCATTGTTTTTACCGCAACGTAGTACTCTACTCTGTATATATTCCACACTTTCTTCATCCATTCTTCCATTGAAGGCCATCTAGGTTGTTTCCAGGTTCTGGCTATTACAAATAATACTGCTATGAACATAGTTTAACAAATGCTTTGTCATATAATCGGGCATCTCTTGGGTATATTCCCAAGAGTGGTATGTCTGGGTCCAGGGGTAGGTTGATCCCGAATATTCTGAGAAACCAAAACACTGATTTCCAAAGTGGTTGCACAAGATTGCATTCCCACCAGCAATGGATGAGAGTACCCCTTCCTCCACAGCCTCTCCAGCAAAGGCTATCACTGGAGTTTTTTATTTTAGCCATTCTGACAGATGTAAGATGATATCTCAAAGTTGTTTTGATTTTCATTTCCCTGATCACTAAGGAGGTTGAGCATGACCTTAAGTGTCCTTTGGCCATTTGAACTTCCTCTGCTGAGAATTCTCTGTTCAGTTCAGTGCGCCATTTTTTAATTGGGTTAATTAGCATTTTAAAGTCTAGTTTCTTGTGCTCTTTATATATTTTGGAGATCAGACCATTGTCTATTGTGGGATTGGTAAAGATCTTCTCTCAGTCAGTGGGTTGCCTTTTTGTCTTAGTGACAGTGTCCTTTGATTTACAAAAGCTTCTCAGTTTCAGAGGTCCTTCCATTTTCTGGTATCCTCTTCAATTTCTTTCTTCAATGCCTTAAAGTTCTTGTCAAATGGATCTTTTACTTCCTTGGTTAGAGGTACCCCAAGATATTTTATGCTGTTTGTGGTTATAGTGAAAAGTGAAGCTTCTCTGATTCCCCTCTCTGCTTCCATATCCTTTGTGTACAAGAGGGTGACTGATTTTTGGAGTTTATCTTGTATCCTGCCATATTACTAAAGCTCTTTATCAGCTGTAAAAGTTCTTTGGTGGAGTTTTGGGGGTCGCCTATGTAGACTATCATATCATCTGCAAATAACGAAAGTTTAACTTCTTCCTTTCCAATTCGAATCCTCTTGATCCCATTATGTTGTCTTATTGCTATTGCTAGAACTTCATGCCACACAGTGATACACAGATTAATAGAAATGGGTTAATTTTTTCTGTATATTTTGATTGATTTTTATTAAGCTCTACATTTTTCTCTGCTCCCCTTCCTGCCCCCCCTTTATCCTTATAAGAATTAGCAAGAAGTCTCAATCCTGAATACCTATGCCCCTAATATAAAAACACTCACGTACGTAAAAGAAACATTGCTAAAACTCAAGCCTGCCATCAAACCGCACACACTAATAGTAGGAGACTTCAACACTCCTCTCTCACCAATGGACAGGTCAATCAGACAGAAACCTAACAGAGAAATTAGAGAGTTAATGGAGGTAATGAATCAAAAGGACTTAACAGACATATATAGAACATTCCACCCAGATAGGAAAAAATATACCTTCTTCTCTGCAGCTCATGGAACCTTCTCGAAAATTGACCACATACTTGGTAACAAAGCAAATTTCAACAGTTACAAAAAAATATTCGTATCCTCCTGTGTCTTATCAGATCACCATGGATTAAAGTTAGAATTCAACAACAATGCTACCCCCAGAAAGCCTACAAACTCATGGGAACTGAACAGTCAACTACTGAATTATACCTCGATCAAGGAAGAAATAAAGACAGAAATTAAAGAATTCCTTGAATTCAATGAAAATAAAGAAACAACCTACTCAAACTTATGGGACACTATGAAAGTAGTCCTAAGAGGAAAGTTCATAGAACTAAGTGCCCACGTAAAGAAAACAGAGAAAGCAAACATTGGAGACTTAATAGCCCACCTCAAAGCTCTAGAAAAAAAAAGAAGCAGACTCACCAAGGAGGAGTAGAAGACTGGAAATAATCAAACTGAGGGCTGAAAACAACAAAATAGATACACAGAAAAGAATCCAAAGAATCAATGAAACAAAAAGTTGGTTCCTGGAGAAAATCAACAAGATTGATAAACCCCTATCCAAACTAATCAAACGGCAGAGAGAGAATATTCAAATTAATAAGATCAGAAATGAAAAGGTGGACATAACCACAGACACAGAGGAAATTCAGAGAATCATTAGATCTTACTACAAAAGCCTGTATACCACAATACTGGAAAATGTAAAAGAAATGGACACTTTTTTAGATAAATACCATATACCAAAGTTAAACCAGGACCAGGTGAATAATCTAAATAGATCTGTTAGTCACGAAAATTAGAAAAAAGCCTACCAAAAAAAGCCCAGGACCAGATGGTTTCAATGCGGAATTCTACCAGTACTTCCACGAAGACCTAATACCTATACTCCTTAATGTATTTCACAATATAGAAACAGAAGAGTCATTGCCAAATTCCTTTTATGAAGCTATAGTCACTCTGATACCAAAACCACACAAAGACTCAACCAAGAAAGAGAATTACAGGCCAATCTCTCTCATGAATATCGACTCAAAAATCCTCAACAAAATACTGGCAAATCGTATCCAAGAACAGATTAGGAAAATTACCCATTATGATCAAGTAGGCTTCATCCCAGAGATGCAGGGCTGGTTCAACATACGAAAATCTTGCAATGTAATCCATCATATAAATAAACTGAAAGAAAAAAAAACATATGATCATTTCATTAGATGCTGAAAAAGCATTTGACAAAATCCAACATCCCTTTATGATTTTTTTCTTAAAGATATGTTTTGAAGAGAACAACATAGAACAGTAAAACACAGAAAACTATGCAATCCAACTTGTGGTAATATCTTGTTTGTACTCTAACAAATAAAGCTGGCCTGAAGATCAGAAGGCAGAGGTAGCCACTAGTTAACTACAGAGGTCTAGAAGACTGTACAGACAGACAGGATTTGATATGGCTGGGCAGAGAGAAGATTATAAGATGGGAGGAGACAGGTGCTCAGCCTTTTTTTACAGTCTGAATATTTCATAGAGGTAAGAAGTAGCTGTGATTTGTTCTTTTTTCCTCTGATCTTTCAGCACTTGCCCCAGTATCTGGCTCTGTGTTTTTATTAATAAGACCAATTAGAACTTGGGCAATACTAATGGCTAATTTCCTTTTACCCATGAACAAGCAAGCTAGTCTTCACTTTTGTGCCTTTATACACCTTGTTTTTTCCATCTATATGCAAGGAAAAGTTCTAAGATAATTTTATATTTCCATATTATTATTATATTCTTTTTCTTACAAAATATATATGTTATTTGAATATTAATCCTGCAACTATACTACCTGATTTTGAATCTTGACTGAAATTTATTAGCTGTGTGACCCTGAGTAAAGTCTAACTTGTCTAAGCTTTATTTTCCTTATTTATATTGAGTTACTGTATAATACAGTTATTTATGAAATTCAATGAATTAATGTAAAGTTTTTTACAACAATTTATGACTTAGAGACTGTATTATTGTACTTCAGTTATAAATACTAATGAGCCAAACACTATGGTAAATATTGAGGAATAAGGAAAGGAAGAAATTATTTCAACCTTTAAAGAATTCAGTCTACATGAAGAAATTTTAAAAGTACAAAGAAGACAGTATGATTAAGTCTACCCAAAGGGATTCACAGAGAAAATGGCATTTTTAAATGAGTCTTAAATTTTGAAATTGTACTAGTGTAAAAGAATATTAGAAAGTGTTTTGAGCTGAGGTATGACAATGACCACAGGAGTTCTGTGATATATGGCTAAATCAAGGTACAAAGGAAAAATGACTTGATTGTTTGATGGATTCATTAATCATTTTCTAACATAAATCTGTTGTAAGAAGGCTGCTTGTTCATTTCCTGGCCACCCAGACTCCCAAAATAATCACACAGAAACTATATTATTTATATTACTGCTTGGCCAATCACTATAGCATATTCCTAGAAAGCTCTTACATATTGAATTAACCCATTTCTATCATTTTATATTTTACCATGCGGCTTTTGGCCAACCAGCAAGGATCCAGCTGGAAACTAGCATCTATCCCCTCTGGCGGCTATGTGGCCTCTCCCTGAATTCATCTTCTTTCTCTCAGCATTCATTTTATATTTCTCCACATACCTCTATTCTGCAATGCACAGCCCCAAGACAGTTTTTTTATTAACCAAGATAGGCACAGCATACAGAGGGGAATACAACATCACCTCCCCTTTTCTGTATAAATAAAAAGGAAGGGTTTAACATTAACATAGTAAAATTACATATAACAAAACAGGTATCAAGCAAGAATTACAATGACAATATTTGTATCTACTTTATCTTTTATCATAACTAAGGAAAACTATAACTATCTATTCTTCAACACCATCAAAGACTCCAAAAGGATATAATATTACCTAAGTTAACCAGAAGTGCATTGTACGCAACTTCTAAAACTTTAGACTTAACAGAGACATATTGCTACCTGGACAGTCACACAAAGTTCTTCTGTAACTTTGGAGCAACCATCTTCAGCCTACTGGACAATGGTATCTGGCAGACTTTTCCATGAAGTAGAAAATTTCAAAGACAGTTCCACCTATATTAGCAGTTTATCACTCACTTTCTTCTGTGTCCTGTGGAATGACTGGCAGTCTCCTTCATGAAGCAGGAACCCCAAGGGACAGTCTCACTTTTTTTAGGCAACTTCAGCAGTCATTTTTCTCTGGGTTCTGCATGTCCAATTTACATAGCATAATATCAAGCAGTCCAAGCAAGAGTAATTTCTTGCCCAAAATGGCTAGCAAACTCCCCAAGGAGCCTCTTCAATGCCTATCATCCTCTCGAAGTAGACTGGTGCTGCCAGAAGCAGATGTGTCTCATTGTCATGAAAGTCCTAAGTTCTTAAACATTTTAATGCCTTATCCTGTAGTCTTAAATACCATATTCTTAAGGTCTCTGAAAGATTTGAAGAATACCTATCTAACTGAAATATATCTCTATATATCTAGAAAACCTAACTAGCATGACCTCAAGCTTGACAATTATAGATGATTATCTATCGCCTTATATTTCTTTTTTTTGTTTCTTTTTTATTTTATTTTTTAATTAATTTATTTATTTAAGGATTTCTGCCTCCTACATTACATTTTTTAAATCGTTTTTTAAAATTTATTTATTAAAGATTTCCACTTCCTCCCATCTTCCCATTTCTCTCCCACTCCCCCCACTCCCCCTCCTTCTCCAGTCCTAAGAGAACTCAGGGTTCCCTGTCCTTTGGAAAGTCCAAGCCCCCCCCCTCCATTCAGGTCTATGAAGGGGTGCATCCAAAGAGACTAGGCTCCCAAAAAGCCAGTACATGCAGTGGAATCAAAATCCAGTGTCATTATCATTGGCTTCTCAGTCAGCCCTTATTGTTAGCCACATTCAGAGAGTCTGGATTGATCACATGCTCATTCAGTCCCAGTCCAGCTGGCCTTGGTGAGCTCCCATTATATCAGTCCCACCATCTCCGTGGGTGGACGCACACCTCACGGTCCTGACTTCCTTTCTCATTCTGCAACACATGGGCACAAGAGACCACTTCCTACGTATGACCTCAGTAGCACAGACAGTAAGAGTAACAATGAATAAATGCAACCTCCTGAAACTGAGAAGCTTCTGTAATGCAAAGGACACAGTCATTAAGAAAAAAAGGCAACCTATGGAATGGCGGAGAAGATCTTCACCAACCCCACATCAGACAAAGGTCTGATATTCAAAATATATAAAGAACTCAAGAAACTAGACATTAAAACTCTAATTAACCCAATTAAAAAGTGGGGTACTTAACTGAACAGAGAATTCTCAACAGAAGAAGTTCAAATGGCCAAAAAGTCACTGAAGGTCATGGTCAACCTCATTAGCTAGGGATCAGGGAAATGCAAATCAAAACAACTCTGAGATATCATCTTACACCTGTCAGAATGGCTAAAATCAAAAACACCAGTAATAGCCTATGCTGGAGAGGTTGTGGAGTAAGGTAAACACTCATCCATTATTGGTGAGAATGCAAACTTGTGCAACCACTTTGGAAATCAGTGTCATGGTTTCTCAGGAAACTGGGAGTCAATCTACCTCAGGATCCCGCAGTTCTACTCTTGGGAATATACCCAAGACATGCCCAATCATACTACAAAAGCATTTGTTCAACTATGTTCATAGCAGCACTATTTGTAATAGCCAGAACCTTAAAAAAAACCTAGGTGCCCCTCAATAGAAGAATGGATAAAGAAGGTGTGGCACATATACATTTTAGAGTTCTATTCCATGGTAAAAAACAATGACATCTTGAATTTTTCATGCAAATGGATGGAAATAGAAAACACTTTATTGAGTGAGATGACACAGACCCAAAAAGAGGAATATGGTATGTACTCACTCATAAGTGAATTCTAGCCATAAGCAAAGGACATTGAGCCTATGATTCATGATCCTAGAGAAACTAAATAAGAAGGTGAACCCAAAGAAAACCATGTATTTATCCTACTGGATATTGGAAGTAGACAAGATTGCCAGGCAAAAGTTGGGAGCATGGATTGGGGAGATGGGGAGAGAGAAGGGAGAAGGGGAGGATTGGGGAGAGCTTGGGGGAATGGGATGGTTGAGATGGAGTAAGGGTGAATATGGGAGCAGGGAATAAGATATATTAACTAAGGGAGCCATTTTAGCATTGGCAAGAGACTTGGCTCTAGAGGGGTTCCCAGGTGTCCAAGGGGATTTCCCCAGCTATGTCCTTGGGCAGCAGAGGAGAGGGTGCCTGAACTGGCCTTCTCCCATAGCCACATTGATGAAAATCTTGCATATCACCATAGAACCTTCATCTGGTGATGGATCGAGATACAGACAGAAACCCACATTGGAGCACTGGACTGAGCTCCCAAGGCCCAGATGAAGAGCAGAAGGAGGGAGTACATTTTTAAATGAGCTGCATAAACCATAATACCTTGATCAAGAGCAGAAATATACAATAACAAATTGACCTTAAATTTATATCATTAAATCAAGATCGATGCCAATGCAAATCACTATAGCATATCCACCTTTAAATGTAAACAAACATTTATATATAATCATTTAGGGAATTTGGTTGTAGGTTGTAGTTCTCTCCAAACTGCTTCCTGCTTTTTTTTTTTTTTAGCAAAGTATTTTCTTTTTGGGGATTTTCACAGTGACTTTTCAGGTGGTCTTGTTCCATAAAACCACATTAGTCTGGAAGATTCCACAGGTTCTCATTCTCTGTGGAAACAAAAGAAGAACCTCTTTTCCAAAGCAACATATGGGACACTATGAAAGCAGTCCTAAGAGGAAAGTTCATAGCACTAAGTGCCCACTTAAAGAAAACAGAGAAAGCTCACATTGGAGACTTAGCAGCCCACCTGAAAGCTCTAGAAAAAAAAGAAGCAGACTCACCTAGGAGGAGTAGAAGACTGGAAATAATCAAAATGAGGGCTGAAATCAACAAAATTGAAACACAGAAAACAATACAAAAAATCAATGAAACAAAAAGCTGGTTCCTGGAGAAAATCAACAAGATTGACAAACCACTATCCAAGCTAATCAAACGGCAGAGAGAGAATTTGCAAATTAATAAGATCAGAAATGAAAAGGGGGACATAACCACAGACACAGAGGAAATTCAGAGAATCATTAGATCTTACTACAAAAGCCTATATGCCACAAAATTGGAAAATGTAAAGGAAATGGATACTTTTTTAGATAAATATCATATACCAAAGTTAAATCAGGACCTGGTGAACAATCTAAATAGACCTGTTAGTCGCGAAGAATTAGAAGAGGTTATCAAAAACCTCCCTACCAAAAAAAGCCCAGAACCAGATGGTTTCAATGCGGAATTCTACCAGATCTTCCAAGAAGATCTAATACCTGTACTCCTTAATGTATTCCACAAGATAGAAACAGAAGGGTCATTACCAAACTCCTTTTTTGAAGCCACAATTACTCTGATACCAAAACCACTCAAAGACTCAACCAGGAAAGAGAACTACAGGCCAATCTCACTCATGAATATCGACGCAAAAATCCTCAACAAAATACTGGCAAATCGAATCCAAGAACACATCCGAAAAATTATCCATTATAATCAAGTAGGCTTCATTCCTGAGATGCAGGGCTGGTTCAACATACGAAAATCTATCAATGTAATCCAGCATATAAATAAACTGAAAGAAAAAAACCATATGGTCATTTCATTAGATGCTGAAAAAGCATTTGACAAAATTCAACATCCATTTATGTTAAAAGTCTTGGAGAGATTAGGGATACAAGGGTCATACCTAAATATAATAAAAGCTATATACAGCAAGCCGACAGCTAACATCAAATTAAACGGAGAAAAACTCAAAGCCATCCCACTTAACTCAGGAACACGACAAGGCTGTCCACTCTCCCCATACCTCTTCAATATAGTGCTTGAAGTTCTAGCAATAGCAATAAGAAAACATAATGGAATCAAGGGGATTCGAATTGGAAAGGAAGAAGTGAAACTTTCGTGATTTGCAGATGATCTGATAGTGTACATAAGCGACCCCAAAAACTCCACCAAAGAACTCCTACAGCTGATAAACAGCTTTAGTAATGTGGCAGGATACAAGATCAACTCCAAAAAATCAGTCGCCCTCTTATACACAAAGGATATGGAAGCAGAGAGGGAAATCAGAGAAGCTTCACCATTCACAATAGCCAAAAACAGCATAAAATATCTTGGGGTACATCTAACCAAGGAAGTGAAAGATCTATTTGACAAGAACATTAAGGCATTGAAGAAAGAAATTGAAGAGGATACCAAAAAATGGATGGACCTCCCTTGCTCTTGGATTGGAAGGATCAACATAGTAAAAATGGCAATTCTACCAAAGGCTATTTATAGATTCAATGCAATCCCCATCAAGATCCCATCAAAATTCTTCACAGATCTGGAGAGGACAATAATCAACTTTATATGGAAAAACCAAAGCAACATATCTTTAGGTCTAAATTTTAAAGTCAAGATACCTTTATGTTGACTTATCTTCTGAAATAGTACTCAAAGTTTCTTCTTCTGAAAGTCTTCTGTCAGGTGTCATGAGTCAGAAATTAGGAATATTTCTAGCTCAGTGTTTATGCTTTTTGTAGAGTATCTCTAGCTTTAAACTACTGAATAATGCCCTACATATTTTGAAGATCCACTCATTTACATAGAAAAAATCTTGAGACACTGGTATTTATTAATTACATTTAAAAATACTTCATTTATACCACAATCTGCAAAGTTGAAAACTTTTAAATTGAGAGTATGATTATAACATATCTCCTCACAGTCTGAGAGAACCTGTGATAACTTGGGTTTCAAAACAGGTTAAAATCTTGCTTAAATTTAAATAGATATTATTATAGCATTCAATTCATATGAAATATTGTTTCATTTAGTCTTTTGATGCATCACTGAAGACCAATGTCTCTAGCATAGATGACCTTTTATAATGGAACAGGATACAGGGAAAATATTGACATCTGCAGTTAATTCTAGGTCACTGAATAAGAGGCTACATTCAATCCCTGGATTGCATTTCTCCCTATTACCCAAAATCATATTATTCTCTCTCTCTCTCTCTCTCTCTCTCTCTCTCTCTCAAAACAAAATCCAAACAACAAGAAAATCAGAACAATCAAACCTCAACAAAAAATCCAACTATGACTAAATAACCAAAACAAAACAAAATACGAGGCACTCAAAATACACAGAGTTAGTTTTGTCTTGGCCAATTATTCCAGTCACTAGGTGTGATCTCGAGCATGATTTATATTACCAGTTGTCATTCCATTGGAGACAACTGATTTTTCATTTCACAGCAGGGATCATTTGCACATAGATTCTTTGTTATGGCTAGAACTTTGCATCTGCTTTCCTTTCTCCTATATTCACCACTACCCTAAAATCCATGAGCTTAGTACTTAACATGTAACTCCTTTGATAATAGCCTCTGTATTCTAATTGATTATTATTGAGCTTACTAAGTTTTTGTTGAGATTTCAGAAAGTCTTGCAGATTTATTAGTCCTGATAATTAGCAGTGGTAGCAAGTCTTTCTACACAATTTATGTATGGTAGGCAATTTATAAAAACTTGTTCATAGTTGTCTCATCGCCACAGATGGCTCAGGTTTTTTTTGCTAAAAATAATGTTTTTTTTTTTCTTCCTACCCAAATGCTCACTGATAGGTAAAATAAAGTATAATTCTTTGAAATCACTCACCTTGGCTATTGCCTTGCTGTAAGATAATTAATTGTGGTGTGGTGAGATACACAGAAACAAGGACATTTTCCATTATAGGCATAGTCATTCTCTTTAGTCCAAGCTATGCTTACTCTTCTGTACAGAAATAAAAGTGATAACTTTCCCATATCAGTAAACATCAAACATTTGAATTATAAGGCACAGTTAGTAAATGTTAAGAAAGTAACTATAATTTTATTCATCACAGATATATGTAGGCATAACCAACCCTCTTTCAAAATTATCACTTTTCATGATCACTTGAAATGATGAGAGGTAAATTAATTTTACATGCATTGCTTCAAAACCACATAGGATATTGTAATTATTGGGCTTATTTGGTTCAGTAGGAACAGAAATCAGACTATTTGTACACATCCCATAGAGGGTTATTTAAAAATTCATTGAATATCTTATCAAGATTTAAACAGTTGTTAATTTAAATACAATCAAACATACACACATACTTTCATCATTACTCTTTCCCTGTTTTCTGGCTCTATTGTAATAGTAGCTCTTGAAAAATATATTATGAAATTTATTATCAAATATTTAGGTTACTAATATTTTTGCATTGTGGTAAATATTAAGTATAATATATGAATCTCTCTCATCTATACATCCATAAGCATCATACCTCTGGGACTAGATTTGCAGTGCCAGAAGTGGTTATTTTTATATAATGTGTTTTGGATTTGTGAAGTTAGTAATGCAATGCTGACTATAAAAATAATCTACTGTTAGTATCAAACACTAGATATTTTAATGACCATTTGTGTGACAAATCATACTTTTTATGTAGAAATATATATAAATAAAAATATGGTTATTTATTAAAATGGTGCTTGTTTTCCCACAGTTTCTTTGATTCACTTTTGCTTATTTGATAACTACTATACTTACTAAATTTGAACATAAAATATGTCAAAATATGTCCATTTAGGTCAAATTACTACAACTTTAAATACCATAGGAATTATGTTTTATTTCTGTGCTGTTACCTTCATTGATGTAGGAGGTTCTTCTGTTCATGTGTTGCCTTCATTGATTAATGAATAAACTGCTTTGGGCCTAATAGGGCAGAACTTAGGTATGTGGAGAAGACAGAACTGAATGCTGGGAAGAAGGGCAGAGTGAGAGACATCATGGATCTCCTGCATGAGACAGACGACGTGACAGCCACTGTGACGTAGTGATACACAGATTAATAGAAATGGATTTAATTAAATTATAAGAATTAGCCACTAAGAAACTAGAGCTAATGGGCCAAGCAGTGTTTTAATGAATATAGTTTCTATGTGGTTATTTCAGGTATAAGCTAGCTGGGCAGCTGGGACAAACAAAGGGCCCCCCTCACCTTGCAACACTTCATCTATCCTAACCCCAGACAACTGTTGCAAAAATCATATTTTTGCTTTCGTGGTAGACTCCACACTTTACTGAGCATGAGTTTTATTCAAGAATTTATACACCATGAATTATTTCCCCAGTGCTTTTGGTGATGATGGACTGTGAAATCTCTTTTTTAGGAGACATTACCATACAATTTGATATCTTACTGATGAGATAAGGAGGACAATTTGACAAATTTATATGATTCATGTGAATACTATGATTTTTATCATTAACAAAGGTAAGAAAGGCATGATATAAGTTTTTACTAACATGTAATTGAACCTTTAGATGTCTAATTTTAATACAGGTATACTTGTGTGCTTTTAAATAAAATTTCAGTGCTATGTCCTATATAATGAGTTTGTGATGATATATGTTTAATTTATGAAGTTTATAATTTCTGTGTATGAAACTCTGTCTGATTTTGAGCCTAGTACAATGGTTCTGAAATTTTGCCATCACTGTGTAGTAATAAATCACACTATCTATATAGAACTGTTACATACACTTAAACTGTGATAAAAGTTACAAAAATTAATTTTAGTGAATGCATGTTAAAATATATAAGAGACAGGATATCTGCAGTCTTGTTATATGGTCAAGATAACTTTTCAAGCAGCAGAACACAATTATCTGATACATATATTTGAGGAAATCCATTAAGATAGTCAGTAGTCCTTATGTTGATGCTAAAACAAAGCACTATGAGATAAAAGACCAACTAAACATTCCCTCTCTTCTAAAGTATTCCATATGGATTGAAATTGTTTGTTCCAGACCACTTAGCAAAGTTTATGGAGTAAGGAAAATGACTGAGTAGTGCATCTGGAAGCTTTGCAAAGTTTAAAGTTGGTTATCAAAATGGTAGTGGTGGAAATGGGGAGGGAATCTGGCTGACACAAACTCCATAATGTGCATAATGTATTGATTCTATGAGGGAAATATTGTTTCAACCCTCTTCACCCCCAAAGAAACCAGATCAGTGTGTTTTGATTACTTTATTTCTTTTATATCAGTTTTCCAATGTACATAGTATGGATAATTTATGTTTTATCTTTCCACATATTATTTTAAATAAGTTTCATTTAATAAATTTGTAGATGTTTGCAATGGTTCTATGAGATGGGCTAGATAAAGGGAAGGCATTGAAAGAAAAGACATTATATGTTTCATCTAACTCTTGTATTTACTTACAACTAAACATAGCTACCAGCAAAATGAAATAAAATTCAAATCTTTGACATGAGGATAGGTGAACTACTATGAAAGAAGTATCTTACTTCCGTTATTGAGGTAAACCACAGGCTGTACTTGGGGAAGCATTATTTTTGAGCAAAACCAAGGAAGGTAACTTGGCCTAAATGAATGCTATAGTTATTAGACTCTAGAAATATTCAGTCTAACATGGTCACAGCCAAGTATATAAACAGACTTAAATTTAGGTTAATTAAAGTTAAAGAAAATATTCTATTGACAAGGCAAATATCTCTAACGTTATAAAAGTGGCACCTAGATTTTGATGATAACTAACCAACTGCCTAATTACACAGAAGACCCATCTAAAAAGAGAGAAGTTATACTCTATATTTTATACCTAACCAAATATGTTCCTAGTGAGGTCATGAATCTTAGAGAACACACCACTGACACTTTCAAAGCCAGCATAATACTTATCCTTATATCCACAAATAAGTGTAGTTCTCACAACTCATCTTCTGCATGTGAGGTGCTTTATTCTTATGCAGTGTTCAACAAATTTTCTTCTTTCTGAATATTCAGTGTTTTGATTATTATATTAGTGGGAATATTTTTTGTGCTCCTTGTATATGCATGGATATGATTTTCCTTAGTTTGGGGATGTTTCCTACTATGATCTTGTTGAAGATCTGTTATATGTCATTGACCTATTATTCTTCTTCCTTTTCCAGGCCTATAATCTGGAGACTTGTGTTTTTTGACAGTGTCTTACATTTCCTATATATTTTTATTCAATTATTTAGTCATTTTCTTTACATATTTTGTCTAGATTCTATACAATATATAATATATAGTATACATTAACTTCAAATTCTGATATTCTACCTTCTTCTTGATTCATTTGATTCATTAGGTTTTCCCCTGGATTTTCTAGTTGGTATCTTGAGTTTTTTTTTTTTATTCCCTATTCATTTCAGACAGCATTTCCATGCTTCTATCTCTTTATTAAATTAAGTTACCAAACTGAATTCCCATTGTCATTTCATTCAGATGTACATTATTTGTTTGTTTGTTTGTTTTGAGACAGGGTTTTTCTGTAGCTTTGGTGTCTGTCCTGAAATGAGCTCTTTTTTTATTTCTATTGAGCTCTACATTTTCCCTGCTCCCCTCCCTGCCTCTCCCTTCCCTCCTTCAACCCTCCCACAAGGTCTCCATGCTCCCTCCCAATTTAATAAGATCTCTTTTTCTACTTCCCATGTAGATTAGATCTATTTAAGACTCCCTTGGTGTCCTCATTGTTTTCTAAATTCTCTGGGATTGTGGTTTGTAGGTTGGTTTCCTTTGTTTTAAAAACCACCTATGAGTGAGTACATGTGATAATTGTCTTTCTGTGTCTGGGTTACCACACTCAAAATATGTTTTCTAGTTCTATCCATTTTCTTGTTATTTTTTTCTGCTGTGCAAATGTAATTGTGTAAATGTACCACATTTTCCTTATCCATTCCTTGGTCGAGGGTCATTTAGGTTGTTTCCAGGTTGCTCTTATAGAGCAGACTGGCCTCGAATTCACAGAGATCCACCTGCCTCTGCTTCCCGAGTGCTGGGGTTAAAGGTGTGTACCACCACCAACGGGCCAGATGTACATTTATATTTTCTTGGTCATCACTCAAGCATTTCTTTTTATATTCATGAAGTTCAATGAAGTGTTTTTCTCATGTGTTCTTTAATTTCTTAAATTGTTTGATAAAGATTCTTTATTCTTTTTTCTGTCAGCATTTTTATTTATTTATTTTTTATTCATTTATTTATTTATTTATTAAAGATTTCTGCCTCCTCCCCGACAACACCTCCCATTTCCCTCCCCCTCCCCTGATCAAGTCCCCCTCCCTCGTCAGCCCAAAGAGCAATCAGGGTTCCCTGCCCTGTGGAAAGTCCAAAGACCACCCACCTCCATCCAGGTCTAGTATGGCGAGCAGCCAAACTGCCTAGGCTCCCACAAAGCCAGTACGTGCAGTAGGATAAAAAACCCATTGCCATTGTTCTTGAGTTCTCAGTAGTCCTCATTGTCTGCTATATTCAGCGAGTCCGGTTTTATCCCATGCTTTTTCAGACCCGGGCCAGCTGGCCTTGGTGAGTTCCCAGTAGAACATCCCCATTGTCTCAGTGTGTGGGAGTATCCCTCGCGGTCCTGAGTTCCTTGCTTGTGCTCTCTCTCCATCTGCTCCTGATTTGGACCTTGAGATTTCAGTGCAGTGCTCCTTAAATATTTTGTCTTAGTGTTCATCTAGTTAGTTTTCATTAGAGAATACCTCTATAGTGCCAGTGAGTTTGATGAAAAATATGGTATATACTGACATTGCTTTTAATGACCTGAGCATGTGAGTATGTGTTTCTTTGGTTGTGATAATTTGGTCTTCCTTAAATTGGTCTGGTATAGGACATGCGTGACCTGGACTGGTAAAGCTGGTGGATGATATGTTTAATTGGACAAGGAAAACATGTTTGGCTAAACCAGTATGTTTCCAAAATGAAGACACTCTGGCCACTGGTTTTGAACAAGTATTTCAGATTTGCAAATGCAGGTGGATTGGCAAAGCATAGGGAAGATGATGAAAACACTTATACTGGAAAGATGGCTCAATTTCCCAGACTGAGGGTTGGCTCTGGAACTAGACATGTGAGTTTGCAGATGATGTCAATGTGGAGGATTGTTGGGAAACTTATTCTGAAATATCATTTTATAGTTATTGTGAATGGGATTATTTTCCTAATATATGCATATACATTATACACACACACACATATATATTTGAGACAGGATTTCTTTGTGTAATTCTGGCTGCCCTGGAACTAGCTCTCTGTAGACCAGTCTGTGGTCAAAGTCAGAGATACACCTCCCTTTGCCTCCTAAGTTCTAGGATGAAAGGTGTGCACCTCCATTGTCCAGCTCCTAATATATTTTTATCAAATTATTGGTATACAGAAAAACAATGCATATCAATCATCATTGTTCTTCACACAGTTAGAGAAGGCCTAAATTCACACTGAAGAACATAAAGCCAGAATAGCTAAAGCAATCTCAAATTAAAAGAAAGAAACTGGAGGCATCACATTAACTGATTTTTAAGATAATTACAAACCCATAGTAGCAAAACATTATGCCATGTGTGTAAAAAGAAACATATAGCAATGGAGTAGAATAGAGATTAAAAATTATATATACTATCCAACTAGTTTTCAGTAAAGATACAAACAGCAAATGATGCTTAGAAAACTATGTATACACATCAAGGCAAACTTGATCAATTCCCTTTACTTCATGAAAATGTTAAATGAAGGTGCACCAAAGACATTAATTTTTGATATGACATCCTGAAAATACTAGAGTGAAATAGGAGAAATTCAAGAAATTATTACAGGCAAAAAAATTACCTAGGGTCTTCAAATTACTGGAGAATAATAGTGTTTCCCTTGGATAAACAGGGAAGGCCCACAGTGGCTGATGCATCTGTAGTCCCAAGGAGGGGGGTTCCATTCAGGGTTGAGAGCAGAACTCAGCAGCATCTTCCACAGGGGATTGATTTTACAGGCATGAATGATACAGGTTTCAGAGAAATGTGGGGTGTTGCTTCATGGCTTCAGAGAACTATAGTGGCTAGATAATGATAGGCAAAGACAGAATCATTGTAAACTGGCCATGAGAGGCCACTCTCTCAAGCTGTGACAACAAAACTTAAGATTCCATGAAGATCTCAAAATGTTGGTCATGCCAAGATTCTGGAGTATCTGTTGAGGGAAGCTGTAAATATGGGTCTAGCCCAATATAAACTCTATATATATTTTTAGGCATGTGTTTTGCTGGCAGCAGAGCTAGATGAATGTGCCTACCCAAGCCTCTTGATCCCAGGTGAGGATATCAGGAGCATCAAATCATGGGTATGGACCTGTAATTTGATATTTTCTCTTATAAAAGTAATCTTGCCATCTTTATGGGATTTATAATGCCAAAATCAAGCCTTTAAGCATGTCTGTGAGGAATTAAATTAGATTAGTTGAGGTGGAAAAACCATACCTAACGATCAACAACACTATTTTATGAGTTGGGATCCTAAACAGTATAGAAAGTTTGTGAGATGGAGAAATGACTTAGGGGCTAATAACACTTCTTGCTATTGAAGAGGACCCGAGTTTGTTCCCCTGCACCCATGTCAGAAGACCCGTAAGCATATGTCATTCCCCATGGAGTAGATTTGATGCCCTCTTCTGAAGTCCCTGGACACCTGAACACACATGGGCATACACATTGACACATAAATGCATTGGCAAACACATCGATGCATAAATTTTAAAAATCTAAATAAAAAAAGATAAAGTTAGATGAACAAAGGCATTCATCACTCTCTCCTTCCTGGCAATGGATTCCATGTGTCTAACCACCTCCTACTTCTGTTGCCATGGTATTGAAACTTAAACTTTGAGCAAAAATAAACCTTGTTTTCCTTAAGTGACCATTACCTTGAGGAAAGAAACTAATAGAGCTCTGTTATGTTTCAGTCATAAGTTGATTTGATTATTCCTTGCTATGGCCTGTATTCTTCCCTTTTGGAATAGGAATGTTTATTCTGTATACTTATATATTAGAAATATATAGAAATTTTTATCAGTACACATTGTTAATAAATTACCTTGAGACTCAGATAAAATTTGTGTACCAGCCTTCTAACCTTTATTGGGAATTTTAATGACCATGAATGATCGAGGAAGGTCATTGGCTAATAAAAAAAACTACCTTGGCCCATTTGATAGGCCAGCCTTTAGGTGGGTGGAGTAAACAGAACGGAATGCTGGGAGGAAGAGGAAGTGAGCTCAGATGCCTCAGCTCTGCTCTCTTGGGCATACGCGATGACGCTCGGACCCAGGATGGACATAGGCTAGAATCTTCCCAGTAAGCGCACCTCGGTGCTACACACATTAATAGAAATGGGCCAGGCAATGTTTAAATGAATACAGTTTGTGTGTTGTTATTTCGGAGCATAAGCTAGCCAGGCAGCTGGAAGCAGGGTGGCAGGAATGCAACCCGCAGCTCCTTCAACACATGAAGACTTTTGAAGTTGTAGTGACTATATTTTGTATTGCTATGTCCATGAAAATGGGGTGGAATGTTATGACTTAGAAGTTATGTCTTTGGGTGTCAAGTTGACAAGGTGTGATGTTTAATTCTGATTGTCAATTAAGTGGAATTGGGAATCATCATGAAAACAAATCCTAGCGAATCCAGTGAAAAGTTATTTGAGGTGGGGAGACATATTCTCAATATGGGTGGAACCATTTCAAGGGATGGTGTCCCAAAGCAAATAAAAAGTTGAAAATGTGCTTAGCACAGGCATTCACTGCTGCTTAGAATTGTACAGAGTGTAATCAGCCATTACCGATCTTGTTGCTCTACCTTCTCAGACACGATGGATAATATCATTGGAAGTATATAAAAAATAAGCTTTGTCTTAAATTAATATTATCAGATACTTTGTTGTAACAATGAGACAAGTAACTAATACAGTACGTATCATCAGATGAATGGAAAAAGAATAATATGCAAATGGAAACTTGTGTGTGAGTGTTGTATGTATATATCCGGGTAAATGAAAATATTCAGTGAAAAGGAATAAAAATTCTGTTATTTGTAGAAAGATAGGTGAAATTGGAGAATAATATATTATGGGAAATAAACCAGTCATAGAAAAAAAGATGCCACATTCTCTCTCATAGATTCTCTCTCAAAGCTAAAGCTGATTTGATCTGAAAGTAGATCTCAGGTAGGGATTGAAAAAGATTGGGAAGCGTGTGTGAAAACCAAGTATTTTTAAAAAGTGATTAGATTTAATTAGTGCTTATAATATGGACTTATAGAATTAAGATCCTAAACTCCATATGTTTAATTAATTTGTCTTGAAGAAGTGTTTGGTTCTACTCTAGGTCTCTAGGTTATCCAGTCTATGGTTCTTATCGCAATCAGGGAGGCTTCCTTTGGCAGCTTATAGGCGCACTACAGCCAGACATCGAGAGAGAAAGAGAGAGAGAGAGAGAGAGAGAGAGAGAGAGACAGAGACAGAGAGAGAGAGAGACAGAGAGAGAGAGAGAGAGAGAGAGAGAGAGAGAGAGAGACTAACTTGGAAGTCTCCATCAGGTTCTTCCCCTCAGAAATAGGGAACCTCATAGAAGAGGGAGAGGACAGATAGTAGGAGTCAGAGGGGATGGAGGACACCAGGAGAACATGGCCCCATGAATAACCTAAGCAGGGTTCTTGTTCACATGGGTTCATAAAGATTTGAAGTGGCAAGAAGAGGATGGGACCTGTATGGATATGCACCAGGTCCTCTGCATGTATGTTATGGCTGTTTGATGATTTTGTAGGATTCCTAACAGTGGCAGTCCACTGTGTCTCTGATTCTTTTGTTTGCACTTGAAACTCATCTCCTCCTATTGAGTTATGTTGTCCAGTCTTGTTATAAGGGGCTTCTGCCTTTCTTTGTTGTACCTTCTTTTGACATGTTTGGTTGTTGCCTCTTGGAAGTCTGCTTTTTGCTGAAGGGAAACAGAGACGGAATAGATCTGAAAGAGAGGGAAGCAGGGGAGATCCAGAGGAATGGACGGAGGGGAAAATGTGATTGGGGTGTAATGTATGAGGGAGGAATTTATTTTCAATAATAAAATAAAATTATGGAAAATAATTGCATATGAAAATAGAAGAACATAGAGAGTTGCAGTCACAGAGATATTAGACAGTATTGCCTTGGGTAATTCTTAACAAAAATATTAAGAAGAAAATATCATAATAATGTTCTTTTCCTTTAAAAATATCATAAATACTTAAAACTGATCTCTTTAATCTTCTTTTCTGTTTTCCTCAGTGTATCAACACCTGACTACCCCAATCCTACCCTGGTGATATATTTCCTAGAACTGGAGAATAGCAAATATTCCTGCAAAAGAATCAGTCTCTAATGGTGGACAAAAATGAAAAAAAAAAGTCATTTATTATGCAGTGAGTCCCCCCCAAAAAAACCCAATATGATGATCAACTTGACCCACTTTCTCATTTCAATCTAGAAGAATTATTTAAAAGGTTGTATTTTGTCCTTCTACACCTCTTGTCTTCTCACCGAGCAGATTAGCATGTTAAATTAGAAAACATTTAAACATGCTTATTGATATGATTTAACCTAAACTCAATAAATATTTTATAATGTGGATGAAAAGAGATTGTGTACTGAATGAAAAAAAAAAAAATGAGCTAATGAATTCTGTCTTAGAGTTCTTCCAGGTCTCAGATTCTAGAAGAGTTTTGTTTTCCCCCATGATTTTAATTGAGATTTAGAGCCAATAACCTTATTGAATCAACACTTTTCTCTTAGAAGAAATTAAAAATAAATTCCAAACTCCAACTTTGGGAATCCAGATGTTTTATATAATCCCCATGATGACACCAAAGCAAAGGTCTCTAATAGATAGACAGTAAGTACCACCTCCAAAATTCAACAAATCATAAAAGACAGATAATTTAATAAAGACAATTCTGAAATCATAATCTTCAAAAGGTAAATGAAGACAGGTATATGTCTAAAGAATTACAGTATGAACTTTAAAATATAAATGAAAAAATGAATTGATAAATACATATAAAAGCTGTAGTGATATCCTCAGATCATTATTTTAAAGTTATCCAGTTATCAACAAGGAAATAGAAAATATAACATAATTATGTTTTCAAAGATGATATAAAATGATGATATTGATAATTTTAAAACCCTCTAATTTTGGTTTAGTGGCTGAACCCACAACATATCTTTTTGGATCTATGTTTTCTGTAACTGTATTGAAAAGTCTAGAAGTAATATTAAATATGAGGCAAACTTTTAGATTCCATAATCTTGTCACTAATTAAATGACTGATCCTAACTTAATCACTTCTCTTTAGTATAATTCACTCACTGTAATTGATGGGATGATTTTCAATCTCTGGAGCAGATGATGACTATAGTTTCCATGGCTACCATTCTCTAATTTGTTGAAGGATACAATGACAGAGAATATGGACATCATTTATCACACACTTGTTCATTTTATATTAATTTACTGCTCATATGTGAGGTAGGAACCGATAATTACTGTTGTTTTATACACTATATATACACCTGAAAGCTCATAGATATGAGTTGAATTGTCCAATTTGTCAGCCAATAAAGACAAAATTAATACCTGTGCTTAGTGATCGTGTTCTTTAACACTTTCCTGTCTTTCATTGTTAAAGTGTGCAGTTAATGTAAACCTCAATATGGATTGAAGTCTCATAAATATTTCATTATATTTTCTTCCACTTTTGAATATCTATCAATCTTTACAATCATTCAATGGCTTTGGTAACTTGTAGCACTGAATATTTTTTGTCTAAAGTCATGTGCTGGTTATTTACGTTTTCATGCAACTTTGTGAAATTGGGACATCTAAAGATGGGGTACAGAGGTATCATATCTGTTAATCTAGTTGTGTTCACACAGATGGGGACTGATAATAAATATAAACCCAATTTCTTCTGATTTCAATTAACAGCCCTTTCTTCTGTTCGTGATGCTACATTTGTAGACCTAATGTCAAGGAACATAAAGATTAACTTCTTCAAATAAAATACACATACACACACACACACACAAACACAGACATACACATACATATACAGACATACACACACGCATATATATATACATACAGAGACAGAATGTATATACATATATACACACACACACCTCAATAATTCATGTAGTTATGTATAGAATGCCAAGATGTTTGAAATTATGAAACATCTGTCACTGAAGCTTACAGAAAATGAGGAAAGATGAAGAAAAAACATATTTTGGATCACTGAGAGGGTATATGTTGCTCCCAAATCTCTATATATTTTTTAATTTATTCTGCTACTTTTCAATTTCTAATGCTATAGAACAATTGGTGCATATTTGCTTAAGTTCATCTTCTCATGAAGAATTAATAATTTCTGGCAGCATCTGTCACTTGGAGTCAGGATTTATTCCCACTTAGTGTAGGAACCTAGCACATCAAACACGGGGAAAACATAGACAAAAGAAGTAAATGTAAATATTAAATACTTTTATGTTATGTTGAGAACAATGCTTTGGTAAGAAATGGCACAGAAAATTCTGACAAATTTTCTCTAAAAGAACTACTTATTCCTAAAATAAGTTCGAACATTTAAGACTTTCCCTCTGAGATAAATTTATCTACTCTAGACAGAAAAGAAGCACTGAAAGCTGAATGCAATAAATTTCTGTTAATTGAATCCTATTTTCTGACAGATATCTATATGAAACTAATTATTAGTTTATCTTAAGCCGACAGTAAATATACATTTACATATGTATGTGAATTCTCTGCTAATTAAATAAAAATAAATTATATTTGAAGAAAGCAGTTAAGTTTGTTTTTTTAAAGAATGTCATCAACCTATAAATGCTCAGTTGCATTTCTCTGCCACAAAAGTTAAAATAATTCCTGTTTTTTTTTTGTTTTTTTTTTTTTTGCCTCAAATGTACTTTTCAGATTCTGGCACTGTGAAAACATACATATTGTCTCTTAAAGTGCAATGAGCAAAATTCACCTTCAAAACTAGAAGAGTGCTAACTTTAAATGACTATTGTTTTTCTCTGTAGTTCATAGTTACATCTGATAATATGGTATACTTTTCAAATGTATTTTACCATATTTTGTATTTGAGAGTTTCATACATGCATTTCATACATTCTGATCAAGTCCACCTCCACTTTTTCCCTTCTAAGTCCTCCCACAAACAGCTAGCTATTTTACTCTGAACTTCATGCAATCTCTCACTTTTTAAAAGTCTTCCGAGTCTACTTAGTGCTGCTGCCTGTGCATGTATAAATTTGGGGCTATTTACTTGAGCTCGGATAACCTCTCAGTGTGGAACTCTTTTGTGCGGCAACAGTTTACCTATTCTCAGGACTGCACCTCTAAGAAAATCTCCCTCAGAAGCCATCACTTGCTAGTTCCTCAGCTAGGGCTGGGATTTTACCCCTTAAATATTTTATATATTGAAACTTAGCTGCATTTGAAGATTCTTAAAGCTTAAAAGGACCACAGAAAGTGGTTTGATTTTTTTTTCATTCATAAAAGACAGTGAAGTCTGTAAAAGAAGCATGACTTACTCAAGGTCATACTGATGATCTGTGTTAGAACAAGCACTTAAATGAGCTTGACATTTTGTACACCAGAAATTTTACTGGTAGACTGAATTTCAAACTACAGTCAAAATATCAAATATATGTAAATATTGGGAAGACATTTCAACCACAGAAACTTCTACATTGTTAGCCTTATTTTAAGAGCAATTCCGTGGGCCAGAGGGCACTGAGATTTATTCTGTATTGTGCTCAGGGAAAACGAATTAGGTTGCAGCAGAAGTGATTTAAGTGGTAGGTTTTCATTTCACAGTTGATCACAGCAAAGACAGAGACCATTTGGTGCCTTTTTCAATGTCTGCCAAAAGTTACTTCGTGTCTCAAATACTGATTTTTTTCATTGATGTGCAGACAGAATTTAGCCCCCAAGGAAGCCCATAGAATTGGTTAAATGCCAGAGCTGGTTTATTTCTCTGGTGAAATTGAACTGTTCTCATATTTTTAAATACCATTTGATTTCATTTCTTTTCTAATATGTTTGTCTCTAATGGGTTAACTGGCATACTTGGATCTTATTTAATTTTACACTTATACTCTGTATAACCATTTTTACTCTTTGGTATTTAAATCACTACTAAATACCAAATTCGGAAATAGATTTAAAATTGCCAGAATTACTGAAGTGAGCAAGTTTCTAGGTGGGATGGAATAACAGAAAAAAATAGCAGTATGAAAAATAGTTGCCTTTATTATTCCATGCATTTTAATCATAAACATTAAAAGATCAATAAAAAGTAAGTCTGAGCAAACTGTCAATTAAAGCTTTAGACCTCAGGTCTTTCTCTTCAGCTCCCCCAGAAAACATCGTAAATAGGTACACAGTGAAATCATACTGATTCAAAGAGGTAAATGGGTAGAAACAATCTCAGGCAGAAAACAAAAAGGCATTCATCTTGTTGAGTATCACCTTTTGGACAGTGCAGTTTTGTGCCATGTCTTACAAATGGGATAATTTTCCAGATCCTTATAAAAAGTATCTCACAATTATAAGTTTGAACCAAGTGACATGACAGCTTAGCTCATGATGAAACAAAATCCTATGCAGTACAGATTTTCCTTGAACTAAATTATATTGGATTACGTCCAGATTTGCTAAAATGACCATCATGAGACATGAGATAATTTATAATTTCACAATTAATTTTAAAAAAATCTCAGAGTAGGATTATGAAAAATTATATAGTTCATTTCTGGGTTGTGCTTTAAACTTGATTAAAAGTTTATACTTCCATTATTAGCTCACACTGTTTTGAAGTTAGTAGGTCCACAATAGAAGTGTTTACGTGGTAGGTTTGGGCTCTCACAATCCTCATACAGTAGTTTAATAGCTATTTTCCAAACTACTTAGGCAATATCAAGCATCCATTAGTAAATCTTTCAAATGCATAATAAAAATTGAGAGACCCACTTCACATCAAAGAAGGCATAGAACTGAGATCTAATTGAAAGGGAGAAACTGAGCTAAACAAAACCAAATGCAATTGTGTTGGTTTTGAAGATCTAATAACAATGCCATCCAATGTTAAAACTCTTGACACTCATTCTGTTTTGTATTGTAACATTTGGCACAGTGTAATTGTCAAATATTGAAAGATAAAGAGAAACATTCAGGTAATAATCCAAATGGGTCATGACATAATATAGACATTTTTAAAAATAAATAGCACAACCATGAAGACCAATGGCAAGCTGAATTGTCTAAAGTGGCCTCTAAAGAAGCACTCTTTAAAAAAATTATGAGTTTTTTTGCGTGATTTATAATGTACTCATACCAACATTTTTATAGTTTCAGGGTAAAAATCAATTTTATTTAAAGTGTTGCCACTGGTAAGCTGATCATGTTCTACGAGAAGATAATATATCCAAGAATATATGGGTAGCACAAATTGGACTTTATGGATTTTAATAAAAGGTGACACAAAGTTGGGTGTGTAAGGATATGGGGCTTCATCTGGGAGGAGTTCGGAGAAGGGCTGGGGTATGACTAAATAGATTGTATAAAATTCTCAAGGAAAAAAATAAAGATGGGGAGAAAAACAACCTTAAAGAACAGATACTCATCAAAAACCTGTAATGTACTTGTGGGGCTTTTAATGCTTGAGAGTACAGTTTTCCAGAAATTCCAGCTGCAGGATGAAATCTTTCAATGGGTTTCAGCAAAACAAAATAGAAAATCTAGATTTAAAGAGAGGTATTGATGCAATAGACAGCTACATTTTGCGTCGAAATGCAATCATACTACCCATTTAAGTGCTTCCTTCTAAACTGTCTGCATGGCTCTGCTTCTTGCAATTGTAAGTTTGCATTTGCTGAGTCTCAGATTAGTTTGTTTCTTTACTGCCTAGCATGTTATAAGCACTCAAGAAAATTTGTTGGCGTAAAGTGCAGTATAAGGCTATTTTCAAATAATTACTTCAGAGATTAAACTTCTATTTGTGAGATTAACTCATGCCTGTACCACAGTAGTGACAAATAACTATTCAAAACAACTTATGAGGGTTAATGGCAAGTTTTTGAGAATTTCAAACACATGGGCATCAATAATACACTTCTGAATATTGGTAGATCACTAACCCATTTGAACCCATTCCAGTTAAGATGCAGGTAAAACAAATAAAAATATTAAAACATTTGTAACTACTTTATACATGTACCCCTAAGCTACAAATATGCAGAAATAAAGATAGTCTTTCATCCTAACTTTGCAATTATGTAAATAATCCAAAATATTATATTTATATTATTAATATATGAATGTAAAAGACTTGGTAGGAAATGGGCATGCATAAGGCAGTGAATGCATATAGGGAAAGGTGGTAGCCAGAGATAGTGTGTGAGGCTCATGTTCAGTATTGTTTAAGTCTAGTTATATGTAGCATATCATATAGATGTATACAATATGTTGTATATGCATATATAAATAATTATATATTTGTATATGTATATATATATATATATATATATATATTAAATATAGTGAAGTTTTTCTTTCCTGTGTAAAATAAATGCTGAAGGACATTTTTAAGGACCAATTAACAACACTATAATTATCAGAAAGACAGATTATTTGGATATACTTGTAGCTTGGTTCCTGTAACAGAACATTCATTCTTATGGTCTGAATTAGCTTCTAGGGTTCCAGTAGTCATATCTAAGTTTTAAAGAGTAGGATGAAAGAGAAAAACAGAGTTTAATGTACCTCTCTCTTATTAAGAGATTCCTGAAAGTCTTAAGACTCTTCCACTCACTCCTCAATGTTGGCTACCATCGTATTCTACTTTCTAATGCCAGAAATGTAGGAAAATGGCCTTTAAATTTGAACTCAATGTTCTTTTAATTTCAATAAAAGAGAACAATGTCTAACGGGTAACTAGTAATATCTAGAATGCCTTTTTGGGGGACAAGGGACACATTAAAAGAAAATTTCCTCAATTAGCAACAAATTAGTTGTTTTGTTGTCTTATACTCTTGACACACCAATGGTTTTCATAGTTCAGCATCTTTAATTTTCAATTGGCATTTACTATTAGTTTTACTATTTCTCAGAATGTAAAATATCACCATACTTGTAGAAAGTTGAATGTGTTCTATTTTATTGTATTCTGTCCCCTGTAAGATACACACACACACACACACACACACACACACACACACACACATGATGTGCTGATATCTTACCTTTTAAAACTGCTTTACTACTTTAAACCCTTTCTTAACAAATCATCCCACCCATCTACCTGCTAAAGAGCATGACATCCACAGATAATATAGTTATTTTCAACACACAAATAATTGTCTTGTTTTCTAAGTGAGAAAAATGATTGTCCCATCTAGATAAAGGATATTCTTACAAGAAAATAACAGTGAGTGTGCAACACTGATAGCATTTGTGCAAAGCTGCCTTCTGTTTCATTGCCTGCTTTTCTCCTCCTCTCTTCTCTTCCTCAGCCACTTTCTCTGTGTTTCTGTAGGGCTTGGCCTTTTCTATTTATTGCAAAAAGAAACAAGTACTGTTGAATATGATACATGACATATTTGGAAAGGTAGTAAATATTTAATACATGATATGGTAAATAATGTATATAATTTAGCAAGAAACAATGTAAATATTTCATGGACTGCAGTGCAGCTGTTAGGTTGGAATTAAATCTGTGAGCCTAGAGAAAAGCTGTACTTCAACATTTTTTTCCTGATAAGAGTACTTGCTGCTCTAGCTTCTAGAGTACACATCTAAAGAGAAATGGTTGGCACTTAAGGAAAATAAAATATTAAAATGGCTCAAAAGCATTAAAACTATTTATAAAATAGTTTCACAGTTATTTTACACACAGTGCAATCCAATATTAATCATGCTATTCAATATCATTTTAATCTTAATCATGTTGCTTATCCATTCTCTTTATGTGGTCAGTCTCTTCCGTTTGAAGTTTATACTCTCTGTGTTTATTTTTTCCAACTATAATAGAAAGCACTTTATTTTATCTGTTCATTTCCATTGCATAAGGTAACACACTGCAGATACTCTCCATACTTAAGTTTTTCATTTCAGGGTAGCCAAAATGATGTAGCTTGGAGAAATGCTTGCTATCAAGAATGATGGTATGATTTTGATCTCTGAACTCACACAGTGGAATGAGAGAACATGTTATTTTCTGCCCTTCACATATATGCTGTCATGTGTAATCCCCATCTATAAACTCAGATACATATCGATATTCACATTATCAATTGATATAAAAATTAAATCCACTTAACAATATATCTTGGATATACCCATGTAACTTTATTTATTCTTCATTCTTTTCAACTATTACCTAATATCTCATCAGAAGGAATGTACCATAAGTTATTCTGCCATTCTTTTAACAGGAATCAGTCAAGATAATTAGAGTACTATGTATTTACAAAAAAGTGTTACAGTAATCAAAAGTGTTACAGTAATCAACTATTTATGTGATGTTGAACATGTAGTTTTAGAATGAAACATTGGAGGTGTTGGAGGTAAAGAGAGTGCAAGATGAAAGAATATAAATACAATATCAGTTTAATATTTTTAAAATATTAAATTTATATTTAAAATTTACTAGGATACAAAGATTAACTGTGAGATCCTCTTTAATCCATGTGTTCTTCCAGATAATGGTTTGCACTGCTACTATATCTTTCTGCTAAAATTTAAAATAAAGGAATTGTTATTCAGCTTACCAGTTTTATTTTCTTCTTATGTAAGTAATAATTTCTATGTCAAAGCAGAAATTTGAAGCCTTATAATATTTTAATTATTGTCCATCTCATAGCTGATGTTGGCATCCTGATTTTTTTTACATTATGTTTTTAGAATGTATATGGATTGATATAATTTTCACCCCTTTCTCTTTCCCAAATAGCTTCTGTTTCTATTGCTACTCCCTCACAATTTCATGACCTTGTCTTAATTTATAATTGCTATATGTTCTGATGGTTTGAATGACTATGACCCACAATAGGTTCATAGCGAGTGGCAGTATTAGGAGGTGTGGCACTGTTGGAAGAAGTGTCATTGAGGTGGGCTTTGAGATTTCACACATTCAAGTCATGCCCAGTGGCTCATTTTCTCTTACTGCTCCCTTCTCCTATGGATGTCGAATTCTCAGCTCTGTCTCCTGCATCCTACCATGCTTTCCACCATGATGGTAATGGACTCATCTTCTGAACTGTAAACCAATCCCAATTAAATGTTTTCATTGATAAGAGTTTCCATGGTCGTAGTGTCTCTTTGTAGCAATAGAACTTTGACTAAGATATAAACACACACACACACACACACACACACACACACACACACACATATATATATATATATATATATATATATATATATATATATAACCTACATGAGTTTTTTTAAGGTCTGATCACTTGTTAATTTTAAAGAATTCTTTGTGATTGAAGTTATAATTAAAAGTAGAATGTCTGAGCAAGGACAACATACATCTCTTTTTTATGTATTTAAAAAAACTGTCTTTTTTCATTATACATACCAATCCTAGTTCCCACTCCCTCCCTTCCTCCCATTCCCTCAACCTTCCTCTCCAGCACATCCCCATCCACTCCTCAGAGAAGGTAAGGCACATTTCTTTGTGGAAGGACCAAGGCCCTCCCTACCATATCTAGGCTGAGCAAAGTATCCCTCTAAAGAGCATGAGTTCCAAAATGCCAGTACAAGCAGTAGGGATAATAGAACTGTCATCCAGCAATTGATGGAAGCAGAGGCAGAGAGTCACAATGGAGCACTGGCTGAGCTCCCAAAGTTCAATTGAAGAGTGGGGGGAGTGAAAATATGAGCAAAGACATCAAGATCACAATGGGGATATCCAGTGAAACAGCTTACCTGAGCTAATGGGAACTCACCAGCTCTGGCCAGACAGGGAAGGAACCAGCATAAGACCAAACTAGGTCCTCAGAATGTGGGTGACAGTTGTATAACTGGGGCCGACTGCTGGGTCACTGACAGTGGGACCAGCATACATCTGTTAACATCTGTTCCTGACACTTTTTCTTTTCATTTTTCATTCTCTTGGCGAAAAGTTTACCATATCTAGCAATCATGTCCTTAGTTTTCCTACAGAAACTGTTCTTTTCTGTAGGAAAAGAGTTATGTTTGTATCAGTATTGCAGGACACCTGGAGTAACAAGGTACTGAATCTTGGGTGCTCTAGTCTTGGGCTTCTCTCACCTTCTTTGTTTAAGGACTTTTTGATGACCTATTTGTGAACATCATTTTCTTTAGAGAGATTGAAAATCTTTCAGATTCTGCTATCTCTTTTGGGCCCCAACTACAAAGGCAAAGTATCATCTAAGAATATCTCTCTCTCTCTCTCTCTCTCTCTCTCTCTCTCTCTCTCTCTCTCCACTCAGATTGGCATTCACAATGCTTTCCCAAAGAGATATATATTTCCTATTGATAATTCTCCTTGGTCTATAATGAACAGCAGGCACAATCTGTGTGGGTCAAGACATCTTGTCTCAAGGCAAACTTTCATTGTTATTATCATGATTTGGACCACATAGCCCTTCTACTCTTCACCAAGAGCATCAATAGCTACTTCTGTGGCCATGTGCTTCTCATTGAAAGTAACAAACTTGAGTTCCTTATCCACTTTAATGAGTGTCGTTGAGAAAGAGGTATTCAAATTCATCTTGACACAGAGCCTGATTGATTTTAATTAGCATTTCTTCAATTAGATGTTGTAAGCATATTTAAATATACTTAAGAGTCATTTTTACATGGTTTTACACATTTTTTGGTCTTTTCCCTATTTTTTGTTATAGTGCTATCATTACTCCATTCAAAATTAAATCATCCAATTCCTTCCCTGGATAGCAAATAACTAAGAAACTGGTCTTCATTTTCAATCAGATATTTTCACTACTGTCATTCTAGTGTGAATTTTCATAATTCTCCTCGTGTATGCTACCCTGATATTTATGAGGAGGATGCATCAGTTGTCTCGTAGTTTAATCTGAGGGCTTAAATGCTGACTCAGAACAATTTTGAACCTCATGTGCATGTCAAAAACCAAATGAGACAGTGTAGATCTGTGACTTTAGCAGCCTTTTGGGATATGGAGATAGGTAGATGTTGGAGGCAAATTGGCCAGTCAGTCTAGAAAAATGGCAAACTCCATATTCTGTATAAGACTCTCATAATGCATTAGAGAACAACAGAGGAAGACACTTGACATTACTTTTTGCCTCCACACATCCACATGCAAGCACATTCCCAAAACACACGTGTACATGTACAGACATGTAGTTGGAGGATGCCCATCATTCCTGGCTGTTCAGACCTGAAATAATCACACAGAAAACACAGAGACTGTATTATTTACAACACTGCTTAGCTAATAGCTTAGGCTTATTATTAACTAACTATTACATCTTAAATTAACCCTTTCCTATTATTTTATATTTTATCACAAGGTGTGTGGCTTACTGGCAAAGTTCTGGCAGGCTCCAGCAGGCATCTTTCTCCTTAGGCAGCTACATGCTGTCTCCCTGACTCCACCTTCTTTCCTCCTCTGTCTAATTAAGGTTCCTGCCTTACTCTCTTCTGCCCTGCCATAGGCCAAAGCATCTTTATTCATAAACCAATAAAAGCAACACATATACAGAAAATCTTCCATATCACACACAGACACACACTCACACACACAAACACTTACTCAAAAGAGAGAGACAGAAAGACAGAGAGACAAAAAAAGATTTCTTCAGCATAGTAATCAAATAGACTGGTTTTGGCTTAGTGTTTACCATTTTCAAGCTGTGAAATACTCCATTAGCCACATCATCTCTCCTCTTTTCCTTTTTTTAATATTCTAAACAAGAATTACAATAGTATTTATTGCAGTTTTAATGTCTAATAAAGATTAATTATAACCACTGAGATTCCAAATGTACTTAAATCATGAAGATGTTTCAGATGTGGGGTATGTGAAGAAACCCCCTTCTGAAAGCAACTGATTTGGAAACTTCTATTGAGTGACTACTGGCTTATTTTTTTCAATGAACTAAGGAAGTCATGCACACCCTTATGTTCTATCAAGTATTTCACCTATGGATATTTACTTATCCTAGACTTAACCTCAAACCATATGGCAAATTCAGATTCTTGGTTGCAGAAATGGTTAGTGGATAGAATACATGTGACACACTTAAATGTATGTCTTCAGTTAAAAATCTAAGATTATATTGCAGATAGCATTTTAGTACTGTCATTTTTACCCATATGGAATTTTGTCTAAGCTTGTTTTGAGCAGGAAGAGAAGACAGGAGAAATTCACTAACAATATTGCTCACAAATCATAGGGAATGTGAATCCACATTATTATTCATATTTTGCTTTTATGGCATGCACTAATTTTTAAAGAAACTAACTTGATTTAGACAAACTTGAATGTAAATTTTAGCAGCAGTTACATGTGTTCTCAAGAGACCTAGCTACTAAGTTGATTACAAACAGCTGCAACCATTCAATTGCCAGTGAAATGTTATTCAAAGGACAATTAAAATCAGAAAGCCCATATGTAGATTTCTGTCCCATATCCCTTGCACATTTAAAATGCTGATACTGTCTGACCTTCAAGCCATATAACCAGGTATTTTACTACAGTAATCAAATATTTGGGAAGTCATGCATGAGGTTAAGTACCATTAAATTTTTGTGAAAATCCATTAGAAGGAGAAGAGAAAAGTGAATTCAGTTTGTGAGGATGTCAAATATATGTATAATAGCAGCAGTTACATAAGCACTGAGCTTTGAGTCCAGAGGGCATTTCCCCAAACAAAGTGCAGTAGATAGTGTTGAGTGCAATCATGCATGATACATTTGTTAACACAGACACTAATGTTCAATCATTTGAAATTTTTTTATTAAAAATTTCCACATCCTCCCCTCCTCCCATTTCCTTCCACTCCTCCCATTTCCCTCCCCATCCCCCAACTCCCCTTCCCCTCCCTCTTCAGTCCTAAGAGGAGTCAGGGTTCCCTGCCCTGTGGGAAGTCCAAGGTCCTCCCCTCTCCATCCAGGTTCAGTACGGTGAGCATCTAAACAGACCCACAGAGCCAGTCCATGCTGTAGGACCAAAACACAGTGTCTTTGTCCTTGGCTTCTCAGTCAGCCCTCATTGTCAGCCACATTCAGAGAGTCCGGTTTGATAACATGCTCCATCAGTTCCAGTCCAGCTGGCTTTGGTGAGCTCCCATTAGATCAGTCCCACCGTCTCAGTGAGTGGATGCACCACTCGTGGTCTGAGAAGTTTTTTCTTTATAGTTTTTTTTTTCTTTTTTAGTCTTTGAAAATAGGAATGTAAAATGGTTATGCACTCTTTTTTATTGATTTTTATTGAGCTCTACATTTTTCTCTGCTCCCCTCCCTGCTTCTCCCCTCCCCTTTAACCCTCTCCCAAGGTCCCCATGCTCCCAATTTACTGAGGAGATCTTGTCTTTTTCTACTTCCCATGTAGAATATATATATATATATATCTCCTACTGTTCTCACTGTTGTCTAAGTTCTCTGGGATTGTGATTTGTAGGCTGTTTTTTTTTTTGCTTTATGTTTAAAAACCATTTATGAGTGAGTACATGCGATAATTGTCTTTCTGTGTCTGGGTTACCTCACTAAAAATGATGTTTTCTAGCTCCATTAATTTTCCTGCAAAATTCAAAATGTTGTTATTTTTTCTGCTGTGTAGTACTCCATTGTGTAAATGTATGACATGACATTTTCCTTGTCAAAAGCTTCTGTAATTTAAAGAACACAGTCAACAAGACAAAACAACAGCCTACAGAATGGTAAAAGATCTTCATTAACCCCACATCAGACAAAGGTCTGATCTCCAAAATATACAAAGAACTCAAGAAATTGGTCATCAAAAGAACAAATAATCTAATAAAAATGGAGTAGAGACCTAAACAGAAAACTCTCAACAGAGGAATTTAAAATAGTTGAAAGACATTTAAGGAAATGTTCAACATCCTTAGTCATCAGAAAAATGCAAATCAAAACAACTCTGAGATTCCATTCTATACCTGTAAGAATTATCAAGATCAAAAACACTGATGACAATTTATGCTGGAGAGGTTGTGGGGTAAATGGAACACTTCTGCATTGCTGGTAGAAATGCAAGCTGGAACAGCCTATTTGGACGTCAGTGTGGCAATTTCTCAAAAAATTAAGAAACAACCTCCCTCAAGACCCAGTAATACCACTTTTGGGTATATATCCAAAGGATGCTCAATCGTGCCACAAGGACACGTGCTCAACTATGTTCATAGAAGCATTGTTTGTCATAGCCAGAACCTGGGAACAACCTCAATGCCCCTAGAACAAAGAATGATTATGCACTCTTATCTGAATGCAACTCCAACAAAAAAGTAGGAATAGTTTTTCTCTGAAAGTGGATTTAGAGAATTGTTTGATGTTTGCCCATTAATTTGAATTTCTTTGCATTTTATGAATATTATGCCATTAATATTTTCTGTCCAATTAAATCATGTGTCAGCTGTTCTAATGATAGAAACCATGATTAATTAATAACTGAAGTCAACAAGCCAAGAATAAAACATGCAATTCATTCTAGGAAGGTAGCAAAGAAATTTTCAGAGCAAATTATTGTGGAACATTTTAAAGATGATCAAGAAGGTATTCATAGAAGATGCTGTTTGAATGACAAGATGATGCAATCATGCAAATACCCTTACAGATAAGGTTAAAGAGGAAGCACTAAGGTCCTGAAGTGGGTAAATAATATTAACTAAACCAGACATTCAGAATATAGGAAATTAGAGACTTGTACAATATTAAGTCATCCAAAATTTCAGCATGGATAGCAGAAGAGATTATGATGCCTCCCCATTATAGGAAATTATTAGAATTAATGTTGTCTGGAGATAAGAAAGCTGGTTTACTTTGAATGTCAAACCTGATAAACTATCAGTGTCCCAGTATAAGGGCCTAACTCCTTAAATACATTGATAGCAGTGAGTAAACTCATTTGTTATTTAGGGGGTATGTGTAAGAGAATTTAGAGGCAAGAGAGTGGGGTATAGATCTTGTCAAATTACATTATATTAATGTACAAATTTCTCAAACAGTAAATAAAAAATAAATGAGAGAATGAGTGACACTCAATGACACTGAAGAGTTGGAGACAAGTTTACTCAAGGTTTGATGGAAAAAGATTTTTTTAATTTTATTTAAAATATATTTAATAATTATTTAAAAGATTTAAACAAGGAAACATTAAATACTGTTGATGTGGTATTCCCCTCTATATGCTATGAATGTTTTATTACCATTAGTTAATAAAGAGGCTGCTTTGGTTTATTACAGGGCAGAATATATGTGGACAGGAAAACTAAACTGAATGAAGGGAGAAAGAATATGGAGACCGAAATAAGCCATGTAGCTGCCCAAGAAGCGGGATGTGAGGTAACACGCCATGAACATTTTGATAAATTATTATAATAGAAATGTGTTAATTTAAGATGTAAGAGCTAGCTAGCAATATGGCTGAGGAGTTGATCAGTGTTGTAATTAATATAGTTTTTGTGTGATCATTCTGGTCTTTGTGGCTAGGAAACAAAAGTGCTTTCTCCATTTACAAACTGTTGTTTTTACTTTGCTATGTAAAAGTCTCTCTGGTTTTCTTGCCAAAAGAATTGATTTTGCTATGCTATATATCATGGAAATCCAGATAAATTTTTAAAAACCTGTCTGTATAAAGTATTACATGTGATACAGAGAAAAACAAAGTAAGAATACCAGAATGATAGATTAGAAGTATGCATATTTTTGTGTATATGCATGGGAACTCTGAAGCAAAGAGTAACACAAGTTGCTTCATATTTTCTGGCCTTGATTCAATGGTTACAGTTGCTTTTTCTCAAAGGAGTAAGACTTAGAGAAAGTTAGCAAGTGTTTAAAGATTAATTATAACAACTCACTTAAGGTATCTACAGGCGAATGCAGTCGTCCTTTGTTTCCTTCTGCAATTAAAATATAAGTTCTTATTGATAAAGATAAAATGTACTTCAGAAACAACACTTGGAGTAATCAAGCTGGATGGACTTGGCAGCTTCTTCCCTGAGGACTAGCTTTAGTAACAACCAACGGGACTAGGCACACTGCTAAGGGAGAAAAGCAATTGTCAGTCTTACTAAGCTGTGATGCCTATGAACCACAGCAAAGACCAGGATGACAAAATATACCCAAAGCCATAATAGTAGTGCATATATCTTGAGAGTTACCATTAGTTGTGTAATTGGATTTAGGGCCCACCTCAATAGGATGAAATTTATGCCTGGTACTGTAAACTCAACCATCTATTGATAAATGGCGAGGCCATAAAGGCTAGAAGAGTACTCATTACTGCCACTTTGCTAAACCATTATAATTATTGGAGAAAAAACAAGCCTGGTTAAAATATAGAGAATATCTGACCCAATGGGCATTGAATCCCAAATGATAGTTCTGAAACACAACCCTTACATTAAAAAATACAGAGAACATGATGGAAGAGGGATCAGAAAGATGGTAAAGAGACAGAAAAACAGGACATCAGCTATGAGATTTGTCTTCTATGTATGACAGAGAAGTTGCATTCATGATTTCTCAACAAAATGGTCACCTACCCAAAACTTTGATAATGGCTATACAAGTTGATATGCTAAAGGGGTTAAGGGAAATCTCACAAGACTCCACCAATAGATGAAGAGCTACAGGCAATTAATGATTGCTGAAGGAAGACTTATCCAGGGATGATCTCCCAAATGCACAGCCATAAAATCATATGCATTCATAGACTCTCTCTCTCTCTCTCTCTCTCTCTCTCACTTTCTCTCTCTCTCTATGTAAAATAATAATGAAAGATCATGAATTTGAGAGGGGAAAATGTGTAAGGATTGAAGTGAAGAGAAATGATGAAAATACAGCACATATTTATGAAATTTTAAAAATACGTAAAACAAAAAAAAGATAGTACCACATTGGATTTAAGTATCTTGAATCCAGAAAAAAATAGATTAAAAATAAATCCCCATATAGTTAGAAACTGATGCTGTACAAATTATTGAAAGCATCAAGACAGTGTAGGCAGGAAACAAACCAAAACCTAGAATTATTTATTAAGACATTCCAATATGATATAAATAATTTAGAAAAGGAGGAGATAAATATATATATAGACAATGATGTACTCAGAGAGTTTATAAAAGTAGTTTATGTAGAAGAAAATAAGGAAAATTTTGTAAGAAAGAAGGGGTGATAAAACATTTAAAAACCTACTGAAAGGTGGATGAAGATGAAGAATAAAAAAGTTTATTATTTTAATCAAAATAAAGGCCTCATTTCTCTTGATGAGGATATTCATCAGTTAAATGATAACAGAAATCACAAAAGGACATGGTAAAAAGTAAATAAGGAACTCTAACTTTAAAATGCATATTATAATTGATATACATCTGTTTCAGTAAATATGTAATAAAGTGATCACAAAAATGGTATTTTAAAAATACAGTTTTGAATTGGCATGATGTCTAAGCCAGTAAGGAAGGTGCTTGCAACCTGCCAAGAAAGCACAATGACCTCAGTTTGTTTCTCAGAACCCACAACAAACAGAAGGAGAGGACTGACTCCACAAAATATGCTTTGTAACCTCCATAAAAGTGCTATGGTATAACAGCCACAACATATGCCACACATATACACAAGGAAAATAAAATTTTTAAATACATAGGTTTACTTAATATTGCAAAAAATATTCTCATGAGAAGAAATGGAGTGGGCATATAAGATGAAAAGTATAAAGCCAGATATCTCTAAGAGATAGGCTTTTGTACCATAATGAAAACTATGTTCTACATTTTCAATGTTAAGATTTTTATTAGCGTAAAATACCTTGTTATAATCCTAAAGAGGTAAACTTCTGATAACCACAAAACAAAAAATCTAAGTTAACGACACAAAAGGAATAAAAATGGAAAGAAAGCATTAGGGGAAATTATACTCTGGAAAGAACATAGAAAGAGATGAAAAATGGATCCAGGATCTACAAAACACAAGAAATGTAGGAAATAGTAGCAATGTAGCCTTTAGATTAGTAATTATATTCAATGTAAATGGAAAGCTCTCTTAATTGAAAATATAAGTAGCTCAGAGGCAAAATAATCCATACCCCGTTATGTACTGTCTACAAAAGTTTTAACTTCATTTTAAGTATAAAGAAATGTTTAAAGGATAGAAAAACTTGAACCAAATGAAACAAGAGTATGTATACCTACTTTGTATAGAGTTCAGACAGCTAAAATAAAGATAAATTGATGTGTTTCATAATATAATAATAAGAAAGTAACCCATTAAAAGGATATAATTATTATGAATAGATTTATATTTCTGCCATTATGGGAAATTTTTTTCAGGATGATCTCCTACAGATACTAAGATATAATGATAGAGTCCATTATATAAAAGGCTTTTTGTTTACATACAATCGCATACTTTAATTTCATCTTCAGAGTTCTTGTAATACTGGTAAAGACCTGCAAATAGAGTTTTAGTTCTTATACTGTGTTATTGAGGGAGCACTGCTAAGAAACGAATCATAAGTTGTCTTAGTGTTCTGTTGCTGTGAAGATATCCCATAACCAAAGGAACTCTTATAAATGAATGCCTGTAATTGGGGCTTGCTTACACTTTCAGAGGTTAGTCCATTATCATCATGGCAGGAAATATGGCAGTGAGCAGGTGCTGTGGCATAATGCGCTTGTACACTGTAAAGATTTGTCACTCATATTGGTTTAATAAGACACTAATGGGCCAGTAGCCAGGCAGGAAGTATAAGTGGGGCAACCAGACTAGGAGAATTCTGGAAAGAGGAAAGGCAGAGAGTCAGTCACCAGCCAGATGTGAAGGAAGCAAGATGAGAACATCTCACTAAGAAATGTTACCAAGCCATATTGCTAAACATAGAGAAGAATTAGGTGTTAATTTAAGTTGTAAGGGCTTATTAATAATAAGCCTGAGCTAATAGGCCAAACCATTTATAATTAATATAAGTCTCTGTAGGTTTCTTTAGGACTGAACAGCTATGTGACCAGGAGGATAGGAACTTCTATCTACAAGCAGATAGAAATAGCTTGAGAGTCCTACATCTGAATTGGAAGGCACCAAGAATAAAGAGATACAGGACCTGGCTTGAGCTTTTGAAAAGTTAAAGCTCACTCCCAATGACACTCTTCTTCTAACAAGGCCACTCCTACTACAAGGTCATATGTCCTAATCCCTGTCAAGTAGTATACTTCCCTAAGACCAAGTATTTAAATATATGAGCCTATGCTACTGGGCATTCCTATTCAAATAACCACATAAGTCTTTAGTTATTGATAGCTATATTATTTAAAATTTAAATATTTCATATGCTGTTAATTGAATCTATGGATGTGAAACTTGTAGATAAAAAGGACTGGCAGTATTATGTGATTTTCTGTATGCAAATATATAATAAGTGATAACTTATAAATAATGTCCAATAAGAATTTAACATCTATAGCCAATAAGAAGATAAAATAATTTTAAACAAGCCGGGTGGTGGTGGCACACGCCTTTAATCCCAGCACTTGGGAGGCAGAGGCAGGCAGATCTCTGTGAGTTCGAGACCAGCCTGGTCTACAAGAGCTAGCTCCAGGACAGGCTCCAAAACCACAGAGAAACCCTGTCTCGAAAAACCAAAAAAAAAAATAAAAATAAAAAATAAAAAAATAAAATAAAATAAAATAATTTTAAACATATACTATAGTAAAATTATAAGGATCATTCTTTTATTTTGGAAATATTTAAACTATAGGTTAATTTTGTTTTTTATTTTGTGTATGTGTGTACTTTATCTGCATGTATGCATGTTCACTGTATGTGCTTGGTGTCCACAGAGATCAAAAGACAATATCATATGCCCAAGAACTGGAAATACTGATGATTCTAAACCACCATGTGTCTTGCATGTTGGGAAATGAACCCAAGTCTTCTGTAGGAGCAGCAAGTGCTAATAACCATTGAACAATCTCTATAGCCCTATTTGCATATGAGATTAAGGAAAATAATGAAGACAGGAATACAAACACTGTGATACTATCTCAGTTGACTCAGAAGACTGCAGTGTGACTAAAAGACCAATAGTATGTAGGTACAGGATTTCTCTATGCATGATAAAATGTTCCTGATATTTATCACAGTTATATTAAATAGTGATCAGGAAAAATTACACTGAATTACAGACTTTAAAATGATTAAAGTCAGCTGAGCCTGGTCCTATAGATCTATAACCTTAGCTCCTCATGAGACTGAGATGAAAGAATTCCAGATGCAAGACAGTCTAGGGTCTAGTGTGAGTTCAAGGCTAGCCTCAGAAATGTAGATAAAACCTGTATTGAAATAAAATAATTAAACAAAATGTCTGATGTATAGCTTCGTACTAGAGCACTTCCATAGAATATATAAAGTCCTAAGTTCACCCACTAGGACTTCCAAAGGGGATGAAAAGTTTAAATATATGTTAATTTTTTTTCCTCATTAAAGTAAGAGTAGATAGAACATTGAGATGAAACCAACACATTTAACGGATATTTCCACTGAAGTTAATTGATCATGAAATGAAAATGTTAAGAAAGGTTAGGATAATTTAAAAATTCAATTGGAAAACTACATTGGAGCTAATGTTCATTCATGAACTTCATCCATCTTGAAAGAGGATGTACTTTCCTTTTAGGGACACAGGAAACACTGTAAAAAGTTGATGACTTGCCACATGATGATAGAATTCATAGTGTATTTCCAAAGTCAATATTAGGATCAGTGTTTTTTTCAAATATGAAAATATAATTAACTTAAACAGTAACTACAAAAAAACAAAAGGTAGTTAAGTAATTTCCCTAGCTTCTGGACAAGGACACTATGATCGAACTTCTGGAATTATTTTATTCCTACTGTACCAGTGAACATGTATCCCTCTTGCACATCTGGTAGTTGGTGACTGTGACCAGTCCATGTATTTTGTAGATCAGATTAAAACAAGAACCTAAAGGAGACACCCACACCTTCCACCTGGTGTTACTTGAATTCCTGGTGTGCCTGCTCTCCAAAGCCACGTGGATATAAAACAGACACACGAATTCAGTAACTAAGAACTGGAAACAACCTATGTTATCATGGATGAGATCCATGATACAATGTCACAGGCAATAAAATGAATTAATCAAAATAAGAATCACTAGATTTTAATTTAAATAACGATTAGTTATCTTAATATTACTTAGTTACTTAATATTTAAAACAGTTGATTTGGGAGAACGATCTTTCTTTCTCTGTTTACCTGAACTATTCCTGTTGTGCTATTTTCTTTAGTGGGGCTCTTATACTCTGCCTTCTGTAAAAGATGCTCCCCATAGAGTGAGCTTCCCACAGGGATGTACTAACACAAGCAGCCTTCGCTTTTATGCCCTGTTTTTGACAGTATATGTGTTCTTTCACCTTTGGTCAAGGATGAGTCTTAAACTCTTCAGGTGTAATTAGTGCAACCACAGTCAGGATGGTATAGGCATTCATAGTTGGTCTATTAAAGTGTCACACTGGTTTTCCAAATTATCAGCTCTGTCAATAGTGGCCAGCGTAACACATGGGACTTCAGCAGCCTCATCAAGATGTATTTACCTATTTCCTTTGGTTATTATCTTATTCTTGATTTAATCTCTGTCCAGTGATTTGTCATGGTGCCAACTAATATAACTCCCGTCCTATTGTGCTGTAAAGAGGCCATGTTGAGTGACTGACATGGAAAGAAATAAAATTAACTAAGGAGTCCAAAGGAGGAAAATCATTGACATTTATCTCTTACCAGTCAGAAATGTCAATTTTCACCATAGTTGTGATCTTGAAGAATAGGTAATAGAAACTCTCAAAGGAGCTGCCTCATTGAAAACCAGGGGACTCAGTGAATAGAACCTGAATTAAGGACCACATGCTAGCTCAGTGATCATGGCCAAAACAAAAAACTGCTTTGAAACATAGAAATAAAGGACTAAACTTAAAACTTCCATCACAAAGTGGTGAAAATGTATAATGGATTCAAGTATAATGTGAAAATAACATCCAACTCAGGGTGGTTCAAATCCTAATAATTCAAAAGTAAATGTCACTAAGAAGTATATGAATGGCCAGGAAGTATGTGAAAGGCACATGCCTTTAATCCCAGCACTCAGGAGGCAGAGGCAGGCAGATCTGAGTTCTAGGTCAGCCTGGTCTACAGAGGGAATTTCAGTACAGCCAGAGATGGCACATAGATAAACCCTGTCTTGAAAAACAAAACAAAAGAAAAAAAGGAAGAAGTATGTGAATCACACCCTATAGAAGATACTCAATATTTTTTTACTAATGAGGAAAAAGCTGTAGGAATCAGCAAGATTTTGGCAACAGCAGCTTTCAACTTTCTGCCAAATGAGGATGGCATTGGCTTCTGAAGTTGGTGTTACCAAGGTAGACTTGTTGGAGCAGAGCACACAGCTCCTAATGAAACAAGAAAATAGGAAACTTCTAGAGAAAGTAGAGGGAATCCCACAAAAATTCTTGGTAATTGTCTTAGCACACGTTTTTGTGGACCTCAAAAAGTTCCTTTAAAAGTCTGAACCAGGCTGTTGTGGCACACACCTTTAATTACAGCACTTGAGAGTCAGAGGCAGGTGGATCTCTGTGAGTTCAAGGTCAGCCTGGCCTACAAAAGCTAGCTCCAGGACAGGCACCAAAGCTACACAGAGACACCCTGTCTCAAAAAAAAAAATGTTTTGAAGTATAAACCCTTCCAACTCCAAATGGTTTTCATTTAATAATGAGGAAATTTCACAGCGCTTACATGTCAATCTATGACACCCAAATAAAGCAAGGTATGGGGGATGTGTTTCTGAACATGGTGACACTTCATCAGGAAGGGCTTTCAAAGGGCTTTCAGAAGTCAACCTAGTCATCACAGGAAGTGATGTCACTATGGGAATCACATGCCTGGTAACCTACTACTGTAAGGAAACTCAGAGAAGCAGGACAGTGGTAGTGAGTGTCTCAACTTGGCATACCCCAGGGCTCAGTTCTGTATTTATGTCATAGTTTTTCACCAAAAGAGTTTACAAAGTTAAAAAAAACACAAACTTAAAAGTAGGACATGTATAGAATAAAAACAAAACAAAAAATATCTTTTGCAGTGCTGTGTAATGTGTTTTCAAATAAATGGAATTATGAAAGAGTCCAAACATTAACAGAATATAAAAAATTGATGAAACAAAAGTAGTTTTAAATCTCCAGTATGTACAGAAGCATAAAATTGAATGAGTATAAAAATCATAAGCTTTGAATAGTTATCAAATAAATCGAGTTTTTATAAAATATAACAAATAAACTCTAAGTTGAAAACATTTTGAAATGCTAGAATAATAAGAAGCAAAACTTTACCATGGCTTCAAAACTCATGGCTATCAGGTCAAGGCACTAATAGTGGTGTATTTACAATCTGTAGTGTATACATTGTGACAATAAATTGTGAAAATTATGAATTTTGGTTTAAAGATACAATCAAGCATGTGATTGAAATCAAAACATACAGAAAGCTGAAGCAGAAGGATCTTAGTTTTGAGTCAACCTAGGCTACGTCATAAGACCCCTGTCAAAGCAAAACGTTTTTTTGTTTCTCTGATTTTTTTTTCTCCTTTTGGAATTGCTCTGCCAATCAACTGATTGTAAACTTTTTTTCTTTATTTTTTTGTTTATTTTTTTTAGTTGTTGAAAAAAAATTTCCACCTTCTCCCCATTTCCCATTTCCCTCCCCCTCCTCCCACACATTGCCCCCTCCCCCCACTCCCCTTCTCCTCCCCCCTCCACCCCACTCTATTCCCCCTCCCTCTAGAGAATGAAGAGCAGTCCAGATTCCCGGCTCTGCGGGAAGTCCAAGGTCCTCCCACTTCTATCCAGGTCCAGGAGGGTGAGCATCCAAACAGGCTAGGCTCCTACAAAGCCAGTTCATGTGTTAGGATCGAAACTTAGTGCCATTGTCCTTGGCTTCTCATCAGCCTTCATTATCTGCCATGTTCAAAAAGTTCGGTTTTATCCCATTCTTATTCAGTCCCAGTCCCGCTGGCCTTGGTGAGCTCCCAATAGATCAGTTCCACTGTCACAGTGGGTGGGTGCACCCCTCGTGGTCCTGACTTCCTTGCTCATGTTCTGCCTCCTTCTGCTCCTCATTTGGATCTTAAGAGCTCAGTCACAGGTGCTCCTATTTGGGTCTCTGTCTCTATCTTGATCCATCGCCAGATGAAGGTTCTAAGGTGATATGCAAGATATTCATCAGTATGGCTATAGGATAGGGTCATTTCAGGTTCCCTATCCTCAGTTGCCCAAGGCACTATCTGGGGACATCTCCCTGGACACCTGCGAGCGCCTCTAGAGTCAAGTCTCTTGCCAAACCTTAGGTGGCTCCCTTAATTAGGATATATATTTCTCTGCTCCCGTGTCCACCCTTCCTGAGTGACTTATCCCAGACCCAAAAAGATGAACATGGGATGTACTCACTCATAATTGGTTTCTAGCCATAAAAAAAGGACATTGAGCATATAATTTGTGATCCTAGAGAAGCTAAATAAGAAGCTGAACCCAAAGAAAAACATATAGTCATCTGCCTGGCTATGGGAAGTAGACAAGATTACCGGGCAAAAACTCGGAACTTGGGGGTGATGTGGCATGGTGCAAAGGGGAATTGGGGTGAGAAACGTGAGAAGGGGAGGATTGGGGGAGCTTGGGGGAATGGGATGGTTGCTTGTAAACTTAAAGCGAGCATTGTGTTTGTGAGTAGGACACACTTAGTCTTTGACTAGGCTACCTTTCATATTTTGTTTCTCTATCTCTGTCTCACCTTTTCTTCTTACTCTTCTTACCCTTTTTTATTTCGAAGTTTTACTCTTTCCTTCCCATGCCATTTTGAACTTCAGCCCTGAACTAGATCATTATATTGGTGGCACAAGGCTCCAGAGTGATAATAATATAATGAAGATCACAGAAGTTAGCAAAAATTATACACGTCTTCTCCCTTATCATCCAGCAGATTGCAGTCCTAGGCATTAGATCAGGAAACAAATGCATTTATGTTAACAAGCAAGGTAGTCACAACATGGCTTCAAGTAGCAATGTTTTCTTCAACTTAATTTATGCTAAAATAATTGATCCTATAGAATACACATGAGCAAAACAACTGTTCTGTGTCCTTCTGGATATAAATCCAAAACTTCTCCTTGAAAACAGATTTATATTTCTTTTCCATTTATTTTCTGCAAGACTTAGACTTTTATAAAATTGATCATGTGGTTGATGCTTCATTTTAGTAAGAGGCAACGCATACATACAATGTAGGAGGAAACAAGAGCATGTTACTCAAGACTGTATTAGAGGGAGAATGCAAGAGAATGACTCTCTATGACCATCTTGTTTCTTCAAATATTTTTATTATTTCTTTTAGAATTCTGTTCATGTTTGATCATATTCACCATTTCTCCATCAGCACTTTCTAGATCTATCTCCACTAGCTTCCTCACCCACTTTTGTGTCCTTTTTCTTCTCTATGGTCAACTTGTGTGCACAAATACTCTTAGATGTTTACTTTTATACTAGAGCATTGCGGGTTCAACTTAAAGGGGAAACTAACCATTCCTCCCCAGAATCTAACAAATGCCAATAGCTCCACGCCTAAAGGTGAGACTCTGATCAACTCTTTTTTTTTTTTTTTGCTGACATTTGGTCTAGCTTCAGCATTCACCAGTCTTGTGCATACTCTCACAACTACTGTTATTACTCATGCAAGCTGCCCTGCTCTTTCCTGAAGACACTGTTGCCTTTTACTCATCTACCACCTCTGTATCTTCTGTTCCTTTGTCCTTTCTTTCACAGTGAACCCTGACCTTTTGGAAGAGAGAGTGTGGTATATTTGTTTTATTTAGGGCTGAACATTCTGTACTCTCTTTTTCTCTGTACTTTGGCTAGTTGTGAGTTTGTGTTGATCGTCATATACTGCAAACAGAAGTTTTTGTGATGGTGCTTGAACGATGCCTTAATTCATGTGTGTAATGATAATCCACTGGGAGCTTTGTAAATAATTATGTTAATTAAGTAGAATAGTAACATTCTTTCCTCGAATATATGATATCTCTGTCTACAGGTTACTGGATTAATAGATTGATGTCAGTTATGGGTAGCAACTTGCGAGCTGAATCTTAAATCCAGTCTGAAATTGGTGGGTTATTCTCAAAACATTTGGGTCATGATTGCATGGTTGGGTATGTCTTGCACAGCAGTCATTATTGTACCCCAAAGTGTTCACAATTAGGGAAGTACAAATTAAAATGAGATTTCAACCTACCCCAGTCAGAATGCCTAAAATCCATACCCACAACTATGAGAACAAGATTGACAATGCTGGTATGATTCAGGGAAATGAGATTCCTTAAGTAGGCAAATTGCTACAGCCACTATGGAAAATCAGCATGGAGTGTCCTCAAAAGGCTACACAGAATTGCTCACCTTACGAGACCTGGATAGAGGTGGGCAGTCCTTGGGCTTCCCACAGGTCAGGGAACCCTGATTGCTCTTTGAGCAGATGAGGGGGGGGGGACTTGATCGGGGGAGGGGGAGGGAAATGGGAAGCGGTTGTGGGGACGAGGCAGAAATCCTTAATAAATAAATAAATTAAAATAAAAAAAACAAAAAAAAAAAGAATTACCACATGAACCGGTTATAGCATTCATGGGTATGTACTGAAGGGACTCTGTAGACTACTAGAGAGATACTTGATATCCATGTGCACTGCTGCTCCATTCATATTATCCAGGAAATGAAAATAACCTAAATACCCACAAACTGATGAATGTGTAATGGAAATATGGCATACTAATGTAGCAGATCATTATTCAAATATTAAGATAAATGAAATTTTGAAATGGTTGGAGCAGGAAACAATCATTCTGAATGAGATAATCTAGACCCAGAAAGACAAACATCAAATGTTTTCTTTCATTTGTTCATATTGATTTTGAATCTTGAGGTATGTATGTTTCATTTAGAATTCCCACCATGATCAGTAAATTGTCAAGTGTCCATGAAGAGAGACTTTCAAGAGAGGAGACAAAGAATTCACTAGTATAAAGGATTAAAAGGGAATAATGGGACAGGAAAGAATTACATTCTGCTGGGGAAAAGGATGGCTGAGTAGACAGCAAATGAGAGTGTAAGTAACACTAATGAGTTTTCAAAAAGTCATACAGGAAGCTATCACTTCAAAAGCTTCCTAAAACAAATGGAAACACATACAGTAAAATAGAGCTAAAACGAAGTTATCCCATAACTGGCCAACAATACCTCTAGTGGCCATCAGAGTCTAATAACTTAAAAAAAAACATGCCATGTTTAAAGATGAAGATTCTCAGATTGCCAGGCCCCAAATCATGACGTGGAGCCTGATTATTAATTATGGGTGCTCATCCTTTGTTTAGACTTGCACCACTAGCTCTTATAAATTCTTTAACCTGTTTCAATTCATCTATATTTTGCCTCAGAACCTTTACCTTTCTTTCATTCTGTATGTTCTAATTTTCTTGCTTCTTCCACGTCTGTCTGTTTGGTAGGAGGCTAGCTGGCTGGCCCCAGAAATCTCCCTCTTTTTCTTCCTCATTCTCTCACAAGCCTAGATTTCCCTTTCTCGTTTTCTCTCTTTCTCTCAAGCCTAGATTTCTCCTCCCATTTATTCTCCCTGCCTGCTCGTTGGAACTATGCCTCTCTAGCCTACCTATTGGATTTTCAGCTTTTTATTAGACTAACCAGGTGCCTTAGGAAGGCAAGGTAAAACAAATGCAACACATCTAAATACGGTTAAACGAATGCAGCAAAATCAAGTGTAAAACATTTTTATGTAGCTAATCAAATGCAACATAAGCAAATGTAACATACCTTTACATAGTTAAGGTAATCTTCTGTAAGATAAACAGATGTAACACATATTTACGTAGTTAAAATAATATTCCATAACAGACACGTGATAATTGGCCCTTTGCAAGGTTGCTAGTGGTTGGAAAAAGAAGCAAACCCATTATAAAATCCCACTGTCTTCTCTCAAATAATACGTGCAATGTGCACTAAATACAACCTCATGCTCAACAGAAATCATAACATTTCAGTGTCATTGACTCTGCCTTAAAATAGCTTACAGTTGAGCAAACAGTGAGACAGAGATACATTATCATAACTTTGAAATTCTTGATGATAGACAAAGTTTAAAATTGTTTACCTTATTGTCCTCCAAAAAGAAGTGAGCTGCATCATATATACCTCTGTAAAAATAATCCTCTTATAATGATGCCCCTGAACACTTGACCCCCAAAAGCATTTAAAAAGTAGTTAAATATTTAAAAGAACAATTGTTAATCATTTCTTTGCTTTTGATATAATAATGTAACTACACTATTTCCTACTTCCTTTCCTGTCTCCAAATCCTCTCACATACCCTTCCTTTCTCTCCTTGCAATTCATATTTTTATTAATTTTTATAGTTACCACAAGCAGTTACTACAGACAAATATATTATAATTTAAGACATTTTAAGAGTAGGAAGGCAGAGTTGAAAACCAACACATTTATTAAGTGTAAACATGTAGGATACATTTTGAGCACTTGTCTAACGCCATCAACAGATTTTTAAAAATTGTAATCAGTAGCTGAAAATTTGTAAATTTGAAATTAAAAATAATATGCCTGTCATACACCATGTTAGGATGTATGTAAGCCTGAAACTAAAGTAGGGACTTTCTTTCTTTATAAAACATTTTGGAGAGTTTTGAAAAATGGAAATACTTTCTCATTTTTCAAAGTACAAATACATGTGACTTCACAAGTCTTTACAGTGAAAATTAAGTCAAAAAAGGATTTTCTCCTCAACACACATCAACTATATTTTATAAAGTTAAACTTCTTTCATTTTTATTCAATTATATATTTATTTATTTCCTTTATTTATTTGTTTAAAAAGAAAACAGACTATCTTTTTTCATCATACATACCAGTCCAAGTTCCCAATCCCTCCCTTCTTCCCATTCCTTTCACATACCCTCCCCCCCCCACCCTCATCCAATCCTCAGAGAGGGTAAGGCACATTACTTTGGGGAAGGTCCAAGACCCTCCCTAATATCTAGACTGAGCAAGGTATCCATCCAAAGATAATAGGTTACCCAAAAGCCAGTACATGTAGTAAGAATAAATGCTAGTGCCACTGCCCATGGCCCCTCAGTCTGCTCCAGCCATGCTACTGTCAGCCACATTCAGAGGGACTAGTTTGGTCCTACACTTGTTCCTTCTCAGTCCGGATGGAGTTTGTAAGCTCCCATTAGCTGAGGTAGACTGTTTCGGGGGGGGGGGTGTTACCCATCATCTACAGCTCTTTTCTCATATTCTCATTCCTCCCACTCTTCAACTGGACTTCAGAAGCTCCAGTATGGGAGTCCTGTGCTCCAATGTGGGTCTCTACTTCTGCTCCCGTCAGTTGCCGGATGAAAGTTCTATGGTGATATTTAAGAAATTCAACAGTCTGACCACAGGGCAAGTCAAGATTGGACCCCCTCTCCTCTATTGCTTAGGGACTTAGATGGGGTCATCTTTGCGGATTCCTGGGAGTTTCTCTAGGGACAGGTTTCTTGCTGACCCCATAATGGCTCCCTCAATTAAGATATCTCTTTCCTTGCTCTCATCTCTGTCCTTCCTCCTTCACATTACCTCAAGTTCTCTTTACCCCTCCCCTTCTCCCCTCCTCTTCCACTTCCACCCTCCCATCTCCCCCACCCCCATGCTCCCAATTTTGTCAGGCAATCTTGTCTGTTTCCACTTTCCAGGTGGATTTATGTATGTTTTTCTTAGGGTTCACCTTGTTACTTAGCTTCTCTAGGATCATAAATTATAAGCTCAATATCCTTTGCTTACAGCTAGTATCCACTTATGAGTGAGTACATACCATATTCATCTTTTGGGGTCTGGGTTACCTTACTCAAGACAGTGTTTTCTACTTCCATAATTTGCATGCAAAATTCAAGATGTCATTGTCTTTTATAGCTGAGTGGCACTTCAATGTGTAAATGTTCCAACTTTTCTTTATCTGTTCTTTGGTTGAAGGGCATCTAGGTTGTTTCTAGACTCTGTCTATTACAAATAATGCTGCTATGTACATAGTTGAACAAATACTTTTGTAGCAAGATTGAGCATTTCTTGGTATATGCCCAAGAGTGATATTGCTGGATCCTGAAGTAGGTTGATTCCCAATTTTCTGAAAAACTGTCATAATGATTTCCAAACATTCCTCTTAGCACTGCTTTATAGTATCCCATAGATTTGGATATGTTGTGCCTTCATCTTCATTGAATTCTTTTAAGTCTGTAATTTCTTTCTTTATTTCTTTCTTGACCCAGGGGTGGTTCAGTAGTTCACTGTTCAATTTCCATGAGTTTGTAGGCTTTATGAGAGTAGTATTGTTGTTAAATTCTCACTTTAATTCATGGTGATCTGATAAGACACAGGGGAACTCCAATTCTTTTGTATCTATGGAGATTTGCTTTGTTACTGAGTATATGACCAATTTTAGAAAACATTTGATGAGGTGTGAGAAGAAGGTATATTCTTTTGTGTTTGGATGGAATGTCTGTTAAGTCCATTTGTTTCATAACATCAGTTAGTTCTCTTATTTCTCTGTAAAGTTTCTGTCTGGTTGACCTGTCCATTGGAGAAAGTGAAGTGTTGAAGTCTGCTAATATTAGTGCATGGGGTTTGATGTTTAATTTAAGTTTTAGTAATGTCTCTTTTACATATGGGGGTGCTCTTATATTAGGGGCATAGATGTTCAGGATTGAGACTACATCTTGATGGAGTTCCTGTTATGAGTATAAACTGTCCTTCTCCATCAATTTCCTTCATTTTAATTCTTGTCAATTAATAGCTGTGCAATAGCACTCAAGTTATTTATTCCACTTAGGTTCATTTTTCAACATCTATAAAAGAGAAATAAAACTTTAATCATATGAATTAGATGAGATTAAAAGTATTGAGCCTCACCTCTAGAACAAGCGGATAAGTCAGTAAATATTATCAATAATTATTGTTAAAGTTATTCTGTACTCTATTAAGGTTGAGATTATTATCTCATTTTCCTGTCCTCTTAGTCACAAATGACAATATATCTAACAGTATTATAACAATAGACTGAACAAGATTGAGTTCTTTAAAATATATTATATCCTTCAAAACCTATCAGAAATTCTGTGATGGCATTCTTCAATATTCTTGTCTTGTGGTAACTATTTATAATTAAGGATAAAATCAGTGTAATGTATTCCAATAATTTCAAAATTATATTATTGTAAAGAAAACAATAACAGATAGGCAGAAAAAATAAAGTCACATTACAGAAAATCTTGATGTGCAAGACAGAGCCATACTTAATAAAAAGTATTAAGTATAAACATTGGTATTATGTGTATAACATATCAAGTTGTTCTAGTTCCAGGCACCAATTGTTGAAATCATTCAGCATATTTTCAACCAGGTTCTCATTATATATTTACTCACTGGTCTATAAAAATTCACCAATGAGATAATGCTTATTAATTATCAAAGTCTATTAACAAAATTTTTCCTCTACTTATAATATAGCCATCTTAATTTATCATGTTGTCATCATTGCATAAAAACTTCACAGTATCCTTTACAAAATCTTATGCATCCGACCTCTCATTTACATCATATTTACATGATAATGTATGGCCAGTTGCTAACAAAAGATTAATTTAAATTAGAGCCTGGGTGAGATTCAGTCTGAGTAGTTTGTAAAATTATTTAAAGATGAACAAGTGTAAAAGTTATTCTCAATGAGAACATAGTGGTAAAATGGGAGGGGGTGTGATCAAAGATTCAATGTAGAATTTTTCCAGAACTTCAAAGAAGAATTGTCAATGCTACTTAAATTATTCTGTAAAACTGAAAAGGAAGGAATGCTTCAAAATGATTTTTGATGAAGCCAGAATTAGCCTGTTACCAGAACCAGATAACCTACAGAGAAAGGAAATTATAGTTTGATCTTTCTCATAAGCACAGATGTAAAAGTTTACAATATAATGCTTGAAAACCAAATACAAGATAATATCATCCATGACAAACAAGTTAGCTTTATTCCAGAGTTGCGGGAATGGTATAACGTATGGAAACTCATAGACAGATTAAAGAACAAAATTAGTTTATTATCCCATTAGATGCTGCAAAGGCTTTTGACAAGATCCAATATCACTTCTTGATAAAAGTCATGGAGATGCTAGGAATGAATACAGCATATATTAACATTATACATATTTTGTATATCAAATTTATAGACAATATCATACTAGAGAAAAAAAAAACCCACGATGTCTCTAGTATAATGAGGAATGAAATACAGTTGTCTAAGCTCCCACCACCTGTTCAATATAGTATTTGAAGTCTTAGCTAAAAAAATAGAGAGAAATAGATGATACAAATAGAAGAAAAATCAAAATATAGCTAGATATAGCAAGTTGAGGATTATATGAGTCTCACCTTGCACAAAACTTAACTCTAAATGGTTCAAGGACCTAAACACTAGATAACAATAACTGATACAGGAATTATCAGCAAACATATGTCATCTTATAGGCATGTGTAATTGCTTTCTTCCTGTAACTTTGGTAGCATAGTAAATAAGACCAAATGGGATTATAAAATGAAAGTTTGCATGCAACAAAGGAATCTGTCAACCAAGCAAAAGGGTAGCCCACAGAATAGGAGATATTACAGAGTATTGATGCCTATAAACACAGCAAAAGAAGTTTAAAGATAGATTAAATAACCTGCCAAGTTCTTTTCATTGAAAATAGATTCATCTCTCATGAAATACATCTAACCACAATTTTCCCTCCTTTAACTCCTTCCAGCTCCCCAAACATACCTTCAACCCCATATTCATTTTGCCTCCATTTTCTCTTCAGAAAAGAGCAGGCCTCCAAGAGACAACAGCCAAACAGGACAAAACAAGATAACAATAAAACAATACCTTATATGGAGACTTGTCAAGGCAACCCAACAGGAGGAAAATAGTTCCTAGAGTAGGCAGATGTCAGAGATGCACATGTTCCCACTGTTAGAATCCCACAAACACACCAAGCTAACAGCTTTAACATATGCTCAGAGGACATTATGAAGACCCATGAAATCTCTGTGAGCTCTGCTTAGTTCATTTGGTGGGCCATGTTCTCCTGGTGTCCTCCATCCCCAATAAATCCTCCCCCTTTCCTCCCCCTCTTTCATGGATTGTTCAGATCTCTGAGAGAAAGGACTCGATGGAGACTCCCAATTTAGAATCCCTCTCTACTTAATAACTGGCTGTGGGTCTCTGCAAATGCTCCCAATGTTGCCAGAGGAAGCCTTTCTTATGATGACTGGACAAGATAACAATCTAGCAGAATATCACTTGGAATAATCAATTCATTTTTGCCTGCCATGTTTGGTTTTAGCCTAGGTCTGTGAACTATCTAGTCTCTGGTTTCTGGAACTCCAGACAGTATAGGCATTGGCTCCTTCTCATTGCATGGGTCTCAAAGTATGTTGATGGTCAAACTGGATATCTGCATAGGAGAATGCAAGTAGATTTATATTCATTACCCTGCAAAAAACTCAATGTAATTTCCATCCATTTGTATGCAAAATTCAAGAAGTCCTTGTTTTTTACTGCTGAGTAATACTCTAATATGTATATATTCCATACTTTCTTCATCCATTCTTCCGTTGAAGGGCATCTAGGTTGTTTCCAGGTTCTGGCTATTACAAACAATGCTGCCATGAACATAGTTGAGCATATACTTTTGTTGTATGATAGGGCCTCTCTTGGGTATATTCCCAAGAGTGGTATTGCTGGATCCAGGGGTAGGTTGATCCCGAATTTCCTGAGAAACCGAAACACTGCTTTCCAGAGTGGTTGCACAAGTTTGCATTCCCACCAGCAATGGGTGAGTGTACCCCTTTCTCCACAACCTCTCCAGCAAAGGCTATCATTGGTGTTTTTTTTAATTTAGCCATTCTGACAGGTGTAAGGTGGTATCTTAAAGTTGTCTTGATTTGCATTTCCCTGATCGCTAAGGAAGTTGAGCATGACCTTAAGTGTCTTTTGGCCATTTGAAGTTCTTCTGTTGAGAATTCTCTGTTCAGATCAGTGCCCCATTTTATAATTGGGTTGATTAGCCTTTTACGGTCTAGTTTCTTGAGTTCTTTATATATTTTGGAGATCAAACCTTTGTCAGTTGCAGGGTTGGTGAAGATCTTCTCCCAGTCAGTGGGTTGTCTTTTTGTCTTAGTGACAGTGTCTTTTGCTTTACAGAAGCTTCTCAGCCAAATGGATGGAAATAGAAAACACTATCCTGAGTGAGGTAAGCCAGACCCAAAAAGAGGAACATGGGATGTACTCACTCATATTTGGTTTCTAGCCATAAATAAAGGACATTGAGCCTATAATTCATGTTCCTAGAGAAGCTAAATAAGGTGAATCCAAAGACAAACACATAGGCATCCTCAGGAATATTAACCTTCATCAGGCAATGAAAGGAGACAGAGACAGAGACCCACACGGGAGCACCGGACAGAAATCTCAAGGTCCAAATCAGGAGCAGAAGGAGACGGAGCACGAGCAAGGAACTCAGGACCATGAGGGGTGCACCCACACACTAAGACAATGGGGATGTTCTATTGGGATCTCACCAAGGCCAGCTGGCCTAGGTCTGAAAAAGCATGGGATAAATCAGGACTAGCTGAACATAGCGGACAATGAGGAATACTGAGAATTCAAGAACAATTGCAGTGGGTTTTTGATCCTACTGCACGTACTGGCTTTGTGGGAGCCTAGGCAGTTTGAATGCTCACCTTACGAGACCTGGATAGAGGTGGGCAGTCCTTGGGCTTCCCACAGGTCAGGGAACCCTGATTGCTCTTCGAGCAGATGAGGGGGGGGGGGGGACTTGATCGGGGGAGGGGGAGGGAAATGGGAAGCGGTTGTGGGGACGAGGCAGAAATCCTTAATAAATAAATAAATTTAAAAAAAACCACAATGTAATACCAGAAACAATGATCCTGATAGAAGAGAAGGTCAGAGATAGCCTTGAATGTATTGTCACAGGAGACAACTTTTGAAGAGAATACCAATTCTGCACACAGTAAGATCAACAATTAATAATGAAGACCAGGAAATGTTCTACGCTGGGGAAGGGGTTTCTCTCTTGTTTCCACAGGAGAAGAAAAATTATAGATGCCATCAAAATTAATAAAGATTTGCTTTTAAAAAGAAAACCTCTTCCAAAAAATGATAGCTCATCCATAATGGTGACAATCATACAGGTGGTAAGAAAACCTTATGAGTTTTGGGGCAGAGTTCTGCTCTTATCTTTACAGGAAAATACACATCATCAAAAATTCAAGAGACCCTGGATGTTTAAATGCTGACATAAGGAAAAATAACTATCCACCAAGGGTCATCTATAAAGCAAAATATGGATAATGAGGCCAGGTACTGGTTACACATACACTTACACACACACACACACACACACACACACACACACACACACACATATATATATATATATATATATATACATATATATTATATATATAAAATTATTTATTAATATATTCAGCTGGTTTTGGATTTAAACAATGGCTCTGTACTTCTTTAAATCTAAGCTTGTTGTTAAAAGGTACATTCAGTTTCAATCTCATATTGGGAGGCATCTGGTATGGAATAGAAGGAAGACTTGAGGAATAATTTTACTTTCTCCATCTCTATTTTGTCTATATCATATTATTCATTGAATTTATGTTTATATGACTGATGTTTAAGCTTTCCATGATGAACAAAAGATTTTCCTACAGATCCTATTCCTGCAGTAATCTTTGAAGTTTCCATGAAGAAGATGAGGCCCAACAGCAACAACTCCTTCTAGTTGAGATGACATTGTGGTGCTGACAGCGCCATTGTAAGACCAGTTTTTTGGGTACCAGCTGCTAAAATCGTACACCTTCTCATGACATTCTGGCCAGAACACCTAACGAAAACTGGGGAAAAAAACCCTATCGACTGCTCAAAAATCATTTGAAAATATACTAGACAGGAATTTTGAAACTTAACCATCACTTTAATTTTGCAGGATTGCATTAAGAGAACATTGCCCCCATGACAACAGGGAGCAGTTTTAGAGAACAAGCCCCCTATCCCAAAAAAGTTTCTCCATGGGGTTGGGAACTGTTTATGGGTTGATTATTACTTGTCCTAGATAGAGAGTTGGGGTAAAAACTGTTTCTTCCAAAAAAGGGATAATAATAGTGGGTGATAGAGTGAATACTATTATTCAACTATCATTTATGGATAATTTATATTAGTATAGGTTTTGTATATTGATTCAAGTTTGAATTATATTTGTTATTTTTATTTATATTATTTGTACATCTATGCAAAGTTATTCTCTCAGATTGTATAGATGCATGTTTCTACCTCTGTTAAGTACATTTTTCTATATTGATACAACTTTTAGGATATATTTTAATATTGCATTAGATATTATTCCTACGTCTGATCAAAATACTTATCGATTGTTTACATTTTGAGGTAAATTTCCTCATTTGTTGCACATTTGTTTCTGGATTATTTGATATTCTGACATGAAGTTTTTAGTCTTTAAGTTATACGGATATTAAATATTATAGGTTAATAGTTGTTCATGTTTGTTGTACACACAGTCAGATTAACTAGGTTCTTTAAATACATGGAGATTGTATTCTGTACAGATACATAATCTTTAATCACTTCAAGGACCTGTAAAACATGGCATTTAAATAACTTAAGGTTCTGTAGACATGAGACATGATTGAACCTAACAGCACCAATCTATTCCAGAGAGAATGTTGAGCACTGAGATGCTCCACTCAGAGTTTGTTTTCTTCTTGGCACCATTGGCCTTTGGACAAAGAACTGCTCATACCTTTTTTTTTTTTTTTTTTTTTTTTTTGGTTTTTTGAGACAGGGTTTCTCTGTGGTTTTGGAGCCTGTCCTGGAACTAGCTCTTGTAGACCAGGCTGGTCTCGAACTCACAGAGATCCGCCTGCCTCTGCCTCACAAGTGCTGCCACCACCGCCCGGCTGAACTGCCCAAACCTTAACCACCTACAAGGTACATGGTATCTGGATGGATAGACAGGACATGAGAAAAAAGGCTGTCAAATCTTGTCAAGACAGCATAAGATGATTCTAAAAAATTTCCTGCTTCTGAAAATGGTCTGTCAGTTATGCTAAGCTTTATCCAAAGTTGATTGCTTCAACATTGCAAAATGAGATCTCCTGGGTGATTGCTTAGGTAACTAATTGTATCCATCATATGTTGCTCACTTTGGAAGCTGTTTGATTGTACTTCCTGCATCCTCAAGTAATATATTTCCCTTCTCAGGTCTTCAAAGGCTTGAAGGTTAGATAACCATAGTTACTATGCTCTTATGATCTAGCCAAGCCATTTCCTATATAAGACTTAGACTCCTTAGGCTAGAATATTTATCAAAACATTTAGCATATGTTCCCTGCTTAATATTGTTTATGCTGGTTGTAATTCTAATTATACTTGATGTCTGTTCCTAGTGTATATAGTTTTGTATTGGGTTTGGAACTCTCTTATTTAAACAAAAGGGGGAGGTGCTGTGGGAGCACATTCCTCTCCTTCAGTCAATAGCCTTTAAGATATCAGCCCACTTTGGTGTGGTCCTGATACTTTAAAAGCAGCTGTAAAGCCTGTGCTCACTCTTTTGCTTGCAGCTGCAAGTCTCTGTTCCTGTTCATGCAGAGGACTGTTATTTAGGAGAGTGATCTGTAAGTTTTTTTTTTCCGAAATAAATAACCCTTTTTATTATTCATAATTCTGAACTGTTGTGGGATTATTTTGTGACTTCCATAATTAGTTAGAAGTAGGTCAAGCTCAGGCTACATATGTCCCAGGGGACACCCCATGTCCATGTACATATAATAGTACAAATTTTACTCAATGGTTAAAAGAAATAAAAAAAAATGTGAAGTTGGGAGAGAAACACATTGAAGGGGAGCATGGGTGGAGTTGGAAGGAAGGAATGGGGAGAGTGGATGTAATGATACAATATATTCTTTTTTTTAAATGATGTGGTAACAACAGATTCTTTATTTACAATAGCATTATTTAACATCAAATAAGCAAATAGCATCAGCAAAGCAATAGTAACTTGCATAAATGTATTTAAAATTTCTCTGAATATATCTACCTTTGCATAAACTGCTCACACTAGAAATACAAACATCAATGCAGATGAACAAAATGATGTTCAGAGCCAACTCTGTTTTGAAAATAAATCACAACCTGAAACACTGTAAGCTTTCTCCTGAAGAATCATAGTTAATATATTGCTTTATTTTACCCTTGTATAGTCTTTTCATATACACATATCTCAGATGCAGCTTCATGAGGAACGGTACAAAGAAAATCCACGAATGACAAAAAAATGACAGTTAAATGTTTGAAGAAATGGATCATCATCACTGTTTAATAACATAAGGGTAAGTGATGATGCACTTGTTCAAAAATTGTACACAATTCACTATACAAGTATAATACTTTGGACAGCTATGTAGGAATATACAAGTAGGTTTTAGCATTTTGAGGTTCTTGCACATAGCTTTCACCTGTAGTAAGAAACTTAAAAGATTTCGTTTTAGTCTATAAAGAAACACCAGGGAGAAAATTCTAGTTAAAATCGAAGCCACTACAGTAATTTTCTTTTGTGCAGAGAGTGCTTTGCTCTTAGGCAGCATACTACCATACAAACACTAGAAAATTTTAAATTCACACCAACAATTAATGGCATAAGCTGAATTTCAAAATTGATTGTGTATCTTTGGGTTCTGCAAGTGGGTCTGTGCCTCCCAGTCCGTGTGTCACACCCATATGAACGCCAGTTCAAAACACAGATTAAAAGTTGCATCTTAAGCTGCAAAAAACCATTGCTTTCAGTTATTACAGGTCTTAAAAGATACACATGGGGGGGTGTTTTATTCTTTGAGTCAAACAAATCTGTTGTAGTAACACAGCTCACTTCACTTTTAAAACTTCCCACGGTACATGAACACTTAGGTGGGTTCTACAACCGAGTTAAGGTGGGTATGCTTTTCACATTGAGCAGTAGAAGAAAAACACTGATTATATGTCCTGCTAAACAAAAACCAAGTACAAATTTACCGTGTATAGCATGAGGAATACTGACGAAGAGGGCGTTGATTTGGCATTTGCTTCTGTGAGAACATGATCAGAGGACCCCTTCACTTACTTCATACTCCTAATGAGATGTAAAAACAATTGTGGGGAGAGAATTTACCCTCTTTTCACGTCCTGATCACGGTTACTCTGATTGCCCGGTCGGGACTGATATTGGAAAACAGTGGTAGAATGCATGAATGTTGAAAGATCGGTATTGTGTCTGGTGTTCTCGTGAAATGGGACTTAAAAATCAAAACAAATCTGCTTTAAACTCCATTTTCTCTTGTGCCGTGTCAAGATGAGAGTTATCCTACCTCACGTATTTTTGAAAATTGATCTGAGAATGGGTCACCTTTAGCAGTGCACCACGTGAGCCTCACTCCTGGGGGAGGGCCTAGAGCTCCAGGCCTCCATCTGCTCCCTGGAGCCTTGAGTGGATGCATGAACTGGTGGTCACTGGGAAGTGCTGTCCCTGGCCACCTCCCAGCACTGAGATTCCTCTCAAAGTGGAAAGGGTATCGGAATGCAAATTTCTAGAAAGTTCTTTAGCTTGGAGCAACACTTTCAGACGATTTACCATTTGTCTTTGGGTCATATCTCTTTTCTATATTTCCACAATCTGTAGATATATAGAGAGTCATAAATATAAATAGGGTAGTTCAAATGTTTTTCACCCTGCCACGAATTAACAGTTAAATTTCAAGGAAAAATTTTTGTTCCTAGAAAGCTTATAATAATGACATATTATAAAATGTTTTGTTTTTAGACATCAAAAAGATACCATTCTGAATTTAGGTAACAAAGTATGTATATTGGGGCTGCGGAGAATTGAAAAGATCTTAGTTCTGGGTACTGCAGTTGTTGGAATCTGATACCAGTTAACAAAGGCTATTCCCCGACAGAGTGGGCAAGAAAAACAACCATAAAAGTGCGCTGCTAGTAATGTGTAGTCTTTCTAAGGTTTATTAAGAAAGAATATAAACATATAAAATCAAGACTTGGTTCCTACAGTGGCTGCATATCATATAGATTAGATACATGATTCATAAGCAGAATCTCAAGGTTTAGAAAACAAAAGGACTTAAGTCTACAAATCAGGTTCAATCAAGGCATTAGCAGCCTTTACAAAACACCGTTAGGAGACATTGCTATGAAGATAAATCTAATACTGAAGTACCTCATTTTTGAGTCAATCCCACAATATGTATACCTCACAAAATTATACAATTAAAACACTTAAGTTCTGAACCTAAATTATTGCTTTTTTACATATAAACTGGATTTTTATGTACCTTACAAAACTTCGGCTTTGTCAGCACTGCTAAAAAACAAAATAAAAAAACCCATGGCAGACGTCAGATCTGTTGTGATGTCTGCTGTCGATTTCATTGGCACTCTCTTGTTCAGTGGCCAGAGCAGATGCGGCAGCTCAGGCCTTCCCAAGCAGGTTTCGCAGCCTGACTGGTGTCCCTTCTCCACTTTCTTCCTCTCCTTGACAGGAAATGCACTTTTAATGTAAGCTGTTACTAAGTGGCTAGAAACACTGACAGGATGCATGGCTAAGCTGGTTTCTGTTGCTGTTGTTTTTATTTAAAAGCCACGAAAGTAGGAGGGACAAGAGAAGGCAGGGAGGGGAGGCAGAGGTCAGGGCCAGAGAGGGGAGGAGATGCCAATTCAAACCACCTGATCAATCTAAAATCACAATTTAGAAATTAATATTCTTTTACTCCTGATTTGGGGGACCTAGTTTGGTTTTCAGAAAGAGGAAACCTGGAACAGATTTCCAGGTTTCACATGAAGAGCGCTCTTTCAGGCGCCTCATCTGTTCAAACACTGGGCGCTCCTTCGGACACACCACAGCTGTCGGCTTCCTGCAGGCTCTGACTCCAGCGTGCTGGGTGTGCTGATACATACAGCATTGCTCAGTGCTGCCCTGCTTCCATCCCAAATGCAGGATTTAGCTTACAACACCTTGTGTTTGACTTTGTTAAAAAAAAAAAAATTCCTTTCTTTTCTCTAGACAGGATCGTAATCTTTTGTACTAGATTGATTAGCCAAGGAAAACAAAGCAAGAACCCAGTGTGTGGAACTCAACAGGAACAGAACAAGAGCATGGTTCTCTTTAGATACATACATTTAGATACATTCAATCTGAATGGGCATGACGTTTGCCTGTCCACATATTCTTTGCAGGAGAGATCTAAGTTGCACTAAGTTGAATACACTGGACAGACTGCGAGATGGTCTGAAGGCGAGCTTCAGGCTGGCAGAAGAGGCAGCTCTTCCAGTGGCAGCCAAGCCAGCACTCTCTGCTGGGGCCAGCGCCCAACTGTCTGCTGATGTGTCCTGGGGGAACCGGTGGCAGGTCAGGTGGGTCAGAATAAAGAGACGCAGCTCTGCACACTGGTCAGTGTTTGGAGCAAGTAAGCCCCGTGGTTTGAAGATAGAAGCAGACTGCTACCTGTAGGGTCAGCAGTATTTCCGAGATGCATCTCCCTCCTCCTTGATCATGTCCATTCCAGGCAGTTGGTTTGGGAAAAGGTTGCCTCCCCTCAGAGCAGGGTCATTTACCTGCTCAGGACCCATGGAGGACAGCCCCGACGTAGGCACGGAGGTCACTGAGGTCATACTGATCTGTCCTGTCATCTGGTTCATGTTGCTCAAGACACCTGTGTTGGTTGCCATGGACACATTGATGTTCATGTTGTTATTGTACATGCTGGTGTTTGCTTGTTGCCCGAAGTGTGGTGGGGACTGTTGTGAAAACATGCTGTTTCTGCCCATGCTCCCTTGTCCCCATCCGTTCGTGTCCGAGGGGGGCTGCTAGGCTGGGTTGGCTTGAGATTGCTGCATCATGGGACTCTGGGTGTGTGCCATTCGGGGGGACATTAGAGGACTCTGGGATGTCGTAGCCCCAGTAAAACCAGGATCAGGTTGTTGACTTATTTTGAATTTCAGATAATCAGGCATGCATAACCTCCTAAGGAGGACTATGAGAAGAATGCCTAAGAACATATCTAGGTGAGCTTAAAACCTAGAAGTTTCTATCTGGGTAACAGATGTTGCTGGGTCTTAACAGTATCCTCAGGAGAGAGGGTGAGAAGGTACAGCATCAATGACGTAAATGTCGGGAGGTAGGTGAAAGTAGTACTGTAGACTCGCTTATTTATAAATGGCAAGAATCATTTTTTTGGTATAATTCTTTTTTTTAATTCATTAAAACATACTGTTTTCTTTCACAAATACAAAATTATGTAAACCTACATCATAGATCTTATCATTTTTAGTTTTTCATTTGCTAGTAGGTCATTTTATTTCATTTTTAGCAACTTCATAGTACTTAAATGACTTCTGTACTTGTCCGCTGTTAAAGCTAGAGTGTTCTCTCATCTTTTCTATTAGAAATAGAAGAGTGATGATAATCCTTGTATTTCTATGCATCCACATAACTAACTAAACTATACGCAACTCGGATATGAATAAAATTCACAACAAAGCACAGTTGTAATAGATTTGCCATGTGTATGTTTTTGGTTCCTGGATATTGGAAGTAGACTAGATTGCCAGGCAAAAATTGGGATCTTGGGGTGGGGGTGGGGTGGGGGTAAGGGGAGATGGGGAGATGGGGAGAGAAATGTAAGGAGGGGAGGATGGGGAGACCCTGGGGGAATGGGATGGTTGGGATGGAGGAAGGGTGGATATGGGAGCAGGGAAGAAAATATCGTAATTAAGGGATCCATTTCAGGGTTGGCAAGAGACTTGACTCTAGAGGGGTTCCCAGGTATCCATGGAGATATCCCCAGCTAGTTCCTTGGGCAGCTGAGGAGAGGGAGCCTGAAATGGCGCTATCCTATAGCCATACTGATGAATATTTTGCATATCACCATAGAAGCTTCATCTGGCGATGGATGGAGATAGAAACAGAGACCAACATTGGAGCACTGGACTGAGCTCCCAAGGCCCAAATGAGGAGCAGAAGGAGGGAGAACATGAGCAAGGAAGTCAGGACCTCGAGGGGTGCGCCCACCCACTGAGACAGTAGGGCTGATCGAATAGGGGCTCACCAAGGCCAGCTCGACTGGAGCTGAAAAAGCATGGGATCAAACCGGACTCTCTGAACGTGGCGGACAATGAGAGCTAACTGAGAAGCCAAGGACAATGGCACTAGGTTTTGATCCTACTGCATGTTCTGGCTTTGAGGGAGCCTAGTCTGTTTAGATGCTCACTTTCCTGGACCTAGATGGAGGGGGAGGACCTTGGACTTCCTACAGGGCAAGGAACTCTGACTGGGCTGGAGAGGGAGGGGGAAGGGAGTGCAGGAAGGGGGAGGGAAATGGGAGGTGGGGAGGAGGCGGAAATTTTTTTTTTTTTTTTTCAAGGGGAAGAAAGGATTTATTCAATTCACAGTTTTAGGTCAAGGCAAGCTCAATGCCGGAAGTTGTGGGGAGGCTGCTTTCTATTCAGCACAGGAATAGGAGCTCACTTCACAGCCAAAGAAGTACAGTTGCTGGCCTGCTGGTTGGCTTATACTTAGCTAGATTTCTTTTTTCTTTATTATATTTTTAAATTTATTTTACATACCAACCACCCTTTCCTCTCCCTCACCTCCTTTCTACCCAGCCTCATCCACTCCTCAGAAAGGGTAAGGCATCCTATGAAAGTCAACAAAGCCTGGCACATCAATTGAGGCAGGACCAAGTCCCTCCCCCCTGCATCAAGGCTGGGTGAAGCATCCCACCATAGGGAATGGGCTCCAAAGAGCCATTAGCTAGGAAATTTTTAATAATAAAAAAAACTTTACTTAAGTTTTAAAATTATACTTAAATAATGCCTCCTTTACCAAAAACATACACGTGGCAAATCTATTATAAATGTGCTTTGTTGTGAGAACCTTATATATCCTCTAAGCACCCAGGCATTCAGATCCGTTGACATTATGTGGTAGCCCTTCGTTGCCCAGGCACAATTAATATCATTGACAGTGCTTGTTGCTAGGCCCTGGGGCAACATTATGTGGTCACCTTTCATTGGCCAGGCACTGTAAGGACCTCTGATAGCACCAGGCAGATTCCAGGTTTGGGCTCATTTCTTGGCCTGGTATACCTCAACTTCCTACATAGTATGATGTGATTACTAGATATAGACTGTACTAATAAATACTTTGGCTTATTTTTCATGGTACATTTTATTCTAGTCTAGAACATAATGGTTTGATCATAGAGATGCTAGCCAACTAAAACAAAGCTTGTAGATTTACAGAAATCTACTTTAAAAATAAGGGGATAAGCAGAAGAACTAGAAATATAATATCAGAAAAAGATAAATATTTCAAATAAAATTTATCATTAGAATATCCTGTACTTATTAATCATTCACTGCCAACTTCTGCCAAATACCATCTTTCTTACCTGTGCAGAAATAAGACATTATTTATTTGTACTTATACACCAAATATTTTGCTATTATATCAGCCACTCATCATAAAAGGGAACTATAGGGATCATGTATAAGAAAGACAAATGATGGGATTTCTTTTAAAAGATTAAGTAAAACTCAGATTACTGGATTAAACTGATTGGATCAAAATGAGGTATGTTATAGCTGAGGGGGCCTTTATTTTGAAAAAATCTACATTAAGTAAGCAGGAAATCATTTTACTGTACATAGGAAACTGAACTTATGAAAATCAAATGAAGATGATTCCTGTACTATTTATGCATTTAGAAGATAATATAAGTGATTATGTGTTTTTAGTAATATGACAATGACACGTGAAGGAATGAAACCTAGACAGCATTCTCTCTTACTGAGAGAGATATTACTACTTATTTAAAAGATGTCCAACTTTTCAATATTTCTCTTTCTAAAATTTCAATTAGACTATATCATCTGAAAGAACTTGTTTCATTGGTAATTCATACTGTGATTTTTTTTCCAAGTCAAGCATTACATATTATTTTTCTCTGTCAGTATAAAATGCCACCAACTTGACTCTCAAATACTATTGACAAAAATACTCAAAATAAATAACAAGGAAATTGTGTAAATCTTAAAAATAATTTCTTTCAGGTTCTTTATCATCTTTTTCATAATTTTGTTAATATTTTTCTATATACATAAGGAAAAATGAATCAAATAGCAATGAAGCTTAAACAATTTCTGTTCCTACATCCATAAATGTAGAGCTGCATCAGTCTTCAAAAGGTTTCTCTCAGTCTCAGAAGAAGAGATCTGTTTCTTGCCTTTGCTTTTGCTCTTGCTTATATTTTCTCTTATCTTCTGCACACTAGTAACCTTAGTCTTTATTCATTTCTTCTGTCTAGTGTGACCACAATTTTAACCTATATATGTGTTATCGTTTAAAAAATTCTAAAAAAGAATTTTTACTCAAATTCTCCCATCTTTGCCAGCTAAATATTTGACAGATGATTAATTTTGTGAATTGTACCAGGATTTTTCTTTATGGTTACCAATTAGTTCCCAAATCATGACAGGGAGACTTCTTATTAGTTATGAATGCTCAGCCTTAGCTTAGGTTTATTACTTGTTAGCTCTTACAGCTTAACCTGTTGCTCTTTATCTACCTTTTGCGTAGGGCTTTTTAAATTTTCTTATTTCTATATGTCTTACTTTCCTGCTTTCTTCAGTGTATGGCTGGCTGGTGGCAGCCTGGCTTCTGGACACAGGCATTTACCCTCTATATTTTTTCTCATTCTCTTCTTTTTCTTCTCATCTCTAAATTCTTCCAAATATTTATTTTCTCTCCTACCAGGCCCACCTACCACTCTCATGCCTAGCTATTGGCCATTCTGCTTTTTATTAATCCAACCACGTGTCTTAGGCCGGCAAGGTGAAATAAATGAAACACATTTTATATTGTTAAACAAATACAACATAAACAAGTGAAAAATCCTACACCATTAAGAAAGGCTGCAGATTTTCTCTCCCCATCTCCCCTTACCCCCATCCCACCCCACCTCCAAGATCCCAATTTTTTGCCCGGCAATCTTGTCTACTTCCCACAGCCAGGAGGATAACTATGTGTTTTTCTTTGGGTTCACCTTCTTATTTAGCTTCTTTAGGATCACAAATTATAGACTCAGTGACCTTTATTTATGGCTAGAAACCAATTATGAGTGAGTACATCCCATGTTCATCTTTTTGGGTCTGGCTTACCTCACTCAGGATAGTGTTTTCTATGTCTATCCATTTGCATGCAAAATTCGAGAAGTCACTGTTTTTTACCGCTGAGTAGTACTCTAATGTGTATATATTCCACACTTTTCATCAATTCTTCCATTGAAGGGCATCTAGGTTGTTTCCAGGTTCTGGCTATTACAAATAATACTGCTATGAACATAGTTGAACAAATGCTCTTGACATATGATAGAGCATCTCTTGGGTATATTCCCAGGTGTGGTATTGCTGGGAGGAGGTGGAAATTTTTTTTCAATAAAAAATAAAAATAAAAATAAAAATAAAGAAAGAAAGAAAGGCTGCAGAAGCAAATGTAATACACCTTTATATAGTTAACGTAATAGTAAGCAACATAAACAAATGTAACATATATTGGCCTTGTTAAAATAATATTTCTTTTTTCCCATGGGTGGATTTTATTTCAATTTTTTTGTTATTCTATGTTTTTACTTAAAAATTTCCACCTCCTCCCCCTCTCCCATTTCCCTCCTCCTCCCCCATACCCTTTCCCATCCCTCTCCAGTCCAAAGAGCAGTCAGGATTCCCTGCCTTGTGGGAAGTCCAAGGTCCTCCCCTCTCCCTCCAGGACTAGGAAGGTGAGCATCCAAACAGACTAGGCTATGACAAAGCCAGTACATGCAGTAGGATCAAAACCCAATGCCACTGTCCTTGGCTTCTCAGTCAGCCCTCATTGACCGCCATGTTCGGAGAGTCTGGTTTGATCACATGCTCCATCAGTCCCAGTCCAGCTTGCTTTGGTGAGCTCCCATTAGATCATCCCCACTGTCTCAGTGGGTGGGCACACCCCTCGTGGTCCTGACTTCCTTGCTCATGTTATCCCTCCTTCTGCTCCTCATTTGGACCTTGGGAGCTCAGTCCAACGCTCCAATGTGGGTCTCTGTCTCTAGCTTCTTCCATCGCCAGATGAAGGTTCTATGGTGATATGCAAGATATATGATAGCGCTATTTCAGGCTCCCTCTCCTCAGCTACCCAAGGATCACAGAATATATTAATAACTCAAAAAAGAATCAAGAAGAATATGACCAAGCAAAGTAAAAATTTAAGCTAGGGATATGAACAGAGGACCCTCAAATAATGACTACTAAACATCTCAAAAAATGTTTGCTATTACTGCAATCAGGGAAGTGCAAATCAAAATAACTTTGAGATTTCATCTTACACAAATCAGGATGTCTAATATCTACAAAAATACCACCAATTGTTAGTTGATGTAAAAAATAAAAAGTTCCTCATTTGCTGTTGATGAAATTACATAGTGGTACAAGCCATTCTGTAAATCACTATGGGGAATTATAAAAGCTAAAAGACCCTCCCGTATGACCCCAGCCATATTCTCCCTTGTGTATGCCCAAAGACTATACATATTACTCCGTAGATACTTATTCAGACATGTTTACTGTTGTTTTATTCACGGTAGCTAGGAAATATAAAAAAAATCTAAAAGTTTTTCAACTAAATATAGAACATGAAAACATGGTACATATATACAATGAAATACTATACATAGAAATGAAGTTTGCAGGTAAGTCGATAAAAACAGAAAAATATTAAACTGAGTGAGGTAACCCAGATCCTGGAAGACAAACATATGCTCTCATCTCATCCATTGTCCCTAGTTCCAAATCGTCAGATGTGAATATCCAACCTTAAATAAGCACACAAACCAGGAAAGTAAAAAGGGACCATGAAAGGGTGAAGCTCTAAGAGTGAAGGATATACCAGAATACATGCTTTTCACAAACATCTTCATTTAGCTAGTTCCCACATTGTAAAATTTCTGGAATCTTCCAAAATAGCCCCGAGAGTTGAAGACAAGCATTTAAAATATAAAGCTATTTTATACTTAAACCTGAAAAATATTTTATTCTACTTTTCATATAGACTATCCAAAATATTTAAGATAACTGAAGCAAAGAAAGTAACACCATCAGTGAGTAAGGAGAATGAGAAGTAGAAACATTTTTCAGTGGGTATAATCTTTGAGTAGTGTATGATGTATAGGTTCTACAAAAGGAGACTAACTTCTACAGATTTACTATACAATATAAAGCCCAAACAATAAATATTATGCTATATACTTGAATAATGGTTACAATGTAGAATAAAATTATTACTAGTACAACTACAAAACAAGATAACACAGAAGGTACAAGGAAACTATTAGAAAGGAAAAGCATGCTTATTTTTCTGATTATCACCATGGGTTCAATACACACACACACACACACACACACACACATATATATATTCAGAATCAAATTATATGCAATTAAACTTCATTGAAGCTGATCAAAATTGTCAAAAAAGTCTGTTATATTACTATATGCTAACACTCATTTAAAATGAAAATTAATGAAAGAATATAATTTGAAACATTAAATAATTTTATCATGAGGAGATCTTCCTAAGGAAGTTAAAGACAGAAAGAATTTCACATTGACAACTACTTGGCATTGAAGAAAATAATTAAATATGATATACCCAAGGGTGGTAGTGCATTCAGGCAATGTCAGCATTTGAGAGGCTGAGGTACGATGATTAAAAGGAGTTCAAGGCCATTGTAGGCTACATAGCAAAGTAAAGACCAACCTGGGCTCCATGATACTCTCATATAAACAAAACAGGCTTGGAATTCCTTTTTCTTTCTTCTTCAAGAGAAAACTAAGCAAATTTATTACTACATACAGCATGTACTTCATACAGGAGAAGCTCCAACAGAAGATAATTCCACATAGTGGTTTAGATCTGTGGTTACAAAGTATCTGCAAAAACAACAGCAGCAACAATAACAACAACAAACCCTGTAGCATTTTCTACATCTGACAAATCGGCAGTAGGTTTGGGTTTTGGCTCCCATAGGTAGAAAATTATGGAAAGTGTATTTATAAGAATAAACTAAAGAAGCAAGTAAAGGCTTCTAAATTCCTTCAGTGCCATGTCTGAGTTGGTACGAGATCTCTTTAGTGATATGCCCATACCTTCTTTGTAGGTATGGGCATAGCGACAGTTTTATAATTTTAGATTTTGAAGTTAGGCCAATTCAGAGAGGGCAGAGAGGTTTTCTAACTCTGCTGCTGCTTAATTGTCTTAATCTTAAAAATGTATTATCAAAGAGGCCATATTTTGAGATGATGTATTCTAGTTCCCCTCACACTGCACAAAACACTGAAGAAATACAGAGTGTCTATAAATGAGATTTCTTTTGATATATAAAATAAAAAATAAAGCAACTCTTTTCTATGCTATTTATGCATAAATTATATTTATATGTATGTTTCCGTGACTGGTCATTTAGCAGTGGACAACCAATTTGTGTGCTCTTCCAGGGGGAGGGCCACCTCTCCTATTTCTTTGGGTAGGGGTGAGGACTTAATGGGCTTTTCCCCATGCAGCTTTGCATGGTCATTAGTGTCATCCTTGATTAGTTCACATTAGTAAATAAGGTGATATTTCATGGGTGTAGCTTCTGAAGTTACTAGGAGACACAATCTTACAACGTACTCCTTTATCTCTGACCCTTACAATCTCTGTGCCACCTCTTTTGAGATATTCCCTGAGACTAAATTGTGGGAGATGTTGTAGATGTACTCATTGACAGTGAGCTCCCCAACTCTTAAAATTACTTGTTTGTAGTTTTCTATAGTGGTCTCAGTCTGTTGCCAAAAGTAACTTCTTTGATGAGGGTGAATATACTTTTCAGTTGTATAAGAATAAATATTTATGGGTTGTTGTTAAGGGATATGCTGATTTATTAGATTAGAGATTATACACTTATAGTGATATTTTGTTTATGATCTAACAAATAATGCTTGCCTGAGATCAGAGTGCAATAGTCAGTCACACAGGACACACACTAGTCAGCCATACAGGCCAGACAGTAGTGGTGCATGGCTTAAATATTAGCACTAGAGAGGAATATAAGGTGGAATGAGACAGGAACTTGCTCTCTTTCCAGTCTGAACATTTCATAGAGGTAAGAGCTCTTTAGTGGTTGGCTGCTTTGCTTCTCTCATCTTTCAGCTTGAACCCCAATGTCTGTCTCTAGGTTTTTATTAGTCATGTTACATACAGTCTTCTCTAATAACTAATACTTCACTAGCACTGAGTAGTTAGGTTTCCAATACGGGCTACAGCATTCCTCTCATTGAGCAGATCTTAAGTACAGTTAGAGAGACATTAGTGACCATTAATGTATGGAGGCCTCTACTGTATCCTTAGAGTATTGTGCCATGCTGGGCACTGATGTGGTTTATAGGCATTATAGCTGGGTAGGATTATTGGTTGCCTCTCTGCTTTGGGAGCTTGCATAGTGCCTTCTGTTATCATGAAAGCTAGACCTCAGGGAGGCAGCATTCAGGTCAGTTCCAGCTCAAGGTCTCTGGGGTTCTGTTTCTGAAGTGCATGATGTCTTCAGTAATAGGAGCTTATCTTATACTTTTGGTGGCAACCAAAGGCAATATCAATAGTGCTGAAAGGTTCAGTGTACATTTCTTGAGGAATAACTTAATAGTTTTATCAGTCAGTGAACCCCTAAGTTACAGTAAAGAATGTCTTGCCAAGATTTGATTACCACAGTGACTCAATTACTACAGGAGTAATCAATCTCTTTTGGATTAGCTCTAAAACCTACTTCATGAGATAGAACATGAGTGCAGTTAACTGTGCCCCAAGCCTACTGCTGGCTAGGGTACATGCCTTAGAAAATAAGCCAATACTATTATTCTGCTAAGCAGGCATAGTAATAAACAATTCTGATAATTTACCTTTATGCACATAGATTAGTACATCTCTCAACACTCATAAGAAGCTTCTTTTTGCAGGAGATGACATTTAATATAGAGATACACAACTAACCAACATGTAGAGAATGAAAGACTGGAGTGCTCAGTTATAAATAGAACATTTTATATCCCTCTCTGATCCCCTAATGTTTAGGGATCATAACAGAAAAAGAAGCAATAACTGTATGAATCAGAAGTAACAGAAGAATGCAGAGAAACAGTATTTGCTGGACATGAATGTGCACATGAACTTATAAGACTTGTACAAATTCAAGATAGCCAGAACCTCAGTGTGGATGGTGGAGGAGTTCAGAAATTCTCATCCCAATCTGAGAAATATTTGCAATTGACATCTGATGGGAAGTAGAGGAAATCTGTTTTCTTCAGGGTTGCCACTCTCCATCCCTTACTCCAGAAGATGATTCTATATTCATGCAATACAGGTCTCACAAAGTGACATTAGCCTGGTTTTCTTTTGCTTTGTTTTGTTTGTTTCTCGTTTTGCTTTGTTTTTAATGAGTAAATGAAGTTAGAAGGGAAAAGTTGGGAAAAAGAGGAAAAATTGGAGGGAAGAAAATAAGGTTTAGAGTTAATCAAAATATCATATAAATGTATAAAATTATCAAAATTTTAAAATGTAAACAAGACTGTGAATTCACCATTTTTTGGTAAGAATGTAAATTCATCCTATTGTTATTGCATAAACATAACTTAAGACACCCAAAGAATGAGCATTCTGAAACTAATTTCAGAATGAGAAATACAATTTCTTGTGATATCCACCTGGGACATACCATGTGACACCCTTCTGTATACAAGAGAATGGGAGAAAATACTTTACATGGATTGTCTATAAACAGTCATATGCAACTGTCAAAAAGGCAATTTGTGCTATTTACAAATTAAATCCTAGAATTACTGATAACAGTTGATTGTTAAAAATACCATTTCTAACCTCCAAATGTCTTTATTATGTCTGAAGTTGCCATGTTGTTGATGTCTGTGAAGGTCTCTTCTTCCACAAATCATATCTTTATGGTTTTAAAAAAGAAGCAATGAAAGATATCAATCAAATGATATCAACTAAGATAAAGATTTTTTCCCCAGTGGTCACTTATGTTATTAAATTAACTCACAGTGTATCCTTCACCTTTGCCTCTCAACCTCCAAAACACACATATAAATTTTAATGCTGTATATGTTCATCTGTTTAATTCCTACACCAAGTGGTGAAGGAAATGAGGTCAAAGTATATGTTTTCATGTGGAGGAAGGGGCAGTGTTGTCTCAATTGTGGTAACCATACCAAGTGATGATTTTCAGCAATATAAAGGAGCAAACAAATAAAGGGATATGAATCAGGGAACACTTGAAGGAGTGTGGCTTCTTCAGCCTTATACTCTGGATTCTAATTGTAAATCTATCACTTTATTCATGTTTAACTTTATAGAGGGAATTAACGGTGATGTGACACACTTTTTCATTACTCAAATAAGAACAAATATTATTTTTTTCCTAATTAAAATGGAAAAATATTTGTTTAAATGTTAAGAAGACAGAATGTACCCTGGAAAATGCAACACAACTATTAATCATCTACCCCCTTTGTTACAAACTAGAAGGTTAAAAAGAACGTTGTGAACTTGAATAGTCTTGGAAGTCTTGAGATAAAGGGATTATACAATTAAGTAAATTAGGAGCAATTAAAAAACAAAACTGAAATACCAAGGTGAGAAGACTTGAGAAGCTGTGGGAATGAGTTCTACATTGAAGTCTAAAAAATATTTACTTTTGTTTTGTATTTAAAGTTCACAATTTATTTTTCTTCATTATATCTTGATTTTTTCATTATAAAAACCAATCATGATTTCACTATAGACTATTGCTTTGTAATCAAATCTGAACTATTATTTTTTATCTGTCTCATGGGAGGAAACACACAGCCCTGCTTTTGCAGTAGTTTCTCCTACTTTTCTAAGTGTTACTGTAGTAGCAGTTGATTCAAAATACTGCTCTGCTTCAAATCATGCAGTTTGGACATGTCTTTGTTGATGAAGAGAATGTTTTGCTCTTCAGCTGCTTGGTCACTTTCATTGTCAGCCAGTTTGGATGCTTTGTAATGAGGAATTCCTCAGAAACAAATCTTCTCTTGTGACCCACATAGCTAGAGAGCATGCTTTCAACATTGCTTTGCTAGCTAACATTGTAAACTGTCTTGCATTTCCATGCACATTACAGAGGATGCTAGACAATTTAATGTGTCTGCACTGTAAAAAATGACTTTGGGGACAACAACACACTTAAAAATCCCATTAAAATGTCATAGAATCGATGTGAAGAATAGAGAATATCACTGATTTTAATACTTTAATTTAATGTTCAAATATAAGATCAATATTTGAAACATATTTCTCTAGAAACAATAAATATCATTGTTACTCCATTTATTATTGTTGAAGTTTTTTGCATGTATGAGTATTTGCTTATATTCGTAAATATGCAGCATATTGTACCTGGTGACTGCCAAGTCCAGAAGAAAGTATTGGATCCACTAAAACTGGAGTTACAAATGATTGTGAGCAACCACATAGGTGCTGGGAACTGAACCTTAGTCTTTCCCAAGAGCAGCAAATTCTCTTAACTGTGTAACTGCCCACTTGATGACTTAAGGCAATAATAATGCAGGACTTTTGTACCAAAATTATGAATTAAATATTTTTATTGAATCGATGTACATATGTAGTTATTAAACATCAAAGTGAAATGATATAATTAAATGTGAATATGATTACTAAAACAAATGATTGAGAAAAGACAAAGTCTGCTGTGGTAAAGAAAATTCTGCACATATCTATTTCATCTTAAACAGCAATATAGAGTGAATTTAGTTGAGTTGAAATAAAATAGCCTATACTTTGATTATGATGCAATAATGAATAAATGTAAAGCTTTATTATTTTCATGAGAAAATCTTTAACCACTGATGACACATGCCTGCCTACTTACTATAAAATAACTACAATGAGAAATGTAGTTTATTATAAAGGATTGTATTATTCTATAATCTCAAGTAAATATATAAGCATAATGAATTCTGACCTGATTATGAATAATTATAAGTGAAAAGAGAAAATAATTAGGAATAAGAGTGGACAGAAATGAATCAGATAAAACAGAGTCCCAGGAAGGAGAGTAAAGGAGAAGCTGAATTGTGGGACCTGGCAAAAGCGAACAGTCCAAGCAAAAAAGCATATAGTCTAATTTCTAAAAATCAAAGAGCAGATAACTATTCAAAGGAGTCAAATGGTAAAATTAAATGAATAGAATTTGGGTAGGCCCATGGAAGATTTTATGACACCTTGTAGCATAAAAGCTAGTTCTCCAGAGTCTCTGGAACTTCTTTCTGAAGTACATAGAGTCTTCAGCAATAAAGACTTACCTTCCACCTCTGGGGGATAAGCAAGGGCAACAGCAATTAACTGTTTGATTTGGAAGTGTCTTGGATAGCCCTGAACATTAACTAAAAAGAAGTCCTCTCATGTCTGATATTGGTGTTTTGCTAGGTAGTTGTAATATCAGAATCTACACCCACAAAGTCTCATCAACATGATTGCCAAAATATGAACTGAAGATGGATGACACCAACGAACATGCTAAACTGCACAGGAAAAAGTCTAGAAATCCTCAACCTTACTACAAGAACTACAAGCAACTTAGTAAAGTCTTGAGCAGGAGAGGTGAGAAGGGGATAGGAAGAGAGTAGTGGTTACAAGAGTCTGGCAAGTATGACGGAGAAGGAATAAATATAGGATGTTTGAAAATTCTGTGGAGGCAGTTCAAAGAGAAATCACATATAATGTTCTGTATCACAGTTGGTTATTTATGGCTATCAATGATTAATGTTATATTGCTAAATAGTGAAATTTGAATGTAGACTGCCTTAGGTAGGGTTTCTTCTACTGTTGTGATGAAATACCATGAACAAAAGACAATTTGGAGCTGGGTGATGGTGGCACGCACCTTTAATCCCAGCACTCAGGGACTGAGAGGCAGGTGGATCACTGTGAGTTTGAGGCCAACCCGGTCAACGGAGTGAGTTCCAGGACAGCCAGAGTTACACAGAGAAACCCTGCCTTGAAAAAAACAAACAAACAAACAAACAACCCCAAAACAAACAAAACGAAAACAAGATAATTTGGGAGAAAGGGTTTAATTGGCTCACACTTCCAGACATAGTCTATCATTGAAAGAAGCCAAAACAGGGACTCCAACAGGGCAGAAACTTAGAGGCAGGAGCTGATGCAAAGGCCATGAAGGCGAAGGGGAGTTGCTTACTGGCTTGCTTCCCACGTCTTGCTCATCTTGCTTTCTTATAAAACACAGGACCAGCAGCCCAGGGATGAAACCATCCATAATGGGCTGAGCCCTCCCCCAATAATCATCAATTAAGAAAATGCCCAGCCAGTCAGTTGTGGCACATGCTTTTAGCCTCAGCATGTGGAAGACAGAGGTCTGAGTTTGAGGCCAGCCTGGTCTATGGAGCTAGTTATAGGACAACTAAGGCTGTACAAGAAACCCTGTCTCAAAAACTTAAAACAGATGGGGGGGGGGGAACAGAGACAGAAAGAAAATGCTTTAAAGCTGGGTCTCATAGAGACATTTTCTAAAGTGAAGCTCCCTCCTTTCAGGTAACTCTAGTTTGTGTTTCAAATTGACCTAAGACTAGCAAGCAGTTGACCCCTTGTCAACTTGATGTGCAAATGCGTCACTGTTAAACCATAGCATTTCCTTTGTTATTTATCCCCAAGATCTCACATTCAAATCAAGCTTTGTGACACCCTAGTGAGGTAACCCAGACCCAAAAAGATGAACATGGGATGTACTCATTCATAATTGGTTTCTAGCCATAAATAAAGGTCACTGAGTCTATAATTTGTGATCTTAAAGAAGCTAAATAAGAAGGTGAACCCAAAGAAAAACATATAGTTATCCTCCTGGCTATGGGAAGTAGACAAGATTGCCGGGCAAAAAATTGGGATCTTGGAGATGGGGTGGGATGGGGGTAAGGGGAGATAGGGAGAGAAAAGTGAGAAGGGGAGGATGAGGGAAACTTGGGGAAATGGGATGATTGGGATAAACGAAGGGTGGATATGGGAGCAAGGAAGTATATATCTTAATTGAGGGAGCCACCTTAGGATTTGCAAGAGACTTGAACCTAGAGTGGCTCCCAGGTGCCCAGGGCAGTGTCCCTAGTTAGTTCCTTGGGCAGCTGAAGAAAGGGAACCAGAAATGACCCTATCCTATAGCCATACTTATGAATATCAGAATTCTACTGAATCAAATGCATCATAAAACATAGTAGTCAAACTCCAGTAACGCTGGGATAAATGTTTTCCATCTATGAAACCAGCATTGCTTTGAAATCTTATTATGACACTAAAAAATTTCATTCTGAATGAAACCTTAAGACACTTTATCTCCAAGCAAAATGAGCAAAAATAAAGGTAAATAACTTAAAAACCCCACAGTTTACAATTTTAAATACATTAAAATTTCTGTCTGTTTAAAACAGTTAATCTCTCCAAAAATCCCAAATCTCTTTTAAAAAGGCAATGACTTCAAGCGGTGGGATCCTGTAAATATAAAAATTAAATTAAACACTTTCTTCAAAATGGAAAAGCCAGGGTACTCCACTCTCTGAATCAAGTATCACCAAACTCCAACAGTATAAATAATTAAATGTCCAACTATCTGTGTTCTACTCATCATCTTCCTGCCTTGGGCCTCCCCAGGAAGCCCAAGTACAGCAATCTCTAAAGAGTTTGGGTCACTTCTCCAGCTCAGTCTTGTACAGCACACCCAACTTGTCTTCTAGGGTCTGGCTAGCTCCACTTCACTGCTACTGTTGTTCTGGATGGTCATTCTATGGTACTAGTATCCCCAAACTTCTGGATTTCTTGCTGCAACTTGCCTGTAGTTTCACCAATAGGTTCTCTTCAGTTCCGAGCCCAAATTTCTCTATATGATCTCTTCAATCCTGAACTTTCAACTTCTACTGAGGCTCCATCAAATGTAGCTGAGGCTGCACCTTCAGGATTCACCTGGATTCTCACGGTACCAAGCCTCATCTACTTTCCATGACCTCTGTGGTGATTGGAAGGAAAATGGCCCCCAAAGGGAATGATACTATTAAGAGGTGTGGGCCTGGTCGAGTACCTGTGGCCTTGTTGGAGGAAGGGTGACATTGTGGAGGTAGGCTTTTGAGGATATGATCAAGCCATATCCACTCTCTCCATCATCTTCCTGTTACCTGCATGCCAAGATATAAAACTCTCAGTTCCTTCTCTAGCTCCATCTGATGGCATGCCACCATGTCCCATGGTGATGATAATAGACTGAACATCTAAAACTGTTAATCACCCCATTGAATGTTTTAGTTTAAAAGAGTTTCCATGATCCTTGTGTCTCTTCATAGTAATAGAAACCCTTACTAAAACAGAAGTTAGTACCAGGGACTGGGGTATTGCTCTGATAAGCCTGACCACGCTTTTGCTTGAAGAAATATAGAATTAGAAAAACAGTTCAATGCTTTAAGTGCTACTTAATGGACCATCCTAGTAGGAGCATGGAAGATGATCATCGTAATGGTGATTTGAACTGTGGGGTGCTGGCTCAGGATGTGTCAGAGGAGAAGAATTTCAATAATTGCCTAGAGATTGTTCTTGTGTTCTTATGCTACTTTAGTTAAGAATGTGGGAGGTTTTGGTTCTTATCCAAAGAGTCTACCTCAGGCTAAAATGAAGAGTTTGGATTAATTCCATTGGCAGAGGAAATCTCCCCCAAAATCTCAGTATTAACCCTCTAAACAGGGGCACTGGTAAGCCAGTCCAGGAGGTGTGAGAGAGGCTTAGTTGGTACCACCTCCTTCATCTGTGGTGTAGTAATGGGGAAGAGAGAAAGATACCCTCCCTGTTTGCCACCCGTTGCTGGAGGGAGAGCTGGCCCTGAGGTCATAAGTATGGGAACACTGTCCCTACCCCTTACCAGCTACAGTGCTTGGGGGAGTGGCCCCCTGTACCTCACATGGACAAAACAGTAGAACTGGCCCTGGTGGTATAGGTGTGAGAGAGCCAACCCTGGGTTGTGAAAGCAGGAGAACTGGCCCTGCTCATTGCTGCAAGGGGCAAACTAGACAGGGAAATGCTGGAGAGCTCACCCTGGTTGTGAGGACACAGAAGAGCTGGTAGGCTGACCAACCCTGCAACTATCTAGCCCTTGATTCAGGGTTATGAGTTGGCCTACCCTAACATCCACTCCATTCATGATCTGCTGGAGCATGTGAAGGGGCATACAGACCCAAAACAGCAGAATCTCCATGATGCAGGGCAACAAAAGGATATCCAAGAGGAGTCCCAGTGAGGTCCTAGCATCGATAGTGTAACAGAAGCCAGAGGCCTCAAACTAGGACAATGACTGTTTGCAGTGAAGATTTGCAAGTAAAGATATATGAATAAAATGGTTTACTGTGTGACTCACTGTGTCACACTATAGCTTCTATTAAGAAGCAGAATTTCCCCCTTTTTTCTATTAAATTTCATTTTATTTTATTTTGGGGTTTAGATTGTAAGAGCAGAGGGTGAATATGAAGTGATGGAGAATGAATGGGATTGAGATACATGATGTGAAAGACACAAAGAATAAATAAAAAGAAAGATTAAAAATAAAAATATATAAAGGAGAGTTGCCATAGTCATAATGTCTCTTCACAGCAATAGAAAACCTAACTAAGACAACCTTTTCATGCTGTTCAAAACCAGTACAACCTGGTTGACTCTTACATTACCAAATTTGGCTACCTGCATAAGATACAACCTTGGCCAGTTCTGGGATATAGCTTTCATATGCTGACTCTGCAGAAACATTCCCAGAAGATTTCTGGTCAATGATACTAGGCTCTTCTTAATCAACACAAATTTCTTAGCTCCAGAAAACCAGCATCAACCATTCATTAACTCAAAGCTTTCACTTCAATGTTGCTGTCTCTTGTTAATCATGGTTGATTCTTCAGCTCCAGCTGACCATAAAAACAAAACCTTAACTCAAAATAGCAAATGGCCCTGATAGAGTCTTTGTGGTTTTGCCTGAAACTTCCCAAGCCAGGCCTCCTTCTTCTTCTGCATCTTCTCCAAGTTCGTGCAGAATTTTCCACAAAGATCTCAACAGTCAATGTCTTTTCTATCTCAAAGTTCTTATGTTCTTCCACAGTCCTACCTAAAACATAATCAGGTCTGTCATGCAATACCACACAATCATGGTATCACTTGTCTTAGTTAGGTTTTCTATTACTGCTGAGACAAACACCATGACTGGAAGGCAAGTTGTGGAGGAAAGGGTTTACCTGGCTTATACTTCCATATCATAGTCCATCATTGGAGTAAGTCAAAACAGGAACTGAAACAAGGTTGGAATTTGGAGGCAGGACCTGATGCAGAGGCCTTGGAGGGTGCTACTTACTGGCTTGCTTTCCATAATTTGCTCAGTGTGCCTTGTCATCGAAGCTAGGAATACCAGTCCATGGATGGAACCAACCACAATGGGTTAAGCCCTCCCCCATCAATCATTAAGAAAATACTTTACAGCAGGATTTTATGAAGACATTTTCTCAGCAAGATTTCCCTCTTCAAGATAACTATAATTTTGTGTTTCAAGTCGACATAAGACTGGTCAGCACATAAACTCAGCCAAAGAACCCTCCACCTCCAATCAGTCCTACTTGAAAGATGTGCTGTGGCATTTGTTGGAGTAAACTGTGGGAGTGGCCAACCAATATTTGGTTTAACTTAAGGTGCACTCCACAAGAGGGGGACCATGTCTTAGATGTCCAGGAATTAGAGAATAGCTAGCCTAGAGAGCTAGGGTCAAACCAAACACAACTCACAGAAACAAACAAACAAATACAACCACAAACAAAACAAAACTATGAAATGGTTTCTAATGATATTCTTCTATATTCATAGATCAGTGCCTTGTGTACTTGTCATCAGAGAGGCTTCCTCCAGCTGCAGATAGGAGAGGGAGAAGAGACCCACTTCCAGACACCCACACATTATGGAAGGAAAGTTCCTAAAATGCTGGTCTCCATCAGGTACCTTCCCTTGGAGACTGAAGAACCCAAGAAAAGAGGAGGAGGGCAGATTGTAGAAGTCATAGAGGATGGAGGACACCAACATGGCCCACCAAATTGACTAAGCAGGGCTCACATGAGTTCACTGAGATTGAAGCAACAGGCACAGGGACAAATTACATTAATTAAAACACTGCTTTTATATTAATTAAAACTCTAGTTTCTTATTGGCTAGCTCATATTAATTTAACCCATTTCTATTAATCTATATATTGCCATGTGGCAGTACCTTACCAGGTAAAATTCCCACTGTCTGTTTCTGGCAGCTCCATGGCATTTTGTCTCTGCCTTCCTTCTCCCAGCATTCCATTTAGTTTTCCCACCTAGCTCTGTTCCCCTCCAGCTCTGCCATAGGCCCAAATCAGTTCCTTTATTAAACAATGTAAGCAACACATAGACAGAAGGACCTCCTATACCAGAGACCTACTGCCAGATACTCAGACACTATGTAAGGAGAATGTGTAAAATGATGGTCTCCATCAGGTACCTCCCCATGGAGATTGGAAAACCCAATAACAGAGGAGGAGGACAGATTGTAGGAGTGGGGATGGAAGACACCAAAAGAACATGGCCCACCAAATTAACTAAGGAGGGCTCACATGAGCTCACTGAGATTGAAACAACAGACACAAAGACTGCATGGTTCTGCATCAGGTCCTCTGCATACCTTTTATGACTGCTAGCTTTGTGTTTTTGTCTGTAACATTGGTAACAGAGGTGTCTCTAAGTCTTTGTCTATGCTTGAGACTCGTATCTTTCTCTTTGGGCTTTTGACTTGTCTTATTTTGTTTTTTCCTGGTTTGGCTATCATTTCATGGATGGCCTACTAATTTCTGAAGAGAAAATGGAGGGAGGGTAGAACAGGGGGAGAGGGGATATAGAAGGGATCTAAGAGGAGTTGGGAAGATACCAGAAAATGAAAAGATCTCCCATGTGCTTTGATAGGAAATATCCACATAATAAAAATTGTACTCCTACCGAAAGCAATCTATAAACTCAATCCAATCAAAATCCCAACACAATTCTACACAGAACTAAAAACAACAATACTCAACATAATGTGGAAAAACAAACAAACAAACAAAAAACCCAAGATAGCCAAAACAATCCCATACAATAAAGGAACTTGCAGAGGCATTACCATCCCTGGCATGATGCTCTATTATAGAGCTTCGGTAATGAAAACAACATGGTATTGACATAAAAACAGACAGGTTGACCAATGGATTCAAATTGAAGACCCAGATATTAATCCATACACCTATGAACACCTAATTTTTGACAAAGAAGCTAAAATTAGACAATGGACATAAAAGCATCTTCAAAAATTTTGCTGGTGTAACTGGATGTCAACATGTAGAATAATGAAAATAGGTCCATATCTATCCCCATACACAAAACTCAAATTCAAATGGATTAAAGACCTCAGTATAAATCTGACCACAGAGGACCTTATAGAAAGGAAAGTGGGAAGTATCCTTCAATTCATGGGCAGAAGAGAATATTTCTCAAATATAATACCAGTAGCACAGATACTGAGAGCAACAATAAATAAGTGGGACATCATGAAACTGAGAAACTTGGTGTTAGAGTTTTTCTGTCCTGCCTGTCTCCTGCAATCATTAAGTCCCAAAGAAATCATACAGAGGTCTACATGAGTTATAAACTGATTGGCCCATTATCTAAGGCTTCTTATTAACTCATAACTTATATAGCCCATTATTAGCCATTATTCTTATCTGTATTAGCCATGTGGCTTAGTACCTTATTCAGCAGGGAAGTCACATCTTTCTTCTTCTGTGGTCAGGTCAGGACTGTAGAAGAATGGGCTTCCTCCTTCCCAGAATTCTCTTGTTCTCATTGACCCATTTCTACTTCCTGTCTGGTTGTCCACCTATATGTCCTGCCTGGCTACTGGCCAATCAGCATTCATTTAAAATATAATTAACAGAATACAGACAATTTTCCCACACCAGAAACTTCTGTAAATCAAAGGACAAAAAGGCACCAGCCTACTAAATGGGCAAAGATCTTCACCAACCCCACAACAGAGGCCTCATCTCCAAAATATATAAAGAACTCAAGAAATTAGACATCAAAATTCCAAATAACCCAATTAAAAAAATAGGTACAGGACTAAACAGAGAATTCTCAACAAAAGAATCTCAAATGGCTAAAAGACACTTAAGGAAATGTTCAACCTCCTTAGTCATCAGGGAAATGTAAATCAAAATGACTCTGAGATACCATCTTACACCAGTTAGAATGGGTAAGATCAAAAATACCAATGATAGCTAATGATGGAGAGGATGTGAAGAAAAACACTCCTCCATTGCTGGGGGCAATGCAAACTTGTACAACCACTCAGAAAATCAGTATGGCAGTTTCTCAGAAAATTGGGAATCAACCTACCTCAGGACTCAGCATATCCAATCTTGGGCATATACCCTAGAAATGCTCAATCATACTACGAGGACATTTGTTCAGCTATGTTCAAAGCAACATTATTTGTAATAGCCAAAACCTGGAAACAACCTGGATGCCTTTCAACCAAAGAAGAGATAAAGAAAATGTGGCACATTTATACATGAGACTACTACTAAAAGGTAAAAATCATTTACATATTGAAATTTTTGCATGCAAATGGATAGAATTAGAAAAACCTTCCAGACTGAGCCAACCCAGACCCAGTGTAATGAATTTTCATCCTGGTAAGCCTCTCCACTTATGCAATAATCCAAATCAGACCAAATCAAACCAAATTTAAAGAAAGCCCAAGTTTAATGTATGCCAGCACTCCTGGGAGGCCTTCTGGGAAAACATGGGGAAAGGGAAGAAAAAAACAGAAAGACCACATGTTTGTTCTCTGGGTGGGCAGTTTAAATAGCCTGTGGGAGTGGTCTTGACCTAGTTTGGACTAAGGAAACTCCCAGGGGAGGGGGCTTGATATGGAGATTTCCATCAAACATTCCAAAACGGGTGCCAGGGGGGCTGGGGTGATGCGTCCAACTAAACATCCCAGACTCCTTGGTTAAAGGGGTACCAGGGAGCTGAGGTGATGCTTCCAACCAAGCATCCAGAAAGATGAAGATGGTATGTACTCACTTGTAAATGGATACTAGCTATAAAGCAAAGGATATTGAGCCTATACTTCATGATCATAGAGAAGCTAAGTAACAAGGTAAACCCTAAGAAAAACATACATAGATCCACTTGGAAAGTGGAAATAGACAAGATCACCTAATTAAATTGGGAGCATGGGGGTGGGGGGAGAAGGGAGCATGGAACAGGAACATGAGGGGAGAAGTGGAGGGGTGAGGAAAACTTGAGGTAAAGGGATAGTTGAGAAGGAGGAGGGCCAGATATGAGAGCAAGGAAAGAGATATTTTGATTGAGGTAGCCATTATGCGACTAACAAGAAACTTGGCAATAGAGAAATTCTGAAGAATACACAAGAATGACCACAGCTAAGAGCCAAAGCAAGAGAGGAGATGATGCCTGAACTGGCCTTGTCATTGATGAGTATCTTAAATGTTACCATAGAACCTTCATCCAGCAACTGATGGAAACAGAGTCAAAGACCCACAGCAAAACACTGGGCTGAGATCCCAAAGTCCATTTGAAGAGTTGGAGGGGTGAAAATATGAACAAAGAGGTCAAGACTCTGATGGAGACACCCACTGAAACAGTTTACCTGAGCTAATGGTTTCCTACCTACTCTGGCCCCTGACAGGTAAGGAACCAGCATAAGTACAAACTAGTCCCTCTGAATGTGAGTGACAGTTGTATTGCTGGGGCAGAGTGCAGGGCCACTGGCAGTGGCACCAGGATTTATCCCTACTGCTTATACTGGCTTTTTGGGAACCTATTCTCTTTGGATAAATACGTTGCTCAGAGGAGATATAGTAGGAAGGGCCTTGGAACTTCCCCAAGTCAATGTGCTATACCCTCTCTATTGAGTGGATGGGGATTGGGTAGGGGTTTATGTGGAGAGAATGGGATGAGGGAAGGTAGCAGGAACTGAGAGTAGTATGTAAAATGAAAAAAACATTAGTTTGTTTTCTTTTTACAAAAGTAAAATAAAATCAATTTAACAAAAGAAAAAGAAATGATACAATTGGAGTTGATGACTATATCCATTGCTATGACTGTCTCATTAAAATAATATACATGAACTATCACATTTCAGCCTCCAGTTACATAAATGCGCTATGTACCAGTTGAAAAATATATATTTCAAAAAGGTATTTTACCTGTTCTCTACTTTGGCATTCCATATGTCCTTTAGAATCAGACTTTTGATCCTTTTGGATATTATAAGTGACATTAATTCCATATATTGATTGATTTGTAGAAAATGGCAGCTTACAAAGATTGAATTTTGCAAACAGTGAGCATGATGCATCTTTTCATCTTCTCTAATTTGTCTCTGTGGTGTTTTATACATTTTAGTATAGAGACAATTCATGTCTTTTATTTTCTTTAGTACAAAATATTTCAGCTTTTGATGATACTATAAATTTCATTTTTATTGTTTTATATCCCAATTTGTATTCCCAATATTTCTTTTTTCCTTAAATTATTTGTGTTGTTGTAAAAGTACATTCTCAATTCTTTCATAAATGTTAGTTGGATAGTAAACTTTATGAGTAGCTGAATATCTGAAAAGTTTTATTCATTTATCATCCTTGATTTATGATTCAATATAGTTTCACTAAAAATGTTGAAAGCATTTGTGTTATCTGCTGTAATCCATCTTTGCTCATGTAGAAACCATATGGCACATTTTGGTAGTGACATCTTTTTTAAGAAAATTTTAAGATTTCCTCTTTTTTTCGTTGCAATTTCACAGAGGCATTTCATTTGGGGAAAAGTTTTTCATAAATCTTGCATGGCATATTCAGGTCTTTTCAAAATCAAGGTGCTTGCCTTTCCTTAGGTCTTGTTCATTTACTTGATTTCTTTCTTTAGAATTACATTACTAAAATAAGAATGGTGTTATTTTGACTGTAGTCTCATCACACAGGATGCTCAGGAAGTTGTTGTAAAAAGAGGGTTATTGACCCCAAGACTTTGAGGCCAGCCTGGGCAACAGAGAAGGATCCTCCATCTCAGAAAAGCATCATCCTCTCTATTTTATTAATACTTGGTTTATAAATTATCTAAAAATTAATATATCCAATATCAAGTATATTAGTTACTAAGAGTTTTTTTCTTTTTTTCTAAGTATTTGCTATCTTTATTCAAATAGTCTCTAAATATTTGAAATGTTTTATTTTTATTCTATAATTCTTTTCTAGATTTGTTTTCTTAATATTTTTTCTGCCATATAATTAATTTCCAAGGACTCAAAATTAATTTCCTTTTCTCTTTCATATAATCATATTCTTAAATTTTGTCTGTAGTATCTTGAAACTTTTACAGTATTGCTTATTATATAGTATTTTATAGAATTAGCTCTTCACAAGATTAACTGCAAACATCTACTAATCCATTGTTTTCCACTTGCATTTAGAAATAAAGAAATAGTTTTTCTTAGGTAAGTAGCTGGAATTGATTTTTTTTGTATTTCTGAAGTTATGTTATCACCACAAATATTTTGACCAAAGTATGTGTGTGTGTGTGTATCACAGATAAATTTTAAAGCACAAAATGTATACACTATTGCCAAATAAGAGAGTTTTCTGTTTAGTCAACACTCATACCGTGAATATTAACTCTCTATTGGTGGAAATTACTTTGAGATTGAAAATCAGATTTTATCCTAAAGGCATAAATACATTTTACAGATAAATTTGTTGATAAAAATAATTCAAGCTATTTATTTGTAGATAAAACTTCACCATTACTTATAACCCCTACCTAGTACTAATCTTTACAATATTGAACACAATGTTGATATCTCCATGGATTTTCCTCCAAGGAATAAATATTCCAACATCTTCTTTTGTCTCATCTTTTGTTAGTTTCTAGTTGTATAGTCATCCTGAGTTTAAATCACCTAATTTCATACTTTTTTAGAAACTCACTAACTCTTGTCAAAAAAAATATCTTCATATCACTAAATACAAAGACAAAAGTTTACTGTATATATGTCAATATTAATAATTTTTCTTTAGTTTTAATGGACATTCATTAAATAATCAAGCTAATAATGTAGTAACTTTTCCACAAGCCTTAATAATGTGTATGTAAATATATAAGAAGTAGACTTAGCAGCTGGGAAGCAATAAGCAATAAATATGATGAAGTTTCTTTGAATATTTGCAAATAATATAAATGTATAAAAATGAATAATACTTTTGCAATTACTGTAAACCAGAGAATATTCTACTTTACCTTGTTTGTATTAACTTATTTTATTTTAACAATAACCTTTTGCAATAAATATTATTACCATTTATCACTTAGCATTTTGATAAAGAAGGTGAGAGAAATAAAATAGCTTGCCAAGGACTCCTGGATAGTAAAGAGTAGGTGCTGAAATTTGAAACTCATGTAGTCTTGGCTACAGATTCTGGAATTTAAAATAGACAAGAATAAACTTAGAAAACTTACATAAATTTATTAGATGTCTATAAATATAGTAATATTAAATGTCTTCTTTTCATAATCAAATAATTACAAATTAAAACAGCCACAGATCAATTTTTGGCATATAAATTATTAAGGAGTTGCAAATGGTGAAAATGTAAAATGATTCTGATCATTTATGAGTTATAAATGTTTGATGACATTTCTATATTCTTCAGATATGTGTTTTTTCAAAAATTAGCTATTCCTAGGGCTCTCTTCTGCTTTTAAAACATTAATATCAACATACTAATAAAAGTAAATGAATAAAAATGTATTCAACATTCACACATTATAAAATATATTGATCATCATCGTATCATATAGCATTCTATGTATTGTTTGGAACTCCAGGAATGTAGGATCAATGATAAAACTACTTATCACAAAAAATTCATATTTGTTCTAAGTGGCTGCTTGTTCATCCTGGCCATGCAGAACTGAAATAATCACAGAGAAACTGTATTAATTAAATCATGGCTTAGACCATTAGCTCTAGCTTCTTATTGGCTAACTCTTACATATTAATTAACCCATCTCCATTAATCTGTTTATTGCCACATGGAAGTGGCTTACAGGCAAAGTTTCAGAGTCTTTGTCCAGCAGGGCTACATGGCTTCTTTCTGATTCCACCTCCTTTCTCCCAGCATTAAGTTTAGTTTCCCATCTAGCTCTGTTCCCCCATAGCTCTACTATAGGCCCGAAGTGGTTCCTTTATTTGCCAATGATATTCACAGTATACAGAGGGGGATCTCACATTACATATTTGCCAATAAATAACTGGCACTTTAAAACTGAATTCTAGCAAAAAAAATTCTGTGGTGAAGATGAGCTCCATGATAAAACAAAAAGCTTGACTTGGCAGGTGTGAGAAATAGAAAGAGATCTGGTTCTATTGCAAAAAAAGGAGAGAGAGATAAACACTGGACTTTGTAGAAATTTAAATTACATTTTAGCACTTTAAAATGGGGAATACAGAGCCCAAACTAGCCCTTGTCTATAACAAGGGAATGATCCTAGCAATGAGATTGGTACACCAACGTATTCACAAAAATTTTGATCAACAATCTGTCTTGCCTGCAAGAAAGGCTGAAGTAATGGTGGTACAGAAATTGTGGGAGTGGCCAACTAATGACTGTTCCAACTTGAGGACCATGCCACAAGAAGGAGTCCGTCCCTGACACTACCTAGATGTCTAGGAACCATAGGCAGGACAGCTCAGAGACCCAGGATAAAATCAATTAGACTGGTTTAAAAAATCAATGAGATGATTCCTACTGATATTCTGCTATAATCATAGATTAGTGACTGCCTCAAGAGTCATCAGAGGGGTATAATCCAGCAACTGATGGCAGCAGATGTAGAGATCCCAAGACAAACACTAGTGAGAGGAAGGGTGAGAAAGTGTAAGAGCCAGAAGGGCCAAGGACACCATGAGAACAGGGCCCACAGAATCAACTAAGCAGGGCTCATAGGGGCTTAAAAAGACACAACCCTGTCCAAGTCTGACCTTGGTTCTCTGTATATACCTTGTGGTTGTGTAGTTTGGTGTTCTTCTGGAAATCTCAAGAGTGGAAGTGCGGTGGGGGGATGTTTTTGACTCTTCTGCTTGTGCTTAGGATCCTTTTCCTCCTACTGGGCTTCCTTGCCTGGCTTTTATATGAGGGCTTGGGCCTAGTCTTATTGTAACTTGTTAGACCATGTTTAGTGGGTATGCCTGGGAGGCCTGTTCTTCTTTGAAGGAAAACAGAGGAGGAGTATGTATGAGTGAAATAGGAGGTGGTTGGTGTGGTTAGGATGAGCAGAGGGGAAGCTTCAGTTGGAAAGTAATATATGAGAGAATAAAAAAGTTTTATATATATATATATATATATATATATATGTGTGTGTGTGTGTGTGTGTGTGTGTGTGTGTGTAGTGTGTGAATTGACTTCAAATAAAATATTTTCTCTGCCTTTAACCTGAGTTTCTTCTCCTTCTTCTATTCCTATTATTTGTAGATTAGTTCTTTTCATAGTGTCTCAGATTTCCTGGAAAATTTGTTCATTGATATTTTTACATTTAGCATTTTCTTTCACTAAGGTATTTATTCTTTATCATGTCTTCAGTGCCTGAGATTCTCCTATTTCCTGTATTCTCTTGGTGAAACTTGGCGCTTGTCTCTGAGGTTACTGTATGAGTTCCTAAAGTTTTTGTTTCCAGATTTCTGTCAGTCTAAATTTTTTTTTATTTATTCTATTTTCACTTTGAGGTCTTGAAATGTTTTATTCATTTCCTTGCTCTGTTTGTGTTTTCATAGATTTCTTTAAGAGTGTCAAGGACATCACATTAGACCCACAGAATCCACTAACCTGGGCTCATTGGAGCTCACCGAAACTAAACCAACAACCAGGGGCCTACATGGGACTTGACCTAGACACTCTGCATATATATTAAAGTTGTGTAGCTCATTCTTCATGCACGACTCCTAACAGTGGGAGCAGAGACCGTTTCTGACTCTTTTGCTGGCTTTTGGACCCTATTCCTCATGCTGGTTGCCTCACAAAGCCTTAATACAAGGCAAGGTGGCTTGTCTTGATATAGAGTGTTTTGTGGATATCCATGGGAGGCCTGAGCTTTTCAAAATAGAAGCAGAGAAGGAGTGAGTGATGGGCCTAGAGAGGAGGCTAGGGAAGGGAATGGGTGAAAAGGTAGAGGGGAAAATATAGTTGGGATGTGAAAGAAAGAGAGAGGGAGAGGGAGGGAAGGAGGAATGGAGGGACAAAACAAAGGAATGAACAAAGGTTTATTTGCTTCCTCTTTAAACACCTCTATCATTTTTATACAGGTTGTTGCCAGGTCTTTTATTTGTGATTCACTTTTATTTGTGATTAATATGTTATGTTGGAACATTCAGGGTCTGCTAGGGTTGGGTTACTGGGCTCTGGTGGGAACATATTGTCCTTGCAGTTGCTGTTGCTGTTGCTATTGCTTGTTGCTTGTTGTTGCTGGCATCTAGGCAACTGAAGCGATGGAGACTGTAATTCTAGGTGCTGATATCTGATCTTGCCTTTGTTGAATAGAGTTTTTGCTTCTTGGTTTCTGTTGTCCTCTCTGGTCTTAGGCAAATATGGCGACTGTGTATTAAATGGTAGGGAACTCTCCTAGGTTCCTGATAGTTATGGCCACTGGGATTCCGGGTAAAATGTGTTCTTGGATATTGGGAGCTGGCTTTTAGCATTGGAGATGCTCTTGCAAGCTGAAGGGCTCCAGAGGAGGGAGCAAATCAGGGTATTCCACAAGGACCTGTTGAGCACCCTGGGGATGGGAGCGGGGAGTGAAGATAGGCCATAAGAGAAGGGCTGCTGCAGAGTTGGGCATGAGATTGTGGGATTGGATTTGGAGAAGAAGGGAGATATTTAAAGATCTGCATTTAGCTTGCCTGTTTCCCTAGTATGGTCTGCAGGTTCCCAGGGAATCAGAAGTTAATTTATTATTCATTTAATTATTTGATGCAGGTAAATTTGTATGATTTTATGTTGACACTCAGTTATCACTGGTGTATGCCTAAGTTTTTGGTTGTGCTTCTCTGCAATGATGGTAATGCTTTGTCTAAAAATGTTACTCATCAATGTTCTAATTGAATTTAAGGTTTGTGATTATTGCCTGGAGTGTGACAAATACAATTCTAGGAACTGTGGAAATTAAGAAGTGGAAATTTGCAGGCTCTTTATGCAGTGAAAGAAGTATCTGCATTATGCTTTTTTTTAAAAAATTATTTAGAACATATCTATGTGGTATTTTTAGGTATGTCATTTCAGTTGATAAGAAGAGTTTTAGTCACTTTATATGAACGCAAAGGCAACCATCATACTATAAGAAAACTTTATTCGGTGTCTGCTTCAGTGTATGCTGGGATTGTTTTGGTATTTATCTAAAAGCACATGTATATGCTGAAAAATCTATTCTATCATTTATAACAAAATTAGTGTAATTAGTTCACAGTACCCTGAAAAAATTATTGTTCTTGAAATGAGTCTCAGTCCTGTTGAATGGCACAACCTCAATGATCTAATTTCTTCTCCAAAAGTCATTATAGAATAACCTCTTAGATGTTCCTCTACCTACCCAAAGTGGTAACCTTCAACCCAAGGGATTCTAGGAAGACTTATTCAAGCCATAGCAATGTTACAAGTAAGATGCTTAATTTGGATGATCCTAAACTAGAAACACAAAGTCTATTGAACTAAAGATGTGTTTTAGGGGGAAATCTATAAATTTAGATGAGCAAATGAAAATGAAACCAAGAGTGAGGAAGTAAGTTCATTCCATCTTATAAAATAGGAACCCAAGTAATTACAGAAAATATTTCCACGGGATACAATCTTTTCTGCCCAGAGACCAATCCTGATGTCAAAAACACTGTGACAAAGTAGAGGACAGCAGGCATGGGAGCAAGTTTAAGTCATCTGACAAGAAACAGTGTTACAAAGTTTATATTTGCCAGAACTTTGAAACTCATTTCTTAGCTAAGAGAGTTTCAGCTCCACATTTTGAGAAATTATCTTGTTTTCAGACAGGCAATTTCAGCTTTGTTCTGAGAGAAGATGTTTTGGGAGAAGTCTATTAAGCAATGTCATGTACTTGCTTTCACTCTCCTGGCATGGTGCATTTGTTCTGTGCTCCCTTACAAGATTCCCCCCAGGGCTCCAATTGTTTTACTTATTAACTTTATGCTGTCATTGGGGTAACTTTATTTCAAATTTCAGTGTGTTTGGTTCTTGACTCACATTGTTTTATTCTAGAGATATGTCAATAACTAAGTCAAGAAGTTAAGGAAATTCAAGCCCTGTATCATGTCCACAGTGGCTAAACGTCATGATTAAAGCCACAGTATGGGTAGCTCGAGCTGCGTATTTGTGGACCTTGTTATTTAAAAGAAAATTTGAGGTTAGGGATGTCAAGATGACGACATCACAACACTATGCTATGCACGGGAAATTCTTGATTTTTTTTTAAATTTTGTCTGAGACAGGATCTCATTATGTAGCTTTGTCTGGCCAGTAAATTACTATGTAGAGCAGGGTCTCCTTGAATATCCAGTTTTGTGAGCAGTTGGGATTAACGGTGTGAGATCTTAATATGAATCAGGTTATACACTTATGAAGCCATCACATGAAAGATATTTATTTAGTAAAATCTTCATCTGTTTTCATTGCCACCCTTTAAAATGTTGTCTTGGATGTATACGTCAGACTTGTTAGACTTTTCTGGTTTCATATTTCACAAAATATCACATTGCTAAGGATAACGCATCAGAGGTCCTATCATACACAAGACACAAACTCAAACACTTTCCTGCTTTCTTTAGTGTGGTCAGCTTTGATTTTCAGATAGCAGATGCTTATTTAAATAAAGACTATATGTCACAGCTGCCTTTGCCAATTAGACATTGTCATACAGTTAGCTTCTAGTTAATTAGAGAAAATGAAAGGGCCGAATGTGGCTTTCAGAAAGCTTCCCATTAAGAAACCTTCTATAGTTTTCTGCTAGAGATTACTCCAATGACTGGAATGTAATTGAAAATTGTTGAAATATTTATCAAAGTATATTGAGATATCATGAAATTATTAAGCATTTTGTTACTCCTTAAATATTTTCACATCACAGATAATAGTGAAATGAATATCCTTATTTATATATATTTTTAAAGATTTATTTATTTATAATATATACAGTGTTCTGTCTGCATGTATGCCTGCATGTGCGGAAGGGGGCACCAGATCTCATTACAGGTGGTTGTGAGCCACTATGTGGTTGCTGGGAATTGATCTCAGGACCTCTGAAAGGGCAGTCAGTGCTCTTAAGCTCTGAGCCATCTCTTCAGCTCCCATTTATATATTTTTATAACTTTTATCTTTATCTTTGACAACTCAGAAAATAAGACACTGAAAAGTTCATTGCTAAGTCATAGAATATGTTTTTTCTGTTAAATTTTTTTAGAAATGACATGTATCAGCATATCTTTCTATGCAAAGTTTCTTTATTCAAAAGAGTGAGCTTTTTGAAGTTTCAAGGGTAATGAAAATATTTTGTTTATGATTAAAATTAAATTTTATGACTATGTATATAGTTCAAAATTAAGACACTAAACCCAGATGAAACCTTGGGCTTAAACCCCACCACTAAACAACAACAACAAAATATTTTCTATGGAAAATGTCAATGATAATAAAGCAATAGAAAAAAGTAACAGTGCAACAAATAGCAACAAGTTAGACAATATGCTATAAATGTCAGTGTTGGCCATTAACATTGTATAAAATGTTGAAATAAGGACTATTTTAGAAATTATGTTAGTCCAGGAAAGCAGAAAGAAAATGCAAAGATGCTGAGAGGCAGAGATAGAGATATTTAGCATATTTAAGCATAGTATATATGAATTACTGTATCATAAAATGAGATTTGAATTGTAGATGAGCAGATATCGCACAGGGCAAAAATAAAAAGTTTGATATTCATAAAACATAATTGAAAGTCATTCAAACATTTTTTTAAAGGGCTTTATTCTTTTATTAGTGCAACATAAGCACACACCGATTTGCTGATACGGCAGCGGTCACAGTTATAAAAAGAGAAACCTAGGTGACAACTTCCTTTTCTGTCCTCTCCCTAGTTTGTTTCCTCTGTCTGAGGGTTTTGCTTGTGTGTGTGTCTGTGGGCCAGTGCATGTAGAACCCAGAGTAGGCAGGATATCAGATCCTCTGGAGCTGGAGGTCTAGATGGGTGTGAGCTGCCATGTGGGTTCTGGAAACCAAATTTAGGACATCTGTAAGAGCAGCCAGTGCTTTTAACAGCAGAGCATCTCTCCAGCCTGTGTCTGATCTCTCCAGCCCTGTGTCCGAGTGTAGACTAAGGGCATAATATTTCATTTCATGGAATACAGCTGAAGGAATATTTGTGGTGTGAAGCACTTACCTCGCTCCTTAGGCAGCTCTTGTGCTGAGAAAAGAAAGATCTCAGTGTTGCCCAGAGGAGCATAGAAACAAAAGTAATAGTAACCCAGCAAGACAATTTGTTTTTGCAAAAAGGGTGTACCAGAACCTAAACTGGCCTAGAGAAAACACTCTCAGTCTGAATGGCCTCTGCCCTTTATCGCTGATGTAGGTGGTGACTGTCTCATTCCATTGGTCTCTGTAAGAATTAAGTTTACAGGAAGAAATAAAGAACAAGAACCTACCCAACCATACAGCTAGAGCAGCAGGACCAGGCTGCAGCATGATCAGAGCTGAAGCACAGGTTACATACAGGTTATTAGGTTTTTTGTTTGTTTGTTTTGTTTTGTTTTTGTGGCTAAGGAAAGAGAAAGGAGAGGGTTTCCTTGGGGGCAGAATGGGGGGAGGTGGCTGTTTTCTTTATATAAGAGTTGCAGGGTCTGTGGTCTCCTTGGATCACTGCATGTGTGTGTGTATGTTTGTACATCTGTGTATGTGTGTGCATCTGTGTATGTATGTGTGTATATCTGTGTATGTGCATGTGTGGTGTGTCTGTGCATCTGTGTATGTGTGTATGTGTGTGCATCTGTGTGTGTGTGTGTGTGTGTGTGTGTGTGTAGTGGGGCAGCTGCTTTCAACATTTTAAGCAAATGAATGTAATAATGATGGGTTTTTAAAGGCTTTGGACCCTGTGTTGAGAATAAATTATTGGATGAAGAGAAAAGAAACACTAGTATTTATCTGTAAAGTACTATATGACTCAGATCCTAGTAAATATACTGGTAGTTAAGCCTAAAGTAGTTACAATAGAGTAGAAGCGAAATGATAAATTTGGGAGGTTCTAAAGTTGTGATATCGAAAAAGCTTTGTAGTATGTGAGATATTGTATTTCTTCTAATTTTGCTAACATTTTATGTTATCAAATTATGCAAATTTTAATAATTCAGCTGATCAAAACTTATGTGTTCCAAGTGGTTAGTCCTAAACACATGTACATCTAACCAACAATAAATGAACTCTACTGTGTTTATTTATACACATACACACACATATAACATACATAATTCAAAAAGAAGAGATCATGAGGGGGGAGAGAGAGGACAGGAAAAGTTGAAGGAGACAGGGAGGTAGAGGACGGAAATGATGTAAATACAGTGCTTATGTATTCAATTCTTAAAAATTAATCTTTTAAAAGGTCATGTCTTTGTTTTAAAGTTCATTTTCCTTATTACTAATGAATATAAATTTTCCTTTTACACTCATTAGCTACTAGTTTTGTGCACCTATCTGTACAACACATTCTATTGTAAGATTTTTAATTTATCGAAATATGCATTAGACATATTCAAAATATTTAGTCTCTCCATTTTCTTTTGGGAGCTATGTTTATGTATTCTTTATTGCTGGAATTTTTCTACATTTAAATCACATTTTAATGTATGTTTTTTAGTTTTAATCCTAACATGTTTTCTTTAAAGAAAAGCAGTATATTGCCATATATATATATATATATATATATCTTACCCATTCCATGGGATTTTAAAATAAGTTTATTATAAGTGAATTTTAATTTTTTGAAATGAAATGTTTCCCAGATGGGTAGCCATCTGTCCCCGTGCCATTCAGCTGATTTGAAAGGTCACATTTATTGCATATGCAGCTTTTAGTATATTCTGACAAGCATGCATATCTTCTAGCTTCATAGGTATGTGCAACAATCTCTGTCCTAATAGAGATATGTTTTAATTGTAGTAGTTTTATAATAAAATTTCATAACTCATAACATTAAGGATTTGGGTTTTGGAATTGGTTTGACTCTATTTTCACTTGAATTTTTGAACTTGTACATCATATGCATTGGAAAAGTTCTTTAAATTTCACACACTCTAGTTTATCTAATCATTGAATGCTTATTATAATAGGTGTGAATGAATGTTCAAAAGCATGGAAACTTTCAAAAAATGTGCAGTATTTGTTTAATAGACAACAGTTTAAAAGTTTTTAAACTAATTTTCTCTATGTAATCTAAAGTCCATGCATTACTAGACAGTAATGATGGAGCTACCTGTAACTTTTAAAGCCATAGATATGCTCCAGTCATTATATGAATGCCTTCATGGTGATCTAAGTTTAGTTTTGAACTCCAAAAACGTGGACAGTCTTCAGTGCCAAGTCCATTTAGTATTTCTAATACATGTGTTTAGGAATGACCTCTTAGGATTAGGTAATCTACTAGGGAGCTTATCTTTGTGGAAAATTGTTTCTCTTTCTTGGCAGCCATTGATTACCTGTAGTTCTTTACCAAGGCATAGAGCCTTATGACACTCCATCAATCACATTGCAATCTCCACTGGTGTTACCATTATTCAGGTCTTTTTTAGGCAACCACAGTTTTGAGATTTCATGAGTACAGCTTCTCAATCATATATACAAGACACTATCTGGAAGCTGGTAACCTCATTGTCTAGGTCTTAGAATCTTTCCACTCCATCTTCCTTGGTTTTCCCTGAGCCTGAAATGTAGGAGTTGCGCTCAAGATGTAGCAATTGGGTGAGGGCACCTGACAATCATTTGTTCTCTGCATTATGCATATTCTAGATCTATATAATAATCTCTACCTGTTGCAAATAAAAAACAAGTTTCTTCGATGAGTGGTTGAGAGCCATGCTTATCAGGCATTATAAGAATAAGCATTTAGAATATACTTACACCGTTTTTTGGCATAGAAAGATGAAACTAGTAAGTTCACCTCTAGAATCTATGACCTCTTTAGACACATGTAGCTGACCAGGATTCCAATACCAGACATGCTTTCTTTCTTCTTGAGCAGGCCTTCTATCCAATGCGATACTTGGTAGGTACTTCAGAGATAAGGGTGCCATTCTTGCTCTTTTGGGGATATCTTGTCATGATTGTCGTTATTGTGATTTTTTGGTTTATAGATCGGTAGACTCTTGATTGTTTTTTTTTTTACCACTAAACTAGTTATTTAAACTATGAGGACTAATATTCAGAGATGAGGCTTCTAGGTCAGTTTCATTAACTATGGGGTTTCTTTTCTCTTTAATAATTTTTATATATTTTGGGTCTGGCTGTTTTCTGGATGTTCTAAGTATTTGTTGATTTTAAACAATTAGTTATTATATATTTAATATATTCATATTTTACTAGCATTTAACATCAAAGTTTTTTCCTTCTCACCTCTTATCTGGATTACATATTCTTTTCTCATAATGTGGGAATCCAAAAATGTGAGCCTATCCCACATTGTCTGAAGATCAGAGAGTTTGAGGTTATATTTGCTCTTTCAATGTTGTTGACAGCAGGTATGGCTACAAAACAAGATATCCTTACCTATAGGGTGGTTACTTGGTGTTATGGACATTAAGATGGCCCATAGGTGTAGAACTGTTTCACCCTGACCAAAGGTCAGAGAATTCAAGCATATTCTACTCCTTCTTTTGAAATACAGGTTTGATTCAGGGAGTTGCTGCCTGGAGGACACTTGGTCTAGACTGTGTTCACTGCCCCAAATATCAAATGATTTGCTCAGGAATTAATGGCTTGATGTCTCAAATATTAGAGCAAATAACTGTTCTGGTTTTTCTTTGTATCATAATAAAGTAGTCTTTTGTCTTCTCCTCCATTTTTGTAATGGGGTATAAAAGCATATGCAAAATAAATGAGAACAAAATCAGCATTCAGTGTTCACTGAATTTCTATTCTCTGTCTCTGTGTTTCTCTCTTATCTCCATTCTTCAAACCTAACATTTCTCATCTTCATGCTCCTAGGCTGAACCCCCTGGATAGGAGTCAAGCAGAAGTCACCCCCAAAAGTGGCTCATGACATCAAAGTACATGTTCACATTTGATATGATAAACTAAATCAATAATTCACATTATATTTTGTTTATTTTTATGGTATTGGAAATTATACCCAACTACAAATCTGTACATATATTTTCTTTTTCATAATCTCTTGTTTCATAGAGGCACATGAATTTTATCTAATTGTATGTATTATGATATTTACTCAATACAATTTGCTTTATATCATGATTTTATTCATACATAATTTCTGCCTAATATACTACACATATTTAAATGAGTAAAAATTAGATTTCCTTTTCAAGGTAGAAGATTTTATTTCTTTTTCTATCTCTACATCCTCCAGCAAAATGTTAAATTGAAGTGGTTATTTCTTTGCTCTCAGAGAAGAATGCTGGTGTATATATTGAACCAACTGAACTGTAGTAAGAGTTACCCCAGGCAGAAATATAACACACTCTCACCAATCATACACAAAATTTGGTAGGTTTTCTAAGAATAAACAGTTTTCAGTTTATTTTTTTTCTTAACTTGATTTATAGAACTCTGAAATTGTAGCTTTTCACAATTTTTTCCTATTAACTTTTTGTAAAGAAAATTTGCCAGACTTTGAAGTAAATTATATTATAAATACTTCACCCCTGTTGGATCTTTTTCTTCTAAGCAATGATGATACATAAGGTCATTGTTTGCTTTAGGGACAGGTGTAAGGGAAAAAATGAAGGAAGGTAAAAAAGAAAGACAACAAAAATCTAAGCCAAATACACACACAAAAAATGTCTTCTATCTCGAATGAACTAGTGTGAACTATTGCAGCTCTTCATTTTTCTATCATGTCACAGGATTCCCAGTGTCAACATTAATTTAATAGAACCAACAAATGCAATTTTTTGTTTCTATATTTGGTGGAGTCTCTATGTTTACTTCAGGGTAGGAACCCAGTAACAGGGAAGTTTAACATCCTGTAAAGTATTAGATCTCATGAGTCTTTGTTTTTGTTTTTATTTATTTTAGTCTGCTTAGCCCACATATTGCCAACAACCTATTATAAGCATTATTTTCTTTTTATTGGATAATTATGTCTACATCCTACCCAACTTTCAACTTTCAACACTTTCAATCTGTATTAACTATTGCTGAAAGATTAGATTATTCATGGTAAAATCTTTCCAGATGTCATTGTTGAGAAAAGTTTGGAAAGGAAGATGCTCAAATTCATGTTGGATTAATTTGAGTTGCTTTCAATGTAGTAATTGTTATAAGAAAACTTACTTAATTATTGTTCACCATTTAATCTTCAGATAAGTCATTATTATAGCAATTTCGGTACATAGGGACAAATGAATAGAGACCAATGTTTTGGTGGTTTTTTTCATAAATAGCTGCGTAACATTTATGCATCTTGTTTCCCATTGTTTTGCAAAAATAGAATTTACATTACATTATTATGAGGGTGATATGATGTTTTTGAAGATAAATACATATAAATTAGTAGAAAATACTTGCTTTTAATACAGTCCCTAACAAGAATTTGGTGATAAAATCAGGAAGTAACATTTTAGGTGACTAGAGGTCTTTATAAATACTGACAACATAGACTGAAGAAAGATATCATGACAAGAAATAATAGGAAATAAATAGGCATCCAATTGGCCAGAAACTAGTGTTAGTCTTTAATTAAAGAGAAAGGCACAAAGAGTTTTAAAAATTCTGTAGAAATTGGAACACATTGTATTAAAAGTTCATTAAACAGTTAATATGACCACCTTGAAGTAGTGCAAATATTCTTATTAATCCTTCCTCAATTCTTATTATGAACTAAATTTTCACTACAGTTATAAAAATATTTATTGAATCCTTCATATTTCACGACTCAGTCTAGTAAGTATGTTATATAACACCATTAAATAATCTTGTTTTAACAGATTTTTTTTATTCTATCAGGAGGACATAGCATTGCAACTTACATAGATTACATGTCACACTATGTGTCAAAAAGAAAAAATGGGAATAATAACAATTCTCAAAGATGCATTCAACTTCATATATATATTATATGATATAATTAAAGTGGCATTTCAATGACATGGAAGAGAGAGATTAGGATGAAATCTGGAGAAAGAATACTCCAGATAGAAAAACTACAACTATGAAGTTCCTGAAATTACTAGCATATGTGTCTAGCACATTCTAGGGAGAGCAAGAGATCGGAGAATCTGAGACAGAAAAACAAATAGCTGAATAAATAGCTACCAACGAGGAAAAAAATCTAAAAGGGAATCATATTAGAAGTTTACTGATCATTATAGGATATTTGACTTTTCATTTAAATTATATAAATGGGCATTAATTGGATTTGAGAAAAAAATAATAGAATCTAAATTAATACTTTAGCATATTTGTTTGGGTTTCTATGTTGAAAACATAGTGGGTAGGACAAAACTGGAAAGATCGGTGTGAAGTAATAGGCTATTTCAATAATCTGACAAGCTCACCTTGACATCTTGGCAGCTGTGAATGGGAGAAGTAATCAGATTATGTATATAATCTAATCTGTAATTCAAAGTAATAGATCTTTGAAAACAACTATGGTGTATGAATGAATAAGTATTACAGTTAGTAACTCCATGGATTCCAGAATGCACAATTGATACAAGGAAACAGAAAGAATAAATTTAAAGCAGAGAACAGTAGAGGTTATGTTTTAGGACCTTGTAAAATACTAATTTACGTTATTTCAAAACTATAATCCTTCTTTACTCCTACAATAAAATAAAAACTCCTTGGAGTAGTATACAAAGTTGTGAGCTACATAAATATCCTTCTTTAGGCTCAGTCATTTACTACTATTTTAATGAAGGCTTTGCAATTTATTTATTAAAAAGAGTGTTTTGGACACTACTTGCTGACAATGGAAAGGGCTTCTTCAGTTTTCATTTCCCATTGGCACCATCACACTTCTTACTCTGGGATGGGAATCAGACTTTTATTTTTCACACATTTTGCAATTAGATTTTGGTGATTTTTCAATACTAATCATGGTTACAGAAGCATTAGTCTAGAATTATATATTTATATATACACACATGCATATAACTACAATAATAATACAATATCACATATTATAAAATAATAGGTTAAAATACCCTGTGTGAAATTTTCCTCACTTGCAACAGATATAGCTAATCAAGAACTTTTCTGTATCTCTATAAACCTACTGATCCTATGACTATCCAAGCAACTGTTTGATTATTTGGCTCACAATTCACAGTGTGACCTCCACAAGGACAAGTCTAGGATTTATTTACATCTACACTCTAGCTCTTAGCGAAACAAGTAAAGTCATTGCCTAACAAATAGCTGTTTCATTTGAATAAAGACAAATCTAAAAGTAAAACACTTATAATGATTATTTAGAGTCCCAGGCTTATAACAAAAGTAATATATTATGGAAGGGAACAGTGAACAATTCAAAGTTCCATGTGAAATTTGGAAATCACGTGTGAGAAAGCAAAAATTTTCATAACCTTTTTTTCTTGGTGAATTCCTTGTATTTGGGGGGATACAACCTGTACACGCAATGAATAGTATTGCATTATAAAAGACAGGTTTCCATTTTGCTGCAAAGAAAGATTTTTTTTTCATTCATGTCTCCAATGTCATAAATCAAAATGTTGATGAACTAAAGATTAAGTATAATTTTGCCTTCCGCTATCCATTAGCTGTCTTTGAATTAGACATCAACTTTGTAAACGAATGAATCGTTCCATGAAATCCAAAGGACTGGGTATTTGGAGTCTTGCCAGGGACATTTTGCAAGATGATCGCTCAGATACTAATATTCGTTGATGCCAGACTGATTCTAAGATGCTTAAAAATTCCAAGTCTTGGATCAATATGTCACATTTAATGGTTCCGAATAAATTTCTATGGATTCCTCGCTTGTGTTTCTTACTTGTGTTTCTCATTAGAAATTTGTATGTGTTGACTTTCGTCCTCTCCCAGAAGATTTATATGCTGAAGCTGTAACCTCCCAGTATCTCATAATAGGAATGAATTTGGAGATAGTGTCTTTAAAGAGACAATTAAGGTTAAATTAGTTCATTAAAGTGAGTCATAATTTAATGCGATTGTATCCTCATACAAAGAGGAGATAAGGATTCATAATAAAACAAAGGGTAGACCATATAAAGACAATGAAAAAATACTGACCTCTACCTCAAAAAGAGAGCAGCCTCAGAATGAAACCAGTAGTTCCAACATCTTAATTTTGGACTTTCTGGTACTCTAATTGTGAGTATATATTCTCTTGTTTAAGCCATCTAGACTGTGGGATAATATCCCATAATATCATTATGGGATATTAGTAAACCATTATGGGAAGTGTGATTCTGATTTAGTCTTGATCTAGAAAAGATGTAGTCATTACAGTTGAATACTTAGTTATTATTCATTGTTATATTATTATACTTATAATAGCTATTAGTTATATATCAAATCATTATAATTACTTATTAGTTATTATAGTTGAAGTGGTTGCATAAAATATTAACTCAAAAAATCTTTAGTCCTCCTATACATAAATGACATAGGTGGATAAAGAAATCAGGGAAATAGCAGATTAAAAAAGAGCCTCAAATAGTATAAAATATCCTGGGGTTACTCTAACCAGGGAAAGTGAAAGACTTGTATGGTATAAGAAAGCATCAACCTTCTCCAAAGCAATGTGCCTTATCCTCTCTAAGGAGTGGATGGAGGGTGAGGTGGATGGGGAGGTAGAGGGAATGGAGAAGGGAAGTGAGTGGGAACTGGGATTGGTATGTAAAATAAAAAGAGATAGTTTATTTTCTTTTTAAAAAAAATTATAAAAATATTATCAAGTCTTTGAAGATATAAATTGAAGAAGAAACAAGAAAATGGAAACATCTCCTTTGTTCATGGAATGATAGGACTAGCATAGTATGGCCATTCTAACAAAAGCAATCTACAGATTCAGTGCAATCTCCATGAATATTACAGTGCAATTCTTTATTGACTTTGGAAGGACAATTTTCAACTTCATACAGAGAATTATTCCATACAATTTTCTATATATAAGATTTTTAATGTTTCCAATAATTCTGTGACCTCATAAGTCAGTTAGAAAACACACTATATTTCCTTCTCCATACTATATTTGTGGTCCTAAAATATTATGGTAGCAGAAATTTAGTCACAATCATAGATATTTGTGTCACATAAGGGATTTGTTTTATGCTAGTTATGTCTGTTGACATTTAATATTATAAATAATATAACATTTATAATATTATGAATAAAATATTAAATATATATATATATAGAATAATGAAATAGTAATAGAATAATAGTTTTTCCTTCTCTCTATATTATTTTTGTTGTTTGTTGAACTATGTGAAGAAAATTTGTCTTAACATAAATGTGAACTTTTCTGGATATTTCTGGTACTTGTAACTTCATTCTAACACCTCACTTGGGGTGTAACATTTTCTATTCTCTCTTATAACAAGCAAATCTATTACTAGGATACCCTGTTACTTAATAAAAGGAATCTAGTTTGAAGACAAAAGAAAAATAAGAGTATCCCCAAGAATGCTATCTACTTAATTTTATGGGAAAGGCTTATTCAGTTCTACTTCTTATTTGCAGAAAAGGAATTACTTCAATTTTTGTTGAAGCTTTGCTTGTTTGCAGAACTGTCATAATCAAATAATTTTTTGTCTATACTTCTTCATTCCATGTGTTATGATCCAGTTTTTCCTACACTGAATCTTGACTTTAGCAAACCAACATTTTAACCACACAATCATTGGAATTATAAAAGGTTACTTCGTACATAAAAAAATTTTCCCTTTAGTTCTTTGCTTCCTACTGTAATCTACCTTCAGATTCTCATTATCCTTTTACATAGCACCACTGCAATTTAACACAAGTTGATTCCAGTGCCCTTTTTATGCATTTCTAAGTCCTACTTATAAAATTGTTGAGTAATTTTTTGGCTGAGAATTGAAGACAATTGCCTTTGCTTTGATTGCTCCTCAGAATATGACAGTAACACAGTACAGCTGAGTTTGCCATATACTTGAGTCATGAAATATGAAAAAAATCTAGTGGGCACAGATCTAGAAATGTCATCCATTCTGGCTAGATTTCATGGTTCTGGAAGACATTATTCATAATATTGGAGGAGAAGAACCAGTAAACAACTATTCAACTGCGTACCCTAAGAGCTTCAATAATGACTGTCTCGGCAAGATAAGCTCACTGGCATGGTAAAATGGTAGAATAAACATTAAAGTAATCAATCATCCTCTGATTGAATTTAAGCCCCATAAACAAGATGGAAACCACATTTTGGCTCCCTTATTGAGGCTGAGAACCTGTGACTAACCAAGTGTTTTAAAGGCTAACCTATTATTGTTACTCTGTTAAATGGGCATAATATTAAACTTAATCTTAATGAGTTATTATTATACCCATAGACTAATACATTTTTCAACTCTTTTTAAATTAACTATTTTTTTTTGCAGCAGATAGTGAGAGAACCACAACTGGCCAAGACAAAGAGAATAAGAGAATGAGTAGTTCTCATCCCTGACTCGGACATTTAAAACACACCCTCTCTTGCCAAGGCTCAGGAATCATTTTAGAAGATGGACTGAAAGAAATGTATATTGGAAGGACTTATATTCAAAATCTAACATTTTTTCCTAATGTGCATAGCATCTGTGAGATTTTTCATGACTATGTAAGTTGTAAGACAAGATTAAAGCTGAAACAGTGAATAATTGCCGTTAAACTAACGAGACTGGTATTAATGTTCTGGGAACACAAAGGAGTGTTGCACATATGAACTCATGATAGTTGTGACAACATATGCAGGACATTTTGCAGCTCAAACCAAACAAACTCTAGGCATGGAGGAGGAAGGTGGGTATGAAATTCCATCTGAAGTTCAGGAACTGTTGTTAATCTCTAGCTACTGGGAGAGAGTTACTTTTCTTGAGGATTATGACCCTTGATAGGTTGACCATGCTCTAACTGGATGGGTATCTTGTATATGGGTTACCCAAAGTAGACTCAAAACAATTAAGAAAGTGAGCACAAAAATTGAGCATGTAAGAATGGGGGAGCAGCTCTGGAAAGAATTTAGAGGTAAATATGATCAAATTTCATTATTTAAAATTCTCCAGAAATTAATATTTTTTAAAGGAATGATTCCAAAATGACATCTGAACTCAGTGAATTAGGACAGTGGAATCAATTAAGGATGTAGTGGCAGTGCTGGAAGAAATTATTTTCAGAGACAAACTATTAGTTCGTATTTATATAACATTTGGTTAATATTTTTTGTGACTACAAAGGAATGAAAGAACTAAAGGTCTATTTTCAAGCTAAAACTGGCAGGATTTATTAAAAATATAAATATTATATATGAGAGGAAAAGAAGAAATATATGTTTTTATTTTTAAAAGAAGCTAATTAAATTTTGATTAATATATTCATTTTATATTTTTGAATATTACATCAAAAAGTAGAATTGCCTGGTCTACAAGAGCTAGTTCCAGGACAGGCTCCAAAACCACAGAGAAACCCTGTCTTGAAAAACCAAAAAAAAGTAGAATTGCTTATTATCAAAAAGTTGAGAAGAACATAGAAATACATAAATTGGAGTTAAGCGAAAGTACCAGTGGCTCATTTTTCAACAGTTGGAAATTCCTATTAGACATTCATTATTCAAAATTAGACAGAAATAGTGACCACAAAAGTGTAATTAATTTGGAATAATAAGAAGATAGAACATGACATTCATGTGAAATTAATCCTCGTGTTTCCTAATATTTAATAAATGACTTGCTTATTTAGGGAAAACATGTTATTGGCCTGCAATTTTTTCTGTAAGCAAGAAAAAATAAAACAGTATAATGTTAAATGTAATAGCTATCTTAATTAACATAGCTGCATTTTCTGTTCATTGAGTTTTTTTTTTAGAAGAGACATCACTATCTTCTATTGATTTTTCCATAGCAATGTATATGGAACTGCAGTCAATCCCAGTTTGAAAACACTCTAGTTCCCAGTACTTCATAATCAGAAATCCAAATCCTTCTTGATAATCAAAATCAGTAATATTTTCTTTCAAAATAATATAAAAATCACTTTGCAGCAAGATATGCCATGACTGACTGGTTGATATTCATGAGAGTCCTGCCCATTTCTGAAGAGAAATGAAGAGGAGTAGATGAGGATGTGTGGAAGGGAGTTATTAGTAAGAAAGAAGGAAGGGAAAACTGAGGTTAAACATAACATGTGAGAATATATATAATTTATTATATGAGAAAATAATATATGAGAACATACATAATTTATTCCTATATACAGTGTATATAATAAAAGTCTTTAAAGAGTGTATTTGACAAACAGGAAGAAAATCATCGTAAAAAAATTTACTAGGACATTAAAAGAGTGCTTACTTCAATAGCACATATACTAAAATTTGAACAATAAAAGGAAGGATGTAATCAAGTGCTGACGAGATTTGTCTGAATAAAATATGTGGGAAATAATGAGAAATTAGTATAAAACACCATCTTAGAATCCTTGGAAGTGAACAGACTGTGGTTATTGCTTTAGAAATGGGAGCAATGGATACTGAGAAAAGGAAGACATTTTTAGAAAATATCATGTTGGTTTTAACACATCGAATCCAGAAATTGCACAGAAGTTGAAGCTGTTCTGTATTGGTACAGAAAAAAATGTGTCATGTAAAGAGGATGCCCATATTTCAATTTTCCCTAGCAATTCTTAAATATATATATATATATATATATATATATATATATATATATATATCACATGAGAAATCCTACTTGAATTTATATCCTGAAAATTACTAATTACTTTTCTAGTTTTCTCTTTTAACTAAATTTTTGGTTAGCAAATATAAATTTATGGTTTCTTTATTATATATATATATATATATATATATATATATATATATATGTGTGTGTGTGTGTGTGTGTGTATGTGTGTGTGTTAAAACCAAACAAAAACTGAAAAAAAATCAAATAAAACATACTTTAATTAGGCATCCTAAGCCAGAACTAACTAGGTATGACAAGGTATGACAAGCAGGTTTTACACTCTGTTTTAATGTCGTCGTCGCCTTCTTCTTCTTCTTCTTCTTCTTCTTCTTCTTCTTCTTCTTCTTCTTCTTATTCTTCTTCTTCTTCATCTTCTTCTTCTTCATTATTGTTGTTATTATTGTTATTACTAGTTTGTACTGTTTATAATGTTCCCAACTCTATGTACTGTAGCAAAGAGAGCCACTTGTTCATCTCAGTTGCCCAGAACCAAAATAATCACACAGAAACTTTATTAATTAAATCATTGCTTGTCCCATTAGCTCTTCTTATTGGCTAACTCTTACATCTTAATTTACCCATTTCTAGTAATCTGTGCATTGCCACATGATAGTGGCCTACTGCCTAAAGTTTTAACATGTCTGTCTCCAGCAGCTCCATGGCATCACTCTGACTCTGTCCTTCTTTCTCCCAGCATTCAGTCCAGACCTCACCTACTTAAGCTCTGTCCTATCAACAGACCAAGACAGTTTCTTTATTCATCAATGGTAATCAAAGCACAAAGAAAATACTCCCACATCAATGTACTCTGAATTGTGAACCTATTTCATATTGTTCTTGATACCCTGTAAAAAAGCTTTCATTCAGTCCATAAAATATAACAGTGTACAAAATATTTTGTCTCATATAGCAGAAATAAACATTGTGTCTTCAAGAAGCTAAGATAATGTCACTATTAAATAATTACAGTAAAATAAAGTTGTACTTTATTTTAACCACAAAGCTTTTTTTCTACATAGAAAGGACAGTTGATTCAGTTCTTTAACTTCATTAAAACATTATTTATGTAATTGATATTTACTAAATATTTGTTTAAATGAATGAATAGATGGATTTAAATGGGTTTTTACAAAAGTATTTAATACTACTACAAGCTTTATAGCATCACTGATTAAAATGGCAAAGATATTTTTCATCATAGTATTTATATTCTATAGTATTTATATTCCCATGTGTGAGAATAATAAAAGTTATGGTGAAATAGACATCCATTCATTTTTTCAGAAAGTGAGAAAGACAATTGAAAGAACTACATATTCAATTCTATCAGATACTATGCTTTCTTAACTAGTGAATATTTAAACTTTACTATTCTAAAATGACATTATAGTTTACAAAACTGTTATGCATAAGTTTTACCATGCTTTTAAAAACCTTTTAATCGTTTTACATACCTGTTGTAGGAGAGTCACTTGTTTGTTCCTGGCTTCTCAGCCCCAAAATAATCACACAGAAACCATATTATTTGCAATATTGTTTTGCCAATAGCTTAAGCGTATTTATTTCTCGCTAATTCATATCTTAAATTAACCCATCACAAATAATCTGTGTATCTCCACGAGGCTGTGGATTACCAGGTAAAGTTCTGGCATCTATCTCTAAGGGGATTACATGGCTTCTTCTGACTCCACCTTCTTTCTCCCAGCATCCACTTTAGCTTTCCCCACCTAGCTCTATTCTACCCTATCATAAGCCAAGGAAGGTGTCTTTACTAACCAGTTCTGTATTCAAAGCACACAGAAGGGAATTCCACATCATATACCAACCACAGTTCTCCCTCCTTCTTCTCCACACTTACCCTACTTCTTCCCTTTCCACTCCTCAGAGAGGGTAAGGCCTCCCATGGGGAGTCAACAAAGCCTGGCATATCAAGTTGAGACTGGACTAAGACCCTCCCCTACATATCAAGGCTGAACATGGCATCCCTCCATGAAGAATGGGCTCCAAATAACCAGTGCACATATCAAGGATTAAAATCCTGGTCCCACTGCCAGGGGCCTACAAAAAGAGCAAGCCATACAACTGTTACCCACTTTCAGAGGGCCTAGTTCAGTCCTATGCAGGTTTCCAGAGACTGTGAGCTGCCACTAGCTCAGGTCAGCTAGCTGTCTCTGTGGGTTTCTCCATCTTGATCTTGACCTGCCCTTGCTCATATAATCTCCTTCATCTCTTCCACTGAAATCCAGGAGCTCAGCGAAGTGCTTGGCTGTGGATCACTGCATTTGCTTCCATCAGTTATTAGATGAATGTTCGATGATGACAATTAGGGTAGTCACCAATCTGATTACAGAAGAAGGCCAATTCAGGTACACTCTCCATTATTATTAGGAGCCTTATCTGGAACCATCTTTAGGGATAGCCTGAGATTTCTCCCTAAACCCAGAATGGCTCCCTCTATGATGATATCTCTTTCAAATAGCTAAGCAGTGAAAGAAGCCTAGGGAAAGCAATTAGAGAGAAGTGTTTGCAAGATTCAATTTAGATCCATTTCTATCACCATGGACAAAACTCAAGCTCAAATGGATCAAAGACCTCAACATAAAGCCAGCCACACTGAACCTCATAGAAAAGAAAGTGGGAAGTACACTTGAATGCATTGGCACAGGAGACTACTTTATAAATATAACCCCAGTAGCACAGACACTGAGAGAAACAATTAATTAATGGAACCTCCTGAAACTGAAAACCGTCTGTAAAGCAAAGGACATGGTCAACAAGACCAAACAACAGCCTAAAGAATGGGAAAAGATATTCACCAACCCCACATCAGACAGAGGACTGATCTCCAAAATACACAAAGAATTTAAGAAATTTGTCATCAAAAGAACAAATAATCCAATAAAAAACTGGAATACAGACCTAACCCCTGAGTTTTGTGCATAGAAATAGATATGGATCTATTTTCATTCTTCTACAAGCCAATATCCAGTTATGCCAGCATTAAAGGTAGGCTCAACCATTAAAAGTAGGCTCACAAATGAAAATATACATAAATTTTTTAAACAGTATAGTATAATTTCCTCTGAGTGTGTGTTCAGAAGAAGAAATAAATGTAATGATTATTAAAATAATCTATGAATCTGTATGTAAATGTTTCAGTTAATGACTTTAGTTGTAATGAAAGCATTAAATACTTGCCCTAATATGGCAGATATAAATGAGAACTGACAAAGAGATGTTTTATAAGAGATTTAAATGTAATTTTGTCTAATGGTAGGTCAGTAGCAAAGTCACACAAAAATTATGATATCCTTTCTTCAATTAGCTAGATTGCCATATCTTTTCTTTGTTTGTTTTTTGTTTATTTATTTATATATTTATTTATTAAAATTTTCTACCTCCTCCCATTTCCCTCCCACACCCACCCTACTCCTTCTCCCCCTCCCTCTCCAGTCCTAAGTACAGTCAGGGTTTTCTGCCCTGTGGGAAGTCCAAGGTACTCCCCTCTCCATCCAGGTCTAGGAAGGAGCAGTAAAAAATAATGATATCTTGAACTTTGCATGCAAATGGATGGAAATAGAAAGCACTATCCTGAGTGAGGTACCCAGACCCCCCAAAAAAGAGGAATATGGTATGTCCTCACTCATAAGCGGATTCTAGACAAAAACAAAAGACATTGAGCCTATAGTTCATGATCCTAGATTCCCATATTCTTGAAAAATTCCATGTATATAAAAGCTATAGCTCAAAGAAACAGTGGATTGTTGATCATTTTATTTTTAAACAGATTTTCCAATAACTTTGTTACATAAGAACATACAGAAAAAACAACAAGAAGCAAAAGTGAACCTTGACTGTTTAGATCCATTCACAGGTTACATTATCGTCTTAGCTTCTATACACCACTTATAGAGTAAAACTTTTATCATTTAACAAAAAGTACAAGATATTTCTGAGATGTATCTCAGCATTTACTAAGTGCTAATAAAGTCTTCATTAAGAGATAGTTTTTAAAAATATTTTTAAAACAATCTTCTTTTTATTTTACATACCAATCCCAGTTATCCCTTCCTCCCCACCTCTGTCTTCCCTCCTCCCCACCCCAACCCACTCCTCACAGAGGATGAAGCCATGGGGAGTCAACAAATTCTGTCACATCATCTTGAGGCAAGACCACGGTCCTCCCCCCTGTACCTAGGCCGAGCATTTGGAACCCATAGGGAATGGGTTCCAAAAAGCCATTTCATACACTGAGTATAAATCCTGATCCCAATACAACTTCCTGTTTTGCTTATGTAGTAAAAGTCTCATAATCATCTACCAAATTTGTTTGTTTTCTTATTTATAATGAAGACCAACCTTTCTTTGTGATCATTATGGGGAGGGTTGAATCATGGGATTCAAAATATTTCAAATATCAATAATATGTGTTAACATTTTATTTCTGTATTTATAATTCCTTGTTCAGTTTTAATTATATGTAATTGCCTTTTGAGGAAATTAATACATTCTCCACCAATATTTGTAGTCTCACATTGTTCATTTTCTCTTTTATGAGAAGACTTTGAAATAGCAATTTATACAATTCATAATTGAATGGAATGCTAAAGTGCAAATTTTTCTATAGCAATTAGTTGAGCTAATGAGGACTGAAAAGTCAAAATAATCAAAGAAAATTATTTCTGTTTTCTGTTATTTACAAAATAGAAAGCATTTCTCATGCACAGAACCAGAAAAGTTGGTCAAGAAAGCAGATGGTGAACAAAGAAAGTGTCAAGGATCTTCCTAAATCTAATCCTCTGCAAAATGCAAATAACAATATAGGAAGTCATGTGATTCATTTTGGTTGAAATGATGTACATGGACAGTTGAAATCTTTCTTCATACTCCTACCCCCAAGTGTGGAAGAAAACAATCAAATATTGTACAAAAGAGCAGATTCTTGGCAAATAATTAACCAACAATGAGGGCATGAAAAGGGGCAAAAATACAAGCAGTCAGGCAAAGCCCTCCTACAGACTTCATAGATAATATGTCAATTATTAGTAAAGAAAAATATCATTTAAGAGTTGTAGCATAAACAGTCTCAGGCATAATAGGAAAGTGTGCTGAAAATGCATCATATGACTGCAGGTGTGTAATTAAATTAATTGTAATGAAATAATATTTGAAGGCTCACCAGAAATATAGAATCTGCCTTCCCTGGAAGGAAAAACTGCCGTTATGATAATTTTTATATACATTGTGTGATACTCAGATTAGTACTACATTTTTCCCTGTGAATATTTTCCATTTTTTTCAAATGTATAATGAACAAAAAATATGCATCTTATGTCAGGCTGCTGCTCCTATTATTAAAGTATACTTGTTGCCTAATATGTGTGCAGGTAAAATATTCAATACCCTATCTCTTTAATAATAGAATATAATGCAAGAGAAAGCTGCAATCTTAATTTTCATTATCAACAGGGTTTAGATACATAGAAGATGAAACTCTGGCAACATCTCTAAGTGCATTTCCACATGTATTGCAGTGAGAAGAAAGTTTTATCTCGAACATGGGCAGGATATTTCTGTTGTAGCAGCCAAAGCAGCTATTGCATGCTCTGTGAAGCACCCCTATGAAGAACTGAACTCTCAACTTGAGAGACAAAGAAAACCTCCTTTCTTCTATAAGTTGCTTTTGACAGCAGTTTTGTCACAGTGATGAGAAAAGTAAACAATACAGAAGAGATTGTATTATTCTGTGCCTTCACATGTACTTCAAGAAATTTGTCTTTTTAATGGGACTATCTTAGATTCAGTTTGAATAGATTTTATTGCCCTATTTTTATCACTAATGGCACAATATCATTGAATATGTGAAATTAAATTTTAAAGAAAAGAAGTTTATCTGATTTATATTTTTGCTGGTAATAGATTAAAGAGCAAAACTGGAAAAAATTTTCCTGATAGAATTCTGATGCAATTCTGAGCATAATATGGCACAAGACAGGGAAGTACATGTGTTTATACATGCCTTCTGGTATCTCTTGTTGTGATATCTTTAGGATTCAATCATGGTGGCTTCATCTTAAAAATATATTTATCAAATTTTAATCATTTCTCACAGGTTCCATATTTGGTTTAATTGTTTAATTTTTACTCTCCTAATGCCTTAACAGAGAGGATTAGATTTCAATATATGAAGACTTTGGGGATACTCAAACCCTGTGCAAGAAGCCGCAGCATGCAGCCATCCATTCAGTCATTCTACACACATAAATTGAACTGTAACTGAGGACCAGAAGCACAACACTAAGCATTTGATATTTATTAATAACACAATTAAATACATTTATTTTCCTAGCATTTAAATTACAAAGTAAATAGTGGGATGAATTTAATTAAAATTATTTACATAGTTGATTATATAGATTAGTTATAAACGTATATAAAGATAAAGTCAAAAAGAGAACAGAGAGGTCAATCAAGAACGTTGGAAATGAGAACTATCCCTTATCTGCTTTGAGATAAGAACTGTGTATTTTACATAATCACATCATAGAAGTATTTTATCATTTGAATCTTTCCTTTCAAAGGATAGCTTACATTGTGCACTTCTCTGGTTAGGTCTATTCTGAGCCCTAAACTGTGAATTTAAAAACAAAATTCTGATTTTAACATGTTAATGCTGTTACTGTGCCTAATTAAAGACTCAGTATTTATATTTACTTATTATAATTCATAAAATAAACAAAAGAATGAAGTCCAGCAGCAGATTGCAGCAGCTAGGATGCCTCAGAATATAGGTATTAATCCTATGATCATCAAAAACAGATGTAAAAAGAGTTTGGAAGTTAGTCTCCTTATAAAAAGTAGCTTTACTTTTAAATTTTACGTTAGTTGTTTTTGACAGTGCTTATTGTATAATCTCATTCTTCATATATGCTAATCAAGTGCTCTATCACCAATATACATGCCCAGATTAAATTTAAAATAATGGGAAAATGGTAAATTTGGTCCTGTGGAAGAGTAAGAAAGATGTATTTTAAACTTTGGAGATATATATATATATATATATATATATATATATATATATATATATATGTATATATTTTTTATGTGTTTTATAATTGCTAGTCGGCTTATATCTGTGATTTTTCTCATTTCTCATCTGTTTATTTTAATGTCTCTTACTTCAATAAGGGAACTTTGTAAGTGTGAATGTTGCATTCTACTATAGGAGGATAAATTACATACTAGGGTACATTACTACCCCCTTGTGCATCCATGTCAGACTCTATTGATCATAACATCCTTTATAGATAAGCCTGTATATGACTAAATACCTTTTTTCAGCACGGTATTGTGTGAGGTTAATCAATGGAGTCTATCATTTGACACAGAATCCTTGTATGATAAAGTAAAATAGAACTCTCAGAGGTATCTTTTTAGGTATGACATAAGGACTTGCTATTTCTTTCCTACACGTCAGGCTTATTGGTCTAAGATTGTTATGTCACAACTGTAGAGACAATTATTACTCTTGAACCACTTGCATAAGCTGAAAAATAAATCCTAGTTATATTAATCTTATACACATATCAGAATTAATGTGCATTTTGAAAAATGTGTAACTTGGGTGGGGGCTTTATTAATCTTAAAGGAGAAGGAATGTGATCCTGTTATGCATTGTAGGTTATTGTACAGTTATATATTACTGACTAAATCTCATGGGAACATTTGTGAGTTCCATTAGAATGATGAGCAACCAAATTTTTTCATTTATTTACTTGTTATGCAGCTGGAATCAGATGTCTCATTATCTGATTTGATGTCAGGGGATCATTCAGTGGGAAAGAAAGAAAAAAAAACTTTTATGTCTTTGTGCTCAAAAGAATTCTAAGGGTATAATTAATAATATAAATGTGAAAATTATTTCTGAATACTTTGCTTTTAAGATGTTTGGGTAACTAATTAGCTTATAATGGCCTTGATAATTTTTAAACCTGTTAACAAAATCTGCTGATTTTTATTTCTAGAAGTACCTTAGAGTATTTCTAAAACAATGCACCATTAAATATAGAGATAGAATAAGCAGTAATTTTGGAAAAGGACCTGACAATATTTTACATAGTATAAAATCCAATGACCTATCGTACCAGAAAAAGGTATTAAATTGAAATGTGAGAATTGAAGGTTTACAATCATTTATGAACTTATTAATTATTATTGTGGGATTTCAAATACAAGAGAGAAATTGTAATCTGGCCCTATTCAGAGATGATTATCCATGTAAGACGGTCTTTACTACATGAACTTAACTAGTAAAGTAAATTAACTGATAAGATCTATGGTTTCATTTGAAAGAAGGAAATGGGAATCTTTATTTTGTTAAACTGAGTCTATAACAGATAATATCTAAAATCATCAAAAGAAGCAAGGGAAAGTTTATTCATAATGATCAGTGAGAAAGACTTGTTAGCATAATACTTCTAAATTAAATATTATTGATTTCTGCCTTTGGAAGCCTCATCTCCACCACTATGCCTTGAGAATCTTTAAGTTAATCAATCTCTAGTGATTAAACTTACAACTAAAATACACATAAGACACATGCGGACAGACTCATTACATAGAATCCTGAAAGCAAGATTTTTCAAAGAGATTAGCTGCTATGCATTTTAATTGTGAATGAATTTATTGCACAGAGTCCTTAGTTTAGCTCTAACTTGCATTTTACACTTTTCATTTAGTGCCTGAATCTTGAAATAACTTAATGGAATAGCTGTCATTCCGTGAGAATGTTGTAAGAAAGCCTTTTATAAATCATAGCTTGGCATATTTTTAGTTTATAACATATACCCATAAAATCATAAAGTAAAATTCAGTGCTGCTTGGATTCCATGTCCAATTTACATTAGTTAATGTATTCAAAGTGCCTTTTGCTCCTCTTAGGACTATACATTTGCTGATAAATTAAAGTCATCTTGAATCAAATGAGGAAGAATAAATTTCTTGAAAACAAATAACTTTTTAAAATGTTATAATTGTCCACTATAAATACATATGAAATACAGAAAGGCAATCTTATGATGTTTAAAATGCTAAATAAATTGCACCAATAAAATACATTAAGGTTTGTGGGAAAACTGTCAGCGAATGTTAGTATCACAATTACATAACAAGCTAGAGAGAAAACAATATATACTGTATCCACACATGTATTATTCAGTTTATTCCATAAAGAATAATGAGTAATAATTTAGTTTAACTAGTTTAGAAATTATGTAGAAACTTAAATTAATAAAATATATTATTTGCAGTTGACTTTGCTCCCAAATCCATATTGGTCTTTTTTTTGACCCTTTATATAAATGCTGAAACATTCACAGCATACATTTCAGAGGCTATTCCTACCCAGGTGTCTGCCACCAGACAAACTGCAGTTTGTAATTAGTAATTGCTAGCAGACAGTGAAGCATTTTCTCAGAAATTTAGAATTAACGTTTGAAGTGAAAAGATGTAAAACTCCTTTTGATTATGTTTTTTTTTCCTTGCAATTAGCACAGATTGTTAGGATGATAATTCTGGCATTAAAATTGAATCAAATTATATGCATTGATATCTCTACTATGATTTTTTGTGATAAACAACATTTTGAGTAATTTTAAAGACATATGTACATATTTGACCTTTCACTATTTCATACATTAATTTTTATTACCACTTGACTCGAGTCCATATATTGTTTCCAATTCTGATAAATAATTTGTCAACTCTATTTCCTACGTTGAAATGTATTTTGGCACCTAAAACCTGAAAGACTCCATTGTAAACTATTCTGAAACATATTTTCTTTCCGATTTTATCAAAAAATTACATAATAGCCTCCAATGATTAAATTTAACTTATTTTCCAGTAAAAGGAAAAGAACCCCATTTCTTGCTTCTTTTATATTGGTTGAACTTTAAAAAATGTGTATTTTGGATATTTTCTCTCAGTTCTATTGAAGGATATCCTAGAACTTCACGTTCTCTTTTCTGTATGTCAACTATAGTGAACTCATTTTATAGATTCCTAATTTTTCTCATCTCAGCTAAAGTTTTCAAAGACATATTTTTCATGAACAAGTAAAACAATCTAAGTATCTGATGGTGCCAATCAGTTTGCTTTACAATGATATTCATATTTCTTAATTTATGTAAATGTAGCATCCATTTACTTGGGACTATAATTAACCATTGAGATGCCAAATATTTTGATTACCATCTTACTTTCAGAAAGTTTACCTTTCATAGCATTGTCCTATTTGTGAATCTATTGTTTATCAAGACTGCTTCTTTCCTGGATAAAAATACCTATTTTCCTGGGCAAACCAGAAAGCCTAAGTTTCATTTTGGACCCCAGGCCTGAGAACCCTCTATGTGCATGGGATACTTTCCTGGGTAAGTTCCTTCTCTTTCCTCAGCCCTTATCTAAACCCTACACTATCTGCAAATTCACAAGCCTGATTCTAGACTGGTGACTGTGAGCCTTCTTCATTTGTGAGGCCCCTTTGTCTGGCCTCACTCTAGACTTATCCAGTTGAGGGCTTGCTAAGTCCTGGAGTATAGAACTATTTTCACTTATTAAAACAACTAGTGAAAAATCAAAATAATAGATTTTCAGAACCTGATTCTTTAAAAACCTTAAGGCCTACACACTGTGTGTGAGACCAGCAAAGCAGCATCAATGACTTCACCTCTTGCTGCATCGACATAAAAACTGAGAAAAAGGAAATGTTGTCTTTCTCATAGACCATAAAGACTTAGAGACTCTAGAATAGAATGTTGTCTCCCTCAGGTTGCTGAGTTATAGGGGATATTCCAGGAAGAGTCACCAGTCCAGCTGTGGAATATCACTATGTTGTATCCTTCTAGAACATGATTTATGCCAAATTCTCACAGGCAGGTGGTGGTACCAGTTTCTATTTCTGTTTACTTCACCTAATGCTACAGAACACAGATGTTCTGCCCAAAGGATAGTAGAAGCCGATCTCAAAAAGTGGAACGCCCTTTTTTTGTCAGGAAGTCAGCTTTAAATAGACCAGGCTGTGGATGCCCCAGGGAGTTGTTGAACACAGAAGAAAAAAAACACCCAATTAGTAGAAACTAACAGCTGGATGTGATACTAATATATACAGCACATCTATAAGCAGAAAAGGAATGACAAAAAAGGGATAGCCAAGGATAATCTACTGAAACTGTAATAATTCATGGTGGTCAAGAAGATTGAGATACATACTTAGCTAAGGTTGCATAGCCTGAGGAGTATTATCACTGTGTATATACTATGTGGGAATTAGACCTCACAGAATTGTATCCATATCATTAAGAAAGAGACAAGTAAAAGTTTTTATTCAAACACATCAGATTATATCATGTAAAATGTTCAGATAGCAATAACAACTATAAGCTACTCAGAAGAACAGTAAAGTATAAGCCCCTGAAAATCTCAACCAATCAGTCCTTGACATAAGATTCAACAGCTGAGAACATCAGGGCAGCTGTAACACCTATGTTGAGATACCTAACAGAATCTATGATTAAAGAAGCAAATAGAGTCATGATGATAATGACTCATCAAACAAAGATTATAAACCAAAGCATGGAGATTATTTTAAAGGAAATATGCATATTCTGAAGGTGAAATCCATAATGATCAAAATGGTAATTGATTACAAGAAAGTTTCAATTCCTGGTACAATATGAAAGGAATTTCAATGTTAGCGCTTTGTTCTACTAATAAGCAAAATGCAGAAAAAATGATAAAGCAATTGTTTTTTTCTGTAGTCTTTTCTTCTTTATTAGTATATAGTCAATATGTAGTAGTAGTTTTAATAAGGACATTTTCATGCAAGGATATAATGCATTTTGAACAAATTTACCCTTATAACTATTTACCCTTCTATTTTTATCATTTCCCTTTGTTTACTCACTTTTGTAATCCCCTAGACTGTTTCATTTTGACCTTGTTAAAAAAATACACTCATTTTTGGATCTCTGTAGAATCTAAGCTTAACAAATGAGATACAACATGCAATGATAGTTTCTCTGATTCTTCAATATCACAAGAAAAATACCCTCTCACAGTTACAGGCAAATAAGAGACAATAGCAGAGTAAAATAATCTTATGTTAATAAATTCTAGGTAATGAAAATAAAAATTTTAATTGAGATTTGGTGGAAACTGAGTTTTAATGCTTCCAGTGTCGCAAATATGTTGGCTGCTTCTTTGCTCTGTGAATTTTTATTTTTAATTTCAACATTTTTCAAAAAATTTTTACTAGAGAATTTAAAAATTTTGTTGACAAATTCTGCATATGTACACAGTGGATTATGAACACATTAACCGTCTTGCACTTTCTTCCATTTTTTTTCTGAGTATAGACTCTTTTCCTTTCCTACTAGTAGCCCCTTTCTTACTTTCACATCTTATTATTTTGTGTAGGTCTTATTCAGGTAGCCATAGCTGCTATGAATTTGTGATTACATTAACTCAGGAAGTCTTTTCCAGAGTGAAGGACCAGAACCTTGCACTTCGAAGCATTTACTAAGAGCTCTACCACTGAAGCAAATCTCCATCCTAAGTTCTGTGAGGTTTATCTCATAACGTTCAATTTGGTTTTGAGAGGAAAAAAAGAAAAAAAAATCTTATGCGCTAGCAAGGAAGAGTCTTTATTGAAACATCTCAGATCATCTTCCCTTTTTAACAAGGGTTGCACTCTGGAAATTCTATTTAACCAGAGGTTCTACCGCTAAAAATTTAGAAAAGTTTAGGTGATATGACAAAAGAACATTATATAACTCTAATTCACTCTAGTCATCTTAACCTACCTGTATGGATAAATGAATGAAATCATATGTGATTTTTCATTAAGAGGTAGACTTACTAAAATATATGACCCCAGGTGCAATAGTGACTCAAAAAATCAGTGGTGTAACCAATTACTTTCTGATTATATTCAAGTCTATAAAACGAAATCATTTCTGTCACCATTACATTTCAAGAACCTATAGCTCTAGAGGTTGTGGACCCTTGGTGAGAATTAACTAGTATTACTTTGCCAAATTGGCATGGTATTAAACTGTCTCCTAAGACTTGTCTTTATAACTCATCAATTAATGCATCCCTCAATCTTCACATGAGAGGGTTCAGTTTCTTGCCAGAATGTCAACATAGCATAAGAATTACACAAGTGTTTGATACCTTCAATTAACTTACCTTGTTTACAAAAATACACAAACCTAAATTGTAGTGCTGGAGGGAAAAAAATGACATTCCATATAATTGATAAGTCCATATTCAAACAAAATTAGGAACAATAAGGATAAGTTTACTCTAGATTGATAAAAATTGTCAAAATCATCAAAATTATACAATAGGTAAAGCCATATGTGCACTGAATTTTGGTACACCCAACTTACTAAAAATAAAGTAAATATAACTTGATTTTTTTAAAAAAAATCTATGCCAAGATGCAATAATAAAGCAACAATTCACTACACAAATCTCATCAATAAAAATGTAGTCTAGATCAAAAGTGAAGCTTAAAGTTAAACTGTAGCACAGATCAAGTGGATTTAACAAGCATCTATAGATATTCTATGCAACAACTCTATGATACACATCCTTGTAGGAATTCAGGACAAGTCCTGTAAAGTATATCATATTTTAGGGGATAGAGTAAGTTAAAATTAATTAAAAATATTGAAATAATTGATTATATATAGTAAGATGACAGTATAAGAAAATTAAACGTGGATTCCAAAAAATACTATGCAAATACACAAAGATTGAAAACCACACTTTTGCAGTTTAGTGAATTACTAAAAAGATTTGAAAGAAAATTATAAAATATCAGAATCAGATAAAAATAAAATAAAACCTTTGGGACACAGTGAAAGTGGTTGCAGAGGGGAAATTTGTATGTAATAACATTAAACACCAAAGAGAATTCAAGTAAATAATTGAATGATACAAGTCAACGTCTTAGAAAATCAAAACGTAAACTAAACAAAAAAAGAAAATTGAAGCAAGCAAGCAATTAAGTTGTAGAAAAATAATGAAACTTACAGAGTAAATGAGACAGTGTTTGTTATTTGAAAGGTAGTCAAGATTTAGTAGCTGTAAATTAATAGATATTTGGAAAACATAGGGGCTATTGAAGTACCACTGAAATCCAAGGGATAGTTAAATGTACTTTCTGAAGACTTATATGCAAATAAATTGAAAAGAAAGAAGAAATGACTAAATTTATATACAAATGCAAGCAATAAATCTTTAAATAGAGAATGTGAATAAAATACACTGATTTACAATAAGCAATGGTATTAAAGATGTAACAATTATTGTCAAATAAAACATTTCCAAAATAGCTCATCTCTCTTTGTTTCCCATGACCTAATCCATCAGTTTGGTTCCAAGGGCTGCAACAGAATACCAGCTGCAGCCTTCCTTCAACTCTGCCCCATCTCCTGTGGATCCCACAGATCATCCCCTCCTAAATTGACTTCTCCCATTCTTTGCTGTTTCCTACCCCCAACTCCAACAGGCAACCCCTAGCAAATAACAGGCCATACCTGCCAGGAAACCAGGTAGGCTGTCTAAGAATCTTCTTCTCTCTCTGTTTTCCACAGCAAGGTTCTGGCAGGCAGCTCATGTCTTTCCCCTCTGATGGCTACATGGCCTCTTCTTGACTCCACCTTTTTTCTATATATATATATATCTTTTCCAGCCTGGTTATATTCTATTAAATCATTGGCCAAAAGCAGCTTCTTTATTCATTAATCATTAAAAGCAACACATATGCAGAAGGACTTCCCACACCAGTCTTCTTTTCCTCTCTGACCTCATCCCCAAGGGATCACAAAGACCTGTTCCTGCAAATTTCTTTCCACAAACTCACCCCAGTATCTCAGCCTCTATTGCAAGCAGATATTCTATGTCAACACACCAAGTAAAAATGCCAGGAAAACAGGCAATACTCATCGAACACAGTATCCAAAACTGCAGAGAGGAAACAGAAACCAAGAAATAAAATATACATCCAACAAAGAAATCAGAACCTAGACCTATAAACATTTCAAACCAAGATGCCAAGACACAGTCATAAAAACACAGTCAGTACCAGCTAGGTTGATCTGTCTCCATTAGAGCCTAGTTATACTATTATAGCAGACTGTTTATATTCCAACATAACTGAAACACAAGAAAAAGATTTTAAAACCAACTCTGTGAAAATGATAGTGATCCTTAAAAAGGAAATGAATAAATTCCTTAAAGAAATCAATTAAAACACAAACATTTGAAGGAAACAAATAAAAATGTTCAAGACTTGAAAATGAAAACAGAATCAATAAAGAAAACACAAACATGGAATTAGGGGAATTGAAAAAATTAGGAATGTGAACAGGAAATATAGAGGCAAGCTGCATCAACAGAATAGAATAAATCAAAGATATATAGAAGAAATGGTTATATCAATCAAAAAAAGTCTGAAATCCCGAAAGTTTGTGACAAAAACATCCAGAAAATATGTGGCACTATCAAAGGATCAAACCTAAGAATAATGTGTATAGAGGAAAGAGAAAAATCTCAACTCAAAGGCCTATTAATACCTATATAAATTTTAAAAGCATACAGAAAAAATGATTCCAAGAATATCCCCTTGAAAAATAATAATAAAATCTCTATGCATACAAAAAGAGAGAGAATATTTAAAGCTACAAGGAAAGAGACCAAGTAACATTGACTCTAAAAACCTGAAGTGCCTAGTCTGATGTGCTGAAGACTCTAAGAGACCACAGACGCCAGCACAGATTATAATAGTCAACGAAACTTTTAATCACCATAGATGGAGAAAATAAAATATTCTATGATAAAATCAAATTTAAAAAATATATGTCTACAAATTCAGCCCTAAAGAAGGTGCTAGAAGAAAAAAATCAAAAGCAAAGTGGTTAACTACACCCATGAAAACACAGGAAATCATAATATTGCACCAGCAAGAACAGAAAAAGCAGTAAACAGATTAATGCTGGAGCTAAGTAACATTATGAACCAAATGGATCTAGCAAATATTTACAGAATATTTTACACAAACACAAAAGAATTTACCATCTTGTCAGCACTTCAGGGAACTTTCTTCAAAATTGACAACATACTTGGACACAAAGCAAGTCTCAACAGATACAAGAAAATTGAAATACTTCCCTGCATCCTATGAGACAAATACAGATAAAAGCTGGTTATAAACAACAACAGAAACAACAGAAGTCTACAAACTCATGGAAAATGAAAAAACTCCCTACTGAGTTAGTACTGAGTAAAAGAAAAAAAATGAAGAAAGAAGTTAATATTTCCCATTCTTGTGGCTTGAGTTTCCCCTTTTAACAACTAAAAATATAATTGTTCATCATTAATCTGGCCTTGTTATTTCCTCGAGATAAATTCAACAATAAATATCTTGGGTTAGATTTATGCAATTAAGTGAAAAAAATTGAAGAAATCAGAGGCTGTAAAGATCTCTCATGCTCATGGAATTGGTCGTATTATCATAGTTAAAATGGTCATCCTAACCAATTCAATCTAAATATTCAGTGCAATCCCTATCAAAATTCCAACAAGAATCTTTAGAGACCTTGAAAGACACCATTACATAATTTTCATAAGGAAAAACAAAGAACCCAGGATAGGTAAAATAATCATAAACAATGAAAAAAATGCTAGATGTATCACCATCCCTGATTTCAAGTCGTATTATAGAGCTATAAGTAATGAAAATGGTATGGTATTGATGTAAAAACAGACATATTGATCAATGACATTGAATTGAAGGCCCAAACATTAATCTAAACACACATGAACACCTGAGTTTTGGTAGAGATGACAGAAATACATGTTAGTAAAAAGACAGCATATTCAACAAATACTACTGTTTGAACTGGACATTGGCATGTAGAGGAATGCAAATAGATTAATATTTATCAACCTGCACAAAACTCAAGTGCAAGTATATCAAAGGCCTCAACATAAAACCAGATACATTGAACCTGATAGAAGAGAAATTTGAGAGTAGCCTTGAACACACTGGCACAGAAGAAGACTTCCTTAACAAAACACAAATAGTGTAAGCACTAAGATCAACAATTAATAAATGGGACCATGAGCAAAGAAGTCGGGACCACGAGGGGTGCACCCACCCACTGAGACAGTGGAGCTGATCTATTGGGAGCTCACCAAGGCCAGCTGGACTGTGACTGAAAAAGCATGGGATAAAACTGGACTCTCTGAGCATGGCGAACAATGAGGGCTGACGAGAAGCCAAGGACAATGGCACGGGGTTTTGAACCTACGTAATGTGCTGGCTTTGTGGGAGCCTAGCCAGTTTGGATGTTCACCTTCCTAGAAATGAACGGAGAGGGGAGGACCTAGGACTTACCACAGGGCAGGGAACCCTGACTGCTCTTTGGACTGGAGAGGAAGAGGGAGAGGAGTGGGGGGAGGGGGAGAAGGGTGGGAGGAGGGGGAGGGAAATGGGAGGCTGGGAGGAGGTGGAAACTTTTTTTCTCCTTTTCTCAATAAAAAAATGGAAAAAGTGAAAAAAAAGAAAAAAAAAGAAAAAACAAGAAATTGAAAAGCTTCTGTAAAGACACTGCCAGACAAAGTGGCAACGTACAGGATGGCATTTTTTTTTATCAATTCCACATCACATCTGATAGAGGGCTTATATTCAAATTATCTTAGAAATTCAAGAAACTAGATATCTTCCCGCAAATAATCCAATTAAAAATGGGGTATCTATCTAAACAGTTAATTCTGCAGAGAATCCTTCAGAAGAGGGAGAGAAAGGATTGTTAAGAGCAAGTAGGGTCAAGGACACCACAAGAAAACCCATAGAAACAACTAACCTCAGTTCAGTGGGCCTCACAGAGACCAAAGCAACATCCAAGGAGCCTGCCTGGAAGTCCCTCTACATAAATGTTACAGTTTCTGTAGCTTGATATTCTTGAGGGACTCCTAGCAGTGGAATTAGGGCTGTCTCTGGCTCTTTTGCCAGATCTTTGGACCCTATTCCTCATACTATTTTACTGTGACCAACCTTAATATGAGGGATGGTGCCTAATCTTTTTGCAAATTGATATGACATGTTTGGTTGATACCCATGGGAAGCCTGTTCTTTTCTGAATAGAAACAAAAAAGTAGTAGATGGGAGCTCAGAAGGGGAATTGTGTGGGGAGACACTAGGAAGAGAGGAGGGAGGGGAAACTGAAGTTGGATTTAAAGTAATAAAAATAAAAAAAATCATTAGAAAAAGAATTCTCAATAGAGGAATCTCAAATGCCTGAGAAACACTTAAAGAAATGTTTAACATCCTGAGAAATCAAGGAAATACAAATCTAAACTACTTTGAGGTTCTCTCATTACACCTGTCAAATAGCTAAGGTCAATAACACAAGTGATAGCTTTTGTTGGTGAGGATGTGGAACAAGGGGAACACTCCTTTATTACTGGTAGGAATGAAAGTTTATATAGCTACTATATAAATAAATCAATGTAGTGATTCCTCAGAATATTGGGAATCAATATACCCCCAGATTCAGCTATTCCCACTCTTGGGCACATACCCAAAGGATACTCCAGCCTACCCCAAAGACAAGTGGTCAGTCATGTTCATTGTGACTTTATTCATAATTGCAAGAAAAGAAAACTGGACACAACTTAGATGTCTGTCAACTAAAGGGTGTATAAAGAAAATGTGGTATATTTACACCATGGGTATTTAAAAATTTCATTTTTCAGGGAAATGGATGAAATTAGATAAAATCATCCTGAGTGAGGTATCCCTGACCCACAAATTTAAATATGGTGGGTATTTCACATAGAAGTTGTAACACGAATGGGGGCCTGCTTGTTGTTGGGGTTTCTGTCCCACCCAGTACCCCACAACTGTTTAGCCCCAAAGAAAACCAAACATAGGTCTCCATAAATTATAAACTGATTGGCCCATTAGCTCTAGCCTCTCACTGACTAACTCTCACATCTTGATTAACCCGTTTTTTTTTTTTTTCTGATCTATGTTAGCCATGTGGCTCAGTACCTTTTTCAGTTGGCAGGTCACATTCTGCTGATTTGGTGGTCCAGGCAGGAGGGGGGGCAACTTCCTCCTTCCCAGAATTCTCCTGTTCTAATTGCATCATTTCTACTTCCTGTTTGATTTTCCCACTTATACTTCCTGCCTGGCCCATCAGCTTTTATTTAAAACATGCTTGACAGAATACAGACAATTCTCCTGCACCAATAAGTAGATATTGGTTATTAAGTAAATGATAAACAAGCTACAACCCATAGACCCAGAGAGGTTAGCTAAAGAGGATGATGGGTCTGTGGGTGCATGGATTTTCCTAGAAATAGAAAATAATAATTTTTTTACAGGTTGACTGAAGGCATGTGGCAACAGGAATGGGCGGGATCTGGTTGAGAGAGAGATGGAATTGCCAGAGAGAGAGTATGAGGAGAAACAGAATTAGGAGTAATTTGGGGGCTGGATGTGATAATACAGTTCAGTGGAAACTTGTTGTAATCTATAAAAGTGACCCTAACGAGGACTCCTAATAGTGAAGGATACAGAGTCTCAACTGGCCATCTCTTGTAGCCAGGCAAGGCCTCCAGTAGTGGGAATGGATTATACTCAATAGAGTTGTTGTCCAACGGTCTCATGGCCCCAAACTGCTATGAAACTTCCAGGCTATTAGTAAGACAAAAGCTGGTTCTCTCCACCAACTGACAGTGTGTTCCCAATGCTGAGGATAGCACCCAGAAACCTCATTAAATGTGGAGAAGATGAGCTCATGCCTACATAAAGTCTTTACGACTATGTTCTAGTCTCTTTGGTGCTTCAAACTGCTCTGCAGGCATCTGGAAGAGAAATGTGGACACCAACCCAGCCACAAAAACTTTGAGCTAAAATGTGTCCTACCTGAAAAAAAATATATGCTAGGGCAATTATGTCACAAAGCTTATTTGAGTAGCCAACCAATGTCTGATTTAACTTAAGACCCACTCTGTGAGAAGGAACCCACATGGGACACTGCTTGGGTAACCAAGAACTAGAGACTAGTTCGCCCAGGCAGGGGTCTAGATTAAAATCAAAAACTATGGCTCTAAGGAACAAAATCATTGAAATGATTCTTAATGATATTCTGCTATACTCATAAATCAGTACCCTATCCTGTCATCATCAGAGGGGCTTCCTCCAGGAGCAGATGGGTACAGACAAGGAGACCACCAGTCACACTTTACTTGAGGAGAGTTTAAATTGGAGCTCTCCATCAAATCCCTCTCTGCAAAGCTCAGGGGATCTCCTTTAAGAGGAGACAGAAAGGTTGGAAGATTCAGATGGAATGTAGGACACAAAGAGAAGATGACACTCTGAATCAGCTAAGCAAGGTGCATATGAGCTCACAGAGCCTGAAGCAGCAAGCACAGGGCCTACGGTCTCAATCAGTTTCTCTATGTATATATTATACCTATTAGCTTAGTATTTTTAATGGGACTCTTAACAGAATGAGTATGTCTGTAATTTTTTTCTTGTTTATTTCTTGAGACAGAGTTTTACTGTAGCTTTGGTGCCTGTCCAGGCTGACCTTGAACTCACAGAGATCTGCCTGCCTCTGCCTCCTGAATGCTAGGACTAAAGGTGTGCACCACCCCTGCCCAGCTCTGGATCTATAATTCTTGGGCCTGTTTTTGGAACTCTTTTCCTCCTATTGGATATGATGGCTTTTATTTCCTCTTATTAATTTCTGTTTTTTCATGTTTGGTTGTAATCTCTTAGAAGTCTGTTCTTTTCTAATGAGAGACAGACAGGTAGTGGATTTGGAGAATAGGTTAAGTGAGAAAGAACTGCGAGGAGTGAAAAGAGAGTAAACTCTAATCAGGATATATTTTATCAGAAAAATAATCTATTTTCAATTAATAAAAAAAATCTTTTAAAAATTGCAGAAGAGTGGAATTCTACCATTGAAATGTTTAAGGTGTGAGGTTAAAGTCTGTGTAATAATAACATATCTTATGTTTGGGGTCCAATGTGCTGATATTAATGCCATGGACAAGACATCATAACAGGGCTCTAGAATAAAGAAATATGTGACAGAGTTGGCATCACTTCCCATAGGTTTCAGAGGAACGTCTTTCATTCTGAAGGAGTGGGAAACATTAAAAATGTGGGAGTATTGGAGATAAGGTACATGCTTAGCTATGCAAAATCTATCGAAAGGAAAAATATCTGGTCTGGTATCTAACAATTATTTCTTAGAGAATCTACACTATTGCCTTCAAACTACTCTAAGCAATAACTGCCATCAAATTTCTTCACTGAAGTCCTTCTGATACCAAACCAATGATGCATAAACAACAAGGATAATTATCAAACAATTTCTTCTGTGAATATTCATGAAAAGTCTTCAAGTAGAAACTCAGAAATCTTTTCTAACTTGAATGTGGAAAATATGTCTGTAATTTTAATATTTGGGGGACTGAAGAAGGATTGATTCAAGTTTGAAGCCAGTCTGGGCTACATAGTGGGCTCTAAGTCAGACAGGGTTAGAAAGCAACACTATTTCATAACATATGGTATAAATAAACAAATAAAATATAAGTTCTTAATTCTAACTCAGCAACATGTTAAAAAGATCACATTTCTGACTACGTTGTTTTCATTCCAGGGATGTATGGATGGATCCATTTTCTAAGATTCATAATCGAGTCCAGCATATAATTAAGAATGAAAATGACATGAATATGTCAATAGATTCATCAGAGGCCTTTGTAAAACAATGCTCCTTTTAATAAAATCTATGTAGATGCTTAAATAGGAGGAAATATGCCAACATTATAAAGGTCATATATAACAAGCAAATATGTGAGTGACTCTAAATGGAAGAGGAAAACTGAAAGCACTTCCATTGAACTAAATAAAAATGCTCAATATCTCCTCTTTGATTCAACATGTTATTTGAATCCATATGCAAAACAATAATATCTAAAAGGGAAAAATGGTCTTGTAACTTGTACACAACGTGACTATTACTTATGTACTTACAGACTTTTCCCAGAGTAGCTCTTCAAGACAGACACAGCACTTCAACCTTAAGTGCATCACTTGTAGCATTCATGAAGATGTGTTCTAGTAGCAATTTGAAGTTTTATGTACTCACACATCCTTGGAAAATCTGTAGCTATAATTACAGGATTTTCACAGAACTCCTCCAGATTGGTCTGTTCTGTAACTCCATATAAACAGATGATCGCTGTGAAAGTTATTACCTTTTAGAGTTTGCCTTAGAATTCTTCATATAGAAGCAACATACTGCAACATTATTTGTAATACTGCTATATTACACCATTAGCTGTTTTCTGCTGCAGCTCACCTTATAGAAATTTGAATGTTTCCTAGGGTTCGCCCATATATTTTGTCAGGTTAGACTTATCAAATCTCTTTTTGTGTTATTTTTTGAAATGATGCAAATAAGTGTTTTCTCCCAGTATTTTAAATCCACATATCTTGGCCTCTTGGCCAGGTACCAAATAACTTCCCAGTAATAATTTAATTTCTTTTTAATATACAAAAAGGCAAATTTGAATCATTACCATGACATATGATTACAAAATTATTAAATGTAAAACATCATGTCAATAAAGTAAAGGGGCTGGCCTGTGTTTTGTAAAGCAAAAGGACACATATATTTCTTGAAGAGATTTTTTTCATTGATATAAAATAGTTTTTTAATTTACAAATTCAAGTGATTCAAGCTACCCATAATAATTTATTCATAAATGTCATTTGCATATTTTCTTTTTGAGATAAAATTTATTGTTGTCATGTTTTTCTTCATTACGCCATGTAAAAAACAAAAGAAACCAACAGCAACAAAGTATTCTGGACAATGTACACTGAGATGGGTATATCTCTTAAGAATTCATATTTTCTCTGATAATCCATGATATTAAGATGATTGTCTATATCATACAGAAAGCACTTAATGATATTCATTAAAATCTACTTGATAATATAAAATACACCTAAGCAATTTATAACATGGAGAATAAATACCTATCATGTGAAAAACTTTTTAAACAGACCCATTCAGTATATTAATATATGCATTATTTGAAATACACCTCAATCAAAAGCAGGCATTACTTTATTCATCATATAGCTTGAAGGCCAATAAATCTTGATAAAACTTTATTTAGGTATCCAGTTTTGTAAGTACTAAACAGAAAAAAGGCATGCTCTGAGTGGGAAGAGAAGTAAGCAAAGAAATACATAGACAAAACCATTTTTATAAACGTACAACTCTGTCTAAAGGTCAAGACATATACCTAAGTCAGTTGAAAATTTTCAGAAATGTAGCAAAATCTCACCTTTGTTTTATGGAAAATGCATTTTCTATTTCTTTAGATTCTCATGGAAAAAAGGTGAACATGTTTCATTAGAATAGACAGTTAAAATGCTCTATTTCTTTGACCTTTAAAATATTTTCAATTGTGAACAGCTGGTCATTCTGCCCCTTTCCCAGAGACTGCTTAGACTGTAAACAGGAGGCAAAGTAGAATTGCAGCCAATCTAATTATGGAATATTGAAAAGGTCAAAGCATTGCCCTGGGCTACAAAATAGTAAGATCTTCATTTAAAAGAATGCCAAACGTCCTAGCTACTAAATGAAATAGCAGCAATTTATATTTCTTACAAAATTAGTAGTCAGAAGCTATTTTCCATCCATAAACTGCTGATCTATGAAAACATTACATGCAGCATTGCTCAGAATTACCAAGAGAAGCAGTATAATATGGATTGTGGAAATATATTCTTATAGTTCAGGACACTGTATCTCATGCAAACTATAGTATTCTAGTTATGTTTTAATCAGAATTATGACAAATTTGAGTGTCAAAAAAGAAAAATGTTTACATAGGAGTTAAATCTTAGGTATTGGTAGTGATGAAAATTTCTGTAAATTTTGTCTCCATTTCATGGCATGCCTGAAGTCACTTAATTATCAAAGCCAATAGCTGGAATAAAAGCTTGCATGTGTCAGAAGGACGTCAAGGAAAATATGAGAGAAAATGGAACTGATAATGACAAAGGGCAATGGAAAATTTATGTGTCCTCTATCAACTTTCCTAAACAATACACCTAAGCTATAGAATAATTCAATGTGTTTGCTTTGGAAATGGTATAGGAGGTTCTTTTGTATTTGTGTTGCTTTCATTGGTTGAATAAAGAAACTCCCTTGGCCTTTTGATAGGGCAGAACTTAGATAGGTGGGGAAAAGAGAACTGAATGCTGATAGAAAGAAGGCGGGCAGAGAGAGGCACCATGGGGTTGCCAGGTCAGACATGTGGAATCTTTCCCAGTAAGTTATGACCTCGTGGTGACATACAGATTATTAGAAATGGATGTCAGAGTTAGCCAATAAGAGGATAGAACTAATGGGGCAGGCAGTGATTTAATTAATACAATTTCTGTGTGGTTATTTCAGGGGTTAAGCTAGCTTGGAGGTGGGACGCAGCCCACTGCTTCTTCTACAACAGATTGGTGCCCAATGTTTAGCTTTAAATGCAGGAAAAGTTGAAGATGGGAATCTCATAGATATGGCAGATCTATGGGATTAACTGTATTCCATGGCCATAAGATTATCCAATGGGTTACAAATAACATGTACTATCAGTTCCAGAACCTGGAACCCTGCACCAACCTTTAAAATGTAATGATTAAAATTTTGCTTCTACTTTCCACATTAGTGCATAATGCTCTTGTATAAACTTAAGTTCAATCATCAGGTTTTAAAATTTACAAAATCCGTGTTCTTAAATGGAAATATTTTAAGAGAGTTTGAGAAGACCTATAAAAATTTTATGTACTATGTTATGTAATAAGAGCAATTTGGAACATCATATGGATGCCTCTGGCACTGCCTAGATTCTGTTCTCTCATTTGTAGGACAAATAAGAAGTAGGTGTTTTACTAAGAAGGGGTATTTGGAAAGGCATCCTGTTACAGAGTTAAGCAACTAGGTTTAAAATCAATGATATAATTACCAATGTTAAAAATAGCAAAAAAAATAATTAAACCAGGTTAAATCTACTAGTTTTGGCTGCTCCATCTTCCAGGAATCCATATGCTGAAGATTGAACTGATTGATAACCAGTCAACTTGCATGTAATGAGAAACACACTCACTAGAATCAAGAGGAGTATTTGGATCAGATTCCCTCAGGGGGGGCATTTTAGTTATACTGTTGGAAATCGCTAGCAACTAGTCAACTTGCCAGTTTGAAACAATTTTTTTTTAATTTGGAATTGGATCTTAAATAGTCCTTCTAAATCTTTTTTAAATGCCTTAATTTCATCAAATTGTTCCCAGTCCAGGCCGAACTTAGGGGATTTTACTTTTTCATACTTAACTCAGTTATCTTGTTATACAAATGTCTTTTGTGTTCATATTTTAGTAAGTATTACATACTTCTAATAGTGTCATCAATGTCACGAAAGGGCACATGAACCTTTTCTACTGTAGAGTATGACAAAGACAATGTTTGCCCCAGTTATAGGAAGTGATAGTGGAAGGAGTTCGAACTGACCAATCTGGCTAGTATCCAAACAGTTATGTCCAGGTGAATTCGAACTTCCTGCCATGCTCATTAAAAGAAAAATAGATTATGGCCCATAGCAAACCAGTGGGTGATCAATCCATCAAAATTAATTACACTAGACTAAATTAGAATAACTTAGGTAATATAGGCTTGTGTTCTTTGATTAAAAGGCCCACAAAATACTCAGATAACTATTAGAATAACTACAGTATAGTAATCTCCATCATTGTGTAGACAGCACTATTGTATTAGTTTTCACTTCCAAACTCTTCCATTGATGAGAGACAGCATCTCTTCTGCATAAAAATTATTATATTTGCTTATTTCATACTATATTTGTTTTAAATATGTGACTCAGCTTAATGACAATATTACAGGATTGTCCTTTAGTCCGTCATTATCATATAATTAGGATAATGATACAAAACACCCAGCATCTATATTATTACTATACATGCTAAGTGAAATGAGTATGTTGACATAAGACATAGAATTGATTAAAGGTTAAAGATATAGGCATATAATCTCTAGAAATGTATTTTTAGCCTTAAAAATGTTGCACTATAGGTTCTAATGAATCATTGTAGATGTAATTGAATGGTTGAACACTTGACCAGCATTCATAATACCCTGCTTTCAGTCACTTGCCATGAAAAAATATTTAATGAATAGAACCAACCCAATATGCAGGAGATACAATATATATATATATATATATATATATATATATATATATATATATATATGGTGTGCATGTGCCAACTCCAAATTGTCACATTTGAATGTGTGAGAGCAGAGTATAACATTTCAGTTATCTAGAATTTATCTAAAAACTCATTTCTGTATTGCTTAAGTAAGATAGTTCACAGGCTGGGAAATGTGGTAGCTCTTGATGATGACAGTCACACAGAGCCTAGAGTCCTACATATAACAGAAGCAAGATTAGAAGAGATATCAAGATTATAGGGGATGCTGCTCTATGTGCTGTGATTATGTTTTATTAACAATGGATAATAAAGAAGTTGAATTGGCCAATAGGCAGTCAGAATACAATGACACATAAAAATCTGACTAAAGATAAAGGAGAAAAGAAGGCAGTGGCAATCTTGTATCATGCTTCATTACTGAAAGTGTTTATGAATTGTAGAAGTTCTTTGGTAGATTTTTTTAGGGTCACTAATGTAAACTATCATATCATCAGCAAATAGTAAGAGTTTGACTTCTTTTCCAATTTGTATCTTCTAGGTCTCCTTTTGTTGTCTTATTGCTCTAGCTAGAACCTCAAGAACTATAATAGATATGGGGAGAGTGGAACACTTGTCTTGTTCATGATTTTAGTGGGATCACTGTGAGTTTCTTTTCATTTAGTTTGATCAGTAGCCCTTCCTTACACAGATGATAAATGGGTTGAGAAAAAAATCAGAGAAACATCATCCTTCAAAATAGCATCAAATAGCATAAAATATCTTGGAGTAACTATAAATAAACAAGTAGAAGACCTGTATGACAAGAACTTTAAATCTTTGAAGAAAAAAATTGAAGAAGACACCATAAAATGGCAAGATCTACCATGCTCTTGGGTAGGTAGAATTAATATAGTAAAAATGGGAATCTTACCAAAAGCAATCTACAAATTGAATGCAATGTCCATAAAAATTCCAGCCAAATTCTTTGCAGACCTTGAAAGAATAGTACTCTACTTCATATGGATAAATAAAAAAATCTAGGATATCCAAAACGATCTTGCATAATAAAGGAACTTCTGGAAGTATCACAATACCTGATTTCAAACTCTACTACAGAGATACAGTGCTGAAAACAGTCTATTATTGACATAAAAACAGCCCGGGGGACCAATGGAAGAGAATCAAAGACCCAGGCATTAATTCACACACCTATGAACACCTGATTATTGACAAAGGAGCAAAAAATATAAAATAGAAAAAAAGAAAGCATATATAACAAATGGTGCTGGCATAACTGGAAATCAACAAGTAGAAGAATAAAAATAGATACATATCTATCACCATGCACAAAACTCAAGTTCAAATGGATCAAAGACCTCAACATAAAGCCAATAACACTGAAACTCATAAAAAAGAAAGTGGGAATTACATTTGAATACATTGACACAGAAGACCACTTCCTAAATATAACCCCAGTAGCACAGACATTGAGAGAAACAATTAATAAATGGGACCTCAAGAAACTGAAAAACTCTGTAAAACAATGGACATGGTCAACAAGACAAAACAGTAGCCTACAGAATGGAAGAAAAGATCTTCACCTGCTCCACATCAGACAGAATATTGATCTCCAATATACAAAGAACTCAAGAAATAGGTCATCAAATGAACAAAGAATTAAAAAAAATGGAGTACAGACCTAAACACAGAAATCCCGATGGAGGAATCTGAAATGGCTAAAAGACATTTAAAGGAAATGCTCAACATCCTTGGCCATCAGAGAAATGCAAATTAAAACAAATCTGAGATTCCATCTACACTTGTAAGAATGGCCAAGATCAAAAACACTGATGACAACTTATGCTGGAGAGGGTGTTGGGTATAGGGAACACTTCTCCATTGCTGGTGGGAGTGTAAACTAGTACAGCCATTTGGATATCAGTATGGTGATTCTTCAAAAAATTAGTAAACAACATTCCTCAAGACCCAGCAAAAATACTTTTGGGTATATACTCAAAGGATGCTCAATCATACCACAAGGACATGTGCTCAACTATGTTTATAGAGGCATTGTTTGTCATAGCCGGAACCTGGAAACAACCTAAATGCCCCTCAACTGAAGAATGGATAAGGAAAATGTAGTACATTTACACAATGAAGTACTACACAGCAGAAAAAATAATGACACCTTAAAATTTGCAGGCAAATGGATAGATCTAGAAAACATCATATTGAGTGAGGTAACCTGGACCCAGAATGACAAATATCATATGTACTCACTCATAAGTGGCTTTTAGATATAAAGCAAAGAAAACCAGCGCACAATTCACATTACCAGAGAACCTAGACAACAATGAGTACCCTAAGAGGACATACATGGATCTAATCTATGTGGAAATTTGAAAATAACAAGAACCCCATCATAAATTGGGAGTATGGGGACCATGGGGGTGAAGGGAAAAGAAGAGGAAGGGACAGAAGCAAAGAAAAATGGATTGCTTAATAGAATCAATAAAAATAAAGCAACTTTAATATAGAAAAAAAAGAAGGCAATGTCAAAGGAGATGCCACGAGCCTCCAGAGAATCAAGATGTGAAATATCAAACCTTGTGGTCAAATATAGACTATTATATCTGGGTTAGTTTAAGTTGTAAGAGCTAGTTAACAATAAGTCTGAGATAATAGGCTAAATGGATGTAATTAATATTAAGCATCTGAGTGGTTATTTTAAAAACAACTGCAGAACCAGGCAGGATTAGAAACCTTCAGTTATATCAAATAAATAATCAAAAGTTCTGAAGAGGAGCTCAACGACTTACGATAAACTAAGACATTCAAAAGTAGACATGCATACAAGGTAATTGCTACATACAGATGCTGACCAAAGGTAGATATATGATAAATAAACACTAAGGAACTTAAAACAAGTCCCAGTAATCAATGAAAGACTTTGTTACAACAGAAACAGCCTGTAATAATCTTAACAATTTGGGTTTTTCATTAAAAATTCTAAATTTTAAACAACAAATCTAACGGCATAAAAAGAAGTAAAAATAAAATGAATTCATGGTGACGAAAGCTAAGGGAGCAAATATATATGATATATTGGACAAAGACTATAAAAACAATTGTATTAATACTATGCTTTAACTAAAATAAATAAGAGAAACTAAGAGAAGCCAATAGACCCATATATAAACTAAAAGAGAATACAAGCCAAGGGATATGAAATATAATAATAGAACTTCTAGAACAAAGAGTAGAATAAGTGAATAGAAAATCCAATACAGAGCTTTAAACACACATATTTGAGCAAATAAAAATCAGAGTCTGTAAACTTCAACAACAGGCATTTGAAGTATGAGGAGAATGATAAAGAATAAAGGAAAGTCATGCAGTCCAAGAGACATGAAAGAAAGCATGAAGTAGACCAGATCATGTACTATGGGAATTTATGGAAGAAAACGCACAGAAAATCAGACAGCTCAATTGATTAAATTATTCTCAAATCAACAAATTTAATGAAATGCATCAATCTTCAAATATAAAAAAAATTTAAACATTCAACTAGGGGTTGCAATATGAATGCCTCATTTAGGACTAAGAATTCTGCAGATCTTATTTTCAATACCCTGCTCAATTATGGGTCTCTAAATTAATCACTACATATTACCTCAATATGCTTCTCTAATAAAGAATGAGAAATTCACTAGTCTATGGGTAAAAAATTTAAAGAATTATAAAAAATTTATATATAATGTATACATATAGTGTGTATATATGTGAGATATATATAACAGATCTCCAAAAGGTAAGGAACAAGTATTGTGGTAATTACAGGATTAATAAAAGATATTTTTGGTAATATGTGTTGACCTTTGTATCTGATTCTACATAATGGATCAAGTAATCAGGCAAATCAGACTCAAAATCAAGAAAGCAACCAAGGATATAAAATGATATTTTTATTAATTTTATAAATTAGCAATCAATGTAATTGGATTTAGCATGGTAAATTATATGTTATTCATATATGCATGTACACACATTAACTCTGTCACCTTTATATTTTATGCCTGGTTTCCTTCTAGTGAAAACAAAAATATCATGAAAAGTAATAAAGGACATTTAAATACACAGTTATAGGAGTAAAAACAGAATGAAGTAGAAAGCTTACAGTTATGACAGTGTTAAAAGAACAAATATCTGGATTGTTAAAGACTAAGGAGACCATGAAAATATATCAAAGACAAAAATTTTATTTTAAATCTCAAAACTATAGGAAAATGTAAATATCCAGGCAAGGAAAGAACATGTCACAAATCACGTTGAATTCAATTAAGTCCTTTTGGAATTGGTCTCTCAAAGGTGGAAGATAAAAATCTCAATTAATTAAGAGCAGAGAATAAATTGTTAATAAGTGTGTCTCGATTGCAATGACTGAAGATTTCTCAGAAGTGACATTACAGGGCACACTGAAGTATTGGGGAAAAAAATCTGGCTCCTAGCTCCAAGCTTTCAGATGTGGATATGTAACCTACAGGAACCGAGATAGTAAAACAGTAAAACTGGCAGAGATAGTAAGGGAGTACCACTGGCAGGAAAGGTAGTTGGAAGGCAATCAAGAAGAGAGTCTTGAGGTATAAGTGATATTTTCAGGGCAATGGAAAAGGTGCTGTTAAGAAAAGGGGGTAGATGTAATATAGAAGAAAGTGCAAAGAGGGTAAAGGAGAATAGCAGAATACAATTGACCTGATTGGAGAAAATGGAGGGTTATTTTATAGGGAACGAGTGAGAGGTGAATGCAGTGGAAGATGGTAGGTTAAATAGCAACATGTATGATTTTAATAACCCAAATGAATCACTCTTTACTTTAAAAAACCTATAATGCACTTAATTCAGTGTATAAATATACATGTATAGATTTAAAGAAATTCTCTCATCTGTAATGACAGCACTCCTTCCAAGATACAGAGACCACCTAAAATTCCCAGTACCAGAAGTGAGAAGTCGTGTTTTGAGTTTTTGGCAAGTCTCTGTATGAGAGACACCCCCAAAATATAACTGATTTATACTGCCTTAGTTTACACCCCAGAAGTGGAAGATAATTTCTTCTTGCTGAAGACACCATGAGATTCAGAAATGGGGTGTAGAGGCCCCTGAGCTAGAAGTGACTTTAATATCCCATATCTAAGTACTCAATTCAGAGGTAGTGTGGGAATTCTTTTAAACATCCATCTTCATCTGGCGGCCACGTGGATACAGACTCCAAGCCTACCGGGTGGACAGTCTAAAGGACTAGCTGATTCACAGCCCAGAACGTCTCCCAACCCTGCCTATTTGGCTTGCTTTTACCTAAGCGGGTTTTGTAGAACCCTTATCACAGTGGAGCTTACTGTGCACAGCAACTTGGAAATTTCCCAAGCTTACACTCGACTGCCGCATTACCTGATGTGGTTTCCTGGTGGGGTCCCTTGCCATGTGGCAACTTGTGCATCTTCTGGTTTGTGTTCTCTGCCTGTGAGTTCTGGGTTTCTTGCTCAGTGTATAGAATTGATTTAATTGCTTTTAATTTGTCATGCAAAGCATATTTCTCAGTATTTAACCAGTACCAAGGCTGGAAACTAAAGTGGCTCAGGATTGTTCCTGTCGTCACCAGTTGCATTGCTGCTAGTTGCAACACTGCAGCCACAACATCTGCTGGACAAGAAAGATTATTATACCTAAAACAATTTACCGGATCTCTTACCTGGTAATTAATAAATCAATATGGCAGACTACATTAATATTGAAGTTTTAGTAAGTTTTTGCTAATACTATGGATTGTATTCTGGGAGGCTTATATGTTTATGGTGATACTTCAAATTTATTGGATATTGGGACTCAGTTTTTTTCTTCATATTTTATCACTAAGAAAGAATGTGGCACTTTTAGGAATGATACAGTCTTTACAGACTAATGAACAGCTAACAGGATTAATAGCATCAAAAATCAAAAGTTACCTGAAAAAAATTAACACTATTAAAAGGGGTAACATTAATTTGACAGACAAAATGTAACCCATATCTAAGGGTACTGAGGAATTATCTGAAAGAATTTATACTGTTGAATTTGGCAATCAAAATTTATTAAAAATTTATGATAAGTTAGCAGATAGAGTATCTCTCCAGAATTGCGATCTACATGTTATCCAAGTAATGTTCAAGGATGAGGTTCTATCTTTAAAGGATAAATATCAGGCCTTGGAATCACATGTGCAGAATTAGGACCAGAGGCTAGGTACCTCAATGAAATCACTACAAATATATACAGGTCACAAGATTCAGACTTTATGAAATACAATAGTAACAGGATTTGAAATGATTGAGTTGATGAACAAGTAAAGAAGGCAAAAGGACAGGATTCGACATTGCCAATAGATTCCTATACTGTAATCTATTCTGACAAAGCATCAAGTTCTAAAGGCCCAAAAGGATCCAAAAAATCCAAAGATGGATACCTATAGGAATGAATGATCTAAAAGAAATTAAACAAGCTGTTGTAACTTTGGCTTGCATTCCACATTTGTTAGGGAGATGATAAAACATGGTCTTCTAACATCAAACTAATACCACATGACTAGATTCAGTTAGTTTCAGCAGTCATGGATGATGGGCCCCGGTTGATGTTTAGATGGTATTTCAGAGAAGAAGCTAAAATTTTAAAACAACAAGGAAAATTAAAAGGATTTGAGACTTCTCAAGATCAAATTCTTGGTGAGGGCACGTATGCCAACCCACAGGTTCAAGCTCTTTATGATGAATAAATCTTGTACCTTTGCCACAAAGCAATCTTAAATGCTTGGGATAGAATTCAAAAACATGGGGTAACTCTGACCAAGGATATGAAAGAACTATTTGACAAGAACTTTAAGTCTTTGAAGAAAGAAATTGAAGAGGACACCAGAAAATGGAAGGATCTCCCTTGCTCCTGGATTGGGAGGATCAACATAGTAAAAATGGCAATTCTACCAAAAGCAATCTATATATTCAATGCAATCCCCATCAAAATTCTTCACAGATCTGTAGAAGACAATAATCAACTTTATATGGAAAATCAAAAAACCCAGGATAACCAAAACAATCTTATGCAACAAAGGATCGTCTGGAGGCATTACCATCCCTGACTTCAAACTCTACTACAGAGCTACAGTATTGAAAACAGCTTGGTATTGGCATGAAAACAGAGAAGTCGACCAATGGAATTGAATAGAAGACCCTGACATTAACCCACAAACCTATGAACACCTGATTTTGGATAAAGGAGCTAAAAGTATACGATGGACAAAAGAGAGCATCTTCAACAAATTGTGCTGGCAAAACTGGATGTCAACCTGTAGAAGAATGAAAATAGATCCATATCTATCACCATGCACAAAACTCAAGTCCAAATGGATTAAAGACCTCAATATCAGTCCGAACACACTGAAAATGATAGAAGAGAAAGTGGGAAGTACTCTACAACACATGGGCACAGGAGACCACTTCCTACGTATAACCCTAGCAGCACAGACATTAAGGGCCTCATTGAATAAATGGGACCTCCTGAGACTGAGAAGCTTCTGTAAAGCAAAGGACACTGTCACTAAGACACAAAGGCAACCCACTGACTGGGAGAAGATCTTCACCAACCCCGCAACTGACAAAGGTCTGACCTCCAAAATATATAAAGATCTCAAGAAACTAGACCTTAAAAGGCTAATCAAACCAATTATAGAATGGGGCATTGAGCTGAACAGAGAATTCTCAACAGAAGAACTTCAAATGGCCAAAAGACACTTAAGGTCATGCTCAACCTCCTTAGCGATCAGGGAAATGCAAATCAAGACAACTTTAAGATATCATCTTACACCTGTCAGAATGGCTAAAATAAAAACACCAATGATAGCCTTTGTTGGAGAGGTTGTGGAGAAAGGGGTACACTCATCCATTGCTGGTGGGAATGCAAACTTGTGCAACCACTTTGGAAAGCAGTGTGGCGGTTTCTCAGGAAATTCGGGATCAACTTACCCCTGTACCCAGCAATACCACTCTTGGGAATATTCCCAAGAGAGGCCTTATCATACAACAAAAGTATAAGCTCTACGATGTTCATAGCGGCATTGTTTGTGATAACCAGAACCTGGAAACAACCTAGATGCCCTTCAATGGAAGAATGGATGAATAGAGTGTGGAATATATACATATTAGAGTACTACTCAGCAGTAAAATCAAGGGCTTCTTGAATTTTGCATGCAAATGGATGGAAATAGAAAACACTATCCTGAGTGAGGTAAGCCAGACCCAAAAAGAGGAACATGGGATGTACTCACTCATATTTGGTTTCTAGCCATAAACCAAGGACATTGAGCCTATAATTAGTGATCCTAGAGAAGCTAAATAAGGAGAACCCAAAGAAAAACATATAGGCATCCTCCTGAATATTACCTTTCAGCAGGCGATGAAAGGAGACAGAGACAGAGACCCACATTGGAGCACCGGACATAAATCTCAAGGTCCAAATCAGGAGCAGAAGGAGAGAGAACATGAGCAAGGAACTCAGGACCGCAAGGGGCGCACCCACACACTGAGACAATGGGAATGTTCTACTGGGAACTCACCAAGGCCAGCTGGCCTGGGTCTGGAAAAGCCTGGGATAAAACCCGACTCTCTGAACATAGTGGACAATGAGGACTACTGAGAACTCAAGAACAATGGCAATGGGCTTCTTATCCTACTGCACGCACTGGCTTTGTGGGAGCCTAGGCAGTTTGGATGCTCTACTTACTAGACCTGGATGGAGGTGGGGGTTCCTTGGACTTCCCACAGGACAGGGAACCCTGATTGCTTTTCGGGCTGAGGAGGGGGGGACTTAATTTGGGGAGGGGGAGAGAAATGGGAGGCGGTGGTGGGGAAGAGACAGAAATTTTTAATAAATAAATAAATTAAAAAAAAAAACTGGGAAAAAGAATTGATCATATACCAGGGTTAAACAGGGCCGGAAAGAACCCTTTACTGACTTTTTACAAAGATTAACTAAGTCTATACAAATAGGAGTAATAGACCCAGATGCTAGTTGAGGACTTATTGAATCTCTGGCATTTGTAAATGCCAACTTAGAATGCCAAAAATACCTTGGCCTTTAAAGATTAGAACATAACCTATGGATGAATGGATCCTGCATACAATGAACATTGAGACATTTGACTATAATACTGAATCTTGGGTAGGAGAAGCAATTTCCAAAGGAACGAGGAGACATCAAAAGGCCAAATATTTTATTTATGGTAAAACAGGGTATCTGTGAAGGGATTGTAGACAAGGAATTTCTAGGAATAAAATCTCCTCTGGGAATGGCAAGAATAGGAGGACTCAGCCTTCAATTATATGTAGAAGGTGTGGAAAAGGTTGACATTAGACCAATGAATGCATATCAACAAAAGACAGAAAAGCAACCTGATATCATTGGAAAACTCTTTCAGGGGCCTCTTGCAGGCCCCAAAGCCAAAAGTGACCCCATCATTCCTAGTCACTGTGGAGGACATCTATCACCAGGAAAATTAAAAAAAATCCAGAGTCTTCTGTAAAAGACCATACTGTTCTAAATAATCGCATAAACATGGAGGATAAGTTAAAAAATCCAATAGGAATATATGGACATGACAGGTAATATTTGGGCATGTGTATATCTAAAATACATATATGCATGTTAATAAAAATGTAGATAAAAGATAACATTAATCTTATTGAAAATGAGGAGGTTTTGTGGTATGGTCTGAAAGGAAGGGAGATTCACAGAAAAACAAAACCTGAGATAACATATGTTTGTGAGACCTTACAGGAAATAATAAAATTAATACATTGAGAAAAAATGGAAAATGGTGAAAACACTGGTAAGACTAATTATGGAAACAAAACATTAAATATTCAAATATTACAAATATGACAAACAAATCATTTATATATTAATTGTAACTAATTCGTGCTTGATAATGGCTTTGTAATATGTAATTTTACTATATTAAAGTTAAAGCCTTCCTTTTTGTTTAAACAGAAAAAGAGGAAATGGTGTAGGAGTTTTTTCTATGTGTTGCTTTCATTGGTTGAATAAAGAAACTGCCTTGGACTTTTGATAGGGCAGCACTTAGGTAGGCAGTGTAGACAGAACTGAATGCTGGGAAGAAGTGCAGACAGAGAGCTGTCATGGAGTAACCAGAGTCAGACACGCTGAATCTTTCCCGGTAAGCCACTGGCACATGGTGATACACAGATTAACAGAAATGGGTTAAATCAAGATGTAAGAATTAGCCAATAAGAAGTTAGAGCTAATGGGCCAGGCAGTGATTTAATTAATACAATTTCTCTGTGGTTATTTCAGGTGTAAGATAGCTGGACAGCCATGACCAAAAGCAGGCCCTCTCTCCTTCAACACCCCACTCTTTAGATAATAATAATTATTTTGAAATTATAACATAATTAGATTATTTATTCCTTTCTAATTCCCATTACAAACACTAATTCCCTTTCAAATTCATGGCCTCTGTTTTCATTAACTGTTGCTACATATTTATATTTATGATACATATATATATATATATATATATATATATACACATACATATGTTCCTAACTACATATTACATAAATAAAATCTGTTCAAACTGCATAATGTAACTTGTATGTATATGTTTCCAACATTGCAATTTGGTCAATTGATAAATAATTGGTGTGATGCAGCAGGTTTTCTTTTTGGTTGCTAATGATTGAAAATGATGACAGGGAGACTGCTAGTTATGAATGCTCCATCCTATCTTATGCTTGTCCCAATAGCTCTTATACCTTAAGTTAATGTGTTTCTTTTCATCTACATTTTGCCCCAGGCCTTTTTACGTTTCTTCTACTCTGTATGTCCTTCTTTCCCTGCTTCTTTCATGTCTGTCTGTTTGGCAGCTCCCTTGCTGGCTTGCCCAGGGCATTTTTTTCTGTCTTTCCCTTGTTCTTTTCTCTTGAGCCTAGATTTCTCTTCTTCCTTATTCTCTTTGCCTACCACTCCTGACTATCTCTAAACTGCCTATCTATTGGTTGTTCAGATTTTTATTAGACCTTAGTAAGGAAAGGTAAAACAAATGAAGTGCATCTTTACATAGTTAAACAAATGCAACACAAACAAATGTAACACATCTTTACACAGTTAAAGTAATATTCCACAACATTTCCCCTTTTTTGTCTAAATAAAAAAAGGGTTTGATGTTTAACATTTTAAAACTTTATTCAAGAAAGACAATTATCAACTAAGCATAACATTTACAATATCCATTCCATTTGCATTTGGAAAATTTAGAGAAAATACTCCATTAGTTATTCTATCTTGGAGAACCCAAAGTTTTGTACCTAATTTACCTTTTATTATAACTAAGGAAAATTATAATTATCTAGTCTTAAAACTTCATCAAAGACCCCAGAAGGATATAATATTACCTGAGTAATCTGGAAGTACAATGCAAGGCACTTGCAAAACTGTAAAATTTACAGAGACATTTGGCTAGCTGGTCAGTCACCCAAGGTTCCTCTATGATGTTGGGGCATTCATCTTAAGCCTACAGGCCTAAAATATCTGACAGACTTTTCTGTGCAGCCAGAAATTTGAAGGATTATCCCTCCTTGTTTTACTAAGTATGCAGTCTTTTTCTTTTGTGTCCTGTTTGTTCGATTTGTGTAGCATACTGTCATCAGTCAAGGCAAGGATTCTTTCTTACTCAAATGGCCAGCTTTGCCACAGTGAAAGCAAACTCTGTATGGAGGTTCTTCCAAGTCCATCACACTTTTATGAAGTTGATTTGTGCTTCCATGAGCAGATATGTCTCACTGTCATGAAAAGCCTCACATTATTAAACATAGTAAATTCCATATTCTGTAGGTCTCTAAAGCACTTGAAGAGCATCTATCTAAAATATATCTGTTTAACTTTGAAAACCTTCCTAAAATGACTACAAATTTAAGTATTATAGATGACTAACTGCTAAACTGCACTTCTTAATTACACATTACATTTTTAATGAGTTGCATAAGACAATACACCACCAAGACTATAAACATACGTACAGTATGAAAAAATAACTTTAAATTTGTACAAATACAGCAAAATCTGTACCAATGTAAATATAAGAGGCTAATAGTTGTCTTTTTTCTTATATTTCTGTATCCCCAATAAATGAGGACATACATCTATAACCCACTGAATGGCAAAAAATACCCACCTACTTCTTGGGAATGTGAGTGTTTCATTCTCTAGACTGCTTCCTGTTGTCTTGAGTTGATGGCATCTTTAGGGGTCACTGAGAAAATTGAGATAATAGTCAAGTCCTAGGGAAACTAGTTATAATACTTTTTGTCCAGTCTCAGAACTGTTCCCATGCAGAAGAATCAGAATATATGTCATCTGTCTTGTAATTTTTCTTGCTTTATTTCTTTATGTCTACATCCAAGGTTTTCAGGAGAGCTCCCCCATCAAACATGATCTCTGTTAACCTTGAAGGAATCCACAGTCTTAAGTTTCCTTTGAAAACAAAAGCATGAGCTCTCCCCCAACACAATACCTTTTCTAAATTCCATTTTAAAGTTAAGATATTCCTAAAATATCTAGGCTGGTTTTGCTCAGCCATCCCTTTTAAAATCCCATGTCTCTTAGAAGCTATAATTTGTTTGTCAGCATTCAAAAAATCCAAATTCAACACAATACCATAGATTATTCAAATTCCCTGTGTATTTCCCATCTTTATATGGCTTATTATTTTTATAATAATTTACTCTCTTTTTAAAGACTTTATTATTTATAAACTATCTTTTCCTGTAACTCTATATAAACCATTTTCCTTCCTTTCTTAAGACTATGCACATTTTTAAGACAGCATAATCAGTTTAGAGTTCTCTTCTACTGGGACCTGTCTTTACTGCCTGTCTCTAGCCTTTTCTGACTGCATGAGGCAAAACTTAATCTAATATACAGTTTTTCACTGACAGCTGTCTCTGCCAAACTCAATTCATAATATTCCCCTGGAGCTTGACTGAGAACTGCATTGTACTAGGAGCTGTATTTAATCACCCCAACTTTAGGAAGTTGGTGCCCAATGCTATCGCAGGTGTTTCTATTGAGCTATTTGTTTCAAGTTAACTTGCTCATTACTCTGTAACATGAAAGGATGTTTGTTGGGGATTTCTGTCCTGCCCTGTTCCCATAGCTGTTTAGCCCCAAAGAAAATCACACAGAGATCTCCATAAGTTATAAGGCTAATTGGCCCCTTTGCCCAGGCTACTTATTAGCTCTTGTAGCTTATATTAACCCATTATTCTGATCTATTTTAGCCATATGGCTCAGTACTTTTTCAGCTGGCAGGTCACATCCTGCTTTCTTGGTGGTCTGTGTAGGACTGCGAGGAATCAAATTCCACCCTCCTAGAATTCTGCTGTCCTCATTGCAGCATTTCTACTTCCTGTCTGGTTTTCCCACCTATACTTCCTGCCTGGCCAATCAGTATTTATTTAAAACATGATTGACAGAATACAGACAATTCTCCTGCACCATTACTCAATTGCTCATTGTAAGGCAGAGCATCTTAAAAGAGCTCTATCTGTTTTTGTTTGTTTTGTATTTTTTCAGCTTCATCAGACCTTATGTGGAAATTTGATCCCCACATTGAAAAGCCAAATGTAGCAGGCATTTGTTGGGGCCACCATCCAGCTTCCAAATCATGACTTATGAATCCTCAGCCTTATCTTATGCTTGTTTGACTAACTCTTATGCCTTAATTTAACCTATTTCTCTTCATCAAAATGTTGTCTCAGGACTTTTTACCCCTTTTCACTCTGTGTGTCCTTCTTTCCTTGCTTCCATGTCTGTCTGTCTGGAGACTGCCTAATTAGCTGGCCCCAAGCATCTCCATCTCTTTCTCCCTTGTCCTCTTCTCCTGAGCCTAGATTCCTCTTTCTACTTATTCTATCTGCCCACCAGTCTCAAATATCCCTCTATTACCTAGCTAATGGTCATATATCTTATTACTAGACCAATCAGTTACCTTAGGTAGGCAATGAAAACAAATGCAACACATCTTTACATAGTTAAACAAATGCAGCATAAACAAACATAACACACCTTTACATAGTTAAGTAATATTCCACAACAGTGTGTTTTTTTTTCCTTGAGAAGACATTTTAGTCTACTCTCAGTATTCTTAGTTGCATGCCATTTTTTTTTGAAGGTTTGAGGTTTCCTGGGCTTTCCCTTGCCCATTTATTATGCCCATTGTTCTCCTTATTCATCTCGTGTTTATGCAGTTATGTTGGTGAGACCTTATGGTTACTATATTCCATCTGTTCTTTCACAAATAAAAATATCTTAATGTTTGAAATACTAATGTTTCCAGATAATACACTGAATTTAGCAATACATATTGTTGTTTTAATTTCCTCATTAATAAAATTGCAGTGCAAACATTCCTCAGATCATCGATTAGTGTCGTTCTATTCTGTATTAATACACATGAATGAAACTTTAGTGATATATGATGTATCTGACTCTAATTTTACACTGACAGTTGTGTAGTAATTCTTTCTGTTAGGGAATTGGGACATAATAGTCATTGTTATTTTATGCTTCTTTATTGTATTTTTTTGCTTTCTTTTTATTTATTTTTATTGAGGTCTATATTTTTCTCTGCTCCCCTCCCTACAACTCCCCCCCCTTTCAACCCTCTCCCAAGGTCCTCATGTTCCCAATTTACTCAGGAGATCTTGTACTTTTCTACTTCTCATCTTCTCATGTAGATTTGATCTACATAAGACTCTCTTAGTGTCCTCATTGTTGTCTAGATATATTCTCCAAATGATGTCTATTGAATCTTGGTGTTAAATTGAAAATTTAAATTGGTTCAATTTCTTTTGAAAATACTATTTTATCTATAGCAAACAGTTATGATATTGGTATTTGATTAAGGCGAATAACACAATTTATTTATTTTTCAAGTTGGGTTTCATTTAGTCCCAGCTGGCCTTGAACTTGCTATGTAGCCAAAGACAACCTCAAACTCCTGATTCTCCTGCCTGCATGACCTAACTGTAGGATTACTGGAATTTACCACCATGTGGGGAGATTCTCTTTTACTTTCAATAGCTCTATGTTCTATGACAACATATTCCCAAACATTTAATAACTTCCCAGTATGTCTTAAAATGGTAGCCAGCTTTCATATAGCTCTGACTCTCAGTTTTACTATCTAATGTCACTAATTCAATTCTCATCCCCCAAAGATTACATAAGCTGCTTAACTAAATTCAATAGACTATATAAGAATATGTATTCGAAGTCTAATGTTTGGTATATATCACCGTGTCAGTCTCAAAAATGGAGAAACAAAAATTTATGGTTGAACTGGCTCCCACCACTCCTGCAAGGCCCTTCCAATTCTCCTACAACTGGTTACACCTCTCACTCATCTGACCATGGATCGTAATATTGCTATTCTGAGAGCTCTAGAATGTGTATTCCTGGCTTCACCAGCAGTGATGCTTCCCAGGTTTGTTAGGGTTTCTATGGCTGTCACCAAACACAGTGACCAAAACTCAAGTTGGGGAGGAAAGGGTTTATTTGGCTTATACTTCCATATTGTTTTTCCTCATTGAAAGATGTCAGACAGCAACTGAAATAGTGCAGAATCTTAGAGGTAGGAACTGATGCAGAGGTCGTGGATCGCTATTAAGCCACAAACTCTCCTTTTTTTTTTCTTTGTTCAAGACAAGTTTTCTTTGTGTATTTCTGGCTGTCCTGTAACTCGCTCTGTAGACCAGGCTGGACTTGAATGCACAGAGATCCACATGCCTCTCCCTCCTTTAGTGTTGGGATTAAAGGTGTATGCCACAACCACCAGGCTAACCCCTTCTTTCTTATTCATTACTAAGATCATAAATAACTTTTAAAGTTTCACAGTCTAATTCAAACACATTAAAATTTCAGCCCCTTTAATATAGCTAATCTCTTTAAAATTTCAGTCTTAAAAAAGGCACAGTCTCTTAAAGCAAAACAAAATTCCAACCTTCCAATGTCTGCGATCTACTCATGAACTTGTGAGCTCCTCTAAAGGTCTTTGGTCACTTCTCTGACTCTGCCCTCTGCAGTATATGTAGCTTTTTTTCTCAGTTCTGGCTGGCACTTCTTCATTGCTGCTATTGCACTTGGTGGTCATCCCATGGTACTGGCATTTGCAAAACACTGGGGTTTTCTGCTGCAGCTGCGCTGCACTTTCACTAATAGCCTTTTATAGGCTTTCCTCATGGTGCTAAACCCCATATTCTTTGCATGACCCAGTCAATACCTGGCCTTCAACTGCCTCTGTGGTTGCGTTTTCACCAATGGCCTATCCTGGACTCTTACAGTACCAAGTACTATGAATACTACCTCTCAGCTCCTATCCATGACGCTTTCATGCCTTCAAAATTAGTACCAACTGGATGACTCTTATACATGACCAAGTTCATCTGATAGCATGAGGTACAACATTGGGCACCTCTGGAAAACAGCTTCTCTGTGCTATCAGGAGACACTTCGCAGGAGATCTCACCTCAGTGTTGTTTATCTATTATTAATCACTTCTAATTTCTTAGCTCTAGCTGTCTAGCATCAAGTATCCCAGTAAAACAAAGCTTCACTTTAGTAGCTCCTGTATGTTGTTAAGCACAGCCGATTCTTCATCCCCAGCTAACCAGAACCACAAACTCTTTATTCAAATAACAAATGGCCCAAACAGTCTTTAAACCCTCCTCTAAAACTTCAAAATCCTGGCCTTAATTCTCTGCACTGTTCTCAACATTCTTATCTTCCAAACTATCACAGATCATCCCACAAAGCTTTTAATTCTCAATGGCCCTTCTAGCCCAAAGTTCCAAAGTCCTTCCACAATCCTTCCAAAATAATAGCTGGAACTGAAGGATCAACTACTATATATGCTTCCTAGGCTTTTACTGAAGTACAATTCATCCTTTCATGACAAAACTTACCAGGGTTCTATAAGGTAACAGGCTGAGCAAGACATGAGGAGCAAGCCAGTTCATAGCACCTCTCCAAGGCCTCTGCATCATCCCGCTGCCTCTAGGTTCCTATCCTGTTTGAGTTTCTATCGTGGCTTTCTCCAAAGATGAACAGTGATGTGTAAGTGTAAGCCAAATAAACCCTTTCCTCCCCAAGTTACTTTGGTTCAAAATGTGTTACCACAGAAATAGTAACCATAAGTCACAAGAGTTAAATAACATAAAGAAGACAAGGTCTGTCCTTAGACTTTCCAAACCTGTAATATAAAGCCTATAATATTCCAAAAGTATTAACAGAGATACATAAAAGTAAGCAGAGTCCAATTAGTTAGGCTACTTTGTAAAACACTAAAAATGACAAGTAGGTTGTTCAGTAGAATCAGCTATCGGTTCCTTAGACAACTGAATATATCTAAGTGGGTAGAGTAGGCCTAGGTATATACAGAACCACATATTAATGTGTATAAGAAGCACTTACTGGGGACATATTATGACAGAAAATGAAGAATCGGGGTTTCTCAGCTACCTGGTTATCTTCTCTAACTGCTTATCCCTATCTTACATGGAGTTATTTCTTTCTTTATATACCATTCAGTAACAGTGAATTATAAATCAATTTTGTATAGTTTTGTTTCAAAATTACTTCATTCTGTTTTAGTTTACTTTTCTTTACATAACACACACACACACACACGCACACGCACACGCACATGCACATGCATGTGGCATTGATTTAAAATGGATATGCACCCACCCTAGAAGACATGCAGTGACATCAGAGCAGAAGAAGCATTTTAGTTAATTCTGTTATTTTGTTTATTGAATACAAAGTAGACGAATTGCATCTTTATTTGGTAAATATTTCTAAAAGGTATCCTAAGTGTTGTTCTGAGTCAAAAGATGGAGAAATGCATAAAAGGATAGATACTTCCTTATGATTTTTCTATATTCTAGTTGGACAGATATAGCATATTTGTTGTTAATTCTAAAGAGTAAATAAATAATATAAGTAAATAATTAATGCAAAGGCAAGATTTCAATTTTAAATGGGATTATTAGGGATAACCTTAGTGAAAGTTCTTAGTATTTTATCTGGCTTGGCAAAGTAGCTATTCACAATTGATAGCTGCTATTAAAGTGAAGGACAAAGAATTTTCTGTATTAGCATAACCCATGTTAAGTCAACCATGCTTCAGTGGACTCCACACATTTAAGAATACTTGAACAGCACAAATTAGTCTTGTTGGGTTAAAAAAAGACAAAGTTAGGTGTGTAGGGAAGGGAGAAGATAGGAGAATTGGGGGATGAAGAGTAAATACATAACAAGAACACGTGCTATAAAATTCTCAAACAACTAATAAAAATATTAAAACTGCTTCTGAGATGAACAAAATCAGTATTATAGTATATGCCTTAAGAAAATAATATAGTTATCTATGTAGATAAATATAAAAACCTTGTTCTCAGGATATAAAAATAAGTATGTAAGGGCTCTAAACTGAAGAGCTTTTCTTACCCGAAAGAATGATCCCAAGATCTGGCCAAATAAGTAATTATATGTGCTTGTCACTTAATCTGAGTCAGATAGGGAATCACAGTATAGTGTTTAGGTATTGCGTGTGTGTGTGTGTGTGTGTGTGTGTGTGTGTGTGTGTGTGTTTATTTGGTTGAAACAGATTTTTGTGCTATAGTTCATCCTATACATGTGTGCATCAAGCAACTCAGGCTGGCCTCTAAGTCAGAATTCTACTCCCTTAGTCACCTGAGTGTGATAATTACAGGCATGCAACACAATGCTGGACTGCTTTCATGTTTTCTATGCAAAACACTTGAACTAGCATAATGGCTCATGGAGTAAAGGCAACTTCTACCAATCCTGAACACCAGAGTAAAATTTCTGCAATCCACATAGCAAAAGAACATATTCAAGCAAGTGTTCCCCTGGACCCATTGCTTGCAGTAGCATGATCATGTGTCCCCCAAATTAAATTTGAATTATAACAAAATCACTCTCTTATGTTTTTAAAACAACAGAAAACAATTAAAACAAAGGAAAAATAAAGGAGAAAAATTAGAGTTATATTGTAACCATCCAAGACAGGTATAATAGATATTTAGATTTAGATGGTGGAGAGTGTGGCAATGGTATAAGTAGTAAGAATGGCCATAAACAAGATACTTTATTCAATTTAATTCATAATTATTGTGTTTCTATGGTTTGTGTACATCTTTGAAAGTGTAAATGCCTCAACAGACTTGTGGAGATCCCTAGATAACTCTTGGGAACTTGTTCTCTTCCTTTACTTTGAGTTCTGAGGCTTGAACTCAAATTGTCAGGCTTATATAGCAAGCCCTTTTATTCACTGAGATATCTGTGGCCTCAAGATGTTACTTTAAAGGAGAAATAACTGGATTTTTATAGATTTGGTTGTAGAGGATAAATAAAATGCAGATAACAGAAATATTTTCTCTCATGATAGAACAGCAGTAGATCTATCTACATACTTATGTTTATCATGACAAATGTATGGAATCAAGTTTATGTGCCATCAACAGATGGAGTATTACTCAGCTATACACATGAGGGTATTATTTCATTTTTAGGAAACTTGATGTAAACAGAGATTATTATGTCATGCAAAATGAGCAGATGCATATATGACATGTTTTCACTCATAGTTGGAGCCCAGTGTTGAAGAAAACCAGCTAAGATATATTCTAGAATAAAATTGAAATTGGTCAATGGAAAAATGGATATAGAGAAAATAACAGTGGGAGAATTATTGTGACGAGAGTACATTGTATATAAGTATGAACACATAAAGTCATTATTTGATAAAATCAATACACACTAACAAATATGTTTGCAATATTTCTTCTGAAGACATCATGATAATACAGTTTCATAGTTGGAGATGGGGCATAAATGCAGAATGTTTGCCTAATATGCACAAGGGTCTATGTCCAATATTCGCTTTGTCAAAGGGTATTAAATGAAAACCAATAACAGAAAATAAGAAGTATAAACATAAGTATTACTTTTACATAGAAAGATATTAGAAACTTGAATTTTAATATGATAATTTTAGATGTATATTTGATATATAAACACTGTTAAATATGAGACTGGTTTTTAGGCTGTTTTCTTAGTTTGAAATATGGAGCTTGAAATCTGGACTTTAAGAAGCAACAATTTTCTTGCATTTTAAAATATAATGCTAGTTAATAAAAGACAAGGAAACAAATCTGTGTGAGTAAAATGGTGTTACTTATAGATTAGTGTGTTTTATACACAATTGTTGAGACTTTACACTGAATCCCATTAGTTTACAATATTAGTACAGGTCAATTAAAAATTATTGTCCATAACTATTGATTGGTGGAAGCAAAATAAGATATCAGTGTATAATTTCTGCAACTCTTTAATGGTCAGTATGAGGATGATGAGAATTGAGAGAAAAAGATGTAAACAGATTTATCTGCAGGAAAGGAGGAAATTCAAGAAAATTTTTGGTCATTAAGCAGAGAGAAAGTGTTCATGTCAAGTGAAATATACACTATATGTAAATGTATTTTACATTTTTGGAAGAATGACATAAATCATTAGAAATAGTAATAACTTATTTATTGGATTCTTTCTATGCAAAAACCACTGTAATTAGTGCTTTACATAAACAATCTAATTTGGCAACAAATAATGAGAACACATAATTATTATTTTGCTTATGAGTATTAAAATTATATTTGAAAAGAACAGTATTTTGATCTTAAAACAATCTCAATGACCATTCAAGTACAATGCACTTGTTTTAAAAGCAAAGATATCATCTATCCTGTCTAGTATATAAAAATAGCTTAAAATTAATATAAACTATGTACACACATAATAAAAATTTTATAGAATACCTCCTATATAACTTTATGAATGATTTCAAAAGTTAAATCAATAAGATCCAACATATATATTTAGACCTAACTATAATAGATGACGTGATAAAGTAATTCAAAACTTATACTTTTACTTTGTACCTTCCATAAATTTGACAGTTTAATATACTGAACAATTAAAGATATTTGAATCCCTAACTTAGCTACCATTTACCTGCTAAATTGATGGGGGGGGGATGTTCATAAAATGTGGAGTAGTCTGTCATGTTCCAATTATGTGCCCATGATAACATATTCTGTCCAAAAATGACTTAAGGGAGAAAAGATTTCAGATTATAGTTTCAGCTTACAGTCCATCATTAGGCAAAATCAAGGCAGGATCTATAGACTATAGAAGTCACAGCATAACCATAGTTCAAACCAGAGAGAGATGAGTGCTATATACTTACATGCTTACTTTTCCATGGCCAGGTTGCTTTTTATATTCTCCATTAACAAATTTATCTTGTTATTTTAATTATGTGCATTTGAGTATCTGTGTGTGGGTATGTGCACATAACTTCATGTGCCCATTGGGGCCAGAGGCACTAGATTCCCAATGGTGCTGGAGCTAAGAAGGTTTTGAGCCACCTGATGTGAGTGCTGAGAACCAAAATGTGATCCTCTGTAAGAGTGGTAGATATGTCTAAACACTGACCCATCTCTTCAGGTCACATTGCTCTACTATTATATAGTTTCTTAGGCAATGTTGTTCCCACTCAGGGTCCTGATTCTCTTTACATCAATTAACAAGCAAAATATTCCTCAGAATTTCTTAATCTTAGCCATTCTGGAAGGTATAAGTTGGTATCTCAGACTCATTTTCATTTGCATTTCCCTCATGATGAAGGATGTTGATTAATTCCTTAAATGTCTGTTGACCATTTAAATTTCTTCTGCTGAGAATTCTTTGTTTAACTCTCAATTCCATTGAATTAAGTGGTATTTTGTCGACTAATTTTTTGAGTTCTTTATATATTTTGAAGATCAGTCCTCTGTTAGATGTGGGGTTGGTGAAGAACTTTTCCCATTCTGTAGAAGCAAGGGGACTACTCCTCCAAGGCTGTTAGAAGTGCAAATTTGTATAACCATTCTGGAAATCATTATGGCAGTTTCTCAGAAAATTGGGAAACAATCTGCCTTAAGATCCAGTGATAGCACCATTGGCATATAACCAAAGAATAATCAATCATACCACAAGGACACTTGCTCATCAATATTTATAGCAGCATTATTCATAATATCCAAACCTAGAAACAACCTAAATGCCCCTCAACTGAAGAGTGGATAAAGAAAATGTGGTACATTTACACAATGGAGTATTACTTAACTGTAAAAAAAAATAAAATAAAATCATGAAATTTGTTGGCAAATGGATGGAACTAGAAAAACACGTCCTATGTGAAGTAACCCAGACCCAGAAAAACAAGCATGGTATACACTCACTCATTAGTGAATAAGAGATATAAAGCAAAGTAAAGGATAATCAGACTACAATCAAAAGCTCCAGAGAATTGGGAGCATGGGGGCAGGGTTGAGGATGGAAGAAGAGAATGGAGGAAAGAAGGGGAGTGAGAAAAATATTTAGCTCAATAAAAAAAATCAAGATATTCAACTGCAGACATACTTACAAGCGAATTTAATCTAAACAATACCGTATTGAGACACAGAGCCCAGGTAATTGTAGCTAGTGTCAAATTAAAAACTAAAACTAACCTTCTTACAAAATAATACATGTTATCCTTCTATTTTATGCAAAATAATATGCTAATATTAAAATAAATCACATTGACATTTTTGCAGCATGGGGACATTTTCCAGTCTCAGATTGATATTGTAGTTCAAATATTTTGTCTCAGAATCCATGACTTAAATAAATATCAAAAAGGATATTCAAATTTTGTATAAAACATAACATCTTCTAGAGTTTCTATGCATCTCATTGCTGAATATCATTAAATGAAAGCAGAGCCCATTCCCAACATTCATTTTTACTAAAAATGGATGTACAAAATTTGTAAAATAATCGCTTAGAATGACATATTATATTTCTGAGGATCTCAAGTCTGAAATATGCTCTCCTTTGTACCTTTCTACCAACAAAGAGACAGAGAAGGTGTTGCATCTAAAGATAATAGCACAAAATCTATTACAATAAAAATGGTATCAATATGGGGAAAAGTAGATTGGAAACAAATGTATCATAACTTATAGGTCACAGTGTGAAAACTATGCCTTTCTATTACTTTGAGTAACAAAAAATAGTCTTATGAAATCATTCCACCAAATTATTTTTTTTTACTTTTTGCAACTACAAAGAGTCATTCTAGGCTAAAATCCAAGAAATACATAGCAAAAAGGCTACATTTTTCTTAAAGTTCATAAATACTTTTTTAAATAGTACTAGCAAGAAAAAAACCTAAAGTAAAATATAGCAATCTCATTTGCTTTGATATTATTTTAAAAACTTTTGAACTGGAAACTGAACAAAAGTTTTTAACCTTATGTGCTGAATATCAGAGATAAATGTCTAATGCCATGAAGATTAATTGAATTGAAAGGGCACTCTAAATAAAATCCCTTATGTTTATTTTCATTTTTGATATTTTTAAAAATGTCAATAATAATGCTCATCTCAAATGTTTATTATTGTAAGATCAACAAATGTATGAGGAAAGAAACATCTGCAAATAAAGTCTTTTTAATAGACAGGAGGACCAATGGAATTGAATCAAAGACCCGGATATTAACCTACACACCTATGAATACCTAACTTTTGACAAAGAAGCAAGAAATATAAAATGGAAAAAAGAAAGTGCCTTCAACAAATGGTGCTAGCATAATTGAACACCAGCATATAGAACAATGAAAATAGATCCATATGTATTGCCATGCAAAAAACTCAAGTTCCAATATATTAAAGACCTCAACATAAAATTAACCACACTTAACCTCAAAGAAGAGAAAGTGTAAAGTACAACTGAACACATTGGGACAGGAGACCACTTCTTAAATATAACTCCAGTAGCATAGACACTGGGAGCAATAATTAATAAACGGGACCTCCTGAAAGTGAGAAGATTCTGTAAAGCAAATGATATAGTCAAAAAGACTAAATGGTAGGGTATAGAATGAGCAAAGATCTTAACCAACCCCATATCAGAAAAAGAACTAATCTCCAAAATATATAAAGAACTCAAGAAATTAGACATCACTATTCCAAAGAACCCAATTAATAAATGGGATATAGACTTAAACAGAAAACTCTCAACAGAGAAATTAGAAATGGCTGAAAGACACTTAAGGAAATGCTCAGAGAAATACAACTCAAAACAACTCTGAGATTCTATCTTACACCTGTAAGAATGTTCATGATTAAAAACACTAATGACAACTTATGCTGAAGATGTGGGTTATAGGAAACACTCCTCCATTGCTAATGTGAGTGCAAATTGGTTCAGCTGCTTTGGAAATCAGTATGGTGGTTTCTCAGAAAATTAGGAAATAATCTTCCTCAAGACCCAGCAATACTACCCTTGGGTGTAGTCGGAGGTTGCTCACTAGTTCCCAGCTGTCCAGACCTGAAATAATCATACAGAAATTGGCAGTTTGTCAGTCATTTTCTTCTGCATCCTGCAGAATACCCTATAGTTTCTCATGAAGCAGGAACACTGAAGGACTGTCTCACCTTCTTTAGGAAAATTCAGCAGTCATTTCTCTGGTCCTGTAAGTCCAGTTCACACAGCATACCATCAAGAAGTTCAGGAAAGAACAGTCTCTTTCTCAAATGGTTAACAAACTCCATAAGGAGACTCTTCCATGCCCCTCATCCTCTTGAGGTAGATTAGTGCTACCAGGAACAGATGTGTCTCGGAGACATAAAAAGTTCTAAGGTTTAAAACATTTTAAATGCCATATTTTTAGATCTTTGAAAGGTTTAAAGATTATCTATATAACTGAAATATATCTCTATATATCTCAAAAATGTAAATAACATGACTTAAAAGTTGACTATTATAGATGACCATCTGTTGCTCTATATTTCTTAATTATACATTACATTTTTAAATGAACTGCACAAACGCAGTACCATAAAATATACATATTATAAAATTGACCCTAAATTTGTATCAGTAGGCCAAGATCCATATCAACGTATCGTATTTGTATCTATAGCATATTTCCCTTTAAATGTAAACAAGCATTCATAAACAATATTTGGGAACTTGGGAATTTGGGCATAGTTCTTTCCATACTGCTTCCTATTTTTTTGTAGGACAAAGTAATTTTGAGTTTAATGGAGACCTTTCATGGGGTCTTGGTCCATCAAACCACATTAGCCTGGAAGGAATCCACAGGAAACAAAAGCAAAACCTCTTTCCCAAAACAACATATCCTTAGACCCAAATTTTGAAGTCAAGATACCTTATATTGGTTTATCTTAGCAGTCCCCAAAGTCAAATGTCTCTCTGCAGTCAAAAATTTGAGGAACATATAATAACATATATAATTCAGACTCTCTGTGTATATTCCATCTTCACATGGCTTATTTTTCTTTATCCATTTAATATATGACTATCTATACCGACTTTATTTTTAAAAGAAACAATTTTTTAAACTGTTTTTTTCTCTTCCAAGCCTATGTAAATTTATCTAACAACAGGACCCCTTTAGAGGTCTCTTTTATTTGCTTTTGTCTTTTGTTCTTGCATATCTGTAATTATTTTTTGACCAGGAGCACTTGTTTCTTTTAAATGCTAAGTGGGTGTGGCTAGAACCAACCTTGCAACACTGCCTGTTGGCTCCATCCAGGCCAACATGGTGGTGGTAGCATGTTCACAGCCTCTGAGAGCCATGCATACCACCCTGGCTCCAGGGTCACAGTGAGTCCTTGTCACCTTTAAGTAATTTGTAGCAAGAATCTCACAGACCCCATTTAAATACTCGGCCTCCTGAAAGAGCCAGAGCTGTTCCTGTAACTAGCACAAACCAGGAAGCCACTTTTTCAAACCTGCATGTTTTTTCGCTACTACCACTAAATCAAAAAGACCTCTCTTAATGGAGCTGGAGCACCCCTGTTTGCTGCCAGCTAACAGAGTCCATCTGAGAAAAAATGCAGCTAAACTTTGTTTGTGTGTGTGTGTGTCTAGAAATCCTTTCCAAGACTGCTCAAGTTTTGTGTGGATTTTGCTGCCCCACGTGGCATGCAAATCTATAGTTGGAGGCTGCTCATTCTTTCCTGGCCACCCAGACCTGAAATAATCACACAGAAACTGTATTATTAAAACATTGTTTGGCCTATAGCTCATATTTTTTATTGGCTTGCTCTTATATCTTTAATTACTTATTTCTATTAATTTTTGTCTCATTACATGGCTGTGGCCTACTCTGGAAGGGTTCATTCCAGCATCCAGCATCTGTATCCTGCAGCAGCTACATGGCTTCACCTTGACTCTTCCTACTCTCTCCTCCTCTATCTTCTTGGAATTACCACCTTGCCATATTCTGTGATGCAATAGGCCACAAACAGATTCTTTATTTACTAATGGTATTCACAGCATACAGAAGAGAATCCCACATCACTTGGATATCTACCCAAAGGATGTTCAATCATACCACAAGGAAATGTGCTCAATAGCAGCATTTTTGGTCATAGCCAGAACCTGAAGATAACCTCAGTACCCCTCAACTAAAAAATAGATAAAGAAGTTATGGTACATTTACACAATGGAGTACTATACAGCAGAAAAAAATGACGTCTTGAAATTTGCAGGCAAATGGATGGATCTAGAAAATATCATATTGAGTGAGGTAACCCAGACCCAGAAGACAAATATAATATGTACTCACTCATAAGTGGCTTTTATACATCAAGCAAAAAAGTCCAGCCTATAATTAATAATCCCAAAAAAACTAGACAATAAAGAGAATTTTAAGAGAAACATATATGAATCTAATCTACATAGAAAATAGAAAAAGACAAAAGTGTAAAGTGAAGAAGGGGACTGGTAAGCAAAATACGGGGAGTGGAGGAAATATATAGCCCAATAAAAACAATAAAACCCCTAAAAAACAAAAAAGAAAAGAAAAAAATAAAGCCTGTTGAAAAGTGGCTATCCTATCTTGTTATATATTTCCAATTACTTATTCATTTAACTTTGTTATCTGATGAAAGGTTTTGCTATATAGCTTTGATGACCTAAAATTTTCATTGTATCCTTGAAGACACAGCAATCCTAATGTCTCAGCCTGTTAAGTGATGAGATTGAAAGCTTTCACCAATGCAGCTGTTTTCAACATCTTTTCATCTTGGTACTATTTTGAATCAACAATTTCAATTGTTTTCCATTACATATCTGTTAGAATTTTGATGATTTGAAATTAGAAAAACATTTGGGACTTGCTACTTTCAGTATTTCAAATATCCATATCAGTAATTACCAAGAATACAAGACATTGATCTAGTCAATATTGTTGAATTTTATTCTGTTTTCTAGTTCAACATAGAAATTATATTATTCACATCCTCATCCCATCCTAACCTTGTTACCCATGTTTTCAACCTCTCCTTTGAGATGGTCATATATACCAGCAAAAATGAAAATTTTGTCAATAGAACCATAAAGTGGTAAGGGGCATGAATAGAGAAAAGTATCAGAACTGTTTAGTAATGATATCCAGTAGAAAGGTGGAGATGCAAAGCCAGTACTTGTGAAGATCAAAACTGAGTTCCAAAAGAATAGATAGTAGTTGAAACACAGGAATAAGAAGGAAATGACAAGAGATTTGAGTAACAGTTAAGACTCATTGTTGCAAACTGGGATCAGCTTATTGTAAATAAGATATAAATTGTTCAGAACATTTTAATGGGCATACAATTTAACATACAAATATAAGTGTAAATGCAGAATTATATAAACAGAGACTGTTCTTTTGTTCCTAAGCCACTCAAATAAGAATAGCCACAGAGAAACTGTATTAATTACAACATTGTTTTGTTGATGGCTCTTGGCTCAAGCATATTTTTAGTTAGCTCTTATATCTTAAATTAACTCTTATGTTAATTTGTGTATTGCCACAAGGCTGTGTCTTATCACAAAGGGGTCTTTCTCCTTTCACAGTTAGATGACATATTCTTGAGTCCTCCTACTTTCTCTCTATTTCTGTTCAGATTCTCTGCTGATTTTACTCTACTAATCCATTGACGAAAACAGTTTTATGTGTTAACCAATAAAATCAACACATACACAGAAGGACATCTCACATCATACAGAAGTAAAATGATCTGAAAAAAAATACAATGTTTGTTAGAATTGATAGACATATGGGAATGATCCCTTTGAGATGAATTTAAATGTGGCTATTCTTTATCACAAAGTCTAAGGTTTCAGACATTGAACTAGTTTCACTTGGTTAGGCCATAACTTTTAAAAAAATGTTCTTCTGTCTTTTTTAAACTTTTATTGCTTGTGGATTTCACATCATGCATTGCAGTCCCAGTTATCTCTTTATCCTTTTGCATATGATCTCTGCCATTGCAAGCCCCGCCCACCCAAATCAAACCCAAATTTAAAGGAAAACCAAAATCAAAACAAAGCAAAGAAACAAAACAAAAAAGAAACATATTATCATGGTAGCTGCAGTGTGGTCCATTGAGTGACAGAGTGTACCTTTTTGTCCATTAATCTTCACTTGTAAGTGTTCATTACTATTAGCCATTGGTCTGGATGGAGACCTCTGCTACACTACCTATAATAAGTTCTCACTGGGACTCTGATATAGATATGAATAATTTACTTTGGTATAAATCTTGATTGATGAATTCAAATTTAAGGTCGATTTTGTTATATGTATATGTACTTCTGATCTTGATTAAGGTATTGTGATTATGTAGCTTATTTAAATGTAATATATAATTAAGAAAGATAGGTAAATACATAATATTCTATAATAGTCAAGTTTGTAGTCCTGTTAGATTTTCTAGATGTGCATAGATATATTTCAGATAGGCATTCTTTGTATCTTTCAAAGACTACAGAATATGGCATTTAAAATATTTTAATAACTTAGGATTTTTTATGACAATAAGACACATCTGCTCTTGGCAGCACCAAGCTACTTCCTGAGGAAGATGGGCATTGAAGAGGCTTCTTAGGGAGTTGGTTAGCCATTTAGGCAAGAAACTGTTCTTGCCTGGTCTGTTGCATAAACTGGACATAAAGAACCCACAGAGAGATGACTGCTGAACTTGCCAAAAGGTAAGATGATCCTTTGGGGTTACTGATTCATAAAAGAGTCTGGGAGACATCCTGCACGACACAGCAGATACTGACTGAACTGTCTTTAAAATTTCCTGCTTCATGGAAAAATCTGCTGAATACTATGGGCCTGTAGGCTAACGATGGATGCCCCAATGGTACAGAAGAACTTCGAGTGACTGTACAGGCAGTGAGATGTCTCTGTCATTTCTAGAGTTTTGGAAGTTGCTTATTTCTCTTTTACTTAGGTAATAGTATATCCTTCTGGAGTCTTTAATGGAGTTGAAGAATGGATAGATAGTTATAGTTTTCCATTATGTTTAAAAGATAAATTAGATCTAAATATTGTAGTTAGTTCTTGCTTGATATTTGTTTTGTTATATGTAATTTTACCAGGTTAAAGTTAAAGCCTTCCTTTTTGTTTAAACAGAAAAGGGGAGGTGGTGTAGGAGTTCCTTCTGTATTTATGTTGCTTTAATTTCTTAATAAAGAAATTGCTTTGGAACTGGTGATAGGGCAGTAGTTAGGTAGGCAGGAAGACAGAACTGAATTCTGGGAGGAAGAAGCAGAGACAGAGAGCTGCCATCGAGACACCTGGTCAGATGTGCTGAGTCTTTCCTGGTAAGCCACAATCTCATGGTGACATACAGATTAACAGAAATGGGTTAAATGAAGATGTCAATTAGTCAATAAGAGGCTAGAGATAATGGAATGGACCAAGCAGTGTTTAAATGAATACCATTTCTGTGTGATTATTTTGGGTGCAAGCTAGCTGGGCAGCTGGAACAAAGGACCTGCTCTCCCTACAACAGGGCTCCTCTTGGATATCCTGTTGTTTAAGTCATTCTTAAGACAGCACTAACCTTTCTTTAATATGCAGAGATTTATTTTCAGAAAATATCATAAAGTTTTATTTTTATTTTCAAATGTGCAATGGGTATTTTCTTGTACTTTCTTCAACATATTCATAAAGAATCAACACTAATTTGTTGCATTTTCTCTGTCTCCAAGAAGATAAAACACTTTTCTCAGCTGCATTGTTTTTTTTTACATCAACAATTCTCAGTAATTAACATGCATTAGTAAGCTATGCTCAAGTTTACTAAAATATGTTTCCACCTGAAAGACATAATTAAGTTCTAGTCAAGCAATAATCCTTACTGAAAAGTTAACTTCAAGCATGAAACACAGTTGCTTTAAATTTGTCAAAATTGTCTAGGGAAATGTTCTGAGAATGTATCTGAAAACTTTCTCATGTCTACTGTGTTTTTCCCCTTTTGTTACAGGATGAACCAATTAGTCTATGCAATTCAAATGAAAAAGTCAAATTTTTCCTCATAATGAGCATTATGAGACAGATATCTTAAACTGTTCTATAAGATAAAATAAAGGAATTGTTTTCTTTCTGAGAAGGGATATACTCTTCTAATCCTTGACTAGGAATATTTCATTGGGCCATGTGTGGTTGTAGGTAAGACCAAAATGAACTTCAAGATAAAAATAGTAGAAGCTAAATTGATCGAGTGAATACAAATAGGGAAAGCCGAAGTCAAACTTTCACTGTTTGAAGATGATATTATAATAAACATAAGTGACCCCAAAAAATTCTACCAGGGAGCTACTACAGCTGTTAAACACTTTCAGCAATGTGGTGGGATAAAATATAAACTCAAAAAAATCAATATCCTCATTATACACAAATGACAATTTGGCTGAAAAATAATCAAAGAAGCATCACCCTTTTTAATAGCCAGAAATAATATAAACTATATTGGGGTAACTCTTATAAAGCAAGTGAAAGATTTATATGACAAGAACTTTAAGTCTCTAAAGAAAGATATTGAGGGACATATCAGAAAACTGAAAGATCTCCAAATCTTTTGGATAGGTAGGATCAACATAGTTAAAATGACCATCTTACCAAAAGCAATCTGCAGATTCAGTTCACTCCCCATTAAAAGAATATCACAATTCTTCACATACTTCAAAATAATAATCTTCAACTTCATATGGAAAAACAAAAACCCCAGGATAGTCAAAAATCCAGTATAATAAAGGAAACTTTATATGCATCACCTGACTTCAAGATATACTAGAGAGCTATAGTAATAAAAACAGCTTGTATTGGCATTAAAATAGACACATTGATTAATGGAATAGAATCAAGGACCCTAACATTAATCCACACACCTATGCACACCAGATTTTTGACAAAGAAACCAAAATTGAACAATGAAAAGAAGAAAACATGTTCAACAAATAGTGCTGGCATAATAATGTAGACAAATAGATCCATATCTATCCACATGTCCAAAACTCAAGATCAAGTGAATAAAGCCAGTTATACTGAAGCTGATAGAAGGGAAAGTTGGAAGTAACCTTGAATGCATTGGCATAGGAAACCACTTCCTAAATATTATACCAGTAGTATAGACACTGAGAACAAAAATTAATAAAGAGAATCTCTCGAAACTGAAAAGCTTCTGTAAGAAAAGTACATGGTAAATAAGACAAAACAGTCACCTACAGAATGGGAAAAGATTTTTACCCCACATCTGACAGAGAGTTGATCTCCAAAATATGTAAAGAACACAATAATGTAGGCATCAAATATCAAATAATACAATTAAAAATGGGGAACAGATCTAAACAGAGAATTCTCAACCAAAGAAACTCAAATGGTCTAATAACATTTAAGGAATTGCTCAACATCCTTAGCCATCACTGAAATGCAAACCAAAACGAATCTGAGATACAATCTTACACATGTCAAAATGGCCAAGGTCAAAAACAGTAATGAAGGCTTATTTTGGAGAGTAAATAGTGTAAGGGAAATGCTCCTCCATTGCTAGTGGGTGTGCAAACTTTTGCAGACACTTTGGAAGTCAGTATGGTGGTTTATCAGAAAATTGGGAATCAATATACCTCAAGACCCACTAATGCCACTCTTGGGCATATACTCAAAGGATATACATTCATACCACAAGGACATTTGCTCAACTATGTTCACAGCAGCATTATTTATAATATCCCTAATGTGGAAACAACCTAGATGCTCCTCACCCAAAAAAAGGATAAAGAAAATTCGGTACATTTACACAATTGATTATTACTCAGTGGTTTAAAAAAATGACACCTTGAAATTTGCACATAAATATATGGAAGTAGAAAAATCAATCCTGAGTGAGGTAACCCAGATCTATAAAGACAAACATGGTATCTACTTATAAGTAGATATTATAAGTAAAGAAAATGAAACCAGGATACAATCCACTACCACAGAGAAGCTGCATAACAAGTAGGACACTAAGAGAGACACATGTGGGTGCCACTGGGAAATAAAAATAGATAACACCTCCTGATTAAATTGGGATTGTGGGAGGGGTAAAGGAGGGGAGAGTACATCATGGAACAAGATGGTTAATTGGTGAATGAACAGAGAGGGAGAGCAAGGACAGAGAAACCTTGATATAGTGAGCAATTATGGCATTAGGGGGAAATCTATTGCTAGGAAACCTCTCAGGAATTCACAAAAATGACCCCAGATAAGACTCCTAGCAATAGTGGAGTGGGTACCTGAGCTAACCTTCACCTGTAATCAGATTGATGAATACCATAATTGTCATCATAGAACCTTCATCCAGTATCTGATGGAAGTATATGCAAAGATCCATAGCTAAGAACTGGGCCAAGCTCCTGGCATCCAGTTGAAGAGAGGAAGAAGAAATTATATGAACAAATGGGTCCAGATCATGATGGGAGAAACCCACAGAGACAGCTGAACCAAGCCAGAGGTAGCTCACTGACACTAGACTGATAGCTGGGGAACATGCATAGGAGCAAATTAGACTTTCTGAATGTGGGTGACAGTTGTGTAGTTTGGGCTGTCTATAGGGACACTGGCAGTGAAACCACTATTTATCCTTAGTGCATGAACTGTCTTTTTGGAGTCCATTCCCAATGGAATGTTCAATCTAGGTAAAGGGAGGATGGTCTTGATCCTGACTCAACTTAATATGCTAGTCTTCATTGACTCCCCATGGGAGGCCTTATTCTCTCTGAGGAGTAGATGAGGAGTTGGGGGGAGAGGAGTACTGAGACGAAAGGAAGAAGGGGAACTGTGATTGGTATGTAAAATAAAAAAATGTAAATAAAAATTTAATCTTATTTAATTTTATCTAAAATACCTCAAAACTATTTTGATTATATGTATGTGTTAAAACTTTTATAAATTAGTAAATATTATTATACTATAAAAATTACAATGAGATCTGAGTCTTTTACATAATGTTTTGGGCAACTTTTTGTTACTTCATAGAGAAATTAAAGATTTTAATTGTCATATGACCTTCATTTCCCTATAATTTAATGTACTACCCAATAAATATTTCTGATTTGACTTATTCATTAATATAACATAATGAATATTTATATTCATAGAGTTCAATATAGTTCAATATTCTTTATAGAATATTTTTCTAGGGATGGATAATCTGTATTGAAGTTTATGCACATTTAATATTTTATTTTTGATCCTCTTTTACTAATGTAAAGCTTACCATTAATATGTCATGTACAACATTTTTCTAAATTTTTACTTCCTCTGACTATTTTCTTAAAACATCCTGATTTTTAAGTGAAATAATTGAAGTCAATTTTTAGTACTTATTTGATTTCTTATAATTTGAATAATGGAAGTTGAAGACACTCTCAGTCCAACAATATCTCACAGTTACTTTTCAAAATACCCGTAGCATTATTCTCCTACCCTCCTTGGCAGAAAGAAAGATCAGTGACTGAATCTTTTTATGTTGAACTTTATATTTTTAAAATTTGAACGTGTTTATCCTTTTAATAGAATATGCATAAGCCTGCCAATAAGCCACATCCTCAATGAATAATGAACCTTTGGCTTAAATATTCAGTTTTTTAGCAAAATTTGAATATTCTTTTGATCTTTAAATATTTTAAATTATTTATATGAAGCCTGGTATGTTAATAAAATTTGCCCAGGTAGAGCTACTAGCAAGAACACTAGTAATAACAAAAGAAGATATAAAGTTTGGAGGGAGATGGGTTGTTATGTCTTGGTGGTGGGAATAGAAGAATTCCTAGAAAGCAGATAAGATACAAATATATTGTGAAATTCATGAAAGAAAAGATAAAAGTGTTATTTTAAAAGCAAGAATCTCTGAAGCTAGAAAGGGTCAAATATACTTAAATTTTACCCCCTATGTACCTATTTCTATTGGAAAGAATATTGAGTATCAGAGTGTGGCTAAAGATGAGGAGATTTGCAATTCTCCAAAGAAAATTAAATTCCAAAATTGACAGACTTCAGAGAAGTAACTACTTATAGATAGCATTATTATGTTATTCATGGGCAATGTTTTGCCACTACTGCATTTACATGACAAATTTGATTTTAATGAAATGATTTCCACACAGGAAGAAATTTCTTTTAATGCTTGATTCTTCAAACATACAATTTCAAAATATTCCTTCTCATCAATGCAACACTGACTCTTAGACTGGCAACAAGACTCCCTTTCACAATATTTTCATATGGTAGTTCATTCTATACTTTCTAAGGGATAGTGGGATAATGCTTTTGTACACTGTAAAGATTTGGCACTAGTATTAGTTGAATAAAATGCTGATTGACCAGCAGCTAGGCAGGAAATATAGGCAGGGAAACCAGACTTAAAGAATTCTGAGAAGAGGAAAGGCAGAAAGTCAATCACCAGTGAGATGCAGAGAAAACAAGATGAAAATGCCTCACTGATAAAAGGTACCAAGCCACATGGCTAAACATAGACAAGAATTATGAGTTAATTTAAGTTGTAAGAGATAGTTAAGAATAAGCCTGAGCTAATAGGTCAAGAAGTTTATAATTAATATTTGTCTCTGTGTGTTTATTTGGGACTGAAAGGCTATGAACCAAGTGGAACAGAAACTCTATCTATACATACTTAATAACAGTTTTCAATTTAAAATATAGGTCTGTTGTATTGGGGGGAGACTGCTTGTTCTTCCTGGCTGTCCAGAACCAAAATAATCACACAGAAACTATATTATTTAAAATATTGCTTGGCCCATTAGCTTTAGCTTCTTATTGGCTAATTCTTATATCTTAATTTAACCCATTTCTAATAACCTGTGTATTGTCACATGGCTGTGACTTACTGTGTAAAGTTCCAGGCATCTGTTACCAGCAGTAGCTCCATGGCTTCTCCCTTAATCTGTCTTCCTTTCTTCCAGCATTCAGCTTAGTTTTCCCTATCTACTTATATTCTGCTGTGCATAGGTCCAAAGAAGTCCTTTATTAACCAACGATAGTCACATCATACAAAAGGGAATCCCATATTACCACTCATTTTCTGTTTAAATAAAAAGGAAGTTTATAACTTTAACATAGTAAAACTACATATAACCAAACAGGTATCAGTCAAGAATTACAATATTTATATCTACTTCATCTTTTATCATAACTAAAAAAACTATAATTATAACTATAAATTTTTTAACCCCATCAAAGACTCTAGAATGATATAATATTCCCTAAATAAATAGGACGTGCATTGTAAGCAACTTCCAAAACTCTAGAATTGACAGAGACATCTCACTGCCTGGACAGTCACCCAAAGTTCTTTTGTACCATTGGAATATCCATCTTTAGCCTACATGCCCTTAGTTTCCAGCAGACCTTTTAATGTCTGGCAAAGTCTTTTGTGTAGCAGGAATCAGTGACTGTTTTTTTTTTTTTTTTACTTTTTTTTTATTGTGAAAAGAAGAAAAAAAAACATAAACAAAAAACAAGTTTCCACCTCCTCCCATTTCCCTTCCCCTTCTCACACCCTTCTCCCCCTCCTCCCACCCTTCTCCCCTTCCTCCCACCCTTCTCCCCCTCCCCCCACTCCTCTCCCCCTCCCTCTCCAGTCCACAGAGCAGTCCGGGTTCCCTGCCCTGTGTTAAGTCCTAGGTCCTCTCCGTCCATATCTAGGAAGGTGAACATCCAAACTGGCTAGGCTCCCACAAAGCCAGCACATTAAGTAGGATCAAAACCCCGTGCTAAAAATAGACATCTAAAACTGTCAGTATTTTTTATGTAATCTTAGTCTCAAGATCTGAATGATAAATGTAACATTCCCTGTAGACCTTCAAAACCCCTGTCATTTGATATTCCTTGATAGAATAATTTATAGTACATCATTACCTTAATTACCATAATATATTTGAAAGAGAATTTTTTTTTTACAAAAGTCATCTGACTAGCCGTAAGTCCAATGAATTGGATTGGCCAGCTCCCTTCTATTAGATAGCATCACTGCAAACATTTCTAGAGTTCCATATTCACTAAACGTCATTTATGTAGCTCTTTCATTGAAAGCTGTGGAAATGTGTCATTTAGATAGCCCCTTCAATAGAACATTTGTTTCGCTTTCTGCTGCAGTATATACAGGTGTTTAAAGACAACCCAAGATTATGCTGTTTGGAGAATTCCATAGTTAATAACATCATATAGGTTTATAAAATTCTGACAATTCCAACCCAGCGAGTGCTATTCTAGCTCTAGAATTCCTTGTGGGGTTGTTTGAGGTTCTTGCACCTGCATTACACTCTAGTCATCTCACTAAATTCCAATTAAAAATCTGCTTCTCAGAAAATTCAGCCTGCAACATGTTGCTGGGTAGTATCTAAAGGACTATGCAATTTGTGTTTAGAAGAAAATATTATAGCCATTGCCCTCATTGTGATTTTTCTCATTGTGAATATACAGCCAGTAAGACAAACTAGCTATCAAAAGCTTAACAATTTAACTGGACTCAGCATAAAGTAAGCACTTGATCGTTATAAGCTGATTAAGTAAGTCAGTGTTGGTACCTTTAAAGATGAATGTTAATGTATACTAAATTTAAATTAATGAAATAAAATAGGAAGAACACATTATTTGAGAAGAACAACATGAATAAATGTATCACTTGGTATGGAGCATGACATAGTCATCATACTAAAATGATTTTTTATTACATTTAAAGGGGGATATGATATAGCGATAAATACTTTGCATTGGTATGGATCTTGATTTATTGATATAAATTTAAAATGATTTGTTATGCTGTGTATATATATTTCTGATCTTGATTAAGGTATTATGTTTGCCCAGCTCATTTAAAAATGTTATGTATAATTAATATAGGTTAATAGATAATCATCTATAATAGTCAAACTTGTAGTGATTTTAGTTAAATTTTCTAGATGTACAGAGATGTTTTTCAGATGAATAGGCATTCTTCATACCTTTTAAAGACTACAAAATATGGCATTTAAAATGTTTAAGAACTTAGGACTTTTCATGACAATGAGACACATCTGCTCTTAGCAGCACCAAACTACTTCAAGGGAATTATGGGCATTGAAGAGGCTCCTTATGTTTTTGGTTAGCCATTTGGATAAGAAACTGTTCTTGTCTGGACTGCTTGATGTTATACTTTGTGAGCTGGACATGCAGGACCCACAGATAAATGACTGATGAACTTGCCTAAAGGTGAGATGGTCCTTCAGGGTTCCTGCTACATAAAAAAGTCTGCCATTCATTCTGCAGGACACACACAAAAAAAGTAACAAATGGATTTTGCCATTACAAGGCAGAACAGATCTTCAAATTTCCTGCTTCATGGAAAAGTTTGCTGGACACTATGGGCCTGTGGACTGAAGATTGGATGTCCTAACTGTTCTTATGTGGGTGACTATCCAGGTAGTGAAATGTCTCTGTCAAATCTAGAGCTTTGGAAGTTGGTTACAATGCACTTGTTTATATAGACAACAGTATATCCTTCTGGAGTCTTTGATAGAGTTGAATAATGGATATACTTATAGTTTTCCTTAGTTATAATAAAAGATAAAGTAGATATAAATATTGTAACTGTAATTATTGCTCAGTACCTGTCTTGTTACATGGAATTTTACTATCTTAAAGTTAAAATCTTCCTTTTTATTTAAACAGAAAAGGGGAGGTACTGTGGGATTCCTCTCCGTATGCTGTGAATAAATACCATTGGGTAATAAAGAAGCTGTCTTAGTTTGAGTAGGGAAGAACAGAGGTAGGTGGGAAAAAAGCTAAACTAAATGCTGGGAGAAAGCAGGCAGAGCCAGTGAGAAGCCATGTAACCCCACTGGAGACAGAAACTAGAACTTTACCTGGTAAGCCACAGCCTCATGGCAAAACACAGATTAATGGAGATGGGGTAATTTAAGATATGAGTTAGCCAGAAATATGCTTAAGCTATTGGACAAACAGAATTGCAAATAATATGGTTTCTGTGTGATTATTTCGGGGCTGAGCACCTGAGAATAAACAACAGGCCCCAGCTACAACAGGTTTCAGCAATGATTTTTGCTTTCTTTGGGTACCTACAAATGTATAATCATATACACATACACATATGAATATAAATAAGTATTATTTGATCATCCCCCTTTATTCTTTTATATCAATGTGTTCTTTATGTTCTCTCTCCAAAGCAACTTTCCATAGCCATTGACTAATTTCCTGACCTCTCTTTGTAATTCCAGTGAAACACATATGCTTGAAACTCAAGGCTAACATCCACAAAAGAATGAAAACTTGCAGTGTGTGTTTCTGGGTCTGAATGAAATCACTCAGTGATTGCTTTCAGCTTCATCATTTTCCTCTGAATTTCGTTTTTCTTAGCAGATGAATAATATTTAACTGTATAAATGTGCATTTTTTGTTTATTTTACTTTTTTTTAGTTGTTGCAAAAAAATTCTGCCTCCTCCCTGTTTCCCATTTCCCTCGCCCTCCTTGCACACATCGCCCCCTCCCCCCACTCCACTCTCCCTCCCCCCCTTCCACCACTCCATTCCCCCTCCCTCTCAAGAATGAAGAGCAGTCCAGATTACCTGCCCTGTGGGGAAGTCCAAGGTCCTCCCACTTCTATCCAGGACCAGGAAGGTGAGCATCCAAACAGGCTAGGCTCCCAAAAAGCCAGTTCATGTATTAGGATCGAAACCTAATGCCATTGTCCTTGGCTTCTCATCAGCCTTCATTGTCCGCCACAGTCAGAAAGTCCGGTTTCATCCAATGCTTATTCAGTCCCAGTCCCGCTGGCCTTGGTGAGCTCCCAATAGATCAGTTCCACTGTCACAGTGGGTGGGTGCACCCCTCGTGGTCCTGACTTCCTTGCTCATGTTCTCCCTCCTTCTGCTCCTCATTTGGATCTTAAGAGCTCAGTCCAGTGCCCCTATTTGGGTCTCTGTCTCTATCTCGATCCATCGCCAGATGAAGGTTCTAAGGTGATATGCAAGATATTCATCAGTATGGCGATAGGATAGGGTCATTTCAGGTTCCCTCTCCTCAGTTGCTCAAGGTACTATCTGGGGACATCTCCCTGGACACCTGCGAGCCACTCTAGAGTCAAGCCTCTTGCCAACCCTAAGATGGCTCCCTTAATTAGGATATATATTTCTCTGCTCCCGTGTCCACCCTTCCTTTATCCCAAACATCCCATTCCCCCAAGCTCCCCCCATTCTCCCCTTCTCAAGTTTCTCACCCCATTTCCCCTTAGCCCCATGCCACCTCACCCCCAAATTCCCAGGTTTTGCCCTGCAATCTTGTCTACTTCCCATATCCAGGTGGATGACTATATGTTTTTCTTTGGGTACACCTTCTTATTTAGCTTCTTTAGGATCACAAATTATATGCTCAATGTCCTTTATTTATGGCTAAAAACCAATTATGAGTGAGTACATCCCATGTTCATCTTTTTGGGTCTGGGATACCTCACTCAGGATAGTGTTTTCTATTTCCATCCATTTGCATGCAAAATTCGTGAGGTCATTGTTTTTTACCGCTGAGTAGTACTCTAATATGTATATATTCCACACTTTCTTCATCCATTCTTCCATTGAAGGGCATCTAGGTTGTTTCCAGGTTCTGGCTATTACAAATAATGCTGCTATGAACATAGTAGAACAAATGCTTTTGTCATATGATAGGGCATCTCTTGGGTATATTCCCAGGAGTGGTATTGCTGGATCTTGGGGTAGGTTGATCCCGAATTTCCTGAGAAATCTCCATAATGATTTCCAAAGTGGTTGCACAAGTTTGCATTCCCACCAGCAATGGATGAGGGTACCCCTTCCTCCACAACCTCTCCAGCATAGGCTATCATTGGTGTTTTTGATTTTAGCCATTCTGACAGGTGTAAGATGATATCTCAAAGTTGTTTTGATTTGCATTTCCCTGATTGCTAAGGAGGTTGAGCATGACCTTAATTGTCTTTTAGCCATTTGAAATTCTTCTGTTGAGATTCTCTGTTCAGTTCAGTGCCCCATATTTTATTTGGGCTAATTAGCACTTTAAAGTCTAGTTTCTTGAGATCTTTATATATTTTGGAGATCAGACCTTTGTCTGTTGCGGGGTTGATGAAGATCTTCTCCCAGTCAGTAGGTTGCCTTTTTTGTCTTAGTGACAGTGTCCTTTGCTTTACAGAAGCTTCTCAGTTTTATTAGGTCCCATTTATTCAATATTGCCCTTAATGTCTGTGTTGCTGGGGTTTTACCTAGGAAGCGATCTCCTGTGCCCATATGTTGTAGAGTACTTCCCACTTTCCCATCTATCAGGTTCAGTGTGTTCAGCCTGATATTGAGGTCTTTAATCAATTTGTACTTGATGTTTGTTCATGGCGATGGATATGGATTTATTTTCATTCTTCTACAGGTTGACAACCAGTTCTGCCAGCACCATTTATTGAAGATGCTTTCTTTTTTCCATTGAATATTTTAGCTCCTTTATCAAAAATCAGGTTGTGGGATAAAATCTGGGTCTTCTACTCTATTCCATTGATCGACTTCTCTGTTTGTGTGCCAATACCAAGCTGTTTTCAATACTGAAGCTCTGTAATAGAGTTTGAAGACAGGGATGGTAATGCATCCAGAAGTTCCTTTATTGTATAAGATTGTTTGGGCTATCCTGGTTTTTTTTCCATGTAAAGTTGATTAATGTCCTCTCAAGATCTGTGAAGAATTTCAATGGCATTTTAATGGGGATTGCATTGAATCTATAAATTGCCCTTGGTAGAATTGCCATTTTTACTATGTTGATCCTCCCAATCCAAGAGCAAGGGAGATCCTTCCATTTTCTGGTATCCTCCTCAATTTCTTTTTTCAAGTACTTAATGTTCTTGTCAAATAGATCCTTCACTTCCTTGGTTAGAGTTTCCCCAAGATATTTTATGCTATTTGTGGCTATCGTAAAAGGTGATGCTTCTCTGGTTTCCCTCTCTGCTTCCTGATCCTCTGTGTATAGGAGGGCAACTGATTTTTTGGAATTGATCTTGTATCTTGCCACACTACTAAAGGTGTTTATTAGATGTAGGAGTTCTTTGCTGGAGTTTTTGGGGTCACTCATGTACACTATCATATCATCTGCAAATAATGAATGTTTAACTTCTTCCTTTCCAATTCGAATCCCTTTGATCTCCTTATGTTGTCTTATTGCTATTGCTAGAACTTCAAGCACTATACTGAAAAGTATGGAGACAGTGAAGAGCCTTATCGTGTTCCTGATTTTAGTGGGATGGCTTTGAGTTTCTCTCCATTTAATTTGATGTTAGCTGTTGTCTTGCTTTAAATAGCTTTTATTATAGTTAGGTATGACTCTTGTATCCCTAATCTTTCTAAGACCTTTATCATAAAGGGATGTTGAATTTTGTCAAATGCTTCTTCAGCATCTAATGAAATGATCACTCAGTTTTCTCTTTCAGTTTATTTATATGATGGATTACATTGATAGATTTTCGTATGTTGAACCAGCCCTGCATCTCTGGGATGAAGCCTACTTGATCATAATGGATAATTTTTCTAATGTGTTCTTGGATTTGGTTTGCCAGTATTTTGTTGAGGATTTTTGTGTCGATGTTCATGAGTGAGATTTGCCTGTAATTCTCTTTTTTTTTGTTGAGTCTTTGTGTGGTTTTGGTATCAGAGAAACTGTAGCTTCATAAAAGGAATTTGGCAATGACTTTTCTGTTTGTATATTGTGAAATAAATTAAGGAGTATAGGTACTAGGTCTTCTTGGAAGTTCTGGTTGAATTCTGCATTGAAACTGTCTGGACCTGGGCTTTTTTTGGTAGGGACATTTTTTATAACAACTTTTAATTCTTTGCAACAAACAGGTCTATTTAGATTGTTCACCTGGTCCTGATTTAACTTTGGTATATGGTACTTATCTAAAAAAGTGTCCATTTCTTTAACATTTTCCAATTTTGTGGCATACAGGCTTTTGTAGTAAGATCTAACGATTTTCGGAATTTCCTCTGTGTCTGTGGTTATGTCTCCCTTTTCATTTCTGATCTTGTTAATTTGTGTATTCTCTGTGCCGTTTGATTAGTTTGGATAGATGTTTATCAATCTTGTTGATTTTCTCCAGGAACCATCTTTTTGTTTCATTGATTCTTTGGATTGTTTTCTGTGTTTCTATTTTGTTGATTTCAGCCCATAGTTTGATTATTTCCAGTCTTCTACTCCTCCTAGGTGAGTCTGCTTCTTTTTTTTTCTAGAGCTTTCAGGTGGGCTGTTAAGTCTCCAATGTGTGCTTTTTCTGTTTTCTTTAAGTGGGCACTTAGTGCTATGAACTTTCCTCTTAGCACTGCTTTCATAGTGTCCCATAGGTTTGAATATGTTGAGTCTTTATTTTCATTGAATTCAAGAAAGACTTTAATTTCTTTCTTTATTTCTTCCTTGAGCCAGGTGTGGTTCAGTAGTTGACTGTCCCGTTTCCATGAGTTCGTAGGCTTTCTGGGGGTAGCATTGTTTTTGAATTCTAACTTTAATCCATGGTGATCCAATAAGACACAGGTGGTTACTAATAATTTTTTGTAACTGTGTAACTTTGCTTCCTTACAGAGCATGTGTTCAGTTTTTGAGAAGGTTCCATGATATGCTGAGAAGAAGGTATATTCTTTCCTATTTGGGTGGAATGATCTATAGATGTCTGTTAAGTCCATTTGATTCATTACCTCCCTTAATCCTCTATTTATCTGTTAGGTTTCTGTCTGGTTGACCTGTCCATTGGTGAGAGTTGAGTGTTGAAATCTCCTACTATTAGTGTGTGCGGTTTGATGGCTGCCTTGAGTTTTAGTAATGTTTCTTTGACGTAAGTGGGTGCTTTTATATTAGGGACATAGATATTCAGAATTGAGACTTCATCCTTATGAATTGTTCCTGTTATGAGTAAAAAATGTCCCTCTCCATCTCTTCTGATTGATTTTAGTTTGAAGTCAACTTTGTTAGAATTTAGTATGGCCACACATGCTTGTTTCTTAGGTCCATTTGCTTGATAAACCTTTTCCCAGCCCTTTACTCTGAGAAGATGTCTGTCTTTGTGGTTGAGGTTTGTTTTTTTGTAAACAGCAGAATGTTGGATCCTGTATTTGTATCCAATCTCTTAGCCCGTGCCTCTTTATAGGTGAGTTGAGCCCATTGACATTAAGTGATATTAGACCAGTGGTTGTTAACTCCAGTCATTTTTTCTTTCTTTCTTTTTTTTGGTAGTAGAGTCTGTGAGTTTCTCTTGTTCAAGTTGTGCTCATGAAGGGTCATTAGATGTCTGAGTTATTGTGGGCATTGTTGGACTCCTTGGGTTGTGATTTTCCTTCTATTATTTTCTGTAAGGCTGGATTTGTGGCTACGTATTGTTTAAATTTGTTTTTATCCTGGAAAATTTTGTTTTCTCTATTTATAGTGCATGAAAGCTTGGCTCGGTATAGTAGTCTAGGCTTGCATCCTTGGTCTCTTAGTTTTTGCAGTACATCTATCCAGGACCTTCCGGCTTTCATGGTCTCCATAGAGAAGTCAGGTGTATGTCTGATAGGTTTACCTTTATAAGTAACTTGGCCTTTTTCCTTTGCAGCTCTTAATATTCTTTCTTTATTCTGTATGTTTTGTGTTTTGATTATTATATGGTGAGTAGATTTTTTTTTTCTTTTTGGTCCAGTCTATTCGGTGTTCTCTATGCTTCTTTTTTTTTTTATTGAGAAAAGGAGAAATAAAAAACAAGTTTCCACCTCCTCCCAGCCTCCCATTTCCCTCCCCCTCCTCCCCCCCTACGCCCCCTCCTCACACCCTTCTCCCCCTCCCCCCACGCCTTTCCCCCTCCCTCTCCAGTCCAAAGAGCAGTCAGGGTTTTCTGCCCTGTGGTAAGACCTAGGACCTCCCACCTCCGTCCATATCTAGGAAGGTGAACATCCAAACTGGCTGGGCTCCCACAAAGCCATCACATTACGTAGGATCAAACCCCTGTGCCATTGTCCTTTGCGTCTCATCAGCCCTCATAGTTCGCCATGTTCAGAGAATCCAGTTTTATCCCATGCTTTTTCAGTCACAGTCCAGCTGGTCTTGGTGAGCTCTCAATAGATCAGCTCCACTGTCTCAGTGGGTGGGTGCATCCCTCGTGGTCCCGACTTCTTTGCTCATGTTCTCCCTCCTTCTGCTCCTCATTGGGACTTTGGGAGCTCAGTCCAGTGCTCCAGTGTGGGTCTCTGTCTCTATTTCCATCCATCACCAGATGAAGGTTCTATGATGATATGCAAGATATTCGTCAGTATTGCTCAAGGATAGGGTCATTTCAGGTTCCCTATTCTCAACTGCCCAAGGAACTAACTGGGGTTGTGGTGGCGCACGCCGGTAGGATTTGCTGAAGGAGGCAGAGGCAGGAGGATCACGACTTCTCTTTGCTTCTTGAACCTTCAAAGGAATATCTTTCTTTAGGTTGGGAAAGTTTTCTTCTATAATTTTATTAAATATATTTTCTGGACCATTGAGCTGTACTTCTTCTCCTTCTTCTACCTCTATAATTTTTAGGTTTGGTCTTTTTATTTTGTTTCAGATTTCCTGAATGTTTTGTGATGAGAATTTGTTGGGTTTGCTGTTTTCTTTAATCAGTGTGTTTTTTTTTTCTCTATAGTATCTTCAGTGTCTGACATTCTTTCTTCTATCTCTTGTAATCTGTTGGTAGTACTTGTCTCTGTAGTTCCTGTTTGTTTACCCAGATTTTCCATCTCCATCCTTCCCTCGGTTTGTGTTTTCTTCATTACTTCCATTTCATACTTCAAGTCTTGAACCGCTTCCCTTATCTGTTTGATTGCTTTTTCTTGTTTCTCTTGGTTTTCTTGGGTATCTTTGAGCGATTTGTTCATTTCCTCTACCTTTTTATTTGTAATCTCTAATTATTTCTGGCAGTTTTTCACCTCTTGTTTAAGGTCCTCTATTATTTTCATATAATTCACTATTGAGTAGATTTCTTCTAATTTTTCTGGAGTAGGGTGTACAATTCTTATTTATGGATCCCTGGATTCTGGTGATGTCATGTTGTTGGAGGAACTCTTGCATTGGTGCCTTCCCATCTCTTCCTTCAAATGGAGCCAGGAGAGGCCTGGTGTCTTGGTCCAGACTTTGCTGTGACTGACTCTCTGGGTGTATCTCCTCAGTGTAGAAGCAGGAACCGTTTCCGTCCAGATGAAACTCCTCAGCACCGAAACCTGTATGCCTGGTAATCCAATGACCTGCAGACAAATGGGCGAACTTGGGGGGCCGGGCAGGGTCGAGTAGAACACAGGAGACCCTGTCATGCAAGCTGAAGGTGTCCGCGCACCCTTTGGGGGTCTTTGAGGCCTGCCCGGTAGGCAGGTACTCACTGCTCTGGGTGAGTAGCTTTAGTGTAGGAGCAGAAACCTGTTCCTGAGCAAAGGACCTTGCCGACCACGCAGGCTTGGGGGGGGGGGGGGTTAGTGTGTAAGAGAGACAGCCCTGCAGAAGAAGATGGGGAGGGGGGTTTGTGCTCTCTTCCAGGACAATCTGCCCTGGATAGCACACACTCACCAGTCCAGATGGAGCTTCTCAGCACCTCAATGGGCCGTTTTTTGTTTTGTTTTGTTTTCATTTTCCACTCATCAGTTGATGGAACAGAAGGCTGCTTCCATTCTATACCCATTGTGAATACAGCATCCACGAAATTGGATGAGCATATGGGGATATGCACAAGAGTTGTATAGTTAGATCATGAAGACAAACTATTTTTATATTTTTGAGGAACATCCTCACTGATCTCCATAGTGAATAGTTCAGTTTGCACTCTCAACAACTAAAAACTGTCCTATTTTGCCTCACCCATGCTAGAATTTATTGTAGTTTGTACAAGTCTTCATCTTGTCCATGTTGAGTGGAATAAGATAAAATTTCAAATTTGTTTTAATTTTCATTAGCCTAATGGTTGAGGACTTTGAACTTTTAAAGTACATGTTTTTTAGCCATTTGTATCTTATATTTTGATAACTCCCTGTTTAGATTCATGTGTCACTATAGAATAGGGGCTGGATGCCTATAAGGAAATAGCATTTTCCAGATACCTCAGGGCAGTTGTATATATGAACTCACAATGCACTAGAACTGCATAAGCTCATTCCAGACAAAATTTCTGTATGGAAACTGAAGCAAAAATAAAATCCTACCCTTAAATAATAGCTATTAGTAAATAACAGAGGCTAGGATGCAGAGAGGCAGATTTCTTCTTTATTTTTAAGAATATATGATTCAGTGGTCTCCTGTGCCCATGTGTTGTAGACTAATTCCCACTTTCTCTTCTATCAGATTCAGTGTGGTCAGATTAATATTGAGGTCTTTAATCCATTTGGACTTGAGTTTTGTGCATGGTGATAGATATGGATCTCTTTTGATTCTTCTACAGGTTATTCATCCAGTTATGCCAGCACCATTTGTTAAAGATGCTTTCTTTCTTCCATTGTATAATTTTTAACTCCTTTGTCGAAAATCATGTGTTCATAGGTTTGTGGATTAATATCTGGGACTTTGATTCAATTCCATTAGTCAATATCTCTGTTTGTGTGCCAATACCAAGCTGTTTTCATTACTGTAGCTCTGTAATACAGTTTGAAGTCAGGGATGGTAATGCCTCCCAGAGGTGCTTTTATTGTTTAAGATTGTTTTGTCTTTCCTGGGTTTTGGGTTTTCCTATAAAATTGATTGATGTTCGTTCAAGTTCTGTGAAGAATTTTGTTGGGATTTTGATGGGGATTGCATTGAATCTATAGATTGCTTTTTGTAGAATTGCCATTTTTACTATGTTGATCCTCCCAATCCAAGAGCATGTGAGATCCTTCCATTTTCTGGTATGCTCTTCAATTTCTTTCTTTAAAGACTTAAAGTTCCTTTATGGAAGCCTAGTCTGTTTGGATGCTCACCTTCTTAGTCCTGGATGGAGGGGGGAGGACCTTGGACTTCCCACAGAACAAAGAACCCTGACTGCTCTTTGGACTGGAGAGCAAGGGGAAGGGGGATGGGGGAGCGGGGGGGGGGGGGGAATGGGAGGAGGTGGAAAATTTTAATTAAATAATAATAATAAATAAATAAATAAATAAATGTTCTTGTCAAATAGATCTTTCACTTCCTTGGTTAGAATTACCCCAAGATATTTTATGATATTTGTGGATATCGTGAAAGGTGATGTTTTTCTGATTTCCCTCTCTACTTCTTTGTTCTTTGTGTATAGGAGGGCAACTGATTTTTTGGAGTTGATCTTGTATCCTGCCACATTACTAAAGGTGTTTATTAGCTGAAGGAGTTCTTTGGTAGAGATTTTGGGGTCGCTTATACACTATCATATCATCTGCAAATGATGAAAGTTTAACTTCTTCCTTTCCAATTCGAATCCCTTTGATCTCTTTATGTTGTCTTATTGTTATTACTAGAACTTCAAGCACTATACTGAGCATGTATGGTGAGAGTGGACAGCCTTGTCTTGTTCCTGATTTTAGTCAGAGGGCTTAGAGTTTCTCTTTATTTAATTCAATGTTAGCTGTCGGCTTGCTGTATATTGCTTTTATTATTTTGAGGAATGAACCTTGTATCCCTAATCTCTCCAAGACCTTTATCATAAAGGGGTGCTAAATTTTGTCGAATGGTTTTTCAGCATCTAATGAAATGGTCATATTTTTTTCCTTCAATTTATATGATGGATTACATTGATAGTTTTTCGTATGTTGAACCAGCCCTGCATCCCTGGGATGAAGCCTACTTGATCATAATGTTTAATTTTTTGGATGTGTTCTTGGATTCGGTTTGCCAGTATTTTATCGAGAATTTTTACACTGATGTTCATGAGTGAGATTGCTCTGTAATTCTCTTTCTTGGTTAAGACTTTGTGTGGTTTTGTAATGCAGACAATAAGAGCAGCAATGAATAAATGGGACCTCCTGAGACTGAGAATCTTCTGTAATGCAAAGGACACTGTCACTAAGACAGAAAGGCATCCTACTGATTGGGAGAAGATCTTCACCAACCCCACATCAGACAAAGGTCTGATCTCCAAAATATATAAAGAACTCAAGAAACTAGACATTAAAACTCTAATTAACTCAATTTAAATTTGGGGTACTGAACTGAACAGAGAGTTCTCAACAGAAGAATTTCAAATTGCCAAAAGACACTTAAGGTCATGCTCACCCTCCTTAGCGATCAGGGAAAAGCAAATCAAAACAACTCTGAGATACCATCTTACACCTGTCAGAATGGCTAAAATAAAAACCACCAATGATAGCCTATGCTGGAGAGGATGTGGAGTAAGAGGAACACTCATCCATTGCTGGTGGGAATGCATACTTGTGAAACCACTTTGGAAATCAGTGTGGCTGTTTTTCAGGAAACTGAGAGTCAATGTACCTCATGACCCAGCAATTTCACTCTTGGAAATACACCCAAGAGATGCCCAATCATACTACAAAGGAATTTATTTGTTCAACTATGTTCATAGCAGCACTATTTATAATATCCAGAACCCGGAAACAACTTAGATGCCCCTCAATAGAAGAATGGACAAAGAAGATGTGCCACATATACACTTTAGAGTTCTACTCAGAGGTAAAAAACAATGACATTTTGAATTTTGCATGCAAATGGATGGAAATAGAAAACACTATCCTTGATGAGGTAACCCACACCCCCAAAGATGAATATGGTATGTACTCACTCATAAGTGGATTCTAGCAATAAACAAAGGACATTGAGCCTATAATTCATGGTCCTAGAGAAGCTAAATAAGAAAGTGAACCCAAAGAAAAACATATAGTTATCCTCCTAGATATTGGAAGTGGACAAGATTGCCAGACAGGGGTTGGGAGCACAGGGTGGGGGTGGGGTGGAGATTAGGGGAGATGGGGAGAGAGAAGGGAGAAGGTGAGGATGGGGAGAGCTTGAGGGAATGGGATGGCTGGGATGAAGGAAAGGTGGATGTGAGAGCAGGGAAGTAGATATCTTAATTAAGGGAACCATTTTAGGGTTGGCAAGAGACTTGACTCTGGAGGGGTTCCCAGGTGTCCAAAGAGATGTCCCCAGCTTGTTCCTTGGGCAGCAGAGGAGAGGGTACCTGAACTGGCCTTTTCCTGTAGCCACACAGATGAATATCTTGCATATCACCATAGAACCTTCATCTGGCGATGGATGGAGATAGAGACAGAGACCCACATTGGAGCACTTGACTGAGCTCCCAACATCCAGATGAGGAGCAGAAGGAGGGAGAACATGAACAAGGAAATCTGGACTGTGAGGGGTGCGTCCACCCACTTAGACGGTGGGACTGATCTAATGGGAGATCACCAAGGCAAGTTGGCATGGAGCTGATGGAACATGTGAACAAACTGAACTCCCTGAATGTGGCTGACAGTAGAGGCAGACTGAGAAGCCAAGGACAGTGGCACTGGGTTTTGATTCTACTGCACGTAATGGCTTTGTAGGAGCCTAGTCTGTTTGGATGCTCACCTTACTGAACCTGGATGGAGCAGGGAGGACCTTGGACTTCCCCCTAGTGTAGGGAACCCTAACAGCTCTTGGACTGGAGAGGGAAGGGGAGGGGGAGTGGGGGAAGGGGAGGAAAGTGGGAGGAGGGGAGGAGGTGGAAATTTTCAATAAAAAAGAATATAATTCAGTTACGATATTTCTTTCTTTTTTTTTTCTTCCTCCAAATTCTCCCACATACCCATCTTGTTCAACTTCAAATACATAGCCTTTTGATCATCAGTTGTAATTACATTGACATATGCATTTGTATATACACATATATTTTTAGATATCAACTGTTAAGTCCATATAATATTATTCATGTGTATCTTTCCAGGGCTGATTGTTTGATACTGGACAACCAATTTTTATGCTTTTTCCTGGGGAGGACTTCTTTTCCTGCCCTCAGATTTTATAGTTCTTTGTGTTGACTTGAGGCCTTGTGAGCTTTTTTCTGTCTATTCTTTCTCTGTCCATTTTGTTTTCTTCTGTCTTATTTGTTAGTACCATGCTTCCTTTTTAACTCACATTTAGATGGCCATGATCATGACTTTATAGACATAGATTCTGAGGTAACTAAAAGACACAGTTTCACATCAAAGTCACTGGTCCTCTGGCTCTTAGAATATTCCTGCTTTATCTCAATTCCTTAATGTTTTCTGGGCCTTTGTCAGTTTTCCTTAAAGGGGTGGTCCCTGGTAGGTCAACTAAGCTTCCGTGGAAAGTAATGATATATACAATAGTGTAAGTGCAGGACAAAATGAACTTGATGGATATCATAAAATATAGATAGATAGATGATAGATAGATAGATAGATAGATAGATAGATATTACACAAAGTTGATTGGAATGGGGGCAGATCTGGGAGGACTTGGGGGAGAGGTAGTGACTAAGATAAAAATATTTTGAGATTCTCAAAGAACTAATAAAGTGTGCACAAAATTTAAAAATAAACATTTATTTAATTTCCAGCATTATTAATAATCAAGTTAATAATTGAAATAGATATATATGTTTTAGTTTCTTTAGAGAAACTGTATATGTGATATGGACAGCTTAATTGCTTGTAAACAAGTAGAGAATGAACTAGAATTAAGCTTTAAAATCTGTTATATTTAGTGCATTAAGCAGCTTCTTGGCAATTCAGCAATGACAGTTGTTAAGAGTGACTTATGAGCCTTCATTATGATAGCATGATGAAATCATTTTTTATGAATATGGTTTCACCTGTTGGTGAGAATAGTTTTAGATGAAACCGAAACACATGTTTCCTGTGTTGCTCAGATGAGAAATATATATTGGATAGAATCCATGAATGTAGATAATAATATTCTAAAGTTCCGGAGAAAATAATCAGATGCTTATGACATTTTAATTAGCTAATTTTATATCTACAGCATAAACCATTTTATCATTTTCATATACAAAATAATTTCCTTCTTATGATTGCTTGATTAGGATGCTTTCAGATGTTCTTTCCTTAAGATCATTGGTGTTCACAAAATAAAAGCTACAATAAACAATAGAAATAATCACTTCCTTAATACATTATGTTGGCATTCTACCCATTTTCAAGATATGAAGAGGAAATACATGCCACATCCCATATTTAAACCAAATAAAATGTCAATTTCTTTCAATGAATTAAGGTATCCCTTTGCAGAATACACTCATATTGAAAGAATTAAGTTTAATACCCATCATCCCTGACCATTCCTTTTCATAAATAAGCACACACTACTGATTGCAATAATAAGTTCTTGTTTTTAATAAATTTTGAAGCATAAACATTTCATACTTCAATAAAAAGAATGCTTACTTCCCTGAGGGATATCGTTTTCCAAAGGATTTGTGAGATTTAGCATCCATATTCATTTCCCAATTTGCCCCTTCTGTAGCCAACACTTCCTGTCTCAGGGTATCTTTTTGTCTGACTAAGCAGAGAACTTTGCTATAAGTTACTTTAATTTTGAAATTCCTTGTGGTTATAGCTCAAGCTCTTTTGCTGCCTACCATATATGTACTGCAAATAGAAGGTTCAGATTTCATGGAGCTTTTAATTTATTTTCAGAGAAGCTTTCTCAGTCTCTACCTAATACATTTCAAAAAGATATCCAAAGAACAAAGAATTCAGACCACTATGGCAACAGGAACTGAAGTTTATTACCTGTTCTGTGGTACTGGAAGTGACATTGATGAAAATAACTGTATTTTAGGGTGAAATGGGAAGAACCAGTAACTTAAATAGCTCAGAGAACAAGAGCAAGAACTATTGTTTAGGCACGTTGATTACATTAAACCTAGGATGAATTCAAAGCAGCTTCTCTAGTAAAAGTGTAGTTTGCAGAATTGAATTCAACTTTAGAAGGTAGTGTTTCCTGAATGACACACACAAACATGGTTTCATTAATAATTACACTGCAGTTAGAAATTGTAACATCTGTCCTCTCTATATTTAGGACAGATAAGGATTTTCAAAAAAAATTTAAATGTTAATACTAATCGTTGGCACTTGATCTTCTTTTCAGTTATCCAGAGAAACCACCAACAATATTTGGAAAACATTCTAAGCTGATGTCACTAGGACTCAGCACATAGTCCCTCCCCTCAACATCCTACATGGTTTGCCATGGGTGGAGTTCTTGCAATTTTTAGGTTCAGTTTTATTGTCTTTAAAGTGAGAAGGCAAATTGCACCACAAGAGTGTGATTTATTATTCAGGGTATGGTTTGTCAATGGAAAATACTCTGTTTTCTAATTATGCCTTTCAAGATAAGTTGTTTTCAATACTTTTAGATAGTAAATATTACATGGTCAATATCCAAGTTAGATAGTATAGTATCAGTTCCCAGTAAGACTGTAGAAAAAGCGATTCTTAACTATTATTTTTATTCTCAATACAAGTGTCCCAATAAAAAATAAATCAATTTTCTTCCTCAAGATGTCTTCCCAAGTGATTCATTATTTAATAAGAGCCTATATGAGATTTTTCATGGTAGTCACTTATCTTGACTGCTCATGTCAGATCTATAGAACTCCACTTGATGTTTGTTTATTTTTTTACCTGTGCGAGGAAGCACTTGGTAGGCATTGGAAAGAGCAAATGGAAGGATAAATGATGTAATTATATTTTGATTTCAAAAATAAAAGAATATTTTAAAATTCATGGAAAAAGAGTCCATTGTGGTAAGGGTAGTAAGTGATTGAAACACTCAAATGTAATATATACTATCTTTAATTGTAAATGTAAAAGATGAAACTGTTGAGTATATAATATAATAGGTACAAAAAGCTAATGAATGAGTATGTTGGTGGTATGCTTCCATGTTGTCATCTTGAGAATAATAAAATATTGTTCTTTCACACTGAATACTTGGCTAAAACATTGAATAATTCTGAGGAGAAAGAGGATGGTTCACACATATAAAGTTCATTTGAAGCACAAGGTGTTTCACGTTTTCTATAATACAACTGATTTATTCCCACTATAAAAGGTTAATAAATCCATGAAATTCTATTAAACTGCTTTGACTGATAAAGCTTGACATAGTGAAATGATGATGTGTGCCTTGGTTGAAAATTCTCATTTTTATTCTCCATTTTTACTTGTCAGCAACCAAACTGAATCTCTTGCCTTCAGAGCACAAGACTTCTGGTAAGCTCTGAGTCTTCTAGAAAATTGATTTTCCTGTGCACATTGCTGCTTGTGCCTTATGCTGATGAATGTCTCTGCTAGGGAAACACAATTTCTACTAAAGCAACAAATAGTTGTTATAAAGGCTCCAAGATTTACTCTATTCTTAGAACAAAAGCTCCCATCTCCTGCTCATTAATCCTTGTAAGTGAGATTCAAATAATGGGGAAAATTCCAATAAAGATTCTTCTCTGCTTAACTATTTTTTGTTATTTTTTAAAAACTCTAGTGAAAGGGATCAAATGAGGATACAGAATGGTTAGAAGTAATGTAGATCAGGATATATCTAAGGAGATTGGATCATCTGAGGTCCAGAATAAAAATTGTTTTATTAAGATTATGGTAGTTAGTTTTGATGATCATGTTTGATGAAAGTTAGGAACATAGAAAAGGAAAAAAAAATGGAAAAAAGGCTATTATTCAAGTAGAGTTATGACCTCAATATTGTCCTGCACCTATTCCAATATTGAAATATGCTATAAAATATACAATTAAGGGAATTTAGTCAAAGTTTTATGAGTGGAATTGGTACCCTTTGATAAGATATTTGAAGGATCCACCATTGAGGATAGGGAAGGTGTCATATATAAGGAATAGAGTCTTACAAGACACAAAAGATAAGATATATGACTTCCCATACTCCAGTGCAGTCAAAAATAATTGTCTGTTTATAAGTTAATCATTTAAAGGTACTGTGTTATATGCATTGCAAATGGAGTAAAGCAAAGGACATATTTGGTCTCTTAGACCTGAACTTATATCACAAACAAGTCATTCATATTAGATTTGGAATGTCACATATCTACGGATTTTGTTATTATGATAACACAACATGTTATAACAAAACATGCTGCAATCAAACATGTGTTCCTGTATTATATTGAAGCATAAAAAGAGAAAGACCAAACCCATTATCTTCTATATTTCTCCCTCTTTATTTATTTTTTTATAAAAGTAAGCAATTAATTGGGTTTACAATTACAAAGTGTTAGAGTCTATGATTGCAGAGCAAAGGCATAGTGGCAAGAACAGCTGTGTGGTGTTTCAGAAGGATTCAGAGGTGTAGCCTTGTTGGAGGATATACGTTATTGAGTGTGGGCTTGAGAATTCGAAAGACATATTCCATTTCCAATGTCATTCCTAGATGCCTCCTGATGTCAGTTTGAGATATAAGCTCTCAGTTGTTCTTGCTCCCTCTTTAAAGTCCCACCCCTTCCCATGAGCTCTTACTGGTTTCCTGACCTCTATGGATATTCAACATGAAAAAAAAAACATTTAAAGAGTCAAAACACATAAAGAGTTGAAGTATTGGGAGGATGCTGTGGGATACAAATGTCCCATTTAAGGCTGAGCATTTCTATCTGATTTAAGCATCTTGACTATCAGTGCATATGTGTGACACACTACCTACTTCAAACAGAGAGTTAAGACATGCATTAATCTATGGCTACATCAATAGGGTAGGAGTCAATTTAAAACTATCTCCATTTAGAAGAATAATAATAGAAAGTTTTCTACTAGTGCTTCTAACGTATATGGCCACAAATTCTTAGCACTAATAATCAACCAATGTAAGACCAAAACCCAGCAATAAAAACTTCAAATCCTATACCTCCCTGTCTCATGTAATAGGGTTTAGACAGCTCCACCTCTTCAACTTTACTGCCTGCAACAAAACTCTCATTTGGGCTTTCTCTAAGCCCTGTAAGCAACTCTTATTGGCATATAACTAATGACTCCAGCATTTGCAACACCTCCAATTCAACTCAGACTTCACTTTCACAGTTCATGCAATGGCCAATTATAGCCTTTATACAGGGACTCCTCTGCCATCTTCCTTGCTTCAGAATTTCTCTTTGATCATGGAAAAATGATTCCATGACTCCTCTTCTCATTCATCCTTCATGACTCTAAAATCAGCATGATATCCATAAATTTGCCAAGTTGGCAACCAATTTGGGGTGAGTCACATATGTAGCAACTTTTGTTTGTGGTTGCTTTCTAGCTTTAAAAAATTACTTAATCATTTCCATTTTCTCTTTAGGATTTGTAGCTTATCTGGGTCATGTCTCTCATTGAGGGTGGCCCTCCTTTTATTCTAATGCGTATTTAGCTTCTCCTCAATGCTACTTATTTTCTTAGAAATTGCAGTCTCTCCTTCAGCACAATTCTTGACTGAAACATTTAGCTTGCCAGTGTTTTTTTTCCTATCCACACTGTATATTTTGTATTTTTTCATCGTAGACATGCATAAGAGTTATTATTAAATACCAGCACTAGGGAGGCAGAGGCAAGTGAATCTCTGTGAGTTTGAGGACAGCCTGTTTTAGAAGAACTAGTTCCAGGACAGGCTCCAAAAGCTACAGAGAAACCCTGTCTTACAAAACAAAAAACAAACAAACAGAAAAACCCAAAAGAGTGACTATTAATAACCACATGACAAGATATATTTTTTTTTTGGTTTTTTGAGACAGGGTTTCTCTGTTAGCTTTGGTGCCTGTCCTGGCACTAGCTCTTGTAGACCAGGCTGGCCTCGAACTTCCAGAGATCAGCCATGACAAGATAAATATTAAGCTGTCTTTAAATCTCCTTTGCCAAAAAAAAAGCACATAGTTCCTTCCTTTTAAATGAAGCCTGAGACAAATTCTTGGGACAAGGAACGAAAGTAATCACATTCTTTGCTAAAATATCACAACAATGGTCTCCGACCTTATTGCTAATATCATTCCCCCTCTAGGAGATGGAAAATTCTAGATGTCATACCAAATGGTGAATGCATAATAAAAATTTCTAATCTATGCATTAAGGGATTTTGTTGTTCTGTAAGGAAGTCTGAAAATATGAAATGTACATATAAATGGATACAACTGCAAACATTTTATTGAGTGAGATAATCCAGACCCAGATGGACAAATAGGGCATCTTTTCACTCATATGTAGACCTTAGCCTCAAATTTTTAGATATGTGTGCTTTAGTTTGAGTACCTGTAGGATTCAGGAAACTAAAAAGGAAATATTGTAACGGCATAAACGAATGCAGACAGATTGTAAATATATATATAGCTTTAATGGCCAAATAGACTTACAGAACCACCGTTCCAGTGGAGACCAGGAAAGCAGGAAGGGGCGGCTGGGAGCATGCTCGCCAAATTTATAGGCAGACATTAGCCCGAGGTGAACACACCCCCCAAGGGGCGGGACTTATCCCTTCAAAATATTAGTAGGCAGAAGGGGAAAAGAAATATTTTAAGAAGGCAACTGTAGAAAAGATGAATAATTGAGTGTGGTTAGTTGCATTAACATTTATCTAGTTTAAAATATCCATTTTCCTTGAAAGCACATTGATTTATGTGTCATTCCTAAATGCATTTTTATTTATTTTTTTATCAGCAACCAATTTTAATGAATGAGGCAATTCTTTGAAATTCAATTGTGGTTTTTGAGAAAGTGTTATAAACAATGTTCAGTCCCCAGGATAAACAAATTAAAAAGATGTATACTTATATAAATATTTTCTTATGCAAGGAGGATTTATTATTCAAATTATATTGTGTTCCTCTATCCTCATATGAAATTAAGTTTACAATCTGAAAAGAAGACAACAGTTTACTATTATAATATTCCTAATAATCTTATTTGAGGACCAATGAAATAGCTCCATGGGAAAGGTCTGTGGTGTGCAAGGATGGAAAACTAACCCTGATCATCATATTAAGAGGACCAAAAGTAGAAACTGCAAAGTTGTCTTCTGGTCTCCACATATCTGCATTGGTCCTACAAACCCATAATCACATTGCACACACACCATAAATCTTTGTTACAAAATATATCTTAGTGCCATTATATTACCTGACATCTCTGGATAATTTCCTTAGAAGGCAATAATTTGAGATAAAATGCCAAATGGTTAACTAATGGAGATGGGGGGAAGCATGCAACATCAGTATATATATATATATATATATATATATATATATATATATATATATATACACATAAAACATCAAGCTACAGTATGAGCTACACAGTTGAATGTTGATTATCCTACTTTATTACATCTCTATCAGATAAACAAAAATACTATTTTTGAATACACACATGAGATCATTAATGTTTCTTATATTCTCTTCTATTAAGCATTTTAACATTGACATTGTTAAATTATGTTGACAAAACAGCAAATGTTGGGAGTACATCATCTACACTTAGACTTGCATGCATGAGGATCATGAGTACAAATGTATCCCTGAATCATTACTAACATCTAAGCAAAATTGAATAAGAAACAAGAAAATCTCAAGGAAATTTGAGAATTTGTGGAAATATGAAAAACAAAACCAGGAGCAACAACCCACTACCATTTCAGAAACTCTTACTTGAAAAGTATGATCATACACTGCCTGATATTTAAATAAACAATGGACCACTTAGATGATGGGGATACCATTCTACACATTATAGTAGAAAAATACTTTTCAATAAATAAAGACACAATAGATTAACAAAAGTCAGAGAAGAACTATAAGGACCACAAAATAAACTTCACTAAATGGATCTGTCACACATGGAGCACACTTTAGTATCTACCTCAAATGTTTCAAAGTAGAAACCACAATGCAGTGATCTCCACCATCAGTCTTCAGCATGGTAAATAATTTATTTCCTAAAAGGCTCTGGCATCTGCCCATTTCTGCCCTGGCAGAGGCAGCCCCTAAAAACATTTTTAAATTTTAAACCATTTTGGAACTTTCAATGTATATGTTAAACTATTTATTTATGGTTTATTCCATTGTGTCATGACAGCATACCTTATATATTTTATACACATTTAAATTTGTTTAGATGTATTTTTATCCACAAAATAATATATGCATCATATTTAAATACAATTATTTATTCATAATTTCCTATTGTTTATTTTTTAATTTTTTCATTCAACATATTTTGCTCATATTATTTGCCTTCTTCAGAGGGACATCAGGTTTTCTGATCGACGGATGCTGGGTATTGACAGTATCATTTGACTTAAGAAGATTTTCAGTTTCAGGATACCCATTTATTAATTGTCAATCTCAGGGTCTGTGCTACTGGTGTTATATTCAGGAAGTAGTTTTCCTGTGCCAGTTTGTTCAAGGCTACTTCCCACTTTCTCTTTTGTCAGTTTCATTGTAACTTGGTTTATGTTGAGGTCTTTGATCCATTTGAAATTGAGTTTTGTGCATAGCAATAGACATGAATCCATTTGCATTTTTCTTCATGTCGACATCCAGTTATGCCAGCACCATTTGTTGAAGGTGTTTTCTTTTGTCTATTGTACTTGTTGTAGGAGGTTCTTCTGTTCATGTGTTGCTGTCATTGGTTAATGAATAAACAAACTGCTTTGGGCAGTCTGAGGAGACAGAACTGAATGCTGGGAGGAAGAAAGCAGAGTCGAGGGAAGCCATGGCTCCTCCGCTGGAGATGGATACAGGTTAGAATCTGTGGTAAGCCACTGCCATGTGACGATATGCAGATTAATGGAGAATGGGTTAAACTAATATGTAAGTGTTAGCCAATAAGGAGTTAGAGCTAATGGTCAGGCAATGTTTTAATTAATACAGTTTCTGTGTGGTTATTTCAAGTGTAAGCTAGCCAAAATCAAGTATTCATAGGTATGTGGATTAATGTCGGGGTCTTTGACTTGATTCCATTGATCCACATTTCTGTTTTTATGTCAATATCAAGCTCTTTTTACAACTATAGCTTAAAGTCAGGAATTGTGATGACTCTGGATGTTCCTGTATTGTACAGGATTGTTTTTACTACCCTTTTTTTTCTTTTTGTTCTTCTTTTATTTATTTGTACTTTTTATTAATTTATTTATTAAAGATTTCTGCTTCCTCCCCGCCACCGCCTCCCATTTTCCTCTCCCTCCTCCAATCAAGTCCCCCTCCCTCATCAGCCCAAAGAACAGTGAGGGTTCCCTGCCCTGTGGGAAGTCCAAGGACCTCTCACCTCCTTCCAGGTCTAGTAAGGTGAGCATCCAAACTGCCTAGGCTCCCACAAAGCCAGTACTTGCAGTATGATCAAAACCCAGTGCCATTGTTCTTGACTTCTCAGCAGTCCTCATTGTCCGCTATGTTTTTGTTTTTTTTCCATATGAAGTTGAGTACTATTCTTTCAAGGTCTGTGAAGAATTGTCTTGCGATTTTGATGGTTATTGCATTGAATCTGTAGATTGCTTTTGGTAAGATTGTAATTTTTTATGTTAACCCTATGATCCATGAGCATAGGAGATCTTTACATTTTCTAATCTCTTCCCCTAATTTCTTTCTTTAAAGACTTAAAGTTCTTGTCATACAGGCTTTCATTTGTTTGGTTAGATGTACCACCAAATATTTCTATTATTGTGGTTATTGTAAAAAGGGGACTATTGTAAAGGGAGAAGGGGACCAATGAAAACAACATCCTGATAGAGGGAGTCATTATGGAGCTAGGGAGAAACCAGGTGCCAGGAAAATTCTAAGGAATCCACAGAGACAACCCAAGCTAAGACTTCTAGCAATAGAGAAGGAAAGCCTGAATTGAGCTTCCCCTATAATCAAATTAGTGACTACCCTAACTGTCCTTATAGAACCTAAATCCAGTAACTGATGGAAGCAAATGCACTGATAAATTGCCAAACACTGGGCTGAGTGTCTGAAATTTTTAAGGAGAGGGAGAAGGGATCATATGAGCAAGGGTGGTCACGATCATAAACTAATTTTAAACTTGATTTTCTTGTGTTTCAGTTTCATTGGTATATTAAGGTTTTGCTATTGTAGTATCATTGGATTCTGGTGATGCCATATTGCTCGTTTGGTTGTTAGATAAATTCTCACACTAGTGTTTACTCATCTCTTATAACTGGTATGGCTTCGGCCTGTGCTTGTTCTTTCAATTGCTGTAGTTTGCACCTGTGACTATGTAGTTTGCTGGAGTTTCAGTGGAGGCCTGTTCCCACCCACACAGGGAGGGTGTTCAGGTGCTTGAGGTTGGGTGACAGATGGGGCCCCGGAGGAACAGTGTCTAGTGTTTGTTGGGGATAGGGGAACAGCCTGGAGGCAGGTATCTTAGCTGCTTGCAGGCTGGTGGAGACTGCAGTATTTTCTTTATTTAAAAAGGTACACGGGAGTCTCCAGATACAGTAGTGAATTTGTTTATTTCCCCTATAATTCAAGTTTAACAAATTGTGTGTGTGTGTGTGTGTGTGTGTGTGTGTGTATGTATGTGTGTGGTTACTTTAATATCTTCCTAGAGAACTGACACCTCATATACAATTCTGCTTTCTATTCTGGTTCAGTTAAGTTAATTCTCTGTATTCAGAGTTCTGGGTTGTTCAACTATTGTTTCATCACTCTATGCTTTCTCAGTCTGTTCTTACAAGTATGAGCCCTAAAAATATCTCAAAACTCTTATTCCTTCTTTCCCACAGGTAAGATTTGTTTACCTATTTGTCTTTTGGAAATGTTTTACCCATGCATTAAATGGCCTTTTTTTATACAGTACTAAACAGAGGTGTAGACTTTTACTATTCATATTGCTTTTTTTCTGACCTTCCTGGATTTGTGCATTACTGCATGACTTTAATTTTGAAAAATGCTCAGTCATTATGTTTCAGAATTTTTTTTATCTCCTTCTGGCATTCTCATTATGCATATGCTGCACCTTGCATAATTTTTTCACTATGCACTGATACTTCATTTCTTTTCTTTCTTTTCTCCATTTCAATTTTGTAGGTTATTATTTACCCCTTTCTTCAAACTTAGTAATTACATCTATAATAGTGAATATATTAGAACTAATTTATTAACAGCATTTTTATTTTAGTTATCTTCTTTAGGTGGGTTTTTCTTACGGCCACCAGCTTACCAAGAACCACACAGAAACTTATTTTTAATTCTGAAAGCTTGGCCTTAGCTTAAGCTTGTTTCTAACTACTTTTTCTAACTTAAATTAACCCATATTTTTAAATATACATTATTTTATATGTCTCAGTTATCTTTAGTCTGTACCACCCATCCTGCTTTTTCTGTGTCTGGCTGGAGACTCCACCTTTACTCTTCCTTGATATCTTTCTCTGTCCAAAAGTCCAGCTTAACCTCTTTCCTGACTTACTAACAGCCAATCATCTCTTTATTAAACAAATCACAGTAACACATGATCACACAGTGTAAAAAAATATTCCACCATAATCTTCTTTGCTATTTTAATCATTTATTGGTGCATTTCATTTCCTTTGTTATGATTTTGTAACTGTTGTTTCACATTGACCACTTGTTATATTAGAGTTCTTGGTATATTGATCACTTTGTAGAAATTATTGTTAGCCCTTTTCCTTAGCTGCCAACTCTAAGAGACATTTCCTGGAAACCCACCAGCCATGCCTGGCAGGGAATGGAATAGGTGATCTTCACTCTCCCTCCTGTCTTCTGATTCTAGTCCCCTAGACTTAGACCCAATTTTGCAGCCAACACATGCTTTGGGCTCTCGTTACTCTATGCCCTTATTTCCAGGGGACTGCACAGATCTTATTGATACACCCAGCTTTCCTCCATCCTATGTACCTGCTTAGCCCAGTATCACACCCAGCAGCCCATCCCCATTCCTTAATGTAAGCTCCTAATAGCTAGAAACATGTCTGACCTGGAATCCCATATGAATCTACTTGGAAGAGTCTCAGAAGCATTATTCCCCATGAGGTAACCTACAGCCAGCACACTCTCCAAGGTACGAGAGAGAGAAATAGAAACCAAGACAGGGAACACTCACCTAACAAAGATTAAGACATAAGCACCTTGAATTACAATCATCCCAAACACAGATGCCTATATGCTAGCAGAAAATAATAATCCACAAGAGGCAAGATAATAGAGCTCTTCTAGAGGCCAATACCTCTACTGTAGTAAACCAGGAGAGATGTAACTGAAGCACAAGACAAGGATTTCAAAATAGATATTATGAATATTATACTCAATGACCTTAAAAGGATATGAAACTTAATAAAACACAAAATATGGAATGAACTGAAGAAAACAGTTTACAGCATAAAATTGGATATAGAATCAATAAAGAAACCCCAAAATAAGGAGGAAAAAAGATGGGAAAAATTAGGAACTTGAAAAAGAACCTTGAAAGCAAGCCTCACCAAAAGAATACAAAAGATAGAATAAAGAGTCTCAGGCATTAAGGACAAGTAAAAAACCTGAACATCTCAATGAAAGAAAATGTTAATCGCCAAAAAATCCAGGCATGCAATATTTGGAAAATAGGGGACACTATGAAAATACCAATCTACTTCATTTTACACCTTTCAGAAGGCTAAGTTAAATAACATATGTGACAGCTCATGCTAACAAGAATATGGAATAAGGGTACCAATTTTCCATTGTTGGTGAGAGTGCAACAACAGAGATCAATATGGTGGTTTCTCAGAAAACTGGGAACCAATCTACCTCTAGAGCCAGCTATACCAATCTTGGCCATATACCCAAAGGATGCACACTCATACCACAAGGACACTTACTTGCTCAACTATGTTCATAGCAACATTATTCCCAATAGCCAGAAATTGATAACAACCAACCTTTATGCCCCTCAACAAAAGAATGGATGAAGAAAATGTGGCACATTTAAACAATGGAGTATTACTCAGTTATAAAAACTGACATCATGAAATTTGCAGGCAAATGGATGGAATTAGAAAAAAATCATTCTGAGTGAAGTTACCCAGACCAAGAAAGATAAAAATGAACAATGCCTTATTCAGCCATCATCATAAAAGTTTCCTTCTGAATCAGATGCTAATAAATACAGAGAGCTGTAGCCAGATGTTACACAAAGAGAGATGGGGGAAGAGAGAGAGAGACAGAGACAGAGAGAGAGACAGAGAGACAGAGAGAGACAGAGAGAGAGACAGAGAGAGACAGAGAGAGACAGAGATAGAGACAGAGAAAGGGAAGGAGAGAGAGACAGAGAGAGAGAGAGAGAGAGAGAGACAGAGAGAGGGAGAGAGAGAGAATGTCCTTGAACATTTAGCACTATATGGGATGTCTCCATCAAATTTCTCATCTTGGAACTCAGGAAACCCCACAGAAGAGTAGATCAAAAGAGACTAAGAGCTAGAGGGGTTTGAGGATTCCAGGAGAATCAACTGAGTAACACTCATATGAACTCACAGAGACTGAAGCAGCAAGCATAGGACCTACACAGGTCTGTACCAGATCCTTTAATGCTTTAAATTGCACCTATCAATTTAATATTTCTATGGAACTCCTGAATGAGTGGGTCTCTGATTCTTGTGTTATCTAGACAGTAAGGCAACTGATGTAGACCAAGGAGACAGAAGAGAAGAAATATATATATATATTATATGATATATATATATATCAAGAACTCATACATCTGACCTCATACAGTTGATGGACACTACTTTTGACAAAGTGACAAAACACAAAATAACCACAAAAATAGTTGTACAATTCACAAAATATCAATAGACTGAGAAAGATATCAGTGAAACCCCAACTGTAACAATAGCCTCAAATATAGATAGTCTCTTGGGATAATTCCAACAAAGCAAGTAAAAGACTGGTATAAATAAAATTTTAAGGCATTGAAGAAAAAATCAAAGAAGATATCAAATGATTAAAAGATCTCACATACTTACGCATTAGTAGGGCTAATATAGTAAAAAACAGCCATGTTACCAGAAACAATCTACATATTCAATTCAGTAACCATGAACATTCCAATAAAATATTTCACAAACCTGAAAGGACAGTTTTCACCTTTATATGGAAACATACACACACACACACACACACACACACACACACACACACACACATGCACACACTCAAAATTGTAGCAAAACAATCCTGAATAATAAAAGAAGTACTGAAGGCATCACCATCCCTTATTTCAAATTGTACTACAGAGCTATAGTTATAAACAACCAGTATGGTACAAGTGCAAAAACAGATACACTGATCACTGGGATCAAATTGCAGACCCAGACATAAGTTCACACACCTATGGGCATATTTTTTTTGTCAAAGTATCCAGAAATACACACTTGACAAAAGACAACATCATCAGCAAACAGTGTGGATAAAACTGAATGGCTGCATGTAGAATAATCTAAATGGATACATATGTAACATCCTGCACAAAACTCAAATACACGTGGATCCAAGACCTCAATACAAGGCCAGATACACTAATCTCATACAAGAGAAAGTGAAGAATAATCTTGATTTCTTTGTCACAAGAAAAGTTATTCTGAACAGGACATCAATAGAATAGGCTCTAAGATTAGCAGTACATATGTGGGACGTCATGAAAATGAAAAGCCTCCATATGGCTAAGGACAGCAACTTTAGGACAAAGTGACATAATGGGAAACTATTTTTAATGCATACACACATGAGAGAGGGCTAATAACAAATATGTGGAAAACACATCATCTATACATTGAGAAAACAACTCAATTTTAAAATGGGTTGCAGATCTAAATAAAGAATTCTCAAAACAAAAAAGACAAATGGCTGAGATGCACCTGTCAAAATTGTCATGATTAATAAGATAACTGACAGGTCATTCTGTGGAGAATGTGGATTATGTGGAATATTCATCCATTGCTGGTGGGTATACAGACTTGTATAGTCACTAGGGAAATTAGGGTGAAAGTTCCTCAGAAAGGTCCAGCTCTACCATTCTTGGGCAAAATATGCTTTGTCTTACAACAGAGACACTTGCCCAACCATGTTCATTGCACCTCTTTTCACGATAAACAGAAATTAGAAACAGCTGAGGAGTCCATCAGTCAATTAATGGATATAGAAAATTTAGTATATTTACACAATATTATGCACCCATTGAAAAATTAAATCTTGAAAGTCACAGAGAAGTAGATGAAGCTAGAAATATCATCCTAAATGAGATAACCCAGACTCAGTAAAACAATTATGATATATGCTCACTTATATGTGAATATTAGCTGTTAAATATTCAATAAGCAAACTATAGTCTGTAGAACCACAGAGGTTGGGTATTAAGTAAGGAATTAGGGGGAGAAATTGATCATCCTAGGAAGGGAAAATGGAATAGAAAGCTATGGATGGACAATGGAGCTGGGATTTTAACAGGAGGATCATTGGGGAGAGGGAGGAAATGCATGGAGAGAAAGCTAAAACAAAGGGCCACTTGAAGGATCATATGGAAATGGTGGTTAAAATATATTCACATACAAGAGCACGCTAAATGGTATCACTAAATAATGCGGGTACAGAACTCCAACCTGAAATCTTTCTTCACCAAATCAAGCTTCCAAAACCAGGAATGGGTTACATCAGTTTAGGTTGTTGACTAAAGGGGCCCTATAGGAATGGCCAAAATAAATCAGACTATTGCTAAGGCTATGGGTTGCTTTCCACAAACTGATAGTAAAGGCCCTATTGCTGGAGACAACACCCTCACTACAAGTTTGTAGGATTCAAACTGATGCCCTCTTAGAGGCTTCATTCCTATGGTCTAGTGTTCTTGGGACAGAAAAGTACTGTGCACAATGCCAAAGAAAAAATATAAATACCTACCCGACTACAAAATCTTTGATCCACAATGCTATCCAGCCTGAAAATCATGATAGTGCAATGGTGATACAAGGCTTGGGGAAGTACCCAAAGCATATCCAAAATAATTCCTTTATTTTATTATATTTTTTTATTGAAAATTTTTACCTTCTCCCCTCCTCCCTCTTCCCTCCCCTCCCCCCACTTCCCCTCCCCCTTCCTCTCCAGTCCAAGGATCAGTCAGGGTTCCCTACCCTACCGGAAGTCCAAGGTCTTCCCTGCTCCCCCCCAGGTCCTAAAATATGACTCAAGATATATAATTTTTGTAACATTTTTCTGTTATTGTACATGAACCCTTCTGATATTGTGGTAAGGTTGTGTGTGTGTGTGTGTGTGTGTGTGTGTGTGTGTGTGTGTGTTGCTGTGTATTGAAGATGTGGCCTTCTATGATACTATAGTAAGATCTCAATCTATGAATTATGAAGTATCCGGAGCTGGACTGTGACCTTCACAAACACTTCCTAAACACTTCTCACTTTCCAGCTTTCCCTAAGAAGGATTGGTAATTTTGTGGTATTCTTAGTTTTCTCCCAGATTAGTTGGCACCTGGCAAAGTCTCAGATTCTATATTTGGGTAAAATGGTTTCATTTTGAGAGTAGACTTTTGATAAACAGAGAATATTTTAGAAATCTGTAAAGATAGCTACTTGGCTCGTATTCTGGATGAAATAATAAAGGTATTTTTTCTTTTAATCTTTTCTGTGAGAACCTGTAAGGGTTTTCAGAGGTAAAAATCAGGAAAATGTTTGGAAGAAAGATATAACTTGATATCCTGGAATTTTTAACTTTCAAACTTATCAACTTGTCAGTTATATTACTCTCTAATCCCTGCACTATCAGTTGCTTTTGTGGAAATGTGTTATTATCCTGTATCTTTCTGCCTGTCTTGTCATGTTTGGTGGCATCAGCTTGTCCTGTGACTTCAGTTCGCTGTTGAACAAAAGGATTGTGAAAGTTCACTTCATTTAGTTTTTCTTTTCTTGTGTATATGAGTATGATTCTTTCTAAGTTCTTTACATGCCAGACCAGAAACTTTATAAATATTCTATTTAGCTGAGTTCTAGTGACAACTAGAGGAAGAACTTGTCTCTTGGAGATAGATTTACAACTTGTCAAATGACCTTGCAAGAGAAACTTGGAAGTGAGAAAATGGTGGGCAAGGGATGACATATTAGCCAATTGATAAATTATGCATACTTCTTGCATTCTATTTAAACCTTTCTATCATGTAAGGGCCCTGAAGATGAACTTAGTGATTGACTATATCTCTTTGTCTTCTCAGTGTTACCAAAACATATAAATCTCCCTTTTCTACTTTCCATTACTAAAAATAATATTCTATCTGATTATGTAAGTTCTTACCATTTAAATCAAAATGACACACAGCTAATTATAAGCATAGTTGGATTTTGAAAAGAATGTAGCAAACTGAGTTAAATGTTGCTAAAGACTAATGCATCACCTATGGTGTTTCCATCTTATCAAGATAAAAAAAATATGACAAATACCTGAGATATTTTCATCAAGTATCTAGAAATCCAAGTATTTGGATTGCTGTGGAACAATGATCTGAACCCTGTCACTTTTATTTTAAATAAATGCTGACTGGCCATTAGCCAGGCAGGAAGTATAGGTGGGGCAACAAGGCAGGAAGTAGTGGCAGCACAACACAAATTCTGGAAAGAGGGAAGTTTCAGTCTTCAGTTGTCATCCAGACACAGAGGAAGCCAGACACAGAACAAGCAAAATGTGACTGCCTCACCAAAAAAGGTACCAAGCTACGTGGCTAACACAGACAAGAATTATGGGTTAATATAAGTTATAGAAGTTAGCTCCCTCCCTTCTTTGGGGCAGAGTGCGCTGCTCAGCTTGCTTGGCTGGGACGGAACCCAAACCAGGAGGACAAAGGGGTGGGCAGTAGCTCCTTTGTTCCCATAGCCTGCCTGCAGCAAGCATGTGGGCCCTTTGTTCGCAAGCTAACCAAGCAGCGCGGAGTTTCGATCTGGGCACCAAGTGAAACATCATTGTGAAAAAGGGAAAATGATGGAGGAAGGTCATTGGTTAATTAATTAAGAAACTTCTTGGCGAGGCAGCCAAAACACCAGGTGGTGGAAGGCGGCTGGAACACTGGGCGGCAGAAGCAGAGGACGCCCTGGCCCAGAGCAGCTGGCAGGGACCGACTGGAACAGGCTGGAACCGGCTGAGACTGGAGCAGAAGCAGAGGACAAGGGCTGCTGGCTGCAGGAACAATCCCAGCAGCAGAAGCAGGCTGCAGGGACCGCGCGAAACACCGAGAACAGATCACCCCACTACAATTAAACCAAAGAGGTAGGCCTTCGATTGGGGAGGTCCCTGGCAAAGGAGAAGCTGGGTCATATTCCTGAAGACCTATTTGAGGGGTGAGAGGGATCTTGGGCCCCCGGCAGGAACCAGGAAACAGAGCAAGGGCATTTTGAAAGAGGAGCCCCTGGCCAGCAGGGAAACCTGAACCAGTTTTAACAGACCCCTTAGATAGCATTGATAGGAGGAGATCGGCAGGCGCCAAGGAATGAATTCACCCAATAATCTGAAAAACAACATGAAAACACCAGAACCCAATGATCTTAAAACAGAAGGTCTACAACACCCTAACACAGAAGAAGTGGGAAAAATTGACTTTTTGAAAGCAGTAGAGTCCCTTAAACAACATGTGAAAAGTGCCCTTATAGAAATGGATGAGAAGTATAACCAAAAATTTGAAGAAATGAGTAAATACATACATAATATCCTGGGAAACCAAGAAAGGACAATTAAACAGGTAATGGAAACAGTTCAAGAATTGAAAACTGAAATGGAAGAAAGGAAGAAAACACAAACTGAGGACCAGCTGGATATGGAAAATCTAGGTCAACGAGCAGAGCCTACAGAAACAAGCATAATCAATAGAATACAAGAAATAGAAGAAAGAATCTCAGATTCTGAGGACACCATAGAGAAAATAAACGCTCTGATCAAAGAAAACTGCAAAGCCAACAAATTCTCACCACAAAACATTCAGGAATTATGGGACACAATAAAAAGACCAAATCTAAGAATAATAGGAATAGAAGAAGGAGAAGAGTCACAGCTCAAAGGCCCAGAAAATATTTTGAACAAAATTATGGAATAAAACTTTCCCAACTTAAAGAAAGATATTCCTTTGAATATTCAAGAAGCAAACAGAACACCAAACAGACTGGATCAAAGGAAAACATCCCCTCGCCATATAATAATCAAAACACAAAATATACAGGTTAAAGAATGAATACTAAGAGCTGCAAAGGAAATAGGGCAAGTAACTTATAAAGGTAAACTGATCAGACTTACACCTGATTTCTCTATGGAAACAATGAAAGCCAGAAGGTCCTGGATAGAAGTATTGCAGAAGCTAAGAGACCATGGATGCAAGCCCAGACTACTATACCCAGCCAAGCTTTCGTTCACTATAAATGGAGAAATCAAGACATTCCAGGATAAGAACAAATTTAAACAATATGTAGTCACGAATCCAGCCCTACAGAAAGTAATAGAAGGAAAACCGAAACCCAAGAAATCCAACATTGCCAACACTGCCTACAATAACTCAGGCATCTAGCAACCCTTCATTAGCACAACTTAAAGAAGGGAGACACACAAATTCTACTTCCAAAAACAACAAGAATATCCGGCATGAACAACCACTGGATATTAATGTCACTTAATATTAATGGTCTCAATTCACCTATAAAAAGGCACAGGCTAAGAGATTGGATACGAAAACAGGATCCAATATTCTGCTGTTTGCAAGAAACACATCTCAACCACAAAGACAGGCATCTACTCAGAGTAAAGGGTTGGGAAAAGGTCTTTCAAGCAAATGGTCCTAAGAAAAAAGCAGGTGTGGCCATATTAATTTCTAACAAAACGGACTTCAAACTAAAATCAATCAGAAGAGATCGAGATGGACACTTTATACTCATAACAGGAACAATTTGTCAGGATGACGTCTCAATCCTGAATATTTACACCCCTAATATAAAAGCACCCAGGTATGTAAAAGAAATATTACTAAAACTCAAGGCAGACATCAAACCACACACAGTAGTAGTAGGAGACTTCAATACACCTCTCTCAGCAATGGACAGGTCAATCAGACAGAAACCTAATAGAGAAGTAAGAGAACTACTGGAGGTAATGAAGCAAATGGACTTAACAGACATCTATAGAACATTCCACCCAAATAGGAAAGAATATACCTTCTTCTCTGCAGACCATGGAACCTTCTCGAAAATTGACCACATACTCGAAAACAAAGGAAACCTCCACAGATACAAAATAATATCAGTGTCCACCTGTGTCTTATCAGATCACCACGGATTAAAGTTAGAATTCAACAACAATCCTACCTCCAGAAAGCCGACAAACTCATGGAAACTTAACAGTCAACTACTGAACCACAACTGGGTCAAGGAAGAAATCAAGAAAGAAATTAAAGTCTTCCTTGAATTTAATGAAAATAAAGGGACAACATACTCAAACCTATGGGACACTATGAAAGCAGTGCTAAGAGGAAAGATCATAGCACTATGTGTCCACTTAAAGAAAACAGAGAAAGCATACATCGGAAACTTAACAGCACACCTGAAAGCTTTAGAAAAAAAAGAAGCAGACACGCCCAGGAGAAGTAGAAGACTGGAAAAATCAAACTCACTGCGGAAATCAACAAAATAGAAACGCAGAAAACAGTCCAAAGAATCAATGAAACAAAAAGTTGGTTCTTGGAGAAAATCAACAAGATCGACAAACCCCTATCCAAACTAATTAAACGAGAGAGAGAGAACACGCAAATAAATAAGATCAGAAATGAAAAGGCGGACATAACCACAGACACAGAGGAAATTCAGAGACTCATTAGATCTTACTACAAAAGCCTGTATGCCACAAAACTAGAAAATGCAAAAGAAATGGACATGTTTTTAGATAAGTGCCACATACAAAAGCTAAACCAAAACCAGGTGAACGATCTAAATAGACCTGTTAGTCGCGAAGAACTAGAAACCGTTATCAAAAATTTACCTTCCAAAAAAAGCACAGGACCAGATGGTTTCAATGCAGAATTCTACCAGAACTTCCAAGAAGAGCTAATACCTATACTCCTTAATGTATTTCACAATACAGAAACAGAAGATTCATTGCCAAATTCCTTTTATGATGCTACAGTTACGCTGATACCAAAACCACACAAAGACCCAACCAAGAAAGAAAATTACAGGCCTATCTCACTCATGAATATCGACGCAAAAATTCTCAATAAAATACTGGCAAACCGAATCCAAGAACACATTAGAAAAATTATCCTTTATGATCAAGTAGGCTTCATCCCAGAGATGCAGGGCTGGTTCAACATACGCAAATCTATCAATGTAATCCAGCATATAAATAAACTGAAAGAAAAAAACATATGATCATTTCATTAGATGCTGAAAAAGCATTTGACAAAATTCAACACCACTTTATGATAAAAGTCTTGGAGAGATTAGGGATATAAAGTTCATACCTAAATATAATAAAAGCTATTTACAGCAAGCCGTCAGCTAACATTAAATTAAATGGAGAAAAACTCAAAGCCATCCCACTAAAATCAGGAATACGAAAAGGATGTCCACTCTCTCCATACCTCTTCAATATAGTGCTTGAAGGTCTAGCAATAGGAATAAAACAATATAAAGGGATCAAGGGGATTAGTATCAGAAAAGAAGAAGTTAAGCTCTCGTTATTTGCAGATGATATGATAGTATACATAAGTGACCCCAAAAACTCTACCAAAGAACTCCTACAGCTGATAAACACCTTTAGTAATGTGGCAGGATACAAGATCAACTCCAAAAAATCCGTGGCCTTCCTATACACTAAGGATAAGGAAATAGAGAGGGAAATTAGAAAAGCATCACCTTTCACGATAGCCACAAACAGCATAAAATATCTTGGGGTAACTCTGACCAAGGATGTGAAAGATCTATTTGACAAGAACTTTAAGTCTTTGAAGAAAGAAATTGAAGAGGACACCAGAAAATGGAAAGATCTTCCTTGCTCCTAGATTGGGAGGATCAACATAGTAAAAATGGCAATTCTACCAAAAGCAATCTATAGATTCAGTGCAATCCCCATCAAAATCCCATCAAAATTCTTCACAGATCTGTAGAAGACAATAATAAACTTTATATGGAAAAACAAAAAACCCAGGATACCCAAAACAATCTTATACAACAAAGGAGCGTCTGGAGGCATTACCATCCCTGACTTCAAACTCTACTACAGAGCTACAGTATTGAAAACAGCTTGGTATTGGCATAAAAACAGAGAAGTTGACCAATGGAATCGAATAGAAGACCCTGATATTAAACCACAAACCTAAGAACACCTGATCTTCGATAAAGGAGCTAAAAGTATACAATGGAAAAAAGAGAGCATCTTCAACAAATTGTGCTGGCAAAACTGGATGTCAACCTGTAGAAGAATGAAAATAGATCCATATCTATCACCATGCACAAAACTCAAGTCCAGATGGATTAAAGACCTCAATATCAGTCCGAAAACACTGAAAATGATAGAAGAGAAAGTGGGAAGTACTCTACAACACATGGGCACAGGAGACCACTTCTTGCTTACAACCCAAGCAGCACCGACATTAAGGACCTCATTGAATAAATGGGAACTCCTGAGACTGAGAAAGAAGCTTCTGTAAAGCAAAGGACACTGTCGCTAAGACACAAAGGCAACCCACTGACTGGGAGAAGATCTTCACCAACCCCGCAACAGACAAAGGTCTGATCTCCAAAATATATAAAGATCTCAAGAAACTAGACATTAAAAGGCTAACCAACCCAATTATAAAATGGGGCATTGAGCTGAACAGAGAATTCTCATCAGAAGAACTTCAAATGGCCAAAAGACACTTAAGGTCATGCTCAACCTCCTTAGCGATCAGGGAAATGCAAATCAAGACAACTTTAAGATATCATCTTACACCTGTCAGAATGGCTAAAATAAAAAAAAAACACCAATAATACCCTTTGTTGGAGAGGTTGTGGAGAAAGGGGTACACTCATCCATTGCTGGTGGGAATGCAAACTTGTGCAACCACTTTGGAAAGCAGTATGGTGGTTTCTCAGGAAATTCGGCATCAACTTACCCCTGTACCCAGCAATACCACTCTTGGGAATATACCCAAGAGAGGCCCTATCATAAAACAAAAGTATATGCTCTACGATGTTCATAGCAGCATTGTTTGTGATAGCCAGAACCTGGAAACAACCTAGATGCCCTTCAATGGAAGAATGGATGAAAAAAGTATGGAATGCATACATATTAGAGTACTACTGAGCAGTAAGAAACAATGACTTCTTGTATTTTGCATACAAATGGATGGAAATAGAAAACAGTATCCTGAGTGAGGTAAGCCAGACCCAGATAGAGGAACATGGGATGTACTCACTCACTTTTGGTTTCTAGCCATAAACCAAGGACATTGAGCCGATAATTAGTGATCCTAGAGAAGCTAAATAAGGAGAACCCAACGAAAAACATGTAGGCATCCTCCTGAATATTAACCTTCAGCAAGCGATGAAAGGAGACAGAGACAGAGACCCATATTGGCGCACCGGACATAAATCTCAAGGTCCAAATCAGGAGCAGAAGGAGAGAGAGCACGAGCAAGTAACTCAGGACCGCAAGGGGTGCACCCACACACTGAGACAATGGGAATGTTCTACTGGGAACTCACCAAGGCCAGCTGGCCTGGGTCTGGAAAAGCCTGGGATAAAACCGGACTCTCTGAACATAGCGGACAATGTGGACTACTGAGAACTCAAGAACAATGGCAATGGGTTTTTGATCTTACTGCACGCACTGGCTTTGTGGGAGCCTAGGCAGTTTGGATGCTCAACTTACTAGACCTGGATGGAGGTGGGGGTTCCTTGGACTTCCCACAGGACAGGGAACCCTGACTGCTTTTCGGGCTGAGTGGGAGGGACTTAATTGGGGGAGGGGGAGGGAAATGGGAGGCGGTGGCTGGGAAGAGACAGAAATCTTTTATAAATAAATAAATAAATTAAAAAAAGAAGTTAATAAGTAGCCTGAGCTAATAGGCCAATCAGTTTATAATTAATGTAGACCTCTGTGTGTTTTCTTTGAAACTGAACAACTGCAGAACTGGGTGGGACAGAAACCTCAGTCAACATTAGATGACTATTAGAGTTGGTATTTTACCAATGTCCTCAAGGCCCCGATCTCTCTCCATTTCTGTTCTATGTAGTTTTGAGCATTAGCTCTGACTCTTCATTGATAAAATTGGCATCAGCAGTCCGTGGAGTAGTAAAGAGATGAGACAGTGTGCAGAGAAATCACAGGCAGTTCCAATCTTCAAAATATATTAATTGTCATTCTTAAGCTAATCTCTAATTTGAGCTAATTTGAATGCTTGAGAATAATTAAGATAAACCACAAAGAGCTGGATACTTTCATACTCATTGAAAACATTTGAACATATTTAGGAAGATAGACACCTGGTTTTCCCTTAAGGTAAAGGAGTCACATAAAATGCATGGACATATCCTGTTTAACAAGTGAGAAATAAGACATAATGGTCAGATATTTGGCTGGATATAGTAAGATAAACTGTAAAGCAACACTCACTAAAGCAGTGTTAGTGTTTTGTTGACATATACACATTAGTCAATGGATAAAGTTTAAAGAAATCACAAAGTAGTATTTCAAACCAGTGATAGAAGAATATTGTTCAATGAAAAGTATTGGGATAATTTTTATACCTGGATTTGGGGAAAATATAATAATCACTCAATTCATAGAAATATGTAAGATAAGAAATCTCTCTCCTCCATGTGTGTAACAGAAGGGCAGAGTTATGTTTTCTATAGAGAAATGGCATATGTTTCTAACTGCCTTCTGTTTCTTTGCCCAGGTTGTGGAAATACCTTGTAAAGTGTAGGGCATGCTGAATGCTCATCTCATTTCTATATTCTATGAATGCCAAAACCTCACTTTGGATGATTTTGATTAAGATATTTCACACTGGTGTAAAAGCGTACACAGACAGTCATTATTTTTTCACTGTCATTACATAAATTGAACAATCTCCCTGATGCTTTATTATTTTAAATGAAAGGGATAAATATTAAGGGTGATAGTAACTTTTTAATTAGTTTTGTGTTGACATTCAAATAGCATAATCTTCCAAGGGGTTATTCATTTGACAGTATAATTGTCTCTGGAGTAAAATAAGAATATACCAGATACAAGAACGACATTGCCTTTTGTCAAGTGCATATGTTGAGTCATTTCTATAAACTACATTGACCTATGGGTAAATAAATTGGTAGTTACTATAACTATGGTGATTACTTGAGACTTTGGCTTTCAGTGCTCATGGTCATGACTACCATTCTCACAATAAGAAAAAGGATGGAAAGTGAAAGCAAATTACTTTTCTTAAGGTCCTCACATAATTTAAATGACAGTATAATCTGCTAAATTCCTATCTGTAGAACAGACACATGCACAAGGTAAAGACAAAATTGTTTTATTTGTGCAGCAATGTTGGCTGAAGTCAGAATCTAATTGAAATCCTTTAATGGTAATTTTAGCAAACTACTGAAGGGTGACAGTAGACTAGACAGAAACTTATTTGTACACCCACACTCTTACTTTGACTCTGAGAAACTCACCACATTTTCCTGGAAAAAATTAAGATATATATGCTCCATAGTAGAGGCAGAGGAATAAGTACAACATATGTCAAGACAGTTCACCATAATGAAAGCTACTCTCTTTGGTAAAGGAATTCATCAGCATTTTCTCCTATCAAGAAGAAAGATACTTCGACTCATGATCCCCCTAACTTTCCTGTTTTACTATAGGAGGCAAAAAGAAATAAATGAACAACTACAAAAATCTTTAAAATTCTGAAATCAGAACCTATGGAAATGAATATAGTAAAAATTTTAATTTAGTAACAAGATTATGGAGAATTTTCTTGGCTACATTTTACCACCATAAGAAAACAATTGTTAAAACCAGAAGATTACAATGAAAAGAGCTGTACAATACAGGTTTGTTTGTGAAACCCAAAGACACGGGAGATAAAGGTAAAGAAAAAATAAGAAGCTGAAATTTCTGACACTTATAGCTACAAAACACATTAAACACAGATCATTCTTAGTCATATTAACATATTACTATGATTATGTCAAAATCCTATTTAACTATTATTAATGTCCTGTATATTAGTTGTTCTACAAAATTATTAAAGGCTAGGAAAAACCATCTGAAAACAATACATAAGAATCAGAGTCATAATACAAAATAGTCCTTGGCATTAACACAAGAATTTTAATGATTTACATATGACAGGTGTTAATGATGAGAGCATTCAATATGCATGATCAGAGAACCAATGTAATTAGAGTGATGCAAATTGTAAGAAATAATCAAGAAGGAAATGTAGTATTTTTTTCTATTAAAAAATTTACACTTCCTCCCCTCCTCCCATTCCCCTCTTGCTTCCCCATTCACCCTTCTCCCTTCCCCTCCATCCTTAAGAGAGAGCAGGGAACTCTGCCCTGTGGGAAGTCCAAGGTCCTCCCCGCTCCATCCAGGCCTAGGAAGCTTTGCATCCAAATAGACTAGGGTCCCCAAAAACCAGTATGTGCAGTAGAAACAAGTCCCAGTGCCTTTATCAATGGCTTCTCAGTAAACCCCCCATTGTCAGCCACATTCAGAGAGTTTGGTTTGACCACATGCTCATTCAGTCCCCGTCCAGCTGGATTTGATGAGTTCCCATTGGAACAGGCACACTGTCTCCGTGGGTGTACCAACCCCTAGCAGTTCAGACTTCCTTGCTCATCTTCTCCCTCCTTCTGCTCTTCAACTGGACCTTGGGAGCTCAGTCTGTTGCTCTGATGGGGGTCTCTATCTAGATCTGTCGCTGGACAAAGATTCTATGGTGATATTCAAGATAATTATCAGTGTGATAGTGGGGCAAGGCCAGTTCAGGCACCCTCTCCTCTGCTGTCCAAGGACCTAGCTGGGGACATCCCCGTGGACACCTGGGATCGCCTTTAGAGCCGAGTCTCTTGCCAACCCTAAAATGGCTCCATTAATGTAGATATCTTCTTCCCTGATCCTATATCCACCCTTCCTCCATCTCCACCCTCCCACTTCCCCAAGCTCTCTCCAGTCTTTCCTTTCTCCTTCTTTCTCCCCCTCCCCCAACCCCACCCTCATCCCTACCCCCACCCCCATGCTTCCAACTTTTTCCCAGCAAGCGAGCCCTTTTGCCTGCCAGAAATGTAGCAATTTAAAACACTTCAATAAATATTGACAATCACTGATGATTATATTAATATATTGTGGGTAACTCAGGAAAAGAATGTCAGGGAGCATAATGACAAACCAGGGAAAATTTCAAGGAGAGAATACAGAGGAAACAGATATATAAATAAACTGCATCAAACATTCAAGAACTGTATATGTCATTTCTTTATCTCTACATGACATAAATTAATTACTTTGGAAAATTATGAATAGTAAAAATAGAGGAATCTCTTTAAAAAATGAGTGTATCTCATCCTGAAAGGCATTTAGCATATTTGATACAAAGCACACAATGACATATTGTGAACAAAGGTTTTGCACTGACAGGTTTTTGTCATTCTTTTGTACTTTTCTCTCAAGTGTTTTTCCATAGTTAAGTTTTATGCTATCTTATTCTCATTATTTACACTTTACATTGGGTTTACTATGGAGTGAGATCTGCCTGGATCTACTGGCTTTATTTCAGTTACAGTAGCTATTGATTTGGAGAACAATACTTGAATTAATTTAGCCCACAATGTTTTGTTTTTCCTGGGATTTTGTGGTATTCATACAGAGTTTGAAAAGTAACCAGTGTTATAGGATTGATTGATCTCATTCTTATAGCAAATAATCGAGAGGAATCCCAATTAATATAATCCACCTAAATACATACCCCTAATCTATGCATACATGAATCAATTTTAATAAAGATAATTAGTAGAAAATAGTAATTTATAATAATTAAATCACATGCATTCAAGCATAACTATTTGACTAGAGGTATACTACAGCATGTAACAAAGCTATCAGATGGTATTACCAAATATGAGATTTTATTGTGAATGTGTTTATTGTGTCATTGTGTTTACTGTGAGTGTGACTGGTATAGCTGTGTATCACTATTGGCTAAGATGAAGGGAACATTTTTTGGTGGATGAATGTTATAATGTTACTCCTAAAGATTCAGTGTATATCTAGATGATATAAATGACTTATTTACAATCAAAATAACTTTGTTCAAGTCAGAATATTAACTTTTTTCTTTCATCCTAAACTAATATATCAAAAAGTCATAAAAGGATCATATCTAAATATAATAAAGCAATATACAGCAAACCAACAGCTAATATCAAATTAGATAGAGAGAAACTCAAAGCCATTCCACTAAAATCAGGAACAAGACAAGGCTGTCCACTCTCACCATATATCTTCAACGTAGTGCGTGGAGTTCAAGCAATAGCAATAAGACAACATAAGGAGATCAAGGGGATTCAAATCGGAAAGGAAGAACTCAAACTTTCATTATTTGCAGATGATATGATTGTGTACATCAGTGACCCCAAAAACTCTTCCAAAGAACTCCAACAGCTGATAAATACCTTCAGTGATGTGGCAGGATACAATATCAACTAAAAAAAAATCAGTAGCCCTCCTATACACAAAGGATAGGAAAGCAAAGAGGGAAATCAGAGAAACTTCACCTTTCATGATAGCCACAAATAGCATAAAGTATCTTGGGGTTACAGTAACCAAGGAAGTGAAATGTCTATTTCACAGCTGAAGGAATTGTGATAGTTTAACACCAAGAGAGGGCTGGAATACTGATTATTACAAGTGGCACTATGGTGAGCCATCTATTTATTCCATCCATTTCACAAACAGAACCATAAAAGTTTAGAAGACTTTGTGTGATTAATTACTTTTTAGGAAAATAACCATTAGTTTAGGAGGAAAGCCCACTCTCAATATTTTTATATTAAAACTGACAGTTCTATTTTTATTTATTTATTGGCAGTACTGAGGGTCTCACACATGCAAGTGCTGTACTATTGAATTAGAGTACCAGTAACATTTAATTTTTTATTATTTCTTTTATGATTTTGAGATTATAATTGTATCATTTTCCCCTTATCTTTCCTACCTCCAAAACATCCGCCGGGCGATGGTGGCGCACGCCTTTAATCCCAGCACTCGGGAGGCAGAGGCAGGTGGATCTCTGTGAGTTCGAGACCAGCCTGGTCTACAGAGCTAGTTCCAGGACAGGCTCCAAAGCCACAGAGAAACCCTGTCTCGAAAAACCAAAAAAAAAAAAATCCAGTAATCTCTTGTTGCTGCTCTTTTTCAAGAGTTCATGATGTTTTCATTAATTGTTGTTAATAAATAGATACATGTATGTATCTATTTATATCTATCATCTATCTACCTATATGCACCTATATATCATTTACCTAATCTTTTTATATATTCCTAAATACAACCTGGTCAGTCATTATAATTTCACCCATCATAAAATAAATAAATAAATACCATCTTCACTGGAATAAGTGAAAAGATTTGTGTCCACAAAAATAAAAGAAAAGAATTGTCTTTTTAACAGACACAGTTGACTACAGAAATACACAATTAATCAAAATGTAGAGTTCTGTAGGCCAGTCCCAGGAAATATATCTATAAAACAACTCCCATAATTAAGGCTCATGGAACATAGAAGAAGATGGGCCAAAACAATTGTAAGAAGCAGAATACTTGAAAGTTTGCTATGAAATTGTGTCCCCTTGTAACATCATAACTTACACCCATAATATCTCCTCCACATGACTGCCAAAATGCTGAACTGAACAAAGACAATAATAGACCTGCTAACGTGGACAGAAGAAGGACCACCAGGCCTCAACTCTACACAAAGAGAGTGGGAAAAATAGTCTCATCTAGGGAAGAACACACCAATTGGTTATCCAAAACCAATATGTTAAAAATATATTATTTTTTAACTGAAAGAAAATTATCTATGGAGAATTAGCTTGTGAAAACTTCTTGTTATTACCACAGAAGAATTTACATGATCATTGGGAAAAGCAATGTAACAATCAAAGAGGAAGAAGGTAATTCCAGATGAAGGGAAAGTAGAGCTATTATTTAAAATCAAGGAAAGAGACAATTGCAATTCCTAGCATTCTATGATTTCCACTTTTACACTACTATCATTGTAAGACTGCACAATGAATTGGGAAGAATGCAGAGTACCTTACTATTATGCAAGCAACAGAGTTGAACAATATTGTATTGGAATGTTTCCATTGCTAGATCATTCACCAAGATTGGTTGCTTTATGAAGAAATATGATTTATTTGCTAACAATTCTTTGGCTTCAAGCCCCAATTTGTTTGGCCTCTCAATAGAGACTGATGGTGAGTGGCATCATGGACTGAGTCTTTTTGAGAAGGAGAGATTTCTTGGAGATATTAGAAAGCAAGAGAGAGACTTCTGACAGTAATTTTTATTCTGATTTACATTTCACTGATAACAATCTATTTTTTGTATTGATTGGCATTTTTATGTAAGACTTCTGTTGCAAAATAGCTGTTTAAATCCATTGGCATTTTAATATGTGTTGTTTGGTTTTTAACTTTTTAGTCATTTTTTTTAATTCTCATTAAAAATAAATTACTAGAGAATTTCATACAATATGTTTTGATCATATTCACTCTCTCCACATCCACTTCTTCCTTTCCTCATACATGCAAACTTTATGGAGACTCATCAAGTCCATTTTGTGTGGTCCATAAATTGTTGGATTTGTGCTTTTCCACTGGAGTATATGAATGACCTATCAGGGGCTATGCTCTTAGAAAAAAATGATTTTCAGTTTCCCAGGAGCTCTTTCTTTCTTTTTTTTTTGTTTTTTGAGACTGGGTTTCTCTGTGGTTTTGGAGCCTGACCTGGAACTAGCTCTTGTAGACCGGGCTGGGCTCGAACTCACAGAGATCCGCCTGCCTCTGCCTCCCAAGTGCTGGGATTAAAGGCATGTGCCACCACCACCTGGCGAGCTCTTTCTTTTATATTCTGAATTTTTTTCTTTATTTGTGTGTGTGTGTGTGTGTGTTTGAGAGAGAGAAAGAGAGAGAGGCATGAAGAAAAAGAGACAGAGCATTAATTTATTGATTTATTTTGGACAGTAACCTATTACCAGATTCACAGTTTGCAAATATTTTCTCTCATTATAATAGGTTGTCTATACATGCTATCATTGTTTCCTTTATTGTCTAGAAGGTGTTTAATTTGATGAAATCCAATTTTCTATTTTTCCAGCTATTTCCAATGCTTTTTGTGTTTTGTCCAACATGTCTTCCTATTCCAGTTTCAAGAAGCATTTTCTTTTTGCTTTCATCTAGCAGTTTTGTTTTCTTCTTAATGTAATATTTTTCATTATTAACAACTCTTAGAGCCAATTTTGCTTTACCCAAGTCCTTTGGTATGTTTCTAATTGTATTTTTATTAAACTATTCTTTGTAATTTTTAATTCATTTATTGGCTGTCCAAGTATATGTTATTTTCCCACATATTTATGACAATATTTTTTTCAATTTTCCACCTGTCATTGATTTCTTGCTTCATACTATTTAGATTAGAAAAGATGTTTGATATGATACCAATTCTCTCAAATTTGTTAAGACATATTTTGTGACATAAATATGCAATCTTTTCTAGAAACTGTTATTCTAGAGACTGTTGAGAATAATGTATGTGAATTGTTCTATTCAGGGGAACTTCTTGTTTATTTCTGGTAGGTATATACTTAGTAATGCTGTTTAAGACCACTATTTCCTCTTAGATTTTCTGTCTTTACAGTCTAATCATTGTTGACATTATGGTATTGAAGTGTCCTAGTTTTATTGTGACATTATTTGTAAGGAGGCTTTTGAATCCTGCTTAGCATAATCTATGGCTAATGGAAGTCAGCCATTGCTTATCAAAAATATTAAATACTTAATTATAGCTCACAACTTACCATTCATAAGTACACATTTATAAATACACATAGTCTACTTACCTTTAGTTAGCCCACTGATTGGGAATGGGAAAGCAGTTTTTATTCAGTAGCCTGGTGCTCTTTTCTAGACATAACTGGCTCTGTAATTTTTATATATTTCAGATTTATATGATCATATACCTTCACACCTATGCTAAGTCCTTACAATAACTACAAGATGATGCTCTTTGGCAATGTTAGACTATACTAACCCCTCTTACGGCAAGAAGGCACTATAAACAATCAAGTCAATATTTACCATTTACCTAAGATCATCTAGGATAGTTAGTTCTTAATGGTTTAAATCTTTTGAGGTAGAACACTATCACAGTTGGCACTTACAATGAAGTTCATGTATTCTTCCAAGACAAGGGAATTTTTGATAGACTATTCAGCTATAATGAACAAAGGCCAGTACAAATGTCAAACTCATTTTCTCTGTAAGCAAAGTAACTACAGTTACTTTGTTTGTTCTTAGCTTGTGTAACTTATGCAAGAAAGCAAACAAACACAAAGACTTGAATTCTTTAATGCACAGATAGGAAAACAGTAGAAGAATAAAACTGAATTCATTAACTTCCCTAGAAAGAATATGTGAAAAACTTCATAGACTATTAAAGTCTGCTCATAAATGACAGTGAAAGGACAGAAAGGATAAGTATCATTCAATTTATCCACTTCCCCTAGTACACACTAAAGAATAGGGTACATATGCATTCTCCTGTGGTAGCATAATTTCTGAGCTGAATAATCAAAACTTATGTGTCGAAATATCTTGTATGCACAGAGCAAGAGTATTTAGGTATGCCCTATGCATAGATGATTAGAAATTGGGTATGGGGTTTAATTATGGTTTTTAGCTTCATGTTCTAAACAACCGGGCTTTGGGATTAGCAGTTGTTGTCTGTTCACATCAATAACTGGCAGTGATTCCTCTAATTATATGAGGACATATTAGCATACTGTACATAGCAAGATGGTGCTCCCAATAAAAAGTGACAAAAGGTTTCTGAACTCAGCATCTGCCATACTTGATGCATATCTAATTTATTTATCAAGCATCTTCGTTCCCAGGAGATCGTGTTTTTTTATTTATCATTTGGGAAACGACTCAAATGTGAAAAAAATGGAATAAACTTATTTCCTATACGTTTCAAGAAAATTATGTCAAATAAATTTTCTTTAATCCTTATATAGTATTTTAAAACTAATGTTTGTGTACACAAAACTAAATATTGGTTTAAATAGAGGCTAAATAACTCAGACTTGGTCCTTAGCAGAAGTGGTATTATTGGGGATTTTTCTACTAACTCTTGAGTTTTCTATAGTCAATGCCTAAAATTTTCATATTTTTTGGTATCAGAGGAGTGGCTATCAATATATATTTAACCAAAATGCTGATACTTTTGCAGATGGGATATAAACTGCAACATGATATAATTAGCTGGCTGACATTTGATAGAGCGATTTTATTGATGCATTTGAGAAGAGTTTTATAAAAGATTTTCTATGGATCAAGAGTCCCTGAAATGTCTCTCACTCATTTTATTAATCTTTAACATTCCTAAAAGGAGCTGCACAATGGGTTAGACATGTGGATGAAACAATAAGCAACCAATATAATTCTTACCATTAATAGATGTTTCTATATTGCGTAGAAGAGATGATGCTTAATCTATGGCTTTTTTGTCCCATGTTACACAGGACACGGAAACCAGGGCCTCAGATGTACTAAACAGTTACTCTATCACTGAGCCATACTTCAAAGTCTATTGTAGATCTGGAATTCACATCGGCACATAGAAGCCTATAAGCCTTTCTATAAGAATCTATAAGACAATAAAAATGACATAAATTATGATTTTTATTTATTCACAATAGCATTTTTCTCCCTTAATATATCCTAATTACAGTTTCCCTTCCCTCTATAACCCTATGATACTCTCCAGCTTTCCTTCTATCAGATATACCCTTTTTCTGTTTCTCATTTTAAAAAAAAGGCTTCTAAAGGCCTAATATAAAATAAGATTAAGCAAAAACTAACACATCAGAATAGGAGAAATCAAAAGGAAGGTGAAAAACTACAACTACATATTTCTCCAAGCAACTTGATTATGGAATTTTAGCAACAGTGAAAAATTCACATTATAGTGACTACACATATGTAGTAAAACTAAGTGAAAACAACAGAAAATACTATTTTATATCATATGTGAATCGTCGTGATTCTGAAACACAAATGATTATTGACAATTTGAGTGATAGTCAATCAAGTTTTAGTACTAAGAACACTTTTTTTTGAAACTGTAATTCAAAATGCAAATTCTATAATCAGAACATCTGGAATTATTGATGGCGATTGTTTATTGCAAACGTGCATACATGAGTAGAATAGGAAGTTACTCTAAACTATTGATCTTGAGGTACAAAAAGAATTCCTTAGGCATGATGATATCATGATATCAACGGAAATTCTTCATAAAAATCCTGAGACATATTGTCCTTGTAAAATCTAAAACACAAATATCTAGTAATCAAATATTGCTTGTACCCTCTTTTATCACTGATTAACTGTAATATAACTACCAAATGCAAAGGGCACTGACAGACTTTTTGTGACCCACAAATGCCCTGTTGCCCTAGCTGGAAATCAATCTTATGTAAACTGAATGTCCTCAGGCCCTGGGAGCATAAGGGCGAAAATTAAATCACTTTGACATTTGTGCCCAAATTAGACCAGCTTATTGCTTCCACTTGTAGACAGGATTTCTTGATGTTTCTGGGACGGGACCAATTCTCAATTTTGCTTGTAAATCAATCCAAGTTAATACTCTCCCACAACTGCTGACACTCATGGATTGCTCAGCTCATGCCTCATCTCACTGCTCTTTCTTTCAGCGAAACTGAACTTTTTTCAACCCTATGAGTACACTGTGCTTTTTCCAACTTTGGATTTGGTCAACTGTATTGATTCAGTGAGAAAACTGTTATTTTATGGAGTTGTGTTACAGGTAACATGTTTCAGGAAGCATGACTTGACCATAAATGAGAGTTAGCTATCCCCACAATTGGTCATGTAACATACTGTATGAATGTATATATTGCAACATTTATCACCTTGTACTTTAATATTTTGTTGGGAGAAACAAAAAGTAAAGAGTAAAATTATATACACAAAGATAATGTGTTGTTTTTCTTTTGCACCTTGAATAGGGCTTGATATATAGTAGTACTTTTATAGAAGTATTTGCATTTGTACTCCTAACATTCAACTGAATTCTTGAACTAGAGACTAAATAATCTTTATTGTCTGTTTTTATATTCAAACCATACATCCTACCTCTTTCCTTATTTATCATATTCAAAACATCTCTATAAAACCCACTGCAGGCAATTTAGTAATGGGAAATTATCTGTTGACATACTTTCTTGCTCCAGGCATTCAGAGCTCTCATCCTGAGCTTTCACTGCCTGAAGCACAGTACAGTTTTACCAGGCCACCTTAGGTGGTGCTTTACAGTCTGCATTTTCTTTCCCTGTCAAACTTGCCCTCTCCCAGGAGGTATTTCATTGTAATTTTGCTCTGAGAAAAGGTGATCTTGAACCTAGTTACAAAATCCTATCTTAATTAAGTTGTAAGAGAAGGACCATATTAAGATTCATGTTTAAGTAGGATACTTGCCCAGATTCTTTTATGTAGCTGGAGTCATAAATAAGATTGGTGTAACAGTTTTAATAAGGGTAACAGTGGTCAGAATATAACACAAGGTAACCAGTATATAGGTAAGTATAAACTGACCATCATTCTGGCCCTAAAGAAACAATAAGTCCTTTAACCTAATACAAGACACATATAGCCTTACTCTTAATCCTGCCCTTGTATTACTGCTGTTTATTATTTTTGTAGGGTTGCAGATTGAACCTAGCTCTTTTTATTGTGCTTTTTGTATTTGAGGCTTTTATTTTGAGACAAGTTCTCATTGAATTGCTACAGGTCTTATTTGAGATTGGTTTGCAGCCCAAGCACATCTTAAACAGTTCCCTGACTCAGCCTCCTGAGATGTGTTTAGCAACCTGTTTCACTAGACTCAGTTTGCTTACCTCTTTTATATTCTGCATCATGGACAATCAGAAGGCCAGACATCCTAAGTTATTTAAAAAGCAGGATGCTTCTAATTGTAAGGTACTCTGATGGCAGTGAGAGATGCCTATCCCCTTGATGGAAAGGCAGCCTTTTCAATGAAGCCTAGAGAGTTGTGCATAAGTGAAAGAGGGAAAGCCACAGAGGCATGGAGATTATAAACCTTGCCGAAATAAAAAGAACTACAGATATTATACATTATCATGAACACTAACTTTGTATAGCATATTTTAAAATCCTTTAAGCTACAGCTATATTGTACCAAATAAGCTTCTTAGTTGAGTGGGTTTTTTTGTGAATAAAATTTCATAAGAACATATCCCACTCTCTCATTTGCCTGTTGTCTGTGCTTGTTTCAGCACTAACAGCAGACAAGTTGACTAAATATCCCAGAGCCCAAGAAACTTGAAATATTTACTCTATGCTGCTTTACAGAGAACGTTTTCTCGATGAATTAAAAGCATAACCCAGTTTGTTCAGTGCTTAAGACGGGATTTTGGTGAAGGCCCATGCTTTGCATGTAGTACACTTTACTGCTTGGAAATGGGAGAATATAATTACATACTCTGAAGATTTTGAAACCCCCAAGCTTGAGAAAGCATATGTTTCTAAGCCCTTTGAAGCTGCTTAGCAGTGTATTCTAAATGAAGAGTCTGGACACATGAAGTAAGTTGTTTATGGTAGCATTTCAGGAGTCCCTAAGGATGAGTCCCCCAGATGTATGCTTGTGACATGATGAATCCATTGCACACTTTTAGAAAAATTACATCATGCATTTTTAACTCTTCTCATGGCAGGGCCTTTTCATGTTTATGACCTTCAAGAGATAGATAGAGCCTGGATTGCTTGTAAAAACATTTTCAAACAATATTTATAAGTACTAATGATGTTTACATCTAATTAGATGTAAAAATTATTACTAGGCATAACTGTTTATTATTTATACACACTTCTGAACTGTCAGCATTTCAGGAACATTACAACTTGTGGATACAAGAGATAGCTGTGTGTGTATGTGTGTGCTTGTATTCTGTGGATATATAGGACCACAGAACTTCACAAACACACTTTGAGGTTGAAACAACACCTCTATAAAAAGTAAGCACTTCTCTCATTGACAATCTATTTTATTGGACTTGTTTCATTAACCATTTCAGCCATGGTTTCATTTGGCTATTGTTTATGTTATTGAATTAATTAATAAAATTGGCTGCTGTGATATGGAGGAATATCAAACTTGTATTGTCTGTGAAAGGTAATTAAGACTTTTTGAATACTTATATATTGTAAAACATATTTCTGTGTCCCTTTCAAGTTTAGATTTTTTTATCCCTCTCTACAATTCTTATTTTAGCAGTCCTAATGAAATGGCAGCATTTATATCAAAGATCTCACTATATATAAATGAAATGAAGAATAGGAATAAAAATTAAGAAGCCAAGAAAGATAATATTATGATTAATAACAATTTAGTACCTCTCTTATCAATTTGCCACAAAAGGAATCCCTTAAATAATAAACTATTATCACAATTGTAGTAACAACAACAAGCCAGTGCCCTTTAGGATGGTCATTTGTGTTAAGAGCTACAAAAACAGAGAAATTTACAAAGGAATCTTACAGGAAACTAAAAGCTTAACTGCACGTTTAATTGGAATTAACCACCTTCATATGCTACTTGGAGCTGTTCTCTTTCATACCATTTATAATATTTAGAAAAAAGTGTGAAGATTGTGCTAATGGAAATGAAAAAGTAGATATGTCTGTGACCTTTTCAGATTAGAACACAGAAAAAGCATTTCTTTTGTTTAGAATCATTTTTGAATTTGGCAGTCACAGAAATTCAGATGCTTGGGATGACACTGCGAATTTTATGAAGTATTATATACCTGAGGCAGCCAAAGCAATGTAACTTCTCCAGAGATTGGAAACATATACAAAGCCAGTGAACTTTAAGTTAGCTTACGTGATGAGGAACTGCAGATTTATTAGTATATTGCCATCATGACAATTATTTCTTGTTTGTTGCCATGAAAACCTCCTGCAGAAGTTCAAGAAGAAAAAAAAAAGTGAAAGAGAACTTGACATGGCTGCAGCAGTGACATTTAACAGTTATTTATTCCTCCTGACCCAAATGTCTCCACACCTACTTGTCCACTTCTATTCTGCTTTAAGCATACTGCCTGGTAGAGTAGACACTAAAAAAATGCTTTTGAAATAATAATTTAATAATCAAGGTCCTTGATGATTCACTGCATATCTGATAAAAGTATTATGTCTGAAAAATTTCCAGGAGGTAGGAGAAATATTACATATAGAATAAGTATTACTTATTTTTTTATAATGCCTATGGCACTCATAGGGATCAATACAAAAATCATCATTATAGTTTGAAATTTCTAGAAGACATTTGTCATATATGATTCTACCAAAATGTATCTTATTACAATGTTGGATTATACACATTGTATAATAAAATTTTTAAGATTTCTGAACATGTATCACATTTATAAATTTTAACAAAAGCTACATCAATATGTCATCCTTTATGTACTTAAAAAATCCCACCAATCAAATCACAGCCATTTTTTAATCAGTAAATTTGGCTCCATAGATAATAAAAATGTAAGGGTAATTTAACCAATAGCCCATTTCTTTTAAAAACACAAATGTCTTAAAAATAAAATGTTAAAAGTATTTTATGTGAAATACATTTTTTTTATTTTTATAATAAAAGAAAAATAATATTTTTCTGAAATACTTGCTTGTGGCTGCTTTTGTAATTTTAGATGTAGCAAATGGCAAAACCAAAATAATTTCAGGCTAAAATGTTAATTAGAACTCTCACAGAATATTCTCTACTGGTAATAATTGTGAGAATCAGAAGTAAAAGAATAGACTAAAACAGAAATTTCAACATGAAATCCTGTATTTTTGTATAGTATATAACACTAACAGAAACTAAATTTGATGGTTCAGCAAACTATAGGTATACTTATCAGAAAACTGTTTGTATTCTTTTATTTTAAAGAAACAAGGAATCTGTTCATTTTACAAGTTATTTGTAAGATGTCTAATGTTGCATTGCTGATTAATATGTTACATAGTGAAGAAGATTAAGAAAAATTAATAATATATGATTCCAGCTTATGTTGAAATCATGTGGTATCAATCAATTTTAATGGAATTGGATAGGGTTCTTCCACGCAAATAAACTCATGGGAGAATTGGATAATAACTGTATCCAATTTAATTTGTTTCTTACACAAGATCATTGCCTGAATGACAGTCAGTGACCTTGATTACCAAATTGGATGCATTTGAGAAAAAATGCTTATTTCATGAAAATGTTTAATCCATGCTATGTTTGAAGAATAGACAAAATAGAAACTTGAAGCTGCCACATAAGAGGAATGATGTGATAGAAGCATGAATTAGAATTACCTCTAATTGATCAATATTCATGTGTACATATATTGATATATTATAATATGTCAAACAAACATATACAGCTGTTAGAGTCAATTCTTTTTCCAAAAATCTTAGAGGAGAATAGAATATGTATTATATTAGCTTTATTATTTATATGTGTATTTGATTTATAAATCTGTACTTAACAAATTGTACAAGAAAATATTTAGAAACTAAATTACAATAAACATTGCAATTCAGGAAATTTGTGCAACTTAAAACAAAAAAAAATTAATGTGCTGACCACACCCCCTAATCTAAAGTTATTTTAAAGGTTTATGTTTATTTATTCAACCTTTTCTGGAGTAATTTATCTCCTCACATTTTCCAATTAACTGTAGTTTTGCTCTTAAAGGACACTGATTCACTATGGCACTCCGTACTAACTGGAATCCCCTTATTCTTTCATAATATACAGATATTAGATAAAGTTTCACCTCCCTCCACTGCCTCCAGTTTGCCCATCCTCTCTCCGCCAGATGAATTCCTCCTCCATTTCCTTTAAGAAAAGAGCAGACCTCCCAGGAATATCAACTGAACATGGCATATCAAGTTGCAATAAGACTGGGTACTTCCCCTCATATTATGGCTGGATGAAGCAACTCAGTAAGAGAAAAAGTGATCTCAAGAGCAGGAAAAGGATCTAGAGATACCCCCATCCCTCTGTTAGGAGCCCCAGAAGAACAACAAGTTAACAACCATAAAATATATACAGAGGGCCTAGCACAGATCGATGCAAGGTAGATGGTTGTCACATCTTCTCTGTTATCCCTTATGAGTCCCACTTAGTTGATTCTGTGGGATGTATTCTCCTGGTGTCCTTGACCGGTATGGATCTACAATCCTTCCTCCCCTCTTATACAGGGTTCTCTGAGCTCCACCTAATATTTGGTTGTGGGTCTTTGTGTTGTAATGGTCTGTACTGTCCCTTTAAGATACAAGCCATGCCCACTCCCTCCCCTGCCTGCTGAGGCAAGCTGATCTTCAGCTTCTAGCCTGAGTCCTTCCTTTCCCATCTTTCTTTTGAAGAGGAAGCTTCTGTCTCTCCCTTCTCCCAACGTCTCCCATCTCCCCTTCCTTTTCCTCCCCTACCCTTCCAGAGTGAAATATCCAAACTTCACTCTGCATGATGTGCTTATCCATCTCAGTCTTTCACCTGTCACACGGCTCTCTGGCCCGCAGGCCACTCAGGGGTTCCCTACTTGGGATCTGGCTGTCTTTGTGGCCCGCTGTGGTCTCAAGACCTACTGCCTGTTGCCTGCCACCACTCAGGGACCTGTAGCATGGTCTCATGGCCTGCTGCCCATTGCCACCACTTGTGGATCTGCTACATATTATTTAAACCATTATATTGGTGGCTTTGGACTCAGTAGGCCCTGCTGTCCCTCTCGCAGGGTCGGAATCCAGAACTAGGTATTTTTTTCCACAACAACCACATGTTCCAACTGCCTGAGCTCCGACCTCTACACACACCAGCAGTTTCAGTAGTAAGTTTCCACTTTCCAGCCCCCAACCACAGCCTTCATGGCTATGATTGAGCCCTTCCCTGCTTTCCACAGCAAAAAAAAATGTGACCTGATAACTTGGGGTCAGTCCTCCCGCGCTAGCACTGCACATGCTGTGCGGTGCAGTTGACTGGGGACCCAGGGTCCCTCAGATTTTTATTTCTCCTTTTTTTCTTTTCTTTTCATTTGGACTGCTCATCAGTGGTCCCTGCTATGGCCTCTCTGGCTTCTGAGTGGCCCTGACCAGAGTCAGTCAGGTTTTAACACCCCACCTGTAGGGAGAAAATACTTTCCTGCAATCCCTGCCATGTTCACCTCCGTTTTTTGCCCCATCTATAGAGGGGATACATTCCCCTATAAGTCTTGTGGTATTGCCATTTTCATGGATTTTTATCTTTTCAGCTATGGTATAAACCCTCACTCTGCCAGTGTCCTGCCAGCTTCCACTGGCTCCACTTTTCATCAGATTATCCCTGCCACCACTACTGCTGTCAACAAGATTGGTCAGATCCATAAGACACCTGTTTTTAATTCTAGCCTCTTGCCCCCTGCCATGGCTTGTAGCATGATGGCTTGGCAACAGGGTAGATCACATCTCTGTCTCTCTTCCATACAACATGTGGCTGCTGCCATTTTGACTGAAACCAGGTGACCTTACCACCATCTTAACTGAGGTCAGGTGACTCCGCCACCATCTTAACTGATAGCCAGGTCAGGTGACCATGTTCTGCCATCTTTACTGAGGTATTCTTTGCCTGGTCCCGGTTTACTTATGTTTTTGTTTCTAAACAGCTCTTGCTGACTCTGTTGCATGTATTTTTTGTGCAGTGACATGCCTTTGGTAGGGCCCACCAAGAGCATCCACTTCAACCAATTCCTGTTCACTCTGTGTTTGCGTTCATACATGTAATTTAAATGTACCTGTATTTACTATTGTAATTGTCTGTTCGTAGCATATCATTTCAGGCTACAAAAATAATAAGTCTCATGTTTTAAACTGGTATGTACTTTTAAGTCTCTTACAAAAATAGTTTATATTTAATCCAACCCTGTTTTACCTGTTGAGAACCTGTACAGTCATGCTTGGACCCAGCTCTCCAAGCAGACTCTATACTGTAGCTCTACCTGATAAACAGCCTTCAACTGCTCAGAGACCTGTGGAATATGGTATTTAAATATTTAATTATTAAAAGACTTTTCATAACAAAAAGAGACAAACTGGTTCCTAGAAGCAGCACTCTATTTTCTCCAAAGAAGACAGAAGACAAATGGGCACAAAACGTCTATCCGCACGTTTTTTCAACTACCAAGTACTGACCACTCGGAAACATGGTCTTTCATCTAACCTGAAGATCTCCAGACCTGGACAGAATCACTGGAACTTACAGCCTAGTTGCTCAGGTCAATGTAGGCTTGTCTTCCTATAGATTTCTTAGCCCACAGGGAGCCTGGCAGGCCCTACACTAAGCAGCAAAAGGCAAATATGAATCTCAGTGACCATGGAGGACCCTGAGGAGTAGCTCTAGGTGCCAACCAAGTAAGTTCTCTGTTGTATATTAATCAATAACTCAAGTAAAATTTTATCCTTATTAAATATCTCTGATGCAGTTTGACAGCTGAGAGGTTTTGTTAGTTTAAAAGGACAACTTTACCAAACACATTTCAATAAAATGCAAATACAAGGTATTAAGGTGTGTATCTGCAAGTTATAAAAGTATGAGGACAAATACAAGTTAAGAAATTTCTCTCATGCTGCCTTTCATAGTCTTAAAAATACTTTCATTATGCAAAAAATATCTGTCACAGTCATTCTGAAATAAACATGCTTCTGTTTAAAACTTATATTTTCACAAACCCAAAGAATTTTTGTGACTTCCAGGTAGCTGAATTGAAGGATCCACCTTAAACAGATTAGATACACCCCTCTCAATCCCCTGGTCCTAAGTTTTTGTCCCCTAAACTTAACTTTGTCCTCTGTTCTGCCAATAACTTAAACAGGTATAAGAGACACCAGACACTTCCATACCACAAACACTGTACAAAAACAAAGAGACCAGCTATGCCAGGATGTGATCCACACCCAGCTTTCTCAGCCCCCCCCCACAGATAATGCCCACAAATAAGCAGGAAGTAGCCTGGAGAATTTACCTCCCCAATTCTTTTAACCTGTTGTGCCTAACCTCCCACTTTTTTAATATAAAAATATGGGAATGTAATGGTCTGTCCTATCTCTTTAAGAGACAAGCCATGGCCACTCTCTCCCTTGTTTGCTGAGACGAGCTGATTTTAAGCTTCCAGCCTGAGTACCTTTCTTTCTTTCTCTCTCTTGAAGAGGCAGTTTCTGCCTCTCTCTTCTCCCCACTTCTCCCCTTTACCCTCTCTGTTTCTCTCTCTTTCTGTTTCTCGTTCTCTCTCTCTCTCTCTCTCTCTCTCTCTCTCTCTCTCTCTGCTCTTCCACCTTCTCTCCTTTTGTACCACAACCCACTAAATAAATATCCAACTTCACTCTGCATGGCATGCCTACACATCTTGGTCTCTCACCTGCCTTGTGGCATCCTGCCTGGGATCCCGCTGCCTTCATGGCCTGCTGTGATCTTGGGACCTGCTGCCCACTACCTGCCACTACTCAGTGACATGTGCAATGGTCTCATGGTCTTCTGCCCACTGCTGCCACTCAGGGACCTGTAGCTTTTTATTTAAACATGTGTCTTGCCCATCAACTGTTTGAGGAAACCTTTCTGATGACAATTGGCCTAGACACTGTTATATGAATATAGCTAAATACCAGTAGGAATCATTTTATTAATTTATTTTTCTATCCTAGTCTCTGGGATATTTAACTTTGGTTCCTGGTTATCAGGGACGGCTCAAAATGTGAGCCTATTCTACCTTGTCTGAAGGCCAATGCTGTTAACAACAACTGTGGCTACCCACCCTAATCTATGGTGTGGTTGCTTAGTGTTTTGGATATAAAGATGACCCATATAGATGTACCATCTCCACCCTGACCAAGGATACTTGGTCTAGGGTGGGATCACTGCCTAAACAACAGAATGCTTTTCTCAAGAATTAATGACTTGATGTCTCAAGTACTGAAGCAAGTAACTGTTCTGGATGTCCTTTATATCACAGTAAAGCAGCCTTTTGCCTTCTCCCTCCTGTTGTATTGAGGTATAAAAGTGTATGGAAAATTAAATGTAGATGAGTTTCAGTATTCACAGAAACCTCCCGCGTACTATCCACTGTTTTCTTAATTTCATTCACATAAAGAATTTTCTTTACTTATTTTTCTAATCTCCATTCCCCTACCCTGGTAAATGGTATACTTATCAAAGCTTGCCTCCAACAGTTATCAATGCAGTATTGATCATGGGCCCCATTTCACGATCTGGGACTCAAATTAGACTTGAATCTAATGTTGGGTGATAACTATGGATCTATTTGCATTCTTCTACTATCCAGTTAGGATATAGACATTTGTTGATGATTAAGTAACTCTCCCACAATTCTTGAAGATGCTGTTAGAAGAATTACAATAAAGACTTTTCTCTAAAACAATTCTAATACATTTTAGAAAAGAAATAAAGACAATACTAAACCTTTAGAACTTCTTTTATTTCTTTGTAACCATTGTACATACTACATTTTTACAATTTTCTTACAATAAATATTAGTAGATTATCATCTCTCCCCTCATTGACTCAGGGTCCATCTCTTTACTATTGCATATTGAAAAAAAAATCACATTCATATTTATACCCTCTCTTTTCCCCTATTCATTTACACTAAATTAATCTAGTTCTTCAAAAAATACTTTTCAGTCTCCTATTATTTATCTTTTTCATAACTTCCTAAACAAACCAGATATAAATTGTCTTAAAATACACCACCATTGGAAATTGAATTGATTTTTGCTGAAAAAATAAATTCTAAACAACTACTTTATTATATGCCTTTTTCTGTAACTCCATTTCTGAACATTACTGAATAAAATTATACAATGCATGGTGAATGCCTACACTGAATATATACTATTTCTGATATTACATTCCCCTAACCTGTTATCATACACATCATTAGTGTTTGTTTTTTATTGTTGTTGTTTGTTTGATTTTGCTCACCTTAAGTTGAACTATCCCTTGAAAAGATGCAGAAATATACCAGAATTAATATATCATCTCTCAAATATTCCTTGTTTGGTAACTTGGATGCCACTGTATTCCTCTGTCTTATTTTTGCCTATCTTGGATTACTTCTAAGGCTATGCAATTTTTATTTGTTCATCTTATCTTTTAAGACATATATAATAAACAGAAAGATCCTCCCTCTATTCTAATTCTAAATTACCAAGAGCATATTTGATTAGTTTAATTAGTAGTTATTGTAAGTATGCACAATGTAAAGGACTTTTTACATTTAATATTTATTGTTTGAGGAATGTTCCTTCTATGAATAATGTGTAAAGTGCTACTTTAATGTATTATTCTACTATACATAATTTATGCATTTTGATTTATTGAGTCATGGTTTCCATGCAACCTGAGATGGCACTTATCTTATAATACTGCGTCTGCCTCCCAAATGTATCAAATTTATTGATTTGTATATATTCAATAATTTTGTACCCTTGAAATATTTTATTGATGATTTTTACACCTCTATATAGAAACTATATATATAGTGATTTTTTACATTTATTCTTTTTTTCTAGGATTCTTCAGATAACAGAGCAAAACAAATATGTGTTTATTAATCTGCATACTAGCATAAGTTTCATAAAAGTTTTTTTTTTAATTTCTAACCATCTGTATGCACTCTTAGCCAAACATGAGCTCATACTGATGTCTTCAGCACTAACCTATAATCACTTAGAGCATTCTTACTTCCTACTATGATTGATATGTAAATTCCTGTTCCAATAGTGAAAAGCTTGGTTCATACCATCTGTCATCAACTGAGTAAATAATTCAAAACCTATGTGTTATGTAGCAGTATTAGAATTCTTAACTTAGTCCCTGTAGAAAGCACTATACCAGCAAGAGTGCAGTGAACTTTCTCAGTCTATTTTTTGCACCATTTCAAAGTTATTTTGAGAAACAGCTCCTTTTATAATGACTTCACTGAAATTGGTTCAAACAACCACTTTAATGAAGTACTTTCAAACATTTATAATACATTTATATTTTTCATGAAGCCAATATTCTATCCTTACATTCCTTCAAATTATTGAATACACTTGTTATTTTCATGTGCTAATTTTACTCTTTGTGATATATATATATATATGTATATATATATATATATATATATATATATATATATTATAGATTTTGGTATATGCACCATGTCATAGGCATATTCTGCAGAATGTGTCTGTTACCATAACAATATCATGGACTTCACCTATTATCCATGCTATCCCATGACCCCAAACCTCTAGAAATCACTGAGCCTTTTAATTTTTTGATTGTTTAGTTCTTCCTATAAACCTATATAGTTGAAGTTATACAATATTGTAAGCTTTTGAGAAATGCTTCCTTTCCTGAGCTAAGTCTATTTAGGATTATCCATGTGTTTGTTTGACTTGATAATTCATTTCTTTATAATGTTAAATAATAATAGTATTAAGATATGAGAGTTTATTTATGCATTTAATATTGAGGGTCATTTTGGTTGTCTTTAATTCTGTACAAAGTTAACAAAATATTTAATGTTTACACAAGTGCTTCCAAATCTAGGGCTAGGATTATTGGATCATATGTCAGGGCTCTGTTTGGTATTATAAGAAAATATAACACTATTTCCAAATATGGCATCTTGATCTTATATTCCTTCTAGAATGAATGGCAAATAGTAAAGTGGTATTTTCAAATTACTTGACTATATTTAACTGAGTTTTTGCCTTCCTATACTTAAGTTTTAATTTTTCTTTGTATACTTTTAGTACATATCTTTTACTAGATAAATTGGTTATTCAGTGTTTCTTTCATGGTCTATTGCCTATCTCTTTAGAGAGCAGACATTTTTAATTTTAATAAAATCTAACTTATAGGGTGCGAAGTATGTTGCTGCAGTTATAAGAATTTGATTTTCCTGTGAAGAATCTGAATGTGGCTCCATGCATCCCCACAAGAATTCACAGCCATCTTTATTTCCACTTTCAGGGTATCTTCTAGCTCCCAAGTCACCAGGTTTATCTGTGTTAAAGATACATATATGCATCCAAAACATGCATATCCAGAAAATAAAAAAATAAATGATTATCCCTGAAAACATAATTACTAATAACATTATCTAACTGAGATGATATTTAGAAATACATTTCCATATATACATGTAACAACAATCAATGAAACAGGGAGCTTTGAATTTGAAAGAGAACAAAGAGAGTGTGGATGGAGGAAAATGAAGGAAATTGTATTTATATTATAATCACAAAAATAAAAGAAAAAAGTAAAATAAATAAGTGTAAAAAATTTACCTTATTTTCTTATCATTGTTCATCTTTAATAGATTTAATTTGTATAGTATTTAATTTTTTGTGCAGAGTTTAAGATTCTATGGCAGTTTGTATATTAAAATATAGAAATCCTTACTTCTACTTTCAAGCCATTTTCACCCCACTCAAAACTAAATGGTATTCACTAAAAATCCTACATGTCTATGAAACTAGTACTGCATAAACATTTTCCAAGGTTTGTCATTTGTAGGTGTTCTGGACAAGCACTCTTGTATCATGTCTGCAGAAAACCCTAAGCATCTAGGTGGCTTACCCTATAGAAATGAAGGTTGGGGAAGAAAAAAGCTTCCTAAGTGGTCAATTATATATAAATAGTGTATCCTGCTGAAGCTCTCATCTCAATACCCATTGAGATAATACCAATAGAGGTCAGTAATTACTAATGGCACATGGAAAAGGGGGCTTTCAAGTGAGGATAGATAGAATACATGGGTATAAAATGTTAAATAGGAATTATGGAAGAGGTAGAGATAAATTGATTTACAGGATATAGGAGGGCAGAGTAGAAGAAGAAAACCGGGAGAGATATATAACACTACAAACTTTAGAGATTTCATATGGAAGCCTTTGACTCTAAACCTTTGACTTAAATTTATCTATATACATACATAAAATAGTTAAAAATTGAATTAACCTCTAACTAGGCAACAATAGACACCAGAGGCTAACAAATGAAAAGCATAGTCAGATGAATAGATTAATTCTGTTGGGGTTGGTGGCCAGTGAGTTTTTCTAAACACTTGCAAATTTTAAAATCTAATTTAAGTAAATATTCAAGGTTAACCATGAGAACTCTCACATCATAGCACATGTGTAAATCAAACTGACATTGACATAGAAGATACATCCTTACTTGCTAGCCTTCATAGTGGTGGAAGGTATGATGTTTATGACCAGAGAAAACAAGTAATTGTCACTCTTACCCATCTGGGAACCCTGTGAGGTACAATAATTATTGTCATGACAAGGCATTGCTCACTGGTGTAATTGTGGCACAAATGCCATAAGGGTAAAAACATCACTTTCTAGTTGTACTGAAGGACCGTTCACAGGATAAAACTCATACCTGGAACCATTATTAGGGCAAGAACCTACCTACAGATTGACAAATAATAGACATTATGAGAGAAACTACTATGGTTATTCTGCTAAATAAACATGATATTTAACACACTCCTTATCTTTATGCCCATAGATTAAGACATTTCTCAATTCCCAACACAGAGCTGTTTACAATAGATGATTAACCAAGTCATGACTGGCTACATTAAGATAGTCAAATGTTCAGTTCTAAGTGAAAAATATACAGTACTGTTATTTTGTCTGATTATTTACAATTATTAATATGTACCTCTTTATAAAATTGGTTCTTGTGGTTAAGATTAATGGAGTTTTTTCCATGTACATCTCCTCCTGGGATTTTGTAGATTGGTGAGAGAAAGCAATTTATTCAATGTAAGGTATTAATCCTCTAAATACATGTAGACTTAATTTATCACAACTTTTTATTACGTCTGTATAGATAACATTTTATTTGGGACATATAGCTTGTTTAAGCCTACAGTAATATTATGTAAATGTTGCTTACAAGAACCATGTTTTCCAAAGAGAATTTTATGCATATTTTGTGAACCATCAATGAAAACTAGAATGATTTAAAAAATCCTTAAAGCTTCTGTATATTCATACATGGTATATATCAATTTGGTGCTAGTTCCAAAGGAGCTTCTAGAGAATTAAATAAATAATGGTAGTGATTGTGATGATGATCAATATTACTGTTTGAACAATTCATATTTATATGCTGAATTTGCAGAAGTAATTTTATACCTGTTTGAACACATTACATTTGCTATTGCTACAAACTATATTTACATTTTAACAATGCTTATGGTCAAGTTACTTTTCTGAAATGTCAGAAATAACATTTCAATTGAATAAATTCTGTAGATAGAAGAGATTAATTGCTTTTGAACCTGTAACTTTGTAGAGTGTTAGGAAAATTGCTCTTTGCTATGATAATAATAATAATCTGCTACAAATTATGTCTCACCACCACCTTAGGCTACACAGCTAGAAAACACAATGCCAAGGGGCAAGCACTAAAATTTCTGTTTGTGACAAATTACATGACAGACTACTACAGCAGCAATTTAAATACTTTTTCTCTGTGAGATACATGAATTTGCTATTAGTTTCTATACTTTGTCAGCTAACAAAATATTATGATTTCTAAAAGAAATATGTAGGCAGGATTGAACTGATGCTATGCATATCATTGTACTTTTATTGTTTTGCAAGTACTAGACCATCTGCACTTCTCAATATTATTCATCTATATAGTTACAAAGAATGCTAAAAGTTCCCTGCATATAAAATTTATGATCTAGCAAAGGGGAAATGTTGAATTAGGAGCAGCGGGGCTACGTTCCCGGCACCCTGCCGCCCGCACGGCTAGCTTTAACCGAAATAATTACACGGAAACTGTATTCTTTTAAACACTGCTTGGCCCATTTCTATCTAGCCTCTTCTAGGCTAGCTCTCACACCTGGACTAGCCCATTTCTAATAATCTGCTGTAGCCCACGAGCTGGCTGACCAGGAATGATCTTAACCTGTGTCTGTCTGGAGTGTGAGAATCATGGAGACTCCCTGATCCAGCTTCTTTCTCCCTGCATTCTGTTCTGTTTTCTCCGCCCACCTAAGGGTTGGCCTATCAAATGGATCTAGGCAGTTTCTTTATTAATAAGAAATCACTCCCACATCATTTCCCCCTTTTCTGTTTAAACAGGCCCATAGTATTCAGCAGACATTTCCACAAAGCAGGAAATTTCAAAGGCAGTTCAGTCATTATCTGCTTGTCCTGAAGAATGCCTTGCAGACTCTTTCATGAATCAGGAACCCCGAAAGATCATCTCACCTTTAGGCAAGTTCAGCAGTCCTCTCTCTGTGGGTTCTCTGTGTCCAGTTTATGCAATAGTCCAGGCAAGAGCAGTTTCTTGCCCAAATGGCTATCAAACTCCATAAGGATCCTCTTCGATGCCCATCTTCTTCTTGAAGTAGATTGGTCCTGCCAGGAGCAGACATGTCTCATAGTCATGAAAAACCCTAAGTTATTAAAACATTAAATGCCATATTCTGCAGTCTTTGAAAGATATGAAGAATGTCTATCTAACTGAAATGTATCTCTAAATATCTAGAAAATCTAACTAACATGACTACAAGCTTGACTATTACTGATGATTATCCATTAACCTATATTTCTTAATTATACATTACATTTTTTAATGAACTACACAATCACAATATCTTAATCAATAGCAGAAATATGCATATACATATAACAAAATTGACCTTAAAATCCATACCAATGCAAATTATTCATACCTATATCATATCCCCCTTTAAATGTAAAAGAACATTTATAGACAATATTTTGGGAACATGGGCGCAGTTTTTCTCTCCAAACTGCTTCCTGCTGAATGGGGGTGGCATTAATTAGGTCTTTCATGGTATATGGATATGAAGGGATGAGACAACGAATGAGATCGGGATGCATGCTGTGCAATCCACAAAGAATCAAAAAGAAATATAAAGCCAGGTGGTTGTGGCACATACCTTTAATTCCAGCACTCAGGAAACAGAGGCAGGTGGATCTCAGTGAGTTTGAGGCTAGCCTGATCTACAGAGTGAGTTCCAGGACAGCCAGGAATACACAGAGAATCTCTGTCTCAAAAATGTATAAACATAGTCATTTAATGATTCATGTGCTGAAAATGAAAAAAATATATTTTTTCTCTTACAAAAATCATAATTAATAAAAATCGCTCTAAAAGTACAACCTATAGTTAAAGACATTGTTGGAGCCCACCCTGGGAGGAGGCGCTGAGGCTGAAGAAAGTTAGATTAAGAGAAATGAAGACAGAAGCATAGGATAGACCCGGAAGGACTGAAAGTCAATACCAAACATCCCCGAGTTTACTCCCCCCCCCCTCAGGCAGCATAAATATTACAAGCAAAAGAGAGACCAAAGAGCAGTACAATCAGCTAACTACCTTTTGCATTGTCCTTGGAAGGCAGCTCAAACAGATGCATTATCTTATTCAGCTAAGCAGCTTCTAATCTCTAATGAGGAGTGCCTCTGGCTGGCATACACCAGCCCAAATCTTAATAGGAAAAAAATGTGCTCCTTTAACTGGGCAAAATTCTCTTTCCCATGGGCTTAATCAGAACTTTCTCACAGTCCTCAAGGTCACCGGGAAAAGTAGAGCAGGCAAGCAAGATAGAACTTAAGTGACTTCTTTAAGTCAGAAATGACTGCAGTTGGAAACTGAGTCACATGTGGGCTCCCACAAGACATGATGCCTTGAGAGCACTAAGTTGGGGGTTATGAAATAAGCTTTCATTTTATCACTATCATAATCTTCATCCTATAAATTAAGCTACATATTGCTATGTAACTGGCTCCATCCTATGCAAGGATTCATCCATATGTACAACTTGACCAGGCTTTTGTCCCTCACATGCACAGTGTGCACATGAACCAGCTTGACTGATTAGGATACGCCTGTTAGCCTGCACATTCCTTTATTATGGGGAAATCACAAGCGGCCAAGAAACACTTTTATGCTATCACATCATTCTACTGATGTGCCTGACAGAAGTGTGTAGGCATTTTGCAGAACTTACTAACTGACCTATTTTCTGTGAAATTTGAGACACCCATTTTCCCATTTTCCGTCATCATCTTTTTTTACCTTAGCATTTTTCTTCTGATTTTTTTTTTATTTCCCTCTTCTCTTTTGGACATAACTTTCTATTGAAGGTATTCTATTTACTACCATAAACTGCTTTGGATATGATACATAAATTTAACAAAATTATATGATCTTGATTCAAATAAACATATATTGATTACATAGCAGAAAAAGGTAAGCAGAAAGTAAATTGAATATGTAAGTACAGAGGCTTTACTTTATGTTTACTTAATTAAGGTGACAATGTACCTCGTATTCAAAAATCTGGATGTTTGCTTCATACATTAAACTATTAATAACCTCAACTTTTCTACCTGTGTAATTGAAGCATAAAGTACAATGATGGGAATTATCGGTGGATGCTTCTCTGTTAGTTTATAAAACACCCATCTTGTTCCATTTTGGATTTGTTTATATGAAGGCATGTAGAAGAAATTTGTGATTTTTCCAAGTATTTATGTAATCTGTCACCTTTTTATAACTACACACATCTCTCTTCAGTTTGGGCTCTATCTTTGCCATTATTACTAGTAAGATTGTCTTGTCCAATAGTAAAAAACATCCTGCAAATATTTTTATCATGGTGCTTGCTTGACAGAAATGGAGCATCTTCAGAGGCATCAATGATATCTTCTAAGGTGAAAATTTGAGACTTCTGAGAAATGTAAAAGCCACCACAGTTTCCAGTCAGCATATACTGTTTATTTTTAAACAAATCAGTATATTTTATACTGCATATATTGATTCTTAACATTGGCTTCCTGGTTATAGAGTCAAGATAAAAATTTCCTTTGTCAGTAATTTAACAAGAACATCTAAGTCATAGATTGAAAGGATCCTTGCTATCTGCACTTCTAGCAATGGAAAGAATGAAGAGCTAACTTGGGCCAAGTCAAAAAAAGAGTTTTTGGGTTTGTCAGTAAGAATATTTTGGTTGGTGTGCAAGTATACAGATTATAAGATTACATTCAACCTGTTTATATGTGTTATAGGGCTACACTAAATTTCTCAATGGGAATCATTTGTTCTATCAACTTGAAAAAATAAACAATAATGTATACAAGAAAAATATAAAGTAGAAATCAAGATATCAGTTGTAAAGTCATAAATGTTAGGACTTCTCACTTAGAAGTAATGCATATGCATTTTGTCATATATTAGACCTGAATCAAGGGGTATAACTAATACACAATTATATAAACTTTATAAAGATCCTATGAAGAGGCTTCAGTAACATCTTTATCAAGGAATAGGACTTCCTAAGTACATTTTCTCACCTGACATTTATTAGTACTAATAGACCAATCTAGCTTCAATATGGCAAAAAAAATGAAATACCTAAAATAAGAGTTTTTAAATAACTCAAAATAAAATTACTTTAATCTGCATGTTAATTTTCACCTGAACACTGAATTATTTTGTCTGAAGTCTTTGTGTATTCATTTAAAAAATCAATGCTAGTTTACTAGTTTAGAATATATATTCTCCCATATGTCGGGAAAAGATCATTAATTGCAACTATACCACCTTCCAGGGAAAATAAAGTGGCATTTACATTTTAACATAATTTTTCTCTATTTATTGATATTTAGTATATTATTATTTAATAATATGTACATATTAAGTTGGTAGGGAAAGTAGATATGAGGGGAAAACTGCATCCGATATTCCAAGAAAACGCAAGCACATAAAAATAAAAAGACATAAATAATAAAACAATATAATAGTATAAGCTACCATGGATAGTCTTAGTAATTAAGTTTTTATTTGTATGATGTGGACTTTAGAAATTACATAATTACTATGGGGCTCAAAATCATAACATTCAGTTCTAGTTAAGGAATATTTATCATATCCTGAGGGCAGGATAACTATTAAACTGCTTGCAGGCAAAGGGGGTATTAAAGTTTGATGCTTGGCTGTCATTTTTTGTTTTACATATTATTTTTATAGAGTTAATAAAGATGAAAATTTGTGACAAAATTTAAACAATGAAGCTAATGATATAAAATAATATTAAACTAGACGAAATGAAAACAGAATTGGAAAAATAAGGATGCACAGGTATTATAAATGAAGAATGAAATGTTCCTTAAGGAGAATATCTCTTCTGAGACAGCAGGTATATGGGAAAACAAATTCTTCAGGATAGTTGACTCAATTTTCTTCTAGCTATAAGGCATTTGATGTTAAACAAGTAATCTAATCTTAACTGTCTAGTCTGTCTCTCTCTCTTGCTATCTATCTATCTATCTATCTATCTATCTATCACCTGTGATTAACTTGAAGATAAATTAGTAGAAACATTAATTGAAACAATTTAAGATACCCCCATTAAATTTAATAAATTTCCAGATACCTCACATTTTAAGAATTTAAAATGTATTTTATTTTAATTTTATTAATTAGGTGCAAGTTAAAACAATATGTTTTAATCATATTCACCCTTCTACTTCCAATATTTCCCAGACATACCCCTCTACACACCCAACATTGTTTCTTTTGAAATAATAAAAGAAATCTTCTTGATCAATTTCTGCTGCTGAAATATTCTGAAATACCCTGTCTTACCCTGGTGAATGATCAAATTACCAGGGAATACATCAAAGTAAACAATCTTTCTTTATCCAGCAGCTAACATTTACTAATAATTCCAGGGCTTGGAGTAGGATTCTCTCTCTCTCTCTCTCTCTCTCTCTCTCTCTCTCTCTCTCTCTCTCGTGTGTGTGTGTGTGTGTGTGTGTGTGTGTGTGTGTGTAAAATGGTGGCAAACACCTTTCATTTGATGGAAGAATCAAATTATATAAAGAAATAGTGTACAATGAAGTTGCATGGTTGCATGTCCTTGTGGAAAACATATACCAACTATTGAAATCAATCTCTGTACAAGAGTTAAACTTTAGTTTAAATCAACAAAGTGAACATGCATTCAAGAAAAACACTAATTTCAAAACAACATATACGTACATTAATTTCATTCATATGATGCCTTGATCACAGCAATTTAAGGAAGAAATTATTTATTTGTCCTAGAGTCCATCATTCCAGGGAAGGCAAGACAGTTTTTGAGGCAGCTAGTCACATTACATCTACATTTAAGAGCAGAAAGCAATGAATCACTTCATCAGTGCTGGTTCTCAGCTCATATTTTCTACTCCTATACAGTTTGCGATTTGATTTACTTCATAGGGAACAATCTCAAACACTGTGTTTGTGTTTTCCACTTCAATTAATGTAATTGAGATAAACCCTCATAGGTAAACCAAATCTATATGACCCTTCATTGAGGCACCATTCCCAAGTGATCCTAGATTGTGTCAAGTTGACACTCAAAACTGATAAATATAGGTACTTTCGTGACAATCCCTCAAGTTGCATTAAATCTTTCTATATAGGCAAAGGTTTTGATATTTAAGCAGTATGAAGCCAGGTTTCCTTTCCTTCCCACAAGTCACAGTGAGCAGAAGATTACCTAAATAGCTTGTGTATCTTTCTAATGTGAGAGATAACTGAAAACCTGTTTTCAGTTGTATGCCTCTGGCCTACTAAGTAATTCAGACAATAAAACCAATAAAAGCTGTCAAGAAAAGTTATAGGGCATTATGGTTAAATAGCCTAAGCAAACAGTCCTAGTCAGACAGCCAGTTGGCAGGGCTCTGAGTTGTAGTTTAATGGCGGGTGAGAACAGAGAACATTATACAACAAACCCACATGGGAGTTTCTTGATGGGGAGGTGAAAGAGAAAGTTGTGCTAGTAGACGGGGAAAGGGAAGTGAGGCAGAAGAGAATGAGGGATTGGTGGAGCTCAGTTTTAAATGGGTCTTGGCACCTGTGTACAGAGACTTACAGCATCCACACAGCGCATGGAAGGATAAGGTATAGCCTTAGGCTGGTTAGGCCTTTGCCTGAATACTGACAAGCACATGTGTGGCCATGGGACTCTGGGGTTGGCTAGGCATTTGCCTAAATACTGACAGGTACATCTTGCCAGGTGACAGGGAGCAGGAGCATAATGCCTAAATGCTAACACTCTGGGTCACATTTGGATACTAAGTTAGTCTGCTAAATTAATATGGTATTAAACTAACTTCTAACAGCTATCATTATAACCATAGATTAGTGTATCTCTCAACCCTCATAAGTTTCCATTTGCAATACATGGTGATTAACACAGGCCCACATCTGATTAAAGTGCACAGAATAAGAGACAGCAGCATTGTGGAATATTTGCTTATCTATGTAAAGATGTGTTGCATTTGTTTATGTTATAGAATATTTGCTTAACTATGTAAAAGTGTGTTGCATTTGCTTATGTTATAGAATATTTGTTTAACTATGTAAAGGTGTGTTGCATTTGTTTATTTTTGTGGACTATTTGTTTAACTATGTAATGATATGTTACAGTTCTTTAATTATGTAAAGATGTATTGCCATTTTTACCTTGTGTGACTAAGAAACCTGACTGGTCTAATAAAAAGCTGATCAGCCCGAATTTTCTGAGAAACCGAAACACCGATTTGCAAAGTGGTTGCACAAGATTGCATTCCCACCAGCAATGGATGAAGGTACCCCTTCCTCCACAGCCTCTCCAGCAAAGGCTATCATTGGAGTTTTTTATTTTAGCCATTCTGACAGGTGTAAGATGATATCTCAAAGTTGTTTTGATTTGCATTTCCCTGATTGCTAAGGAGGTTGAGCATGACCTTAAGTGTCTTTTGGCCATTTGAACTTCCTCTGCTGAGAATTCTCTGTTTAGTTCAGTGCCCCATTTTTTAATTGGGTTAATTAGCATTTTAAAGTCTAGTTTCCTGAGTTCTCAATATATTTTGGAGATCAGACCTTTGTCTGTTGCGGGGTTGGTGAAGATCTTCTCCCAGTCAGTAGGTTGCCTTTTTGTATTGGTGACAGTGTCCTTTGCTTTACAGAAGCTTCTCAGTTTTAGTAGGTCCCATTTATTCAATGTTGCCCTTAATGTTGGGAAAAAAAAAAGCTGATCAGCCAATAGCAAGGGAGGAGGTATAGACAGGACTTCCAAGCAGGAAGAGTAAGTAGGAGAAGGAATTTAGACTTGGGGAAGGTTAAAAAGAGAAAGAGATGCTAGGAAAACATCAGTGGTCAGTCAGCCAGATGCAGAGGAAGTAGGAAAGTAGGACATAAAGAATGAAAGAAAGGCAGAAAGACCCAAAGCAAAGAGCAGATGAATAGAAACATGTTAAAATATGTTAAAAGAGACAGTGGTGATGTGGGATTTCCCTCTGTAAGCTGGGAATATGTTTAATTACCGTTGATTAATAAAGAAGCTGCTTTGTGCCTATGGCAGGGCAGAATAGAGAAAGACAGGAATTCCAAACAGAGATACATGAGTAAGAAATGCAGAGTCAGGAAGATCCCATGTAGTTGCTGAAGGAGACAGACACTGGAACCTTACTGGTAAAACACAAGCCTCGTGGTAATACATAGCATAATAGAAATGGGTTAATTTATGATATAAGAGTTAGTTTTAAAGAAGCCTAAGCTATTGGCCAAACAGTGTTGCAATTTATAGTTCCTGTGTGATGATTTGGGTCTGAACAGCAGGAAAATGAGCAAACAGTCTCTGCCTACATAGTGGGACAAGCCTATGCTTTCAATTATAATTAATAATAAGTCTCCCTGTCTTTATTTGGCAGCTAGTTGGCTGACCAAAAAAAAAATCAAACTACACAGCCGAATGCCCAACTCTATGTGGGACATGTATTTTGCTTGTATAATTTTGAAAATTAATTTTTCTCTCTAGGAATACATCCCTGAAGATGGATGCTAAAAAGAAATTCCACACTAGCTCAGAATTTAGTACAATAAAGTGTTATTAACTTAGGAGTAGAGTTATTAACTTAGGAGTGGATCACAGTCCTCTGCTCAAATGGGAAAACAGCAACCAATCCAGCAGATGGAAGAGAGGGGTTGTACGCTTTACATTGGCATTTATAGTATAAGAGACTACACACAAGTAGGTGGGTAACTTAAAGGCAACTGACTGAAGGAATTCTTATAGCACCTCCCCCTCTGTTTGAATAAGAGGGTTCTAAGCCTAATATAAATTATATACAATAAGAACAAATATTAAATATAAAATTAGAATTACAAACAGAATAAACAATATCAAACAAAAACATGTGATAAATGTTTCAATAATTATCCTATACTAAGGAGTCTAAGTCTTGAATTATAAATAACTTGGCCAAGTCATGAGAGGAAAGTAATTATGACTATCTAGTCTTCAACCCATTGAAGGCCCAAGAAATAATACTATTTGAGTAAGCAGAAAGTACAATCAAGCAACTTCCAAAATGTATAACAAATTACAGAGACAACTGGCTACATGGACAAACACTCAAAGTCTCATTTGCAATGTAGGAGCAACCTACTTTGGCTAAGGACTAGAGTAATTGACAGACCATTTTCAGAGTCAGGACATTTTTCAAAACCGTCTTATCATGTCGTGGCCAGATTTGACAGTGATTTTTCTTGTATCCTGCTTGTCCTGTCCGGACATTATCCATTTTGTCAGTGGTTGATGCATGGGCAGTTCCTTGCCCAAAGGCCAGTTTTGCTGAGAAGCAAACAAGCTCCAAATAGAGTGTCTTAAGTGCTCAACATTTTCTCAGGAATTGATTGGTGATGCCATCAGCAATCTTGTCTTACATCAACAAAACCCTAAGTTATTCAAATGCCACATTTTAAAACACTTTGAAGTGGTTGAAGTTTACCTATCTATACATAATACAATCTCTATGTATCTAAAAAACTTGATTAGTCTAACTATAACTATAACAAACATGGATGACTATTGACTATAATTCTTAATATCTATATAACTTAAAGACTAAACTTCATATTAGAATATTAAACAATCTTTAAACAACTGTGCAACAAATGAGGACAATAATCTCAAAATGTAAACAATGTATAAGTGTCTTTATCAGAGGTATAAATTTATATTACAATATAATAAATATATGCTAAAATTGTATCAATACATAAAATGTCTTAAGCAGGAATAGAAGCATGCATGTACATATTATGACAAAATAACTTTGCCTAGGTATACAAATATCGTAGACAGAAATAGGAATATATTTAATATAATTTAAGTTTGTATCAATATATAAGAATCTATAGCAATGTAAATTGCTGATAAATAATATCTCACAAGTATTTACTCTATTACTCACTTTATTATTAGTGTGAGTAAGCTTATACTAATCTATTATCCCATCCAATTTCCCTTTTATTTTCAATGTGATCCTTGATCCTACATAACTTCCCCTCAAATCCCAACCCTATACCAATTTTAATCAAGCCCTAATTGATGATCCTAACCCTGAGGATAACCTTTGTTGGGAGTGGGGATGTTGTCTTCTAGAATTACTTCTAGCTGTCATGGGGGCGATGTTTTTTCTATGGGATCCTTTGGAAGTAAAATGATGGTTAAGTTTCAAGATTACTGTCTGGTATAATTGCAAATAGTCTCTGAGTATTTGGTAGGGTTTTTCTAAAGTTCCTATTTGGAGTTCTGGCCAGAACGTTGTAAAAAAGTACACTATTTCAGTTAACCAAGTTGGAACCATCTTGAGCAGCTGGTACCCAAAATAGATCTTATAGTAGCTCTATCAGCATCATGTCATTATATCAACCAGGTGGTGTTGTTTTTGTGGGGCCCCATCTTCTTCCTTGAAAGTTCAAAGATTACTGCAGAAAGATTCAATATCCACTGTGTAAAACATAAACATTATTTATATAGACATATATTCAATGAAAGGTATGAAAAAGACAAAAATAGGTATGAAGAAAAGCATTTTTTTCTAAATTCTTTATTCTTTCTGTCCCATAGCTGGTTGGCTCCTGATATGAGACAGAAACTCAGAATTTTTCTTTTAATAACATGCTTAGATTTAGAGAAGGACAGAGCTGTTGTCCAACTCCAAGGCCAGCTTTGATTTTTAAGTGAGTCATGATGGTTACTCTAGTTTATGCTCAGAGATTCTCACCCTCAGATGACCTGTACCGAGAAGTCATCTTATTTTCTTTGCTTGGTGATCCTATATTTATAATTATCTTTTCCACTTTAGGCATCTAGATGTCCAGGGTCTCTTGATTTTTTGAAGATGAATATTTTCCTGCAAAGACAAGAACAGAACCCTGTCCCAATCCTTATGAGGTTTTCTTACCACCTGTATTGTCATCACCTCTGTGGATGAGTCGTCATTTTTCTTTCTGAAGAGATTTCTCCTTTTCAAACAAAATCTTTATTAATTTTGATGTTATCCATGACTTTTCTTTTCCTGTTGAAACAAAGAACAAAACCTCTTCCCCAATGTAGCACATCTTCTGGTTTCCATTGTGAGGTCAACACATCCTTGAAATAGACTGGCTGATTTAATTCAGAAGACTTTTCTATAATACAATGTCTCACTGCTGCTGTTGTTCCTTTCTCATTAGCATTAAGAAAATTCAAGGTTAATAAAAGCATTATGTAATCTATTTCTGGGAGTATTTTCCATCCCTTCCTGTTTGTTTAACATATCCTTTATAGTTTGATTTGATCTTTCTATAACTGCCTGATCTATAGGATTGTTTGATATTCTAGTAATATGCTTTATATTATGATAAGCAAAAAAATGTTTCATTTTCTAAGAGATATATGTTGGACCATTATCTGTATTTATTTTTGCAGGTATACCCGTGATGGCCACAACTTCTAATAAATGTGTGATTACTGAATCAGCATTTTCTGAGCTCAAAGAAGTTACCCATTGAAAACGTGAATGAGTGTCAATGATGTGGTGTACATATTTTAATTTTCCAAAATATGTAAAGTGGAATACATCCATCTGCCAGATTTTATTCCTTTGAGTACCATTTGGGTTACTCCCAGCAGACAGCAGTGTTTGGTTACAGAGAAGGCAAGTAGGATATCTCTTGATAATCTCCTTAATTTGCAGCTGTGTAATAGAAAACTCTTTCTTTAAACCTTGGCTATTGATATGTTGTTTCTTATGAAATTCTGATGCCTTAAACACGCTTCCAATCAATAATCAATCAATTTCTTCATTGCCTTGTTCTAGAGGACTTGGCAGACCCTTATGGGATCGGATGTGTGATATGTGTATGGGACAAAGCCTATTCCTGACTATATCTTGAACCTCTATCAATAATGAAGTCAATTCTGTATCATTTGATATAAATTAATCTGTTTCAATATGCAAGACAACTCTTTCTGCATACTATGAATCAGTAACTATATTCAGAGATATTTTAAAATTCCTTAGTACCATAAGAATAGCATATAATTTTGCCTTTTGGATAGAAATATAAGGGATTTTTTCCACCTTACTTAATTAAATCTTCTGATTTGTAGCCTGGCTTTCCTGATTTGTTTGCATCAGCATAGAATGTACAGGCTCCAGTTATTGGTGTGTTCTGTACAATTCAGGGAAGGATCCAAGTAGTTCTCTTTATGAGGTTAATTCTATCATTTTTGGGATAATTGCTATTAATCTCCTAAAAATTAGCATAAGCTCTTTGCCAAGGTTCATTGTCTTCCCATATTTTTTTTTTTTTGTAATTTCATCAGTAGTAAAAGGCACTATAATCTCTGCTGGATCTAAACCTGCTAGTTGACAAAGTCTCAATTTTCCTTTTATAATTGAGGAAATTACAATTCAAAGAAATAAAAAGTTATATGTTACTTTTCAATTCCTGAGAGATAAGAGATATTATCAGTGATTACACAATAGAACCCATCTACCAAAAGAAAAGTCAAGAGCAATACTCCGAAGTTAAAGATAATGTGTACATGAGCAAAATTAGAAAATCACCCAAATACCAAAGAAGACAAATGCTTCAAAGTTACCTGTGAAACACTAACATTTTCACATGAGGGTCTTTATTTTTTTTTAAACATGTATACACACACACACACTTTATTTTTTTTAAATATTTATTTATTTATTATGTATACAATATTCTGTCTGTGTGTATGTCTGCAGGACAGAAGAGGGCACCAGACCTCATTCCAGATGGTTGTGAGCCACCATGTGGTTGCCAGGAATTGAACTCAGGACCTTTGGAAGAGCAGGCAATGCTCTTAACCACTGAGCCATCTCTCCAGCCCCACATGAGGGTCTTTATAACTAGAAAAAGTACTGTGATGTGTTGAAGGTGTGTCTCATAAAAATAAATCAGTCTTCAAAGACGTGGAAAGGTTTCTGAGTTTCACTGATGTTATCTTTTTTACTCTATTTGCTGTAAATTTTATGATTATGATCTTTATATTATACCCTAATAATTAGCAATTTTCTTACTAAAAGATTAGCTATATACAGAGAAAAAAGAAATAAGAACTTTGGTAATAAAATAAAACAGGATTACCTTTTACAAAAAGTTTGGAGAAAAAGAACTTACACCAAATGAATTTTTAAACCTTTTAAGAATTACAAAAATAGGCAAAACCTAAAAAGAGGCAACAGATATCATTCTGAATAATTGCACTATATAAATTAAATGCTAACTGAAAAATAACTTCAAGAATGAGAGAAATAAGATAAACAGTCCAATTAAAGGAGGGATAAGTCTATATCTTATAGACTTGGGTGAGTAATCTCAACCAGTAGATTAATCAGGGAACGACCTAAAATACTGGTTCTAAATATGATTAAAGTGAAAAAAAATGAATAAAAGAAATAAGTACAATATGAAAAACATTGGAAATATCAATAAAATAATAAACTTGGAAATTGAGATATGGCTCAGTGTTTAAGAACATTTTCTGCTCTTGCAGATGACATGGATTGAATTCATAGCATTCACTTGGTATCTATAGGGGATTTCTGCAGATTTCCACAACACAGGCCAGCAACAGGATAGCCACTAGAAGCACCAGTGAGAACCCATTGATAGTGTAGCAGAAGCCAGAGGCCTTTAACTAGATCAATGACTCCTAACAATAAACACTTGCAAGTACAGATGAATGGACTAAAGGGTAAACTGATTCACAGAACCACACTACAGTTTCCACTAAGATATTTTACTCCTTTATTTGTTGTTGTTTGTTTGCTTGCTTAGTTGGTTGGCCTTTGGATTTTCTTTTAAATTTTGTTTTATTTTGTTAGGGAGGTAGCAAGGGCAAAGGATGGATGCAAGGGAATGGGGAGACAAGTGGGATCGGGGTGCACAGAGAATCAATAAAAGTAAAAAGAAAAAATAGATATATGCTCGAAATGCCAAAAACTAATAATAGATTATACTATTCGTATTACTACATGTACTATGGTCCTTTAGTGCCTGTACCATGTGTACTAATATACTATGCCTGTAGCATACTGCCTGCACTACGGGACTTTGGGACTTCAGAGCTGAGCAAGGGGATGGAGATTAAAACAAACACACACACACACACACACACACACACACACACACACACATAGAGGCAGAGAAATGGATCATTCTTGAAACAAGCATGTCAAGAATGCCAACTTGAATCAAGAACGTCCACTTTATTGTGTTCCAGGCCAGTTTATATAGGGTCTCCGTGATCAATAGCCATGCCCCAACTATCAGCTACAAGCCCACCAGAAACCACTCCCCTAACTCATGTTCACAGAAGCTGCAAATACAGCAAAACAAGTTATTTAGAGGAAATTTTGGGTCTGGGGGTCCACAATCCCCAACAATATATCTTGAAAGCAATGAGAGAAGAAATTTATGATATAGAAGGAATCTCCAGTGTGTTTCTGAATGAATCAAAGTCATAGAATAGAGGTAAAGAAAAACCACCTTTATTAGCATGATTCCCTAAAACTAAGTTAAGGGCTCAGTTTCTTTACCCATCCACAAATGAATGTATAAAGAAAAATTGCATATACAATAGAGTTCTACTGATCCATGAAAATAATATAACCATCACTAGTAGGAAAATAGAGCTTATCATGGTAAGGGAAATAAGGATGTTTCAAAAGATAAATAGCCTACACTTTATGTCATACATAGATTAAAAAGATAAAAATAATGTGAAGACAGTAGAAACATATCTGAGAAACTGAATATTTCATCTGTGTAGTAATTTATCACCACGATTCTTGCCTTAGAGATTTGTACTGTAACTTGCAGGATTCACAGGTGACAAGGATCACCGTTTCTCTTCTTCCATGCCATAGTCTCAAAGTAGTCCTTTATTCATTAACCAATAAATGTAACACAAAGACAGAAGGATCTCCCACACCATCCTTATATCTGTATCGGAATGTCTTTCCTTATTTTGGGAAGTCATCTTCTATGATCTTGTTAAAAATATGCTCTATGCCGTTTACCTGAGTTTCTTCTTCCTCTTTTGTGCCTTTAATTTGAAGATTTTTTTCTTTGATAAAGCTGTTTCTTTTAATTTTGAGATTATAATGTAATTAAAATGTCCCTGTTTTCTTTTCTCCCTCTGAACCCTGTCATCTATTTTTCCTTGCTCTCTTTCAACTTAATGGGGTCTTTTTTATTAATTGTTTGTATTATAATTGTATAATTGTATTATACACACACACACACACACACACACACATATATGAATATACCCTGCTCAGTCTGTATGATAATACTTGTATGTATATTTTCCGAATTGACCATTTGACAGTAGGGACAGTAGATAATCAACTGATGTGCTCTTCCATGGGAAAGACTTTCTTCTATTCTCAGTATTCCTTAGATGCCTATAATTCTTGGTTGTCCTATATTTCCTGCACGTTTATTTCTTGTGCTTTCTAAAGTTTTTGTTTTCTTTGCTTGTTTCATCTAGATCCTTTATCTATCTCTAGGTCCTTATATTCAATCTCTTACTTCATTCACTGAACGTTTAAGGCATTCCTCTGAGTTCTCTAGTTGGAATATTAAGTTCTTCAAACCTGTCTTTGTAGAATTTTTATTTATTTATTTATTTATTTAAGATTTATGCCTCCTCCCCTCTACCTCCTCCCATATCCCTCCCCCTCCCTCAATCAAGTCCCCCTCCCTCATCAGCCCGAAGAGCAGTCCGGGTTCCCTGCCTTGTGAGAAGTCCAAGGACCTTCCACTTCTATCCAGGACCAGGAAGGTGGGCATCCAAACAGCCTAGGCTCCCACAAAGCCAGTACGTGCAATAGAAACAAAACCCAGTGTCATTGATCTTGACTTCTCAGCAGTCCTCATTGTCCGCTATGTTCAGCGAGTCCAGTTTTATCCCATGCTTTTTCAGACCCAGTCCAGCTGGCCTTGTTGAGTTCCTGATAGATCATTCCCAACGTCTCAGTATGTGGGTGCATCCCTCGCCGTCCTGAGTTCCTTACTCGTGTTCTCTCTCCTTCTGCTCCTGATTTGGACCTTGGGATTTCAGTCCGGTGTTCTATTTGGGTCTCTGTGTCTGCATTCATCGCCCGATGAAAGTTAATCTCCAGAAGGATGACTATATGTCTTTCTTTGGGTTCACCTTCTTATTTAGCTTCTCTAGGATCACGAATTATAGGCTCAATTCCTTTATTTGTGGCAAGAAACCAAATATGAGTGAGTAAATCCCATGTTCCTTTTTTTGGGTCTGGCTTACCTCACTCAGGATAGTGTTTTCTATTTCCGTCCATTTGCATGCAAAATTAAAGAAGTCATTGTTTTTTACTGCTGAGTAGTACTCTAATATGTATATATTCCATACTTTCTTCATCCATTCTTCCATTGAAGGGCATCTAAGTTGTATATAAAGAACTCAAGAAACTAGACTGCAAAAAACTAATCAACCCAATTATAAAATGGGGCACTGAGCTGAACAGAAAATTCTCAACAGAAGAAATTCAAATGGCCAAAAGACACTTAAGGTCATGCTCAACTTCCTTAGCAATCTGGGAAATGCTAATCAAGACAACTTTAAGATACCATCTTACACCTGCAAGAATGGCTAAAATCAAAAACACCAATGATAGTCTTTGCTGGAGAGGTTGTGGAGTAAGGGGTACTCTCATCCATTGCTGGTGGGAATGCAAACTTGTGCAACCACTTTGGAAAGCAGTGTGGCGGTTTCTCAGGAAATTCAGGATCAACCTACCCCTGGACCCAGTAATACCCCTCTTGGGAATATACCCAAGAGATGCCCTATCATACAACAAAAGTATATGCTCAACTATCTTCATAGCAGCATTGTTTGTAATAGTCATTGTAGAATATTTTTAAAGGTGTGTTGTTTTTGTCTATTCTGTGGAACATTTGTTCAAAAATGTAAAGATGTGTTGCTTTTGTTTATGCTACATTTGTTTAACTCAGTGAAGCTGTGATTTTTTTTTTGCCTGTCTAAAACACCTGATGGTCTAATAAAGAACTGACTGGTCAAGTGAGGCAGGAGAAAGGGTAGGTAGGGCTGGCAGGCAGAGAGTATAAATAGGATGAGAAATCTGGGAAATAAAGAAGTGGTGCGGGATAATTGTCTGTATTCTGTCAATCGTGTTTTAAATAAACACTGATTGGCCAGACAGAAAGTAGAGGTGGGGCGATGAGAACAGGAGAATGCTAGGAAGGAGGAAGCCCATTCCTCCCATTCTAGCCCAGACCACTGAGAAGCAAGATATAACCTGCCCCTGCCCGACTGAAAGGTACTAAGAGCCATGTGGCTAGCATAGATAAGAATAATGGGTTAATATAAGCTAAAAGAGCTAATAAGAAGACTGAGCTAATGGGCCAATCAGTTTATAAGTAATGCAGACTCTCTGTATGATTTTCTTTGGGACTTGCCAGCTGTGCGGTGCCGGGTGTGACAGAAACCTCAACAAGCAGGCCCTTCCTTTTACAGAATGGTGGATAACTGTGGCCCACAGAAAGCCTGAGAAAGCTTGGGAAAGAATACAGTGAAGCATGTTTTCTTGGTAGGAGCAATTTCTCGGGTCTGTTCTGCTTGCTAGAGGCAAACAAGAGTTCTCATTTAAGAGAAATTTCCTTACTCAGCTTTAGCTGCAACCTTGCAGCTCTTTTAAGAGGTCCTGCCACAAAACACTTACATAGTGTTGACGAAAACCCCACTGCATGTTTTTCGGTTTTTAGCCATAGCAGGAAAAAAAGCTGCACCGTTTTAAAATGCTGGCTTTCTGTGCTATCCTTCCAGGACAAACTCTGACTTTTTCAGGCAGGCAATCCGACTGAGTGTGGTCTGTGAGCAGAATCCTGCAGCTTACTTGCTGGCAGGGATATTGAAACACTGTTGAGTTGTGGCAATGAACAGAGCTCTGGCTGGTACCTCAGCTACAAGGCTGGAATTTCAGAAAGCTAAGAAATGGGCTGGATCCAACCAGAAAAACCATGGCTTTAATCCTACCCATATTGCTTCATAATTTAAAGGCTCATATGGTCAAAAAGAGAGATAGATATACAGTAAAGATAGATTCAAAAATAAAAACAACCTCTAAATGGTTTACTATGTATTAGAAATATATTCAGGCTAAAAGTTAAAGTCCTTAAAAATAAAAAAAAAAGAGAGTAGTAGGGTGTGGTGGTACACACCTTTAATCCCAATGCCTGGGAAGCAGAGGCAGACAGATCTCTTTGAGTTCAAGGTGTGGTAGCACATGCCTTTAATTCCAAAGCTTGGGAGGCAGAGGCAGACAGACCTCTGTGAATTCAAGTTGTGGTGACAGACACCTTTAATCCCAGCACTGGGGAGGCAGAGACAGACAGATCTCTGTGAATTCAAGGACAGCCTGGTCTACAGAGTTATTCCAGGACAAAGATATATAGAGAACCAGTCTCAAATAGTAAAAGTAAAAATAAAAAGTAGAGGTTAAAGTAAAGCCACACAAAGATGGAAAATACACAGAGAATCTTGATACTGTAGGCTATTATGCTCTCTTTGAATTGTTTGAATGCTGAGGAAGGAGCAACAGTTGCTAAAAGATATTTGCTTATAAATACTGCTAAATTAATTCAAGATAGGTATTTTGAAAATTAATTGATTTCAAAATTGAAGTCAAAAGGTATGTTACTTTGGAGAAGATATTTTGCTTTTGTTTCCACAGAAAAGCAGGCTGTTTTGAGTAATTATGAGCTGATCATAATAGAGAACTTGAAGAATAGTGAAAATCACCACCAAATTCAAGTCCAGTATCATCACCGGGGTTTCATGATAGAAAATGTTTCTGTAGATGCAGAACAGACAGATATGAATAGAGTAGCTAAAAGGTATGTCTGAGATGATCTGCATTAATGCTGAGCCCACAAATGTTACAGGAGTAACCATGCACTTTCTGATTGGGCTTAAAACCCACTGCATGAGATGGAACTCACACTGCTAAAGTGGTCAAGAATCTGAGACTAGTTAACTCATGGGCCTGACAAAAATCCTAACTATAATATTCTACTGAAGGAACATAGCAATAAAATAACTCTTAGTGACATTCTGCTATACTCATAGATCAGTGTCTCTCATTCAGCTATCATCAGAGAAGTTTCTTCTTGCAAAAGATGGGAACTAACATAGAAGTCACAATTGCACAATTTACAGAAAGTGACAGTCTTTGGAGCACTCAGTCCTAAATGTTATGTCTCATTCACACCCCTATCCTCAGGGCTCAGGTACCTATCCAGAAGAGGAGGCATAAAGACTATAAGAGGCAGAGGTTGTGGATGACTCCAAGGAAACAGTTGCTTCCAGACACACCAGGACTATTACACATATGAACATAGAGATGCTGTGGCAGTACATTTAAGACATACACAGGTGTAGGCTAGATGGGTTCCCAGTGCTGAGAGGGTTTCAAAAATGAACATGGACTTCCTCCCTTAACCAATAACAAAGACACTATCTGCTGTTGATAACTACTGATATATGAAAAATTGGCTTTCTCCAATAAAATTGCACTGGGTATTTTAACCACACCAGGGCAGGCCCCAAGCACAGTATTATTGACCAACACAAAATGAAGGCAATGGTATTTTCATAGACTATTTTTATCACATATTGTTTTGTTTAGTCATTTTTTTTGTCTCATTGATCTTTCACTTGTTTATTTTGGTTTTCTTTTTTGTTTTGTTTTTTCATGTTTTCTTTTTTATTGTATGAAAGAGAGGGAGACAGAGAAAAAGGATAAAGTTGAGGTGCTTAGGGAAGTCAAAAAGGAAATGAGGGAGGTGTAACATGGCCAAACCACAATGTTTATTTTTTCCAAAAGAAATAATTAGTGGGCAGAGGTGGTGCACTTCTTTAATCCCAGCACTTGGGAGGCAGAGGCAGGTGGATCTCTGTGAGTTCAACACCAGCCTGGTCTACAGAGTAAGTGCCAGTATAGGCTCCAAAGCTACAGAGAAACCCTGTCTCAGACAAAACAAAACAAAACAAAAATAAATAATTACCTTAAAAGAACCATCTAAAGAAAAGTTCAAAATACAATACTAGCAGTTATTTACTGTATTCTTGGTAATAATGCCAATAAGATGAAAGAATATGAAGTCTTGTCTTTACAACCCCAGAAAACACTGGAAAAATGATGATATGGGAACAAAATACTATTGTGATAATCACATAATTTACTTAAAGTTTTAAAACCTCAGAGGCCCAGAAAACCAAGAAATTTCTAATTGAAGTGGGTGAAAAGAACAATTTCATTTTAAGCACATTGGTCCATCTGTAAGTTGACACAGTTTAGCATCTGGAGAGGTCCAGTTGACCTGTGGTTTCTCCCTAAGGGTCAGAGTAAATAAATTATGAGTCTGAGATCATTAACCTTTGAGTGACCTGGCTGGAAACCTACTTTTCTGTCTCACCTCACTCAAAGGATTAAGGCAATTGGCATAGTTAAAGTGCCTGGGGAATAGGAAGGACAAAAAAAGGTATGTTGACTTTGAGCAGACCTGAGTAATTTGCATAATTCAGACAAATCCCCATTTCTGCAGTGTGTGTGGTTCTTTAGAACTGAAGAAAAGTGTAGAAATCCTACAGGAGGAAGGGAAAGAAACATATGTCCAACCTGTCAACATTTCATTGTGCTGATAAATGAATATAAGCCTGGAGTTATTGCCAACATGCATGTATATGTAATATTGGAAAAATGAGAAAATTTAAGACAACCATTAAAATGAAAAATAGGCCTAATATCCAAGTGCCTTTCTCCAGGGAAAGCGGCAATTTAGTATAGTTAGCACATCTATGTAAAATGTATATAAACCTTAAACTTCTCATTGAGGAAATATAAGAATGTAATATATGTAATACATACCTCTATAGGTAATATTCGAGAGGTTCCCAGAATCGTGAAAACTTGAACAAGACAAAAAAAAATCCTCTTCCAAATGCTTCATAACCAAAGAAAGACTAAATACTAAATAACTGGAAACTGACCACAACATAATGGAGACTTATAAATTGCTGACAAAAAAATGGAAAGTAGTAATCCTAAAGATAGTAGTACAATACAAAATGATATATAGAAAAAATAACCAAAAACTCAAAGAAAATTATAAAATAAACAGATTAATAATATTACTAAGATATTGAAACCTTGACAAATAGCTTAACAAAATTTCTAGAAAAACGGAAAACATTCCTGAACTAACGAACAAGTTGTAAAGAATGTATTACAGGGAGATTTGAGCAAGTAGAGAATTAACAAACATTAATTTTGGCTTTATGAAAATATATATATATATATATATATATACCTAGTAGTAAAATAATGACAAAAATGATGATACTCTATGGCAATTATTTCATACAGTTCTTTTAACCAATATGCATAATAACTGGTCTTTCTGTAAGAGAAAAGCAAAAGAAATTAAAACAAAAAACATCTAAAGGAATGACAGCTAAAATTTTCACAAATCTGAAGAATACCACACCAACTTCACAGAGTACTAAAGAATGATTTCATTTCTTTTATGTCAAGAAGTATTTTGATAAAATTATCAAAATTCAAACATAAAATAAAATTTTATAAATTAAATAAAAATGAATTGTATACAAAGGAACATGGACCTGTTACTGGATATCTTGCAGAACAAATGTGTGGATCTTGGTGAGAGGGGAGACTGGAGGGAACTGGAAGGAATGGAGGGATGGGAGACTGCAGTTGGGATGTATTGTGTGAAAGAAGAATAAATAAAAATAAAATAATAAATAGTGTTGGATAATACATTTAAAGGGCCAAAGAAAAAACAACAAATAATAGTATACCTCACAAAATTATTCCTCAACATGAAAGATAATGAGTTTTCTAGACAAACAAAATTTGAGCAAGTCTTCACTAGGCAATAGTTTTATGAAATATCAAAATGAATATTTAAACTTTAACAAAAAGATAGATATTGAAACACAAAACCTAATAAAAGGGGGCTGGAGAGATGGCTCAGTGATTAAGAGCATTGCCTGCTCTTCCAAAGGTCCTGAGTTCAATTCCCAGCAACCACATGGTGGCTCACAACCATCTGTAATGAGGTCTAGTGCCCTCTTCTGGCCTGCAGACATACACACGGACAGAATATTGTATACATAATAAATAAATAAATATTAAAAAAAACAAATAAAAGAATAAAATTCACAGATAAAAGAAAAAGTAAAAGGAAATACAGAGGAATGTAAAAAACAATAACATGGTATGGAAATCACCAAATAAATAGAATATCAAAACTTTATAGATATGAAATGTAACATCAAAATGATTATTATGTATGTTATCAATATAGGACTTTCATCAGCTCAAAATATACTGTTATAATATTATTTTCATAAAAGAACCACCATATTATACAAAAAAGGAAAATGGAAAAGAAAGTCTGTAAGATTGTTCAGTGGCTAGAGGCACTTCTGCAAAGCTTGACAACCTTTGATGCCTGGAACCTACAAAATATAGGAGGAGAGTATTGAATCCAAAAAAACTTTCATCCATTCTATCATGCTTATGCCCATACATAAACATCATGCATACACATACAAAATGATAATAAGAATAAGTATAATTTTCAAAAATAAACAAAAAATAACTAAAGACTATAAATACAATAATGAATATAGTTAGGAAAAGAGGAACAAAGGCATTAGAAAGCTGAGGAAAAGAGACACAAGCATAAAAGCAATAAATAACCAAACAAATAAATAAATAAAACCACTATCTGAACACTTTACTATCTATATTTTTTTTTTGCAGTTTTCTTTTGGTGGTGTTTAAATTTTTGATTTATCAGGTATTGAACTTCAAGTCTTATACCTCCTAGACAAGTAGTCTACAACTGCTTCATATCATTTGCTGACAAATTTATTAATTATAATTTTCTTTTCTGTTTTTTCTCTTTTCTCTTTTTCTTTCTTCTACTATATGGTCATCTGTAGACTGGGGTCAAATTCACTATGCAGCTAAAGATCATTCCACCTTTATCTGCAAGCACTGGAATTATGGTAGTACATGAAAGTAGCCAATATGCCAATTATTGGTTTTGTTTTTAACTTTGAAATTATTTTTATGTTAGCATGTGAAATAATGGTATTAATTATATTTTCATAGATGTCTTTTTGGGTCATTTGTTCCTTTTGAGGAAAGACCTCATTAAATAGTCCTGGTTATTCTGTAACTCACTATGTAGAAGGGGCTTACCTATGCCTGCCTCTGCCTCCCATGTGGTGGGTTTAAATTTGTACACCACCACATTCAGCACATACATATATCAATATAACCTTTACTACTCAACTCCTTTATTTGCTTTCTTAACTTATGCCTATGGCTCTCTTAATGGTTCTATAGTTACTCCCAAGTAAGCCCCCATACTGATTTTATATGACATACATCCCATTCCCTTCTCATTTCCTTTCCTACATTCTCCCTTATTATCCCTTCCTTTACTCACTACCATTTGTTCCTTGTTTCAACACACATACATACACACATACATACACATATTACTTTTTAACACAAATGGATTATATTTACTAACTAAAATACATACAGAAACTGAATGGATAACAAAACAAAGCCAGATAATATGCTGGCTAGAAGAAACTGGTCGTCACAGGTTTAAGAACACATTAGCTGAAAGGCTAAAATTTCTATGCAAATGATAATCACAAGACACATTTATCTTTATGTTAAAAACGGTCACAAGAGAGATGGGATAATTTATTAAGGAAAATTGTCAACTCACAAAGGTGAAATCACACGTACATTTCCTATGTATGTACTACAATTTTAAAGAGTTGACACTAACGCCCCACAATACCAAGAACTGAAAAGCAGAAAACATTTCCAAACTTTAAAAATTATTATCATAACCACACAAGGATGCTACAAGAAAAAAATCAGAAAATAATATTCCTCATGAACAGAATCATAAAATTCTTCCATAACAAAATAACAATCTAAAGTCAATATCATAGTAGGGTAATTGTGTATCACTATAAAAATGTATATCCTACAATGAAAGGCTAATTCAGTCAAAGAAAATAGGTAAATGCAATGATAAAATGAATAGAATAGATATAAAAACATTGCATGGATATCCCAAAAGGTGAACAAAATTGTTTTACAATCTTTAGCAACATGTTGTTATAAAAATGATTATTCAGGCTGAAGATATAGTTAGGAATAAAATGCTTGTTTAGTACATATAAAGACTTGTATTCAAAAATCTCTGTCATAAAATATATAAATATGTAAGTGATGCAGGAGAATTGTCTGTATTCTGTCAATCATGTTTTAACTAAACGCTGATTGGCCAGACAGGAAGTATAGGCTGGAAAACCAGACAGGAAGTAGAAATGATACAATGAGAACAGGAAAATTCTGGGAAGGAGGAAGTTGATTACTCCCACTGCTGCCCAGACCACCAAACCAGCACAATGTGACCTGCCCCACTGAAAAAGTTATTGAGCCACATGACTAACATAGATCAGAATAATGGGTTAATATAAGCTACAAGTGCTAATAAGTAGCCTGACCTTATGGGCCAGTCAACTTTATCACTTACAGAGATCTCTGTGTGATTTCCTTTGGGGCTAAACAGCTGTGGGGAACTGGGTGGGACAGAAACCCATAATAAGCCAGCCCTTCATTTTACACGTAAGTAAATACATATTAGCCAATGAAGTATAGAAAGCATGTACTTAACATTAAAAGTCTATATGGAAGATGTTTACACACAAAATATTATTAACAGTGAAATAAATGAAAGCTTTACACTGAACATCTAAAGTATCACATGGATAACTACTTTAACCACTATTCAATATAGTGCTTTAAGACCTAGCTAAATAGGCAATAAAAAGTAGAAAAGAAGAGTTAAAGTCATTACTGTTTGTGAATGATTAGTTCTATATGCAATTAAAAATAAATTGATATACAGAATAGAATAGTGTTAATAATAAAGAAATCTAATTTTGAGAATATTAAACATTAAAAAAATATTCTATGGCAATAATAATTAAAACTTTAGGTAGTCAAACAAATAAATAAATCACTGTGACAGAATAAATACTAAAAGTAAACAAATTAATATGAGAATCCAATATATGATGATAAATACATTTCATTCATTGAAGGATATAGCCTTGATAAATGTTATGTTGATAAATGGCTTGTCATTCACATAAAAAAATAAACTGAGACATTGAGCTATGATTCACTGGATCATAAATTTCAGGCAGTTTTAAGGAAAAAATTCAACAGCTTAAAAGTACTGAAAGTATGCAAAGCTTTTTTAATAACAAACAATTTGTATTAAAGTTTTACTTCGTTTTAAAATGACAGATAAAATTATACATATTTATCATTTATAATATTATGTTTCCAAATAACTGTATTTTGTTGCATGGATGAATGTAAGTAATTAATGAATCCATTGCCTCATATAACTATAATTTTTGATAAGAATGCTTGGTATAGAAGCTTAGCACTTTTAATAATAAATGCAATAAAATATTAAAAGAGATAACAAAATTATTCCTCATGCCTAATTGTAATTATGACTCATTTGACCAATTTTTCCTCCCTTTTTCACTATCCTATCACTTTTGTCAATCAACATTCTAGTCTCAAATTTTTATATCAATTTCATAGATTGTACATATGAGGCACTTGTCATTGTGTACCACTATACATGGTTTTTATGTTTTGCCCATGATGTCACAAAGGACCAAGAACCACCCTTTTATGCATTGTTAATATTCAGTTTTATGCACACAATCTTATTTTCTATTTGAATTCATCTACTGATGAACACTTAAGTTGATTTACGTATTTCAGAAATTCTGAATAGTGCTGCAAAAAACAAGGGAGTGCTAGTGTGTCTTCTACTTTCTTATTTCATTTTGAGTTTATCTGCAAAAGTCAGACTGCAGCCAGGCGGTGGTGGCGCAAAGCCAGGCAGTGGTGGCACACGCCTTTAATCCCAGCACTCGGGAGGCAGAGGCAGGCGAATCTCTTGTGAGTTCAAGACCAGCCTGGTCTACAAGAGCTAGTTCCAGGACAGGCTGCAAAACCAAAGAGAAACCCTGTCTCGAAAAACTAAAAAAAAAAAAAAAAGTCAGACTGCTAGACCTTAAAGGTTTTGTACTTTTAGTTGCTCTCAGTACTTGTCACAGTTTTTCACAAAGGCTGTATTGATTTACCAATAATATATAACAGTTTTTTCTCCAGTTTTATCAGAACTTTTTTTTTGTTCTTCTCATATATAGCTATCCTCTTCATAATAAAGCATCATCTTACTGTGGATTACATAAGTAAATTCCCAACAATTATAGTTATTAGGTATTTTGGTGTATCTTTTTGTGATTTCTATATCACTTTAAATATATACTCTATTAGTGTATTTTTATATTGTGCTATTTTTGGATATTGAATCACTTCCCAAATATTTTGAATAGTAACTGCTTACCAAAATTAAAATTGTCACATATTTTCTTCTATTCATTAAATTCCCCTTCATGTTATTGTTTCCTTTGCTGTGCAGAAGTTTTATAGATTCATGTAATCCTGTTTATGTATCATGGCTTTTAAGAATATTCTAAAAATTATTATCCAGAACAATGTAATGCTTGTCTTTTTTGTTTTGTTTTACAATCTAGTATTATTATTTCTTCATGTTATCTTTAATTCATTTGAGTTATTTTTATGTATAATGGTGTTTTGCCCAAGTTGAGACCCCCAGAGAGACCACCAGAATCCAGTCAAGTCTAGAATGCAAAAGCAAGGTTTATTCAGCACACAAAGCCCAAGCCAGGCTAGGAGCTCAACTACTACACACAATGCAGTGTAGTAGGGAGAGCTGCAGTTCCAAGATGTGGGAGTCCCCTCTATGTACCGTGATTACAATTAATTAATAAAGAAACTGCCTTGGCCTGTAGATAGGGCAGAACTTAGGTAGGAGGTGAGGACTGAACTGAAAGCTGGGAGAAAAAAGGGTGGAGTCAGAGAGACATCATGGACCCACCAGAGTCAGACATGCCTAATCTTTGCTGGTAAGCCAGGGATACATAGGGATATACAGATTAATAAAAATGGGTCAAATTAATATAAGATTTAGCCAATAAAAAGATGGAGCTAATGGGCCAAGCAGTGTTTTAATTAATACAGTTTCTGTGTAGTTATTTCAGGGCTAAGCTAACTTGGCGGCTGGGATGAAAGTGGCCTCCTTCCTTGCTATAGTTCTTCATTTGGGGCTGACATATATAGGCCAAAACCACAAGCTGGCATCATTTTGGATCAAGGGAGTTAGTCTTGCATAGCAGCAGATATGAATTATCTCTAGCAAGTCCACTCCTCAAAGCGCTTGCTTTTGCTGTTCCCTGATAGACCACAGAGCTGAGTGTTAACAGGTGGCCCACTAACAGGAACATTTTGTGGTTTATGTTTAAAGTCAGTGTTCTAGTTAGATATTCTGTTTTCTACTAACTCTTGATGTTGCAAAGTTTTAAAAGGTATCATCGCCTTACAATGGTACAGCGAATATAAAATTGTTTTATTCTTTATAAATATCCACATTTCTAATACAAAAACAACTTTATATACTATAATAATCATTGCAATGCTTAAATAAAACCTTATATTTCAGGTGCTGAAATCTAAACTTCACATAATTTTCATATATCAAAAATATTATTTTGAATTTTTTAAACATTTAATTGGTATAAATCACTTTTATTTTACTAACTGTATAGAAAATGTAAAAGCCTTAAGAAATGTTGTATTATACTAAATATACAATTAGTATAATTTTGAACCAAATATAGAATTGTATACTTGCATTTTTGACTAAATATACAATTTAATATAATTTGGATATCTTGTATTATTTCGATTTTGTTCTGGTGTAAACATTTAACTTTGTTCCTTTGCTTTCTTGGATTTCTTCTTTAGTTTAAATGTTTTGTGATAATTTGGAACTTTATCATGAGACTAATCTTGACAGGGACACTTTTGTTCCTCATAGTGGCACCTTTTATAATCTGAGACGCATAAAACTATGGTGATGGATAAAACACAATAATTTCAGTCTGAGTAACAAAGCTTTTATGCGTTTTCATTATCTTTTTTTTTTCTGGCAGCATTTCTCATCAGAGCCTCTGACCAGTAATCCTCACACAATTGGTCTCACGTAACCAATTTCCAGCATGATATGAATATATTTCATCTCATTTGTGTACCACATCTTGGATTTTCTTAGCTAAGTTTTCTCCACTATGAATCTTGGATCAGCATATGCACTATAAAATGTGGAAAATAAACACAGGCAAACTGTTAATCAAAAGGAAATTCAAGCTTCCAGATAGAAATTCTTGTTTTGCTCTCTGAGATGGACTTTCTTCAAAAATAAAGCAAAACATTGCTTAGCACCTTGTAAGAAATTGTTTAAGTAAGCATTTAAGAAACATTCTTTTACTCTGACTTCATATTTTATTTTGTTTTTCCCAGTTTCTTTGAGTGCACTCCTTTAAATAGAGAGGGTATGTGCCTCAGGTTTTGTCTCCTAGGAAATACAGGCTCACCCCCAGTTACTGCAATGTGTTTTAGCTGTTCCAGACTTCTTTTGTCAGTGACTTCAATAGCTTCCACCTATAATTTCAGCTAATAAACCACATAAAATCTACTACCATTGGCGATAGCTATAAAAATCCCCAGGTTCTCTTCATTGTATGATAAATAGCACCTACCTCCTTGGGCTTCTGCATTCACATAGGAAAATTTTTATGTATCACTTTTTGGCCTCCATACTTATATAACTCTGTGCCATGTTTTTAGCCTTTAAGATCTTAAGCCTGGAAGGCATAGAATTTTCTCCACCTTTTGACTCTGACCCTGTTTCAAACTCTAATCTACATTAATGATTGACATTATTTTAAGCAATATCGCATTGTTGTGTTTAAAAACAAGGGAGGGAATGAACTGAAAATGAAGCTACCTTGTTAATTCATAGTCGATAAGAAGATACATTGTGTTGTTAAAACATGTATAAAAGTTTACAGTTTCCAATTTTTAACTGTGAAAAAATCTCAAACAAGTTTATCTTATCAAATGATGTCTAAATTGCAATTCCTCAGAACAAGTTAGCAGTACTCTAGACTGAATGTTGAAAGGTAGATGTGGTAACATTTTGTTTGTACTATAAGAAATTAAGCTGGCCTGATGATTCGAGTGCAGTCCTAGTCACTAGTTAGCCATAGCGGCCAGGCAGTGGTGGTACAGTACACACTTTTAATTCCAGAACTAGGGAGCCAGAAGCAGATGGATTTCTGTGAGTTCAAAGCTGCCCTGAGCTACACATTGACCCAGTCTAAAACAGAAACAGAGCCAAGAGGTGGTGGCTCACACCTTTAAACCCAGCATGAGGGAGGTAGGGATGGGAAATGATATGGTTGGGTAGATAAAGGCATATAAGGTGGGAGGAGACAGGAGCTCAGTATTCCAAGTTTTCATAAGATGACATTCAGTCTGAGAACTTGTAGAGAGAGACAGGGTACCCCATTTGGTCTGAGGATTTTATAGAGGTAAGAACTAGTGGCTGACTGCTCTGCTTCTCTGATCTTTCAGCTTTCATCCCCTAATATCTGACCCTGGGGTTTTAGTATTAAGACCATGCCGGGCGGTGGTGGCGCACACCTTTAATCCCAGCACTCGGGAGGCAGAGGCAGGCGGATCTCTGTGAGTTCGAGACCAGCCTGGTCTACAAGAGCTAGTTCCAGGACAGGCTCCAAAACCACAGAGAAACCCTGTCTCGAAAAACCAAAAAAAAAAAAAAAAGACCAATTAGAATTCACTCTACAGACAGCTCCACATCTGTCCTGAGTTCTGTGCTCTTTCATTATGGAAGACTTGCATCCCAGCCAAAATGGTGTTGGAGTGAACACCCTCCCACACAAATAAATATATGTTTAAGAATTATTTATGTGTAAAACATCATGCTATGCTAAGCTGAAAAGAGGCTCTCCTAAGGTGTATACAATCTAATCCCCTGAACCTCTGAATAGCTATTGTATATGCAAAAGAGGATATAATATGATTAAATTTAAAAAAAAAAAACTTGCGATGAGGTGATTATCCTGGACTATTCTAAAGGGTTTAATGTAATCAAGCAGGAATTTCATAGGAGAGAAATTGGAGGACCAGAGTCAGAGAAGGACAGGCAACAAAAGCCAGAGATTTGGATTATGGAGATCACAGGTCAAAGAATACTTTCTAGAAGATACAAATGCAAATAAATGAATTCTTCCTTCAGAGATTATAAGAGGAACCATGCCTGTATATAAGACAGTATTAGCCTATTAGACTCTCTTCATATACCTCATCCCTTTAAGTATGAGAATTAATGTGATATGTTCAGTAATTAATTTTGTACAAAATTGTTAGGATATACAAAAAATAGATGTAGAATGGCTATTCGTGGATATCAATTTGACTACATCTGGAAGTAACTAAAAGGCCAAGCATCTGGAAATGTAAGGGACTTTTACCTTGGAATATTTTAGGTAGGTAGATCCACCTTAAATCCAGACTATTTGGGGTCAGAAAATCAACCCTAAATCTGGTCCACACCTTCTTGTGGCAGCCTATATAAAGGACATGGAAGAAAGAAGGTTTTGCGTTTTTGTCTGCTTGAAGACACTTAGAGTGTACTTCAAGATTCTAAAATGTACAGAAGATCAGCTGAGATATCCAGCCTCCTGGACTGAACACCTATTAGATTCTTGGACTTTTCCTTGGGAAATAGCCATTGTTGGACTAACTGTACCAAAGGCTGTACACCACTCTAACAATACCCTTTTTGTATGTATAAATTCATTCTATTAGTTCTGGTCCTCTAGAGAATGCTGAATAATATGACACATGACTATTTCCTCCACTCAGTAACAAGTAATGGAAAAAAATTTACAATTTAGAAAGAGAAAAATATACAAATATATATTTCAAAGATATTACATCATGAGCTTTTTATGTAACAAGGAGCTTTCTTAGATGTGGGGAAAGAACACTCATTCACAGTTGGTTGGAATGCAAACTGGTACAGCTACCGTGGAAACCAAAACATAAAATTCTGAAAAACTCAAAATACATATACTGAATGATACATCTATGTCACTCCTTGTCATATGCCCAAAGAACCCAATTTCCTACTCCACAATTATTTGCGTAGCAATACTCATTTTCATGTTGTTCACAAGAGCTAGAAAATAAAAACAATCTAAGTGTCCTTTAAGAAATGAATGGATATAAAAATGAGGCACATATACAGAATGGAATGGTAGAAAGTTTTAAAGAAAAATAAAATCATGAAATGCCCAGATAAATTAATGTACCTAAAAAAAGTTTAAATTGGAATAGGTTGTTACCCAACCTTTAAAGACAAACTGTGCATCTTTTCTCTTATCTGTGGTTCCTAGAACCAAAACTTCAGATGTGAATAAACAATCTGAAGTAGCCACAGAGGTTACTGAAGTAAAGGGACTATGAGGGTGGTGCCAGACAGAGAAACAGGGGGATTTAGGTTATATGAAATAAGAAATGAGAAAAACAAGGAGGGGGTCTAATTGGGTAGACATGAGCAAGGAAGTCAAAACCACGAGGGCCCACCCACCCCACCCACCCACTGAGACAGTGGGGCTGATCTATTGGGAGCTCACCAAGGCCAGCTGGACGGGGACTGAAAAAGCATGGGATAAAACTGGACTCTCTGAGCATGGCGAACAATGAGGACTGATGAGAAGCCAAGGACAATGGCGCTGAGTTTTGATCCCACTGCATGTACTGGCTTTGTGGGAGCCTAGCCTGTTTGGATGCTCACCTTCTTTGACCTAGATGGAGGGGGGAGGACCTTGGACTGCCCACAGGGCAGGGAACCCTGACTGCTCTTTGGACTGGAGAGGGAGGGGGAGGGCAGTGGGGCGTGGGGAGTGGGAGGAGGGGGACAGAAAAGGGAGGCGGGGAGGAGGCAGAAATTTTTAATTAAAAAAAGAAAAAAATATTGCATTAAAAAAGAAAGGAGAATAAAATAGGAAACCATCAAAAAAATAAGTTGCAAATTTCATCAAGAGTGTTTGATAAGTCTCAAAGTATTGTTTTATTTTATATTTATTATATATGGTTTTATTTTATATTTCATTTTATGTTATAAAATTATAGAAAACAGATGTGTATGCACACATATTTTTTTCCAGCACACCCATGGCCTACATCTTATTACATTCTATTTTGTTATGTTTTGTTATCTCTTAGAAGCCTATTCTCTTCTAATTAGAGATAGAAAGAGAATGGATCTGGTTGGAAGGGGAGGTGAAGAGAACTGGGAGGTGGAGAGGGAGGGTAAAGTATAATCAGGATATATTATATGAGAAAACAATCTATTTTCAATAAAAAGGGGAAAAGTTAAGGTAAGAACAAACAAACAAATAAGCAAAAAGGTACATTTATCTTATGTAGATTAATACCATGTGAGCTCACGGATGTTCTGCATAAGAGCCATAGACTGGGAAAGAGAGAAGAGGAGTGGGAAAATGTATAACTTAATAAAAAAATTAAAAATCTTTAAAGAGGAATGAGAAACTTCTGTTAAAGTTGTTGTTCAGGGTAGTCCAAGTGAGTCCCAAAACAATACAAGCTATTGCTGTTGCATTTGGTTATTCTCAAAGGTTGAAATTTCCCTATTTTTTAAAAAATAATGCACACTTCGAAAATAGGATTAAGAATATCTGAGATGGATCTAATCTGAAAGCCACCTTTCTGCAAGCTGACAAGTGAGGAAAAAAATCAATAGTCCTATCCAGATAATGATGTCAATAAATGGTAACAATGACCACTAGAGCAAGACACTCCTAATAGTGCAATAGTGTCTCTCATATCTTGGAACTAAAAAAACAGCTATCTAATCAGACATAAAACCCATTCAATAGGAGGGAAATTATGTTTTGTACTAGAAGCCTAGCCAACTTCCTGATTCTAGTGGTGTCATGACTCTCAGAAGATAACCCACTCCTATTAATTTACCAGGCTACCACAATTCATAACTGCATCCTAAATGTTATTATTGAATTCACAAATAAGTGAAGTATCCCTCCTAGTCAAAAAAGCTTTCATTTACAGCAGAGACTATTACAGAAAGCCACAACATGTCAGAAAGATCAATGGATCTTGGGGAGTCCAACCCAAACAGACAGATCTACAACACAACCTCTATATTGGGGCTGAGGAATATCATGGAAAATGGGGCAGAAAGATTTTAGGAATCAGAGGATCAGGAGCCTACTATGAGATTGTATCTCCAAGAAATGACAGTAAGACTTTCCTATGGTTCCTCAAAAATATGAGCACCTAATTGATACCTGAGCAATGATAATGCCAAGAGACATTCTTAGAGAGAATTAGCTTTTACTGGAGATAAATTATCTAACTGGTTGTCTAATACAAATTGCTCAGCCTTAAAATCAAGTATACAAGCCACACTAAATGGATTCAGGTGATTGATTTTAATATTTATAGTTACATATATATGTGTATGTATTTATGTGTGTGTGTGTGTGTGCCATATATTTTAGAGGGTGTGAGGAGTATTGTGGGAGGAAAGTGGCAAAGAAGGGTATGAAGGGAAGACAGGGAAGGCAGAAAGTGATAGAATTATATTTGAATTTTAAATTTAAATGAAATAGGGGAAAATTCACAGAAGCATAGAGGAGCCTAGAACATAGATTATTTGTAGAATGCTTTTCTTCCATTTTCTCAAGCTCCTGAGTTAAGTCCTTATAGATTCAAGAAAAACAAAACACAAGTGAAAAAGCCAACAGCCTTAATATTGGTCTATTAATTCTAGGTCATTAATACAGCAGTATACTTTTAATAATCCACAACATGGTCCGAATTTATTTACTCTTGCCAAGAGCCCATAAAAATAGCCACACTGGTCATTTTACAAGCTTGATTTTGCACTTCCTTAAAGGATAGGTGCATATTTGAGGAATTTGGTGGTAATGTACCTAAGCAGCATGACAAGGACTGATATTTAGCCATTTCCATCAATTTTCCATCCTTTTGTGCCTTACAAAGAAGGTGCTAGGGCTACTCTAATTAAGAGTAATTGCTGTAGCTTAATTAGATGCCAGCTAAATTTTACTAATTGAAAAAGGCACAAGAAATGGTAAACTCAAAGAAATGGGACCTTAGGGTAGTTTCTGTCATCCCTGCCTGTCTTTAGAAGGCTGTGGCCTGACAAAGATTGCATTCCTATACTTCTTCAGTCACTACTCCTAGCAAATGACTTTTTTAACATTCTATAGCTTCAGTTAAGAATGGAATTCAGTGGTAAAGTGCTTGACTAGCATGTGGAACACTTTTGACTTCATCCTAATAAGAGATAAAGGGGAAGAGAGATGCAGTAGAAAGAGGAGAAAGAGAAGAAAAGAGACAGAGAGAAGACAGAGATCTCAGGTCTTGCTGGCTTCCACCACTCTGTTATAAGTTCTACCTCTTGTATACATGTGGCTAGGAAGACCCGTATTAATCCATGATCAACATTCGATACATCCCTATGCATTCTCCTATTACTTAGGCTCGTGCATTCTTTTGTAGATACCACTTCATTAATTTCTCATTCACTAAGTCACTTCTTCTGTGTTCTTCTGCTCCTTTGTAGAAACAACCCTGATTGATATGGTTAGGGAAAATAAAGTAATTCTTACATGAGGAATAAAAAAGAATTATTCAGCACATAATAAGAAATTTTAATCTAAATATACAAATTTAGATTGGCATATTTACTTTGGTAAATTTTCTGAAACAAAGAAAAGAAATTTTGCTGTTGTTTATGACAACTAAAAATACATTAAGCATTGTTATAGGAGGCAGACAGGCCTGCTTTTCAAAGGAACAGCAGGCTGTGTTCCTGCTGCCCAGCTCCTGGCGGGCTGGCTAGCTTATGCCCAAAAATAACAACACACAAATTGTATTCTTTTAAACACTGCCTGGCCCAGTATATCTAGCCTCTTCTTGGCTAACTCTCATATCTTGATTAACCCATTTTTAATAATCTGTGTAGCACCACGAGATGGTTGCTTACCGGGAAAGATTCAGCATGTCCTACCTGGAGGCTGGCTCCATGGTGGCTGACCCAGAGAGGAGAGGCATGGCGATTGCCTCACTTCCCTCTTCCTCCCAGCATTCTGTTCTGTCTACTCCACCCACATAAGGGCTGGCCTATCAAATGGCCATGGCAGTTTCTTTATTAACCAATGAAATCAACACAAAACAGAAGACCCTCCCTCATCAAAGCATTAGTGATTGAGAAAAAAGCATAAATTGATGAAGACTATAGAAAAAAATGGTTCATGCCTATCTTAAATCCCAGTGATTTAGTTATGCAAAATCAATAAATTAGAGGAACCAGATCCATAGCTTGAGTGATTACAGTGTTAAATATTATATTACATTCATGAAATTTCCTGAAAGAATGGATTTTTAACTGTTTTCACAATATAAAAGAGAAAGGTACTTAATTATGTGAGGTGTTGATAATTGCTTTGATTGTGGTGATTATTTTATAGTATGTGCATATTAAATCATCAGTTTATACACAATAAACTTATATAATTTTTGTTTTCCTGGGAATACATCTCAATTCATCTGAATATCAGAGTCCATAGTTTTGATAGTAGAGTTGATGTGTGCAATAGAGAGACATGATATGTGCATTTTCTGGAACTACAGAGCCACTAAAATTTTAGAAAGTGTGTAAAATGTTCTGTATCACATAATTCCCCATTGAACGCAATCCTGTGAAATTTTAGAACTCCAAAGAATAATGAATATGTCTCCTGAGGACAAATGAGGGAGGAAGAAAGGGGTTATTTGTGATGGCACTCTAGCAGGTTTTCCCCCCAAGGACAATGATGACACTGCTTATACATTCATAAAGAGCTTCATGTGATCCCTGGCAAGTGTACACAGATTCCTTTTCATAAGTAAGTCAAGTGTCTGCATGTAAAATAAACAAATCCAGACTTTAAAGAGTATTTCACAAGTTAACGGCCTCAGTAGTCAGGCCAAAGTAAAAGTTTATCACGTTGGTAACACTCATTTTTCGCCAAGTAGGTTTAAATGCTCAGGTGTGGTCAGATATCAGAAAAGATGGAAATGAGTCAGAGTCATTAAAAGAAGAGTCTTGGCAGTTGCCGAGATTCATGAACAGAAACTGGGAAATACCTTTGATAGCTGAATATTAATCATGACATGGTTGTTCTCTGGCAGGGTTAGAAAGTACAATCAGTCAGCCTAGGGAATCAGAGCATATTCTCTGGCCATCTGTTAATAGTGTCTGAGAATATGGATTTGCTCCATGTCTTCCTTTATTCTTCATTGAAAATTATTCCAGTGTCCATGAATGAAGTTTCAAAACTGTTTCATTTTAAAAATGGGAAGTACAAGATCTTCTTTTTATATTGAGAAGGTATCTTGGTATTTCTTTCCTCATAACAAAGACCTTGAACATATGTAAATTTATCTTTTGAGTTTTTCTATACTTACTTTACAGGAAAGGAGCTAATTACATTGGTAAATCTTACAGTCACAAAATCTAGTTCAATGACAGACTCTACAGTTTTATTTAACCTTTAAAATATTATAAAACTACTCTTCTCAAATGTTATAGAATGACTTCTTATCACATAGCATTAAGTTGTAGTAATTGTACTTACACTGTTGTGACAGCTTATACGAAGAAATATACAATATGCCAACAAGGAGATGCAATATTAGGTATGCCCACAAAAACTCCAAACCAAAAACAAAACAAAAAAGAGAAAAAAAACAATACCCTATATGAACTATGAAAAGTGGCAGCCCCACAGAATGGAAAAATATCTTCACAAACCCCATGTCAGACAAAGAACTCAAGAAATAGGTCATAAAAAAATAAAGAATACAATAACAAATGGGGTACAGACCTAAACAGAGAACTCTCAACAGATAAATCTAAAATGGCTGAAAGACACTTAAGGAAATGCTCAGCATCCTTAGTCATCAGAGAAATGCAAATCAAAACAATTCTGAAGTTCCATCTTACACCTATAAGAATGGCCAGATCAAAAATACTGATGACAACTTATGCTGGAGAGAATGTGGGGTAAAGGGAACACTCCTCCATTGCTGATGGGAGTGCAAACTGGTATACTTGCGTTGGAAATTAGTATGGCAATTTCTCGGAAAATTAGGAAACCACCTACCTCAAGACCCATCAATAACTTTTGGGTATATAACTAAAGGATGCTCAATCATACCACAAGGACATGTACTCAAATATGTTCACAGCAGCAGCATGATTTGTCATAGCCAGACACTAAATAAACCTAAATGCCCCTCAACTGAAGAAGAATGGATAAAGAAGATGTGGTACATTTACACAATTGAGTACTACACAGCAGAAAAAAAAGTAATGATATCTTGAAATTTATGGGCAAATGGATGGATCTAGGAAACTTCATATTGAATGAGGTAACTCAGAACCAGAAAGACAAATGTAATATGTACTCACTCATAAGTGACCTTTAGACATAAAATAAAGAAAAACCAGTATACAATTCACAATCCCAGAGAAAGTAAACAACTAAGAGAGACATACACGGATCTAATCTATATGGGAAATAGAGAAAGCCACGATCTCCTGAGTAAATTTGGAGCAAGGGGATCATTGGAGAGGGTAGAAAATGGGGGGGGGAGGGAAGTGGAAAAAAATGTATAGCTTAATAAAAACAATAAAAAATGTGAATTAGTTTAGATCACTTGAGAATGCGTTGAGGGCATTTGCTGAGAGCTTATTTAGACCTTATAAAATTAAAACATTGTAATATGTTAAAGATGTTAGTAGATTAATATCCAAATATATACTGATATGTAAATGTTAAAATACAATTATAATAAATAAATATTTGTCTTTTCTATAGAGTAGTTGAAGAGGAATAGTGAGGTGATAAGATTTGAAAATCAGGGTAATGTAAAATGGTGTGAAAAGAAGCAAAATTTACTTTTTTTCTAAAAATTAGTCTATCATTGGCCTGGAGATATGGCTTATTGTTAAGATTACTGGATACTTTTCCAGAGGACCAGGATTCAATTCCCACCATTCTCATGGTGTCTCAGGACCTTTTATAACTCCAGCTTCAAAAGAGCTTATACCTTATTCTATAGTCTGTGGGTACTGACAGTGGTGGAGAAATATAGTTATAGGTGAAAAAGCTATACATATAAAGTAAATTTAAAAGAGTAATTCATTTTGTTAAAAAAATTTCAGCTGATTTTGAATTACTTCATAAAAATATGATCTATTCTCCTGTGGTTACTATAATATTTTAGACAAAACTGAATGAAAGTAAATTCATGAAATGTTAACTTGCCACCTTAATAATTTAGAGGTATCACTAGAATTTTCTGAATTGTATATTTGTTTTAGTTAGGATTTCTATTGCTGTGTCGAAACACCATGACATAAAGGAAACTGGGGAAGAAATGGTTTATTCAGCATACATATCCACATTGAATATTTCATCAAAGAGAAATTTCATATATGCATATACTTTATTTCTTTATATTTTTAATTTATTTTGTGAATGTGTATTTGTGTGTGTGTCAGTGTGTATGACAGCATATTGAGATTTGAAGAGAATTTCAGAAATTTGATTCTCTCCTACCATGTGAGTCTCTGAAAGATGGAATTCAGATCTTAATGCTTGGCAGCTAGATCCTTTACATATTGAACCACCTCACTGACCTCAATTTTCTAACCTCTTTACTAATTCACTATACTAAACTGAAATGATATTATTGTGATGTCTCTCACCTTACACTTATGTTTGATTAACTAAATATAGCTACCTATGCTGGTTTCTACTTTGTATGTCAAAGGGATAAGTGAATTTTCTCAAACGCCAACTTTCCGAGAAAGAAGAGGCATAATTTCATGCAAATATGAATATATATTAATAAATTTCTACTGAATTCAACATCTCAGTTATTTGAATTAGTACACTTTGCATCTTGAGCTGTATGTAAGATTCAGAATGCTATACTGTGTGATTTTTGTTTCAACTTGACACCAGGTAGAGTCATCAGAAAGTATGTGCCTCAGATGAGGAAATGCCTTAATGAAATCCAGCTATAAGTCTTTTTCTCAATTAATGATCAGTGGGGAAGGGTCCAGCCCTAATCTGGTGGTCCTAGGGGTTGTATAAGAAAACAAGTCGATCCAACCATGAGAAGCAAGCCAGTAAGCAGTAATCCTCCATGTCCTCTGCCTCCATGAACCTTCCTTGTTTGAGTTCCTATCCTGACTTCCTTCAATGAATTCATCTTCTTCAAGTAATGAAAAAATATACTCAAAATTTTTTAGGAAATATGGAAAAAAGGACCTCTTCACTCTCTCCTGAACATGAATAAAGTAGCAATAAAGAAGAAATGGTATAATAATATTATGGGAAAGAAAAAGGAGAAGGGAGATAGAAGATAAGAGAGTGGAGGGAGAGAAAGAAAAATGTAGAACAAGGGAGATTCCAGTTACATGTGTTTATTGGAAGATAAAAATAAATAAATTAATTTAAAACATGAAAGCTTCAGAAAACTTTCAGCAAGCTGAGAAATGTAAAATATCAGGATTAGTGGTGTGTGTTGCCTGAAAATGAACACATTCAAAAGCTAGTTCCATGGGGCTCTTTTCCCAACAAACAAGACAAAGGAGGTTGTTGTACTAAATTATGCATTGTAGTTACTGAATCAGAGATACTCGTGACTTAGTGATATTAGGAATAAATACAGATACAGATGTCATTTTTGATACTTTTATTAGCATTCATTAACTAAATAAAGTTTCATTTTATACATGTACATAATATACTTTAATCATCTTCAATACCCTATTTTCATATCCCAATTTCCCTTTTGGAGCACTGCTTGCATTCTAAAAATGAAAAAACAATAAATATAATATGGATGACATTTCAAAAAGAAAGAGATTCATTGAAAGTCTGCACTACAGGTGTTAAATTGACACTGTTCTGGGAGCATACTACAGAATTTCTTTGCTGAAGAAAATATTTTGGGAAAAGAGAAATCTACTGTTTATAGGAGGGGCAAGGTCTACAGAACAACTAAATGTGAAAGGGGTTGAAGAAAAGTGGTTCATAGTATGTTATATACGTATACACAGAAATTGTTAGCAAATGAATTTACTCTGGTATATTGCATAAAGGGTCCAAACTTAAAGAAAAGTAAAATATAATGTTGTTTTCACAGGCCAATATTTAAACTTATTTTCCCAAGTTTGCCATCACCAAGAAGAAGCAGGTTTGCTAAGAATTGAGAGAATAAAAATTATAAAACATAAAAAGAAGAAAATTTGTTGAAGGAGGAAATGATCTGAAACTGTTTTGGTATAACTCTGGTATATATCAAATTAATGTGGTAAAAATATATAAAAGGGGATTACTAATTTGTAAGCTATAGCACTGTAATTTTTACACACAGATTTAAATGAAAATATAGTGCCAGTATGTTAAAAAGTAAAATTTGAATGTCACACAATAAATTGTAATAGAAGATCAAAGCAAAAAGAGTTTTGTTATAAAAAGGCAAATGCAAAGAATAAATAGTAAAATACCTTGATGATTACTATTCTCAAAAGAATTTGGAGGACATAGGGAGTACTGAGGATGGATATTAAATAAAACTAAAATCAAATATTAAACTAACTTCACATAAAAAAGAGAAGTAATTTTATTTATAGAACAAGAATTGCAAAGTCATGTAATTCCAGAGTTTCCCTATTCTGTTTTTTAAATGACCTCTATTGGTGAGAGTGGCATATAAAAGTCACATACTATCATGGTGTGGGACAATTCTGCATTTTGTCAATTATGTTTTAAATAAACGCTGATTGGCCAGTAGACAGGCAGGAAGTATAGGCAGGACAACAAGACAAGAAGTAGAGATGGGACAATGAGAACAGGAGTATTCTGGGAAGAAGGAAGCTTTTTCTGCAGTTGTGAGTCCACCATAGAAGAAGCAAGATGTGACCACCTCTCTGAATAAGATACCAAGCCACGTGGCTAGCATAGACAAGAATAATGGGCTAATATAAATTATAAGAGTTAATAAGAAGCCTGAGATAAGGACCACTTAGTTTACAGTTAATGTAGACCTCTGTGTGATTTCTCTGGGACTTAAAAACTGTGGGAATCTGGCAGAGCAAGCACTGGGCAGGACAGTAAACCCTGACAACACTATCACTGTTTTGGAATCGATTTGCTGTTTTTAGTCTAATTTTTCATTTATGAATTTGAGTCTTCTGTGTTTGGTGCACACATGATTAGGGTCATATTATGTTATTGGAGTTTCCCTTTCATGTGTATAATGTATTCTCCTTATCTCTTATGATTCATCTTCATATGAAATTCATTTTCTCATATATTACAATAACTACTCCTGCTTGTTTATAATCACAATTGCTAATTTGTTATATATGCCTTCATGAGCACATTTTAACTTTTTTTAAATCCTAAGTACTCCTAGCTGTTGTGGGACAATGATCTGTACCCTGTCACTTGTATTTTAATAAAATTCTTATTGGCCAGCAGTCAGGCAGAAACTATAGGTGAAGCAACCAAACAGAAAGTAGAGGTGGGGCAATGAGAACAAGAGAATTCTGGGAAGGAGGAAGCCCATTCTTAAATATTCCTACCCACTCTTTGGCAATGTTCCCTGAACCATAGGTATAAAAGTGTTTTATAGGTTTACTCATTGGGACTGGGCTCTCAATATTTTGCATATTGATTGTGGTTTTTGTTTTGATTTTGTTTTCATCTTTTTCTACTGGCCTCTGCTGCAAAGAGAAATTTCTTTGATGAGGGGTAGAGACTTCAAATTTCTATCTATATATGGACAAATGCCTGTAGATTATTATTAGGAACTATATTGGCTTAATAAATTATAGTTATAGATTCTTCTCTAATAACCAGGATTTCACTAGCACCAAATAGTTAGCTAGCTTTCCCCTTCTACCTTTTTCAGTGACCGCCACACTCCCAATTTTCTAAGGAGATCTTGTCTTTTCCTCCTTCTTAGTTAGATTCATGTATGTCTCACTTAGGGTCCTCTTGTCTATTCTTTCAGGTTGTGGATTTTAGGTTGGTCTTTTCTTTGTTTTATGTCTAAAAGCCACTTTCAAGTGAGCACATATTGTATTTGATTTTCTGTATCTGGGTTACATCACTGAATTTTTTTTCTAGATACATCAATTTGCCTGTAAGTTTCAAGATGTCATTGTTTTTTTAACCCTGAGTAATACTCCACTATGTAATTGTACCACATTTTCTTTATCCATTCTTTGTTTGAGAGGCATCTATGTTGTTTCCAGGTTCTGGTTATTACAAATAATGCTGCTGTGAACATAGTTGAGCACATGTCCTTGTGGTATGAATGAGCTTCCTTTGAGTATCTACCCAAAACTGGTATTGCTTAAAGTTAGAATTGAACAGCAATATTAATTTCACAAAGCACACAAACATATGGAAATTGAACAATTGTCACGTGAATCACCAATGTGTCAAGCAAGAAGTAAAGAAATTAAAGACTTCCTAAAACTCAGTGAAAATGACCACACAACATACCAAAACTTATGGAACAGGATGAAAGCAGTGTTAAGGAGAAAGTTCATAGCACTAAATGCCTACATAGAGAAGCTGGATAAATCCCACACTAGTTAGTTAACAGAACACCTGAAAGCTCTAGAACAAAAAGAAACAAACTTACCCAGGAGGAATAGATGACAGAAAATCAAATTGAGTGCTGAATTCAACAAAGTAGAAACAGAGAAAACAATACAAAGAATCAATGAGACAGAGTTGGTTCTTCAAGAAAATTAATAAAATAGACAATCTTCTATCAAAACTAACCCAAAGACTGAGAGAGAATATCCAAATTAACAAATCAGAAATGGTGACTTTTTTATTTCTACAAACAAAAATTAGTCTTATGAAAACTATATAATTTTTACACCGTGGTTGGTATGAAGTATTATTCATGAAGGCATTGTCGACACAAAAAAAAATGAGTGCATTCAATAGCTTATCTAACAAAATACTTCAGTCATTGAGTAATTAAGACTTATACCAGGAATGGGCTGCAGAGATGGCTCAGAGTTTAAGAGAACTGGCTGTTCTTCCAAAGGTCCTAAGTTCGGTTGCCAACACCCACATGATGGCTCACAACCACCAAAAATGAGAACTTATACCCCTTTCTGGCATGCAGAATTTTTGTTTTGGGCCACAAACCAGCTCCCAAATCATGACACAGATAGGTAGTATTAGTTTAGAATGTTCTGCCTAACTTAAGCTCATTTATGGCTAGCACTATTAACATAAATTAACCTGTTTCCATTTATCTACCTTTTATCTTGGTCTTATTACTGTTCTTTTTTTTTTTTTTTTTGTTTTAGTATATCTTACTTTTCACTGCTTCTCATGTATGCCGACTAAAGGCTGCCTGGATAATTGCTCCGGGCATCTTCCTTGTTGTCACGTTCTTGTTTTGTCTTTTTTCTTTCTCCAGAGCCTAAATTTCTTCTCCTTATTTATTCTCTCTGGCTGCCAGTCTGGCCTATACTCTATCTTGCCTAGGTATTTGCCATTCAGCTCTTAATTAGACCAATCAGGTGCCTTATGCAGGTATGGTGAAACAAATGCAACACATCTCTACATAATTAAACAAACGCAGTACAAACAAGTGGAACACATCCTTACAACATTACGCAAATGCAATATAAACAAGTTTACACATCTTCACATAGTTAAAGTAATATTCCACAGCATAAACAAATGGAACACAACTTTTTCTAGTTAAAATAATATTCCACAACAAAGAGAGACTCTAAAGTATAAGGATTTGTTTGATAATTTCATGCATATGTATAATGTTTGGTTCAAATCCGTGCCATATTCTATCTGCTCCAATTCCTCTCTTATTTTCACAATAAATTTTGTTCACATCTTGAAGTATTCTTGTTTTTTACAACCACTGAGTACACTTACTGATTAATGTACATTCAAGGATGAAGGGACATCCACCGGAATATGGGCAACCTGTTAGTGATTACACCCTTGAAGTAAATTAAGTTTACATTCTGTAGCATCTATCACTTTCCAATAGCTCCTCAGGTGGGAGTGGGACTTCTTGGGGCCCTCCTTTTTCATGCTGAGGTTTCAATTAGATTGATCATGTATAGGTCTTATGAGTCAATTCACAGTCACCAACTGTAAAATTAATAATAGATATTTCTTAATGATAAAACAAGCCATAATAAATAATTCATGATCCTCTAAAGTTCCAAGGCAAGAAAGAAAACTTGTCTTAAACATTCTGAGGCAACCCATACATAGGGACTCATTTTTTCCCCAACAAATGACTGTAACATCTATTATTTCAGCACAATTATTGCCTTGGTTTGGTGTATGACACATATTTCTTCCTTGTTAAATACATACTTCTTGCAATACAAGTACAGCTTGTAAAAATATTCTAGTTAACATCTTTATTATTCCTAAAATAAGTCTAGGCAGCGCACAGAGTCACTTTCCCAGTACTGTCTTTATGTGTGACTGAAGGGGGTTACCGTTTGATATAAAAGAACAATAGAGTAGATAATTCCTTTAGATAGTTGAGCACAGAGCCAAGAACATGAGAATTTGCTTATTGTAAGATTCATTAAAAAGGGATATAGTACCTTGAAATATTCTCATCCTTTCTAAGATATAACAGTATATTTCTAGTAAATTGCAGGTCTTCGGAATGCTAATAACATTCACTTCTATGAAGGCTGATGCAGAAAGACTTTCTCACACAAAGAGCTTCTACCTAAAAGCTTTACACAGACATTGTCAAAATCCAGGATAGGATTTTTATTGGAGAGATGGAACTCATATAATTTATAAGACATTAATTCTGAAATCATAAATGAGAAGATATTATAAAACAATAAAATATTAGTGGTTAATGATGTGTTTATGTACAACAGGGAATCAAATTATATATGATAGATGTATACAATTTTATCAGTCATTTTTATAATAAAATTGAAGAATTAACAATAGACATTTGTAATTCATCTTAAACTTTAAAAAACAAACAAGACTTGGGTGTCTATCAAGGAATGAATGGATAATGAAACTGTGTTTTTATATACACAATGCAATTTTATTCAGCTCTAAATGAAAATCAAATTTTGATATTTTCAGGTAAGTGTTTGGAATTGGAAAATTTCAATCATGAGTTATGTGATGCAAGCTCATAAAGATACATACTACATGTTTTCTGGAACATGTAAACCCTAAAATTGAATTTTCATATTTGTATGTTGAATTTGTAGACAGCAGAGTGTATAAAAGGGACATTGTGATGGTGGAAACCTTAAAGGTAGGAGATAGGAGAACATAACATCACAGGTGATATAAAAACCAAGATTGGAAAGACCAGGGCTGGAAATCTTAAATAGGGATAGGGTAGGAGGAATAAAAGAGTTGACCTAGAGGAGGGCTAACATTAAACTTGAGTATATGAAAAAGCCATATGGATATCAACTACTTTGTTCATGCAGACACATACACACAATAGAGAGAAATAGAAATGGAGAGAGAGAGAGAGAGAGAGAGAGAGAGAGAGGAGAATGTTAGAAGTGAGATATCCAGCAGGGATGCATAATGCTGATTCTAAACAACATGGTTTATCACAAAAAAATTCCAGTGTCATGTGTGAGGCATACCTGTGAGGAGGTCAAGAAGAACCTAGAGGCTCCCAAAACGATAAATGCTCTTTCCAACCTTCTAGTTGTTCCACCAAAACTTGCTGATAAAGTTCTTGACTGAGGACACCATACACCTTGATTGCAAGACCCAGAGAGATCATGCTGGAACAGAGTTAGAGGCTTCTGACTGATGACTAGTTTCCAATAGTGCTTAAAGTTGCTACTCAGGCTTCTAGTGAAGAAAAGACAATGATCTTACTCACATGTGAACACTGAAAATGGCAATATTAGTATGTCAGGGAAGATGTGTCCACTAGAGCAATATTGGCACGACTCTCATGGAGATAATCAACTATTCTTTAAATGGAAAAGAGACCTACTTCACAGGAAGAAATACATACATGGCAACATGAACTGAGTCAAAAATTCATCGTCAAGGAAGTCTTGGACCCTAAGGAAGAAGATCAGCTCCATGGTCACAGTGGGTGGATGCACCCCTCGTGGTCCTGACTTCCTTGCTCATGGTCTCCCTCCTTCTGTTCCTCATTTGAACCTTGGGAGCTCAGTCCAGTGCTCCAGTGTGGATCTCTGTCTCTATCTCCATCCATCGCCAGATGAAGGTTCTATGGTAATATGCAAGATATTCATCAGAGTGGCTATAGGATACGGCCAGTTCAGGTGCCCTCTCCTCAGCTGCCCAAGGAACAAGCTGGAGATATCTCCTTGGACACCTGGGAACTCCTCTAGAGTCCAGTCTTGGTAGACGGAAATGTTGGATTTATCCACCACTACACTGTTGGGGGTAGTATGTAAGTTTACAACTCTTAGCATTTGATTTGTAAAATCTGATCAACCTATGATTTAGGCCATATTTCAAATTGTAATGTCATCTTCTAAAGCATTTGTTTATTTATTTACTCACTTACTTACTTGTTTTTGTAGTGTGTGTATTTATGTTTATGTGTGCAAAAGCAAACGTGGAAATTTCAAGACAATCTGTGGAAATCATTTTATCATTTCTGTTCTTCCAACATGTAGTAGTAGGGATAGAACTCACATTGGCAGTGTTAGGAGCAAGGATATTTACCATATAGACATCTCACTGGTCTGTTATGCCTTCTTGAACAATTGTTCCCTTAGTCACTATTTTTTTTTATTTTATTTATTTATTTATTTATTTATTTATTTTTTTTGGTTTTTCGAGACAGGTTTTCTCTGTGGTTTTGGTTCCTGTCCCGGAACTAGCTCTTGTAGACCTGGCTGGTCTCAAACTCACAGAGATCTGCCTGCCTCTGACTCCCAAGTGCTGGGATTAAAGGCGTGTGCCACCACTGCCTGGCTTCCCTTAGTCACTATTAAATGACTTTCTTGATAACTTGTTTGAAAGTCCATTTTGTCTGTTAGTATAATTGTGGCAACTTGTGTTTTCTATTTTGGTTTGTATATATTTTTTAAAAATCTTTTTACCCTAAGGCTGTATCTAACTTTGTAATTGAGGTTTGTTTCTTGGAGACAGGGAATAATTGGGCTCTTTTTTAAAAATAGATTCTGTTTGTCTGTGCCTTTCGATTGAAAAATTGAGACCTTCTGTATTCAGAGTTATGGAAACTGTGTTTTAATTGCTGTCATTTTGTTGATTTTGCATTTATTGGCATTTTTTTAATCTTTATCTGTTTAGCATTTTTCTAGAATGTTTTATTTCACCTGTATCCTCTTGGATGTGCATATCAACTGATTCAACCTGAAGTATTCTTTCAAGTATCCTCTGTAATGTCAGATTAGTGGTTAAAATTTCCTCTTGACAATTTCCTCTTGAGAAGTTTTCCACTTTAAATCTATTATTATAGATAGTCTGAGTGGGTCTTTTAGTTTGGCTTGGCAGCTGTGGGCTTTTAGGATTTGCAATACTTCATCCCATGTCATTCTGGTTTTGAAAGTTTCTATGGAAAGATCAACTACTATTCTGGTGGACTTTAATTTATATCTAGAAACTTGGAATTTTTCTCTTGAAGTTTGCAATATATTTGCTTTATAAAAACAAAGTCAATTTTAACCAATATGGTGACATTGACAGCTTCTTCGCTGCTCCTATCTGTAGTAAGGAGGGGGAACGGGCTGCATCCAGCCCAGCTCCTGGCCGCCTGGCTAGTTTACACCCGAAATAATTACACAGAAACTATATTTATTTAAACACTGCCTGGCCCATTATCTCTAGCTTATTATTGGCTAACTCTCAAATATTAATTTAACCCATCTTCATTATTGTGTATTGCCACTTGACTGTGGCTTAGTGGCATGAGTGTAACCAGCCTCCATCTTGGGCAGGAGAAACATGGTGTCTGCCACACTTTCCTTCTTCCCAGCATTCTGTTCTGTTTACTCTGCCCACCTAAGGGCTGCCTTATCAAAAGGCCAAGGCAGTTTTCTTTATTCAACCAATGAAAGCAACATATAGAAAGAAGACCCTACTACACCATTTCCCCTTTATCTGTTTATACGAAAAGGAAGACTTTAACTTTAACATAGTAAAATTACATATAAAAAACAGTTAAAAAGCAAGAATTATACTTACAATATTTATATTTATTTTGTCTTTTATCATAACTAAGGAAAACTATAACTATGACTATCCATTCTTCAATTCCATCAAAGACTCCAGAAGGATATATTACCTAAGTAAGCAAGAAGTATACTGCAAGCAACTTCCAAAACTCTAAAAATGGCAGAGACATTTTGTGGCCAGGACCCAAAGTTTTTCTGTACCTTTGGGGCATCCATCTTCAGCCTACAGGCCCATAGTATCCAGAACACCTTTTCATGAAGCAGGAAATTTCAAAGACGGTGCAGTCACTTTCTTCTGTGTCCTGCAGAATGTCTCGCAGACTCTTTCATGAATCAGGAACCCCAAAGGAACATCTCACCTTTAGGCAAGTTCAGCAGACCTCTTTGTGGGTTCTTCCTTTCCAATTTATGCAACAGTCCAGGCAAGAACATTTTCTTGCCAAAATGGCTAACCAACTCATAAGGAGCCAGCCACTTTGATGCTCAGATTCCTCTTGAAATAGATTGGTGCTGCCAGTAGACATGTCTCATTGTCATGAAAAGTCCAAAGTTATTAAAACATTAAATGCCATATTCTGTAGTCTTTAAAAGATATGAATAATGCCTATCTAACTGAACTATATCTATATATATCTAGAAAATCTAACTAGCATGACTACAGGCTTGACTATTATTGATGATTATCCATTAATAACCTATATTTCCTAATTATACATTACATTTTAAAAATGAACAACACAATCACAATACCCTAATCAAGAGCAGAAATACATATACATATAATAAAATTAATCTTAAATTTATATCAATAAAGCAAAATTTATACCAATGTAAATTATTTATATCTATATCATATCCCCCTTTAAATATAAAAGAACATTTATAAACAACATTTAGGAACATGGGCACAGTTATTTCTCTCCAAACTGCTTCCTGCTGTATGGGGGCGCTGTTATTCATGTTTTTCATGGTATAACCTGTGTGCTAGTTTCCTTTCAGTCAGCAGTTGAGCAAAGTAATTTTTTGAGGGTGTTCACAGCAACCTTTCAGGAGGGCATGTTCTATCATATCATATTGGTCTAGAAGGAATCCACAGGGTCTCATCTTCTGTGAAAACAAAAGAAGACCCTCTTTTATATCCTTAGACCCAAATTTTGAAGTGAAGATACCTTTAGAACATATATGCTAGTTTAGCTTAGTAGCCCATTTAGTGAAATGCCTCTTTGCATTTAGCTCCTTCACAGTCAAAAATTCAAAGAAAACACAATATACAAAATCCAGGCTCTGTGAATTTTCCATTTTTACATGGCTTATTTTTGTTTATTTCTTTTAATCTATAGCTATGTGTACTCTGTCTCTTTAATGACTTTACCCCTTTTAAGGCATTAAGTTTATTTTAAAGTATTAACTTTATTCTCTATATTCTTTTTCTTCTCTCTCCCAAGCCTATGTACACCCATCCAACACTCTGACCTATTTAGAGGTCTTTTATGTCTGAATCTGTCCTATTGTGAATCTGTAATTCTTTACTGTTCAGGATTACTTCTTAAAATGCTAAGCACTTTTTTTTAAAAAACTTAAATTGTGCCATGTACAAGTAATACGGTACCGCCTGTTTCCCGACCAGTCTAAACTTTCACTGCACTGTTATTATGATTATTACAATAGTTCCTGCCTGAGATCAGCACAGTTCAGCATGGCAGAGCCGCTCCTGCCTCAGAGTCATTTGGTGCCCCTGAGCTGTGTGCAGCGAGTCCACATTGCCATCAAGCAAGCCATAGCATTTTACTCACAAAACCCCATTCAAATGCTCTGTCTCCTGCAGGAGCCAGAGGTCACACTGGCAGCACAGCCCAAAAACTGGTATTTCAAAACTGCCACTTTCTATTAGACCTGATCCCACTGCCTACTCAATCAGGAAGAGCTGAGCCATGGGCATGGTCTCAGTTACTTTTTTCCTGACCCCAAGTGGGCACACAAACATCCAGGCACAGAAATGCTCCATAGCTGGAGATTGCACCATCAGCAGGGCCCAGGAAGCCGTGTTTTAAAATGGTGTGACTTTTTTTTTTAATGTTATAGCTGCTAAGTCAGGAAATTCTCTCTGTGTCGCCCAACAAACAGCAAAAAGCTGTGTTAAACTCTCTCTCCTTTTTAAGCCCTCTCAAGTTTTTGAGTGGATTTAGTACACCATGTTGGAGCACCACTCTGTAGTAAGGAGGGGGAGCGGGCTGCATTCGGCCTGGCTCCTAGCCACCTGGCTAGCGTACACCCGAAATAATTACACAGAAACTATATTCATTTAAACACTGCCCAGCCCATTATCTCTAGCCTATTATGGACTAACTCTTACTTACTAATTTAACCCATCTCCATTAATATATATTGCCACTTGACTGTGGCTTACCAGCATGAATCTAACCAGCATCCATCTTGGACAGGAGAAGCATGGTGTCTACCACACTTTCCTTCTTCCCAGCATTCTGTTCTGTTTACTCTGCCCACCTAAGGACTGTCCTATCAAAAGGCTAATGCAGCTTTCTTTATTCAACTAATGAAAGCAACATGTAGAAGACCCTCCTACACCACCTATCCATTTAGTGTTCCATGCCTATTGTAAAATGATAGAGCTCTATTTCCTTAAACTTGGGCAACTATCTGGTATTTCTCAGCACTTGAAAGAGGGTCATGCGCTCAAGGTTGTAATAGCTACATAGTGAGCCTGAGCTATATGAGAAGCTGTCTCTAAAACTAAGAAAATAAAGACAGACCACCATTTACCCCACTTTTGATGTTATAATAAAATAATGTATATTGCTATGAGCTGTGACACAGCCATAGCAATTTACAAATCATAACTCTTCTTTGAATTTGTATTCAAGGTATTTATTGTCTGCTAAATATATTATTTATTCTTTTTTCTTGAGACAGGGTTTCTCTGTAGCTTTGGAGCCTGTCCTGGAACTAGCTCTTGTAGACCAGGCTGGCCTCGAACTCAGAGAGATCTGCCTGCCTCTGCCTCCCGAGTGCTGGGATTAAAGGCATGCACCACCACCGCCTGGCTCATATTATTTATTCTACAAAAATTAATAGTCCACCTCTCCATAAACATGTTGTCCAAAGTTGGTTTGAATCTGTTCTCTTCTTTCAATATGTCTCCCCTAAAAATTGTAATTTCCTCAGAAGTTGCATGAAGTTTACTGTATACATTGCTCCTGGAATGATGCCCTTTACGTTGACACATCCTTAGATAACATTTGCTGAGTGTATGAACAATTATAAGCTCAGTCAAGGGGACGGCTCTGCTCTAGAAAAACTTCCCCTAGCAACTCAAAGGTTTTCTGAGTGTTTAAATGCTCCTTTAGTTTCCATAAAGGTCTACCCTCTACCTTGGAAAACAATAGAGCTTCCTACATAGTGTAAAATGATAAAGTCAACATGCTTAACTCTTGTCTTAAAGCCTAAGAAATACCTTTTAAAAGGTGTGTTTATCTAATAATATTTCAATTTTAATAAGTGATAGTTGTTCCTCTTTGTTATTCATTAATTACTTTAAAATAATTTTCTGGTTCCTCAGTGCTTAGTTTACTAAGTTAAGTTGGTCTGGGGATTTTTAAACATAGTTCTCACTTTATAAATAAGGAAGCTGAAGCTGAGATGAAATTAATACATTTCTTATAATCACATAATAAAGAACAACTGGGATATGTGAGTGCTGATCTACTAGTGTAGATAGATGATCAATAATTTAAGCATTTAGCATAATATACTTGAGCTGTAGTTTACTTTTGTATAAGTCTGATTTCTGAAGATCAGAATAGAGTTCATTCAGAAAGTTATAGAGTCATATTATGGTTAGGAGCCAGAGGAACATTCTTTGTAGTTGACAATTTAGTTTTCGCTTATCAATTTAGTACCGTATTTTAAAGTCTCTTCTCTGTTTTTAACTCCTGGTGGACCTTGTTCAAACCCCAATGACTAATATCGCCTCTTGAGTATTCATGCACTCTGAGAACTAGAAAATCAGTTGATTTTATTCATTGAATTAAATAACATTTTCCCACTCATGAAATCAAAAATTAGTATATAGACTTAGCAATTGTTCCAAGTAAGATTTCTTCTTAGTATAACTATGCTAAAAAATTGTAAGGAATGACTTAATGCAGATTGAGGTAGAGAAGAAAATAAAAATACAAGAAACTATTTTCTCATATGTCAAAAATCGAAGGCTTCCTTAATAGCTTTTTTAATACTTCCTTAATAGCTACTGCCAGGAAGGGTATCACTATCAGATATTTACATTAGTTATGTCCCTACCTCTCTCAGTTGTGCTTCAAGTCTTTCTATTTCTCTTCTTCCATATAATGTAACATGACTCAAAAGCCTCACATACAAATATTAACCCTGCTAATGATTCTTACAGTTGATTGGTCTTCATAGCTCAAGTTTATATTTTTGGAAAAAGAATTGTCTTTAGGGATGACTGATGGAAGGAAAACTTAGAAGCAATCCTCCAGGATTACTACATACTCTCCAACAACATTAACTCTAGTTTTCTTTATTTGATGTATCATGATCTCTTGTGATGTAAACAAAAATAAAATCAATCTTAACTGGAAATACATTACTGTAAAAGTGGCGGCAACATTCTGTTTCCAGGAGGGAAACCATTAATTCATCTCTAGGTCAGACTGTAGTTGGATAAAGACGTTTAAATTTTAAAAAAGCATCCAATCAATACATAATCCAATGAATTAATTGCACAAATCTCAAAAGCAGAGGGCATTGGCATTTGATAACCACTGAGAGAGGGAGAGTCAATTTTCTTTACTGATAAAACCTCTGGTAGATTTATCACACTCTAGGAAAGTGTAAACTCTACTTGATGGAAAAAGAGTCAATAGGTTGACAAAATATTAATTACTATTAATTATAAATTTGGTGAAATACTGTAAAGAAATTGAGAATATTGAAAAGGAAGTTAGGAATAAATATAAGATACTTAAATGCCTGGCTTCATCCATCTCATGTGAACCAAGTGTCTTTGCAGAGGGTTGTAAATGAAATGACGATCATCCTCACTGAAGATTTATGTTGGAAAGATCCTTTTGAATGATGACTATGGTCATGCACAAGAACAGCGTGTTTTGTATTTCATATGCCAGCAAAAGGACTAATCAAATAACCAACCCTTTTTATTAAAAAAATAATCCAGGTATCTAGTCCATAGATACCTACCTAAAGGAACTGAGTCAGGTGCTAAGGGAGATACTTTCATACCTAGGATAAACACTGTGTTATTTACATGTGTCAGATATGGAGATAAAGAATCACCATATAATGATTAAATATATAAAGAAAAAGTTTTATATACAAAATGAAATTTCTTAAGTCAAATAAAAATTAAATTGTCACACGCAACAAAATATATTAAATTTCAGCTTATCATGTTAAATGAAATAAATCAGACTTAAAAATATTACATTTTCTTTTTTGCTGTTTTTTGAGTTTTTTTGTTTTTTCTCTGATAATTTTTTATTACTTTATAAATAATAGGAATAAAACTCCCCTCTTCCCACTTCCCTAACATTCCCACTCCCCCTCCCCATCTGACCTCCAGTCCTAAAAGAGGGCAGAGTACCCTGCCCTGTGGGAAGTCCAAGGTCCTCCCCCCTCCACCCAGGCTTAGGAAGGTGTGCATCTAAATAGACTAGGATTCCAAAAAGCCAGTACATGCAGTAGAGAAAAACACTAGTGTCATTATCATTAGCTTCTCAGCCTGCCCCAATTGTCAGCCAAATTCAGAAGGTCCAGTTTTATTCCATGCTCGTTCAGTCCCAGTCCAGCTGGCTTTGATGAGCTCCTATTAGTTCAGGCACACTGTCTCAGTGGGTACATCAACCCATTGTGGTCCTGACTACTTTGGTCATATTCTCCCTTCATCTGCTCTTCAACTGGACATTGGGAGCTCATTCCAGTACTCTCATGTGGGTCTCTGTCTCAATCTCCATCTGAAGCTGGATGAAGGTTTTATGATGATAGTCTGACTATGTGACAAGGCAAGTTCAGGCACCCTCTCCTCCATTGCCCAGTGTGCTAGCTGGAGACATCCCTCTGGATATCTGGGAAACCCTCCAGAGTAAAGCTTCTTGTCAACCCCACAATGCCTCCCTTAAATAAGATATCTTCTTCCATGCTCCCATATCTTTCCTTCCTCCATCTCAACCATCCCACTCCCCCAAGCTCTCCCCAACCCTCCGCTTCTCCCTTATCTCCTCCCCTCTCCCCTTCCCCAATCTCACACCCAACCCCATGCTCCCAACTATTTCCGGATGATCTTTTCTGCTTCCAATTTTTAGGAGAATCTATATATGTTTTTGCAGTAATATGGGCGGTGGGGCTGCATTCCCAGCACCCCAGCCGCCTGCTCGGCTAGCTTATGCCCCGAAATAATTACACGGACACTGTATTCTTTTAATCACTGCTTGGCCCATTTCTATCTAGTCTCTTCTCGGCTAACTCTCACACCTGGACTAGCCCATTTCTAATATTCAATGTAGCACAGCTAGGTGCGCTTACCGGGAATATTCTAGCATGGCGTCTCTCTGAGGCATCTGCTCCCGAGAGGAAAGCTGTGGAGTCTGAGCTCACTTCCTCTCCCTCCCAGCATTCTGTTCTGTTTACTCCTCCCACCTATCTTCTAACCAATGAGGGCCAAGCAATTTCTTTTTATTTAACCAATGACCTTCCTCCATCATATTTTACTTTGGGTTCACCTTATTACTTAGCTTCTCTAAAATCACGAACTATAGGTTCAATGTCCTTTGTTTATGGCTAAAATACACTAATTAGTGAGTACATACCACAGTCATATTTTTGGGTCTGGGTTATCTCACTCAGGATAGTGTTTTCTATCTCCATCCATTTGCATGCAAAATTCAAGATGTCATTGTTTTTTACCGCTGAGTAGTACTCTAATGTGTAGATGTGCCACACTTTCTTTATCCATTCTTCTATTGAGGGGCATTTAGGTTGTTTCCAGGTTCTGGCTATTACAAATAATGCTACTATGAACATAGTTGAACAAATGCTTTTGTAGTATGATTGGGCCTCTCTTGGGTATATTCCCAAGAGTAGTATTGCTGGATCCTGAGGTATTTGATTCCCAAGTTTTGGAGAAAGTGCCACACCGATTTCCAAAGTGGTTGCACAAGTTTGCATTCCCACCAGCAATGGATGAGTGTTCCTCTCACTCCACATCCTCTCCAGCATAGGTTATCATTGGTGTTTTTGATTTTAGCCATTCTGACAGGTATAAGATTGTATCTCAAAGTTGTTTTGATTTGCACTTCCCTGATAGCTAAGGAAGTTGAACATGTCCTTAAGTATCTTTTGCCATTTGAACATCTTCTGTTGAGAATTCTCTGTTCAGTTCAGTACCCCATTTTTATTTAATTGGGTTATTTAGAATTTTAATGTCGAGTTTCTTGAGTTCTTTACATATTTTGCAGATCAGACCTTTGTCTGATGCAGGGTTGGTGAAGATTCAGTAGTTTGTCTTTTTGTCTTAATGAAAGTGTTCTTTGCTTTACAGAAGCTTCTCAGTTTCAGGAGGTCCAATTTAATCATTGTTGCTCTAATTGTCTGTGCTACTGGGGTTATATTTAGGAAGTGGTCTCCTGTGCCCATGTGCTGTAGACTACTTCCCACTTTCTCTTCTATCAGATTCAGTATGGTCAGATTGATATTGAGGTCTTTAACACATTTGGACTTGAGTTTTGTGCATGGTGATAGATATGGATCTCTTTTGATTCTTCTACAGGTTGACATCCAGTTATGCCAGCACCATTTGTTAAAGATGCTTTCTTTCTTCCATTGTATAATTTTAGATTCTTTGTCAAAAATCAGGTGTTCATAGGTTTGTGGTTAGGTCTTCAATTCTATTCCATTGGTTAACGTCTCTTTCTTATGCCAATACCAAGCTGTTTTCATTACTGTGGCTCTGTAATAAAGTTTAATGTCAGGGATGGCAATGATTCTGGGGAAATACCTTTATTGTATAGGATTTTTTAGACTATCATTTTTTTCATATAAAGTTGATTATTATTCTCTCAAGGTCTGTGAAGAATTTTGTTGGGATTTTGATGGGATTGCATTGAATCTATAGATTTCCTTTGGTAGAATTTCCATTTTTACTATGTTGATCCTACCAATCCAAGATCATGGGAGATGCTTCCATTTCCTGATATCCTCTTCAATTTATTTCTTCAAAGACTTAAAGTTCTTGTCAAATAGATCTTTCACTTCCTTGGTTAGTGTTACCCCAAGATACTTTATGTTATTTGTGGCTGTTGTGAAAGGTGATGTTTCTCTGATTTCCCTCTTCGCTGCTTTATCCTTTGTGTATAGAAGGGCTACTGATTTTTTTGAGTTGATCTTGTAACATGCCACATTTCTGAAGGTATTTATCAGCTGTAGAAGTTTTCTGGTAGAGGTTTTGGGGTCATTTATGTGCACTATCTTATCATCTACAAATAATGAAAGTTTGACTTCTTTTCCAATTCGAATCCCCTTGATCTCCTTATCTTGTTTTATTGCTATTGCTAGAACTTCAAGCACAATGTTGAAGAGATATGGAGATAGTGGACAGCCTTGTCTTTTTCCTAATTTTAGTGGAATTGCTTGAGTTTTTCTCCATTTGATTTGATGTAGGTTGTTGGCTTGCTATATATTGCTTTTATTTTATTTAGTTATGATCATTGTATCCTTAATCTCTCTATCACCTTTATCATAAGGGGTGTTGAATTCTGTCAAATGCTTTATCTGCATCTAGTGAAATGATCATGTTTTTTGTTTCTTTCAGTTTATTTATATGATGGATTACATTGATAGATTTCCTTATGTTGAAGTAGCCTTGCATCTCTGGGTTGAAGCCTACTTGATCATAATGGGTGATTTTATTGATGTGTTTTTAGATTCAGTTTGCAAGTATTTTATTGAGAATTTTTGCATCAGTGTTCATGAGTGATATTGTTCTGTAATTATCTTTCTTGTTTGAGTCTTTGTGTGGTTTTGGTATCAGGGTAACTGTAACTTCATAAAAAGAGTTTGGCAATGACTCTATTTCTATTATGTAGAACACATTAAGGAGTATAGGTATTAGTTCTTCTTTGAAGGTCTGGTAGAATTCTGCACTACAAGCATCTAGTCCTGGGCTTTTTTGCTGGAAGGTTTTTGATGCAGCTTCTATTTCCTCATGACTTATAAGTCTATTTAAATTGTTTACCTGGTCTTGATTTAATTTTGGTATATAGTATTTATCTAAAAAATTTCCATTTCTTTTACATTTTCCAATTTTGTGGCATACAGTCTTTTGTAGTAAGACCTAATGATTTCGTGAATTTCCTCAGTGTCCATTGTTATGTCCCCCTTATTATTTGTTCATTTGAGTGTTCTTTCTGTCTTTTGATTAGTATTGATAGGGGTTTGTCAATCGTGTTGATTTTCTCAAAGAACCAACACTTTGTTTCGTTGATTCTTTGTATGGTTTTCTATGTTTCTGTTTTGTTGATTTCAGCTTTCAGTTTGATTATTTCCAGTCTTCTACTCCTCCTGGGTGAGTCTGCTTCTTTTTTTTTTCTAGAGCTTTCAGCTGTGCTGTTAAGTCTCTAATGTGAGCTTTCACTGTTTTCTTTATGTTGGCACTAAGCCCTACTTTCATAGTGTCCCAAAGGTTTGGGTATGTTGTGTCTTCATTTTTATTTAATTCAAGGAAGGCTTTAATTTCTTTATCTCTTCCTTGACCCAGGGTTGGTTCAGTAGTTGACTGTTCAGTTTCCATGAGATTGTAGGCTTTCTGGGGGTAGAATTGTTGTTAAATTCTAGCTTTATTCCATGGTGATCCGAAAAGACACAATTGATTATTCCAATTATTTTGTATCTGTAAATGTTAGCTTTGTTACTGAGAATGTGATCAAGTTTTGAGAAGGTTCTATGAGGTGCTAAGAAGGTATTTTCTATTTTCGGGGATCGAGTGTTATATAAATGTCTGTTAAGTCCATTTGATTCATTATATCTGTTAGTTCTATTATTTCTCTGTTAAATTTCTGTCTGGTTGACCTGTTCATTGGTGAGAGAGAAGTGTTGAAATCTCCTACTATTAGTTTGTGGGGTTTGATGTGTGATTTGAGTTCTAGTAAAGTTTCTTTTACATATGTGGGTGCTTTTATATTAGGGACATATGGGTGAATTGAGTCCATTGATATTAAGTGATATTAATGACCACTGGTTGTTAACTCCGGTTAATTTTTTTGTTGGTAGTGTTTGTGTATTTCCCTTCTTTGAGTTGTGTTGGTGGAGGGTTTTCAGATGTCTGTGCTATTGTGGGTGTTGTTGGCTTCCTTGGGTTGAGGATTTCCTTCTAGTACTTTCAGTAAGACTGAGTTTGTAGATACATATTATTTAAATCTGATTTTGTCATGAAATATCTTGTTTTCTCCAGCGATGGTGAAAAAAAGCTTTGCTGGTATAGTAGTCTGGGCTTGCATCCATGGTTTCTTTTTGTCTGCAGCACATCTATCCAAGACCTTCTGGCTTTCATAGTTTCCATAGAGATGTCAGGTGAAATTCTCATAGGTTTACCTTTATATGTTACTTGAACATTTTACTTTGCAGTTCTCAATACTCTTTCTTTATTCTGTATGTTTTATGTTTTGATTATTACATGGTGAGGGGAATTTTTTCTTTGATCCCGTCTATTTGGTGTTCTGTAAGCTTCTTGTACCTTCATCGGAATATCCTTCTTTAGGTTTGGAAAGTTTTCTTCTATAATTTTGTTGAATATATTTTATGAGCCTTTGAGCTGAAATTCTTCTCTTTCTTCTACCCCTGGTTTTGTCTTCTCATGGTGTCCCGGATTTTCTGAATGTTTTTTTGTTAAAAATTTGTTGGATTTGCTTTTTTCTTTGATCAATGAGTGTATTTCCTCTACTGTATCCTCAGCGCCTGTGATTCTTTCTTCTATCTCTTGTGTTCTGTTGGTTATACTTGTCTCTGTAGTTCCTGTTTGTTTATCCATATTTTCCATATCCAGCCATCTCTTGGTTTGTGCTTTCTTCATTACCTCCTTTTCAGTTTTCAAGTCTTGAACTGTTTTCTTTACCTATTTGATTGCTTTTTCTTGGTTTGCTTGGGTATCTTTGAGGAATTTATTAATTTCTTCTAACTTTTCATTTGCCTTCTCTTCCATTTCTTTAAGGTAGTTTTTTTTTTAACTTCCTGTTTAAGGGTCTTCATCATTTTCATAAGGTTATGTTTAAAGTAGGTTTCTTCTACTTCTTCTGGTTTAGGGTGTTCAAGTCTTCCTGTTGCCTGTTCACTGGATTCTGGTGTTATCATGTTGCTTTTCAGATTGTTGGAGGAATTCTTGCATTGGCACCATTCATTCTCCTCCTTCAAATGATGCCAGCAGAATCTTAGAGTCTTGGTCCAATCTTTGCTGTAGCTGACTGTGTACTTGGAAGTTTTTCTTGGTCTGCCGTCTCTTTGGTCCCCTCAGTACTGGAACTGGCTCTCAGATTCCTTCTGCCCTGAAGCAGGCTGAGTTGGGAGATCCAAGGACTTTTCTGGATACTCTCAGCATAGGAGCAGGGCATCTTGCCTGGCTCCAAGAACCTAGAAGACAAAAAGCTGGGCTTGGGATGCAGCGTGGGGCTGTACAAAGAAGCCCAACAGATGATGGTGGAGAGTCTTCTGTTTTGTGTTAATTTTATTGGTTAAATAAACTGCCTTGGCCCTTTAATAGGACAGAAAATTAGGTAGGCGGAGTAGACAGAACAGAATGATGGGAGAAAAAAGCCGAGTCAGGCAGTCGCCATGATTCTCCCACTCCAGACTGACACAGGTTAAGATCTTTCCTGGTAAGCCAGCTCATGGTGCTACACAGAATATTAGAAATGGGTTAGATCAATATGTAAGAGCTAGCCAATAAGAGGCTGGAACAAATGGGCCAAGCAGTGTTTAAAAGAATACAGTTTCTGTGTAGTTATTTCGGGGTAAAGCTAGCCGGCCAGGAGCGGGTGGCTGGAAGCGGCTCTCCGCTCTGACATCAAGTAGCAGAGACACTCCCACTGACTCCCCAACCTCTCAGCCCTGGAGCAGGCTGAGTTGGGGGATCCAAGGATCTCACAGACGAAAGGGGGTGCTTTGGGGCAGGCTAGAGTATGATAAAGAAAGCCAACAGCTGGGAAACACCCCACTGGATGGCCAGAAACGCTTAGGGAATTGGAGGTGGCATGTACTCAGTTCCCCAGGACCCTCCAGCCTTATGGCCACTCACTCACCTGTCTGGATCCTCTCAGCACAGGAGCAGGGCCTCTTGCCTGGCTCCAAGGACATAACAGACCTACATTTTCTTATAGATATAAAAAGTCAATTTTAAAAAGAAACTAATATATACATATATTAGTACATATGTAATATACAAATGGGTATATGATTTAAAAAGAGGAATGTGAGAAAGTAATGATAGTGAATAAGATTAATTTATGCTACAAATATATGAAAAATCTCTCATTAAGAGCAGTAATTTGTACATTGAGTAAAAAACTAAAAACAAAATAGCATTGGTTTTAAGCGTAATTTTGAAATACACATATACATTTTCCTCCTGAAGAAGCATATACTTTCAACATTTCTCAAGATTGAAGTATGATAATGAACTATTTGCTACTTCTACTTTAATTTTATGTAAATTTTAAAGATGGTTTAAAAGAATGCTTTTTCTATTTCAACATTACTATTGTGCATTTAACTTTCTGTGTGAATGTTACATTTTGGAGAAACTTTAAGCTAGAAACAACAAGACTACTGTATACAGCTTTGGAAATGAAAATGAGTATCTAAACTTAGTTCAAGCTAATATCTAATCAACTTTGGTTTTGACATTCTTTTTACATTTTTATTGTGTTATGATTGCATTCAGTAAAATCACAGATCTTAAATATATACTTTGATTAGCTTTGACAAATGTCTACACCTGAATCTAATATCTTAATCAAGATATAGAGCATTACTATCATTGAAAAAATTTCTCATGTGTCTCTGTCTTTTCTGTACCCTGAACCTCCCATAGTCAACTACTTTTCTTATTTATATTTCAATATATTTATTTCTCCCATGATAGTGCACCAATAGATATAGAATCACACAGTAATGGATATTTTGAGTCTTATTTTTAAAAGAGAATATAGTGAGTTTGTATGTGTGCGCATGTGTGTAGGCATTGTTATCGTTGTAATATCAATAGTACTTCCCTTTTGACTGTGGAGTTATTAATCTGCAATCAATGTAAGAATTTTTTAAAGTATATGTTTTATAACTAAGACATCTATGGATATTTAAAACTTTTGTTTATATTGTGTGTATTCTATATTTCATGGGAAGTTGTCTCAAAGAGAAATTTCTGTATGACAAGAAGACAATTATGACAGTATTATCCACTTTACAGGATATAAAATCATATATACTTCTGTGTATACTTGTAAGAAAATTGTAAACTGAGTTAATTGAGGTTGGAAGGCCCTGCTCTAAATATGGACAATGACTGAGGACAGAAAATCAGGCAGGAGATCTTCTTCTTATCTTTCAATCGCAAACCACAAGTCTTATCTTCAGCTTTATAGTTGACCATATGCTGTGGTCTCCTTGTCCTCTCTGCCTTTATTCACAGTGGGTCACACAGATCTTCCCATAGAGCCCTTTCCAAACACTCCCAACACATTGCTTTATCACCAACTCCAGAAATCACTCTCAGAAAACCTGCCCACTTGCTAACCAGGGAATTGGTAGGGGTAGATGATCTTCACACTCTTTCTCCCTCCAATCCCAATTCCAATGTTTTAATGCTTTGTAGCTTACCACATACTGTGACTTCTTTCACAATGGTCCCATTTCCACAGTCTATGCAAATCCATGCACACACCCAGCTTTACTTCCTCTTGTGGACCATCTCAGGTGTCTCTTAAGGCATCATCATTCCTTAGCATCAACACCAAATACCTAGAAAATTGTTCTAGCCAGAAACCCAAGCAGTCACACCTATGAAGACCTCAGAATTCCCTTCCAGGTAACCCAAGGGCATCATGTCCTTCTAAGAACAGAAGAGGATAATAGAAACAATAGTATGGAACAGGCACCCAACAAATACAAGACCAGGAATCATTAACACCTACAATCCTCCCAAACACAGATGCCTAGACACCTGTGTAAAATAACAATAAATAACATCTAAGACATATGTCTCTAGTGTAGCCCAGCAACCCTACTACAATAAAGCCTGAGAAATGAAACATGGGAAGTACAAGACAGGACTTCAAAATAGCATTAGTAATATGCTCAGGGCATTAAAGAGGATATAAATACATTCATAAAATCTGCAAAAACACAAACAAACAGTAGAAAGAAATAATGAAAACTTTTCAAAACGTGAAAGTAGAAATGCAATCAATAAAAAAGAAAAATTGGAAATGAAAATTTTAGGTATTCAAATAGGAACTTCAAAATCAATCCTCACCAGCAGAATACAAGAGATAGAAGGGGGAATCTCATTCATTGAAGACAAAATAGAAAAAAAAATGGATACCTTGGTGAAAGAAATGATAAATCTAAAGAAAATCCAGGAAAAACTCTCCAGAGAATCTGAAACACCATGAAAAATCCAAATCTATGAATAATGGGACTAGACTAAAAAGAAGAAACCCAGGTAAAAGGTGCAGAAAATATTTTCAACAAAACCATAGAATATTTCCCTATCCTAAAATGGAAGAGCCTCTCAACATAAAAGAAGTATATAGAACACTAAATAGCCTGGATCACAAAATAAATTCCGAATTATCCGTAACAATCAAAACACTAAATGTAGGGAAATGTATTACAACAGTGTTGCAGGGATATCGTGACTTATCAGGAAGCCAGGATATACTTAGAGCCCCAATAGGACAGCTCTGGAGGGTGGAATTGCAGTAGGACTGCTCGGCCCTGAAGGAAATGTGTCCTGATTATCGGGAAGCCAGGCTACCTGAAGCTGGGATGTGATGGAGGATTGTCTCCTCGCAGGATATAGGGATGCTGCTTTTCTCCTGGTGAGCAGCTACAGCTGAGCTCTGCTCTGTTGCCCTAAGGAACATTCTAACAACAGAGGTATTTGGTTCTTCCCCAGCCCAAGATGTTTCTTCTTTTGCTAACACTCTGCTAAAGGGAAACCCCTTTGCAGAAATGTAGCAATCTCCTCCGAAAAGTTGTCAATTTTTCCTGCCTGGCCTTGCTCACCCCTTCTCCCCCTACACCCTTAAGGAGAGTAGTAGCAAGGTTCTTTCTGCTCTGCCTTGCTGAGGCCCCGAAGGAGTGTCTCTTAAAGGTTTTTCAGGTCAGTCCCCTAAGGGATGTCCTAGTCAGATTCTTCTAGTCTGTATCAGCAAATGAAGGTCTTCACCCAAGATGCTGTTGAGGAAGAGATTTATTGGGGAAAGAGGAGTCCACAAAAGTGGCTGCATCTGCCAGAGGGGGATTAATGGCAGCCTTATTGCAGCCTCTAACTGAAGGGGGCAGAGAGGCTCTTAGGGGTGGAGTTTTCCCAGGGAGAAGGGGGATTGGTTAGTTTTTCCCTGTTCAGAGACTGGTCAGGGGTAGAGATGGCCCTGACTTCATGGCCAAACTGTGTTTTTTGCGCTGTTTTCTCTTAGCTTTTTGACTCTAATCTTAGAACTAGGGCATATTTCTTTCACTGGCTCTGATTCTAGAGACAAAGTGTGTTTCTTTGATACTAGTTTCAGAGCCAAAGCACATGTCTTTAGTCCTGGATTCAGGGATAAAGATGTTTCTTTACTGGCTCAAGCCTCAAATATAGGGTGTGTTTCTTTCACTGGCTCTGGGTTTAGAGTTGGGGTGTTCAGTGATTGGTTAGTTTTCTGTTCCAGTTGTCCCCTTTACCCTAAACTAAATGTACAGGACAAAGAAAGAATAGTAAAAGCATCCAGGAAACAAAATCAAATAAGATAAAAAGATAGAAGTTTTAGAATAACACCCAACTTTTCAATTGGAGACTCTAAAGCCAGACAGGCCTAGAGAGATACTCTACAAAATCTAAGACCCAAAAAAATGCCAGCCCAGACTACTGCACTATGCAAAATTTTCAATCACAATAGATGGAGAAAGACATTCCATGTTAAAATCGACTTTAAACAGTATTAATCTGCAAATGTAGCCCTTCAGTCTACAATGATATGAGCCTGCAGGATGTGCTAATGCAACTGTGTCACAAATCTTGTAAGAGTAACTAACCAGTATCTGATTGGATTTAAGGCCCACTCTGGAGGATGGAAACCTTCACCAACAGTGCTTGGGTGGCTAAAACACCTGAGACTAGATAGTCCAGGGAACTAGAATCAAACAAAATACTATTGTTATGCTAAGAAAACACAATCATAAAATGACCTCCAACTACGTTATGCTGTACTCATAGGTCAATGTCTTGCTGTGGCATCATAAAAATCACTCTCATACAATGTGAAGAGAATAAGAGAACACGGAACACTCAACACTAAATAGGGTGTCACCATCAAATCCCTCCTACCATGGATCAGGGAATCTTGGAAAAGAGGCAGAAATAGTATAAAATCCAGAGTGGACACCAAGGAAACAAGGCCTTCTAAACACAACAGCCCTCCCTTCAAACCTGGAAAAGGCAGCCCAATAGGAGAAAAAGAGTCTCAAGACCAGGCAAAAGAGTCAGAGATAAACTCATTTCTACTGTTAGGGGACCCCTAAAACATAAAGCTAACAGCCATAGAATATACTCAGCAGACATGGTACGGATCCATGCAGGCCTCATGCTCACTGCCCCGGTCATGTGAGTCCTGCTTAACTGATTCAGTGGGCCATATTCTCCTGGTGTCCTCTATCCACTCTAACTCCTACAGTATTTATTTCCCCGCTTCCATGGGGTCCGCCAGTTTTGTAGGGAAGAGAGGTGGTAGAGACCTCCAATTTAGAGTGTTTTAAACGCTTGATCTGCATAATGTCTAGCAGTCGGTCTCTGCAGAAAGTATTAATGGCAGGTTTTAGTAAAAGATAGAACCAGGGCATATATATATATAAATCAGAGAAAGGATGAATCCTAGGAGTCATGGCTCAGAATTACCAATACTGGATGTTGTTTGGGCACAGGTTAAAAACAAACAACAGTAATAAACTATCCAAGAAATTTGATGTCTGTAAATGGTCACTGGGTAGGAAGCTGCTTGAATATTCTCCTAGTTTCTTTAAAAAAAAAACTTTTATATTATAATTTCAAGAATTCAGTTAAAGCTACAGAATGACATGTGTTTCATTCTTTGGCTTTTCATTGTTCTTTCAAGGCACTATTTGAGGAGAATCTTTACAGAAACTGAGGATTAGAAAGCCACCTTTATGATAAGGCAAATATAGTTCTTGACTGTGGTGACACTGTGAACAATGATGGAATCAAAATCTTCAGGAACCTTCAGATAAGAATAGTATTCACCTTTTTCTAACATCTTGAAGCATCTTTTGTGATTTTCATCTTACAGTTTTCTAATTGTTTTTCTTCCAGAAATGTGTTGCAATGTTTCTTATTAATAAAACGGCCTTGATTTTTAGAAATGTGTGAAGAAGGAAAAGTAAACCTTTTAAAAATTAAAAACAGAACAAAAACCAAAATAAAGTATTAAGTAAAAGAATCCCAAGAAAATCCATTTTTACTTACAGAAAATTTATTTATGGTGTGAAAATGAGCCACACACTCAGCCATCTATTGGTTTATGTGTACAAATATACAATAACAGGAAGTCAAATATAGCATGGACAAAAGCCAACAAAACTGAATGGAACCCATTTTCCAAAGCTTCTTTTTTTTTTTTTTTTTTTTTTTGCTTTTTCGAGACAGGGTTTCTCTGTGGCTTTGGAGCCTACCCTGGAACTAGCTCTGTAGACTGTAGACCAGGCTGGTGTCGAACTCACAGAGATCCGCCTGCCTCTGCCTCCCAAGTGCTGAGATTAAAGGCGTGCGCCACCATCGCCCGGCTCCAAAGCTTCTTAAAAGAGGCAATTTATTGTTAGGTTTGGAATAAAAAATATATGAGTTGATGTTATTCTTTTTCTTGGATTTTTTTTTCACTAGAGTGATAAATGAAGTATTTAAAAATAGTTTTTTGAAGAGAATAAAACAACCAATACATTTACTAAATAAGCATGACAAAAACGAACAAGAATGGAGATGGTGTCATCTTTAGGAAATGAAAACAATTATTTATACTCCATTTTACAAATATAAAGATTTCTAGATCAAACATCATTTAATTATTATAACTGTCACATAAGAAATATACCATACACTTGGAGACACTGATCTAGAACTGACATGGAAGGATTCTTTCTAAGAACTAGCTCTCAGAGTATCCAAAGGAAGAAAATCAATCAACAGTACTACCCAACTGTGAAATCTACAAAATACAGCATTGACCACACAGTTAAGACATCCCCACAGGCACAATATTGACAATAAAATTGTGGATATAACCAATTTCAATCTACTTAGATTTAAGATCCACTCAGTAGGAAGGAATTAATGTTTGATGTAATAAACTTAGCTAACTACCTATGACTGCTACTAGTTTCTTGGGGAGAACATGTTACTGCCACTTTTCTAAGCAAGTACAATTTCTAACAATTTCTACAAATTCTAAACACATATTATTATACACACATATAAATATAGCACTCGTTACTTATCAAAGATGGCCAACTGGCCAACGTTTGGAGTAAATGGTTGCCAAAACCAAATGGTACACCTACATCACATCCTCTGCACTTTATGTTCAGGGAATCTTTGAATTATTTTGTTTGTTTTGTTTTCTGTCTTTTTTTTTTTGAGACATGATTTTTCTGTGTAAAAGCCCTAACTGTACTGGAACTTGCTCTGTAGAACAGGATGGCCTCAACTCACAGAGATAGGCTTGCCTTTGCCTCCCGAGTGCTGGGATCAAAGGCAAGTGTCACCACTGATGGAGGAAGGTCATTGGCTAATAAAGGAACTGCCCTGGCCCATTTTATTGGTTAGAGGATAGGTGGGAGGAGTAAACAGAACAAAATGCTGGGAGGAAGAGGAAGTGAGCTCAGAGACTCGACCGCTTTCCTCTCGGGAGCAGATGCCTGAGAGAGACGCCATGCTCCGCTCCCGGGATGAAGCTCCGACCCAGGATGGACTAGGCTAGAATCTCCCCGGTAAGCGCACCTTGGGGTGCTACACACAGATGATTGGAAATGGGCTAAATTAATATGTGAGAATTAGCCTAGAAGAGAATGGGCCAAGCAGTGATTAAAAGAATACAGTGTCCGTGTAATTATTTCGGGGCATAAGCTAGCAGAGCAGGCAGCTGGGGTGCTGGGAATGCAGCCCCGCCGCTCTTACTACTTCATATGGCGCCCACATGATGGGCTAAACCCACTTAAAAAACCTGAGAAGCCTTAAAAATAAGGGAGAGAGAGTTTAACACAGATTTTTGCTGTTTGTTGGTGGCGTGCTGTAGAGAGATTTCCTGATTCGGCAACAGTAGCAGAAAAAAACGCTGTGTCATTTTAAAGCACGACTTCCTGGGGCTGTGCTGCCAATGCGATCTCTGTCTGGCTCCTGCAGGAGACAGAGCTTTTGAATAGAGCATTTGGAGTAAAGTGCTAAGATTAGTTTGATGGCAACTAGACTCGCTGTGTTCTCGGGTCTGCTCTGCTTGCCAGAGGCAAGCAAGCGCCTCATCTAAGAGAGGCTTCCTGACTCAGCTTTGGCTGCAAAACCCTGCAGCTCATTAAGAGGTCCTGCCACGAAACACTTAAATGGTGTTGACGAAAAGCTGAATGCATGCTTTTCGGTTTTCAGCCGTAGCAGGAAAAAAGCTGTGCCGTTTAAAAATGCCAGCTTTCTGGGCCATCCTGCCAGGGCAAACTCTGACTGTTTGAGGCAGGAGGGCCGGCTACCGAGAGAGGACTTGAGTGTTGTCTGTTGTAGCTGACTTGCTGGCAGGGACTTTGAAATGCCATATAGTTGTTGCAGTAAATATGGCTACAGCCTGTATATCCGCCATGAGGCTAGAAAGCTAAGGAATGGACTGGATCTAGCTGGCAAAGCCACGCCTTTAATCCTACTGATATTGCTTGGTAAATTAAAGACTCGTGTGGTCAGAAAAAGAGAGATATACAGTAAAGAGAGATTCAAAGACAAAGAAATGTTTAAATGGTTTACAGTGTGTTAAAAATATATGCAGACTAAAAGTTGAAGTTCTTAAAGTAAAAAACATAAAAAAAGGAAGAGAGTTGTTATGTGTGGTAGCACACGCCTTTAATCCCAGTGCCTAGAAGGCAGAGACAAACAGATCTCTGTGAGTTCAAGGTGTAGTAGTGTACACCTTTAATCCTGAATGCCTGGGAGGCAGAGACAGGCGGATCTCTGAGAGTTCAAAGACAGCCTGGTCTACAGAGTTACTTCAGGTCAAAGATACAGAGAACTTGTCTCAAAAAGCAAAGAGTTAAAAGTAAAAATAAACAAAATAGAGGTTAAAATAAAATGAACAAAGATGGAAAATACACAGAGAATCTTGATACTGTATTCTATTATGCTCTCTTTGAATTGTTTGAATGCTGAGGAAGGAGCAACAGCTGCTAAAAGATATTTGTTTATAAATGATGCTGAACTAATCCAACATAGATATCTTGAATTTGGATCTAAGGATATGATACTTTGGAAAGGAGTTTCTTATTTTGTTTTCACAGCGGATGAGACACTGTTCATTTCTTCTATTCCGATTTGGTATGATGGACCACGCCCTCCTGAAGGGTTGCAGTGAACATCTTCAGAAAATTGCTTCGCTCAACTGCCAACTGAGATGAAACTAGCACACAGGTTATACCGTGAAAGACCTAATTAACGACGCCCCCATTCAGCAGGAAGCAGTTTGGAGAGAAAAAACTGCGCCCATATTCCCAAATATGGTTTATAAACGTTCTTTTACATTTAAAGGGGGATATGATATAGATATAAATAATTTGCATTAGTATAGATTTTGCTTTATTGATAGAGATTTAAGGTCAATTTTGTTATAGGTATAAGTGTTTCTGATTTTGATTAAGGTATTGTGATTGTGTAGTTCATTTAAATATGTAATGTATAATTAGGAAATATTGGTTGTTGAGGGATAATCATAAATAATAGTCAAGTTTGTAGTCACGTTAGTTAAGATTTTCTAGATGTGCATAGATATATCTTAGATAGGCATTCTTCATATCTTTCAAAGATTATAGAATATGGCATTTTAAATGTTTTAATAACTGAGGACTTTTCATGACAATGAGACACTCTGCTCCTGGCAGCACCAATGTACTTCAAGAGGAAGATGAGCATCGAAGAGGCACCTTATGGAGTTTGATAGCCATTTGGGCAAGAAACTGCTCTTGCCTGGACTATTGCATAAACTGGACACAGAGAACCCGCAGAGAGAGGACTACTGAACTTGCCTAAGGTGAGATGATCTTTCGGGGTTCCTGATTCATTTAAAAAGAGTCTGCGAGACATTCTGCAGGACACAACAGATAGTGACTGAACTGACTTTGAATTTTCCTGCTTTATGGAAATGTCTGCTGGATACCATGGGCCTGAAGGCTGAAGATGGATGCCCCAACGGTACAGAGGAACATTGGGTGACTGTCCAGGCAGTGAGATATCCCTGTCATTTCTAGAGTTTTAAAAGTTGCTTTTATCTTGTTTGCTTAGGTAGTATTGTATCTTTCTGGAGTCTTTGATGGAGTTAAGAATAGTTAGTTATAGTTATAGTTTTCCTTAGTTATGATAAAGATTATTGTAACTTTTACTTGATAACTGTTTTGTTATATGTAATTTTGCTATTTTAAAGTTAAAGCCTTTTTTTTTGTTTAAACCGAAAAAGGGGAAATGATGGAGGAAGGTCATTGGCTAATAAAGGAACTGCCCTGGCCCATTTTATTGGTTAGAGGATAGGTGGGAGGAGTAAACAGAACAAAATGCTGGGAGGAAGAGGAAGTGAGCTCAGAGACTCGACCGCTTTCCTCTCGGGAGCAGATGCCTGAGAGAGACGCCATGCTCCGCTCCCGGGATGAAGCTCCGACCCAGGATGGACTAGGCTAGAATCTCCCCGGTAAGCGCACCTTGGGGTGCTACACACAGATGATTGGAAATGGGCTAAATTAATATGTGAGAATTAGCCTAGAAGAGAATGGGCCAAGCAGTGATTAAAAGAATACAGTGTCCGTGTAATTATTTCGGGGCATAAGCTAGCCGAGCATGCGGCTGGGGTGCTGGGAATGCAGCCCCGCCGCTCTTACTACTTCACACCACTGACTGTCTTATGGAAAATTCTTAAAGAAGGAGAAGGAGTACTTTAAGAGCAGGAGGACCAAATCATCTGTTACAAAATCTCTTCTATATATAACATGGACGGTGCACCTATGAAATCTTAACTATGTTTTCTCCTAACAAGGGCAGCAAATGACAAGACCACTTGAAACAGCAGCATGTGGGGAAATTTCTCATGTCCTCACCCCTTGAAAAAGAGCTACTATGGATTAACGGCTGTCAGTAGAAAGAGAAACATTCTTATTCAGTGATTAGCCCATGGATAGATTTTCTATTCCAAAATTTTCATACACATATAAGCACTACTAAAGGGACTCATCAGGATGTAAGTAGAGACAATGAACTTGAAAGAGAGAGTGGGGGGGCATGGGAAGAGTTTGTTTTAATTCAATATTTAGTCATCAATTAAATTGTCAAAAACTATAAAAAACAGTTTTAATTTGAGCCTGTCTTTATGGTGAACATTGATCTGTGCAGGCTCACAACTCCTCAAAGCACTGAGACAAGTGAGTACTGGATGTTTGGTCTTGAAAAAGACATTTATAAACTACCTTCTAGGGCTCAAGAAGCAGTATGGAAGAGAGTCTAGAGTTTTGTAGGAGCCAGGATGTGGGGGAAATGGCAACAACATTTTTTTTCTTTTTTTAAAGAAAGTAAACTATCTTTTTTTTTTCATTTTACATGCCAAACCCAGTTCCCACTCCCTCCTCTCCTCCCATTCCCTAGATTTACTCCACAGAGAGGGTAAGGCACACTGCTCCAAGGAAGGACCAAGGCCATATCTACTATATCCAGGCAGAGCAAGGTATCCATCCAAAGAGACTGGGTTCCAAAAGGCCAGTACAAGCATCAGGGACAAATCCTGGTGCCACTGCCAGTGGCCCCACAGTCTGGCCCAGCCATACAACCATTACACTGAAAGAAACAATAAATAAATGGGACCTCCTGAAAATTAGAAACCTTTGCAAGGCAAAAGACAAAGTCAATAAGACAAAACAGCAGCCTAGCGAATGGTAAAAGATATTCACAAACCCCACCTCAGACAGAGGGTTGATCTCTAAAATATGAAAAGAACATAAGAAATTAGACATCAAAAGAACAAATAATCCAATTTTAAAAATGGGGTACAGATCTAAACAGAAAATTCTCAACATAAGAATTTCAAATGGCCAAAATACACTTAGGAAAATGTTCAACATCCTTAGCCATCAGGGAAATTCAAATCCAAAACAAGTCTGAGATACCATCTTGCATAAGTCAGAATGGCTAAGATCAAAAATACCAATGACAGCTTTTGCTGGAGAGGATGTGGAGTAAGAGGAACACTCCTCCATTGCTGGTGGGAATGCAAACTTGTACAACCACTTTGGAAATCAGTATGGCAGTAACTCAGAAAATTGGGAATCAACCTATCACAGGTCCCAGCAATACCACTCTTGGGCATATACCCAATGGATGCTCAATCATACTTCCAGGACATTCATTCAACTATGTTCATAGAAGCATTTGTAATAGCCAGAACCTGGAAACAACCTAGATGCCCCTCAACCAAAGAATGGATAAAGAAAATGTGGTACATTTACAAAATAGTGTACTACTCAGTGGTAAAATCAATAACATCTTGAAATCTGCATGCAAGTGGATAGAGCTAGAAAAAAATTCTTCCTGAATGAGGTAACTCAGACCCAGAAAGATGAACATGGTATTTACTCACTTATAAGTGGATACTATCTTTAAAGCAAAGACTAATGAGTCTTTGTCCACCACCCTAGAGAAGCTAAGTAACATGCTGTTTTCTATGCATTAAACAGCCTTTGCAATCATGTTCCCTTCTCTTGACCTGCACGAAATTGGGTCTTTCAACAAGTAAGCACAGAAAGGGGAGGGGATAATAGGGTCTTGTGTCTCCCTTGCTGACCTTTTAGATACTGATCAATTGTGGGTGAGAGGAATAATTACCTTGATTTGTATCACAGTGGTGAGCTCAGTTGGCTTCAATGGTTAGTTCCAAATTCATGGCTACAAGAATGGTCCTCATTAAACCAAAATCGTTAAAAAAAAATTGAAAACATTCTACTTCAGGACCCTGTGGTAATAATGGCTTTGATATAGGCAGAAAAGAGGTAAGAGAAGGTATAGTGTGATAAGAATCAGAATTCCATGTAATCTTGTATGAAATTTTCAAAGAACAAATAAAATTGATGAAAAACTACAAGCAGAATAAAGGTGTGTGATGATTTTAAACACTATATTATGATGGGGGCAAGAGGCACAGTTATATGTGGTTATAGGAGAAGATTTTAAAATGGAGTTAAAATTATACTGGTTCAGGAGACTGGAAATTGTAGGTTCTCTTCTGGTAAACATGACCTTATCAACTTTTGTGGAATATTGCATTAGCTATGTAAAAATGTGTTACATGTATTTGTGCTGTATTTATTTTATTATATAAAGATGTGATGCTGTTTCACCTAGCCTACCTAAGGCACCTGATTGCTCTAATAAAAAGCGAAATAGCCAGTAGCAAGGCAGTAGAGGGAAGGGTGGGGTTGACCTGCAGAGAAAATAGGGAGGAGGAATCTAGACTCAGACATCAAGAGAAAAGAGAATGAGTGAAAAAGAAAGGGTCACTCCTGGGGTCAGTGAGCCAGGCAGGTGCCAGTCAGTCAGACATGGAAAAAGCAGAAAAAGTAGGACATAGAGAATGAAAGAAAGGTAAAGAGCCCTGAGGCAAAATGTAGTTGAAGAGAAACAGGTTAAATTAAGTTTTAAGAGCTAGTGGTACAAGCATAGCTAAGGCCAAGTTTTTATAGTTACTATTAAGTCTCCCTGTCATGATTTGGGTATTGACTGTCCAAGAGAAAATCCTGCTAAAAGCAGCCAGATATAACCTGGATAGACTGACAATATCAGGCATGGTTTCCTACATTATTGAATAGGTTCAAGTAAACAGTAGTTGATTATCCCCAAGATATAATTGCCGCTATTATAGAGGTGGGATATCTTTCCTGACAGATTATTATTGTACACCATAGGATTTAGAGCTGGGTAAGGACTATTTGTTTTTTCTCCCTTGGAAGTTTTCACAGCACCTCTGAATTCAATGGGAGCTTGTCCTAGAAGGGTTTAAAAATTTGTGATGCTTCAAATTGAAGCACAAAAATATTCTTCCTTGGTATTAAACTGTGATTGTAAAAATTCATGTATTTCATGTGCTTTTACTGCCATTTTTAAAAATATAATCTGTTTTTAAATATATCTTGCATTTCTTTAAATGGCATAGATTCTTAGAGAGACATACTATTTGGAATAAACTAGACACTAAAACTTACACCCATAAGTTGTGCACAATAGATATAATTGGGAAATAAATGGTCTAAGGTGGTATAAGTTACATATAGTAATTGGTCTAAAACGTGGGATGCTTAAAATGTGACTCATGCATTATAGAACTATAGGGATATTCACTGTTAGATGATGGCTCTTTTAAGATGCACAAACAGTGATATTACTATGGTAGAACTTTAGACAAGAAAAGTATACATACTTTATAATATTTTAATATTCATAAACATTAAATAGGGTCATAGGTTATCCAAAGTAAGATAATCCAATACATTATCCTGAGGGTTCATTGTTCAACTATATTGATAATTAGTAGATTTAACTTTTTAATGTTTTAAAGCTTAAGCCAATTTCTTTCAATAGAACAATGGCATTCTTAATCTTTCATTCAATTTTCTCTTCAGAAAATTTTCAATAAAATGAACAAAATATTCTGATCGCCTGCTAATGACTGTTAATCTAGCTACCTAACACATACCCAAACTCAGCTAGATGACCCCTCCCACTCAAACCAGAAGTATAAAGGCAAAAATTACTAAGAGTTAAGCTTGCCTTCAAGGTCATTAACTGATAAGCCTTAAAGTAAACAAGATGTGAAACATAATGTAGACAAGGTTTCTACTGTAAAATAGTGACAAATGTGGCAGAGGGAAAAATAGGTCTAGATGGCAGGTAAGATTCTCTCTCCTAATTTCTCAGGGAGAAAGAGTCATGAGTTTGGGGTTGAACACCGTTCTGTGCTAAATTACCTAACCTGGCCTTCTGGGCTGATGCCTGAGTGTGGAAAATTGTAAAATAAACGGTCTCTAATGCTACTAATATAAAGTGAGGGTCTTAATTTCACAGAAAGGAATTTGTGGTTTTTCTTTCAAATTAAAGTATTATAAATATTAAAAACTACAAGCTCAATAGTAAATAACATTTTCATGGCCTGATTTTGGCTATCGGCAAATGACAATCATTCAAATAAAATAAAGATAATAAGATATCAGTAAGGTATTTACTCCAAAATGTATAATTGTGGAAAAGGTTGTGATTTTGGTAATCAGGTTCAATTGTATATTCTCTTAGTCCCTTTCTCTACTCTGTGCAGCAGTATAAGATCTTCTATATGATTCTTGTTCTTGTTCTTTTTGGGTCCCTTTGCTTTCAAAGCTATGGAAAACTGTTGCATGAATACTGTGTAGTTAGGATATTGAGTAGGGGGTGGGGTGGGGTGGGGTGTGTGTACCAGGGACTGACACAGAGTTGATGATCAACTGTCGTTAGGCTTTGTCTGAATTTCTTCACACACATAGACAGGGAAAAAAATACCAGAAATTGGCCAGAGTACTTGATACTGCTCCTACTAATCCTTTGATGACAGTACCTTAAATACAAACGGGCCATTATCCCACATTATTCTTCTTCTTATCATTGTATCTTTATTAATAACAGTATGATTGTACAAGAAGGTGAATAGCTACTACTTATCATCATCAATCTAGATAGTCTTGTTCAATTTAATTCAAAAGTTATTTCTTTCAACATATGGCAAGAGAAAAACTGAGTGAGTATAATTCATTCCATAAAAGTTGAAGTTTCTGAAGGAATAGCAGGGCAAAATGAATTGACCTCTATCACAAAAGATGATTGCCATATAATAGGAGATGTAAAATATTAGAAAGGAATACCAATATTATCATATATCCACAGACCAAATATTAGTATTAATATAATTAGATCCATTTATGGCAGCTCTTATTCTATCACAAAGTCACCATGTATGTGGAAACCACATAATTCAATCATTTATTCGATGAATATGTGTAATTTTTTACTTTGTATAAAAGTATAGAAGTAGGGGCTAATACTGATGAATATCCTGCATATCACCATAGAAACTTCAACTGGCAATGGATGGAGATAAGAGACAGAGGCCCACATTGGAGTACTGGGCTGAGCTCCCAAAGTCCAAATTAGGAACAGAAGGAGGGAGAACATGAAAAAGGAAGTCAGGACAGCGAGGGGTGCGCCCACCCACTCAGATGGTGGGGCTGATCTAATGGGAGCTCACCAAATCCAGCTGGAATGGGACTGATGGAGCATGTGATCAAACCGGACTCTCTGAACATGGCAGACAATGAGGGCTGACTGAGAAGCCAAGGACAATGACACTGGGTTTTGATCCTACTGCATGTACTGGCTTTGAGGGAGCCTAATCTGTTTGGATGCTCGTTTTCCTAGACCTGGATGGAGTGGGGAGGACCTTGGACTTCCCACAGGGCAGGGAACCCTGACTGCTCTTTGGACTAGAGTGGAACAGGGAGTGGGGGGATGGGGAGGGAAATGGGAGGAGGTGGTAATTTTTAATAAAAAAATCAAAAAATAAATTAAAAAATAGAATTAGGGGCTAGCATTACAACAAAGAGTAACATAGAGTCACTTACTTTTCTTATGCAGTCTTCAAATACACACATACAAAAATTTATTTATACACATATTTATACACATATGAGAGAGCATGTCTCATGGCCACTATATATCATACACTCCCTAAATTCTTGAAATCCATTATTTCACTTATGGCATATACATCATACGTATTTTCAAAATGAACAAATTGATTTTACTAAACAAATTGATTGAGAAAGGAGTTGTAGTCTCCCAAATATCATGGCAAGTTGCACAATTTGTATTCCAATTTTCATCTTTGTATCTGTGAAATCAAATTTCAGTAACAATGCTTAAATTCTGATTACTTTTCTGCTTCACTACTGAGGCCAGAAAAGTTTCCCCTCCTTAAAAATGTATACATTTATAGATTTAGTTCTACACACTAAGATATATATTGTTAAGCAGATCTAGCTGCTAGAATATTAGGCAATTTTTGGATAATATAGGCCAACACTAGCAATATTCTCAAATGGCAGATGGTGTTACAAAGAAAGTCAGCATAAGGAAAAGAAAATAACAGTGTATCAGCATGGTCTAAGGTAAGCACCCCCCATTGGAATTCTCAATGCTTTATTTATAAACTTTAACTGTCATTTTGTTACTTCACCTACCTTGAGATTAACTTTCTATATATATTCTATAAACCAAACAGAGATCACTGTGAAAGCACTGTGAAAGGAGTAAGTTTATCAACCTGTTTGTCAATAACATAAGCTTAGGAAAAGTTAGGGGAAAAAAATCTGTCTAAGCCTCTGTTTCTGTTGTTAGCCTTTTATGAAACAGCTTGTTCTTTCCCCCAACATTTTCTTCTCAACTGTTTCAGAGCATGCCAAGGGAGAGGAAGTGACAGTAAGGGGAGGCAAAATTTGATAGTTTATGCATGTTGATGAGATGACAGATGGAATGCACCTGGGCGTTTCTTTCATTATTTCTCATGTTAGAGAAATTTGTAAGTTATAGTTCTGGAAATGGCATTTGTGGAATCTTAGGGCAGACCCAGTATTGAGACAATGGCATACTAGTGCTATGCAAAAGCAAAGCAGAAATTTGGGGTCTACCTCATTATTCACACTTATTAGCTTGCATCTGTTAAGCTGTCATTTCCTGATTATCTCATTTTAATTAATTGACATTTTTCTATCCTCAATACAGGGATCCATTACAAAACAGGCGAATTCAATCATGAATTTGCATTTTGATCACAATTTTCAAGGAATGTTTTTCGATTTTTGTCATGTGTTTATAAAGGAAAGCTAAGCTAATATTTGTCAATCAAAATGAATGTCGGAGGTACAAAAGAACATCCACTGCTGGCAGGGATGTAATCCGAATGCTTGCTAATGCTGAGGGAAAGCTACACCTGAAACAAATGGGGGAGAGGCTAAAACTGCACATCTTCTGTATCAGTGGGCAGACACAAATTTCAGCTTACACATAAAGAGAAACAGAAGAATATATTTAGAGAATATTTTCATGGCAATCGCATCCTGCTCTCTCTCCCCCCTTTCCCCACACCTTTCTTCCTATTATTGAATTGGGTGGGGAGTTTCACATATTTCTACCATACAGAATAAGCAAGGAACTTAGTAGTGACAAAGCTATATCCAGCGTAATCTAAACATTGTACATTTGTTCAAACACAATTACCATATAATAAGTAATTATTCCTCTATTGTAAAACTATTTGTTCAGAATTTCACAACATACAAATGCTAAAAATCTCAAGAGTGATTTCTATATGTAGTATTTTGTCATATATGTCAGGATTTACTGTTTGGTGTCTTCAATGAAATGAATGAAATAAAAAAGGAGGAATTATTTCTCACTTTTGATGTTTGTATGTCTTTTTCTATTTCTCTTACATCAAGTGATCCATCTGGAGTTCAACAATTTTTTTTAAAATAGCAAAAGAAAATGAAAGCAATTTATATCCTATGAAACTGTGCATCTTATCCATTGAACTTCATGATTTAGAGGGAAAGTGTTAATATGCTTTCTTTTTTTTTGTATTTTCATAACGCAAAATGTTTGAGTAAAGCAAATATACAAATCAGTTAGTAAATGTATTATATGAGGTTTTGCAGACATATTTCATAAATTCTAAAGGTCAGCTGTGTATGAAGAAGCACTATTATACTTTAGAAATTATGTAATTTTAAAGGTTACTCACATGTTACAGTTAATTATAATTAATTTTTATCTAACATTAAACATTCTTGATTTCATGTTGACAAATTGTAGTCATGCATCAGCAAAAAAAAATGTTTTATTCAGTCATGGACCATGCATATATGACAAGAAACCCACATGTTTTTCTTACCTTCTGGGGTTCCAGTTCTAGTTAACATGCTATTGTCAAATCACCTAACAATGCATATATGCACATCTCAAAACATAAGTCCATTGCTTATTTTCTACTCAAATAATTGAATAGTCATCTATATTTTCCAGTTTTATTTTTTATTAAATCCTTGTATAACAAGTGAATCATGGATGTATATTTATGTATTAAGAAAAAAGTGCTACTAAACATACTAATATAAATGCAGTCACTTAGAATAAAGTCAACTAATGCTCAACATGATTGTATACAATTTCAGAATAGCTTCCTGTTCAGTAGCATCTGAGTTATACATGTACCAAGATTTTTGGAAACAGAGCAAAATATGAGGAGATGGAGATGAATTTCTGTCATTATAAATGGATTACCCCCGTTATACTTCAGCAGTGATCCATTATCATGAATTTCTTATGTTACCTGTCACTTTAGTGATAACGTATTTCTGCATTGAATATAAGGTAGCAGAGTTGTTTAAAAGGACTCAAATCTGGTGAAAATAGCTTGATTATCAAGAGTCTGGATCTTTTGAAACCCTTGGTGATATTCATTATTCTTCAGAAAAACAAATCAATGACATTTTTTTGGACATTTTAAAGCACCGTATCCAAATTTTAAAAAGAATATTAACCTTAAATAGATCAGAAAGAAACTGGAAAGCAGAGTAGCAATCCATTTCTATCTATCTATCAGGTAGTGTGAACATCCCAGCATCTAATTTTTGCATGTATATTCATCAAATTAACAACTGACAAAGTGCTGAAAGCATTATTAAATACAAACTATCTTTGAAAAATATTTTTGGCTTTAGTCTTAAAACAAGTGTCTACCAAAATTTCACATTCATGGCATGCAATTATATTTATAATCAATAGCAGCAAGACTATTCAAATTGGATGCTTTATAGACACAAGATCTAAGAAAAGAGACCCACTCAGTATAAAATGTGACCTATTGATCAAATGAGTTTTACACTGAACAACTTGTAGATGGATTTTTAAAAGTTTGTAATAACAAATTAAATTATTATGTTATTTTGGTATTAAGATCATAATTACTTTAAAAATGTGCCAGTGCAAGAGCAGCAGCCCCTAGAGATATAAGCACCACCTGAACCAATCAGAAAAAATAGGTGAGTGACTGGTCTCCCAGGTACACTGTCCAAATCCCTAGGTCCTAAAACCTTTTAGCACATTCCCTGCCCTTCCCTTTCCAATCTCACCCCCAGCAGCAAGCCCAGGTAAGAGTCCAGCTGACAGGCTACTCCTCCACCAATTTTCCCACCCATTGGATACTGTAACATACAAGACCCACTCAACTGTCAAAACTCACTAAATTCATCACCTTCTCCTTGGCCAAACATCCGCTGCAAGATTGCCCCTAGAGACACAAGTACCACATGAACCAATATGAAGAGGAGCAGCCCTTAGAGACAGAAACAACACCTGTGCAAATTAGAAGAAAAGATTTGTAGACAGCAATGTAAGAATACACTCAATAACATCAAGAACAATATGGCACCACCAGAGCCCATTGGTTCTACAACAGCAAGACCTGAACATCCCAACACAGATGAAGCAGAAGGAAACAACCAAAGCCTGGCAGTGGTGGTTCATGCCTTTAATCCCAGAACTCAGGAGTCTGAGAAAGGCAGGCGGACCACTGTGAGTTCGAGGCCTTTCTGGTCTACAAGAGTAAATGCCAGGACAGGCTCCAAATCTACACAGAAGAACCCCCTCTCAAAAAACAAAAATAAATGACTTAATAAAGATGCTAAAGGCCCTTAAAGAGGAAATGAGAAATTTCCTGAAAGAAACCAAGGAAATGACAAACAAATAATTGGAAGAAATCAACAAATCCCCTAAAGAAAGTAAATGAAGCCAAGAAAAAAGAAACAACAGGTAAAGGAAACAGTTCAAGACTTGAAAACTGAAATAGAGGCGATACAAGAAACACAAACGGAGGGAATTCCTAAAATGGAAAATCTGGGTAAATGATCAGGATGCAAGCATAACCAACAGAATACAAGCGATGAAAGAGAGAATCTCAGGCATTGAAGATTATGATATAGTAAATATATTCATTTGTCAAAGAAAATCTTACATTCAACAAATTCTTAGCACAAAACATCCAGGAAATCTGGCACCCATTAAAAGAACAAATCTAAGAATAATAGGAATAGAAAATAGTTGAAGAAGTCTAGGTCAAAGGCACAGAAAATATATTCAACAAAGTCATAGAAGAAAACTTTCCCGACCTTAAACAATATGCCTATGAAGATACCAGAAGCTTACAGCACACCGAATAAACTGGACCAAAAAAGAAGTCCTCCTCATACATAAGAATCAAAACACTAAACATACAAAACAAAGAAAGAATACTAAGAGCTGCAAAAGGAAAAGGCAAAGTATTATATAAAGGCAGACCAATCCGAATAACACCTGAATTCTCAATGGAGACTCTGAAAGCCTAAAGTTCTGAGACAGATGTGCTGCAAACACTAAGACACCATGGATGCCAAGCTAGACAACTATACACACCAAAACTTTAAATCATCATAGATGGAAAAAACAAGATATTCCATAAAAAAAAACACATTTAAACAATACATATCCACAAATCCAGTCCTACAGAAAACACTAGAAAAAAAACTCCAACCTAAGAAAGTCAGCTCTACCCATAAAAGCACAGGCAATAGTAAATCCCTCACCAGCAAGTCCTAAAGAAGGGAAACATACACACACTACCTCCAAAAAAATAACAGGAATTAATAATCACTGGTCATCAATATCACTTAGTATCAATGAATTCAACTCATATATATATATATATATATATATATATATATATATATATAAAGATACAGGATAACAGAACAGATACAAAAACAGTAACCATCCTTCTGCTGCATACAAGAAACACTCAACTTCAAATTACCTCCGAGTAAAGGGTTAGGAAATAACATTCCAAGAAATGGATCTAGGAAGAAAGCTAAACAAATTAGACCTCAAATTAAAGGTAATCAAAAGAGATGAAGAAAGACATTTCATATTCACCACAGGAGAAATTCATCAAGATGAAGTCTCAATTCTGAAAATCTATGCCCCAAATACAAGGACACCCACATTAGTAAAGAAACATTATTAAAGCTTAAATTGCACAGCAACCCCCACAACTAATTGTGGGAGACTTCAACACACCACTCATACCAATGGACAGGCCTGCCAGACAGAAATTTAACAGATAAATAAGGAAACTAACAGATGTTATGACTCAAATGGGCTTAACAGACATCTATAGAAAAATTCTACCCAAACACAAAAGAATATAACTTCTTCTTAGCACCTCATGGACCCTTCTTTAAAACTGACCTCATACTCAATCCCAAAGCAAATCTCAACAGATACAAAAAAAATTAGATTAACCACCTGTATCTTATCAGATCACCAGGGCTTAAAGTTAGAAATCAACAGCAATTTAAATTACAGGAAGCCCACAAACCCATGGAAACTGAATACTACTCAACTGAAACACCCCTGAGTCAAGGAAGAAATAAGAAAGAAATTAAAGACTTCCCACAATTCAATGAAAATGAATATATAACACACCCAAATTTATGTGACTTTATAAAAGCAGTGCTAAGAGGAAATGTTGAAATAGGAGCGGCGGGCTGCGTCCCCGGCACCCGGCTGCCCGCACGGCTAGCTTTACCTGAAATAATTACACAGAAACTGTATTATTTTAAACACCGCTTGTCCCATTTATATCTAGCCTCTTCTAGGCTAGCTCTCGGACCTGGACTAGCCCATTTCTAATAAGCTGCTGTAGCCCACAAGCTGGCTTACCAGGAATGATCTTAACCTGTGTCTGCCTGGAGTGGGAGAATCATGGCCACTCCTGATTCAGCTTCTTTCTCCCAGCCTTCTCTTCTGTTTACTCCTCCCACCTATGTTTTAACCTATGAGGGCCAAGCAGTTTCTTTATTGCTTAACCAATGAATTCAACAGATATATGACATATATCACACATATAGAAAAATTCTACCCAAACACAAAAGAATATATCTTCTTCTTAGCACCTCATGGAACCTTCTTTAAGGACATATATCTACATCAAGGAAAGTTCATAGCAATAAATGCCTACATAAAGAACATGGAGAAATCTCAAACTAGCAAATTTACAGTATGCCTGAATGCTCTAGAATAAAAAGAAGCATACTAACCCAGGAAGAGTAGATGACAAGAAATAATCAAACTAAGGGTTAAAATAAAAAAAGCTGGAGCAAAAAGAAAAATAAAAAGAATCAATGAGTCAAAGAGTTGGTTCTTTGAGAGAATCACATGATAGACAAACTCTTATCCAAACTAACTAAAAGGCATAGAGAAAAAAATCCAAAATTAACAAAATCATAAAAGAAAGGGGCCTAACAGAGGAAATCCAGAGAATCATCAGGTCATACTTCAAAAACCTGTACACCACCAGTCATTCTTCTAGCTACTCCAGTTGAAGAAGCAACATTTGTTGAAGATGCTGGGTTTTTTGCTCCATTGTCAATATTTGGGTGGCTGTACAGGTGTGAGTTCACATGTGGCTCCTCAGTTCTTTTCCACTGGTCACTGAGTCTATATTAAACTTTAAAATCCCTATTTATTCTCCACTTTATTATAAGAAACCATTAGAGAAAATTAACACAAAGCATGTAGGTACACAACAGAATTTAATTAGGCAGATTAAGAAATTAGAATGAATCAGTTGAAAAATGATCAGTCTTGGGCATGGGAATATAGTTCAGTTGGCATAGCACTAGTCTAGACTCTACAAAGCTCCATACTGGTTTTATTATTACAGCTCTGAGGTATAACCTAAAATCTGAGATGATGATACCTGCAGAAGTTTTATATTTCCTTTTAATTTTCATGGTTGTTAGGGATAACTTTGATATTTAATATTTTCAGAAGACATTTAATATATGTTTCAATATCAGTGAAATCTTTCAGTGGAATTTAGATATTGTGTTGAAATTGTACATTGCTTTTTGTAAAATAATCTGTTTCTTAATACATATTTGATGATTCTTTAACTGCCATTTTTTCAACATGCCTCTATGACCATGACTAAACAATAAAGCAATCATGCTTTAAGTATTATTAATACCCCCTTCAGCTTCTTAAAGTATCTAGAACAAAATTATCTTCAAAAAACTAAGATCAATTTCAATAGGTGATAGCCTTTCTTCATTTTTTTTTTGGAATTGTGTGGTAACAATCACTCTTGAAAACTTCTGCTTGGCTTCCAGGATAAGGCTTACCTTTGTTGTATACAAAACAGAAGTATGTTCCTGGAGGCTGCTCATTCGTTCCTGGCCACTTAGTCCCAAAATAACCATATAGAAACTATATTATTTGCAATACTGTTTGACCAATATCTTAAGCATATTTCTTGCTAGCTCTTATATCCTAAACTAATCTATCTCCATTAATCTGTGCATCATCATAGGGTTGTGGCCTACTGCCAAAGTTCCGGTGAGCTCTGGTGAGACTGTTTCCTGCAGCAGCTACATGGCTTCTCTCTGACTCTGCCAATGCTCTCTCTCTCTCTCTCTCTCTCTCTCTCTCTCTCTCTTTCTCTCTCTCTCCATCTCTGTCTGAATTTCCTTCCTGGCTTTACAATGGGATTACAATGCAGCTAGAATATTAATGACATTAGGAAATTTGCAGAAAAAATGGAGAGAAATCAAAAAAAATGATACTGAATGAGATATTCTAGGGTCAGAAAAACAAGTATGACATTTCCCTCATACTAGAAGATATTTTGACCTAATACTTTAGTTTTCTGTGCTTGCTTTGGAGTGTCTCTGAGGTTTGAGAATCTAAAAGGGGAGGCAGTTAGGAAGAATACTTTATGTCAGGAAATAGTATCACATAGATTAAATGAATATATAAAGGATGGAATATTGAAAGCAGAAAGCTTAAAACAAGAAGGTGGTGGGGTAAAATAAAATAAAGGGGCTGTGAAAAAATAACTCAGGAATGATCCATCATATAATTCAACAAAAAATACAAGAGAGATTTTGAAGGCAGATACCCATGTAAATAATATGTGTTCTAGAAAACCCCAGTGCCAGTGTCGAATACTCCATAGAAGTGGGATAGTCCACAGATAGACCCCACACACATGTGATCTCTAAACAATATAGGCTCCTGCCCTTCCTCTAGTTGTTAGAATTAGTTGATTAGACTCTACTGCTACAGACAACATACAACTAATTTGGATGATGAGAACAAACTGGAACTAGAATAGATGATTGCTTCCTGCTTGTTCTCCTGATGCCTAAAGATGCTATGCATGCAGCTGTGGGTAAAGGCATTTACATTCAACACCGTGAGCTATAATACCAACTGAACTGGCATGATGTGCACATGTTCATAGTAACATGACTGTCATGAGGGTAACAAACTGTTCCGTAATTAGATTTGGGGGTTGCTCTACATTAAAGACTTCATGCCTAGTACTATGAATTTGATCCAAAATTCTCTAGAAGGCAGCAATAGAATGTCTGAGACTGAAATTTAAAAAGGATCTAAAATAGTTGTATACATGAAGACATGTACCATGAATCATTCCCCTAAGTATATATTTACGTATAAAGGCTACTTTAAGCCTTAAACAGACATCCCTCTCCTTGCAATGAACAGAAATAAATGGAAAAGTTCAGCTTCAGGTGGTACTGAAAAGAAATAATGCTGTAGGACTTAGCTCTAGACAAGAGACATGGTATTTTTAACCTTACCTTAATGTTCATGTAAGATTTAAGAAGATGGGAGGAAAAATTTCTAACTCACAAGATAGGAAGAGGGACTCTAAAATACCATCTTGTAAGTAGTACATAATATGGGAACCACAAGCTCATAGCAGCCATACATGTTCATACTGAGTCCACAGAAATCAGTACATCTTACTAATAACCTATTGATGGAAAAATGACCAAGGGGCCTTACCACATACTGCTCATCTTTTGGCAACCTACAGATTCTGAGATTAGTTTCATACCCACTGATTAGTTCACCAGGTTCTGATGGGTAGTTACAAACTGAGAATCTCATATTGACCCTGATTATTGGGACACTAAATGAAACCCAAACTAATAAATAGGGAAGTAGGTATATAAGGAACAGTGGGAACTGATAGGTGTGGGAGAAATATGTCAGATGGGCTGAAAATGAACAATGTGCATATCTAAACATATGAAAGAACAAAATTACTAATAAAAATGTTCAACATCATAACAATACTATATATTGACTAGATGTAGTCCACCCTAATAATCCTATATTAATTTCTTCTATTGACTCTTGCAAACATCATTTTTAATTATATGGCAATAGGCATGTGCATTTCTAACCTGCATCTGCTCTTGCCTTTACAGACTATTCTTTCAGGCCCATGTAAATGATAAAGTTATGTACTTAGTCTTACTTTTAATAAGTCAATGAATTCTCATTGTCTACAGAAAATATTATTTCTTAAGCAGGGTAAAGAAAGTCTTTCACGAAATGTGTTAGCCTCCTTGTCTAACCTCATCTCTAGTAATTTACAACACACATTGTATGTTGATAGCTATACACTAATTGGCCAAACTTGCTCACTCTGACAAGCATTGCAATTGCTATAAAGTGAGGTATAGTGGTAGAAACTCACCATATTCACTCTTTCGTCATATTATGGCAACCCTACCTCCTCTGAAGAACCATATTTAATTTCTTTGCATTCCATAATAACAACTCTTAAAAATCTAGGATTAAGTAAATTACTTGCTGATTTGTTCCTGGTTAATGCTTTTAAACTGACATAAAAGAAAGTTTAGACAGATATTTAAACAACCTGGGAGCAAAAAAAAAAAAAAAGGCAGGCGATGGTGGCGCACGCCTTTAATCCCAGCACTCGGGAGGCAGAGGCAGGAGGATCTCTGTGAGTTCGAGACCAGCGTGGTCTACAAGAGCTAGTTCCAGGACAGTCTCCAAAACCACAGAAAAACCCTGTCTCGAAAAACCACAAAAAAAAAAAAAAAAAAACCTGGGAGCACTGGATAATTGCTTGTCAAAATGATATTCAGCTACAAACCACATTTAGTGTTTGGAAAACCTAGGTATTTTAGCCTCCTATTGGATATTATAACAGAAGATAATCATTTTATAAATTAGACAAATAAAATATAAATACTATAATTAAATATAAGAAGATAATAATTTTATAACTTTAGAGAATTTTTCATACGGTCAGTTGACCATGTCATTCATTTTTTAGGTCCATATTGAGGCAGCATGCTATAGGAGAGTGTGCACAAGAGAAAATCTGATTACCTTATAATCAAATAGAAAAGAGAAACAGGAAAAAAATATGGCTAGACTTCCTCTATGTCCTTCAAAGGGATACCATTAAATTAATAATATAAAGATCTTTTACAATGTCTTGAAGCAGAACATGTTAGATGGGGGGAACATGAATCAAATAATCCCAAACTAGCTCCGAATAGGGTATACTAAGTTTTTTCTTTATTAAAAGGCAAACTCAGGGATCACAACAAAGAAACATGAAGGGGTCCAACATCCAGGTATGGTGCACAGAAAGAAGAGGCTGAGTGGGTGTTTCCATAGGATTTTTGGTACCCAAAGGCCACTCCCTACCTGGTCCAGCATCCCAAAGGCCATTAGCTAAAGGATGCTCACCTTTAAAATTTTTCACTACTTCTAAACATTGTAAGTAGAGACATTAATGCCTTGGAGGGCATTCCAGATCTAAATTATAGCACGAAATTAACCCTTTCGCTTTGCCCCTTGACTACATAGAAGTTCGTTTTTCCCATCAGTAAAATGGAAAAAAAAACAATGTTTATAATTAAGTGGTAGTCATAAAAAGTGGTTTGCAAGATTATTGTTTTAAATCATTAGCTATTTCACAATAGTACTTGGAATGCAGTAGATATGTTCAATTCTTTTACTATATGTAATAACATTCTTGGAAAGTTTGAGTGTGTTTTGGGGAAGTACAACAGATATTTAAACTATTTTTCTGATGTAGGATTCCCCTCTGTATGCTGTGAATACCATTAGTTAATAAAGAAGCTGCTTTGGGCCTGCTGCAGTGCAGAACTGATTAAGCCAGGAATTTCAAGCAGATAAAGGAGGAAAGAACGCAGAGTCAGGAAGAAGACATGTAACTGCCACAGGAGACAGATGCCAGACAGAAACTTACCAGTAGGCCACAACCATGTGGCTAAACATAGATTGGTAGAAGTGGATTAGTTTACAATTTAAGAGCTAGTTAGAAATATGCATAAGCTAATAAGCCAAGCAGTGTTTTAATTAATACAGTTTCTGTGTGCTTATTTGAGGTCTGGGTGGCCAGGAAACAAACAGTCTCCACTTACATTTTCCATTTTAGAGAATAATGCATTTTAATATTAAATAATTGGGGTGTTTGGCTTGTAAACTATCAATCAATGAACATGAATTTAGTGTGTTTCTGACACTGCACTAGTACATGCTTGTATAAAAAGCCTGAATGGAAGAGAAGTTAAAGCCTGAAGCAAGTGTCCCATGTCCCTTGCTGCCAGTTTACGTGATAGCCACATCCCACATTTCCAATTCAACATTTCATACTTTCAATAATCTTCTGTATTCACTTCAAAAATACTGCCAGTCAAAAGACAAATGATCGTTTCCAATTTCTGGTTACTTACCCTAAGCAATAATGTTGAGAAAGGGTCTAGGAACCTGACCCAATTAACTCAAGATGACTGATAATAGATGGTCGTCGTTATAATGAATACCCTCTTACTGAATAACACATGGATTTGAAGCTAACAGAGAATGCAAAATTGATGAGTTCACAGAGGTACATATAACAAAATTGTGAGAAAGACTGTCCACTTTCTGCTACCTCTCTAAAACTCTCCTAAGTCCTCAAAAGGTAAAAGCAGAACTGTTGCAAAATCATTAATTTCACTCATAAGTCTGAGAGAAATGTCTTCATTCACTTTTAAGCATAAAATTTCCACGTTGAAGATAAAGGAGTCAAGTATTTAAGGAAAGAAAAAATAATCTATCAGCTGACAGAGCTGATGTGGTGGTGATTTCCCTTATCTTTACAGAACAACCTCTGCAGTTGCAGTTGACCATTTGGTTCTTTAACCAGCCCAGTTGCTCTCAAAGGAATATTGTTCTGTCCTAAGAAACTGCCTGGTGTGCACTCTATTTTGGAGGTACACTTATTGTTGCTTCTGAAATGTCATTTTGCCTTTGGAATCGCTTATAGGAAGCAGCATTCACAAGGTGAAAAGATTTGTGTAAGCCTGAAAATTTCTCTGCAGGAACTCCAATTCTCAAAAATCTAAAAGAGAACATAGGCTGGGCCATAGTTAGTCCAACCACAGTGAGAGACGGGAAATGCCATTCATGGCAACTGTGATGCAACTACAACAATGAGAATATAATTATTATTAACATTAGTTACCATACATTGTGTTAAGTGCTTTGAACTCAGTATCCCTATCTTTACCATAGGCTCTTTAAATGTAGAAACTAAAGCTCAGAGAATTTATGCACTGTAGTCATGATTACACAGGCAATATATCATTTAATGCAGATTTGAACCATATTCGCTGTTGTTCCAGTTATCCTTAAAATAAGTAACTTAAGTTATGCAATTCTATGGTGGAAAAAAGTCTCTTTTGATAATTTTTTCATGTGAAGTATTTCATCCATAGACATTTATTGCTTTCAGGCTTTCAGTGCAGAATAGCAAGATGACGGAAAATACATTAATAATTGAACTATGCCTACTAGATATCATGTACTTTCCATTTTTTCTAATTTTTAAGACTGTCTGTCACGTTACCTGGTACCATTGGCATTTAGTATGTGTGAATAAGAACGGTGGATGAGGGTCATGGATCTAGAATGTGATTTCTTATATTCCTAAGAATCTTCAAGCATTCTTTGGTGTCTTAGCAACTTGTGACATGTTGATACTGATGCTCTTATTAACCTAGATTTTCTTAATAATTGTCTTGGCATAAATTACATCCAAGTTATCATAAAATAAAACTACCATATAAGTTATTCTGAAAAATAGGCAAGAGTAATTATTTAAAATGATTTTATATTAGTGTGACATTGTAACTTCTTATTGCACTACTGATTCAATCAATTATTTTTAATAAAACCCAAGAAAATTTTACTTGTCAGAATATGGTTGGAAATGTATACATATATTATATAATAGTTTAGGGTTGGGGTATGAATATCAGTTTCTTATGTATGCAAATGTCTTCCTCTTTTCTTGAATTTACAGTAACTTGTTATCGAAGGTACTTACTGACACAATGGTTCTTTGTTACAAACGATCACTAAATTCAGGGGCTTTAACATAGATACTTTATTTAATTCATCAAGCTAAAGTTTGAAAATAGAGATGGGTTGACATACTTGATTGTTCATTATACATTGTTTGGTGATAGGTAAATGTGACAAGGCTAAATGCCAATTATTATACAGTAGTATAAGCTAGTAATATTGCTAGATTGAAAGAAGAGTAGTAAGTGAATAAGCAACCCTGTAAACAACATTTTCAAATATCTGCTAAGATTGAGCCTTCTCCTCTGCCATCAGTTAAATAATGACAAAGCCAAGGGAAGAATGTACAAAGAACACAGAATATATAAGAAGTCTTAGTACAGATTACTACAAATGTGATCTCTACCAATCAATCATTTATCATCTATCCATCTATCGATCAATAAATCAATAATTCTCTCAATCTATCTGTCTGTCTGTACTTATATCCATCCTTATTCCTGTCTTTCTGTCTATATATAGTCTTGTCATGATTATTATATTATATTATTATATCATTCTATATGCAAAATACACTTTTTCCAAACCCATGTCTCTAAAGTTTTATGCAGTTTTGTGAATACTTCAAAATCTCATGTTCTCTTTCAGAAAGAAACAGTTTGTTAAACATGAAGCAATTATCACTGTGAATGCAGCCTTACCATACAAATGAGTGGTATTTGTTGCTGAACTATAATCCAATTACATGTAGCTTTTACCCTCAACCTCTGAAACAGGGTTGTTTTTCTATCTTTCTTGGTCATTTTTTAAGAAAACATTTAGAAACATCAGTTCTAAAGAACTCTTTAGCTAAATTCCAAAACTTTGAAGGTCTGGAAGCTGTTGATAATTTTATAGTCCCATCTTTTTAAAAATCTTAGTTGTTCCTTAGATGGTTAGGCTTTCATATAGATACAAGTCATATCTCCTCCATTGACTAATGACTGAAACCATTATTCTTCTGAAAGTGGTCTTCTAGTTCTGGAGGCTTCATTAGTATTCTTTGGGCTGCCAACCCTCCAATCTAATGTTCTTAACATTTATAAAAATATTTTTCTAGCTGAGAGAGTATACATGTTGTTATAAAGTTCTATATAGTCTACAAACAAGCTTTTGTTTTAAGTACTAAGAATACAGGCCTTTCATCTCCCAACCTTTAAACTTTAACCTTTTTCTTCCAGTTGTTGCACTTTACCACACACAGAAAATAGGATGTAGTTATTTTCTGTTTTGTTTCTAGCAGTACCATTTTACACACAGTCCTGTGTACACACACACATACACACACACACACACACACACACACACACACATAGGTTGTATGTCTTCTATATCCTAGGTCACTGCCTATTACATCACAGTTTTTCCCACTACATAACATGTTCTCCTTACTCACAAACATCTTGGCTGCATCTATTTCTATACTTTCTTTAGTAACTCACATATATTTATGCTTTCATTACAACATCAGTTTGATTCTAAATTCAAATTCTTGTATTTGTCATCCGATACTGTAACATTGCTGCATAACCAAACAACCTCTTCTCGGTAGTTTTAACTACTAGTCATTTGTTTAGCTCACAAAAAAAAAAAAATTAGTAATGATTTAGAAATTAATTTTTGGGCCATTATTCAGACTTTACTTGGCCTCACTAGCACATTTGGAGGCTGACTGGCTGCTATCCAGGGTACAAGTCATGACTAAACCATGTATCTCACCTTATACAGCAGCTAGCTTGACATTTCTTTTATGAGGGCACACACACAAAAAAAAGCAGTATGAGAGATAGAAATTCCATGTACAGTTACGAGGAGCTGACTTCTTTCTATTTCCCTTTATAATTTCTTTAAATTTAGTTTTTGAAAATTTCAAACTATTTTTGAATGTTTTATTGGCAAAATGATTTTCTTAGCCAAACCCAGAATTGATGCAGAAAGGTACTGCCAAAACTGTCAACATAAGAAGACAAGAAAAATTGCAGTCATTAATTCAGTAAATGTGGCATACTTGTAATGTAACTGTCTCAATTATGAATACTTATTTTCTTTCAAAAAATTATAGATGTTTTGAAAAATGAATTATGGCAATTTTAGTTTTTTGCAATGATTTAGCATGTAACTTCTGAAATAGGAGGACAGAAAAATAGTTCAAGAAGATGACAAACTATACAAGAGTTTTCAGAGTCCAACAGAAACATAATATAATAATTAAAGAAACTAGTGAACACAGAAAACAATGGGGTGGCCTTGAAATTGACATAGCCCAGCTAAAAGCACTATTCTTCCATTACACCATAGAACACAAACAAATTGTCAGGCATTCAGTGATTTTTCTCAAATGAGAACTGAAATCTAGATTTTGATGTAACATGCTTTAAAAACTGTGGCTAAAAAATTCATAAAATATAAATCTACTACTAGTGCTCCAGTGTGGGTCTCTGTCTCTATCTCCATCCATCACAAGATGAAGGTTCTGTGATGATATGCAAGATATTCGTCAGTATTGCTCTAGGATAGGGTCATTTCAGGTTCCCTATCCTCTGCTGCCCCAGGAACTAACTGGGGACCTCGGCTTGGGCACCTGGGTGCCCCTCTAGGGTCAGGTCTCTTGCCAACCCTAAAGTGGCTCCCTTAACTAAGAATTGTGGTTCTGTGCTCCCCTGTCCAACCTTCCCTTATCCCAATCCTCCTGTTTCCCCAAGGCCCCCCCTTCTTCCCTTCTAACTTTTCTCTCCCCATCTCCCCTTACCCACATCCCACCCCACCCACAAGATCCCAATTTTCTCCCCGGCAATTTTGTCTACTTCCCTTAGCCAAGAGGATAAATATATGTTTTTCCTTGGGTTCACCTTCTTACTTAGCTTCTTTAGACTCACCTATTGTAGACTCCGTGACCCTTATTTATGGCTAGAAACCAATTATGAGTGAGTACACCCCATGTTCACTGGACAGAGCTCCCAAGGTCCCAATGAGCAGCAGAAGGAGGGAGAACATGTGCAAAGAAGTCAGGACCACGAGGGGTGCACCCACCCACTGAGACAGTGGAGCTGATCTATTGGCCAGCTGGACTGTGACTGAAAAAGCATGGGATAGAACCAGACTCTCTGAACATGGCGAACAAAGAGGGCTGATGAGAAGCCAAGGACAATGGCATGGGGTTTTGAACCTACGTAATGTGCTGGCTTGTGGGAGCCTAGACAGTTTGGATGTTCACCTTCCTAGAAATGGACGGAGAGGGGAGGACCTAGGACTTACCACAGGGCAGAAAACCCTGACTGCTCTTTGGACTGGAGAGGGAGGGGGAAAGGAGTGGGGGGAGGGGGAGAAGGGGGGGAGGAGGGGGAGAAGAGTGGGAGGAGGGGGAGGGAAATGGGAGGCTGGGAGGAGATGGAAACTTGTTTTTTTTCTCCTTTTCTCAATAAAAAATAAAATAAATCTACTATTAACAATATTTTTATTATATATAATCACAGAAGAAGAATCTACAATTTAAGTCAGGATCATTCCTGTAGCTTGACAGATTATAGAGTTTACTTAAGGCATTTGTCCACAACTTATTTTAGGAGGATTTTTGTGTGGTTATGAGAATAAAACACAGGGTCTCATACTTGCTATGTAAATGTTTTACTACTCATCTGTATGTACAGAGAAGCAAATGCTTCCTAATTTGAAATTCAACATGTCATAAATTGTTTTAATCTGGCAATAAACTCCTAAGAATTAGCATATAATCAATGACTATTTAGCTTTCTAGTAATACTACATAGGTATTCATATATTTTCTTAATTTCATGATGGCCATACCAAAAAAAAATTGCAATTTGTTCAAAAACCTGTTTGTAAATGGTTTAGGCTCAATATAAAGCTCATAAATCTATCAAGCATCAAATAGATAGCTGCAAATAGCCGGTGACTATGAAATTCTTAGGTACATTCTCCTTTGTAATGTATGGAAAAAAAGGTATGTGAAAATAGTAGAGAGTAGAGAATTGAAATTAAACAAATTTAATCGTCACTACTTAGATTTTAGAAATCACTCCACGCTGCCATACATTAAATACATAAGAACAAAGATCTTTTTGGACCCCAAAATAGCAAGTTATTTTAGTAATTTGTTGCAGAAATGATACAAACAATAAAATTTTTATCTTATGGCGAGTTTGCCTTTAAAAAAAGAAGTTCCATTTCAGAATACATTTACAACAGAGTGAAGAGGATAGTAATGTACAATGTCCCAGTGTTCTAGATATGGAAGTGGTTCCCTAGAAGTAGAGCTTTTGGTGTCAAAACAAGCAAACAAACTAAAACATTGTGAGCATTCTAGAGGAAATTGAAAACAACACTAAGAAAATAAATACTAAAAAAGGATGTCAACACACATATCCTAAAGAAGAGTGTAGAGAAGGCATTTTAAGTTTTCCTGTGTATGTTTAAAGGTTGTTGCCATTGTTTATGTGTATGATTATGGGTTTATAAGGACAAGTAGGTAAACATGTAGGTAGACATAGTTTGTTTTAAAGTAAAAAAAAAATTATATTTGCTACCAAAAGACTGAATTGAATAGATAAGGGGATAGTCTTTGATGAGAATCCTCAAGTAATGGGGTAACTTCATAATGATTCTTTAATAATGCAAATATTCTGACAGGTATAAGATGATATCTCAAAGTTGTTTTGATTTGCATTTCCCTAGTCGCTAAGGAGGTTGAGCATGGCCTTAAGTGTCTTTTGGGCATTTGAACTTCTTCTGTTGAGAATTCTCTAATCAGATCAGTGCCCCATTTTTTAATTGGGTTAATTAGCATTTTAAAGTCTAGTTTCTTGAGTTCTCTATATATTTTGGAGATCAGACCTTTGTCTGTTGCGGGGTTTGTGAAGATCTTCTCCCAGTCAGTGGGTTACCATTTTGTCTTAGTGACAGTGTCCTTTGCTTTACAGAAGCTTTTCAGTTTCAGTTGGTCCCATTTATTCAATATTGCCCTTAATGTCTGTGCTGCTGGGGTTATACCTAGGAAGCGATCTCCTGTGCCCATCTGTTGTAGGGTACTTCCCACTTTCTCTTCTATCAGGTTCAGTGTGTTCAGATTGATATTGAGGTCTTTGATCCATTTGGACTTGAGTTTTGTGCATGGTGATGGATATGGGTCTATTTTCATTCTTCTACAGGTTGACATCCAGTTGTGCCAGCACCATTTGTTGACGATGCTTTCTTTCTTCCATTGTATACTTTTAGCTCCTTTATCAAAAATGAGGTGTTCATAGGTTTGTGGGTTAAAATCCGGTCCTTCTATATGATTCCATTCGTCGACTTCTCTGTTTTTATGCGAATACCACACTGTTTTCATTACTGTAGCTCTGTAATAGAGTTTGAAGTCAGGGATGGTAATGCCTCCAGATGTTCCTTTATTGTATAAGATTGTTTTGGCTATCCTGGGTTTTTTGTTTTTCCATATAAAGTTGATTATTGTCCTCTCAAGATATGTGAAGAATTTTGATGGGACCTTGATGGGGATTGCATTGAATCTATAAATTGCCTTTGGTAAAATTGCCATTTTTACTATGTTGATCCTCCCAATCCAAGAGCAAGGGAGATCCTTCAATTTTCTGGTATCCTCTTCAATTTCTTTCTCCAATGCCTTAAAGTTCTTGTCATCTTACACCTGTCAGAACGGCTAAAATCAAAAACACCAATGATAGCCTTTGCTGGAAAGGTTGTGGAGGAAGGGGTACCCTCATCCATTGCTGGTGGGAATGCAAACTTGTGCAACCACTTTGGAAAGCAGTGTGGCAGTTTCTCAGGAAATTCAGGATCAACCTACCCCTGGAACCAGCAATGCCACTCTTGGGAATATACCCAAGAGATGCCCTATCATACAACAAAAGTATATGCTCAACTATGTTCATAGCAGTATTACTTCTAATAGCCAGAACCTGGAAACAACCTAGATGTTCTTCAATGGAAGAATGGATGAAGAAAGTGTGGAATATATACACATTAGAGTACTACTCAGCGGTAAAAAACAATGACTTCTCGAATTTTGCATGCAAATGGATGGAAATAGAAAACACAATCCTGAGTGAGGTAACCCAGATCCAAAAAGATGAACATGGGATGTACTCACTCATAATTGGTTTCTAGCCATAAATAAACGTCAGTGAGTCTATAATTTGATATCCTAATGAAGCTAAATAAGAAGGTGATTCCAAAGAAAAACATATAGCTATCCTCCTGGTAATGGGAAGTAGACAAGATTGCCGGGCAAAAAATTGGGATCTTGGGGATGGGGTGGAAGGGGGGTAAGGGGAGATGGGGAGAGAAAAGTGAGAAGGGGAGGATGGGAGGAACTTGGGGAAACGGGATGATTGGGATAAAGGAAGGTTGGATAGGAGAGAAGGGAAGCACATATCTTGATTAAGGGAACCATCTTAGGGTTGGCAAGAGACTTGCACCTAGAGGGGCTCCCAGGTGCCCAGGGCAATGTCCCCAGTTAGTACCTGGGGCAGCTGAGGATAGGGAACCTGATATGACCCTATCCTATAGCCACACTGATGAATATCTTGCATATCACCATAGAACATTCATCTGGCGATGGATGGAGATAGAGACAGAGACCCACACTGGAGCACTGGACTGAGCTCCCAATGTCCCAATGAGGAGCAGAGGGAGGGAGAACACGAACAAGGAAGTCAGGACCACGAGGGTGCACCCACCCACTGAGACAGTGGAGCTGATCTATTGGGAGCTCAGCAAGGCCAGCTGGACTGTGACTGAAAAAGCATGGGATAAAACTGGACTCTCTGAACATGGCGAAAAATGAGGGCTGATGAGAAGCCAAGGACAATGGCACTAGGTTTTGATCCTCCTTCATGTTCTGGCTTTGAGGAAGCCTAGCCAGTTTGGATGTTCACCTTCCTAGACCAGGATGGAAGGGGGAGGACTTTGGACTTTCCACAGGGCAGGGAACCCTGACTGCTCTTCAGACTGGAGAGGGAGGGGGAGAAGCGTGAGGGGAGGGGGAGAGAAGTGGAAGGATGGGGACGGAAATGGGAGGCTGGGAGGAGGCGGAAATTTTTTTTCAATAAAAGAAATAAAATAAAAAATAATGCAAATATTGCTTTAGTAATTACTATTAAACATCCATGTAAAAAAGACTTAAATTTTTGATGTAGAAGAAATATCAGCTCTTTATTGTCAAATTGGTTTGTGCATAATTCAATTAAGAGAAAATTTTTATTTAGCTTAATAGCAAGTACACATTTAAATGTCTTATATTCACTATCAAAAAGGAGTAGGAAATTTTGTAAAGGGAAGTAGTGAAACTAATATCAATCTGGGGTTAGTGTAGCAACTGATGTAAGCTGTCAAGCCACTTTCGAAGCAGCCTTGGATAAAAGACCAGCCATGGATGAAGAAAGACAATTTTAGAAGAGAATGAGAAACAGTCACAGAGGATAGTGAAATAATTCAAGCATTAAATTAATTCTTACATGTTTACCAAAGGGATGACGAGAAATATGCCACCTCTTCTACTTCTCCAAGAGTGTTTAAGCTACTAGAGCGATTGAAATGTCAACTACCCAGATAGCATCAGTGCCCATTTAAACCTGAATTTTGCCTGAACCAATTTCTATATCATTCACCTAAAGAAGAAAAATCTTAAGCCTTATCTTTAACCTCTTGCATTTGGGTCAAATAGCACTAGGAAGTGGTAATATGGAAGCCTTAGTCACATTTCAAAATACTTCCATCTGCCAGATACTACCAGTTTTATTACCCACAGGACAAAGCAGCCCTTCAGGAGATTGAATGAAAAAGAATTGCCTAAACACCAGATCTCTAGGCAGTAATACAAATCTCAATTTTGTTTTCAAAATTCTTGCTTACATAATACAGTCTATGTGAATTTGCTAATTTACAATACTCCTCCATCCTTATTTACTTATTTGATGTAAAGGTAAGTTTGTTTTTAGATTACTAATTGCATGAGAGTAAGCTACAGTAAGATACACAAATAAGGTTGCAAAGACCAACAGAAGCTAAACTTATTGTGCTCTGAGTAAATGCAATTCTGTACATAACTCTCATAGAGCAACAGAGAAAAAAATAGGTACACAACCTGATTTCTGAAGCTTACACATTCTGCAGCAAGACAAAACAAAAGATTCCAATTTGACAAGTATCAGTGCAACACACACTAAAGACTTAAAATTTTTAACAGGTTCGCCATAGAGTGGAAATGCATCAATGTTTACAGGTGAAGAAATGAGAAGTGTCCACTTGATGATGCTTATATGTCTTTTTGCTTTACATTTTCTTGATTTGCCTATTTTAAGTAACATCTTGTTTTAATCTCCAAATCTCCCGTTTTGATGATACATCATGTGTTCATCCCAATTATTGTTGTAATAGGTATCAGTATCCTCATTTTGTCTCTTCTTTTGAGTGTGAATTCGAATAGGAATTACATATTAAGAGACTGGGTGAAATCAGATGCTTCCTTCTGAAAACCCTTTGTGAATATTGTCATTTTCAGATCCTCATTCGTCATTATGCACACACCCTTAACTCTCCACACCTCATGCTGTCTGCTCTGTCATCCTTATCTGTATCGGCATGAATAAAAGCAGGCAAATATTAAAGAATAGATACAAATTTAATGATTAAATAAAACTTACAGAACCGAGGTTCCTGCGTAGAACAGGAGGTGGGAAAGAAAGGGAGGAGCCGCCTCCTGCGTGCCCATTTATTGGTGTGAATTCCCCCGAGGCAAACCCGCCCCCTAAAGGGGCTGGCTTAACCCTACATCTCCCCCTTTTGTCTATATAAGACAGAACTAAACCAAATATAACTATAAACAATAATAACATATGATAAATATAACAAACAATATTGAGAACAAAAGTTTTGCTAGACATTCGATCTCAAGGAGTCTAAATAATGTAGAGAGTAACTACAATTAAATAATCTTCAACTCCATCAAAGATCTGAAAAGGGAATAAATATTACTTAACAAATGAGAGATATCCAAAATGTGCAACAAATGACAGAGACAACTGACTACCTGGGCAATCACCCAAAGTTGCCTTTGCAATGCTGAGTCAACCAACTTTGGCTAAGGCCTAACATAACTGACATAACATTATCAAATGCAAGGAACTTTCTTAGAATTATCCTACCCTGTCTTGGCAAGATAAGACAATCCTGTTTCATATCTTAGTCAGTAGTTGAAGTATGGGCTTTTCTTAACCCAAAGGCCAGTTCTGCCAAGAAGACAAGCTCCCAGTGGAGTGTCTTTGGTGCTCAACGTTCTCTCGGGAGTAGAGTGGTATTGCCAGGAGTAATTGTGTCTCGTTGGCACAGAATTCTAGGTTAGATTAAAGGCCATTTTCTACAGCACTTCAAAGAGGCTGAAGATTATACTATCTATACTAAAAATAATCTCTATGTATCTAAAAGACCTGATTAACCTAAAAATATATATGACAAACATATAATTCTCAATACCTATCTAATTTGAAAACTAAGAGAATAAACATCTGTGAAAAATATGAAGACAATGATCTTCACCTGTAAACAAGGCCATTACATATCAAATGTAAACAATGTTATTACATAAATAGTATCAGAGGTAGAAATTTACATTGTGATATGATAGATGTATCCATACAATATAAGCATACTCTTATACAAAAATAGAGGTAGGAACACTCACATTCAATATTCAATATATCAATATACAAGAAACAGTACCAATTAGTTTTCTAAAAACAGTAAGTCACAAATACCAATCATCCATCAAACCAGTCCCCCCCTTTTTTTGAATATACCCCTAAATCCATACAATATCTCCCCATCCCCTAAACCCTAAACCAACCACTAAAAGATGTTCCTAACCCTGTGGGCAAACTCTGTTGGCAGAGGAGACGTTGTCCTCTTAAATTGCTTCTAGCTGACATGGGGACGACGTTCTTCTTAGGGGCCCCTGTGAAAACAAATGAGGGAAAAATTCCCAAATTAACCTTTGATCCAAGAAAATTATAACTAGTCTCTGAGCGTTTTGAGAAGGTCTGGCCAGAGTGTTGTAAAAAATGTGCATCATTCAAAATTGTCTCCAGCAGTTGGTACCAAAAAACAGGTCTAATATTAGCGCTTAAAAAAAAAAGTCATGACGTCATAAAAACCAGATTGAGTTGATGTTGTGGGGCCCCATCTTCATCCTGGAAACTTCAAAGATTACTGTAGGAAAATATGTTGCTTGTTATGGGAAATTTAAACATTAACAACAAGGACATATACTGACATATAAAGAAAGACACAGATATGAGGAAAGGCAAAGAAAGTTTATCAAGTATAAAATTATTCTTATTCTTTCTGATTACATGGCTCCTGACCTGAGACAGAAACTCTGAAATATCTCTTATCAACAGGCTTGGAATTGAAGAGGGACTGAGCCAAAGTCCAACTCCAAAACCAGCTCTACACATTTATAAAGAAGTGTTCAATAAAACATATAAATATATATAAAAAATCAATACTTACAGTATGTATAGAATTTTATTGTTGATACTTAGTGGGTCGAAACTATTTTCCATCCATCAGTAATTAAATATTCAGGGTCCCTTAAATTCTTTGAAGATGAGTATTTTCCTGTGGAGATAAGAAAAGAACCCTGCCCCCAACCGATCTGTAAACCTCACCCTCAGTATGCTCGCCATACTTGAGAATGAATTGTTATTTATCTTTTCCAAGTGACTTCTCTTCTTCAAACCGAACCTTTATTAATTTTGACGGTATCCGTAATTTTTCTTCACCTGTGGAGATAAGAGCAAAACCCCTTTCCCAATGCAGCACATCTCCTGGCTTCCATTGTGAGGTCAGCACATCCTTGAAATAAACTGGTTGATTTAGTTGAGCAGACTTTTCCATTATCCAATGTCTTTCTGCAGCCATCGTTCCCTTCTCATTAGCGTTGAGAAAATTCAAGGTTAACAAAGCATTATGTAACCTATTTCTGGGGGTGTTTTCCACCCCTTTCTGTTTGCTCAACATATCCTTTATAGTTCGATTTGATCTTTCTATGACTGCTTGACCTGTAGGATTGTATGGTATACCCGTAACATGCTTGATATAGTAATGATCAAAAAACCGTTTCATTTTCCTAGAGACATAAGCAGGAACATTATCTGTCTTTATTTGTGTAGGTATACCCATGATAGCCATGACTTCTAATAAATGAGTGATTACTGAATCAGCTTTTTCTGAACTTAAAGCAGTTGCCCACTGAAAGCCTGAATAAGTGTCAATAGTGTGATGAACATACTTCAATTTGCCAAATGCAAAGTGGAACACATCCATCTGCCAGATTTCATTCCTATGGGTGCCCTTCAGATTAGCCCCTGTTGGCAGTGGCATTTGGTTATAGAAAGAGCAGGTAGGACATTTCTTCACAATCTCCTTAGCTTGTTGCCATGTAATAGAAAACTCTTTCTTCAAACCTTTGCTATTAACATGATGTTTTTTATGAAATTCAGAGGCTTGTAGCACACTACCAATCAATAATTGATCAATTTCTGCATTACCTTGTGCTAGAGGACCTGGCAGACCCGTATGGGATCAGATGTGTGTTATGTACATAGGGCAAAGCCTGTTCCTGATCAAATCTTGAACCTGAATAAACAATGAGGTTAGTTCTGTATCATCAAGTATAAATTCAGTAGTTTCAATATGAAAAATAACTCTTTCTGTGTACCGTGAATCAGTAACTATATTAATAGGTTCTTTAAAATCTCTTAGTACCATAAGAATGGCATATAATTCTGCCTTCTGGACAGAATCATAAGGACTTTGTTCCACCATACCCAAGTCTTGTGATTTGTAACCTGCCTTCCCTGATTTATTGGCATCAGTATAGAATGTACGGGCTCCAGTTATTGGAGCATCACGGACGATTCGAGGAAAGATCCAAGAAGTTCTCTTTATGAAGTTAAGCCGCTTGCTTTTTGGATAGTTGTTATTAATGTCTCCCAAAAAATTAGCACAAGCTCTTTGACATGGTTCATTATCTTGCCATAATTTCTTTAGTTCATCAGCATTGAAAGGCACTATAATTTCTGCTGGGTCTAAGCCTGCTAGTTGACAAAGTCTCAGCTTGCCTTTTATAATTAACTCAGAGACTTTTTCCACATAAGTTTTCAGTTTCTTACTTGGTTTATGTGGTAAAAAGATCCATTCCAAGATAATATCATCTCTCTGCATTAAAATTCCTGTAGGAGAAATTTTTGATGGTAATATGATGAGAATACAATCGAGCTCTGGATTCACCCTGTCCACATGTGCCTGTTGTAATTTCTCCTCAATCATTGTCAGTTCTTTTCTGCTTCAGCTGTTAATTCTCTGGGACTGTTTAAATCTTTATCACCATCCAAGGTTTTGTTCAAATGAATTATTAGATCAGGTGTTATCCCAATAGCTGGTCGTAGACTAGAAATGTCTCTTAACAGTCTTTGAAAGTCATTAAGAGTCCATAGGCAATCTCTCCTAATTTGTGCTTTTTGTGTCTTAATTTTTTGCAAACCTATTCTATAACCTAAATAATTAACAGAATCTCCCTTCTGAATCTTTTCAGGAGCAATTTGCAATCCCCATTTGGGTAAAAGTATCTGTATTTCTTCAAACAGTCTGGTCAAGGTATCTGTTTGAATTGGATAACAAAATGTCGTCCATGTAATGGTATAGTATAGATTTGGGAAATTTCTTGCGTATTATTTGCAATGGTTGGTTCACAAAATATTGGCCCAGGGAGGGGCTATTTAACATACCCTGGGGGAGGACAGTCCAGTGATACATCCTCGAAGGTTGAGAATTGTTATAAGTAGGCACTATGAAGGCAAATTTTTCTCTATCTTCTTTTTGCAAAGGTATAGTGAAAAAAACAATCCTTTAAGTCAATAACTATGAGCGGCCATCCTTTTGGTAATAAAGAGGGCAAAGGAATTCCAGATTGCAGAGGGCCCATAGGTTGAATAACCTTGTTGATGGCCCTGAGATCTGTCACCATTCTCCATTTACCTGATTTTTTTCTTAACCACAAATACAGGAGAATTCCAAGGGCTGGTAGATTCTTCTATATGTTGAGCATCTAATTGTTCTTGTACCAGCTGTTCTAAAGCCTGTAACTTTTCCTCAGCTAAAGGCCATTGCTTTGTCGATATTGGTTTCTCAGTCAACCATTTTAGAGGCAAGGCTGTTGGTATCTCTGAAGGGACATCAATTGCTTGTTCTTGTACAGCCTGAATGGCCGGTTTTCTCTGTTTGTAATATCTTTTAATATTATTCTCAGAAATATAGGCTCTAGAAGTAGCTGGAATGTTAATTTCAGTATTCCATTGTTGTAATAGGTCACGACCCCATAAATTCATTGTGATATTTGCTACATATGGCCTTAATTTTCCTATTTGTCCCTCTGGCCCTATATATTCAACCCATCTCGTGCTCTGCCTTACTCGAGATAGGATTCCAATTCCCAGGAGCTGAACATTTACATTCTGAAGAGGCCAACACGGATGTCAAGATTCTGGGGTAATGATACTTACATCAGCACCTGTGTCCAGCAGGCCAGTAATAAAAATGCCATTTACACACACTCTCAGTTTACGTCTTTGATCATTTATAGAAGTTTGCCAAAACAGACATAACTTATCTTTCTGATCATTATTGCTTGTAACAGTAGGCATGGGGCTTCCTAATTGTCCTGATGAGGCATGTTCTCTGCAGAAACTGGAAATGACTGAACCATGTTTGCCATGGGGGCCTGTGAGGGCCCTCCCCTCTCACGTTTCCCGACTGTATCAGATTGCCTTGACTATCTCTTGTAGACCTGCATTCATTTGTCCAGTGTCTGCCTTTTCCACATCTTCTACATAAACCTGAAGGCTGAGTCCTTCTATTTCTGTTATTTCTAGAAGATTCATTATTATTATTTCTGAAAATCCGTTGTTTACAATTCCTTTTCATATGACCCACTTTGCCACAATTTAAACATTTGGTATTCTGGTGTCTCCTTTTACCATTGGAAATTGCTTCTTCTACCCATGCATCAGTGCCATAGTCAAATGTGTCAACAGTCAGTGTATGCAAGACCCATTCTTCCAAGGACGCTGATCTGAACTTTAAAGGCCCCAAGATCTTTTTGCATTCCACATTTGCATTTTCGTATGCCAAAGACTCAATCATTATATGTCTTGCTTCTTAATCAGATATCCCTATTTGTACAGCCTTAGTTAGTCTTTGTAAAAAGTCACTAAAGGGTTTTCTCTGTCCCTGTTTAACTCTGACAAATGATTCCATTCTCTGTCCTGGGTCTTGTACCCTGTCCCAAGCCCTTAAGGCTGCTCTAGTACACATGGAGAGTGCGTTTTCATCCAAATTAGCTTGTTCTTGAGGGTCAGAAAAGAGCCCTTCACCTCGAATTTGATCTAGGGAAATGTCAATTCCCTTCGCCTTTTCCTGCTGTTCTAAAAGTCTAGCCTCTTGCCTGAATAAGCATTTCCATTTCAACTGCGGTCCACTCTCAAGGACCGTGGAGCTCAGCTGGAGCCTGTCCGAGGGTGTTGCTCTGCTTGTTGTGGCCCAAGATTTTAGCATCTCTTTAACAAAAGTGGCATGCATCCCAAAAGTCATGACAGCCTGTTTAATTTCGTTGAGATCATTCATTCGGACATGCTCCCATGTATCTTCCTTGATGACCCTAGGGTTTCTGGAACCAATCCCCTTTTCTGCTGTTATTACTGGAAAGGCATGTAGAGCTGTAGATAGAGCTTTGTGGAAATTGTCCCAGAGGGATTTATCCACAGATGTAGTTAAAATTTGCCTTTCTACCCTTTGCTTTTCTTCATCAGAATTTAGAAATTCCTCAATCTTTTCAATTCTATTCACCATTGCCTTCCGCAATGTCAGAATCTCTTGTCCAGAATTATGTTCCAAACCCTTCATTAAGGATTCTAAAGTATGAAATTTGTCCATTAGAGATAACTTGTCATCTTTGGACATAATTTTTATGGCATAAACCGTGCCTTCTTGTATTGATAATCTTTCTGCCAATCTGTCATAAGCTTTAGACAAAATTCGATTGTCACATTCAGCAGTTTTGATTCTCTCAGTTAATGTTTCAGTTCCTACAGAAAGGGACTGCTGGAACTTATGATCTAATTCAGCTGTTCCTTCTTCTATAGTAATGAATTTCTCCTTAACATCAGCCTGTACCTTTTCTAAATCTTGCTCAGTTAACCGAGTCATGTTAAACAAAGATCTGTTTTCTTCCTGGAGAACTTCAAACTGATTCTTGAGAAGATTGTTGTCATTCTCAATGGTTTTTAAACGTTCAACCTCTGCCTTAAGAGATTTTATCATTTCCCTATTATCAAACCACATAGTGCTAAGGAAAATTAAGAATCCCAGAAATATCCATAGATGTGGTGTGATAGACACCTCTTATAAAATCTCCCACATGGTACACTCAAAAAGCTGTTGAAATCTGAAACAGTCACGTTCTCAGACATTTTATTTATAAAAGAAAAAAAAATTCTTTTACCTGCAATGACTGGTTCCTGCCAGTGGTGGCGAGAGAGTCCACTTGAGTCCACATGGCCTAAGTCTGAAATAAATGACTCAAAAACAAAATTGGAGCATACACCAGGCTGATTAATAGAAATTGGGCCTGAAAAGGAACAGAGAGAAAGCTGCCAAAGTGAACAAATCAAAGGGACCGGCGTGTTTGAGCCGGCTTGCAGGGCTGCCGTCATGTGACCTGATCACTGGCGGAGGTGGGAGGGGAACAGAGACTGATCATGATGTTACAGAGGCGCTTGTGCCACTGTCAGGCGGGGCGGGGCCGGGGAGTGCTAATACTCCTGTCCCATTTGACTTTTTAGCAGGCACCAGGAAAGATCGAGTTGCTCAGAATCTCATCTGTGTCCCCAGCCGTAGTCGGACTGGCTGAAAGGGTACAGTCTGTGCACCCAGGGAGACCACCGCTGGGAGCAGTGGCCCCAAGAGACTCTGATTTGGGGCCAGTCTCCGCAAAGCCCCACGGGGTGGTCACCAAATGTATCAGCGTGAATAAACGCAGGCAAATATTAAAGAATATATACAAATTTAATGATTAAATAAAACTTACAGAACCGAGGTTCCCGCATAGCACAGGAGGTAGGAAAGAAAGGGAGGAGCCGTCTCCTGTGCTCCCATTTATCGGTATGCATTCGCCCGAGGCAAACCCGTCCCCTAAAGGAGCTGGGTTAACCCTAAACTTATCTATTCTCTCCCACCATTATTACAATCACTACTACAAATTTCAACTGTGGACATTAGAAATTCAATATTTGCATTGTTGATTCATACACCAATCCAATTTCAAAATTCTTTGACTCTGAACTGACAATTGAGAAGGTTGGTACACTCAATCTCATGGCTGTTTATTAGGTAGATATAAACTGATTATAAGATTTTTTTTTACTTCAGAAAACCTAAAAATTCAGCATACTCATAGAACAAAACTTTATCTTATTGCTGAAGTAAAACCATGATATAATTCCTACCTAACAGACTTCCTTTAAGCTCCTGGAAATTTTATATTTATTGACTCCACAATGTTTTCTGCCAAATAAACAACATACACCTGGCCTTGCTTTCTTTTTACCTAAAGTACAAGAGAAAATATCTTTTTTATATTATTGTTTTATATATATGTTGACAACACGGAAACAAGGAAATATATTTGTACCATATGGTTTCCCGTAAAACCTGGATCAAAACCATTACTCAATAAATGTATTGTGAAAAACATGAAGTAATTATCACAGCGGATATTTCTGGCTCTTTGACAACATTTTCTCCTTTCAATTCTCAGAGTTACAAATAGTACATCTAAAAGGACTCTGGTACAGCACTGTTCTAATGACTCAACTTCTCAGGTGAACCAATTTGCTTTCAATACCCCATAAATTATTCTTACTCTTTGCCCATCTGTGCGATTTACTATTAATTTTGTGTCTTGATTTGTAAGGTTCACACTTCTACAAGTGTTTATTGTTCATTCTGCCCTCAATATGTGACAGCTCCTAGCCTTTGGATTCATACTATAAGCAGTTTCTTTTCCATGTAGCAATGCACATTGCTTATGGGGCACTATAATTTACTGATGGATGAGCATCTTTTCTTTCTCTTTGAAAGAAAGGTAAAGGGATTATATGAAATTCTTGTACAGCAACATAAAAAGGAGTGTTTAAGAGAGAATGTCATATTCAGCTCCCAGGCTTTTTCAAAATATGGACATGTTCATGTAGTGAAATTGCTTATGTTTAAACATTTAAGTGTTTTAAATCATTCTACAACGTAAGTAGGGCTTTGTGAAGGACATCTTTTTTTACTCACCATGAAATTGCTTTTCCAGGCCAGGTTGTTCATGACGTGGCAACCTCTAACCAGTTTCACTTCATTACTCCTTGGTAGAAAAGCTTCTGGCAATGTCAGCCTTGTTGGTTTCAATACAATTGCTCTTTTTAGGACGTAGACAAATTATGGACAAACTAAGAAATAACATTAGATTTATACTAATAATTTTAGAGTATAAATTGTATATAATAGTGTCCAGATACTATATATAATGATATTCAGATACTATACATAACTTTATATTATAATGACTGTAAAGAAGAGTTTACAATTATGAAAGAGGACGGTTTCCATTAGCTATCTCAGACATTCAACTGGGAAACCAAAGGGGCTGAATGTCTGAGTAAGGATGAAGTTAAATAGATAAAGCTTTATAAAGATAGTTACTGGGCTAAAACATAGAAGATTGTAATTATTTTCACTGAGCAATGTGCAGGAGTCAAAACTAGATAATGTCTGCAGTAAAATAACATTTAAAACCTGAATTATTCTACGATGTTAGATGTAATTGTTTGTCTGGCAATAAATCATAATCATACCAAACTATGCCCAAAGAAATCATGCCATGCACTAAAATTTCACTCTCAACTGTAAATAGGGTATTAATATACTAAATTATTGGACAATGACTATAGAAAAATGACCACTATAGAATTTTAAAATCTTGTGAGAACCAGGAAATAAAAAAAAATATGCAAACTTTATTACTTAAAAAGTATATAATTGAGAATAAACACTCAAAATATGCTTAAAAATAAAATGCATGCAAAGGAATAATGAAGTAGAACATTGGAATTACTCTATAAAATTATTTATTTGAGATCTCTGAAGCAAAAAGAAATGAATGTAAGTAAAGACTTTCAGCCATGCAATTTGTCTACTTCTCCAAACTTATGTGAGTCTGCTATATTTGCTACATGAACCCTTGCTTACTTTAAAGGACCTTTGAGTTAGCACACAGGACTTGATTCTATAAGAATAATAGGATTGTTACTGGCACTAAAATTAAATGCCTTGATAATTGTATTTCAAAGAAATCTTATATATCTGTCCTCTTATCTCAAGCACGTTTATTTGCCACTTATGAAAGTCAGACAAAGAGAAGCTCTATTACTTTGATGTCCATTCTCAAAACGATGCCCTATCTAGTGAATTGTCTTTGAACGAGTATCAATTATTCTGGTGCAATCATAAAAATAAAGTAATAAAACCAAAAATTTAGAAATTAAGAACATATGATCAGAGTGGGAAAAGATAATTGGGCAGAGCGATGTTGAGGCATAATCACTAAAAGGATAGAGACTGGTAAAACGCTTGACGCTATAGACTAAAACACAATTGTGAATTCCCAAATATGAGTGAAATAAAACAGCACCTATGGATATCATAGGAATAATGAAAGTAAAATATAAGGGAGAAATATTGACCGCAACAGCAAAAAAAGAACATTATACCTAATCAAAGAAGCAACAATATAAATACGGATAGCTTATATTGATGTCATTTTTTTTGTTTTTGTGATAAAATGCCCTGATGATAGCAGTTTCAAGGGATGAAGGGCTTATATTAGGATAAGGTTCTAAAGTGGATTCTGTCTGCCTTTGTGTAGAAGTCATGGCCATTGAAGCTTTAGGCTGAACAGCTACATTGTATCATTAGTTAGGAAGAGAAAGTTGGACAGACAGTGGGGCCAGGATATAACATCTCAAAGGCCATTCCAGTAACATATTTCTCCCAACAAGGCCCTACATGCTAAAGGTTTCATAACCTCCCCAAACAGTACCACCATCTGGGACACTCTAAGAGTTCAATCACCTGAGACTCAGAATGACATTTTCCATATAAATCACAGCTCTTATTTAGAAAAAGAATGTGATGATGTTGTCAGAGTTCAAAAATAATAAAATTTTTAAGCTTATAGATATACTCAATCAAAAAGAATTTTTTCTTATGTATGTGAAGTTAAACTTCTACTTTTGACTTAGGTGGAATAGCACATATCAAGAAAATGTTTGATAAGGCTAAAATTAGAGGTACAACTAAAAGTATTCTGATAATTGACAAAGATAGGTGATAAGACCCTTAAATGAATGCAACTCAGAGAAAAGAGAAAAGGTAAATAACACTAGTGTCAATAAAACCAAGGTGACTGGATTCTATTCAATCTTCTTGATATAATAAATGCAACTCCACAAAGAACAGAGCATCCAAGTTTCTATTCATGTTTAAAAAATATTCAGTAAAAATCAACAAGAATGTTATTAAACCCAAGAGAAAAATCCAACAATAGAAATAGATTTGGTTGTAATCAACTCATTGAAGTTATAAAATGGAAACAAACAATTATGATGGACTTTTTTCTTAGCATATAGAAACATCAGAAAATTTCAGAGATGATTACACAGTTAAAATAAAGAAATTAACATCCTGGGAATAAACAATAAAAGAGTTGATATTAACAACTAGATATTTTTTAATTAGCATTTTTGACAAAATGGAATAGAAAAAAATACTTGTCTGGAAGACAAATTAGTTTTAGAAGGCCCAAAATAAAGTATAGGGAGAAAAGTTATTTTAGTAACATTTGCAACTATGTTCCTCAGAGATATTGGACTGTAGTTTTTTTTATTTTTATTTGGTTTAAGTATTCTATATAAGACTGGCTTCCTAGAGTGAGAATGGGAGCAATATTTCACTTTTCTTTTTTGTCTATCATATATTATTTTTTTTAAAAAATTGAAACAATTCTGTCACTTTCTCCTCTTTCCTCTTATTCCCTTTAAGTCACACTCCCTTGACCTCCTCCAATATCTCCCACTCTCAAGTTGATAGCCGATGTTCCTTTGATTATTATTGTTACATGTGGTAGTGTGTGTGTGTGTGTGTTCACAAATATATACAAAGATAAGCTGCTGGATTTTTTTTTTGTTGTTGTTTCTGTGTATATGGTTTCAGGACTATTCTGCATTAGACAGCCAATAAGGGATTTCACTCCTGCGCATGCTCCTGGCTTTTATGTTGTTGGTGCTGTTGCATAGGCATTTCTAAATGACGATGTTTCACAGCAGACTTTCTGATAATTTTGATTCTTACATTTTCTGTTTTGTTTTTTCTATTTTTAAAGGATTCAAGATGTACTAGTTGTAATTCCTCTTTGAAAGTGTGGGAGAATTCTGCTGTAAATCCATCTGGCCCTGGGTTTTTGTTTTAAGGTTAGAAGAATTTTTATTACTATCTTCATCTCTGGCTTTGTTAATAGTCTGTTTAGGATGTTGGTCTACTCTTAGTTTACTTTTAGTGGTTTGAGTGAATCGAATTCATCCATTTCATTTAGATTTTCCCATCTAATGGAATACAGGATTTAGCATATGCATTTAATGCCAGCACTTTGTTTTTTGAGTTCTTTGTATATTCTGTCTTTTGAGGCCATTGATACTTAGAGTGATAACTGGAATGTGTACATAGCTTGCTGTCATTTTGTTGTTATATTTTTGCTATTTTGTGTTATTAGTTGTGGTTTATCAATAGGCCAAGTAGTTTCTGTGCGGTTATTTTGGGTCTGGGTGGCCAGGAAACAAATGAGCAATTTTCCTCAACAGATTGACGCAGGAGACAGACATATTGGATCCTTTCTGATAAACCACAAGCCTTGTAGCAAAATATAAAATAACAGAAAAGGGTTAATTTAAGATGTAAGAGCTAGCTAGAAACATACTTAAGCTATTGGCCAAACAGTATCACGAGTAATATATATATATATATATATATATATTTCACCCAACAGAAAGTAGCAAACAGTTTGGACAGAATTACACCCAATTTACCAAAGAATGCTTATAAATGTTTATTTGCATTTAAAGGGGGATATGATATAGAGATGAATACCTTGCATTTATATTGGTCTTGGTCTACTGATACAAATTTAAGGTCATATTTGTTATATGTATATGTCTGATCTTTATTAATGTATTGTATATTTGTGCAGCTCATTTTAAAATGTTATGTATAATTAAATACAGATAAATAGATCATCATCTATAATATTCAAGCTTGTAGACATGTTAATTAGATTCTGGATGTACAGAGATATATTTCAGAAGGATAGTTATTCATCAAATCTTTCAATAACTAACAGAATATGGCATTTAAAATGTTTTTAAAACTTATGACTTTTCATAGAAATGAGATATATCTGTTTCTGACAGCACCAATTACTTCAAGAGGAAGATATGCATGGAAGAGGCTCATTATGGAGTTTGCTAGCCATTTGGACAAGAAACTGTTCTTGCCTGGACTGCTTGATGGTATAATGTATGAACTGTACATGTAGAACCCACAGGAAAATGGCTTCTGAGATGGCCCTTCAGGGTCCCCATGTCATGAAAGAGTCTGCTAGACATTCTGCAGGACACAGAAGAAAGTGACTGACAAAATGCTAATATAGGTGGAAATGTCATTAAAATTTCCTGATTCATGGAAATATCCACCAGATATTATGGGCCTGAAGGCTGAAGATGGATGCCCCGATGGTACAGAAGAACTTTGGGTGACTGTCTGGGCAGCAAGATGTCTCTGTCAATTCTAGAGTTTTGGAAATTTCTTACAATGCACTTCCTGTTTACTTAGGTAGTATTATATTCTTCTGGATATTTTGATGAGTAGAAAGTTATAATTATAGTTTTCCCTAATTATGATAAGAGATAAAGTAGAAATAAATATTGTTACTGTAATTATTGCTCAATACCTGTTTTGTTATGTGTAATTTTAATCTGTTAAAATTACTACCTTCCTTTTTATTTAGACAGAAAAGGTGATGTGGGACTCCCCTCTGTATGCTATGATATGTTTTATTGCCATTGGTTAAAAAAGTAGATATTTTTGTTCAATGGCTTTACAGAATATAGCCAGGCTGGAAAAGGTGTATGTAGAGAGTAGGCAGAGTCAATAAGAAGCCACATAGCTGACACAGGAGGCACCGACCCTAGATGGAACCTTACCAGTAGGCCACAACCACATGGCGATATACAGATTAATAGAAATGGGTTACTTTAAGTTATAAAAGCTAGACAATAAGAAGAATGAGCTAATGGGACAAGCAGTGTGGTAATAATACTGTTTCTGTGTCATTATTTGGGGTCTGGACAGTCAGGAAACAAACAAATGGCCTCTGTCAACATTTTGTTTTTCATTGCATTATACCATCATTTATTTTCTTTCTAGAGTTCTTAGATATGTATATTTATAATGTCTGTTATATTTTATGTGCAAGTGTACTATAGGCAAAGGAGAAAATATAGATCTGAAAAATGTTTATTAGCAGTTTTATAAACACACTTTAGAAAAACACACATAAACTTGCATGTGTTTAGTATTCTAATTTATAAGATGCAAAGAAACTTGTGACATCGTCTAAAGGAAATGTTTTTTAAAGACATGTTACTATTCAAAGAATAATAGTATGTGTGACAACCTTTTTTTGCTGACATGATGGACGAATGCAATAGTTATTCAAAGAAATGAAAGCAAATGATTATAAAATCACAATTGAATATAAATTTTAAACATCCAATATTCTATCAGGCAAAAATAACTCCCTGATAAACTAAACTTAAAATCATAATTATCAAAAGTTTCATATTAAAACCATCTTGAAAAGGAAATATTTATGAGGAAAATTATGCAGAGTAGAAGTACAGTAATGCAGAAGAATGAGGAATTCCTGAAAGAACAAATTCATGTACATATTGGTAATTAAAATAGCATTAATTATTAAATACATGGTTTAATATATAAGTGAAATAAAAAATCCTAGGCAACAAGATGAAAATATTTGTAGAGGGTGAAATATTAAAGTGAAAATGAAGTGGAAGTATTAACAGACCATTGCATTATTTAAGAATTAGCAAATTTACTCATTCACATATTTCACATTAATGAGAAAAGAATTCATGTTATAATGTTTAGAGTAACTATTAAAAAACAGAAAAACTATTAACTACTAAGATTATAAAAATAAATAGAATGATAGCAATGGAGATAAGAAGACTGTACACAAGATAAGTATATTAAATGACAATGACTAAAGATTTTAGTTACAGACAAATGTTGTCAGACTGAAAATGAAAATACAATACAAATGCTGCTTCTTAGAGATAAACTAACTATGAAGAAATTTAAAAGAATGCTGTGGTGACTAAGAGTTGAGTCAACAGCCTTGTGGCAGGATATTCCACTCTCTAGGCCCTCCACAGTGGGACGAAACCCTGGGCATCTTCCCCAACTCCCTCAGCTTTTCTAGCCAACCAGCAGGAGAGTTTCCTGCAGGTAGACTCCCCTAATACCCAGCCCCATCTACCTGACCCTCCAAGCTACTAGCCTCTCCCTGCCCCCAAACCTGCCTACTTTCCTGTAACCTTGGTGCAACATTGAAATACAGCTTGCTCCAATACTGAGGGGACTAAGAGATTGCTCTAATACTGAGGGGACAAAGAGCTTGCTATAACACTGAGGGGACCAAGAGAGAACAACTGAGCAACCCAGGAGAAAAGACCAAGAGAACAAGCTTAGAGAGACCTCAGAGGTTTCCTGAAATACATACATTGACAGTGCAGAGCAGACCAAGAAAATTTCCAAACACCCAGACAGCCACTGCAAGGATTGGATCAAGACAAAAAGACACTGTCAGCCTCGATTGAAGGAAGAGATGGGTACATGCCAATGTAGGAATTCACCCAACAACCTTAAAAGGAACATGGTAACACCAGAACCCAGTGGTCACGTGACAGGAAGACTCGATCATCCTAACACAGAAGAAGCAGAAGAAAATAACATTAAATGGACCTTTATGAAAAAGATGGAGACTTTTAAAGACAAAATGAAAAGCTTTCATAAAGAAATGGAGGAAAAGATAAAAATTTGGAAGAAATTAATAAATCACTCAAAGAAAACCAAGAAAAAACAATCAAACAAGCAAAAGAAACAGTTCAAGACTTGAAGATGAAAATAGAGGACACAAACCAAGGGAATTCTGTGCAGTAAGGAGGAGCAGGCCGTGTCCTGCCACCCAGCTAGCTTAACACCCAAAATAGTCAGACAGAAACTGTATTAATTAAATTACTGCCTGGCCCATTACCTCTAGCCTCTTATTGGCTAATTCTCACATCTTACTTTAACCCATTTCTAGTAAATTGTGTATTACCATGAGGTTGTGGTTTACTAGGAAAGATTCTAACCAATGTCAGCCTCTGGCAGGAGCTTCATGGTGACTGTCACTCTGCCCTTCTTCCCAGAATCCAGTTCTGTCTTCCCTGCCTATCTAAATTCTGCCCTATCAAAAGGCCAAGGCAGTTTCTTTATTCAACCAATGAAAACAACACAAATACAGAAGGACCTCTTCTGCCAATTCTGGATATGGAAAATCTGGGTAAATGAACAGGAACTAGAGCAACAAGTATAACAAACAGAATGCAAGAGATAGAAGAAAGAATCTTAGGTGTTGAAGATAATATAGAGCAAATAGACTCATTGGTAAAAGAAAAAAATAAATACAACAAATTCTTAACACAAAACATCCAAGAAATCTGGGACAGCATGAAAAGACCAAATCTAAGAATAATATGGGTAGAAGTAGACAAACTCCATCTCAAAAGCACAGAAAATATATTCAACAAAATCATAGAAAAAAAAACTTTTGCAACCTAAAGAAGGAATTCCCTATGAGGGACAATAAGCTTACATAGTGGATCAAAAAATAAAAGGCTCCTCACCATATAATATCATATTGCAAAGCATACAGAATGAAGAAAAACTATTAAGAGATACAAACAAAAAAGTTCAAGTAACATATAAAGGTAGAGTTATCAGCATTACATCCAAATTCTCAGTGGAAACCATGAAAGTCAGAAGGTCCTAGACAGATGTGCTACAAACAGTAAGAGATCATGGATGCAAGCTCAGACTACTGTATCCAACAAAGCTTTCAATCACCATTGATGGAGAAAATAAGATATTCCATGACAAAAAAAAAACAGATTTAACAATACATATGCACAAACCCAGTGCTAAAAAAAGTATTAGAACATTTAATTTAGAAAAAAAGCTAACATTATACAATAAAAAAAGCAAAATATATTCAACAAATGGTGCTGGCATAACTGCACGTCAACATGAAGAAGAATTAAAATAGATCCATATCTATCACCATGCACAAAACTCAAGTCGAAATGGATTAAAGACTTCAGTGTAAATCTGACCACACTGAATATGATCGAACAGAAAGTGGAAAGTAGTCTTCTTTGCATGTCACAGGAGAACACTTCCTAAATTTAACCTCAGTAGCACAGACACTGAAAACAACAATAAATAAATGGGACCTCCTGAAACTGAAAAGCTTCTGTAAAGAAAAGGGCACAGTCAGTAAGTCAAAAAGGCAGCCTACTGAATGGTAAAAGAGCATCACCAACCCCACATCAGACAAAGGACTGGTCTCCAAAATATATAAGGAACTCAAGAAACTAGACATTAAAACTACAATTAACCCAATTAAAAAATGTGGTACTGAACTGAACAGAGAATTCTCAACAGAAGAAGTTCAAATGGCCAAAAGATACTTAAGGACATGTTCAACTTACTTAGTGATCAGGGAAATGCAAATCAAAACAACTTTGAGAAACCATCTTACACCTGTCAGAATGGCTAAAATCAAAAACACCAATGATAGCCTATGCTGGAGAGGATGTGGAGTTAAGGGGAACACTCAATCGATGTTGGTGGGAATGCAAACTTGTGCAACCACTTTGGAAATCAGTGTGGCAGTTTCTCAGGAAACTGGGAGTCAACCTCCCTTAGGATACAGCAATCACACTCTTGGGACTGTATCCAAGAGATGCCCAATCATACTACAAAAGCATTTGTTCATCTATGTTCATAGCAGCACTATTTATAATAGCCAGAATCTGGAAACAACCTAGGTGCCCCTCAACAGAAGAATGGATAAAGAAGGTGTGGCACATATATACTTTAGAGTTTTACTTAGCAGTAAAAAATAATGACATCTTGAATTTTGCATGCAAATGGATGGAGATAGAAAACACTTTACTGAGTGAGATTACCCAGACTCAAATAGACGAATATGTTATGTACTCACTCATAAGTGGTTTCTAGCCATAAAGAAAGGACATTGAGCCTATAATTTGTGATCCTAGAGAAGCTAAATAAGGTGAACCCAAAGAAAAAAATACAGTTATCCTCCTGGATATTGGAAGTAGACAAGATTTCCAAAAAAAGTTGGGAGCACAGGGGTGGGAGTGGGGTGGGGATAAGGGGAGATGGGAAGAGAGAAGGGAGAAGGGGAGGATTGGGGAGAGCTTGGAAGAATGGGATGGTTGGTATGGAGGAAGGGTGGATATGGGAGCAGGGAAGTAGATATCTTAATTAAGGGAGCCATTTTAGGGTTGGCAAGAGACTTTACTCTTGAGGGGTTCCCAGTGGTCCAGGGAGATGTCCCCAGCTTGTTCCTTGGGCAACAGAGGAGAGGGTGCCTGAATTGGCCTTATCCTATAGCCACACTGATGAATATCTTGCATATCACCATAGAACCTTCATCTGGTGATGAATGGAGATAGAGACAGAGACCCCATATTGGAGCACCGCACTGAGCTCCCAAGGTCCAAATGAGGAACAGAAGAAGGGAGAACATGAGCAAGGAAGTCAGGAGAGCAAGGGGTGCGTCCACCCGCTGAGATGGTGGGGATGATCTAATGGGAGCACACCAAGGCCAGCTGGACAGTGACTGATGGATCATGTGATCAAACTGGACTCTCTGAATGTAGCTGACAATGAGAGCTGACTGAGAAGCCAAGGACAATGACACTGAGTTTTGATTCTACTTTATGGACTGGCTTTGTCGAAGCCTAGTCTGTTTGGAGGCACACCTTTCTAGACCTGGATGGAGTGGGAGGTCCTTGGACTTCCCACAGGGCAGGAAACCCTGACTTCTCTTAGGACTGGAGAGGGAGGGGGAGGGGGAGTTGTGGGAAGGAGAAGGAAATGGGAGGAGTGGAGAAGGTGGAAATTTTTTTTCAGTTTTTTTTTATTGAGAAAAGGAAAAAAAAACAAGTTTCCTCCTCCTCCCAGCCTCCCATTTCCCTCCCCCTCCTCCCACCCTTCTCACGCTCTTCCCACTCTACTCCCCCTCCCCCTCCTCCTCTCCCCCTCCCTCTCCAGTCCAAAGAGCAGTCAGGGTTCCCTGCCCTGTGGTAAGTCCAAGGTCCTCCCCCCTCCGTCCATATCTAGGAAGGTGAACATCCAAACTAGCTAGGCTTCCACAAAGCCAGAACATGAAGGAAGATCAAAATCCTGTGCCATTGTCCTTGGCTTCTCATCAGCCCTCATTGTTCACCATGTTCAGAGAGTCCGGTTTTATCCCATGCTTTTTCAGTAACAGTCCAGCTGGCCTTGGTCAACTCCCAATAGATCAGCTCCACTGTCTCAGTGGGTGGGTGCACCCCTCGTGGTCCCGACTTCTTTGCTCATGTTCTCCCTCCTTCTGCTCCTCATTGGGACCTTGGGAGCTCAGTCCAGTGCTCCAGTGTGGGTCTCTGTCTCTATCTCCATCCATCACCAGATGAACGTTCTATGGTGATATGCATGATATTCGTCAGTATTGCTATAGGATAGGGTCATTTCAGGTTCCCGATCCTCAGCTGCCCAAGGAACTAACTGGGGACATCGCCTTGGGCTCCTGGGAGCCACTCTAGGTTCAAGTCTCTTGCCAACCCTAAAAGACACTGACCTAATAAAAAGAATCTCAAATGGCCAAAAGATACTTAAAGGAATGTTCAACATCCTTAGCTATCAGGGAAATTCAAATCAAAATAATTCTGAGATAGCAGATATACACCTGTCAGATATCTAAGATCAAAATAACCAATGATAGTTTATGCTGGAAAGGATTTAGAGTAAAGGGAACACTCATTCATTGCTGGTGGGAATACAAACTTCTACAACCACTTTTGAAATCAGTATGGTGGTTTCTAAGAAATTTGGGAATCAACTTACCCCAGGATCCAGCAATACCACTCTTAGGCATATACCCAAAAGATGTTCAATCATAGCACAAAGGCATTTGTTCAACTATGTTCATAGCAGCATTATTTGTAATAGCGAGAACCTAGAAACAACCTAGATGGCCCTCAACCAAAGATTGGATAAAGAAAATGTGTCACATTTACACATTAGATTACTACTAGTTGTAAAAAAAAACAAAGCAAAACAAAAACCAATGACATCTTAAATTTTGCCTGCAAATGGATGGAATTATAAAACACTATCCTTAGTGCAGTAACGCAGAACCAAAAGGATGAATATGGCATGTACTCACTCATAAGTGGATACTCACTATAAACAGGATATTGAGCCTAAAAATCATGATCCTAGAGAATCTAAGTAATAAGGTGAACCATAAGAAAAACATATATAGATCCACCTGGAAATTGGAAACAGACAAGATCAACTGGCAAAGTGGTGAGCATAGGTGTGGGGGAAGAAGGGAGGGTGGTAGGGGAAAAGAAAGGAAGAAGGGGAGGGGTGAGGAGAACTTGAAAGAATGGGATAGTTGAGATGGAGGAAGGAGAGTTATGAGAGCTAGGAAAGATATGTCATGATTGATGGAGCCATTATAGAGTTAACAAGAAGTCTGGCTCTAGAGAAATTCACAGAAATCCACAAGGATGACCCCAGCTAAGACCCTAAGCAATAGAGGAGAGGGGGCCCAATCTTACCTTGCCCTGTAGTCAGACTCATGAATATCTTAAATATCAACATAGAACCTTCATCCAGCAACTGATGTAAACAGAAGCAGAGACCTGCAGTGGAGCACTGGACTGAGCTCCCAAGATCCAGTTTAAGAGGGGAAGGAATGAGAATATGAACAAAGAGGTCAAGGCCATGATGGGTACACCCACTGAAACAGTTTACCTGAGCTAATAAGAGCTTACTAACTTCAGCCAGACAGTATAGCAACAGCATAGAAACAAACTAGTTCCCCTGAATGTGGTTGACAGTTACATGGCTGGGTCAGACTGAGGGGCCACTGGTAGTAGCACCAGGATTTATCCCTACAACATGTCCTGGCTTTTGGGGAACCTACTCTCTTTGGATGGATTCCTTGCTCAGCATATAGTAGGGAGGACCTTGGAACTTCCCCACAGCAATTTGTCTTACCCTCTCTGAGGATTGGATGGAGGTTGGATGCAAGGGTATGTGGAGAGAATGGAAAAATGGGAGGGAGTATGAACTTGGATTGGTGTGTGTAATGAAAGAAAGAGTTTGTTTTCTTTTTAAAAAATAAATTATGAAATAAAAAGATGAGGAAAATAGAAATATAAAACTAAAAAGATGGTGAAAAATACATTATTTTTACAACTAGCACAGAGAAAGTTCATTAATTTGATTAATATCACAAACACTGACATAATAAAATAAAAAGGAATATGACATGACAATCTTCATCTTGGCATAATTATGAGTCGATATGAAACAACAATTCTAAGTAAACATGTCTTCAATACATAGTTTGTCATATATATATATATACATATACATATATATGTTATTCATTTTCAGAAAAGAAATATACAATCATGTTAATTTCATTTAAATGAAAAAAACCTGGAGAGTTCTTAAGGAATGGCATTTAGCTTGAGCTATTACTGTGTGGTGATCTAAAAAATGGAGATTTTTTTGTTTGACCCATCTGTAAGAAAGAACTTTAAACTATTATGCTTTTCCAGGTATTGTGATATGTGCCTTTAATCACAGTACTAAAGAGGCAGAGGCAGGTGGATCTCTGTGAGTATGAGGCCAGACTGGTTTATATAAGAATTTCCATGACAGCTAAGGCTGCATATGGAGACCTTGTCTCAAAAACACAGCAACAAAAGAAATTAAAATTTCTGGGCTAAATAAATGGTTCAGTGAATAAAGGTGCTTGTCATCAATCCTACTGGCTTAAGCCTGATCCCAGAGGAGCATATTGTGGAGATACACAATCAACTCCAAGTTGATATGATCTCCATATGTGTGCCACAATGTGCTCCAATTATTACATGTACAAATGCAATAAAAATAATAAAAAATCTTCAGCATTATATCAATAAAAGGAAAAAGGAGAATATACCTAGAACCGTTAGTTATGTGTGTTCTTCTAAAGGGCATCCATTAAGGACTGCTTCTTATGGTTATACATTGTCCAGCCATTTTAGTCTGCCATGTGTATATGAGCAGCATGACCTTTCATTAGGCTGTAAATGCTATCAAATAAAGGATTACTTAAAATTGTTAGTAAGGCAGAACACAAAATAGTGTCCTCTGGATATATATGAGACCTTGATGGCATCTGCTACAAGAATTAAGAAAAGTAACCCAATTGACATTTATAGACATTGAACTGAATTCTGATGGAGGAAGGTCACTGGTTAATTATAATAAAGAAACTGCCTTGGCCCATTTCATAGGTTAGAACATAGGTGGGTAGAGTAAACAGAACAGAACACTGGGCTGAAGAGGAAGTGAGCTCAGACTCCACAGCTCTCCTCTTGGGAGCAGACGCCTCAGAGAGAGAGATGCCATGCTCCTGCTCTCCTGGGCAGATACACGTGATGAAGCACGCCGCCAGGTTAGAAATACTGAATCTTCCCTGGTAAGACCGGTGCTCACAGATTATTAGAGATGGGTTGATCGGGATGTGAGAATTAGCCTGTAAGGGCTAGAGCTAAAGGGCCAAGCAGTGTTTAAATGAATACAGTTTGTGTGTTGTTATTTCACGCATAAGCTAGCCGAGCAGGCAGCTGGGGTGCTGGGAATGCAGCCCCACCACACATATTACTACAGAATTCTGTAGCACACATATTATTTCCAAGTGCAAAAAGAACATTTACTAAAGTAGCCCATATGCTACGCAATAAAGCCAGTCCCAACAAATTTTAAATAATCAAACACATAATGAACATGTTCACTGACCATAGTGAAATGCAACTAGAATTTAATAAGGGAATGATAGAGAAATCCAAAAATGTTATATTATCCTCCAAAACAACCGATGCTCTATTTCTTAGATAAATAAATTATGTTTTTTTTTCTGGGTAGAAAAACGTATCATGAAACACAACAATCTGTCAGAGAATAGGGGCAGTGATAAAGACAATAGAACATGTGGAGGGTTTAGAAGTCAAGGGAAGCATGAGCACCATAGATGGAAAGTATCCGTATAGTTAAACAAAACTGGAAACAAAATATTGGTGACAATATACCTGAAGGAAATTCACACTTCCAGGTATCTGTGAAGAATTAAGCTGAGGAACTAGCACAGAACATGCTAATTGTACAGAAGGCAAAGCTTGGAGCTGTGACCTAATCATGCATATACTTGTGCCCTATGACTCTTTCCCACGGGAGGTATAAATAGATTGTTATTTAAAACTGTAATTTTACTGGCATTGATATTAAAAGCTACTGAATGACTATATCCTGTAATAGTATCTACAAAACTGGTCTACCACCAATTATAGAAAATACATTATTCTGTTTAGTATATACTATATCAGCACATTGTTATCTAGCCCCTAGTAACAGCTTGTTACAATAGACCTAGCTCATTCTGCCCATCCTTTTGGTTCCAGGAGTTGCCAGAATGGACTGCAGTGGTTAATTCAATATTCTGAATATTTGTCATACACAAATAGGGCTATGAATCATCTACAAAATTTAGTAAAAATTGAAGTCATATAATGTAGATCAAGAATTCAAAAAATATATACTAATATTTGCTTTCAGGTAATTTCAGTTTATCTCTCTTTAATGATTCATAAATCTCATTGTGGTGTTACAGGTGGAGTCTTGGGATCATCTATAGATGTTACCAGAGTAAGTCTTCAAAAGCACATGTACAAAAGTATGCAGTCATGCTCTACCAAAACATTCATATCTTTAGAAAAGAAGAGCTTCTGGTGCTTGGTGTGACGAGTGTAGGTAGGTATGTATTTCCCATAGCAAAACCTGAGGATTCCAGAGCTTTGATCCCAATTCAAGGTAGCTATATTCTCTGGTAATACTCATTTCCCATGAGTGTCCTCTATTTCAGTAACTTAGTATACCTCTCCAAGGTGCCACCTCCTCCCAGTCTCCCATTTCCCTCCCCCTCCTCCCACCTTTCTCCCCCTCCTCCCACCCTTCTTCCCCTCCCCCCACTCCTCTCCCCATCCCTCTCCAGTCCAAAGAGCAGTCCGGGTTCCCTGCCCTGTGGTAAGTCCTAGGTCCTCCCCTCTCCATCCATTTCTAGGAAGGTGAACATCCAAACTGGCTAGGCTCCCACAAAGCCAGCACATTACGTAGGTTCAAAACCCTGTGAGGAGACATGTTTTCTTAATATGCAGAAAAGAGTAAAGATACCTCTTAACATGTCAGATTCAGCAATACCTAGTTTAGTAATTGTTGCATTTCTGAGAAGAGATATTTATTACTACTAGCATATATTTAGTACTATTCAGTAGCAATTTATTTAGTAATTGTTGCATTCTGATAATAAATATTTATTATGTTTATTGATAAGGAAAGAATAAAAGCAGTCAAATGTGTCTCAAATAATCATATATATGGTGAGTCATATATTTGAAAACTAGACTTCACTCCATAATTAAAAAGCATCTTTTTATTCTCTGATCACAACCAAATTTAAAATAACTGTCCTCTAATAAAGGGAAGTCATTGTATTAATTCAGATAAACATTTGAAAAGGATAATAAAGCAATAGCTGAACATGCAGAAGAGCACTGTCCAGACGAACTCGTCTATCTTGTAGATAGCAAATATGTATAACTCTACCTGGCCAAGAATAGAACATCCAAAAGAGAAAATAGAGTAAAAGAGAAAAATAGAATATTAAAAGAGCTTAATATTGAACTGGGTTTTCTTTTCAACACATTTATTTTGTATTCTTGCTAAAAAATGATACTTGTGTTGGAATAGGTAGTAATGAAGAGACAAACCAAAATATTCTCTCAAAACTCCTCTTTCTATCAAAGGAAAAATTTAGAGACAGTGTAAGACTAGGAGTAGATATTTGCAAAGTATACATATGTCAAATGAATGATATCCAGGATAGATGGAAACTTAGCTACTTGGCTATAAACCATGAAATCAATGTTTACCAAATCCTTATGTGTGTATGTGTGTGTGCATGCATACATACATAACGCATGCATATACACACACGTATACATATAATATATATATATACACATGTATATATATTATATATACATATTCACACACGTGAATATGTATATATAATATATACATGTATATCTATATACATATATATTATGTATATAAGTATGTATTTTTAAAATGTGAAGGTGGGAGAGAGCAGAAATATTAGGGGTCAAGTGTGAATCTTATCAATACCTTTATATATGCCAGTAACATGAAATAACACTATGAATTACAAATAGATTTCTATTGGCATTTCTTAAATGATGATATATGAATTGTTGAGAGATGATTTATGAAAAAAATCACTCAGCATTACTACTCATCAAGGAAATGCAGTTCAAGACTGCAATGGGATATTACCTCACTCTAGTAAAAATGGTTACTATTAAAAGTGAAAAGATAACAAGTACAATTAAGACATGGGGTAAGGTATTTATTGCATACTGTTGGTAGGAATATTACTTTTTAGGCCTATTATTCAAAACAATGGGGAATGGTCCTCAAACTAAAAAATCTTAACATACTGTGCAATTACATATTCTGATAAATTAATATGTATTTACACGAAATAAGGCCAGTAGTCAATGACTATATGCATTATCTGGTTCATTATTACATTATCTGCAATAATAGAATGGAAAAAAACATGTTTCCAATAATGGTTAATGAATTAAAAATGGAGAACATATAAACAGTGGAATACCATTTAACCTTGAAAAGAAGAAAGTCCTGTCATTTGCAACAAATGAAATAAACACAAACACACATGACCTGCATAATCTCAAATGGGAATATTTTTTTCATGTGTTATTGATTTTATTGAGCTATATATTGTCTCTGCTCCCCTCCCTGCCATTCCCCTCCTCTTCAACCCTCTGCCAAGGTCACCATGTTCCCAATTTACTCAGGAAATCTTGTCTTTTCCTACTTCCCATGTAGATTAGATCCATGTATGTCTCTCTTGGGGTCCTCATTTTGGTCTAGGTTCTCTGGGATTGTGATTTGTAGGCTGGTTTTCTTTTATTTATGTTTAAAAACCATTTATGAGTGTGTACATAATTGTCTTCCTGGGTCCAGGTTACCTAACTCAATGTGGTGATTTTTAGATCCATTCATTTGCCTGCAAATTTTGAGATGTCATTATTTTTTTCTGCTGTGTAGTACCCCATTGTGTAAATGTACAACATTTTCCTTATCCATTCTTTGGTCAAGGGGAATTTAGGTTGTTTCCACATCCTGGCTATGACAAATAATGCTACTATGAACATAGTTGAGCACATGCCCTTGTGGTATAATTGAGCATCCTTTGGATATATACCCAAATTGGTATTGCTGGGTCTTGAGGAAAGTTGTTTTCTAATTTTCTGAGAAATCACCACACTGACATCCAAAAGGGCTGTACCAGCTTACACTCCTACCAGCAATGCAGGAGTGTTCTGTTTACCCCACCACCTCTCCAACATAAGTGGTGATCAGTGATTTTGATCTTGATAACTCTTACAGGTGTAAGATGGAATCTCAAAGTTGTTTTGATTTGCATTTCTCTGATGACTAAGGATGTTGAACATTTCCTTAAGTGTCTTTCACCCATTTTAGATCCTCTGTTGAGAGTACTCTGTTTACATCTGTATTCCATTTTTATTGGATTATGTGTTCTTTTGAAGACCAATTTCTTGAGTTCTTTGTATATTTTGGAGATCAGACCTCTGTCTCATGTGGGGTTAGTGAAAATCTTTTCCCATTCAGTAGGTTGTCGTTTTTGTCTTGTTGACCATGTTCTTCGTTTTACAGAAGCTTTTCAGTTTCAGAGGTCCCATTTATTCCAGTGTCTGTGCTCCTGGGATTATATTTAGGAAGTGTTCTCCTGTGTCCATGTATTGCAGGCTACTTCCCACTTTTTCTTCTATCAGGTTCAGTGTGGTCAGATTGATATTGAGGTTTTTAACCCATTTGGACTTGAGTTTTGTGCATGGTGATAGATATGGATCTATTTTCATTCTTCTACAGGTTGACATCCAGTTTTGTCAGCACCATTTGTTAAATGTGTTTTCCATTTCACATATTTTGCTTCTTTGTCAAAAATCAGGTGTTTGTAGGTATGTGGATTAATATTCAGGTCTTTGATTTAGTTCCATTGGTCCTCCTGTATGTTTTTATGCCAAAACCAGACTGTTTTTAGTACTGTAACTCTGTAGTAGTGTTTGAAGTCAGGGAATGTGATGCCTCCAGAAGTTCCTTTATTGTATAGGATTGTTTTGGCTAGCCTGAGTTTGTTTGTTTGTTTTTTTTTTTTTTTTTTTTTTTTTTTTTTTGCTTTTCCATATGAAGTTGAGTACCGTTCTTTCAAGATCTGTGAAGAATTTTGCTGGGCATTGCATTGAATCTTTAGATTGCTTTTGGTGTGCTTGCCATTTTTACTATGTTAACTCTGCCTATCCAAAAAGATGGAAGATCTTTCCACTTTCTGGCATCTTTTTAAATCTCTTTCTTCAAAGATTTAAAGTTCTTGTCATACAAGTCTCCCACTTGTTTGGTTAGAGTTACTCTGAGATATTTATACTATTTGTGGCTATTTTGAAGTGTGATGTTTCTCTGATTTCTTTCTCGGCCAATTTATTACCTGTGTAAAGAGGACTACTGATTATTTTGAGCTAATCTTGTATCCTGCTATATTACTGAAAGTGTTTATGAGTTGTAGAAGTTCCTTGGTATAATTTTTGGGGTCACTTATGTAAACTGTCATATCATTAGCAAACAGTGAGAGTTGGACTTCTTCTTTTCTGATTTGTATCCCCTTGACCGTCTCTTGTCTTATTCCTCTATCTAGAACCTCAGGAATGATACAGAATATATATAGAGAGAGTGGACAACCTTGTCTTGTTTCTGATTTCAGTGGGATCACTGGGAGTTTCTGTTCATTTAGTTTGATGTTGGCTATGGACTTGCTGTTTATTGCCTTTATTATGTTTAGCTACGTTCTTTGTATCTCTGCTCTCTCCAAAACATTTATCATGAAGGGATGTTGTATTTTGTTGAAAGATTTTTCAGCATCTAATGAGATGATGATGTGGTTTTGATTTTTCAATTTGCTTATATGGTAGATTATGATGACAGATTTTCATAGGCTGAAGCATCCCTGCAGCTCTGAGATGAACCCAACTTGATCATGGCGGATGATGGTCCTGATGTGCTCTTGGATTCAATTTGCAAGTATTTCATTTAGTATTTTTGCATTAATGTTCATGAGTGAGATTGGTCTGTAATTATTATTCTTAGTAATATCCTTATGTGGTTTGGGTATCAGGGTAATTGTAGCCTCATAAAAAGAGTTTGGCAATGTTCTTCTGTTTCTATTGTGTGGAACAATTTGAGGAGTTTTGGTATTAGTTCTTCTTTGAAAATCTTGTAGAATTCTGAGCTGAAACCATCTACTCCTGGGCTTACTTATTGTTTGGGAGATTTTTTATGACTATTTCTATTTTTTAGCAGCTATCTGTCTATTTAATTTGCTTCTCTGGTCTTGATTTAATTTTGGAAAGTGATATTTATCAAAAAAGTTGTCCACTTCCTTTAAGTTTTCCAATTATGTGGAGTACATGTTTTCGAAATATGACCTGATGATTCTCTGGATTTCCTCAGTGTCTGTTGTTATGTCCCCCTTATTATTTCTGATTTTGTTAATTTGGATATTATCTCTCTGCCTTTTGATTCTTTCTATTGTTTTCTTTGTTACTATTTTGTTGATTTCAGCTCTCAATTTGATTATTTCCTGCCATCCAGTTCTCTTTGGTGAGTTTGCTTCTTTTTGTTCTAAAGTTTTCAAATGTTCTGCTAATTAACTAATGTGGGACTTTTTCCAGCTTCTTTATGTAGCCATTTAGTGCTATGAACTTTCTTCTTAATACTGCTTTGTGTCCCATAAATTTGGGTATGTTGTGTGGTCATTTTTATTCAATTTTAGGAAGTTTTTAATTTCTTCCTTTATTTCCTTGACACATTAATGCTTCAGATGAGCGCTGTTTAATTTGAGTGTGTTTATGGGCTTTCTGGAATTAGTGTTACTGTTTAATTCTAGTTTTAGACATGGTGATATGATAAGATACATGGAGCTATTGCATTTTTTTTTGTATCTGTTGGTTTCTTTTTCCTGAGTATGTGGTTGATTTTTGAGAAGGTTCCATGAGTTGCTGAGAAGAAGGTATATTCTTTTATGTTTGAATGGAATGCTGTATAGATGTCTGTTAAGTTTATTTGCATCAAAACATCTGTTAATTCCTTTATTTATCTCTTAATTTTTTGTCTGACTGACGTGTAAAATGGTGAGAGTGGAGTGTTGAAGTCTCCCACTATTAGTATGTGAGGTTTAATGTATGATTTAAGCTTTAGAAGTGTTCCTTTTGCATACGAGGGTACCCTTGTATTTGGGGCATATATGTTCAGTACTAAGATTTCCTCTTGATGGATTTTTCATGGGACTAATATTAAATGTCCTTCTTTGTCTCTTTTGATTGATTTTAGTTTGAAGTTTATTTTGTTAGATATTACCAGCTTGTTTCTTAAGTCCATTTGACTTGAAATTTAATTTCCCAACACTTTACTCTGAGGCAATTTCTGTCTTTGAGGTTGAGGTATGTTTCTTGTATGCAGAGAAGGATGGATTTTGTTTTTATATCTAATTTGTTAGCCTGTTTCTTTTTAATGGTGAGTTGAGTCCATTTATATTAAGGGATATTAATGACCAGTGATTGCTATCCTCTGTTAATTTAGTTTTCATTGTTGGTGACGTTATTTTGTGTGTTTTTCTTTTCTTTGGGATTTGCTGTTGTGAGCTCACCAATTTTCTGTGTTTATGTTCATGTAGCCAAATTCTTGGGGTTGAAGTTTTCCTTCTAGTACTTTGTGTAGGACTGGGTTTGTGGCTAGGTATTGGTTAAATCTGGTTTTGTCATGCGATATCTTGTTTTGTCCTTCTATGATAATTGAAAGTTTGTTGGGTATAGTAATCTAGGCTGGCATTTGTGGTCTTTTAATGTCTGCAAAATACTTGACCATGACCTTATGGCTTTCATTGTTTCCTTTGAGAAGTCAGGTGTAATTCTGATATGTCTGCCTTTATATATTACTTAGTCTTTTTCCTTTTTGGCTCTTAATATTATTTATTTATTTTGTATGTTTAGCGTTTTGATTATTATATGGCAAGGTGATTTTTTTTTCTGATCCAGTCTATTTGGTGTTCTATAAGGTTCTTGTATCTTCATAGGCATATCTTTATGTTGGAAAAGTTTTCATCTATGATTTTGTTAAATATATTTTCTTTGCATTTGAGTTGAACTTCTTTTTCTTTTATACCTATTATTCTTAGGTTTGGTCTTTTCATGGTGTACCATATTTCTTGGATATTTTGCCTTACGCTTTTTTTTAGATTTAATGTGTCCTTTGACTGATGAGTCTCTTTATTGTATCTTCAGCGCTGGAGATTCACTCTTCCATTTCTTGTATTCTGCTGTTTAGGTTTGTATTTGTGGTTCCTGATCATTTTCTCATGATTTCTGTTTCTATAATTCCCTCTACTGTTGTTTTCTTTATTGTCTCTATTTCAGTTTTCAAGTCTTGAATAGTTTCTTTCATAATTTTAATTGCTATTTCTTGGTTTCTTTAAAGAGATTTTTGATGTCTTCTATTTTTTTGTTTGTCTTTTCCTCCATTTCTTTCAGAGAAATTTTCATTTCCTCTTTAAGGTTCTCAAACATTCTCCTAAAGTTACTTTCTAGGGCATTTTCTTCAGCTTCCTTGATATTTGGTTATTCAAGTCTTGCTGTTATTGGGTTACTAGCTTTTACTGGTGTCATGTTGTTCTTTATGGTGTTGTATGTGTTTTTGCCTTGTTTACCCATCTTTTCCTCTAATTGGTATAACTGGGGCTGTCTGTGACTCTGATGATCAATCTTTCACGTGCTAGTGGATCCATGGCTCAGATGGTTGTTCCTCGTGGTACAGTCAGTGCCACAGTTCCAGTTACCCCATTAGTCACTCCGTGTCCCTGGAGGTTGTTTGGCACTCCTGGGGTTTGTTCTGCTCCTTGGAGTTTGCTGTCTCAGGTCTGCTCTTGCCTAGGTGGCTGCCTCAGTCTTATTTCTATAAATATCCCTGGTCTGTATCTGCTCCTGTGGAGGTCCCTGCCTTGAGATGTGCCCTTGTTGGAAAAGTTAAATAACTGGGGAAGGCTTAAGTTTTAAAAAGGTTAGGGATATACACAGTGTACTCTCTAGCGATCACTCTCCCTCTCTCTCTGTCTCTCTCTCTCTCTCCCTGTTTACCTTTTATCAGATCCAGATGTGACCTTTCAGCTGTTCCTCTAGCTCTATGCCTGCCTGCCTGCTGCCTTTCTTCCCAACATGACGACAATGAACTCCTACGTTTCTGGAATAGTAAGCCCAAAAAACCTTATTTTTATAATGTGTCTGTGATAGCTAGTTTTATGTCAACTTGACACATGTAAAAGTCATATAAGAAGGGGAAACCTTTATTGAGAAAATGCCTCCATTAGTTTAGGTTGTAGAAAAGCCTGTAGAGCATTTTCTTAATTAGTGACTGATGGAAGATGGCCCAGCCTATTTTGATTGGTTCAATCCCTAGGCTGGTGGTCCTGGGTTCTATAAGAAAGCAGACTGGACAAGCCAGATGACTCAAATCATTAAGCCGCACCCCTCCATTACTTCTCTATCATCTACTACCTCCAGGTTCCTGTTCTGTTTGAATTCTTGTCATGAATGTCTTTGATAATGAACAGTGATGTGTAAGCATAAACCAAATAAATTCTTTTTTTCCAACTTGTTTTTGATCATGTTGTTTCATCACAACAACAGTAATCCTTAGGCATTGCCTTGGTCGTGGTTTTTTTATCATAACAATAGAAAATTAACTAAGACAACATCATAGCAATAGAAAATTAACTAAGACAACATCCCTTATAAAAAACTGCATGATAGACATTTCTCAAAATGAATTTTCTTCTTTTTAGTTGAAACTTTAAATGTTCTGATGGTGCAGGAGAACAATTCTATATTCTGTCAATTATATTTTAAATAAACACTAATTGGCCATTAGCCAGGCAGGAAGTATAGGTGGGAAACCAGACAGGAAGTAGAGGCAGATCAAAGAGAACAGGAGTATTCTGGGAAGAAGGAAGCTCTTTCCCTGGTCCTGCCCAGACATGGAAGATGGAAGATGTGACCTGCCCTGCCAAAAATGTATCGAGCCATGTGGCTAACTTATACTAGAATAATGGGTTAATATAAGTTATAAGAGCTAATAAAAAGCCTGAGATAATTGGCCAATCAGTTTATTATTAATATAGTCCTCTGTGTAATTTTCTTTTGGGGCTTACTGGTTGTGAGAACAGGGCAGGAGAGAAACCCCAGCAAGCAAGCCCTCATGTTACATTCTGACAGTACTAATTCTGAATCTATATACAAATGAAATTAATTTGATTTTCCACAAAGGAAATATTATCATACTTAGGTATTTCTAAGCAGGAATATGAATATTTTAGATAGAATAATGAAATATCAGGAATGAAATAATATAAATGTAAGCATTTTCTTTTTTACTGATTTTCATTGAGCTCTACATTTTTTTCTACTCCCCTCCTTGCCTATCCCCTTCCCTCTTCAATGTTCCTCCCAAAGTCCCCATGCTTCCAATTTACTCAGGAGATCTTATCTTTTTTAACGTCCCATGTAGATTAGATCCATGTAAGTCTCTCTTCATGTCCTCATCGTTGCCTAAGCTCTCTGGGATTGTGATTTGTAGGCTAGTTTTCTTTGCTTTATGTTTAATAACCACTTATGAGTGAGTACATATGATAATATTCTTAAAATGGAAATAAAAATAGTAATTTAATTCTGGATAAATTAAATGTAGTAGTCTTCAATACAGGCATAACCTAGCTACTAATTTAAATATGCATAAAAATCTTTATATATTCAATCTAATAGAACAATGTTCTTTTCCAAGATGCATCAATTAGATTTTATTTCTTCATAAGATATTGTTGAAATAATTGTCTCTTAGGGTCTACAAAACAAATATCGAGCCAAAAAATATATAAAATAAATGTTTTGTAGAATTTAGACTATACTTTTCTCATGATACAACCAACCATAAAGTTCTATTAAAATAAGCAAAGAACTTTTGAAAATTGTGACATTTTATCTATTCAAATTGTTGTACTGAATAATAAAGTATACTGGAGAAACCATTAATACACATTCTGTTGTGAAGAAAGGGGTGTGAAGCTTGGTGGAATTAAGACATGATAAAATATATTGTGCACAAAAATTATTTTACCAATTTTTTAAAGGAAAAGAAAAATCTCTCTATTTTAGAACAAAAATCTAATGTCTCTTGGTATAGTTGAATCTTAATGCATGTTGAGTGCATGGCAAATTGCTTTATATGAAACAATTGTATACTCTATAGATCTTCAGTGAATTTTGTGACTTACATTTACATTCACAATAAAAATATTAAAAAAAATCATGTAATTAGAGAAATAAATTCACAAACTTTTAAGAGCATCAATACTGATTATATCAATTAGTGAGAATTAAATGAGGGATCTAGAGGGTAGCTCAGTGGGAGGCATTTTATTAGTATATAGGTGGCAAACAGCTTTGATCTTGAGTATCACAAAAGACAAAGAGGAAAAATCAGATAACTGGTGTTAAGAAACTATTCAGCATTTCTTAACATTATGTTATTATGGTAAATATTTCTTATCTCTAAAGAAAATTTTAAATGTACGTATTTTAATATTATTTAACCATGTGTGTTACCTCATAATTAGGAAAGCTATATAGAAGATACTGTCATTATTTCCCAAAGGAAAAAGCCCTAATTTTTGCTCAAATATGTAGAGATTAAAATTTTGGTTTCACATTAATTCTATTGAGTTGGAAAGTGAATACTTTTAATTTACTTTTTAATTTCATTTTGCACACCATTCACAGTTCTTCCCCCACTCCCCACCCCTGCTTGCCATCTCGCATCCACTCCTCCAATGGGTAAAGGCTCCTATGGCACAATAACTTGCTGCAGAAACAAGCCCCTCCCCCTGCATTAAGGCTGAGAATGACATCCCACCATAGGGAATGAGCTCCAATAAGCTAGCTCATGCACCAGGATAAATCCTGGTCCTGCTGCCAGGGGCGTCTCAGATAGTCCAAGCTTCACCACTGTCTCCCACATGTGGAGGATTCATGCTGAGTCCTGAAAATCCAATCAAAGATACAGAGGAGGGAATATATGAGCAAGGGTGGTCAAGATCATGATGGGGAAATCTACAGAGACAGCTGAACCAAGCTCATGGAAACTAGGAACTTTAGATCAAGAGCTGTGGAAAATGAATGCTTTTAAAATTAAGAACTAGATGACTTAAGGCAAAGTACTTTACAACTTATGAATATAAAAATTGGACATAATAAATATCTATTTCATTGAATCACATGCTAGAATTATTGCAACTAAGATACTTAGGAAAATTAATCTCTTTGTGCTGACCCATTCTTCTGTGTAATGGGTATTGACCACTACTTTACAGTGTTATACTGTGGATTGAAATAGTTAAACTTTGCAAGATTACTGAGAAATGCCTAGAACCTAAAGCTCTCACTATTATTAATGAAATTCCATGTGCTTCTATCAGTACTGCACCAAGGGCTGGACATGCATGAATATGTTAGTGAAAGTTTTGAAATGAACCTGTTAGAGCCTGAGAAAAGCAGAGAATGACACACATGGGTTTGAGTTATTTTATTATATTGCTTAATTCATTTCAGTGATGCCTACGTATTCAAAAGTAGCTTAAACAGTTTCCATCCCTGGTAGAGCCCCTAATTATGTGTGCTGCTTAGTAGTTTATTGGTATCTCTTTTACTTAAACCACAGGGGTACTGCCATGTGCAAAGTGGTCCTTTAAGATGCTGCTTAGATGTTAATAAGCCCAATAATATAAAATTGAGGGAACACAGTTTTTGAATGAGGCTGTGTGACTAGTCCCTTAAGTGTCAGTAGCACTTACAGTATGACTTGTCACAATTCCAAAGGCTTTCTGCTATTTCTTTGTGTTCTCTTGGGCAAGATAGGTAACACTCTCATAATAATTAATTGTGGCTAGAATGAAGAGCTCTTGTTTCTTATCTTGAACACTTACAGGATGGGAATATGAAGGCCAGGTCCTCTGTAGACAAATTTGCTTGTTTGTATATTTTTCAAACTGCTTATCTCCAAAGAAAAACAATTGAATTGTACAATTATGGACTGCAGGGTCATGTAGACATTCTATTTGGAAAACAAAGGTTAAGAGGTATGTCTAGAAATAAATACCTGAAGTTCCAGTTCCAATGCAATTTCACAAGGCTATGATATTATCTGCTTTAATGCATTTCATAGGCTCTTGCTCTGCATAGTAATGCTCCAGGTTTTCTATGTGTGACTATAAGAACCATCCATGTCCATAGATAGCAGGCAAAACATAAGGATTCTGGCCAACTGTGCTTTTGACAATGTCACTATCAGTTTTATATAGCTACACAGAGATGAATTGAACATCAACTATGTTGAGCGTTATGTCAAAAAAATAAGACAAGATTCTTTTTCTCTTATTGTACAAGAAACAAAATGTAAAACATTAAAGTCTATGATATCTAGGATCCTTTTCAAGAGAAAATCTTTGTCTCTACCATGCTGTATGCAGCAAGTCTTTTAATTATACATGTTTCAAATTAAATATTTTGAGTTTCTAGCACTTTAATTCGGTTTTCCTATTATCTCCAATGACCTGTAACTTTTGTTATCCATTTCATCTCCGCTGTTCTCTAATGTCCCATGTAACACATAGGATGTCTGCCTCATTTTAGCTGCAAATATAAAAAGTAATCTTCCGTATTAATATAAGCATTGTAGTTTGGAAAATTTACTACCTTCTTAAATCTTAAGGAACCTTGATAAGAGAACTTCTTGTTGAGGGGTCAGTTGTCAAAGTAGTGGGTAGATTGCTGTGAAACATTACTTGGTTGCTACAATGTGCAAAGTACATACTATAAAATCCTGCATGAAAAAATATTTTATATTTATGAGTTTTACACATACTCTGGATTCTGAAAGGCTGGAAAAAAAACAGTAAGTGGACAAGTTCTATGTTACTGAAGGTGGAAATGAAATTCGAGTTTTGTGAATACTTGAGGGACTATCACAGAAAACTTGTAAAAGGCAAAATCATGCAATGTCAACTAATGGATGAATTTGTTATCTCTTCTCTGGACTGCATATGTCCCTTTTCTGGAGGAGACCTTGTTAGCATCCTAAATATTTCAAAAGCTTCACCTCTCATATTGGCTCATGCCCATGATATAAGCACTCAGGATGCTGAGGCTGGAGGATTTTCATGATTAAAGCATAGTTTCTAGTACTTAGTAATTTCTACAATAGCCTGGTCTACAGAGTGAGACCTCTTCTTTAACATAAAACAAAAATCAAGAAAAAAAATGAAACCCAACCTGTAAGGTTACCTCTCCTTCAGCTCATTCTATTTAGGATGGGATGTAAATAGGTGGAATGGCTCAGTGATAGAACTGCAAAAGTACATTTGATGCCTCTCAAATATTATTAACATAGAAACATGTCAATCAATAAAAGAATATACTGTCTACAAAATGCTAAGAAAAATGTAATTAAAAATTTTAAATACAGTTCCAACACTGATGGTAAAATATATGTCTTAAAATTGAAAACAACATCGAAATACCGAATTATTTAATGCTTAATATACTTACATATTACTTTCATATATTTAGGAAATAAGCCTTATTTATCTATGTATTTGTTTATTTATGGAACCATATACAATATGTAGACTAATACATATTATGTACAATTAAAGAGTTTATTAAAAGTCAAAACTAACAAGGACAATGCCAATTGCTCTCCAGTTATACATTTCTTCCATCCTTTTCCTCACCTCTTCCTTTGCTCATGATCTGACCTCTGCTATGCACCATGCACTTCTATGAAAAACATACTTCTTCTGTCTGGTGGTCTTGCATCTATTCAGCATTTCTTTTTAGGTGACTGTTAGGCAATCTATTACAGCAGAATGCATAGATTGGTAAAGGTATCCAAGAAGTTATGCAAAACCTGAACTAAAAAGACACTTGTCAAAGCTTAAAAACACTTTGATATTTTATTGTAATTCCGTATATTGTTGTTTATAATTGAAGTATTGGTTCGGCTCAATATCATGGAGATCTTCATCCTGCTTAGTTTTCTGAAAATAGCATAAATTATGTTGCATAACCGTGCTATTGTGTTACATTCAATACTCAGACATAAATTACTTTTGCCTCTCTTGAGTCAAAACAAAGAAGAATATACTATATATGGTATAAAGTTCCTTCAATCTCTGTATAATAATATTGTTACATGTTAGATAGATAGATAGATAGATAGATAGATAGATAGATAGATAGACAAGTATATGTACTATGTAAAAACTATTAATGAGAAGAGAGGCAAATTTGAGAGGAAGGAGGAGTTTGAAGGGAGGACAGAGGAAGGGGAAATGATATAACTATTATACTCTCGAAAGTTAAAAAAAAATTTAAAAGATAAAATAGTACACGGGTCACTCTATTTCTTTTTTCACAGTTTTAAAATATGTCTTTTCAAATAATGTTATGTATTTTTCATTTTACAATCCAACCATAGATCACCCTCCCACTCTTCCTTTTGCTCCCTTCACCCCCCAGTTCACCTCCCATGGGCAATCCTTAATATTTCCTTCAGTTCAGACTCTGCACATTGCTTTGACTGAGGGCCAAGTTTATAAGTGTCAGGAAGCATCTACCTCCATGTCAAGAAGTCTGAAGTGCTCTTATGTTGCTTCACCCCTATATGTTCAGTCAAAAATGAGTCCCTCATTACTTTTGTACAAAATGGTGTTCGTACCCTTAAACATCTAAAATTTGATATCTGGGAGAGATCGTAGAGATTTTCTGTAGAAGTAATCTACAGTGAAAACAAATAAGACTAAAACAAAATGACTGTACCATTTATTCTTATTTGGTCTTGATAGAAACTACTTAGAAGAATCAAAATGATTTGTACAAGATTGTGCCTACTGCATTTGTTCCATTTGAAATGTAGATAATATTTCAATGGGTTTTTGATCCTACTGCACGTACTGGCTTTGGGGGAGCCTAGGCAGTTTGGATGCTCACCTTACTAGACCTGGATGGAGGTGGGTGGTCCTTGGACTTCCCACAGGTCAGGGAACCCTGATTGCTCCTCCAGCTGATGAGGGAGAGTAACTTGATCAGGGGAGAGGGAGGGAAATGGGAGGCGGTGGCGGGGAGGAGGCAGAAATCTTTAATTAATAAATAAATTTAAAAAAATAAAAAAAACAAATATAGCTTTCTTTCTGCCTGCTGCGTGCTGTAATGGGAAAGTGTCTAACCCTAAAGTCAGATAGATTTGGAAGGCACGGGAGACAGCACAGTGGCAGGAACCATAACAAAAAAAAACAAAAAAACAAAAAAAACAAAAAAAAAAAAACAAAAAACCTACATAGTTTTCTGCTGATTCAAGCAGACCATTTACATTTTTTTTAACTTTCTGTGGCCTGTCATTACTTATTTGGTGGCTTTGTTTGTTTGTTTTTTGTTTGACAGCTTTTCTTTTTAACATCTCATCAAAAGAATGCTTTGTAAAATTTGAAACAATAACTCAGTCATCTAGAGACCCATCAACAGCGCAACTCAAAGAAGGGAAACACACAAACCCTACTACTAAAAAAGTGACTGGAGTTAACAACCACTGGTCATTAATATCACTTAATGTCAATGGGCTCAACTCACCTATAAAAAGGCACAGGCTAAGAGATTGGATACGAAAACAGGATCCAACGTTCTGCTGTCTACAAGAAACACACCTCAACCACAAAGACAGGCACCTACTCAGAGTAAAGGGCTGGGAAAAGGCTTATCAAGCAAATGGACCTAAGAAACAAGCAGGTGTGGCCATACTAATCTCTAACAAGGTTGACTTCAAACTTAAATCAATCAGAAGAGATGGAGAGGGACATTTTATACTCATAACAGGAACAATTTATCAGGAAGAAGTCTCAATCCTGAATATCTATTCCCCCAATATAAAAGCACCCACGTATGTAAAAGCAACATTACTAAAACTCAAGGCAGCCATCAAACCGCACACACTAATAGTAGGAGACTTCAACACTCCTCTCTCACCAATGGACAGGTCAATCAGACAGAAACCTAACAGAGAAACCTTCAACAAATGGTGCTGGCACAACTGGATGTCAACCTGTAGAAGAATGAAAATAGACCCATATCTATCACCATGCATAAAATTCAAGTCCAAATGGATTAAAGACCTCAATATCAGCCCGAACACTCTGAAGCTGATAGAAGAGAAAGTGGGAAATACCCTACAACAGATGGGCAAAGGAGATCACTTCCTATGTATAACCCCAGAAGCACAGACATTAAGGGCAACATTGAATAAATGGGACCAACGTAAACTGAGAAGCTTCTGTAAAGCAAAGGACACTGTCACTAAGACACAAAGGCAACCCACTGCCTGGGAGAAGATCTTCACCAACCCCGCAACAGACAAAGGTCTGATCTCCAAAATATATAGAGAACTCAAGAAACTAGATTTTAAAATGCTAATTAACCCAATTAAAAAGTGGGGCACTGAACTGAACAGAGAATTCTCAACAGAAGAAGTTCAAATGGCCAAAAGACACTTAAGGTCATGCTCAACTTCCTTAGCAATCAGGGAAATGCAAATCAAAACAACTTTGAGATATCATCTTATACCTGTCAGAATGGCTAAAGTCAAAAACACCAAGGATAGCCTTTGCTGGAGAAGCTGTGGAGGAAGGGGTACCCTCATCCATTGCTGGTGGGAATGCAATCTTGTGCAACCACTGTGGAAATCAGTGTTTCGGTTTCTCAGGAAATTCGGGATCAACCTACCCCTGAACCCAGCAATACCACTCTTGGGAATATACCCAAGAGATGCTCTATCATATGCCAAAAGCATTTGTTCAACCATGTTCATAGCAGTATTATTTGTAATAGCCAGAACTTGGAAACAACCTAGATGCCCTTCAATGGAAGAATGGATGAAGAAAGTATGGAATATATACACACTAGAGTACTACTCAGCATTAAAATCAATGACTTCTCGAATTTTGCATGCAAATGGATGGAAATAGAAAACACTATTCTGAGTGAGGTATCCCAGACCCAAAAAGATGAACATGGGATGTACTCACCCATAGTTGGTTTCTAGCCATAAATAAGGGTCACGGAGTCTACAGTTGGTGAACCTAAAGAAGCTAACTAAGAAGGTGAACCCAAGGAAAAACATATAGTTATCCTCTTGGCTAAGGGAAGTAGACAAAATTGCTGGGAAGAAAATTGGTATCTTGGGGGTGGGGTGGGATGGGGGTAAGGAGAGATGGGGAGAGAACAGTTAGAAGGGAAGGAGGGGGGGACTTGGGGAAACAGGATGATTGGGATAAAGGAAGGTTGGATAGGGGAGCACGGAACCACAATTCTTAGTTAAGGGAGCCACCTTAGAGTTGGCCAGAGACTTGACCCTAGTGGGGCTCCCAGGTGCCCAAGCTGAGGTCCCCAGTTAGTTCCTTGGGCAGCTGAGGATAGGGAACCTGAAATGACCCTATCCTAGAGCAATACTGACGAATATCTTGCATATCATCATAGAACCTTCATCTGGAGATGGATGGAGATAGAGACAGAGACCCACACTGGAGCACTGGACTGAGCTCCCAAGGTCCCAATGAGGAGCAGAAGGCGGAAGAACATGAGCAACGAAGTCGGGACCACGTGGCGTGCACCCACCCACTGAGACAGTGGAACTGATCTACTGGGAGCTCACCAAGGCCAGCTGGACACTGACCGAAAAAGCATGGGATAAAACCAGACTCTCTGAACATGGCGAACAATGAGGGCTGATGAGATGCCAAGGACAATGGCACGGGGTTTTGATCCTACTTAATGTGCTGGCTTTGTGGGAGCCTAGCCAGTTTGGATGTTCACCTTCCTAGATATGGACGGAGTGGGGAGGACCTAGGACTTACCACAGGGCAGGGAACCCGGACTGCTCTTTGGACTGGAGAGGGGAGAGGGAGGGGGAGAGGAGTGGGGGAGGGGAGAAGGTTGGGAGGAGGGGGAGAAGGGTGGGAGGAGGGGGAGGGAAATGGGAGGCTGGGAGGAGGTGGAAACTTGTTTTTTTATTTTTATTTTTTCTCCTTTTCTCAATTAAAAAAAAGAATTAAAAACAACAAATAAACACTTAAAAATAAATAATAATAATAATAAAAATAAGATTTCACCTTAGACTTGCTATACTGGCTACAATCAGTAAAACAAGGTTTAGCAGATGTTGGTGAGGATACGAAGGATGGAAAACACTCATCCAAGGCTGGAAGGAGTGCAAACTTGTTACAGCCACTGTAGAAATCAGTGTAATATTTCCTCAGGAAGATGGAAATTGATCTATCCCAATAAACAGCTATATATCCCTGGGGTATATACCCAAAAGACATTTAATTCTTTCTCAGGGACATTTGCTCAATTTGTTATTGCTTTCTGCATAATAGCCAGAAGTATCATCTTGAGCCAGGCCACATTGGGTTGTCATATGTCATGAGCTGCCTTTTTAGGGTGATTTTTGCTGAGCTCCTAGCCATAGTAGGTTTGTACATTCCAGGGTAGGGGTGTAAGTATTAGAATGTTAAGTAGTAGTAGAAGTTAAAAAAATTCATAGACATTGCATAGTATCAGGAGAGAAACTTAGTTTCCTGAATACTGAGTTCTGAGTACTGAGTTTTGAGTTCTGAGTTCTCCCGTGTTTAATTTTCCATACATTTTTATACCCCAATACAAAAGGGTGGAAAAGGCAAAAGACTGTTTTTACATGATACAAAAAACATCAAGGACAGTTACTTCCTTCAATCCTTTGAGACATCCAGCCATTAATTAATGAGAAATGCATTCTGCTGTTTAGGCAGTGAACCCACCCTAGACCAAGAATTCTGAAGGCAGCCACTCCCTATATCAAACCTCCTAATTCAAAAGAAGGAGCAGAATTACGTTTAAATTCTCTGACCTTTTGTCAGGGTGGAAAGGATCTACCTGTATGGCCCATCTTAATGTCCAAAACACTGAGTAAACACAACCTAGGTCAGGGTGTGTAGCCACAATTGTCAACATCTTTGAGCAAACTAAAACTCTCTTACCTTCAGACAAGGTTGAATAGGCTCACATTTTTGGGTTTCCACAAATACAAAACATTTTAACTGTCCCTCAATAGAAGAATGGGTAAAGAAAATGTGGTACATTTACACAAATGAATATTTTTACATTGTTAAAAATGAGATCATGAAATTCATAGGTAACTGGATGGAACTAGAAAAAAAGTCATCCTGAATAAGGTAATCCAGAGTCAGAAAGACAAATGTGGTTTCCATTTGTTTATATGTGGATATTAGCTATCAAGTCAATGATAAACAAGCTATGATCCATAGAACCACAGAGGGTAGGTATAGAGTGAGTAGGGAGGCAGATAGTTCTCCTTAGGAAGAGAAATATAACAGCTTTCTATTGGTGGATTGGAGTCTAGAACAGGAAGAACAAATGGGGAATGTGAGGGGTCAGAGGGATGAGGGAGAGAATATGGGGAGAGACAGCTAAATTTAAGATAATCCAAAAGGTAGTATCAAACAGTATTACAGTAGAGGCTTCCTAAAATATATGCATATATGAAGGCAATTTAAATGAAATCACCAAATAATTGGGGAGCCAGAGTCCCAACTTGCCATTTATTGTCACCAAGTGAAGTTTTCAGTACTGGAATTGGATTATAGCCAGTTGAATTATTGGGCAAACCGGTCCCATTAGAATCCCCAAACAACTCAGGCTGTTGCCAAATTATAGTTTGCTCCCTACAAACTGACAGCAAGGCTCCAATGGTGAAGACAATATCTACACAATTCACTGAACGTGGCAAACTCAAGCTGGTACCTACTAGAACCTTCACCCCTACATTCTAGTTTCTTTAGTATAGGAAGGTACTCTGCACACTACCAAAAGAGAAAAAAATAAACACCATCCTAGCTAGAAAGCCTTGATTTACAATGCTGTCCTGCCTACAAAATACGCTAAGGCAATGATAGCACAATGCTTGGGGGAGTAAATAACTAATATCTGATTTGACTTAAGGGCCACTCTGTGAGATGGAACCCATTCCTGAAACTTCTTGGGGGGCCAAGAACCTGAGATTAGATACCTCAAAGGACCTAGGGCAAAACCAAATACTACTGTTCTGCCAAAGGAAGGTAGCAATAAAATGACTCCAAAGGCAATTCTGCTACACTCATAGATCAGTACCTTGCTTGGCCATCATCAGAGAAGCTTCACCTTGCAGCAAATCGGAACAAATACAGAGACCCACATTAAGACATTATGCAGAGAATGAGAGACTGTGGAACATTCAGTCTTAAAAGAGATGTCTCTCTTAAGTCTTACCCCTCAGGGCTCAGGGAACCCTGTTATAGATGTTTAAGAACCAAAGGGACTTGTGGACACTGAGGGAAAATAAGGCCCTCTAAATAAACATGAGGAAAGCTCATCTGAACTCACAGAGATTGAAACAGTATGCACAGTCAACATGAGTCTCTACTATCTCTTGTCTGGGAGGGATCTATGTAGCTAAAACCACTTTCTATTTAAGGCTGACAACATGTGTTCAGTACCAGAACCCACATAACAACTGGATGTAGGAGGGAAATTACAAAGAACTAGTATTGGAAGGATTTGAGAGTGAATAGTACCAAGATACATAATATGAAATGATTAAAGAATTAATATAATGTATTATTTATTAAAACTAGATGTGGTGGTGTGCAAGGCAAGATGTGAGGCAGGAACTAATTCCTGCAAAGTTATCTCTTGATCTCCACAAATACTCTGTGGCATATGCACATATGCAAATTCTCTCTTTTTCTCCCTTCCCCACTGACCCCCCCCCCCCACACACACACACACTTTGGTGGTTATTTTTGTTTTGTTTGGTTTTTGTCTTTTGGCTCTTTGGCTCTTACTCTGTCAGGGCCTGCAATCCAGCTCCCAAATAAAGCAGACACAGAGGCTTATTATTATTTATCAATGTCCAGCTTTAGCTTGGCTTATTTGAGCAAGCTTTCCTTAACTTAAATTATCCCATCTACCTTTTGCCTCTAGACTTTTGCGTTTTCTTAATTCTGTATATCTTACGTTCACTTTTATTCTAGGGCTGGCTGTGTGGCTGTGTGACTGGCCCCTAGTGTCTACTTCTCCTTGTTCTCTTGCTCCTTGGTCTTCTGTCACATTTCTCTTTCTATTTATTCTTTCTTCCTGACAGCCCTGCCTATCCTTTCTCCAGCTTTGCTATTGGCCATTCACCTCTTTATTAGAGCAGTCAGGTATTTTAGACAGGCAAAGTAACACAGCTTCAAGAATAAAACAAATGAAACATAAAAGAATACAACACATCTTTGCATCATTAAACAAATATTCCACAGTATACACAAATATAATACATCTTAAAATAATATTCTATAATAACACATATACATACAATATAAGCGTTTGGAAAACTAAGTATGCATTAATGTTAAAACTGTTTGGGAAATTCAAATATAAGGGAATTCCCTTCAACTGATGCAATATATCTATAAAACACATAAGGAATATTATAGTGTTTCACTCTAAATACGTAAATCTTGGCATGTGTTACTTTAAAAATAAATAAAAACACAAAAGAAAACTTACAATTTTTATCACTTGAAGATACATGAATGATTACTTAGAATTAGAAAAAATATTTGGTAATTTAGTAAAATCAATATATAATTTAATAAATTGATGGATATGACAACAAATATCTATTGCATTTCTAGGCATTACACATAAGCTACTACGAAAATACATTTTAACATGAAGTAGATTTATACTTACAAGTTAATATAATGAAAATATGTGCAATCTCTGTTCTCAAGAAACTAGCTAATTTCCTAGAATAATTAATAATAAAGACTTAAATAAATGGAAACAAGAAACTTATCAAAAGGTATTGATTATCTAATTTACAAGTTACCTGAATTCCAATTATAATAAAAACTAAATTGTTTGAAGATGTATCTTTTAAAAATTATTTCGTAGAGTAAAAATACATTATTAACTCATTTCCAACAACAAACTACTGTTTATGAATATGCCTGCTGGATATAAGAACTTATTTTGTAGCTGTGAATACAGAATCATGTTGAACTTTCATTGCCACAGATAAAAGAATAAACAGAATTTAAGAGAGATTGAAATACAGATGTGATTATACATAACTGTGCCATAAGAAATATGGAATATAACAGATTGTTAGGAAAAAATCAATGTAAATAACAAATATAAAAATGATTATTTATAGGAAAACACCATGTAAAATATATACTCAAATGCCAGAACAATAACAGAAATCATAGTTGAAAGTATAAGTGAAAATGTTTCTCTACTCAAAATGGAGAATTTATCTTACATAAATTTTAAAACATCTTCGCTCTTACGGTCAAAAAAAAAAAGACAATATTGGTCATAAAAAAGCAACAATTTCTGCCTAGCAGGAAGTAGCCTAAGCAATGTAAAATTCTGAGACTGAGAAATTGTTTTTATTATAAGTAATCAGTAAAATATTTCCATTAAGAATTATGATTATTATAAACACCATAAACCAAAATCTTAAAGATTATAAAAGATACAAGTATGAATCTCATAGAAGAAATACATATGTCAGTAAATGCATGAATAAACTACTGTTGTTCTGAATATTCATGGAAACACAAACTAAGATCATAAAAAATCTATTTTATGTGCATTGAATTGACAACAATGAAGGTTTCTTTTTCAATGCCCTGAATAGAGATAACAATGGATCAATAGGATCTAAGAAAACTATAAACCTAACACTACCCAAGAAAAGAGTTGGAGATGCGAAAGGAAAATTTAAGTAAATAATATAAAATATATTATATTAATAACATCTAATCAAACCAGCACAAACAACTAAGACTATAGATTTATTTGCATATAGAAATAAAGCTAGATATAAAAACATATGGGACTAGCAGTACATTTATCTAATACTGCATTTAGAAGGTAGGGGCCATGAGGATAATGATCTGAAGGCCATCCTTAGCCTCACTGTAAGTTGGGGAAAATGTTTGAACTATTTGAGAAAAATAAAGAAAGGAAGGACCAAAAATAAAGACGGAAAAGTTGACAAAGAAAGGTAGAAATGAAAGAAAGGATTATGGAATAAAGGAAGGGAAGAAAATAGAAAATGAAATGCAGCAAGTTCTATGTAACCACAGCATTTAGGCTAGCGTGGCAGGATGTCAGAAAAGTTGAGTAAGTTTTATCAATTGTTTTAGGTTTCAATATAGGTTACTTTATATGATTTCATTTACATTTGAATAAAGGAAATTAATGGGTGAGTGAAATGTTATCCTTAATGATGGTTTGGTTAAGATCCATTTCTTTTAGCTTTTTATAATTTGAGGATTTCATAATTACATGTTTTTTGATTAAATCTATCCCTTACTCCCTCTTCTTCAAACCCTCTATCTCCACACTACTTTTCCCTCCTGACTGCTTGGGTTTTTGTTTGTTTTTTTGTTTGTTTGTTTGTTTTTTAAAGAAACAAACCCTGATTCTTTTTGGTGCTGCCTGTATGTATGTTGGCGTGGGATCATCTATGAAGTCTATTTTTAAAATGTTTGGCCCTTAGTATTGCAGTAAGAAAAGGTTCAAATTGCCAAAGTGCATATAAATCAATTACAGATACTATGCAACAGTAACCTCAATAGGGAAGAGTACCACCAAGGACAATTACCTATCTCAGGAAAAGCCCTGAAATGTCAGAAAAAAATGTCTTCCAAATTCTCATTCCCTCATTAAGTTTCAGTTTTGTTTCCAAGTTACAAATAACTGTGGAATGTGTCTATTCTGCAAGTTAACCTCTCACTGTTCACTGTTCACACTCAATTTCGTACACAAACAGTGGCTCTTCACATCAGTATCCTGTACATCTATACATTTTAAATCCCATTGCTATTTAACCTAAACTATTTAGGAAGATTGGGTCTATCATGTAGAAGAGGTATAAAATGAGATTTTCTTTGTATTTTTTTATTTCAAAATCCTATAAGCATGTTAAGTTTTTTTTCCATCCTGCAGAGAAGAAATAATTTCTGCAGGGTATACTCAGATTAAAACTGGGGCGAATTTGGGAACTGAATACAATGGAGAGAAAATCAGAAAGGCTTTACAAAAAAAAGATATAATAGGAAAATCATAGAAGACTAGAGCTTTTAACATATTACAGAAGCTCCAAATTCATGATTAATAGAGAAAATAGTAGGCTGTGGGAATTAATTACATTTAATACAATTATTATTAATCACAAACTCTTTGTATAGGGCTGTATATAAGACCTGCCTCAATACCATCATTGTGTGTGTATAATGGTGTGTAATGCTAGGTATGGAGCCCAGGGACTTATTCAAGGCAAGTATAGTTTGTAACTGAGAGTACATCCTAAGTCTTTTCCTATATATTGAATTCCACAGATGTGATTCCATATGCTCACAAGTATCACAATTCTAATTTAATTTACATTTCACTTGACAAGGTCAACTTTTGGTCAGATTTTTCCATAGAGTATAGTCTTCTTATCACAGCATGTCACTACATAACACAGAAGTAATTAAACATCATTTCTCATCTTAAAGGAGACAGATGTACCAGGCTTTTCTTTTGGGTCACCAATCAGTTTCCAAATTATGACACAGAGATTTAACATTAGTTATGAATGCTCAGCTTTGCTTGGGCTCATTTCTGACTAGATCTTTTCTTTAGTCAAATTAACCTGTTTCTCTTTATTTATTTTTTGTCTCACAACTTTTTATCTTTTCTTTCTTTTTTTTCCTTCTATGTCCTACTTTTCCTACTTCTGTGTCTGTCTGACAGCTGCCTGGATGGTTTGCCACAGGAATCTCCCTTTTTTTCTCCCTCATTATCCCCTTTCTTCTTCTCTCCTCTCATTCTTTTCTCCCCTAGTTCTTTCATTTATTCTCTCTGTCTACCAGCCTTGCCTATTCTTCTGCTTAGTTTCTGGCCATTCAACTCTTTATTAGACCAATCAGATTCCTTAGGTGAAACAAATGCAACACATTGTTAACAAACACAATAGAAACAAATGCAGCACACCTTCACATAGTTAAAAAATATTCGGCAACATAAACAAATGTAACACATCTTTAAAATAATATTCCATAACAGACAGAGATTCAAATTATTAGAAACAATTATACAATATACATTTAGAAATTGTTAAGAAGAAAAGCTATAGAGGAATGCAATGGTAAAATCTTCAATGCTATGGCATTGTAGTCTGGGCTGCTTTTTCATTTTCTTGCTGCCTAGACTCCCAAAATAACCACAGAGAAACTGTATTAATCAAATCACTGCTTGGAACATTAGCTCTAGCTTCTTATTGGCTAACTCTTACATATTATTTTAACCCATTTCTATTCATCTGTGTATTGCCACAAAGTTGTGGCTTACTGGGTAAATTTCAGGCATCGGTCTCTGGTGGGACAGCATGGCTTATCCTCACTCTGCCTTTCTTATCCAAGTATTTCAGTTTAGTTTTCCCTGCCTAGCTAAGTTCTGCCCTGCTATAGGTCCAAAGCAGTCTTTTATTAACCATGGTATTTGCACCAAAGCCTTCCTTTTCATTTAAACAGAAAAGGGTAGGCGATGTAGGATTTCTCATTGTATGCTGTGACTACTATTGGCTAATAAAGAAACTGGCTTGGCCTGATAGGGTAGAACAGAGCTAGTCAGGGAAAACTAAACAATGCTGGGAGAAAGAAGGGCAGAGTGAGGAGAAGCCATGGAGATGCTGCTGGAGACAGATACATCAGAACCTTGCCAGTAGGGCAAGAGGATCGTGGTAAAATATAAAATAATGAAAATTGGTTAAATTAAGATGTAAAAGCTAGCTAATAAGAAGTTAGAGCTAATAAGCAAAGCAGCAATTTAATTAAAACAGTTTCTGTGTGGTTATTTCGGAAGTCTGTGCAGCCAAAAAAAAAAAATGAAAAAGCAACCTCCTACTACAACTGAACATACATTTCTCTATTTGTATTCAAATAACCATTGCTTGGTACCATTGTATCAAAGGGTATGAGTAGTGATAAAATGATTTATGTTGAAGAAAAGTCATGAGCCACTTCCTCTAAGTGAAGTTGTTAAACTTAAGAACTTGAAACGAAAAGAAAATTGGTAGGCTGAGTAGATTGCTAAAATGTACAAGGGATTAAGATCCAATCTGTGACTTTCTAAAGGAGGAGCAGAAGGAGGAGGAGGAAGAAGATGAAGAAAATGAAGAAGAAGAAGAAGAAGAAGAAGAAGAAGAAGAAGAAGAAGAAGGAGAAGGAGAAGGAGAAGGAGAAGAAGAAGAAGAAGAAGAAGAAGAAGAAGAAGAAGGTACCAATTTTATCAGTATTTTTCAAAATACCTTGATAAGAAAGAAGTACTTAGTCAAGACAGAAATTTCATTGAACTTTCATCTGCATACAAAAGACAGTTGTAGCATTCATAGGATTCTGTACTACCCATAGATTCAGGCATATTTTAGGGTTCTTGGAATATTTACTGTCAGATAAAAAATATGATGTAGTCAATGTTGATACAAATATAAGAGATAGTAAGGAGTAATAGGCATGATCTGTGACATCTAAATATTGATCCATTTTAGGAAATAAAAGACTGCTTTGAAATACAAATTCTAAGATTTACATTTCACAATAGAGTCATCTGATAAGATACAGATAACTTCAGTTGGGAAAGGATGACATATGCTTCATAGTTGGGTTTCTTAAAGACCATGACCAAAGTCAGTGTGAGGAGAGCGTTATTTGGCTTACATATTCTAAGTCATGTATGAATGAAGGAAACCAAGGCAGGAACTGAAGCAAAATCTTTAAAGAACTGATGCTTAATGGATTGCTCCTCATCCTTTGTTAAGTCTGCTTTCTTATGAAACCCATCTCTACAGATGGCTGGGTCTACCACAACCACCATTAATCAAGAAAATGTCCTTCAGACTTGACTATTGGCCAATATGATAGAGGCAATTTCTTAATTGAGGTTCCAATTTCCCAGATATATCTAGTTTGTGTCAATTTCGCATAAACCACCCAGCACAATTATGTCAATAGGATGCCTGAAAATTACTGTTAAATAAACATATACGTTTCTGAATCTTGGAGTAAATATCGTGTGTGTGTGTGTGTGTGTGTGTGTGTGTGTGTGTGTGTGATTCTATAATATATGGGACTGCAAAGGATTGCTACAACGGATTGAACTTTAATTTTTCCCTTTACACAAAAGAGAACAATATTAAGAGAAAAATAATAAAGGACAGTTTTATGTGTTTAAAAGACACTATGAAAATATTTTCTTTTTTGGACAGATTTATTTTTATTTTACTTATGTGTTTGTGTGTATATCTTTGTGAGCCTATGCCTCATGTGTGCTGTTTCCAGCTGAGGCTCCAAGAGCATAGGATCCCTGGACCTGGAGTTAAAGGTGGTTGAAAATACCCAATTAGTGTGGGAAATGATCTTGAATCCTTTGAAAGTGAACTCCTACCACTGAGGCATCTCTCTAGCACCTGGCCTAGCATTTCAGACACACTTGGGGTAGCCTATTGAAGCACCTTGTCAGGCTCTGGTTCCACACTGAGATATACTGTTCTTTGAAGCCATTTAAATGCTCTTTACCATTATGATGTTTAGAATTTAGAGCTCACAAATATGCATCATAGAGCAGAGATCATACAAAAGAAATACAGCAACACAAAAGAAGTGAGAGTAAAGTCATAAATACAACTCTCCAATTTCCCTCAGTTTAGTGGAGCATTCCCCATATCCATGTCCCAGTCTGATGGTCCCCTATTGAGTTCACCTGGCTGGAAATATTTTCTTTTTAAATTTGCATAGACTATACAATCTGCAGAGATTCTGGGAAACTCAGATGTTGACAGAGATTTCTGTCCTGCTCGATCCTGCAGTCATTCAGCTCCAAAGAAACACACAAAAGTCTACATTAATTATAAACTAGTTGGCCTATTAGCTCAGGCTTCTTATTAACTAATTCTTACATTTTAAATTAGGCCATTATTCTTGTCTGTGTTAGCCACGTAGCTTAGTATCTTTTATTAGTGATGTGTTCACATATTGCTTCTTTTGTGTCTGGCTTCCTCTGTGATGACTGCAGACTCAGCTTTTCCTCCTCCCAGAATGTTCTTGTTCTCACCATCCTGCTTCTTCTTCCTGCCTGGTTACCCTGCCTATACTTACTGTGTGGCAACTGGCCAATCAACGTTTTATTAAAGCAATACAATAGAAGTGACAGGGTAAAATACCATTGTCCCATTGGCACTGAACGGGTGCACACGAAAGAGACACATATATCACAAATATTGATAATGTAAAAATAAGAAAATATGATATACCAAATTAGATTCCACAAAGGAAGGAACTTGGATCAAGAACATAGGGGGAAGAATTTCTTGATTGATTTGGTTTGTCCTATGCTGTTTTAAATATATTTTTGCATTTTAATTATTTCAGATTTCAGTTCATATAATCTCCATCTCCCCTCCTTACCACACCTACTGATCAACAAAGGGATTCATAACTGATGCAGAAGTAAGTGAGTGTTTTGTTTTTCAAAAGCAGAGGAGTGATCAGTTTCCTGGACCCTGTATTGTGTTACTAGGTCTTTCTATAATGTTTGCACTGTAAAATGCTTATGGAGCCTGGAGGTTTACATTAAGGAAATGAAAATTAGAGATCCTGATCACTAGCTCTCAGAAATAAACAGACTATATGCTTTCTGGAATCATAAATTCATATGTAAATTATATTAAAACAACCAGTTAATTCAAGCAACTTAATAAGTAAATCATGCAGTTTAGAATGGGATTTATGGGTTTACTTCTCACAGTGGAGGCTTTATTCCTGCTGACATACACTAGTTTCTTTAGAATGTGTAATCAAGAAGTCAAATGCTTCTGAAACATTATTAAACACTAGCTTGTCATAAATAAATAAAATGGTTTGGTTTTGAATCCTAATGGAAAGTGTCTGGCTTCTAATTAAATCAGCATGCTGACTGATTCCAATCGTGCCTCATCTTTCATGTTAACTACAAAGCCTTGGTAATGATCATTCTGAAAAAGGGTCCCAGGATGTCCAAAGACTACATAAAATACCTCAACACTCAGTGCCATTCCCCAGATCCCCTTCATCCATGCTGAGTACTTTTACATGGAGTTGTCCTCCAATAGGCTATAACAGATCAATCTTCTTATCATTTCCTGGCTAGAACAAGGTTCATTTGAACATTGCTTGTGGGCATCACAGAATTTTCAGCTCTTGAAGAATGCTAGAGGACCTTTGAGCAAGCATGATTGCCTCTTTACCATTATTATTAAAGTGAATGGCTTGTTTTGGACACAGGCCAAATAAAAACATTTGTTCTAATAAAGTATCCTCCCAAATATTCAATATTCATTAAAAATGTATTTGCCAGATCCCACATCAACTTGCCAACATTTTTATTAGCACTATGTTTATATGAAGTGCTGACAAATAAGTCCTTTTCCACTTAGGGAGGATTTCTGAATTTTTCCACTTTATTGACTTAGTCTATTCCATGATAATGTCTTAATCTGTATCTCTATGCCAAGTTTGGATATAATTTGGACATGTGACTATATACTTTAATTTAAATAGTATCAGAGGTCTTTCCTATCATCTGACATTGTAATTACACAACTCTATTTTATTTTAAAAATGCCTTTGGTTTTGTCTCTGCAGATAGGAAATTTAACAGAAAAGGACAGGGATTGTGTACATTAGACATAATCTCAATTTAGGAATTTTCCCAACTTAGATATGTGTAACAGGTGCTAAGATACTGTTATTTCTCCTAATGTATCTGCTCAGGGTATTTTCTCACCATTCAGCACATTTCTGAGCCCAACATAGACATAAAATATGCTACTGTTATAAACTCATAAGGGTCACAAAATCTTACTTAGGTGGATTGTATGAGTTACCTCTTATCTTCATAATAGCAATTTCTGAAAAGTAATGACATAAAATCACATATTCTATCTGAAATAGGTCTTTTAATTTAACTACAACTATTTTCCTCACATTACATTTCAGAAATTTTTCCAGAGGAAGTAAAACTATGTCTTAAAGTCTACAAGTTAAATGGTGCCAGATGCAGAACCAAAACTTCCAAGCTATTGCTCTTTTCAAACCAATTTACTTCTTCTCACAAATATCAGGAACATAGAAGATTACCTTTCTCTGTTGTTAGAATCTAAACTCTGTCAATGAAGAGTCCAGTTGTCTTCAGACATTAAAAGTAATCAATTTTTAATTAAGAAAACAAGTAAATGATTAATCTATATACAAGGAGGAATTAATCAAATTGGTGTTGGACTAGATCAATATTTTTAATTTGCAGGTGGCAACCAATTATTGGGTTTTGAATTCATTTTTTGTGGGACACAAATAGATTTTGAATAGAATAGTATGGGATAGAAAACATCAGAATGCTTTTCATTAGTAAAGGTTTTTCATCGTTATTAGTTATATATGATTTTATACATATATACTGTTTCAGTGGAATTATAGCTCTAATTGTATTTTAGCATAAAATTTAAAATGAATGTACTACATGACTTTCTCAGTTTCTGTGGAGCAAAACAAGAGGCAGAGCCAAATAAAGTAAAATAAAATAAAATAAAACGACTTGTACAGCAGTTGGCACTAAATAGGTTTTGGGGTTTTGTTTATCAAGTTACTTAGAAGATGGTCTGCTTATTCATCATTTGTACTTCTTTACAAAAGCTATAAGTACTGAGGGAATGCTCAGTTGTCCCTCATCTTCAAGAGTCAAGCTACAGACCCTCACAAAAATACAGAATGGCATCACCACTGCTTTAATAGGCAGCTGAGCTCCACTTGACAAGTTTCTGAGAAAACGCTGACAAAAGCAAAATGTCTCCCTCAGCTACTGGGAAAAAGCAGCTTCCAAAGAGCGGAGGGAAACATTGTGCCAAGCAGTGAGGCATAGGTTTCTGCTGATGGTAAAGAACATTAGAGCTGAGCCAGAAAGTAGAAGATGATCTGACATTCCCTGGAGCCAAAGAAACCCCTGGGGGAAGGAAGCAGAAATAAGAGATTCCTGTTTCAAACCTGGCAAAGTGACATGGGGAAGGATTTTCTGTCCCTCCCCCCCCCCGTCCCAGTGATTATTTATGTGTCTTCTGTCAGTTTCTACATTTTACTATAAAATTCCTGCATAGGATCAGATATGGTCAAAATACACTTAGTTGCAAGAGTTCTGAGTAGATGTCAAAGTGGTAGACTAACTTTGCTTAATTTGTGTTTGGAATGCTAACAAATTCTATAACATTCAGGGAAGGATTTCTAGCCTGACAGACATTCAGGAAATTATAGCTGACATTCAAGATTACTGAACCCAAGTAGCCCATCTTAATACTAAATCCTTCTTCTAGTTTATATTAACCTCCATATACCATGTCATGATGGAACATGGGGTGAATATTATTACACCTGCTGAGCTTTCCCCCTCGATAACAGCTTTTGACAAAAGGAAAAGCTATTTATTTCTTACAAAAGTGAGACCATGAGTTAGGGTCAAGTGAAAATTTACAAATAATAAACAAATATAGAAATCACACATTACCATAAGCCAATCACTTGAATCATATTGAGGAAATCACCTTACTGAATCACCACTTATTACAATTGCTAAAGGAAGAAGACAGACATTTAAAAAAGAAAAAGCCTTGCCTAAGCCTTACTACATATTACAAATGACACTTTCTATTCTATTTTGAGTGGCATTCTGACAGCCTCTCTACATTTCTCTGTATTTTGTTTAGCTTTATTCTTTCCATTTTCTCTGTTCCAAAGTTATGGGTTACATCCACATATATTTATCTTAACCTGGGAAATATCTGTGATACATTTTGGTATGTTCTTAGTCATTTTGGGAAAATGTGCAGGGGTTTTAAGAGGCATTCATCACCCCACTTCCAGAATCCAACTTTACCTATTCTCTTTCTTGTTCAAGAAGATATTGGCTACTTTTCGTAATTACAGAGAATCAGAAAAAGTCACACTGCAATATGCATTTTCAAACATTATTCAATAATTTTACATAATACCTTAATAAATCTCATTGCTGCTTCATTTTAACTCTAATATTTCATATGTACCACTACTTCAAATCATAAAGTTCATAATTAACTTTCTTTTCACCTACTCTCTTCTTGTGTTCCTTTCAATATTCTTAGCTTAGGTCTTTGTGCCCTACCAAGTCTTTTCAGAGGAAATGGCATCTCAATATTTTGGACCTGAACTTGATGAAAATGTACAATTGTACAACCTTTATTTGAAGAGAAACAAGTCTCTATCACCAGAAGATTTTTTTAGTTTAATTAAGAGTATTATGCATATATTTTAAGCTAATTATGTACTGTACATTTGGACAGTGATGGGTGATTAAGGCACTTCAAAATTACCATCAGTGCTTTCTGAAATTAGCTCAATTAAATACACTGAGTAAAATGTATTTTGAGACCTTTGTAAATGGAAAGGTAAGACATAACTTCTGGCTTACCTTCTAACCAGACTAATGTCTCTTTACCTACTTCTGTATGGTGAGTCTGAATTGAAGTGGAAATTCCCTAGTTTCCCTCTATGATATTTTTCTTGTGTGGAAAATCAGCCTTAAATAGAAAATAGGTAACTGGTTCTATGTTACCTCACTCAGGATGGCTTTTACTAGATACATTCATGTGCATGCAAATTTCAAGATGTCATTGTTTTTCACCTCTAAGTAGTACTCAAATGTGTAAATGTACCACATTTTCTTTATCCATTCTTCGGTTGAGGGGCATGTAGGTTTTTTCCACATTCTGGCTATTACAAATAATGCTGCTATGAACATAGTTGAACAAATGACTTTTGTAGTAGGATTGAGCATCTTTTGGGTATATTCCCAAGAATGGTATTGCTGAATCCTGAGGTAGATTGATTCTCAATTTTCTGAGAAATCACCATACTGAAATACAAAGTGGTTGTACAAGTTTGCATAACCACCAGCAATGGATGAGTGTTCCCCTTACTCCACATCCTCTCCAACATAAGCTGTCATTGGTGGTTTTTTTTTTGTTTTTTTTTTTTGTTTTTTTATCTTAGCCATTCTGACTGGTGTGAGATGCAATCTTAGAGTCATTTGATTTGCCTTTCCCTGATGGCTAAAGATGTTGAACATTTCCTTAAGTGTCCTTCAGCCATTTGAGATTCTTCTGTTGAGAATTCTCTGTTTAGTTCTGTATCCCATTTTTTAAAATTGGGTTATTTGGAATTTTGATGTTTAAATTTCTTGAGTTCTTTATATAATTTGGAGATCAGTTTTTTGTCTGATGTGGGGTTGGTGAAGATCTTTTCCCATTCAGTAGGCTGCCTTTTTGTCTTATTGACTGTTTCCTTTGCTGTACATAAGCTTCTCAGTTTCAGGAGATCCCATTTATTTATTGTTATTTTTAGTGTTGATGCTTCTGGTTTTATATTTAGGAAGTGGTCTCCTGTGTCCATGCATTGAAGGCTACTTCCCTATTTCTATTCTATGAGATTCAGTGTGGTCAGAGTTATATTGAGGTCTTTAGTACATTTGGAGTAGAGTTTTGTACATGGGGATAGATATGGATTTATTTTTAGTCTTCTGCATGTTGACATCCACTTATGCCAGACCATTTGTTGAAGATGCTTTCTTTTTTCCATCGTATAATTTTAGCTTCTTTGTCAAAAATCAGTGTTCATAGGTATATGGATTAATATCCAGGTCTTCTATTTGATTCCATTGGTCAACTCCTCTGTTTTTATGCTAATACCAAGCTGTTTTCATTACTGTACCTCTATAATAGCACTTGATGTTAAGGATGGTGATGCCTTCAGAAGTTTCTTTATTGTACAGGATTGTTTTGGCTATCTTGGGTTTTTTTGTTTTGTTTTTCAATATGAAGTTGGATATTATTTTTTCAAGGTCTGTGAAGAATTATGTTAGGTTTTTGATAGGGATTGCATTGAATCTATGGATTGTTTTTGGTAGAATTGCCAATTTTATTATGTTGTTCCTACCTATCTGAGAATATGGGAGATCTTTCCATTTTATGGTATCTTCTTCAGTTTCTTTCTTCAAAGGCTTAAAACTTTTGTCAAACAGGTCTATCACTTATTTGGTTAGTGTTACCCCAAGATATTTTATGTTATTTTTGGCTATTGTGAAGAGTGATGTTCCTCTGATTTCTTTCCAGCTTGTTTTAGCCTTTGTATGTAGGAGAGCTACTGATTTTTTTCAGTTGATCTTTTATCCTGCCGTATTACTGAAGGCATTTTTCAGCTATAGAAATTCCCTAGTAGAGTTTCTGGGGCCACTTATGTATACTATCATATTATCTGCAAATAATGAAAGTTTGAAATCTTCCTTTCCAATTTGAATCCCCCTGATCTTCTTTTTTGTATTCACTTACAAGTGAATACCAAGCTGTAAAACAAAGGATATTGAGCCTGTTGTTCTTAGAGAAGCTAAGTAATAAGGTGAACCATAAGAAAAACTTACATAGATCCACCTGGAAAGGGAAAATAGACAAGATTGCCTGACAAAATTGGGAGCATGGGGGTGGGGGAAGAAGGGAGGGCAGAATGGAAGACAAGGGGAGAAGGGAGAGGGGAGGAGAACTTTAGGGAATGGGATAGTAGAGATTGAAGGACAGATATAGGAGCAAGGAAAGAAACATTTGATTGAGGGAGCCATTATGGGGTTAGCAAGAAACCTGGAACTAGAGAAATTCCCAGGAATCCACAAGGATGAGCCCAGCTAAGACCTTAAGTAATAGAGGAGAGGGTGCCTGAACTGGCCTTGCCCTGTAGTCAGACTGAAGGATATATTAAATATCACCACAGAACCTTCATCCAGCAACTGATGGAAACAGAGGCAGAGACTTGCATTGGAGCACACTGGACTGAGCTCCCAAAGTCCAGTTGAAGAGTGGGAGGAATTCGAATATGAGCAACGAGGTAAAGACCATAAAGGGTACACCCACTGAAATAGTTTACCTGAGCCTATGGAGCTCACCAACTCCAGCCAGATAGGGAAGGAGACAGCATAGATTCAAACTAGTCCCTCTGAATGTGGGTGACAGTTGCATGCCTGCGGTAGATGGCAGGGCCACTGGCAGTGACACCAGGATTTATCCCTACTGCTTTTACTGGCTTTTTTTGGAACCTATTTCTTTGGATGGATATCTTGCTCAGCATAGATATAGTAGGGAGGGCCTTGGACTTTCCCACAAAACAATGTGCCTTCCCCTCATTGAGGAGTGGATGGGGTTGGATGGGGGAGTTAGCTGGAGGGAATGCAGGGGAAAGAGTGGGAACTAGGGTTTGCATGTAAAATGAAAAAATGTAGTTTGTTATGTGTTGTGTGTCTATGTGTGTGTGTGTAGCTTTCTGAAAACTCTACCTTGATACTTTCATTCCAGGCAAGATCCAGTTCGAAAATGGAGCAAATTGAATCAAAATTTGCAGTCAAGTAGACAAGCAAGGTGAGCTAAAAGATATTAGATAAGTAATTTTTTTATGTATTAAAAAGTTCTTTCCAACAAATGTTCCAGAAATTTCTACATTTCTGGAAGATGCCTGTAGGCATAATGTGGAAGGCATGGCAGCAAGAATGTGAGACAGCTTGCCACACCACATTCACATTCAGGAAGCAAAGAAAAATGAATGCTGGAACTCAGTTACTTTTCTCCATTTTGTTTTATCCAAGGTTCCAGCCCATAGAACAGAGGTGACTACAATTAGGGTGGATCTTCACATCTCAATTAACTATATCTACAAAATTTATCTAGAAAATATACTGTTTCTCCCTGTAGGTATTTCTAGATCTTATCAAGCTGAAAATCATTATTTACTACCATGGTGATTAATCTACTTTGCTGTGTATTTTAAAGTGTGTTTGGCGAAGAAACTCATTCTTGTGTACTATTGAAATTAGGTATTGTTAAAAACATCTTACTAAGGGAAAAACCTGAATATAAATACAGGGTAAGATTACATAGTTGATTAAAATATTTTCATATCTATAAAGGTAATCAACTAATAATTTCTTTAGATTGAAGATCATAATGTGACAGAGAGAAAGAACCATAAAGATTAGTATATTTCAAATTTATTCAGAGGGTATTTGCATAGGGTTTTTTATACGAAAGGCGGTATGCTAAGCTGTCAAAAAAGCACTGATTCCTTAGATAAGATATCTCATTAGGTGAAAATTTAATTTCAAATGAGGATAAAATTAGCATCTTTTCCAGAAAGAAACATGATCATAAGGACATGGTACACTGTTTTCCACATGTACCTACAGGAACCAAGTTCACTTGAAAATAATCACAATCATGACTATAATAGCACCGGTACTGCTCAGTTAAATATTTGAAAACAAGTTTTCTTGGTGACTTGGAGATCTCAACCTTCTTGTACATATGCTAAATTATAATTAATGCTCATTCCTTGAACATGCTTTTACTGTTGGTAATGTATGATGTAATATGAAGGTATAGTAATAAATAAAATAAAATAATAGGTGATCAATCTGAATGACATGAGATTGGGACAGAAGTATCTCAAGGAAAATATTCTGTGAGCCAAAACCCAACAAGATAAGAAATCCTTCTTAAGTTCTTACACACAAAAACTAATAATGGATAAGTACAAAAAAGTGCCACTGGTGTTACACTAAAATAATCTTTATCTGAATATAATTTATGTTACTTTGTGAAGGCATGAAAAATTCAAAAAGTAAAAAGGACATTACATTTTTGTGTCATACTTAAAGTATAATGATAGTAATTTATTTTCTACAATTTCACTGAATTTAGTACAACTCATATTAGATATTGAGTATATGGTATTTTTATACATTCTTTTTTTTAATATTTATTTATTTATTATGTATACAATTTTCTGTCTGTGTGTATGCCTGAAAGCCAGAAGAGGGCGCCAGACCTCTTTACAGATGGTTGTGAGCCACCATGTGGTTGCTGGGAATCGAACTCGGGTCCTTTGGAAGAGCAGGCAATGCTCTTAACCACTGAGCCATCTCTCCAGCCCCTTATACATTCTTTTTAATGCCATATTTTGTCTACAGAAATGTTCATGATGTGCCAAGTTTCTTCTATAATGAATTTCAATAACTTCTTTACCTGATTTTAACTCCTTACTTGTTTTTCTCTAATTTATCTTCAGGAATAAACTAGAACATGGTATCTTATCAGATTTGTCTCTTCTAATTTCTTTATGCATTGTATATTTAAACCCTTCATGTTCAGAGGCTTTAAAATATAGTAAAAATCCAATAAATACTTTGATACCTTATTCTAAGGAATTAATTACAAATGTAAACCATGTTCTAGTCTCAAAAATTTTAATGTAGTATGTAAAATAAGGCTCTTTTCATTGGAAGTTTCAGACTCAAACATAAGCTAGCACAAAACAGGGGAAATTTTAGTTTATGTATCTATAGAGACACTTAAGAGTAATCTATGAAACACGGAACAACTTGGCCACAGGATCAACTGGAACAGGATTTTCAAAGATGCAACTCATAGTTTTTCTCTTAAAATCTGTTTATTTTCACTACAACTTAGTTGCTTCCCATACAACACTAGTGACACTACTTCCACCTGCCAATGGCACACAAAAAGCTTCTAGCAGGTATTTTCAAAATGTCAAGGGGAATTATCATTACAAACCCAGGACTCTATAAAGGAAGAAATGATTTAATAGAGCTTAAGGATAAGTGCTAACAATTTATTCTTTGGACTATAGTCTGAAGAGTAGGTTCATAGTACAATATAATACAACCTTCAGAAATGATGGAAAAGTAAGTGTTCAGAAGCAGTCAGCATCACTGGACAGGTTTCCTATGCTCAGGATACCACCCAGTGTTTCAGTCGACTTTCTATGAAAAGGAAATAAGGACAAGCCTAATAATCCAGCACCACATTTGCCTGCATGCTTCCAGGCTGCCCATCCTGATGAGAATGGACTGGACCTTTCAAACTATAAGCAAGTCACTTCAAATAAATGTTTTCTTTATAAGAGTTTTGTGGTCATGGTATCTCTTCATGGCCAAAGAAACCATAAGCTAGAAATTGTTACCAGGGTATTGCTGTGAGAGGCCAGACCATGATTTTGTTTGGAGTAATATGTGGACTTTGGTACTTTGTGTTATGAAAGCAATGGGATGCTTTAAGCACTGCTTAATGGCCATACTAGTAGGAGCATGGAAGACAGCGATGCTAGGAATTATTTGAACTGTCCAAGGCTCACTCAAAATGTTTTATAGAAGAAGAATACTAATATGTGGCCTAGACTGTTCTTGTGCTACTTTGGTGACAACTATGGCTGCTTTCAGCCCTTTCCTGAAGAACCTGCTTGAGCCTAAAGTAAGAGTTTTAGATTAATTCTGTTGGCAGCGGAAATCTCAAAACAGCCTAGTATAGACTCTTTAGTATGGTTATTAGTTGCAACTCTAATGAATATTTATAATGAAAAGGAGCTAGCTGAGCAGGATAAATTACAAAATGTAATTTTTAAGGAGAAAAGGAGTACCAGGAAGTGGAATGGAGCTAAGTTCACTGTTGAAGGAGATAAACAGATTAACAATGGAATAGATAGTGTTTACCTTAGGGCAAAATTTTACTCAGCTAAGTTTTCAATTTGTAAAAGGAACTAATGAAAAGCTTAGAGATAGGTGTGGTGGCACACACCTTTAAATCTAGCCCTGGAAAGGCAGAGGGTGGCAGAGCTCTGCTTTTGAGGTCAGCATGGTCTAGAGATCCAGTTTCAGAACATCTTGTGTTCTCCAAGGCAATCCAGGCTTCAACTTCACAGCTTAGACAATGAAGGACAGAAAGCTAGTAAAGACATAATTGAATGAGGGTGCCATGTTTCAGCCCCAGTAAGCAGCAGAATTTAGCAGCTTCAGCCATGTGTTTCTGGCTTTAGAGTTAAGGATAGAAGAAGGGAATTATTGAATAAAGCCATGAGGCAAGGCATGTGTCAGTGGTGTCCCTGAATGGAGGCCTAGTAGAGAGGCCATTGTGTGAAGCTGTGAAGTTGAAGTCTGGATTGCCTTGGAAAACACAAGATGTTAGAGATGCCAGAGTCATGAAAGAGAGCTGCTTAGCAGGGAGTAGAACCTGTTCAAGAGAAAGCAGTGTGTTTCATTCAACAAAACTGAAAGGAGTTGAAGATCTGAAGAGTGTTTTGACATCAGTCATAGAGATGCAGAGTTTGGAGTTTGTCCACTTGGTTTTCAAACATGATTTGTTCCAGTATTTCTTTACTACTCTCCCTTCTTTGCATTTTAGAATGGTAATAGACATCCTGCACCGTTATATGTTGGAAGCATGTAATCTGCTTTTTGATTTTGATTTTTAGAGATGTTAACAGTTAGATTGATTGCATGCACCTCAGATGAGTCTTTAAACTTTGGACTTTAAAACATTGTTGAGTCTGTGATAGACTATGTGGAGTTTTTAAGTTAGATTAAATAGATTCTGTATTATGATATTGCTACAAGCTTATTGGGTCCATGGAGTAGAATGTGGTGTTTTGAATGCTGTTGGCCCCCATAATCTCATAGGAAATTGCACTATTAGGGGTTGTGGCTTTATGGAGTGGGTATGGCCTTAGGAAGTGTGTCACTGTGTGGGCATTGTCTGAGGTTTCCTATGTTCAGGATCCTGCCCAGGGTCTCAGTTGACTTCCTTTTAGCTGAGAGATGTAGGAATCTAAGCTTATACTCAAGTACCACATCTGCCTGCATGCTGCCATGCTCTCCATCATGATGATAATAGACTCAACTTAAAAAGTATAAGCCATTGTGGAAGCCAAGCCAGTTTGGATGTTCACCTTCCTAGACCAGGATGGAGGGGGGAGGACTTTGGACTTTCCACAGGGCAGGGAACCCTGACTGCTCTTCAGACTGGAGAGGGAAGGGGAGAGGAGTAGGGGCAGGGAGAGAGGAGTGGGAGGAAGGGGAAGGAAATGGGAGGCTGGGAGAAGGCGGAAATTTTTTTTCAATAAAAAAAAGTGTAAGCCAGCTGACCCAATTAAATATTTTATTTATAAGAGTAGCTATCATTATGGTGTCTCTTCACAGCAATAGAAATCCTAAGACATGTCTAAGATTCAAAGTTGGAACATTCTAACTCAGTAATCAAGATGATTTCATAGTGTTTTGATGAAGCAACAAAAGGTCAGATGTGAGCAATGTTACTTAAAACAATCAACAGTAACAACACTTTAATTAATATTTACAACTTTGATTTAGACTTTCCAGAAGTTTATAAATATATAATTCACTTATTGTGATATGTTAATAAGAGTCCCCATGTTATCTTTAAAAATCAGCCCTACTAGATGTATTGATACATATCTATAACTTCTAGCAGTCAGGATCCTGACACAGCAATGAAAGTTTAGGATGAACTTATACTATATAGTGAGACTCTATCTGATAAGAGCAACAAGAAAAAGACAAATACAAGTGAAAATTATAAACTCTAATCTTTAAAACAGAGTGTTATGTAAACATTTTCTACAGAAGCAAAGACAAGTATCCACTTGTCCCAGATAAGGCACCAATGAAAGACTATCATATAATGTCTTCAAAGTTCATCTAGGAGATCCAGTGAGTTTGTTTATAAGTTACCAGTATTACTTAAGGGAGCATCAATGATGCCAAAACAGCAATGTGACTAAAAATATTTCACACCCATATAGATGATAGCTTTGCCTTTGCTGCATACACAATATTCCCCTTTCAGTTACTCTTAAATTCTCTAAAAATTTTATCACGAAAGGAGCTAATGAGGACATGAGACAATGTGAGTCTTCCACAAATTTACATACAGACAGGAGAAAGAGAAGTAGAGAAAAGTATGGCTCTGCCCTCAGGTGAAGAGCTCATTACCCTTCTCAACACCATATATGAGGGAACATCTTTTGGCCAGATCTTCAGGGATTCTGGTGAAGATAATACTGGTTGGTATGCTTAGAGTTCAGTGCACTGCAATACCTGAAGCTTACCAATATTTAGTACTTGATATCATCATTTGCCAAATAAGCCAAAATAGATATATGTAAGTTTGCTCCTTATCACAATATGTTTTATAGGAATAATATTCTTAAGGATTCACCATCAAAATTAGTTCATTATTACTGCCACAGCATTGGTTCAAGTTTTAGGTGTGATATCTTTATAAAACTACTAATTTCTAGGTCAATACATGAATTCAATTGGATGACAAACTTTCAAAACTACTTTATGGCAAAGTAGATTATATGGTCTAATGTTCACATGAAATGAAATGAGATTATAAATAAGAATGTAAACCATACTCTAAAATGAGGTGAAATATTTCTGATGATATATATTAAGAATTTGTTACAAAATTAATGCAATAAATGCCACAGTTTTCCAGGAGCCAACAAACTAACACAACATAGATGTGTAAGAAATCAGTGAGAACCATGAATTACTTATGGCTACCTGATACATGACTTGTATAAGAGAGACAATGGGAGTTAATATCTACATTATTATTAATTAAAATTAAATTTATGGAATATCTACATAAGTAGAATATAAAGCTACTAACCTGCTAGAGAAGAAATTGTTCAAGATTGACATGGTATTAAACTATCTCCTAAATATCTATGCCCATAGACTACTGCAGCTATCAGTTCTCATTTCAGAAGCTTCCTTCTGCTGTAGATATTAATTAGTATGGAGACTCACAACTAGTCAAATGTAAAGACAAGACTATGGAGTTCTTCTAAATGGGACACCTATATCATACCCTCTCCTTCAATGATCATAAATCATCATAGAAGTGGGAGAGGGAAGATTTTAAGAGCCAAAGGTATTAGAGGACTCATAAAAACTTCCTTTCTAGACATGACAGTGCCCTTTCACACATGAACTCACAAGGCCTGTGACTTCATGTCCAAGACAAACAAAAAATCAAGCCATCCAAAATTTTAGCACAAATGAGGAAAGAGCTCACAACAAATCATACCTATCTGAGATGCTATTGGCAATTGATGGTTGCTGAAGGAAGAGGGACTAGGATTCTTTAGGGATACAATCACTTATAAGTTCAAAGATCTTAACATAGGACCTGAAACTTTGAAGTTAGGAGCAGAAAGTAGAGAAAATACATAAAGATATAGGCGTATAAAGTAGAACCCCTGCCGGTCAGGTAGTAAAACAAACAATTGACAAATGAGATCTCATGAAATTAATAAGGTTATGTACAATGAAAAACTGCCAGTTGAGTGAAGAAGTAGCCTACAGAATAGAATAAAACATTTTCCAGCTTTACATGTGACATAGGATGAATAGCTAGACTCTAAGAAACTTAACACCAAAAGAAAATAAAAGAAAGTAACAGAAAGAAAGAAAGAAAGCCTCCAGTCAATAAATAAACCAATAAATTCAAAAGTCTATTCAAAGAAGAAACACAAACGACCAATAAATATTTTGGAACATATTCAACATCTGGAGAGATTAAAGAAATAAGAATAAAACTACTTTAAGAATCCGTATTTCTCAAGTGAGAAAACTATTAACAACAAATGGTGAAGATATAGGGAAAGAGAAACCTATATTCACCTACGGCAGAAGAATAAAATAGCACAGCTATTATGAAAACCACTCTAAGTTTCAATTCTACCAACTATTAGCATATAAACAAAAGATTCTATATTCTGCTACAGAGATCCTTATTTGTCCATGTTTATTTATGATCTGTTCACAACTGAAGGGAAATGGAATCAACCTAGATGCCCATCAGTAGATGAATGAATAAAGAAAGCATGGCATATATACACAATGAAATTTTATTTAGGAGTGAATAAAATTTAAATTATGCAATTTTCAGGAAAATGGATAGAACTAGAAACTATTGTCTGAAGTTATATGTGCTACTCAAAAAGATAAACTCTATGTGTATCTTAGTTTAATATATGTCTACTTATGTGGGAGAAAGTGTGTGTAGATGCCAGTAAACTAGAAATGATCCTATGAGAAGAAAAATAAGCTTTTACAGAAAGACATAGTAATAGAGCATGCAGAATTCCGGAATACTGGCTTGAGAAAAATGAGCTGAAATGAGGAAAGGGAGCATAGGAAAGTGAAAAGCCACCTTTTTAAGAAGGAAAATTATGAAATATCAGTTTAAACTATAATCTTTTAGAAGAAAATGCAGAATAAAATCCCCCCAGTCTTGTATTTGGCAATGGTTTCTTAGATATGACAAACAGGAAAATTTCAAATAATAATTGCAAAACTATTTAAATAGATAATCTCCAAAAGAGAAAACAAGTAGCCAATGATATTTATATATTCAAAGACAAGTACTTTTATTAAGCAGTATCATAGCAATTTAGAGCTATTAGATTGTCAAACCAGATATTAATAACTACATACAAATGATTGGATTAGAAGTAAAATTGGTTTGTGCATAGTTATACTATCTAGAAAGGCATGCCATTAAAGATTACTGTAGCTTCGGTTTACAAATCTGTTCTACCAGCGTTTTCATCACAGAACTGTTATATCAGAATAATGGATCAAAACACATTAAACTGATGTGCAATTTTATTCTGAAACTGTTATATTCTTCTATAAAAATGCAAACATTATTTTCTGAATATAAAGTGGAAAGAAGAAAACAAAGATTTGATAATAATTTAAGTCACTTAATTCAACTATTTTCAATTAAATGGGTAAAGCAGCATATAACATGCCAACAAAAACCCCAGGAAGATCAATTAATTTACAAATAACCAAATCAGATCTTAGCTTCATACTCTGCCTTTTACAATGTCAGAACTTATGAACAGTTTAAGAGACAAATATTCTTCATATAAAAACTTGGTCGTATTCTTCACTTAAATGAATTTGTTAACTTTGTTTTAAAAACCGGATTTTACTCTGTGTCTCTAACCCTAGAAGTGTTAGAATTACTGTCCTTATCACCATGCCTTCTTTCAAATAAAAGTTATTTCAATTATATTTAAATTGTAACACATGAAAAAATAGCATAAAGAACTTATCATTAAAGTAGGCATATTACTAAAGTGTTTATAAATATAAGTTTTGGTGATAATAATCTGTATTATGTACTTTTGATTAAATAAGAAATTTATGAATAAATAGTAGTTACAAATTTTCTGGATGAAGACGGGTATTTTTTTTTTTTATTTTTATTCTTTTATTTTTTTTTTTTAATTTATTTATTTATTAAGGATTTCTGCCTCGTCCCCACAACCGCTTCCCATTTCCCTCCCCCTCCCCCGATCAATTCGCCCTCCCTCATCTGCTCGAAGAGCAATCAGGGTTCCCTGACCTGTGGGAAGCCCAAGGACTGCCCACCTCTATCCAGGTCTCGTAAGGTGAGCATCCAAACTGCCTAGGCTCCCACAAAGCCAGTACGTGCAGTAGGATCAAAAACCCACTGCAATTGTTCTTGAATTCTCAGTATTCCTCATTGTCCGCTATGTTCAGCTAGTCCGGATTTATCCCATGTTTTTTTAGACCTAGGCCAGCTGGCCTTGGTGAGATCCCAATAGAACATCCCCATTGTCTTAGTGTGTGGGTGCACCCCTCGTGGTCCTGAGTTCCTTGCTCGTGCTCCGTCTCCTTCTGCTCCTGATTTGGACCTTGAGATTTCTGTCCGGTCCTCCCGTGTGGGTCTCTGTCTCTGTCTCCTTTCATCGCCTGATGAAGGTTAATATTCCTGAGGATGCCTATGTGTTTGTCTTTGGATTCACCTTCTTATTTAGCTTCTCTAGGAACATGAATTATAAGCTCAATGTCCTTTATTTATGGCTAGAAACCAAATATGAGTGAGTACATCCCATGTTCCTCTTTTTGGGTCTGGCTTACCTCACTCAGGATAGTGTTTTCTATTTCCATCCATTTGTATGCAAAATTCAAGAAGTCCTTGTTTTTTACTGCTGAGTAATACTCTAATATGTATATATTCCATACTTTCTTCATCCATTCTTCCGTTGAAGGGCATCTAGGTTGTTTCCAGGTTCTGGCTATTACAAACAATGCTGCCATGAACATAGTTGAGCATATACTTTTGTTGTATGATAGGGCCTCTCTTGGGTATATTCCCAAGAGTGGTATTGCTGGATCCAGGGGTAGGTTGATCCCGAATTTCCTGAGAAACCGAAACACTGCTTTCCAGAGTGGTTGCACAAGTTTGCATTCCCACCAGCAATGGGTGAGTGTACCCCTTTATCCACAACCTCTCCAGCAAAGGCTATCATTGGTGTTTTTTATTTTCGCCATTCTGACAGGTGTAAGGTGGTATCTTAAAGTTGTCTTGATTTGCATTTCCCTGATTGCTAAGGAAGTTGAGCATGACCTTAAGTGTCTTTTGGCCATTTGAAGTTCTTCTGTTGAGAATTCTCTGTTCAGATCAGTGCCCCACTTTATAAGTGGGTTGATTAGCCTTTTACGGTCTAGTTTCTTGAGTTCTTTATATATTTTGGAGATCAAACCTTTGTCAGTAGCAGGGTTGGTGAAGATCTTCTCCCAGTCAGTGGGTTGTCTTTTTGTCTTAGTGACAGTGTCCTTTGCTTTACAGAAGCTTCTCAGCCTCAGGGAGTCCCATTTATTCAATGATGCCCTTAGTGTCTGTGCTGCTGGGGTTATACATAGGAAGTGGTCTCCTGTGCCCATGTGCTGTAGAGTACTTCCCACTTTCTCTTCTATCAGGTTCAGTGTGTTCGGACTGATATTGAGGTCTTTAATCCATTTGGATTTGAGTTTTGTGCATGGTGATAGATATGGATCTATTTTCATTCTTCTACAGATTGACATCCAGTTTTGCCAGCACCATTTGTTGAAGATGCTCTCTTTTTTCCATTGTATACTTTTAGCTCCTTTATCGAAGATCAGGTGTTCATAGGTTTGTGGGTTAATGTCAGGGTCTTCTATTCGATTCCATTGGTCGACTTCTCTGTTTTTATGCCAATACCAAGCTGTTTTCAATACTGTAGCTCTGTAATAGAGTTTGAAGTCAGGGATGGTAATGCCTCCAGACAATCCTTTATTGTATAAGATTGTTTTGGCTATCCTGGGTTTTTTGTTTTTCCATATAAAGTTGATTATTGTCTTCTCCAGATCTGTGAAGAATTTTGATGGGATTTTGATGGGGATTGCATTGAATCTATAGATTGCTTTTGGTAGAATTGCCATTTTTACTATGTTGATCCTCCCAATCCAAGAGCAAGGGAGGTCTTTCCATTTTCTGGTGTCTTCTTCAATTTCTTTCTTCAAAGACTTATAGTTCTTGTCAAGTAGATCTTTCACTTCCTTGGTCAGGGTTACCCCAAGGTATTTTATGCTATTTGTGGCTATCGTGAAAGGTGATGCTTCTCTGATTTCCCTCTCTGCTTCCTTATCCTTAGTGTATAGGAAGGCAACTGATTTTTTGGAGTTGATCTTGTATCCTGCCACATTACTAAAGCTGTTTATCAGCTGTAGGAGTTCTTTGGTAGAATTTTTGGGGTCGCTTATGTACACTATCATATCATCTGCAAATAACGAAAGCTTAACTTCTTCCTTTCCAATACGAATCCCCTTGATCTCCTTATGTTGTCTTATTGCTATTGCTAGAATTTCAAGCACTATATTGAAGAGGTATGGAGAGAGTGGACATCCTTGTCGTGTTCCTGATTTAAGTGGGATGGCTTTGAGTTTTTCTCCGTTTAATTTAATGTTAGCTGTTGGCTTGCTGTAAATAGCTTTTATTATATTTAGGTAGGACCCTTGTATCCCTATTCTCTCCAAGACCTTTATCATAAAGGGGTGTTGAATTTTGTCGAATGCTTTTTCAGCATCTAGTGAAATGATCATATGGTTTTTTTCTTTCAGTTTATTTATATGGTGGATTACATTGATAGATTTGCGTATGTTGAACCAGCCCTGCATCTCTGGGATGAAGCCTACTTGATCATAATGGATAATTTTTCTTATGTGTTCTTGGATTCGGTTTGCCAGTATTTTATTGAAAATTTTTGCGTCGATGTTCATGAGTGAGATCGGTCTGTAATTCTCTTTCTTGGTTGGGTCTTTTTGTGGTTTTGGTATCAGGGTAACTGTAGCTTCATAAAAGGAATTTGGCAATGACTCTTCTGATTCTATATTGTGAAATACATTAAGGAGTATAGGTATTAGTTCTTCTTGGAAGTTCTGGTAGAATTCTGCCTTGAAACCATCTGGTCCTGGGCTTTTTTTCGAAGGGAGATTTTTGATAACCATTTCTAATTCTTCGCGAGAAACCGGTCTATTTAGATCATTCACCTGGTCTTGGTTTAGCTTTGGTATGTGGTACTTATTTAAAAAAATGTCCATTTCTTTTGTATTTTCCAGTTTTGTGGCATACAGGCTTTTGTAGTAAGATCTAATGATTCTCTGAATTTCCTCTGTGTCTGTGGTTATGTCCCCCTTTTCATTTCTGATCTTATTTATTTGCGTGTTCTCTCTCTGTCGTTTAATTAGTTTGGATAGGGGTTGGTCGATCTTGTTGATTTTCTCCAAGAACCAGCTTTTTGTTTCATTGATTCTTTGGACTGTTTTCTGTGTTTCTATTTTGTTGATTTCAGCCCTCAGTTTTATTATTTCCAGTCTTCTACTTCTCCTGGGCGCGTCTGCTTCTTTTTTTTCTAGAGCTTTCAGGTGTGTTGTTAAGTCCCCAATGTATGCATTCTCCGTTTTCTTTAAGTGGGCACTTAGTGCTATGAACTTTCCTCTTAGCACTGCTTTCATTGTGTCCCATAGGTTTGAGTATGTTGTCCCTTTATTTTCATTAAATTCAAGGAAGACTTTAATTTCTTTCTTGATTTCTTCCTTGACCCAGGTGTGGTTCAGTAGTTGACTGTTCAGTTTCCATGAGTTTGTCGGTTTTTTGGGGGCAGCGTGGTTGTTGCCTTCTAATTTTAATCCGTGATGATCTGATAAGACACAGGTGGACACTGATATTTTTTTGTATCTGTGGAGGTTTCCTTTGTTTCCAAGTATGTGGTCAATTTTTGAGAAGGTTCCATGAGCTGCAGAGAAGAAGGTATATTCTTTCCTATTTGGGTGGAATGTTCTATAGATGTCTGTTAAGTCCATTTGCTTCATTACCTCCAATAATTCTCTTAATTCTCTATTAGGTTTCTGTCTGATTGACCTGTCCCTTGGAGAGAGAGGTGTGTTGAAGTCTCCTACTACTAGTGTGTGTGGTTTGATGTCTGCCTTGAGTTCTAGTAATATTTCTTTTACATAAGTAGGTGCTTTTATATTGGGGGCGTATATATTCAGGATTGAGACCTCCTCCTGATGAATTGTTCCTGTTATGAGTATAAAGTGACCGTCTCGGTCTCTTCTGATTGATTTTATTTTGAAGTCAGTTTTGTTAGAAATTAGTATGGCCACACCTGCTTTTTTCTTAGGACCATTTGCTTGAAACACCTTTTCCCAACCCTTTACTCTGAGTAGGTGCCTGTCTTTGTGGTTGAGATGTGTTTCTTGCAAACAGCAGAATGTTGGATCCTGTTTTCGTATCCAATCTTTTAGCCTGTGCCTTTTTATAGGTGAATTGAGCCCATTAATATTAAGTGATATTAATGACCAGTGGTTGTTTACTCCGGTTATTCTTATTGCTTTTGGTAGTAGAGATTGTCTCCCTTCTTTGAGATGTGCTCGTGAAGGGTCATTAGATGCCTGGGTTATTGTAGGCAGTGTTGGCAGTGTTGGATTCCTTGGGTTGCGATTTTCCTTCTATTACTTTCTGTAGGGCTGGATTTGTGGCTACGTATTATTTAAATTTGTTCTTATCCTGGAATGTTTTGTTTTCTCCATTGATAATGAATGATAGCTTGGCTGGGTATAGTAGTTTGGGTTTGCATCCATGGTCTCTTAGCTTCTGCAGAACCTCTATCCAGGACCTTCTGGCTTTCATAGTTTCCATCGAGAAGTCAGGTGTAAGTCTGATCGGTTTACCTTTATAAGTTACTTGCCCTTTTTCTTTTGCAGCTCTTAATATTTTTTCTTTAACCTGTATATTTTGTGTTTTGATTATTATATGGCGAGGAGATGTTTTTCTTTGATCCAGTCTGTTTGGTGTTCTGTATGCTTCTTGAATATTTAAGTGAATATCTTTCTTTAAGTTGGGAAAGTTTTCTTCCATAATTTTGTTGAAAATATTTTCTGGGCCTTTGAGCTGTGACTCTTCTCCTTCTTCTATTCCTATTATTCTTAGGTTTGGTTTTTTTATTGTGTCCCATAGTTCCTGAATGTTTTGTGTTGAGAATTTGTTGGCTTTGCTGTTTTCTTTGATCTGTTCGTTTATTTTCTCTATGGTGTCCTCAGCATCTGAGAGTCTTTCTTCTAGCTCTTGTATTCTATTGATTATGCTTGTTTCTGTAGACTCTGCTCGTTGGCCTAGATTTTCCATATCCAGCTGGTCCTCAGTTTGTATTTTCTTCTTTGCCTTCATTTCAGTTTTCAATTCTTGAACTGTTTCCATTACCTGTTTGATGGTTTTTTCTTGGTTTCCCAGGGTATCATGTACGTATTTACTCATTTCTTCAAACTTTTTGTTATACTTCTCATCCATTTCTATAAGGGCATTTTTTACATGTTGTTTAAGGGACTCTATTATCTTCATAAAGTCGATTTTTTCCATTTCTTCTGTGTTAGGTTGTTCAAATACTTCTGTTGTAAGATCATTGGGTTCTGATGTTTTCATGTTGTTTTTCGGATTATTGGGAGAATTCTTGCCTTGACGCCTGCCCATCTCCTCCTATTGATCCTATCCAATGGGTCCTTTAAAAAACCGGATCAGGTTTCCCTGCTGGCCAAGGGCTCCGCTTACAAAATGCCCTCACTCTCTTTCGTGGTTCCTGCTGCAGGCCAAGAACCCTCTCACCCCTCTGAAGGATCTTCAGGACAGGACCAGGCTCCCCTTGTGCCAGTGACCTGGCCAACCAAAGGCCTACCTCTTTGATTCAATTGTAGTAGGGCGATCTGCTCTCCTTATTTCACGCCTGTTCCCGCCGCTTGGGTCTGTTTCGGCGCCGGTCCCCGAAAGCCTCTTCCTGTATGCGGTGTTGCTCCGCCGCGTCTGGCCGCCGCCGCTCCGCCGCGTCTGGCCGCCGCCGCTCCGCCGCGTCTGGCCGCCGCCGCTCCGCCGCGTCTGGCCGCCGCCGCTCGGCCTCTGTGCGTCTGGCCGCCGCCGCTCCGCCTCTCCGGGTATTTTTTTTTAAACCACCTTTTTCGCATACTCTTGAGCAACAATGAAGACAATGACTCAATAACGTGATGGATGGTAATTGGCTGACTGTTTTTACATTGTTTAAAAAATATTAAATCATTTCATTGTTCCTTATGAATAATTGTTATTTAAAAATACAAAAAGGGTTTTTAAGCTGTCATATCACACATATAGGAAGTGCTAAATAATTAAGGTGTTTTACTAATTCTGGCTTATCTTCTTCCTCTGTCTAAACACACAATTTTTATAGTTTCCCAAACTATAGAAGACTTTTCCCTATAATAAATAAAAGAACCATGGAAAATAATCCTTTGCAAGGAGAAAACCAGTATCAGGTTTCATGACATGATTTGATGAAAAGCTAAATTAAGGAAGACACTACTGGATAACTTAAACGCTAAGCTTCTCTCATGATCACGATGAAACTCAAGTCAATGGCATTGTGCTGATTTCCAGAAAGATATAAAAATGTTCTGTAACAGCGAAAACGAATGCAGATAGATTGTAAATATATATATAGCTTTAATGGCGAAATAGACTTACAGAACCACCATTCCCGCAGAGACCAGGAAAGCAGAAAGGGACGGCTGGGAGCATGCTTGCCAAATTCATAGGCCAACATTAGCCCGAGGCAAACACGCCCCCTAAGGGGCGGGACTTATCCCTACATCTCCCCTTTTTGTCTAAATAAGACAGAACTAAACCAAATACAACTATATACAATAATAACAAATAATAAATATAACAAACAATATTGAGAACAAAAGTTTTGCTAAACATTCTATCTCAAGGAGTCTAAATAATATAGAGAGTAACTACAATTATATAATCTTCAACTCCGTCAAAGATCTGAGAAGTGAAAATATTACTTAACAAATGAGATATGTCCAAAATGTGCAACAATTGACAGAGACAACTGACTACCTGGGCAATCACCCAAAGTCTCGTTTGCAATGTTGAGTCAACCAACTTTGGCTAAGGCCTAACATAACTGACATACCATTATTAAAGGGAAGGAACTTTTCAAAACTATCTTACCCTGTCTTGGCAGGATATGACAGTCCTGTTTTATCCATTGATGCAAGCTCTGTATCTCTGTCAGTGGTTGAGGTATGGGCATTTCTTTGCCCAAAGGCCGGTTCTGCCAAAGAGAAAGGCTCCAGGTGGAGTGTCTTTGATGCTCAACATTCTCTCAGGAATAGAGCGGTGTTGCCAGGAACAATTGTGTCTCACTATCACGAAACTCTGAGTTAGATTAAAGGCCAGTTTCTACAGCTCTTTGAAGAGGTCGAAAATTATCTATCTATACTGAGTATAATCTCTATATATCTAGAGAACCTGATTAGTCTAATTATAAATGACAAACTTAGATGACTATCTATAAAATTCTCAATATCTATCTAACTTAAAGACTAAGACAATAAACAACTGTGTAACAAATGAGGATAATGAGCTCCAAATATAAACACTGTACAATAAACACTGTACACATTGCAATATGGTAAATATATATCAATACACAAACATTATATAAGTATCTTAATCAGAGGTAGAAATGTACATTGCAATATGGTAAATATATACAATATATATTTATCAATACAATATATGTCAATACATAAAAATGTTTTAAACAGAGATAGAAACATGCATGCATACAATAGTCAATATAATTTAACTTTGTATCAATATAGAGGAATGGATACCAATATATTTGTCTAAAAGCAGTAACTCACAATTACAAATCTATTATCCCATCATTCCATCATTTTTTTTCAAAATGATCCCTGAGCTTATAAAATTCCTCCCCCAACCTCGCAACCCCTAAATGATGTCCCTAAACCCAGGGGTAAAATTTACTGGGAGAGGGGACGTCGTCCTCTAGAATTACTTCCAGCTGTCATGGGGGCGACGTTCTTTCTGGGGGATCCTGTGAAAGTAAAATGATGGTTAAATTTCAAGATCAATGTCTTTTAAAATTGCAAATAGTCTCTGAGTATTTTGTGGAGGTCTGGCCAGAATGTTGTACAAGACATGCACCATTTCAGCTAACCAAGTTGGGATCGTCTTGTGCAGCTGGTATCCAAAACAGGTCTTGAAGTAGAGCTATCAGTATCATAACGTCATATCAACCAGGTAGAGTTGTTGTTGTGGGGCCCCATCTTCTTCCTGGAAACTTCAAATATCATTTCAGGAAAAACTCATTGTTCATTGTGAAAAACTTAAACATTAATCATAAAGACATATATATATATATAATATATTTATTATTATATATTTATTAATCATATATATATATATTCAATGAAAGGCATGATACATATATTCAATGAAAAGTATGATAGATATGAAGAAAAGCAAAGATGTTCTCTAAACTCATATTTCTTTATGTCCCATATTATGGCTCTTGACATGAGACAGAAACTCCAGAAACTCTGGGTTTGTCTCTTACTAACAGGCTTGGAATTGGAGAGGGACTGAGCCAGAGTCCAACTTCAAAACCAGCTCTACATATTTATAAAGAAATGTTTAATAAGACATATATATATATATATATATATAAATTAATACTTACAAAATGTGTCCATCCATCAGTAATTAAATATTCAGGATCCCTTAATTTCTTTGAAGATGAGTATTTTCCTGTGTAGATAAGAAAAGAACCCTGCCTCCAACCTATCTGTATTTCTTACCATCAGTATGCTCGCCATCCTTATGAAAGAATTGTTATTTATCTTTTCCAAGTGGCTTCTCTTCTTCAAACCGAACCTTTATTAATTTTGACGGTATCCACAATTTTTCCTCACCTATGGAGAAAAGAGCAAAACCCCTTCCCCAACGTAGCACATCCCCTGGCTTCCATTGTGAGGTCAGCACATCCTTGAAATAAACTGGTTGATTTAGTTGAGCAGACTTTTCCATTATCCAATGTCTTTCTGCAGCCATCGTTCCCTTCTCATTAGCGTTGAGAAAATTCAAGGTTAACAAAGCATATGTAACCTATTTCTCGGGGTGTTTTCCACCCCTTTCTGTTTATTTAACATATCCTTTATAGTTAGATTTGATCTTTCTATGACTGCTTGACCTGTAGGATTGTATGGTATACCTGTAACATGCTTGATATTGTAATAATCAAAAAACTGTTTCATTTTCCTAGAGACATAAGCAGGATCATTATCCGTCTTTATTTGTCTAGGTATACCCATGATAGCCATGACTTCTAATAAATGAGTGATTACTGAATCAGCTTTTTTTGAACTTAAAGCAGTTGCCCACTGAAAGCCTGAATAAGTGTCAATGGTGTGATGAACATATTTTAATTTGCCAAATTCTGCAAAGTGGAACACATCCATCTGCCATATTTCATTCCTTTGGGTGCCCTTTGGATTAGTCCCTGCAGGCAGTGGCGTTTGGTTATAGAAAGAGCAAGTAGGGCATTTATTTACAATCTCCTTAGCTTGTTGCCATGTAATTGAAAACTCTTTCTTCAAACCTTTGCTATTAACATGATGTTTTTTATGAAATTCAGAGGCTTGTAGCACACTACCAATCAATAATTGATCAATTTCTGCATTACCTTGTGCTAGAGGACCTGGCAGACCCATATGGGATTGGATGTGTGTTATGTACATAGGGCAAAGCCTGTTCCTGATCAAATCTTGAACCTGGAGAAACAATGAGGTTAGTTTTGTATCATCAGGTATAAATTCAGCAGTTTCAATATGTAAAATAACTCTCTGCGTATTGTGATTCAGTAACTATATTAATAGTTTCTTTAAAATCCCTTAGCACCATAAGAATGGCATATATTTCCGCCCTCTGGACAGAATTATATGGACTTTGTTCCACCTTACCCAAGTCTTGTGATTTGTAACCTGCCTTCCCTGATTTATTGGCATCAGAATAGAATGTATGGGCTCCAGTTATTGGAGCATCACGGACGATTCGAGGAAAGATCCAAGAAGTTCTCTTTATGAAGTTAAGCCGCTTGCTTTTTGGATAGTTGTTATTAATGTCTCCCAAAAAATTAGCACAAGCTCTTTGCTATGGTTCATTATCTTCCCATAATTTCTTTAATTCATCAGCAGTGAAAGGCACTATAATTTGTGCTGGGTCTATGCCTGCTAGTTGACGAAGTCTCAGCTTGCCTTTTATAATTAACACAGAGGCTTTTTCCACATAAGTTTTCAGTTTCTTACTTGGTTTATGTGATAAAAAGATCCATTCCAAAATAATATCATCTCTCTGCATTAAAATTCCTATAGGAGAAATTTTTGATGGTAGTATGACGAGAATACAATCGAGCTCTGGATTCACCCTGTCCACATGAGCCTGTTGTAATTTTTCCTCAATCATTGTCAGTTCCTTTTCTGCTTCTGCTGTTAATTCTCTGGGACTGTTTAAATCTTTGTCACCATCTCAGGTTTTGTTCAAATGAATTATTAGATCAGGTGTTTTTCCAATAGCTGTTCGTAGACTGGAAATGTCTCCTAACAGTCTTTGAAAGTCATTAAGAGTCCGTAGGCGATCTCTCCTAATTTGTGCTTTTTGTGTCTTAATTTTTTGCAAACCTATTTTATAACCTAAATAATTAACAGAATCTCCCTTCTGAATCTTTTCAGGAGCTATTTGCAATCCCCATTTAGGTAAAAGTATCTTTATTTCTTCAAACAGTCTGTTCAAGGTATCCATGTTTGAATCGGATAACAAGATGTCGTCCATGTAATGGTATACTATAGATTTAGGAAATTTCTTGCGTATTATTTGCAATGGTTGGTTCACAAAATATTGGCACAGGGAGGGGTTATTTAACATACCCTGGGGGAGAACGGTCCAGTGGTACCTCCTCGAAGGTTGAGAATTGTTGTAAGTAGGCACTTTGAAGGCAAATTTTTCTCTATCTTCTTTTTGCAAAGGTATAGTGAAAAAACAATCCTTTAAATCAATAACTATGAGAGGCCATCCTTTTGGTAATAAAGAGGGCAAAGGAATTCCAGATTGCAGAGGGCCCATAGGTTGAATAACCTTGTTGATGGCCCTGAGATCTGTCACCATTCTCCATTTACCTGATTTTTTCTTAACCACAAATACAGGAGAATTCCAAGGGCTGGTAGATTCTTCTATATGTCCAGCATCTAATTGTTCTTGTACCAGCTGTTCTAAAGCCTGTAACTTTTCCTCAGCTAAAGGCCATTGCTTTGTCTATATTGGTTTCTCAGTCAACCATTTTAGAGGCAAGGCTGTTGGTATCTCTGAAGGGACATCAATTGCTTGTTCTTTTACAGCCCGAATGGCCGGTTTTCTCAGTTTGTAATATCTTTTAATATTATTCTCAGAAATATAGGCTCTAGATTTAGCAGGAATGTTAATTTCAGTATTCCATTGTTGTAATAGGTCACGACCCCATAAATTCATTGCGATATTGGCTACATATGGCTTTAATTTTCCTATTTGTCCCTCTGGCCCTATACATTCAACCCATCTCGTGCTCTGCCTTACTCGAGATAGGGTTCCAATTCCCAGGAGCTGAACATTTACATTCTGAAGAGGCCAATACGGATGCCAAGTTTCTGGGGTAATGATACTTACATCAGCACCTGTGTCCAGCAGGCCAGTAATAAAAATGCTATTTACACACACTCTCAGTTTAGGTCTTTGATCATTTATAGAAGTTTGCCAAAACACACGTAACTTATCTTTCTGATCATTATTGCTTGTAACAGTAGGCATGGGGCTTCCTAATTGTCCTGATGAGGCACATTCTCTGCAGAAACTGGATATGACTGAACCATGTTTGCCATGGGGGCCTGTGAGGCCCCCCCTCTCACGTTTCCCGGCTGTATCAGGTTGCCTTGTCTATCTCTTGTAGACCTGCATTCATTCGTCCAATGTCTGCCCTTTCCACATCTTCTACATAAACCTGAAGGCTGAGTCCTCCTATTTCTGTTATTTCTAGAAGATGCATTATTATTATTATTTCTAAAAGATGCATTATTATTATTATTTCTGAAATTCCGTTGTCTACAATTCCTTTTAATATGACCCATTTTTCCACAATTAAAACATTTGGTATTCTGGTGTCTCCTTTTACCAGTGGAAATTGCTTCTTCTACCCATGCTTCAGTGCCATAATCAAATGTATCAACATTGAGTGTATGCAAGACCCATTCTTCCAACGGCGCTGATCTGAGCTTTAAAGGACCCAAAATCCTTTTGCATTCCACATTTGCATTTTCATAAGCCAAAGACTCAATCATTATACGTCTTGCTTCTGGGTCAGATATTCCTATTTGTACAGCCTTAGTTAATCTTTGTAAAAAGTCACTAAAGGGTTCTCTCTGACCCTGTTTAACTCTGACGAATGATTCCATTCTCTGTCCTGGGTCTTGTACCCTGTCCCAAGCCCTTAAGGCTGCTGTAGTACACATGGAGAGTGTGTTTTCATCCAAATTAGCTTGTTCCTGAGGATCGGAAAAGAGCCCTTCACCTAGAATTTGATCTAGGGAAATGTCAATTCCCTTCGCTTTTTCCTGCTGTTCTAAGAGTCTAGCCTCTTGCCTGAATAAGCATTTCCATTTCAATTGCGGTCCACTCTTGAGTACCGCAGAGCTCAGCTGGAGCCAGTCTGAGGGCGTTGCTCTGCTTGTCGTAGCCCAAGATCTTAGCATCTCTTTAACAAAAGAGTCTTGCATCCCAAAAGTCATGACAGCCTGTTTTATTTCCTTGAGATCATTCATACGCACAGGCTCCCATGTATCCTCCTTGATGACCCTAGGGTTTTTGGAACCAATCACCTTCTCTGTTGTTATTACTGGAAAGGCAGGTAGAGCTGTAGGTAGAGCTTTGTGGAAATTGTCCCGGAGAGACTTACCCACAGATGTAGATAAAATTTGCCTTTCTACCCTTTGCTCTTCCTCATCAGAATTTAGAAATTCCTCAATCTTTTCAATTCTATTCACCATTGCCTTCTGCAATGTCTGAATCTCCTGTCCAGAATTATGTTCCAAAGCCTTCATTGAGGATTCTAAAGTATGAAGTTTGTCCGTTAGAGATAACATCTCATCTTTGGACATAATTTTTATGGCATAAACCGTGCCTTCTTGTATTGACAATCTTTCCGTCAATCTGTCATAAGCTTTAGACAAAATCCGATTGTCACATTCAGCAGTTTTGATTCTCTCAGTTAATGTTTCATTTCCTACAGAAAGGGACTGAATCTTATGGTCCAGATCAGCTGTTCCCTCTTCTATAGTAATGAATTTCTCCTTAACATCAGCCTGAAGAACTTCAACCTGATTCTTGAGAAGATTGTTATCAGCCTGGAGAACTTCAAACTGATTCTCGAAAAGATTGTTAACAGTCTGGAGAACTTCAACCTGATTCTTGAGAAGATTGTTATCAGCCTGGAGAACTTCAAACTGATTCTTGAGAAGATTGTTATCATTCTCAATTGTTTTTAAGCGTTCAATCTCTACCTTAAGAATCCTGGATTCGTCTCGTAAAGACTTTATCATATTTCTATTATCAAACCATTTGGTGCCAATGAAAACTACGAATGCCAGAAGGATCCATATATGTGGGGTGATAGACACCTCTTGTAAAATCTCCCACATGGTACAATTAAAAAAATCATTAAATTCTTGAACAGTAATGTGTTCAGACATTTTATTTATAAAAGAAATTTTTTTTACCTGCAATGATCGGTTCCTGCCTGTGGTGGTCTCTGTGTTTTTGGAGCCTGTCCTAGAACTAGCTCTTGTAGACCAGGCTGGCCTTGAACTCACAGAGATCGGCCTGTGTCTGCCTCCCAAGTGCTGGGATTGAAGGCGTGCACTACCAAGGCCTGGCAGGCCTCAAACTCACAGAGATCTGCCTGCCTCTGCTTCCCAAGTGCTGGGATTAAAGGCGTGCTCTACCACTGCCTGGCCGGCCTCAAACTTGTGATCCTCCTGCCTCTGCCTCCTTCAGCAAATCCTACCGGCGTGGGCCACCACAACTGGCCAAGTCACTTTGTAACAGACCAAATCTGACGCTGTGGCAGCTTTTGTTGCAAAACCGCAAGTACTTGAGCTTCTGCTAATTCAGGCAGTGGGGTTCTGCTGCAAAACTTAGCCAAGGCAGGCAGAATGGGCCTGTGTCGCCGAGTGTGTCTCGGACTCAGCACTGGGGCCGGAGTCACGAACTGAAAAACAGCACCCGGGAGGGTGCTGTGTTAGCTAGTGGGCTACCCGCTTGAGTCAGGGGCAAAATAGCCCGACGTTGGACGCCAAAATGTAGTGGCGTAAACGAATGCAGACAGAGTGTAAAAATATATATATAGCTTTAATGTAGAAATAGACTTACAGAACCACCGTTCCGGTGGAGACCAGGAAAGCAGAAGCAAGAGCTCGGAGCTTGCTTGCCAAATTTATAGGCAGACATTAGCCCGAGGCGAACACGCCCCTTAAGGGGCGGGACTTATCCCTACACATATAGATCCATCTTTCTCTGTCTTCTGAGAACTGGGATTGAATGTGTGTGCCACCACTGCCTGACCTGTATGACTAACTTCTAGTTCCACACTTTGATCTTCAGGCAAGCTATATTTGTTAAAGCAGAAACAAAATATCACAACAATTCCCCCTTTTTGTCTAAAATAAAAAAGTTATAACTTATACAAGAAAACCTATATACAACAAGCACAATAACTGTATAAAATATATACAGGCAATAAATACATCAGCAATGTCTAGTTTTTGCATTTGAAAAATTCAGAGAAAATACTTCATTATCGGTCATGTCTTGGTGAGTTCAGGGAATTGTACCTAATTAAATTTCTATACGAGCTTGCATTATCAAACCTTTATCTCAATGTCTCTCATCTTTACGCACATCACACCTCTTTAGTGAGTCTCTTTTCTGAGTCTGGTGAACAAAGAAAACTGTAACTATCTAGTCTTTATCTGCCTCAGAGACCTGAGAAGGAAATAATATTGACTGAGTAATCAGGAAGGGCAAACAATCAACTACCAAAATGTGAGAAATGACAGAATCAACTGGCTGCCTGGACAGTCATTCAAGGTTCTTTTGCAATTGGGGCATTCAACTTCAGTCTAAAGGCCTAGAATATTCAACAAACTTTTCTATGAAGCAGAATATTTGAAGGACTGTTCCTCTTTATCTTGGCAAGGTTTAGCCCTCACTCCCTTTTGTGTCCTGCTTGTTCAATATGGACAGCATACTGTCAACAGTTGAGGCAAGAACACTTTCTTGCCCAGTGGCTTACTTTTGCCACAAAGAACATAAATTCCATTTGGAGTATCTGTAATGCCCATCTTCCTCTCTGAAGTAGATTGGTACTGCCAGGAGCAGACATGTCTCACTGTCATGAAAAAAGAACCTATGTTATTAAAACATCTTAAATGCCACATTGTAGCATGATTAATAAAAACCGAGAGAAAAATATTGGAGTTCAATCTGAAAGTCAGAAAAGCAAAACAGCCAGCCACTGGCTCTTACCTCTACCTCAGTCTGAAGTGGCAATCCTGCCTCCAGGAATCTTAGAATGAGACTGTGTCTAAGAGCTCCTTTTATATTCCTCTCGAGGCCTGGGATTAAAGGAATGCACCACTACTGCTGAGTTTTTATGGCAAATTAGCATGGCTACTGGGATTAAAGGTGTGTGTTACCACTGTCTGGTGTGTAAGTCTGATCAATGGGGCTGTTTTGTTCTCTGATCTTCAAGCAAGTTTGATTTATTAAAATACAAATGAAATATCACTACACCATGTTCTGTAGATCTCTGAAATGTCTGAGGATGGCCTATCTAAAATTTATCTCTGTTTCTGCTGCTCTCTAAGACAGAACGTGATCTGGCTGGGTAGAGAAAGGACTATAAAGTGGCAGGAGACATGACCTCAAGGCATTCAGTCTGAGGACTTGTAGATATAGGACCTTGTTCCCTTGGTTTGAGGATTTCATAGAGGTAAAACTGACTCCTATATTTCTCTGTTCTTTTTACATTTACCCTGATACCTGACTCTGGGTTTTTATTATTAAGACCAATTAGAAAGGGCGACTATTGAGGGAGAGAGGGCCTGCTTTTCATCCCGGCCTCCCACTAGCTTAACCCCCAAAATAATCACACAGAAACTGTATTCGTTTAAACACTGCCTGGCCCATAAGTTCTAGCCTCTTATTCGCTAACTTTCACATCTTGATTCAACCCATTTTTAATAATATGTATGTCACCACGTGGTCATGGCTTACTAGGAGAGATTCAGCATGTCTGACCTGGCAGCTTCATGGCAGATCTCTGTCTGCCCTTCTCCCCAGCATTCAGTTCTGTCTACTCTACCTACCTAAGAGCTGCCCTATCAAAAGGCCAAGGCAGTTTCTTTATTCAACCAATGAAAGCAAAACATAGACAGAATAACCTCCTACACCAAGCAACAGTTTTCCTTTGTTGTTTTGTTTTGTTCTCCTCTCCTCCCTATAGGAGCAAATTGCTAGCTTGTCCCTTTTCATCCTTCTCATGTATATCTGTTAATTTTTAAAAAGGTTGTCATTTTAATTTGTTTTTCACAGTGGGAATTTGAATGCTCAACATTTTTAAGATATAAATGGTGTCATGAACTCATTCTTCTCCCCATAGTCTTTCATTGTCTCTCAAGCAAACTTTGTAAGTGAAAACTCCTTACAAAGGACTTCTGGAGGTAACTTGTGTGCTGTTGTGTTACGATCAGAGCTTTCTATTCTTCTTTGGATGTCTCTCTTGGTAGACCTGCCAGAGTCCCATCCTAAATCAGCTCTTTCACTTTTCCTTCCCTTTCCTTCTCCACTGTTTCTCCCTCCAGCATCTCATAAAGCTTCTTCCTTCCTGGCATTTCCATCTCCATTTAAGCTATATCTATCTGAAGTGGCTGCTTTGTGTCTGAAAACTTTATTTTAGAAACATTTTCTTTCTCCTGAAAGTTAATTGTAAGTTGCTTAAGTGCAAATTATCTTCTTGATAATTGTTTCTCTTTATTGTACAACAGATACAATCACATGATAGATCACCTGTGAATGTTCATTTATTTAGAAGGAATTGACAATAAAAGCTATGTTTATGAGACATTTATATATTTTCTTTTTGCTCAATCCTACTTTTAATGATGTGTGGATTTCTTTTAAATGTGTTGCCTATTCTAAGGATTAGGTTCCCCATAGCTATCAGTGCTATTATATTATGGAGCCTAGAAACTGCTCTTCCATAAACTATAAAAATAAGCCTGTGAAACTTAATTGCAGTCATACATATTACTGCATATAGAACAATAATATTTGGAATAGAGAATTCTTTATTTTCAAGTAAGTCACTCTGGGCATGTGGGGATGGTGGTGGCATTCCTGGCTTTTACCTACCACATTTCAGTGCCAGCCTAACTCATAAGTTGTGAAAAATAGACAAATAACTCCAGACCTTGACAAATATCACTGTTAAGTTGGGAGCATAGTCCCCAGCCCCTGGCATCCACCCCAGCCTCCTGGCCTGGGAGTTGCATTGGTCTGGACTCCAAATCCTAGCATGCCAGGTCCTGACCTCCTCCCCCATCATACTCCCACAGGGTATTTAAGTGGGCTCCCAGAGGAGAAACATGTGTTTTTCACATCTGCATGAGCTCCCTGCTGTCCTGTCTCCCCACCATGCACTGGGCTGCCCGAGAGCGTCTTACTTAATAACATGATGGGCATTTTGATTTGGTTTGATTTGACCTAATTGGATTTCTTGCACTGGCAGAGCCTCCTTTCTTATTATTTTTACTTAACTTTTATTTATTTTAACTTTCACTCCAGTAGAAAACCTTCCCCTGTTCTATACATACAGGAGAAGTTTTTGTTCAGGTTTCCAAATTATTTGTTTTCGCAAGATGCTTTGGTCCTAGAAATAGTAATTTACATCCTTTGCTTTGGTTTTATCACTAATATCTTTTCCCATGAACTCATGCCAAATCTTCATATAAATAACTCTAATCATTCGTGATTTTTGTCTCACATATTTAACATTCAAGGCTGAATGGCAAGGGTGTTGTGTTAACGTTTTCCATGGAGGCCTGAACAGATGTCTTCTCCCTTAAGAGAGGGTACCATTAACATATCAAAGTAACAACTTCACTGAAGTCCAAGCTGAGGATCTGAGAGTAGGTGAAAAGTTACAAATAGGAGCTTGGACATCTCTTAGGCAACTGCAGTATGGCAAAGCCCAGCCCATCCTTGTTGATTGACAACTCACACATGGTTCATTCCTGCAGCTCTCAGCACAGCTTGCAGGCAACTCAAAAGGCAGGGAGGTCTCTCTACTGAGGCTTTGGTAACTGATCCTATACTCTTGAGGAGGGGCCTTGCTGTTGTACATTTCGGCTTTCTTTGATCAGTGAGATTTGTTTACCTGCTGAGAATTAAGAGTTCCCCTTTTTCCTCCAGAGAGGAATGTGTCAGTTTTGGGGAAATTGCTACCAAAGGAAAGGTTGTCTGTTGATTCATCACAGTCAGAACTCTCAAAAATAGGTGAAGATGTGCTATCCCATGGACTTTGTTGAAGTAGCTATAAAAAATAATAATGACACTTTAAAGTTCATAGATACTAGAGTTGAAATGTATCTTAGAGCTAGTTAAGGTAATTTCCAAAAGGATTTGTTATTCCATTTTTCTGTGCAGTAACAACTATTTGGTTTATTCCTGTTTCGGGAAGTAGTGGACATCCTGGTTACTCAGGACCTCAGGCTGGCTGTCCAGTCCCACCACCCATCTATGCTGATGAAGGCCCAGCCTTCTTTATTACCCAAAGTCAGCCAGAATCTCACCAACTAGGTGGACCTGCTGTGACCCCATGGATTCCAGCGCCATCTCTTCTGAAGTGCCACCTGGATTGGAATATTTAATTCACGTAAGTTCAAAAAGATAAATCTTCATAAACAAGACCATGCTTTTAGTTTAGTTATGGGTAGGCAATCACTGTGGTTCATAAAAATTAGAGTCAGTAAACAGATTTTTTTTTTTTTGACAAACGGTGTCACTCGATGCTATAGTCTGGCTTAGGATCCACTGTTTTGAATTCCTCCTAATTCATCTACCTCAGATTGAAAAATCATGTAGAGGTTATGACATGACCCATAAAACATGACCATCTATTCTAAAATGAGTCACTGATTTTTATGGATTTATTTTCTTTCTGAAGTAAAATGTGAATGTCTTAGGAAGTTGCATTTTCTATTACCTTGGAAGTGATTTATCTATTTTTTTTGTTTGTTTGTTTTGGTTTTTTTTAAATTTATTTATTTATTAAAGATTTCTGTCTCCTCCCTGTCACCGCCTCCCAATTTCCCTCCCCCTCTCCCAATCAACTCCCCCTCTCTCATCAGCCCTAAGAGCAGTCAGGGTTCCCTGCCCTGTGGGGAGTCCAACGACCTCCCACCTCCTTCCAGGTCTAGTAAGGTGAACATCCAAACAGCCTAGGCTCCCACACAGCTAGTATGTGCAGTAGGATCAAAACCCATTGCCATTGTTCTTGAGTTCTTAGTAGTCCTCATTGTCCGCTATGTTCAGCGAGTCCGGTTTTATCCCATGCTTTTTCAGACCCAGTCCAGCTGGCCTTGGTGAGTTCCTCATAGAACATCCCCATTGTCTCAGTGTGTGTGTGCACCCCTCGTGGTCCTGAGTTCCTTGCTCGTGCTCTCTCTCCTTCTGCTCCTGATTTGGACCTTGGGGTTTCAGTCTGGTGCTCCAATGTGGGACTCTGTCTCTGTCTCCTTTCATTGCCTGATGAAGGCTAATATCCATATTTTCTATTACCTTGGAAGTGATTTATGATAATAGTCAAATACTAGTAAATATTTAGCACATTTCTAGTTTTTTATAATACACTATACAGTATATTCCTCATTAGCTGATATTAGAAAATTTCATACATGTCTACAATAAAATTCTGGTCACATTAATCCACCTACCTTCTTTTGTCTCACTCCTACACTGACAACTATTTTCAAGCCAAATCCTCATCCAACTTTCCTGTCCTTTTATTTATTTATTTAGTGTGTGTGTGTGTGTGTGTGTGTGTGTTTGACTGTTTGTTTGAAAACCACTGAGTTTTAACAGACCTACCCCTGGGCTTTATAATTGTACTATCAACAGTTGCATGGGTAAGGTACTAGTGGCTAAATTACTAAAGACAATGACTTCCTCACTGCCAGCAATCTGAGAGCCTGAGACCAAAAGTAGTTCTCAGAGGAGTGTTGAGACCCATGAGCCATGTTATTTTCTCTGACTAAATGTTTACCAGCTCAGTATTGTGTAGACCCTATCCAGGGAAACACAGCTGCTGTGAGTTCCTAGGTCTCTTCTCATCGTGTGGCTCCTCCTCTCTTCCCTATCTTCTGTGATGCTCTCTGAGACTTGGGGTCGGTGAAATGGAGACATGGCTGTTTCATATCATCAGTCACTTATTCTCAGCACCTTAGCCAGCGGTGGGTCTCTGCATTAATTCACTATTCATGGCAGAGAGAAGTATCAAGACTGAGGACAGCACTGGTCTGTTGATAAATATAAATACTTTGAAGGAAATTTGATGATATGTCCATTTTAGCAAAATATAAATAATAAGTTCATTGCTGGTGCCTGTGACCTCCCCAACCATGGGATTTTGAACCTGGTCCCTGGTTCAAGACATGAATTTCCTCTTGTCAGACTTCAGATCCTATAGGAAATCAGTAGTTTACCTCCAGAAGAGCTGTGCCTCTATTTTAGTAGCAGGAATACCTTGCTTGACAAGATGGTGTTAGAGAATATAAAGTCTGAAGATTACAAACTATATTAAATCTAGCAGCAAGAAGGAAGCTGACAGCTCAGTTGAAGTATGATTTCCTTGAGTTCTGGAATCAAAGTGTGCAGGAAGCAATGGTCATAACCTGTAGAGTTTGGGGAGCCTCTGGGACATTCTTGGTCAATAATTCCTGAGAAGATGTTCCACACTTGGCCCTTGAATTTTAGTTTTATAACCCATGGCTTCTGAGATAAGCATTATCACCCATGGCTTCTGGGATAAGCATTATTGACCATGCATGGTATATCCATTTTGACAGTTAAAAATTATGAACCTACATGGATCTAATCTGCATGGGAAGTACAAGACAAGATCTCCTGAGTAAATAGCATGGGGCTATGGGAGAGGGTAGAAGGTAAGGGAAAAGGAAGGAAGGGGAGCAAAGAAAAATATATAGCTCAATAAAATCAATTAAAAAAGAAAAAAATTACAAAGCTTATAAATTAGTAAGTTTTGATTTGTTTCATACATCTTTAGTTTCTGTTACCCCTCTCTCTGTACCTCCTGTTCTCCTCAACCCCTGGCCTTTGTTCAAAATTTGCCACTTTCAGTATTTCTTCAGTTTTTATATCGCACATTTGCTACCTTCCTCAGTTTCTGTAAGGCCTCTTCGTCACCCACAGCTCTTCCATGCCCCTCTTCTCCCCCCTTTGGGGTTTCTACAGACAGTATAATTTAAATAAACACATCCATAAAGATCCAAACCTATTCACAATTGAGAGAGAACATATGGTGTTTGATTTTCCAGATTAGAGATTACCTCACTCACTTTGATATTTTCCAGTTCCATCAATTCACTTTCAAATTTTATTGTTTCACATTTCTTTGCAGATGGATAAAATTCCATCGTGTGCCTGTCCTGCATTTTCCTTTTCCAGGCATCAGTTATTGCACATCTCGGATGATTCCATTTCTTAGCCATTTTGAAAAGCACAGCAGTGACCATATGTGTGCAGACATCCCTGCAATAAAATGTAGAGTCCTTTGAGTATATGTCCAGAAGTGACATGCACGGGACATATGGAAGTTTTATTTTCAGTCTTTTGCAAAACTTCCAGATCGATTTTCATTGTGTCTACATTCATTAAAATCCTGCCAAGAGTGTGGACCAAGGATCATAAGATCTGATGGTCTGAAAGTGCTAGAAAGGAAGTAATGAGTGCACTTTTACATGTAGGCATGGCTAGCGCTTTCTGCATAGGACTTCTAACGAGTTCACGTCTACACATAGTCATGGTGAGGGTTTTCTAAATAAAACTCCATCCAGTTGCACAGGACATAAGATCAGAAATCAACCAATGGTTTCCCATGAAACTAAATCTTCTTATCACAAACAAAATGTTAATGAGTGCAGAGGCAGCTCAGAGAACAGAAAAGAATCTTTGTTACCTATACATTTGACAGACAATTAGTGTATGGAGTATAGTAAGAACTCAAAAAACCTAAATGTCAAGAAAACAAAGCACCCAACCAAAAAACGTGAAACTATAGAATTGAACAGAAAGTTCTCAAAAGGAAGAAATACATGTGGTTAGTAAACATCACTAAAAGTGTTCACTATCCTTAGCTGTAAAATATAGCTTAAAAACATTTTTGAGATTCTACCTCACCTGGGGCCATTTTCAAGAAGATAATTGACAAGATCTGGCATGGCCGTGGAGAAGGGTCATGCTTATACACAGGCTATAAGGCTTAACTCTTTTTTCTTTACAGAGCCGTTGTGATGCGGAAGTACTATAATTACAGCCATTTACATGGGTGGAAACCTTCCAGTTACCTCAGCGGCTCAGCATTATAAGCCTATGAAAGCAGACCTGCCTTCTGAAACCTCATGCCTTGATTCTGTATTTTGTACTCTGCAATCACAATACTGTATAAATGTCTTGGTGTGTTAAATAGCTTAGTAAATCATAGAGGTCAGATTCAGTAAGTGGTACTGAAAAAAATGAATTTATATTCTGTGTGCCGAGTGTTCTACTATTTTTTGTAATTAATAAAATTACAATTTTTACTCAGACCACTTTTAATATTAGACACATGCAATGTTTCAAACATCAACCATAAGAGAAAAAAAATCTGGGTTTGGGGGTACTGCATATAGTTTAACATAGCAATGTTAAGTTGACACTTGCTTTGTTTTGTAAGTCAGATAGCTTTAATTAGAGTCTACAGTTCAGTGTTTGTACAAGAGAGCATCTGGAGTTCAGCAAAGGAACTGTCTTCTGAATATGTACTTGTTTATATTTTGAAAAAAAATACTTTGAAACATTTTTTAAAGAGACAGCATCATGCAGGTCATGGTGACCCATGCCCTGAATCCAGCCAAGTCAGAGAGATCGTAAGTGCAGTGCCATCATGGGCTACATAAGGAAACCCTGCTCAAAACCTGAAAAACCACTACAACAAAAAGGCCACAGATCATAAGATGTATAGAAGTCATGTAAATAAACATGTATAGAAGATGTATATAAACATATATAAAATGTTTTCATATTTCACAAAAATCATCTAGGGAGGACTTTCTAATTTTTATAGATATGTCAGGTTAAGCCAAACTGAACTAATTTCCACACATTAATAATAAATTAATTCAGTAGATATGTTTTAATGGAAAAAGTTTTTAAATATAGTTTTATCAAAAAATAAACAATTATGAGAATTTGATACTGATAATTGTTGGCAGCTGGTTATAAATACTAAAAATATGAATCCAAAGTTGGTTAGCTAAAGCATCTGAAATTCTCCATTTTCTTTTCACTGTGACAGATAGATCACATTCTGATTCACCAGCAGTTTGAGTTTGTGGAAGGTGTGTATTCTGTTCTCTTCTTCATATTTCTAGAAAGACAATGAAAGTAAGGGCACACTGAAGACCACAAATACAGCATTCTGGAGGCCGCAGGATGGAGAACTCGGTTGCTTACAATGTCTTTCCTCATAGTCTTCAAACAAGCAGTGGTATCTAGAAATTTTCATTTCTATAAATTAGGGATCTCTTGGTAAATATTATGATGGCCAACTTCCCTCATGATACAGGTACTAATTTGAAAAAGAACACCGAAAACTTACCTTTGCTCTCATATCTAAAAATTGCCCCATGTTTTACCACCCTATTTGGTTTCTCAGCTGCTCTCTACCAGATTGTAACCAGTGTGAGGCTTGCACAGTACCTTGGGCAATGGTGCGGGTCATACAGTGAAAGATCTTTGGAATTAGGGTGGCGGTGTTCTGTAAAATCACTGTTAATGCCATGCAGGACCATGACATCTACGTGTTATAGGGCTCCTCAGCACTTCCTAGTTCAGCCCAGGGCCCTGTTGTCTTAGAGACGCTGTGCAGAGCATGGCCAGGTGCCTACAGATATCTCCACAGGTCCAATGTCTCCAGGTGCAAAAAAAAGAACTGAAGAAGCTACTAGATAATTATGATAATTTCCAAGTGGATGGAGATTGTAGAGAGATGTGTCAGCTACCGTGTCGTGTATCTACCAGAACAGGGTAACAGCTGACATTTAGAATACACCTTTTAAATTCATGGTCACCTGTCTACAAAGTTACTTTTCATTGGAAAATCGGGCCATGCATTGTATGGCGCACTTCTGGACTTTAAATACATAGTTTTCCTTATTTCATTTAAATAGCCTTTTATGTATTTTGTTACATATTATAATATTTTGGGCTTAAGTTTTTCTAAACCAAGTTTTTCTTTGAAAACAAACACTATCTTTTTTATAATGTTTTGTACTTTGAATATTTGCAAATATTCAAATTCCACAGTACATATTTTGAGAATTTTAAGCCTCAAAGTCAGATTTTATAGACTATGTAGCCTTACATTTCTAAGTTTTAGATATGTAAGTTTCAAATTATTTGCTCAGCAATTACAGTCACTGTATTATTAATCCACATTCACTAGCTCTTCAGTTTGTGATTAAGAAGAAAAACCCACATCTTCAAATTTTTACTTATTCTCTCAAATGGAGTCATTTTTACTATTACAAACAATATAAAAGATAACAAATTCTCTGTTCACTTTCAACATCTGAGTTTATAACCAGCAATTGTACTTTCATGTTATTGAAAAGTAAACAGACGCTAAGGATAGAGTTCCATCATTTTTTTTTTCTTTTGCACTCTTAGGACTCAAATCTAGGGTCTTGTGCATCGTAAGCAATTATGCTACCACTAAACTGATTGTAGCCCTGTATAGACTCATTTTGTTGGATTTAATTTTCCAATGAGCTGGCAGAAAACTAGAAGTTGGATAAAATGAGTATAGTTAAAGCTACACAATTGAACTGCTATTTGAATAATAGATGTTCTCTCAGTAAAAATAAAATAATTTTCAATTTTCTAAATCTTCGCAAAAATATTTGTGGCAGGTATTGTTACCATGGCAGTTTTTAAGAGACCGAATTCAAGGCATCTTCAAGTCTCATCAAAGCCTCTAAAATGAGTCCATAGTGCTAGGGCTTCTAAAGGACATTTTTCTATGGGCAAATTTGATTATTAACTACTCTTTCTGTCTCTAAATAAGAGAAGACCCCCATAGCTAGACTTTGGTTAGATGATACTTGAGAATCTGCATTTGGCACCTGTCTGTTTTCAGCATTGAAAGGAACACCAGTAAGGCAGAGTTCATTTGGGACACCTATGGCTTTGTGGTCCCACAACACGGCACCGCGATAGGACAGTTGAAATCTGAGCTGAGGTGCCATGCACCTTTCTCACACTCACCTCTTGTCCAGTATTTCCCTACCCTCCTCAAGGGGACCCTGGCTCAGTGCAGTGTTGCTCTTCACCGTTCCACTTTCAATTGCTCTCATTTTACCTGTGTGCATGAAGAGGAAGTCTCCCCATTGCTCAATGAGAATGCAAAAAAAAATATGGTTTATGAAAAAGTCTCAAACCAACTGATTTGCTTTATTGATTCATATGATTTTAAAAACATCAGCCGTTCTTTAGTTTATCCATAATACATGAACACTATGCTTGAGAAGTGGATGTTTATACACACACCTATCATCACTGGGCCTGCCCTGTGCAGCAGTCTCCTTCATGAATTAAACCATAGCGGTATCAAAAATGACTGCTTTGTTTTCCGTGTCTCCCACAGCTATTTGATTTCTTCTTAGTTTGCTGGCCTCTCTTCCTTTTCTTCTGCCTTTCCTTCCTTCAGACTGAATTGTCTATATATACCTTCTTCCTTTTTCTCTTTTTGTGGTATCTAGAATATCATCTAGACCCAGAATATCTAGATATCATATGATCTTAGGATAGGTTGAGGATTTTAATGCACCATTGATTATGTTTACATGCTTTATCTCTTTAAGCCATTTTAGATTTTGAAACAGCTAACAAATACAAAATTCAGAACCAACTTGGGCAGAAGGTTTACTACGCAGTGGAGGAGTCTAATTTCTTCACACGCAATTGCTGTGGGGACTACAGGAGTTTCTCCATGAGGATTCTTGATAACTCAGGTCACGAAGTCATACTTTTGAATCGACCACTAAGATGTAGCTCTTGTTTCTGCCCCTGCTGCCTCCAGAAGGTCTGTGAACACTTACCAACACAGTTTGCAACATAGTTTAGCAAGAATTTTTGCCATGTTTTTTAATATTTTTAAAAGTGACCCATGAGCAATATTTGGTCTTTCTTCAACGGTAGGAAGGAAGCTGAAAAACTAAGCCTATGCCCTTGGCTAATCTCCCCTTAGTGGCAGAGTGATATCTCAAACAGCACTTTCTGATGTTCAAGGGAGGACATTTTGGTTACATCTCTTCTCAGAAATGATCATGACTGGTATGGATCAAACTAATGGGGCTCCATGTCTGAGGATGTCTTGGAACAGTTTTCCAGAAATAGAGTGCATTGACAGAAGAGCTGGGATAAGGATACATGTATTCATCTTGTGATTTGTCTGATGATTTGAATACTAAACTGAGGGACAAACAGAAAAAAATATCATTTCCTGTATTTTTCATTTCTTCTCTTTTAATAAACACAGCAAGTTATGTCCTCTGTAGTAAACATTCTCCAGATGGAAACTTCCTCAGCTAAAGTCCTGCTGTCTGGTTCATATTACTTGGTGATCTAATCATTGCAAAGGCGCCTTTTCGAACAGATACCAGGGCATACAGACTTTTCAGGGAAGGTAGCTCTTGCCTGGATTTCACTAGCCCATGACCAGTTCTGCCTGCATATCCCAGTGATTCTGCTGATGATATTCTTATAGTGTGGCTCAAACAAAGAACACAGGAAAAAGTTATTTGAGGTTTAACACAGTACTTACTGTACTCTGAGAGAATAAGTTTGTGTATAATGAATGTGTTGTCCATGCTATTTAGACAAGGTATAATCTTACACGCATAGCAGTATGTTTGGAGAAAGGATCTGAGGAAAGTACTATATAACCAGTAGAACATGCTCATGAAGCTTGGTCATGGATTGTGATGTCCTCTTAGTAAACAAATAGCAGGGCCATGAGTCTAGTGCTCAGCGTCCTTTCCTTAAACAACATCAGGAAGGACTCACAGTTGAAAATTCACCAATGATCAGAGCTCTGTCCATATAGATAAGCCACTGTTAATAAACAAGTTTAAGAAAAAAGAGTTTGTTAATGATTTTGACAGTTTTTTTATAAAAGTTTTCATTTATATATATATAATTTTCAGTTTTATAAATGAAACATGCAAACTGTCAAGCATTCAATTTGTTCCTTCTATGTATTAGCTGAGGAATCTGATGCAACTTAATTCATCTTTCTTTGGGGCAGTTACTTCCTCCATGAATTAAGAAAAGAAATAGCAGTGATCTAATTAACAGGTGTTGCAGATTGGAATCCTGTGGGCCGTTCTTAGTAAATGAAGGCACAAATAGACAATATGATCACAAACATATTTATCAATGTTCTTTTTCCTTTTAGATAGAAGTCCAAGCTCCTCCAGGTGTGCCAATAGGTTATGTTATTCAGACCTGGCACCCTTGTCTGCCAACATTTACAGTTCAAAATGAGAAAAAACAGGCTGTTCTAAAAATTGCTGGCCCATGTATCACGTGCAGCTTTGGAGGAAATATTGATTTTGAGGTAACAGATATGATCATGTTTATTGGACTTCATTTCCTTATAAGTAGAACATATTTTGCAAAGAGCTATGGTTGGATTAAATGGAGATTTTTGTACAAATATTTCAAAAGAGAAATAATGTGGTCAGAGAAATATTTTCTGATCCAATGAAAGGTCCTTGCTGATGCTGTTAAAGAATAAGGTGCAGTCATCTGAAAAATATCCACAATTCCTGTATTGGCTACTTCTCAAATTGCTATGACCAATACCTGACAAGAAGCAAGGTCAAAGAAAAGTGCCTTCAGGCACTGCACGCACATGCTACATAGACCTCCATGCAAGCAAAACACCCACGTACATAAAATAAAAATGAGTGAATCTTTTTTTTAGAAGAAAAAGCTTAGTGCAGGTATAGTGGTTACTGTCCAGTCATGCTTCTCTGGGATCGCCTTGTTCAGTCAGTCCATTGGAAAACATGTTTTTACATTTACTTCCTGGAGGACTTTTAAAGCTGAGGAAATTTGACTCTCTGATTCTCTTTGAAAGTCAGAAAACCTGAAAACAAACGAGGCCTATGTTTCCACAGAACGGTCATAGATAGTCTAAAGCAAATGAGGATTGCCACTTCCTCATACCCGGTCTCCATGTTTAGAACCCTCTCTCCGTGCCAGTGAATGCTGGTCTCTGTGTTCACTCTTGTCATACTGCCTGCTGCACTTGGTAACTGTGGAGTTTTCATTCCTCCCTTAGAATACAGTTATGTGTACATGAAGCCTTGCCTACAATGACCAAAGCATGGTCAATCACAAACATGGGCAGTTCTAAAAAATTACAGGTGAATACTACAAGAGATCTTACAAAGCATGTGTGTATGAGGCTGTGAACATGTGTGAGGGTATTTAATACAGCCTACAAAGACTTTATATAATGGTAGGAGTAAAAATAGATCTATATGAGCAAGCATCTAGATATGTGCAAAGTTATTATTATTTCTATTTTCAGAAACATTAACAGAATTCAAGCTGACATACAATTTACTTTTAGGAAATAAGTGAAAATACTGGGGAAACCTTGTGAATTTTTCATACATAATGCCAAAAATTCCTATTTTATGCAACACCCCTTCCAATGTTTAGTTACATGGGAGCGTGATTTGAATGGCACATTTCTGATATTTATCCCTGAAAGTAGTTTATTATTAGTTTTCTAGAACGTTTTAAACTTCTCCTTTGGTTCACTGATTTTTGTTTTCAATACAGATCACGTCTCTCGACGAAAATATTGTGATTGGTAGGATTTCCAAGCATTGGTCTGGTTTTCTGAAGGAGTTACTGACAGATGTGGACAGTTTTGGGATCCAGTTCCCACTAGACCTTGATGTGAAGATGAAGGCTGTGATGCTTGGAGCGTGTTTCCTCATAGTAAGTCGACTCCTTGTGTTGGAGGGGGAGAGCCACACAGAAACTATATTATTTAAATCACTTCTTGGCCCATTAGCTCTAGCTTCATATTGGCTAACTCTTACATCTTAATTTAACCCATTTCCATTAATCTGTGCATCACCACGAGGTTGTGGCCTACCAGCAAAGCTTCAAGCATGTCTGTCTCTGGTGGCAGCTCCTTGGCTTCTCCCTGACTCTGCCTCCTTTCCCCAGCATTCAGTTTAGTTTTCTCTGCCTAGCTCTCTTTTTTTGCTCTATCACAGGCCAAGACAGTTTCTATTCATTAACCAATAAAAGCAGCACGTAGACAGAAGGACCTCCAACACCATCATGTGATTACTGTTTCAGATGGTATAGAACTATATAGAGAGAATGCAGAAAACTGCACTCTTAAAGATCTTTTTCTTAGTTAGGAAGATGGGAAGTGGGTATGTTTATATTTCATTGTATATATGTATGCAATGCTAAAAAAACAGGAAAAAGAAAGCTAAACAATATAAGTAATATATTCTTACTTCCCAGGTTTTATAGAAGAGGTGATGTATATCCCCAGCTCTGAGATGATCTCAGGTCTTCCTTAAAATTTGGATTCAGGGACACATTTTCTATTTAAAGAATCCACACAGTTTCAAATCAAAGATTCAAAGCCCATCTCTTGAGAGGTTCTGACTTTACAAAACAGAAAGTTATCTTGAGACTTCAAAAAATTAATACTTCTATGGAATAGAAGTTGCTGAATCAAAGAGTTTTATCTTGACATATTATTTGATTAAATACCAAACAAAATAAAGTGTAACCATCAATAATATACTTTCAAACAAATCTCTAGATCTAGCTAACATGTTACAGGAAATATTTGGGATAAAGCAGTGGTCCTGAGATTTTTTTTTTCAGTGCCCATACTAATTTCCAACCTCAAAATCAGAAGTTTGTTGAATATACAGGAAATTCTCCCATGTGATCAAAGTTAAAGGTTACAGAGACAGATTATTTTATCAAATTAGTGAAAGCTTTGTGTGGCATCCAGGGAAATATGAACACTTGCTACATGATGCTAAAATAAACTATTGATTTTTTAATGCAGCAATGGTATTGTGGCTGTGAATAAACTTAATGAAGTCCATATATATCTGAAGGAACGTATCATGGGATGTTGGCTAATTTTATGTCAGGGTGACACAGATTGGAGTCATTTTGGAAGAGGGAACCTCAACTGAGTAAATGCCCCCATCAGATTTGCCTCTGGTCATCCATTTTCTTGATTGATGATTAAATGTGGGAAGGCCCAGATCACTGGGACAGTGCTACATCTGAGTTGTTGGTTCTGGGTTCTATAAGAGGGCAAACTAAACCATGACAAGCAAGCCAGTAAGCAGCATCCTTTCATGGCCTCTGCATCAGCTCCTGCCTACAGGTCCCTAGTGTATTTGGGTTCCTGACCTGACTTTTCTCAGTGAAGGACTATGTGAGCTCTAAGCTAAAATAAACCTTGTAGTTTTAGATCATGGTGTTTTATCACAGTAATAGAAACCCTAAGACATGAGGCATTTGATATTTGCTTTTAATTTTCTTTTGAGACCAAATATCCTTGTTTAGTCTAAACTGGCATCTGTTATGGCAATCCTCTTGCCTGAGTCTCCTAAGTGCTATAATTTCAGGTATTCACACAGTTTCAGTTTCAACACAGGAGAGATTTTATTTTAAAAATAATTTTGCTCTTCAATGAGAATAAAGTCATAAAAATCTAAGAAATGAAATAATAGATTCGCCAAACATAGTCATGTTAGTAATTATAAAACCAGGCTAGGAATCACTAAATTTAGCATGCTATTCTCGCAAATTTGAGATATGTGCAATAACTAATTCCTAATTAAAGCTTCAATATTGCAGCATTTCCATTTACTTCAACAGACAAATATTGTGTCTGTTGATAATTATGGGGTTAAATGATATTCTAGTAAAAGTATATGTCGTGAGATAATCAAACTAACTGAAATATCAATCACCTTAAGGATTGTCTTTATTTTGCAATGTGAATATTTAAAATCTACCCTTTAGCAATTTTGCAATATACAGTGCAGTGATATACCTCCAATTCCAGTTCCTTGTGTGAATCACTAGATTTTATTCTTCATTAATGAGCATTTAGAGTCTTTGGTACAACCCTTATTCTCCCAACTCAGCTTCCATCCTCAGGCTACAATTCTACTCCCTTTGTTTAGAATGAAGAGTTCAACATTTTTATACTTCACAGGTGAAGAGTATGCTATATTTTATTGTCTTCTCTGGCTCATTTCATGTTATATACCATCTTCCAGGGTTATCCATTTTGTTGTTTATTAAAAGAATTCATTATTATGAATATAAAGTATTTAATTTGTAGTATAATACCCCATTTCCCTTGGTTATTCTTCTTTTCCCTTTGGTTTGGTTTGGTTTATACTTTGATTATTATTGCTTGTCTGATTGTCTTGTTTGTCTTTACTTTGCTTGAAAAAAGTTCTCACCATGCAGACCACTATGGCATCAAACTCAAAACTCAGTTTTCTTAATTTTAAAAGTAGCTTCACTTTTGTTGCTGAAAGTTGACTTTATTACTTCTCTTCTCATCTAGGACTTCATGTTTTTTGAAACCGGTAGAGGCCAGAGGCCAAAACTATGATTGTTTTAATGAATCAATAAATGTGTCCTTAGAAAATGTGAAGCCGGAACATTAAGACTCAAAGGAAAGATTTTTTTTGTTGTTGTTGTTGAAGTCATGCATCTATCCTTGAATTAAATTAAGATGTGCACAACTCCACTGTCATGTGTTTGGCTTTTCAAGTTATTATAATCTATTTCCTAGCTCATTAGATTATAGACCTTTTCATATACTATAGGGGATATTCACTTTTTTCCTTGGGAAAACCACCATAAGAGTTAAAAACTTTCCTGTTCCTGCTCTCATCCTGCCATCAAAAAAATGGCGGTGGTGGCACACGCCTTTAATCCCAGCACTCAGGAGGCAGAGGCAGGCGGATCTCTGTGAGTTCGATACCAGCCTGGTCTACAAGAGCTAGTTCCACGACAGGCTCCAAAACCACAGAGAAACCCTGTCTCGAAAAACCAAAAAAAAAAAAAAAAAAAAAAAAAAACCACTTGAAAGGAGTGTTCCCATACCTGGTCCTTTATCTTCCAAGCTCTGTGATGACCTTTGAGCCTTAATTTACATAACTGCTGGTAGGAAAATTTCCAATTGTAATACTATCAAACTTTTAAGGTCTGTGTAAGGACTATGGGAATCTAATGCATGCCCTGGAACATGAGCAGTTTCCCAAATTAAAATCATAGTAGATAATGGGGAAAAGGCATCATTGTGAAGACCAGGGATTTCAAAATACAGGAAAATGGCTCAGGCCAATAAAGAGAACTTTGGATACGGGATTTCTGTTCTGTCACTTCTAATTTGCATCAAATTCACTCTGAATACTGGGCAAACACTAATTCTTTTAAGGGAAAGAGAGCTTCCTGTGCACTCTGATGTTCCTCCCTTACCCTCAACACCTAAATATATAAAGGCCTTGAAGTGGGGAGTGTAAAATCTGGAATAGGCTAAAAGTCAGTAGACAGCACAGGGCTCGAATGGGAAAAGATAGAGATGGGGTTAGAATGCTGATCCTTAAGAGACCAGCCACAGAGCTCTGACTGATTACCCTCTGCCATACAGTAAGAATCTTCTGCAGCCTACTGTTCATGTCAGTTCCTGATACTTTCTTCTCCACTTCCCAAGTGTTTGCTCCATGGAATAAGAACACAATGCCTGGCATGAGGAACCAAAGGCTGTCTAGAATGGGAGTGTATTTGTTGTTGACTACGAGCAACTGCAACTTTCTTCAATTAGAAGACTATGCTATCTATTTGCCAAGAGTTTTGGCCATATGTGAATTTCATTAAAAAAAAAAGGAATCTCAGTTGATACAGATTGCTAGCTTACAACAACAGAAAAATGACTCTTCCCAAAGGATTTGCGTGAACTGAACCCACTGGCTCATGCCAAGCCTGAATTCTCAAGCAACCCCTGCCAATTCCTGCTTGCTTCCTCATTTCTGTGTGTGTGTGCATCCATAGCCACGTATATAATCTGACACATATGCAAAGTTATGAAGATTCACCATGTGGTTTAATAATAAGACTTATCCAAGTATTATGTAACATACATCCTTGTAACACTTACACAAGCGTCATCAGAGATGCTTTAAAAATAGTTCACATAACAAATATTGGATTTATTAGTTCCCCAAAGATTTAAATTAAACCCTATAGGATCTATGAATGGTAAATGATCATTCTGGGTAGAAAATCTTCTTGGTTTTCTGCCTCTATTCTTGATTTCTAGCCTACTCTCTCTGAAGAAGCTTTGGGGCTTTTTTGGGATCCAATGAGATGACACCACAAATAAAGTTATCTGCTGCTGCCAAAGCTGATGACCTGAGTTCAATCCTCAGGACACACATGGTGGAAGAAGAGAACTTGGAACATTATTTAAGTTTCATACGTGCACTGTGAAATCAGAGTGCATGCACATAAATAAATAGATATTATATTTTACAGGTTTTTAATTATCACTGGGGATATTAGTAGTTAAAGTGCTTGCTTTCAAGAATGAGTACCTAAGTTCAGATCTCAAGAACCACATAAGTATTCTTGCTCATGCCTGTAACTTTGGGGAAATAGAAATATTTAGAGCACTTGCAGAGATCCCAATTCCTGGAGCTCATTGGTCAAATAGTCTGGATGAACTGATGAGCTTTAATTTCAAGTAGAGATTTGAACTAATTAGTTCTGTGCTGTGAATGAGTTTTGGTGTGGAATTTCCCTCTGTATGCTGTGATTACCATTGATTAATAAATAACTGCTTTGAGACTATAGCAGCGCAGGGCAGAACTGAATGTTGGGAGGAAGAAGGCAGAGTCAGAGAGAAGTCATGTAGCCCTACTGGAGACAAACGTCAGAATTGTAGCCAGTAAACTACAGTTACGTGGTCACACACAGATTACTAGAAATGGGTTAAATTAACATGTAAGGGTTAGCCAATAAGAAGCTAGAGCTAATGGGCCAAGCAGTGTTTTAAATAATGTAGTTACTGTGTGATTATTTCGGAACTGAGCAGCTGGCAACTAACTAGTGGTTTCCTTGCAACAAATTGAAGCCCACATGGCTAACTAAATCTACTTAAAACCTGTAAGAGTTTGGGAAGGAATTCTAGACACACACACACAAAACAGAGTTTAATGCAGCTTCTTGCTCTGTTTGCAAAATTTTAAAGAAAGGTATGATATAATGCATCTAAATTCTGAAGTTCACAGTTTATCCTTTTTGGGGGGATTTTTATTTAAAAACCCATGGTTTAGAAAACACTATCCTGAGTGAGGTAAGCCAGACCCAAAAAGAGGAACATGGGATATACTCACTCATATTTGGTTTCTAGCCATAAATAAAGGACATTGAGCTTATAATTCGCGATCCTAGAGAAGCTAAATAAGAAGGTGAATCCAAAGACAAGCATATAGGCATCCTCCTGAATATTAACCTTCATCAGGCGATGAAAGGAGACAGAGACAGAGACCCGCACTGGAGCACCGGACAGAAATCTCAAGGTCCAAATCAGGAGCAGAAGGAGAGGGAGCACGAGCAAGGAACTCAGGACCGCGAGGGGTGCACCCACACACTGAGACAATGGGGATGTTCTATCAGGAACTCACCAAGGCCAGCTGGACTGGGTCTGAAAAAGCATGGGATAAAACCGGAATTGCTGAACATAGCAGACAATGAGGACTACTGAGAACTCAAGAACAATGGCAATGGTTTTTTTTTTCTTTTTTTTTTATTGAGAAAAGGAGAAAGAAAAAAAAAACAAGTTTCCACCTCCTACCAGCCTCCCATTTCCCTCCCCCTCCTCCCACCCTTCTCCCCCTCCTCCCACCCTTCTCCCCCTCCCCCCACTCCTCTCCCCCTCCCTCTCCAGTTCAAAGAGCAGTCAGGGTTCCCTGCCCTGTGGTAAGTCCTAGGTCCTCCCCACTCCGTCCATATCTAGGAAGGTGAACATCCAAACTGGCTAGGCTCCCACAAAGCCAGCACATTAAGTAGGATCAAAACTCCTTGCCATTGTCCTTGGCATCTCATCAGCCCTCATTGTTCGCCATGTTCTCTTGGCTAAGGGAAGTAGGCAATGGGTTTTTGATCCTACTGCACATACTGGCTTTGTGGGAGCCTAGGCAGTTTGGATGCTCACCTTCTAGACCTGGATGGAGGTGGGCGGTCCTTGGACTTCCCACAGGTCAGGGAACCCTGATTGCTCTTCGAGCTGATGAGGGAGGGGGACTTGATCGGGGGAGGGAGGGAGGGAAATGGGAGGCGGTGGCGGGGAGGAGGCAGAAATCCTTAATAAATAAATAAATTTAAAAAAAACATGGTTGTCTTAGATATTTGTCTGACTGCATTTTTCAATATGTAAAAGAGTTGATCATACAATATTTGTTCCCAAAATGATAAGAGTAGATTTTGTAAGAGCTTTAGCATCTTCATAGACACTGCTAGAATCATCTTCTAAAATATTGAGCTGTAATCTGGGTTTCTATATTTATTTCTTAAGTCTAATTCTGAACAAGACAAAAAAAAAAAACCAAAGCATGATTGATCATAAGTTAGGGTCAATAGTGCAGCTTGTTGTCATGGAGATTAGTTATAAATTCATGGGAATAATAGCACTGAAGGTTAATATTTACTATAGCCATATTTTATTTTATTTTATTTTATTTTTGTTTTGTTTTGTTTTGTTTTTCGAGACAGGGTTTCTCTGTGGCTTTGGAGCCTGTCCTGGAACTAGCTCTTGTAGACCAGGCTGGTCTCGAGCTCAAAGAGATCTGCCTGCCTCTGCCTCCCAAGTGCTGGAATTAAAGGCGTGCGCCACAAAATGTCAGCCTGTCTGCCTTTTATGGTTGGATATTACATAGGAGAAAGAGTTCATCTGTTTTCCCATAATTCCGAAATAGAAAAACAATTTTATTAATGGAGATTGAAGTAATCACATGGGAATATTGATAATGATTTTCTTAACTGGTAATGATGGGGTGAACTTGAGCATGTTGTATTCCTAAGATTCTTTTTTGGCTTTAGTTCAAGTACAGAATATAAATGTAAAATATAAATATGTCCTCGGATAACATTTTTTAAATAGAGCATAGATGATATACCATAAAGAAAAAATAAAATCTTTACACTGATTCTTGAGTCTGGTCATGTTATTTCAGTTTGTGTTAAATTTAAACTAAATGTTTAAATCAATTCAGTCTATGTCACTCTATAAAATTTAATACACACACACACACACACACACACACACAATCTAGAACCCACAATACAATGGACGTGGGCACCCAGGAAAAGATCCATCTGGATTGGAACATCTGGCTGTAGTATACTAAGGTGTTTTGGAAGTTATTTGGTCTATGAAAATATAGCTTAGTTCTTTTCAGAATACTAAATCATTATAGGTCTAACAAAATATTTTATGTTTTATTTGACTTTAAACTTTCATTTTCATAAATGTAGTGAAATTTATTTAAAATATGATTTTTAAAAATGTATAGACTGCATTTTGAGAATGTAACTAAAGATAACTCTACAAATGCTAGTTCAGGTTCATGCAGTTTTCATATTTGGGTCTTAGAAGGCTAATATGCAACTTTGAAAGATGAACACTCATATTAGCAAAACGTCTTATTCTGCAGTGAGTTGTATGAGATTGAATTGCTGTTTGTTTATGCTATTAATATTAATTTCCTGAGATAGCATCAGTAATAAACTTAGATAATTCTGATGTCTGCAGTCACTGGCCAGAACTTATTCATACTACTTAATGAAATGAAATCATGCTTTGTGAAGGAGTTGTTTATGCTCTCAAAAGATTATGATGTATTTGTAACAATGAATATAAATTTTAACTAACAGCTCCTAGATCTACAATCTAATTACCCAAAAACATGTCCACATAAAAACATGCCCACGAATATTGCCAATAGTTTTACTCATAATGCTGCTGTAAATTGGACCTGAAATTCACCAAAAAGGACTTGGTCCCTAGCCTGTGACATTTTCAGGAAGAAGTGGAACCTTTAGAAGATGGAGTCTTGGGGCAGTTTTAGGCCACTGGGGACAGGCCTTCCAAGAGGCTGTGAGACATAGTCTCTTGTTTCTTTTCTCATTTTTTTCCCCTGAGGCAAGTGGCTTTATTTTATTTTATCAAGCACTGTCTGCCAGGTTGTGCTTACAGACACAAGAACAAGGACCAAGGTTGGAAACCTCCAAAACTGTGAGCCAAAGAAAACTTTTTCCTTAGAAAACAAGAATGTATATTAAAAAATCTTTTATAACTTAGATAAAAACTATTTTAAGCTGATCACTTCAAATCATGCAATAAACATTTCTATTTAAAATTCAAAATAATTTCTAATAATATTTAACTAAAATATGGTTAGTAAATATTTGTTATCCATCATATTGAGTATATTACAAATAGATAAAACATAAAACCTTTGATAAACCAACAAGTTTGCATATGTCTATTTATATGGTAAACTTTTAAAGTTTTATTTTAGAATATAACCTGTAATGGATGTGTGACAAAAGTTATACAAATTGCTTATTGTTCATTTACTCTAAACATCTTAAACATGGGTACTCATTTCTTTGTGCTAATGTTCTCCTTAAATTTAGTTTGATTGCTTCATGGCACTTCTCTTTCTTAACAGGTAAATCAGTTAATAGTACACCAGAACTTGGATGTGGAAGACATGTACCTAAATACACTGAAATACTCAGTTTCCAATATGCAAAATGCTTTTCTGTAGTTAGGTCAAAACTGATGAGTGTGTGTTTGACAGAAACTTCAGATGTGATCCACAGGCCTGACTCCTGAAATAAGATTCCCATGTAAGTTCTTCAAATATAGGTATTTCAGAGGAATAATGAGTCTGGATTATTCCAGACATCTGAGAGTAGAAACAGAATACAGGCAACTGTCCAGAAAGTTCAACTTCATCCCGAAGTCTGAGAAAATGTTATTCGCAATTCAACTCTTAATCTTTCTGTGACCTTAATTTAAAAAGTATTTTTCATAAAGAAGAAACTTTAATAAATGAAAATAAAAAACATTGTTGATCTTTGATATGCATTAGAGGTTTAAGATAATAGTAGGCATTTATAAATTCATTTAATGCACATTTTTAAGTATATTATAAAATAATGTACTTATTTTTGTTTTGTTATGCTAAAATGATTAGACAAGTTATTACAGAATATTCCTACAATGAGGAGCATATGAACAATGCATATGATCACTATTTTGAGAGAATCAAAGAGCCCGACCTGGCGATTGCCCTGATGGTCTTGGTCTGAAGTATAAGAGTTGAATAAACTTAAAGTGCCAAGCTTCCCTCACCCCTTCTCCCCTCATCAATGACATCCCACCATAGGGACTAGGCTCCAAAGAGCCAGCTCATGTATCAGGAGCAGGTCCTGGTCCCACTGCTAGGGGTCCTATAAAAGACCAACTACCCAGATGCAGAGGGCCTAGGTAGGTCCCATACTGGCTCACTAGCTGTTCTTCCAGGGTCCATGAGCTCCCACAAACTCAGGTCAACTGTTTCTGCAGGTTTCTCCATCACAACCTTTTTCTAAAAAATTAATTTATTTATTTAAAAAAAATATCTTTTCTCATTTTACATGCCAATCCCAGTTCCTACACCCTCCCCTACTCCTGCTCCCTCCAACTTCCTCCCATCCCACCTCCCATCTATTCCTCAAAGAGGATATATGTCTTTCCATGGAGAGTCAACAAAGTCTAGCACATTGATTTAGGCAAGACCAAGGCCTTTCCTATTATATTTAGGTTGAGCAAGGTATCCCTCCTAAGAGCATGGGTTCCAAAAAGCCAGTACAAGCAGTAAGGATAAGTGCTGGTCTTATTGCCAAAGGCCCCATAGTCTGCCCCAACATAGAACTGTCATTCTCATTCCGAGGGCCCAGTTTGGGCCTATGCTAGTTGCCTTGCTACAAGCCCAGAGTTGGTGGGCTCCCAAACGCTCATATAATCTGTTTTGGTGGGTATCTCCATCATGGTCTTGACCCCTTTGCTCGTATTCTCATTCCTCCCACTCTTTGACTGAATTTTGGGAGCTCAACCCAGTGCTCCGCTGTGGATCTCTGCATCTACTTTCATCAGTTGCTGGATGAAGATTTTATGATGACATTTATGATAATCATCAATCTAACTACAGGGCAAGGCATAAAGAAAACTACTGGCATTCAGGAGTGGCAAATCATTTCTAATGCCTGTATTCAGAAACATGAGGAATGAAGGTTGCCATGCATTTGAGGTCAGCCTAGGCTACATGATAGTACCAAGCCAGCCAGTGCTACATAGCATGGTACTATCTCCATTGACAAAGTGGAGAAAAGAGAGAAGACTGAATACCCTTTCACTTATGGTGCAGAGTAGTTTTGTTTCTAATGATGAACCTTCAAGGCATAAGAAAGAAGATGGGATCAGATGCCCATAAGCTACAAGTACAACCTTCAGGAAATACATTGAGAACCAACACCAGAAGTGTGATATTTATATCCTTTCAGATGCAGATCAAAAGTATTCATAAGCTTTACAGTAAATACGGATGTAAAACCTATGCAGCAAATGTTTCTCAAACAAGTAGAAAAAAGTTAAAATACTCTGAAGTTTGTCTGAGACATTTCTAAAACACTATGTTAAACAGATTAAAACAAACTAGCATATATTCATAATAATAATATTTGAAGAAATTTAATGACTAGAGTCTTTGGGCTATTTTATCCTGCAGTGACAATAACAACATGAAAACATGTAAAAATATCAAGTGATCATGGATGGAAAGAATTAGAAACAAGATATTAATGTTAATTTTTAAGGACACAAATAATATAGCTTTTTTCTTTCCCCCAATTTTCTAAAATAGAATATCCATGAAAGTATGCATATATGTGAATCATTGCTGTTCTTTAAGGACCATTAATCTCAGTACTGTTACTTTGATGGTTTAGAGGAACAGAACAGTCATTCTTATTCCTTGTCAGTTGGAATCTTGAAGCTTTGATCCTCATAATTCTGTTTTTAAACTTTAATAAACACAGTAATTACAGCACAAACCTGAAAGATTTTCTGACACCTGTGTCTATTTGTACTCTTAGACCAACTGAATTGCATTTCTTTTTTAAAATTTTCATTCTAGGACTGAATGTATCTAGAACTCTGGCCCTAAGAATCAATCAGAAGTAGTATGTTGATGATTACTGGCACAAAGTTTTATCTATCTTTTTTAAGTAGTTAAAGTATTTTACCTAAATATATTTTATTGGTGAAGGCTGCTTGTTTGTTTTTTGGCCACCCTGACTCAAAATAATCACACAGAAACTATGTTATTTAAATCACTGCTTGGCCAATCAGTTAAACATATTGCTAGCTAGCTCATGTATCTTAAATTAATCAACTTCTATTATTTTTTATTTTACCATGAGGCTTGTGGTCTACTGGCAAAGTTCTGGCTGGTGGCTTGTGCCTTTCTCTTTTGGAAGCCCCATGGCTTCTTCCTGACTCTGGCTCTTTTCTCTATATATCTCTTTCAACCTGGCTATATTCAGGGTGGCCAGAAAATAAACAAGCAGCCTCTGCCAATAATATTTAAAGTTTTATTTCACTAAAACTGTTAGTATCATGTTTTCTTTAAAAAAAATAAACCACATTAAATTTAGTAAGTGATTATTATATTCAACTCGAGATTTTCCTGCCCAGTTCTGACTTCTTCGTGGTGTGTCTGCAGTCAGCTGACAGGTTGGCACTAGCTCACCCAGAGGCCTTGTTCATACAGCTGCTTGTAGGGAGGGCAGAAGGGGCAACAGGCCACAGACCTTTCATCAGATATAAGACCAGTCAAAGCTTTTGACATGTGATGGCTGTGACACCAAGGGAGCAATGAAGTCATCTGAATGTTCATTCAAAACTAGAACAACTCCTACATGCCTAGTTGGAAACTGCACTCAATCTCATGGTTTTAGCTTCTGTAAAACAGTGTGCTTCCAGCCCTTGCTGCCTTCTCTCTCTGGCTGCTCTATGATCACCATTACTTTCCCTCTACCTCTATGCAAAGATTTTACACACTCCCCAGGTATCTTCAAAAGTCTATTTGAATTTTTGAATCAGGCTCACTCAAGACTGTTATTACATTCTCAGGATCTTTTGCAGAAAGAAATGAGCATACATGGATCCTGATCTTGAGGTACTAAAAGACCCAGATAAATCCAGACCCCTCTAGCAGGAAAAATAGAGCCAAAAATATAGCAGGAAGAGAAGAGCAAAAAAATCTAGTTCAGCCAGTTTAGTGACTCTGTTCCAGGAATTAGCTGACCATAAAGTTAGATTATAATCTTGAGAATAATTTTGAGAAATGGAGAGTTACCCCTTGTGATTATCCAATGATGCCCTCCCTACCCTCTTTGGATTACTGGGTTATGGTTTCTTCCCTTACATACCCCTTCTCCCAGCTACTCAGGGGTGAACTACTCCCCTGTGTGGGATATGAGTCTCGGCCCCAGTGCACTGGTTCCTGTTCTTTCAATAAACCTCTTGCAAGGACGGTCTCTCGTGAGTTCCTGGGGGGAGGGGGGGTCATGTTATCCTGAGACTTGAGTGAGAGTCTTCCTGCTCTGGGGGTCTTTCAGTACAATAAAACAATGACAACAACAAACAGAACAAAACAAGGAGCCATGGCCAACAAATGCAATTGACAACAGTTACTGGAGCTCAGCAGCTTTAGGGCTGCAGTGGGACATGCTTTTACTCCTCTCTGGGGCATTAACTGGTATATATTCATTGCTAGAGTGATACTGTGCATAAAGGCACACTCATTCAAGTGCATCCTGTGTTTTCCTTATATTATTCACCTCCCTCACCTTCCCCCTTTTCTTTTCCCATGTCATCTTTCTGCACACAGTTTTACTTCTGCTCCCCCTGTAAATTATATATTCATTTATGTATTTATATATGTGTGTATGTACACATATATTCATATATATATATGATTTTGTGAATCTGTATAAAATCTAGTGTCCACAAATGAGTGAAGATATCTGATATTTGTCATTCTGAGTGGGCATTATTTCACATAATGTGATGTTCACATTTGTGTCCATTTTTCTGAAAACAACCTAATTTCATTCTTCTTCACAGGTGATTAAAAATCTAGAGCATATATGTGCCACATTTTCTGTATCAGTTTATCTGTTAAGAATGAAGTAGATTCCATAACTTGGCTCTTCTCAGGGATGTTGCAATAAACATGGATGTGCATCCATGTTGACTCGGAGTCCTTCAGATAGATATGTACAGACCTTCATCATGAAGGGATATTGTATTTTGTTGAAGGCTTTTTCAGCATCTAATGAGATGATCAGGTAGTTTTCAGTTCCCAGCAACCACGTGGCAGCTCACAACCATACGCTTTTAAAATGCAATTCTTTTAATTTGCATCTTCATCAGAAGAAAACATGTATGTGAATTCCTATGTAAAATGGAACTTAGGTGGAAACTTTAAATTTCATGACCACATTTCAAGGGGAAAATGGTAAATTTTAGAATTTATCCTCTGCCCAGCAATAAGTAATTGGTGGATCTGGGATTTAGATCTGCATTTCACTATATCTCAAAGCCTGTAATTCCCCATTCTAGACCAAATGAGAAAGATTGCAGCTCCTACAATGCATAAGGCAATATCACGAAAGTGAAGTCAATATTGACTTCTTGGACCTTCAGTTCTTTAATGGACCTGGAGGTCAGATTAGGGCTGCTGTTTCTAACCTGGAAATTTCGTGATATTTGAACATACAATATTCCACTTTTAGTTTTCACTGAGCTAAAAAGTTTATTTAAGTATTCTTGCTTCTGGAATAACATATCAGTATTTCTCTGGAAAGTGTATTTTTTTTTAACTTCTATGATACAGTCTTTCCTAATCAATAAGCAAGCATGTTCTTTGGCACTCTTTTTACTGATCCATTTGTTTTAACTTTTTTAATTTTTTTCTTTTCTTTTTTTTTAATTAAAAATTTCCACCTCCTCTCCTCCTCCCATTTTCTTCCCCTCCCTCTCCAGTCTAAAGAGCAGTCAGGGTTTGTTTTAACGTTTTGTGAAGCAACTTTTTCTCTCCAATTTCACTTTTATCTCTCCCAGGTTGAATGGTTCTAATGTGTTCATTTGCACCTCAAATTTTCCCTTCCAAAAATGCTACCTCCTGGAATTCCAGGTCTCTTTGTAGTTGTCTAGATGGTGCTCCTTCAGTCTGAGCAAATCACAGGAATCAATGTGACTTCCCATAATTTATTTAACAGATAACTTGACCCATGTAAAAATGATCTTTAAAGTACCGTGTCTGGGGGGCTGAGAAGATTCTATGTTCTTTGTTCTCTTGTCCTGGCCCTGTTTCCATAGCCTTTCATGCAAATGTATTTAAATTTCCTATTTCCTGAAAACATTACTATTGGTTTAATTGGTTTTTTTCTTCCCTGGCTAGGTTCCATAAGCATTTGAATACAAGCTTGATTGACTTTTAGGTTTTTGGATCCTGGAAACTTAGTGAAAATTTTAATGCATTATTTGTTGAAATAAAAGAAGTAAAATTCCAGGTTCATTCTTCCACTTGAGGCTTTAGTAAGTATGAATTTTAGCTAGGACTGTGAAGACTTCACTTGGGTTTTATGGAACTTCCCCCAGCTGAAGCATAATGAAACCCTCAACAGACACAGGAGTGCTTCCTTGTTTAACAGTGCTTCCAATTAGATTCTGCTTCTAGGTTTTATTTTCCCAAAGTGATTTAGTTAATGTTCTAGTAAAAAGAGAGTAAGTAACTTATTAAAATAATATCTTACTGTGAGATAAAGTGAGTAGCCATTAGCATAAATCTCTCCAATAGCATTTGACAATAATCACTTATAATTACCTAACTGCCTACAAATGTAGCTGTTGGATAGTTGTAGGATTTTCCTATGCTTTTCTTCATTTGACTTTACTTTTTAAAAATATGCTATTTATGTAGTATTTAAGAATGGCTTACAGACACACTGACACCTAAAATGGCACAAAATCTTGAAGCACTTTAGAGAGCAGAATTAGACTGGAGAGAGGTGGGGGGGGAGTCTAAGTATAATACAGAACAAATATTCAAAAACACTGTCAACATTGAATTTACTATTGAACAATTCTACAGCCCAACCAGATGGGAATCCTGGAATTCATGTGCCATGTAGGTATAGCAAAAAAAACATTCCCTTTCAATACTCCTCTAGAGCAGTGGCAAGAAGCCATTATCAAAAGGCTTCTGCTTTTGGTGTCTCATGGGTTCCAAAGGTAAAAGTCCTTCCCCTCACAGCTTATTCTGGGCAAATAAAGTCAAATATCGGAGAACAATACAGTAAGACTGGGCCAGAAGTTTATCTTTCCCTAGAGATAGTCTAACTGAGTTATAACTATAAAGTGTCCTATGTGTTGGACAACTGGTGTGAACTATAGACTGGTGTTTGACTCACTGACTCACCAGAAAAAGTACAAGCAGTGGCAATTGCTTAATGGTCATAGGGTATAATATACACAAACAGGCAAGCTGAGAGCTTTGTTGACTGAGGTTTCCTGTCCTGCCTGGTTCCCACAGTTGTTAAGTCCCAAAGAAATCACACAGAGGTCTACATTAACTATAAGCTAGTTGACCTAGTAGCTCAGGCTTCTTATTAACTTTTATAACTTATATTAGCCCATAATTCTTGTCTGTGTTAGCCACATGGCTTGGTACCTTTTTCAGTGAGGCAGTCACATCTTGCTTGCTCTGTGTCTGGGAGATGACTGCAGACAGAAACTTTCCCATAATTCTCATTGCCAAGCCTCTACTTCCTGCCTGATGACTGGCCAATTAGCATTTTATTAAAAAATAATACAAGTGACAGGATAAAAGATCATTGTCCCACAGAAGAGCTCTATCTGTCTATCCAGTACCTAGAGACTGAAAGACATTTGGAGCAATCACACTGACCAACCAACCCCAAAATGACGTGCTCTGGTTTTAGGGCAAAATCCACAAAGAATCAATACAGAAAGTGAATACCACAAAGATTTGGTCTTTATTGGAGGGCACCAACTCAAAGGGCCAGAGAAGAAAATGTGCAATAATATAGACAAATCGCATCTATACTCAAACAATGGATGGCACAAAGATGGACTGTGTTCCTATGCCCTCTTCTATGTCCTCTTTGCTGGGTGTTGAGTCTGGCCTGATGGATCCATATGTTCCAGAGGAGGGGAGTGTGGGTTGAGGAAAGAAATGGCTGAAAAACAGAAGATAGAGTCATGAGGACATACAGTGAATGTTGTGATGAGCTCCAAGTTTATAACTCAAAGTTCTTATATACCCCAATCAAGAGGGCGAAGGCAAAAGACTTTGCTTATTCAAAGAACAAGTAAACATAATTACCATCCTTCATCTCCAAACACCTGGTAACCATGCTCTGAGTCAAAACAGCCTGTTGGCTGGTCTTTGAAGTTCGAAACATTCTGTTGTATAACCTCGAAGGAGCAAGAATAGGTCTGAACCCTCTGACCATTTGCCAAGATGGAACAGATCCACAAGATCTTGGCAAGTGGCACGTAGGGACAGAATATAAACCAGTGACAGGTATGTAAGGACCCAGAGATGAACTGCAGCTACATCCATGCAAGTGACTCGAGCGAGACATACCCAGAACTTGACTTAAGGTACGTGACAGCAGAGAGAGAGACTACACTCCCATCTTGTCCTCCTCCCTCTACTCTTAAACTTCCACGGCTTGATGGCTACTAACTTCAATTCTGTGGGTTCATTTTGCCTCACACTGTTCTCCCTCTTCCCCTCTCTGAGAAAGGGTCTCCCAAAGCACACAGATTGGCCTTGGCCCAGAGTCTTTCAGCCTTAATTTTCTACACACTAGGATAGTTGTAGGGCATCTGACTTCAATTATTTACCTCCTTTTTTTTTCATTCTAACTTCAGCTGGAGCTACCTTACTCCCTTAATACTTATGCCAAGCATTTTGTCCCAGAGGCACGAAGACTAAATGATATAGGGCTAACGCATCTGCAAATGAAGTAAAAACAAATGATTTTTGTATGAAAAATCTTAGGACTTATTCTGCTAATGAACATCATAACCCAGCCTTATTCAAGGAACCCACATCCTAAGAGTTCCTAAGCTGAGGACTGATTAAACAATAACCCATTAACGAGGATAGAACCCTCATAACCTGATTACCATTCAGGGACCCGACTCTGTACACTGCTACATTTAGGTTTAAGCTTTCAACACAAGTTCAGAAGTAAATGACAGAGATAAATCATAACAAACCTCAAAAATTATAATCAGTTTAATGTGCCTATGCTGCCTAAGTGGAAAAACCAAGCCTGGATGAGAGCACATCTATTTAGAACAAAGACTTGCACATATTGACCATTGAAATCTATTGCTCAGAAGAAAGCCTGCTTTGAGAATGTTACCACCAACTGACAATTCTCTTGGTCACTGAGGAGCACAAAATGGGAAGATATAATAAGGTTAATGTTTTTCTTTTTTCCATATACAACTTACATTCTGCAGTCTAAGAAGTAATTCTGACTTTCACATCAAATGCTGTGAAGATCACCTTTTGTTTGGCTTTAGCTGCCCTAGGTATTGATTCTTCTTAGAGATATAGGTGGGGGATTAAAACCTTCTGGAAATGATCCACTGTTCTCAAAGTCCTTGAAAACATTTGTGGTTTGTGGAAGTCAAAGTAATTGGTATTTACAGAAGCAAGGAAGAAACCGTTTCCAACCCTATGGGAGCCAGCTTTCTATTGCTGTGAAAAAATAAGCAAGAAAATCAACTTGAAGCCTACTTCCTTCAACTAGTCTCCATCTCCTAATAGTCCCTAAGCTGTGAACTGATCAATCATGTAACCCATTGATGAGTTTAGAGCCCTCATAACCCAATCACCATCAGGACCCCCAACTCTGTACATGGTTACATTGGAGTCCATGCCTTCAACACCACTTTTAAAGTAAGTTTCAGAGATAAACTGTAACAAGCCTCAAGACTTCAACAAAGTAAATAGCTAGAACTGTAAGAGGTGACTCTGTAGATGTGCTGACTGCATATTAGCTCCATAGTAAACCCTCCCTACACATCTTTGTCTCATCCACAAGTACCTGATAGCATCTTCATGGACTGCTAGATCCACAGGAGACATGCTCTGGCTCCTTATGGCCCCATAACAAATACAGAGTCATGTTCACTGGTCCGGATAATCCCACTGGCTAGGCATCTCATGCACAGATAACTTGGCTTTCATTCTCCTCTGCTTGGAAAAGCCTTAGCTGATTTGGATTTTGAAAATTTTCCTCAGGCTGCATCTGATGCAGGTGTTTTGCCTCTTTTTTACCTCATCAATCATCTCTGGATAGAGGTCAACATATCTCTATGGCTCTGCACAGTCAGGTGATTCAGTTCTATTACCCACTGCTCTCATTAACCTTTTACACTGAATATATGGAACTTCTAAATGTTTTCTTTGTTCTTGACAGTTAAGGAAACAACTTAAAAGTACACTTAGTAAAACCTTTATTTGCTCAAAAGCCCTCTACTCTTTTCCAGGAATGTAATGGCCCTTTTCCCCTTGTCGTATTGTGCTGTGACCTGCAGAGCTTGGCTCTGGAAACTTGGTGGGAATTAAAGGAAATTAAAAAAGGGCTGTGTGTCTACATAGACACGTATGCAGAAAAGCTGAGGTCAGGAGGGGTGCAAGCATTCTGATTAAGGGGTACCAACTACCACTGCAACCTAAGCTTATTTATTATGTGGAACACAGGGAGAAATTAGCTTGTCTCAGTAGAAGCTCTATGTAGTGAGCAGACTCAGGCTATAAGCATGCAGCAAGTCAAAGCTACAGTTGTAGTATTTTCACACATTGCCTTTTAGTCATAAATATTTGTACCTGGACCAGAGTAAGGCATAGCCACTTCTGAGCCAGGCCTATGGTGAAAGCTTTGACAGTTTCTCATCAGCCCAAGGAATTGGGTGCTTGACATGGCCATACACAATGTCAATAATACACACTCTTTCAGGATAGCATTCACTTCTCATGGCCCCACAGATATGCCCTTGTCCCCATTTATACCATTTGTACTGATTATTTTAAAACTAAATCTCAAAAGACGATAAGGTTAGACACCAGTCAACGAGGAAAAGGCTCAGTAACCACCTACGTTGGGGGGGCAGGGATGGGCACTTCTCTTATTTTGTTTATTTTTCCTTGATTAAGAGTAAGGTTATGCCTTACACACACACACACACACACACACACACACACTCCACAATCAGGAAATCTTTGAGATTCCATTTTCCTCCAGTTAGAGGGGCTAAGATCAAATAATGCTGGCATGGATGTGGTTTGAGGAGATGAGAACATTTATTCACTATGTCCAAATTAGTGCATACTCTATGGAAATCAGTTCCTCAAAAACCTAAAAATAGATCTACCACATGATCCAGCTATGCCATTCTTGGGCTAATCCTCAAAGAATTCTGCATCTTACTATAAATGTACCCATTGATTAATGTGTGGGCCCATATTTCGATATGGCACAAAAGCCATTTCCCCGATCCGAGCTGATTATGTAGCTCTGCAGACAAGCTATCTCTGCCCTTAACAAAAGCCAGGATGCCTGCTCCTAGCTTCTTTTGTTAAAATATGGATTACCTGAGAAGAGATGTTTGACTGAAGCTGATGACTTAAGAGTTCAGATATTTGGTGCTTCCTTCCTTTTGTAATTTGGAAGGATGTCTTATAGAGATGCTAATTTAGGGCCTACCTGACTGCTAGATGCGGAGGTGACTTGAGCCCAGGCACCTGGTTGCCTAGGTAATGGCGTAATTGGTTTTCCCCCTCCCCGCTCAATTTGGTGTGGGTATATTAAATGTTTGGAGAAGAAACGGCGAGCTGGCCTTTTCCATGATGACAGTGCAAACTGTGTCAGTTCTTTTCCTCGCGACTCCGTTCCAACCGGTTTAAGGAATTAGGGAATTTATGTTGGACCCTCACGGGCCACGACATTAATGTTCCTTGCTGTTCTTGCCACAATAGCCAGGAAATGTTAGGAGTAGAGTTGTGTCCATCAACTGATGAATGAATAATGAACATGGTATACTTACATAGTGAAAATTATTCTTCTATAAAAAAATAAAAATGCACCTATAAGAGAGTACATACCATGCTTGTCTTTCTTGGTCTGGGTTACCTCAGTCAGGATGACTTTTTCTAATTTAGTCCATTTGCCTGAAAATTTCATGATGTCATTGTTTTTAACAGGTGCATAACACTCATTGTATAAATGTACCACACTTTCTTTATACATTCTTTGGTTGAGAGACATCTAGGTTGTTTCCTGCTTCTGTTTGTTGTGAATAAAGTTGCTGTGAACATAGTTGAGTAAGTGTTCTTGTGGTAGGATGGAGTGTCCTTTGGGTATATGCCCAAGAGTGGTATAGCTGAGTTTTGAGGTCGATTTGATTCCCAATTTTCTGAAGAACTGCCAAATTGATTTCCATAGTGTCTCTACAAATTTGCACTTCTACCAGCAATGGAGTGAACATTCTGCATTCTTGCCAGCTTGAGTTGTCATTGTGCTTTTTTTTTTTTATTCTTACTTGGCATTTTGACAAGTATAAGATGGAATCTCAAAGGAGTTTGATTTATATTTCCCTACTGGCTAAAGATTTGAACGTTTCTTTATATGTTTCTTGACCAGTTGAGAGTCCTCTATTAAGATGTCTCTGGTTAGATCTGTACCCCATTTTTAATTGGATTACTTGGTTTGTTCTATAGTTTCTTGAGTTCTTCATATATTCTGGATATTAGCCCTCTGTCAGATGTGGGGTTGGTTAAGATCTTATATCATTCTGTAGGGTGCTGTTTTGTCCTATTGATGGTGTCTTTTGACCTACTGAAGCTTTTTGGTTACACTTGTTCCTATTTATTGATTGTTTTCCTTTGTACCTGTACTATCAGTGTTCTGTGTCTTCTGTGTCAAGGTTCCCAGCAGTGGGACTGGGACATCAACCCAGTCTCAAAACCTTTGACCTGCGATCTGCCCTGCCTGCAGTATGTACGTGGGTAAGGGTGGCACAGAATTTGTGGGAGTGGCCAACTAATGACTGGTCTAATTTGAGACCTACACCACTAAAGGGAGTCCAAGCCTGACATTGCCTGGATGGCCAGGAACCAGATATGTGGCTGTACAGCTCAGAGACCCAGGATGGACTTAAACCCCCTTGGCAAAAAAAGGAAAAAAGTCAATGAAATGATTTCTAATGATATTCTGCTTTTTCCCTATTTTCATAGATCAGTGCCTAGCCCAATTGTCATCAGAGAGACATCATCCACAACTGATAGGAACAGATGCAGAGACTAAACCCTAGAGGGCTCCTGGGGGAGCTCAGCAGAAGTGGGGAGGAAGGACTGTAGGATCCAGAGTAGGTCAAGGACACCATGAGAACTCAGCCCACAGAATCAACTAAGCAGTGCTCCTAGCCTTCACAGAGACTGTAGTAGCCATCACGGAGAATGTATGGGTCTGAACTAAGTCCTCTGCATATATGCTATGATTGTGTACTTTGGTGTTCCTGTGAGACTCCTAACATTGGGAGTGCAGGGTGTCTCTGACTCTTTTGCCTGCACTTGGGACCCTTTTCCTCCTACTGGGTTGCTCATACAGCTTTGATATGACGGTTTGTGCTTAGTCTTATTGTAATTTGTTATGCCATGTTCAGTTGATATCACTGGGAGGCCTGTTCTTTTTCTTTAAGAGAAATGGAGGAGGAGTAGATCTGGGGAAAGAGTAGATATAGTATGGAACTGGAAGGAACTGGAAGGAGGGGAAACTGTGGTCAGAATACAATGTATGAGGAAATAAAATAAAAGGAAAAATAAAAGTGAAAACTTCAGTAAATGTATGGAACTGAAAACAATGATTCTAGTGAGATAACCCAAACCCAGAAAGGCAGATGTTACCTGTATTCTCTCATTGAAATGTTAACATGTGGATGTTAGTGTTGATGCTTGAGATATTTAATTTGGAGTACTCGTAGGTCAGGAAAAATCACAAGTAGCAATGAGTGGGGCAGTTCAAGACAGAGACTATAGAAAGCTGTGTTATAACGGCTTAAATGGGATTAATGAAACAGGAACTATTATTACATTAGGGTGGGTGATGCGGGTGTGGCATAGAGGGACTATGAGTAAGAATGAATATATTATAGAACTTATAAGTACCTTATTTAACTCACATATATGCGTTACAAGAGTTGAATGCAGTTACCCGATAATGGCATGACTATGCTAGTGTCTTTATTAGAAGCCACAGGCAAAGAAATAAAAAGTCCAATGTGAGGAGGGTTACTGCTTTTGTACTTGTTTCTCAGTGGAGTCCCTGAAAACCCCCAAGTGTAACAAGCTATTGTCAATGCTTTTGGTTACCTTCCAGAACTTGACAGAAAGACCCTGTTGTGCAATGTACCACATACTTGAGTCATAGATTGTGGAGATATTTGAATTTTACTGACCTAGAAGCCTCATGCCTACTTTCTAGCTTTCCTAGTGCTAGAATGTGCTGTGTACACTCTCAGAGGACCAAGGTATTCATCAGTCTGACCCATCTGTGAACCGTATTAGCTCAAGACTGAAGAGCCTGTCAAGACATGCCCACTCATACAACAGTAGCACAAACATCATTGGTGTAACCAAACACTTCCTGCTTGAATTTAAGGTCCAATCTTCAAGTTGAAACATGCACCGGACACCATTGTTGTTGATAAATCTTTGTCTTGTCAGGTCTTAGGCTCTAGCGGAGAACCACTATTATGCTGCCAAACCAAAACTATTAAACTGACTCCTAATTATAATAATAAAATGACTTAATATTATATCAACGGATTAATGTGTCTCTCAGCTTTCATAAGAAAATCTTTTAATTGTAAATTATGGTGTTACTACAGAGACCCAAAATTGACCAAAGTACAGAGAAAAATGATTGAAGAATGTTCAACACTGAATAAAATATGTATGTCATGTCCCCTCCTCAGAAAACTCGGGGATTATTGCAGAAGAGGGTGCAGAAAGAATGTAAGAGCTAATGTGGTAGGCAAACACAAGGGAGTAGATGCCTCCAGATAGTCTCACTTGAGGGACTTTACTAATACTCATACTGAAGGGACAATCTTGTCCTCAGACTTCATCCTCAGACTGCAATTGTCTCCACCAAGCCTCAGACTGCCTGACCTTTCTCTTTCTGCCTTATATTCCTCTCTCTGCCCAACATATCACCCTTGTCTCTATCCCCCTAGTTCTGGGATTAAAGGCGTGTGATCCCAATTGCTGGGATCACCTTTGTGATAACAGAAATCCCACTGCCTCTGCCTCCTGGGTCCTGGGATTAAAGGTGTATGCTACCACTCCCTGACCTCTAGTTGTTTAGCTCTGCACTTTGATCTTCAGCAAGATTTATTCATTAAAACATCTCATTTGGATGAAGACCTGTGCTGTAACTGGTACAAACAGTCTGATATTAAAGTGAAAGCTTGCTGTGACGGAAGTAAACATGTTCCCCACACCTTCTTTCTGTCTTTGGAAGCCAGCCTGTCCTCTAATTCACCACCGAGACACCCCTGTGTTTTCCCCTGCTGTTATAACACAGAGGTTTCTGTTGAGTGGGAATTTCCTAAAAGCTTCACCATTCGTAGAGTGTGCTGACATGGTAACATGGAGAACTACAGCAGTAACTGTAGAAGGGGTAACAGTCATGATGGTGGCAGAACAGCCAGAGGAGCAACAGTGATGAAAAGGCAGAATAAGAGCTTTAGCAGTAGGACAGGGGATGAGGTAGCAGATGACAAGGTTTATGAAGAGCTGAAGACCAGAAGCTGCAGATCTGCTGGATGGCAGAGTTCCAGAGCCTTAAGGACTGAGTGTCTCTGAATAGTCTGTCTCATGAAGAGCAAATGATGTTATAAAGCGTATCATACAACAAAATTGTGAGCTGCTTGCTAATCCATAAAAATAAAACCTCCCGCAAATGGCCCTGGAAGCAAAGCCAAGCAACAACTTCTCTTAACTAATATAATAAACCCCATTTCTTGTAGAGGTGTCATTCTTCCTAAGAATTGTGCTATTCTTTTTGTCTATTGTGTTTGTTCCTTATTGAAACTTTTATATTAAGCTGGGAAGGTGGTACAGGGGTAAAGGGGCTTTGACAGACTTGAGTTCGCATCCAAATAACCCATATAAAGCCCAGATGTGATAGCTCTTCTGGGTAGATGGGAGACAGACACAGCAATTTCCAGAAGTTCCTGAGCAAGATAGCCTCAGTATGCATCAGAATAAAACAAAACAAAAGAACACCCAAAACCAAAACTAAACAAACAAATGAAGTCAAAGATTTCTACTGTACATGGTTGTCATATGACCTCCATAAGCGTTGTGGGATGCACACACACACACACACACACACACACACACACGCAGAGAGAGAGAGTGAACAAGAGAAGAGAGAGAGATACTCTGCCTGGTGGTGGTGGTGCATGCCTTTAATCCCAGCACTTGGGAGGCAGAGACAGGCGGATCTTTGTGAGTTCAAGGACTGCCTGGTCTACAAGAGCTAGTTCCAGGACAGGCTCCAAAGCTACAGAGAAACCCTGTCTTAAAAAAAAAAAAGAAAAAAGAAAAAGAAGGAAAGATCCTCTTTCACTTTTCATTCTTTCTGACCACAACAGATATGACTATATAACTTTAGGGATTTGTTATACACATTTGTGTATTCACAAAATATTTGTATATTATATTAAGAATGGTTATTTTGAAAAATAGGATAACAAATGTAGTTCATTTCTTAATTATGCTTCTCAGTTTCTCATTTTTTTATAGATAGAATATATTGGGTTTGTAAGCAAGGTGTACTAAGTGTTTGTTAATGTAAAAATCTAACTTTGTCAACATTTTTGTTTCTTGGCACCCATCACAGAATAGAATTTATTGCTTGTAGATATGGCAAGAATAACCTTTAGCCTTTATTACAAAGGCCGAAGTTTTATTTTCAAGCACAGCATATTTTCTTAATTAGGACTGTTAGCATTGTCAAGCAAGAATAAAATCTGTCTGGCTGAGGACAAGGAAGATCACATTTCTTTGAGGCTAATTAGGTCTGCAACCTTGGAGACTCGCATTCAAGTAGGCTTAAATTGCATCTCCATGCTCAGAGAAAATGGAAACTCTGTTTAGGACTTAAGCCAAAAGGAAGGCTAGAAGTCACTGAGTTTGTTTCTCAGAAATTTTGATTGAGGCTGTCAAAAACGGAGCAAAGCTGAAGCTGTCTTTTAGAAAAGATCTGTGGCTCTCTCATTCACAGCAAAGAAAGGTCAATAAAGGTTAGCCAAAGGACAGTGTGTTCAGAACCAGTTCTCAGACGAACTTTCAAGTGGACAGATAGAAAACTCCCTTTCATTTAAATACACTGAACCAACCTTAATGTTTCTGTTTTCTTCCTGAATGGCACATGAATGTGGAGGGACACAACATGGGTTCTTGGCGTGAAATAAAAGGGTTATGAAAGTGTTATGAACACTTCCGGGGTGTGAATATTTATATTTACTAATAACTTAGTCAAAGTTTACATAAATAAACATATTAGCTTTATAGTATTAAATACTAGAACAATACAAAATGAAAGTAATCAACTATCTATATTTCAGTTATCAACCATAAGAGAGCCTGTCTACCATGTATACAAAAGAAGCATTTGTTCCTCAATGGAAAATGACAGCAGCAAAATGGAGTCTTTCCTTTCAGTAAGGTCTGTACAAGCTATACAAAACAAATGGAAAACACCCTCAGTATTTTATACTTAGTAAATAAAGCAAAAGGCTTGGTAAATATTGTTTCCCTAGTTTCCCAAAGGTGGTTCTAACTACTTTCATTACGTTGTTTCTCTTAAAAGAAGCCCGTTGCCAGGGAAACCCACTCATCTGGATGATATTACATGGTGACACCTTCTTGAGTGAAAGCAGATGCGGCACTACAACACATTAGTCTTTCATTTAGGTAGAAAGAACAAGTAAGCTTTCAGCCGTGTCTCTATTTTCCTTCTTCCAGGTTTTAAGCTTAGTATAAACAATGCACAGGAAAGCTTAGCTGTCAATACCATAGACTGTGGAGTAGAAAGGGATCGAATTTTACATATGGAAGTTTAGTAATAAATGCTTAATCATGAATGACTGACAATTTTTCAAAATACTCCTCTTAAGTATCAATATTTACTATTTTTATTAACAGTTCATATAGCTGGCCCATTGAAAAGAGGGGCGTGATCATGGTCTCTCCAATGTTAAGCTCAGATCTCAGATTTGTACCCATCCTTTGGACATCTATAGTTACTGTCTGAAATGTATCGGCACACACCGTTTACAAGCTACCAAGTCTTCTCTGTTCCTCCATAGTATCTCATTGTCTTTGTTGTTTTCCAGTTCTATAATAAACACCATGACCAAAAGCAACTCGGAGAAGAAGGAGCTTATTTTATCTTATAGCCTATCACTGACGGAAACCAAGCTAAGCAGGGATCTGGATGCAGGATCTGAAGCAAGGCTGTGGAGGGATGCTATTTATTGGCTTTATCAAGAAAATGGCTTACAGACAAATCTGATGGAGGTATTTTTTTTCACTTGAAGTTCTCTTCCCTTTAATTACTGTTGAAGCATTTATCTAATTATTCTTTATCAATAAAAACTCAGGAGTCAAGTATCATGGTAAGAACCTTATTGATCAGAGAAGTGGTGGAGAAGCAAACAGTTACCTCCACTTTCTCTCTGTCCTTGATCCAAAAGCACCTCTCTAAACTCCTCCTTACTATTTTCTGTGCCTCTCTATATGTCCTGGGTCCTCCAAAACCTCTATGGCTTATTTAGCTGGTTACTAGCTAGTTCAACCCTTAGATTCAACGTAAACTTTATTGACAGTCTTTGGTGGACTGTCAGAGTGTGATTGATCAAAATATTCCAGAACAGACTGTAGTTTGTGTCAATTTGATCTAAAAAAAATCTACCCAGCACACTTTCCTTCAATACAAAAGACAGTATGCATTAACAACTGCATACTGAACACACAGAGAAAGAAGAGAGACTGAAATTGATACGGAACTGTAGCAGACTTCTTGTTGAACTATCTTTATACTGCCAGCCCACAAACAATAACCTGGAGACTTATTATTAATTATTAAACCATGGCTTTAGCTTAGGATGGTTCCTAACTTGTTCTTATAACTTAATTAACCCATATTTTAAAATATACAAAGATAAAACTGAGGGCTATGAGTTAATGAGACCTGTTATTATTTTACAGTATAGCTTTCTAGAACATTCTGATTATAAGAACTGGCTGAGACCTTTGTTAAAAATAAAATTTTCACCATGAGTGTCTGAAAATGTTGCTTAAATGTTTGATCTAGAATTTTACACCGTTATGTTATGATTTTCAAAATAATTGCAACTTTTCAAAAATTTCACAAATATATTTTTATTTAAATTTCTCAATCATGAAAACAATTTCAAGTATACTTTACAGATGAATAGATAATAGATAGACAGGCCTATAGATAGGTATTGAATAATAATTCATTCCAATGGTCCTACTGTGGTTCTTTAGTGTTATGAGATTATCAATTTTTCTCTAAACACTAACACAACTTTGTCCAAAAATGATTCTTTAAATAGACTACTATGAAAAATTACAAGTCAACAGATTGGATAACCTATAAAAAATGGATAATGCAGAAACTCAGTCCCAGTCCCTAGTCCATGTAGCCTTCAGTCCCAGGTAATAAAAGAAGCTTTTTCTTTTAAGGCTTACTTATACCACTCAGGGAGCCTCCTCCAGGCATTGGATGAAAGAAATCCCTGGCTTTCTTAGCTCAAGTCCAGTTTCCTCATCCCACTTTCTTGGGTCTGCCCTTAAATTGCCTAGACATTCTTTTCATTTTGGTGCTCTCTAGCATCTCATGGGCCCCTAGTAAGTAATCACCTCCTCTTTGGCTCCATTATCTTCCCCATCCTCAAAACCTTCTACTCTGTCCCATGCTCAGGATAAAAGTTCACATCAAGAATTTTCAGTGTTTTTGGTTGTGAATTATAGAAGAGAATTTAATACCCAAGTAATCAAAACACAGATATTATCCAAAGCTTACCACACTTCTCAGGCCTTTCACATGCCTATGTCAAGTGTTCATGTCATATGTTCATGTGTCCCTGTCTACAAGAAATATACACACAAAAAAGGCAGAAAAACTTATACTGGTCATATTACAGTTTTTTTTCAGTGAAAAATCTTTTTATGGTTATATCAGCTACCTCAGATAATTGTTTTCACAAATAAAATAAATTCTCATAAATATTTCTCAAATTTCTTAAAAATTTGTGTCTGAAGGCCTTGCAGAACAGCAAGCCACATCATACAGACCCAGTAAACTTATTTCTCACCATCCTACACTAGTGCACACATGTTGATTTTGCAAACAAAGAGTCCACTGTAGGTAGGTTGTGTGGAATGTTGGTGGGCCAGCTCACAGAGCGGTGTATTAGCCCCATAGCCATGTAACATGAGGATGCTTCTCCCATGATAAGTATGGCAGTCTCTATTTGAGGAACAGAAGCCCTCTGATGTCCTTGAGAGAACAGTCATTTTAGTTTTCACCAGTCTGAGTGCTCATGTTGTGAAGTTCCTTCCCTCTCTGCTTTCCCTTGTGACTCCCAAGCCAGACAAAAATTAGGAATTAGCTTTTGCAAAAAGCTCCTTGTAATACCTGCCTTAAAATTTAGGAGAGAGCACCGCTCTGAGAATCATACATCCCAACTTGGAGATACATGAATTCCAAGGCACTTAACTATTCTTGGCAGTAATTTCCTGACTTCTGTAATTATTGTATTCCTGAAACATATTTATTCTATCTCACAATGAGCTGCTTCGCGTTAGAAAAGCAAAACATGTATTTTAACACTTTTTGACTACCACAAAGTCACATTCTTGCTTTTCTTGGTCAGATTTCTTGGTAGTGAGTGTGTCCTATATTGTCAGAGTCATAAGGAGGTGGGGGCGGGTCTGTTATTATCAGTGGCAGGTGCTGACTGCTTTGACATTCACTTCTCACTAGACCTGAAGGGAAGGTGAAAGCCATGACCTTTGGTGTTCACTTCTTCATTATGAGCCTGTCGTTCTGAGTTTCCCTGAGAATGTGATTTTCTTCCTAAGAACCATCTAGCGCATTGGAGAAGAAATAAACCGAGTATCTGGAGCTCTGCCCAGATCTTACATGTCTGTGACAGGCCTCGGTTGAAAAGGTCAAGTAAAAATTCTTGATCATTTTTTTAATACATATCTAAGCCAAGAACAGTGTGTGAGCAGGATACTTGAGAAATGTTTGCTGAATAATTAAATAATTGAATGAGCAAACTCCCTAATATTTGCAAGATATTATACTTGGCTAGCCTTCTGTCCTTAATAAACTGAAAAGCAAGTAAATATAGTTATAGCATGAAATAAGAACTGCAGCTATATAGCAAATGCAGACTGATAGCTTACCTATGTATGTCAGATGGTTGTCATAAATGTGTGAGAGTTACTGACTCCATTGTTCAAAGACAAAGATGCAATATGCAATTCATTGAAGGTTTATCAGATGAAGTGAGCCCCACCTTCTTTCCTTCCTCCCCCTCTCTCTCTCCCTCTCTTCCTTCCTGGCTGCCATCCTAGTGGAAAGAGTTGCTAAGAAAGCAGGAAGCATGAAAACTCCTGAAAGACACGATGCAGGAAAAGTACAAGTTAAAGAGTATGATGGTTTATAGAGCTGCCGAGTCCTGCGATACTGAAAGAAACCTTGTGAGACACCTGTTATCTTAAGGTTGCTTTCCTAATTGCCAGTCATAGATTTAATGAATTTATAGTTAGTGATCACTTGTGTATAATGCAAAGCCAGAAGCAGGAAGTGGTAGGGCTGGTGTCTTAGGGTTTCTATTTATATATTAAAATTCCATGACCAAAAGCAGTGAGGGGAAGAACTAGTTTATTTCAGCTTATAGCATATGCTACATCATTCATTGAAGTCAGGGTCGGAACTCAAGACTGGATTCTGGAGACAGAAACTGATGCAGAGGCTATGGACGGATGCTGATTATTGACTTGGTCCTCATGGCTTGTTACCCTGATTTCTTACAGTACCTAGGACCCTGAGGCTAAGCATGACACTATCCACAGTAAACTGGGCTATCCAATTCATAGTCATCATATCAATATCATAAATCAAGAATGTACTACAGATTTGCCTGCAGACCAACCTTATGGAGGTATTTTGTCAATTAAGGGTCCCTCTATCTGAATGACTCTTGCTTGTGTTAAGTTTGACATAAAACTATCCAATACAGCTGTCATGACCCTTCTAAATCTTGTCTGATATAAAAGTTATAGGAATTTTACTCAAGCACATATGTATGTTTGAGTACATTCAGATACTCTAGAAGACACATGCATGCATATCTATTTCATTGTATCTCTCTTTATACAGTATTTTTCAGATTCTGAAATATCAAAATATGTACACAGCAATATCAACCTATAGTGGTAAAGCAAATGACTTATACTGAAATTATTAACTGCATGGAATAAAAATCAAAGAGACATGTTTTAATTAGTTAGCCTAATTTCCTCAGAGCTTTTAGTTCTGCTGCTTCTCAACAAATAATCTAGTCATGAAAAGTCATATAGTTTTAAGATACATCATTTCCATGCTTGATTCAGTATTTCATTACCAACAAGATGAAAGCATCCAAGCACAGATGTAGTACTAGAAACAACACAAGGCAGGATACCATGAATGATATCCATAATGCTAAGAATGATTAAGAGGCCAGTCTTTTATCTTCTTTTTTTTTTTTTAGTGTCTCCTGTGTTCCAAGCATGGTTGTGGCCATTAGCACTTTCCATACAATAACACATTTAACTCTTCAAACCTATAAGGTAGATATGTAATTTTCATTTTGGACATGGAAAAAAAAGCTGGTTAGGTATTTTATCTGCACCAGACAGTTATCTGTGAAACCATAACTAAGTATAGGCAACATCATATCCTACAATGCATTATTATCCTTCATCTCTGTTTGATGTTTAGTCCCTCTGCATGTTCCCATAGAAATTTAGGGGCAAAAACAGGCAGTGAGTTGTGGCTTGTTGCCTCTTCAGTTTGAAAGTTCAGGATGAGACAAAGTTTAAAAGAGGTTTACTCTGATTTCTGCTGGTTACCCCACTGTGTTACCATCTTAAGCACACTTTGGGTACCATTCCTCCAGCTTGTAATCTCCCATGCCATGTGGATGTTTTAAATACAACACCCAAAACTTGGGATTGTGAATTTACAGCAAACTGTTCCTCCCTCCAGTACAGACCCAAACAGTCAACTGTTAGTTTGCTTCTCTTTTGTAATGAGCGGTTTCAAGTCCATCTTTTTTACGAGGATGCGCCTGCTTAAGGGTTCTTCTTTTATGGAAATCTCTTTTACAATATTCCTAAGGCCTTTTGTTCCATTGTACCAGTCCATGGCTGGATAATTAAATCTCCTTACTTAGGAACATTAATGAATCTTGCCCCTGAAGAAGCTACAAAAAAGAAAAAAGTCATTCCTTGTATAACTCAGATTTTAAAAACCACTACTTATGTTTTTACCTCCAAAGATTTCTCTAGAGTCCTTCTTTGCATGCAGAAGTTTCAATTACACTTAACGCAGTTCTTCTGGTTTTCTTTTGTTTCATCTACCTTGTAACGTTGGCAAAAACTGACTTGGCATGATTGATTTTTCTAACATACAGACTAATGTGTGACTAACATAGGCAAGAATGCTATAACACCACCACTAAATTTAAAGAATTTTCTACCTTGGAATTGTTATTGCTTGCAATAATTGTTTTCTATTTGAGATGACTTTCTTTGCAAATGTTGTTTTCATGACTATTTTACTATGCACTGAAAATGCATACAATAGTCACTATTGTGTCTCAAGTCACAGAGAATTTATCTTGGAATAGTTACAGAAACCACTATTTTCTTGAAAGTTCCAAAAGTGTGTTTTTCTAACTGTCTTAGTTAAAGCCACTGATCTCCGTTTCTTCTGCTTTTAGCAAGGTCCAGAACTAAGCAAACTATTTTAGAAAATAAACAAATGAGGCAATATTGCTGATACAAGAGCAGACAGCTAGTCAATTAGGATGACAAAATAAAAATTACTTACTTTGTAAATTGCTGTGTATGGCCTGTCCCACCCTGTCCCACCGAAATTCTGATTTAAACATTCTGTAAATGGGGGGCAGTCTTAGTTCATGGCCTTCCCCCACTCAGTGGCCACATGATACTAGTTTTGTTATCAATATGAAGCCAAAAGATTCTAGAATTATAATGATATTTAGCACACAATAAGCTCTCTTGGGGTCAAGGGGCATATGCTCAACTGTACAGAGGTTGTGGGGCAAGGAAAAGTCATAAAGTTAAGAAATGTGTCCAATATCTAAGAACAATCATGAGAAGATGTATTTTTTAACTTTGGGAAAACAGAGGGTAGGAAAAGTATAATTGGGTTTAAGAAGCTGAGCATTGGGGTATATAAGGATTTATAAGAGCATGTCAGGTATAGTTTGTTGATGATAAGGAGAGATCAAAGAGCTAATGATGTGATGGTTAGTATGAACTGGAAGCTTGAGAGGATGCAAAATCATTGGGGGAATTGACTCTAAGCACGCCCGTGGACAATTCTCTTGGTTGTGTTAACTGGCATGGTGATACACAGATTAACCCCACCCAGGAATGGTCTTTCCTTGGACCTGGAATGCTGGATTGTTCAAACTGCAGAAGACAAAGCTGAATGAACACGGACATGCACAGATCCTTCCATTTTCTATCCTGGCTGTGGGTGTGGTGAGAACAGCTGGTTCATGATCCTTCTGCATTGATTTCTCTGCATAATATATTATACTTTAAACTCTGGGCTAAAACATGAATTTAAGTCTAAAAGAAATGTAAGACACACAGTGAGCTAAAATGGTTGTAAACAATGAGATATATAAACATGTCGGGAAACAGAACAGCCAAACTTCATTATAACTAAACACTTATGCCATTAAAGGACTACACGAATACTCAGTGGTAGACTAGAAAGGAATATATGCAAATATACATCACAACTTTTTACCATGAAGCAGGGAAGGACAAAAATAGAAAAGTGAGTAAAATGTTCCAATGGACATTCAGCAAGGAAGATATATAAGTAACCAATTAGTACATACAAAATTGCTCAGTGTCAATTTGCATCAGCAAAACACCTCATCAAGTCACAAAGAAATATCCTTGTGTGTCTCCAGAATGGCTAACATGACTAACAATGACCTCAGCCAATCCTGGAAAGAATGTACAAACAGTTTTAAGTCCCGTATGTTTCCAAAGGGTGCATAAAGCAATAGGAGCACATTGGAAAAACACTCTGCTAATTTCTTATAAACCGCAAACTTACAAATTTGCTTATTTTTTTGACACAGGAATTTGGCTTGTAAATGTTTACTCAAGAAAAAAATGAATGTCTATCTATAGCAGCTGTTCTCAGTCTGTGGATTGCAACCCCTTTGGTTGTTGCATACCAGATATCCTCCGTATCAGATATTTACTTTCCCATTCACAACAATAGTGAAATCACAGTTATGAAGTGTCAATGAAGCAATTTTATGGCAGGAGGCCACTACAATATGAGGAACCTTGCCCTAGCAAGGTTGAAAACCACTGGTATAGAGAAATACTCACAAAAGAGTGATTTTAGCACTTTTCTCATGATATCTAAAGCCTGGAAATAGTTTTCCATCAATAGGGCAATGGAGAGAGCAACTGTCATGTATGCACACAGTTGAGTAAGTCACAGCAATGCAAAGAAACTTGCTTTTAAGGTCAGTATTCTCAACCAACTGCCACAATACAATGAACAGAAAGTTAAGCTGCTTAGCATTTGTGCCCCATGCAAAGTCTGCAGGAAAACTTTGGGAAATTGATTGCATTCAAATATCTAGATCTCGAGAAGAGTTTTTCATTTTCAATTAAATTGAGAGAGTTTAGCTTGGATCCCATGTCTCCCAAAGATCCACAGATCCATCTCTTAAGTAGCCTGGCTTTCCTCTTCCACGCACATTAGGAACACCAGCAATGCACATTGCTTTCTGGGTCTTGTGTGCGAAAACTTATGGTGAAATCAGTGTGGTCACAACTATACACACTCCTTGAGCTACTGTGCCCACTTTATACATGTCCCTGTCATAGTAAGGTGGTGTGCAACTCAGTTCTGCCTCACGATTTTGCACATCACAAAGCTCTGTGACCATTCTAGGCTGTAGCCTCAAACCTTTGAAACCACCCCCACAGTCCTCTTTGAACTTTCTGTTCACTACCAACAACCTCATCTAGCTTGAACTATGCTCTACTCTCCTGTCTCAAAAACAGAAGTGCAGGTCTGTCCCCCAGCAGACAACAAAGGCACTCACTGCTAGCTTTTCGCACATACCTTGCAAGACAATACCCTAGCCCTGCTTTCAAATTATCTCTCTCTCTTTTGAGTCAACAATCATTAACAGGCATGGTGTCTAATAAGCAAGTTCAAGGACCTCACCTTGCTCTAAACATATCAGAAAGTGTTTAACAAACTGTCAAGAAAATATTATCACCAAAATGTAAAAAGTGATACAATAATGTAGTGACCCTAGAATTAGCAACTGATTGGAATCCCCTGGAAGAATTTCTTTTTAAGGTAGTCCTTAGCTCTAGGTGAGAATACATGGGTATTCACTGAAACATGTTCCAACATTTCTACATTTGGGAGTCATTATAATAAAACATTGGATTAGATTCTAGTTGTCTCATTAGTTATCTTTAACATCTGCTTCACATTAACCATGTTGAACTAGCTTCAAAGTAAATTAACCAAAGAGAGTACATATTATTAGATTTCATTATTCATATGTTTTCTCATTTTCTCTTCCTCTTCTTATTTTTTTCAAACATTTTCCTAATTTTAATGTTGTTTCACCAGGATATGTACACAGCACTTGTCAAAAATTGTAATTCCCCTTTTCTGCTATACAATAGGCATACAGAGTTAAGTATGGGTAATGTGAGCTTGATCTCTAACTGGCATAAACAAACTGGCTGCAGCACACCTCATATAACAGGCTGAAGATCATAATAGTGGAAACATTCGCTAAATTGCACTCAGAAAATAAAATTCAAAGGAGGAAGATAATTGCAAAGATTGCCTTTAAGTGATGAAGCATTTACACACCCATTTCAGAATTTCCTTTCGTTTTAGTTGGAGAGAGTTCTCACATATTCACCTGGGAATGTCTATAAATGTTAAATCCACTAATTTTGGAAAACTTTGACATTTCACTACACCTAATTTTACCAAATACCTCATCACTTATTTTTAGAAATTTGAGCCAAGTGTAAACATTGATAAGTCAATAGTTTCCTACTTAGCAAAGAAATAACAAATTCAAATTTTTACCAGATGTACAGTGGAAGGGGTTTTTATGAGGTCCTTAAAGAACATGATGGAGCTAGTGGTGACGGCACACGTGCCTTTAATCCAAGCACTCAGGAGGCAGACGCAGGTGGATCTCTGTGAGTTTGAGGCCAGTCGGAATGAGTCTCAGGATAACCAGGACTGTTTCTCAGAGAAACCCTGTCTCAATGCCCCCCCCCCCAAAAAAAACCCAAAAAAACAGAAAAAAAGACAAAAGCGAAACAATAAAACCCCCAAACCAAACAAAAACAAAAACAACATGATGGTGGGGAAATGTCTTCTTTCTGGACAGAGGACACCACCTGTAAATAGTGCTGAGTCTGCCTTCCTCTCTCTTCCCCTCCTCTTCCTCTCCCCCTCCTCCTTCTTTCTTAGTTCCTTTGTTCTTTGGCTCTCTCTCCTACCTTTCCTCTATCCTCCCATGTCTTGAATCTTGGAGATGAATTCCAAAATGGGCAAAAGTTTGCCCTCAGTAAATTGGAGGAAGTTACTTGTTTCCTGGAATTTGCTCAAGTCAAATTCACAATCTTCTCAAGAGCAACAACGGAAGCTAGGTCCTTCTGGAAACTCCGGGAGTTGACACCAAGGGTAGAGAGGGCTGCAGCATCGAGTGAGCACACCGGAACCATTCTGCCTGGCCAAGAGAAAAGTTAAACGGAGAGGACTTGCTTAAAGAAATGGAATGGCACCAAGATTTTGTCAGTGATTAGTTTTGTTTTCTCATACTGAACACCAACTTCTTTTGGTTTTCTAGATGTCTTATAGAAGCAGAAGTGACTACATATGTTGTTGGACTCAAGCAAAAATTGTGGGTTTTCTACTTCACAAACTTTAGAATTTCCAGGTCAGGCCAGGGACACATATCCCCTATGTGGATGCCCCATTCCATTGCATAACCCAGTTTTGCAGTAAGAAGCTAGAGGCAAAACTAGGAGCCGGATTGAGAGTCCTTTTCCTCATTTGTCAAGCTGTTTTGAAACTCAAGTACTGGCAGAGGAAGGCTTTTTCAAAGTTGGAGAAGCTACTGAAACATGGCCATCCTCGGACCATCCACATAGCTTACCCCCAGATAAGGGAGCATAAGGCTTCCTCCCCAAGAATTCTATTGTGTGTGCAAGGGGTGGCCCACAGACCAACGCAGGGGTGATGTGCAAAGCACTGGTTAGAACTCAAGGTCAAAAGTAGCAACAAGCTAGACAGGTGATAGAATGAACAATAACCCTCAAAACATCAGGTTTTTTAGCACTAATGACATGCTTGCTTCATGTTTGCCTTAGGCATTTAAAGTCCCACGAAGGACATGGGTCATGAAGAACACCTGAACATCCTGGAAAAGTTTTCCCTGTGCACTGCAGGAGGACCAGCATCTCTGTAACTGCCCTTATAATGCTAATTAAACTGTACCCACTAGAGCGACAACCACAAAACTTTCCTATTGTCTCTTCAAATAGGAGTGTTTGGGTTCCAAAGCTGAGATTCACCATCTGAGTATTTGGGGGAAGTGACTGAATCATGCTGCCATGTTAGGGCTTGCTGTCAGGATATTTGGGGAGTGAACTTGTCAGGGTCTTGTGCCTAGGCTTGCTTTTTGATCATGGGAGGGTGAGCTAGTCAGAAGCCAAATGCAATAGGGAACCTTTCTGGGCTATATTACCTCACTGTGATTACCTCCCATCTTCATAAGCCAGGATTTGCAGAAAGAAAGGGGGGAGGGAGAAAAAGAGAGAGAGAGAGGTAAATAGAGAGAAGAAAGAAATGATAGAAAATTACTATGTTCCTGAGGGCAGATTCTAAATTCTTTCTCTCACTCTCAAGAAAGAGTCCCAACTCATCCAGGTTGATATAACTTTACTAAAACGGAGAAAGAAGGAGAAGAGTGTCAGCAAATGTCTGAAACACTCTTCTGACTGTGATGGCTGAGGTGCACTAGGCTCATGGATAGATTGTTACAGACAAAACATGTGAAGAGAACCTCCAAAAGAAGAAAGCTGGTGAAAAACTCTAGGGCAGTGTACTGAGGAGGCCATCCCCAGGCAGATAGTAGAAATCAGAGCCAAGTTTCCAGGGCACAGGCAAGAACTTAGCAAGGAAAGGCACAAACGAGTCAGGAAACAGATGGAAATGGAATTTAGAAGGAGGCAGTCCAGGAACACAAGAGGAGGGAATGTTTGGGAAGACAGCCAGAGTGTTGTGTGTCCAGGGCTTGCTTTGTGCTTGGTGGTAACAATTACATAATATCTGAACACACAGAAACCCACTACTCCGAAACCTGTGATTTTGTAGTGTACAAATAAATAAAATAATTTTTCATCAATAGAGCTATAATTTTTAAATATATATTTGGGATAGATGGTAAAGAATCCACAAGGGGCAAATGTGGCAAGAAACTGTATAATAAAGAATTCCAAGGTCTCAGATGTTCACATAAAATGTTTGTGGGTTTACGGAGTTGAAAGTAAAAGAGCCTCTACCAGCCACACCTAATAACATGCTTGAATTCTCATGATGCTGAAGCAGGAGAAATAGTCTTCTCCAGGGAAGGATGTACCAAGTGGTTATCTTATACCAAATTATCAGTCCTAAAAATATTCATACAAGTAACATTATACAGACTGGGAAGTTTGTGTTTATGAATACACACACACACACATATTTTTTACAGGAATATATATACACGTATATATACATGTAATAACAATTGACGAAAAAGACAATGAATTTAAAAGAGAGCAAGGCAGGAAGTATAGGGATGTTTGGGTTCGGCATGAGAAAAAGAAAGGAAAATGATGTAATTGTATTATAATCTCAGATCTCATGATTTAGATATCTAGACCTAGGAAAGTAAGGTAGGGGTCATACCATCACTCTTGACCAGTACAGCGTGATGTAAGAACTGCCTGGTTTAAAATGAGAAAGGAAGCTCACTTCTTATTTCAAGGCATTCAGAACAATCAGGAATATCAAAACCATATTTCTTAATTACACTATATGAATTTAAGGGAAGGATCAGATAAAACAAACCTTATTAAAATTCATGTTTAAAGATATTCTTGTTTTATAAATATTTTAGGCAGACATGTGCTATAACGAAATCACAATTACTTACCTTTCCCCCGTTTTATTTCTTACTAGCACACACTTAGTGCATCTTTATTTATTGAAATCAATTACTTAAGCTAATTCTTCAAAGCTCATTGCAGGCTTAGGAGACCATAAACAAATACTAAATGAAAAACAAGAATGTAATTGCTATCATTAAATCATGTCTAGCTCATGGCTAATTTCCCAACAGATGTAACAATATTTGTTATATTTTTCCTACATTCAAGAATGTTGCGATGTTATTAAAACTCTTCAGGGTAAATGAACAGGGATGTATAAACACAATTAAATCCTTAAAAAATTAGTTTTAACATTGTCATGTAGTAATGGAGGAAATAGTTGGAACAGAAATGGACATTGAAACCTTTAACTTAACAAATGTATTCAGTGCACTGTTAGTTTCCAGGATGTGTTTTTAAATGTTCTTTGATTTCAATATAATTGAAACAAGGTGAAAACGAGAAATATGGAACAGACTGCATATCCTGAGCCATGGAGTATCTGGTACTTAGTACTTAGAACACAGTGACTAAGAATTCTACTCAAAAGATAAGATGAACACATCTATTCATAATTCCTACGTTGAAAACAACACTTGCTACCAACTGGGACATACAGGTGCCAATATCATTCATTTTCCCTCCAATTGAGTTCAAAGCCAACTGAAAAAAGACTAATAATGCATAAACCTGTAAAGCCAATGATGATGGGATGAGTGGTAACATTGACAGGGAGCATGTCAAAATGAAGAATGATTTTAACTCTGTGGAGAAGGGGGGAAACAAGGAAAATTGCTGAAAAGGCTTGTGAATGATGGGAGCCAGTTTCAAGCAGGAGTCACATGGGGAAAAGAAGAAACGGATTCTCTAAGCAGTCTGGTTTCCAGAAGGGGAAGGAGCATGAGAGAAGGAAGACATGTGGCAGACATCTCAGTGCATGGTGTTTGCCTTTGGTCAGGTTCTGATGGGCACAGTGTTAGGAACTGATGGGAGAAAATGGGACAGAAGAGCATCTACACCACCCTGGATGTGTCAGTGACACTCTGAAGAGTTTCAGTAGGAGCTAATTGCAGCCACAATTGCATCTGATTACATTGTTATGATTGTGTATAGGATTAAGACAATGTGACTACTTTTTATTTGATAGTGAGGAGTTTAAGGAAGAAACTATTTTAGAAATATTTGAGACAAAATATATTTACATAAAGCAACTATTGACAAGTAGTTTGTTGCAGTTTCTTCTCCAGGCCAGTAATGGATACATAGGAATTCAAACTCAAATTAGACCATGTAGTGAATCCAGGCCAGTAATGAATATATAGGAATTCAAAATAAGACTAGACTCTGTAGTGAATCTAGACCAGTAATAAATACATAGGAATTCGATGACTCAAAAATAAAGAAAAATTAAAACTTCATTACAAGAAAATCATGATCAAAAAGAAAGCATATTATGTAGATTTAGCAAGAAGATTTGGAAGTAGATAAAGAAAATAATTTATAATTGCTATACATTTGTAGACATAACCAGTAAGTAGTTTTTAATTGTGTTATTGTGAGACAATATTCAGTGACTCAGCTACTGTGAATTTTGCACATTAAATTAACATCATTCATTTTTAAATATTGATTCTCTATCAAAACACATTGTTTATATTTCCTGTATTCTAAAATACTATTTAAAATTTAAGTCCTTTTGGGGAAGTACTTGTCCATTTCTTGTTACATTTTCCATGAAATTCTAAAATTTACTCTATTGCATGCGCATATGGTTTTCTTGAAGAAAAATTTATATACATATATTGTTTTTCAATATAAAGTTGAGAATTGTTCTTTTAAGTTCTGTGAAGAATTGTGTTCGAATTTTGATGGGGATTGCATTGTATCTCTAGATCACTTTTGATATGATGGCCACTTTTATTATGTTAATCCTACTGAGCCATGTGCATGAGAGTTAGTTCCATCTTCTGATAACTTTTTCAAATTCTTTCTTTAAAGACTTGAAGATTTTTATCACTTTCACTTGCTTGGTTAGAGTTATGCCTAAAGGAGTTTATATTGTTTGAGGTTATTATAAAAGGTGTTGTTTCCCTATTTTTTTCTTAGTCTGAATGTCATTTGTATATAAGAGGGCTACTGATTTTTACGAGTTAATTTTGTAACCAGATACTTTGGTGAAAGTGTTTATCAGCTATAAGAGTTCCCCAGTGGAATTTTTAGAATCACGTATGTATACTATCATATCATTGGCAAATAAGAATGCTTTGACTTCTTCCTTTCCAATTTGTAGCCCCTTGATCTCCTTCAGTTGACTTATTGTTTTAGCTAGCCAAGACTTCAAGCACTATAGTAAATACAGATGTAGGGAGTGTACAATTTTGTCTTATTTCTAGTTTATTAGTATTACTTTGAGTTTCTCTCCATTTAATTTGATGTTGGCTATAGGCTTACTGTAAACTGCCATTATTAAGTTTAGGTATATCTCTTGTATTCCTATTATCTCCAGGACTTTTATCATGAAGGGGTATTATATTTTGTCAAAGACCTTTACTGCATCTAATGAGATGATCATGCGTTTTATTTTTTTCTTTAAGTTTGTTTATATTGTGGATTACATTTATTGATTTTTATCTCTACATCTGTGGGATTGAAATCTAAATAATAATGGTAAATGATCTTTTTCATGTGTTCTTTGATTCAATTTGCAAATATTTTGTTGCATATTTTTGTGTCTATGTTGATCAGGAAAATTAGTCTGGAATTCTCTTTCTTCTTTGGGAGTTTATGTGGGTTTGATATCAGGATAACTGTGGACATAAAAAGGAATTGAGCAAGATTTATTCTGTTCCAATTTTGTGCAATAATTTGAGGAATAATTTGAGAGTTGGTATTAACTCTTATTTGAAAATCTGGTAGAATTCAATACTAAAATCATATGGCCCAGAACTTTTTTCCTTTTGTTTTGGTTGGGAGACTTTTAATGACTGCTTCTATTTCACTAGAGGTTATAGGTCTATTTAAATTTTCTTCTCTGATTTTGATCTTTATTTATCCTTGGTAAGTGGTATCTATTGAGAAAATTATCCATTTTTTTTAGATTTTCCAACTTGGTAGAGTATAGGTTTTCAAACTATGTCCTTAAGATTATTGGGGTTTCCTTGGTGTCTATTATTATGTCTCCCTTTTCTGTTGTAATAAGAGCTGCGGGGCTGTGTCCCCAGCACCCCAGCTGCCTGGCTAGCTTATGCTCCGAAATAACAATACACAAACTGTATTCTTTTAAACACTGCTTGGCCCATTACTATATAGCCTCTTCTAGGCTAATTCTCGCTCCTGGACTAGCCCATTTCCAATCATGTGTGTAGCACCCCAAGGTGCGCTTACCGGGAAGATTCTAGCCTACGTCCATTCTGGGTCGAAGCTTCATCATGTGTGTCTCAGAGAGCAGAGCTATTGCATCTGGAGAGGGGAGCATGGCGTCTCTGAGCTCACTTCCTCTTCCTCCCAGCATTCTGTTCTGTTTACTCCTCCCACCTATGTTTTAACCTATCAGGGCCAAGCAGTTTCTTTATTGCTTAACCAATGAACTCAACAGATTGATATATGACACTCCCACATCGCTTTTCTATTCTAATTTTCATAAGTTAGGTATTCTTTCTCTGTCTTTTAGTTGTTTTGAGGAAGAGTTTGTCTACCTGCTTGATCTTCTCAAAGAACCAACTCTTTGTTTAATTGATTCTTTGTTTTATCCTTTTTGTTCTACTTTATTTATTTTAACCCTGAGTCTGAACATTTCTTTCTGTCTACTCCTCATGGGTGTGATCCCTTCTTTTCATTCTAGAGCTTTCAGGTGTGTGGTTAAGTTGCTAGTATCAGATCACACCACTTTTTTAAAAATTTAGGGACTTAGTGCTATGAACTTGCCTTCTAGCACTACTTTTATTGTATTCCACAAGTGTGACTATGTTGTGCATACATCTGCATTGAGTTCTAGGAAGTTTTTTTCTTATTTCTGTCTTGACCCATTTTTCATTCAGTAGAGAGTTGTTTCCCTGAGTTTGTAAGCTTTCGGCTCTTTCTGCTGTTATTGATATGCACCTTTAATTTGTGGTGATCTGACAGGACCCAGGTAGTTATTTCAAGTTTCTTGTATCTGTTGAGACTTGCTTTGTGTTAAAATATGTGGTCAATTTTGGAAAAAAATTCCTTAAGGTGCAGAGAAGAAGGTATTTTTTGTGTGTTTAGTGAAGTGTTCTGCAAATATCTGCAAAAAAAAAATCTGTCCACTTGGTTTATAACATCTCTTAGTTCCTGTGTTTGTGTTTTTAGTTTTTGTCTGGATTACCTGTCCAGTGATGAGGGTTGGTTCTTATGTCTTCAGCGTTATCAGTTTGTAAGGATCAATATGTGATTTAAACTGTAATAATCTTTCTTTTACAGATTTGGGAGCCCTTATGTTTGGGGCATAGATGTTAAGAATTGCAATACCTTCTTAATGAATTTTTCCTTTGATGGATATGCAGAGTCCTTTGCCATCTCTTTGAATTAATTTTGGTTTGAAGTTTACTTTGTTAGATATTAAAATGGCTAACCTACTTTGTTTTATAGATCTCTACACCATCTTGCTTCTTAGGTCTTTTTGCTTGGCATATCTTTTTCTAACCATTTACCTTGAGGTAATATCTTTCCTTGTTGCTGAGGTGTGTTTCTTGTATGCAATAGAAGGATGGGCCCTGTTTTTGTATCTGTTCTGTTAATCTGTGTTATTTTATTGGGGAATTGAGGCCATTGATGCTAACAGTTATCAATGAATAATGACTTTTATTTCCTGTTATTACATTGCTTTATTGGTGTTGGTGTAAATGTTGCCATTGGTGTTGGTGGTAGGGTGTCTCTGTGTGTGAGTATGTGCGTGTGTGTGTGTGTCTCCTTTGTTGGTTTTGATGATGTGAAATTATTTAATTCCTCTATTTTCATGTGCATAATTAACCTCCTTGGTTTGGATTTTTCCTTCTTGTGTCTTCTGTAGGACTGGATTAGTAGCTAAACATTCAAATTTGGCTTATTTTCTCTCTCTATGGTGATTGAACATTTTATTTGTTGTAGTAATCTGGGCTTGCATCTGTGGTGTCTTAGAGTCTGCAGCACATCCAGATCCCTCTGGATTTTAGAGTGGCCAGTGAGAAGTGAAGTACAATTCTTATCGCTCTGCCTTAATAACTTACTTGATCTTTTTCCTTCCAGCTTTTACTGTTCTTTCTTTGTTTTGTATGTTTAGTGCTTTGTTATGTGTCAAGCAGACTCTTTCCTCATGCAACCTATTTGGTGTTCTGTGTGCTTCTTGTACCGTTATAGGCATATCCTTCTTCAAGTTAAGACATTTTTCTTCTATAATTTTATTTTGAAGACATTTTCTGGGCCTTAGAGCTGGGTTTCTTCTCCTTCTTCTATTCCCATTATCCTTATATTTGGACTTTTCATAGTATCCTAGGTTTCCTGAATATTTTCTATCATGATTTTACATTTTTCTTTAACTGATATATCCATTTTTTTCTATTGTATCTTTAACGCCTGAGATTCTGTGTTCTATCTCCTGTATTCAGTTGGTGAAGTGTAACTCTGAAGTTTTTGTTCAGATTCCTAATTTTTCATTTCCAGAATTCTCTCAGTTTTTGTTTTATTTATAGTGTCTATTTCCTTTTTCAGGTATTGAACACTCTTATTTGTTTCCTTCCACTGCTTATTTATATTTTCTGCATTTCTTCAAGAGATTTATTAATTTTTTTAAAAGGACCTCCATCATCTTCATACAGGTGGTTGTAAGACATTTGTCTTGTGCTTTAGCTATGTTGGAATATTCAGGGCCTACTGTGATGAGTTATTTGGGCTCCAATGGAGTCATATGGCCCTGGTTGTTATGATTGTGCTTTTACACTGGTGTTTAGGCATCTGGAATTGGGATGATTCTATGTCTAGGTGCTGGTTTCTGGATTTGTCTTTGTTGGATAGGTGTTTTTTACCTTTGGTTTTGGTTTCTTCTCTGGATTTTCAGAGAGTGTGATGGTTGTATTGTTGCCTAATAGAAAATATTCTTTGAACTTGATAGTTGTGGCCATTGGTGGGTTGACATAAAATATGTCTCTGGTTATTTTTAGGGGCATTTCATTTGTATTGTTATAAACAAAGTTTGCCTGAAGATCAGACAGTAAAACAGCCTCATCGGTCAGCCTTACAGACCAGGCAGTGGTCACATACACCTTTAATCCCAGTAGTCACACTAGTTGTCATTGAAACCGGGTGGTGTATGCCTTTAATCCCAATGATGCACACCTTCAACTCCAGTCTTAGAGAAAATGATAAAATGGGAGAAGACAGCTCACAATCTCAATCTCATTCTTAAATTCCTGGAGACAGGATTACCATGTCAGACTGAGGTCAAGGTAAGAGCCAGTGGTTGGCTGCTTTGCTTTTGGGATCTTCAGGATGAACACCAATTTCTGTCTCTGAGTTTTTATCGTGCTTCAGTTATTGAGAGCTGACACTTAGAAATTAGGATAGGCTAGGAATCTAAAGGGTTTCACTAGAGGGAGGAGAGCAATGTTCAACCAGGACATGCTTATCTCATCTCCTTTGAATGAGGAGAAACAGTGCAGAGAGGTCACTCCAAAAGGTCTGATATTGCACCAGGGAGGAGATTAGGGGATTGGATCTGGGCAAACAGAGGGAGAAGAGAAAAACTGCAAAGAGCCTACTTAGATTTCGGGCAGATGTGGCCTGTGGGTTAACAAGGGGTACCTGCTGGCGTTGGGGTTGGAGAAAAACCAAAAAGTGGGGAGAGAGGGGGTAGACTGGGAAGATCTTGAAATTCACAGTAGATGGGAATGGGGGAGATAGGGAAGGTTGACACGGGTATTCTGCTGCAGAGCTGCAGATGAGGCTGGGGCATTGACTCTGGGGGAACAATGGGAGAAGCAAGGATCTGCAGGCAGTCTATCTAGCTTTCTGGCAGGTGTGGCCTGTGGGTTAGCAGGCGGTGCCTGCTAGGGTTGAGGGCTGAGATAAAGTTACTAGTAGATAGAGAGAGGTTTGGAGGGGATGGTCTGTGGGCTCCACAGGAGATGTGGGCAGCGGGGAAGGAAAGCTGCAGCTGGTGTTCTGTTGTAGAGCTAAGGCTAAGACTGGGGATTGGATTTGGGGCGAAGGACTTCAGTTGATTTACCTGGTTCCCTGGCCTGCTCAGCTGGTGTGTTCCCAGTGGAAGCCTGCTGGTGTTGGAGACTGGGATAATGGGATGAGTTTGGGAAAAGAATGTTGGAGGAGAAGATTCTCGTGATCTATTGAGGATAGGGTCTGATAGGTAAAGGAGACTCCAGCAGATTTCCTGATACAGAGCTGGGGGGGGAGACTGGAAGGATTCTTACCTGACTTTTAACAGTACTTTAAAAAAAAAATAAGACCACATTGTTTAATAAACTATAGTTTTGTTTAGATGATTGTAAAAACCAAAAAGCCTAAGTCTTGATGTTATAACAATCCTATATGTGAGCCCTTCAGAAAGCTCTCATTAATTAGAATTACTTTTGCTTGAGACAAGCATCATTGATGCTATAAAAAATTATTTCCAGCACTTTGTATTATAAGTCCTTTATAGATACAATGTCAAAACTATCCATCAGTACTACTGATTGACAATTTGCTGGCAAAAGGGCATACATAGAAGGTCAAGTGCATGTTGGTAATGTCTGGTCTTGTCTGACTGAACAACACAGTATCTGCTCCCTGTCCACCAATGTTGGAAAGAATACAGAGCATTTTTTTAAATATGTAAATCTGTGTTACGAAATCCTCCCTTCTGTTTGATCTTTCGGGAAATTCAAGACTTGCCCTAATGAGCCCCATTCAGCTTGCAACACAGAGTTGGGCAGAAACAGCTTTCTATTCTCATCTCTGCCAGGATGACACGGGACAAGAATTATAAACATTAGCTCTAGGATTTTCTCTCCTTTAAAGAGATAGCTTTCATGGGAGGGTATTAACTGAGTCTCTGTCTTTGATTCTATCTTCTGATCACCGAAGGGTATTGTACCACAGTAGTATGTAGTATACTAGTTTGAATTACTCATCAAAAAAAAAATGGAGAAAGATTAAGAGAACAAATGTACTGTCTCTAACTTCTCAACTCTGAGGGAAAATGATTGTGACATTTTTACTATCACCATTTTGTCCCAGCTGTGGTTGTTATCATTTCCAGAAAAGCTCTTTCTATAGTTAAAGAATTAAATATCATTTATTGAGCTACAAAGGAAATGCCCTGACTCGTGATCATGTTAAACTGTTGGAAGCAGAATAGAAGTAATACTTACATACAGAGTCTTTCAAAGCAACCCTGTAGAGCTGTGTGGGAGGCAACCCATCAAAACTTCTGAATATTACAAAGTTATATACTGAAAAGTAATTGTTTGCTTTTCCCCCAAGAATCTGATTACTTGCTTCTGTCTGTAATTCACCAAGATTTCAAAGTTGTTACTAAATATTTCTTCTATCTCATGGTAAAGTGACACATCCTTCTTTCCTAAATTTTTACTTCTCTGAGCTAATTGTCTGTAGTATGGCATTGTTAAAATTAAAGCATTTGTAAGTACCCTCTTCTTTCAGTACCCTTCTTTGGGACACGTTCACCTTTCACAGTCTCGTTTGCAGTAAAGCCACAGGAACTAAATGCTCCAAAAACACTCTCATCATTGCAGAGTGTATAACCAATTTTACTTTTTGTGCAGGGACAGTCGGTCTCTACTAATATAGTCTAAGTGTGCATCAACATCTTGAGCACTCACATGCAATCACAGTGTCATTTGGATTAAGAGATGAATAACTATGGGTTTTCTTATATAGTGTTTATTTTCATCAGTGTTGGCTATTCCCTCTTCAATTATGTTTTTGATGTTTTAGTGGACATCATATGATGCACTAAAAGGGGTGGCCCACTGAAAATCAAGTCATTAGCGCACTGTTACAACAACCTTCTTGAATTAATACAAGTGTCAGTGAACTCAAGTTTATGACAGTTGTAACACTTAAGCTTACGAATTTCTTCTTGACAAAAATTAAGCTTGCCTACCTTTGGTTTAGTGTACACACACAAAGAACCTATAGAGTAAAATAAAAACAAATATTAAAAATATAAAAATAAACAAAAAGAAAAGCACTGACATAACATTATAAGAAAAGGACCTCCAAAGATGCCATTGAGTTCGTCTTCTGTTGGCCGTCTACTGTCCGTCATGAGGCCTACTCTTAAGAGTAGTTTGTTTCTCCTTGAGACTTTCTTGGAGAAAATTCAATTTTCATTTGCAAGTAGCTATTGATGGAAAAGAGCTTTTTGGTTAGGGATTGGGGCTTGTGTTTACTGTTCCTTTCTGCTCTAGGATCCCATCAGGACAGACCCCTGCAGGCCACGTGCCTGCTGCTTCTATCATATGTGTGACTGTAAGTTCATATGTGTGTCATGAGAAGTATCAGCAATTCTTGGGCTCCTTCTACAAGAGCTGGCTACCACATATTTCTTTTCAGATTAACTTCCACAGACAATCATTCAAGCAATGTCTCTAACATCTTCCACATTTTTGTAGGAGTCATGCAAGTCTTCTATATTGAAAGTATTTTCCAGGAATATATCACATCTCTCTCTCTTTTCATCAATAGTAAAATATTCAAAGTCTTGAGCATGGTAAGGCAATGATATATGGCATACGCAACAGACAGAGAATGAACACAACACGGAGCACGTGTGGGGAAATGGTAGGTAGTAGGCCAGATAAGTAGATGCCTTTAAAAAGTCAGGACTCTCCATTTTGGGATAAATGCTAAATTCCTTTAGAAAATAAGACTTTATATTTCTTTAAAAATGAATTTATTAAAGAAAATTTGGGAGAAAATATGCATATGTGTTTGAAACTAAATTTTGTTTACTTATGTGACCTACTCATAAAACATTCTTTTAGAGTTCCTTATTTTAAAACTCTAATTTATTATAAAAGTTCCTATTGCTTAATATAATTTTAGGTGTCAGCCTACTCTGATGAAGTCCCTGTATAAAACAGGACTCTGTTAAGTTCATTATTTGCCTGTATTTAATGACAAGAGATAAATCCCTCCATATTAGAGTAATTTCATAGACTGGGAACCTGACATGGGTTAATTGAGTTTGAAATTATCGTATAATCCACACATGAATGGACTTCCAGACTAGAAGAAATACCTCTTTTTCACTATTTTTCTTTGGGGAAATGCTGATCCATTTTGTAGTTCCAGAAATTTTTGTCAAATTGCATTAAATATTTTTGAAACATTATTACATTAAGCATTATTACAAAATTTATAAATAAATGTGACATGAGACAGAAACTCCAGAAACTCTGGGTTTGTCTCTTACTAACAGGCTTGGAATTGGAGAGGGACTGAGCCAGAGTCCAACTTCAAAACCAGCTCTACATATTTATAAAGAAATGTTTAATAAGACATATATATATATATATATATATATATATAAATTAATACTTACAAAATGTGTCCATCCATCAGTAATTAAATATTCAGGATCCCTTAATTTCTTTGAAGATGAGTATTTTCCTGTGTAGATAAGAAAAGAACCCTGCCTCCAACCTATCTGTATTTCTTACCATCAGTATGCTCGCCATCCTTATGAAAGAATTGTTATTTATCTTTTCCAAGTGGCTTCTCTTCTTCAAACCGAACCTTTATTAATTTTGACGGTATCCACAATTTTTCCTCACCTATGGAGAAAAGAGCAAAACCCCTTCCCCAACGTAGCACATCCCCTGGCTTCCATTGTGAGGTCAGCACATCCTTGAAATAAACTGGTTGATTTAGTTGAGCAGACTTTTCCATTATCCAATGTCTTTCTGCAGCCATCGTTCCCTTCTCATTAGCGTTGAGAAAATTCAAGGTTAACAAAGCATATGTAACCTATTTCTCGGGGTGTTTTCCACCCCTTTCTGTTTATTTAACATATCCTTTATAGTTAGATTTGATCTTTCTATGACTGCTTGACCTGTAGGATTGTATGGTATACCTGTAACATGCTTGATATTGTAATAATCAAAAAACTGTTTCATTTTCCTAGAGACATAAGCAGGATCATTATCCGTCTTTATTTGTCTAGGTATACCCATGATAGCCATGACTTCTAATAAATGAGTGATTACTGAATCAGCTTTTTTTGAACTTAAAGCAGTTGCCCACTGAAAGCCTGAATAAGTGTCAATGGTGTGATGAACATATTTTAATTTGCCAAATTCTGCAAAGTGGAACACATCCATCTGCCATATTTCATTCCTTTGGGTGCCCTTTGGATTAGTCCCTGCAGGCAGTGGCGTTTGGTTATAGAAAGAGCAAGTAGGGCATTTATTTACAATCTCCTTAGCTTGTTGCCATGTAATTGAAAACTCTTTCTTCAAACCTTTGCTATTAACATGATGTTTTTTATGAAATTCAGAGGCTTGTAGCACACTACCAATCAATAATTGATCAATTTCTGCATTACCTTGTGCTAGAGGACCTGGCAGACCCATATGGGATTGGATGTGTGTTATGTACATAGGGCAAAGCCTGTTCCTGATCAAATCTTGAACCTGGAGAAACAATGAGGTTAGTTTTGTATCATCAGGTATAAATTCAGCAGTTTCAATATGTAAAATAACTCTCTGCGTATTGTGATTCAGTAACTATATTAATAGTTTCTTTAAAATCCCTTAGCACCATAAGAATGGCATATATTTCTGCCCTCTGGACAGAATTATATGGACTTTGTTCCACCTTACCCAAGTCTTATTATTTGTAACCTGCCTTCCCTGATTTATTGGCATCAGAATAGAATGTATGGGCTCCAGTTATTGGAGCATCACGGACGATTCGAGGAAAGATCCAAGAAGTTCTCTTTATGAAGTTAAGCCGCTTGCTTTTTGGATAGTTGTTATTAATGTCTCCCAAAAAATTAGCACAAGCTCTTTGCTATGGTTCATTATCTTCCCATAATTTCTTTAATTCATCAGCAGTGAAAGGCACTATAATTTGTGCTGGGTCTATGCCTGCTAGTTGACGAAGTCTCAGCTTGCCTTTTATAATTAACACAGAGGCTTTTTCCACATAAGTTTTCAGTTTCTTACTTGGTTTATGTGATAAAAAGATCCATTCCAAAATAATATCATCTCTCTGCATTAAAATTCCTGTAGGAGAAATTTTTGATGGTAGTATGACGAGAATACAATCGAGCTCTGGATTCACCCTGTCCACATGAGCCTGTTGTAATTTTTCCTCAATCATTGTCAGTTCCTTTTCTGCTTCTGCTGTTAATTCTCTGGGACTGTTTAAATCTTTGTCACCATCTCAGGTTTTGTTCAAATGAATTATTAGATCAGGTGTTTTTCCAATAGCTGGTCGTAGACTGGAAATGTCTCCTAACAGTCTTTGAAAGTCATTAAGAGTCCGTAGGCGATCTCTCCTAATTTGTGCTTTTTGTGTCTTAATTTTTTGCAAACCTATTTTATAACCTAAATAATTAACAGAATCTCCCTTCTGAATCTTTTCAGGAGCTATTTGCAATCCCCATTTAGGTAAAAGTATCTTTATTTCTCCACACAGTCTGATCAAGGTATCCATGTTTGAATTGGATAACAAAATGTCGTCCATGTAATAGTATACTATAGATTTGGGAAATTTCTTGCGTATTATTTGCAATGGTTGGTTCACAAAATATTGGCACAGGGAGGGGCTATTTAACATTCCCTGGGGGAGGACGGTCCAGTGGTACCTCCTCGAAGGTTGAGAATTGTTATAAGTAGGCACTGTGAAGGCAAATTTTTCTCTATCTTCTTTTTGCAAAGGTATAGTGAAAAAACAATTCTTTAAATCAATAACTATGAGAGGTCATCCTTTTTGGTAATAAAGAGGGCAAAGGAATTCCAGATTGCAGAGGGCCCATAGGTTGAATAACCTTGTTGATGGCCCTGAGATCTGTCACCATTCTCCATTTACCTGATTTTTTTCTTAACCACAAATACAGGAGAATTCCAAGGGCTGGTAGATTCTTCTATATGTCGAGCATCTAATTGTTCTTGTACCAGCTGTTCTAAAGCCTGTAACTTTTCCTCAGCTAAAGGCCATTGCTTTGTCCATATTGGTTTCTCATTCAACCATTTTAGAGGTAAGGCTGTTGGTATCTCTGAAGGGACATCAATTGCTTGTTCTTTTACAGCCCAAATGGCCGGTTTTCTCCGTTTGTATTATCTTTTAATATTATTCTCAGAAATATAGGCTCTAGAAGTAGCAGGAATGTTAATTTCAGTATTCCATTGCTATAATAGGTCACGACCCCATAAATTCATTGTGATATTGGCTACATATGGCTTTAATTTTCCTATTTGTCCCTCTGGCCCTATACATTCAACCCATCTCGTGCTCTGCCTTACTCGAGATAGGGTTCCAATTCCCAGGAGCTGAACATTTACATTCTGAAGAGGCCAATACGGATGCCAAGATTCTGAGGTAATGATACTTACATCAGCAATTGTGTCCAGCAGGCCAGTAATAAAAATGCCATTTACACACACTCTTAGTTTTGGTCTTTGATCATTTTTAGAAGTTTGCCAAAACACACGTAACTTATCTTTCTGATCATTATTGCTTGTAACAGTAGACATGGGGCTTCCTAATTGTCCTGATGAGGCACATTCTCTGCAGAAACTGGAAATGACTGAACCATGTTTGCCATGGGGGCTTGTGAGGCCCCCCCTCTAATGTTTCCCGACTGTATGGGTTGCCTTGTCTATCTCTTGTAGACCTGCATTCATTCATCCAATGTCTGCCTTTTCCACATCTTCTACATAAACCTGAAGGCTGAGTCCTCCTATTTCTGTTATTTCTAGAAGATGCATTATTATTATTATTATTATTATTATTATTATTATTATTATTATTTCTGAAAATCCGTTGTCTAGAATTCCTTTTCATATGACCCATTTTGCCACAATTAAAACATTTGGTATTCTGGTGTCTCCTTTTACCAGTGGAAATTGCTTCTTCTACCCATACTTCAGTGCCATAATCAAATGTATCAACATTGAGTGTATGCAAGACCCATTCTTCCAAGGACGCTGATCTGAGCTTTAACGGCCCCCAAATCCTTTTGCATTCCACATTTGCATTTTCATAAGCCAAAGATTCAATCATTATACGTCTTGCTTCTGGGTCAGATATCCCTATTTGTACAGCCTTAGTTAATCTTTGTAAAAAGTCACTAAAGGGTTCTCTCTGACCCTTTTTAACTCTGACAAATGATTCCATTCTCTGTCCTGGGTCTTGTACCCTGTCCCAAGCCCTTAAGGCTGCTGTAGTACACATGGAGTGTGTGTTTTCATCCAAATTAGCTTGTTCCTGAGGGACGGAAAAGAGCCCTTCACCTCGAATTTGATCTAGGGAAATGTCAATTCCCTTCGCTTTTTCCTGCTGTTCTAAGAGTCTAGCCTCTTGCCTGAATAAGCATTTCCATTTCAATTGCAGTCCCCTCTCATGTAACGCAGAGCTCAGCTGGAGCCAGTCCGAGGGGTTGCTCTGCTTGTCGTGGCCCAAGATCTTAGCATCTCTTTAACAAAAGAGGCATGAATCCCAAAATTCATGACAGCCTGTTTAATTTCCTTGAGGTCATTCATATGGACAGGCTCCCATGTATCCTCCTTGATGACCCTAGGGTTTCTGGAACCAATCACTGTCTCTGTTGTTATTACTGGAAAGGCAGGTAGAGCTGTAGGTAGAGCTTTGTGGAAATTGTCCCAGAGAGATTTACCCACAGATGTAGTTAAAATTTGCCTTTCTACCCTTTGCTCTTCTTCATCAGAATTTAGAAATTCCTCAATCTTTTCAATTCTATTCACCATTGCCTTCTGCAATGTCTGAATCTCCTGTCAAGAATTATGTTCCAAGGCCTTCATTGAGGATTCTAAAGTATGAAGTTTGTCCGTTAGAGATAACATCTCATCTTTGGACATAATTTTTATGGCATAAACCGTGCCTTCTTGTATTGACAATCTTTCCATCAATCTGTCATAAGCTTTAGACAAAATCCGATTGTCACTTTCAGCAGTTTTGATTCTCTCAGTTAATGATTCATTTCCTACAGAATGGGACTGAAGCTTACAATCCAAATCAGCTGTTCCCTCTTCCATAGTAATGAATTTCTCCTTAATATCAGCCACTAATGTTTCAGTTCCTACAGAAAGGGACTGAAGCTTACGATCCAGATCAGCTGTTCCCTCTTCCATAGTAATGAATTTCTCCTTAACATCAGCCTGGAGAACTTCAAACTGATTCTCAATTGTTTTTAAGCGTTCAATCTCTGCCATAAGAATCCTGGATTCGTCTTGTAAAGACTTTATCATATTTCTATTATCAAACCATTTAGTGGCAATGAAAACTACGAATCCCAGAAGGATCCATAGATGTGGGGTGATAGACACCTCTTGTAAAATCTCCCACATGGTACAATTAAAAAAATTGTTAAATTCTTGAATACTAACGTGTTCAGACAGTTTATTTATAAAAGAAAAAAATTTTTTACCTGCAATGATACTGCCAGTGATGGTCTCTGTGTTTTTTGGAGCCTGTCCTGGAACTAGCTCTTGTAGACCAGTCTGGCCTCGAACTCACAGAGATCCGCCTGTCTCTGCCTCCCAAGTGCTGGTATTAAAGGCTTGTGCTACCACCGCCTGGCCGGCCTCAAACTCAGAGAGATCCACCTGCCTCTGCTTCCCAAGTACTGGGATTAAAGGCATGCACTACCATTGCCTGGCCGGCCTCAAACTCACAGAGATCCACCTGCCTTTGCCTCCCAAGTGCTGGTATCAAAGGCGTGTGCCACCACTGCCCGGGCAAGTCACTTAGTATCAGACCAAATCTGCCACTGTGGCGGCTTTTGTTGCAAAACCACAGGTACTTGAGCTTCTGCTGATTCAGGCAGTGGGGTTCCGCTGCAAACTTAGTCAAGGCAGGCAGAATGGGCCTGTGTGGCCGAGTATGTCTCTGACTCGGCACTGGGACTGGAGTCACGAACTAAAAAACAACACCCGGGAGGGTGCGGTGTTAGCTAGCGGGCTACCCGCTTGAGTCGGGGGCAAAATAGCCCAAGGTGGACGCCAAAATGTAATGGCGTAAACGAATGCAGACAGATTGTAAAAATATATATAGCTTTAATGGCGAAATAGACTTACAGAACCACCGTTCCTGCGGAGACCAGGAAAGCAGAAAGGGAAGGCTGGGAGCATGCTTGCCAAATTTATAGGCCAACATTAGCCCGAGGGGAACATGCCCCCTAAGGGGCGGGACTTATCCCTACAATGTTCAGGTGGCTCCATATCTTAAGGAAGAGAATGACATTTAGAATGTCAGTTTCAGGTGAGCCTATGATACATAATAGGACTTTAGTCAAAAAAAAAATCTGAAGGGAAAAGAAGTGTGAAAGTCAGAACTCTGTCCTACTAACAAAGACAAGGGAGAATAAAGTGGAAAATAATATCTATTAAAATAATATAAGGTCTTAGAGTAAACTACCACCCAAACTTAGAATAAAATACAAATAATTCTAATGCAGTAGAGGAGCAACCCCAAAACAGAAAGCAACTAGGGAGTTATTACAGGAATCGTAAAATTTAAGTTCTAATTGACAAATTACTAAAGGCTCAGTGAAGAAAAATCTGACATCCCCCCCCCCCCAAATCTAGAAAGATATATCCACATGGGAATAAAATATACCCTTTGTGAGATTTATCTCTAAGAGCTTCTGCAAGATCAGAGAACATCAAAGTGGAAGTGGCATGTAGCAGGAAGTCTGTGTTAATGTTGTGTCTTCTAGATATAACAGAGGTCTTAGACTAATGAAATCTCAACAGTGCGGCTGCTTAAACAAGATCTGCGCAATGTTATCATGAGTCCACGTGACAACATGGATGGAGAAATCTCCCAAGAACCCAACCCTAGATGGAGAGTTACACACCATCAATGGCTGCTATGAGACAAAGAACAAATCTTTCTTTAGGCCCCAGTTGCTTATCTAGTACCAAGTGATCAGCCCTAAAAACATATACAAACAAGCAACACTAAGACTCATCAGGTTGTATTTACATATTTACACACACACACACACACACACACTAAAGAAGAAGAGGCCATGAATTTACAATCAAGTAAGAAGACATGCGAGGGCTTGGTGGAAAGGGAAGGAGGAAATGATATAATTATTTGAACTAAATAAAAACCTTACTAAACTAAATAGTAGTGATATAAAAAAATAGAATGATTATGTCACTAAGTGAAGAAAATATTTTTGATAGGTAATAAGATCTACTTTTTAGATTATCAGTAACCATGAGTAGAAGAGAAGTTTCTATAATTCATAAATAGTATGTACAAAATACTTATATTTATGGTGAGACTCTTATCTTTGAATCTCACCAAGACTCAACATAAGAAAATGTCACTATTTCTTTGCAATATTGTTCTATATGTACTAACTAAATAACATTACCAAAAGAAGAAGCTAAAAGTATAAAAATTTGAGATGTATGATGATTTATCTTCATTAGATGTGGAAGCAGCTAAGTGATATCCTACAGCTTCTTCCATTGCTCCTGCATTCCTTTGGTAATATTGGATTCTAGCTTCTTCAGGCTTCCAAGGTGGAATGAAGACCAGGTGGGGTTTTCAGTATCCTTCAGGACTTCATGGACAGGTTGTGACTCCTGAGGCACCTATCCTAATGGAGTGAGTTGCTACTAGATTCTCAGCCTCTTCAGTGTGTCGACAATTTTTCTTGGGCTATTCAACAACATCATGTAAGCTAATATACATATATACACATATATAATCAGTCTTTTCTTCTAAAGAACCATAACTAATATGGGAATAAAAAGAGGCATAATAAATTCAAAGAAAATAATTGTAAAAACACATATAAGTGATACAATATTATTATCCAAAGCATACAACAAACTGTCATAAATCAACAACTCCATTAAGTATTGGATCAGACACCTTCAACAAAACTACTCTACACTGTGCGTGCTGGTTCACTTCTATAATCCCAGCACTCACAGGCTTAGGCAAGAGGATCACGTGCTTGATGACAGTTTGAGCTACATATCAATTTCAAACTCAATTTTAGACCATGCCATTAAAAATTTACCATAGTAGAGTATCAAGTATCAAATGTCTACTGTACTTATATTTCATTAAAAAGTGACATAAAATATTTTGTCAAATGTTCATAGTTCAAATAAGTACTGAAATCACAGTTGCTGCAAACTGTTTATACATAAATATTTCAGTTAACAAAATGCTTTCTATGATATTATAATCTATATAGCTTGAAATGTTTTATTTCATAATATTCAGAAAATATTCAAATATTGTTCTTCATGGTTAGAAGTGTTTGTCTCTACACTAGTAACAAGCATATTGTTAGTATAATGTTACGAAGATTTCTCCCACTTTAACATATGTAGGTACAATGAGAATGTCTGTGTTTCTCAAATAATTAACAAACATAGTATATCAAATTCTATTATATTGCATTGAGAGGACTGTTATGCTGCAAATGAGGAACACAAAGACAAGTTACATATCTAATTTTGTGGCTATGACTTAGAATGAACCACATCAAACTCAAACCTCATTCTGCACGATTTCATATTTTCGCTTCATTATTGTTCTATTGTTGTTTCAGGGTAACTCAAATCAAATAGCTGCCTTATTACTTTCAGTGTGTGTGAGTGTGCATGTGTGTCTGTGTGTGTGTAACAGAGAGAATGATAAACAAAATGGTCATTCAAAGACATGTTTCTATAATGTGTCAGGAACTGCTTTAGAATGGCAAGCTGAAAAGAATTATTATCAGATATGTATTAATTTCTTGATCCCTGAAACCTATAAATGTCAGCTGATTTTGTATATTACATATAAGTAATTATGTTGCAGATTTTATCCAAGATTATTAGTAAAGTCTAGTACTGCAGAGATTAGATTGAAGCTACATAAACAAAAGAATTTCAGAGAATACTGGGAAAGCATTAGAAATCAATAGATACCTGTTTGGAACTTGTAGCTTCCAGAATAAAGATTTAATTTTTTTCTATTATCGTAGGCTATCAAATTTCTAGACATGATGAACAGGAGTATTGATGTAACAAGCTCTCAGTAAATGAAGTTAGTTCACCTAGAACTGGTTAGGATAGAGTACTTGTTATAGCTTGAAAACTCAAAAGTTAATAGCTGTGTGTGTGTGTGTGTGTGTGTGTGTGTGTGTGTGTGTGTGTACAACATTTTTGTGTGAATTCAGATGTGGAAAACAATTAAAGTTCTTAGTAGTGTATCCAGGGTTGTCTGGACTCAGAAATTAAGTGTATAAGGAATGATTTGTAACAGGCTTATTCTTTCTTGAAACTCCTATACTCAATGTAACTTACCAGAAATTTTTCTTGAAGTAGTTAGTAGAGAATATTTGATATGCAATTTATTTATATTTCATATGCAATTAGCAACTGGCAAGTAAAACAAATTAGGTGGTTGATAAACATTCACAATTATATTTTTTTGAAACAGTTTTATTTATGCTCAATGGAAGGGACAGTTTTATGGATGTGTAATCAAAGATGTAAAATTGTAAAGACAACAGAATTGAGCACAATTAATTTGGTGGTGGCAACAAATTCAAATATTGCCAAGCACCCACCCTATGCCCCATGTGGTGTATGCACTGCCCTGATAAATGTTGTTCTTGGCAAGGCATCACATGAAAATGAGTCTGGAGCTCATTATTCTCTTGCTGCCCTCCTTTATTACTCCTCTGAGAAATTAGTGGCTATAAAATAAAGATCTGCACCGGTGCAGATAACAGACTCCCATTTTCAGCTTCACCTGGTTAAAAGCATGTGAAAGATGATGCTTTGAAAAACGTGACATTTCCTTTAAAAATTGGCACACAATTGTGGCATATAACATGTACATCTTTCTAGAGCATGACTTTTTTCAGACTGTAATATAATATGTTCACCAAAGTTATGAGATAAAGCCTAGAGTTAAAAGAACATCATTAATTCTTGCAAAGCATCAGCATCTTCAAGTCTATGCTTAACATAAGTGGAGAGAACTAGCTCCAATCTGTCTTCATTTTCAATTAACAAATACATGCTAAGCATTGGCAGTTTGTCAGGCACTCCTCTGGTTATCCTAGTTTTAAAACTGAGTTTTAAAGTCTCAGTGTGATTAAAGCTTATATTGTAGTGCATATTAGAGATAGTAAAAAATAAATTTAGGTAGTTAAAAAGCATAAGGAATATCAGAGAAAGTAGATGATTTTAAGTGAAGAAGCTATGTGGGTATTTGTTTGGTGTGTTATATCGTATCTGAAGAATAGAAAAAAGGGATATAATTGCTGAAGCCAAATGAGTGATGGGAGCAGAGGGATAATCAGAAATAAGGTTAGGAAAGCAATGAGATCTGGGTCTTCAAAGACTTCGGGATTCACTCTGAGTGATATGGGAAGACATTTGTGAACCTCAGTGGAAAAGTATTATGGTTTAACTCAAATTTGATGATTTCTTTCTTTTCTTCTTTCCTTCCTTCCTTCCTTCCTACTTTCGTTCTTTCTTTTTTTCTTTCTTTCTTTTTCTGTGTTTGTAGGCCAGGGTTGGGTGTCAGATCCTCTAGAGCTGGCGTTACAGGCAGTGGTGAACCACCTAACGTGTTGTAGGACACAGCTGTGAAGAGGTGCCATTGTGATTGGTTTAATAAAAAGCAGAATAGCCAATAACTAGGCAGGTGAGAATAGGTGGAAAATCCAAGGAGAGAGAGAAACTCCAGGAAGAAGAGAGGTGAGGAGATGCCAGCAATATGCAGAACAAGTTGGACATACCCCATTTGAGAGTGTTAAAAGCCATGTGGCAAAAGATAGATTAGTAGAAATTTAAGTTATAAGAGCTAGTTGGAAACAAGCCTAAGCAAACGGCAAAGTTTTCTTTCTTCTTCCTTTTTTATTAAGAAATTTTAAAATACAATCCTTTCCCATTTTACATAGGTATCCCCATTCCCACTCCCTCTCCTCCTCCCGCCTACCCTTTCTTCCACCTCTCTCCCCCCATGCACTCTTCAGAAAGGGTATGGCTTCCCATGGGGAGTCAACAAAGTCTGACACTACACTCTGAGGCTTAACCAAGGTTTCCCTCCCCCATATCTAGGCTGATCAAGGTATCCCTCCAAAGAGAATGTGCACTTAAATGCCAGTTCAAGCACAAGGAATAATTAATTCCTGGTCCCACTGCCAGTGATCCCATAGACTGCCCACGCCTCAGAACTGCCACTCATATTTAGTGGATCTAGTTTGGTCCTGTGCAGGTCCCCCTATCAGTTCAGAATCAGTGAATTCTCACCAGCTCAAGTCAGCTGTTTCTGTGGGTAGGGTATCATTATATGGTCTGAACCCCTTTGCTCATATTATTGCTCCTATCTCTCTTGGACTGGTATCCCTTACCTTGGTTTAGTGATTGGCTGTGGATCTCTGTATTTGCTTTCATCAGTTGCTGGATAAAGGTTTAATGATGACAATTAAGGTAGTCATCAATCTGATTACAGGGGAAGGCAAGTTTAGCTGTTTTCTCCACTGTTGCATAGAGTCTTAGCTGGGGTCATCCTTGTAGATTCCTGGGAATTTCCCTAGGGCCATGTTTCTCACTAGCACTTTAATGTCTCCCTCAATCAAGATATCTCTTTGCATTCTCTCCCTCACTGTCCTTTCCCTTTCTTGAACATCCTGATAGCTCATATTCTCGTCCTCCATTACCTTCTCTTTTCCCCATTCCCTTCCACCCTGCCTTCTCCACCTCTTCTAATTTCTCAGGAGTTCTTGTCTGTTTATCCTTCCCAGAAGGATCCATGTATGTAACTTTTAGGGTTCTCCTTGTTACCTAGCTTATCTGAGATCATGGTCAGTTGGTTTATGTTGCTTTATGTCTAATATCCACTTATGAGTGAGTACATACCATTTCGTCTCTCTGGGTCTGGGTTAGATCGCTTAGGATGATCTTTTTCTAGTTCCATACATTTGTATGCAAATTTCAAGACATAGTTGCATTTTTTACTGCTGAGAAGTACTCAATTGTGAAAACATACCACAATTTCTTTATCCATTCTTCAGTTAAGGGGAATCTAGGTTGTTTCCAGGTTTTGGCTATTACAAATAATGCTGCTATGAAAACATTTGAGCAAATGTCCTTGTGGTATGCCTGTGCATCCTTTGGGTATATGCCCAAGAGTGGTATTACTGGGTTCTGAGGAAGACTGATTCCCAATTTCCAAGAAACTGCCACACTGATTTCAAAAGTGGTTGTACAAGCTTGCATTCCCACTAGGAGTGTTCCCCTCTGTCATTGGTGTTTTTTGATCTTAGCCATTCTTTCCAATGTAAAATGGAATCTCAGAGTCATTTTGATTTGCATTTCCCTGATGGCTAAGGATGTTGACCAATTCCTTAAGTGCCTTTTGGCCATTTGCAATTCTTCTGTTGAGAACTCACTGTTTAGATAAGAATAAGTCTCTATGTCCTTAATTGGGAGCTGGCAGTCCCAGAGTAAGTCAGGAAAGGATGTCTGGCTATATCTGGTGTGAACAGCCAGGCACATATATCCACATTGTGCCTGATCAAACTGAAAACAAAAAAGTTTTGAACACTGAGTTGGATGCAGCTTCCCAGGAACCATAGTCTCAGGTAGACTTGGTGCTTGCTGAGTGCAAAATCACTGCCTTTTAAAGAGACCCTACTATGAAGCAAAGCACTAGACTAGCACACTACCACTGGGAGACAAGTGGAATGGACAAAATAGCATGGCGAGTTAGGTACAGCTGGGATGATTAGGCAGATGCATAGTGGGCAGTCTTTCACCAGTGCCATATGCTAATATATTTGCTTGGCACAGGGTCTAGCTCTTTGAGGCTTGGCTCATAGAGATCAGAGAACATTGTATGTGCTTAGTAAAGCCAGGTACAGACAGAAAAAAAAACTCTAAACAGGTACAGAATGCTTAAAAATGTGCTTACATGTTAAACTGAAAAAAAAATAAAATGAGTATAGACAGACACAGAAAATAATAGTTTAAAAATAATGGTAAAATCAGTTTTAAAAGAGTGAAGTATTATAAAAAGAACATGTCACATAAGCATCTAGATCCTGTATGCTGCTTTCTGGACTTTGAATTTTAAAAATACTGATAAGTGAAGGGACTACACCACTGAGAGACATTGGATTGTAGAAAAAACTGCTGAATCAAACCATTCTATATATTTTAAGGATGTCTTAACTTCAGAGCAGAAGTGAGAAAATATGTTGCATTGGGGGAGAAGTTATAACATTGTTACCACAGGAAACAAAAAGCCATGGATGGAGGTTTTCAAATGAATAAGGATCATATTTAACTTGGGGAGACCTCCTCAAAATCTTGGCTATAGACAGAAGGAATAAACAAATGAACAAACAAAAAAACCACAAAAACTACATGACAGATGATACACATACTTATCGCTTTACAGGCAAAAAGCTCGGAGACTGGATAAGACATGATAAATCTTATTGGCTTCAGAGTCCTTAGACTTAAGAAGCTTAGATATGCTGTCAAAAATAATTTGTAAAGTTAACAGCTCTCTTCTACCTACTCAAACATAGAACAGAGAATCATCTTTAGCTGATTTACATACGTCACCTATCCCACACATTTGTTAATGCAGACATGTATGTTACCTTTAGAATTTTGTGGGTTTTCAGAACAAAAGGACCACACACCAATGAAGATATGTAGCCCAGGTGATCCAGACTCTCAGAATGCCTGTTGTAGTTTCCTCAATATCTACTCCTAAAACAACTTCTAAGCCACTAACTGAGAGGGTCCAGCTGCATAGAGTACTATAGCCAGGACTTCAGTTAATCCCTACACTTTCCTATTATACAGACACTAGATAATAAATGATATAGCAAGGCTCTCCCAAGACTTGACCATTATTACAATTTTCTTAGGGTCCCCTAAAGATGTTGACCCCAGACAACAGGAAGCAGTATAGAGAACATGACACTCAAAGGTTGGGTAAGTGCATTTTGGACCTTGTTGGTTTATACATGTTTGTCATTGTTTAGGGTGCTTGGTTGCAAGTTGTTATTGGTTATGATATGGAAGGAAACTGAACAAAGGAGGTTAGATTCAGGGATGTTTTTCTGAAAAAGTAGGAGGGATATAGGAATGGCAGAGTAAAAGGATAAATTGTTGTATCAATAAATCAATGAATTACTAAATTATTGAACTTACTTTTAAACTAAAAACCAACTATTAATCTAAAATATCTTACATTGGTATGGATTTTTGTATATTGATAAAATTTAAGGTTATTTTTGTTTCAAAATACTGTATATATGTTTCTATTATTGTTTAACGTAATATACCTAAGCAACTAATTACAAAATGTAATGTATAATTAAGAAATGGAGGTTAGTAGTTAGTCATCTATAACAATCAAACTTGTATGTTAGGTATGTTTTCAATGTTAAATAGAGTTGTATTTTAAATAGGTAGATGGTCTTCAGACATGTCAGAGACCTACAGAATATGACTTTTTAAATGTTTTAATAGCGTAAGGCTTTTCATGACAGCAAGACATGTCTCCTCTGCATCAGCAGCAAGTGTTCTAAATCACTGAGGCATATGTCCAGCATGAACAATTTTTTATTGTTCAGGATTTATTTGTTGCTGCTATTATGTTATATTTTATTGTGCACATGCCAGGGAAGTCTATATACTTCTAGAGAGAACCTGTTTATCTGTATTCATTGATGCTCTATTTGCAATAGTTATGAAATGGAAATATGCCAGATTACTATCAACTATTAAGTAAATAACAGCAATATGATATATTTAGTCAGTGGAATATTATTCACTGTTAAGAAAAATTAAATTACAGGTAAACAATGTAATTGTGAGCATTCATTCTGAGTGAGATGATCCAGACCCTGAAGAAACATTTCTCTCTGATCTGTGAATACTGTCTCTGAATTTTGGAATAAATGAGCTTGTCAGTAAGAGTTATGCAAGTATGTCAAAATGCAAAAGCTTCTTTCCTCCATGTCTTTTTATGTGAGCTGCCACTAAAATGTGGCCCAGATTTAGGATGAATATTTTCACCCCAAATGATGCAATCAGGTTCAGCTTTACAGGGCTGTCCAGATTTCTGGGTTTTAGTTGTCTATAGATACAATCAAGTAGACAACCAAGATTAGTTGTCACAGTATGTAAAACATATCAAAATAAAGATGTTGATTCTCTTCAAGTTATTATGTAGGTATAATGGGATTGTTGATGAAATGTAAACAATGCATTTTAGACAAAGAAAGTCTTACTCCAAAATTTATGTGAACAGTCTGACTCTAGGGTAGGTAAAATACTATCAGTTTGTTGCAGCTACTCTACCCAATATATCTGCCCCTTCTATATAGCCACAGTAATAATTACTATATGGTAAATACAAACATAACAAAACAAGTAAAGAGAACCCAGAAATTGACCTAAATGTATGGATTTGCCTATGTGACTTTTATTTTTATTCTCTGTGTTTATGTATATGGAGGCCAGAAGAAATCTTAAATGCTATTCCTCAGGAATGTCATTCAAATTGTTTTTGTTTTTGTTTCTGAGACAGTTTCCATGTGTAGCCTTTAGTGGCCATAAACTCACAGAACCCCACCTGTCTTTGCCTCCTGAGTGCTAGCATAAAATGTAAATGTCATTAACTACAATTTTTTTTCTTATTTTAGAAAGGTTCTCTCACTAGCCTAAACCAGGTTCTCCCACCAGGGTAAATTAACTGGCTATCAAGTCCAAGGGATTTGCCTGTCTCTCCCTCCCCATCACTTGGGTTATAACTATGTACCACCACCACCACTACTACAAACGCCAACGCTAACATAACTATTACATTTGGCATTTTTACTTGGGGACTGGGGATGAAACAAGGGGTTCTTTCTAGACTCAGCCATTATCTCCAGCCTACCTGTATGATTATTTCCAGAGATTAAAAAAAAGTTTAATGGAGTGAAAACAGAAATTGCAAATCAATCAGTTCACCATTTAAATTTCTCAAGATAAGTATCATGGTTCAGTTGAAATTTGTTGAAAGGAGGAGACTCATTTAGAGATAAGAATCCTGCTTTGTTTCAGTTTTCAAGATTGCTTATATTTTACGTAATATTTCTTGTTAAGACTTCTGATAGTCCCCATTGATGCCACTGAACTACCCTACAAAGGTAGAGAAAGTGAAGAACCAATAAATTGAACATGTAGAAAAATAGAGATAAATCAGAGGCATGATTAGTAAAATATATTTTGATTTCCTTTGTTTTTCATCAAGATAATTTGTAAGTCATCTTGACTTCAAATACAACAATTTCTGTCTCAGTCTACCAACATGCTGTGATTGCAAGTATCTATATCAGTGTTTAGCTTTTAAAACCAGTTCTGAGGTACATTAAATAAACATTTTAAGTCATGCTAGCATTATACATAATTTTAGGAAAAATGTTTACTTTAACTTAAAATTCAAGAGAGATTTATTCCTTCATTGCAGGAAAGGCATGCTGGCAAGAGTAGAGGCTGGCTGGTAACATCACAGTTGCACTCAGGAAGCAGAGGATAAACAGGAAGTAGTGTGCATCTAGAAAGCTTTAAGGTCCTCTCCCAATGGCTTACTACCTCCAGCAATATTTCAATTTTATTATCATTTGAGAATTTATGCATGTATATAAAATATGGTGATGAATAGGAAGTGTACTTAAGAAATTGCTAAATAATGCACATATTACTACCTATTTTTTGCATTATACAACAAAATAAATTATATAATATTAACTCTAATTGTAAAAGAAACTTCCATTCACAAAAATATTTCTGTTTATGATGCTAGAACTGGAAAATTGAGTAATTATAATATGACTGACTGCTCCAGGGGATAAAATGATTGAAAACAAACAACAAGACATAACTTTGTAAATTGAATGTAAATAATATTGCCTAGTGATTAGGCAATTCTTTGAGCTTTCCACTTAAGTGGTCCATATTATTTCATGATATTAGAGTTCTGTCTCCCATTTAAGGAATATCAACAGACATACAACATACACAGGCATGTTTGTCATTTATCATCATAGGAGCTTGTAATAAGTTTTCTATATTTATGTCACTATCTCTTAGGCTATCAATGCACATTTACATTGTGCACTACTCCAAGTATGGTCTATGGACAACCAGCATTGTCACACTTCTGGTGAGTCATTAAAATGAAGAATCTGAAGCATTCCTCCAGACCTAGTATGTAGAATTCTGTATTTAAACAAGATCCCTGAGTGATTCATTTGCATATTAAAGTTGAGAAACACTGACTTCATAATGAGCAATTAAAATGAAAGCCTTTATGACAGCATATTCCAAGCCAGAAAACAAATTATGTTATACAGACAAACTGCATTATCCTTTGTAATACATTGAATATACATCTAATGTATATATTCAGTTAATTCCAAATCTTTCCCCTTGTGAAATTTGCTACCCTGTTCAGAAATCTGAAAAAGAATATTTGTTGGACCATACTGCTTTCTCAGAGACATGTGAAAAAGATCTTTCTAACCATATGCAAATGTGTATTAGGAAAAGATTCTTGGAAGAAACTCTTGCTATTGACTCAAGAAATTAATTTATACCTCTAATTTATACATCAACTTACATATTACCATATCTACACCACACATTTTCATTTATGATATTTATCTCCTGTCAAATATCTAGTAACTGCTCCAGGAGCAAAGAGAAAGTAAACAAGAAATTATCTTACTGATATAAAAAATTACTCCAAACTCAAATCAGAATCACGCCATATTTCATTCCTTTTGGCTCAACTAACTATGCTGATAATGAACTTATATTTGCTGGTTCTATTTAATGTCAGTACCTAATATCAATAGAACAATCCAATCTATGTTTTATATTGTATAGAGAGAGCAATGGGTGTTGTGTTAAACATATTTCAAAAGGAATAGACAGACCTTATTGCTACTTTGAAATAAACTCATTTCCCTTATGTTAAAAGAAAGCAGTTTAATCTAATAGAAAAAAATACCAAAAGAAAAATATAAAATAAAATAATGTAATATAGCATAACTAGCATTCTTATTTATTGTTTTATTTTAAAACATATAAATAAGTCATCATTCTTTGGGAAAATAATTCTTTCCTTTGTTTCATAATGCTGAAAGTGGCATCAAACTCCAAATTTTATCTCAGGAGTCTATCATAAATCTTCCGAAGGATACTTAAAGAATTATAACCAATACCAAATATATACATACACAGATAAACTATTCAAATTTTGACATTGCTTGCTCAATTTCAAATGATAGAAACATACATATAGTTCAGAAGTCATCTTAAATTTCCCCAAATCATGATATCCATGTAAAATAACAATGTGCATGAAATGGACAAAATGTCTATAGGTATAACTGGGTGGTATTTTAGGAAAGATTTATATTTTCTTAGAGTTCTATAAAGTGGAGTAAAGTACAAATACTAAGATTATTATAAAAATAACATTGTCTTCAATAGGCTTGATGAAATCAGAACGAGACATTTTTGCCACTCTTGCACACTTCAACTATCTCTGCTGTGGGATTATAAGGGTGTTAGCTAATCAGCAGGTGGTGAATTCTCTCTTAAATGAGAAGCTGCCTTCACGATGCTCCAGAATAAACCTTCAGGAAACAAGACCTCATAGAACAATAGGTTGTTTTAATGTGCGTTCTTTTATGAGGCTGCATTATAGAAAATAATTTCATATTTTTCTTGAATTAGAAAAGAAATGAACAAAAGAAAAAGAAGAGGCAGAGATGGAGAAAAGGCAGACAACAGTTTAAACTTCACGTACATTTCCAGATATGCTTATGGTCTTATAGGAATGATTCTTATTGTATTGCTCTCTAAGGCACTGATTTATAAAAAAATATTTCAATCCACATTTCTCAAAAGTTTTAAGTCCATTTTCATAAGGTTACATCCCTTTATAGCCTTCTTGCTGTATTGTCTCAAGGTCCCACCTCTGAATTTTCCACAATGAGGATTAGAGATAAAAAAAAAATGGCACCTTCTCCACTGTTTAGTAGCTTGAAAACTATCCTATGGTTAAGTGGCTAGAATCAAATTTTTAATGTAATACATTTAGTAGAGTTTTGTAAATAGGATATTATGTTAGCTTTATTTATATTATTTTGTGAATGACACTATTTTCCATAATTCTTGCTGAACTTCTTCATTGTCATTTAGAGTACGATTTCACATTATTGCTACTATTTTTACACTCCATGTGTTGTTCAAATTTGCCAATAACACTTTACAAGTAAATTTTTGCTATGAATCAAGTTGTTGAAAATTTGAAGAAGAAAGGAATAAAGAAGCAATCCTATAGTTAATTTGATGCTTAAATTGATAGCCAATATTCTTGCAATATAGTTGTATACTTGAAAATTTTAATGGGCTTAAATGAAAGAATGAATGAATGAATGAATGAGCCTTGTTTTAGAAAACATTAATAGCTTGTCATATATTTGGAAATTAATAATTTTATTAATATTCATAAAATAATATTATAGTTTATGTGAACACTAATTATAATTATCTTATTTGAGTCTAATAAAAACATCGTGATTTCTTTTTTGTAGACATGTTATTGGTTATATTTTAAACTATGATACAATTGATGTAAGATTTATTATTTTATCAGTGTCAAAGCACAGTTCAGTGACATTAACTACATTCATATTCTATAAATATCATAATCTAACTTTAGAATATTTCCATCATACAGAGTTTCAACTCTATACCCACTAGTCAGCATTTCCCAACCCTGCTGTAGCCTGTGGAATCTACATTCCATCCTGCTTTCCTTCTCTTTCCCCCTTCCCTCCTTTCAGTTTCCTCTTTCTATCTCTACCTCTCTTTTACCCTTCCTTTCCCTTAGAATGAATCTCCAAAATTTAAAGGGAGAGGAATTAAGACTACTATAGAATAGCTTTGAGGACAACGGATTTTCTTTTAGTTTAATATTTCATTATGTCACACACAGCTTGCCTATGAAAACATTCTTAAGATATATAAATAAAAGATGCATCTGCCAATTTTTCTTCACTCTTTTTCAAAATAAAAAGTTTATATTTATTTAACTTGAAGTATTGAAAATGTGCTAGTTTATTTAATTTTGTGGACAAATCACAAATCAAATCATGGCTACTGTTTTCTAGATATTATTACCAAAAACTCTGCCCAAATTTCATAATTTTTATTTATATTTCAGTTCATTTTCATACTAAATACAGTTTCCTAAAAATATGACATTCCTAATACTGACAAAAAATACATTTAAAATACAGTCTTCAATAAATCTCATAATCTTTTTAAAATAAGAACATTACTTACCTGACAACAATTTAATGATAGTAAGTATCCTTGATAAACAATATATAGATCTTATCTAGGCAAGAAAGAGAACTCTCTACATAAGTTATAAACATAGGGTTAATGTTGGCTATCATAGTGCACAGGCTCACACGGTAATAACACTGCACATACACAAAATCATTTATGTTCAATAAATACCACCAAATGTCTCCCTGTTTACACTTCTCTCAGATCTATTTTAAATGCATTATGCTATTTCTCCAATGAAATAAATAATTTCTCCAAGTGCAGGGTTATATGAAGCTTTCTTCTACATACCGTAAGCCTTTCTCTGCATGGGAGTATTGTTCCTCAGGAGTAAGGATTAGGACATATTTTAATCAGTTCTACTAATTAATCCCCCGGGAACAGTATTTCTGAGAGAGGCAATATATTCCTTCATTAAAATCCAAACTCCTTCAATAAAAAAACAAGTAATTCTCATTTGCATTTGCATTACAGGAGGAGTGGGTGCACAAAGTTGGCATCTAATATGATATGCAAATGGAAAAAAAAGACATCCATAAAGTCATTTAACATAAACATGATTCAGATCACAGAGAGCTAGGGATTGATAAGTATAGAAGTGCTCGTTATTTTTCAATAAATTTCACTTGAATAAAATTTAATTGAAATGTGATATGTCAATGAGTTAGTAGGAAAAGCACATCCAGCATGAAATTTAATAATATTGTTTCCTTTATTAAAAATCCAACAAGAGTAAACACATACAGAGTGTGCGTTCAATAGTAAAGCACTTGACTACCATGCACAAGGTTCTGAGTTCAGTCACCAGCATGGGAGAGAATATTGTTTGATAAATTATAAAAGATGATGGTGGAATGTCTCTTAAAATATGAAACTTATTCTACAATCAAACACAAGGAAAGTTACACTGTGCAAATAATCTCTAAATTCCGAGTTCAATTTAATACTTTAATATGAATATATTCATTAAGGTTTCAGGATATAAAATATTTCATGTATATGCACCAGCCTGAAAGCATTTGTATCTCACAAAATGATGCTACTTTAAGTTTTTATATACTAACCTAAATAATATACATTCAATACAGGGATATCACTTCAGGTGAATAACTGCTGAAGGCTTGAATTCACTCAAGTGAAAAGTACATAATCTTGTTTAGGATTTTAGAGGCAAAATACATGCATGAATGCTAGACTGCTATGGAATCATCAATAGTGTTTATTTTACAGGAAAATATTGCTAATAGGGACTATTGAAGGGTAAAGGGAAGGTTAGACATAGATGATTCCTGGTCAAGTATGAATAAAGTAAAAAGTACAAAGTGATTTCCATGAAGGAAAATGAAGAATATAAAAAGAATCAGCTAAGAATTGTATCATTTTAAAATTTTACCAAGCCCTCAGAATAATACATGTGTGGAATTATAATCATTTGAAAGTGTTTATGCAGTCCCATAGAAGAAAGAACATAAGAAAATTGAAAATAACTTTTCTTATAGGATTATAAAATTATTGAAAATTTCCCTTTCAAAAATCACCTTAATTTTATTGCTGTGTTAACATCTTTGTTAAATCAAATCAAAATTTAAAATGATTTGCAATCTAGCCCAGAAAGGAAACTTCTCACTCCCCAATAAAGTAAAATGTTTCACAGAACACATGGGTTAAATTCAGGTAACATTTAAAATATATGTTAATTATAGGATAATTTGTCCTCCTATATGACAGGTTCCTTAAAATATTTTAGAAAAGCCAAAAATAGAAAATCCTATCCAGCTATGGGATTTATAGAAAAAGAAAAGCTTAACTTAAAACATCAGTGTGGCTTCCTTGAATATCATCCTCAACACTGGCATAAATGTCATTGGAAAATTTAGCTACTTTCTGATTGGATGTAATTCATGTTTCCACATGATAGAACCTATACCTGGCATCATAATCTGACCCATAACCTATGGCTAGACAGGTTATGGGCATGACATGAGAATTTACTACACTTATTCTGCTAAGTGGATGAAGTATTAGACCGACATTTTAATTTTGTTTTTAGTCCTCTCTCACTCCTCCCAGTTCCATCTTATCTCCCCTCTCATCCAGATCCATTGATTGTTCATTTCCTATTAGAAAAGTGTGGGTCTCCCAGGGATATCAACTGAACACAGCATAAAAAGATGCAGTACGGCTAGACAGAATCCCTCATAGCAAGGCTGGATGAACCAACCCAGTAGGGTGAAAAAGGTCCTAAGAACAAGCAAAAGAGTCAGAGACACCCCTACTCCCACTATAAGCACTTTCCCCAAAACTGCAAACTAAACAAGCACAACATATATACAGAAGACCTAGTGGAGACCGATACAGGCTCTATGATGGTTGTTTCAGTCTCTATAAGCCATGTTCTCCTGGTGTCCTTGGCCCATTTGACTTCCATGATCCACCCTCCCCCTCTTCTGCGGGGTTTCCTGAGTTCTGCCTAATATTTGGCTGTGAGTCTCAGCCTCTACTCCCATTAGTTGCCAGAGGATTCTGCACTAAGGCCAACCTCATGTTCCAGCAATTTTCCACTAAACTAGGTTTCTGCATCACCCTCCCAATGTTTCAAAGTCAAATCATCTCTCCCTTTACTCTCTTCTATCCATCCTTCCCCAACCTGATCTCTCCCGTTTCCATTGCACCTGTCCCAGTTCACTGTCATAATCATTCTATTTCTCCTTCCCAGGGAAATCAATGTATCACTTCCAGATCCTGCCTTGCTACTGTCCTTTCTGAGTCTGTGGATTTAGTGAGATTATCCTTTATTTATTATCTAACATGATTTATAAGTGAGTACATGTCAAGTTTGTCTTTCTGGGTCTGAGTTTTTTCACGCAGGATGATTTTTCCTAGTTTCAACCATTTGCTTGTCCAATCATAGTCCATGCCTACCAGAAGACCAGTTAAGCTAGCTGCTCACAGATCTTTTCCAATTTCTCTGTTCCCTTGGGAAGCCACCTCCTGCCCAACCACAGGCCATGCCTGTGAGAAGACCAGGTAGGCTGCATGCTTTCAGATTCTCCCCCACTTTCTAGCTTCCAGCAGACCCAATTCTCAGTTACCCATACTTGTCACTGTGCCCCAGCTCCCAAATTTGACAAACACCCTCTGCCCAAACACAGACCATACCTGAAAGAAAGCCATCCAGCAACTTAAGTGGAGACTCTCTGATGGATCAGATGCCATGTGGATCTCCAGAAGTAACTTGAGTAACCCTTGCTCAACCACAGGTCACTCTGATCTGAACACTAGAGGGGAAACAGAAATCAAGGAACAAAACACAAACTCAACATAATCAATCCTAGAAATTGGCACCTAGACCCTGTAATCATCCAAAACCCAGATGCATAGACTCCAGTGGAAGAACACAATCAACAATATCTAGGGTATATGTCACCACAAGAACCCAGCTATCCTATTACAGCAAGTCTTGAATATTTCAACATAGCCGAAGAACAAGAAAAAGACCTTAAAACAAACTTTATAAAGATGATAGCGATCCTTCAAATTTTTGAAGATTTTATTTTACATACTAGAGTATTTTATCTGCACGCATATATGTGCTATTTTTGCAAAGTGTCCATGAAGGCAACAAGAGGGAATCAGATACCCTGAAACTGGAGTTACAGGTAGTGATGAGCGGCTCTCTAGGTGCTAGGAACCAAATCAAGATCCTCTGCAGGAGCAGTGTGTTTTTAAACTTTGAACTATCTTGCCAAGCCTATGCTGACTGTTAATGTTTCATACATCTACTCATAGATTACTGCATTTTTCTGCCCTTATCAGAGATGCTTCAGCTGAAGAAGATGGTGATTAACACAGAGACTCACAACTTGTCAAGGTACACAGAATGTTGAGTCCTAAATGGGACAACCCTTCCTCCTAAGGCCAAGGGATCTTTGCAGAAGAAAAGGTAGAAAATATAAGAACCAGTGGTAGCTAAAGCCTATATCAAAACAGTGTTTTCTGGATACAGAAGGAAAGTTGCACATATGTATCTCAGAAGTTAAGACAGCATGCACAAGACCTGTGCAAATTCAAGCCAAAACAAAATTCCAGCATGAAGAAGGAGTTGGGCAAGAAGTCATACCCCTTACCGAGGAACTCTTGGCAATTGACAGCTCCTGGGAGAGGGAGAGTCAATTTTCTTAAGAATTAAATGTGTATTTACTGCTCAGCAAGTAAGCTATTAGGAATTTATTCCAAACAAATTATAACTGAATGTTGACAAAATGTGTATATTGAATTTTATGGAAACTTTATGTATGATAACCAAAACCTTGACAAACTAATTAACTTTAGTAGGTGAATAAGTATACAGATTTCACACCATGTGAGACTATGTAGTAATACTTAGGAATAATTTTTGCTATCACAAGATGACGTGGGTAAATTTCAAGGAAATTACTGTGCATTAACAGAAACTAATCTTCAAAGGCTACATATGCCATATGATTCCATCTTATTTAACATTCTTAAAAGGTATTGGAATATTTTTATGGTGATTAGTACATAAAATAGATTTATAATAAAATACATTTGAATTATGCTTACATGAAAATGAGTACTTTTAATACTGATGGAATCTGGATAAGCTCTTTATATTTTTCTAGTGTAAATTTCTGCTTTTGATATAATGATGTAAGTCCTTAATACTGATTCTGGATACAAAATCGATAGGATGCTTGTAAATAATTATCCTATAAATCTACAATTATTTCAAAGACCTTTAAAGTCTATTTTTGTGCAGGTAATTATAACAACTGAAGGCATTCTGATAATCTAAGAAGGAACAAAAATAATAGCAAAGCTAAATTTTGTTAAGTGCTGCAAAAACAGCGTATTCTAAAAAGAATAAAACATCAGCAGGATGGCAGAGATATGAATCATAATATGACTAATCACAGTTCAGCAAGAAAGGGCTTAACATTCTCTAAATTTCTCTTTGCTTAAACATTTTTAAATTAGACTTAGTGTCCTAGAGTCTCATTTTGCATGTTGAAACATGCTAAAAAAAAACAATGTGGGGAAGAAAGAGTTTATGTCACCTTATTGCCTATAACTCCATCATTGAAGGAAGAAATGGTACAAGCTTGAGGCAGGAACCTGTAGTCAGTAGCTAGTGCAGAGGTCATGGAGGAGTGTTGCTTACTTGATTGTTCTTTTGGCTTTCTCAGCTTGTTTTCTTATATGTAGTAATAAGGGCGACAGGGCTGCGTTCCCAGCACCCCGGCTGCCTGGCTAGCTTATGCCCGAAATAACAACACACAAACTGTATTCATTTAATCACTGCTTGGTCCATTTCTATCTAGCCTCTTCTATGCTAATTCTCACATATTAAATTAGCCCATTTCTAATCATCTGTGTAGCGCCCCTAGGTGCGCTTACCGGGAAGATTCTAGCCAATATCCATCCTGGGTCGGAGCTTCATGGCGTGCATCTGCCTGGGAGCTGGAAGCATGGCATCTCTCTGAGGCATCTGCTCCTGAGAGGAGAGCTGTGGAGTCTGAGCTCACTTCCTCTTCCTCCCAGTGTTTTGTTCTGTTTACTCCTCCCACCTATCTTCTAACAAATGAGGGCCAAGCAGTTTCTTTTTATTTATCCAATGACCTCCCTCCATCATTTCCCCTTTTTCTGTTTAAACAAAAAAAAGGCTTTAATTTTAACATAGCAAAATTACATATAACAAAATAGTTATCAAGTAAAAGTTACAATAATCTTTATCATAACTAAGGAAAACTATAACTATAACTAACTATTCTTAACTCCATCAAAGACTCCAGAAAGATACAATACTACCTAAGCAAACAAGAAAAAAACAACTTTTAAAACTCTAGAAATGACAGAGACATCTCACTGCCTGGACAGTCACCCAAAGTTCCTCTGTACCATTGGGGCATCCATCTTCGGCCTACAGGCCCATAGTTTCCAGCAGGCAGTTCATTTCCACAAAGCAGGAAATTTCAAAGTCAGTTCAGTCACTATCTGTTGTGTCCTGCAACATGTCTCGCAGACTCTTTCATGAATCAGGTACCCCGAAAGATCATCTCACCTTAGGCAAGTTCAGTAGTCCTCTCTCTGTGGGTTCTCTGTGTCCAGTGTATGCAATAGTCCAGGCAAGAGCCGTTTCTTGCCCAAATGGCTATCAAACTCCATAAGGTGCCTCTTCGATGCCCATCTCCCTCTTGAAGTACATTGGTGCTGCCAGGAGCAGAGTGTCTCATTGTCATGAAAAGTCCTCAGTTATTAAAACATTAAATGTCCTATTCTGTAATCTTTGAAAGACATGAAGAATGTCTATCTAAAATATATCTATGCACATCTAGAAAATATTAACTAACATGACTACAAACTTGACTATTATTTATGATTATCCATCAACAGCCTAATTATACATTACATTTTAATAATAAACTACACAATCACAATACCTTAATCAATATCAGAAATACATATAACAAAATTGACCGTAAATCTCTATCAATAAAGCAAAATCTATACTAATGCAAATTATTCATACCTATATTGTATCCCCCTTTAAATGTAAAAGAACATTTATAAACATTTTTGGGAATATGGGCACAGTTATTTCTCTCCAAACTGCTTCCTGCTTAATGGGGGCATCGTTAATTAGGTCTTTCATGGTATAACCTGTGTGCTAGTTTCATCTCAGTTGGCAGTTGAGCGAAGCAATTTTCTGAAGATGTTTACACCAACCCTTCAGGAGGGCGTGGTCCATCATACCAAATTGGAATAGAAGAAATGAACAGTGTCTCATCTTCTGTGAAAACAAAAGAAGAATCTCTTTTCCAAAGTATCATATCCTTAGATCCAAATTCAAAATATCTATGTTGGATTAGTTCAGCAACATTTATAAACAAATATATTTTAGTAGCTTTTGCTCTTTCCTCAGCATTCAAACAATTCAAAGAGAGCATAATAGCATACAGTATCAAACGTCTCTGTGTATTTTCCATCTTTGTGCAGCTTTGTTTTAACCTCTATTTTTTTTATTTTTACTTTTAACTCTTTGCTTTTTGAGCGTATATCTTTGACCTGGAATAACTCTGTAGACCAGGCTGTTTTTGAACTCTCAGAGATCTACCTGTCTCTGCCTCCCAGGCATTTGGGATTAAAGGTGTACACTACGATACCTTGAACTCACAGAGATCTGTTTGTCTCTGCCTTCTAGGCACTGGGATTAAAGGTGAGTGCTACCACACCTTGAAGTCACAGAGGTCAATCTCCCTCTGCCTTCCAAGTGTTGGGATTAAAGGTGTGTACTACCACACACAACAACTCTCTTCCTTTTTTTTTTTGTTTTTTACTTTAAGAACTTCAACTTTTAGTCTGCATATATTTTTAACACACTGTAAACCATTTAAAAATTTTCTTTGTCTTTGAATCTCTCTTTACTGTATATCTCTCTTTTTCTGACCACATGAGTCTTTAATTTACCAAGCAATATCAGTAGGATTAAAGGCGTGGCTTTGCCGGCTAGATGTAGCCCATTCCTTAGCTTTCCAGCCTCATGGCTGAGGTACTGGCTGTAGCCATGTTTATAGCCACAACTCTATGGCGTTTCAAGGTCCCTGCCAGCCAGCAAGCTACAACAGACAACACTCAAGTCCTCTCTCTGTAGCCAGCCCTCCTGCCTCAAACAGTCAGAGTTTGCCCTGGCAGGATGGCCCAGAAAGCCGGCATTTTTAAACGGCACAGCTTTTTTCCTGCTACGGCTGAAAACCGAAAAGCATGCGTTCAGCTTTTCGTCAACACTGTTTAAGTGTTTTGATGCAGGACCTCTTAATGAGCTGCAGGGTTTTGCAGCTGAAGCTGAGTCAGGAAGCCTCTCTTAGATGAGAGCGCTTGCTTGCCTCTAGGAAGCAGAGTAGAACCGAGACATTGCTGCTACCAAGAAACCAGGCACAATGCTTTCATTTTGTTCTATAATTACTTCCCAAGCTGTCTCAGGCTTTATGTGAAAGCAGTCGTCCCTGTTCGGGAGCCATTTGTATTAATAAGGGTGATGGGGCTGCGTTCCCAGCACCCCAGCTGCCTGGCTTGGTTATGCCTGAAACAACAACACACAAACTGTATTCATTTAATCACTGCTTGGCCCATTTCTATCTATCCTCTTCTAGGCTAATTCTCACATATTAATTTAGCCCATTTCTAATCATCTGTGCAGCGCCCCTTGGTGCGCTTACCAGGAAGATTCTAGCCTATGTCCATCCTGGGTCGGAGCTTCATGGCGTGTGTCTGCCTGCGAGCTGGTTGCATGGTGTCTCTCTGAGGCATCTGCTCCCGAGAGGAGAGCTGTCGAGTCTGAGCTCACTTCCTCTTCCTCCCAGCATTCTGTTCTGTTTACTCCTCCCACCTATCTTCTAACCAATAAAATGTGCCAAGGCAGTTCCTTTATTAGCCAATGACCTTCCTCCATCACTTATAGAACCCAGCTCCAGGAGACCATGGGTTGCACTGCCTAGAATGAACTGGGCCTTCCCACATCAATCATCAATCAAAAAACATGTACATAGGCTTGCTTTCCTACAGGTCAATGTGGTATGGAACTGTTTCACTTGAGGCGCCTTCATCCCAAATGTTTATCGCTTGTGGAAAGTTGATATAAAATTAATTAGTACATTTAGTTTTGGGAACTATTTTTGCTCTTTTATATCTATTTCCACTACTGGTAAACTAATAGAAAAGTATAATATGCTTAAAAAATGATGTGCATGCAAAATTCAAGATGTCATTGCTTTTTACAGCTGAGTAGTACTCTAATGTGTAAATGTGCCACATTTTCTTTATTCATTCTTCCATTGTGAGGCATCTAATTTATTTCCAGGTTCTGGCTATTACAAATAATGCTGCTATGAACATAGTTGAACAAATATCTCTGTAGAATGATTGAGTATCTTTTGGGTATATACCCAAAAGTGGTATTGCTCCATCCTGAGGTAGGTTGATTCCCAATTTTCTTAGAAACTGCCATACTGAAATCCAAAATGATTGTACAAGTTTGCATTCCCACCAGCAAAGGATGAGTGACATCTTGAATTCTGCATGCAAATGGACGGTATTAGAAAAGTCTATCCTAAGTGAGGTAACCCAGACCAAAAAGATGAATACAGTATGCACTCACTCATAAGTGGATGCTAGCTGTAAACAAAGGATATTGAACCTATAGTTCATAATCCTAGAGAAGCTAAGTAATAAAGTGAACACTAAGAAAAACATATATAGATACAACTGGAAACTCAAAACACACAAGATCACCTTACAAAATTGGGAGCATGGGGGTGGGGGGAGAAGGGGGGGTGAAAGTGGAAAAGGAGGGGATAAGGGGAGGGGTGAGAACTTGAGAAAATGGAATAGTTGAGAAGGAGGAAGGAAAGAGATGAGAGCAAGGAAAGAGATATCTTGATTGAGGGAGCCATTATGGGGTTGACAAGAAACCTGGCTCTAGAGAAATTCCGAGGAATCCACAAGAATGACCCCAGCTAAGACCCTAAGCAATAGAGGAGAGGGTGCCTGAACTGGCCTTGCCTTGCAGTCAGACTGATGAATATCTTAAATTTCACCATAAAACCTTCATCCAGCAACTGTTGGAAACAAATGCAGAGACCCACATTGGAGCACTAGACTGAGCTCCCAAAGAAGAGTTGGAGGAGGTCAAGACCATGATGGGTACACCAACTGAAACAGTATACCTGAGCTAATGGGAGCTCACCAACTCTAGTTGGACTGGGAATGAACAAGCATAGGACCAAACTAGTCCCTCTGAACGTAGTTGGCAGTTGTATGGCTGGGACAGACTGAGGGGCCACTTGCAGTGGCACCAGGATTTATCCCTACTGCATGAACTGGATTTTTGGAAACCTACTCTCTTTGGCTGATACCTTCACCAGCCTAGATACAGTAGGGAGGGCCTTGGACCTTCCCCAAAGCAATGTACCTTACCCTCTCTGAGGATTGGATGGGGTTGTGGTGGGAGGGTAAGTGAAGGGAATGGGAGGAGGGATGGGAGTGGGAACTTGGATTGGTATGTATAATGAAAAAAGATAGTTTGTTTTCTTTTTTAAAAAATAAATAGAAGACCCATGGGAGCACCGGACAGAAATCTCAAGATCCAAACCAGGAGCAGACGGAGACAGAGCACGAGCAAGGAACTCAGGACCACGAGGGGTGCACCCACACACTAAGACAATGGGGATATTCTATTGGGATCTCACCAAGGCCAGCTGGCCAAGGTCTGAAAAAGCATGGGATAAATCCGGACTAGCTGAACATAGCGGACAATGAGGAATACTGAGAATTCAAGAACAATTGCAGTGGGTTTTTGATCCTACTGCACGTACTGGCTTTGTGGGAGCCTAGGCAGTTTGGATGCTCACCTTACTAGACCTGGATAGAGGTGGGCAGTCCTTGGGCTTCCCACAGGTCAGGGAACCCTGATTGCTCTTCAAGCAGATGAGGGAGGGGGACTTGATTGGGGGAGGCGGAGGGAAATGGGAAGCAGTTGTGGGGACGAGGCAGAAATCCTTAAAAAATAAATAAATGTAAATAAAAATAAAAAAAAAGAATGGAAAAAAATAAATAGAAGAAAAAAGATGATATAGTCAGACCACATATTTTCTATTAAGAAATTGATAATTGTGTTGCATATGTTCCATATAAACCTGGTCATGTTATAAAAATAAATAATAAATAATAGGCTCCATATTAAAAATGAGTTACAGAGACAATCATATTCTGAAAAATTCACTGCAAAACACCTATTTGCATTTGTAACCTGGATTTTCAAGGTAAATTAGAAGAATTGAAAGGTTTCTGGATACTAATCACTTTGATTTTCATTCCAATTTTCAGATACTCAAGAAAATTAAGGACCCTAGTTCAACGAAATGAAAGTTTTAAATTTAGAAAAATGAATGGGAAGATAACTTATGTTCCCAGAGCAACATTAATCAATTTCAGTATTAAATGTTTGTGATAGTCTAAGCTCCAGAGTTGATTGTATTGGGGTGAATTGCTAGAGTGGATATAGCAAAAGTAAAAAATGAGTAAAACCAACAGTACTGACCAAAACACACTTAACTGGTTTGAAAAGCATTGGAAAGTAGTATAAGTAGGCATAGATCAAAAGGGAGAAATATTGCGTAACAAAAATTCACTTGGTTATTGAAGAAATAGCACTAGCTATGGAGGAACATATTTATTTTCTGCTTAGTTATATGCATTTCTTCTATGCATAACTGTGTTTTTGTTACCCAAACATCATGGGATGTTTTAGTGTTTATTATCTTCTTTCTGTCTCTAATTTTTTAAAAGAATTATGCAGAAAGAGAAAATATTTTATTTTGTGGGGGAAAATATGCTTATAGGCAAAGCAGCAGGTAGCATTTAAGCATAGTTACTGTGAGCAGAAACATGAGACCAGCAATATTTTCTAATTAAAACTAACTTTGCTCTGAGTCATACTTTATAAATCCTTTTACTTTTCAATGCTAAACTGTGAATATTTGCTCAAATATTGCCTTGATAATGGGCAGTAGAGAAAGTTTTGAAGCCGAGATAATATATAATACATAATGATATAAGGAAAGACATAAATATCTTCTGGGCATCTCTGCCAAGATTATTCACAACCATAACTCAAAATAAGCATATTCTACACAGAACATAATTCCACTATTTATATACTACCAGAATTTTTTTTATGTTCCCTAGTTTGATAAATTGACTCAAACTTTAGGTAGGTTCCAAATCAGAAACTTGATCAATTGGTTCTCTGTCATATCAGCACAATAAAAAAAAATCTAGAGAAGTTTTTTCCCATAAATTGACCTTTTAAGAATAGGTTTAGGAAGCTGAGTTTGAGTCTGGTGGTCTAGCATCTTAGACCACTTGACCACCTTGACGCGAGTCTCCTCCTTGCTGTTTTCACACCTCATTCCAGCTCAGCCACTGTGCATGTGGCCTGCTATGTCTGTATCTTACTCCCCTCCTCCTTCTTCTTGATTCCCAAAATCCAGTTTTAATGGCTCCCTCTCTCACAGGCAACTAGAACTTTTGTTATGCAGGCTGTCTGGTACTAGGTTCTCTGAATGGCTGTACTATGGGACTCTTTTTTCTGCCCAAACACTAGATTTGATACTTGAAGATGAGGTGTCTCTTTCATCCTCCTTTGTGCTTTTAACCCAACGTGACCTGAATCTATTATCTTGGGGTGAACTACTTATGAATAAAAATAGGATTAGGTTAAAATAAAAAACAATAGGTCTACACAGTCTCCCTTCCTTCCCATTTCTCATCTTATTTACACTTTGAATAACTGTGATACTTGCTAAAACTGATAAAAACAATATAAGTAAATACTTACTAATGAAAGTCTACAGGTTACACTAAAAACAATCCTTTATGTTTTAGATTTCATGTTTGATAAATACTTAAAATCATATATAATGATATGTATCCACCATTACCATGTCATATAGAGTTTCAATGTCCTAAAATACTCTAGCTCTCTCTATACTTCCTTCCCCCTACCCTCAAGAATCTCTGGTAACCACTAAACATTTAATTGCTGATGCAGTTTTCTGTGTTTTCCAATGTCATTGTTATTGGAAGTGTAAAATACAGTATGTTTAGTATTTTTTAAATTGTCTTTTTTCACTTTGAAATATGCTTTAAATCATTCCATGTTAGTTTGTGGATTAATATACAGTTTTTGTTTCTGTTTAATTTTTCATTGCCTGGATATTTCATGATTTTTTTTATCCACTCACCCATAGAAAAACATTTTGATAGCTTCTACAGTTTGGCAATTACTATAGAATTGTTAGAAATATTTTTGTACAGGCATCTACATAGATATAACTTTACCCTCACTTAGGTATAAGTCAAGGCGCATGCTTTAGAGTCTACTTAATTTTGTCAGAACTAACCAAAGCTGACTTGCAAAGTGGTTGTTATACTTTTAAATTCCAATCTATAATAAAATAGAGTTTCTATTGCTCCTTGAGCTCCTAATCATTAGCTGCTGTCAACATTTTTAATTTTAACAATTTTAATAGTTACATAGTAATATTTCTTATTCTTATTTGAAATTCCTTAATGAAAAGTTTCTAATTTGTTCACATAATTATTTGCCTTTCTGTTTGAGTGAAGTTTTTGTTCAGTTCTTTGATGCATTTTAATTGCCTTCTTTTGTTGTCTCATTCACTTTCTTTGAGTTTGTTCTGTGTATTTTGGATACCAATCTTTTATCTGTTCACTATTTGTCAAATTTTTTCTCATTAGTTTTGGCTTCCTACAATGAAGTCTAACTTAACAGCTTTTTCTTTCATGTATCATGCTTTAGGTTTTGTACCTAACATGCTGATACCACATTCAGGGCTCATTATTTTTTCTTTTGTACTGATGATATTATATGAGATGCAATAAATCAGAATTTCCAGCACTGAAATTGGATAATACCAACTTTTAAACTTAATTTGGCTGGGAAACTACTAATAAGATGATATAATTAGAGTTGCCTTAGGTTATCATAAAGTATAAACTCCAAGAATTCCTGCTTTGAAAATTCTATCAGAAGCTCGTGATGAAAACTGCTTATTACTCCTCTGTTCAAAAGAACAAATTTTGTCCCAGATGAATAAATATATAAGACTTAATGAGAAATTATATCTTTCTCTTTCATAAAATATACCAATCTTTCAAAATAAGCATCATACTGTCAAGCTCTTGATGGGTCTAAAAGTGGTTCCCACGTGCATGTGAAACATACCAGGATAAAAAATGATTACATAGTATCACAGTTCACCAAAATATTTAGTCATAGATGTTTTCCAAAAGGATTTGCATGATTCCTGTCTTATTCATTATAAAGTGTCCCTCAACTACTGGGTTCAATTATCACTGTGTTTAACTTATTCTACTTACAAGAACTTCTACATGTTTATTTTTTTAACATCTTGCCAATCACTTATGATAATTTAGATCCTCTTTCTCTTGTAGATTTGCCATCTATCTACCTTCTAGGAAAACTTCTGTTGCATTATCATTACACATTAAACAGAGGCCTGTTTACTTATTAAGACAAGTGAACCTTTGTGGAAAGCTGACATCTATTTTACTCTAAAAACAAAGCAAATACAGCCACATGTTGCTTAAAATTTAAGTACATTCTGAGAAATGCATCACAAGGCCATTTATTCCTTGTATAATAATATAATTTGACTTATGCACACTAACATGGTTATAATACCACTAAGTGACATAATTTTGGGGGGCCATGGTTTTTCATACCATTTATGATGGGCAGAAATAACATTGTGTGGCACATAAGATACGTAACTATAGAAATAATTAAAGAAGTTCACAAGAGCCTGGTATAAAGGATAACAACTGTTTATTTGGGGGACACTCACAATAAGAAAGCCGCTGTGGTCTTCTGCTCTGTTGGTGCTAGGAGTGGCTACATAAACTCAGAACACTGTTGCAGGAGGCTGATTGTTTGTTTCCTGGCTGCCCAGCAGCTCAGACCTGAAACAATCACATAGAGACAATATTATTTGCAATATTGTTTGGCCAATAGCTTAAGCATATTTCTGACTAACTCATATCTTAAATTAACTCATCTACATTAATTGTGTATTGCCACAAGGCTGCAACTTACAGGGTAAAATTCCAGCATCTGTCTTTGGTAGAGCTACATAGCTTCTCGTTGACTCTACCTTCTTTCTCCAAGCATTCAGTTTAGTTTTCCCTGGCTAGTTTTGTTCTGCCCTGCTTTGCTATAGGCTCAAAACAGTTTCTTTATTAAACAATGGTATTCACATCATACAGAGGAGAATACCACATTACTTCCCCCTTTCTGTTTAAATTAAAAGGAAGGTTTTAATTATAACAGTTTATTTCCAAAATAGCTAGCAAACCCCATAAGGAGCCTCTTTGATGCCCATCTTCCTCTTGAAGTAATTGGTGCTGCCAGGAGCAGATATGTCTCATTGTCATGAAAGGTCCTAACTTATTAAAACATTTTAAATGTCATATTCTGTAGTCTTTGAAAGATTTGAAGAATACCTATCTAACTGAAATATATCTCAATATATCTATAAAACTTAATTAACATGATTACAAGCTTGACTAAAATAGATGATTATCTATTCACCTATTAACCTATATTTCTTAATTATATATTATATTTTTAAATGAGCTGCACAAACATAATACCTTAATCAAGATTAGAAATACATGTACACAGTATAACAAAATTGACCTTAAATTTGTATCAATAAACCAAGATCCATATCAATGAAAATCTCTATAGCATATCCCCCTTTAAAAGTAAATAAACACAAACAGTTATTGAGAAAATGGGTGTAATTCTCTTCAAACTGCTTCCTGCTCTTTATTGGACAAAGTAATTTTTTGAGGGGTGTTCAAGGCAACCTTTCAGGGGATCTTGGTCCATTAAAACACATTAGTCTAGAAGCAATCCACGGGTTCTTATCCTCTGTGGAAACAAAAGAAAAACCTCTTTTCCAAAGCAACATATCCTTAGACCCAAATTTTGAAGTCAGGATACCTTTAGAGTACATATGCTGGTTTAGTTTAACAGATTGTACAATGAAATGTCTCTCTGTACTTAGCTCATTCACAGTCAAAAAATTCAAAGAAAACAATAGTATACATAATCCAGACTCTCTGTGTATTTTCCAACTTTACATGACTTATTTTTCTTTCTTCCTTTAATCTATGACCATACTCTGTCTCTTAAAATCGTGTTTTTTTAGACAGTTTACTTCTTTTCCAACTCTCTATAATCTTTTGCTTCTCTCTTCCAAACCTATGTACATTTTTTAAACACACTGTGTCTCGTTTAGATGTCTTTTATGTCTGATTCTGTCCTATTGTGTATCTGTAATTATTTTCTCTCCAGAGGCATTTCATAAAAGGTTAAGTGCTTCTAAGACTGCTTTGCCTTTGGCTTTGCCCAGTCCAACATGGAAGTGTGGAGGTCTGTTTAGCAGAAGTTATGCTCACAGTCCCAGTTTTCAGGCACACAGAGGATCTATACACAAACCCCATTTAAATGCTCATTGCTCATAGTTGGACCTCTTGAAAGAGTCAGAGTTCATGCTGACAGTATGGCCCAGGAAACTGCTGGTGGAAAACCACATTTTTTTCTGCTACCACTGAATCAGGAAGACCTCTCTTAAAGAAGCTGTGGCACACCACCAGCAAAATGTTAGCTACCAAGAAGCCATGCTTAATTTTGTTTTGTGTCTAAAATTACTTTTTATGCATTCTCAAGTTTTACATGGACTTAACTGGTACACTTTGCTTCACCAGTGTGCTTATCTGTCCATGCATAACACCTCAGACGACACCTTAAAGGTTATTGGCTGAATGGTTCAGTTATTGGCTGAATGAATTCCCAAAACACATAACTGTGTCTCACAAGGGTATTCAATCCACAGAAAGAATAAAAAAATTAACTGTTCAATTTGTGAGATCTTATATCACTGTCTTTGCTCTCTGCACCATGTTTGTAAACCACGAAATAGGCTCTTCAATGCCAATCCTTCTATATTGCCCAGACACTTTAAATTTCAGAATTGCTCTCCTTTTTTCAAAATCTAACAGTGTTAATAACCACTCCACCATGAAATTGACTAATGATTTCAAGGAAATAACATTTATTTTGCACAGTTAGTATATACCAAATATACCAGGATTCTTCTTTTAGTGCAGCTCCCAAATCATGATATGGAGACTTATTATTAGTTTTGAAGGCCTAGATTAGCTTAGACTCATTTATGACTAGCTCTTTTGACTTTAATCAACCTGTTCCTCTTTATCTATATTTTGCCTTTGTGATTTTTACCTTCTTTCTTTCCTTTTGTATGTCTTACCTTCACTGCTTCTTGTGCCTGGCTGGCCAGTTGCTTCCTGGCTTCTGACCCCAGGCATGTCCCTTACTCCTTCATTCTTTTCTCCTTTTTCTTCCTTATTCTATAGAATGGATTTGTTGTCCTATTTATTATCTCACCTTGTCATTCCCACTTCTCCTTTCTATTCCTAGCTATTCTGTTTTTTATTAGACCAATCAGGTGCCTTAGGCAGGCAAGGTGAAATAAATGCAACACATCTTTATATAATCAAACAAATGCAACATACACAAAGTAACACAAATTTACACAGTTAAATTAATATTCTGTAGCATTAACTAGTATAACAATCTTTGCTTATTTAACATAATATTCCAAAACAACCAATAATATAATAAACTAAAACACCATCAACTCTGTATGGTAATAGAACATAAAAATTAATTTATTGTTCAACATTCCTAACATCACATAACATCAGTCTAGGCATACAGATACCCACATATTATAATAATTTATTAAACTAAAACATTCCAGGCCTTTGTAGTATCTATCCATAAGTCCATTAATAGTTGCTTTCACATTAGTATGCATTTACATTTATGGTTCACTAAACATTTATTAATTGTTTATGTGCCAGAAGCCTCACTATATACTAAAGTGGTAAATATTAATAAGATAGAGTCTATATTTATATGCAAGCCTATAGCATCCATTTGGGGAACTATCTGGCATGCAAACACAACTAATTAGAGTTTGTGAAGTGCTCTATATTGGAAAAATTCCCTATGTCCAAATAGACTGACTAACCCAATTTGGGAGTAGTGATACAGATAATTCACTTAGGTTAAAAAAATGAAATGAAATCACAGATTATGTTAATTAGATTTACTCATATGTATCTACTGAAGAGGAATAAGTATACATGTACTTGTAGAGACAAGACTATGAGTACTCAAAGTAGCTTAATTAATTATAACTTCAAAATAGAAATTACTCAGTTTCTGTAAACAGTGGACTATGTTTAAAATTATTATAAATTTATACACCTGAATGCAAAATAACAATGAGAATATTACAAGAAAAGACATGGAGGACCTCACCAATACAATGTCAAAAAAACAAGGCAACACAAAAAGAAAGTGATTACCTTCAAAGATTTAAAAAATTGTCAAAATACTTTATGATGTTAGTGATTAGTTCTAGGGAGTAACTGAGAGATCATGGTAGATTTTACAGGTATATTGGCAGTCTTTTCTTCATTCAGTTACTGGTTTTATTAATCATTACAAGATATTTGTTTACACTATGTAAAGATATGTCACTCTGATTGGTTTAATTAATAGTTTAATGGCCAATAGATAGGCGAGATTTTCAGGCACAGGGGATGTTGGGAAAAAGAAAGTCAGAGTTGCCAGGAGACAACGAAGGAAGCAGGTCATGTAGGAGATGAGCTGAAAAGCAAAGAACCATGTAGAAGCTTGCAAATGAATAGAAATGGGCTAATTTAAACTATAAGAGCTAATTATATTCAAGACTAAAGTATTGGTCGAGCTTTCATAATTAATAATAATTTTTTGAGTCATGATTTGGGAGCTTGCTGGTGGGACAGACAAAGACTCGCAATGAAAGGCATCTGATGTGGGGAATGTACTTCCACATAAGGCCTGAAAAAGCTTTTAAAAGGGTTCTAAACACAGAAAACCAGAGTAAAACGTGGCTTCCTGGATCTGCAATCTCTCTTGCAAGCCAGTTATAGAGACATATCTCCCAGCCATTGCCTGTGGGTAATGCACTATGAGATAAGATACACAGTGGTTTAAGAGTTTGCTCATGCATACAGAAAAGGTTACAGATGTGCAATAAAACAGGTTCATATGGGAAAAATACTCTAAACAGGTTACAATGTTTTTAACAATATGTGTGGGCTTAAGATAAAAAAAATAAAAGGAAATAGACAGTTATAAAAATAAATAGATAAAAACAATAAAGTCTTTAAAGAAAGAGTAAATTAAAAAAGGATAAACCAAATAGAGATGGGAAATACATAGAAAGTCTGGATCCTGTTGTCTGAGGTTTTCTGTCCTGCCCAGTTCCTGCAGTCATTAAGTCCCAAAGAAATCACACAGAGGTTTAGATTAGCTATAAACTGATTGGCCCATTAACTCAGGCTTCTTATTAACTCTTATAACTTGTATTAGCCCATTATTCTAGTCTAGGCTTGCACATGGCTAGGTACTTTTTTCAGCAAGGCAATCACATTTTGCTTCTTCTGTGGTAGGCTCACAACTGCAGAGGAATGGGCTTCCTTCTTCCCAGAATTCTCCTGTTCTCATTGACCCACCTCTACTTCCTGTTTAGTTGTCCCATCTATACTACCTGCCTGGCTACTGGCCAAACAGCATTTATTTAAAATATAATTTACAGAATACAGACCATTCTCCCGTGCCAGGATCCTGTATGCTATTTTCTTGTCTTTGAATTTTTGATTGCTGATGTACAAACAATAATTGCTGAGACACTGGATTATGGCAACTGCTAAACTAAGCCAACTTGTATTTTAAAATGTTTAACTCCAAAATAGAAATAAAAAAATATATTGTGTTGGGCGAAAGGTTATGCTTTTGTTTCCACAGGAAACAAAAGGATCAGATTTGTTTTGGGGGAGATATCCTGAGGATCTTGGCAATAGACATGATAGAAAAAGTCAAGAAAGACTACAAGATAGGTGATATATAATATGATCTCTTGACATGGGAATAGCTCTGAGACTGGATGAGACATGATAAATTTTGTTGGCTACAGTGTCACCATGACATTATTATATACCATCCTTTCGTATGGCATGGATAGAGGATTGATTATCCAGTCCAAATAGACTTACTAAGTTAATAGATACCTTTTAACTGCTCATATAAAGCAAAAATCATCTTTAACTGACTTGTGGACATTCCATACATGTGTTAAAACAAATATATATGTAACCTTTTAAAATATGTGTGTTTTCAGAAGAAAAAAAAAAGACCAGACACTAATAAAAAGAAATACCACAGATAATCCAGCCTCTCAGAATGCCTCTATTGCAGTTTCCTCAAAAGTCTGCATCCAGGACAATTTCAAAGCTGCTGAATTGGTTCAGTCTCATTGACTACTTTAGCCAGAACTTCAGATAAGTCCTGCACTTTCGCATCACACAGAGACTGGATAACAAATGTTACAGATAGCCTTTCTAGAAATTGACCATTATCTTAATGGTCTCAGGATCCCCGCCCCCCAAGGATTCCATCACTCACAGACAATAGGAAGTTATTTTAATAATATGATGCCAACACTCCCAAGAGTTCAGGTGGGTGGTTTTTGGTTATTTTTGGTATTTGGTGGGTTATGGAGGATTGTCATTATTTAGGGGGGTTGGTTGCAAGTTGTTATTGGCAATGGTCAGGAAAAAAGCGGAATAAAAGAGATTAGATTCACAGATCTCTTTTTGAAGGGAAAAAGGGACAATATATTATAGAAATTATAAGATAAAAGGGTAGATTGATGAATCTACTTTTGAATCACAACTAGTCTTAAATATTTTTATTGGTATTTTCTTTTTCTATATTGATACAAATTTAAGGTTCTTTTCGTTATACTGCATATGTATTTCTACTCTTGTTGAAGGTATTGTACCTATGCAGTTATTAAAAATGTAATGTAAAGTTCTAGTTCTTAAAGGCTATTGCTATAAACCATTTAAGCTAATTAAGATGTAGGTTAGTAGCTAGTCATCTGTAACAATTCCTCCTGTAGTCATGTTAGGTATGTTTCCAAGGTTGGTTCTTTTTAATTTTCTTGGCTCTCTGAACATCTCTCCACCCAGCTCCCAAATAAACATACACATGGCTTTTTCTTTCTTATGAGTGCCCAGCCTTAGGTTGGCTTGATTCCCGCCAGCTATTCTTAACTTAAATTAACATGTCTTTCTTTTGCCTCTGGGCTTTTTTGTATATCTTTCTTTACTTCTTACTCCATGGCTGACTGTATTGCTTGGAGGCTGGTCCCTTGAGTCTTCATCCTTGATCTTTCTTCCCATATTTCTTTTCCTATTTATTCTCTCTGCTTGCCAAGCCTGCATATTCTTTCTCCTGCATTACCATTGGCCATTCAGCTCCTTATTGAACCAATTAGGTGTAAGTTAAACAAATGCAACACATCTTTGCATTATTAAACAAATGTTCCACAGCATAAACAAATGTAACACATCTTTAATATTCTATGAGAGTACAGAAACACATTTTAGATATATAGATGATCTTCAAGCACTTCAAAGATGTACAAGATATGCCATTTAAAATGTTTTACAAGCATAAGGCTTTTCATGACATTGAGACACATTTGATCCTGGCAGCACCACTTTACTTCAAAAAAAGATGATGGACATCATGGAACAGATAAAGACACAAAATAATTAATTGTACTAATTTAACAATAATAGAAACATATATAGTGCTCATTAAAATGGCAATCAGTTTAAAAGTATTGAGACTTAAAGTTTCAAGCACAAAATTTAGAGTAATGAAGCAAGAGTCAGCAACACGGACATAAACATGGTGTACAGATTGAAATTTATCTTTAGAATAAAAAATATATAAATAAGAGAAACTGGTCACTATTTTTAACAAGAATTCCCTAGATTCCCCCCAAGAAATAGTTTTGAAAATATCTTTTAAAAATGGCACCAGAAAGCAAAAATAAGGTTTTCAATTCGTTTAGGTGAGAAGTAAAGCTGCATGACTGGTGTAATGGTACAGAGAAAACTTCATACTCCAGATGTATTTTGAAGCCAGTTCTGACAGAATTTGGGCACTATTTAGATTTTAAACACAAAGAGAAAAAGCAAGAATGACGTTTTTCATTTCAGGATTTATATTTATGTGAATTCAGAAAGAATAGCATTTTAACAATAGATGTATGATTTACCCTATAAATCTTGACCCACAAGAGCAGAGACATATAATGACAGTATACCTACTTCAACCTTGTATGATACTGTTGTCTGACTTTCTCCTTGTCCCCAAAACTCACAGCCAGCACAGAATAAACTGCACATATTTCTTGCCTTTACTCATACTAAGGCTTTGCCTTTATTCTGACTGTTACACTTTATTTCCAGGCAGCCCTGCTGTTAAGCCTTTACTGACTGGTTGATTTAGATTTATTAAAGCCAATTTTAAATGTTCTTTTCATTGGAGTTGCCCAAAGTGTGGTTTGGAAAAAACTAGAATAAAATCACCAAAGAACCTTGTTGATGACGAAGATTCTAAAACCATTTCCATTTGAAATATCTTAAACAAAGAATTGTAATATAAAAAAATGGAGAAATTTCCTTCATTTTAAGTGTATAGAAACTAAGGTCAGAAATAGAAGAGGCTCAAATAATACAATAAAAGCAGGAATTCAAAGTGTAGCTAAAGTTCCTTCCCTTTTTTGAAGCTCATATCCCAAATTTTCTGTGTACTGGCCTGCTTTAGATTCTGCGTATGTATGTGTCTGAGTGTCTGTCTGTCTGTCTCTGTCCTCCTTACCTCTTTTCCTGTCTTCTTCCATATTTTCTCCATTTTTCTTTAAATATGATTCAAACATAGTCAAATCATAATCACAACCTTCCTGAATTTGAACTTTTTAGCTCAAGAAAGCTATGAGAACTAAATAGAATTTCTCTGTTAAAAAAAAAAATTGAGAGTCCAGTTTTATCCCATGCTTTGTCAGTAACAGTCCAGCTGGCCTTGGTGAGCTCCCAATAGATCAGCTCCACTGTCTCAGTGGGTGGGTGCACCCCTTGTGGTCCCAATAAGGGCTGATGAGAAGCCAAGGACAATGGCACGGGGTTTTGAACCTACGTAATGTGCTGGCTTTGTGGGAGCCTAGCCAGTTTGGATGTTCACCTTCCTAGAAATGGACGGAGAGGGGAGGACCTAGGACTTACCACAGGGCATGGAACCCTGCTCTTTGGACTGGAGAGGGAGGGGGAGAGGAGTGGGGGGAGGGGGAGAAGGGTGGGTGGAGGGGGAGGGAAATGGGAGGCTGGGAGAAGGTGGAAACTTGTTTTTTTTCTCCTTTTCTCAATAAAAAAAATAGAAAAAAAATTGAATTTGTATTTTTGAGAATATGAATGGTTTTCCCCAGATCAGATATATGTTCCTGATTCAATCTTCTGTGACCAGGAAGGAAAATCATATGATCTACTGTTCACCTAATACAAGTCCAGGAGGTCCTCCAAAAACTTAATGTTGGTACAGTTTCCTATATTTCTGTAAGATATTTCAGTTCCGGGAAAAAACACAAACCCACAATACTCATTATTCTAGTCACACATTAATGACTATTGGGTTCTTTTGTTAATTTTTCTTCTTTTCTGCCTTGATTAATATTTTCTATCTCATTGTTCTTTTCCCATTCCTCTGGACTCACCTTTTTCCTCCTTTCCTTTGTTTCCATCCTATTGTTCTTTCAGAAGCCAGAGATGCATTAATCTTTGCAAAGTATTCTTTAACTATTATTAGGACTCTAATTTAGTGGAATATGGTAGTGAGAACAGAATGACCTTGTCAAGGTTATAATGGCCAAATAAGCTGTAGCAAAATTTATTTGAATTTAGACAGATTGTGTCATTTAAGCTATTTGAAAGTGGGAAGAGCATTACATAGCTTTATCTGGAGTGTTCCATTGTTTCATATCAGATCGATAATTGCACAGTATGAAAGAACTGTGGATTCTTGAAAATCTCAGCTATATAATACATCCCAGTATTTGTGGGAGCCTAGGCAGTTTGGATGCTCACCTTACTAAACCTGGATGAAGGTGGGTGATCCTTGGACTTCCCACAGGGCAGGGAACCCTGATTGATCTTTGGGCTGATGAGGGAGGGGGACTTGGTTGGGAGAGGGGGAGAGAAATGGGAGGCGGTGGCGGGGAAGAGACAGAAATCTTAAATAAAGCATTCAGGGTTCCCTGTCCTGTGGGGAGTCCAAGGAACCCCCACCTCCATCCAGGTCTAGTAAGTTGAGCATCCAAACTGCCTAGGCTCCCACAAAGCCAGTGCGTGCAGTAGGATCAGAAACCCATTGCCATTGTTCTTGAGTTCTCAGGGGGGGGTACTTAATTGGAGGAGGGGGAGGGAAATGGGAGGCGGTGGTGGGGAAGAGACAGAAATCTTTAATAAATAAATAAATTTAAAAAAATCACAATAAAAAGAAATTCTTCCTGCCTGACATAAATATACTTGTGAAACATAATAAATAGATTTGTAAAACTAAAAAAAAAAGAAATCTTAAATAAATAAACAAATAGAATAAAATACAAAATTCTGAACTTATCACATCTAGCAAAGTACCAATTAATTAAACTGATAGTTTCATGAGAGGTAAATAAAGAAGCTAATTTCTCCTTTCAACTAGTTATTATAAATCCCATAATACTACTGATGTTAAATTTTTTGTATTATCCTTTGGAAAAATTTAAAAAAGACCCTTGCTATGAGTTTGATGTAACTTTTCCTCCAAGAGCTTATTGTTAGAATTTTTGTCTTCATAACAATGATATTGAGGTGGTGGAACCAATAAAAGGTAGGACCTAGTATGGATTGGTTACACATGCTGGCCAAAACCAAAACCAAAATCTGTTGATATTGTTCTCATGGGACCCTGAGTTTATTTTTTAGAATAAAAGTTTTTTTTTTTTTTAAAAAAAGCAAGACTAACTGGACCTTATGTTAGTTCTCTTTTCCTCTCTTTCACAATTTTACAAATCTGATGTAGTCACATATTTAATTATATCATTGAGCCATTACAATCATCAAATATTTCTATGGCATTATCAGGAATTTCCCTTGTACAAAGTGCTCATTGAGGTTCTATTGTCTCTATACCTCTAAGTCTATGTGTCATAAATTATGATATGAAACTCAGGTATTTAGCAGTTTATACTATTGATGAATTGCCTTCAGTCTACATTTGTCTTTCCAAATCTCTGGGTATGTCTCGATTCTGGTACTACATTTGTCTACCTTAGATGCAGAAAATAAGAGACTGCAGAATGCTTATCCCTAAAGGGAAGATATATTCCACAACACCACTATCAAGAATCAGGGATTACTGCAGAGCAGGGAGCAAAAGGAATATAAGAACCTGAGGTCATTGAAGACTACAAGGAAAATTACCTTCTGCTTACAGAAACAAGCTGCACAAGTGAACTCAGAGCATTTGGAACAGCATGTGAAAACCCCATGAAAGCCAAAGGCAGATAAAATCCCAGCAAGCAGAGAGGAGATTGGGACAGAATACTACCCATGCATGGAGCTATTAGAAATTGGTAGCTCTTGGGAGAGGGAGACCAGTTTTCTCTAAGAGTGTAACCCTTTGTAAGTCAGCTACTTCTGTGGAATATCACACATCTAAGAACAAAGAAATAGGCAGTGCAAATTAGTTTGAAGGAGTATTAAAACCATACCAAGTTGTTGGATAGTAAAGGAGAAGGAGGTAGTGAAATGAGGAAGAGTTAGGAGGGGTAAATATGATTAATAATATAAAACTCAAAAATAAAAAAAATAGAAAAAAATGATGTGAATTGCAACTTTTTTATTTTGTGATGATGGACCATGTTAAACTTTTCATAGATACCTTAAATAGAACTTTGCATTTTGATCTTATGCGAGGTCTGAAGGTAGGTAGTACAGTACTCTGTTTATTAGTTGTGCACCACAGTAAACCGCAGGCTTAGGCTTGAGTCAGCCACATAATTATGTGGGCAAACAATGAAGGGACAACAGTGTACTATATTGCTAAAGTAAGGTCCTTGGTAAGTTAGATGCCTTCAATGCATTTCAAAGTTGAAGAATATCTGAATATTCACAAACATATACATATATCTGGTTACAACTGTTATACTACAAATTAAAGGAATATTGGTATGTATACATGTATGCACACATATACCCAATATTCCTAGTTTTTCCCATGCTGATCCAAGAAAAAAGTTAATACAAACCTATACTCAATCAAACTCATTTGAGTTTCTTTCTCTCTGATGATTACTGTGAACTATATTTAAAATCAAAGTGTAACTGTCTCCTACTGAGGCCCAATTCTGCTTCTGTTCAAAATCCTACTCATGTTACCTATCAGCCTCCATATGGTGTTTTCAGATCCTAGGCCTAATATAGCTTGAAAGATCAAAGAAAATATGTTCACCATTTAAACCTTCATATTGGACTGATGTGTGATTTTCCTTCTGTGTGTTGTAAATGTGTTTTGTTGCCATTGGTTAATAAAGAAGCTGCTTTCAGCCAATGGCTTAACAGACTAAAACCAGGTGGGAAATCAAAACAGAGATATAGAGAGAGCAGTAGGCAGAGTCAAAGAGATGCCTTATAGCCTCTGAAGGAGACAGATGTCCAGGAACCTTACCAGTAAACCACAAGTCTCATGGTGATTCACAGATGAATAGAAATGGGTTAATTTAAGATATAAGAGCTAGTTAGCAATACACTTAACTGATTGGCTAAGCAGTGGTGTAATTAATATAATTTTGTGTGATTATTTCAGGTCTGGGTAGTCGCGAACGAACAAGCAGCTTCCACCCACATTGGACCATGATAGCACAGACATTTAAGTCATTCAACATGGTTCATTGTGAAATGACAAATTAGGAAGGTATTTCTCACAGAGACACCTGCTGTAACCAGGATTTTGTAAAGATTTCTTAGTAAGATCCTTCAAGAAACCCTTCATTTGAAAAAAAAATGTCAGGTGGTAGGCTAGAAAAATGACTTAACACTTTAGAGCACCTACTACTCTTCCAGTAAGTCCTGGGTTTGAGTCCCACCATGCATATAGTAGCTAACTGCAATATGTAATTCCAGTTCCAGGGGATCCAATGTCCTTTTTTGCCTTCTGAGTATATAAGGTATACTTGAGGTACACACACATACATGCAAGCAAAACAGTCATACACATTCATTTAAATTAATTATTTTTTTAAATTTAAGAGTAATGAAAGAAATCACAAGTTATGCATATTCTAGAAATACTTAATATTGTAATAAAAGTTTCACTAAAACCTGAAGCCTTCCTTCTGTTAACAAACCTAATAAAGTTCTAATAAAGAACTCTGAAGTAATGAAGAATGGATTGCTCTTTCTTTCATAGATTCTATATGGCTAAGAAACAATAACAGGGAAGAACAACTAGAAGATCAGTGCAATATTTTCTGGTTACTCCTGAAATACACGTTTATCATATAATCAGTTACCTTGCAGGTTATATTTTTAGTGAGAGATGAGGTAAGTTAAAATAATAAAAATATATTTGAAATATGCAAGGAGGTAAACATTTTAGAAATATTGAGAGAGTCAATGCCAAGGAAATCAATTGCTTTCAGAGAAAATTCTCCTGATTATGCTTCCATAGTGTTTCAAACTGAAGTGTTACTTCTACACTTTACTTGCATATGAGGAAATAATTTTAGGATGAACTACATGTTATTTCTAACTTCTAAAATTACACCGCATATATCTTTAGATTTTACAAATATAACTGGAAAACATATAATCTAAATATATTTCATGTCAAAGTTGATACTAATAGAAGCTTTATCTAAGTCTACCCTTGGACCATTTATGCAACTGGTTTTAAGATCTTGCCAATGACATTTGAGATTTTTGAGGGTTTTTTTCCTGTTAGTGTCACAAATTGTAAATTTTTCATCATATCTAAGTCAGCATTTTCATAGCCTCAAACTAAATGCAATGCCAATTATAGCCAAGGTTTTAAATATTCAGAATCATTTATCTTTAAGATACACACACACACACACACTCATACACACACACATATCCATGGACTGATTTGCAATATTTATATTGCAACTCTTGTTCTAGTCTTTGTTTGAGACTAAGGAGAAATTAAATTACTCCAATTTATTATAGACTTTAATATTCATTGAAATAATTGCTAGTAGTCTACTTTATATTTTGACTTAGAAAGCAATGTGTTTCCTAGAGTAAAAACAAAAAAAATAGTGACTTTTTAAGGGAGGACTGGACAGATGGCTAAGTGGCTAGATTAGCACAGGAATCTGTGAATATCCTGAATTCCCCAGAGCATGTAAAAGGGTAGAAGGAGAGAGCTAACTCCACTCAATATTTGTTTGTCTTTCACAAGCAAGCTGAGGCACATGTGCACCTTTCCCTGCACGTCCCCACACACACTGTAATCATATCCACTAATAATAAATAAGCTGAATTCTAAAAACTTTTAACAACTTGTAATAGTTACTGGAAAACATATTAAGGAACATAAACCAATGGTTCTCATCCTGTGGGTCATGACCCTTTTGGGGTCAAATTACCCTTTCACAGATGTCACCTAAAACCATAAGAAAAACACAGATATTTATTATAGTTCATTATAGTATCGAAACTATAGTTATGAATTAGCAGCAAAAATAATTTTATGGTTGGAAGTCACCACAACTTGAACTATATTAAAGAGTCTCTCCAAAAAGACAATTCATACACTAGAGATAAACACTGATTCCACAGCCAGTGACCCCACCAGCTCCCCATGGAAGGCCTCACCATCTTTGAAGAATGGATGGAGAGTGGGTGGGGGGAATGTGGGAAGAGAGGGAAAAGGGGAAGGAAGAGAAACTGGGATTGGTATGTGAAATAAAAAATGGTTTTAAAAAAAATAAAATAGAAAAAAGGACAAAAGGAAAACTCTCTCTCAGTGTTAGTATAGTTGAGAACCTGTGGCCCAGACAGTTTAGGCTGCTGTTTCCTCTAACAGATGTACCATTTATTATACAAATGTAGTTAAATATCCTCTGAGACTTTATTGTATGATTGGCACAGAAAAGATAATGAAATATATGCCCATAACAACAAAATCAACAGGAACAAAATAAATATTCAATAAAAATATTTGATTGGTGGATGTTGGTATTCTAAAATTTATTCTTATCAGTAGAGAAAGTTTTGAAATATGCCACTTATTTGGTATCACTTATATATTTAAGTAATAGAAAGTAGAATGACATATTAATTTATTTTAAGATAAACCTCTCAGTTTGTCACATCTGAGCATCTCTCACAAATGATTGCTGTTGACTCTAGCTTCCCCTCATTTTAGCCCAAACCTCTCTTGTTCCAATTCACTTAATACTCTCCTTTCAAAGCCCATCACATTCTCAATTTTGCTGTGAGCTGAAACCATTTCATTTCACTTGTGCATTGACAATAAATGAAGAGTAATTGTGTACAGAAATATTTTATGTCCTGCATGACAGGAGTTTAATATGATAAATGAGTTTCTGTGAGAAAGATAAAATTCCAATGTAGCAAAGGCCAATTTTAATTTATAGGAAATATACATTAAGGTTGTTAAATCAAGGCAGTGTTACTTGAGATAAATGACCTGGGATCAGTGTATACAACTATTAGAAGCTGACTGCACTTTTACGAATAAATAACTCACTAAAACATATACCTGAACTGAATACTCCATGCCTAATAGAGCAAATTTTACAAAATTGAGATTAAACATCATCTATTTACTTCTAAGATGGTCTCTACTTTGAAATTGGTGTCATCAATCTCTGACACGGGTCTCAGCTGTCGGGAACACATCAGAATATGGAGTAGCTTAAGTGCTTATTTCGGCATACAAACATCAAAGTGGTTCTTGAAGTTAACGTTCCTTTGGTTGATTTTGAGGTATAATGTCTTCCAATTAAAGTTAGTCTGCCTTACTAAAGAATGTTCTATTCCCCGCAAAACTGTTTTCTCTCTATATAAGGCACTGTCAATCTTCGATTCCAAAGCCTCCCTCAGATTGACCTCTGCAGCTCATAAAGCAGATATGCATTGCAAAACAATAAGACTACCCAAGAGTTTGTGCAGACACTCTCTCATACTTGTTTAAAGGTACCACAGAATAGTGTACTCCAAAAGCTGCATTCCAAAGTTACAACATTTTGAACAAACATGCATTCTGAAAAGCCATTTATCGCTAAAGCAGTTATAGGATGTCACATCCAAGATCCTCAGAAACCTTCTTTACAAATGCATTTACCTTCTGAGATAATTATGTTTGGACTGTGTTTTCAGTTAGAACTCAAATTGCATAGGATTCTATCAATAGTCTACCCATTAAGAAAGTACCTGATACTCTGCTCTAGGATGAGGTACAGCAACAAAACATAAATTTTACTTATGCATTTTAATTGCACATTTAAAAGGATTCTTCTTTTGTGATTTCACACTTTCATAATTATTTTAATTGCTTGAGCAATTATCATTTGTCAGTTCAGAAGTGAAAGGGAAACAACAAAAAATAACAGACTTGGAGTTTGTATTTCTGGCACTAATAACTTTTTGCTTATTACCCCAATTTTAATGACAATTTTTCACATTGGGCTAGAAAAATCTGTAATTCAACAGCTAAATATCTTTTATGTTTTCTCCGAAACGAGGCCTCTCAGTTGAAGTGACCTATATATAAAAAATAACACATCAGATTTTCTTTTCATTTGAAAACACAAGGTAACAGAAGTGAATTTTCCTTTCAAAGTTTAAATGTAAGGTTGATAGCATGGGGAAACTTGAGTTAAAAATAAAATACAAAATATGACACAGAAGACTTCTACATTTGTTTATCACTTTTAAAATCATGAAGACATTTTTTTCACACTTCACATTAGACAAAGGTTTTGTATATGTTCAAGGACCACATTTTCAATGCATGTGGGAACTGAGAATGCTAGAAAATCCAAAGGATCTGGCCCCTTAGGAGAAAGCAGACAAATACCAATATCTACTTCTTTTATTAAACAAAGAAGAAATGTGGAACTTGGTATAGATAGAAAAAGAGAAAAAAAGCCAACAAATATGCCAACTTTTAAGTACCATAGGTAGGCTGAACTTATGATGTAGAGATCTGTAAAATCCCAGTCACACAGCAAGTCAGCTCATTGTTTTCACTGAAAATTCTTCTAAGTGTTTTACAGCAGTGTACCAAATGCTGGCAACAAGATAGGATAGCTAGGAAAAATAACAGAAATGAAATATGTTAATAACATGGACAGAGTAAATATCATACACACACACAAAGGGTGGGACATCAAATGACATATGGGATTCTGAAATGTGCTTCATCATGTAAAAGAAATGACCCATCAAGGCCCAGGGTACATGGTATCATAATAAAGACATACACACACAGGTTTGAAAAGAAACAAGTATTGGGGAGATCCCTAAATAACTCAGTCTTATGCCAAGACAGAAAATTGCCCTCTACAAATTGACAGCAGGCCCCATTGCAAGGACAAATTCCACTCTCTATGTTCACACAGAGATCTAGCTTTGAGGCCGTTACCCCCACATTCTAGTCCCTTTGGCACAAGAGGGTACAGAAAGGGAAACTTAGACACCAGCCCAGACAAAAAACCCTCTACTTACAACCTGTCCTGCCTGCATGATATGCTGAAGCAATGGTGGCACAGAACTTATGGGAGTTGCCAGCCAATATTTGGTTTAACTTGAGACCCATGCTATGGCAGAAGGCCTATGGCCTACACTGCCTGCATGGCCAGGAATTGGAGACTGGATATTATCAAGACCTACTGTAGAATCAAACATGACAGGCAAAAAAAAATCAATGAAATGATTCCTAATGATATTCTGCTATATACATAGAATAGTTACACTTTGTCTAGTTGTCATCAGAGAGGCTTCCTCTCACAGAAGATCGAAGTGCATATAGAGACCTATAGTCAGACATTATGCAGAAAGAGAATCTAAGTTAGAGGTCCCTATAAGCCCCTCCCCTACAAGATCAGGGAACCCCATGGAAGAGGGGTTGAAAGACTGTAGAAGTCATAGAGGATAGAGGGCATCAGGAGAACATGGAGCAAAAAATCAACTAAGCAGAGATCTCATGCGCTTACAGAGAATGAAATAGTGAACACGGTACTGACTGGCATGTGTTTGTACCTGGTCCTCTGCATATATGTTATGATTGGTGATGTGACAGATTCTGTTGACTTCCCATGCATCAAGGACTGGCCTCAACAAAAATACTTCTTACCAGGGTAGGGGCATAGGAATTGAAGAAATATAAGTAAAGACTATGAAGATGTAAAAAAGAAATAAGACAGAAAACATAGAAAGTATTGGGAGGGCATTTTAGTGACTAAAATGCTGAAATTTTCACATTTATTTTTGCACAGCTTTTATACCCAATGTAAAGTGGGAAAGAAGATAACAAAAGACTTGATTAACACGACACAAAGGATAACTCACACAGTCAATGTCTTTATCACTCTGAGACATCAAATCATTAGCATTCTGTTGTCTAGGTAACAAAGGTGCTCTAGATCACCTATGCTGAAGAGCACCCTTCCATAGGTGACCTCATAGTTACAATAGAAGGGGCAGAAGTACATTTGCATATCTTGACCACCTGTCAGGATGGCATTGAGCTATCTTAATGTCAAAAGAGTCAGACAGTCAGCAGCCTTCGGAGATCCCGTGGATCTGTGTCTTGCTTCAACAGTGTTTGGACGGAACAGACCCGGGGCCTCCCTTTGTTAGCTTCCACAGCTCCTCATCTGCAGCCACAGCCTCCAGGACCATCAACTTGCCGCCTTCAGCTCCCAGGACCAGCTAACACCGTCTCTTTGCGGGTAGCTCCAGACTGTGTCTCAACCATGACCTCCCAGATTCGTCAGAATTATTCCACTGAAGTGGAGGCTGCCGTGAACCGCCTGGTCAACCTGCACCTGCGGGCCTCCTACAACTACCTCTCCCTGGGCTACTATTTTGACCGGGATGACGTGGCTCTGGAGGGTGTAGGCCAATTTTTCCACCAATTGGCAGAGGAGAAGCGCTAGGGTGCCGAGCGTTTCCTCAAGTTGCAGAATGATCGCGGAGGCCGTGCACTCTTTCAGGATGTGCAGAAGCCATCTCAAGATGAGTGGGGTAAAACCCAGGAGGCCATGGAAGCTGCCCTGGCCTTGGAGAAGAACTTGAACCAGGCCCACTTGGATCTTCATTCCCTGGGCTCTGCCCGCACAGATCCTCATCTCTGTGACTTCCTTGAAAACCACTTCCTGGATAAGGAGGTGAAGGTCATAAAGAAGATGGGCAACCACCTGACCAACCTCCGCAGGTTGGCTACTGGGCCCCAGGCATCTCTGGGCAAGTACCTCTTTGAGCGGCTCACTCTCAAGCATGACTAGGAGGCCTCTCCTTCCAAGGGGCTCCCACCTCTGCTCTGCACCAGCCCGCCTCAGGACCTTCACCCTAACCTCTCAAGAAGCCACTAGGCAGCTTTGTAATGCCCTGGAGCCCCTCTCAAGTTTGGACCAAGTAAAAACAAAGCCCTTTGAAGCAGAAAAAAAAGAGTCAATCACCTGCTGAGTTAGGAGATACAACTATGCCTGTCAGTCTCCAAACTCTCTGACCATCAGACAAGGTAGAAATGGGCTTGCATTCTTCAGCCTCCACAGCCACAGGAGCCTTTACCCTCTCTGAGGAGTGGAGGGGATAGGTTGGGTGGAAAGTGAGGGCAGTGGGAGGAGCAGGGAACTGGGATTGGTATGTAAAACAAAAAATTGTTTTAGAAAAGTATGTTATGGCTGTTACCTTGGTGTGTTGTAATAGGAGCAGCGGCTACGCTCCTGGCACCCAGCCACCCGCACGGCTAGCTTTACACACGAAATAATTACATGGAAACTGTATTCTTTTAAACACCGCCTGGCCCATTAGTTCCCGCCTGTTATTGGCTAGCTCTTACATATTGATCTAATCCATTTCTAATATTCTGTGTTGTAGTAATAGGGGCGGCGGGGCTGCGTCCCCAACACCCCAGCCGCCTGCCCGGCTAGCTTATGCCCGAAATAACTACACACAAACTGTATTCATTTAATCACTGCTTGGCCCATTCTCTTCTAGGCTAATTCTCACATATTAATTTAGCCCATTTCTAATCATCTGTGTGTAGCACCCCAAGGTGCGCTTAGCGGGGAGATTCTAGCCTAGTCCATCATGGGTCGGAGCTTCATCCCAGGAGCGGGGCATGGCGTCTCTCTCTGAGGCGTCTGCTCCTGAGCGAGCTGTGGAGTCTCTGACCTCACTTCCTCTTCCTCCCAGTGTTCTGTCCTGTTTTCTCCTCCCACCTATCCTCTAACCAATAAAATGGGCCAGGGCAGTGCCTTTATTAGCCAATGACCTTCCTCCATCACTGTGTAGCCCACAAGCTGGCTTACCAGGAAAGATCTTAATCTGCGTCTGTGTCTGGTGGGAGAATCATGGCGACTCTCCAACTCAGCTTCTTTCTCCCAGCATTCTGTTCTGTTTACTCCACCTATCTAAATTCTACCCTATCAGAGGGCCAAGCAGTTTCTTTATTAATTAACAAATGAAAGCAACAGATAGACAGATGACCCACCTCCATCATTTTTTCTTTTTTTGTTTAGACAAAAAAGACTTTCATTTTAACATAGTACAATTACATATAGCAAAACAGTTATCAAGCAAGAATTACAGTTATAATATTTATATCTATTTTATCTTTTATCATAACTAAGGAAAACTATAACTATCCATTCTTCAACTCCATCAAAGACTCCAGAAGGATATAATATTATCTAAGCAAGCAAGAAGTCCAAAACTCTAGAAATGACAGAGACATCTCGCTGCCTGGACAGTCACCCAAAGTTCCTCTGTACCGTTGGGGCTTCCATCTTTGGCCTTCAGGCCCATAGTTTCCAGCAGACATTTCCATGAAGCAGGAAATACCAAAGACAATTCAGTCACTTTCTGCTGTGTACTGCAGAATGTCTCGTAGACTCTTTCATAGGTCAGGGACCCTGAAAGACCATCTCACCTTTAGGCAAGTTCAGCAGTCCTCTCTCTGTGGGTTCTCTGTGTTCAGTTTATGCAACAGACCAGGCAAGAACAGTTTTTTGCCCAAATGGCTATACAACTCCATAAGGAGCCTCTTCGATGCCCATCTTCCTCTTGAAGTAGAATGGTGCTGCCAGGAGCAGACGTGTCTCATTGTCATGAAAAGCCCTAAGTTATTAAAACATTTAAATGCCATATTCTGCAGTCATTGAGAGATATGAAGAATGCCTATCTAACTGAAATATACCTGTCTATATATAGGAAATCTAACTAACATAACTAACAAGCTTTACTATTATCGATGATTATCCATTAACAACTTATATTTCCTAATTATATATTACATTCTTAAATGAACCATACAATCACAATACCTTAATCAATATCAGAAATACATATACATAGAACAAAATTGACCTTAAAATCCATACCAATGTAAATTATTTATATCTATATCATCTCCCCCTTTAAATATAAAAGAACATTTATAAAGCATATTTGGGAACATGGGCACAGTTATTTCTCTCCAAACTGCTTCCTGCTGAATGGGGGTGCCATTATTTATGTCTTTTATGGTGTAACCTGTGTGCCTGGGTCATCTCAGTCGGCAGTTGAGTGAAGTAATTTTTTGAGGGTGTTCACAGCAACCTTTCAGGAGGAAGTGATCTATCATACCATATTGGGACAGACGCAATCCACATTGGGTGCCACACTGTTGATGAGAGCGGCAGGGCTGCGTCCCCGGCACCCGGCAGCCCACACGGCTAGCTTTACACACGAAATAATTACATGGAAACTGTATTCTTTTAAACACTGCCTGGCCCAATAGTTCCAGCCTATTATTGGCTAGCTCTTACATATTGATCTAACCCATTTCTAATATTCTGTGTAGCCCACAATCTGGCTTACCAGGAAAGATCTTAACCTGCGTCTGTGTCTGGTGGGAGAATCATGGCAACTTTCCGACTCAGCTTCTTTCTCCCAACACTCTGTTCTGTTTACTCCACCTATCTAAATTCTACCCTATCAGAGGGCCAAGCAGTTTCTTTATTAATTAACCAATGAAAGCAACAGATAGACAAATGACCCACCTCCATCATCGGTGCTTTGGTGGGACACTGTGCGGTGGAAGTAGGTATGTCTCTGACTCTTATACCTGCTCTTGAGACTCTTTTCCTCCGAAAAGGTTGCCTTAGTCAACTTAACTCTGAAAGCTTTTAACTTGTCTTATTGTATCTCATTTTGTTCTGTTTGGCTGTTCTCTTAGAGGCCTTCTCTTTTCTGAAGAGGAAAGGATGAGGAGGAGGAGTAGGTCTGGGGAAGAGGATACATGGGGAGCTAGGAGGAGTGGCAGGAGGGGAAATTGTGGTACGGATGTACTGTATGAGAAAGAAATCTGTTTTTGATAAAATACATAAAGAGTTGTTAGTAAGTTTTTAAAAAGCAAAACCTGTAAAACTATAAAGCAAAAATAATTCCCAATGATCTAAAATGTTGAGTAGCTGATCATGAAGCCTCTGTGATTTTCCAAAAAAAAAAAAGAAAGAAAAGAAAACAAGGACTATTAAATTGGCTATGCCTATAGACCAGTGCATCTCCCAACCCTCATCAGAGAAGCTTTCTTTTGGTTTAGGTCACAGTTAACACAGAGACTCTCAATTGGTCCACATGCAGAAAAGAAGAGACTACATAGTACTTAGTGACAAATGAGATGAACATAGCACAATCCTCTACTTATGCTAAGAGATTTTTTTCGAGAGAGAGAGGGGTCAGAAAGATTGTAAGAGGTAGTAAATAACTTCAAGGAATCAGTGTTTTCAGGATAGAATGGGACTGTTATACACATGAACTCAAAACAATTGTGATAGAATGCATAAACATTCTCAAGCTCAAGACAGAATCTTAACAGGAAGGGCATGGTGGGCCAACACCGGTGAGTAGGTACTGAAATTTGATAATTGCTAAGACAGAGTCAGTTTTCTTTAATGATGTGAATCCTGAAAGGCCAAATACAATCCAGGGCAGTTGTTATTCCCAAGAGTAGTTAGATAATACAAACTTGATTTGGCATATTAAAAAATAAGCAGAAGAATAAAATTAGAGGTATAGGGTAGTATGAAGGTGAGGGTTAATAATGTGCATCATAGAAATGTTGAGGGGATGAATATTACCAAATCATGTTGCATGACATTCCTAACACATTAATAAAATATTACTTATTTTTTTAATTTTATTACATAAGTGTTAGCCTGCATTTGTATATGTGCACCACTTATATGCCTAGTGTCTGCAGAGGACAGAAGAGGACATCAGATGTCCTTGAACAGGAGTTACCTATAGTTGCAGTCCCCATTTGATAAAACCAGGATTTACTCCAAGTGTAGCAACTGTTCTCAATCATTGAAATGTATTTGTTGAAAAATATTTAACAGGTACCTAAAATTATAGTCTTAAAAGGGTAGTAGAGTATTTTGATACTATATAACAATGTTTAATACATATATATATTCTAAAATTTATCATTTCTTTTCACCCATTTCTTTCAAAACCCTTTCTACTTTCTGAAATTTATGGTATATTATGGCTATCTATCATCACCCTACTTATGCAATGTGCACCAGCACTTTTTTTGTTTTTTGAGACAGGGTTTCTCTGTAGCTTTGGAGCCTGTCCTGGAACTAGCTCTTATAGACCAGGATGGCCTTGAACTTGCAAATATCTGCTTGCCTCTGCCTCCCAAGTGCTGGGATTAAAGGTATGCACCATGCCACCGCCACCCAGCTGTGTTTTGGTTTTTCTAAGACAAGGTGTCAGTACATTGTTGTGGCTATCCTGGAACTCACTGTGTAGATCAGGCTGGTCTTGAGATCCTTCTGCCTCTGCTACCCAAGTGCTGGAATTATAGGTGTGTGCCATTATACCTGGCAAGAACTTTGTAATCTAATGGTAACTTGGTTATATTGAAATGAAAATTCAGATCAGATGACTTGCTGGATCATATGCTTTTTATATAAAATTTCACATACTACTTTCCATAATGGATATACTAATTTATATTTCTATCAATAAGTGTTCCCTTTTCTGCACATATATAACAGTTATCTTTTGCCTTTTTGAGAATAGCTATTCCTAGGAGTCATGTGTTGTTTCACTGAGTTTTTAATTTGAAGCTCCTTAATGATAGGTGGACTTGAGAATTTTTCAAATATCTTTGGGATATTTTTATATTTTACATGGTGAAATACACACTTTGTATACTGTTCATTTTATACTAAAGTTATTTTCTTGGTTATGAGTTTTGGGGGTTCCTTGTTTATTCTGGTTATCAACTGTAGCACAAATAATAAAAACCCAGAGACAAACATTGGGTTTCAATCTGAAGATCAGAAAAACAAAACAGCCAAGTCACTAAAGAGCTCTTGCTTCTATGAAATCTTCAGACTGTAAAAAGAATGAGGTCCTATCATATCTCCACCAATACAACGGAAGTATTTAAAGTCCAATCCAATGATGTCCTATCCTATCTCCACCAATACAACGGAAGTATTTAAAGTCCAATCCAATGTTCTCCCTGGACCTCATTCTCTTTACAGTCTGACGATTTCATAGAAGTGAGAGCTCTTTAGTGACTTGTCTGTTTTGTTTTTCTGATCTTCAGATTGAAACCCAATGTTTGTCTCTGGGTTTTTTATTATTTGTGCTACAGTTGATAACCAGAATAAACAAGGGACCCCCAATGAGACGCAAAGGATAATGGCACGGGATTTTGATCCTGCTTAATGTGCTGGCTTTGTGGGAGCCTAGCCAGTTTGGATGTTCACCTTCCTAGATATGGACCGAGGGGGGAGGACCTAGGACTTACCGCAGGGCAGAAAATCCTGATGGCTCTTTGGACTGGAGAGGGAGGGGGTAAGGAGTGGGGGGAGGGGAAAAAGGGTGGGAGAAGGAGGAGAAGGGAGGGAGGAGGGGGAGGGAAATGGGAGGCTGGGAGGAGGGGGAAACTTGTTTTTGTTGTTTTTTTTTTCTTTTCTCAATAAAAAAAATCATTTTACTTCTAAAAAATAAAAGTAAAAATATAAAAAAAGTCCAATCCAATGTAAAATACTTAAAACTAGTAGTTGCTTTTTAAAAATAGATTCAATAATCTACCTTTTTATCTTATATATCTATTTTCTACCTTTTCCTTTTTTAGAGTAGATTCAATATTCTATTATATCTTATCATATCTACATCTTTTGTGTTTTCAAAATAAGAAACTTGAATCTAATTTTCTATGTGTAGGTGTTTTTTTTTCTGATCATTATCAATGATAACAGATAACCAACCCCCTTAAAGCAATGACAAATATCCATAACCCACTGAATGACCTAACACCACCCTCCTCAACTCTTGGGGTGTGGGCATCATATTCTTAGGTTTACTTCCTGCTGTGTGTGGGTCGATGGTATCTTTTGGTGATCCTGAAAAATAAAAGTTGGGTTAATTGTCAGCTCCTGGGAGAGGTAGCTGTATCATTTGTTCTCTAGTCTATGCATAATGGAAAACTGTCAGACTTGTCTCAAGTCCTGGCTAGAGTAGTCTCTTAGGCTGGATCATCTCAGCTAGCCACCTCAAAATTGTTCTGAGCACTTTGTACTCCAAAACTGATGTTGAGATGGTGTTTTTCAGATTAGTGGAGTTATCATAGTCCTGGAGCAATCATTGTCGTGGGACCGCATCCTCCTGTTGGAGGCTTCAAAGCTTGTTGTTAGGTATGCTCATGGTTCACTGCAGAAAACTCATGGAGATTCAAGCACAAAATCATGAACATGAAGGTAGATGAAACTTTTTTCAAGAATTAGTTAGGATTCTTTATGACCATAAATATAATGGCAAAATGTTAAATATATATATACATTAAATATATATTAATCTTATAATTTTTATACCCTGAGAAAAGCTGTTAAACAGTAAATGTAAATCCAAAGGATTATGAGTTTAGTAGCAATAAAATAGTCCTTAATTTTTTCTTTTTTTTTTCCTGTCCCATATCAGGTGACTCTTCTGACAGAGATTTTGAATTTCACTTTAATAAGCATGCTTGAGTTTAGAGAAGCAAGAGCCACATTCCAACTCCAAAGACAGCTTTAATTTTTAAATGGACTGGGACTACAGAAAGACCACTTGTATTATATAACTGTAGAGAATAGCAGAAACAAACATTTGGGGCAGTTTATGTAATTTTATCCTATTGAAAATATAATATAACAATAGACCAATTTACTCTTTCTTCTTTTTGTTTTTTCGAGACAGCTGTCCTGGAACTAGCTCTTGTAGACTAGGGTGGCTTCGAACTCACAGGGATCCACCTGCCTCTGCCTCCCAAGTGCTGGAATTAAAGGTGAGTACCACCACTACCCTGTGGTGTAGGAGGTCCTTCTGCATTTGTGTTGATTTCATTGGTTGAATAAAGAAGCTGCCTTGGCCTTTTGATAGGGCAGCCCTTAGGTGGGTGGAGTACACAGAACAGAATTCTGGGAGGAAGAAGGCAGGCAGAGAGCCGCCCACCATGAAGCTGCCAGGTGAGACATGTTGAATATTTCCCGGTAAGCCACAGCCTCGTGGTGACATACAGATTATTAAGAATGTGGTGAATCAAGATGTGAGAGTTAGCCAATAAGAGGCTAGAGCTAATGGGCCAGGCAGTGTTTAAATTAATACAATTTCTGTGTAATTATTTCGGGTTAAGCTAGTCGGGCAGCAGGACTTGGTCCAATCACCTTGTACAACAACCCTGGCCTAATTTACTCTTTTTATGAGACTTTTTTTCTAGATAATTTGTCCTTTTCTTTCAAATGTCTCATTTGTCCAGTGATTTTCAGATTCCTTAGCTGGCTACCTTTATTCTTCTAAAAAGCCAGAAATAAAACCCTTCCTCAACCCTAAATTCGAGAAGATTCTCTTCTGGTGAGTTATATCTGATCAAATGAAAAGCTTTTGTTAATTTTATAGGTTAGTTAAGATGAAATGGTCATGCTCTTTGATGAACTATCATCTTTTCTAATTAAGATGTGTCTGTAGTTCAAATCAAATCTTTATCAATTTTCATGGTATCCATAGCTTTTCTTCTCCTGTGGAAGCAAAAGCAATACCTCTTACCAAACATAGCACATGTCCTGGTTTTCATTCTGAGGTCAACATGTCTTTAAAGTATATTGGCTGATTTAATTCAGAAGTTTTTCTACTATCCAATGTCTCTCCACAACTGTTGTTCCTTTCCTATTAATGTTTAGAAAATTCAAAGTTAACAAAGCATTATGTATTCTATTTCTGGGGGTGTTATCATCCCTTTCCGTTTATTGCAAATTGGTAAGTATGTTGAGAGGTTCTTTAAAACCCCTTAGTACCATGAAAATAGCATGTAATTCTGGACAGAATAATAAGGGCTTTGACCCACTTTTCTTAAATTTTCTGATTTGCAATCTGCCTTTCCTGATTTATTTTATTCAGTATACAATGTAAGGACTCCAGTTATTAGTATATCCATATAAAGCAAGGAAAGTTCCAGTTAGTTCTCTTTAGAAGTTGAATTTTCTTGCTTTTGGAATAGTTGTTACTCCCTCCCCCCAAAATTATTAGGTCTTTGGTAGTGTTCACTTTGTTCCTATAATTTGTCAATTTCATCATTTTTCTGCTGGGTCTTCCTGTTATTTGATTTTTTTCCACACAAGCTTTTAATTTTTTACTTGACGTATGTGGCAAAAGATCCATTCCAAGATAATATCTTCCCTCTACATTAAAATTTTTGTAAGAAAATATTTGCAGCATAATATGACCAGAGTGCAGTTAAGATTCAGATCCACACAATTCACTTGTGCCTTCTGTAGTTTCTCTTCAATGAAAGCCAATTCTACCTCAGCTTCATCTGATAATTCTCTGGGACTATTTAAATCCCTTTGACCATCTAAGCTTTTGTTTAAATTAATCAGGTCATCAGGACCTATTCCAATAGTGTGCCATAGATGGGAGCTGTCTCCTAGTAATCTCTGGAAGTCATTAAGAGACTGCAATTGATTTCTCCTTATTAAATTAATCAGGTCATCCAGACGTTTTCCAATAGTGTGCCATAGATGGGAGCTGTCTCCTAGTAATCTCGGGAAGTCATTAAGAGACAGCAATTGATTTCTCCTTATTTGCACCTTTTGTGGTCTAGTTTTTGTAAACCTACTTCATAACCTAAATAATTAATATAAGCACCTCTTTGTATTTTTTCAGGAGCAATTTGTAATCCCCGAAAAGGTCAAATTTTATTTGCTTCTTCAAACATTCTTTCTAAAGTATCTACATTTGAATCATATAGTAAAATATCATCCATGTAATAGTAAAATATAGATTCAGTAAATTGCTTACATATGATTTCCAATGGCTGACTTACAAAATATTGACACAGAATGCAAGCTATTTAACCTTCCCTGTGCAAGAACTTTTCCTTGATACCTCTTAACAAGCTGAGATTTAGTATAAGTAAACACAGTAATGGCAAATTTTTCTCTATCCTCTTCTTGTAAAGGTATAGTGAAGAAACAACCTTTTAAATCAATAACTATAAGAGATCATTACTTAGATAATAGGGAAGGTAATTGAATTCCAGACTATAGAGAGATCATTGGCTGAATCACCTTATCAACAGTTCTTAGATCTGTTACCATTCTCCCTTTTCCAGATTTCCTTTTAACAAGTACAGGGAAATTCCATGGGATGGGTGATTCTTCAATATGCTAAGCATCTTGTTGTTCCTGTACCAGTGGTTTTAAAGCCTACAGTTTCTCTATTGTTAAAGGTCATTGTTTAACCCATATAGGTTTGTCTGTCAACTATTTTAAAGGTAAGGCTGTTGGTGCCTTTGAATTATCAGCAGCTGTTGTGGCCTGTTCTTATAAAACCTGAATGGCCAGTGACTGCTCTTTATAACATCTTATAATATTTTTCCCCAAAACATATGTTAATTTATGGTTTGTTTCCAAGATTGGGGGAATGTTAATCTTGGTATTCCATTACTGTAACAAATCACATCCCCACAAATTCATTGCTATGTTAGCCACATTTGGTTTTATATTTCTTTCTGTCCCTCTGGTCCTATGCATTTGACCCATCTCTCACTCTGCTTTGCCTGAGATAAAGTTCTGATCACTAAAAACTGAATGCTTACAACTTGAAGAGGCAATTTGGATGCCAAGATTCTGATGAAACTATTGTTACATACACACCTGTGTCTACCAGACCTTCCATGACAATGCCACTTATTCATAAATTTAATTTTGGTCTTTGTTCTTTTGTAGATGTTTGGCAAAATACTTGCTTTATGATTTCTCCTGAATTTTCTGTTCTCTCTTTTATTGCTGTTCTATTAGCCAGAGCAGCATAGTTTCTTAAAATAGGCATTAGGTTCTTTAATTACTCTTGGAAGGAGTTTCTCTATAATGGCAGAAAACCACTAAATTGGATTTGGCATAGGGACCTGAGAGAGGCCCTTCCCTCTAGAAGTTTCCTGAGCACAGGACTACCTTGAATATTTTCATTGACCTATATTCATTTGTTCATTGCCTGCCTTTACCATAACTTCATAACCCAGAAGGGAGAGGCATTCTGAATGGATTATTCTTAGAAAAACATTGTTTCTAGGGAATACCCTGTCTACAATCCCTTTTAAGGTAATGCTGTTTGCCATAATTATGACATTTGACATTTTAATTTTTTCTTTAAACTTATGGAAATCACATCTCCTATTCATGCATTATTATGTTCATGAGATTCTATATTAATTGAATTGAATAATACAACCCTCCAATGGTGTCGACTGTTGTGTTACGAGCGGCAGGGACGCAGGCATGGCTAGCTTTACCAGAAATAATTACACGGAAACTGTATTCTTTTAAATACTGCCTGACCCATTAGTTTCAGTTTCTTATTGGCTAGCTTTTACATATTGATCTAACCCATTTCTATTAATCTGTGTAGCCCAAGAGCTGGCTTACCAGGAAAGATCTTAACCTGCGTCTGTCTGGAGTGGGAGAACCATGGTGACTCCCTGACTCAGCTTCTTTCTCCCAGCATTCCGTTCTGTTTACTCCGCCTACCTAAGGGCTGGCCTATCAAATGGGTCTAGGCAGTTTCTTTATTAATAAGAAATCACTCCCACATCATTTCCCCTTTTTCTGTTTAAACAAAAAAGAAAGGCTTTAACTTTAACATAGTAAAATTACATATAGCAAAACAGTTATCAAGCAAGAATTACAGTTACAATATTTATATCTATTTTATCTTTTATCATAACTAAGGAAAACTATAACTATCTATTCATTCTTCAACTCCATCAAAGACTCCAGAAGGATATAATACTACCTAAGTAAACAAGAAATAAGAAAACTCTAGAAATGACAGAGACATCTTGCTGCCTGGACAGTCACCCAAAGTTCTTTTGTATGGTTGGGGCATCCATCTTCAGCCTTCAGACCCATAGTATCCAGCAGACATTTCCATGAAGCAGGAAATTTCAAAGACAGTTCAGTCACTATCTGTTGTGTCCTGCAGAATGTCTCGCAGACTCTTTCATGAGTCATGAACCCCAAAAGACCGTCTCACCTTTAGGCAAGTTCAGCAGTCCTCTCTCTGCGGGTTCTCTGTGTCCATTTTATGCAACAGTCCAGGCAAGAGCAGTTTCTTGCCCAAATGGCTATCCAACTCCATAAGGATCCTCTTCGATGCCCATCTTCCTCTCAAAGTAGATTGGTGCCGCCAGGAGCAGATATGTCTCATTGTCATGAAAAGTCCTAAGTTATTAAAATATTTTAAATGCCATATTCTGTAGCCTTTGAGAGATATGAAGAATGCCTATCTGAAATATATCTCTATATATCTAGAAAATCTAAGTAACATGACTACAAACTTGACTATTATTTATGATTATCCATCAACAACCTATATTTCCTAATTATACATTACATTTTAAAAATGAACTACACAATCACACCTTATTCAAGATCAAAAATACATATACATATAACAAAATTGACCTTAAAATCCATACCAATGCAAATTATTCATACCTATATCATATCCCCCTTTAAATGTAAAAGAACATTTATAAACAATATTTTGGGAACATGGGCGCAGTTTTTTCTCTCCAAACTGTTTCCTGCTGAATGGGGGCGTCATTAATTAGGCCTTTCATGGTATAACCTGTGTGCTAGTTTCATCTTAGTTGGCAGTTGAGCGAAGCAATTTTCTGAAGATGTTCACAACCTTTCAGGAGGGCGTGGTCTATCATACCATATCAGGATAGATGCAATCCACAGGGTCTGGTCCTCTGTGAAAACAAAAGAAGACCCTTTCCAAAGCATCATATCCTTAGACCCAAATTTTGAAGTCATACCCTCATGATATCCGTTTTGGTTCCACTTGGCAGCCCATAAAATGAAATGTCTCTCTGTACTTAGCTCCTTCACAGTCAAAAATTTTAAAGAAAACACAATGTACATAATCCAGACTCTCTGTGAATTTTTCATTTTTACGTGGCTTATTTTTCTTTATTTATTTTAATCTCTTAACTATCTGTACTCTGTCTCTTTAAAGACTTTACCCTTTTTTTAAGACATTTGCTTTATTCTCTATATTCTTATTCTTCTCTCTCTCAAGCCTATGTATATTCATCCAACGCTGTGATCCACTGAGGTCTGTTATGTCTGAATCTGTTTTATTGTGAATCTGTAATATTTTTATTATCCAGGAGCATTTCTTAAAATGTTAAGCAGTTCTTAAAAACTTAAGTTGCGCCATGTACAGGTAATACGGTACCGCCTGTGTCCTGCCCAGTTGAAACCTTAAATGCGCTGTTTTATGGTAATTACGGTAGTTCCTGCCAACCAGCACAGTTCAGCAAGGAGCAGCCACTCCTGCCTCAGATCCATTTGGTGCCCCTGAGCTGTGTACAGTTCCAGGCACACAGCAAGTCCTCATTGGAGCCGCACTCAGTAGTTTAATTTTGAGACTGAGCATGCAGCACAGAAACTCTTTTTATCCAAGTTACAACCAAATCTGACACGCAGAGCACTGCGCAGTCTGAAAACACGTCTCTTCCACCATGCTCTTCCGCCTGCCTAAGCCTGATTCTGCCATCTGCCCAGGTGCAGGCGGGGAGTGCTGAGAGCACTCTCCTTCCGATCCCAAGCGGGAACACAAACATCCAGTCCCATAAAATCCATTGAAATGCTTTAAAGCCAGAGTTTGCACTGGCAGCACAGTCCCAAGAAGCCGCACTTTAAAATGACGCAGCTTTTTTTTCTGCTGCTGTTGCCGAATCAGGAAATCTCTCTACAGCACGCCACCAACAAACAGCAAAAATCTGTGTTAAAGTCTCTCTCCCTTATTTTTAAGCCTTCTCAGGTTTTTAAAGTGGGTTTAGTCCATCACGTCGGGCGCCACTCTGTTGTGTTACGAGCGGCAGGGCTGCGTCCCTGGCATGCGGCCGCAGGCATGGCTAGCTTTACCAGAAATAATTACACGGAAACTGTATTCTTTTAAATACTGCCTGACCCATTAGTTTCAGTTTCTTATTGGCTAGCTTTTACATATTGATCTAACCCATTTCTATTAATCTGTGTAGCCCAAGAGCTGGCTTACCAGGAAAGATCTTAACCTGCATCTGTCTGGAGTGGGAGAACCATGGTGACTCCCTGACTCAGCTTCTTTCTCCCAGCATTCCGTTCTGTTTACTCCGCCTACCTAAGGGCTGGCCTATCAAATGGGTCTAGGCAGTTTCTTTATTAATAAGAAATCACTCCCACATCAGTCGACCTTGTCTTTAATAGCCTGATTATCCTTTTTGCATAGAGAATTAGCATTTTCAAAAGCCACAAATTCAATTGTTATTTGTTTATCTCTGAATTTAGTATCATTCTATTTACTGCTGAAGTAAATCTTTCTAAGAAATTTATATGGGCCCTGTATAACATTAGTAAATGACTCAATTTTCTTTCCTATTTCTCCAGTTCTGTCTCAAGCATTCAAAGCTTCTACATGGCATAAATCCAGGGTGTGCTTATCACATAAAACTTGTCTTTCTATAGTAGCATAATTTCTTTCTCTATGAATTTAATCTTAGGTGATTTCCCTACCTCTAGCTGTATTCTGTTGTTTAATAATCTTTGCCTTTTCTCGTAACCAGGCACCCCATTGTATTTGTGGACCAGGTTCTAAAACACCTTTAATCAATTCTATCTGATCTTTAGGGATAATTCTATTACAAACTAACCACGAGTTTAGCATTTGCTTCACAGAAGGTGAACACATGCTGTATGAGACTATTTATTCCTTGGATCTCCTTAGATATAACAATGGCACAGTAATACAATTAGCTGTAACAGAACCTCTGCCGTTTGGAAATTCCTGTAAGGTTACTGGATATATTAAGATTGGTTGTCTGAAAAACTTAGGCTCTTCCTCTATTTTTATAATGCAATGATGAAATTGGTTCCTCATTAAATTCCTCTGTCGGGATTTGCATATCTCTGTGATCTGTTTTATTAAGTTTTTCTAAGGCCTGTATCTTAGCACTCAGAAGAACCAACTATTTTAGTGATAAGACAAAAATGATAAAGCTGATAATATTTACTATTGACATTACATTAATTCTATCTAAATTAGATATCCACTCATTTAACCATACCATTTTCAAACTGTCTTGTATATTAACATACAGAGACCAAAATCCATCCACTGTAATGTTTTTTTTCCATTTTTAATGTGTTAGAAAAACTCTCTTTTAACTAATTCCTCCCTTTAAGAATTCCCAATTTTCGAGGGGGACTTGATTGGGGGAGGGGGAGCGAAATGGGAGGCGGTGGCGGGGAAGAGACAGAAATCTTTAATAAATAAATAAATTTAAAAAAAGAATTCCCAATTGTCTTACCAAATCTACCAATGATGTTGATGAAGATGTGAGGCTTACTGCTGCTGCGTACACCAGTAGAAGCCTGAGTGAATTTCAAAACAGCTACCTAGTTTGACAGCAGCCCATGAAAGGGGTTCAGAGAGAGCCTGCAACCCACGAGGGAGAGAGAGAGATATTGAGAGAGAGAAAGAGAGAGAATGCAAGGTTTAAAACACACACACACACACACATGCACACACATAGGTGCTTATTTGGAAAAAGCACGTGTGTCCAGGGGATGCCTAAAAGCAGAACCAGCCAGTATAGGGAGGATGAGTCCTTTGGTGTTTGAAGTGCAGGCACTTCTAGAATTTGGGTGGCAGCTGGAGACTGTTTCAGAGAGGCTACAACAGGAAATTCCCAAACTCACTCAGATGCTTGGGGCAAAAAAGAAAAGAAAGCATAGCCGGATTGAGCTGGAGCCCCACATGTGGCTCTGGTGGGCCCACGTTCAGCTCTGGCTTGTGCCCATTGCTAAAAAGCCAGAGGCAAATGACTTCTTAATGAATTTGTATCCCAAATGTTGGGTCCCAATTGTAACATGAATAATAAAAACACTGAGACAGATATTGGGGGTTCAACGTGAAGATCAGAAAAGCAAAACAACTAAGCCACTCGAGAGCTCTTAACACTATGAAATCTTCAGAATGAAAAGAAAATGAGTTCCTTTCTCATCCTGCCTTATATTCCTCTCTAGTGCTGGGATAAAAGGCATGTACCACCATCACCTGGCCTCTATGGCTAACTAGTATGGCCGCTGGGATTAAAGGCAATGACTGCCAAGCCTGTATGATTTGCACTGACCTTCAGGAAAGTTTTATGAATTAAAACACAAATAATATACCACTATAATCAACAGCTCTTGAGAATGAGTTTGTAATATTTTCACTTATATCAATTGTCTGTTAATTTATAATATATAATCATAATTTCTAGAATACAATAAAACATAACTATGCCAAGAAACATGTAGTTATAGTCCATAAGAAAAAAAGCAAATAAAAATAAACTTGAATGAGGTAAAGAATGGCTTAAACTATTCTAATTTTCTTCCAACAAAATCAACCCATTTTAAATAAATGCATCAAGCTCAATAAAATTGGTGTAAAGATAAGACAGATAATCCAGTAGATAACAGTGTTTGTCACCAAGTTTGACACCATGAATACAAACTCTAGGATGCCCATAGTGAAAGAGGATGGACACACACACTGCACCTTGTGTTTCCGTATACATAAACATGAAATTAAGTAAATAAATGTATTAGCTTTTAAGTAATAAGATAGATGCAAAAGACAGAAAAACAGTTTTAACTAAGAATGATGGAAGACAAAGAGAAAACATTAAAAAAAAGAGCAAGAGAAAGCAACTCATTTCAAGCAAACCACAATGAGATGAATAGTCAACAATTTTGGAATATGGAATAGAATTTAGTCCTACATACATAATAAGGAAGTGTTTTACCAATAAGTTTCATCCTCATTCTAACCATGACTATGATGCTATGCGAGCTGCCAAGATAGAAAAACAATTGATAGTCCTACCTAGCCATACAAATCACAAAAATGATCAGTATGGCAAAATATACTCAAATGTGAAATAGTGACATTCTTATCTTGGAGTTAACCAACAACTTTCTTTTTGCATTTAGGACTCATTAAATAGCAGGGAATTCATTACTGGTATTGTAAACCTAGCCAACTGACCATGTCTCGAAAGGTAATAGATCCCAGAGAAGAACCTACAACTACCATTTTCATAGACCAATATAATTTCAAACTGTACTCTAAAAGCTTATCCTTGTATCCACCAATAAGTGTGATTCTCATTCCTTATCATATAAGTTTCATTTTTGCAGCAGAGAAAAGCTACCACAGAGATGCACAATTGGTCATGATGCACAGGATAGGTGACTGTTTTGTCCTCAGTCTTAATTGATAGATTGATAATAAAAAGCCATACCTAAGTCTCAAGGAATATCATATAAAAGTGGCTAAGAAAGTTTCTAAGAGATAGGACACAAGGATGTACTGTGAGACACTGTATTTTAGTCTTGACAGGGAAGCTGTACATATAAAAACTCAAAAGTATGTTTTTTTTTTTAAACAAGCACTGAATAAGGACAACACCAACGGATATTCCAAAAAGGATGGGGGCATTTTCACAAGGTTTCATCCTTTGATGTAAAGTTGTTCTTGGTGACTGAGAGGGAGACTCAGCCTCCAAAGGAAAGCTCCAGGATAGGTCATTCAATCCCAAATGGTTAGCCAGCCCCTAAAACACATACATAAGACCACCATTAAACAGATTCAGTAGATGGAGTTGAAAGGAGTTGTGAGGGAGAAGAGAATGAAAATATAAATGAAATCCTTATTATAAAATTATCAATATGACATTTAAAAGAAAAAGGAAGCATTTTTCCCTTAAGCCACCAGAAAGACATGTTGGCATTCACATATGTATGTAAACTGATTTAGCAGTTGCAGCCTATGTCAGATTTCTGGCCTGCAATACTGCACTGTTTAAGTTGTAAGAGTCATGAAGAAATCTAGTGAAAAGATATATAAAATATTTGCTTTCACTCCTCAATGGTCTCAGTTTTCAAACTTTGATGACTGGTAGCACTTTCTCCACTAAATTTACCTGTACAGTCAACCTTATGAGCAGAAGAAAAAAATGTGAACAGAAAAGCACACACATGCACATGCACACACACACACACACACACACACACACACACACACACACCTGGGGGTAAAAGATTAGCAAGAGGTAGGAGGATGAAAGAAGTAGAAAGGGGAAGGGAGGGGAGGCAAGACACACACAATATATATATATATATATATATATATATATATATATATATATATTACTTCAAAGTGTTTGTGAATCTCAGCACTATTTACAGTTAATATTTACCAATAAAATGAAAAAAGGAAAAAAGCCTCCCTAAATATAGATAACCTATGCCTAATGTTCTGTAATTACAAATTTATGATTATAAAAATATAAAAATTCTGTAGTGATATTTTGCCTGTAATTTAAAAAAATAAAGTTTGCCTTAAGATCAGAGTGCAGAGCTCAGACTCTAGAGAGCCATAGACACCAGGCAGTGGTGGCACACATCTTTATTTCCACCACTCGGGAGGCAGAGTCAGATTGATCTCTTTGAGCTCAAGGACACCCTGGGCTACTCTACTTTAATCCAGTCTCAAAGAGAAACAGGGCCAAGCAGTGGTAGCTTATACCTTCAATGCCAGCACTTGGGATACCACATCTTTAATCCCAGCACTAAGTAGATGGAGACAAGAGTGATATGGCTGGGCTGAGAGAAGAATATAAGGAGGAAGGAGACAGAAACTCAGTTCATCCTGGAGATGCAGTCTGGGAATGCAGTCAGAGGAGGAAGGATGAGTACAGGATTGCCCCTTTGGTTTGGGCATCAGTAGAGGTGAAAAATCTTTGTAGTGGCTGGCTGCACTGCTTCTCTGATCTCTCAGCTTTCACCCACTAATATCTGACTCTGGGATTTTACTATTAAGATCAATTAGAATTTGTGTTATACATACTGTGATCAATATTTTGTCAAGTTAAGTGAGCTTGTTCTTTCGCAATTTTAAACATGCACAAAATACATTTTGCCTATTGCAACCCCCAATCTCTCTAATATCCCTTGCATCCATATTGCACTCTCCATCTGTCAATTCCATTTGCCAGATTCGTGACTTTTGTGATGGTGGTAGCAGGATTTTGTTGTTGCTTTCAGGGTCATTTTATTTCATTTTTTGAGAAACAGTTTAACCAGGATCATCATCTCTGTGATCACAGAGTAGCAACTATACATATTGCAGCCTCATCAGGTACAAAACTGAAGACAGTGCCTGTTCTTCTCCCAGAATACTGCAGTAGCTAATAGTTTAGTAGGGAAAGATGTAAAGTCCTGGAATCAGACCCAGTACCCTGTAGGCTCATTACAGGCAAGTTCAGCTGCTGCAATGTCATGACAGCTTTGGCTATGCCATGCACAGAAGACGGCATGCCACAGCCCTTCTTTCAGTCTTCCAGCTTTGAGTTCTTACTATCCCCTCTTGCATAATGATCCCAAGCCTTAGAGGAGATGGTATAAAATGTTCTCTTCAATAATATACTCTCAACTTACTTATTCTCATCATCTTGACCAGATTCGCACCTCTGAATTTACCTCTATTCATTGTGTAGATGTTTCACTAATAAAGGTTGTGAGTAGCATTTGTCTGTGAGTATAAACTTAACTATGTAGAACGTAGCTGAGCATAATGGCATTTTATTTAAACAACAGTAGCAAGATCACAGCTATGGTCTAACAGCTCCTCTTTCATGGGTTTTTACATACGATTTATGTCAGTGGGTATGAATTTCCCTTGCCTAACACAAAGAAAAAAATTTGCTCAGCTTAATTTCTCTGCACTTTGTGGCCTAAGGGAATGGTGTCTCCAACAACAGGATCTCACCAACTAGTTCTTGTGAATAAGAATGACAAGATCTTTTATTACCTGGGTGCCTGTTAGCTCTTCCTGACCAACAGCTCATAACCTGTTTTATAGCACTTGACTTTCAGAATATCTCCCTTTTAGCTCTCTCAGTGTTTAAAATCACACACACACACACACACACACACACACACACACACACACACACACTACTATGTGTATAAGGATGAATCTGTGGTTATTTGACTGCTGGTACTTATGGATGTCAGAAGTGTAGGATCTCCATGGAGCTGGAGTTATAGATGGTTGTGAGCCTCTTGGTGTGGGTGAATGGACCTAAACTCAGGCCCTCTACAAGAGCACCGTGAGCTCTTAAATGTGCCTTCTTCTTAGCCTTAATTATATTTCACTTGGCATACAAAACAGTAAGTTTCTATATGAGTTTTGTATATGTCCTCTGTATTTGCTTACCCTCATCGCCCATCATCTTCTCTATCCCTGCTGAAACTTTCCACCTCAGACATTCCTGCTCTTTGTTTTCAAACTACCTATTTATTATCTTCTAGACTCTAGTCACTAAATCATGAATCACTCCAGTGGCCCTTTTCCAGTTTCCTGACTTCTATAAACACTACAGGCTAACATTACTAGTCTAAAGATTTGAGTCTAGGATCCATATATGACAGAAAACATGCCATGAGTTACCTTGATTAGTATATTTTTCTGTTTCTATTTATATACATAAAAATTTTATAATTTAATTTTTCTTTACACATGAATAAAATTCTACTTTGTACATAGACAAAATTTTAATTACCCATTTATCAGTTAATAAACATATAGGCTTACACCATTTTCTAGCTACTGTGAATATGATGCCAATAAACATGACTGAGCAAGTATAACCTTTCTAGGATAGGATATAGAGTCCTTTTAGTATATACTTGGAGTGTTATAAGTATGTCAAACAGTTGATATAGATATTTTGAGGAACTCCCACCCACATCCCTCAGGGGCTGCACCAGTTAGTATTATAACCAGCAGTCAATAGAAGTCTCTCTCTCTCTCTATGTCCTCAACAGCATTAGTTGTTGCTTGATGTCTTGGTTGTAGCCATTATGACTCCTATGGAGTAGAATATCAGCATTGTTTTAATTTTCATTTCCCTGATGGCTAAGGATATTGGGTACTTTTAAAAGTGGTTACCAAAAAGCAAAAAGAAAAATTGCTTTTCGGGCTGAGGGGGGGGGGGATTTTATCGGGGGAGGGGGAGGGAAATGGGAGGTGGTCGCGGGGAAGAGACAGAAATCTTTAATAAATAAATAAATTAAAAAATTTAAAAAAATAAAAAATAAAAGTGGTTACCAACCATTTTTATTTCTTCTTTTGAGACTCATATGTTTAGACAGGTAGCTCATTTTTGTTGGATTTTGACTGATATTTTGTTGGACTTTTGACTGATATATAGTTTTTTTTAGTTATTTGTGTATTCTAGATATCAATGTTCTTTTGAAAATACAGTTGTCAAAATTTTCCTCACTCTGTGAGATGCCTCTTCACTCAAAAATAATTTCTTTTACTTTACGGAAGAATTTTAGTTTTGTGAAATAAAATTTGTGGGTTCTACTGAAATCCTAGTCAGAAAACTCTTGCAAATACCTATATGTTGAAGAATATGCCTACGTTTTCTTCTAGGATCGTGGAACTATGTAGTCTTATACTGAGGATCTTTGTCCATTTAAAGTTCAGTTTTGTGAATGGTAAAAGACAAAGATCTAGTTTCATACTTCTACATGTAGCTAGCTATCTAGTTTGATGATCAACATTTGTTAAAGATTTACTCTTTTCTCCAATATTTATTTTTGGCATCTTCATTAAAAATCAGGTATATGGAGCTATGTGGACTTACATAGAGATATATAGATTGAATTATATTCCATTGACCTAAATATCGTTTTTTGTACAACCACTGTGTTGTTTGTATTATTTCGGCTCTGTATCATAACTTAGAACCATGTATGGTTGATACCTAACACAGTGCTTTCATTATTTGTGGTTTTGTTTTTTTTATTTTTATTTAATTTTTTGGCTATTCTTGATCTTTTGTAGCTTTATGTATGTTTTTATTGTGTGATTTTTTTGTTAGAATTTTGATTGGGGTTGGATTAAGTTTGTAAATTTACAGTGAAATGGTAGTTTTTATACTATTATTTCTCCTAATCCATGAACTTAGAAAGTCTTTATCTCATAGTCTCTTTACAGATTTCTATCTACAGTGTTCTCTAGAGTCTTTGAGTATGTTTATCCCCCAACTCCCCGTATTTGTGTGTGGTTTAGGTGTGAATGTGCATGTGTGTGGTTTTAAAATAAGAATGTTTCTCTGAATCCCATTTTAGCATGTTTGTCATTTGTGATGGGGGAGAGTCTTCTGGCTTATGTTAATTTCATTGGTTAAATAAAGAGACTGCCTTGGCCCTTTAATAAAACAGTAAATTAGGTGGGCAGAGTAAACAGAACAGAATGCTGGAAGAAAGAAGCCGAGTAAAGGAGTCGCCATGATTCTCCCACTCCAGACAGACACAGGTTAAGATCCTCCCTGGTAAGCCACACCTAGTGGGCTACACAGATTATTAGATATGGGTTAGATTAATATGTAAGAGTTAGCCAATAAGAGGCTGGAACTAATGGGCCAGGCATTGTTTAAAAGAATACAGTTTCTGTGTAATTATTTTGGGGTAAAGCTAGGCGGGTGGAAGAACGTAGCCCGCCGCTCCTACTACAACAATTTGTTTACAGAAAGGCTAATACTTTTTTGCAAAAAAAAAAGTGTATTCTTCCTCTTCATTAAATAGCTAACATGAACAAAACTCAAGAATATCTAACTAAAAATGAAAGAATTAGCTTGCAAATGTGTTGTCTGTTTTTTTTTTCTTTTTGATAACTTGCACAAACAAACATATGTGAAAAGATCAGATCTTAACTGAGAAAAGAACTTCATAAGATTTTCTATAGGAAAGTCTGTAGGATATTGTCTTAATTAATGATGGATATGGATGGGCCCAGTTCAGGGTGCTTAATGCTAGGACCATGTGAGTTGTATAAAAAAGCAGGACGAGAGCAAGTCAGTATGCAGAGTTTCTCTCTGGCTGTTGCTTTCTTACCTGCCTCCATATTCCTATCTTGAGTTCCTGTGCTAACTTCCCTCAGCAATTGAGTGTGATCTTGGAGTAGTAAGATGAAATAAACCATTTTGTCCCCAAGTTGCTTTTCATCATGGTACTTTATAGTCTCAATAAAAATATTAACAAAATTATAAAGCTTTCAAATCTTATTGCAAAAGTATCTTTCAATACTTTGAGGTGATTAAGTGATTTTTCTATGTGCATATGTTATCATTTGAGTCATTTCCTTTGTTTCACTTATCTAGGAACAATAATGCATTGGCTTTCTTTTATGTGACTATCTTTCTGCAGTATGATTTATCCTCTTTATAGAATCTTCTATAGCTTCACTCTTGGTTGGATATTGACACTTGGATATAACCGGGATTTAATAAAACCTATGAAAGCATTTCTTCATTTTAGCATCATTTGCCAACTAGATGAAGAAAACTGTTTTTCCAAACTGGTAAATCCTTTCTTGAAAATATTATTCCATATTCTTGCTAATATACATACATACACGTACATGCACATGCACACACACACACACACACACACACACACACACACAAAATTTGTTCACCATTCTGTTCCCTTAATTTAACATAACAATAATGACTTCATAAAACTGAATTGACTAACTTCTTGAAAGTTTGATCCCAGGAACCAGAAAGGTCCAATGAAAAGCACAAGGGAAGAGGTGTTACGTGGAAAAGTGATAGCATGGTTTATATGACACGAAGTTATTGGGGAAGGCAAAACTGGGGTGAGTGGCTTAATAGCATTCATGGTATGGTATAAATAGAATAGGAAGGGTAAAGACAGTGGGTGAACCCAAACTAAGCAAGTATGAAAAACCGTTATGAAAATTCCTAACTTTTTAAACTAATTACAAACTATATTTTTTTTAAAAGAAGGGTTTTAGCATAGATATCCTGCATGGGTAGAAAATTTTTCTTCTAGATGACCCAGATTATTAAAATAAAATATTAGTGTTAGGTATTTGATATCTCCCTGAGTAACTGGTTAGGAAGGCTCCAGAGACCACTCAGACAACACCACTATTGATATTGCTCCCGTTTGTTCTCCAGAACTAGATGGTATGATTCTATTGCTCAACACAGAACACATTTTGGTTTGTGGATATAGTGAAATCAAGCTGAAATTTACTTGTAAAGTTTCTTCCTGCTGACTAGCTTTCATAGTGGCACAAAGTGCTATTCAGTCAGGCAGATTAGAAAGAAAAGACGTCAGTTTGTACCACTGCCTTCTGCAATGCTGACCTGTCAATTATGAGGTGCCCAGTAGTGCGGCAATGTGACAAAAAAGATACAGATTTGGGTTTGATTTGAAACCTGCTCCACAGAAAGTACTTCATAGCTGGCATTGTAAATCTAACCCAAAACCCATGAACTGGAAGGCCATAGGTCCTAGGTGGAAACTTTCTACTGTCTCTTTACTAAACAACAAGTTGTCAAATTGCCTTCTAAATATTTATAGCTATACCTATATATTAGCACTGCCCTGATGCCTCACTAGAGAAGCTACTTTCTGCCGTGACTGCCTGATAATGCAGAGAAGCATAACTGATAAAAAAAAAAAATGTTGAGAATATGTTACTTCTGAATGCTTAAATGATTCTTCTGTATCCCTCATGCAAAAGCTCAGGGATCATTAAGGAGAATGAGATATAAATAATGTAGAAGCAGGAAGAAGGGGAGAAGAAATATTTTGAAATGCTGTCTTCTGTTCTTGGCAAGAACATTGAATTCATGAGCTTACTGAAGTTATGTTTAGCTATAAAAGATCAAGTCAACAAGATCAGTCAACATTCCAATTGTCAGCACTAATTAGACTCTACAAGTTATTAACCTTACAAAAGGAGAGGAGATGAAGAGGAGTAGTAAGGAATGTATTGGCAGTTCTGGGTGAAGTAAGAATGAAGACATATGGGCTCCTGAGAAGAAAGGAAGAGAAGAGCTGAAAGTTCATGGAGGGAGTGGGAGGGAAGAATGAGGGGTGCATATGTTCAAGATATTTTACTTACATGTTTAAAATTGTCAATGAATAAATGAAAATGTTGTTACAAAAACAATAGCTACATTAAAAGACAAAGGTCACAGGGTCTCATGATTTTTGGAAGTGGTATTAGTATATTTCTACTACATTTCATTAGTCAAATATTCATAAAGAAAATAAATATTAATAAAGACTGATAACGTAGTCTATCCTATTTATGAGAGGAGAACTCTACCATATTAATAGGGGTGGGAATTTTGACATTCAATCTCTCACATAGAGCAATCTACACTACCAGTAACTCCTAAATAGGGTACATTTAAAAACAGATAAATGTGTACTTAAATTGTTACAAATCCATGAAAAATGGAAACTTGAATAATTCCAGAGCAAACCTAATTACTTTTGTAAAAATTGTAATTGACTTACTATCAAAAAGCAAATTAAAGGAGACTTGAAGATAATTACTTAAGAGTATATATGATATATTTTAAATAAAATACTGGTAGTAGATAAAAGTCAATGAAAAGATAAAAGCAAAATGCTAAAATAGGCTCATATGATGCAAAAAACAGAAAGAAAAAGTACAATAATAAAAACCAAATGATTCCAATAGAAAAAAAAAACCAAAATGGTAAACAAAAATAATCATAGCAAAATCACATTTAACGGAAAAGATTTAACAGTATTAGGTGAAAAGCAGAGATTACTAAATCAAAGAATAAAGCAAACTCTAACTCTGTATCATATAAAATATTTAAAGATGCAGGTTAAAATCAAAGGGTAAATGTAGAATGACATAACATTTATAATGAAAGATATTAGTAATAGAAAATACAAATGATAATGTGTTAGTATATAAGGAAGACATAATAATTCAAAATATAATCATCAAAAAGAGAGATTCAGGGAGCCAAAATAAAAATTAAAGAGAATAGTTTGGATAAACGTTTGTCTATTTTGTTGATTTTTCTCGAAGAATAAACTCTGTCTCATTGATTCTTTGTGTTGTTTTCTTTGTTTCTATTTTGTTGACTTCAGCTCTCAATTTGATTATTTCCTGCCGTCTAGTTCTCTTGAGTGAGTTTGCTTCTTTTTGTTCTAAAGTTTCCAAATGTTCTCTTAATTCACTAGTGTGGGATTTTTCCAGCTTCTTTATGTAGGCATTCAGTGCTATGAATTTTCTTCTTAACACTGCTTTCATTGTGACCTATAAATTTGGATATGTTGTGTGGTCATTTTCATTGAATATTAGGAAATCTTTAATTTCTTTCTTTATATCTTCATTGACCTATTAATAATTCGGGTGATCATTGTTTAATTTCCATGTGTTTGTGGGCTGTCTGGAATTAGTATTGCTGTTGAATTCTAGTTTTAAGTCATGGTGAGCTGATAAGATACATGGGGTTATTCCAAATTTGTTGAGGTTTGTTTTGTTACCAAGTATGTGGTCAATTCTTCAGAAGGTTCCATGAGGTGCCGAGGAGATGGTATATTCTTTTCTGTTTGGATGGAATATTCTATAGATGTCTGTTAAGTCCATTTGAATCATAACATCTTTAAGTTCCCCTTATTTCTCTGTTAATTTTTTGTATGACTGACCTTTCCACTGGTGTGAGTGGAGTATTGATGTCTTCCACAATTAGTGTGAGGGGTTTAATGTATGATTTAAGCTTTAGAAGTGTAAGCTGACATTTCATACAAAATATTTGCAGCCAGGTTCTCTAACAAAACAAGTGGAAGAATTATATGACAAGAACTTTAAATCTTTGAAGAAAGAAATTGAAGAAGACACCAGAAAGTGGAAAGATCTCCCATGCTCTTGGGTAGGCAGAATTAACATAGTAAAAATGGCAATCTTAACAAAAGCAATCTACAGATTCAATGCAATGCTCATCAAAATCCCAGCAAAATTCTTCACAGAAGAATAGATAATGAAAATGTGGTACATTTACACAATGGAGTACAACACAGCAGAATTTTGCATGCAAATGGATGGAGCTAGAAAACATCATTTTGAGTGAGGTAACCCAGACACAGAAAGACAATTATAACATGTACTCACTCATAAGTGGTTTTTAAACATAAAGCAAAGAAGACCAGCCTACAAATCACAATCCCAGAGAACCTAGACAACAATGAGAACCCTAAGAGAGACATACATAGATCTAATTTACATGGGAAGTAGAAAAAGACATCGATCTCCAGAGTAAATTGGGAGCATGGGAACCATGGGAGAAGGTTGAAGGGAAGGGAAAAGGCAGGAAGGGGAGCAGAGAAAAATGTACACTTCAATAAAAAAACAATAAAAAAGAAGTTAGAAATATAGTTATATATGATGATCATAATAAAATATTTTAATTCTTCCAATAAAAAGAGAATATAAAATAACAAACCAGAAAACGTCATTAACATTGGGCAATTATATCAGTTATCACGACTTAATCCATATTTATAGTTTAATTCACTAAAAACTATAGAAATAATATTCTACTTTAATGTACACATACAATTCACCAGGATAAAATCATTGCACTTACATACATTTCCATAGGCTAAAATTCCATACAGTTAAGCATATTTACAATATGGAATTATTTAAGTTATCAATACTAATAATAATACCCAGACAGAGTTAGGAATAATTTTATGTATGCATAAACTGTCAACCACTTACTTAAAGGAAATGATGAGGAAAAATTATGTGATCGAAATATGGCTCACTGGGCAAAAGCACTTGCCTCATAGACTTTTCAAGGTCTGGAAACCATCTCGAGGTGGAAAAAGATAACTGGCTACACAATTTTTTTTCTCTGACCTCCACATGCACACTATGGCAATGCACCCTCCATCACATATCATATACAAACATACTCAATAATAGTAAATAGTTTAAAAGACAAAAATGGCATTATTTTCAGCTAAAGTTTAAAGAACACATAATACATAAAAATTGAGGAATGTAGCCAAAATCACATTTATAAGAAAATCAATATATAACTTGAATAAAATTTGAAATTAATTATATTAAATATAAGTGAATCAATGCTATGGTTGGAATGTAGGGATTATCAATGGATTAAAACATGTGTCCTCTTTTTAATGGACAAGTACTCCATAGACCCTTATGCAGTTAGCTTTAAGCAGATGTGAGTTTCTGCATCAACCACTGTCTATTGAACATAGATATATCTAATGAGGTCTGACAACTCTCTTAATCTATGGGTATAGAAATATAAAATTTAGAGAGTAGTTTGATACTATATCAGTTTAACAAAATAATAATAATAGATTCACCCCTGGCATCTATGACCTCCCAAGCCTCATTTTCTTGACCATCTTATAGAATCAGACATTTTTTTCTTCTGTTGAGCAGGGCTTAAATCAAATCAGAAAGCGATCAGTTATTCACATAGCATTCATGCCACTAATGTATCCATGAACTTATCTTGTCATTCAGTTATTATAGTAGCAGACAGGATTCACAACCAGATTAAGACTTTTGATGTTTACTCTCTCAGCAGTCTGCATAACACCTTCCTGTATTATAAATCTGTCCTGCAGAGAGGTTTAAAATGTTTTTTTGTCTTGAAGAAGACCAGATTTCATTCAGTTCCCAGCAGACATATCTGGTGATCCACAACTGCCGGTATCTCCAGTCCAGGGGAAATATGAAGATCCAATGGCCTAGATGAGGCATGATCACACACACAGACACACATACAGATCACATACCACACCATATCCACAGGAACAAAAATAAAAAGAATCTCCAGGCAGTGGTTCACAGGTCTTTAATCCTAGCACTCGGAAGGCAGAAGCAGGTGGATCTCTGTGAGTTTGAGATCAGATTGGGCTACAGGGCACTTTACAGGACAGGCTCCAAATCTACAGAAAGAAACTCTGTATCCCAAAAGAAAATAAAAGATTTTTTTTTGCATGTGGTACAAGATGACAATATCTCCCATAGACTCAGTTTGAATATTTGATACCCAGTTGGTAGCACTGTTTGCATAAGTTTAAGGTATGTAGCATTAATGGAGGAAGTATGTCACTGAGTAATGGTTTTCAGGTTCCACAGATATATGTCATTTCCAATTCACTCTCTGCTTCCTACATGTGTTTCAAGACGTGAGCTCTTAGCTTGCTGTTCAAGTTTCAGTCTGTTGCCTCCCACCATGACTGACACTTACCCCTCTAGAACTATAAGCTCAAATAAATGCTTCTTTCTATAAGTTCCAATGGTCATGGGGCATTCATCACTACAATAGAAAATTGACTAATATGTTGTTCTAGTTCACTCTCTATTACTATAATAAATACATGACCAAAAGCATCAAGGGGAGGAAAGGGTTCCTTTGGCTTATACACTCTGCTGACAATTTGTTACTAAGACAAGTTGGAGCAAGAATTCCAGGCAGGAATCTGGAGACAGGAACTAAAACAGAGACCACAAAGTGATACAAGGTGTGAAATTTATACAATTCAGGACCATCTACCCAAAATAGGTGGGGTGTGCCATTATCAACAATTAATTAATAAAATACATCATAGAGTTGCCTACTGGACAAACTACAGGAATATTTTTTCAATTAAGGTCTCACTTTTCAGATAACTCTAGATTGTGTCAAGATGACAGAAAACTGACCAGGACAAAGTCTTTTTTTAAAAGTATAGAGTTTGGAGACTTGTGGGAAGGCTAGTTGGTAAAAGCTTTTGTGGAAGAACCCTAATGATGAGTTTCATCCCAAGGGCACATATAGTGGACGGAGAAAGATAACTCCCATAAGTTGTTCCAAATTGTCCTCAGACCTCCATGTACATGCTGTTGTATTCATGTACACACACAATAAATAAATGAATAAATCTGAGATATACCATATGAATAAATGCAAGACATATAGTATAATCTTTGTACTCATAATTAATAATTCTGTGAAATACAAAAATAACTGCGGGTACCTGGGAAGTGGTGGCACATTGCTTTAATCCCAGTACTTGAGAGGCAGAGGCAGGTGGATCTCTGTGAGTTCAAAGCCAGTCTGGTCTAAAGAGTAAATTCAAGCATAACCAGGACTATTGCTCAGAGAAACCCTGTCTCAAGAAAAGAAACAAAAATAATGAATAATTAAGGGCAAACTAGATATTTGTGATTTTATAATAAACCCTTGGAACTTAAGAACAATGTGTGTAAAGTTGAAGAACTTTAGATCATTATTCAAAAAAGTTGTATTTTCACATATCAGTAATGTAAAGCAATTAGCAGATTGGATATAATCATTGTTGGAAAACCCTAAATGGCTTTTTAAAATCAGAAATGGAAAAGGCAATCATAACATTCATATGAAATCTCAAGGGAACCAACCTCAAAATCTTGAAAGAGAAGAGTCAAATATGAGAAAGCATACTTCCCTGTTTCAACTTATCTACCAAGGCCTATAATCAGAACATTGTGATAATTCATGAAGACAGATTCATTATTCTAAAAAGTTTACCATGCAGAAAAAAGTCTATATATCTATATCTAAGGTCATTTGATTTTTTAACAAGGTTGCAAAAACAATTCAATAGGAAATTCTTATTCAACAAACAGTGATGCGGGATTCCCCTCTTTTTGCTGTGAATACCATTGGTTAATAAAGAAGTAGGCAGAAAATCCAAACAGAAATGGAGAGAGAGAGTTGGCTGTGGCAGAAGCCATATAGCTGCCAGAGGAGACAGACACCAGAACTTTGCCCAGTAAGCCACAGTCACGTGGTAATATACAGACTAATGGAAATGGGTTACTTTAAAATATAAGAGCTAGCTAGAAAGATGCTTAAGCTATTGGCCAAGCAGTGTTTTAATAATATAGTTTCTGCATGGTTATTTTGTCTGGACAGCTGGGAATAAATGAGCATCCTCCTCCAACAAAACAGTGCTAGGACAAGTACTTACTCATAATAAATAATAATTTTGGGCTCTTACTTCATACCACATAAAAATAAATAAAAATATAACATGGGTAAAAATAAGAGCTATGACTATAAAACACTTTAAAGACTTTACTGTTTATTAATAAAGGATGGTCCACCTCACTGTGAGAGGCAACACTCCTAGATAAGTGGGCCTAGATTGTATAATGAAGTCAATTAAGCTTGAGTCTGAGAGAGAGCCAGCAGGCAGTTTTCCATTGGCTCACATATCCAGGAACATATTTTAAGTTCCTGTCCTGCCTTCTCTCATGATGGATTGTGAGAAAATAGACCCTTTTGTTCAGAATAGTTTATCACAACACAATAACGAAATCAGAACAAACACCAAAACAACCAAACCCCTTAAAGAAATGATTTTTAAAACAAGGAGCAAGCATATGCCATGATCATATTAGATATTAAGGCACAACTAGGCATGCAACGAACTTCATGACAAAATACAATTCACCTTAAAACCAGACTCTCTGAATATGGCGGACAATGAGGGCTGCTGAGAAGCCAAGGACAATGGTACTGGGTCTTGATCCTACTTCATATTCTGGCTTTGTGGGAGCCTAGCCAGTTTAGATGTTCACTTTCCTAGACCAGGATGGATGGGGGAGGACTTTGGACTTTCCACAGGGCAGGGAACCCTGACTGCTCTTCAGACTGGGGAGGGAGGGGGAGAGGAGTGGGGGGAGGGGGAGAGAGGTAGGAAGAGGGGGAGGGAAATGGGAGACTGGGAGGAGGCGGAAATTTTTTTTCAATAAAAAAATAATAATAATAATAAATAGCTTTAATAATTAGGAAAAACTGTAAATAAAGATAAAAATATAGAAAAAAATCAATGCCTCCCTACACCGATGACAGCATTGTAAAATGGCACTGTCTCTTTGAAAGCAAGTTTGTAAATGCCTTAATAAATTTATTATAGGGAGGGAAATGGAGCTCAGTGGTAGAGCATTTCCTTAACATTATGCAGCATCCTCACTCTTCCATATACTTATCAAGTTAAAACCAGAATTCCATACATACACTGAGTTCTTCTCATTGACTAACAGAAGAAAGCCTAGATTTAAAAATGAATTTCAAAGAAGAGCTTATATACAAATATTCACAGTATATTATCATTTATATATGCCAAAACCATAATCAATGCAGCATTCTACCAACTTATTGTCTGATAGATAAAAGACCATAAACCACAGATGGAACATTATTTAGCCACAAAAATTGATTTGTACATGCTGCATCCCAAGCAGATGAACACTGAAAATATTACTCTAAGTGAAAACAGCAAGGCACATAAAATCATAAATTTATGATTCCATTTATTTTAAATGTCCATTGTAAGCCAATACAATGTCACAGAAATCAGATTAATAATTACCAGGCATGTGGGTGAGAAGAAAATGAGGAATGAGTTGTTAATAAATACAGAAATTCATTTTAGGATATGAAAATACTTCCTAGTATATAGTAGCAACTGCTGCACAGCTCTATGAATGCACTAACTACCGATGAATTAACAGTTTACAATAATCAAATTTGTATTACATGAAACTTACCACACCACAAGAAATGGGAAAAAGATACGAATAAATATTTCTCCAAAGATGGCCTACAAATGGTCAGTAGGCATGTGACAAAATACAACTTTAGTGAGAAAGTAGATATAAATCAAAATCTTGAGTTACCACTTTATGCACATTGGGAAGGCAATAATTAAAAAAAAAACAGATGTCTTCTAAAACACTCATATGTAGCTGGTGGAAATGCAAAATATTATAACTACTTTTAAAAGAGTTTGACAGATCTTTTAAAAAGTTAAACATAGAGTTCCTATATGACTGAAAATTTTCCTTCTTAAAACCTAAAGATTTTAAAACATCTATCCACAAAAACCATGCAAATGATTTTTTCCAGCTACATTACGTGTAATTATAAAAGAAAACCATTAAATATCCATGCACAGATTAATGGTTGGACACAATGTCATATATCCAAACAACACAATATTGTTCAGACATCGAAATAAATGAAGAGGAACAAAGTACTGACAGCATGTTACACCGTGTCTGAATACTGACACATTATGGCATGCAAAACAGCCAGATGCCGAAGGCTACATTTGTATAATCCACTATATATGAAACGAGCAGAATAGGCAAATCCAACCAGACAGACGGAAGATTAACTATTGCTAAAGGCTAGGAGACTGGGCAGAGAGATGAGTAGAGACTATTGCATATTGGGTTTTTTTCTGGGGTTATAAAATTATTCTGAATTTGCATAGTCATGACAGTAGGCAAACTTGTGTATCAAAATTCCATCAAATTGCCCACTCTAAGAGAATGAAGTTTATGGTATGTGAATTATATATCAATTAAGGTTTAAAAATGTTGAATGAGCCTTTGATAGGAATGATTTCATAAAAATCAAGCTTCTAAAATATGATGAGTTCGAAAAGTGAAAATCAGAGGATTATTTGCTAATTGTTAAAACAGAATGCCTGCTTAGAACTAAAATCTTCCACATGTTTCTACGTGTATTTAATCCTTGGAAACATGAGAATGCGCATCTGACAAAGAATTTAAGCTCCATCTGCTAAATTGGCACACTGTGGGTGATTCAGCAAAGTCATAGAACTTTGAGTAAAACCCAGTGTTTTAGTACACAAGTAAAACATACAAAAGATCAAAACCTGCTTTGACTCAATGAATGAGACTTCTCATAGATCACCCTTGTAAAGCAATGAGAGTTCTTTCATTCCTAGGTTCTAAGTCAGATATCTGCAGTGCTGTTTACTCTAATATATGTATAATGACCTGAAAGAAGAATAGTTGCTACTCTGGATCCTCCATCGCACCACCAAAACATTATTTCAAGAATTAATGAGCTATTATTATCTCAGACCAAGAATGTTGCTTGCTGAAAATCTAGCTCATAGCCTTTTCCATAAAGTGACTTTTATTGAAGACATCCACAATGTCTAAATTCACAACTCTTTTCTGAGATGTCTTATATCTAATGTCCAAAGTCCAGTTGCTTCTTCGAGGCTAGCTGAGGATATTTCCATCATATTAGCTAAAACCTTTGTTTTCACAAAATTCCTACTTTTCTTTCTCTCCAGTTTGATTCTGTTCCATTTTTTCCCTAAGGGTGCTCATCCCAACAAAATAGGAAGCTAATCCCTATTTTTTAATCTGCTTTCCTGGGAAGGCAGCCTGCAAAATTGAGATTCAATTCTTTTGTTATACATAGAATTTCTTTCTCTTTCAAGCCTCAAAAAGGCAAGAAAGTGGAAAAGCAGTGTGAATCTTGCCAGTGAAAATAACTGTAGCAGTTCATGCTCTTTTCCTAATAATGCAGTACCACAGACTGTGCAATATAGAGAAAACAGGCTTCTTGCTGCCCAAAGTCAAAGAACTACAGCTGATAATTGATTTCTTTCTGGCCGAGTCCAGAAGTGGTTCAAGGTACCACATATCAAGATAAGGGGAAAATGATTATCTGCTCTTCGTCCACCCCCTCTTTTTTTTCTGTTTGGTGCTAGAGATTGAACATAGGTTCCATACATGCTGAATGATAATAATTGAGCTAACATCAGCTTTAGAAAATTTTCTAAATTCACAAGATTTAATCAAAACACTGCCTTATTGGCTACATTTAATCCTATCACAACGTCCAAGGCTCTGTCTCTAAACATCATGGCCAGATTGAATTTATACCTCTTTACTGCCTCAAAATTAAATTTCTGTGTGTGTATGGAAGGAGCACTCACATTACACTGAAAATATAACAGAGCTATAATAAATATTTTGGATAATTGTTAAAAAAACAAGTAGACTGCAGCTGTGTCCATCACCTTTACCTTCCTGATAATATTTGTAAATAAATAAATTCCTTAGCCATATTTACCCTACAATTATCTTATTAAACTGTTGTTGAGTAGATGAGTATCTGAAAGGAAGTATCAGGAGCGCAATTCGCTAAAAAGAAGGTGGAGTTTAGAGTATTATGCTAATTTGTGAAATACCAGAGTACATTTGAAAAAAAAATGCAATACTTAAATTATTTCTGTGTCATTTGCTTTTGGAATTCAATGTGAGGGGAAGAAAAATATTTTAGTCTCGTCTATGTATCTCAAATTTCCTGTTGAACTATAAGTAATAAGACAAATACCAAGGAAAACCATTAATCTGTAGTTACATGTAGATAAAGATGTAAAATACTATAACCATATTGTCTTTCCCTTTTATGTCTAAGAATCTATGTTTAATTATAATTTACTAATTATTAACACTGTGTTTTATAACTATTCGGGATTCTTAGTATTAAGCAACAAAAATAATGCAATGAGGCTCATTTAAATTTTGGATGCTACAAGTTTGTAATCTGGAATTATATATTTGTTGTCAGAAATAGTGGAAAATGCAATACACAAGCAGAAATTTACCCTTGGTACTGATTTTGGAAGCAACAAAAATTCCCCTTTTTTGTCACATTGTAAGCTTTGTATATAATACTCAGAATGGGAGGAGGGGAGGGAGTGGAAACTCGGACTGGTATGTAAAATGAGAAAAGATAGGTTTTTAAATTTTAAAAAATTAAAGTAAAAAAAGAGATAGCCATTTTAAATGTATCAATGCTGCAATATTTGGGTAGGTCTAAAAAACTACCACAGATAACTATTTTTCTTTACAGAATTTATTAAAATATAAGAAACCTTCTATCCAGGCTTGGTGGCACACATCTTTTATCCCTACACTCTGTAGGCAGAGGCAGGCAGATCTCTTTGTGTTTAAGGAAAGCCTAGTTTGCAGAGCAAGTTCCAGGACAGCTAAGGCTATACAAAGAAGAAAGAGGAGAAAGAGCAGGAGTTGGACAAATATTATTAAAACCTGTTTAAAGGACTGAATTAACCCAATACATAACTTACCAGAAAATAACTAGAGCCTGAAAGACAAAATACTTTAACTGATCAAATACAATATGGATGCTTATTGTAATAATTCATAGAGAAGGAAGATCTGATTTAGTATATACTTTTTTTTTTCTTATTAAAAATTTCTGCCTCCTCCCCGCCTCCGTCTCCCATTTCCCTCCCACTCCCCTGCTCCCCTCCAGCCCAAAGAGCAGTCAGGGTTCCCTGCCCTGTGGGAAGTCCAAGGTCCTCCCCACTCCATCTAGGTCTAGGAAGGTGAGCACCCAAACAGCCTAGGCTCCCACAAAACCAGTACATGCAGTAGGATCAAAACCCAGTGCCATTGTTCTTGGCTTCTCAGCAGACCTCATTGCCCGCCATGTTCAGAGAGTCCGGTTTAATCCCATGCTTTTTCAGTCCCAGTCCAGCGGCCTTGGTGAGTTCCCAATAGATTAACCCTATTGTCTCAGTGTGTGGGCGCACCCCTCATGGTCCTGACTTCCTTGCTCATGTTCTCCCTCTTTCTGCTCCTCATTTGGACCATGGAAGCGCAGTCTGCAGTCCGGTGCTCCAATGAGAAGGGGAGGATGGGAAGAACCTCGGGGAATGGGATGGTTGGGATAAAGGAAGGGTAGATATGGGAGCAGGGAAGTATATATCTTAATTAAGGGAGCCAATTTTAGAGTTGGCAAGAGACTTGACCCTAGAGGGGTTCCCAGTTGTCCAGGGAGATGTCCCCAGCTAGTATATACTTTTGATTATTACCCGACTCAGTACTAACCTTGATATGTTGGCACTATGGACACATCATAATAAATGGTTGCATATACTTTTTATGAGCTAACGAAGACAATACCAATAGATATGCCAAAGTAGATGGGGTAAAGGCATGAAGCTTAGAAGCAACTAAGGAATGTTTAGAGTGGGAGAAATAGTGTGAGTGTGTGTGTGTGTGTGTGTGTGTGTGTGTGTGTGTGTGTTTAAGAGCAATGAATAAAAACAGGGGTCATGAATTTGAAAGAGAGCAAGTAGTAAAATATGGAAGAAAGGTAAGGGAGAAATTATATAACTGTATTATAATCTCTAAAAGAAAGAAATAAAACAGAGAAGGGGCTGGAGCCAGGACTAAGCCATTAAGAACACTTGCTACTCTTCCAGTGCTTCTGGGTTTCATTTCCAGCATTCACATTGTGGCTCATAACTGTCTATGAAAATGCCCTCCTGTGGCTTTTGTGGACACCTGGTATATGCATGGTATATAGACATGAATTCAGGTAAAATACTCATACACATAAATTAAAGAATTGGAGAAAACAATGATGCTCCTATAACAAAGAAATATGATTTGCATCTTTCCTGACCATTGGAAATTTTTAACAATGAACTATTTCTGACTAGTCATGAAGTAAAATACTTTCTGTTTCATAATTAAAGGAATAACAATGAATGCAGTATTTATATTTCTGAGAGTTTGAAGAGATGATATTTCTATTTAATATTGAACACTTGCTTAATTTTATACTGGCATTGCTTTTAAAGTTTTAGGGAGAACCATCATGCTCTGAAACCAGAAGAAAGAGGATACCCATGTCAATTATACACAGCAGAATAAGTGACAGGAATATTAAGGCTCAAAGATTCTGGAAGATAGAGGGTTTTGGGTAAACTAATTAAACAAACAATAGTGCCTCCCAGTGTCCTAAAGAAGACCCAAGAAAAAGATTAATAGGAACTGCCTTTCTAATGCATAACTAATATCTTTCCCTCATATGCCTCCAATGCTTATAACAAGAAATCACAGATTTCTTTAAAAAATTGTAAACGTGTATTTACCTAAGATGTGCCTTAATACTATCCTGCATTTACTCAATGTTTAATCATCTTGTCAGTGCTTCACCTTCACAACTTATTTCAGATTTTTCTTCTTTCATCAAGTCTTCAATACCTCCTTCTTTATCCCTTCTATCATCCCACTTTACTTAAAAGACTGACAGAATTAGAAAGAATGTCGCCAAAATATTAATCAAATTTATAAACCTATTGGCATCTGAAATCATACATTTTCTTCTCTATTGCAGTTAATTATCTGCAATAATTATCACTAAGACAAATATTCTTCCTTATGCATTGGATATCATCCCATCCTCTCTATTCAAAAATATTCTTCCACCGTCAACCTCTATATTATATCACTCATTTTATCCTCATATTGAATCACACCTATTTTTCTGTACAATAAAAATACTACCCTATCTGGAACTCACTACCATTCTCCAACTACTTTCTAATTTTACTTCTTCTCTTCAGTGTCCTACTCCTCAGTAGTGTTGTTTGGGTTTTAGGAAGCTTCTTGAGTAGCAGCTTTTCATAAAGACTTTTTCAAATGATCTTAAGTATTATCACTCCAGGTATTCCCTATAAGTCTAATATGCCCCTCACCCAATCAGGGTTTGTTTTAGTTGTTCTTGTATTGCTTCATTCTCTTTATTTACTTTCTTGGTGATCTCATGTAATTTACTGCTTTCAAATCCATTTATACATTTCAGGCTATCAAAATTCTATCTGCTTCAGGCTAGAGAAGTAATTCAGTTGTTTGAAGTGCTTCCTGTGCAAGCTTGAGGACCTGAGCTGAATGCCTAAAATCCAAGTAAAAATGCTAGTTATGGTACGTTGTGCATTGTAATACCAGTGCTGTGGAAGTAGAGGCAAGCAGATCTCTGGAGCTTGATTGTTAGCCGACAAGCCTGCTTGCCAAGCTCCAGGCTAATGAAACATCCTCTATCAAAAACAAGGTGGATGATATGCTCAAGGGCATTTCTGAACTACACACACACACACACACACACACACACACACACACTCACACACACATTTATATATATACATAAGTGTTACACATACATGCATATCTACATATGTTGGCACCCACAAATACACACACACATAAACTTGATTCTTTTCAGTTGCTTTTAGACTCACATATCTTATATTTATAATAAATATATTTAACCCAGTATATTCAATGTTTAGCTTTTAATTCTTAGTTCCAAAATTTCTTTCTACAGCAGTTACTCCTTTATTAGTGTGTAATTATTGCTTAATGTTACAAAAAGAACAGCACAGCATATAATGCCTTAACCCAAAGCACATTTCTTAGTTAACAGTTTCTGTGGATCAGGAGACAGCTTAGCTGAATCATTTATTCTCAGAATCTTTCTCAAGACAGTAATCAAGGTGTCATCAAGATTTAAATTCTAATTTGAAACTTTATTTAGAGAATGATGAACTCTAAGCTCATTTTTTTAAAGTGAACTTAGGTTCTTTCTGGACATTTACTAAAAGATATGTTTGGAGTTATTGATATTTGTTATTTCACCAATGAAACTAATGTATCTGCTTGCTTTCTTTAAGGCACAAAGGAGAAAATTTACTGGACAGATAGAAGTGACTTTTTCAAGTCACTTAAAATATACCCATAGAAACTACTTCCAAATCTTTCTACTATATTATATTGGTTAGAAACAGTTCGTCCAGCCAGCCTACACTCTAGGAGGGAATTGTACCAAGTATGATCACCAGCAGGCCTGAAACATATGAGGTTATTTTAGACTTTGTCTATTTTTCTAATTTAATGGCAACTAAATTCAAGAGAGAAACATGGATATGATTATTGGCTCCTTTTTTTCATAACCCACATACAATCAGTCAGTACATCTGGTCAGTATTTTCAAACTGTGCAGAATCTGACCAAATGTCAAGAGCTCCATCTAAACCACTCTAGAAAAAGAAATTATTGTTTCTCTTTGATTAGTTCAGTACTTTTCTAATTCATCCTCATTTTCTTGTGTGGTCTTCTCTGCATGAAGCAATCATAGTGAACCACTATGTTGTGGAATATTACTTTAGCTATGTAAAGAAATGTTACATTTGTTTATGCTGCATTTGTTTGACGTTGTAAAGAAGTGTTGCTTTGCCTGCCTAAGAGAGATTTGAGCAAAGAAATGTGAAATGACTTATTTGCATAAGGGGTAGCAGGCTTTCTTTTTGGCCACCAACCAGCTCCCAAATCATAACACAGAGACATAGTATTAGTTTTGAATGCTTGGCCGAGCTCAGGCTCTTTTTTGACTATTTCTTTTAACTTAAATCAACCTGTTTCTCTTCATCTACCTTTTGACTCGGACTTTTTTTACTTTTCTTTCTGAGCATCTTACTTTCACGGCTTCTTTTGTCTGGTTGGCTGGCTGGTAGTCCACTGGCTTCTTGCCCCAGGCATCTCTCCCATTCTCTTCTCCTTCTCTCATTATTGTCATTGTTTTCTCTTCTTTGCAACCTAGATTTCTCCTCCTATTTATTCTCTCTCCCTGACAACATTGCCTAGTCTTTCTTCTGTCTACCTATTGGACACTAAGCTAAATAACATTTAATTTCCATGATCTGAACCTTCCCAGACATTAGTTGTCCACTTTGGTTCCGAAAAAAAAGGAAAACAGCAACAAAAACAAGCAGTGGACTAAAATGGTAGCTCTCTTTTCTTTGAAAACACAAACCTAAACCTTACTTTATGGAGTCCTCATGACTGTAATAAATGCCACTATATTTTCTATTCTTCAAAGGTCACATAAGAATATAACTCATGCTAAAAGAGAGACATTAAATAGGAAAATTAAAAAACAAAATTAATAATTATATATTATGATAACATAAAAATAAATGGGCAGAAAAATAAAATACAGTTAGGGTCAGTTAGTTCAGATTTAATGTTCATGAAAATCTTCCCTGATGAAATAGCATTACATAACAAAAGAGACCAGTTAGCGTATTGATTGCTGTAGGTAAAATTAAAGGTGCACTAAAGTAAACTCTGGCTGTTAATTGTTTTTGTAGCCGTCACAAAGTATCTAAGAAACTGACTTAAAAGAGGAAACGTTTATTTTGACTTTTTTATTTCAGAACTTCACTCTGAATTGTCTGACTCCACAGTTTTGACTCTGAGGCGGGGAAGAAAAGCATGACAGATAAAGTATAAAGGGGTAGAGCGCTGGAAAGAAAAGGAAGGGGAAAGGATGAGTATAAGATATACCCTTTAAAGTTGCATACCCAGAGACCTCTAGCAGCCAGTGAGGATCTATATCCAACTTTCTATAACCTTGTAATAATGCCCCCCAAAATAAGACTCTATCAACTGATTGCATTAGACTGTTTTTATTCAATCGTTTTCTAAAAACCTTACATATAAACATTGTCCTGGGAACAAAACTTCAACATATAAGATTTGGGGGCAGATACTTCAGAGTCTGTACCATAATGTTTATAAGTTAATAAAAATATTTTCCCACTAACATATTACCTTACTCCTTACAGTTCTATTTATCGGGAATGGTGTAATGCCACTTTGTTAATGAAATCACTCTTTCCTCAGAAAGGCTGTATACATAATAGCATAGATAGTGAGAAATAGATTTATACATTTCTCACAATTCATTTCCTATATAATTTTGTCTTCATAAGGGTTAAAGGAGGTAGGATTAAAGAGAAGTCCTGTCACTTCTATGGAATCAAACCATTCCTGTTTCTGTGCACATGATAGTCATGAAATAATAAATTTGTAAGTAATAAAGACATATATAGAAATTAAATTGATTTTACCAAAATAATAGAGCTCACCATCAAAAAGCACTATAAAAAGGGCAACTGATAAAAAAAAAGGAATTTCATAATGCTAGTCCATGGGAGCCTTCAGCATGAAAGCACTTAAATATATTGTCTTTGATAACTATGTTGAAAATAGCTAAAGCATATATGCAGCATAGCTGTTTACAAGCACTGTACTCTGGTAACTCTTTTAGTCTTTAGGATAAGTATATAAGGTATATAATATGCTCACTTTATAGAAGAAATAGACTAGTTGTTATGTAACTAAGGTTTCATGGGAAACACATAGAAAACTATATAGATAAATCAAAGTGACTTTGCCCTTTAACATTATGACTTTTTCCTCCTATTATTAGATTGGAGACTGACTCAAACACTCCATGTTATGAGGGAGAAATGGTGGTGTTCTATATAATAGAAATATAAATCTTATACCATTTTATCCCCCTATAACTGTCCTTTATCCTGTTTAACCAGGGGAAAATACTTATAGACACTGATATGCAAATGTCCAAGGTTCTCTGAAAGTACTATAAAAGATGGTTTCATATGTAGTTAGGTATAAAATCCAGAAAATATTTTTAACATATGGGTAAATTGCCTATAGAAATTTTTATTAAATATTGAGATCTCTGGAAAAACAAAAAAAAAAGCTTTGAAGATGACATTGAGGCTCAGAGCAGAAATCTGGTATATCATTTCATCAATGCCAAACCCCTTTGACCAAAGTAATCATGCCTTTGAAACAAAATGATCTTCTAGCCCAAATTTTATCATAATAATTCTAGATAGATGTTATCTTCTCCCAAACCTTAGGGGCTACACTGACAGTTTTGATTTCCTCTGTCTCTGTTTTATTCTGCAACTCCAGTCAATAGTAAGCTTATAATCACTTTAAGGATAAAATGAATATTTGCAGCATTTAGAATACTTAAGATTCCAGGAGAATGGTACCAGAACGATAATGAAGTAGAATACTATAGGCTCTCCTTTCCATGAAAACACAGAACTAATACCAGAATACCTCGGTGGGAATTCCAGAGATTAGGAGAAAAGCTAAAGCATTCTTGGTAGAGTTAAAACAAGAAGGTACTCTAAAATTGGAACAGTAAAAATGGCAATATTTGTCCTACCGAGCTGTGTCTGTATCCCTCTGAAGTAGTGTTGAGCAACTCGAATGAAATGCTCATCAGGAACCTCTCTCTGGACGAAAATTAAAGAATGAATTATTGGTTGAATGACTGCTCTCTGTGGGATCTAGCCAAGGTTTACTTTCCTTTTGGCCTGACTTGGAGTGCTGACAGGACATGTGCCAGCATTTCAAAGGTACTGAATACAGAGAGAAGCAATATTTTAGAGAGGAAGTTTCATAAGGCAGTATCAAGGTTGGGCAAGAGACCCTTACAAATATAAAAGGTTATAAAATATAGGAAACTACAGCCCAATAATATATAACTCAAAAAACTACAGAGAAAAATGAAAATCTATGAATTGTTTGACAAAGAATTTTAAATAACTGACATTAAGGTAGAAGGCTACTGTGAAAATAGGGAACAACAAACAAAATCAGGATAATAATTCAAATGAAATTTATCAATAAATATATTTTAAAGAGTCATATATCAAATTTAAAAAATAAATCAACTAAACGTTCACCAAAGTATTCAACAGAGTTTTTATGGAGGAATAAAAATAAATGAAACTTGAACTCAGAACATTTGAAAACACTGAGTCAGAGAGGCAAAGTGAGAAGGAATGAAAAAAGCAGAGAGGACCTAAAGGATTTTCTGTGTACTGTGAAGCAAACAAATATATGTGCCACGAAATCAAGGAACGAAAAAAAAAAAAGAAGGAGAAAGGGGCGAGGGAGGGGAGGACGGGGGAGAAATGGGGGACTCAAGAAAGAAGGGAAGGCATGCCGCAGGAAGGCTTACTTGATGAAATGACTGAAAATATTACTAAATTTCCATTTGGCTACACTAAATTGTCTAAATGCTAATGCATTTTATATATTATAATCTTTGCTACAATTGCAAAAAAAAGTTCTCAAGTCGCTCTAATAGAAAACAGAACAGAGTTAAACATCAGCTTAGTGGAGTAGACCTCCAGTTGTTTACACAGTAAGTAGCTAGATTATAATATTGACACTTTACAATGTTCTTAGACAGTTTTTTCCCCTCCTTATAAATATTTATTTTTCTAAAGAAAACCTACAATGATACTGGAGAGAGAAGTCAATAATTTTCCAAAGTTATTGAAAGATCTATTTTTGAAATGGGACTCTGTCTAAGTCTTTTTATGCCAAGCAGAGCTCACAGGAGATTAAAATCCTTGGGAAAATACAAAGGAAAAAAAATCTATCTAGCTCCCGTCATTTGTAATGGATAGCCCTACAGAAAATATCCATTGCACCATCAAAGCAGTAGAAATAATATACAGAAAATTTATGCCACTCCTCAGTGTATTTTATTTTTATATTGTGTCTGTCAATAGAAGCTAACAGAGAACAATTACCAATTTATCTTTGAGAACTTCTGTATTTTCTGATGAAACCCATTAATTGTCTTATTTTTTTCAAATTGCAGCTTATGCTACTTTTCAATCATGATCTTTTCATTTTATGCATGAAAGAAAAACATGAATACAGATATTTATATGTAACAAAATGTGTGTTTAAACTATCATTAGCATCAGTAAAATGCCTTGCAAGTGTAGTGTTTGACATTTGATAATACTTTTTAACATTGGTATGTGAGGCCAAAAGCTATCCAATGTATTAAATTCCCTATTCATTTGATAATGACTTAAGGTGATAGGGAGTCATTTAATTGTACTTTGCAAGGCAATGCCATAATAAGGGAAATTAATATTATTCCCTCATTGTGAGTTTGATATGTGAAAATAATACTTTTTATATTATCTAAGTATAAAATATATCATTAGACTTTTGTCAGATAACAGAGTAATAATTTTCAGCTATTTGAGAATGCAACTATCACATATATGTACATATATGTATATATATATATATGTACATCTTTGAAAAGCATATTAAATGTTATGCTCCATTATTATTATTTATAATTATATAATTGCAATATAGTATATTTATTTTAGAGCTAGTATGTGTCAAATAATTTTTTTAATGAGAAAAGGAAAAAAAACAAGTTTCTGCCTCCTCCCAGCCTCCCATTTCCCTCCCCCTCCTCCCACCCTTCTCCCCCTTCTCCCACCCTTCTCCCTCTCCCACTACTCCTCTCCCCCTCCCTCTCCAGTCCAAAGAGCAGTCAGGGTTCCCTGCCCTGTGGTAAATCCAAGGTCTTCCCCCCTCCGTCCATGTCTAGGAAGGTGAACAACCAAACTGGCTAGGCTCCCACAAAGCCAGCACATTAAGTAGGATCAAAACCCTGTGCCATTGTCCTTGGCTTCTCATCAGCCCTCATTGTTCGCCATGTTCAGAGAGTCCGGTTTTATCCCATGCTTTTTCAGTCACAGTCCAGCTGGCCTTGGTGAGCTCCCAATAGATCAGCTCCACTGTCTCAGTGGGTGGGTGCACCCCTCGTGGTCCCGACTTCTTTGCTCATGTTCTCCCTCCTTCTGCTCCTCATTGGGACCTTGGGAGCTCAGTCCAGTGCTCCAGTGTGGGTCTCTGTCTCTATCTGCAACCTAGATGTCCTTCAATGGAAGAATGGTTGAAGAAAGTGTGGAATATATGCACATTAGAGTACTACTCAGCGGTAAAAAAAAAAAATGACTTCTCAAATTTTGCATGCAAATGGATGGAAATAGAAAACACTATACTGAGTGAGGTAACCCAGACCCAAAAAGATGAACATGGGATGTACTCACTCATAATTGGTTTCTAGCCATAAATAAGGGTCACGGAGTCTACAATTGGTGAACCTAAAGAAGCTAAGTAAGAAGGTGAACCCAAGGAAAAACATAGTTATCCTCTTGGCTATGGGAAGTAGACAAAATTGCCAGGGAGAAAATGGGGATCTTGGGGGTGGGGTGGGATGGGGGTAAGGGGAGATCGCGAGAGAAAAGGGAGAAGGGGAGGATGGGGGGAACTTGGGGAAAAAGGATCATTGGGATAAAGGAAGGTTGGATAGGGGAGCACGGAAGCACAATTCTTAGTTAAGGGAGCCTCCTTAGGGTTAGCAAGAGACTTGAACCTAGAGTGGCTCCCAGGAGCCCAAGGCAATGTCCCCAGTTAGTTCCTTGGGCAGCTGAGGATAGGGAACCTGAAATGACCCTATCCTATAGCAATACTGACGAATATCTTGCATATCACCATAGAACCTTCATCTGTGTCAAATAATTTTAATTTGGGTTATTTGGGTACAATAACAGCTTGGGATGATATTAAGAGATTGTATCATATTGTAACTTGGAGCAAATATGGTTTCTTTCTCAAAACACTTGATTCAATACTGATATACACTTAGCATAGATGTAGCAGGGATTCATGGATATATATGTATTTCCAAGGAGTCTAGAACTAAATATATTCATCATAATTTAGAAAGAATGAAAATTCTGCAGAAAGTATTTCTGGCACAGACCTTAAGATGATTCTTGTTGTGACTCAACAGGGTGATTTTGTCCTTTCCCACATTGCTGGCTTATTGAATTTATGCACAAGAGTCCCAGTTCCCATTAATTCTATTAATTTGTCAACTTGCTCAACTCTTGTTTCCTCACTAATACTCTCAGGTAAAAGTGATTCCATTTTTTTAGGATTTCTATGAATCATTAGGAAACAACTTTGATTTGTCTCCTAATCATTATTGCCACTTTCAACTCATATAAAAGCTCTTATATCCCTTAAGGTTTAAATAACCTTAACAGACCATCTTTTTGGAATGAATGTGTTATGATGCTTTGAATTGAACCAAATGTTGTAGTTCATAATAGTCTAGTATTTATTTTGAGTAATGATAGAAGTGAAAAGATTCGAATGTTCTAATTCCACTGATTTATTGGTGCATGCTATATGCATGTATTAAAATGCCACATTATACTCATTGATATATACAATTGCCATACCATTGCATGTGTGTAAGTGTAATTAATTATATTGCTAATTCAGCAATATCCCACAATTTTATACATTGTATGTTGTATTTCATAGGCTGTGCTTAAAATATTATGTTTTCCAACCTTGGCACAGTCAGCTCTAAATGAGTTGTATCCATCAAATCCTTTTCTTCAAAGATGAAGGAACTCTGTGGAAGAGGAAGAATAACAATTATAAGAGGCAGAGGGGTTGCAGGACATTAGGAGAACAAGGCCATCTAAATCAACTGAGCAAAGCTAATATGACCCTACAGAGACAAAAGCAGTAAGCACAGGGCTTGCATGGGGCTCCATCAGATCCTCTGTATATATATTATGACTTTCAGATTAATGTTTTTTTATGGGACTCCTAAGCATGTAAATCAGCCAGTCTCTGAGTTTTGTAGCTTCTTTTGGACTCTTTTCCTTCTGTTTGTTTCTCTTGTTCAATTTCTATTTTTTTAAAAAACTTATTGCACTTTATTTTGGTATGTTTTATTGTTATCTCTTGGAAGCCTGTTTTTTTTTTTTCTAAAGAGACAGAAAGGGAGTGGTTTCAGATTGGAGGGGAGATGGTGAGGAACTGGGAGGAGGAGTGGGAAAGGAAACTATAATCAGGATATATTGTATAAAAACGAATATAGTTTCAATAAAAGGAAAAATTATCTTTTTCTATGTTGATCATGAGTTATTTGTATGTGTTTTTTCAACTTGTAGGAATTAGTTCACAAATTTTTCTTCCATAGAGTTTTAATTTAATTGTGCTTTTTATAATTTGAAATGTCTTGTTTTTAGAGCAAAAACATGCTGAATTAATATTTTCAGTGGTTTTAATTAAAATGAAAACATGTAAATTAGATAAATTGTATTTGTTTTATTTAAAATAGATGTATAAGATAGTATAAATAATTTAAATAGACCTCTAACACCCAAAGAGACAGAAGCAGCAATTAAAAATCTCCCAATTAAAAATAGCCCAGGGCCAGGTAAATTCAGCTCAGAATTCTATCAGACCTTCAAAGTAGAACTAACATCAACACCCCTCAAATTATTCCATAAAATATAAAGCAGAAACATTTCCAAATTATTTTTATGATACCAGTATTACTCTAATAGTAAAACAAGAATACAGCCCAAGAAAAGAAAATTGTAGTCCAATATCTCTAATAAATGTGTTCACAAACATTCTCAATAAAATACTTGCAAATCGAATTAAAGAATATCTAAAAAATTTCATCTGCCATGATCAAGTTAGCATCATCCCAGAAATCAAGGGATTGTTCAACATATGTAAACGGATAAGCATAATCAATCACATAGATAGAATTAATGTCTGAAAATACATGATAATCCCTTCAAATATAGGAAAAGCTTTTGGAAAAAGCAAACATCCCTGCATGATAAAAAATTCTAGAAAGTCTAGGAATACAAGTACTATATTTCAACATAATGAAGATGACATATAGCAAGCTCATAGTCAGTCTCTTGATAAATGGGGAATACCTCAACCATTTCTACTAAAATCATGAACAAGACAGGATGTCCAATGTTTTCCATACTAGTCCAATTCTTGGAAGTACTATATTATTCAGACATTCTGTCACTGAAACAAATATATGAGAAGATCAAATAACCAGACTCAATGTCTGATCTAATTTTGGTCTTCATCATTTTTATTTGCAAGTCTTTTATTAATAGACTTTACAAAAATGTATTTACACAATAGCAAATACAAACAAAAATTCATTTGACGCACACTTCTGAGACTTCATAGCATGGTCACTTTTCTCAGTTGCATGGTCAGATCATCATTGTGGCTGCAACATGTAGCAGAAGTTTTTCACCTTATAGAGCCTTATAGTGTCTGGCAAGCAGGCAAGAAGGGGTCAGGTTCCAAGTAAAGCCTACAAAGGCACACTTCCACATACTTACTTCCTTTATATAGGTATTACTTTCTAAAGTTTCTACCATCTTACCAAAGAGTGCCAAAAGTTGAAACCAAGTATTGAACATAAATGACTGTAGAAGACATCTTCAGTTCAATAATAACCATAAGAAAATTAAGAGACGTTATTTAAAAGTCACCACACATTTTAGTGAATTTCTCACATTTTAACATTGTTTTTATATATTTTAGTTATGTTACTAATTACATTCAAGTTTAGAACTATTCAATATCCAAATGAGTTGCTTTTTAATCATATGTATAATATTTCCATAGCTTCAAGTGATTTTTTTTTACTTAATATAGTTCAGCTAGTAGTATTTGTGCTAGTATATTACTGGCATATACTTTTTCTTAAAATTCCATGGTTTTGTGACTTGAAATCTTAGGAACATCTTTGGTACTGTAGGTATTTTATTTTTTCATAATAGTTGTCTTAAATCAGTACTTCTCAACCTTCCTAATACTGCAACCCTTTAGTACAGTTCCTCATATTGTAGTGATCCCAACCATGAAATTATTTTTATTGCTACTCCATAACTGCTACTTTTACGAGTCATAATGTAATGCAATCATAATGTAAATATTTTTGGAGAGAGATGGTTGGCAAAGGGGTCATGCCCCACAAGCTGAGAACAACTGTCTTAAACCATCCTTTAACTGGAAATTTTAGATAATTTGCTTCTCATATGATATTGCTAAATTTATTTACCTTATTGTTATGTATGGTCGATTTGCTTCTTTTTTCCAAGTCTCTCTGTTCTTAGCCCCTTCTTGCCCTCTTAAATACAAATATTTAATCTATTTTTCTCATTAATAATTTAAGCTATATTCCTTTGTATTATCTTTTTAATGAACATTTTAGTAAATTTAGAAAACTCATTGGCCTGCTTGGGGCTGTTATGCCATAGGTCCTCTTGGCCAAGGTAACTAAAATTTTCTCTGACAGTCTTGGGTTCCTGGACCTCAGTGGGAAGATTGCTAGAGCTCTAGTATCTTGCCAGGAATCTGCACAAAGAACTGCTTCGCTTGCCCATCCCAGTCCATAAGGAAGCCACCCGTTAGCAATGGTAAATCATGGATGACTCGCTGCCTTCTTGTAGAAATTAACACACATTATAGAAACTTGGAAATGCAGTATGATTTTTCTAAGAAAAATACACATCCTAAAAAATAGAAAAGGAAAGCAGGCCTATTGAAAAATCTGTTTTCTAACAATCTGTGACCATAATTATAAAGCCTGCTAACTATAATCAAGTTGCATTTAAATGAACTCTGTGTCCAACTTAATCTTTTAACAACTTGAATTTTACTATAGATAACATTGTCAGAAAATGTGGCAAATATACACCTAGACTAGTAACATCATGGAAGGAATTTGTACTTTTAGTACAGAAATAAAATGGAAATTCTCAAAGCTAAATTTTGAAAGCATAAAAATATTTTAGCATTCAATTAACTTCAAATGATATGAAGCCCCAAATCTCATAGGAATTATGTTTACATCTGAGATCAACTAAAACGAATAAAATGATATTGAGATTTAAGATCTCTGCTCTTTGTTTTAATACTAGAATATCAGTACATGGGAAGGTACATATACTATTGCCCATACTAGATTTAATACCCAAGGAAAGCTTTTGAAGTTCTGCAAGTCTTTTTCCCTTGATGAATAAAAATATAAAACATCAAAATAACAAAACACATGCAACATTTATGAATGTATTTTGTGGCACCTGCACCACCTGGAGCCGTGGTCAGGCAAGGGTCTGGGGAGTAAATAACACACAGAGACATGATTCACTCTTGAAGGAAGAGTGCCAATTTTATTGTGTTCCAGGGCAGCTTATAGAGTGCTCTCCTTGACTAATGGCCATGTCCTAGCTCTCAGGATTTTCTACTGCAAGCCCACCAGAAACGACTTCCTTGTTATCAGGAACTCATGAGGGTTTTGTGCTCAGAGCAGCAGCAAGCATAGGAAAGCAAGCTGTTTTCTCCAGCAGGTAAAAGGTCATAGAATATTCAGGGTCTGAGGGTCTGCAGCCCGTAACAGTATTTTATCAAGGAATTAAAGTGAGTGAGTCTGAAATACCAGTGGGCAAACACATACAATCTGGGTTAGTAGTGGCATCACTGAGATTTTGAAAAGAGTTACAATGCAGGAATCTTGACATAAAGAGTTTGTACTCATCTTTATATGTGAAAATACCTTTTGTATTCAGAAAGTTGTCTATAAATTGAATATCACTATATACTGTCTTTGTTAAGATAGACCCTGTGATTGGATGCAGAAATTACTTAGACTCAACAACTAGATGCAGAAATAAATTTGGTTTAAGAAGGGAGCTTTGGGGATGTTAAGCATTTGATATCATATATTGCTGTGGGCAGACATATCACCCTGTTAAAAATAATAAATCCTGTAATCATTGAATGTATAATAAATGTCAGACTCAGAACTGCTCTGTCTCATATACATACATACAGACAGACACACACACACACACACACACACACACACACACACACACACACACATATATATATATATATATATATATATATATATATATATAATAGTTTGCAAGTGTTTCACATAATCTTCATAATAACTTCACCAACTAGAAATTATTACTGATAACACTGTGGCATATAGCAGTTAATATACATCCTCCTAATGAGAAAATTTGTAAGATAATAGAGCTATAGCTTCAAATCCCACCTCACTGAGCCTTTAGCATACTATGTCTGTCACTTATTCCATGCATGAAAATGAAGCTGTTTGTAACACAAGAAAACTCACAACAAAAATGTATCCACATCATGTCCAAGTAACTCATATATCACCTCATGAAAAACTAAGAATATAGTGGGCAACCCATAAGTCATTAAAAAACAGTTTGACAAATCTCATTGAACTACTATGACTCTTTATGTCTACATTCAGTCAATGTTAATTTTTACAGCAAATGTTCTGTGAGAAAAGTCTCAGAAGTTATTTAGAGAAACAAATGTTAACAGTGGGGAAGTTTGTGCCATCTGGTTCCTACATTAAAACAAGTACTGCCTCCTTAGTTTAGTTTATGAGGGATAATTTACTGAAGTTTACCAATCCTGTTATTTAATTAGTAACCCACAGTTTCACGCATCACAATTTGAGTCAAACTCAAAGGCATTATCTCTACCTAATAGGCTCAGGACTACATATATTAAATAGATAACTATTAGATCTCTTTGAAATAATTATAACAAGAGAATTAATCCTATAAATGACTGAAATAGCAGCCTATGTCCTGAGGGGGTCTTTCTCTATATGGTTGTCATGGGTACATTATAATGAATTATTCAAGAATGGGTTTTATGGGCTGGAGAGAATTCTCAGAAGTTAATATTACTGACTTATCTTCCAGAGGGCCCAGGTTCAATTTCCAGTACCTACATAGTGTCTCATGACCATCTGTAACTCCACTGACAGGTAATCTGACATCATCCATCCTCTTCTTTTCTCTGTGGATAACAGTGATGTATGTGGTACACGGACATACTTGCAGGTTAAACACAAAAACATAAAAAAACAAAAATAAATAAAAGAAATTACATGACCATGAGAAGATGTCAAAGACGGGTGTTTTATGAGTCATCCAAGATGGAGTACTTCCACTAAGCCTTACTGACAAAAGTTGAATAAAAGTCATTTCCTTTTCTTCATAGAGCTGTAATAACTTGTTTACCAACTCAGTCTTTGATGTTCTGTAAGAAACAACTTCAGATTTGAAAATTGACATGATCTATGAATAACTATTTTGAAAACATCAAAATATTCCAAAATGTTCAAAACATTTCCCATGGCCACCACCACTCCCCCAAAAAAGTTTGGTTGATTTGTTGGTTTGTTTCTTTTCTTTCAAAACTAATTTGTTTTTCCTTGAATCAGTGATTGCAACACTGCATCTATCCATCAAACTGACTTTGTCTAACACATTAGACTGTTCTTTCAATAGCTAGTTAGGTTTTAGTGGGATTCAGAGTCATTGGGAATATATCTATCTTTCCCAATTGGAAGCTTGCAGAACCAGGAACTATAACTATGGAATTCTGAATACTGGAAAAACAACAATCAGATGTGAGTCACATCTCTGGCCTCCAACTGCCTAAATGATCATAAGTTTATAACTTAGTAAAAGTGTGTTAGTAAAGAACAGAGACATACTATTGCCTCCCCCTGAATAATTAATCCACACGATCCTCTCATTTAGGCAGAACAACACCCTTCAAGACTTCAGAAATTACATAAAATCTAAAATTGCATGATGGTCCCTTTGGTAACTGTTTATTCTCCCCCTTTGACAGTATTTATTGTCTTGAATGCTGTTGTAAACACCCTAAGTTCTACATTGTATGGATCTCTTCTAAATTTCTTAAACATAGATCACAAAGATCAAGAAAAATGCAAACATCTAGAGTAAGATCCCACTGGCAGTTCTCAAAAGGAAAAGGAGAAAATAAATTGATCATTGGTAAGAGAAAATTTGTCTACCTTGTTTCTTTAAAGCCATCCTCTAATCATTCTCAAATGTGGTTCGTAGACCAGTACAATCCCCATATTGGAGGAATTTGATAAAATTGTAACACATTGAGACATACCCCAGCTCGGCTCATTCAGAAATACCCAGTATAGGTTCCAGAAAACTATGCTTTAATAAGCTCTCCAGGGGATACACTCGACTTTACAAGCTACTATTCTAAAAAATTCAACACCTCACAATTCTGTTATTTTCACAGAGAATGTTAATAGTGTCTAAGTTTGTATGTATTAAATATAATGTAAGTATTGTACTACATACTTAAAATATGAGCTGCCACTTGCATTCTCTTTTTCATACGCACACACATACACACACTTTTGTGGTTAAAGAAATTAAGAAGTTTAAGGATTTTGTGAAAATCCATAGATATAATGAATTGTAGAGTTAGATGTAAATATAGGCATTCCATTTCTAAATATCCTACTGTGTAATATATTATTTGTGCTCTAGAATGATAAGACAGACCAAGCTTCAATATCCCTAACTTATCTCAAAGAAAACTCATACCAAATAGAATTCTCTACATTGAAAATAAAGAGGCCAGGATAATTTGTTTATTTGTTTCTTTTCACCTTGATCAAAGAACTTTCTCCTCCCCAAATTCTAGAGAGGAGACAACAACATTATCTGCCAAATGGATATGTTGATAAAGTTAAAGGAGGCAATTAAGTGAAATGCAAAGTACCTGCTCCATAACCTGCAATGTAAACCTTTCTTTACAATTCTGCATATTAGACTGCTAATTTTATTTCCCTCTTTGGATAGTAAAAGTGAGGAAAATATATTCTCAGCCTTCTATAGCTTTAGTAGAATTACGAGGTTTGCCATTTCTCCTTTACATGCTGTGGCTTGGTTCCTTTTCCCTAACCTTATTGCCACCACATTATGATTTTCTACTTTTAATACATTAGTTGAATAAATGGTTGGTGTTACTCTCCCTGTACTTACTGTCTATATCTTTCATACAACAGGTGACTCTTGTTAATGGTTTCTTTAATGTAGTTACTATAGTTACCAGGACTTCATTTCTATTGTTAGATCCTGAAAGTCAGGGACTTGCCTTCTTAGACACACTTTTCACAACAAAGGACCAAATATATCATAGATGTGTCTTAAATGTGGGTCTGTGAGTTGTGATTCCTTTGGACTCAAAAGACCCTTTCACAAGGGTTGCCTAAAACCACTGGAAACCACATATATTTACAATACATCTCAAAACAGGATAAAATGCCAGTTTTGAAGTAGCAATGAAAATAATTTTATGGTCACAGTATTAGGAAGGTCACAGTCACAAGGCTAAACGAATTTAATTCTCAGTTATCTCATATACTTTCCTGTTTTGTGAAGCCATTGGGGTAAGAGAGATTGAAAGTGAAACACTACATACGTAACTACCACTAGTTTCTAAGCATATTTTAAATAAATATTATCATGTAGCAGGATCCTTAAAGATATCTTCTAATATGGCTCAATAATTTGCATAAAGGCATTTGTAGAATATTTATGCCATGATAACATTCCTTTGATAAGGTATATCTCCTTAAATCTTATTAAGTAATTGTTAAGTCACAGTGAAAAACCCCTGTAATGTGGGCAATAAAGGAAAACATATTGATAAAATAGAAAAGTGTTACAATACTGATAACCTTCCATTCACAGTCTATGTGTTGAGTTTCTGAATTATCAATACTCCCTCCATATTTTCTTAATATTCAGTATAATTTGCTAATTACATTGTTTTGCAAGCCAGTAAACATGCTTTACCTGTACCCTTGCTTAATTCATTTAGTTTATGACATGCCAATTTTGTAGCAGTAATGTCTAGTTAACAAGTGTATATATCATACTACATATTAAGCATTTGTCAAATTAAAATGTATTACTACTGAAGAATTCTTATGCATATTAGATGGGAGAGGATTTAATTCCAAATCAGTTCTCTTATATGGGTGAGTTGTTTTGGTAAATGATTTGAAAGGAGAACAAGTTAAAGCCAAGGATTTAAATGAGGATTATATATGGATTTCAATTATCCTTATCATTTGGCTCGCCCATAATCCCTTCCTGTTATTTTCAGTTAATTGGGCTTTTCTGTGTCATGAAATTTTTCCCAGAATTATGTGGTTTGATGAATAAATGTCAAATCTTAGTTAGCAATATTTTTTTAAACGCAGTGACAATTTTCATGTATATAATAGAAGTATTTCTCATTCAAAATAAAAGTATGTGCCATTATATAATGGAGTAAGAATGCACATTTATCCATAGTTTCAATTATATCTTTACTTGTCTCTTTGTTATAGTGGTGGACATAAAATAATTTTCATGAACCAAAAACCTGTACTTAGATCTGCCTTTCATCTAAATTAACATTGCCACCATTTTAAACTAACTATATTTAGATATTCAGAACAAGCCACTGTGTTCTTTTATTCATCCCTCACAACTATTACATTGCATTCTAAAGTCTCATAGTGCACAATTTTATGTGTGTGCTCTATTCTTATATGAATTTACCACTCTTACAGTAAATTCAGAATCAGGACTGTAGATTATGGCTTTAAACTATATACTTACAGAAAATCTAATGAAAAGAATAAATTATAAAGGAAGAAGTACTGACTACCAATATGATTCTCAATTCTGGTTTCCTGAAACTCTTTAGCGTATGTCAAAATTATTTCAAGTGATTACAGCATCAGTGGGGAAGACAACAAGGAAAAAAAATAATATGGATTAGCAAGGACTTTCTTTCAGATTTTGTTCATATAATAATGTAGTTATGCAGAGAACTATGTAAGTGGTTAGGCTGTTGTGCAACATGGAAATATATGTTGTTAAAGTGTTGTCTTGAATAAAATGGAGTGGTGTGTTCTAAATCCTGGGGTACTAGAAGGAAAATCGCTATACTAAGTGCAAAGATATTTCCAGGAACATTCTTCAAAGAATTCATGTCCCCTAGGTACCTGGAAACTACAAATGATAAGTTGTATATTTATTATTTTGTAGAGAATACTAGGCTCTACTGCTCTAAATATTTGATTCCCATAGTTCTGACACAGAACCCAATATCATTGCACTGCTCGTGTTACTGGATAGATTTTATGCTCTAATGCTCATATGATTATAGCTAAGTAACACAACCTAAGCACAACAGCCTAAAACTGCAATATTTACAGCTATGCTTTCTTTTACCAAGAAGTAATTTTAAGATGTAACCTATCTTTAAACATGAAGAACATTCACATAAATGCGTTGAAAACTTGTGAAATCCAGAAAAACTAAATCCATGTTTTTTCACAAAAAGCAGTGACTTTGACCACATCTCTTCATTCCTGAGAATTAGTGTTTTTATATGAGAATGGTAAATGATAATACCTAAGCCATATAATTATTGGGCTAAAGTAAGATAATATACACAGAGAAATCTAGAAAATATTAAGTAGGAAAGAACATGAAAGTAGGAACTCATCTCCATTTACTTAAAATAATGTCCCTGGATGGGGAGTTGACTCACTAGTTAAAAGTGTGTGCTTCTCTTTCAGAGGACACAATTTAATTTACTAGAACTAATATGAGGCAGTATTACATAGAAGATGCAGGCACATATATTATACTCATGTGCACATATCCACATGTAGATAAATATACACATAATGAAAATAAAATAAATCTTTAAAAATTAACCATTTTTAAATGCTGTGGTTATTGCTGAGTGTCAATATTCACAAAAGGCCTACAACAATGGAAGATGTGGTACCATGGTGGCAATTTGGAAGATACAGAAATCTTTGAGGGAAAGTCCATATGCCACCTCAGTTTGGAGTATAGGATTTTTCTTGTGAAATTCCTTTGTCTCCTCTTATGTGACTTCTGTCACCTAGAGCAATGGTTCTGAACCTGTGGGCCATGACTTCTTTGCAAACCTTTATCTCCAAAAATTTACATTACAATTCATAATGATAGCAAAATTACAATAATGAAGTAGCAACAAAAATAATTTTAGAGTTGTGGGCCACCACAACAATGTAAAGATCTGTATTAAAGGGTCGTAGCATTAGGAAGGTTAGGAACTACTGTTCCAGAATGTTATTATAAGCCAAGAAAGCCTAATCCTAACCATTCTCTTTCTCTCTACCCTCATTAGGCATATAACCACTTGCTACTACTGTGAAGTTGCACCATCTTCTAAACTTCTTAGTGACTGAAGCAATGGTACCTCCAATCTTGAACTTTTAACCTTGAAATTCTGAGCTAATTGCACTCCCTTAAATAATTTGTGTCATCATTTCTTTGCAGCAAAGAATTATGTACTTTCTAGTCATTATGATTAAACTGCCTGACAGAAACAAATTAAGGGGTGGGAGGTTTATTTTGACCCACAGTTTCAGACGATATTCAGTTCAGAGTGATAGGGTACTGTAGACTTTTCATATGATAGCACACAAGGTAGCTAGAAAGCATTTAACTAGAGGCTGAGCTGTAAAATCCAAAAGCCCATTAATAGGAAGTCTATATCCATTCAGTTCCCAAAGACTCTCTAGCCTCGTAAAATTCCAAAACCAGTTGGAGGATGAACATTCCAAGCATAAGCTTTTGAAGAATATTTCAAATAAAAACAATAATAAGCAAGAAAGATCTATCAAGGTACATTATATATGTATGAATTTTCAAAGAAAATAAATAAAAAAGATAATTTAAAACTAAGAATAATAAGGCTGGGCATGTTAGCATATACCTTTAATCCCAGCACTTTGGAAGCAGAGAAAGGCTGATTGCTATTAGTACAAAGTATGGTCTACATAATGACTTCAAGATCAGCCAATGCTGCATAGTGAGACCCTGCCTAAAATAAAATGATGATAATATACAAATATGAACAAAATGGCATCATCAACAAATAATGCTGGTCAAATGAGATTGCAAATAGATCTGTACTTATCACCCTATACAAACTGTTACTCCAAATAGATCAAAGGCCAGATACACTAAATCTGATAGAAGAGAGAGAAAAGAATAGTCTTGAACTCATTAGCACAGTAAAATATTTTCTGAATAGAACACTAAAAGCATGGGCACTAAGTACATCAATTAATAAATGGGACATCATGAAATTAAGAATCTTTCATATGACATAGGACACAATCATTCAGATGAAGTGGCAGCTTACAGAATTGGAAAAGAATTTTTACAAACTATATATCTGATAAAGATTATATATATAGATAGATATAGATATCAAAAAACATGGATGTTACAAAAACAAATAACCCAATTAAAAATGGGGTACAGAATTCTCAAAAGGGGACACTCAAACAGCTGAGGAGCACTTAAAGAAATGTCCAACAATCTTAGTCACCAGGGAAATGCAATTCAAAACTACTTTGATAATTCATTTTACATCACTCAGAAAAATGGCAGTTCATGCTGGCAAGTATATGCAGTAAGAAGAATACTCATCCATTGCTCGTGGAAGTGGCAACTTATGCAGCCACTATGGACATCAATGTGGCAGTTCTTCTGGAAGCTGGGAATAGACACAGATATACCACCCTTCAAAATATACTCAAAGGATATTTCATCCTACCCCAGAGACACTAACTCAACCATGTTCACTGTTGTTCTATTCACAATATACAGAAATTGGAAACAGCCTAGCTGTCCATTGGTAGATGAATTAATAAAGAAACTATAATAAAATTTAAATTAATGGATATTATTCAGCTGTTAAAAACATGAAATTATGAATTTGCAGATAAATGGATGGGGTAGAAAAAATCATCATGAGTAAAGTAACCCCATTCCAGAAACACATGTATGTTATGTATTCCCTTATATGTGAATATTAGCAAGTCAGTCAATTATAACCAACCCAAAATCTATAGAACCACAGTTGTTAGGTATAGAGTAATGAAGTGGAGGGAGACATGGATATCCCTAACCAGGAGAAATAGGATAGTTATGAATGGATGAGGAGGAGGGCTGAATGGGAGAGGGAGAAGCTGCCTCTTCAAGAGGGAGACGGAAAAGAGAGAAAACTTGGGATGGAAGCCTAAAATCAGCCTGTCTTAGCAGACAGGGGAGGGAGTGGGCATGGCTTGTCTCTTAAAGAGACAGAACAGACCATTACATTCCCATTTCTTTTTTTATAATAAAAGGCAGGAGGTTAGGCACTGCAGGTTAAAGAAATTGGGGCAGTGGATGTTCAAGGCTTATTCCTGCTTACTTGTGGGTGTCATCTTTGGGGGAAAACTGAGAAGTCTAGGTGTTGGTCACATCCTGGGGTAGCTGGTCTGTTTTTCCTGTCTGGCATTTATGGTGTGGGAATGTCTGTTGTCTCTTACACTTGTTTAAGTTATTGGCAGAACAAAGGACAAAGTTAAAGAAAAAAATTAGGACCAGGGAATTGAGGGGGATGTATCTGACCTGTTTAAGGTTGATCCTTCAATTCGGCTCCCTGGAACTCACAAGAATTCTTTGGGTTTGTGAAAACAAAAGTTTTAGACATATATATTGTATAAACAGTAACATATGTATGTCAGAATGACTGTGACTGATATTTTTGCACAATGAAAAGTATTTTTTAAGACTATGGAAGGCAGCATGAGAGAGAAGTTTAATAACTTGTATTTGTCCTCACACCTTTAGAACCTTGTATTTGTATTTTACTGAAATTTGTTTGGTGAGGTTGTCCTTTTAAACTGACAAAATCTCTCAGCTGTAAAACTGCATCAGAGATCTTTGAGAAGGATAAAATTTTACTTGAGTTACTGATTTAAAAAATGACAGAGAACTTACTTGGTTGGCACCTAGAGCTACTCTTGAGGGTCCTCCATGGTCACTCAAGGCTGTATTTGCCTTCTGCTGTTTAGCATAGGGCCTGCCAGGCTCCAGAAGGTCCTGTGGGATAAGAAATCTGTAGGAAGACAAGCCTACCTTGACATAAGCAGCTAGGCTATTGATTCCAGTGATTCTGTCCATGTCAGGTGATCTTCAGTTTAGATGAAAGACAGTTTTGTCCAGTTGTGAGCACTTGGCAGTTGCAGTGAATTGCAAATGGATATTGTTGTGTGCCCATCTGTCTTCTGTCTTCTTTGGAGGAAGTAGAGAGCTGCCAAGAGCCAAACTGTCTCCTTTTGTTATGGAAAGCTTTTAATAATCAAATATTTAAATGCCATATTCTTCAGACCTCCGAGCAGTTGAGGGCTGTTTATCAGATAAAGCTACAGTATAGAATCTGTCTGGAGAGCTGGATCTAAGCTTGGCTGTACGATCTCTTAACAGTTAGGATTTACACTCATAAAAAGACAGTGAACAGAAATTGGGCAAAGTAGATACTCTTGTTGGGCCCTACCAACGGCATGCCACTGTGCAAAACACATGTAACAGAGTCAACAAGAGGAATTTAGTGAAAAAAATAACAATAAGTAAACCAGGGGACAAGGTAGAGTATACTTCAATAAAGATGGGAGAACTTGATCATCTGACCTGGCTCTCAGTTAAGATGGTGGTAAGGTCACCCATGTAACAGAGTTAATACTGGGAAACCGGGCAGGGAATACCTCAGTAAAGATGGTGGAACTTGGTAACCTGACCTGGCTCTCAGCCAGATGGTGGCAAAATCACCTGACCGCAGTCAAAATGGCAGCAGTCACATGTTGTATGGAAAAGCCACAAGTTTTGAGTTGTAGGGATTTTATGCTTAATAAGAGAGATGTAGAGGTGTGATCTACCCTGTGGCTGAGCCACCATGCCACAAGCCGCAGAGGGGAGCAAAAGGCTGGAATTGAAAGAAAAGCCACCTCGTGGATACAGCCAATCTTGTTGGCAATAGTGGCAGGGACAGTTTGAGAAAACTTTCTATTTGCTTGTGCACTGAAAGTAGTTAGAAAGCTCCTGCTGACAGTAGTTAGAAACCTCTCATAAAAGTAGAGCTGGTGGGACACCAGCAAAGTGAGGGTAAGAGATGAAGAAGTAGGGCATTAAGTCTTGTGGTTTTAGTGCCTCTAAAAGACATCCATCCCAGGGGGCAGATGGACATGGATGGCTTGCTACCCACAGCTGAAACCATGAAAACAAGTGCAAAACAATGACACCGCAGGGTGCACAGAAAAAAAACTGTGAGCAGGGTATGAATCAGCAAGCAACCTTCACAAGACCCATGGGAGGGTGTCCCCTCAGGCCACAGGTGGGAAGGTAAGGCCTTGCTGGATCTGGTTGGGACAACTCAGAACCCAGAAAGGCCAGAGGCTGCTCTGAGCAGCCTTTCATGGCAAGGGAAAAAAAGAAAAGAAAAGAAATGTAAAAAAAAAAAAAAAAAAGAAAAGAAAAAGAAGAATCTGAGGGACCCTGGGCCCCCAATCATGGGTAGATTAGCCCTAGGCTATTCCAAACACAATTTCAGCTAAGGGAAGCAATCCAGAGATTAATGTCAGCAACTGTAGCCTTGAAGACCATGGTTGGGGGCAGTCCCCCCATTTCTAGGAACACCAAAGGATTGCCAGAGCTCAATGGTCAATTCCTTGGGTTCAGAGAAATGGTTAAGCTGACCAGAATGGGGGAAACTCACCAATTGAAGCCGGTGGTGTGCGTAGATTTCATGTTGTAGAAATGATGCTCAGGCATATGGAACACATGATTGTTGTGGAAAAAAATACCTGGTTCAGGATCCCGAACCATGGAGAAAAACTCAGGGCAGGAGAGCCTATCCTAGTCATGACACCAACTAAATGGAAAAATATAAAAATACTGCAGGATCCCCAGTGGTGTCAGACAGCAGAAATGCTGCAGGTCCCCAAGTGGTGGCAGTGGGCCATGTGGCGGCAGGCAGCAGGCCCCAAGAGTAGTCAGTCCCAGGCAGAGATGACTGCAGGTCCTTATGTCGTGGCTGGTCCAGGGCAGGAAAATACATGGAGGCAGGCAAGAGACTGAGACATGGATAGGTACATCATGCAAAGTGAGTTTGGATATTTATTCAATGGGTTATGGAGGGGGAAGGGAGAAGGGGAGAAGAGCAGAGAGAGAGGGGAGGGAGAGAAAAGAGAGAGGGGAAAGAAAAGAAAAGGGAGAGAAGGAGGGAGAAAAAAGAGAGAGAAGGGGAAAGGGGAGAAGTGGGGAGAGGCAGAAGCTGCCTCTTCAAGAGGGTGATGGAAAAGAGAGGGAACAGACTAGAAGCTGAAGATCAGCCTGTCTCAGCAGATGGGGGAGGGAGTGGGCATGGCTTGTCTCTTAAAAAGACAGAATAGATCATTACTCAAGACAGAGAGGGAAGAATGGGGCAAGGAAAGGAAAATGCGAAGGAGAGCTCAAACTAAGAGCCATTTGATGGGTCATATGGAAACTTAACACAGTATAAGCTTCCTAAAACATACACATGTATGAGGAAAATCTAAAGGATATCACCAAATAATGAGGGAGGCAGAGCCCCAATGAGACATATCTCATCACCAAATCTCAGAACTTCCAGTATCAGGAATTACATCTAATTCAGTTGTTGGCCAAAGGTGCCTCCTGGGATCTCCCAAATAACCCAGGGTATTGTCAATGCTATTTGATATTCTTCTCAAACTGATTGTAAGGCCGTATTGTTTAAGACAACATGTGTACAACTCATTGAACATGGAGGAGACTAGTTGGTGTTGATAGTGTTTATGGTACTAGAAGCTACTCTACATTACCAAAGGAGAAATCTAACTCCTTTGTAGATGCACCAATCTAACTACAAACTCATAGATCTACATACAATGGTGATCTGCTTGCAAGATAAACTAGTACAATAGTGGCATAAACCTGTGGGAGTAATCAACCAATATCTGATTGGCTTTAAGGCTCACTGCATGAGATGTAAACCATCCCTGACACCTACACAATTGGACAAGAACCTGAGACTAGATAAGCCAGGAACCTAGGGTAAACTAAATTCTGCAGTCCTGCTAAAGTAGTATAGAAAAAAATGACTCTAAATGACCTACTATACTCATAGATCAGTGTCTTACTCAGCCAAGACCCACAGTGAGACAATTTACAGAGCATGAGAGAGAGACCTTGAAACAGCCAGTCCTAAGTTTCATGTCTCCATCAAATCCCTTCTGTCAGGGCTCAGTGAACCTTGCAGAAGAGGAACTAGAAAGATTTTAAGAGCCAGAGGTGATGGAGGAAACTAAGGAAATAAGCTTCCTAAAAACAGTAGGACAGATGCACAAAGGAACTCACAGAGACTACAGAAGCAGTAGTGTGAGGCCTGTGTGGATCTGCACCTTATGAAGTAACAGTGTTGAGAGGAAAAGTGGACATCAGACCCCATCAATAAGCCAGAAGCTAGCTTCAATTGATAACTATTCACTAATGAAAAATAAAAGCACTTCAACTGAGTATCTCTGGGGATACAACCACTCTTAAGGGTAGGCCCCAATGCCCATCAGTGGAGAGCCTTCAATAACAAGAACTCAATAGCATCTTTGGACGTTCTTTAACTTAAAATGTTTAATTGGGGGTGTTGCAAGAAGGAGGTGCTTTTTTGTCCTGCCTGCCCAGAACTGAAACTGTATTAATTAAATCACTGCTTTGCCTATATAAAAAATTTTAAATTTTTTATTTTATTTATTTTTATTTTGTTTTCTTTTTACCTTACAAGTCCTCCGTATATATATTATGGTTCTAGTTTTATGCTTTTTTGGGGATTCCTGTGTGTGCCAAAGTGTGTGTCTCTGCATCTAGATGTATCTTGTGTTTTATCTTCAGCTATTTTTTCTCCTTTGTGTCTCGTCCTATTCCAATGTGTTTGGTTTTGTTTTATTTTATTTTTCTGAAGGTGGACACTTAAAAGATAATCCACACTAGCTCAGAATAGAGAATAATAGATGGTTATTTATTTAGGGGTAGACTAAAAAATCAGAATCCTCTGCTGGAACGGGGAACAAAAAGCGAATCCTGCAGCCAAAAAAGAGGCTGGATGCATACTTTACATCAGCATAAATAGCATAAGAGGCCACACCCCCGTGGGTAGGTAACTACTGGCTGTAGGATTTCCTACAGCATTTTTCTTATTTTATTATTATTCTTTAAACGCTTATGTTTTTTTTTCCTAAAAGATATAGGAAGGTTATAGAGTATGATGGTAGTGGATTTGGAGAGGATATCTCAGGAGTTGAGAAATGGGAAACCATAATGAGACTATATTCCATGAAATATAATCTATCTTCAAAAAGATAAAAATAGGGAAACAAAATAAAAAACAAAAATCTATCTAAGTATACTGAGTAAGGTAAAGCCATGTTAGAAAGTGCTAATTTATGTAATGGTTCACCCATTTCAGTATTTCTTCTCACATTTTGTATTTCAAACTGACAATTTTCAGTCTCATAGTTTCAAGCTTTCAAAAGATCCCAAAATACTGAAACAGTGCATTAAAAACAAAGTGGGTCTAATTGCACTTTCTAAAATTATTTGAAATTCAGATGTATTCAAGGCAAAAAGAGGTTGTGAAGCTAATTCTGTTCTTTCCTATGCTCATTTCTGTAAATATTCCCCTGATCTTTCCTGATGTGTTTGTGCTGCTGGAAGAAAGCTAATGTATACTAACTGCATTACTCAAATTCTTTTACTGCCTCACTTCTAGTTAAGCTCTTGATTCAAATTAGGTGATAGCAGCAGGATATTTGTGGGCTGGAAGAGAAAGGGAATAAGAGAGATCCACGAAAAGAGATTTCTATATGGAGTCTCGTCTATATTTCCTATCTCTCAGTGTGGTTCTTATGTAGTCATAAAATTTATATAATGATTCACTTCCACAGTTTCTTACTCTCTCTAAAATTCAGTGCTAGTACTGTCCCTAATTCACCTACTTTAATGGCTGAGGGTCTCCTAGCTCAGACTATCCCTTTCTAAATAGTCTATTGAAACACTGAGTTACATTCATTCTCCTGGTAATCAACTGATGCAGAAACCACTACAGTCTTCTCATTATTTCAAAACTTTCATATTGCTATGCTTTTAAACAATAAACATTCTAAATAGTATACAAAGCCAATTTGATGAAATATACAATATTTAACATTTATAGATGCTATGATTTGCAAAGACAAATACACAAATATCTGATATTTTAATACCATCTATTCTGCCATGAAAGAAAAGCTTAATTGAGGAAAACCTTAAATGACACTATTCCATTAGACATTGACACTTCTGTAGCAAAGCTATGGAGCCACTTGAGGTTAGATAGTGAACATCACATTAAGTGTTGGGAGTACTTAGTAAAATCTTGTGTGTCTTGAGAATATCATTTCTTTATTTTATTGAGGCCAATCTATTAAAATAAATAAAGTAAGAATTATTTCAGGCTTTGAGGAAATATGAAAGACAGGGACAACTAAGCACTATGATGACAAAGATTTAAGAAGACTTTAGTTCTCTTGGGCCAATTCCATATCAAGATCAGGATTACTTAACAACATTTTATTTTGAATAAAAGTACTAGTTAATAATTATTGATATCAATGTTAATGATGACTGTAAATTCCATAATTATTTTAATATGACAATTGACTTTTTTAAGAAATAAAGATATGCTACAAATGTTTTCAATTTATATAAAGACTGTGTTATATGTCCATCATTTATTAACAGCTAATGCATGTATGCTGTAAAATTTATTGAGAAATGGTTTTGAATAAATGGTTGCTAGGTTCCAGTGACATAAGAGCAGGAAGTACTGTTGTTGATAGTATGGTGACTATATATGATAATATTATGCTATACATTTAAAAAGTCATAAAGAATAGTTCTGAGAGTGAATTTAAAAATGATAAATAATCCTAACTAGTTTTAAACAGGATACAATATATTCATATAAAATATATCTACATTTCTTATATTGCTGAACAGAATGAATTTACCCTCCATGGCTAAATGGATTCAATAAAATTCAAAATTATCATATTATATTTTTATTATTTTTTCTTAATTAAAAATTTCATTTATTTTACATCCTGAGTGGTTGTCCCCCTTCTTTTCCTCCCATTCTCCCCTTACCTCCTCTCTACCCATCCCTATCCACTCCTTCTCCATCTCTATTTAGAAAGGGGCAGGCCTCACATAGGCATCAACAAAGCATAGCATACCAAGTTAGCAGGACCAAACACCACCTCCTGGATCAAGATTGGGCAAGGCAACCCAGCAGAGGACTAGGTTCCCAAAAGTCAGCTCAAGTGCTAGGAACATGTCCTGATCCCATTGCTAGGAGCCCCATAAACAGACCAAGCCACACAACTGTCACACACATGCAGAGAGACTAGGTCAGTCCCAGGAAGGCTCTCCTGCTGTCACTCCAGAGTCAGTGAGCTACTGCGACCTCAGATCAGCTCTGTCAGTGGGTTCCCCTGTTATGACCTTGACCCCCCTGGATTTTTCCTTCACTTCAACAGGACTCCTGGAGTTTGGCCCAGTGCTTGGCTGTGAATCTCTGCATCTACTTGCTGGGGAACCTTCTTCAGCCAATGGCGTTTGAGAGGCTGGACCAGGTTGGGTGTAGCCTTGGGTGCCAATAAGGTATGCTCATGCGCCTGTTCTTTCTCTCCTCTCTTGCCTGGATGCAGGATTCAGTTCCTATTCCCCGTTCACGCAGAGGACTGTGATCTGTGAGTCCCCCCTAAATAAAGAACCTCTTATTATACTAACTTCTGAGTTAGTGTCGGATTACTTTATTCGTGTTTTCCTACTTCTACTTCCATCAGTTACTGGATGAAGGCTCTCTGATGACAGTTAGGGTAGTCACCAATCTGATTACAGGGGAAGGCCAGTTCAGATACCCTCTCGACTATTGCTAGGAGTCTTAGTTAAGGTCATCCTTGTGTATTCCTGGGAATTTCCTTAGGACCAGGTTTCTTTCTAACCCCATAATGGCTCTATCAAGATATCGCTTTCATTTTTCTCCCTCTCCATCCCTCCCCAAATTCAACAATCCTGGGAGTTTTTCTGGCACCAGGTTTCTCCATAACCCCATCAAGACATCTCTCTGGATACTCTCCCTGTCTGTCCCACCCCCAACTCACCCCAGCACCAGTTTACCCAGGAGATCTCTTCTATTTTTCCCTTCCTAGGGAAGTCCATGCACCATTCTTTGGGCCCTCTTTGTTACCTTGGCTCTCTGGGGCTGTGGACTGCAGCCTTTTTATTCCTTACTTTACACCAATATCCAATTATGAGTGAATACATACCATATTTCTCTTTCTGGGTCTGAATCACCTCATTCAACATGATTTTTTCTAGTTACATCCATTTGACAAATATCACAATGTCATCATATATTTTTGTTATTTTTATATCGTGTCCCACCCTGTAGCACTGGCTGGCCTGGAACCCAACATATAGACCAGGCTGTTCATGAACTCACAGAGATCTACCTGATTTAAGTACTGGGATTAAAGATATACACTATCATGCTTGTAGTTTATATTGTTATTCTTACTTAATTTTCCATTTCTTAAATATTTAACTTTAGAGCTTTCTTTGTTGCTTTTGTTGTTGCTGTTATCCATTCAGTGATAGGTAGGATTGCTTTAGTAACAGTTCTATTTCTTATTGTTTAGTCAATAATATAATTTGCCTTGAGCTGTTTGTGATAGTGATAAATCCATGCATCTCTGTCAAAGATGATGCATTAAAATCAACTTGAGAATAGGTAAAGAATGAACTGCTTTAAAATATAATGCCAAGTAGGATTCATTTATTTGTAGTCTTTGCGATGAAAGTAATTTGAAGTTAAAGTTTTAATCTTGTGTTCTTGTAGAAACTATTCCAGCCTATAGTCACATACCACTGTGCTTCCAGCCACATGTATATAATGAAGGGATAAGTAAAAAATGAGCTCATCTTTACTAAAACCAAATTTTCAATCATGCTATTTTAGAAATAGAATATTACTAGGTATCATCATTCATGTATCTCATTGTTTATTTCTAAGTAAGACTAGTGTTTTGTAACTTGTACTTCCTAAGTATCCCTAAAATATTCCATTGCTCATTTTTTTTTACTATATATAAGAGCTACTAGTGAACATGATTCCTGGGTTATGGGGATAAGCACAGTGAAGTTCTCAGGAATGCAGGAACTACCAACTGTTCAAGGTACCCCAACTGGGGATTTATTTGACTTCATAGTCATTGAAGTTGACTTTCATGTCTTCAATCTCATCGTTACTAAACTTTGTGAATATAGATGAACACTATAAAGTAGTCACAAACTAGCTAAAAGTTGGGAATATTCAAGGGCTCTTTATTTAGGGGTAGACTCAGAGAACCCAGTCCTTTAACAACCAGGGAACAGGAACAAAATCCAACAGCAGCAGGGGAAAGAGAGAGAGAGAGAGAGAGAGAGAGAGAGAGCATGCAAGCTTTACATCTGCATTTATAGTATGAGAGATCATACCCAAGTACGCTGGTATTTTAATGGCTATTGGCTGAAGAAGTTCCCACAGCATGTGAAGCCCTAATGTGGATCATCTAGGATCTAAGCACAGGGCCTCAATGACATTTTGCTTATTCTGTAGTTTGGTATAGATATGATAGCCTGTGTACCCTATGCATAAAGCGTCATACACACCTGTTTGAAGCCTATTAGCACAAGCACAAGATATCATTTTTATGTACATTGTATGACAAAGGTGGGGCCTTGGTAGAGTATCAAAGCCATCCTTGCCACAACTCCTATTGTGCGCAAAAATATGAGTAGCATCTAGAGTTTTGGAGGTGAATAGCCCACATTCATTTGAAACTATTTAACTACAAAGTGGGCATTTAAACACACTTGTCTACCTCTCAAATTCAAATATGTGCCTGTGGCATTAGGGATACCTTAGCAGAAGCAATAACTTGATATAATGTGTCCTTATATTACCAATAATAGTATTTAGGGCTGTGGTTAATGATGATACCAGGAATAAAAAGATCATTGTTTTTTATGTCCATGTCACTTACCTAGGAAGAAATCATCTTTGCATTCATTTGAACACACTAGCAATGCATTCAGAATTACTAGTGATGTACCAGCATCCGATCAAGGAAAATAAAATAAGAGGCATCCACCCTTGGAAATTTAACCAATGGCAAGCCCAGGTTTTAATTTTCTATTTCTCTTTCCTGTGTCTTTTGCCAATTTCTGTTTATGGTATTGGTCTGAATATGTGCCTACCTGAATGCTGTCTTTTAAAACTTTCTGTTCACCCATTCATATACATGCAAAGGGACATGAAGAAAAATATCTCCAAAGATTAAAGATATGCATTTGCTTACATTGTAAAAGCTGATTAAGTGCAAAATTTAAAACAAGAAAGGTTGGCTCTTGCACTATTTTCTTAAAGACAGATTAAACAAATTGGCTAAGTAGGATAGCAGTCCTGTCTTAAGTAACTAAGTTGCATTATTAATTCAGTTGTAAGGCCCACCAAAAATTCCAGTCTCTTTAAATTTATGATCACACTCCCTCATGTCCTACCGGGAGGGCATTTTAGCCACATCCTAGTAAATACTTTCCATGTATCTAGACTTTTCCCATTCACAACTGTTTTGCATGCTGAAATTTCATTGTTTTTTTAAAGGAGAATCTACATACAGGATGCTAACTCCTGACATGCCTTTGTATGAATAGTCTGCGTTCTATTCACATTAAGCTACTTACATCCCATCACATACTCATTTCCACTTTTATCACAGTTTTAAACATAGTAGTCCCTGCCTGGTATTTGGCTATGAGAACTCAATTTTACCTTTCAGATATAAACCCATTCTTTAGATCTTGTCCAAGGTTGAATTTCTCCAAAAAACTTCCTCTGACTCCCAAAGACCAGTTATCTCCACCACCTTAATTTTACCATGGCTCTTTGCAATTCTTTTAGCATATCACCAATAGCACTCTATTTTAGTTGCCTATTGTTGTAGTTTATTTTTCACCAGACTGCATTCCCAGTGAAATTCACTTTATTTTATTAATAATTATAATCCCTGAGGAAGAGAAAATGATTTCAAATAATTTTCTTACAATAATGGAATGGTTTCGTACTCTAAATTCAAAATTTTTACTTCAGAGACTCAATAACTAAATGTGTGCCCTGAAACATACATACTTTCAAGTTCGCCAAAGGAATAATGCTTGGATTGTTCTACAGACCCAGAAACTCGACATAATAAAGTGGTAGTGAAGTTATACGTAGTTATATTAAATGCATTATATACCAGATATTATATAAAATAACATTAAAGTTACATGCAAAGAATTCTTATTTTATTCTTGTATTATCTATATAAAGCATTTGCAGAAAATTAAAAATAGTAGGGGGTTCTCCCTTTATAACTAATGTAGGGAAAATTAAAAAGATCCTGTTGAGACAGAGGATGTTCTCCAGAAGATATGAAAAAGAAAAAAATCATGTTCCTGTTAATTCAACAGTGTTGAAGGGGACAGAAAATGAGTGACCATGTATATCCATGGTGGTTTGAATGAGAATGGCCTCCTTAATCTCCTATGTTTGAATTCTAGGTACCCAACTGGTAGAACCGCTAAGGAAGATTCAGAAGATGAGGAATTGTAGAGAGAAATATGTCACTGGAAGTAAGCTTTGAGGTTAGGTTTCAAAACCTCATATCATTCCAGCTGGATTTCTCTCTGTCTCTGCCTCATTCCTATGGTTATAAGCTAGCTATTTCTCCAGTGCCATGCCGCTACCTGAAGTCATGCTCCCTGTAATGATAGCCATGGACTCTACCACCCCTTGTACTCATGAGCCTCAAGTTAAATTCCTTCTTCTGTAATTTTCCCTGATCATGGTGCCTCCCCACAGCAATGGAATGGTAACTAACAGAGAAGCTGGTAGTAAAAGACGGTATTGATGTGACACATCTGACAATAGTGGTTTTGCTTTTTTGTTTGTTTGCTTACTTGCTTGTTGTAGGAATGTGGACTTTGGAACTTTGAACTAGAAAAGCGGTAGAACACTTTCTATCAGCAAGGCTTAATGCACCATCCTCTAAGTAGCTGTTTAAAAGATAGTAATTCTGAGAGCAATGTGGACTATGGAGGCCTTGCTCAAGAGGTATCAAAGGGAAAATATTAGTAAATTAGTAGCTGAGTTAGAGCCATTCTTGTGATATTTTGGCAAAGAGTTTAACAGTCCTTTGCTTTCAACCCAAGAGTCTGCCTGGGGCTCAACTGAAGAGTTTGGGATTAGTTCATCAGGAGAGGAGATTTCAAGACAGCCTGGTATTGACTTTGTCATGTGGTTCTTAGTGATTATTCTTATGCAGCTCTAAAGTGCAAATGAGTAAGCAGGGCAATGAGAAATATAAAATGTACAATTTGAGGCGTAAAAGAACACCAGGAAATTTAATATCAGAGCCAAATCTTGTGTGCAAAGAGACAAGAAGTTTAAAGAAAGGTCTGATTCTAAATAGAATAAATGGAGTGGTACCCACAGAGCAACTCCCTCCCCCACAGATAACCTTCCAATTCATAAAAAGGAAATGCCTAAGGAATCTTCTCATCATATGACAGAGGAAGCTTATTCAATGAAGAAAAACATCAACAAGCGAAAACTTAGGCAAATATAATTCAAGTCCAGCCCAATCAGGTAGTAAAACTTGGTACCATCAGCAGCTTGGTTGTGGCTTTAGAGTTGTGAAGGGCACTGGAGTGAAGAGGTTTGTTGCGGGAGGTCCTCCCACTCCTCCAGCCTATCACCGCTGAGGTACCAGCCCATTGGGGCGTGGTTTCTCTCCCTTTAAAAAAGCGGCCACTTCCCTCTCCTCTCTCTCTTCACTTCCTGCTCCGCCTGCGACTAGACTCCTTTCCTGGTTGCGTAGAGGGCTGTTGCCTGGGACAGTGATCTGTAAGTTTTTTCCCCTTTTAATAAATACCACCCTAATAATCATAACCCCGAATTGGTGTGGCATTGTTTGTGACTTACGCCTTCATTTTGGCGCCCAACGTTTGGTTTTAGAACCTCTCCTTTCCCCACTCGCAGCCGCGAGTTCGGCTTGGCGGCCCCAAGTTCGGCTTGGCGGCTGCGGGCTTGGCGGGCGCAAGTTCAGCTTGGCGGCCGCGGGCTTGGAGGGCTCTAGTTCGGCTTGGCAGGAGCCCTCCCCTTCCTCAGCCGCCAGTGGCCTTGGACTCCCCACGTGGATTTAAACTCCACAGGCCCGCAAAGGAGAAATGACAACTCATCCACAATGATGATATTCATACAGGTGGTAAGAAAAACATATAGAATGGGGGCAGGGTTCTGTTCTTATCTCCACAGGAAAACACTCATCTTTGAGAAATTCAAGGGACCCTGGATGTTTGGATACTGACAAATGGAAAAATACCTGCCCAATAGGAAATATCAAGACAACTGAATGGATTGTGTAAGTAATATTAAACCATATTTCTAAATTTATAAAGCTGGTTTTGAAGTTGGACTCTGGCTCAGTCCCTCTCCAATTCCAAGCCTGTTAGTAAGAGAAAAACCCAGAGTTTCTGGAGTTTCTGTCTCATGTCAAGAGCCATGATATGGGACAGAAAGAAATATGAGTTTAGAAAACATCTTTGCTTTTCTTCATATCTATCATACTTTTCATTGAATATATCTATCATGTCTTTCATTGAATATATATATATGTTTATATATGTCTATATGATTAATGTTTAAGTTTTTCATAATGAACAATGAGTTTTTCCTGAAGTGACATTTGAAGTTTCCAGGAAGAAGATGGGGCCCCATAACAACAACTCCACCTGGTTGATATGACGTCATGATACTGATAGCGCTACTACAAGACCTGCTTTTGGTACCAGCTGCACAAGACAGTTCCAACTTGGTTAGCTGAAATGGTGCACATCTTATACAACATTTTGGCCAGACCTGCACAAAATACTCAGAGACTATTGGCAATTTTAAAAGACATTGATCTTGAAATTTAACCATCATTTCACTTTCACAGGATCCCCCAGAAAGAACGTCGCCCCCATGACAGCTGGAAGTAATTCTAGAGGACGACGTCCCCTTTCCCAGTAAAACTTGCCCTTGGGTTTAGGGACATCATTTAGGGGTTGATTATAATTAGTATACGATTGAGGGTTGGGGGAGGAATTTTATACGCTCAGGGATCATTTTGAAAAAAAAAAAAGGGATGATGGGATAATAGATTTGTAATTGTGAGTTACTGTTTTTAGACAAATACATTGGTATAGATTCTTGTATATTGATACAAAGTTAAATTATATTGACTATTGTACGCATGCATGTTTCTACCTCTGTTTAAAACATTTTTTTATGTATTGACATATATTGTATTGATATATATATATATATATTGTATGTATTTACCATATTGCAGTGTACATTTCTACCTCTGATTAAGATACTTATATAATGACTGTGTATTGATATATATTTACCTACTGCAATGTTTATTTGTACATTGTTTATATTTGGAGGTCATTGTCCTCATTTGTTTCACAGTCGTTTATTGTCTTAGTCTTTAAGTTAGATAGATATTGAGAATTATATAGACTAATAGTCATCTAAGTTTGTCATTTATAATAGACTAATCAGGTTCTTTAGATATATAGAGATTATACTCAGTATAGATAGATAATCTTCAACTTCTTCAAAGAGCTGTAGAAAATGGCCTTTAATCTAACTCAGAGTTTTGTGGTAGTGAGACACAATTGCTCCTGGCAACACCACTCTATTCCCGAGAGAATGTTGAGCACCAAAGACACTCCACCTGGAGCCTTCTTTTTGGCAGAACTGGCCTTGGGGCAAAGAAATGCCCATACCTCAACGACTGACAAAGATACAGAGCATGCATCAGTGGATAAAACAGGGCTGTCATATCCTGCCAAGACAGGGTAAGATAGTTTTGAAAAGTTGCTTGCCTTTGAAAATGGTATGTCAGTTATGTTAGGCCTTAGCCAAAGTTGGTTGCTTCAACGCTGCTAACGTGATTTTGGGTGATTGCCCAGGTAGCCAGTTGTCTCTGTGATTTGTTGCATGTTTTGGAATTTGTTTTACTGAACTTCCTAATTACCCAGGTAACATTATTTCCCTTCTCAGATCTTTGATGGGGTTGAAGACTATATAAATGTAGTTACTTTCTCTCATGACTTGGCCAAGTTATTTATTATACAAGACCTAAGCTAGTTAGAATAGGATATTTGTACTTATTGTATATAATTTCATAGTAGGTTTAGAACTCTCTTATTTAAACAAAAGGGGGAGGTGTTGCGGGAGGTCCTCCCACTCCTCCAGCCTATCACCGCTGAGGTACCAGCCCATTGGGGCGTGGTTTCTCTCCCTTTAAAAAAGCGGCCACTTCCCTCTCCTCTCTCTCTTCACTTCCTGCTCCGCCTGCGACTAGACTCCTTTCCTGGTTGCGTAGAGGGTTGTTGCCTGGGACAGTGATCTGTAAGTTTTTTCCCCTTTTAATAAATACCACCCTAATAATCATAACCCCGAATTGGTGTGGCATTGTTTGTGACTTACGCCTTCAGAGGTTGTGGAATCTTCCTCCAGGTTAAGGAAACCCTCTGAATCCAGGTGCTGCAGGAACATCAATGCATGGGGACATTGCATGAGACTGTGAAGATGAACCCTGGATTTCATTGGATGTACCAAAATGTTGGATATGCCAGAGCTATAGTATGTCTCATAGGGACTACTACATACAGGGAGTGAAAGCAGCCTGAAAAAGGGGAGGTTGTTACAAGTCAGAAAAGCTAGAAGGGAAGAGCCATTTAAATGTTTAGACATTAGAGATGTAGTTATAGGATTTGGAGTTTGCCCTGATGGTTTTTTATCTTACTTTGGTCCAATATTTCCTCACTACTCTCCCGTTCCTCCATTTTGGAATTTTAATATATATTCTATGCCATTATATGTAGAAAGTATGCAACTTGCTTTTTAACTTTCAAAGGGCTTCAGTTTACATGGCGTTGAGACTGTGAAAGACTATGTGGACTTTTGAAGCTGAACTAAATGCATTTTGGATTAATATATATCTAAGAGTCTATGGGGCCAGGGAGCAGAATGTGATAGTGTTAATAAGAACAGTCCCTATCTTACTTGGTGTTTCTATTTCTGTGAAGAGACTCTAAGACCTCAGTAACCCCCCTTTTTTAAACAATGATATCACATTTTTATCCATTATTCTCTTGATAAACACTTGGGATGCTTCTCCAAATTTTGGCTTCTGTTAATGGTGGAGCTATGAACATTGTTTTTTTTTTAATTCTTTTAATTTTTATTGATTCTTCATGGATTTTCACATCATACTTTCTGATATCCCGCATATCTCCCCATCTCCTTACATCGTACCTCTGCACTGGCAACCTCCCCCATCAAATAAAACAAAATTTAAGAGGAAAACCAAAGACCAAATATAACAAACAAACAAAACAAAAAAAGGAAAAGAATCTCATCATGGAAGCTGTAGTGGTGGCCCGCTGAGCCACATAGTTTACCTTTTAATCTATTCATCTTTATTTGCAAGTGTTCATTTACTTGATTCATTGGAGTCATTGATCTGGCTTGAGGCCTCTGGTTTCTGCTACACCATGCACCAATAATGGGCTCTCACTGGGGTTCCTCTTGGATATCCTGTTGTTATCCTGTGTCATGGAGATCCTGCTGTTTTGGATCTCTAGGTTCATTGGCTAGTTCACCAATGCAGGCTGGAGAAAGAAGTGTGGCCAGCTTTCCTGCTAGCAGGTCCTCAGATCCCTGTCACCAACACTCACACCACCAGGGCCAGCTCTACTGTTTTGCTCAGGCTAGGTGTAAGACCTTCTCTCCAGATTGTTGTAGCATATGATGGCGGGGAGTCAGTTCCCCTGCTATCATGCACTGCTGGAGGGCTTGCCTGTGCCCCTGACAACATGGGTCATCTCTAATGTGCTTCCCAGGCAGGGTTCAGGTTCTGCTCTCCTAAGTGCTGCAGCTGGTGAGAGACAAGGATAGTTCTGGCACTCTCATGACCCCAGGGACAGCTCTCTCACCTGCCATTGGTAGCAGGAGTCAGAGGGGAGAAGGCATCTTTTCCTCACCCATGCCACCACATGGCATAAAATGTGGATGTCAGGATCAGCTCTCCTGTAATCACACCCTCAGAACCAGTTCACCTGCATCTCCGACAATAGAATCAGCTCAAGTGTGCTGCCCAGAATGGGTACAGAACCCGCTCTCCTTTGTTCTTCAGTTGGTGAGGATTAGGGCTCTCCCAGTCTCCCAGCTCTCCCTGGGCCAGATCTCTCACATACTGTAGGTGCTAATTAGTGAGTGGGGAGGGCATATTTCTTTCACTCACGCCACCAAATGGCAGATGGGGGTGGGCAGGGTCAGCTCCCCTGCTCTCATATGCAATAGCTCCTATAAAGGAAAACATTTAACTGGGGTGGTTTGCTTGCACTTCAGAGGTTTAGCCCATTATCATTATAACTGGAAGCAAGGCAGCATGCAGGCAAATATGGTGCTGAAAAGGGAGCAAAGAGTTCTTGCATTTTGACCTGCAGGCAACAGGAAGTGGTCTGAGACACTAGTATGGCTTTAGCATAGCTGAGGCCCCAAAGCCCACCTCCATATTGACACACTTCCTCCTACACAGCTATACCTACTCTAACAAGGCCATATATCCTAATAGCACCACTCCCTTTGGAGAACATTTTTTTTCAAACCACCACAGCTCCCATAATCTCAGATCCTAGAATGCTTGCTTCTAAGCAGATGGAACTATTTGGGAAAGGTTATGAGGCATAGCCTTGCTAGAGGTTTTGGACCTTGTGATTTCAAAATCCCAAAGCATTCTAATTAGTTCTCTGTCTCTGTCTGTCTGTCTCTGTCTCTGTCTCTCTCTCTCTCTCTCTCTCTCTCTCTCTCTCTCTCTCTCTGCCTTATGCCTGTAGATCAAATGTAAGCACAGCTACCTCCCTAATACGATGCTGCCATATTCTTCTACAGGATGGTCATAAACTCTACTCCCCTTTGGAACCATGAGCCCCAGATTAAATGCTTTCTTTCATAAGTTGCCTTTGGGCATGGTATGTCTTCAGAGCAATAGAACATTAACTAAGACAACATCACAGTCAATCTCATAACAAATTAAGAATGCAGAAAGAAATTATACTTTATATAACATCAAGCAGTTTAAATTGCATATATATAAAATTTACCTACATATATCATTTATATATAATATATAAAGAGAAGAAATATGTATATATAGAGACAGATATATATGTGTGTGTGTGTCTATATATAGTCAACATTAGTGGAAACTTGTTTTCTTATAAGAAAACAGTACAAGGTCAGTTAAGTATTATTTCATACTTCATTGTAAACTTACCTGCCAATTAAGGTATTCTATTGAGATAACTAATTGCCTTTGTGTGAAGAAATAATAAAACTTCTACTGAAAGAAAAGCATTTTATTACAGCTCAGATAAAGTCATTACTGTGAAAATATAGTATTAATACTCCTTGATGTTTGCATTTCAAAGAGATGGATTCCATACCCTTCAGTAAAACATTCTTGAATTATAAGAATGGTAGGAGGTTTACTTAAATTTCAGTACAACCTATAGATGACATGAACCAAAGCATAGAGAGGAGGAATTCTAGTGTTTCTCAGCTCAAGGAGAACTAAATAACAACTTAGAAAGTTTTTAAAATAAGTATGAAAAGAGTCAAAAGACTCTCAACACACAGAAACAGAAAACCTTTGAGGTGATACAGGAATACTAAATTGATAAATATAAATTGCATATTGTGGTAATGTTTTTTCTTAGAAACACTGTTTAAAGTTTACCTTTACAAGTCAAATTTTCACTCAATCTGCGACATACTTAATAGTGTGCTTTAAAATCAGTTGTGACTATATATTCATTCTGCTTTCATACTCTATTTAGAATTAATTTACTTCTAAGAAAAACACTGTAATCAATCTCACTATACTTTGGACAGCCAATATAATTAACACCTCCAAGTTCAGCTGAATACACAAAAAGTTGTCAGTTCCTTTTGATACAATATTTGTTGTGTTGTTCATTTTATAAAAAGATAGCCATTGTTCAGGTCTAATACTATTTCTCAGATTAAATTTTCTTAAAGATAAAAACAGGAGAGACCAAAGTCCTCTCAATAAATCAGGTAATCAGGTAAACTTAGGTAAAGGACATCAGGTAATCTTTGTTCTTTAATGTGGTATTGCCTCAGTGTGTGTTTAATTATCATACTGCATCCTACAAACATGTTTAAGTATCACTTGTTAATTAAATGGAAAATAACTACAGCAGTATCAAAAGGACAGAGGAAAAATTTAAAACATATTTCAGCCTTTTTGGAAATCAGTATAGTGGTTTCTTAGAAAATTGGGAGTCAATCTACCTCAAGACCCAACAATACCACTCTTGAATATATTCCCAAAGGATGCACACACATACTACAAAGATATTTCACAGCAGCATTACTAATAATAGCCAGAACCTGGAAATAACCTAGATATCATTCAACTGAAGAAAGGATAAAAAAAATGGTACATTTGCACAATGGAGTACTACTCAGCGGTACAAAAACAATGACATCTTGAAATTTTGCAGGCTAATGGGCAGAACTAGAAAAAAAAAACATCCTGAGTGAGGTAACCCAGACCCAGAAAGACAACCATGGTAGGTACTTACTCATAAGTGGCTTTCAGGCATAAAGCAAAGGATAACCAGCCTACAGTCCACAACCCCAGAGAAGCTAGGTAACAAGGAAGAACCTAAGAGATACATATATTGATCCCCCAGGGAAGGATCTTCTGAATAAACTGGGAGCATGAAAGGAAGAAGGGAAGGTTGAAGGGGGATATGAGAACACAAGGTAATAGGATGGTTGAGTTGGGGGAAGGACAGAAAGGGAGAACAAGGAAAAAGATATCTTGAAAGAGGGAGCCATTATGGGGATAGTGAGAAACCTGGCACTAGGAAAATTCACAGGATTCTACAAAGATGACCCCAGCAAAGAGCCTAAGCAATATTGGAGAGGGTTCTTGAATTGGCCTTCCCTTGTATATCATATTGATGATTACTACCTTAATTGTCATCATAAATCCTTCATCTAGTAACTGATGGAAGTAGATGCAGAGATCCACAGCTAAGCACTGGGCTGAGCTCCTGGAGTCCAATAGAAGAGAGTGAGATGTGATTATATGAGTGAGGGGGTCAAGACCATGATTGGGAAACCTATAGAAACAGTTGCCCCAAGGTAGTCTGGGCTCACTGACTTCAGACTGACAGTTAGGGGAATCTGCATAGGATTGAACTAGTCCTCTGATGTGGGTGACAGTTGTGTGGCTTGGGCGAGTTGTGCAGACATTGGCAGTGAGATCAGAATTTATCTCTATTGCATGAATTGGCTTTTTGGAGACCATTTTCTGTGGAGGGATACCTTGCTCAGCCTAGATACAGAGGGGAGATCCCTGGTCCTACCTCAATGTGGTGTGACAGACTCCATTGACTCCCCATGGGAGGCTTCACCCTTTCTGAGGAGTGTATAGGTGATGGGGTGGAGAGAACTTGTGAGGAGAGGAAAGAGGGAAGAAAGGGGGAACTAGAATTGGTGTGTAAAAAATATGATGTTTTTAAATAAAAATAAAGAAATAAAACAAAACTAAACAAAAAGCCCACAGATTTCTCACAGAAATATGCTTAAGTATTTATTTTCCTTTTAGCTGTGATAAAAGACCCAAATTTTTAAAGTGTATATATGATTACAGCAGTCAGTCCAAACAGGTATGGTTTTGTTCTCCCTGCAGATACTGATATCCTTGGTAAAATATTTTTTTTAATAATTTGTTGAGAAATTTCCAGAAAGAATTAACTAAAATGGAAAATACTAACCTCCAAAGTGACCAGTATTTTTCAATAGGTCAGTCAGATAGGAAAAGGATTTAGGAAAAAAATGCTCCTTTCTGATTATACTTCTTCTCCCTAATGAGTATTATTGTATTTTTTCCCATTTTTCCTGATAACAGACTCCAGCTTCTTTGGCTTTCCCCATAGACTGAAGACCAGTGGCTCTTCAGAAATCCTTCAGCCCTTTGGTTACAGATTGGGAATGCTGAGGCTTCTAGACTTATGGACTTAATTACTATGGGGCTTTCTGGCTATTTGGCATGGAAATAGACATTGTTGAACTAACCAGCTCATATTGTGTGAGACAAACTAATAAATCCTCTTTTGTAATATACATAGATATATTCATTCTATTGGTTCTGTTAATCTAGAAAATATCACCTGGTACTATCATTTGTAGCCTGGTGTGGGAGGTACTTGTGTCTATGTGTTGCTTTTATTGGTTAATGAATAAAGACCTGGCTTGGCCTATAGCATGGGAGGAGGAGGGAGGAGTCAGGGAGATGCCATGGATCCATCGCCAGAGACAGACATGCTGAAACTTTAGCCAGTAAGCCACAGCCTCATGGCAATACACAAATTACTAGAAATGGGTTAAACTATGGAGGGGGGAAGACCTTGGACTTCCCACAGGGCAGGGAACCCTGACTGCTCTTTGGACTGGAGAGGGAGGGGGCAGGAGAATAAGGGGAGGGGGAAGGAAATTGGAGGAGGGGAGGAGGTAAAAATTTGTAATAATAATAATAATAATAATAAGAAGAAGAAGAAGAAGAAGAAGAAGAAAGATGTAAGAGTTAGCCAATAAGAAGTTAGAGCTAATGGGCCAAGCAGTGATTTAATTAATACAGTTTCTGTGTGATTATTTTGGGGCTGAGCAGACAGGAACCAACAAGTGGCTTCCTCCAATAACTGGCTTCCAAAGTGTGCCTTGAACCCTGGAACCTCAGATTAAAAGTCTGATGCTCTAAGCAGCTTCCTCCAACAACAGCCTGCATTCTCTCAAAAGACCATTGGTCTCCCTCATTCACATCTTGTGTTCTACAGTCTTCTCACCATTCAATAGCCAAATAATTCTTAAAAAATCAAATCTGAGGGGTCAGTACTCTTAACCTCTGAGTCATCTCTCTAGGATCCAGCAATACCACTCTTGGGAATATACCCAAAAGATGCTCAATCATACTACAAAAACATTTGTTCAACTATGTTCATAGCAGCATTATTTGTAATAACCAGAACCTGGAAACAACCTAGATGCCCCTCAGCTGTAGAATGAATAAAGAAAGTGTGCCACATTTACACATTAGAGTACTACTCAGCTGTAAAAAAAAACAATGACATTTTGAATTCTGCATGCAAATAGATGGAATTAGAAAACACTAACCTGAGTGTGGTAACCCAGACCCAAAAACATGAATATGGTATGTACTCACTCATAAGTGGATACTGGCCATAAACAAAGGACATTAAGCCTATAGCTCATGATCCTAGAGAAACTAAGTAACAAGGTGAACCCAAAGGAAAACATATATAGACCCATCTGAAAATTGGAAACAGACAAGATCACCTGAAAAAAAATTGGGAGCATGGGGGCGGGGAGTGGAAAGGAGGGGAGAAGGAAAAGGTTAAGGAGAACTTGAGGGAACATGATAGTTGAGATGGAGGAAGGACAGATATGAGAGCAAAGAAAGAGATATCTTGATTAAGGAAGCCATCATGGGGTTAGCAAGAAACCTGGCTCTAGAAAATTCTCAGGAATCCATGAGGATGACCCCAGCTAAGACCCTAAGCAATAGAGGAGAGGGTGCCTGAACTGGCCTTGCCCTATAGTCAGAGTGATGATTATCTTAAATATCACTATAGAACCTTTGTTCAACCACAGATGGAAACACAGGCAGAGACCCACATCGAAGCACTAGACTGAGCTCCCAAGGTCCAGTTGAAGAGTGGAAGGAGTGAGAATATAAGCAAGGATGTCAAGGACATGAGGGATTCACCCACTGAGACAGTTTGCCTCAGCTAATGGGAGCTCACCAACTCCAACTGGACAGGGAGTGAGCAAACATGGGATCAAACTAGTCCCTCTGAATGTGGATGACAGTTGAGGCAGACTGAGGGGCCAATGACAGTGGCACCTAGATTTATCTCTATTGCATGTACTGGCTTTTGGGGATCCTATTCTTTTTGGATGTATACCTTGCTCAACCTAGATGCAGTAGGGAGGGCCTTGGACTTGACACAGGGCAGGGATTGCAGGGGGAGGGGTGAGAGGGTGTGTAGAGGGAGTGGGAAGAGGGGAAGGAGTGGGAATTTGGATTGATATTTTTTTAGTAAAAAAAATAAAAAAATAAAATCTTTTCCACAATATAATATTTTTATTAATTCTTTGAGAATTTCATAAGTCCACCCCCCCACACCTGCACCTCCTGAGAAAAGTCCAATTTGTTTTGCCCAGGGACTCATCAGAGCAGGGTCAAATTAATCTAAATCTGTAAGTCAGATCTTATTTCTCTGCTATTTAGCCTTCCATGATTTCCCATTTCAACAGAATGTAAGCCAAAGTCATGAACTATCTCTTTTCCATGTCTCCAAATCTTACCTTAATCACCAACATAATAGACTTTCACTTTGTTCTTTTTAAGAAGTATTCAAAAATATTTTATCAAGACATTATTTATACATTATATTTACAATCTAGAAAATATAATTATGTGTTCTTTATGTGATTCATGCCATTTACATAAAACTTACCACTTCCAAATTTAAGATGATTTTAGTTCCTCCAAAGGTAATAATATGGAGACACTGAGCATTCTGTCCCCATCCCACCCCCTTCCCTCGGGAACTAGCCACCATTAGCATGTGGATTTTCCTATTACAGTCACTGCATAAATATAGAATTGCTCAATATGTATCATGTTTGGGTGTTTTTGTTCACTTAGCATATTTCAAGGGCTCATTTATGCTGTCATAGATTGTGGTATTTCAATATTTTCATTAGTAATTTTATTTAGGCATTTGCTTATCTATTGGGTAATAGATTGTAACATTAAACTTTACATTTTAATGGTGTGACCCTATTAGTATAGATACCACTATAACTGGTAATGCCAATGGTATATATGGTGAAAAAGATTATCCTACACAAATTATATGTAAATGTCATAGCAGAAAGCATTTTTTACTACACCTTTGCCTTCTGGAAATGTTTTAATCAATATGTGAATGTAGTATTTTCACCCATTTCTTAGTTCTGTGAATCTCATATTCAGAGTGGAGTTAGCTAAATCCCTACAACAGTAGATTTTCTGTCTGTTCCTCATAGGGCAGTAAACCATACTTATGAATATAGCTCTGTTGTGTGCTGTTTTTTTACTCTTTTGGCTCTTTTGGGGGACCTGCTGCCCAGCTCCCAAATAAATCACACATGGAGGCTTACTTAGACTTACAATCGCCCTGTTTTTATCTTTCTTATTTCTGAATATCTAACTTTCACTCTTAATCCATGGCTGACTGTGTGACAGGGTGGTTGGCCCCTAGCATCCTCCTCTCCTTGTTCTCTCTTGCTCTTGCTCTTCCTTATTTCTCTTATTTATTTATACTCTAAGCCTGACAGCCTCACCTATCTTTGCTCCTGCCTCACTATTGACCATCCAGGTCTTTATTAGGTCCATCAGGTGTGTTAGACAGGCAGAGTAACACAGCTTCACAGAGTTAAAGAAATGCAACATAAACAAAAGTAACACACCTTAATATAATATTCTTCCACATACCTCTGAAAACAAAACTATCAAATCTAGACTTCAGGGACTAATTTTTCCACAATATTTTGTTTCCTTATAGCACAGTTCAATATGACATCCATTCTGAAGACAGACTGGTGTGCTCAACAATGACTAGAATATTCTGAGAGGCTTCTGTTATATGAAGACTCTTAGAGACTCTGTGTTTGGCTTCCATAAAACATTACTCAAGGCAGTGTCCATTACTGTTGAAGGGAAAGTTCTTTTAAGAGTAGAGTTTAAGTGCAAGTTCTTTTACTCTTGTCTGATTTGATGATAGATACCACAAAAGAGCCAGATAACAGCAAATACACATTGTATATGTAATGATACGTCCTATGTTTTCATGATCCCTTCTTTCCCCTGTATACACATATAAAATTCCTATCTTAGGGAGAAGGTATTGCCCATCTACCTTCCATACAAACAGAATTAGAAATTTTGTATATATGGAATGACTCCGGGCATACTATCTCCTAGAAACTGTGTTTTCTTAAAAGCAGAAGAGAAAATCATGGACAATGTTTTAGGGAAGGATGTCAGCAATATCCCTTACTAGATGAGGAAAATAAACTGTAATGAAATTTTCAAAATTACATTCAAGGGATAATTTTGAGGCTAAACACATGAGTGATGGAAGTAAAATGCCAAGATCTGGATCCCTACTCTGTTGTTTTCTGCTTTGATCCTAACTTACTCAAGTTAATTTGTTTCCTCTATTTGATGTCCAGTGACTGACAAGTAAATTGAAATTAACATTTTAAATAAAGAATTTCAAATATTTATTATAGCAATTATATTAATATTTAATGATAAGCAATAGAGCATAATAATTTCATCACACTATATGGGCTCAGATAGTCGTTAAACTGCTTACTAGCTCTGTAGCCTTGTCCAAGTTTAACTCCTGTGTGTCCCAGTTTTTATACAATGAAGATGGTAATAGTACCTTGTTCATTAGGAAATTATGAGAATTAATAAATTTTACACTTTTGGATACCTTCAGTTCTATGTCATGCCCCTCATAAGCATTCACTATATCTCAGCTGTTACCAAAGAGCACTATGTGCCAAGCGCTATACAGGGGAACCTCCAGAAAATGACAACCAAGCAATCCAAGTCATTGACATTTTCCCTTTGCTATGCCTGTAATAGAAAGGCTTACATAAGAATAAATCATAACTACTTTATTTCTATATATCATTACCTAGGAAGCTGCTATATTAAAATGTACAGTAGCACCTAGAAAACTGAAAATAATTATCATGATGAAAACTGGAAAGGAGGGAATGGATATATATCACAGTTAGCTAATGTTTGCAACACTTCAGTCTTAGACTTGATTATTTCTCTATTTTATATATAAGCCTACTAACACACACAGCTGATCATTTTCTGATTTTATGAACTCCAGGCTTGATAGTAAATAAAGGTAGCAGAAACATCTCATTAGGTTTTGCATCACCCATTAGGCAGACATATAACCCAAATAAAGAAACCCTAAATATCCCAACATTCATTTCATATGTTTCCTTTTCTCAATAAAAAAAAAAATACATCCTGAGTGAGGCAACCCAGATCGAGAAAGATGAACATGGTATGTACTCACTCATAAATGGATACTAGCTGTAAAGCAAAGGATATTGGGCCTATAGTATATGATCCTAAAGAGGATAAGTAACAAGGTGAACCATAAGAAAAACATACATAGACTCACCTGGAAATGGGAAATAGATAAGAACTCCTGTCAAAATTGGGAGCATGGGGATGGGAAGAGTAGGGAGGATGGAAGGGGAAGACTAGGGTAGAATGAGAGAAGGGAAACTTGAGGGGATGGGATAGAGGATTTGGAAGAAGAACAGAGGTGAGAGCAAGGAAAGTGTTATTTTGTTTGAGGTATCCATTATGGGGCTATCAGTAAACCTAGCACTAGATAAAGTCACAGGAATCCACATGAATGACCCCAGATAATACCTCAAGTGATAGAGGAATATCTTGACTTGCTCTGTAGTCAGACTGATGAATATCTTAAATATTACCATAAAACCTTCATCCAGCAACTGATGGAAAGAGAGGCAGATACTTGCATCAGAGAACTGGACTGAGCTCCCAAAAGTCCAGTTGAAGAGTGGGAAGAGTGAGAATATAACCAAAGAGGTCAAGACCATGATGGGGACACTGATTGAAACAGTTCACCTGAGATAATGGGAGCTCACCAACTCTAGCCAGATAAGGTAGGAAATAGCATTGGTCCAACTTAGTCCCTTTTAATGTGCTTTACATTTGTATGCCTGGAGCAGATTGCTGGGCCACTGGTTTTGGCACCAGAATTTATCCCTACTGCTTGCACTGACTTTTTGGAAACCTATTCTCTTTGGATGGATACCTTGCTCAGCCTAGATATAGTAGGGAGAGCCTTGGACCTTTCACAAAGCAATGTGCCTTACCCTCTCTGAGGAGTGGATGGGGTGGGGCTGGGGGGTAGGTGGAGGGAATGGCAGGAGGGGAGGATATGGGAACTAGGATTGGTATGAAAATTATAAAATATAGTTTGTTTTTGTTTTAAAAACTAATAAAAAAGAAAATTATTTTTCTCATTTCTCATATAAAATAGTTATAATAAAACAAAGATAAGTTAAATGTCCAAATTTCTAGTCTTCGACACAATTCTGATATTTTGAATAGTACAAGTGCCCTGTGGGGAGGAGAATGGGGGGATTTTATAGCTTTAATCCTGATAATGACATACCTTGATCTTCGAACAATACCATGGTTTCTCCTGTTTATGTAGCAAATCAAAGAACACAAAAACATGTACTGTTCTGTTTGATGATAATTTCTTCTGTTACCTTAAAAGTTCATGAAGTGGCCTAATACCTTCACAATAACAAAACACAGAGCTATAACACATAAAACTATATAAGTAATGAAACACTGTTATCCTACGAAACACATACACTTTTGAAGCTTTCTTGAACTCATTTTATTTCAGTTGAATATGTGTACTATTATCCTCTTTGCCTTGTAAAATGCTCTTAATTGTATAAAACTTAATTTAATTACCACCAATAGTTGTATTACAATTTGAAAAGTGATAGAAGCTGTGAAACAGTAGAGATACTATGGAAATCTAAACACAAAGAAAGACAATTGGGTCAAGTTAGTATCTTCTATGTTTTTCCTCTAGCGATACTTGCCAGAAAATCTTCCATAATACTCCCAATAAAGGTAAAATGTATTGATAACTTTATATCTCAGCATATATGGCTAGTAAAAGTCTAGGAGACTTTCGACTTTCACTAGCAGAATAGAAATAAAAGAAAACACAAATATTAATACAACATAGCAATTGTTGTGTTACGGGCGGCAGGGCTGCGTCCCTGGCATGCGGCCGCCCGCATGGCTAGCTTTACCCGAAATAATTATACAGAAACTGTATTCTTTTAAACACTGCCTGACCCATTAGTTTCAGTTTCTTATTGGCTAGCTCTTACATATTGATCTAACCCATTTCTATTAATCTGTGTAGCCCACGAGCTGGCTTACCAGGAAAGATCTTAACCTGCGTCTGTCTGGAGTGGGAGAATCATGGCGACTCCCTGACTCAGCTTCTTTTTTTCAGCATTCCATTCTGTTTACTCCACCTACCTAAGGGTTGGCCTATCAAATGGGTCTAGGCAGTTTCTTTATTAATAAGAAATCACTCCCACATCATTTCCCCTTTTTCTGTTTAAACAAAAAAGAAAGGCTTTAACTTTAACATAGTAAAATTACATATAGCAAAACAGTTATCAAGCAAGAATTACAGTTACAATATTTATATTTATTTTATCTTTTATCATAACTAAGGAAAACTATAACTATCTATTCATTCTTCAACTCCATCAAAGACTCCAGAAGGATATAATACTACCTAAGTAAACAAGAAATAAGAAAACTCTAGAAATGACAGAGACATCTTGCTGCCTGGACAGTCACCCAAAGTTCTTTTGTATGGTTGGGGCATCAATCTTTAGCCTTCAGGCTCATAGTATCCAGCAGACATTTCCATGAAGCAGGAAATTTCAAAGACAGTTCAGTCACTATCTGCTGTGTCCTGCAGAATGTCTCGCAGACTCTTTCATGAGTCATGAACCCCAAAAGACCGTCTCACCTTTAGGCAAGTTCAGCAGTCCTCTCTCTGTGGGTTCTCTGTGTCCATTTTATGCAACAGTCCAGGCAAGAGCAGTTTCTTGCCCAAATGGCTATCCAACTCCATAAGGATCCTCTTCGATGCCCATCTTCCTCTCGAAGTAGATTGGTGCCACCAGGAGCAGATATGTCTCATTGTCATGAAAAGTCCTAAGTTATTAAAACATTAAATGCCATATTCTGCAGTCTTTGAAAGATATGAAGAATGTCTATCTAACTGAAATGTATCTCTATATATCTAGAAAATCTAACTAACATGACTACAAGCTTGACTATTATTGATGATTAACCATTAACCTATATTTCTTAATTATACATTACATTTTTAAATGAACTACACAATCACAATACCTTAATCAAGATCAGAAATACATATACATATAACAAAATTGACTGTAAAATCCACACCAATGTAAATTACTCATACCTATATCATTTCCCCCTTTAAATGTAAAAGAACATTTATAAACAATATTTTGGGAACATGGGCGCAGTTTTTTCTCTCCAAACTGCTTCCTGCTGAATGGGGGCGCTGTTAATCAGATCATTTAGGGTGTAACCTGTGTGCCAGGTTTATCTCAGTTGCCAGTTGAGTGAAGTAATTTTTTGAGGGTGTTCACAGGAACTTTTCGGGAGGTCGTGGTCTATCATACCATATCGGGATAGATGCAATCCATAGGGTCTGGTCCTCTGTGAAAACAAAAGAAGACCTTTTCTAAAGCATCATATCCTTAGACCCAAATTCTGAAGTCATACCCTCATGATATCCGTTTTGGTTCCATTTGGCAGCCCATAGAATGAAATGTCTCTCTGTACTTAGCTTATTCACAGTCAAAAATTTTAAAGAAAACACAATGTACATAATCCAGACTCTCTGTGAATTTTTCATTTTTACGTGGCTTATTTTTTTTTATTTTTTTTAATCTCTTAACTATCTGTACTCTGTCTCTTTAAAGACTTTACCTTTTTTTTTTTAAACCATTAACTTTATTTTCTATATTCTTTTCCTTCACTCTCTCAAGCCTACGTACATTTATCCAACAGTGTGGTATTTTATGTCTGAATCTGTTTTATTGTGAATCTCTAACATTTTTTTACTATCCAGGAGCATTTCTTAAAATGTTAAGCAGTTCTTAAAAACTTAAGTTGCACCATGTACAGGTAATACGGTACCGCCTGTGTCCTGCCCAGTTGAAACCTTAACTGCACTGTTACTATGGTAATTACGGCAGTTCCTGCCTGAGGTCAGCACAGTTCAGAATGGAGCAGCCACTCCTGCCTCAGATCCATTTGGTGCCCCTGAGCTGAGCACAGTTCCAGGACACAGCAAGTCCACATTGGTGCCGCAGTCAGCAGTTTAACTCTGAGACTGAGCGTGAGGCACAGAAACTCTTTTCATCCAAGTTACAGCCAAATCTGACATGCAGGGCATTGCGCAGTCTGAAAACAATCCGCCATGCTCTTCCGCCTGCCTAAGCCTGATTGTGCTGTCTGCCCAGGTGCAGGCGGGAAGCACTGGGCCATCAGCACCGTCTCAGAACACTCTCCTTCCGATCCCAAGCAGAACACAAACATCCAGTACCATAAAAGCCTTTGAAATGCTTTAAAGCCAGAGTTTGCACTAGCAGCCCAGTCCTAGGAAACCGCACTTTAAAATGACGCAGCTTTTTTTTCTGCTGCTGTTGCCGAATCAGGAAATCTCTCTACAGCACGCCACCAACAAACAGCAAAAATCTGTGTTAAACTCTCTCTCCCTTATTTTTAAGCCTTCTCAGGTTTTTAAAGTGGGTTTAGTCCATCACGTCGGGCGCCATTCTGTTGCAATACGGAGCGGCGGGCTGTGTCCTGCCACCCGGCTAGCTTTACCCGAAATAATTATACAGAAACTGTATTCTTTTAAACACTGCCTGACCCATTAGTTTCAGTTTCTTATTGGCTAGCTCTTACATATTGATCTAACCCATTTCTATTAATCTGTGTAGCCCACGAGCTGGCTTACCAGGAAAGATCTTAACCTGCGTCTGTCTGGAGTGGGAGAATCATGGCGACTCCCTGACTCAGCTTCTTTTTTTCAGCATTCCATTCTGTTTACTCCACCTACCTAAGGGTTGGCCTATCAAATGGGTCTAGGCAGTTTCTTTATTAATAAGAAATCACTCCCACATCAAGCAATTGTTCCAGAAAGTACAGTTTAAATGTTTTATGGAAAGGAACTTCAACTTAAAGCAAACTTTATGTTGTTGGTCAGCTCCAAGTGCAATGAAGGAGGAGAAAGTCACTCTACTGCTATCCAATTTTAGTGATAGTTATTTATTTAAAGGAATTTATTCCATCAAACACTAATTACTTTGAAAATTCTCCTTCAATATATATATATATATATATATATATATATATATATATAAATTCCTCTAGAGAAATAGGTTTCATAATGACTTTCTTTCAAGTGTATCAAGCACTTTTGACCATCTTCACCCCCATGACAATCTCTTGTCCCTGCTTCCCCTTCCTTCTCAGTCTTCTCCTTCTTCTTCCCAAACAGTCCCACTTTAATTTATGCCATGTTTATATGTATATATATATATATATGTATATATATATGTATATATATATATATATGTTACAAATACATGTGGAAATATGTTATATATTTCACATATAAGAGAAAACAAGATATTTATTTTTCTTAGTCAATTTTATTTTACTTGATATGATTATTGCTAGTTAAACATATTTTCTTATAATGACATCATTCTATTCTTTATATTGAAATATTTTAATGTATAATTGCAACTCATTTCCTTTATGTATTTGTTGATGACTTCTTAGACCAATTCTATGTCATGACAATTGTAAATAGTGATATAATATCGTAGGTGTGGAGGTATTTCTTATATGATATTGACTGAAAATAATCTTTTTCTTTTATTAGTAAGAAGGATTATGTTGGAGTTAAAGACAGAATGATATATTATTTACCAATATTATTCTATTTGTGAAGTTAACTGCTGTGTTGGGGGTGAGGATGTAGTTCAATCCCAAGCTAACGCCAAAAATATTCACTTATATATTTTTTATTATAATGGGCAAATTCACGGAACAGGAACAAGAAGTCAAACCCCAGATGTGTAATGCAGGAACCAGAGAGAGAGAGCCCCTGATGTGGCAGAGGTTTTCTCAAGGTACCCAAAAGGTTCCCTAACCTGGTCATCACCCCTCCCTTTTGTCTAAATAAGAGAGTTCTAAATCTAATACAAAACTATATACACTAAAAACAGATATCAAGTATAAAATTAAAATTATATCCAGCATAAACAATATTAAGTAAGGAACACATGGTAAATGTTTTAATGAACATTTTATCCTAAAGAGTCAATGTCTTACATTTGAAATGGATTGGCTAAATCATAAGAAGAAGGTAACTACAACTATCTAATCTTTAACCCATTAAAGGCCCAAGAAGGGAGATAATATTACTTGAGTAGACAGAAAGTGCAATCTAGCAGCTTCCAAAATGTGCAGTATATGACAGGAACAACTAGCTCCCTGAGCAATCACCCAAAGTCTCATTTGCAGTGTTGAAGCAACCAACTTTGGCTAAAGCCTAGCAAAACCAACAGTCCATTTTTAGAGGCAAAAAGATTTTTAGAACCATCTTACCCTGTCTTGGCAAGGGTATAACTATATATTATTGGTTAATGAATAAATGTTTTGGCCAGTGACTTAGCAGAATAGAACTAAGTGGAAAAACTAAACTGAATGCTGGGAGAGAGTAGGCAGAGTCAAGAGAAGCCATGTAGCCCCATCGGAAAGATACACCAGATAGAACCCTGTGGGTAAGCCACAGCCACACGGCAATACACAGATTATTAAAAATGGGTTAATTTAAGGTATAAGAATTAGCCAGAAATACGCTTAAACTATTGGCAAACAGTATTGCAAATAATATGGTTTCTGAGTACTTATTTCTGGGCAGCTGGGAACAAACATGTGGCCTCCAACAACACTACTTGACTTTATACACTTGACAATTCATTATGTATGAATATTCACATATTTACACACATGTACATACACACATTATAATGTCTAATCAGTCAATTTACTTCAGAGAAGATTAGAATCATGATACTTAGACTTCCATATATACCCGGGGCCATATGATATTAAGGTAACAGGCAAAAGAAAAGAAGCTGATGAACGTTTTATACTAGTGATAGTATTATTGAAGTTTCTGTTAAAAGTATTGCCACGTTCATTAAGTGACAATATAAAATCAAGTCTTAACTGTATTGACAGTATTGGTTTATCAGATACTATAGGCAGAATAATATCAGAGTCTCTATTAGATAAGAATAATGTCTGATTTATTTCAGAATTATGAGTGAGTACCAATTAGTATATAAAGAGAGCATAGCTCAATTAGATATGCTGTGCACTTGAAAGAAGAAAGTATTCTATACAAAAAGAATAGAATTATACTTGTTAAGGCTGGCATAGAGTAGCATGTCGGAAGAACTTGATAATCTGTTTACTATAATACTATCTGACATTTGATGATGTCTACTAAATCTTCCTTCCATTGTTCTGAAAGAATTTATATTCTTTCCATGGTCTTTTTTAGAGAAGAGAAGTTTACTCTGCTTCAGAATGATGTGTTTCAGTTCTCAGATAGAAATTTCTATCGGAATAAAGCAAAAATCTACATTTAATATAGGATAGTTTTATTTTTGTTTTTCAATTCTATTCCATATATGTATTTTTACCTCATAATACCTATACACTATACTTTGTGAGATGAATTTTAATAAGCATTGAAGTACAGTGCTAAGACAATAGTTTAGATGGTTTGGGGCAAGCTCTAAAGAAAACACAACAATGTCATGAAGTTTTATATTTCAAATATCCAGTGCCTAGGTAGCATGAAACTCTGATCCTGGGATGTCACCTTAAAGAATGTTCTAAATGACAGTTCTTTCAAATGCTAGTGCACCCAGAACCCCGGAGCAGAAATCTTTCTTTGTATTAAATTACTAACAATAGGAAGTCTAAGAAGAACCAAGATAGATTGTGAGCTGGAGAGATATCCTTTTTCAGGCAAGGATAAAACTAGATTCCCACAACTCCCAAGGCCATTAAGAAAACATAACTTATGGTTTAGAGTAATAACTCAAAAAATCAAATGTATTGTTTTGTATTTGGGTCTAGTGTACGTTTTTGTTATGCTTTTGTCTTTTGAGACCAGGAGTGCTACAAGTTTTGTGCTTAGGTAACGGAACAGTGATGATTGCTTTAAGTATGGGAGTTGACCTATGAGCTGCTTGGAATGAGTTATTTTTTGAAGGTTAAAAATCCCTAAAATTAGGTTCTGTTTATTTTAATTAGGATGAAAAAATTAAGAGCAGGACTGGATAATTCTTCCCAGTTAACTATAAAGAACAGCTGCTAAAAACAGCAGGCGTGTTATGACTGCTCTCTAAAATGAGCATAGGTCAAACACATAATATGTTCTGTTCAGGGATTTAGAGTGGCATATGCTGCAGTAGTTTCTACCACACAACAGGGAGGAATTTATCCATGTAGTGATACAAAAGCTCCATTCTCCCATATGTTTTAGCCATCCATCTCAAAATTATATGTGAATGGTCACAATGGAGTTAATGCAAGGTATAGTGACTTACAATAAATTCAAAACCATGGCTTACTGAACTTCATTGCCTGTCTGATGTTCAGCAAAATATACTACTTATGTAGGAAAGAAAGTTTTTATCTTGAACTAGGTGAATTTATAGCAAGATACCAGTCATGACACTGTGCATTAGTTACAGCCTCAAAAATGGAGAATGTTGTACACACCAGCAAATCCTTGAGTCCATTTTGGCATATATACAAAGACCCTTTGCTTGATTAAGACTGTGTATATAGTCAAATAGATTAAAAGAAAGAGAAAAATCTAAAGATTTTCTTTAAAAACAAGGTGTATAACTTCTTTAATCTTGTAATATATTGCTGTTCAAAGCATGGCAGGCTAAAGTACAGAAGAGGAAAAGACGGTTTTCTTAGTTTATTTTCTATTGATGTGATAAACACCATTATAAAAAGCAACTATGGGAGGAAAGTGTATGTTTTCTTTTGTATCTTATAATCTATTATGAAGGAAGTCAGGGCAGGAAATCAAAGAAGGAATGTTGGGACAGGAACTAAAAGAGAGGCCATGGAAGAATGCTGCTTACTGGCTTGCTCCCCACTGGATTCCTCAGCTTACAACTATGCAACCCAAGGATAGCATTTTGCATGGTTGGTTAGGCCTTCTTACATTAGTCATTAATTATGAATATCCCCCACAGACTTGACTTCAGATGATTCTGATAGATGAATTTTCTCAGTTGAGGTTTTTCTCTTACCATATGTCTCTAGCTTGTGTCAAGTTGAAAAAACTAACTAGTACAGAAGGCTAGGGGTACAATCTGCAGAGGCCTACTCCCAGTTATCCATTTTTTTTCCAACTGGAGCCCATGCTCCAAAGGTTTTTCAATATTCCAATATAGTGCTTCCATCTAGGGACCAAGTGTTCAAAGATATGAGCCTATGTGGGATATTTCACATTCAAGGCATAACCACACTAGAAATAGAAAAGCTCTACTGTAATAGGCTCATAGTTTAAGTACTTGAATGGATTAGGCAAGATTGCCATCATTTTGTGATAAATCTGTATTACATAGTAAACTTAAGGTCATCATAGGCTATATAGTATGACCATTTTAAAAAACAAAAGCAAAATAATCTTCCACAGCACAACATGTCATTTCTCTATGTCTTCATTATTTCACTATAGAGTTCTACCAAATACTTAAAATATTGTCACCAATTCCAATTAAAATGTTCCAAAATATAGAACAGCAAAATTCTTTCATGCTTATTCTACAAACCCAGCATTATTCTAATACCAAATCTAGATATTGTCACAACAAAAAAGAGAAAACTACAGCCTTGAACATTTATGTAAAATATTCAAAACATAAGTGTAACACAAGGGCCTGCTTGTCGGGGTTTCTGCCCTGCCCAGTTCCTGCATCCGTTTAACCCCAGAGAAAATCACACAGAGGTCTACATAAGATTACAAACTGATTGGCCCATTAGCTCAGGCTTCTTATTAGCTCCTGTAGCTTATATTAACCCATTATTCTTATTTATGTTAGCCACATGACTCAGTACCTTTTTCAGTGGGGCAGGTAATACCCAAACCAGTATGAAGATCTGAGACTTCCAAAGAGCACAGCTTCCACATAAACATGCTGGGCTTTCCTACATGCATCTGTAAATCTATCACTGGGGTATTTGAGACAGGTGGATCCATGGAGCATCTGAAGAATAAAACCTGAGGTTGACCTCTGGTCTGTATACATTGATACCTCTCTCTCTCTCTCTCTCTCTCTCTCTCTCTCTCTCTCTCTCACACACACACACACACACACACACACACACACACACACAAACACACTCATGCACACTGATACATACATACATCAACCAATGTGTATTTTCACTAAATGACCATACTGTCAAACTGCCTTCTAAATATTTATGTGTATACTCATAAACTTGTGTAGCATGAGTTCTAATAGGTCTTATTAATAAAATCCCAGAGTCAGATATTGGGGGAAAATGCTGAGATATCAGGGAGATATAGGAGCAAAACCATAGCCACCTTACCTCTCAATTTCCCAGCCAAAAGAGACTAGTTCCTGTTTCCTCTTGACTTATCACTACTTCTCTCCACCCAGTCATATTACAGGTCTGTCTGTACAGACCTCCAGACCCCTATGGTAGGCTAGTAACTAACTCCACCCTATGATCTTCAGGCAAGCTTTATTTGTACAAACAATGTATCAACACAGGTTGTGTTGCTTTCAACTTTTGTCAGTAAAGCTTCTTTTTATGGTATGTAGTGATTAACATAGAGAATTATAACTGCTGGTCAACATATTGAACATAAGTGACTGTGATAAAATTATCAATGCATCATCTATATCATCTCTATCTAAGGCTTGAGGAACATCACAGAATGGTAGTTTGGGAGAGAGGAAGAATGTAAGATCCACAGGATGTGGAGGAAAGCTGTGAAATGCTGTATTCTGGACTTGACATTGTTGTACATACTAACTCAGAGCAATAGCTGTTGACCACACAAGACCTAGATCAAGCCAGTAAAACAAGCAGCATGGGAGGGAAAGAGAATGCCTTGGACCCACCTGTAGTGAAGCTATTAGTGGCTTCTGGGTGGGGGAGGAAGTGGTTAGTTTTCTTTGGTGTTGTCTCCACCAGCAGGTTACTCATGTCCCAGTGGATGGCCAAACATCCATTTGGACATGGTCAGTACTAATTAGATTCAGGTGGTGAATAATGATAATCATAATAATAATGAAGATATAAATTTAATGGGGACAAAGATAAGGTTGAAAGTCAGCTGAAAGGGGCTGAAGAATTAAAAGGAATTTGGGGAAGTTATGTAATTATATTTAATTAGGAACATATTAAAATGATGACGATGGTAAAAGATGATATGAAGAGCAAGAAACACAATGTTAGAACCTAGAGAGTGTTGGAAAGAAGTAGTGTGTGGAGGATATAAAAAAAATACATTAGAGATTTGAATATAAAATATAAAGAATAATAGGAAACATAATCATCTTATGTTAAATACTACAGAAGATACATCATGTACACTTTATCCCATGTTTTAATGGTTAATATAATTTTCCTGAACAAATAAAATGCATATACACAAATGATTTAAATAAAGAACAGACCAGGGAAATGATTCAGTAGGAAAACGCATTTCCTATCCAAGCCGAAAGCCCTGAATTTGATACACAGATTCCACATCAAAAGCCAAATATAGTGGCATGCATCTGTAATTCCAGCACTCCTCCCAAAAGACAGAAGGTGAAGACAGAATTGCAGCAGGAGAAACAAGAGAGAATATACATCAACAAGGAGGAAGGTGAGAAGCCACTCCCAAAAGTTGTCTTCTGATCTTCTCATGTGCACATGTAAAGAAAGGAAGAAAAAATAAAATTTCTATCCTTTGTGAACTCCCAGTGCGGACAATGACTAAATAAGACAACATACTACTTAATGATAATTGGATCACAAAGCAAACCAAGAAGAAAATTTTAAAAAAATCCTAGAATTAAAGTAAAATGAAAATAAAATCTATAAGACATGAAAAAGTCACTTTTAAGAGCAAATTTTCTATTGCAAAGTACCTACTAAATAATGGAGAGGTCTCAAGTTAGTAATTTTGATGATAAATCTAAAAGTCTTGAAGAAACAGAAACAAGTCTAATCCCCAAAATAGTAAATGGAAAGAAGTTGTCAAAATCAGAGCTGCAACTAATGAAATAGACACAAACAATGTAATACAATGCATCAATGAGATGAAGAGTTTGAAAAACAAACAAGATTTACAATCCCTTAGCCAAATTAAGTAACAGAAAGAGAACTATATTAATTAAAGTAGAAATGAAAATGGAGAGACTTTGTAACAGATACCAGTGAATTGTATTGAATAATAAGGACATACTTTATTATATTCCGTGTAAATTGAAAATCCCCAAGAAATGATCAAATTCCTAGATGCATACAAGATCCAAATATTGAACTAAAGTGAAATTATTAAGTCATAAGAAGTATCATAGCTAAAGTAGCTAGAACATAGAATACACCATGATGTCACCAACAGATGAAAAGATAAGAAAATGTGGTATATGTGCATAATGGAATATTACTAAACTGTAAAGAAATATAAAGTCATGAAATTTGCAAGCCAATTAAAGTAACTGGAATCAATTATACTGATAACTCAGGCCCAAAATAACAAATGCCGTATAGTCTCTCTTATATTCAGATCTTAGGCCTAAATATGTTTGTGTTTAACTTGGAGAACAGAATCTAGAAAGGGTCCTTCTTGGGGGAGACATATTAAAAGACAGGGGATTGTAGATTACAGGTCAAAGGAAAGTATTGAGGTGGACACTGGAGTGAAAAGGCTTCAGCAGGGAGGGATGTGAGAGTGTGGGTGAAGTCAGGGGGAGAAGGAAAGGGCAAACTCAAAGGGAGGGGGCATGAAATTCCATATAGAAGTCAACCCAACCGGAAAAATATATGCAGTATTAGTAAAAGACATGTGAACTGAAAGAACGGGAATGCTGAGTGTTAGATAATCATGTGTGGGTGTAACAAGCTGTGGGGTGAAGAGACAGTGGAGAGGTTAGCGAAAATTAATGATCTTTGAAAAAACTTTAGGGAAACATAACAGTGAGTATAACTTCAAAATACAACTTTTAAAAAAGTTCAAACAGAATTTTCTTACACAGATGGATAATGACACTCCCAGAAGACATGAGTTATTAAATGAGAACTGCACTGGAAGGCATGGGACAAGTCTCTATTGTTTGTTGTTAATGGAGGCTGCAGAGGTCTCCAAAACAACACAGACTATTGCTTTTGTCCTTAACATAACAACACTATAAGACTCTATTTCTGAAGATACCTCAACTTTGGCTCTAGGACATAAAAAAATCTCAAAATGACCAGGAAACTCCCTTCCTGCTGGTTATGGTTCATAATTCTAGAAGGTAATACACAAGCTGTTTTCAGAGAAAAGATACTATGGTCCTTCCTATCCAGTACTGAACCCTGCATAGTGATGTACTGACCTAAAAGGCAAGATGTGTCTCCCAGTGCGACAGCAGCACAGCTACTTTGGAGTAACTAACCCCTTTCCGGTTAGCATTGAGGCCAATTCCTCAAGATGGAATTTCATCTGCACAGTAATCCTTATCAAAAGCTTCTGATTTTAGAAGGTCATTGACCCTAGTATAAGTCCACCTATCATTTTGCTAAATAGTCATTCTGTCAAATTTTCATATAAATATTTATGCATATATATATATATATACACACATATACCTATACCCATATGTTTATACCTATTATTTTTTTAGCCATGCTGTTAAATTGTCTTCTAAATATTTATGATTATACATATATATGTATACATATATGCTTATACCTACATGCATGCATCTCAATATTCATGCTTATACATTTATATATATATGTGTATATATATATATATATGCATGCAGTGACAACAATTAATAAAAAAGGAGGTTATTGACTTGACAGAGAGCAAGGAGAAATATATGGGAAGATTTGAAGGGAGGAAAGGGAGGAGAAAAGTATTGGATTATGTTCTTAAAAATAGAAGCAAAAAATGTAAGAAAAATAAAATAAATTTTGATAGTAATAAAACATTTGACAAGTTTTTCAAAGAAAGTATATCTCAGAAACCTTGATGTTAATTATTATTATTATTATTATTATTATTATTATTATTCTGATTATTAGCAGTATAAGTAAATCTTATATCTTATATAAGTCAGTTACATGAGTATTTCCAGAAATGATACTGTTTTCAGACCTCATACTATACTGAAGAGACATGTTTAAAGCATAATTTCTACTTAGTCTTCAAAAATTTATCACACTTCACTTTAAAAATCATATTTATCTTAAATATAACATTTATGATGCTCTCAAGTTAATTCAAGTCGTGTTAAATATGTTCTTAATTAAAATAGAATTACACCTCTCTTCCCTCTAACTTTCCTCCTTCCAATGGCCTTTCCAGCTGCTACCCCTCAAACTTGTTCACATGGCCCCCACACTCTCATGTTGATAGCTTAATTTATTCAATTGTTTGTTACATATGTGTTTATGTGCGTGAATGGATATATTTATATACATATACATATATATATGTCCTTGTAGAAATATATATAAACACAACATTCTGGGTCTTTTTTATTATTTATGTGTATATGGTTTCTAGGCTGAGCACTTTTCATTGTACAACCAATAAGAGGGTTCATCCTTAGGAGAGGCTAATTCATTTTATAAATGCAGTACTGTCAATTCCATTTCAAACATTCTCATTAAAGGCACTAAGTGGAAAATATGTTTACCCAAATCCATAAACAAATAACCAAAATTTTACTCTTCTCAAGATCATTTTCCAGTATATCTTATGAAGGCTTTTTGCTGCCGTTGTTGTAATTGATTCTGTACAGTCTCCAGTCAACCATTTAAGCCAGTTTATTTATGACCTTGACTTCCATTCCCACTAACACTTTTCATTTTCTTGGAAATTTGTTGAGAAGTTATTTTTATTCCCCAGGGATGAGTCCCAGAATTGGTTGTCCAATACCAAGTGTTCAAGCCTGAAAATGAATACAATACTACAAAAGGTTTGCTTTATTTATATGTATATGTGTAGGTGCACAACAATAACTATAGAAAACTGAAATCTGACCAGAGAGTCTCAAAAGAAGAAATAAAATTGGCTATATCTCAAAAATGTTCATCTAGGAAAATGTAGATCAAAATATCTTTGAGATTTCATCTTATCTCAGTTAGAGTGGCAGACATAAACAGAGTATCTGACTAAAAAGATGCCGCGAAGTATGCATGAGAAAGAAAACACTTTTTAACTGTTGGTTGATTAAAAATTGGAACAGACCCTCTGAAAATTAATGTGGATAACCCTCAAAACACTAAACCTAAATCTACCATATAATATAAATACACCATTCCTTAGCACAGGCCCAAATAACTTGGCATACTCCTCTATAAATATTAGTTCAGCTGTGTTCATTGTAACTCTATTCACAATTGCTAGGAAATATAAACAAGGTTGATATGGGATTTTCCTCTGTATGCTGTGAATATGTTTTAATATCATTGGTTAATAAAGAAGCTAGTTTGACCTATAGCAGGGAAGAATGAAGCCAGGCTGGAAATATGAACACACACAGAGAGAGTAGCCATAGTCAAAGAGATGCCATGTAGCTACTGAAGAAGACACACACCTGAACCTTTTCAGTAAGCCACAGCCTCAAGGTGATACACAGATTAATAGAAATAGGTTAATTTGTGATGTAAGAGCTAGCTAGAAATACGTCTTAGCTATTGGCCAAACAGTCTTAATTAATATAGTTTCTGTGTGATTATTTGGGTATGGGCTGCCAGGAACAAAAGAACAGCCTCTGATAATATAAGGTAAATGCCCTTCAACTGATGAACGCTTAATGAAAGTGTGGTACATATGCCCAGTAGAAATTCATCTGTAAAGAAAAAAATGAAATCATAAAAATTGCTGGTAAATAACAAGAAAAGATCATATTGAGTGACTTAACATGAGTACTGAAAGAAATATCATATGATCTCTTTCATCTGCAAGTCTTAGTTCCAAATCTTCAGATTTAAGAATGTGGAGCAATAGAGAGGACAATAGTAGTATATAAGTGATTTGACTGAGAACATTGGAAAAATGGGAAAAGGTGCTTTAATTAGGAAGGGGAAGGAAGTCAATACTGCAAAGATGTCTGAAAAAGTGAAAAGGAATATGGGAAGTGTTGGAAGGAGTGTATGGAAGAGGAAAGCCATGTAATTATATTTTAAGTTTGTTGAAGGAGATGCAGGCCACATTCCTGCCGCCCAGCTCCTGGCTGCCAGCTAGCTTATGCCCCGAAATAATTACAGGGGAACTGTATTCTTTTAAACACTGCTTGGCCCATTAGCTCTAGCCACTTACTGGCTAGCTCTCACATCTAGATTAACCCATTTCTAATAATCTGTGTACCACCACAAGGCGGTAGCTTACAGGTAATTTCCTAACCTGCATCTGTCTCGAAGAGGAGAATCATGGCGACTTACTGACTCAGCTTCTTTCTCCCAGCGTTCTGTTTTGCCTACTCCCCCTACCTAATTTTCTGTCCTATTAAAGGGCCAAGGCAGTTTCTTTATTTAACCAATTAAATCAACACAAAAGACCCCCACATCATAAGTTTTAAAATATTAAAACAAAAGAAAAGGAGGTCAGAAATTTGAGAACTATGAGGGAACATGAGAAATTAAGAAAACAGATTGAATTTTATTGAAAACAAAGTAAATATGAAGTTTGGAGAGGTGTGTACCAGGGGTCTAGGAAGAGTTGGATTGTGAAAATGAGGGGTTGTTATGACATAAATTTATTTTTTAAGTGTATGAAGCCTACTTAAACTCCAAAATGTCTTGAAAATGTCCAAAACCAGACTCATTCCTGCTGATTAACATATTGTCTCATAACTCCTACTAGTCCTACTGAAAATTTGCTAAAATAATGCAAAAACAATATTTACTACTTTGGGATAATAAGACTAAAGTTCTCAGCACAAAAAGTCATATTTAAGAACTTTAAAAGAAGAGATTCTGTTAAACTATGACTTGATTTTTTAATTTGTCCAGAGAAATTAATCAGTTTAACTAAACTGTACTACAGAATTGACCAATTTCTTACTGAAAGTGACCATAGCATAACCACAAGATTGTTCTCCAACTACTGCAATAAATTATTGCTGAGTAATGAAGCAATCTCTAATAACTGATCTGATTTAATAGTCTCAACAATCCAACCATAGCTTTTGTGAGCACATTCTTTGATGCAGAATCAAGAAGACAGGATTTATATAGTCCTTTATTTAAAATTATGTAATATCAAGATCCATACAAGATGAGTAGGTTTTTCAGTCTAAACTAATAATAACTGTTTTGTCCTTATGAATTTCACCATGTTGTATCCCCTCTATTCTGACCTACCTATTTTCTTGTATATGTTTATACTTTGAAACATGCACAGATACCATAAGATACTCTGTATCCATGACAACAGATATTTCTTCTTTGGGAATTCTTATTCAGTGGCTGGTGAGGTTTCTCAGCAATGTCACGTACTGGTTGTTATACACTCACATGACACCTTGGTTCTACTTCCCAGTACTCACATGTATGTTCACACCTACTGTAATTCTAGTTCCAGGAAATCCAACAACTTATTCTGAATTCTGTGGGCATCAGACACTCATGTATCATAGAGAAACATATGTAAAATTACTCTATACATAATATTAAATTTTAAAAAGATATCCTCAGTCTTCCAGGGAAAAAAGTTCCAAGTAACTTTTTAAATGGCAATAATTTATAGATAAGCAGCATGGTGGTATAATGTTGTGAAATACAGGTTTGGGGTGTGCTACATTCATTTAGCTATGGAATATGTGTTTAATCATGTAAAGATGTGTTGCATCTTTTATGTTACACCTGTTTAATTCTGTGAAGCTTTTTTTTGCTTTGCCTGAATAAAATACCTGATTGGTCTAGTTAAGAGCTGAATGGCCAATAACTAGGTGAGAGTGGGACATCTGGGGCTTGCATTCAAAGAGAATAAGTAGAAGGAGAAATCCAGGCTTCAGAGAAGAAGGAGGAGCAAGAAAAGGAGGAGAGAGGACACCAGTGGAAAGCCAATCACCTACACAGCCAGTTATGAAGTAAGAAGTAAAGAAGGGTATATAGAACAGAGAAAGGTAAAAGCACAGAGACACAAGGTAGACAGGATAATTTAAGTTAAGGAAAGTTGGCTAGAAATAAGTCAAACTAAGTCTGGGCATTCATGAGGAAAAATGTCTCCATGTATTTATTTGGAAACTGGGTGTCAGGCCCCAAAAAAGTAAAGAAAAAAGTCAATTACAGTATACAGTAGACACATATGCCTTAGGTGTTAACAAAACTCAAAACTAAGACTGATAATTTCACAAGTATAAAAATTTGAGAAAGTTGGTTGTTCACAAGAACTAGACAATAAGACCCTAGTTGAAAAATATAAGTTTTATTTTTTAAGACATAATGAAATCAGGATAGAACACACCTGAAAACTTCTCCCAAGAAGGTGCTGTGCAGGCTATTGGAGGCAAAAAAACATCAGTGACATTACCCAATTGTCAACCCTACATGCTATAGTATTAATCTGTCAGGTGAGATTTGCCTATTGAATAAATGGTGGCACAAAGATTTTGCTGGTAACCAATTGCTTTTAGAATGATTTGAGGAAGTCAGACTAGTCCACAGGAATTTATGTCTGGTCATGTAAATCTGGAAAAAATACAAAGCTCAGAAGGTCATAGGCTGTAGACACATCATGAAATTGTATTCTAAATGTATATGTCGATGTACATCAATTAGTTGAAGCCTCGGCTAAAGAAGCTTCTCTCTGTAATAGTCAGCACTAAATTCAGAGATTCATAAATGGTTAATGTCCTGAGACTAGGTGACTATTGAGTCCTCAAGTGACTAAATGGTGCATCAATATCAACCCCAATCAGGGACAGAGAACACTGTGAAAGAGGGAACAGAAAAAATGTAAAATATACATAACTGAATGGAGTGTTATAAAATATTGTCTTCTGTACACGATGTTGTCATTGCACTCATAAATTCACTATAGCTACAGTTATCTTCACAAGACAAGTTCCAAATAAATCTAACAAACTCAGTTAAGTTTCCAACAATCACAACATTAATTGGATTCGGTGTATTACAAAAGCAAAAAAAAGATAAGACAGCAAGGAGGAAGTGGGATATGTTGGGGATGGTTAGCATGAGGAAAATATGATCAGAATACACTACTTGCATATATGAAAGTGTTCAAAATATAAAGTATATTCTATTGACTTTTTGAGTAATTTGTTTAATTTTCTCAAAATTCAGACATCCATCTTTAAAACTGGGATTGAATGACAATGGCATCCTCGAATTGTTGCTTTGACACTTAAATAACATTACATGGCATAAAAGAAGCGGTCAGTAATTCATGATTCTATATCTTGCCATTTTGTGTTTTCTATAATTTTACAAAAGAGGTTCATATATGTAAAGTTTCTAACTATTTTTTAAAGTAATGTGAATTCTAAGCACTTTAAAAAATAATGTACCTCATCGCCTTTGGGTAACAGAAATTAATATTTTATAATTGGCTATAAACAGTACACTACCTAGATTTGATACCAAACACCACCACATTGAAACATATGTCTAGAACAACTTTATTAATTGTTGAGATTCTACTGATGAAGCACTGCTCTTGTTACTTATGGTCCCTGCCATCTCCTTTTACATTGAATTGCTCTGGCAGAAATGATGTTCTCCTAAAAGTCAAATCACCATGAAGGAGCAACTTAGAAAGGCTAATAAATAAACAACCATTCAGCCATGCTTCTTTAGTTTTCAGTTCTGTAAATTCAGACAGTAAGTGTAGTTGAAATCTTATGACAGAGGAAGGAGAAAATGCAGGAACATTTTGGTGCCAAGTTAAGTCTACAACTGCAGAGTCATGAGCAAACTCTTTATATCTCATAGATTAATCTCTATATAAAAATTGCACTTTCTTGAATGTTTTGGGATATCCTCAGAAAATCACAGCCATAAAAGAAAAAGAACATGGAATAAGAATAAGATTTTTAAAGATTCCTAAAAATATATTTTAAAATTTATTTTATTTTTATTCATGTTTGTATACATGTGTGTATATATGCACACATGTGTGTGGTGCCTATAGAAGCCAGAAGAGGGTATCAGATTCTCTATCCTGAGTCACCTGACATAGGTTCTGGAAGCTGAATTCAAGTTCTTTACAAAGGCATCATGTACTCTTAACCATTAGGGCATTGCCCCAGTTTCCTGATCCCCAGTAGATTTTAAAGAACCCACCATTTAAAAGTGGTTTCCTTACAGAGGGGGAGAGGGATAATGCTCCTCCTATGAGTGTTTTTCCTTAAGGACCAACATGGTTTTGTATTCATTTGGTCTGTTTCAACACTTGACATTTTCAATTTGAGCCTACTAATTTATAGAAATAAATTTTAAAGAAAACATTTTTTCCTTTTGCTTATTTGGCATAGAGTCTCCTGTAGTCTAGGTTGTCCTGCAACTGGCTGCATAGCTGAGACTAGCCTTGAACTCACTTCTTCCTCTACCTCCCATGTGCTGGAATTCTCAATGTGTACCACTACACCTATCTTAGAAAATAAATTAAAAATCTTGCTACTTATGCATTTCAAGTTCCTAAGACTTCTCAATGCAGTACAATAAAAACCTTCAGTCTGTGCCTTTGAGAGCCCCAAACTACATTCTCAGCTGGATAAATGGAAATCTGGGTGAATTCATGCAAAAATAAGATTTAACTTACAACATAAAGAGCATTATTGTTGTGATGGCTTTTCTTCTCTTATGTATATCCTACTAGAATAATTGAAAATTTGTTCAGGATATCCTTTTCAAAAGTGGTATTAAACAATTTTGGAAGGTAAAGACACTGTCTTATTCCAGGACACAAAACACATTCATTCACTGCACAGAATAATAAGGAAAATTACTTCCTCTGGTCCAAAGTGTTAGGGAAGTTAACAAATTGGAGTTTTCTAAATATAGAGGTTTTATCTATGAAGTACACTACTACATGTACAGCGGATGCTCCCTCATGTAACATGACTCCCATTGCACCCAAAGAAGAAATCCAAATATAATCATGCTTTCTTCAGAACCCTCAGGAATGAAGTTCTTTGTTCCTGGCCCACAAATCTCATGCTTTCTTTCAGCTTCCATGAAACTGTAGTCAACGAATATGTACACCTGAAAGCAGTATTAAATCTCAGACACTTCACTGTTGAATATTCCTATGCACTGTGTAAATATATGCGGCTGTGATTAGTTTAATAAAAAAGCTGTCTGGTCAATAGCTGAACAGAATAAGGTTAGGCAGGAAAGCCAGACTAGGGGAATTCTGGGAAGAAGAAGGGTGGACTCAGAAGAGTCACCAGGAAACACAAAAGGAACAAGAGATTCTGGAGAACAGGTAAAGCCATGAGCCAGATAGCAATATATAGATGACTAGGAATGGGTTAATTTATTTTATAAGAGCTAGCTAGTAATAAGCCTGAGCTATTGGCTGAGCATTTGCAGTTAACATTAAGTTCCCATGTTAGTTACTTGGGAGTACCTTGCAGAACAGAAACTTCTGCTTACACTTCACAGGTATTACCTATATTACTGAACATTTATAAAATTTCTACAAAATTAAGTACCTATTCTTTTGTGAGTTCTACTCATAACTCATGATTCTATTTTTTAAAAGAATAAGATATTAAGGATACACAAGATATAGTTTTGAAAGATATTTATAAACTTAAAATATTACATAAAATAATAACCACCATTACGATATCATTTTATCTATTACTTAAAGCATTTTATTTTCACATTTCCCCTGATCTATTGCTCATTCCTCCGGAGCTGCTGAGTAAGAAAATGTGCTACTGGACTTTAGGAAGTTGTTCATTGTTAATCTATTATTTAAAGACAATAATAACTTCTGAAATATTCTCCATACTCCCATTTTAGGAGCATCAAATTTATCAAACACACTAGAGGCAAAATGTATTTTATAAAACATAACCCTTTCCTGCTCAAAATTTCCAAGGTTTCTCATTATTCTTTGAGTAAGATACCAAATCACCAACTGACTTCAAAGATCTTTCATGATCTGGTCTCTGCCTCTCTCACCAGCTTAATCTGATATCTATTTACACAGGCATTGACACATTATATATATATATATATAGTATATATATATATACATATATACATAAATATAGTCTTTCAATTTAGTAAAAGTACCTTATTTTTTAGTAGGAGCTGCGGGCCTCTTCCCACAGCCCGGCTCCTGGCTGCCTGGCTAGCTTATACCCCTAAATAACAACACACAAACTGTATTCATTTAAACACTGCCTGGCCCATTTGCTCTAGCTTCTTTAGCTTCTTACTGGCTAATTCTTACATCTTGATTTCCCATTTCTATTTATGTGTGTAGCACCCCAAGGTGCGTTTACTGGGAAAATTCTAGCCTACGTCCAGCCTGGGTTGGAGCTTCATCGCATCTGCCCGGGAGAGGAGAACATGGTGTCTGAGCTCACTTCCTCTTCCTCCCAGCATTCTGTTCTGTTTACTCCACCCACCTATGTTCTAACCTGTCAGGGCCAAGCAGTTTCTTTATTAGCCAATGACCTTCCTCCATCCTTGTATCTTTTCATCTCTGGAATTGCTCTTTCATCTTCCTCACATTTTGTTCATTTTCTTAGTGTCTCTGTTACTTTGCTGTTTCATTGAAAAATCACCAAGGCAATTTATAAAAGAAAGTGTTTAATTATTTCCGTTCCTTATATGAATACATCCTTTGCTGATATACCATGGCTCTGGTGCCTCTAATATATTCCCATCTCCAAAATAATCTTGGCTTCCTTCTCATAGCTTTACCTAATGACCTATTATGGCCTCCATGCAGTGATTGCCTATCTTCAAATCTGATTTAAGTGGCTTTTCTTATTCTTTGAGGAAGACTCCCTTTACTCATATATCTCCTTCATGTCTCTAAAGCCAGGACCACCTGGGCAATACAACCAAGTCTGATTACCAAATCAGTGTGAACCCTGGAATTGTGAATCACTTTAGTAAACACTTTGATTTGTTATTGTTGTTTAAGAGCAGAAAATTCCATAGGCCTTTTCTTCTCGCAAGTTGGAAACATATGTGGGTGGGCACGGTCTTGTGCTAAAAGCAATCCTTCATTTATTCCACTTCTTTTTTTTCTTGTTGTTTTCTTATTGATATTTATTGAGCTCTACATTTTTCCTCCGATCCTCTCACTGCCTTTCCCCTCCCTGTTTCAATCTTCCCCCAAGGTCCCCATGATCCCAATTTACTCAGGAGATTTTGTCTTTTTCTACTTTCTACTTCCCATGATGATTATATCTTTGTAAGACTTTCTTAGTTTCTGCATTGTTGTCTAAGTTCTCTGGGTTTGTAGTTTGTAGGCTGGCTTTCTTTGCTTTATGTTTAAAAATCACATATGAGTGAGTACATGTGATAATTGTTTTTCTGGGTCTGGGATACCTCACTAAAAATTGTTTCTTCTAGCTCCATCCATTTTCCTGCAAAATTCAAGCTGTTGTTATTTTTTCTGCTGTATAGTACTTTAAAGTGTAAATGTACCTCATTTTTTTATCCATTCTTTGGTCAAGGGGTTGTTTCCAGGTCCTGGCTGTGACAAACAAAGCTGCTATGAACATAGTTGAGCACATGTTCTTGTGGCATGATTGAGCATCCCTTGGATATACTCCCAAAAGTGGTATTGTTGGGTCCTGAGGAAGGTTGTTTCCTAATTTTCTGAGAAATTGCCACACTGACATCCAAAGGGGTTGTATCAGCTTGCATTCCCACCAGCAATGCAGAAGTCTTCCCTTTACCCCACATCCTCTCCAGCATAAGTTCTCATCAGTGTTTTTGATCTTGGCCATTCTTACAGGTATAAGATGGAATCTCAGAGTTGTTTTGATTTGCATTTCTCTGATGACGAAGGATGTTGAACATTTCCTTAAGTGTCTTTCAGCCATTTTAGATTCCTCTGTTGAGAGTTCTCTGTTTAGGTCTGTACTCCATTTTTATTGGATTATGTGATCTTTTGGTGTCCAATTTCTTGAGTTCTTTGTATATTTTGGAGATCAGACCCCTGTCTGATGCGGTTTTGGTGAAGATCTTTTTCCATTTTGTAGGCTGTTGTTTTGTCTTGTTGACGGTGTCCTTTGCTTTACAGAAGCTTTTCAGTTTCAGAAGGTCTCATTTATGAATTGTTTCTCTCAGTGTCTGTGCTACTGGGGTTATATTTAGGAAGTGGTCCCCTGTGCCAATGCATTTAAGTGTACTTTCCACTTTCTCTTCTATAAGGTTCAGAGTGGCTGGCTTTATGTTGAGGTCTTTTATCCATCTGGATTTGAGTTTTGTGGCATGGTGATAGATATGGGTCTATTTTCATTTTTCTACATGGTGATTTTCAGTTATGCCAGCAACACTTGTTAAATATGCTTTCTTTTTCCATTTGATATTTTCTGCTTCTTTATCAAAGATCAACTGTTCGAAGATGTGTGGATTGATATCCAGGTCTTCTATTTGGTTCCATTGCTCTTCTTGTCTGTTCTTATGCCAATACCAGGATGTTTTCAGTACTGTAGCTCTTTAGAAGAGTTTGAAGTCAGGGATTGTGATGCCTCCAGAACTTTTTTTATTACATAGGATTGTTTTGGCTACCCTGGGTTTTTTGCTTTTCCAAATGAAACTGAGTGCCGTTCTTTCAAAGTCTTTGAAGAATTTTCCTGGGATTTTGATGGGCATTTCGTTGAATCTGTAGAGTGCTTTTGGTAAGATGGCCATTTTTACTATATTAATTCTTCCTGCCCAAGAGCATGGGAGGTCTTTCCACTTTCTTGTGTCTTCCTCAATTTCTTTCTTCCAAGATTTAAAGTTCTTATCATACAAGTCTTCCACTTGTTTGGTCAGAGTTACTCCAAGATATTTTATGCTATTTGGGGCTATTATCATTCCTATCTTTAGGCTTCTCCACTCTGCTAGTACAAGTCCCAGTTCCAATATTAAATTTCCCAATACTGGTTTTTCCTCTTTAAAGTGTATATTTTGTTTTATTAATCAGTCTTATGCAGATTTATCATAAAAAAACATGCTAGACAAATGTGGAGCAAAAACTAATGGAAAATGTAAGGAATCAACATTAGGCTGTCTTGAAACATCCTTTGTCAAAGCATTACTTTTTAATTTTGTATAATTATTTGGGAAAAGGACAAAAGGCAAAATATAAGAATGGGCATATCACAGTTGCTAATATTGCTCCCCTCTGAAAACTCTTAGCACTACTATCTTCCAAGCTTCTATTTGTGATAGCCTCACTAATTCCCACTTACAGTATTCAACTGCTCTCCTAATTCAAAGACCCAAGGTCTTTCTCATAACTCCCCAAAGCAGCATAGTTAGACCAATCACTACAGTGTCTACTTTGTGGTACCAACTTCTGCCTCAGTTACTTTTCTATAACTGTGATAAAATACTAAGACCATGGGAATTTATAAAAGTGATTAATTAGGCTTATAGTTTCAGAGGGTTAGAGTCCAAAATGGTAGAACAACAGATGTTTGAGAGCTCATATCTTGATCTATAAACCACAAAGTGGGTGGTGAGGTGGTAGAAGGACTGAGAATCACAGGAGTCTTCTGCAAACTCAAAGCCTGTTTCCAGTAACACTCCTTCTAACTCTTCACAAGCAGTTCTACCAACGGGGAACCAGGTTTTTAAATATATGTGCCTATTGAAGACATTCTCATTCAACAAATGAAGCTTGTTTCTTGTTTCTCCGAGATTCAGTTTGCCAAAAATAAACTGTGCCAATGAGTCTAGACAGCCACAGGCACACATACACACTTGGGAATTCAGCCTAAAATAATAATTTTCCCTTTCTCTTTCCTTATGAATATTTTCCTTAACATGTGCTTGCTGATCACTTTTGGTTAGTGGTAACTTCAATGAATATAAAGAAATATGGATTTTAGCACAATGGTAACATTACTTCATCACTGATTTTTAATTAAAAATATATTCTCTTCATACAATACATTCTAATGATTGTTGCCTCTCTCTCAACGCTTCCCAGTTCCTCTCCACCTCCTAACCAACTCAAATACACACTCTTTCTTGCTTTTTTTTCCTTAGGAAATAAACAAGAATCTTAAAAGTTTAATAATAACAATAATATTAAATAAAAGCAATAAAACCAGAATAGAACAAAACAAACAGAAAAAAAATGAGCCAAAAAGTACAATGAACACACTTAGACACAGATATACTTAAAATCTTAAAAACAAAAAACTGGCCGGGCGGTGGTGGCGCACGCCTTTAATCCCAGCACTCGGGAGGCAGAGGCAGGCGGATCTCTGTGAGTTCGAGACCAGCCTGGTCTACAAGAGCTAGTTCCAGGACAGGCTCCAAAACCACAGAGAAACCCTGTCTCGAAAAACCAAAAAAAAAAAAAAACTGGAAACTGTAATATATAAGCAAAAAAATCTATGAGGAAAACAAACAAACAAAACCTTCAAAATGCCTTTTAGTCTACTTTGTGTTGCCCATCTATTGCTGGGTATGGAGGCTGCCCTTAAGTGGGGTTTCTGTACCCAGGGACATTCCACTGGAGAAAACTATTTTTTTGTGTGTGAATGTTATGAATTAGAAATCGCTTCTGGTTAAGGATGCAGAATTGTGACCAACTTTCCTTTAAGCACTGGGACCACATATGAGTTAGACCTACACAGGCCCAATTTTCCTAAAATTACATGCAATAAAAACAGATAATAAGGGCTATCTAATCTGAAATAATGATCTACATCCTTATTTAGTAGTATTATTTGCTCTTGGAGAGTCAAAGTAGAAAAATTGTCTGTAAAAATCTAATTTCTTTAAAAATCAAATGCAATAAAATATTAAAGCTATGAAGACTTTCCATTACATAATTTTCACTCTGCTGGCATATTTCTAATATTTTAATATTTTATTAAAGTGCACCACTCATGACTTCAACATTTTCAGAAACCTTAACAAGATTGTCCATCTAGCCATCTTTCCTAAGACAATTATTAGGTAACTCATATCCCAATAGGCAGGCATTTTCTTTCCCCATGAGCTTTGTACTATGACTCCAGTTGTTAAGAAAGGATGGAGTAACACTAATCAAATTCTCAATACCTGCCAACTTCCCTCCAGCTAAACTCTCATTACGGGAGGCCCTATCCGTGGGTTCCATCATATAAGATGACCAACATTTCTTCAGCCTGGATTCTGGGCTGCAGTAACCAATTGTTTAATGAATTTGAGATTTCAGCACTCAGCAAGGAGAGAGGTTTGGCTGGCAGAAACTAGCATTTCCTACTGGGCAAAGGAAAAAAAAAGACGTTTTGTTTTTTGTTTGTTTGTTTGTTTTGGTTTTGGTTTTTTCCCAGACGACCACATTCTGAAATCCTAGCACTTCATTTGATGGCATACTTGAATAGAGCAAAGAGTTATTATCATTATAAGAATAATGATATCATTTCCAAAGCTATTTAGAAGTCAAAATTATCATAAAATGATAGGAGAGGATGAATAGACTCACTGGTCATTCAAAATATTATTTTCATCAATAGAGGTAAGCACTTGTGCAGAAAATTATAAAAATGCTTCAAATAGATGCTGGCCTAGAAGTAAATATTGGATTAATCTAAACCGAACAATTCAACATTTATTTATCATTTTATAAAGTCTTACTTTTATGAGCAGATAAATTTAATAAAATGGGAGGCAGAAAACTGTACCAAATTAATGATAGGATACAATAAATCTCTGGAAAATCAGGAAGTAATGGGTCTTATCTGTTCACTAGATAATTGAGCAAATGCATCAAGGGTACAAGGGGTTTGACCTCATTTTCAATTGAAACATTTTATATCTCAGGCAAAATGCTATGATTTCAGCTTGAATATGTCATCCTTAAAATTACAATGTCCTAGTTAAAATGCTTAGAGTCTTTCATATGTCATATTGAAAGAGATTTCAGGGACATATACTTCTAATTCATTAAAATGCTTTATTTAGACTAATACCTCTAGTAGACACAGCAAGCTAATAGTGAGCTCAGTAACCAGAAGTGGGGTGCTTTTTCTGGGCAGGTTGACGAGTGAGGGCCCACAGACTTCAAACATTAAAGACAATTCCCAATGATGCTGGCTAATCTTCAGAATTTCACATTGAAGTCTATTGCTAAAGAACCACACATTGAGTCACATATCATGGAGAAATCAAATCTGTATTCAAATTAATACCAGTTTCATCTGTAATGCCCAGTTTTCGTAATGCAAGAAGGTACTAATATGCATGCTACTGGAAAAGAAAAGTAACCACTAATCTTATTTATTGATGAATTCTAAGAGCTACAACAAATACCAGCTATTAAGACATTCCTCTGATAGCTTCTAAATAACACAGAATTAGAATTTTTAAGGTGCCACCACTGTTGGATTAACCATTATTCATCGGAAGGCCACATACCCAAGTCTACCTGGACAGTAACATAGGTTTTAACATGGGTTAAAAAAGAAAATACAAAATTGGAGATGGTTGATCTGGGAAGAATGAGATGTGAATATGAACAATATGCATTGTACAAAATTCTCAAAGAACTAATATGAAATGAGAAAATACGGCCTTTTAAAAATACTTTATACAAATACACTAGTTATATTAACTTTGATGAACAAATTTAAAACTTTTGCTCACTGCAAAGACATTAAATCTGCCGGGCGGTGGTGGTGCACGACTTTAATCCCAGCACTCAGGAGGCAGAGGCAGGCAGATCTCTGGGAGTTCGAGGCCAGCCTGGTCTACAAGAGCTAGTTCCGGGACGGGCACCAAAGCTACAGAGAAACCCTGTCTCGAAAAACCAAAGGAAAAAAAAGACATTAAATCTGTTTTATTAATAAAGAAATCATAGACATTTTCATAGAAATATTATGTGAATATTATTTTTAAGCAATTTCACAAAAGCTATTATATTAGAGGTATGCTCAGTCTCCCTATCTGAATATATTTTATTTCAGAAATATTAAATCACATTGAAGACTGATCATTTCTTCTATCAAGCTAAGTGCTCAAAATATAAAAAATGATTTTAATGTTATCATTTATTGTTAATAAGTATTTTTATAAATAATTATGAGGATTTGTTATTCATTTGGTAATTAGCACTTAATACATGATTATCTTTTAAACTGAGATAAAATAATTGTACTTAGCTATTGGTTATTATATGAAATTTCAATATATGTATATATTTAATTACCAAATTGTCAGGTCTCAAAGAATCCTAGGAGAAATGTCTAACTCATATGCCTATTTAATATATACAAGTATACATTGGCCTCCTGGTTCTCCTGCATTTCTCAGCATTGCAAGTAGTGTAATCTATGAAGTAGAAAATTAATAATTAGAAGGAGCATCAGTAGAGACATGTACCTGGCCAAATCAATCTCAATTCCAGTCACTACTTGTATGCATACATGACTGGCCTCATGGTACTCATCCAGTGATGGAGGAAGGACATTGGTTAATTATATGCCCATCCTGACAGGGCAAACTCTGACTCTTTGAGGCAGGAGGTCAGCTACAGAGAGAGCATTTGAGTGTTGTAGCTTGTTTGCTGGCAAGGACCTTAAAATGCCACAGAGTTGTGGCAGTAAACGTGACTACAACCTGTATCTCTGCCATGAGGCTGGAAAGCTAAGGAATGGTCTGGATCTAGCTGCCAAAGCCACGGCTTTAATCCTACCCATATTGCTTGGTAAATTAAAGACTCATGTGGTCAGAAAAAGAGAGATATACAGTAAAGACAGATTCAAAAATAAAGAAAATTTCTAAATGGTTTACAGTGTGTTAAAAAATATATGCAAGCTAAAAGTTAAAAGTTCTTAAAAGTGAAAAAAAAAGGAAGAAAGAGGATAGTTGGGTGTGGTAGTACACACCTTTAATCCCAACACTTGGGAAGCAGAGGGAGATTGACCTCTGTGACATCAAGGTGTGGTAGCACACACCTTTAATCCCAGTGCCTAGAAGGCAGAGGCAAACAGATCTCTGTGAGTTCAAGGTGTATCCCAATGCCTGTGAGGCAGAGACAGGCAGATCTCTGAGAGTTCAAGGATAGCCTGGTCTACAGAGTTATTCCAGGTCAAAGATACAGAGAACCTGTCTCAAAAAGCAAAAAAATAGAGGTTAAAATAAAGCCACACAAAGATGGAGAATACACAGAGAATTTTGATACTGTATGCTATCATGCTCTGTTTGAATTGTTTGAATGCTGAGAAAAGAGCAACAGCTGCTAAAAGATATTTGTTTATAAATGCTGCTGAACTAATCCAACATAGACATTTTGACAATTTAGATACTTTGAAATTTGGATCTAAGGACATGATGCTTTGGAAAGGAGTTTCTTCTTTTGTTTTCACAGAGGGTGAGAGTCTGTGGATTGCTTTTGTCCCAATATGGTATGATGGACCATGCCCTCCTGAAGGGTTGCTGTGAACACCTTCAGAAAATTGCTTCGCTCAACTGCCAACTAAGATAAAACTAGCACACACGTAATACCATGAAAGACCTAATTAACGATGCCCTCATTCAGCAGGAAGCAGTTCGGAGAGAAATAACTGAGCCCATATTCCCAAAAATTGTTTATAAATGTTCTTTTACATTTAAAGGGGATATGATATAGGTATGAATAATTTGCATTAGTATAGATTTTGCTTTATTGATAGAGATTTAAGGTCAATTTTGTTATATGTATATGTATTTCTGATATTGATTAAGGTATTGTGATTGTGTAGTTCACTTAAAAATGTAATGTATATAGCTTGTTAATAGATAATCATAATAGTCAAGTTTGTAGTCATGTTAGTTAATATTTTCTAGATGTGCATAGATATATTTTAGATAGGTATTCTTCATATTTTTCAAAGATTATAGAATATGGCATTTTAAATGTTTTAATAACTTAAGGCTTTTCATGACAATGAGACACTCTGCTCCTGGCAGCACCAATCTACTTCAAGAGGAAGATGGGCATCAAAGAGGATCCTTATGGAGTTTGATAGCCATTTGGGCAAGAAACTGCTCTTGCCTGGACTGATGCATGAACTAGACACAAAGAACTAGGAGAAAGAGGACTGCTGAACTTGCCTAAAGGTGAGATGATCTTTCGGGGTTCCTGATTCATGAAGGAGTCTGCAAGACATTCTGCAGGACACAACAGATAGTGACTGAACTGACTTTGAAATTTCATGCTTCATGGAAATGTCTGCTGGAAACTATGGGCCTGTAGGCCGAAGATGTATGTCCCAATGGTACAGAGAAACTTTGGGTGACTGTCCAGGCAGTGAGATGTCTCTGTCATTTCTAGAGTTTCTTGTTTGCTTAGGTAATATTGTATCTTTCTGGAATCTTTGATGGAGTTGAAAAACAGATAGTTATAGTTTTCCTTAGTTATGATAAAGATAAAATAGATATAAATATTGTAATTTTTACTTGATAACTGTTTTGTTATATGTAATTTTGCTATGTTAAAGTTAAAGCCTTCCTTTTTTTTTGTTTAAACAGAAAAAGGGGAAATGATGGAGGAAGGTCATTGGTTAATTATAATAAAGAAACTGCTTGGCCTCATAGGTTAAAACTTAGGTGGTTGAAGTAAACAGAACAGAATGCTGGGAGGAGATGGAAGTGAGCTCAGACTCCACAGCTCTGCTCTCTGGAGCAGAGACTCCATGCTCCCCTCTCCCAGGCAGACACATGTGATGAAGCTCCGACCCAGGATGGACGTAGGCTAGAATCTTCCCGGTAAGCACACCTCGTGGTGCTACATAGATTATTAGAAATGGGTTAAGAGGCTGAAACTAATGGGCCAAGCACTGTTTAAATGAATACAGTTTGTGTGTTGTTATTTCAGGTAAAGCTAGCCGGTGGCGGGAGCTGGGTGGCGGAATGCAACCCACAGCATCCCACAACAATCCAGGACTTCTTTCTCATGTAATTTTTTTTCTGTTTTTATTAATTCTTATTGAGCTCTACATTTTTCCATGCCTCTCCCCTCCTCCAAGGTCCCCCAAATTTACTTGGGGGATCTTGTCTTTTTCTACTTCCCATGTAGATTAGATTTGCATGTCTCTCTTAGGGTCCTCATTGCTGTCTAAATTCTCTGGAATTGTGATTTGTGGGCTGATTTTCTTTGCTCTATGTTTGAAAACCACATATGAGTGAGTACATGTGATAATTGTTTTTCTGGGTCTGCGTTACCTCACTCAAAATGATGTTTTCTAGCTCCATCCATTTTACTGCAAAATTCAAGATGCCATTATTTCTTTCAGCTGTGTAGTACTCCATTGTGAAATGTACCACATTTACCTTATCCATTCTTCAGTCAAGGAGCATTTAGGTTGTTTTCCAGGTTCTGGCTATGACAAACAAAACTGCTATGAGTATAGTTGAGCACATGTTCTTGTGGCACGATTGAGTATCCCTTGGATATATACTCAAAAGTGGTATTACTGGGTCTTGAGGAAGGCTGTTTCCTAATTTTCTGAGAAATTACCACACTGACATTCAAAGGGGCTGTACCAGCTTGCATTCCCACCAGCAATGCAGAAGTGTTCCCTTTTCCCCACAATATCTCCAGCATAAGTTCTCATCAGTGTTTTTGATCTTGGCCATTCTTACAGGTGTAAAATGGAATCTCAGAGTTGTTTTGATTTGCATTTCTCTGATGACTAAGGATGTTGAACATTTTCTTATGTGTCTTTCAACCGTTTTAGATTCCTCTGTTGAGAGTTCTCTGTTTAGGTCTGTACTCCATTTTTTTAATTGGATTATTTGTTCTTTTGATGACCAATTTCTTGAGTTCTTGGGATATTTTGGAGACCAGACCTCTGTCTGATGTCGTGTTGGTGAAGATCTTTTTCGATTCTGTAGGCTGTTGTTTTGACTTGTTGACGGTGTCCTTTGCTTTACAGAAGCTTTTCAGTTTCAGAAGGTCCCATTTATGAATTGTTTCTCAGTTTCTGTGCTACTGGGGTTCTATTTAGGAAGTGGTTCCCTGTGTCTATGCCTTCAAGTGTACTTCCCACTTTCTCTTCTATAAAGTTCAGTATGGGTGTCTTTATGTTGAGGCCTTTTGTCCATTTGGATTTGAGTTTTGTGCACAGTCTCAAGATATGGGTCTATTTTCATTCTTATACATGTTGATATCCAGTTATGCCAGCACTACTTGTTAAATATGTTTTCCATGGTATTTAGAGTCTCACTGAGGAAGAGACTCACTTCAAACTATGGTGTTGCTAAGACCTTAATTTTAAGGGTCTTTTTGTTTTCTTTTTACAAATTCCAAGTCCGAATGTCTGTATCTCATATACTACTGTTTCCCTCTGGTGCGTTTCAGCAGTCACAGGGCTTTCTCTTTAAACTTCATGGATGTGCAGGAATTTGCTTATTGTCTCAAATCTACCAGCTTCCTTCATTAAAACTCATTTGTCATAATGAATTTAGTCACACATTATTAATCCTTATATTATTCCTATGATGGGCTGTCCAGGCTCTTCCTGCAGCTGATGGGAGGGAGTATTATAGCTGCCTGGCTGGTTTGTGGGGTTAGGTCTACAGAGAACCTAGATGGAGCTGCTTGACTGCTTTGCAAAATCAAATTGGTGGGATTTGAAAATGACTGTGAACAGAAAGAGCCAGAATTAGTGAGATATAGTATGGATGTATTTTCTCCAGAACAATGGAATGGTATGGTCACCACTAGGCCTGCATCTGTAAACTACAGGATTTTCCAATAGTTAGTGTTTCAGTATCTGTAGTCTAAATGGTGAATGACAAGGGTCTCCTGTTGTCCTTTTAAAACTGAATGAATTCTCTCTTAGTTGAGGGCTGTTCATAGAAGTAGAGGCATAGGTGCTACATGGTTTCTTCCCTTCTTTATAAGGTGATTCATTGTAAAACTTCATGCTACTTAATATCTCTGAGAGACCACTACAGCATTTAGATACACCACTTCAAATGTTCCAGTGAAGTCATTATCATATTGTTTTTACTTTTGTCCTTCGGTATATAATTAAGCCCATTTTGTCAATGTCACCTCAATAATTCTGCAAAAGTATGTTCTGTCATTAGCGTACCATTTCATGAATTAGATCACAATTGTTCATAAACAGATTCCAAAAGCCACTACTTAAATAATAGATTGAAGATGATCAAAGTATATTATAAAAATGAAGCATGATTTTAAAAAACTCAGAGACTGATATTGGGGTTCAACCTCAAGATCCAAAAAGCAAAGCAGTCAGCCACTGGTTCTTACCTTGATCTCAGTCCAAAAATGGCAATCCTCCCTCCAGGAATCTTGAAATGAGACTGTGTTTGAGAACTGTTTCCTCCTGTTTTATAATCCACTCTAGGGTGTGGATTAATGGTGTGCGCCACTGGGATTAAAAGCATGTACCACCCCATCTCTATGGCAACTAGTGTGGATACTAGGATTAAAGGTGTGTGTTACCACTACCTGGTCTGTTAGACTGACTAGTGGGGTTGTTTTACACTCAGATCTAAAATACAAATGAAATGCCACTACATATACATGTATGAAATGTCATAATAACTCATTAGTTTGCAATAATATCTAATAAATTATCAATTCTCCTTTTTAAAGTCTTTATGTCATGGGCAATCATAGTTAGGAATTTTTTATTTACTTGGTTTTTGTGGCAAGAAGTATGAAAAAACAAGAAGCAGACAACATACAGGGGAAATCAAGGATTCACACATTAAATTGGATAAGTATAATTTCAGTTTTTCAGTTTTCCTTTTTATGTATAAAAAGGTTTGTATATTTCAACGAAAATTTGCATATGTACAACCAGTAGGAACTCAACTGTTATTATGATTATTCATATATTTAATTCTAAAATTGTGGTCTTTCTAATTTCCATTTTCATAAATTTGAATATATGCATGATATTCACTTACTATAAAATGCAGAAACAAATGGAAATTAATCTCGTTACATCTCAAAAAAGTCTTAGCAAAACTGTCATTATCTACATGATATTTTAATATGTAATGGGTTTAATGCATTATTAGTTCTACTAGGGTCGAAAGTATCTTGACAACTGTCCTTTAAAATTTCTTTGACATTTTCTTGGTGCAAAAGTAAAATAGCACTTAGTGAAACACTCCAACAAAGCAAGTGCAAATGAATACAAATCGAAAATTCCTTACAAATCCACCCTCTCTCATCAAAACAAAGGCTCCTTCATTTTCATATGATTTAATCTAAACTTCATGGCTGTTTACAAAATAAAACATGCCTATATAGGTACCTCACTATCTATATAAATTTCATAAAATTTTTCATGTAGGCCCTGAACATTGGTTATATATTATATGGATAAGTGGATGTGTAGCTTTTTCTGTTCTTTGAGTATACAATAAACATCTCTGTATATGCAGATTATATGAGCAATTTAATAATGTAAAGAAAATGTTTATATGTATACACAGTTACACACAATGCACCTATTCAATACAAACAGACAGTGAAATGAGTTAAAGTTAATCAGAATTTCTCCCAAAATACATTTCTATGACATATCATTTTCATTTTCTTATTTTTCTTTTGTTTCTTTTTTGTTTGTTTCAATTTTTCCTGAAGTATGAAGGACTCTCAAAATTTAGAAATAAATAAACAAAACATCAATTTTATTTATCTAACTATTTATTTATATTTTTTACATACCAATCCCATTTCCCCCTCTGTCCTCTCCTTCTGCTCATCCCACACCTTTCCCTACTTCAGCCCCCATTTGCTCCTCAGAGAGGGTAAGGTCTCCTATAGGAAGTCAACTAAGTCTATCCCATCACCTTGTTGAAGCAGGACCAAGGCCCTCAATGCCCTCAACCTAGGCTAAGCAAGACATCTCTTTATAGAGAATGGATTACACAAAGTCAGTTTATGCATTAGAGTTAGATCCTGGCCTCACTGCCCAAGGATCATACTGCCCAAGCCACACCATTGTCATCTGCATTCAGAGGGTCTAGTTCAGTCTTATGCAGGTTCCTCAGTTGTCAGTCTGGAGTCAGTGAGCTGGGAGTCACCTGATTTTGTGGGTTTCCCCATTATGGTCTTGACCCCTTTTTTTCATATTATCATTCCTCCCTCTCTTCAATTGTTTGAACTCAGGGAGCTCAGCCCAGTGGTGAGTTCCGGATATCGACATCTGATTCCATTTGTTTCTGGATGAGGGTTTTAGCTTCTCTGGGGTTGTGGATTGTAGCCTGGTTATCTTTTGCTTTATGTTCATATTCACTTATGAGTGAGTACATACTATGCTTGTATGTACTCATACTATATTTCTTTCTGAATATGGGTTATTTTACTCAGGATGGTTTTTTCTAGTTCTATCCATTTGCCCGTAAATTTCAAGATGCCATTGCTTCTTTCTTTTTGGTTTGATTGTTTGTTTGTTTTTACCATTGAATAATACTCCATTGTGTAAATATACCACATTTTCTTTATCAATTATTCACTTAAGAGGAATCTAGGTTGTTTTCAGGTGCTGATCACTACGAATAATGCTGCTATGAACAAAGTTGAGCAAATGTTCTTGTGGTGTGAGTATGCCACCTTTGGGTATAAGCTTAAAAGTAGTATCTTGAGGTAGGCTTATTGGTTATTTTCTGAGAAATTAGCATAGAATAGGCAAAGCATACAAGCATTTGACTTAATATGATATAAGCATATGAATAGCTTGTAAATATCATTAGTTATTAAGGGCATACAGATTAATGTCATGATAAAAATATCAGCTATTGAAAAGACAAGGTTAAATGCTTGTGATGACTCAGAAATATTAGAACTCTCCACCATTACTGCTAAAATGGAAAAGAATACAAGTAAGCCACTAGAAAACTTTCTAACTCCTTCTGATTAAATCAAATGACTATTTCCCACTGGACCCATCATTCTTTTTCCAACACATTGACCCAAGAAAAATAAAAAATATATTTTCATGTATAGTATAAGTATGTTTATAGAACTTCCACAAAAGATGATCCCAAACTAGAAACAATCAAATGTCTAAGAACAGATAAATCGATAAACACATTATACTATAGCTGTTCAGTGGACACTACCTATTGATTAAAAAGAGATTAATGAAAAAGATACTGATAATGTAATATCATAGACAAATACCAGAAATGTAGACAGTAAATTAAAGAAGCCAACTACAAAAGATAATTTACCAGGTGATATTATATATTATTTTACTGATTGACTTGGACAAGAATAGGAGAGGGGTATGACTACAAGAGGATGAAGAGGACAGCTTGGAGGATTTTCTTGTTTAGGAATTATTCTCTATGTTGATCTTGGTGACAGTTGCACAACTCTATGCATTTCTCAAAATTGCCATAACTGACCAACAAAAAGAGAACAAATATATTTCTTACAGAGATTATTTTTTCCAACTGGGCAGAGCAATAGAGGTAATTGTAATAATATCTATATTTAATGCCACGAAAGAACATGTTTGGCATCTTTGAGTCACCTAAAATATAAAATTGTGTGGTTTTTTATTTCTTTTATTTTTAGATAATTTACTATACTTCTCAAGCTGCAAAACTTAGTGGCATTGATTGTTTACTTGGAAATCTTCAACTAGCTTGTTGGCTCTTATTTCTGTTCTCCTGTATTGAGGAGATAGTGTGTTTCCCTATTTTTATAGTATTAAATGTCTTCAGTTCTATGTGTCAGACAAAACACCTTCTACAACGAAGAGCACGGTTTTTCATCACATCTCTAACTACTTCCAACTCATTGTGGGCAACCTATTATATGGAGTTTAGGACATTGTTTATTCTTGAGAACAAAGGAAAGAGTCAAAAACTCACCTGACAATTGGCACTAACATCTTCCACGTAATAAGATGAGAGTATGTGTCTTTTCCATTTTTATTATGATTTCTAAAATCATTTTCCCTATTGCAGTGGCTTTCAACTGAGACTTTTGAGAAGCTGGTTGTTCATGTTCTAAGGCAGGCTTTTTACAACCGGTAATCTCCCCCAATAATTACTTAGACTTGTACTACTGAACGAATGTTAAAATGCCCTTATATTTAGTATCATCATACAAGCCAAAGAAAAGCCTAGATGAGACAGGGCCAGTTTTAGTATCCTCCTTTCACAGATGGAAAGTGCAACTCTATGCAGAAGAGCGCATGGTTCATAGGGAACGCAGCTGGAAAGAACATTCCAATCTTCCAATCTTCGTACAGTTCTCACAAGCACAAAATTATTTGGTTTCACCTAATCTTCAGGGCTTATTTCTTCTGGTTTATTTCTACACTGAAAGATATGAAATCCTTAGAATGCTTTATTCTAGGTCTTCATTTACAGAATTATCAACTGTCATTAAGATGCTTGTAAATAAATATATATGCTTTTTATATCAGGGGGTAAAATCAATATTTAGAAGTATGTTTGTTAAGGCAGATCCCAACAAGATTGATTGCCTGGCTGAAAAAGTCTTAGCTTTCCCCTAAGAATGGTCGACTGGATTCCATGAACATTATCTCAACTTCTCCATGTAAATGACCTTTGCTTAATTCTAGCCTTTAAGCCCTGGACTCTGCCATAAATTACAAATAATCATATCTTCCTAAAGCAGAATTCTACATTTTTGGCCATTCTGTATTTCCATAACAATATCACTGACTGTGTAATTCATAAAAACAAAGATTTATTTATTACAATTCTAGAGGCTGGAAAGTCTGAGAGTGATGGATCAGCATCTAGAGATGGATTTATCACTGCATAATCCCATATTAGAAGTGCAGATGGGGATATAAGTAGAGGAGGAGTGAGGAAGAAAAGGGCAGAGCAACATAAAAAAGATAAAGGGAGACAGAGGGGAGAGAGAGAGAGAGAGAGAGAGAGAGAGAGAGAGAGACTGACTCACACTCTCAAGACTTTTACTATTATTAGACTATTCATGAAAAGAAAGATTTGATGGCTGAATCACCTTCATTATTATAATCCACGAGCCAATACAATTTGATTTAGAAGGATGCTCTCAATACATACTATTTATAAGATGCCTTCCAACTAGAGCATTCTTCTCCTGAACCTCCAAAATTCATGTTCTCAAAGATAAAATACATTCATCCTATTCCAAATTCCCCTAAATCTTAACTTATTCCAGAACCAATTAAAAATTCCAAAGTTTCATCTAAATCAGAAAGAGTAAATCATAGTAAAGTGAATAATTCTCTCCAGCTCTGAGCACATGAAAAAAGAACAACTTCCCTATTCTGGTAATATATGTGTGTAGTCTTTATGATGACTGTATGTTTGGAGAAATGAGTTGTGAAATGATTTTATCATAGACTGTATTTGCACCAATTAAAATCGTTGCTATATTACTTGGCAATATAATCAAATGAGACTATTGCTATTTTTGCATCATCATCGAACAGAAAATATTTAAGTGACACGTAATTGCATGATAGAAAACAAGTGTTTCATAGATGTTCCCATCACAAAAGAGGAAGAAATGCTGGAAATTATAGGTAACTGGTTCCAAATAAGCCTAAATGTGGCAAGGTGAACAAAATTTGACCTTAAAACTTGACTTCTTATAACACTGGGAGAAGGGATGGGTTCCAAAGGCCTTATACACCTTTACCTCAGGGGTTTTGTCAGCTTTAATCCATGCTGCATTTCATATGACTGGGGGAGGGCCTTTTAAATTTCTTTAAATTTTATGTGTATGGAAGTTTGCAGGATGTGTATCTGTGTACAACATAGGTGCCTAGTTCCCACATAGCCCATCAGATCCGTGGAACTGGGGTCATTGACGGTTGTGAGCTACCATATACTGGAATCTAAACCTGGTCAGCTACAAGAGAAGCAAATGCTCTTAGGAAGGAGACCGCCTTTGTAGCACCTGGATGAGAGTCTTATGTCTGCATTTTTCTTATTGGACTTTGCTGCTGGCTTATGAGTTCAGGGTTTTGGCAAGAGTCTTGTCACCATGACTCCACTCATCCAAATGTGGACACGTTTAGACAGCTAGCTTAAGCCCCACATTCCTGCTTAGTACCAATGTAGTGTTGTTGTACAGTAGTTTCATCACTGCAACAAATCACTGCCTCGCACTCCAGAACATCCTTGACATTTTTTGACATCAAGGCAGAGGAATCAGTGGCCATTAATCACTTGCAATTTCTCTAGCTGCAGATGGAAAATCACATAATGGCAAAAATTTCCACTTGCATCCTCTAAATTCCAAACTGATCTTGAGCGTCTTTGAGCCATATACTGGGGCCAAGAGAAAACTGCGCCAGAATTCAAGGAAGAGACAAGCGGTGGCCGGAGCCATTTGATCCAACATTCCAAGAGTTGATTATGTGTCCCTTTTGATATATATCTTTCTTCCAGACCACTGTGGACCTACAATGAAAGGGATAACATCAACATGTATCCAAACCTGCAGAATCAATCTATTATTGATCTGATAAATAGCACCTGGTTTACTTCTTCATATTTTAAACTCCTAATAAAATGATAGCTTCATCTTGGTTTCCTCTTCTGAAACCCCTCTCCACATATACAACATGGCCAGCTGATATATCCTTTAAATACCTAAGTCCATTTTCTCTTTTGTCTATCAATTTCATGTTTTCATAATTTCTTTCTCATCAATTTACTGTGTTCAATTAAGATGTATACCTCTTTCATTATTTTGATTAACAGTTTCATCCACTAGAATTCTGGTATAGACACAATTCAGAAAAGACTTACCCATTTTACAACAAATATGGCCTTTACTCTTGCTTCAAATACTTTATCCTTCATTTCTGTCTGAGAGTTTATGAAAATGACTTTTATCACTTATATTTCTAAAAGTGTTCTGAGACTATGTGAGAAATATCTATGAAGATTTAAACTTCCTACATGTTTATTTTCTTCTGCAGTCTCACTGAATTCCACTATTATAATGCTCCTTTTATGACAATCTGGGCCTTTAAAATCTTTCTCCTCTAAGCTTTTCTATATTCTACCCATTACATAGTTCAAAAATCATGTCCACATTTTCAAGATATATGTTAGGATTATCTAAATTAATCAATTCTATACTTATAGAATACTGCAGACAACTGAGGTGAGAGAGTATTAACACTTTTGTAATGAACATTAATCCATTTATATGACTTCAAGATGTAAACAGCCCTCCCAAGACCAAATTTGGTACAATGTGCTAATGCCATTTCATTGGATATTAAACTTCTAACACACACTTTTTGAGGGGCATATTCAAATTATAACAAACTTTTCCCTCAAGTATTTATTAGGGGTCCAGTATCACCTGCCTGCTTCATTGTCAGTTAAAGTGATGTGCCATTATTTATAAGATCAGTGTCTCACAAAGCTTTGAGATAGTCTATGATTATAAGTATTTTGAACACCATTTTATCTATAGCACCTATTAGATTAGAGGAGAGGGCATATAGAAAAAAGTTAAATATGTCTGTTGAGTAAATTAATACATGAATCAATGATGTATACAAAGTCAGTTTTCTCTGGGGCAGAAAGTTTGTACTTGAATATATTTTGACAACTGTTTATTGCTATGGAGACCAAAGATTGTGGCACAATTCCACATTGAGAAATATTTATAAGTAGTCCTGGAATTTTTAAAAAGTCACAACTATGACTGTAATTGTACTCTGAACCAGGCTAGAAAAGAAGATCATCTAAGATAATGGAATTGTTATGAACCACCGAGGCTTCTTTTGTAACCATCAGAAAAACAAACTCAGTGTTTTTTTAATGAGCATAAACAGTGAATGACTTTGCATTTTCCTCATTTTCATATGAAAAAAAATCATACTTACATCCTAATTTGCCCTTGTAAAGTTCTCCTGGAATCTCATGAAACTCACAAATGTTGTCAATCTAAACAAATATCCTTGATTGAAATTTTCCTTCCTGAACACTCATTGAGGATTATGCATTTAAGGGCTTTTTATAACATAATCTGCATAACCTTGAAGAGTCTCTTCATCCGTTAGCTGATTAAAATTATTTTTCACAGCCTGTAAAGTAAGACATGAGTCCATGCTATAGTTATGTGTATTTAATAGTGGAAATATGCTTTATGTGCCCCATTAAGTCATTTGTGAAATTACATTAGTGCCATGCCATTTGGACACGTCTTTAAGATACATTCATGGTCCTCTCTTGACAGGCAAATTAACAGTTTCATCAATGACCTTAGAGTACAAAGAAAAACATCTATCTTATCAAGAATTTCAAAAGAAATCAAACATAGTTTTCAACAGTGTGACAGAGACAGAAAAGGAACAAGATAATATCACATTTTTTGATAGGTGTTAATGACATATTTAGAGACATTAATAAATTATAAACATATCTCCAAATATATAATATAACATGTAATAGATGGTTATATGAATTACGTTTAAAATGTAGTAACAGTTTAAATGTTGAAGAAAATTATCACAAATTTTCATACCATCAAAACTTTTGAATTAGAAAAATATTGTTACACATTGATGTCATTCATGCAGCAAGTATTCCTTTAAAAATACATCATTTCTAATTATAATATATTTGTTACTATATGAAAGTTGTCATTGCTGCAGAGTGATGTATTTAAATTTCCCAATACTTAATATGATTTTAGACTCATATTTCAGACAGCAATTTTTATTTTCTGAACATTTTCTGTTAGTATATATTGTTTCTGCAACAATAAACTAGAAAACAACTTTTGATGTGTCATTGTCTCAAATCGACCATAATCTTTTTTTTAATCCAACATTCTTCTGGTATGTTTTACCATTCCCATATCACTATTTCTAAAATCTTATGCCATGTTAATTATGTACTTACTGTTTTTATTACCACCTCCTTTATGTCCAACTGAGATTCAAATGTCTTCTTAGCAGAAGTTTTCACTTAATGTCTATGCTATGAATTTAATGAGTGTCAATTTCTACTATTATCTATAATTACTTAGGAATACTCCACATGTCTTTCCAACTAGAGAATAAATTATTTATAGGCAATATGTAACACAGATACATATTGTGCAAATAGCAACACAAGTATATAATAGGTAAACTTAGACTCCAACATTAGACAAATTTGGGATCAAACCCTGGCCTTTCCACTTGACTTTCTATGTGAACTTGAATAAGTAACTGCACAAGTAGAAACATCTCACACTCCATTTGTAAAAGCATCATTATCATGCTACCGCTCCTAAAAGCATGGGAATCACCAAGGAAAAGGATGAGCAAAGATTTTTAAAACCCATAGGTAATGGAGCATTGCTGGAAAACAATTCTTTCTGTACATGAGAGGACCATGGTACACATGAACTCACAGTGGATGTAACAGCAAGCATAAGTCCTGCACAAAAATCAAGCCAGTGAAAGTCCCAGCATGGATTATTGGAGAAGGCTGCTTGTTGGTTCCAGGCTGCTTAGCCCAAAATAATCACACAGAAACTATATTAATTAAATCACTCTTTGGCCCATTAGCTCTAGCTTCTTATTTGCTAACTCTTACATCTTAATTTAAGCCATTTCTAGTGATCTGTGTATCACCATGTGGCTGTGGCTTACCAGGTAAAGTTCCATCCAAGTCCATGGGGTTACATGGCTTCTCTGACTCCTCCTATTCTCCTAGCATTCAGTTTAGTTTTCCCCACCTAGTTCTGTTCCCCTATAGCTATGCTATATGCCCAAAGCAGTTGCTTTATTAACAATGATATCCACTGCATACAGAGGGGAATCCCACATCACCTCCCATTTTCTGTTTAAATGAAAAGGAAGAGTTTATCTTCAACAGTAAAATTACATATACAAAATAGGTATCAAAAAAGAACTACAGTTACAATATTTATGTCTACTTTATCTTTTTATCATAACTAAAGAAAACTATAACTATAATTATAAATTCTTCAGCTCCATCAAAGACTTCAGAAAGATACAATATTACCTAAGTAAACAAGAAATGCATTGTAAGCAACTTCCAAAACTCTAGAATTGACAGAGAAATCTCACTGCCTGGACAGTCACCAAAAGTTCTTTTGTACCATTGGGGCATCCATCCTCAGCCTATAGGCCCATAGTATCCAGTAGAATTTTCCATGAAGCAGGAAATTTCAAAGACAGTTCTGCCTATATTAGCAGTTTGTCAGACAATTTCTTCTGTGTCCTGCAGAATGTATGACAGACACTTTTGTGTAGCAGGAACCCTGAAGGATTGTCTCACCTTTAGGCAAGTTCAGTAGCCATTTCTCTCTGGGTCCTGCATGTCCAATTCATCAAGTAGTCCAGGCAAGAGCAGCTTCTTGCCCAAATGGCTAACCAACCTCATAAGGAGCCTTTTTGATGCCCGTCTTCCTCTTGAAGTAATTGTTGTGGCCAGGAGCAGATGTGTCTCATTGTCATGGTAAGTCCTAAAAAGTCTTAAAACATTTTAAATGCCATATTCTATAGTCTTTAAAAGGTTTGAAGAATACCTATCTATCTGAAATACATCTCTGTATATCTAGAAAACCTAATTAACATGATTACAATCTTTTAACCTATTTCTTAATTATACATTTCATTTTTAAATGAGCTTCACAAACACAATACCTTAATCAAGAGCAGAAATATACATATAATAAAATTGAATTTAAATCTGTATAAATAAACCAAGTTTATAGGCGGGAAAACCAGACAGGAAGTAGAAATGATGTAATGAGAACAGGAGAATTCTGGGGAGGATGAAGTTGATTCTTCCCACTCCTGCCCAGACCACCAAAGCAGCAGGATGTGAGCTGCCCCACTGAAAAAAGGTACTGAGCCATATGGCTAACATGGATCAGAAAAATAGGTTAATCAGGATGTGAGAGTTAGCCAATGAAAGTCTAGAGTTAATGGGCCAATCAGCTTATAACTTATAGAGATCTCTGTGTGATTTTTTTCTGGGACTAAACAGCTGTGGGTACTGGGTGGGACAGAAACAACAACAAACAAGCAGGGCCCTGCTCCATATTACAGATAAAGTATCCTTCTCTACCGCATATTCCCTTTTAAATGTAAAAAAGAATATAAACAATAATTGGGAATATGGCATAGTTTTTTCTCAAAACTGCTTCTTGCTTTTGGTTAGGCAAAGTAATTTTTGGGGTGTTCATGGCAACCTTTTCAGGGGTCTTGGTTCATCAAACTATACTAGTCTGGAAGGATTCCACAGGTTCTCATCTTCTGTGGAAACAAAAGAAGAAGCTCTTTTCCAAAGCAACATATTCTTAGACTCAATTTTTGAAGTCAAGATAACTTTAAGGTATATATGTTAGTTACCTAGTTCCTTCACAGTCAAAAATTCAAAGAAAACAATAATATACATAATCCAGACTCTCTGTGTATATTCCATCTTTATGTGGCTTGTTTTTACTCTACTGCTTTTTAATATTTTTTATTATCTTTACTTATTCAATCTATGACTGTGCTCTGTCTCTTTAAAGACTTTACCTTTTTAAAAATACCACTTACTTCTTTTTATAACTGTCTATATTCTTTTTCCTCTCTCTCCCAAGGCTATGTACATTTATCCAACACTGTGACTCATTTAGAGGTCTTTAATGTCTGAATTTGTCCTATTGCGTATCTGCAATTCTTTACTGTCCAGGAGTGTTTCTTAAAATGCTAAGTGCTTCTTAAAAACTTAAGCTGTGGCACTACTAGGGTATATATGAAACTTCCTGCTTGCTTCGCACAGTCCAACATGGTGGAAGTCTGTTCACTGCCTCTGCAAGCCATGCACATTGCCCCAGTTTTAGGCATGCAGCAGGTCTGTGTTGCCACCAAGTACGCTGTAGCATGTTGCACACAAACCTCATTCAAATGCTTGGTCTCCTGAAAGAGCCAGAGATCATGCTGGCAACCCGGCCCAGAAAGCCAGTATTTCAAAATGGTGCAGCTTTTTTCCTGCTACTGCTGAATCAGGAAAACCTCTCTTAAAGAAGCTGAGGCACGTCACTAGCAGTCAGCAAAATGCTGGCTACAAAGAAGCCATGCTTAACTCTGTTCTTTTTGTGTCTAGAATTACTCTCTAACCTTTCTCAGGTTTTATGTGGATTTAGCCCCAAGTTCGGAGCCAATTTGTAGGAGGAGGCCGCTTGTTCATCCCAGCTTCCCAGAACCAAAATCACCACACAGAATCTGTATTATTTAAATCACTGCTTGGCCCATTAGCTCTAGCTTCTTATTGGCTAACAATGACAATGGATAGAGAAGAGCTCATGAAGTCCCACCCTTAGCTGAGAAGGTAGGGGCCACTGATGGCTTCTGGTGGAGAGTCAGTTTTCTTTGGTGATATAGCCACTGGCAGGTTGCCTATGTTCCAGTGGATGGCATTACATTCATGCACATACTGGCAAGACTAAGAGGACTCTGACTGTGAAAAATAGTGTATGAAGTTGGAAGAAAATAGTGGTGGAGATATAACAAAAGTTGGAAGAAGGGAGAAAGTAGATTTAATTAAAACACATTATATTAATGCATACAATTATCAATAAACAAGCATTATATTAGTGCCTACATCATACATTTACTATACCCATTAATAATATTTAACATTCAGTTATATTTTTTGATGAAACACCACAGAGATTTGGAGGATGGTCAAAAAATTGTTAGTGATTCCTTTAAAATTTAATGTCATAAAATTCTTATGATTGAAAGTGTATGAATATCTCAACATTTTAATTTTTTATTCATTTTACATACCAAACAGGTTTCACCATCTCTTTCCTCCCCCTGCTCCAGCCCCCTCTTCTACTTCAATTAATTTCATATCAACTCATTAAAAACAGTAGAGCCTCCCATGGGGGAGTCAACAAAGCCTAGCACATTAAGTTGAGGCAGGGTCCAGTTTTTTCCCTGCATCAAGGTTTAGTAAGGCATCCACATAGAATGAACACCAACAAGGCAGCTCATGCAACAGTGATAATCCTGGTCCCAATGTTATATGTCAAGTTTTAACTTAATAAAATTGAGTTGTAGTCACATATGTCTAAAGCCAGGTGTGAATCAGATTCTGTCAGAAGAGTTATGCTTAAAAAAATATAGGCATCAAGGTTCCAAGTGAGGAGAAAGATTACCTTGATAATTCTTTAAGGAATGCAAAAAAAAATACACTTCCTCTTGAATTAGTTTGATGAAGTGAAAGCCAAACTTTGAATTCACCATTTTTGCTGGGGCTTCTGTCTGTAGCTAGTAGCTACTGGCCTGTCCATTGTGTGTATCTGCTCTGTCCCTGTTGATAGTCTGTTGTGCCTGTCTCTGTCAAATTCCTTTGCAACATGAAAAACATAGGTAGGTGTTATTTACCCAGAATAGAACTCAAAACAGAAAATGGTATTAACTTACATGGTACTTTCAGCACTTACAGGATATTTGTCTTGCTTAAAGTTGTTTTCAACTCTTGGTTGTTTTAAGTAAATGATTATAACAAGACACATATACATTATTCTGGGTTAGGGATATGGTGGAATACATAGCTTGCAGTTAAAGTTATTCATTTAGCTTAGGTTGTAAAAGTTGACTAGATGGGAATATGGGCATCTCTAAGATGGTGGTAACTCTAGAACCTATGTCATAAGATTATTTTAAGAAGTAAATGTATTAATAAAATAGTTTAAAACTTCATCCTGCCCAGAGAAGACAATAACTACTTTTTTAAAATTGTTGGGCTGTCAAATTTACATCCTGATGAAATATTTTAAGTGTTACAATGTAGAAGAAAAAAAATACCATGAAAAATATCTCATAAAAGTTATAATAAATAATGTTGTCTTTGTGTATGTATCCACTGAAAGTCCAAAAGTTTAAAAGCCTGTCATACAACTGCATACTCAGTATTTGTGATTGGTAGTGCACAGTATTGTTTTGATTTGTTCTTTCTTAATGACACATTTGATCACAATTTACAATGGATTCTCTAAAAAGATAAGAATTAGCCTGGCACAATGATGAATGCTTATAATCCCAGAGAGCTGGGGCAGGACCACCACCACAAATTCAAGATTAACTTTGGAAAAAGACATCTTAGCTAGAATTACACAGCAATCCTGTCTGAAAAAGGAGATAAGAATTAGCATTTTAAACTAGATTTTGTTTCCATTCATTTTCAAGACTAGTATCAATTTATATCTTTGCAAAGAAATCTTTTTTATTGATTTTCATTGAAGTCTACATTTTTTTTCTGCTCCCCTCCCTACCTTTCCCCTCCCCTTCCACCTTCTCTCAAGGTCCCCATGCTCCCAAATTACTCAGGAGATCTTGTCTTTTTCTACTTCCCACGTAGATTAGATCTCTTAGCATCCTCATTGTTGTCTAGATTCTCTGGGATTGTGATTTGTGGGTTGGTTTTCTTTTCTTTGTGTTTAAAAACCACTTATGATTGAGTACATGTGATAATTGTCTTTCTATATCTGGGCTACCTCACTCAAAATGATGTTTACTAGCTTGATCCATTATCATGACACTTGAGATTCTACAGGACTTCCTTCACCCACAGGGTTGGTGAGTGGAAGAGTCTTGTCCAAATTTACAAGCCAGAATTTGCATGGCCTGTGTATAGAATTGGAGTGGCTAACAAAGAAACAAGTACTGAAAGCTTGGTGATGTTGAGAGGGAAGCAAAAGCATGAAAAGATCAGTATGGCCTGGCAGGAAGAAATTCTTGACAGTGATCAAAGGGCATTGTAACACTGCAGTCTCTTCCTTTCTTCATTTTCTTCTGTGGCGGGCTAAAGCATGGCTGCATTTATGAAGTTGAGGGGTTCTGCTCCTGTATCCACCCTCCACTCTCCTATCTGCCTCACCACACACCAAAATGTAACACAGCCAACTAATCAGGAAATGGATCTCTAAGTCTGTGAGGCCAAACAACCTTTTCATTTTGCTAAATTAACTTTACATGTGGTATCATGTTAGAAAGCTAAGACAGCTTGTGAAACAGGAGTGGTTGTTATATTTATCAAGAATTGCAAATACAAATAAATAATACTTGACAAACACTATATACAATGTGCAAAAGCAAAACTATTCCCTACAGTTTCTTCACCGAAAAAAAAAAATAAAAACCCACTGACCTCTACTGGGTGGTCCTAGCATGTAATACCACAGTGTCTACAAGCATCCTGTTTTCACTGTCATTAGAAAGGAACAACCATTTGTAACAACCATTTGTAATCACATTGTCATTAGTATATACTAATAGCAACAGAAACTATGCTAGCAATTTAAGTACATTATTTTTCTGTCATTTTAGTTCTCTGAAGTAGATAATTCTTTGTTATTAATGAAGAATTGAGATACAAAGTATTATCATGCCAAGGCTACATGGGGAGACAGGATTTGAACTTAAGTTTATCTTGTTTGAAATCTTAATTTTAGTTTACAGTGGCTTACCACTTTGCTCTCTTAAAGCATTTAAATTGTTTGTATGTGTGTATAGCCGTAGATTACAAATTGTTTAAAGGCAAAGGCTATGTATCTTCCACATTTAGAGAATGCTATGCCAAGAATGGCTGTTCAATAAATGCTTATTAAATGCATGAATGAATGGAATCAGGTCAATGTTCAATCTTTTACAGGCCTACTGAAGGCTATGTTATTAAAAAACATAATTTTACATTCATAATTTGAAGTTGTACCCAATGCTTCATATTTTCTCAAAATCCTTAAATAAATCTTTCTATTTGGAGCTTTATTTTACTATGTTAAACTGAAGCACTATTCAGAATGATGTTTTCCACAAATTACTATCTCACCACCACTTTTCTATCTTCCTTCCTTTCACAAATATTTGCCACACTGCTTAATATATGCAAGTTAAAGTGGAAGATAAAATAAACAAGGTTCGTATCCTCATGCAAAACTGCAAACTAGGCTCCATGCTTATTGTTTATATTTATCTTAACTAGGTCACTTTCACATTTTGAAACATGTTATTTAATTCTCCTTGCTGTCTAGACACCAAGAGGAATTAACCTCCACTTATGGCCCAGGCAAATTTAACTTGAAAGGCTAGTTGCCATGGGAATCTAATACATTCTTGTGGTATTTCTGCAAATCTTTGAAATTTAAGACTTTCCTAATCCTTTCTGGCTCTGATTTTTGGCTTCTACAGAATTGTTTTTTCTATCATGCATCTTGCTGTTGTTCCTATCTCATGGCCCAACTTCAAACCAATTAAGAGGCAAAAGTTCTGCTCTTTTATCCCAATAATGCTCTACCTTGGACCCACCTGGGTCAATTAGTGACAGCTTTGCAAAGGCAAATGAATGTATAAACTTACATTGGCAATACTGATGCAGGGACATTTAGCATTCTAGTACAGAAATGAATAAAGAAAAACATAAGGTGGTTTCTGTTCACAAAATTGTAATATATATAAATATGTATACACATATATGTATTTATGCATATATATTCTAGACGTACCATATTTAAAGTTACAAAATATCAAAAATAAATTCCAGTAGTTTAGGAACAGACTTTTATAACTATGGCTATATCTGTACAATGAAATACTGAAGCAATCTTTTAAAATATATGTATATGGTAGGTAAATATCTATCTTTACATGATGTTACATGACTGGTTATCTTGGTGAGTCAGCATTCTGAATGCTATACATGAAACTGTCACTAGCAGTGATCTTGAGAAGGGGCATTGGGAGGATGAGGAGTTACAAAATTTTTGAAAAGAATAGCTCATTTACATAAGTATTCAAGTGTATATAATAGCCATACTTTTATAATTAAAAGATAAATAAATTTTCATCAAAGGGCCATCCATCCAGTGGGTAGCAACTGATTGTCAAAGTGCAATAAAAATAATTGGATTTATCTTTTCCATATAGTGATTATATTTCTATACAATGAGATCATTGTAGTACTGAGTATGATTTCTAGAATGTCTGAGAACTGTAATATTAAAAAATATTGGGTTTTTGATGTTCTTTGTCTCACCATGTTTATATATTACAGTTTCTAATTTTTGCTTTTAGGAGATTTCTGGATGCACTAATGACTGTGTCTCTGTGTCTCTCTGTATTTCTTATGTTTTTTTCTCTGCTTCTTTTCCTTCTATTTATCAAATTCTTGTCCTATTCTGGGTAGGTTTGTTTTTAAATGCCTGTTTGTTTTCTAATGAGGGAGAGAAAAAAAGGGTGTAGATTTGAGAGGGTGGAGAGATGAGGTATTGGGAGATGTTGCAGGAAAGGAAATTGTGGTCAGACTATATTATATGAAAAAAATCTATTTTCATTAAAATAAATAAATAAATCTCAATTGAGCTTTAAAATGTCTCTGTAACAGAGACAAGGGCGTCAATCTGGGATTTTTGGGCCCATTACCCCCAAGAAAGGAGCTGTCTCTCAGCTATAGTTACATGTGCTCTAGTCTTTGTCTCCCAGCTTTCTATGAACCGTCAGATAAGCACAGACATGGAGGGGAGGGGAAATGTAGACTCCCTATCCTTACCCATACTCTAAATAAATATACTTTCTTCTACAAAAAATGTTATTGTGTAAATGTGTGTAGTCACACATGCTAAATATTGTGTACAGAGGTCAGAGGACAACTGTTTTAGTTAGGGTTTCTATTGCTGTGATAAAACATAACCAAAATCAACTTGGGAAGAAAAGGAATTAATTTCATCTCAGAAATTGTAGTCTGTCATCTAGTGAAGTCAAGGCAGGAACTGATGGAGGAAGGTCATTGGTTAAATAAAAAGAAACTGCTTGGCCCTCATTGGTTAGAAGATAGGTGGGAGGAGTAAACAGAACAGAATGCTGGGAGGTAGAGGAAATGAGCTCAGACTCCACAGCTCTCCTCTAGGGAGCAGACGCCTCAGAGAGGCGCCATGCTCCCCGCTCCCGGGAAGATACATGCGATGAAGCTCCGACCCAGGATGGACATAGGCTAGAATCTTCCCAGTAAGACTGGTGCTACACAGATGATAAGAAATGGGCTAGTCCAGGTGCGAGAGTTAGCCTAGAAGAGGCTAGATAGAAATGGGCCAAGCAGTGATTAAAAGAATACCTTGTCCGTGTAATTATTTCGGGGCATAAGCTAGCCGAGCAGGCAGCAGGGGTGCTGGGGACACAGCCCCGCCGCCCATATTACTACAAGGAACTGATACAAAGGTCATGGAACAGTGTTGCTTAGTGGTTTACTCCTCAAAGTTTGCCTAACCTAATTTCTTATATACCCCAGGACCATCTTCTCTGAGGGAGCATAATTCATAATGGACTGTGCCCTCCCACATTGATCACTAATTTATCACCAGGTTAGTCCATGAGCCTATCTGGTGAGGACATTTTCCTCCTTTTTATATGACTCTAGCTTGTGTCAAGATACCTAAAATGAGCCAGCCTAATCATTCTGTTAAGTTAGTCCCCATCCTGATGTGGGATTATCCTCTATATGCTGTAAATACATTTTATTTCCATTGGTTAATAAAGAAGCTGCTCTCAGCCAATGGCTTCACAGATTATAGTCAGGCTCTAAAAGATATATAGAGACAGTAGATGGATTCAAAGAAACACCATGTAGCCTCTGGAGGAGATAGATGTGCCTTGGAACCTTACAAGTAAACCATGACCCTTGTGGTAAAATATAAAATAATAGAAATGGGTTAATTTAAGATGTAACAGTTAGTTAGTGAGAGACCCAAGCTAATAGGCCAAGTAGTGTTTTAATTAATATAGCTTCTGTGTGATTATTTTCGGTCTGGGCAGCAGGGAATAAACAAGCAACCTCGAGCAGAGGTGCTGCACAGCCACTTTAACAAAGACATTCTTGATTCAGCATTAGCAGCAAAAAAATGAGGCAGCAGCTTCCTGGCTACCAGCATGAACTCTGGCTCTTTCAGGAGTCTGAGCACTTGAATGGGGTTTTTGAACAGCTTGCTGCAAGTTACTTGGTGGCAGCATGGCCAACTGCTTACCAAAGTTGAGGTGGTGAGTGAGGCTTCCTCTGGGCAGTCCCATAGCTGGCAGTGAATTACCTCCACCATATTAAAAGGTTGAAGAAGCTGGAGCCAGAATCCAAGACTATAGTGATCACACTGCTTACCATTTTAAAATGCATGTTATCAGAAAAGGATATCAGATACACAATAGGACAGATTCAGACATAAAAGACCACTAAATGAGACACAGTGTGTTTTTAAAAATGTATGTAGGTTAGGGAGAGAGAAGAAAAAGAGTATAGAGATTTATAAAAAGAAGTAAATTATTATTTTAAAAAAAACAAAATCTGTAAAGAGATAGATTACAGATAATCATAGATTAAATGAGTGAAGAAAAATAAGCCATGTAGAGATGGAGTATACACAGGGAGTCAGGATTATGTATATTATTGTATTTTCTTTGAAGTTTTGACTATGAATGAGCTAAGTATAGAGAGACATTTTATTGTACAGGCTGCTAAGATAAACAAACATATATATTTTAAAGGTATCTTGACTTCAAAATTTGGGTATAAGAATATGTTGCTTTGGAAAAGAGGTTCTGCTTTTGCTTCCACAGAAGATAGGAAGTGGTCGACTCCTTCCCAACTAATGTGGTCCGATGGAACAAAACCCATTAAAAGGTCTCCATAAACCTCTAAAATTACTTCACCCAACAAAAAGCAGGAAGCAGTTTGGAGCAAACTATGCCCAAATTCCCAAATGCTGTGTATAAATGGTTGTTTACATTTAAAGGAGATATGCTATAAGGATGAATATTTGCATTGGTATGGATCTTGATCATATATAAACAAAATTGACCTTTTATTTATATAAATACATGCACGCACATATATTTCTATTATTAAGGTATTGTTTTGTACAGCTCATTTAAAAATGTAATGTAGGGGCTGGAGAGATGGCTCAGTGGTTGAGAGCATTGCCTGCTCTTCCAAAGGTCCTGATTTCAATTTCCAGCTACCACATGGTGGCTCACAACCATCTGTAATGGGGTTTGGTGCCCTCTTCTGGCCTGCAGGCCTACACACAGACAGAATATTGTATACATAATAAATATATATATTAAAATGTAATGTATAAAACCCTATCTTGTAAACCAATTTTTTTTTAAAAAAATTAAAAATGTAATGTGAAATTAAGAAATATATATTAATACATAATCATCTATAATAGTCAAGTTTGTAATCATGTTAGTTAGGTTTTCTAGATATATAGAAATATATTTCATTCATTTATATAGGCATTCTTCAAACCTTTCAAAGACTAAGAGAATAAGGCATTTAAAATGTTTTAAAAACTTAGAACTTTTCATGACAATGAGACACATCTGCTCCTGGCAACACCAATTACTTGAAGAGGATGATGGGCGTCAAAGAGACTCTTATGGAGTTAGTTAGCCATTTGAGCAAAAAGCTGCTCTTGCCTGGACTGCTTGATGACATTCTTTATGAACTGGACATGCAAGACCTGCACAAAAATGACTGCTACACTTGACAAAAGAAGGTGTGATGGTCCTTTGGGGTTCCTGCTTCATGAGAAAACTGCCAGACATTCTGCAGGACACAGAAGAAAATGACTGACAAACTGCCAATATAGGTGGAACTGTCTATGAAAGTTCCTGCTTCATTGAAAAGTCTGCCAGATACTATGGGCCTGTAGGCTTAAGATGGATACCCCAATGTTACAAAAGAACTGTGGATGATTGTCCAGGTAATATGATGTCTCTCTCAATTCTAGAGTTTTGGAACTTCCTCTTTACTTATGTAATATATCCTTCTGGGGTCTTTTATGGAGTTGAGGACAGATAGTTATAGTTTTTTTAGTTATGATAAGAGACAAATTAGATGTGAAACTTTAGACTCATAACGAAATATTGTAAGTGTAATTCTTTCTTGATACCTATTTTGTTATATATAATTTTACTGTTAAAGTTAAAATCTTCCTTTTTATTTAGATGAAAAAGGGGAGGTAATGTGGGATCCCCTCTGTATGTGTGAATACCATTTGTTAATAAAGAAGCTGTCTTAGGCCTATTGTAGTGCAGAATAGGTCAATGAGGGAATTCCAAGCTGATAGAGCAGGAGAGAGTAGGCAGAGTCAGGGAGACTCCATGTAGCTGCCACAGGAGATATACACCAGATGCCAGACAGAATCTTACTGGTAGGCCACAAACATGTGATGATACACAGATAAATAGAAATGATTTATTTAAGATGTCAGAGCTATCTAGGAATGTGATAGAGTCATTGGACAAGCAGTGTTACAATAATAGAGTTTCTATGTGATTATTTCTGGTCTGGGCAGCTGGGAAATAAACAAGTAGCCTCTGCCTACACCTTCTAACTTCACATGTGTTTTGAGGACTGAATTTAAATCCTCAGGGTCTTTTACCTGCCAAACCAGTCCCAGACATTACCACCACCAGCAACAACACCAACACCACCACTACTATCATCAACATCAGTAAATCCATATATAACAAAATGAGTGTCAGAAAGTTCTATTTTCCATGATACACAAGTATTATCAAAACTATCAGGTGAATATAAGTACACATTTCTAAGCAACATAGTCTTTGGGCCACTTTATCACTCACTCATCACTATCCATTTGCTTAGACTGATTCATATGAAAGTACACTCTAATGGCTGCTTTGAGAATTGTAGAAAAGGCATATCATACTAATATTGGGACACTGTCTTCCAGTGTACTACAATATAGAATGATTCACTATGCTAAATAGTGATTTATGGCTAGAAATAAGAGCCCAAGTTTAAAAGATTGATGGCTATTGTCATGAAAGAGAGCTGTAAGCAATTTAAACACACATACACATTTAGGTTGATCCATTAAAATTTCCGTTACAAAACCACAACAAAATGAGGTAAGCTTATATGTGCTGCCAGTAAAAGGTGTCCAAAATGATTTAAGAGTTGAAAATTCAAAATAAGACTTTATTTGTGTAAAAATAATAGATTGATGAATAGACAGGATTTCCTTTATAAAGAAAATGCTCTCCAATGATATGCTGCATAAGTCTAAGTAAACCAGGTCCAAATTGAAAGGAAATGATGAAAGAATAAACAAACAAGCAAAAAAAAGCAAAATAATTTTATTTTGTGCTTTTGTCTCTGTTTCTTTATTTAATATATTTCTAGTTGGGATATCTATTTGTTTTACTGAAGTACTAGGGATGGAAGCTAATGGATTAGATATGTGTTTTGCCATTAAGCTACATCTCTGATTACAGGGAGAAAAATGTCTTGTGCAGAACAAAAAAGTACACAAAGAACTTGATTATCAACATGATAGTCTGCCTATTTTGTTTTTCTTTTCATCTATATCACTTACAGCCATGTACAAGGTCTTCTACTTTTACAGGTTTTTGTAATATTTTGAAAGTATGTTATTCCCATATAAACAGACTATAGAATAATCTCCAAAAATGTAAACAACTGTTACTACTAAGAAGAAATCAGGTTGGCGGGCAAAGAGAGGCTCCTAATAATTTGAGAATTTTTTATTAAAAATCTCCGCACTAGAGATATGAGGTCAAATATGTTTATGTTATCTAGTAAGCTGTACTAATATATTTTTAGAGTATGATTGTTGATTATTAAATATGGCAAAGATTGTATGTTGATCAGCTAATCAATGTCAAAGAAAAATTTTGTTAAACTTGGACATGATATATCTATAGACAAAGAATTATCCTTAATAAAGAATTAACAAATAATTGTCTTTGTTGTTGATTGGGTCTTTCTTTTTCTTTTATTTTTTTCTTTCTTTTCTTCTTTCTTTTTTCCTTTCTTTCTGTTCTTCCTTCCTTGTTCCCCTCTGTCCCTCTCTCTTTTCTACCTTTCTTCTTTTGGAGTCAGGGTCTCCTGGATCTCATGCCACTTTCAAAACTTGCAGTGTAGCTTAGCATGGCCTTGAAATCATGATAGTCCTGCTTCCATCTCTCAAGTGCTTAGAGATTGCAGTGTATGTTCACACGTCAACCTTAAGTTATCTTTTATACATCCTTCACCAAAATGTGAAAGTTCATAAATTATGCAGTCATCTAGAGAAAAAGGATTACTTTTGGTTTATTGGCAGATGGGTCTTGACTTGAATCTTTTATGATTGTCCCATTTGTGTTGTTAGACAAGCTAAAAATGAATACTGTCTCTCGATATACATATCTCACTGCCTTCAGAAACTGAGATGGCAATACCTATCTGGTAGGAATTATAAATAAAGAAGAATAATTATATTATATTATTATAATGCCTTTCACAGTGTCTGTAACATATCATGTTTAAAATATGGTAGTTATTATTATTAACCATAGTGCCAAATGAATCCTCACTAGCTACCTGCTTCTGTTCACTTCATCTGAGTGAACAAATGTTACTTGGTAGAACTGAATCTTTTCTCTGCATGTACTAATTGATTTAGATTAAGAAAATTTTTTCATATTCATAACATTTCTTTATAGCATATAGAGATTCAGAGAGGTTAATTTACTTGGGAAAATATTAAAAGACAAGATTAGAATCCAAAGATAGCTTTCAATAAAGATAAATGGATGCTATAAGGAACTACAGTGTGTGTGTGCGTGTGTGTGTGTGTGTGTGTGTGTGTGTGTGTGAGAGAGAGAGAGAGAGAGAGAGAGAGAGAGAGAGAGAGAGAGAATAAAAAAGGCGACCAAGAATTTGGAAGAAAAATTATGGGATGGATAGAATGGGTTAGAAGGAGAAATGGAATGAGGGAAATGGTGTAATTATATTCTAACTTCAAATAAGAAAGTATTATAACATGATTTTAATACTTTTTAAATAGAGAAAATACTAGAAATAACTTTTAATTTTCCATGAATTTTAAAAATTAAAATTATGTAAGTCTAGTAAGCATTTATTTTTTATTCAAAACACATATAGCTAGCATAATTTACAGGTAGAGAAGGACATCATCACCCTACTATAAAAAGTTTGAATAAATAATTTCAGAAAATAAGAAAGAGAAAATTTGTCATGTGTTTACAAGATTTCAAATGGCATGCCACGAAATAATACAGAAAAGAGCATAGGGAATACTAAATGTCAATATGTGTGTGTACAGCTTTATTATTTTATGTTTATTATTTTTACATATAATTTTTAAATGGGTTTGTTTAATATACTTCTTTAGTATGAAAAATTACTTCAAAACTCAAAATTTTCTAAAGAAAATGTACGTTTTATTAATCGTCTTTTAATTAAAATTATTTCAATTGTTATTGTTATATGTTTGCCTGGGGTTGGGTTGTGTGTGTGCCATAGCATCATGGCATGCATATGGAGGTCATAGGACAACTTGTGGGAATCAGTTCTCTCCTTCCATCTTGGGTTCCAGGGACTGAACACAGGTTGTCAGGTTCTGTGGCAAAGGCCCTTACCCTCTGAGCCATCTCCATGGTCTTAACTATATTTTAATAAAAGAATTCAGGATTGGGGAAAATTGATGTCAGGATGTGTACTTCTGTCAGAATGATGAATGCATAGGGCCTCATTTCTGCTCTGAAAATGGCCTCATTTTCTGATCATTCTACCCTGGCTTCTCTGTCTTTTGCTGCTTTGTTCTGGGGAGTTATTTGGTTTTGTTCTCCCACCTCAACACAAACACTTGCTTGAGTACTTCTCAGTATCCTTTGTAGGCTCCTTTGCCTCCAAGCATTCCAGAAGGCTATGCATACTACCCTCTTCTCTCTTCCCACACTACACCTTTACCCATTCCCGCAGAATCTGGCCGGGCTTTGGAAGAAGATTAGTGGAATGGTCAACAAGGGAATAATTTCTCTGGCCACAGCAGTTTCCTTTCAGAGCTGCAGGTAAGTGAGAGTTCACATGGGCAATGGCTTCAGTCTCTCAGCACGTGCTTGCCCTTGCCAGGAGGGCCACCACCTGATGATACAGGATGCTAAGCACTTGAAACATTTTGTGTGTTTCTTCACCATTGGGGGTCTTGTTAAAATGACCGAGAGCATTTCTCTTTAACAAGCTGATTCATCTTGAAGGAAAGTGTTTGGATTTACAAGACTGTTTGCTCTCAGTTGTGCCTCCAGAGTTCAAACAGTGCCTGGTATTCATGCATCAAAATAACTGCTTTTTGAAAAAATATTTACTTTCTATCCCCCTTTTGTGTTTTTGTGTGTGTGTGACTGTGTGTAAGTGTGTAAGTGTTTTATATGTGCATATGCCCACAGAAGCCAAGAAAGGGTATTTGATACCCTGGATCTAGAACACCGAGAGGCTGTGAGCTGCCGACATGGAATCTAGAAATGATACCCAAACCCTCTGGAAAACCAGGACATCCTCTTCGCTAGTGAGCCGTATCTCTAGGCATAAGAAATATCTTCACTTCAAGTTCTTCAAAATTTTCCATGTAGGAGGCAAAATATTATGAAGCTTAACAATATTGAGTTTTAAAAGAGGTTTTGATTTGTTCTAACAGAGATAATGAGCTAATATTAACATACATGTTTTGAAATAAGAATTCCAGTGTGTAGCTTGACTAATGAATAGAATAAAGCTTAAAAATAGTTTCATCCAAAAAAATCTTCATACCAGTAAAAGTGTTTTAAGATTATGAAAAGTAGTATTGTTTTTTAATACTAGAGATGATCTCCTGGTGTCCCAAAGAACTTATTTTCATGAATAATTTTAGAAATCAATGGAAGTGGAAAGCTTGTCATCACTGTTTGAATTCTAAAATCCCATCTTATAAACAAATTTGGAAGATAATTCTGCAACATTTCAGCTTTCTTAGATGAAATATTTGAAATTTTAAAGTACAGTATATGCAAAGAACTAAACAGATTCAGCAGGAAAACAACATAGTGATAGTAATGACACCTCGGGGCAGGCATCATATTTTGTATTTCATTTTTACTCTAAGAAGCATAAAACAAATTACAACAAAAATTAGCATATATGCACAGAGGGCACAATAGATAGTTAAGGATATGTACCTTATAAACATAAAATCCATAAAAGGACATCAAAAATTACAAGTTCCTTTATATCTGTTTTGAACTTGTGTAGACCTATCTGACAGTGTGTAAATATAGACAATAAGAAGGTTGTCTCAACAGAAAATATCATTCTTCATTGAGGGTGGTACCTGATTACACATTCTTACCTAAGGTGCATGTGAACTATGCCATTTATTCTCTGAACACTTAATACCACAGGGAAGTTGTAAGCAACAATCTTCAATTTTCACAAAAGGGAAAGAGCACATGGTAAAATTTAGGAAATATTAGGGAAAATAACTGATGATAATATTTTAAGTTGGCTTGCCTCTGAGAAATAAATCTAAATAGAGAATTTTATCTTTCTCAACCATTCTTTTCTCTGTCTATTCTCTAAATCAGTAGTTATCAAGTAGATTATTTCATGTCCCTCTGAAAAGACAGAACTGATAATGGTTGGAGATAGCTTGAGTTCATAGGGTTGTTTGGCTAAAGACAATACACATGTGAGCCATCCATAATAAAAAAAAATCCCTTGGAATTACAGTCATGTTAAAATTGGGAAACCCTCCTTTAAAGTATATTCAATATGCCTGTGTCAGCACATCTTCGAAGAAAATTATCTCCACTACTTTCTATCTTATTAATTACTTAAAATTTTCTTCGTATCGTGACCTGTTCCTTCTCATATCCCCACTCCAGTTAGTCCTTGTCTTACTTGACTTCACATGTCACTTCTCAGTTGCTACAATTCCATTCTAATTTAAAACTCATTTTAAACTATATCTTCAGGAAGGAAAAATACAGCAAACATTTCTTCTGATACACATTATTCTGATACATATTTAAATATCAGATAGATATTCTGTTTCTGTATCAAGGCTTCCAGACCAATCTATATACCCCACCCAGTTCATTATATCAGATTTTTAATTAAACAAAGTTATTTTATGGGGGTGGGAGATTTTAATCCACAATACATAAGGAAGTCTACTTGAGAATCTATTAACATAAGTATATATTATATTACTATAACAAAGGGTAAAGTACCTCTAAAGCTCAAACAAAGAGGTATCATTTACATGGGTTATTATTCAGAAAAACACTGCATGAGAGAAGATAGGTGAGTTTTTTGAAAGAGAGAGCAAAATATAATGCTAAAGTTTCCTTTTTATTGATAAATTTTGCTATCTTTCTATATTCAACGAAATGCAAAAAAATAACAGTAATAAATAAGGAAGATAAATCATAAAATAAGAATGAATTCACAATTCTTCACATAATGAAGACTAATGAAATCTAATAATTTCATTCCCTCTTTTAAAAGAGCAAAGGATGATTATTCTGTAGTATATAGAGAAGCAATTACCAGTATCCAGGCTGAGGTAGGACAGACCACTATAAACTCAATGAGGCATTAGTTTTTAAAGAACAGTCAATTATGTAGGTTTACTTGTAACTTGAGATCTTAGACACATGAAGTACCTCTCTGAATTTTAGTTATAACATTATGTAATTTTTCTCAAACAGGTTTCATTTTTCTTTAAGTTTTCTGTGAGTAATCTATATTGTATGGAGTAGACATTAATAAATACATGTTCAATGCATAAATTACAAAACAAGTAAGTCAATCCAAATGATACATAAGGACTCTTCCAGATACTAATTGCTGTTGTTTGGTGAAATATTTGCTGTTGACTATTTGTAATGCACTGTATATATGTAATGAAAGTAAAGGTTATGATCATTACTTAAGAATTGCTATTTTTTTTGAAGAGATAAGGTATCATGATTGCTCTTTGAGGTATCTAAATTGTCTCTGATAAATATCTTAACTACAAAAGATAAATGGGACTATCTTTCAACTAAATGAATCTCTTTGGGTGAATAGAGGATCTGTTCTGTCTCCTATCTCCTTCTAATTAAAGAATGTAGGATAGATTTTAGAGGAAAACTTGTAATTACTCATTTTATCTTCACTCACTAAATCCCATGGTCTAAAAATGCATCCTTAAACCAGTTTTTGCAACTCCATCACCCATACTTGAAAAACTAAAAGTCACTATAGTTATATAGAAAGCAGTTCTCTTCCCCAGGATGCGGAGGTATGGGGCAATGACTATTATAAGCTCCTCCCCTCTTCCAACCACAGGATGTTGAAAACATTGTAAAATATACAATTAGAATTTTGGCATTACACAGGGATGCATTTTACAAGCTAGATTATTCACAGAACTCCGTATCTTAGAAAATTCATTCACTTAATTCTCAAGGCCTGCTCCTTTTTCTGTTAGATAAGAGTTGTTAGGGTTTCACAGCAGGAAAGTACCTTGGCAGATGGGGGTGGGGGACAAGGGCAGGGGGAGAAGAAGAAACGCCCTAAGAGCACACCATCACACAATAAATCTCATGTGAGAGATTTATTAGTGGTGGGAGCAAAAGGCCACCTCTGAACTGGGACAAGAAAAAGAAAGACACAGAGAGAGAGACAGAGACACAGAGAATCAGAGAGCAGGGCCACAATTGCAGGGTCTTTTTTTTTTTTAAGAGTATGCCTATCACATTTGATGGCTGGTGGTAAAGTGACTGCTGGAGCTGAGTCACTGAAGGCAGAGGGGAGCAGGACACCAGGTTCTGGAATGTAGGTGGTTCCTAAAAAGACCGATAATTCAAGCTTACCTAAAAACTGATTAAGCCAAGGCTTCTTAGTAGGATATAGAAAAACAAGTCAGACTGCAGGCCTCAGGGACGTTCAAGGCAAATACCAAACCATAAAGAATAGTTAGGAATGGTCATATGCATAGATAAGCTGAAGCATCAAATATTGCTGGGATCATCTGGTCACAGTAAAAGATAAATTTTTAGGTCAAATCGATGGCTGTTACCTCTTATTCAATGCAGAAGTTTATATAAAACAATTTGACTGAATTCTAACTAATCACATATTCACAATCATGTTCTTATGAGGAATCTGTAGCACATAGCTTGTTTTGCTCTGTTTGTGGGATTTTGTTTTATCTCACATTAGAGTCATTTATCATCTTGACAGGCTGTTTTGTACTGAATATCTACCACTAAAGAAAGGGGAAACACTTAATTGTCGAACCTTCTGTGCCAAATGCTTGTTTAAGAATGTGTGAAGGGGCTTCATTTCCACAAGAAAGAACTGTTGATTTCCTATTAAGAATAGTGTGATTCATTGTTTTTTCTTTCATGTTGTCTTAGGCAAACAGATTTATTTTTATCTGTAAAGTGAATCACTTTGCTTGATAAAGGGAAGAATTAATATTTTATCTAATAGATCAAGTTGGGTGCCACAGAAAATATTTGGAAAGGAAGGAAAATACCAAAACGCCTGCCTATAAATCAGTACTCATCATAATGGAGTTCTATAGTGGATCTTTATGTGACCCTCCATCCCCCCCCCCCCCGCTACTAATGGTGATACACACTGGTATATAGGGGAAGAAGTCATTACTCAACATATCTGCCTGCCTTAGTTTCTACACAACAACCAAGGATGGATTCAGTGGTGGAGTATTTGCCTAGCATGCATGATACCTGGGCTCTAGACAAAGAACCAGGGCAGAATCAGGGGTAAGGGTGGGGGGATGGCCAGATTTAAGTTTTTGGAAGATAAAACTTCCAGCAGCAGATTAAATATGAATTTGCATTGTATGTAAATTTGGGCAAAGTTTCTGCACAGGTCCTAAATTAAAAGTTTTAACTGTGGCCTGAACAATGACAATATCAATAGACATGTTAACATGGTAAGGTGAAATCTCACAGAGTTCCATCCATCGTCAAAGGACTACAAACAACTAATGAGTGCTGGGAGAGGGACAATTAGCATATCTCAGGGATGAACCCTTGTTGTTTATCCATCACAATGTGGTCAACCCTGAAATCACATACCTACAAACAAGAAAAATGGACCAAATTGGTTGCATTTATATATTTGTACAAATATACATGAGTAACAACAATAAAAGGAAAAGACATTATCAATCTGAGAAGGAGCAAAGGGTATACAAAGGGTGAGAGGGAGTGGACATGAGAGGAGTGGAGAGAGGAAAAGAATGGGGGAAAAGATATAATTACATTTCAATCAAAATTTTAACTCTTAATGAATATTTTGTACTAAAACTTTAGCTTTGTATTCTTTATAATAACTTAATGAGGTAGATAATTTTGTTCCATTCCACAGAGGTTCAGAGAAGTTATTAAAATTGCTCAATATCTCATTGCCAGTAAGTAAGAATACAGGTAAGAATTTTCCCAGCTAGAACCACATCAAGGAAATTTCTATAATGTTTTGTGGTGTGGAGATTCATAATATTCAAAAGTCAGTACTCCCCAGGGATGAGACCCCTGATTGGTAATACAATACAAAGTTGCCCACAGTAGAAACATATACATGCAGGCAACACTGAATGGGCTCAGAAGGTTATATTTATATGTACATGTAATTAATATGGCCAAAAAATAGGAGACTGAATTTGGGCCTCTCAGACCTGGAAGGGGGTAGAAAGAAAGAGAGAACACACACACACACACACACACACACACACACACACATATATGTATATGTATAATTAGTACAGTTGTGTACCTTGTGAGATGTATACCAGTCTTTAGCAGATAGTTCTAACCCTTGGTCACATAGATAATACAGGTTAAACTCAGTGAGTTAAAGTAAAATAAATTCAAACTAAGTCTAACTATAGAGAACTTAGAGGGTGGGTACAGAACATATGAAGAAGGTTAGAGAGCTTATAATAATCAGAATTAAAAATATATATTCATATATATATATGAAATTGACAAAGAACAAGTTTAATAAAAGTTAAATATATTACCTTAAAAAGTCATCAACCAACCTTCTGTAGGCGTATTCCTTCAAAACAGCTAAAAGCCTTTCTCCTCCTATGATTAGATACTTAAAGGTACCATTAAATTGTACATTTGCTTAGAATATATAAGCTAAATTTGAACCTTCTGCCTGTTAAAGATAAAAATAGTTTTACCACTGAAGAAAAAATCATATTGTTTTTAGTAGCAAGAAAAACAACTTTTTAAGCAGGAGACCTACTACGAGGATGGAAGATGCAGTAGGGTAGGGATAGCCATGGGGATAGGTACTGGATGGCTAAGTAAACAAAATTATGTTAAAAGGGCAGGACCCCCACAAGGATCATGCTTGAAGTATTATTAAATGTTAGCTGAGGTGCTTTCTAGAAGGTCAGCCTACTCAAATTTTGAGGACTTTCTTTTGCTAACTGAAAGGCAAATGTAGGAAGAATTTAATTACTTGTGTAATTAGAAAGGTTTAAGAATCCAGCTGAGGAAAGAAGACAAACAAGTGAAATAAATCAAGAAGTACCAAGCAGAATACTTAAAGAGTGAAAAAGAAAAATCACATGAGGAATTTTCTCTTCAACTTACTCTGTTATAAAAACTATATATGTATGTTCTCCAACAATCTGTGGGAAAACATTGATAGTACTTGATAACAATAACAGTAGCTGCTAACTGTGTTGGCTGCTTACAGCTACTTCTTCACTGCATTACATCAATTGATTTGTAGTAAAATCTTACATGAAGAACACATCTGTTATCCTCAGTTGACAATGAAATGTAAAATGCTTAAGTAATTTTCCTCAAAGTCACAGCTAGAAAGTCTCTGACTAAAAGTACACCCTCTAATCTGCCTTTGTCTGGAACACACACTAGCAAAGAAAGAAAACTCTGGAAGGAACAGAAAGCAGCAAGGTGGAAGAGGAAACCACTCCTTTTCTGTTTTTCCTGTTTCTCCAGAGTTTCTACTTCTATTGTGGAAAATCACACACTACATTGAACTCCATATGGATTTGTATTGCATTCAACAAAAAGAAAGCAAGCCCATTTCTGAAAAGTTTGCTTGGGGCCCCTCATCTCAATCTTTATTCATGTGAAAACTCTAAAAACAAATAAGTGAATTCCCTTGAAGGAAAATTATAAATAACGGAAAACTAAACCGTGTCTCAAAATACCGTCGTACAAGTCATATACAGAATTTATTTGCATTGGATTTACCTTTGAGATCATATTGCCTCTGCAACAATGATCTAAACAACAGTAACTGAAAAAGAGAACAAAAATTGCAAGCCCTTCAAAGCTAATTAATATTTGCATATGTCAGAGCAACCTGACTGTTAAGTTAGCTAACAAAAAGGGATCACTATGAATGGGACAAAAGAGAAAGAACATACTTTAATTATAGGGATTTAAAATGATTGGGAAAATCATTTATTTAAAAAAAAGCCATTCAAACTTGGGAATCCAGGTCTTTATATTGAATTCTTGAGTTTGGGCTTATTGACGCTTTGAAAATGACTTCGATTTTTTAAAGATCATAAAATTTATTAGGAATATAATAAGATCACTTAATATGTTCACAAAATAATGGTGTACTTTTTCTATAAATTCTTTGTTAGTTAGCTTTTTACATTTAAAATTATAAGAAATTGCCTTCTCCAAGATATAGCTTAGACTAATACACAGGAACATGCAGTATAGGCATTTATACATAAAAATCCAGCAAAATAACATAATACAGCAGAAGAGTTGATAATGAAATAATTAGGATCATAGGCACACAGTCCTACTCACGTTTAATATAATCATTTTCCAGTTACAGAAACCTAATGTGAGATCAAGAAGATTTTGTTTATTAGTCCATTCAGGTTACTGTATAAAGCACCATAAATAGCTAATAAAGAACAAAATTATTTTTTCATAGTTGTGGGAACTAACTTGTCTAATTCCAAGGACATGGCAAAGTTGATTTTTGGTATGGATATATTTCCTCATTCATAGATGTCTTTTCCTTATTCTCACGTGGTAGGAAAACCAAGGCACCTTTCAGAATCCTCTTTGACAAGGGTACAAATCTCAATCCTCAGAGCTTTGCCATCATCTTCTGTGTGTCTCCCTTCCCAACTCCACCATGTTTATGATTAGGTTTTCATAAACTAAGGCAAAGACTCACACATTTAGAGCACAGCATTTTACTACCACCCCCAAATCATCTCCAGTCACATGCAAGGTACACTTATTCTATCTTAATATCTCCTAGAACATTAACTCATAGTGCCTACTTAAATTCTAAGTACCATGTATTGTGTAAGTATAGTCTAAATCAGATATATATGAATTTCAAGCTAGGATTTCTTCTGAGGCAAAGTGCTCTCTATACACCTATGAAACTAACAATTTATGTGTATATATAGTACAATGGTAAGTCAGGCAAGGGATAGCCATTCTTAGTTAAAAAAAAGCAGGAGAAATAAAGTAGAGTTACTAAGTCTCAAGTTTAAAACAGTACAATATCCACCAAATACTTGGGTTTGACTAGCTTGAATTGAAGGTAATATGCAATCTACCAAGAGAAACAATGCACAGTCCTAATGAGTTGTGATACCTCTGAACTGCACAGTAACCCTAGTGGCAAAATATCCTTAAGTATACAATAATGACACATCCTATGATGTGGGAGTCCCCTCTGCATGCTGGGAATGTTTTATTGCCATTGGTTGATGAATAAACCTGTTTGGGCCAGAGCAAAGCTAGGTGAGAAATCTAAACAGAGATAGAGAGATAGAGTTGGCAGAGTCAAGGAGATGCCATGTAGCTGCCAAAGGAGGCAGATGCCCTGGAACCTTTCTGGCAGGTCACAGCCTCGTGTGACACACAGATAAATAGACATGGGTTAATTTAAGATGTAGGAGTTAGTTAATAAGAAGCTTAAACCATTGTCCAGTGTTGTAATTAATAAAGTTTCTCTGTGATTATTCTGTTTTGGGCGTCCAGGAAATGAACAAGCAGTCTCCACTTACACTCCTATATTAGTGGTAACAAGTAGCTGTCTAATTGGACTTACGGCCCACTCGATGGAAAGGAAATCACATTCCTGTTACTAAGGATTCCTTGCCAACAATCGTGTACTAGTTACGTCATGGATCTTAGAGGAAAATTCACTCTTGCTACTTTGCTAAACCAGTATAATTCCTAACTACAATCTAACTACATGTCCTTATATCCACAGACAAATGTAGCTCTTGCCTCTCATTTAAGAAGTTGTTAACTATAACAGAGATCATTACAGAAAGCCACAATTGGTTAAAATGCACAGATCAGTTGATTATAAGGTACCCAGCAATAGATCCATCTATAACGCATCCCCTGTACCTAAGAGTCAGGAAGCATCTCAGAAGATAGAACAGGAAGAACCAGAGGACCAGGAAGACTGTTGTGAGAATTTGTATTCTAAAAATGACACAGAAATGATTGATATCCATATATCTCAAAATTATGGCTATATAAATAAATGTGATAAAGTACAAAACCAATAGACATGCCAACATAGAAGCAAGGGGGATACATAAGTCTTAGCTCCTAGACAAAGAACTACAGGCAACTATGTAATACTGAGACTGGAACAAATAGTCTTACATCCATCTAACCCTTCTAATTGGTTATCCAATGCCAAGTGGGACATCTGAAAATACATGTATACAAGCAACACTAATATAATCAGCATGCTTTATTCATATATCTGTGTATCTATATATTTAACAATAATTAAAGAAAATGAGGTCAGGAATGTGAGGGGGTTGTGACACAAAGAGAGGACTAGAGGTACTGGAGGGGGAATGAAGTAATTTTGTTTTATTGAAAAATGTAAAAATAAAGGGAAGGTGAAATAATGTTCGTGCTATTTCCTTTAATTCTCACAATTTAATTGATATAGTATAGGGACGAAATACTAATACTAATATACCCTTCTTGGCATAGCCTACAATGAATTTTTTGTATGGATTTTGGTTGTGTGCCTTTTGTCTTTCCTAGGAAAGAATCACACACTATTGCTTCTACTGGCCTGGGCTTCTTTCCACAGCTTTACCTGGCTCTGGTCTAGGGAGAATTCTGTGATTTATACCATTCTAGAAGTGTCCCTGTCAAGTGTGACAAAATTTTGAGAAAATGAGCAGACACATAAAGAGAATAATCCAAATTTTAAAGAGAGTCACTTGTGGCCCCTCTGCTCAGCTATCAAGCTCTCACTGCCAGACATCCAGGGCTCCCTTATTAAAGCTAATTTCCAAAGAAAAGATTCAAAAGGTTTCTACCTATCAAAGAAATGGACCTAGTCCAAAGAAACTCTGAAAAATCATGAAAAGACAGTTGTAGATATTATATTCACCAACCCATTATGTTTCTAAAATGTTTTTCTTTTAAAAAATGCAGACAAGGCAATGGTAATATTATGTTTCTCAAGCGTGGAACAGAATGAAAAATTGTATCTGTAATAGACAATGGAGGTACTCTGAGGTCAAATTCTGAAAGTACTCACTTCTCTGTTGGCCAAACTGTAAACAAATCAATTATCTTTACCAATTTCTGTTTCATGTTATCATTTATTTGCTTGTAGTTCTGTGGCTGATTTGAGACAGTGTCTGACTTTGCAGCCTATACTGACTTTGAACTCATGACCCACCTGCTTCAGCCTTTCATATGTGGGGATTGCAATTTGTATTAAAATATTGGAAAGTCTAATTAGGGCTCAAAGTAATTAGTCATGGCTCTTTGGCTAGGTCATACTTCCAAGGTTCTAAGTAGCTTCATCCTCTAGGAACTCGGTGAAGATAATCTTGTTATATATGAGCATTACAGATAACATCTATATACACTGCCAAATCTTGTCCTATTTGCATTCTGAGTGTGTGTCTACCATGTTGCATGCCTTAACTGAATCCTTTGGATTCTAATGTGGGGTATCCCTGAATAGTCATGGAAAATGAGTACAAGTTTCTTGCTTTGAAGTTGTATTCTAAGACCCTGACGTTATGGACCTGTAAAGGGAGAGACAACTGATACAACCACTCTTTCATGATCACAGATAATAAATTCCTTACTTCTTAGATGGTTGAATAAGCCTACCACATGATGATTTAGCCACACACAAAAAATAAAGGATTCATCTACTGCACCCTGATTCCCCTCTGAGCCTTCACTATAATTTCCCTCAACAATCTGTTCCTAGAAATGAAGACTATTCTACCACATACATTACATCATACCCATGTTTATACAGTCATCATAAATTTAACTCAGTAGGCTATTTAAAAAAATAAAAATGGGCATTATATTGGAAGGGTTGGATGTGAATATGTGAGGACTCTATACATAAGTGTGAGTGAATATGATCAAAATGCATACATACATGTGCCAAATTCTCAGAGAATTTATACAAATATTATACTAAAACAAAGACTTCCTCAGACATACTTGGCAACTCTTCCAGTATTTACTCATTACCCAATTCCATAATTTTTGTCATCTGCTAGTAGCATTCCTGTACATTGTTATCAGTTACTGGTCTTTGTTCATTTCAGGCACCATAATAAAAGACCATAAACTGTAAAGATCATCTCATACAACAAAAGTTTACTTACTATAGTTCTGAAGCCAAAGAAAAACAAGATCTTTAGGTACTATGAGATTCAGTGTCTGATTAGGGTCTGCTTACTAATTCATACATGGTGCACTTACATGGTGTAAAAGGCAGAATGCCTCTCAAGGTCCTCTTTTATAAGGACACTAAATCTATACATGAGTTCAGTTCTTATGACCTAATCAAATTCCAAAAGCCTCACCATATATATGATCTGACTACTCATTCCCCCACAATTGATATATTGAATATCCATATCTATATATAAAACAAAAATGAGAAGGAGGAAATAGATATGAGGTAAATTTGGGGGAATGTGAAAGTATCTGAAAAATCAGAGAAGGCTAGATCATACAAGGTTTTGTTGGGCTGGTTTATAGTTGTATTTCTTAATTAAATTTATAATTTAATGTAAAATATTGAGGAATTATTTAATCAAGGAAACAACACGGTCATATTAATATAGCTTTTAAAATAACATTTCTTAGGGGGAAGCAGAAAAACCTACTGCAGAAAATTAAACTAGAAGGATGATCAGTTAAGATGCATAACAAATTTCACTTTAAAGAAACTCAAGAGGAAGGAACCAGTATAACACTATCTCACTTTTAAAAATAACTAATGGATTAAATTTTACAAGCTCTTAAAGCCTGCATCTGATATATAGTAGTTCAATAAAAATTTTTAAAAGACTACCAGATTTCTGTATTGAATGACTATCAGAGGCATTTCATTTATTGGTTCCTAGATGCTGTTTTCTTAAAGAGTTATGCATTAGCCAGATTTCCATCATAAACGGGAAAATTTTTCAGTAGCTCACAGTTTTAAAAGTTTAGTAATATGTTATCCACATCTGCTCAGTTCCAGTAAAGCCAGAGATGGTCATAAATCATAAGGGGACTATAGGTGGGAGGCACATGTTGAGAAGGGACAAAAAAAACTGATGGAAAGAGAGAAGCAGAGAAAGCAAGATAGGTAAGAGCCTACTATCATCTTCAAGGCCATATGTCAAATGAACCAAGAATTTCCCATTGGTTTCAACCACTCAAATGTCCACAGTACCTCAGGAGCAAAAATATAGAAAATATTCCACAAAGTAACTCATATATATAGTACAGAAGTTCATTTTAACAGTCAGTATTCTTGGAAGAGCCAGTAAATATACAAACAAATGGTTGCAGTCAGCCATTTAATCAGTATCAAATCCTTCCTTAGATGCATGACTAGGCATGCAACATAGGTCCTACCAATCATGACATCCTATTTCCTCCCCTAAAAGATTTTGATGACTTCAATAAGATTAATCAGAAGTCTTCTGTTAAACTGTTTTGTGCACAGCGGGGATGACACAAATTCTTTATGAGTCACAACCTCTAAAAGTATAGACTTAGGCTTAGCTATAACAAATTTTCTGGTACATGGGAAGTGTCTCTGTGAAAATTCTCTTGACGCAGAGAGTGAAATTATACTTCAGCTGTAGCAATAACGGGAATCATCTTACTTTAGGCTTCCCAATTATATGAGCCAATTATTTTTTTCTTAAACTAACTTGAATTATATTTACTGTTTTTTTTTTTTAAACCACAGAGTCCTGATTAGTGTAATATACTTGAGGCAAATGTTCAGGAGGCTTCCTTAAAAGATTTGCTAACTTTAATTAAGCATAAGTTTTCATATGACAGACATCTATGACATACAGGGAAGGAAAACATTGTAATAGGACAATCATTCAAAATATTCTCTCAGAAAACCTAGATAAATCTCTTAATAGGAAAGAGCTGTCCAGACAGAAAAAAATGAAGTTAATCGTAAGTGGAATTTAGCAACAGTTTATGGAGATAATCTTGTGTTAGGAATTGTTGAAAAGAATAAAGGAGAGATTTATACACAATTACAATGAATTAAAAGTAAAAGTTACTTAAGACTTGATCAATCCCTCAATGATTTTCTGGAATTAAAATGAAAATGAAGTTGAGAATGGTTGAGGCTTCATTACTACATGGCTCCTACACTATACAAAAATAGCTAAACAATATTTGAGAACATCTAAAATACCCAATTAAGTTAGATGAAAATGAACCATCTTAAATTCTGTCTTTTAAAAGTAAATCAAGGGAAAGAGAAGCAAGTAGGAGTTGGTAACATGTGACCTACAAAAGGCACAGAATGAATAGTGCACTTACTGTCCACTCCCAGGCTTGCTGCATTCCTAGTACCTAAGAACCCCACTAGTTAATTCACTAAGAAGAAAGGTCTTCAGAAAGGCTCTCAAAATTTCACCTGATCAGTAGCTCCAAACCCAGGCTCTCAGAGATGAGCAAAAAAGAAAAAGGACAAGGTCATATAACATGAAGGATATGGACTTATTACTCTATTTTTGGAGCTTTTGCTTTCTAAACATGGGTTTACAGAGGACAAAGAACAAGATCACTTTAAGTTCCTTTACCCCATCACCCCCATACTCTTTTCGGAACTCTTTCCCTAGGGAAATGTACACAGATAGTTATTTTCTTTTTATATGGCTATAATGAGAAACTAAATTCTGATTAGACCAAAGTCCAATTTAGACAAACATTGAGTACTTGTGCAACTTGTGACGAACGGAAAAGGAATGATTTCTAGAACTGTGAGTGAACTGAACTAATATATATCCGCTAATATCTCCCAAGATCCTAGAGCATTAGAACAAAATTACATACAACTGGCCAGAAAATTCAGGAAAGAGCAATTTTCATATCAGGCTAGGGTCTGATAAGGTACACCCTCCTGTCCTATGAAGGAACTCAACAGCAATCATGTCTGCTCTTAGTGAATCATTTTATTTTCACGTAGTCACGACTTCTTTTATGAAGATGTCGATGGATAGAGATAGAGACAGAGACCCACCCACATTGGAGCACTGGACTGAGCTCCCAAGGTCCATATGATGAACAGAAGGAAGGAGAATATAAGCAAGGAAGTCAGGACCGTGAGGGGTGCATCCACCCACTGAGACGGTGGGGCTGATCTAATGGGAGATCACCAAGGCCAGTTTGACTGGAACTGATGGAGCATGTGACTCTCTGAATGTGGCTGATGGTGGAGGCTGACGGAGAAGCCAAGGACAGTGGCGCTGTCTTTTGATTCTACTGCATGGATGGGCTTTGTGTGAGCCTAGTCTATTTGGATGTTCACCTTCCTGGACCTGGGGAGAGCAGGGAGGACCTTGGACTTCTCACAGGGTAGGGGACCCTGACTGCTCCTTGGACTGGAGAGGGATGGGGAGGAAGAGGGGAGGGAAGTGAGAGGAGGTGGAAATTTTCAATAATAAGTAAATAAATAATAATTTAAAAAATGAAGATGGTGGCTATTATCATTCAAGTCTAGCATTCTAAAACAAATATATAATCTACTCCATCACTATCTACTTTCACTTAATAAAAATGCTTCCAACGCCATAGGAAATAAAATTAGTAAGGATAGCATGAGATATGTTATTTCTATAGAAATTTCTTCACATTCATGTCAATCCTTCTACGCTTCAATTTCAAAGAAGAAAGTACTTCTTCTGTTTAAATCAATATCTTCATTTGTTACCCACCAACTCTCAATTACTCGGGAAACTTATTAAATTGAACTTTCTTTTTTCTTGCTGTCTACCAAGTACTTTCTATCACCATTTAAATAAGATCAAATTGTCCTACCATAACAAAGAGAATTCCATAATCCTTTTGACATGCTAACTTATTCCTATATTTCTTTATCAGGCTACAATCAAACATTTGTAGAAAATATTTACAGTTGCTATCATTATATCTACTCTAAGCACATAGCCAATCTCAATATATTAGGTTTCTGTCCTACTTATGCATCAAAATATCCTTCACCAAAACCACCAAGGAGCTACATATAGTAAATTTAATGGACATTTCTAAGTTTTTGCCAAATCAGACCCAGAAGAAACATTTGATATTGCTGACAAATCCCTGTTTCTAAAAGTATGTTCTTCTTTCAGGTTTTTTCACTCTTCATGTCAGGAATTCTCTTCTTTAAGCTTCTTTAAGTTTCTTTAAGCTCCTGCTATTTTCAAGATGCCGCACTACATTCCTTTTTCTTTCTCCTTTCCCCCCTTTCCATTATATTTTCAGATAATGAGAAATCTTGTCCACTCACATGATTCTGGTTGTCATGGATATGCTAAAGAATCCAAATTCTTTTATTTCTAAGTCTTCTCTCCTTAGATTTAAGAAAGTACACTCAGTTTCCTAAGAGACATTACTATTTGGGTGTAGAACAGGCATCTAAAACATGGCATTTCCAGAATCCTTGCCTTATATTTTTACACTTGTCAAAATTTCATTCCTGAACTCACTGTGATGGAGGAAGGTCATTGGCTAATAAAGGACCTGCCCTGGCCCATTTTATTGGTTAGAGGATAGGTGGGAGGAGTAAACAGATCAAAATGCTGGGAGGAAGAGGAAGTGAGGTCAGAGACTACACAGCTCTCCTCTCGGGAGCAGACGCCTGAGAGAGACGCCATGCCCCGTTCCCAGCATGAAGCTCCAACCCAGGATGGACTAGGCTAGAATCTTCCCGGTAAGACCGGTTCTCACAGATTATTAGAGATGGGTTGATCGGGATGTGAGAATTAGCCTGTAAGTGCTAGAGCTAAAGGGCCAAGCAGTGCTTGAAAGAATACAGTGTCTGTGTAATTATTTCGGGGCATAAGCTAGCTGGGCAGGCGGCTGGGGTTCTGGGAATGCAGCCCCGCCACTCTTATTACTTCATATGGCGCCCACGTGGACAACTGCTTCCACATAAAGCCTGAGACAGCTTGGGAAGTAATTCTAGAACAAAATGAAAGCATTGTGCCTGGTTTCTTGGTAGCAGCAATTTCTCGGTTCTACTCTGCTTGCTAGAGGCAAGCAAGGGCTTCATCTAAGAGAGGCTTCCTGACTCAGCTTTAGCTGCAAAGCCTGCAGCTCATTAAGAGGTCCTGCCACGAAACACTTAAAGGGTGTTGACAAAAAGCTGAACGCATGCTTTTCGGTTTTCAGCCATAGCAGGAAAAAAGCTGCGCGGCTTTCTGGGCTGTCCTGCCAGGACAAACTCTGACTCTTTTATGCAGGCGGTTTGTGCGGTTTGTTAGCACAGGCTGCTGAAGCTCACTTTGCCTCCTGCCTCTGCCTCCTTCAGCAAATCCTACCGGCATGGGCCACCACAACTGGCCAAGTCACTTTGTAACAGACCAAATCTGACACTGTGGCAGCTTTTGTTGCAAAACCACAAGTACTTGAGCTTCTGCTAATTCAGGCAGTGGGGTTCCGATGCAAAACTTAGCCAAGGCAGGCAGAATGGGCCTGTGTCGCCGAGTGTGTCTCGGACTCAGCACTGGGGCCGGAGTCACGAACTGAAAAACAGCACCGGGGAGGGTGCTGTGTTAGCTAGCGGGCTACCCGCTTGAGTCGGGGGCAAAATAGCCCGACGTTGGACGCCAAAATGTAGCGGCGTAAACGAATGCAGACAGAGTGTAAAAATATATATATATATAGCTTTAATGTAGAAATAGACTTACAGAACCACCGTTCCCGCCGAGACCAGGAAAGCAGAAGTGAGAAGCTCGGAGCTTGCTCACCAAATTTATAGGCAGACATTAGCCCGAGGCGAACACGCCCCTTAAGGGGCTGGACTTATCCCTACATCACTGTAGTTTTACATTACTTTCTTGTAATTTCTACAGGTTAGAATATCCAAAAGACATGTCAAAACTCAGCATATTTAAAGAAAATCTTTTGAATATTTCCCTTAAGCCTGCCCTTATATGAGCTGAACATAACTTTAAAGAATATCCCAACTACCTCGGTAGGCTAACCCACTTTCAAGTGTAAGGCATTACTTTCCTGCAAGTTTGTATGGAGGTTATTTAATAGTAAAAGTATTCAGTGTCAAATATTTAAAATTATAGTTTATAATTTTGTGGTTAGTGTGGGTGGTTTTGAGGCCTTGTGTATGGTATACAAACCCACTACCACTGAGTTGCATATTCTACCATTCTATATTCCTAAAATAAAATGCTTACCATAACACCAGTAGCACATACACTGAGATCAACAATTAATAAATGGGACCTCCAGAAACTGAAAAGTTTCCATAAGGCAAAGAGCACTGCCAATAAGACAAAACAGCAGCCTACAGAATGGGAAACTTTCACCAATCCTACATTTGTCAGAGGACTGTTCTTTAAAATACATAAATAACTCAAAAGCTAAATAACAAAATACCAAATAACTCAGTTAAAAACTGGAGGTACAACTCTAAATAGAGAATTCTCAACAGAAGAATCTCAAATGGCTGAAAGATACTTAAAGAATTGCTCAACATTCTCAATCATCAGGGAAATGCCTGGGAAGGGGAAACAGGTGAGATCTCCTGGGTAAACTGGGGGTTGGACGATTGGAACATGAGGGATCAGGTTGAGGGTTGGCATGGGATAGAGGGGCAAGAGTAATGAAAGACATTCTTGATGTGGGGCATTTTGGGATTAGGGAGAAACCTGGTGCCAGGGAAACTCTCAGGTATCCACAAGGATGACCCAAGATAAGACCCCTAGGAATAGTGGGAGAATGTCTGAATTGGCCATCTCCTGTAATCAGATTGGTGACTACCCTAATAGTCATCAGAGAGCCTTCTTCCAGTCAGTGATGAAAGCAGATGGAGAGACCCACAGCCAAGCACTGGGCTGAGCTTCAGGAGTTCTGCTGAAGAAAGGAAGGAGGGATTGTCGGAGGCAGGGAGGTCAAGGTCATGACAGAGGAAACCATGGAGACAGCTGAATTGAACTAGTTCATGGGAGCACATGGATTCTGGACCAACAATTAGAGAGCCTGTTTAGGATTGACCTAGGCCCTCTGCATATGTTTGACTGTTGTGTAGGCTGGACTGTTTGCAAGGCTCCTGGCAGTGAGATCGGGACCTGTTCCTGGAGTTTAGCTGGCCTTTGGGAACCTGTTCCCCTCACTGGATTACTTCACCCAGCCTTGATGTGAGGGGAAGGGTTTGGCCCTGCCTCAACTTGATATGCCATGTTTTGTTGACTCCCATGGCAGGCCTGCCCCTTTCAGAATGGAGATGGAGGAGGAGTGGATGAGGAGAGTAGATGGGAGGTGGGAGGAGGGAATGAGAGAAGAGCAGGGAGGGGAAACTCTTCTTGGTATATAAAATAAATGAAAACAATTTAATAAAAAGTGAAACACACACAAAAAAATAAATAAATAAGCTTGCTAAATGAGCCAATTTCTAATTCTGGTTAAGCATACTTTACTGAAATATTATCAATTAATTAAGAATCCCTTCCATTTACTCAAATATGTGGTCTTTGCACGTAATGTGCCATAATATTCCACTAATCCACGATATACATCACATCAGAAAAGTTAAATTTTGAATAAAATATACCACCATACACATCAAAAACAGTACAAGATTCAATTCATATATTCAAACTATTGTAATGACACATATTTGGCTTATGCACTCATAACTAATTATCTCAACTCTAGCATCTCCAATATTTTACAAGTACATTCCATTCACTATATCCACATAGCCACTGCCGTAGTAAAAAAGACAGGATAATTTCTATGCTAAACCACTGTAAAAATATCCTAATTACTTATTTTTAACCTTTGATTTTTTTCTTCCTAAAGTCTAATCTCTAAGAAGCTACCAGAATAAATCATATGATTTCTCTACTTCAGATCTTTCATTGACTTATAACTGTACACAGAATATAGTCAAGACATCTATGCTAACACTTCATGTAGTCTCTTTGCTTTCCCTTTCCTAAATGGACACTGTGAAAGGAGACAGCATTCTATTTGTTTAGAAATGATAACCACAGTGAATGTAAACATGATCTCTACTACTTCTAAGGTGTCTGCAACAACTAGACTAACTAGAAATCAACACACACTCCCAATGCCCCACACGCATTACAGGTTATATGAGCAGGAGGTTATAAAGCACACTGAAAGAATGAACATACCACATTCACATAGGTTCTTCTCATTTTACTCAGAAAAATTCTTATCTACAACTATTTTACATTTTACTAAATCAAATCACTGCAGGGTTTTCTAAGTGTGTTTTTCTTATTAAAGTCATCATAGTTCTTTTGGTATACATTGCTCTATCTAGTGATATATTAAAATATGTTCTCAGAAAAAAAAGAAATGATAACCAAAGTGCTTCCTTGGATGAGTATATCAAATACCCTGGTAAGATGCCCAAAGTCAAAAGTATTGATAACAGTACACAGACATTACTTAAAGTGTTCTCAAGTATCTTCATATATGGTAACATGCTTTGAACAGGTAGAATATGTTATCGTTCCCAGTTTATCAATTATAAAACTGAGAAAACAAAGACAATGGTAAAAGTAGCAAATTTTAGCTTTCAGTAGAGTCACATACTTCATGTGGAAGAGGCTGATGAAAATGTTAAAATATGGTATTCTCATGTATCATTTTATTTAACCATATCTTCTTTTAGAAAAATCACATATTCTGTTGTCCATAACATTTCCATTGCTATAGATACTTGTCAAGAAAATGAAAATTTTAGCTAGAATTATATACAAAAGTTGGACTTCTTGTAAACAATTTCTTCCCTTCAATGTTTTTCTGTTATATTTCAGCTTTTTTGAAATTAAAAGAAATACTATTTCTAAAATTTAGAAGATGTCCAACACTGCATATTTTCAATATATTATGATATTCTCTAGGAAACATTCTCAGGCTTTATATATGGCATCTCTAATGCCTTGCAATAAATAACATGACAAAATTCCTTGATGTACATGTGTTGAATGAGTATAAAGATTTTCCAGCAATTTTTTTCAGATCAAGTTGCTCTCAGTACAAAAAAGAAAGATGAATAATACTACCATGCCTTTGAGGTAATGTATTTCCACTATCATTGTTATTGCACTTAACAAATGACCACCTGATTTCTATTCTTTATAGGCATTCATTGCATTTTAAATAGTTTGCTTTCCTACATTTGACTTCATTTAACAATATTCACAAATATTTATTAGGTATAAAAGAGATTGCTAAATGACCTATAATAGCCACTGCTTCACTTCTTTTCAGTTTTAGTTGGAATGATGCTACTCATCTAAAAACCATATTCTATAAATTCTTTGCCCTTTGACATGTCCACCTTACTAGATTCTGTACAATGCAGTGGGACTGGTTCAGTGAGTAGCACTTCAGTTCCCCTTAAGAACAAAGATGTCTCCCCTGGATTTGTTTGGAATGGTCTCTGGAACATAAAATTACTTCTCTTGTATTTGGATAAGCAAATTTTTTATAACCGTGTAGCCCATTTCCTAATCAGTGGAGTATATCACTTCAGCTGATGAGAAATATTTCAAATTCAAAAAGTGTCATCTTGTCTGGGGACTAATTAAATTTGAAACCTGTTATTTTGAGTAGGCTTTGAGATATATAAGGATTGACACCCAAATATTTAGTATTTGGGGATATGTATATTCAGAGATTGAGAGTCTATTACATAGACTCTAAGAGGTGCACTCTATTAGGTGATTAGCTCCCTGGCTTTGTATGAGTGTTTTAAGGAGATTTCCCTAAAAATAGCACTTGCTAAATGGCTTCCCACAGATAATTAAAAATCCATAAGAAGCTAATTAATGCTGTGTTCCTGCTTGAAAAAAAAAACAAACACATGTTTGGGTGCACATTTGTGAAAGGGGTAGGAGAATGACAGAGACTAAAGTTTCTATACCACATGAGTAAATCATGGTTAAACAGCTTTGTTGGGCATAGACTTTCTTGGGGAATTTAGTGTGCTTTAATATTTCACAAGCTTAGTATTTTCACCATAGTCTAACAAGATGCCATATGACAGTGATTCTCAACCTTTTCAATGCTGTGGCCCTTTAATATAATATAGCTCCTCTTGTTGCGATAACCCCCTATCATAAAGTTACGTTTATTGCTACTTCATAACTGCAATTTTGCTACTGTTATGAATCATATGTAAATAGTTGTTTTTTTCTCCCAATGGTCCAAGGCAAACCCTGTCTGTGAAAACGTCATTTGACCCTCAAAGGGGTCAAGACCCACAGGTTGGGAACCACATGAGTATAGGTATAGGGTAAAAACAGTGTTACATGTTCATAGGCGTTTGTTCAAAATAGTACAGTCTCATCACAATTAACATCCCATTTCTAATCACTCTGCGGACTTAAGTTATTAGCTCAGTTCTTAGGGATATTTTAAATCTTGCAATCTCTGACTTAAACATTTCTAGATTTGAATCTAGACTCCTCAACTATGCTAGTGCCTCAGGCAGGTTTGCTTGCAAGGAAAGTTTCTGAATATCATTAGAGTTTACTATACTGTTGCTATTCTGTGAGTGCCAACTTATAAAAATGCAGAAATCTAGCTTCTGTCATTAAACATTCTCCTTTTGGTAATTCTATGAACTAAAACAACAGAGGTTTGCATTGAATAAAGTTTCTTGGCTTTGTTACAAAGAAATAAAAGGAAGAGTTCTTGCTACAGTTTTCAAAACCATCAAATTTACCTAAAATTGCTAATGCTTCAAAATCATAAACTCCAATGAAGCAAGCTAGCCAGAATTTGATAATACAATAAAGCTGCCTTTGGGGAATTATGGAAGTAGGCTGAGGAGGAAAAAAAAAAGTACTCAGCCTAGTCACTGAAGCCGCAAAGATCTTAGATACTTGTGATTTTCATCCCACTTAATAAACTTTAAACAAAGATATGATGGTATTGGTTGTCGTTTATATTAAGCAGTCCAGAGAATTACACGTCCCAATTATATGCCTCGAATCAGAGTGATTGCTATGAATCTGTGCCCTTAGGCAGTATTGATCAGCAACACTTCGCAAAAACACAAGACAATCAAAAACGATATGTCAATGAAGCAGTTTACATGAGGCAAGGAAAGAATAGCACTTGTGTTGTTCTTGTCATCAATGACACTGTTCCTACACCTTCCCTGCATCACATTCACATTTTACAAAACTAAGAACAGGAGTTTTCAAACCAGTTGAAACTAAGATACCATTTTGTAGCTCATTACAATGGTAATGAAACAAAGAAGGCGCTGTAGTGAAATCCAACACCCACTGCTGTGAACCTCTTTGCTTTGAGAAAATCACAGAATCACTACTCAACAAACATACTGAATTGTTCTTGCTGCTTAGTCTCTATACATTGGAAATTTCATTTATTGCAGCTTAATGAATAATAAATGTTTTACTTTTAGAAAATATCTAGATTTTTCCCTAGTTAATTGCAAAAGGTATTCAGTGCATAGATAATGTATTTTCTCATGAAAACTACTGTCAGGATCCCTCTTACCTGAAAATAAATTTCAAATTTATCATATAGACAAAGACTAAATAAAGTATTTAGTATCAAGAGAATGTAAACTGTTTCCCATGATTTATCCCTTTCAGCCAAGAAGTTTCTTAAGTGTAATTATAGAAAACAAGTTTTTTTTCAAAAATCCATTTTTAGACACTTTCAAAAACCATTACCAATATACTGTGTGTGTATGAAAGACAGAATTAGTCCATATTTGATATACTTGCTTCATTGTGTAAATATGAAGTAGCTATTAGAAAAATTTAAATTAACATTATGAGAAGAATATTATGAGCTATCAAGGCTTCATATTTCCACATAGACTTTTGGATGAACAAGGTGCAAAACAGAACATTATAAACCAACTATTTTAGGTACCCTTGAATTTTTCAATTTTGTCATTCTGGTAAATTTGTCCTTTTGTAAAGTTATAATGTTCAAAGAGAATAAAAAGATTGCATCAAAAATCATTGTCAGTTGTATTTAAGCATCAGGCACTAATTAACAGGTGGTCCAAAAAGGCAGACTAGACTGCATGGTGTATGTTACATTATAGACATGTGTTTACAAAATTAAACCCATTTCCCTGACATAGATGAACAAAATGATTACAAAAAGCAGAAAGAGAAAGAAGCCTCTCAGCATACAATTAGTGACAATCCAGAGACAGTTGTCACAATTCACAGGTCTTGTCCATGCTGCTACTGTCTCTGTGAATTCATATGTGAATCAATTCTGTTGTGCCTAGAAAGCTTTGTTTCCATGGTATCTTTCATTCCTACTGGCTCTTACAATTGTTTTCTTTAACAGAATCTCATGGGGTATACAAACCACATTTAAGGATAGATGACCAAAATGAAATCAATAGTAATTTTTCTCACAATGCTTTGTTTAGGCTTTGTTTTTTATTTTGTTTGTTTGTTTGCTTTTGTTTTTGTTTTTCAAGACTGTCTTTCTCAGTGTAGCTTTGAGGGCTGTCCTGGCACTTGTTCTGTTGCTCAGGCTGGCCTCAAACTCATAGAAATCCACTTGCCTCTGTCTCTTGAGTTCTGGGATTAAAGGCATGCATCTAGGCTTTTGTTTTTTAACCTTACAGATATTTTTCTTATATATTATGGTTTCCAATTTTTTGTTATGGGGTTTCTCTGTGTGTTCATCTATATTTCTTGGTGTCTGCAGGTGTTTCTAAGGGAGGGGGAGTTCGTTTTTCTGTTTGTTGTTCTCTCCTCTTCCAGTTTATTTGTTTTTAATCTTATTTTATTATTTTTAGATGTCTGTTTGTATTTTAATGACAGAGAGAAAGAGAGAGTGTGGTTAGGGGGGTGGAGAAGTGTGGGAGATCTGGCAAGAGTTGGGAGAGGGAAATACATAATCAAAATAGAATGTATGAAAAAAAATCAATTTTCAATGTAAAGAATTATCATTTTGTCAACAAACCTTTGCACATGCTAAAAGAAAGTCAGTGCATTCTACATTAAAAGCTGTGTGGGTTTTTATATCTACTACAATGAATATGTAAATCAGAACATTAAAAACCTCCTAGTTTTGATTATTTATGGTTAAAGATGGTAATATTGGCAAATGAGGAAAAGGAAGTCATTAAGAAATAAAGAAAGTGAAGAACCTAGATTGGGCTTATAAGTAGGAAATTTTATTTTATTTTAATTTTTTTTTGATTTTTATATTTTAATTGAAAATAGATTCTTCTCTCATACCACATTTTCTCCACCTCCCTGCTAGCCCCCACCTCTCCTCTCCCCCATCAGTTTCCTCTTCAGAAAAGAGCAAGCCTCCAAGAGAAGACAGCCAAACAAGACAAAACAATATACAAGACAAAACAAAAGGCCTCCTGTAGAGTCTGGACAAAGCATCCCACTAGGTGGGAAAGATATGTTGAATTTGTAGTGAAACAGCAGCTCTTAGATTTTTTTTTTAAAGGCAGCTAGCAGAAAGCAGAAAGAGACAGAAAGCAGAAAGAGAAGTTTGACCTGATCTTAGGTGGAACCAAGTACATTCGTGGTGAGGGGCCAACTTTGTCACCCAAGTGTACTAATGGCCAAAATGACTACAGGAGAAGGTGGGATGTGGCTTCTTATGGGGGCAGAAAAGACTTCCATGGTCTGCAAGGAAAGTTGGAGGATTTAATCTTTCAGCAGGAAATCATCAACAGCCATAAATTTGAAACCAGAAAAGTATGATTGTCCCCCATTAAGAATTTTCACAAGCATGATCCAGAATTCCCAAATATCAAAATTGTATAACCTGATACCATAGAACTATAACTTTAGTACCTTGTAACCTACCCCTGAGGCCAGGACTGTCATTTCATCCCTAGTTGCATTAGGAGATACTACCTAACTAGATACTCTGTGTACAATGGATCACACTGCCCTCCCAGAATTGGCCCTCGCTAATTAGAACTGTCTTTCTGTGCATGGCATGATTTGCATGCCGTGAAGTTGTACAAAAAAAGAAATTCATCCTACCTGTTAAAGGATTTTCCCCAAATGGAGAATATCCTCCCATGGCAAGCACATTGTCCTACACTGCAGACTATCTTCTACTTACTGCCATGTACTTAATAAACTATTCATCTTATTTTGGTGTAAAGGGTGAATGTATTTCTAGCCTGGTAATCCTTTCTCTGATATATAGCAGCTGAACAACCAGACCATTACAATATTATTATGTTTAGGAACAAATGTTACCAGGTATTTATAAGTGCAGAAACAGATTGAGAATAATATTTGGACTTGCAAGTAAAGTTTTTATATGGCACTGATGAATTTTAAGAGTAAGAATTTAAAATGGTGGAAAGAAATTTAGAAGAAATCTATTTTTGCGAAGTTAAGAGGTATAGGAGATGCTAGGTGGGGAAACTGAAGAGTCAACCCACAAAAATATGTATAACCAGAAAAAGGAAAGAAAATGAGCAGAAGTATAGAACGGACATCAGGGTCAAGATGATGTGAAGGAGAAAGGAACCTATGGGAGAAACCATGACCTGCTAGTGCTAGTCACTACTTCAGCATGTCCAAGCTGTTCTCTGAGCTCAGGTAACACATATTTTCCTCTCCTCCTTCTTTCTCCACTTATACAATGGTCCTAATGACTCAGCGATTTTTCAAGCTCAATTATTTTTCCAACTTCTCTTTTTTATTTTGAGTTCCCATGTCTTCCTTCTTTATTGTCTTAATGGGCTTCTCCCCATCCCACCCCATTAGTACAAGAAGAAAGTATGTAATTTTCACAGAGGGCACAATTGTCCTCAAAGAGAGAACAAACAAAGGTTCTAATTTCTTCTGCATCTGGACTCAGCATGCTCTTTTTGATGACCTACTCTCAGAAGGAAAATTTCCACTGTGGCCTCTAATTTTGTGAGTGAGATTCTTCTCAAGGTTACAATCTGGTTGCAGGTGCAAAAAAATGAATATGAGGGAAAATATTCTAAATGGAATCTATGGCTCATCAAGCTATAGTTGACTTTTTTGCTTATTTAAATATTAGCTTTTCTTTACAACAGAAAATATATATTATGACCATAAGACATCTGCAATCACAACATAGCCAAAGCTGGGTGACAATTGCAGAATGATTCTGTTAGACCAATATACTTTAGTGGAATCTTTCTTGGTTCAGACTATGATCAACAATTCTGTATGTTACAAAACTACAGTTCATAGAAGTCCAAATAACAGGGAACTGAATTCTAAATGAAGTTCTAACTGTATTTTAGCAGTATATGTTTGTGTTGATTCCATATCAGCATCAAGGCACGTTGGATATAAAAAAACAAAAGGTTTGGTGAGTTCAGACAAATAAAAATACACAGCTTTTTATTTGGAGTATGATAGAAACGAATGAACTATCTTTCTCCACAATATAGTAATGAAACTGGGAACACACATATATACTTATTAAATATATATATATATATATATATATATATATATATATATACTCTAGAGTATCCTTCACAGGATAATATGTAAATGAAATACTGTGGAGTTGTAACAGCCCAGTGTGTTAGACTGTATGCAGTAACCCAGAAGACACTGTACCATTATGTATAGGATTAGCTATCCACTTACAAGGCATGTTTTAGCTCACAAAGTCATTACAACGAGACGTCCATACTATGATACAGTTTTAGTTTTAGTTCATGTTTGATGTGAATGTCCTTACAACAAAATTTCCATAGTATGACACAGTTTTAGCTTTATACAATTTTGAACAATCACATTGCTAGTGATGTCTTGATAACATGAATCAATAATTTCCAAAAATTATTGCACAAAAAGTAAAAAAATCAAAACAGTACAAGTCAAGAATGAAGATTCTAGGAAAGTGAGCTAGTTCAGCATGTGACAGCGCTTTCAGTCAAGCTGAAGAATTCTGAGTTCAAGCCATTGTACCCACATGGTGGAAGAATAAGACTGATTGCTCCACATTGTCCTCTGATGTCCACACATGCGTTGTGCCTGTGCAGCAGCAAATTCACACTTTGATGGGGGAGAGTCTTCTGGCTTGTGTTAATTTCATTGGTTAAATAAAGAGACTGCCTTGGCCCTTTAATAGGACATAAAATTAGGTAGGTGTAGTAAACAGAACAGAATGCTGGAAGAAAGAAGCTGAGTCAAGGAGTCGCCATGATTCTACCACTCCAGACAGATGCAGGTTAAGATCTTTCCTAGTAAGCCAGCTCGTGGAGCTACACAGATTATTAGAAATGGATTAAGAGGCTGAAACTAATGGGCCAGGCAGTGTTTAAAAGAATATAGTTTCCGTGTAATTATTTCGGGCAAAGCTAGCCGTGTGGGCGGCCAAGTGCCAGGGACGCAGCCCGCCGCTCCTATTACAACACGTACATACAGAGACAATATCAAAATACATATATATTTAAGGAAAAGAATACAGAGTCAAAGTACATGTAACCAGTGACTCTCTTTTGAAGGTATAGACTACAGTCCAGAAATTCACATTCTGAAGAGCAGAGCACTCAGATTGTGCTAAAGCAAGTGGACCGTGACAAAGACATTGTCTGAACATTCAAATTATTTTTCACATTATTTATTTTTATTTATCATAATGTTTTCCAAAGTATTCTGTAAGATGAAGTTATGCTCCTTAAATTTTTTGTGTATCTAATTTCCTCCACGCTATAGAGATTTCTGATCTCTTTGATAACTGAAATTGAAGTCTTTGTGAACACAGTCTATCACTAAAGTCTCTAGTCACTTTGTCTGCAGGCTACCGACACTTAGAACAACATGTCAAAGTAAAAATGTTATTCTTTTTTAGACAGAAGTTAGAAATTCAGTGTGAATCTTTTCATTCCTTGCTTTAGAATTTTATTTAGACTAATTCTATTCTAGTGACTGCCAAATGCTCGCAGCATGGCTGATTTCCAGTCGGTACTCTTCTTAGACTAAAATATCTTATTTTTGATAATTTTCTCTGCATGATTGCTTCTACTTGATAGGTTAAATCTGGTGTTCGTGTATGCTTATATCCTTAACCTCTCCAGAGAGGTTACTGTTTGGAATCTCAATAATGTTCACAATGATTTCTCCTTTATCATTAGTTCAAATATAATTAACATGTCATTTAATTTTTTTAAAGTCTTTAATGAAGACATTAGCCAACACAGACATAACACCTACTCTTTAAATCAAGGAATAATGCCTTATAACAGCATATTACGTTTCACGTTTCAGATGGTTTAGCTCTATCTCAATACTTCCATGAACACAGGGTCAATGACTAGCAACATATATTCACAGAAAATATGCCCAAAAGCCAAGACCTCATACTTGGGGAACAGAAAACTCATAATCAGATGTCAAAATCAACCCAAATGACTGCTACAAAAAGTAGTTAACTTTGGTTTAGCATCACAAGTTTTCTTCAACTGTATCTGCTAATTCTCATAATTTAGGGATGGTCAAATTCTCTATTCTCATGGCAACATAGCACTTGTCTTCTCTTGGCTCTGAAAAAAACTGGATTCCTAGTTAATTATAGAGACATATTTTAGCCAGAGCTTTTGGCATCAAGTTGTCCTTATCAGACATGCTCAGACCCTACCCAAATCATGTAGCATAGATGATTACCTCTTTTTCTCCATGCATAAGAATTTTAATTGTCAATTGTTTCATGAACTTTTCCTTCAGTGATGTAAACTTCCCATGTTGCACCATTCACATGTCAGCTCCTCAGTTTTGCTTGTCCTTCTTCTATTTTCTGCCAGTCCTTAATATTTGTTAGGGTGTTAGCCAGTGATAATTGGTGTTTTTCTTATTGGCTTTTATAAAACAGTCCATCAGGGATTGATTTCTGTCCCAGGAACATTATGCAGCTTTTATCATAAGGGAGGATAAGTAGTTATATTATTCATATTCCACAGCGTTCGGACTGAAACCATCTTTCTCCATGCCCTACAAGCTGTTAAACCAGGCTATAAATAGGCATTCATTCCTTGTTTACAATTTTTCCTAACTCAAGCAATTCAAATGGTGAGTAGTTCCTACAGACATAACTTCTTACACTGGGCCATTCTTAAGCCCCTGTCTGCATGCTAAATCATTCATCTTGCCTTCTTCAGCATTGAAGGCCAGATCTGAGCAATATCTTTCATCACCTTTACCTTGCTCTCTTCCTTCTCACAGTCTGATTCTACCCACAGATTCCATGGTTTTTGATCCCATCAGGGCCTATTTAACACAGCTACAATGTGTATTCTTCTTCTTTCTGCCCCAGCCCTCAAAAACAGCAAACCAATGTCTGTAGCACATCATCTTTTTAATCCAATTTAAGTAAGAAGCCACATATCCCTTTCCTACTGCAATTCCTCCTTTACATAAGCAAGTTTCCCCCAGGCACCTTCTCGGCCTCAGTTACATAGCAGCAGGCAGACATACTTAACCTATTTGTGCTATTCCAAATTTTTCCCATTCCTTCAACCATTTTAGGGCACCTCCATACTCATATCAGACTCCACTGAACAAACTAGCAGGCTACTCTGTACCACACAGAAGACGACGACCATCCTGAGAGTCTCCAAATGGACACTGCACTTCTTGATGGCATGGCTTTAGTTGCACATCTTACCATCAACAGCAAGGTTCTTACAAACAACAACATAGTATGAAGTGATACTATCACATACCACATGGGGAAGGAGCAGCAAGTTGTGATTTCCCTATGAAGATTCTCCATCCTCAAACTGTTCATAGTAGCATGCTTTACTACCCAGAGTAAGGGTCATACATTTTTTTTCCTCCCAAATTCATCTTTGTTTCTGTAGTGTTCAGGCTCCCAGTGATGTCTGTACCCTCTCTGAAAATATAAATATGCATCCATTTGTGGTAGGACAACTACAACAGATGAAAGTGTGATTCTACCAAAGTTCAACTTGACAAGCCAGTTTGTTGGACTTACTTACAGAGTATGGGTGAGGGTTTACTTACACAAGTATGGATAACTCCAAAGTAAATACACCACCTAAATATCTTCCTTAAGCAAGAATGACAACTTCCCTCTATCTGGAAAGATGGAGTCTCCCTTACATTTAATTTTCACATCCTATATAATGCATCATCTACTATTACTACACACGGATAGGACAAAATTACATAGAGCTGGCAGGGAGGTATAAGAAAAAGTGGCAGGACCTTTGGGCTAGGGTCTTCTGACTGTCTCCACCGCTTTAATCTACTAGAGAATGTTAACAAGCTTCATCTTCAGTGTTCATGCAAGTGCTCACATCTGCTTCTGATGAAGATGGAAATGGGTCTTCTGCTCAAAGGATAGCATTCTGCAACAGTATTTGTTAGGATTCAGGCATCTGCACTGGCCTGCCCTTGGAATTTTGACAAGGTAAGTCCTCAGCTGCAGCCACTAAGAACACCTCCTGTGCACATTCACTATGTTCCCTTTTAAAAGGTCTTTGCCCACCTCTCTTTCCTTTCTTTTACTCTCTTTCTCTGTCTGTTTCTCTCTCTCTCTCTCCCTCACTCTGCCTTTATTTTCTCTTATGCTGCTTCTGTCCCCAGAGGTCAGTCTCCCAGTTCTCCTTCTCCCTTTTTACATTCCCTTTCACCTAATGAAAACCTTCTCCACTCCATGTGCATTTTGTTGCATGTTGTATTTTTCTCGTGTGCTGCTTTTTTTTTTTAAAAATTACCACAGCATTATTTATACATTTCTGAATCTTCTGAGAACTGTAATTTCACTATGACGGAGAATAAGGCATCCTTCCCCTTAACAGTCTTCCAAGGCCTAGAGTAAGACATTTGGAATCAAGTCCAGATGCAAAGGTTGAAATGGTCTCAATATTTCTTACCTGACTTGCACAAACAAACATTTAATGATGTTGAGAAGAATAATTTGAAGGAAGAAATCATGCAGAGATAGTGGACTTGACTTAGAATGGCAATGCCAGGGAGAGGTTCCCTGGAAGAGAGGCATTTCAAATAACCTCTGGTGTTGAAAGGAATGAGAAAGGGGAAAGAATCTCAGACAGAAACTCAGGCTTATTAAGGCCTGCCCGACAACTTCCTTTCACATTTAATTGGCATATCATATTCTAAATTAGCCTTAACCAGAACTTTTGGTTCCTCAACTCCTATACCATCACCAACTAAAATTCTCTTTGCCAGTCTTTAATCATGAACATCTGTTTACTTAGAAGCTTGGGTTGTACCCCAATTTTATGTTTTTGGATACTGTGTATTATGCAGTCATTATATTAGCACACAATGTTGCATAACCTTTCCATGGTATTGTTATCCTTCAATTTTAATTGCAGTCATTTAATTTTTCTTGAATAGAACTTAATTTTAAATAACAAATCGATCATTTTGCTTTAAAATGTACACTTTCTTCACTAAATTCATAAACTTCTTGTGTTTCTTCTTCCAAAGTATTTATATTCATTTATATTTTATTTCTATTTTACTTATATAATATTTGCATGCAAATGCAATTTATTTAACAATAGGAAATAAAGTAGGCATCATAACTATCATTTTTAAAAGAATTTGCTACATGCCATAAGCATATGCGATGCCATTGTAAGAGAAATATTATTAATCTTTCTACAGAAGATGAAAACTTTACTCAGAGAAGTTGATAAACTTGATGAATATCAAATAGCTAGTAGATGATAGATAATAGTTTTAACGCACAGTTTCTGACTCCAACATCCATGCTTAATCATGTGTGTTGTGTTAATAAACCTCACTGGATCTGGAATTTTCTCCATAAACATCATATCATATATGCAGTTTCTAGTCTTTTAATTTCTTGGCCAACAATGGAGTTTTAACTTCTGTTTAACACTATCATGAGTTTCAAAATTGGATCAATTCTTTTCTTCCCTTTGCTTTGTTGAAGAATTTTGTCAGATTTCACATCATCATTAAATCATTTTTCAAGTCAATAGGCACTGCACTAGAATGCTGATTGAAATTATATTTAGGTATTACTTGATTTAAAACAATTGTAATAATGTACAAAGTGAAAGAGTAAATATTTGCATGTATTTAAATCTTTTACATTTCCAACCCAGCTAATTTTAATAGGTTATTTCTTATATATTAAACTTATTTGTTTTCAATTTTGTTTCTAAATGTTTTGTTTCTATTATGAGTGGGATATGACTTGTGTGGACATGCATATAATCCATTTAATTTTGTTTTGTTTTCAAGTTGGATGTATTCTATAACATGATTTTATGTAAATGTCACATTTTTTGGAGATAGCACTATCACTTCATTTTAATCATTTTCAATGAAAATATTTCATAAAACACAATTTGTAAACTGTTAGTAACAGTCTGTAAAGCAATAATTTGGATATAATTTTTTATAAACTTTGCTTTTTAATTTATGTGGGTGTAAAAAACTTTGTTTTTTTTTTAAGGTAATAAGACAATAAGCTCCTTTCTCGAGTTATATCTAAATGTTTCTTAAGCATTTGCTCAACATCCACAACCATTTTAAAACGTGTTGCTAGACAATAAATAAATGGGACCTCCTGTAATTAGAAAGCTTCTGGAAAGCAAAGGACATAGCCAATAAGACAAAAAGGCAGCCAACTGAATAAGAAAAGATCTTCACCAACCCCACAGCAGACAGAGGACTAATCTTCAAAATATATAAAGAACTCAAGAAATTAGACATCAAAATACCAAATAATCCAATTAAAAATTGGGTATAGAAGAAAACAGAAAATTCTCAACAAAAGAGTCTCAAATGGCTGAAAGACACTTAAGGAAGTGTTCAACATCCTTAGCAATCAGGGAAATGCAAATCATGATATTTTGAGCATCTTACACCAATCAGAATAATCAAAGACGTCAATGATAGCTTACGCTGGACAGGATGTGGACTAAGGGGAACATTCATCCATTGCTGGTGGGAATGCAAACTTGTACACCCACTCTGGCAATCAGTATGGAAATTTCTCAGAAAATTGGGAATCAACCTACCTCAGGACCCAACAATACCAGTCTTGGGCATATACATAAAAGATGCTCAATCATGCTACAAGGACATTTGTTTAACTATGCTCACAGCAGCACTATTTGCAATATCCAGAACCTGGAAACAACCTAGATGCCCTTCAACCCATGAATGGATAAAGAAAATGTGGTACATTTATACAATGGATAACTACTCAGCAGAAAAAAACAAAAACAACAACAAATAAAAAAACAATGACATCTTGAAATTTGCATGCAAATGAATGGAATTAGAAAAATCCATCCTGAATAAGGTAACCCAGATCCAGAAATATGAACATGGTATGTACTCACTCGTAAGTGGATACTAGTTGTAAAGCAAAGGATGATGAGCCTATAGTCCATGACCCTAGAGAAGCTAAGTAACAAGGTGAACCCTAAGAAAAACATACATAGATCCACCTGGAAAGGAGAAATAGATAAGATTGCCTGACAAAATTGGGAGCAAGGGAGTTGGGGGAGAAGGGAGGGCAGAAGAGGAAGAGGAGGGGAGAAGGGAGGGCAGATGAGGAAGAGAAGGGGAGAAGGGAAGGGAGGAGGAAAACTTGCTGAAATGGGATAGAGGAGATGGAGGAAGGATAGAGATAAGAGCAAGGAAAGAGATATTTTGACACTAGAGAATTTCCCAGGAATCCACAAGGATGGCCCCAGATAAGACCCTAAGCAATAGAGGAGAGAGTACCAGGACTGGCCTTGCCCTTTTGTCAGAATATCTTACATGTCACCATAGAACCTTCATCTAGCAACTGATGAGAACAGAGGCAGATACCCACATTGGAGCACTGGACTGAGCTCCCTAGTTCACTTGAAGAATGGGAGGAGTGAGAATATGAGAAAAGAGGTCAAGACCATCATGGGGACACCCAATGAAACAGTTTACCTGGGCTAATGGGAGCTCACCAATTCCAAACACACAAAGAAAGAACCAACATAATACCAAGATAGACCCTCTGAAAATGGGTGAGAGTTGGCCAGGGTAGAATGCAGGGCCACTGGACCTTCCCCAAAGCAATGTGCCTTCCAATCTCTGAGGAGTGGTGGGGGTGGGGTGGGGAGGTAAGTGGAAAAAAATGGGAGTAGGGGACAGAGTAGAACTGGGGTTAGTATGTAAAATGAAAAAAAAATTCTTTTCTTTTTTTTTGAAAAAATAAAAAATATATAAAAATATGTTGCTAAACAGGGTAGTTCACTTCTTTAATACCAGCACCTAAGAAGCAGTGGCAGACTGATCACCATGAACTCAAGACTGACCTGCCCTACATAGTGAGTTCTAAATAGCCAGGACTACAAAAAACAAAAAGCAAAAAATAAAAACAAACAAAAATATATAATAAGGAGAGGGGAAACATTATAATAAACCATTTCACATAAAGGTATATATACACATACATAGTAAAGGAAAATACAACAAACGTACATCTTACATGAGAGTATTATTTCTTAAGAACTGTTTTGTTGAATGTAATCTTGCTATGTTAAAGTTAAAACTTTCCTTTTTATTTAGACCGAAAAAGGGAGGTGATGTGGAATTCTCATCTATATGCTGTGAATGCCATTGTTTAACAAAGAAGCTGCTTTGCAGCAGAGCCTATTGCAGAGCAGAATAGAGCAAGGCAGGAATTCCAAGTAGATAGAGGAGGAGAGAGTAGGTAAAGTCAAAGGAATACCAGTTTTGTTTACTACAATTTGGATTATTTGATCACGCTACAGAAACAAACACGATAGCCGTCATGACTTGCCAGAAAATCACATATCACAGGACTAAGACCTGGAAAATTCAAGATTAGGGAGCTGACATAGTAGATTTCATTCTGAGGCCACTTTTAATATTTTGCAACTGTCTAATCTTTATGTGTGCACAAACAGGAGTGAAGTCTTAGGTGTGTCTTCTTTTAAACACACAATTTCTATCTGGGAACTTTTAGATAATTCATTTTGCCTTAATTTCTTTTTCAAAGGTCCTCTCTCTGAGTGGAATCAAAATACTAGTTAGTAAAGCTTCAACATTCAAATTTTGTGGTAACACAACTCAGTGAATAACAGTACCCTGCTAAATTTACAGATATTTTTGAGTTCCTTACTGCTTTTTATTTATTTTCTTAAGTAACTCTTCTTAAATTCTCTAGTTACACACCATCAACAAATAAAATTTTATTACTATGTTTATATATATGCATATGTATATATACATATATATATATATATAATTTTATTTTCTTTGTTATTGATGCAAGTAGAAATTCCAGTAAAATGTTAAATAATAATGATTTATGTAGTATCTCTGATTTCTGGTCTCATTGTCTTCTTTCTACTTAGAATAGAAATACTTAGAGTGTTTGAATAATAATATAATTTTGATAAATAATCTAATGAAACAATTTAGAATTTTTTTACTTTGATCAGTAAAAATAGAAACATTTATCATTTATTAGCATCTGTCACTATGAAAGCATGCTCTATGTTTTAGTTTTGGGCATTTTTGGATCTGCTGTTATTATTGCAAATGTCATTAGATTTATTAGTACCAGACTCTCTTAGAATCTAGAACTAAACAGTTTGTTTGCATTCAATTTTTATTTCTTTTACTGCTGTATATTTGTTAATAATAAATTTCTGATATTCACAAATGTATCTAATGTAAAAAATCACTGATTTTATTTTTCAAATAACTTACAAATTTATTAGTAGTCTACTATGAGATCCGATACTATATAAATAACATCAGAACTATTTTCTAATTGAAGGTATGGAAGAATTTTTCCAATATTACTTTTTGTTATACTGTTGGCTGATATAACTGGGAAATCTGTTCTTTTCTGAAGGAGGAGTGGATCTGGGGGAGAGGGGAGGAGGATGAGGAAATTTAAGGGAGAGAAGAGGAGGGTGAAGAACTTGGAGGAGTGGAGGGAAGGGAAATTGTGATTGTGATGTATTATATGAGAAAAGAATATATAAATAAATAATTATATAATTAAAATAAGTGAATGGATAAATAAATATGTAATAAATAGATTCAGCATTTTAATCAATTATCCTTGTGACTAGTGTTTTCCTTAGATTTATCCCTTGTTAAATTATCTCAAGAAATCATCATCTGACTAGAAAACAGTTTTCACCTATCTTTTCATAGTCATTATGTTCACTGAATCCTCTTAAAACTTATTTGTGTAGTTTTCCATTTTGAATGTATATTTGGTTTCTTTAGCCTTCCTACTTTATTCATGATCAAAACTTATGTTTCATCTTTCTTTTTATTTATTAAAATATTAAAGAACTTGGACTAGAGAGATAGCTAAACATTTAAGACCACTTTTTACTCTTGCGGAAACCTATGTTCAGTATCTGACACCACATGGAAGCTCACATTCACACAAAACTCCAGTTCCAGGGCATCTGACACCCTGTTCTGACATCCTAAGGCACCAAGTATGCATGCAGTGCACAAAAATGCATACAAGTAAAACACTCATACACATAAAACAAAATAAATAATTTAGTTCTTTAAATCAACTTATCCAAACTTACTGTTGAGACTTTGCCTTCATTTATCAACATATTTTGACACTCTTTTTGTGATTATAATCATAACAATCTCCATTCTCTTTTCTTCCTCCAAACCTTCCAAATAAAAATGGCCTCTTTTTTATTAATTGCTACTACATGCATTTATATTTATTTATGTATCTATACACATATAAATCTATACACACACACACACACACACACACATATATATATATATATATATATATATATATATATATACATATATGCATTCCTGCACATAACCTACTCAGTACATATAATGCCCCTTGTAGTTATGTTTTCAGAGCTCATCATTTGGAAATGGAATGCTAATTGGTCTGCTCTTTTCTGGGAGGGCCACCACCTCTTCTGCTCCCAGCTTTATTCATTTGCCCAAAGTTCTTTTTGTGGGTTGAGACCTCATGAGCTGTAGCTTATACTTACTGTTTACATATTTCCATTTTATTCCTTATTGTTTAAATTTTCAAAGAATATATTTTGATCATATTATTTCTCCTCAATGTCCTCTCAGATGTTCCTTACCGTCTTACCCATTCAACTCCATATTCCTATGTTTTTCCCTAGAAACAAAACAAAAGTTCCCAAAAAAGAGAAAAGAAAATGAAAAACACAAAGAACTATGGAGTGTCCCCCCCCCTTTTTTTTGTTTGGCCAGTTACTCCTGAGCATGAGAATTTACATTATTTATTCTCTGTCTCCTCTTTGGAGAAAACTGACTTTTTGTCTCCTAGCCGCTGCCACTTGAAGTAGCTTCTGGGTTAGGGGTGAGAATTGGAACCCACTTCCCCTTCCCCATGCTGGGATTTTCCCTCGCTTGAATTTGTGAAAGTCTTGCACTTGCTGCCATAGTCTCTGTGAGTTTGTATGTGCAGCAGTCTTGTGTCAGGAAGACACTGTTCCTTGAAGTAATCCATATAGATGGCTGCACCTTGAGAGGAGGGTTTTGATAAAGACATCCAATTTAGGGCTGAGAGTTCCAAGGTATCTTATTGTCTACATGTTGTCCAGTTGTTGGGCTCTGCATTAATTGCCATATATTGCAAGAAGAAACTTCTCTGATGAGGACTGAGCAATGCACTGATCTATGGACATAGTGTTATGTCATTAGTAGTTATTTTCCTACTACGTTGCTTTAGCATAATAATACTATTAGTTTTTTCCTAGTTTCATAACCTATCTAGTCTTAGTTTCTTGGACACTTTAGCATTGTCATTTATTGTTTCCATCTCATGGAGTGGGCCTTAACTACAATAAAAAAGTGCTTGGTGGTTACCCTAATATCTCTGTTGCTATTAAACCAGTATTTAATGCAGGCAGGTCTGTCCCTTATGGGTTACAAAGTTTGCAGCCAGGTGAAATTGGTCATTACTTTTCTCCTTCAGAGGCCAATAAATGACATCCCAGCAGCGTGAAAGCTAGCTAGTAGGAATGAACTTTCTTGTTGAGCACCAGCTCAAATTCTCCATGTTTGATGACAATGACAGTAAGGGCTGTCTTCAGCAAATAGGTCTTATTTTCAAGCCAATAGCATTGGACATAACCTACAAAGTTTTGGGGAGGGTCTATGAAGCTATTTTGGCCAATGACTCAACAAGATGCAGTCATTCCTCATACTGAGGTTTATATTTGATAGTGCATGGTGTCTAGATATGGCACTGTCTTTTCCATTCTATGGTAACACTATTTCAATAACATTCATAATTTTTATATTTCAGGAAGCTTCTAGAGTAGTATATTTCCTTCTATCTTTCTCTCACATTCTCTAATTCACCTACCCCTCCCATGACATGCTTATTTAATCTTCCTATTCTAGTTCCCCCTTTACATTTTTATAACACTGAATTCTCTCCTGGAGAAATTTGGGGATTTTAGTCTTCTACTATTACTTTTGTCACTCCCAAGTAATTTACACTGTAATATTTTTATTCCCCTTAAGACCCTGCCTCCAATATCCTGTAAATGAAGGTTTGCTTTTATATTTGACTGTCTTTATTTTAAAAATTAGCTTTAATATTAACATTTTAATCAGGTGATATTTTTGTATCTGCATTTATATTTATTGCCAGTTTTGTTGCTCTGCAGTTTATAAACTGATTTATAATATTTATACTCTGAGTAACTCATTGAGATTTACTTCATGATCTATTTAAATGTGATGAAATAACACTTTACTGTATTAGTTTTCAATGCAGTATAAAATTGTTATAAATACTGGTTCGACTAAAACATCAATTTATTATTTCATAATTCTCATAGGGTAAAATCTCAACATATCTCAGTTTTACATCTAAGGTCATAGTCTCCAAATCAAGCTATTAGTCCTTTATGAGAGACGTGCTTTCATGTTCATTTAGGGTTTTTTTTTTATAGCACTTAAGTCTTTGTGATTGTTAGATTGAGTTCCGGTCTTTGTTACTTTATTGACTGTTAGCCTTGTCACATGACTTTCTCTCTCACCTAACCAGTCTTGGATCTGTAAAGTACCCCTTGTAGTTTAACTCTAATTCTGCCAATTTCTGACTCATCTGTAACATCTCTCACCAAGGCCAGTAACATAACTCTTTGATTTTTAAAGTTAATGAGAATGAAGCAATCTCAATAGTTCAGGATAATCAGTCTATTTTAACATTTATGAATTAATTATATCTATAATCTCTTACATTGTAGAACAAAGTGTAATCATAGATTCCCAAAATGAATACATATATGAACCCATTCGGCTAGCTATAGGTGTTTATATTTAAAAGACCTATGAGTTTGTAAAACTTGTCTAATTTGTAACATATAAAGTTTATTGTGTAATTTAGGATATATCACTGTTTATTCTAATTCTGAACTCATAAACTGAAATGTATGTTTTTATTAGATTCATTTATAGTATTTATAACACTTATGATTTTAATCTGTTCTGGGCCCTTGGATTATTTCAGATAACATTCTAAGTGTTTTATATGAAATGATTCTTTTAAATCCTCACAATACTGTAGGGCATATATTTTAAAGATGACTAAGTATGTGAAAATGGAAATAAGTTACTTGGCAAAAATCAGACAGTTGAAGAATCTGTAGAACTGGATTTAAGCTTAGCATGCCTTTAATTTACTACATGTCTGAACTTTATATATTTCATAGTTCATTATCATGGTATTTATTTTTCAATTTATTTATTTTATGTGCATGATTGTTTTGTAGTCATAAATATATGTGTGCCTGGTATTTCATAGTCCATTATCATAGTATTTATTTTACAATATATTTATGTATACAACATATATTTTTATTCATAAATGAATTGCCTGGTTCACATGGAGGTCAGTAGAGGGAATCAGGGTATCAGATTCCCTGAAAATCAACATACAGACAGTTGTAAAACACCATGTAGGTGCTGGGAACAGAACCCAGGTCCTCTGCAAGGGCAGCAAGTGCTCTTAATCACTAAGTAATCTCTTCAGTCCCAGCATAATAACTTTTCATCAGAGTTTGGTGATGATGCCTATTATTGTTGTTGAATGGAATTTTCATCATGTAAATGACTGTTTACATTATGTCTGATATTTTTTATTGGTTTTAAGTGAGAGTACAACCATATTTTGCTATAAGATAAACTATGAAAAAGTTTAAAAGATTAAAAAATATAAAGATAAACTATAAAAAATATTGAGACTGAAAACTAAAACATACCTCCTATAATACAGAAGGAATATGATAAATCTTTCAGAATGAATTTCTTCATCTGTAAAATAGAATAATTTTGTTAGTGTTTTATTTTTTGGATGTGAGGATATTATTTTTATCTTCTATCCATCATCAGTAATATTAATTGACTGTATACTATATGCTATTTACTACTAAACGCTTACATGCATGTTCATTTAAAGCTATAAAAATAGTAAGAAAGAAGTCAGTATGATTATTCTAATGGAAGCAACAGATATTTACAGAATAGTTCGTCAGCCCAAAGCAAAAGAATATATCTACTCTGCCTTTCATAGAACTTTTTTCACATTTGACTGCATACTCAGGCACAAAGCAAGAAAAGAGACAGATGGCTTTAGCTCACCGTTCTAACAGATTTTAGAAGTAGAGTTAGAGCCAACACTCTTCAATTTTTTCCACAAAATAGATACAGAGAGAATACTGTCCAACTCATTCAATGAAGCCACAGTTACTCTGATACTTAAACCATACAAAGACTCAATAAAGAAAGAAAACGGTAGAACAAAATCCCTGATGAGATGCAAAAATAATTTATAGAATACTTACAAACTAAATTCAAAAACCTATCAAAAAGTCCATTCACCCCGATAAGGTTGAATTCATCCCAGAGATGCAGGGATGGTTCAATATATGAAAATCAATAAATGTAAACCAGGCAGTGGTGGCACATGCCCTTAATCCTAGAATGTGAAAGGTAGACACCTTTAATCCCAGAATGTAGATGGCAGAGACAGGCTGATCTCAGAGTTCAATGTCAGCCTGGTGTGCAGAAGGATTTCCAGGACAGTCAGAGCTACACAGAGAAATCCTATCCAAAACCACCACCAACAACAACAAAATAAATAAATGAAAATTAAATTTAATTCACTATGAAAACAAACTGGAAGAAAAAAAATCATCTGATCATCTCAGATGGTGTAGAAAAGGCCTGTGACAGAATCCAATATCCATTCATGATCTTTTTTAAAAAAGGACAGGGGAGATTAGGAATACAAAGAACATGTCTAAACATATTAAAGGCAATTTACAACAAGTATATAGCCAACATCAATTTAAATGGAGTAAATTTCAAAACAAAATCCACCAAAATTAAGGAAAAGACAAAGTTGTCTACGTTCTGTATATCTATTCGTTGCAGTACTTGAGGTTTTAGCTAGAGCAGTAAGACAACTAAAGATCAAGAAGATACAATTGGAAAAGAAGAAGTCGAAGTATTGCTATATGCTGATTATATATATATATGTGTGTATATATATATATATATATATATATATATATATATAAAGAGAGAGAGAGAGAGAGAGAGAGAGAGACAGAGAGAGAGAGAGAGAAATATATGTTTCCACCAGGAGAGTCCTACGACATGTAAACACTTTTAGCACAGTAGTGCGATACATAATTAACTCACAGAAATCTTTAGACTTCCTATATACAAATGACAGACTTCTAAAGAAATCAGGTAATTACCTTTCATAATAACCTCAAGTAATATAAAATATCTTGGGCTAATCTAACCTTGCAAATGAAAGACTTGTATGATAAAAACTTCAAGTCTTTGAGAAAAGAAATTAAAGGAGACATCAGAAGATGGAAAGATCTTGACCTTTTTCCTTTGCAGCTCTTAATATTCTTTCTTTATTCTGTATGTTTTGTGTTTTGATTATTATATGGCGAGGAGATGTTTTTTAGACCCAAAAAGATGAACATGGGATGTACTCACTCATAATTGGTTTCTAGCCATAAATAAAGGTCAGTGAGTCTATAATTTGATATCCTAAAGAAGCTAAATAAGAAGGTGAACCCAAAGAAAAACATATAGCTATCCTCCTGGTTATGGGAAGTAGACAAGATTGCCAGGCAAAAAATTGGGATCTTGGGGGTGGGGTGGGAGGGGGGTAAGGTGAGATGGGGAGAGAAAAGTGAGAAGGGGAGGATGGGGGGAACTTGGGAAAACGAGATGATTGGGATAAAGGAAGGTTGGATAGGGGAGCAGGGAAGCACATATATTAATTAAGGGAGCCATCTTAGGGTTGGCAAGAGACTTGACCTAGAGGGGCTCCCAGGTGGCCAAGCCGAGGTCCCCAGTTAGTTCCTTGGGCAGCTGAGGATAGGGAACCTGAAATGACCCTATCCTATAGCCATACTGATGAATATCTTGCATATCACCATAAAACCTTCATCTGGCGATGGATGGAGATAGAGACAGAGACCCACACTGGAGCAACAGACTGCGCTCCCAATGTTCCAATGAGGACCAGAAGGAGGGAGAACATGAGCAAAGAAGTCGGGACCACGAGGGGTGCACCCACCCACTGAGACAGTGGGGCTGATCTATTGGGAGCTCACCAAGGCCAGCTGGACTGTGACTGAAAAAGCAAGGGATAAAACCGGACTCTGAATATGGCAGACAATGAGGGCTGCTGAGAAGCAAAGGACAATGGCACTGAGTTTTGATCCTACTGCACGTACTGGCTTTGTGGGAGCCTAGCCAGTTTGGATGCTCACCTTCCTAGACCAGGATGGAGGGGGGAGGACTTTGGACTTTCCACAGGGCAGGGAAGCCTGACTGCTCTTCAGACTGGAGAGGGAGGGGGAGAGGAGTGGGGGGAGGGGGAGAGGAGAGGGAGGAGGGGGAGGGAAATGGGAGGCTGGGAGTAGGTGGAAATTTTTTTTCAATAAAAATAAATAAATAAAAAAAATAAAAGAAGATGAAAAGACCTCCCCCCCATGCTCATGGATAGAGAGGATTAACAGTAAAATTGTCTATCTTTACCAAAAGCTATCTACAGACTCAGTCAAATCCCCCAACAAAATTTTAACACTATTCTTCACAGACCTTGAAAGGTGACTTCTCAACTTTATATGAAACCCAAAACAAGCCACTAATGTGGAAAGCTCTTCTGTATATGTGCATATGTATACATAGAGATATATTCCAGTTAGATAAGTATTCTTTAAATCTTTCAGAGACCTTCAGAAAATGGCCTTTAAAATGTTTTAAAAACTTAGGACTTTTAATGACAATTAGACACATCTGCTCCTGGCAGTACCAATCTACTTCAAGAGGACAATGGGCATCGAAGAGGCTCCTTATTGAGTTTTTTTTTTGTTTGTTTGTTTTTTTACTCATTTTCTCAAGAAACTGCTCTTACCTGGACTGCTTGATATTATGCTGTATGAACTGGACATGCAGGGCCTGCAGAAAAAATGACTGCTAGACTTGCCAAAAGAAGGTGAGATGATCCTTCAGGGTTCCTGCTTCATAAGAAAACAAAAAAAAATCTGCTAAACATTCTACAGGACACAGAAGAAAGTGACTGACAAACTGCCAATATAGGTGAACCTGTCTTTAAAATTTCCTAGTTCATGGAAAAGTCTGCCAAATACGATGGGCCTATAGGCTGAAGATGGGTACCCCAATGTTACAGAACTTTGGGTGACCGTCCGGGCAGTGAGATATCTCTGTCAATTCTAGAGTTTTGGAAGTTGGTTACAATGCACTTCCTGTTAACTTAGGAAATATTATATCCTACTGGAGTCTTTGATGAATTGATAGTTTTAATTATAGTTTTCCTTACTTATGATAAAAGATAAAGTAGATGTAAATAAATATAAATAGGAGTTGAAGAAAGTTACAACTATAGTTTTCCTTAGTTATGACAAAACTGATAGTTTTCCTAAGTTATGATAAAAGATAAAGTAGATACAAATATTGTAACTGTAATTCTTGCAGATTCTGAGCAAAGGTCATATGAACTTACAGAGAAGGACTCAGCAACCACAGGGAACACAGAGGTCTGCACCAAGTCTTCTGCGTGTATCTTTCACTTTAGTAATTTTATCTGAATGTGTGAATGAGTAGATTCTTGTTTCCTTCTCTTGGGGCTCTTTTTTTCTATTTGTTTGCCTTGTCCAATTTTGCCATGATGATGTTTGTTTTACCTTACATTTTTGCTGTGTTTTGTTGTTATCTCTTAGAAGTCTCTTATTGTCTAATGAGAGACTGAAAGGGAGTAGATCCGGATAGGTGCGGAGGTAGGGAGGAACTGAGAGGAGTAGAGGAAGGGAAAGCTAATTCAGATTATATCATATTCAAAAGGATCTATTCTTAATAAAAATATTATTAAAAGGATCCTGTTATGCATATATATATCCACTTTTATCTTTAGTAGGTATGATAGAGGAATCAGTGATCATTTTTCAACTGATCAATACCACTAAATCAGATGCAGAAAAGGATGAATTATTATGACTGGCATTCAAATGTGACTAGGAATACACGGATCCCTTTAAATAACAATAGGGAATTCAAAACACAGGGAACATATGGAAATAAAATGATGGGATTCATCATTACCTAACCTTATTCTTCTTGTTGTATTTAACAGCATTCTTATGTTTGAGTAGGTTATCGTTTGAAAACCAAAAGTGCTTCAAATATCATGATGAACCCCTTTTGGCCCTCATCCCACCCCTTAAGGAAGGAAATGCTTGCTGTCAGTATGGTAGTGCTAAAGTATGTCCTGTGTTAGGTACTGTTTTCATTACCAACAAAACCCCTGACAGAAATGAACTTAGGAAAGTTAGCGTTTATTTGTTCTCACATTTTTAAGATGCAGCCCATCATGATTGTGGAGGAAACAGGAAAGGAGTGGTAGGTCACTAGTCATGTGGCACACACAGTTGGAAAGCAGATTCAGACAATGCAAGCATTCAGTTCATTAACTCCCTTCTTATACAGTTCTGAACCTCAGCGTCACATGAGTTTGGGTCACCCACAATCAGGGTGTCTCTCACCCCTTCAGTTAACTTCTTCTGAAAACAATCTCACAAACAACCAGAAGTGTATTTCTATAGTGATTCTCAATTCAGTCATAGTGACACTGAAGATTATTAACCACAAGCTCAATTCTTGACACCCAAACACATCAATTCAAAACATGCCACTGTTGGACCCCGAGAGTTTCATTTTCACCTCTCAGTGAAAAGAGAAGCCAGTCTACCAAAAACCATCTCCATACATGGTAACAGGCATGACACTGTCCAAAATTCAAAGTCCAGGGTCTCTGCAGAGTTTCATAGCAATCTGTTAACTTTGAGCCCATATAAAATCAGTAAAAAAAAATTGTCTACTTTCAATACACAAATATACAAATGAAACATCTCCATCCTTAAAAAGGAGAAATGCAGCCATGCCAGGAAAAGTGAGTAAAAAAGCAAGATTGAAACACATCAAGGCAGACACTAAAACTGGCTGCAAAATAGCTGCCATCTCTGGCTCTTTACTTTTCTCTACATCTTTAGATTTTGATGAAGAAGAATATTCTCTCCCCAACATCTCTCAGAAAGATTTCATCTCATCAGTCTCAAACTAACTGGTTTAATGTAATAGAGATTTACACATTTCTTTCAGATGGACATTTGACACAAGCAGGGCTAATGAAAGCAATTTCTTATTATCAGTGAGTGAAATATCTGGGAATGAGCATGTTTAATCAAGGAAACCTTAGTTCATGACTTTCACTGAAGTCTTAAGGAAGCAATTATCTTTCTGCTGTCATTGAACATACTATAGGCCTGGCCTAAAACCAGGACTATGAGTTGGTCCACCTCAATATCCACCTCATCTGTGAACTACTGGAGCTCGTGAAGGGGATGATGTAGTGGCATTTCAGTTGTGTTTTAATAGATAAAACTTTCCTGAGGATCAGAAAAGAAAAACAGCCACACAGGCCATCCTAATAGACCAGGCAGCAATAACACACACCTTTAATCCCAGTAAGACACACTAGTTTACCATAGAAACCAGGCGGTAGAGATGCATGCTTTTTTTTCCCCAGAACTAAAGATCATAAAATGGGAGAAGACAGGTCTCAGACACAGTCTCCTTCTGAGATTCTTGGAAGCAGGATTGCCATTTCAGACTGAGTTAGTGTTTCTGACCTTCAGGATGAACCCCAATATCAGTCTCTGAGTTTTTATTAATCATGGTTCAGTATGAACCTACAGATCCAAATCAGCAGGATTCCCATGGCACAGGACAACAACAGGATATCCAAAAGAAGTCCCAGTGAGAGCCCATTATCAGTGATGGAGCAGAAGCCAGAGTCCTCAAGCCAGATCAAGGTCTCATGGCAATGAACACTTGCAAGTAGAGATGAATGGACTAAAGGGTGAACTGTGTGTCTCCTGGGGCCACACTATGACTTACAAAACAGCTCTCTCTCTCTCTCTCTCTCTCTCTCTCTCTCTCTCTCTCTCTCTTTTACTTTTCTTTCTGTTTCTCTGTTTTGTTTGTTTTCTTGATTTTTTTAAAAATTTGATTTTGTTTGTTGGGAGGGCTTTGCAAGGGCAAAGGAAGATTTGAGGGGACAGAGAGATAAGTGGAATCAGAATGCACATACAGACTTATGGTAGCTATGACTACATGTACATGCACTGCATAGTACCAAGGCAACCCAAATACCAGTATTCATGGGAGATGTGGTCGGGATGTCCCATTCTAGCTGAGGAGCTATTGGCAACTGATGGCTTCCAGAGAGGGAATGTCTGTAATCTTCAGGGATGAAGCTCATAAGAGGCTGCCCAGGCTACAGTAGATGATGCTAAACCCATGCACATACTGACAGCACTATGTGAACTCAGATTTTCTTTTCAAAAGAATAGATGAGTTTTAGAGAGAGAAGAGGTGGGAATCAATGGAAGGACTTGAAGGGAGGAAATGTGAGATGGATTGATGAAAATACCCTATATTCATTTATGAAATTCTCAAACAATAAAAAGAAACCTGCTTCCTATTTATTTCTCTTTGTAAATATCTCTCTCTCTCTCTCTCTCTCTCTCTCTGGAGCTCTCTCTCTGGAGCTCTCTCTCTGGAGCTCTCTCTCTGGAGCTCTGTTTTCTTTATTGTCCATGAATTGGTTCATGTCTTATAATGCATAAATGTATTCTAAATAAAATGTCAATAACTTAGACCATCATATCATAGCAGCCTCTTTGAATAATGGGGTTCATTCTTTGGGTTTATGTATATCCCTTCATTCCCCATGGCTAAAATTAATTCAGCTTGTTTCTGCTGCCTTTATTTTTCAACTGCAAGCCCAAATTACCTCAGAGAATCCTGTCTAGAATGTGTGCATGCCCTCACCTCAGACAAGTCCAATGACTGCTCAGCATAATGCGGAATGGGACATCTGCTTCTCCCAAGTTAATTGGAGTTGGCTGACCAGAATTTTGACGCTTTATTTCCTGACCTTTTCTTAAATGAACATGCATCTCAAGCCTAAAGAGGAAAGGCAGAATTTGGGGGAAGGGATAGTGGCATGTTCTGCAAAACAGCTGGCTGTTTGCTTGTACTATACCACCATGCCTTCAGCTGCAGCAACTCTCAAGGATCAGTTGGATTATTTCCTCCTTGCTACTTTATATACATTTTAAATTGAAATAGTCTCCATGTCTTGATGATAAAGAAACTGAGGTACGTAGCTAAAGGACAAAAAGTCAATAGGGAAAATAAAGGTACAAAGGACATAATTGCAGTTCACAATAACTCTTTACAAACACGTATTAGTGTATACACACACACACACACATATATATATATATGTATATGGAGAGAGAAAGAGGAGACTATTATGAAGAACTAGAAGAGAAGAACTTGTAAATCCCTAACATACAGCAATGATAAAGACTGTGATAGAGCAATTACACTGAGAGATTAGTAGGTACATAACATGCACATGTATTCCATCATCCCATTTGTTCTTGACCTCTTTCTTCCAAAGGAAAACATCCCCTCTTATTGACTGACTTGTTGCAATTTGGGAAGCAAATGAAGCGTACAAGTTTCATGTAGTAAACAAACAGAATTCGAAAAAAGCTCCTAAAACTTAAAAGACTTATAAGGATCCTCAGCATGGTTATAGGAATGAAACCTGCTAGAGAAATACGATTGTCTGGCCAGGTGAGGTTCCTGAAATCATTCAGGGAGGTCTAGGGAGGCAGCTCTCATGAGTTTTCACCTATGGTAGAGTGGGCCTTTTGGTAATCATGCAATCGCCTTTGAATCATTCATGATTCTATAAACAATCCTTCACTCACAGATTCACTAAGACAGACTTGGGTATAATTATTTCTTTTGCATAATGCTGCTCTACATGGACGAAATAGATATATTTTATGTTGGCCCAGAGGAAGCCACATAACAGCATTATATACCAAATATTTATGTAAAAAGAATAAAATATCTTGCTTCTGTGTCTTACATAAATAACCCTATTTTGGCTGAATCTCAAAAGGTTATGAACCATGACATTGCTCCATAAACATCATCAATTTTATGGTGCATAATTAACTTGTACTTTGTTTCCAGCATTTGAGTTTTCTTAGGAACTTCCTTCCCATCTCCTATGACCTTTCTGTCTGCAAAAGTCCAAGTTTGTGCTTTCATTTGCAGATCAGGTTTCACACCACGTGTCCTCAGAGATAAATAAGTGTAAAGGAAAATAATATAATATCTCAATATCTCAATGTGTGACAATAGGCTTTATATGCTTTTTCTATCAATATGATTAATATAAGATTCCCCTTGAGTAACGCATATGTCTTTCTTCCTATTAACTAAAACAATAATTACCCCTTCATCCCAGAGGGGAAGACTGGTAGAATAGTATAGCTCTATTACACTAAAAATGAATCATAATATTTAATTTTTAATTTTGCTTGACTAGATATGGTCTCACAATACCACTGAAATTGGCTTATAATTAGTTACGTAGCCCAGAATAGCCTGCAATGTCCAGTCCTTCTACATCCATCTCCCAAGTTTTGGGAATGTAGGGACAAGGCTCTACTCCTAGTTGAATGAGATATTTAATTAAAACATATTTTAAACTAAATATTACTACCAACAAACAAAAGTTAAATACCACAAAAATCCTTGAGATAGATTTTATGCAGTACTGCTAATTTGGGGTATTCCAGATCTTGTGACATACTAGCAAAGGAGATGATTCTTCAAATCCTTTCAAATTGTATCATAAAAGTAAATGTTCACTTGATTAACATTGATAGCCCAAGCATTAAACGTGAATAAATTGCTGAGTAAAAGGAACATGTGCTTCATAATCAGATACAATTGTGTGAGAATTTTGACTCTCGACTAATTTCTGGAACACATGAAATGGCAAAATAAATTTTTGGAGCTGCATTTTCTCAACTGGAAAATTTGACTAAGAATAGCACTAGCCTCATAGGGTATTCATGATCATTAAATAAGAGGGCAGAAATGGTACTTAGAACAATGCCTAGTTTGTAGGAAGTGTGGTCATATAGGAAATGGTAAGAGATAATCTTGGCAGTTAGAGAAACCAGAGGTTACATTTGAGCTTTGTTCATTACTACATTGTCACCTTGGGCAATTTATACAACCTATTTAAACCTCACCATAGTTCTACCAAATGGGAAAAACAAGAGCATGTATTTCATAAAATACTATGAATAGTGAATGGTGTGGTATATGTATTCAAAACCATCGTATCAAAACCAAATTTGCTTGTATGTTTAGCAAGTCACAACTAAGGTTTCTCACTTTTCATTTAAATGCTGCCCAAACAATGTATTTATTCACTCATAATTCTTAGTTGCTACAATTTCATGTCCAGTTTTTTTTAAAAAAATAATTTTGAAGAATTTAAAGCTCACTAAAATTTCAGACTTCCTCGAGGAGTACTGGAAACATATACTTTGTATTTCAGTTTTCAAGCACTATTGAGATATAATGCACGAACAAAATTATGTGCATATAAAATGTACAGTGTTTTGGAATATTATTATAGTCAAGCTGATTAAAATACCCATCATCTCACAGTAATTATTTTATTTATAATGAAACTAATTAAGAAGTACTTTTCAAAGGAGGGAGAGGGAATTGGAATTGGAATGCAAATGAGAAATATTGTTTTAAAAATAAATAAATAAATAAATATTTTAAAAAGTATCCTTCCAAACATTTTAAGTATATAGTATGTGATCAGATGCATTGACCATGAAATATAGTAGGGCTCTAGAAGACATTATTCTTGCAATCAAAAGTTTTTGCTTTGCTTATCATATGTTGATTATACAAAATAATAAGTTGTTTTATGTCATTTTACATATGTCTTTAATACACTGATAATATTCACCCTCAATACCTGTTTTGTTCTCTTTACAAATATCCTTGTTCTTCTTTACAAATATTCTCTCTTCTACTTTCATGTCTTTAAATTTTTGCTGTTCTTTTTTGGGCTTTTGATAACATGCTATGAAAGCCTTCTACCACGTTCTTACCTTTTTTATTTTTAACCTAGACGCTGTGCATGGAAGATACTGTGACATTTGCATTTCTCTGTTTTGCTTATTTGGATTAACATAATTCTCTAGTTTCATATATTTTTTCTGCAAACGAAATAATTTCCTTTTACTTTTGGAGTTAAAAAAAGAACTCCATTGTGCATGCAGTTCACATTTTTGTGTTCACTCCTCTGTTGATGGGCACTTAGGCTGCTCCATAGTTTAGCTACTTTGGAGACTTGGATAAGAATAGGCTCATTAGGCTGTTATATTAATAAGTTGGAGTCATATAGACGAAACACATGGTACCTCCCTTCCTAGTGTTTGGATGAATCTTCATACTGATTTCCAGGGTAACTAAGATCATTCATATTCTAACTAATGGTGCATTAGAGTTTCTTTTCCACTATATGCTCATCAATAAATGTGACTTTTTGTTTTCCTGTCTAGCTTCTCTCCATTTTCCTCATCTTCCTCTTTGATAGTTCTTTTTCTATTTTGTTTCTCCAATTTCACACAAAAATGAGTTGATTCAGCATTGGGATTTTTGCTTGTTTCATTTAGCCTAACACTTTACACAATAATCCTTACTGTCAAACATCCAAGTGTGTGTGTGTGTGTGTGTGTGTGTGTGTGTGTGTGTACATACATTTTATTAATATTTCCTTCATTTTGACTTAGGTGACATTTATGTACTGACTTTTGTGAATAATAAATATTGAGGATCTCTCTTGTAAATAGTGGTTTTGTTTCTCTGGAAATAAACACATAGTGGGATTGCTGGATTTTATGAGAACTGTATGTGATTTGTTTTTCTAGCAGCTTTAATCCTTTTTTCCATAATTCTTCTACCAACTTACTTTTCCAAGTATAGTATCCAAGGGACACATTTTCAATACACTCACAATACTTGCTACCTTTTGACATGTTCATAAAAAGTATCTTAACACAGGTAAAGAAATATCTCATTGTGGTTTCAATTTGTAATTTTGTAATCTCCATGATGGTGGCAATTGAACACATTTTCATGTACCTGATGTCTGTGTGTGTGTTCAAACAGGCAGCATTTGTTCATTTTTACATTGCATTATTTGGTTGAGGTGCTATAAGTTGTAAGAAATTCTTACACATTTTGGGCATTAATCTCTTATTGATTGCATGATTCCCACTTGTTTTCTACTATTCTGTAGTTGTATTTTAATCTTGTACATTATTGCCTTTGCTGTACAAAATCTTTATAGTTTAATTTGTTTATTTTAGCCCTGGTGATGGCGGATTTCGAAGAATCAATGCCAAGAACTGTGTTAAATAGCCTTTTTTCAAGAATTTTTTTTGACTTCAGGTTATATATTTAAGTCTTTAATTGATTCTGAGTTGTATTTTGTAGCTATTATAATGCAATGGCAGATCGTAATTGTTTATTGTAGATATCCAGATTTCACAACACATTTATGAAAGAGAATCTTTTCTTTTTGGACAATTGAACTAAACATATTGTGCTTATTTGTGGACTTTCTATCCTAGTATAATGGCCCTTGTGTTTGTTTTTTTGACAGGACATTAATATTTTCATTATTATGGCTTGCAATGAAACTTAAAATCGCTTCTTCCAATTGTATTCTTTCTTAAGATTACTTTGGTTACTGTATCTTTTTGAGATTTCATATGATTTTAGTGTTGCTTTTTCTATAAAAATACAGGAATTTGTGTAGGTATTCAGGAGTTTTTCTTTATACACAAAAATGTCATGTGCAGATGCATGCTGCCTCTTTTTCAAATTTAAAGTATAATTTATTTTTTGACCTAGTTGCTCTGCTTATGACTTAGGGTATTTGGTTAATTACACATTATAATAGTGTGCATCCTTGCCTTGTACATAAAATCTTAATTATTTATTTTTATTTGTAAGGTTTCATAGGAGTATATATTACATGTTGAGCATATTTTGCCTATTCTTTTCTTCTATTGACACTTAGGTGGCTTCTATGTCTTGCATTTGTAAATAGTGCTGTACTGAATACAAGAATGTGGATACCTTTTATACAGGGTGCTTTTATTTTATTTTATTACCTCTGGATGTAAACATTTAAGTTGAACTGCTGGATCTTATGATAGATGTATGTATTCTCCATTTTCTTGCCATTTCACCCTTGGTTTGCTAGACACTTTCACTTCTATATATCTATTTAAATCTAGGAGCCACAAATGAAATATATGCACATCACATACTCCTTTTATTTTTTGATGCTTAGTGCTTGGCTGTCATGTATGCATGTTTACAATGCGTGTGTCATGTGTCTGCAGAGGAAAGAAAAGGTTTTCCTCTAGAACTGGTGTTACAGACTGTAGTGAGCTACCACATGGGTGTGGGAGGTAAATTCAGATCACCCAAAGTCACAGCATTGAAGCAACCAACTTTGGCTAAGGCCTAATGTAACTGACATACCATTTTCAAAACTATATTACCCTATCTTGGCCGGGTATGGCAGTCCTGTTTTATCCATTTACGGATACTCTGCATCTCTGTCAGTGGTTGAGGTATGGGCATTTCTTTGCCTAAAGACCAGTTCTGCGAAGAAGAAAGGCTCCAAGTGGGGTGTCTTTGGTGCTCAACATTCTCTCGGGAATAGATCAGTGTTGCCAGGAGCGATTGTTTCTCACTACCACAGAATTCTCAGATTAAAGGCCATTTTCTACAGCTCTTTGAAGACGTTGAAGATTATCTACCTATACTGAATATAATCTCTATGTATCTAAAGAACCTGATTAGCCTAATTATAAATGACAAACATAGATGACTATTGATCTATATAATTTTCAAAACCACTCTAACTTAAAGATTAAGACAATAAACAACTGTGCAATAAATGAGGACAATGACCTTCAAATGTAAACAATGTACAAGTATACATTGCAATATGGTAAATATATATCAATACATAAACAATATATAAGTATCTTAATCAGAGGTTGAAATGTACACTGCAATATGGTAAATATACATATATCAATACAATATATGTCAATACATAAAAAATGTTTTAAACAGAGGTAGAAGCATGCATGCATACAATAGTCAATATAATTTAACTTTGTATCAATATACAAGGATCGATACAAATATAATTGTCTAAAAACAATAACTCACAAGTACCAATCTATTATCCCATCATCCAGTTATCCAATTATCCCTCTTTAAAAAAAATAGATCCCTGAGCTTATAAAATTCCTCCTCCAACCCTCAACTGTATACTAATTATAATCAACCCCTAAAGGATGTCCCTAAACCCAAGGACAAACTTTACTGGGAGAGGAGACATCGTCCTCTAGAATTACTTCCAGCTGTCAAGGGGGCTACGTTCTTTCTGGGAGATCCTGTGAAAGTAAAATTGATGGGCGAGGCCGATCGGAAGTTGTAATTAACCAAACCAACTTAAAATAATATTCAGCTTTAATAAACAGAAGAAAGGAAACTTACAAAACCAGGGTTCCAGAGATTCAGGAGAGCAGGAACACAAAGAGAAAGAAACAAGTACACATGGGTATTTTACCTGTTTTTCTGTGGCCCCAGGGGGACACATCATAAACAGAAGGCGATTGGCTAAAGTCCCCCATCATCTCCCCCTTTTTCTAAACAAGATCGAACTAAACCCAATAATACTATATACAGTAGGAACAGATACCAAATATAAAATTACAAACAACAAACAATATTAAGCAAGAAACATATAACAAAAGTTTTGCTAAGCACTCTGTTTCAAGGAGTCTAAATAATGTAGAGGGCAACTACAATTATTTAATCTTCAACTCCATCAAAATCTGAGAAGGGAAGTAATATTACTTGAGCAACCAGGAAGTACAAACGAGAAACTTCCAAAATGTGCAACAAGTGACAGAGACAACTGACTACCTGGACAATCACACAAAGTCTCGTTTGCAATATTGAGACAACCAACTTTGGCTAAGGCCTAACATAACTGACATACCATTTTCAAAGGCAAGGAACTTTTTAGAACTATCCTGCCCTGCTTTGGAAAGATAAGACAATCCTGTTTTTATCCATTTACAGATACTCTGTATCTTTGTCAGTAGTCGAGGCATGGGCTTTTCTTTGCCCAAAGGCTAGTTCTGCCAAAAAGACAAACTCCCAGTGGAGTGTATTTGGTGTTCAATGTTCTCTTGGGAGTAGAGCGGTGTTGCCAGGAGTGATTGTGTCTCGTTAGCATGGAATTCTAAGTTAGATTATAGGGCATTTTCTACAGCTCTTCAATTTTCTGGGACTATTCAAATCTTTATCACCATTTAAGATTTTGTTTCACTGAACTATTAGATCAGGTGTTATCTACAGCTGGTCATAGACTGGAGATGTCTCCTAACAATCTTTGAAAATCATTAAGAGTCCATAATCAGTCCCTCCTAATTTGTGCTTTTTGTGTCCTAATTTTCTGTAAACCTATTCTGTAACCTAGGTAATTAACATAATCTCCTTTTTGAATCTTTTCAGTAGCAATTTGTAATCCCCATTTAGGCAAGACTTTCTTTACTTCTTTAAACATCCTTTCTAAAGTATCTTTATTTTAATCAGATAACAAAATGTCATCAATGTAATAATAAATTATGGACTTGGGAAATTTCTTATGAATTATTTCCAATGGCTGACTTATAAAATTTTTGCACACTGTGAGACTATTTAGTATCCCCTGTGGGAGGACAGTCCATTGATATCTCCTAGTAGGCAAAAAAATAATTATCTTATGGTAAAATAGTCAACAAAATAGAAAAGTTAAAAATGCCCTTAATCTGAAAAATAGAGTCTTCTGAAACTCTCCAGTCAATATCATACTTATTAAAAGACTGCATGCTTAAAAAATACTGCATGCTTTTCCCCTGAAGTTAATAAAAGACAAAAATCATTATTTTCACTTATTTAAACCTGCTTTGAAAGTTTTTTGTAGAGAAGTTAGAGGAAAAAAAGCATCCATATTGGAAAGAGAAATATTTGCAGACAGCATAATATCATCATACAGAGAAGACTAAGTAATCCACGAAAATCTTCTTAGGCCTAATAATTATATATACAAATCTCACTTATATACCCATATACCAGAACTGAAAAATCTGAAAATAAAATTAATGAAGTAATTTCATTTATAAAGGCATCAAGGGAAAATAATTAAAAATAAGCTGATTTGGTTATAAATGTTGTACACTAAAAGCTACAAAACATTAAAAAGAAAATCTAAAAAATAGAAAGACACAGCATATTTATATTCATAAATGATAGAGATAAACTTTGAATTGAAATTGAGATCTTGATTGGCTCAATCTTTAATCAAAATCCCAGATTGCTTTTTTTTTTTTTTGCAAAAATTAGCAAGCTGGTCCTAAGATGTACATGTGACTGCAAGGATCCAAACTATCTTGACAAAGAACAAAGCATGAGGAGCTGCACTTCCTGGCTTAAAAAGTCACTACAAATCAACAGTAATTAAAATAATGTGTGGTATTGGCCTAAGAATGATAAAAGACCTTGTAATTATAATTCCTGATATGTATTCCCACATATCCATACTTATAAGTATATTTAGGATAAAAATTACAGCATATGTAAATATATTATATATTTTTGGATTATTTGTGTTATTTGTATCATTTATGTTATCAGGCAAGCATCAATCACTCTTGGAGTAGACCCTAGAAAGGACTACTCCAAGATCTGAAATTTGTAAATTCTTGGCAGCAAAACTAATTATTGAGTACCTAGCAATGAAACACGTGAGCTTCAGACTAATATTTTGACTTGTAAGTTTCAAAATAATTGCAATTGTATTTTAGAGATTTTTTTAACTGCAACCACAAAAAATCACAAGTCTCTGCCATTCATTAAGATCACAAACTAAACACAATTATCAAATCCAGCACCTTTGATTGAACAGGGAAGTAACCTATTACAAAATCCCTAGGAATTATGATAATATTAAGAAACCTTTACGCCAGGGAAAGCAAATTAGACTTTTCAAAGATTACTGGATGCAATCTCTAATATAAAATCAATACTTGAAATATTATAAATTCAATACTTGAAAATTCAGAATGCTTCAGAAGTCTTCCTTCCAAGCATATTGGTAAACTTAGTTAATACAGTTTTGGTGTTCAGTGGATCCCCAAACTGCCCTGAAATTATTAAACAAGTTACTGCTAAACATTATCAGTAGACATGCTCACTAATGACCTCACTCCCATCTTTGACTCCCTGACTTATAGGGTGATGGCTCAGGAGAAATACAGTAGACTAACAATTCAACCAAAATTGTAAAAGCTGTTTAAGGAAAGCAGAGTGGATAACAATATTGCCAAATATGTGAAATGTGTGTATCTCTTACTATCTTCATATAAATCACATTTGACCTGTGTTCAAAGCAATACCATGTTTTAAACAGAACAGTTGGTTATTTTCAGTTCGATCAGGTGGTTATTCCAATTGTATCTGCAGTTCAGAGAAGACAATTTTCAGGAACAACAACAACAAAAAAAGTCTTATAGCAATAATGCAGCCAAATGCCTTTCCATCCGCAAATACAAAGAAAATTAGAATAAATTACCTTTTACTTAGTAGATGCTGCAACTAAACACTTAATCATCTTGCCTCAGAAGTATATTAACTCTAAAAACTGCTGCATAATTAAGTTCATAGGGACAGTGATAATTCCAAGAAACACCGAGATTGTTGATCTTAATAATAGTACTATGGTTAAGGGTTCAGGAAATCAGGAGAGAGTAGTAATTATCTTAGACACTTTAGTCAGATATATGTCCATCAAATTGTATGTGAAATCTCAGAAAAAAATTAGGAATCTACAACTAATTTACGAGTTGGCTTGATGGTAATAGTAAATCTCAGGAAAGTTTAGGAATCTCCATCAGGTTTACTAGTTGGCTTGATGACAATTTTCTCCCAGATAATATGAAATCTGCTCCACATCAAGAGACAAGATACTAATTTTGCTTGATAGGACTATTTATATAAACTATGTTTGGTACACTGATTTAACTCCCATATTGAGTAGCCAATATATAAAAAACAATGAAAAGATCTTCAGAGATTCCAACCTATAAAGTTGTTGAAGCAACTTTTTTTGTTATTTGATCATTATGATAAACCATTTCAAATTCATAAAGTGCATATGGAATATGTGAAACAACTGATATCTCATAAAAGAATCACAGCATAGTCTCCTAGAATTTCAAAGCTAACTTCTGCCTACAGTGTAAATACACGTTCTCTTTTGAGAAAGTGGGTTTTGGCATGCTACTTGAGGTTAATAGAGACTAAATTCTTTCTTTTATCTCTCTTTGTGGAATCCACATTATTCTTTTTTTAATTTTTATTGAGCTCTACATTTTTCTATGCTCCCCTTTCTACCCCTCCCTACCTCTTTCCTCCCCTTTAATCCTCCCCCAAGGTCCTCATGCTCCCAATTTACTCAGGAGATCTTGTATTTTTCTACTTCCCATGTAGATTAGATTTATGTATTACATCTCTTAGGGTCCTCTTTGTTGTCTAGGTTCTCTGGGATTGTGATTTGTAGGCTGGTTTTCTTTGCTTTATGTTTTAAAACCACTTATGAGTGAATATTGTGATAATCGTCTTTCTGGGTCTGGCTTACCTCACTCAAAATTATATTTTCTAGCTCCATCCATTTGCCTGCAAAATTCAAGATGTCATTATTTTTTTCTGCTGTGTAGTACTCTATTATATAAATGTATCACATTTTTCTTATCCATTCTTTGGTCAAGGGCATTTAGGTTGTTTCTAGGTTCTGGCTCAATTCTTGACAATGAAAACACTGCTTAAGGAGAAGCAGAGTGGGGAGTAGAACATGAGTGATTGAGAAGATCGAGTTGGGTAAAGGACAGAGAAGGAGAGAAAGGAAAGAGATACTTTGAAAGAGGGAGCCATTGTGGAGTTAACAAGAAACCAGGCACTAGGAAAACTCCTAGAAAACCACAAAGATGACCCCAGCTAAGAATCTCAACAATAATGTAGAGGACACCTAAACTGCCCTTCATCTGCAATCAGATTGATGACAACTTGGCATCATAGAACCTTCATCGAGTAACTGATGGAAGCAGATACAGAGATTTAGAGTTAAGCACAGGGCCAACCTTCTGGACTCCAGTCATAGAGAGGAAGGAGCAATAGTATGAACAAAGGGGTCAAGACCATGATGAGAGTACTCACAGAAACAGCTGACTCGAGCTAGTGGGAGTTCACTGACCCTGGACTGACAGCTGAGGAAACAGCATAGGGCCAAACTAGGCTCTTTGAAGGAGGGTGACAGTCGTGTGGCATGGACAGTTGGTTGGACCACTAGCAATGAAACCAGTATTTATTCTTAGTGCATGAACTGGCTTTTTTGAGCCCATTCCCTGTGGGTAGATACCTTGGTCATCTTAGATATAGAGGGTAGGTCTTTGGCCCTGCCTCAAGTGATGTGACAGACTTTCTTGACTCTCCATGGGAGGCCTCACCCTCTCTGAGAAATGAATGGAGGTGGGGTGGGGAGAAGGTGAGGGGAGTAGGAAGAAGGAACTGGGTTTGGTATGTAAAATAAAATTATTTTAAAAATTTAAAAAGAATAAATATAAAAGAAAGAAAGACAACATTGCTTAAACTTTATGGCCAACTCAAATTATGTATGCCAAAGGGTTAAAACATTCCACATAAAAATAATATTGAGGATTGTTTTGAAGACACATGCAAGTTACATGACCCAAGGATGATGGTTTATAATGACAGTGTGCTTACATCTGTCAAGCTGCCATCATTCCCTACTACCCACTTTCTTTATACATACATTCTATGGGTAATTACTTGAAAAGAGAAGAAAAGTAGCATATAAAAGTAAGTTGACTCAATAGTCTGCCTTACTATTACAGTATACAATCTCAATATTCCATTAATATTGACCACAAATAATAGTGACAAAGTACTTACCTATGGAACAAAAAGCAGAACTATAAGAATAGGTTGTATTTACACTAATTAGAAAGAAATATAACCTGCAAACTGCATATATGCTATTTCTTGGCTAGCAAGCAATATATTGGCCACATTATACCTTATACATATTTTTAGATATTGAAGGATCAGTGACAACGATTTTAGAGAAGATGTATATATGAACTGGTGTGTGATAATTTACTAAGAATATGAAAATAGCTTTGCTCTTTTCTGAATAATCACTGAGACACCCTTATTTAGACAGAAGGCACAAGTGATACAGCGGATTAGAGGATACACCTCCAGGTTCTACAGTCCTCTTCAATAATCCCATGCATAAGGTTATCATGATAGCAACAATGATGAGTCGGCACCGTTTCATCAACAGGGTTCTGACCCTGCCACTAGCTACTATTCCTACTCAGTGATAACTGGAGCTATCATTATTAGATAACTCTCAACAGCAAAACCCAGTGGTTTACGCTAACCAAATGTTAGCCTAAAAATCTGCAATACAGAATGGGTTTGAGTAGCGAAGTCACCTGTTTCAAGCAGTTCAAACTGGGTAGGAAGAGTCACCTCTCTAGTGTGACTTATTTTTCTGACTTGCTGTCGCTGCTGACCATCTCTCAGGAACTCGGGAGCAGCTGAATAGTAGACAGTTCAATTTCTTTCTGTGGGAGCATTTTCACAAATTCCTTGACTTCCTCCTAGCATGAACATTTGGTTCCAGAAAAAAGCCTCTCCAGAAACATTTCTGTGACTATAGTTGTTAGTTTTAGCTGTCAACCTGAAATGACCTCGAATGGCCTAGGAAGGGAATCTCAAGAAAGGATTATCTAGGTTCAGTTGGTCTGTGGGCCTTTGTGAGTGGGTTGTCATAATTAATGGGAAGATCCACCCAGAATGCCAGTGACTCCATCCTGGAGCAAGGAATCCTGAACTATACAAGAGGGGAGAAAGTGAGATGAGCAATGGGCATTTGTCTTATAGTCACATTTACTTTGACCTCAGTGGCTTGTAACCATGGTTAGTCCTTTAAATTTGTGCATTGAATAACCCCATGCCTCATAAAACAAAGACCTTAAATAAGGATGTGTACCGATGCATGGTAGAACAGTTATTTTACCTAGTAACCAAACATTCATTGCAAAAGATGTAGATTTATGTTTTTGAGAAATATGCAAACACCTAAAAATACTATTTTCATAGCAGTCTTTCTTTAAAATTTTACTGAATATTGACAGTTCTCCTATTCACATTCAGTACCCTTATATTCCCATACCTCATCGTTCTTCTACCTTTCTTCACAGTATTTTATCACCTTACTATGCAAATGATTATTCGTTTTATTCTATGAGACATCGTACTATAATATTTTTTGTTTTGTTCGCTGATACATTCCTAGTGCCAACCACAGTACCTGGCATGTATAAAACATTCCATAAATATTTATCATTTGACTTAGCATAGAAATGTATGATTTCTGTCATAAAGTGCTGGAAGACAGAAAGATGTTTCAAGCAAATCATAAAATCCATATAGATAGTCATACTAATAATAGATAGCTTAGACACAAAATTTGGTCTTCCCATATAAACAAAAGCATGGAATTTTTTAAATAAATAACATCACTTATAAAACAGAGGTAATACATGGAGAGACAGTTAAAATTAAGGGTGATTTGAGGGGTAATATGGAAACCTACTAGTATAGAAGCTTTTTAAAATGTGTACATGTATGAAGACAATATAAAAGAAACCACCAAATACTGGGGGAGGGTGAGCCCCAACTGAATATCTCTTGTCATCAAATGAAGTTTGCAGTACCTGGATTGGGCTACATCTCATCAAGTTTCTGGCCAGAGGGTTCATATGAAAACCCCCAAACGACCTAAGCTGTTGTCAGCTATAAGGTTGCTCTTCACAAATAGACAGCAAGGTCTCACTACTGAGGACAACACCTACACAATTCTTTGAATGTATAGAAGTAGACTTGGTGTCTACATAGAAACTTCACTTTTACATTCTAGTGTCTTTGGTATAGGAAAGTACTCTATATACCACCGAGAGAGAAATGAAGACATCAACTTAGCCATAACCCCTTTAATTTACAATGGTGTCCTACATGCAAGATATGATATGAGAATGGAGGCACAGAGAATGTGGGAGTGAGTAACTAATCAATATCTGATTTGACTTAGACACCATCCATGAGATGGAACCCACACCTGACACAGTCTGAGTGACAAAGAACCCAAGACTAGGTAGCTCAGGAACCTTGTGTAGAAAGAAATCATACTATCCAGAAAAAGAAGCAGTGATAAAATGACTCTTGATGACATTCTGCTATACTCATAGATCATTGCCTTGCTCAGCTTTCATTAGAGAAGCTTCCCGATTTAGCAGATAGAAACAAATACAGAGCCTCACAGCCAGACATGCAGAGTGTGAGAGACCTTAGCCAAAAATGGGATTTCTCCATTAAATCCTAAGTCAGCGTGAACCAAGCTCATATGAACTCAGAGAAACTAAAGCAACATGCACAGGGCCTGCACAGGCCTGTACCAGGACCTCTCCATGCATATTATGGCTTCCAGTTTAGTGCTTTTAGGGGATTCTTGAATGTGTTTTGTCTAATTCCAGTGTACTAGTTTTTGTTTTATCATATTATATATAATATTTTATTTTTTATTTTTTGATTTTTCAAGACAGGGTTTCTCCATTGCTTTTTGGTTCCTATCCTGGAACTAGCTCTTGTAGACCAGGCTGGCCTCGAACTCCCAGAGATCCACCTGCCTCTGCCTTCCGAGTGCTGGGATTAAAGGCATGCGATATATTATCCCTTAGAAGTTTGTTTTACAATGAGAGAAAGAAAGGGGGTGTATTTGTATGGAAGGGGAGGTAGGGAGAATCTAGGGGGATAATTATATGGGAAAAATTATTTTTAATTTAGAAAATGTCCTCTAACCAAGTGAAGACATAAGCATTAATGGCTGATGAGAGCACTCAGGAAATAAAAGTATTCCTGCCAATTCTGGCTACCTGAGTTCTACCTCTGGGACCACATATGGAAAGAAGGAAACCAACTTCTGAATAATAAATATAATAAAAAGAGAATAATAGCTTAATAACAATCTTTACAAGTTTGTTATTTACTTTTCAGGTTTCAGAACTTACTTAAATATGAGTGCGTTGACTAAAAATTGCCAGCATCCAAAGATATGCTACTTCAAATAAGCTATTCAGTAGCCATCTTTAGAGAGATTGAATGTATGTTAGCTTATTTGTGGAATGTTTGTGTGCAATTATATGTGACTGTATTTTGGTGCTTGAGGTGTGTGTGTAATAATGTATCCTGTTTTCGCAAACAACTGAGGAAGATGGAGCATATAGTTAGTGGTAAGATGCTTAGCTGCCTAACATGCTGCTTATACAAACATTGACCCTTGTGGAAGTCTAAGCTTCCAAAGATAAAATACTGGGAACATTTTTCCTTAGACTAATTTGCAGCTAGAATGCATGAGTATAAGCTAAATTTTTACCAACTAGAGATTTGTAAATTAACACTGTATGAAAAACACTTCTGGTGCATCTCCATTTAGTGTCTTATCAGGTGAGTTTTGCAGCTTGATTCTGTAAATATTGTAAGATCTTTAGATTCAAACCTGTCTCTTTACCTCTCCCAGTGATTCCGTATATTACCTAATACTTTGAATTAAAGAAACACGATCTTGTTGAATTATCCAATCCTAAGTCTATTTCTGTCCACTAAGGTCTCTTATTGATACATTTTGCACAGTTTGATTATGGAATTGTTTTCTTTCTATGTTTCTACTTTTTTTCCTCTATAGATTTCAATTGTATCTTGTTAGTCTCTAAAGTTCATAGCTGCTGCCATATGTTCTTTGGCTGATTAAGCCTTTTAGCAATTTAAAACATCTCTTTGTTGCAGTCAGTGCATTTCCCCATTGAAATTTATTTCAAATTAACATTTTTATACTTGATTTCAATTGTCAGGTATAACTTATTACAGTCTTTTATTTAAACTTTCAGTGTTATTTCCAATTAGACTCTTCCCTTGTTAAACTGGCTTTTCCTCCTACAAGAAGCAAGGTGAGTAATTATATGAAGCAGTTTAACTCTATCATATACTTTATGATTGCAGTTGTTTGAATGAAAATGGCCCCCATAGGATCACTTATTTGAATGCTTGGTTCCTGGTTGTTGGAATTGTTCTGGGAAGAATTGGGAAGTATGATTATTTGAGAAGAGGTATATCATTGGTTTTGAGGTTTCAAAAGCCTATGGCAGCCTGCATGTCTGTTGCTCTGTCTCTCTTCTCACCCCCACCACACCTCCAATTTGCAGATATGATGTAATCTCTCAGCTACTGTTTCAGCACTGTGACGTCCTGCCTGATACTATGGTCCCCATTGTGATGGTTATAGACTTATCCTCTGAACTATAAGGAAGCCCCCAAGTACACTTTTGTCATGGTGAATCATTAGAGTGATAGAAACGTAGCTACAATAAAGATAAATACAAGGATTATACTTATATCATTCATTTCTTTATTGTAACATTATATCTACTTTGCATACTTTCTTACACTAATATTAGTGGTGCTATTGTTTAATAATGACAAAGTTTTCTTTTTGAAACTGTTAGTTCTTTGTGAATTTCGTGCAACATATTTGATATATTCATGCCACTACAACTCATCCCAGATTTACCTGACTTCCTCTTTATAAAACAAAAGAAAACAAACCCAACAAAAGTAACATCAAGATCAACATGTTCTTTATAAATATTCTTTAATACATGGCATTATTTTTTGAGTCATAGTCTGATGTAATCCAAAGTTGTCTGGGACTTCCTATGTCACTGGAGCTGATCTTCAACTGCTAGTCCTTGTATCAACATTCCAAATATAGGGAATACAAGGATACATTACCTACTCACACATCAACATTTCCCTTCTTTTCCTCCCTCCCTCCCTCCCTTCCTCCCTCCCTCCCTCCTTCCCTCCCTCCCTCCCTCCCTCCTTCCTTCCTTCCTTCTTCCTCCCCCCTCCTCTTCCTCTTCCTTCTTTCCTTTCTTCCTTCCTCTTTCCTCTTTATTTTCCATTCTTTCTTTTATTGTATATTCACCGAGAATTGTGCTGCTTCCATGAAGAAAATTTATTTCAAGTATATCAAATTTTATGACCACATCTCCCATGCTATACCCTTTATTTACCCCACATCCTCCTTATTGCTTGTCTCTTTCCTTTCTCCATTCCCCCTGTTTACATCAAACAGAAACTCAAACACACAGTTTTATAGGTCTATTAAAACCAGCATATATGAATGAAATAATAGATTGAATATCTGTCTTTCCTTGTGTCAATAGTTCATCCTTCCATTTTTTTGTATTAACATTGCCTTAATATTTTCAAATTTTTAGATACTTCTATTTTGTAGGAAACAAACTGTGGCTCATTCTTTTGAAATCTACTATATTTTTGCTACCATGATGCTATATTTGCCAAAAATTAAAATGTTACTATACAGCCATTTTATGTAAATAATTACAGAATATCTAAATTTGCACCATTCCCTCTACAATTCCAAATATTCACAATCTGCTGCTCAAAATAAAATGTTTGGTGGACATTGGCCTGGAGCAAATAACTGCTCACATTTCTAGTAAATTGAGAAAAACAATCTGGGCATCATTTTCTTCTCCCTTACTTTCAATTCATTTACCAAATAGATGGGAACATAAACAGCATGCCACAAAATATTCTGGCTATTAGGAATAAGATCCTAAAAGTCTGGGATTTTAGTTTATGAATTAACTCACAATTATATTAAGTGACACATCACTAATACTATTATTATTTTATCTATATGTGTTTGTATGGGTTTAGGCATGTTGGTACCAGTAGAAACTAGAAGAAGGCACTTCATTTCTGGCAGTTAGAGTTATAATCTTTTGTGACTTGCCTGGCATGCATGCCAGGAACCAAACACAAGCCCTCAGAGAGAATGGAAAGAGTATCGTGCTCTAACTACTGAGACATAGCACTAAACCCACACATCTCCTGTAATTTACTCCATTTTAATGTATTTGTTTCCATTTGGTTGCTATTCTTTTTAAATTAATTTTTTTTATAGAAGAGATAATGTGAGTGAAAAGTTTCTGATCCTGACATGTTTGAAATATTTATATTTCTGTCTTTAAATACTTGTACTATGCTGTGAGAATGTTTTTCTTGTATAGACATAATTTTTGAACATTTAGGTTCTTTTCATTATCACAGGTAAAATGTTTAATATATATCTTTATGTTCAATTTCTTCTTGTAACAAATCTCTTTAATATGAAGATGTATCTTTTTAGTGAAATTAATTTTTATTCTATTACTGATTCAATCACTTTTATTACATTTTCTTTGATCTGTTTTTACCCCTTGAAGCTATTGGGAAAATCTTACAACATCTGGATGAGCTTTATAAATGACTACATTATAACAGCCTCCCAAGCAAGATGTTCCCACTGGTGCAATATTGGCATGACTGTTAAGAGATAACTAACTGCTTTCTGATTGGATTTGAGTCTTGCTACACAGGAGGTGATTGCATAAGTTTTCAAGAAACACCATGCAGTACAGTCTGGCTAGTCAGTAGAGAAAAAAGAAGTGAGCCAAGTTGAGGTTGGAAGTGCAAGTAAAAGTTTAGCAATCATTCTAAAGTGCAGCTGAAATACATTTAAGAACTTCTTGTTTTCAGACTTTTCATACAAAATGGTTTGAAAGAATAAGAGCAGAAATAAAGTAGATTTGAAAAATATACCAAAATATTTTTGAGTAAATTATTAAAACAAAAGCATAAGAAATGGTAGAAATGATCTTTTGGAAAATAAAAAAGTATATGCACAAATTTTTTTCTTTTCAGAAAATTAATTTACTGTCTATAAGAAATGTTTTGCCTATTATACTATTTTAAGCTTTGGTTTTCAGAACAGATAATTTGTATTTAAGATGCATTGATATAATGAATAAAACTTTTAAATATTTTTTTAAATTATTTTTTAAAATAATTTTTATTGATTTTTATTGAGCTCTACATTTTTCTTTGTTCCCCTTCCTGCCTCTCCCCTCCCCTTCAACACTCTCCCAGGGTCCCCATGCTCCCAATTTACTCAGAAGATCTTATCTTTTTCTATTTCCCATGTAGATTAGATCCATGTATGTCTCTCTTAGGGTCCTCATTGTTGTCTAGGTGATCTGAGATTGTGATTTGTGGGCTGGTTTTCTTTGCTTTATGTTTGAAAACCACTTATGAGTGAGAACATGTGATAATTGTCTTTCTAGGTCTGGGTTAACTCACTCAAAATGATGCCTTCTAGCTCCATCCATTTGCCTGCAAAATTTAAGATGTCGTTTTTTTTTTTTTTGCTATGTATATTGTGTAAATGTAACACATTTTCCTCATCCATTCTTCGATCAAGGGGCATTTAGGTTGTTTTCAAGTTCTGACTGTGACAAACAATGCTGCTATGAACATAGTTGAACACATGTCCTTGTGGTACGATTGAGCATCCTTTGGATATATACCCAAAAGTGGTATTGCTGGGTCTTGAGGAAGGTTGTTTCTTAATTTTCTGAGAAATTGCCACACTGACATCCAAAGGGGTTGTACCAGCTTTTACTCCCACCAGCAATGCAGGAGTGTTCCCTTTACCCTACAATCTCTCCAGCATAAGTTGTCATTCGTAGTTTTGATCTTGGGCATTCTTACAGGTGTAAGATGGAATCTCAGAGTTGTATTGATTTGCATTTCTCTGATGACTAAGGATGTTGAACATTTCCTTAAGTATCTTTCAGTCATTTTAGATGCCTCTTTTGAGCATTCTCCATTTGGGTGTGTACTCCATTTTTTTCTTCCATTGGCTTATGTGTTCTTTTGATGACCAGTTTCTTGAGTTCTTTGTATATTTTGGAGACCAGACCTCTGTCTGATGTGGCGTTAGTGAAGATCTTTTCCCATTCTGTAGGCTGTTGTTTTGTCTTGTTGACCATGTCCTTTGCTTTACAGAAGCTTTTCAATTTCCGGAGGTCCCATTTATTAATTGTTTCTTTCAGTGTCTGTGCTATTTGGGGTTATATCTAGGAAGTGGTCTTCTGTGCCAATGAGTTCAAGTGTACTTCCCACTTTCTCTTCTATAGGGTTCAGTGTGACTGGCTTTATGTTGAGGTCTTTGATCCATTTGGACTTAAGTTTTGTGCATGGTGATAAATATAGATCTATTTCTTCTACATGTTGATCCAGTTATGCCAGTACCATTTGTTAAATATGCTTTCTTTTTTCCATTTGATATTTTTTGCTTCTTTCAAAAAATCTGGTGTTTAAAGCTGTGTGAATTGATATCCAGGTCTTTGATTCAGCTTTTATAATTCTTTTGAGACTTTTTGGTCTTTTTGAGATAATTCTGTTTTATTTTTCTTTACAATTTCTGGCTAGAGAATAATGATTAGAATCTTTCTTCTTGCCACAAAATGATTTTTATAGTCACCTAAGGACAGTTTTTAATTTTATTTAAATTTACTTTGTCTAGGATTTATTTTGTTCTAAGAGTGCAATAGAGGTACCTTTTATTATTCCTGATATTAATAGAAATATTTCTAAAATAGCACTCCTGAGGATGTTGTACAAAAAAATGACAAAATTCCATATCAGTATATGTTCAAAGAAGAACTATTTTCATAAGTGCATTCAGAAAAGTTAAAACAACTAAATTACCTTTGAAAAAATCTTCTCTGAGAATTGATTATATCACTATTCTTTGTATCTATCCAAAGGAGAATACTAGTGCTACTACAGAACTCTTACTTTCACTGAATCTCTCAAAGGGCAAGTAATCATCAATTTGCTAACATTTTGAACAAAATGTATGTATTAAATTAGCTAAATGCCAAGTCAATTTTTATTATATTTTACTGTAAATGAGAATAAGGCAATTTCAGTTAAGGAATGACACATTTTTGACAACTGTGTAAGAATGTAAGTTCCCCCTTATTCTAGCCACCTTTTCTTTTTTTTATCCTCATCCTGTGTATACACACACACACACACACACACACACGTATATATATATATATATATATATATATATATATATATATATATATATATATTTGGTAGACCACATCTTATATATTATATGCAATACCAGAAATTGAGAAGTAAAAATGATTCAAAGCAAAGCCACCCTTGAGTACATTGGGGATTCTAAGCAAGCATATATGCCCATTAGACTTTGACTTCAAAGCCTTTACAAAAGCAAATGATGGGATAAATATTTCCAGATTTTTATGTTGATATATGGTCATCTTCAAAGTTTCTCCCTACCAAAAATTATGCTTCCCTTTATTGGCATCCTGAGTGATCCATAGTTCTTGAATCTGGAAATGCATGTGGTGGTTTTGACCAGTAGAATATAAAAAAGTCAATAAATACGGTGCTCACATGTGAAATTCTAAAAACATAAAAATAATCATTTAAGAATATAACAAAACTATATTGTATGATTCTCAAGACATATAAGAAAGCTTACAGCTTAACTTATATTCCTTACTGTACTTTACCGATTGTCCATGTCAAACCTGCCACAGTGAAATTGAAACCACTCAAAATATACATGGTTTAAAATTCTCAACTAGCCATTTGTGGTGGTATAGTCCAGTAGGATTTGCTGAAGGAGGCAGAGGCAGGAGGATTACAAATCTGAAACCATCCTGTGCTACACATTATGAAGGAAAAAAGAAAAAAAAAATCTAGGCTGTAGTGGCATACACATTTAATACCAGCACTCAGAAAGCAGAGGCTGGTGGATCTCTGTGAGTTCAAGGCCAACCTGGTCTAAAAAGCTAATCCCAGGACTGCTAGTTCTATTACACAGAGAAACCCTATCTCCAAACCCATCCCGAGAAAATTCTCACAATTCTCAATTGGACAGTTAGCATGAACTGTGAGACATATAATTCAATAAAGCTGTACTGGATTTCCAATTGACTGACTGAAAGCACATGTGAGAAGCTCAAGTGAGTACCATTCTGATCACCAATTGACCTACGGAATTTTAGAATAGCAGCTTGGTGATTAAACTTAGAAGTTGTTAGTTGTATTTTTGGTTTTGAGCCTAGCCTTTAATGGCTGAAGCCTCTCTCCAGCCCAGCCATGAACTCTAGACCAACAGCTTGTGGAGCCCTGAGGAAAGCAATCTAGGCCCTCCATATGTGGGAGACAGTGCTGAAGCTGTGCTGAGTCCTCCCTGGCAGTGCAACTAGGATCTCACCCTGACTTTCTGGAGCCCATTCCCTGTGTCAGGATGCCATACTCAGCCTTAATACAGGAATGAGGGGCTTCGTCCTGCCCCAGTTTAATGTGCCAGGATTTGTTGACTTTCCATGAGAGCCCTTACCTGTTGGGAGGAGTGGATAGGGGATGGACTTGGGGGGGGGAGAGAAGGACAGGGGTGAGTGGGAGGAGGGTGGATAACTATGGATGGAATATGAAATGGAATTTAAAAAATAAATTAAAATTATAGAAAAAAAGAAAAGAAATTGTTAGTTACATGGTAATTGATAATCATGGAAACCAAATAAACTATATTTAGAGATAAATTTCCATGTAGCTCCACACTTTTAATGGATGTCTGGAGGGTACATATGATGGTTAGTATTGGCTACTTGACAAAATATAAAGCCAACTGAGATGGAGCTCTGGGCATGCTTTGTAGGGTTAAGACAGCCCCTTGAGGGGGTGGGGTTTGCCTCGGGCGAATGCCTACAGATAAATGGGCACTCGGGAGGCGGCTCAGTCTCTTTTTCCTTCCTTCCTCCTGTGCCACGCGGGAACTTCGGTTCTGTAAGTTTATCATTAAAGTGTAAATATTCTTTAATATCTGGATTGCATTTATTTACGCCGATACAATGCTTGTGGGGAATAATACCATAACTCTACTCATTGATGTAGGAATTTACTGGGCATTGGATCCTGCCCTGCATCAAATGAAGAAAACAAAATGAGCACAAGTGTTTATCTTCTTGACTCTGGAAGGAATGTCATCAGCTGTCTTAAATTGCTGCCATGAATAACTATACCTTGAACTGTGGGTTAAAATAAACCGTTTCTCCCTTAAGTTGCTTCTGTCTGGGTATTTTCTCATTGAAATAGGAAAGTAACTAAGACAGAACATACCCAAGTTGTGCTGCTTCTGTAGCTCTACGAAGTTGCTTATAGTATTAGCAATATGTTAGAGACATAGAGACAAATTTCCAAGTGTTCTTTCCATTATTTTTTTCTTGTGTTTCTTTTATTTTCTTTATCCTTGTCACTGGGTTCAAGTCCCAACTCTCACCAAGAATAAGCTCATTTTAAGATTCTTATATTCATAGTATAATGCAAATACTTTTATTCTACTAGCTTTCCAATGCCACAGGCCGTATCTCAGGGTTTTTTGTTTGTTTGTTTGTTTGTTTGTTTGTTTTTTTACCTTGGGAGAACAAGTCTTCACCCATTACAAATAGTGTTTTTCTAAAATACAAATACATGATCAATATTGTCAGTGATAGTTTAAAATTCATAAAAGAGACATTTCTATCTTAGATTTTTGTTTACTTTTTAGTTAAATTTATTTATTTTATTTTTTGGCTGCAATTTCCTCTTCCTCCTCCCTCCTTTCCTTCCTTTACCTCCACCCGTCCCTCCCCAGCACCCAATCCACTCTTCCTGTGTTTCTGTTCAGAAAGGGACGGGTCTCTGATGGTTATCATCGGCATACCGTATCAAGCTGTGATAGGTCTGAGTTCCTCCCCCTTCTATTAAGGCTGGGAACGGCAATCTAGTATGAGGAATAGGTTGGCAAAAGCAGTCAAAGTGTTGAGGACAACTCCTGCCTCACACTATTAGCAATTCCATAAGTAGACCAAGCAACACAACTCACATATATGTAGAGGGCCTAGGTCAGTCCCATGCAGGCTTCCTGGTTCTTGGCTCAGACTCTGTGAGCTCTTATGTTAGTTTGTTTCTGTGGGTTTTCCTGCAATGTCTTTGATCCCTCTGGCTCATCTAATCCTCCCTCTCTTCAGGATTCACCAAGCTTGGCCAAATGTTTGGCATTTGTTTTCATCACTTACTGGGTGAAGATTTTCTGTTGACAAACTCAATATCAAGTGGAAAAAGACCTCAATATAAATCCAGCTACACTGAATCTGATAAAAAAAAAGAAAGTGAGAAATAGCCTAGAATGCATTGGAACGGGATATAGCTTTCTGAATAGAACACCAGTAGCATAGACACTAAGATCAATAATAAATAAATGGTACTGCATGAAATTGAAAAGCTTTTATAGGGCAAAGGATGCTGTCGGTAGTACAAAATGGCATCCTATAGAATGGGAAAAGATCTTCACCAAACCCACATCTGACAGAGAGGGATGATCTCCAATATATGTAAATAACTTAAGAAACTAGACATTTTTTTAAAATCCAATTAAACATAGGGTACAGATCTACACAGAAAATTCTCAACTGAAGAATCTCAAATGGCAGAGAAACAACAAATAAAATGTTCAACATTCCTAGCCATCAGGGAAATGCAAATCAAAATGACTCTGAGATTGTTATTTTTATCTTTGCAAGAAGTTCAATATTGTTGCTGGGCCCTAATGTCTTCCTCGGTAGAGTGGTTTGAGAAGGCGAGAAGTCAACAAACACAGACACTGGGAGTCAGGTGGAAGAGTTAGGGGAGACTCACTTATTTAACGATGGAGAAAAATTATATACCCTCCCAGCACCAAGGCATTCCAATCCATTGACATCACATGGTTGCCCCTCAATGGCTATGCACAATCAGGACCTCTGACAGCATCTATTGTTAGGCCCTAACAGACCTTTAAATAATATTCTACAACACAATATCAATGCTTTGGACCATTTGAATCTCTCTGGAATGATAAATGACACAGAAAATTTGCTTTCTATGTTATAATCTAACCAGCTTTTTCAGTTCCAGATCCTTCTATGTACATGACTCTCAGTAGGGCATAAAAAGTCATCTGCCCTCACAGTCCTTGAGAAATACTGGAGATTAGCACCATTTGAACCTGGTATCCTTAGAGTTCTGTGGTTCTGCCTTTTGTTGACATTGCAGATTATGATTCTCTCCCCTCCTTTGTTCTTAAGGTTTAAACGCTGCAGTACTACTATGTTTCTCCTTGCTGAAGCCTCTTGAAATAAGCAACACTCTCTCTAAGCTTACTATAAAGTACAACAAATTTATGTTTTATTCCCCAACTCACACTCAAGCTCGTAGCTCCAGTTAAAGAAAAAAGAATAGAAAGAAACAAAAATCACTGATTAAAATCAAAACAGTCAGTTTATCACAATACACTCTGAGTTCTAACACCAATATTTTCTGGAAAACCTGAGACATTTATAATGTTTTTGTTGGTTTATAGCTCTCCTCTTCTACCTTTATTACTCCAAACTGAAAACATTTCTGTTGCACATTCAGTCCCATTCAATAAATGCACAAATGTTAAAGTTTGTAGTCAAGAGTCATAGATGAAAAGTTCTGACAAAATTGAGTGTGCAGCATCTAAGGAAAGTGGTTTTACCTTAGCAATATACAAATTTAAACTCACAGGCTATTTTAAATTGCAAAAATCAACCGTTTAAAATCTATGCAAAACTAGTAACTTTCTATCAACATATTGTAACATTTTCCTTTCAAAAATAAGTTACAGCTATTTTGGATAATTAACATTCTAAAAGCTGATCTCCATGTAATATCAACAACTTAGTAGCCTTAACTGCATTGTAGTTATCATGGGAACAAAAGTACAATGTTCAGAGTAGGGCCCAAGGCAATGAAGAAAAGAAGATACAAATCATGTTCTGGAAGAAGGCAAGACAGTAAAATATACCCTAATTAATCAGATAAATTTAAAATGTGCCACACATGGAATTTCAAAATCAATGTACAAGTCATAGCTTGATGAAGAAACAAATTTCATATTTAATGCAGGATTATTTAATCTCTTGTAGTAGGAACGGAGGGCTGCGTCCTGCTACCCAGCTAGATTTACACCTGAAATAATTACACAGAATCTGTATACTTTTAAACACTGCTTGGCCCATTAGCTCTAGCCTCTTACTGGCTAATTCTCACATCTTGATTAACCCATTTCTAATAATCTGTGTAGCACCATGAGGTGGATTACCAGAAATATTCTTAACCTGCATCCATCTTGGAGAGGAGAGCTATGATGACTACCTGACTCGGCTTCTTTCTCCCAGCATTCTGTTCTGTCTACTCTGCCTACCTAATTTTGTCCTATTAAAGGGCCAAGGCAGTTTCTCTATTAACCAATGAAATCAACACAAAACAGAAGACTCTCCCACATCAATCGCTAAGAATTTTTTGCCAATATCAAAGTGGTTTTTATACCTAAGTTACTATTTAAGACATTTTAAAGTCATTCATTACTTCCTTGTTAAATGTTTAATGTTTAGCTCACTATAAGTATAGAAACTACCTATTGTATATGACCTTAAGTTGGAAATAAGACTTTATAGTCAATAGCAATATTTTTAAATAACTATTTTTATAGTCTGACTATGTGACAATAATAAAAAGTATAATCAAAAGCAACATAAATTATTTCAAATACAAAGGAGAAATGCACCCATGACTTGAATATTTTTCTTTTCTAGACCAATTGCTGTTCTTACTTTAAAGACAAATATGCTCAATTTTAATATTCCTAGTAGTTAGAAAAATACACAGATTTTTTCTTTAATGTACCAAAGTAGCCTTTTGGTAATATAGGGCATATAAATTGTATCTGATTGTAAAATATTTGCTCAAACTCTGTTTAAAATTGAATTTATCAGGTGTTATACACACCTTTATAATGGAATTTCTTAGGGGTCAATAAAAAGCTGTATATGTATTAAAAACTCTAAAGGACTAATTGATGAAATTTTTTGTTTGCGAAGAATTCAAACACTATACATCTATATCCAAAATATGCTGGGCTAACTTTAGTCCAGTTAATAGATACTCATTGCCCAACACTGCATCAGGCCTAATATCCATCTGAGATTTGATGATAAAGTATGTCCTTTGGAAAGTGGATTTGTTACTTGTCTTCTTGGGACAAAACACCAGACAAAATGGACTTAAGGAATGAATGGTTTATTTGGGTTCACTGTTTGAGGTACAGGTCATCATGGTAGGGAACTTGGGATGGCAGAAGTTTGAGACACCTCTTCCAGGAAGTAGAGAGCAAGGACTTCCAGTGTTCAACTCGTTTTCTCCTTTTAAATGCAGCAGGAGCAGCTGGTACAATGGTTCTGCCTACATTTAAGATAGATCTTTCCACTTGAATTATCTTAATCTAAACAATACCTAATTAGGCCAGAGAATTATTACCATGATCATTCTAAATCCTGTCAAATTGATAAAAGTAACCATCACAGAACCCTTAAATTAGCACCCGAAACTGAAATGTATCACAGACTTCTCCATTTTGCTGCAACCGAGCTTCCCGGTATGTTCATGAATGTATCTGTAAGGTTTCTTGATGTATTGCTATCTGTTGTGCTTTTATGTTTTAAACATAAAACCTTGAAACAATCTTCCCATTCTGGGAAACCATGATCAGTGTTCCCAGTACATAGTCCCTCATATTTAGCTTGGACTAAACTCTGTTCTATTGCCTTTGAAGTGAGAGCTGTGTGATGCATTGACCACCTGAATACCACTCTGGTATTTGAAAAGTTCAGCTTTCGGAAAAGATAAAACTAAATAACCAATGTGACCGCCTAATGAAGTTTCACCAATTGAGCTCCTTGTGGCCCAGTTCTATTTGAGATATCAATGAACAAACAGACAGGGAAGATGAGGGGATGGATGGAAAAGAAGGAACACGAAAAGGGAAGAGTGAAAGACGTGAAGAGATAGGGGAGTTAATTTAACTGAAATTATAAAAATCAAGAACTGTGACAAATAAGCCACAATGGAGATAAGTATTTCAAAGGGTGTTTTATCTGGGGCTGGAAAGATGCCTCAGGACTCAAGAGAATTTACTGCGCTCTTTAGAGCAAAGTGTTTGTTTTCTAGCATGCAAACTGAGTGGCTCATAACTGCAGATAATGCTAACTTCTGGAGAGATCCTGAATCCTTCTGCAGGCCTCCATCATCACCAGCATACATGTGCCATACAAACAGACACATAAACACTAAACAAATAAGGAATTTTGTTTTAGAAAGATGTTTTGTCCAAATATATGCAAGCCATTGAAGCATAGTTTCCAACAAATATTACTTTGTCTATTGATAATGAATAAAGCATATTTACCTGCATTGCATAATAGAGTACTTATAACCAATCTTAAGATAATCAGGAAGTACCAGAAAGACATGCACAGTCCATCTCCTTTCATTTTTTTTAGCAGGGTCATGTTCCATAGCTCTGAATACATTTTCATTACTTTCATTTTATCAAGTTTATGTAGACTTCATTGTAGATTATTTTTGAATAATTTAAACTGACAGGTATGGCTATCTGTATGTCCACACCTCTCCCAAGATATATATGAGAGAAATATGTCACAGATAGAAATATCTGTATCCCCCTGGGCTGTCTCTTCTAGCTGGATCAAGTAAAAGTAATTTTAGAATGTATTTATTCCCCTTTCAGGTTTATTTCTGCAGCACTCAATATGAAAAACAAGAAGATATTGATTAGGCTCCTGGGAGAGTTACACTGATTGTGCACAGTCTACATGCACAAATAAGAGGATTCATTTTACTGCATCCTAAACTGCAAAGGCAATCTCATCCATATTATTTTCCAAAAATTTTTAACTCTGTCTCTATCAAGGCAGTCCCAAGGAAAATTTAGTCCACAATGACTGATTCTTTATCACAAGCCAGCAGTAGATGTCGGGTAAATTTTGGACAGGGAAAATGACTGCATTCAAATGCTGAGAAGGCACTGGCATGTGACCAAGGAAAAGGATCAGTAGATCAAACACCCTTTCCCTCTAACTGGAATACGAGTTCTTGTTGGTATCCATATATTCTCTCTAAAAGCTTTCCAAGGCATTTCTTTCTGTGTTAAAAAAAACTCACTACTAGACTTCTTGGCCATACTGTAATTTCTTTGTAGTAATATTTTCAGCTTTTATAGGAATCATTCCCAAGATATTAAATAGAAGCATTATATAAAGGTGACTACATCCCACATTTATTTATCATTATTATCATCAGCTTTTAACAGGTTCTGACACTTAATAGAAACTGAATATATGCACAAAAATAAAAATTAAATTTCCTAATAAACAATAGTTTTTAGAAAGTAGCTTTGTTACTTTTCTACCTGGTAGCTTTCTGTAAGTCAGTATTTTGCACTAAACATAACCTATCATTCTTCAAGAACAATAAAGAATGAAATCAGCCTATATTGAGTACTATAGTCAAAGCACAGAATAAGATGTTTTTCTGAAAATTTTAGTTTCTACTAAGCATTATACCACCTACGCTAATCAATTATTATAATTTTATAGATTAAAATCAACTAAAAATAGAAGTTTGTGATTAACATATCCTGTATTCACTTGAATTTTTCTCTGTGCACCTGCTGTGGAATGAATAATCCTTTTGTACACTGTGAAGATATGCTGCTCCCATTGTTAATAAAGAGCTGACTGGCCAATAGCCAGGCAGAAAGAAGAGGTTAGGTGGTAGAACCCGACTGAGAGAATGCTAGGAAGCAAGAGGGCAATCACCAGCCAGACGTGGAAGAAACAGGAGATAAACATGCAACCTGTAAAAAGGGTACTGCCACATGGTAGGGTGTAGATAAGAAATATGAGTTAAAATTTGGATTACCTTACTCAGAATGACTTTCTTTCTAGTTCCATCCAGTTGCCTACAAACTTCATGAGGTCAATGTTTTTTACCCATTGTTTAAATTTACTACATTTTCCTTATCCATTCTTGAGCTGTCCAGGATCAGGTTATTACAAATAATGCTGTTATGCACACAGTTGAGCAACCTTGTGGTATCATTGAACTTCCTTTGGGTATATGCCCAATATTGGTACAGCTGGGTCTTAAGGTAGATTGATTCCCAATTTTCTGAGAAACCACTATATTGATTTACAGATGTAGTTATCCCCATTTGTACTCCTGCCAGCATTGGAGGAGTGTTCCTCTTACTCCACATCTTCTCTTCATATGAACTCATTAATAAGTGGATATTAGGAGTAACATATAGGATAATCAACTTATAATTCTCAGCCCCAGAGAGGCTAGATAACAAAGTTGTCCAAACAGGGATGCATTGATTTCCCTGGGAAAGCAAAATGGAAGAGATCTCCTGGGTAAATTGAGGGGGTGGTTGAGAGGGGGTATGGGAATTTGGGGGAGCAGATTGAGTGGGCTGGGCACAGGAGGTAGGTTGAGGCCAGAACTGAAGAAGGAGAGAAACAAAAGGGATCTTGATAAGGGTGGGCATTTTTGGGTGAGGGAGAAGCCTGGTGCCAGGGAAACTCCCAGCAATCAACAATTATGACTCCAGCTAAGAATCCCAGCCAATAGTACAGAGGGTATCTTAACTGGCTGTCTTATGTAATCAGAGTGGTGACTACCCTAATTGTCATCAGAGTTTTCATCCAGTAACTGATGGAAGCAGATACAGAGATTCACAGCCATGTACTGGGCCTAGCTCCAGGAGTCCTCCTTAAAAAAGAGAAAAGGTATTGTAGGAAGCAAGGATGTCAAGATCATGATGGAGGAACCCACAGACACAGACGACTTGAGCTCATGGGAGCACATGAACTCTGAACCAACAGTTAGGGAGCCCGCATGGGAGTGACTTAGGCCTTCTGTATGTGTGTGACAGTTGTGTAGCTTGGTCTGTTTTTAAGGAGTGACATCAAGACCTGTCCCTAGAGCTTAGCTGTCTTTTGAGCACCAATTTCCCATGTTGAGAAGCCTTGCCCAGTCTTGATGCAGGGGGAGGAGCTTGGTCCTGCCTCAACTTGATATGTCAGATATTGGGAGGCCTAGCTCTTTCTGAATGGAAATGTAGGAATGAACATGGGGGGCAGGAAGAGAGGAGGGAGGGGAAACTGTGGTTGGTATGCAAAATAAGTAAAAAATGTTAATAAAATTAAATTAAAAAGAAATATGGATTAATTTGAGTCAAAAGAGGTAGTTAGTAACAAGCCTATGCTATCGGCTGAGCATTTATAATTAATAAGAAATCTGTGTGGTTATTTGGGAGTTGCCTGGTGGGACAGAAACCCCCACCTACATGCACCAAGACTATTAACAATTGAATTCAATTATCTTCTAGTAGTGAGAAAGAAATACATTTGATAGTACATGTCTATAATTACAGAACTTGACAGTGGAATCAGGAAATTCAAGGTCACCTTTAGCTGTACAGTGTTTCTGAGATGAACCTGTGCTTTGTGACAAAGAGAAGAAAAGAAAAGGGAAGGGAAGGGAAACAGGGAAGGGGAGGGGAGGGGAAAGTTGGGGAGAGGAGAGGAGAAGAGAAGAGAAGAGAAGAGAAGAGAAGAGAAGAGAAGAGAAGAGAAGAGAAAAGAAAAGAAAAGTTAGAGAGGCCCGCAAGATGGCTTAGCTGGTAAAGGTGTTTGATACCTAACCTGACAACTTGAGTTTGTTCCCAAGGATTCATTTGAAAGAAGGGGAGAGAACTGCTTCCCACAAATTGGTCTTTGACCTCTACACCCAAGGTGTCACACACAAAAACACACCATTACCACCACCAAGGACGATGGTGGTAATAAAATAAATAAAGGTAATAAAACATTTATAAGATAAAAGTAAGGATGCATCAATAAATAATGACACTAGATCAATGTAATTCTCAAATAGCAATGAGAAACATTAGCCTCATCATTTACTAGTAAGGGAATTGGTATTCACAGAATTTAAGTAACCCAACCGAGATACTGCAGTTAACGAATGTGGGCCTAATATTCAAAGGTAGGAATTTCTGATCCTAAAGATGCAACAAGAATCTGTGATATAGCATCCATCTTTTCAGCCTGATTACTTATGTTCCTGCTATCTAGGTATCAAGCATCTTTTAAAAACAGCTCTATTTGAATGCTAATTCACACACAGACACACACACACACACAGAACCCAATTAAATATTTTTATAAGCCTTGGTTATGATGTTGCTGCACAGCAATACAGCTGCAGCTGTACGGGCATATTTCTTGGTATTCCACTGTATTCCATTCATTGACATGTCTACTGGGCTATTTTGTCACTAACTCTGTCATGTAAATTGAGATTGAGTACCATGATACCTGCGGCATTGTATTTTCTCCTTAGGATTGTTTTGGTATTCAGTCATGTCTGTTTCTAAATAAATCTTAAAATTTCTTTTATAGTCCTTGGAAGAATAGCATTTGAATTTTGTAGAAAACTGTTGATTGTAGAATGTTTTTGATAATTAAACTCTTTTCAAAACATAAATTCTACAAATCTATGAACAGAGAATGATTTTATATCACTGAGTGTCTTCTGTTTCTTTTCAGCATTATAAAAATTTTCATTAAAGAAAACTTGTTGGCTGGCAATCATGTCTACTTCCATTATCCAGGAGGACAACTATTTGCTTTTCTTTGGGTTCAAATTCTTATTTAGCTTCTCTAGGATTACGGATTATAGGCTCAATGCCCTTTATTTATGGCTAGAATCCAGTTATGTGTGAGTACATACCATATTCATCTTTTTGGGCCTGGGTTACCTCACTCAGGATAGTGTTTTCTATTTCTATCCATTTGCTTCAAGATGTCATTGTTTTTTTTTTACCGCTGAGTAGTACTCTACTGCGTATATATTCCACACTTTCTTCATCCATTCTTCCATTGAGGGGCATCTAGGTTGTTTCCAGGTTCTGGCTATTACAAATAATACTGCTATGAACATAGTTGAACAAATGCTTTTGTAGTATGATAGGGCATCTCTTGGGTATATTCCCAAGAGTGGTATTGCTAGATCCTGGGGTAGGTTGATCCCAAATTTCCTGAGAAACCGAAACACTGCTTTCCAAAGTGGTTGTACAAGTTTGCATTCCCACCAACAATGGACGAGTGTTCCCCTTACTCAACATCCTCTCCCGCAAAGGCTATTGGTGGCTTTGATTTTAGCCATTCTGACAGGTGTAAGATGGTATCTCAAAGTTATTTTGATTTGCATTTCCCTGATCGCTAAGGAGGTTGAGCAGGACTTTAAGTGTTTTTTGGCCATTTGAACTTTTTCTGTTGAGAATTCTCTGTTCAGTTCAGTGCCCCATTTTTTAATTGGGTTAATTAGGATTTTAAAGTCTAGTTTCTTGACTTCTTCTGGCTCCCTCTCCTCAGCTGTCCAAGGAACTAGCTGGGGACATCTCCTTGGACACCTGGGAACCCCTCTAGAGTTAAGTCTCTTGCCAACCCTAAAATGGCTCCCTTATTTTGATATATACTTTCCTGCTCCCATATCCACTCTTCTTTCATCCCAACCATCCCATTCCCCCAAGCTCTCCCCATCCTCCCCTTCTCACTTTTCTCTCCCCTTACCTCCACCCCAACCCCACCCCCGAGCTCCCAATATCTTGCATATCACCATAGAACCTTCATCTGGTGATGAACTGAGATAGAGACAGAGACCCACATTTGAACACTGGACTGAGCTCCCAAGGTCCAAATGAGGAACAGAAGGAAGGAGAACATGAGCAGGGAATTCAGGACCATGAGGGGTGCACCCACCCACTGAGACGGTGGGGACTGATCTAATGGGAACTCACCAAGGCCAGCTGGACTGGGACTGATGGAGCATGTAATCAAACAGGACTCTCTGAACGTGGTGGCCAATGAGGGCTGACTGAGAAGCCAAGGACAATGGCACTGGGTTTTGACCCTTCAGCATGTACTGGCATTGTGGGAACCTAGTCTGTTTGGATGCTCACCTTCCTATACCTGGATGGAGAGGGGAGGACCTTGGACTTCCTACCGGGCAGGGAACCCTGACTGCTCTTTGGACTGGAGAAGGAGGGGAAAGGGGTAGGGGGAAGGGGAGGGAAATTGGAGGAGGGGAAGAGGTGGAAATTTTTAATAAAAAAAAAGAAAGAAAAAAAAGAAAACTTGTTGGTTAGGTTCATTCTTAGGAGGATTTTTATTGCAAAGAACAGACAAATAAAAGCATCACACAGTTAGATTAATATAAGCACTCAAATTAGCACTTGCCCAGATCCAAAAGTATCCACCTCAGCAAATGTCTATATTGTTAGAACAGACAATCTGAAGCTGTGGAGCTTTACTTGAGTTTTACACTTTCACTATCAATTACACTTTTATGTACCTGTAATATTAGGTATTAAGGAAAGATGGGATGTGAGTGGGATGTGGGTAAGGACACAAGAGTAACTAAAGAGGCTTTAAATCTCATTTTCTTTGTTTTAACTCTAACATGGATGTTTCAGCATTTTTGTTGTTATTTTTTGGCTGATTTTTGCAGTAACTAGGTCCTAGATGGTTTTTAAGCTTGATAAGGGATATTTTTCTATAGCTTCTTTCTTGACATTGATATATAGAAGGGCTAATAAGTTTTTTATTACTTTGCTAAAAACATTTAGGAGATCTAAGAATATTCTTATAGAGTTTACACTGTCTTTTAATTATAGAAACATTTACTATTAAATGGGGATAACTTAACTCTTTCCTTCCCTATTTATATCTCTTTTATATATTTATCTTTCCTTGTTACTCTAGCTAAGACTTTGAGTACTATATTTAAAAAAGAATATGGAGAATAATCACCCAAGTCTAATGCGGTATTTTATTGGGAAAACTGATTTTCCCAAATTTTATATGCTGGCTATAGGTTTCTTGTATATAGTCTTTACTATTTAACAAATTTTTCTTTCCTGTTACTAACTCAGAACTTTTACAATGAAGAAGTACTGTACTTTGTCAAATGCTTTTTCTATATCTTTTGAAATGGTCATCTGATACCCAACTTTCATTCATATGCATGCTGTATTATACTTTATGATTTCCATATGCCACTTCTCAAAGAAGAAAAACAATAATGTATAAATATTTTAAAAAATGATCAACATATTTAGCAATCATTGGAAGACAAATTAAACTACTTTAACAGTCCATGTTATCCCTTTCACAATGGCTAAAATCAAGAACAAATTAAAAACAAATGCAATGATATAGGGAAATGGGAACACTTATTCACTACTGATGGGAGTGCAATCTGGTATATGCAAAATGTAAATTTATCAAAATAACTATGCGAATTTGTCATATTTACATACTGTATCACTATGTATCAGTATGTAAATGTATCAAACAAAACTAGAAATAGAACTATTACACTTTCTAGCTATATCATTTCTGGCTATATAACCAGAGGACTCTAAATCTTATCACAGAAATACTTGCATATGTATGTTTCTTGTTACACTATTAATAATAAATTAAATAGTATATCCTGCTTAGATGTTCAGCAGTAGGTGAATGGGCAAAGAAATAAATCATAAAATTTACAGGAAAATGGATGAAAAGCAAAGAAAACCCCGCCTACAATTCACAACTCCAGAGAACCTAGACAACAAAGAACCCTAAGAGAGACTTACATAGATCTAATCTACTTGGGAAGTAGAAAAAGACAAGATCTCCTGAGTAAATTGGGAGTGTGGGGATCATTAGAGAGTAAAAGGGGAGGGGAGACAAAGGAAGGGAAGCAGAGAAAAATATATCACTCATTAAAACAATAAAAAATAATTTAAAGTAAAATAAACCAGACTAAGAAAGAAAATAACATATTTTCTCTCAGATAGGGATTCTAGATATAGATTTTCACACACTCACACACGAAAACATACCTTTAATCATATAATTAAATCCATATTGCTATATATATTAAGCATACACATAATATATAGTATATCATGACAGTAGTAAGGGAAACATTGAGAGAAAGTTATAGCACCATTGTGTGATGATTAATGGAATCAAAATGGAAGCAAGTCCCTAGATAGTTCTCTCTGTATTAAGTTATATGAGACGGGATGACCCACCCTAAACATGTACAGCATTCCATTACAAGTAGTTCCAGACTTCATAAAAAGAGAAAGTGCATGAAACAACTGCATTCATTTCTTCTTTTCTCCCTTCCAATCTGCAGGTGCCAAGTTATCAGTTGAATTAAATTCCTGTGTTCTTGGTTTCTCTGCTATAAAGGACTCTACTCTTTAACTGTGAGACAAAATAAATACAACCTTCCTTAACTAGTTCTTCTTAGGCATTTGGTCAGAATGAGAAAAGTTACTAATATATCTACTATAATAAAAATAGTTTAAACATGATCTCTATAAATATATCTTATACTGCAACATGCTTCTTATTATGAGACAATACAAATGTAATAATAAAAGAAAAGATGAATGATGTAGTGATTGTAATGCAGCCATGGGGTGTTATATAATGGTTAATCAGCATAAGTCCTATAAAGGCATTAACAGTCAATTTGACACCTAAAATACTTTCTAAATGACTAATGGGTGGGTAAGGTATATAGTGTGGATATGATAGACAAAGTGATAATTAATGTCCTAGAGAGGACAGAATGAGGGGACATGAGATTTAATTATACTGTTCAATATGTTGTATGATCATATATTTAATATATAAATTATTTATTTCTGGAAATCTCACTTACTATTTCTATGAAAGAGTTGAACGTGAGAAACTAGAGCTCCAGGATTCAATGCTATGGATGAAGGGGAGAATCACTTCAGGTTGTGCCTCTAGCTCGGTTTAATGGCAGTAAACCAGATTAGCACTACATTGCAATTAAATTACTTACACTACTCATTTACCATATACCTAGAAATTGAAAAAGCAAATAAAGAGTCGAACACAAGCTGCAAGCAAACTGTTTATTAATAAAAATGGAGTCTATTTTCCCAATGTTATTGCCGCCCAACCAGCTTAGTTTGTAATCAGTCCCTGAGATAATATTGACATTTTTTCAGTGTTTTCACTATAACTTAGAAGCTTCGAGAATCCTTCAGAGTAGCAGGAATCTTCATAAAGAAGAGACCTACAGTTATAAGATTCTGGCAATAGACCATTAAAAGAAGAGAGTAGCAAGTTTTTCATTAACTAAAATCAATAGCATACACTGCTGCGATTTGCCATCATTGCAAACACATATTACACTCTAATCAGAGTGTAGAGAAGGTTGTAACTTCTACAAAGTCACAAAGGTAACCAAAATTAGAGCCATAAACCAGCCAGTGGTGTAAAATCAATAGAATCATCAAACTCAAAATTGTACGTTGAAGTCTTTGTGGAAAAGTATATGATATATAAGGGGAATATGCAGCACCAATCAATAATGACAACTCTTACCCTGACAGTGAAAGTTAGGAAATGTATTCTCTATGTAGTTTAATACAAATCAAAATTAATGAATCATGTTTATTTCAAAGAAAACTATCATAAGTGTCTGTGCTCTCTTAGTTCAGTCTATAATAGAGTGCTGCTCAAAATAAAAAGTGACCATTCCTTGGTCCTGCAGTTGACATATCTTTCCCTTTCTAGAGGGCCGATTCTCCCCTTACTAATAAAAGGAAAGTAGTGAAAATCAGTCTGAAAAACATCTGCTTGGACAAGAACTTTTAAAGAGGACATGCCAGTAAACTTAAGATATAAACCAGATATTAAAGTTGCCTTACATGTCTTCTCAGTTCACAAATACACTTATGTTACGGATAATCATTTTTCAAATGAGGAATGCAGGACTAAAACAAGATTAAATGAGTATAAACTTATCTAGTTAAAGTAGATGCATGCAATATTTGTAATGCTGCTCTCTCTTCTCCCCTTTCTCCTCTCCTTTTCTCTTCTCTTCCTCCTCCTCCTCCTGCTTCTCTCTCTCTCTCTCTCTCTCTCTCTCTCTCTCTCTCTCTGTGTGTGTGTGTGTGTGTGTGTGTGTGTGTGTGTTTCAGCTCTGAATTCCAGATACTGGGGTACTGAATAGGTTTTTAATTTTACTGATACAAGATAGACTTATCTACATTGATGCATGAGAATTGGTATAACACAACAATATCAATAAAATAATTCCAGTAGTTTTAGAAAATATGTATGTCTGATCCTATTGTGACTTTTTAGTTTATTACTTTAATTCTCAATGTTTAAGTTTTTATAGAACCATAAATTAAGATAGTATTTAAACAGTTTTTTGTGTTTCATATAACCTAGAATTTAAAGTTGACCTTTATGCAAATTTATGTTATATTATCAGTACTAAGTGTTTATGCATAGCAACTGAAGAGCTCCAGGATTTAGACACAATAGTGTATCAGGTACCTAAGAAATAAGATGTTATGGAAAAATTAATTTAAGAAGGTGTAAGTCTGAGAATGATCATCTCAGTAAAATTTGTGCCAAACGCACTTAACTCATATTATTTTTGGCCTTTCAAATGGGTAATTCCAGTTTCAGAATTCTGGTGTTTCTTGTTGACTAGCAAAGGGATGTAATCTCAACTTTTTTCTCAGATAAGTGTCATGTCTATAGATGTTTTAATTCATTCAAAGCCAGGCTTTCTTGTCTACTTACTTGTCAATTAGCATCTCCTAGCTCTGAAAGAATAATGGTGCTAGAAATAAAAATTGCAGTTGTACCAGAAACAGATGTTTTTCCCTTGTATGACAACCAGTGTTTGAAAGAAACCTAATAACATTAGCTCATGAACCATTAATGGTTTGTTTGCATAAACTGAAGAAACAAGCTCAAATGGATCTTATGACTGTCCCAGGAGATGGACAGTTTCAAGCATAACATCAACAGAATTTGATAGCATTTAGAATTTCCTGCTTATCAGGGTGAACTAAAAGACAAGACAGTGAAATTACAGAGCTGTAGAAAAGCATCTCCAGGCAGACAGGGCCCTTAGTACAGGGCTCTGACATTGACTTTGGTGGCCATCTCTTGGTACCAATAGAGATTGCTTGTTCACGCTGCGTTCATGTCAGGGCACAATGGAGTAGCATTGCTCAGAATGAGTGTGATGGGAAAACAGTATCTCCATGAGTGCACAGCATCCCTATAATCTGTGCTTCCCAAACAGAAAGGCTCCCTGGCAGCCAACAGGACATACTCTTCCTTTAAAAACAAGAAAAAGTAGAACGTTTTGTTGACGTCTAACTGATGCACAAATGACTGTCTGTGTCTGCTACCTCCAGAGCAGTGTCTTGGGAGGTATCTACCAGAGAAAAGAAGCCACCGAGATTAGGACTATCTATCAACTCTCTAGGACAGCCTCTCCTTGAACTTTCACAATAAATTCTACACAGGTCGAATTTATTCTCAAATAAAAGGCTGGTGTCATCAACAAGCCAGTGGGGGAGGGGCTTGAAGAGAAAATAAAGGAGCTGGGCTAGTCATTGCCAGTCATTAAAACAAAAAAGAAAAGAAAGGCGTCTCCACATGATCATACTCAAGGCCAAGCAAGATGTATGTTAAAGGTACCTGTATTGTATTATTTGATAAATATACTTTTTTCAACTCAGTCTTTCTACCCAGTATCAAAACTATTTGCAGATTTAGAATATGAAAGTAGGAGACACTATAAAACATCCTTGACATTCCTATTATGTTCAGTAATAAATTTATCTTAAAAGGCTGAGCATAGGTAATAAAAGACCCCTTAAAATGTGCTTGCCCAGCTCATGTAATACCAGCACATAAAAAATATATGCACTATCAAAAGAATTGAGCAGTCCAACTCTTCATCAACTTACACATGAACATGAAATGGTACCAGATCCTGTAATTTATGTCTCTGAGATTTTTCATATGTATTTTTACTTCAAATTGAAATTAAGAGATGCAAATAAAATTCATGCCAAGACCTACTTAGAATTTGGTAAAGCCATTAAAGTAATGGTGTCAAAGTTAAAAAAAAATAAATCCAGGAAATTTCAAGCTATTGAGGAAATTTCAAGCTATTGGGGAAATTATATTATCTATAAAACTTATTTCTTTTATTTTATATGTTAAGAGGATGCTATGATGTTCTAAAGTGGAAATGAAAGTATACTATAATTATTTTAATTTTCCTAATAAAAAGCTCTCCTATGGGCTTTCTCCTGTTACTTAGTTTCTCCTATAACCAAAAACAACTTCAAAAGAAGAATTTACACTAGTTTTATTGATGTCAAACGTGCCATGCAAACTTCTAAAGGAAGGAAGCAACCAACACTCCTACTGAGCTATGATGCTTATTAACCAAAATAATGAGCAGCTTATCATGATAACCATAAGGGGACAGTAGCAGCATGTATAGCAGTGATAACCAACAGCTCTCTGACTAGACTGAAGAACCAATAATGGAAATTATTCCTGCTACTAGAAACATAGTGAACCACCAAGTGCTAATTTAGTCATGAAACTTGGAGAAAAATCTACAACTATCATTTTATTAAACCATTATAACACATTCCAAAATTTTCCTTATGCTCACAGATAACTGTAGTCCTCACACCTCTTTGCCACATATGGAGACCATCAGGAAACGCCTCAAATGAATCAAAATGCATATGGTGACCATTGGAGAACACCCCAAATAACGAAAATGCAGAGTTGTAAAGCACGATTCCATTGGTTATATCTACAAAACAACTTTTGCACCTAAAGCAGGAAAAGTTGTAGAAGAGGAAGCCAGATAGGTTGTGAGAGGCAGAGAACCAGGGAGTTTGCTGTAAAATTGTGCCTCCTAGGAATGTCAAAAGTTATACTACATTCAGAAAGTCTGACCAACATGACAATCCAAGTATTGGCTGAACATGGACAAAAAAATAGAGATGCTAACATGGGCATAGACAGGGATTGGCAGTGGAGAGCCCACATGGGATGCCTCAACACTCCACAAAGGACAACTAAAGAATGCTGAGAGCAGAAATATTCTTCCCCAGGGAAGAGCACATAAATTTGTTACCCAATACCAAATAGCCATCCATGAGATCATATACATGAAAGTAACATTATTTAGTTAGACAAAGAAAGTTGTATTTACATATATGTAATTATTCTCCATATCTTGGAAAAAAAGACCTGCTTTTTTCATATGATTGTTATGACAAGAATATTCTGTCATAATTTCAGATATCAATGTAGATAGAAACAAATATTTTGGCAAGGGTATGTTTATTCCAAAGCACATGATCAAGATATCATATATTTTAGAGCCTAAATTAACCAGCTAGCTTGGCTACCATACTTTTGAATATTTCAAGGTTCTATTTTTTTTCCTCAATAGGAGAAATTATCTTCTTTAAAAAAACTTGTCAAATAAAAAAAATCTTTAGTATAAGATAAACCTGTAATGAAGAGTTCATATCTCCTACTAGACACTTTTTTCTGTATTGTAATATTTTATATACTTGCCACACTTAGTAAACAGGTACTACATTTTGGGTCTTAAACTAGGCATGTATATAATATTTTCATTACCGTTCATCTTTGCAGTATATAATTTTCTACGTATTGACAGCTGCAAGTACTGGGTAATTCCATATCCCTCAACATTTCCTTAGTGCTGCACCCTTTCATCCTCCCTTATTTAAAAAGAATTCCATGTCCTAATTGGTTGGGCTTCCATTAAAGATTTCCTGTAATCTATTTCATTTGGTATAGCCATTCTACCACAGAGTACTGAGGAAATAAGTTCAACTACATTTGCAGAATTGTCCTGTTTGTGCTTTCTAAGTGCTTCCTAGGAGATGAGAATTTACTTTCTATTACAGAAAAGAAAAATATTTAAAAATCAGTTTTTGATTGAACAATGTTAAGGTTAGATATTAGGGTTATAACAGTGGCTAAAACATGGTTATCTATATGAAAGAAAGCCTAAAAAGAAATTAGAGAGCAATACCTAGCTCTAAGGATCACAAATTATAGACTCAGTGACCTTTATATATGGCTAGAAACCAATTATGAGTGAGTACATTCCATGTTCATCTTTTTGGGTCTGGGTTACCTCACTCAGGATAGTGTTTTCTATTTGCATGCAAAATTCGAGAACTCATTTTTTTTTTACCGCAGAGTAGTACACTAATGTGTATATATTCCACACTTTCTTCATCCATTCTTACATTGAAGGACATCTAGGTTGTTTCCAAGTTCTGGCTATTACAAATAATGCTGCTATGAACATAGTTGAACAAATGCTTTTGTCATATGATAGGGCATCTCTTGGGAATATTCCCAAGAGTGGTATTGCTGGGTCCAGGGGTAGGTTGATCCCGAATTTCCTGAGAAACAGCCACACTGATTTCCAAAGTGGTTGCATAAGTTTGCATTCCCACCAGCAATGGATGAGGGAAGAAGCTAAATAAGAAGGTGAACCCAAAGAAAAACATATAGTTATCCTCCTGGCTATGGGAAGTAGACAAGATTGCCAGGCAAAAATTTGGGATCTTGGGGGTGGGGTGGGATGGGGGTAAGGGGAGATGGGGAGAGAAAAGTGAGAAGGGAAGGATGGGGGAAACTTGGGGAAACGGAATGATTGGGGATAAAGAAGGTTGTATAGGGGAGCAGGGAAGCACATATCTTAGTTAAGGGAGCCACCTTAGGGTTGGCAAGAGACTTGAACCTAGAGTGGCTCCCAGGTGCCCAGGGCAATGTCCCCAGTTAGTTCCTTGGGCAGCTGAGGATAGGGAACCTGAAATGACCCTATCCTATAGCCACACTGATGAACATCACCATAGAACCTTCATCTGGCGATGGATGGAGATAGAGACAGAGACCCACACTGGAGCACTGGACTGAGCTCCCAAGGTCCCAATGAGGAGCAGAAGCAGGGAGAACATGCACAAGGAAGTCAGGACCACAAGGGGTGCACCCACCCACTGAGACAGTGGGGCTGATCTATTGGGAGCTCACCAAGGCCAGCTGGACTGTGACTGAAAAAGCATGGGATAAAACCGGACTCTCTGAACATGGCGAACAATGAGGGCTGATGAGAAGCCAAGGACTATAGCACGGGGTTTTGATCCTATTTCATATTCTGGCTTTGTGGGAGCCTAGCCAGTTTGGATGTTCACCTTCCTAGACCTGAATGGAGGGGGGAGGACCTTGGACTTTCCACAGGGCAGGGAACCCTGACTGCTCTTTGGACTGGAGAGGGAGTGGGAGAGGAGTGAGGGGAGAGGAAGAGGGGCGGGAGGAGGCGGAGGGAAATGGGAGGCTGGGAGGAGGCCGAAAATTTTTTTCAATAAAAAATAAAATAAAAATCTAGATCTAATCACAATGGATGCAAAATTCACAATTTTCTTTCTTACCATTATAATCACATAGATGACATCCTATTGTCTGTCTTCACATTCCTTATTTTTTTAATTTAAGAACAAATATATCATGTTAGGTGTAATTGTGACATGATTGTTTTTATTTGAAAATTAAGCATGATATAAGGAGATATGATCACGTGTGAAGTTGATAAAGGGTAGACTTGTGATGGCTAGTCTTGGTTGACAACTTGACTATATCTGGAATTAACTAAAGCCCAAGTGACTGGAAACAGCTATGAGGGATTTTTCTTCATTGAATCATTGAATTTTGAAGACATAAGCTAAATCCTCATTTTTTTGAGGTGGAAATATTCACCTTCACATGGGAGAAGGCTTGCCCTTTGCCAGCTTGTCTTTACTCTCACTGGCAATTTCATTCCTTCACTGGTATTAGAGGCTACTTCAGAATCCTGGCATATACAGAATAGCAGCTGAGACATCCAGCCTCATGGACTGAACAACTACAGGATTCTTAGACCTTCCATTCATAGGCAGTTACTGCTGGAATAGTCAAAGAATAACAAATTTTAATAAATACTGTGTGTGTGTGTGTGTGTGTGTGTGTGAGAGAGAGAGAGAGAGAGAGAGAGAGAGAGAGAGAGAGATTCATTCTATCAGATCTGTTTCACTAGAGAACCCTGACTAAAATATTTTCTTCTTTTTATCCATTCTAGAACCACAGATAATAGAATGGTGCCACCCATGTTTAGGGTGGGTAAGCCCACCTCAACTAATGTAACACAAATAGACTTGCCTAGGAATTTGTTTCCATGTTGAATTAAAATCTCTTCGAGTTAATAAATGAGATTAAATATCATACCACGATGGTATAATTGTTCCTCTCAATGTTTCCCTTTCTATTGTCATCATCTATTGCATATATATATAGCATATAATATATATGTGTCATATGTATATATTAATGTGTGTATACACATATATGTAACAGGGCCCCAGTTCTTAGTAGACCCTGAGATCTTAGTACAACTGACTCCATGATAGAAATGCAATTGAGGCTTAAAACTCAGCACATAGATAATACCACCTGCCCAAAACTAAAACCTGAAGCATGAGATAACTTATTGGAGCCCATTCCCTAAGGTGGACTTAAAGCAGTGAGGAGAAGCTTGGTCCTACACCAACTTAAGGTGCCAGGTTTTGTTGATTTCCCATGGGAGTCCTTTTCACTGGAATTAGTGGATGGGGAGTGGGCTGGTGGGGAGGTGGGGGGGTGGGAAGAAGAGTGGGGGGAGCACTGTGAATGGAATGTAAAATGAGATAAAAAAAAAAAAAACTAAAACAAAGGTCGAAGCAATCAAAGTCCATACAGTTCTGGGAAAGTCTCAAAATACACCAACCTTGCACCCAGTGTAGTCACTGCCTGGCTAATAAAAACTTTCTATTGGCTTAAACCCATGTCTAAGCAGTTTTCTTTAGTGAATACTCCACAGAATATATGTGCGTGTGTACATGTACATCGAAGAGGTAATATAATATATTTTAATACAGTTATGTAATTTTGTTGTACTCTTCATTATATCTTTAATTTCCCTGACTCTAAATGATTTCTTTAATTTGTATACATTAAAGATGATTCTGTTACAATTTTATGGGTTTTAATGAACACACACTGTCATATGGTCACTGATTAGTATAAATAAGCATTCTATTGCTCTGAAATTTTTCCCATGTTTCTCCCATTCAAATCCCATTTTAAATCTATGATAACTAATAATATGTTTACTATCTCTCAGTTTTTATTTTCCAATACTACAAACAGAACCATATAGTATATATCAATTTTCAGTTGGCTTCTTTCACCTATCAATATTCATTTTAGATATATCTAGGTCTCCTCATAACTTAGTCAATTCAGACATGCCTGTTCCTGCATCATGTCACACTTTGCTCATTACTTTAAAGTATTATTTAAACCTAACATGTCAGTCTTTGTGCCCATTTGTGCAATAATGTCACAACTATTATAGGGATAACCAACCATAATATGATTGGATTTGAGACCCAATTTACAGCTAAAATCTAACTATTTATGTTTTGCCTCCTTTTTGATCATTTTCCAAACACTGAATAGACAGACTCCCAAATACTGACGCCTACTGCCAATGCCATTATTTACCTTCAACAACTTGATGAGCTCTATACCTGAAGGCACCACATACTTCCATCATCAAACATGGAAAAGCTGAACTGGTGTAACAATAACCAGAAGCTTCACTCCTATGAACTGGCATTCATAGTTCTGGAAGGTACTGTACACACTATAGGAGGAGAATCATTGAGGTGCCCTCCTGGAACTGTTTTATGGTTTCTGTCTTATTATTTTTATGTGTCCTCATATTCTTTAATTCTTTAGTTATATTTCTAAATTCGCACACCCCTACCCTGGCAGGAAGTATTTTTTTGAGGTAATAGTGGCACAAATGTTATGGAAGTAACTAATCATCTTGTGATTGGACTTAAGGCCTGCTCCATGAGATAAACTCACACCTGATATTGTTATTGAGGTCAAGAACCTGAAACTGACTTTGTTGACTCCCCATGGGAAGCCTTACCCTCTGTGAGGTGGGGAGGGGAGTTGGAGGGATCAGAAGAAGGGGAGGGAGTGGGAACTGGGATTGGTATGCAAAATGAAAAAAATACATTTTTTTCTTAAAAAGAACTAAATAGTTCATGAGTCTTAGGGGGAACTACTATATTTTGCTAGATGAACAAGATAAACATAAAAATGAAACAATTCAGAGCATCACCCAACCCTCTATAGAAGCTTCTTTTTGAAGCAGATGGTTATTAGCAAAGATTCACAACTGGGAAATATGATGAAAGTAAGGAAATTTGAAGTACTTAAGCCTAAATGGGATGTTTGTATCACATTCCTCCCCTCAAGTCTTAAAAAGGGTACCCCTGTACAAAATATCTCTGTAGGAGGCAGGAAAATTGTAAGAGCCAGAGGCGATACACAACTCAAAGAAAACAATGATTTCCAGATACAATAGGGCACACAAAAACTTACATAGCCTATGATAGCATAAACAAGATCTGTGTAAGTTCAAACCATAGAAAATCCCAGCTTGGAAAAGAGGAAGTGGGTACAAAGTCTCACCCCTAAACAATAAGCTATTTGTACTGCAAACTGCCGGAAGAAGAAAAATTACTCTTATTTAATGGAGTGACATCTGGGTATATTAAGTACACTCTAGGTCAGGCTGCACACTTAGGAATATTTAGTCAACGCAAAATAGTCTCCATTGTTTTGATTAGTTTATTTTTGTGGGTGTTGATTTGGTTTTTGCTTTTATATTTTTAAGAGAGAGAAAGAATATTAAGCTTGATGGGTGGGTGGAAGATCTGTGGAAGGAGTTGGAGGAGAAGTGTGAATATAACCAAAATAGGATATGTGAAATTTATTTTTAAACAAGAATGGGCCTGTCAACAGTCAGACATAGATGGTGGAAAGACTCAGGAGGGTCAGCCATTCATAGCTAAGCTATTTTCTCCTAATACATTTAGGAAACATGTGAAATATCACCATCAATTTTTAACCCACTGGTGACCTCCCACATACTGTAATGAATAGGTCAAATTCATTGGTGACACAGATGGCCCTGGTTAAACTGATGTGTCAAAAACAAAGCCAAAATTCACAAACTAGAAAAAATACTGCAAAGATGAACACAGAGATAAGAAAGTTTTGTGGATAAAAGAAGAATTAGGACACATCATATGCATGTATGAAATTGTCAGTTAACACAATTATTCAGTAAATGTTATATAAAATCAAGTACTTTTATTCCTTTAAATTTTATTTACCCTTGTACTGGTGTTTCCAAGTCTTTTATCTTTCTGAGAAAATTATAATATTTGTTTTTCAATATGTGTAAAGTAGCTTGCAGGGATTTGCTTTTTATTTTGCAGAAATTTTCTTTAAGATTGGACTGAATATATGAAAGTGGCTGAGTCTGCCACAGTTATGCAACTGTCAACCACATTCAGAAGGACTAGTTTGGCCCTATGCTGGTTCCTTCCCTGTCCAGCTGGAGTTGGTGAGCTCCCATTAGCTCAGGTAAACTGTTTAGTGGTGTTCCCATCCAGGTCTTGACCTCTTTGCTCATATTCTCATTCCTTCCACTCTTCAAATGGACTTTGGGAGCTCATCCCAGTGCTCCAATGCAGGTCTCTGCCTCTGTTTCCATCAGTTGCTGGATGAGGTTCTATGGTAATATTTGAGGTATTCATCAGTCTGACAACAGGGCAAGTCAAGATCAGGCCCCCTCTCCTTTATTGCTTAGGGTCTTAGCTGGGGTCATCCTTGTGAATTCCTGGGAATTTTGAAGAGGTGTTTTTTTAATTAAAAAATTTAAATGTAACTTTTGACAGTAGATGATAATTACATATGCGAATTAAGTTCTTTTCATTTATTCCTATATATATATATATACATATATATATATATATATAATTATTTATTTTACAAATAATTTTATAAGAAAACTGTCAGAAAAAATTGGTGAAGGATACGGTTACGTTGTGCCAATCCTAATAATAAAAGGATATTTATTCTTACCGTAGAATAAATTGTTAATGGATAGTATTTTTAATGATTTTTTCCAAGTAATGTATGTTTGTTTCTTCCTAGTTTGCTAAGAATTTCAATATGACTGGATATTAAGCTTTGTAAAATGACTTTGGTATATTAACTAATTTCTTTAACCTAATGATATAGTGGACAACTTGTGTTTTACATGTGGAACCAACTATATAAACTGGAAACAAATCCCAATCACTCCATACCAATCTTTACAAATTTTAGAACCTATTTGTTAATGTTTTATTGAGGATTTCTACAGTGATATATATGAGAAAATGGTCTGTTTATTCCTATCATAAAATAACACATCTAGGTTCATTATGACTTATTTCTGACCTCCAGGAGTAAATTAGTAAATACTCATTTTTCTTCTATCCATAGAATGTATTGCAGTTATTTGCCTTATTCATTTCTTCTTTAAATCTTTGGTGCAGCCAATCAAGTCAAACATATGGTCTTTGTGCTTTCAGGCCTAGAAATTGTAAATAAATTGATCTAATTACATTTATATGTGTAGATATTTTCAGGGTATTTTATATAATACTTTGATCATTCTTTGATAAATTCATACATACAAGTATACATTGTATTTTGTTTATATTCATCCCAACTTCCCCTGGACTCCCTCACAATACATACTTCAAAATTACAAATGTTGGCAGCCTTATATGAACTATTTTGATTTTTCTTTTAAGTAATTGACCCATTTCAACCAAACTATCAAGTTTGTACAATCTTTTTTTCTATGCTGGAAATCTCTGTCTTAAGTTGTTATATTTATAAAAATCCACATGTGAAGTGATTATTGAGTAGGTGGTTACCTCGGTTGGGTTAAAGTATGGTGTTGTCAAAGCTAGGATTGTGACTAACTTAATATTTTCTGTATTTTTAAATATGCTTAATAATGATTTTGTCCTTTTCTGCACTAAAAAGGTAATGAAGCACTGTTAATGATTCGATTTTATAAACACTGCTTTAACATTGTTTCACTGGTTTCCCTACATTAACAATATCATCTTGTCTAATTTATGACCAATTTCTATAACATTATACCAGTTCATTTGTAATATATCACTTTATAATACATTATATCCAATCTTCTTTCCTATGCATTGTGATGTTACCGTCATTCACTTTTTCTCTTCATGTAATAATGCTCAGTGGAGGAAGATCCACAATACTGAGTTCATACACTGAATTCACTGTCTTAGGTAATATAGTTGGCCAGAAAGATCTAGGAATCCAGAGGGGGGGTGAGAGACAGAGAGACACACAGAGAGAAACAGAGAGACAGAGACAAAGAGACAGAAACAGACAGCGACACAGAGAGAGACACAGAGGTTGATTTTCTGGAACCAAACACAAATCCTCTGAAATAACAATAAGTAATCATAACTACTGAATCATTTTTCTAAACTTCTGTTGGATTTTATTTTGTTAATTTTTAATTGAAATCAAATTACATCAATCCCTTTCATCCATCCACCTCTCCCATCTATCTTCTCAAATTCTTTTCATGTTTTTCCACTCAAAGTTGATTGCCTCCTTTACTTTATTATTGCTATATAAGTATGTATGTTTATATGTACATATGCATATATATATATATATATATATATATATGTATGTATGTATATGCAACCTTCTGAGCTTTCCTTTGTTGTTTGTATGTGTTATTTAAAAGAATTACAAATGAAATTCTTCTCATTTTTTATTGTTTGTATTAATCTATACATTTTTCTCCACTCTCCTCCCTTCCTCCTCTTCCACTTCTACTTTATCCTATGATCCCTGTGCTCCCAATTTACTCAGGAGATCTTGTCTTTTTCTCCTTCCTATGTAGATCCATGTATGTCTCTCTTAGGGTCCTCTTTGTTGTCTAGGTTGTGTGGGGTTGTGGACTGTAGGTTGTTTCTTTCCCACTGCTTTATGTCTAGAAGCTACTAATCAGTGAGTACACATTATATTTGTCTTTTCTAATCTGTGTTACCTCACTCAATATGATGTTCTCTAGGTCCATCCATTTGCCTGCAAATTTCAAGATGTCATTATTTTTTCCATTGTGTAGTAATCCATTGTGTAAATGTGCCACATTTTCTTTATCAGTTCTTCAGTTGAGAGATAAATCAGACCCTGCTATTCTCCTTTACTCTCCTCTGAGCCCTTTCTCCATCTACCTCCCTTTCCTTCCCTGGTTTCCCATTTCCATGATCAGATCACTTTTACCCCACTATCCCCCCTCTGTTGTTCCCCAATCCTCCTGTCCTGCCAGTGGTTCTATTTTACTTTCTTGGTTTCTGTAGTTACTATATACTTACATTAGAAGATTTGTAGATAAAGGTTTCCAATGAGAGAGAGGATGTCACAAGGAATCATATTATATACTATTTATGCAAGCAAAGAAACTACAATACATGCAATTCCATGTATAAATATACATATATAGTTTAAGTGAATTTTTCTCCTCTAGGCTCACAATGCTCCTTCCAAAAACCAAAACTCAGCTAACAAAAACATCAATACCAGATGACATGAGAAACCCTTGAGTTATTGGTCATGGCTTAAAGACTCCTTAAAACATACAGCTTATAGTTGTCACCCTTTGTTACTCACAAGAGGTAGAAAGGAAGTCCCTATTGATGAACTTCAGAAATAGAACCTAAGCTGCAACCCCTGATCCAAATGTCCTCTCTCCGAGGACTAGTGTCATGCAAGCTTTGAAGAAGGGAAACAATGAAAAGTCCTACCCAGTTTTGACTCTTATGAGCAACAGTAAGGACCAACATTCCATGATAATGCTAAAGGTGTGGGAGTGGCTCAGATTCCATGGGTGTAACAATAGCCCTCTAATTGGACTTAAACCCCATGGAACCCATGCCTGGTACTGGAAACCTAGCCAACAACTCAGTACTAATACAGTCATAGCTATTGAAGAAGAATCTACTACATAGAATTTACTAAAACAGCATAATTCCAAACAACAATGTTAACCATTTGTCCTTATAACGAGATAAGTGTAGACTGCACTGCTTCTCGAGGAAACTCCTCTTCCCCTTTCTTGTCTTAAAAGCATATAACTTCTGTTTCTCTTAAAACTGAAAATATTTATGTTCACTTTAAATTTGATGTCTGAGAACCATAAAATTTGTGTCAGATTTTGATCAACTGACACATTTTAGTAAGTTCACTGATTTTTCATGTTACTAACATTCTCTGTAAATTTTTATTAAGATCTAGAAGTAGTTTAGTAGAAATAATTTTGTTAAGTGGTGCTGAATTTTTACAGTTCAGGAAATGCATTGTGTTTTATGTTCACACTTTCTATAGTTCTTACAAATTAGTATAATATCTTTTTATATTTTTGCCTTGATTTTTGCTCTTCCCTAGAACTGTAACCATATATATCTGTTTTGATAGCTCTTCCAACTGGAATATACTTTAACAACTTTAGTGCTTTGTTGATATGGTTGTAAAGCACAGGCTATAAAAGAGTTCTGCAATTCTATGATTACATCTCCATATTTACATGAGCCTGTAACTTGGGCTGTAAGATTCAAATATTTCCAATTTTGTAAGGATTTTTCTCCAGCTGAATTGTCTATCTACCAAAGCTCAAAGGGACCTTTGTAAATCACTTAACAGTCTTCGGAATCCAGAGAGCTCCTTCCTCCCATGGGAATGTGAAACCATCATCCAAGAACTGTCATACTATAGAAGAAATGAATATGAAATATATCTTCACAGACACAGGCAAGACTGTAAAACGTACATTGAATAAAGAAAATGCAATGAAAAAGAGAAGGATGTGATAGGTGTCGTCTAATGTGGGCAAAATAAAAAAAAATGTTTATAAAGAAGAGAATCAAAGAATTGGATAAGAAAAAGAAAACGTGCAGAGGTTTAGTTTGTGAAATAATTAAGAATAAAACAAAATTTAGGCTTCAAATGAAATTTTCTTTCATTCTACTGCAGTGTTAATTAGCACAATAAAACAGTACTGAAAGCTGCTTCACTTTCCAGATTAAGAGTTTCTTCATAGTATTGCTGTCCTGTGAGAAAACACTTCACAGCAGTTCACCACTATATTTGGCTCTTAGAATCTTTCTTCCCCTTTTCCTAAAAGTGATGCTCTCTAAAATTTTTTTCTAGAGAAAAGAATAAGGGTGAATTGTAGAGCAGTTTCCTCTAAATGGAAACATTCCCTGCAAGGGGGCCAGGGGTGTAGTGATAGGAGTGGCGGGCTGCAGCCCTGCTCCCACATGGCTAGCTTAGCCCTGGAAATAACAACACACAAATTGTATTCTTTTAAACACTTCTTGGCCCATTAGCTCTAGCCTCTTACTGGCTAATTCTCACATCTTGATTAACCCATTTCTAATAATCTGTGTAGCACCATGAAGTGGTGGCTTACCGGAAAGGATCTTAACCTGCATTCATCTTGGAGAGGAGAGCTAGGAGAGTGAGGCGTCTGCCTCACTGCCTTCTTCCTCCCAGAATTCTGTGCTGTCTACTCCACCCACCTAAGGGCTGGCCTATCAAAAGACCAAGGCAGTTTCTTTATTAACCAATGAAATTAACATATAGGCAGATGACCTTCCTACATCACGGGGGGTCATAAGGCTCTGGAGGCAAACAACATGTCATCTGTCTGGTAAAATGGAAACTGACAAGCATCTCCAAGGCAACTGCAGTGTTATAGAAGGAACAAACAGGGGACTCTGAAAAGATCAACTGCAGAGAAGAGATTCTTCCACTGCTCCTGAGTTGCCTCGAGTTTGCATCAGACCTCAAGTTTGCTTCTCAGTCCAGGTCAACTTTTTGGGTTTTAGCTGCTCTCTGGTGTCATCCTTGCTCTTGCAAGTCTCTCCTCACCCATAATCCTGTTTGTAACCCCAATAGAATCTCACTGGTTCACCAAGCTGGATTTTGTTGCAATAATTACATTGATCTGTTATGGTGGCCACTGTGGAAGGTTGGGATCAAAGCAGACCAGGAATGGGAGGAGCTTCTGTCAGGTGTTCTTGATGATTTCAATTAAGCCAATTCCTCCGGTCCCAGTCCCCAACTCCCGATGCTTTATGGCCCCAGAAGCAATGCTCAGAAAACACTGCTGAGATTCCCTCTTCATCTTCCAAGAGAAAAATATTCCTGGAACAACTGTCTGACAGCTAGCTGACTTACTAAGCCACTGAGGTGTTTTGAAGGCAATGAGTGAGATGCTTGAGAAAGGGCCCTGTCTATTGGAATAGTACCAAAAGCTTTCAGAGGCACTGGGAAAGTGGACAATGATGTAAACCCTCAAGCAGATATTCTGCATGCCCTAAAGAAACATTAAGTGGGCAAACCAAAAATGCCACTGACCTTCAGAACTCGGGCATGTCAAAAGAGGAACTAACCAAGGCTGGGCATGGATGAAGATGAGGAGGAAGGAAACTTCTTTCCATCATGCAGAGTATCATGCAGAAACTACTAAGAATGTGCTATACCCATCCCTGAAGGAGATCACTGAAAAGTATTCAGAATCATTGAAGAGTCACCAGGAATGCATTCCTTTATAGCAGTTTGAAAGTTAGCAGCAGCAGCAGCAACAGCACAGTGTCATGAGAAAATATGTCAGCAGTTTGAGGCATAGATGCTCAGAGACAGTGAGGCTACTTACAGGGCTCCTTTTGAGATGGTGTTAAATCTTATGTAGTGGATACAGGGTTTGGACCATCCTCCCAAAGAGCTAGGTAGATTGACGTGACTTGGCCTCAACTTTGACCTGGATGCCTTCATTCTATAGGGCCTACCAGGTGGCCAAAGGCAAGCAGTGTCTGATCATGTGAAAGTCAACACGTTTTTCTCCTCTAGTCTCCGCTATGGGAAACATCAGGACTCAGCAGTACCACTGGGAACTGAGGCAGGAATAACATCTCTGGGAGATATCTGCTTCAAACTCTACATCCCATTCAAGCCTGTTCTATAATTACTACTCCATCATGGTTTCTGCTGTTAGAAACAGCCCAGTTATTTACCAGGTGAAGGAAAGCATCCCTTTGGGGGCATTTAACTTCCTCTCACTCCCCCAAACAGTGTTATATACAGCTGTACTCATGTTTCTACTCTCTCGTTTGGGTCTACAGAGCAGGTGCTGAGTCCTATTGGGCAGGGCATCTAGGAATGAAAAGAAATATAATCTGGGCTGGGACTATAGGTTTGTTATAATTCTCCCTTGCTTTCAGGGAGAGCATTTTGAAATCTCTAAAGGGGAAGAAACTTTGCACTTGCCCTGCTCCATTGGGCTGGAAGAGAAGCCTTGGGCATTTCCCATTCATGGGTGCTTTGCCCTTACTTCCACTTCCCTCCTAAAACTCAAGTTGCTACCTTGGTTCTTTCTACAATTCTGTGGAATTTTAGTGAAACCAGCCCTTGACCTTCCTTTGCCCCCAGATGTCCTCTTATCTCCTCCCTTTTATTATTCAATTGTTATTCTAAGACCATGCTATGGTAGATGAACATCAATATGGTTTCCTTTCATCTAGTCCTATAGTATTCTCAGCCTACCCATTCCTTCATACCTGGAAAACATAATTGTAATGTCAGAGCTGGTAAATGATTAGCTATTCTAAGTTCTCAAGAAAGATGTGTATCCTGAGTATTTTTTTCTGCAAGCCCCAGAAGGCAGTACCTAATAAATATTAAGAAGCAAAAGGAAAACCATAATTCAGATGTATTTCTGCATCAAACAGTTTGTTGTTATTATATCACATTGTTTTCTCTTCTTTCAGTGCTACTGCAAATTGAGTCTACAGGAGTAGGCATATCAATAGAAGATTCTCAAATAAAATTGAAGACAAAGACAAAGAAAAAGCTATAAAAGTCACAACACAGAAATACAGGAAACAAGACAAAGGGAAAGAATATGATCAAAACATGTTGCATAAAATTCTCAAAGAAAAAATACAAACCAAGAAAAAAGAAATACATTAAACAGAAAGGTCACAAGACTACCCCAACATCATAACTGAATTTTAAAAAATACCAAAATATAGAAAATGCCTAGTAAAGTTTTCAGATGTTTGTCAGTTAAAGTCATCAAAATCTCAAAGAAGATATAAGAAAGTAGATGAATTCAACCCAGGATTCAGAGAGGAAAGTCCACATCAGCAAACCGAGTATGAAAATTGGTGATACTAGTAAAAACAGCAGCATTGAAAGAAATTCAGCCAAGAAAACTGAATAAATCAAATAAAACCCAGCTCAGAAAGCAAGACAATAGACTTGACAAATCTGTACAAATAATAATATTAACAAAGCAAGTGTGATATAATATCCATTTAATATTTTAGACTCTTTAACTGCTTGCTTGTCCATGTTCTTTATGAGGTGTCCCATAAGATGGACATTAATATGTCAGTAATAACCAAATCTTTCCAACAGAAGGAAGCTGGAAACCAATCATTTTATCACATGATACTGATGTTGAAATTTATGACATGGATTATAGCAAAAGTAATGACAAGAGTGGACCATCTACCTTAAAAGATTGCTAGAGTACTGTTTATGTATTCTTTTCTGAATGATAATTAGATGAAAGAGTTTACTTCAGACAAAATGATAATGATTTACAATCAGCACTGAGTACTTTTCTATATGCATATTACTTTGGAATAAGTATATTTCCAAAACCCAAAATCAAAATAAAATATTAGGAGCCTCCTTATATAGTGAGAAGTGGTAACACACAAACTCACAAGTGCACAGAGTGCAGAGAATAAAAGTCTGTGAAGTGCTAATATCATCTATATCATGTATGCTACACCACTACTCCCACTCCCAACAAGGTTTAGGAACCATCATGGAGGATGTAGCAGATATGAAGAGCTGAAAGATGGGTAGCAGTGCTATGACATGGGCTTACCAGTACAAGATCTTCACAAGGTCATGGCAGCCAATATCCCAGTATGAAGTGGGAAGGATCTCAAATGTGCCCACCCAAACTGAGGAATTATTGACAGTTGGTATCTCTTGGAGAGGGGGAGTCCATTTTTGGTAAGCAGTGGCACTTGACTGGTCACCAAGATCCAGGTTATGGATCCATCCCCATGAGTATATTGGCAGCAAAGGACTCAGTAGGTTATTAAAAAATAAAGAAGATAAAATTTGGGTGATAGTGTGGAGATGGGGATGAATATGAGAGAAAATATGGGGAAGAGTGGGGTATAAATACAATCAAAATAATTATGTGAATGTATAAAATTCTCAGTGAGTTAATACATATATTTTCTAAGTGACTGGAAGTTTTATAGTGATATAGAATGACTTTTTAGATATGAGCAAAAATAACTATAACACCTGTCTTAATTTTTTGATAACATTCATGTGGCAAATCAGTTATAGAAATTACTCACTTTATTTGTTCCTGGGAAGTAGACATTATCACTGGTTTCAATACATAGCAACCCAACCTAGTTACTAACTGATTCATTTAAATCCCTAATTTCAGTCAAGTATATGAAAAATAACGGGGAGAAAGTTTCGATTGCTTCTCCAGTTTTCTTCAGATCAAAGTCATATTAAAATTCAATGATATTTTTATTCTTCTATTTATTTTACATCTCAGCCATAATCTCACACCCATCTTTCCCTCCCAATCCTTCTCTTCTATTCCCCCACCTACCTCCCAATCCCCTTCTCATTGATCTTCATCCAGGAAAGGGACAGATCTCCTATTAGTTATCAGTAAAACATAGCACATCAAGTTGTAGTAAGATTGAGCACCTCCCCATGTATTAAGGCTGGACAAGATGACCCAGTATGAGAAATAGGATCCCAAAAGCCAGTAAAAGAGTTGGAGACAGCCCCTGTATCCTCTGTTTGGAATCCCACAAGAGAACCAAGTCAACCAACTATAACATATGCAGAATGCCTAGATCAGTCTCATATAGGCTCCCAGCTTATTGGTTCAGTCTCTGTGAGCCCCTATGAGCCCAGGTTAGGTGATTGTGTTTTTTGCTTCTTCTTAAACTTTTTTTAAAAAATATTCTTTATGTAAAGGGTATATAACTCAATACACTAACACAATTTGGGGCCAACAGAAATATTGAACTTACTATACTTGATTATATCACTGTATCATGGAAGACAGACTCTTCTAAACATGGAAGAAATTGCATGTGAACATTCTTCCATCAGACTCCCTTTGCTTTCTCTTCCCTAACTAACCAATCATTTCTACAAATCCTTGTCTTTCAAGTTCTCAAGTCTAGTCCCTTGATGACCTTCCCTAGAGAAATACCACTCAACTTCAATAGAGGAGGAAATTCTTCTTTAATTACTTCCTGCCTTTCATCAAACTCGAGTGGTTCCAATTTCCACTAAGTGTTAAAAGAGAATCACATCTACAGACATCACTAGAAGGGGCATATTAAGACCCTAATTCTTTCAGACAATGGAGGTGACTGTACTTTTTAAAGTTCAGCTTCCCCACTCGAATGAGAAAAAGCAGATTTCTCTGTACCGTTCCTCACAGGCACACAGAGGATTATTTTTATGGAAAATAATCTAATCTCAAATGGGCAAAGAATGCTTCCTCTATTAACTTGAGTTTACTTAGAATTACTTTGAAATAAACAAAATGTTTAAAACCTGTATATTATTTCATTTGTAATTTCCTGAGAACATCTTACATTATAAGAACGAAGATCCCCAATCTCTTTATATTTGGATGACCTTAGAATATCTCAGTTTTATATCCTTTCTTCTTTCAATTCCTGTCCCTGATAAGACACAAAAACAAGGAGGTTGGTTTATTTCACCATGTTTTTTTTTCTTCTATTTCCCTGAGCACAGTGCACATAGTCTACAGTTTTTCCTATTATTTATACTAGGAAATATATTTCACTATCTATAAAGGAATTTACCAGCTAGATCACAGAGCTTTCTGTCAGCATAGTGATGTCCTCACCATTAGTTCAGTTATTTTTAATTAATTTTTAATATATTGTACTGTTTTACCTGCACATAGTGTGTGTGTGTGTGTGTGTGTGTGTGTGTGCCACATGTGTGAGTTAAGGACAGTTGTGTGCTGCAATGTGGATTCTGGGGATTGAACCCAGGTTCTGTGGAAGGGCAGTAGTGTTCTTAAATGCTTAGCCATCTCTCCAGCTACCCAAGTTCATGTCCATGACTTCTTAAGTTTTAAAGCACACATGAGTACTGAGAACAGGAGATTCTGTTAAATGCATATTGTGACTTAGTAGGTTTAGGGTAGGACAAACAAATGGTGTTTACAAAGAAGTCAAATAATTCTGGTCCATGGGAAACAAATTCCAAAAAAATTGTTTAAGATATATATCCTCAAGAAAAAGTATTAGTTCAAAATTCCAATTCCACCATATATTGTAGTAAGGAGCGGCAGGCTATGTTCCTGCCCAGATCCCACACTGTTAGCTTAGCCCCAGAAATAACATACAAATTATATTCTTTTAAACACTGTCTGGCCCATTAGTTCCAGCCTCTTATTGGCTTACTCTCACATCTTTATTAACCCATTTCTAATAATCTGGGTTGCACCACGAGATGGTAGCTTACCAGGAAAGATCTTAACCTGCGTCTGTCTCGGAGAGGAGAATCATGGTGACTGCCTGACTCGACTTCTTTCTCCAAGCATTTGGTTCTGTCTACTCTGCCTACCTAATTTTCTGTCCTATTAAAGGGCCAAGGCAGTTTCTTTAACCAATGAAATCAACACAAAACAGAAGACTCTCCCACATCAATATATTATAGCTTTATCACTTAGTCAAGAAACTAAAACTCCTCTTCTTTGAGAGAGGGATTATAATGACACATACTTTCAGGATGAAAAAGGTTAAAGGTGATGAACATGGGAAAGACTTCCAAGATTCTCAGAAGGAAAAGAAGGAACACAAGAAATCAAACTTCAGTGCAGCAATTTGACTTTAATATTAAAGTGAAAAATGGTCAGGTATGGTAGCCTAGGCCCAGAATCCTAGGACTTAGGACCCTGAGGACGGAAGAGTACCCTGAGTTAAAGACAAGTATAAGCTACAGAATGAGTTCCAAGTGAGACGAGGCTACAATAATATCCTACTTTTAAGAAATTATAATTATAGAAATTATTGCAATATAGTCACAGATACTTTTCACAAAAAATAGATTCAACTGATCACTTAGGAGAAACTACTTATTTTAACCATTTATGAAAGAAAGGGAGATAGAGCTTTATGGAGCTAGACAAATACCAATATAATATAGATATGGACATGCAATATAAATCACATGTTTTCTTTCACAAAGTAATATATATTTAAATATATATTTAAATTGTTCTTCTAATTTATTTTTCATTATCATCTTAGAGATGCTATCTTCTTTCCTAAAACAAGTTCCTAAGTTCCAAGTGGAGAGGAAATGTTCCATACATAAATATCTATGTGAAGAAATTCACAATTTTTTTCAGATCCAAAAGCTTTCTTCACTGTCTTATGAACTACAGCTGTGCCACACCTGCTAATCTAGCTGTCCTAAAGACACACACAGTCAGCATTTCCATTTTGAATGCTGAAGGGGCATTTTGTAACTCAGACATCATCAGTCTATGTTGGGCTGAGGGTTATCAATAAAGGTTAGAACACAAGAGCAACCTTCAAATAAATAATCCTTTTTCAGTCAACTTAAATAGAATTGAGGAGTATGAATACAGGCTACTTTTTTTCTTGATTGTAATTTAGAACCAGACATCCAACTTAAATATTTACTTTATGCTTTCTGTAAAATGGTTCCTGTATATTTGTAACTATAAGAAAGTAAGCAAACAGCCAGCAGACAAATAATTATACATTCATTTAGTTCAGCTAAAACCCTTATGTGTTAAGATGGTCTGAACATTAATTTCTGTCCTGTCATTTTAAAATTTCATCCCCACAGATAATGAAAAAAGGAAAATGAGACTGCTGGTCAGATGTTAGTAAAGCAGATATTCTGACCTTGATGTGAAGGTACAGATTGCTTGTAACTTGAAGAATTTAATAATTCTGTATATCTAACAGCAAAAAAGTGTGACTTCTTTTGACAAAAACCACTTAGGAATTTGAAAATATAAATACAAGTGCAAAAATAATACTCTCAAAGGAGAGTAAACCTTGAATAAACTAACAAAACTAGACTTGTAATAAGACAAATGTAAACAAGTCATTAATAATTGGGAGTGTACTTATAAAATAGTTGTAAAGGAAAAAGTCTTTCTTCTGTGGCATTTGTTTACTCGTGTGTTGTAAATACTCCAATGGTGAAACATTTCAAGTTACGAAACTACACCACCTGAAGAAGGTGTAGGTCTATGTGTGCTCAGAGATTTAATTTAAAACAACTTTAATTGGTTATGGCACACTACCAGCTATAATTAGTACAAAACAAGATCATGGCTTTTACATTGTCACCATGACGCTCCGAAAGACAATTATGAATCATGTATAGCTAAGTTAAGCAGCGTCTATAGTGCAGATGAAATATTCAATGTATATAGTTGTCTGCATGTGTGTTCTCAGTAATGTGTATGTGTGTGCACATGTGCATGTGTGAAGAAGGTGCACATGTACATGTCTACACATGTGTGTGGAGGCCAGAGGCCAATCGCAGACATTTCTCTGGAGAAGGGATTTTCATTGGTCTGCAGCTCCTTGATTGTGCTAGGCTGACTGCTCATCGTTTTCCCCTAATTGGCCAGTCTCTCTACCCTGGACCAGGATTACAAGCATATGTCATGATACTTGGCTTTATTCTTGTATTCTACAGATTGAACTTGGGTCCTTATGTTTATACAACAAGCCTTTTACCGGCAGACCTAGCCATGGATTGCATAATAAAAGTTCTTCGATTTCTATATCCACAGAAACAAACAAGTATAAATAGCTTTAATTAATAATCACAGATGATAACAGTTTATATTAAAATATTATAGATCAAAAGTTACGTTTTGTAGTTAAACTGGCAAATCCATAAACAGGATATAATAATTATATTTAAAAATATACCTGACAAGAGTGCTCAAATATACATGGTGCTAGAACTTATAGTACTTAAAACATATCATAGTATGTACAACAGAAATTTGTGATGAATAGATCAAAGGGGAAGAATATCTACAAAGAAATAAAAGAATTGACCAGCAATCTAATTCAAACAGACCTAGTATAAATCTATGAAATATTATGCCTAATAGCAGCATAATATTCGTTCTCAAGCATCCAAAGGGCTTTCTCCCATATAAACCATGAGCCACTGCAGACCATAAAACAAACATTAGTAAGTTTCAAAGGATTTAAAATAATGCAGAATATTTTCTTACAATGAAAAGCAAGAAGAAAGAAACTAATAACCAAAATTTTTTAAATTAACACATATGTAAAACTTAAATACTACTTTCCTTAGTACTCATGGGCTATTAAAATTAAAGAGAAAATTAAAAGTGCCCTGAGATAATCTCACACTAAAACACACCACAACGAAATAATAATTTTTGGAAATTTGTAGTTGTAAAAGTCTATAGTTAAAAACAATAAATTCTCCTACCACAAGAAACTCAAAAGTAAAAGCTAGTTAAATCTAAAGTGAACAAAAAATATGAGAAGCTAAAAGATAAGCTGAAATATATAATTGAAATCAGTATGTAAATGTAATATATAATTAAAAAGCAATGAAAGAATCAATTAAAACAGTAGCTGATATTGAAAAAGATAAAAACTGACAAAACTTTATTTAGAATTACCATGAATAAAAGAGAGAAGATCTCTCTTAAAGAAATTAAAAAAAAATTATAAGGTAATACTGTGAGGAACTATTTGACAATATTTAGATCACTTGGGAAATGTACAAGTTCCTATAATAAAAACTAACTACTGAAATGATCTTAAAAAAAGATATAGACAATATGGATAGACCTATTAAAATTAGGTGCAGAATCTATAATCCAGAAGCTTCCACTAAAGAAAATTCTGAAACTGGATAATTTGCTGAGGCATTCTACCCAATAAATCAAACAGAATTAATACAAATTCTTATCAAAATCCTCCAAAAATGAGAAAGAACAGGAGAAAAGGAAACACTACCCAATCCATTCTGTGAAGCAGATACTGTCTCTTACAGCCTATGATAGATACATGGATCAATGAAATTAATTTTATAGTCTAAAAACAATTTATTGATTCTTAACAAGAATATCAAGATATACACTAATAATCCTTATTAATACTGACACCAAAGTCCTCAACCAAATATTAGCAAACCAATTCCAGTCATATATAAAAAGTATTACACAAAATGAATGAGATTATCCCAGCAAAGTTGTTGCAGCATAAAAAAAGCAATATAATACACTAGGATAAAAGAATACAGAACAGAATCCCATACATACTCTCTGTAGATACTAAGAAAGCATCTCAAAAATGTATACTTACATGATTTCTAAAAATAAAAATGTGGAATAGAAGAGAAATTTCTTAATGCAACAAAAGGGTATCTTTGAAAGCATATAACTGGCATCATAATGAATACTATAGAACAGGGATTACTCCCTAGGTTCAGGAACAATGCAAGGATATTGTCATTCATCACTTCTATTCAATACATGATTTCTATTCAATGCTGCACTGGAAATCTTACCATCGTAACTAGTGAAAGAAAAGAGGCACTAAGACAGGAAAGTAGAAAATTGACCTTTGTTTTGGTTACAGGTTAGATAACTAAATTTATAGACTATCAAGTCAGTACTACAACAAAAAAAATCCTTTCTTTGCATAGGTCCATATGTACATCATGCAAAGAAGTATAAGACTTAAAGACATCACTGAGAGCAAATAAATATAACTTGATAACCCACAATATCATCAATTAAAACAATTAGCATTGTTACCACACTGACAAGTCTCCTAATTATGTTCAGATTTAATGTTATATCTATCAAAATATCTTTCCCTTTGGGTGGCTGAAAAGCTGACCAAAAGATGCACTGGAAATGTAAGAAATCCAGGAGACAGTAACACAGTTTGTAAATAAGAAAAGACTCAACATCCTCCTCTGTAGATACTAGAACAGCCATGATCATTGCTATTCTATTTGCAATAGCTAGGAAATGGAGACAATCTAAATGTATTTAGGCTGACAAATGAATAAGGAAATGTGGTACCTAAATTTATAGGCTGTAAAAAAATTGCAATCATGAGCATTAAAGGAAATGTTTGGAATTCTAAAAGGTTATATTAAGTGAGGTAACCGGGTTCTGAAAAGACTATATTATCTTGTCAGAGGCTTCTAGCTTCAAACCTTCAGATGTGTGAACATATACTAGAGTAACAGAGAAATCAGGAGAGTAAAAAGGGACCATTGCATGGATAGGTGTGCGAGAACAGTAGAGAGTAATAGGAGGGTATAAATGATCTGATCAGGTAAACAGGAAAAGGGCGATGCTTATTAGACAAAGGAAGCTAGAAAGATACACTAGGGAGAGAAGGATGAAACGACAATAAGGATGTCTGAAAAATTCATAAGAAATCATAACATTGTCCCGACTTCTTTGCTCATGTTCTCCCTCCTTCTGCTCCTCATTGGGACCTTGGGAGCTCAATCCAGTGCTCCTGTGTGGGTCTCTGTCTCTATCTCCATCCATCACCAGATGAAGGTTCTATGATGATATGCAAGGTATTCGTCAGTATTGCTCCACCCACTGAGACAGTGGAGCTGATCTAATGGGAGCTCACCAAGGCCAGCTGGACTATGACTGAAGAAGCATGGGATAAAACTGGACTCTCTGAACATGGCGAACAATGAGGGCTGATGAGACGCAAAGGACAATGGCACGGAGGTTTGATCATACATAATGTGCTGGCTTTGTGGGAGCCTAGCCAGTTTGGATGTTCACCTTCCTAGATATGGACGGAGGTGGGAGGTCCTAGGTCTTACCACAGGGCAGAAAACCCTGACTGCTCTTTGGACTGGAGAGGGAGGGGGAAAGGAGTGGGGGGAGGGGGAGAAGAGTGGGAGGAGGGGGCGTAGGGTGGGAGGAGGGGGAGGGAAATGGGAGGCTGGGAGGAGGTGGAAACTTGTTTTTTTTTCTCCTTTTCTCAATAAAAAAAGAAAAAAAAAGAAATCATAACATTTTAACTACCTAAGAAAGCATAACATGCATGTCTTTTACATATGCAGTTTTCTCATCTGTGCTGACAATGCTCTCTATAAGACCCAAGAGCCACCTAACAAAAATTCCAACACTGAACTCTTTTGGATTGCTTTTTAGCATTGTCTAAGAGACTCTCAAATATTACAAACTATTATTACTGCCTTTGTTTGATCCCCAGAGGTAGAAGATAAATTCCTATTGTAGAAGACATTATGTATGTCAGAATCACGGCCCAGAGTTGCTGAGACAGAACTGACCTGAAAGTCTTCTCCACTGAGGACTAGCTTTCATGGTACTAGAAAGCACCATGTAAGCTTTCAAAGGAAGAAATAATCCAACAGTTCTCCCTAGCTATGATGCTTATCAAACACAAAAACACTAGCATAGCATAATAACCAAAAAGGTGTCGTAGTGTCTGACACACGCTGGCAGTAACTAATAGCTTTCTAATTGGACTTAAGGCCCACTCAACAACAGGAAAACAATGTGTGGTACTGGAACTCTAGTCAGCTACCCAGAGCTTATGATTTTATGAATCTCGGAGAAAAACTTTAACTACCATTTTACTAAACCATCATATTCCCTAACTACACTCTAAATATTTATCCTTATACCTACATATAAGTGTAGTCCTCACCATTCATGAAGGGGACGTCTCTTTTCAACAGAAAGTATTACAGAAAATCCCATTCAATCAAAATGCAGAGTTGTAGATTCAAATCTCAATGAATACATCTACAAAAAACTTTTGCACCTGAGGCTTTGGGAACTTGTGGAAGACAGGGCAGAAAGATTGTTAAGAGCCATAAGATCAGAAATTGTCCTATGATATTTTATCTCCTAGTAATTCCAGAACCTACATGTAAAAAGTCTCAACAACATGACTGCCCCCATGAGCTAAATAAGGACAACAACAATAGACATGCTAATGTGGAAGAAGGAAAGCAGGGAGGCTTCAAACCTATGCAAAGAACTATAGAAAACTAAAGAATGCTGGGAGTGGCACAATAGCCTTCAGGGAAGAGAACAACAGTTTGATCTCCAATGCCATATGGTCAGCCCTGAAAACATACATACAAATAACATTATACAGAATGCACAGGTTATATCTAGGAATATATATTTACATAATAATATATGATATATTTATAATAACACATGTATTTATGAATATAAATATAAATAACATTTAATAAAAATAAGTGTCATAAATTTGAAAGAGGGGAAGGACGGAGGGTTGGAGAGAGGAAATTGAAGGGGGAAGTTACTTAATTACATATAATCTTGAAATAAAGTAAACAACTAAATATGAAGATGTTAGAAAACTTATTTTTTCCTTATTTCAAAACAATAATCAAAATTGTGTGATACCTGCCTAAGGATAAACTCATAGATTGATGGAATGGAATGGAAATACCGAATAATCTCTGTATATCTTATTGTTTTGGTTGTTTTTGTTTTTCAAGACAGGAATTCTTTATGTAGTTCTGGTCGTTCTATAACTCACTCTGTAGACCAAGCTAGCTTTGAACTCACAAAGATCCATCTACCTCTGCCTCTCAAGTGCTGGAATTAATGGCATGTATCACCACTACCTGGTGTCTATTGATTTTTAAAGATGATGTCAAGACAATTCCACTCTTTTTGTAGTTGGTATGTAATATGTTTTACATTTATATTTTATTTTTACATTACATTTTTACTTTTACATTAAATCATATAAAGAAAGTAACTGAAAGTAAATGATAGTGCTAATATAAGAGCTGACATAAAATAATGAACTAGAGGGATAAATGTCTATGATAGTACATTAATATAAATTTCCTAGATATGCCACCAAATACCAAAAGCAGAAGCAGAAAAATTAAGGGTACATCAGACTACACAAACTTTTACAACATTTTCTTTTCAAAAACACCATTAAGAAAATAAACAAAAACAAAACAGAGAAGAAAACTTTTATAAATAACGTATTGGTCAAGAGAAAATAATTTAATTAAAAATGGGCAACAGATTTGCTTTGTAATTTCTCTAAAGAAAATACTCAAGTGTCCACTGTACCCATAAAAGAAAGATTCAGGTCATTAGCTATTTGGGAAATGTAACTCATTGGCATGATGAGACAGCACTTCACATAACTAGGAGAGCTAAATTTAAAAAAATTCAGACCAATACAGGTGTAAACATGGACAAGAGGCAATATGGATTTTCACACAATACAACTCTTTTAAATAATAACTTGTTATAACCTGAACATTTATTTACCATAGGAACCAACATTTTTTTTCCTAGGTGTGCACAAGGGCAATGAAAACATAGAGTAGAAACAAAAATTTATATGAACTGATGTGTTCTGCAATAATAGTTTTGTACACTGTGAAAATGTCTTTGACAAGGCACCTTCTGAGTGGTTTAATAAAGAGCTAAGTGTCCTATAGGCAGGCAGGAGCTATAGTTGAGACTTACAGGCATAGAGAGGAGTCTGGGATAAAGAGAAGCAGAGAAGCCAGTCAGGCAGGGAAAGAGTTGGCCACACAAGGAATAGAGTAGGACACACAGAATGGGACAGAGGTAAAAGAACCACATGATAGAACACAGATGAATAAAAATGTGGTTTAATTTAAGCTATAAGAGCTAGTTAGGAACAAGCCTAAGCTATGTGTCGAGCTTTCATAAAGATTAAGTTTCCGTGTCATTACTTGGTAGATGGCTGGTAGGACAGGGAAAGACTCATTACCCTGAAGGCTGTATAAACAGCATGTAAACCTTGCTACACCACAAACCATCAATCAAAAGAAATAAAATTCTTAAACATGCTACAGAAGAAACCTTGAAAACAGTAATCTGCATCGTATGATATCATTTATATAAAGAAACCTAATGTGTAAAGTCACAGCGTCCAATGTTTTCTAAGGTTTTTAGTTTGGAAGCATGACAATTAACTGTCAATAGATATTTTTTATGGAAAAACAGACTTTCAGTGATAATTTTAAATTCCTACAAATTTGCCAAAATGACTGACTTGCATATTTGAAATTGATTCCTATTAAAACTTCTCAATAAAAACATTAAAAGTAAAAGGAGAAACTAACATTTAATGCATGTTTATTAATTTATACATACTATGCTATTTATAACTTTACCCATGTTTGTCATATGTCTATCCCTGTGAAAAATACCCAAAAGAAACAATTTAAATATATTTTATATATACTTTGTTGAGGTCCTAGAACCATACTATGCAGAGTACTGATTTAATGATGAATGAAGCCTTGGCACTTGTTTGACTGATTAATAACTAAATTTGATCTCCGTTTTATTTTATGGTACTTTACAGGGAGGGAGAAATTGATTTATTTGCTCCTTTCACCAAAAATTCCATGGAAAAATTTTTTTCATTATAGAAGGTTTTGAAATCCATGTAGTCTTTTCCTTTCTCATTATATCAATGTTTTACTCCATTCTGGTGAACTATTAGAAATAAATAGATTTTCTTTCCCTTGAAGTATGCAGAACATTGCTAGTGTATTTGTTTAGGGACATCCAGTAGAGATAGTAGCTGAAGGAAAATGATACTTACTGTAGCTCCAAAAACTCCGTTAAGTGATTGTATATATCCTGTAGGCCAAGTCCTACAGGTTTTTAATTTTTTTCCATTTTTAGTGAAGTTTCAGCTTTCTCTGCATGAGCATTCCTTCCTCAGTAGATTTTGGACTGAGGACAAAATATCTTCTCTCCTGAAGGAAAATCTTCAAGCACAAGTACACAACCAAAATTAGAAATGAAGAGTTACTGGTTAAAAAAAAATCCCCATGTTCTTGTGGAACTTGGTCCAACTGAAACATATTTCAACTTTGACCTGCTCTTTTTTTTTACTCATTAGGAATTTCATATGAAGAACCCCTATCCATCTCATCTCCTAGTATCTCCATATCCATCCCTCACTCTTGTAGTGCCCCCCACAAAGGAAAGATACAGAAGAATGAAAATAAGATAAAAATAAGCAATAATAAATAAAAAAGAAAAAAAACAATACTCCATATTTCCTATCTCTCCATTGCCTAGTCAGTCATCTTTGTGACACTGGCAGCTGCTGTGTATCATGCAGTAGACTTTTTTTTTTTGGCTAAAAAGCTTTACTTCCAAATGTTCATTGTGTAGTGAGTTGTTGGTCAGGTTGAAGGTCTCTAGCTTTGGTACACCATCAATACTGGATGTCACTCCTCACTGACATTCCTCTCTGACATCCTTCTCTGGTCCTGAGTCATGGAGATCCTTTACCTTTCTCTGCATGAGCTTTGATTCAACAGAATCAGCCCCTTCAAACACTCCTGCAGGTCATCCATGGGGTAGATGTTAGTAGTCAAACTTCCAAAAAAGCCAAAGGTCAGAAAATGAGGACTGTCAGTCAGCCATGCACAATAGATAACTATCCATGTTGCCTAATTTTAACATCATTGGTTAGACCTTTTCTCTTAAAATTATCTCCCTCTCTGGCTTCTCTAGACCTGGAGCACTAGATTACGCCAAAGAAAATGACAGTGAAGAGAGAAATGTGCTTAATAATTTTCCATGTTCAATGAAGTGTAAAATTTAATAGCTCTATCTTTTGAACAAGTAAAATGAGGTGCAAGGGAGCTTATCAAATAGCCCATGGTCAATTGACTAATAAATGGTAGGGATAGAATTCAAATTCATATATTATGTTCTGGACCCTATGCTGATAATATGGAGACTTCTATGTTATGTACTGGTTATTGCTTCCTTTCTGTCCAAATGAAGGGACAGTAGATTCTCCTATTGTTTTGACATTGGTATGAGTGGGAAAAAGAAATGTACATATCTAGTGTTCTAAAGAAATTTTCCAGGCTGGACATGAGACACAGTAGTGGTAGAGCCCTTGCCTAGCATTTGTGAGGGCTGAGGTTTTATTGCCAACACAAAAAGAAAAAAGGGTTAATTTCCCTTTGAGGTGCTCTGGACCTTAGAAATGAATTTTACATAGCACATTCTGCTAAGGAATTTGCTGGTGCAGATGATTTTGTTCATGTAAAAGCACATTTTCGAACTCCTACTTGTTTCTAAACACCAATCAATACTGCTTTCAGAAATTTCTGGAGTTTGTCTTTGGAAATGACTCAGCATCTGATGCTAATCCTCTTTAAAGTTCTATAAACTCTGCACCAAATGGCCAATTTTAGGAAATGTGTTTGTTCTCCCTTGAGAGACGCTATAGGGCAGGCATTAACTTGCATCCCATAAAATGTAATATTAACTCCAGCTCATTCATCACTGGAGTACTTTCCTTTTGCAGTTTATCCCCTATCTAAAAGCTACTTGTTTGCTGGCCATTCTTATCTTTTCTCTGCATGAACGGCCCTTTCAATAAAGCAAGCTGAGGATCTTGACAGTACATGGAGATTTAGTATTGATTTGAAAGCAGCTCAAGATTTTACTTTGATTCTTTCCTTTGAGATGCTTATATTTCATACAAAGCAATAATACCCAACGTGGCCTGAACTATGAACACCTCTCTATATTATAGGAAGTAGGAGAAATATCTCCTGAGTAGCCTACCAACAACAAATTAATCTCTGGGTTTGTCGAGGGATTTTCTCAGAGTAATAAATGATCTGATATGATTGGAATTGCTGACACCTAGTCAAAGTAATATAAAAAGGGAACAGTCTATTGACTCTTCTGAGCATTTTGCTTTAGAAACAACGCTCAATAGATGTCAAAGGGTAAAATGAAAGCATCATCTTTTTCAATTGCCAAATGACAAAGTCATTCTATTTAGGAGGAATTGAAAGTCATGGTCTGCCCACAGATCTCTCCCCCAGCTGCATATCAAGTTTAGCATCCTGTCATTACCATCTCCTCTCAGAGATCAGCTAGCTAGGGGTGAGGAAATAATCTTCTCACTCATTTAAGAGACTGCCCTGACTTTTTGTAGTACTGTCACTATGCCTCTTCCTCTCATGATGCACATAATTCGACATTTGAGAATTTATTTTCTGACTCACACTAAACTCTCAGATGCTTTGGGAAAGAGAATGTTTTATTATACTGAATTTTCAGTACCTAGTATAAGACTACAGCCAACTACATTGTAAAGTAAATATTTCATTAATGTATAATTGAACAGAGAAACAATAAAGCAATGAAGATATAAATTACAAATTCCAATGATAAAAATTTCTTTTCATTATTAAGTCATTTTAATCTAAAGCAAAAATGCAACATCCCTAAGCAGATGCTGTAAACTGGTCACATTTCAAGTTGTATGTGCCCCATCAATTAACTTTATTTAACTCATCCAGTGTGGTCTAAAACAAGTTTTCTCATTGATTGTAGGTATTTAAAAACCAGGAGTTTTGTAGTTTATAAAATTCATGTGTCTGGATTTTCACAGAAGAGTGGATACCAATATAGAGTCATCATTCTTATGGGATAATTACCCTTTGTGCCTTCTAAATTAGGCATGTGTTTTTCAGTTGTTTACAAACTCTATATGACCTGATTCATTAATCTATATTGCCTTTCTGGAAAATACAAGTATTTGGACTCTAAGAAAAGATGACATAAAACAAGAATATTGTCCTTGGAAATAGGAAATGAGAGTAAAGATAAGTCATTGAATTAGAACAGAGACAGTAGATAGGAATCAACTTATAAGTGACCAACAGTCTAGGAGGGCACTTAGCATTCTGAAGAATTAGGGATGCTAAAGTAAAATTTGTCTCTTTTAATGGGTCTTCTTAAAGAGACCAACCAAAAAATGAGAGACAACCATGGTTCAGGTGTTAAGAAATTCTCTTCCTTTATGTATCATGATGTAATATTTACACTAAATCAGAATTTCACCATTTTTATGAAAGCAAAGGTCTGACTTAGTGTCAAAGCTGTAAATAAATGAAGTAAGTGGCTCAGATGGTGTTTGCCCAACTAAAGAGCCAGTCAGTAATTTCCTCTCATGATCCTTGAAATATAATTTTGCTTTTTTCCATAAACATGCAAATTTAGTATTCCAAATACACAAAGAATGCAAAAAAAAGAAACTCAAACATTATACATCCTAATACTAGGGGTATAACATGCCAAGTGACTTTTTTATGAAGTACAATAAGACAGCTGTTTCCATTCATCCAGGGATTTTCTTTCTTTTATATTTTTGGGGGAAGTTGTGATTAAAGCAAAATGTCTTCCTAAATCATATTCGAAACAGTAAAATTTTCTTTTACACTATCACTGACAAATGAAAAATTGTTTCCACAACAAAGGAAAATTTTACAAATTCAGCTCGTTTAGAATCATCAAGCAGCATAAAAAATAGTTCTTGCTTTATTGAAATGATATGTAGTCATTTCCAGGCTTGCCAGGCAAGAGGTATCACCAAAGGAAGACAAACTAAGAAAATATTAGAAAGAAAGTAAGTCAGGAAGAAACTTTAAACTGGTCAGATATTTGGATACTTCTACATATCATCAAATTGTGTGAAACTCCTACTTAATGACTAAATATACTTATTTTTATTTTTCCATTCAAAATTTATTCTTCCTCCCCTCCTCCCATTCCCCTCCTGCTCCCTCAATCACCTTCCTCTCTCCCCCTTCCCTCCTTAAGAGAGGGCAGGGTACTCTGCCTGTGAGAAGTCCAAGGCCCTCCCCCTTCCATCTAAGCCTAGGAAGGTGTGCATCCATATAGACTAGGGTCCCAAAAAGCTAGTACATGCAGTAGAAACAGCAGAGAAGAGGGTGCCTGAACTGGCCTTGCCACACTATCACACTGATGATTATCTCGAATATCACCATAGAATCTTCGGCGACAGATGGAGATAGAGACAGAGACCCTCATCAGAGCAATGGACTGAGCTCCCAAGGTCCAGTTGAAGAGCAGAAGGAGGGAGAAGATGAGCAAGGAAGTCAGGACCGCGAGGGGTTGGTCCACCCATGGAGACGATGTGACTGATCCAACGGGAGCTCACCAAATCCAGCTGGACTGGGACTGAATGTGCATGTGATCAAATCGTACTCTCTGAATGTGGCTGCCAATGGGGGCGTACTGAGAAGCCATTGATAATGGCACTGGGACCTGTTTCTACTAAATATACTTCTTTCAGTATGAAACAATTCAATTACTTGTTTTCTGCCTGTGAGAAGTCCAAGGCCCTCCCCCTTCCATCTAGGCCTAGGAGGCCTAGGAGTTAGATGTATAAAAAAGAGATTTACTCGGTTGGATTACAGGACAGGGGGCTGGTGATTATAGGGCATTTGTGCATCCTGGAGAGGCTGAGAACCTGATACCTTCTCACAGTCCACAAGGCTGGAATGTCCTTTTGGTAATATAGTGGTGAGTAGAGCTCCCTTCCAGTCTAGCACTGAAGGCCTGCGGGATTCCTGGCAGCTGCTCTTCAGTCTGCATTGGTATGCTGAAAAAAAAAAACTGGGTTCTAATGTTAGCAAAGAGCGAAAACAAGGTTACACTCAGCAGCAAGGAGTTGATCACTCCTGGAAATGCCCTTACTGTCCGAACCAGGGGAATATCTCTTAGTTGTTTCCAGATTCAACCAAGTTGATAGCCAAGATAAACCATCACAAACTCATAATATTTATATTTCACATATTTGAACTCTGGGGCTTAAATGGCTAAAGCAACTAGCCTGGTGTAAGAAGTCCTTCTGTATATGTGTTGTTTTATTGGTTAATGAGTAAATCTCTTTCATCCAGTGGCTTAGCAGAATAAAGTAAGGCAGGAATTTCAAGCAAATAGAGAAGGAAAAAAGGCAGAGTCAGGGAGAAGCCATGTAGCCACCACAGGAGACAGATACCCCCGCCAGAACCTGCTGGAACTTCGCTGGTAAGCCATGACCTCATGGTGATGCACAGATTAATGAAGATGGATTAGTTTAGGATATAAAAGCTGGCAAACAGTTTTGCAAATAATATAGTTTCTGTGTGGTAATTTCAGGTCTGGGCAGCTGGGAACGAATTGACTACCTCAGCCAACACTAGCCTAAGGTCATCTGTGTCTCTCAATCTCTAAATTTCATCCCCATTCCATCTGACAAACTCACTCTATAATCAAAATTTAGTCATACTAAATTTTCAGATTCAATCACTGGTCTATTACCCTTGTAACTGGTATTACTAAAAACATCTATGAAGAATAAATAAACATAGGTCAATACCCACTACGGGTTAAAGTGTGATGATCTGGGAGAGGGTTGCGCAAAGCACGAAAAGAAAAGTACAAGACAAAAAAGGATAATCATTAAAATGTGGGTCTCTTTGAAAAGAAAATTCCTTATAACAGACAATTCAACTGATAGTTATCTGGAAAAACCTTAAAGCATACATTATGCATTTTTAGAATTGTTGTGACAAGGTTGAATTAGTCTTTGTAAAGCTAATCTCCAGAGTTCTGTATAGTAGTTGACTTCTCTAGTAAGTGGGACCTAAGAACTCATTGCTTCACATGAAGAAACAAATGGATGGTAACAAACAAAAATGATAAATTATAATCCCTGCATTAGTCTTTCCTTCAAAGACAGGTTTGAAAATGTGATAATCTTTCAAAGCAAAGACTATCTTTTATAACCTAGGGAGTATCACCACCATCCTATCTTTTTCAACGAAGGCAACTGTTATAAGCTTTTCTGAACTACATTCTATCAGATTGGCAAAATGATTTGGTGGTACAAATGCATGTGTTGTATCTGAAGACTTGAGTTCAAATTCCATCATTTGATGTTCATGCTCAAAGTTAATTTATTCGTGTCTAAAATAGGCAAAGTTTTTATAAGGCAATTGCAAACAGTAAAATGGGATGATGTAGTTGTTTTAAAGTACTTATTTTTTATTTTCATAAACTTTGCTTTAAACTACAGCTTTAGATGAAGATCAAATTATACAACAGATGCAAGTACAGATCTGTTCTTCAAGATTCTGTGTAGGTAGAAACAGAATTGGAGTGTACATTTAAAAATCACTCTTTATGTCTCTAATGTTCCCAGAACTTGCTATATGGTAAGCAAAAATAAGTGCCAACATTTGCCTTTGTTGGAACATTCTCCTTTAAATCAGTGGATTAAAAACAAAGTTGACTCATAGACTAAAATAATTGGCAGCAAAGATTCTTTTAGTCCTTGCTTTACAGTATCATGTTTATTCTGAGCAATTTTTACTTCAAAATTAACATGTTAACATCAAACTATAGGTCAAAAACTAGTGTTTTTAGCATAAAGATGGTGTAAATTCAATATTAGCCCTGATAACTACGTTTATCTGTAATTGGCTATTCATGCTGGAGAAACCTGGGATTAGTGGACTGCAATAGTCTGAATGTTGCTGCTAATTACCTGCTATTGTGTGGCAGTGTCTTTCCAAAATTTGTATTTTGAAATACAACTTTCATGGTGATGGTAGTGGTCCTGGGAATTTCTAAACTTAGTACCTCTAAAGAACACAACTGAGGATATTGTGTTTGTCATTTCACACTGTGAGGACATGTAGGAGTCACCAAGAATCTTCTGGTGCCTTTAAATTGGCTCATTCAGCTTAATGATCTGTGAGATATGTACAGCATTTTTATTGCTTAAACTAAATGTCTAAAGTAGTATGTTATAGGTGTCTGAAGACTAAGGACTTTCCCAGGAAAAGATTCTTTTCATGCACGTGTGTGTGTGTGTGTGTGTGTGTGTGTGTGTGTGTGTCTGTGTGTGTGTGTGTGTGTTTTGTTTTTAAATCCCAATCAAAGTTTCTCCTGATTCCCATCTTTCTAGTTCCTCCCCCTCCACTTATCCTTCACTGTTTCTCTTCATATACAGGCTCACCACCCATGGATATTAGCTAGCCATGGTATATCAAGTTGCAATGAGACTAGGTACCTCCTCTTCTATTAAGGCTGGATAAGACAATCTGGTAGGAAGAAAAGGTACAAGGGCAGGGATCATAGGCAAAGGCAGCCCCTGTTCTCAGTGTTGGGAGTCTCACAGAGAGACCAAGCTACAGAACTGTTAACAACTGTAACAAGATATCACTAAGAATCATTTCACTGACATTTTTTGCCAGAAGTGTTTGGTTCTATCCTAGGTCTCTGGGGTATCCAACTTCTGGATCTTGGCCCTCAGAGTTGAGCTACCTCTTCGGGTATAGGTCTCAAGCTGGGTCAGTCATTAGTTGGTCACTCCCTCAACTTCTGTGTTATCTTTTTCCCAGCACATCTGTATGCAAGACAAATTGTAAGTTGAAGGGTTTGTGGCTGGGTTGCTATCCTAGTCTCTCTACTGATTACAGGAGATGATCAGTTCAGGCTCCATCCCTATCTCCTATTTCTAGGAGTTATAGCCAGGGTCTCTCTCATAGTTATCATTGTTCTGTTTTGAGCTCATCCCAGATATTCCAGTTATTTTTCCCAATACAATCTCCCTCCATCCTCCCTGCACCTGATCCTTCCTGTTTCCATGCCTGTCTCCCCTTCCATGCGCCTCCCCCATACACTGGCAGTATCCATTCCATTTCCCTTTCACAGTAAGGTTCATGCATACCATCCTTGAACCCTACATTTCACTTAGCTTCTCTGAGTCTGTGGATTACAGCATGATTCTCCTTTTTTTACAGCTAATATCCACTTATGAGTGAGTACATACCATGTTTGTTTTTCTGGGTCTAGGTTACCTCACTCAGGAAAATTTTTATTGTTCCATCCATTTGCCTGCAAATTTCCTGATGCCATTATTTTTAACAGCTGAGTAATACACTATTGTTTAAATGTACCACATTGTTTTTATCCATTCTTCAGTTGGGGGATATCTAGGTACCGGCTATTATGAATAAAGCTACTATGAACATAGTTGAGCAAGTATCTTTGTGGTATGGTAGAGTATCTTTTGGGTATATGCCCAGGAGCGGTATAGGTGAGTCTTGAGGTAGACTTTCTTTTTGAGAACCTGCCATATTGATTTCCAAAGTGACTGTACATTCCCACCAGTGATCCCTTGGCTCTCCATCCTCTCCAGCATGGTGAGCTCTCACTGGTGGTTTGATTCTTAGTCATTCTGATAGCTATAAGATAGAATCTCAGAATCAGAATCTTTTAAATTATCATTTCCCCGAAAGTTAAGGATTCTGATCATTTCTTTTATTGATTCACAGGCATTTGAGATTCTTCTATTGAGAAATGTCTGTTTAAATCTGCACCCCATTTTTAATTGACCTATTTGGTTTTCTATTGTCTAGTTTATTAAAATTATTTATATATTTTTATAGGGATTCCATTGACTCTACAGATTGCTCTTTGCAAGATTGATATTTTAATAAGTTAATCCTACTTATTCATGTTAATGAGATATCTTTGCATCTTCTGATATCTTCTTTAATTTCTTTCTTCAAAAACTTGAAGTTCCTGTCATACAGGTGTTTCACTTGCTGGGTTAGAGTTACCCCAAGATATTTATATTATTTTTGGCTAATGTGAAGGGTGATTCCCTAATTTCTTTCTCACTCAGTTTATTGTTTGCATATAGGAGGGCTACTGTTTTTTTTTTTTTAGTTACTTTTGTATTCAATCACTTCGCTAAAGATATTTATCAGTTGTAGGCATTCCCTGGTAGAATTTTTTGGGGTCATTTCTGCATATTATCATATCATTTGCAAATAACAATATTTTTAATTCTTCCCTTCCATTTGTATCCCTTTGATCTCCTTAAGTTGTCTTATTGATCTAGTTAAAACTTCAAATACTGTATTGAATAGCCTTGTCTTGTCCTTGATTTTAGTGGAATTGCTTTAAGTTTCTCTCCACTTAACATGATGCTGGCTATGTGTTGCTTAGGCATATCCCTTGTATCCCTGATCTCTCCAAGACTTTTATCATGAAGGGCTTGTGGATTTTTCAAAGGCTTTTTCACCATCTAATGAGATGATCATGTGGCATTTTTCTTTCTTTTTTTTATATTATGGATGACATTGACAGATTTTCGTATGCCAAATTATCCCTACATCTCTGGGATGAAGCCTACCTGATCATGGTGGATGATTTTTTGATGTGTTCTTGCATTAATTTTGAGTATTTTTGCATCTATGTTCATGAGGAAAATTGGTCTGTAATTCTCTTTGTTGAGTCTTTGTGTTTTAGGTATCAGGGTGACTGTGACCTCACAAAATGAAATTGGCAATGTTCTTTCTGTTTCTATTTTGTGGAAAAATTTGAAGAGTATAGAAAAGGATTCTTATGAATTTCAATTTTACTGCTTTCTTTACAGGATGAGTCATCACAATCTTTCTAAAATAGTCCAGACACCCTTCACTCTATCTATCTATCTATCTATCTATCTATCTATCTATCTATCTATCTAGTGTAGGTTCCCAAGCCAGAAGAGGGATGGTAGATAATTGCCCATACCCTGGGAATCCCTCAGAGAGCAATGCAAGAGTGGAGGCCACTTCCTACCCAAATTAGGCTTGGGCATAATCAACTCCATTGAGACAAAAGCCACATCATAATAAAACCAGTCAAGCTTCTGTTACTCCTTCCCCTACTCCTGGAATTTGCTTCTCAGAAATCATGTGCACATAGAGGCCAGAGGCACTGGATCCCCCAGAGCTAGAGTGACAGTCCATTTTTGAGGTGTACAATGTGGGTGTATGAAACTAAACTAAGATAACTTGGAAGGAAAGCGTGTATTCTGAAACACTGAGATATGTTTCAAATCCTTCAATTTCATTAAATAAAGCTTGTTTCAAATATGTCTTTTTAAAATATTATTTTTATTTATAGTCATACTGATTACTTTCCTTTAATTATCTAATTTCCAGTGAATCAGTGAAACTATTTTATTTATCTTTTTAGAGATGAATTTTGGCCATGCTAAGCATCTCTATTGTATTTCTTATGCCTCAGATACAAAACAAAGCCTTTGCCCAAAAGTCTCAGTTATTGAATGCTTGGTCCATGATGCAAGTAGTGTCCATAAATGGGGATTGTGGAGGAAAGTGAATTCAGCATGAGGACTTTGACTTCACCAATGGCTTAATATACTGACACATTTAAATTCTAAATAAGTGATGGAAGATAGTGGAACTGTGGAAGATAAGGAGTCTGATGGGGTAAAATTAAACATATGATCATTTCATTAGATGCTGAAAAAACATTCATCAAAATCCAACCCCCCTTCATGATAAAGGTCTTGGAGAGATCGGGAATTTAAGGAACATACCTAAGTATAATAAAAGCAATACACAAGCTTACAGCCAACCTCAACTTAAATGAAGAGAAACTTAAAGGGAGTCCACTAAAATCAGGAACCAGACAACACTGTCCACTCTCTCCATATCTCTTCAACATAGTTCTTGAATTTCTGGCTATAGCAATAAAACAACAAAAGGATATCGAGGCATTCAAGTTGGAAAGGAAGAAGTCAAACTTTTGTTATTTGCAGATGATAGGATAGTATATATAAGCAACCCTAAAAACAATACCAGTGAACTCCAACAGCTGATAAATGCCTTGAGTGATGTGGCAGGGTTCAGGATCAACTCAAAAAAATTAATAGCCATCCTATATACAAATGATAAAGAACCATAAAGAGAAGTCATAGAAACATCACCTTTCACAATATCCACAAATAACTTAAAATATCTTGGGGTAACACTAACCAAAGAAGTGAAAGACATATTCAGAAATAAATACAAGGCTTTGTAGAACAAAATTAAAGAAGATACCAAAAATGGAAAGATCTCCCATGGCCTTGGATAAGTAGGATCAACATAGCAAATTATGACAATCCTACTAAAAGAAATCTATAGATTCAATGCAATCCACATAAAAATCCCAACACAATTTTTTGCAGACCGTCAAAGAAAAATAACCAACTTCATATGGAAAAACAAAACACCCAGGATAGCCAAAACAATCCTGTACAATACAAGAACTTCCATAGGGATCACCATCTCTAACATCAAGTTCTATAACAGAGATACAGTGAAAAAAGCATCTTGGTACTGGCACAAAAATAGGAAGGGTGAACAATGGAATCGAATCAAAGACCCAGATACTAATCCAAACACCTATGAACACAAGATTTTGGATGAATAAGCTAAAATTATACAGTGGAAAAAACAGAGGATCTTCAACAATTGGTGCTGACATAACTAGATGTAAACATTTAGAAATATGAAAACTGATCCATATCTCTTTCCATGTACAAAATTCAATTCTAAACGGATTTAAGACCTCAATATAAATTGGACCACATTGAACATGATAGAAGAGAAAGTGAAAAGTAGTCTTCAATGCATGGGCACAGGAGACCACTTCCTAAATATAACCCTAGTAGCACAGACACTGAGAGAAACAATAAATAAATGGGACCTCCTGAACTGAGAAGTTTCTGTAAAGCAAAGGACACAGTCACTAAGACAAAAAGGCAGCCTACTGAATGGGAAAAGACCTTTACCAAGCCCACATCAGAAAAATTACTGATCTCCAAATTATATAAAGAACACAAGAAATTAGACATCAAAGTTCTAAATAATAAATTAAAAAATGGGGTACAGAACTAAACAGAGAATTCTCAACAGAAGCATCTCAAATGGCCAAAAGATACTTAAAGGAATGTTCAACATTGTTAGCAATCAGGGAAATACAAATTAAAACAACTCTGAGATACCATCTTATACCAGTGAGGCTAAGATCAGAAACACCAATGATAGTTTATGCTGGAGAGGATGTTGAGTAAGGGGAACACTCATTTATTGCTGGTGGGAAGGCAAACTTGTACAACCATTTTGGAAATCGTATGTCAGTTTCTCAGAAAATTGGGAATCAACCTACCTCAGGATACAGCAATGCCACTTTTGGGCATATACCTAAAAGATGCTCAATCATTCTACAAAGGCATTTGTTCAACTATGTTCATAGAAGCAGTATTTGTAATAGCCAGAACCTGGAAACAACCTAGATGCCCCTCAACCAAAGAATGGATAAAGAAAATGTGGCACATTTACACATTAGAGTAGTACTCAGCAGTAAAAAAATGATATCTTGAATTTTGCATGCAAATGGATGGAATTAGAAAACACTATTCTGAGTGAGGTAACCCAGACTCAAAAGGATGAATATAGTATGTACTCACTCATAAGTGGATACTAGCTATAAACAAAGGATATTGAGCCTTTAGTTCATGATCTTAGAAGCTAAGTAATAAGGTAAATCCTAAGAAAAACATATATAGATCCAGTTGGAAAGCTGAAATAGACAAGATCACCAGACAAAATTGGATGCACGGGGGTGGGAGAAGAAGAGAGGGTAGAAAGGAAAGAGGAGGGGAGAAGGGGAGAGGTGAGGAGAACTTGAGGGAATGGGATAGTTGAGATGGAGGAAGGACAGAGATGAGAGCAAGGAAAGAGATACCTTGATTGAGGGAGACATTATAGGATTAGCAGAAACCTGGCTCTAGAGAAATTCCCAGGAATTCACAAGGATGACCCCAGATAAGACCTTAAGCAGTAGAGGATGGGCGGCCTGGTCTTGGTTTGCCCTGTAGTCAGACTGATGAATATTTTTACATATCACCATAGAACCTTCATGTATCAACATACAGAAAAAGAGGCAGAGACCTGCATCGGAGCGCTGGACCTGAGCTCTCAAAGTCCAATTGAAGAGTGGGGAGAATGAGAATATGAGCAAAGAGGTCAAGACCATGATGGGTACACCCACTGAAGCAGTTTACCTGAGATAATGGGAGCTCACAAACTCTAGCCAAGCTGGAAAAGAACAAGCATATGACCAAATTAGTCCCTCTGATTGTGGTTGACAGTTGTATGGCTGAGGCAGACTGAGGGACCACTGGCAGCGGCACCAGGATTTATTCCTACTGCTTGGACTAGCTATTTAGGAATCTATTATCTTTGGATAGATACCTTGCTCAGCCTAGATATTGTAGAGAGGGCCTTGGACCTTCCCAAAGCAACGTGATCTACTCTTTCTGAGGATTGTTGGGGGTGGGGTGGGGTGGTGTGTGGAAGGAATTGTAGAATGCAAGGGAGTAGGAACTTGGATTGGAACATATAATTTAAAAAGATAGTTTGTTTTCTTTTTTATTAAAATAAATAGATAAAAATTAGGTTGATCCGACTTAATCTTTTAAGAATAGCTCATGTTTCATTCTTCTTTCCCCACAGTTATACTTCCTGGCTGCCAGAAGTTAAACAGTGTGTATCACTACAGTCTTATGACAAGATGTTATAGTTCTTTCTCATCACATGCCCAAGAACACTGGAGCCAGTCAATCATGGATGAATACTTCTAAAACTATGAGCCAAAATCTGTCTTTTAGTTAATTTATTCAGATAATTTTTCAAGGTGACCAAAAGAATAAAACAGTATTAATATCCTCCTTTGACCTAAATATTACTTTTATTCATATGATTCTTTTTATTTATTTTGATATATTATTTGCTTAACTAATTAACTAATATTGACAAATTAATTGTCAGCTTTTAGGGCAGAGGTAAAATATTTTCTGGAGAGTTGACTGAGCAAAGAGCTTTCTAGAGGGCTTGTTTCGGTTCTCAAAACCCATGTCAAATATTGTATAACTTTCAATCCCCTCTAATCCCAATATCAGGACTTAACACCATTTTGGGTGGAAGGGTCTCTGCAGACACTTACTCTCATGTGGTACACTGGCACACATACACCACAAATAAATAAAAATAATTTTTAAAATATGTCAATGTAAGATATACAAAACTGTCCTGAAACTGTTCTTACATAGCTGGGCATGGCAGTGGACACCTTTAATCCCACTACTTAGGACGCTGAGAGGCAGGCTGATATCTGTGAGTTTGAGGCTGCCTGGTCTGCAAAGCAAGATCCAGAACAGTGAGGAATACACAAAGAAACCCTGTCTCAAAAAAACAAAACGAAAAAGTTCTGATACTTGCAAACATTGTGAAAGGAAACAGCACTAAAGCTGATTAATATATGGATCATGATGCAATGGTTTTTCCTTTATATTTGTGCATAGGAGAATAAAAGAGAAAACTTAAAATCTGTCATATTAGCAATTTTTTCTTTTCTTTCTTTCTTTTTTTTGTTTTTTTGTTTTTTTTTTTGAGACAGGGCTTCTCTGTTTAGCTTTGGAAACTCCTGGAACTTTCTCTGTTGACCAGGCTAGCCTCAAACTAACAGAGATCTGCCCACCTCTGCCTTGCGAGTGCTGGGATTAATCGCATGTGCCACCACCCCCCAACATCACTTTTCAAATACATAAAACAGTATCAGCTTACAACATTAGATTCATTTATATATTTATTCGTCATACTACATACAACTTAGTTATCTATCAAAACTGAAACTTTGTTCCCTTTGACCAGGATTTCCAGGTGGATCTATATATTTTTTTCTCAGGGTTCACCTTGTTACTTAGCTTCTCTATGATCATAAACTATAGGTTCAATGTCCTCTGTTTATAGATAGTATCCACTTATGAGTGATTGCATATCATTTTCATCTTTTTGGGTCTCAATCACTTAGGTACATGATCAGCTTCTGTTTGTTTTTAGCATTGTTGGATTCTATTGTCATTAATTACAATAAAAGTCAGCATTATAGTAGATTTCATGATTTTTTTCTCTGTAAATAACATCTTAAATGCATAAAGGGGAATTTTTCTTTTATCCTTTCCAGTCTGTATGCCTTTAAATTCTTTTTCTTGCTTCCTTGCATTGGTTAATATTAGAAAGTGGTTAAATTAGACATTTCTCCCTTGTTGAAGTTAGAGGGAAAAGTAGTCAGTATTTTACAGCTAAATATAAAATTTTAGTGGCATTATGTGATGTAAATTAGAAGTTTTAGTAGTCTTTCAGTTATTAAGTTGAAGAGCTATTCCTTCTATGCTGACAATTTAAACATTAATGGATAATTAAACTTGCCAAATCTTTTTATGCAGCTAATATAATGTTCATGCAATATATGACTATGATTACATGGATTTGGTTGATTTTATAATTCTGAATGAGCTTTGTTTTCCTAAGATAAACCCCATATGATCAAGATATAATTTTCTTCATAGAAATTGTTAGATTTGATATGTTAATATCCTTTACAGATATTCACATTGATGCCCATGAGGTATAATAGTCTATAATTTTTACTTGTGTTTTATTTTCATATTTCTTGTCATGAGGGTAAACTTGAATAAAAGAGGTTGTAATATGTTCTCTTTTATACAGCTTCATGAGTTTGTAGAGAAATGGTGTCATTTTCTTTTGATTCACTGTTTATACATAATTAACCAGTTTATTTACTCTGGCATGTGACTTTCTTTGTTGCAATCTTTCCTGAAAATTGATTTTAGTTTCATTAAGATATTTAGAAGTACTTGTGATTATCTACTTGTTCATAAATGAGTTTTTCCTTTTCTTTTTCTTTATTATCTCATATAATATATCCCAACCACAGCCTTCCTTCCCTTTCCCCACATCCCCTGATTCTCTGTTTCCCTTCAGAAGAGATGAGTTTTTAGTGATCTACATCTGCCAAGGAATCAAACTATGTCATATAACTTGTCAATATTTTGAGCATACTATTGCTCCTATTATTGTCTTGCTATATGTAACATAAACAATTTGCAAGCTGGCCTCTTTTTTATTGGTTAGGCTAAAAAGAGTTTTAATAATATTGGCCTTTTCAAGAACCAGTTTCTGGTATCCTTGATTTTTCTCTATTTTTTTCTTTTAACTTTTATTTTTTTTTCTGTTCTTAACCATAGATTTGCCTTCTTCATTCTTGTTTTAAGTTATTGTTTTCTTTTTACAATACAAATATTATATTACTCTCAAAACAGTCTCCTTTTAAAGTATTAGATTCTATTATTTGAAAAAGTAATAGATATAAACTGTCTCAGTTTATATTTCTGTTGCTATGTGTCTTAATAAGGGTTTCACTTAAGCACAGTAACCAAAGCTGTTTGAAGGAGGGGGTGTTCTTTATTTCACCATACAGTTTATAAATTCATCACCTAAGGAAGTCAGAACAAGAACCTGGAGGCAGTAACTGATATAGACTTTAGTGGCATTTTGTTTGTATTTTAATAAATAAAGCTTGTCTGAACATCATAGAGTAAAACAGCCTCTCTAATCAGCCTTACAGACCAGGCAGTGGTAAAACACACAACTTTAATCCCAGTAGCCACACTAGTTGCCATAGAAATCAGGCAGTACATGCCTTTAATCCCAGTGGTACATACCTTTAATCCCAAAACTAGAGAGCATTATAAAATAGGTGGAGACAGCTCTCATTCTCATTCTGAGATTCTTGGAGGTAGGATCACCATTTCGGACTGAGGTCAAGGTAAAAGCCAGTGGTTGGCTCTTTCATTTTCTGACCTTCAGGTTGAACCCTTCTTGCTTCCAAATAAGGTGAGTAGTTTCACATTAATTGACAAAATATAGTTAATACATTGAAGGTATCCCCAGAAGCCCTGATTCCAAGTAATTATAGATTCTGTCAAGTTGACAACACTAAGTATCACACATATAAGCAGATGTTTCCTTTTTCTTTCATACCTGGCATTGTCTTATTTTCATTGTGTATCCCAAGATTGTTTGTCTTGATTCACAATTGTCCTGTCTTTGTTCTCGGAAAGCCTGATGATAAGAATATGCCATCATACCTGTTACAAAGAAGCATCTTGAAGATAAACAACAACGTTCTTTTTTTTTTAAAAAAAAAAAAGATTGTTTTTTATTTTTTTAAAAAAGAGAACAAACTATCTTGTTTTCATTATACATATGAAACCCAGTTCCTACTCCCTTCCCCTTCCCATTCCTCTACATACACTCCCAACCCACACTCTCCATCCACTCCTCCGAGAGGGTAAGGCACATTGCTTTGGGTGAGGTCTAAGGCCCTCTCTACTATATCTAGGCTCAGCAACACAAACAGAGGGACTAGTTTAGTCCTATGCTTGTCCTTTCCCAGCCTGGCAAGAATTTGTGAGCCCCCATTAGCTGCCTGGTGACCTACCTATACTTCATGCCTGGCCAATCAGTGTTTATTTTAAACATAATTGACAGAATACAGACAATTCTGCCGCACCAGGTAGACTGCTTCAGTGGGTGTACCCATCATGGTCTTGACCTTTTTGCTCATATTCTCATTCTTCCCACTCTTCAATTATACTTTGGGAGCTCAAGTCCAGCACTCCAATGCAGTTCTCTGCCTCTCTTCTGTATGTTGATACATGAAGGTTCTATGGTGATATGTAAAAATATTCATCAGTCTGACTACAGGGCAAACCAAGACCAGGCCGCCCATCCTCTACTGCTTAAGGTCTTATCTGGGGTCATCCTTGTGAATTCCTGGGAATTTCTCTAGAGCCAGGTTTCTGCTAATCCTATAATGTCTCCCTCAATCAAGGTATCTCTTTCCTTGCTCTCATCTCTGTCCTTCCTCCATCTCAACTATCCCACTCCCTCAAGTTCTCCTCACCTCTCCCCTTCTCCCCTCCTCTTTCCTTTCTACCCTCTCTTCATCCCCCACCCCCATGAGCTTAATTTTGTCTAGTGATCTTGTCTATTTCAGCTTTCCAACTGGATCTATATATGTTTTTCTTAGGGTTTACCTGATTACTTAGCTTCTCTAGGATCATGAACTATAGGCTCAATATCCTTTGTTTATAGCTAGTATCCACTTATGAGTGAGTACATACTATATTCATCCTTTTGAGTCTTGGTTACCTCACCCAGGATAGTGTTTTCTAATACCATCCATTTGCATGAAAAATTCAAGATATCATTGTTTTTTGTTTGTTTTTTTTTTCTGCTGAGTACTAATCTAATGTGTAAATGTGCCACATTTTCTTTATCCATTCTTTGGTTGAGGGGCATCTATGTTGTTTCCAGGTTCTGGCTATTACATATATTGCTTCTATGAACATAGTTGAATAAATGCCTTTGTTGAATGATTGAGCATCTTTTAGGTATATGCCCAAAAGTGGCATTGCTGTATCCTGAGGTAGGTTGATTCCCAATTTTCTGAGAAACTGACATACGATTTCCAAAATGGTTGTACAAGTTTGCCTTCCCACCAGCAATAAATGAGTGTTCCCCTTACTCAACATCCTCTCCAGCATAAACTATCATTGGTGTTTCTGATCTTAGCCTGACTGGTATAAGATGGTATCTCAGAGTTGTTTTAATTTGTATTTCCCTGATTGCTAACAATGTTGAACATTCCTTTAAGTATCTTTTGGCCATTTGAGATGCTTCTGTTGAGAATTCTCTGTTTAGTTCTGTACCCCATTTTTTAATTTGTTATTTAGAACTTTGATGTCTAATTTCTTGTGTTCTTTATATAATTTGGAGATCAGTAATTTTTCTGATGTGGGCTTGGTAAAGGTCTTTTCCCATTCAGTAGGCTGCCTTTTTGTCTTAGTGACTGTGTCCTTTGTTTTACAGAAACTTCTCAGTTCAGGAGGTCCCATTTATTTATTGTTTTTCTCAGTGTCTGTGCTACTAGGGTTATATTTGGGAAGTGGTCTCCTGTGCCCATGCATTGAGGACTACTTCTCACTTTCTCTTCTATCATGTTCAGTGTGGTCAGATTTATATTGAGGTCTTAATCTGTTTAGAATTGGGTTTTTTGCATAAGGATAGATATAGTTCTGTTTTCATTCTTGTTGACATCCAATTATTCCAGAACCATTTGAACTTTAAGTCTTTAAAGAAAGATATTGAAGAAGATACTAGAAAATAGAAAGTTCTCTCATGCTCCTGGATAGGTAGGATCAACATAATAGAAATGGCAATCCTACCAAAAGCAATCTATAGATTTTATGCAATCCCCATCAACATTCCACCACAATTCTTCACAGACCTTGAAAGTACAATACTCAGCTTCATATGGACAAAAAATCTCAGGACAGCAAAAACAATCCTAGAATTTCTGGAGGGCTTACCATCCCTGACACCAAGTTCTATCACAGACCTCCAGCAATGAGAACAGCTTAGTACTAGCATAAAAACAGGGAGGTTGACAAACTGAATCAAATCAAAGACCCAGATATTAATCCAGAAACCTATGAACACCTGGTTTTGAAGCTAAAAATTATACAATGGAAAAAAGAAAGCATTTTCAACATTGTTCTTATAAAGAACAAATAGTTTAAGAAAAACTTGCAAGATCCTCAAGTTTCTTATAAAAAATACAACCAAGTCATAATGTAGGCACAGTGAGTGTTTCCTTCAATAGTGCTTAAAACCTTCTAGCTCAATGACTGAGGAGAGCAACAAATTCTAAAAAATATATCCAATGAAACTTCGACCTGAAACTACGCAAGTAGCCAATAAATTGAGACTAGATACGCCATGGACCCAGGGGCAAACCAAGCATTGTTATGCCATAGGAACACAGGAATGCAATGACTCCTATTATTTATGCTATAGTCATTGGTCAGCATCTTGTTCAGGCATCATAAATAAGTATCCTCTTGCAGTATATGGTAACTAAAACAGAGACCCATAAGTGGACAATGTGTAAAGAGTGAGAGGCTTTGGAACATTCGGTTCTAGATGGGATGTCTTCACTATACCAGGGATCAGAGAGGTGGAAAGATTGTAAAAGCCAGATGGGTGGGATGACACAAAGGAAACAGCGTCTTCCAGGCACATCATGACTGATGCACATATGTACTGAAATATGCAGCAGCAAGCACAAGGCCTGCACAGTTTGGAGCTATGAGAGGGAAAATGGGCATGAGATCCCGTCCATAACCAAAAAAATGATCTCCAAATGACATCCACTTTCAAAGTAAAATTTAGTTTACTCTATTGGAGGCTCTCAGGGTATATAAACTGCACTTAAGGGTAGAATTCAGGCCCAGATAAAAAAAAAATTAATGTAAAACTTGAAAGTCTGAAATTACTACAGGAAAAACATAAGTGAAGAATGTACTGATCAAGACAAAAGCAAGGACTTTCTGAACAGAAGAACTCCAGTAGCTCATGAAATAATAGCAGGCACTGGCAAATTTGATTGCATGAAATTAGAAAGCTACACAGCAAAGGAAGCAATTACCAGAGAGAGCAGATGGCACACAGAGGGGAAAACTCCTTTCCCACCTATTCATCTGAAATATGATTAATAGCCAACATATACAAATAACTAAATTTAAATACCAAAAGAATAGTCCTATCAACAAATAGAGGAATGAATGCAACAAATAGATCTTGAAATAAGAATTACAAATGTCTGATAGGCATTTTGCAAAGGTGTACAGCATGCTTAAATCTCAGGGAAAAAGGAACAAAGAAACTGCTTTGTGATTCTGCCTCATCCCTGTCAGAATGATGACCAGTAATAAAACAAAATAAACCTTAAAAACAAAACAAAACAAAACTTTGAGAAGGATGCAAGAAATGGAACTCTTATATATAGTCATATGAGGGTTAATTACTGAAGCCTCCATAAAAATCAGAACAGAGATTCCTTGAAAATCTGTCCAGTTTTCTTTTTCTTGAAAAATATTTGCCTGAAGGAAGCAAAGTCATCATAAATCGTGATAATTCTTTACATCACCATGTTCCTTGTGTCACGTTCACAATAGAAACAGATGGACTCAGTCTAGGTTCTCTTGTACAGACAAATACATTCAAATATGTTGCTTGTACAATAGCATTCTAGTCAGCCATAAAACAGCACATAATCATGCCATTTCCATATGTTATAACAACCGATCATCAGGGTAATTAAATAACTCAGATTTAGAAAGATATATATTGCATATTTTCTCTCATACATGAAATCTAAACATTCAAAGTCATAAAGGCATGGGGAACTATTTTAGAAAATAAAGGGAAAAGTCAGGAGTAAAAATTAGGACAAGAGAGTTAATAGTAGGATGAATATGATCAAAGTATGTTATATACACATTCAATGCTGTAATAAGATGATTTTGAACAATTAGAAGCTATAATACAATAAAGTGGGAAATATCTAAATTGGAAATATGGGGTTATTAGATTTGGTACCCTGTTAAATTCCTTTTTCCTCTAGTAAATGGTTTGAATTTTCCAATTGTCTTAGATATTAAATAAGTATATTCTCCAAAAACATCAAAGAAAATACACTAGTTTTAGGCCTATAGATCACATGACTAATAAATTGGTTCACTTTAACAGTTGAAAGGAGAAAGAGGTAGCAAATAAAACTCATGTGTTGTAAAACACAAGCTGGTTGATAACATTAGACTGCAATCAGACTTTCTTTTCTACAATATGATCATTCGACTCATCAATCATATATAAAAAATTCCCCTTTGTGATAGAGAACATAGTACACTTCTATTACCCACAGAAGCATGAAACCAGTCACATTGACTCTAGAAGGAAAATCCCTGTTGTCCTCATACTGCGGGTACACCCTTCATCACAGTGCCATGCAATTTGGATGAAGCTGCCAGTTCCCAATTTTTTAAGGAAATGAAAAGAAGAAACTGGACGCCGTGTTTAATATACTGACTCTTTTCTGTGATGACTTTAGCTCTCACCTGTCTCAGAGCACAGGTGGAAATCTCCTGATACTCTGTGTACAATACTATTGCTTCAACGAATCCATGGTTAAAGAATACAGAGGCCAGTGCAGCTGAGCATTGTCTCTGGACATAGAAAAAGAGAAGAACTGTCTGTGTATCCAGATTTCTATCTGTTCAAGAAGCTGTGAAAACAACTGATTTCAACAGCTCCTGAATCCCAAAATTGATAGAATCTAGGATATAAGATTGTTGGGAATGGCACATTTCACAAGATCTACAAAGAAATATATAAACAAGGCCCAACTAAACAAACTCTATATAAATGGATATTGGAAAATCAAATAATGAAATACCTCACAAAGAACTAAAAATATCCAAAGGAAGATGCTCATAATGACCCCGAATGACCAAGGTATGAAAAGAAAAAGAATTTCAATGAAAGGAATTTATGTTGAAAAACAAAAATTAAGCTGGAATGATTTCTAACTGAAGTTAAAAAATAATCATGAGTATGGAGCAACAGCGGAATACATCAAAATAAGAAGGAGCAGTAAATTCAAATGTAGGTCATTGTAAATTACCTAGTCAGAAAACAACAACAAAAAGAATGAGAAAAAGAGAAAAAAGTCTAAGGCCTTTATAAGAAACAAAATAGTTTATCAATATCCATAGTTTGTTCAGCATAGAAGAAGGGGCAAAACAGACAAAATACGTATTTATTTTCCTTTTAAAATAGCTGACAAACTGGTGCTCCAATTTCGGTCTCTGTGTCTATGTCGATCCATCACCAGATGAAGGTTCTAAGCTGATATGCAAAATATTCATCAGTATGGCTATAGGATAGGGTCATTTCAGGTTCCCTCTCCTCAGTTACTCAAGGTACTAGCTGGCGACATCTCCATGGACACCTGCGAGCAACTATAGAGTCAAGTCTCTTGTCAACCCTAAGATGGCTCCCTTAATTAGGCTATATATTTCTCTGCTCCTGTATCCACCCTTCCTTTATCCCAAACATCCCATTCCACTAAGCTACCCCCATCCTCCCTTTCTCACGTCTATCACCCCATTTCCCCTGGCCCCATGTCACCTCACCCCCAAGTTCCCAGTTTTTGCCCGGCAATCTTGTCTACTTCCCATATCCAGGCGAATGACTATATGTTTTTCTTTGGGTTCACCTTCTTATTTAGCTTCTCTAGGATCACAAATTATATGCTCAATTGTAGTAATAGGCGCGACGGGCTGCCTCCTGCCACGCAGCTGCCCACACGGCTAGCTTTATACAAAATAATTACACGGAAACTGTGTTCTTTTAAACACTGCCTGGCCCATTAGTTCCAGCCTCTTACTGGCTAGCTCTTACATATCGATCTAACCCATTTCTAATATCCCTGTAACATCATGAGGTGTCTTACCAGGGAAGATCTTAACCTGCATCTGTGTCCGGTAGGAGAATCATGGCGACTCCCTGACTCAGCTTCTTTCTCCCAGCATTCTGTTCTGTTTTCTCCGCCTACCTGAGGGTTGGCCTATCAAATGGGCCTAGGCAGTTTCTTTATTAATAAGAAATCACTCCCACATCATTTCCCCTTTTTCTGTTTAAACAAAAAAGAAAGGCTTTAACTTTAACATAGCAAAATTACATATAACAAAACAGTTATCAAGCAAGAATTACAGTTACAATATTTATATCTATTTTATCTTTTATCATAACTAAGGAAAACTATCATTATCTATCCATTCTTCAACTCCATCAAAGACTCCAGAAGGATATAATATTACTTAAGTAAACAATAAATAAGAAACTTCAAACTCTAGAAATGACAGAGACATCTTGTTGCCTGTACAGTCACCCAAAGTTCCTCTGTACCATTGGGGCATCCATCTTTGGCCCTCAGGCCCATAGCATCCAGCAGACTTTTCCATGAAGCAGGAAATTTAAAAGACAGTTCAGTTACTTTCTGCTGTGTCCTGCAGAATGTCTCACAGACAATCATGAATCAGGAATCCCGAAAGACTGTCTCACCTTTATGCAAGTTCAGCAGTTCTCTCTCTGCGGGTTCTCTGTCCCCACGTTGGGCGCCACTCTGTTGTGATAGGGAGCAGCGGGCTGCGTCCCGGGCACCTGGCCGCCCACATGGCTAGCTTAAGCCCCGAAATAATTACACAGAAACTGTATTCTTTTAAACATTGCAGGGCCCATTAGTTTTAGCCTCTTAACCCATTTCTAATAATCTATGTAGCATCACGAGGTGTGCTTACCAGGAAAGATCTTAACCTGCGGCTGTCTGGAGTGGTAGAACCATGGCGACTCCTTGACTCAGCTTCTTTCTCCCAGCATTCTGTTCTGTTTACTCCGCCTACCTAATTTTATGTCCTATTAAAGGGCCAAGGCAGTTTCTTTATTTAACCAATAAAATTAACACAAAACAGAAGACTCTCCCCCATCATTAAACAGAACAGAGTGCTGGGAGAAAGAAGCTGAGTCAGGGAGTCGCCATGATTCTCCTACCGGACACAGACGCAGGTTAAGATCTTCTCTGGTAAGACACCCCGTGGTGTTACAGGGATATTAGAAATGGGTTAGATCGATATGTAAGAGCTAGCCAATAAGAGGCTGGAACTAAAGGGCCAGGCAGTGTTTAAAAGAACACAGTTTCCGTGTAATTATTTTGTAAACAGCTAGCCGTGCGGGCAGCCGGGTGGTGGGAGGCAGCCCACCGAGCCTATTACTACAGAGTGGCGCCCATCGTGATGGACTAAATCCACTTAAAAACCCGAGAAGGCTTAAAAATAAGGGAGAGAGAGTTTAACACAGATTTTTGCTGTTTGTTGGTGGCATGCTGTAGAGAGATTTACTGATTTGGTAACAGCAGCAGAAAAAACGCTGTGTCATTTTAAAGTGCAGCTTCTTGGGGCTGTGCTGCTAGCATGAACTCTGGCTTTAAAGCATTTCAATGGATTTTATGGGACTGGATGTTTGTGTTCCCACTTGGGATCAGAAGGAGAGGGCTCTGAGACTGTGCTGATGGCTCAGCACTCCCCGCCTGCACCTGGGCAGACGGCCGAATCAGGCTTAGGCAGGCGGAAGAGCATGGATTCTTGCCGCCATACAGAGATGTGTTTTCAGACTGCGCAGTGCTCTGCCTGTCAGATTTGGCTGTAACTTTGATGAAACGAATTTCTGTGCTGCATGCTCAGTCTCAGAATTAAAGTGCTGAGGGCCGCGCCTACCTGGCTGCTCCAGAGCTAGCACAAAATGGTACGTCCTCCATTTTGAAATTTTCCTGACTCAGCAGCAAGAAAAAACTGGCTGTTTTAAAATGGGCTGTGCCACCATTGTGATCTCTGTCTGGCTCCTGCCAGAGACAGAGCTTTTCAATGGAGCATTTGGAGTAAAGCTCTACGGCTTGCTTGATGGCAATGTGGACTGCTGTGTGCCTGGAACTGTGTGTGGCTCAGGGGCACCAAATGGCTCTGAGGCAGGAGCAGCTCGGCTCAGCTCTGCCATGCTGAACTGTGCTGGTCTCAGGCAGGAACTACCATAATTACCATAAAAACAGTGCAGTTAAGGTTTCGACTGGGCAGGACACAGGTGGTACTGTACTACTTGTACATGGTGCAACTTAAGTTTTTAAGAACTGCTTAACATTTTAAGAAATGCTCCTGGATAGTAAAAAAAAAATTACAGATTCACAATGGAACAGATTCAGACACTGTTGGATGAATGTACGTAGGCTTGGGAGAGAGAAAAAAAAGAATATAAAGAATAAAGTTAATGTCTTAAAAACAGGGTAAAGTCTTTAAAGAGACAGAGTACAGATAGTTAAGATACTAAAAGAAATAAAGAAAAATAAGCCACATAAAAATGGAAAATTCACAGGGACTCTGGATTATGTACATTGTGTTTCCTTTAAAATTTTTGACTGTGGAGCTAAGTACAGAGAGACATTTCATTACATGGACTGCCAAGCTAAACCAGAATGGATATAAGGGTATTATCATTTCAAAATTTGGGTCTAAGGATATGATGCTTTGGAGAGGGTCTTCTTTTGTTTTCACAGAGGACCAGACCCTGTGGATTGATTCTATCCCCATATGGTATGATAGACCACAACCTTCTGAAAAGTTGCTGTGAACACCCTCAAAAAGTTACTTCACTCAACTGCCAACTGAGATAAACCTGGCACACAGGTTACACCCTAAATGATCTGATTAACAGCGCCCCCATTCAGCAGGAAGCAGTTTGGAGAGAAAAAACTGCGCCCATGTTCCCAAAATATTGTTTATAAACGTTCTTTTACATTTAAAGGGGGATATGATATAGGTATGAATAATTTGCATTGGTATGGATTTTAAGGTCAATTTTGTTATATGTATATGTATTTCTGATCTTGATTAAGGTATTGTGATTGTGTAGTTCATTTTTAAAATGTAATGTATAATTAGGAAATATAGGTTGTTGATGGATAATCATAAATAATAGTCAAGTTTGTAGTCATGTTACTTAGATTTTCTAGATATATAGAGATATATTTCAGATAGGCATTCTTCATATCTCTCAAAGACTGCAGAATATAGCATTTAAAATATTTTAATAACTTAAGACTTTTCATGACAAGAAGACATGTCTGCTCCTGGCGGCACCAATCTACTTCAAGAGGAAGATGGGCATCGAAGAGGATGGTTATGGAGTTTGATAGCCATTTGGGCAAGAAACTGCTCTTGCCTGGACTGTTGCATAAAATGGACACAGAGAACCCACAGAGAGAGGACTGCAGAACTTGCCTAAAGGTGAGATGGTTTTTTGGGGTTCATGACTCATGAAAGAGTCTGTGAGACATTCTGCAGGACACAGCAGATAGTGACTGAACTGTCTTTGAAATTTCCTGCTTCATGGAAATGTATGCTGGATACTATGGGCCTGAAGGCTGAAGATAGATGCTCCAATGGTACAGAAGAACTTTGGGTGACTGTACAGGCAGCGAGATGTCTCTGTCATTTCTAGAGCTTTAGATTTCCTGTTTGCTTAGGTAATATTATATCCTTCTGGAGTCTTTGATAGAGTTGAAGAATGGTTAGTTATAGTTTTCCTTGGCAATGATAAAAGATAAAATAGATATAAATATTGTAACTGTAATTCTTGCTTGATATCTGTTTTGTTATATGTAATCTTACTATGTTAAAGTGAAAGCCTTTCTTTTTTTGTTTAAACAGAAAAAGGGGAAATGATGGGGTAGAGTCTTCTGTTTTGTGTTAATTTCATTGATTAAATAAAGAAACTGCCTTGGCCCTTTAATAGGACATAAAATTAGGTAGGCGGAGAAAACAGAACAGAATGCTGGGAGAAAGATGCTGAGTCAAAATGTCGCCATGGTTCTACCACTCCAGACAGAGGCAGGTTAAGATCTTTTCTTGTAAGCGTAACTCGTGGTGCTACATAGATTATTAGAAATGGGTAAAGAGGCTGAAACTAATGGGCCAGGCAGTGTTTAAAAGAATACAGTTTCCATGTAATTATTTCAGGGCATAAGCTAGCCATGCGGGCGGCCAGGTGCCCAGGACGCAGCCCGCCACTCCCTATCACAACACTCAATGTCCTTTATATATGGCTAGAAACCAATTATGAGTGAGTACATCCCATGTTCATCTTTTTGGGTCTGGGATACCTCACTCAGCATAGTGTTTTCTATTTCCATCCATTTGCATGCAAAATTCACGAAGTCATTGTTTTTTACCGCTGAGTAGTACTCTAATATGTATATATTCCACACTTTCTTCATCCATTCTTCTTAAGATCCAAATGAAAAGCAGAAGGAGGGAGAACATGAGCAAAGAAGTCAGGACCACGAGGAGTGCACCCACCCTCTGTGACAGTGGAACTGATCTATTGGGAGCTCACCAAGGCCAGCGGGACTGGGACTGAATAAGCATGGGATGAAACTGGACTTTCTGAACATGGCGGACAATGAAGGCCTATGAGAAGCCAAGGGCAATGGCACTAGGTTTCGATCCTAATACATGAACTGGCTTTGTGGGAGCCTAGCCTGTTTGGATGCTCACCTTCCTGAACCTGGATAGAAGTGGGAGGACCTTGGACTTCCTGCAGGGCAGGGAATCTGGACTGCTCTTCATTCTCGAGAGGGAGGGGGAATGGAGTGGGGGGGAGTGGGAGAGGGGCAGGGGAATGGGGGGTGGGGGCGATGTGTAGGAGGAAGGGGAGGCAAATGGGAAACAGGAGGCGGAAATTTTTTTTCAACAACTAAAAAAAATAATAATAAAAAAAATAAAACAAAACAAAAAATTAGCTGACAAACTTCAAATATCTGGAAAAGTAGATTGATATCTCAGTAGATTACAAAAACAAGGCACACAATATAATTATCAAACATCATTCATTCATAAAAACTGGTGAGATGGTACAATGAATAAAGTTGTTTGTTGCCCACAGTGATCATGTCTATATCTGGGACCCACAAGATAGGCAAGAACTTACTATTTATACATGAACTGTTGCACATACATAACCACACAAAGACATAAATTTTTAAAAAAGTAAAGTCACACCTTCGAATATTTTGAAAACTTTTTACAAGGAAATTCCAATAACTCTCTTAAGTCTACTTCTCAGTAGATAGTTTGCAAGATGGAAAGGAAGACACTGATATATTAAAAGTAGCAAGAGAATAAAACTTACAACGAAAACTACAGTATTTATAAAATCTGTCATCAGAACTTGAAAGAGAAGTATTTTGTACTTAAAAGCTTAGTCTATCATTACTACCATCTTACAAGAAATTCTCGAGGAAGGCTTTAAAGTGGTATAAAAAAAGGGAAACACAACTGAAAACATTAAATAGACAGCTAATTGGTAAAGTTTTATATGGGTGATAGATATAGCTGACCATATATGTGCAGGTATAGATATATAAACAGAGAATACTATAATGATGGAATATGTAGCAATTTCAGTCCTGTAACAAAATACATGAAAAGAAGGTTTAAAATGTCTATAAGAATATGTTGATACTCAACTTAAAATTATGTGAGTTTTAGTATTAATAATAGAAATGAGTAAGAAGAATTCAAAGTACAGTCTTTCTATATACAATTATGGCTCAGTTGCTATTAGCTTAAATTATGTTGTTATAAATTTCTTCATGCAAATCCTGTGGCTAATAAAAAGAAAATACATACAAACGAAAATGAGAAAAAGCCAAGCATGGTGGTAGACACTTTTATTTAATCCCAGCAGCAGGTGCCATCTGTGAGCTGGCAGCCAGCCTAGTCCACATAGCAAATTCAAGGCTAACCAGAGATACATAATGAGACCAAATCTCAAAAGAATAAGAAAGGGATAAAGAAATGGTTGAGGGTTTAATGTTATTGAGCGTGTCACTCAAGAGTTCAAGTGATAGAAGCTTGCTCCCCAGTGTGGGAATTAATAAGAGGTTCCTGAACTTTTCTGATATTAGGCCTCTTGGAATGTCTTTGGTCATTAGAGGCATTATCTTTGGAAGAGATTAATATACTTGTTGCTGAACCTCTATCAGCTCTTGCAAGAACAGTTGTTATAAAATGAGGCTACTCTCCATGCTTTCCCCCTTCTACATGGCCAGACATTTTCTATTTGTATACTCTGTCATTATATAGACAAAGAGATCTTTTCTATCAAATTGTCTTAGACTTCCAGCCTCTGAAAATATGAACCATGCTTTTAAAAAGACATATTTTCCCTACACAGTACTCAGTTTCAGGTATTTTTTTTTTTACAGAAACAGAAATTGGGCTAGGTTAACACTGAAATCAAAGAATTAAATTATGGATGTAGATACACACAGAGTTAGGGAAAAATGATAGATGATATACATAGATAGATAGATAGGTAGATAGATTGATAGATAGATAGATAGCAGACAGATAGAGATAGATAGGTTATACATAAACAAAGCAAATCCTCAAGTCAAACAAGTACTTTAAATATAAATAGATAATTGTCCTAATTCTAAAACATTTTAACAGATAAACAAATTGAAAATGTATATATATATATATATATATATATATATATATATATATGTGTGTATATTATAGGCTTATATCTAAGATTCATTTTAGTTGTAAATATGTCCATAGACTAGAGGTAAAAGCAAGAATATATAATCCATGCACATAGTAATATTATAACTAGATAAATTTCCATAAAAATGAAGAATAAAGAAAACAAAAATACAAAAATAAGCAAAGAGAGAGGTAGTCATGCTCAGAATATGCAAAATAGTCTTTAAACAAAAATTATTTCAAGAGACTGAGAATGACATATAATTATGAAAAGATGAGATCACCAGAAGTACATCTGTCATATAATCATACAAAAACACTCCCACAAACACAGAGGGATGAGTTAATCATAGTATTCTAATAATACATGAAGAAAGTGTTGATGACTGAAAGGGAAACAGTGGTAAGTAATAGGACATTTTTAATACCTGACTTTCAATAATAGGTGGAGCTTCAAGACAGAAGATCAATAAGAAGGATTAGTCAAATCATATATAACTATAACTTCAGATACTCAGGAGACTAAAAAGAGAATCACCTAAGCCCAGAATCCAAGACGATCCTGGCCAATAAAACAAGGCTCCACCTCAGAGACAATGATCAATAATTACATATAGGGCCTCAGTATACTATAGACCAAATGAACATAATAAATATCAAACGATACTTAAAGCATCAGTAGATACATTTCTCAAAACATATGGATTTATATTGAGGAAAGACCACATAAAATCATCAAACAAATTTTAACAATTTTGAGAATATTAAAACCTTACTAAGTAGTTTAAATAAAAATCAGAGAAGGTTAAAATAAAACAAATTAAAAAAGAGTCAGTAGAAGTCATTATTTATGTGCTGGCACAATGGCTCAGTAGGTAAAGTCCACTGCTTCACAAGTCTGAACTTGATCACAATGTACTGGTTAATTTTTATCAACTTCTCACAAACAAGACATACCTGGGAAGAGGGATTTGCAATTGAGAACTGCTTCTAAAAGATTATTGTATAGGCATGTCTGCAGGATATTTTGACTGTCAAGTAATATTACTAGTGTCTCTGAGCAGGTAGACTTGAGCTGTATTTGAAAGGAAATTGAGTAAGCTAAAAAACAATGTTCCTCTATGATCTATGCTTCATTTACTGCCTCATGCTCTTGCTGTAATTTCCCTTGATGATGGATTGTGTGACCTGTAGGCTCAAATAAGCTCTACGCTCACCAAGTTGCTTTGGTCTTGGTGTTTTCAAACCAACACAAATCAAAGTACACAGACGTCTGTTCAAGGAAAGCAGTATTGCTATGACATACCTGACCAGTTTGCTTAGGAGAGGATCATGAAGGATTTGGATCTTTGGACAGGGAAATATGATGAATATCAAGATTGTTGGGCTTAAAAGATAAGAATGTTGGTAAGAATACACAAGATGAAGGCCTGGCTTGTGAGGTTTCAGAGGGAAGTTTAAAAGTCCATCAAAGACTTGATCAGAGCTATTTGTGTGCTATTTGGGATAAAGAATATGTGATTTCTTGTTAGCTAGCTCTGAAGAATCAGCAACATAATCAGTATTATTAAAGCAAAACCTGGAAAGTGTTTCCTAGGAATGATCCCCCAGAAACTGTGGTCCAGGAACCAAGGGTGCATCTCAAGGTTGTAGCCAAAGTTGAAAATGTATAAGAATCTCCCCTCAAAAAAAAACTTGTTTTGAAGACATGAAGGGCTAATGAAAAGAAGCTGAGGCTTGACACATTGTGGCAGGGTTGGAGTCCCTGAAGAGAGGTGAAGTTGCAGTCTCAGTTTAGTGGAAGCCCTCGAAATACCAGTACTGTGGAAATGATCACCAAGGACAGAGACAGGTATGAAATGAAGCCAGTTCAAGTCTACCAGACAAGTTGTGTGTGCTCACTGCTTTTATGTGAATCTACACTGTGAGAGAAGAACAAGTGTCAGTGAAAGATAGGAAAAATGTGCTCTGGGGCAAGGAAAAGAATGAGTTTAAAGTTTCGGAAAAGATTGGTACTAAGCAAACAGTGGTTGGTAATTTATTAAACTAGGTAACAAAATGAAATAAAATTTCTTTGGCTCTGTGGTATTTTGAAAGAAAATGGCCCTGATAGGCCCATAGGGAGTGGCATTATTATTTCAAAGAATGTGACCTTGTTGGGGTAGGTTTGGGCTTTGGGGTTTCAGAAGTTCAAGCAAGGCCCAGTCTTTCTCGCTCTCTTCCCACTGCTTGCTTATCATGGGAAAGTCTGGTTATTTGAAGAGAAAGACCCTACACTGAGACCACAGCAGAGTGTACTCTGCTCTAGTTCACATATCTGTTGCTGCAATAAACTGCTCGGAACAAAAGCAACCTGGGGGAAGAAAGGGTTTGCCTTACACTTCCAGGTCAAGATTTATCACTGAGGAAATCAGGGCAGCAACTAATACAGAAGACAACGGGGCAACACTGATAACTGACTCACCGCTCCTGTCTTGTACTCAGCTAGCTTTCTTATACATCCTAGGACCACTGGAAGTCCTAGGGTCACTGAAACTGGGGTGGTAGGTCCCACCTCAGACTCCATCACCAGTTAGCAGCAGATCTTGGCAGTGTCATCCACATGGTGCTAGTTTTGCAGGAATGAGAGATATACAATATGACATAACCATAGAACTTTGTAGTGATCCTGGCTCCAGAAAATCACTAAGGCCTTGTAATGCATAACATCATTGAAGCCTCTGCAAGGAGGCTCTGAAATCCCAATACATGAAGCTATGGAAGTGAAGAACAAGTTAAAATGGAGATCTCAAGATGTTGGGAACCACTAAAAAAGTTGCAATCATGAAATGGAGATGGCCAAAGAAAAAGGATATGTTTTCTGCAGAAGGAGGATTTAGAGAGTTGGTACAATTCAATCATAAGTCCCATATATCAGGCATAAAGTGGCAGGATTTGAATTTTGTCCTGCTTGGCTTCAGTCTTACTTTGGTCTGATCATCCCTTGATATGTCCTTATATTCCCTTTGAAATGCAAATGTTGAATCTGTGCCATTGTTTGTTGGACCTATATATTTGGTCCTAAAAGGGTTTTACATTGATGAGATTACCCAAGTCTAAGAACAGACTTTGTATTTACACATTTGAACCGTGTAGGAACTGTTAGACTACAGGGACTTTTGAAGATTGATTGAATACATTCTGTATGTAATATTACCAGGAGGCTGTGGGGACAAGGGATTAATTAAAGGTTACAGCTTCAAAGTCATATGCTTGGGTACCAAGCTGACGTAGTGGTCTTGTGATGGTTTGTCCATTTGATGAGATTTAGACTCACCGTGAAAACAAACCATTGAATGTGTCTTTTGGGGATTATCATTATCTAGAATAGGTTAATTTGGGAGGGAATTCCCACTCATTCCATGGGGTGAGATTCTGGACTTAATTTTTTAAAGAGAGAGAATATGATCAAAGTACTCACATTTATTTCATTCTACTTCCTGATTAGATGCAATGTAACCAGGTGCCTCCTCTCACTCCTGCCTCCATGACTTTCCCACAGTGATGAACTATATACTAGTACTATGATCCAAAATAAACCTTTCCTTATAGAAATTGCTTTTTATCAAGTCCCAGCAACAAAGAAAAGTAACTAAACATATGATGAAAACGTTTACTGAAATTAGAAAACACAAATCACATTCTCAGTTTTCTTTAAAAGTTGTCTTGTACTCCACAAAGTGATCTAGAGATGCAATACAAACTCTGTCAACATCTCAATGGCATTTTTCTTTACGGAAATACAAATAATACTAAAATTTACATAGAAGAGAAAAGACTATAAACCAAAAACTAACCTTGTGTAATAAGGGCAGAGCTTGGTGTCTCACACTTTCTCATTTCAAAACTTATTACAAAACAACTTTATTCAAAGGAATATGAAATTGACATCAAAACATATACATAGTAAAGAGGTCAAAAAGAAAACTATGTATATAATGTCAACTATTACTGTCAACTAAGCTATGCTTGTTTTCTTGTTTATTGCAGGCTTTCTGTAGGTAAGTCTAAAACTTCTGCGCTATGCAGACTGCCTTAATCTGTGTGCTGCAATCACAGGAATATTCAACAACTACCCACTGTAGTAATCTTGGAAAAGAGTATGTAGACTACAAAATAGAGAAAGAAAAATACCTTCAGTAAATGGTACTGTACAAACATCAATATGCTAATGAAACAGAATCAAACTGATTCAGTGTGTTACATGGCCACAAAACCAAATCACAAAATGTTAAAGGCTTAAACATAGAACCCATATCTCTGCAACCTCTAAAGCAAGCCTAAGAAACTTATTTTTTATCTTGAAGTGATTTTTATTTTAAATTATGTGGGGAGTGGCTCGTGCACATAAGTGAGAGTGTTTGCAGAAATCAGAAAGTGTTTTATCTCATAGAGCCATAGATACATGTGGGTGTCAGCCTCCCGATAAAAATTCTGGGGAGCAAACGTGAGTCCTTGGAAAGATCAGTGCATGCTCTTAACAACTGAGCCATCTCTTACTGCCCCCTTCTTTAATAGAAATTTTAATACATTGAATTAGGCAATGATTTCTTGGAAATAACACAAAAAGGATAGAGAGCAAAAGCAGCTCTAGATAAGGACTACAGCAGGTTTTAAAGCACCATGACCTTGCCCTCACATATGTTAATAAGGCCATTATCAAACAGAAAATAAACCAGTTAAGTGTTGATGAGGATGTGGAGAAATCAGAACCTCTGTGTATCCCTGGCATGATTATAAAACAGTGATAAAACTGTGGAAAATATTGGGGGCTCGTCTTGAAAATTTCAATGTATAGCTACTATATGGTCTGGCAATTCTACTCCTGGGCATTCGTCCAAAAGAACTGAAATCAGTTTCTCTTTTTAAAAACATATTTGAATTATCATATTCATTCAGCACCATTCATAATAGCTAAAAGGTGGAGACAAGCTAAAGACCCATCAATGCTAAGATAGATAATGAACAACATGTTACATACAAAGTGTGTTATTATTCAGTCATAAAAAGGAAATCCTGACAAATGCTACAACATAATAAACCTGGAGGTCATCATGCTAAGTAAACTATCCCAGTTACTGAGAAACAAATATTTCATGATTCCACTTACATAACATACCTAAATTTCCAAACTTACTGAAGCAGAAAGCAGAATGGTGGTTTCCAGGGACTGTCAAAATGGTAAGTTGTCCTTCACCAGCTTCATGTGGTATACAAGTTCTCAAGTTTTGTTCTATAAGATTGTGCTTATATTTACCAACACTGTAGTGCAAGTTTTGAATTTTAAGAAGGTAATTCTTAAATATTTTTCACATGCATATGCATATGTGTGTATGCAAATGCCCATGCATGTGTGTGCTTATATGAGTGATGGCACAAATTTCTTAAGATACCTAGGCAAAGAACAAAGATGCTAGCACCTTTCCAAATCACTCTCTACTTAATATTGACCTGAGTCTCTCACTGAACTCAGAGCAAGACAATCCTGGCTAGTCTAGCTAGCCAGGTTGCCCCAGGAATCCATGTCTCTGTTAACAAAGTGCTAAGATCACAGGCAGTCATCACGCATGCCCAGGTATTTCTGTGTATTCCAGTGATGTAAATTCCAGTCTTTGTCCTTGTAAGGCAGGAACTTTTCCCACTGATCCAGTTTTCACCCCTTCTGAATCTTAATTTAAAACTTATTTTAAATGTTTATTACATCTTGAGAATGGACTATGATACATTTGATATTCTTTTTCCCCTCCCCAAACTCTTCTCAGGTCCTCCCCCACTTCCATACCTAACCAACTTCATGTTCTTTCTCTTAACAATAATACCAAAAAAAAAATCTTTTAACCTCGTTTTTAAACAATGTTCATAACGCTGTGGCACATGCTTTTATTTTGTAATTTATTACAACATCACAGTGTAATTTCACTGACTATGTTCACTGCTGAAGTCTAAATATTATAACTCTGAAAACAACACCTACAAAGGATGTTTTTAAGATTGCTATACATTCACTGCATCTAGGTAATATTATTTCAGAGGATAACCATTTAAATGACACTGTAGTAATATAACAAACAGTTTTAAAAGGTAGTTCTAAATGTGTGAATTATAAATCAGGACACTTGTTTCAGAGGAAAAATATTCTTTACTACACTACTGTACATAATACAGTATCCACTTGTTAGTCATATTTTAATCCCCATGTTATTGATTGTGTTGAACTGTGTCCCCAGAGTATTACATTAAAAATTGAAGAAATAAGCTTTATTTTACATAGTATGCCATTCTTAATAGTGTAATGAAATCTTATACTTTACCACTTTGGCGCATCTGAGACAAGAATCATTCCTTTATCCAAGATACCTATATTGTGTAGGTCACTCAAGTTTGACTTTGTTATCTCAAATGAACAGAAAGACATCAATATTTTAGGAATTGCTCTAATTACATATTTATTGCATTTTTGTCTTTGAAAAACCAAGGACTATTTTTGTTTGTCTTTTGTTTTATGGCTAGCAAGGTAAATAGGAAAAGGTATAAAATGTACTAAAAGTTTTAGAGTCTCAATCTTTTGCCACAGAACTGAGTAAATATGTTGCCCATTTCTCATTCTTTTCTTTGAAATACGTTAGTTATAACTTGGGAGTTGGATAAAAATTCAGTTAGCTCATAATTCGACCAAAACTTTATTATATTAATATTTGTGTCTTCTTTTTTGGAATAATAATTTAACTATGTAAACAATGTGTTATGTTGTTTATGCTACATTTGTTTAATTATGTCAAAATGTGTTGTTGTTTTACCTTGCCTGCCAAAGGCACCTGATTAGTGTAATAAAAAGCTGAATGACCAATAGCTAGACAGTAGAGGGACAGGCAGGGCTGGCTGGCAAAGGGAATAAGTATGAGGAGGAATCTAGTATCAGAAAGGAGAAGAGACCGAGGGAGAAACAGGGAGATGCCTGAGACCAGCCTGCCAGGCAGCCTCCAGCCAGTTATACATGGAGTTGGCAGAAAAGTAGGACATACAGGTAAAAACCCCAGAGGCAAAATATAGATAAAGAGGAACAGGTTAATTTAAGTTTAAAAAGCTAGCCAGAAATAATACTAAACTAAGGCTGAACATTCATAATTAATACTAAGTTTCTGTCTTTATTTCACGGCCCAGAGAAAGCCTGCTTCATCTTCTGGATTTCAATACCATGAAATAAACTCATTTCATAGTTGAGGTGACATTCCACGTTCAAATGACATATTGGAAATGCATGGCTTATTTTAAATAATATGAACTTAAGTAGCATAACCTTGTAAATAAAAACATCAGCTTGCCGGGCGGTGGTGGCGCACGCCTTTAATCCCAGCACTCGGGAGGCAGAGGCAGGCGGATCTCTGTGAGTTCCAGACCAGCCTGGTCTACAGAGCTAGTTCCAGGACAGGCTCCAAAGCCACAGCGAAACCCTGTCTCGAAAAACCAAAAAAAAAAAATAAAATAAATAAATAAATAAATAAAAACATCAGCTTGGGGAAAGGTATAATTAGTTCACTGAAAGGCAATTATTTCTTACTTGTTTCTATTACAAAAACACTAATTGGCTTCAACTTTCCAAATTGTCCTTAATTTTGATACTATTTAATTTCTACTCCTTTCAGGTAATATGTAACCTCAAGATTAAAGTTGATCATACTAATGTGAATTAGCCTATTCTTAACACAAATGTTACAAGTAAGAAAATAATAACAGGCAATATAAATTCATTAGGTTTATTTGAAGAGCATATCTCTTTTCATAACTTTTCAATCATATGTGATAGTTATCGTTGCTAATGGGATATAATACATTTTGGCTAACATATACATTATATAATGATTACCTCTTATATCCACATTTCTTTATGGTGAAATGATTCAAAACATCCCTTCTCTTTTTTTAATTTATATAATACATTGTCAACTACAGTAACCCTATCGTGAAATATAGTACCAGAATGTATCACTTCTATTTCTTTGTCACTTTATGCTCTTTTATCAACTTTTTCCTATCAATTTTGAATCATTCACTTTCAAGTCCCTGGTAGCCACTGTTCCACTCCTTATGTCTATAAGGACAACAAGATGTGTTTTACAGAAAAAGCACACTCATTTGCACAACTGTCAAATATACCCTCTTCATAATCCCTTGAAAATAAATTCCTTGCTTATACACTAATGCAAGTGTTTATAAATATATTCCTGAAAACATACCAGAAGTGGAATTTTGTGGGTGTTTAGAATACACTAAAGTAATATAGTATTAGGAAAATCAAGAATTGCAATAGACTACAATGCACTTACCTTACAATTCATCACAAAAGATGTATTATGTGGTATCCCATGCAAATTATCTAGGAATGTTCTTATTTGACAAAGTAATTTATCTTTCCATTGAAATAATTCTAACCATTCAAATTAATTCTTCCCAGATAAATGCTTTCTCCTTGTTAACATCCTTCGCCAAATTTTAGTTCTGCCTCATAAAAACATCCACCCTCAAAGTGAACAACTGCATTGTATGGCCTGTATAAAACTATTCCTTGGAATAAATTTAAAACAAGATACACACAACAAAATTAATTAATTAATTGTCAGAGGATGTGAGAGTTATAGCAGGTGACAACTACTGTTCATATGTCAACCCACCTGAGGCATGATTCTCTGATGGATGTTAACCCTGTCCTGGTAAAGCCTATAGGATCATCGACTCTGAAAACTGTTGCCCTCTTTTCCTAAAGCAGCTTGGTGTCTCCCTAGTACCTGCACCGCAGTGTTTAATCTCATGGGATGTGTATATGTAATCTCATAGTTACATCTCAATCTTAAGGGCACATGTATCTGTGAGTGGTCAGGAAGATGACTTTTTCATTTATCTGTAGAATTTTGATATATAAAAAATTTACTAGGACATGCTTCATAGCTAGATCTATTGTTCCACAAGGACTGTAGACACTTAAAAGCCTGCACCTACACAACTCATTGAACATGGAGAAGTCAAGCTGGTGACTAAATAGAGCCTTCACCCCTCCTGACTAGTGTTCATGGTACCGGAACGTACTTTGTACACTACCAGAAAAGGAAGATAAACACCAAGCCAGCTATAAACCTTTCAGTCTACAATGATGACCTGCCTACATAATAGGCTGCTGCAATATACAATCTACAATGATGACCTGCCTGCATAATAGGTTAGTGCAATAGTGGCACAAATGTTGTGGAAGTCACCATTATCTGGCTGGATTAAGGCGCATTTCCTGAGATAGAGCCCATGCCTGACACTGCTCATGTGGCCAACAACCGGAGACTATATAGACCATGGGCCTAGGGGAAAAGCAAACACAATTGTTATTCTGAAGGAATATAGCAATAAAATGACTCCTGAGAACATTCTACTGTAATTATAGACCAGTGTCTCACTCAGCCATCATCAGACACTTCCTCATACAAATGATGGGAACAAATACAAAGACTCAAAAGTATACGGTGTACAAAGAGTGAGACCTTGGAAAACACAGCCCTAACTTGGATGTCTCCATTAAATCCCTCCCCCTAGGGCTTAGAGTAGTTTGTGGAAAGATTGTAAGAGACAGTGGGAATGGAAGACACCAAGGAACTAAGGCCTTCTAGACACAACAGGACTGACACCTACATGAACTCACAAAGACTGTGTGAGCATGTACAGGGCAGAGATATAAGTCAGGGTACCAGTGCTGAGAGGAAAAGTAGAAACAAGTGCTAATCCCTAGCCCCAAAGTTATCTTCAATTTGTAACCACTTGGAAAGGAAAAATTAATTAGTGGAGTCTCACTGGGTAATCAAATCACACTTAAGGGCAGGTCCTATGTCCAGAAGATGTCTAATACCAAATGAAGGATTTTTTGTCTTACATTACCCGGGCTATGGGTTTTTGTGTGTGTGTGTGTGTGTGTTGCTATTGTTTCATTTATTTTAAATTTAATAGGTATTTTGCTTACATAGTATGGCTTTCAGTCTTGTGTTTTGATGATTTCTGTGTCTTTGAGAGTGTGCCTCTGCATCTGTATGTGTTTCTTGTTCTTTTCCTTTAACAGTCTTTTGTGGGTTTTTTAATTTTGGTTGTGTGTGTGTGTGTGTGTATGCATGCATATGTGCATGTATGTGCTTCTGGTTTGTTTTTTAATGAGAGAAAGAAATAATATAAATTTGGATCCTTAAGGAGGTGAGAGGATCTAAGAAGATTTGGGGGAGGGGAACCATTATCAGAATACATTATGAAAAAATCAATTTCTAATTAAAATTAAACTATATATAAGACTATAAATAATGCATAAAACAATACTTTGCTCTGTGAATATGCATGAAATGTACAAAATGCCACTTGTCTGAAATCACAAAAAAAATAAAAGAAATGAAAAGAGAAGAAAATGGAGCTATACAAAATTGTTTTTGTTTTGTTTCATGTTTCTCAGGTTACAGTTTTGTTTTGTATCATATTTAGTAACAGAATCTTACTTAGTTCAGACTGACCATGAATTTTCTATGTAGCTGAGAAGTAGCTTGAATTTATTTTTACCCCCGCCTCCATTTTCAAATTGTAGAGAAATTTTGGTGCTGTAGAATGAACCCAGGGATTTGGGTGTGTTAGGCAAATACTCTACCAAAGTACATCCCTAACCACAGAATTGAGTATTTATATAAAAATGAAATGGCATCAGTATTAATCTGAACTTGGTTGTGATATACCTATTTGCTAATTATAATCCTCAAAGATACTACTAAGGAAATAACTCAAAACTAGAAAAAAATGCAAAAAGAATGATGTTATAGTCAATTTAATCAGCCAATTTGGACTATTTTGTGTCAACAAAAAAAAATAGGTCCTCAAACCAGAGAAATTTGTATGTCAACTATACCTAACTCATATCCATTGGATAATCATTTACAACACAATGGTGCATATTCTTGCTTGTTTCAGGAAAAGTCTGTCTTTAAGATCTATTTATGTTGGAATAGGCTCCAAAAAAGCTTTTTCAAGCAGTAGAGAAAAATCCTGTCCCCACTGTCAGTGGTCCCACAGATTAACTTTGCCATTCAACTGTCCTCTCCATTCAGAGGTCCTAGTTTTGTTATTTCCGGGGGAGCACTGGTTTATTTGGGTGTTGTAGTGCAGGAGTCGTCCACTCCATGTTTTTCTCTTCTTCCAGAGACAGGATGTCTCTCTGGGACCTATGATTCACTAATTTGGCTACTCTGACTGGACTTTGAGTCCCCAAGATCCACCTGCCTCTAACTTCTCAGTGATGGGATTACAAGTTCACACTACTGTAATGGACCTTTTATATGAGAATCAAACTTAGATTTTCATCTTACATAACAATCGTTTCACCAACTGTGCTGTCTACCAGTAAAATATTTAAAGATTTCCTGATGTATCAGCAATCTTTCGAGGTAAGTGTTGGCCAATATTTCATTCATGCAAGAAAATTTAAATGTCAAAGACATCTTTTTTGTACTTTAAATGGCATTTTATTTTTGAAAATACATTTATTTGTCATACTTTGCTATTTCTTATTTGTATATAACTGAATACTTGTTATTTTCTGTTCACATATTCTAATATATGATAGATTATAGAAAATACTCAGCAGCTTAGAAAAGGTATTCATGGCACCTAGTATTTCATGCTTTCCAGGCAATTACTCATTCAAGATTTCAAGAAAAATTTAAGACAGGTAGATTTTACAAATGAAAACTTGAGATACAAAATTATTGATGAAATTTTTCAAGTTCACATAGATTTTAATTAGAATGGGTGAAGTTTAAAGGAAGACATTTGGATTCAAAGTTGAATTTTTTTTTCTACACTGTATTAAAACAGAGAGGCAGAATGTTGGGTGTTCTGAAATTGGAGTCCCGATTTATTTTAAAATATAGATTTATTTTAAAATAAAGCTATTTATACAAGTTCACAGGATAAGTCAAAAAAGAAAGATTGAAAGTGAAAACATCTATATATGGAATAATTTATATCTTCTCATCTCAAGAAATCAAGAAGATTTCAAGAAGATGTACATTAGACTAGCTCCTATGGCTAACTGAAGTTTTCTTGTTTCTAATATTTGAGAAGGTTAGGGTAAATGAAAGCCTCACTCTGACTTTAGATCAATTTCTGTACATTATTCTGCCTAAATATTATCTGACTTCTCTAAAAAACACAAGAAGAAAAAAGAAAAATATGTATATATATATATATATATATATATATATATTCATTAGTAGGAAAAAGGTAGTAAGTGTAAATTTGAAACAAAAAGCAAGCACAAGCTTTGAGCAAAATATTTCCAAAATGGCTTACAACTACTCCAACTCAATTTGACTGTATGGTTTGGTTATGTGAGTGAAGGTAAATAGATACACTCAACATGGATGTTAATAAGTCCAAGAACTCAAGAAAAAATGGAAAAAAATGTTCCATAAGAATAGAAACAAAGGTATAGAGAGAGCTCTGTTAAAAAATAAGATTTGGCCAAGCGTGGTGTTAAGTGCTTTTAATCCTAGCACTCAGGAGGCAGAAGAAGGTGGATCTCTGTGAGTTCAAGGCCAACCTGGTCTACAAAGCTCATTGAAGGACAACCAGTGTTGTTATACAGAGAGATTCTGTCTTGAAAAACCAAAAAAAAGTGAGATTTGACTGAAGTAATGAAATTTTACTGCACCCCAGCTCACAAATAGACGTCTGTGCTACCAAGCTAGAGAAAATTGCTGAGGCACGAATGTGCCCTTTCTGGTCTCTAAAAGCACAACTCACCATCTGTCTATTCAGTGCATGAACAATTTCCAGGAAGGGCTGGGAGAGAACAAATCCCTTGATTTAAAAGAAACACAGGAAAGAAAACAATGACAACCTGAGGACAAGTTCTATAAAAACTCTGTGAATATTAGGACTCCCTATTTTTATTCTTGAACTGACATGAGTCAGCTTCTTTCCACCACAGGAATATGCTGCATTGCTGACTGTCTATGGAAATTAATCACATCAAGCATAGAAAAATTCAGATAAATATCACTAATAGAAGACATGAATCTCATCTAAGTACTTTGTATATATTAATGACCCCATCATAATGAAGCCCACTCTTTTATATATTAAAACATTAATCAAAATCAACAAGAAAATGAATTTGGAAAGGATGGCTATTTTACTGAGTGCAGGTTCCTATGAACACAGTGTTTAAGTAAGATGGGTATATGTTATTCCCCTTCCCATTCTGGGTTTCCATATCTAGCATAATGCTCAAGTAATCAGGTTTTGATATCTGTAAGAGCAGTGTGCAATCCTGCATTTCTAGGAGAAATTGGAGAAGTCAGCAGTATAGTCTAAACCAAGAATATTTGCTCAATGCAAGCATAAAGAATTCCTGACAAAACAGGAATTAACTCAAGAGAAAATGAAATCCCTATGTGGGATAGTAAAGAAAGCAACTACTGTTGCTAAAGTGACATGGTTGCCACATAGAACTACAATGTAAGTACTTCTAGATCTAAAAGACTAAGAGATAAAAATATTCACAATGCTGCAAGTGATTTTATACTTCGAGAAAGACATTAAAGAATATAAAATTCATTAATATTAGTGCTATTTTCATAAATCATTACTTCTCTCCACCACTCACATTTTGAATGAAAATTGTAAGCAGAAACATATAATCATTTCTCAGCAATTTCAAAAAAGGAAATTGTTTCAAAACAACATGTAAACAATAGACATAAATCTATCCTGCATGTTTGATTGAATTTCCCAATTGGCACAAGTAGGAAATGTACATCTGCAGTCTTTCTGTATCCTACAAAGCTGTACAAAGCTGTTAGATTCAAGACTTAGACCTCTTGGCCTGTGATGTCAAAATGGCAAGCAACGACTGAAATGAACATCCTCCAAAGGTTTTAAATTCAAGAAGAAGCATCCTGTCTGGAACCAGGAAATCTAAGTAAATAACAAAAGTTCTTAGCACTGAGGTTCAACTCAGTGGTGCTGTCAAGCCTAAATACAGGGTTTGATTTGGGAGAAAAGAGATTTCTGATTCTTTTCTCGTCTAAGGAAATAGTTATTAAAACATGTCCAGAGTACCAATAGGGCTGTTGTCATTCCAAAGCTGAAGTGAAGACATCATAGAGATCTAGGATGACATACATACATACATACATACATACAAATATTCCTCATCTCTCCAACTCAGTTCATTATTACTGACAATGGATTCTCCCAGAATGTCATATTCATTAAAGTACATATATAAACTGAATCAAGATACATTTGATCTTATTCATGTGACAGTAGAATTCTTAAAAATGATACAGATCTTCTTCTCCCGCCTCCCACATTTCCTTTGTTTAAGCCACCAACTTCCACAGACATTCTGGGAGAACCCATTGGCCACACAGACCAGGTCAGCCATCATTAGAGACACTTCTACAGGGGATAGAAGAAAATACAGAGATTCTCAGCCAGAAAACATACAAAGAGTGAGAAAGTTTGGAACACTCAACCCTAAGGTGATGTCACCACTGAATCCTTGCCCTCAGGGCTCAGAGAACTCTGCAGAATAGGAGACAGAAAGAACATAAGAGCCAGAGGGGATGGAGGATGCCTTCTAGAAACAACAGGGCTGGCACACCTATGAACTCACAGAGACTGAGACATAGATCTACACCAAATAGGGTTCTAGAACTGAAAGGAGAAGTGGACACATGCCTGGATCCCTAAACCAGAAGGTATTTCAGATTGATATCCACTTTAAAATGGAAAATTTATTTTCTCCAAAGGAGTATCACAAGGAAGACAAACCATACTTAAGGGTAGGTCCCACACCCAGCAGTACATGGTCAACACAAAATCAACTCAAGGACATGTTTAGAGAATATTTTGTCTCATAATGTTGAGTCAGGGCATTTTTCAACCTTATAGGATCTTTGTGTATATATTATCATGGCTACTGGTTTTGTGTTTTAATGGAATTCCTGTGTGTGTAAATGTGTGTTTCTGCATCTATATGCACTTTTTGAACCTTTTCTTTGGCCCTTTTTCTTATGGTTTTCTGGCCCATTTTGATTAGGTTTTCTTTTTATGTTTGTTTTATTATATCATATTTTGTCCTATTATATTATATATGCCTGTTTGTTTTCTAAGAAGAGACAGAAAGGGGTGGGAAACATTTCTGTGGAAACGCAAAAATGTGAGCCTATTTCCACCTTGTCTGAAGGTCAGAGAGTTTTAGCTTGTTCAAAGTTGTTGACAACAAGTGTGGTTACATACCCTGACCTAAGGTGCGGTTACTTGGTGTTTTGGACATTAAAATGACCCATACAGGTAGATAACCCATATCTCTCCTCCCTGACCATAGGTCAGAGCATTCAAGCATACTTCTGCTCCTTCTTTTGAATTAAGATGTCTGACCTAGCACCTAGCGAGTGGTTCCCTTCAGGATACTTGATCTAGGGTTGGTTCACTGCCTAAACAACATAATGTTTTTTCTCAAACATTAAGGACTTTATTTTTAAAAGTATTGAAGTGAGTAACTGTTCTAGTTGTCCTTTGTATCATGTTAAAGCAGTCTCTTGTTTTCTACCCCTTCTTGTATTGGGATATAAAAGTATATAGAAAATTAAACACAGGTGATTTCAGTATTCTCTGGAACTCCCTCCCAGTACTATCCTATGTTTCTGTTTTATTATTTTTACTCATGTCTTTGTACTCTTTACTAACTTTTCTAACCTCTATGCCCCTACCCTAGTAAGTGGTATACTTGTTGGATCTGGTCCCTGACATAGATCTGGATGGGAAGGGAAGTGATAAGGAAATGGTAGGAGTATGGAGAGGGAATAACATAAGCAGAATACAGTGTATGAAAAAAAAATCTTTTTTCATTAAAAAGAAAAAAAGAATCGGTGTAGAATAGGTAGGTACAGAATTGTAAATGTTAAAACTCTGATGTTCTTCATGACAGATTGAATCATGGCATTTCCACATACATATACAAATGTTTCTTGTGGGACTAACTATTAAGGTGATTTTTAAATATTGATATATAGCAGAAGTAGAGACAAGACCAAAACTACTACTTACATATAGCTAAAGGAATTAAACATATGAAAAAGGAATAACTGGTGATATTCTCAAGGAACACTTTGTCAGGCTTACCATACAAATGAAGAAACTGCTCAGATGTCAAAGGATTCAGAAAACTTTTTAATAGCTGTACCCTGATTGGCCTTACTTACAGCTTTATTTGCATATACACATTTAACCAACCAGAGCCCAGCTGAGAGTACCACAATTTTGGATGTTCTGAAGCTTCAAAACAGAAGATGAGAAAAACTCCAAAGAAGAGGAAGAAAGAAGCCATCTGAGATGAACCAGCTGGCTAGCCAGACTTCTCTAGCCTCCAGGTCTCAAACAGCAGTTGCAAGCAGAAGAGTTCATTTCTTCTTTAGGGACTCAGAATAACTGTTCTTGCCACTGCTGCTCATGAACTGCAGACTTGTTCTTCCACCCCAACGTCCTAAAAAGCATAGGGCTGTCATGTCTGCAACCTCTGAGCTAGGTATCCCAAAGCCTGTGCTGAGGAATTATGACTGGATTATCTTGCCACTGAGAGATATGAGATATAATTTTTAGAGATAAGAGATGATTATGAGTAAATGCTTCATTCATTGTGAGTCACCTCTCACGCATACTCCTCCTGAAAGTCACCTCAACAAAATGATTGGTTATCCAAGATAAAACAAAGAAAACCTTAACTGAAAAGAAAAATGTCCTTAATAGTTGAATAAACCCCACAGCTTCAATATTAGAGGGTTAATTATCACTGAAACATAGTGTATGGAGTTATTTTCACACGTGAAAGTGATATGCAAGCGAGTTTTAAAACAAAGCATGTTTTAGCTGTTATGGAAAGCTAGAGAAAGAACTGCCTAGAGAAAGGCATTTTAAGTACTGTCATCCCACAAAATATGAGAAAAATAGAAAGTCTAAACTTAATTTCTCCCAAAACTTGTATCATTACTAGAACACATCAAAAACTAACTATAAAGAAATTGTCTGCTTCTTTAACAGTGAGAGATGAAGATTATAGCTTATGCAGCTACAGGCGCAAATAGGAGACATCTGCCCTGTGCCCTAGCTTTCAGTTTACTTTGCACACTCTTCCAAGACTAAAAGCCAAATGAGGCACTCAGACAAACTGCGCATCTGCAATTTAAAAAGAACAAAGTGTCCATGGGCTTCAGAACGGGAGTTAGGAGATAATAATGCCTGTTGTTCTTCTCAGGCAACAGACCATCAATATGCCCAATCAATAGTACCAGAAAGTAGCTATTGAACACACATATCTTTTATCATCTCATCACAATTTAACAATAATAGAAAATAAGATAAAGGAGCTATAGTGAAGCAATGATGACAATATGTATAGTTGAAAATTACCTTGGAGAAAAAAAAAGAAAGATTCTGAAAACTTTCCTTTTTGACTAGGATCTCAAATGTATATCCTCTTGGATGGCTTCATAGTCATTTGTTTTTCATATTGCACAATATGTTTCTGTAGCAGCTTCACATAAGTGAAATTTTAAATTTTTTTACAAAAAGAAAAATCTGAGGATCAAAAATTCATAAACATCTTACCAGTCTTGGGCAAATTAACTTTTCTCCCTTTCATCTCATACTTTTTCCTTGGAGATTCAGAAAAAATTAATCCATATATAGTTAAAAGCAGTTTCTTATTCATTAATTTCATGAATCTGTGTTTTCATGGGATCTGTTTAAATATTGAAGCTTGATGTGGGATTCCCCTCTGTTTGCTTTGAATATCATTGGTTAATAAAGAAACTGTCTTAGGCCTGAGATAGGGTAGAGTAGAGCTAGGCTTGAAAAACTAAACTGAATGCTGGAAGAAAGGAGGCAGAGTCTGAGAGAAGCCATAGAGCCGCAGCCAGAGACAGACATGCTAGAACCTTGCCAGTAGGCCACGATCCTCATGGTAAAATATAATAGAAATGGGTTAATTTAATATGTAAGAGCTTGCTAGGAATATTCTAGAGTCATTGGCCAAGCAGTGTTTTAAATAATATAGTTTCTGTGTTATTTCAGGTCTGAGCAGCTGGGAACAAACTAGCAGCCTCCTACTACAAAAGATACTGACAGCTGTATCTGAAGTCTTTTTCCATTTTGCTTGTTACACTTTATCTGTACGAATGTTTCACCTGCATGCATGTATGTGCTCATGTGTGTGCCTGTTAGACTCCCTGGAATGAGTTATCAATAGTTCTGAGCCATCATATGGGGGTTGGAAATTGAATCTTTGTCCTCTATAAGAGCAACAAGTACTCGTAGTCTCTCCAGCCCTCTTTTTTTCCATTTTTACAGTAGGAAACATACATCTTTTAAAAGTTTATCTTAATAAAATGAATTCTCTTCAAGATCCAAATAAAGACTAAGGGAGCATATAGAAAGAAAGTAAAAGGATAAGACTGTGAAAACTGGCTAGTGAAAGTTTGAGAACAACTAAATAAAAGTCACTGATTGTCTACCTGAAACTTGAAAACAAGAGAAATGAGAAAAGGAAAAGCAAGAGTCAAATGAACCTGATTTGTCACTCTTATGTGAGTTTTTAAATAAGAGAATCAGTGAAATTGCTCATCAATGCCTCTTGTTATCTCTTTCAAACTTAAATTAGAAAATTTGGGGGGAAAATTGATACCTGTCTCTCCAAAGATAATAAAAAAGAACAGAATACTTACTGTTAACTATGACTTCCAACAATACCTAAACACTTGAAAGTATTTTAATGAACCATGTTTTTGTACTCTTGTATTAGAAATGAACAACAAATCACTAATTGCCTTTGAAAGAAAAAACTAATAACAAGAAAATTAGCATCTTATTCTTATGCTGTATGAATTAGCAATTGAAAATGTCAAATTAGGTCAAAGTCTCTGGGCAAAGAGCAATATGACCATTGTGTACAATTCTCTGACAATGGTATCATCGCTGGCATACTAAATAGAACAATTATGCTCATATCAAGATACCTTTAGGGGAGGAAAGGAAACCAGATTGTAGTGCCTGCTTTATTATACACCTAAGAAATAAAAGCAGAGGGAAACTGAGGGAAGGAAGAAAATTAATTGCATAGGGATGAAGGAGGTAGGAAGAAAAGGGAGAGTATAGGATGAATACAGTCAAATGTATTATGAACATAAAATAATTTGTCTTTGTGAAAGTTTTCAATATATATAATGAACAGATATCAATAAAATATTTTAATATTTAAAAAAAGAACCAAAAATAGGAAATAATAGCCTCATTGACAAAGACTGAAAAGAAGGAACTGCTTCTGTAACTCTTTACCCAGTCCAAAAAGTCCATGTTAGACAGAGAAGTTTCTCTCTATGGGGAGAGACAGTGAATAAAATTCAGGTCATACATGTGAAATTGAGGATCATGCTTATCTTAGTGAGGTGTAAAACTAGTAATCAAAGCCACTGTACATAGGCCAGAGCTCATAGATGGTATTGTAAACTCTCATTGGCATCAGGTATATTTTGATAGTAGTGGGCAAGACTCGTGTTTCAGCTTTCATCACTGCTATATGTGAAGTGAACTTATAACACTCATATCTCTTCCTGAGACTATGCCAGTCCCTGGGTCTGTGGGACTCAAGCATGATCCAACTTAATTTAAGCCAAGGTAGTTGTGGTACAATTTCCACTATCCATCTCCAACTTTGGGCAACTGTTGCTAGGCCTATGTTCTCAGATACATTCTCGAAACGCCCTGACAACAGGCAGAGTTAGGCATCCCAGAGGGACAGACTCATGCTTTGCTCTCCATTATTGCCTGCCAGCTAGAATAGTAATCTCAGTGAGACTATGGCAGTCCTTGGTGATGTGAGAATCACATAAGATGTGGCTTCTGTCAGCCAGAATAGTCAAGGCATTGCCTTTGTCAACCCAATCTCTAGCATCATAGTATGAAATAAGATTCCATTTGCTGGCAGTAAGCTTAGGTCATTGCCCCAAAGAACTTAATTATGGCCTACTGAAACATAGCACTGGGTAGACGCTATGGGTTCCAATCGTCTGGACCATCTTCAAAAGGAGTCTGTAGGACAGTTCCAAGACCACGGAAAGACACAGTGCTACTAAATTTTTATTCAAACTCACATCATCATCTGTGGTTAGTTCTTCCATGCTTGGGTCACAAGTTTACCTCATCAGTAAGTAGCTCTTGGCATCATGGGGTTTGGTCCTTCCCCAGAGCATTAGTGGTCTTGGTTGGCTGTGTGCTCCACATTGACAATGTCTTGTTGCATTTGTAGCTACAAGCATAGTATAGAAGAATAAATAATCTATTCATAAGAATTCAGCCCAGGGATAGACTGAATGCCACAGAGTCTGACCCACAGGTCAGTGACTGATGAAACAGATGGGTCTATCATAGAACACAAGAAGAGGCCTTATGGTAAGACACCACTCCCTAGGTAGCATCTGGTTCATTATTATAACATGCCATGTTATAAACATGATTCCGACCTATACTAGCCCTGTGCATGCTGCTATACATATACTTTACATAAACACACACACACATACAGAGACCATGATTCCGACCTATACCAGCCCTGTGCATGCTGCCTCAGTCGTGTGTGTGTGTGTGTGTGCAAATATATATATATGGATATCCAATTTGGTGGTTTTATGAGATTTCTGAGTGTAAGAAGAAGTGAGTTTCTGTTTCTTGTGCCTTTTCGTGGGCTCTTCCTTCTTTGTGCTTTTTTGTACAATTCCAATGCATTAGTGTTTGTTTTATCTTACATTTTATTATTATCCCTTTGCAGCTTGTTTTGTAATGAGAGAGAGAAAGGGAGTGTGTCCTGATGGGACAGAATTTGGGGAGGAACTATGAGGAGTAGAAGGAGAAGAGACTATAATCCAGATATATTATGTGTGAAAAAAATCTATTTTCAATAAAAAGAAAATGCTTAGAAATGAGAATCTACTACCACCGCTTTGCTAGACCAGAATAATTACTAACTACTTTCCAAATATTATTCTTTTCATCGATTTTTATTGAGCTCTACATTTTTCTCCGTTCCCCTTCCTACTTCTCCCCTCCCATTCAACCTTCTCCCAAGGTCCCCATGCTGCCAATTTACTCAGGAGATCTTGTTTTTCTCTACTTTCCATGTAGATTAGATCCATGTATGTCTCTCTTAGTGTCCTCATTGTTGTACAGTTCTCTGGGATTGTGATTTGTAGGCTGGTTTCCTTTGCTTTATGTTTAAAAACCACTTATGAGTGAGTACATGTGATAATTATCTTTCTGGGTCCTAAATCATATTCTTGTACCCACATTTAAGCACAACTTCATCAATGAAGCTTCTCTTTAAAGCAAATGGAGGCCATCACAGAAAATCACAACTGGACTCAATGCAGCAGTCAATGAACTGTGGGAAGCAAAGCCCAAGAAGATACATTCACAAAACAGCTCCTGCATCTGTGGCAAAGGGACCATCACAGAAGAGGCAGACAGAAAGATTGTAAAAGCCATAATAGCAAGAGTCTCCTGTGTAATGGTCTCTTATTGAAATGGCTGCACAGAAAGATCTGAACAAGGGCAATATCAACAGACATGTTAATGTAAAGGGATAAAATCTCATGAGGTCAAACTTCCAGATAAGGAATTACAGGTTGATGTGGGAGTGTCATATATCAATCTATTGATTTCATTGGTTAAGCAATAAAGAAACTGCTTGGCCCTGTGGGTGGAGTAAACAGAACAAAATGCTGGGAGGAAGAGGAAGTGAGGTCAGAATCCACAGCTCTCCTCTCGGGAGCAGACGCCCGAGAGAGACGCCATGCCCCACTCCTGGGCAGACACACGCCATGAAGCTCCAACCCAAGATGGACTAGGCTAGAATCTTCCTGGTAAGACCGGTTCTCACAGATTATTAGAGATGGGTTGATCGGGATGTGAGAATTAGCCTGTAAGTGCTAGAGCTAAAGGGCCAAGTAGTGTTTAAAAGAATACAGTGTCCGTGTAATTATTTCGGGGCATAAGCTAGCCAGGCAGGCGGCTGGGGTGTTGGGGACGCAGCCCCGCCGCCGCTCCTATTACTACAACAGGTCACTGGTGTCTGCTGAGGGAGGGTGAGTTATCTTATCCTGCGGATGAGTTGTTATTGCTTGTCCAATACAAAGTGGATAGTCTTAATTGGTTGTCTAATACAAAGTGGTCAGCCTTGAAGCCATATTCACACAAACAAAAATGGTCTCAGAAGGTTATATTTATATCTTTATGTATACAAATTCATATGCAAAAACAAAAATAATCAGGGAAAATGATGTTATTAATTTGGGAATACAGAGGACCTAGAAGAAGTTGGAGGGAGGAAACTTGGGAGGGGCTAAAGGAAGAAAAGGGAAAGAAGAAAGTGATGTAATTATATTTTTTAAAGTAACTAATGCATAGCCCATCGAATAAAGATCAAGTCTGGATATTTTCAGTGCTAATTTCTGCAAACCACTTAAAGAAGAATTATTATCAATACTTTAAAAACTATTTTAATAAATCCAAAGATACTATGAAGCAAGCATTTCCCAGATATTCTAACCAAATAAAATATAACAAAGGAAACAAGCACAGTCCATAATATGTGATGAACTTAGGTATAAAAACCTTCAACAAAATATTTGCAAATCAAATTCAGTAGCACTTGAGGATAGGGAACTTGAAATGACCCTATCCTATAGCAATACTGACAAATATCTTGCATATCACCATAGAACCTTCATCTGGTGATGGATGGAGATAAAGACAGAGACCCACACTGGAGCACCAGACTGAGTTCCCAAGGTCCCAATGAGGAGCAGAAGGAGGGAGAACATGAGCAAAGAAGTCAGAACCACGAGACAGTGGGGCTATTAGGAGCTCACCAAGGCCAGCAGGACTGTAACTGAAAAAGCATGGGATAAAACCGGACTCTCTGAACATGGCGAACAATGAGGGTTGATGAGAAGCCAAGGACAATGGCAAGGGGTTTTGATCCTACTTCATGTTCTGGCTTTGTGGGAGCCTAGCCAGTTTGGATGCTCACCTTCCTAGACATGGACGGAGGGAGGAGGAACTAGGACTTTCCACAGGGCAGGGAACCCTGACTGCTCTTTGGACTGGAGAGGGAGAGGGAGAGGAGTGGGGGGAGGGGGAGAAGGGTGGGAGGAGGGGGAGGGAAATGGGAGGCTGGGAGGAGGCAGAAACTTTTGTTTCCTTTTTCTCAATAAAAATTTTAAAAAAAATTCAGTAGCACTTAAAAAATGCGCCATGATCATTCCAGAGATGTATGAGAGATACAAAGATGGACCAATAAATGTAAAAAACAAGTTTATATGGAAAAATCCATCAGAAGAATTAAAGGAAAATATTATCTATGATTATGTCAATAAATATAGAAGCTTCACCTGACAAACTTCAATATCACATTAAGATGAAAGTACAAAATAAACTTTGCATAAAAAGAAAGATACCTCAGCATGATAAAGGTCACACATATTAAACCAACAGATAGCATCATAGTGGACATGGGAAGTCTTAGACCTTTCTCTCTGAAACCTGAAACAAGATGCCTGGGGACTGGAGAGGTGGCTACACCGTTAAGAGTGAGCACTGTTCTTGCAGAGCTCTGGAATTTAGTTCCTAGCCTGAAGTCAGTTTCACAACAGTCTAGTTCCAGGGACTCCACTGACCTCTACTAGCCCTAATGATTCCTTGTGCATACAGGTACATACCCACAATCCCACAGAATTTTACAAAGAAAAAGATACCTTCCTCATTACTTTTCAACCTAGTTCTCAAATTTTAGCCAGAACCATAAGAAAGGAAATAGAAATAAAGAGAATTACTGTTAGTTATCTTTCCATTTCTTTAACAAATGTGTGATATATTTCAATTTATAGGAGGAAAATTACTTTGACTTACAGTTCAGGATGTATCCCTCAACGGTCACTTGACTCCACCATCCTTAGTCTATGGAGAGGCAGTACATTTTGGTGTAGAATAAATGATAGTGAAGTAGGCCAATAAACATCTTGATGGACAAGCAGAGAGAGAGAAAAGAGGAAACAGAAGTTTTAATATCTCCATCAAAGGCATGTCCCCAATAATATAATTTCCTTCCAGTAGACACTATTGCTTAAAGTTTCAACACCTGATAAGGTGTCACAGGCTGGTGGCAAGCCTTTAACATGTGGGACACTGGGGAAACAGATCATATTCAAATAATAGAGGCATCCTAGTTGGTAAAGAAAAAGCAAAATTATGACTATTTACAAGTGACATGATATTTTAAAATATATAGAGCACCAAATATTCTGTCCAAAGGCTTTAGAGGTAGCAGTTGAATTTAACAAAGTTTCATGATAAAAACCAGTATACAAAACAGAATGATGCTGCTATACGCTAATAGCAAACCATCTGATACAGAAGCCAGGAAAGCAATCACATTTATTAAATCTACAATAAGAAATGAAAAACAAATATAAACAAAGAACAGAGAGAGAGAGAGATCTACAAAGAAAAAAATATATAACGAAAGAACCAAAATTAATATGAAAATGGAAAGATGCCTTTTGTTCTTAGATTAAAAAATGAATATTGTAAAAATGTCCCTCCTACTAAAAGAAACCTACTGATTTCTTAAAATCCTTTATAAAATACAATTGTAACTCTTCATTGAACCAGAAAAAGTTCCAAATTTTTCTTGGAGATGAAAAAAAATGTGTTCAAATACTCAAAGTAAACTTAACCAAATAGAGTGAAATGGGATATGCTGCAATATTTGACTTGAAAATACAATACAAAGCTGTAGTAATAAAAGCAATGCAGTACGGGCATAAAAATAGAGCTACAGTGTTTGGTGCTGGAGCTCATGGCTGTTATCCCAGCACTCAGGAACCTGAGAAAAGAAGACAATAACATTCAGGCCAGGCTTGGCTCACAGTTGAGCTCCAAGCCACTGTGGGTTATAGAGTGAGATCACATTATCTCAAAACATAAGCAACAAATCCAAATCAAAGGGCAAAAAGATGTACAGAGTAAAGAAACAGAATAGAGAATCCATAAACCTTCAATCAACTGAGTTTTTAAAATAAGACGTTATAGATACTGAAGGTGCAGTCTTTTCAATAAATGGTGCTTAGGAACATTGATATGTACATTTAAGAAGATGACATTAAATTCCTGTGTCAAAATTTACTAAAATCAACAGAATGGGGAGTAAAGTCTTAAGACCCAACTTTTGCTTTTATATTATGGTTTCTGGTTCTGTGTTCTGCAGGGGTTTTGGCTTTTCCTGTTTATGCCTCTTTGTGTATATTTCTTGTGCTTTTTATTTATGTCTTATTCTGGTTTGTTGTTTTTTGTGTTTGTTTTGTTTGCCTGTTTGCTAAAGGGAGAGAGAGAAAGGCCTGTAATTGGGTGGGTCAGGAGGTGAGAAGGGTCTGGGAGGCATTGGAAACTTTTCATTTTGGCAAGACTGTCTGGTCCGTTATCTCTGAGGATCTGAATGACTCATCCCCTTACTGCTGCAGCGACAGGCATCCGGCAGTCATTCCACCTTTTTATGTGAGTATTAGAGATTCAAATTCAGGTTCTCATGTTTTACAGCACTAAAGAATATTTCTTTGTTGATATTTATCCTTCATATAGAGTTAAAGACTATATTTACTCAGTTTATGTCAACTGGTCCTAGCTCTTATAGCTTCAAGTTACCTAATAAAGTTGCTTGCTGATGGTATTTATCGTGTCCCTATTGAACTTTCTTTGAAGCTGTTTCCCAATACCTAACCTGAAGATCATATGAATCTTGAAAAAAAATCACATCTCTTAGTTTACTTATTATTCTTTATCTCTTCCATCTCTGACTTTAATGTATGTTATATAAAATATGGAATGGTTTTGTTAGCCAATCAAAATAAAAACCTCAATTTTGTGCCTAAGAAGGGAGTATCTATAGTTCTCTTATTAAAAAATGACTCAAACAAGTTTTCCTCATCCCCACTTTTGCTTACTGCACATCACTAAAATCCCTTGTATCTAAGGATCACACAATTCCAAAAGAATCCTGACCAATGTCAACTGGGTTATTTTTTTTCCTTCAGAATGAATTATTTATCTTATTTCAATGATTCATTTAGCACAGAGCTATCCACTGCACAATAGAGACTAAAGATACTTAGAATTGCTTCATCATTAAGATAAAGAGTTATGAGGCCCTACAAATCTGGAAGTCAGGTTTATAAATGTGAAAGAATCATAAAAATGGGAAGTGATGCTTATTAATTTCCTTGGTACTCTTTGCTATTCATATCTATGAGTTAAAGTATCGCTTTCTTAATGATAATTATATACACAACTCTTATCATTTACGGAGCCTGGTATGCTATGTGGTTCACTTGTACCAACAGCATGATTCAAATTAATTTCTCATTGTTTTCCTCCTAGACAATTTATATATTTCTTGTTTTACTAATGGAAACTAATGTTAAGAAAGATAAAGTAACTCTCCCAGGTAGGATACCCAGTAAAGTCAAAGAGCTCATATTCATCTGTTTTCAGATCTCTGAATTCTATTGCCCTCCACTCCATCTCACATATGTAATTTTATAGGTATTGTGTGAACTACAGAAATAAGAATTGAAAGTAAATACATATTCTTTAGGAAAGAGACATAATCACAATTAGGGACCACTTTCTGACTCTGCTGCACCTCAGGATAGGAAGAGACATTTTTCAAGGACAAAGTAGAAAGGAATTCATATCTCAGTAGAACAGCTGGATTGACGGTAAAGTCACAGCGTTAGAAAAGCGACCCAGGTAAGCTTGATTCTGGGTAAGCAAAGCCAAATTGTATATAAAGACCCTACTTTTCATTGGTATAAAGCCAAATGCCTAGAATTGTCTGTGGAAAGTACTGGGCATTCGATCAATACTTGTTAAATGACTGAATTGGATCCAACTTCATAAGTAACAAATACTTCAAAGCAATGCTAAGCAGTGAAATAAATTAGAGCCAAAAGATGATAATTGGACCAGACTTATTCCAAAAGAATTTCTAGGAAAGTTTTTAAATTAAACATAGATTCTACTCTCATATAATACATCCTGATCACAGTTTCCCCTCTTCACCCTTTCCAGCTTCTCCCAGCCTTCCCTCCCCCTAAGATTAACTTTCCTCTATCTCCCTTCAGAAGAGAGCAGGCTTCCAAAGAGACAACAATCAAACAAAATGAAGCAAAATAAGATAAGACAAAAGCTCACACTTTGAGGCTTGAAAGAGTAATCCAACAGGAGGAAAAATGCTGCTAGGAGTCCCACAAAACACAAAGATAACAGCCACAACATGTATACAGTGGATCTGGTGTAGACCCCTGTAGGCACTGTGCTTGCTGCTTCGGTCTCTGTGAATCCACATGCACCGAGCTTAGTTGATTCAGTGGCCATTCTCTCCTGATGTCCTCCATCCCCTCTGACTCCTACTCCATGTCCTTTTCTATGGTGCTCCAATGGGAGAGACCCAGTAGAGACATCCAATTTAGATTCTCTCCATATAATGTCTGGCTGTGGTTCTCTGTACCTGCTCCTATTCACTGCCAGGGGAAGCCTCTCTGATGAAAAGGCACCAATCACCAATCAATGAGTATAGCAGTATATTTTTCTGAAACATTTCATTGCTGAGGACAACATTCACACAGATCATTGAACATCAAGAGGTTGATCTAGTGCCTGCATGGAGTTTTCACCCCTATATTTTATTTAATCTTGTTGGTGCTAAGAAACATTTTTAAGAACAACACTGAGAATACTAGACACAACATACAGAGGACACCATTTAAGACAGGTCCTCTTCAGAAACAATCGTTCCAAACTGATTCTTTAGGGAGATTTTTTTCTTTGTCTACTATAATGATAAATTCCTTTATCAGGAGCTAAGTTTAAATACATATAGATCACTATAATTGTCAGAAATTAATCAATTCAGAGAGATAAAGCCTGGTTTATGAATGTTAATTTTCATCCCTAATTTCTCAGAACTCAAAACAATATTCTATCTGATGTACAAATAGTATAGAGAAAAGAATAGTTCTTGAAATGAATTATATTCCATTTAGTAAGTAGGGACTTTGATTTATTACCATACTTGTTTATATCCTCACTAATTTATAAGAGCTAATGAATTGCAATGAACTTCTTTATCATTTATTTAATTCACTTCAAACCAAGGGTTAGAGCAGATATTAAATAAGATAGTGGCAAGGTGACAATTACATTATGAAAAAATTCCATGAAATCTCAATTAATTCTAGTTTAATATTTTTTCAGCTAGATCATTTCCCCTGTGCTCATATGTTTTGTAAAAAGATTGATATACTAAGATTTCATCACAGATTTATTAAAAATAGTAAAAGTAACAAACCAAATTTCAGTGGAAATCCTGAAGTCAGTATAGATTCAGCCATATATACTAGACCATGACCTCTGGCTTTCATCACAGTTTGTACTAGGACTGGATGGTATGACTTAGAGTTTGTATTACAATGGAATTGAGTACTCCAATAACTAGTCAGCAGAATTTACAGAGAAGAAAATCCAGATACATAAAACTGAATACCTAAAACTTTACTATACTTAAGGGACAGGTATAGATAATAAATAAAATTTGGTTATTTCTGTGAGGAAGGATACATAAGGAAGTGAAAAGCAAAGTAATTCTAAGAATCTTAATGTTTGGTTAAAGTATGAAATCAGGTAGGTAATAATTTTGAACAAGAAATAGCACAAAACAAATACTTAGTCTCAGAGAAGCTGCATTTCAAGTAACCAAGAAATCATTTTAAGGAGTAGAGTTCAATAATGTGTAATATATGTGTATTATGTATCTATATAATGAACCATATTTCTAGGAATGAGGAGGCATGATATAGATGGTACATTTAGGGCTTAGAGTACACAGTATTTCATTCTTTGTTCCTTGATCAGTTGTGGGTCTCTTGTTAAATGCTATCTACTACAAATAAGAGCCTATCTGATTATGGTTGAGAGATACATTTATCTATGGGTATAGTGATTTGTCATTAGGAATCAGTTTAAAACTATGTCTATTTAGGAAAATAGTAGAAATAAGTTCTCCCTAAGGGTCATGACTTGTCTAGTGACTTGTTATTGGCTCATTAATGGTTCCGGGTATGGGTATCATCTTGTGGAATGGGACTTAAATGCAATTAAGTTTTTGGTTACACACTTGGAGTTTATGCCAGTATTGTACCCATGCACATATCTTGCAAGGCTGGTCACTATTGTAGTTCACAGGGTATGCATCTTTGCACACAGAGCCATCTATATTAATGTTAGTTAGAGACATGTTTCAAAGAGAGAATACTTGAAAATTGTATTAGTTATTTTTCTGTTGTTATAAAATATCATGACTAAAAGCAACTTAAGAAAGAAAAGATTTATTTTGGCTTATGGTTATTTGGCTTGTAAAGACCACAACAGCAGAGAGGGAATGATAGAAGGCAGGCACGGTGACAGGAACAAGAAGCTGGTTGCTCAAACTTTCAACACACAGAATGTAAGAGGTAAATATCAGGAAGTAGAGTTAGTCCATAAACCCTCAAAGGCCACACTTAGCAACGTATTTCTTCAAGCAAGGCTGGAAGACTCCTAAAGACTCCATGAACTCCTCCAGACATTGCTACCAATTTGCAGCAAAGTGTTCAAGTATTTGAATCTATGGGGGATATTTCTAATTCAAATGACAAAACAATTCATAAATAAAAGAAGAACAAATTATATAATTCTTATAGGATAAAGTAAATCTTGTAAATAAAATAAAGTAGATATATGTAACAGCAAAAATACTTTTCTAAGATATTTTTTTTGTTTTTTTTTTCTGTTTTATTGATTTTATTCTCCAGTCTCTGTCTTTTTTTTATTTTTTATTTAAATTTATTTATTTATTAAGGATTTCTGCCTCGTCCCTGCAACCGCTTCCCATTTCCCTCCCCCTCCCCCGATCAAGTCCCCCTCCCTCATCTGCTCGAAGAGCAATCAGGGTTCCCTGACCTGTGGGAAGCCCAAGGACTGCCCACCTCTATCCAGGTCTCGTAAGGTGAGCATCCAAAGTGAAGGAAAACCCATTTTTAAGTTAATTTGGACAAAATACCAATAATATTACTGTTCACATGCAGGCAATCATGTGTCCAAATTCAGATATATGGGTGTATGTATCAATGAGAGTTGAGTATTGGGAAAAGGAGCTTTTAGTGGTAGAAGTAGGGTGTGACAGGGTAATAGCACTTAAAACTGACTAAAATTCTGCCAGGTGGTGGTGGCACACACCATTAATCCCAGAACTCATGAGGCAGAGGCAGGCAGATCTCTGTGAGTTTGAGGCCAGCCATTTCCAGGACAGGCTTCAAAGCTAGAGAGAAAACCTTTCTCAAAAAAACAACTAAAATTCATTATGTGCATATATGAAATTGTCAAATAAATATTTTGTTATTACAGTTATTATAAGTCTGTTTGTTATTTTACAAAAGAAGAAATCAATTTGAATATTAGCTGAGGATCAAAAAAGCAGATTATCTTATACAGGTACTTGCTGCCAAGGTTAAGACCTGAGTTCAATTGCTGGAAGTCATATGGTAGACGAGAACAAAGAACAATCACCAATTATCTTTTGAACCTGGCATGTATGCCACTGCATGCAAACATTTACAAACACACACACCCAATTTGCAAACCAACTTCTAATATTAATTAAAATGAAAATTTTACCCCAAAGCCCTGAAGTGTAAAAGAAATAAACACTGAAGAATCCTCATTTACAAAAATAATTCTCCTTGATTATAGTCATCAATTGTATATTATTTCTTGAATATGCCTCAAAAGTTCTACTTTGCCTCACTAAGACTTATTGCAATGCAACAACTCATTACCTCAGCTCATAAACACTAATCATATCCAAAAAAAACTTATCCTGAAACCAGCATGATTCAAACTAAGAGTCCATCCCAATTTATCAGAGTCCAAAACGTCCTCCATTTAATAGGAAGTAGGGCTAAAGGCCAAAACAATCAGTAAAAGATCAAAATATACATTTTAGATGTTTTATTTCTCTGAGTCATTCTGCACATTTCATAATAACTCAGCTATTTTAATAGGGATGTTTCATTTAAATCTTACAAATGCATGAATTACCAATGCGTCAACATTCTCAGTGAGTCATCTAGAACTTCCTGATAGTTACCAAAGTCTAATTATGCATTAGTCACTATTTCTTAAGAAAATGTTTAGAGAGTGATATAAATCAATATGCAGATAAGAACTTCACTTGATCCTTTAAAGATATTTTAGTTGAAAAGAGATCCACATATAAAGATAATTCCCAAGAAATGCTTTGACTTTACTGACAAATTCTCTCAACCATTTCAATAGGCATCACTGTTTTAGTTTGAATAAGAATGTCCTTCATAGGCTTAGGTATTTGAATCCTTGGTCCCCAGTTGTAGGTGGAGACTGCTCTTTTGTTTCCCTCATTGCTTACAGAGGGGAATCCTCATCACCCAGTTGCTGGCACTGTTTGGGTGGATTTAGATTTGGTCTTGCTAGTGAATTATGTCACTGAGTGTGAGGGAAGGTTTTGGAGTTTCAAAAGACATGCCCAGTTTATTCTTTCTACTCTTTGATTGCAGTTAAAATGTAAACTCTCAGTTTGATTCTCATTTGACAAGCCTTCCCCCTGCTACACTTCCAAGTCATGATAGTGACATATTTTATTCCTTTAAACAGTAATCCCAATAAAATCTTCTATAAATTGCTTTGGTCATGGGGTTTTATCTTAGCAATGGTAAGTAGCTAGAGTAATCAGTAGTATTTTCAATTTTTTCCAAAACATATAAAGAGTAATGAATTTTTGAGATTTACAAATCCAGCATACCATGATTCCAAAAACAGTCAAGGATGATATAAAACAGTTTCAAGATAACAGCCCCAATGAATATAGGTATGAAAACCTTCAATGTAGTTCCACCAAATAAAATCCAACAGAAAATTCAAAGAACTGTGTGTTGTAGTGAAGTGGATATTTCACCTCAGATACAAGACTGATTAAATAATCATATTAATAAGCAGGAGATATCACATTGATGGAAATAGAGATAAACATTATAAGATCATCTCAATTAATGCACAAAATAGAATGTGATAAAAATCCAATATCCTTTCATGATAAAAAAAAATGCTTTAAAATTATAGGATCAGTTTCAATTTTATAAAAACAATATATGCTCTATCCACAGGTAAAAAATTTTTCAGTACTAAAGAGTGATGCTCATCCTCTAATATCAGGAACAAGATATAATATTTACCACTTTAACTAAACAGAATATTAGAATTCCTAGAGAAAGCAATTGGGTAATAAAATAATTATCTACTTTAGAAAGGAAGAAATAAAACTGTCTTTGCAGATAACAAAATGAGATTCATAGAAAATTTTAAGCTTTCCAGGGCAAAAATTAAGATAACATAAACAAATTAGACAAAATGGAAAGTTACAAAATCAACATAAAAACCATTTGCATTTCTATATACTAACAATATCATCCAAAAACAAATTAAGAAAAACAATCACAATTATATTATTGGAGGAAATAAAACAAGTTGAATTAAACTCAGCCAAAAAGGTTAAAAGACCTATAAGTTTAAATATATAAAGTTCTATAAAATTAAATGCAAAAATACTTAAAAGCTATTCTTTGTGCATGGTTGGGAAGAGTTAAAATAATATGAAAACATAGATTCTATCCAAAGCAATTTGCAGATATTATGAAATTCCATTTGATACTTTAATGGCGCTTTTCTGAAAACAAAGAGGAAAAAAAATCTTAACATTTATATGGGAACACAAAAATACTTGAGGTAATCTCTAGATCCATCAGCCATCATGATTTCATGTTATAAATAAAAAGTTTTCTTGGCTAGAGAGATGGTTCATCAGTGAAATGTGAGGCACACCTTTGCCAAGGATTTAAGTTCAGTTCCTAATACCCATGTAGCCTGGCTCACAGCCATTTGTAGCTCATGAGATACAGCACCCTCTACTAGCCTCTGTAGGCTCCTGCACACAGGTACATGGGGACTACTAAAAATAAATCTTTAAATGCTCTATATTTTTCATCATTAAGGTCTTTTACCTCTTTTAAGGTTTATTTCTAGATATTTTAACTTTTAGTCTATTGTGAATCAAAATGTTTTTCAAATTTCTTTCTCATTACATTTATTTTTTATTTATAAAAATATTGAAAACATTCATTTTAATATAAATTTTGTATTATTCTAATTTGCCGAAACTGTGTATCAAAACTAAATATTTTCTTGTGGAATCTTTGGGCATATTTTTAAAAGACTTTTTGTTGATTTATTTTTATTTAAAATTTTTTCATGCAACATATTTTATATTTTCCCTCTCAACTCCCCCCACATTCTCCTTACCTCCCTTTCCACCCAACTTAATGTTCTTCACTCCCTCTTTCACCCTCCCTCTCTCAAAACTCCCCATAATAATCAACACAAGCAAAACAAAAATAATCAAAGAAATAAATAAAGCACACACACACAAGAAACAATGGAATCTGTTTTGTGTTGGTCAACTAATCCTAGATTTGGGACCTGGTTCAAATCAGATAAAATCTCTACACCCAGATATGGGAATATAGACACAAAGTCCCACTTCTAATCAAGAATGCTATCTGTGATTGATACCTGCTGGGAAATGTAAAATCACTTTTGGACAATAGAGTGGCACTAGGTTTATCAACCACACTCTAGAGAATTATTTAATTTTATGGTTTGAACATTTTGTATGTAATATATGCATATGTGCTACGTATGTGCCTGTTGGCTTTGGAGGACAGAAGAAGGTACTGGGTACCCTTTACTGAAGTTACAGATAGCTGTGAGCCTTCACATCATGTGGATGCTGGAGAGAGGACGAAAGTACCACAAGAGCAGTAAGTGTTCCTGATCACTGAGGCATTTCTCTAATCCGTTCCTTAGGTCTTTTAAATATAGGATCACAGTATCTGAAAATGGGGATAATTTTAACTCTTGCTTGTTGACATATTCGGTCGGTACGATAAGTAACCAGACCAGCACAAGAAAAACAGATATAATTTAATAATTGAAAAGGGGGGGAACTCACGCTACAAGAGTGGAAGGTCTGAAAACCAAAATGGTCCGGTGACCACCGCATAGAGAGAGTGCGCACCTATCTACCCCTGTTTTTCTACCTGGGCTCCAGGTGGCCACACCCTAGCCAGATGTGATTGGCTGAGCTTCCCCATCACTTGCTCTCCTATTTGTATCAGTTTATTTTGATTTCAACTTACTCATCTCTCTAAGAATTCAAGGACTATTTTGTGTAAAAGTGGAGAAAACAAGTGCCCTTTTCCTTTTGCTGATTGTAAAATAAAGGCTTTCAGGTTTTTTTCCCACTTAGTATTCTGATAGCTATGAGTTTGTCATATATAGACTTTATTATATTTCAGTGGGATACTTCCATTCTTCATTTATGCATTGTTTTTCTCATGTAAATAAGTTGAATAAAAAATAATCCAGGTACTATGGAAACCAGTGTGGAATTTCCTTAAAACATAAAAATAGAACTCCTGTATGATCTAGCAATCCCACTCCATGTATATACTGAAAGAATCAAAGCATACACGAGAGACATCTGTACATCCACCACCCCATTTAACCCCACTCACTGTAGATAAGTTATGAAATCAACTTAGAATAAATAAAATGAGATATGTGTATGAAAATAAATTTGTACATGTGTGTGAATACGATCAAAATATGCTATGTACATATTGAAAATATATCTGAATACTTTATACAACTAACATATACTAATAAAATTTATAGGTATAAAACAAATATCATATGGATCTACATTACCTGGTATTAATATTCATCTGTGATGCTTATTGTAAACTATCAGCTTGACACACTCTAGAATCTCCTGGGAGAAAGGCATCTGTGGGGATTATACTGATTGCACTGGTTGAGGTCTTTTGGGTGGTATCATAACTGTACTGGGAAAGGGAAGTGAGCAGTAGTCATATTCACTCATCACTTTCTGCCTCCTGACTGTAGATACAATGTGACCAGAAAGTCCTGCCATCAGGCCTTTCATGCCAGCTGCCAAGCATTCCCCATGCAATAGACTGTTTTCCTCCAGGGCTAGGAGTCAAAATTGATCCTTTCACTCTAAGGTGCTTTGCGAAAGGTGTTTCTATCACATCAATGAAAAAGTAACTCAGACAAGATCTAATGAAAACGAAATCAGGATCTTGAAGTGGTATGAATGCTACTACTCTGTTCAGTGTAGCATTACTCAGCATAATCAAGATAAGTAAGCATCCTACGTATTTACCGCTAGGTGAATAGATATAAAAATCTTTTAATTTGTTTGTTGCTATGTTCGTTATGTGTTTGTGTCCATACCTATGAATGTTATTCAGTCTTTTAAAACTCAGGAAATTCTGTGAATTGTGGCAACATAGATAAATTTGGAGAGTATTATAAGTAAGATAAGCAAACCATTTACAGAATAGTATATGCTGCATCATTCCATTCATATGAGCTAATTAAAAAAAAAAAACTCAAGAAAGCAGAAAGTAGACTGGGAGTAGCCAGAAACTAGTATTAGGGAAACAGTGCGATGGGAAAACAGTTATATAAAGTGAAACTTTTTCAAATATTTACTGTACAATATTGAACATATAGTCAAGAATAATATACCTGTTATACATGGAAAAATTTTACTAGGCTTTATTAATAATATTTAATCATTGTGATAAATATTACAAAGCAGCTTGCCTAGCCTTCATTTTACCGAGTACTTATAGCCCAGTTCAACATAAATATATTGTTAACATGTTCTTCCCATGTTTGCAATACAAATATATTATTTTTAATTAAGTAAATATATTGAAAATTAGCAATGTTTTTAATAATATTTTGAAAAACTAATTTGAAATATCTCATTAACTTTATATTAGCAATATTTATTTTGGCTCCCTGTTTATATAAGCAAAAATTGAATTATAAATGTCATTTTATTTAATACTATGCTATCATTACCGGGGCATCCCCCGTCAAGACAGCAATGCCCATGGAACAGTTAAAAGACACTGGTATAAACCACGTTAAAGACAGTTTAAGGGAATAGCATCTGCTTTATTGCAGGTGAGCAACTACTTATATAGTGGAAGCCTATCAATTGTGATTGGTTAGCACATAACCTCAGATGGGACATTGAGTGCTCATACCACCAGGGTGTCTATGTGGAAAAATCACTCTAAAAGAGATTGTGTGGAGAGTGCAGACTTGTCTGCAAGCCAGCTGCCAGCTACTCATGCTATGTTAGAATTTAGTGTTCTGACTTCTGGTACATAGCATGATAAACTTTTTATTTAGAAGTGCAGTGTGCCAAATAAGCTAGCTGCCAGGTCATGCCTGCATTTTCTCCTACAATACACTGTTGATATAATGTGCTAATTATATTATAGCCCCTTATCTTTCCTTATCATTCTCTTTTAATGGAATATTGACTATGGATACCACTAATAAATAAAAATTGAAGATACATTTAGAAAAATATGAATAAAAATCTTTTTTTGCTGTGAGACAAATATGTATCAAGAAAAGTAAACTACATCCAAAATTATTATAGGTAATATATAATGAATTCATTGGTTCTGAAATAATATCCTCAAATATAAACTAAAAATCAAGCCTCTATCAAAATAAGGCATAAAATAGAACAAATAACTTGCAGAGAAAATATCATTCAAAAAATTTATCAGAAATATTAAATATCTATGTATCAGTTACACTTCTGACAAAGAAAATTGAGACTTCAATTAGTACAAAGTAGAATATTAAATAAATAGGAACCTGTGCTTTCCTCCTGACAAAAATACTAAATGAACAAGACTACTCAAAAATCACTAATATACACTATAAACCACAGTTTTCAAATTCTATTAATAGTATACCTGAATTGAGGGAGAATGAATATCAAAGTGGACTATCAAAAAGAGAATTAAAACTATTTTCATAATAACTAAAGCAATTATAAAAATATAAAGAATATATCAATGAGCAAAATAATAAATATTAAATTGGCTGGATATATATAGATATAGATATATATCAACATTTGTGTAAGTAAATGAAATCCATACTTTACACCATACATTTAACAAATTACAAATTCTAAAAAGTAGCTTTCTCAGAAAGAAAGTTTTTTAAAGTTAAAATTCTGTCTGTATCATAGGCAGTCAGACTTCTAAAACTATGACCTGAGAATTAAAGATGTTCCCTGGACAAGAAGAAAATAGAACCAATACAAACTAAGAAGGAAGAAATTCTGGCATACAGACCACCATCTAGTACATACATGTATTGTCAGTGTCAGTTCAGAAAAGCAGCGAGCCTTAGGGATGGAGAGGAAATGGGTAAGAGGTGTTAGTAGTCCAGTGGTTGGGTGCAGAAAAACAATGAGTGCTAAGCAGAAACAACCACTATCTGGATGAGTATATGGGTTCAGTGTTATGGCAGCAGTTGCTATTGTGGAACTCGAGTTCTAAAAAGGTCAGCAGAGAGAAATGCAGTCTCAATGTGAGAAAGATCAGGGTAGTAGCTCAATGATCAATGGAGAGAGCCTTGTAGAAACTACAATGTATGAAAAAAACGAGTGCAAAGATGAAGAAGAGAAGAGATAGTAAAATTAGGATTGATCCAATATAGGCTTTATATACAAGCAGAAGGTAAATGCCTCTAGCAATGAGGATTTAAAGATTTTAGGGATAGTAAACCTGTTAACTTACTACAAAATAGTATATGTTAATCTATCTGTATAGGGAGAGATATTTCTGACATTGAAAGAAAAGAATATATCATCATATACAAGACAAATGTATTCAAATGCCTTAAAAATAAAAAGGCTGTTAAGCTAGGAAATTCAATATAATGGATATCAAAAGAAAGCATTATAATGGGGGAAAATTCATGAAAAAATGTAAATGATAAGGGCTCACTATCCAAGCTGAATAAAAAAATGAATGCACCTTTATCAAGCTAATATTCTGATTCTATTGGATAATTTAACAGAGATGATGAACAGGGAATTTTCATGAGGCGAACCTGAAATAAGATACCATCATAGAAAAGAGGATAAAGCTTCAAATTCAATTAAATGAACACAAATTAAAATGTCTTAGAAGTTCCACTGGTTATCTATCAAACTATAAAAACTGGAGAGTACAAAGCCAAATGCTGCAGGGATTTGAGAAAATGGATATACTTGAACATTGCTAGTGTCACTGTATATCAATTTAGTTTTGTAAGGCATTAACATGAAAATATATGAAAAATAGAGAAATCATACATGGTATGTCTTCTAGTAATTTCATTATAGGGAATTTACCCCCAGAGAAGTAAAGGGAAAAGCAAATTATGGTACAATTTTCTCATGGAAGTTCACTAAACTATCATCAAAATTGGGAAACAGCTCTAATGTCTTGAAATACAGTCTTGTAGTAAAGATTTTCTAAAGGTACATAATGCGAAAAATTTTAAAGAATGCTTTACATTGTTATCTATAGTTTTAAATGTGAAGTTCCTTTATTGTCATATATATAGTATTGTGAAACAAATCAGGGCACAAAATATTAAGTAGACAATTTAATCATGGTAACAAGTCTAAAACTACTTATAATATTTTAGTGCTTAGGTCTGTTTTTGGTAAACATTAATTTTCCTAAAACTTTGCCATACTTTCTAGGTCATCAAATTTTCTAGCAACAGTTGTTCATTAAGACTGACATTTAAATATGTCTCAATATTTCACCATTTATATTGGTATTCTTTGCTTTTCTTCTTGGATAATACCGAAAGAAGATTGAACATTTCTTTTGACATTTCAAACAATAGACTTTTGGCAAAATTAAATTTCTCTCTTGTTCATTTGTCTCTACTTCATTTCTGATCTTTATTATTTACTTTTTGCTTCATTTCCTGAGATTAATTTCCTGCTCTTTTCTGACTTATTGAAATGATTATTTCTATCCACTTACATTAATTTTTCTGCCTGTCTTTAAATTTAACTCTAAGCATAGCTGTAAAATATATCTAACAAGTGTTGAAATAAATTTGTTATTTAGATCAAAATATTTATTTAATCACATTATTATTTTTGATTGGATCTATAGATTAAAACATGCTTCTAATTTCACAAAACTGTCATGATTTTGTAGTTATTATTTTGTTGATTTATATTTTAAGCTCAATATTGTCAGATAATATACTTAGTATATGTTAAATGTATTGTAAGTTGTTCATACTTAGTTTGTGACTAGCATATAGGAAACTTGGGAAAGAGTTCCATCTTCAATGAAAAGATATGTAGTCTAGAAATGATAGATGCACTACTTTATATCACAATGGTAGTAACTATTTAATAACTGGCTCACAAAAAGCCCCAAATAAGCTATATCCTGTCACTTATACTTTAAATAAATGTTGATTGTCCAGTAGCCAGGCAGGAAGTATAGGCAGGGTGACCAGGAAAAAAGTAGAGGCAGGACAATGAGAATTCTGAGAAGAGGGAAGCTTTAGTCTACAGTCATCACCCAGACACAGAGCAAGCAAGATGTGATTGCCTCACCAAAAATGACACCAAGTCACCTGGCTAAGACAGACAAGTATTATGAGCTAATATAAGTGAAAAAAGTTAATGAGTTATAATTAATGTAGACCTCTGTGTGATTTCTTTGGGACTTAATGACTGTAGGAACTGGGCAGGACAGAAACCTCAGTCAATAAATGGTGGCCAATGTGTGGATAACTGCATCCACAGAAAGCATGAGAGAGTTTGGGAAGTTATGCTAGATAGAAAAGAATAGAGTTAAGCATGGCTTCTGGATAGCAGCACTTTCTCAGGTGAGCTCTGCTTGCGAGAGTCAAGTACTCTCATTTAAGAGATGTTTCCTGACTCAGCTTTGGCTGCAAAAACCTTCCAGCTCTTTTAAGAGGTCCTGCCACAAAACACTTAAATCGTGTTGATAAAAAGCTGACTGCATACATTTTGGTGGTGGCAGGAACCTTGAAACTCCATAGAGTTGTGGCAATAAACATGGCTTCAGCCAGTAACTGTGCCATGAGGCTAGACTCTCAGACAAAAGTAAAGAAATGGGCTGGACCCAGCTGTCAAAGCCACGGATTTAATCCTAGCCATATCACTTAGCAAATTAAAGACTCATGTGGTCAGAAAAAGAGAGATATACAGTAAGTATAGATTCAAAGACAAAGAAAACCTTTAAATGGTTTACTGTGTATTTAAAAATATATGTAGGCTTGGGAGAAAATAGGATAAAGTCCTTAAAATAAAAAAGAGAGTAGTTGGGTGTGGTGGCACACACCTTTAATCCCAACACTTGGGAGGCAGAGACAGACAGATCTCTGTGAGTTCAAGGACAACATGGTCTACAGAGTGAATTCTGGGACACCCAAAGATACACAGAGAAACCCTGTCTAAAAAAGTCAAAAATTAAAAATTAAGATAAAAAAAATAGGGGTTAAAATAAAGCCATGTAAAGATGAAAAATACACAGAGAGTCTGGATACTGTATGCTATTATGTTTTTTTTAAATTGTTTGATGACTGAGAAAGGAACAAAAGCTGCTAAAAGACATTTGAATAGAAATACTGCTGCATTAATCATATATATATATATATGTATATATATACATATATATATATATATTATGCTTTGACTTTAAAATTTACATCAAAAGATATGTTACTTTGGATAAGAGGTTTTGTTTTTGTTTTCACAGGATATGAGGGACTGTGGATTCATTCTGCATTAATAAAAAGCAAGTTTGATCAAGGAAGACCCCCTGAGAAATCTCTAATAGGAGGAATGGCACAGATGTCTTAGATCTACCTCCAGAACAGTTCAAAGACTGCTGCATGAGATGATCAAGCCTTAAATAATTGTCCACTCAGGATATGACCATAATCTTAAATTTTCCTTAGGTCCCTGTAAGATTATCAGCACTCCCAATCAGCAGGAAGTAGCCTGGAAAACTCTACCCACATTCCCAAAAAAATGGATTATAAATGTTTGCCTTTGTTTTAGACTGTTGGTTACAAATTGTTATGGATAATGGTCAGTAGAAAAGCTAAACAAAGAAGATTCGATTCAGAGTTCTTGTTTTAAAAGGGGGGAAGTTATGTGGGACAATGGTCTGTACCCTATTACATGTATTTTAAATAAATGCTGATTGGTCAGTAGTCAGGAAGGAGGTATAGGTGGAAAGGAGGTATAGAGGCAGGGCAACAAGAATTCTGAGAAGAGGGAAGTTTCAGTCTGCAGTCATCACCCAGACACAGAGGAAATCAGACAAAGAGAAAGCAGGATGTGATTGCCTCACCAAAAAAGGTACTGAGCCACGTGGCTAACACAGACAAGAATTATCAGCTAATATAAGTTATGAAGAAGCCTGAGATACTAGGCCAAACAGTTTATAGTTAATGTAGACCTCTGTGTGATTTCTTTGGGACTTAATGACTGTGGGGACTGGGCAGGACAGAAACCTCAGTCAACACCAAAGTGCATGATATATAGGGAAGAAAATGTGTTCGTGAAACATAACATTTTATGCAATGAATACAAGCCAATAATAATTGTTATATAGACCTAGGTATATATCTTCTTCTATTACATATTAAATAAGATACTATACATTAAATATTATTTTTAAGAAAGTAATCTTTGGACATTTTATATACTTTTAGTATTCAAGTTTTCCTTGGTAAGACTATTACATTCAGAACTGACCATTGGTACTGGATGATAAAGTGCTGTGCTCTTCCCTGGGAAAACTTATTTCTTTTGCTCTGCATTTCTTAGTATCCTATAGTTCTTTGTTGAGGCCTCCTGGACTTTTCCCCATCAGTTAGAAAAGGTCACTAGTTAGTTCCTAGCTCCTTAGCCCCAAAATAACCACACAGAAACTGAAATAATGAAATCACTGTTTGGCCCATTAGCTCTAGCTTCTTATTGGCTAACTCTTACATATTGACTTAACCTATTTCTATTCATCTATGTATTGCCACGTGGCTGTGGCTTACCAGCTGAAGTTCTGGCATCTGTCTCTGGTGGGGCTACATGGATTCTCCTTTACTCTGCATCCTTTCTCACAGGATTCAGCTTAGTTTTCCCTGCCTACCTAAGTTCTGCTCTATCAACAGGACAAGGCAATTTTTTTTATTTACTAATGGTATTTACAGCATATAGAGGGGACTCTCACATCACATCCCTTTTTCTGCTTAAATAAGGAAGGATTTAACTTTAACATAGAAAAATTACATACAACAAACAAGGTATCAAGTAAAACTTATAGTTACAGGCAGAGGCAGGCGGATCTCTGTGAGTTCGAGACCAGCCTGGTCTACAAGAGCTAGTTCCAGGACAGGCTCCAAAACCACAGAGAAACCCTGTCTCGAAAAACCAAAAAAAAAATTATAGTTACAATATTTATATCTATATTCTGTCTATTCTTCAACTCTATCAAAGACTCCAGAAGGATATAATATTACCTAAGTAATCAGGCTGTGTATAGTAAACAATTTGCAAAACTCTAGAAATGACAAACATATCTTGCTACCTGGCCAGTCACCCAAAGTTCTTCCTTATGATTGGGGCATCCATCTTCAGCCTACAGGTCAATAGTATCCAGCAGACTTTTCCAGGAAGCAGGAAATTTCAAAGACAGTTCCAGCAATATTGGCAGCTGGTCAGTCACTTTTTTCTGTGTCCTGCAGAATGTCATGAGGCAGGAACTCCAAAGGATCATCTCACCTTCTTTAGTCAAGTTCAGCAGTCATTTCTCTGTGGATCCTACATGTCCAGTTTTTACAGCATACTTTCAAACAGTCCAGGCAAGAGCAGTTTCCTGCCCAAGTGGCTAGCAAACTCCATAAGGAGCCTCTTTGATGCCCATCTTCCTCTGGAAGCAATTGGAGCTGCTAGGTGCAGATGTGTCTCATTGTCATGAAAAGTCCGAAGTTCTTTTTTTTAATTTTTTTTTATTGAGAAAAGGAGAAAAAAGTTTCCGCCTCCTCCAAGCCTCCCATTTCCCTCCCCCTCCACCCACCCTTCTCCCCCTTCCCCCACTCCTCTCCCACTCCCTCTCCAGTCCAAAGAGCAGTCAGGGTTCCCTGCCCTGTGGAAAGTCCAAGGTCCTCCTCCCTCCGTCCGTGTCTAGGAAGGTGAACATCCAAACTGGCTAGGCTCCCACAAAGCCAGAACATGAAGTAGGATCAAAACCCCTTGCCATTGTCCTTGGCTTCTCACCAGCCCTCATTGTTCGCCATGTTCAGAGAGTCCAGTTTTATCCCATGCTTTTTAAGTCCCAGTCCAGCTGGCCTTGGTGAGCTCCCAATAGATCAGCCCCACTGTCTCAGTGGGTGGGTGCACCCCTCGTGGTCCTGACTTCTGCAGCTCCCTATCTCAACACATCCTGATGAATTGTTCCTGTTATGGGTATAAAATGTCCCTCTCCATCTCTTCTGAATGATTTAAGTTTGAAGTCAACCTTGTTAGAAATTAGTATGGCCACACCTGCTTGTTTTTTAGGTCCATTTGCTTGATAAGCCTTTTCCCAGCCCTTCACTCTGAGTAGGTGCCTGTCTTTGTGGTTGAGGTGTGTTTCTTGTAAACAGCAGAATGTTGGATCCTGTTTTAGTATCCAGTCTCTTAGCCTGTGCCTTTTTATAGGTGAGTTGAGCCCATTGACATTAAGTGATATTAATGACCAGTGGTTGTTAACTCCGGTCACTTTTTTTAGTAGTAGAGTTTGTGTGTTTCCCTTCTTTGAGTTGCACTGGTGAAAGGTCTCTAGATGTCTGAGTTCTTGTGGTCATTGTTGGACTCCTTGGTTAGTGATTTTCCCTTCTATTACTTTCTGTAAGGCTGGATTTGTGACTACGTATTGTTTAAATTTGTTTTTATCCTGGAAAATTTTGTTTTCTCCATTTATAGTGAATGAAAGCTTGGCTGGGTATAGTAGTCTGGGCTTGCATCAATGGTCTCTTAGTTCTTGCAGTACATCTATCCAGGACCTTCTGACTTTCATGGTTTACATGGAGAAGTCAGATGTAAGTCTCATAGGTTTAGCTTTATAAGTAACTTGGCCTTTTTCCTTTGCAGCTCTTAATATTCTTTCTTTATTCTGTATGCTTTGTGTTTTGATTATTATATGGTGAGGGGATTTTTTTTGATCCAGTCTACTTGGTGTTCTGTATGCTTCTTGAACCTTCATAGGTATATCTTTCTTTAGGTTTGGAAAGTTTTCTTCTATAATTTTATTAAATATATTTTCTGGACTGTTGAGCTGCACTTCTTCTCCTTCTTCTACTCCAATTATTCTTAGGTTTGGTCTTTTTATTGTGTCCCATATTTCCTGAATGTTTTGTGAGGAGAGTTTGTTGGACTTTCTGTTTTCTTTGATCAGTGCATTTATTTTCTCTATGAGATTATTTCTTCTATCTCTTGTATTCTGCTAGTTATGCTTGTTTCTGTAGTCTCTATTCCTTTACCTAGATTTTCCATGTCCAGCGGCCCTCTGTTTGTATTTTCTTCTTTGCCTCCATTTCAGTTTTCAAGTCTTGAACTGTTTCCATTATCTGTTTTATTGTTTTTCCTTGGTTTCCTAGTGTATTTTTCACTGATTTATTCAATTCTTCAAACTGTTATACTTCTCATCCATTTCTATAAGGGCATTTTTTTACACGCTGTTTAAGGGCGTCAATCACTTTCATGAAGTCAATCTTTTCTACTTCTTCTTCATTAAGGTGTTCCTGTCCTCCTGTTGTGAGGTTGCTGGGTTCTGGTGGTTTCATGTTGTTCTTCAGTTGTTGGGTGAATTCTTGCATTGGCACCTGCCCATCTCTTCCTCTGAATGATTCCCTATGTATCTTCTTTTACAGGATCAGGTCTCCTTGCCTACTAATGTACCTTCCCAGTGATGGCACTCCCCAGTGATGGCTCTCCTGGTGCTCGAGTGATGTCTCTCCTGGTGCCGAGATCAGATCTCTCTGGTAAACACAGAGCTTGGGTAGCTTGTAAACAAAGAGCCTACCTTGCTTGCTGCAGGCAGGCTATTGAAACAAAGGAGCTCCCGCCTGCTAGGTTGCCCTCGGGATTTGGCCCTAGAGCCCCAAGGGGGAAGGGAGGCAGAAAAGGGGGGAGGGTTCTGGATGCAAGCTGGGTGGGGTAGGAAGAGAGAGGCAGTATGCTGGGAGTATAGGCCCAGCAGGAAGCCCAGGAAATATAGGGAGGATGAGCATCCTAAATTCTTAAAATATTTTAAATGCCATATGCTGAATGTCTCTGACAGATCTGAAAAATTCCTAACTGAAATATATCTCTATATAGCTAGAAAACCTAAATAACATGATTACAAACTTGACTATTATAGATGATTATCTATTAACCAATATTTTTAGTTATACATTACATTTCTAATGAGCTGCACAAACACGATGCCTTAATCAAGAGCAGAAATATACATATAACAAAGTTGACCTGAAATTTGTATCAATAAACCAAGATTCATACCAATGCAGATCTCTATAGCATATCCCCTTTTAAATGTAAAGAAACATTTATAAACAATATTTGGGAATATGAGCATAGTTCTTCTCCAAACTTCTTTCTGCTTCTAGTTGGGCACCATAATTTTGGGGAGTGTTCCTGGCAACCTTTCAGGAGGTCTGGAACCATCAAACTATATTAGTTTGGAATTAATCCACAGGTTTTCATCTTTTGTGGAAACAAAAGAAGAACCTCTTTTCCAATGCAATGCCCATCCACTTTGGCATATCTATTATTATCTTTGCTTAGATCATGGTTAGGCAGTCATGTTGGTGAGGCTCTATATGTGTAGCTTCTGACACTTCTAAGAGACATAATCTCACAGAAAACTTCTGATCTTTTGACCTTACTGCATATTCCCCAAACCTTAAGTATGGGTGTGTTTTATAGCTGCATCCATTGCTACTGAGTAACATTATATAGACTGAGCACTTTATATTTCATAATATCTATATATTCCTAAATGTAAATATAAAATATACACATAAAAATTTAAAAACACATATATGCATGTAATAACAATTTATGAGAAAAGAGGCTATGAATTTGAAAGAGTAAAAGACATATATGGGAGGGTTTTTGAAGGAAGAAAGAGAGGAATGTTGTAATTATAATCTCTAAGATAATATTTTAATCACTATAAGGCTACAGTCCAAAAGTCTTTCCTTCACTTAATGTAACACCTAGTTCCTGAGAGTTCTTCATGCTATCTTCATGTTGTTTCATTTTTAAAGATTCTTATGATAATGTGAGAATTCCAGCATGATGGATTTTTCAGAATTTTAGACTTCACTTCTTAGATTACAACATCATTCATTACTATCCAACAGGTAATACACCTTGAATTTCCTTCAAAAGGGTTAAATATCTTTTAAACAAATCCTCTTATAAAGACTCATTTGTGTTTGATCATATAATCGTTCATGAAAATGACCCTTATTAAATCTGGTATTGTGATTACTCTCAGTTTTAGTTCTGTTACAAACTTTTGTAAAACCAAGGATCATATATTTTTGACCTATGTATCCACTGCATATAATATAACACCCACAGGCACTAATGACTGTTTATTGACTAATTGATCAAAATGCATAAAATTTTAGAAGAAAGCACTCCACATCTCCATTTTAAAACCCTGTAACTTCTATTTAAACATGGTTTTAAAGTACTTTGCTTTAAAAAGAGACGGTAGCCCATTTAGAAAGCAATTTCTGCTAATAAAAGAAGATTGTGTAACTACAAGGGTTTTTCAAAAGAGGAACTCATTCTGAAAGCAGATGTATTTGATTTTGTTATGGTTGCTAAGGGAACACCTGAATGTAAATTACATTTTACATAAGACTCCGTTAAAATATTGATCAGAAAAGAGCAGAAGCTTCAAGGCATTTAATAAAGTGGCTGAGAAACTGCTTTCTTATTGGAAGAATAAAAGAGAGATTACGTTTTATGTAATCAATTTATTTCAGCAACTGTGCATAAATGCAGAAAGAAAATCAGGGAAGCAAAGATAAGATAGCCTTTCATTCTTTGACTTTTTTGCCTCTGGTTAAGATTAAAAAGCAGGAAATGACTACATGCAAGCAGTTTCATTTAGTCAGCATTTAGTGATTAAATTTCAACATAAAACTCACACCTGATGGGAGATCTCCCTATTTGTTTGAGGTTTCTTAATGTGTACCTATATTTCTTGCCATAATATCCTCATTACTTCTCTGTGTTCTGTTTAATATAAACTACTCGGATGCTAAGAGGCCATTTCTTAACACGAGTTTATCCATAGCATCTGGCCCAATAACCTGCTATCCATTTTAATCTCCCCTTTTCTCCATTCTCCCCTTCAGCCTTTTTCCAAATAAGATAAGAAAACTTAATTTCTATAACGAGTCATTTTCTTTTTTTTATTTTATTTTATTTTTAAATTTATTTATTTATTAAGGATTTCTGCCTCGTCCCCACAACCGCTTCCCATTTCCCTCCCCCTCCCCCGATCTTCAATCTCTCTCTCTCTCTCTCTCTCTCTCTCTCTCTCTCTCTCTCCCACACACACACACACACACACACACACACATACTTCTGGGTTCTATCTTTCTGTTTTTCTTACATCTTTTAAAATTAAAATTACTTCATTTGCCCCTTTCCCTTTTCTCTCTCCATCCTTCTCCCATGTACTCCTCACTTTGTTCCCATTCAAGTTCATGGCCTCTTTTTGTTTAATTGTTGATATGTAAATTACTAAATATACAAATACAGCCTGCTCAGTATATATAATATTACTTGTGGGTATTTGATACATCTGCAATAGAACACCTTCATGTAAGAGTAAAGAATCCTTATGAAGAGGTAGGCAGTAGAAAGCTTGTAAGTGCCAAAGAAACAGGAAGTTTGCTATGAGGTTGTGTCTCCTATAAATGTCAGGAACTACACAGATGCAGTCTTACCAACGTGACTACCTAAACATGACCTATAAAAGTGCAAGAGGAAAAATCTTGAGGGCTCAACCCCATACAAAGAACCTCAAGCAACTAAGGAATATTAAAAGCAGAAGAAATGGACTTTCCTAGGGAAGAGCACACACACTTTTCTCAACTTTATGTGCTCTCTTTCTCTTTTAATTTATTACCTACTGGCACTATATAAAGCTACTTATATTTACATGGTATGGGACCATCAACTGGAGCATAAGCTGACATCCAGTGCCTGCAGGTATTCATCACAGAGTGCATGTCCAAGTTAAACCCGGTATCTTAGCTTTATTTTCAGGCAGCCACGGACACAAGCCACATTTTATGATAGATAGTGAGGGTTCATATGAATAAGAGGGAAAGGTAAATTTTATTACATTTCTTACATGCTCCTATGCTTCTACAGGAAGCCTTTTATTTCTCTCTTTTGTTAATATTGACTTATATGCCATTTTAAAAAAAATTACATGTGTGGTTTGTTGAAATTTGCATGTATACTCTAACAAATATTTTGTTTCCTGGGAAGAAGATAAGGGCATTCAAATGCATCTTATTGATAAACCCATGAGCTCTTATACCCATGTATATTTAGTGAAGTTTTTGTAAGTATACTCTGATATACTTGAACACTGTGTGGTACAGCCTCAATTGCAAGCTCTAGTATATGAATGGTTAGTTATCGAGAACTAGTATTTCCTTTTGTTGTTTCTATATGTGATGTTTTGCAAACAATTGAAACCTTTTACATACCAAAAAACCCAAAACAAATGTAAAGAACCAAAATCAAGTGTAATAACGAAAGAAATAAGAACATAATGCTGTATTTACTTTTAAATGTTATATATGTTAATAGCATGCATTTAAAGGTGATACATAGTTTTCAATTAACATTTGAAGACAGGAGTGGAATACAGCATGTTAATCTATGTTTCTGTCTATGTAAAATAACGGTTACCTGAGATGAGGCACCGCATATGAGAGGAAATGTTGTGATGTTCCAATATAATGACAGTGCTACACTGATAACTATATCTATTTTGTGTGTACATATATGTAGATCCACAATATGATTGCAAAAAATGTACTTTTAAGTTAACAGATGGATACCATATATAATCCTTGCTTAATTAATTGCTTCATTAAAATCAGCTTCTCTAGAAAACACTCAATTTACTTGAATAACTGCTTTTGCATCTCTGGTGTTATTTTCACTTAATTTTTATACAGCTCACATTCTAGCCAAAAGAAAGGAAGGAAGGAAGGAAGGAAGGAAGGAAGGAAGGAAGATAGAAAAGAAAGGCTTTTAGCTCTATTCAGTTAACAATATCCCTGCTCCTAGGAATGCTAGAAAACTGGGAATTTGGGAATTCGGTTTTGTGCTGCTTTAGCCTCAGCTTCCGATACAAACTGCTTTCTTAGCTATGGGAAAGCTGAGCAAGAAAGCAGGGTAGACAAAGAAGGCCTCTCTCCGAGTCTACTAGGTTTAAATCTTTCCAATGGCATGTCCATTTTTGTTTTGCTATTCAAATTAATTTCATCATATAAACATGAATTCAACTGACAGATAGATACATAGATACGTAGATAAACGGTTATATTAGTCTTTTGTTTTTCTTTTTTGCATTTTTGTGGGGGCTTTTTGATTCTTGGAGTTTTGGCTTTGTTTCTTATTGTTTTCAGAGTGAGGAAAACAACAAAATCGAGTAGATAAGGAGGTAAGGAGGGGATGGGAGGCAATGGGGAAGGAAAAATATAAAATATAATGAATCAAAAATCAAACAATAATAATAAAGAGAAAATAGCCTAAAATAAAAGAAAGCAATTCCCTCAATGCACAAAGAAAGCAGGCTAAGGAAGCCAGAGGAAGCAAGCAAGTAGGGAGTATTCCCCTGTGGTCTCTGCCTCAGTTCCTGCCTCCAGGTTCCTGCCCTGACTTCCCTAAATTATGGAGTATGATGTGAAAGTGTAAGCCACAATAAAGCCTTTCATTCTAATGTTGTTTGGACATGATGTTTGTCACAGCAATATAAAGCAAACCAATGCATGTGACGGTGCAGGTGATTGGCTTCATACAGTGACACAAATAGAACACTTATTGAGTTGTGTAATATAGAGTCTGTGCAAATGTACTGCAGCCCTGTTATACCCTTGGTTTCTGAACTGAAAAGATAACATAGTCCCACTGTTAAAAACCAGAAGCTCTGTAGTCAGTCTCTTGAAGTTTAAATCTCCGTACTGTTAATTTGCTCAAGCAGCCAAATTTCTTCTCTTTTCAGTTTTTTAATACTTAAAACAAGAATAATGGCATTATCTATATACTGCTGCTGTAAATAAATGATATCTTCCTATTGTGATGTTAATATTATTAACCAGAGTAAATCACAGGTCTCTTAACTTTCACTATCATATCCATTTCCTCTTTTCACAAGAAGAAAATGATTTTCAGTGATTTCCAGCTAGTACTTTCTCAATGAGTATCTATTCTAACAATAAAAGTTAAAAAATCACATTTAACACTTGTGTTATATACACATTTATACTTATTAAAATTTCCCAGTAATTACATAAAGGATGTTTTAATAGCTCCATTTTAGAAATAAGGAAAGATAAGTCCCACATTTTCATAATCCATTCTTTGGTTGGGGGCCATTCAGGTTGTTTCCTCATTCTGGTTACGACAAATAATGCTGCTATGAACATGGGTGAGTACATGTTCTTGTGGTATGATTGAGCATCCTTTGGGTATATACCCAAAAGTGGTATTGCTGAGTCTTGAGGAAGGTTGCTTCATAATTTTCTGAAAAGTCACCATACTGATACCCAAAGGGGCTATACCAGTTTGCACTCCCACCAGCAATGCAAGAGTGTTCTCTTTACCCCACATCCTCTCCAGCATAAGTTGTCATCAGTATATTTATACAATGGAGTACTACACAGCAAAAAAATAATATCTTGAAATTTGAAGACAAATGGATGGAGCTAGAAAACATCATATTGAGTGAGGTAATCCAGACCCAGAAAAACAAATATCATATGTACTCACTCATAAGTGGCTTTTAGACATAAAGCAAAGAAAACCAGCCTACAATTCACAATCCCAGAGAACCTAGACAACAATGAGGACCCTAAGAGAGACATACATGGATCTAATCTATATAGGAAGTAGAAAAAGACAAGATCTCCTGAGTAAATTGGAAGCATGGGGACTACGGAAGAGTATAGAGGAAGGGTGGGAGCAGACAAAAATATATAGCTCAATAAAATCAATTTAAAAAATTAAAAAAGGAAAGATAAGTCTGCCAAATACACTGAGCTTCTCAATGCCAGTACCAGAGTTTAAACCTAAGTTCATTTTACTTCAAAGTACACACTTCTAATTACTTTGTTTCCTCGGTGATCAAAACATTTAAACCTTATATCCCATTTCCTTGTAATGCCCTAGCACTTCGGTTCACCTACCCAGCATTCAAGACAACTTGAAAAGAATTACACTGCAATCCATTTCCTTTTCTATAACGTTCTGTAACAAATGATAGAATCTCAATCTGTAACGTTATACAGGGGCTATGATGAAGGATAAATATTTCTTACGTGGTAATTTCCTTTTCCCTCATCTTTCATCTATTACATCTCCACTTTGCTGTTGAATGTTTTGAAATTTTAATAGTTCAATTTCCAGTGTTGATTTATTAAACCAGCAGTGACAGGAACATATTAACTGAATATTTTTAACTTATCATTTCAACATAGCAGATAAAGAAACTTCCAGAAGACAAGAGAGAGTCAGGGAGTTGGGGAGAATGGAGTATCAAACAAACCCTTTGTATTTCTTGGTTTGCTTTGCCTTGCTTTAGAGGAAAAATTAGAGTCACAGTTTTGAGTCAAAAGCTTTGAGAAAAAGACAGCAAAAAGTAAATCATTCCTTACTTTCTATATGACTCAGCATCTTGTCTAGGGTACCCATCAGCTGTAATGAATCCTAAATGAAAAGCCTGATTTCGAGGCAAGAGGTCAGTATATTTTCTCCATAAAGGATAAAATAGTAATTGTATAGGTTTTGTGGATCATATAGTTGCTGCTTTGCCACAGCAACAGCAAAGAAACCATAGATTGTCTATATAAAGAAATAAGCATGGATATGTTCCAATAAGACTTTATTTATGGACACTAAAATTTGAATTTTATGTAATTTTTCCATGCCAAAAATAATACTCTTCACTTGCTTTTGTTTCAACTATTTAAATGTATGAAAATCAATCTCATTTCATAGGCTGTACAAAAATAGACATTACATGGGAGTTAATCTCCAGGCCCGGGGTAAGAACCCCTGATCTATGTGAAAATCAAGCAGATTCTAAGATAAGGCAATACATATTTTAATAGACTTTAATTTTAGAGTACTTTTATGTTCACAACCAAACTGAATGGAAGGAACTGAAATGTCAACTCACCTCAAACATATACAATACAAATGCATAACCCCTCCTGCTTTTGCTGGATAGTACAAATTTTGACTTTGTTCCTTAGTTCCATAGATGCAGTAATGGAAGTTGGTAAGACTTAGTAGGCTATGTTATATTTTAGTAGAAGACATAGATTTGTGGAAGCACAACACCCCACAATGACATATAGAATTATAACTAGATATTAACCTTGAAAGATGTTGACAGAGGATACTTTTTAATTTGCAATTGGCATAATATATCTTTTAACATTTATCTTTCTGATCCCAGAGAGACACCATCATCACATGTTGTTCAACAATTCCTTTCTGTTTAATGTATAATAGGAAACTGATTCAAAGAAATCATGATCATTTCCTATTTTACTAGTAACTGCTCAGCTTAGCATTTTTAATTTATCTCTCCAAAACAAAAGCTTACTATTCTAGGACAGATCATAGATTATCAACTTATCTACTTTTTATCACTATGGAGACATTAATATTAGTAAAGAATCCAACACACACACACACACACACACACACACACACACACATGGAGGGAGAGAGAGAAAGGGAAGGAGGGAGAGAGGGAGGGAGGGAGGGAGGGAGGGAGAGAGAGGAAAGGAGGGAGGGAGAGAGATTCTGTCTTAAATTATTACATTGACAGAGACTTTCTTGGAACTACAATTATTTGAAAACAAAAGAATATAATATCCAAGTTTATATGGGTCACTTTGATTAATCAAATCTCTTTAAGAATGGGGAAATAAAAAACATATATCTACTGTCATAACTCAAAAGCCTAATAGACAAGAATAGACATGGTATCCCTCATCTCAGGCTCAAGAACACAAAGATGCAAACTGATATGCAAGTACTTGCTTTGAGAAGAGAGCCCTGGGGTACACTGATGATGCAGAACTACTTAAGGAAGATTTTCCTTGGGTTTAGCCATCCAGGAACTCAGAGGCCACTGTAGGTATGGTTTAAGGTGGCCTAGATACTACCCAAGCAGTTGGAAAGCCATGGTGTCATCTACATGATGCTAGTCTTTCAGGCCAGCAATTCCAGAGGCCCCTACCAAGATTTCAAGGGAAAGTCTTAGAGGGCCCATAATATGTTATTGGGAATTCTCTGAGTAGGTAAAAGCTGTGAGAATAAAGTCCAAACATGATAAAGATTCCAGGAATCTGGAGATGCCAGAAACATGGGACATAGAAAATCTGCCAAGGAAAGCTGCTAGAGTAAACAGAGTCAGAACAGTGAGGGCATGCCAACTGCAATCAGCAAGCTATAGTAATGGCCTTACCAAGAGCACTGGGGCACACTGTATACTAAAGATGCCAGACATGGAGCCATGGTATTTAATGATTCTCCTGCTGGGCTTCAGTCTTACTTGGTTTATCTCACCTTTCTATGTCCCTACATCTCTACTTTTGAATGAAAATATTTAGTCACTACCATTATATTAGGCATATGGTATCTGCTTTTCAATTTTCACAGCTGCTCACAGATAAACATCTGCCTTGAATGTCAAAAGATTTTTTGGACTTTAACTTTTGTTCTGGAAGAATTAAAATTGGATAATCTTGGAAATTGACCCGCTGTGTTTTACATAATAGGATCTGAATGAGTCTTTGGGGATAAAGGACAAAATTTTATGGTTTGATTATGAGAGTCTCAATTTTCAGGCATTGTCTCTAGCTTTTAGTACCATTTTGAGATGTAGCAGAAGCTACTAGATAGGGGAGCCTCGCTGAAGGAAGTAGATCACTGCAGGGATGGGCAAGGAAAGCCCTCTCTGGAGTACAATCCTTTCTGCTTCCTGACTTTCATGAGATGAGGAGGTTGGCCACATCCTACCCTTTGCTGTGACATTCAGTCTTACATCTTGCACAAGGCAAGAAATCTAGCAGACTTTGGACCAAGGCCTCTAAAACCATAAGACAAAACAAATCTTCCTTCATTTTCAATCATTTTTCTCAGGTATTTACTTTAGCAATAGTAAGCACATTAAATTCAAAAGCATTGCATAATTGTACCCTCTTCCTTCCTGTCTCTTCATCCTCAATACTGTTTCTCTTCCAACTCACATGCTTCATTTTAGTCACAGTGCCTCAAAGCAAGGATATATTTTGTTCCATTGTTTCCTAGCTAAAAAATCTACTAACATGGGTATTTTTCCCTGCCTTTAACCTCACAAGGTTTTTCAAAGTTCCTTATGTAATAGTTTCATGATATTTTCTGATAGTCCCCGCTAAAGTCATTCTGGACTACACAAGACAAGAACTGTTCAAGGCTAAAACCCAGATGGGAAAACATGGGTGAATCTTTCACAGTGCCCTCACATCTATTTTCTTTGTCATTCTCACATTGAGATGCTTAAAAATCAATTTGCATTTTCGAGTGGGTGGATGAATAAGTGAAGAGGGAAGATTAGACTCAGTGCTTCTGGTTGAGGCTAGAACAGAATGCCAAACAAGAGTGCCTGAAATGCAATTTCTCCACCCCAAACAGAAGGCTATAACACTTCATACAATGGTTAATCAACAGGCTCCAGCCTCTGGGAGAAGTGGGTACTTATGTTCAGCCCCCTCAAAATGCTAATTGAAATTATTTGCCACTAAAGGAAGTTTGAAAACTTCCTTCATTATATAGACAAAGCCTGGAAAGGTGGTATTTTTTCTCTCTCTCATATTATTCTTTATTGTGAGCTCTTGTTCCGCAGATCAAGAGCAGCCAGGCCTTTTGCAGCTGGCTATTCTAATTTCTAAAGCTTTATTCAAGTGAAGAGCCAAATATAAGCCTCATGCTTGGCTTCTCAGTGGAATAAGAATCTCTTTGTTGACAAGGTTACTGCCATACAGCTGGAAGAGTGATTTTCTGCTGTGTATGATTCCTCGCGACTTGCTTAAGTATAGGAATGGCCATGGTAGAAGCTGTTTTTCACTGCAAAAGGGAAAAAATGTTTTTATTTTACCTAATAATTTCACAGAAACCTTTTAAAATTAACAGGCAAATATGAGCTCCTAACAATAAAAGCATGCAAACCAGTCACACCGAAGTTATGTCAGAAATTAGAAATTAGTCTTATATTTGTAAAAACAGATATGAAGTACTACTATAACAAGTGGTATTTACTCAAAGTTCACTACACATTAGAAACATTGTGAGCAGCATTCTCACCAAGGTTTGCAATGAATTTCCCAGGCAATGTCTGCTAAAATTGCTCCCACTTTACAGTGGTGAAAAATTGAGGCTTTGAAAGATTAATTTGTTCCAAATAATCATCCATGATGTAAATTTAGCTGTCAAATCTATATGTTATAACTATATGGCAACAAACTATTACAATTCTTCCATTCATTTTCATTAAAGAAAATAGAATTGGGGGAAGAAAATTGCAATATGATGGCAGTGGAAGTATAATATAATCATAAAGTTATTTCAAAACATGCTTTCACGGATTTCCTGAAGCTTAAGAATGGCATGTAGGCATAAATAAAGGACATTGAGCATATAATTTGTGATCCTAGAGAAGCTAAATAAGAAGGTGAACCCAAAGAAAAACTTATACTCATCCGCCTGGATATGGGAGGTAGACAAGATTGCAGGGCAAAACCTGGGATCTTAGGGGTGAGGTGGAATGGGGCTAAGGAGAAATTGGCTGAGACACGTGAGAAGGGGAGAATGGGGGGAGCTTGGGGGAATGGGATGGTTGGGATAAAGGAAGGGTGGACACGGGAGCAGAGAAATATATAGCCTAATTAAGGGAGCCATCTTAGGGTTGGCAAGAGACTTGACTCTAGAGTGGCTCGCAGGTATCCAGGGAGATGTCCCCAGCTAGTACCTTGAGCAACTGAGGAGAGGGAACCTGAAATGACCCTATCCTATAGCCATACTGATGAATATCTTGCATATCACCTTAGAACCTTCATCTGGCGATGAATGGAGATGAAGACAGAGACCCAAATTGGAGCACCGGACTGAGCTCTTAAGATCCAAATGAGGAGCAGAAGGAGGGAGAACATGAGCAAGGAAGTTAGGACCACGAGGGGTGCACCCACCCACTGTGACAGTGGAACTGATCTATTGGGAGCTCACCAAGGCCAGTGGGACTGGGACTGAATAAGCATGGGATGAAACCGGACTTTCTGAACGTGGTGGACAATGAAGGCTAATGAGAAGCCAAGGACAATGGCACTAGGTTTCGATCCTAATACATGAACTGGCTTTGTGGGAGCCTAGCCTGTTTGGATGCTCACCTTCCTGTACCTGGATAGAAGTGGGAGGACCTTGGACTTCCCGCAGAGCAGGGAATCTGGACTGCTCTTCATTCTCAAGAGGGAGGGTGAATGGAGTGCGGGGGAGGGGGAGAAGGGGGGGGAGTGGGGGGAGGAGGCGATGTGTGCAAGGAGGGGGAGGGAAATGGGAAAAGGAGAGGAGGCAGAAAAATTTTTTTGCAACATCTAAAAAATAAAATAAACAGAAAAAATTAAAAAAAAAAGAATGGCATGTAGGCAATGTGTACTCCACAAGACAGTCAGTCCTGCAGGACAGAGTCTGAGCTAATGTTATTTTTATAATGCAACAGAACTTGCATGATTTTTATGAAGTATCATAGCTACGCCAGGATTAAAATGGATCTTATAGCTCTTTAACACAGTGTTCAACCATAAATTTCGGTAGAACATGCCATTTCTTTGCACACCTCTAGAACTAGATGGTCACCATTATAGAAAAGTGTACCTAACACGTTTGTGTGTTAGTCAAAATTTTCATTTCTCTGACAAATTCCATGACATAAAGAAAAGCTTTATTCTAGAAGAAAACAATAAATAAATGCAAATTGTCTTGGAACAAAAAGAAAATGAAGTCAACTCGACAAATACCTTTGGGACACATTGAAAGCAGTCACACAAGGTAAATTAATAGCTCTAAGAGCCTACATTTTTTATTTATTTTTATTGAGCTCTGGATTTTTCTCTGTTCCTCTCCCTGCCTCTCCTCTCCCTTTCAACCCTCTTCTGAGGTCCCCATGTTCCCAATTTACTCAGGAGTTCCTGTCTTTTTCTAGTTCCATGTAGATTAGATCTATGTATGTCCTCGTTGTTATCTAAGTTCTCTGGGATTGTGATTTGGGGGCTGGTTTTCTCTGCTTTATGTTTAAAAACCACTTATAAAAGAGTACATGTGATAACTGTCTTTCTGGGTCTGGGTTACCTCCCTCAAAATGATATTTTAAAATAAGAAAGAACACTAATAAACAGTATAATGATGCAACTCTAAAATTTAGGGAAAAAAATGAACAAATCAAATAAGAACCCAGTTAAAGGCAAGAAATAATAAAAATCAGTACAGAAATTAATGAAATCAAAACAATAGAAAGAATATATATAGTTGCTGGCTCTTTGAGAAACTAAGCACATTGACAGACTCGACCCAACTAATCAAAAGAAAGAAAGAGAAGATTCACATTAACATAATCAGGAATGCACAGGGAAACATCACAACACACACCAAAGAAATTAAGAAGTTATAAGGGAATATTTTATTTGTACAAATAAGAGGTTGGAAGCTGAAAGATATGCCATGTCCAGCGTCACAGAGGTATGAAGTTTGGAACTTGCTCCACTGTCAATACTCTTAACTACAAAGTTATAATTGGCAGTCAAAATTTTCTTATTGCAATATTAATAAATAGTATTTCCTCTGAAGTTTAGATGTAATGCTTTGGAGTTTTCTCATTCTAGTGTTTCATTTTCTTTGAAAGCATTTGTTTGACAATGGCTTTTTCTGTTCAAAACTAATTATTGTACTCTAAACATGCAGCAACAGTCAAGGCAGAATGAAACTACCATCCTGTGAAATGTCTTTTGTTAATGTCTTCAAAACAAGTCCATAATCTACTGTGTGTTCTACAAAACATACTTCTGTGTATAGCATTATCTTGGTCCCCTTGATCAATTCAGAGTATGAAAACTGCAAGATAAAACAATAAAAAAAAATTAAAAACAGGTTTCACACTCACTGTGAGGAATACAGAGATCAACCCAGAACTAATTGGGAAAGACTCTCCCTCCCCGCTAGTTTACATAGTACCTGACAGTATTACGTAGGCTATTGGGATAGAAAATACATCAATGGTCTTACCCAGCCCTAGACCCTGTATGCTCCAATGCTGACTTCGTAGAAAGATATGTCCATTGGTATAATTTGGGTCAAATGAACTGTTTTATGATTAGATATGAGACCAGTACACAGGAGGGAATTCACACATGATACTGTAAACTTGTTCAAAACCCATGACTGGGGAGATCACAGGTCCTAGCAGAACTTACCATTGTTGCTTTGATAAATAGTTATGCTGTGAAATTACCTACCAGATTTTGATGTGCGTTTGCATATAGAAAATCTGCTTTAAATCTTACTTTGGAAATCAGTGTGGTGGTTTCTTAGGAAATTCGGATCAACTTACCCCAGGATCCAGCAATACCACTCTTGGGAATATACCCAAGAGATGCTCCATCATACTAAAAAAGCATTTGTTCAACTATGTTCATAGCAGCATTATTTGTAATAGCCAGAACCTGGAAACAACCTAGATGCCCCTCAATGGAAGAATAGATAAAGAAAGTGTGGAATATGTATGCATTAGAGTATTACTCAGCGGTAAAAAACAATGACATCTTGAATTTTGCATGCAAATGGATGGAAATAGAAAACACTATCCTGAGTGAGGTAAGCCAGACCCAAAAAGAGGAACATGGGATGTACTCACTCATAAGTGGATTTTAGCCATAAATAAAGGACATTGAGCCTATAATCTGTGATCCTAGAGAACCTAAGTAAGAAGGTGAACACAAAGAAAAGCATATAGTTATCCTCTTGGATATTGGAAGGACACAAGATTGCCAGGCAAAAATTGGAAACTCGGGGGTGGGGGGTAAGGGGATATGGGGAGAAAAAAGTGAAAAGAGGGGATGGGGAGAGCTTGGGGGAATGGGATGATTGGGATGGAGGAAGGGTGGATATGGGAGCAGGGAAGTATATATCTTAATTAAGGGAGCCATTTTAGGGTTGGCAAGAGACTTGACTCTAGAGGTGTCCCCAGGTGTCCATGGAGATGTTCCCAGCTAGATCTTTGGATAGTTAAGGAGAGGGAGCCTGAAATGGCCCTGTCCTATAGCCATACTGATGAATATCTTGCATATCACCATAGAACCTGCATCTGGCAATGGATGAAGCTAGAGACAGATATCCACATTGGAGCAATAGACTGAGCTCCCAAGGTCCAAATGAGGAGCAGAAGGAGGGAGGACATGAGCAAGGAAGTCAGGATCGCAAGGGGTGCACCCACCCACTGAGACGGTGGGGCTGACCTAATGGGAGCTCACCAAAGCAAGCTGGACTACTGATGGAGCATGTGATCAAACCAGACTCTCTGAACATGTTGGACAAGGAGGGCTGACTGAGAAGCCAAGGACAAAGACACTGGGTTTTGATCCTACTGCATGTACTTGCTTTGTGGGAGCTTAGTCTGTTTGAATGTTCACCTTCCTAGACCTGGATGGAGAGGGAGGACCTTGGACTTCCCACAGGGTAGGGAACCCTGACTGCTCTTTGGACTGGAGAGGGAGGGGGAAGTGGATAGGGAGAGGGGGATGGGGGGAAGGGGAGGGAAATGGGAGGAGGGGATGAGGTGGAAATTTTTAAGTAAAAATAATAATAATAAATAAATAAATAAATAAATAAGTTTCTGGGAAAAAAAAGAAAGAAAGTGGGTCTCTGCATATATGTGTTTCTTGTGTCTTTTCTTGGGCTCTTTTCCTTTTGTTTGCTCATTTTGTCCTGTTTTAATGTGTTATATTTTGTTCAATCTAATTATTATATTATATGATATTATAATCCCTTGGAAGCCAGCTGGTTGGTTGGGCGGTGGTAGCACATGTCTTTAATTTCAACACTTGGGAAGCAGAGGCAGGTGGATCTCTGTGAGTTTGAGGCCAGCCTGGTCTACAAGAGCTAGTTCCAGGATAGGCCTCAAACTTGCAGAGAAACACTGTCTTGAATCTCAAAAAAAACAATAAAAAAAAGAAAAAAAAGAAACCTGCTTTTTTTCTAATGAGAGATAGAAGGGGTCACAGTGCATCCAGATGAGAGTGGACGTGTGGAGGAACTGGGAGGGAGGAAGGGAAAATTGAAGTCAGAATATATTATGTGAGATAAAAAATTCTATTTTAAATAAGAAGAAAAAATAAATGAAGTAAACAGAAAGAAATATTAACTCTTATCTTTCAAAAACATCTTAATCAGAAAAGCTTCGTTTAAAGATTTTTCTTTATTTATTGAGAATTTCATACATGAGTGCTGTATTTACAACACTGCCAGTCCTGCTCTCTTAACTCCTCCTGTGTCTCTCAGTCCCTCTAAAGTTCAAAACTGATTCCTCTCTAATTATTGTTACAAAGAGCAAGAGAGAAAGATGCACACATGCATAAATGTAAGCCCTACTTAACTTCATTTGTGTTACTGTTATATACATTTGTTTAATGCTGATAATTTGGGATGGGCTAACCTATCAGGGGCATAATCCCTGGAGAATACTGATTCACCCTTTCTCAGCTGCCAATGATTGCCTGTCTATCTTTATCTAGGGGTAAGTCCTTGTAAAATTTCTTCCATCAGCATTGGCATGCACACTGGTGTTGGCATTATGCAGGTCTTGATTAGGCACCCAGATTGCCAAGAAGCTTCTTTTTGCAGGGGCCAGTGGTTAATGCAGAGGCACACAACTGGTCAACATATGATGTCTGAATAACGTAGAGTGCTCAGCTGCAGATGTTTTGTCTCTACCCACCACCCACTATGAAGGCTCGGGGAACATCATAGAAAAGAAGAAAGAATGCAAGAGCCAATGGATAGGGAGAAGAGCTGTGAAGTATACATTTCCAGACATTACATGGTATTTGCATAGCAGCTGGAGTTACATGCACCAGACCTATTCAAAATCAAGCATATCCAAATTCCAGCTTGAAGACCCCACCACTCCTATCAGAGGAGCTATTGGCATTTGATAACTACTGAGGTAGAGAGAGTCACTCTCTTTTGGGAACATGGCTGCTGGCTGTTTGCTCATGTCTCAGTGGCTAATGACACACATGTGTATGTAGGCAGTGTTAGACCGTGAGTTATCAATAAGTACAAAGAAATAAGTTGGCAGGGAGATGGAGTTGAGAGAGTTGGAGAAATGTACTGGTAGATGAATATAATCAATATGCGTTGTATAAAATGTAAAATTTTCAAGAAAAAAGTAAAATACTATTATTAATTGGTATAAAAGAAGACAATTTATTCCTCTGAACTCCCACTTGCAGGATCTAGGGTTGCCTGTGATAGGACTTTTGTCTTAAAGGTCTTACAGAAAACACATTAATTACCTTAATTCAACATGTATTGAAACAAAAATGAGTAGGCAGAAATCAAGAATGCATCATGTAACTAAATCTTATTTTTATTTGTTTATAAACCCTGTTATGTGATTTTGAATATACAAGGGCCATAGTAAGCTCTTGAGATTAACCACACACACACACACACATACACACATAGCAAACATCTAATACAATTTCTCTAAGACAATTTGCATTTCTTCAGTAATAACAGTTTTAACAGGGATACACCATATACCAAATATGCAACTAAGTCAACATCTAGAAAGACAAATACTCTGAAAACTATTTTCTGGGCAGTCTACATTTGTAGCTACAGGTTCAGAAACACTAGAATCTAATGATCTGTTACCAAAGTAAAGTGTGCCTTGGGTATTGATTTAGCTTTAGTTACTTAGGAACAATATTGATCCTTAAGAGATACATTTCAACATCTTGCATTCAGAGCATAAAGTGGTTCCACACAATTGATTAATAGACACTGTATATCATTTTTGTTTTTAATGAAATCTTTTTCTGGTTGAGATACTAGGACATCCATGAAACATCAAAAGCAGGGTTTTACAGATGAAATTTTTTAACAATCATCCTGTAAAAAGGAAAGGAACTTATGGCATATTAATTTTTAGAAAATGACTTGATGAGGATGCTAGATATGCACAGAGAAGAAACTACCGCTTTGTTCCCTAACAATCTCACCATTTTTGGTATACATTTTATAATCACATAGATGGGAGAGATTCTAAGTATGCTTCTCAAAATGTCTTCAAATGTACTTCATAGAACAGAGGAAATTCTGAAAAGTCCCACATTCTTGCAACATTGGATTCTTAAGTAAGGTTCAGGCTCTTCTGGTATCTAGTTAAGAAAACTGATTCCTTTTCAGCCACTCTCATTAACAAAAGAACCTGGAAAAGCTTTGTCAACTGAGATATGAGGAATGGTCATATTTCCCCCTCCCCCAAGTATCTAGAGAAACTATAGCACTAGATAAAAAAGAGAGTAACAGGCACCAAAAAGGAAAAACACCGTGAGGTATGATAGAAATATCTGGCTTTGTATCTTAGCTCATTACTGATTTGTAGCATGACCTTGCACGGGTTTACTTAAGCTCCTGGCACTTCATTTGTAAAAATAGAGATAAAAAATCCATTTCATGAGAATGATTTGAGGATTCAATGAGATTACATGAGAGAACCTTAAAAAGTAATTGTCACGTAGAATTTCCTCAACAAATTACAGTGCTATTTCATAAAAGAACACCTGTCTTTCAGTAATATAATACAGTTGCAGAAATAAACTAAACGTCCTTGAAATAAATGGAAAGCATTAGAAAGCAATGTAGAGTGTTACACAAGATAATGTCAGGTCTCAAAATCTGGAGCTTTAAGAGAAATAAACACTTTGTGGATTAGTCAAGGGAGTATTTCATTTCTAAACCATCAATTCTCCATACCACATGTACCTGTGTGTACAAGCACATAACTAAATATACAATATGATGTAACATTGAGACCTGTATCAAAGATGGCTAGACAAGTGGCTCTTCTTGGATTGCCTGTGCATATGTTCTCCAATGAGTAGAGATAATCATAAATTGGCTGATTTATCTCTACACCGGCCCAGTAGTCTCGGCCTGCTAATGTGTGATTTTCCAAGTTCTAGCCAAAGTGTTAGGTGTCTGCTACTATCTTTACAGCTTATGAAATGATTTACAGTTTCTAAAGTGCTCTGACTTGAATCTAAATTTCCATTGAGCACTGTAAGTAGGATGTACGTATTTGGTTGATATTAGATGAATAAAGTGATATTTGGGCAATTTACTCCTGCCACAGACGCAAGATACCAACTCGGCATGTTCTGGATACATATTTGATACAACATACACTAAACATTTTAGAACATTAATAGCACACTCACTAAGGAAAAATTAAAATACCCTAGTTCTTAGCAAACTGAGGATCCCCCATATACTAAGAAACAAAAAAAAAATCACATGAACTTGTAGAAAGACACAGAAACATGTTCTGGTCCAATAGAGACTTGCAGTTGGTAAAAGTGACACCAAGTAGTACTTTTCAAATGAGAAATAATAATGGTAATAATCTATTATGTACAATCCAAACTAGCAAGTAGAAAATTTGGTTTCGACACTGTTAAAATAAAGAGTCAGGGCTGGTGAAATGGCCCTATTTCTCTGTATCAGGATCGATACTAAAGAATCAGATCTGTCTCAATCTGCCTTCTAATTCTCTTATAGATTTTTTTTCTGTCATGATACCATGTTTATATACAGACAGCTCTTCTATGGTCTTTATTTTTTTTTTGTATAGTTGCCAAATTTCCAGATGTCAGAGACTGGACCTGTTTCTTCTTGAATTAGTCTCGTCTCTTAATAGGTCTTGATTCAAAGTGAAACACACTTTCCAGTCTTTGGCTTACTGTAATAGTCCAAATGACCCACTAATTTCTTTCCACCCCACGTACCAGAATGTCCCATGGGAAAAATCTTCATTTTCCTTCCATAAAATATGGCCCAGTCTCTGTATTAGTTACTATGTCTCACTGTAACAAAACACGTGATACAAATATCTGAAATGGGGAGGAGTCATCTTAACTCACAGCGTGAGAAGATTCAGTCTATAGTTATTTGGATCTATAGACTTGCTCAGAATATTCTGACAAAAAATACTATCAAGAAGAATGCTGCACACCGCCTAGTAGGAACACAGTACTAAAGAGAGGCAGAGAATGGACCACAGTATGGTACCACCAAGGATCTGGAGCCAGTGACCATTAATTGCTCCAGCAAAGTCCTAGCTCCTAAGGCTTCCAAAATATCCTAAAATAGTGCTACCCGCTTGGGACCAAGTATTCAAAACATGAGCCTGAGGAGAATTTTGCACATTCAAACAACTGCTTTCCAAAGTGATTGCCTAAAGATTCTGAATAACTCATTTGTGTTCTGATGTCAAGTACGAACCAATGTGGGGCATAGTCCATTTTGTTGTATTTTACAGAGCTTCATTTCTGAATAGACAGTCTGCCTTGATCACAAAGAAAGAATATCTAATGATGAGGACTTCAGTTGCCTGGGACAGGTGAATAGGAGAACAATTTTAGTTAGCATTTTCACTTACCTCTAATTTTTTTTGCCCCTTGTCTACTTTGGCTTGTCATTTATACATGTTCCTCTTAATTTCAATGTCCTTATTTTTCCCTATATACTTCAGTTAAATATATTCACTATATATTTAACCTAATTATTTAATATGTATTGTTCCTAGAGTCTAGTCCAAGATTGGCCCCCTCAAAACATATATTCAAACAGCAACCCCAAGCTTTGTCTGTCTACCCCAATCTTGCTCAAAACATAAGCCAATCCTTTCATTAGCATACCCTTTATAGCCTTTTTATATCATAGTATCACTCTGTATATGAACAAGTTGATTCTATGTATTAGCATAATCCTATGTCATAATGCCTGCATCATTGTATTTACTTCATTTTGTCATTAAATATTACATCATCTTATCACAATAAAAGGGGTAAGTATAGTAAATAAGGTTTTAAGAACTGTGTATGCCAGAGGCTGGATAGCCCAGAGATCTTGGATAAAACCAAACACTACTGCCAAAACCAAATTTCAATGAAATGCTTCCTAATGCTATTCTGCTAGTCTGCCAATTGTCATCAGAGAGGTTTCATCCAGCCACTGATGAAAACAGATGTAGAGACCCACAGGCAAACATTAGGAAGAGCTCAGAGAATTTTGCAGAAGAGGGTATAGAAGGATAGTAGGAGCCAGAGGGATCAAGGACACGCACAAGAAAACCTACAGAATCAATTAAGTAGAGCTGACGGGGCTCACAGAGAATGAATTGGAAGTCAGGAGGCCTATATGAGACTGATCTAGGCTCTCTGATTATATGTTACAACTCTGTAACTTGATCTTCTTGTGGGGCCTAAGAATGGGGACAGGGGCCATCTCTGATTCTTGCTGGCTTTGGGTCCCTTAAACTCTGCTTGGCTGCCTCATCCAGTCTTCAACTTGACATGCCATGTTTGGTTGATATCCATGGGAGACCTGACTTCCTCTGAACAGAAATGGAGGAAGAATGGATAAGGGGAAAGAGCCAAGGTGGGGGTGGGGACAGGAGTAGAGGAAAGAGGAGAAACAGTGGTAGGGTTCTAAAATAAATACATAAATGAATAAAATAAAACAAAAAGAACTGGGTATAGTGCTATGCACCAAACTAAATAAGGTTGAGTCAGAGGAATCAATCTGAGCTACATTGCAAAAGCATGCCTCCAAACAGAAAATTATTTTTAATAGACTACACTAAAAAAACTTAAATTACAACTTATTTTTATAATTGTGTTATTTTATTGTTGTTATTTTTACTATTACTGCAACTAATTCATAAATGAAATAAAAATTAAAAAAAAATGTATCAGACAAAGCATTACATTCAGGGCTGAATATCAGTCTACAATTTCAAGAAATGACTGGAGGTTTTGAACAGTATCCCAGACAGGGGAGATGGCCCGTTTAGTACATTACTTGCTGTGAAAACATCAGGACTGGAGCTTGAACACCTAAGGCCCACATACATTTAATTGGTATAGCATATCTCTAATCCCAGAGTCCCTAGGGTGAGATAAGGTTCAGAGACAGGACATTCCCTGGAGTCTTGCAGTCTAACTAGCCTCGCATACATAGCTGTGAATAAAAATGTACTGTCGCAAGCAATGTGGAAAGGTTGGATGAATATCTGAAGCTGTCCTATTATCTCCACACATGTGCTATGGCATGCACACATCTGCATCCTCATACTTATCCTATCTCCCAAGTCCCACATGGAAAGATAAAACATACCCTTTGGAGAAAGAGAGAGAGAGAGAGAGAGAGAGAGAGAGAGAGAGAGAGAGACTACAATTATGAAATAGTAAAGGGTCTTAGAAAACCATTCTAACAAATATGGACTATATTCTGAATACATTAGGGAAACATTTGACAATGATAAGCATAAAAAGAAAAGTGTTATCAAACTGTATTGGTAGACAAAATGTGCCAAGATTCTCAACCTGATACACTAAGCCTTCCAAAATAAACACAACTCTGTCTGGGTCTTACCCCTCACTAGAAAAATCACTAACTTTGAAAAGTTAGACTTGTATACTAAAAGATACGCAGGATTTTCCAATGTCAACGAAGAGACCACTGCATTAAAATAGAGATTCTCAAAGTATAGCCTCCAAAATGGTAACATTTTCTGGAAACTTTTTAAATATCCAAATTTGCAGTATTCATCCGAAACTCATTAAGAACTCGGAAAAGTGATTAAGCACCCTGTGTTTTAAAAATATTTTCAGATGCTCTTGGAGTGTGGTAAAGTTTGAGACCACTCATATTTGAGAATTACAGGTGCTGGATATTGACTTGAAGGAACAGGCAATAATTTGCAGGGAGATGACTATGATGCTGATGATCATGTTTTACAGCTTTTAGATCAGGGACTAGATAGAATAGATAGATGATTTCATATCCAGAATATGAAATAGATATGATTTTATCTATCCATATACAGCAGGATATAAAATAGAATAGATAGATGATTTATTTCATATGAAATGAGGATTGGTAGCTCCCATGAAAGATCTCAAGGAAGCCATTCTTGAGTAGAAAAGTTGAATTTATTCAGCATTAAATCCATAGAAAGAATGGAAATAGAAGACATAAATACACCAACACCCTTTCCATGCTTTCAACATGTTGACATTGAGTACTTTCCATGTGAACCAAGTCTAAAAGAATGGCATGCATAATGTGCCACTGTCAGCCTAGAAATAGCTGGTCAAAGAGGATTTAAGTTAAATTCTGGAGTTCTGCATACAGCCTGGTGTGTAATCAATACTACCCACATTCTCTCAGTGTTGTCTGCCTGAACAACCCTTGCTTTTCTATGGGCTGACTGGCAACTTTCCTGCTAACACACTACCCTAGAAATGGGCAAAAGGTACCCTTTCCAAATAAATACATCAGCAAATGCCTTTGTTATTTTTTGGCAAAAACCATGACTTAATTGCCATGTGATTTATCCAATCATTTGCAGTGATGGTACATTCGCAAAAGCTTTTGCCTTCTAAGACCGGTTCTCTCTAGGGGTTAATTCTTAAATTATCTCACAATAGACTTAACAGCCGGGCTTCAAACACACTAGCTGTCTGAATGAACTTCAATGTGTGTACGTTGTCATCAATCAAGTTGACAGACAAAAACATTTACAATCAGTTTGCTAGGGAAAACTTCAATAGTCCTTTGGTCTTTGAAGTTCTGCTGTACTTAAGATTTGTTTGAAAAAATTAAGAGTGTATCTTAATAAAGTCAGTTTTTCTTTCCTAACACAAGATTGACAGCTTTTTTCCCTGCAGCAGTTGAGAGTCTCCTCTTGATAAGTAAATGTAAGCTCCATGGAAATTAAGTAATATGATATCATCAATATGTCTTCAACACATCTTGAGTATTACTACAGGCTTAACTTCATACCATTGATCATAATGTAAATTAAACCCTGGGAAGTTTTGGATGTGGTCAAACATTAGTTGTACTCTCAAAGATTCCAATATGATCAACAAAGTTAGAGCTGTGGCACAGAAAATTTTAGATGCCCCCTAGGTTATTGCTACATAGAGCTATGGTTCATAAATGATATGCTCCTTTGAAGGCCTTGGGATACAGCTCAGTAACAGAATATTTATTTATCATGTACAATGCGCTAGCTTTAAGACACAGGACCAATTTTTTGGTTTTTTTATTTTTTGTTTTTCATACAAACTAGCGGATATATATATATATATATATATATATATATATTCATTCTTATTTACTGCCATTGACTTGTCTTTTGTAAGCAATAGTCTAATACAGCATTCTCCAAAGGATATTGGATTTATATGAAGTTACATATGAACAAAAGAAACAAACGTTTTAGAATTTTGATTGAATTTAAAAAAAAGAATTTTGATTGAATTTAAGCTAAAACTAACTTAGAAAATTTCCCAGATATTTTAACAGCCATACTTTGTCAATCACTATTTTCCTATTCCAGACTTTCCCACTGGATCATGTGTTTCAAATAGTGCTGTCCGCAGCATCACTATTCACTTTTGTTTATAAATAAAAGTTACTGAACCACCACCTTATGTTCCATGCTCCAGTTAGTTTTCTTTTGCTTCAGTTGAAACATAAACCTTCAAAGATCATGTGAAATATTGAACAAAGTCTGAATTCTTTAAAGCTAGGTTATAATTTCAGGCATGCTTAGCATCTGTCAGTCCAACATAAAACATCCTTTGAGGCTTCTTCCACATCTGCACACTCATGATCACTACTATTACATTTCAATAGACAAATTGGTCATCACCTGAAAAAAATATCATGGAGCCACTGAAACATATCCATTACTTCACACTTAGGCTGTTTTAAAGAAGATACAACTGCGTAACAGTTAAATGGATACCTCTATTTGTACCACTGCATATTTCATTAAAATCTAAGAACTATCAGCACTGCTATGGAACTAGAAGATCTTCAGATCTTACTTAGTTTTCCAGGAAAAAAAAACTGTTTAGAGTTGACTTGGCATGCAAAGTTTCACCCCAGGGATGATTTCATATTTTAAATGTTGAGATAGAAATAACCAATAAGAGCTACATCATTGACACCTCCACAGGCAGCAGCTGCCAAGAGGTAAAGTCAGGTGAATGTTCTCAGAGCTAAGATTTGATTTGATTCTCTTACAGATGGAGGGAGGCACAGGGGGACAATGGAATACATTTCAAATGCATGACCTTCACTTAAGTGAAGGGGTTCAAATAGAAACATTTGCTACAGAATCTCCTTGATTTCTTGATGGACTTCTTAGATTATCATGTCTATTAAAAGATAAGCTACATGTCATCATTTCTACTAGAATCTTCCCTCACCTTTTAGATAATTGTTACCTTTAAAAAACTGTTTAGTGACTAGTAAGGAGTAAGGTATAGAAAGAAAAGCCATCTCTTTCACATCTGATTCAGACTTATTTTACTTATCTGATTAAAAGCAAGGCCACTTTTCATTTGAGGCCTCAATTATAATTTCTAAAAAAATATAACAAATATAAAATGATTTTTTAAAATACATTATAAACTTTTGTTACCAAATTTTAATTATTTCCAATGCAGGTCATACATGTAATGGGTAAATTCCACTCCCCCAAAACAAGACTTTTAAAAAAACCTGGATGTTTAAATAAAATCCCATTTACAGAATAGAAATACTGATGGACTTAATAGAATCTACAAAGCCCAAGGTCAGTTACTCTACCTTCCTCCCTGGTTCTATTGTCTTCGTGGCCTCTTATCTTTGTGTATCCACTTTATTGTTCTACTTAATCATCTTATACATATTTGGATCCAACTGTCTAATTGAATAAGGCTTTGTAATTCTAACTCAAGTATTATTGGAGAATCTGTTGTCCATGTAAAAGTCATCAGCCATAGCAAGAAGTAAATGACCACAGGAGAGTGTTCTGGGGTGCTCACTTACAGTATGAACAAATAAGATACTCTAAAAAAGATACTGAGGACGAATAAAATGCTTGGCAGTTTAGAGAAGAACTGTGATGACCATAAAATTACATAATTCAACACTTCATTAGTTTCATTAACAACAGAATTACTCTTCACAGAAACTCAAATGAGATTTGTCTACTTGTAACGGGCAGAGAGATGTTTTTGCATCCTAAAAAGAGGACAGACGTAGTTCTTCACACATCACTAGTATTAAAAAAGAAAAACTTGATTATTCAACATCTTTCTATTTCTCTAGCTCCATGATTCATATCAATAGCATTAATGCAATAATTTACTTCCTTTTTCCCATTTGCTTCTGAAAAACTATAAATACAGATGATGCTTGTCACATGTTTGTATTACTTTCTTATGAAGTTATGCTTTAAAAACTCAACAAGTAAAATAAAAAAAATTACTATGCAATGTTACGTTTTTTAAGCCTTAAGTGAAATTGTTCTATGTAGAGTTAGGTAGGAGCAGTTATCAACGGGAAAATACACTGTGAAAGTTTTCTCCTTGATCTTTGACAGACATATTTAACTGCTTCATTCTTCTGTATTAATAAAAGTAATCATCAGTTCTACTCTTTTGCTCAGAATCAACATTGTAGGGTAGAAAGATAATTTCATAAATCCAAATTTAATGATTGATTTGATGAGCAATGATGAAAAATGTGTGCCCTAAGATTTGCAATTGTACATTGAACCAAATTATGCCACCTATCACACTTGAACAAACCACAGAATGGCCATTAAGAAGCTCTGCAGCTTACAGTGAGAGCAGTGAGCTCTGAAGCTTTGTGAGAGCAGTGACGTAATACTAGGCGGGTTTGGCTTCTCTGAAAGCAGAGAATCAACTGCATGAACATGAGTATGAATAAGTTACCATGCCAATTCTCAGAGCCAGCATCAATTGCAAAGCAGAATTTAAGTCGTACTTTTATTTGTTAGGTATCTATTCACTGACTCTAGATACCTGAGTTTGAAAACAACTACCCAGGTGAAAAGACTACACTGGTACCCAAGTGGAAATATCTATATAACCTACTCTGGGCTTCTTCTTTCTTACTTCCCAGGATACCCATGCCAGATGAATCTCTCTAGAGATTAGAATAAGACTACAAGATAGAAAATAAGTCATCTTTATTTACCTAGCAATCTCCCTTTCATCTTTCATTTTTCAAGTGATAGTTGTTTTCAAATCATTAAATTGTGCTTTAAACTACATATATTTATTTATATGTGCGTGTGTGTTACATGTGTGCCCTTGGATGACAGAAAAAGGAACTAGATATCCTGGACGTGTTGTTATAATTGGCTGTGAGATGCCTGCCATGGGTAACTGAATTCAGATAATAGTGGGTGAACATGATGTGCTCCTGACTGCTAAGCCACCTCTAAGCCACTTAGCCACTGCTAAGCCCTGAGTTCCTTTCTTGGGATGAAATACTATGTTTCCTGCCATGAACAACTTACACACAAGAGAATCAACCAACAGTTCTTGGAAGACAAATCGAAACTCTATAAACAAATTTATGATGGACTGAATACAATTGGTATGTAGAGGGGAGAGAAAACAATGATACACATACACACCAAATGCAGTTTAAAGACAAACTTGCTTCAATTCATCAACAATGATGATTTTTCCTCCTATCATGTTTACATACCTGTAACTAATGCTTTAAGCACTAAAAAACAAAAACAGTTTCTATTTTAGTTTTCTTTTATATAATTAAACTAAAATTACATCACTTTTCCCCTTCCCGTGGGATACACGCATACATATGTGCTTCACAATCATTTAAGAATTTTATTGAAATGCAGATTTACGAAACCTTCCTTCTGAACATCTAATTAAAAGTAGTGCAATAAACCCTAATAATGCATATTTTATTTCAAGCACCGTAAGTAGTTTAAGTAAGTGACTGCCTCTAAGAAGCCATTATTAACAGCCATGAAATAAACATATGAATTCATGATTCCTTCTGCCCCCCAAAACTAATGTGGACAACTAGATTAATCTGACTGTTATGCAGGATGCGGCACAAACAGTAAGAAAAAGGAAGACTTTCTGTTCTTAAAGTACAAAGAGGAGAACAACAGTAAATGAAACTCAAGTCAATGTAGTGGAAATCTTAGATAACTGTACATAATCAGGAATGAAGGCATTTAAAACACCATGAAGATAGAGAGAACCCACAGCAAATGATAGTGAATTGGAATTCACCTGTACATCCTTTGCATTTAAGTATATCTACAAGAGAAAAATATCTAAGCATCAGAGGTTATCAAGTCAATAAATTATCCTTGCTGGCATTTCTGCTGCTATTGGTCTTTTTTGTCTCCTAAGTACCGGTTTTGGCAGCTCCATGAGTCAAATAAGATAGGAGAGCAGTTCTGGTATCATCAGAAACATCCGCATGAAGGTTTTCAGCAGGATGCTCTCACATAAACCATGGAGGCTTGAGTTCCAGATCAGGCTTACTATTAGTCTACATTACTTCCTTGAAGATCAATCATAGTTATTTCTGTCAGGGGCCATAATTCAGCCTCACCAAGCAGTGCAGCTGAGGCAGCTGAGGGCTGTGGCAAGGAAGCAAGCACACTAAAAGCACTGGGGTCTAACACATACTCCCCTAAGCACTGGGCAAGAATAGAACAGCCCTTTTCATCACTCAGTCTCCTGACTGACCTCAGTTGGAAAATGCAAGATGTAAAACAAAGAAGGAAATAGACACACAGGCAGATTCTTCAATGCTTAAATGTGCCCCAAGGAGTGCAGCCAAATTTATCAATGTCCAGCCTTTAGAGGGAAGTATGCAAAAACCATACTGCCAAGAAAGCATTTGTGCAGAAGGCTGAAAAAGCAGAAATGCAAACCAGAGAAAAATGGATAGGCAGAACTGCCTCTGGAGGGAACTTTCAAGGCTAGAGCTGTGTCTGAATATGAAAAGGGGTGCAGGTTTTGGCCATATGGAAAGTCATGCCCTGGGCAACACCATCGAATTGCTAATTAGCAAATCTGGGTCTTCAGCCACTCAGTTGCTCCTATTGTGAATCTCTTTAAGGTTTGGGCTCCCCCATCCCTCCAGTACCCACTGTCCTCCTAGCAACTCACTGTTGCCCATTCCTAGCAGCACATGAAGGGCACCCTAGCTTCAACGCCTACCAGAATCAGATAAACAGTTCGGTTAACTCGGAAAATAAGCATATCTGACACAGCAAAAATGCACGTTTCCAAACTTCTCCAATAATTCTAACAGGTCATAATTTCAAGGCTCTGTGGAAAGTTGTTAAAAGGAGATGACATACATCTGACTGCCCAGATGCAGAAAGTATTTAAGTCTTTTGACAATATAGTGTGCATTCCTTCTTAAATCAGCCTTTCTTCTAATGAAGGAACCAGTGGGCTCATCATCTCTCCCTCTCCTTTCATCAAAATCTGTTCTCATTAACAAAACAGAAATATGCCAGTTTAAGTAATATACTTTGTTCTTTACCTAACAGTGATGAAAATCCAAGTCCTCTCTATTTCTATGGAATGACAAACTTTACTGTATTTATTTTATTTTATTGAGGCAGTTCTTTTATTTTAAAGGAATGTTTGGCTTCAGTGAGCAAATGAGCTTTGATAGAGTTAATTACCACTGTCTTAGAGCACCATGAAGTATCTATGTTCAGTATGTAAGATATATCTTCAATTTGTTAAGTGCTATAAGTAATAATTAAATTACAGAAACCTTAAATCACATATCAAGTTTAATAATTGCTAATAAAACTGCTCTATACAATGAAGAATTAGTTATATGAGAAATACTTTCAAGTGTTAGATCAGAAAAAAAATTGCTGACCAACTAATTCTTGATTGTAAAGGTAATACAATGATACCTTTATGACCAAGATAAAGAAATGCATATTTCCAGATAGCAATGTGGTTAGGTAAAATCTCTATTTCACTCTACATTTTCTGTGGAGCTCAATTGTAGTAACAGGGGCGGCGGGGCTGTGTCCCCAGCACCCCGGCTGCCTGGCTAGCTTATGCCCGAAATAACAACACACAAACTGTATTCATTTAATCACTGCTTGGCCCATTTCTATCTAGCCTCTTCTAGGCTAATTTTCACATATTAATTTAGCCCATTTCTAATCATCTGTGTAGCACTTCTAGGTGCGCTTACCGGGAAGATTCTAGCCTATGTCCATTCTGGGTCGGAGCTTCATCATGTGTGTCTGCCTGGGAGCTGGGAGCATGGCGTCTCTCTGAGGCATCTGCTCCCGAGAGGAGAGCTGTGGAGTCTGAGCTCACTTCCTCTTCCTCCCAGCGTTCTGTTCTGTTTACTCCTCCCACCTATCTTCTAACCAATGGGGGCCAAGCAGTTTCTTTTTATTTAACCAATGACCTTCCTCCATCACTCAATAAAAAATAAAAAAAAAGAAATAAAATAAAATAAAAAGTCTATTTGGCTGTAAATAAAAATAAACTCTTACATTTACAGATAAATTAATGGAAGTAGAAAACATTGCAGTGAGTGAGGTAATGATGGAGGAGGGTCATCTGTCTATCTGATGCTTTCATTGGTTAATTAATAAAGAAACTGCTTGACCTGATAAGGCAGAATTTAGATAGGCAGAGTAGACCTAACAGAATGCTGGGAGAAAGAAGCCGAGTCAGGCAGTCGCCATTATTCTCCCACGCGACACAGACGCAGGTTAAGATCTTTCCTAGTAAGTCACCTCATGGTGCTACACAGATTATTAAATATGGGTTAAAGGAAGATGTGAGAATTAGCCAATAAGAGGCTGGAACTAATGGGCCAGGCAGTGTTTAAAAGAATACAGTTTCCATGTAATTACTTCGGGTAAAGCTAGTCAGTGGCTGGGAGCCCTCCAGGGTGGTGGGACACACCCTGCTGCTCCTACTACAAGGTAACCCAGACCAAGAAACGCCACGTGTTCTCTCATATGAGAAGATCCCAGGTCCCACATTTAGATTTGAGCACATAACCTGGAGTTGCTGTAGGTACTAGGAAAGCAAAAACGGACCAAGGAGGTGGGAGAAAAGAAGCTCTAGAAAGTAGAGTAACAGGAGACAGTTGCTATTACATGGGGAAATGGGAAAAGTCGGGTGGGAAGATTTACTTGAGGGGAAGCTATACAAAAGGAAGGTAGAAGAGATAAATAATCATATGGATGTTTGAAAAAGCTATAAGGAATCTTACTATTTTATGTTTACTTATATATGATTAAATATATATTCAATGTTTAGTTATATATGTTTAAATATATTCAATACATTTAAATAAATATGTAAACAAGTTATGCCACTTGGTATTAAAATGTTTTTCCCCAAAGCCATAGACTATCTAATAACATGTGAAAATTTCTTTTCTGTTGTTAGGGGAGTCCAAGAGGCCTCCAAAACAATATAGGCTATTATCATTGTCTTTGATTACCTACCAGAAATTGAAGTTCATACCTACTGCTGAAGACACTACATACTTCAGATAAAGGACTTGGAGGAATATAGCTGGAACTCTTCTGGAAGCCTCCCTGAGGTACAGTGAAAGTGGACAGGATAGAAAAGTAATTAACAGTCCTAACCAACAGTAGTGCCTACAAACCATAACAATGAGCAGAATGGCAAAATATTACAAAACTGCAATAGTGGTTCTTATATCTGTGGTAGGGATAAGCAATAATCATCTTATTGAATATAAGGTCCACTCTGTTGGGAGGGAATTCTTCTCTGACACTTTAAACCTAGCCGTCTTCCTGTAACTGATAATGCCACCAGCTCTGAGAGAACCTACTATTGCCACATCACTAAACCTATATGATTTCTAATTGTAGTCTAAATACTTATTCTTATCCACACAGATAACTGCATCTCTCAGAGAAACTTTTAGCAGCAGAAGAAAACCTGTGCAGGAAGCCACAGCTGCTCAAAATGCAGAGAACAATCCACTGTAGGTTTCCTAACCACAAGATATATATCTACAATACAGCTCCTGTAGGAAACATCATGAAAAAGCGAGTAAAAAGATTATAAAAAGCCAGAGGATCTTGGCATCTGCTGTGAGATAGTGTCTTCTTCATATGACAAGGCAGCTGTACCCATGCAATAGCAACAATATAGTCGCCTAAACAAGATCTGAAAAGGAAATGACAACAGCAGTTGGCATGCCAACTTGTATGCCCCCTTCTCAAATTCATGACACCTATTCTTTAATTATTATTGCCACATACATGTACACATATTCTAATAAATATAACTTTATGTGTTATTGTGGGATAGTCACTCACACTTTGAACCCCAAATTTGCATTTGCATTAATTAAATAAAATTATCCTTGGTATAGGAAGCTGAGTTAGCAATTAGTTTACAGAAAGTAATCAGAGAACATCAGAGGTCATCTGGGAGAGATAGAGAGATGCACCGAAAGTAATAGGGAGAGGTTTTGTGTGGCATGACTTTTTCTGTTTTTGCACAGTAGGAGGATGTCTTTCTTCAGTGATGCCAGCAAGGAGAGAAAGTAATCTAGGTGTTATTCTACCTCTCGGAGATAACAGGTTTTGACCCCAGCCTTTGAATCTCAAGTCTTATTTATAAATAGAACTGTAGAGATTTAGCTAAAGACACCTTTAGTGGAAGCAGCAGAGCCGGTGCCTGTGGGAACAGAATTCCTGCCAGGCTGTGACCTGAGCAGCTAGGACACTGCCAGAGAAGCAAGCCAGCAGCTGCAGAGCCAGTAACTGCTGGCTGAAATAGTAATAGATTAAGGTGCAGTCATTATGCCAAAGATAAAATGACAACGGGTCCTTTCAGTGCTATCCATATGCATAAATATTTAGAGGTGACTGTTTGGGATTGGATTGTGTATCAGTGGGGCTCATCCCTTAGAGCAAGCGAACTTGTTTTATTTCTCTCAGCAGACATTAGCTGTAGCTCTTCTTCTAAGGGTTGGACCTTGTGAGTTTTGATTTCTTCGAACCATGTTGGCATGAAAGGGGGAACCCAAAGAGTTGGAGGGAGAAAGAGGAAGAGAAATAATGCAAATATAGTATTTCTATATTTCTCAAAAAACAAAATATTTTTTTTAAAACTTCAACTAATTTAAGATAATTGCTCCACTGTCAACTTGGGAAAAGGACTAAAGTAATACTACCCACCTCTGACTCAGCATAGTACTCAATAAACTAGATGGAGATATATAAAGGAGGTGGATTTGAATTTTACCTGACAAATAGTTTGAAAGAATATTATGTATGGTGGTTGGCAGAAACCAATTACTTGAATTTGGCTGAAACTAAATTTGGCTGAAACTAAATTTGAAAGTGAAACTGAATGAAGTATCACAACTGTCTTCCAAAATCACATGTACAACAAGAAAAGAACTTACACACAACTTTTAGAAGTGTCTATTCACAACAGATTCAGCTGAGCCAATACCATTGTCTCTCCTTAGAACTTCAAATACAGCATTTTAAGAGAAATGTACTATATTAATCATTATAAAGCTAATTATTACATTAGACAATTAATTCAGAAGCCCCGATACCATAAAACAATGGAATGTTCCCTCAACACAGGAATTCTGTACATTTAGAATGATACTTGGATACAGGGATTATAGGCCCAGATATCTATGGAAAATTGGGGAGGGATGAATTTGGTGTTATCAGTGATGGAGAACTATTAGCATTCTATAGGTAGAATCCACAAATACTGACCACTTTGCTGTGTGCAAGATGATTCCACATTTATGCATGTGAGAAGCATTTATTAGAGTAGTAAGAGAATAGAGAAAATTCTGGGAAGCATGTTTCAGGGTAAATTGAAAGGAATGAGGCTGATTATCCTGATAATGAAGGGGCTCTGGAATAATGAAATTCCAAACCATATATAATGTTTCCCAACAAAAAAAGAGATGAGTCATATTATTATCCATTACTAACATTTCTCTTATGAGTGGCACTTACTAATTTTACTATCTGCCAATGCAATGAAGTATGCTAATATTCACATATTGGCTCACTGACTCATAACAACCTACTGAAGAAGAAAGAATGATACCTATTTTGCATATAAGGAAATGAGCCAGAGTAAATTAATTGTTTAAGGGCATACTGCTGAATGATGTTTGAACTCAACCCAACAAGTCTGAATCCACATTTCATACCTTTAACACTGTATGATATCTGGATAATTCTGGGAGGATCTATTGCCTGTACAATTTGCATTTTGTCATGGGTTGAAGTGATTAGTTTTTAACAATGACCCATGCATGTGATCCATAGCTGGAAAATTACATAGAGTATTAGCTATGACTATATTTTCAGTACATACTATGAAAGTGCCCCATGTCTCTTCAGTGCTGAATCCCATTTATATATTTATTGACCACCTAATGTATGCCACAAAATATATTATGGAACTACATGACATATAATCTAAAAATAATATGTATTCAGAAAGGTTAGTATTATATGCTTTATTCCATAGGTTTAATCTAAAAAGAGACATAAAGTAGAAGGGAGACTATTTGTGAACACCAAGGGAACCAGCCGGCTAGAAAAAGTGAATTAGTGTGTGTAATAGGGAAGCTAAACACTATCTCCTTCCTCCCATTTTCTTGCAAATGATACTTTGTTCCTTTTAAGGGTTGTCCAATATATAGTTGTGTATGCTACACTTTCTTTATCCATTTACCAGTTGATGGGTACCTAGGCTCATTCCACAACTTTGCCTCTTTGAGTAGTGGCCCAATCACCTTATATGTGCAATGTGTACAGGTATCTCTATTGCATGCTGCCTTTGACTCCTGACAGAATAGTTGACAACAACAAATAAAATAATAAAATAAAATAAAAACAAGGGACTATAGAGATTGTTCCAAGGTTAAAAGCACTGACTGCTCTTTTTGAGAACCTGGTTCAGTTCCCAGTGTGTACAATGTAGCTTACTACTGTCTGTAACTCCAATACCAGGGGATCCATACCCTCTTCTGGCCTCCATGAACAACAAGCATGCAAGTGGCACACCAATATGCATGTAGACAAAGCACCCATACATATAAAATAAGTTTTAATTAAAAATTAAAAAATAGAGAAAAATATAATTGTTGAAGATGTAGGGAAACAGAAACCCTTAAACACTGTTGGGGGAAATGTAAAATGATACAGTCCCTGTGGAGGGCACTATAGAGACTCTTCAAAGGATGAAAGAGAAAGGAGGGAGGAATAGAGAATGAGGGAGAGAAGGAAGGAAGGATAGAAAAAAATAGCCTCATGACTCATCTATACCATACTTCTTGTTACTAAAACTTCCTCTTCCTCCCAGCATTCCTCTTCCTTTTTTTGTTTAAACAGAAAAAGGGGAAGTGATGTGGGAGTGTCATATATCAATCTGTTGATTTCATTGGCTAAGTAATAAACAAACTGCTTGGTCTCATAGCTTAGAACATAGGTGGATGGAGTAAGCAGAACAGAATGCTGGGAGGAAGAGGAAGTGAGCTCAGAGACTCGACAGCTCTCCTCTCGGGGGCAGACGCCAGAGAGACACCATGCCCTGATCCCGGGCAGACGCATGCGATGAAGCTCCGACCCAGGATGGACTTAGGCTAGAATCTTCCCGGTAAGACTGGTGCTCACTAAGACCGGTGCTCACAGATTATTAGAGATGGGTTGATCTGGATATCAGAATTAGCCAGTAAGGGCTAGAGCTAAAGGGCCAAGCAGTGTTTAAATGAATACAATTTGTGTGTTGTTATTTCAGGGCATAAGCTAGCATGGAAGTGGCCGGGGTGCTGGGGACGCAGCCCCGCAGCTCCTATTACTAAACTTATCTTATAAAAAAGAAATTCAAAATTTTTCCCCTTTTAAAAAATTTAATAGTTGGTCCATTATTAGTTCTAGATTATAATCTGATTTTTCCTTTTTTTTTCTCTCCAACATAATATTTTTATTAACCATTTGGAATTTCACACAATGCAACCCATCATTGCTTGCCATTCTTATCAATTCTAGATTGTAATTTGATTTTTCCTTTTTCTCTCCAACATAATATTTTTATTACTTATTTGGAATTTCATACAATGTACCGCATCATTGATTACCATTATTCCCAGGTCCACACTCCCATCCTTGTGTCCTCTGCATAAAAAGAAAAAACATACACTAAGTCCAATCTGTGTTGTCTATATACCCACTAGAGCATGGTCAAACTCCTAGTAGCCAGCCTCTTAAAGATAACTGAGTCCTTCTCCACCCAACCCCCTGCCAGAAACCATCAATTATGAAGAGTTACACTTCAGCAACTTTAGCTCAATTAAAGACTCTCTTTATTAGCTTACTGCCTGAACAGTTCCTGCGGGGGGAGGGGATGACGACACAGAAACCTGCATGTCTCTTATTCTCAGTAATGAGTCTACAGTTGTCGATATCACTGCAAAGAAGCTTCCTTGCCCATAACAGCCAGCAGCAGCACAGATCATAGACATCCACACAGTTTCTAGCATAACCTCCAGCAGTACCATAGAATAAGGACTTCACCATTAACTCAATGTGACTTCCAGTGGCAGCACGGACCAAGGACACCAACATGGCTTCCAGCCACAGCAGGGATCATAGACATCAACAAAGCGTTCTGCAGCAGCCCCAATCACAGACATCAGCATGGCCTCAGGTGGGCCTCAAGAGACAACATGGACACTAGCATAGTTCCTCCACTTGCTGACCATGGGAGAGGGTTAGGGGTGGGCTGGAGGCCCAGAGCTTTTGTGAGTTTGTTGCCAGGCTGCTGCTCAGCACTCTGTTCCTTTGTTCACCACCGCTATGCTTCTATACCTGGTGCTGCAGAACTGCTGGCTCATTAGGCCTGAACAATATGCTTGCAGCCTGAAGACAGCAGCACCACTGTGTTCTTCCTCCCCCAGCAGGGAGAGCAGCAAGAGCTACAGCAGCAGCAACTACATGCCACAGGCCAAGCCCCTGGCACAAGGGGACCAACAACAGGCCTTATTAAGCAACAACATTTTCCTTTGTCCACCTTGGCCGTGTTCTCATACCCATCCTCGCCATCACCACTTCCCTACTTTTGCTTCTCTCTTCTGCACGAGGAGGCTATACTCGGCCAACTTTCCTTCAAATTTCATGAGGCCAGTTTTTAAAAGCAGCTCTGGAGCACAACAGTTACAGTCAGCCACTGCCATCTTGAATCAGTGTCACAGTGGCTAATTTTTAAAACCTTTGTATCTTTTAGGTTATCTTTTATAATTATTGAGACATATGCAGATTTGGACTAGTGTGATAACTAGAAAGTGCCAAGTCTTATCAATTAGTTGTTCCATTGTCATAGGAGTTGTCATATATCAATGATGCCCCATTATTACTTCCACATCCTCACCAATGGTAAGAGCAAGTAAAGGGATTCCCTTCCATTTGAAGGCAAAACAAAGAATTGCCCATGAGGTTTTCCTATTTCACTTACCAAAGTTAGTCACATAACCACATTGTATTGCATTACAGTTCAAGAAACACAATCTTTATCTCAGGTGGGCATAACTTCTAGATTTTCTTAAAGACAAGAAAAAATATTGTTTAAAAAATAAGAGAAATGATCATGTAGAGATATCTAGTAACCTATGTCATCTATTTCTGAGTTCATTGTATGAGATCTTGGAGAGGTAAAAAGGAAAGATTGTATATCAAAGGCCACAGCTAATTAAAGCAGGTACCCAAAGGAAGTCATTATATCCCTTTTTCTCAAAAATTTGAATGAAAAGTCAGATTGTTGTTACTATTTAGTCATATTTAGATCAGAAGGATATGTTGTTTCCTTGGCAGCTAACCTCTTCCCACTACAAAAGACCAATGCAAAGCCTATGTTTAGAGATGAGAGTATATAACTGCACACATACAAAAGCATATGTCTTAGTTAGGGCGTCAATTCCTGTGAAGAGACACCATGACCACAGCAATTCTTATAAAGGAAAACATTTAATTAGGGGTAGCTTACAGTTTCAGAGGTCTAGTCCATTCTTGTCACAGCAGGAAACATGGTGGCATGCAGGCAGACATAGTGCCAGAGAAGGAGCTGAAAAATCTACATCTTAATCCAAGCAGTACAAGGAGACTGTGTATCACATAGGGGAATAGCTTGAACAAAGCCAGCCCTCACAGTGACACATGTCCTTCAACAAGGCCACCCCTACTCCAACAAGGCTAAACCTCTTATAATGCTACCCCATAAAGGTCAAGCATTCAAACACATGAATCTATGGGGCCCATGCCTATTTAAACTGCCACAGCATGTACGACAAAAGAGAAGCAGTTTTACACTCAGGTGACTTTTCAAGTCTAAATTCCCATCACTCATAAATCTCATCTCATGACCCCCTGTCTTTAGGTGTGAAAGGAGACTTCTGTACCATTAGAACATATTATGCTATTTTATGTAATATTGTCTGTATGAGAGATGCTGTGCCTTGTAGCAAAATAATTCCTGTAATTAAGATAAAAATGAACATGGACATTTTAAGTTCATCATATGTTGGGTGAACCCTTTTATATGTTTTAATCATTTTTGTGGTGTTGGGGGTCCTGTTCTGAGCATAGATCCAGAACTCCAAGAGATATCTAATCTCTAAAGGTAGTCTAGTGAGAAATCTCAAGTTCTTGGTATTTCTGTGCTTATAATGCCTACATGGTAATGGCATCCTGATTAATGGTATCCTGTTAATGAAAAAGAATTTGAAAGATGAGGATATATCTCAGTTGTTAGAATGCTTACATAGCATGAAAGAATCTCTGAATTCAATAACCAAGATGCTATAGAAATGGTATGGTGGTGTAACTTGAAATTCCAGCACTCAGGAGAGAGAGGCAGAGGGATCATCTAGGTTATTCCTCATCTATACAGTAAGGTTAAGGTCAGCCCAGACTATCAGAGACCTACTTCTGAAATAAAACCTCAATCACACATTTGAGAGAGGGTAAGTCATACAATATACCTCATATCTACTTATCACTTTGTAGTGTATGGAATAAATCACCATTTATAAGTTGGTATACTATAAGATTATGAAGTACGTAAGGAAGGTATTACTGTTACTTCCATTTTAAATATTAGAAAACTGAAATGGAGCCAGGTTAAGTTAGTTGTTCAAAATCCCAAGTAAAATACAGATCTGGGTCAAAACCTTGGAATAAAACCAGATTTGGGGAGAATAGAGTAAAGTCATAGATAAAGTATGATTGACAGGCATTAAGGTATTAAAAGAAAGGAAAAAGAAGTTCTGCTGTTCTGATATATTCTAGGATGATAACATGTAATAATAGTAATGCACTATACACTCCATAAAAATCTGAAGGATTTGTATTCTCTCTCTCTCTCTCTCTCTCTCTCTCTCTCCCTCTCTCTCTCTGTATATGTGTCTCTGTCTGTATGCATTCACATGTGCTCACATGCATGTGTAGTGCACATATGCATGAATGGGTGTTGACCAAACACTGGGTGTCTTCCTCTATTGCTCTTTATCTCAGTTTTTTGAGACAGGGTCTCTCACTGAGCCTGAAACTTACCAGTTCTCTAGATTCTCTGTGAAAAGAGCCTCAGGAATCTGTCTCCCCTGCCTTGCCAGTCTGGGTCTTACAGGTGCCATCACATCAGGTTTTATATATGAGTGTGGGGAGCCAACACAGGTCCTTATGCTTGTAAAGCAAGTATTTTACCCACTAGGTCAAATCCCCTCAGACCTTAGAAGAAAGGAGTCTGAACGTTTCCACCATAAAGAGCTGCCTCTTGACTAAAGGCATACTTACCACATTTTAAGCCTCATACAATGAAAACATATCAAAACATAATGAAATAATAAATGATGATGACAGAAGAAATTTAGTATCTAAAGGAGATGATACAGAGGAAGAGGCTGATTTTTGAAATTTACCAGATATTATTTCTGGGCTTTACTATATGATTAAACCATGCACTGATATTGTAGGGTTATTATGGAAATTAAATAAAATAATGTAAACTAAGGCCTTCCTTCTTTCTTCATCAATTCATAATAATCCAATAAACACTAGTTCCTAGTATACTGAAGAAAGGGGTACCATGGCAGATAAGAACATGCAGTTTAGATTCTGGATTAAGGTTGCTTTGGTTTGACTACTATGAAACAAACAGCATTCAAGATAGTTAGAAGGATGCAGCACAAGCTAAGTAGTCTAGGTTTAAATATTGCCTCTTAAATACTCCAGTGATCTTAGACAAGTCACATTACCTCTCAGTTCCTTAGTTTACACTTCTATTCAATAGCATTAATAAAAGCATTTTTGCTGAAATGTCATAGAGATAAACTAATAGTGTAAATTTTGCTTGGAAAAGTGAACACCACACAGTGGGTGTTATTCAAGTCATCACAGTGATCAACCGTTTGTGAGTTTCATTACTTTGGACAGGTTCATTGTCACAGATTCAAATTCTTCTGTAAAATGGAGATAGTAAGAGTACTCTATTTTATGTAAAGATACTAGTATGGAACTCCCATGGCATATCCTAAAGCTTTACTTGTGAAGGGCACCAAAGACAGTAAGCAAATCACTTTCATCATCCTTATTAAAAGATAGACATCATGTTCTAGAAAGGTTAGAAATGAAGGAATTCAGGGAACCCCAATGAAATGCACACATCTTCAGAACAAGACTGTCTAAAAATGAATCTTTCCCTCTTTGGTGTGAGTATTATTGGAGTCAGTGAAAACTCAAAAGATACAGAAACAGCAAACATGACTTTAGAATTTTGTGGTTTTATATATTTTAATCTGTTTTTTCTATGACATGGTATAGATGCCTTTTGACTTTTAATGGCATATTCTTCACGGGGTGAAACTGCCTCTATAGCAAGCCACTTAATATCTATCCCTTGCAGTCTCACACAACCCTGCCACAATGCCACCTATCTGTGCCAGGTAATTTACAGAGGTGATCCCTGGTTGTCGGTGTTCATGACTTACTCAAATACTCCTATAGCAACTTGAGTATAATGGAAAGAACATCACAAAGATGATGCTTTAACTAGGTTACAAAAGACTCTAACATCCATCTTTGCTAGCACTCTCCTTGGCTCTCTCAGAGAAGTCATATGACATGTTGTGAAATGTCCCATGGGCAGGCATATGATAATCAGCAGGGATCCGAGACCTACTAATAGAATAGTCACACACTCACAAGCATAAATTTGGAAACAAGTCTGTCTTCATCAGGCCTTTCTCCAGTAGAGCTTAGCAGAGACCCTGTACTAGAGGACCCAGTTATACTGTGCTCAAATTCTTTGCACACAAAAAGACAATGAAGAAACAAATGTGCTTTTGGTCACTTAGTTTTGCTGCAATTTGTTATTCAATAATAAGTAAATCATGCAAAATTATACACATATTTTACCTATATTTCTATCAAATGCTTCTGGTGTTGTGGTACTGTTAGTACTTCTATGAACAATAATTGCTAATATTTGTTGAGCCATTTGATTTTTCCAGGTACCATGAAATCACTTTGTACATAAGATCTTTTCAAATCCTCACAGTAATGATATAAGGTAGGTACTATCATTATCACACATGTACCTACAGTTTGCAGGTCACAAAACTGAGGCATTAAAAGTGAGAAGCCAATAGCTTGCATCTGATCAAAGAGCCAGCAAATAAAAGAGACAGAATTCCTATTCAAAAGATTTGCCCTCAAGGATTATAACACATACTCAGATGAAGGTTTCAGTTTCTTTTCTTTCTTCCATTTTTGGATACAGAGACTGACTATATAAGCCTGAAGCTTACTTCATAGACTAGGTTGGCCTCCATTCACAGAGTCTGTCTTCCCCTGTCTTCTACGTAATGGTATTAAAGATATCTGCCCCCATCATGCCCCCAGCAAGGTTCAAGTTTCTATCTCAATGCTATCATGCTTCCTTTGACCTTCGATAGGGCAATCTGCTGAATCTGTTTCCTTATTCAATAAGTGAGAACATTAACAGTACTAAATTCACACAGTTCATATAAAGATTTAAACTAAGATTAAAAAAGGTTTTAGATCCCACTCACCCTCACACCTCCCCCTCCAGTCCTAAGAGAGGGCAGGGTACCCTGCCCTGAGGGAAGTCCAAGCCTCCCCCCCCCCTGCCTCCATCCAGGCCTAGGAAGGTGTGCATGGGGAGGAGGTGGAAATTTTGAATGGTATTATTTATCAGTCAATAAAAAAACATTCTGTCCTAACTTGTATTACCATCCTAAAAATATCTTTTCAGACCTTAAAACTTCTTCTTAGATAAATACTTAAGCTTTTATGTTTCTCAACTTTATAAACTTTACATCTCTTACATTTATTTTCTGAATTTGGTGAAAAACTGTAAAACTTTATCTGTTCTTCAACCCCCTCAGAGACCCAAAAAGAATATAATATTTTCTGAGCAAACAGTAAAGAGCAAGTCACTTCCAAAGCTATAGAAATGACAGATATAGCTGGCGGCCTGGACAGTCACCCAAGGTTCCTCTGCAATGTTGGGGCTTCCATCTTTGGTTTACAGACCTAGAATATCTTTGGCTTATAGGTCTAGAATATTCTTTGGCATTTGGTGTGGGAGAATTGTCTATATTTTGTCAATCATGTTTTAAATAAATGCTGGCAGGAAGTATAGTTGGGTCAACCAGACAGGAAGTAGAGGCTGGACAATGAGAACAGGAGAATTCTGGGAAGGAGAAAGCCCATTCCCCATATTCCTGCCGTGCTTAAAAAGATACTGAGCCATATGGCTAATATAGATAAGAATAATGGGTTAATACAAGCTACAAGAGCTAATACAAAGCCTGAGCTAATGGGCCGATCAGTTTTATAATATAATGTAGACTCTCTGTGTAATTTTCTTAGGTACTTGCCGGCTATGGGATATCAGGTGGGACAGAAACCTCAACAAGCCGGCCCTCATGTTTCAGGCATTCAGGCCTAGAAAATATAAAATTCTCCAAATCACCCAAATATAGGTGTGTGCTGTAGAGAACATTCTGCTCCTTCAGCCAATAGCATTTAATATACCAGCCTACTTGGGCATGCTCTTTTATACTATAAATGCATCTGTAAAGCATGTGCTCTCTCTCTTCATTTCGGCTCTCGCTTCCAGCCACTCTACTGTGTTCCTCTTCCTCGATCATGCAGAGGACTGTTATCTAGGACAGTGATCTGTAAGTTTCCCCTAAATAAATAACTGTTTAATATTCATAAAAAAGATTTTTTAGACCTAAAACATATGACACAAAATCTTGTTTAGTAATCTGTTGCCGTCATTATAGGTCTTCAACTAGCACTTGTGGAGCCTGGGACAAGAGTACAGTTGGAAGCCCACATACCAGATAGCTAAACATATTATATGTGTGTGTACATATATAATATGTAAATATATATGTATACATAATATGTATGTATATTAAAATAGGTAAATATGTTCTATCTCTTCCTACTTTGAAAAAACTATATACAACTTCAAAGTGCAGGTTCAATTTTTGAATTATCAGATTCTTTATAGATCTAAATCAGAATATATTGATGTGATAAAAAAGGACCTAGGAGCCTGGCTTGTTCCTTATTTTCCTGTCCCAGGATCTATACCATAGAGTAAAGAGGCTCATACACATGCATGTAGTCTTCTTATCCAGACATCCAACATTCAACTATGTAGACATACAAGAATGTATTCAACAAATAAAAACATAAGAAATCATATATTGTATATGACAAATTAAGAGTAGATTCTCTTTTCACAAAATGTCTTCCAGACCAAGGGGTATCACAAATGTCCCACTCTATGGAAAGAAATATAGACCACTTTATCCAGGATTCTCCATTATGGTCAACCAAGCAAGCATGAGCTGATCAATGGCCAGTTAATCATATGATGAAATCTGTGTCCCAATTACATGAAGTGGGTAAACTGACTTTCCCCAAACTGTGTTAATCTGTAGATTTTCATAATGAGGACTTTTAACACATACATCTCCAGCCACTGATACCGCTTTTTAAGGCCTAGGAAGAGACAGTCCCTAAGAAATTTAATGGACATTGTTTGAGATCACATTTTAACCCCTCTGACCTGATTTCCTTACCTCATTGTCTCCAGACAGCTTCTAATTTCTCATTCCCCTATATAACCTGAACACTTTCCTACTTTCCTAAATTCTCTCACTGGACATTATAACTCTACTAGCAAAGAATTGGTAAGCAATGTGTGGCCATGGATACTGTGTTTGGTGAAAAGGAGAAAATTTAAAGATGGTGATTTTTTTTGCCATCAAAGTAAGTCAACTAGTAACAAAAATAGTAGACATCTCCAGAGAGTGCTAAGAATGTACCACATAAAGAGACACGAATTTTCCAAGGAACATATAGAGTAAATCAAGATCTTCAACACATCCTCAGGTCTATCTTTGTATGCTCCTGATTTAAGGTTGGTACAGATACACTGACACAAAGGCCTACATGCTGGGTTATATTCATCTGCATAATGTATGTAAGACACAGTTCTCTTTTCCTGTCTCTTTACCTTTGTTCCCATTCATGATTTCTCCTTCTGAATTATCACCTAATGTTGCCAGAAATCAGTGAAAGAGAAAACTATACATGTGTTTGTATGTGCATTCAATAAATAAAATCGAAAACACTAATCCAGATAAAGTCTTAAAACAAAACAATGGAGCACGTCGAGGCAGCCAAACCATCTCTAAATATATATGAGATGGGATCAATTTTGCTGAACAATCTTATAGAGAAGGATTTATTAGGCATAGTAGATGTAATGAAGCAAAGCACAAATAGAATTGGTTGCATATTCCCCTAATGCTTGAGGCATTTTATTTATAATCTGTTCATCTATAGAAAAGATTCTAAAGTCTGGAGCCTGGGGAGGCCACTAGTCACATTTCCATATTCATAGAAAACTCAGAGATAAAGAAAAGTCAAGTCAAGGACATCGATCTTGCCACTGAAATTACATCCGTCTCTCAGGAAGATGACATACAAGCCAGGCAAACAGACAGAGATGGTCAAAATGTGTCTTAAAGAGGTTGATACAGGCTTGACATCTGAGCACATCTCTGGAAGGTATAAGTAATTTCCCTGGAAGACAGAAAATGAATCGAGGGTTTGAGGTGATTACAACCTTAGAGGGCAGTAACAACAAAATGTATCTCTGTCAAAATGCCCAGAGTCATCTTATGCTGTTTAACAAATATAACTAGAATAATGTTTTACTCTTTATTAGATACTCACATACTGATACTAAGCTAAGGAATTTTATATCCATTATCTTCTTTAATCTCCACATTGGCCTAGAAAATCTGATCTTTTATCGTATTATAGAGGAGAATATGGGAATCCCAAGAGGCTAAATACATTGCTCAGGAGCACAGAGCTGCTATTGAAACTCAGATAGCTCTTAATACCTGCCAATCACTTGTAAAGTAGGGGCCATTTCTCTAGAGTTAAAAAATGACTGCTTATTCAGAAGCAGTGGTCAATGCTATGGAGAAAACATCAATTCATTCCATGTGTGAAAAAATTCAAGAAACTAAAGATATTCAACATGAAGGAACAAAAAGCTTCACACAGACAAAAGATCTGTGAATATTATCCTTTAGTTACACATGTACCCCTAATTTCTACCATAATGCCAAATACATAGTAGGTTCTCAATAAATATTAACCAAAATGGGGTAAATGAATTGCTGTGGGAGTTCCTTCCACTCCTTCAGCCAATAGCCTTTAAGAAACAGTGCTGTGGGAGCTTCTTCCACCCCTTCAGTTAATAGTCCTTAGGATACCAACCTGCTTGGGCATGGTCTCCTATACTATAAATGCAGCTGCAAAGCCTGCGATCACTCTCATGCTTCTGTCTCTCACTTCTGGCTGCTAGACTCTGTTCCTGTTCCCCATTCATGCAGAGGATTGTGATTTAGGACAGTAATCTATAAGTCTTCCCTAAATCAATAACACTTTTTATATGTAATTTTGAACTAGTGTGGAATTATCTTGTATCTTCCACCACCAATGAATTAGTGTAGGAAACTATGAATTCATAACTTGAGATAGGCAAATGAAAATCAAATAGAAGAAATATTGTAGTATTCTGTGTGGCTTTAAGAACAGAAATTATAAAGTATCAAAAACTAAAAGTGAGAAAGCTTTTTCTCAGACATTGTGGTTGAGCCTAAGAATTGGGTGATATGGAGAGATATCATACATTTTATACTTGAATTATATTTTCTTTATTGAAAATGAGCAGATAGGGTAGTTTTATAGTTTTGAATGTCCTTACAAAAAAAGCACAGAACAAAGAGACATACAGTCTTACTAAAGGTCATCAAGTTGGACTCAGTGTATCACCCTTACGTTTCTGAGCTTCAATCCAATACTGATCTTAAAATACACAAACTCAGACGTTTATGTAAAGGGATTGCTGATCTTCATTTCTAAATGAAGCTTTTTAAATTAATTTTTTGCTAATTTATCTCTATCTGTAAACCTAACTAATGCATAGAATTGTTAAATAATTCTAATGCATTTGAAAAACATCAGATGCATATGGTTTGAGAAACTCTGATACCCTACACAAGAGATTGTGATATAACTTCCTAGTCAGTACGTATTAGCATGACTAACTATAATGGAGGCCCCTGTATGAGATTAAGAATTTAAAATACAAATATATGGATAATAGGGACAAGAGCAATGTCTCAGTGGTTAAGAGTGTATACTGTTCTTTCAGAAGCTCTGAATTTGGTTCCCAGCACCCACATCTATTTTTAACCACCTATAATTCTACATCCAGGGGATCCAGCACCCTCTTCTGGATTCTACAGGCACTTGCATTCACATACAGATGGATGCATAATTTAAAATAATAAAAGCATTAAGTAGGCAGCAAATCAAGCAAATAAAATTATTTCTCATGAGTCACAAATTCTGTATTTGCTAAACTGTCTACTTTCCAAAGACTCACCATTTCCACAATAAGAGCAGTCTTTTCACTGTCAATCACATGTCTGCACATAGTCAGCATGACAAAAACAAATGAGTCACTGGTGTGCACACCATCAAGTGAGGTGGGACAAAATGATGTTCTACCTTCTAAGTTTAACTCTCACTATAAACAAGGGTCCTTTGCTATATATAGTTAGTGCCATATTTTTCAATAATGTAAGTTTCTTAAAAGAAAAAAAAAAACTTCTGTAGGGATAAGTCCCGCCCCTTAAGGGGCGTGTTCGCCTTGGGCTAATGTCTGCCTATAAATTTGGCAAGCAAGCTCCGAGCTCTTGCTTCTGCTTTCCTGGTCTCCGCGGGAACGGTGGTTCTGTAAGTCTATTTCTACATTAAAGCTATATATATATATATATATTTACACTCTGTCTGCATTCGTTTACGCCGCTACATTTTGGCGTCCAACGTCGGGCTATTTTGCCACCGACTCAACCGGGTAGCCCGCTAGCTAACACAGCACCCTCCCGGGTGCTGTTTTTCAGTTCGTGACTCCGGCCCCAGTGCCGAGTCCGAGACACACTCGGCGACACAGGCCCATTCTGCCTGCCTTGGCTAAGTTTTGCAGCGGAACCCCACTGCCTGAATTAGCAGAAGCTCAAGTACTTGCGGTTTTGCAACAAAAGCTGCCACAGTGTCAGATTTGGTCTGTTACAAAGTGACTTGGCCGGTTGTGGTGGCCCACGCCGGTAGGATTTGCTGAAGGAGGCAGAGGCAGGAGGATCACAAGTTTGAGGCCGGCCAGGCAGTGGTAGAGCACGCCTTTAATCCCAGCACTTGGGAAGCAGAGGCAGGCGGATCTCTGTGAGTTTGAGGCCTGCCAGGCCTTGGTAGTGCACGCCTTCAATCCCAGCACTTGGGAGGCAGAGACAGGCGGATCTCTGTGAGTTCAAGGCCAGCCTGGTCTACAAGAGCTAGTTCTAGGACAGGCTCCAAAAACACAGAGACCACCACTGGCAGGAACCGATCATTGCAGGTAAAAAAATTTTCTTTTATAAATAAAATGTCTGAACACATTACTATTCAAGAATTTAATGATTTTTTTAATTGTACCATGTGGGAGATTTTACAAGAGGTGTCTATCACCCCACATATATGGATCCTTCTGGGATTCGTAGTTTTCATTGGCACCAAATGGTTTGATAATAGAAATATGATAAAGTCTTTACAAGACGAATCCAGGATTCTTAAGGTAGAGAATGAACGCTTAAAAACAATTGAGAATGACAACAATCTTCTCAAAAATCAGTTTGAAGCTCTCCAGGCTGATAACAATCTTCTCAAGAATCAGTTTGAAGTTCTCCAGGCTGATAACAATCTTCTCAAGAATCAGGTTGAAGTTCTCCAGACTGATAACAATCTTTTCGAGAATCAGTTTGAAGTTCTCCAGGCTGATAACAATCTTCTCAAGAATCAGGTTGAAGTTCTTCAGGCTGATGTTAAGGAGAAATTCATTACTATGGAAGAGGGAACAGCTGATCTGGACCATAAGATTCAGTCCCTTTCTGTAGGAAATGAAACATTAACTGAGAGAATCAAAACTGCTGAATGTGACAATCAGATTTTGTCTAAAGCTTATGACAGATTGACGGAAAGATTGTCAATACAAGAAGGCACGGTTTATGCCATAAAAATTATGTCCAAAGATGAGATGTTATCTCTAACGGACAAACTTCATACTTTAGAATCCTCAATGAAGGCTTTGGAACATAATTCTGGACAGGAGATTCAGACATTGCAGAAGGCAATGGTGAATAGAATTGAAAAGATTGAGGAATTTCTAAATTCTGATGAAGAAGAGCAAAGGGTAGAAAGGCAAATTTTAACTACATCTGTGGGTAAGTCTCTCCGGGACAATTTCCACAAAGCTCTACCTACAGCTCTACCTGCCTTTCCAGTAATAACAACAGAGAAGGTGATTGGTTCCAAAAACCCTAGGGTCATCAAGGAGGATACATGGGAGCCTGTGCGTATGAATGATCTCAAGGAAATAAAACAGGCTGTCATGACTTTTGGGATGCAAGCCTCTTTTGTTAAAGAGATGCTAAAATCTTGGGCCACGACAAGCAGAGCAACCCCCTCGGACTGGCTCCAGCTGAGCTCTGTGGTACTTGAGAGTGGACCACAATTGAAATGGAAATGCTTATTCAGGCAAGAGGCTAGACTCTTAGAACAGCAGGAAAAAGCGAAGGGAATTGACATTTCCCTAGATCAAATTCTAGGTGAAGGGCTCTTTTCCGACCCTCAGGAACAAGCTAATTTGGATGAAAACACACTCTCCATGTGTACTACAGCAGCCTTAAGTGCTTGGGACAGGGTACAAGACCCAGGACAGAGAATGGAATCATTTGTCAGAGTTAAACAGGGTCAGAGAGAACCCTTTAGTGACTTTTTACAAAGATTAACTAAGGCTGTACAAATAGGAATATCTGACCCAGAAGCAAGACGTATAATGATTGAGTCTTTGGCTTATGAAAATGCAAATGTGGAATGCAAAAGGATTTTGGGTCCTTTAAAGCTCAGATCAGCGCCGTTGGAAGAATGGGTCTTGCATACACTCAATGTTGATACATTTTATTATGGCACTGAAGCATGGGTAGAAGAAGCAATTTCCAATGGTAAAAGGAGACACCAGAATACCAAATGTTTTAATTGTGGAAAAATGGGTCATATGAAAAGGAATTGTAGACAACGGATTTTCAGAAATAATAATAATAATAATAATAATAATAATAATAATGCATCTTTCAGAAATAATAATAATAATGCATCTTCTAGAAATAACAGAAATAGGAGGACTCAGCCTTCAGGTTTATGTAGAAGATGTGGAAAGGGCAGACATTGGACGAATGAATGCAGGTCTACAAGAGATAGACAAGGCAACCTGATACAGCCGGGAAACGTGAGAGGGGGGGCCTCACAGGCCCCCATGGCAAACATGGTTCAGTCATATCCAGTTTCTGCAGAGAACGTGCCTCATCAGGACAATTAGGAAGCCCCATGCCTACTGTTACAAGCAATAATGATCAGAAAGATAAGTTACGTGTGTTTTGGCAAACTTCTATAAATGATCAAAGACCTAAACTGAGAGTGTGTGTAAATGGCATTTTTATTACTGGCCTGCTGGACACAGGTGCTGATGTAAGTATCATTACCCCAGAATCTTGGCATCCGTATTGGCCTCTTCAGAATGTAAATGTTCAGCTCCTGGGAATTGGAACCCTATCTCGAGTAAGGCAGAGCACGAGATGGGTTGAATGTATAGGGCCAGAGGGACAAATAGGAAAATTAAAGCCATATGTAGCCAATATCGCAATGAATTTATGGGGTCGTGACCTATTACAACAATGGAATACTGAAATTAACATTCCTGCTAAATCTAGAGCCTATATTTCTGAGAATAATATTAAAAGATATTACAAACTGAGAAAACCGGCCATTCGGGCTGTAAAAGAACAAGCAATTGATGTCCCTTCAGAGATACCAACAGCCTTGCCTCTAAAATGGTTGACTGAGAAACCAATATGGACAAAGCAATGGCCTTTAGCTGAGGAAAAGTTACAGGCTTTAGAACAGCTGGTACAAGAACAATTAGATGCTGGACATATAGAAGAATCTACCAGCCCTTGGAATTCTCCTGTATTTGTGGTTAAGAAAAAATCAGGTAAATGGAGAATGGTGACAGATCTCAGGGCCATCAACAAGGTTATTCAACCTATGGGCCCTCTGCAATCTGGAATTCCTTTGCCCTCTTTATTACCAAAAGGATGGCCTCTCATAGTTATTGATTTAAAGGATTGTTTTTTCACTATACCTTTGCAAAAAGAAGATAGAGAAAAATTTGCCTTCACAGTGCCTACTTATAACAATTCTCAACCTTCGAGGAGGTACCACTGGACCGTTCTCCCCCAGGGTATGTTAAATAGCCCCTCCCTGTGCCAATATTTTGTGAACCAACCATTGCAAATAATACGCAAGAAATTTCCCAAATCTATAGTATACCATTACATGGACGACATCTTGTTATCCGATTCAAACATGGATACCTTGAATAGACTGTTTGAAGAAATAAAGATACTTTTACCTAAATGGGGATTGCAATTAGCTCCTGAAAAGATTCAGAAGGGAGATTCTGTTAATTATTTAGGTTATAAAATAGGTTTGCAAAAAATTAAGACACAAAAAGCACAAATTAGGAGAGATCGCCTACGGACTCTTAATGACTTTCAAAGGCTGTTAGGAGATATTTCCAGTCTACGACCAGCTATTGGACTAACACCTGATTTAATAATTCATTTGAACAAAACCTTGGATGGTGATAAAGATTTAAACAGTCCCAGAGAATTAACAGCTGAAGCAGAAAAGGAACTGACAATGATTGAGGAAAAATTACAACAGGCACATGTGGACAGGGTGAATCCAGAGCTCGATTGTATTCTCGTCATACTACCATCAAAAATTTCTCCTACAGGAATTTTAATGCAGAGAGATGATATTATTTTGGAATGGATCTTTTTACCACATAAACCAAGTAAGAAACTGAAAACTTATGTGGAAAAAGTCTCTGAGTTAATTATAAAAGGCAAGCTGAGACTTCGTCAACTAGCAGGCATAGACCCAGCAGAAATTATAGTGCCTTTCACTGTTGATGAACTAAAGAAATTATGGGAAGATAATGAACCATGGCAAAGAGCTTGTGCTAATTTTTTGGGAGACATTAATAACAACTATCCAAAAAGCAAGAGGCTTAACTTCATAAAGAGAACCTCTTGGATTCTTCCTCGAATCGTCCGTGATGCTCCAATAACTGGAGCCCGTACATTCTATACTGATGCCAATAAATCAGGGAAGGCAGGTTACAAATCAGAAGCCTTGGATAAGGTGGAACAAAGTCCGTATAATTCTGTCCAGAAGGCGGAATTATATGCCATTCTTATGGTGCTAAGGGATTTTAAAGAACCTATTAATATAGTTACAGATTCACAATACGCGGAAAGAGTTATTTTACATATTGAAACTGCTGAATTTATACCTGATGATACTGAACTAACCTCATTGTTCCTCCAGGTTCAAGATTTGATCAGGAACAGGCTTTGCCCTATGTACATAACACACATCCGATCCCATACGGGTCTGCCAGGTCCTCTAGCACAAGGTAATGCAGAAATTGATCAATTATTGATTGGTAGTGTGCTACAAGCCTCTGAATTTCATAAAAAACATCATGTTAATAGCAAAGGTTTGAAGAAAGAGTTTTCAATTACATGGCAACAAGCTAAGGAGATTGTAAAGAAATGCCCTACTTGCTCTTTCTACAACCAAACACCACTGCCTGCAGGGGCTAATCCAAAGGGCACCCAAAGGAATGAAATCTGGCAGATGGATGTGTTCCACTTTGCAGAATTTGGCAAATTAAAATATGTACACCACACCATAGACACGTATTCAGGTTTTCAATGGGCTACTGCCCTGAGCTCAGAAAAGGCTGATTCAGTAATCACACATTTATTGGAAGTTATGGCCATCATGGGTATACCTGCGCAAATAAAGACAGATAATGGTCCAGCATATATATCTAAGAAAATGAAACGCTTTTTTGATTATTATAATATAAAACACATTACAGGTATACCAAATAATCCTACAGGTCAGGCAGTTATAGAAAGATCAAATCGTACTATAAAGGATATGCTGAACAAACAGAAAGGGACTGAAAATACCCCCAGAAATAGATTACATAATGCTTTATTAACCTTGAATTTTCTTAACGCTAATAAGAAAGGAACGACAGCAGCAGAAAGACATTGGATAATGGAAAAGTCTGCTGAACTAAATCAACCGATTTATTTCAAAGATGTGCTGACCTCTCAGTGGAAGCCAGGAGATGTGCTACGTTGGGGAAGGGGTTTTGCTCTTGTTTCCACAGGAGAAGAAAAATTGTGGATACCATCAAAATTAATAAAGTTTCGATTTGAAGAGGAGAAACCTCTTGGAAAGGAGAAATGACAACTCATCCACAACGATGATATTCATACAGGTGGTAAGAAAAACATATAGAATGGGGGCAGGGTTCTGTTCTTATGTCCACAGGAAAACACTCATCTTTGAGAAATTCAAGGGACCCTGGATGTTTGGATACTGACAGATGGAAAAATACCTGCCCAATAGGAAATATCAAGACAACTGAATGGGTTGTGTAAGTAATATTAAACCATATTTCTAAATTTATAAAGCTGGTTTTGAAGTTGGACTCTGGCTCAGTCCCTCTCCAATTCCAAGCCTGTTAGTAAGAGAAAAACCCAGAGTTTCTGGAGTTTCTGTCTCATGTCAAGAGCCATGATATGGGACAGAAAGAAATATGAGTTTAGAAAACATCTTTGCTTTTCTTCATATCTATCATACTTTTCATTGAATATATCTATCATGTCTTTCATTGAATATATATATATATATGTCTATATATGTCTATATGATTAATGTTTAAGTTTTTCATAATGAACAATGAGTTTTTCCTGAAGTGACATTTGAAGTTTCCAGGAAGAAGATGGGGCCCCATAACAACAACTCCACCTGGTTGATACGACGTCATGATACTGATAGCGCTACTACAAGACCTGCTTTGGGTACCAGCTGCACAAGACAGTTCCAACTTGGTTAGCTGAAATGGTGGACATCTTATACAACATTTTGGCCAGACCTGCACGAAAATACTCAGAGACTATTTGCAATTTTAAAAGACATTATCTTGAAATTTAACCATCATTTTACTTTCACAGGATCCCCCAGAAAGAACGTCGCCCCTATGACAGCTGGAAGTAATTCTAGAGAACGACGTCCCCTCTCCCAGTAAAGTTTGCCCTTGGGTTTAGGGACATCATTTAGGGGTTGATTATAATTAGTATATGATTGAGGGTTGGGAGAGGAATTTTATAAGCTCAGGGATCATTTTGAAAAAAAAAAAGAGGGATGCTGGGATAATAGACAAATATATTGGTATAGATTCTTGTATATTGATACAAAGTTAAATTATATTGACTATTGTACGCATGCATGTTTCTACCTCTGTTTAAAACATTTTTATGTATTGACATATATTGTATTGATATATATATTGTATATATTTACCATATTGCAATGTACATTTCTACCTCTGATTAAGATACTTATATAATGTTTGTGTATTGATATATATTTGCCATATTGCAATGTATATTTGTACAGTGTTTATATTTGGAGGTCATTATCCTCATTTGTTACACAGTTGTTTATTGTCTTAGTCTTTAAGTTAGATAGATATTGAGAATTATATAGACAAATAGTCATCTAAGTTTGTCATTTATAATCAGACTAATCAGGTTCTTTAGATATATAGAGATTATACTCAGTATAGATAGATAATCTTCAACTTCTTCAAAGAGCTGTAGAAAATGGCCTTTAATCTAACTCAGAGTTTCGTGATAGTGAGACACAATTGCTCCTGGCAACACCGCTCTATTCCCGAGAGAATGTTGAGCACCAAAAACACTCCACCTGGAGCCTTTCTATTTGATAGAACTGGCCTTTGGGAAAAGAAATGCCCATACCTCAACCACTGACACAGATACAGAGCGTGCATCAATGGATAAAACAGGACTGTCATATCCTGCCAAGACAGGGTAAGATAGTTTTGAAAAGTTCCTTGTCTTTAATAATGGTATGTCAGTTATGTTAGGCCTTAGCCAAAATTGGTTGACTCAACGTTGCAAACGAGACTTTGGGTGATTGCCCAGGTAGTCAGTTGTCTCTGTCAATTGTTGCACATTTTGGATATATCTCGTTTGTTGAGTAGTGTTTATTCCCTTCTCAGATCTTTGACTGAGTTGAAGATTATATAATTGTAGTTACTCTTTACATTATTTGGACTCCTTGAGATAGAATGTCTAGCAAAGCTTTTGTTCTCAATATTGTTTGTTATATTTATTATTTGTTGTTATTGTATGTAGTTGTATTTGGTTTAGTTCTGTCTTATTTAGACAAAAAGGGGAGATGTAGGGATAAGTCCCGCCCCTTAAGGGGCGTGTTCGCCTTGGGCTAATGTCTGCCTATAAATTTGGCGAGCAAGCTCCGAGCTCTTGCTTCTGCTTTCCTGGTCTCCGCGGGAACGGTGGTTCTGTAAGTCTATTTCTACATTAAAGCTATATATATATATATATTTTTACACTCTGTCTGCATTCGTTTACGCCGCTACAAACTTCTAAATTTTAAATAGCCCTCAAGTATAGTGTTAAAGTGCAGTCTACTGTTTCTAAATGCAAAATGTTATGCCTTGTGAACAAAATATGCTCAGATAATCATCATTTAGGCACGCAAGTTGCTGTTTGACTATGAGTACATTGTTAATGAATCAACAAAATACATTAACTTAGGTGTCTTTAAACAGAAGCACACATAAAAACAGAGTTATATATTGACAGGTTGAACAAGTGAGTCATAGTAAACCAAGCTAATTTAACTGTCTTCAAAATTGAAGAATAAAAAATGAGAGACAGTTGTGTATATCTGGATAGTCTCCTTAGCTTGGAGAAGGGAAATAACATTGCTCAACTAACTATGTCACACTTTGATCCCCTGGAACTGTGGGAACACATCTGTGGGCATTTCAGTCAGTATCTGTAAACAAAGCAAAGGTCCCAGATTCATCCTTAGGAAATAAACAGTGCTTATAAATTTGAAAACCCATGAAAAACAGAAAATGGGTGCCAGTAAAACCAAGCTTTGTTCATCCTCATCAGTTTGAACTAAGCAGCCAACAATTCCCAGGGATGACATGGTCTAGTCAGTGAAACTTTTCTTTTTTCCTGCATATGCCCGAAACTAGGCTCCTTGTTGAAAAGCAACGCTCTTCAATGCTTTCTTCTTGTACATTGAGAATGAAGCTCTTTTTTAGAAAGGCTTTGCAGTATAGGGCAAGATACAGAGACAGAATGTGCAACTTATTCCTTTCAGACAGAGGGCATTCTACTTTGGCAGTCCAAAATCAGCCATGGTAAATATGCTGTTTCCGGAAAGTCTGAAAGGAACCTGACAGCGCTGACACACTGGGTCTTCGGAGCCTCTGCTCTGAAAAGGAAAAACTAGTAAGAATTACTCCCTGGCTATTACAAATAATACTGCTATGAACATAGCAAATGCTTTTGTCATATGATCGGGCATCTCTTGGGTATATTCCCAAAAGTGGTATGGCTGGGTCCAGGGGTGGGTTGATCCCGAATTTCCTGAGAAACCGAAACACTGATTTCCAAAGTGGTTGCACAAGATTGCATTCCCACCAGCAATGGATGAGGGTACCCCTTCCTCCACAGCCTCTCCAGCAAAGGCTATCATTGGTGTTTTTTATTTTAGCCATTCTGACAGGTGTAAGATGATATCTCAAAGTTGTTTTGATTTGCATTTCCCTGATTGCTAAGGAGGTTGAGCATGACCTACTTCATGTTCTGGCTTTGTGGGAGCCTAGCCAGTTTGGATGTTCACCTTCCTAGACATGGACGGAGTGGGGAGGACCTTGGACTTTCCACAGGGCAGGGAACCCTGACTGCTGTTTGGACTGGAGAGGGAGGGCGAGAGGAGTGGGGGGAGGGGGAGAAGGGTGGGAGGAGGGGGAGGGAAATGGGAGGCTGGGAGGAGGGGGAAACTTTTTTTCCCCCCTTTTCTCAATAAAAAAAAAAGAAAAAAAAAGAATTGCTCCCTGATGATTAAGTCAGCAAAATAACCCACACAGCCGGTAGGGCAAAAGCTCCTTCCACCCCAGGCAGGAAACTGCAAGGTGTCCAGCTAAAAGCAATTAGCCACCAAGTTTCTTAAAGCTTCTGATTATAGTACTTGCCACAAAAATATGCCACTTACTACTAAGAAAGAAGTTTCTAAAGAAATAAGGTTGTTTTTTTTTTAAAAAAAAGCACTTGACTAAAGGTACTAAAACACTCAGAAAAAAAAACCCTCAAGTTATCTGTCAAATGCATCAGGATAAAGCACTATAAACACATGCATAAATTTGCTATGCTTCTTCAAACCAGACCACACTGCCACCTACTGAACAAGGACGCCCTTTCTTTTGGCCTTGTCTATACCGGATGCTTCCTGAATATTCATTCTGAGAAATGTGACCAGTCTTCTTCCATTCTCAGGGCAGTTTGGCAGCACAACAGCCAGCCTCCTCAGTAAGCTCTCAGCGCCATCTCCTCTCGCACCCACCCACCCACCAGAGGAAACTGGAAGCCAACACCATTAGAAACTGACTCATTTGTTCTGTGACAGAAATTGGGGGAGGCAGATTCCAAATGAATGGGAGGAGTTGCATACCATACCAAAACAATTGAATCACAAGGCAACCACAGGGAAGAAACTGCTGCCAAGTGTTTGAAGCAAGGCACCCATAACCATGAATCATGCAATAGAACAGCTGGGTACCAAATGATTTGTACATCCAGAAGATTCAGAAATAGCTTTGCAGGAACAACCCATATGAGATACAGTTCTGAGCCCAAATACCATGGACTGAAGCAACTCAAAAGCATGATTGCACGAGGGATCAATGTCTTTCTGCACTGTTCCTTGTCATCAAGTATCCATAAATAGTACCCCAAATTTCAAGCTTAAAATACCAATTTCCCTGGAGCAAAAAGTCCAGGGGAAAACGAGATCCTCAAACTGAGGTGCTGATATTCCCTTTGCAAGGCAGGTAGTTTATAAGAATAGACTCAATTAATTTTGTACAAATGAATCCAAAATGTTGGGCAGATAGGGAAAGGGGGTAGATCTGGGAGGAGGTGGGGGACAGAGGAGGTGAATATGATCCAAATACATTCTGTGAATTCCTCAAAGAATTGACTTTAAAAAGAATGTTGGTAAAGAATATTTATCTTTTTAAGAGAGAAGCAGGAGGCTGCCACACATGATAAAGTGGAAAACACTGCAGCCAAATCCAACTATATACTCTGATGAGTGGGAAGTAGCTTATATGCTGTATCCTGGTGGGTACCAAAACAAGTAACCTGCCCCAACTTATTACTTCCAGACTCCCTGAGATCCTTTCTATCTCTCTGTTATAAACAATACTCAGATTATGCTAGAATTTCAGCAACCAAAACAGATACTGATATCAAATGCAGACCTCTCTGAATGGTTACTAGTGCCATATTCCTCTAAGAAGACAATTTTCCCTCTGTAGTGAAGTTTGGCCCAAGAGCATTACGGGAAGTTGGTGAAAGATAGGTTACTTCCTCCCGAGAAGAGGCCAGACAGGCTTCATAAGCAGCTGGGCTTAGAAATTAGGAGAACATAAAAATTTTCAATGTGTAAGATTCACAAGAATGGATAATCAGTAAGGGGATAGAAATGGTGTCAAAGACAAAATTCACTAAAATTAAGAAAACGTAATTTTAAGTTTTCACATCATATTATAAATCATATTGATAATACATCACACTGTGCAAAGTGGTATGATATGCCAACTAACTGGCAGAGCATGTAAGAAAGGAAATAAAACTTATAGTAACAGAATATCTCAGAAGAAAATAGGATACACTCACTTAACCTTTTGACAGCAATTTTCAACACTTTGAGGTTTGAATGACCCTTTCGCAGGAGTTGATATCAGATATTTACATTACATTCATAACAGTAGCAAATTTATAGATATGAAGAAGCTAAGAAATAATTTTATGGTTGGGGTCAGCACAATATGAGGAAGTGTATTGAAGAGTCACATCAGTAGGAAGGTTGAGAAGCACTGTCTAAAAGAGTAGGCAGAACTGAGAAGTTAGCAAAGGGTATCACAGATTTGCAGGAAAACATTGTGATAAACCTGGCCATGAGTTTTACAACCTTTCGGAGTGGATTGTGGGAGAATTAGGAACTCTGAGCTATAAAAGCTCTTGAATATTTCAATTTAATGAATTATTACAGTATGAGTTAGTAAGATGGGAACACTGATAGAAATTTTGAAAATGGAGGCTTAGCTCAAGAGGTTTCAGAAGGGAACAAGAACTCTATAGGAACTGGGATGGAGGTCATTTATATTCTGTCAAGGAATCTGGCTGCATTCTACACATGCCCTAAGAACTTAAGAGGATCAAATAGAGGAATAGTAGACTAATTGCTTTGTAGATATATTTTCAAGCAGGGTAGTATACAGGCTGTGTACATATTTCCAGTGACAGAAGGAAAGAATAGGCACAAAAAGATTTAAAAGAGGATGTATTGGTGAACAGATTGTAGAGAAAGCTTAATCTTATAAGCAAGGTAGATTTTAAAGTAACCATAACTTTAATTATCATCATTAAATATATAACTGATACTTTTCACTGAGACAAGAGGAAAAGTGTCTCAAGGGATAAGACCTACCCATCCCCTTAAACACTGCATCCTGGGAAAATAAAACCTAATTTGAAAGAAGAATACTGAAACTCCAAATGCTACAGCTGGTGGCATTGGGGAGGGGGGCATATATCAGGGAGTCTGCATGGGACTGACCTAGGCCATCTGCATATATGTGATAGTTGTGTACCTTGGTCTTCTTGTGGGTCTCCTAATAGTGGGAGTGAGGGTTGTCTCTTACTTTTTTGACTGATCTTGGGACTCCTTTCCTCCTACTGGGTTGCCTCATCCAACCTGGATAGGAGGGTTTGTGCCTAGTCTTATTGTAACTTGTTATGCCATGTTTGGTTGATATCTCTGGGAGGCCTGCTCTTTCTAGTAAGGAAACAGAGGAGCAATGGATTTGGGGGAGAGCAGTGGTGGAAGGGAGAATAAGGAGGAGTGAAAGGAGAGGAAACTGTGGGTGACATGTAATATATGAGAGAAGAATTTTAAGACACCACTCAATAGTGTCGCCAGGGTCAGCAGCACACAGAAGCTAAAGCAATTGGGTCTAATGGGGCAGACATCATCTTTATATGGCAGTAGAATTTGATGACATCATTCACAAGGAACTGGTTTTCCAGGGATGGAAGATGTAGGATTATAGTCAGGGCATCTTACACTGATCTACAGAGCCTAGGCAATATGTGGGAGAGTCAGAGTCTCTGTAAAGCAGCCCAAAGTCCACTGACTAAGACTTTTTGGTCACAGCTTAAATTACAGTAGAAACCTCAGGATACTGGCAATGCCAGTACTGCGGGGAAGCCACTAAGTAAAGCTAAATGTCTGCCTGAATGAAGCTAGTCTAATATAAAGGCTATCTAGGAGTTAGGCAGCTGATCTGGAAGAGTCAGGATACTAAAGTCCTTTGGAACCAGACGACTCCATTATGATCCCCAGGCTGTAGACATACAACTACAGGATTTGGTGTTTGCCCTGTTAGGTTTTACATTTGTTTTAGTAAATTATTCCTTTCAATATCCCATTCATACCTTTCTGAATGGGAATATTCATTCTGTACCATTGTGTATTGGAAGGATTTTACTTGACTTTTGATTTTTTTTTCAAAATAGGAGTTCACAGTTAAGATGTTGCTTTGAATTTTAAGGGAGACATGGACTTTAGACATTTAAACAGTGTTGTAACTGTTAAAGACTGTGGAAAAATTTCAAGTTACACTGAAAGTCTCTTGTATTATGAGATGTTCCTGAACCTATGGAAACAAGGGGTGGATGGTAGTAGACTACAGTAATATGTTTGTGTGTCAAGCTGAGAAAGTGTTGGCTTATACTTGTTATTCTTGATTGTGAAACTGATGGGACTCTGAGTCACCATAGAAACAAATCTCTGGGCATATATGTAAGGGATTATCTGTTATGGGTTAACTGAGTTGGAAAGAAGTGTCCTAAACAGAAATGGTACACTGGGTAAACTGAATTTTAAAAGGGGAAAATGAGCTGAGCACAAACATTCATCACTCTCTGCTTCCTGGCTGTATAGACAATGCAGCCAGGTCCCTCTTGATGCTAACACCATACCTTTCATGCCATGATGGACTGTATGAGCTGGAGTTGTTTTCCAAAAGAAGTCTTTCCTTCCTTAAGTTGCTTCTGTAAGCTATTTTTGTCACAGCAGTGAGAAAAGTAACTCATACAGGAAGTTGGCAATGAGGCCATGGAGATACTTGTGTAAATACTTCAAACCATATATTTGGATTATTTCTTGTCTTGAGGCATGGGTTTTTAATATCTGAAGTGGAGAAAGCAACATGACTGTATTAGATTTTAAGAATTAAGATATTCTCCGTCAAGAACATTGGCACAATGACTAGCACACAATAGTTCCTAAATTTCACCTTTACCATCATTATCATTATCATTACTACCAAAACAGCAATACCAGAATACCAGAGGGACTAATTATGAGAAACAGCCTAATATGTGGATTATATTAGTAACTAATATTTAGACAATAAGGGCTCTACATTAAGTTATGTGCTAAGGTCACAAAGAAGAGTGAGTGGTCCCTAAAGAGAAAGTCAAGTAGATTTGTGACTACCCTAATTATTAAATATAAAGGTGAGAGAGAAAGACCATTCGAAGGCATAGGAATTTTAGATGATAGAAGTATAGCCAAATAACAAGAAACTTGAAAGAGCAGATGGTTTCAGTGGCAAAACAAATGATTAATTTCTTGTGTAAAACGTTTATTTTGGGGTATTTATAATATTCCCATTATTATACTTGATGAATATTTTACAATATTATAAGGCTGTGAGATAGAGATGAAAATGTTTGCTTATGAAGTAAGTTAAGGAAATCATAGTTGAATCCCAATGGTAGGAAAATTTGCCATACCATTGAATATACAAAGAAGGCAAAGAGCAAATAACAGAGCCTGAAGGAATAGTTACAATTATGGAATCAGACAAGGAAGGGTAGGAAATGTTTAAGAAATGGAGAGAAAAATGAGCATTACGCTCTTTAAAAAATATGTATGTTCATTGGGTATGGTGGCACACACATTTAATCCCAACTAGGAGGAAGAGGTCGGCAGATCTTTGAATTTGAGGCCAGCCTGGACTACAGAGCAAGTTTCAGTAAAGTCAGAGTTACACAGAGATACTATGTCTCGAAAAAGAGAATATTTATATTAATGTTATTAGTATACATCCTAAAGGATTCGAATTAATCACAAGAGATTTCCAAACCTAAAGTTGGAATGATCTTTTAAAAGATTTGCTAATGTACCTGAAATAATTTAGGATTCACTGATAATTTAAATGAAAATTATCAATTAATACATTCACAAAGCATCTACTGGGGTTCTGCAAAGGAAGATGCCAAGTGTTGTTAAGCAAATAGTAAGGTACACAAACTATGTCTTAAAGAAGGTGGTAAGACAGGATGATGTGTGCATAAAGAAACATTTAAATCACAGTACCTGAGTAAATTAGAAAATTGAGGCAATATTTATCAAGGGTAATAAGTGCAAAGAAATGCTTGAGTTCAGAAAAGAGTAAAATTTATTTGCTTAGAGTCTAGAGGATATGAACCTCAACTGGGATTTTTTGAAACCATGGCTTAGTAAAAATGTAATTAGGAGAAAATTCTGATACAATAAACAATTAATCTTGACCATAAAGCAAATATAAAGGGGTTCACACTGAATTTTAAGTACTAGAGAGCCTAAGAAATCATATGCATGGTCTAACTAGTGTTAGACTCTTTCTTAGCATGGCTAACAGCCTCTCCTCAACTCAACCTCATGGGGTTTTCTTTCTAAGCCAATTGGTAACTCTCAAATGTTACAAGTTGCACACTGCATAGTTCTCAAACTAGGAAAATTGGCTCAGAGGAAAAAGAAAATAACATAACAAAAGAAAGTTCAAGCTTTAATCCACAAAATCTTCAAATTTCACATTTCAATACACAAGGTAAAACTAGGAATCATTCAATGCCCCCGAAACTGACCAGAGTAATAGAATCAAGTAATGACCAAATCTGGCTGAAGAGCCTTGCATTTGGGGATGGGAAATTGCTGAAAATTAACCAGTAATAAAATTTGTTTAATCCTGCTCCTCTGGGAGAACTAAGAGATAGGAATGAAGAGGCAACATGAAAAAGGTCTGGGTGAATTTGGTCTGTAGGAATAATGGCTTTGAAAGGCAAAGGGGTGAGGACAAATGGAGAAATATGACTCTACTTTTTAAGTAAAGGTTGATATTAAGATGCAAGAAATGGCTTTTAAATTATGCACATGTCTCATTCTATAGAGCACAGGGCTGCTGTGTCTGAAGTAGAAATGTGGCCATAACCCCAAGAAAGCATTACCCTTTAAAGAGAATATTAGGCTGCTGCTCTTTTGAATTTCCCTAAGACAACCCAGTGAAATTTGCCATAGCAATAACAGGAGGAACAGCAGGGAAATATGTGCTGACAGGAAGAGCTTGCTTTAAAGAAATCTAAAGTGTGATTTTTCTTTATGTAAGAGATCAACTGAGGTAATTATCGGATTTACATGTATTCTCTGCTAGAAACCATAACTGTATTTTATTATTATTTCCTTCAAAATTATATCCCCCCAATTCACTCAAAACAGTTACAGCACAGTAAAATCTGTAGATAAACACAGAAGCATTAGTTACAAGTTTGAGGGGTGTTTTTAGTATAAATTAAGAAAAAGAAACTGTAAGTTTAGGGAGGAAGACCAATCATCGCTAAAAGCAGTGGCACTACATAGTTTGGAAGGAATCCCAAGTAGTCAAAACTTCAAGTTCACTGGGAACAAGAAGATGTCATCAGAGACGTTGTGAAGAAGAAAATGGAGTCATGTGGTCCAAAGTCAAATGAACAAAGAGCATCAGCAGAGTAAACATGGTGAGTGGAGTTTCCTATATTTTGTCATGAAGCCTCATTCCCATCACATCTTGCTTTCTTTTCGAGCTTCTGGGGTGGTATTTTGACTTCCATGATGACATGTAAGATAATTTAATAGATAAATGCATCTAGAAAACAGCTCTGACTTTTAAAATGGGAATGTCAGAGACCATGTCATCCCTTATTTTCTGACTGAAATGAGTGCTCAGGGGGTCTAACAAACTAATTAGGGCCTAGAACACTGAACTTAAATGAAAATGGCATATCCCAAGACTTGTTGATTATGGGAATCAGTTTGTGGTTCTGCAAATCATGCCTTAGATACCTTGATTTCGGTCATCTAATTTGAGCTTCATATCATCTAACACCTCTATCCTTATCAATACTGTATAATCTTTTAGTACCCTTAGTGAAATATTATAAAATTATAAAGTGTTTTGATACTTAAAAGTCTACTTCTATTAGAGTTCATTCTTTTTATACCTACAAGCTTTCTAATGTCTGGGCTTCCAAACAAGGGTTTCACGGCAGTCCAACTCCTTTGCTCATCCAGCCAGTAATTTTTAAGGCATCCACTAGCTTGCTGTACTCTAAAAAATAAGCACAAGAGGCTAAAATCAGAGGTGGAATGAGAATAAAAATTATAGGGCAATGTATTATAATTCAGTTAATAACATCTTCTTGCCAGAGGGTGTAGTTCTTGGAAGAGCACATCTCTAGCAGGAATGATATCCTGGATTCTAACTTCAAAACCACACACAGAAACATACCTTCTATCTGCAACCAAACCACTCAAAGACTTCTTAAACATCAAGGTGTAACTAAATTCTGACGTGCCTCCTGGTATTTTCTTTCATGACTTTATCCTATATTTATTACTCAAGGTATACTAGTACTACTTAGAATCAAGAGATATTTTCTGTTTCTATGAAATCCTGTACAGAATGTAGCACAGTGTCTAACAAGAACAGGCACTCTTAACACTTACTTTGTCAGGAACATGAGTTTTAGGTATCAGTTTTAGATAAAGCAAAGGATTGCATTTGCATGTTTAGTTCTTCTGGACTATGATTTGACCTCTGTAGGCTCATAAACACTGCCTTAAAAAATCTCCCCATTCCCAAATATCACAATAAATGTAAATGCAACTGGCATAATTATATTAGGGATTATCTATTTGATAGGTTAGTAAATGAAAGCTATAGATACAAGGATCGAGGAAGACAGATGTGAACACAAAGTTGTCCAGAGAAAATTTATAGGTGGTTCATAAAAAGAAATTTCAAAGTATTTTGATATATTTTCAGTCACACTAAATAATTTTAGAATTTAAAATAATATTAAAGATATAATATTTTCATAATTACAAATGTAGAACATGAGTTAAATAATAAATATTTGGATTTCCTTGGGAAAATAGAGCACATTTAACTGAACATTTCATATCCAGCACCTAGTAATGAGCCTGGCATATAAGGCTAGGCTTATATGGTTAGGCTTAGATGGTTAGTAAACATATTGAGTTGGATGAATACATATGAATGAATGAATGAATGAATGAATATAGGAAATTTGAAGCTCCAACAGAAGAGTTCATATAAACAAATCTGAATTATATTTTCCAACACATCATTTTTTCAATGAATATTCACAATAAATACAGAAGGCTAGAAATTACCAGTTTCTATTATGGGACTCACAACTGCCAAAATTGAAACCAAAAGACTTCAGTGAGAATATTTCTACTGTATACATCAGAAAATTTGACTTGACAAGTCAGAGGCAGATACAATAATGGCTACCCACAAAGAAAGACTGACCTCAGCAAAACTGAGAAATGATTCTATCATCTTTCCACATCATAAGTCTCATAATATGATCAATTTAAGTCAACTTACTTCATTCACTAACACTGTCAAAATGTTTAGATCTTTGCCTCTCCTTAGTACTTACTAGAAGTATGCTTCCTTGCACTTACATGGTTCTAAATAACCTCTTCTGGCTAGTGAGTTACAACAGGAAATTTTGTATGCTGAGTTTAACATGGGAGTTGTCATTGGGATGACCTTCATAGCTTGCTTTCCCCTCTGTTACAGAATCTGGCAATGTTCCTAGCAATGCTTTTCTATACAACTGAGTCCCAGATCAAGGGTGGTAACAGTGTGGAACTGAGCTCCCCAAAGACTAGTGACAGAAGAATATACTGAGCAGACAGAAAAGAAATCAATGCTTTGTTTGTAATCACTAAGGTTTCAGCATTCTTATTCTTTGAGCATAATCTAAGTTTGCTGACTATTAACATAGGCAAGGTAGTTTAGGGCTTTTCCAATGTGATAACCTAGTCTCTAAATGGTAGCAAGAATGGAGTGGAGAACCAGGTGGTGGTGGCACACACCTTTAATCCCAGCACTCTGTGAGTTTGAGACCAGCCTGGTTTACAAGAGCTAGGTCCTGGACAGGCTCCAAAGCTACAGAGAAATCCTGTCTCAAAAAAAAAATGGAGTGGAGAAAATAGCCATGGAATTTTTGAATAGAGAAAAATAACCTGGAAAAAGAAAAAATTAAAAATTATACCAGCTAGCATAACAGCCCCAACATACAAAGCACAGATAAAATTTGAAACAATTTTACATGGCAAGAATAGATTCTTGCTATTCTTCCCTGTGATGGAAATCCATTAACTGTGAAGAGAAATGTCTTGAAAAACTAAGATAGCAGACCACACTGAAGGTGGCCAACTGAAAATAGATTGCTCTTGGGATGGTGATAGGAATTCCTTAGAGAAAACGTATAAGAAGGGAATTCAATAAAGACATGTTCCTGAGTCATTCTAAAGTTAACACATTAATCCTTCTCTGTATAGCACTTTATATCACATGACACCTTCTATGTGTATTTCCTCATTTGAGCCTTATAGCTCACCTAAGATGAGGGATACTATCTACAGACAGCTGATAAGAAAAATGATGTGTGATTGGACTGTGACTAAGGCTGAAACAGCTAATGCATAACAAATGTAGAGTTGTAATATATGTCTCCTATTATTTGTATCTATGCTATTTGGATTCTATATGTTTCTAATAAAATCAATGCTGTCACTTGCTTTATATAAATTATTTTTCCAGAACTAAGTCACCCTTTGTTATCTAAGCTTTACTTGTGTAACTACCACCCGAACACAGAGTGCACTAATAATGTTTCTATTCTGTGTGAAGAGAAGATGAAGATGCATTAAACGTATCATGTAGCTAAACCATTTCTCAGCTGTTGATGGCTCTGGATGCAAATTAGCACTGTGCTTTTTCAAACCCAACAGATGTTTCTGGATGTTTATTTTTATATGTTTCTCATCTGAGAAATTACATGAAGAAAACAGGCAATGTACACGTTCAAGGACTGCTCTCTTTTTTGAAGATCTTATAGATTAGAACCTAGGGATCTGTAGCTGGGGCTCACAATATCAACTTCCTTGTTCTATATTATGCATCTACTTATTGGAGAGACCTCACCCCACACCCGATATGTATACATTAGGATTAGAACTGGAATGTGAATGTGTTTTTCTGTCCCCAAGCAGGAATCAGGTACAAGCGTAAGAGTTTTCTAGTTTTAGGACTCAGTGAGTCCTTAAATAAATGTATATAACCAGATTTTGCAATACCATTGAAGCTGTTTACATGGGAAAAGTACAAGAAATGTTGTCAATCATCACCTAAAGATAGTTATGTAGCAAAAAAGTAACCACTTCATCCTATATTCAGAAATATGATGAAATATGTAGCTTATTCATTTATTCTATTATAAATTCAATATTTTTCATATACCTTCACCTATCTAGGAAAAGAGGAAGTTTTATCAGGTTAAATTTATTCATTCTAGCTCAACCCAATAATTTAAACCATTTAAGTAACTCTGTCTCTTTAGATAAATTCACAGTCTTTACAATGGCTTCTTCATTTCCTCTGCTCACACCCAATATACTGCTTGGGCTTTTTAAAAAGACTTTCATGACTGTAAGAAAATATTAAGTTATGGTTCTTTCAATACACTTAATCAGATAGAATGAAAGAATAAGATTTTTTTAAGTTGGTCAGCATGCCAAAATTCTAAAATGTATCTCTGGAACCACCCATGCAAGAATTTTAAAAGAAGGTTTAAGCCTGTTTTGCAATTCTACTATAATATTCACCTCTGGCATAAATGAATTGAATTTGGAGAGGAGTTAGAAATTGGAAAAAATCTCTTTCAGAAATAGTGCCCTTCCTTATCTACATAGAAGAAGGGAATGAGTATTTTCCCCTTAGTCTAAACTACATGGGAGACACCTCAAGATAAGAACACAGAGGCAATTTATTTGTATACTACCTTTTGGAGGTCACAAAAAAACTAGTGTCTAACTTGTAATTCAATATAACAAGAGTTGTGAGTGGTCAGATGTTCTGATAATGAAAATGGCTCTCTGATATAGACAAATTCTTGAGCATTAGTATCTCCTTTGGAATATGCACTGGTTACATCTAGGGTTAACTAGTTGTCACAAACACTAGTATATTACTTACATTTCTGGGAATTTGAAGTTCAAAATGAAACTCATAGAACTAATGTCAGTCAAGTTTTGTTAGGAAAGCTTCCTCATGAGAATTCTATTAGGAAGTCTGTTATTTACATAGTCTTACTTCTAGAGAGTGATGGAACCCCTTCGCTTCTCACTAGATCACTCTGATCTCTATTTACATTCTCAAACTACCTTCTTTTATCAGTGATCTTGGACTCTGGTTTTGGTTTTGTAGATTGGGTCTCATACAGCTATTCTGTCCATAAATTTGGTATATAGTATGGCAAGTTTGCCTTTCAACTTCTGATCTCCTGTCCCCCATATATGAAGTGTTCGAATACACATGTATGTCATCATAGCCTACCATTCTGCCTCTACCTGAAACAGCCCCTGATTTTATTTTGTTTGTTTGATTGGTTGGTTGGTTGGTTTTGCTTTTGCTTTTTTGAGAAAGGGTTTCTCTGTATAGCTCTGGCTGTCCTAAGACTCACTCTGTAGACAAGACTGGTCTCTTAAATTCACAGAAACCCACCTGCCTCTGTATCTGCCTCTCAAGTGCTGGGATTGAAGGCATGTCCTTCAATCTACTGCCCAGCTTGGCCCCTCTTATTACATCAATCCTTCACATATAATCTAAGATACTATTGTCATTTTAAAATCCTTCATCACACCAGCAAATTCCCATTCATCATATAGAGTAACATATTCACAGGCTTTAGATTTGAATACCAATATCTTTGCTAGACCATTATTTCAACTTGCCAAAGAGCAGAAGTGAGCTTCCTTTAGTATTCTGTCCCAATATAAAGCAATGGGACCTCAAAAGGCTGGAGATACACTGTCTTATCATTAGACATGTCTCTCTCACTCACAAGTTCTCAAGTAATTACTCTGAGGCTTAATATTAATTAAAAATGGTTTGGCCTATTATCCCAGGCTTATTATTAACTAGCTCTTACAATTTAAATTAACCCATTTCTATCATTTTATATTTTAACCTTTAGGGTGGCTTGTTATCTACATCTTGCTTCTCTGGCAGCTACTGGCATTTCCCTGACTCTGCCTTTTTTTTTCCTGTATCTCTCTTTGGATTTATCGCCTGGTTCTATTCTGCCTTGATATTGTCCAAGTTAGTTTCTTTATTAACAATTGGTAATAAAACATATCCACAGCATACAGAAGGGCATCCCACATCACTATCTGAATAGTGAATCAGCAGAAACGAGAAACAGTTCTTTAATGCCCTTGCAAAGGAGTCAATTCAATTTGTTAAAGAACTTTGAGGTAAATATATCAACAAATAACTCATGAAGACAATTCAAGGATTGAGTTAAATATTTAACCTGTAAGAAAGTAATACATTACAGATAAGACTTTTTTTAATTTTTACTTTCCATCCTTATTTTTCATAAAACTTTTAAAAAGGGCATGAAATGACGCACAATTCGTAGCAGGAAATGGCATGAATATGTCAATTACTGGACAAAGAAAAATCTTCATCTTCAAGCAAATTTAAGGATATTGATGATTGCATAGGACTTAACATTTTAATTATGGAAATGAAGCAAATTGGTGGCAAAGAGTGACCAGCAAAATTTTAACTCTCCAAGAACATTAGGATATGCTGAAATTTCCTCCAGTCACAGCCAAACTAGCAAAAGTCGGTTTTAGCAGGCAGGGAAGGAGATGGGAAGACTCCAGATGCATTAATAATTCAGTGAGTTCTATTTCATTCAGTGTAATCACTATATAACCTGTAGCCCAACACAATACGGAGGAGGCTTGCCAGCACGCATATTGGTGTACTGCCCTCTGACTCCTTTGATCCCTCGATGCCTTGGGTCTCTGTGGTAATGTGCCTTCTCTGCCTGGATTCTGCTTGCTCTAATGTGGTTTGAGAGAAAGTCAGACGTGGGGTACACTCAGTGTTGTTTTCTCTCAGTGTGGGCAGGGCCTAGTGATCTTTGCCATTAAATAGTTTGCATGGTGGCATTTTTTAGAACAAGAAACAGCCAGATGTTTGCCTGTGATACATAGTTGGTCCCCAGCCCAGGATAATCACCTCACAATGTTTATCTAGATATTCACTTTCTCCTGCCCCTGAACACCTCTGGCATACTCCTGAAACAGACTCTCACCTAACCTCTGTATGCTCTTCCCCCTGGAGTCATAATGGAGCTTCTGGTTCCCATGACTTTATACAGAGGCAGGCAATAGCCCAACAGCAGCACCAGCTATAGAATTTTGAGATAAGAGAAGGAAGACAATTACAACCACATGTATACCTACCATATGTACACTTATGGTATAGGGGTCATATGTAGTATGATAAAGCAACTCAGAGTCCAACCAGTCAGGGCTCCTAACTTCGGCTCAACTGTGTATTCCTCAAAGAACTATTTACTATGACCATTGTTAAAGTCATAAAACATAAAATGAACTTTGTGTGTACTTAATGCTTGAAGAAAGTACAAAGTACAATTTAAACAACATATACCAAAGGACTTTGGAAACCTAAAAGCTTTTTTAAGAAACTGAGACTGTTTTGAATCTGAGACTATTGCTTTATAATCCAGTTGATTTAATATATCATTTCCCCCTAAAATGCACTTCCTTTTGCATTCTTCACTGGAGAGAGCCATACCAGTGTGAAAGTTATAGTACTGTATGTATGAACATGCTGTGCAATTAGTTTAGTGTTTCTGAATACTCACACTAGTTTCCATACTCAGAAAGGTACTTGCTTAACATTATACCTGTACCATTTTGAAATTCTTAATTTTTAAACAAGGAATTTTATGGTTTCATTTTGTTTCTTCTTTACATTTCTGTTCTCCCTTCTCCTATCTCTCTTCATGGTCACCTATAGCTCATTTCCAAGGAGCAAAGATACTAGTCATGACTAAATGCATTAAAGCTATTAAGGAGATACTAAATAGCCATTACGGAGTGCAAAAAATATATAATCATCCAATTAACTACCCTTTCCATTAGCCAACTTTGTTTAAAAATCTCTTGTGAAATTATTTCTTTGAGTTTGTGAGCTTATTCATATGCAAATGCTTTAAGTCCTGCAATTATTTAAAAAAGTTGCAAATATGGTTTCATTCCTCCTCAAGACCAGATTTGGTCATTGTATAAAAAAACACCTGAGGTCCCAATGAAGAGCAGAAGAAGGGAGAACATGAGCAAAGAAGTCGGGACCACGAGGGGTGCACCCACCCACTGAGACAGTGGAGCTGATCTATTGGGAGCTCACCAAGGCCAGCTGGACCGTGACTGAAAACGCATGGGATAAAACTGGACTCTCTGAACATGGCGAACAATGAGGGCTGATGAGAAGCCAAAAACAATGGCACGGGGTTTTGATCCTACGTAATGTGCTGGCTTTGTGGGAGCCTAGCCAGTTTGGATGTTCACCTTCCTAGATATGGACGGAGGGGGGAGGACCTAGGACTTACCACAGGGCAGGGAACCCTGACTGCTCTTTGGACTGGAGAGGGAGGGGGAGAGGAGTGTGGGGAGGGGGAAAAGGGTGGGAGGAGGGGGAGAAGAGTGGGAGGAGGGGGAGGGAAATGGGAGGCTGGGAGGAGGTGGAAACTTGTTTTTTTTTTCTCCTTTTCTCAATAAAAAAAAGTTAAAAAATAAAAAAAAATTAAAACACCTGAGAATGTGTTATCCTGTGTCTGTCCCCTCTGATAACGTTTATTGTCCTCCCTCATCACATAGATCTCAAATTATAAGAACACAGATATTTAGAAAGCCTGCATTCTGCTAGGTACGTGTATTTTAAGAGGATTTTTCCTTACTATTGATTCCATTCTTTCCACATGAAAGGGGGAAGCCTGTAAACTTGGTACCCCCAGGTCATTAGGGCAATTTCAAGGGCACTCTCTCTGGAAGTTTCACATAAGATTCATAATATTCGTTATGGGGCTAAAACTCTGAACAGGAATCCCAATTCTGTAGGAATGAAGAAAAATCAATCGTGGTTTACAAAATATAAAGCCAAAATTACATATAAAAGGCTCTCTGTAAGACTGTTTTTAAAGATAAATACTTACTTGACAAGAAGAGCATTCTAACCCATATCAAGTTAGACTTACAGCTTGCTCAGATGGTAGGAAAATTAAAACAGTATGGGCTAAGACTCTGAACCTCCAGATTTATAATGTAGCATCACTGAATTAATAAAAACCGGATATCATTAGTATTCCAGAAGCCTTGATAATACTGTGATTTACAACTAAAGCAGGTAAGAATGTGTTTAATGGCAAAAACATTTTAAACAATTTCCCCTAGAATAACTGCCAAAGTACAAAGCATGTCAGCATTAAGCTGTTTGAAAAAAGATACCAAAAGACTCTTTCACTGCTGTGTGGCAGCCATATTTGACTAAACACCACTCTAGCCTCCAGTTTTTAACAGAACTACCACCTACACAATTCTCCTCCCCAGAAAACAATTACCCTTTCTCCTCTCCTGACACTAATCTTGAGTATCTGCAGTATATAGTTCAGGGATAAAAGCAATCCAGCTCTGCAGGTAAAGTCAGTATCTCACCAGAGAGAGGCACCAGGGGACAAGCAGATAAGAGAAGTCAGTGTCCTTATCTGCAGCAGGAAGTCTTGTAAAGCCAGAGATTTCAGAAAACTGCCTGAGCCACACAGTTCTATTCTTTGAGGCCACATCCAGGAGTACCTAGCATAAAAATAGACACACTCATCAATTCCCACAGTTGCAGGTCAAGCATCCCAAAGACTGACTGATTCATAACTACCAACAAAACTGAAATAGGCAATTTTAGAGCTGAGATGTAAGGTTTTCCTCTCAAAAGGTAAAGTCAGTAGTAATATAACCCCCCCTTTTTTTCTATTAAACTCTTCAACATTCAAGTAGATTTGAGTTTTCCTGAGGTTACAGACTAAGTCTCACTCATTATTTAGGAGTGAAGAACAAATAGTAAGCCAACTGATGCTTGAAAAGTCCAACCTCAGCACCAAGTTGTCCCATAATTACCTGTCTCTACAACAATATTTTGGCTGGTAGAGGGAGATGTTACCAGGTAAGGTAGTTTCAAGATATCTTCATAGAGAGAGGTGGGGGGGGGTTAAAACACTTAAATCTTAGGCATTTTGGCACTATACTTTAGAGGTTAAAACTTAACACAAATCCACAGATGCCACAAAGGAAATTAAATAACTGTGCAGACCTGAATAAGAATAATAGTGCTAGTCAGTATGACTCAAAGATCACAGAAACATACCTGCATTTTTTAGTTTGTTTATAACCCTAGGACCATTTTACAATACAGAATATAGAAGGGAAAAGTTCCAAAATTTGAAGCTGTAAATTTTCTAAACAGGATGATAAATTGAGGACCCATTTTATATTAAATTCAATCTTAAGATATTATGTAAAATACTGCTTATACATGAGAGTCTATGGTGTAAAATTTATAATCAGTACATAAATTTTGGTAGTCCCACTTCACAGAAATTCAGACCAACATAGTGTGTAATAAACATAAAGGCTTCATTATATTGGGGCTTAGATAATCTATCTCCTTTATCTTGAGCATATTCCTACAGAAAAAAAGCTCCACAAAACAGTCAATCTACCAGATAAAATAAGCATTTGAAATAGACAAATAAACTGTAGATCCTTTTCGATCTTTATCACTGTAGAAATTGTATGTCCATGTCCACCAGTGTCTCAACTGAGTACCATTCTAGGGGGTTATTTTTACTGTTGCTATGATAAACACTAGGGAAAAAAGGAGGAAAGGATTTATTTCAACTAATTGGTTGTAGTCCATCATTGAGAGAAGCCATGGCAAGAGTTGAAGGCAAGAACCTGGGTGCAAATGCTAAAGGAGAGACCACAGGCAGATGCTTCTTAGTGGCTTGCTCTGGTCTGCTCAGCTACCTTTCTTATCCAACCCAGGATCATCTTCCAAGTATGATACTGCCTGGGTCTTCCTACATTAATTAGTAAGCAATTAAGAAAATGTCCCCTACACATGATGGCAGACCAATGCGATGGAGGGAATTCCTCAACTGAGGTTTTTATTTGTGAGCATGACAAGTTGAAAACAATAATTAGCCATTACAAGTACCAAGGCAGGGCAGTAAGTACAGGTGATTTCTCCAAGTGAAGAATAGACAGAAACAGCTGAATTAGCTGACGTTTTCCTGGGTGTTGGGCTAAATGTAAAACACTCAGCTGGGAGACTATGCAGACTTTATACAATCACTGGCATACTAGCTGCACTCTTGGGTCTGCTAAAGAAATCACAGGCAGTCAAATTAACACATGTATCACGGTATGCACCAATGAATTCCCAGGCTTTTAGCATAGCCTGATTAGAATCAACAACAAACCAAGGGAAGAGGGAATTAAAAGATAAACTACTCAGTCTTCAAGGTATGAATTAATTCAGTTCAATAGCAACAAAGACTTAGCTCATGTTGTTCCTTACCTAAAATAAGTTTCTCTCTCCCTCCTGGCTCCATTCATCTTTCAGATCCTGTAGTATGAGCTACGGGCAGGCCTGCTTTTCTTCCCGCCCAGCTCCCCACATGGCTAGCTTTACACCCGAAATAACAACACGCAAACTGTATTCATTTAAACACTGTTTGGCCCATTAGCTCTACTCTCTTACTGGCTTACTCTCTCATCTCGACTAACCCATTTCTAATAATCTGTGTAGCACCACGAGGCAGTAGCTAACCAGGTAGGATTCTAGCCTACGTCCATCATAGGCTGGAGCTTAATCATGCCTGCCCAAAGAGGAGATGCATGGCGTCTGCCGAACTTCCCTTCTTCCCAGCATTCTGTTCTGTTTACCAGCCACCTATGTTCTAACCTATCAGGCCAAGCAGTTTCTTTATTAATTAACCAATGAAATCAGCATACTGATATATGACACTCCCATATCAAGATCCTAATTTCAATCCTATCTTCTAAATGAATTTTAAGGGACTATTTGGGGTTTGTGATATCCAAAGCCTTACACGAACTATATGATTCTACAGCTCACTAATAGTTTCAACCATGTGAAATATCATTTACTTGCTCAAAAAATGTGAGCTTTTATTTCTTTTATATTCCTTTAATTAGAAATTATCAAATTAGTACATTGCATGGGTAGTTAATCTCACCACAAAAATCTGGTGATCTCATAAATTGCCAATTTTTACTTGACCAAGTAAGAGCAGTTTTAAATAGCAATGAAATTGCCATTCTGTTTAAAATTGAACTAGGTAATAAGGACCAACTTTTTACATGAAACAACTAAACTATCTGTCATAGATATGTGAATTATCAATGGAAACATTAGAGAAGAAACAAGTTGGAAAATTTGTGGGCCTCAGACACAAACAGAGAGAGAGAAATTAAAAGAAGTACAACGGACTTCTGGATCCTGGAATAGGTAGTAGAGAGGTTAAGAAACTCATGGAGTTTAAGGGCAAAGAATAAAATCCAAAATGTGAGACATAAAAGGTCGGGACCACACAAGATTATGTACTATGACTAAGAATGGACAAATAATGGATCAATTCTTTCAACAAACAAAATATAACCATTGACTGTGTTACCTTATAAACATATCACATTGGGAAACTTCAGGGGGTAGTAGTAATCTTTGCTTTTCTCCTTAGTATTTAAGACCAGGGTGGTGGTTTGAATAGAAATGCCCCCTCATAGATTCATGTGTTTGAATTATTGCTGTCACTTTGGAGTAAAACTATGAGGAGGTCTTGCCATGTTGATGTAGGTGTGGCTTTCTTGGAAGAAGTGTGTCACTGGGGGTAGGCTTTCAGGTCTCAGTTGCTCAAGCCTGGACAGGGTATCTGTTGTGGAATATTTAACTATGTAAAGATGAGTTACATTTGTTTATCCTATGGAATATTCCTTTAACTATTTAAAGGAGTATTACATTTGTGCTGTATTTGTTTAATTATGTAATGATGTGTGGAATTTGTTTCACCTTGCCTGCCTAAGCTACCTGATTGCTCTAATAAGATGATCCAGTAGCTTGGCAAGAGAGGAAAAGTGGGGCTGCCAGACAGAAAGAATAAATAGGAGAGAAAACAAGGAGAAGAATAGAAATCAAAAGAAAAAAAAATGAGGAGAAAGAGAGGGACACATCTGGGGCAAGAAGCCAGGCATCCACCAGCCAGCAGATATGAATTTTAGCAGTGAAAATAAGATATACAGAAGGGAAAAAAAGTAAAAAAAAAACTTTAGGCAAAAGGTAGATTTCAGTTAAAAGAGCTCGCCAGAAATGAGCATAATCTAAGGCCAAGCACTCATAAATAATAGGATGTCTCTGTGTCATGATTTGGGAGCTGCTTTGTTGGTCCGAATGAAAAAGCCTGGTAAATGTGTCACATTTTCTTCCTGCTGCCTGTGGATCTAGATGGAGAACTCTCAGCTCCTCCAGCACCATGTCTGCCTGCATGTTGCCTTGTGGAGCTCAGTTCTGATGGATACGTCTAAAAAATATTTTTGTACCTAAGTCTCAAAGAATATTACAAAGGGAGGGAGGAAAGATTTTAAAAACCAGAGGATGGGGGAATTTGCTGTGAGATTCTGTTTCCTAGAAACATCAGAATTTACTCCCATAAAACCTTACCTATATAATGGCCTTAATGTCAACTGAACAAGGTCAATAACAATAAGCATGCCAAAGAGGATTTGGGAAAGACCATATGGATGCAACCTTACACAAGAAACTCCAAGTAACTAAAGAATATAGAGAGTGGGAAGAATATTTTTTCACAGATAAAAGCACAATTGGCTAATATCAAAGAATCAGCCCTCAAAACATACGTACAAGTTAGAGTGTGCAAGCTGAACAGGTTATATTTAAGAATGTATATGTATATGCATATGCCATATATGCATGCATGTAACAACAGTTAATGAAAAAAGAAGTCATAGATTTTGAAAGAAGCAAGAGTACATAAGAGGGTTTGGAGGAAGGAAAGGGCAAGGGAAATGGCATAATTATAATCTCCAAAATAAAAGAAAAACACACAAATCATAAAGCATAATAACCAAAAGTAGGAATTCAGTTAAAGAATTTAGAGCAAATTAAGAGCACATGAGAAGAAATTAATTAAACATGAAAATGGTACAAACCTAAAAAAAACAAAAGACTAGGGGTGAAAGTATTATAAACAGAAAAAGTACAACCAAAGCCACATTTAAAATAATAGTGACTGAATGGTCTTTAAAATTGATTTAAATTTATATTCAAAAGTTCCCTGAAAACAGTCACACTAGCTTGTCCCATGTATTATTTAGAAGGCTGATACAGGACGATCATGTGGCACCAGAGATTTAGGAGCAACATGCACGATATAGTATAACCAACTTACAGAAAATAACCTTCTTAATAAGTGTGTGTGTGTGAAAGTGAAAGCATTTTTAACAGCAGAAAATGAGGTTTGAAAGATGGGGCGAAGAGATACCTCAAGGCTGAGGACATAGCTCAGTTACAGTGTTTGCCTCACAAGCATACGGACCTGAATATGATCTCCATGACCCACCTTGAAAAGAAAAAGAAAAGGTTTAATCACTAAACTCCTCACTCAGCAACATAAGAGACTCTATTTAGATACACACACCCACCAACATAAGCTGTTGTATGTAGGAAGAATTCCTGATGTAAGCTGGTCATCCACTCAAGAAAAATTAGCAAGGTTCAGGTTAAGTGAGAGACCTGTTTCAAAAAATAAATGGAAATTAGTCAGAAGACACCAAATGTCAACCTCTAGTACCTACATACACATACACACACCAACATAAATGTATATATATACCATACATGAACACAGACAAAAGAAGAAACAAGAATTTATAAACTATAATGCATTAGTATGGCATACATGGTGAATTTTAGCTAAAAAATAGAAATCAAAGAATAATGTATAACATGATAAGATATTAATAATTACCCTAACCTTAATAGAGATAATACAATCCAAAGTACAATGAATGAATATTTAAGTTAAAATTTCTAAATGACGATAGAGAATAATACCCAACTCATAAATTAAAAATATAAAGATAAAAATGGGGGAAAGAAATTTTTACATTAAACAAAAAAGAAAAGTTTCACAACTCACTCACATGAAAATAAAGGATTAAAAGGAGTTATTTGAAAAGGACGAAAATAATTCCATACATAAACAAGTAAATTCATGAAAAGAGAATCTTAAAACATAATTTTATGAGCAAATCCAAATGGATCGAGTTTCAATAAGTAACTAAACATAAGTATCACAAATTTAATATATATTGTGATTTAAAATACATTGTTAACTTAGTATATAAATAGAGAAAATCATTATCTAAAACAGAAGCATATACCCAAAGGATGTTTCATGCTACCATAAGAATTTTGTTCAACCATGTTCAATGCTGCTCTATTCAAAATAGCCAGAAATTGGAAGCAACCTTGATGTCCCTAACAGAATAAAGAAAATATGGAACATTCACACAATAGAGCACTATTCAGCTGTCAATAAAACGACATCATTAAATTTGCAGGTAAATGGATAGAAGTAGAAAAGAATCATCCTGAGTGAGGTAATCCAGACCCAGAAAGACAAATATGTTATATTTTTTCTTATATGTGGATATTAGCCATTAAAGAAATGACAACAAGCCGGGCGGTGGTGGCGCACGCCTTTAATCCCAGCACTCGGGAGGCAGAGGCAGGTGGATCTCTGTGAGTTCGAGGCCAGCCTGGTCTACAAGAGCTAGTTCCAGGACAGGAACCAAAAGCTACGGAGAAACCCTGTCTCGAAAAAGAAAAAAAAAAAAAAAGAAAAAAAAAAAAAGAAATGACAACAAACTACAGTCTATAGAGAGGTTAGTTACAGAGGAAAGGATTAGGGGAGGACACATGGATCTCCCTGTGTTGTGGGATATTTGTATGCTATGTGAAGATATATTGCTACGATTGGTGTAATAAAAATCTAGACACTCAATAACTAAGCATGAGTTATAGGCGGGACTTCTAGGCAGAGACAGAATTCTGGGTAGAAGAAACGTGAAATTGCCATTCAGATGGAGAGGAAACAGGAAGTGCAGGATGGAAGAAAGGTAATACCACATGAAAGAATGAGGAGTAAGATAAATGGGTTAATTTAAGCTATAAGAACTAGTGAAACAAGCCTAACACAAGGGCAAATATTCATAATTAATAAAAAGTATTCTTGTCATTATTTGTGAGTTCATGGCCCAAAGAAAACTCTAACTACATATGGTGTCCACTATGAAGACTAGACTATCCAAGTATAGGATCTAAGAAAGCTAAGAAAAGTTCTGAAAAAGGAGCTGGACATGGATTTCCTAGTCCTGCAGTCTCTCAGATGAGCAGGTGCTAGGTTCACAGAGGTGCAGCTCCCAGCTATTACATGCAGATTTGAGCCAGCTGATAACATGGAACTGCATGGTACATGGATTGACCCTTTTAGGCTAGGGTCATGTACTCAGAGAATACTGCAGACATGTAGAAAGCCAGATCCTGACCTGGAAAACCTCTAAAATAGTACAGTAAGCTTACAAAGGTGCTTAGGTGATGAAAAACAGAAAAGAAAATGGGTAGAAGACAGTCATAGAAAAAATAGTTTAAAAATAGTAAAGTCTTTAAAGAAAGAGTAATGTAATATTAAAAATATGACACATAAGGATGAAAAATACCAAGGGTGCAAAATACCCAGGGTGCTTGGAACCTGTATGTTACTTTGTTGACTTCGAATTGTTTGAATACTGATGACTGAATGGCAGCTCCTGACAGACACTGGATTGTGGAAGGGACTGCTAAATTAAATCAGCCTAAATACTTTAGATATGTCTTGGCTTCATAATGGAAGTCAAAAAATGTGTTGCTTTGAGAGAGAAGTTGTTATTTTGTTTCCATAGGCAATGAAAAGCTATGGATTCTTTCAAAATTAATAAAGATCAGATTTGACTGGGCAGACCTTCTGAGACTCTGGCTCTAGATATAAGGGGGGAAGTCAAGAAAGACTACAGTATAGGTAATGTATAGGCTGATTCCTCTACGTGGGAACAGCTCTGAGACCGAATGAGACATTCTAAATCTTGTTGGCTACAGATTCCTCAGGACTTCTTATTACATGCCATCCTTTCATATCGCATAAATAGAGGTTTGGTTATGCAGCCCAAACATAAAGTTAACAGATTCCTTTTATCTGCTCAAACATACAGAAAAAAATCCTCTTTAGCTTATTTGTACACACTACACATTTCATACTTATGTTAATAGAACAAAAGTTGTGGATACCATCAAAATTGATAAAGATTAGATTCAAACATGAGAGACCCCTTGATTAGGAGAGGCAATAAATTCATCAAACAACATGTCCATTCAATCTAAATTAACTTACAAAACTAACAAATGCCTTTCATTTGATCAGCCATAACCTGCCAAAAAGGGAAACTCCCCCAAATTAGGGTGGGACAGGGTTTTATTTTTTTTTAGAAGAATAAAAGCATCCAGCTAAGAACTCTGACAAACACTGGACAAATGAGACATCTTAAGAAGAAAGATGAATTATTCAGAGAAAATGTCCCAAGAAACAGAGTATATTTGTCTAGTGGTACATTTCCAACAGGACAAAATTACATAAATCTTCCCAAATGTTTGGTTCCACTGTTCTCTATAGACATATAGGGCAAATGGTCTTTTTGTAGTTCCAATTCAATTAAAAATTAAAGCTGGATTTAGAGTTGGAGTGTGGCTTTCTCCTTCTCTAAACCAAGCATGTTCTTTAAAGGAGAATCCAAAAATCTCTGTCTCATGTCATAAGAGCCACCTGGTATGAGGCAGAAGAAAAACCAAAACTATTACCAATAATCTCATAATCCTTTGGTTTTACTTTGACTCTTTAAAACTTTTCTTAAGGTATAAATATTACCTTAAAATGTATTCTGTTATGGTATTTTCATACAGAGCACTAACTGATTCTAGAAATATGTCTCATCTAGTTTCCTGTAAGTTATTTTTCAGGCTTGAGTATGAAGCAGGTAACTAGGAATTAAGTTTGCATACCCCAGGTGTCCTTTAACCTCTCCAAGATGACATTTAACCTATGACATTTAAAGTGTTTTAAGTTTTCTGCAATGAACTGTGGCCATTCCTAACAGTGAAATTTGAAGTCTCCAAAAGATTGATGGGCCCAACAAGGATGATTCCACATGGATGGACTACTGGTTGTGTCTTTCCTTTGAAAGTTTACATGGCACCTCTGGTTCCATGAAAGATAGTCCTCAGAGTAGAACCATTCATGCCAATTCCAGCCAGGTTCATAGTGTTTTCAGCAATAGGGACTTATCTGGAGAAATGGCTAAGCTCGTCAGAACACTGGTTGCTCTTACAGAGGACCTGGGTTCAGTTCCCATTGGCCACATTAGGTGGCATACAACTGTCTAAAACTCCAGTTCCAAGAGATCCAAAACCTTCCTCTGACTTTCACAGGCATCAAGAACTCATGTGGTGCACAAACATACCTGCAGACAAAATACTCATTCATATAAAAGTGAAAATGAATAAAACTAAAAACAAAATTTTATACAAAAAAAAATTAAATGAGGAGTTCTTCACTCCCATCTCATTGATCTAGCATTGCACTGGAGGGCTTCATGTACACAATAAAGAAGAAAGAAGACAAGAGCATTTGTTCAACTACGTTCATAGCAGTATTATTTGTAATAGCCAGAACCTGGAAACAACCTAGATGCCCTTCAATGGAAGAATGGATGAAGAAAGTGTGGAATATCTACACATTAGAGTACTATGCTGCGGTAAAAAACAATGACTTCTCAAATTTTGCATGCAAATGGATGGAAATAGAAAACACTATCCTGAGTGAGGTAACCCAGACCCCAAAAGATGAATATGGGATGTACTCAAACATAATTGGTTTCTAGCCATAAACAAGGGTCACGGAGTCTACAATTGGTGAACCTAAAGAAGCTAAGTAAGAAGGTGAACCAAAGGAAAAGCATATAGTTGTCCTCTTGGCTATGGGAAGTAGACAAAATTGTCGGGGAGAAAATTGAGATCTTGGGGGTGGGGTGGGATGGGGGTAAGGGGAGATGGGGAGAGAAAAGGGAGAAGGGGAGAATGGGGGGAACTTGGGGAAAAGGAGGATTGGGATAAAGGAAGGTTGGATAGGGGAGCACGGAAGCACAATTCTTAGGTAAGGGAGCCACCTTAGGGTTGGCAAGAGACTTGAACCTAGAGTGGCTCCAAGATGCCCAAGCCGAGGTCCCCAGTTAGTTCCTTGGGCAGCTGAGGATAGGGAACCTGAAATGACCCTATGCTATAGCAATACTGACGAATATCTTGCATATCATCATAGAACCTTCATCTGGTGATGGATGGAGACAGAGAAAGAGACCCACACTGGAGCACTGGACTGAGCTCACAAGGTCCCAATGAGGAGCAGAGGGAGGGAGAACCCTGACTGCTCTTTGGACTGGAGAGGGAGGGGGAGAGGAGTGGGGGGAGGGGGAGAAGGGTGGGAGGAGGGGGAGAAGGGTGGGAGGAGGGGGAGGGAAATGGGAGGCTGGGAGGAGGAGGAAATTTGTTTTTTTCTCCTTTTCTCAATAAAAAAAAGTTAAAAAAAAGAAAGAGAAGTAACGTTTTTTTTAAGTATCTGTCATGATTATAAACATAAAAAAATCTAAGATATGTGCAAATACCGTAGCAAGGTCACAGTACCAAAGTTATATAAATATGAATTTTAGGAACAACTTGAAATTTAAAAGGTAATTATAATTTTATCAAACCATAATTTTGCTACATAGAAACTATAAAATACTCATGCAATTATTAAATCTATCATCTTCATAGATTAGAAAACATCAATTCTTCTCAATTATAACAATATTTGATCCAAACTAAAAGTATGCACATTGGCAAATTACATAAGACACAGCTATTTATATAGTAGACAATCAGCATAATACGCTGAATATAAAGACAAGAAACAAAACTACCTACATATGGCCAAGTTATTTTCTACAAACACAGCAAAGTAACTTAATTAGGCAATAATCACCTTCTAATATATATTATATTTAAAAATGAGGTATTTTAATTAAAAATGAACCCTTCCACAAAAGTTAGTAGAGCAATTTTTAAGTAATCTGCACACAAACCTTGTAATTTTCACAAAAATTGCTAACTCTGAAATGATAATATACCCAACTATAAAATGCAAAACTAGAAAAAATAAAAGGAAAAATCTATGTGCTTTAATAATACTTTAATGACTTTTTAAATTCAACCCTAGACAGGATTTACAAAACATATATCCAGCAAGGCTTTTAATACAAATTATGCAAAGAACACTTAAAACTCAACAGTAAGAAACTGACATAACAAACAATAATAAGTAAAAACTGAACATTTAAAAAGAAAATGACATGATTTAAAAATGGGTAAAAGACCCAAACAGAAAGCTACCATTAAGATATGCAGATGACAAGAAAACTTGTGAAAATATACTAAATTTCATCTTGCCATGGAACTGATTTTACAACTTACTTAGCAAACACATATATTCTATCAAAACCAATAGGATGCACAACACCAATAGTGAGTATTAATATAAAATATGAATGTTGGTGAATAATAATGTGTCAGTATTGTCCCATGGATAGCAACACATGTACCCCTGTAAAATAGCATATTCATAATAGAAAAAAAGGTACATGTATGTAACCAAGAGCTATTTGGTAACTACCTTTCATACACCAAGAGTTCTATGAAATGTAAACTAATGTCTAGCAAAATGAAAAGAAATCTTCACCTCTATCTCTACTGAACATTGCATACAAAAATTAATTTTGATAGGTAATAGATTTATACAGATAAATTAAACTATAACCCTCCAAAATAAAAAAATATCAATAAAATTCATTATATTAGTATTGAGAGAGTGGGGGCCCTTTGTCTAACTTACACCTGATATAATCACACAGACATTGTATTAATTAAATCACTGCCTGGCCCATTATCTCTAGCCTCTTATTGCCTAACTTTCACATCTTGATTTAACACATTTCTAATAATCTGTAAATCACCATGAGTCTATATTATGTATGTTATTGTGTTTTCCTTGAATTTTTTGACTGTGAAGGAGCTAAGTACAGAGAGGCATTTCATTGTATAGGCTGCGAAGCTAAACTAACGTAAAGGTATCTTGACTTTAAAATTTGAGACTAAGGATATGTTGCTTTGGAAAAGAGGTTCTTCTTTTTTTCCAAGGAGGATAAGAACCTGTGGATTGCTTCCAGACTAATATGGTTTATGGAACAAAGACCCCCCCCAAAAAAAAGGTCACTGTAAACATCCCCAAAAATTACTTCGCCCAAAAAAATCAGGAAGCAGTTTGGAGAACTATGCCCATTTTCCCAAATATTGTTTATAATATTTTTTACATTTAAAGAGGGATATGCTATAGAGATTTGCATTGGTATGGATCTTGTTTCATGGATACAAATCTAAAGTCAATTATGTTATATGTATATTTCTGCTCTTGATTAAGGCATTGTATTGTGCAGCCTTTTAAAATGTAATGTATAATTAAGAAATATAGGTTAATCCTCTATAATAATCAAACTTCTAGTCACATTAGTTATGTTTTCTAGATACACAGAGATATATTTCAGTTAGAAGTTTATTCTCCAAATCTTTCAGAGACCTTTAAAATATGGTATTTAAAATGTTTTAAGAACTTAGGACTTTTCATGACAATGAGACACATCTGCTCCTGGCAGCACCAATCTATTTCATGAGGATGATGGACATCGAATAGGCTCCTTATAAAGTCATTTAGCCATTTGGACAAAAAAAAAACTGCTCTTGCCTGAACTGTTTCATGGTATGCTGTAAACCTGGACATGTAGGACCCACAGAGAAATGACTGCTGAACTTGCCTAAAGGTGGGAATGGGCCGTTAGGGTTCCTGCTTCATGAAAGTGTCTGCCATACACATTCAGGACACAGAAGAAAGTGACTGACAAATTGCCAATATAGGCAGAAATGTCTTTGAAATTTCTTGCTTCATGGAAAAGTCTGCTGGATACTATTGGCCTGTAGGCTGAAGATGGATGCCCCAATGGTACAGAAAAACTTTAGGTGACTGTCCAGGCAGCAAGTTGTCTCTGTCATTTCTAGAGTTTTGGAAGTTGCTCCTTCTGGAGTCTTTGATGGAGTTGAAGAATTTATAGTGATAGTTAATAGTTTCCTCAGTTAAGATAAAAGATAAAGTAGGTAAAAATAGTGTAACTGTAATCCTTGTTTGATACCTGTTTTGTTCTATGTAATTTTTCTGTTTAAGTTAAACAGAAAAGGGGAGGTGATGTGGGATTTTCCTCTGTATGCCGTGATTATCACTGATTAATAAAGAAACTGCTTTGGACTCATAGCAAGGCAGAATTTAGCTAGGTGGGGAAAACTAAACTGAACGCTGGGAGAAAGGAGGCAGAGTCAGAGAGATACCATGTAGCCCTGCCAGAAACAGACGCAGGATGAAATTTACCAGGTAAGCCAGAGCCACATGGCAATACACAGATTAATGGAGATGGGCTAAATTAATATATAAGAGCTAGCCAATAAGAAGCTAGAGCTAATAGGCCAAGCAGTGATTTAATTAATACAGTTTCTGTGTGGTTATTTTGATTCTGGGTGGCCAGGACAAACAAGCATCCTCCTTACAACATATACATAGATATCTATATATACATATACATGTGTATACATATATATGTACATATCCTAATATGAAATAATTTACTGTTTTAAACATTTTGACAAACTGCAAATAAAGACAAGTGAAAAAATGAGAGCTATTTATTGTCAGACAAATGGGAGACAAGTCTACACAACAACCCAAAGGCAAAATATCAGTGACTCTAGGAGGGAGACAAATTAGTTTGATAAATTTTAATTAAAATTGGGTATTTTTCCTGAAATGCATAGATTCTTTTCTCTCCTCTCTCACCAAAGCATGGGATACATATTTTTAAATGCTTCAAAAAATTATTAAGTGTACATTAAATTTAAATATCTATTAAAGTATATTACCTTTTCTTTATTGTATTTTCCTTTACATTAAATTATAATTGAAACTTTCATAACTAAAATGCTCACCTGTAAAAATAAAAGTTTATGAGAGAAACAAATTTTAAAGTAAGTTTTGACTTATTGGCATTTTTTTAACACTTACATTTTATTTTTGTCATCCAAAGTTATTACAAATTGTTCTGCCCCAAACACACAAGACATAAATAAAAGCATATTATCTAAGGAGTGAAAGTGGGAGTCAACTCACTCCAATCTCTTGAAGTGTATCCCTCTTTTATAACTCAGTATCCTAGTGTACTGTGCCAGCTGTAGCAAAGTGATAGAGAAATAGTTTTTCCCTCTCAAAAATGTGTTGTCCATCTACATAACACATCTGCATGAACACAATGAATTTGAATAATTTATTATCAGAAAAAAATCAAGTGGCAAATATAGGTCACTGAAGTAGATGTTTAGATGTAGCTCTAAAAAATACCTTTTATGCATTTTCTAGCATCACTCAAATCTATGCATTCTTACTCTCTTATGGTATTGATTTCATAGCATTCAAAAGCTTTCCTTGTATTAAATGTAGCCTCTGATTTGTCTCACTAGAGCTTTAGAAGACTTTCATATAGCAATCTTTGCTTTATATGACATAATAAAACTTATAAGTCTAATTATGAGCAATCATGATGCAACTAAATAATAATTACCACGTTAAAATGATGAAAGTTGGAAGGAAAGCAAGGTTTTGTCAAAATGTAGTCCTGTAAAAATGAAGTACATGCATGAAAACAGTTGAAATGATATTCATGCAGGTAATAACAATTACTTCTAGATAATAGGAATATGAGTCACTTAGAAACCTTCTACTTTAGTATATTTCTAATCATTCTAACCCAATTTATTATATCTCTTAACCAACTTTCAATTCAAAATAATAAAAATCTATATATGGATCCTAAAAAATACTTAAAATACTGAAATATCACATTAAGTTATGATAAACACCCAAAGCAATGCCTAACACCTAAGAAGGAAATAATTAACATTAGTAATATCAGAATAAAGTTATATCTCTTTTTCTACAAGGAATAATCTTTCATTCAAGGTATATTTAATTTGCATAACTGAAATACTTACATATTTATTAAAATTTAATGTTTACATACATTATAGCTTAGATGCTAAAAATACCTCAAAATTTTATTTGTTGATGATTTGTCCCCTGGAGTAGAAATTGTCATATATGAAGAATCCTTAGGATGTGAGGTTTTTATGAGAAATCCTTAGGTCATTGGCACACACCCTCAAAAAGGAATGTGAAAAACAACTATTTTCCCCTTACTTGCTCTGTATTCTAGCTCAAGACAAAGGCAAAAAGATTGATCTACTATGTTCCTGCCACCATGAATATCTATTACCTTCTCCAAAGCCAAAGTTTTCCTAAATCTTGGCTTTCCCTTTCACTCCCCATAAATATAATATCCACCACAGTGTGGAACAAAGCAGCAGCAGTACATAGTGTAAAATTAGGTGCCAAGTAAGAGTGGTGAGAAACAGTAGCTCATAGCACGAACAATGAAGTTTCCTGTGTTGTATCTGAACACTCAGCAGAATAGTCACACGGGAAGAGGGCAGAGCAAGATTAGGAGATGAATTTCCAGAAGAGCTAGGAGGTCTTGCATAAATAGGTAGAGGAGAAGTTCAGTTGAAGTATCACTTTGAATTTTTCTGTTTCTTTTTGGGGTTGTTCATAGACATATGCCAAAGAATTGTTATAGCAATAAAGTGTAATATAAAAAGCATTTAACATACTATCATACATATATACAGTATGTACTATATACATGTTATTTTTCATACAAAACATCTTGTTTATTTGGTATTAATTACAAACACACATAATGAATGTGTTTGTGTGTGTATGTGTGTATATATATATACATATTCATTGAAGCTTAATCTTTAGTTCAAAATAGTCCTTTGTTCTCTTACCTAATAACATATAATGTAGACATCTAGTGCTCAGCTATAAACAAACACTCCACTTGATAATTAAATCTTCACAGAAACCTGTGGCTACTCAAACACAAGTACTATAAATATACTGTATTTGTCAATTTCTATGCAAATAATGTATCTGTATTTTAGAATTCCCCTCTTTTATAATCAAGTAAATGCCATTATTGGTAGCAATACTTTTGCTCATACGCAAATGCATGTGAACTTAAGAACAGTGCTTCATCATTTATACGTTTATTCTCAGTATTATACTTAAAATTTGGATAACTTCCATCAGATATATGTTTGATGCCTAGTTGGTGTTGAGTGTACAAAATGGCTACTCTAACTCCAGACTTTGGAAATTGATTCATTTTAATTTAGTACATTAATTCCTTATTATTTCTTTTTCTTTAAAATTGTAGGTACAATTAAGCAATGTCTATATATAAAAAGAATTGCTATATATAACATAAAATCTAAAAGACATAAATATTTTAGTTAATAAACCTGTCTCAGCTAACTTTTTCTTCCTATGACAAAATATCATAACCTGATGTGGGATTTCCCTCTGTATGCTGTGAATGCCATTGGTTACTAAAGAAGCTGCTTTGGGCCTATTGCAGCACAGAATAGGGCAAGGCAGGAATTCCAAGCAGACAGAGGAGGAGAGAGTAGGTGGAGTCAAGGAGAAGCCATGTAGCCTCCACAGGAGACAGATGCTGCTGGACACAAGATGGAACATTACTGGTAGGCCACAACCACATGCAATACACAGATTAATAGAATGGATTCATCTATGACACAAGAGCTAGCCAATAAGAAGTGTGAGCTAATAGTCCAAGCGGTGTTGTAATAGTACAATTTCTGTGCAATTATTTCAAGTCTGGATGGCCAGGAACAAATGAACAGTCTCTTACTACTAATTGGCACCCAATGTGGGGTAACCAAGGCAACTTATCTAAGAAAGCATTTAATTAGGGGAGCTCACAATTCCAGAAGGTTAGAATCTATGACCATCATGTTGGAGAATACGGCAGCAGGTGGGAAGGCATGGTACTGGAACAGTAACTGAGAATATACATCAGATCCACATGTATAATGCAGAAAGAGGGCTAATTGTAAATGCTGATCCATCTCCTCAAAGGCCACAACTCCTAATCCTTCCCAAACCATTCCACCAACTGGGGACCAAGTATTCAAATATATTGAGCCTTTGAGACTTAAACTTCCACAACCACTTTGGCTACCATAATTTCTTAAAGTACCCTCATTTCCTTGGAGAAGGCAGAAAAAGATGACCCTCTGCTTTCTCTGAATCTTTTTCTTAGAATTAGAAACATTCTAGAGATCATGACTGTTTCTGAGGCTTATTGCTGTAATTTGGAGCTAAAAGACAGTCTTCATAAGGAATACTTTCATTGTAGAATTTTCTTGCACACAAGACGACTGACTTTCTAGCTTGACATACTTCATTTCTAACAAGTAACTGCAGCTGTTTCCACCTATACCCTAGCCTCTCAACCTATGTTGGGAGACAAGCTAAATTCCAGTCTCTATTAAACACCAGGTTCCCAGTTTGTGCAAGTAGATGGATGAAGTTACCCTGCATTAAGACAAGTAATATTGGAAGACGACCAGTTGTTTAGGCAACATTCTGAACATACCTTTTCCCTTCCAATTCCTAGCACCAAGCACCCAGAAAACTCATGGAACCCACATGTCTGTCCAGGCCAAGATATTCCTCCTATGGTAGCATTCTAGATTACTATAAGAAGAACCTAACAAGTTGGAGCTGCAAATTTGTGCCCTATTCCCCTAGAAATATCCTCTTCATAATTTCAATAAAAATCCCAACTAGAACATTAATGAAAGTAAAATAGTTATGTGTTCAATCATCCAGCCAACCACAACAGACTATAATTCCCCCAAACAATTTACAATTAGAATTTGGAGCCCAAAAGTTAAAAATTAGGTTAATGGAATGAATAAATTCCTGCCATATCACAAACAAGTCCTATTATGTAAAACGTAAAAACAGATATCCATCTAAAGACTTTTCTTTTAAAACCACTCTTAATGACTTATCACTGTAACCATGCACAAGTGAATCACTCAGCCCACATTGGAGACACCAGTAGTAGATAGCAATTAATGCAAAAACCCACAACTGGTCAAGATTCAGAGAATTAGATACTGTAGAGTGCTTACCTCTAAATGAAATATCTATTTCAGACCCTGTTCCCCAAGGCTTGGAAATTTTTGCAGATGTGACAAATGATTGTAAGAACCAGTTGTTGTTGATAATTTCAAAGCACTGGAAAAAATGTTTTCTAAATTCAGCAAGACAATTACACATGAATTCACATCAGTTACAGCAACATGCACAAGACCTGTGAAGCTCTAACCAGACAAAATCCTAGTATGGACAGGGGTATGGGGCACAAAGTTCAACCCCTGGAGGAGTCATTTGCAATTGTTAGTTTCTGGGAGACTGACAATATAAGTAACACAAACTGGACTCCATGGGTTTAAAAATTAAAAGAGGGAACACAAAAGTGGGTGGGTGACAATCCAGGAGTGGTTCTAGGAGAAAGTGGAAGAGAGACTGAATACCATAAGAATGCACTGAATATTCTTCCCTGGGGAAAACTATTTCTACAACTCTCAGCATTCCTTAATTGCCTGTAGTTCTGTCTTCAGAACTGAGGTATCATGAGTTCCCCCATCCAAGCATGCCTATATTTATCATCCTTGTTCAGGTAATATTTAGAGAGCCATGTCAAATTTCCTGAAAATATATACATACAAGTAACATACAGACTGAGCTAGCTGTATTTAAGTATTAAGGAAAATATAGCTGTATACATACATACACCCATATATAATAGAAATTAAAGAAAAAAGGTTATGAATTTGAAAGAGAGCAATAGTGGATACATGTTAATGTTTGGAGGGAGGAAGGAGAAGGGGAGATAATTTAATTTCATTATAATCTCCAAAAGATTAGATATAAAAATATCACATGCACTATTCAAAGAATGTTTAAAAATATTTAAAATGTCTAAAAAATATTGAAGTATTTATTTTTATATTTCATTGTATTAACCTATGCATAAAAGTTTCAGTTCACACACCTGTTTCCCCTGTCATTTTTCTTTTCCTATTATACAAATATTCTCTTTGTCCTTAACTCTTTCTATTCCTCTCTTCCTTTCTACCTCTTCCTCTCTTTACTTCTCTTACCTCCTCTTCTCTTCTCCCCTATCCTCTTCTCCTCTCTCCCCTCTTCCCTTAATTTCTCTCTTCTCTTCTGTCTTCTCTCCCCTCCCTTTTCTATTCTCTCCCCTCACCTTTTGTCTCTTCTGTTCTTTCCATCCCTCTATTCTTATCTTTCTGCTCCCTCTCCTCCCTTCCCCTCCCCTTTCCTCTCCTCTCGTCTCTTCTCTTCCATCTCCCTACTTTCCTGTCAACTACATCATGCTTTGCAAATAGGTCATGCTCAGTCACTGGCTACAAAGTAAATTAATAGCCTCTAGGAAACAAAACACTGTAGTATGATTTGTACAGTAAGAAAGACTGTCTCTTTTGAATTGTGAAAGTCAACACAATTGTTTATTTTCTCCTTTGCTTATGCTTATAATATGTTTTCCCCAAAGTCTTATCAGTTTTTCTTTGATTTTTATTTACTTCTTTAGCAAATTGTAGAAATTACTTCCTGTTTTCAAGTTCCAGTTCTTTATGTAATCCCAAACTGAAAAATTAAAATTTCTCCATAAAATAACATAAGACAAAAGATAGAAATCCTATAGAGATTGGTCAGTAAGAGGCCCTCTTTAAACTCTAATAATGGTATATTTGTGATCACTGAAAAAAAATGTTTGGCATATAAAACAAGGGAGACAAACTTTCAAGGAGTATATTTATACTGCTTAATCACAAATAACTTCAAAATATGTTGCAGTTCATTGTAACTACAGCAGATATGCAAATAGTGATGAAAACACAGACACTTTACTCATTAGTTCTTCTAAGGAGCCTATTAAGCTATAAATGCCTGATATTTTAATTTTACATTGTATTTCTGTTATTTTTCTGCTTTTGTTTCTCTACTAGAATAAAAGCCTGATCATTGCAGAGCTTTATCTATTTTATTGCTGTATTTCTAGTATTTACATCTGTGTCTGGTATGTAGATGATTAATTAAAACTTAAATATGAGAAATATGAATTATACAATGAAATATGCTTTAAGTGTTAAAATTTCATTTTTTTACGAATTTATCATTCAAATTTTCAATAAAACAGTCCCTGGTTTTATGACAAATCTGACTCATTATCTTTACCTTCAATGTTTTCTAATTTTGAAAATCATCAATAAAGGTTGAAAGAAAAAAATGTGTCTTCTACAAGGCTATAAAAGTGGAATCACTTAGAATTGCAGCATAATGTCAGACAGAAATAATTTAACTGACCTGGCTTGACAGCTCTACTTAGGGTTCTAAGCAGCTCATTGACCAAAAGAACACACAGTTGAGCTACAAAGTAGATATAGCAAAGCATGACAGGTATTGAGGACACGGTTTTATGCAGTGCAAACTTCTTTAAGAGTGAATTACTCAGAAAGCCTTAGGCATCTTTTTCTCTCTCTGTTATTTTGCCTCCTACACGGCCTAGCCCCTACTTCCAGCACTTCTGACAATCAATGCTCATTTCTGCAGGCTCCACAGAAGCAAATAAGCTGAGGAACTTTTGGTGCTTCAAAAGGACCATTTTTTAAAGAACAAAACAATTATACCTTATATCGACTTTAGACAGAGAGAAATTTTAATGTCAAAAGCATGTGTTCAACCTCCTCCAGCTCATAAACTTTAATGTTCCTTTTGTCACTTGTTTGTTCAGTTCTTTGATCATTTCTGACAGCACAATTATCAACTTCCTCTCTGCTAATGCCATTTTGTGACTAGTAAAAAGACAGTGAGCCAAATGCTGTGGTTTTCACAAGTGGCATCTGATATTCCTTACAGTGTTTGCCAGTGTCTAGGTCTTCTTTTCCATTCTACTTCAGAATACTTTTATAAGTCTTGTAACAAAATATGAAAATGTTTTAAAAATGTTGCTATAGGTCCTCCAAAACTAGACCTGTATCATTCTGAAATACTCTCAAAAAAACTGACCTTTTATGTCTGAGTGCTATAAAAAGAAGACAGAATAAAACATGTTATGTGCTATGTAAGTTATAAATATTTGACTCTGTAAAACATAGCTAGATACTTTTCCTTGTCCATCCTACAGGACAGAAACATGCAAACTGGTCGTTTCTTTAGTAGTATGAATATGCACCTACCCCAACTAAACATTGTGAACAATTTTACATCATATCTCAAATCTATAAAACATGAAGTGGTAATAAAGTGATTGTGGACCATCAGGAAACATGCAAATTTGAATGTTTGAAGTCAACCTACAGATACCAGTAAATTAGGCCTAGAGGCAAGTCAATAATAATGAGTCAGGTGTAAAATAGAGGCAAGGAGAATTAAATCGTGGCCATTCATAGATTCTGGTAAGAAGGATATGGGAGTGCAAACAGAGAAAATACTGGTCCAGAGCCAGACTGTGAATATGGAGCTTCTAACAACCTTCACTTACTGCTGTCGCCCAGACTAGACATAGCAGAGCAATGTTGCTAAGCATGGTGAGTATTTGGCATTGTGTACTGTGATATTCTAGAGAAGGTATAATTAGATATCTATGTGCCAATGATATTCAGCAGTTTGACAGATGCCAAAGCCAAAGTTCTCCCAGTAAAATAGTGACCTTCCCTCCTTTAACTCTATAGCTGGTGCTAAAGGATGTTGAGAAAGCTAATATGAACACTCAGGCATCATGCCCCAAGGAAAGAATGGATTTATACATACAATCTACATCTGGGTTTGATCAAAGGCATTTTATAGAATGTTGGCCAAGACAGAGATATGGTCAGAGATACTTAAATAGATGTGAATTATGTAGATCCCAATGAGCATTGAGTCACAACTCTAATACTCAAAGATTGTTTGAATGTGGGTGATGACAATTGATAGTTATGACTGAGACATCAGTAGATTGTATTGTGATTAGGAGTGTGATTCCTTACATTTAGCAGCCTCTGTCTTCATAAAGAGGAAGCCAAAGAACAGTGATAAAAGTATGATTGCATCCACAGTCTCTGAAAATAATTTTAAAAGGATATTTTACTTCTAATTATGTATACATATATTGGAGCAGGAGTATGTACATACGAGTACATTTGCCCATGCAGGCCAGAGGCGTTGGCTCCCCCTGGAGCTGGGATAATAGGTAGTTGTGAGCTACCCAACATGAGATCTCAAATTGAACTCAGGTCCTTTTAAGAAACAGTGAGTGTTGCTTACCCATGAGCGATCTTTCCAACCCTCAAAAATACATTTTTTGTAAACCAAAAGACAAAGGTAAGGAAGATTAAATGAAAGAACTAGTAGAGAACAGTTCTTAACACTAAGGATACTAAGAGAATCTCCTCTTAACAGAGATGAATCTGTCCTCTTTAGGACATTTCTTTCCCTCCTTCCAGTCCCCCCCCCCAGGCCTCCAACTGTAAACTGATGACTTCATTCTGAAAAGTCTATTTGATCTCTTGCAGCTTTTCAGTCTTTGATCCTGGAACTCCCTCTGCGCACTAGATTTTAGCTGTGGATATAGAACACAGAAGGATAACTCAAGTCTTGCTTTCTTTTGGAATTTTCCCTCATCTTCAAACTATATTCTCATTTTCCTTTTGTCATGACACTAATTATGTGCTCTAAAACCAGGAAATTTCTTTTTCTGGCAATAAATAATAAACTGTTCTATTATGAACTAAGGAATACAGGATGCTATGAATCCAGCCTACTTTTTAAAGGCAACAGAAAATTTCGGTCTAATGAAATAGTGAGCACCATCCATGTCACCTCTCTACTATTCTCAAAGTAGCCTTCAGGGATAACTTTCTATCCAGAAGGATTACTTCATCACTAGTACATTTATCATTTTGGTGTAACCATGACAATAAAGGACATAGTGACCTTCTGTTTTGTTATTTCCTAAATTCACTACAGTTTCTATGCTAAGTTAAAAAATATATAATATATAATATGATATATAATATAAATATATAATATAATATAAAAATAAAGCATAGAAGAAACACTGCTATAGTATGAGAATTTGTGGTAGTCTGATTAATGCTTCTTAGAGATCTCTAGGTCTTAGCCCAAGAATCTTGTTGATATATTGTATTGTATGAAAAAGGGAACTTTGCAGATATAATATTACTATAATGATATTGAGGAAGTTACCTTGGATGCTTAATCCTCAATAAAATCCTAAATAAAGGAAACAGGCAAAAAAAAGGCATTACAACAGAAAAGAGGACTAGAAAAGCTTACAAAGGAGGTGTTGAAGGAAGAAATATAGACACAAACCTAAAGATGGTAACCACAACTATAGGTAAGAAGAAATAGATTTATTTGGGGGGGGGCTTACACAGAAAAAAAAGAAAAAAAATCAAAAACAGTTGTGCTGCCCCTTGATTCTAATTTCATAAGACTCATTGCAGTTTCTGGAAATCCAAAATTATGAAAGAAGAAATGTGTGCTGTTTAACTCTGTGGTGTCACACACTGTGGACTGTGGTATGTGCCAGACATTGCACCACGGGTCTCATTTCATGTCTACAACATCCTTGTGAAATATTATCACATAGATTTCAAAACTAAGGAAGTTGAGACTCCGACAGATCAGAACTAATTAGTGGGAGAGCTTAAAATGGAAGCCAGATATCTGACTTCAGAATCTATTTTCTTCCCATTACAATATCTAATAAAAATAACTGATGAAAAGATCTTACATTCATCTGAAGCCTGCACTAAAAGTTTTACAGGCAACAATTATTTCATTCCTCCCCCAAATCTAAAAGAAATAGATCTATTGTAAAGCACATTTTTATTAGCTTCTGGAAGATGAAGAGTCCTTTGGTTGAGGAGGTGATGTGGCCCCTGTAGGTAAAGCACAGTTCAGTGCTATGTCACATATCCAAAAGTATATGGATAGCAAAAATTGAACTTTAAAAGTTCTAAACATAGAAGTGGACAATAAGATAGGTAGGTAGGGGAAAGGGAATGGATCCAGGAGGAGCTGTGGGAAGGGAAATATATGGTCAAGCCCATAGTAGGAAACTCTCAAATAACTAATAAGAATTACAAAAGTAAATAAACAAATAAATAACCCATTTAATAGTTGTGTGCAAATAGGAAAATAATTTTACTCTCTATGACTCAATTGTCTTTTCAGAAAACATGGCAACTGCCTGACATCAAAACCCAGCCCTTCAAATATGCTAAGTTTCTATTCCTCAACTCAGCAACAAGCCATCCTGACTCTGTTTTATCATCTGTACAATGAAGCTGAAAACTCTAACATAGGTTTCATACATACATTATAAAAAGAAGTGATTGGTTATTTTTCCCCAGCATATAATATCACTTGGATCACAGTGTCATAGTATTAAAATAAGTATATCCTCTTCAGAACTGTGGCTTAAGACTTCCCAAGAATTAGCCTTTTCTGCTAATTAACTAGGCGTTCTTCACCAAGTTCCATGATTATAGTCTAGAAAGGATCCGAACATCGATATTTCATGAGCTGAGGCTCTTTGGACCTAAAGCATACAATTTCCCATAAGTATGAAATGAGGCCTTTGGGAAATAATGAACACTGTTATTGCATAATAGCATGAGAAGTCTGGTGACCACTAAGAACCTCCAGGTTTATTTAGCCACTCTGCTTCCCCTAAACAAACACCAATTGTTTTCATATGCAGTGAGTTTGAGCAACATAGATTAACGAGAATTTAAGGAAACCAAATCATTCCACGCCGCAAAGCAGTTTATCTGTAAATGAGGGTATATTTCTTCACAATCATCTTCATTAACTGTTTCTGTTTCCTACAAAAATGCATATCATTAAAGGGGCTTTTGAAAATGCAAAGCTTCTGAAATTTAAAAAGCAATACACGTAGTGGCACTCAACGTTATATTAACCTTAGAGCTTCTTGGAGCTAGACCAGTTATTCATCATGAAGGATCTCCATTAGCAAGGAAGTAAACTGATAAGACAGGTAATCATCCAGTTGAAAGGACTTATCTATGAACCAAAGGTCCTCTGCAAAACCCATGTCCTTCAGCAACAACAGAGAACACAGTCCTCCTCTACCCGTGGGGGCATGGCCGAGTACCTCAAGAAAGAAGTATGCGGAAAGGTGAGCACAAGTAGTAGGGTCTCTATTGCATGATCTCAAATGAGAAAACAAACTTTTTTCCTCACTAGGACCAAGCCAAGAACTGCTATTTACCTTTACCACAAAAGAATTTCACATAGCAACAGAGAATTGACCAGCAATAGTTTCCTTTCAAACTTTGCATTCCACAATACTCCCTCAAATGCTGTGTATACAATGATACCTCATTGGTAGATCAATACTTTACATTTGTTTTCAGAAAATGGGAGGATTTGTCTTTGTGTGGTTGGGAAGAGAAGATCTCAAGTGGCCAAAGGGCTCAAGTAACAGACGACCTGTGACATGAAAACAGAAGAGGGATTATTGTGGGATGGAAGGAGACAAACAGGGAATGGCTAGCGAGTGTGAAGGGAAGGCTGGAAGAGAAACAGTTAAGAACAAAGCACATCAAAATGTTAATGAATCTATTATTTTGTATGCTAGCTTTAAATTCTGATACAAACCGGTCTTTGACACTTTCTCAGATCTCCACAGTACTTTCTACCTGATGATTGAGAAAACAAAGGGCCAAACACTGAATCTTAGGACTTAGACATTTGAAAAATGAAAGAAAATGTGAAACTATATATTTAAAAGGCTTTCTGCAAGTGTTTTGTGAAGTCATTAAAATAGTTTTATCCCACCCTACTCCATCCCCAAGTCTGTTGTCAAGTGGGCATTTTGTCTTCGTGTCCTCCCACTTTCCTATCCTCATATGGCCACCAAACCTCCTCCTCAAACATGGTTGCCATGGGACTAGGATTCACTATTTTGACCAAGTAGGCACACTTTGCGTTGCTGTTAGTTTATTCAGCTTCTTTCCCATGTGCAAAACACAAGTGTAAAACCCAGAGGAAAAATTCCCTACAAAAATAAGGGTTGAGCAATGCACAGTTGGCTCACTAGTTAAAAGCACTTGCTGCTCTTGCAGAGGACTGGGGTTCAAACTCACCACCCAATTGAACTCCAGGGAATCTAATGCAATCTTCTGGACACCACAGCACCATGGACATATATACATATCTGCAGGTATTCACAGATACACATTAAGTAAAAATAAATGTATTTTCAAAGGGTTCTGCCTCTAATTCTGTTGGAGTCCATTTCAGTTTCCACAGTTCCTACTGCACCTCAGGTGTGATGCCCTTGTGTTCTCCATATTATATATGCTCAGAAGGTCTTTATCTATTGACCAGGAAAGGTACCAAAGAGGCTTCGGTGAAAAGATAGCCTTTCAACTGGGCCTTGAGAGATAGGTAATGGCAAAGACAAGGAAAACAACATTCTAAAAATTAGAAGTCTGTGTGAAATACTGAGCAGTGGTTATTGGAATATGAATATTCATTAAAAAAACAGTGATTTGTACTCAATGTGTCTGGAGAACAAACCCAAAATTTACATTTTAACAAATGACCGTGTTCCTTTCACACTAGTGGTTTTCAGATGACACTTAGAGAAATAAAGTGATCCACAAAAATATTTTAATGAGTCAGATAGAAAATGCTCATTTGTAGAAATACACAGAGGAATAGTGTTGAGGATGTGTGGTGAGAGGTCGGGTCTTTGTCACCTTGCTGCCACAAGGATACACTAAGCCGTAATCCTGATCCCTTAGCAGGGAGGAGTAATGACATGCTGAGAAAATTCTGCCTATGAAGGAATTAGTTCTTCCTTTATACATCTTTCTAATTCCAAATAAAGCAAAATTCCGCAAACACATAACGTGCACTGCTGTTTTGCAAGTCACAGAACAGAAGAAATTTCTTCTGTACACCTAAACACCCTTCTGTCAAAATGTTAGTACACTTCATGTTTTAAGCTGCCACTTCATGGGGTTTGGCCTCAGAACTCTTGATGCCTGGAAAAAAGAAATATCCACACATGACGGAAATGTACTTAAAAGTCAGGAATTGAGAGTAGGATGAATGATATGTGTGTGTGTCTCTCTGTCTCTGTCTCTGTCTCTCTGTCTCTCTCTGTCTCTCTGTCTCTCTCTCTCTCTCTGTGTGTGTGTGTGTGTGTGTGTGTGTGTGTGTGTGTGTGAGCAAGCCTATAAACCTAATGACTAATGCATTACATCAAGGTATAAAACTCACGAAGCCAGGATATTATGTTCAGTCTACAAATGTTCTAGACAGCTGCTGCCCAATGTTTGACAGATTCTATTTTACCACATAGCCACTTCTGAACAAACACAACTGATTCTGGAATAAAGAAGATGATGGGGTCTGCAAAAAAAAATCCCAGCTACAAATGGAGTATAAAGACATAGACCACATATTTTAATAAGAATGAATAAGGAGTATAATTTCATTTTATAAAGTATAGATATGTGTTTTATCTGAGACAATTTAGACACAGTAGTTTTATGGATTGTTTTTATTAAACTTTAGATAAGAATACAAAGCCATCCATTTAGCTGAAAGCATAGGAGAAGAGAGTGTGCTTTGTAATGCTGTGGAGAAGAATTTGAGCTGGAAAAGAGTACTCAATAAAGGTAGCTTCAAGATGTAATCACTGGGTCTGTTGTCTAAAGGAAAAAATTCATATGATTCAATGGGCTTCTCAGCCTTCTGCTGATATTCACTGAAACACATGCAAGAAGCAAAAATCCCCACCTGGGACAATTGTAAGTATTTATTTTATGTTTTAATAACTACTGTCATGACTGAAATAGGCTTAGAGCCCAAAGAATATTGGGACCTTGGTAAGAAGATGACAATATTAATTGGGAAAAAGATAGGACTGATATAAAGACAGCAATACTATTTTTCAAACAAGCTTCTGTCTAAAACCTTAAAACATTCAGGCATGAGGAATGTGCTTCATTCATAGAGTACTCGCCTAACTAGAATGCATGAAGCCCTAGGTTCAGTTCCTAGAAGTTTCCAAAACTGAGGTGGGGGCTGTGAAGATGGCAGCGTCACAAAATGCTTGCTACACAAGTATGGCAAACCCCAAACCAGCACTTATGTAAATTCATGGGCATGGCAACAAATAGCTGCGTCTGGCAGTGCACATCTGTAATCCCATCACTGTAGGATGAGCATATAGCCTTATCCCAGGATTTCACCTGCTGGCCAGTCATTCTAGCTGTATTGGCTTTCAGGTTCAGTGAGACTGTGGGTCTTGTTAGTGTTAACTGAATTTGATATAGCCTAAAGTCACCTGAGAAGAGAATATCAATTGGAAGATTGCACAGATCAGATTAGTCTGCAGGCATGTCTGTGGGGGATTGTCTTGATTACTAATTGATATAGGAGAGTCCAGCCAACTCTGAGAAATGTCGTTCTCTGTGAAGGTGAGCCTGGGCTATGTAAGAAAGAAGCTCAGCATGAGCCTATGAGCAAGCAAGCCAGAAAACAGTGTTCTTGCACAGGTTCTTCAGGTTACTGACATGACTTCCCTCAGTCATGACTGAAACCTAGAAGCATCAACCATACAAAGCCACCCATCCCATAAATAGCTCTTGGTCAGAGTGTTATAACAACATAAATACATCCTGTGTCAGACAATATTGTGGAGAATTATAGAGAAAGATACCTCAGAGTGACCTTTAGCCTCCATGTGAACATGTGCACACATGTAAACACATTTACTTACATGAACATATTCACATATGCACAACACACACATATCACAAATTCAGTATTGAGACAATACTAGATTCAGGCATGAAGTAAGCCCATGAGAAATAAAAGAAACCTTCAAATATATAAAATAAAAGCTTTAATTAATAAGATTCTAATTGATCTTTTCAAAAAGATATCCTTAAACCATCTGCTAGCCAAACAGGGAAGAGTATCATGTCCCTTATTGGCCCCAATGCTATGGTATCAGAGATCCAGGTAACTCTGTTCCTAATAAAACACTTTCTTCAAAGACTAAATAATAAGATTAAAGATGTAGAAGGGACCTACAGAATTACTGTTGCAGATGAATCAATACACATGCTCGTAACACAATAAACAGTTATTATAATGATAATTACTTAGTAAATATAGCACAAATACTTGATTAGTCATTACACCACTTCTGAAGCTGAATTGTATACATTAACCTCTTATTTTGACTTAAAGGCCATACACAGATACAGAGATCCTAACAAGTACATCAAGTTCTAGAAATAAAATATATGACAAGTATCCAAAGTGTATGATATCTTCAGTAATAGAGCATCTATGGTTGGGGCAACCAAGGGCAACAGCAATAGCCTATAATTTGGGGGACTCTCAGACAACCCTGTAGAACTCAAAGGGCTTCTCATGGTGATTTTGTTAGATAGTCTCTGGCTCTTGAGGGCAGCACTGTCAGCCCAGATGGGAAGAAAAATCATTTAAACTATGTGTGTATGTATGTGTGTGTGAGAGAGAGAGAGAGAATATGTGTGTATTCCAAAATATTTTATTATACCGTTTAAAGCTATGTCACTGTGATTGGTTTAATAAAAAGCTAAAGAGCCAATAGTTAGGGAGAAAGTATAGGTAGGACTTCCAGATAGAGCTCTGGGAAGAAGAAAGGGGAAGTCGCTAGCTGGACATGAGGAAGTAGGGCATGCAGGAGGAGAGGTAAAAGCCATGAACCACATGCTAATATGAAGATTAATAGAAATTGGTTAACTTAAGATATAAGAGCAAGTTAGAAACAAGCCTAAGATAAGGCTGAGCCTTCATAATTAATAATAAATGTCTGTATCATTATTTGGGAGCAGGTAGAATTGAGAAAATCGTGTTACTTGTGTATATGTGTACTCAGATTTTTGTTTATTACAGGTATGTTTATGTACTTTCCTCCCTCCAAGGAGCTGAACTGATTTTAAACTGAAAGCCTCATCCCTGAGAATGAAATTTCATGGTACAAGAACCCACCATGCAATCTTCCAAGGGAAGGAAGCAACCGATACTCCTACCCAGCTAGGAATACAATCACCAGCAAGGAACAAGAATTATAACAGTGCAATAGTAGCACACATACTCTGATGCAACCAACAGCTCTCTAATTGGACTTAAGACCTGCTAAAAAAGGAGGGAAATCTAACCATTTACCCAGTGTTAGTGAGTTCATAATCTTAGAGGAAAACCTACAACCACAACTTTACTAAGTCATCATAATTCCTGACTATATTCTAAATATTTATCCTTATACCCACATATAAGCATACTTCTCACCCTCATCAAGAAAACCATCTCTTTGCACCAGAAAGAGACCATGACAGAAAAGCCATAACTAATACAAATCAGTATTGTATAACCCCATCACAATGGATACAACCACAACTCCTGCACAACATAGAAAGGACTTATCACATACACTTATCACTCAATAGATGAAAACACATGTGCTTTTACTTTTCCCATTTACCTACTTCAACAATCATAACTAATCTGTATTTTTTATATCTGTGGGCTAAGTTGGAAATAGATGATGGATTTAGACAATAAAAGGACAGTAAGAGCAATCAAGATGAAAATGACTGAATGCGACATAGTGAAAATATGTTTTAATAGAATTTCATTTCTTAATTTATGTGATTATTTTAATGGAGGGTAAAAATACTGTAACATGTCTAAGTAGAGAGATATTATAGCGATAGATGTTTTGTATAGTTTGTTACTACCAAGCCCCTAAATTCATGTAGGAGTACAATTCCTAGAGTTGCACGTTAATATTATAAAGAAATAAGAAACTTGCTGGGTGTGATGGTATACACCTTTCATCTGAGCACTTGAGAAACTGAGGCAGAAGGATCGATGAGAGTTTGCAGTCAGCCTGGTCAATGTAGCTAGATCCAGGGAAGCCAGGAACACGTAAGATTCTGTCTCCAAATAAAGAGAGTCAAAATTTTAATTTAGTTATGTTTAAAGAAGGAACTATTGGAGATGTGGTTGAGAATGGATAAAGTCATTAAGGCAAGAGTCGAGTGATTGAATCCTGGTAGGTTTATAAGAACAAGAAAAAATAGACATACAAAATACAAGTATTTATTCCTTGTTTTAAGAGATACAATGTTCTTTATTCTTTATAGCTTAGTACTCTGCCAGCAAGAAGGCAATTGTTACAAGAAAACCGTAGATATTGTACCTCCAGAAACATGATCCCCAATTGAACCTCGCTTATTTATAAAGTAGACTATCTCAGGCATTTCATTATTGTAATTCAAAGTTAAGCCACATGCATAGTTAATAAGAACTTTTAGCCAGGCTGTGGTGGTGCACACCTTTAATCCCAGCACTCGGGAAGCAGAGGCAGGCTTATCTCTATGAGTTCGAGGCCAGCCTGGTCTACAAGAGCTAGTTCCGGGACAGACACCAAAGCTACAGAGAAACCCTGTCTCGGAAAAAAAAAAAAAAAAAAAAAAACCTTTTGATGTTCCCCCCTTACTACACAGATTGTAGACAACTGTGCATTTCATCTAGGCACTGACTCAAAAATTACTTTGATCTAAAATTCAGACGAACATTAGGTTGTCTGTGGGTGTTTTCCCTTTGTAAGAGTGTCATGAGCTGGATTGGTTGGGGATTTTTTTCCATCTTTGTGTATGTATGTTAACAATATTTCCATTAGTACTTTATTCAACTTTAAAAGCATGGCCAGCTAAAATGCCAATTACCCTATTTGCCTTAATGAAAAGGAAAGTAATGAGTACAAACTAAGGTGATTAGAGAAAATAAATCACTAATTTGGGGAGGAGTGCTGGCTCATCAGGGCACTGGTCACTTCTAGGTATGAGATTCAAATTGCAGCTCCCAGTACTAGTTGAAAGAAAACTGCAGGGAAGAAGGAAATCACCCCAACAGAGGAGTTCCTTGAGCTTCTTTTGTACCCAGAAAACAATCCTTTCCTGATGTTCTTTCAGAGCATGACTTTTAAAATCTAAGGCAGTGGTTTTTGACCTTCCTAATGCTATGACCCTTTGATACAGTCCCTCATGTTGTGATGACCCCCAAATCAAAAATAAATAGTTTTAATTTCTACTTCATAACTATAATTTTGCTACTCTTGTGAATTATAATGTAAATATCTGATTGCAGGATGGTCTTAGGTGACCCCTATGAAAGATTGTTCAACCACAAAGGGGTAGTGACCCACAGGTTGAGAATCACTGCTCTAAGGAGAAACTTCCACAAAGGCCATCATATTTGCATTAATGAAAACAGAAGAATACATAAGAGCTTCAGAGTCAGCTGCTTCAGAGGTCTTTCAATATTAACTGTGTGTAGTAATAGGAGTGGCAGGGCTGAATCCCTGGCACCCGACCGCCCACATGGCTATCTCTAGCTTATGCCCCGAAATAATTACACGGAAACTGTATTCTTTTAAACACCGCTTTGCCCATTATATCTAGCCTTTTCTCGGCTAACTCTCACACCTGGACTAGCCCATTTCTTATAATCTGTGTAGCCCACGAGCTGGCTTACCAGGAATGATCTTAACCTGTGTCTGCCTGGAGTGGGAGAATCAAGGCGACCCCCTGACTCAGCTTCTTTCTCCCAGCATTCTGTTCTGTTTATTCCTCCCACCTATGTTTTAACCTATCAGGGCCAAAGCAGTTTCTTTATTGCTTAAATTCTTGCTTGATAACTGTTTTGCTATATGTAATTTTGCTATGTTAAAGTTAAAGCCTTCCCTTTTTTTGTTTAAACAGAAAAAGGGGAAGTGATGTGGGAGTGTCATATATCAATCTGTTGATTTCATTGATTAAGCATATATATATATATATATATATATTCCTATGACAAAGTTTAGTTTATATGTTAAATATAATACAAGATTAACAAGCCTAAAATAAATAGACAATTGTAACTATTTGCTGTAATAAAATTATATAAATGTGTATACTCACCATTTCTCATTTGCACATGTGCTATCTATCTATATCTATCTATTTATCTATCTATATCTATCTATCTATCTCTATCTACCTATCTATCTACCTACCTACCTATCTATCTACCTATCTATTTATCTACCTCTCTATCTATCTCTCTATCTCTCTCTACCTCTATCTATCTATCTATCTATCTATCTATCTATCTATCTATCTATTCTACCTACCTACATATCTATCTATCTATCTATCTATCCACCTACCTATCTATTTATGTGTCTGTCTCCCTTTTTCTCTCATTTATTCCCCCTCCCTCTTTCCTGTCAGAGATTGGAAGCATATACACTTCAGGTTGGATGTGTATACACTGTAGATATACAGTATAACCGAATGATTCACATTACAGCGGAGACAGCATAGGGAAAAACAATTTAAAGTTTACAAATTGTTCATTTCTAGACATTATAAAACTGCACTTGACTACAAGAAACTGAAATACTGGAAAGTGAAAGCTGCTGCCCATTAGCTATAGGGATATAAACCAGTATTTCGCACATGTATTGCATTTTACCATAAATAAAATCACCATTTGAGATTCAATTTGTTTATCTTCTCATTTCATTAGTTCTTTGAGACTCTTACACCATGTATCTTGATAATATACATCTACCCCCCAATTCTTCCCAGACCCATTCCCACATCTCTACCCAGCCAACTCCATGTCCTCCTTTTTGTAATCCTTTTAGTAGAATTTGGGCTACCCATATACACTTGGGTGGATGGCCTAAACTGGAATATTGCCAACTCACTAGTGGCTGCAGCCTTAAAACTGATTCTCTCTCTCATATTGCCATCAGTTGACAATAGTTACTGAGCTAGGGACGACACTTCATTTGTGCCCCACCCACCTTTGCATGTGGTATTTTGTCTGGCTTGAGCTTATGCAGGTTTTGCGCAGGAAGGAATCTTGCCCAGTACTTGGTTTCCATATGATTTTAAACAGTATCTTTAAGTGTTAATTATCCCTCCCTGGCTGGACATTCTATCAAAAGTAATTTGGAGATTCAGACACTTCATTTCTAAAAAGTAGCCTCCATGCAAGTCATCTCAGTGCTGTACACTGCCTACCTATGAGCACATCACTGCTGTTATCTTGTCATTTGGCACTGTATATTGGTGAAAGTGAGAAAAGGTAGTGGGGCTTAAAGACAGTGAGGAAGGCAAAGAATGGGGATGGGAGTAGAATCTAGGAGAATTTTGGACCTTCGAAAACATATTAAATCAATATAAAATATTACATCAAGTACTTTTGTGTGCTTATCTCTTCTAGACTGAAACACTCCATTAAAACTCAGGAAGCTATAAACTTATAAGTGCACTCCATACATATCATCCAATATAAGCCATGTTTTAAGTAAAAGTGTATAATAATCTAGCCAAAATAGAAGTAAAAGATTGGAAGCAGACGTATATGTAAGAGATTAGAGGAATCGGTAAGCTAATAGAAGTAAAAGTTTGGAAGCAAGCATATATGTAAAAGATTAGAGGAGTCCGTAAGCTATTATACTCTACAGGTGCTATGATGATACATCTCACAATGGTGGTGTCATTGGAAAACAAATGATTCAATACATACTTGGTAGCCAGGCAGGAAGTATAGGCATGTCAACCAGACAGGAATTAGAGGCAGGTCAATGAGAACAGGAGAATTCTGGGAAGATGATGCAGTCTTTACCCAGTTGCAGAGGAAGCATGATATGATTGCCTCACTGAAAAAGGTACCAAGCTATGTGGCTAACATAGACATGAATAATGGACTAATATAAGTTATATTAATTAGTAAATAAGAATTTGAAGCTACTAGGCCAATCCGTTTGTAACAGATTATATATATATATATATATGCATAAATATCTGTCAAAACTTATTGAGGTTCTGTAATGTAGAATAATACTGAATAGTGATATCATTCACAATAATGGGATACACAAAAAGAAAAGCAAAAAATGGGATTGTGGCAGGGGAAGATATACACACATATACATATGTTAGAACTTATATCATATATCAGAACAGCTGCACTGACAGGAGAGGTACTAAGTTGAGAGTTATATGTAAGAATTAGCTGTCCTGAGCAAATTGGGTAGTTCTACAAAGAACACAGAAGAAAGTAAAGGGGAAGTATGATCGCTGTTATTCAGGATGGATTGATTGTACTGCCTTCATGTTAGTCTTAAAACCGTTGTTTGTCCTCAGTTCACATGTGTTTGTGGGTGAAAAACAGAGGTTTATATTCCAGATGTTAGGCCCTCCAGTATCTACTATTTTCTTTTATTTTGTTGTTTTGTTTCTCTGTTTCCAGTTGGATAGCTCAAAAACAATAAAGCAGCAACATAGCCAAAGGTGTCAAAGAGTAGATGATACAGGGATATGAAAAAGGTAAAAAGAATCTTGATGTACTAAAACTATAAAAAAATGTCAGGGAGTAGTTCCATCAAGCTGTAATGTAATGTCATTGAACTGTCCATAGGCTGCCCCTAGTGAGGTACTTTTATAATATTAGAACTGCCTCTAGAATTTTTCCCTTCTATGTCTATCACTAGGGATACTGCTACACAAAATTAAGCTATCAAGATAAGGGACCATCAAAAAGAATTCAATAGTGCCTGTGCCCCCTTACTTGTATGTAAGAAGATCTGAATTAAATCTCAGATAATCATCTGAGTGCTTAAAGCCTCATTTCAAAGAAGAGTGGAATTGTAGGCATGGGAACAAGCATGAAAGACTATCTGGAAAGAAGTTCCTTTGAGTCTCATAATTTCTACCACATACAGTGTTGACAGGATGGTCATAGCCTTCTTTAATTCTATTTCTTTAAAATTTCAACTTTAATGTTTAAAATAAAATTCATTTAGTTTCTTCTTTCCAATATTTTACATATATATTACAGAATAATTGAAAAGCAAGTGTGTAGTCATATACAGACACATATACAAAAATCTTTTGTTGCAATTTCCAGATATTATACTTTTACACTTTGAAGATTTATGACAATACCACAATGAATAAGATTGTATTTCAATGCCATTTTCCAATAGCTCATATCATTTGCATTTGTACCAATAAGCATGTTAAAATACATACTATATCAAATATTATTTATTCGTTTATCCATGACAATTTGGCACTAATACATTAAAATAACTCTAATAATGGAACAACTTGAAAGGGAACTATCATCTTAAAGGGAATATATTGTGGTTATACTACAGTGGATTCTTTTAATTGTATCACACCTAAAAGAATTCGGTTGTTCACCTAGTTTTCTCTGTTTTGATTTGGTATAGGATCCCTGCCCATGGAATGGTATCAGTGACATTTATTTTGGGTCTTCTCATCTTAATTAACCTGTTCTTAATATAACCTGTATAACTCCCCTCATACATGTTCAGAGAATTATCACTTGGTTACTTCTAGATCCTGCCAAATTGACAACCAGTATCAACTGTCACAAGTCTAATCTTATCGAACTGGCATACAAACATATAACATTTAAGCAATAGCCATCTAACAATTCTATTAGCTCATGGCCATCATAATGCAAACACATTTATTTCAATGTCAAATTTCACCATAATCTTTAAAAGTTACAACAGCACTTAGAAATTAAAAATCCACGTAAAGCCCAATGTAATCTCTTGACTGCAACCTTGTACAAAATAAAAACATGCTATAGGGGCCCATATACAATAGCACAGAATATGGATTTCCATTCCAAAAGGGAGTGATGATGGCATAGCAAGGAAAAGTAATACCTGTACGATTCATGGAATAACCTCTTAAGACATTTCTTATGAATAATATCATCCTGCCACACGTTGTCTTCCTTGGGTAGTGAATTGGTGCCAGATACCCCAAGCACCTCAATTTTGCATTTTTCATGCCTCCAAAACCTGTATCATATGAAAAATACTGCCAAGTTCTCCTGCATGCTCTAGATGTAGCCTGGTCCCCTTGGATCACAAATGCATGATGACAAATGACAAAAAACACCCTTTTCTTCAGTTAAGATCCTAGCCCCTAGAACGACACTATCTTCATCTAGAGTGGGCCTTTCTACCTCAGTTACTTCCATTTAGAAAATTACTCACATGCATGCCCAGAATCCTGCTACTGGGTAGTGCTAAAATCTGTCAAGTTGACAATCAACATTCAGCATCACACTCACAGAGCATAATTTTCCACCTCTGAACTCTGTACCAACTTTCTTATTTCAATATCTATTGGTGAGAGCCCCTCTCAATAAAATAATGGGTAATCAATAATAAAAAGAAAGGTGTGTGAATGAAACATTTACAAATAAATGAAGGACTAGGGATGTAGCATATTGTAGTGGCGAGCAGGCCTGCTTTTCGTCCCACCCAGCTCCCCCACAGCTAGCTTAGTCCCGGAAATAACAACACACAAACTGTATTCATTTAAACACTGCCTGGCCCATTATATCTAGCCTCTTCTTAGCTAAATGTCATATCTTGCTTAACCCATTTCTAATAATCTGTGTAGCACCTCAAGCTGGTGGCTTACCTGGAAAGATTCTAGCCTAAGTCCGTCTAGGGTCAGAGAATCATGGCAACTGCCTCAACTGCCTTCTTCCTCCCAGCATTCTGTTCAGTCTACTCCACCTACCTATGTTCTGACCTATCAGGCCAAGCAGTTTTCTTTATTAATTAACTAATGAAAGTAATAGAAAGATAGAAGACCCTCCTACATGAGCATATTGTATATCATTTGCCTAGCATGTGCATATCAAATAAAAATTCTGTATTTAATTTATGTAGAGAGAAGCAAAATCTTGAAGATAGGCAGAATCATACAAAGGAGGAAGGACCTTATCAGAATAACTGACTTCTATTTCATATATCTCAACTGAATAGCAACGTGTTGAAAAGCTGAGAATAAAAACTGTCTTTTCATCATCATGCTAAGGATGCAGTGCATGTTTATAATTAGCAACTTGTAAAGCTGTATTCTTTTTGATGATGAGCTTCATCTTGAAGCCCTTCCAGACAATTTAGGACATAAATGGAAGGGTTATTACAGGCCAGATGCTGGGAATGCATGACTGAACAAGAACAATAAACACAACTTCTGACTTCCTAAAACATCGAGTCTAGTTTTCAGACAAGTAAACAAGAATTTACAAAACTGGAGAGCAAGTTCTATAATCAGAAAATCACCAGAAGCTCTAAGACTTACAGCTGAGTATTTGAGTATTAAAACATTACAGGGTCTCTTTTTCCATCTCCATCCCTCGCCAGATGAAGGTTCTATGGTGATATGCAAGATATACATCAGTGTGGCTATGGGAGAAAGCCATTCCAGGCACCCTCTCCTCTGCTGCCCAAGGGCCTAGCTGGGGAAATCACCTTGGACACCTGGGAACCCCTCTAGAGCCAAGTCTCTTGCCAATCCTAAAATGGCTCCCTTAATTAAGATATCTTCTTCCCTGCTCCCATACCCACACTTCCTCCATCTCAACCATCTCATTCCCCCAAGCTCTCCCCATTCCTCCCCTTCTCCCTTCTCTCTACCCATCTCCCCTTCCCCCTAACCCACTCCCACCCCCATGCTCCCAACTTTTGCCCAGCAATCTTGTCTACTTCCAATATCAAGGAGGATAAATATGTTTTTCTTTGGGTTCACCACCTTATTTAGCTTCTCTAGGATCATGAATTATAGGCTCAATGTCCTTTGTTTATGGCTAGAATCCACTGTACCGAGCTCGCAAGGCCCAGATAAAGAGCAGAAGAAGGGAGAACATGAGCAAAGAAGTCAGAAGCACGAGGGGAGCATCTACCCACGGAGACGGTGGGACTGATCTAATGGGAGCTCACCAAGGCCAGCTGGACTGGGACTGAACGAGCATGTGATCAAACTGGACTCTCTGAATGTGGCTGACAATGAGGGCAGACTGAGAAGTCAATGATAATGACACCAGGTTTTGATTCTACTGCATGTACTGTCTTTTTAGGAACCTAGTCTGTTTGAATGCACACCTTCCTAGACCTGGATGGAAGGGAGAGGGCCTTGGAATTCCCACAGGGCAGGGCACCCTGACTTCTCTTAGGACTGGAGAAGGAGAGCGAGTGGGAGTGGGGGGAGTGGAAGGGAAATAGGAGGATGGGAGGAGGTGAAAATTTTTAATAAATAAATAAATATTTAGATTAATTCCAGGGATGGAAGATATCTCAAAACAATGTAGTTTCGACTTCATTGTGTTGTTATTAGTGGTAACTCTAATGAAGATTTATAATGAACACAGGCAAGATGAAAATATAAAAATAATAAAAAAAGCAAAATGTACAGATTGAGAAAAGGACACCAGGAAGTATAATAGGACTAAGTCTTGTGTTCAGGGAGTTAAATAGATTGAGTTATCCTCAGAGCAAGATCCCACTGAGCTAAATTTTCAACTTGTGAAAAGAAATTAAAGAAAGGTTTAGACTCCATTGTGGTGGTACACCTTCTGAGACATGGCGTGTCTTTTTATATCTTTCCAGAATCTTTGATGGAGTTGAAGAATAGACAGTTATAATTAAAAAAAAATCATTACGGGGGAAATGATACTTAAATGTAGAACATAAAAAGTGACTGAAAGTTAGAAAGAAATATTTCCTAAATAAAAAATGGATAAAAGAAGTGGTCACTAATAAAACACTTGCATAACACATATGAGGCCCTGGGTTTAATCACCAGTACCATACAGAAAAGAAATTGTTAAATAGTATTTTATGCAATGATCTGATTGCATGAACTATTACAAAAAACAACAACATCAAAAAAACTACTCACTAGCACTGGAGAAATTGCTCAGTGGTTAAGAGTACTACCTGCTCTTGCAGAGGACCCAGGCTAAGTTCTCAGGATTCATATGGTGCTGCACAGCCATTCACAACTCAAGTTTCAAGGAATTCAGTATCTTTTCTCACTTCTGTAGGTACTCGGCAAACACATAGTATACAGACATGCATGCTGGCATAACATTCATACACACAAAATTATATATATTTATATACATATATATTACATATACAATTATGTGTGTGAATGTATGTGTACATGTATATACTGCTTACTTGAATTCAAAAGTGGAAAAATAGCAAAACCAAATTGCAATTTCACAAAAAAAAACTGTTACTGAGAAAACTTCCTTAGAGGAAAGCACGAAGGATTTTAAATTTATGAAAGTGAAAAACAGATAAATAGGGAGTTCTATAGGATTTAAAATACCATGATAATAGATAAAAAAGACACACAAAAGACATCTAAATATAAGAATAATTGAGGAAGATAAAGAATTGAACGAGACTGGAGCTGGAACTCAGTGGTATAGCACTTACCTAGGATTCCAAGACCTGGCTCCAGCACCAAAATAAAATAAAATAAAATAAAGGAATAAAACAAAAGGGAACTCAAAATATTTAAATCTTCCAATAAATGAAAAATGAAGAATGTTTGCCACCAGAAGAAATTAAAGCAATTTTTGTCCAACAACCTTCAAAAAAATTTAAATGGACAACATATTCCTGCCATAATTCTTTAATAAACAAAAAGAAAATATTTTTGGATACTATAGGAATTTAGAAACTAGTCTATTTTGTGTCTCTTGATGAAACTACTAGAAGACACAAGTCTGGTTTCTCAAAGGGTAATGGAGAAGCTCTGGCAGGAGACTGGGCACTAAGCACGGAAACCACCAGCTCTGAGAATAAAACAGAATAACCCAGGAAATTGTAGTTACAAAATAGAACATGTATCTAAATTAATACATGTAATACCTTCTGAAAATCACCAAGTGATAATATATCATTTTCCCCAGTATAGTTACCTTCTTTGTTTTTGCTTGTTTTATCATTTCAGTTTATTTAAATAACATTTTTTCATTTATCTTATACACAATTGCAGATTCCCCTCCCTCCTCTCCTCCAGGTTCACACTCCACCCCCACCTCTACCATCACCCCACTTCCCATTCACCCCCTCCCCTTTCATTCCTCCTCAGTTTCCAGAAATGACAGGCCTCCTATGAACTTGATCAAAGCATGGCATATCAAGTTGAGACAGAAATAACCAAGTTCCTCCACTTGTGTCCAAGTTGGGCAACGCAATCCAACATGGGGAATAGGTTCCCAAAAGTCAGCTAAGTGTCAGGGACATGTCCTGATCTCATTGCTACGAGCCTTACAAAGAGACCAAGCTATATAATTATCACACATATGCAGAGGGCCTAGGTCAGTCCCAGGGAGGCCCCTAGCCATTGGTCCAGAGTCCATAAGCTCCAGCAAGAGAGGTCAGCTGTCTCTGTGGGTTCTCTGTCATGGACCCCTGACTTATATAATACCACAACCCTTTCTTCAGCAAGACTAATGAAGTTTGGCCCAGTGTTTGGCTGTGAATCTCTGCATCTGTTTCCATCAGTTACTGGATTCAGTATCTCTGACGGCAATTAGAAAAGTCACCAATCAGTTTACAGTAGATGACCTCATGAAATTTGCAGGCGAATGGATAGAATTGAGTGAGGTAACCCAAACCCAGAAGGACAAACGTGGTATGTGTTCACTCATAAGTGGATATTATAGACTCTGTGACACTTGTTTATGGCTAGAAACCAATTATGAGTGAGTACATCCCATATTCATCTTTTTGGGTCTGGGATACCTCACTCAGGATAGTGTTTTCTATTTCCATCCATTTGCATGCAAAATTTGAGAAGTCATTGTTTTTTACCGCAGCGTATACTCTAATGTGTAGATATTCCACACTTTCTTCATCCATTCTTCCATTGAAGGGCATCTAGGTTGTTTCCAGGTTCTGGCTATTACAAATAATACTGCTATGAACATAGTTGAACAAAGGCTCTTGTCATATGATAGGGCATCTCTTGGGTATATTCCCAGGAGTGGTATTGCTGGGTCCAGGGGTAGGTTGATCCCGAATTTCCTGAGAAACCGAAACACCGATTTCCAAAGTGGTTGCACAAGATTGCATTCCCACCAGCAATGGATGAGGGTACCCCTTCCTCCACAGCCTCTCCAGCAAAGGCTATCATTGGAGTTTTTGATTTTAGCCATTCTGACAGGTGTAAGATGATATCTCAAAGTTGTTTTGATTTGCATTTCCCTGGTCGCTAAGGAGGTTGAGCATGACCTTAAGTGTCTTTTGGCCATTTGAAATTCCTCTGCTGAGAATTCTCTATTCAGTTAAGTGCCCCATTTTTTAATTGGGTTAATTAGCATTTTAAAGTCTAGTTTCCTGAGTTCTCTACATATTTTGGAAATCAGACCTTTGTCTGTTGCGGGGTTGGTGAAGATCTTCTCCCAGTCAGCCTTTTTGTCTTGGTGACAGTGTCCTTTGCTTTACAGAAGCTTCTCAGTTTTAGTAGGTCCCATTTATTCAATGTTGCCCTTAATGTCTGTGCTGTTGGGGTTATACCTAGGAAGCAATCTCCTATGCCCATCTCCTGTAGGGTACTTCCCACTTTCTCTTCTATCAGGTTCAATGTGTTCTGACTTATAGTGAGGTCTTTAATCCATTTGGACTTGTGTTTTGTGCATGGTGATAGATATGGGTCTATTTTCATTCTTCTACAGGTTGAAATCAGTTATGCCAGCACCATTTGTTGAAGATGCTTTCTTTCTTCCATTGTATACTTTTGGCTCCTTTATCAAAAATGAGGTGTTCATAGGTTTGTGGGTTAAATTTTGGGTCTTCTATACAATTCCATTGGTCGACTTCTCTGTTTTTATGCCAGTAGCACACTTACATATCATCATAGAACCTTCATCTGGTTGAAGATGGAGATAGAGACAGAGACCCACACTGGAGCACTGGACTGAGCTCCCAAGGTCCCAATGAGGAGCAGAAGGAGGGAGAACATGAGCAAAGAAGTCGGGACCACGAGGGGTGCACCCACCCACTGAGACAGTGGAGCTGATCTATTGGGAGCTCACCAAGGCCAGCTGGACTGTGACTGAAAAAGCATGGGATGGGATAAAACTGGACTCTCTGAGCATGGCGAACAATGAGGGCTGATGAGAAGCCAAGGACAATGGCACGGGGTTTTGAACCTAAGTAATGTGCTGGCTTTGTGGGAGCCTAGCCAGTTTGGATGTTCACCTTCCTAGGAATGGATGGAGGGGGGAGGACCTAGGACTTACCACAGGGCAGGGAACCCTGACTGCTCTTTGGACTGGAGAGGGAGGGGGAGAGGAGTGGGGGGAGGGGGAGAAGGTTGGGAGGAGGGGGAGAAGTGTGGGAGGAGGGGGAGGGAAATGGGAGGCTGGGAGGAGGTGGAAACTTGTTTTTCTTTTCTTCTCCTTTTCTCAATAAGATAAAATGGAAAAAAAAGAAAAACCAAAAAAAAAATAAATAAATAAATAGAAAATTTTTTTTAAAAAAGTGGATATTAGGAGTAAAGCATAAAATAACCAATCTACAGTCCATAACCCCAAAGAGGCTAGATAACAAGGAGGGTCCAAAGAGGAATGCATTTATTTATATATTTCAGATCAATGTAAATTATAAAAAAAATTTCATAATAAATACACAAAAATGGTCTTTATGCAGCAGCTCAAATGTTTACTCGTTAAGGATAAGGAAAATGTGTATTACATGGAAGAAAATGGATGAAACTTGAAAACATTATGCTACCTGAAATGAGCCAGCTACTCAAGTGAGGTAGCTAAATCAGGAAAAGCCATAGAAAGAAAACACAAAATGCTGGTTATAGGGGATCTACATGGAAATGTGAGAGTTGCTTAGCTAGGATCCAATTTCAGCTTACAAAATGAAAAATGTTTGAAAGTCTTTTATATGGCATTAATGTATTTAATGCTATGATCTATACACTTGAAATGAGATGTGTGTGTGTGTGTGTGTGTGTATTTTATAGGATTATACCTTTTTAAATAAACCAGTGCTTAAAAACAATGTGTAAAACATCCAAACTCCAGGCCATACTTAAGCTTTCATAACTGTACACAAATCCAGTCTAATAAGCTCTCATCCCTCACCATAGAAGCTTCTTTTAGCCACACAAGAAGACTATTACAGAAAGGCTCAAGTGGTTAATATACTGAGAATAACTGACCATGGGTTAATAATACCAAATAATATATTTACAAACTATAGCTGCTACACCGAAGACTAGAAAATCGTCATGAAAGGAGGGCAGAGATGTTGTAAGAGTCAGAAGACCAGGATATGTGCTATGACTTTCTGTTGTCTGTATATGACAGAAATCCCAACAATATTGTAATCATAATAAGACCTGGAAAACTTACAACATCAACAGACATACTAATGTGAGAGGAGGAAAATATCATGGGGCTTCAAACCTAGATGAAGAGTTATAACTAAGTGCCACTAAGAGAGAAAGAACCAGTCTTCCTCAGGCATGAGCCCTTAATTTGTTATCTAATACCAAGTGGTCAGCTTTGAAAATATAGACATATAAGCAACACTAAATTGACTTAATAAACTAAATTTATGTATTTATTGACATTATACATGTTTGTGGAGGTTTGATGTCCCCTGTAGATTCATGTGTTTGAATGCTTGGTCTATAAGGAGTGGCGTTATTAGGAGGTGTAGCCTTGTTGGAGTAGGCATGGCCTTGTTGGAGTAGATGTGGCCTTCTTGGAGGAAGTGTTTCAATGTGGGAGAGGGTTTTGAGGTCTCAGAAGAAGCCAATCTCCTTTTGCCGCCTGCAGATCAAGCTGTAGAAGCCTCAGCTCCTTCAGCACCATGTCTGCCCGCATGCTGCCATGCTTCTCACCAAAATAATAATGGACTAAACCTCTGAAATTGTAAGCCATCCCCAATTAAATGTTTTCCTTTATAGGAGCTCACACAGTCATGTTCTTTCATCACAGCAACAGAAACCCTAGCTAAGACAATGTGTAATCATAATAATTAAAGAGGCTATGAATTAGAGATGGAGGGAACATGAGAGTAACTAGAGGGAGGAGAGGAAGTGAGAAATGACTCACTGGGTAGACCTGCCTCTGCCTCCTGAGTGCCAGGATTAAAGGCATGGACCAACACCACCACCCAGCTTTGCATTTTCTTAAGTGTATGGAAGCTTCACATTTAATATTTTAAATAAGTTGTGAATACTACAAAATGATGTAATATACCTTCTTTTGAGATATATTTTATACTCTGGTTAATATGCAATGACTTTTTAAAAATGGCTCAAGAGTACTACCAAATATTGTTCATTATGTCAAAAATTCTGTCCATAAATTTAATTTTATTAATTAAAATAATTCATTGTTTGATTTATATATATTGGTTTCTATTTTTCATAAAGAAAAAGATACGCAAATGTGTTCCTTTATCATTTCCCTTCTGTCAAATTCTCTTTGTATTTGCTAATTCTAACTTCATGTGTGAAATTATCTTATGCTATACTTTTACAGTATTCTTTACTCAGGCCATTAAAGTGAACACAGATGATCAAATGTTCTGTTTCTGCTATTCAATATAACAATGAAGCACTTGTGGCAACTGAGTACTTACTGTGGGACTAGAACTGACACAAATGAGTACTATATTTTATTTTCATTGAACCTAACTATTTAATTGAACCTGGCTTGATCTTTCTTTTTTTTTAAGTTTCTGAGTACTTTGAGTATTTACTGGGAGTTGCCCCAATCTTCCTCAAAGAATCCAGAGAAGATATGTTTCTGAGGTTTTTCAATTCTGGGAATATTTTTTTATTATATTGGTAGGGTATAAAACTACCTGAACAAAATATTTTTCCACTAAAAATACAATTGCTGCTACATTGTCTAATGACATATTTAGTATTATAGAATATTCTAAGGCTACATGTTTTCAAAAGATAACATATTATCAATTTTTCTTGTATGTCTCACACCATCTCTTCTTAATTTTTTAGAATGAATAATTGTATGATTTTTTACCCCAATCCTTAAAATTCAGAACATTCACAAGGATTATACAGATGTAACCCATCAAATTTAGTTCCACTAGAACTAAGTAATTCCTTTTCATCTACATATTTAATTATTTCTTTACCTGAGAGAAATTTTTATCATTGTGTGGACATATATTTGTTACTTTGGATATATAGATGGGTAACATGTTGGTACTCTATTAATTGTCCTATCATAATTATTTTAATTTTCTTTTCTTTTTGTCTACATTCTAAGATAGCTTAAAACTGCACCAAAGTTTTGATTTTATTTTCTGTATTATCAACCCTGATCCCTATTACTCTTCATTTAGTTTCTATATGCTAGTAATGGGAATTTTGTATATAATTAACTATTTCTAATTAAAAGCTGCAATTTATACTGATTTTTTCAAATGTTACTAAAATAATGATTGCAACATAAGTGGTTATGGCCAAAATTTGAAACATAGTGAATACACATTCGATATGACTGAATAATGACAAAGGATACCAGAGTCGTAAGCACTGCTTGAAAAGGAGTTTTCTTTCTACTCCTTTCTATTTAAGGAAGTTCCTCCGTCTCTGCCCAGAGTTAAACCTGTTCATTACTGTTCTCTACATCATGGAGATATATACTCTCCCCCAGCTAGTTCTGGCCCATCCCAATTTGGGAAAGTTGGGGGTTTGTTGGTTGGTTGGTTGGTTTGGTTTTTTGTTTTGGATTTAGTTTTGGGGTTTTTGGAGGATTTGGGGTTTTTTTGTGTTTTGGTTTGTTTGTTTTGTTTTTTGCTATAATGTTCTGTTTCCTATGGATCTGAAATTCTTGGAGTGCAATTATAAGATTTCACTATTTCTATTGCTCTTCCCATCTGTACTCTACTTTCAGAACTGGACAATTCTTTCCTTCTTTTCATTCTATGCTCAGTGTAAATGAACGTGATAAAGTTGTCCCACACTAGCTCAGAACTGAGTAAATAAAAAGATTCTTTATCTAGCGGTAGACTCACAGATCAACAGTCCTCTGTACAAGCAGGGAACTGGAACTGAATCCAGCATCTGAGAGAGAGAGAGAGAGAGAGAGAGAGAGAGAGAGAGAAACTGCGCACATTTCTACATCTGTTTTTATAGTACCCCAAGACCACACCCAAAGTGGTCCCGCATCTCAAATGCCATTTGCTGAAGGTCCCCTCCCATTGGCTGGGGGACCAGCACCTCCCCTTTTGTCTAAATTAGAGAGTTCCAAACCCAATACAAAACTATATACAATAAGAACAGATATCAAGTATAAAAAATTAGAATACAACCAGTATAAACAATATTAATCAAGAAACACGTTTTAATAATTTTCCTATCCTAAAGAATCTAAGTTTTGTTGGCTAAGTCATGAGAGGAAAGTAACTATGACTATCTAGTCTTTAACACCATCAAAGACCTGAAAAGGGAAATAATAATACTTGAGTAAATAGGAAGTGAAATCAAGTAACTTCCAAAATGTGCAATAAATGACAGAGACAGCTACCTGAGCAATCTTCCTAAGTCTCATTTGCAACATTGGAGTAACCAACTTTTGCTAAGGCCTAGAATAACTGACAGACCATTTTCAGAGGCAGGAACATTTTCAAAACCATCTTACCCTGTCTTGGCAAGGTTTGGCAGGTTTTATTTCTTGTATCCTGCTTGTCCAGTCCAGACACCATGCGTTTTGTCAGTCAGTGTCAGTGGTCGAGTCATCTGCAGTTCTTTGCCCAAAGGCCAGTTTTGCTGAGAAGAAAACAAGCTCCAAGTGGAGTGTCTTTGGTGCCCGACATTCTCTCAGGAATATGTTGGTGCTGCCTGGAGCAATCATGTGTAAGAAAAGCGTGTGTAGGCTGGCTGGCTGCAGGAAGTCATCAAGTCATCACACTAGCAAGCCAAGTGGGTACCAAGAGGTACCTATTCCACTTCACATGGTTTGTGCTCCACCCTACTCCACCCACGTTGGGGGCCAGATGTAGATGAACATAATAAAGTAGTCCCTCACTAGCTCAAAACTGTAATAAAGGGTTCTTTATTTCAGGGTAGACTCAAAAATCAACAGTCCGCAACATGAGCAGGAAACAGGAACCAAATCCAGCAGCCAGGAGAGAGAGAGAGACTGCACACGTTTCTACATCTGTTTTTATAGTACCCCAAGACCATGCCCATAGTGCTCCAACTTCTCAAAGACCATTGGCTAAAGGAGTTTCCACAACAGCTTAATCTTCATTTTCTGGTGCGGGAGAATTGTCTGTAATCTGTCAATCATGTTTTAATTAAACACTGATTGGCCAGGCAGGAAGTATAGGCGGAAAAACCAGACAGGAAGTAGAAATGATGCAATGAGAACAGAATTCTGGTAAGGAGGAAGTTGATTCCTTCCACTCCTGCCCAAACCACCAAAGCAGCAGGATGTGATCTGCCCCACTGAAAAAGGTACTGAGCCACATGGCTAACATAGATCAGAATAATGGGTTAATATAAGCCACAAGAGTTAATAAGTAGCCTGACCTAATGGACCAATCAGCTTTAAAACTTATAGAGATCTCTGTGAGATTTTCTTTGGGGCTTGCTGGTTGTGGGGTACTGGGCGGGACAGAAATGCCAACAAATAGCACTTCATGTTACAATTTTCTGTTTCTATTCTATTCTTCTAGGCATATTAAGACTATCTCTGTTTCTTAAATGCAGTTCTTTTTTTTTTAGTTTTGATTGTTAATTATCTGGTTGTTCAACTAGTTGGCATTCTAAGACAAGATCTCACCACATAATTCACCCCAGCCTCAATATCACTATATATCCCAAGTTTGCCTTCATAAATATTAAATTTAACAACAAAGATGTTGAATGCTTCATGTCACAGGACAGAATAAGTAATCTATATCTTCACATTGTGCTAGCCCACAGATCATATTTAAACTAGTAACAGAGCTTTAAAAGCTTTGACTTCTCTTTAATAATGCTGCCTTGGGACCCCGCATTGTGCCCTCCTACCCCATCAATGCTTTATGGAGTCTAAATTAAAGGCTGTTTTCATTCTCTTAATTGTTGAGCCTTACTTTCAATTTTCATAATGACTGAGGCCAAATTTAGCTTCTGTGCATTGCTTAGGCTGTCCAGAGTGGCAAAGAGGCAAGGACTCTTTAAACCAATTATCTTAGTTTAAATCGGCCCTCTATAATTTTCAGCAATGACAGTTCTGACAGGAAAGTGCCTGGAAAGACAGAAACCTCTGGTTCTCCTAACTATGAAGAAGGCATTTGTTGTCAGGTTTTGACAAAGAAGCCTCAATGTGAATACAATGGTGCAAGAGTCCCCATGAGCAGTACTCTCTCTACTTTGGCCTCGACTTTCTCAAATGCAGGCTTCTGTGAACTCTATAGCCCTCATATTTCACCTTATGAGCATTGGTTCCCTAGTCACAAACTATCAGCACTTTATACTAATTTAACAGCGTGGCTCCAGTAGAGAACTCTTTTCTACTGCAACACATGAGAAAGCTATAAGAAACTCTGAAAGTGAGCCAAATGGTCTCTAACCAGCTTGGATGAGTTCAAATCATTTTAGTCAAACCAGAAATTATAAGGTAATGGTTTACCTGAGCTACATATAATATTGTACAGGTAGCAGTTACATAGGATGAAAAATACTTAAGACAAACCATGTTTCAAAATAAATTTCACAGCTCCATAAATATCTCCTCTTGACCTCAAGCTATATATTGTTCTTTCATTTATTTTTCTTCATGAACTAATTTATTTTATTGGACTTGCTTTTTTATTCTCTCATACAATACATTCTGACTACAGTTTCCCCTCCCTCCACCCCTCTGATTTCCCACCCACCTCCCCTCTTCCTCAGATCCACTGCTCCTCCCTTTTTCTTCAGAAACTGTCAGGCCTCCCAGGGATATCAACCCAACATGGTACATAATAAGGTACAATAAAACTAAGTCCAAACTTATATATACCTGTATGCCTCTTATATACCTGTCAAGACTCTTAAAATTCCTACCTGGGGAATTTCATTTTGATTAAAGGTATATAATGCTTTTGATAAAATTTAACTTGAAAATCATAAAATAGACAATTCAAACTATTATTTAAAAACACATTAAATCCCTAGAAATTTGTTTTTATATTAAGCATTTTATACAATAATCAACACTGCCACATCATAACACAGAATATTTTATATTCTAAACATTCTTTTCATGTCTGTATTACATATATAATACAGGCAATAAAAATATATTATCCTGGCTATCTGAAGGAAGCTGAGAATTAAAGAGTTAAGGGGATCATCCAGCTAGCAACAGATATCTATCTGCATTAACAATGAATAAAAGAATAAAGAAACTGTATTGAGAGAATAAGAATATAAAAAGATTCTAAGCCTTGAGGATCACATTAGATTGGGATCTCAGGATAAGGACACTAAACCTGAGATCAACCTGAACTTTTACACAGCAAAGAAGTAGGTGGTATACAATCATAGGATACAAACTTATGCTATTCCATAACTTTTTAAAACATTACATAAGATAGCAGCCTACAGCAAATGTATGTCACCATTTGGGAACCTTCCTAAAGCATGGTACACCATGGTACTGGATTGGGCAGCACACAGAAATGAAGTATCATAAACCCAATTTCCTTTGAAGTAAGCAAACCAGGCCCTGGTCCTAACATTCTACTAATTACAAACTATGTGATTCTTCATTTATGTGTTTTAATATTAGAAAATGGGGAGTATTTGCAAAAAAATTTAAAAGATTTCAGAACTTTAGACAAGAAAGTAGATCTTCCTGGGCAGTGTTGACTTACCCCTTTAATCCCAGCACTTGAAAGGTAGAGACAGACAGATCTCAAAGGTTCATCCTAGTATACATAGTATGTTCCAGGAAAGCTAGGGATGCTCAGAGAAACCTTGACTCAAAAAAGAAAGAAAGCAAAACACACACACACACACACACACACACACACACAGAGAGAGAGAGAGAGAGAGAGAGAGAGAGAGAGAGAGAGAGAGAGAAGAGTGAAAAAGAGAGAGATCTTACTTAAGATTCAATGAAAACATTTATTATATGGGATATGCTGGTCTAGTCTCTAGGAGTTCTAGCAGCAAATATGAAAAATAAGGTTCTATTCACATCAACTCACACTTCACCAGTAGCAAAGACAGATAATAACCAAGTGAGAATCAAGTAAATTGTACCTGAGATTACCATTTAGAAGACAGTTTTTAAGATATGACTATAGTCATAAATATGGTACACCTGACCTCCCTGTATCTCAGTCTCCTCATTTTAAAGCAATACTAGTAACTCACATTGAACATGTTATACAGTATTTCTATAGGAATCAAAGGATGGATAAGAAAGTTCACTGTAAACTACCAAGCATTTATATTATCCTTACCAGACAGAGATAAAAATCTTGTGACTACTTCACCGCTATGAGAAAGCAAAGAGACAGAGCATGCTGCAGATTTGGTTGTTTCTAAGGACAAGGCCAAAAGTAAGTATCCAGTAAATGCATATAAAAGTAGACCAATCAATACATGCCAACATGTTCTTCCTAATGAATAATGAGAACTAGGAGAGAGTAAATGAATTGAGAATAAAGCCAAATCAGAGAATTTTTTTTTCATTTCATATATTTGGGTTTCATTGCTGGGATTGGAAGAACATGCAAAACTAAAACTGAGATAATGCTGAATATCTACAAAGACCCCAACTACAGAAAATGCCAAAATTCACATGTTCAAATCAAATCTATGTCATGAGACACTGAGAGTGCTCCCTTCTACTGTCTGAAGAACTGAGTCTACTATACAAAGTGACACAGGCAGAAGAATCTGGGTGTTTAGAAGAAGGTAGGCATCACAGGCCCATGCACTGCACAGCAAGTTAACCCATGCTTTATTTAGCAGAAAATTCAAGGGATGAAACACAAGAAATAAAAATCTTTCTAGTTCTACCCTGTAAGCGACATTTTAGGAAAAGGAAGTTACTTTATATTCATATATCAAGTATTTCCATCTCTGGTCTCTGGTTTTGTTTGCTTGTTTTTCTTTTGTTTTTAACTTTAATTGGAGCTGGATTTATAAGGATATTTTCATACATGTATACAATTTCCTTTAAACATATTCTACCCTTACTCTTATCTGCTTTCCCCCTTTTCATCCCTCCCCCATCTCATTAGTGTTTTGTTCTCCTAGATTACTTGCTTTACTTTAATGTCGTATGTGCAAACATGATATATTTATGTATGTGTGTGCATGTGTATAAAATATATATGCACAGATGACAGAAAACATTATCTTTCTAAGCCTGATGTAATTTACTTAATATGATTATCTTAAGTTCCATTCATTTTCCTACAAAGAGTATAACATCATTCTTCTTTATACCAAAAAGTAAATTCTGTATATATATATATATATATATATATATATATATATATATTTTTTTTTTTTCACTATGTATGTAGGGTTGTCCCATACTTTGTTTCTCTATGCTCTCTCTTAACTTTCTATCTCAGCCAAAACATGCTTCCCATGTATCACTTCTCATTCAGGTGAATACATTTCTCATCTCACCACCGCATAATAGGTGTGTGCCGTGGGAGCACATTCTGCTCCTTCAGCCAATAACATTTAAGATACTAGCCCACTTAAGCATGGTCTCTTATACTGCAAATGCAGCTGTAATGCTTGCACTCACTCTCTTGCTTCCGTTTCTAACTTCCAGCTGTTAGACTCTGTTCCCGTCCACGCAGAGGATTGTTATCTAGTACAATGTTCTGTAAGTTTCCCTTAAATAAATAACCCTTTATTATTCATAATTCTTAACTGTTGTGGGATTATTTTTGTGACTTCCACCTTTAAATGGTGTCCAACGTGTGGACAACTGTATCCACATAAAACCTGAGAGAGCTTGAGAAGTTATTCTAGATAGAAAAGAATAGCGTTAAGCATTGTTTCTTAATAGCAGCACTTTCTCAGGTGGGCTCTGCTTGCTAGAGGCAAGCTCTCTCTTTTAACAGAGGCTTCCTGACTCAGCTTCAGCTGAAAACCCTTGCAGCTCTTTAAAGAGGTCCTTCCATGAAACACTTACATGGTGTTAATGAAAAGCTGACTACATGCTTTTTAGTGGTGTCAGGGACCTTGAAACGCCAGAGAGTTGAGGCAATAAACATGGTTCCAGCCTGTACCTCCACCATGAACCTGGAATCTCAGAAAGCTAAGGAATGAGCTGGATCCAGCCATCAGGCCACGGCTTTAATCCTAGTCATATCGCTTAGCAAATAAAGACTCAGGTGGTCAGAAAAAGAGAGGTATACAGTTAAGATAGATTGAAAGACAAAGAAAACCTCTAAATAGTTTACGGTGTGTTTAAAAATACATGTAGGCATGGGAGAAAAAACAAAAAAAAAGGTTAAAGTCATTAAAAAAGAAAGAGAGTAGTTGGGTCTGGTGGCACTTACCTTGAGAGACAGAGGCAGGTAGTCCTCTGTGAGTTCAAGGTGTGGTGGCACACACCTTTAATCCCCAAACTTGGGAGACAGAAGCAGGCAGATCTCTGTGAGTTCAAGGTGTGGTGGCACACACCTTTAATCCCCAAACTTGGGAGACAGAAGCAGGCAGATCTCTGTGAGTTCAAGGTGTGGTGGCACACACCTTTTATCCCAACACTTGGAAGGCAGAGGCAGGCAAATCTCTGCGAGTTCAAGGACAGCCTGGTTTACAGAGTGAGTTCCAGGCCAGTCAAAGACACACAGAAAAACCCTGTCTCAAAAAGACAAAAATTAAAAATAAAAATTAAAGAAATAGAGTTTAAAACAAAGCCACGTAAAGATGGAAAACACACAGAGAATCTGGATATTGTATGTTATTATGTTCTCTTTGAATTGTTTGAATGCTGAGGAAGGAGCAACAGCTGCTAAAAGATATTTGTTTATAAATGCTGCTGAATTAATCCAAGATAGGTATTTTGAAAATATATTGACTTCAAAATTGAAGTCAAAAGGTATGTTACTTTGGAGAAGAGGTTTTGCTTTTGTTTCCAAAGGAAACGAGAGGCTGTGGATTCATTCTAGGTTAAGAAAAATCAGGTTTGATCAAGGAAGACCGCCTGAGAAATCTCCTATAGGAGCAGATGGCCCAGATGTCTGAGTTCTACATCTAGAACAGATTCAAGACTGCTGCCTTAGATGATCAATCCTCACAGAATACTCCAGTCACGACTTGATCATAATTCTAAATTTTTTTTTAGGTCCCCATAAGATTATCAGCAGGAAGTATCCTAGAAAACTATGCCCACATTCCCAAAAAAAATGGATTATGGATATTTTCCTTATTTAGAATTTTAGTTACAAGTTGTTATGAATAATGGTCAGGAATAAAGATAAACAAGGGAGATTCAATTTGGAGTTCTTATTTTGAAAAAAAAGGGGGGAAATGCTGTGGGACAATGGTCTTTTATCCTGTCACTTGTATTATTTTTAATAAAATGTTGATTGGCCAGTAGCTGGGCAGAAAGTAGAGGCAGGGCAATGAGAATGCTGGGAAGAAGAAGTATAGTCTACAGTCATGACCCAGATGCAGATGACATAAGATGTGACTGCCTCACCAAAAAAGTTACCAAGCCCGGAGGCTAACATAGACAAGAATTATGGGCTAATGTAAGTAATAAGACTTAATTAAGAGCCTGAGATCCTTGGCCAATCAGTTTATAATTAATGTAGACAGCTGTATAATTTCTTTGTGACTGAACTGCTGCCTGACTAGGCAGGACTGGGCAGAACAGAAAGCTCGGTCAACAGGTCTTAGTTGTTTTAGTTCCAAGTGAGCCACCAAACAGTATACATCAGAGTGAAAATTGAATCAGGTTACCACCCCTGGAAACAATTACCATCACTATCTAATATTAACACAATATTGGATCAAGGGGAAAAAGTGAGATGAAGAGGAAAGAATAAAGACAACATGAATGCCAAGGCACAAAAGGTATTTGTTCCCATTGCAAACCAGAAGAGTGATTAAAGTAAACACCAGCAGAAAAAAAGTTTAGTGCTAGAAAGATTTTGGAAATTATCTACCCCAACTTCCCCAGGAATAACCATCATTCATAATATAGTCTTTGACATACTTCTATATATGAAGATTTTTAGACCTCATCTAACCTTACTGAATCAAAAAGGGTAAGGAAATAGGGAATAGGAAAAAAAATCTTTCATTTTTGAGAAATTCTTTTTCATAGTTCTTATTCACCCTAATATTGGAGAAGATGTATTGTAAATTCCCAAATCTCTCAATGTGGAAAGTCATAACAAAAGAAAATATGCTTAGCTTGTGCTAAGATATTGTGAATATGAAACTTAAAGCTAAGTTCTCAGCTCCCATCCTAGTGTATCTCTCCTGTACTAGAATGCCGTTGATGCCATAACGTCAGTATCAAAGAAAAAGACAATCTAGGCTCCTTTGAAAACAAGGAACCAAAATGCACTCAGCATATTCTTAAAAAAAAATCTGCTAGGTGTCACAATTCCTAAGAATGCCTAAGCCTGCTTTCCAAAGTGTGTTGCTAATTAAATACAATAACAGTTACAACAACCTCTATGCATAGGCAGCCATGACTAACACTATTGTAGCATTCACCCTTCTCATACTATTTACAAACTCACTGAATTCCCCAAAGCAGCAACACCATAACTATACAAGACATAACTAGAACTATGAAAATATGAACATCGAATGAAACATAAAGAAGACAATACAGGGAGCAACAGCTTATTTTTCCTCATTTTTTTCAACTTTTGTTATTCATGAAGCCATCTCCGACTAGCAATCATTTTAAGGATAGTCCACTTAAATTCATCACTATTTTCTGCTATTATTATAGTCTTGGGGTATGCAGCTGACAGCTTCCAAAGTAGCACAAATTACTCTCTAGCCATCTTGGGAAAAGTTTCCCCCCTTCCTTTCTTGAAGCAGCCCTTTGGTTCTGAGAAAGTAGTTCAAATAAAATTTATGGCTCTTGAACTCAGTATATCCAGCTGACTGATTACAATTTTATATATGCAAGACTGGATAGCTTTGAGCTCTGCTGGCTTAGGAATTTCTGATTGGCACCTGCTGAGATTGACATTCCATTACCTGCTAGGGCACATGTATCTGAATAACCTTCATGCATTGACATAAACAGGAAGTCAAGAACTGATTGTAGCATTTAGAGACATGAAAAACACATAGTGATTTAGATTATTTTCAGACTATATCAGAGAGCTAGGAGGTTCACTAACATACATTGCTCTTATACCATGCCTTTCTATTGAAGATAAAATTTTATAACAATCCAGAGAATCAACAAATTTTAGATACATCTACAAAATTAAAATACATAAAATCTATTGTTAAACTGTAATACATATATTAAGTTGTATATATGCATACATTACATGTATGTATAAACTATAATACATTATAATTGTAAAATTACTTGTATTTGTACTATAATTACGAAAGTAACATAAAATTTATATAATTAAAATTTTAAAGAGATAGAATATTATGTGTTCAAAACTCAGTCACTCTCCAGTATGTTAAAATGACTCCTAATGACATATTGCTACATCAAAAAATTAACTTATCTCTCAACCCTCTTTAGACAGGTTTCTTCTTATAATAGTTGGCAGTTAACAAAGAGACCCGCTACTGACTAAAATTCTGCAAAAAGAGACTGTGGAGGATTCATCCCTAAGTGGGACTTTATAACACACACACACACAGACTTACACATGCACACATGCATGCACACATGCGCACGCGCGCACACACACACACACACACCACGAAGCAGGACTCTTAGTCAAATGGAGGTCTGAAAAGTTGTAAGATTCAGAAACACTGTATTACTAGAAGGAAACAGTATCTTCAGATAGAGAAGAGTAGATGCACCTGTGAACTTACAGCAATTGTAATAACATCACAATATCTGCACAAGCTCAAACCAGAAAGAATTCCAGCACGGACAGGCAAAGTGGGCACAAAATTCAACCACTGGCAGAGGAATCATTGGCAACTGATTGCTGCTGAAAGCAAAAGAGACAGTTTTCTTTAAGGGTTTGGTATTTTGTTGTTGTTGCTGCAGCCGTTTATTTATTTTGTTTTGTTTTTACCTCCCAACCAAACTTTCCCCTTCCTCCCCTCTTCCGAATTCCTTCCTCATCCCCTCTTGCCTCCCCACTTGCCTTATTTACTCCTTCTCCACTGTTTCTCTTCAGAAAAGGGCAGGCCTTCCATGACTATCAGCTATCCGTGGTATATCAAGCTGAAGTGAGACTAGGCACCTCCTCTTCTATTAAGGCTGGATGAGGCAATCCAGTAGGAGAAAAGGGTCTCAAAATTAGACAAAAGAGTCAGAGACAGTTCCTCCTTCCATTGTTAGGAGTCCCACAAGAAGACCATGCTGCACAACTATCACATATATGCAGATTGCCTAGGTCAGTCCTATGCAGGCTCCACGGCTGTTGGTTCAGTCTTTGTGAGCCCCTATGAGCCCAGGTTAGTTGGTTCTGTGGGTTTTCTCCTGTAGGTCAGTCACACTCCAGGGTAAGCCCCATATCCAAAAGTATTTGGGTAGCACAAAATAGACTCTATGGGTTTTAGAAAGAAAAAAGATCACATGAAGGTGGATGTACAGGAAGTTGGGAGGGATGTGAAAGGGACTGGGGAAGGGGGTTAAATATAATCAAAATACATTGTATGAAATTATCAAATAATTAATAAATTTTAATTAAGAAGATACTTCTCAAGGGTATAGCCATGAGAGTTCACCAGATTCACCTCACTTCATGTTCCCATTACCCTAGATCTAGCCTAGGTTCCACATCCAGTTTCCTGGCCTAACCTGGTCACCCCTGTTTATGCTATCCCCAATATCTAGGCTTTCCCCAGGACTCACCCTGACTACCCCCAGCCTAGAGGACCCTCCCATGCCACATGCAAATTCTCCACCCATCCAGATCTTGCACATTCTTTTTGAGAGTCTAGGTGGCTCTGTCTAGTGGTGGTTCCCCTCACCATACCCACCTCAACCCCAAGACATATAATTGGAACACCAGCCTAGTCATCTGCATCTAACTGACTTCATTCTACATAAGCCATATCTGACATCAAGGTCCAACCTGATCTACACATCCTATCTTCTGCCCCAAACTACAGTCCTTATCAGAAACAAAACTAACAAAAGAGTGCACATGTCCAGATCTAATTTAAAAGGTGTAAATACTATGATAGATCAATACAATAATTACCTGCTAAAGTCCAAAAGACTTATAGAAAAATTTCCCAATGAGAATTACATAGATGAACCCTACCTACAACACTGAATTTAAAAGAGTAAGCACCCACAACAATGGTAGTGGGGGTGATTCTGACTCTATTGCCCAGTCTTTGGATCATTTTCCTCCTGTGGGGTTGTTAAGTCCAGCCTTGCTATAATAGTTTGGACTTAGTCTTATTATACCTTATTATGTACCATGTTGGGTTGATATCCCTGGGAGGCCTGACAGTTTCTGAAGAAAAAGGGAGGAGCAGTGGATCTGAGGAAGAGGGGAGGTGGGTGGGAAATCAGAGGGGTGGAGGGAGGGGAAACTGTAGTCAGAATGTATTGTATGAGAGAATAAAAAAGCAAGTCCAATAAAATAAATTAGTTCATGAAGAAAAATAAATGAAAGAACAAACATAAACTTTATCAAAGAATTCAAGGAGTTTAAAAAAGACACAAAAAACAGCTTAAAGAACTTAAGGAAAATAAATACCCAAGTGACAAAGACAAAGATAAGGCTGGAGGAAATGACAAAACTAATCCAGGATGTAAAAATGAAATTCAATGAAGAGTTTAAAACACTGAAGAGGACTCAAACTAGAAATAAAATGCATTCCAAGTCCCAAAAGATTTTTTTACAACAGCCAACCTAGACTAATATATACAGCAAAATTATTTAGCATATTGAATGAGAAAAACAACTTTCACCTCTGAGGTGAAGCCTCAGAAGTTGTTTTATGATTAACTCAGCTAAGAATTAAAAAATATAGTGACTGGCATGGGGCTTGGGAACTGGGAAAATGTCATGATAAATGATCATGTTCTGAATTCAAAGAATCTTTATATTTCTTGTGAATTGCTCTGCCCAATGTAATAATTAACCTGTGGCAAAAAAAAAGAATCATTTTCCTTGTGTAAACATTACAATAAAAGACTGAGGTTTCAAGCTTGGGGTAGAAGAAGAACCTGCCCTGCAGCCTGTCAGCTTGCATCAGAATCCTGCGTTCGTGTACTCAATTTCACCTTCTAGACATCCCAGATTCAAGACCCACTTCTCTGCTGAGGCTGGTCCCCAGCAATTTTTCAAACGAATGACACATAATGAGGGAAAGAAAATAGGAACTCCTGGGTAAACTGGGAAGGGGAAGAGAAGGGAGGGGATGGGAGCTAGGAACATGAGGGCTTGAGATGGTTGAGTTGGGAAAGGGACAAAGAGGGGGAGTAGTGAAAGAGATATTTTGATAGATGGAGCCATTATGGGCTTAGGGAGAAAGTAGGTGCTAGGGAAATTCCCAGGAATCCACAAGGGTGACCCCAGATAAGACTTCTAGCAATAGTAGAGAGGGTGCTTGAACTGGCCTTCCCCTATGATCAGATTAGTGACTATCCCAATTGTCATCATAGAATTTACATCCAGTAACTGATGGAAGCAGATGCAGTGATCCACAAACAAGCACTGGATCAAGGTCCTGGAGCTTAGTTGAAGAGAGGGAGAAGGGATCATATGAGCAAGGGAGGGTCAAGATCATGATAAGGAAAACCACAGAGACAGCTGAACTGAGCTGGAGGAGCTCACAGACTCTGGAATAACAGCTAGGAATGTTGCATGGGACTGAACTAAGCCCTCTGAATGTGGGTGACAGTAATATGGCTTTATCTGTTATGTGCCCCTGGCAGTGAGACCAGGACTTATCCTGGATGCATGAACCAGGTTTTTGGAGCTCATTCCCTATGGTGGAATTCCTTGCTCAGGATTGATATGGAAGATGGGGGAGATTCCTTGGTCCTGACTCAATTTGGTATATCAGACTTTGTTGCCTCCCCAAGGGAGTACTTACCTCCACTCTGAGGAGTAGGTGTTGGGGTGGAATGGGGAAAGGTGAGGTGCAAGAGAAAGAAACGGAGGGGGAACTGAGGCTAGAATGTAAATTTTTTTTTAAATTACATAAAAAGTACAGCTTAGGTGAATGGGTTAAGAAGAAATGCATCTTACCTTTAAAGGTAGGCATCACCTTAGATTAAAAGAATGGACAAAATATTCCAGTTAAATGGGACCAGGAAGCAAGCAGGTATTGCTATCTTAATAAATAGATAAAATAGATTTCAAACTAAAACCAAAGCAAGCAGGCATGGCTATCTTAATAAATAGACAAAATAGTTTTCAAACTAAAACCAATCAGAAAAGATAAGAAAAACATCTGATTATAATCAAGCAAACACTTAACTAAGAAGGCATCACTATTGTAAAAATAAATGCACCAAACTATTGTAGTAGGAGCTGCGCGCTGTGTTCCTGCCACCCCAGCTTCCGGTCACTTGGCTAACTTATACCCCAAAATAATTACACGGAAACTGTATTCTTTTAAACACTGCTTGGCCCATTATCTCTAGCCCTTAAAGGCTAATTCTCATATCCCGATCAACCCAACTCTAATAATATGTGTAGCATCAGTCTTACTGGGAAAGATTCAGCATGTCTGACCTGGAGGCTTGCTTCATCACATCTGCCGGGGAAAGGGAAGCATGGCCTCTGAACTCACTTCCTCTTCCTTCCAGCATTCTGTTCTGTTTACTCCTCCCACCTATGTTTTAACCTATGAGGCCAAGTAGTTTCTTTATTACTTAACCAATGAAATCAACAGATTGATATATGATACTCCCACATCATTTCCCCTTTTGCTGTTTAAACAAAAAAAGAAGGCTATAACTTTAACATAGCAAAACTACATATAACAAAACAGTTATCAAGCAAGAATTACAGTTACAATATTAATATCTATTTTATCTTTTATCATAACAATGGAAAACTATAACAATCTATACTTCAACTCCATCAAAGACTCCAGAAGAATACAATATTACCTAAGCAAACAAGAAATAAGCAACTTTCAAACTCTAGAAATGACAGAGACATCTTGCTGCCTGGACAGTCACTCAAAGTTCCTCTGTACCGTTGGGGCATCCATCTTCGGCCTACAGGCCCAGAGTTTCCAGCAGACATTTCCATGAAGCAGGAAATTTCAAAGACAGTCACTATCTGCTTGTCCTGCAGAATGTCTTGCAGACTCTTTCATGAATCAGGAACCCCGAAAGATCATCTCACCTTTAGGCAGGTTCAGTAGTCCTCTCGCTGTGGGTTCTCTGTGTCCAGTTTATGCAACAGTCTAAGCAAGAGCGGTTTTCTTGCCCAAATGGCTATCAAACTCCATAAGGATCCTCTTTGATGCCCATCTTCTTCTTGAAGTAGATTGGTGCTGCCAGGAGCAGAGTATCTCATTGTCATGAAAAGCCCTAAGTTATTAAAACATTTAAATACCATATTCTATAATCTTTGAAAAATATTCAGAATGCCTATCTACAATATATCTAAGTACATCTAGAAAATCTTAACTAACATGACTACAAACTTGACTATTATTAATAATTATCCATTAACAACCTATGTACATTACATTTTTAAATGAACTACAGAACACAATACCTTAATAAAGATCACAAACACATATACACATAACAAAATTGACCTTAAATCTCTATAAATAAAGCAAAATCTATACTAATGCAAATTATTAATATCTATAGCATATCCCCCTTTAAATGTTAAAGAACATTTATAAACAATATTTGGGAATATGGGCACAGTTATTTCTCTCCAAACTGCTTCCTGCTGTATAGGGGCAACGTTAATAGGGGCTTTCATCGTATAACCTGTGTGCCAGGGTCATCTCAGTTGGAAGTTAAGTGAAGTAATTTTTTGAAGGTGTACACAGCAACCCTCAGGAGGGCGTGGTCCATCATACCATATTGGGAGAGAAGCAATCCATAGACTCTCACCCTCTGTGAAAACAAAATCAGAAACTCCTTTCCAAAGCAACATGTCCTTAGATCCAAATTTCAAAGACAAGTCATTTTCAAAATATCTATGTTGTATTAGTTCAGCAGCATTTGTAAAAAATATCTTTTACCAGCTGTTGCTCCTTCCTCAGCATTCAAACAATTCAAACAGAGCATAATAGCATACAGTATCAAGATTCTCTGTGTATTTTCCATCTTTGTGCAGCTTTGTTTTAACCTCTATTTTGTATATTTCTACTTTTAACTTTTTTTGCTTTTTGAGACAGGTTCTCTGTATATCTTTGACCTGGAATAACTCTGTAGACCAGGCTGTCCTTGACCTCTCAGAGATCCGCCTATCTCTGCCTCCCAGGCATTGGGATTAAAGGCATGTGCTACCACACTTAGAAATCACAGAGGTTAATCTCCCTCTGCCTCCCAAGTGTTGGGATTAAAGGTGTGTACTACCACACCCAACAACTCTCTTGCCTTTTTTTGTTTTTTACTTTAAGAACTTCAACTTTTAGCCTGCACATATTTTGAACACACTGTAAATCATTTAAAAGATTTCTTTTTTCTTTGAACCTTTTTTTTTACTGTATATGTCTCTTTTTTGACCACATGAGTCTTTAATTTACCAAGCAATATCAGTAGGACTAAAGCCGTGGCTTTGAAGGCTGGATCCAGTCAATTCCTTAGCTTTCCAGCCTCATGGCTGAGGTACTGACTGTAGCCATGTTTACTGCCACAACTCTATGGTATTCCAAGGTCCCTGCCAGCAAGTAAGTTGCAGCATTATGTCCACAGACAACACTCAAGTCCTCTCTCTGTAGTCGGCCCTCCTGCCTCAAACAGTCAGAGTTTGCCCTAGCAAGATGGCCCAGAAAGCCGGCATTTTTAAAACAGCACAGGTTTTTTTCCTGCTACTGCTAAAAACAAACAAGCATTCAGTCGGATTTTATCAACACCATTTAAGTGTTTCGTGGCAGGACCAATTAAGAGCTGCAGGGTTTTGCAACTAAAGCTGAGTCAGGAAGCCTCTCTTAAATGAGAGCGCTTGCTTGCCACTAGCAAGCAGAGCAGACCTGAGAAATTGCTGCTACCAAGAAAACATGCTTTATTCTTTCGCAAGTTTTTTACAGGCTTTCAGTGAATTCAGTTGTCCACACATCTGGGCGCCATTCTGTAGTAGGAGCTGCGGGCTGTGTTCCTGTCACCCCAGCTTCCGGTCGCTCAGCTAACTTATACCACCAAATAATTACACGGAAACTGTATTCTTTTAAACACTGCTTGGCCCATTATCTCTAGCCCTTACAGGCTAATTCTCATATCTTGATCAACCCATCTCTAATAATCTGTGTAGCATCAGTCTTACTGGGAAAGATTCAGCATGTCTGACCTGGCGGCATGCTTCATTGCGTCTACCCGGGAGGGGGAGCATGGCCTCTGAACTCACTTCCTCTTCCCTCCAGCATTCTGTTCTATTTTCTCCTCCCACCTATGTTTTAACCTATGAGGCCAAGCAGTTTCTTTATTACTTAACCAATGAAATCAACAGATTGATATATGACACTCCCACATCAAACTATGATATAAACAATTCAATAAAAATTATTATTGGAATAAAAGACACAGATTATTATCAAATCCTAATAGGTTATTTAGATATTCCATATTATCTAATAGACAGGACATATGGACAAAAAATAGACTTAGGAATATTAGAATTCAATGATGTCATGTATCAAATTGTCCTAACATATATCTACAGAATATTCCAGTCAAACAAGCAATAAAAAAATACACATCCCTCAGCAACATATGGAAGATTCTCTAAAATAGGCCATATCCTGGTACACAAAACAAAGTTTTATAAATTTAGAAAGATTGAAATAATTTTTTGTAGACTATCTGACCTTGATTCAATAAAACTTAAAATTGACAGCAAACTCATCTATAGAAAATATACAAAGTCCTGATTTGGACCTTGGGATTTCAGTCCATGGCTCCAATGTGGGTTTCCGTCTCTGTCTCCTTTCATCGCCTGATGAAGGTTAATATCCAGGAGGATGACAATATGTTTTTCTTTGGGTTTACCCTCTTATTTAGCTTCTCCAGGATCACGAATTATAGGTTCAATGTCCTTTATTAATGGCCAGAAGCCAATTATGAGTGAGTACATCCCATGTTCCTCTTTTTGCGTCTGGCTTACCTCACTCAGGATAGTGTTTTCTATTTCTGTCCATTTGCATTCAAAATTCAAGAAGTCATTGTTTTTTACTGCTAAGTAGTACTCTAATATGTATATATTCCATACTTTCTTCATCCATTCTTCCATTGAAGGGCATCTAGGTTGTTTCCAGGTTCTGGCTATTACAAACAATGCTGCTATGAATGTAGTTGAGCATATACTTTTGTTGTATGATAAGGCATCTCTTGGGTATATTCCCAAGAGTGGTACTGCTGGGTCCAGGTGTAGGTTGATCCCAAATTTCCTGAGAAACCGCCACACTGATTTCCAAAGTGGTTGCACAAGTTTGCATTTCCACCAGCAATGGATGAGTGTGCCCCTTACTCCACAACCTCTCTAGCAAAGGCTATCATTGGTGTTTTTGATTTTAGCCATTCTGACAGGTGTAAGATGGTATCTTAAATTTGTCTTAATTTGCATTTCCCTGATCACTAAGGAAATTGAGCATGACCTTAAGTGTCTTTTGGCCATTTGAACTTCTTCTGTTGAGAATTTTCTGTTCAGCTCAGTGCCCCATTTTATAATTGGGTTGATTAGTTTTTTACAGTCCAGTTTCTTGAGTTCATTATATATTTTGGAGATCAGACCTTTGTCAGTTGCGGGGTTGGTAAGATCTTCTCCCAGTCAGTGGGGTGCCTTTTTGTCTTAGTGAGAGTGTCCTTTGCTTACAGAAACTTCTCAGGAACAGAAGGAGAGAAAGCATGAGCAAGGAACTCAGGACTGCAGGGGGTGCACCCACATACTGAGACAATGGGGATGATCTATTGGGAACTCACAAAGGCCAGATGGACTGGGTCTGAATAAGCATCGGATAAAACCGGACTCGCTGAACATAACTGACAATGAGGACTGCTGAGAAGTCAAGAACAATGGCACTGGGTTTTGATCCTACTGCACGTACTGGCTTTTGGGGAGCCTAGGCAGTTTGGATGTTCACCTTACTAGACCTGGAAGGAGGTGGGAGGTCCTTGGACTTCCCACAGGGCAGGGAACCCTCACTGCTCTTTGGGCTGATGAGGGAGGGGGACTTGATTGGGGGAGGAGGAGGGAAATGGGAGGCGGTGGCAGGGAGGAGACAGAAATTGTTAATAAATAAATTAATTAATAAAAAAATAAAGTAAGCTGACTCATCAAGGGACATCCTAAGTAGGAAACTTCCAGCGTCCTCATGGAAGGCCATTATTACAGGCTGGGCATGATACGCTCTCAGTTTCATATGTTGAAGGTTTAGACTCTTATACCAGTACTATTGAGTGATAGTGGGGTCTTGAGGGTACAAAATGCATCAATAGATGGATTAATTGATAATTTGACAAATGGGTTATTTGGAAGTGCGGCCTAATAAGAGAAATCAGATAACAGGGCATGTAGGGATGTGCCTTTATAGGAAAAAGAAACCATCACCAACAAATGGTACTGATGTAACTGGATGTTGGCATGTACAAGAATGCAAATAAATCCGTATCTGTCACCAAGAAAAAATAAAAATAAAAACTGGCACTTGAAAAAAAAAAGAAAATATACAATGTCAGAGATTTTAAATAGTCACTACTAAACAGATTAAAGAATAAATCAAGAAAAAATTAAACTACTGGAATTAAAAGAAAAGGAAAATACAGCTTAACAAAACCTCTGAGACAATTTAAAAGTAATCCGATAACAGAAATATATATATATATATATATATATACATATATATATATATATGCCTACTTAAACAAATCAGAAAGTGCACAAATACATCTCTTAATGATACAACTCAAAATTTTGAAAAAACAAGAGCAAATCAAATCCAGCCAAAGGCAAGAAACAATAAAAATCAGAGCAAAATTAATTAATTATAAATATATATTATACACTATAATATAAAAATAAATGCTATATTATGCATTTTATTATAATATATAATATAAAAATATAAATAAAATACCCAAATAATTAACAAAACTAAGAGCTGATGCTTAGAGCAAGATGAACAAGATGGACAGACAATTGGCCCAACAAAATGAAAAAATGAAAGGAACCAAATTAACAGAATCAGAAATGAACAGGAAATTATGGAAATAATTTAAATTATAACAATGAAATTCAGAATACTATATGGGGGTACTTTAAAATCTATATTCTGAGCAGAAAAACATAAATGAGATGGATGAATTTAAAGATTTAGCCAAAGCACCAAATTTAAAACAAGAAGAGATCAGCAGCCTAAGAAGACCCATAACAATGGAGGAGCTTAAAGAAGAAAAAAAAACTTTCAGCTTAAAAAAAAATTATTCAGGGCCAGATTGATTCACAGCACAAGTCTACCAGACTTTCAAAGAATATATACAGCAAATTCTTTGTAAACCACTAAAAAATATAAAAACAGAAGGAACAATTCCAAATGTAAGTAAATGAATTAATTGCATAAATGAATTAAAGACATAAATCACATGATCATCTTAGTATGTAAAGAGGCCTTTAACAAAATCTAGTATGCCTTCATAATAAAAGTTCTAGAGGGACTATACCTAAAACTAATAAAAGTTATGTATGAGAAACTGACAACTAATATCATCCTGAGTGGAGAAAAACTTGAAACAAGTTTACTGAGATGGGGTTATCTACTATCCATAATATTTTTCAATATTCTGCTTAAGGCACAAGCTGGAGCAATAAGACAAAAAAAGGAATATAAAGAGATAACACAAGAAAGAGCAAAAGTCCAACTATCTCCATTTTCAGTATTTTATGTATTTTAGTATACATAAAAGATACCTAAATTTTCTACCAGAAAACTTAGAGAAGTTAAATACAAATTTAGCAACATGGCAGGATACAGAATCAACTTGCAAAATTCAATAGCCTTTCTATGCACCACCCACAATCATCTATTGAAAGAGATCATGGACTTTTCTATTCACCTCAGAAAAAAAAAAAATCTAGGAATAAACTTAACCTAGGAAGTAAAGAAAATCTTCAAATACAGCTTTAAACCTCTAAAGAAAAAAGTAGGAAAATATACTAGAAAATTGAAAAACATCCATGCACATGGATTAGCAGAATTAACTTTGTGAAAAATCTATAGGTAACTAAAGAATGATTAGATTGGGAGAAACAGTGTTCCCCAGGGAAGAAGAGCACACCAGCTAATTATCCAATACAATGGTCAGTTCTGAAAACATATAATACAAGTAACATTATATAAGCTGTGAAGGTTTTATTTATATATTTAGGCATATGTAAATGTATATTTTATATATAACACATACACACAATTGTTAAAGTTAATAGGTCATGAATTTAAAAGAGAGCCAGAAAGGAAGTATTACATTGTTTTAGACATCTCTTATACCCCTGTTACAGGGGGCTGCTTGTTAGTCTGGCTGCTCAGAACCAAAATAACCACACAGAAACTGTATTATTGAAATCACTGTTTGGCCCAGTAGCTTTAGCTTCTTATTGCCTAACTTTTACATCTTAATTTAACACATTTCCATTACTCTATGCATCACTATCTGTTCATGTCCTGTCAGCAAATTTTCAGTATGTCTGTCTCCATCAGCACCTCCATGGTTTCTCCTCACTCCTCCTTCTTTCTCCCAGCATTCAGTTTAGTTTCCCCCACCTATGTAACTTCCATCCTATCAACAGGCCAAGGCAGTTTCTTTATTTACCAATGGTATTTACAGCATACAGAGGGAAAGCCCACATCAATACCCCACTCCCACCAGCAACTTAAAGGAAGTTTTCCTTGCCTAGTACCAGGTTTTTGTTATGGCTTTTGGAGGAGTAATTATTACTCCATAAAATGTAACTCCATTTAATATATATGTACATACATGTATTTTTCAGTAAGCTGATAAAATAATTCTACCACTGTAAAGACTAAAAACAACAAAAGTTAACTGGCCAGGCAAGATATCCCAGTAGTGAATACTGGCATGTTTATCATGGGGATAGCAACCACTGTACCTAATTGAAACTAGGGCCTGATAAATAGGTGGGAATCCATGCCTGAACTTTAAACGTAGCCAACTACCAATGGATGGAGAAATCATAGACTTTAGAGAACTTGCAGCTGTTATTTCCCTAAGCCATTTAGTTTCTACCAATACCTGAAATAATTATCTTTATATCCACACACATGTATAGCTCTCACACCTCATCAAAGAAACTCCTTTTTGTATCAGGGAAGGTTACTACATAGATCCATAGCTGGTCAAAATGGAAATAACAAGTGACCATGGGGCACTACTGTATAGCACTTTTCTCCGAGATTGAAACATTCCATACTTCAGGGAAGTTCATCAAGTCAGGAATTAAGCAAGTAAAAATAGCACCAGGAAGTCCATGAAATTTATCATATTTACTACCCCCTTAAAGAGTATATAAATAGTAAATACTGCTGAGAGTTACCTCAGACAAGTCAGGCCACCTAAAAGAAGCAGAGGTTAGCTGAACTGCCTAGAAGAAATAAAGATCAGCTGAGTTGCGTGAAAAAGGCTCAGACTTATTGAGCCACCCGGAAAGAACATTTGTCAACATGTTGATCTGCCTACAGGCTGCAGGGTGCTCCAGATTTCCAACTTTTGCAGCTGTTACCCATGCTGGGATAGGTTTTGTTGATACAGTGCTCTTTGAGTCATTTGTGTCCATATAAGAAATCACTTACCCATATTTGTACAAATAATTCCAATAAAATGCATTGCTTTACCAAATCAGACTTTTGAGGTACCTCTGTACTTTGGTCTGCCACCAGTTCCCTATTGAGTGATTAGATATTTGTTCCCACCTCCCCATGAATTGTACCATACAAAAGATACCCTACTGATGGTAGAGGGTCATCTGTCTATGTATTACTTTCATTGATTAATAAAGAAACTGCCTTGGCCCTTTGATAGGACAAAAAATTAGGTAGGTGGAGTACATAGAATAAAATGCGGGGAAGAAGGGAAATGAGGTCAGACATCATGGAGCCAGCCACCAGGTCAGACATGCTGAATCTTTCCCAGTAAGCCACCACCTCGTGGTGCTACACAGATTATTAGAAATGGGTTAATCAAGACGTGAGAATTAGCCAATAAGAGGCTGAAACTAATGGGCTAGGCAGTGTTTAAATGAATACAGTTTGTGTGTTGTTATTTCTGGGGCTAAGCTAGTCATGCGGGAGCTGGACAAGTTGAAAAACAGGCCCGATCCCCTCACTACAAATGGTGCCTAGACGTGGAGGACTGAATCTACAGAAAGTCTAAGAAGGCTTGGGAAAGAATAGAGTAAAGCATGTTTTCTTGATAGCAGCAATTTCTCGGGTCTGCTCTGCTTGCAGAGGCAAGCAAGCGCTCTCATCTAAGAGAGGCTTTCTGATTCAGCTTTAGCTGCAAAATGCTGCAGCTCTTTTAAGAGGTCCTGCCATGAAACACTTAAACGGTGTTGATGAAAATCTGAATGCATGCTTTTCGGTTTTCAGCCGTAGCAGGAAAAAAGCTGTGCCATGTTGAAGTGCCGGCTTTCTGGGCAATCCTGCCATTGCAAACTCTGACTCTTTTAGGCAGGCAGTCTGACTGAGTGTGGTCTGTGAGCAGAATGCTATAGCTTGCTTGCTGGCAAGGTCCTTGAAATGCCATAGAGTTGTGGCAATAAAAATGGCTACAGCCCGTACCTCCGCCACAAGGCAGGAAGTCTAAGGAATGGGCTGGATCCAGTCTTCAAAGTCACGGCTTTAACCCTCTCCTTAAAGACTCATGTAGTCAGAAAGAGAGAGATATACAGTAAAGAGAGATTCAAAGAGAAACCTCTAAATGATTTACTGTGTATTAAAAATATATGCTGGCTTGGGAGAGAAAAGAAAAAAGTTAAAGTTCTTAAAAAAGAAAAAAAAAGAGAGAGTAGTTGGGTATGGTGGTACACACCTTTAATCCCAACACTTGGGAGACAGAGGTAAATTGACCTCTGTGACTTCAAGGTGTGACAGGACACACCTTTAATCCAAATGCCTGGGAGGGAGAGACAGAAGGATCTCTGAGAGTTCAAGGACAGCCTGGTCAACAGAGTTATTCTAGGACAAAGATATACAGAGAACCTGTCTCAAAAAAGTAAAAGTAAAAATAAACGAAATAGAGGTTAAAATAAAGCCACACCAAATTAGAAAATACACAGAAAATCTTGATATTGTATGCTATTATGCTCTCTTTGCATTGTTTGAATGCTAAGAAAGGAGCAACAACTGCTAAAAGATATTTGTTTATAAATGCTGCTGAACTAATCCAACATAGATATTTTGAAAATACCTTGACTTCAAAATTTGTATCTAAGGTTATGATGCTTTGGAGAGGGTCTTCTTTTGTTTTCACAGAGGATGAGAACCTGTGGATTGCTTCCATCCTAATATGGTATGATAGACCACACCCTCCTGAAAGGTTGCTGTGAACACCTTCAAAAAATTACTTCACTCAACTGCTGACTGAGATGAATCTAGCACACAGGTTATACCATGAAAGACCTGAATAACAGAGCCCCCATACAGCACCAAGCAGTTTGGAGAGAAATAACTGTGCCCATATTCCCAAATATTGTTTATAAATGTTCTTTTACATTTAAAGTGGGATATGATATACATATGAATAATTTGCATTGGTATGGATTTTAAGGTCAATTTTATTATATGTATATGTATTTCTGATCGTGATTAAGGTATTGTGATTGTGTACTTCATTTAAATATGTAATATATAATCAAGAAATATAGGTTGTTAATGAATAATGATTGATAATTGTCAAGCTTATACTCATGTTAGATTTCCTAGATATAGAGAGAGATATTTCAGTTAGATAGATGTTCTTCATATCTTTCAAAGACTACAGAATATGGATTTAATGTTTTAATAATTTAGGGCTTTTCATGACAATGAGACATGTCTGCTCCTGGCAACACCAATCTACTTTAAGAGGAAGATGGGCATCAAAAAGGCTCCTTATGGAGTTGGATAGACATTTGGGCAAGAAACTGTTCTTGCCTGGACAGTTGCATAAACTGGACATAAAGAACCCACATGAAAGAGGACTGCTGAACTTACCTATAGGTGAGATGGTCTTTCAGGGTTCCTGACTCATGAAAGAGACTGTGAGACATTCTTCAGGACACAGAAAAAAGTGACTGAACTGTCTTTGAAATTTCCTGATTCATGGAAATGTCTGCTGGATACTATGGGCCTGTAGGCTGAAGATGGATGCCCCAATGGTACAGAGGAACTTTGGGTGATTGTCCAGGCAGCCAGTTGTCTTTGTCATTTCTAGAGGTTGGAAGTTGCTTATTTCTTGTTTACTTAAGTAATATTATATCTTTCTGGAGTCTTTGATGGAGTAGAAGAATGGATAGTTATTGTTTTTCTTCATTATGATAAATGATAAAATAGATAAAAATATTGTAACTGTAATTTTTGCTTGATAACTGTTTTTGTTGTATGTAATTTTACTATGTTAAAGTTAAAGCCTTCTTTTGTTTAGACAGAAAAAGGGGAAATGATGGAGGAGGGTCATCTGTCTATGTGTTACTTTCATTGGTTTATAAAGAAACTGCCTTGGCCCTTTGATAGGACAGAAAATTAGGTACGTGGAGTACATAGAATAGAATGCTGGGAAGAAGTGAAGAGAGGTCAGACGCCAAGGAGCCAGCCACCAGGTCAGACATGCTGAATCTTTCCCAGTAAGCCACCACCTTGTGGTGTTACACAGATTATTAGAAATGGGTTAATCAAGATGTGAGAATCAGCCAATAAGAGGATGAAACTAATGGGCCAGGCAGTGTTTAAATGAATACAGTTTGTGTGTTGTTACTTCTGGGGCTAAGCTAGCCATGCAGGAGCCAGGCAGGACGAAAAGCAGGCCTGGTCCCCTCACTACACCCTACATCAATTGATACATCTACAATGCAATCCATATACCTGAGGCTCATGGAATAGCACAACAGAGCCATAGAGAGGACGGGATGACTGTAAGAGCCAGAGTATCAGGTTGCTTTTGTGATATAGTGCCTCCTAGGCATGACATGGATACTACAGCCTTGAAATCTCAATAATAATGTTGCTTGAACTCATCTTGTATACTGATTATAGAAGTCCTGTGAGGATAGGCAGAAAATCAGAGACTTCTAAAAGAAAGAAAATCAGTTTTCTCCAGGTATGATCCCCCTTATAAATTATCTAATCCCAAATGGTCAACCCTACATACAAACACATATGAGCAACACTAAATTGAGTCAGTAGAGAATGTATATTTAAAAAGAGATCATGAATTTGAAAAGGGAATGGGGGCACCAGAGAGAAATTGGAATGAGAACAGGGATGGTAGAAATGATATGCATACAGTACATAAAATACTGAAATGCTCAAAGAAGAAATTTTAATTAAAAAATATAAGAAAAAAAAGCAAATTATCTACACAATATGGTGCGTGGATAAATTAGTCTAGGTAAGTCAAGTAACTCCCCTGTGTCACAACCAACATATTTGTAAAATGTAGATAACAATAGTACTTATCCTACAAACTTACTGTCAGGACTAAATAATTCAACACAAATAAAGTCTCTTCTGTCATATTTGTAATTCCTAAATCCATATCTTTATATTTGAGGAATATATAAACTTATATAAACTAGAATAACTGCAGATACTGGGAAAATGAAAAAGTACTGTGGCATGGCAGGGGTCTTATTTTGAAAGGATAAATGGAACAAATAGGTAGGAAAAATTTACCTTAGAGGGGAGCAGGACAAAAAACACAGAGAAGGAAAGGATGAGGGATAAATAACACTAAGAATATTTGAAAAGTTAGAGAATCTTATTTGTTGAAAATTATATACACATACATAGATGGATATAATTATAGATATACAGCCATGCAGTGGTGGCACATATCTTTAATTCCATCACTTGGGAAGCAGAGATAGGTGGATCTTTGGAGTTAGAGGCTAACCTGGTCTACAAAGTGAATTACAGGGAAGCCATGGCTACATAGAGAAACACTGTCTCAAAAATGTGTGTGTGTGTGTGTGTGTGTGTGTGTGTGTGTGTATATATATATATATATATATATATATATATATATATATACAGTTACAGATAATATAGATGTGCATATAGTTTAATTGAAGTTATGCCACTTTGGGTGACAATAAGGCTCCTCCCAAAATCCACAGATTATCTAACAAAAACCTCAATACCAGGTATAGGAAATCTCCCTTTGAGTTGTTGTTAAAGGGGGGAGGGGATGTCAAGAAATGCTTAAAACATTATAGGCTGTTAATGTTGCTCTTGGTTGTCTTCCAGAATAAAACAGTAATGGTATTTTCACTGAAAATCCCACAAACTGATAACAAAAAATTGGAAGGAATCTAGCTGGAAAGAACCTAGAATCTTCCTCCCTGAGGTCTAGCACTCACAATACTAGAAGGTACTATGAAAGCTGGCACTGGAGTGGTATAGGAGGGTCTTCTTTCTACGTGTTGTTTTCATTGGTTGAATAAAGAAGCTACCTTGGCCTTTTGATAGGGCAGCCCTTAGATGGGTGGAGTAGACAGAACAGAATTCTGGGAGGAAGAAGGCAGGCAAAGAGCTGCTCACCATGAAGCTGCCAGGTCAGACATGCTGAATCTTTCCCAGTAAGCTGCGGCCCTCGTGGTGACATACAGATTATTAGAAATGGGTTGAATCAAGATGTGAGAGTTAGCCAATAAGTGGCTAGAGCTAAGTGGCCAGGCAGTAATTTAATTAATAGAATTTCGTGTGGTTATTTTGGAGGCTAAGCTAGCCAGGCAGCTGGGACACAGCTCGGTGCTCTCTCCACCCTGATACTACAGTGGAGAAAAGAAAGGCAATACCTATGAACCACAACAATAACCAAAATGGCTAACTATCCCATGTGTGCAATAGTGGTGCTAATTGGTCTTAAGGCTGAATAGGAGGAAATTCATGCCTAATTCTGTATAAACTTAGCCAAATATTTATGGTTAGTTGAGGCCATGGAACCTAGTGGAGAACCTACTTCTGCCATTTTCCTAAACCAGTATAGTTTCTATGTGTATTCTAATTGTTTCTCCTTATACCCACAGATAAGTTAATTCTCCCTCCTCATTAGAGGAAAGTAACAGTTCATTACAGACACTCAGAACTAGTCGAAATAAAGAAAACAACTGATCTCGGGATGCCAATTGCCAATTAATACACTAACAACATAATCTCTTACACCTAAAATTCGAGGAATATTACTGAAGAGGATGCAGAAAGATATAAGTGCCAGATAATCAGGATATTTGCTTCAAGGTAGTGTTTTATAAAGGACCTGATATGGGATTCCCCTTTGCATGCTGCGAATATATTTTATTGACATTGGTTAATAAAGAAGCTGCGTTCAGCCAATGGCTTAACAGAGCAAAGCCAGTCTGAAAGAGATATATAGAGAGAGTAGGCAGAGTCAGGAAGAAACCATGTAGCTCCACTGGAGATAGACGCCAGACAGAACTTTACCCAGTAGACCACAGCCACGTGGCGATACGCAGATTAATGGAGATGGGTTAGTTTAGAATATGAGTTAGCCAAGAAATATGCTTAAGCTGTTGGCCAATCAGTATTGCAAATAATATAGTTCTGAGTGGTTCTCATGGTCTGGGTAGCCAGGAACAAACAAGTGGCCTCCTACTACAAGGACCCAAAGTAGGGTCAGTAGGAAGGAGGGGTTGGATCTTGCAGGAGTTGGGAGGAGTACAGGAATAATACAATCAAAATATACTATTTTAAATTTATTAAGGATTAATAAAATACATAAGACCAATGAAACACACTTAATAGAATGGTAGCATTTGCACAATGGTGAAATACTGGCAATTTTATCTTGGATGTTACCAATAGCTGTACAATTGGATATAAGGTCCACTCAACAGGGGGAAACATGCCTGGTAATAGAAAGCTAGTAAATTACCCATAGCCAAAAAGGTCACAGATTTTAAAGCAGCAACTCCATTTTCAGTGTCCTGAATCACTATAATTGCTAACTCTATTCTAATATTTTTCCTTACTCCCACAGATAAGTACAGCTGTTACTGTTTGTCTTTTATTCATTTGGATCTTTTGGGGAGCACAACACGCAGCTCCCAAATAAATCACACATACACAGGCTTATTATTACTTATAAATGCACGGCCTAGGTTGTCTTGTTTCTAGCCAGCTTTTTTTTCTTTTTTTTTTTTTTTGGTTTTTTGAGACAGGGTTTATCTGTAGCTTTGGTGCCTGTCCTGGAACTAGCTCTTGTAGACCAGGCTGGCCTCGAACTCCCAGAGATCCGCCTGCCTCTGCCTCCCAAGTGCTGGTATTAAAGGCATGTGCCACCACCACCTGGCACTAGCCAGCTTTTCTTTTCTTAAATTATATGGCCTACGTTTTGTCTCAAGGAACTTTCCTTTTCTTCTGTGATCTTACTTTTACTATTACTCCATGGCTGGTTGGGTGGCTGGCCTCTTCTTTTTCATTTCTTGATCTCTCTCCCTTTCTTTTTCTTCCTCTATTTATTCTCTCTGCCTGCCAGGCCCACCTATCTTTGCTTCTGTCTTGCTATTGGTCATTCAGCTCTTTATTAGACCAATCAGGTGTTTTAGACAGGCAAGTAAGCCCAGCTTCACAAAGTTAAACAAATGAAACATAAAAGAATGCAACACATATTTGTATCATTAAAACAAATGTTCCACAGCGTAAACAAATGTAACACATCTTAAAATAATATTCCACAACATATACCTCTCACCCCTCATCAAAGAAGCTTCTCTGTACAGAAAATGGAGATTGTTATAGAAAGCCATAAGTAGTCAAAATGGAGAGATCTGTGGGATGCTCATCCCCCATTGAAACAACTATACCAAAACTCTTATACCTACAGCACAGGAAATATCTCAGAAGAGGGTGTAGTATGGAGCTGTGGGCTGTGTTCCCCCCAAGCTCCTGCATGGCTAGCTTTATACCCGAAATAACAACACACAAATTGTATTCTTTTAAACACTGCCTGGACCATTAGTTCTAGCCTCTTATTGGCTAATTCTCACATCTTGAGTAACCCATTTCTAATAATTTGTGTAGCACCACGAGGTGGTGGCTTACCGGGAAGGATCTTAACCTGCGTCCATCTTGGAGAGAAGAGCTATAGCATCTGCCTCACTTCCCTTCTTCCCAGCATTCTGTTCTGTTTACTCTGCCTATCTAAATTCTGCCCTATCAGGCCAAGCAGTTTTCTTTATTAATTGACCAATGAAAGTAATACATAGAAAGAAGACCCAGCTACATCAAGAGGGCAAGTAAAGATTGTCAGAGCCAGAGGACCAGGAAGTCTATTGTGATACTGTGTCTTCTAGCTATAGCAGGTAAGATGAGGTGGGGTGGAGTGAGGTAGGGTGTGAAAGGATGGAATGGGATGAATGACACATTACATGGAGATGTTAGAAAAATGCTGGGTCCTAAAGCACAAATTAAATTCATATGATTTATAGTAGAATATAATGTCTTTAAAGTGCTCCCTGAGTTTGTCATTTAGTTCATCTTTGTTGTTGTTGTTTTTTGCATCAAAACTTGTTGATTAATTACTCTGTCTGTTAATATGGCTAAGCTTAAATTCCTGTTTGATGCTAGTACCTAGAGTCTTAGTTCTCTATAAGTCATCAAAAGAGCATGCATACACCGCTCTCTAAATAGAAATACAGACATTTTTTCTAAGAAGTGAGTCATAATTTTCCAAGAAGCAAAAAGTTATTAGAGGCCAAGTGTAGTAAAATTTTATGAATTTAGAGGCAATTGAATGATTGTCTTTTTGAGGAATTCTGCCTACTTTAAGTTCAGAGTTTAAATAAAACATTAAATTAAGCTTTACAGACTTACTTTGACGGTGTTATTTGAAGCTTTGGCTATTTTCTTTCTGCCTTAATATACTGGCTGGGAAAGTGGCTATGGGCAGTTTTCTCTCAGCACCTAAAAACATTTCTACAAAATAGTCATCACCCTTCAATTTGTTTCAGTGACACATTTAGTTTTTCAATTCCGGTGGTTGCAACTGCTGCCATTTTGTGAGGAAAACACTTTAAGGTATTTTTTCTGCCCAATAAAGGGCAAGCCTGGCCTGAGCTAACCAGTGAGGCGCTTCATCACAAGTTTAATATGTCTAGAGTGTATAGACTGAATATGAAGAGCTGGAAAGTTGTCTCATTAGTTAAGATCATTTGCTGCCAATACCAGCCTGAGTTCAATCCTTAAAACGGACAAGATGAAAAGAGAACTGACTCCTAGAATTTGTTCTCTGACCACACATGTGCCATGGCATGTGTGCCTTATCCCTCACAAACAATGCATAAAATAAAATAAAAATTTAAATGATATACATTTTGAACACTCTGAAAAGCCAAAATGCCCATAATCATTCATCAGCAGGTGTGTGAATCACCAAGTAAGCATGCCATGCCAAACCACTAGAAATTCTGAAGTTGAGTGGCAATCTAGAATTGATAATGAAAGAAGAAGAATAAATGTCATAAACCTCAGATCACTGGTAGTTTTTGGAACTACAATTATAACATCAACAACTTTCTGAAGTTTTTCCCACACACAAATATTAGTTACTTTCTCAGTGAGACAGCAAAAATCCTGACAAATGCAAGTTGGACAGAAGGAGGAAGGAAGGAAGGAAGGAAGGAAGGAAGGAGAAAAAAGAGGGACAGAGAGGAAGAGAGGAAAAGAGGGAGGTAAGGAGAGAGAGAGGGAGAGAGAGAGAGAGAGAGAGAGGGAGGGAGGGAGGGAGGGAGAGAGGGAGGAAGGAAGGGAGGAAGGAAGGTTGGTTTCTAGCATATAGTTACCATCCATCACACTGGAAAAGGCATGATGGCTGAGGAAAGATGGAGCTGGTCCATTGTGTTTATAGTCAGGAAGTGAAGGTCAGTCACTGTGTCCAGTTCCTGTTTTGGGGGGGAGTTTTCTTGTTGTTGTTGTTGGTGGTGGTGGTGGTGTTTTTTTTTTTTTTTTTTTTTTTTGTTTCAGTAAAGGCCTTCAGATCCCGGGTTGGCATCTCCCACATTTAGGCTGAGTCTTCCCACTTCAATTATCCAAATCTAGTTAATCCCTCATAGAGATGCACAAAGATGATTTTTCTCTTCATGGTGACTACAAATTCCATCAATTTCACAGTGAAGATTAACTATACTACTCCTGGAACAGAGGTCCCCATAATACTGGAGGAGTTACGATCAAAGAGTTGGGGAAATTCACACTGTAAGAGGGAAATTGTGCCCTACTCAGACACTCTTTCATTGAAATAATTCTTCCAGTTTCTTTGGTACATGATGACCTCAATTTTCAGGTGACGACCTCAACTGTATAGGTAATTATGATCTTATTTGAAAAGTCTTTATCCATTAACTAATTTATTCAGGCTAATCGGGCCAATTCAGAAAAAAATAGGATATAAAATAAGGATAACTGTAATAATAAATATGTAGAATAATATAATAGAAATTCAACTGGCAGTGGCAATTTATATTGTTGGGTCATGAACGGTATCAACGAAGAACTGACATTTGAAATAGTCTGCCATACAAACACATATTTTAGTTGTAGCATAGCCTGTGAGGCAAGCCATTCTAATACTCTCTCTTTCTCTCTCTCTCTCTCTCTCTCTCTCTCTCTCTCTCTCTCCATCACCATATCTATATCTATAGATAGATGGATAGATAGATAGATAGATAGATAGATAGATAGAGATATTATACAATCTATGCCTCCAGAGAGCATCCTAACTTATAAGCAAGTGTTACTTTCCCCAAAACCACTTTTGTTAATGATTCCTCCTTTTATTAAACAAGACTTGGCTACTACCATTCAGCTAACTTAAGAATAAAAGAGAAGTAGTTTTCTTAATGGCTGTCTACCAACAAAAGATCCTAGAATCCAGTTGTTGTTCAGCCTACATGGTTGAATGTCTCAGCCAGTCTTCTGAATTCACCAGAATCCTAAAGAAGTAGACTCTAATGCCAGTGAAGAAATGAATTTTCCAGCAAGAGCTAGAACAAACAGTCAAAAGCAAGCTTCCATTTTCTATGTCCTTCATATAGGCTGCCAGAAGAAGGTGTGACCCAGGTAAAAGGTGGATCTTCTCACCTCAAAGGATCAGGATTAAAAGTGGATCTTCCCAATTCAAATCATTTAATTAAGGAAATATTCCTCATAGGTGTACCCTGTTACTTGGATTTTAGTTAGTTTCAGATATAGTCAAATTGACAGCCAAAAATAGCTATATGTTCTGACTCTCTCCCTTCATTCCTAGATGCTTTCAAACATAAACATTTTGGCTTATTTCTCTCCATCCTTAAATTTACATTATCATTATCACTCATAAGTTTTTCCTTTGTAGCTTGAAGTTAAAGTCAAAAGCTTAGTGACTTAACTGGCTGGGTGCAAATTCTAATATTTAAGAGCTTTGTGATGGTGTAATCTATATTATTCCTCTGTGAAATGAAATCCACATAGAAGTGCTCCTAGGAATAAAGTACCTCACTGAAAAAAATACATATTTTAACAGCATCTTAGGTTAAAGAAACTACCTGTGCAGAAGTTTTAATGTTATGTGTTTACTATTCTAGGGGTGGTAGGATCTGGTAGAAGGGAGTCAATAAATGAGGCAGACTAAAATGGCAGTACATAGATTAATAGAAAAAGGTTAATTTAAGCTATAAGAGCTAGTTTTGAAACAAGCCTAAACTAAAGGCCAAATTTTCATGATTAATAAGTCTCCATGTCCTTATTTGGGAGCAGCTGGAAATCCCAAAAAAAAAGTCTAACAAGAAAGTCCTACTAAATATTTGACTATCCTTACATTAGTACCACACTTTCTGTATTACTGTCACTTTGTAAATATATTTTAAATATATGTATTATTTATTCTTTGAGAATTTCATATATGTGTACAATGTTTTTGAACATACCCAACCCACCAAGCTCTCTTACAACTTTGCAGAAAAGACATAGCAAATACTTTTGATATGGAGGACATAATGCTTGATAATAAACCATTGTTACTAATATTTGCTTAAATTACTGATTTAGAATACAAGTATGCTTATTAAAAATAAATGAGCTCTAAGAAAATATCTGGTATGTCCCTCAGGAATAATAATAACCACATACAGTTATTAGCCCAGCTAACCTTCCAGAAGAAAGTTGCAACAGTGAAAGACATTGTCATATTTATGGATTACTTCAGACTCCAGTCATAGTATGTATCTTGTACAAGCTGGTGATTTTCAATCTTTTATATTTATTTATTATTATTCCTATGTATGACTATTTTTCCTGCAGGTATGTATTGCACCATGTGTATGCAGTACCCTTCGAAGCTTGATGAAGGCATTAGGTTCTCTGGAACTGGAGTTACAGACAATCATGAGCCATCATATGGGTAATGTACTCAAGCACTCTGGTAGAACAATAAATGCTCTTCACTGCGGAGTCATCTCTCTAGCCCTCCATATTTTAATGCTTAGAATCTGTAGATATATTTGATTAAATTGGGAACATTTAGAAGACAGGAATATAGAAATGGGCCAATGATGATAGGAGAGAAAGAGCTTAAGAGAGCAGAATAATAAAATAGAGATGGGGCCAGGAAGAAAAGGGTAATGATGGTAGGAAAACATTTAAATTGGGAGGGAAATGGGTGGGTAGGGAGGAAAAGCTGGGTGATGGAGAGACAGTTAACACCAAAGACTTTTGAAAAGGCCATATGAAAATCTAATGTTTTAGCTTCCATATATATGGCAGTGGTTAGATAATGCTTCTCCCATATGCCAAAGGTTAGCAAACCAAAAGCACAGTGCCAGGTGTTGGATACCTCCCCTTCAGTTGTTGGTTGGGAATAGAGTCTATTTCAGAGAACCACAAAACAGTGTGGGCTATATACTGAGATTCTGTCTCAAAAATGAAATAGGGTACTGGCAAATGCTGCGATATAAATGAAGTTTTAAAACAATATGGTAAGACTATGTTGCTGAAGATACTACACATTTTAGTCACAGGACATACAGAAATCAAATTGGTACTGGCCTGGAAGCTTCCTTAGATTTCATAGTAGTACCAGAATGTGCTATGCAGGCTGCTGCAGGGTATTAAAAGTCTTTCCCATCTGTGAACTGCAATAATGAGTGCAATAATAGTTACAATATTGGCACAAATGTTATAAAGATAACTGCTTTCTGCTTGGAATTAAGGCTCACTCCACAGGACAGAACTCATACCTGGTACTGGAAACCAGATCAGTTTCTGTGGCTGGAAGTATACAGACTCTAGGAGAGAACCCACTATTGATATTTTGCTAACTAAACATTATCAAAGTGTCTTCTAAACAGTTAACTTTATACCTATGGGTCAGTGCAGCTCTCAAACATCTTTAGTTTCATTTGGCTGTAGATGGTGGTTAACATGGATACCCATAACTGGTCATAATACAGAAAACAAGTGACCATGGAGGTCTCAGGTCTAACTGAGCTAATCCATGTGACTTTCCTGCCACTGAGGCTACAAGGACAACATGGAAGATTGGACCTAAAGATCACAAGAGCTGGAAGTTGTGGAGGACCGCTGCAAAACAGAGGGCGTGACAGGGCTGCTACACTCACAAACACATTGAAGCTGTGGCTCTCGTACAAGACCCCGCAGAAGATTAAAACTGTCAATAGTCCAGTGTGGATGGGGGAGGGGCTCACAAAGCTGCACCTCTAGCTGAGTAGCTATTAGTGGATGGCTGTTAGGGGAAAGATAGTTACTTTTCTGTGGGGCTGAGCCACAGTTAATCTGGCATAAAACATCCTGAAATATTTCCTACAATTAAAAAAAAAGCCTCAAAACCCCAAGTAAGGCAATTAGACTTCAGAGATGTTTTATAAGATTAAAATGGGCCAGTTTTTAACAATAAAACTCATCAAATACACAAAGGAAAAGGAAAGAATAGTCATTTCAACAGAATAACACCAATCAAAGCAAACCTGGCTATTATAAATGTACTATATGAAGACTTTAAACATAGCCATTAAACATGATCAAAGAGTACACAGGTGACATGTACAAAGAAAAGTTAGGAACAATGAATTAAGACTATCAATTTAAAAAATCAGAATTTAAAATTTCTAGATTTGAGAAATATATAACTTTACATGTACAATATATGTGGAGGGGGTCAAAACTTTGAAAGAGCTGAACACAGAGTATCTAAGCTGTTTCCAGGTTCTGGCTATTATGATTAATGCTGCCATGAACACAGAGGACTGATACCCAAAATAGACAAATAACTCAAGAAACTTGACATTAAAAGAACAAATAATCCAGCAAAATGGGGTACAGACCTAAACAGAACTCTCAACACATGAATCTCAAGTGGCTGAGTTATAATGTCCCCAACTATATGTATTTTCAGATTTTAAGTTAAAGCCATCCTGAGAGGGTAAAATTTTATTTCACTGTGTTTTTATTTCTGTTTTTCTTTTTCTGTCTTTCTGTTCATGCCTTCTTCCCTTTGTTTTTACCTCCCTCCCTCCCCCTCCTTCCTTCCTTCCCTCCTCTTCCCCCTTCTTCCTTCCTTCTAGTGTTAAACTTTTAAATTAGTTTAATTCTTTTTAATGTGTGAGTGGAAGTCAGAGCATAGCTCCCATAAATCAGTTTCCTTTTTCCACCATGTGGAGCTTGGGATTGAACTGAGATTGCTAGACTTGGCAGCAAGCACCTTCACTTGCTGAGCCATCTCACAGATGCTGATTTGCATTTTCCTGATGACTAATGATGTTGAGCATGTTTTCCTATGTTTCTATTTTTATATTTGAAGAAAATGCTTAAGTCTTTCGCTTATAATTGAATCAATGCTTTTATTGTTGATTTAAGAGTTCTATATATTCTAAATATTAATAATTATCAAAAGTATCACTTACAAAAGTTACTGCCACTCAGAAGATTGTTCTGTATAGTACGCTTGGATGAACAATAGTTTTCATTTACACCTTTTCTGTTCTTGCCTGTGTTCAACCAAAGAATGAACAAAGAAAATGTGTTACATTTGCACAATGGAGTATTACTCAACAGTAAAAAACAAAAAAGAAATGATATCTTGAAATTTGCAGACAAATGGATGGATCTAGAAAACATCATATTGAGTAAGATAACCCAGACCCAGAAAGAAAAATACAATTTTACTCACACATAAGTGACTTTTAGATATAAAACAAAGACTCTCAGCCTATAGTCTCCAACTCCAGAGAACCTAGACAACAAAGGGGACCCTAAGAGAGACATACATGGATCAACATAGCAAAGAGAAAACGACAAGATCTCCTGAGTAAACTGGGAATGTGGGGGTAATGGGAGAAGGTAGAAGGGTAGAGAGAAGGAAGGGAGAAGAGCAGACAGAAATTTATAGCTCAATGAAAACAATAAAAAAAATTGTAAGTCATGCTTTGCTGGTGATAATGTAAAATGTAATCACAATGACAAACAACTTCTCACATAGCCTAACAGAACTGACATATGAACTTGCAATTTTACTCCTAGGTACATAACTAAAAGAATAAGAAGCTGGTAATTTAAAAAAGTCTGTATAGCAATATTCATAACTCACAATAGCAAAAAAGTGGAGAGAACATCAGTGTCCATGAGAGATGAGCAAACAAACTGATATGTTCAATTAAATAGTCACTGACCATAAAAATATTTACATTTGATTATGTATTGCATTCATATTTCATAGGGCCATGAGAGCCAAGGTATGTTCCTGTGTGTGTATGTGTGTGATGAATGTGAAGGAAAATGTCAGTATGCCATACTGTACATGTGGAAGTTGAAAAACACAGGTTCAGAGTTAATTCTCTCCTTGCACTACTATTTCTGCCTATATGAGGTACTTAGAACAGATAAATAGAAAGACACAGAAAGAGAACAGAAATTATCAATGACTGGAGTAGGAAGAAAAGAAATTATGGGTTGATAAGAGTTTTTGCTGGAACTGATTAATTTCTAGGTTATAGCCGGTAGTGATGAGAGTTATATATTATATATTTAATGTCACTGCATTATATACTTATGAAATATTATGTTATATACATTTAACACAATATTTTTTTTTGAAATCTTGATTTGAGTTTCTGTTCCACCTTAATTCTGTGAATCCAAACAGGTCCATTGAGTAATTTATAACAATGCTGAAGAAGTTCTCTTAATTTTAATTTTTCATGTATGAGCTTATTCATAGTATAAAATCTTGAATTAACCCTAACCTAACCCCAGTCCTAACCCTAAATGCCCCTTTATCAAAGAATGGATAAAAAAGACGTGATACATTTACACAATGAAGCACTATGCAGCAAAAAATAATGACATATTGAAATTTTGCAGGCAAATGGATGGATCTAGAGAACATCATATTGAGTGAGGTAACCCAGACCCAGAAAGACAAATATAATATGTACTTACTCATAAGTTGTTTTTAGACATAAAATGTAGGAAGAGAGTGTTTGTTCATTCCCAGCCACTCAGTTAGCTTAGACTCAAAGTAATCACACAGAAAGTTTATTAATTAAATCACTGCTTGGCCCATTAGCTCTAGCTTCTTATTGGCTAACTCCTACATCTTAATTTAACCCATCTCCATTAATCTGTGTATCACCACGAAGTCATGGCCTACCAGCAACATTTCAACACATCTTTCTCCAGCAGCCGCTCCATGGCTTCTCTCTGATTCTGCCCTTCTTTCTCCCAGCATTCAGACTAGCTTTCCCTGCCTACCTAAGTTCTGCCTTGCTATAGGTCCAAAGCAGTTTCTTTATTCATTAATGGTAATCATAGCACAGAGAGGGTAAACCCACATCAATAAAGCAAAGAAAAAAACAGCCTATAATTTATAATTCCAGAGAACCTAGACAACAAAGAGGACCCTAAGAGAGACATACATGGATCTAATTTACATGTGAAGTAGAAAAAGACAAGATCTCCTGAGTAAATTGGGAGTGTGCGGACCATGAGAGAGGGTTGAAGGGGGGAGGGTAAAAGGAAGGGGAGCAGAAAAAATAAATAGCTCAATAAAAACAATAAAAAAATAAAAAGTGATAACAGAAGTTGAAATTAACTCATAAAAAGATTTTAAGAAAATCACTTCATATATATTAAACACACATACAAATGGATCTGCATACAGATCTGGTACTTGCTTTGTAAGTTTTCAAGTTCTAGTTTTGAAGATTTACCAACCATTTAAGCATCATCTCAGAGTTTTGGGGGTAAAAATTAAAGCAGTATCACTGACAAGCTGGAGACTACGATACATAGAACCAGGAGAATGTGCAGTCCTCACAATCCTACATAATGCCCTGCAAAAACACAATGTGTGATAAAAGTAGAAATATTCTTAAGAAGTTAAATGATGAATACTACTTGATATTTAAATTAAATTATTTCAAAGTTTTCTTGTTATTATAAAAAATGCTGTAATTCATATTTTTATCTTTGAGCTTATAATGTAATTTAATTACAACATTGCACCCTTTTTCCTCCCTCCACACCTTCACATACACCTCTCTCCAGTCTCCTTCAAAGACCTGGCCTTTTAAAAAAACTAATTGTTATTGCATTCACATATGTGTGTGTGTTCCTAAATTCATAGTTTTAAAATAAAACAAAGAACTCCCAACTCATGTTATTTTTTATAAGTTTGGTTTTTATGTACTGATCAGCTTCTAGTAGAGAAAATCAACACAACCGACCACTCTTCAGCTCCTCAATTTAATGTAATGTTAGTTGTACTTTCTTTCAGAATACATTCACAAATACCAAGGGACTGCAGAAGAAAGATGCACAGAGTTCAGGAAGAGGCTATTGACTGTTGGCAGCATAAGCTGTGCAACTTGTCTGTTGTGCCGTGATGAAAAATGGCAGTGAAGTAGCTTTAGGTATGTTCTAGATTTCTGAAACATATGATTGCTATTCTGATGGGAAGTAAGCTAGGTTAGGGCCATGAACCATTTTGGACATGACAATACAGTTAAAAATATCTGAATAAGATATTTTGGATGACGGTTAATGTTCCACACATAGTTTGCAAGGAGAATTTCTGTGTGATTCGTTAGAGTTTTTGTAAAAAGACAGTTTTCATTGTAGGTGCCATACATTTTAGTAGTTACTTTAGGTAAATATGGGACAAGCCAAGCTGCTATTCTGGAGAAATTTAGATTCATGTATTTGTCCGCATTAAATATGAATGAGCCGATGAAAAAAAAGTAAATCAGATTACGCTATTGTATTTCAGCTGTTGTATTGTAGTAAGAAAATGAATACTTAACAAATGGTCCTGGATTCAGAAAATGTAATGAAATTAGCCCACAGACCTTTCATGTATTTTAGAGATATTAAACTCTTTAGAAGTATACACTAAGATGAAAGTAAAAAGTAACAGGTAGGTAGATCTTCAAAAATGTCATTTAATTGTAGCCAGGTTATCCAGATGTAAATTTTGATATTCTCTTTTCTGTAAAAGCATCAGAACCACTACATGTAAAAAAAAATAAATAGGGGCTAGAGAGATGGCTCAGTGGATAAGAGCATTGGCTGCTCTTCCAGAGGTCCTTAGTTCAGTTCCCAGCAACCACATGGTGGCTCACAACCACCGGTAATAAAATCTGGTGCCAAATTCTCTCTGCAGGGACACATACAGGCAGACCAAGGTATATATAATGAATAAATAAATCAAAATAAATAAATAAATAAATAAATAGTAAGTGCATATTCTATACAAAATAGCCATGTTTTAGGAGACATAGAGGTTTTTGATTCTAGTGAAAATAACTCATAAAGAAAAATATTTGAATTTACACAAAAATGTTTCATGTATTAAAGCCAATATCTCTGTGTAATTTATCAGAAGTGCCATATGAATACTACAGTTTATTTATTAACATCTGATTTCAAGTTATAGAAATGAAAAACAACAAGTTGCAAGAAAATCTCTGGGGACAAAAACACTATAATATCAATTTTTTCTTAAGAGCAAAATTATCCAGATATTAGCTTATAGTGTTTTTCATCAAAAGTTTCAGTGAAAACAACATCCATTTTCTATGCAATTAATGAATGCATAATTTCATACATTAATAAAAATTTAATTTACAGTTATAATACTTAAATTTATGAGGATTTAAGAAGGCCCTATGTCACCAAATTGCTTATATTGACCCTATTGTTTAGTGTTCCAAAATAGCAACACAAAGGTAAACCACAAAGAAAATGGGGTTAGCAGAATGTCATTAGGTATAAATATATATATATTTATACATATATATATGTATATATATACACACACACACATACATACATACACAATCCGAGGAAGGAGCCGAAATGTGGCCCTGATTTAGAGTTTTTCTCAAATATGTGTGAGAATAAGCTAGAAGAGGAGAAAGCAAAGAAAGAGAGAACTGAGAGAGAGGAAGACAGTCGTAAAGAGTAAACATGAATTCACGTGTCAAACACAGATAGAATAAAACAAAATGATTGAAATGGAAAAGAGAATATCAAAGGTTCCACTTATACATGAAGCAGGTATGCCATTTTCAAAACCAACAAGTTAATCCTGGTGGTGGTGGCTCACGCCTTTAATCCCAGCACTCAGGAGGCAGAGGCAGGCAAATCTCTGGGAGGGAGTTCAAGGCCAGTCTGGTCTACAAGAGATAGTTCCAAGACCAGAACCAAAGCTACAGAGAAACCCTGTCTCTAAATCCCCCAACCACCCAAAAAACAAGTTATCCTCTTTGAAAATTTTCTTTCCCATGTCTGTGACGTGGGAGAATAAACTAAATGTTGGTGTTGTGAAGAGCAGAAGCTGGCTGTGTGCTGACACCCAGCTGGCTTGACCCGAAATAATTACACGGAAACTGTATTCTTTTAAACAATGCTTAGCCAACTAGTTTGAACCTCTTACTGGCTGGCTCTTACATATTGATTTAACCCATTTCTAATAATTTCTATAACAACACAAGGTGGCATACCAGGAAAGATCTTAACATGCATCTTTCTAGAGTGGGAGAATAATGGCGATTGCCTGACTGGGTTTCTTTCTCCCAGCATTCTGTACTGTCTACTCCACCCACCTAAGGGCTGGCCTATCAAATGGGCCAATAAAGTTTCTTAATTAACCAATGAAGGTAAATTCTCCATCATGTTGGAGACGTAATTTTACCATTGCAGGCTAGCCTTGAATACATTGTGAACACAGAATGACCTAGTACACACCCAGTTGCCGGCTGGCCTTGAATGGCTAATCTTCCTGTGCTTGTCTCCTTCAACCTGAGATTATGGGTATGCTAGGGTACTCACATTGATCCTTTTGGATTTCAATAGGGGATCAAGCCTATCGGCTTCCAGCATGCTTGACAAACACACTATCGTTGAGGTATCACCTGGGATCAAATATTTACACTCAATGACTATCGTGTCCCCGTGCATTTACAATTCAAAAAAGCTATATCAAAAAAGATATCGATATATATGTAGAGATAGATAGATAGATAGATCTGATCTTATTAACAATCTTAACCTCCAATGAAAACCCTAAGCATCATTTTGTTAATTTCCATTTCAATTTGCATTTGCTAATTAAGAAAATCTCTAGGACCTGTTAGGCATGGGTGGGACAAGAATGTCATGAGACTGTGGTAGGGGGTGGGAAAAGAGTTCTCATGTGTTTGTGTATGTATGTTTACAAAAGAAAGGCTTTACAGACCACAGCACATCCAAAGGCTAATTTCTTCTCTGATCCACTAGCAAAAATGACCACAACAAACAAACAAACACACACACACACACACACACACACACACACAAACAGGCTGGCCCACTCATGCCCAGGTGCACACAAGTGGATTCCTGAAGGTTCCCTCCCTCGGCCCCTCCCTGCATGGGCGGGGCTTCCTCAGAAGCAAGGCTTATATAAGGATCAGCCAGTCAACCTGACTGCATCCACTCTGTCCCAGAGAGTCCACAGAGTGTCTTGCAGTAAACGACCTGCAAAGGACCTTGTCTTGCTCCCAGAACCAAGAGGCAAGTGTGCATTGGCACCAGAGTGCTGGGGATGGCGCCAGAAAGCCCAAATGCCTACCAGAAGCCCCGCTGGGCCCCGCAGCCAGAAGAGACCCACCCTGCCAAGAGGCTGTGCCTCCAGGAGCCTGCTGGCCTGTGGTCGCTGCTGGTACAGCCAGACCTGGAAGAATCTGCCAGGCCTGCCAGCGAGGAGCTCACCTCCACGGTGTTCGTTCCCACCGGCTGTGCCGTGAAACTACACCTGGAAGGCATCGACTTGCTGCTGGAGCCAGACCCTGGCTCGGTCATGCGAGTGTCGCTACCAGGTCACACCATCCTCTTGGTCCCCGAGGACCTCCAAGCCTCCTCCCAACATGGACAGCCTGTGTTCTGGCCTGCAGCCATGCAGGAGGCCGCTGTCCTTGACATGCCCCAGGACCACCACGTCTGTGCCCTACACCAGGGATTCAATAGTGCATCTCTACCATACATCCAAGGCTTTGCAAATGTCCCTGGTCCACATGAAGACACTCAGGAAGACTTTGTGATGCCGCTGATGAATGACCCAAGTCTCATGGCCCCAGAAATCCTTTCGCCCTTCAGGGGCATGTTCAGCCCCATGTTTCCCTGTCAAATGCCATATCCTTGGAGTGAAAACTGCCCTCCTAGTGCAGGGAGATATGCTCCCTGGTCTGTCTGGAGCCTCCAAGACAGCATACTGTGCCCTCTGCCCGGATCTCCACTGCAGCCTCTCCCTCCTTCTCCTCCTCCAAGTCCCGAAGAACAGGCCTCTGGGAGTCGCCAGAAGCCCCCAATGGTTAGGCGCAAGGCCCAGAGGCGACTAGTCTTCTAGGAAAGGAACGACTTCTGCCTCAACAAACAGCACCGTGGACACCTACCTGGACACTCTAGGGGATTCCCAGGGTGCCTAGAGGCACACAGTTGCCTACCATTGAGACTGTATGCATGGACACAAGTACTCTGCGCTGCACACTATGCACGGGGGAAGATGATAAAGACTTGGAGAAGAAGGGAGACGCTAGATCTCACCCCTGAAGTTAAAAAGCTGCCTTCGAGAAACAGAAAGTTCTCTTCCAGTTCTGGGATTCATCTGAAAACCTTCCATGTCACCCTCAGTGCATAAGTGGTTCCCTCTAAGAACACTCGGTGTCCCTTTTTCCCCAAACAAAGGCAGCACTGGCTTTGCTATGCTGCCAGTCTCCTACCTATGTTCCCCTGACTGCATGGACACTTGTCCCTTCCTTGGTCCTTCTCCTGGACAGTTCAATTTGCCCTCTGGGGGAACTGACAAATACCCCATTGGGAGAAGATGGTTCCTAGCTCTGAGTGCACGATGATTCTTTGCTTCTTTCCAGCAAGCCTTTAACCTGCTGGCACTGTGACTGTTGATACCTTGTCATGAAAACCGGGGCTAAAGGAGAAACCCTGCCTTGACAAACAAACAGGACAGCAAGCAAGCAGGACAGCTACTGCAGGACGAAGTTTCCAGGGTCCTTTAGTTTGCAGTGCTGGACAAGCCGATGAAACCAGATCCCTGGGAAGTCCAACTTGATCTCCAACAAAAGCTCAAATGTATTTCCTACTTCCAAATGTTCTTATTCAAAGCAGTGTTTCCAATTCCAATGTCACTATAAATTTATAAAAAATTCAGACCATAGTATGTGGTGGTTGATCAATGGATTTATGAGAAAGAGAATTCCACAGGTCTGTTTGTGTGTGTGTGTCTGAGTGTGTGGGGCGGGGGGGGCTCTGTTTTTGCGTGTGTGTTTGTGTGTGTGTGTGTGTGTGTGTGTGTGAAAGAGAGAGAGAGAGAGAGAGAGAGAGAGAGAGAGAAAGAGAGACAGAGATAGAGAAGACGGAGTCAGAGAGAGACAGAGAGAACCTGGGTGGTGGGGCAAGCCTGTCTCCAGGTGAAAGCACTTGTCTCAGCAGTTGGAGCCTACTCTCAGAAACAGAGAAAGTTCAAAGGTAAGCTGGGCTACACTCGGCAATGTGGAAGAAATCTACAGAAAAGCATGGCCATAGAGATGGCTCAGCCTTTAGGATAAAGGTTCTCTCTCAACGTTTGTGGGGAGTATTCTTTGAGGGGTCAAATGACCCTTTCCAAGGGTTTCAAATAAGAGATCCTGCACATTGACAGCACCATTCCTAACCCTGGTGAAAATATACTTATGAGGAAGCAACAGAAATAATTTCATGGTTGGTTCACCACAGCGTAAGGACCTGTATTCAAGGCCCAAGACATTAGTAAGCTTGAGAACCACCGACATCAAAGGACTTGGTACTCTTCCAGCACCCACATGAAGAAGACCCTTATTGATACCAGAGGATGGACACCCTCTCCGTCCCAGGCTCTTTCATGCCTGCAGTACACAAAACCAAACACGGGCACACACACATGCACTTGAACAAAAAAATAGTGAAGAAATTAGCGGTGGACAGAGTAATGAATAAAATAAGAGGGTAAGAAGACCTTCATGGACAGAGCATGTGTGGTGGGTAGTCTTGCTTCTCAACTCGACAGCTCCTGGAGTTAACGGAAACCCCAGTTTAAGTTAAGTACCGTATCTTGATTAATTTATGAGCAGTCAGATTAATCCTAGGGTCTTTGTCTTTATTGAATCATTTTAAGTGGGGAGCCCCGCCCTTCACCCAGTCCATTGCCAGTGCATAGATCGCCAGCCTAGCAAGTGAAGGCCCCACATGTATTCCAGAAATTTGGTTGCACACACTTTCAATCCCAGCTCTTAAGAGGCAGTGGCAGGCAGATCTCTGTGAGTTCAAGGGCACCCTGATCTACAGAGTGAATTCTGGGACAAAGCTACACAGACAAACCCTTTCTCAAAATGCCAAATATTGAAGCTAAAAATAAAAGAAAGGAGTTTAAAATAAAGCTTTGTAAAGATGGAAAACACACAGTGAATCTGGATCCTGTATGTTATTATATTCTCTTTTAATTGTTTGCATGCTGAGGAAGGAGCAATAGTTGCCAAAAGATAACTGTTTATACATGCTGCTCAATTAATCCAAGACGGTTATTTTTATAATACCTTAACTTCAAAATTGAAGTCAAAATTGTGTTGCTTTGGAGAAGACGGTTTTCTTTCGTTTCCAAGAGAAATGAGAGGCTTTGGATTGATTCTGGGTTATTAAAAGGTTTGATCATGGAATACGACCTGAGATGTGTCCTATAGCCATGGATGATCCAGATGTCTGAGTTCTACATCCAGCAGAGATTCAAGTCTGAATGCTGAGATGATCAAGCTTTATAAGAAACTCCAGTCATAACTTGATCATAATTTTAAATTTTCTTAAGTCCCCTAAGATTATCAGCTCCTCAATCAGCAGGATGTAGCCTAGAAAACTACACCCATATTCTCAAAAAATAGACTGTGGAGATCTTTTGATTATTTAGAATGTTGGTTACAAGTTGGTATGGATAATGGTCAGGAGAAAAGCTAAACAAACTACATTAGATTCAGAGTTCTTGTTTCTTTTAAGGGGGGAGTGCTTTGAGACTATGGTCATTTATCCTGTCACTTGTATTATTTTTAATAAAATGCTGATTGCCCAGCAGACAGGCAGGAAGTATAGGCAAGCAGAGCAACCAGGCAGGAAATAGAGGTGGGGCAATGAGAACAGGAGAAGTCTGGGAAGAGGACATTCAGTCTTCAGCCCACATGAACATACAGAGGAACAAGATGTGACTGCCTAGCAGAAAAAGGTTCCAAGCCTGTTCAGGCACGCTCTCCTCTGCTGCCTAAGGACCTAACTGGGAAAAGCCCCTTGGATACCTGGGAACCTCTCTACAGCCAAGTCTCTTGCCCACCCTAAAATGGCTCCTTTAGTTAAGATATCTTCTTCCCTGCTCCCATATAGACCCTACACCTTCCTAGACCTGGATAGAGGGGGGAGGCCCTTGGACTTCCCACAGGGCAGGGCACCCTGACTTCTCTTAGGACTGGAGAGGGAGGGGAAGGGTAGTGGGGGAGGAGTGGGAGAAAAATGGGGGGATGGGAGGAGGCGGGAGTTTTCAATATGTGTGTGTGTGTGTGTGTGTGTGTGTGTGTGTGTATTTAATATATAAATGGTACCGAGCCACGTGTAAAGGAGACAAGAATTACAGGCTAATAAAAGCTATAAGAATTAGTTAATAAGAAGAGCCTGAGATACTGGGCCAGTTTGTAATTGATGTAGACCTCTGTGTGATTCTTTGGGATTGAATGACTACAGGACAGACAGGACAGAAACCTCACTCAACACCAGAGGATGGAAAACTTCTTCACTCCAGGTACTTTCATGCCTACAGTAAACAAAACCCAAACACAGGTACACAAACATTAGACATAAAACATAAACACATTAGAGTTGAACAAAATGATGGATAAAATAAGAAGGTAAGAAGAGCTTCGTAGACAAAGAGTGTATGGTGAATATTCTTGGTTCTCAACTCGACCACACCACAAATTAACTTAAAACCCAGTTTTATTGGCCAGGTTAGTCCTAAGCTATTTGTCTTTATTGAATCACGTGAAGTGGGGAGCCCCACCCTTAATCCAGTCCTTTGCCAGTAGAGAGATCGCTAGCATGGCAAGTGAAGGCACTACATGCATTCCAGTCTTTGGGAGGAGGAGAGAGTCGATCCCAAAACCTAGTTTAATCCTCATTCCATCCTGTGTTTTATGCCAAATGGATAGTTTGCAGGACTTGTTGAAAAGAAGAAATGCTAAAGGGACTTAAAAAGTACTTAGCACACAAGGGCAATAATTAGGGAAAGAAACAGAGCCTCTGAAAGGAGAGCTTGGCGGGGCATGAATGAAATCAAAATCTATTTCTCACAGGTGTCAGAATGCCATACTGATACTTCGTATTTTGTACAGATGTTAGGAGAAGGAAAGAACAAGAGAAGGGGAAACGTTTGAGGATACTTCTCGAAAGAGAGAATGGTCACAGGACCATCTTCCTCTCTTTTAAAACAGTTTTGAATTGGCTACCAATATACCCATGTAGTAAATACAGAGTGATGTCATTTAGGTGGTGAAGAAATTTCAATGAAAATGCAACTGAGAAAGTGTGGCAACTTCTCCTATCAACTGACATCCACATGGCACGAACACGGCATACCAGACTGGGTTAGCTGAATGCCATTAGGTATAAAATAATAAAACACATACCTACATACATACACGCATGCATGCATGCAAACATAATCCTCAAAAGGGGCGGGTATGTGGCACTGCTCAGTTGTGCTTCTCACGCATGTGTGAGAATAAGCTAGAAGAGGAGAGAAGCAAAGAAAAGAGAAAGAGAGAGGGAGGGAGAAGGAAGACAGTCCTAAAGAGTAAACATGGTTTCACGTGTCAAACAGACAAAATAAACAAAATGATAGAAATGGAAGGGAGCATATCAAAGTTTCTACTGATACACGTCTGTGCTTAATTGCCATTTTCAATACCAACTCTTTGAAAGCTTTCTTTCCCACCTCTGTGAAGTGGGAGGATCAACTGAATGTTGGAGATGCAATTTCACCATTGCAGGCTAGCCTTGAATTCATTGTGAACACAGACTGACCTAGTACACACCCAGTTGCCGGCTGGCCTTGAATGGCTAATCTTCCTGTGCTTGTCTCCTTCAACCTGAGATTATGGGTATGCTAGGGTACTCACATTGATCCTTTTGGATTTCAATAGGGGATCAAGCCTATCGGCTTCCAGCATGCTTGACAAACACACTATCGTTGAGGTATCACCTGGGATCAAATATTTACACTCAATGACTATGGTGTCACCATGCATTTACAATTCAAAAAAGCTATATCAAAAAATATATCGATATATATGTAGAGATAGATAGATAGATTGATAGATCTGATCTTATTAACAATCTTAACCTCCAATGAAAACCCTAAGCATCATTTTGTTAATTTCCATTTCAATTTGCATTTGCTAATTAAGAAAATCTCTAGGACCTGTTAGGCATGGGTGGGACAAGGATGTCATGAGACTGTGGTAGGGGGTGGGAAAAGAGTTCTCATGTGTTTGTGTATGTATGTTTACAAAAGAAAGGCTTTACAGACCACAGCACATCCAAAGGTTAATTTCCTCTCTGATCCACTAGCAAAAATGACCACAACACACACACACACACACACACACACACACACACACACACACACAAACAGGCTGGCCCACTCATGCCCAGGTGCACACAAGTGGATTCCTGAAGGTTCCCTCCCTCGGCCCCTCCCTGCATGGGCGGGGCTTCCTCAGAAGCAAGGCTTATATAAGGATCAGCCAGTCAACCTGACTGCATCCACTCTGTCCCAGAGAGTCCACAGAGTGTCTTGCAGTAAACGACCTGCAAAGGACCTTGTCTTGCTCCCGGAACCAAGAGGCAAGTGTGCATTGGCATCAGAATGATGGGGATGGCGCCAGAAAGCCCAAATGCCTACCAAACGCCCCGCTGGGCCCCGCAGCCAGAAGAGACCCACCCTGCCAAGAGGCTGTGCCTCCAGGAGCCTGCTGGCCTGTGGTCGCTGCTGGTACAGCCAGACCTGGAAGAATCTGCCAGGCCTGCCAGCGAGGAGCTCACCTCCACGGTGTTCGTTCCCACCGGCTGTGCCGTGAAACTACACCTGGAAGGCATCGACTTGCTGCTGGAGCCAGACCCTGGCTCGGTCATGAGAGTGTCGCTAGCCAGACACACCATCCTCTTGGTCCCCGAGGACCTCCAAGCCTCCTCCCAACATGGACAGCCTGTGTTCTGGCCTGCAGCCATGCAGGAGGCCGCTGTCCTTGACATGCCCCAGGACCACCACGTCTGTGCCCTACACCAGGGATTCAATAGTGCATCTCTACCATACATCCAAGGCTTTGCAAATGTCCCTGGTCCACATGAAGACACTCAGGAAGACTTTGTGATGCCGCTGATGAATGACCCAAGTCTCATGGCCCCAGAAATCCTTTCGCCCTTCAGGGGCATGTTCAGCCCCATGTTTCCCTGTCAAATGCCATATCCTTGGAGTGAAAACTGCCCTCCTAGTGCAGGGAGATATGCTCCCTGGTCTGTCTGGAGCCTCCAAGACAGCATACTGTGCCCTCTGCCCGGATCTCCACTGCAGCCTCTCCCTCCTTCTCCTCCTCCAAGTCCCGAAGAACAGGCCTCTGGGAGTCGTCAGAAGCCCCCAATGGTTAGGCGCAAGGCCCAGAGGCGACTAGTCTTCTAGGAAAGGAACGACTTCTGCCTCAACAAACAGCACCGTGGACACCTACCTGGACACCCTAGGGGATTCCCAGGGTGCCTAGAGCCACACGGTTGCCTACCATTGAGACTGTATGCATGGACACAAGTACTCTGCGCTGCACACTATTCACGGGGGAAGATGATAAAGACTTGGAGAAGAAGGGAGACGCTAGATCTCACCCCTGAAGTTAAAAAGCTGCCTTCGAGAAACAGAAAGTTCTCTTCCAATTCTGGGATTCATCTGAAATCCTTCCATGTCAACCTCAGTGCATAAGTGGTTCCCTCTAAGAACACTAGGTGTCCCTTTTTCTCAGAAACAAAGGCAGCACTGGCTTTGCTATGCTGCCAGTCTCCTACCGATGTTCCCCTGACTGCGTGGACACTTGACCCTTCCTTGGTCCTTCTCCTGGACAGTTCAATTTGCCCTCTGGGGGAACTGACAAATACCCCATTTGGAGAAGATGGTTCCTAGCCCGGAGTGCACGATGATTCTTTGCTTCTTTCCAGCTATCCCTTAACCTGCTGGCACTGTGACTGTTGATACCTTGTCATGAAAACCAGGGCTAAAGGAGAAACCCTGCCTTGACAAACAAACAAGACAGTAAGCAAGCAGGACATCTACTGCAGAAAGAAGTTTCCAGGGTCCTTTAGTTTGCAGTGCTGGACAAGCCGATGAAACCAGATCTCTGGGAAGTCCAACTTGATCTCCAACAAAAACTCAAATGTATTTCCTACTTCCAAATGTTCTTATTCAAAGCAACGTTTCCAATTCCAATGTCACTATAAATTAATAAAATATTCAGACCATAGTATGTGGTGGTTGATCAATGGATTTATGAGAAAGAAATTTCCACAGGTCTGTTTGTGTGTTTGTGTGTGGCAATATGTGTCTGTGTGTGGCTCTGTTTGTATGTGTGTATGTGTGTGTGTGTGTGTGTGAGAGAGAGAGAGAGAGAGAGAGAGAGCAATACAAAGTACATTATATTCAGAGTTCTTGTTTTTTTTTAAGGGGTAGTGCTTTGAGACTATGGTCATTTATCCTGTCACTTGTATTATTTTTAATAAAATGGTGATTAGCCAGCAAACAGGCAGGCAGTATAGGCAGGTAGGGCAACCAGGCCGGAAGTAGATGCGGGCCAATGAGAACAAGAGAAGTCTCGGAAGAGGGACATTCAGTCCTCCACCTACACCAATATACAGATGTGGTGTGGGTGGGAGAGTCTTCTGTTTTGTGTTGATTTCATTGATTAAATAATGAGAATGCCTTGGCCCTTTAGTAGGACAGAAATTTAAGTAGCTGGAGTAGACCAAACAGAATGTTGGGAGAAAGAAGCCAAGTCAGGCAGCCGCCATGATTCTCCCACCTGAGACAGATGCAGGTTAAGATCTTTCCTGGTAAGCCACCTCGTGTTGCTACACAGATTACTAAATATGGGTTAAAGCAAGATGTGAGAATTAGTCAATAAGAGGCTGAAACTAATGGGCCAGGCAGTGTGTAAAAGAATACAGTTTCTGTGTAATTATTTCAGGTAAAGCTAGCTGGGTGGCGGGAAGCAGCCTGCAGCTCCTCACTACATAGAGGAAGCAAGATGTGACTGCCTAGCAGAAAAAGATACCAAGCCAGTTCAGGCATGTTCTCCTCTGTTGCCCAAGGACTTGACTGGGAAAATCCCCTTGGACACCTGGGAACCCCTCGAGAGCCAAGTCTCTTGCCAACCCTAAAATGGCTCCCTTAGTTAAGATATCTTCTTCCCTGTTCCCATATTGACCCTACACCTTTCCAGACCTGGATGGAGGCGGGATGCCCTTGGACTTCCCACAGGGCAGGGCCCCCTGTCTTCTCTTAGGACTGGAGAGATAGGGGGCATGGGGGGAGTGGGAGAAAAATTGGGGGATGGGAGGAGGCAGAAATTTTTAATAAATAGATAGATAAATAAATAAATGTTATCAAGCCACGTGGCAAAAATAGACAAGAATTACAGGCTAATAAAAGCTATAAGAATTAGTTAATAAGAAGAGCCTGAGGTACTGGGCCAGTTTATAATTGATATAGACTTCTGTGTGATTCTTTGGGATTGAATGACTACAGGACAGGGCAGGACAGAAACCTCACTCAACACCAGAGGCTGGACAACCTCTTCACTCCAGGTTCTTTCATGCCTACAGTAAACAAAACCCAAACACAGGTACACAAACATTGGACATAAAAAAATAAACAAATTAGAGTTGAACAAAATAATGGATAAAAGAAGAAGGTAAGAAGAGCTTCGTAGACAAAGAGTGTATGGTGAATATTCTTGGTTCTCAACTCGACCACACCACAAATTAACTTAAAACCCAGTTTTAGTGGCTCGTCAGTCCTAGGCTATTTGTCTTTAGTGAATCACTTGAAGTGGGGAACCCCACCCTTAATCCATTCCTTTGCCAGAGGATAGATCGCCAACATAGCATGTGAACACACTATATGCATTCCAGTCTTTGGGAGGAGGAGACAGTCGATCCCAAAACCTAGTTTAATCCTCATTCCATGCTGTGTTTTATGCCAAATGGATTGTTTGCAGGACTTGTTGAAAAGAAGAAATGCTAAAGGGACTTCAAAATTCTTTAGAGCACACTGAGCAATAGTTAGGGAAAGGAAAAGAGTCTCCAAGAGGAGAGCTTTGTGGTGCCTAAATGAAATCAAAATCTATTTCTCACAGGTGTCAGAATGTTGTAATGATACCCAGTATTTTATATATATATTAGAAGAAGGAAATAACAAAAGTAGGGGAAACTTTTGGGAGAATTTTTCCAAAAGGATTTCTCACCAGGGCAGATAGAATGGTCGCACATCTTTTAACAAATTGGAATCCTGAGACATATCTTGACCCTCAGATGCTAAAGAACATAGAGCAAACGTAAAACCTTTGGTTTCAGAACCTTCTTGCTGCACTTCCCTATCATGTAATCTTGGAAAATGCACCTAAGCCCTATGAATTCCAAGTTGCTCATATATATGATCAAGATAGTTTAAGCTAGTTGTAGGTTAAGTACTGACTCAATTGGATCTGAATACAAAAGAGTCTCCTAATGTTTTCAACTAAGGACAACAAAGAGAACAGATGTTAGAAGTAATGCTGAAAAAATTCAACTAATGTGAATTCCACCACCACCACCACATTTCCCTTCTCCGCAACCTCAGCATACAGATTCACACACATTTCCTTATCACACATGCAGAAAAACGAAGTCATTCAGAAGCAGCTTGCTTCCCTCATCAACTCATGCAAAAACGGGAGTACCAATTCCAGCGCTGTTGTAGCTTCACCTCTCCCTTTTGTCAATCCTCTGCAATCAATGCTAAGAAAAATATAGCCATTTCTCCCCTAATATGGTTCTCTCCTTTGGTTATTTCTCATGTGTTTGGGAAAGGCCATGTGGATCAGATAAAAGTTTGGTTCCATGCTACTTTTCTGGTGTGCTCTTGGCTCTCCCAGATATTAAAATAGATGATAGGGAGGAAAAGGTACATACTAAAATAGGACAGTCTGGACTTTTGCTTAACAACAACAAAAGAGGTTTATAATTCAGAAGAACTCTCAATAAAACAGTCTACTCTGAATGATTAATTACTCTTTATCATTTATGCCTCATTAATTTGGTTAGTAAAACATGTTGACACATCACTTCCTTTACCTTAATATAAGTCCGAAGGGACACACTGCTCAGGGATGCTTGTGTGGTAAGAGAGCAGAGTGAAGAGGAGTTGACTTAGCTCCTAATAAAATCTTCTCTGAGGGATATTGAAAAGTCCTAAATAAAGTAACCATTGTATACATTCAGGAGTGATTTCTCAGATTGTTTAAAACCTCACTAGCTTCCAAAATACATTAAATACCATGTCTTCTCAAGTATTTCATTAATGTTCTTCTATCTATCATGAGGAACTAAAATTTGATCAATTTTAAAATGAGGAAATATTTGAAACTTCCAGAAGTGGTAATATAAAAAATAACATCTTAAAACTCATCTCTATGTCAGTAGTATATGGAATAACATGTTTTAAGACACCTGACTATAGTTTTGGAGGTTTTTTTCTATTTAAAAAAATCAGGATTTATATACATTCATTGATTCATTCACTCATATTCTCTCTTTCTCTCGCTGTTTCCTGGAATCCAACACTTTTTTATTACTAGTGTATATTAAATTTACAAAATAATTGGCTTCATTGAGACAGTAATATTTATCTGTATATATGTACTATATATATTATATTATATCATATCATATTATATATAATGTATGTGTATATATAACATAGCTGCATTCCTACAAATATTGTTTTTAAGGTTTTTATTTTATTTTTAATTATATACAAATATAAGAGGGGTTGGTATGTGCATCTGAGTGCTTGTGCGTGTGGAGCTCAAAAGAGGGTGTTTGATCCCCTGGGAATGGAATTATAGGTGACTGTGTCAAACCCAACTTGGGTGCTAGGAACCAAGCCCAGGTCCTCTACAAGAGCAGTATGCTTTCTTCACTGTAAAGCCATCTCTACAATCCTCAATCACTGTATTTAAAGACTAGTATCATTATCCTACATTTAGCAAGTTACATCTGTGTCATTTGTGAACAGTTTACCATGGTCCCTTTTCTCTATGAAGCACTGCTTTATCATCTCTGTTTTGATGATTCACTTATTTTCATAATTCATTTCCTTGTTTGATGGAGGAGGGTAATCTGTCTATGTGTTACTTTCATTGGTTAATAAAGAAACTGCTTTGGCCCTTTGATAAGACAGAAAATTAGGTAGGTGGGGAAGACAGAACAGAATGCTGGGAGGAAGAAGGCAGTGAGGCAGACGCGATGAAGCTCCAGCCCAAGATGGATGTAGGGTAGAATCTTTCCCGGTAAGCCACCACCTGGTGGTGCTACACAGATTATTAGAAATGGGTTAATCAAGATGTGAGAAATAGCCGTTAAGAGGATGGAACTAATGGGCCAGGCAGTGTTTAAAAGAATACAATTTGTGTGTTGTTATTTCTAGGGCTAAGCTAGCTGTGCGGGAGCTGTGATGAAAAGCAGGCCTGCTCACCTCATCACTACACTTATTCAAATGTTATAGTTAAAATGGGAAATAATATAGGATACCCTTTTTATTATTTATTTTTGACATTAGAATATAATTATATCATTTTCCCCTTCCCTTCTCCCACCAGATCCTCCCATGTAGTTCTCTTTGATCTTTCAAATTCATGTTCTCTTTTCCATCCATTGTTTTTACTTAGACATGTATATACATACATATATACATATGCATATATATATATATATATATATATATATATATATATAGCCATAAATATAACCTTCATAATCTGTATACTGTTGTTTGTACATATGTTTTCAGGGCTGATCATTTGGTATTGAAAACCAGTTGTGCTCTTCCCTGATTAAGACTATTTCTTCCAATTTCAACATTCCTTAGTTACCTATAGTTCTTTGTATGGAATTGAGGCCTCCTAGGCTACACCCCTACCACCTAGTCCTTTTAGATGAATGGTGAGAACTATACTGATATGTGAGAAGAACAAATATTTAGAATGTAGTTAGGGATTATGTTGATTTAATAAAGTGGCCGTTGTAATTTCTCTCCAAGAACCTATATTTACCTATCCCTAGGTAGCTGGGCAGCTTTTCAGTACCAGGCATGGTTTCCCTTTTGTTGAGCAGGTCTTAAACCTAATTAGAGAGCTGTTAGTTACCACAAAGGCATGTATACCACTATTAAACCATTAGGTTCATAGGCATTATACCTGGACAGGACTATTACTTTATTCCCTTTTTTTGGAAGTTTTCATGGCACTTTGTGGTACCAAGAGAGCTAATCCTCAGTGAGGAGGCAATTCATGTCAGTCCCAGCTGAAAGTAGTATTCTAGATTCTGTTCCCAGACTGCACGGTGTCTTTAGTAATAGAGACTTACATTTCACGTTTGGGGAACAACCAAGAGCAACAGATACAAGCTGTACGTCTTGTAAGTCTCCTGGTGTTGAGGCACTTGTGAAATGATCTTTGACTCTTGAAGGGAGCATTATCAACTCAGATAAAAAAATTTCACTTAAACAATATGTGTGTATTTATATGCAGACTTATAAAATTTAGGTAGCTAGTTAATAGTATGTTTGTTTATAAATTTTTCAGATATACTTACAGTTGTTTTACCCTCTGATGTACTTCTCTATTTAAACCCCCCTCCCTAAATAGAGCCCTCGCATTTTTCCATTCCCCTGATCATATCACTTGTACCCTACTGTTGGGAGATGGGCTGCAGTGTATATGTTCCATTTAGGATTGAACATTTTGCGTCTCTTAATTTCTGCACTGTGGGTTTGTGCCATCTGTGGATATTTGTGTTAATCATTATCAATTACAAATAGAAGCTTCTCCAATGAGGTTTAATAAATGTATTAATCTATGTTTATAATGATATACTATTAGGAGTGGGTTAGATTTATACTATGTCCACTTAGCAGCATAATAGTAGCAGTTTCTCCACTAGAGCCTATGACATGCCATTGGTTTTTGGCCTGATAATGGTGTCAATTATGGGTATCTTCTTGTGGATCAGGACTTAAACTCAATCAGAAAGTAGTAACTTATTCTTGCGATGTATCAATGGCCATGTCTTGCCAGACCAGTCATCATTATAGCTCACAAGGTGCAAAGTTTTGTAAACTGATGGTTACCTGCCTCCTCTGGTAGCATACATAGCTCCTTCCACCACAATGAAAGATAGTGGGATGAAACTTGTGAGTGAGTCTATACCAGTTCTAGGACTCAAATACATGATAATTTCGGTAATGAATTCTGATTGTCAAGTTCTGGGGAGTGGGTAACCAAGAGCAATTACAATAGCTTCCAATGTTTGAAAAACCTAGGGTACCTCAATGTTCAACAATACCAAATATAGTAACCCTTTCACTGGGCTTCTGTTAGTCTCTGGTATCTCATAAAATCATTGCTGCTCTGTTAAAGGGTAGATACATTCTCACTCTTTCCTCCATCTCTGCTTCCTCCCTTCTCCATATATATCCTATAACAGTATGTTTCCTATGATTGTTTAAAAGTCTCTAGTGTTATCTGTCCCCTCTGATATTCAACAAGACACTAAATATATGGAGTAGACACATGTGCAAATTACCTAAGTACTTTTGCACATAGCAAGATTACATAAGCAATATCACCCATATTATAAAGCCATACATCTACTACTTTGCATCACAATCTCAAAATCAACATCACTCCCATAGCATAGAAGAAGACACAGATATACTAAGGAATTTACAGGAAACCAACCTCTAACCAGGCCTAGTGGTGTAGGACTATACTAATCCCAGTTAATCTGAAGTGTGAGGCAGAAGTAACACAAGTTCCAAGGCCAGTCTGAGCTACACATCAAGCTCAAGATAAGCCTGAGCAATTCAGCAAGGTTCTGTTCAAATTTTTTTTAAAAAAAAATAAATACTAAAAAAAAGAATAGAAGTGGGGTTGTGGCTCCATGGTAGGATGTGAGAGGCGCTAGGTTTTATTCCCATTACTGAAAAAATATCTGAAAGAAAGAGAAACACTAACAGTAGGTCATCTCAGGGCATAAGCTCAAACCCAAAACTTCCCAGTGTCCAGCCTGATCACTTCAAACTTTTAGCTGTCTCTGCCAAATTCTTAAATTCTCTCTTCTTCTTAAGTCTGTCTTTCTCACCCAAAGAAAAAGTAAGCACTTGTAGCCAATGTCAGATGAAGATGAGACAGATTTCCCAAGTGACAGGATGATCCTCTCACATCTTCTGGTGGATATCAGTCCCTGCCAGCCAACTGGCAAGGCTGGCAGGGAGAAAAAGTGACAGTAAGCCATATAAGTACAAGTATCTGTGGGTGGGAAAATGTCAGAAACAAAGAAAACTGCTTCAAATATTAAATGCAAGCTCATTTACTGTGGTCACGGATAAAATAGATGAGTTTGCCATCAGCAGGGACTGTGACAGTGATGAATGGAACCATTCTGGAACTGTGAATATAAGTGGCCACTGAGAAGGGGGGCAGGCATATGGGGGGTGAAGGAGCAGGAAGAGGCTGTGGGCGGGAGAACAGGAAGAGAATGAGAACCCGTTATGTGTGGGCTGAGGCATTTCAGTGGCAGAACAAAAAATATAGCAGTAATGTTGCTGCTGGTACTTAAAAAGCCCAGGCAGGCATCAATCCCACCCACCCCAGTCCCCCACACTCTAAAATCAGAGAAACTGAAGCTTCAAAAGAAAGAACGAGGGGGCAGGTAGAAATGGTTAAGATGTAGTTTGACAAATGCAATTAAATGGAGGTCAGTTATCAAATTCCCCACGGATGAAAAGAATCCCAGCAGAGGACTAGTATAATGAATGATAGACTCTGTGTGTGTGCAGATGACTAGGGCTCAGCCCTTCAGAAGGACTATCAGAGAATTGCTGAGCAAGTTCAAAAGCCATTATTTGAAATTTCTTTCACTTCCCAGTTAAAAGACGACAATACTTCCAGAAATAAAGAGATCCTGAGTCATAGCTGCAATTGAAAGAATGGGTTGAAAATGAAAGGCGAGTTAGGGAAATAAGGTATTTTTCACATAACTGAAAACAAAGAAGTTGGGTACACTGCAGTTCTCTAAAACTATTGGGGGTGGCATATTATTGTGTTCCTCACGTTTTAAGCTTTGACTGTTTTAGTGAATATAAGCATACATTTGGGTTCACTTCACGACTCTGTTTCTCCAAAGAGCTTTGACACACCATGTCCTCTGAAATCTTTCACAGACTCTGAAAGCGTCTATTATGTTACTATTGGGGGACAAACATGCTACTCAGTGCTACAAACTGAGGAAAGTGTTAAAGGAAATATGACATAGTATTCCTCCACAAGAGACTTAGAGACTAGTTAGAGAGATGACAGCAAGAGGTGTGAAGCAAGGGAGACCTAATTCAAGTCATCACATTACACAAAGTGATACCTAAGGAGTCCCAATGACTCCTCACTCCATCCACCCCCCCCCAAAAAAAACCTCCTTCACTAACAGACTGGAGTAGTTATGGGACACAAGAGAAGGAATGGAAACTGAAGCAGCACTGAAGAATGACCAGATTTATACTAGGATTGCTAAAAGAATGTTGCAAATTGAGTAGGCCCTTCCACCACAAATTTCTCTCCTTTTGACATGAAAATCCCTACCATACTAAACCATAATATTGAAAAGCCCAAGTTTTCAGTGTTTAAGAGATTTTTATTATTCATCCATGTATATAGTTACATGAGTTTATGTTTGCTATGAGTGCAGGTGTTTGCAGAGGCCAGAAGAGGTCAGACTGTCCCCCTGGAACTGGAGTTACAGTCAATTGTAAGCCACCTGTTATGGGTGTTAGACCATGAACTAGAATCCTCTGCAAGAGCAGTGTATGCTCTTAATTCATGAGCCATCTCTCCAGCCCCATGTTTCACTATCTTGAAAAGTTCATCATATTTTCTAAGTTCAAAGCTCCATTTCTTGTTTTTATTTTATTTTTTATTCTTTTGTTACTTTAATGGTCCTCAAATCTGAATAACTAAATCGATTGAAGAGCTTATTGAACAAGTTTATACTGGGTCTTCTCTCTGACTCTGTCTCTCACACACTCTGTGTGTCTCTGCCTCTCTGTCTCTCTCACACACACTCTCTATGTGTCTCTGCCTCTATGTCTCTTTCTCCCTCTGCCTCTCTCTTGGTGCAGCCTCCCCACTCCATTGTGCAGGATGTGCTGCTCTCGCTCTTGATCTTTCTTGTTCCAGCTCCCTCACCCTCCCACTCTCTATCTCTCTGCTTCAACTCTTCCTCCAAGTGTGTGTGTGTGTGTGTGTTTGTGCACATGTGTGAGCTTTATATGTATGCGTATGTATTCCATGGTTTGACAGTGGGCATCTTCCTCTCTCACTTTCCACTATGTTTTACAAGAAAGATCTCTTATTAATCCAGAGCTCACAAACTGGCAAGAGGAGCTGGCCAACCAGCCCCTTGGATCTTCTTTTCTCTACTTTCCCAGTGCTGGGCATATAGGGTAAATGCTTTCTACATGGGTACTGAGGATCTGAACTCAGGTCTTCAGAATTACGAAGAATTTTGTTGAGCACTTCATTTTCTCAAGCCTTCCGCCAATACTGGGTCTGCCACATAGCTTCTCTCCAAGTAAATCTTATTGCAAATAGTCAAGGAGGATCATACTTGTATTAACACTGGCTATTCATCCTATCAGAACTGTATCCCCATTCCATAAACGTTACCTTTCAGTGGCATTAATTCAGAATAAACATGGGAAATATAATTTCAGATATAATACTAAGCCATCTTCACCATCAGGTATTTTAAAATATATGTGTGGTAATCTGAGTGATAATGGTCACCATAGGCTCATATATTTGATTGCTTTGCTCCCCAGTTTATGGAACTATTTGGCATGGATTAGAAAGTATGACCTTGTTGGTGGAGGTATGTTACCAGGGGTGGGCTGTGAGAATTCAAAAGCCCAAGCCATTCTAATTGCTTGACTTCTGTCACTGTTGCTGTTTCATGCCTTTAGGTCAGACATAAATACTGCTCGAGTGCTATGCCTTTTTGCCTGTTGCAATGCTTTCCAATATGATGCCATGTATTAACACTTGGAAATGGTAAGCAAGCCCCCAATTAAATGTTTTCTTTTGTAAGTTGCCTTAGACATGGTGTCTCTTCACAGCAATAGAAAATTAACTAAAATAATGTGACACAGAAAATGTGAATTATATGTAAGAGAAGACCACAGACATAATCACAAAGTATCTAATATACTATAAACAAACAGGAAATATCAGGGGAACTGTCATAAATATAGTTTTATCCCCAAATTAAATATCTCTCTCTCTCTCTCTCTCTCTCTCTCTCTCTCTCTCTCTCTCACACACACACACACACACACACACACACCTGCTCCTTCTCCCTCTCAACCCCTCTATCCCCTTCCCCTCTTCTTCCAACTGTGTGTGTGCATATTTATACATAAAATAAAATAACACAAGCTAATACTGAAAAGTTGGTCCAGATTTAACACAAATACCACAAAGTTCACAGAGGTTTAAATTCCAGAAGAAAAATGTATCCTCACATCTCAGCCAGGCTAGTTTTCTTGGCCTGAGCCATGACCTGAGGGCTATCAATCTAGTAGCAACCAATAAAAGAAAAATATAGCTCCAAGTCTGCAAAGCCCAATGCATTACATCTTGAGTAACAGAAGCAATGGATCCATTTCTACCTCCCCTGGGGTTAAAGAAAATAGCTCTGCACTTAACCTATACTGGCAAGGATGCTCCAGATATCCTTCTCAAGAACACCTATGAGCAGGCCACTGACAACATATTGTCTACTGGATAAAGAAAAATTCTTAACCCCTTTATCTGACCATCAAATGTGTCCTCTGTCTAACTTTAAAACAATTTATCTGATATTCTCTTTTTATTTCCATACACCATGTGCCTTTCACACCAGACTATTCTCATACACAAAGTACCCTGGACTTTCCTTCCTGCATGCTGTTTAACATGACTTCCTTATATTCTGAATACCCATGATTTCTCTCCTTTCCCCTTGCCATCAGACACCCCCAAGAGCATTTTCCTATCTCCTGAACAAATGTAGTCTCCACCTGCCCAGTGCTTCCACCAACCACATTTGGCAACTCTCTTGATACATCAGCACACTCTGCTTTATTTTATATATGATCATGCATCTCTTGTCTCTCCTATTAAAATTTAAGCCCCTTGAAGGTAGGTGCCCCTTTTTAAAAACCACAGTCCCTGTTGCAGTGACCTACTAGATTAATCAATGATTATAACCTGGCAAAGAGGAACTAAATATAGATTGTTTCAGATTAATCAATGATTATATCCTGGCACAGAGGAGTTAAATATAAACTATTTTAGATTAATCAATGGTTATATCCTGGCATAGAAGAGTTAAAGATTGACTGTTTTAATAACAGATGATTTGAACAAAACCATTCCATCTGTCTTCTTAGCTGGCATTTTTCCAATAAGAATGTTGCTACTTAGAACACATTTTCCTCTGGATAATATAACATGTAATTCCTTCACTTTTTCATATTTTAGTAAGAATTATCTAAAATTTTTGAGAAATGAGAGCAGCCAAGTTAGATAGTCTTGGTTGTTCTTAATCCATGCCTAACATTGTTAGCATTAGCTTTAGTGTGGGACTTAGCTTGATACCTGAGACAATACTTTGGAATTTGAAGCACAGGACCAATCTTAGATAAATTATATGAAAATGTTAGCTGCTACTCTGGTTTAAGCAAAATGCCAAAAGAGAAACCTCTCATTGATCAATGGAACTTGTCCTAGAACTCCATCTCCCTGGGGGTTGTCCAATTTTGTAGTCTTCTTTAAATGACAGCTCTGTTGGGATCAGTCTCTGTCCTCAAGAAAGCTATATTTTATTTTAGCTAAAGCTTGAGATCAACACACCCACTCACATTTTATATTCTTAAAATATTAACTCAATGTTAACATCACTGTAGCTATCAGTGGGCAATGGGTTATGGGTTGACTCGAACTAAGCACAATTTAATTGGACAACTAGCCTAACTAAATAGTACAAGAGTCAAGGAAACTATGTTTCTTGGCCAGTCATGCTTCAGTGCCTGAAATACACTGTTTCCTAATGGGCATGTATTCCAAATGCAAGTATTCCACAGATCCAAAGTTTCATGAACTGGCTTTTCACAAATGTGTCAACCATTGGAAAAACAGGCACCTGATGAGCAGGAAGAAAGCTCAAACAATTTTTGTGTCTTGACAGGCACTCTAAAACTACTATTTCCTTTGTCCTCTCTATACAACTCATCTGTCTTTGAAATATTTTCAGTACCTTTAGTCCCATCCTCAAAAAGCTCCACTGAACAAAAAGAGACAAGCAAATAGATAATTTCAATATGATGAAGGAAATGATGAGACAGAAGTAGATGTCAGTTCCATGGAACTCTGGGGGGGGTCAGTGTCATGTGAAGTTATCAAAAAGGGGGACTTTAGAGGAAGAGTTAGCTGGGTTGTATCTGAGAAATATGGACAGAAAGGAGCAAATGAAGGTAGAAACAGTACTCTAAGAATGAGAGTTGCAAGAACAAGACCATGTGACAGCCTTTTGTATTAGTAAGAATGTAATATATGAGTAGGGTTATGTATGTAAACCTATGTAAAGATGTATGCATGTAAGGTATGTAAAGATCTGTTATGTCACTCAGTAGTACTATAGCCCAAGGGAGACAGTAAGACTCATTATAACAAGACATGGATCATTATGGCAGGGAGGCTGTACATCATGGTGAAGTCAACAGGGAACATAGACAGATTTGAAGAAGAGGAATTAGACTTACACGATTAGATTTACAACCAGGAAGATCAATGATGCCTCTTAAGAAAGGATCAAGAAAAGACAGGACTAGAAGCAGAAAGTACAATTAAAATGCCAGTAATACCACTTTTGGGTATATATCCAAAGGATGTTCAACTGTGCCACAAGGACATGTACTCAACTATGTTCATAGCAGCTTTGTTTGTCATAGCCAGAATCTGGAAACAACCTAAATGCCCTTCGACTGAAGAATGGATAAGGAAAATGTGGTACATTTACGCAATTGGAGTACTACAGAGCAGAAAAAAAAAAGTAATGACCCCTTGAATTTTGCAGGCAAATGGATGGAGCTAGAAAACATCATTTTGAGTTAGGTAACCCAGACCCAGAAAGACAATTATCATGTGTACTCACTCATAAGAGGTTTTTAAACACAAATCAAAGAAAACATCCCACAAATTACAATCCCAGAGAACCTAGACAACTACGAGGACTCTAAGAGAGACATACATGCATTTAATCTACATGGGTAGTAGAAAAAGACAAGATCTCTTGAGTAAACTGGGAGCATGGGGACCTTGGGAGAAGGTTGAAGTGGAGGGGGGAGGCTGGAAGGGGAGCAGAGAAAAAAGTAGAGCTCAATAAAAATCAATTAAAAATAGAGGAAAAAAACAGAAAATAGATGCTGGATAAAAACCAGCAAGATGACTTAGCAGGTAAGGCCACTAACCACCAAGCATGAAGACTAACTTCAATTTCCAGAACCTACATGATGGAACAGAGAACTGACTTCCATAAGCTCTCCTGTGTTCTCTCATGTGGTTTATGCCTCCCCAAAAACTAATAGATGAAAAAAGGCTGGACCAATAAACATAGCCATTTTTATCTTTGCTTTCATACTTCCTTTTTCTCCTTCTTACAATCCACTTCTTCCTATAGTCTCTGCTACCTTTTTATTACACAGTGTCTCTGACTTTGTTTCTAGTAGGACTAGAGATGGCTTGCCACATAAATGAAGAAGTTTCCAAGAGTTCATCATTTTAGTTTGTAGAGGGAATTCAGTCAACTTGGCCCCTTGACGCCTTCCACAAGGATCCCTAGAGGAAACAGCAAAACCACCCTCTCACTTGGATGTGCCTCCTACCTGAAGAAGTCTCTTAAAGGCCCTGGAGCTTTCTGCTTCCTTCACATGGAAAAACCATCGGAGACCTGCTACTTGACTAGAGTGATAAAGGAGTTTGGAACTGAGGCAGACTCATGCTCTGTGTTCACTGCCCACTGAAGTCCTAATTTTGTACCCCACCCCTTGTAAAGCACTGGTCAACAAGTGGAGTTTCCTTCTTAATTCCTTATTGTCTTCCCTTCTGCTATTAACAAGCTCCGTGAAAATATCTCACTAACTTAGGAACATCCCCATCACTGGATTTTCACCTTAGATACCATATTTAACTGCAAATATCTGATACAGGCTTAATGTTGTAACCATTGAGTGTTATTACGATCCAATACTTACCAAAAGGAGAATTTTAACCTCAGTCCCAACTTGGTCTTCATAATGGCAATGCTAAAGCATACTCAAAAGTGTCTCTGTCTGCCCTTGAGGCTGTCTTACTAAACACAGTATTACCTTCAAAGGAAGTGAGCTTTGGACACAGGAACACTCAGAGAAACAAAACCTTAGTTTGTATGAATTCTTTCATTTCCATCCATCCTCATAGAATCCATCACATTGGGAGCATTAGATATTATTGTATTAGTTACTTTTTGTCACTATGACTAAAATACCTCAAGGAAGCGAGACTCCTTTATCATTGTTGTTGTTGCTGTTGTTCTCTCTGTAGACTAAAAGCAAAATACACCGTAGATAAATTACACAATCCCAGAGCTTGTTCTTTACTCTCACAAATATATTTAATTAGCATTTCCCAGGCGCTCAATATCACATTAGGCAAGATGCCACCAGGCCCCTCCAGGTGATAACAATGTAGTTGTGCAACAAGGCTGGTGTTCTAATAAAAGAAAATTGTCAACCAACTCAAACATGCCAACCAATATAAAATCACAGCAGGCAACAGGAGACAAAGTTGAAAACAAGGCCTTAAAGGGAGTAATCCAGTAGGAGAGACTGGCGAGGTCTGAGGCAGGAAAAAAAACAGTCTCATACTGCAGCCCAGACTGTATTTAAATATACCATTTGCCTGCAACCCTGCCTCAATATCCCCAGCACTGGGATTACAGGTATGCGACACTACCCCTCTCATGAGTTTTCTAAGAGATATCAATTGACTGCTTGCAATGTTGCAGGCATTATGCCATGGAGAGCAGCTCATTTACTCTTCATAATATTCCTCTGAAGCAAATCTCAGTATCAGCCTCCGTTTTACAGAAAAAAATCAGAATTTTTAAAACTCTACTTGGTAAATAGGAGTGGTAACACACGACTTTAATCCTGGCACTGGGGAGACAAAGGCAGGTGTATCCCAATGAGTTCAAAACCAGTCAGGTCTCCATAAGAGAGTTCTTAAACATCCAGGACTTCAACACAGTGAGACCATGTCAGAGAGAGAGAGAGAGAGAGAGAGAGAGAGAGAGAGAGAGAGAGAGAGGAGGGGAGGGAGTATAGAGAGAAAGGAAGGAAAAAAGAAAGACAAAGAAAGAGAAATGGAGGGAGGGCAGGAGAAAGGGAGGAAGGAAGGAAAGAAGGGAGGGAGGGAGGGAGGGAGAGAGGGAGGGAGGGAAGGAGGGAGGGAGGGAGGGAGGGAGGGAGGGAGGGAGGGACGGAGGGAGGGAAAGGAAAGCAAGGTGTTGAAGGAGCTGGCTGGCCGCTTCCCTGCCACCCCAGCTCCCAGCCACCTGGCTAGCTTATGCCCCAAAATAATTACACAGAAACTGTATTCTTTTAAACACTGCCTGGCCCATTAGTTCCAGCCTCTTATTGGCTAGCTCTTACATATTGATCTAACCCATTTCTATTAATCTGTGTAGCCCACGAGGTGGTTTACCAGGGAAGATTTTAACCTGCGGCTGTGTCAGGTGGGAGAATCATGGCGACTCACTGACTCAGCTTCTTTCTCCCAGCATTCTGTTCTGTCTACTCCGCCTATTTAAATTCTACCCTATCAGAGGGCAGAGCAGTTTCTTTATTAGTTAACCAATGAAAGCAAAAGATTAGAAAGAAATCACTCCCACATCAGAAAGGGAAAGAAAGAAAGGGACAGAAAAGAAAGAAAGTCTGCTTGCCACATTTCACATAAACTCATATGTAGCAAGGCTAGAAATTAAACCCAAATCTGCCTATTGTATAGCCCATACTTTTAAGTACTTTCATTCTTTGAAAATAATCCTAAACCCTAGTTCCAGTAGGTGAGCTGAATGAGAAGCCTGGGGTGGGAAAGGGGGATGGAAGACATTTCCTACACCCAAATAACACTTTCTTCACCAATGCCAACTTAATGTACATCTGATACCAAAAATTCCCATGTGTTCTCTTTTTACTCTGACTGTACAGACTCCACAAATTGCCCAGTAGGATGGAAGGCAGGAATCTGTTTAGTTTTAGTAAAGTTAACACAAGTTTCTAACAACATAAAAAAAAGGAAAATTTATTTTTTTTAAGTTCAACCTACTATTCTGTTTCTATGGAAACAGGTAAGGGCAAACTGTAGGAAATACAGCTTAGGTTAGATTCACCTCTACCCCAGGAGCTGCTAAGTTCCTTTTCCATTTCAAATAAAGGAACCCTTCATAAACAAGCCACTAAGACTTGGGGGCTGCTGGGTTGTTGGAAAGAAGGGATTTAAGAATAATGGAATTATAAGGGCAGCTTCAATTCAACAACGGTCCTGGCACTGGGAATTATTTTGTTATCTCAGGTACAAGTTTCTTTGATGTATTAATATTAGCCTAGTTAATCTCTAGCAACCAGCTACCATGAGCTGTAATTCTTTGGAAGAAATTCAGAGGCTAATGTGCCTGAACTGAGTCATCTGCAACCTCCCTGGGAAAAAAAGCCCAGTTTCAATTAAACAGAACCCAATGGAGTGGAATTCTCAACTAATTGCATCCATTTTTTCCTTAAAGTGCCCAATTATAAGAAAAAATTTCTAAAAAACCTATCAAGGAAATTTAGTACAGTGTATATATGCAGTAATATTGCAACATGAGTTTTAAAACTTTATATTTGCTATTCTTCCAATTCCTTAACTGTAAAATGCTTATTAGAAGAAATAATTAAGATAACAGATTGGGGTTTTCACACAGTACCTGGAACTAATTTTAATATATATTAATAATCTTTTACTTTAGAATGTCTTCCAAAATCATCTTTCAGAAACGCCTTAATGTCATCCTCACTTATCTCAGCATCTTTCTTGCTGTTACCAAGAATAGTCCATGATTTCTGTTGTCTATGTAATGTTTCATATACCAGGCAAGGGCTTAACTTATCTCCAAAAAGTCTATGCCAATACTTTCAAAATCATAAAAGAGCCAAACATTTCCAAATATTTGAACAGTAACGCCTAAACAATATTCAAGCCCTTCTTCTCTTGGAATCTTTAATATCAATGTCCTTTTATCTCCCCTATGCAGAGATATTTACCTATGTTCCACATGGCCCATATAATCTCTAAGATGCAGTTTGTCTCATACTCAGTGCAGAAACATGCTAGGTCTATGGAGTTATTTAAGTATAGCACCATGCCCAGTTAGATGTTAAATTGGGCACCACTTCTTGATGATGACAATTATCATTATTATTCCCACAATCAGACTGAGTAAAAAAAAGTTTCAAAAAGCAAGCTATTTTCTCTTTAACAACCCATTGCATATTTTCCTTTCATAGCATTTTCCCTTGTGTATTCAGAATCCAAAACCTTCTCTTGCACTGATTTACTCTGAAGTATGGAGAACCAATGGCAGTTAAAACTGAATCTAAAGAGATAGAGAGAAAAGAAGTGTTTCCAGGTGAGTTTCTAACATCTCTAAAACAATGTTCTAGAAGATGATAAGATCTCCCAGAACTTTCAAAGACAGTTTGCCTATATTGGCAGTTTATCAGTCATTTTCTTCTGAATCCTGTAAAATGTCTAGCAGACTCTTTCATGAAACAGGAACACTGAAGGATCGTCCCACCTTTAGGCAAGTTTCTCTGTGGGTTCTGCAAGTCCAATTCCTGTTTCATGAAAGAGTCTGCTAGACATTCTGCAGGATACAGAAGAAAATGACTGATAAACTGCCAATATAGATGAACTGTCTTTGAAATTTTCTGCTTCATGTAAAAGTTTGCTGGATACTATGGGCCTATAGGCTGAAGATGGATGCCCCAATGGTACAGAAGAATTTTGGGTGACTGTCCAGGTAGCAAGATGTCTTTGTCAATTCTAGAGTTTTGGAAGTTGCTTTCAATGCAACTCCTGTTTACTTAGGTAATATCTTATCCTTCTGGAATCTTTGATGGAGTTAAAGAATTTATAGTTGTAGTTATAGTTTTCCTTAGTAATGATAAAAGATAAAATAGATATAACTGTAATTCTTGCTTGATAACTGTTTTGTTGTATGTAATTTTACTATGTTAAAGTTAAAAGGTTCCTTTTTATTTAAACAAAAGAGGGGGGTGATGTGGGAGTGTTCTCTGTGCGCTGTGATTTCCATTAATGAATAAAGAAACTGCCTTGGCCTATTGATAGGGCAGAACCTAGGTAGGCAGGGAAAATGGAACTGAATTCTGGGAGGAAGAAGGCAGAGTCAGAGGGATGCCATGAATCTGCTGCTGGAGATAGACGTGCTTAAACTTTGCTGGTAGGCCATGACCTCATGGTGATAAATAGAAATGGGTTAAATTAAGATGTAAGGGTTAGCCAATGAGAAGCTAGAGCTAATGGGCCAAGCAGTGATTTAATTAAAAAAAAAGATCTCCCAGAACTCCTAGCATGCCACTTCAGAGCTCCTCCATAATGATGGGAAACATGAACCTCAATCTTAATGTGAGAGAAGTGTTACTTATATAGGGGGCTCAGAAGTTCTTAGTTTGTGATTTTTACCAAGATCTAGGTAAACTAAAGTAGTAGGAAAATGATGATACCAATTGACCTCATCTAAAGACTCTCAAAATATCTACTTCAAAAGGCCTCAGGGGTAATTCTAAGTGTTCAAGTCATATGGTATGTCATTCAGAGGCATGAAAAACATAGTTCAGATTTTCCTAAAGCTTCAGATACTAGAGGCCAGAAAAAGGATGTTTTTGATTTGTTTTTTTTTTGTTTTTTTTTCTTGCAGCTCTAACAAAATAAGTAGTATTGAGTAACTTACAAACAGCAGAAAATTTTATAAGCTAGATATGGTAGCAAAACCTATATTTTTAGCACTCATGAGTTCAATGCAGGTAGATTATGAGTTCAACAACATTTTGGAATATATAGGAAATTTGAAGGCAGCATGGAGTTCACAGAAAGATCTATTTTAAGACATTTAAGGAATTGTTCAACATCCTTAGCCATCACTGAAATGCAAACCAAAATGACTCTGAGATACCATGTCACACCTGTCAGAATGGCTAAGATCAGGAACACTGATGACAGCTTATGTTGGAGAGAATGTGGGGTATGAGGAACACTCCTCCACTGCTGGTGGGAGTACAAACTTGTATAGCCACTTTGGAAATAGTATGGCCATTTCTCAGAAAATTGGGAATCAATGTACCTCAGGACCCAGCAATACCACTCTTGTGTATATACCCACAGGATGCATACTCATGCCACAAGGACATTTGCTCATGATGTGGGAGTGTCATATATCAATCTGTTGATTTCATTGGTTAAGCAATAAAGAAACTGCTCGGCCCTCATAGGTTAAAACATAGGTGGGAGGAGTAAACAGAGCAGAATGCTGGGAGAAAGAAGCTGAATCAATGAGTCACCATGATTCTCCCACTCCAGGCAGACACACGTTAAGATCATTCCTGGTAAGCCAGCTCGTGGGCTACACAGATTAATAGAAATGGGTTAGATCGATATGTAAGAGCTAGCCAATAAGAAACTGAAACTAAAGGGCCAGGCAGTGTTTAAAGGAATACAGTTTCCGTGTAATTATTTCGGGTAAAGCTAGCCGTGCGGGCAGCCGGGTGCCAGGGACCCAGCCCCACTGTTCATATTTCAACAGCTCATATGTTCATAGCAGCATTATTCATAATAGTCAGAACCTGGAAACAACCTAGACAACCCTCAACTGAAGAACATATAAAAGTGTTGTACATTTGCCCACTAGAGTACTACTCAGTGAATTTTTAAAATGACATCTTGAAAGATGGGACTAGAAAAAAAAACATCCTGAGCGAGGTAACCCAGATCCAAAAGACAAACATGGTATGTATTCACTCATACGTGGACATTAGACATTAAGAAAGGCTAACCAGGCTATAATCCACAACCCTGAGAAGCTAGGTAACAAAGAGGACCCTGAGAGAAACATGCATGGATGGGCCTGGGAAGGGAAAATATAAAAGATCTCCTGAGTAAATTGGCATCACAGAGGGGAGTGAGAGGTGAAGAGGAGGAGAATATGAGGGAATGAGGAGGGTATAGTTGAGTTGAGGAAGCAAAAAAAGAGGTATATTGACAATGAAAGTCATTATGGAGTTAGGCAGAAATCTGGCGCTAGGGAGGCTACCAGAAATCCACAAGGATTACCTAGCAATACTGAAGAGGGTTCCTGAACTGGCCTTCCCCTGTAATCAGATTAATGATCATAGAACTTTCTTCCAGTAACTGATGAAAGCAGATACAGAGATTCACAGCTAAGTATTGGGCCGAGCCCCTGAAGTCCAGTCAAAGAGAGGGAGCAGAAATTATAATGAACAAAGGGGTCAAGATCAGAGACAGTTGGCCTGAGCTAGTGGGAGCTCACTGACTCTAGACTGATAGCTAGGGATCCTGAAGAGGACCAAACTAGACCCTCTGAATGTGGGTGACAGTTCTGTGGCTTTGGTAGTTTGTGGGCCAGGATTTATCTCTAGTGCATGAACTGGAATTTTGGAATCCATTCCCTATGGAAGGATACCTTACTCAACCTCGATACAGGGGTGAGGGGTTGTTCCTGCCTCTACTTGATATGTCAGACTTTATTGACTCCCCATGGGAAGCCTTACCTTTTCTGAGGAGTAGATGGGAGGCTGGGTGGGGGAAAGGTGGGAAGAGTAGGAGGGGAAGGAGGGGGAACCGTGGTCCATATGTAAAATGAAAAAAAAACTTTCAAATAAAAAAAAATTTAAAAGATCAAACAACAACAAAAAAAAAACACATTTTTTTTCAAAAACTTTTGGAGTCCAAGAAAATCTAAGATGAAAACATCGGTGGGTTGACTGTCTCCTTGCCAGATGGAGCCTTGTTTCTCCAGCCTAAAGGAACAGCACCACAGCCTCACATAACAGAAAGAACTAAGAGGCAAAAGAGGCAGGGAGGATTAATCCAGTTATCATAAGCTTTTTTTTTAAGGCATCCATATATTCTATGAAAGTGAAATCCTCATGATTTAGTCACTTCCCAGCCAATTCCACATCTTAATACCACTCCAATGGGCTTCGAGAACACTCAGACTATAGCAGAAAGAGAATCAGAAGGAGTTTGAAGTTAAGAACATACATTATACTGGAAATACTAGCCTTCTTTGTCCTTCCTTTGTTTCGCCCCTCCTTTTCTGTCCTCTGTTCCTAGCAATAGCTGGAGAAACAGCAGAAGAACATAACAAAATGGGATGGCTTTACAATTTGCTCCCTATACCGCTGTTCTGGACTCAGTTCTCAAATCAATGGTCTGCCCGCATGCTTCCTTCATAAATCCCCCCAAATCCACTTAATGCAGTTAAGAATCTCCAGCCGAGGTTCTATCAGAACTCTCTGCGGAAAGAAGATACCAACGGAAAATGAAACTGCACGTCTGGCCCCATGAAGAGTGAACTATTTAGATAACATATTGGACATTTCAAATACCTTCCCATTTTCTGCTGAGGCAGCTGACTTGCTGAGAACATGTTCTTTGAGAAGCAAAAAGTTAAGTGCTCTATTCCAAATGCTCAGTGGGGCAGTGAGCTTGACAGAACATCAACTCGAGGCAGCCAATTAATATAGTTTTTTACCATGACAACCAGTGCATCTTTCGAAAAAATCAGTGGGGTTCATGCACGCAAGAGGGAGACAGAAAAAGCGTTAGAGAATGTGTTGACTTTGAAAGACTCCTTTTTGAAATGAGCCTGTATTATTAGTTCCCTCAAAATGTCTAGAAAAGGGAAAATGATTCCTGTCAATGGCATGACATTCGTTTAGCTCACGCATGCATAGTTTCTGGATCGTGGAAAGCTTCAGAGAATGCAGGAATTTTAGAAAGTACCACAATTTATGTACACTGTTGGTAAATAAGCTGGATCAGGGGCCTATGCCAAAACTGATCCAAACACATCTCAGCAAATATCGCTCAAATGAAGTGATGCAGATGCTACTGAAATTTTCACCTGCAGATTAAAAAGGGGTTTTTTTTTTCTTTTCCACTCACCAGTCAACAAATTTGCAGCTTTGTTATAGAGATTCCTGTACTTCAAATATTCATTCTGTCTTCCTCCATGCCAATCCTAAAGGACTCATGTTCTTATTTCTCTATGAAGCCTGCTTTCCAAGAATCCTTTTTTTTTCCAGAATTCTTATTAGAGTGCTCTTAATCTACAGATGAACATTTGGTTCCACACTCTTTAAAAAAATAACATTTGACATGTTCATTTCATTTTCCCAATGTGACCACACTATATTGACTTACAGTAGATAACTAATACAAATCTGTATATCACTTAATAACCTGATGAGTTCATTGTATTGGATGTTGACTATATCACCTTGAATATAATGCCTTTACTATTGTATCAGCCTATAAAACTGTTCACCATTGCAAACAGAGGGAAGAGGATAAGAAAAAGGGGGATAAGAACTAGTTTCCATCTTGTGGATTTCCTCTCTACATATTGCTAAGATGATTTTTTAAAAAGATGTGCTATCATTTTCAGTCTCATATTGGCAGATATCACAGCTTATTCCAGAAATAGTCTCCCACTGTACCTTAACTTAATCCTTCCTACAAATTTTAGGTAATTTTGTCTGATTCTTTTCATGTTTCTTCATACAGAAAGATACCTGGGAGCAATTTCATTCATTTATATTTAGGTGATTTCTAATGTTGGCTTTATAACCAGTCATTCTAAAATATAGTGGCTTAATTCCAAAAGAATATTGTTTAAATATTCTTTATTTGAAGAATTTTATTCATGTAAAAATGAAATATGCTCAAACAATATTTTCACCCCTCCAACTCCCCCAGATTCCTTATATCCCTGTTGACAGTTCAGGCTAATAATAATTTCATGGTTTTTTTTTAAATTATCCATTAATTCCACTTAGTGTTGGCCATATATGTACATGGGTGTGAAGCCATCTGTAGGTAGAATTTCTCTGTCTCAGAAGCCACTCCCAAATAACCACAAAGAAGCTTAATAGTAATTATAAACGCTTGGCTGATAGCTCAGGCTTATTATTAACTAGATCTTATAATTTAAATTAACCCATTTATATTAATCTACATTTATAACACATAGTGTTAACTTTCTTTCATCTTGTACTCCCTGTTTTCTCTCTGTGTCTCACTCGTGACTCCTCTGGCTCCAACACTCTTCTTCCGAGTATCCTGAGCCTGGCTTTCCCACCTAAATTTATCCTGTCCAGCTATTGGCCACTCAGCTTCTTTATTAACCAATCATAGTATAATTTACACAATTTACAGAAGGATTATTCCACTTCAGTTATCCACTAGAGTATGGAGTCTTACCATGGCAATGGTAGGATTGCCTCAAAAAAGAGTAATTCTCTGTCCCCAAGTAACTATTAAGTGTCAATAGCTCCACAGTAAGGGGCTGGGGCTTAAGATCGTTTAAACAATCTATGCTGAGATTTTGGCTGCCTTAATCTTGTGTGGGTCCTATGCAGGTAACCATAGACCAGATGTATTGATAAGCCAACCTTATCTAGATAATTCCTTAATTATTCCTCTCTTCCCAGGTGATTTAAAGTTGTGCCAAATTGATGTTTAAAGCTAACATAGAATCACTTATGGTCACCTAGTGGCCTGGCTGAGTTTTGTGAACTAGCATGGTTTTACATTTCTGATGATTGATTTTTGACTGTTGTCTGGGCCATGTATTTTAAGTGGGCTATTCTGGGCTTCTTCACATAACATCTAGGTCCCAAAATAAGTAGCTACAATACCCAGTTTCCAGCTACTGAATAGGTTATATTTGTTGATGTTCTAGTGACCTCAGCAAATAACATGGCAAAATCTTGAAATAATTTGGAAGAGAACCAACAAAGAAAAATAATAATAGATGTGATTCACTAACCATGCACCATTACTGAAACAATTTATCATAGGTAGTAAATCTTGTGGTAGGGGCACTTAAGATCATGAGGGAAATGGTCAATAAATATTTTGATATTTTAACAACAGGTATGTTATCAAAGGATAGAAATAAGTAAAGGTGCATATAACTTATATTTAAATACTGGCTGAAAGACTGCTTATTCTAGGAATGAGTAATGCAATCTTGGACTGCTAATAGTAAAGAATAATATAATATGGAGAAAGCCTTTCTCATTTGAGAAATGACACTCTTTAGAGAAGTGTTCTCATCAAAAGTACCACTTGCAGTGTTTGGTGGGAGTTTTTAAAAATATTTTTCTTTATTCAGCAGACATTTGGTGAAGGCCTACTATATTACTGACAAGAGATATGAGAATTCAAGCTAAGAAAGGAGACACTAATTCTTCCAAGTTGCAGAATGCAAAACCAACTCACAAAATTAGTATCAGTTGTAGTTCTATATAGTAACAATGAGAAATCTATATTAAAATGGAATTAAGAAAGCAGTGTTATTTATAATAGAATAATCAAGAATAGAATATTTAGTAATAGACTTAACCAAAGATATAAAAAGTCTTGTATGCATGATGTGGGAGTCCCCTCTGTGTGTTGTGATTACCATTAATGAATAAAGAAACTGCCTTGGCCTGTTGATAGGGGAGAACTTAGTTATGTGGGCAAGACAAAACTGGGAGAAAGAAGGGCAGAGTCAGGGGGACTCTATGGAGCTGCTGCCAGAGTTAGACATGCCGAATCTTTGCCGGTAAGTCACTGCCACGTGGCAATACATAGATTAATAGAAATGGGTAAAATTAATATAAGAGTTAGCTAATAAGAAGTTAGAACTAATGGGCCAAGCAGTGTTTTAATTAATACAGTTTCTGTGTGTTTATTTCAGGGCTAAGCAGCTGGGCGCCTGGGACAAACAAGCAGTTCACTCCTCTCCCTCCTACATATGCAGGCTGGAGAGATGATTCAGAGGTTAAGAGCACTGACTCTTCTTCCAGAGGTCCTGAACTCAATTCCCAGCAACCACATGGTGGCTCACAACCATTTCAAGTGAGACCTGGTACCCTCTTCTGGCCTGCAGGAATACATGCAGCATAGAACACTGTATACATAATTAAATTAATAAAAAAATTTCTGTATATTATAAATTCAAATTGTTGCTGAACAAAATTAAAGAAGGCACATATTAATGGAATGGCATCTTGTACTCATAAAGTAGAATCTTTAGCATTGGTAAGATGTAATACTCCTCAAAGCAACCAAAAGATTCAGTTAAATCCCTGTCAACACTCCATGGTATTCTTTGGAAAAAGCAGGAAAATACGGCTTAGATTAATTCTATTTCCCATTCTCTTCTTCCTCCCCTTCTTTTCCTTGGTCCGTTCCTCCTCCTTTATCATTTATTTTCCATTTCATCCTCCACCTTTTATTTTGCATTTTTACCTGCCTGGGCAGGTCTTGAATATGCAATCTTTTTGTTTTAGGCTCCTTGAGTATCTTGGAGAATAGCTTGTATCTTAAGATTCCTTTGAAATATCAAGGGACCTTGAATTGCTGACACTGAGCGCATGCATGACAGTATGGGAGTGGCATGAACAGACTATAAGAACAATGGAAGAGAGCATCCAGCCCAAACATAAACCCTAACATATATTGCCAATTTGGTTTTGAAAAGGGTCAAGACCATTTCGTGAGCACTTCCAGAAACTCTTCCAGGAAATCATCTCTTTGACACACTTGGTACTGTTGTTTTTGTGGCCTACTACATGTTTTATTGTCACATGAAAATGATGAGGCCAAACTCTGTTGCAAATATTAAGTGCCTTTCCCGAGCACAACCCAAGGACAAACATCATAAGGTGTAATAAGATGCAGCAACAGGGCTGAATCCATAGGCCCATCCTCCACCACTGTTGAATGGAAGGAGGTGCAAGGAAGAAAAGGTCCAAGCCAGAAAACGGAAGCTAATATAAAATCTATCTAGGTGACGAGTTACTAGGCTTTGGGAAAGACATCAAGAGATTTGAGGATGTGCTTTCCAGGAGAAGGAAACTGTAGTTGCTGGTACACTGGTTTGTGAAGCTGAAGTAAAAGGATGCCAAAATTCTGCAAATAATTAATGAACCTGGATGGTATCCCGGTCCTGTGCCATTGATGTTATCCCCATTCATGGTTATGGAAGCTGTGAATGAAGCATTTCATTCAGGGTCCCAAGATATGTAGAGCTCAGGCTTTGGGATTTAGCTTCCTATTAGACAAAGCTGGCACTGCCCATCCCATTTTCTTTTTCTTATGCTGCTTCTTTCTTTGCCATCTACTCTCTTCTTCCTCTGAAGTTACAATCTAGAGGTCTCCTAGAAAGTGCTTGGTAGTCAGTAAGAGGGGGAAACTGTTCTGAGGCCCAAGTACAAATGACAAGTATCATCCCAAGATTCCATGTCATCAGAAAGACCCCAGCTTCCTACACTGGCATACTGCAGACTCAGGGTCTCTGTCTCTTCATCTACACTGCCAAATCCACAAACAGTCAAGTAATCAACTTATATAAACACACAAAATAAGGCATATGACACCTTTTCAGGAAAATAATCGGTGCCTGAGCTAACCACGGTGGGAAATAGGGAAGGGTCACTACCCTTCTTCCTGACAGATTCCCTGGATGCCCTAGAGCTAGAGTTATAGGTGGTTGTGAGCTTTCTTTTCTCTGGGAGCTGAACTCTGGTCATCTATTAGAGCAGCAAGGACTCTTGATCACTGAACCATCTATCTATCCAGTCCCCCATTGTGTGTTTTTAGCAAAACTTTTATGTAACTGATTTAAAGACACCCATCTTTGCACTTACTCAAAAGAAACCTCTTTCAAAAATCTAATGATTCACAGAGATTCCCAAGAGAAAAAAAACATGAAATGATTCAAAGACATTTGCAGCCAGGCACTGGGCTGAGCTCTAGGAGTCCCCCTGAGGAAGGGAGAAGGGATTGTGTGAGCCAGGGGGTTCAAGGTCATGATGGAGGAACCACAGGCACAGCTGATCTAAGCTCGTGGGACCACATGGGCTCTGAACCAACAGTTAGGGAGCTTGCATGGACCCGACCTAGGCCCTCTGCATGTGTGTGACAATTGTGTAGCTTGCTCTGTTTGTAAGGTTCCTAGTTATGAGATCAATACCTGTCCCTGGTGCTTAGCTGACTTTTTGGAACCTATCCCCCATGATGGATTACCTTACCCAGCCTTTATACAGGGAGAAGAGCTTGGTCCTCCCTCAACTTGATGTGCCCTGCTATGTTCAAGTCCATGAAAGAGCTGCACCTTTCTGGATGGAGACCGAGGAACAGTGGGTAGAAGGGAAGGGGGATAGATGGGAGTCAGGGAGGGGGAGAGGTTGAGAGGACAGTAAGGAGGGGAAACTGTGATCAGTACGTAAAATAAATGAAAATGTTAATTTAAAAAGAGAAGAAAAAAATCAAATGATTCCCTATTCAATAACTGTAAACAGATTTAGCCATTCATTTTATATCTATATTGTGTGTATAGTGTAAATATATATGACTACTGATCCCAAAAATTCCAAGAGCAGGGAAAACCCTGGGGAATCTGTCAGGAAGAGGGGTACTGCACCTCCCCTACTTCCAACCTTGGATAACTCAGATACCTATTCTTTTGTTGAAAATGTGTCACATGCTATATGTCATGGGACAAATATTATTTGAAATATTGCCTGAATATTTATGTATTTACCTTCAGTCCAACAGGAGTAAGGGACCACATCAACACCCTCAGTGATAAGAGCTGATGTAAATATTACACATGAAATTTAACAGAAAGTATAAAAAATCTGAGGTAATTATTATCATTATTATTATTATTTTGGCTTTTCAAGACACAATTTCTCTGTGTAAGAATCCTAGATGTCCTTAACCTAGCTCTTTTTTCATTTTTGGTTTTTTTCAAGACAGGGCTTCTCCATAGCTTTGGTGCCTGTCCTGGAACTAGCTCTTGAAGCCCAGGCTGGCCTAGAACTCACAGAGATCTACCTGCCTCAGTCTCCTGAGTGCTGGATTAAAGTGTGTCTCACTATTGCCCAGCGATGTAATTACTTCTTAAACAGATCATTTTTCTTTTGTGGGAGTATATCTTTTGTTTGCTTTTCGACAGTGTCATTAGCTAGAATTCTATTCAAACCCAGTAATAAAACCTTGATGTTGTACTTGAAAAGCAATGTCTGGCTAGCATTCAGTGTGCTAACAGGCACTCCTGAACTAGCAGCCACTAAAGCTGACCATATACACCTAGTTCTAAACCCATTCTCTGAGCCGCTAGATCTGGGTGGCGGGGGAGGGTCACAGAAATTTTTTCAGGTTCACTCGAGCATTCTGGAGTCAAGCGTGTGCCTCTCTCCCATGCTCCATTCCAAATGATCTTGCACTTCCACACAATCCACCCGTCATCTCCTCCCTACGACCTAGAAGGAACGGGCAGCATGTGGACACGCATTAAAGCTCATTCTGGAAGCATGCCCTAGGAGCAATATTTAACTCCATGCTACCTTTTCACAACCCCATCAGTCTCCCTCAGGTCCTGCTCATTTGGGCCACACCCATCCTTTGTGAGCTAAAACAGACAGCACCTACCTCAGCAAGTGGGCAGAAGGGCCAGCGCATTCAGTCAGGGAAGCAGTGAGTGGCAGGCGCGCCTGTCCTCAGCTCCTTCCTGCAAGCGAGAGCTTGGACATTGTGCATGAGGACCTGGGAGAACTGGGGAGCATGCGCGGACCTGTGCATTGACGCATTGACGTCACCCTTTTCTCCCATACTCTCATTGTTTGGTCCGTAGCAGTGCTGAGATTCTAGACCTCGAGGTCAGTCATTCCCGGGACCCTAGTTCTGCTTGAGGTCCACAGTTGTAGTTATGGCCAACAAGTTTTATTATGAGCGTAAATGTTTTAGTCCGAATGATTATGAAGAGGAAATAGTTTGTGAGGACGGAGTTGTGGCCTCCACATCAGCTGCGGCCATGGAGGCAGATGGTGGCCATAGCCACCCGGATTCTTCTTTGGAGCTTGACCTGGAAGAACTGAACACCTCAGAGGCTGGTGTGGCAAGGATTCGTCGGAGGCAACGGGCTCATCAAAACCACTTCCGTTTCACAAAGTTCCAGATCAGGGAAATGGAAAGGTTCTTTAACATATCCCAGTACCCAAATTTGGCAGCCAGGTATGTGGTTTGGCCCAAGAGCTCCCCAACATCCCTGGCTTCTGGCTCATGTTGAGGTGTCCTTTTGTTCTTCCAGGCCCTGTATTCCCTGTTGCTCATCTCCAAGTCACAGGGGTCTTCTCCTTTGATGGTGGGCACAGGAGGATGCCCCGTGTGGGGCCCGAGCTCAGTACCAACATGTAGTGCTGACATGAAGCAAATGTCCATAGTCAACACCTCTCATTCCGGGTCATATTTTAATTTCTGTGAAATATAGAGACCAGAATTTGTGGGCCCAAACAGCTTACTACCATCAAGTTCAAGAGTGTTAGGGGTTTATAGTTTGTTGGGTGACCTCCTCATCTTTTCAGGGACTGTGTACCTAGCCATCAACTCCTTTTGGTTTCTCTTTCCCCTACGCTAGTGCTGTCTTTTTGTTCTGTTTTTTGTTTTGTTTAGTTTTCTTTGTCTTTTTTGGTTCGGGGGGGGGGGGGTTCGAGACATGGTTTCTCTCTAGATTTTGGAGCCTATCCTGGAACTAGCTCTTGTAGACCAGTCTGGTCTCAAACTCATAGAGATCTGCTGCCTCTTCCTCCCTGGTGCTGGGATTAAAGGCATGTGCCACCACCACCTGGCCCCTAGTACTGTTTTTAAATTAGCATACTTTGCTCAGCAGAGACTTTGACATTTATTTTTAATTTTTGATACTTTGTTAAAATTATTTGTCTCTATCATTTAGAAACTTTTGCAGGAGATGAATTCATTTCAAAAGTAAGACTGCCTCTGAGAATGAATGTTAATGCCAAGTGTGAGAAAGGACAGTGATATTTTAAAAGGCATAGAATTCATGTATGACGTTCTTTTGCATGTAAAACCCTGCATGATAAACATCCATGGTTGTCTTTACACAGGAAAGAACTCGCAAGACTTCTGAAAGTGCCTGAAGTGAGACTGAAGGTCAGTGAATCCAAACAAAGCAATTGGACAGACAATCTATAGCCTTCCTTAGGTATTAGCTAGCCTTGTCCTAGGCACTTTTCAATGAATCGATTTCATTTCCTTTTTTCCCTGTTTGAATGCTGGTTTTTTGGCACAGGCTTTCTCTGTGTAACACTGGCTGTCCTTGAATTCAGGGTTCTCTTACCTCCACCCGCCCCAGTGCTGAGATTACAGCACTTGACAAACTGAGCTGTCTTTAACTCTATTTTAACCTTAATTGAAACAGCTCTACATAAAAGGGACATCATCTCTAGGTGGACAACATTCATAGCACATGGTTTTCATTGTGATGCAACTTTGGACCCCCAGCTGGCCACACACTTAGCCTCCTATGGAAATACTCCTTGCCCCATTAACTCTTTAATTGTCCCCGTCTTTCTATTTTGTGTCTGGAATATCAGGGTTAAAAGTGCTACACTGTATAAAGAAAAAAATGATCATAACTTGGGACGATGGTAATTAATAGTGACAACCCTTAATGTTAATTTTTCTGGGATTCTGTGTTGTATCTAGTCAAACACATTGCCAAATAGTTATATTAGGGTTGATAGGAGGCATGGAGTGATAGGTATGGAAGAACAACACTTAAAATACAAAGATTAATATTGTTCAGGGCAGGATTCTGGAAATCTCGCTGAAGCAGAGATAGTATTCTTCATCCTGATGCTGGAGAACTTTGTGCAACATGAAAGAATATGCTGGTCAGATTTACCATGGGTGGAAGTCCCCACTGAAGTGTATATACTGCTGGAAAAAGACAAAATCATGGCCCTGTTTGCAGAGGTTGACACACAGCCGGGGCTTGCTTTTGTGAGCTGAGTAGGAAGTTCCATGTTAGGTGCCTTAAAGTGATGTCTCTCCCTCGGCTCTGGGGGTGGAAGCCAATGCTAAAACAATCTTGTCTCCCTCTGATTTTAGATGTGGTTTGCCAAACGGAGAGCGAAAGACAGGAAGGAAAAACGCGTACTGATAGAGACAACACCTCCTATTGAAGACATCATCATGCTGTGGGACACTGAGGAAGATTATTCATAGAATGGCATCATCCTTCGTTCAGGAGCCAAATGGCTAATTGGTAACCCATGTGCCCATTGCCAAAATTAACTAAAATTGAACACTCATATTAACAATAAACACATAACCTCCACATGCTTTCTGGTATTTTGTAGGATAGGATGTACACTTTTCAGGAAATTCCATTTAAACAGAATGACAAAGTCTAGTTCCATAGATTAGCATTTTAAGTCATGAGTGTTGCTTGCAAGATGAATATTCCCAATACATGGTGATTGGAAGACAGTGGATCACATAAGCCTTCTTGATTCAGGCTTAGTAGATCCTCTGAGCAAGTGATTCAGAAGTAATCCTGCAAACAAGAAATCTAAGGAGAAGGTGGCACAGACGATATTGATGGTGATGAAAACTTTTATTTGGGGCATTGTACCAATACTTTTTTATTCTTAAAGAAATTAGATTTTTTTCATACCTGATTATGGTTTCCCTTCCCCCTAATTCTCCCAGTTCCTCCCCCACTTACTCTCACATCTGGATACATTCCCCTTTCTGTCCCTCAGCTCAGGTGGGTGGAAGCTGCCCACAGGCCTTCCTGGACCTGCTGAAGACATTCATGGGCAGGAGAGTGTCACTGCAATGAGCAAATGTGTGGTGGAGAAATTGGAAGGAATGAATCAGAACAGTTCATGTGCTGTAGAAAGAGGCAGAACAGAAGGAGCAAAGAGGGTGAGGAGCAGGCTGCTGTGGGCGACCTGCTAAACACCCAGGGTCAAGGTGGTACCCAGACCCAGCCATTGTGATATCGGGGACTGAGATGCTGCTGAAGGCCATGTCTGGGAGAGTGGCCAGGCTCTCTGTGTTGATGTCCATAGCTCCTTCTATCACTGACAGCCATGCATATGCCTGGCATCTGGGTTACCACCTGGGGATGTGTTGGTGTCCCTGGGTCATGCTGCTGCTGGAACCATGCCAATCTGAGTACCTATGCTACCACCTAGGGTCTTGGTGGCGTCCATGTGTTCCTGCTGCCAAGGACCATTCTGGGGCCATGTCAGAACTGCAGCCAGGGACTGTGTTGAGGTCCATGTCCTGAGTTGTCACCAAAGGCCACAGGGATGCTCAGGGCCTGTGCTGCAATCTGGGACCTTGTTGGTGTGCAAGCTTCCAGAGCCATGCTGATCTGAGTAACCTGTGCTGCCACCCAGGGCCTTGGTGTCATACAGGTCCAAGTAGCTGCTTAGTGCCATGTGTGTGTCTGTGTCCCTATGGCAGGCAGGGTCTGAGTTGATATCCATGGCTCCTGTTACCACCAAGGGCCATGAAGTTGTCTGGGGTCTGGTCTGCCACCTGAGGCCATGATGGTTTCCCAGAGTGAAGCTGCTGCCAGCGACTGATCTGAGTGACATGTGTCACCACCTGGGGCTCTGGTGATGTCAAGGTCTAAGCTGCAGCCTAGGGATATCTCTGGGTCCGTAATCTTACAGCAGCCAGGGTCTGAGTCAATGCCCATGGCTTCTGTTGCCACCAAGGGTCGTGCTGATGCCTAGGGTCTGGTTAGCTAACTCAAACCATGTTGGCGTCTGAGAGCCCTGCTGCTGCTGGGGCCTTACTGATCTGGGTGACCTGAGCTGCCACAGGTGCCATGGTGACATCTGAGCCAGAGACAATGCAGAAGGCCATGTCTGGATCCATGGACCTGCTGCATCTGGGCTCTGTCATGATGTCTTTGGTCTATGCTACCACAGAAGATCATGCATGATGAAAGCCAAGGGCCATGCTGAGCCCGGCCTGCCCTTCACTAGCCCTGGCAAACTTGACCCTGAAACTTGCTGTGGCAAGGGAGCTGACCCTGACACTCATAGGCAAGCTGGTCCCAGTGGTCCAGACATGGAGGGCTGGTTTCTGCACTCAGGGCTCCACCCCTCACCACAGGCATGCAACAGCTGACCCTGATGGAATGGGTGTAGGAGAGCTGGCTCCCCTGATCACCTGAGGGGGCAGCTCCAGGTTTTAGGACCAACCAGGTCGCCTATCATCCTGGACCAAATCAGGGCTTTGAGTTGCCCACCTAGCATCTTCCCATCTAGGACCTGCTGCACTTGGGAAGGGACTGGTTCTGCAGGATCTCCACGACATGGGGCAGCTGCGGGATATTTGATAGGAGTTTCAGTGAGGGTCCAGATATCAGAGACCTTTAATCAGACCAATAACTAATCACAATGAACGTTTTCGGGTGGGTCTGATTGGACAAAAAGGTTTCCTGCATGACACACCAGGGCTCCCAAGGCCACTAAAATAATTGGAGTGGCAGGAAAGACAGAGGAGTGATGTTGGGTTTTTTGTTTGTTTGTTTGGTTCATTGGTTGGTTTGGTATTTTTTTGATTTTCTTTTCCGGTAGGACACCAAATGGGTAAAGGGAGGATATAGAGGGACTGGGAAATGATCAGAATTGGGATGCATGTCGTGAAATTCCCAAAGAATCAATAAAGTAATTACATATATTATATATTATATGTATCATGTATACAAACATACAAGAGTCTAAGGAGTAATAATAAAAGAAAATATAATAAGTAAAATGGAAGCTAGTATGTTAATATTGAACAAAATGTTGTGGGTCTGGGATCACTCAGAGATTCACCGTGACCATGAATAAATTTTAATAAGAAGAGGGTTTATCAAATAAATACTAGTGCTGTATGCTCATGACCTCAGGACTACAACTGAGAGCCCTCCCTATTTGTAGTCCCTGGACAGAGTATCCAAGGCTTATAGAGTCAAACCACAGGATTGCAATGTATTCTACTGCATGTAGGCGGGGTCTGATTGTAACTGTATGTCTTGCAGTTGCAGAATCTAAGAGAGTTAAATTAAACCAATAGCTCAGTTTCTTAACTGTTCTGCTTTGCCTTCCTTCCCCTGTCATGAAATCAGGTGGATCACCTAACACCTGATGGAGAGGAATGTTTGTTCGTTTTATAAGTATGCTTAGGTCTAGAGCCATAAGCCAACTCCAGATCCGGCTCATCCGTAAAGTAGACCAGCATAAAACAATATTCCAGTATTATGAATATCTTAACAATATTCAGATCCCTGTCAAATGGAATCCAGTACCCAGGGAGAAACCTGGTTATCAAATATCAAAGCAGCCAGGGCAGGCAGGTGGGGCAGCATCCGCTGTGGCAGTAGCCTCAGTGATAGTCCTCCCTTGCTGGATCCGCCCTTCATCTCCCCCATCACCAGGTAGGCCCTGGGTTCCCCCAAAGTGCCTCACTTCTGCAGGCACCTAGTGGTCAATCTACAACTGCTGTGGACCACTAGTTTTCTATTTTGATTTCCCTACATGCAGACATCCAATTTGACCAATACCATTTGTTGAAGATGGTATCTTTTATCCAGACTGTATTTCTGGCCTCTTGATAAAAAAATAATAGGTGTGTGGATTTAGAGACAGGAAACTTAGTCAAAACTTTACAGATACAAGAGAGACCCTGTCTTAAATAAACAGTAATTTAATGACTAAGTAGATAAATAAATGGTATTTGGCTTGTGAGAAATTACCCCAGAGGCTGACCTCTGCTTTCGCATGAATATATACAAACCCATCCACATTGGTGAACATACACACAAAGAAAAATGCTTTATTATTTCTGTCTTCATCCATTCTTCTATCAGTAGTCAGATTTTCAGTTTTCAGGAGTTTGTAAGCTTTCTGTTGTTTCTGTTGTTGATATCCAGCTTTAATCCAGGAGTTCAGATAAAATGCAGGGAGTTATTTCAATTTTCTTGCATCTATTGATACTTTGTGTACAAATATGTGGTTAGTTTTGGAGACAGTTCAATGAGGTTCTCTCAAAAGAATGCATATTCTTACAAAATAAAGTACATTCTTTTATGTTTGGGTGAAATGTTCTGTAAATATCCATTAGGTCCATTTGGATTATGATGTCAGTTAGCACCAGCATTTCCCCATTTAGTTTTTGTCTGTATGTCCTGTCTATTGACAAGACTGAGATATCAAATTCTCCCACTATCAGTGTGTGAGGATAAATATGTGATTTAAGCTGTAGTAGTGTTTCTTTTACCAACATGGGTGTCTTTGTGTTTGGGACATGGTTGTTGAGAATTCAATGTCCTATAGATGGATTTTCCTTTTGATGAGTATATAATGTTCTTCTTCATCTCCTCTGACTAGTTTTGATTGTCATCCTTGATGTTGAGATATGTTTCTAGAATAAGTCAGAAGGACGAATCCTCTTTTCACATTCATTTTGTTAGTCTGTGTCTTTTTATTGAGAAATTGAGACCATCTATATTGAGAAATACAAATGAGTAGTCCTCTTATTTTGTTAGTGGTGGTGGTGTGTGTGTGTGTGTGTGTGTGTGTGTGTTTACCTTCTTTTGATTTGCTGTCCTGAGAATCCCTGTGTTTTGTTGTGTGTGGCTAACTCCTTGTGGTTGGAGTTTTCCTTCTAGGGCCTTCTGTGAGCATAGATTTGTAGATACTGCTTAATTTTGTTTTTATCATGCAATATTTTTCTATCTTTGGTAATTTAAAATTTTGCTGACACTAGTAGTCTGGCATGTGTGGTCTCTCAGAGTTTGTAGAACATTTATCGATGCCCTTTCGGCTTTTAAATCGCCATTGAGAAGTCGGGTATAATTCTAATAGCTTTGCTCTTAAATGTTACATAGTCTTTTCTCTTTGCAGCTTTTTATATTATGCTTTTGTTTTGTAAGTTCTGTGTTTTGATTGTTTTGTGCTGAGGGGATTTTTTTTGTGGTCTTTTCTAGTCCAGTCTATTTGTTCTGTATGCTTCTTGCAACTTTATAGGTATCTCCTTCTTTAGGTTGGGAAATTTCTCTTCTATGGTTTTGTTGAGAATATTTTCTATGCCTTTGACCAGGGTTTATTCTCCTTCCTCTATTTCTATTATTCTTAGATTTGGTCTTTTTATACTATACCAGATTTCCTGGAATTTTTGTGCCAGAATTTTTAAAATGTGTTTTTCATATTTTTAAATGCATTTTTCATATTTTTAAAAACAATCTCTTTCATTTGACATATCAACTCAGTTCGTGTGCTTCAGCTATGTTGCAATACTCAGGGCCTGATCAGTTAAGATTTCTCGCTTCTAGAGGAGACATATTTGGTTGTGGTTGTTACTGCACTTTTACACTGATATCTAGGCACCTGGGTGTGGGGAAGATTGTAATGCTAGGTGCTGGTATATAGTCTTGTTTTTCTTGAGTGGGTGTTTTATTCCTTGGTTTCTGTTGCACTCTCTGGTTCTTAGGAGAGTGTGGTGGATCTCTGTTGTCTTGTAGGAAATTTTTCTGGATTCCTGATTGGTGTGGCCACTGGGGGTTCCAGGTAAAATGCCTGATATAGCTTTAAGCATTGGAATATTGATGTACATAAAAAATAGGGTACATGGACAAAGGTATAGCTGTATGACATCAGAAAGACATCTTTCTCTTTGTGTTTTAGGGACTGTATGTCAGGGAGAGGGGAGTGTAGTCTATTGTAATGTACAAGAAGCACTCAATACACTGTTTCCAGGAAAATGTAAGTGGAATGGCAAGAAAGGGGGATGCTGTTTAATCTAGTTTCAGAATAATGATGTATTTATTTCATGCATGTAAAGCTTAACAAAATATTCCAATGCTTAAAGCTAACAAAATGGCATAATCTGTGAAGGTGTTTGCTCTTAAGCCTGATAATAGCAGTTAAATCCATGGGACACTCAAGGAACCATTTCCCGGGCAGGTAGTCATGGACTGTATATAGAAACTAAATTTTTGGTATATGGTACTTATCTAAAAAAACTGTCCATTTCTTTTGTATTTTCCAGTTTTGTGGCATACAGGCTTTTGTAGTAAGACCTAACGATTCTCTGAATTTCCTCTGTGTCTGTTGTTATGTCCCCCTTTTCATTTCTGATCTTGTTAATTTGCATGTTCTCTCTGCCATTTGATTAGTTGGGATAGGGGTTTGTCACTCTTTTTGATTTTCTCAAAGGACAAGCTCTTTGTTTCATTGATTTTTTGGATTGTTTTCTATGTTTCTATTTTGTTGATTTCAGCCCTCAGTTTGATTATTTCCAGCCTTCTACTCCTCCTGGGTGAGTCTACTTCTTTTTTTTCTAGAGCTTTCAGGTGTGTTTTTAAGTCTCTAATATGAGCTTTCTCTGTTTTCTTTAAGTGGGCACTTAGTGCTATAAACTTTACTCTTAGCACTGCTTTCATAGTGTCCCATAGGTTTGGTTATGTTGTGTCTTTATTTTCATTGAATTCAAGGAAGACTTTAATTTCTTTCTTTATTTCTTTCCTGACCCAGGTGTGGTTCAGTAGTTGACTGTTCAGTTTCCATGAGTTTGTAGGCTTTCTTGGGGTAGAATTGTTGTTAAATTCTAACTTTCTTCCATAGTGATCAGATAAAACACAGGTGGTTACTAGTTGTTTTTTTTGTTGTTGTTTTTGTTTTTTTTTTTTTTGTATCTGTGGATGTTTGCTTTGTTACCGAGTATGTGATCAATTTTCAAGAAGGTTCCATGAGCTGCAGAGAAGAAGGTATATTCTTTCCTATTTGGGTGGAATTTTCTATAGATGTCTGTTAAGTCCATTTGATTCATTACCTCCATTAATTCTCTTATTTCTCTGTTAAGTTTCTGTTTGATTGACCTGTCTATTGGTGAGAGAGGAGTGTTGAAATCTCCTACTATTAGTGTTTGGGGTTTGATGTGTGCTTTGAGTTCTAGTAATCTTTCTTTTATATATGTGGGTGCTTTTATATTAGGGGCATAGATATTCAGGATTGAGACTTCATCCTGTTATGGGTATAAAGTGTCCTTCTCTATCTCTTCTGATTGATTTTAGTTTGAAGTCAGTTTTGTTAGTTATTAGTATAGCCACACCCACTTGTTTCTTAAGTCCATTTGATTGAAAAACCTTTTCCCAACCCCTTTTGTCTTTGTGGTTGAGGTGTGTTTCTTGTAAACAGCAGAATGTTGGATCCTGTTTTCGCATCCAATCTCTTAGCCTGTGCCTCTTTATAGGTGAATTGAGTCCATTGATATTAAGTGATATTAATGACCAGTGGTTGTTAACTCCATTTTTTGAGGTGGTAGAGTTTGTGTGTTTCCCTTCCTTGAGATGTGTTGGTAGAGAGTTGGTAGATGTCTGTGTTATTATTCGTATTATTGGCTTCCTTGGGTTGTGGATTTCCTTCTAGTACTTTATGTAAGGCTGGGTTTGTGGATACATATTGTTTAAATTTGTTTTTGTCCTGGAATATCTTGTTTTCTCCACTGATGGTGAAAGAAAGCTTTGCTGAGTATAGTAGTCTGGGTTTGCATCCATGGTCTCTTAGTATTGCAGCACATCTGTCCAAGACCTTCTGACTTTCATGGTTTCCATGAAACTGATAGGTTTACCTTTATATGTTACTTGACCTTTTCCCTTCGTAACTCTTAATATTCTTTCTTTATTCTGTATGATTTGTGTTTTGATTATTATATGGTGAGGGGATATTTTTTTATCCAGTCTATTCGGTGTTCTGTATGCTTCTTGTGCCTTCATAGGAATATCCTTCTTTAGGTTGGGAAAGTTTTCTTCTATAATTTTGTGGAATATATTTTCTGGGCCTTTGAGCTGTAATTCTTCTCTTTCTTCTACCCCTTAGGGTTGGTCATTTCATGTTGTCCCAAATTTCCTGGATGTTTTGTATTAAGAATTTGTTGGAGTTGCTGTTTTCTTTTATAAATGAGTTCATTTCCTCTATAGTATCTTCAGCATCTGAGATTCTTTCTTCTATCTCTTGTATTCTGTTGGTTATACTTGTCTCTGTAGTTCCTGTTCATTTACCTAGATTTTCCATAACCAGCCATCCCTTGATTTGTATTTTCTTCATTGCCTCCATTTCAGTTTCAAGTCTTGAACTGTTTCCATTACCTGTTTGATTGCTTTTTGCTGGTTTTCTTGGGTATGGTTGAAGGAATTATTAATTTCTTCAAACTTTTTGATAGTCTTCTCATCCATTTCTTTAAGGGAGTTTTCCACCTCCTGTTTAAGGGTCTCTATCACTTTCATAATGTTACATTTAAAGTTGATTTCTTCTACTTCTTCTGGATTAGGGTGTTCAAGTCTTCCTGTTGCATGTTCACTGGATTCTGGTGTTATCATGTTGCTTTTCAGGTTGTTGGAGGAATTCTTGCATTGGTGCTTGCCCATCTCTTCCTTCAAATGTGGTCAGGAGAGTCTTGGCATCTTGGTCCAATCTTTGCTGTGGCTAACTGTGTACTTGGTGGTTTTTCTTGGTATGCCCTCTCTTAGAGTCCCTCAGCACTGGAGTTGGCTCTCAGGTCCCCTCCACCCTGAAGTAGGCTGTGGTGGTAGATCAAGAATCCTCAGTGTCCTGCCTCTACTGCAAAGCCTCTTGACATGAATAACTCTTACCTTTATCGAACCATAAGCTCAAGTGAACTCTTTCTTCTATAAGTTGACTTGGTCATAGTATTTTGTCACAGCAAAAAAAAATGTAACTGACACATGTACCTTTAATGCCCTTGTTTAAATGACCTGGCTATCTGAGAACACAATGCTCAACAAGGTTGTTTCTTCAGATATGCCAGAGAAATAAGGACTTATACAAAACAAACAAAACCAGAGGGAACTCGTCACACAAGGTCTGTCCAGTCTGTCTGACAACCACAGCTAAAGGGAGTTCTGCTGCCTATTTTCATGTCAACAGAAGCTAGAGTCACCTGGGAAGAGGGAACCATAATAGAGAAAATGCCCCCATAAGACTGACTTATAGGTAAGCGTGGAGCATTTTCTTAAGTATTGATTGTCACAAAGTGCCCAGGTCACTGTGGGTGGTGCCACCCCTGAGCAGGTAGGACTGGAGTGTAGAAAAAACAAGTTTTGCAAGCCATGGGGAGGAAGTTACTAAGCGGTGAGTGCAGAAGGAATGGGGAAAGCAGGGAAGAAGAGCAGTGGAGTCGTAAGTAGATCAGAAGCAACTTCAGCAGCAGAGAGGACGAGATGCAGAAAACTGAGCAGAGGCCAGGAGTGTGTGAAGAGGACAGCCACAGCTCCTTTCAGCTTATGTAGGCAGAAATCAACCCTGCACCTCTGGTGCCATGTGCTCAGACACCAATATGGTGAGCAAGTACAGGGTGGGGAAATGGACAAGGGCAGGCAGAATGGTCCAAGGACTAGGATAAGGTGGATCTGAAGAGTCAAGGGTAATGACGAACAGGCTGACCTGAATGGCCCCCTTGCCTCCTGGGTCCAAGGCAATGGTTGTCTGGGCTTGGGCTGTTTCCAGGGGCAATATCTTGGTCAAGGCCCTAACAAAGCTGTGGGGGATTTTGTTGATCTCTGTGGCTCCTCTTGCCATCAAGGGCCATACAGAGGCTGTAGTCTGGGCCAACACCTGAGGTCATGTTGGTATTTGAGGGTCAGGGTACAGCTTGGGCCATATAAAGCCGGGTGACCTGTGTTGTTACCCTGGGTCCGGGTGTTGTCTGCTTCCTTGACCCCCACTACATATGGCAGCAGAGAGAGCTGGCCCTGACACATTCTTGAGAATGAGAGAGCTGGTACTGCCCCTCACCAGCTACAGCACTGGGTAGAGGAGGTCCCACCATCACCTGGGCTGCACACTACAGCTAACCCTGATGGCAAAGGCACAAGAGAACTGCCTGAGGGCATGACAGGAGATATGACTGCTCTCCCATGCCCCCTGCAGGATTGGATGAGCTGGCCAGAGCAACACAAACAGCTGGAAACATCCAGGGGCTAAGTGATCCGCCAAATTTAGATCGCCTCTGTTCAGAGAAAATACAGTGGAAAGGGTTTCAAGTAGTTCTTTTTCTACAGCACCCTTTTATGATTATGAAAATATGATTATGCAAATCAGCCTTGAGTCTACTCCCCAAAACTATAAAAGCCACCCACAGGAAATAGAGCCAGACACATGGGAAAGAGTATGGAATTTGCAAGCATGAATTTCTGACTGTGTGGTCAACATATTACAAAACAAAATCAAATATGTCTTTTGGCCCATTCAGTTTGATATGAGCATATTAAAGCTGGTGACAGACAGTTCTTTTTGTAGATGTGCCCTCTTTAGAACACAGATTGTCATTTAACACCTCGATCTGACCAAAGTGTTTAGTAGGGAATTTAACAGGGAAAATGTAGAGTTAAAATACAAACACTGGAAACTTGGACTGGTTTTCACCCCCACAGACTACTGTCCCTTGGATTTTAGAAGGTAGATAGGGACAATGCTTACTTGTTCAAGTTACTTTCAATATGATTCCTAGTGTATCGATACTTCAAACTTTATTTTATTCCTTTTTAAAATCGATTTTATTGAACTATACATTTTTCTCTGCTCCTCTTCCCTTCCTCTCCCCTCCCCTTCTATTCTTTCCCATGGTCCCCATGCTCCTAATTTACTCAGAAGATCTGTCCTTTTCTACTTCCCATGTAGATTAGATCCATGTATGACTCTGTTAGGGTCCTCATTGTTGTCTAGGTTCTCTGGGATTGTGAATTGTATGCTGGTTTTCTTTGCTTTATGTCTAAAAGCCCACTTATGAGTGAGTACATATGATATTTGCCTTTCTGGGTTTGAGTTACCTCACTCAATATGATGTTTTCTAGATCTATCCATTTGCCTGCAAATTTCAAGATGTCATTTTTTTCTGCCTTGTAGTCCTCTATTGTGTAAATGTACCACATTTTCCTTATCCTTTCTTCTGGAATTAGTGTTGCTATTGAATTCTAATTTTAAGCCATGATGATCTAATTAGATACATGGGGTCATTCTAATTATTTTGTATTTGTTGAGGTTTGTTTTGTTACCTAGTATGTGGTCAGTTTTTGAGAAGGCTCCATGAGGTGTTGAGAAGAAGGTATATTCTTTTATATTTGTATAGAATGTTTTATAAATGTCTGTTAAGTCTATTTGAGTCATAAGAACTGTTAGTTCAATTATTTCTCTATTAATATTTTGTCTGACAGACCCATTCAATGATGAAAGCGGAGTGTTGAAGTCTCCTACTACTCGTGTGGGGAGTTTAATGTGTGATTTAAGCTTTAGAAATGTTTCTTTTACATTTGAGGGTGCCCTTGTATTTGGGGCATAGATGTTCAGTATTGAGATTTCCTCTTGATGGGTTTTTCCTGTGACTAATATGAAATGTCCTTCTTTGTCTCTTTTGACTGATTTTGGTTTGAAGTCTATTTTGTTAGATATTAGGATAGCTACACCAGCTTGTTTCTTAGGTCCATTTGATTAAAGAAAATTTTCCCAACCCTTTACTCTGAGGAGATGTCTGTCTTTAAGGCTGAGGTGTGTTTCTTGTATGCAGCAGAAGGATGGATTTTGTTTTCGTAGCCAATCTGTTAGCCTGTGTCTCTTTCTAGATGAGTTGAGTCCATTTATATTAAGAGATATTAATGACCAGTGATTGCTATCTCCTATTATTTTATTTTTCATTGTTGGTGATGTTATTTTGTATGTTTTTCCCTTCTTTGGAATTTACTGCTGTGAGGTCATCTATTGTCTGTGTTTTTTTAATGTGGCCAATTTCCTTGTGTTGGAGTTTTCCTTCTAGTACTTAACATAGTAGTGGGTTTTCTGGCTAGGTATTGGTTAAATATGGTTCTGTCATGGAATATCTTGTTTTGTCTTTCTATAGTGATTGAAAGTTTTCCTGGATATAGTAGTCTGGGCTGGCAACTGTGGTCTCTTGTTGTCCGCAAGACGTTTGACCAGGACCTTCCGGCTTTGTTTCCAATTGAGAAGTCAGGGGTAATTCTGATATGTCTGCCTTTATAAGTTACTTGACCTTTTTCCTTTGTACCTCTTAATATTCTTTCTTTATTCTGTATGTTTACTGTTTTTATTATTATATGGCAAGGGAATTTTTCTGGATCCAGTCTATTTGGTGTTCTGTAAGCTTCTTGTATCTTCACAGTCATATCTTTCTTTAGGTTGGGAAAGTATTGTTCTATGATTTTGTTAAGTATATTTTCTGTGCTTTTCAATTGAACTCCTTCTTCTATACTTAGTTTTCTAAGGTTTGCTCTTTTCATGATGCCCCATATTTCCTGGATATTTGTGTTAAGCTTTTGCAAGATATAATGAGTTTTTTGACTGATGAATTTGTTTCCTCTATTGTATCTTCAGCGCTAGAGATTCTCTCTTCCATCTCCTGTCTTCTGGTATTTATGCTTGCATTTGTGGTTCCTGATCATTTTCTCATGCTGTTTCTATAATTCCCTCAGCTTGTGTTTTATTTATTGTCTCTATTTCAGTTTTCAAGAAACTTGAATAGTTTCTTTCATATGTTTGATTGCTTTTTCTTTAAGGGATTTGTTGATGTCTTCCAATTTCTTATTTGTCTTTTCCTTTATTTCTTTGAGGGAATTTTTTCATTTTCTCTTTAAGGGCCTCAAACATTATCCTAAAGTTAATTTTTAGGTCATTTTCTTCTGCCTCATCTATATTTGGTTGTTCAAGTCTTGCTGTTGTAGGGCCACTACTTTTTACTGGTGTCGTGTTGCTCTTTGTGGTATTGTATGTGTTCTTACCTTGTCTACTCATCTTTTCTTCTGACTGGTATAGTTGGGACTGTCTCTAACTCTGGTAATTAATCTTCCAGGTGACAGTGGATCCAAAACTCAGATGGTTGCTCCTTGTGGTGCAGTCAGGGCCAAGTTTCCAGTCACCCTGTTGCTCACTCCTTGTTCCTGGGGGTCACTTGGCACTCACAAGTTTCCCTTTGCAATACCAGCAGTCATTCAGACCTGCTCCCAAGGAGATTGCTTGCCTGGGGCTCTTTTTGCTGAGGTTGCTGCTTTGGGCCTGCTCTGGTAGAGGTCCTGGCTCAGACCTACTCCCTCGGTTGACCCAGACTCAGGGCCAGACCCGAAGAGGTCTCTGGTTGTGGTCTACTCCTTAGAATGTCCCCAGACTTGTACCAGGACCACAGAAGGCTCTGGTACTGGCCTGCTTCCTCAGCGGTTGCTCCCTTGTACCTGCTTCTGAGGAGTTCGCTGTCTCGCACCTGTTCTAGCCTAGGCAGCTGGCTCAGATCTGTTTCTGTAACTGTCCCTTGTCTGGGCCCACTCACTTCTGTGGAGGTCCCTGGCTTGAATCTGATCCCTTAAAAGTCTCTGGTTCCTGCCCACTCCCTCGGAGGTCACAGACCTGCACCTGGCCCCACTCAGGTCCTGCCTCAGGCCTATTCCCTCAGACGTACTCCTATAGAGTTCACTGTCTCAGGCCTGCTTTGGCCTCTCAAACTTTATTTTTATATTGTGCTGGAGACTCGCTTCAGAGCCTTGGACATGCTACTGAAATACATCACTATTGTCATACATTTTGTTTTATCAAACTAGAAAAGAATTGTTGTTATTGTTTTTGTTAATTGTAGCACACCAAACCGGAATGATCAACTTACTGAAACAAATTTTCCTAGGGCCCACTTCTGCATGTTCCCTCACACATGAGCCACTTTATGTCTCTGCTGAGGGTTTGTGTGTCTCTATTGTACACTCTTGGGCACAAAACTCTTTACACTTTGCTAACTGTTCTTTACATATCACCTGGTTTCTTGTTTCTGTTCCTTTGGATTATAAAAGGCAACAAACTTTGAAAATAAAGTAACAACAGCAAAAACAACAGACTAAAATTCAGAGTGCAGATTCATCTCTCCATTCTGAATATTTATGCTAACAATTCATACTTGCATTAATGCAGATGTGTATGCTATCTTTGAGAGTTTATGTGTTTTCAGAACAAGGGAACCAAACAACAATGAAAATGTGTGGCCCAGGTGATCCAGCATCTCAGAGTGCATCTGTTACAGTTTCCTCAGAGTTTTGTATCCACAACAGCTTCAAGGCTTCTGGCTGAGATGGTCCAGCATCACAGACTATTCTAGCCAGAACTTGACCATTATCCTAATTTTCTCAGGGTCCTCCAAAGATTCCAATACCCCCAAACAACAGGAAACAGTCTAGAGAACACAAGACCCACATTCCCAGGAGGTGGGGTGGGTAGTTTTTAGTCATTTGTTGGGTTAAAGATGTTTTTCACAACCAAAATTGGTTAGAAATTGTTGGTTACAAATTGTTACTGGTCATGGTCAGGGAGAAAGCTAAACAAAGGAAACTAGATTCAGGGATATCTTCCTGAAGGGAAAAAGAGGGGAATATAGTATAGAAATGAAGGGATAAAAGGGTGGATTGTTGAACCTACTTTTCAACAACCACTAGTCTCAAATACTTTACACTACTTTGAATTTATTTTGTATATTGATACAAATTTAAGGTTATTTTTGTTATACTAAATATATGTTTCTACTCTTGTTAAATGTAGTGTGCTTATGCAGCTCAATTAAAAATGCAACATATAATTAAGAAATGCAGGTTAGTAGTAAAAAAAAAAAGAAGCTACACCCATACGGTCTCAGCAATATGACAGCCTGAACACTATCTGAATAAGAACAACAGCAAGCATGGGCAGGAGAAAGTTCACAGGCCTCAGCCTTACCCAAAATACTATAGGCAACTGAAGAAATCTGGAGCAAGAGAAACAGTCTCCCCCAAGGAAGAGCACAGCAGCTGATTATACAACACCAAATAGTCATCCCTGAGAACATACATAGAAATAGTATTATACAGACCAAGCAGGTTATTTTCAGGAATATACATGTATGTACATACACACATATGCATATAATGCAATTAATGAAAAAAGAGACTATGAATTTTAAGGAAAATGGAGAGAAAGGTATAGAAGAATTTGGAGGGAGGAGAGTGAAGGGGGAATATTGTAATTATATTATAATGTCAAAGTAAAACAAAAGAAAGTTATTGAAATAACTATTAGAAATCACAGCTGCCAAGTTAATTCTTAAGTTTTATTTATATTTTTAAAAATTAGCAGTAGCTGAGGACAAGGTAATTGTTTGAGGCTATTCTAGGCTACACAGTCGGTTTCAAGCCAGCCTAGACTCCCCTTCAAACACGAATAAAAGTTTAGTTAATTTCAATAATACAAGTAAACATTTAAATGTCTGGCTTTTTATTTTATGTGTACAGGTGTCTTGTCTGCATGTATGGATGTGCTCCTCATGTGTGCCTGGAGCCCGGGGAGGCCAGGAGAGGTCACCAGATTCCCTGGAACTGGAGTTATATAGAGATGGCAGTGACCCATCATCCATGTGCTAGGAACTGAATTCAGGACCTCTGCAAGAGCAGCAGCCAGAATTCTTAACTGCCAAGCCATCTCTCCAGCTGCAATGAAATTAATTTCTTAAAGCTTAGTGGCCTGGTTTGAATCAGAGAGTTTCATGACTTATATTGATAATTTTGTTTTTATATCAGCAATGATCCCATTTTCTAGAATGTCATCTTTGTCAAATTATACTACTAACTTTTAGTTCACTGATCTTCATAGTCTGCAATGATCGATTTTGGGGTTCCTGTTGTTGGTGCTGCTGCCATTGTTCTTTTGAGACAAGGTCTCACTGCATTACCCAGGTTGACTCAGGCATCCTTGAACTCATTATCCTCCTGTTTATGCACCCACAAGTCCTGTTGTTGTAAGTGTCCACCCCCAGGAGTGACTTAATAGCTTGTTTTGTATAGAATTCTGATTTCTGTCAAAGGGAGTTTATAAAAAGAGATAAGTAGATTTCTGGAGTCATCTCTCCATATCAAAAGCAAGCAGATCCTAATGCTATCCAGCTGTCAGCATGGAGGTGGGTGCTGGAACACCATGATTGTTGTAGTCATATAGCTGTAAGAGTATGGTAGAGCTAAGATCCTTCCTGCCACTCACACCACAAACCTCCACCATTAAATCTCTATCCTCCACATGTACATACACACACTAGCACAGAGCCACACAAGCATCTCTATGACACACATTCGTGCAGAGAGAGAGGGGGGGGGGAAGTGCACATGGCTTGGGTTTTTGCCAGGACCATGCTGACATAAGCTGAACACTGGGATCCTGAATACCTACTGTAATTGCTAGCTGGCTAATAAAGACCCTTATTGCTTAAACTCATGTCCAAGCAGTCTTCTGTAGTGGATACCCCACAACATTTCTGGAGGTCCCACTGAGATCCCAAAGACTAGAACTTGAGACACCGAGATCTCAGAGTCCCCTCTGAGCTGGGAAGAGTGGGTGAACAGGAGAGTCCCAGGGGGTATGCAAACTGAGATGTTCCAGGGCTCTCGAACTCAAGTTGATCAATTGTTACTTAACAATTTGGAGGAGTAGGAGTCTGACACCGCCACCACTTGCCTAGTGTTTCACCTCTAGAGCTAAGTCTGATTGAGGTGCCTTATGTTTGGACACATAGGAGTGGTTAGAGGCAGCCCTGATCCAGTGTCCTGGATCCAAGTGAGACATCACTAGATTGCTAATGTTTGTTCAGGTGTATCAATGTGTGGTAGCTGTTCCTGGTTGTCTCTCTGTGTGTGTGTATGTGTCTTTTTACGTATTTCTATCAGTTCTGCCTCTCTATATTAACCAGTGGCTTTCTCTGCTGTGAGATCGCCCATGAATTAATAACTATGCCTCTTGTTGGAGGCCCAAATCCTTTTCATTCTTGCCCAAAGAACTCCCCCAAACCTCTGCCTGTCCCCTTCACAGAGTACTAGCTAATTTTATCTATGAATCTGTCTCACAGTCTGCCCCTATTGGTCCCCATGTTGAGGCTGGGAGGGGCCAAGACTCTCATCCAGGGCTCCATGACTTCTATGCAGAATGCACACAGGGGGCAGAAAATAGTTCCCCAAGGTGTGCAGCCCCTCAGCTTCTGCACCTGCTCTAAGCACCCCCAGGAAAAGAGAAAAGAGGAAGTACATCATTCCTCTTTCATGATTCATGACATTTTCAACCAATTGTCAGGATAATTGGAAAATTCAAAACCCATCATTCTCTTCAAAAAGTAGAAAAACTGCTTATGGGGACTGGGCAGGGGGCTCACTGCTGGGCAATGCAGCCTGGACAGATTGGATTTTCCCTTCTACCAGACACTGACCAAGGAGACTTTAAACAATTTTTTGCTAGGTCCTTCTCAAAAGTATTAAAGACTGCTGCAAAAAAAGACTTCCTTTCTCATCCCAATTGGTCCCAAACATTAACAAAGGTTATAAAGTTAAAAAAATTAAAGATATCAGCAGGTCCTAGTTGCTAGAGCCAGCTAAAAATGATGCTTTAACTACAGAGAACTGGTTGAGAGACAATCCACTGTCATCTTTGCTAATGATGAAACAGACTCACAGAAACCGAGCAAAACGTTGATGTGTTACCCTCTGTCAGAAGAAAATCTCACTGAAAGTCCTGCCTCCCAATCAAAAGATACAGTAGGCCATGACCTTGTGGTGGTGCACAGATTAATGGAGATAGGTTAAATTAATATGTAAGAGTTAGCCAATAAGAAGCTAGAGCTAATGGGTCAAGCAGTGATTTAAATAATATAGTTTCTGTGTGATTATTTCGGGGCTAAGCTGCCAGGAACTAACTAGCAATATTCATGCTTACAAGCATGTGTCCCTCCTACACACACCAATTTTATTAAAGGAAATTTCTCATCTAGGGTAATATTTTCCTCTTGTTTCCCACCACCTTCTCTTATACGATGCCAAGGGCAGCATGTAGAAGATTTTCTTATTTATTTCAAGACATTTCACAGCCACAAGTAAATTTTGAAACTCCAGTGCCATGATGTTAATATAAATGTTAATATAGAATATACACTGCTTACCTGTTTCATTTTGCTTCAATATCTACAAAGCATGGGCTGCCATCTTGTCTACGGTGTGATTGTTAAACTCTTGTAAGCATGAATATTGCTGTGACCATTTTTCATTTCATTTCTCTTCTAATTTTTACATTTCATTGCTCAAAATTTTGAGCTTTAAAGGGCAATGAAGTTTTCATTCATGTAAATCTTCGGAATGATGGTTGTATTTACATTCCTTCATGTAGGCAGCCTTAAGTCAGAGACCTCCACTCTGCAGCATTTTAACTCATTCTGATAAACGTGTGCTAACTTCTTAGACATCTTCACAGTAGCAATCTGTAGGGAGCAGAGGAAGTCCTGAATGAATGTGTGCTTTTACATAGGCATGGACTTGTCAAAACCCCAGAGCCTCAGACACATGAAGAAAATCACAAAGACTTCCCCGAGGATGGGGTATGTATGTGAGGCTCAGGGGGAAATAAAAAAAAGCCTTCCTTAGGTCTGAGTGTGAATGTTGACAGTGTGTAGAACATTGCCACCTTAGCTTTGTCCCCTGGAATATTTAAAGCCTGAAGATGGTTACCTCACAGAGAGTGATCTACAGAGATTAATTAAATATGTCCCCTGGACCCAGCTGTATATTATAAACCCTGTAACCTTGAACTTCAGGGAACATTGTGGAAGAGAAAGAGGAAAATGTAGGAGGCAAAGGGATCAAGGATTCCAGGAGAACTCGAATCACAAACATCAACTAACTGGGGCTTACAGGTGCTCAAGGTAGCAGTCATGGACCTGCATGGGTCTGTGCTAGGTCTTCTTCATATATGTTATGGTTGTGTAGCTTGGTGTTTTGTGGAACTAATACCAGTGGGGTGGGGTGCCTCTGACTCTTTTGCCTGATCTTGGGACTCTTTCCTCCTACTCTTTCCTACCTTAGTTAACCTTAGTATGAGGGTCCTTGCCTAGTCTTACTGTATCTTGTTATGCCATATTCAGTGGATATCCCTGAAAAAAAATGATGTTTTTAAAAGGGAAATGGAGGAGGAGTGGATCTGGGGAAGAGGGGAGATGGGGTGGTGTGGGAAATTGGAAAAATAGAAGGAGGGAAAACTGCAGTTGGGATGTTTTGAAAACAAAAGTAATACACACACACACACAGAGAGAGAGAGAGAGAGAGAGAGAGAGAGAGAGAGAGAGACCCTACATTCTTATTTATCTCTATGTAATAACTCTGCCTTTTTGTCCATCTATGTGCAGTAATCCTACCTCTTTGATTAACTCTATATAACAAACACACAGAACTTCCAGGGTGTTTCAGTTTCTCCAACTGAGAGAGTAAGAGGAGTAGCAAGGCATGTGAGTTGGTTTGGAAAAGGAGTGCATACCTAATTTGCCCGTCAAGAATTAACTTAAGATCTGTGAAGAATTTTGATGGGACCTTGATGGGGATTGCATTGAATCTATAAATTGCCTTTGGTAGAATTGCCATTTTTACTATGTTGATCCTCCCAATCCAAGAGCAAGGGGGAACCTTCCATTTTCTGGTATCCTCTTCAATTTGTTTCTTCAATGCCTTAAAGTTCTTGTCAAATAGATCTTTCACTTCCTTGGTTAGAGTTACCCCAATATATTTTATGCTGTTTGTGGCTATCGTGAAAGGTGAAGCTTCTCTGATTTCCCTCTCTGCTTCCATATCCTTTGTGTATAAGAGGGCGACTGATTTTTTGGAGTTGATCTTGTATCCTGCCACATTACTAAAGCTATTTATCAGCTGTAAAAGTTCTTTGGTGGAGTTTTGGGGGTCGCTTTTGTAGACTATCATATCATCTGCAAATAATGAAAGTTTAACTTCTTCCTTTCCAATTCGAATCCCTTGGATCCCCTTATGTTGTCTTATTGCTATTGCTAGAACTTCAAGCACTATATTGAAGAGGTATGGCGAGAGTGGACAGCCTTGTCGTGCTCCTGAGTTTAGTGGGATGGCTTTGAGTTTCTCTCCGTTTAATTTGATGTTAGCTGTCAGCTTGCTGTATATTGCTTTTATTATATTTAGGTATGAACCTTGTATCCCTAATCTCTCCAATACTTTTATCATAAAGAGATGTTGGATTTGGTCAAATGCTTTTTCAGCATCTAGACAGTGGGGCTGATCTATTGGGAGCTCACCAAGGCCAGCTGGACTATGACTGAAAAAGCATGGGATAAAACCGGACGTTCTGAACATGGCGAACAATGAGGGATGATGAGAAGCCAAGGACAATGGCATGGGGTTTTGATCCTACTTCATGTTCTGGCTTTGTGGGAGCCTAGCCAGTTTGGATGTTCACCTTCCTAGACATGGATGGAGGGGGGAAGACCTTGGACTTTCCACAGGGCAGGGAACGCTGACTGCTCTTTGGACTGGAGAGGGAGGGGGAGAGGAGTGGGGGGGAGGGGAAGAAGGGTGGGAGGAAGGGGAGGGAAATGGGAGGCTGGGAGGAGGGGGAAACTTTTTTTTTCCTTTTCTCAATAAAAAAAAGAATTAACTTAATTAGGAAAAAAAGTCTTTGAGATTATGGAAGCCATGATCAGATCTCGAGGTAGGAGCACTTTAAAATGGAACAGTACATTCTAAGAGAAAACATGAGCAGGGCCTTAAAGAAACAGGTTTCCCTTAAGCCTGGAAAGAAAGGAATTACATTAAGAGTGATAGCTTAAAGTCAGACAAAAAAAGAAAACTATTGTGCACAGGATGTCAGGGAGAGGCTCAGAGAAGTGAGCCTTCAGAACGATTTCCCAAACAAAGGAAAATATATGATTTTTATATCCATTCGGGAGCTGGCTGGAAGTTCTATACCACATGATTTATTTCAACATAGCCTACATGACAAAGACTATACAGGATCAAGATACTGGATAGGACCATAAATTAGTAGCTGTAAAAAATCAGAGTACAGAACAGATTCTTAACTGTCTGTCAGAGAAAGAGAGGTGGGTAATATAAGCCTGATTTCTTCAGGCTGTGGGATCTGGTCTCTTAGACACTCCATTATAGTGGGAAGCTCATGATCAAATACTTATTTGAGAAATCTGAAATGGAACCTGAGATTTCTCCAATGCATAAAAGCTTCCAAATAATGCTTATCTTGAAAGACTTCTGTTCTTAGAAGCAATTATTGTGAAGAAGTGTGTATATTTCAGGCAATCCTCCATGAATATTTTGTCATACCATTGAGCATTTACCAAAAGATCTATGTTAAGTTCTTAATTTAAAACCAAGAACACTTCTATTGTGTGTTTTCACCATGAATCAAATATTGGTTTAAATTTTGGTGTGTGTAAATGCTATAAATAACATGGTCAGTTTTCTAGCAATAAATAAGGGTCACGGAGTCTACAATAGGTGAATCTAAAGAAGCTAAGTAAGAAGGTGAACCCAAGGAAAAACATATAGTTATCCTCTTGGCTAAGGGAAGTAGACAAAATTGCCAGGGAGAAAATTGGGATCTTGGGGGCGGGGTGGGATGGGGTAAGGGGAGATGGGGAGAGAAAAGTTAGAAGGGAAGGAGGGGGGCCTTGGGGAAACAGGGGGATTGGGATAAAGGAAGGTTGGACAGGGGAGCACGGAACCACAATTCTTAGTTAAGGGAGCCACTTTAGTGTTGGCAAGAGACCTGACCCTAGAGGGGCTCCCAGGTGCCCAAACCGAGGTCCCCAGTTAGTTCCTTGGGCAGCTGAGGAGAGGGAACCTGAAATGACCCTATCCTATAGCCATACTGACGTATATCTTGCATATCATCATAGAACCTTCATCTGGTGATGGATGGAGATAGAGACAGAGACCCACACTGGAGCACTGGACTGAGCTCCCAAGGTCCCAATGAGGAGCAGAAGGAGGGAGAACATGAGCAAAGAAGTCGGGACCACGAGGGGTGCACCCACCCACTGAGACAGTGGAGCTGATCTATTGGGAGCTCACCAAGGCCAGCTGGACTGTGACTGAAAAAGCATGGGATAAAACTGGACTCTCTGAAGATGGCGAACAATGAGGGCTGATGAGACGCAAAGGACAATGGCACGGGGTTTTGATCCTGCTTAATGTGCTGGCTTTGTGGGAGCCTAGCCAGTTTGGATGCTCACCTTCCTAGATATGGACAGAGGGGGGAGGACCTAGGACTTACCACAGGGCAGAAAACCCTGACTGCTCTTTGGACTGCAGAGGGAGGGGTAAAGGAGTAGGAGGAGGGGGAGAAGGGTGGGAGGGGGGGGAGAAGGGTGGGAGGAGGGGGAGGGAAATGGGAGGCTGGGAGGAGGTGGAAACTTGTGGGTTTTTTTCTCCTTTTCTCAATAAAAAAAATAACATGGTCAGTCAATTGCCATTTTGAATTAAATAGTATTTTGGCCCAATAATGACACAACAAATTGAGCAGTTATGCAATGATAAGTTTGGGATCATAATAGGGAAGCTCTTAACACCGAATAATAGAAGCAGAGAAGAAAGGGTTATAAGATTATTACCTGAGATTCTAGTCATTATGCCATCCTGCCAATCCCTAGCTGTAAGCAAGTCTATAGAAAGAAGGTTAACTGAAGGTTGGACTCCTCAAGCTTCCATGAGGTCACTGTTCATGATGGTGTTGGACTTTGCAGTGATGCTACTGTTCTGACGTCACCCACACACTTGCAAGCAACCTTTTACCCATATATTATTAAACATAAATAAATGCATTGGTATACCAAGGTAGACTTGTGTGAAATCATGCTTCATTCTGACATTGTTACTTTGTCTGGACTGAATCCAGATTGAAGTTTGTTTATATCATGTCAAGAAAATACATAAACAATATACTTGACAGAAAAGATTAGAGCAATTGCATCTTGTCATATTTCAAAAATATATATTCAATTAATTGAATTCATTATTTCTCCTTCTCTGATCCAGAATAGCTATGGAACACCTAAGTACTTAATTATGCCATCAGTCATGTTGTTAAAAAGAATACATCACCAGAATCCCGGGATCCCGAAATAAGAAGAATTGTACACTCTACTCCAGAAGAACTGGAGGAAATCGACTCAAAAGTGAATTATATGAAAATAATAGAGGACCTTAAACAGGAGGTGAAAAACTTCCATAAAAGAAGAGAGATCACAAACAAAAAGGTAGAGGAAATGAATAAATCACTCAAAGATACCCAAGAAAACCAAGAGAAACAAGAGAAAGCAATTCAACAGGTAAGGGAAGCGGTTCAAGACTTGAAGAATGAAATGGAAGTAATGAAGAAAACACAAACCGAGGGAAGGATGGAGATGGAAAATCTGGGTAAATGAACAGGAACTACAGAGACAAGTACTACCAACAGATTACAAGAGATAGAAGAAAGAATGTCAGACACTGAAGATACCATAGAGAAAATAAACACACTGATCAAAGAAAACAGCAAAACCAACAAATTCTCATCAAAAAACATTCAGGAAATCTGGGACACAATAAAAAGACCACACCTAAGAACTATAGGGGTAGAAGAAGGAGAAGAAGTACAGCTCAACGGTCCAGAAAATATATTTAATAAAATTATAGAAGAAAACTTTCCCAACCTAAAGAAAGATATTTCTTAAAAGGTTCAAGAAGCATACAGAACACCGAATAGACTGGACCAAAAAAAAAATGATCTCCTCACCATATAATAATCAAAACACAAAACATACAGAATAAAGAAAGAATATTAAGAGTTCCGAAGGAAAAAGGTCAAGTTACTTATAAAGGTAAACCTATCAGACATATACCTGACTTCTCTATGGAAACTATTAAAGCCAGAAGGTCCAGGAACATGACAAGGATGCACACTCTCTCCATACCTCTTCAATATAGTGCTTGAAGTTCTAGCAATAGCAATAAGACAACATAAGGGGATCCAAGGGATTCGAATTGGAAAGGAAGAAGTTAAACTTTCATTATTTGCAGATGATATGATAGTGTACATAAGCGACCCCCAAAACTCCAGCAAAGAACTCCTACAGCAGATAAACACCTTTAGTAATGTGGCAGGATACAAGATCAATTCCAAAAAATCAGTTGCCCTCCTATACACAAAGGATATGGAAGCAGAGAGGGAAATCAGAGAAGCTTCACCTTTCACGATAGCCACAAACAGCATAAAACATCTTGGGGTAACTCTAACCAAGGAAGTGAAGGATCTATTTGACAAGAACTTTAAGTCTTTGAAGAAAGAAATTGAGGAGGATACCAGAAAATGGAAGGATCTCTCTTGCTCTTGGATTGGGAGGATCAACATAGTAAAAATGGCAATTCTACCAAAAGCAATCTATAGATTCAATGCAATCCCAATCAAAATTCCATCATAATTCTTCACAGACCTGGAGAAGAAAATAATAAACTTTATATGGAAAAACAAAAAACCCAGGATAGCCGAAACAATCTTATACAATAAAGGAACTTCTGGAGGCATTACCATCCCTGACTTCAAACTCTATTACAGAGCATTAGTATTGAAAACAGCGTGGTATTGGCATAAAAACAGAGAAGTCGATCAATGGAATGGAGTAGAAGACCCGGATTTTAACCCACAAACCTATGAACACCTGATTTTTTATAAAGGAGCTAAAAGTATTCAATGGAAGAAAGCATCTTCAACAAATGGTGCTGGCAGAACTGGTTTTCAACCTGTAGAAGAATGTAAATAGATCCATATCTATCGCCATGCACAAAAATCAAGTCCAAATGGATTAAAGACCTCAATATCAGACTGAACACACTGAACCTGAGAGAAGAGAAAGTGGGAAATACTCTACAACATATGGGTACAGGAGATCACTTGCTACGTATAACCCCAGCAGCACAGACATTAAGGACCTCATTGAATAAATGGGACCTCCAGAAACTGAGAAGCTTCTGTAAAGCAAAGGATGCTGTCACTAAGACAAAAAAAGCAACTCACTGACTGGGAGAAGATCTTCACCAACCCTGCAACAGACAAAGGTCTGATCTCCAAAATATATAAAGAACTCAAGAAACTAGACTTTAAAATGCGAATTAACCCAATTTAAATATGGGGCACTGAACTGAACAGAGAATTCTCAACAGAAGAAATTCAAATGGCCAAAAGACACTTAAGGTCATGCTCAACCCCCTTGGTGATCAGGGAAATGCAAATTAAAACTACTTTGAAATACCATCTTACACCTGCCAAAATGGCTAAAATCAAAAACACCAATGATAGCCTTTGCTGGAGAGGTTGTGGAGTAAGGGGCATGCTCATCCATTACTGGTGGGAATGCAAACTTGTGCAACCACTTTGGAAATCAGTGTGGCGATTTCTCAGGAAATTCGGGATCAACCTACCCCAAGATCCAGTAATACCACTCTTGGGAATATACCCAAGAGATACCCTATCATATGACAAAAGCATTTGTTCAACTATGTTCATAGCAGTATTGTTTGTAATAGCCAGAACCTGGAAACAACCTAGATGCCCGTCAAGGTAAGAATGGATGAGGAAAGTGTGGAATATATACATATTAGTGTACTACTCAGCGGTAAAAAACAATGACTTCTTGAATTCTGCATGCAAATGGATGGAAATAGAAAACACTATCCTGAGTGAGGTATCCCAGACCCAAAAAGATGAACATGGGATGTACTCACTCATAATTGGTTTCTAGCCATAAATAAATGACATTGAGCATATAATTTGTGATCCTAGAGAAGCTAAAAATAAGAAGGTGAACCCAAAGAAAAACATATAGTCGTCCACCAGGATATGGGAAGTAGACAAGATTGCCGGGCAAAAACTGGGAACTTGGGGATGAGGTGGCATAGGGCTAAGGGGAAATGGGGTGATAAATGTGAGAAGGGGAGGATGGGGGGAGCTTGGGCGAATGGGAGGTTGTGATAAAGGAAGTGTGGATATGGGAGCAGAGAAATATATATCCTAATTAAGGGAGCCATCTTAGGGTTGGCAAGAGACTTGACTCTAGAGGGGCTCGCAGGTGTCCAGGGAGATGTTCCCAGCTAGTACCTTGGGCAAGTGAGGAGAGGGAACCTGAAATGACCCTATCCTATAGCCATACTGATGAATATCTTGCATATCACCTTAGAACCTTCATCTGGCGATGAATGGAGATAGAGACAGAGACCCAAATTGGAGCACTGGACTGAGCTCAAGATCCAAATGAGGAGCAAAAGGAGGGAGGACATGAGCAAGGAAGTCAGGACCACGAGGGGTGCACTCACCCACTGTGACAGTGGAACTGATCTATTGGGAGTTCACCAAGGCCAGCGGGACTGGGAAGGAGTAAGCATGGGGATGAAACCGGATTTTCTGAACATGGCGGACAATGAAGGCTGATGAGAAGCCAAGGATAATGGCACTAGTTTTGATCCTAATACATGAACTGGCTTTGTGGGAGCCTAGCCTGTTTGTATTCTCACCTTCCTGGACCTGGATAGAAGTGGGAGGACTTTGGACTTTGAGTAAGGCAGGGAATATGAACTTCTCTTCATTCTCGAGAGGGAGGGGGAATGGAGTGGGGGGACGGGGAGAGGGGGAGGGGAGTGGGGGGAAGGGGCAATGGGTGGGAGGAGGGGGAGGTAAATGGGAAACGGGGAGGAGTTGGAAATTTTTTTTTCTTTTTAACAACTAAAAAAATTAAAAATAAAAAAATAAAACAAAAAAAGAATACATAAAACTGGTTCTTAAAAACACTTATATTTGTGTACTTACTATGCCTAATTTACTCACTGGCCACCCTGATAGTGCTTCATATTTTAACTAACATTATTTAACTCTTCATGTATCTTAAGTTCCCTCTGTATGCTATGAATATGTTTTATTACCACTGCTTATTAAAGACCTATTTCAGCCAATGGCTTAGTAGTGTAAATCCAGGTGGGAATTTAAGCAGAAATATATAAAGAGAGTATGCAGAACTAAGGAGATGCCATGTAACTGCCAAAGGAGTAACATGCTGGCATCGGTAAGCCACAGCCTACTGACAATACACAGATTAATAGAAAGGGGTTAATTTAAAATGGAAGAGTTAGTTAGAAATATGCTTAAAATATTGGCCAAACAGTGTTGTAATTAATATAGTTTCTGTGCTATTATTCATGTCTGAGTTAACAGGGAACTAACGAGCACTCTGCCTAAAAAATGGTGCCAAAACGTGGGCTGACTATACTTACATAAAACCTGAGAGAGGTTGGGAAGAAGAGCTGGTGGTGAACTACCTTCATCATGTTAGAAGGCTGAAAGAAGCAGAGCTAGCATGCAGGGCTGCTGTGACCACAATGCTTGCTGTGGGACAATGTTCTGTACTCTATCACTTGTATTTTAAATAAACACTGATTGGCCAGTAGCCAGGCAGGAAGTATAGGTGGGGTGACCCGGCAGGAAGTGGAAGTAGGTCAATGAGAATTTTGGGAAGAGGGAAGTTGCAGTCTGCAATTGTCACCTAGACACAGAGGAAGAAAGATGTGACTGCCTCAACCAAAAAAGGTACCAAGCCACATGGCTAACACAGACAAGAATAATGGGCTAATATAAGATGCAAGAAAGAGTTAATAAGAAGCCTGAGCTAATAGGCCAATCAGTTTATGATTAATGTAGACCTCTGTGTATTTCTTTGTACCTGGTGGGACAGAAATCTCAGTCAACAACTGCTTACCATTTTAAAAGTGCTCCTGGTAAGAAAGTGATTACAGATACACAATAAAGACAGATTCAGACACAAATAAACCTCCAATCAGGTCACAGTGTGTTTGAAAAATGTAAGTAGACTTGAGAGAGAAAAAAAGTGTATAGACAGTTATAAAAAGAAATAAATAATTTCAAAAATAAAACAAACTTTTTAAAGAGACAGAGTATAGACAGTCATAGATTAACAGAATAAAGAAAAATAAACCAGGTAAAGACAGAAAATACACAGAGAGTCTAGATTATGTATATTGTGCTTTCTTTGAATTTTTTGACTGTGAATGAGTTAAGTACAGAGAGATATATCATTATATTGGCTTCTAATCTAAACCAGCATATATATTTTATATGCACTTGACTTCCAAATATAAGTCTGAGAATATGTTGTTTTGGAAAAGAGTTTCTGCTTTTGTTTCCACAGAGGATAGAAAGCTGTGGATTCCTTACAAGCTAATATGGTTTGATTGATCAAGACATCCTGAAGCAATGGCCCAGATGGTCCAATATCTATAACAACTTCAGGACTGCTGGCTGAGATGGACCTACCACACAGGATTCCCCATGAAAGACTTGATTAACAGTGCCCACAGTCAGCAGAAAGCAATCTAGAGAACAGTGCCCAAATTCTCTAAATGATTGTTTATAAATGTTTGTTATAAATATGCTATAGAGATGAATACTTTGTATTGGTATGGATCCTGGATTATTAATACAAATTTAAGGTCAATTTTTATATGTATGTTTCTGCTCTTGATTAAGGTATTGTGTTGGTGCAGCTCATTTAAAAATGAAATGTATAATTTAAAAAAATATAGGTTAATAGATAGTCATCTACAATAGTCAAGCTTGTAGTCATGTTAGTTGGGTTTTCTAGATGTGCAGAGATATATTTCAGATGGGTAAGTATTCTTCAAAGCTTTTGAAGACTGACAGAATGTGGCATTTAAAATGTTTTAAGAACTTAGAAGTTTTTATGACAGTGAGACACATCTGTTCCTGGCAGTACCAATCTACTTTAAGAGGATAATGGGCATCCAAGAGGCTTTTATGGAGGTTTTTAGCCATTTGGGCAAGAAACTGTTCTTGCCTAGACTAGTTAATGGTATACTATATGAACTTAACATGCAGGACCCTCAGAAAAATGATTGCTGAACCAGTCTAAAGGTGAGACAGTACTTCATGGTTCCTCCTTCATGAAAGGGTCAGCCAGACATTCTGCAAGATACAGAAGAAAGTGCCGGAAGAACTGCCAATAGAGGTGAAACAGTCATTAAAATTTCCTGCTTCATGAGAAAGTCTGTTGGATACTTATAAAAGTCTGTCAGACTGTAGGCTGAAGATGGATGGATGCCCCAGTGTTATAGAACTTTGGGCAACTGTCCAGGTAGTGAATTGTCTCTGTCAATTCTAAAGTTTTGGAAGTTGCTTATAATTCCCTTCCTTTTAACCTTATTAACATAATAAGGTATTATTATATCCTTTGTGGTCTTTGAGGAAATTGAATAATATATATTTATAATTACAGTTTTCCTTAGCTATGATAAAAGATAAAGTAGATATAATGAATATTGTAACTATAATTCTTCCTTGATACATGTTTTGTATGTGTGATTTTACTATGGTAAAGTTAAAACCTTCCTTTCTATTTAGAGAGAAAATGGGAGATGATGTGGGGTTCCCCTATGTATGCTGTGAATATGTTTTATTACCAGTGGTTATTTAAAAAGCTGTTTTGGCCCATGGCTTAGTAGAGTAAATCCAGGTGGGAAATCTAAACAGATATATATATATATATATATATATATATATATATATATAGAGAGAGAGAGAGAGAGAGAGAGAGAGAGAGAGAGAGATAATAGGTGAAGTCAAGGAGATGCCATGTCATGTAGCTGCCAAAGGAGTAACATGCCTGCACCAGTAAACCACAGTCTAGTGGCAATACACAGATTAATAGAAAGGTGTTAATTTAAGATGTAAGAGTTAGCCAGAAATATGCTTAAGCTATTGGCCAAACAGTTTTGTAATTAATATAGTTTCTGTATTATTATTCAGATCTGAGCGGCCAGGGAATGGGGTCTGAGAAGCCAGGGAATGAACAAGCAGTCTCAGCTTACAGACTTTTTTCAAAGATGAAAAGAAATATTTGGAGAACGGTTGATTCTGAATTAACATGCAGAAAACCTATAGGAACTTTTGCCATAATGTACTTCAATTATTATCTTTAGTAGGAGGTTCATTGGCCTAGGGTACCACAGATGCACAAAATCGGTACCCATATAACCACAATGGGTCTATACATTGCATTCTTTTATTTACCTACTAGCTTATTTATTACTTTTAAAATGACACAAACAATTTAATCACCAAACACAGTCTGAGAAGTTGAACGTTATAAACATACTACTCTTAATTGCCCCCTCCACATTTCATTCTTCTATTTCACTTTCAGAAACAATGATCAACTAGCTTGCTGCATTTTTGCTTTTTTTTTAATTTTACAGTATACATTCCCTATAAGTAAAAATATAATATTTGATTTTTAACTGAAATTTACTCTTCACAAAGGGTACAATTCTATAAAGAACAATCTGGGAACTAACACTTTTAGTAACTACATTATCAATATTTACACATGAAAGTAATAGATCATTCATTTTCTTTTTTTTATTTTAATTCATTTATTTATTAAAGATTTCTGTCTCTTCCCCGCCACCGTGTCACATTTCCCTCCCCCTCCCCCAATCAAGTCCCCCCACTCTCAGCCCGAAAAGCAATCAGGGATCCCTGTCCTGTGGGAAGTCCAAGGAACCCCCACCTCCATCCAGGTCTAGTAAGTTGAGCATCCAAACTGCCTAGGCTCCCACAAAGCCAGTTCGTGCAGTAGGATCAGAAACCTATTGCTATTGTTCTTGAGTTCTCAGTAGTCCTCATTGTCCACTATGTTCAGAGAGTCCGGTTTTATCCCAGGCTTTTCCAGATCCAGGCCAGCTGGCCTTGGTGAATTCCCAGTAGAACATCCCCATTGTCTAAGTGTGTGGGTGCACCCCTCACGGTCCTGAATTCCTTGCTCGTGCTCTCTCTCCTTCGGCTCCTGATTTGGACCTTGAGATTTCAGTCCTGTGCTCCAATGTGGGTCTCGGTCTCTGTCTCCTTTCAGCGCTTGCTGACGGTTAATATTCAGGAGGATGCCTATATGTTTTTCTTTGGGTTCTCCTTATTTAGCTTCTCTAGGATCACTAATTATAGGCTCAATGTCCTTGGTTTATGGCTAGAAACCAAATATGAATGAGTACATCCCATGTTCCTCTTTTTGGGTCTGGCTTACCTCACTCAGGATAGTGTTTTCAATTTCCATCCATTTGTATGCAAAATTCAAGAAGCCCTTGTTTCTTACTGCAGAGTAGTACTCTAATATGTATATATTCCATACTTTCTTCATCCATTCTTCCATTGAAGGGCATCTAGGTTGTTTCCAGGTTCTGGCTATCACAAACAATGCTGCTATGAACATCGTAGAGCATATACTTTTGTTGTATGATAAGGCCTCTCTTGGGTATATTCCCAAGAGTGGTATTGCTGGGTCCAGGGGTAAGTTGATCCCGAATTTCCTGAGAAACCGAAACACTGCTTTCCAAAGTGTTTGCACAAGTTTGCATTCCCACCAGCAATGGATGAATGTACCCCTTTCTCCACAACCTCTCCAACAAAGGCTATCCTTGGTGTTTTTTTATTTTAGCCATTCTGACAGGTGTAAGATGGTATCTTAAAGTTGTCTTGATTTGCATTTCCCTGATCGCTAAGGAAGTTGAGCATGACCTTAAGTGTCTTTTGGCCATTTGAATTTCTTCTGTTGAGAATTCTCTGTTCAGCTCAATGCCCCATTTTATAATTGGGTTGGTTAGCCTTTTACGGTCTAGTTTCTTGAGATCTTTATATATTTTGGAGATCAGACCTTTGTCAGTTGCGGGGTTGGTGAAGGTCTTCTCCCAGTTAGTGGGTTGCCTTTGTGTCTTAGCAACAATGTCCTTTGCTTTACAGAAGCTTCTCAGTCTCAGGAGGGCCCATTTATTCAATGAGGTTTTTAATGTCTGTGCTGCTGGGGTTGTACGTAAGAAGTGGTCTCCTGTGCCCATGTGTTGTAGAGAACTTCCCACTTTCTCTTCTATCAGGTTCAGTGTGTTCGAACTGATATTGAGGTCTTTAATGCATTTGGACTTGAGTTTTGTGCATGGTGATAGATATGGATCTATATTCATTCTTCTACAGGTTCACATCCAGTTTTGCCAGCACAATTTGTTGTAGATGCTCTCTTTTTTCCATTGTATACTTTTAGATCCTTTATCGAAAACCAGGTGTTCATAGTTTTGTAGGTTAATGTCAGGGTCTTCTATTCGATTCCATTGGTCGACTTCTCTGTTTTTATGCCAATACCAAGCTGTTTTCAATACTAATGCTCTGTAATAGAGTTTGAAGTCAGGGATGGTAATGCCTCCAGACGCTCCTTTGTTGTATAAGATTGTTTTGGCTATCCTGGGTTTTTTTGTTTTTCCATATAAAGTTGATTATTGTCTTCTCCAGATCTGTGAAGAATTTTGATGGGATTTTGATGGGGATTGCATTGAATCTATAGATTGCTTTTGGTAGAATTGCCATTTTTACTATGTTGATCCTCCCAATCCAGGAGCAAGGAAGATCTTTCCATTTTCTGGTGTCCTCTTCAATTTCTTTCTTCAAAGACTTAAAGTTCTTGTCAAATAGATCTTTCACATCCTTGGTCAGATTTACCCCAAGATATTTTCTGCTGTTTGTGGCTATCTGAAAGGTGATGCTTCTCTAATTTCCCTCTCTGTTTCCTTATCCTTAGTGTATAGGAAGGCCACTGATTTTTTGGAGTTGATCTTGTATCCTGCCACATTACTAAAGGTGTTTATCAGCTGTAGGAGTTCTTTGGTAGAGTTTTTGGGGTTGCTTATGTATACTATCATATCATCTGCGAATAACGAGAGCTTAACTTCTTCTTTTCCGATACGAATCCCCTTGATCCCTTTATGTTGTCTTATTGCTATTGCTAGAACTTCAAGCACTATATTGAAGAGGGATGGAGAGAGTGGACATCCTTGTCGTGTTCCTGATTTTAGTGGGATGGCTTTGAGTTTTTCTCCATTTAAATTAATGTTAGCTGACGGCTTGCTTTAAATAGCTTTTATTATATTTAGGTATGACCCTTGTATCCCTAATCTCTCCAAGACTTTTATCATAAAGGGGTGTTGAATTTTGTCTAATGCTTTTTCAGCATCTAATGAAATGATCATATGGTTTTTTTCTTTCAGTTGATTTATATGCTCGATTACATTGATAGATTTTTGTATGTTGAACCAGCCCTGCATCTCTGGGATGAAGCCTACTTGATCATATTGGATAATTTTTCTAATGTGTTCTTGGATTCGGTTTGCCAGTATTTTATTGAGAATTTTTGTGTCGATATTCATGAGTGAGATAGGCCTGTAATTTTCTTTCTTGGTTGGGTGTTTGTGTGGTTTTGGTATCAGGGTAACTGTAGCTTCATAAAAGGAATTTGGCAATGACTCTTCTGTTTCTATATTGTGAAATACATTAAGGAGTATAGGTATTAGCTCTTCTTGGAAGTTCTGGTAGAATTCTGCATTGAAACCATCTGGTCCTGGGTTTTTTTTTGGAAGGTAGATTTTTGATAACGGTTTCAAGTTCTTTACGACTAACAGGTCTATTTAGATCGTTCACCTGGTTTTGGTTTAGCTTTTGTATGTGGCACTTATCTAAAAACATGTCCATTTCTTTTGCATTATCTAGTTTTGTGGCATACAGGCTTTTGTAGTAAGATCTAATGAGTCTCTGAATTTCCCCTGTGTCTGTGGTTATGTCCCCCTTTTCATTTCTGATCTTATTTATTTGCGTGTTCTCTCTCTGTCGTTTAATTAGTTTGGATAGGGGTTTGTCGATCATGTTGATTTTCCCCAAGAACCAACTTTTTGTTTCATTGATTCTTTGGACTGTTTTCTGCGTTTCTATTTTGTTGATTTCCGCCCTCAGTTTGATTATTTCCAGTCTTCTACTCCTCCTGGGCGTGTCTGCTTCTTTTTTTTTCTAAGGCTTTCAGGTATGCTGTTAAGTCTCCGATGTATGCTTTCTCTGTTTTCTTTAAGTGGGCACGTAGTGCTATGAACTTTCCTCTTAGCCCTGCTTTCATAGTGTCCCATAGGTTTGAGTATGTTGTCCCTTTATTTTCATTAAATTCAAGGAAGACTTTAATTTCTTTCTTGATTTCTTCCTTGACCCAGGTGTGGTTCAGTAGTTGACTGTTCAGTTTCCAAGGGTTTGTCGGCTTTCTGGAGGTAGGATTGTTGTTGAATTCTAACTTTAATCTGTGGTTGTCTGATAAGACACAGGTGGACACTGATATTTTTTTGTATCTGTGGAGGTTTCCTTTGTTTCCGAGTATGTGGTCAATTTTTGAGAAGGTTCCATGGGCTGCAGAGAAGAAGGTATATTCTTTCCTATTTGGGTGGAATGTTCTATAGATGTCTGTTAAGTCCATTTGCTACATTACCTCCAGTAGTTCTCTTACTTCTCTATTAGGTTTCTAACTGATTGACCTGTCCATTGCTGAGAGAGGTGTATTGAAGTCTCCTACTACTAGTGTGTGTGGTTTGATGTCTGCCTTGAGTTTTAGTAATATTTCTTTTACATACGTGGGAGCTTTTATATTAGGGGCGTAAATATTAAGGATTGAGACGTCATCCTGACAAATTGTTCCTGTTATGAATATAAAGTGTCCATCTCGATCTCTTCTGATTGATTTTAGTTTGAAGTCAGTTTTGTTAGAAATTATTATGGCCAAACCTGCTTTTTTCTTAGGACCATTTGCTTGAAAGACCTTTTCCCAACCCTTTACTCTGAGTAGATGCCTGTCTTTGTGGTTGAGATGTGTTTCTTGCAAACAGCAGAATGTTGGATCCTGTTTTCATATCTAATCTCTTAGCCTGTGCCTTTTTATAGGTGAATTGAGACCATTAATATTAAGTGATATTAATGACCAGTGGTTGTTCATGCCGGATATTCTTGTTGTTTTTGGAAGTAGAATTTGTGTGTCTCCCTTCTTTGAGTTGTGCTAGTGAAGGGTCGCTAGATGCCTGAGTTATTGTAGGCAGTGTTGGCAATGTTGGATTCCTTGGGTTGCAGTTTTCCTTCTATTACTTTCTGTAGGGCTGGGTTCGTGGCTACGTATTGTTTAAATTTGTTCTTATCCTGGAATGTCTTGATTTCTCCATTTATAGTGAACGAAAGCTTGGCTTGGTATAGTAGTCTGGGCTTGCATCCATGGTCTCTTAGCTTCTGCAGTACTTCTATCCAGGACCTTCTGGCTTTCATTGTTTCCATAGAGAAATCAGGTGTAAGTCTGATTGGTTTACCTTTATAAGTTACTTGGCCTTTTTCCTTTGCAGCTCTTAGTATTCTTTCTTTAACCTGTATATTTTGTGTTTTGATTATTATATGGTGAGGGGATGTTTTCCTTTGATCCAGTCTGTTTGGTGTTCTGTATGCTTCTTGAATATTCAAAGGAATATCTTTCTTTAAGTTGGGAAAGTTTTCTTCCATAATTTTGTTCAAAATATTTTCTGGGCCTTCGAGCTGTGACTCTTCTCCTTCTTCTATTCCTATTATTCTTAGATTTGGTCTTTTTTATTGTGTCCCATAATTCCTGAATGTTTTGTGATGAGAATTTGTTGGCTTTGCAGTTTTCTTTGATCAGAGCGTTTATTTTCTCTATGGTGTCCTCAGAATCTGAGATTCTTTCTTCTATTTCTTGTATTCTATTGATTATGCTTGTTTCTGTAGGCTCTGCTCGTTGACCTAGATTTTCCATATCCAGCTGGTCCTCAGTTTGTGTTTTCTTCCTTGCTTCCATTTCAGTTTTCAATTCTTGAACTGTTTCCATTACCTGTTTGATCATTCTTTCTTGGTTTCCCAGGGTATTATGTACGTATTTACTCATTTCTTCAAATTTTTGGTTATACTGCTCATCCATTTCTATAAGGGCATTTTTCACATGTTGTTTAAGGGACTCTACTGCTTTCAAAAAGTCAATTTGTTCCACTTCTTCTGTGTTAGGGTTTTGGAGACCTTCTGTTGTAAGATCATTGGGTTCTGGTGTTTTGATGTTGTTTTTCAGATTATTGGGTGAATTCTTTCCTTGGCGTCTGCCCATCTCCTCCTATCGATGCTATCTAAGGGGTCTATTAAAAATATTTCAGGTTTCCCTGCTGGCCAGGGGCTCCACTTACTAAATGCCCTTGCTCTGTTTCCTGGTTCCTGCAGGGGGCCAAGATCCCTCTCATCCCTCAGAGGGGTCTTCAGGAATAGGACCCGGCTCCTCCTTTGCCAGGGACCTCCCCAACCGAAGGCCTACCTCTTTGGTTTAATTGTAGTGGGGCGATCTGTTCTAGGTGATTCGCGCGGCGGTCCCTGCAGCCTGCTTCTGCTGCTGGGACAGTTCCTGCCTCCAGCAGCCTGTGTCCTCTGCTGCCTGCTCTGGTCCCAGCCGGTTCCAGCCTGTCCCAGTCGGTCCCCGCTGGCTGCACTGGGCGTCCATCCTCCAGCAGCCTTCCGCCGCCCGGCGCTCGATCTGGCCCTAGATCATTCATTTTCAATGTTCTGCTGTATCCCATAATACCAGCATGCAACAATTTGTACAACTATTCCCCTTCTAATGGTTATTTGAGTTAGTTTGAGTTAGTTATAGTTTTTGTTTACATAAAAATATTACTATGCTATCATACACCAAAGTTGTGTGTATGTATTATTTTATAACTCTATTCAAGTTGATAAGTCTATTTCTCTGTCCTTAACCAATATAAAATTATGTTCGACACAAATCTTGACAAATTCAGAAAAATGGAAATGACTCTGTGTATCCTATCTGATCATAGTACAGTAAAACTTAAAATCACAACAAACAAATCTCACTCAGGATAGTGTTTTCTATTTCCATCCATTTGCATGCAAAATTCAAGAAGTCCTTGTTTTTTACTGCTGAGTAGTACTCTAATATGTATATATTCCATACTTTCTTTATCCATTCTTCCATTGAAGGGCATCTAGGTTGTTTCCAGGTTCTGGCTATTACAAACAATGCTGCTATGAACATAGTAGAGCATATATTTTTGTTGTATGATAAGGCCTCTCTTGGGTATATTCCCAAGAGTGGTATTGCTGGGTCCAGGGGTAAGTTGATCCCGAATTTCCTGAGAAACCGAAACACTGCTTTCCAAAGTGTTTGCACAAGTTTGCATTCCCACCAGCAATGGATGAATGTACCCCTTTCTCCACAACCTCTCCAGCAAAGGCTATCCTTGGTGTTTTTTATTTTAGCCATTCTAACAGGGGTAAGATGGTATCTTAAAGTTGTCTTGATTTGCATTTCCCTGATAGCTAAGGAAATTGAGCATGACCTTAAGTGTCTTTTATCCATTTGAACTTCTTCTGCTGAGAATTCTTTGTTCAGCTCAGTGCCCCATTTTATAATTGGGTTGATGAGCTTCTTACGGTCTAGTTTCTTGAGTTCTTCAGACCCAAAAAGAGGAGCATGGGATGTACTCATTCATATTTGGTTTCTAGCCATAAACAAAGGACATTGAGCCTCTAGTTAGTGATCCTAGAGAAGCTAAATAAGGAGAACCCAAAGAAAAACATATAGGCATCCTCCTGAATATTAACCTTCATCAGGCGATGAAAGGAGACAGAGACCCACATTGGAACACGAGACAGAAATCTCAAGGTCCAAATCAGGAGCAGAAGGAGAGAGAGCACGAGCAAAGAACTCAGGACCGCGAGGGGTGCACCCACACACTGAGACAATGTGGATGTTCTATTGGGAACCCTGATTGCTCTTCGGGCTGAGGAGGGAGGGGGACTTGATTGGGGGATGGGGAGGGAAATGGGAAGCTGTGGTGGGAAAGAGATAGAAATCTTAAATAAATTTAAAAAAAACAGCAAATAAATCTCTAGTAAGTACACAAATTCATAGAAATTAAATACCTCAATACTCAATGATGACTGGGTCACAGAAGAAATCAAAAAAGAAATAAAAATTTTCCTCGAACTAAATGAAATTGAAAACATAACACAACAAAACCTCTGGGATACATTGAAAGCAGTTCCACCAGGGAAATTTATAGCTTATGTGCTTATATTAAAATCTCAGACAGAGCAAAAGTAAATGACTTAATGATGCAATCTAAAAAATTGGAAGAAAAAGAACAAAGTCAATGGCAAGAAGTAATAAAATTCAGAGTTGAAATTAATGGGCTAGGAACAAAGAAACCAATAAAAGTATCAAAACCCAAGAGCTGTTTCTTAGAACCTGATCAAGATAGACAGACAGTAGGCTCAATGAACCAAATTAAAGAAAGCAAGAACCCAAATTAACAGACTCAGAAATTAGCAGGAAAACATTACAACACAACCAAGGAAATTCAGACTATCATAAGGGAAAACTTTATAACTCTGTATTCCCCTAAGTTGAAAAAAAATTAAAAGAGATGCATGAATTTCTAGATTCTGCCAAACCACCAAAATTAAAACAAGGAGATATAAACAACCTAAACAGACCCATAAAAATGAGGAGATTGAAATAGTAATAAAAAACATTTCACCTAAAATAAAAAGTCCAGGACCAGATGGAGTCACAACAGAATTCTACCAGACTTTCAAAGAAGATATACAGCCAGTCTTTCTAAAGCTATTTTAAAAAGAGAAGCAGAAGGAGTATTCCCAAACTTCTTTTATGAAGCCAATATCATTCTAATACCAAAATCAGGGAAAAATAGGACAACCAAAAAAGAAGAAAAGAAAACCATAGACCAATGTTCCTGATGAACAGACAGTAAAATAATTACAGAAACAAGAAAAGTAAAAAAAGGACCATTTCAGGAATGTACAGCAGTAGAGGGAAGAACAGCAAGGGGAAAGTGATTTGAAGAAAAGAAATGGCAAAGTGGGGTGGGGTAATTAAGAAATCAGTGGGAGATCATTACAGAAGGATGGAGGAGAGTGAAATAACAATAAGGATATCTGAAAAGACAATAAGGAATCGTACTAATACTTACCTAACTAAAATGCCTATAATATACATGTAAGTTTTTATATATTTATATAAATATAGTTTTACCATCTGAGATGACAACACTTCTGTGAGCCATAGAGTGTGTGTGTGTGTGTGTTTGTGTGTGTGTGTGTGTCTTTAAATATATATTTCAGTACCAAGCATGAGAAGTTCTCTCTTTTGAGTTGTTGGTCAGAGGTGCCTAATAGATTTCCCAGACATTATAGACTATTGCTTTTGCCCTTGTTTACCTCCAAGAGGTAGGAGCCCCTACTGCTGAAGATCCCATATACTTCTGATACAGGATTAAGGGAACCCGAGCTGGAGCTGCACTAAATGACTCTGCCCTAAGAACTGGCTTCCATAGTACCAGAAGGAATCACACAGACTTTGAAGAGATGAAAGAAAACAATAGTTCTACCTGGCTATGGTTACTATGAACCAAATCAATGACAAGTATGTCACAAAAACACTAAGGGGTTCAAAAGTAACACCAAGACCTGGAGTAACCTATATATCTCTAATTAGATGTAAGGCCCACTAAACAAGAGCCACATTTTGCCTAGTACTAGAAACATAGCCTGGCTTGTGAATCTTGGATCTTGAAGGTAAACCTACAACCAACACTTTATTAAGCCAGCATAATCTGTCCATTCTAAATGCTTCTACCTAGACACACTGGCACAACTAATGTATCTACAACACAACTTCTATACCTAAAGTTCAGGATCATTGTGGAAAAGAGGCAGAAAGACTGTAGGATGAACAGGAAGTTTCTGTGAGACTTCCTCTCCTAGAAATGTCAAAAAAAAATATACCCATAACGTCTCATCAACATTGCTGCCCAAGCAAAACCTGAACAAGGACATTCAAATAGATATGATATCATGGCAGAGGGAAATCCCATGGGGCCTCAACCCTAGACAAAGAACCATAAGCAACTGAGGAATGCTAAAAGGAAGAGAAATAGTCTTCCCCCAGGAAGAACCCCCAAATTAGTTATTTATTGCCACATTGTCAACCTTCAAATCATATGCATAAGCACAACACTAAACAGATTACTCAGTATATTATATTTCTGCATTTACTCATTTATACATGTATTGGTCCATATAATTAAATAGAAAAAGTCCATGAATATGAAAGAGAGTGTGAGGCACAGGAGCTATTAGATGGAGGGGATGGAATTATGTGAATACAGTACACATAAATGATACATCTCATAAAAAAGATATTAATACATTTTTAATAAGAATGGAAAGGGATAGCCAGGTGGTAGTGGAACATACCTTTAATCCCAGCACTTGCAAGGCAGAGACAGGAAAATCCCTGTGAGTTCAAGGCCGGCCTGGTCTACAGAATGAGTTCCAGGGCAGGCTCCAAAGCTACATAGAAACCCTGTCTCAAAAAAACAAAAAAAAAGGATAAGAAATATTGATAGAATTTAAGAAATGAAATATATGGATATTAATGACTCAAAAATATTAAAAGTATATTACAGTATAATGCTCAAATACAAAACGTCTTTGGCTTCCAGTTGATTATTTTTGCGGAATTGGTTACACCCTGAGAGCCCTAACTTCCTCAATGGAACAATCTTTAATGAACTTATAATATGATGGCATTATTGGTAATTGGTAGAAATTAAGAGGTACAGCTTGGTTATAGAATTAAATCATTAGACATAGTTGTAACCTCTCCTTCTGTTTCCCTAACTCCTAAAATGAGAAAAGCTCTACATTGCATTACACATCCCCATTATGAAACCCAAACCAGTGGAGCCAACCAAGTATTCATTGAAACTATATTTTTGAGTGGTATTTCCATCAGTTATTTTTTTAATTTATTTATGTATTAAGGATTTGTGCCTCCTCCCCGCAACCGCCTCCCATTTCCCTCCCCCTTTCCCGATCAAGTCCCCCTCCCTCATCAGCTCAAAGAGCAGTCAGGGTTCCCTGACCTGTGGGAAGCCCAAGGACCGCCCACCTCTATCCAGGTCTAGTAAGGATACCCAAGAGAGGCCCTATCATACAACAAAAGTATATGCTCAACTATGTTCATAGCAGCATTGTTTGTAATAGCCAGAACCTGGAAACAACCTAGATACCCTTCAATGGAAGAATGGATGAAGAAAGTATGGAATATATACATATTAGAGTACTACTCAGCAGTAAAAAACAAGGACTTCTTGAATTTTGCCTACAAATGGATGGAAATACAAAACACTAACCTGAGTGAGGTAAGCCAGACCCAAAAAGAGGAACATGGGATGTACTCACTCATATTTGGTTTCTAGCCATAAACCAAGGACATTTAGGCTATAATTAGTGATCCTAGAGAAGCTAAATAAGAAGGTGAATCCAAAGACAAACATATAGGCATCCTCCTGAATATTAACCTTCATCAGGCTATGAAATGAGACAGAGACAGAGTTCCATCAGTTATTTTATTATTCAAGATTATTTTAAAAATTCTATTTTTTTCCTTTTTATTTATTTATTTTTTAGAAAGAAAACAAACTATCTTTTTTTCATTATACATACCAATCCAAGTTTCTACTCCCTCCCCTCCTCCCATTCCCTCCACACAGCCTCCTGCCCCACCCCCATCCAGTCTTCAGAGAGGGTAAGGCACATTGCTTTGGGGAAGGTCCAAGCCCTCTCTACTATATCTAGGCTGATTAAGGTATCCATCCAAAGAGAATAGGTTCCCAAAAAGCCAGTACATGTAGTAGGGATAAATCCTGGTGCTACTGCCAGTGGCCCTTCAGTCTGCCCCAGCCATGTAAATGTCAACACATTCAGAGGGACTAATTTGGTCCTATGCTTTTTCCTTCCCAGTCTGGCTGGAGTTGGTGAGCTCCCATTAGCTCAAGTAAACTGTTTTAGTGGGTGTACCTATCATGGTCTTGTCATCTTTGCTCGCAATTTCATTCCTCCCACTCTTCAACTGGAAGTTCAGTGTGATGCTCCAATGTGGGTGTCTGCCTCTGTTTCCATCAGTGGCTGGAAATGTTCAACATCCTTAGCCATCAGGGAAATGCAAATCAAAACATCTCTAAGATATCATCTTACACCATCAGAATGGCTAAGATCAAAAACAGCAATGATAGCTTATGCTGGAGAGGATGTGGAGTAAAGGTAACACTCCTCCATTGCTGGTGGGAATGCAAACTTGTACAACCACTTTGGAAATCAATATGACAGTTTCTCAGAAAATTGGGAATCAACCTACCTCAGAACCCAGCAACACCACTCTTTGGCATATACCCAAAAGATGCTCAAGCAAACTACAAAGGCATTTGTTCAATTATGTTCATAGCACCATTATTTGTAATAGCCAGAACCTGGAAACTATATTGTAAGTTGATTTTCTCATGGATTACTCATAATAGTGAAAATATGCCACATAGGACAACTCTATGAACTGTAATTTCACAATTTAGATAAATAAATCAAATATTAAACTAAGGTATTAAAATTCACTTAAGATGAAGGAGATACTAAATTGTATTGCAAATAATGAAATATAAGAAACAGAATACATAGGTTTAAAATCTTCAAAAATCATAGTGAGATATAGTAGTTTCCTTTTAACTTGTTGTGGATTATATGTCTTCTTGAATATTTTTAATTTTAGCAGATTTAAATCATTTTCTTCCCTTTTCCTCCTCCTACACTATCCTCAGCTACCTTCTCTCAAATCCCTCCCATGTGCCTCCCTCTTAAGTTGATAGCATCTTTATCTTTGATTATATTTGTTACTTAAATACATATATATGTATATAAATGTACAACACACACACACATATATATATATAATCTCTCTCTCTCTCTCTCTCTCTCTCTCTCTCTCTCTCTCTCTGTGTGTGTGTGTGTGTGTGTGTGTGTGTGTGTGTGTGTGTGTGGAGAGAGAGAGAGAGAGAGAGAGAGAGAGAGAGAGAGAGAGAGGAGAGCCTGATTGATGAATCAGTTTTTGTTGGTGGGTTGCTGGTATGCATGGATTCAGAGTTGATCACTCTGCATGGGAAAACCAAAAAGGGTGCTTATTTGTTGTATTACATTATTTTAACTAGGAAAATATGTGCTACATTTGTTTATGCTGCAGAATATTATTCTAACTGTGTAAAGGTATATTACTTTTGTTTATGCTGCATTTCTTAATGATGTGAGGATGTGTGTTCAATTATGTAAAGATATGTTGCATCTGTTTCATCTTGCCTTCATAAGGCACCTGACTGGTCTATTTTTTTTCTGGTTTTTCAATACAGGGTTTCTCTGTGTTGCTTTGGAGCCTGTTCTGGAACTAGCTCTTGTAGACAAGACTGGCCTCAAACTCACAGAGATCCACCTGCCTCTGCCTCCCGAATGCTGTGATAGAAGGTGTGTGCCATCACCCGCCTGGGTAACTTTTTTATTTTTTTTTTCTGATTGGCCTAATAAAGAGCTGAATGGCCAATAGCTAGGAAGAATAAGCAGGGCTAGCAGGCAGAGAGAATAAATAGGAGGAGAAATCTAGTCTTGAAAGAATAGGAAAAGTGGAGCAAGAGAAGGAGGAAGAACAGAAGAGGTGCCTGGTGCAAGAAGTCAGGCAGGTGCTACCAGCCAGACATGAGAAGCAATGAAAGGAAAATATACGTAAGGAAAACAAAAAGTGCTGAGGCAAAAGGTAAATAAAAAGAAACAGGTTAATCTGAGTCAAGAGAGCTAGCCAGAGAGGAATTAAGCTATAAAGCTGAGCATTCAAAACTAATACTAAGAGCCATGATTTGGAAGCTGGTTGGTGACCTAAAAGAAAAAGCTTGGTAGACTCATGTTGTGGGAGCCTGACTCATTCCTCAGAGAAGATAATCCTTCTTCTCCCAACAGGCAATATGTCACTGGAAAATTACAAAAAACACTTAAAGAAAAGTAACATGGATTACTATGGAATCCACGGAAATAAAGGCAGTAGGAACACTTCCTAACATATTTCATTAGGTTAAAAGAGCTATCTTAATATCAAATAGACAATAGTGCAAGAACATAAAAACATAGCCAGGCACTATGGTGTATGCGTCTAATCCCTGCATTCATAAAACTGAGTCAGGAGGATGAAAGTTCTAAGTAACCCTGGGCTACACAGCAACTTTTGAGTTTCAATAGCGTGTATGTAATACAAAGCAACACTCTGTTTAAAACTGAAAACAGGAAATAATAGGCCAACATTATTTGTGAATGCAAATATTAAGTACCCAGTAAAATTTTAGCAAACTGTGTCTGACAATATGAAAAATACTAATACTATATAATCAAAGATGCTTATATTAGCAATGCAAGTCCAGTGCTCTAAGATCATTGCAGTCCAATGCACCAAATGTATGAAAGAAACAAACGCATGTTGCCATATCCTTGGATACAAAAGCAATATTTGAAAAAAAAACAGTTGTTGATAATAGATAATTTTAATTCCATTAATAAGAAATAGCTCATAATTTTCCTAAATATGATAAAAGTTGTCCACAAAACAGATTTAATCTTATTCCTAAAGGGGACAGACATTGCATTCCCTCTAATATTGGTACCTAGACAAGGATGCCTTTTTCATCATTTCTACTTGCTACAATGGGACAAAGAAAATAAATAAAATACACACTAACTAAAAAGGAAGAGATTAAAATTATCTACATTTGCTAACAATGTGCATATTTAAATACAAATATAGTGCCAATGGGTAATCACAATAAAATGGCAAAAGAGATTTCAACATTTTCAAAAATCACATTTTTAAACCGAGCATATACAATCAGAAACTGATGTTTAAAAGAAAACAATAGCTTTCAAAATAATTAAACAGGCTAGTGGTGTTACTAAGCAATAAAATAATTGTCTCACTTACTCAAGGCCCTGAGTCCATCCCCGGCACTGCAAAATATAAAAAAAAAACTAAAATAATGTAATAAAAAATCCCAAATACATTATTTTTAAATGGTGCTATGGGGATTTCAAGGAGATATTCATGCTTCTATGTTCGCAGTAACATCATTCACAATATCAAAAGGGTATAGACAACCTAAATATCCACCAAAAGATGGATAAATACACAAAATTGGTTACATGTGCATAATATTATTTTAAAGCAGATTATTCCCAGCCCACAAATCACAATCCCAGAGAATCTAGACAACAATGAGGACCCTAAGAGAGACATACATGGATATAATCTACATGGGATGTAGAAAAAGGCAAGATCTCCTGAGTAAATTGGGAGCATAGGGTCCTTGGTAGAGGGTCGAAGGGGAGGAAAGAGGTAAAGAGGGGAGCAAAGAAAAATGTAGAGCTCAATAAAAATCAATAAAAAAATATTCAACAATAAAAAGGAAGACAATTCTGATCCATACAATGTGGATGAAAATTGTGTCAACTGAAATAAAGCAGAAAGTAAAACACAAAAGCTACATGATCCCACTTTTACACAGCATGTACAAAGAAGTTGAATGGTGATTATCAAGAAATTGAGGGAGGAGAAATGATCTGCTACTTGATGGGTACAGATTTAGTTAAAAGATGAAAAAGTTATCAGAACTGGTTACCACAGTAACATAACTGTATTCAATAATTTTGAATTATATGATAAATTAATAGTGTCTTTTTATCATAATTAAATTTTGCCATTTAAAAATAAGTTGTGAGACCAGTAAAATTGCTCAGCGGATACAAATATTTGCTTCCAAGTGCAGTATCCTGAGTTTAATCCCTGGGAATTACAAGGCAGAAAGAGAAGGCAAACGCCTACAAATTGTGTTCTGACTTCCACTAAGGCACACATGTGCACAATCATCCCCCCACACACATACTTTTTCTTTCAAAATGCAATGTAAATAAATAGTTCCAGAAAACTCTATAGAAACCAGATTAGTGGTTTCTTAGAGCAGGGTCACAGATAAAAAGAAAACAGAAATAAATGCATCTGAGATATACTGGGGTGATGAAAATGCTCTAAAACTGACTCAATGAGGGTTTCAGAGCTTTAGCATTTATCTTTAAAAAGTCTTTGAAATGTACAGTTTTAAAATGTATAGAACCTACGGGTACAGCTCATTTGGTAGATGCTTGCCTAGTATGTACAAAGCCCTAGGTTTGATTCTCAGTTTCTGTGTACAAACCAAATACGGTGATTCAGCACCATTATTCGGCACCAGTAAAACTGCAGCAAGAGGATCAGATGTTCAAGCTTATCCTAGGCATAGTATCTTTGAGGTTAGCCAATGCCACGTTTTTAAAAAGTGAATTAAAGGCTTTGTGTGGCAGCACATGCTGATAATCCCAACACTGAAAACAACGGAGACAGGAAGATCCTGTTTTTATACCATTACAAATGGTTCTTAAGATAGAATACCAAAACTGTGATCCATGAAAGAAAATTTCGATAAGGAACATTTTATCATATTTAATATTGGTGGAAGGGAAGCAAAATGAATGCTTGAAAGAATCAAAGAAGAGCCCACAGCCTAAGGCTAAAGCATGGAAATCATATAGCTGACCAAAGACGTAAATTCAGAATATATAGACAACTCTCAAACTCAACAAGAAGAAAACAATTGCCTGAGTACCTCATGAAGAGAATGTACAAATGGCCAAACGCTCTCAAATCAATTAATAAATGTAAGATCTCAGTACATTAGCTACTTAGGAAATGCACACGTGCTCTTGTTTGTTTTATTATCTTGGCCATTCTGAATGGGGTAAGATGAAATCTCAAAGTAGTTTTAATTTTCGTTTCCCTCATGGGTAAGGGTATTGAACTTTAAAAAGAATTTCTCAGCCATATATGTTCTTTCTTTTGAAAACGCTCTGCTTATTTCTATACCCATTTTTAAATTGGGTTGTTTTCTTCAAGTTCATCTTTTTTAGTTTTTTAGATAGTCTAGACACTAGTACTCTATCAGATGTATAGTTGGTAAAGACTTTTTCTACTCCATAGGCCACTGCTTTGCTCAAATGATGATATCTTTTTTGAAAGTTTAATGAGATGTCATTCATTAATCATTGGTCTTAATATCTATGTTTGTGTGCTTATTCATTGCTACTCTATTTATAATATTCAATAATTAGAAAAAGTGTAGATGTTGGTCAACTGATGAGTGGATGATAAAAAATGTGGTATTTAGACAATGGAGTATTATTCAGCTCTTAAAAATGAAAATTTCAGGTAAATGTATGGTGCTGGAAACAATCATCCTAAGTGAAATCTCAACACTCATAATAGAAGCTTCTTCTTTCAGTAGAGGGCAGTTAAAACAGTGACCCACCACTAGGCAATATAGAAAGAGTGAGAGACTTTGGAGCACTCCACCCTAAATGAGATGTCTTCATTAAACCCTTCTCTCAAAGCTCAGGAATGTATTCAGGGGAGGAGACAGAAAGCTTCTAAGAGCCAGAGGTGGTGGGTGACTCCAAAGAAGCAGGGCCTTCCAGACACAACAGGGCTGATGTACATATAAACTCACAGAGAATGTGACAGCACACACAAGACTTGCACAGGTTCAAACCTGACAAAATCCTAGCACCGAAAAGAGAAAATGGACACAAGATCCCACCCCAACCAAGAAACTGTTTGAGGTTGATACCCACTGGCAAAGGGAAACACCAACGAAGTGGCACTGGGTGTATCAACCACACTTTAAGGTAGGCTCTATGTCCAGGAATTGTTGACCAACACAAAATAGGCTCTGTATTTTTTTTTGTAGGATTTTTGTTTTGTTTAGGTATTTTTGTCTTACTGGTTTTTGTTTGTTTGCTTTGATTTTTTTTTCTTTTTTAAGAGAGAGAGAGAAAAGAGAGAACATAAGTTGGGAGGGTAGGGAAAGTGGGGAGGATCTGGGAAAAGTCAGGAAGGAGAAATAATCAAAATATATTGCAAAAAGTTAATAAAAAGTTTAAATCCTGCTGAAAAGTGTCTGAAAAGGTCAATGTGGTGTATTTCTCACAATAAAAATCAACTAATCAATCTTGTTCTATTTACAGTCACTGTGACTTAAATTAGAAAACACTTTTAATCTATGCATAAAACATAATAAAGTAATCTATCTTATGATTATCATGAAAATTTTATGAGAATTTTACATAAACAGTTTAACATATAATAAAGGATCAATAAATGGCAGGGTTATTTTTACAACATATATAATAATTGCTCCTTCACTGAAGTCATCCTAAGCAAGTCCTTGAGATGCATTTTATTAAGGAAGCCCCAGGGAAATCGCTAGAATGAGTGTGACATCAATTCCTATCCTGAAGCACAGACAACAGCCTATGCTGTGCAACAATGTGGTATTTTCTCAGGATGTCATACTTGAGATGGAGATATTAACTCTGGCATTATTGCCACCATTCTCACAGTTCAAGTGCACTCTCTCTTTATAGATTTCACAGGTATTCTAGATTTTTCAGAATAGAATCCCAAGAGGGAATTATAAACAGGTAGGCCAAACAGGCCAAACTAATATATATGCACAAGTTCAAGACTTCCATGAACCAATTATCTCTGCCCAATTTTTAACAATCTCCCACTACCACCCAAACTGAGAGATGGAATATCTTACCTCAGTCGACCCTAGTATCTAGGAAAATCCTGGGGGGGGAAGTATTAAACTGGGTGAAGCAATTGAATTTGATATCTTATGTAGCATGTTTGCAGTTCATGACTGCAACAAATGTACTCCAGCAGTGTTTAATTCTCTCAATTTGCACACCCTGCCCCCTGCCCCTTTCATCAAAGCATGCTATAGATGCTTCTTGCTCAACAACATGGCCCCCAACAATAGCTTCCTTAGCATATAGTCGCCTGCATCAGAATCCATCACAGAGGGGAAAAAAAGAAAGCCATTTCCATCTTCCGCCTCCTCATGATCAAACTGGGGCTTCAGCCCACACAGATCTGTCACTCTGAGTAGGCTCCCCAGTCACAGCATCATCTTTGCCAAGGAAGAACAGAGATAATTGCATCTCAGAGCGACACAAAGCTAACTTTTCTATTCTAGCCTGTGTTTTAGCAGTACTCCTTTCTTAAGAACAATTATCTCAAAAGAACAAATTCAGTTTTTACCTGAGTTGAAATCTAACTTGAGAAAGGAGTCTCCTGGGCTGAGTTCACACCACAGCCTTAAATCACACTGCAAAAGAACCAAACTATAGAATTAATGAATGTATGGTGTAAGATTTGGCTTTGTTTGAAAAGCCTGATTTGACAGGCGCTCTCCTGAATTCACTCCCAAAGATGGAAATCCTCTTTGGTTTCTATTGCACCACAGTGCCAACCAAGAATATTGGCATTAGTGCTGACTCACACGCTCTGCTACTCTGCATTTTAATCCTTCCTGGAGCCTGATTTAAAATCTTACTGCTTCTAGAGCACAGCCTTGACTAGTTCATCTTCTGTTCCAAATTCCTAACATGGGGTAAGTGCTTGGTGTGCTTTCCAGTTACGTTGGGACAAATCAGAAGTATGCCTCAATCAGACATCAGGCTCAGGAGCAAGGAGCTTGTTTCTAACATACTTGCTTGTTTCTAACATACTTGGAGGAGCTTTGCTTTGGTTCACCTGTGTTTCTTAGTTCTTTGAGAATGCTTCACCTTGTTATGAGTAGGTATTTCACAAGTATTTGCTCAACTCAAAAATGCTGAAATGCTAAGGAAGCTTAGGTAGCCCTCTGTCCTGGTGGGCCAACCATGGCTGATATGAAAAGCACCTGTCAACTCGTGCCATGATCTCCACAGGAGATGGCTGCTACCACAGCTTGCAACATTAGAGTCGGGAGATGAATCTATTCGTGGACCTACTGAAGCACACACAAGGGAGTCCAGCAACAACCTTGAGTTCTGTGTAAGTAAGATGAACTGTGAGTTAGAAATGCTTTCTTCAGTATTGTCTCTCTTCTTTAGCTGATCACATACAGAAATTAAACCCTTGTTTGAGTAACAAATTTCCAAAGGCCAATATCTCTTCAGGTCAGGTTTCCTTCCAACAGATTGAACGTGGGTACCCCTATTATGTTCTTGAGAAAAGAAGCAATCGTGCAACAAACCCATCTGCAAGTCTAGTGCAACAAACCCATCTGCAAGTCCTGCTGTGTCACTGTCAAGACTGTGATTCAAGTTAGAAGGATCAGAGACTGGGCAAGAGAACTGAACTTAGAATCAAAGCGGACTTGCATACGCAGGACATGGTTTGAGCCTAGCAAGGGAAACTGCTAGAAGTTCACAGTGCACTTGAGGCATAGATAAGCACTGGGAGTTGTAACAAAGCAGGGAGTTAATATGAGAAAGGCTCAGGGGAGTCTGGAACCATTTGCTCAACAGACAGCAATGCAAGGATCAAGATTAAGCAAGTAAAGTACAATGGATATAGAGAAGCAAACAAAGACACACTTAAAACACTTACCAACTGTGTGATCTTTGGCAGGTCACATCGCTACTGCTTGTATTCCTTTACACATGAAACAGGACAATTAAATTTACTTCACTGCCTACTTTACAGAACAGTTAACGGATCAAAGGAGATATATTTGAACATGCCTTGTAAACTCCAAATCACTGTTCAAATGTGAGCAATTACTCTTATTAAATCACATACAGAGACAAAGATCAGAGGTGTGTAGCACAAACAATAAAAGCAAGCTGCGTAATGAGCCTCAAACTTGCACCAAAGAATTACAGAGACAGATCAGAGCTGTAGAAGCGTCATGAAATAAGAGAAAGCAACTTTCCATACAGAGAACATCTCACAGAAGCTAAGACTTCCTCCTATGTTTTAAAGGGAAAAGGTTTGATAACCACCATATGTTTATTAACTACTGAGGACCCCAGTGGAGGGGAGGACCGCGACTTGTGTTTCCTGCCTTGGTGAGTAACACTACCACTTTGTTAGTCGGCGTTCTATCACTGTGACGAAGAGAAGAAAAAAAGAACCTGAGTGGAAACATTTTTTTTAGCTCCTGGGCTCAGAGATTTCTGCACTTGCTTGGCTAGCTGCTACTTTGTTCCTGGAGGAGGAGGGGCAGGGAACAGGAATCAGGGACACCAGACAAATGGAACAGAGATGAGCTACTGCACCCCAAGAGCACACTCCCAGTTATATACTTTACCCATCCAGATTCCACCTCCAAGAGATTCAATTACCTCTCAAGCATGCCAGGAAATTATGGATCCATCAGGTGATTAGGTCAGAGCCTCCGGGATGCATTTACCTCTCGATGACTGAGGCTACAAGCTTTACCTCGTGGGCCTTTTAGGAGACAATCCATAAAGAAACCATAGCAATCACATACCCAGTAGTCTAAACCCAGTGCCTGGAGTGTGTCCTGGACTTCTTCTCTTGCCTTCAATCCTCCCTGTGCACTCACTCACTAACTCCTGCCGTGCTTACCTTGTTACACCTCTAATATCTATGCTTCCTACTGGTCTCCACAGCCACAGAATTCAATCGATTACTTGCCATTATTTCAGCCTTCTAATTAGACTCAATGTTATCTAGTCATCATTGTCAAACACAAGTTGGATCATGTAACTACTCCACGCAAAATTCTACGATTCATTACTGTCTGCAGCTTAAGTTGTAATATCCTTCCATAATCTGGTCCTTTCTAGTGTTCTCTCTTATTAGTTACTTGACCTGCTTCAACCCAATGACCATCTGGTCCTGTCAAACCATTTTTAGTTTCCCCAATATTTCATATGTTTTCAAGCTTCTGACATTCCTTCTGCTGATCTTACTGTTTGGACTTCACTTTTTCTTCTTTTCTGCCATGTATCCATGGACTAAGCTTTTATAACAAGGCTTAATGATCATTTACTTTATCAGCCTTTTCCCACCTAATTGAAGTATAATTACTCAATCCCTCCTACATGCTCATATTAAGTAACTTCTTTCAACTTCTATCATAGTACCTATAATACAACATTACCCCTATATTCTTACTTTTTAATTCTTTCTACTGGACTTGGTTCTTCTTAAGGACAGAAACAAAGTCTTGTTCATCTTTTTATTATTCATTTTGTAACTCTATTGCTTAATCCAAGATGATATATGTAGTGAGTGCTTAGCAAGTGTTCGTTGACTAGAATAATAGATAAAACAATCATATAGTGAAGATTTATTATACGTGAACTAGGCCATTTCAAAGAATTTCTTCTCTGATCAAGAAGGATAGTACAAATTAGTACAGTCAAAAAACATGCCTTGTGTACAATAGATGCTGTAGAAGAAGAGAAAAAACAATTTGGTTTCCTTAATTAAAGAAGAATCCATGGTGCCATGAGACATAAACTGGGCCTCATAGGATTCATAGGACTTGGAGTTGGAAGTGCATGTCTATATGTGAGGATGTGTGTGCAGGGAAGGAGTAGGAGATTTTCAGGGACACATTAGGAGAATGAGATCTCAAGGACAGGCTAAGATACTTTAGAACAATCAGAAGGATAATGTTAGCCCTTCTTCATCACCAAATAAGCACATTTCTAGTTAATAAGGAGGTTCACTCTTTGCTTTCTGAAAACAGGGAAATTAAATTATCTGCTTTGGAAAGATTCCCACGGGAACTCTTGGCACACAGGCTCACTACAGAGTCACCATTCTGGCAAAAGAAAAATCAAATACAGCATTACTTTGACAAAGATCAGAAAAAACGACAAAAACTGAAAGGGACAGGACTTGGATTCAAGCCATAGCCAGTGAGTCAAGATCTCTGAAGGATGGCAGAAAGCATGATTTAACACCAAAGGAAAGTTTCAGTAGCTCTTAAAGAGAACATAATATTCATAAGCAAATCCTAACCCCCAAAATAGAATATTATCCTGCATTCAAAATATTTCAATATACAAGTGAAAAAATACATAGTACATATAAAGGACTGATGGAATCGTTTCCAGAGACTTAAAAGATAGGGTGAGTTTGGAGAACTTAGTTATTCTTATTCCCAGTGCCATGACATCCCCATGATGATAATATAGACAGATGAAGGCTAGACGCTCATATAGTCTTCCTGATTTTTGTAATACAAAATCTGATACAAATATAACTTTTATCAGCAGTTTTTATTGACAGAACCAGTAGCAATGATAAAAAATTTTCAATTTCCATTTTGAGGACTTTGTTCTCTTTCTCAGTAAACTAAATATAAAATATGCTTACATCATGCCATTGACATAGGAGAGAACAGCCTAGCTTTTGATATTTTGATCAATGATGCTTGAAACAGAGAGAGAATCAAGGTCTGTACTGGAATGGTACAACTGCAGATTCTACCAAGGACTTACAGAAAAATATATTTAGATAGATTATAGAGGCAGAAAATGACAGGGAAGAGGAGATCCATGTATGTTGTAATTAATTTTATGATAAATCAAATGGTTATACTTCTTAGCCTGATTGTAAACTTGAACTTAACTCCCTACCTACAGATGTGTGGGTATCTAAATATCCTTCTACTTTCCAGTGCTGACTATTGAGTCTCATGGACCATATAGCTCCTGATACCACATGGACTCAGACACAGCTGCTTCTTTTCTGCTCAACCCATTTTTCTCTCCTTGTTCAATATGCTCTGAAACGATAAATCATCCTGTATGGCCTATAAAACTTAATATTGTCACAGATTGATATAGACTCACATTTCAAAGGAAAATTTAACAAAAAAATAAAAACCCTAAAAGTACACGAAGGTCCTCACTCGCAGTAATCCTTGGCTCCAGGTTTGATCAACTTGATCTTAACAGACAGAGATGGGAAATAGCTTCCTATTCTGTTATTTCCTGTTCATGCACTGTTATGTTCACTGAGGACAGAAAGCATGTTCCCTGACATGGAAGTAAAACTGAGCAAACTGACCTTAATTCTATAACTACGGGATCTGTACAGTCTCACAGCACAGAGTATCTATAGATGGGTCATCACTCTGACATGAGTATTTGTTCAGTATTTCTGATTAAAAGCACAGCTCATATGTCACTTTCCTCAGGAAAGCCTGCTATACATCATAATGAATATTTTCAATCATATATCTGTCCTTTTATATGAAGAAAAAATGCTATTGTGTTGTGTTGTCCCACAGAACTTTGTTTGAAAATGTTAATATCCTATAGTTATGGTATCCAAGAGAGTGGTTAATAATTTCATATGGCCATTGAGCACTTGAAATATGGCAAGCATGACAGAATAACTGAATTTTCATTGCATTTAGCATTAGTTAATTTAAATTTAAACTGCTACTGGTTATTTCTGTAGCCGGTACCAGCAGTTAAGTTGTGTTTCATAAGGGCAAGGGATTACTCTGATGTCTCTGTGATACCATATCCTTGGTGCCTGTATATAGCAACAGTGAATGGATACTTAATTCCTTGATTTACTAATCAGACCATTGACTTTTACTTAGCCTACTGGTGTCAACTATTCTGGACAAAAAATGCCCATGGAAGCAATATCACAAACTATTTGGTGAGATGATAAGCAGATACTCAAGCTAAATGGTACTGTGAAAGCAGAGTAGAAAAGGAAACAGAAGGAGCAGAGGATACTCAAAAGTTTATATTTTTGTTCAGATGGTAGCTAGCAATATGGCCTTTGGAGTCTTATTTAAACCTGCAGAGCTTTGAAATCCTCATCCATACAATTTGAACAGGAACAATGATGGTGAAATAAAGGGACATGTCAAAAGCACTGGAGATATAAGTGGTAATGCTGTTTGCTTATTTATTTTTCGAAGCAAGGGTTTCACCAAATAAGAATAGTATAGCAGAAATCCCTGAGTTCTGTAAACTAGGCATAAATCCTAAGATCATTCCTGAGAAACCACATTCTTGCTGTTTTGTCAATCAAATCCAAGTAGGGTCGGTCCTGTATACCATGCCACTTTACGAATTCCTATTCTCTTCACACGGATAACAACTTAGCCAATAATAGCCCCTAAACTCTTGATGACTTTATATAGTGGCAAGTCTTTTTTATTACACACAACTGTATGGTGATGTTTTGTTCATGCTTTAACAAATAAGGCTTGCCTGAAGATCAGAGTACAGAACTAAACTACTAGTTAGCCATGGAGGCCAGGCAGTGGTGGCACACACCTTTAATCCCAGCACTCAGAAGACAGAGGCAGACAATCTCTGTGAATTCAAGGACACCCTGGGCTAAATGAAATTGATCCAGTCTAAAAGTGGAACAGAGCCAAGTGGTGGTGGCTCACACCTTCAATCCCAGCACTAGGGAGGTGGAGGCAGGAAGGGATATGACTGGGTGCAGAGAGGACTATATGGCGGGAGGAGACATGAGCTCAGGATTCATTCTGAGGTTTCATAGAGATGGCATTCAGTCTGATGATTTGTAGACACAGGTACTTGTACCCTTTTCTGTCTGAGGATTTCACAGGGGTAAGAACTTTAGTGGCTGGCTTCTCTGCTTCTCTGATATATCAGCTTTTATGCCCTAATATCTGTCTCCAGGTTTTTTATTATTAAGACCAATTAGATTTGCACTACACAAGTGCCCAAAAAGCAGATGATCACATTTACATCTTCCACTGGAGTACTGCATCCTTTTCTCAGCATTTGCTATGGTGATAAATTTCTTTGCCTTTGGCCATTTCTTCTCAAGCACATGTTAAATAAAAGATCACAGGAACCTAGGCCATGGTACATTGAGTGAGAAATAACCTTCATGGTTTGGGAACGATAGCCAAGATGAAAGATATGAAACATTCTATCTTTTTATGGCTTCTTATAACGAAGGACAGAGCTACCACACAACTCATTAATATTTCAGTGACCACCCAGCCTTTTTGTTTCAGGGGAAAGATGACAATTATGGGGTAGGTGGAAGAGAACTGAACTGAAATGTAAATGTTAACCTTTCTTTAATAAAGAATTCCTTGTCCTACATGTATGAAAATAAGTAAATATATCAGTTCCAGAAGCAAGACAGGAAAACCCCAGATTTTGGCACATAATACCCTGCCTTAATTAAGCAAGGTTTAGTACACTTTTTCATTTGACCTTATACTTTGTCTGAGGACAGGTAACAGGATGCCATATTGCCCTTTGGGAAACTTCAGAAGCCATTTAACTCAACCTTTCTCTTTTCTAGTTAAGGAACTAAAATGCAGACAGATCATAACCTCCTCAAGGTCACCCAAGCCACTAGCAGAATTTGGAATCCAGGCTTCCCAATTCGGAAGCATTTATCACTGAAGGCGAATATCCCTTATCCAAAAGAAATGAGGACACACTATTTCAGAATTCAAACTCTTGTTTTTCACAACTTGGAATATCTACATAAATTTTATTTTCTCACTGTCTATAAATTAAAAACACAATATCCAAAATTTGAAATTTGTTGTTCAAAAAGGATCCTATTTTAAGGCATTATGACTTGGTAACATTTTGGATTTCAGACTCTTTACACACAATCTATATAAAGAAAATAATACAGTTCAGAGTCATAAAACCTGAATTAACATACTAGATTTTCTTGTTACTAGCTCAAGTCACTTTCATTTACACTCTTTGACCCTCATGCCCCTAATCTGTGATGTCTGATAGATAATGATAATTCAGAGAATCTTTTTCTGAAAATCAAGTAAGAAAGCGAGTATAAATTATTTAGCTTTGTTCTAAGCATATATGATGAGTTTTAGTAAACTAGTTTCTTCTCTGGTATAGTATTCTTTTCATTTATCCATGCCATATCCATACCCGTTCCATGGCAGCAACTTCAATAATATTTTTATAAAATAAGATGGAGATAAATTTGATCACAAGAACTTCTCTTAAGAATAATATTATCTTGGATTGGATGATTACCTTAGTATGTGATTAAAGGAAAAGGATAGAAAATGAATCTTCTCAATCATCCCTTGCTCCTGCCATAAAATACTTGGGCAGCCAAGCAACAGCACATCTTATGGGTGGAGAAGAAGTTGCTCTCCATGAGATGAGAACTTTATTGTTCTGACCTCAAAACATGGGAAAAATGCAAAAAAAAAGCAAGATAGAGAGAAACTGGATTGAAATGCAGGGAAGTAAAATGTGTTTGGCAGTTAAGATTAGCAGTAGCTACAGAGCATGTCAATATTTTTACACAGCTATAATGTGAGTGGCTCTCCATGTCTTCTATGATAGTTCAGTAAAATCTTTATAGCTTAGAGGCACTCTGTATAATTGAACGAATTCCTGGTGGAAATCTGGATTTCAGGGATCAATGGGGAAGTTTGGGGCTTTCATTAACCATGGAATTGGCAAAAAATACAAGCTAACACTAACACCTAACTTCTTTGGCATGAATATCTTTCTAGGCTTGGTTACCAACTCATTCCTTGGCCCTTAGTTTTTCTGACCCTAATCTAGCAGCATTCAAATACACTTCAATTTCTGGGGATTAAGTAGCTACATGTTCAAGACACAGGGTCAAATGTGGAATCAAAGTTCTTCCTCTACACAGTGACAAATATATAATCTTAATTTTCTTAATTTTCAGTGATAACTCCACATATTCCAAAGATAACCAAGATAGTCACTCTTTATACCTCTATAGAAAGTCCCTAAAGAGAACAAGAAGGCACAAAATTTCAACATGAGGTAGTACTGTAAGAAAAAAAGAAACATTTTAGTGATTAATTTCAGTGGAGCACATTTATTCATTTTAAAATTTGTTACTTTTAATTGTTTGTTTTATCTTTTTGAGATTGGAATAAAATTTCATCATTTTCACTTCCTCACTCCAAACCTTCCATATACCTCTCTCCTTGCTTTTTTCAAATTCATGACCTCTTTTTCATTATTGTTACATGCATACATGTACAAGTATATACATATATATCCCTAAATAAGCCTGCTGAGTCTGTCTAATCTAACTTGAATGTATGTGTTCAGGTACTGAACACTTGGTATTGGATGACCAATTGGTGTGCTCTTCCCTAGGGAAGACTATTTCTCCCACTCTCAGCATTGCTCAGCTGCTTAGAGTTCTTTGTATAGGGTTAAATCTTTTCCTCCATGTCTACAGTAGCAGACATAATAGCCATCTTAGGAAAACAACATGTCCTCAACCCCCACTAGACAAAGTCTGATTAAGTCAAGTATGATGGCATCAGACAACTAGATTTTTAACAAAATCTGTTTCTTATACAAAATGTGCATTAGTTTGCAAGATAAGTCATAACACATTATTACAGGCTGAATATATTAAGCTTTTTCATTTTGTAATTGAAAAGAAGTGTTTTCATATAATATATTCTGATCATGGTTTCTCCTCTCCTAGCTCCTCTTAGATCTACCCACCTCCATGCACATACAACTTGATATGCCCTTTCTTTCTTTCTTCCTTCCTTCCTTCCTTCTTTCTTTCTTTCCTTCCTTCTTTCTTTCTCTCTTTAAAAAACAAATTGGCAAACAAAACCAAACAAACCATAATAAAATTAAAACAAATAAGAAAACACAAGAAAAACAGACACAAATCCATCAAAACACAAAATTAAATATCATAATATACAAGAAAAAGGTCAGTAAGACAAAGATACCCAAGTCCAAGACCTAGGCTGTGTTGGTTTGAGTTTTTCCTGGTGTCTCTTTTCTTCTCTTACAGGTGGCCATTGCCTTTCTCTTGCACTCACACGTAATTTTCTCTCCTGCATATTCCTGGTAATTCTCTTTTGTATAAGGAAACCAAACACTGTTAGTTAGACTGAGGTTCTACCCTATTAAAACCTCATTTCATTTTCACTTTAAGGAATTTCTCCTTATATATAGCAACTTTGAGAGTTAGGGCTTCAGCATAGAGATTGGTGGCAACCACAATCCTGTTAATAATAAGTGGTTTACAAAATGCCTGAAATACAAAATATAGGGTATAACAAGTCAGAAATAGCTACCCAGACTCCATGATATACAACGTTTAGGCTATGTGCTTCAGAAAATTATTTCAAAAAGTAATTAAAATGAATTTGCCTTCAGAAACATTCAAGGTAGAAAAAAGTGTAACACAGGGTTTTACAACATTCTAAGTAGCCATCCTACCATTGAAATTCCACCATGGTAGAAATTTTATAATACATTCAATTTATTGAACACAAGTGCAAATATAGTAACCACACAATATATGAGCCAAATCAGGACATTTGAGAGTGAAGCAAGGCTATAAGCACAAACCAGATTATCCTAGGTCAGCTAGGCCCTCTGACCATTCTCGCATACTGTCTTCTTAAGTGTTTAGGGACTACCAACTTTTATGTAGGAATCACTAGCCAACTCCAGTTACTTGTGAATTTATCTTACTAATGTAAATGCTGCCTTTCAGTGCAAATGGAGGGCGGAGTGAGAACGAGAGTGAGGGTGATACATGAATCTATTACTTACTTATTAACATCTTAGCTGGAATTAGTTTTCCAGATTAATGGGTTCTCGACTAAGAAATGCTAATTAGGATACAGAACAAGTTTGAGTTTATAGAGGAGGGAGTAAAATGTCATGGATGAGGAAGCAAACCTCTGTCAGGTTTGTCCAAGGTTACACAGTTCAAAAATGAACAAGCTGCTTTCTAACCCAGCTACTTTCTAACTTTGGCTGTCTAATCTAGAGTTCCTACCAAATATACTCTAGTATCTTTGAAGGGTAACATTCCTAGATAAGATATCATACGTTTTTTGGCTTTGGCTTACGATTACTATAACAAAAGCCTAGAACATGGGCTAGAGAGATGTTTCAGAGGTCCAGAACACTTGCCACACAATTATGAGGATCAGAGTTTGCATTCCAGTTACCACGCAACAAGTTGGGCATTCGACAGATGTCTGTAACCCCAGAACTGTAGGGGATGAAGACAGAAGGATCAACAGGACCTACTGGTTTCTAACACAACCTAGAAAGCATGAGCTCAAGCACAGGTACAGGGAGAGATCCTACCTTGAATGAACATTTGGAAAGTTACAGAGGTAGACACAACTACTCTATGCTGGTTTCTATACTCACAGACATATACACACAAATGCATAAACCTTTTTATAAGCCTAGAATACTTGACATCTATGGCAACTGAGTAAAGTCCTCACCCGAAATATCTGCACCCTTATCTCCAGCACCTTTAAATATGTTAGAACCTAGAACAAAATAGAAATAATACTGCAAGTAAAATTAAGGGTGCTTAATAAGAATAAGCCAGCTTTGCAGAGACTAGACTATATTGTACAGGCTGGTTCACTGTATTAAGAATAGACTTCAGCGGTAAAAGACAGAGTGCAGAATGATGTGACATGAAGAAACATTGGCTAGTCATTGCAAACTCTGAAAATGAAGGAACATGACCTAAAGAAATACGGGTGGCATTTAGGAGTGGAAAAGACAAGAAAGCAGAGTCTGCCACAGAACTTTCAGGAAGGAATTCAGTCCTTGAGTTTATTTCACTGAAATTTGTCCTGGACTTCTGGTCTCTGGCTTATAGAACTGCATAATATATTTGCATTAATTAATCCAGTAAGATTATACTAATTTGTTACAGTTTGGAAATTACTCATCCCACAGAATATATTGAAGGTTTACCCTGCAGCTGACAGTGCTTTGGGGAGGAAATGGAAACATTAGGAATTGGGCTTTTAGAAGGTGCAGGTTCTTAGGGGCCTTGTCTTTGAAGGGTATTTGAGACTCCCAGAGCCTTCATTTCTGGGAACTGCAAGATTTAATGTTGTTTTAATGTTTGTTATATTTCAGATGCGCTTTGTTCCAATTCCTCCTCCTATGTCCCTATTTCTCCCTTATCAGAATAAGAATGTCTATCTTTCCTAGCATATATATTAGAAGACTTTAATTTGGTTATTTAAGTTATTATTTTTTTTGAGACAGGGTTTCACTGTGTAACAGCCTTGTCTGTCCTGAAACTCAGTCTATAGACCAGGCTGGCCTCAAACTCACAGAGATCCATGTGCCTCTGCCTCCTGAATGTTGGGATTGAAAGCATACAGTACACCACTGGGTACAACTTAGGTATTTGTAATTTTTGCAAAGCCTCATACCTAAAAGATTTCCCTGAACCTCCTAGACAACTGGGTTTAGACATGTGAGCTTTACTGTAAGACTGTTGAGACTCTTAAAGATGGGCAGGGTGCCTGTTCCTCTACGAAGCAGAGAAAGAGCTGAAACCAGGCAAAGCTTTAAGACAGTGCTTCTTAATCTTCCTATGTTGTGTCCCTTGAATACAGTTTCTCATAATGCCCCTAATCACAGAACTTTCTTGTTGCTACTTCATAGCTGTAATTTTGCTACTGTTATGAATCATAAAGTGAATATCTGTGTTTTCAATGGTCTTCAGTGAAGGGGTCATTCGAGCCAGAGGGGTCATGACCCACAGGTTGAGAACCACCATTTTAAGGTCTCAACACCCTCTTCCAGTAACATGTTTCCTCCAGCAAAAAGCACATCCTACGCATTCCCAAACAGCACCATCAAATGGGACCAAGTGTTTAAATGCCTAAGACCATGGGAGACATTTCTCATTCAAATTACCACAGAAGACAAGGGTATAATGTCTTAGTTCCAATTTCAAGTACTCTACATTGCCATGTCTCAGAGGCCTGGTCTCCAGCCAATAGTGCTAATGGGAAATGATGGAAACCCTAGGAAGCAGAGAGGATTTAGAGGAACTGGGTCACTGGGAGCATGCCATTGAGAGCTACTTTTGGACTCTGGTCCTGTCCTTTCACTCTCTTTAATGTCTACCACCAAAGAGGTGAGCCACGTTGTTTTGCAATATGTCCCCTGCTATAGTGACAGTCTAAGTCATCACAGGTTCAGAAAACAACACCAGCAACAAACTATTAGCGGGCCAAAATAAATCTTAGCTCCTTTTAAGCTGTCTTTCTTGGATGTTTTGTTACAGTTATGCCAAGTTGGCTAGTACACGATTGGTTACAACAACAATAAAAAAAAAACTAATTTAGAAAGGTGGCATGATGAGGAGAGAGAAGTTAACAAAGGCCCAACAGAATTAAGGTCATTTATCTGCTAATATTAACTTTGTTTATTTCATCTTTTTCCCAACAAATATAATCCATAGTCGTTACTGAAAGCGGTCTGGTTGTAATATTCCCTTATGCCACTATATATAAATAACCCTGGGTGAATTTTCTAACATTTGAAATCTGCATAAACAAATCAGCTTTGATAATGTTGAAATAACTCATCTTAACCCAAAGATGGGTTCAAAATGTTTAACTTCCCAGTTTGTCTGCAAATGTCAGCATTTTAAAACCAGAGTCTCAAAATGGACAAATAAGAGAAATTGAAATATAATGTTTCCCTTCCTGACAATTTTTCTCTACACAGAACATCTCTTCTTGCATGACACAATGATGATTCTGCCAGGGACTTGCACAAGCATGAAATTCTATTTACTCTGCATTTATTTTTCTATTACTTAATTACATGGAGAAAAAGGAGTGTTAACCAATTACAGAGAAAGCTGACTCTGAGTGTGATTTTTCTCAACTGACAATCAGATTTTCAGGAGCAGCTTCAACTGTAAATAGACTTCTCTCTCTCAAACAAAGACCCTGATCTAGGCTGTCACATATTATAAATATGGAGAGTATCAGATTCTAATAGTTTTACAGTTCTCACTACCTTGAACACCGTAACAAAAGCAGTATCTTATCATGTGCATATCAACGGCCAGAAAAGGAATTTCTTGGCTGAATATTAAAAGAATAAGATTTTCCTTGAATATACTGTGTCTCATTCTCATTTAAATCAAATCTAGCTAAGACCTCAGCAGCTACTATTCACAATGGGGAAGAACAAGTAGCAAATTCAAAAAGTAAATGATGTGAGAGTCCCCTCCCTTCTGTGTGCTGTGATTCCCATTAATGAAAAAAGAAACTGCCTTGGCCTGTTGATAGGGCAGAACTTAGGTAGGCGGGGAGGACTGGACTGAATGCTGGAAGAAAGAAGAGAGAAGTCAGATAGATGGCATGGAGCCACCAGAGACAGACATGCTGAAACTTTAGCCAGTAAGCCACTGTCACATGTCAATACACAGACTACTATAAATGGGTTAAATTAAGATGCAAGAGTTAGCCAATAAGAAGTTAGAGCTAGCTAATGGGCCAAGCAGTGTTTTTATTAATGTAGTTTCTGTGTGATTATTTCAGGTCAAAACTAGCTGGGAGGCTGGGAACTAGCAAGCAGCTCTCCCCTGCAACAGGTAATGTTCTGTTGGCACCTAAACCGAGGAGAGAAATTACTGCAAGTGTGTACAATAAGCTGTATGTTGACTTCCAGGAAAAAACAGCAGCTTTATACAATCAACATATTCACCCTTAAATCAATACTTCTCTTCCTCCGAACATTGCGAATCTCTCTCTATATATATATTTTTAAATAGTAACATTATCATGATCAAAACATAAATTTAGAAAATCAACTTCCATAATGGACTGTGATATCATCTGCACAATGTAATGGCCTCATTCCCTTCCTGTAATTAAACCCTTCATCTCACAGAAAAATCCATTCCATTTGCTTTAAATGAAAACAACTTCCATTTTCTATCTGGTATTCCACTTCAGTCAGCATACGACCCATGTAACTCCACTGTGAAACAATGTGAAAGTTGTCAGAATCAAAGCAGAGTCACTTATGTTAATAATAACAATAAATGAAGAAGTAGATATATCTCAAGCCTTATGAAAAATGGGTTTTCACACATGGTTTCTGGTAGTAACTATCACTAAAGACTTTTAGAACCAAAAACTTTCTTCCTGGAGCCATGAAAACCTTTTGCAAAAAAAATCCTTGTGGGTTAGTAAGATGGCTCAGTGAGTAAATGTATGGACCTCCAAGCTTGACAACCTGAGTTTGATCCCCAGGACCCACAAAATGGAAGGAGAAAACCCACTATTAAAAGTTGTCTTCTGACCTCCACATGTGCATTGTGATGTGCATGTGAGTACACAAAGTAAAATTTATTCTAAAAATACAATGTTAAATGTTAAAGTACTTTTGCAAGGACATTTGCCCTAAAACTGTCTGTTCAACCTCAGACTGACTGTTCTTGGTATTAATCATTGGAACCAAAATGTTTTCAAAATATAAAATAAAATCTTCCTTATTTTTCTTCTGAATAAGTCTTTAACTAATACTTTACATGATTTACTATATAATATGTATTCCCACCATAATGTTCTACTGTTTTGATTGCAACTCAATTCCCAGGTAATTATCATTAGTATTTTGATAATATCGCTCCCCTCTTCATCATCCTCATCCTTCTCCTCCTGTTTTTTTTTCTCCTCCTCTTCTTCTTCATTTAGGCATAATTGGTGACTATAAACAGACCTGAAACAAAATAATCTTCAGAAGGAATAGGAAACCCCAGTAATTATAAGGTACCAACAATCAGCCTTTTGTACTTTCTGTTCCCCTGACTCACTTTTGAGCTCTTGTGAGTCTTCTCAGGCTGAGTCCTCTTATATAGAATGCCCTTTCGGATAATAGTTGAGATGTTTTAGAAAGGCTCCTGTTGGAACACAATAAAAAATGGAGTCATGTAAGAATCCTGACTGCTTGTGAGAAAATGTCAAGAACACAAGACAAGAAAAAATACAAAAACACGGAATTGTTCTTGAAATGTGTTTTTTTCTTCTCCCAGGTGTGGCAGATAGGAATGGGTTTACTTCAGATTGTTCATTACAACCTGCTATATCTGGTTTATTCTTCAGTGGGGAAAAAAAAACTTGCTTGTCCTTGTGATTCTACACTTTACTCAGCTGACTCTAGCTGAGATTAAATTGGCTATAACTCTGAAAAAAAGTTCGTTACTGCATGACACTTCAGTTTGCTTCATATATATATATATATATATATATATATATATATATATATAATATTTAAGATTCTATGATTCTATTTTGGTTCTCACCATTTGTTTCCTGAAAAAGTTTTTGAGTAAAGTTACTTTTCATTTCCTTTGGGTTCTAGAGACATCACTAAACAGAATTCCAATCAAGTCCATTAAGGTAGGATACACCCAGAACTCTTAGGAAGAACGTTGATGGAATTCCCTTAACTGCCAGCTTGTCTTGGCTAAGGATTTCTTTGGTACTTTTTAATATAATCAAACGCATAGTAACATCTTGTGAGCATTTTTGGTGAATTCACTCTATTGTGGGTACACCTCTATTAATATTTATTAGATCTGTAAGTCTAACACAAAACCTTCTTATGAGCACTTTTAATATAGTCTTTAAGCTTCAATTATTTGATTAACATTTAAGGACTTTTACATTGATATCTAATTCTTATCTCCTTTTAATCAACTGCTTCAATCTGATGACCATTTTTCCTTATGTTAAGAAAAGTTTCACACTTAATAATGTTTCAAAGTTTGTTATTTCAGCCAATTTTAGGAAAAATGAAAACTTTCAATAGTTAATTCATAGCCCCTAAACTTTGATAGTAAGGAAAAATGTAGGAAAATGGTAAAAGAGGAATTTCCCCACAGAGAAAGTTGAACAACTATACATGAACCATACTACCATCCAAAGAGAAAGATACTGCTTGTTCTTTGTATAAACAAATAAATAACATATGAAAAAAAGACTTCAGCAAATTCAACCATTACAGCATGGAAAGAGTTGCCTCCTGATTAAAGGAAGTAAAATTCAGGCCATAGACTTGAAACTAAATAACTGGGCCAGCATATTGAACCATGATGCCAAGTGGAACCCAACAGTACCTATTCCCAGCTAATATCTGAGCCCTAAATATAAACTGCCACTACCACACTTCTTCCACCCATATAAAGAAAAGCAGGAGTATAAACCCATGTACTGGGAGCAGAGCATGAACACTAACACAGGGTTCTGTCTCAGAACCGAGCTGGAATGAGCACAAGTATCTGGGAAAGCAAGCACCCAATGGAAAGGGCAGACTTGACATGCAGAGCCTCTAGATCTGTGGCAGCATCTTGTGATAAAAACACGAAATTCCAGCTACGTAAGTTCTAACTTTTGAGCACAACTAGCACACATATAGATCTTTCCCTGAGATTATACTTACACTGCTGTAAGATGCAGGTGTAACTCAGATCAGCATCAAAATAAGTAGATGACAGATTGTCCCTAATACCTGTCTCCCGACTCAGTAGAGCTCTTTCCAAATCAATGATCATAAGGAATCTCTGGGGCTTCCCTGCCATGAAGGAAGAGGCATATGCTCCAGTAAATGGACTCTTAAATTATATCACTACTAACATTGATGAACCACTAAGAATGTGCAGGTCCCTGTGGCTATGAGATGTAGGCACAATCCAATTTAGTAGCAACTCAAAGGGCTAACAGTCTGCCTTTAACAACAGTAGGTTTGGAATTTGGACATACAGTAGCTTGTTCAAGAAGTGGACAAAGGGGTAGAAAGGTCAGAAGATTGCTAGAAACTTAGGATACAAAAATCTAATACTAACAAAGGTGGTCTAAAACAAAGTTTCTAGAATAGCCTTATTGTCTAGACCCCAGTATGGTGGACACCTACCTGCCATCATCTATGACTAGATGTCTTGGACCAATAGTCAAATTTATCAGTATATAGATTATAGGAGAGTGGACCTGACAAGATCCCTCCATATTTTGCTACTCTTGGTAGACTAGAAATTAAGCACAGCTTGGTGGTGTTGATGGTCATCAGCATGAGAAAGGAACCTGGAGCTTGTGTATCCACAGTATTCACAGAGTCTACGGCATCCCACAGGTCCTGACCATAAGCCAGTAACTGCAAACAAGGCGTTTCAATATAACAGTAACAGACTGCTCTTTCTATTTTTAAAATTTTTAAACTTTATTGTAAAAATATTAAAATAAACAAAAAAATAACATACCAAAATTAACTATACCCAAAACCTATACAACTCAATATAACGTCTATACAGGTAGAATAGGTATTTGGAATGAAAGGTAAGGAAATTTACATTAAATTTTGAACCATCTTATCAAATATATCTTATGTACTTTTCTACCAGCAGAAACAAAAAAATCCATGACAGAATTAAAACTAGAAAATCAAATCTTTGTATCCTCTCCCATCATAACTTATGCCATTTCCTTTATACAGTTCTTCCTTACTCCTTTATTTAACCTTTCTTGTCTTCATTTCATGTTATCCTCTACCCACGTGTGCATTTGTTATCATATATACACGTACTAGATTGCACATGAGAGAGAACATGCAGTTTTTTCTGAGACTATGTGATCTCATTTAATGTTATATATTCTAAGGTAATTCATTTTTTGTAAATTTTGAACTTCATTTTTTTGAGGTGAGTAATATTCAAATATATATGAATATATATATACATATATATATACACCAAATTTTCATTATCCATTATCTTTCTATCATATTACCTATAATCATGCAAAACAATGCACAAACAATGGATCTGAAACAAACCCAGCATAGATCAACCTGTAAAGGTGAAATAATGAAAAATCACCACCAGCATACTCCCAGAAAATGTGGATATGGGCTATACTCACTGGTGAAATACATACTCATAGAAAACCAATACATGCTTAGAAATATGGGTACAAAGAACTCTAGGTTAGGAGCAGTAATCAAAAGCATATCCTTCAGTGATCAGAGAAATCCCTCACTAATACCCTGAAGGTGTTACTTTCAGTAAACCGTGATCTCATTAAACTGTGAAAAAAAGATGACAAGAAATGACTAGCCAGTGTTCAGCATGGAAGAATCCTCACATTTCAAACCGCTGTCTTCATGAGTTTCAAGAAAACCCAGAAAATGTTATTCAGTACTCTAAGAGAAAAATTTAACAAAGAGGTAGCAGTAATAAAAATTATAAAATAAAAAAAAAACAGAAGAAAACACTCATAGAAATGTGTGAGCCAAGCCGGGCGGTGGTGGCGCATGCCTTTAATCCCAGCACTCGGGAGGCAGAGGCAGAGGCAGGCGGATCTCTGTGAGTTCGAGACCAGCCTGGTCTACAAGGGCTAGTTCCAGGACAGGCTCCAAAGCCACAGAGAAACCCTGTCTCGAAAAAAAAAAAAAAAAAAAAAAAAAACAAAAAACAAAAAACAAAAAAAAAAAGAAAGAAATGTGTGAGCCAAAAAAACATACTCAGTGAAATTAAAACAGAACGAAGGGCAGTAACATCAGGGCTGATTAGAGGGGAAAACTGGTGAACTTGAAAGTATGCAAAGGAGAAAACAAACCAAAAAAAGATGAAAAATGATTAAACTATGAGACACTTTGGAACAGAAGGAAAAAGCCAGTATTTGGATTTGGAAAGAGACTTGAGAGTAGAAAAGTTACTCAAAGAAAACTAACAAAACTCCCCAAATGTCAGAAGGATGCAAACATACAGAAAGGTCAAAAGTGACCAGGCAGATTTAACTCAACCATGGCTATCTGCAAGGCATCTTATAATCAAGCACTTAAAGATCATTTTGTCTGATATAAGATTTCTTAGCAGAAACCTTATCATCCAGAAGAGAGTGACCAGACATTTTCAAAGTACTGAAGGGAAAAAAAAATTAAAGAGCCAAGAATATTGTACCAACCCAAGTTGACCTTTTGAAGTGAAGAATCTGAAAAAAAAATGTCGAAAGAACACAGCTCTTGCTTTATAATAAATGTGAAAGGAATTCTTCAAACAAAAAGCATGGAGAATTACAATACACACGAGTTACAATAGTTATTCAAAATGGGGAAGTTCTATAATTGTAACTATGGTGCATAAATCATTCTTGTTTAATTTTATATTCATTTTAACATAAAAACCACAGTTCTCCCTTTCACCCCTCCTCCCACTCCCGCATCCCCCCACCTCCCCTCCAAACCCCTCCAACCATTCATCTGAAAGGGTAAGGTCTCCCATGGGGAGTCAACAAAGCCTAGCACATTAAGTTGATGTAGGACCAAGCCCCTCCCACTGCATCAAGGCTGCACAAGCCATCGCACCAAAAGCCAGCTCACACACCAGGAATAGATTCTGGTCTCACGGCCAGAGGTCCCTCAAACAGACCAAGCATTGCCAGACAAGTGTTGGGTCTCAGGCAGCCTCCACAGCTGTCTGTCTAGAGTTTGTGAGTTGCCATGATCTTGGCTCAGCTGTCTCTGTAGAATCCAGTCATGATCGTGACCCCACCCCACCCTGCTCATATAATCCCTCCTCCAGCTCAGCCTGGTACTTGGCTGTAGGTCTCTGGATCTGCTTCCATCAGTTACTGGCTGAAGGCTCTATGATGATAGGTGGAGTATTCACCAATCTGGTTACAGGGGAAGGCCAGTTCAGGATCCCTCTCCACTATTGCTATGAGTCTTAGCTGGAGTCAAGGGGGTTCCTGGGAATTTCCCTAGCACCAGGTTTCTTCCTAACCTCCTAATGGCTCCCTCTATCAAGATCTCTTTTTCATGGCTCTCCCACTGTGTCCCTCCCCCAACTCAATCATCTTGTTCCCTCATGTTCTCATTCCCCATCCCTTCCCCTCTACTGCTCCCTGCCCCCAGTCTACCCAGGAGATCTCATCTATTTCCCCCTCCCAGGGTGATCCATACGTCCCTCTTAGGGTCCTCCTTATTACCTGTTTTCTCTGGAGTTGTGTGAATTGTAGTCTGGTTGTCCTTTGCTTTATTTACATCTAGTATCCATTTATGAGTGAGTACATACTGTGCTGGACTTTCTGAGTCTGGGTTACCTCATTCCGGATGATTTTTTTCTAGTTCCAGCCATTTGTTCACAAATCATTCTTTATCATTAAGATAAAAGAATAAAGGCTTGTCATAGTGGTGCGTGTCTTTAATTTCACCTATCTGGAGACAGAGACACGTGGATCTCTGAATTCAAGGCCAGCCTGGAGTACAAAGTGAGTTTCAGGACAGACATACTGAGAACCGGTGTCCAAAATAAAAAGATTTAAAGATAAAATGATTTAAATGAATAATGTCTTAATTAATTGTTAGGAAATAGACAATATAAAAATAAGTAAAGTGGGGCCAATGGCATTAATCCGTGGATGAGAGCACTTGTTCTACAAATTTGAAGACTTGAGTTTGATTCTTCAATCCTATGGTGAAAGGTAAGAGAAAAAGAAATTGTTCTCCAACTTTCACTTATGTGCTAGCACATACAATAATGACAAATAAAATATTAAAATATATATTAAGCAATATGATTAAAATAACTTAATTTCAAATCTTAAATGTTACTATTTGAGAGAGTAAAACATCTCATCTATGTACTACCAAGAAGAAATTGTGCTACAATAGGGATATTTTTCAGCTAAAAAATATTTTTTTTATTTGATAATGTAAGGGTCTTATTCGTTGCAACATCTTTTGGGTATCTCCCACAGGAGAAAATACATGGGCAGCCAGCACAATGGCTTGGAGGTTAGGTCACAATAGAGGCACTCCTTCGCACAGCCTTCATAAGACTACTACTGCAACTTGAATAAGTAATATTCCACAAAGAGAGTCAATAAATGCTGCAGGCCTGGCCGCAGGTGAATGTGATAGGAAGGGGTAATTGGATCATGGATGCACTTGGTTTTTTCATATAATTTTAAGTCTTCTATTTATGTTACAGAGAAAACATTTCAAGATATTGGATAGGTAATGATAAAACCCAAAACACACAGGATACAAAACCAGGAATTGATAAATAACATTACGTCAAACCAAACAGTGTCTACTCAGCAAAGGAAACAACAAAAAGAAGACGCGATCTTCAGAATGGAAGAACATATTTGTCAGTCATCCATGTGACAGAGGATTGATGTCAGTAACATATCAGTAATGTATCAATAATTCAGGAAAAAAAAGCTCAACAATATGAAGTAACCTATTTTTTTACACGGGCAGATAATTTGAATAAACATTTCTAAAAAGAAGACATACAAACAACCAGCAAATAAAATTTTTAAATGCTCAATATCAGTGGCTATCAAGAAAAGAAAACCAAAACTGCAACATATCATCTCATCCCCATTAGAATTGCTAATTTAGATAAAGGTAAAAGAACATGAAGTAGGATCAAAACCCCGTGCCATTGTCCTTGGCTTCTCATGAGCCCTCATTGTTCGCCATGTTCAGAGAGTCCAGCCAGTTTGGATGCTCACCTTCCTAGATATGGACGGAGTGGGGAGGACCTTGGACTTTCCACAGGGCAGGGAACCCTGACTGCTCTTTGGACTGGAGAGGGAGGGGGAGAGGAGTGGGGGAGGGGGAGAAGGGTGGGAGGAGGGGGAAGGAAATGGGAGGCTGGGAGGAGGCAGAAACTTTTTTTTTCTTTTTCTCAATAAAAAATTTAAAAAAAAAGGTAAAAGATAAGATGTGTTAGCAAGAATGTTGGTAAAGAAAGGGGGCCCTTGCATGCTTTCGAAAGGAAAGCAAACTAAGTGTGGAAAACAGAGTGTCACTTTCTTGGAAAAGAAACTAACAATAGAATTAACTAAATTTCCACTTCTTAACTATCCCACTTTTGGGTATACACCCAAAGGAAATGAACCCCCTTTATAAGAAACACCTGCACGCTCATGTTTACTCTAACAGTACTGACAATATCTTACATATGGAATCACTTTACATACTCATCAACAGCGGAACATAAGTTGCATGAACTTTTTCATGGGGTGATACAAACAAATGTCTCCTCTCCAAGATAGGGCACCAGTGGCAGACCTAAGTATGACTTCACCAAGGTCCAGTTTGGGAAAACAATGAGATTATTGGACTTATTTTTTTAGCATAGGTGAGGGGTTACTTAGTGGAGCATTGGTAACCAAAAAGCAACTGAGCTACCAACAAGTCTCACTCTAACATTTAAGAGATCTTCTCCACTGGTTAAACATTCATGGTCTATATTCTCTAGCACCTCCCAAGACCATGAGACCAAATGTAATTAGGGAAGAATTATGTGGTACTGGCTGGGAGATGCAGGCAGAAATGCCTGGCATCTCAGGTGAGAGTCCTGCAAGCCTGGTGACCTTGGTGTCATGCAAGTCACAGCTACTCTGATGCAGATGGAAGCTATGTTCCGAAGATATCATTCTATACAACAATATATAATGAACATGTAGTGGTAAAGTATTATTCTGTCATAAAACTTGATCTCCTATAATTAGCAGCAAAGTGAGTGAAATATTTTATTAAGTACAAAACTGAGGATCAGAAAGACAAGTCCTATATGTGCTTCCTCATACCTGAAAATAAAAAGTTCTACCTGACAGTAGAATCTTGATTACGAGTGATTAAAAAGAGTACTATAGCTGGATTTAATCAGTGCATGCTTGATGGATGTATGGAAATATTACACTTAATCCATTAAGATGTACAATTAATATGCATTCATTTGACATTTTAATTACATTGTTCTACATAAAGAAAGAGATGCGAAACATAATTTTCTAGGTAAGATAAAATGATAAAATACCACAGTATTTTTGGCCTCTTAAAGTTTATTTGTAAAATATATATTTGGATGTATAAAATATTTTTTTAATTTTTATCTGTATATATTCAAAGTACACATTATATGTACCCTAATGACATTTTTTTACATATAGCAAATATTTTGACCATATCCACTCACTCCCATTCCTCTTTCCAAATATGCCCCATTTGATTTTCACATCATATATGTATATATGTAAATATATGTGAAATACTGCTTATTTCATTTCTCATTTACTGGCTACATTATCTCAGGGGTATTTATGTGTTTGATTTTTGAGCTCCTTATATATTCTAGATATAAAACTAGCAGGTTCTCCATTCTGTAGGCTGTTCACTTACTCTTTTGTTTCCACGTGTGAGAGAAAACATGATATTTATCTTTCTGCATTTGGCTTATTTTGTTAAATATGATAATCTCCAATTCCATTCCCTTTCCTGAAAATGAAAGTATTTTGTTCTTCTTTATGACTAAATCAATCTCCATTAATAAGCTTCCAATAAGCCTCCATATAAAACACCATTTTTATCTATTCATCAGTTGATAGATTATAGGCTGATTCAATGACTTCACCACTGTGAACAGTGTCTCAATAAATATGGATGAGAAGAAATCTCTATGATATACTGATAAAGCCTTTTTATATATTTCCAGAGTGTACCATATGCTTGTTTCAGGTTTAGTGTTTCTTCTGGGTTGGAAATTGTAGTTTATTTTTATATCTTTAATCATAATAGAAAACAATAATGCAAAATAAGTTGTGATAACATGACACCAAATTCCTACATGCATAAACACAGAGAGAAAATCACTTCAGGAAAAAAAGAGATATCAATATGTCTGTGAGGAAACAGAACTAAAGATCTGTCTCCATGCTGTTCATATCAACATCACTCTCCTATACTTCATTTGAAAAAGGCAGTAAAGTGGACTTCAAAATAATGTCGCCAGCATCAGATGTTTGACAGACCCCTATACTGGTTTCTGTAGTGTCTACAGTAATTCACACTTACATCAGCAGAGTAATTAGCTGAGTCTGTTGTCTAAAATTTTGCAAACGAATTGAATATTCTGTAGACTCTGTCTCTTGCTTCTGCCAAATGCTGATCCCTCATTGGACCAGGCCATATGGACAAAGAGTACAAAAGCCAGGTTCATCTCATCAATGATAGGCAACAAAAACCTAAGTATGTGAGGGTTGATAAATCAAATTTTCCGAGAATAACTTCGATGAGATGAAGAGACTGAGAGAGAAATGCCAATGTTTTCAGAAACAAAGTAGCCACAGCAGCCCTAACAGAACAAAAAAACAAAGAGTATCAAAGGAAAGGGTTTGAAGTGTTTTACAGGTGATTCTTGGTAACTGTTCCAAATACAACTGACATTAAAAATTTTGAACACACACTAAAATACATGAAAAGTAGATGCACAAGGAAATATGCCCAGCAGCTGTCTGTTCAACCTAATCATATGGTTGTTGTCTTTAATCACTGTGACCATAAATTTTTATTTCAACATAAGTATTATAATCCCCACATTTGTTTTAAAGAGTGTCTTGGCCTCAACCTTTTCATATATTTTCAGCTTACCATGGCATGCACACTCTTATTATAATATTACTACCAAATAAGTGTCATTACACTTTCTTTCTCTGATTGTTTTCTATATTTGACACTAGGCACTGAAATTAGTTCGCTGATAGGTGTCTAATCTTCGTGAGTCATTGGCCCTTGACAGAGAACCGTCACTGTGCAGTAAATGGGAATTAACACAGAGACCCACAACTTGGAAACTTGGAGAGTGAGATGCTTTGGAGTGGTCAGCCCTTAATGGTATGTGCTTGTCACACCCCTCCCCTCAAGTCACAGGGATCTATGATGCAGAGGAGGCAGAAAATTTCTAAGAGCCAGAGGTGGTGGGTAACCCAAAGGACACAACAGAACTGATATACACAAAAACTCACAGAGAATATGACACCATGTGCAAGCAGCTGCACGGGTTCAAACCTGACAAAATCCCAGCTCTGGGAAAGGTAAGTGGACACCAAGAAACTATTTGTAGTTGATACCTTCTGGGAAAGGGAAAATCAGTTTTCTCCATTTGAGTGCCATTGGTTATATCAACCACACTCATGCCCAGGGAGTAGTTGATCAACACAAAGCAGACCCTATTTTTCTTCATTTTTTTTGCTTTGTTTTGGAATATTATTCCGTTTTTCAATTAGTTTGTTTTTATTTTCATTTTATTACTTTTTATTATTATTCTTGGTTTTTTCTACTTTTTCATTCATTCTCTGTGGCTTTCACATCATGCATCTTGATCCCATTCATCTCCCTGTCTCTTTCTGTCCACCCTCTACCCTTGTAACCTCCCCACACAAAAATAAAATTAAGAGAGAAGAAAAAGGGAAAAAATGAAAAAAAAAAAACTCATCATGGAAGCTGTAATGTGACATGGTGAGTTGCCCAGTACACTGATTTGTCCATATATCTTTACTTTCAGGTGTTCATTACAAAGAAGCATTAGTCTGATTTCTGCCACACTATCTATGCTGGGCCCTCGCTGAAACTCCTCTTGGATATTGTGTTGTGTTGTATCGTGGAGATCCTGCAGCTTTCGCTCTGCAGGACTAGCTCCTTCATGCTCTCCAGCAGATCACAGATGCAATGGATGTTGGGGTAGACCCATAGCCCTTGTTCTGGGCCTAGGCTGCTGCAGGGCTGGTCAGCCCACCAGGGTGAGTTCTCCAGCACTACCCCTGCTACTTCACCCAATACAGCAAGGAACAAGGGGCAGGGTCGTTTCACCTGCTTTCATATGCTCAGGGCCACCTCACCCAGACCTTCACCACCAGGGCCGGCTCTACTGTGTTGCCCAGGTGAGGTACAGGGCCGACTTTCCCAAGTTCTATAACTGGTAAGGGGAGAGTCAGCTCTCTTGCCTACTGCAGGTGCGGAAGGCACCTTTCCCTTGCATTTGCTACCACATGGCAGAATAGGGGGGAAGGGCCAACTCTTCCACTCTCACAGCCTCAGGGTCAGCTCACCAACCCCCACCAACAGGGTCAGCTCTGCTATGCTGCCCTAGTGAGGTGCAGGGCCCGCCCTTCCAAGTGCTGAAGCTGGTAAAGCGCAGGACCAGCTCTTCTACTCTCGTGACCTGGGGGCCAGCTCTCCTACATTCTGCAGCTGGCAAGAGGCAAGAGAGAAAGGGGGTCATCTCTTCCTTGCCCACGCTGCTGCATGGCAGACGCATAGTGGGGCCACCTCTACCAACCTCATACCCTCAAAGCTGGCTCACCTGTGCCATTGTGAACAGGCTCAGCTCTATTGTGCTGCTTAGGCAGGGTGGAGGACCCACTCTCCCACGTGTGGCAGTCAGTGAGGGGTGTTATGCCCAAATCCGTGAAGTCCCCCAATAGCCAACAAGGAGACCAAATCCCATATGTAAAAGCAAAGAACCTTTATTTTATGCAAGTTTCCAAACTTAGTCTCTTTGCATGTTCAATGTATTGGAATAGAGAGCCCCGAGCTCAGTTAGAGTTGGGTTTTTATAGTAGCAATGGTGGGGGTGAGGGGTTTCTCAGGTTCAGGACCCTTGATTGGCTGACATTTGTCTAGGGCTGTCCTGGTGAGTGTGTGCTGGCAAGTAATCCTATTTACAGTGTTTGGAACGTTAAGCATTTCCTTTGGCTGGTCTGTTCTTGGGTGGTGCTCGGGTAATCTCAGTTTATGGTCCTACCAGCAACAGGTATTGCTTCAGAGTAAATTACTGAGACTCAGGCTCTATTCAACTTATCATGGCTGATTCCTACTCTGGCAGGTGATAATGGTTGGAAGAAAAGAACTTCCTTTGGGTGATTTGTTCATATTTAGCTGAACATGGCTGGTTCGTACAGACACACACCTCAACCTCAAAGACAGACATCACATCAGAGTAAAGGGTTGGGAAGTTTTTTCCAATCAAATTGATCTAAAAAAAAGCTTGTGTAGCTATCCTAATATCTAACAAAATAGACTTCAAACTAAGATCAATCAATAGAGACAATGGAGAACATTTCATATCAGTCACAGGAAAAATCCATCAAGAGAAAATCCCAACCTTGAGCATCTAGGACCCAAATACAAGGGTACCCTCAAATGAGAAAAAAAACACTACAAAAGCTTAAATCACATATTACTTTGATGCATGCACAAATATATAAATACAACCTGATAGAGTCCAATTTTGATGTTTCTGTGTATATGATTTCAGGGCTGACTACTTTGTATTGGATAACCAAGAAGGAGGCTTATCTCTGGGGGAAGCTAATTATCCCTCTCCCAGCAGTCATTTGCTGCCTGTAATTCTTGGCCTTGGGGTGGGATCCTGTGAAATTCCCCATTCCATCATTACATATCTATTGATACCACCATTGTTCCAGTCTTACCTATGTACACATTTCTAGGAGAGACTGTGTCACAGCAAACTGCCTGGTATTCTGACTCTTACAACATTTTCATCCCCTCTTTAGCCATATTTCCTGATCTATAGATGCAGGAGCTATGATGTAGATGTATCCAATTGCACTTTACTCCCCAAAGTCTGTTAATCTCCATATTATGTTCACTTGTGGTTTTCTGTGATGGTCTCCATTTGCTGAAGAAAGAAAGCTTCTCAGATGATGGGTCAAAGCTACACATCGCTGCAGGTATAGGAATAAGTATTTACATTATTCTTAGAAATTATACACCTTTCACTTAAAGTGTAATCAGATTGCTTTGCCACTGTTTCTCTTGTGTCCTATAAAAAAAATCTTTCAGTCTGGGTCTTCTCTCTTTTAGAAGATTTTTCTTTAAAGCTTCCCAGATTCTTGATTCTAGTCCATCAACAAGCACTAACAAATAGCTCGCCCTGGTAGAAAACAGAATCCGTGTCACTTGAAAGCTTGATTTTTTTTAACTTTCCCTCTAGCATGATTTGAGAAGTTTCTCTCTAATTACATCCTTCAGTTCTAACTTAGTGTTAATGTGTGTGGTCAATTAACAGAGAAATAATATAACAAAACTACACTTTCTCTAATTCTTTGCTGCTTTCTGGAGCAACTGAAAAAAAAATGACTGATCTTTAAATGAGTCAATTATTGTACCTACTGAAGTCTGAATATTGCTGTTCCTTAAAGACATTTCCATGTTGTTTCCAGCAGTGCCTCATTAAAAATGTCTGTTGCCAATTTTGCTATAAAAAAATCTGTTCAAAGAACAGTCTGTTTAAAGATTTTGATCCTAAAATGTAAACGTCCCTGAGAAAATCCTTTAATAATTTAGTGAAAAGGGCTTTTGAAGTAAATCAGGTCAGGGAGAGTCCAGGGAGAAAGGCTGATCAGTACATAATAAGTTACAGTTAAATAGGAACAAAAAGTTCTTGAATGCTATTACACAATAAGGTCTTTGTAGGTAACAGTTGTGTAGCCAACATTCCAAAAGTTAAAAGAAAGGATTTTGAAAGTTTTCACTATAAAGAAATGTCAAATAATTCAGCAGACACAATCTAATATAAACATATCATACACACACATGTGTGATATATGTGCATACATATGTACATACATGGTACCCCATTGACTTGTACATTTTTATTTTTTTTTCTTGGTTTTTCAAGACAGGGTTTCTCTGTGGTTTTGGAGCCTGTCCTGGAACTAGCTCTTGTAGACCAGGCTGGTCTCGAACTCACAAACATCCGCCTGCCTCTGCCTCCCAAGTGCTGGGATTAAAGGCGTGCGCCACCACCGACCGGCTGACTTGTACATTTTTAAATATTTTCTATTGGAGTTTAAACTAAATTTTAAAAATATAGTTAAGCCAATTCTCAAAGTACTATCTAACTGAAAGTTGAGTTCCAAAGGCAGTACACAAATTTTAATAGAAGATTTACTAGAGCAAATGATCTAGACTCAAGAGCAAAGAACAAGAGTTTCTAAATATGGCTCTCTTTAAGTACCATCAAGTTCCAGGTGCCTGTTAAACACATGAATTCCTGAGCAGTACAGTCACAAGTGACAACTCAGTAGGAAAAAGAACATGCCGTCAGGTTAATCAGGGACATATTAGGTTTGGATACTCTGTCAAAAAAGCATTGTATAGAACAAGTAGGAAGGAAGTAGTATGCTGTACACTCAGGAAACATATGGGCTCTATGCATGCATGGGCTTTTCGAAGGGTCTTCAAACTTTTGAAAGACAAATAACATACGCGAACTTTGACTTAATTCAGATTAAATTGCATACGCCAATGAAGTGCTGGTGATTCTTGTGTGCTGTTTGCTTATATAACCAAATTAATAGAAGAAAACACAGGGAATAGTATTTCTAAGGTCTGAGATGAGTATTATGCTGAATATGAAGGCAGCACCTTCCCCACAGGAAATCATTGTCCATTAAGGGAGATGGACATTTAAGCAAATCAAAGGAGAGGTTGCTACACTCTCTAATACAACTACAACAAAGATACTTCTGGAAAATAAAAGGCAAAGGAAGTTATTTCAAGTTTAAGTCCTTAGAGAAGTTTTATGGGTGCCTTTATTGAGAGGCAAAATGAGATACTAATTGGCAAAAATGAAAGAATAGTCAAAATTCCTAAGTTGAAACAAATTTGGGTGTACTTAAAATGTCAAAGGCACCAGGAATTGTGATTTAAGCCATTATTTCCAGCACATAGGAGGCAGAGAGAGGAAGAATTCGAGTTGAAGGATAGCCTAGGCTATATTGCAAGATGCTATACATAAACAAACAAAAAAAACAGCTAGAAATGAAGGGTGGAAGGAAGAAACCAAAAATAAATTAGTGGTTATCAATAAACATTTGTCCTTATGCTCATAGATAAGTGTAGTCTTTACTTCTCATCAAGGGAGCAACTCTGCAACAGATGGAGACCACTACAGAAAACTGCAACCTATCAAACTGCAGAGCTGTGGAGTCCATTCTCAATGGACACATCTACAGAACACTCCCACTCCTAAGTAAGGCTCAGGGAACATTGTGGAAGAGGGGTCTGAAAGACTGTAAGAACCAGAAGACCTGGGAATTTGCTGTGAGATTGTCTCTCCTAGAAACATGAGAAGCTACTACACCCATAAAGTCTCAGTAACATGACTAGCCACATGTGAGCTGAACAAGGAGAACACTAGAGAAACCAAAATAAGTTAAAGGTAATCAATAAACATTTGTCGTTATACTCATAAGTAAGTACAGCCTTTATACTTATCTCCAGGAAGAACACACCAATTGATTGTCCAGTGCTAAATGATCAGCCCTGAGATCATACACACAAGTAACCAAGTAAAATTATATAGACTCTACAGCTGTATTTATGCATATATCTGGAAAGCCAGAAAATGGTTACGAAGGGCATCTCTTTTAAAGGTTCAGTGAACATGAGGAGGACTCAAACAAACTTGTAAATAAAGTAAGGAAATCATCTCAGTATCTAAATATGAAAGCACTCCATAGCCTACTCAAGGGATACCTGCTCATCCATGTTTATTGCTGCTGCACTCACAAAAATCAGACAATGAAAACAGCCTAGATGCCCATCAAATAATGAATGGATACTGAAAGTGTGGTACATGTACACAATGGAATATTATCCAACCACTTATAAATGAAATGATTAAATGTGTGAGTCAAAGCCTGGGTCTAGGTTACATCACCCAAAGAAATAAAAGTTACATGTGTTCTCTCATCTGGGAATGTTAGCTTTAGATCTCATAGTCACGTGCCAAAATAAACCTTTCTTCCCTTGTATATGTCAGATCGTTCACCAGAGTAATAAAAGGACATATTGCCACAGATAGTAAACTGGGAAAGGCAATGGATAAATTCCAGACTTGAGAAAGACAATCACTTATAAAAGATAAACCTAGATCAAACAAAAAGAAAATCACTAATAAGAGGTAAAAACTTGATCTAAAAAGAAGGATAAAAGGAAGACTAACAGGTCAAACAGACATTCAGGACTTGGAAATTTTTAGGGGTATTCATACGAAATAGAACATAGTTCCAATAATGTGCAAGATATCATGGGGAGGGAATAAAATGAGATTTTAAGTAATCTTATTCTTTTGATATTTTATAAACTATTTTAATATTTATCAGCTCATTGAGAATTTCATATGATGCATTTTTATGATATTCAGTTTTGCTCTCCAACTTCTTCCCTATCTACCCTCTACATCCTCCCCACCCTACTTTGAGTTTTCTTTTTTCCCAATTTATGTCTAGTTTGTATTTCCCAACTCATGTTGAAAATGTGGCCTGTCCTAACACATGCTCAACCTACTAGGAGTCCCATCATTAAAGAAAACTGAATCTTCCTCCATCCCCTAGTAACTATCAAATACTTCAGCTAATGGTACGTTTTGTGCACAACTCCTTCCATGCTAGAATTTTGTGTGGCTTGAACTTATGCATACTGTCACGGTCACTGTAAGACCACATGTTCAACTGCCCTATTGTGTCTAGAGGAAAAAAAAACAGTTTCTGTGATGTTGTCACCACCTCTGGCTCTTACAATCCCTCTGCTCCCACTTACATAAAGATCCCCGGGCCTTGTGATATAAGTCCCATTTAGGGCTAAGTGTTCCACATTCTTCTATTCTCTGGATCTTGACCAGTCTGGAGTTTCTGTGTTTCCACCACTTTAAGCAGTTCATTAAACTCAAATATATATATATCCAAAAACCAATAGCCTAGGAATTTTGTATACAATACAGACATTTACAAATAAGTTATATTTCAACTACAATTTTAATTTAATTTAATTTGTATAAGTAAGGTTTTCCTTGAATATTGATCTCTTATTTTTAAGACATTTTCATTGCTTCCCAATTTCATACATACATAATGTGTTTTGATAATATTTCCCCTATTGTTGTATCTTATTCTCTTCCCAACCCTGCTGAACTCTCCTTCTTTCCAAGTCTCCTTCCTACATTTATGTTTTTTCTTTGTTATGACTCACTGTGTTTAATTAGAGTAGAGTTCATTCTTAATTGTCACCCCTTTGGTATCTCTTCCATGAACACACACCCACACACTCACCCACACACACACAAACCAATATCTTTATAAGTCTTAGGTGAATTTGTGTTTTCCTTTTGGACACAATGCTTTATTAAGACTGATCATCTTTATGCATATCATATTAAACATGGCTTAGAGAGTCAATTTCTGAAATTTAAGTAATAAAAGAAAGTGTTTAGAATAATTGCACCAAATATCTGTAATTGGAACTTTATCTAGTTAACTTTTAAATAGACAGGCACTGAACTACGAAGAATACAAGTGTTCATTTCTGTTGCTAGTATGTAACTGGTAGCAATTATATTCCAGTTAACCATGTGTGTCCTAGCAAACAACCCAAAACCTAATTATCATTTTATTTTTTCTTAAGACTTTATAGGTCAGGAATTCCAGTTTGGCTTAACTAGGTTATTTTACTGTTTCACGTGCTGTCAACTGAAACCACATGGTAGTGTTATATTGGTGAATAGGCTTTGTGTTTTAGGGTTCAAGATAGCTTGACTCTTAGCATCTTGCCAAGGACAGCTCAATGTGACTTTTACCATTGTCTGTGGCATTTCAGAGTTCTCCACATAATTCCTCAGCAGAGTATTGAAGCCTCTCGCATGGTAGGTTAAAAATCCATGAAACCAAGGTGGAAGCTACCAATCCTCTTACTTTCAGGCCCAGAATAGACACAGCATTTTCTCTAGCATACCTGAATAGCCACATCAGGGACTAGCTAGCTCAGACCATCTGTTGTATAACAGATTCCTCTGAAAATAAAACCTTTCATCTTAGAGGAAACCTTCTTAAGATACAGAATATGAAAGGGGAAGTAAAACAGCAGTATATTTAGGATAAGATGTGTAATTACATGGAGATGAAGCAATGTGTTTGCTAAGGAGAGGTAAAACTCTCCATCCTGCAGAGAAGCTCATTAAGACAGGAAGTAGACAATTCAAAATAGATTCAGGAAGTTCCTGAAGCTGACCAAATTAACTAGACCCCTCACTCCGCAAGCACTCTTGAGTACTCATAACTACTCACAAGCAATAAAAACTGCTCAGTAACTCTCAGACACACTAACCTACTTAGAAGACTCTCAGACAAGTTGAGCTGCTTAGAAGAAGCCCTTACTCAGCAGCCTGAGTATATTAGAAAGAAAGCCCGAAAGAAGAAAACAGCCAACTTACCTGAAAGAGACTCAAACTAACTGACCCACAAGTAAAGGATACCCGTAACCTATTGAACTGTATGTAGGCTGAGCAATGTACTACAAGTCTCCAGACTCTGTGAGCTGTTACCCATGCTGGAATAGGCTTTTGGTGATGTAGCTGTCTTTGAAACATCTTTGTTCATAGTAGTAACCCCTCGTGCATATAAAACTCAATGGCTCACCAAGTTAGATCTTAGTGGTATCTATTCTTGGTTCTCTAACATTTATTGATGTATCTTCAGGAACATTGCCACAAAAGACTAGCCAAATTCCAATGTAGGGAAAATAGATACAAGAGCTCACCAAGGCCAGCTGGACTGTGACTGAAAAAGCAAGGGATAAAACCAGACACTCTGAACATGGCGAACAATGAGGGCTGATGAGAAGCCAAGGACAATGGCACGGGGTTTTGACCCTACTTCATGTTCTGGCTTTGTGGGAGCCTAGCCAGTTTGGATGTTCACCTTCCTAGATATGGATGGAGGGGGGGTGGACCTTGGACTTTCCACAAGGAAGGGAACCCTGATTGCTCTTTGGACTGGAGAGGGAGGGGTATAGGAGTGGTGGGGGAGGGGGAGAAGGGTGGGAGGAGGGGGAGGGAAATGGGAGGCTGGGAGGAGGCGGAAACTTTTTTTTTCTTTTTCTCAATAAAAAAAAGAGTTGATCCAATAACTATAAATAATTTAAAACTTGTATCAGTTTGTTCTAAACATTTAAGCAATGGATACAAAGCTTGTGTCCCACTTTAGATAACAGTCATGGTGCAAACTGCTTCTTCCACGTGATTTGTCACCTGAAGTACTGGTATAGCCCTAAGAGTCCTGCTCATATTTCAAATGAAGTGAATAACCTGACAATCAAGTATTAAGAACTTTTGTGAAGTATGTAATGCATCCATAGGATGGAAAACTTTTCCTATCACTACAAGGACTTAATGTTTTCTCTTACTCTTGATATGAATTACACAGTCAGATTTTAGGTAACTGTTTCTTCATTTCATTGTGGGTAAAAGAAAATACATAATTACTATTATGCTGTATGTGGGTACTGGCAGCTGAAATTTCAATTGTGTCACTTAATAAATCAGACTTATCTTTAACTGAACTATGACAAGTTAGAATATTTTTGCATATATTTATATTAAATTGTCTCTGAAAACTATCTTATGTACATAGAAATTCTCTGGAGGTCTTTTTGTTCAAATACTTGCTTCTAGGAAGTTGGGCGAACAATATACTATAGGTCTAATAACATCTTCCTTACATACTAGAATAAGGACTGGAAAAATCAAATGCACTAAACACATAGGTTATGTATTCTAGCTTTGAAATATAAATAATGCTAATAACTGCTTAATGAAGAACATTTCTTAATCTTTATGCAACTTAAAAGCAATATAATTTTTGTTTCTGTATTAGTTACCTTTTGCTGTGATAAAATATGTAACAAAAGCAACTTAAGGAGTAGTTTGCATCAGACCATAGATTAAGAGGATACAGCTCATCATGGCATAAAAAACATGATAGCAAGAAAATGAATTAGCTATTTGCACTGTATCCACAATCTCTCTCTTATTCTTCTCTCATGCATTACATCCTGACTGCAGTTATCCCTTTCTTTCACTCCTCCAAGGCCCCACCACCTTCCCTCTCCCCAAGATCCAATCCTCCTCCTTATCCCTTCAGAAAAGAACAGGTCTCCCAGGGATAAGGGATATTTAGTGAACATGGCCTAACAAGTTAAAACTTGTAAGACTAGGCACAAACTCTCATATCATGGCTGGACTAGGCAACAAGTAAGAGTAAAAGGGGACCAAGAGCAGGCAAAAAAACTCAGCAACACTGCCACTCCCACTGTTAGGAGTTCCACAAAATCACCAAGCTAACAACTATAACATATATGCAGAGGACCTAGCACATACCTGTGAAGGATCCGTGGTTGCCTCTTTAATCCCTGTGAAACTCTATGAGCCCTGATTAGTTGACTCTTTGGACTGTGTTCTCATGGGGTCCTCCATCCTCTCTGGCTTGTTTTCTCTCTTTTTAAATTCTTTTCATGATCAAAACATATGGGATGGTGCTACTCATATTCAGGATGGATCTTTCTTCCTTAGTAAAACATCTCTGTAAATACTCTCACAGGTCTGTCTAGAGGTATGTCTCCTAGGTGGTTTTTAAATCCACTAAAGTTGGTAATGAAACTTAAGCTAAAGAATAAAGTAAATATATAGGAATGTCACTATAGTAGGAGGCAGCACATTTAGAAATACACTCAGTGCATATTCTCTGGAAGCTCCATATGCATGCAGAAGACATTGCTATTGGGATTTAAATATGAAATATCCTCCTAGGTTGTGCATGTATTAAAGGCTTGGTCTCCAGTTAGTGGTGGTATTGATAAGTTATTGGACCATAAAAGGACTCTTCATCAGTGTATCTACCCATGGATGACATCATAGCTGAAGGGACTCATAGATAGGAACTAGTCAAAGAAAGATAAATTGCTAAGAACAAACCTTCAAAGAGCGTAACTTATGCACAATTCATTGTTCTCATTTTCTTTGCCTCTTGGCTGCAATGAAGCTAGATACTTTCCTTCACTACATTCTCTCCTCCTTAGTATTCGACATGGGTATAAAAACTGTGCATTCAAATGACGATAAACTGAAAGCTCTGGAACCATCAGTCACAAATCTTTCTTTCCTTCTTTTAAAATCATTCATCTTGGGAATTTTGCAACAGTTATGAAATTCTGACACACAGTTACTAAGATCAAGGTAGAATATTTCTGCCCCTCTTCTACAGTGTTCTCTGATCCTCAGATGTGAGAATGTTTTGTAGATGTGTCCATTGTGGCTAAGCTCTACAGCTATGCATATTGACTTGTAATTTTCTGTACAGGTCTACGTCTGTTGCAAAGAGGTTACCTTACTAGGAGGAGGGGTGAAGACTACACTTATTTGTGACTCTAAGGATAAATAGTTATAGATTGTTGTCAAGTACTGTGCTGGTTTACTAAATTAGTGGTTGAAGATTCTTCTCCAGTTATCATAACTTCACTAGCATTGAGTGATTAGCAAGGTTTCCAGTATCAGGAATAGTATCTCTCTTGTTGATTGGGTCTTAAGAACAAATGGTGAGTGTGCTACTATTCTACACTTTTGATTATCATGCCATACTGCTCACTAATGTGGTTCATAGGCATAATAGCTGGGTGAGACTGTTGGTTACCTCCCTCCTTTGAAAACTTGCATGGAGCCTTGTGGTATTGTGAAAATTAGTCCTTGGGAAGGAAGCTTTCAGGTTAGTTACAGATCAGGAGGCTCTGGACCCTGTTTCTGAAGGATGTGGTGTCACAAGAGCCAGAGGTTCAAGCACTTGGTAGTGGGGTTATATCTCTGAGCAACATTAGAAGCTATTCCATTAAGTCTCACCAACATGCCCACCCAAATGTGAACTGAACAAAAAGGATAACAATTAACACAAGAAATTGAACAAGAAAAAGTCCATGAGTCCTCAACCTTACACAAAGAACTATGGGAAACAGGAAATCTCAGAACAACAAAGGTGGTACTCTAGTGTGGGAGGGCCTTATGTCTATGTGTTGCTTTTATTGGTTAATGAATAAAGAATTGTTTGGCCAATAGCTTAAGCATATTTCTGGTTAAACTCATAACGTAAACTAACCCATCTCTATTATTCTGTATATTGCCACGTGGCTGTGGCTTACCAGCTAAAGTTTCGGCATGTCTGACTCTGGCGGTGGCTCCATGACTTCTCACTCACCCTGCCTTCCTCCTCCTACGCTATAGGCCAAGCTAGTTCTTTATGGATCTCCCACAGTCCTCTCCAGAGAAGAACACATCAATTCGTTGTCCAGTACCAAACAGTCATCCCTGAAAACATACATACATGTAAAATTATATGGTCTCAGTATGTTATGTTAGGAATATATAGGTGTACACACACAAACACACACACACACACACACACACACACACACACATATATATATATATATATATATATATATATGCATGTACTGACAATCAATGAAAAAATGGGCCATGAATTTAAAATAGAGCAAAACAAGGTATATAGGCAATTTTGGAGGGAAGAAATAGAAGAACAAAGTGTTGTCATTATAATATCAAAAGTAAAATAAATTATTTTTTAAGAAGAAATAAGGTGTTGGCAAGAACGTAGTAACATAGGAGCTCTTACATTCTATTGGTAGAAAACATAATTGGATTCATTTAGAGATCCTATCATCTTATAAAATTGATGATATATGTAACATATTATGAAACAATTCTAGTCCCATACTTCTAATGATATTCATTTCAATATTCTAAATGTTCAACAGCAGAGTAAATAAATTGTGTCATAGCCACATGAAGAAATATCATTCACAATGAAAATGATTTAACTATACACAAAAGCAACAATATGCACAATTATGGAGCATAGAGTGAAAAAAAAGACATGTCAGAAAAAAACATATACAGTTTGATGTTCTAAACAAGAATTCCTCCTGTGCACTCATATATTCGAATACTTGGTCCACAGTTGGTTGAACTGTCTTGGAAGAACTAGGAGGTGTGGTCTTATTGGAGGAAGCATGTCACTAGTTGTGGACTTTGAGATTTCAAAAGAGTTGTACCATTGCTAATCTCTCTCTCTCTCTCTCTCTCTCTCTCTCTCTCTCTGTGTGTGTGTGTGTGTGTGTGTGTGTGTGTGTGTGTCTCCCTCTCTTTTCTAATTGTGGATAAAAATATAATCTTCCAGCTGTTCTTGCAGTCATGCCTTTGTTCTGCCATCATGAACTCTAATCTGCTGAAATTGAAAGCCCCAAATAAATATTTTTTTCTATAAGTTGCTTTTGGCAGGATGTAGTATCACAGCAATAGAAAAGTAACTAAGACAACAGTATGACACATTACACAAATTTTTTGAGGTTCATAAAATAACACAACAATAGACATATCATCATTTGACACCATCTACATATATGATAAAGCTCTTAAAATTTAAGGAAATGTTTCTTTAATTTTTATTTATTTATTAAAGATTTCTGCCTCCTCCCCGCCACCACCTCCCATTTCCCTCCCCCTCCCCCGATCAAGTCCTCCTCCCTCCTCAGCCCCAAGAGCAATCAGGGTTCCCTGCCCTGTGGGAAGTCCAAGGACCACCCACCTCCATCCAGGTCTAGTAAGGTGAGCATCCAAACTGCCTAGGCTCCCACAAAGCCAGTATGTGCAGTAGGATCAAAACCCATTGCCATTGTTCTTGAGTTCTCAGTAGTCCTCATTGTCCGCTATGTTCAGCGAGTCCGGTTTTATCCCAAGCTTTTTCAGACCCAGGCCAGCTGGCCTTGGTGAGTTCCCGATAGAACATTCCCATTGTCTCAGTGTGTGGGTGCACCCCTCACGGTCCTGAGTTCCTTGCTCATGCTCTCTCTCCATCTGCTCCTGATTTGGGTTAAATGTACAATGCAGAACAGTGCTTACTTTTATTACACAAGTAGTAATACAAAGCAGGAATTGAACATGAAAATTTTATCAGTACTGGCAACTTGCTAGTTTTCTAATACAGAATTTTTAAAATGGAAAAAAAAAAGTTAATGTAAACACATTTTACCACAGGCTCGTGATGGTGCCTGAACACATGCTAGGTGTCCAAGATAGAAGAAGTATGGCTAATAGACTGTTAGAAGCCCTATCGTTTAATAAAATAAAAACACACTTAGTCTCAGCTACATAGCATACCATTAGGGGATAAAGGCCACATGCTGGTTCCCACAAGGCCTCTCAGGAAGTAGCTCATTACTTTGGTTAACTTACCATGGTGCTGGGTTTGGCCCTCTGCCTTGCAACCTCTGAAACCAAATATTATCAGCTCACCAACATCAAATCCACATCTTAGCAATGTGTGCACACTAATTAAGCTCCCCAGACTGAGACAGACACCAAAATGCCAGTTCATTAACTGACAAAGCAAAATCTAAGCCTCACATGGACTAGCATAATCAAGTCAGCATGATAAGAGAATTCTCTCTCAGTAGTCATGCCATGTGGGAGGCCAAATCATAATAAAACGTTATTTTATTAAATTTACCCTGAGAATTAACTGTCACCAGTACAGGATTATTCATAGTTTATACGAACAGGATGTTTTTCTCCCTGTAGTTTATAGTGCATGGAAAGCCACACACATAATACTCAGAAGGTTTACATAATGAACCTGAAATTATCACAAAGGAAATCAAAAGGATCTAATTTTTAAAGGCATCACTTGAAGCCTGATATTTTGGCCTTATTGAAATACTTTCAATAATAGGTCAAAGTTAGAAGGACATTAGCCCAAGCCCTCTCCTCTTCTCAGAAGGCTTCAGTAGACACAGCTACCATGTGGCTTCCTGAAAATCTTTTATACTTATTGGATTGATGTACCCTCTTCTTAGAGAATTCTTTATCTGATATATTAGTATAGTATACACATTAATACTAATCTGTGAGTCATTTAACTTTAAATGGTTGTATATATAAATCTCGCTGACCCAGGTGTTCATTTCAAAAGGTAATGCCCCCTCATTTTTCAGGCTTTTGGAAGCACCTCACTAAATCCATCCTAAGTGTTTCTAAGCATAGTTTTATGGATAAAACTATAACTGGAAAGGATCTGAAGCCCTGAACATTTGGAGAGATGGCAGGAATGAATGGACTCCAGGAAGCACACTAATGTGGGTCCCGTTCCATCTCACTCAGAATGCCCTCTATAGCCAAAGGAATCCAAAGTAGCCTCAGTAAGATTTAAATAGCCACAAAACAAGCTCAATAAAGGGCAAGGAGAATTGGGCATTATCAGTGGAAAGGGGAGTTACAGTTGTGTCGAGAATATAAATAAATTCATTACCGTGGTTAAGTCTTGAAATGCATCTTGTATATCTTGACAGCCAAGACAAGAGAGGTGTGCAACAGCACCCAGATGCACCTCCACAAAGAGAATGTGAGTTTTATTTCAGATTCTGTCCGTTACATCATTTGAGTTCTACTTTTGCTCCTGTTGAAAGCAATGTCAATGTTTGTCCAAGTCAAAGACGGCAATATTGATCCAAGATTGATAGATCGAAGCTTTTTCCTGCTTGATCTGGGCCAGTCACGTATAAGTGACATAAAAGAAGAAAGAGGTTTCTGTCCGGTGCTCCCGTGTGGGTCTCTGTCTCTGTCTCCTTTCATCGCCTGATGAAGGTTAATATTCCTGAGGATGCCTATGTGTTTGTCTTTGGATTCACCTTCTTATTTAGCTTCTCTAGGAACATGAATTATAAGCTCAATGTCCTTTATTTATGGCTAGAAACCAAATATGAGTGAGTACATCCCATGTTCCTCTTTTTGGGTCTGGCTTACCTCACTCAGGATAGTGTTTTCTATTTCCATCCATTTGTATGACCACGAGGGGTGCACCCACACACTAAGACAATGGGGATGTTCTATTGGGATCTCACCAAGGCCAGCTGGCCTAGGTCTGAAAAAACATGGGATAAATCCGGACTAGCTGAACATAGCGGACAATGAGGAATACTGAGAATTCAAGAACAATTGCAGTGGGTTTTTGATCCTACTGCACGTACTGGCTTTGTGGGAGCCTAGGCAGTTTGGATGCTCACCTTACGAGACCTGGATAGAGGTGGGCAGTCCTTGGGCTTACCACAGGTCAGGGAACCCTGATTGCTCTTCGAGCAGATGAGGGAGGGGGAATTGTTCGGGGGAGGGGGAGGGAAATGGGAAGCGGTTGTGGGGACGAAGCAGAAATCCTTAATAAATAAATAAATTTAAAAAAAAAAAAAAAAAGAAGAAAGAGGGTGTCATAGGCAGAGGAAGGAAACTAACAAAGGAGGGGCATAGGGAAGTGAGGGAAGGGAGAGATTAAAGTAGGGAATGCTTTCATAATTTCATTTATGTGACTGTGATAAAATACCCTAATGAAAAGAAACTCAGAGAAGAAAGTATCTGCCTGGCTTACAACTGAAGGTTGTGAGGAAATCAAGGCAGAAATTTGCATAGCCACAGTAAAGAGCAGAAAGAAATGAATACATTCAAGCTTTTTCCTTGTTGCTTGCTTCTGCTCAGCTCTGCTGCTCCACTCTTACACAGTTCAGGATCCCCTCCTTAGGGAACAGTGCCACCCACGGTAGACTGGACCTTCCTTCTATACTGCCCCATAGACACTCTTACAGGCCAACCAAATGTAAACAATGCCTACTTGGGAATCTCTTCCCAGATAATTGTGTCAAGTTGACAAAGTTAATGGTTATGGAGACCAATAAGAGTAATGTATGGAGGGCTGGAGAGAGAACACAGCAGTTACTACTCTTGCAGAGAATCCCAGTTTGGTACCTACCACCCACATCATATAGTTCACAACTGCAGACAATTTCAATTCTAGGAGTTCTGATTTCTTCTTTCAGGTTCCATGAGCACATAGTGTAGATACATACATATATACGTACACACATACATACAGGCACTCATGTATCTTAATAAGGTGCATTGTTTTATACAGAATTGGAGTCTCACCTTAGTAAACAAATGACACACACTAAAAAAATACTTTAATATTTAATAAGGGAGTCCTTTATACTGTAAAAAGGTTAAGGGAACTAAGCAAGGAGTGATAAAGGACAGAAATCAGAAAATGTTACTGCCATGCTTATCTAAAGGACTAGCTAGCCATTAATGAACATTAGGGGACAGGTACCTGATAGGAACTGTGTCCTTCAATAAAGGAACAATGTCAATTTCAAATTACATCAGGAAGGAGCTCTAGAATACGTGCCTCAGTGTTTTCCCCCACCTTCCAACTCCCTGCCAATTCCTTCCAGTTATAAAACCAAATCAAAAGCCAGTGAAAAAGCAAACTAATTGATGCATAAAAACTGGTCTCCCGGGAGATAAATTCCAGTTCTAAGGAGATCTGGAGAACCAAAGGGATGATACCCAGCTTATAGCATATATTAAAGCCATGCAATGGGCAGAAACAATATTCTGCAATGTATATGTAAGTACCATAAATATCTTACATTCAGCAGAGTATCTCCAAGCATTTCATCACCAGCATATAGATACTCATTATGTACACAGCATTAATTGCACCATATATCTTTCTTATCATTAAATTATTTCTCAAGTTCTAGGGCAAACATGGTTAATTTAAGTACGATACAAAAGCAAAAATGAAAGAACATGCTTTGACTTTAGACTGAAGATACCACACAGGATAGTTCAGAAAAGGAATATATTCCATATTCAAAACAAATGGAGCAGTTGAACCATGCGAAAAAGAGAAAATTTTCCAATCTTCTTTCCTTCACAGCAATTCTGAGGTAGAACATGCATGACCTGGTAATATAACAAGTCAAGAATAAATGAATTATATGCTTCATCCCAAAAGTTTGTCTCTGTCTCTGTCTGTCTCTCTGTCTCTGTCTCTCTCTCTCTCTCTCTCTGTGTTCAGGGGTTCATATGGCTATGTGCATGTGCACATACATTGAACTTGGCGCTCATCAATTTGACTAGGATACCTAGGCAGTGAGCTCTAGAGTTTCCCCTGCCTCCTCCTCCCCAGCACCAAGATTGCAGGTGATTGCAATGGAGCCCAGCTTTTTACATGGGCGCTGGAGATCAGAGCTTACATCATTGGGCTTGTGCAGCATGCTCTTTACTGACCTCTGTTGACTGAAGTTTCTGTCCTGCCCAGTCCCACAGTCATTCAGTACCAGAGGTCTACATTAATCATAAACTGGTTGGCCTATTAGCTCAGGCTTCTTATTTATTAATTCTTACATCTTAACCCATAATTCTTGTCTATGTTAGCCACGTGGCTTGGTATCTTTCATCAGCAAGGCATTCTCATCTGCATCCTCTATGCCTGGGTAATGACAGCAGATTGAATCTTTCCTCTTCCCAGAATCCTCCTGTTCTTATTGCCCCACCCCTACTTCCTGCCTGAATACTGGCCAATCAACATTTTATTAAAAGTAATGCAAGAAACAGGATAAAAGACCATTGTCCCACAGCAACCCCCATCTCCCCAGCCCATAGAAGTATAATTACTAACCCAGAAGTGAATAGTAAAGACCTGCTTTCAAGTGGAAGTAAAATGGCAATGTCTTCAGAAACTAAGAGATTGAGCTATGTAAGCAGTGGAAAACAAGTAATGTCAAGACTGTGTTTGAGATGGGAGAGCTGGATGTGGTCTGGACTAATTTCAGAGAAGAGACACATCCTGAGAGGTAATTTTGCTTTTCAGTACCTGGGAGTATATTTAGATAGACAGTCCAGAACTGTCAAAAAGGACAGAGATGATAAGTATGTGCTCCATGTGTCTTTCTCGAAACTTTTGGCTTCTGAGTTACCCTTTGTCTGAAAATATACATTATCTGGAAAGGTAAAGTTACGCCTTAGGGTGAGGCATTGTGCTCAGATTTGCATTCTGCTAGTCAACTGTTATCATTTTCTTCCTACCAGCTCATATTCCTGCACCCCAGAGCAGTTGTTGGTTTCTGACCACAGTGTCACACTGCAGGGGTATACAGGTTCTCCTTATGTCATCCATAAACCTCCCCTGGCACAAAATTGTTGGATATAAAAGGTCAATTTTGCTTTTTTCTGTCAAATCTCTAATTTCATATCTTGCCCTAGAATTCCAACCTTTTCATGTATAATAAAATAGATCCATCAAGATGTTTTCATAAACAAAATTACTTTCCTTTCACACTGAGCAACACAAAGAACAAGCAAAACTTTTGCAATTACAGCTTTTCTCTAATTTGCTAAATAACAGTTTGACACAGGACTCCCTGCCCTGCCAAGTGCACTGTAAGCAGAAAGTGGGCAATTCAAAAAACGTATTGTCTCCCCTGCCTAAAATACATGAGCATAGATTTGGGGACTTTCATTTAACTGTTACATAAGGAACAGGATTGTTGTGTCCTTCAAACTTGATCAGCCCTGTGGCTTTGTTTGTACCTATGACAATAGTTGTCTCCAAGCCTGCTGATTTGCAAATAAGAAAGGAGATTGTGTCTGAGACAAAGGTGAGGTGAGATGAGATATGTCAACTAAGGCTCATTAAGAGGCAAGTGACCAATAACCTGTTACAAAATTAAACTTTGGTGGTTTATGTAAAAGGCAAAGACTAGACTTGAATTTCATGGATGATTGAATTCTATGGACTGAAATCATCTTCTAAGAACTTAATCTCAGTCCCCATCTCTCATCAGATCTCTCCTTGGACGGAGAAGGCAGCTACTAGCATCTGTGGCTTTACTTATGTCATCAGCATTGTTTGCAAAAGCAGCCTATCTTCCTACTTAAAAGCTCAACGAAGGTTCCCAAAGTCAGACTTGTTCCTTGAGCTTACCTTAGGCAATCTATCCACTATGAAATCAATTACCTAGATTCCAAACCTCTTGTGTAATGATCATGTAGAGCTGCTTCACAAGACTCTTCATGGGGCTGACTTTATGTTATCTGAAGATGGTGAACAGAAAAGGATATTAAAATATATTTAGAAAAGAGGATAGAAGATGGTGAACAGAAAAGAATATTAAAATACACTTATAAAAGAGGATAGTATCCCAGACACTTGAAAATGCCTAGTGTTACGTTCTGTTCAATGCCAAAATCTGTTATTCTGTAACAAGACTTCTAGGCACTCAGCCTCCTTGCTAAAACTACAATGGCAAGATTTTCTGTAACTCATCTCATAAGGCATTCCCTTTAATTCAGAATTAAAACCCCACGTCTTGTGATGAGCTGAAGCTTTCTCTATAAAGTAGCTGCATATTTGTTGTAGTTGTACCCTTGAGAAGAAACAAAAAACAAACATTTTATATGCAGAGCTCCAAGTATTGAAAAAAATTATCACATGTCCACAAATATGTATTTGTTAAGAATCTATGGCTCCTTTGCTTTCCAGCTCATATTCATTTCCAAGCTGACAGATCAATCTAAAATTATATAGCCCATTATACTTGACAAATTTAATAATCATATTAATAATCCTCAAAATCCTATTAGTTAACATGCAACCCATTATACAAATAAAGAAACTGCCACAAAGAGATTTTCTAAAGTCATACAGCCATTAAGCAACAGAGGTTTAAATATTGAATGAAAGTCCCAATATGTCAAAACTAAGTTATGGCACATAACACTGAAACCTGGAAGTTATCGTGTAAAAGAATCCCTAGATTTTTATGTTTTTCTTAAAGTCGAAGTCCCAGAAGTTAATTTGGTATTCTATGTGTGGTTCTGTTAATTTTTCCAGAAATGTTCTAGTTCTCGGGGACTATTACTTCATTTCAGTAATAGTCTTGAATGCTTTAACAACTTAGTGCTTTCTAAAGTGTACCTATGGAGATGCTGCAACCAGAGTGTTCATTTATTCTATATACTGTATTTTCAGGAAGATTTCAGACCTGCAGCTATGGCTTAATGATAGAGTATTTGCCTGTCATGTGTGAGGTCAAAGGTTCGACTCCTAGCACCTTAATTAAAGGTTAAGATTTTACCAATAAACCAAATAGTTTAGCAAAAAAAAAAAGAAATAAATAAAAACATTAAAACTAGTATCTTACTGAAGGAAACCATTGATATTTAATATACTGTGACCAGTCAATGAAGGAATTATTTCAGAATCATTTGATTTTTAATAAATTCCAGTTTGCTTTCCTTAGCACTATATCGTTTGATCATCCCTGGTGACAGAGGCCCACACCTAGAAGAAAGATCAGACCAAGCTATAAGAGGACCCTCCTTACAGATCAAAACTGTCCATTTTCTTCAGCTCTTAATTTCTTAGAGAAGTTTGTTGAACTGTAACACGGCTGAATAAAGCGACCTCACTGCTGTGTGCATGTTTACGCAATATTTCCTGAATAAAGCGACCTCACTGCTGTGCGCATGCCTGTGCACTGCTCCTGAATAAAACGATCTCACTGATATCTACATCCTTATGCACTGCTTCCTTTAAGCATCTCTTTCATCAGGACAAGAGCCTGCTCCTAAGCAGCTTAGAGAGTCGCCATGTTATTTTGTCACTTTGATCCTCTTATAGAATTTGTTGGCTTCCCGGCTTTATGAAAACCACATTTCCACTCTACCAAGACATAGCTGACATGGTCTGATCTCAAAACTCTGGCCAAGATGGAGATTAAAAGATAGTTGTCACTAGAGTTGGAAGGGAGAGGAAGTATGGAGAGAACAAGAGTGAATTTACTGACAGCACTAACATGTTCCCTACACCCCCTCATCATTTTCTCCAAAAATGGGAACAGCCAGAGTAGGAAAAATGAAACAAAGAAACAAAGAGGAAGGCACTGCAGTTCTGAGGGCTAATAAACAAGCAATTCAGCACTCAAACCAGCTCACAATGCAAAACATATTTATATTGGCAAGCCACTAAAACCAAAGGTTTACACACATGAATGAGCATATGTAACATATTGGGACATTTTCTCAAATACGCCAAGATTTTTGAAGGCTGGCAGTAAGCCCTCTGCTTTTTCTTATAACAGCTGCTAATCCCTTCTGACTTCTGACTGCCTGATTTTCTGAAAGTTGAATCAGTATAATGTAGAAAGATATTCTATTCAAAGAAATGACGTTCCAAACTGGAGATGTGCTTGGATTTAAATCAACCCAAGGCAGAAAGCTGTCCTTCTGCTTCATCCTCTTCCACATTACCTCCACAAATAGGAATCGCAAGTTCACTCCAGCATTTAGCACCAGTCCTGAGACGACATGCTGTGTGAATTAGGCCAAACTGCTTCTCCCCTCTTGTAATGTTCTCTTCAGCAAAATGGGTAAATAAAAATAGATTTCTAAAGTTCAACACAATATGGCCATTATTTGTTCTTTAATTCTAGCATTTAATAAATATCCAGAGCTATGAATATATATCATTCTGCCAAATCAAAAGAAGTCAGAAAATCAATTTCCTTTCCTAATGAACTCTTAGTTGGAAAAGGTTTGTGTTAGCATTTTAATAGGAATAAACAATACCTCTGGTTTTCATCCTTAACTCAATGGCTGATAGAAAAAAATTGAAAAAAAATCTTTTTAAAGAATAAAACTGTAGTGAGTCTGGAGATGAAAAATAAGGTCATCAACAAACTTTAAGGAATTCCTAAGAAGTAAAAATCAAAAAAATGCTGAACTGATGAACCAGAAAAAAAAAAATGAAGCCGAGAACACACAAGAAAAATGCAATTCTTTCAGAGAGTCACAAATGAAATTATAAATAGAAATGAACAAAACCAAAAGTGGCAGTTTAGCCCTTGAGTACGCCTCAACTTGTTCCATTAAATTGCATCCAAAACACCTGGACCAAGGGGAGCCTGCCTCCTCGCAGATATAAAATGAGGAACTGGTAATAAAAAAAAAAACTTTTGACATTCTGAAAATAATTCTCAAATCTGAACACGTATCAAAATCACTTGAAGAACTTACTAGCACCTTTTAAAATGGTCTTCTCTAAAATTCCCTATTCAGTAGCTATGTGATGATGCCCGTGCCTGAAAATTTTAATTACTAGCAAGTTCCACGTGAAGCTGGTGTTATGAGAGAAAGGAACACACTTTCATAACTACTGTGCTAGTATGGAACCCAAAGATCCTACATTTCTTTGAGTTAGGGGCTGGAGCCCTCACTATGTTCCACATCCTAGGCTTGACATAGACACAAGGAATTCCCCAGCTTCAGACTCCAGAAGAGTTGGGACCACTGCTGCATGCCAATGCTTACCTTCAATTTACTCTTCGTGTCATAAATATAGCAATAGCCTAATAGTTCACAAATCAACAACATATGTTAAACACACAATATAAAGATTTGAAGGCACTGAAACAATGTCGTCAATCTAGATAGAGATCATTCCTAATGTTATATTTTAAAGCAATATAGCACAGAACTGAAAACTGAGGGAAAATAAAAATGTTTTTATTCAGGAAGACTACCTTATAAAAGAATTCACACACACCCCTGGAAAATCTAACTTTATTTTGGCATTTCTGAATTTACCCATAACATATAGGTATGTATGACTGCCAATATGATCAGACAATCCAGTAAGACATCATTTTTAAAGAAGAAATGTCTTAATAAAACAAATCTTAAAATAAAACAATACTATACTATATCTTTACTAAGCAAAATGACTAGTTATTAATAATAGATAACTAATGTTATGTAGCTGTTTGGGGGAATCTAACATAAAAAAATAACCAATACTAACAAAAAATGAAAATGCTAGAGCTAAAAAGTAATAAAAAATCAATAAATTAAAAAACTAACAGAAATAATTCAGAGAATGAATTTTTCAAAATTCTAATTAACATACTCTATAACATTTCTATCCTGAGGTCATCACATTTTTTTTGGTTTTTTGAAACAGGGTTTCTCTGTGTAACACTCATAGCTGCCCTGGAACTGCCTCTGTAGACCAGCTTGGCCTCAAACTCACAGAGATCCACCTACTTCTTCCTCCTGAGTGCTGAGATAAAGGTGTTTGCCATCACCGCCCAGCATATTTTATTGTACAACTTTTTTTTGTTCTTTGCTCTTCCATTTAAGTAACAGAATATATTCATTATGGATGTAGTTATAATTAACGCAAGTAAAATATACATGAGAAATATGATGACCTCAGGATAGAAGAAACATAACTAGATAGTACATAGAGTTTAAAGAGTGTGAGAGAGAAAATAGAACAAGAAAACACTAACCTAAAAACTCAGCACTGTATACTGAAAGTAGAATCAAGTACCAATCAATATAGAGTTTACCCACAGCTTCTTGAGATGTCAAGTCAAAAGTAAACACTAAAAATATACAGTAAGAAATAAGATTTTAGACAAATGCACAAAAATAAATCTTTTGAAACATAGGATGATTAATAATAACACAAATCAATCCATATATTCAGGTACATTATCAAAATTTCAGTGATGTTTCTGACAGAATAGGAAATTCTCTTCTTGAATTCATATGAAATTTCAAGGAATCCAGAATAGCCAGTTGTAAGGAAAAAAATGTATTAGGCTACCGATAGTCCCTTCTTTTAAAACATACAACAAAGATTCAGTAATCAAAATTGCATGGCATTAGCATAAGGATTAAAAATTCTAGAATTAAATCATTACACATAGAATAAATTGATCTTGACCTAGGTGCCAAAACCATTATATGGGGAAAAAGAGACAATTTTCAACACCTGAGGCTAAGAAAAAATTCTAGATAAAAATTGCCCCCTGACATTATACAATGTCCAACATTTCTCAAAATGTCTTAAATATTTATACTTATGAGATAATTAAATCAAGTCTATAGAAGACCTCTATAATGAAAACTATAAGTCTTGGAAGAAAAACGTTGAGAAAGACACTAGAAAAGGGAAAGATATCTCATGTTCCTGGATTGATAATTAATATTATGAAAATGACCATATTCCAAAAGCAATTTACACATTCAGTGCAATTCCAATCAAAATTCCAACAAAATTCTTCACAGAAGTGGAAAAAAGTACTAACATTCATGTGAAACCCAAAGGACTCCAGATAAACAAAGCAGTCCTAAGGGGAGAAAAACACTGGGGGAGATTACCATTCCAGATTTCAAAATATGTTACAGAGCTGTGATGTGTTACTGGCACAAGATCAGACATGTAAACCAATGAATGAAAGTAGAAGACCCAAACACAAGTACATGTAATGATAGCCATCTGATACTTGACAAAGATGCCAAAAACATACACTGAACAATAGTATCTTCAACAAAGGCTGCTGGTAAATCTGGATGTCCTAGTATATGAGAATGAAATTATACCATATATATCATCCTACACAGAATTAACCCCAAATGGATCAAAAACTCTGAACTGCCATCTCCTGTAACCCAGCAAGACTTCTAGTGTAGGGACTGGGACACAAAACCCACCGACAAACTGTTCAACCCACAATTTGCCCTCCTTACAGATTTGCTGTGTTAAAGACAGCACAGAATTTGTAGGATTGGCCAACTAATGACTGGCCTAACTGGAGACTTAATTTCTAGTCTACCAAGAGTAGCAAAATATGGAGGGATCTTGCCAGGTCCACTCTCCTATAATCTATGTACTGATAAATTTGACTATTGGTCCAAGACATCTAGTCATAGATGATGGCAGGTAGGTGTCCACCATACTGGGGTCTAGACAATAAGGCTATTCTAGAAACTTTGTTTTAGACCACCTTTGTTAGTATTAGATTTTTGTATCCTAAGTTTCTAGCAATCTTCTGACCTTTCTACCCCTTTGTCCACTTCTTGAACAAGCTACTGTATGTCCAAATTCCAAACCTACTGTTGTTAAAGGCAGACTGTTAGCCCTTTGAGTTGCTACTAAATTGGATTGTGCCTACATCTCATAGCCACAGGGACCTGCACATTCTTAGTGGTTCATCAATGTTAGTAGTGATATAATTTAAGAGTCCATTTACTGGAGCATATGCCTCTTCCTGTGTGATATAGGTGTAGAAAAGAACTTTCTGACTAGGAATCCTTTTGCCCAGGAATTAGGAATAACAATTGACAAGTAAAATATATCAAGAATTCAGAATACAAAGAGTCAAAAAATAAAGACAAGAGTTAAGGATCTAAACAGGGAATTCTTAAAGGAAGAAATATAAACGACTAGGAAATATCTTACAAAATGTTCATCATGCTTAGCACAGGGAAACACAAATGAAAACAACATTGAGTTCATCTTATCCCAATCAGGATGTCAAAGATCGGCAAAAGGACCAACAATAACAAGTGTTAGAAAAGGTGTGGAGAAAAGGAAAACCTTATTGACTGTTGGTGGGATTACAAACTGTACTAGCCACTATGGACACTGGTGTGAAGAACTCTAAAAATATAACTATACTGCTCCTTGGTATCTGTCCAAAGACCTCAACATTCTACTCTACAGATATTTGCTCAACCATGTTCAATGCTGCTCTATTAACAATGGCTAAAAAATGAAGGCAATCTAAATGCCCCTGGACTGAGGAACAGATAATGTAAATATACATATACATATACACAATGGAATATTTTTCAGCTTTAAAGAAAATTGAAATCACAAACTTTGCAAGTAAATGGGTAGAACTAGAAAATATTATACCGAGTGAGATAACCCACATCCAGACAGACAAATGTTGCAAGCTCTATCTCATGTGCAGAACAGATGAAATCCTGAGTGCATGTGTGTTCCTCACAGCATAGCCATATAAAAGACCTCAATGCCTCATCCTTGAGAATGGAAAGGCCTATGCAGGTCAATCTCAGAGGCATGCCAAGGCCTTCCCCTGGTCTGAATATGGATGTTGGCTGTGCATAGAAAATATCAACTGTGGCTTTCTTGTCCCAGTCGATTGCATTCAGAGATTGCTTGCCTACAGAGACCACCTTCTGAGATTAGCTAACCTGACTCCTCCTCATTTGGGTGCCATATATAAGAAATTCTCTGAGCTTCCGGGCTGCTGCTGGTGTGACTACATCAGAAAGCATGGCCCCCTAAATCCCAGTTTTTTTGTATTTGGAATTCTGTCTTCTTGTCATTTCATATCACCCCTGTCAGGTCAGTCCCAAAGCTGTGCATCTTGTGGAATTTTCATCTGTGGTTGTTAACTCCAAATCTTCAAATTTGAGTACGTGTAGTGTGTAGTAATCACAGCTGCCGCAAAGTAAAATGGTACCATGGAGAGAGGAGTGATGGAAAAGGAGATAGCAGACCAGAGGCGATCTGAAGTGGGAATGAGAGGAACTTGAGTTAGAGTGGGGAGAAGGGGGTGAAGGGAAGAGAAGAAACCAGTAATACATGGGATGGTTGAAGAAGACATAGGAATTCATATTATTTTATGCTTACCAAAAATTATACTAACACATACAAATGTAGGTACATACATATGCATATGGTTTAAGTGAAGTTATGTCACTTGGGGTAATAATACTTCCCCCCAAAGCCATAGACTACTTAAGAAAAAAGCCAGTACTAGGCATGAAAAGCCTCATTTCCCATTATTAGTCAGGGGACTCTAAAAGACTCCCCAAACAATACATTCTGTTGCTGTTGTCCTTGTTGCTTCCCAGAAGTTGAAGGGAAGACTCTATTGCCAAAGGCACTACACATTTTGGACACAAAAGTGAGAGGGATGAGTCTGGTTCTGGCATGAGAAGTGTAATGCAAGCTGCTAAGAAGAAAGTATTCAATAATCCTATCAGCTATGATGCCTATGAGTCACAACAGTGGCCAGGATGGCAAGACAACCCTAAAGGCAAAATAAAGGCATTTATAACTCGGCACTAACTAACATCTGTCTAATTAGACTTCAACCCTTCTCAATGAGAGGGAAATTGTGCTTTATTATGGAAAGTTAGCCTCCCATACATAGCTAATGAAGCCAGGGATCATAGAGAAGAATCCGCTACTGCCTATTTCTTGAACCAGTATAATTCCTAAATGCAATCTAATATTTACCATTACCCACAGAAAATTGAAGCTTTCACTCTTCAAACCAGCTTCTTTCTGCAGCAAAAGGAGACCATTACAAAAAGCAACAATTGGTCAAGCTTCAGAACCTGATCACAAAGTGCCCAGTCCCCAACTGATCCATCTACAACACAACCACAACATGTAAGGCTTAGGAAACAACATGGAAAAGGAGACAGAAAGTTTGTAAGAGTCAAGAGATAAAGAAGTCTATAGTGAGATTGTACCTCCTATATGATGGGGAAGCTACAGCTATGAGATCTTGATGTGGGAGAGTCTTCTGTTTTGTGCTGATTTCATTGGTTAATAAAGAAACTGCCTTGGCCTTTCATAGGACAGAAAATTAGGTAGGTAGAGTAGACAGAACAGAATGCTGGGAGAAGAAGGCAGTGAGGCAGTCGCCATAGCTTTCCTTTCCAAGATGGATGCAGGTTAAGATCTTGCGGTAAGCCACCACCTCATGATGCTATACACATTATTAGAAATGGGTTAATCAAGATGTGAGAATTAGCCAGTAAGAGGCTAGAGCTAATGGGCCAAGCAGTGTTTAAAAGAATACAGTTTCAGTGTAATTATTTCGGGTAAAGCTAGCCGGTGCGGGAGCCGGGTGGCAGGACGCAGCCTGCCGTTCCTTACAACATGATCTATACAGTATGGCTGCTTAAACAAAACCTGAACAGTGAACCACCAGTTGATATGCCAATGTGGTTAAAGAAAGTGACATGGGGTCCCACTCCTAGATGAAGAGCTACAGTCCATTGAGAGATGGAGAATTAGTCATCCCAAGAGATTAGGCCCCCTAGTTGTTTGTACAATAGCAAGTGGTCAGCCCTGAAATCATATACATACAAACAATACAAAAGGGACTTGGCAGGTTGCATTTATGTATTTATTTGCATATACAAATACTTGTAGCAATAGTAATTGAGCACTAAAAAAAATCATGAATTTGAAAGGGACTTGAGGATGGATGTTGGACGAATTGGAGGGAGGAGGGGAAGGAAATAATGCACTATATTTTAATTAAATAAAAATGTGAAGGTAAACAGCCAAGTGCCTAGGAAGGTAGAATATAAGGGAATGTCTTTACAATATACATCTCAGAATGATATCTTGGATATTATGAGAAAATAAGAAAATATAGGTGAGCCAGACATTATGCAAATTAAAATTTATATTCAAAAGATACTAAAAGGAGAAGGAAACTGAACCAGTAGAATTGGAGAAACCATTAATTGATTCATATCTCTAATGAGAGTCATATCTAGAATATTTAAAGAACTTCTACAAGGCTTGATATACAGCACAGTAGTAGAGAACTTATCCAGTAGATGTGAGTGTGAGGCCCTGGGTTCAATTCCCAGCACACACACACACACACACACACACACACACACACACACACCAAAAATCCTACAACAATGGCAAAAAATCTGATTTGAAAATTCATAGGACTCTGTGTGTAGCTCAGCAGTAAAACATGTATTTAGCATGTACAAAGTTCCAGGTTCAATCAAAAAAACAAAAGACAAAATGTGATCAAAATACTCATATGAACATGTTTTCATGATGCTGGTGATGTAACCAAGGAATGTACACATTAGCCAAATGCTCTAGGTGGAGTGATCTACTGATGAGCTATACGCTCACTCTTCAAATTTTTCTAGAAAGAAAATAATATATGACTGTAATAAGCATTCAAAAGATACTTAATAATAATCATTAAATAAAGATAAATAAAAACCAATGAGATTCCTTTATATTTATGAGGATGGCCATATTTTTTAAAGGAAAAATATGTTTTGCTAAAAGTACTTAAAAATTGAGGCCCTCACTTATTGTTGGCAGGAACAGGAATTGACCTGTGCACTATGTGTTGGATTTCAAAGCACAGAGTGAGGAAAAAGAAGGCATGGAAAAAACAAAAGTCTGACCTCACCAGATGAGATTGTTTATTGACACACAGAAAGAGCAGGAGCTTCTCTCTCACAGAAACAAAAGAGGAAAGTGTGTAAGGGCTTGAAACAAGGAAATTGATTCATCTGTAGGAGCTGTGTGTGTGTATGGTCTTTCTCCTTTCTGGAACTGCTTGTTTCAGGCAAGACAGACTATCTTGGGAGAAAGGCTATCTCAGCAAACATTCTTCTTTGGGTTGTGGTTGATCAGTAATGTTGAGCAAGGACAACTCTAATCTCAAAGGGATCCTGTTTTTACATCTTAGGCACTCTATTACTATATAAAACACTTGGGCATTTCTCAAAAAGAGCAATGCAAAATTCCCATATGACCCAAACTCAGAAATTCTCCTAGGTATACACTTAAAAGAACTTGCCACTGTGACAAGAACCTGAGAGAACCATTTTAAAAGGAGAAAATAACTACTATGGCTCATAGTTTCAAAACTTATGATCCCTGGCCATCTAGCTCCACTATTTCTAGGTTTATTGTAAAATAGAATTCTATGGAGGAAGGGTATGGGGAATGAAAGCTAGAGATGTTTGTATCATGACAACCAGGAAGCAAAGAACACATACAACTAGTAGGCTTTTGTTGTTGCTATTTTAGCCATATATCTAGCCTATTTAGGGAGAGTCATTCCCCCTTAATCCTGCTGGAAAGTACCCTTCACAAACACACCTCAAGTCATGCATTACTAATCTCCCAGACATTTCTTAAAACAATAAAGTTGATCATCAAGATTGGCTGTCTTAAATGTTATAGAAATTCATATCTGTACTGTTTTCTAAATGCTAATGTCTCCAACCAAAAATCACACATTGTAGCCTAGTCATCATACTATGGGAGTATTTAGAGGTGGGCGTGATAAAAGGTGATTACACCATAAAGGCAGAGCTCTCCTCACCAATACAATTGGCACTTCTATTTTTAAAAACAGGCGGGGGAAATCTTATTTGTCCCTTCTACTATGAGAGGACACAAATCTACGAGCAATGGGTGCTCACTACATATTGAATCTGCTAGCATTTTGATCTTGGATTTTGAAACCTCTATAACTAGGAGCAATAAAATTTCCCTTGCTTATAAACTACCCAGTCTGAGGTGCTTTTATAGTAATGCAAACAGAGTGATACAGCCCACAAATACGAAACTGAAGAACTCTACAGGTCTTTAAAGTTGATAAAATCAGAAAAAAACTGAAAATAATTACATCTTTATGGAAAATTAACTTACATTGTGTGTGTGTGTGTGTGTGTGTGTGTGTGTGTGTGTGTGTTGTATGCGTGTGTGTATGTGTGCACCCATGAGCATATATCCAGAGGTAAGAAGAAGATTTCGGGTATTCTGCTATACAATTCATCTACCTTATTCCCTTGAGATAGGATCTGTCACTGAATCTTGAGATCGCTAATTTTCTGCTAGATTGGCTGACAGAGAATCTTAGTGGCCTGGTTTTCATGTGTGGGTGCTAGGGATACCTGATCACTTCCTCATGCTGTGCACCACTTGCTCTTGCCCACTGAGCCATCCATATCTCCAGCCTCCAATTCTTACTTTAATAAGACTTCAAAGCAGACAGTGTCGTATTTCTGTAAGCTCATCACTTCAGAGACTGAAGCAAGAGAGCCATGGGTGTAAGATCAGTCAGAAATACATAGCCAGTTCCTAGTCTGCCTTGCCTGTGTAGCAAGATCCTGTCTCAAACAAACATTAAAAATCCCAACAAGATCTAGGGGTTATAGCTCGATAGTAAAGTACACATAGCATTGCAAGGCTCTGGGTTAAATTCCCAGGACAAAATCATTTTGAAAATTGAACAAAGGCATACATATCTCCACCCCAATGGCTTTGGTGAATTATAGCAAACATGAAGATAAAATGCAATTCCTCAAAAATTTCTTCTAAAATATAAAAGATGAACAAGACTTAAGTCATTTTACCATGCTAGCATTGTTCTGTTATTAAATAATAAAAGATGATATAAAAACAAAAAAGTCAGCAGTATATGATTGACAATTTATATTCTGTATAATGAATAATTCTGAAAAACCTTCAATAAATGTATCAACAAACAAATTTAGAATATATAAAATGAATCATATATCATGACTAAATGGGATTTACACTTAAACTGCAAGTTTGGCTTGATATTCGAAAGTCAGCAATGTTGGGGGCTACAGAGATAGCTCACAGTTATGAATGCTTACTGTTCTTCCAGAGAACTTGAGCTGGGTTCTCAGCATCCACATTGAGATGTTCACAATCTCCCACAATTTCAATTCCAGGTCTGGCATCCTTTTCTAGGAATCCACAGACACCTGCTTACATGTGGCACACACACATGCGTGCGCGCACACACACACACTCACACACAAAGAGCAATAAAAATAAAACTTCCACAAAAGCTGTCAATGTCATTAACCATAGCAACATGTTAAAGAAAGAAAAATTATGTTACCCTTTTACAAAAAAGATATTTGAAAAAAATCCCCTGTCTTTCCATGATTAAATGGTCCTAATAATCTAAGAATTAAAGAAAATGCCTAAATTTGCTAAAGGGCATTTCTGAATAACCTAAATGATAAAAATGCTCTACTTAAAATAGAATACAAATAAATATAATCTCCTTTCATCAGTGCTATTCAATACAACATTAGAGGTCTCAGTCAAAATGAAAGCTTTTAATGTAATAACATTAAAATAAACACAAATAAAAAAGGAGAGCCAAAACTGATGTTATTCAAATAATGGTACAAAAAACCCAAAGAGCTTTTTTTAAGCTGCTAAAACTAATAGCAATATTTTAGCAAGTTCCAATAGTATAAAAAATAATAAAGAAAAGCAAAATATATCCTATACATTATCTATGAAGCAGTACCATGTACAGTCAGCACCAAATATTAGGTGCATAAATGCACCTCTAAGAAAATTTAAGAATAATATGCTAGTAAAAATAAAATAGTAAAGATTAAAAAATAATCTAAAACTGTGGGGATATATGACATAGTAAAGGGTCAGCTTTCCAAAAATGGACTCAGTGCAATCATTTTCAAATTCCAGAGGATGTATAGCCAGGTTAAATTTGAAATGAACAAAGTTGGAGAACACATACATACTCCCTTATATCAGTTTTCCACACAGGTACAGTATAGAAACAGTATGATATTGACAGAAATGTAGGTACTTAGATAAAGCATACAGAATAAATAGTCTGCAACTGATCCCATACAATTATGGTTTACTTATATGGAGGAAGATGTAGAAAGGTAAATCTTTTACGCACATTGTGATGACAAAAATGAACATATATGCAAAAAAGTGAACATCAACCTATCCCTTGCACTATATATAAAAGTTAACTCAAAACTTGTAAATCATCTCTACATAAAAGTTCAAGCTATAAAACAAATTCTAAAGGAAAGCATTAGAAAAAATATTGAGACTAGAGTTTAGGATAATAAGCTTTAAAATTGACAACAAAAGGACAATCCATCAAAACCAGTGGTATCTTGGACTCTGTCAAAATTTAAAATCACTGGTCTACTAATGCCATGCTGAAGAAGCACAAACAAGTACAAAATACTTGGAGAAAATAGTTTCAGGTCAAACATCTGATAAAGACTTCTATCCAGAATACATAACAGCTTCCAAACCAAAATAGTAGGAACAAGACAAACAACTGAACAACTACAAAAAGTAGCCAAGTGATATGATATATGGTTAAAAGCTTATCTGAGTAGGGAAAAGGTTTAGGATATGAAAACGTAAAGAGCTATCAAAGATACAGAGAGAGTAAAGCTATTCATTCTTGGCCAGGTGAAAAAACTGACAGCTACCTTAGCGAATGCCTTGGCGTGTTCATATAATATGGCCCAGCAATCTTCTTCTTAAGTATATACACAAGAAATTTTAAACATCTTTATTTATAAACATGTACACAGTGTTGACAAAAGCTTTGTTAACATCCCCAAACTAGAAACAATCAAAATGTTCTCTTTTTTTTTTCCTTTTTAGAGTTTCAAGACAGGGTTTTACTGTGTAACAGCTCTAGCTGTCCTAGAATTAATTGACCAAGCTGGCCAAGAACTCACAGGGATCTACCTACTCCTGCCTCCCAATTACTAGGACTAAAGGAATGTGTCACCATCACTACCTGGCAATCAAAGCGTTCTTAATGGGCATAATAAATAAACAAACTGTAGTATTCCACACAATGAAATACAAGTCAGGAAAACGATTAACAATCTAACAGCAGCACAGATAAATCTCAAATTCATTATGTAAAATGAAAGAGGCCAGACTCAAAATGTAACAAACTATATGATTCTATTTTCATAAAATCTCAGAAGAATAAAATTATAGAATAAATACATTACTAGTTGCCAAGAGTTTGGGGTGGGAGAACCTGACTACAATAGGTCATACGGAAACTTTTAGGAGATATAGGAATATTCTGTAGCTTGATTACTATTGTTGTACAACTGTCAAAATGCACGACTATATACCAAAATGGTAAAAATTTTGATATGCATTTTATAGCTCAATAACCCTGATATTTTAAAGATTTCATTTATTTTATATGTCTGATTTTATGACTGCATGTATGTAAGTGTACCACATGCATGCAGGGCCCATATGGGTCAGGAAAGGACATTAGATCCCATGGAAGAAGAGTTGTAGATGTTTGTGAGCTGCGATGTCGGTTCTGAGAACTTAACTCTGGACCTCTGCAAGAGATACAAGTGGTCTTAAGTGCCGCTCTCCGACTTAGCAGTATCTCTAATCTTTGTGGTCATCCTCTCTGTCTAGGCAGAAAGGAAAAGAAACAACTTTATCATATGTTTAGGACAGTTTTCTTTTTTTATTAAAAAATAAAATAAAACTTTAAAAATGGCATTTAATCAAGGAGATAAATTTCAAACAATTGAGACTTTAAGGGAGACTGAAGGGATGAGTAGTAAATTTGTTTTCAGTTGTGAAACCTATACACATACACCCTAGGTCTTGTGGGGGTTTGCTGAAAATCTTGATTGTTTTTTTTAATTTTAAATTTATTTATTTATTAAGGATTTCTGCCTCCTCCCCGCCACCGCCTCCCATTTCCCTCCCTTTCACCCTATAAAGTCCCCCTTCCTCATCAGCTCAAAGAGCAATCAGGGTTCCCTGACCTGTGGGAAGTCCAAGGACCACCCACCTCCATCCAGGTCTAGTAAGGTGAGCGTTGTTTAGGACAGTTTTCACATGTATAAAGCACATTCATATAATAATCGAGACTCCAGAAAAGTGTGACTTTTATAACATCAATTCCTCTGACCTTATCTTTTTAATGATAAAACATAAACAAAGAAATTACTTGACACAAATATTTCAGGTCAGTAATTCATGTTAAAAGTAAAAAGCAGAGTAAGAATATTCTAAACATCCACATTAAGGCACCTGTGCATAACCTATGGCAGATTACTATCAAACAAAATTATAAAATTGCTGAAGTGTTCGTGCTTCTTTGTATCCTCTTTTCAGATCTTGGCACCCTCTTCAATTCAGTTTTGACATACAAAACTTTCATGCACTACTCAATTCTTCTTTTCTGACTAAAACTTGCTCTAATCAAGAAGGAATAAGAAAAAAGAAGCGATAACAGTTTAACATGCTGCCCTTCCAATGGGGGATGAAAGTAGGAAGAGAGACAGCATTTACTGGACCAATAACTTTGGCATTAATTACCAAAAAATGTCACATCAATGGAAATTATTAACCCCATTTTGCAGAAGAAAAAAATGAAACCCACTTTGGATGCCCAGAAAAGGCAAATTTAGGCTTAATTCTTAAGCTTGTCAGGTTCCAAAACCTGTTTTGTTTCTGTCATCAGAAAATACTTATCAAAGGTTGGGGGCGGATTTTGTATTTCAATAGAGATTAGAACTTTAAAATTATAGAACAAATCTAGAAATACAATTATATATAAATTCACGCACACACGTACATACACACATGCCTCTATAAAGGAGTACATGGTGTAATCTGAAAAAGTCTTGTAGTTTAGTTAACAGCTGTGTGCCAGCATCAATTTCTTGGGTTTTAATAGTTTAACATAGTAAAACTGGCAATCTCACCAAAAGCAATCTATGGATTCAATGCAATACGCAACAAAATCCAAGCAAAATTCTTCACAGACCTCAAATGACCAATACTCAACATCATGTGGAAAAGCAAAAAGTCCAGGATAGCCAAAAACAATTCTGTACAGTAAATGAACTTCTGGAGTTATCACAATCCCTGATTTCAAACTCTACTACAGAGCTACAGTAATGAAAATAGCCTGATATTGGCATAAAAAATGGAAGGACCAATTAAATTGAATTGAATTGAAGACCCAGATATCAATCCACATACCTACAAACACCTGATTTTTGACAAAGAAGAAAAAGGTTTAAAAAGGAAAAAAATAACATATTCAACAAATGGTGCTGGCATAACTGGACATCAACATGTAGAAGAATGATTGATCCATATCTATCACCATACACAAAACTCAAGTGCAATGGATCAAAGACCTTAACATAAAACCAACCATAGTAAACCTCATAGAAGAAAAAGTGGGAAGTACACTTGAACGCATTGGTACAGGAGACCAATTCCTAAATATAACACCAGTAGCACAGACACTGAGAGAAACAATTAATAAATGGGACCTCCTGAAACTGAAAAGCTTCTGTAAAGCAAAGGACATGGTCATCAAGACAAAATGGCAGCCTATAGAATGGGAAAAGGTCTTCAGTAACCCCACATCACAGAGAAGGCAGATCTCCAAAATATACAGAGAACTCAAGAAAATTGTCATCAAAAGAACAAATAATCCAATTTAAAAAATGGGGCACAGACCTAAACAGAGAACTCTCAACAGAGAAATCTAAAATGGCTGAAAGACACTTAAGGAAATTCTCAGCATCCTTAGCCATCAGAGAAATGCAAATCAAAACTACTCTGAGATTCCATCTTACACCTTTAATAATGGCCAAGATCAAAGATACTGATGACAACTTATGCTGGAGAGGTTGTGGGGAAAAGGGAACATTGCGTTGCTGGTGAGAATGCAAGCTGGTACAGCCCTTTGGATATCAGTGTGGTGATTTCTCAGAAAATTAGCAAACAAACTACCTCAAGATTGAGCAATACCACTTTTGGGTATATACCCAAAGGATATTCAATCATGCCACAAAGACATGTGCTCAACTATGTTCATAAAAGTATTGTTTTTCATAGGCAGAACCTGGAAACAACCTAAATGCCCCTTGACTGAAGAATGGATAAAGAAAATGTGGTATATTTACACAATGGAATAATACACAGCCAAAAAAAATAACGACATCTTGAAATTTGCAGGCAAATTGATGGATCTAGGAAACATCATATTGAGTAAGGTAACCCAGACCCAGAAAGATGATTATAATATGTACTCGGTCATAAATAGTTTTTAGACATAAAGCAAAGAAAACCAGCCTACAATTCACAATTGCTGACAACCTAGACAACAATGAGGATCCTAAGAGAGACATACATGGATCTAATGTGCATGGGAAGTAGACAAGACAAGATCTCCTGAGTAAATTAGGAGTATGAGGATCATGGAAAAGGATAGAAGGGGAGGGGCAGGAAGGGAGGGAAACACAGAAAAATATATAGCTCAATATAAACAATAAAATAATGAAAAAATAATAAAAATAAAGAAGGGTAGAAGTCTATTTTTTCTTTAGAAATGATTCATAGTTGACAGAAACTTTTACCTTTATCAACAATATTTCTCTTGGATATAACACACACACTATATGACCTCTACTGTTCACAACAATCAAGATCCTTGTATCTTATCAGGTGTGAATGTCACTGTCTATGAAGTATATATGTATGCAGTGGCAAAGAGACAGATGCATTTATGGGATTCTTGTTTTATAAGGTATGATTATATAGGGAGGTAATGAACTATGGAGTTGGGGCCCAGTTTAACCTTAAACTGTGGCTTAATAATTTGGAAATTTGAAAAACAGAAAAGTATAGTTCCAGCTCCATGTCCCAGGGAAGAAGAATAGAACTCAACTAACACCTTAGAAGATGTGTCTCAAGAAACTGAGGTTATGTCTGAATTAAGATTTCCAAAACCACAAATGACCCACTATTCTTCCTGATATTTATGTCTGTCTGGATACAGAAAATAAAATCTTTTTTAAAAAAAAAAATAACCTCAAACAATTAATTTACTATGGCTTAGCTTCAAGTTTATTATCTATAAAATAGGCATATGGGTCTAGAGATCTAGCTCACTTGATAAAAGCACAAGCAGGGGAAACATGAAGACCTGATTTCAAATCCCCAGAATCTATGCAAAACTGTTTCCATAAGTATGACCATCTGGACCCCCAGCACTCCTACAGGGCAGTGGGAGGTGGAAACAGAATCCCCAGAAGCTCCAAGGTCATACAGAGTGATGCACAAAGTAGAAAACTAACAAAGAAATTCTGCCTCAAACAAGGCAGAAGGTGAAGTTGACACCTGAGATTGCACTCTGACCTACACACACACACACAGAGTGTTGTGCACACACTCATACATATACACATTCACACCACACCATATACACATACAGAGATAAATGAAAACATAAATAACATTAAATAAACATATAACTTTATCTAATCCGGCACATGCTAGAAGGTTTGTTAATTTCAGTTAACTTTTAAAAATCTAGTTATCACTAAACATTATTGATTTACAAGAAGGATTACTATATGAAATAATCCACATTGTGCATACAACTAGCAAGTGACAATTCAAAGGCCTTTTGCATAGGTGTTTTGCCACTGCATTTTTACAAATCTCCATGTAAAAATGTATTTAGTTATTCTCCATGGTCTGGACTTGCATGTCGATGCAGTTTAGCTCCCAGCCTAAACTCTGAAAGGTAAAATTAATCCTTGGAGTACCTGAATTATAAGGCTGGAGGCTACCATTGGAGATCCTAATATTGGTCACAGTTTCAGATTTATGAACTCATAAAACATTAACTACATTTCTTTGTGATTTGTGTCTGATTCTGTTTTTCACACATGATGTGTAAGTGAAGTATGCTATTCCCACATGGCATCAGTGCCCTTATAAACCTATAAAACCATTCTTGTATTTAACTGTATTCACATTTCTGAAAGTATAAATGCTGGATGATATAAAGACTAATAAAAAAATCTATAGAATTCATGACGCTGCTGTCTTAGGAATGTGTGAATGGAAGCAAGTCCAGGGTTAGCAAACTGGGCTCCAAAAGCAGAAGTTGGGGAAGGATGATGAAGCTATCCTCAAGGTCTCTAAGGGATTAGTTTCTATTTTTATTTTTCACATTTCCCTCGGGAATCATGGTGCATGCTACTTTGGGGACAATGACATTTGCTGTGGTGAAGGTTTATACATTCCTACCAACCATCCCTTAAACCAGGAACATGGGAGGGGCGAACAACACAGAAATTCATCAATTTTTACTTTGGGCAGTATGTCTGCAGTCCCCAGAAATACACATGTCAGAACCTAATCACAAGTGAGAGAGCACTGGGGGGCTCAGACCTTCAGGAAGTGATTAGGTCATAACCCTGAAACTCTTGTACCAGTCACTTTTCTGATTTCTCTGATCAAATACCCGATAAGAAGAAACTTAAAGAAAGAGGGGTCACTTTCTGAGTTAAAGTTTTGTGAAGGGAAAGTATGGAAGCTGTATTGGAAAGCAGCTGGTCACACTACATCTGTACTCAAGAAGCAAGGAGTTCTAGGTGTTGGTGCTCAGCTTGATTCCTCCACTTTATTCATTTGAGGACCCTAGCTCATAGAATGATGCCAATCATATTTAGGGTGGATCTTTCAACCTCAATTGACTCAATCACGTTCAGAGATCTGTCACCTAGGTTACTCTGGATCAGTGATTCTCCGCCTGTGGGTCGAGACTTCTTTGGAGGTCACATATCAGATATTCTACATATCATTTACATTACAATCCATAACAGCAGTGAAATTAAAGTTCTGAAGTAGCAATGAAATAATTTTATGGTTGGGGTCACCACAACATGAGGACCTGTGTTAAAGGATCACAGTCTGAGGAAGATTGAGAACCACTGCTCTAGATCCTGTCAATGTAACGAATATTACCGCTGTCAAATTTACAATCAAACATATCACTTGAGATTATTAATATTCTACCCCTGGTCTCCAAAAGTCTCATTTTCATCTCATAATGTAAAATGTGTTTAATCTACATCTGCATTCACATAGATTTTGGTTATCTGAAACTTCAAAATCTGTTCTAAGACTTCAAGCAATCTCTTAACTGAGAGCCCCTATATAATCAAAAAAAATAAGTTTTAACTTCAAACGTAAATTGTCACAGAATAAACTTTACTACCTAAAAATAAGGAATGGTGGCATAAGAAGAAAGAGTTGGATATACTGCATCTGGAGCTCATAACAGAATTATTACATCTCCGAAGGGTTTCAGTAGCCCTGTCTTCCATCTCTACCTCCTAAAGCACATATAGCTTCTCGCTAGGGCTAGCTCCCCTCTGTACCTCCTGATTTCCTTAATACTTCACATAATACATCCTAAGGATTTCCTTACAGAAACTCCAATCCTGTCAAATATTGTCTGGCCTAAGCATCTTCTGTAACTGTAGTACTAGAATCCATGACCCCATCAATCATAATCATTTCATGACTGCAAAACTAGTACCATGTGGACAATGCTATAAACTTCCGCTCTAAGCTTTGGATAGAGCCCCATACCCTTAGATCAATGCCAATTCTGTAGTAGCCGCTGTGGAGTACTTTGGATATTAAATCTGCAATATATATATATATATATATATATATATATATATATATATGCAGTTACTTTAGAACAGGAATCCCCTTCTACAGCATTCTCAATTCAGGCTCTCTTCATTTAAATAAATATGTATTTTCACAATATAGAGTCTTCAATGTCTAGACTCTTCCCTTTAGGGCACTTTTTTTATTGTCCTTGTGCAGAGCAGGAAGTTTCTCTCTTTATAGTCATGAAGATTTATTATTTAATAATTAGAATAGCCATTTATGTGAATTTATAAATTAGCTTAAGAAAAATGATTTCATATTAAAATAAATAAAAGAAAGCATATTTGGAAACAAAATTTCCATGTTTATATATGCTTCTTAAATACTTTTTATACTTGTATTTACTAAACATACAGTCTGCAGACTTGATGTACTTTCTTTGATTTTTAAAACATTTTAATTAAAATAGAATTATAACACCGTCCCACTTCCCTTTCCAGTCCTTTACAAATACCCTCCCTCCAAACCCCTGCCATATTCTCCCTCACTCTCAGATTCATAGCATCTTTTTTCTTTGAATAATATTGCAACATATATATATACATACATACATATATATGTGTGTATATATTTGTGTGTACAAAATATAAATAAAATCTGCTGGGCTCATTTTTGTTATTTGTGTGTGTATGCTTTCAGGGTTTGAGCATTCTGAAATGGACAACCGATAGGGAGCTCATGCGAGTTCCAGAACTTATTACTTCCCTGTAGTTCTTTGTCTAGGGACATTACTCCATGAAATTTTTTTCTCCCCTCCACATTAACATGGCCACTGATATTGCCATCATTTTGGTCTTATTTATGCAACCCCTTCTAGAAGAGACTGTTTCCCAGTGGCCTTGTCAGAGGTTCCTCTTTACTGGACCTGATTTCATAATTACAGGTAAGCACTTGCCTTGTGCTTTGCATGTGCCTCATTCTCCCATCGAGTGACACATCCTTCATATCTTTTTCCTGTCTTCGTAGTTTTCTCACGCTGTAGACCTGGATAAGAACAGTGGTCAGTAAACACCACAGGCTGAATGCTACCCTATCTAGAGATTTCCTCTACCAAGAAAATTAATCTTTAAATTTAAACTCTACCTTTAAACTCTACCTCTCTCAAATTCCCAGGACACAAGCAGAATACAGCCAGAATATTTACTAGAATAAACAATGAATGCCATCTAGCACAATTCCCGACAGAGTCCTTGTTCTACTTAGAAGGACTTGCTCTATGTGAACCCAGAACTCTACGACCCACAGTTCTCTGAGCCTTCTGTTCTGCCAGATTCCCACTGATATGGTCCATTAAGCTCTGCTTACAGAACTCTAGGGTATCTAAGACAAAGTTCCATATTCTTCCCACAAACTACAGAGGCCTAAGAATACATGTTCACTTTTATCACAGTAGTGGTTCCACTTCTTAGTGCCATTTTTTTTTTAAAATCTTAGCTACTTTGCACATGACCCACTGAAAGCAATGAAAGAGAAGCTCATAGTTCCAAGGTCCAGTCCATCACGGCAGCATTGCAGCAGGAGTAGGAGGTGGTGGGTCACACTGCATCTACAGTCAGGAAGCAGAAAGAGATGAATGCTGGTGCTCCACTGGATTGCTCCGAGTTGCTCAGGCCAGGCGATGGAATGGCACCAACCCACATTTATAAAGAATCATCCCACTTCAAGTAACCCAACCTGGAAACTGCCTCACTTACATACCCAGAGGTACCTTCTAGCTCATTTTAGCACAGGCCATGCTAGCAATCAACATTAACCATCAGGGCCCTGATTAAAAACATGATGTACCAGAGAGATTCTTTGCGGTTTTGTTGTCATGTAGATGGAGTAACCCTGTGTTCCTTGGGATGTTTCAATTACTACTCAGAGTAAAGAATCCTCTTGTCTCGACATTCAGAGAAGCTGGGATTACAGACTCACACTACTATGCCCAGCTTTGTCTTGCCTCTTTTACCATGTCAGGACACACATGAAATGGACCAGAATAGAACGCAATGATGTCTGCTGATACTAATGGAAATCTGAATCAGGAAGATCATGAGTTCAAAGTCAGATTGGCAGCATGGGCTACACAGTAAGTACCTGTTAGAGATAGAGGGAGGGGAGAGAGAGAAAGGCAGAGACAGACAGACACGGAGAGAAGGGGAGAGAGGGATGAAGGGAGGGAGGGAGAGAGAGAGAGAGAGAGAGAGAGACTTGAGGGATGAAAGGAGGGAGGTCCTCCACCAGACAATGAAATAAGTTCTCATGAGGAATCCTTCAGGACCAAAACATCATACTTCCTAGCTCTGAGAACTTTAAGAAATGAACTTTGCCCCATCTCATGGTATTCTGTTATAATAATCAGAACACCTTGGTTCTAGAGATATTACACAGTTTCTATGAATGAGATACAAGTGACTTCTTGATTGTGAATTTGGCCAAATTCAAAATGGCAAAATGACATTAGAAAAAGTGTAAACCTTTAAAGTAACTGTAGCTCCATACACAGATGTTTTTAAGCTAGAAAATTTTTGTGGCCCTAAAAGGGCCAGAGATATAGAAAATAAAATAAAACAAAACTTCCAAAGAACTTAAATGGGGTAAGTAGAAGGAATAAGACTGGACTCTCTGAACATGGCGAACAATGAGGGCTGATGAGATGCAAAGGACAATGGCACGGGGTTTTGATCCTACGTAATGTGATGGCTTTGTGGGAGCCTAGCCAGTTTGGATGTTCACCTTCCTAGATATGGACGGAGGGGGGAGGTCCTAGGACTTACCACAGGGCAGAAAACCCTGACTGCTCTTTGGACTGGAGAGGGAGGGGGAAAGGAGTGGGGGGAGGGGGAGAAGGGTGGGAGGAGGGGGCGAAGAGTGGGAGGAGGGGGAGGGAAATGGGAGGCTGGGAGGTGGTGGAAACTTGTTTTTTTTTCTCCTTTTCTCAATAAAAAAAAACTGAAAAAAAAAGTGATTCTTAGATCTCTCTAAAAAAAAATAGCCAAACGAAAAGGAAGTAGAGGAGATCTTCAAATGTTTTAAGTAAAGTGGGCCTCAGTTAAAGCAAAAAAACATCCTTCTCATCAAAACTCCTTGTTTTATACAATTTGCCATTAAAACAGGGATCCTGGGAGTTTTTTGAATGTTACTGTTAAGAATTACATTAGAAGTTTGGGTACATACTGCAATCTCCTTCTGCAGACTGGGATATCCTCAATGGACAGCTTCCTACCATCCAGCCTCTTCACAGTCAGCCTACGCTGTAAAGCTGAAGCCTCTCCTCAGACACTTCTGCTATTCTGAGAGTAATAGCTGAGTTCTTCCATGAAAAGATCTCCTACTCTTGCTATTGTACATGCAAGAACTCTAAAAATTCTGGACTGATGATGAAGCTAAAATGTTTCAGATGTCCTTTTGCTTTGAGATCTGAGCCTACATTTAAGGACTTTGGCAATTCTTTTATTATGTCTTCCTATCTTTAGTTCTAGGTCATGGCCATGCATCTGAACAAACACACACACACACACACACACACACACACACACACACACTGAGGAGTTTTTTCCTAGGAGACTCTAGTCTTTCATAACAACTAACTTCTAACAAATCTGTTTCATGGTCCTTCTCTATGTGTCTAGGTGTATCTGCTTATTGGAATGATAATTTTGGTTTAAATTCAAATGACCTATCACTACATTTATAATGACCCCATTAATGAGGGAAATTGAGTGTTATCTGTATGTTACAATAGTGTTAACTGAAACTGAGAGAAGGCAGTTTATCCAAGGATACACCATGAAGAACATGCAGGGCTAGTAAGATGTCTCAGTGAATAAAGCACTTCTCAAATAGACATGATCATCTGAGGTTACATCCCTAGAACCCACATCAATATGGCTGCAGTGGTGTGCACCTGCATTCCCAGTACTCCTATGAGAATATGGGAGGAAAAGACAGAAGAATCTTTGGCAACTTTCAGGCAAATTATCACAAACAAGGTGGAAGGTGACACCTGAGTCTGTCTTCTGACCTAGGTGTGTAAATGTGTGCACAGACACACACACACATACACACACAGGAAATAAGAAAGAGAGAGAGAGAGAGAGAGAGAGAGAGAGAGAGAGAGAGAGAGAGAGTTCCGAGAAAGGGCTTTAGAAAGGCAATTAGTCCAGTTGACTCTTCTACTCTGCACTAGAGAAGCTACAACAAATAAGAAGTACATCTAGTAGAGGAGCATGATGGTTTCATGGTGCCAGAAAGCCAACTAAATGTAGACATCATGTAGAATATTTAGTATCTTTTCTCTTCACTCTAACAATGTCTGTTAGCAGCTAGGTAAAATACACCTACCAGCTGTCTCATGCATATGTTGGCTCCAATAGGGCCTTAGCTTACTTTAAACACTTCACAAAAAAAAACCCATATCTTTTCTTTGACTTCAAATAGGTCACACTTAGGCCCAGAGATGCATTTCCTGACTGAAAATGAACTCCAAATAATGTATTTAAATGAGAATATTATAAATATACCAGAGTTTGCAATCTCCAGAGTAAGGAAGGAAAGTAACAGATTTGTTGTTAGTCACAGTCTCCAAGGCCAAAGCTTATGAAAACTGGTTTAGAGACTCCAATAGGCCTTATCAAACCTGTGATAAGACTATCAAAACATTTCACCTTTCCAAAAAGAGCTTTGAAATCCAAATGTCCTCACGCTGGTGCCCATGGAAACAGTTATACCTATAGAAATATTTTCATAGGAAAAGCAAGCTTGTCTTGCTCCTTGAAGGAAAGCATGGGAGTTTTTCCAGGTGGTCTGAATCACTAGCGTCCCTTGACTTGAACTGCTTCTGCCTACAATTACCCCTCTACTCAATTGCCAAAGAAAGGGAAAAGTTAAACTTTGGACCATCTATACAAATCAAATGATGTCTCTGTCTAGCTAAATAAACAAGAGGTGATTCGCTGGCTGATTTGTCCTTCCAGAGTGGCAGAGGGGAAAAATTTATTGCTTGTCTCAGGTATCCTTCAACATGACCTGCAAAACAAGCATGTTTAATGTAACCTTAGCTTGGTGCTCAGGGGTTTCTGGCACAACTCCAAAAGCCACTTGCATTATTTGCATTTTTTATTGCTTTATAAATAATGCCATTCAAAAATTCCACCTCCTCCCATTTCCCTCCCACCCCCCAACCCACCCTCCTCCCTCCCCCTCCAGACCTAAGAGAGAGCAGGGTACCCTGCCCTGTGGGAAGTCCAAGGCCCTCCCCCCTCCATCCAGGCCTAGGAAGGTGTGCATCCAAACAGAGTAGGATCCCAAAAACCCAGTACATGCGGTTGTATCAAATCCCAATGCTGTTGTCATTGGCTTCTCAGTCAGCCCCCATTGTCAGCCACATTCAGAGAGTCCGGTTTGATCACATGATCATTCAGTCCCAGTCCAGCTGGCCTTGGTGAGCTCCCATTAGATCAATCACACTGTCTCAGTAGGTGGAAGCACCCCTAGCAGTCCTGACTTCCTTGCTCATCTTCTCCCTCCTTCTGCTCTTCATCTGGACCTTGGGAGCTCAGTCCATTGCTCTGATATGGGTCTCTGTCTCTATCTCCATCCATCGCCGGATGAAGGTGCTATGGTGATATTCAAGATATTCATCAGTGTGGCTAAGAGACAAGGCCAGTTCAGGTACCCTTTATTTACATACACACATTCTCTTTCTCTCTCTCATCACATACACACACACACACACACACACACACAAACACACAAACACACACACACACAAACACACAAACACACACACACACACACACACACAGAGAGAGAGAGAGAGAGAGAGAGAGAGACTCTTTGTCATGCCAAGGTCATTCAATATCAGGGACATTAAAATCTCTCTAAAATAATGCCCCATTATCAAGACTAATTAAATCATAGCTAAATTCAATGAGCAACGTCTGTACTTTAGAAATGCTTATTCACCATTCTGGCACTGCTTATTAAAAAAAAAAGCTTTCAGCAAGGGGAAGCCATCTGCATCTTTCCATTAAAACATTCTCCTCTTCCTCAGTCCCACTCTTACGGACTCATAGCCAGCAGCACCAACAATAACAAATCCATATAAGTTCAAAAAGGAGACTTAAAGGGTCTAGTGTTTGGTTTTCTAGCCATTACCTCTTCAGCTATAAAATGCTTACCTCTCATTTTCCAGCAGCTTCTCCGAGTCAGAGACAGTTCCCATCGCATTATTTCACAGATTGTATCATTATGCATGGCTTATAGTGCTTTAGGGAAGAGACAGAATGTAAACAGTTCTATACAAGCACACATTATCAGAGCAAGCAGACAGAGAGGATGGGTAACGAACAACATTGGACAGTGATATCATTATTAATGTAGACACTTCATCCATAAAATAGAGAATGCAAGGAAGAAGATAAGAAATTGTACCAAACATCTCACAATGCCCTAGTAACTTAAGCTCTTACTACTTAGTGCCATCCTGATAATACTAAATTTTGACCAGAAGATAAAAGTAACTTTCTCAAACAGATTTTCAATTCAGGAAGACTTTCTGTTTAATGCCACTACATGTCAGATTAGTTCATTCCCATTCTATTGCTTGGTGTTATTCAAAACCCTGCACAGACTGATTTCAAACACCTAATGTAATCACTGATATAAGTACCTACAATGAACAATGCACAGGCAGCACGCATATGGCAGTTCTGTTGAACTTGTCCATATTGTGTTTCATAGTCTAAGTTGATGAAGATGACTGACTGACCAGGTCTCTTTCTCATACCAATATGAATTCTATTTTTTGCATTTTCTATGAAAATGGCATATGGGTGAAATGTAAGCAACAGGACAAAATTAAAAACATTCTCAGTTACTAATTCCTCACTACCTCACCATTCTCACTACCTGTATTAATGTTTTCAATTTTACTAATATACTCAATTAATATCCCATTACTTTCTTTCATTTATATATTCTTATTCATAAGTATCCTTTTCTGTGAATTTAAACTGCTTTTGTTTTTCTTTATGAAGTTTTTCAGTATCCTTCAATAAGCATTGTCTTAGTTAGACTTTTATTGCTGTAATAAAACCATGACCACAACTCTTATAAAGAAAACATTTGATTGGGGTGGTTCACTTACAGTTTGAGTGGTTCAGCCCTTGGTCATCATGATGGGGAGCATGGCAGCATGCTGGCAGATGTGGAACTGGCTACATCTTGGCCAGAAGGCAGCAGGAAGTCAACTGACACACTGGGTGGAATTCTGAGCATAGAAACTCCCAGAGCCTGCCCCCATAGTGGCTTATTTCCTTCAACAAGACCATACCCACTCCAACAAAGCCACACCTACTAATAGCACTACTCCCTGTGAGATTGTGGGGGTCAATTACATTCAAACCACCACAAGCATTAATCTTTCATTTCCTAAATTTTCAAAGCAGCAATCAAGATTTCAATATGCAACATAATCTTCTAGACGACTTTAAAAAAGAAATTAAGAACAAATTACTGGGTCCTTCCCACCACAGTTTCTGAATCAGAAATTCCAGAGTATAGGCATATAACTTGTATTCCTAATAAATCCCTAAATAATAGCATTACTGCTGGCCTGGGGCCTTACCTTAAAGACCAACAATCTACAATGCTTACCATAAATAAACCTAGAACTTGAGAATTATTACATCATTCTTGAGTTGAGTTGTGAACATACTTATCTGCTAAATAATATTTTATGTAGAACCCCCCAAAAAATCTAATGCAAAGTGACCTGAACAAAAAAGGATTTCATTTTCTCGCTTACCTGTAACATTTAGATACTAGTAACTCCATGACACTTTCAAAGACTCCATCTCCCTGCTCCTTTTTGTTCTTCCCTACACAGAATTGTCCTCAGTATAAGACAAATCCCTTCCTGGCAATAACATAGCTGTAAACTCCAATCAAGTGTAGATGTATCATTAACACCTAGAGGGGCATGCAGAGATTCTTACCAGAATTTCAAGTAAATAAGGGTACCAAATTTCACCCTGACTCTGTAACCTGGTATAAGTTTCCTGTTAAAGGAAAGGATAAACACAGAAGGGAAAGTCTGGATATTGTCAGCAAAAAAAAAAAAAAAATTGATACTAGAAATCTGGAAGTTCACACTACAAAAGCTTACCTCAAGAATAATATAAAATCAACTAAGACAGTATCACATAATCAACTTTTCTCTCTTTCTTTCTAGCTATCTTTCTTCCTTCCTTTCTTTCCTTCACTTTTCTTTCTTTCTTTTTTGAGGGAGAATCTCTCTGTGTAGGTTTGATTGTTCTGAAACTAGCCATGTAGACCAGGCTGGTGTTAAACTCACGGAGATCTTCCAGCTTTTTCTGGGATTAAAGTCATTTTCCCCCATATACAGTTTCAATATTTCTTATGTCACTTAGTAAATGCCACTTGGTAAATACTGGATAATTGTTTTTGATCATTATTATTTAGCTATAATCTTATGAACAAACACATTTATTTTAGTCTTCTATGAGTTACATACTTAAAATATTGGCAAAAGTTTTCTATAATTTTTTTATATGCATCTAAATAAGAAAGCTGCAAATCAGAGTTTTTTCTTTGTTGCCACATGAAAAATTATTTTTTATTACCATAATAATTTTATTACCATAATAATTTAATTACTTAAATTATTAAATGATTTAAAATAATCAACCCGAATCTAGGCATGTTGGTACATGCCTTTATTCCAAGCATTCAGTAGGCAGAGGCAGGCAGATCTTGAAGCTTGAGGCTAGCATGGTCTACAGAGTGAGTTCCTGGAGAGCCAAGGCTACACAGAGAAACATGGTCTTGAAAAAAAAAATCTCAAAGTCCAAATTAGGAGCAGAGGGAGAGAGAGAACGAGCAAGGAACTCAGGACCGCGAGGGGTACACCCACACACTGAGACAATGGGATGTTCTATCGGGAACCCACTAAGGCCAGCTGGCCTGGGTCTGAAAAAGCATGGGATAAAACCGGACTCGCTGAACATAGCAAACAATGAGGACTACTGAGAACTCAAGAACAATGGCAATGAGTTTTGATCCTACTGCACGTACTGGCTTTGTAGGAGCCTAGGCAGTTTGGATGCTCACCTTACTAGACCTGGATGGAGGTGGGTGGTCCTTGGACTTCCCACAGGGCAGGGAACCCTGATTGCTCTTCGAGCTGATGAGGGAGGGGGACTTGATGGGGGGGGAGAGGGAGGGAAATGGGAGGCAGTGGCGGGGAGGAGACAGAAATCTTAAATAAATAAATTTAAAAAAAATAAAAAAATAAAAACCCAACTAATACAGTAAAAAAAAAAAGTCCCCCTAAAAAACAGAAGAAAAGAAAATAAAAAGAACAAACACTGTTTCATTGACCCTTTGGAATTTTGTTGTTGTTGTTGTTTCTTTTATTGATTTCATCCCTGAGGTTGTTTATTTCTTGCCATCTAATACTTTTGGTTGTTATTTCTTCTTTTGACAAACCTTTAGCCAATTAAATAAAAGGAAGAAAGATAATATCCAAATTAACAAAGTTACAGATGAAGAAGGGACTTAACAACAGACACCAAGGATATTCACCAAATTAAAAGATCATACTTTACAAAACTGTACTGACCAAATTGGAAAGCTTAAAAGAAATGGAAAATTCATTTGATACATAAATCAAACCAAAGATAAATCAAGATCAAGTAAGCAATTTAAACATAAACATAATGATAACCCCTAGTAAAATAGAAGCAAAATGGAAAGCCTCCAAACACAAAAATAGGCCATGGTCAGATTATTTTAGCATAGAATCCTATCAATTTTTCAAAGAAGAGTTAGTGTCAATAATCCTCAAATTATTCCACATAAAAGATTCAATGCAATCCCCATCAAAATTGCAGCACAATTATTCACAGAACTTGCAAGGACAAATCTCAGTTTGGAAAAGTACATGATAGAAAAACTGTGGGAGGCATACCATCTCTAATATTAAATTATACTATAGAACTATAGTAATAAAAATAGCATGGTATTGGCACAAAAACATAAAAACTAATCACTGAAATAGAATTCAAAACCCAGAAATAAATCCACTCACCTATAGACACCTGAGATTTTACAAAACAGCCAGAAATGCACACTGGAAAAAGACAACATCTTCAATAAGTGGTGCTGGCCAAATTAGATAGCTGTATGTAGAAAAATGCAAGTAGATCCATATGTATCACCCTGCACAAAACTCAGTTCAAGTGGACCAAAACATTAACACAAGAATAGATATGCTGAATTTTATAAAAGAGAAAGTAGGGAATATTCTTGAACTCATTGACACAGGAAAAAAATTTTCTGAACAGAACACCAGAAGCACAGTCACTAAGACCAACCATTAATAAATTAATAACAATTAATAAATGTGACCCCATGAAACTGAAAAGCTTCTTAAGACGAAGAACACCATCATTCACACAAAGCAGCTGCCTTCAGAATAGGGAAATATTTTTAGAAACTACACATCTGGCAGAGTGTTAATATCTAAAATATATAAAGAACTCTAAACAGTAGACATTAACAAGCCAAATATTTCTATTTAAAAGTGGAGTGAAGATCTAAACAGAGAATTCTCAAAAGAGGAAACTCAAATGGCTGAGAAACACAAAGAAATATCCAACAGTCACAGTCATAAGGGAAATGCAAATCAAAACTACTTTGAGATTTCATTTTACATTGGTCAGAATGGCCAAAATTAATAAAACAAATGACAGCTCATGCTAGCAAGAATGCAGAGTAAGGAAACAATTGGTTTTCCTTGATGGTGGGAGTGAAAACTTCCTACAGCTGCAATAGAAATTAGTGTAGAAGTACCTCAGAAAGATGGGAATTGATGTATCTCAAGATCCAGCTCTAACACTCTTGGGCATATATCCAAAGGATGCTTCATCCTACTACAGAGACACTTGATTAACAATGTCCATTGTCACTTGTCTTAGCCACTGTTCTATTGCTGTGAAGAGATACCATGACCAAAGCAACTTTCATAATTGGGTGCTTTCTTGCAGTTTCAGAGGTTCAGTCCATTATCATCAGGGCATGGAGCATGGCAACAGATATGTGTGATGCTGGAGAATGAACTAAGAGCTACATCCCAAGCTGCAGGCCAAGAGAAAGTAACACTGGTCCTGGCTTGGGCTTTTGAAACCTTTTTAATCTAACAAGTTAGTAGGTAAAACAAGAAGAGTCTTACTCTATCAAGGCCATGTTGTCAGTGGAGATGCATTTCTTTTTGAAGATTTCAGGAAAGAATTATTTTCTTGCTCATTCAGAATTTTGGAAGAAATCAGTTCCTTCTGTTTGTAGGCCCAGGTTCCCATTTATTTTATTTTTGAGATTATAATATAATTACAACATTTCTCCTATCCATTTCCTCTCTCTAAACCCTCCCATAAAAATCTCCTTGCTCCCCTTCAAATTCATGGCTTCTTATTCACTAAATAATAGACAGGTAGATAGATAGATAGATAGATAGATAGATAGATAGATAGATAGATAGACAGGTAGATGGATATTACTAAATATAACCTATTGAATCCATATGATGTTACTTGTATGTATGTTTTCTTGTTGACTGTCATCTCTACTTTCATCAGCTTGTAAGGTCTACCTACTTTCCTTGTCATCTGTGCCTTTATAAAGACCTTTAAATACAACAAAATTCAAACCAATCCTTCTGATTTTTACATCTATATTGAGTCTTTTTAAAGAAATTAGATCATAGTGCCTGTTCGCCTTTCTCTTCTGTTCCCAGATGTCTAAGATGAACACTTAACCCTTCTATCTAACAGTGGTTTTGGTATATATTATTCATCCTTCCTTTATCTCCACTCTCTAATTACCTTATACTTAGACTGCTAATTATGACTCTACTCTCTTCTGTTTTGAGAGCATTGTTCTTATTAGATATTGAGAGGAACAATATAGTATTTGTCTTTCTTTGACTGGTTTCTTTGAACTAACATACTGTCTTCTAACAGTTCAGTTCATTTTTTTCATCAAACAACTGGATTTCATTTTTTACATAGATATTCTATTGTGTATATATGCTACAGTTTCTTTATCCATTCATTTATTCTTGATGTCAGATGATTCTATATCTTGACATCAAAAAGCATGTTCATAAAGCTATTGTAGATACTGTGATGGTTAATATCAACTTGACAGAACCTAGAACAACAAAAGAACCCAGAAGACAAACCTCTGGGTGGGCCTATGAGGAGTTATTTAGTTTATGCTAGTTGAGGTAGGCAAATCCCTGCCATTGCATTGGCTGGAGTCCTGAACTAAATAAAATGAAGAAAATAAGTTGAGCACAAGCATTAATCTCTGAGTCCTGGTTGTAGATATAATGTTACCAGCTGCTTCCCTAAGCTCATGTTTCCATGGCAGCAAAAAGGTAAGTAACATATATATGGAAGGTCTAAAATTTTAATCAAATGTGGATATGGTCCTTTGTCATTCAAAGTATCTCATAGGCATGCCCAAAGGCTTATTTTCCCTTTCTGTTTGATCCTTCCACTTCAGTCCCTCTGCTGGTTCTATTCATAACTATCTATTCTGTTTCCTTTTCCTAAAGAGATCCATCCCTCCTCTACAGTTTTTTACTCTCTACCTAACCTCTGTGGTTATATAGATTGTAGTTTGCTTATCAATGACTTAACAGCTAGCATCAATGGATAAATGAATATATACTATATATGTCTTTCTGGATCTCAGTCACCTCTTTCAAGATGATTTTTTGCTAGTTCTGTCAATTTACCTGTGAATTTCATTATTTCATTTTTCTAACTGCTGAATAATATTTCATTGTATAATGTACCACATATTCTTTGTCTGTTCATCCATTGATGGAAATCCAAGTTGTTTCCAATTTCTGGCTATTATGAATAGAGCAGTATGGTGGTGGTTTAAATAAGAATGACTCCTATAGGCTCATATATTTGAATGCTTTTTCACCAAGAGTAGAATTCTTTGATAAGATTGGAAGGAATAGGATTGTGTGGCCTTGTTGGAGAAAGTGTGTCACTAGGGAAAACATATACAGTAGGGATATATTACTATTACCATTTTCACACCAAAAGAAAAGTCTTGGAAAGAATAAGTTATGCATCTGAGAATACCTAAAAGCAGTAGAACAGAATTTGATAAGAATTACAATTCAAATTAGATCCCATGTGTTTTATCATAATGTTGTGTATTCATACCAAGAAAGAAGACTCTAAAGAAACTGAATTTATTTATTTATTTTTCATGGCAGTTGTTCAAACCCAAGGCCTCATATATAATAGGCAAGAATACTATCACTGATCTGTATGCCCATCTCAAAGAAATAAAATCATGTGTTTCCCCACATACTGTCTGACAGTCATATCAATACATCTGGCCTTTTAGGTTTTCTGCTCTCAAAACCACATGAGTTTAGTGTTTAAAGAGATGGAAATGCTAGCTGCCTTGGCATTATCACAGTACATTGTATGCTTGTATCACACTCTCACAGTCAACCACATAAAGACATACAACTGTGTATCATTTTGTCATGTTAGAACTGTGGCTATAAGTAAATGGGAGAGTGCTGGTCTTTTATGCACAAGATTTTGTATATAATCCCAACCCTTCAGAAACAAGAAAAATATAGCAGAAATGACATTTAGATTAACTATGGCATAATTGGCTTTATATATTATAAGCTGTAATTGCCCTCCCTTTTCCCCCTCATCAACCCTTGACTCACTCCTTCTGGTATTCTGCCCACCTAAAATGCTGCTATAGTAAACACACAAATAATCAAGATATTCCTGAAAACAATTACTGATAAGTTTCGTTTCTTTAATTACTCATCTCTCCAAACTCTCATTCATAAAGTCAACTAATTAAGATGGAATAGGAAAATGAAGTAAGCCCAACAAAGAACACAAAAGTATATTTATGCAAGTGTGAACACCTGACAACAGATCTAGTCATTGACGTTCATAGAGAAAAACGAACACTCAATGAAGTCATTTGACACTCCCAGAGTTATTATGAATGACATATAAAACATATGACAATGTACTCAGCCTCATATATAATCAAAGAAACACAAAATAAAAACAATAAAAATTTTACTAGAGCCAAAATAATAAATCAAGTCTGTTAATGAGTATTGACAAAGATGTGATGCATGAGTTACTTCTCTAGTTTGATAATAATTGCTTTGGAGTCATTGAATAAATTCTGTATCTATGATCTGCTAGTACTAAATCTGTATACATACCCAGTACTTACTGCATGAACAAACCCAGACAGTGGAATACAATACTGGATGTGATTAAAATATAGCTACATAAAGATGAAGGTATCTCATAAATATAAGGTTAAGGGAATAAAGGAATTCACAGGATTATTTTATCCCTAGAAAGTTAAAGCATGAAAGATTTAAAAACTGCATTATATAAAGATACACATAATTTAGACACACGTCATTTTTTAAAAGTCATATAGCAAAAAAAATGTGAACATAAAATTCAGTGTGGTGTTTTTTTCTGAGGGGATGGACACTGATAACAGACAAAAATGTAAGGATTGATTACAAGTGTCTAATAGTATTCTATTTCTTAAGGTAGGTGGTAGATCTGTGAGTGCCCTTCTATTATTTCAGATGTAAAATATAGGTCACTATAAATATTTTATGTGTCATCTTACAAAGCACACATGGGAGTCATCACATTCTAACCATGATCGCTGAGCTGTCTAAATGCACCTGGGACAGAATGATAGGGGCAGAAGTGTTAGGGATGGAAGACAAGACTCCCCCACTACAATTTCAATCAGTGCAGCTGCACTCATTTGAATATAGAGACACTCTGAAAAGGGCCTCATTTGGAAAAGGATTGTTTTTGTGAAAAGAAGGGTGCATGATTAATAACAAGTTCCCTTTTGTGTATTTTTGAAATTCATTGATTGTTGTTAGCTGTTTGGCAGAGGGCCAAAGAAGTTAGAGGTTCAAATGCTAGCACCTGTAAAAATAGAATTTAAAAGAAAGAACTGTAATGAAGTGATAGCATGGATTTGGATAAAAGTGGTATCTGCTTACATTCAACTTTTGAGGACTTCATCAATAATGAAGTGGATAAAGAGTAGCTGTTCTCAAAGTCTTTGCCCTTGGTCCCTTTTTCCAAGCATTGGTAACCTCCATAATGATTTCTAACACCGAAAAGGGATTTGTTTCCTCCTCTTCTATTTCCCATGCCTCAGCTGTTTGCTCTCTCTAATGAAACATCCTATGTGGCTATAAATTTTTTCTTTTATAAAGTATGTCAGCAAATGTGAAAATTCATCAGTTCCCCACTATTTCATAGTCCCTCCAAATCTCTAGCATCAATCACAGAACATTATTGCAAAAATACTTTAACTCTCTGCTTCAGCAATTCCATATCTAAATGGATACCGCCAAAGTTTTTTTTTATGACTTTTAATTTATTTTTCTATTCTCTGGAGCATTTTCAACCTGGTACAACTTCCCTGCTGACTTTGTCTTTTTGTTTGGCAAAGGTCAGATTTGACTGTGCCTTGGTGTTTCAGCAGCTATGGATAATATGTTTAATGAGAGCAATTTACTGCTCTAACCTACCTTTTAATTATTTTTAATCATGCATGTAGGGGGTGCATTTGACATGGTGGTCCATCACTGATTTTGAAAAGTTTCATTATAAATGAGAATAAAAGCACATTAATTCTGGACTGTATTGAATAAAACCATCACAGAGAGGGTCCACTTTACTTTACAAAAGACATAGGTTCTCAAGATGTGAGCACATATATCATTTCTATAAGTCTAGAATTATATTTCTATAAACAAATATGGTATTTGGGAATGCTGGGAAGGCATTTTGTAATGCAACTAATCATCTTTCTAATTTACTGGCATTTGTAATGTTTAACTGCCATTGATAGATACTCATAAATGCCATTATAAAAAGGATTCTGCATTTAAAATGACATAATTACTTAGCCTAATTTAAACTTTATGTACATATATAATCTAAACTATATTCAGAGAGAGCAAAATACCCCATAAAAATGTGCATCTTCATGTTTTATGAATCAGTTCAAAAATCAAATTTAAAGCTGAATTTCTAAGGCTCTATAAGTGACCTGCTATTCAATATAGTAATTATTGTCTTGCATTCCATCACAAGCTGGAGTACTAACACTAGATGAAAATATTATAGTATACTATGGCATTTGACACACATCCTGGCATATTTCATGAGATTTTAATATTACTCAAAGACATAAGGCACAGGAAGAAACACATGTTTTAAGTAATTAAAAGTATTATTGAGGCTGCATATGGCGGTGGACTAATAACAACAATAGTTAGGAGGAAAGAGGAATATGTGAGACCAGCCTAGACTACAGAGTAAGACACAATCCTCAAAAGTCAATGCTTTAAATTAAAACAAACATTTCCTGAAACAAACATATTCAATATAACTTAAATTATAGTAACTCAAATGTCTTCAAATGATACTTAGAACTCTGCCCTTCAGTTGCATGGTTATAAAATTAACTCTTACATTAGAGAGTCTTTGACCAAAAATTCTTAGAAACCAGATTCACAGCATCTCTAACAAGGAACTATCCAGACTCTCTGTGTACATTCTATCTTTACGAGGTTTATTTTTCTTTACTCCTTTTAATCCATGACTATCTGTACTCTGTCTCTTTAAAGACTTTGTTTTATTTTTTTAAATGGTTTACTTTTTACTTCTTTTTATAACTCTCAATAGTCTTTTTCTTCTCTCTCCCAAGCCTATGTACATTTATTCAACACTGTGACCCATTTAGAGGTCTGTATCTGTCTGAATCTGTCTTTATTGCATATGGGTAATAATTTTCTGACCAGGCGTGCTTTTAAAATGGGAAACAGCTTGGTCTCAGTGGTTTTGGATGCTGGCTCTACTTCTATCAAGTTTTCAATATGGCAGAGGTAGTTCACAGCCTGATCTGGGACTGCTGGGTGGAGGGTGTTCTTATCACCTCAATTCTGTGTAGCACCATGCAGCATATAAACCCTTTTTATCTGAGTACAAGCTAAGTCTGCCATGCAGCATGCAACACAGCCTGGAAATATCTCTGTGAATAACAGCGGAAATCTGCCTGTACACTCCTAGCAGACATGATCTCCCCATTTCTGTTGTATGAGGCCTTTTGTTCATTCCTGGCTGCCCAGTTTCAAAATAATCACACAGAAACTATATTATTTAAATGACTGTTTGGCCAATAGCTTGAATGTATTGCTAGCTACCCCTTACATCTAAAATTAACCCATTTCCATTATTTTATAATTTACCACGAGGCTCGTGCACTACCAGGAAGGTTACATCTTTCCCCTCTGGTTGATACATGGCATCTCCTTGACTCTGCCTACTCTCTATATATGTATCTGTTCCAGTCTGGCTATATTCTGTTAAATCATTGGCCAAAAGCAACTTTTTTATTCATTATCCAATAAAAGCAACACATATTCAGAAGGACTTTCCACACCACATTTCTATTATTTTATATTTTACCATGAGGCTTGTGGCCTACCAACAAGTTTCCAACTGGGGGCTAGCATCTTTCTCCTCCACATGGCATCTCACTGACTCTGCCTTCTTTCTTCCAGCATTCAGTTTAGGTTTCCTGCCTCACTCTATTCTGCCCTATCACAGGACAAGGAGCTTATTTTATTCGTAAACCAATAAAAGCAACACATATGCAAAAGGGCTTCTCATATAAGTTGCCTGGCCTCTCTTTAAATTGTTATTATTTATTTTTGAAATTTTAATATATAAAATTTTTTGGTCACATATAATATTCAGTCTTCTCTCCCACTCCCTTAGAGCCCTCCCAACACATTTCTCTCCTAAGTTCATGTCTTTTAAAAAAATACACTAGATCCAACTAGTGTTACCTGTATTGAACGAGTGTGGGGCCATCCACTGGGGCAGTGGGAGTGAGTGTCATTTTCCCCATATAAAGCCAACCTTTAGTGGAAGCATCAGAATGTCAACCTTAAAACCTTAATACCAAAGCTCTTCTACCAGATCTCCTTATGCCTAGTTTCCTCACTAAAATATCAAAACTGATGCAGTCTGCTTGGAGCACTACCTCCTAAGCTGGGGAAGTTGGACAACGGTGAAAGAAAATGTATTTTTCTCAAAGAGATTTAGAGGATCCTGTTCACTTACACCATATGAACAATTAAAAGTTGTGCCTAATTTGAAAATATTTCTTCTCAATAGTACACAAAGAACGGAAATTCTTAATTATTTTATTATGTAGACAGACAAGCATCTTATGAGCCATATTATACCAAAGCAATATGTTACATTTCTACATCTTTTACAGTGTGCCACATGAACATGAACAATACCATTACCTGTTTTCAAATATCTGTCTCTTCCAGCAATATAGGTTGACCCTGACTCCTACAGTGAGTTGGAGAACTTTTTTTACATCAGAAGAAAGATATTGCAATGGAATTACTCCCCCTATCCAAGATGTCTTAAATCCAGGTGCATATGAACTGCAAATTCCTTCCTCTATACCTGTTCACCATCACCCTGAATATCAAGGTCAACAGTGGAATTGAAGACACACAGTATTGTACCTGTACAACTACATTCTTTACCATACAACCTAATGATGTGGGATTCCCCTTTGTATGCTGTGAAGATGTTTTATTACCATTGCTTAATAAAAAGGTTGCTTTGGCCTATGGCAGAGTAAAGACAGGTGAGAAATCTGAGCAGATATATATATAGAGAGAGAGTAGGTGGAGTCAGAGAGACACCATCTAACTACAGAAGGAGAAAGATGTCAGAATAGAGATGGGTTAATTTAAGATATAAGAACTAGGTAAGAATATGCCTAAGCCATTGACCAAGCAGTATTGTAATTAATATAGTTTCTGTGTGATTATTTTAGTCAGTCTGGGCAGCCGGGAAACAAACAAGAAGTCTCAGTTTACAACATAATACCACATCTTCCCTTAGTTGCTAATTTCCCCATTATTTTATAACCACGTTTCAAGCCATCCAATGGCCTCTGCCATAGACTTGTCATTGGCTTGATGCTAGCTCCAATAAAATATCTTCTTCCAGTACCTGCTTCATCTCAATAATAGTCTATCTGTAAGTACATACATTTCTTAACATTATAATTCTTTTTGCCACAGTTCACTGAAGACCAAAAAAAAAAAAAAACCCTCTAACCCCTAAAGTATGAAATCACTGGAAGTTTATACAGATTGTACTTAAAGAGAATTCTTCCTTCATGAAAGCACAGTCTGCCTTCCCAATTCCACTTCTTGGATTATGGACCAAATCATTCAGATATGATATGATATAAATTATAGTACCATTGATAATGTTGTGAAGAGAAGATATGATGAGGAAACAATTGTCTAATTACACTTTTTAGATTATAAGGGAAAGACAAAAGAGCTCTTACAAAAAATGCCTACAAAATATTCAGTGTCTTTTATCATAAAACAACTTGAATCTTAAACTTAGGAATGATTCTAAGTGCTTTACCAAGTACATATAAGAGTCTCTGTTGATCATAGATATGGTTTAATAACTTTCTTCCTTATTATACTAAGTTAACCCAGAGGTGACAATTTGTAAAATTTGCTAGAAAAAAAGTACATATTCTAATTTTTAAACTTTTGAGTTTTATCTAACCTAATGTTTACTTCTTTCTTGAGGCATATTTTGTTTACATGAATGAACAAGTTAGTTCCCTATAGTGACTAAAAAAAATATGACCATTGTACACATCTCAATGCACCTGATAATTCCTTGTTTCTAGGCCTAAATTGCTGTTTCTTATTCTGGAAGAGGCCTTATGTGCCAAGCCATCTCAAAACTTAACTGTAGTATAGATTCTAAAACACACATATCCTAATCAGTACCAAATTTTTCTTGCTTCTCTCACTTTGATCATGTAGACAGGTAAATGCCTCTTTTCTTACAATGAATTTTCAACTCATACTACAGATTCATTTACTAAGGCCTTTTCTTCTCCCTATATAGGAATACTAAGCAATTTGTTATGTGAGAGAGACCGTGTCTTTTCCTTCTCAGTATAACGGCAAATACAAATCTAATTTGTTTTACATTTTTTTCCTGCTCTTGAAAATACATAAAGATAACTTTTCTCCCTTTACTTTCTTTAAGCATTTCATTTGGGAAAAACAATCAGAAAATTCTGCACCTTGAAATGTATATAAATCTCCTTAAAAAATAAAAAAAGCCTCTCACCAGTGGTGTGGGAGAATTGTCTGTATTCTGTCAATCATATTATAAATAAATGCTGATTACCCAGGCAGGAAATTTAGGTGGGAATACCAGACAGGAAGTAGAAATGATGTAATGAGAACAGGGGAATTCTGGGAAGGAGAAAGTTGATTCCTCCACTCCTTCCCAGACCACCGAAGCAGTTGGATGTGATCTGCCCCACTGAAAAAGGTACTGAGCCACATGGCTAACAAAGATCAGAATAATGGGTTAATATAAGCTATCAGAGCTAATAAGAGGCTAGAGCAAATGGGCCAATCAGCTTTATAATTTATGGAGACCTATGTATGGTTTTCTTTGGGGCTTTCTGGCTGTGGGGTACAGGGCACAACATAAAACCCAACAAACAGGACCCCCCATGTTACAGAATGGCGCCCACATGGATAACTGCATCCACAGAAAGCCTGAGAAAGCTTGGGAAATACTAGAGTAAAACATTTCAGTTTTCAGCCATAGCATGGGAAAAAAAGCAGCACTGTTTTAAAATGCAGGCATTCTGGGCCGTCCTGCCAGGGAAAACTCTGACTCTTTCAAGCAGGCGGTCCCAGACTATGGAGCTATGGACACAATGTTGCAGCTTGCTTCCTGGCAAGGACCTTGAAATGCCATAGGAGCTTATCAGTGTTGTTTATGGACACACTGTTTCAGCTTGCTTCCTGACAAGGACCTTAAATGCCATAGAGTTGTGGAAAAACATTTCTCCATATTCCTAAGCAAATTAAAGACCCATGTGGTCAGAAAAATAGAGATATACAGTAAAGAGAGATTTAAAGACAAAAAACATCTAAATGGTTTACAGTGTGTTAAAAATATATACAGGATAAAGATTAAGGTTCTCGAAAGAAAGAAAGAAAGAAAGAAAAAAAGAAAGAAAGAAAGAAAGAAAGCCTGAGAGGCAGAGACAGACGGATCTCTGTGAGTTCAACCATAGCCTGGTTTACAGAGGGAGTTCCAGGACAAAAATCCACAGAGAACCTGTCTCAAAAAGCCAAAAGTTAAAAGCAAAATAAATAAATAAATAAATAAAAAATAAAAGAAATAGAGGCTAAAAGAAAGCCAAGTAAAGATGGAAAATACACAGAGAATTTTGATACTGTATGTTATTATGCTCTCTTTGAATTGTTTGAATGCTAAGGAAGGAGAACAGCTGCTAAAAGATATTTTCTTATAAATGCTGCAGAATTAATCCAAGATAGGTATTTTGAAAGTACCTTGGCTTCAAAATTTAAGTCAAAAGGTACGTTATTTTGGAGAAGAGATTTTGTTTTTGTTTCCACAGAAAATGAGAGGCTGTGGATTTATTCCGAGTTAAGAAAAATCAGATTTGATCAAGGAAGATCACCTGAGAAATTTCTGGCAGGAATAGATGGCCCAGATGTCTGAGTTCTTCATCCAGAACAGATTCAAGACTGCTGCCTGAGATGGTCAAGACTCACAGGATACTTCAGTCAGGATTTGATCATAACTCTAAATTTTCTTTAGGTCCCCATAAGATTATCTGCACCCCCAACCAGCTGGAAGTAGCCTGGAATACTATGCCCACATTCCCAAAAAATGGACTATGGATATTTTCCTTTTTTAAAAAAAAAGGGGGGGGGGAGAAGGAAGTGGTGCAGGATAATTGTCTGTATTCTATCAATCATGTTATAAATAAATGCTGATTGGCCAGGCAGGAAATATAGGCGGGAATACCAGACAGCAAGTAGAAATGATGTAATGAGAACAGGGGAATTCTGGGAAGGAGAAAGTTGATTCCTCCCACTCCTGCCAAGACCACCAAAGCAGCAGGATGTGATCTGCCCCACTGAAAAAGGTACTGAGCCACATGGCTAACAAAGATCAGAATAATGGGTTAATATAAGCTATCAGAGCTAATAAGAGGCTAGAGCAAATGGGTCAATCAGCTTTATAATTTATGGAGACCTATGTGTGATTTTCTTTGGGTAGCTTCCTGGCAGGACAGAAAACCCAACAAATAGGACCCTCCATGTTACACACCAGTACTACATTCCAGAAATGTCATCCTTAAAAGCCCAGAAACCAGTTCATTGAAGTGAACATCAAGAACCTACATGGTGGAAGGAAAGAACTAACTCCTACAAGTTGTCCTCTGAACTCTAACATTGCACCATAGCACATGCACTCCTATATACATATAAAGAAGCAAACAAGCAGACAGACAGACAGATAGGCAGTCAGTATTAGTTTCGGCTTTTACTAAAGGTGATTATATTATTCTAGCTAGGGAACCAAAGAAAACAATGTATGTTGTTATTGCAAAACAATGCCATTGGAAGAACAGATGCAAAACTCATAGGAACAAGGGAATCAAGAAACTCCAGAGTACAGGTTGGGGGTCCACCTCAGTGATATTAGTGTATGCCTAGCATATATAAGACCTTGAGTTTAATCCCCATTATCATAACAAAGCAGGACAAGTGTTTTTACTAGAATATAAATGCCAAATAGATTTTACTTTGAAAGAATAGGAAAAAAACTCACAGGTAAGACATAGACAACAATATGTTTCAATAACTTTCCCTTCTGCTTGTGTCTTTTACACCATGGTCCTCATACAAAACAGTCCACTGACTGAAGGACAGGTTTCTTATGATTCTCCTGTAAATCAGATAGGAAGGGTCCTGTGGTACAGATTAAAGTCTATCATAGTCCATACCATGGATGCCATAACTTGCTGAGCTTCCTGGCAAAGGGGCATCTGGATTGGTTCCTTCCTCCTATCAAGGAAAAAGTAAGTCAATGCATCATTGTGAGTCCTAAAGACTGCTTTAATTTGATATTAAAAGTCAATATAAATACATTACCCCAAAGATAAGCATTGGTAGTGTGTAAAACAATATTCTTTATTTAGGGTTCAATTTGAAGCAATAAAGCGTATTATTAAAAAGTTAAGGTGGAAAAAATGAATAACTTTTAAAGTGCAATCATTTTGTCATCTTATATTTCCCAGAAGAAGAAAAGATAAATTTGATAAAAATCTGTCAAATGCTAAATAGATTTGTATAAGACCTTAAAAGAGTAAATAAAATGGAGCGACTTCTAGACCTACAATATTCTCATTTTGGTGTCATCATTTGTAAAATTTTTTCTCCAGTTAATCTATGCTATTCTTTTTCCTTTGTTTCCTTATGTTTAAATCTAAATTCTCATGACATTCATTTATAAAAGAGTCATAAGTTTATGCAATTAGAGAAATTCCAAAAGGTTTTTAGAACTGTCTCTTTGCAGTGGTTTATAGAAAAAAATCATTTAATACATACATAATTTGCTGGTAGTCTTTGAAACTAAAGTACAAGTCAAGACTGATTAGGTTGGCTTCATGCAGATTTAGGACCTTAGTAAACAAACTAAAAAAAAAAAACCTTTGATCCACCCATTCTCATGTAAATGCTAAGTGTCATATTCTAAAAGTCAGCCAGTTATGTAGACAAAGGACCTACTGCTACCACTTCTGCTGCTGCTGCTACTACTACTACTACTACTTCTCTCTCTCTCTCTCTCTCTCTCTCTCTCTCTCTCTCACACACACACACACACACACACACACACACACACACAAATACTTCTGACATTTCTGACAATGCATTTGCATCATAATCCTCCAGATCCCCTGGTTTTGTCCCTGAATCCAGACAGGTATTCGAACAATTAGAATTGGCTATTACATCTTCTCCAGCTTTAAGAATTCAAGATTCTGAGAAAAAGTTTGATGCTTGTTCTTTCATGAAAAGAAAGCTACTGCTAGTGGAAATTTAACTCAAGTTGATATCTAAATACTGTGATGCAAACATTTGAATGTATCTGAGTCATGGAGGCAGCCAGTTATTAGAAACAAAAACTTTTGCAGTAGGTCACTTGCTGTGTATATTCCACAAATGATGATGGTTACAAATGTGTAACACTTTACCTTTGTTGGTGCACTACTAGACTAAAAAACAAACATTCTATTCAGTCCTATTAATTGTATTTTAAAGATGCAATTTTCTAAACCCTACTACATTTTAGCCAATCAAACAGATGACTAGGATTATACAGTGGTACAATTAGCAAACACTAGGCCAGAATCTGGTTTATACATGAGATATTCCTTTTGAAAATGTATATTTATCTCCTTTGCTGCAGTGTCTGATTATAAAACATTGGAGGTTTATTTTAGACTGGAATTATGTTAACACAAGCAGCTAATGGAGCTATGGTTCTTAGTTTTGGACCCATAGCAATATAAAACATACACTGATTATGAGTGTATCTGATGCAATAAGTCACATTTACAAAACAGAAAGGGGGTATTGACTTTGATGAGAAATAAAGCATCTACAGAAAATTGAAGGATGATTTGTTAGAGGCTTTATAACTGCTCACATGTCAGTAACCTACCATAGAGATCACTCATGACAGTGATTTTTTTTCTAAAAGCCATGATTTTGCTGGCAGCTATAATACCGGTTGCTAAAACAGGAGAGACTCCAGACCTAGAAGCTCTCTTTTCAATAATAAAAGTCTTTGTTAATTTTCAGAAATAAGATTTAGAAAGGGAAATGGACAAGTGAATTGAAAGAGGCTTAAATTGAATTCACCTGAACTATAGGAATTAATTATCTACAAACACCTCCTAGGCAACAGTCCATATTTGCTTATTTTGGTTTGTTAGCAACAAAATCATCTAAGTAAGAATAGACTCTCTTAATATGCTAATCCTGGGTGTTCTTCCTAGTGCTATCACAGAACACCAGCTGCAATCTTCCCTCACTTCTGCCCACATCTCCTGTGGGTCCCCAAAACCATCCTTCCTAACCCCCCTGTCCCTACTTGTTGTTTCATCCCAGACCCTAAATCCAGGAGACACCACTTGCTAACCCAAAGGCTTCTCCTCCCAGAGCAATAAGTAGGTGGAAGACAAACCCACACCTCTCCTACTGCTCCTGAGAACCAATCACCTCAGTCTCATCCCCAGCTCTCCAGCTGGAAACCTGCTGTGGTCTTGGTTTCTGCTCTGATCCTATCCTCAAGGGATTCACAAAAACCTTCCTTCTCCTCCAACTTTCTATTCCCGAAGTCATCCCGGTATCCCAGCCTGCAATAACAGCAGGCATTCCCTGTGAACACAGCATCTGAGGACACCAGGTAAATGGGAAACAGAGCCATCACACTCTCCTACAATCCAGAGAGGAAACAGAAAACAAAAAACAACACCCACTCAACAAAGACAAATCCAGAAATCAGCACCTAGAACTTTAATAATCCCAAACCCAGACACTGAGATGCCAGTGTAAAAACATAACCAATAACAGCCAGGGCAATATATCTCCATTAGAGCTCAGCTACCACAGCAGACCTTGAATTTTCTGACATATTTAAAGCACATATTAAAGAAAAAGACAGCTATTCATCCTTAAAGAGGAAATAAATAAATTCCTTAAGGAAAATCTCCTTGAAAAAATCAAACAGTGTAAGAAAATAAATAAAACTGTCAAAGGCCTAAAATTAGAAATAGAATCAATAAAGGAAACCCAAACTAAGGGAATTGTGGGAATGAGAATTTTAGGAATTCAAACAGGAACTACAGAGACAAGATTCAATAACAAAATATAAGAGGTTATTGAAGACACTGTAGAAAAATTAATACATACATCAGTCAAGAAATACTTAAGTCTAAAAGCTTCTGACAAAAACAGCTAGGAAATCTGGACACTATGAAAAGATCAAATGTAAGAATAATCGGAATAGAGGAAGGAAAAGAAACCTAGCTCAAAGGCCCAGAAACTGTTTTCAACAAAATCATAGAAGAAAATTTTTCCTACCCTAGAGTAGGGGATGCCTGTAAGAAGTATACATAGTAAAACAGATTAGATCAGAAAATGAAGCCCCCTCAGCACATAATAATCAAAACGTTAAATGTATAGAACAAAGAATGTTATAAGCTGCAAGGAAAAGAGACTAAGGAACATACAAAGGAAGACCTATTGGAATTACACCAGACTTCTCAATGGAGACTATAAAAGCCAGAAGGGCCTGGACAGATGTGCTATAGACTCTAACAGACCACAGATGCCAGTCCAGATTACTATATCCAGCAAAACTTTCAATCACCATAGATGGAGAAAATAAGACATTCTATGACAAAGCCAAAGTTAAAGAGTATCTAGTCACAAATCCAGCCCTACAGAAGGTGCTAACAGGAAAACTCCAACGCAAGGAGGTAAACTACACCCATGAAAACACAAGAAATATATATTCTCACACTAGCAAAATCAAAAGAAAAAAAGCAGACATACAAACATACATACGTACCCACAACAACAAAATAAAACGAGATCAATGGTCTCAATAACTCCAATAAAAAGACACAGACTAATAGAATGGATTTTTAAAAACAGGACCCATCTTTCTGCTGCATACAAGGAACACCCTCAACATCAAAATTAGACATTGCCTCAATGTACAGGATTGGAAAAAAAATCCAATTAAATAGCACCAAAAAGCAAACTGGTATATCTATTCTAGCATCTAACAAAACAGATTTCAAACAAAATTTAACAAAAAAGGAAGGAAACTACATACTCATCAAATGAAAAATCCACCAACATTTCAATTATTAACATCTATTCCCTAAACACAGGGGCACCTAAGTTCGTAAAAGAAACACTACTACAGCTTAAATCACATATGGACCTTCATACACATAGTGGGTGACTTCAATAACCCCACTCTCACCAACAGACAAGTAATCCAAATAAAAACTAAACAGAGAGATACTGGAGCTAACAGACATAAACCAAATGGACCTAACAGATATTTATAGGTTATTTCTCCCAAATACAAAAGAATATATCTTCTACTCTGCACCTCATGGAACATTCTCAAAAACCTACTACATGTTCAAACACAAAGTAAGTCACAACTAATAAATTCACTTCATCCTATCAGACCACCATGGATTATAGATGGATAGCAACAACAACAGGATCAACAGAAAGCCTACAAACTCATGGAAACTGAAAAACTCTCTAGTGAATTACCACTGGGTCAAGGAAGAAATAAAGAAAAAAATGAAGACTTTCTATAATTCAATGAAAATTAATGCAAAGTATACCCAAACTTATGGGACACAATAAAAAAAGGGGGTGTAGTTTGTAGCTCTAAGTGCCTACATAAAGAAATTTGTGAGATCTCACACTAGCAACTTAATAGCACACCTGAAAACTCTAGAACAAAAAGAAGCAGGCACATCCAAGACGAATAGACAGAAATAATCAAACTGAGGGCTGAAATCAATAGCATACAAACAAAGAAAACAATACAAAGAATCAATGAAATGAGGAGTTGGCTCTTTAAGAAAATCAACAAGATAGACAAATTTTTATCCAAACTAATTAAAAGGCAGAGAGATAATATTCAAATTAACAAAACCAGAAATAAAAAGAGGGCATAACAACAGACACCTTGAAAATCAATAGAATCTGAAGAATATACTTTAAAAATCTGTACTCCACCAAATCAGAAAATCTAAAAGAAAAGGATGATTGTTTCAATAGTTACTACTTACCAAAGTTAAATCAAGATCAGATGAACAATTTAAATCAGCCTATAATCCCTACTGAAACAGAAGCAGCCATTAAAATCTCCCAACCTAAAAGAGCCCAGGGTCAGATGATTTTAGTACAGATTTCTGCCAGACTTTCAAAGAAGAGTTAACATCAATACTGCTCAAATTATTACACAAAATAAAAACAGAATAAACATTGCCCAGTTCATCTTATAAATCTCAAATGATGGAGAAACAGTTAAAACAATGTTCTACATCCTTAGCCATCAGGTAAATGCAAATCAAAACTACTTTGCGATTCCATCTCATATCTGTCAGAATGACTTAGCTCAATAACACAAGTGACAGCTCATGCTGGTGAGAATGTGGAACAAGAGGAACACTTCCTATTGCTGGTGGGAGTACAAACTTGCACAACCAGTATGGAAATCAATATAGTGGTTCCTCAGAAATCTGGGAGTTGGTGTACCTCAAGGCCCATCTACACCACTCCTGGGTATAACCCCAAAGGACATTCCATCCTACCACAAGGACACTTGTTCATCCATGTTCATTATGGCTTTATTCATAATAGCCAGAAACTGGTGAAAACCTAAATGTCACTGTACAGAAAAATGGATAAACAAAAGTCAGTATATTTACAAAATGGAGTATTATTGAGCTATGTAAAAAATTGATATCATGAAATTTGCAGAAAAAAATGGATGCAACTAGAAAAAATCCTCTCCAGTGAGGTAACCCAGGCCCAGAAAGACAAATATGGTATATACTCACTTTTAAGCAGATATAAGCCATTAAGTAAATGATAACCAAGCTATAACCCATAGGACCAGTTAGGCTAGGTAAAGAGAAGAAATTTAGGGGGAGGACAGGTGGATCTCCCTGGGAAGGGAAAATAGAATAGATTGTATGGGTGGACTTGGGGCAGGTGGTAACAGGAGTAGGAGAGATTGGATGGAGGGATATGGGATGTAGGGAGATAATGTGGGGGTGACAGCTGGAACTGGGGGCATTTTCGGAGAGTGGGGGAGAAGTACAATGGAAAATTACTGGGATCTACAAAGGTGATACTAATGAGGACTCCTAGTTATGGGGATACAGAGTCTCAACTGGCCATCTCTTGTAGCCAGGCAAGGCCTCCAGTAGAAGATCCAGGTTACATTCAACTGAGCTGTTGCCAAGAGGGACTCATGGAAATCTCAACCAACCCAGGCTTACGCTAAGAGAAAAAGTTGCTCTCCACAAACTGACAGTGGATGGGGGGGCATTACCAAGGACAACATCTACACAACTCATTGAACATGGAAATGTCGAGCTGGTACCTACATAGAACTTTCACCTCTGTGTTCTAGTTTGGTATGGGAAGATACTCTGCAGGCTACCAAAAGAGAACTATGGACACCAATCTAGCCACATACAGTTTGTCCTGCTTGCAGAATTCGCTAGAGTAATGGTGGCACAGAACTTGTGGGAATGGCCAATCAATGTCTGATCTGACTTAAGGTCTACTCCACAAGAAGGAACCCATATTTGACACTACTTGAGTAACAAAGAACCAAAAACTAGATAGCCTCAGGGCCTAAGGTAAAAATGAAACACTCCTGGTCTAAAATATCAATAAAATAATCCCTAATGATATTCTGCTATACTCAAAGATCAATGCCTTATGCGGTTATCATCAGAGAGGCTTCCACCAGCAGCAGATGGGAACAGATGTAGAGACCCACAGCCACAGATTATGTGGAGGGGTCTAAATTGGAGGTCTCCATCAAACCTCTCTCCCTCAATGCTCAAGGGATCTCTCATAAGAGAAGGCAAAAAGATTATAAGATTCAGAGTGGATATAAGACACCAGGAAAAAAAATGACCCTCTAAATCAACTAAGAAAGGCACATATGAGCTCACAGTGACTGAAGCAACACGTACAAGACCTACATGGGTCTGTACCAGGTCCTCTGTGTATAGAGATTAGCTCAGTATTTTTATGGAACTCCTAACTGAGAATGAGTGGGTCACTAATTCTTGTGCCTGCTCTTGGGACTCTTTTTCCTCCTGCTGGGTTGCCATGTCCAACTTCAATATTATAGTTTTTCCACCACCTTGCTGTATTTTATTTTGCCACTTGATTGTTATCTCTTAGAAGTCTGTTCTTTTCTAATGAAAGACATAAAAGCAGTGGATTGAAAGGGAGGAAAAGACAGGGGGGTGTAGAGGTAGGGGAAATATAATCAGGATATATTATATGAGAAAAGGATTTATTTTCAATAAAAAAATATTTTTACAATGCTAATTCCCACTTTTAGGATCCTAAGGCTTACTGAAATAGATGGAGGGAATTGTTTTTTGTTTTGTTTTGTTTTGCCTCTCTCATTCAGGAATTAAAACAAATGTCTTGAACTGTCGTTCTACATTCAGGGGTTACGGTGCATGCCTACAGCCCAGGCTATTTGGCAGTCTGCTGTAGAAGTTCATTTGAGCTCAGCCATTTAACAATATAGGAAGACCCCATCTTAAAACAAAACAACAAGCTGTCATACTCCAGATAGAATGGAAGACTCAAACTTTTCAAAGTTCTTTGGCTAATATTCAGCAATTCGCTGGGTTAAATTGACCTGGAGGCTTGCCTCTTGCCTTGTTTATATAAAAATTAGATTCACTCTTACAAGGAAAAATGCATTATATCTCTTTGAATTTCTATTTGGCTGCACTGTGAATTTGGGTCTGAAATGCTCACAATGCATTAACTCACTCTTCTTATAATCATAATCCACAATTTATAAATTTATAAATCTTCTCTTTTTCCAGAAACCCTGAGACAAGTCAAATGGACCTGGAGGAACTTACTGGAACTTACTGGAAGAAATCTCTCAAGTTTATCAAACTGGCATAGTGGTGTGTACTTGTATTCTGAGCTATTTGGAAAACTGAGGATGACGTGAGTATGACAGTTCAAAGTCAACCTGGGTAACCACAATAAAAATAAAATTATACAGAGATCCATAATAAAAGTATTCTAGAGGGAAAGTGACAGTTTTTAACCATGTTGGATAGACCCCTTTCAGGTATTCTTGCTTATTCATATGGTTATTAGGCTGAAATAAAATCCACACAGATTCATGTTTTCCACGTGAAGCTAGCTCCCCAGAACTAAACTATGCTTTCCCCAGATAACTTGAGGCTGGAATATCTTGAGTGACTAGTATTGGTATTAAACTCAACTAAAAGGAGGTATTGTAATTAGCATTGGTTATTTTGTTCTCCAAATGGCTATGGGTTGCGTTTTCAATTATAGTAAAAAAAATTACACTTTTTTTGAGAAAATGAACACTATTTGTTAAAATTCTCTTTCTTTCTATAGCCCTAGTAGTTTCTATCATCGCATGGCCAATCTGACTCAATTGTTCTTCTAGTCTATACATGACTTGAATATAACTCTAGCAATCAGGTTAAGGGAAGAATAAAGTAAAACCATATTGGCTATTGTATAAGAATATCAAAGTAAAAATGACAAATATACATCCAGAATCTTGAGTTCTCAATTTCACACAGAAGTATTTTTTTAAATTTTATTTGTACGGATAGTATAGAAAAGCACCTAATTAACCAAAAAAAAAACCCTGGTCATTTACAGATAAAATCTGTGGAATATGACTTTAATGTCACTTCCTTAGTTTGGGGATACAAATTTTCTCCAACCTTTGAAAAAATACATAAACAAAGGTGGATATTATGTATTATATAATATGATGATATATGATAACATATAACAATATATATTAATTCCAGAACTTATAGTTAACTAAATAGCTAACTAAAATACTAATACAACTGGTTTAGACAAGATGGGAAACATCCCATGGGTTAGATTTGTTATCAAAACTTAATACCTAGTGTTATGTGAAACACTGGAGATTCAATTTGTTCCCCTCAGTAAGTGTTCAGCACTATCTTTATGTTTTGAATATGGGAGAAATTCTTTGGGGTAATAGAATAATTGCTGAATGGTAGTTTAGCTTATAAGTATACTGTTCCTTCTTATGACCAATGAGAATTCTAAGGAGATTTATTAGGTTTTAGAAGAAAAACTAACCTACAAGTTTAGATTATCAGATTCCAGATTTATGCTGCACATTAAGCTTTGATATGGTAAAATTTCATTAAAAACTGAAAAATAATTCTCAAGTAATCATTTGAAAACAGAAACAATAAATGTATGACAACAATTCATGAAATTAATGCATGATTAGAAAAATTTATGTATTACTAATGAAGAATCTGCTTTAATCATTAATCATTGGTATGCTACACTTACAGATTATCATTCCAAGGTGAATGTTTCACCAATAGTAATTTTTAATTTATCCTATTGTAATTCTACCACTTCCTTTGTTTTCTATTTCACTGTGGACTTGTTGGTTAGTTTCACTGTTGCAAGCTGCCCAGAGGAAAGTGGAGATAGCAGTGTGGAGAGCTTTGAAACTAATTTTACTAGAAAATGGAGAAAATTGTAAGGGTAAGGGATTTTTTTCCTGGTGTATAAAAATAAAGAACTTTCTCCCTTCCCTTTCCTGCTAGCAGTTTTAGAGAATTTGATATTATGAGTACGATTATCATCAAACCTCTGGCTGGTTTTTCACCACAAGCATATCATTCTCAGCAGCCAAAAAGTCATGCTTTTTAGAAGTAAAAGCCATGGACCTGGACAGATGGCAGAGGGTTAGATAGAGCAATTGATGTACAGGCATGAGGACTAGAGTTTGGATCCTCAAGCCCACATAAGCAGGTGAGGGTAGCAGCTTTCCTCTAATTCCAGCCTCTGAAACGTGGGGTTCCAGGGCAATCTAGGTGTTTAGACAACCTGTATGGGGGCTCTGGATTCAGTTGCTTCAATACATGCACTGAAGAGTGATTAAAGATGCCAGATGCCAACCTCCAGCCTTCACGCATATGTGTACAATTATACACATGCACACACAAGCATACACACACGTGTGTGTCCGCGCATATGCAAAAACATACACACACACACAGATACACACATACATAAGTAAAATTATGAAAAGTGTTCCCTTTTAGCTTGTGCCCTCTTCCCTTGTGGAAATTTAGCTCCAAAATATAATTTCTTGCTTATCAGAAATAAAAAAGAAATTTTAGTTTCCTTTTGATAAGTAAATCTAATTAACACACACCATATTCTAAAAGAATAAAAGTTCATTTCTGTCATTCTAGATGATTGCCTCTGATGTGAAACATAGTCTGGATTAATGCTCAGCTAATCATACTGTTTTGTTATTTGCCCTATTTTTTGGGAAAAAGTCATTACTAGATTAGAGTGAGATTTTACGTTCAGCTATCTCTCCCCATCACTGGTCGCCCTTCCTTGGACATCAGCCTTCTTCAGTTCTGTGGTTAAAGCTCTGCAGTGCAGTGATGCCTTCACCTATGGTAGACTGCTCAGAGCATAACATTTTTAGCTTCTTTTAGATACACATATACATAAAGATTACATCCCCGCTACAGTTTATCCACCCTCCTCTCCTCTAAGTCCCTCCTCACCCACCTCTGTTCATATCCCACAATCCACTCCTCCATTTCTGTTTGGGAAAGGGTGAGTCTCCTGTGTATATCAACAACACATGGTATATCAAGTTGCAGTAAAGACTAAGCACCTCCCCATGTATTAAGGCTGGACAAAGCAACTCAGTTTGAGGAGTAGGGTACCAAAAGCCGGTAAAAGAGTCAGGAAAAGAATCAGGAGACAGCCCCTGTCCCCCACTGTTAGGAGTCCCACAAAAGGGAGAAGCAAAAATGATAAGCCCAATTCATCTGCAAACAATTTCACATTAGCATTGCTCCCCTTTTTAAATCAGCTTTATTCGGATAAAAGTCTCAGTAGTTGAAGCCGCAGACTCAAGTGGAAGGTTAACAATTTTGAAAACTGTGCATGCTAATACATAGCATGATCAACATACAGAGCATTTCTATGCCACAGAAAGTGCCTTCCAGCAACTTTCCAATTAGTCTGCAGCACATCACACCAGGCTCCAGACAGTCTCCAATCAACTTTCTGTTCTGGATCATCGAGTCATCCGAAATGAATCTTACAATGTGTATATTTGGGTATTTGATTTCTTTTGCTTGGTGTGTTTTAAATTTTACTAATATTGAAATAAGTTTAGACTAGAAACAGAAGTTAAAATTTATATACTTAAAGGAAACTAATAATTTGAAACTTTCAGGCCCATATTGAAATTCCTAGCATAGAATAAAGAAAATAATGGGTATCTGTAAAACAGCAGGAATAGACTCCTTCCTTTGAGTCCTAGGCAAAACTACAAGTTTTGATTAAAAGCATGTACATTTTTCTACCGTACAGAGAGCCAGGTATGGGTTGGACAGTAATGCCTTTGGCTTGATGAGGAACATCTTTAAATTCATATTATATGGCAACCAGAATAAATATAAAATCTTGAGTTTGTGACCTAAACAGTAAGGAGTCGTTGCTCTATCAGTTTATAAGAATTATACCACAGAGGGGGAAAGAAATCAGAAACATTTTCCATAACTTAAACTGTATTTACATCTTAAATCATTTTTAGACCCTCAAAGCTTATGAGCTTTTATATCCCTTTTTTCTTTCTTTTTTGTTTTGTTTTTTGAGACAGGGTTTTTCTGCAGCTTTGGAGCCTGTCTTGAAACTATCTCTGGTTGTCCAGGTTGGCTTCAAACTCACAGAGACCCACCTGCCTCTGTCCCCCAAGTGCTGGGATTAAAGGTGTGCACCACCACACCCCAGTGAGCTTTTATATCAAAACATTTTTTAATTAAGAGACCTAGTAGCTTTAGAAAAAGCAAGACTTGAGGTTATATATATATATATATATATATATATATATATATATATAGAGAGAGAGAGAGAGAGAGAGAGAGAGAGAGCTAATAAGCTGGCTATAGCATTATGGAAGGATCTGGATACCTGCTGCTGCTAAATTGACAAAATTATAGCTAGCCTAGTCATCAATACTGTCAGAGAACCCAGAAGGATAAATAAATTATACCTGAGTACAGACCAAGAAGCTTCTGAATCTATTAGAAATGACAGGAACCAGAGTTAGCCATACCCAGGTCTTCATAGCATTGGAGGCAGAAGTAATGGAACAGCAGTTTTATAGTCCTAGCCAGACCCATAAGGTGAATGTTTTTTTTCCTATGGAAGAGGCACATGAAAAACTGACCTCATTTTGTATAGGCAAAAGTGGTGCAATCAATTCTCCAATGTCCTGCTGTTTGTCCACAGTCTGGACCTGGTCCTAGCAGCAGGTGTTACACTGAGGCATCTCGCCCAGTGGTCGGCATTGTCATAATCTAGGTGGAGACATCATGGTGTCCAATCTTCTTTGGAGATCGTGGGTCACTGATAGGGTCTCAGCGTCTCTGTCTAATTTATTAAGCTTTTAAATCATTATTTTAAATGTCATATTCTTCAGATCTCTGAAGTATGAGGGCTGCCTAGGTATATCTGATTAGACAAACTTTGTTTCTAGTTACTTGTTTTAAGTTTGACTTTGAAAACATATACAGGGACCTAAATAAGGCTTATCCCTATAATTAATCATGTCAGTGCTTTAAGGATGACTGACTAAATTGTATTTCCTAACAGTCTACAATAAGTTAGCAACTTTCATAAGGTTAGAATTTTACATTCTGTCAGGCTTAGCATTCAAAAAAATGATTTTTAATTGAAGCTAGGCTGGCAGCTACATCTAAGCATCTGTTGCTGACTACAATGTGCTCCAAATGACTGTGAGCCTTGGACTTGCTGAAAGCTGATGTGGACCAGTCTAGCTGATGTGAATGTTCCCTGTCCCTTCAACAGAGTTTGTGAAGCAGAAGCTTCTGATAAGTGCCTCATTGACTGAATTCCCTCATTACCTTTGGCTAGTCTTTCAGCCTTCTTGGGCCCTGAAAAAAACACCCCAATGTCAGCTTGAAGTAGTTACAAAAAAGAACATGTCGTTCCATGTTCCCTGCCAAGAAAAGGTTGAAATGCTGAGACAAGGGGAAACTTACTGGCACAGGGGACAAAAATGGCTACCTATCATGCCCAATGACAACCACAGAACCAAAGAGGATTATATATATATATATATATATATATATATATATATATATATATATATAAAATTCAGGATTGTAATTACACTTTGGTTGTACTAAAGAACAGAGCTACAGGGCCTCGTAGGATGGCCACTGCCCTGGAAAATAAATTTGTTACCTAATGGTTCTTAGGTCCCAATACTATCTCCTTAAACCCTTGGGCAAGCAGGACCCATAATTAGGTCCTGTCATTGGTACTTGTGAAGGGGGAAATGTAGGACCCAGCCATGACAAGCTCAATAGAGGCCTGAGTCTCAGTAGTTTACCCCAAGGCAATACCTGGTTCCAAGAAAGACCATAAACTGAGACCACCCAGGCACCATCCAGGAACAGACCATCCAAAGGAAATTCCTAACATTCCAACACTGTAGATAGGATCACCTGCCATCACACACCCATCGCTTTTCACCAGGACATCCCTAGACAAATATCAGCCAACCAGGGGTCCTAAACCTTAGAAATCCCTCACCCCAACCTTTGCTACTTTAAAAACCCAACCCCAACTGAGCTAGGGGTTCTCCGATCACTCCAATATGTTGAACACACAGAGAGTCCGTGTTTGAAAACTTGTGTAAGAATAAAGACTCTGCTTTACAAAAAATTACTAATATTGTTTATATTTACACTCTATTCCTTTCACTGTAGTAGAGTATCAGATTGTATTAATTTGATAGATCATTTCGTTCATTTTAGTGATTTCTAGTTTGGAAATATAATAAATAAAACTGCTATAAACATTTATTTGTAAGTTACTTTGTGATCTTATGTTCACTTTTACATACACTTTATAAGGAAGTGTATTTCAAATGTACTAGATATCATCATTGTGGAATATTAGTTAAGATGTGTTACCTTCATCTATGTTGTGGAATATTTAATGATGCAAAGATGCATTGCATTCTTTAATGTTGTTGCATTTGTTCAACTCTGTAAAGCTATGTTACTTTGCAAGTCTAAAACACCTTATTGGGCTAATAAAGAACTAAACGTCCAATAGCTGGGCAGAGAAATTGATAGGCAGGGCTACCAGGCAGGCAAAATAAATAGAAGAAGAAGAGAGAAGAGGGAGGAAGGAGAAAAGGAGAAGGAGAGGAGAATAGATAAAAAGAATAAAGAGAGGTAAAAAGCCCAGAGACAAAAAACAGCTAAAGAGAAACAGGATAATTCAAGTAAGAAAAGCTGGCTAGAAAACAGCCAAGCTTAGGTAAGTGAAGAAGTCTCCATGTATTGATTTAGGAGCTGGGTGGTGGGCCCCCAAAGAGAAAAAAAAACACACAATAGGGAAGTTAACCTTTCTAAAAATAACTGACAAACTATTCTCAAACTGGTAGTATCATTTTACATATCCACCAGTAATGTGCAAGAAATGGCTCAACTTCCCCAAACATAATAAAAATAACTTGTCAGACTTTTAAGTTTAGCTATTCTCAGTGTAAGCAAAGTTATATTCCATTGTGCCTTTTATTTTCATCTTCATGTAGACCCATAATATTAAGCACTTTTAGCATGCTTATTAGATATTTCTATCTCCATTTGTTAAGATATCTGTTTAAATATATATTGTGTCACTTGTCTTATTAAAATATGAGTGTTTCATGTTATGGACAAAACTCCTATATGTTGTAGCAATTATAAATATTTCTCCCGCTATAGAACTTGTCTTCTAATTTTCAACAAATAAAAGTACACTTTTAATTAATTTGTGTGTATGTGCAAGACTGCATGTTTGTAGGTGGATTTGAGCGTGGCTGTATGTGTATATATGTATGCATGCACGTGGGGACCAGAAGACAAGCTTGGGTATCAAATCATTCCTCACACACCATCCACCTTTGATTGAGATAGCATTGCTTACTGAACTAGAGCTCACCAAACAGTCTAGGCTGGCTGGTCAGGGAGCCCCAAAGATTCATCTCCATCTCCCCATTCTGGGATGGCTAGAGCACATTACTACACTCAGCATGCTTCCTTCTTCCCTTTCTTCCTTCCCCTGTCCTTCCTTCTTCCTTCCTTCCTTCCTTTTGTTACGTGTCTTCTTTGATCATTCTTCACATTATCATTTTAAATTATTTTATTGTATTTATTTATTTATTTAGTGTGTGTGTACTACAGTGCACCTGTGGAGGAAACTTGGTTCTCTCCTCCTTTCATATGGGTCCCTCAGGTCACCAAGGTAGGTACCAAGAGTCTTCACCTAGTATGGTTTAGCAGATAAGCCATCTTACCACCCCATTCACCTGGCGTTTCCAAGTAGGTCTTCATACTTTCAAGGCCAGAATTTTACTCAGTGGTCTATCTCCTTGGTCCCCCCTTTTTTTCCCATGTGGATTCCTTTAAAAAATCCATAGTTTTGTTTACTCTTATAGTCATTTTAAGTAAGTTTAGTGTATGATGCAAAGTAATAGTCATTTTCATTTTTCTTCATGTGGTTATCTACTTATTCCATAACAATTTGCCTTAAAAACTGGCTCTGCCAATGAACTATTATAGCAATATTGCCAATGTATAGTCTGTGGATTTAGCTCCGAGATAGAGTTCTAATCTAACACGTATAGGGCCCTGGGTTCAATCACTAGCAATGAAAAAAATTGTTGAACAACATTTTATGGATAAAGAATATTTTGGCATGTTCCAAAAGGTTATTTGGAGCATAAATACAAACATCAAAACAACCTTAATTTGTGGTATTTACTGATAGCCAAGGTAAAAAAACAAATTCCACCCATGACCAATTTTAAAGTATCTTGCAGTGAAAACTTCAGCTAATTTGGACTCCCCCAAACTCCAATGTCAGACTCTCCAAATACAATGGGTATCATCTTTGTGTTCAGGTGTGGAAAGTGCCTCCAAGCACTGAGGTGATAACAGAGATCACTGAGTTATTTACCTTCCCTCAGAAACATGCTGTTTGTATTCCAAAGTCCAAAAAATGGTTACCTTATGCGCTGTTTCCAGTTTTCTAGTAATTAAGTATCAGAAAGCAAGAGCACAGCAATCATTCCATTACATCAGAAGTGCCTCCTGGATTGGAAGCATAACTCAATAGAACACAATAAGCTTAGTCTGCACAATGTTCTATGTTGAATCATCAGGACCAGAAAAAAGAATAAAGAAAAGAAAAGAAAGGAAGGAAAGAAGAAAGGAAGGAAGAAATTAAAAACAAAATACTATACTATAGCTAGTATATATTATTTGGTCTGGAGTGTGGCTCAATGATAAACTATTTGCTTATTGTACATGAATCCTTGAGTATGCTCCTTAATACTGAGAAAATTATCTCTCAGTGTTGAGTGATCCACTACTAAACGTGAACCTATAATCATACATTGTTCTTATAATTTGGATCTGGAATGTCCCTCTAAGGCTCCTGTGCTGAAGGCTAAGTTCTAAGGACTCTTGAAAGTGATAGGGATATTAGGAAGTGAGATCATTTGAGATGTGCGTTTGAAAGGAGCTTAACACATCCTTGTCTATTTTTTTCTCCCTGGCCGCCATGAAGTGAGCAGACATGCTCCATTCCACACTGCTGGCACAATGTTGTACCTCGCCACAGGCCGATAACAATGGAGACAGCTGACCATGTTCTGGGAATGTGAGCAACAATAAATTTGTCCTCCGTTAAATAAAACACTGCTAAGAAAATAAAAAAATGAAAGAAAATGAGAGTCTTAGAAATTAGATATTCAAGTCCATATAAATATCTACTTACACATATGGGGAGAAAAGTTGAAAAAACTTTCCTATAAATTAAAGCAAAAAGAAAAAGAAATAAACAGTAAAAAAGAAATATCAAAATATAAGGTCAGACTAAGGTATTCGACAGCCAATGGATAGTACTTCAAGAGGAGGAGAAAATAAAGAGAAGAAATTGAATAACTCAAAAATTTCCTCCATTGAAGTGCCATGTCATTGCAGGTTTAAAAGCTCAGAGCAATGATTAATGCAATGCACAGAGCAGGGCGCATCATCATGAACCCTCAGAACATCCTAAATGGATAGAAAAGATTTTCAAACTTTCAAAGATATATAGAAAGAAGGATATATTAAAAAAAAAAAGAAAAGTAAAAAACTCAGAGGCAAAATGTAATTAAAGAGAAGCAGAATAATGTAAGTTAGAAAAACTTGCTAGAAATAAGCCAAGCCAAGGCCAGACATTCATAAGTAAGAATAAGTACCCACGAATTTATTTGGAAGCTGGGTAGTGGGCCCCTGAAGAGTGAAAAAAATATTAATTTTAAATAAAAAGAGCACTTGTAAAGAGGAAAATAGAGTCATGTATGACATAGTTCACAATATTTGCATTCCTGTACCATGAAACACTAAATATTAATTTTGCTGTATATTGCAGGAATAACAGGAAGAGTTTTGTTTACATGGAGAGGCAGAGTTTGATAAATCTGGCATGTTAAAAGGCAAATAATATTTCAAAGTTTAAACCAATCAAAATCAATTATATACATTTAGAAATATGAAAATAATGAAATAAGTATAGGTGTAGAAATCAGGGGTAGAAAGGGCAGAATGACTACTGATTTCACACATGTTTTATACAACAAGTCAATTTTTTAAACACTAACTGTATGTTACTTTGAAAAACCCAAATTTAAAGATATATTCTTGGCACTATTTCATATTTTGCCTTGTGTGCAATAACTCAAACATTGAAAAGTCAAAGAGACAAAATCCAACTCATTAAGGATGAATTTTTAGCAGTGATCCACCTTCAACCCTCAGCATACCCAAATCTTTTCAAAAACCTTCAATCTCACTGAGTCCGGAGTAGACATGAGTTCAAATTCAAAATTATAAGACATGTAAATGTCCTTTCCCAAGAACAGAGGAGATTAAAACCTTATGACTATTTCACTGGTAAATTTCTCTGAGAAACTCTTTGTGGATTTGTGCCTGCCTCAACCAGTTATATCTTTCTCATTACCAGGGGGTATGGGGATGTGTTACGTGACCTTCTTCTGGAGAGACATAAACAAACATCTACTAAGGCTGGATGAGCCATTAGTGAACTGATGAGTTCGCCTGACTTGTTTAGACAGTATGAGTGAGGAGTTTCTTGATGGGGTGTGGGAGACCACAAAGCAGCTGCACAATGAAGTCTCACTTCAGCATGAATGATGATTTCCATGACAGTAAGCCATATAGGTAGAGTGCCCCATTTCAGTTAACCTCCTCCCCTCTATATAGTCTAGCATCTCTAGACCATGGAGTCATGTGCAATTTGGACTGGGCAGAATTCTCTACAGCTTGCAGGGACCTGCTTCCAGGGAATGGCTTACTTAGTTAGATCTAAGGTATGCTTACCCTCACATCCTCCTTTATTTTTCTGGGCAAATGTCAACAAGCAACAGCCTCAAGGGTCTCTTGCAGGTAGCCATAGATGCTGTGATGAAGATGGTCATTATGAATGAACCGTGTTCTATAGCAGTTGGACCACCCCAAAGGATTGTAAATTTGAGGCCTGAGCTACAAAGTATTAAAATGTGAACACCTCACACACTTATACACATGATTTCTAGAGTATCGCAGACTATGCCTACTTTCCCTTCAAGCTCTTTAAAAGAATAAGTTTCGTCTCCACAAGTATTTTCCATCTCCTTTTCATGTACAAATTCAACACAGACAAGTTAGTTTGGCTCTCCCTCCTGGAATGTAAGTAATTGCTGGATTCATTTTAACCAAATGCCATTAGAACAAAAATACTCTAACTCATCTTTTCATGGAGGTGGTCCTTCCACTGTAGTTCTTTTCCAACTAATGGATCTGAAACTCTTCAGAGGTACATCAAAAGTGCATGTGCTTAAGCTCTATGCCTCCTCCCACTCAAGAGACACTGAAGCAACAGCTCCATGGTGGGACCTAAAAATCCACATTTTCTATAACGCTAAGGTGACTCTAATCTTGGGGACGAAATATCCCTTACTGTGAAATGCTGTGCCTGTTAGCTTGTCAACAAAGCCCACGTGTATCCACTTAAATAACAGGAAATTCGGGGTTTTGAAGACTCTGCATCTGAAAGCTTGCCCTTTTCCTCTGATGGCATTAAATGCAAAGGAAATCAAGAGCTAAACTGCTATTGCTGTCTCTTTAAAGAACATCATTATTCCAAAAATGAAATGTTGGCTTGCTTCACAAAGAAAATGTTCTGCTAGCTGTGGGAGTAAAAGGTGTTATGATTGCAAAATTTTTGTTCACCAGACAAATCCCAGTCTTTTTCTATGGCTTTAGACAATGCTCTCTCCGAACTGTTTGTACAGCACTTCAGAATCCTGAGGAGGTGGTTTCAGTGTGGGCTAATGCCAGTGTTATTTAGAGAACATACAAGCAGAAACTTGGAACTGCTCCAGGGGACAGACTAGTGGCCTGCCCAACAATGAATGGTACTTGCACTTTCTGAAGTCATGGAGGCGCTGTAGAGCACACTACTCGCCACTCATCAAGTCGTGGGAAGTGAATTTCTTTTCAAGTTCAAAGAGGAGAATCTGACCCAAACACTCCTAGGGACACCTTTGGTACTCCCATAAGACCCTTAGGCAAGAGCAGTAACAGAAAGATTCATTTTCACATCTGACATTTTCCTAACGTCTTTGGCAAATCATTTCACTCCTCTGAGCTGACGGAATTAAGATATCAATATTTACCTCACAAGATGGTTGTGAAATTGAGTTTAGTTTATGAATGTACACAGCACAGCACCAGACTCATAATTTGGTTTGGAGTCAATGTCAAATCAGTCCCTTAACATCAATGAGAATTTACTCCAGCTATGCCTACCTAAGCTCAAGGCAGCGCCCTTCCCCTGTGAATACTGTGTACCTTTTAATGGGGTTGGTTTTATGGGCAGGCACAGTTGACGGTGTGTGGCCTGTCAGTTATCAGTATGATAAAGAAGCAAATGGGTTGTGGGTTTTAATGCTAGGTAAAATCCCAATCTGAACCTTTTTTTCACAATATTTTGATGACCTTTAAAGAGAAGGCATAGAAAACTCTGGAGATACCTAAATGATCAGCTAAAGCAAGAGCTCTCGAAGGTACAATGGAAGCAGAGCCATTTTCTGAAGGCCCAGTGGATAGTATGGCAAGAGCATACATGTGCAGCAGACACTGCATTACACTTACAAAGGCTTACAGAGTCCTCAGACACTACCAGTGAAACAATGCTAAGAACAGCTTTGAGTATTTTAGTCTGCTTGCTGTGCTAAATCAGGAGTCTGAGACCAAGCCTGGGCCTCCTTCTAACCTTGAAAATAAATAGCATGGGTAAAGTCTTTTAAAATCCCAAAGAAAACTTGTATGGGCTCCTTTAAGAAGTGCTTAGGTTCTCAAAAAGAACTATATGCAGTGCATGTCTGGGCAACAATAGGGTTGCCATGGTGAGGCAATTAGGAAATGAAATTTACAGAAGTTTGGTGAGTTTCTTTTACAGCTTCAGTAAATCAGGAAGAAGTAGAAATGAAGGCAGAGAAAACGGTCCGAGAAAACGGCATTTTCTATGCAAGCTTATCCGAATTTTAGCCCATGTCACCCGAACTGTTCAAGGTCTTACAAGTGTGCTGAGAAACGCTTGTGACACACTGGTAGGACATGGCTCCAACCTGCTCGATTCTGCCCCATTCAAGGGAGAGTTCAAAGTATAAACCTCCATATTTTCTAATTCTCAGATATCAAGAATTGGTGAGAGAGCTGTTTTGCAGTTGGCAAGCAACTAGAACAGTAAGGGCTAAAGTGGCTGCAGGAGAAATAACGAGAATTAGACAATTAGGGGAAGAGGGAAATTGTAAACCAGATTCCATCAGCTCATATTTAACATAATTTCAAATGTTTCATTTCAGACATGTACCATTATTCATAACTCATCTGCCTCCCCCAAACTGCGCTGTTTTAAGGGTCAGGTCGCACCATTATTCAGATACAAAGGTTAGAATCTCAGCCTTCTCTCAAAAAAAAAATAAATGAACATAGAGTTGTTTCTCTGTAAGAATCATCTCCACTCCCCTCTCACTGTGATTAAAGATACACTTTTGAAAGAAAATTGGTCAAGGCAAGTATAAAAGCCAAGATCAATATGACATATAGCTGACATATACCAGTTTTGTGCTTCATATGCATGTCTTTGAGTTCATCAACAAAATATTTGGCCTTATGTACCCCATTTGGAGAAGCAAAAAACATAAAGTTACATTTATTACTTTTTCTAAAGATAGATGATCTCCGTGGGAAAATGAAGGTCATTATTTTAAGTTGGAAAGAAAATTAATGCTTTTGAAACTAATGAGTAAGTAATGAGTTGATATAATCAACGAGAGGTTAAAAGAGAATCTCATGGCTAAAAAAAATATAAAAAGTAAAGTAACAAAATTTACCTGGTTTTATTACTTAGAAAATATAAGAAATTCTTTTTATTTTTACCTAATTGCCTTTAGCAATGAGAACCAATAGCAATACCTAAATAGCAGTTATAATGAGTAAATATAAAAGCATCCATCAATAGGAAGGCTATGCTTTCATGTTCTCAGGAGTCAGCACTGCTATTTCTGCTCTTCTCTACCACATCCCATAGCATCAATATAATCTGGGCACGAAGTATTATCAATGTTTTCTCCAGGTCAAACCTCTCTCAGACCTGGACACTCCACCACCTACTTAGATGCAATTCCAAGGATAACAAAATATAATAATAATAAGATAGCATATGCACAGAATAGCGATGGGGAAAACATCCAAATGACATAAAAGGGAATAACCACAAAAGGCAAAATTGGAATGTTTAAGGAAAACAATTGTGATGAGAACAGTCAGAAATGACCAAATGACAGAAATAAGTCTTTTCATATTAATAATGACTTCAAACACAAATTTGGTAAAAATAAACCCAATAAAAGACAGATTAGCAGTATGTTTTAGAAAATGAGTCATTTGAAAGTGTGTGGTGCGTCACACATAGAATCCCAGCACTCAGCCTGAGATAGAGGATCACTGAGGATTTGAGGTCACCCTGAGCTAAATAGTATGTGTCAGGCAAGCCTGGCCTACAGAGTAAGACCTTGTCCCATGCTCTTATACAGAAACCTGATCTGTCTCAGGATGTAGTTCAATGGCAACGTCTTTGCCAAAGACACAGAGTCTCTGGATTGATACACTTAAAAAAAAAGATTCTGTGTCTGCTGCCATTGAGACCAAGATGGCTAGGAGAATCTCTACCTTCCTCAAGAATGCCTGATCAGGTATGGAACCTACTGCTGTAGAACCTTCCTATAATATAAACTGATGACATGATCACAGAATAAAAGATGCAACCTAAGAGGAAGGGACAGGAGCACAAAAGAAAGATAGGACCAAAGCAATACCAAAAGCCACCAGGGCATATAATCCTGGATCTCTGCACATGAAATTCAGGGTATATAGTGATATGGTATGAGCACCGAAGGGTGCAACCTCATCCCTCTCACCTCTTTCTTGAATTGCATCTGCTGAGTGCTTAAAGATTTTCTTTGCAGTCTTTGTATATTGCTGGTATCTCTAACTCCCTGGAGTCCACATTGCATCATCTCATGGAATGTCATAGCTTCAGACCTTATTCTCTTGGTGGCTGATTCCTGAGACTCTCAGCCTGCCACACAATAATTGACTTTCTAGGACCTTTTTCTGAAAAAAAATCTGTATGGATGCTTCTAGTGTTCCATAACTGTTGTATTCCACACGTCTTCAAAACCAGCATTGAGACTCCTTGGACCATAGTTTCAAGGGCTTTTATGTACATGGTTAGGTAAACGTGGGACTATATTTCCCTAGGGATCCTGTTTCAGCAAAGCAACCAGAAGTGCTCTTCTCAAAGCAAAACCTTTCAAGGAAGATTACATCTTTACACCCTTGAATCTGCAATGACTGGTATCCAGTTAATACCTATTGTCCAGATACAAAGAGACACTTTTCTTGACTTTTGAACTTTACACATGCTCCTTTTCTGGCCAAACTAAGCTTTATAAATGAGCCCACTATGTATTTTGCTCTCGATTTCACTGCAAATTTTGTTACACACAGCTACAAAGGCATAGCCTCAGGGCTATGCTGCTGTGAACTTTTTTTTTTGGTTTTTCCCAGACAGGGTTTTTCTCTAGCTTTGGAGCCTGTCCTGCAGCTCACTCTGTAGACCAGCTTGGACTTGAACTCACAGAGATCCACCTGCCTCTGCCTCCCTAATTGTCGGGATTAAAGGTGTGCGCCACCACTACTGCCCCGCTGCTGCTGTGAGCTGTTAGTTGCCATATTAATTAGTGGTTTTGTTTAAATTCAGTCTCCTAAAAAGCCTCAATGTATGGGCTAATGTAGACAGGTAAATGGCAACAATGTGGCATGAATAGCAAGTTCGTGATAGAGTCTTCCTTCTGATCTGCAATCTCCTGAGCACACTCATTTCTGCCTGCACTCCTCTATACTCCTATCATCATTCCAGTCCTTTGAGCCCCACCAGCATAACACAGTGAGCAATTTCAGTCCACAGCTGGGTGGCTCCAGGCACCTAATCACATAGGAAGGCAGAAACTTCCTCACAGAATGGTATCACTCAAAAACATCTTCTAACACCATGGAAGACCTGAAATAATTAAGAAAGAAGGGGCCAGGAACAAGATGTCACTCTCTGAGGCAGGCCCCAGTAACTAACTTCCTCCACGTAGACTCCACCTCCAAACAGCCCGTCCAGCTATGACTTTATGTTCCAAGCATGACCTGGAGATGGCCATCAAACACCTTAAGCAATCAGTGGCTCCAAAGAACTCACGAGTAAAATCAAACAATGGTTTCATAAAGATAAAAATGGAAACAGCATGGCAAAAATATAGACATGAAAGCAGCTATGGCTGTGACTTGAAATAAGTACATAAGAAAGAGGCTATATCACAAAATCAATAATCTAATTTTATATGGCTAGAAGACAGAAAAATAAAAGTAATCTGTACCCAAAGGTAGCAGTTGGAAAGAAATACAGGTTAAAACAGACGTAGATGAAACAGAGAATAGAGAACAATAGCCAGTCAATGAAAATCTACATCCTCAAGGAAGGACATAACACTAAAAATAAAATTAAAATTGGTCTTCACAGGTCATGAGGGAGCAATTGTGTTTAGCAAATATGTCTGTGGATGGGTATTTTGCTCAAGGATATGTCTAGCTGTGTTTTTGTGGGGAGTATTGGGATGTCAGAACTATGGTTATAATGTCCACATTCCTATGTAGTTTCCTGTACTGGAGCTCAGAGCACTGCAAGGAAACAGTAGCTAGTATTTATTACCAAAAAGGATATTGGAGAGATTTGAGTCCTAAATCCTCCAAAACTTTGCCTAGTATCTTGATGACTGAGCTCATTTATCTACCTGGGTCCTAGCTTTCTCATTTAGAAAGAAGTGATATACCAATATAATAAGTTCTGAAATAACTTTCTCCTCAAGTTCCCAAATTTGTATAGAAGTCAGTACAAAGTCCTCGAACTTCATGAGCGTATAAAGTCATTCATAGCCTTATTTTGCACTAGCATCACTGATGTAATTCAAAAGTAAGACAAAGGTAAATAAAGGAATAGGACATGGAGCAGCCTGAGCTTGGCTGAGGATATTTGAGTATTCCTACAGCCAAAGACTCTGAGAATACTCTCAATGAGAGGGCTTCATTGCAGAGTTCCTATTCAAGAGGTGGTTCACAAAAATCTACATCCTCAATGAAGGGCATAACACTGAAAAAATTAAAATTAGTCTTCACAGGTCATAAGGAAGCAATTTTGTCTTATAAAAATAACTAGGGATAGATATTTAGCTCAACTAGATATATCTTGCTATGTTTGTGTTGGGGGATGATAACTAAGAGTGATAATGAAAATAAATGCAAATGAGCAGAAAGTTGATGTAAGGCTAAGTGTAAATCAAAGAAAGCTACACATCTACCAGAAACACACACACACACAAACACATACATATGCACACACAAACTGAATAAGGCTATATAGAACAAAGCAGAGACAACTCAGGAAATAGTATACACAGAGAACTGAGGATTTATGTAAAAAGTCCCCAAACATGCATAACAGAAACACAAGGAAAATTAAAATTCCTAATCCTTGCTGTGGACCTGTGCCATTTCCATCAGAATGGCTAAGGGTGGGAGTCAAACATTTTCAAGTCCCTGGTAGACTGTAGGTGAAGCAAGATGTGGGAACTAGTGGTTTAACTGGTCGATACCAAAATCACCATCATTGCCTGCCGCCTCTGAGGAAGCACAAATGGCAAGGAAGCCCTCCCTCCTGGGGCTATTTAGTCAATCAATACCCGAGGTAAGATTCATGAGTATTAGGCTCCTTGAATCTTCCTTGCAATCATGGTCTTTGTTCTTCCTCGGGAAGCAGCTCTGCATTATTGCAGCATCAGAGCAGAAAGGGAAGTTTCCGGAGAGAGGGAGAAGAATGACTCCCAAAGCTCTTTATGGAGAACTCTCTGGGGTGGTGGCAATGTTGACACAGTGTCTTGCAGCTGCATGGTAAAGGAGCAGGCACTACCCGGTCTGCGTGTTTATTTAGGATGATGAATGCAGGGTGTGAGGGGAGATGAAGGCTGTCACTTGTTGGCACTGTGAGGGAGGAAGGGATGCACATTTCCTTTTCTTGTTAAGGGGACTTTCAGCAAAAGAGAGGGGACGGGGGGGGGCAGTTTGGCAGTATCTGCAGTCTCGTAGCACTGCTTTCCCTGCTGCATTCATTCAGATGTTTGTCAGCTTGAAACCATGTAAGTCTGACTGCAATTGAATATTTGCAAGCTGTAGTATGCATTTATGTATTACAATGTAACAGTATAGTTTTTAGATACAGCACTGTATAGATGAATAAGAACAAATGTCCATTATCTCAAACATTTTATTTTTTTGTGACAAAGACATCTGAAATTGACTTTTAGTGGTAGACACTGCGGTGTTCCTTATTCTTTTACTGCCGTGCACTTGAAGGTCTCATCCACGCTTCCTGTGAGAGAGCTGCTATAGGCTTTGACTAGCATATTCCCATTTACTGGCACCAGTAACCCCAGAAACTTAAAATGTACCTTCTTCTTCCCCCTTTTATTGAGAATAGACTTTTTCTCACATAATATATTCTGATTACAGTTTCTCTCCCCTCTATTCTTCCTAGGTCTTTTCCACCTCTCCTTCCATCTGGATCTACTCCCTTTCTGTATCTCATTAGAAAACAACATGTTTCTAAGGGATGCTAATACAATACAATGCCATGCAATATAAGACAAAATAAAAATTACTGCATTGGAATTGGACAAAACAAAAAGGGGAAGAGAAAGAGCCTAAAAGAAGACACAAGAATTAGAGACCAACTCATTTATACACTCAAATTCCATATAATATTGATACTAATAATAAGTTCCATAGAAACACTAAACAGAAGCCATGATAAACACACACATAATATACACACCAGTATAGGCCTTGTGCATGTTGCTTCAGTCTTCATGAGTTCATATGAGCTTTGAATATGTTGATTTAGAGGACCTTGTTTTCTTGGTGTCCTCCATCCTCTCTGGCTCTTACAGTGCCTAGCTATATTCTGCTTTGCTATATGCCAAAGCAGTTTCTATTATCAATTAATGATAGCAAAATATGTTCACAGCATCCAGAAGGGTTGTCCCCCAGCAATCTTTGTTTTTCATATCGTCTTTTTTCTATCTTCCACACATGCTTTAAAACACACAATATGTTTCTTTTCTGGCTTATTTCAATTAGCACAAGGTTATCAAAATCCATCCAATTTGTTATCATAAGAGGTATTTTTCTCCCATTTCACTAATGGCTATCTCATGATTTCAGGCCAAGAATATGGTCATTATTCAGTCTATAAGGCTAAATGTCACAAATTTGTTCAAATTTGGCACTGGAGTCTGGAGGAGTCCTGGAGAGCTATGAGAAACTGTCTACATTGGAATCCTGAAGAAGTTTTATAGATGAAGTTACCTGTGTGAGTCAGAACAAGGAGACCAAAAGCAAAGATTCCCTCTTTCATGTTCTTTTGTGTAGGCTGCCACCAGAATGTGTGGCTCAGATTTAGGGTAGGTCTTCCCATTTCAAATAATCTGATTAAGAAAATATATCACTGGAGTGCCCAACAACTTGGATTTTAGTTGACCCTATATGTAGTCAAGTTAACAACCAAGATTAGCTCTTACACCTCTTTTTCTCCCTCACATTCTTCCTCCTTATCTTTTTTTTCTCTAACTTCTTTTCTCCATCTCCTTACTATGCTGGGAAGAGCTATGTTCTTGCTACACAATAGCTACATCACCATATTATAACCTCAGTTCAAATAACTGTCTTCTTGCTGTATTCTCACATGGAAGATGTAGCAGATATTCCCAGAGTCTTAGTGTGAGGCAACTTCTGGCCTTATCTAGTTACTTCTGAATACCCACCCCCACTTCCCAATATCATTTCACTTAAAGTTAGTTTTCAACAATATAATAGGATGGGAACATAGTTACTCCATCATTAATACTTCCTAAATAAGAATATTCATCAGGCCATACCTGTTGACATCCCAAGGTAGGTAAGAAAAGATCATGAGGTTCCACACCTAGATGAAGAGTTAAATTCAGTCAGTGGCTGCTGGGGTTGGGAAAATCAGTTCTCTCCAAGGGCAATCCCACTGAATGGTTATCCAATCTCAAGTTCAGCTCTAAAAACAGAGGAGGGGTACTTTGGGACAATGGTCTTGTGTCCTGTAAAGATTTGTCACTTGTACTAATTTAATAGATTGGCCAATAGCCAGGCAGGAAGTATAGATGGGGCAACCAGGCAGAAAGTATAGTCAGGGAGACCAGAATAAGGGAATTCTGGGAATAGGAAAGGCTGAATCTGCAGTTGTCACCCAGATACAGAGGAAGCAAGATGAGAATGTCTCACTGGTAAAAGGTACCAAGCCACGTGGCTAACACAGACAAGAATTATGGGTTAATTTAAGATGTAAGAGTTAATAAGAAGCCTGAGATAATAGGCCAAACAGTTTATGAGTAATGTAGATCTCTGTGTGTTTCTTTGGGACTAAATGACTGTGGGACTGGGTGGGACACAAACCTCTGTCAACAGCGGGCAGGGTTCTTAGTTCAACAACAGTTAATTGTAGAAGAGATCATTAATTCAACACAGGAGGGTGTGGGAAGAAGCCGTACAGGGAAGGAAGAGGTGACAATGATGTAAAAATAGTATATTCACGAATGCTTTATATTGGTTAATTTGGATCGAACTGTAGATATGGGAAGATAATGTCCAGGACAGTTTGGAAATGAGTGGTAGTAGTGGAAAGTTAAGAACTATTTTGGTATCAGAAAATCTTTCATTTTAAGTAGCAAATGCTTGTGTGGCATCCAATACCCTGTTCTCAGTTATAGGCCTGTTTCTTAATGGTCTACCGATTTCATTCTCCATGTTGGTATATATACACATGGTCATTTCTGATGACACTGATGTTTTTTCCTTTCTCTACAATTTATTTTTTCCCATTTCTTCACTCACAGTCAATTAGTTAGTGATCTACCAATAGTCAGATGAACTGTGATTCCCTTGAGTTCTCTAGTTATTATTACCTGTTAACTGCCAGTCTCAGAGTTTTCAGAGGGAGACTCAATTAGGGGATTTATATAATGCATTAAAATCATACATTTTAGGCCGGAACACCGGGCGGTGGAAGGCGGCCGGAGGACGCCCAGCGCAGCCAGCGGGGACCAACTGGGACAGGCTGGAACCAGCTGGGACCTGAGCAGCAGCAGAGGACACAGGCTGCTGGTGGCGGGAACCATCCCAGCAGCAGAAGCAGGCTGCAGGGACCGCGAGAAACACGAAACACCGAGAACATATCGCCCCACTACAATTAAACCAAAGAGTTTTAACAGACCCCTTAGATAGCATCGATAGGAGGAGATGGGCAGGCGTCAAGGAAAGAATTCACCCAATAATCTGAAAAACAACATGAAAACACCAGAACCCAATGATCTTACAACAGAAGGTCTCCAACACCCTAACACAGAAGAAGTGGAAAAAATTGACTTTTTGAAAGGAGTAGAGTCCCTTAAACAACATGTGAAAAATGCCCTTATAGAAATGGATGAGAAGTATAACCAAAAATTTGAAGAAATGAGTAAATACGTACATAATACCCTGGGAAACCAAGAAAGAACGATCAAACAGGTAATGGAAACAGTTCAAGAATTGAAAACTGAAATGGAAGCAAGGAAGAAAACACAAACTGAGGACTAGCTGGATATGGAAAATCTAGGCCAACGAGCACAGCCTACAGAAACAAGCATAATCAATAGAATACAAGAAATAGAAGAAAGAATCTCAGATTCTGAGGACACCATAGAGAAAATAAACGCTCTGATCAAAGAAAACTGCAAAGCCAACAAATTCTCATCACAAAACATTCAGGAATTATGGGACACAATAAAAAGACCAAATATAAGAATAATAGGAATAGAAGAAGGAGAAGAGTCACAGCTCAAAGGCCCAGAAAATATTTTGAACAAAATTATGGAAGAAAACTTTCCCAACTTAAAGAAAGGTATTTCTTTGAATATTCAAGAAGCATACAGAACACCAAACAGACTGGATCAAAGGAAAACATCCCCTCACCATATAATAATCAAAACACAAAATATACAGGTTAAAGAAAGAATACTAAGAGCTTCAAAGGAAAAAGGCCAAGTAACTTATAAAGGTAAACCGATCAGACTTACACCTGATTTCTCTATGGAAACAATGAAAGCCAGAAGGTCCTGGATAGAAGTACTGCAGAAGCTAAGAGACCATGGATGCAAGCCCAGACTACTATACCCAGCCAAGCTTTCGTTCACTATAAATGGAGAAACCAAGACATTCCAGGATAAGAACAAATTTGAACAATACGTAGCCACGAATCCAGCCTTACAGAAAGTAAAGAAGGAAAACTGCAACCCAAGGAATCCAACATTGCCAACACTGCCTACAATAACTCAGGCATCTAGCGACCCTTCACTAGCACAACTCAAAGAAGGGAGACACACAAATTCTACTTCCAAAAACAATAAGAATATCTGGCATGAACAAACACTGGTCATTAATATCACTTAATATTAATGGTCTCAATTCACCTATAAAAAGGCACAGGCTAAGAGATTGGATACAAAAACAGGATCCAACATTCTGCTGTTTGCAAGAAACACATCTCAACCACAAAGACAGGCATCTACTCAGAGTAAAGGGTTGGGAAAAGGTCTTTCAAGCAAATGATCCTAAGAAAAAAGCAGGTGTGGCCATATTAATTTCTTTTTTTTTAATTGAGAAAAGGAGAAAAAAAACAAGTTTCCACCTCCTCCCAGCCTCCCATTTCCCTCCCCCTCCTCCCTCCCTACGCCCCCTCCTCCCACCCTTCTCCCCCTCCCCCCACTCCTTTCCCCCTCCCTCTCCAGTGCAAAGAGCAGTCAGGGTTTTCTGCCCTGTGGTAAGACCTAGGACCTCCCACCTCCGTCCATATCTAGGAAGGTGAACATCCAAACTGGCTGGGCTCCCAAAAAGCCATCACATTACGTAGGATCAAACCCCCATGCCATTGTCCTTTGCGTCTCATCAGCCCTCATAGTTCACCATGTTCAGAGAGTCCAGTTTTATCCCATGCTTTTTCAGTCACAGTCCAGCTGGTCTTGGTGAGCTCTCAGTAGAACAGCTCCACTGTCTCAGTGGGTGGGTGCATCCCTCATGGTCCCGACTTCTTTGCTCATGTTCCCCTCCTTCTGCTCCTCATTGGGACTTTGGGAGCTCAGTCCAGTGCTCCAGTGTGGGTCTCTGTCTCTATCTCCATCCATCACCAGATGAAGGTTCTATGATGATATGCAAGATATTCATCAGTATTGCTCAAGGATAGGGTCATTTCAGGTTCCCTATTCTCAACTGCCCCAGGAACTATCTGGGGACCTCAGCTTGGGCACCTGGGAGCCCCTCTAGGGTCAGGTCTCTTGCCAACCCTAAAGTGGTTCCCTTAACTAAGAATTGTGGTTCCGTGCTCCCCTGTCCAACCTTCCTTTATCCCAATCCTCCTGCTTTCCCAAGGCCCGACATCCTTCCCTTCTAACTTTTCTCTCCCCATCTCGCCTTACCCCCAACCCACCCCACCCCAAGATCCCAATTTTCTCCCCGGCAATTTTGTCTACTTCCCTTAGCCCAGAGGATAACTATATGCTTTTCCTTGGGTTCCCCTTCTTACTTAGCTTCTTTAGATTCACCTATTGTAGACTCCGTGACCCTTATTTATGGCTAGAAACCAATTATGGGTGAGTACATCCCATGTTCATCTTTTTGGGTCTGGGATACCTCACTCAGGATAGTGTTTTCTATTTCCATCCATTTGCATGCAAAATTCGAGAAGTCATTGTTTTTTACCGCTGAGTAGTACTCTAATGTGTAGATATTCCATACTTTCTTCATCCATTCTTCCATTGAAGGGCATCTAGGTTGTTTCCAGGTTCTGGCTATTACAAATAATACTGCTATGAACATAGTTGAACAAATGCTTTTGTCATATGATAGGGCATTTCTTGGGTATATTCCCAAGAGTGGTATTGCTGGGTCCAGGGGTAGGTTGATCCCGAATTTCCTAAGAAACCGAAACACTGACTTCCATAGTGGTTTCACAAGATTGCATTCCCACCAGCAATGGATGAGGGTACCCCTTCCTCCACAACCTCTCCAGCAAAGGTTATCGTTGGTGTTTTTGACTTTAGCCATTCTCACAGGTGTAAGATGATATCTCAAAGTTGTTTTGATTTGTATTTCCCTGATTGCTAAGGAAGTTGAGCATGACCTTAAGTGTCTTTTGGCCATTTGAACTTCTTCTGTTGAGAATTCTCTGTTCAGATCAGTGCCCCATTTTTTAATTGGGTTAATTAGCATTTTAAAGTCTAGTTTCTTGAGTTCTCTATATATTTTGGAGATCAGACCTTTGTCTGTTGCGGGGTTGGTGAAGATCTTCTCCCAGTCAGTAGGTTGCCTTTGTGTCTTAGTGACAGTGTCCTTTGCTTTGCAGAAGCTTCTCAGTTTTAGTAGGTCCCATTTATTCAATGTTGCTCTTAATGTCTGTGCTTCTGGGGTTATACATAGGAAGCGATCTCCTGTGCCCATCTGTTGTAGGGTATTTCCCACTTTCTCTTCTATCCTTTTCAGTGTGTTCGGGCTGATATTGAGGTCTTTAATCCATTTGGACTTGAGTTTTGTGCACGGTGAAAGATGTGGGTCTATTTTCATTCTTCTACAGGTTGACATCCAGTTGTGCCAGCACCATTTCTTGAAGATGCTTTCTTTCTTCCATTGTATACTTTTAGCTCCTTTATCAAAAATGAGGTGTTCATAGGTTTGTGGGTTAAAATCCGGGTCTTCTATACGATTCCATTGGCCGACTTCTCTGTTTTTATGCCAGTACCACACTGTTTTCATTACTGTAGCTCTGTAATAGAGTTTGAAGTCAGGGATGGTAATGCCTCCAGAAGATCCTTTATTGTATAGGATTGTTTTGGCTATCCTGGGTTTTTTGTTTTTCCATATAAAGTTGATTATTGTCCTCTCCAGATCTGTGAAGAATTTTGATGGGATCTTGATGGCATTAGTTCTGTTTCTGATAAAAAAAAAATACCTGGAAAAAAGCAACATAAAGAGACAGGGTACACTGGGGTTTATAGTTTCACAGGGGAAACAAGTCATCATGTTGCGGAAGGCACAGTGGTAAGAGCATGAGGCCAGCCATCCACACTGCACCCATACTCAGGAAGCAGGGAATAAAGAGGAAGTGGAGCCAGGCTATAAAGTCTCAAAACCTGCCATCAGTGTCACACTCCTTCCACAAGGCTATACACTTCATAAAGACTGCATAACCTTTCCAGGCATTGCTACCAACTGGTGAGCAAGTGTTCAAAGCCCTTAGCCTATGGCAGACATTTCATATTCAACCACAACATTACATTTCTTTTCTAAAAGCCCTTGGTCTCCTTTAAGTTTTTTTCCAATCATTTTATGCAGTCATTTGCACTGATACATTAGTTTTTGAGACAGGGTCTCACTGTGTTCCATGTCTAGCCTAGAACTCCCTTTGTAGGCCAGGCTTAACTTGAACTCACAGATATCTGTCTGTCTGTATTTTACATATTGAGACTAAAGATGTGATTCACCACACCTGGCTTATACTATGATAATATTTTGGTCAATCACAGAGTATAGAGATAAAACTGGTCTTGTAAGATTATTGTGGAGCTGAAGATTCCTATTATATAGTGTTTGGGTTGTACCTTGCCTTGTTTCTGATAGCTAATATCTGCCATCGTGTCACAACAGTGTATACTATTCAGTGAAGCAACATGCTCTACAGGTTTTAGCCTAGGAAAGTCACATGCCTAAGGTATAAGGTTTAAAGCAGGACATCTACACCCTGGGGCTGTTTATTCATATAATGGCCAATTATTAACCACACATTCCTCACAAGGCATCCTCATCAGTAGATGATAAATGACCCTGTGTAGTTTGGTTATTTTATAGAAATAAGAGAAGAGCCTCAAGCAGTTAAGATTAATGCAATAACTACAACTGGTAGAATCAAGAACAAATGATCATAAGGTACCTAGCCACAGGTGATAAATATACAATATAGCCCCACACATAAGTGTACAAGGAATATCACAGAAGAGGGAGTAGAAAGGTTGTAAATGTCAGAGGACCAGAATGGGGCATCTGCTGTATTCTATACGTGATAAAAGAACTACACCCAGGAAATCACAACAATATGGCTATCTAAAGAAGACCTAAAATAGTGACAATACCAGCTGGTATATCAATGTAAATTAAGGAATAATTTATTTTCTTCAACCTAAGAAGAAGAGCTATAGAGAATTTATGGTTGCTGAGAAATAAAGAAATGATCTTTTTTCAAAGAAGAGACCATTAGTATGTTAGCCCCTTATAGGTTATCCAATCTTAAGAAGTCAGCCATAAAAAATAAGAGCAACACTAACAGGACATTATTTGAGAATTAGGAAACAGAAGGGAGGAATTGGAGAGATAAAATAGAAGAATGTTACATAATCATAATGTATGAAATTTTCAAAAAATAAAAAGAACATTAATTTGTAGGGGTTTTTTTTTTATTCATTGGATCTTTACTCTTTGGGGAGCCTCCAAATAAATCATACACAGAGGCTTATTATTGCTTATGAATGCCCGGCTTTAGCTTGGCTTATTTCTTGCCAGCTTTTCTTAAATTACCCTGTCTACCTTTTCTTCTGGTCTTTTTCCTTCTCTTACTCTGTGGCTGGCTGTGTGGCTGATCCCTTTTCTCACGCCTTACTTTTCTTGTTCCTCGATCCTCTGCCTTCCCAGATTTCTCTCCTACTTATGCTATCTGCCTGCCAATCCTGCCTATCCTTTCTTCTGACTTCTTATTGCACTTCAGCGCTTTTTTAGACGAATCAGGTGTTTTAGACAGGCAAAGTAACACAGCTTCACAGAGTAAACAAATGCAACATAAAAGATGCAGAACATTTTTGTATCACTAAAACAAAGGTTCCACAGCATAAACAAATGCAAAACATCTTTAAAAATATTCCACAATATTAATGCAATATTTATTGTGCTCCTATTACATACTTAGAATCATGTCAGTTAGAGAATTTAAGCACACAATCTGTATTATTAAGGATTTTATAAATTTATGAGAGCAAAGAAAGGAATAGTAATGTATAGTTCCCAGTGAAGACAATGAACTATTGAAGAGGTAATTCTTCAAATGTATTAAACTTCCCCACTTTGATAAGCATTCTTTTCTAACGAATGAATACCTCAGGTCACACCTGAAATCCACAGATTCTTTGCTCAGCCCCCAATTACAATTCCTTTCTGTAACTTCACCAAACAAAAGAATTTCTCTTACTCATCAGCAATTTTATTATGGTAAAATTCTTGTCCTAGGATGGGAAAATCTGTGAGGTACGAAAGAAAAAGATAATTTGAAACTACATTAATGAAGAACATAAAAATGTGTGAGTGATAGCTCCATAATGTCTTTCTGAAACTTAAGTGGTTTTTAATTCGTTGCTCTTAACAAACTTCAGGAAGAACCTAACTGAATTGCCAGCCAACAAATCATTCAAAGTGGTTTTTAGCATGATAAATCAGCATGTGATTGTTGGCATATAACTCAAAATATATCCACGAAGTTAAGAAACATTGATAAAGTAAAATTCACTTCATTTTCATCTAGTAGCGCATGATAACAAGTTACTCTGTGCTTAAATTTTAGACATGAAAGAAAATTAGAAAAATTATAAAGCTTGTCGCATTCTAAATTTACCCACAAGAATTAATACTAGCTGACAGTATGTATCATTTTAAGATATACATTTCCAATCATATTTTGTCTTTTAATTATTTGTCAAAAGTGATACGATTCTGTTGTTTGATAGTCTGCAAACTAGTGATGATTCATTGTAGGAATAAAATCCAAAACGTAATAAATAATCAATATATTTAAAGTTCTGTGTAGGTAAATTAAGTTCAGATATTGTAGGAAAATTAGAATGGGAAAATCAGCTAGCAGAGGGAGAGTAATGACTATTTTCTTATATATACATGTATATGTATATATAAAATTCACAAAAGAACACACACATTGTAATGCTACTTCTTTTTTTTAACTTTTTTTTGTTTTGCATACAAATTCATGTTCCCACTCCCTCCCCACTTCCTCTTCCCTCCACTTACCCCCATCACCCCACCCTCCATCTACTCCTCAGAGAGGGTAAGGCACATTGCTTTGGGGAAGGTCCAAGGCCCTCCCTACTATATCTAGGCTGAGCCAGGTAACCCTCCAAAGAGAATGGGTTCCCAAAAAGCCAGTAAAAAGCAATAGGGATAAATCCTGGTCCCACTGCCAGTGGTCCTGAAACCTGCCCCAACCATACAACTGTCACCCACATTCAGAGGGACTAGTTAAGTGATATGCAGGTTCCCCAACTGTCAGTCTGGAGTCAGTGAGTTCCCACTTGTAATATTATGGATTGTTTTATGTTTTTCTTGTCATTCACCTATGACTTTTTTTTTGGTTTTTTGAGACAGGGTTTCTCTGTAGCTTTGGAGCCTGTCCTGGAACTCCCTTTGTAGACTAGGCTGGCCTCGAACTGACAGAGATCCGCCTGCCTCTGCCTCCAGAGTGCTGGGATTAAAGGTGTGTGCCACCACCGCCCGGCATCACCTATGACTTTTTAAAAACAGTATATGTTATTTGGATCACCAAAATACAAATTTTGAAATATGAAGTCACTTACCCCAAAACTTGTATAAACATATGAAACCAAATTTGAAGGACACACTTCAACATTATCCCGTGGTAATTTGAGGTTTATTTCTGAGAGAATGTTTTAAGTATTTTCTTTTCAGTTACCCCATGTATTTGACAGTCTCATCAACTAAACTACAGAGATTCCAAGAAAATTCTGGTTGATGCAAGAGCTGAAGGTTCTAATGACAAACATAAACCAAAGAATTCTTTTTTCTTTGAAAGTGTCTTTCTTTGAAGATTCCTTTTTTCTTTGAGAACTTCTTTTTTGTCTTTGAGAAAGGTCTGAAGAGCAATAGCAATGTTTTTATGAGTCCTTTATTCTTTCATTTAAAGTGTAGATAAGATGGGAGAGAAAGTGTCTATATATTCTGCTGGCTAAGTCTTGACACTGTAGAAGAAAGAATAAAGAGTAAAGATCTAATGAAGTAATTTAGGAAACAAGTGTGAGGTCAGACAGCAGGAGCTCTAGAAGCACCCATACGTACCTCTTCTGTCATCCCCAACCCCCTTCTGAAAATTACCTCCACAATTACATATTCTGAACTTCTGTAATCATAGGTTTCACTTCACCGTCCATTTCCTTACTCGTCCAAAGGGAATGATAGCAGCAACTACCTCTTAGGATTGGGCTAAACTTAAAAATCTTTCAAACAATGTTAGCTAATAATAATATTTTATAAATATGAAGTCATTTTACAAACATGCTAGAGTGGATTGATTACTTGTGTGATTATGAGCAAATTAAATACATTATAATATCTGCAACTTTTCATCAGTAAAATTGTCAAATAAAATATTCTGCTGTAGTCTTATAGGATTTCAAAGAAATAACTTATGGAACAAGGTTGCAACAACATAAAAAGTGTGATCTGGAGGTATGTAGCACTGAATTGCCTCAATCCTTTATTCTATCTGACGTTTTTCTTCAGTAGACTGGCCTGTATTGATTTCATCACTGCACTTCTCTGGGCTCTGGGTTCAACTGATGGAGAGCATCTTCAGAAGATGAAAATGGAATACACAGTAAAGTTATTTACTCCTCCGGTTTCCCTTAAGAGAAAGGGACTGCTCAGATAACAGCTGGCTTCTCATACCTTTCTGTGGATTCCATGAACTCATTCCTTCTTTTAATCTATTTTACAGTAAAGGAAATAATGTCAACATCTGATGGAACTTATGCTAAATCCTGTGGTCCCCATGGATACACCCCAAATCGTTATGAATGATTATTTTGTGAATAAACACCAATAAAACTATTGTACTATAAAATGTTACATTTATTTCCTGCTGAGATCTTGACTGACTCAGAGAGCATACCATGGCTCTTAATAAAGTTTATTGTTTCACAAAACAGTAATTTTAAAGATATTTCTACAAATGAAATTTAAACATTTAAGGAGCTTTAAAATCAGTAACCTGCTTTATTGGGACAAAAATGTAAGAAATATTCATAGTTGCCAAACCTGAATCAATTTACAGTAAAGAGGTGATGAAGCTTAGAAATAACTTTATTCTACAGGGAAGTTGTCAAACAGGCTGCAGAAATCAGTGGTAAACTTGCTTTTTCCATAGTGAGGTATCTCCACTGCAGAGTACATAACTACTAACATCCTGAGCATATTACAACAGCAACATATGAGAATTCTGTCCTTGTTAGCAAAAAGAGACATCTTAATGAGTTACTTCATTATAAAAAAAAAACACATAGGGAAGCTGAATTCTACATGATCTGGTCATCTAAAAATATTATTACTTCTCTGTGGAAATGCTTTTATTATTTTCATCCTGGCTCAAGTAACACTTGACTACACTGATAGAATGGGTTCCATAATAATACACTAAGAGATTCTAATATGTTCAGTGATGCTGTCAAAGTATGATATACAACTTACTTTGTTATTGATATAGTACCAAGATGATATGATAGCTTACTATCTTAGCAACATTATTCATATGTTACTAAGCTAAGCAACACCTTTAAACACACAAATAATTAATAAACTCAAATATGTTAGATTGCTTTATTTATAAAAATAGTTTGAGTGGACAAAACTTGTCAATAGCCATCTTGTAAATCTGGAACATATGCCTCACAAAAAATATCCAAATTTTCCTCTTATGCAATGGGACAAATAGTAGACTTTAATAATCACAATACTGTCTGTGGCCAAGCAAATTTAATCCCACATATAATGTCTCAAGTCCTCTAAGGCTGAGGCAACTGCTATCAGCAACCAGCTCTTGTGGATAGGGAACAATTTGGTGATTTTACCCTGACTGACACACTTCCAGCCTATACTAAGAGCCAGGAATTGGTGTAAGTAGATATCTGAATAGGAAAAAATTAACAGAAAAGCATGTATGCCAGGAAAAGAATGAATTAGCACAAAAAAGTATGCATGGGGAGCATCTGAAAGGCAACATTAAAGGGAAGTAGAAAGCTGAAGTCCTTTGACATTTGTGCACGTTAAATGAATATTAATTAGGCACACTTTTGGCAAACTGCCTCTTATAACCATACCATCTGGAATCATAAATGCAACCCTAAGCCTAAACAAAGACTAATACACTGTATGATTCAAAGCACAGAACCCACAGTTAGTAGAATTCTCTTTAATGTATGGTTTATAAGAAAGAAATACATTTAAAATTATTCTTACAGTACAACTAAGTGTGTTATAAACTTCTTGATAACTTTTTCCTGCTAAGATAATGAGGTGCCTACAAAGTCAATAAGCCAACAGGAAAGTATGCATCAATTCAACTTAAAATACAGAATGTAGAAGTATGGAAATATCACATTTACTTGCTAGTTATTAAATATATTTTTACAGCTTCTTTAACGGGAGGACTCTACATGTTTTTATTTCTTGGATTTTGCTATCCAGATGCTTCATTGGTTCGATGACACTTCTTAACTGTAATTAAACTATATCCCAAATCATACCATACCTGGAAATTGAACTATTCATGCTGTAAATTGAATTTCTCAAAGTGAATCTTTTATAAATAATGCACATTAACATAAAAACAGTCTCAATGAAATGAGGTCATTTCGATTTCAAAGGAAGATTGATTTGCAACTCCATCGACTTCAATAAGACATTTCAAGTAAGTTGAAGCAGGATGAATTCAAGACCCTTGAAAATTAAAAATTCAGCTCTTTCTTAAGGGGGATTTGTGTTACCCATGTGAATTTTACTGAATTTTATTTTAGAATCACACATATGTATCTTCTCATTCATAGATCAAAGAACTATGAAAAAGAAAAATCAAAGAAAATGTGCATGTGAAATCTTCTCTATTAAACCCACTTAAACCTGAGAAAATGCATAATACTATTTGTGTACACTATACTGGTGATATTGAGCACATTAGTAAAAGTTCTAGCTCAATTTAGAAATAGGAATAAAAATAATGAACTATAGATTTAGTAGAGGAAGTAAACCAGAAGCAGACCCACAAATTACATATTCATGGTAAACAGTCATTCATATACAGCAAAATTTGTCTTCAAACTGTTAGAGTTGACCCCTGAAGTATTATTTGAAAAATATATAAAGCAAATGAATGAATAGATATATTTGAATAAGAAGAAAATATAATATCGAGTTGCAGAAACAGAAAAAGGAGCTAATATAAGAATTAAAAGGAAGCAAGAAAAATCTCAATTGTTTTTTTATAAAGAATAAAAGGCCAGGACTGGAGAGTTGGTTCGATGGTCAAGAGCACTGGGTGTTCCTCTAAAGGACCTTGGCTCAATTCTTAGCACCAAAAACTGTCTGTAACTCCAGTTCCAGGTGGTATAACATCCTCACACTGACATACATGCAGGCAAAATAACAATGCACATGAAATAAATCAAACTTCACAAACATAGAATAACAAGTAGAAGTTAACAAAAAAAACAATTCACTCATAATCAGAAGTTTTGGCAATCCATGGGAATGCCTGATGTTTATAGTTCTGTCTGTTATGGAAATGGGTTGTTCTAAAAATAGAACCTTGCAATATTACTCTCCTTTGACTACAACTTCCCCAATCATCTTTGAAGAGAACACTAGAAATTTTGATCATCTGGGTCTTGGGACAGGGAAAGAATTCCCATAAGAAACCAAAGTCCCGCCAGGTGGTGGTGGTTCTCGTCTTTAATCCCTGAACTCCAGAGACAGAGGCAGGAGGATCTCTGTGAGTTCGAGGCTATCCTGATCTGCAGAGCTAGTTCCAGGATATCTAGGGCTGTTACACAAAGAAACCATGTCTCAAAAAAGGCATAAAAGAGCAAGAGGAAGAAGAGGAGCAGGAGAAAGAGGAAGACAAAGAGGAGGAGGAAGAAGAGGAAGGGGAGGAAGGAAAAGGAGGAGGAGGAGGAAGAGGAGGAGAAGGAGAAGGAGAAGGAGAAGGAGAAGAAGAAGAAGAAGAAGAAGAAGAAGAAGAAGAAGAAGAAGAAGAAGAAGAAGAAGAAGAAAGAAAGAAAGAAAGAAACCAAAGTCCCCATATATGTACAATAGAGTTTAGAATCTGAATTTGAATTTAAACTACATACACCATAGCCTGGAATTAATATAGATTACATTTTAAACTGTAAAACGGTGTGTGGAATGTAAAAAATATACATTTTATTCAATAAAATAACAAATGTCATAGTTCTTTCAGGTTTAGCCCACTTAACATACATGAAATGGTTTTCTCTGTACATTCCTTCTATAATTTTCTTTTATAAATTTATTTATCCTCTGTTCTTCTTCTCGCTCACTGAAACAATCAGCTGTACCATCTAGACAAGAGTTACTTTCCTCTTCTGTAACCAAAACACTAATACTTTACTCCCCTCACATAGAGATTTGTTTCTTTAACTTTTTCTAATTTGTTTTTTTTAGTAATTAAAATTTTCAGTCATCGGTTATCTTAACATCTATTGAAAGCTAGCCTAGCAATCACTGGAAACCATTAATGACTATATTTTCAAGATGAACAGTTTGTAATCATAACAAACATATTTTCTCTTAATAAAGCTTTCATGTTCATTAACAGATTTATATATAAAACTCCTTATTGTAAAAAAAAGTTGTCAAATTCTCTATACTGTATACAAATGAGGCATCAATGTGCAGATACTTAAAAAAACATTATAGTCGTCAGTTATTATTTAGTTCCCACCTGGAAAGGATCTTGGAAAAGCAATACTGGTGAATTGTGGTCTTCTCTGATTTCCTATTTCTCAGTTGAATCTCTCACCTCTCTAAGCATTCCTTCCATGGTGTCACTTGCTAAAAGGTACCTGTCAAACATGTACTATGATAGGATGGAAGTTACAGAACTCTACAAAATAAACTTATTTTCTTTATAAGTAAAATAGTCAGCCTCACATAGTCTTATAAGATCCCAAATGAACTAATACAAAGGTGACATGAGATGGATCAAATAAAATGACAAATTTACAGTCCAAAGACATAAAACTTAGATTTCAGAGACAAGTACTTTTATTTTCCAAGACAAAGAACACAGGTGAAAAGTCCAACTAAGGCAAAACAGACAAATATGAGGCTTATATATACCCATGTTTTCTCCTATTGAAAGAATTCTTATTGAGTTACTGAGTTTTCTCTTTTAAAATATATATTAGAACTTCCTATATGTAAATTCTATTCACAAATTTCTAACACTCTCACCCCTCTAATTCCCCTGGTGTCCCTCCCATTCCCTTTCAAATTCATGAATTCATTATTTATACATAAACATATATAATTATTTAACAATTATATGGTGTGTGTGTGCGTGTGTGTATCCTGCAGAGTACATTTTGTATTGCTCATATGTGTATGTATTTAGGACTGACCACTTGAAATTGGATAATTCTTTAAGCAGTTTTTTTTACTGGAGTTCACTGATTCTCCCTCTCTGCAGTCTTTAATTACCTCTAACTCTTCACCTAGGGTGGAGTCCTATGAAATTTTTCCCATCTACACGGGGATATTAACTGGTATATTCTTTGTTCAGATCTTGTTCAGGAAATTATACTGTTAAAATTTCCTAAGTATATAGATGTCATTTTGTATATAGAAATCACAGGAGATCTCGTCTATTTCCCTTCCCAGAGAAATTCATGCGTCCCTTGTAGGGGTCCTCCTTGTTAGGAATCCACAAGGATGGCCCTAGCTAGGACTCCTAACAAAAGTAGAGAGGGTGCCTGAACCTGCCTTCTCCTGTGATCAAACTGGTCACTACCCTAATTATCACCATAGAACCTTCATCCAGTAATGGATGAAGGCAGATACAGAGATTCACAGCAAATTCTAGGCAGAGGTCCAGGAGTCCTGTTGAAGAGAGGCAGGAGGGATTGTATGAGCCAGGAGACCCCACAGATTTGTGGAGTTTATAGACTCTGTACAGACACTAAGAAAGCCTGCAAGGGAACCTAGTTCCCTCCGCATGTGGGTGACAGTTGTGTGGCTTGGTCTATTTGTGGGGACCCTGCTAGTGGGACAATTCTGGTGCAAGAATTGGGTTTTGGAATCAATTCCCCAGGCTGGGATGCCTCTCCAAGCCTTGAGGCAATGAGAGGAGTCTGGTCCTGTATTAACTTGATATGCAATGGTTTGTTGACACCCATAGGAGGCCTGCACCTTTCTGAAAGGAGGAGGAGTGGGTATAGGAAATAGATGGGAGATGGGTGAGGGAAGAGGAAGAGAGGGGGTAGGGGAAACTGTGGTTGGTATGAAAAATATAATTAAAAAAAAGAAAACACTATCTCGAACCAGACATCATAGTTTTCTAGATTTTAGAATCATTTCAATTGTTCTGTGATGCTTCCTGAGACTTATTTGTAGCTTCTGTATTGTAATTATAACAATAGAGCCAGGGCACCCCATAGATCCTTCCTCTCTGTATTTTGATCAGCTGTAAATTTTGTAATTGTCTTCATCTGCTACAAAAAAGCATCTTAGCTAGTTTCTTACCTAGTTTGCTGTATTCAGGGTGTTGCCACCTAAAATGATGGTTACATGTGGGGTCAGCATAGAAAATTTTGCTTATACCAAGGGCCTAACTTTTATTAATATGGTATCTATCTTCTTTCCACCTTCAGAATAGGATACTAGGTAAAAAAAAAAGCATAAAAACAGTATTTTATAAATCTTTTCAAATTTGAGACCTAATTCTTTTTTTTTATTGAGAAAAGGAAAAAAAAACAAGTTTCCACCTCCTCCCAGCCTCCCCTTTCCCTCCCCCTCCTCCCACCCTTCTCCCCCTCCCCCCACTCCTTTCCCCCTCCCTCTCCAGTGCAAAGAGCAGTCAGGGTTTTCTGCCCTGTGGTAAGACCTAGGACCTCCCACCTCCGTCCATATCTAGGAAGGTGAACATCCAATCTGGCTGGGCTCCCACAAAGCCATCACATTACGTAGGATCAAACCCCCGTGCCATTGTCCTTTGCGTCTCATCAGCCCTCATTGTTCGCCATGTTCAGAGAGTCCAGTTTTATGCCATGCTTTTTCAGTCACAGTCCAGCTGGTCTTGGTGAGCTCTCAATAGATCAGCTCCACTGTCTCAGTGGGTGGGTGCATCCCTCATGGTCCCGACTTCTTTGCTCATGTTCTCCCTCCTTCTGCTCCTCATTGGGACTTTGGGAGCTCAGTCCAGTGCTCCAGTGTGGGTCTCTGTCTCTATCTCCATCCATCACCAGATGAAGATTCTATGATGATATGCAAGATATTCGTCAGTATTGCTCAAGGATAGGGTCATTTCAGGTTCCCTATTCTCAACTGCCCAAGGAACTAACTGGGGAACTCAGCTTGGGCACCTGGGAGCCCCTCTAGGGTCAGGTCTCTTGCCAACCCTAAAGTGGTTCCCTTAACTAAGAATTGTGGTTCCGTGCTCCCCTGTCCAACCTTCCTTTATCCCAATCCTCCTGCTTTCCCAAGGCCCGACCTCCTTTCCTTCTAACTTTTCTCTCCCCATCTCGCCTTACCCCCAACCCACCCCACCCCAAGATCCCAATTTTCTCCCCGGCAATTTTGTCTACTTCCCTTAGCCCAGAGGATAACTATATGCTTTTCCTTGGGTTCCCCTTCTTACTTAGCTTCTTTAGATTCACCTATTGTAGACTCCGTGACCCTTATTTATGGCTAGAAACCAATTATGAGTGAGTACATCCCATGTTCATCTTTTTGGGTCTGGGATACCTCACTCAGGATAGTGTTTTCTATTTCCATCCATTTGCATGCAAAATTCGAGAAGTCATTGTTTTTTACCGCTGAGTAGTACTCTAATGTGTAGATATTCCATACTTTCTTCATCCATTCTTCCATTGAAGGGCATCTAGGATGTTTCCACGTTCTGGCTATTACAAATCATACTGCTATAAACATAGTTGAACAAATGCTTTTGTCATATGATAGGGCATTTCTTGGGTATATTCCCAAGAGTGGTATTGCTGGGTCCAGGGGTAGGTTGATCCCGAAATTCCTAAGAAACCGAAACACTGACTTCCATAGTGGTTTCACAAGATTGCATTCCCACCAGCAATGGATGAGGGTACCCCTTCCTCCACAAGCTCTCCAGCAAAGGTTATCGTTGGTATTTTTGACTTTAGCCATTCTGACAGGTGTAAGATAATATCTCAAAGTTGTTTTGATTTGCATTTCCCTGATTGCTAAGGAAGTTGAGCATGACCTTAAGTGTCTTTTGGCCATTTGAACTTCTTCTGTTGAGAATTCTCTGTTCAGATCAGTGCCCCATTTTTTAATTGGGTTAATTAGCATTTTAAAGTCTAGTTTCTTGAGTTCTCTATATATTTTAGAGATCAGACCTTTGTCTGTTGCGGGGTTGGTGAAGATCTTCTCCCAGTCAGTAGGTTGCCTTTGTGTCTTAGTGACAGTGTCCTTTGCTTTGCAGAAGCTTCTCAGTTTTAGTAGGTCCCATTTATTCAATGTTGCTCTTAATGTCTGTGCTTCTTGAGTTATACATAGGAAGCGATCTCCTGTGCCTATCTGTTGTAGGGTATTTCCCACTTATTCTTCTATCCTTTTCAGTGTGTTCAGGCTGATATTGAGGTCTTTAATCCATTTGGACTTGAGTTTTGTGCACGGTGAAAGATGTGGGTCTATTTTCATTCTTCTACAGGTTGACATCCAGTTGTGCCAGCACCATTTGTTGAAGATGCTTTCTTTCTTCCATTGTATACTTTTAGCTCCTTTATCAAATTGAGGTGTTCATAGGTTTGTGGGTTAAAATCCGGGTCTTCTATACGATTCCATTGGTCGACTTCTCTGTTTTTATGCCAGTACCACATTGTTTTCATTACTGTAGCTCTGTAATAGAGTTTGAAGTCAGGGATGGTAATGCCTCCAGAAGATCCTGTATTGTATAGGATTGTTTTGGCTATCCTGGGTTTTTTGTTTTTCCATATAACGTTGATTATTGTCCTCTCCAGATCTGTGAAGAATTTTGATGGGATCTTGATGGGGATTGCATTGAATCTATAAATTGCCTTAGGTAGAATTGCCATTTTTACTATGTTGATCCTCCCAATCCAAGAGCAAGGTAGATCCATCCATTTTTTGGTATCCTCTTCAATTTCTTTCTTCAATGCCTTAAAGTTCTTGTCAAATAGATCTTTCACTTCCTTGGTTAGATTTACCCCAAGATATTTAATGCTGTTTGTGGCTATCGTGAATGGTGAAGCTTCTCTGATTTACCTCTCTGCTTCCCTATCCTTTGTGTATAAGAGGGCGACTGATTTTTTGGAGTTGATCTTGTATCCTGCCACATTACTAAAGCTGTTTATCAGCTGTAAAAGTTCTTTGGTGGAGTTTTGGGGGTCGCTTAAGTACACTATCATATCATCTGCAAATAACGAAAGTTTAACTTCTTCCTTTCCAATTCGAATCCCCTTGATCCCATTATGTTGTCTTATTGCTATTGCTAGAACTTCAACTACTATATTGAAGAGGTATGGAGAGAGTGAACATCCTTGTCGTGTTCCTGAGTTAAGCGGGATGGCTTTGAGTTTCTCTCCGTTTAATTTGATGTTAGCTGTCAGCTTGCTGTATATAGCTTTTATTATATTTAGGTATGACCCTTGTATCCCTAATCTCTCCAAGACTTTTAACATAAATGGATGTTGAATATTGTCGAATGCTTTTTCAGCATCTAATGAGATGATCATATGGTTATTTTCCTTCAGTTTATTTATATGCTGGATTACATTGATAGATTTGCATATGTTGAACCAGCCCTGCATCTCAGGAATGAAGCCTACTTGATCATAATGGATAATTTTCCTAATGTGTTCTTGGATTCGGTTTGCCAGTATTTTGTTGAGGATTTTTGCGTCGATGTTCATGAGTGAGATTGGCCTGTAATTCTCTTTCCTGGTTGAGTCTTTGTGTGGTTTTGGTATCAGAGTAACTGTAGTTTCATAAAAGGAATTAGGTAATGACCCTTCTGTTTCTATATTGTGGAATACATTAAGGAGTATGGGTATTAGCTCTTCTTGGAAGTTCTGGTAGAATTCCGCATTGAAACCATCTGGTCCTGGGCTTTTTTTGGTAGGGAGGTTTTTGATAACAGCTTCTAATTCTTCGCGACCAACAGGTCTGTTTAGATTGTTCACCTGGTCCTGGTGTAACTTTGGTATATGGTATTTATCTAAAAAAGTGTCCATTTCTTTTACATTTTCCAGTTTTGTGTTATACAGGCTTTTGTAATATGATCTGATGATTCTCTGAATTTCCTCTGTGTCTGTGGTTATGTCCCCCTTTTCATTTCTGATCTTATTAATTTGCGTATTCTCTCTCTGCCGTTTGATTAGTTTGGATAGGGGTTTATCAATCTTGTTGATTTTCTCCAGGAACCAGCTTTTTGTTTCATTGATTCTTTGGATTGTTTTCTGTGTTTCTATTTTGTTGATTTCAGCCCTCAGTTTGATTATTTCCAATCTTCTACTCCTCCTAGGTGAGTCTGCTTCTTTTTTTCTAGAGCTTTCAGGTGGGCTGTTAAGTCTTCAATATGTGCTTTCTCTGTTTTAAGTGGGCACTTAGTGCGATGAACTTTCCTCTTAGCACTGCTTTCATAGTGTCCCATAAGTTTGAGTATGTTGTTTCTTTATTTTCATTGAATTCAAGGAAGACTTTAATTTCTTTCTTTATTTCTTCCTTAATCCAGGTATGGTTCAGAAGTTGACTGTTCAGTTTCCATGAGTTTGTAGGCTTTCTGGGGGTAGCATTGTTGTTGAATTCTAACTTTAATCCATGGTGATCTGATAAGACACAGGTGGTTACTAATATTTTTTTGTAACTGTGTAAGTTAGCTTTGTTACCGAGTATGGGTCAATTTTCGAGAAGGTTCCATGAGCTGCAGAGAAGAAGGTATATTCTTTCCTCTTCGGGTGGAATAATCTATAGATGTCTGTTAAGTCCATTTGCTTCATTACCTCCATTAATTCTCTAATTTCTCTGTTAGGTTTCTGTTTGATTGTCCTGTCCATTGGTGAGAGAGGAGTGTTGAAGTCTCCTATTATTAGTGTGTGTGGTTTGATGGCTGCCTTGAGTATTAGTAATGTTTCTTTTACATACGTGGGCGCTTTTATATTCGGGGCATAGATATTCAGGATTGAGACTTCATCCTGATGAATTGTTCCTGTTATGAGTATAAAATGCCCCTCTCCATCTCTTCTGATTGATTTAAGTTTGAAGTCAACTTTGTTAGAAATTAGTATGGCCACACCTGCTTGTTTTTTAGGACCATTTGCTTGATAAGCCTTTTCCCAGCCCTTTACTCTGAGTAGGTGCCTGTCTTTGTGGTTGAGGTGTGTTTCTTGTAGACAACAGAACGTTGGATCCTGTTTTCGTATCCAATCCCTTAGCCTGTGCCTTTTTATAGGTGAGTTGAGCCCATTGACATTAAGTGATATTAATGACCAGTGGTTGTTAACTCCGGTCACTTTTTTAGTAGTAGGGTTTGTGTGTTTCCCTTCTTTGAGTTGCGCTGGTGAAAGGTCTCTAGATGACTGAGTTATTGTGGGCATTGTTGGACTCCTTGGTTAGTGATTTTCCTTCTATTATTTTCTGTAAGGCTGGATTTGTGGCTACGTATTGTTTGAATTTGTTTTTATCCTGGAAAATTTTGTTTTCTCCATTTATAGTGAACGAAAGCTTGGCTGGATATAGTAGTCTGGGCTTGCATCCATGATCTCTTAGTTTTTGCAGTACATCTATCCAGGACCTTCTGGCTTTCATGGTTTCCATAGAGAAGACAGGTGTAAGTCTGATAGGTTTACCTTTATATGTAACTTGGCCTTTTTCCTTTGCGGCTCTTAATATTCTTTCTTTATTCTGTGTATTTTGTGTTTTGATTATTATATGGCGAGGGGATTTTTTTTTTTTGATCCAGCCTATTTGGTGTTCTGTATGCTTCTTGAACCTTCATAGGTACCTCTTTCTTCAGGTTGGGAAAGTTTTCTTCTATAATTTTATTAAGTATATTTTCTGTACCGTTGAGCTGCACTTCTTCTCCTTCTTCTACTCCAATTATTCTTAGGTTTGGTCTTTTTATTGTGTCCCAAATTTCCTGAATGTTTTGTGATGAGAATTTGTTGGTTTTGCTGTTTTCTTTGATCAGTGTGTTTATTTTTTCTATGGTATCTTCAGTGTCTGATATTCTCTCTTCTATCTCTTGTAATCTGTTGTTAGTACTTGTTTCTGTCATTCCTGTTCGTTTACCCAGATTTTCCATCTCCATTCTTCCCTCAGTTTGTGCTTTCTTCATTGCTTCCATTTCATTCTTCATGTCTTGAACCGCTTCCCTAACCTGTTTGATTGCTTTTTCTTGTTTTTCTTGGTTTTCTTGCGTGCCTTTGAGCAATTTATTCATTTCCTCTACCTTTTTGTTTGTAATCTCTAATTGTTTATGGCAGTTTTTCACCTCCTGTTTAACGTCCTCTATTATTTTCATATAGTTCACTTTTGAGTCGATTTCTTCTATTTCTTCAGGAGTAGGGTGTACAATTCTTCTTATTTCGGGATCCCTGGTTTCTGGTGGTGTCATGTTGCCTTTCAGATTGTTGGAGGAATTCTTGTATTGGCACCTTCCCATCTCTTCCTTCAAATGGAGCCAGGAGAGGCCTGGTCTCTTGGTCCAGACTTTGCTGTGATTGACTCTCAGGGTATATCTCTTCAGTGTAGAAGCAGGAACCGTTCCCGTCCTGATGGGATTCCTCATCAACTAAACAGGGCCGCCGGTAGCCCAATGATCCAGGGCCAACAGGATGAATGGAGCAAGTGGGGGGGGGATGTGGTATCCAGGAGCGTGCAGGAAGCCTGGCGCCGGAGCTGAAGGTGCCCGACTCCCTTACAGGGGACCCTGAGGCCTGCCCGACTGGCAGGCACTCACCGCTCTGGGTGGGTCGCCTTAGTTTAGGAGCTTCAAACTAAAATCAATCAGAAGAGATCGAGATGGACACTTTATACTCATAACAGGAACATTTGTCAGGATGATGTCTCAATCCTGAATATTTATGCCCCTAATATAAAAGCACCCATGTATGTAAAAGAAATATTACTAAAACTCAAGGCAGATATCAAACCACACACACTAGTAGTAGGAGACTTCAATACACCTCTCTCAGCAATGGACAGGTCAATCAGACAGAAACCTAACAGAGAAATTAGAGAATTAATGGAGGTAATGAAGCAAATGGACTTAACAGACATCTATAGAACATTCCACCCAAATAGGAAAGAATATACCTTCTTCTCTGCAGCCCATGGAACCTTCTCGAAAATTGACCATATACTCGGAAACAAAGGAAACCTCCACAGATACAAAAAAATATCAGTGTCCACCTGCGTCTTATCAGATCACCACGGATTAAAGTTAGAATTCAACAACAATCCTACCTCCAGAAAGCCTACAAACTCATGGAAACTGAACAGTCAACTACTGAACCACACCTGGGTTAAGGAAGAAATCAAGAAAGAAATTAAAGTCTTCCTGTAATTCAATGAAAATAGAGAAACAACATACTCAAACTTATGGGACACTATGAAAGCAGTGCTAAGAGGAAAGTTCATAGCACTAAGTGCCCACTTAAAGAAAACAGAGAAAGCATACATCGGAGACTTAACAGCACACCTGAAAGCTTTAGAAAAAAAAGAAGCAGACACGCCCAGGAGGAGCAGAAGACTGGAAATAATCAAACTGAGGGATGAAATCAACAAAATAGAAACGCAGAAAACAGTCCAAAGAATCAATGAAACAAAAAGTTGGTTCTTGGAATAATCAGCAAGATCGACAAACCCCTATCCAAACTAATTAAACGACAGAGAGAGAACACGCAAATAAATAAGATCAGAAATGAAAAGGGGGACATAACCACAGATACAGAGGAAATTCAGAGACACATTAGATCTTACTACAAAAGCCTGTATGCCGCAAAACTAGAAAATGCAAAAGAAATGGACATGTTTTTAGATAAGTGCCACATACCAAAGCTAAACCAAAACCAGGTGAACAATCTAAATAGACCTGTTAGTCGCAAAGAACTAGAAACCGTTTTCAAAAATCTACCTTCCATAAAAAGCCCAGGACCTGTATTAATATGGGGCGGCAGGGCTGCGTCCCCCACACCCGGCCACCCACATGGCTAGCTTATGCTCCGAAATAACAACACACAAACTGTATTCTTTTAATCACTGCTTGGCCCAATCTCTTCTAGGCTAATTCTCACATATTAATTTAGCCCATTCCTAATCATCTGTGTGTAGCACCCCAAGGTGCGCTTACCGGGGAGATTCTAGCCTAGTCCATCCTGGGTCAGAGCTTCATCCCGGGAGCAGGGCATGGCATCTCTCTCAGGCATCTGCTCCCACGAGGAGAGCTGTCGAGACTCTGACCTCACTTCCTCTTCCTCCCAGCATTTTGTTCTGTTGACTCCACCCACAGGGCCAAGCAGTTTCTTTATTGGCCAATGACTTTCCTCCATCAAGGACCAGATAGTTTCAATGCATAATTCTACCAGAACTTCCAAGAAGAGCTAATACCTATACTCCTTAATGTATTTCACAATATAGAAACAGAAGAGTCATTGCCAAATTCCTTTTATGAAGCTACAGTTACCCTGATACCAAAACCACACAAAGACCCAACCAAGAAAGAAAATTACAGGCCTATCTCACTCATGAATATCGACACAAAAATTCTCAATAAAATACTGGCAAACCGAATCCAAGAACACATTAGAAAAATTATCCATTATGATCAAGTAGGCTTCATCCCAGAGATGCAGGGCTGGTTCAATATACGCAAATATATCAATGTAATCCAGCATATAAATCAACTGAAAGAAAAAAACCATATGATCATTTCATTAGATGCTGAAAAAGCATTTGCCAAAATTCAACACCCCTTTATGATAAAAGTCTTGGAGAGATTAGGGATACAAGGGTCATACCTAAATATAATAAAAGCTATTTACAGCAAGCCATCAGCTAACATCAAATTAAATGGAGAAAAACTCAAAGCCATCCCACTAAAATCAGGAACACAACAAGGATGTCCAGTCTCTCCATACCTCTTCAATATAGTGCTTGAAGTTCTAGCAATACCAATAAGACAACATAAAGGATCAAGGGGATTCATATCGGAAAAGAAGAAGTTAAGCTCTCGTTATTTGCAGATGATATGATAGTATACATAAGCGACCCCAAAAACTCTACCAAAGAACTCTTACAGCTGATAAACACCTTTAGTATTGTGGCAGGATACAAGATCAACTCCAAAAAATCAGTGGCCTTCCTATACACTAAGGATAAAGAAACAGAGAGGGAAATTAGAGAAGCATCACCTTTCACGATAGCCACAAATAGCAGAAAATATCTTGGGGTAACTCTGACCAAGGATGTGAAAGATCTATTTGACAAGAACTTTAAGTCTTTGAAGAAAGAAATTGAAGAGGACACCAGAAAATGGAAAGATCTTCCTTGCTCCTGGATTGGGAGGATCAACATAGTAAAAATGGCAATTCTACCAAAAGCAATCTATAGATTCAATGCAATCCCCATCAAAATCCCATCAAAATTCTTCACAGATCTGGAGAAGACAATAACCAACTTTATATGGAAAAACAAAAAACCCAGGATACCCAAAACAATCTTATACAACAAAGGAGCGTCTGGAGGCATTACCATCCCTGACTTCAAACTCTACTACAGAGCTACAGTATTGAAAACAGCTTGGTATTGGCATAAAAACAGAGAAGTCGACCAATGGAATCGAATAGAAGACCCTGACATTAACCCACAAACCTATGAACACCTGATTTTCGATAAAGGAGCTAAAGTATACAAAGGAAAAAAGAGAGCATCTTCAACAAATTGTGCTGGCAAAACTTGATGTCAACCTGTAGAAGAATGAAAATAGATCCATATCTATCAGCATGCACAAAACTCAAGTCCAAATGGATTAAAGAAGTCAATATCAGTCTGAACACACTGAACCTGATAGAAGAGAAAGTGGGAAGTACTCTACAACACATGGGCACAAGAGACCACTTCTTACATAGAACCCCAGCAGCACAGACATTAAGGACCTCATTGAATAAATGGGACCTCCTGAGACTGAGAAGCTTCTGTAAAGCAAAGGACACTGTCACTAAGACACAAAGGCAACCCACTAACTGGGAGAAGATCTTCACCAACTACGCAACTGACAAAGGTCTAATCTCCAAAATATATAAAGAACTCAAGAAAATAGACCGTAAAAGGCTAACCAACCTTGAAGTAATAAGGGCTGCGGGGCTGCGTTCCCAGCACCCCAGCCGCCTGCTCGGCTAGCTTATGCCCCGAAATAATTACACGGACACTGTATTCTTTTAAGCACTGCTTGGCCCATTCTCTACTAGGCTAATTCTCACATATTAATTTAGCCCATTTCTAATCATCTGTGTGTGGCACCCCAAGGTGCGCTTACCAGGAAGATTCTAGCCTATGTCCATCCTGGGTCGGAGCTTCATCGTGTGTGTCTGCCAGGGAGCAGGGCATGGCGTCTCTGCTGAGGCGTCTGCTCCGGAGAGAGGAGAGCTGTGGAGTCTCTGAGCTCACTTCCTCTTCCTCCCAGCGTTCTGTTCTGTTTACTCCTCCCACCTATCCTCTAACCAATAAAATGGGCCAGGGCAGTGCCTTTATTAGCCAATGACCTTCCTCCATCATATCCCCCTTTTTGGTTTAAACAAAAAAAAAAGGCTTTAACATAGCAAAATTACATATAACAAAACAGTTATCAAGTAAAAGTTACAATAATCTTTATCATAACTAAGGAAAACTATAACTATAATTAACTATTCTTAACTCCATCAAAGACTCCAGAAAGATATATTACCTAAGTAAAGAAGAACTAAGAAACTTCAAACTCTAGAAATGACAAAGACATCTCACTGCCTGGACAGTTACCCAAAGTTCTTTTGTACCGTTGGGGCATCCATCTTCAGCCTTCAGTCCCATGGTATCCAGCAGACATTTCCATAAAGCAGGAAAATTCAAAGTCAATTCAGTCACTATCTGTTGTGTCCTGCAGAATGTCTCGCAGACTCTTTCATGAATCAGGAACCCCGAAAGATCATCTCACCTTAGGCAAGTTCAGTAGTCCTCTCTCTGTGGGTTCTCTGTGTCCAGTTTATGCAATAGTCCAGGCAAGAGCAGTTTCTTGCCCAAATGGCTATCAAACTCCATAAGGTGCCTCTTCGATGTCCATCTTCCTCTTGAAGTACATTGGTGCTGCCAGGAGCAGAGTGTCTCATTGTCATGAAAAGTCCTAAGTTATTAAAACATTTAAAATGCCATATTCTGCAGCCTTTGAGAGATATGAAGAATGCCTATCTGAAATATATCTCTATATGTCTAGAAAATCTAACTAACATGACTACAAGCTTTACTATTATCGATGATTATCCATTAACAACCTATATTTCTTAATTATATAGTACATATTTAAATGAACTACACACTCACAATACCTTAATCAAAATCAGAAACACTTATACATATAACAAAATTGACCTTAAATCTCTATGAATAAAGCAAAATCTATACTAATGTAAATTATTCATATCTATATCATATCCCCCTTTAAATGTAAAAGAACATTTATAAACCATATTTGGGAACATGGGCGCAGTTTTTTTCTCTCCAAACTGCTTCCTGCTGAATGGGGGCATCGTTAATTAGGTCTTTCATGGCATAACCTGTGTGCTAGTTTCATCTCAGTTGGCAGTTGAGGGAAGCAACTTTTTGAAGGCGTTTACACCAACCCTTCAGGAGGGCGTGGTCCATCATACCAAATCGGAATAGAAGAAATGAACAGCGTCTCATCCTCTGTGAAAACAAAATAATCTCTTTTCCAAAGTATCATATCCTTAGATCCAAATTCAAAATATCTATGTTGGATTAGTTCAGCAGCATTTATAAATAAATATCTTTTAGCAGCTGTTGCTCCTTCCTCAGCATTCAAATAATTCAAAGAGAGCATAATAGCATACAGTATCAAAATTCTCTGTGTATTTTCCATCTTTGTTCGTTTTATTTTAACCTCTATTTTGTTTATTTTTACTTTTAACTTTTTGCTTTTTTAGACAGGTTCTCTGTATCTTTGACCTGAAGTAACTCTGTAGACCAGGCTGTCTTTGAACTCTCAGAGATTTGCCTGTCTCTGCCTCCCAGGCATTCGGGATTAAAGGTGTAAACTACTACACCTTGAACTCACAGAGATCTGTTTGCCTTTGCCTTCTAGGCACTGGGATTAAAGGCGTGTGCTACCACACACAACAACTCTCTTCCTTTTTTTTTTTACTTTAAGAACTTCAACTTATAGTCTGCATAAATTTTTAACACACAGTAAACCATTTAGAAATTTTCTTTGTCTTTGAATCTCTCTTTACTGTATATCTCTCTTTTTCTGACCACACGAGTCTTTAATTTACCAAGCAATATCAGTAGGATTAAAGGCGTGGCTTTGCCGGCTGGATCCAGCCCATACCTTAGCTTTCCAGCCTCATGACTGAGGTACTGGCTGTAGCCAGCAAGTGAGCTTCAGCAGCCTTTGCTTGCAAACCGCACAAACCGCCTGCATAAAAGAGTCAGAGTTTGTCCTGGCAGGACAGCCCAGAAAGCCGGCATTTTTAAACGGCGCAGCTTTTTTCCTGCTATGGCTGAAAACCGAAAAGCATGCGTTCAGCTTTTCATCAAAACCATTTAAGTGTTTCATGGCAGGACCTCTTAATGAGCTGCAGGCTTTGCAGCTAAAGCTGAGTCAGGAAGCCTCTCTTAGATGAGGCGCTTGCTTGCCTCTAGCAAGCAGAGTAGAACCGAGAAATTGCTGCTACCAAGAAACCAGGCACAATGCTTTCATTTTGTTCTAGAATTACTTCCCAAGCTGTCTCAGGCTTTATGTGGAAGCAGTTGCTCCACGTTGGGCGCCATATGAGGTAATAGGAGCGGCGGCGGCGGGGCTGCGTCCCCAACACCCCAGCCGCCTGCCCGGCTAGCTTATGCCCCGAAATAATTACACGGACACTGTATTCTTTTAAGCACTGCTTGGCCCATTCTCTTCTAGGCTAATTCTCACATATTAATTTAGCCCATTTCTAATCATCTGTGTGTGGCACCCCAAGGTGCGCTTACCAGGAAGATTCTAGCCTATGTCCATCCTGGGTCGGAGCTTCATCGTGTGTGTCGGCCAGGGAGCAGGGCATGGTGTCTCTGCTGAGGCGTCTGCTCCGGAGAGAGGAGAGCTGTGGAGTCTCTGAGCTCACTTCCTCTTCCTCCCAGCGTTCTGTTCTGTTTACTCCTCCCACCTATCCTCTAACCAATAAAATGGGCCAGGGCAGTGCCTTTATTAGCCAATGACCATCCCTGACTTCAAACTCTACTACAGAGCTACAGTATTGAAAACAGCTTGGTATTGGCATAAAAACAGAGAAGTCAACCAATGGAATCGAATAGAAAACCCTGACATTAACCCACAAACCTGTGAACACCTGATTTTCGATAAAGGAGCTAAAAGTATACAATGGAAAAAAAAGAGCATCTTCAACAAATTGTGCTGGCAAAACTGGATGTCAACCTGTAGAAGAATGAAAATAGATCCATATCTATCAGCATGCACAAAACTCAAGTCCAAATGGATTAAAGACCTCAATATCAGTTTGAACACAGTGAACCTGATAGAAGAGAAAGTGGGAAGTACTCTACAACACATGGGCACAGGAGACCACTTCTTACATAGAACCCCAGCAGCACAGACATTAAGGACCTCATTGAATAAATGGGACCTCCTGAGACTGAGAAGCTTCTGTAAAGCAAAGGACACTGTCGCTAAGACACAAAGGCAACCCACTAACTGGGAGAAGATCTTCACCAACCACGCAACTGACAAAGGTCTAATCTCCAAAATATATAAAGAACTCAAGAAACTAGACCGTAAAAGGCTAACCAACCCAATTATAAAATGGGGCATTGAGCTGAACAGAGAATTCTCAACAGAAGAACTTCAAATGGCCAAAAGACACTTAAGGTCATGCTCAACTTCCTTAGCGATCAGGGAAATGCAAATCAAGACAACTTTAAGATACCATCTTACACCTGTCAGAATGGCGAAAATCAAAAACACCAATGATAGCCTTTGTTGGAGAGGTTGTGGAGAAAGGGGTACACTCATCCATTGCTGGTGGGAATGCAAACTTGTGCAACCACTATGGAAAGCAGTATGGCGGTTTCTCAGGAAATTCGGGATCAACTTACCCCTGGACCCCGCAATACCACTCTTGGGAATATACCCAAGAGAGGCCTTATCATACAACAAAAGTGTATGCTCTACTATGTTCATAGCAGCATTGTTTGTGATAGCCAGAACCTGGAAACAACCTAGATGCCCTTCAATGGAAGAATGGATGAAGAAAGTATGGAATATATACATATTAGAGTATTACTCAGCAGTAAGAAACAAGGACTTCTTGAATTTTGCATACAAATGGATGGAAATAAAAAACACTATCCTGAGTGAGGTAAGCCAGACACAAAAAGAGGAACATGGGATGTACTGACTCATATTTGGTTTCTAGCCATAAACCAAGGACATTGAGCCTATAATTAGTGATCCTAGAGAAGCTAAATAAGGAGAACCCAAAGAAAAACATATAGGCATCCTCCTGAATATTAACCTTCAGCAAGCGATGAAAGGAGACAGAGACAGAGACCCACATTGGAGCACAGGACTGAATTCTCAAGGTCCAAATCAGGAGCAGAAGGAGAGAGAGCACGAGCAAGGAACTCAGGTCCGTGAGGGGTGCACCCACACACTGAGACAATGGGGATGTTCTACTGGGAACTCAGCAAGGCCAGCTGGCCTGGGTCTGGAAAAGCCTGGGATAAAACCGGACTCTCTGAACATAGCGGACAATGAGGACTACTGAGAACTCAAGAACAATGGCAATGGGTTTCTGATCCTACTGCAAGTACTGGCTTTGTGAGAGCCTAGGCAGTTTGGATGCTCAACTTACTAGACCTGGATGGAGGTGGGGGGTTCCTTGGACTTCCCACAGGACAGGGAACCCTGATTGCTTATCGGGCTGAGGGGGGGGGACTTAAATGGGGAGGGGGAGGGAAATGGGAGGCGGTGGCTGGGAAGAGACAGAAATCTTTAATAAATAAATAAATTTAAAAAAAATCATACATTTTATAGCCATCAGATTTGTCTATGAAAGTTTCAATGCGTGTCCACTAGGATGTCTTTTGTAACTGGCTTGTTTGACTTGTGAAACCCAAAGAGAGCAGAACTCTCTATGGTACCCATATAAGTGCCTTCTTTCCCATCGTTCTGTTGTAATGATGCTGTTTGTTTCCCAGCCAAAATAATCACACAGAAACTATATTATTTAAAACACTGCTTTGCCCATTCTCTCTAGCTTCTTATTGGCATCTCCATTAATCTGTGCATCACAAAGTTTCAGTGCGTCTGTCTCTGGCAGTAGCTCTATGGCTTCTCTAAACTCTGCCTTCCTTCTCACAGCATTCTGTTTAGTTTTCCCACCTAGCTCTCTTCTTTTGCCCTATCACAGGCCAAGATAGTTTCTTTATTAACCAATGGTATTCACAGCATACAGAGGGGACACATCATTCCTGTGTCCTTCCAGGGTATTTGACCACAACTTGTGTAATGTTGGGATGGATGTAATATTTGGATTATTTTCCAAGAGCATAATTTTTATTCAGTCTTTAGTGCTCTAGTCATGCCATGTGAGTATCAATGGAGCTAAAACAAAACCCAATGACTACTGTTAACTTGGAGGTCTTTATCAATAAGATACATGATATGGTGTGTATGAAGGTGGGGCCAGCCTCTGCATTTCCTTCAAATCAAGCAGTTGTGAAGGAAAAAATATAGCAGATATGCAGTTATTAAAACATCTTCACCTTTAAAAAGAAGTCAAGAACTTTGTACTTGAACAATAGGAAAGGTACCTTGAGGACTGCTCAATAGTTTCCCAGTGCCCCAACACCATCCATTCCAACCTCCAGGGTATACAACTGTTGCTTGGAAGTTTTTTTTTTCCTTTCACAAGAGAGAAACAGGACACCTGCTCACTAAAGGTAATCTACAGAAGGATTTATTCAAATTTAACCATCCTTGTGTTCACAGACTGTTGGGCCATGTTTAAGGGACCCTGAATACTGCCATCTGGGCATTATCCATGTGATGCTAGCTTGAAAACACAGAGAAAGTGAGAGTTACGCATGGGATCATGGCCACTTAAACTGGGATTGCACAGGAAGGCAGAGAAGACAGTGTCATCATCCTGAAAGAAACCACTGAGAGAGCCATAAGTAAATATGAGAATCCAAAATGCTGAAAACACCAAAAGCATGGATCATCTCTCAAGCAAAGTTACAGTTAGGAATGCAACAGACCATACAAGTTGTTGATTGTGATGATATAGGAGTGGGTACACTCAATCAGTTGGAGCTCAAATGATACCAGCACATGCCCCCCGTACTGCTGTGTTGCAGCCTTGCTTTGGTTCTTAGATTCCTTGCTGGTCTCCCATTCCTTTTTTGGTGGGAGGCTGGTCAAGACAGGGTTTCTCTATATAGCCCTGACTGTCCTGGAACTCACTTTGTAGAGCAGGCTGGTCTCTGCCTCCTTGGTGCTGGGGCATGCATTACTACCATATGGCTACCCTTTAACCTTTTTTAAAATAAAAATATTTATTTTCTAAGGAACTAACTGGGGACCTCGGCTTGGGTACCTGGGAGCCACTCTAGGTTCAAGTCTCTTGCCAACCCTAAGGTGGCTCCCTTAACTATGAATTGTACTTCCGTGCTCCCTTATCCAACCTTCCTTTATCCCAATCATCCTTTTTCCCCAAGTTGCCCCCACCCTCCCCTTCTCCCTTTTCTCTCCCCATCTCCCCTTACCTCCATCCCACCCCACCCCCAAGATCCCAATTTTCTCCCCGGCAATTTTGTTTACTTCCCATAGCCAAGAGGACAACTATTTGTTTTTCCTTTGGTTCACCTTCTTACTTAGCATCTTTAGGATCACCAATTGTAGACTCCGTGACCCTTATTTATGGCTAGAAACCAATTATGAGTGAGTACATCCCATATTCATAATTTTGGGTCTGGGTTACCTCACTCAGGATAGTGTTTTCTATTTCCATCCATTTGCATGCAAAATTCGAGAAGTCATTGTTTTTTACCGCAGCGTAGTACTCTAATGTGTAGATAATCCACACTTTCTTCATCCATTCTTCCATTGAAGGGCATCTAGGTTGTTTCCAGGTTCTGGCTATTACAAATAATACTGCTATGAACATAGTTGAACAAATGCTCTTGTCATATGATAGGGCATCTCTTGGGTATATTCCCAGGAGTGGTATTGCTGGGTCCAGGGACTGAGGATAGGGAACCTGAAATGACCATATCCTATAGAAATACTGATGAATATCTTGCATATCATCATAGAACCTTCATCTGGTGATGGATGGAGATAGAGACAGAGACCCACACTGGAGCACTGGACTGAGCTCCCAAAGTCCCAATGAGGAGCAGGAGGGAGAACATGAGCAAAGAAGTCGGGACCACGAGGCGTGCACCCACCCACTGAGACAGTGGAGCTGATCTATTGGGAGCTCACCACGGCCAGCTGGACTGTGACTGAAAAAAACATGGGATAAAACTGGACTCTCTGAACATGGCGGACAATGAGGGCTGCTGAGAAGCCAAGGACAATGGCACTCGGTTTTGATCCTACTTCATGTTCTGGCTTTGTGCGAGCCTAGCAAGTTTGGATGTTCACCTTCCTAGATATGGACGGAGGGGGGAGGACCTAGGATTTACCACAGGGCAGGGATCCCTGACTGCTCTTTGGACTGGAGAGGGAGGGGGAGAGGAGTGGGGGAAGGGGGAGAAGGGTGGGAGGAGGGGGAGGGAAATGGGAGGTTGGGAGGAGGTGGAAACTTGTTTTTTTTTCTCCTTTTCTCAATAAAAAAAATATTTATTTTCTTCCACTGTACATTATATGAACTGTTCTTGTTTTTCAAAGGACTGACAGCTAATAGTTTTCCTTGAGACTCAGTGAAATCTAGACTTGGACATTACGAAAATATTGCAACTGCTAAATCTTAGATAATAATTTATGTCCATTTTTCACTCTGAGAGGGCCACAACCTTTGGGGTGAATGGAATTTTACAGACTAAATGTGAACTGTTTCTCACAAGCATGTATGTTATATTCTTGGTCCACTATTTTGTCTGATTTTGGAAAAATGGGGGTCAGGATATACATGAATGAAATAGGCCATGGGGTTTGTTTTCCAGGGAATATTTTATTCCTATCCCTTGTCTCTATCCCTGCCTTTGTTACCTATCCACCAGAATATGAACTGTTCCTGTTACACACTCATGCTGCCTTGCTGCTCTACATTATAACCAGCCCCATGAAGACAGAGACCAGCAACCATGAACTGAAACCTCTGTAACACAGAGACAAAGGCAATGTCTCCTAGACTTAAATTGTTTCCGTCAGATATTTTGTCACAGAAATGTACAATGTAACAGCTACTGAGAAATGAACTTTCTATCCATGGAAGAGTAGATATTAGAAATCAGCTTCTCTAGAGTCGCACTCACCAAAGATTACCAGGAAGGAAAGACTCCACCTCCCTAGTGAGTTGCAAACCCCACCCACGAGAAAGAGGGAACCCCTAAAAGGAGAGTTAGATGACAAGAATCTGTATGACAGGGTGAGTCACTGTGGTGGACATAGTCTGACTCCTCCTTTACCATCCTTATATGCTTTTTACTTTGCTGGCACTGTTCCTAAGAACACCCAGAGTAGGGATTAAAATGGGGCCATTTTAGTTCCTCAATGGGCTCTCTTCCTAGACCAGTTTAGAGTCTCATACAGGTGTATGTACTAGAAGTTAACTAAATCTTATTCATGCCCTCTCCCTTTATGCCATTCCTCAAGCCCATCAGACATTAAGGAAGCATTTCCTTTCTATGTCTGTCCAGTACCGAGTCCATTTTCCTAGAGACACAAAAGGATAGCTGTTGTTGTCATTTGGGCTTCTTTGCTTGAACAACATGTAGTCCTGAACATCTAACTGTGCCTTTGCATTCTTAGAACCTTCTCACATAACCAATGACTGCTTGGTTTTGCTACCAACAGTAGGATGACATTCAGCCAATCATATGATACATTTTCCATTTTCCGTATGAAGTTTATTTTCCTGGTGCCATTGCTTTTGTCTTTTTGATAATATTAAGTTTATAATTGATTGTATTTTCTTTTCTTTTCATTCCCATTGAGAAAACCTCATTTGAATCAATGTCCTTTACCACGTACACCTCTTAAGTTAGATTATGCACTTCCCATGCCCTTTAGGTACTTCCCATACGAGAACTCTCCATTGACAACTTATTCTGTAGTTAACAAAGCTGTGTTTCACTGTTTTTAAATAATGTTTAGGCATGTGTGTCTATGTACGGGTATATGCATGTGAGTGCAAGTAAACAAAGAAGCCAGAGCGATCCCTTGGAGTTGGATTGACAGGTTGGTGTGAGCCTCCCAGCCATGGGTATCAGAACCTGATCTTAGGCCCTGTACAAGAATAACACATTCTGTTAACTACTGAACCATCACTCTAGCTCCAAAAGTTACTTTTTCAAATGAAGATATGTTACATTTCAAATTTATTTTATTTTTTTCTTTTTATTTATTTATTTATTAAAGATTTCTGTCTCTTCCCTGCCACCGCCTCCCATTTCCCTCCCCCTCCCCCAATCAGGTCCCCCCTCATCAGCCTGAAGAGCAATCAGGGTTCCCTGCCCTGTGGGAAGTCCAAGGAACCCCCACCTCCATCCAGGTCTAGTAAGTTGAGCATCTAAACTGCCTAGGCTCCCACAAAGCCAGCACGTGCAGTAGGATCAGAAACCCATTGTCATTGTTCTTGAGTTCTCAGTAGTCCTCATTGTCCGCTATGTTCAGCGAGTCCGGTTTTATCCCATGTTTTTTTAGACCCAGGCCAGCTGGCCTTGGTGAGTTCCCAATAGAACATCCCCACCGTCTCAGTGTGTGGGTGCACCCCTTGTGGTCCTGAGATATTATAATATAACAGCATTTCCAACTTCCCATTCCCCTTCCAAACATTCACATATACCCCTCCTTTCTCTCTTTCAAGTGTATGTACTACTTGTTCATTAGTTGTGATATGCATGTATGTATAGGCATGTATTCTTAAATACATATGTATTCTTAAATATGTAAATACAATCTTTTCTGTCTATAGAGTGGTATTTGTAAGTATATTTTCAGGGCCAAACACATAGACACATTCTGACAGATTTTCAACTTTTTTGTTGCTTTCCTGATTTTAATTCATTGTATTGAAAATAAATACAATGTAACAAAGCCTATTCTGTATCCCATGTCAGTCTGAGACATGGCGAGAAGTCAGAATATTGAAAACTCGGGACTGAGTGTTATCAGAGGAGCAAACTGTTTCTAAGACTTTGTATTGCACAAGTGACCCCAAAAATTTTTACCAGGAAACACCTACAGCTGATAAACACCTTCAATAATGTGGCAGGATACAAGAGTAACTCAAAAAAATCAGTAGCTCTCCTATATACAAATGATAAATGGGCCAAAAAAGAAATCAGAGAAACATCACCCTTTACAATAGCCACAAATAACATAAAATATCTTGGAGTAACATTAAAGAAAGAAGTGAAAGACCTGTTTGACAAGCACTTTAAGTCTTTGAAGAAAGAAGTTGAGGAAGATATCAGAAGATGGAAACATGTCCCGTGCTCTTGGATAGATAGGATCAACATAATAAAAATGGCAATCTTATCAAAAGCAACCTACAGATTTAACACAATTCCCATCAAAATACCAACACAATTCTTCATAGACCTTGAAAGAACAATACTCGGCTTCATATAGAAAAAAAAAACAGAATAGTTAAAACAGTCCTGTACAATAAAGAAACTTTCAGAGGCATTACCATTCATGACTTCAAACTCTACTATAGAACCATAGTAATAAAAACAGCTTGATACTGGCATAAAAACAGACACACGGATCAATGGAATCGGATCAAAGACCCTGACATTAATCCTATGAACACCTGATTTTTGACAAAGAGGCCAAAATGGTACAATGGAAAAAGGAAAGCATCTTTAAGAAATGGTTCTGTCCCAGATAGAAATCTCAAGGTCCAAATCAGGAGCAGAAGGAGAGAGAGTACGAGCATGGAACTCAGGACCGCGAGGGGTGCACCCACACACTGAGACAATGGGGATGTTCTATTGGGAACTCACCAAGGCCAGCTGGCCTGGGTCTGAAAAAACCTGGGATAAAATCGGACTCGCTGAACATAGCGGACAATGAGGACTACTGAGAACTCAAGAACAATGGCAATGGGTTTTTGTTTTGTTTTTTTTAATTTATTTATTTATTAAGGATTTCTGCCTCCTCCCCGCAACCGCTTCCCATTTCCCTCCCCCTCCCCCGATCAAGTCCCCCTCCCTCATCTGCTCGAAGAGCAATCAGGGTTCCCTGAACTGTGGGAAGGCAATGGGTTTTTGATCCTACTGCACGTACTGGCTTTGTGGGAGCCTAGGCAGTTTGGATCCTCACCTTACTAGACCTGGATGGAGGTGGGTGGTCCTTGGACTTCCCACAGGACAAGGAACCCTAATAGCTCTATGGGCTGACAAGGGAGGGGAACTTGATTAGGGGAGGGGGAGGGAAATGGGGGCGGTGGCGGGGAAGAGACAGAAATCTTTAATAAATAAATAAATGGGAAAAAAAGAAAAGAAAAAAAGAAATGGTGCTGTCATAACTGGATGTCACCATTAGAGGATTGCAAATATATTCATATGTAAAAATGGATAAAAAACCTCAACATAAATAAATCCAGTTACATTAAGCCTGATAGAAGAGGAAGTGGGAAGTTAGCGTCATAACTGGATGTCACCATTAGAGGATTGCAAATATATTCATATGTAAAAATGGATAAAGAACCTCAACATAAATAAATCCAGTTACATTAAGCCTGATAGAAGAGGAAGTGGGAAGTTAGCCTTCAATGCATGGGCACAGGAGACCACTTCCTAAGTATAACACCAGTAGCACAGACACTGAGAGCAACAGTCAATAAAAAAGACTAAAACTGAGAAGCTTCTATAAGGCAAAGAACACAGTAAATATTAAAAAAATGACAGCCTACAGAATGGGAAAAAATCTTCACCAACCCCATATTTGACAAAGGGCTAATCTACTAAATATATAAAGAATTCAAGAAACTAGGCATCAAAATACAAAATAATCCGATTTAAAAATGGTATTCAGGCCGGGTGATGGTGGCGCACGCCTTTAATCCCAGCACTCGGGAGGCAGAGGCGGGCGGATCTCTGTGAGTTCGAGACCAGCCTGGTCTACAGAGCTAGTTCCAGGACAGGCTCCAAAGCCACAGAGAAACCCTGTCTCGAAAAACCAAAAAGAAAAAAGAAAAAAAAAGAAAAATGGTATTCAGACCTAAACATTTAAGTAATTGCTCAACATCCTTAATCATCACCAAAATGCAGATCAGAACACCTCTGAGATATCTTCTTACATCCCTCAGAATGACTAAGATCAAAAACACAAGTAACAGCTTATTTTGGAGAGGATATGTGGTGTGGGAAGTCCTTCTGTTTATGTGTTGCTTTTATTGGTTAATGAATAAAGAAGATTCTTTGGCCTGTGATAAGGCAGAATAGAGCTAGGCAGGAAAACTAAACTGAATTCTGGGAGAAAGTAGACAGAGTCAATAAGAAGCCAAGTAGCCATCACAGAGACAGACACCACTGCTGAAGCCTGCCAAAACTTTGCTGGTAGGCCATGACCTCATGGTGATGCACAGATTAATGGAGATGGGTTAATATGTAAGAGCTATCTAGATATATGCTCAAGTTATTGGCCAAACAGTATTGCGAATATAGTTTTTGGGTGATTATTTTGAGTCAGGGTGTTCGGTAAACATACTAGCAGTTCTCCCAACAGATATGGAGTAAGAGGAACACTCCTCCATTGTTGGTGAGAGTGCAAACTTGTACAGCCACTTTGGAAATCAATATGGTAGTTTCTCAGAAGTCGGGAATCAACTACCTCAAGATGCAGCAATACTACTCTTGGGTATATGCCCAAAGGATGCTCAATCATACTTCATGGACATTTTCTCAACTATGTTCATAGCAGCTTTATTTGTAATAGCCAAAACCTGGAAACAACCTAGATTCCCCTCGATCGAAAAATGGATAAAGAGAATGTGGTACACTTACACAATGGAGTATTACTCAGTGGTTTAAAAAAAAAACAATATTATAAAATTTGCAGGCAAATGGATGGAACTAGAAAAAATCATCCTGAGTGAGGTAACCCAAACCCAGAAAGACAAATGCATTATGTACTCACTCATAAGTAGATATTAGATATAAAGCAAAGTCTACAATCCATAGCCCTTCTTCCCACTCCCCCCATCTCTCCCCACCCAACCGCCATCCACTCCCCAAGAAAGGTAAGGCCTCTCGTGGGGAGCCAACAAAGTCTGGCACATCAGTTTGAGGTAAGACCAAGCCCCTTCCCCATTGCATCAAAGCTGAGTAAGGCATCCCACAATAGGAAATGGGCTCCAAAAAGACCTCTCATGAACCAGGGAAGGAGAGGGAATTGTGATTCTGTGTTGGCATATAACATGAAAATAAAGAAAAAAAAACTTGATGAAGGAAGGTCATTGGTTAATAAAAAAACTGCCTTGGCCCTTAGATAGGCAGAGCTGACAGAACAGAATGCTGGGAGAAAGAAGCCAAGTCAGGCATTTGCCATGATTCTTCCCTGGTAAGCCACCTCATGGGCTACACAGATTATTAGAAATGGGTTAAATCAATATGCAAGAGCTAGCCAATAAGAGGCTGGAACTAATGGGCCAGGCAGTGTTTAAAAGAATACAGTTTCTGTGTAATTATTTCAGGTATAAAGCTAGCCTTGCGGGCGGCTGGGCACCTGGAATGTAGCCCCACCATTCACCACGGTGTGATGAAGCAAACCGCCAGGTCAGACATGCTGAATCTTTCCCGGTAAGACTGGTGCTACACAGTTTATTAGAGATGGGTTGATCAGGATATGAGAATTAGTCAGTAAGGGCTAGAACTAATGGGCCAAGCAGTGTTTAAAAGAATACAGTTTGTTAGGTAAGCACAACTTATGACCTAAATTATGACCCCATAATTTTGAAAATGACTGATTCTATTTAAATTTATTTATTTTACATCCTGACAGAATTTTCCCTTCCTTCCTACCCTTCCATTCCCTCCTCCACCTCCCCTCACCCTCCAATCTATTCCTCTTTCATTTCTGTTCAGAATAGGGCACACCTCCCATGGATATCAACAAAGCATGGCGTATCAACTTGCAGCAAGGCTAAGCACCTCCCTATGTATTAATGCTGAACAAGGCAATTCAATATGAGGAATAGGATTCTAAAAGCCATCCAAAGGGTTAGCGACAGTTCCTGATCCTAATCTTAGGAGTCCCTCAAGTAGAGCAAGCTACACAACTGTCCCATATATACAGAGTACCTTAGGTCAGTCACACGTAGGCCCCCTGGTTTTTGGTCAGACTCTCTGAGTCCCTGTGAGCCCAGATTAGTTGTAAGCCCTCTGACTCCTACAATCCTTTCTCCCCCACATCTGCAGAATTCCCTGAACCCCACCTAATGTTTGGCTTCAGGTCCGTATGTCTTTCCTTCAGGTGCTGGATGAAGCCTCTCTGGTGACAACAAGGGTAGGTACTAATCTATGAGTATAGCAGAATAGTGCTGTGTGAGACTGGTGAGATGGCTCAACAGCTTAAGGCTCTTGCAACCAAGCCAGATGATCAAAATTCAATCCCTGCAATACACATAGTGGAAGGAGAAAATTGACTCCCTCAAATTGTCTTCTGACCTCCATGCATGGACACCCACACAAACACACACAGTAGATGATAGATAGATAGATAGATAGATAGATAGATAGATAGATAGATGTATATAGAGTAATTTTTTAAAAAGTGTTATATAGCTCAAACTTTAGCAGCAGTAAAAACCTGCCCCTCCCTGCCCAAAGACCATAAGAATTCAGATGATTTAACATGGGTAAAGCTATATAGAAAAAATGGATGCTGTCAGGACTGTTGAAGATGCAGTAAATGGCATACTTTAGAAGGGAGCTAATGAATTCTGCCCGATTCAGTTCACACTTCCAAAGAGTGAGAAAAGAATTTTTAAAACAAATTGAAGGCAGAGTGTCCCCAGAAGAGGTAACTATACTGGACACTAAATGGTAAAGGTTGCTTGGAGAGCAACACATCAAGACTTTTTGTTGATTCAAGGCATAATTAATACTCAAAATGTGAGTCTGAGATGTATGAAGAAATCCATTCTATTTTATATCATACTATAAAAACTGTAACAGTAAAATTTGCTTTTGAAAAACATATCAAGTGAAAGATTTCATATATTATACTTAGGAAAGATAATACCATTAAATCTTATCAACATAAGCAGGGAATATTTTCCTTTCATTGACACAAACAAATTTCAATATGTTTGTTCTCTCTCTGGTTCCATTTCAAAACTGAAACATGGTGATATGATAATTCACCGGTTTAAAGCTATAACAAAATGTAGAAAATCTCAAATCCAAAATCTCCCACAAAAGCTGCAAATCCAAGGTAGAATTGTAATTGTTAGGGGGGGATTACTTATGTATAGATCTCAGTTTTATCATCCATGAAGTTAGGGAAACGATTAACTTGTTACCTCAAGGTTGCTTTTAGAATCAAATATAACTGTGATGTAAGCAGCACATCATGAAATGTTATTGTGCATGCTTTGTATCAATAACATTTTCCTTACCTTTGAATTGTTGGAGTGATGCTATCAAGTAATTTCTTGGTCTTTCAGAGAACATTGTAATTTGTTTCTGAAAAAAAATGAGCTTCTCCCCCACCACATGGGATTAGCTATTGCCTCACTGCCAGGGTTTATACTCTGCCTTCAGTCAATTCAGTGAGATAAGCAGATGGAGGGAGATAAGATTGTAGTTATGATAACAACCATGTGATGAAAATAGTATCCTACTTTTATTCGACTTAATGTTCCTCAGTGTGTCGTTTTGAATTTTTATATCGCAAAAATCCAACAATGCTTTCTCTTTCATGCTTTTTACTAGTGTACAGCCATCACACACAGTACTGGCTTTCATCGAGACATTTTCATACAGGTACATTGTGTACTGTGAACACGTTTCCCCATAACTCTCCTGCCATCCTTTGTCCTCACCTACCCGCTCCTGCGAGTTCATTTCACTCTATATAGTTTCATTTTCACTTTCATGTCACATGTATGTAGTTTATGTATTTATATAAAATCTAGGCTCCACAAATGATTGAAAATATACAATATTTATCTTTCCGAGTCTGACTTAATTCGCTTAGTATGACTATCTTCAATTGCATCCATTTTTTCTTCCAAATGACACAGCTTCATTTTTCTTTGCCACTTAGTCGAGATCCCATTGTATATGTGCACCCGATTTTGGTACCCATCTTCTTCTGATGAACACCTAGGTTAGCTCCATAGCATAGCTGCTGTGAACAAGGATCGCTGTGACAATATTGAGTTATACAGACCCTTGAATATATATCCAGGAGTGGTGTAGTTAAGTCATATGGTACATCTGTTTTCCATGTTTTGAAATCTACATGCTGATTTCCACTGTGGCTGGATGAACTCGCATTCCCATCAGCAGTGAATAAGGATTCCACTTTCCACATGTGTTCCCCAACATCTGCTGCCATCTGTTTTGTTAATGATCACCACTCTGAACGGAGTGAGAGGAAGCCACAATGTAGTTATTACTTGCATTACTATGGTTCCTATCAATATTGAATATTTTCATATTGTTTGGCCATTTGTACTTCATCCTTTGAAAACTGTTTATATCTGTACCCATCTGCTGATTGGGTTGTTTGGATTCTTGGTATTTACCCTTCTGTACTCTTTATATAATTTAGATATTAATCCTCTGCAATTGTACCTGCATCCCAAATTTGCAATAATTTTTTCTTACATATCCAGCAAAATTCTATGTTATATTTTGTTTCAGAGCAACCTCTGAACATCAACATTTAACTCCTTAGTCCACAGTGTGACAGTACAGTTTCAGCTGAGTTTTATTTTAAACAACTCACCTGTAAAACCATTTGTTTAATCATTCTTCCCCTGTATATTGATATGCATCCATGTTCTCTTTAGCACTTTCTATAAAAGTAGATGTGATGCAAAAGAAAATTCATATTGTGATCAAATTTCATGGCTGAAAGCAGTGCTTAGATATCTAGTCTAACCCCATTCGTTTTTTCAATTGACAAACTAAGGCATAAAGGAATTTCATGATTTGGTCAAAGTTATACTACTTAATGAAGGACTAGGACTAGAAATGATATATTTTTACCTTTAATCTGAAGTGGAGACACCCTTGTTTCTTGTGCACACAACATTAGCAGACCCTTGACAGTCCAAACTTATTCAACCAGAGAAGTAAGTGATCACAAACTCAATGTCCAAAACTGGAGAGCAGCCTTTTATCCTGGTTCCATGTAGCAGCTTGGGCCAGACCTTCCCAGAGATGGACAAGTAGGTACAGCTATTTTCGCTACAGCAAACTCATATACCAACCAGGAAAAAGGAGTGCCTTGAGGGTAGAGCAACAAGGAAAAACAGCTCTTGACGTGTAGTACTAGACAGACACTCGCAGTTAGACCATTTTGTTCTCCAAGTAGACAAAACAACTTCATGCAATATCTACAATAACAATAACACTCTGTATCCATGAGAAATGAACACCAAATAAAGACGTTCTAATTCCATTTAAGGAAAATTTAAAGTGAGATCATGAAACCCTAAACTTATTTCTCATTTGGCTTCAACCACTTCTTTAACAGATATAACTGCATCCTAGTTATGATCCCTTCTCTATAGATAAGATTTATTTTGAACTACCAATAAGAATTACCCTTACTTTCTGAAACTGTTTATTCTAAAACAAACACATAGTGTGTGTTCTCTCTTAAAGCAATGAGCAATAAATCCAAACTTAAACTACAGATAAACTACAGGTATACTTTGGCAAATGTGCAACCATTAGCCTGTAACATTAATGGATTCGGTTGAGTGAGTTAGGAGACAACACAATTGGTGAACTAGTTCTACAAGCTTCTCAGAGGAGGGAAGACTTTACAACGACCTTATGACGCTTGTACCATTAAAGACTGCTGCCTGCTTAGCGTGGTTTGATTTAGAGTTTCTGAACTTTTTTCAAAAGTGATGCATAGCTTTTCCATCTTCCTCTCGGAGAGGCAGCTTCGCTTCTGCCTCTCTCCCCACTTCTCTGCTTCCCCCTTCTCTGTCTCTTTCTCCTCTCTCTCTCTCTCTCTCTCTCTCTCTCTCTTTCTCTCTCTCTCTCTCTGTCTCTCTCTCCCTCTCTCTCCATCCCCCCTTCACCCTTCCTCCTCCATAACTCCCTGAATAAACATTCAACCTCACCCAAGTGATGCATAGTCACTGGAAATTATTCTTTGAGTTTTGACCTTCTTTTGGGCTAGTGAGGTGCAGTAACATATGTTCTCCTTGCTGAATGATGGCAGTGATCCACAGCTACCAGTCAGTCGTGTGGTCACGGCAGTAAAACAAGAAGAGAGACTCCAGACTTGCCCTGCACGGCAAACCTATGGTGCCCCTTGTGCTTGGTCTCTTAAACACAAATTTGGCTTATAATGTGCAGATTGTATAGGTTGACTGGAACATAAACCCATTGAATTGAGAACTGTTGCATAATAATGTCCTTTGAAACATAGAAATAAAGGCAAAAAGATTTAGTTACCTTTCTAAAAATTCAGAATTAGTAAGGTACAGGGTCCGGTATAAGAAAACAAAAATTACTCTTAAAGTCAGAATTGGTAGAGCATGCTAATAAATGCCAGCATTTAGGAGGCTGAAGGAATAGCCTTGGCTGTAGAAACAGCAATTAGGGGGTTGGAGAGATAGTTCAGCAGTTAAGATTGCTTCCTACTGTTCCAGGAGACTTGAACTCACATAGGGCAGCTCACGACTGGCTCTAACTCCATCTACTGAGGACCCTATGCCATCTTCTGGCCTCTGCAGAAGACGTGGACACATGGTATGCACTCACAGGCATATGTAACAGCTAGCCTTGGTCATCAACTTGACTACATCTGAAATCAACTAAAACCTGAGTAGCCAGACATGTGAGGGATTCTCTTGATTTGATCATTTGAGGTAAAAAACACTCTTCATAAATCTGTGTCATATGAAGTCAAAATATCTACCCTAAATCTGAGCTACACTTGCTGGTGGCACCCTACATGAAAGGATATGAAAGGATGAAGCCTTTGTTTTTTGCCTGCATGCCTTCATTCTCACTGGCAAATTCATCTACCTCGTTCCTGAGGCATTGCTTCACTGGTGTTAGCACCCACTTCTTTGGATTCCAACACACCCTGAAGACCGGGAGCTCTCTGGGAACTGCCTGGGATTCCAGCACTAGGCTGGGACTACTGAAACATTCAGCTCATGAATGAAAAACTGATGGATCCTTGACTTTTCTGTCAGGAGACAGTCACTGTTTGACTACTCACAGCACAGTTTAAAAGTCATTTTAATAAATCTCACGTGTGTGTATGTTCATGCATCATCTACGTTCCTTTAGAGAACCCTCTCTCTCTCTCTCTCTGTCTCTGTCTCTCTCTCTCTCACACACACACACACACACACATACACACACACACACAAATAAAATGAAACATCTTTTAAAAAAGAAACAAAAAAAATCACCCTTAATTTCACTATACAAAAATAACCACTATATAAATTGGTATGTAGTTCAGTTTCATTTTTCCATGTTGTAAAGAAGATATAATTATTTTTTTCTTATTGATAGAATAATTTTTGTAATCAAGCTACTGTTGATAAGACTGTAAATGTTCAATTTAGAGCATTATCTCTATATAAATGAAAAAATTCAAGGCTGTAATTTCTTTAACAACATGACTATTAAATTTCTATGCAATCCAAAAACTGAGATTCTGTTCTCCAATGCCGAAGCATGGTGATTTTCGAAAACATCAAATTACATATGTAAATATATTTATAACTATACAAAATTTTATTAAATCTTTTTATAAAAGATTAGTAATAGTAGTATGATATCAATATAGTAATATCTTTTGGGATTCTGTAGTTATTTAAAAATATAGTCAGCATTCACTTTAAAGTACCTATAATCCCAGTGCTGAAGGAGCCGAAGCGGGCATATCTCTAGACCTCACTGGCCAACCACTATATCTAAAGCAATGCACTAAAAGATCACTGAGGCACTGTCTCAGAATTAAAAGTGGAGAACAACTAAAAAAGAATCCCCCCTGCATGTGAAACCCTGAACTCTACACATACAAACAGGTGCATAAAGCCTTCAAACTATACATATATTTTTAAGTAAAAATAGAAAGATTTTCAAAGTTCTATTACTGTTGCCATAACTGGAACTATTGTTTATTTAACTTCTCAACTATTTTCTAGAAAAAAAAAGCATACTACAGTAAATATTAAAAACAATTCTGATAAAGCAAGTCACTGTTATTATCACAGAGCAGGTACTAGATATTTTACAACCACACAGATATGATGCAATGTTGTCCTACATAATCATTTAAAAGGCACTATTTGAACAATGAGTTCACTAGCAAATTTTAACACCACCGCTAAGAAATGTACTTTTTGCACCATAGAGGTCTCGGTGATGGAAACCAGGCTCCCCTACTCTCATTACTAGAGCTGCATCCTCCCAAAGTTACCAGGCTAGGGACCCCTATCTGCCCATTGGCACACCTACTCGCAGCCTCAAGGAAGCCGTATGGATAAAAGGGAATAGTAGGAAGAAAAGAGCCAGTATTATGAAGGGAGGGCCAGTTTCCCAGTACATTATGTCCTATCCTGCTGTAATCTTTCTCTTTGATATCACCACTGAAGGCGTAAGTCACAAACAATGCCACACCAGTTTGGAATTATGATTAATAGGGTGGTATTTATTTAAAGGGGAAAAAACTTACAGATAACCGTCCCAGACAACAGCCCTCTGCGCAATCAGGAAGGAGTCTGTCTAATCGCCGGAAACAGAGCAGGAAGCAAACGAGAAGAGAAGTAGCCACTTTTTTAAACGGAGAGAGACCACGCCCCAATGGGCTAGTATCTCAGCGGCTATAGGCTGGAGGAGCGGAAGGACCTCCGGCAACACACCACTTGTACCAAGAACTCCCAAACTAACCGTTAAGATATGGGCACCTTTGCAGCCAGTTCCTCAAATGGCCTGATTGCCAAAGTACAATTGTCCCTGGAGTTTCAGCAAGGTTGGCTAGAAGTTAGTGAAGTCTTCTTACCTGAGCCCTCCCCCTCATTCCACCCTTAAAGGCCAGCATTAGGTAAGGGAGAACTGCTGTATATACCTGGACAGTAAACCTAGTCCATTTTATTAGAGAGACAAAAGGATAATGGCCTCTGTTAATGCTTGAACAGAAATTGCTTAAACAGAAATGCAACTCTAGACATTTTATTGTGCCTTTATATTCTGAAAGGAACTGCTCACTAAGCCAACAGCCACTTGATTTTCATGATAATAGAATAAGATTTAAGTAAACACATGTTTCAATTCACATTCGCACACAAAATATCTATTTTTTCTAGATTTGCTTTTTCATAACACTATATTTTCAATTGACTTGGTTTTATTCCACTTTAATCCCACAGTGACCATGTCATTTAAATGAGTGTCTTTTCTCTGGTATAGCTTGTACATAAGCTGTCACACGTCTCCATTTTTTTTCTTTGTTCAATGATTCTTTGGGGGTAACTTTCCATTAATAATTTATTGAGTAATCAACTAGACTCTGCTCCTGGATGAAGAGGTTAAATTAAATTTCTAATGTTCAAAGATGCATTCTGATAGCGTTTCAGCTTCACTGCAAATTCTTTAAAGTTTAGGATATGATAAAGAAATATAACAAAACTGTCCTATAGTCCATCTAAGGCTGTGACACGGGAGGAGAATGTAAAAAAGGACATTGACAACTTATAAATGAAGGTTATCAGAGTAGCAAAAGGTTCTCTCTCTCTCCTCCCCCAACCTTGTGTATCTTCATATGAAAACCCATCGGTCAACTATGGGTATCATTCTTCAAACACCATACAACTTGTTGGCTCTCATTTGTGTTTTGTTTTGCTGTTGTGTTGTTGTTTATTTTGAGACAGGATTTCTCAGTACCTGAGGCTGGCCAAGTAGGTTAGGCTGGCTGATCAATGAATCTCAAGGATCCACTTGTCTTCGCCTCCCCAGAGGTGACACTAAAACTGCATGTCATGGCACCCAGCTTTTGGTGAAGATTCTGTAGCTTGAACTCAGGTTCTCATGCTTCCATGGCAAACACTTTGCCACTTTCTCTCTTCATACTTCAAAATACTTTGAAAAGGCCACATTGCACAGAAATGGTCTTCTACAAGTATGCCTAGCCAAACTGAGAGCTGTTGTGTCAGCCCTGAGATTGAGGTTCCATATTCTGTATTAGTGTGTGGGACTCCAAAGGAGACAAGTGGTGGAAGGGGCTAGCTGAGTGAGTAGAAATGAAAGAATTTTCTGTAGAGACTCTAGACCAGCTTCAGATAAGGTAAATCTTAAAGCCAAAATTATTGCAAAATCAGTTACTTTCAGAATGGAGCTCCTGTGCTCAAAAAACAAGTCATGATACACAGTAAGGACAGGAAAGGCGAACAGATTAGATATTTAGTTTGGTTAACAGAAATATAACCGGGTTCTGAACAATAGTTCAATTTAAGATCCTTGCATATTCAGCCAATACAATATGTTTTATTTTATGCTTTATATTCTCCTGTGACAAATGAATCTGGCTGGATAGTCCCAGGAATAGAGTACAGACGTGAACACCCTACTCCAGAAGAAGTAGAGGATATCAACTTTAAATGTAAAATTATGAAAATAATAGAGGCCCTTAAACAGGATGTGTAAAACTCCTTTAAAGAAATGGAACTGAGCCTCCATATAGGCTAGGGTCCCCAAAAGCCAGAACATGCCGTAAAAATAAATCCCAGTGCCTATATCAACAGTGGGAAGGGACTTAGACTTCTCACAGGGCAGGATTCCTGGTGCTCTCTCAAGCAGAGCAGGAGAGGGAGGAGCAGGTGTGGGGGAGCGGGAGGGAATTGGGAGGAGGAAAGGAAGTGTAAATAATTGAATGAAAAAAGAAAAAATTAAAAAAGAAAAAAATGGAAGAGAAGACAAACAAAAAGTTAGAAGAAATTAATAAATCCCTCAAAGATACCCAAGAAAACCAAGAAAAAGCAATCAAACAGGCAATGGAAACAGTTCAAGACTTGAAGACCGAAATGGAGGCAATAAAGAAAACACAAACCTAAGGATGGCTTGATATGGAAAATCTGGGTAAACGAACAGGAACTACAGAGACAATTATCTATCCTGAGTGAGAAAACTCAGACCCCAAAAGATGAATATGGTATGTACTCACTCATTAGTATATTCTAACCATAAGCAAAGGACATTGAGCCCATAGTTCATGATCCTAAAGAAGCTAAATAATAAGATGAACCCAAAGAAAAACATATATAGATACTTCTGGAAATTGGAAGCAGACAAGATCGCCAGGCAAAAGTTGGGAGCATGGGGGTGGGGTGGGGAGAAGGGGAAAGAGGTGAGAGAGAAGGGAGAACGGGAGGATTGGGGAGAGCTTGGGGGAGTGGGATGGTTGAGATAGAGGAAGGGTGGATATGGGAACAGGAAAGAAGATATCTTAATTAAGGGAGCCATTTTAGGGTTGGCAAGAGACTTGGCTCTAGAGGGGCTCCCAGGTGTCCAAGGGGATGTCCCCAGCTAGGTCATGGGGCAGTAGAGGAGAGGTTGCCTGAACTGGCCCTGTCTCATAGCCACACTGATGAATATCTTGCATAAAACCTTTGTCCGGCAATGGATGGAGATAGAGACAGAGACCCACACTGAAGCACTGGACTGAGCTCCTACGGTCCAGATGAAGAGCAGAAGGAGGGAGAAGATGAGCAAGGAAGTCAGGACCACGAGGGGTGTGTCCACCCATTGAGACAGTGGGGCTGATCTAATGGGAGCTCACCAAGGCCAGCTGGACTGGGTCTGAATGAGAATGTGATCAAACCAGACTCTCTGAATGTGGCTGATAATGGGGGCTGACTGAGAAGCCAATGATGATGGCACTGGGTTTTGATTCTACTGCACGTACTGGCTTTTGGGGATTCTACTCTGTTTGGATACATACCTTCCTTGGCCTGGATGGAGGGGTTAGGGCCTTGGACTTCCCACAGTGCAGGGTACCCTGTCCTCTCTTAGGACTGGAGGGGGAGGTGGGAGAGTGAGTGGGGGAGCGGGAGGGAAATGGGAGGAGGTGGAAATTTTGAATGGTATTATTTATAAAGCAATAAAAAATAAAAAACATTTAATTAAAAACATTTACATATTAAAAAACAAAATAAAAAAGAAATGAAAGGAAACTGGCAACATTTTAATGCTGTATTTCATTTACTACATTTATTATGATTTTAGCCTGTCTACAGTAAGTTAAGCTCCAGTACTTTTTACAACTACAGCACATTTGAAATGAAACCAAGCATATTTCAAATGCGTAGGACCTACAGATAGTTAGTGACTATTGCAGTGTAGAGCACAGTTAGCAAGGTCTTCCCCTTCTCTCCCATCAGAAATCTTTTAAATGCGGTATTTTTATGTATTTTGAATAATAACAAAGTGATTTAAAACAGGTATACATTTCATTGAAAAAAAAAGTTTGGTAAATGGGTAAAAGGGAGATTTGTATCATGATTATTTAAATAACATCTCTTTACTAACTAAAATTATTTTTAACATTGCCAAACATGGTCAAGTATATTTTCAACAAATAAGAGAAAAGGCAATTGCCTTTGGATACCACTTTGGATGTGATGAACTTTGGGAATGATGCCAATATTAAAATTTCCATGGCCTTCCAAGAAAAGAAAAATTTGAAAAACTGTGAACCACAAATTCTTTCTTCATTCTCCTTCTTCTTTTCATTCCTCCTAACAGAAGAATCAAATGAGAAAAAAAAGGGCAATTATATGTTAATCAGGATCAGTGGTTTTCTAAATGTAAAACAATAATAAGTTGTACATGTGAACATGTATGCTGTGCAATTGTGTGGTAAATCTGAACCAATAAGGAACAATTTTCCTCTCGTAACGCATGTAATTAAATATCATGGTCTTTATAGATTTTGATCATGTGATCACAGCAACTTGTGTCCTCCTTGACAAACACCAGAAAGATCTCTATACATGCCTGTGTGTATATGTGTGTGTGTGTCCGTACCGTGGTGTTTTTTTACTTTAGAAATCATTCTGGCCATTTAAAAAGGAAACTCCTAGACTCTTGGTTTCCATATCTGCAGTGTAAAAACCAGGTTGTCTTGAAATACATAGCTGGGAAAATGGGGGAAAATAAATAATAAATGCTGGTTCTTTATGCTTAAAACAAAAATATACAATAGGGCTTATTTGCCAATTTACTTATAGTCATACAGTTATAAACAGTGAAGAAAGGAGTTAAATTATCTGCATTTTTAAAGGTTATGATTACATAAATAAAAGACCCAAAAGACTATGCCAGAATTCTGTTACTTCTGATATATACATTCAGAAAAGTATCAGGATACAAAGTCAAAATGGTGAAATCAGTTTTTACATGATAGTAAACAACATTGCTGAAAATTAGGAAAACAAGTCCATTCATAAAAGCCTCAAACAAAGTAAAAAAAGTAGAGATAAGCATAAGAAAGAAGGCAAATGACCTCTACAATTAAAAGAAATAAACTTAAGCAAAGAAAAAAATGTATAGCTAAATAAAAACAATAGAAAAGAAAAAAGAAACTTAAGCAAACACTATAATATGGAAAGATGTTCCATTCTCATATTTCAGCATAATTGAGACTGTGTTATGTAAAATGATCTGTAGATTCAATGTAATACCCACAACTCCAATGATGCTCTCCATAAAATTAAATTAAAAATCTTAAAATCCACACATTAACATGGAAGTACAAAAGAGCTATAAAAGAGTAAAAGAGATACAATAATCCTAAGCAGAAACACTTTTACTGAAAGTATCATAACATAAGAACTCAAATTATATTACAAAGACATGGTAATAAAGACAGCATGGTACTGGTAAAAATAAGGCATGTAGAAAAAAATTAACTACAGCCATGTGATTTCAATAAGTATACCAAAAATATTAATTGTAGAAAAGACAGCCTCTTCAAAAATAAGTGCTGCAACACATTGAACCTTCTCCAGAATTGACTCAGTCACAAAATAAATCTCAGAAGATACAAAAAATTGAAATAATCCCCATGTATCTTATCAGATTATCACAGATTAAAGATGGATTTCAACAACAATAGAAAGAACATAAAGCCTACAAACTCATGGAAACTTAAAAAATATCTACTGAGTTAGCACTCGGTCAAAAAAGAAATAAAGAAGTTAAAGACTTCTTATAATTCAATGAAAATGAATGGCCAACATACCCAAACATATGAGGCACAATGAAAGCAATGCTAAGAGGAAAGTTCATAGCACTAAGTACCTTCTTGAAGAACTTGGAGAGGGCAAGGTCCCTGGAAGGAAGTGCAGGGACTTCTTTGTTCCACATGACCCTGCCCCTCCCCCAAGTTCACACTTCCCTCTGCTGGGTTCTTGGCCCACCAGGAGTCCCTGATCCTGTGATGAGGAGATCCATCCATAGGAATGAGTATGTGCCTGCCCAGTGCAGACTTTCTGGAAATGGAACACAGGGCCCCTCTAGCTCCTGCTGCAGGGGCTTCTTTGTTCCACATGACCCTGCCTCCCCCAATCCTTCCCTATTGTCTGTGAGGTCCTTGACCCAGGAACAGTTCCTGCTCCTGTGCTGAAGAGATCCACCCAGAGGGGATCCTTAGATCCACCAGCGTGACCAGCTCCAGTGCCGAGGGGCCCTAAGAGAGGCCAGACCAAGAAAATTCCCCAAGTACACAGTCAGTCACAGCAAAGATTGGACCAAGGTGCCAAGACTCTCCTGGCTGCATTTGAAGGAAAAGATGGGCAGGCAACAATGGAAGAATTCCTCCAACAACCTGAAAAGCAACATGACAACACCAGAATCCAGTGATCACACGACAAAAAGACTTGAAAACCCTATTCCAGAAAAAGTAGAAGAAATTGACTTCAAACATAACATTATGAAAATAATAGAGGCCCTTAAACAGGATGAAAAACTCCTTTAAAGAAATGGAGATGATAAACAAAAAGGTAGAAGAAATGAATAAATCTCTCAAAGATAGCCAAGAAAACCAAGAAAAAGCAATCAAACAGGTAATTGAAACAATTCAAGACTTGAAAAATGAAATGGTGGTAATGAAGAAAGCACAAACCAAGGGATGGCTGGATATGGAAAATCTCTGTAAAAGAAAAGGAACTACAGAGACAAGTATAACCAACAGAATACAAGAAATAGAAGAAGGAATCTCAGAAGCTGAAGATACTATAGAGGAAATAAACTCATTATTAAAGAAAACAAAAAATCAAACAAATTCTTAACACAAAACATCCAGGAAATCTGGGACACCATGAAAAGACCAAACCTAAGAATAATAGGGGTAGAAGAATGAGAACTCCAGCTCAAAGGCCCAGAAAATATATTCAACAAAATTATAGAAGAAAACTTTCCCAACCTGAAGAATGATATTTCTATGAAGGTACAAGGAGCTTACAGAACACCAAATAGACTGCTTCAAAAACAAACATACCCTTGCCATATAATAATCATATTACAATACATACAGAATTTTAAAAAAAAAGAATATTAAGAGTTGCAAAGGAAAATGGTCAAGTAACATATAAAGGGAAACCTATCAGAATTACACCTGACTTCTCAATGGAAACCATGAAAGCCAGAAGGTCTTGGATAGATGTGCTGCAGACACTAAGAAACCATTGATGCAAGCCCAGACTACTATACCCAGCAAAGCTTTCTTTTACCATCGATGGAAAAAACAAGATATTCCATGACAAAAACAGAATTAAACAATACGTATCCACAAACCCAGCCTTATAGAAAGTACTAGAAGGAAAACCTCAACACAAGGAAGCCAACAACACCCACAATAGCACAGACATCTGATAACCCTCCACCAACACAACTCAAAGAAGGGAAATGCACAATCACTACCACCAAAAAATAACCTATGTTACATGAGGGCCTGCTTGCTGGGGTTTCTGTCCTGCCCAGTTCCCACAGTCAGTAAGGTCCCAAAGAAAATCAGTTATAAACTGATTGGCCCATCAATTCAGGCTCCTTATTAACTCTTATAACATATATTAACCCATTATTCTAGTATATGTTAGACACATGGCTCGGTACCTTTATCAATGGGGTAGGTAACATCTTGCTTCTTCCGTATGTGGACAAAACTCAGGAGGAATGGGCTTCTTCTTTCCCAGAATTCTTTTGTTCTCATTGACCCGCCTCTACTTCCTGTCTAATTGTCTTGTCTATATTTCCTGCCTGGCTACTGGCAAATCAGCATTTATTTAAAACATAATTGACAGAATATAGAATTGTCCTACACTAAACCAGAGTTAACAACCACTGGTCATTATTATCACTTAATACCAATGGACTCAATTCACTTATAAAAAGGAACAGTTTAAGAGAATGGATATGAAAAAGGATCCAGCATTCTGCTGTTTACAAGAAACACACCTCAACCTCAAAGACAGACACTACCTCAGAGTAAAGGGGTGGGAAAAGGTTTTCCAATCAAACGAACCTAAGAAACAAGCTGGTGTAGCTATCCTAATGTCTAACAAAATAGATTTCAAACTAAAATCAATCAATAGAGACAAAAAAGGTCATTTCATATTAATCACAGGAAAAATCCATCAAGATGAAATCTCAATACTGAACATCTATGCCCCCAAATACAAGGGTAACCCAATATATAAAAGAAACACTTCTAAAGCTTAAATCATACATTAAACCACACATACTAATAGTGGGAGACTTCAACACTCCACTTACCACTGAACAGGTCAGTCAGACAAAAAAAAAATTAACAGAGAAATAATGGAACTAACAGATGTTATGACTCAAATGGACTTAACAGACATCTATAGAATATTCCATCCAAACATAAAAGAATGTATACCTTCTTCTCAGCATGTCATGGAACCTTCTCTAAAATTGACCACATACTCAGTAACAAAACAAACCTTAACAGATACAAAAAAAGGAAATACCAACGTGTATCTTATCAGATCATCATGGCTTAAAACTAGAATTCAACAGCAACACTAATTCCAGAAAGCCCACAAACACATGGAAATTAAACAATGCTCACCTGAATCATCAAAGAGTCAAGGAAGAAAAAAAGGAGAAATTAAAGACTTCCTAAAATTCAACAAAAATGATCATACAACATACACAAATTTATGGGACACAATGAAAACAGTATTAAGAGGAAAGTTCATAGCACTAAAGAATCTGGGAAAATCCCACACTAGTGAATTAACAGAATATTTGAAAACTTAATAACAAAAAGAAACAAACTCACCCAAGAGAACTAGACAGCAGGAAATAATCAAATTGAGAGATGAAACCAACAAAAATAGAAACAAAGAAAACAATACAAAAAGTCAATGAGACAAAGAGCTGGTTCTTCGAGAAAATCAACAAAATATACAAACCTTTATCCAAACTAACCAAAAGGCAGAAAGAGAATATCCAAATTAACAAAATCAGAAATTAAAAAGGGGAACATAACAACAGACATGGAAGAAATCCAGAAAATCATCAGGTCATATTTCCAAAACATCTACTCCACAAAATTGGAAAACTTGAAGGAAATGGACAACTTTCTTTTTTTTTTCTTTTTTTTTTAAAGTTTTTTTTTATTGAGAAAAGGAGAAAAAAAACAAATTTCCTCCTCCTCCCAGCCTCCCATTTCCCTCCCCCTCCTCCCACACTTCTCCCCCTCCTCCCACCCTTCTCCCCCTCCCCCCACTCCTCTCCCCCTCCCTCTCCAGCCCAAAGAGTAGTCAGGGTTCCCTGCCCTGTGGTAAGTCCTAGGTCCTCCCCCCTCCGTCCATTTCTAGGAAGGTGAACATCCAAACTGGCTAGGCTCCCACAAAGCCAGCACATTACGTAGGTTCAAAACCCCGTGCCATTGTCCTTGGGTTCTCATCAGCCCTCATTGTTCGCCATGCTCAGAGAGTCCAGTTTTAGCCCATGCTTTTTCAGTCACAGTCCAGCTGGCCTTATGGCTCCCAATAGATCAGCTCCACTGTCTCAGTGGGTGGGTGCTCCCCTCGTGGTCCCGACTTCTTTGCTCATGTTCTCCCTCCTTCTGCTCCTCATTGGGACCTTGGGAGCTCAGTCCAGTGCTCCAGTGTGGGTCTCTTGGACAACTTTCTTAATAAATATCACTTAACCAAAAATCAATCAAGACCAGATAAGCAAATTAGATAGACCTATAACTGCTAACGAAATAGAAACAGTCATCAAAAGTCTGTCAACTAAAACAAGCCTGTCACTAGACAGATTCAGTGCAGAATTCTACAAGACTTTCAAAGAACTAATACCAATACTCTTCAAATTGTTCCACACAATAGAAACAAAAGGAACACTGCTAAACTCTTTCTATGATACCCAAACCACATAAAGATATTACTAAGAAAGAGAAGTACAGACCAATCTTACTCATGAACGTTGATGCAAAAATACTAAATAAAATACTGGCAAATTGAATCCAAGAACACATCAGAACCATCATCCACCATGATCAAGTTGGTTTCATCCCAGAGATGCAGGGATAGTTTAACATACAAAATCTGTCGATGTAATCCACCATATAAATAAACTGAAAAATAAAAACCACATGATCATCTCATTAGATGCTGAAAAACCTTTCGACAAAATACAACCTCCCTTCATGATAAAGGTCTTGGAGAGAGCAGGGATACAAGGAACATACCTAAATATAATGAAGGCAATATGCAGCAAGCCAACAGTCAACACCAATCTAAATGGAGAGAAACTCCCAGTGATCCAGCTGAAGTAAGCAACAAGACAATGTTGTCCACTCTCTCCATATCTATTCAATATAGTTCTTGAGGTCCAAGCTAGAGCAATAAGACAACAAAAGGAGATCAAGGGGATACAAACTGGAAGAGAAGTCAAACTCTCACTACTTGCTGATGATATGATAGTTTAAATAAGTGACCCCAAAAATGCTACCAAGAAACTTCTACAACTCATGAACACTTTCAGTAATATAGCAAGATACAAGATTAACTTAAAAAAATCAGTAGCCCTCCTTTACACAGATTATAAATGGGCCAAGAAAGAAATCAGAAAAACATCACCCTTTGCAATATCAACAAATAGCATAAAATATCTCGGAGTAACTCTAACCAAACAAGTGGAAGACTTGTATGACAAGAACTTTAAATCTTTGAAGAAAGAAATTGAAGAAGGCACCAGAAAGTGGAAAGAAAGATCTCCCATGCTCTTGGGTAGGTAGAATTAACATAGTAAAAATGGCAATCTTACCAAAAGCAATCTACAGATTCAATGCAATGCCTAGCAAAATCCCAGCACAATTCTTCACAGACCTTGAAATAATGGTACTTAACTTCATACAGAAAATCAAAAAACCCAACAAACAATCCTGTACAATAAAAGAACTTCTGGAGGTATCACAATCCCTGACTTCAAACACTACTTTAGAGCAACAGCACTGAAAATAGCCTTGTATTGGCATTAAAATAGACAGGAGGACCAATGAAACCAAACAGAAGCCCTGGATATTAATTCACATACCTACAAATGTCTTATTTTTGAAAAAGAAGCAAAAAATATCAAATGGAAAAAAGAAAGCATATTTAACAAATGATGCTGGCATAACTGGATATCAACATGTAAAAGAATGAAAATAGAACCATATCTATCACCATAGACAAAACTCAAGTACAAATGGATCAAAGACCTCAACAGAAAGCCAGCCACACTAAACCTCATAGCAGAGAAAGTGGGAAGTACACTTGAACACATTGGCACTGGAGACCACTTCCTAAATATATCACCAGTAGCACAGACATTGAGAAAACCAATTAATAAATGGGACCTCCTGAAACTGAAAAGCTTCTATAAAGCAAAGGATACGGTCAACAAGACAAAACAGCAGCCTACAGAATGGGAAAGGATCTTCACTAACCCCACATCAAACAGAGGGATGATCTTCAAAATATACAAAGAACTGAAGAAATTTGTCATCAAAAGAGCAAATAATCCAATAAAAAAAAATGGAGTACAGGCATAAACAGAGAACTTTCAACCGAGGAATCTAAAATGGCTGAAAGACTCTTAAGGAAATGCTCAAGATTCTTACTAGTCAGAGAAACACAAATCAAAACAACTCTGAGATTCCATCTTACACCTGTAAAAATGGCCAAGATCAAAAACACTGATGACAACTTATGATGGATAGGTTGTGGGGAAAGGGGAACACCCCTGCATTATTCATGGGAGTGCAAGCTGGCACAGACCTTTTGAATATCTGTATGATGATTTCTCAGAAAATTAGGAAACAACATTCCTCAAGATCCAGCAATACTACTTTTGGGTATATATCCAAAGGATGTTCAATCTTACCACAAGGACATGTGCTCAACTGTATTCATACCAGCATTCTTTGTCATTACCAGAACCTGGAAACAACCTAAATGCCCCTTGACTGAAGAATGGATAAAGAAAATGTGGTATATTTACATAATGGAATACTACACAGCAGAGAAAAATGATGACATCTTGAAATTTGCAGGCAAATGAATGGAGCTAGAAAACATCTGCGGTAACCCAGACCCAGAAAGACAATTATCATATATACTCACTCATAAGTGGTTTTAAAACATAAAACAAAGAAAGCCAGTCTACAATTCACAATCCCAGAGAACCTAGACAACAATGAGGACCCTCAGAGAGACATACATGGATCTAATCTACATGGGAAATAGTAAAAGACAAGATCTCCTGAGTAAATTGGGAGCATGGGGGCCATGGGAGAGGGCTAAAGCGGGAGCAAAGAGGCAGGGAGGGGAGCAGAGAAAAACGTATAGCTCAATAAAATCAATAAATAAATAATTTTAAAAAACTGAGAAGTTCCTGTAAGGCAAAGGACACTGTCAATAGGACAAAATGGCAGCCTACAGAATCAGAAAAGATCTTCACCAACCCCACATCTGCCACAGGGATAATTTCTAAAATATATAAAGAACTCAAGAAACTAGACAACAACAAACCAAATAATTCAATTAAAAATGAGCTACACGTCTAAACAGAGAATTCTCAACACAAGAATCTCAAATGGCCAAGAAACACTTAAGGAGATGTTCATCATCCTTAGCTGTCAGGTAATTGCAAATCAAAACAACTCTGAGATTCCATGTTACACTTGTCAGAATGGCTAAGATAAAAACACAAGTGACAGCTCATGCTGGACAGGTTGTGGCACAAGGGCAACACTCCTTCCTTGCTGGTGGGAGTGTAAACTTGTAAGGCCAATTTAGAAGTCAGTGTGGTGGTTTCTCAGAAAACTGGGAATCAATCTAGCACAAAACTGAGCTGTCTCACTCTTGGGTATATACCCAAAGAATGTTCAATCATACCACAAGGACACTTGCTCAACTATGTTTATAGCAACTTTATTTGTAATAGCCAGAACCTGAGAACAACCTAGGTGCCCCTCAACAGAGGAATGGATAAAGAAAATGTACATTCACACAATGGGATACTATTCATCTGTTAAAAACAAGGACACCAGGAAATTTGCAGACAAATGAATGGAATTAGAAAAAAAATCATCCTGAATGAGGTAACCCAGACTTAGAAAGACAAACATGGTATATACTCACTCATAAGTGGATATTAGTTGCAAAATAAAGGATAACTATGCTGCAATCCACAGACCCAGAGAAACTAGGTAACCAGGAAGGCTCAAAAGAAGACTCCTGGATCTCCCTGGGATGAGAAAATAGAAGAGATTTCTTGAGTGGCCTGAGGACAGGTGGGCATGGGAACAGGAGTGGTCAGTATGTGAAGAATGGAGAGAGAGACTAATAAAAAGGGGGTGGCATTTCTGGGTCAGATAAAAACCTGGCACAAGGGATTCTCCCAGGAATCTATAAGGTTGACTCCAGCTAAGACTCCTAGAAATAGTGGATATATGGCCATCTCCTGTGACCAGATTTGTGTTAACCTAATTGTCATCAAAGAAACTTCATCCAGCAACTGATGAAAACAGATACAGACTCCGAGCCAAACATTAGGTGGAGGTCTGGGAACCCTGCAGAAGGTGGGGAGAAGGATTGTATAAGCCAAACAAAACACCACAAGAAATCCCACAGAATCAACTAACCTGGGGTCAGTGGGACTCACAGACTCTGAATCAACAACCAAGGAGCCTGTGTGCGACTGACCTAGGCACTCTGCATGTATATTATGTAACTTGTTCTTCATGTGGTAGCACGGGCTGACTCTGACTCTTTTGCCAGCTTTTGGGACCCTTTTCCTCATACTGGGTTGCCTTGGCCAGCCTTAATACCAAGGGGATGTGCTTAGTTTTACTATATCTTTATATGACATGTTTTGTTGCTACCCATGGAAGGCCTTCTTTTTTCTGAATAGAAATGGAGGAAGAATGGGTTTAGGGAGACAGACAGGAGGTGGGGGAAGTACTGGAAGGAGAGGAGGGAGGAGAAGCTGCGTTCGAGATGTAAAATAAATAAAAGTATTTCTTTTAAATAAGAATTCAAAGAAAAAAGAAGGGTAGAAAGCAGTACTATGAGACTGAAAAGAATGGTAGCTGCAAAACTGGATATCCACAAATAGATGAACGAAGACAGATTCTTGTTTCACACCCTATCTGAAAAATCAATGCCAAACATATCGAAATCCATAGTCTATGGGCTGAACCTTTTAAACTGTAAGAGGAAAATATTTCAAGATATAAGCACATACAAGGACATTTCTAAACAGATTCACATAGCTCAGAAACTAATATCAAGAACTGAAAAAACTGGGATTGCATAAAATTATGAAGTTTTTGAACTACAAATGAAACAACAGAATGGAAGAAAATCCTTGCTAGCTATACACCTAACATGTGACCCAAATTTAAAATATGTGAATGACTCAAACACTGTGATACATATAGAATGACACAAACCATGCAATCAATGAGCTGACCAATGAATGGGAAGGGAAGAAAATTTCTTGTAAGAAGAAATGCAAACGGCCTATAAGTGGATGCAAAACAAACTTAGATCCTCAGTCAACAGGAAAGTGAAAATCAAAACTACATTGAGATTTTATCTTAAGCTCCTCCTCCACACCCCAGTGAGAGTAGCTACCCTCAAAAGAACAAATGCTGGGAAGGACGTAGAAGACAAAGATGCCTTCCAATATCACCGTTGAGAATATAAATTAGTGCCACCACTATGAACAGTATAGAGGACCCTCAAACCCCTATAAAAACACCTGTTTGGAGGATAAATATGACCAGCAAGAGAAAGTGACTGGGGAGGGTATATGAGAAAAATACAAGGACACACATGAAAATATCAAAATGAACCCCATTGTTTTGTATGCGAAAATGGTTGGTGTCATACTATGCCTCTTTTTGTTGTCTGACTAACAGAAAACACAAATAGTTATGACTAAAGTCATGATCATCACTCATTAAGTGTGGCTCTACTTAAAATTCCAACATTTTCCCTCTTTGACGGGACCCTTAAAAACCACTGTCTCTAATGTGTGAGGCTGCCACCCAGAACCTAGTACCAGTGACCCAACTAGTGCCTGTCCCAGCCATTTAAGCTGCTGCTTCTGCTATTTTCTAAATGGGTATTTGTGTTAGATGCTCAGTCTACAGTATTTGTCATTTTTAGAGCACACTGATAGAGACACTCAGTCTACAGTGTTTCCCATTTTTAGTAGCCTAAGATTAGAAGGAAAACAATCTCAGAAGAACCAATGTGAACCTACTACTTATGTTTTGGAACACAGTGTAATTTGTTTGACTACACACATTAATATTCTGGAAACAATCTGTATTAAATTGGATTTTGTTCTAATTTAAAGATTTTTCTTAATTTACGTGAATTTGGTAAGTAATAAATCTCTAAGAAACAAAAAATGTGGGAAGACTGAGCGACATAAAAAGCAATACACAGATACCTGGGCTATTGCTGTCCTGCTGGGTTTTCTCAGCTTTTTGTGGTCTGCTCGTTATCTTGCTCATCTTCTTCTGTGCCTTCTTTCACTGTCTCATCTCCAGAATCTTCATGAACATCCCAATTGTCATACTTATTGACTGCTAGAGTGAAGAATAAGATAAACTTTGGGAGGAGTCCATCATAGATAAAATAGCCTAATTCCAAGCTAGCAGCAGCATCCATATTCAACCCTCAGAGAAGCAATGGGACAAAACTGAACATTTTGCTGCAGGATCATTTCCATAGCGCTGTTTCTCTGTGGTTCCCAGTAAGTCTCCCAGTCAATACTATTGATAAATTTCTCCTTTGAGAAAGAAGGGATCAGTCATTGGAGCTGGTGGCAATCTCTAGACTTGGGCATAATGTTATGGGGAAGATAATTGTTTACCTCAAAGACAAATTCTACAGTGAAACTAATTGTTTCCTCAAACTGCTGCATATTCTTTCCAGCAAATGCTTCTGAACCAACTCGTCGTGTGGTGAACCAACTTTCTAAGAATCTTTGCACTTTTAGAAGTGACCAACCAAAAGGAAGTACAGCAGTGCTGGTTTTCCTTGGGCCTTCTTTTCCTTTATCTGCCAAGCTTTTGGCTGAACACCGACTTCCCACTGACATGCATGTGTGGGTTCATGAGAATCTCTCAGCACTGAGAGTCTCTGCTGTCTCACTAAACATGGCCTGGTAGAGAGTAGCAGATGCTCCCTCAAAACTGCAAAGTTGTTGAGTGAACTGAGCTTTTATTCCAGCCTCACATTGGAGGTGATGCCACCTACCAATCCTCATCCTCATCGACACTGGGGATAGCCAATATCTGCCACCTCTTCAGAGGCTGCTTATGAAAATCTCCAGCAACCCTGTTGTCGTGTACCATCCTGTGAACTCATTCCCCACTTCCCACCTCCTACAGTTGTGTTCCATCTCATGCTTGGTACAGAGAGTGGGGCTCCACTTGGATTTCTTACCTCTTACATCTGAGATCTGACCAAGGTTCTCATCTGTTACATCTAGGATAGATGCCACAGAACTGCCCTCCACAGCAACATTGTTAGTTGACTCGTGTACTCTATCCAAGGAGGCCATCCGGGGCATGTCAAGGCTCTGGCCTAATCTGATACTCAGGCCTGTACCAAGGCCCAGGCCAAGGCTTAAGCCAAAACCTGGGTTCAAACCCAGGCCCAAACCCAAGCCCAGGCCCAGGCCCAGGCCAAAGCACAGGACCAGGAAGAGAACGAGGCCAGTGACAGTGAACTTCTGGGAGAGAACCCTCATTCTTCGCCTATGGGAAAATCGGCTCGAGCCATTATGGATGCGAGGTCTCATGATCGTAGATCACCGTTGAACAGAATCAGGGTGTAGGAGTTGTTCAGCTGCAATACATAATGAAGTAAACCAGATCCAGAAGCATGAAAGAGGCCAAATATGGAGAAATTACAGACATGGAAATTGGGTGTTGTTTATTACTACCAGATCCCAACCCTCCTCCTATTCTGAGGGTTCCACATCCCAAGCTTCCTCTGTATTACTGCCCTCCTGGTCTCTGACTAAGACTAAGTCTGCTGATCTACTTCCTTCATGGACTTTTACTTGGCTTCTGCCTTCTCCAACAGATAGTGTTGGCTTCTATGACCTCAAATGCTGCCTTGCATACTTGTAGGCCATAAACTGCCCCATTTAGGATACAGTCTCAACCTGTCCCATACCCTCTCCTTATATCACCTTTGCCCACCTACTACCAAATTACTGCTGGGCTCATTCTGACATTCTTGGCTCTTGTCTTGGTCCTATGGGGTAGACATGACAATATCATGACGTGACGAATCAACAGAGCTGCAATATGGATTTGACAACTAGGGTCTGTGACTAACACTACCCATCACTGTTAAGACAGTGGCCAGTGAGTTGCTGTAGAGGGCAGGTCAGCACTCACACTTAAGGAGAGGGGGAAGATCAGACAAGCCGAACAATGAGAGAACAATAGTAGTATCTGAGAAGGCTCCATGGGAAAAACAAGGACCCAGTTCAAGCAGGAACTAACTTTGTGTGGTAGGTGATGGGATAAGATAAAGAAGTTTCAACAGGGACCTTCCACCCAAACCCACATTGTCAGGTCCATATGTTTGCACCAGCCAGGGTCATCATATCTACATGCAGCAAGCTCTGAATTCCTCTGAAGGCAAGACTGACACACTTAGCAACCAGTAACATCAGGTTCTACTATTACTAACAATCAGCTACCTTTTCTCCCAGACCTTAGTTGTTATCAGTTATACCCTTTAATTCCACAGCAACCCTACCACATTTTTATCTTTACAGGCAAAAGCATAGTGGTTCGAGGTAGATATGACCCATTGAGCAATGGCTAACTGCTCAATTACTAATGGCTCCTGCAGGCAGGAATAGTCATAAAAAAAACATTGTGTGGCTCAATTTGCAGGAGAAGTCAAAAGTTCCCATGACGAGAATGAGATTCCAATGATCTAACATAACACTTTGAAGAGAAAGGGAGCAGAGAGACCTCAGTGCTGAAGAGGGGAATGATGATAATGCTGCAAAGTGTTTAGTGAACCCTACCACATTCAGTTTATCCCTCCAAAGATTGAAATAAAGCTTATCCTGAGTATCAAGTAATGTATTGAAAGCACATTATTTTGTGAAACACTGTGCATGCATATAAGTGCATCAATAAGAAATTTTTCTTATCCTTGAATTTTTTGAAAGAAACTATGAAGAAATGAACACCATAATTTGTTTCTTGAGAAATCATTTCTTATAGACATGAAGAGTTATACATTTCTTCCCCAGTGGAGTTTATGCCCAGTTACTTCAGGGAGATGGATTGATGGAATAAAATATTTAACTTCTAGTTTTATTTGGCTTTTTAAGTCGATTCTCCCTTACTGAATTGAATAACCAACCCAATTTGTTCAACTACAAGTATGTTTCTTGTAGTTGCGAAATGGAGAATAATCACAAGCAAAAGCATTTCTGTCTTTACCCTGTAACATGGTAACTCAGACAATGTATCAGAAGACATCACAAAATAGTCTTTTCTCATGACTATCTTCACAGAGGATGGAGAACTTGCACTCCAAGGACGGATAACACATCCTAACTAAGGACAATAGTAGAGGAAAGCTGTTTTCTATGCCTAGTCTTTGTTATAATGTACTAATACTCTGACAAAAGCCTAACACTTGGGAGAAGTGAAAGACACAGTGTTGAGCCGGGACAGAAGATGGAACAAGAGGATGTGGAAATCCTGTGGTGAGAAAGGTGTCTAATAGAACCCTGATTCTTCCAACAAGACAGTATCCATAGTTGCCTCTATTTTGTTTAACTCAATACCCACAGAGCAATGCTTAAATACATCATTAGTGATCTCGCTTTCTAGGTCTCCTTTCTCTGGTCAATCATTCTTGCTTCCCAACTCTCAACAGTTTCCCTAACTCTTACTTTACAGGAATTGCCATGGTATTAAAAATACAAATTCCAAGCCCATACAATTTTCCACATCAAGAAGAGCTCAACTTTCCACTTGAAGTTGTAAGATAAAAATTCTTCATACTATAGTCATTCATTCATTCATTGACTGAGCATGTCCTGATCACTATACATCTGGAATAATGTTAAAATATCTGATTTCAAACATACATAAGATTAACGGCTTGTTCTCTCTAGCCCATGCTCTAGAGATAAAGACAGATGTTTGGATGATACTAAATCATGTGCAACACTCTAACAGAGATGAGAACAGTGTGCTAAGGGAGCTCAAGGGAAAGAAAAATCAGCTATTGGCGGGGAAGGCCTGCAAGGAAGATACCTTGGTGTGTAGGAAAGTACTCAGCGGGTGACATTTCAGTTTGCTGCTGAAACTAGAAGTACAGTTTGCAGTAAATAGAGGGGATAGGTGGCTGCAGATACAAAAAAAGCAGTTTGAAATTGGCAGGGTGTGTGTGTGTGTGTGTGTGTGTGTGTGTGTGTAGGGGGTGTGCACACACATATATTTGTCCTGGACAACAAAATATCTAGAGCTTTGGGTGAAGTGTAAGATAGATCTTTGAAGCAGATGGGCTCATCACCCAGGAAAGTAGATCTTTTCCTTTAAAACAACTATTGAGGCAGTAGTAAAATTAGAATAGTGTGTGGTACATTTATCATTTTCTTTGGTTTTTTATTGCATAAATGCATACTTATCATTTTAAGTTGTTTTAGTATGTACATCTTTGTACTTCAGAAGTCCAGTTGTTGGTTTCTTAACTGTATCTTGTTGGGGAAAAGTTTATATCTGTTCTTACTTTTCTCTAAGACTAATGTTGAATATTTTCCTGGTGTTTTGCATATTTCGAATCCATATACTTTCCTTCTCGTCCTCCTCCTTTAACATTCCCTTTTCACATCACTAACCTAAACATTGGTACCCTTAGCCCTTTTTTTAAATGACTGTTAAACTATGCTTTCCCCAACCAGAGTACCCTAATGCTGCTGTCTCTCATCTCAATTGGGAAGAAAAAGTTAACTGAGCAAGTATCTTTCTCTTGCAGCTAACACTAAAACTCCTGCCAAACTGTCACATTTCTTGCTGCAGCTGGCTTTCCTATTGAGAAACTAAAAATCAGAGGATGCATTCATCCCAACAGATGTACAGAACACAACAAATAAACACAAAAAAAAGCCATGAGATAGCATTCCATCACGACACCTCCACAAGGTGACAACTTCTCAATACAGTTTTTAAAAAAAGATAGAGAGATAGCTAAGATGCAAGATAAGCATTTCAGATTCCTACTTTCAAATGAATCAATGATTCTATACAGCGCTCAAATAAAAGATATCGACAGGAAAGTTACTAAATAAATTTAGGACCTAAACAAGAAATTTAACAAAGAGGATGAAATAATCAGCAACTTGGAGGAAATTTTTACATACATAGAGCAACAGTTCAGCAAGATGGATGCTGAGATGCTAAAAAGCACCAGGAGATATTCTGGAAATAATCAATCTGTTCAACAACAAAACACAACAGAAGGCAAATAAGACAAAGTAGAACAAAGCTCTACACACACACGCGCGTGAACACATACACACATATACACACACACATATATATTAAAATTAATGAACATGAGTAAAATCTCTAAGAAGTTTCAAATTCATTCAACCTATTTAATAAAATGACATCTAAGAATCTTCCAAATCTAGAGAAAGAAATAGACATCCAAGCATGGGCAGCATTTAGGCCCCAAATGGATATAATCAGAGAAGAACATCATCAGGCTATATCCAAACTAAGATGTCAAAAGTACAAAGCAATGGAAACTGCTAATATGATGGCATAGTGATGCTCATAACTGGTGAAGTAGACTAGAAAAGAAAAGTCGAGCCAGGGCTGTACATACACATAATCTCAGCAGTGAGTATAAGAAGACAGAAAGATGTTCAGACTAGATATAGTAGGGAGGGCCTTGGACCTTCCACAAAGCAATGTGCCTTACCCTCTTTAAGGATAAGGTGTGTGGAGGACATGGGAGGAGAGGATGGAGTGGGAACTTGGATTGGTGTTTTTTTTTAAATCTAATAAATAAAAAAAGACAGAAAGATCTTGGAGCTTGCTGGCCAGCCAGTCTACATTAATTGGACAATTCAAGGCCAATGATAGACTTGGCCTCACAGGAAGTTGAGGATATTTTTCAGTATGACACCTGCTTTAGCTTTCTATTGCTGTGACAAAACTCTATTACCAAGACAACTTATGAAAGAAAGCACTTAATTCAGGGTGGGGGTCACAATTTCAGAGGAGAAGAGAGCCCATAGCAATCATGGTAGAGATCATGAGAGCAAGCAAGCAAGCACAGCTCTGGGGCAGTAACTGAGAGTTTACATCACATCCATAAGTACAAGGCAGCGGTGGGGAGGGGGTGCTTATTAGGAATGGTGTGAGATTTGAAACTTCACAGCCCACCCCCAGTGACACATCTCCTCCAATGAGACCATATCTCCTAATCCTACCCAAACAGTTCCAACAACTCCATTCAAATATTTGAGTCTATGGGAGATATTCAAACCACAACACTCAAGGTTGTCTTTGGCATTAACACACATGCATACATACCTGCACATAGAAACATATATGTGCACGTGCACACATGTGTGCACACACACACAAACACTTACACACTCATATTTTTTTAAAAAACCTGAACTGATGAAGCATCTAGAGAAAAAAATTATAGAGGAACACTGAGATGTAGGTAGAGATGCGAACTTTTTGAATAGAACCCACTAGTCCAGGAAACGTTCCCCAAGAATTGACCTATGAGATTACATGAAAGTAAAAGGTTGCTGCACGACAGAGGAAGCTGACACCGCAACAGGACAATATTCCTGCCAGCTTATCTCTAAATAAGAGGTACATAGCTAGAATATATGAAGAGCTATAAAAGTCAAACCCCAATAGAAATCCAAAACTTTCTATCAATAAATGAGCCAATGAACTGAGCAGTTTTCAAAAGAAGAAACACAAATAGACAAATAGCTACTATCTTTAAAAGTGTTCGTCTGTAGCCATCAGGGAAAGGCAAATTAAAACTACTCTGAGATTCCATCTCACCTTTGTCAGAATGGCTATCACCAAGAAAATAAAGGGCAAATTCTGGCAAGCATGTGGAGAAGGAGGAACCCTTATCTAGTGCTCGGGGAAATGTAAACTGTTAGAGCCACTATGGAAATCAGTGTGAGAATGTCTATAAAAAAATAAAAATAGAACTGCCATATAATCCAGCAATACCACTTCAGGATATATACCCAAAGAACTCTATAGCCTACTGCAGAGATACTTGCTCATCCATGCTCATTGTCATTCTATTTGCAACAGCCAGAACATGAAAAGAGTCTAGTTGTCCATCAACTGATAAACGAATAATGAAAATATGACACATATAGACTGTGGAACACTAGTCAATTATAGAGAAAAATGAAATTACTATGATTTCAAGGAAATGGGTAGCTCTGCAAATTATTAAATGAGATGACTCCAGTTCAGAAAGACAAATACTTCAGGTTCTCTTTTATGTGAGGATCCTACTTTCTATTTTTATATATGTATATTTATGGGACAGTTAATATGAGAATAGGACATGAACCTATAAAAAATACCATAAAGCATGGAAGATGAGTTTAAGCAAGAAGGGTGCAAAAAGTATCACAGAATACATATGACATGAAAGGGAAATACTGAGGATACAAGGAGGGGCTGGATGAGATAGATGAGTGAGGAGCAGTAGGCAACACGGATTAACCAAATCAAAGTCTGCTCTAAAATTCCATTAAAAAATCCGTTATACTTTTGATGGCTTAAAAAAACATTTTAAAGCTTAAAGAAGCACCAAAGAAATTCCACTGTAAATATGCTGAAAGGAGATAGCAGTTGGGTGGACGGATTCTTCATTGTAACAAGTAATTTTAAAGAACTCTAAATTGTCGATTGGGGATTAACGTAGTATTATTTCTAAACTGACACAGGTTGTTGTCTCTATTTTGTTTGAATACTGCACTCTTTGTGAGCAAATTAGCCATGGGCATGGCAAAATACAAAAATTCAAGGGCAAAACGGTGTACTGAATGCCTTTGATTTTATGTTTAAAAATTGCTATATCTTCTAACCCCAACAACCCTGTGTTATTGAGACCATTACAGATAGTCTCCAATTTGCTATGGCTTGACTTCAGTTTCTCAGCTTTATAATGGTGCAAATTTGATGCATAGTCAGTGAAATCATACTCTGAATTTTGATGTTTCTCTGGGCTAGTGAGGTGTAATAGTGTGCTTTCCCCATGCTGAGCCCTGGCAGTGAGCCACGACTCCCAGGCAGCCACACGATCATCATAGTAAACAACACATACTCTACACTGTGTATGTTGAGTCCATCCGGCGCACTTTTAATTACTCTTTCAATTTCTTACAGGGTGCTTTGTTTTGTTTTATGGGTGGAAGGAGAAATTCCCTCCTGAGTCAAGAAGAATTTATATTATTTGTCTTTGTAAATAAGGAAACAAACCAGAGAGTTTTAATGTCTTTTTTATTTTCTTGCATTATTATTTTATTTTATGCGTCTGAGTTTTACCCACATGTATGCCTCTGCACTGTGTGAGTACAGAGCCAGTGGAGGTTAGGAGTCAGATCCTTTACAACTGGAGACGCAGATGGTTGTGAGCTGCCAAGTCGGCACTGAACTTGAACCTGGGGACTCTGGAAGAGCAGATAGTACTCTTAACCACTGAGCCATCTCTCCAGCCTTTTAAACATCATATAACCAGTAAGGGGCAGAACCTGAATTAAGAAAACAAACATCACCTTTAATCTCAACACGTAGAAATAATCACTCTGTTATTTGGTATATAACGCATTTTCATTTTTTCCAGGTGTTTAAGAAACCATAATTCTTGAGTGACTGTTACCCACAAATTAAGAAATGATAGATTATTTGGCCTCATGTTTTAGAGGTTTCAATCCATCATGGCTGGGAGGGCCTGGCAGGGCAGTGCAGCTCACATCATGACAGTCAAAAATTAGGATGAGGCCAAAGGAGAGAAGGGCATAGACAGGATACCTCAAGAACTTGGCTTTTAGTGACTACTGCCTCCATCTAAGCCCGATCTCCTAACGCGCCTCTCAAAACAGTTCCACAAGCTGTGGGCCCAGCCAACAGTATATGGGACCATGGAGGATATTTTCAAAATGTAACAGTCAGCCTACCAGTGTGTTTCACAACACTGTCCACAACAGCCAAGCTACCAAGTCAGGCCACATTCCCATCAAATGTAAAATAAAGAAAATATAACACACAGACGCACAGACACACACACACACACAGAAAGAGAGAGAGGGGGGGGGATGGGGGAGGGAGGGAGGCAGGAAGAGAGAAATACCATTCAGGCTTAAGGAAGAGCTAAAACTTTTGATGCAAAGAAATGAATGTAACCAGAGATTGCGGGAAATAAAACAGACTCAGAAATTCAGCTACCGTACATTTTCTTTCCTGTAGAATCTAGAAAAAGAAGACTGGAAAGTTGAAAAGGCATTAAAGAGGAAAGGGCCTGTGATCACAGTGAAGACGAAAGCAGGATAAAAGAGACTAACAGTGTGGGTGCATAGAATCAAAATATATCCATGAGTGAATATGTCACAAGGAACTCATTATTTTTAAAATTGATACGCATTAAGAAGTGTTTTAAACTTCTAATGTTTCTTGGAAAAGCAGTAGCCTCGTTCAAGTGATGATTCCGATCCATTAACTATATAAGCTTTCACTTAGAAATTTTTAATGTCAAATAATGTTTTCTAATATAGAATATATTTACTATGGAGGGCAACTCAGTGCAAAGTTCACAGCTATTCTTTCCCATCAAAATCTGCTGTAGCTTCTTCTATGCATGCCTAAGTTTTAGTTACTTACTTTACCCCATCTCATAGATTCTCGAATTAAGAAAATCTTCATGCAACACTTTTCCTTGAGCCGGGATCTAAAATGTAGTAAAGACTTCCATTGGTAGAATAATTGGTCAGGGAACAGTGATTCTTATTATTTCTAATATCAGGCTGTATCACTGTGTATTATTGTGTACTATTATTTAATTACATATACAATATCATATTAGGATCTATGTTTGATACATAAGATCTTGCTAAATAGCTTGGCTTGGAAAAACTCATGGTACTCCAAATGTTTAGATTAGAAGCATGTACCTCATCCTTAGCCCAATACAGGAACTTTATACTCACAGTTCTTAATTACTACAGAAACCATTGCTGGATAGGTTTTTTTTGTTCCCATTTTATGAAAGGGAAGCTTAATTGATTCAGGGAAACAGTTTAACATAGCCACTAAGACCAGTGCTCACAGATTATTAGAGATGGGTTGATCGGGATATCAGAATTAGCCAGTAAGGGCTAGAGCTAAAGGGCCAAGCAGTGTTTAAAAGAATACAGTGTCCGTATAATTATTTCGGGGCATAAGCTAGCTGGACGGCCAGGGTGCTGGGGACGCAGCCCCGCTGCTCCTATTTCAACAATTTGTCAAACTCTACTTCTAACCACTGTGAAATATTGCCATATTGTTAGGGATTGAGGATTCACAAGTAGGGTATAGCCAAGATGTTTTCCTTATTTTCTTAGTGGCTATATATCAAAGTTTCACTCTTAACAAGTCAAAATAATGTTGAGAATGGTATTCATATGCAAAATGGCATTCCTGTGATTGGGGAGAGAAAGGAAACTCAGAGTTAGATGGGAAAGAAGGGAAGGGAAGGGAAGGGAAAGGAAGGGAAGGGAAGGGAAGTGAAGGGAAGGGAGAGGCGGTTGATATGGGAGGAATTGGGGGAGGGGTGAATATATTTAAAACACAGTGTATGAAATTTTCAAAGAAAAAAGATATTGTTTAAATATATAATGATTTTAATTCCAGTTATGGATACAATCTATATTAGCTAATTTTATATCCTGTAAGTGCTTTCAAGTGAGAGGCTTTCCTGAGTATCTGCTTTGGTCCTTTGTTGATGTTCTTGGTTTTGCTGAAGTGTGCTTGATCCCAAAGCTGTGTTTCTTTGAAGCAGTTTTTATAACTTCCATTGGACTTTTCTACTAGCCCTCAACTTCATATATGAATTAATTCACTTACAGTATTGGAAAAAATTGTTCTCTACCAAAAATGTTTCTATCTATATCAATACTATATGTATATAAGTACATGGACAGACACGGGGCTGCCTGTGGACAAATGGGTATTCATTTGTGTGTGATTGTATGTATGATTGCATGGGAAGTATACACGTATACATTTGGTATATCTGTTATAAAAATCTATTTTTCTATAAGAATATATATTAAGGGTTAAATGTGATTATCATTCACAGATATAGATATTGTTTTGAATTTTTCTATGAAAGCAATGAATTTTTCAATTTTTCTTAATATTTATGCTACTTAAAATCAGCACAAATTAAAATCAGGAAAACAAGCTTATTGGATTTTGACTTGGATGAGAAAAGCCACTCTGTTGGTTAGAATCTAGGAATAGGAGAACAGAGGCTGTTCAGGGACCAACATTTAACAAATATGACACTTAGCCATTTGGGGTTATTTTGCAGCACGGCCTCATCCAACTGTGAGATTGAATCTGCGTTCTTTAAAAAGATTTCCTCCTCTAGCCATACTGATGCAACTTTTTTTCAGAGGGTACAAAAGAGGAATGAGAAGAAGAAAAGGTCCATGCTTCCTAGGTCTAGTATGTTCCATGGGACAATTAGCTTCCATAGTGTTCAGCTTCTGTACTGTGGATGGTTAGCTTCTAGACAAAAGCTTCCTCTGGCCACACCTCTCTTAGGTGGTTTTGTGATTAGTTACTACAAAATGTCCAAACCCTTGAAGTCCAGCAAGAGTAGGCTTCTGGGAATGTTCAAAGTGGTTTTCTGGCAAGTTTTCTGAGTAGGCAAGCAAAGTAAATGTTTGTCTACCCAGTTAGCCATAGCTTTACCTTTTCCATCAGTGTCTGGAACTCAGTGTTGGTGCTGTTGGGTGTAGATCCAAAAGTAGAGGTAGAGAAATTCTCCCTTTCACTATATCTCAGCCATAAGGATTGTGTGTGTGTGTGTGTGTGTGTGTGTGTGTGTGTGTGTGTGTGTGTTTAAAATTACTGGGTCAGTTGTTTCTCCTAATTAGACCCAGACTGATACTGATAACCTGGGTGTCTAGGTGTATCCAGCAGAAAGGCTCCTTCTTTGGCCATCAAAGCAAGGAAACAACAACGGGAAGATCTATGTATATCTTTCTAACAGGTGTGGAAGTGCTGGATCAAAAGTGGGTGCATAATCTAGGAATAAGTATCACTGTTCTTTTCTTAGTGGCTATGATAAACTGTTTCCCTGAATCAATTAAGCTTCCCTTTCATAAAATGGGAACAAAAAAACCTATCCAGCAATGGTTTCTGTAGTAATTAAGAACTGTGAGTATAAAGTTCCTGTATTGGGCTAAGGATGAGGTACATGCTTCTAATCTACATTTGGAGTACCATGAGTTTTTCCAAGCCAAGCTATTTAGCAAGATCTTATGTATCAAACATAGATCCTAATATGATATTGTATATGTAATTAAATAATAGTACACAATAATACACAGCGATACAGCCTGATATTAGAAATAATAAGAATAGTCAGTATGTACAGAACACTTCCCTTTAGTAGGTGCAAAGAGAACATGGAGAAGCTAGAGTTTCTCTTTCATTTCAGAAATAGCAACTTCAGCAACCTGTGAGGTGAGGAAGAGTCAGGATGAAGTCCAGGCAGAGATGATGAAAGCAGCATGGGCCCTATTAAGTCCTGACAACTCACTGGGCTTATAGGTGAAAGGGAATAGACTTAACTGGGAATGGCCGCATCTGAAAACTGATGGCATAATGACCATATGATGCTGACAATTACGCCTCCCATTGCTCTGTGTGAGCAGACTAACTCTAATTCAACTCTAATTCAGATTGCCTTCACTGTTAAGGACATCCAAGAGCACTCATTTGTTACTCGCACATGAGAGGGTGTGTATGTTGGGAGAATGGTATCTAAGTTGTATTTCTGCCATGACTGACTCCTCACGAGTAAAACAAAATGTGCCTATTACTTGATTTCCCAGTCTTGTCAAAAAAAAAAAACTACACATATTCTAGTTTCTGCCTCATTTCCCATGTACTGGCTAAGGCTGTGTCACAGCCGCCTCTCAGCTGCGCCTATCAACTGACATTCATCAGTGGGGAAAGAGCTGCAATGCAGGTTGCTTCTGTGGTTGCAGTTCTGGGAATTACCATGATAGAGCCTAACTACATAGTTTCTCCCTAGGTGGCTTAGCCTTCTGTAGAAGTAGAAGAGTGTGGTTTGAATTAAGTTACTCAAGACTCTTGTTAACATTTACTGGACACCTGATCTGGTAAGAGCATGTGAAAGATATAAACATGATCTCATTTTAATCATCACAAAACTAGGAGGCAAATCTGGTCTTTTGGTATAAGAGATAAGACAATGGAGGCTCATTTTGAGTTACTTATTCATGGTCACACAACTAATACATGGCCTTTACTCACTAGGTGAAGTTTTTTGAATATCTAACGTGGCCCTGGTACAATTCTAAGAGGTAGGTATATAGCAAGAATCCAAAATATCTCTGCCCTGGTAGAGCTCACCTTTCTAATGGAAAGAGACAAATGACTACAATTTAAGTAACACTATATAGCAATAATTGTTGAGTAAATATATAAAGCAGAAAAAATTGAGCAGAGAGTATATATATATTGGATTGTAATTGAGATAGGATGGTCAGAAATGGCCTTATTGAGAAGGTATTTGAGATGAGTTCTGAAAGATGCATGAGATGAATTTTAAAAGATACATGAAAATATGCACATAGAATGTTCCAGGGATTAGAAATTACAATAGCCCACATTCAACAATATATTGGATGTGTTAAATGAAGAACAAAAAAGTTAGCAAAATGAACGGAGTGAGGAGATATGAAAGCAAATAAAAAAGGCAGTGAGAATCCAATGCATAGAACCTGTAGCTACAATAGGAGTTTGCCCTTTTGTTTTTTGTCATTTTTAGAGAGATAGAAGGAGAGGAAAGCATGTCTTTGGGTGAGAAGGAAAGTGAGGAGGATCTGAGAGAGGTTGGGGAAGGCGAAAGAATATGATCACAATATATTGTATGAAGTAGTAATTAAAAAATTAAAAAAAAAACAAAAATAAAATGGTAAAGAAATTATATAATTCTTTTTTTAAAAAGAGGGTAGGGAAAACTGTTATGTTAAGAATAAACTGTGGTGAAAGGAGTTATAACAAAGAGAAAGGATCTTTTAAATAATTTCTTCAAAGATTGTCTTTTAGCTCAAGTCAGCAAACACTGAATGCTTAAGAGACAAATCCAACCTGTGGCCTCTGCGGTAGTACAGTTTGGGATCCTCCTCTAGTTCCAGAATTCAAAACTAGGTATGAAACTGAGTTTTCTGCCTTTTCATTATTGTACTTTGTGATAAAAAAATCATAAGATGTATTACATTAGCATTTTAAATTTTTAATTAAATATATGTACATTTGCAGTAAATAATGAGATTTTGATAGAAGTACATGCGGTCGACCAGCTAAATTGAGCTAATGAGTATATAAGTCACCTTATGTACTTACTATGATAAGAATACTCAAAATCTCAATTAGAAACCTTTCTGAAACAGTCTCGTCTTCATACAACATTCCTCCTCCTACAGTGGAGGCTAGGGACACTGCTCAGTCCATAAAGTGCTTGCCAATCAAGTTTGAGGAATTGAGTTTAAATCCTTCATACTTATTTTAAAAGCCAGGCATGGAAGTGTGTGAATAAATTCCTAGGTCAGGGAGGTGTATGCAGAATAATTCCTAGGGCTTAGTGGTCCACCATTCTAGCCAGATTAGTAACCTTCAGTAAATATGAGGGAGGACAAGATGGCTCGGCAGAGAAGCATCTCACCAGGTCTGATGACCTAAGCTTGATCCCTGAAAACCATGTAGTAAAAGAATAGAACAAATTGCCAAAAATTGCCATATGATCTCCATTGTGAGGTGACATGTATACATATACATAAATAAACACATAAATGCATAAATAAATAAATATAATTTTAAAAGAATGAGAAGAGTTGATTGAAGAAGAAGCCAGATAGTGACCTTTGACCTCTAAATGTACCCCACAAAAGGCTTCTAATATAGGATATGATACATTCTTGATATTAGCCGTGATACTGACTCTTCATGGTCAACGTTCCTATTTTTCAGTATAGATCATTCTAAACCATTGTTTCCCAAATGCCTTACACATTCTTGACTCTGCTGGAATTTTGAAAATTTTTGCTCCATTTGACTGCAATGCCCTATCTTGACACTATGCCTCTCTGAACAATAGTCCTTCCTTAATTCCTGGTGTTGGTCTACTTTCTTTCTTGATGACTTCCCTTACCAAACAGCCCACAGGGATCTCTCTGCCTCCCCAATTCCTACAGACCTCATCAGCAACCATGTCATATTTATTGTACTCTTTTACCTCCCAGACATGTATATTAACAAAACAAAGAAATATCTCTGGGCAGGGTCAATTCCTTTAACTTTTCGTAGCCCCTGGGGTCATGTCTAACACGACACAACAGGCTGTATTTCTTTCCTTTATGTTCTCATTTAGTAGCGTATAACAAATTCTCAAACAATTGCTTTTCAATGAACAACACAGATTTGGATCATAAATACCAGTTCCAGAAATGTGTTGAAAATAAAATCCTCTTCTTTTAGATGCTCTTGTTGAAGGGAGGTGTTCTATAATATACTCCTGGATACTGGCTGCTATCTTAATAAATATTTTATGGACCTATTTATCCAGTACCATGACTTATATTTCCATCCCAGGTTATAGTTTATATTTTGTAGACATAAAGGGAGCTTATTCGGGAAAGAAACATCTCTAAATGTGGTTGCCCATCAGTATCTGTGGGTTCCATAAATCAAATATAAAAAAATATTTGAAAAACTATTTGTCTCAGCTGGGGGTTTAGCTCAGTGCTACAACGCTTGCCTGTCATGAATAAGGGTATAAAGCCTTAGATTTGTTAACCCCTAACACTGAAAAATAAAAAGAAGAAGAAATTTACCTATATGGAACATATTGAACATGTACTATATTTTTCTTGTCATAAATATTATGGTATGAAAATAATTTATAGAACTCTACATTGTAGAAGGCATAAAAATGAACTTTAGATAATCTAAAGTATACATAAACTGTAGTCTACAGAAAATTGTGTAAAGACTAAATGTACATACTATAACATTTTATAAAATAATTTCTGGGGCTGGGGCAATGCCTTAGCAATTAAGAGCACCTGGATCCAATTCCCAGCACCCTCATGGCAGCTCACAACTATCGATAACTCCAGTCCCAAGGGATCCAGTGACCTCTTTTGGTCTCTGCAGATACTGCATTACATGGTATGCAAACAACCAAAATATACTCATTTAAATAAAAATAAAAATAAAATAATTCTCTTTGAAAAGAATTCAAGGATCTACAGATTTGTATATTATAGGAAATTTGTCAAGGATACTAAGGGATCATATATATTACGTTGGTGTTTGCTAATGATTATGATATCATATTCTCTAGGGACTAAAATTACATTTTTCTAAATTCAGGCTCATTAAGATCTTCAGGCAGGAATAACTACTACAGTAGGCATTTTTTAAGAGGGAATAATTCAGACATAAATGAAACAACCATGCTAAGGCAACGAGATTGTAACCTTGCTGGAGGTGCAAAAGATGAAGCTTTGATTTTTCTTTTTTTTTTCTATGCTAGGCAGCTTAGTTTATAGTGCAATGATTTTTCAAAGTGTTTCCTGGGGTCTTGCGGTTTTATAGAGTTGTTTTTAAAGAGACTGTCAGCTAAGGGTTTGGTAGATAATGCTGATAATATGAGGAAGGGAGCAGTTTGTTGAAAGCCCATTTGCTTTTTATCTGCATCACAGAGAATAGAATTAGCTATGGAACTTATGGCTTCATCTTTTATCCAGACAATTTCTATCCTAGTAGCCTTATTATAGAAGGGATGAGTACACTGCTGTTGGGAGTTCCTAGCTACTTCAAGCCTGTTTACTAATCTGCAAAATGGGAAATGATATTAATTTTATAGTTTGGGGCAATGAAGCTCAAATGAGATACAGTAGTAAAATTACATTTTTTGAGCATCTAAATGTGGGTCAGGTTCCTTTCTATCACCTTCATACCTTATCTCATTGTTTGTTTTCCAATCAGGCATGAAGACAAAGAATTGGTCAGAACAAGGAGAGGAGCAGGGACTAAAGCACAAGACTGAGAAATGGAGATCTTAGGGGTGCTGTGAGATAAGACACATGGAGGCCTAAGTGAGTGCCAAAGAAACGACCACCTCAAGATCTGGGTTTGAACCCCAGCGCTGTCATCAATTTGCTGAATGACCTGCAAGAAAATTGCTATTCCTGACTCTCCCTTTCTTCATCTGAAAATGGGTAACATAGGTCATCTTACAGAGAGTGCTATAGCAAGAATTAAGTGAATTAATGAGGAGAAAAGTTTGGACAGGTCCTGAGATTTAAAAAAAAAACAAATAAACAAACAAATATAGTATTATTCAGGACACAAAAAACTTCAAGATTTTGTTAACGTTTCTCAATATTCTCTAGGGATGAGTACATGGGCGGGGGGGGGGGGCGGGAAATAAATAAGCCAAAGCAAATGACCCTGCTTACCACTAGCCCAGGAGACTACTGACGCTGAGACAGGTCAGTCAACAAGATGATAAACATTAATCCCAATTTCCACCAAAGATTTTCATGCAAGAGAAATTTTAAATTTTTGAGTTTTCTCTTAGAAATAAAGACTCATAAAAATTGAGGCTGACCAAATTTTTTTAATAGGCATATTTTTAACTACTGACTCTATCTATTTGGAAGTTGCAGGTCTCAAGAGTACTTACATCATCTTGATTTATTTTTTAATTTTATTTTTATCTCATGTTATGTATATGAGTGTTTTGTCTGCATGCCTATCAGAGCACCACATGTGTGTCTTGTGCTCAATAAGGCAGAAGAGAGGGGTCAGAGCCTCTAGAACTGGCATTACAGTCATGAGCTGCTATGTGGGAATCAAACTCTGGTCCACTGGAAGATCAGCCAGTGCTCTTAGCCACTGAGCCATATCTCCAGCCCCTCTGGACTAAGCTTTGATAAGCCACATGTATCTAGACAGTCATCTATTTCTTTTAGATTTTCCAGTTTGACAGAATATAGACTTAAAGCAAGGCTTTATGAATCTACATCACAACTCCTTTTCTCAATGCTCTGGAATAATTGAATAAGAAGAGTTGAAAAGTGTGTAAAAGTCAAAGACAGTAAATGTCTAAAAGGAAACAGTATGTTCCAGACACAGCAGGGCAACTGCACATATAAACTCACAGCACTTATAACAGCATGCACAATATCTATGTAAGCTTAAGCCAGACCAAATCTCAATGTTGAGAGGAGCAATGGGCATGAAATCCCATCCCCAGAAAAAGAGTTATTAACAACTGACAGTTGCTAGGAGACATAGAATCAATTTTCTTTAAAAATATAGCCCATGTCAAATGGATGGATCTAGAAAACAACATATTGAGTCAGGTAACCTGGTGCAGGAGAATTGTCTGTATGTGGTAATAGGGGCAGCGGGGCTGCGTTCCCAGCACCCCGGCCGCCTGCTCGGCTAGCTTATGCCCCAAAATAATTACACAGACACTGTATTCTTTTAAGCACTGCTTGGCCCTTTAGCTCTAGCACTTACAGGCTAATTCTCACATCCCGATCAACCCATCTCTAATAATCTGTGAGAACCGGTCTTACCGGGAAGATTCTAGCCTAGTCCATCCTGGGTCGGAGCTTCATACTGGGAGCGGGGCATGGCATCTCTCTCAGGCGTCTGCTCCCTAGAGGAGAGCTGTCAAGTCTCTGAGCTCACTTCCTCTTCCTCCCAGCGTTCTGTTCTGTTTACTCCTCCCACCTATCCTCTAACCAATAAAATGGGCCAGGGCAGTTCCTTTATTAGCCAATGACCTTCCTCCATCATCTGTATTCTGTTGATCATGTTTTAAATAAATGCTGGTTGGCCAGGCAGGAAGTATAGGTGGGACAACAAGACAGGAAGTAAAAGTGGGGCAATGAGAACAAGAGAATGCCGCGAAGGAGGAAGGCCATCCCTTCCCAGTCCTGCCCAGATCATGGAAGAAGCAAGATGTGACCTACCCCACTGAAAAAAGTACCGAGCCATGTGGCTAATATATACTAAAATAATAGGCTGATATATGTTATAAGAGCTAATATGAAGCCTGGGCTAATGGGCCAATCAGTTTATCATTAATATAGACTCTCTGTGTGATTTTCTTTGGGGGCTTACCGGCTGTGAGAATTGGGCAGGACATAAACCCCAACAAGCTGGCTTTCATGTTACAGTAACCCAGACCCAGAAAAACAAATATAATATGTACACACTCATAAGTGGCTATTAGATATAAAGTAAAAAATAACAGCCACAGTTCACAACCCCAGAGAACCTAGATAACAAAGAAGGCTCTAAGACAGACATACATGGATCTAATCTACATGTGAAGTAGAAAAGATAAGATCTCCTGAATAAATTAGGAGCATGAGGATCATGGGAGAGAGTAGAAGGAGAGGAGGGAAGAAGGGAGGGAGCAGAGAAAAATATATAGCTCAATAAAAACAATTAAAAAATAATGACATCTTAAAATTGACAGGCAAATGAATGGATCTAGAAAACATCATATTGAGTGAGGTAACCCAGACCCAGAAAGACAAATATCATATGTTCTCACTCATAAGTGGCTTTTAGAAATAAAGCAAAGAAAAACCAACCTACAGTTGACAATCTCAGAGAACCCAGATAACAAAGAGGACCCAAAGAGAAACATACATGGATCTAATCTACATGGGAAGTAGAAAAAGACAAGATCTCCTGAGTAAATTGAGAGTATGGGGATCATGGGAGAAGATAAAAAAAGAGGGGGAGAAAGAGAGGGGAATGGAAAAAATATATAGCTTAATAAAAACTATAAAAAAGAAAAAAGACTATAGCCCATGTTAAGTTGACCACACTCCAATAGGAAGGGCCACACATCCAATAATATGTGAATAGCACATAGTGGACTTGTTGGGGTTTTTTAAAATGGGACATAAATTTTGGTTGCAAGAAAAGGAGGGTGGATCAGGATGAGTTTAGGGAGAAGGGTAAAAATGATCAAAATACACTGTATAAGATTCTCAAAGAATAAGTAAAAATAACTTTTTTAAAGAAATAATTCATAAAATGGATTATAGTTTCAACAGATAGAGACAGTATTCACCAGTCTAACAACCTGAGTGCAATCACCAGGACCATTTTGGTAGAAGTAGAGAATGGATTCTTGCAAGTTGTCCTCTGATCTCCACATGCATATCATACACACACACACACACACACACACACACACACGCACACATAAAAATAAAATGTAATAAAAATAATTTAAATAATAATACACATAATCATCCAGAGTCTGTCCTCGTGGAATTGCCCTACACAAGGGATAATGATCATTCCAGAATCAATAGGTTATGAAATATAAAGCCCAGTGTCAGATGTGGGATAATTTATTTTGAGTTGTTAGTTATGGGTGTTCTAGAGATCCCTAAAACAATACAGGTTATTGTCATGGCATTGCTTGCCTACCAGAATGATGGAGGAAGGTCATTGGTTAAATAAAGAAACTGCCTTGGCCCTGATAGGACAGAAAATTGGGTAGGCGTAGTAAACAGAACAGAATGCTGGGAGGAAGAGGAAGTGAGCTCAGACTTGATAGCTCTGCTCTCTGGGGCAGACGCAATGAAGCTCCGACCCAGGACGGACGAAGGCTAGAATCTTCCTGGTAAGCGCATCTCGGTGCTACACACATTAATAGAAATGGGCCAGGCAGTGTTTAAATGAATACAGTTTGTGTGTTGCTATTTCGGGTTTAAAGCTAGCTGGTGGCCAGAAGCCGGGCGGTGGAACACAGCCCGCAGCTCCTTCAACACCAGAACTTCATGGTAAGACTCTATTGCTGAAGATACCATATACTTTGTTCACAGGACATGGAGAAATCACGTTTGTACCATCAAAGAAGTGTCTTCCCTGCTGGATTGCTTTCATAGTACCAGAAGCTACTGTACAAGCTGCTAGAGTAAAAAGTCATCAATAATCTTATTCATATGTGAATCCTGAATTACAATAAGACAGTATGACAATGGCCATGGCTGCAATAGTGGCATGGATGTAGTATGAATAACCAACTACCAGAGGCCACAGATGTGAGTCCTGTTTCACCTTGACTAAAGGTCAGAGAGTTTGAGTTTATTTTTGCTCTTTCAAAATTGTTATTAGGATCTTGGGGGTGGGGTGGGATAGGGGTAAGGGGAGATGGGGAGAGAAAAGTGAGAAGGGGAGGATGGGGGGAACTTGGGGAAACAGGATGATTGGGATAAAGGAAGGTTGGATAGGGGAACACGGAAGCACATATCTTAGTTAAGGGAGCCACCTTAGGGTTGGCAAGAGACTTGAACCTAGAGTGGCTTCCAGGTGCCCAAGGCGATGTCCCCAGTTAGTTCCTTGGGCAGCTGAGGATAGAGAACCTGAAATGACCCTATCCTATAGCAATACTGACGAATATCTTGCATATCACCATAGAACCTTCATCTGGCGATGGATGGAGATAAAGACAGAGACCCACACTGGAGCACTGGACTGAGCTCCCAAGGTCCCAATGAGGAGCAGAAGGAGGGAGAACAAGAGCAAGGAAGTCAGGACCATGAGGGGTGCACCCACCCACTGAGACAGTGGGGCTGATCTATTGGGAGCTCACCAAGGCCAGCTGGACTATGACTGAAAAACCATGGGATAAAACCAGACTCTCTGAACATGGCGAACAATGAGGGCTGATGAGAAGCCAAGGACGATGGCAGGGGGTTTTGATCCTACTTCATGTTCTGGCTTTGTGGGAGCCTAGCCAGTTTGGATGTTCACCTTCCTAGACATGGACGGAGGGGGGAGGACCTTGGACTTTCCACAGGGCAGGAACCTTGACTGCTCTTTGGACTGGAGAGGGAGGGGTAGAGGAGTGGGGGGAGGGGGAGAAGGGTGGGAGGAGGGGGAGGGAAATGGGAGGCGGGGAGGAGGCAGAAACTTTTTTTTTCTCAATAAAAAATTTTAAAAAAAAGAAACAAAATTGTTGACAACAGGTGTGGCTACAAATAAGAGATCATTTTCAAAAATGTGGTTAATTAGTATTTTGAGTATAGAGGTGAATCTGCTCTACTTTGACCAAAGGTCTGAGAATTCAAGTCTATTTCTACTCCTTCAAGGAAATTGATAGGAGGTTCCAGGGAGTGGCTGCCTGAAGGATACTTGATCTATTCCTTATATTGTGTTAACGAAGTCTGTTGCCTTTCCCTCCCTTTTGTAGTGAAGTATATAAGCATGTGGAAAATAAACATGAGCCATTTCAGTATTCACTGAATTTCCCTCCTGGTGCTGTTCTGTGTTTCCATCTTTTATTTCTCTCATATCTCTGTTCCTTTTGCTTAAAAATTCTAATCCTCATACACCTACCCTGGAACATGTGAATCTCATCCAACATGGACCCTGACATGATGGAGGTGGGTCTTGTATCTTATCTGTTGCTTTCATTGGTTAACTAATAAAGAAAACTGCTTGGCCTGATAGGACAGAAAATTAGGTAGGCAGAGAAGACAGAAGAGAATGCTGGGAGAAAGAAGCCGAGTCAGGCAGTTGCCATGATGCTCCTACTCCAGAGAGACGCAGGTTAAGATCTTCCCTGGTAGGCCAGCTCGTGGTGCTACACAGAATATTAGAAATGGGTTAAATCAATAGGTAAGAGCCAATAAGAGTCTAGAGCTAATGGGCCAAGCAGTGATTAAAAGAATACAGCTTCCGTGTAATTATTTCGGGTAAAGCTAGCCAGGTGGTGGGACACAGCCCGCTGCTCCTCACAACAGATACAGCCCGCCGCTCCACACTACTACACTGACAGATATCACTACAATGTGTGGCTATGACAACCAACTACTTTCTTATTGAATTTAAGACTACTCTACAGATTGGAACACATGCCTTGTACAGTAAATCTAGCCAATACCCTGTGGTTGGGGAACTCACACTCCACAACCATGAAACTACTACTATTATTCTGCAAAATAAACAATAGTATCATATTTCCATACCTCTAAAGCCATAGACCTATTCAGAGTTTCATTGGATAGTGGGGAGTATTTAATATAAAAATTCATAGCTGATCCAGGTTCAGAGAGGAGTCTATGGATTGTTTGTGTCTAAATGAGACATCTATATTACTATCTACCAAGGCTTTGGGACCAGTGTGTAACAGACAAAGGTCAGGGAGGATGAGTGAAAAACAGTATCTTCTGGATATAGTAAAAAAAAAAATACACTCATGAACTTACAGCATCTGTGATGGCCTGCGCATGGTCAAGTCAATCAACATTCTAGAATGGAGAGTGGAAAGGCTCATGATACCTAACTAAAGAGCTATCATGAATTGTTAATGACTTCTGAGAGAAGAAGAATCCATTTTTCTTCAAAAGTGTGGTCCCATCCAGTGGATGGTCCTATACCCATGAGGATATGGGCAACACAATCAAGACTGGCATGAGGTTGGGCGAGGGTGGAGAGGTAGAGACAGATCTGAGAGGAGCTAGAGTGATCAAGGAGGGGTGACATGATCAAGGTGAATTATTTGAAATTCTCAAAGAACTATAAAAATATCTTATGTTTTAAAAGTTGGTTGTTTGAAAAGATAAACAAGATTGGCATAGCAAATTGTTGCCAGTTTTTTCCAAAAGAATTTCAAAGAAGACCCAAATTAATAAATTAAATATGAAAAGGAGATGCTGAAACAGATTCTAATGGCATCCAAAGTATCATTGGAACATGTTTTTAAAACATATTTTTTTTAAAGCTGGAAGATCTAAGTTAAGGATATAATATGTTTTTTTAATCTATTAACTTTTACACTTACTTGTTCTCATGGGCAGTTTCTGCTGCTTGCTTTTTTCAACATATGTAGGCTACATTTTGAATATCTTATAAATTTTTGTTGAAAATTAGACATTTTAAATAATATGTTCTAGCAACTCTGGTTACTGGTATTGTTTTCTTCCCCCTGAGGGGGTTGTTATACTTATTTGCACATTTATTTGTTTGATAGCTAGCTGGATAATTTTAGTGAATTGTATTTGCTTCCCATGGTGTGAAGTCTCTGATATTTCTCAGAGGAAGCTGCTTGGCATGTACAAAGCCACTTGCAACTAGAATAAAAATTTTTTTGGCAGGGGTCACTTTCTCTCTTTCTCTGAACCTTCCCTGCTATTGGGTCTGCTAATTGCTGCCTGATTGTTCTACTGATTTCTAACTACTTTGGAGAATAAATTGTTCTATAGGCTGATCCAATTAAATTCTAATTTTTATGGGCATAAATTTTTGACATCCGTGTGTGTGTGTGTGTGTGTGTGTGTGTGTGTGTGTGTGTCTGGGAGGGGTGTGATGGCAGGTGTTATAGTTCATTTGTTTATGCTATGATAAAATAACCTGACAAAAGAAATTTTAAAAAAATGGGCTTTCTTGGCTTACAATTCCAGGCTAAAGTCCATCATTGAGGGGGAATCACAATAGCAGAAACTTGAACAGCTAGTCACGCCACATCCAGCCACACTCAAGGGCAGAAGGCAATGAATTAGTGCACACAGTCTAGTGATCGTCTCACTTTTCCTTTTCCTTAAATTGAGGGACTAGTTCATGAAATGGTGCCCCCCACACCAGGCAATTCCTCCTTCAGACTCCCTCCCTGAATGATTCTAGATCCTGTCAAGTCACCAGTTAAAATTTACCACTACAACTGAATTGCTCTTCCTCTGGTTCTTCCTGGTTTGGCCTATATCACTGAGGAATTTTTTTTTATTTTATTTTATTGAAAAAAAGGAACAAAAAAGTTTCCACCTCCTTCCAGCCTCCCAATCCCCTCCCCCTCCTCCCACCCTTCTCCCCCTCCCCCCACTCCTCTCCACCTCCCTCTCCAGTCCAAAGAGCAGTCAGGGTTCCCTGCCCTGTGGAAAGTCCAAGGTCCTCCCCCCTCCATCCATATCTAGGAAGGTGACCATCCAAACTGGCTAGGCTCCCACAAAGCCAGAACATGAAGTAGGATCAAAACCCCCTGCCATCGTCCTTGGCTTCTCATCAGCCCTCATTGTTCACCATCTTCAGAGAGTCCGGTTTTATCCCATGGTTTTTCAGTCACAGTCCAGCTGACCTTGGTGAGCTCCAAATAGATCAGCCCCACTGTCTCAGTGGGTGGGTGCACCCCTTGTGGTCCTGACTTACTTGCTCTTGTTCTCCCTCCTTCTGCTCCTCATTGGGACCTTGGGAGCTCAATCCAGTGCTCCAGTGTGGGTCTCTGTCTCTATCTCCATCCATCACCAGATGAAGTTTCTATGGCTATACTGAGTGAGGTAACCCAGACCCAAAAAGATGAACATGGGATGTACTCACTCATAATTGGTTTCTAGCCATAAATAAGGGTCACGGAGTCTACAATTGGTGAACCTAAAGAAGCTAAGTAAGAAGATTTACCCAAGGAAAACATATAGTGATCCTCTTGGCTATGGGAAGTAGACAAAATTGCCGGGGAGAAAATTGGGATCTTGGGGATGGGGTGGGATGGGGGTAAGGGGAGATGGGGAGAGAAAAGGGAGAAGGGGAGGACAGGGGGAACTTGGGGAAAAAGGATGATTGGGATAAAGGAAGGTTGGATAGGGGAGCACGGAAGCACAATTTTTAGTTAAGGAAGCCACCTTAGGGTTGGCAAGAGGCTTGAACCTAGAGTGGCTCCCAGGAGCCCAAGGTGATGTCCCCAGTTAGTTCCCTGGGCAGCTGAGGATAGGGAACCTGAAATGACCCTATCCTATAATAATACTGACGAATATCTTGCATATCACCATAGAATCTTCATCTGAGGAATTTTTTTATCGCACAACCTTCTGATCAATGCCGCACACCAAAGCCCCGGTCTGCGCTCTATGCGCTGGCCCCAATTCGTGAGCTTCGGGCAGGGGGCTGGCGGTTGAGAACACACACGCAGAGACAGACCAACACGCAGACCTTTTAACACTGATACCAAAGCCCCTCTTTATTAGCACCATGAAGGCTTAAATACACTGCAGTCAATGGCCAACAGGTGAAAATCCCATCCTCTGATTCTCTAAGCGAGGCACAGCTTCTAGTAACTTTAATTAGAAGGTTCTAGGAGGGAAGAGCAGCTGAAGGCCAGGACTCATTAATCCCAACATCCAGCTGAAGGCTAGGACTCATTAGTCCCAACAGATCAAAATCTCTCTGACTCAGGGGCTGGGATGGGGTCACCTTCTCGAAGGAACATCCTGCTTTTTAAATGAAAGACTTAATGGAATAGCACCTGTACCCTCTGGTTTTTTCAATCACCCTCATCATTCCAGGCCTTCTACCTAAAGAAGAAACCTGAAGAGAAATGATGTTTGTTGTTTTCTTGTTGTTTGTTTTCATTTTAGCAGACTCTGTTCAAGGCAGAGTCTCTGTTCCATGGGATTGTGAGGAATAGAGCATCTGCCTCTTGTCCACACTCATCCCGAATTTAACTTCACCAACATGTAGCTGAAAGCAGGATGAGAAACACTTATATCCCCCACCCACGAAGCTATTGCAGTTCTCTGCATCAGTCAGAATTCAGTCACTGTGGCAAAATACTCCAAACAGTCAGCTTTGAAAAAGGAAGTTTTCAACAAATGGTGCTGGCATAACTGGATATCAACATGAAGAAGAATGAAAATAGATCCATATCTTTCGCTATGCACAAAACGAAAGTCAAAATGGACCAAAGGCCTCAACATAAAACCAAGCAAGCTAAACCTCATAGAAGAGAAAGTGGGAAGTATACTTGAATGCACTGGCACAGGAGACCACTTCCTAAATATAACCCAGTTGCACAGACACTGAGAGAAACAATTAATAAGTGGGACCTCCTGAAACTGAAAAGCTTCTGTAAACAAAAGACATGGTCAACAAGACAAAATGGCAGCCTACAGAATGGGAAAAGATTTTCACCAACCCCACATCAGACAGAGAGCTGATCTCGAAAATATACAGAGAACTCAAGAAATTTGTCATCAAAAGAACAAATAATCCAGTAAAGAAAGATGGGGTACAGACCTAAACAGATGAATATAAAATGGCTGAACTACACTTAAGGAAATGATCAGCATCCTTAGCCATCAGAGAAATGCAAAACAAAACAACTCTGAGATTCCATCTTACACCTGTCAAAATGGCCAAGATCAAAAAACTGATGACAACTTATGCTGGAAAGGTTGTGGAATAAGGGAAACACTCCTCCATTGCTGGTGGGAATACAAGCTAGTACAACCCCTTTGGATGTCAGTGTGGTGATGTCTCAGAAAATTAGGTAACAACCTTCCTCAAGACCCAGTAATACCACTTTTGGGTAAATACCCAAAGGATACTCAATTGTATGACAAGGACAAGTGCTCAAATATGTTCATAGCAGCATTGCTTGTCATAGCTAGAACCTGGAAACAACCTAAATGCCCCTCAAATGAAGAACAGATAAGGAAAATGTGGTATACTTGCACAATGGATTGCTATACAGCAGAAAGAAATAATGACATCTTGAAATTTGCCTGTGAATGGATGGGTCTAGAAAACAACATATTGAATGAAGTAACCCAGACTAAGAAAGACAAATATAATATGTATTCACTCATAAGTGGCTTTTAGACATAAAGCAAAGGACAACAAGCTTACAATTCACAATCCCAGAGAACCTAGACAACAAAGAGGACCCTAAGAGAGACATACATGGATCTAATCTATATGGAAAGTAGAAAAAGATAAGATTTCCTGAGTAAATTGGGAGCATGAGGATCATGGGAGAGGGTAGAAGGGGAGGGGGAGGAAGAGGGAGTGGAGAAAAATATATGGCTCAATAAAAACAATTTAAAAATCAAAGAGAGGGGGAGGAAGAGAGGGAGGGAAGGAGAAAGGGATAGAGGGAGGGAGGGAGCGAGGGAGCGAGGGAGGGAGAGGGAGTCTGTGCTGAGATAGTATGCCATGGAAGAGGATAGCCTGACAAAGGAAGCTATTCACCTCATGGAGGCAAGGAAGCACAGGCAAGGGCAAGAAAGGGGGAAGTCTTCAACATCCCCTTAGAGAGCATGCTGCAAATGATCTGGATCCTCTCCACTATACTTCATCTCCTAAAGGTTCTACCACTTCCCATTGGAAACACGAAGACTTTAATGACTGTGACTTAGAGAATAATCCATCTATAAATTATATTGTCCTGAGAACTGACAGAGATGAAATGGAAAAGTCTATGATTCTAAAGCCACGGTTACTTACTATTCTTACAAAGTTTTAATATTGCTTTTTTTTTCTTTTGAGGAAGTGTCTTAATTTGCCTTATGTCTTTAAAATCATTTTCAGAGACATTTTTAAAACTTGTTTACAGTAATATTGATTGAATCCAGAGATGTGCTAGGTAACTCCACATTCCCACTAATCTATACCCTAGACTTAAATGTTGGGTGTTAGCCAGGCGATGGTGGCGCATGCCTTTAATCCCAGCACTCAGAAGGCAGAGAGGCAGGTGGATCTTTATGAGTTCGAAGCCAGTCTGGTCTACAAGAGCTAGTTCCAAGATCCAAAGCTACAGAGAAACCCTGTCTCAAAAAGTCAATAAATAAATAAATAAATAAATGTTGGGTGTTTTAAAACAAATCTCACCAAACTCTTATGTATCTGTAAAACTCATGCTGTTATGTCAGAATTATAGCTGATAGTTATGCTGTAGTCTATCTTTTTATATATATTTTCATCTGCCCAAGTTTGATATTTGTACTTATAAGTTTGTCAATTTAAGCATTTTACCAGTTTGAAGCATAGAAATCTTTCATTGAGCTAAATATTTTCACTCTCTTCATTTATCAAACAATTTTCTTTAATTAATTGTATAAGACGATGATTTGTGCTTCAACTATTAGGTATTATTTGAAAAACCTCAAGAGGAAAAGAAAAAGCGAATGTATTCACACAAAACACTATGCGTTCTATTTTTACTTCTTCCCTCTTCATCTTCCAAGTTATTCCTTCTATAATTTTCTTGCTGTTTTCTGAGATTTCTTTAGCCAGTCTCTTAAGGTTACTCCACTGATGGCAAGTGCATAAACTTCCTTCATCTGACATTGCTGAGAGTGCTCTTTTTTTTACTGAAGGACATCTATATTTTGCTTTGTTTTTATTTTTAATTTTACATTTAACATACTTTGATGATACTCTTTTCTCTCCCTTAACTCTTCCTTGATCTTTCCAACTTCCCTACACACCTAACTTCCAACCTCTCTCTCTCTCAAAAGAAAACATACGATGAAAAGCAAAACTCAAAACTCTGGCTCTTAAATCTTTCTGCTTCCTCTTCCACATCCATCCCTGAGCCTTAAGAGGAGGAGTTTGATGAAAACATAACATTTAGGGCTGAGTGTCCCAAAGTTTCTCCCTCCCTCCCTTCACATTGCTGAAGGATATTTATAGTTTATAGTTCTTTGCATGCGGCACCTTAAAAGTATTCACCTCCTTCTGACCTTCAGGGATTCTAATGGAAAATCTGTGCTCATTTGATTTATTATCCCCTGTAAGTAAAATGTCATTTCTCTCTTGCTGCTTTTTAAAGTTTGTTTGTCTTGAATGTTCAAGGCTGATTATTATATGTCTCAGCATGAAATTCTTTGGATCTGCTCTGCTTGAAAGGTGGTCAGCATCTTGAATATGTAGGATCATATTTTTTGCCAAACCTGGGAAATTTTCTGCCATTATGCCTTTAAACATTACTTTAGTTGCACATTCTTTCTCCATACTTAATGGGACGTCAATGATATAAATGTCACATCTCTTATTATGTCCCACAACTCCTTAGTGTTTCCCCATCCTCCAATAGTTTTTTCTGTCTTGTTCAGCCTGTTCAATTTCTATTGTCCTAAACTCATTAATTCCTCTTTCTGGTATTTCTTTTGTTATTCTGTCTTTTCAATTTGGTTGTGACTTTGAGTTCTAACACTTAGTATTTATCTATAATTTGTTGTCTTTACTTGTTTTTTTGGTTCTTTTCCAAAGCTTCTAATTATTTTATTTGCATTAGTTTTGATATCATTGCTCAGTGACTCATTATGACAAATTCTTTAAAGTTCTTGTGAGATAATTTTATTATTGGCTTATATTTTAGTTAGTACTTTTAATTTTTATTATATTTGTATGTATGCATATGCATGCACGTGCGCACATGTGTGTGTGTTTGTGTTTGTGTGTGTGTATATATACCGGTGTGTCATAGCATGTGTGGTAGGTCAGATGACAACATGTGGGATTCTATTCTCTCCTTCTACATGTCTTTCCCAGGGATTGAACTTGGGTCATCAACAAGCACCTTTAACCACTGAGACATCTCACCAGTCCTTTTTGCTGTTCTTTGCTTATCTGTGTTAAGATTTTTCTACTTCTAGAGTGGAGAGGGTTATATGGGAGAGTTTTGAGGAAGAAAAAGGAAGGGAGAAATGTCCTGATTAAATTATAAACTAAAAAAATAAAAAAACTGGTTATTTAGTATCATAAGTGACTATTTTTGTTGTGCTTTAGAAATTTGTGGTACTCACTATTTTTTTGCTTTATTTCATACTATGCTCAGAATAATAATACCAACAGCACTTTTAATGGCTGATTACTGAAAATCGTTTATTTTCTACTTTGTACCAATTCTTGTGTATTTATAACTCATAGTATATATTGTGCTAGATAAATAAGACCAAGTTGTTGCAAATTAAGCTCCTTTTAAATTTGTCAGCTATTTAATCCCAGCACTTGGGAGGCAGAGGCAGGCGGATCTCTGTGAGTTCGAGACCAGCCTGGTCTACAAGAGCTAGTTCCAGGACAGGCTCCAAAACCACAGAGAAACCCTGTCTCAAAAAACCAAAAATAAATAAATAAATAAATAAATTTGTCAGCTAGCATATAAAATGGGTTTCTTTATGTCATTTTCATACATATATATCTTATCCTGATTCTCCATTCCCCTTCCCTTTCTCCCTGTCTTACTGATCACCTTCTTCTCCTCAAATGGTCCCTATCTCTGCTTTCATGACACATATATTCCATTACCCTCTTTGGTCTAACCTCCTTTTAGACTTCTTCCTCCTGTTTCACCCTTCCCTTTCTACTTTCATTAGACTGAAATATCACCATGATCAAAACATTACCAGTATGCAACCAGCCTGGGAGAGTGTCAAGCACAAGGCTCTACCCCATGGAGTTTCTGTACAGTCAGTTCCCACTAAAGCCTGAGACCCTTCTCACACCAGTGTGTCCAAGAGTCAGGATGTGAAATCAAGGAAATTGGAAACCTAATACTTAATGTTGTCTGCTCTGCTAGGTTTTGGACATAATATATAGGACCAGTTACCGCTTTATTCTTTCTTTGTTTTTACTTTTAAAATAGAATGCCTATCTTATGCCTGCCTCATTATTCATTTTTGAAATATATTTCATTGATTTTATAGACTCACAACCAGAGGAGAATTTTCCCCAGAAAGGAAAGTATTACCCAGATCAAAATTAGATTAGTTTTGAACTTTGACTGGTTGCTGAATCCAGCTGGAGTTTCAGAGGTACATTAATGAAATAAATGAATTTTGTATGTGAGGAGGAAATGAGTTTGGAAAATCTAGGGTCTGTATGTTATGGGACTTTTGCATTTATTTGTTTTTTGTGAAAGGGGGCTTGCCACAATGTGTATGAAGAACAAAGGACAATTTTCAGGAGTTGACTCTGTGTAAGTTCTGGGGATCAATCTCTAATTATAAGGAAAAAAGAATCTACTTGTCTATTGCATCAGAGATGGAAGTAAAGGGGAAAGTTATAGTCATATTAAACACTGGAAACATTTTGTTGAACGATTTTTCATATAGCATCATAACAATTATGCTAAATAAATCAATCTTTTTCATCACTAGATATTATAAGAAGATTCATTTCTACCTGTCACCTACCCTAGCATTGACCTCCTGAGGGTCCTTTCTGTCTACGAAGGAAACAAGACCTGCTTAGGATGAATGTGCTTCGGTAATGCTTATAGAAGAGAGCTTTGTTGAATCTTTTCCCCTAGCTCTGCCTTGGATGGTACCCATTAATGTCTGATATGATTATATAAGGTAAAAAGATAAATGTTCCCATCATGGCAGAATCAGAAACTGAAATTGGGAACCTGTATCATCCAGTGAATGCTTTTAGTAAATAAGGACAACTCTTGGACCCATTCTAAAGTGGATTTGGTTTTATTAAAGTGGAGAAAGATCCTGATTAGCTTTAAGGTCAGCAATAGTAAACTGTAGTCTCAGGCTACAAAAGTTAGTGAGACGGTGTCAAACTTGCAGAGTTTATGAGCACACCAAATTGTCCTAAGGGCAAGTGGTTTGCAATTTTCCTGAAAAAGCAATCACTATTTTACTGTTTATAGGATTTCCCCCACCCCTTCTCTTTCAATGTGAAATGATGGATTTTGCTATCAGCATCTTAACACCTACTTGCTGGGAATAGGTGGAAGACGCAGAGAGTCAGGGATAGAACCACCTAGAATCGCCCATATTAAGTGAGACTACTATTTGAACAATGATTATGTATGCTATATAATCGCTATCTTCTTTACCAAATACTGTCAAGTCCATAAAGAGAGCGTTTAGAGTTAAATGGCAATGATAAGGTGGCGTTCAGGATGTTGCCTCAATAAATTCATTTGGAAATCATATTGTTTTGAAAAGATAAATGAATTTTGAGGTTACACTTTCAATGGATTGTCTACTTTTCCAGTCGATTTTTTCTTGGGTATCATATCTAAACTTGGAGTTAGACCAAATGCTTCAGTTCCTGGCTTTCTTATTAACTACTTGTGATATCTTAGGCAAATTATGTTACCTTCCAGAGCCTTGGCTTCTCTGGTGATAAAATGAGCACCACGATAACACCTACCTCTGGCAATATGTGATTTGCAACAATATTACAAATATTTACAAAATTTTGGCCTATTATAACCACTTATTATATGTAAATTAAAGTGGTAATGATTTTTAGGAGAATGCCTTTATCAATATGGATGAATCACAACTGTTGATAGCTTTTAGGACCACTTGCTTTCTCCATTTCTGAACTCACAGGGAAATACAGAGTTATGGTAGTGCTAAACTTTATAGCCATTATATTAATATAAAGGTTGCAACAAAATTAATGGGTCATATTTATTATGCTATCCAATTGTGGGTAACAATTTCAGAAATTATAAACCAGGGTTAAAATGGACAAAATGAATTGAAAATGCAGTTAATATGAAAACATCACTTTTCCTCCTCATTTTAGAGGGTTTGGAGTCACTTGTGAAAAATATTCGTTACAGAGTGATATGTCTGCACATATGTATTATGTCCGTGTCTTAAAATTCAGGATGTCCTATGGGGGAATGCTGATATCTACTTACTACTATTTACTAATATTATCTAGAAGAACCATATTCACCATTATGGCTTTATAACAAATAAAAGTATGAATACTTTGACTTTTTATTATTTTCTAAAATATATCATTGGTTTTATATTTACCAATAATTAGAAATTTTATCTTAAATTTCTAAAAAAATATATGTTTTTAATTTAGTTCAATTTTGTTTGTGAAATTATTGCTGAATTAAATTTTATTTACTAACACATTAAAAGTACATATTAATGGAGTTCAGTGTGATACGTATACACATTCATAAAGTGTAAGGTAACCAAACCCAACCTCCATTTTTCTAACCACCCACTCCTCCAACTCCCTACTCAACATCTAAGAACCACTATTTGACGTTCATGTTGGATTTCATACCTTGTACACATGTGAAAGAAGATGTAGTTCGTGTGTTTCTGAGTCTGGTTTGTTTCACTTTACAATGACTCTCAGTTCTATACATTTTGCTAAAACGACACTCTCTTTAACGACTGAATAGTAATAGCCCATTGTTTATACATATCACACTGCTATTGATTCATTTATTGATAAGCACCCTCATAGTTAGCTTTAACTGCCAACTTGACAAAGGAAAAAGTCACTTAAAGAGAGAGTGTCCATTGCCTGGACTGCCCAGGTCAGATCGGCCTGTGGGCATGTCTATAAAGTGGTTTTCTTGCCTGTTGATGGAGAAGGGCCCAGCTCATTGCGGTAGCATCTTCTCTGAGCAAGTGGTCCTGAGCTGTGTAAGAGAGCTGGTTTAGGATGAGCCTGAGTGAACCAGAATTATCTCTATGGCTTATGCTTTAACTTTCTGCTTGAGGTCCTACCTTGAGTTCCCACAACGATGGACTGTGACCTAGAAGTTTAAGCTAATTAAACCTTCCTTTCCTCCTCTAAGGTGCTTTTGGTAAGAATGTTTTATCACAGCAGCAGAATGAAATGAGAACATGCACCGAGAGTGATTCTGTGTCTTAGCTACTGTGAATAATGGCACAATAAACAAGATTACGAAGATACCACTTCACACTGATTTCCTTTGACTACCAAATGAGATAGCAATACTGTATGGTACATTTCCTTCCAGTTTTTCTAGGCTCTTCCATATTGTCACATATGTCTATTCATTTAAATCCTGGTATATAAGAGCTCATTTTTCTCTACATTCTCCTTAGCATTTCTTACTTTTAATTTTTTATCTGACTCATTCCAACAAGGTTGCATGTTAAATTATGGTGTTTTTGATTTTTATTTCCCTGATGTCTAATTATATTGAGCATTTTTCATTTATTTGTAGGTCATTTATGTTTCATTTAATAAGTGCCTTTTTAGGTCACTTGATTTTTTTAGGTGACTTGATTTTGTCCATTTTTTAAAGAAAATTCTATATACAGTCTGTTAGATGAAAGTGGGAAAAATTTATTCTTTGGGGTCTCTCTTCATTTTCTCGATTATTTCTTTGGCATTACAAAAGACTTTTCACTTGGTTTTGTCAATATTTGTTAGTATATCCTGTACATTAGAGGTCACATCCAAAAATAACTTCCTGTGTTTATATCATGAAGTGCTTTCCCTAAACTTTTTTCTAGTAGTTTCAAAATTACAGATCTTACATTAAGGTCTTTGCTCCATTTTGAGTTTGGTTTTGTACAGACTGAAACATAATAATTAATGGTAAGTATTTTTTAAAGTTTGGAGTAGGAATATTGGTACAGATGAAACTGCATGTTTTATTCAGGAACTGTGGTGTGTCCCATTATTCCCAGCTACCCAGGAGGCTGAAGCAGGAGGACTACTTGAAAACCATACATGATAGGCTAGCCTGGACAACACAGTCAGAGAGGATTTAGAGAAGAAGCATTGGGACTTTCAGAACACGGCAAAGAATACACAGGGATTCTCTTTAACCTCCGGGGAAGCAAGTGGGGAAAGTTTGATAGCAGTTCTCTAAGAGATGAATGGCACTCTAACTTTAATACCAAAGTAAAGCAGGAAACCTAGGCTGGAAGCAGGAAACTTAAAAAACAGTTTCCTCATCAAGGAAATGCCACTTTGCTACATACACATACCATTACAAAAAAAAAACACACACACAAAATCAAAATCAAAAATCAGAGCTGTGGAGCCCAGTCTCAACAACTGCACTGAAAGGGGGTGTGGAGAGATTATGAGTCAGAAGAATAGGGTGTTTGCTATGAGATTGTGTCTCCTGGGAATATCAGAAACTATATCTATAAAGTCTTACCAACATGACTACCTAAGCATGAACTGATCAAGGGAAAAAACAGTAGGTCTGCTAACGTGGATGGGGGTACAGCCCAGAGGGCATCAGCCCTACGCAATAAACTACAAGCAGCTAAAGAATGCTGAGAGTGGGAGAAACAGTCTTCTGCAGGGAAGAGCACATCAATTGGTTATCCAGTACCAAATGGTCAGCCCTGAGAACATACATACAAGTAACATACAGACTGAGCAGCTGATACTTATACATTAAAGGGTATGTATGTGTGTGTGCATGCATGTGTGCATGTGTGTATGCGTGTGTGCAATAGTTTAACAAAAATTAATGAAAAGAATAGGCCATGAATTTGAAAGAGAGCAAGGAAGGGTGGGGGGAGGTTTCAGAGGGAGGAAAGGTAATGGGGAAATGATGGCATTATACTGTAATCTCAAAAATGAGAAGAAACAATTTTTCAAAACCCTTTTTAAAGTCAAGTGAGTCCCACACAGCAAACAGGGCATGACCAAATGAAAATCAGAGTCGGGGACTCAGGTTAAGCCTAAAGGGTAAAACAAGAGAAACCATGTGGCTGCAGCCATGTGGTAGACTTTCATCAACTGGCTGTGTGCTCTGGTGAATCGAGACAAATATGGCTGAGAAAAACAAGGGCAAACAGGAATGAGGTGGGTCGGGCAAGGACCAAGTGGAAGCTTATTTTCCATAAATTATGAAAATGCTGAAGGGAACTAATTTCAAATCAAAACTCTCAACAAAATGATTTTAACATTTTTGTAAAGTGCAGAGTCTGTCCAGAAGGGATCAGCTCAGTTTCCAGTCGCCTGTGAGATGGAGCCCAAACAGCAGACAAGCAACAGGAGCCGCAGTTTAGCACAAACAGCTCATAAAACTTGAACTATACTTTCAGTAACAGGTATAGAAAGAAAGAAAAGAAAGAAAGAAGGAGGGAGGGAGGAATGGAGGGAGGGAGGGAGGGAGGGAGAGGGAGGGAGGGAGAACCCGAGAGAAAATGTAGAGGGGAGCCAGACAAAAGGTGCATGGTGGCATGGGGAGAGGGAGAAGAGGCTCTGAGAAGCAGCTCTTTGAAGCTCTAGACTTGACTGCTGCAGCTGTGAGATGCCATTTTTAAAAGACTCCTGCTGAGACGCCCTGTGAATCACAATATGGTGAAATGCAGAGGAAGTGTCGTGGGAATATATGCTGAAAACTGGCCAGCAGAGCGCCTTGAGTCTACAGGGAAGAAAATGAATCAGAAATAGGCAATATTCAGACAGATGGAAACTTGATTAGAACCAGAATCTGCTGGGGAACATGAACTCAGGTTCCATCCAAATGGTACATGGGATTCTAGGAAAAATACAATAGGGCCAAAGACAACAGTAGAAACCTAATTTGACGGGGATGGGGTGTTGAATGCATGACCAAAGCTAACAAATTGTTGCCCTGGGCAGAGCCTGAACACACCCACCCAGATGTGTGAGGAACATCTGTGGCTCACGTGAAAAACTGGCCTCTGCCCTGTACCAGCATCTGTAAACCCACTTCCCAAAGGTCACCCTGGAACTTAGAGCAGATTTGTAGCTTGACATCAAGGAAGAACTGCCAAAATGGGTGGCCAACACCCAAAACCTAAGCTCTGGAATTCCCAGAGAGTCGTGGCTGAAGCAGCAAATAGGCCTGTTTACATTTATGCTCTATACTCACATCCAGCTCCTTCTTCTTCATATTTATTCTTCCTTTATTTAATAACCAATGTCAGTTTAGCAAGGCAGCTATGATCTGATCAAACACATTTAGTTAGGAAGAAAATTGATGCAACTAGAAATAATCAAGTTAAATGGGTCAAGTACATCTCTGACAAATATATGTTTTCTTTCATTAGTGGTCCCTAGATTTTATAAAAAGTACATAAAATTGTGTGCGTATATGTGACATAAAGGTGGAAATGAAACTAAGGAACAAAAAGAAGGGTGTTATATAAAAGGGGGAAGAAAGGAAAGCACAGGTTTCCTGAAGGAGGAAAGGAGACTGGATGAATGTTAAAAGAGAAGAGAGTGGGGGACGGGAAGATTAGTAGAGGATCATCTACTAAAGTGGTGGAATTTGTCCAAAACTGCACTAATGATATCAAATGCCTTGTATGCTAGGTTAAAATTTTATCGGCGGAAGTTTCTGTTCCACCTGGACCCACAGCCATTCAGTCCCAAAGAAACACACAGAGGCTTATATTCATAATAAACTGTTCGGCCTATTGTTAGGTTTATTACTAACTAGTTCTTACAACTTAAATTAACCCATAATTCTTGTCTATGTTTAGTCATGTGGCTCAGTACATTTTCTCAGTGAGGCACTCTCATCTTATTTCCTCTGAGTCTGGGTGGCAACTGCAGACTGAGTCCTCTTCTTAGAATTCTCCTAGTCTGGTCACCCCAACTATACTTCCTGCCTGGCTACTGACCAATCAGCATTTTATTAAACCAACATGAGTGACAAATATTTATAGTGTACAAGAGCATTATTCCACAGCAAAATTTCAAAAAATAAAATAAAACCATAGGCAAGAATGTAGGCGATAACAAAGTATCTGTTAAAGAGAAACCCCTCTCTGCTACAATCAATTGCGGTCGTAGTGAAGGCATCCTGAAGGCAAGAGCCCACTGAACAAAGCTTACGCTTTATGGCAGTGTAAACAAATTTGAAATGAATTAGCCGGAACTAAGAACACCCCAAGAAGTAGAAGTGTTCCCTGCTGGGAAACAGATGCCTAGGAAAGTTATTTTGCAGATCCAGCAACCAAAGCACCCAGAGACCACTGTGGTAACCGGGATCAGGTTCCTTCTGATGTTAGCAGCAGAACTTCGGAGCCTGGTCCACATAGTGTTGGTTTGGGGACATGGAAAACACAAGTGTGAGGGTGTCATGGAGTGTTATTTTACATTCGGAAAGCTGCTGTGGCAAAGCAATGTGTGGTAAGGTTGGAGTAGCTGGAAAACGGCCCTGAGTGGCTGTTTTATAAAGCGGTGAAGATGAAGCCTGAGTGTGCAGGATGTGTCAGGACTATAGTACATCTGTCAAAAAAATTGTAATCACAGTGTGGAACTAAGCCAAGAAAAAGACTCACTTCAGGAAGCAGAGCTAGAAGAGTGGGGTTATAAAAGCCTTTTGGAACCCAGATGATTCTATCACGAGCTTCCAATGCCAGACCTACAGCTGCAAGATTTGTTGTTTGCCTTCCTGGGTTTCAGTAATCTTTCCTTGCTATGTCCCAATCCTTCCTTATTAGAAAAGTAGTATTATTCTGTGACATTGATATTTAAAGTATATAACTTTTTAAAATTATACAGTGGCTTATAGAGGATTGCCTGAGTCTCAAAAGAGACTCTGCACTACTATAAAACACGCACACACACATGCACAAACACACACACACACATGCACACACCAAAAAAAGAAATCAAAATGCAGAGTTGTGGAGCCCAGTCCCAATTGTTACATTTACAAAACACTCCCACACCTAAGGCTCAGGGAACAATGAAGAAGAGGGAGTAAGAAGATTGTAAGAGCCAGTAGTTTTCTGTGAGATTGTGTCTCCTTGCAATGTCAGAAGCTAACACCCCTAAAATCTCGCCACTGTGACTGCTCAAACTTGAGCTGAATGGAGGGAAGCCCATAAGGCTTCAGCACTACAGGAAGAACTACAGGCAACAAAGGAATGCGGGAAGCGTGAGAAACACTCCTCCCCTGGAAAGAACATACCAATGCTTTATACAAAACCAAATGATCAGCCCTGAAAGCATATATACAAGTAACATTAAACAGACTGAGCGACTTATATTTGGAAATAGATATGTATATACATATAAATATATATATATAATAATGATTTAATTAAAAAAAGAGGCCATGAATTTGAAATTAAATAAAGAGGGTATATGGTAGGGCTTAAAGGAAGTAAAAACATAGTTATATTATGATCTCAAAAATTAAGGAAAGTAAAAAATTTTTAATTGGAAAACTTTTTATCTAAAAATTAACATTTTTAAAGCTTTAATTAATTTTTTGAATTTTAATTTTTTAAAAATTTAAAAATTTTTAAAGCACTTTCTTTAATCTATTAAAGATTAGAAAGACTTTTTCTCTTGGACTTAATATATTTTGCATTATGAAATACCCATGAGCCAGGGACAGCGGTAGCAGGTAAAGACTTGAATGCTAAGTTGACATGAGATAGAATTCTGGTGATTAATATTGATTGCCAATTTGACAGGATTTAGGATCATCAAGGAAATGAACCTCTTGGCATTCTTATGAGGGATTTTCTTTCTTTTCTTTTTTTAATTGATTTTATTGAGCTATACATTTTTCTCTGCTCCCCTCCTTTTTCTCCCCCCTTCAACCCTCTCCCATGGTCCCCATGCTCCCAATTTACTCAGGAGATCTTGGTTTTTTTCTACTTCCCATGTAGATTAGATCCATGTATGTATGTCTTAGGGTCCTCATTGTTGTCTAGGTTCTCTGGGATTGTGAATTATAGGCTGGTTTTCTTTGCTTTATGTCTAAAAACCACTTATGAGTGAGTACATATGATATTTGTCTTCTGGGTATGAGCTACCTTACTCAATATGTTGTTTTCTAGATCCAACCATTTGCCCACAAATTTCAAGATGTCGTTATTTTTTTTCTGCTGTGTAGCACTCCATTGTGTAAATTTTCCACATTTTCCTTATCCATTCTTCAGTAGAGGGGTATATAGGTTGTTTCAAGGTTCTGGTTATGATAAACAATGCTTCTATGAACATAGATGAGCACATGTCCTTGTGGCACGATTGAACATCCTTTGGGTATATACCCCATAGTGGTATTGCTGGGTCTTGAGTAGGTTGTTTCCTAATTTTCTGGGAAATCACCATACTGATATCCAAAGGGGCTGTACCAATTTGCACTCCCACCAGCAATGCAGGAGTGTTCCCTTTACCCCACATCCTCTTCAGTTTTCATCAGTGTTTTTGATGTTGGCCATTCTGACAGGTGTAAGATGGAATCCTGTGAGAGATTTTCTAGATTAATTAATTGAGGTGGGAAGATCCACCCTAAATATGGGTGACACCATTGTGTTTACTGGGATCCAAGATTACAGGCTACCAAAAGAGAAATGTAGACACCAACCTAGCTACATACAGTCTGTCCTACCTACAAAATATGCTATGGCAATGGTGGCCCAGAACCTGTGGAAGTAGCCAACCAATGTCAGATTTGAATTAAGGCCTCCTCCACAAGAGAGAACCCATACCCAACAGTACTTAGGTAATCAAGAAATAGAGACTCTATTCTCTATCTACAGCCCAAAGACCTATGGAAAACTAAACACAATTTGTCAAAAAAATCAATGAAATGATTTCTAATGATATTTTGCTGCAATCATAGATTAATGCCTTATTTAATCATAATCAGAGAGGCTTCCTCAAGCAGGAGATGGGAACAGATACAGAGACCCACAGCCAGGGATTATGCAGAGAAAGAATCTAAATTGGAGGTCTCTATCAAATCTCTCCCCTCAGAGCTCAGGGAATCTCACAAAAGAGGAAGTGGAGAGAATGTAAGGGTAAGAGAGGATATAGGCCCTCTGAATCCACTGAGCAAGGTGTATATGAGCTCACAAAGATGGAAGCAGGAAGCACAGGGCTTACATGGGTCTGCACTAGGTCTTCTATGTGTAGATTGTAGCTATTAGCTTAGTGTTTTCAAATAGGATTGCTGACTAAGAACGAGTGAGTCTCTAACTCTGTTGCCTACTATTGGGACTCTTTTCCTTCTGGTGGGTTGTCACGTCCAATGTATTATATTTTATTTTGTCAAAAAACATAAAATCTGAAAAATAACAAAACTGATGTCAAATAGAGTATGCTTTCTGAAATTAAATGATTCTTAAAATAAAAATGGAATATTTGTGTACTGAGTACACAATCTATTATGAGCACATAGTAAATACTGGACATTTTTATCACTACAATACACTTTTAATTTATATTAGTTTAATTATCTTTCCATATGTTTATAAGTCCTAAATCTACATGTTTGAAAAGAATTTGCATTTAGGACTTATCTCTTTTTGTCTTTTGTGCATTTCTCTTATGACCTATTATGTTTACTGATTTGTTTTTTTTTTTTTTTGTTTTGTTTTTTTTGTTTTTTTTTTTTTGTGGTTTTTCGAGACAGGGTTTCTCTGTGGTTTTGGAGCCTGTCCTGGAACTAGCTCTTGTAGACCAGGCTGGTCTCGAACTCACAGAGATCCGCCTGCCTCTGCCTCCCGAGTGCTGGGATTAAAGGCGTGCGCCACCACCGCCCGGCTTGTTTACTGATTTGTATGTGTGAAACATTTTTGCATCTGTCTTTAGTTTCTCTGTTTTATCAACCTGTTATTCAAACAAGAAGCAGTATTTTTATAAAGAAAAAGAAGGCAAATACGGGTGTTTCTTTGAAAGATTTTTTATTTATTTATTTATTTATTAAAAATTTCTGTCTCTTCCCCGCCACTGCCTCCCATTTTCCTCTCCCTTCCCCAATCAAGTCCCCCTCCCTCATCAGCCCAAAGAGCAATCAGGGTTCCCTGCCCTGTGGGAAGTTCAAGGACCACCCACCTCCATCCAGGTCTAGTAAGGTGAGCATCCAAACTGCCTAGGTTCCCACAAAGCCAGTATGTACAGTGGGATCAAAAACCCATTGCCATTGTTCTTGAGTTCTCAGTAGTCCTCATTGTCCGCTATGTTCAGCGAATCCGATTTTATCCCAGGCTTTTCCAGACCCAGGCCAGCTGGCCTTGCTGAGTTCCCGATAGAACATCCCTATTGTCTCAGTGTGTGGGTGCACCCCTTGCGGTCCTAAGTTCCTTGCTCGTGCTCTCTCTCCTTCTGCTCCTGATTTGGATCTTGAGGTTTATGTCCGGTGCTCCAATGTGGGTCTCTGTCTCTGTCTCCTTTCATCGCCTGCTGAAGGTTAATATTCAGGAGGATGCCTATATGTTTTCCTTTGGGTTCTCCTTATTTAGCTTCTCTAGGATCGCGAATTATAGGCTCAATGTCCTTGGTTTATGGCTAGAAACCAAATATGAGTGAGTACATCCCATGTTCCTCTTTTGGGGTCTGGCTTACCTCAGTCTGGTTTTCTATTTCCATCCATTTGCATGCAAAATTCAAGAAGTCCTTGTTTTTTACTGCTGAGTAGTACTCTAATGTGTATATATTCCATACTTTCTTCATCCATTCTTCCATTGAAGGGCATCTAGGTTGTTTCCAGGTTCTGGCTATTACAAACAATGCTGCTATGAACATAGTAGAGCATATACTTTTGTTGTATGATAAGGCCTCTCTTGGGTATATTCCCAAGAGTGGTATTGCTGGGTCCAGGGGTAGGTTGATCCCGAATTTCCTGAGAAACCGCCACACTGCTTTCCAAAGTGCTTGCACAAGTTTGCATTCCCACCAGCAATGGATGAGTGTACCCCTCTTTCCACAACCTCTCCAGCAAAGGCTATCATTGGTGTTTTTTATTTTAGCCATTCTGACAGGTGTAAGATGGTATCTTAAAGTTGTCTTGATTTGCATTTCCCTGATCACTAAGGAAGTTGAGCATGACCTTAAGTGTCTTTTGGCCATTTGAACTTCTTCTGTTGAGAATTCTCTGTTCAGCTCAGTGCCCCATTTTATAATTGGGTTGATTAGCCTTTTACGGTCTAGTTTCTTGAGTTCTTTATATATTTTGGAGATCAGACCTTTGTCTGTTGCGGGGTTGGTGAAGATCTACTCCCAATCAGTGGGTTGCCTTTCTATCTTAGTGACAGTGTCCTTTGCTTTACAGAAGCATCTCAGTCTCAGGAGGTCCCATTTATTCACTGAGGCCCTTAATGTCTGTGCTGCTGAGGTTATACATAGGAAGTGGTCTCCTGTGCCCATGTGTTGTAGAGTACTTTCCATTTTCTTTGAATGATTTTTGAGGCAACTTAATAGACATTCTCTTTACCGTAGTTGTTCTTTGTGTGTGTGGTTCTGGGGATGGAACACAGGGTTTTGTCCACACAAAGGTCCACACTGAGCCACACCCCCCTCTCATTATATGCTTTTAAATGCAACAAGTACTGTTATAAACCTGCTACCATATCATCTAAATCGTTGTTCAGAAGGCAGATGATGTATTTCTCAACAAAAAAGAACAAAGAAAAAGCATTCATAGCTTCATCTGCTTCAAGTATTCATGACTTTACCCAAAGTTCCCGAAATGTGGTTCCCTAGAGAAGTATACATGCACCCACAAAGATGCAATTAACATCAGCCACTTCCATGTTCTTTTCTTTACCTGCAGCTATATGTCACCTTTCTTTAATGCCAGATATACTGCTAAATATACTCTGGAGCATGTTTCTAGGTATCAAGCCATCTTCTTTGAAGTTCTTTCCACATTAACTAATCATCTCTCCTGAGCCCCCTCAATACTCTATATTCATTCTTTTTTAGAGTACCAACCATCATTTAGTATCATCCAAATCAGAACTTCTTACTGGAGGAGGATATACAAGTTGTGAATATGTGGGAAATATGTAAAAACAGGTCTTAGTTGGTCCTTTATTACTTTCCTTCATAGAATCCTTGGTTGGGGTCTTTTAAGTAAAACTTAAGTTGTTTCTTCCTGGGATAGGGCTCCTCATTTTCCTACAGAGCCTCTGCAGAAACCACCAATGACCCACTCTTTTTGGACAGCTTGTCGATAGTCCCCTCTTACCAAGCACCAGTGCTGAGCTATTCCACATAGAGACATCTAACTGAATCACAATCTTAACAGTGGTCAGTACCTTGGTTATTTCAACCCAATTGCACCCTGGTAGAGGGATTTGTTGCTATATCTTCCACAAGTGACCAAAACCAGACCCAGAATCCTGTATATCAGAATAAATAAATATCACAATTAAAATGATTTTTCTAGAGAGAAATGGGGCAAGCCTTGCCATCTGTGCTGCCTACAACATTAGTCAGTAATATGTGCTTGCTGAGAATTTAGAATATTGCTAGTCTGGACCTGGAGCTTAGCATCGTCTTCCTTTAAATGGAACACTCCTCCATTGCTGGTGGGAGTGCAAACTGGTATAGCTACTTTGGATATCAGTATGACAATAACTCAGAAAACTGGGAAATAATCTTCCTCAAGGCCCAGTAATACCACTTTTGAGTATATACCCAAAGGATGCTCAATCATACCACAAGGACTTGTGCTCAACTACATTCACAGCAGCACTGTTTGTCATTGCCAGAAACTGGAAACAACCAAAATGCCCATTGACCTAAAAATGGATAAAGAAAATGTGGTACATTACACAATGGAGTACTACACAACAGAAAAAAAAATGACATCTTGAAGTTTGCAGGCAAATGGATGGATCTAGAAAATATGATATTGAGTGAGGCAACTCAACGCAGAAAGATAAATATCACATGTATTCACTCATAAGTGGCTTTTGGCCATAAAGCAAAGGACAACAAGCCCACAATTCATAGTCCCAGAGAACTTAGACAACAATGAGGACCCTAAGAGAGACATACATAGGAATCTACATAGGAAGTAGAAAAAGATAATATCTCCTGAGTAAATTGGGAACATGGGGATCATGGGAGAGGATAGAAGGAAAGGGAGAGGAAGGGAGAGGAGGGGAGAAAAATATATAGCTCAATAAAAACAATTTTAAAAAAACAAAAAATAAGAGTAACATGTAGAAAGAAGTGGACACAAATGTGGAGGCCCTGGAGAGGGAAGACAGTCCAGAGGTCCAAGTAAACTAGTTTGGGTGCCCATGGAGGTTGCCCAAACAGAATAAGGAATGCAGGGCACTGGGATACTGGTACAAGTGGACTACATATTGCAGTCAATAATTCCTCTCAGTGATGTGGAGCTTCACCACCATCTAATTGCCAAGACCCCGCCCGAGAGACTGCCTCTCGGACCGCTAAAACAGTCCCTCTTGGCCCTCTGCCTTGCATCTGTGGTATTCTGGATTAATTGTGTTCTCAGCTTGGCCAAGTGTAAGCCATGCATAATAAATCATCTCTTTGTTGCATCCATTGATGAATCAAAAATAAACAGATAAATATTGTCAGTCTGATTTGAGTATATATGTCAAAATGTTGCAGCATATCATACTGTCAATTTTATACTATGAACATGATGATATCCTAACTACCATAGATTGAAACACAGCAGTGCCTTGCCAATATTTCCTTTATTTATTAGAATAGCTGAAGAAAGAGTTATATTTCTACATACTAATTGTATTAGGTACCTACTGCACATCTTCTTCTAGAAAATAGTTTTGAAGGCAATTTTTTAGGTGGCTCAGCCATTCTGGTAACTACATGATGTTGCTTACAACATGTGGTGATTTTGACTAGGTCCTATAAATAGCACTATCACAATGCCTGAAATGTCTTAACCTCCACCCAAGACATATTGAATCAGCCACTCTGGCAATAGGATTAAATTTAGGGTTAGGATTATGGAAGGGCAAGTCACTTTTCTCTGGGGAGGTAACCACAGATAGGTTGTCTATGCCCCAGCAGAAGTCGTCATACTCATTTGCATATAGTCAGCACTAATTGGTCTCAGGAGGCTATGAAAAATAGTAATTTAAAAGAAACACATTAAATCAGGAGAAGGGCAGGTTGCTGGGTCCTAAAGGAGGACTGGGTGAGGTAGTAAGCAGTATATAAGATCAAAGTACATTGTATGCATGTATGGAATTTACAAAGAATTAATAAAAAAAATATTATGTTTAGAAAATGGAGCTTTGAGCCGGGCGGTGGTGGCGCACGCCTTTAATCCCAGCACTTGGGAGGCAGAGGCAGGCGGATCTCTGAGTTCGAGACCAGTCTGGTCTACAAGAGCTAGTTCCAGAACAGGCTCCAAAAAAAAAAAAAAAAACAAGAAAATGGAGCTTTGTTAACTGCAAAGTAAAGTATTAATGGAGAGTTTTCAGAGTTAGAATCAGCCAATAGAGGATCACTATGAGGAGAAAGAGAAGGGAAGTGGAGAACCTAATTGACAAGGACTATCTTCATAAAGGACCTCTATTTAAATGAGCTGTGCACCGTGGGGATAAAAGGAGAACAACATGTAGCAAACTGAAAATTGGCCATTGAGTCTCATCCCCAGCGCTATAGCAGACTACTTTCAGGAGTCTGCCTTCCCTCTCTGCTTCTATTTCTTGGGGACTTGTTCCTTCTTTATGCCTATTTGTATTCTAAGGAGAGAGAGAAAGAAAGGAGGTGGACTTGAGTTGGTGGGGAATTGGGGAGGATCTGGGAGGAGTTGGGGGACAGGAACCATAATCAGAATATATTGTAAAAAAAAAAATCTATTTTCAATTTGACCAAGGAAGTAGTACTGAAAGAGAAAAGAAAATCTGGCATTATTGAAATGCAAATCCAAGATGCCACAAAATAATGGACATTTCCTAGAGAAACTGGGAAGTCCTTCATCTGTTTGGTCGCATATTACATAAGCAATAGTAGCACGAACAGCCATTGGTTTTCTGAGTCATTCTACTGAGAATATGAAGGCATGATTAAATCTTCAGGGCTACATTTCTAGGGCAATAGGCCCACAGTAACAGAGACCACTAACCTCTTTTTTTCTTTAGGAAAATGGGCTGGATTTACTGTACAGGAATATATAGCAGCTCTCTCTTACCAAATGCTGACCTTGAAGGGTAGAATGAGGGGAAGGGTGTGGGTAAAAAAAAAATTGCACTTTTAGTCGCCCTAGGTGAAACTCCAGGGGCAACCATACTTTGGAATTCATGCCATTTGAGGAACTGGCTGCAACTTCTAGTCTGGGAGTTCTTGGTAGAGGTGGTGTTACCAAAGAGAAAGACTACAGCAGGATGGGAAGGAAGAGGTCACAATGTGCTAGGTGCCTGGCCTCCCCTCACAGTGAACAGTCCTCTGATACTGGCTGTTCTCTTTCTACTATTCCCTTTCATCCATACGGCTTCCTTGAGGCTGCAAGTAGGTGTGCCAATGGGCAGATAGGGGTCCCTAGCCTGGTAACTTTGGGAGGATGGAGCTCTAGGATTGAGAGTTGGGGAGCCAGGTTTCCATCACTGAGACCTCCATGGGGCAACAAGTTCATTTCTTAGTGGTGGTATTACAATTTGCTAGTGAACACATTGTTCAAATAGTGCCTTTTAAATCATGTTTGTGGGACAGCACTACAGTGTACCTGTGTAAGTGTAAACATGCATTACATGGGAAACCAGAGAGGTAGACTGACAATTAAGAGTACTGGTTGTCCTTTCAGGGGACCAGAGCTCAATTTCCAGCACCAATATGAAGGTTTAAAACAGTCTATAACTACATTCCCATGGGGGATATGACATCCTTTGTGGCCTTTAAAGGTTCTACACATATGTGAATCACAGACATACATACAAGCAAAGCACCTATACACGTTAAATAATAAAATAATTTTTTTTAAAAAAACACCTTGTATGAAATTATCAAACAATAAAAATACTATTTTTAAATGAAGACTAAGGCTTTTCTTGCCCTCATTTCTAAACGCTTCCAAATATCACCCCACAAAACATTTTCAAGGAAGAGGTACCATGTGTCAGGGATAACCTGACACAATGCTGAAATAACCCCTCTTCTCAGATAGAAATTGATTGTTAAGCAGATTTCTGTCTCTCTAAAAAAACACTCTGACAGAAACAATATAACTGTGGGGAAAATACATTTTCTATCATGGTTTAAAGGGGATCAATCTAGGAGACGTGGCTCCATGTTTCTGGGTTCATGATAACAGATCTCAGTGATAATAACAGCAAGGGACAGAAGTTTACCTCCTGGGGCACAGGATCCAGACAGCAAAAAAGGGAGACACCAAGGGCAAGGAACCTACTGGAACACATTAGCTTCCTTCCTCCTGCTTGGCCCTATATCAAAAGAGTTCCATGGTCTTCTAAAATAGCATCTCTAGCTGTGGACAAGTGTGTAATATGTGAGCCTATGAAATACATTTCATATTCAAATCATGACATGGTTTGGATGATCTACTTTAGATGGAAAACTTGTGGAGCAGAGACTTGTAATCGGCATATTAACCAGGCTAGCTTAATACAAAACAGCAAATTTTAATGAAGGGATAGCTTACAACACCAGGGATCCAGCAATGGGCAGTAAATACAAAAAGGGACCAGCGGGGCTCACGCCTGCCAGATTTATATGTAAACATTAGCCTGAGGCGAACACACCCCCCATTGGGCTGGGCTTCTCCTACAGAGACCAATGAGGGGAAAGGGTGAAAAGCCAGGCTATGTAGAATTTTCTACCCTACATCTGGAGCCAGAGCAGAAGGAATTGTAGACTAAGACTTGTTCTAATTAGTGAGTTCACTATGTGATAGTAGATACAGCTCTTGGTATCTGCAGAACACTGAGTTTTGATAGACTCCTAGATGCTTAAGTAGCTAGATATGTACAATTGGATGATGTGGGATTTCCCTTTGTATGCTGTAATTACCATTAATGAATAAAGAAACTACTTTGGACCTATAGCAGGGCAGAACATAGCTAGGCAGGGAAAACTAAACCAAATGCTGGGAGAAAGGAGGTGGAGTCAGAGTGAAGCTATAGAGCTGCTATTGGAGACAGACATGCTGAAACTTTGCTGGTAGGCCACAACCTCATGGTGATGTGCAGATTAATGAGAATGGGTTAAATTAATATGTAAGAGTTAGCCAATAAGAAGCTAGAGCTAATGGGCCAAGCAGTGATTTAGTTAATATAGTTTCTGTGTGGTTATTCGGGTTTGAGCTTCCTGGTAGCTGGGAAACAAACAAGCAGCCCTCCACAACAATTGGAGGCACATTTACATGGACAATTATCTAAGGTCATGATGGCATTGGGACAAAAAGTCAAACACTGAAGGACTAATTAACTATTCAGAGAACTGCACTAAGCCCAAGAAATGTTTTGCCTGGTATAGAAGCACTCACTGCCCCCATGTTTACAATAAGTTGACAGAAGGCATGTGCAAAGAGGGACCTCTTGCAATCATGTTTTCTGTTGCCATGAGGGGTGTCCAAGAGAAAGAATTTAAAGGGAGAAGGGATTTAATTTGTCTCACAGTTTCAGAGTTTTCAGTTCATAGTCATATTACTGAGGGAGAACATCATAACTATAAAGAGCATATGTAGCTGAGCTGTTCAACTTATTACATATGGGAAGATGTGAATAACGGGGAAGGTATACCTTCAAAAGCATAACTGCTATAACCCACTTCTTCCACTATAGCCCTACTTTCCTCAGCTCTACCACCTTCCAATAAACAACTTGCTTTTACTATCACTAAATTAAACTATTGAGTATGTCTGAGATCTCATGGTTTAATTGTCTGTGAAATTACCTGAGGAATCACAAACAGAGGTGTGTTGTAGGAAGCAGATGACGTCCTGAGTCAATGTGTACTGTTAACATGAGCATGGTCATGTCAAGGACCCCAGTGCCTCAGACCCATGAGAATGCCAAGGCCTTCCCTGGATCAGACTCAGGAAAATGGCCAAGGTCTTCACCTAGGAGAGCATGGATGTTGACAGTACATGTGGGAAGCATCAACCTATGTAACCCCATCTGCCTATGTAACTATATCCTGAGGCTTTTCCTCTACAGAGATTAGATAACCCACCTCCTCCTTCAGCCGCATATAATAAACACATTGAGTTTCCAGGCTGCTCATGCATCTCCGTCAAAGCACCCAGTCCAAACAATCCTGGCTTTTCACCTATGTATGTCTGTCCTTTCTTCATTTCCCATTACCCAAGTCTTATCACCTCCCCAAACCATGCAGGTTGTGGTAGCATGACTTACTAATTTCTTAAACCTTGCTCAGTTCATTTATGATGACAGTCAACAGAACCTTTGAATTTCTACATAAGAGTTCTCCATGTTATTGGGAACCAAGATTTAATTCATTAGGGCTCATGGGGATATGTTGAAAGTCAGTGTATAGGAGGCTGATTAGCTGACTGGTCTTTGTAAGACTTGGAAAATCAAGCAATGTGTGAACCATTTCACTAGGCTCATCATACCTAAAAGATCATCCTTAGGCCAAAACATCTAGACCTTCTTAGTAGAAATATTTCTTTAGTCAATAGAATTAACAACTTCTTAGCCAATCCAAGGAATTTGAGTTTTTGAATTTTTACATCTATTTATTTTATTTAGTGTATGTATGTGTGAATATACATACATACATACATACATACATATACATGTGCTATATGGGAAGAATATTAATGACCACCAAAAGTGTGGAGGTAAGAGGTGAATTTCAGGCCATGAATTTTTTTTCTTTTTTTAAAGTACATTATCTAAAGAGAAATATCTCGCAAGAATAGAACCTTAAATCAGCATTATAGCCCTCCAAGGAACACAAACAGAAGTGATGGGTAGTATAGAAACCTAATGTGGTAGAATCTTCATAAAGTATATACATATTTGAAGGTGATGTAAATGAAATTACCAAATAATGGAGAAGACAGAGCTGCCCTGGCCATCTTGCAGTCGAGCTGGTAACTACATAGAGTCTTCTCTCCTGCATCTAGCATCTTTGATAACAGAAGGTACCCTACACACTACCAAACGAGAAATGAAAACACCAATCCAGCCACAAACGCTTTGATCTAAAATGGTGTCCTGCCTGCAAGATAGGCTACGGCAAAGGTGGCACAAAATTTGTTGGAGTAACCAACCAATACCTGATTTGACTTAAAGTCAACTCCATGAAGTAAAACCCACACTCAACACTGTTTGGGTGACCAGGAACTATCAGAGATTAGATAGCTCAGGGACCTAGGGGAAAACCAAACACTGCTGTTTTATTTTTACAAAGTAGCAATAAAAGGACTCCTCATAGGCTATACTCATAAACCAGTGCCTTGTTCAACCATCATCAGAGAAGCTTCCTCCTGCCATACACGGAAACAAATAGACTCACACGAAGACATTATGAAGAAAGTGAAAGACCTTGGAACACACAGCTCTAAATGGAATGTCTCCATCAAATCCTTCCCCTCAGAGCTCAGAGAATCCTTGTAGAAAAAGAGGTAAAAACAGTGTAAGAGCCAGAGAGGATGGAGGACACCAAGGAAACAAGGTTCTCTAAATCAACATATGCAAAGCTCATATGAACTCATGAAGACTGAAGCAGCATGCACAAAGCCTATACTGGTGTGTATATTATGTGTGTGTTTATCATGGCTTCCGGTTTAGTGTTTTATGGAACATATTATTAGTATTAATATTATATGGGATTTGAGTGTATAAATAAATGAGTTGGTCTATAATTCTTGTGTCTTCTTTTGGGCTCTTTCTCTTCCCTTTTTTGTTTTGTCCAATTCCAATGCATTAATTTTTATTTTGTCTTATATTGCATGTATTGTATTGCATGGCATTGTATTATATTAGCATCCCTTAGAAACATGTTGTTTTCTAATGAGATACAGAAAGGGAGTAGATCCAGATGGAAGGAGAGGTGGAAAAGACCTAGGAAGAATAGAGGGGAGAGAAACTGTAATCAGGATATATTATGTGAGAAAAAGTCTATTCTCAATAAAAGGAGGAAGAAGAGGGTACATTTTAAGTTTCTGGGGTTACTGGGGCCAGTAAATGGGAATATGCTAGTCAAGGCCTACAGCAGCTCTCTCACAGGAAGCGTGGATGAGACCTTCAAGTGCACGGCAGTAAAAGAATAAGGGACACCGCAGTGTCTACCACTAAAAGTCAATTTCAGATGTCTTTGTCACAAAAAAATAAAATGTTTGAGATAATGGACATTTGTTCTTATTCATCTATACAGTGCTGTATCTAAAAACTATACTGTTACATTGTAATACATAAATGCATACTACAGCTTGCAAATATTCAATTGCAGTCAGACTTACATGGTTTCAAGCTGACAAACATCTGAATGAATGCAGCAGGGAAAGCAGTGCTACGAGGCTGCAGATACTGCCAAACTGCCCCCCCCCCGTCCCCTCTCTTTTGCTGAAAGTCCCCTTAACAAGAAAAGGAAATGTGCATCCCTTCCTCCCTCACAGTGCCAACAAGTGACAGCCTTCATCTCCCCTCACACCCTGCATTCATCATCCTAAATAAACACGCAGACCGGGTAGTGCCTGCTCCTTTACCATGCAGCTGCAAGACACTGTGTCAACATTGCCACCACCCCAGAGAGTTCTCCATAAAGAGCTTTGGGAGTCATTCTTCTCCCTCTCTCCGGAAACTTCCCTTTCTGCTCTGATGCTGCAATAATGCAGAGCTGCTTCCCGAGGAAGAACAAAGACCATGATTGCAAGGAAGATTCAAGGAGCCTAATACTCATGAATCTTACCTCGGGTATTGATTGACTAAATAGCCCCAGGAGGGAGGGCTTCCTTGCCATTTGTGCTTCCTCAGAGGTGGCAGGCAATGATGGTGATTTTGGTATCGACCAGTTAAACCACTAGTTCCCACATCTTGCTTCACCTACAGTCTACCAGGGACTTGAAAATGTTTGACTCCCACCCTTAGCCATTCTGATGGAAATGGCACAGGTCCACAGCAAGGATTAGGAATTTTAATTTTCCCTGTGTTTCTATTACACAAGAAACTTCAGAAATTCCTGACACAAATCCTCCAAGTTCTATTTCTGTGTATAATATTTCCTTAAGCAATCCTGCATTGTTCTAGACAGTTTGTGTGCATGAGCGTGTGCATGTGTGTGGTTTTCTGGTAGATGTGTAGCTTTCTTTGATTTATACTTAGCCTTACATCAACTTTCTGCTCATTTGAATTTATTTTTGTTATCATATTTAATTATTAACCTACCCATAACAAAATTATAGCTAAACATATCCTTGAGCAAATTATCCATCCCAAGACATCTTTATAAGATACAATTGCTCTCCTGTGCCTGTGAAGCTCAATTTTAATTTCATTTTTGGTGTTGTGCTCCTCTTTAAGGGTGCAAATTTTTAGCCACATTTATTTTGTGTTTTGCTTACACATATGTGTGTATACGCATGCATATCTGGTATCCGAGGAGGCCAGAAAAATGTCAGATCCCCTGGAACTGGAGTTACCACTGGGTTGTAAGCCACTATGTGGGTGCTGAAAACTGAACCCTGAACTGTCCTTTGAAAAAGAAATAACCCCTTTTAATTGCTGAACCATCTCTCCAGTCCTAAGGATATACATTTCATGGACCACTTCAAGAGAATAAATACTGTAGTAAAACCCTCTTTGTGTGACTATGTCTAAGTTCCCTCACTTCCCAGAACATGTCTGCAGGCATGCAATATCATCATGACCATGTCTTTGATACTTCTGGCTTACAGCAAGACTGCTACTTTATGGATGGCTATTTTTTAGGCAGTACAAGGATTTTCTGCTAATTTGTATAAAGTCTTGGAATTGTGAGGAAAAAAGGATTCCAGAACTCATTTACTCTAGTTGATCACTTCCTTTTAAGATGGGAAAACCAAGGCCCAGAGAGATAAATTAGCTTGAACACTAAAGTACTCAATAAGTTTCTGAAGGGCTCAAACTAGAATGTGTTCAAGTATGCTTGTTCTGAAGCAGCAGTATAATGGCTACTGTTCTACTGTTCGCCAGTATTGCTCAGAACAGCAACAAGGTAAAGCACCTAAGAATGCAGCCATTAAAGTCATATCATTTTGTTTGAGAGAAAGCAAGTCTACCTAGTGTGGCTGTGTTCACTGTTGGATACAGTATAGATCAGGTGAGAGAGTCCAAAAGAAACTAGTTTTTAAGGAATTCTAGAGGGGAAATCTCTATTGGGGAAATCTCATCTTAAGATGGACCCAGGAAAAATGAGGCCTAGTTAGTAGGCATGCCTTACGTCACTAGAGGGTCACCATGTGAAAGCGGCATTATCTCTTGTGTGTATATACATGTAGCCTAGTGAAAACATAAAAGAATTTCAGGGAAGTGCATGATGCTAGCAAGATCATAGAATAGGAGTTTTCTAGAAGTTGTTCCCACTCAGAAACAGCAGTTTAGACATCCTGCTTAGACAAAATTACCCCTACAAGATCTAAAAATAAAACCAAGATTAGTGTTTTAAAAACCTGAATAGAAACAGAAATACTAACCAGTACATTGAAGAAGTCAGGACTCTGCAATACTCATGTCACCTCCATCTCAATAATTATCTCACAAAAGGGATAGATACCTCAACATATGGGAAAGAAAGTAAAATCCTCAGATAATTTAGCTGTAGATCCCAGTGCCAGCCCTGCTCCAGTGAACTCCAAGGTCTATCCCCATGGCTTTATGAACTAAAGCTTCGTGTCCATGTAGCACTAAGGCCTGGACCTATGCACAAGCTAGCTTCTTTGAGCACAATTACTAGTCACACCACCCACACAGCCAGTTGACAGACCCATCCCAGTGGTACCCAGTACCAGACTACCACATCTAACTCAAATGCCAGGCACCTGTGCAGTGAGGGAACCATTTTATCTGTCTGATGACCCAGGGACCATGTCTTCAAGTATGCAGACACCAGTGCTTAGCTATAAGGATCATAAATAATCAAGAAATGATGAGCGCACTAAAGGAACAAAACGAGCACTCATCCCTGATACTAATGAAGAAAAATCTATAAAGTGAATGAAAAACTCATATATAATTTTCCTCATGAAGTCAGATAACTGCCGGAGAACACAGAATAAAGAAGCAAAGTCAGGAAAACAATTCGTGCACAAAAGAAGTTTAAAAATGAAAGCGAAGCCATAAAAAAGAGAATGAAACAGAAGCTCCAAAACTGAAGGACAAAATGTCTGAACAGGAAAATGCCATAAAGATTGTCAACATGAGAGTTAACTGAACATAGGAACCAGTTCTTCATCATAAATACTGGCCATTTGAAATTATTCACAGCAACAAAAGGGGGAAAAGAATGAAAAAGATTTAGAAATAGAATGAAAAAGCATCAAGCCAAGCAATGTGCACCCTGGAGAAATTATGAAATGATCATTAAAGAAAAAGAAGGCAGAAGACTAAAGAAATGAGAGAAAGGATTTCCAGAAAAAAAATAACCACCTCCGCTCTAGCAAAAGAACACCAAAAATAACGAATCTAAAGCTACTGTCACTAATAGACAATATGGTAAAACATGCAGAAGTCAAAATCATGAGAGGCTTTTGAAAACACCAAGATATAAGCAGCTTATGGCATTCAAAGAAACATTCAGAAGCTATCTCTTAAGGAACCTTGAAGCCAACACAAAAGATGATATGCTTTATATATCCAAAGTTATAAACATTATAGCACTTACAACTAGGAGTGCTATAACTAATAAATGAAAGTAAAAAAAATCCCAGACAAACAAAAGGTTAAGGAGCCCCTTCACCTGCCCTATAAGAAATGTAAAGAGAGTCCTTCAAATCAGATCAAAAGGTGAATAGCAATATGAAACTCTAAAGACAAAAATTCAGTAAAATCAAAATATACTTATAGCATAAAGATAGTGCATAAAGACCTCTTAACATTGAGAAAAAGGTTTTTAAAAGACTCTCTAAGGAGAGTTCAGAGGTTATCCAGGTAGTGGTGCTACACGCCTTTAATCCCAGCACTCAGGAGGCAGAGTCAGGTGGATCACTGTGAGTTCAAGGCCAGCCTAGTCTACAAAGCCAGTTCCAAAACAATCTCCAAAGCTACAGTAAAACCCTGTTTCGAAAAATGAGAGAGAGAGACAGAGACAGAGACAGAGAAAGAGAGAGACTTAAGAGGTTAAAAGTACCTGGCCTTCTGCAAGAGGACCAGGGTTTGGTTCCTAGTATCCACATCAGGAGGCTCACAAACACCTATAAATCCAGTTCCTGGGGTTCTAATGCCCTCTTCTTGCCTCCACAGGTACTGCATGTATGTGGTGCACATACAAACAGGTATACTCACATACATATACAAAAATAAATCTAAATAGTTTATAGGGAATTTATTCACTTTTATTTTATGAGTATATATGTTTTTATTGGCATGTGTGTCTGTGAGTCACACACACACACACTGCCCACAGAATCCAGAAGAGGGGTGAGACTTGAATCCAGGTCCTCTGAAAGACCAACCAGTGCTCTTAACTGAAGAGCCATCCCTCCAGTCCCAAATTAGTTTTTTTTAATATTAAAAGACAAGAGTATTTTAAAATATCTATACCAGAGATTTAAAAATCTCTGGAGAGATGGCTCAGAGGTTAAGAGCACTGGCTGCTCTTCCAGAGGTCCTGAGTTCAATTCACAGCAATCACATGGTGGCTCACAATGAGATCTGGTGCCCTCCTCTGGTGTATAGGCATACATGCAGGCAGAAATAATTCTAAAAAAAATATTTTAAAATATCAATACCAATAATTTTTTAGTGGACCAAACATTCATAAGAACCTATAAATTTTGAGCCAGGAGTGGTGGTGCATACCTGCAATGCCAGCACTTGGGACATAGAGGCAGGGATATCAAGAAATCCAAGGCCAGTCTTCACTAAGTGTTGAGAGTAACCTGGGCTACATGATGGCCTTCTAAGAAAACAAAAAAGGTGTAAATTCTGACATCAGTAACACAAAATACAGAGAAAGGAGGACATTAAAGTGTGAAGTTATTATATATGGTCAATATATATATGCAGCTTCTAACATAAAAGCTGAAGACACACAAGAGACAGGCAGATGTGTAAAGATTGCTATGAACAGGGTACACAGAAAAAGAGAGAAATCTCATACTCAAGCCACTAAATATGATTTAGTAACTAATAGTTCTATATTAGCATTTTTCTCCCATTTCAAAATGACATGTTTTAATTCTGGAGAATTTGTCTGACTGATCTCTGCCTTGGGGCTGCAGCCATACAGCATTCAAACACAGAGTTTACAAATAATGGAGATGAAAATGTCATGGGCAAAATATTTAACAAAACACTAGGGTAAATCCCTCTCTAGGAGCCTCACAAGGCAGGAATGAGGGAATTACCATACAGGTGTATCTTTGCAAGCAAAATGTCATCTATCCATCCACCAGGTAAATATTTACTTTGAACCTCCTCTCTGCCAGTCACTGTGGCATAGGTTGGTAAGTCCTCACCCCCAAAAGGGTTGTGAAGCAAAGCTATAAGTCATATGGCATCTAAAGTGTAGCATAAAGAATGATATGATTGCTAAAAATGAAACTTAGGGTGCTATGCTGTAAGAAGAAGCTCCAAGGCAGATTAGGAACGAAGGATAGGGTTTTCAGAAGTGACTCATGGAATACCTGTGCCAAGTGTGGGAGTTATACAAATACCTAAGATACTTGCCTCTATTCTGGGAACTCTGGGAGCTCACAGAAGACAGAAGGGAAATGAGGCAATATATCCATCCAATAACTCAGGCAGTAGAAATAGCTGATCAAAGCGCCTTGTAGGAGCATGAAGAAAAGAGCTGCAAATTCTGAATTTGCAACCCCCCTTTCATAGCTCAACCCCACTTCTGTGACTCCAGCAGACCAAATAAGTTCTGACAGCAATGTTCTGCCATGCCCAAGAAAAAGACCATTGTCAAGGCTGGACATAATGGCACACACCTCTAATCCCAGCACTAGAGAAGCAGAAGAGGTGGAACTCTAAATCTGAGGCCAGCCTGGTCTACAGAGCGAGATCCAGCACAGTCAGAGTTATGTAAAGAGATACTGGAGAGGGGGAGGGAGGGAGAGAGGAGGGAGGGAGGGGAAGGGGGGAAGTTCCTTGTAGTAATAAGAGGAGCAGGGCTGCGTCCCCAACACCCCAGCCGCCTGGTCGGCTAGCTTATGCCCCGAAATAGCAACACAAAAACTGTATTCATTTAAACACTTTAGCTCTAGCCCTTACAGGCTAATTCTCACAACCCGATCAACCCATCTCTAATAATCTGTGAGCACTGGTTTTACCGGGAAAGATTCAGCATGTCTAACCTGGCGGCTTGCTTCATCGCATGTGTCTGCCTGGGAGCGGGGCATGGCATCTCTCTCAGGCGTCTGCTCCCGAGAGGAGAGCTGTGGAGTCCTAGCTCACTTCCTCTTCCTCCCAGCGTTCTGTTCTGTTTACTCCTCCCACCTATCTCTAACCAATGAGAGCCAAGCAGTTTCTTTTTTATTTAACCAATGACCTTCCTCCATCAGTTCCTCAAGTCTTCATAGAGGCAAAGCTTATTCATTACTAAAGAGAAACCACATTGACTTCTAAATTCCTATGTGTTTCAGTGTGTGAGCTCTGATACACACTATCAGGCCCCAAATACTTCTCCCTTTCCCTCCAAAGCTGAGCTATTTGCTTTTTATTTGGGAAACTAGGTTTATAGTTAAGGGCCTGAAATAATTAATTAGTTCTGCTGGAATCTTACAGCTCACAGATGAACACAACTGAAAATGACTTACTATTTGTGTGAATAGGATGTATCTCAGCTCTAGAGTACTTACCTAACTTGCATTGGGAATCAATTCCAAAGACTGCACAAAACAGCACAGAGTATCTATTGAGTGCATCCTGAGATGCATTCAATCAATAATGCCCTAATTAAGAAGACTCATGAATTGAGAACCAGCAAGCCACACAGCGGGAGCTTGAAGAAATCTTTGAGATGTGTAATGTACATCAACTACTTAACTTGACAGATAATCAAATCCAGGAAAGAGGAAAATGCTGAAGACCCAACAAGTGGTTGAGAGGAGTATTGGAACTACAATCTGGGCTTCTAAACTACGGTAGGCTAATGTCGAAATAGCGGGTCACCCTATGAGAGTTGTGAGAGCTTGTAAGAGAAGACAAATTGAGAGCTCTAAGATCCAGCTGACCCACCTTCCCAGCCACTGGAAATCCCCAATCCAATAACAGCCCTGGAAAAAATGAGTCTGAGCTTATTAAAGTCCCTCCCAAATGTCCTTGTGTTATCCCATCACTACGCTCCACACACATTAAAAACAACCACCGCCTCTGATTTGGAGAGAATGCAAAGCAACAGAATTGGCTTGCTCTCTTTTTGAATCATCCTGCTTAGTTAAATAGAAAAAATAAATAAGGAGTAAGACAGAACCAAAAATTAAAAGAAGCAGCTCTAATTTCAGGGGGCATGGCAGTATGAATGGGTCACATACCAGCAGATATTCACTGATGACGTGAGTTTTTAGGATATAAACGAACAAGTATTATTCCAAAGTGTCTCTCTGTGTCTTCATTTGTTTCTTTTGCTTTTATTTAAAACAAAGTCTTTGTTTATTGCTCAAGGTGAATTAGAACTCATACTCCCCTGCCTCAGCTTCCCTGGTGCTGTGGGAATTCATTTAGTAGATAACCTTTTGGGTACCGACACAATAAGGCACGGTCTGAGGACTGATAAGCGCAGTGGAAAAGTGAGTTCGCTCTCTTGGCTGGTGATCTGAGTTTCTGTACGCAGCTCCCAGCACAGACAGAGAGGGCCGTGGCGATTTTCTTATTGTGAGTGTTCCCCAAACAAACAGTTGTTATCCTTTATTCTGGGCACTTGTGGACTTCCTTAATTACGTCTACACCCTGGTGCTAAGATTACAGGTGTGTGCCACCATACCTAGCTCCCAAGCGTTTCTTGGATTTGTAGGGCACAGTCCACACCGCGGTGTAGAAGGGAAAAGAATGATTCATCCTGGATGGAGGGAAAGCGCCTGTGGGGAGCAGACAGCAGTGGAAGGGAACAAATGAAAGACTTTAGTGTGAGCCATGACCTGGTCCTCCTCCTGCGAACCTCAGCCAGCCTTGGGAGGTTGCCAGAAAGCCAAGACAAGGAATGAGAAGAGAATTTTGGTTATGAAAAATGAAGACACAGGGCTATTATATACCGAATATTTCTTCATCCCCCCTTTATAGCTCCTGAAACAAGAGGTCCCTGGATCTAAACACTTAATAATGTCTTTGGAATACAGGGGACTAGTGATACCGAAATGAAACGATAAAGCTCTCAAAGAGATCTGAACAAATAGATCCTTTCAAACATGGCTTCAAAACCAACAATTATTACTAATCAAACTCAAAGGGGGAGAAAAGCTTTTAAGCATTCTAGTACAGAACTGCTCTTATCTCAAGTCCTGCTCGTTCAAACAGAAGGGAATTACATGGCTCTTATTGATATCCTTGTCCTAGTTCCAAATTCAGCCAGAATCAAATAAGGGGAAAAAAGAGCAGGGAGCAATGAGAAAAAAAAATACCTCCACAAAACAAAGGCCTTACAGGGCCCTTTAAGACCCGATTTACACAGATGTTTTGGGATCCTTTCTTACCTAGATCAGAGAAAAAGCAGTTTTGCAAGTGCTCACTTAGGTTGATTTGTAGCCACACTAACTCGGACCCCCCAGAGATGCCAGGTACATAGCCCATCACAGTCAGGCCCTGTGGAAAGCGCACATCCCCTTGAGATTGCTAGATGGTTTTCAGTCAAGTGTTGTGATTAACTCCATGTCAAGACAGATGGAGTATAGCACATTGCTCATTCTCTATGCAGACTTCAGAAAAGTAGCTCTGTCAGAAATGGGATACATCAGCCTATGGTCGTGAAAGTGACTGAAATTTTAAAGAAAGCCAATACGTTGAAACAATCCTTTCTTCCCTGCCTTACCTTATTCCAGTACAGTAATCAAGCTAAAAATGGAAGGTCACATTGTCTCTTCTACAGGGTAGAAGCTAATTGCTTTGAAGCACCAGAGATAGGCCTCAGATAGACCAAGTACTTACACCAGGCAAATATAAATTTTTAGCAGCTATGAAAACTTCTAGCGCTTTCAAGTGGTTTCAAGCACATTAATCCTGCTCAACACAAAGCATAATAAATCTGGTGGATGGTAAAAATAATAATGTTGTTCATCAAAACAGCTTGAATGTGAATCTTGCACTCCAGCAATCCAGATTGATTTAATGCCCTTTGGGCAGTATGACTCAGTTCTTCCCCAGAGGACTAGTGGGTAATCAGCATCTCATTTAGGTCCCATTCACACTCCTCTTTGGTTCTGCATGAAGAAACCAAACTGATGGTTTCCCATGATCCGACCCGGAATTATGGCCTTAAGTGACTGGGCCTCCATGGAAAGATCTTCGTTATTACAGAAAACCCAGAGCCGTAAACCCTTGCTACCTTATGTTTATCAGATCTCATCGGCAATTGATATTATCTAGAGATAATAACAAAGGTCAGTGCGTGCCAGAGAAAATCAAAATCTTGGCGTAGCTTGGGGAAAGCAGTGTTATTGCTGCTTTTAAATAAAAATAACTCAACATTTGAACGTCCATCATATACTTAATAATTTAGATTAGAAATCTACCTTATGTCATATGGTTTTTACCCTTAATGCTGATTTGTCATTATTTTCAACAAATGTAAAACTATTTATATTTACGATTTAAAAACTCAAACTGGATTCAAAATGCTGTAAGAAAATGTTATCTCAGAATCACACTGAGACAATTAGGAATCATTTGCAACTGACAGACCATTTAAAAATTGGAAATAAGTATTATATTTTAGAGTGGTTTATTTAAAGACTGGGCAAATAAATAATTTTTATATAAAGCTAATAATTAAACTTTGAATGGACAAAAGACTTACTATGGGCAAAATAATAATAAAGGTTGAAACTGGGTGATTAGGGTGCATGGGGGTTTATTATACTTTTCTCCATTACAGCAAAAAATTAAACAGTTTTCATAATAAATTTATTTTTAAGACTTTGCATAGCAAAGGTAACTTTCGGGTCAGCCCAGTAACTTAGTACTTATTTGAAATTATCAGCATTCATATTAGCGCTTTGACTCTATTATAGCTTTATTATAAAGTTCCCGGACACCTGAATTTCTCAACCTCAACCTGCCTATACTCAAGCTAGGGGCAAGGGTAATTGGGACCCTATGGAGACAAAATTTGATCTGCTTCTAGTCAGAATACCAGGAGAGGGGAAGAGACAAGAATATTGGGGCAAGAGATAAAGGGGTAGCTTTGAAAGCAAAGCTGTTTTGATGGCAATGCATGCTGTTAGTTTTCCATTTCCAGAGGGATCCATTATGGAAAGTGTCCTACATTCTCTTACTTCAATTCTGTCAAGCCCCATCATAAGTAGGACACTTCTTCATGGCCAGAATAAGCTCAGCTAGATGGAGAAGCCATGAGGAACTATGGCTTTGACCCACAGTTTTACCATAATGAGAGAAAGACCGGGGCTTTCAAGTATCTTGTTTAATGGAGCAATTCTAAGTCAATCACGTTTCTCATTTGTCTTTGCAATCCACAGAACATCGTGGAGGGGCTTGGAGGGGCTGGAGCTTAGATATCCTCCTAGATCTGATTGTTTTTAACCAAGAGACTATTTTCAGGCAAGAACAACGACTCCTGAAGAAGCAAACCACACTCTTCCTATATATAGTAAAGTATACCAAATTCAAGAATGAAAATGTTCTACAAGTGAATTCCATTTAAGTCATGTGGTACAGTGGGTTTTTTTTTAAAGAGACTTCTGAAATGTTTACAAAATTGATTGCATGAAATTAAAATGCTTCTATGCAGAAAAGAAAGCAATCACCATACCAAAGAAGAAAGCCCTACTGGAAAAAAAATCTTTTTCAGTGATATATCAGACAAGGAGTTAATATATACAGTATAGAGATAACTTTTGGTTTGGTTTGGTTTTTTCAAGACAGGGTTTCTCTGAGTATCTTTGGTGCTTATCCTGAAACTAGCTCTTGTAGACCAGCCTGGCCTCAAACTCACAGAAATCCACCTGCCTCTGCCTTCCAAGTGTTGTGATTAAAGGTGTATGCCACCACCACCCGGCTAGAGATAACTTTCAAAGTTAAACATGAATACAAACCTTCCAATCAATAAATGGAATAATGAAGTAAATAATTCTCAAAAGAAGAAATAGGAATGGCTAAAAAAATCTGTTTTAATTGTTCAACATCCTTAACTATCAGGGAAATACAAATAAAAATTGTTTGAAGATTTCAACCCACCCCTACCCTCAGTGCCTCAATCAGAATGGATAACATCAAGAAAGCAAGTGATAACAAATTCTGGGGTAAATATGGGGAAAGAGGAACCTGTATGCACCACTGGTAGGAGGGTGAACTGGCATAGCCACTGCCGAAGTCAGTGTAGATATTTCTTAAAAGACTAAAAATCAATCTACCATATGAGTCAGCCATGGCACTCATGAGTATACATACCCAAAGGACTTTGTATCAACGTGCCACAAAGATACCTACTTATCTGCATTCCAATAGTTAGGAAATGGAGCCAACCTAAATGTTCAACAGACAAATGGAAGTAAAGGGGATTTCACTGAGTCACAAAGAAAAGGGAAATCCTAACATTTTCGGAACAATGAATGTAACTGGAGGTCATTATGGTAAGCAAAATAAGTCAGGCTTAGAAAAACACTGTGTTTTCTTTCATATGTGGAATCAAGGTGTGTGTGTGTGTGTGTGTGTGTGTGTGTGTGTGTGTGTGTGTAGATAGATAGGTGATGAAACCAGAAAGGACATCATAAGAGAAAAAGAAAATATTTAAATGAGGAGGGATCTAGAATGCCTGGTGACATGAAAGCAGGAAGAGGACCATTCAGCAGGAGGGTAAGCAGAGACCAGCAAGAGGGAAACAAATATAATAGTGAAGGGGAGGGAGTGGGAACTGGTATTGGTATATAAAATGAAAAGAAGGTTATGAATAGGAACAAAGTATGCATAAAATATCATAATGAACCCCACCATGTGTTATGCTAACTTTAAAACTAATTCAAAAATAAAAGGAAAGGAGAAAGTAGATTCAATAAACTGTTGGAGTTAACACTTGCAGCAGGTAGATTACAAATCTACTCTTGTACCCATGGAGAAAGCGAGGCCTAACAACTACCTGAACATTAAACTATAGGCTAGTTTATACAGATAAGTATCAGAGTGCACAGGGGGTAACTACAAATACAGAGAAAAACATGGGCAACCAAAGACTGTATTAAAGAAAGCCTTAGGGATGAATTAGACCACATTACTTCCAAGTCCATCTGTCAAGTATTTTTTTAGATGATCAATATGTTGCCAGTTCAAAAACCTTACTGTTTGGTAGAGGCTGTGGTAAACAGTAGGGAAATTATATTCTACAATTTTTATAAATGCACAGTAAATAGGTATGATTACCTATACAAGACTTACACACACATAGATAAAGGGAAATCTGAGGGAACCTTGTTGGAAAGGAGGGGGACTATCTAGTGGGAGGAGGAGAAGGGAAACTATTAGGGAGTGGTCATGTTCACAATACATTGTATACATGTATGATGTTGCAAAAATGTTACATTTAAGGAATTTTAAAATTCAATTTAAACTAAGATTTTTTAAAAATAAGATAACATGGTAATGTAGTAGATCCAGAGTTTTAACTCTGTTCTGAAACCAAATCCAATTTTAGTTTTAACTATACAGTACCCTGACACTCCAAGGCCAGGCACGGTGTACTACCATGTGGTTATATTCTAGAATAAACTGAGTCAAGTGACTTCCATGGTCCCAAACAGTTTGCAGTTTATAAAATCTTAATAATATAAAAGCTATATTATTATAATAGGTAAACTCTCCTCTATGTTTACATACTATTGGTCATTAAAGTTTTGTACGAACTCTTTTTTATCAATATCCAAAAACTGTGTTTTTCCACATGGATTGAACTTCAGATCTTACAGGCAGCATATAGTCTGTCTCTGTGTTCTGATATCAAAGGTATTTTTAATAAGCAGAGACTTGAAAACATATCCTTATGATTTTCTGAGTTTCATTGTTACATGTTGTAATGTCTTCCTTTTGTTTCTAATTTTATTAATTTGGATATTCTCTTTGCTTCTTTTGATTAATTTGGTTAAGAGTTTTCAATCTTGTTTATCATTTAAAAAAACTAGGGAAGATTGGGGAAGAGTTGGAAAAGGGGAAGGAATATGTTCAAACTATGCTGTATGTCAAGTAACATATGGACTAAACAGAATATATTTAGGGATACATATGGATATACATATATGCATGCAGTAACAATTAGTGAAAAAAGAGACCGTGAATCTGAAGGGGAGTAGAGAAAAGTATATGGAAGGGTTTGGAGAGAAGAAAGAGAGAGGAGAAACATTATAACTATATTATATTATAATCTCAAGAAGTAATAGTAAAAAATATATATTGTATGAAAAAAATCACAAAGAAAATGAAGAACTAGCTCTTTGCATCATGAATTCTTTGTTTTGCTTTTAATCTTTATTTTATTAATATCATTCTTGATTTTAATTCTCTCTTCCCATCTACTCTTTTTAGGATTTAGTTTGTTCTTATTTTTTTCCAAGGCCTTTCTTCAGATGCATCATTAATTATTAATTTGAGATCTATCGCTTTTATGCAGGCACTTTACACTGTAAAATTACCTCAGATTTCCTTCACTGTGTCCCACAGATTTTGATATATAGTGTTTTTATTTTCATTTAATTCTAGAAATTTTTAAATTTCTTTTCTTGATTTCTTCCTTAAGCCAATTATCACTTAAAGGTGTGTTGTTTAGTTTTCTTGAACTTTTGTATTTTCTATTAGTATTCATATATACCTTTATTTAACTATGATCAGATAAGAATACAGGATTATTTCAATTTTCTCTAATTGTCGATATTTTCTTTGTGTCCTAAAATATGATCAATTTTGGAGAAAGTTTTGTAGGCTTCTGAGAATAATTTGTCTTCTTTAGTGTTTGGATGGAATGTTCTATAGATATCTGTTAGGTTCATTTGATTTATGATAATGTTTAACTCTAATGCTTCTTTGTTTAATTTTTGTCTAGACTGCCTTTATTTGGTGATAGTGTGGCACTGAAGTTATCCTGTACCACTGTATTGAGTTTAATATGTAGTTCTAGATCCAGAAATATTTGATTTATGAAGTCAGGTATATCTGTGTTTGGTTCATAAATGTTTTAGAATTTTATCTTCCTCTTGATTGATTGTTCCTGCAAACGAGTATGAAGTGATCCTCCTTTGTCTAGTGTGTCTCCTTTGACTAGTATTGATTTGAAGTCTGTTTTGTTGGGTATTAAAGTAGCTACACCCACTAGCTTCCTGGTTCTATTTATTTAGAATACCTTTTGCCATGCTTTTGTTCTAAGGTGGTGTCTATTGTTGATGGTGGGTTATGTTTCTTGGAGGTAGCAAAAGAAATGGATCATGTTTTCTAATTCAATCTGCTATTCAGTGTCATTTTATAGGAGAATTGAGACCAGAAACATTTAGTGTTAGTGTTGGTTGATGTACATTAATTCCTGTAATGTTGATGATTTAGTGATAAATATTCCACATTGATGAACGATACTGCTCCCCAAAATTCATGGGTTATTAAATGAAAATCTCAGTGCCAGACATTAGTTACTTCCCTATGAGCTTTAGACAGAATGTCCCATAGGCACCAAATACAATACAAACTACTGCCATTGCTCTTGTCACTGCACTTCGTTGCCACCTTAACTAAATAGCAAAACCAAATTGCTTAAGATAATATGCTTTCTGGTTGCAGGACACACAGAAATCAGTCTTGAATTGACCAGGTAATGCTTCCTGTGGTTATCTTTCCTAATGCTAAAAGGTGTTTTATGGCGGCTGCTTGAGAAGAAAAGACATCAATAGTCTTGCTCAGCACTGTAGCCTGGATACACAATGCTGACCCTCCAGGCAATATGTGGCAGGAAACCAGTGCGATATTGATAACTATTTATAAGGTAGTGTTTATAAGGGTAACCAACCACTCTCTCTGAGATGAGGCCTACTCCATAGGAGAGGATTCATGTCTGGTATTGGTACATGGTCAAAACCCAGGGCTATCGAAGTCATAGGCCCCAGGGACGAACCTACCAATGTAGTTTTTCTAAATGGCCATTCTGTCAAACTGCCTTCTAAAGATTCATGTTTCTATCTATAGATTTGTGTTACTCTCAACCTTGGTCAAATAAGCTTCTTATCACCGTGGGTACTATAGAAATCCATTACTATTCAAGGTGCTAAGACTCGGTGAGTCTGAGTGTTCACCCACGGAGGGAATGTCTATATCAACTACTACCACAGCCAACACTCAAACAATATCACAGGAGAGAAGATTGAAAGAATGCGAGAGTCAGAAAACGGGGAGAGCACTGTGCAATGTTGTTCTCTGGACATAAAGTCTGTTTTACTCGTAAACTCACAGCAGCTGTGGTGCCTTATGCAAGACCCTCACAAGATTAAGCCCATTAAAAATTTCATCCTGCAGTGGGCAGGGGCCTCAGGCCAGCCCTAGCTGAGAAGCTATTGGCAGTTTATGACTGCTGGGGGAAGGTTGATCACTTTTATTCAGGAACATAGCCACTGGTAATTTCCCTATGACCCAGTGGATGACTCCACCCCCATGTGTTTATGTGTAGCACTACTGCACTCCATGAGTTAAAATAAACAAGCAAATAAACAAATACATAAATAAACAGGAGGACATGAGTTAGTAGGGAAATGTGGAGACCCCAGGTGTTGTTTCTGAGAATGAATACCTGGGGTTGTCCCCTGGGTTACACACACACACACTTTTTATAAGTTATGGTTATTTATCTGCAACTCCTTGGAGTTCTTAAACCTCCCGCTTCCTCTCTATGCCTGCTTATCTCTCTCTCTCTCTCTCTCTCTCTCTCTCTCTCTCTCTCCCTTCCTCTCTCTCTCTCCCCTCTCTCTCCTCTCTTTCTTCTCCTTTCCTCTCCCCATCCCTCATCTATGCACCTTCCCACTTCTTCCCCCTCCTTTTCACATTCTTTCTCCCTCTCTTTTCTTTTTTTCCATATCTTTATTCTCTCTCTCTCTCCTCTATGAGGTTATCAAATTCCTAAGGCATTGCTTACTCTGATTCAAAAACGATAAAATGGCCTGATTATAAATTGAACATTTGAAGCCCACTCCAAAGCTGCAGTTAATTTTAATTAGCATCTAGTTGTCAGTGTCGATCATTATAACTGATTTGTATTATCACTCCAAAATCAGCAATTTAACAGCCCTTTGTAGCTTCCAACTTGGCCAGTGGAATCCATGGCAGTCCAAAAAAAAAAAAAGAAAGAAAATTTTTTTCATAGCTCTTGATTCATGGGGAGAAAATGCTGTGTGATAATTTGACTAAACTGTAATTTGTAGAGGACATAATTAAGTAGAACAATAGAAGTTCCCTTTCCTGTTTGACTGAGACAAAAACACCCCAAAAGAGGTTTATTAATTCAGTGATGAGTTCTAATACTGTAGCTATCCTACTATATAGTCTCAAAAGCTGTGTTCTGCTATTACCTACCCTACACACATAACAGTTACCCTTTCCAACTGAGTTTAGACACAAACTTATGCTCTTGAACACCAATAACTAATGTCAATCAACTGGAGTTGATGTACTATCATTTTACTGTCCCTGTTGTAGACTTTTTTCATTTATATAATCTCCTCCATGTTCTAAATACTTCTCTTTGGAGCAATAAAGAAAAAAATACACATCACTGTCTCTTTTATATATATTCCTAAACCTAGAACCAAAGAATGGATTAACTTTATCAAAAGCTCTTAGTTTAAATTTGGTGTTGTTCTATCACTGATACAACAAGAAAAACATTTAATTGGCTTACAGTTTCAGAGGTTTAATCCATTATCATCATGGTCTAACATGGTGGCATGCAGGCATGCTGTAGCTAAATGTCTTACATCTTGATAAGCAGGCAGCAGGAAGTGGTCTGACTCACTGGGCATGGCTTGAGCATATATTAGCCCTCAGAGCCTGGCCCCACAGTGACACATTTCCTCCAACAAAGCCACACCTAACAAGGCCACACATACTCCAACAATGCCACAGGTTCTAATATTGCCACTCCTTTTGGGGGCCATTTTCTTTCAAATCACTGCAGTGCTCAATAGTTTTTCTATACAAAGAAGAATGGTGGTTGAATCTGGAGACAGCAATGAAATGTTACAAGCAGATTATTATAGAAATGTGAAAGAAAAGTGATAAAAATCCCGAAAATCTGACCTGCCAACACCTAAACCCCTGAACATTTTTGGTGTCTCACTAAAAAAATAAATAAATAAATAAATAAATAAATAAATAAAGTTTTCTTAGATAGGTAACCTGGTATATGAATACTGTTCAAATTACAGCATAAATCATAGATACTTAAAAAACAAATATTAAATGTTAATTAGTACACTAGAGGTGAGAATACTTGACCCCTACTTGGCTTAAAAGGCTATCTGAACTCAATTAATTATTTAATAAAATAACCATAATCAAACTTATGTCACTGGATTTCCAGTCTACTACTCCTTCCACTTTAACTGAATTACTTGGTCATCATACAATATAGCTTATAACAAATGCATGAAAAAGTACCCTATTCTTGAATAAAAATTAAAACAAGATTTAATAACATATGTAGTTCCTAATTCACACCTCCAGGTTGAGGTTTATATCTAAAACCTTCTAAGAAGTTCTAAGCCAGGCGTGGTGGTACATACCTACATTCTCAACACTTAGGGTCTGAGGCATGAAGATCATGAATTTGATGATAGCCTGAACTATGTAGTGAGACAGTGTCCCCCAAAAACAGAAAGGGAAAGGAGAAGATTGGAAGCTAGGCATGGTGGTAGAGCCTGCAATTCCAGCACTTAGAGTGGTTGGGATAAGAGAATCAAAAGTTCACAGTGAGTCTTGGCTTCTTAGTGAATTTGAGGTCAGACAGGAAGAAAGGGAGAAAAATGGGGATAAGGGATCAAGGAGGGAGACAACAAAGATAAAGTTACATGAAGACTCAGGAAAGAAATCAGCCAATAAGAGTTCTAAAATCTTGGTTTCCACAAATTACATCATCTATATGTCTGTTTCTCTGTGTGAAGATTCTGACAATATACAATAGTAACACAGCTTTTTAGTATCTCTAAATATTTGAGATCATAATAATACGTTGACTCTTCATTTCCACTTTCCACACATTTACTTGGTCACTAAATTCTCTAGATTGAACTAATGGTGAACTGGGTAATCCTTATCACTTACTTGCCTAGAGTATTTTATCCAGCTCCTAAGAACTATCTTCACCTCTAATCCCTCTTATCTCAAAATATCCTCAATACTTCCACCAAGGTAATACTTCAAAACCAACCAAAACCAACCTGACTATGTCATGCTTCTGTTAACTCTATTTCCTATGTGATAAAGTCTAAGAGTTCTTTATACGATACAGAAAATTCTCACCTGGCTCTCATATGCTTCTTCATACACAGCTTAATCTCAGCCTACCCCTCTATCACATAGTCCTCCAATATCTTAAATGTCTTGCCATCCTATAAACACAGTACATTGTGTAATATTTAATTTGGTGCATCCCATTCCATCAATTTGACATGTTCACTCCCCCTTTCTAAAAAATTCAAGTGATCCCTTAAGAATTAATTTAAATGTTGCCTTCTCCCTGATGTATTTTCTATGCTTTCCATGAAATACTTATTTATACTGCTGCAGCATCCTATGTTACCTGTGATGAAATAAACGGTATTATCAGATTGTTTTTATCCTGGGTTTTTTGAAGGTTAGGCTGCATCTTTTCTATATAAGTATTCTAAACATATTCCTCCATAAATGTTGCTGAGGGGCTAGCAAGATGGATCAATAGGTAAAAGTACTTGCTTCTAACTGTGCACATACACACACACAATGACTAAATAAATAAATGTAATAAAAATTTAAAAATGTGATGATATTTGATGAAAAATGAATGACTATTTATGATCATTGTGTGACATGGTATATATGATCAACAAGAAGAGCCTATCTAAATTTCTTTTATTCTCCTATTCTTCATTGGAAGCTTTTAACTAAAGATTTGGAGAATAGCCATCTGGAAGAAAAAAAAATGCCTTAACTGTAGCTTTCTTTGAGAGATGTCAACCACTTTGTGTATATGAGGGAAGAAAACTGATCGTCAAAATCTAGTTTTCAGTCTTTTGATAGCAGTTAATCACTGCATTACTTCTTCTAATTTTTATTTAAATTCCATGAGCATATAATACATGTCCTAAAAGTTGTAGTTTATTTCCCTTTTGTCTTATGCCCTACACCAGCTTTATCCCCACACAAAAGAGATGATATCCACTGCTTACATTTAAACAAACTGCCAAACCATTATGTAATATGCACCAGAAGGCTGACAATAAAGTTAGACCTCCTTCAAGGTCATTCACATACTCGCCAATATCTGGAAAAGTGCTGAGAGAAAAATAGGTAGATAACTCAATCTGTCATGTGAATCTAAGGAGATTGTACAAATACCTCATTTCCATAACAGCATCGTACTTGGTGTCTCAACATAATAAATGAATATGCTATGACTGAAGACTAAACAGAGGCTAATGGTAAATGCATTAATTAGCGACCTGTTTACACTTCTCCTGGGAAGGACATCCATTTGTTACAGCTACTGCCATGCAAGAATACTGACTGCAGTTAAGTTTTCACTTTGGGAATGCATATAAATTTGTAAGAGTCTCCCACATTATCATTTGCTGACAGGCATTAATGACACTAATGAAGGCAGAAGAGCTTGATTCAAACACACAAATGATTAGAGTTGATAATAGATATGTGAACAGGGCCCTCATTAACGAATTTATTAATGATGCAGAGATGGAAGCTAAAAGGGGGTGTCTAGACATGTATTTATAGCACCTCCACCTCCTTCAATCAAAGATAATTCTTCTAGCTCTTTGATTTATACAGCCTTTAGTTACATATCTAAGAAATTGGGATGTTCATGTTCTAGTAAGTGAAATCCAAAGAAAAGAATAGATCTGTTTCTATTAGGCTCATGACAATTATGAACAAGAATAGAGCTGGAATCAAAAGATCACCAGCTCTTATCTTAGGAAACGTGTGATGATGGATGCAAATTAAATAGTGTATTCAGAGCAGAAGGATCATTTACTAATTATGTCCAAGCCTAGTTAAAATCTTCATATTTAGAAAAATAAATTGATTATTATCAATTTACTTCTTATATCATTGATGTATTAGGTGACCACATTCTTGACAAGTAGTCAGATTTTAATATAGGAAGTAGTATGCTTTGACAACACACTTTCTGATGGAGGAAGGTCAACTTTCATTCCCTTCTTTTGTTCTGATTAAATGTCCAAACCATTCTGTTTCTGAACAAGAGGACAAAAGAATGCCAGCGTTATATAGGTTCATGCCTTATTTATTCAGCTGTTCTTCTTTCCTAAAAAGCAAGTTTGACCAACTTGTAGATGAGTTTTTCTGAGGACCTAAATATAGAGTTTCAAAACAACTGGTTGCAGAAAGCAATTTCAAAAGGCAAATTAGTATGTTCAGTATAAGAAGCAACTACTAACAAAAACGCCAATCTCATGATTAATTGAATTTCTACTCACTACTGAAAAAAAATCACTTCAAGCAAAATGCTCAGAAAAGGGTGTCTTGAATAGGTAAGAACATCTTTAACTGCGAATAGAGTATTAGTTCTCCCAAGCTACATTATTAAACTGTGGTTTCTCATGACTAAATTATACATGTAACTATATATTGAAGGCTAAAACAAACAAGGAGATCTCCGCTGTCTTTTCAATATTGTCTTAAAACTTTTTTAATTTATTTATCTATTAAAGATTTCTTCCTCCTCCCCACCACCGCCTCCCATTTCCCTCCCCCTCCCCCTATCAAGTCCTCCTCCCTCATCAGCCCGAAGAGCAATCAGGGTTCCCTGACCTGTGGAAAGTCCAAGGACTACCCACCTCCATCCAGGTCTAGTAAGGTGAGCATCCAAACTGCCTAGGCTCCCCCAAAGCCAGTAGTCTTCAAACTTTTAAAACTGTATAATTCCATTTACAAGCCCCAAAGTAAAGGCATAAGAATGGCATTTGAAGATAATGATTGCTCATCTAGGACTCTCACCATTTTAGGATCTGTTTTAATAGGATTCTGCTCTCAGCTATGGAGAGGGGAAAATAACACTAAAGACCTTTCAAAAACATCGTTTGGAAATCTACCTACTCCTTTAGAAGTTTCGTGGATATATGAAGCTAAAATGAAGTTACCTTATAATGGAGTTGCAATGTTGATACTAGATCCCTCAGGCCCTCAAATAAAATCCAGTGGCCTTTGTCTTCAGAATATGTTGGCTAGGGAGATACCATAGATTTTCAAATATTACAGGCTACTGCCCATGCTATTAATTATGCTCCAGAACTTGATAATAAAACCCTGTTGATGGAAGACACCACATACTTGAATCACAGAATGTGAAAAATCAAGGCAGTGCTGACCTGGAAGCTTCATCCCTACTGGCTAGCTTTAATAGTGTTGCGGGTAACATGTATGCTACTAAAGGAGAAACATAATTATCGATCTTACCCTATTACAAACCCTGTGAGTTATGACAATTACTGGCCTGACAAGACATGACAACCGGTGTAATAATGGCATGAATGTAATAGAAGGAATGAATCACTTCCTTACTGGACTTAGGACTTATCCTTATAACCACAGATGAAAACATTTCTCAGTCTTCATCAGAAAAGCTTCTATTTGCAGTAGATGGTGGGTAACACAGAGACAACTGGTCAAGATACAGAGGAGACTTTGGAATACCCATTGCAAATAGGACATGTATATCATCACATAACCTCCTAAAGCTCAACGAAGAAGGGGTAGAGAGAGTACAAGAGCCAAAAGTGGTAGATAAATATAAGGACATAAGGAAGCTCATATGAACTCACAGTGGTTGTGGCAGCATACTCAAGACCTGTAAAAGATCAAGCCAAACCAAATTCTGACATGGACTATGGAAGTGGACACAAAGTCCCACCCTTGTCTAAGGAGCTGTTAGCAAAGGACAGCTACTGAGAAGATGGAGAGTCAGTTTTGTTTGAGAGTTTGGTCCCCAGAAAATCAACTACACTCCAGGAGAAGGCCACATATCCAAGAACATATGGGAAGCACAAATCAGATTCAGTGGGTATTAATAGAAGAAGAAAAAGACACAAAGTTGGGTGGGTAGGAAGGGCAGTTGATCTGAGAGGAGTTGTGGGAGGAATGAATATGATTAAAGCATATATGTGGTAGAATAATAGTTGAAGATATGTTAAAATTGTTTATGCTATGCAATATTTGTTTAATAATTCAAAGATGTGTTGCTTTTGTTTATGTTGCATTTGCTTAACTCTGTGTGAAGCTGTGTTACTTTGCCTGGCTAAAACACCTGTTGGTCTAATAAAGCCCTGAACAGCCAACAGCAAGGCAAAAGGAAAGACAGGTGGGGCTAGAAGGCAGAGAGAATAAATAGAAGGAGAAATCCGGGAAGAAGGGACAGAGGAGCAAGAAAAGAAGGAGCTAGTTACACAGCCACACAGCCAGACATGGAATAAGAAGTAAAGAAAAAATGTACAGAAATAGGAAAAGGTCATAGCTCAGACGCAAAATGTAGATGGGAAAATTTAAGAAAAGCTCGCAAGAAACAAGCCAAGTTAAGTTCAGGCATTCATAAGTAAGAATACACCTCCATGTATTTTTAAGGAACTGTATGGTGGACCCCCAAAGAGCCAAAAGAGTAAGAACAAAAAACCAGCAACACATATTCTGTGAAATTCTCAAAGAACTAATTAAAATAAACATTTAAAAGTGCAATACAAAGGTATAACACACAAAAGGCCTAACACAAGTTCTGAGTTTGATCTCATGACTAAGCAACAAATGGTTTCTGCTGCAGTTTGAATAAAAAATGTCCACCATATGCTCATGTCTTTGATCTGTTGGCATTGTTTGGGAAGGTTATAAACTTGTCAGGAGGTGAAGTATTGATGAAGGAAATATATGACTGAGAAAGTGTCTTCAGGTTTTATAAACTGGTCCCACTCACTATTGTCTCTGTCTCTCTTTCTCTCTTTGTGTGTGTCTCTCTGTCTTTCTCCCTCTTTGTCTCTCTCTCTCTCAAAGTATGTGTGTCTGCCTCTCTCTGTGTGCCTGTATCTTTGTTTCTCTGTGTCTTCCTATCTGTCTGTCTCTCTCTCCTTCCTATATATGAGTAGAATGTGTGTGATATTCCCATCTCTGCTTTCTGACTGCCAGAACTGCCTCTTGCTCCTGCTGGCATACCTTTCCAGCCACTGTGGACTCTATCCCTCCGTAAGGGAAAATCAGCCTTTTGTTCTTCCAATTACTTTTTGCCATAGCATTCAATGACAGTAACAGAAGAGTAGCTAATGCACTCTCCATAATAGACTCTACCCCTCAAAAACTGTCAGCTAAAATAAACCCTTCCCCCAGTAACTTTTGGGGGATTAGAGTATTATCTGCAACAACAGAAAACAATGTAAAACTGTTTTCCACTATTTCTTAGACGATCCTTTAAGTATATCATTGACTTCATTCTGCCATAGTGCTGAATGCTCTATGACTACATCATGAGTCATTCACTGCCATATCCTCTTTCGCACACATGCAGAGTATGAGTAGTTGTTAGATAGTGCCTATTGCCTTTGTATTATAGGTACTCAATTTCAAATTATATAATTTATAGAAGCTAAATTGGGGTTCTTTTTACTCAGTCTTGTTTAGCTAGATCTATACAGTCACGAGTTGCCAGATGTCATCTAGACTTCAGCTACTTGGGAACAAAACAAATTGCCCACCATATAAATCCTAGCTCTTCTATTATAGCTATAGCAAATCATTTACCTTTTCTGAGTGTCTTAATTTCATCACCTGAAAAGCTAAAATAAAACTAATTGACTCATTGAGTTACCCTGAAAATTAAATAGGTTAATGAACATAATGAACTTAGAGCAGTATCTTTTACACAGTAAGCACTATATAAATGAAAGTTCCACTTATCTATACTCTATAGCACCTACACTATTCTGAAAATAACAGTCCACAATTCAAGAATTACCTTTCCTAGGATACATTATGGCTTCTCTTGTCATTAACAAAGGGGATTCTCCCACCTCTGAGGTAGAGAGGCCATTATAATTTTAAGATCTTCTGTCGTTAAAATTCGACAGCAAATCTCTGACATCAATTGCCTTATCTATAGATGAGAGCTCACAAACAGTTAATCTGGTAGTACTGATTAAAAGTGCTAAATTTACTGGAAATGTTGGTGTATATTTATTTTCCCACCAATGAGGCTGAGACAGGAAAGAGATTGCAAGTTGGAGGCAAACACATGCTACATAGCAAGACCTGGTCAATACACAATAACCAAAGTTTAAATACTGGGTTTAGCATATAATAGCCTGTGGAACCACTTAATCAATGAAGGGGTTTATTTTCAGAACAATGCAACTCAATATGTGTCTTAAAGCAGATTTATTTTTACTTAATCTAATCAGGACTTAAGCTTTCTTGATATAAAAATTTATATCACTCATCAACTTTATAAAGTTCTGTTATTATCTGTTACTTTTTTATCTAAGAGAAAGTTTATTTTTATAACATTTAAAGAGCTCACACAACTTTTGATAAGTACTAAAATATAAATTAATGCCAAGGAACCTAATTAACAATATCTAAAACAGTTTAAGAAGTTAAAACTGAGCCAACAAGTTCTTGAAGAAATATTTAACATCACTAATTATTACAGAAAAGCAAATAAAATCCACAGTGATATATAACCTCACTCACACACAGTGAGACATATATGTGAAATATATTATATATAGATGTATAAACACACACACACACACACACACACACACACACACACACACATATATATATATATATATATATATATATATATATATATATATGCATGTGTTGTTTAAACCATGTGTGGGAGACAGACAGAGAGACAAAAAGAGAGAGAGGCAAAAAATTGAGATGGGCTAGGAATATAGCTCAGCGGTAAACTATCTGCCTAGCATGTATAGCATGTATAAGATCCTGGGGTTTAAACGGAGACTATGTTTTCATTTCCAACCTGCCCAGACCTGAATAATCACACAGAAACTATATTAATTACAATACTGTTTGGCCAGTGGATCAGGCATATTCCTAGATAGCTCTTACATATTAAATTAACCCATTTCTATTCATCTATATATGGCCATGAGGCTGTGGCTTACCAGAAATGTTCTGGCATCTTTCTCCTTGGGCAGCAATATGGCATCTCCTGACTCTGCCTTTTATTCTCCTGTATTCAGCTTATTTTCCTGCCTAGCTATATTCTGCCCTGCCATTTGCCAAAGCAGATTCTTTATTAACCAATGGTAATAAAATATATTCATAGCATACAGAAAGAAATTCCACATTACTGGGATAACTGTCATCAGAGAGACTTCACCCAGCAACTGATGGAAACATGCAGAGCCACAGTCAAACACTAGGCAAAGTTCAGGAAATCCTGCTGAAGAGAGGGAGGAAGGCTGGTAGGATCCAGAAGGGTCAAGGATATTATGAGAACACAGCCCACAGACTCAACTAACCTGGGCTCACAGAGACTGAACTGATAACCAGAGAGCTTGAATGGTATTCCTAGGACCTCTTCATATATATAACAGTTTTGTAGCTTGGTCTTCTTGTGGAAATCTTAACAGTGAGAGCAAGGACTGTCTCTGACTCTTTTGTCTACTTTTAAGACCTTTCCCTCCTACCAAATTGCCTTGTCCAGCCTTAATAGAAGAGGAGGTGGCCTAGTCTCACTGCAACTTGACATATAATGGCTGCTTGATATCCATGGATGGCCTGGCCTTTTCTAAAAAGAAACAGAGAAAGGGGAGTGGATGATGGGGGGAGTCTGGGAGGAGAGGAGTGAGGAAAAACTTTGATCTGGACAGAAATAAATAAACAAAAAATAAAACAAAATGAAAATTTCATGGGGTAATCCACAAACACTGCAAAACAAATGAAAATTAAATTTAAAAGCAAAATAACTATAGGATAGGGTCATTTCAGGTTCCCTATCCTCAGCTGCCCAAGGAACTAACTGGGGACCTCGGCTTGGGCATCTGGGAGCCACTCTAGGTTCAAGTCTCTTGCCAACCCTAAGGTGGCTCCCTTAACTAAGAATTGTGCTTCCGTGCTCCCCTATCTAACCTTCCTTTATCCCAATCCTCCTTTTTCCCCAAGTTCCCCCCATTCTCCCCTTCTCCCTTTTCTCTCCCAATCTCCCCTTACCACCATCCTACCCCACCCCCAAGATCTCAATTTTCTCCCCAGCAAATTTGTCTACTTCCCATAGGCAAGAGTACAACTATATGTTTTTCCTTTGGTTCACCTTCTTACTTAGCTTCTTTGGGATCACCAATTGTAGACTCCGTGAGCCTTGTTTATGGCTAGAAACCAATTATGAGTGAGTACATCCCATATTCATCTTTTTGGGTCTGGGTTACCTCACTCAGGATAGTGTTTTCTATTTCCATCCATTTGCATGCAAAATTTGAGAAGTCATTGTTTTTTACCGCAGCATAGTACTCTAATGTGTAGATATTCCTCACTTTCTTCATCCATTCTTCCATTGAAGGTCATCTAGGTTGTTTCCAGGTTCTGGCTATTACAAATAATACTGCTATGAACATAGTTGAACAAATGCTCTTGTCATATGATAGGGCATCTCTTGGTTATATTCCCAGGAGTGGTATTGCTGGGTCCAGGGGTAGGTTGATCCCGAATTTCCTGAGAAACCGAAACACCGATTTCCAAAGTGGTTGCACAAGATTGCATTCCCACCAGCAATGGATGAGTGTACCCCGTCCTCCACAGCCTCTCCAGCAAAGGCTATTATTGGAGTTTTTTATTTTAGCCATTCTGACAGGTGTAAGATGATATCTCAAAGTTGTTTTGATTTGCATTTCCCTGATCGCTAAGGAGGTTGAGCATGACCATAAGTGTCTTTTGGCCATTTGAACTTCCTCTGCTGAGAATTCTCTGTTCAGATCAGTGCCCCATTTTTTAATTGGGTTAATTAGCATTTTAAAGTCTAGTTTCCTGAGTTCTCTATATATTTTGGAGATCAGACCTTTGTCTGTTGCGGGTTTGGTGAAGATCTTCTCCCAGTCAGTAGGTTGCCTTTTTGACTTGGTGACAGTGTCCTTTGCTTTACAGAAGCTTCTCAGTTTTAGTAGGTCCCATTTATTCAATGTTGCCCTTAATGTCTGTGCTGTTGGGGTTACACATAGGAAGTGATCTCCTGTGCCCATCTGTTGTAGAGTACTTCCCACTTTCGCTTCTATCAGGTTCAATGTGTTGTGACTGATAGTGAGGTCTTTAATCCATTTGGACTTGAGTTTTGTGCATGTTGATAGATATGGGTCTATTTTCATTCTTCTGCAGGTTGACATCCAGTTGTGCCAGCACCATTTGTTGAAGATGCTTTCTTTCTTCCACAGAGACCCACACTGGAGCACTGGACTGAGCTCCCAAGGTCCCAATGAGGAGCAGAATGAGGGAGAACATGAGCAAAGAAGTCGGGACCACGAGGGGTGCACCCAACCACTGAGACAGTGGAGCTGATCTATTGGGAGCTCACCAAGGCCAGCTGGACTGTGACTGAAAAAGCATGGGCCAAAACTGGACTCTCTGAGCATGGCGAATAATGAGGGCTGATGAGAAGCCAAGGACAATGGCATGGGGTTTTGAACCTACTTAATGTGCTGGCTTTGTGGGATCCTAGCCAGTTTGGATGTTCACCTTCCTAGGAATGGACGGAGAGGGGAGGACCTAGGACTTACCACAGGGCAGGGAACCCTGACTGCTCTTTGGACTGGAGAGGGAGGGGGAGAGGAGTGGGGGGAGGAGGAGAAGGGTGGGAGGAGGGGGAGAAGGGTGGGAGGAAGGGGAGGCTGGGAGAGGGGGAAACTTGTTTTTTTTCTCCTTTTCTCAATAAAAAAATGGAAAAAAATAAAAATAGAATTTGATTTTATATTTTTGCAAAAAAAAAGCAAAATAACAAGCGCTTGTGAATGAGGGGGAAATGGGAAATCTTGTACAGTTGGGGTGGGAATGTAAATTAGGACAAGTTAAGTCATGTGGAAAATAATATGGATACTCCTCAGAAAATTACATGATCCCAAAATTGCATTCCTAGACATGTATCCACAATAAAGGAATTCAGGATTTTAGAAATAAATCTACCTTCTATGTTCATTGTGAAAGAATTCACAATGGTGAAGCTACAAAATACAAACCATGTGAGAGTGTATGGATGGACAAATGGAAAAGAAAATGTTTATGTGTGTATATACACAAATATTTTGTGGCATACAGTATACATGCATATGAAGTGTATATATATGTAAAAATAAGCAAAAGTCTTCCATCTGTAAAACTGAATGTGCAGGAAAGATATAGTTTTTAGTAAAATAAACCAAGTACAGAAAGATATATACTGCCTTCCCTATATGAGAAGAGTTTAAAATCTAGAAATACAGTGGAATGATTATTTTCAAAGAGTAGAGGAAGGTGAACCAAAGGAAAAACATATAGTTGTCCTCCTGGCTATGAACCTTCATCTGGTGATGGATGGAGACAGAGACAGAGACAGAGACCCACACTGAAGCACTGGACTGAGCTCCCAAGGTCCCAATGAGGAGCAGAAAGAGGGAGAACATGAGCAAAGAAGTCGGGACCACGAGGGGTGCACCCACCCACTGAGACAGTGGGGCTGATCTATTGGGAGCTCACCAAGGCCAGCTGGACTGTGACTGAAAAAGCAGGGGATAAAACTGGACTCTCTGAGCTTGGCGAACAATGAGGACTGATGAGAAGCCAAGGACAATGGCACGGGGTTTTGAACCTATGTAATGTGCTGGCTTTGTGGGAGCCTAGCCAGTTTGGATGTTCACCTTCCTAGAAATGGATGGAGAGGGGAGGACCTAGGACTTACCACAGGGCAGGGAACCCTGACTGCTCTCTGGACTGGAGAGGAAGGGGGAGAGGAGTGGGGGGAGGGGGAGAAAGGTGGGAGGAGGGAGAGAAGGGTGGGAGGAGGTGGAAGGAAATGGGAGGCTGGGAGGAGGAGGAAACTTGTTTCTTTTTTTCTCCTTTTCTCAATAAAAAAAGTTAAAAATAAAATAAAATAAAAGAACAGTGAAATGCTTGCTGGTCAAAGAGTAAGTGTTTTGACTTTTAAGATGAAAAAATACTGCGAATCAGGTACAGACTGAGAGATAATGGATGCTAGTGCCTCTTCTTTGTCTGCATCTAACCCTCCTTTCAGAATTATACTTTATGTTGAACTTTTTTTCTGATCCACGTCTCTTAAATTCTCTTACAGATTCTCAAACAGTAGCTAAAGCACAAATCCTACAGTATCAAGATTTAAGCTCTCAGTAACCTCGATTACAAAAGCCAAATCTATTGACCTAAGCAGACAATTTAGTCAAATAGTTTGCCCACTTTTTTTTTTTTTTTTTTTTGCCCACTTTTTAAACTTGACTAGCCATCTGACTATATACTGTGTTGATGCCCTAAAGGTGACCATAAAGAATAATATCCACACAAGGATTTCCAAGGTTATCCTCAGGCCAAAGGCTATTCTTCATTTTGAAAAACAGCATGAAACTGTAAGTAAACCAGAGGTTCTTTTGGAAAGGTTAGCATGACTCCCAAGTTAGAAGTTACAATTTTTTTATTTATTTATTTTTAATTTTTTAATTTATTTATTTATTAAAGATTTCTGCCTCCTCCCCGCCACCACCTCCCATTTCCCTCCCCCTCCCCCGATCAAGTCCCCCTCCCTCATCAGCCAGAAGAGCAATCAGGGTTCCCTGACCTGTTACAAATTATTTGCTAAAACATTTAGAAATGAACTTCTAGCAATGCTAGCACTCTATAGAGGAGAGCTGACAATGATATTTTTTACAGGCAACTATTTTTGCTTTAAAAATATTTTGTGGTTGTCGAATTTCATCAAAAGTCTTCATTTTAGTCGATACAAATATGATGCCCTCCTAGAATGTGTGTGATTCTCTGCATGATTTTGAGGCTATACTGGAAATAAAGCACAGAGCTGTACAGCATTTCTATGTCTCCTTGGGAAAATACAAGCTAATGGTGTGAAATAGGGAAGGACAAGGAGGAAAAGACTTCCCTAGGTTCCATTTTTAATTCATATTTAATCTTTTAGTTCATATTTAATCTTTACCTCATGCCTGCAAAGGGTGTGACTTATCTGTTTGTCCATTCACTAAGATGCCATGGGTATATCCAAGGTCATGTCACTATCAAAAAAAAAAAACAATTTCAGAATCATGCCTAAATTCTAGAGCCTTTTCCACTAGATAGCAGCACATTGCTAAATATTTAATTAAATCATACAGATGAAGAGTAAATAAAGCACACTGACAAGGAAGGCATTACAGCATATGGCTGAATTCATGGAATTTATGGTCAGACTGACCTGAGTTCAAACACCATCTGGGTGACTTTGAACAAGTTACCTAACTTTTCTGGGTCCCTTTCCTTTTCTGTATAATAGACACAATAGTTAAATAAAATAATGTACCTAAAGAACTTCACATAATGTTTTCTAGAGTAAACAATAAATAACAAGTATTAATATAGCACTGATATTCAAAGTTACATTTTATACCCACAGCTTATTTTTTCCCATTTTGGATATGTATTCTTCTCATCACGAAGACAAAGCAAATCTTCATCAAGCTTGAGTTGACAAATGGATAACGTAAATAAGACTTGTGGGAGTTCAAAGATGGAAAAGTAACATGAGGTCATTTGAGTTCCATCTCTCTATTGATCCCTGGATTTCCTTCAGCTAATTTGGCTGTGCAAGAAAAACTTCCTTCTGTTTTTATTCTTTCCTGGACATTGCTTTCAAACTATGCCAAATTATTGAGGCTCCTATTTCCTACCATTAAGGAGCAGGAAAAATCTGGGACTTCCTACAAGAACTCCAAAGCAAGCTATTCAGAAGGAACTAGAACATCAAAGAGGATTGTGTGAAGGAAATGGTTTTGTGATTGGACCTGTCAAAGTGTACTGGGTTCAATGTGCCCAGAGAACTGAGAAAGAAAGATTTCTGGGAGTCTTTGAAAGAAGTCTTCCTTGGAAAAAATTGGGGTGCTGCTTCTTGAATTCAAGCAACAAGGTAACCACCAGTGTTCTGAGATTTCCACACAGAGAAAAATGTCTAATGACCAAACAGCTCTCTGCTTAAGTTGGTGTGAAGGCAGTACTGAGATTTTTAAAAAGGGGTATCTTACTACAAATGTAAACTTGACAAATTCCCGTCACACCAGATCACAAACCACCCTACACAAGTAACATCTAGCAACTGTTTCCTCACCTGAATCCAGGATTCTGAGTCTTAAAGGCTAAGAATACTTAATCTCCCAACTGTAAAGTGTCCAATTTAATAAATTAGTCAGAATCAAGCTTGGCTTCCCATAGCAACAGCATTGTCTTAACCAAGACTTCAGTTCTGCATTACCATCTCAAGGCAGAATACCTTCTCAATAAACCCTCAGTTCTGGCTCTTCACCCCATCTGCCCACATTATATACAATAATCTGCTTTATATACATTCAACTAAGTATAGCACTTAATCACACTAACAAAATAACCTCACGGCAATAAATACCACCTGTCACTTTACCAAAACATCCCACGCTATAGCTTATACGATTTTAAATTAGCACATAAAATTGACCATCACAGGTACTGACACTTGCAAAACAGGTAACGTGTCAAGCGAGCTATTAGTTATTTGTCCCTTAAAAAGTGAACCACTTTTCCCCAGTCCCAAATGCCTATACAATCCTACCCTTACCTCCTGGGTGATCTGCAGGCCATTTATATAAGTTTATAATTATCACTGGAGGTCAAGAGATGCTCAGAAGAGCTTTTTCTAGAACCACATAAGGCAAAGGGCCACAAACCTAACCAGAGCTGCAGCTTCAGAAGCTGCCTCCTAGCTCTCCCCCCCCCCGCCACAAGACTTCCCTAACCCTGCATCCTCAAGTGGCAAGAAACAGTAGCCCTCAGTGTGTCCCTTTATACATACTTTGTATATAGTCCCTCAATATGTCTCTACTAGGTCTCTTGAGGAATCAAACATGGCCTTAAAGCTTGCTTACATTTATATCCATAATCCATTAGTCTGTGTGAAGTTATATTCATTTAGAGAAAGTACCAGCTTTATTCTGCTCAGAAACTAGAAAATCAATCTTTTCTCAAGTTTATGAAAAAAATTAACAATGCTTTTCTCTAATGAAATTATATCCTCAAACCTACTAGTTTAATGTACAAATGAAAAGCTTCTCTGATTTTAAAAGGCTCTCCCCTCTTGGTGTATCTTGTCTGCTTATTCATCACACCCTGTTGGGGCTCTTATGACAGCCTCTCAGATTCCTTAGGGCTCTTCCAGACTGCAGTCCAACAATAAAGTCAATGGAAACAATTCTGCCTATCAAGCCATACAGGCACGAACACAGAGAAGAGAAGCAATATTGCGTTTAAGTACCGACGTAATTCTGAAAACGAATCCTTTTATCTATGATCTCAAATGATAATATTTTTCTCAAATAATTCTTGGTGGATTGTATGTAATTTCATATATTTGAGGTTCTATGGAAGCTAGATACTATTTACCACAAAAAAATACCTTAAAAATCAAGGTTTATCTGAACATAATGTGATGTCTTTTGAGCTGGCCCCAATGACTAAGATCCTGTAACTATAGCATTTAAATTTCTAAACTGCTTAAGAAGGGACGCTGCCCAGCTCAGTCACTTCCTCCTTATTTGTATGTCTGAAACAAAACTACATTAAGCTCAATAAGCTTGTCTGGGTTGCTTGATTTTCTGGAACATTTTTTTTCTATCTGAAGAAACTGATCAGCTGAAGGGGGCTAAATAAATTGTGGAAAAATGGATTACACAAATTTAAAGAGACGACTCCATGGTAGGACTTATGAGAACTGTTAAATAAAAAAAAATGAATCTCCAAAAGGGCTTGGTGGCATCCAGCATCACAAACTCACTTAAGAGCAGAACACTCTTTTAGTCAAGCCACACTTCGTGAAACAGATGGGGAACACAATTTGGCAAGTGCTGCTTCACAGAAATGCATAATACAGCTGAATTTTATTATTACCATTTATTAGAATGCTCTATAATTTCTGCCTCACTTATCCTTAATCCTAAAAGAGCCAGAAAGCTCTGTAGAATGCTTCACAGGGTGCCATTAGAGAATTTCAGAGTATCACATGACCTTCTTCTGAATTTTAATCAGCTATAATCATTCTAGAAAAATTTCGAGCTGATACGTTTATATTAAAAATAGTGCATGCAACTAGACCTGGTGGCACATATCACAGCATTTGGTAGGCTTGAGGCAGAAGGATTGTAAATTTGGGTCCTGCTTGGACTACATAGTTTTAAATTGCCCGGGAAAGGGCATATGATTGCAAATAGATGAGTCAAGAAGCGGGGACTAGGAAGATGCTGCAGTGGGTGAAGTGCTTGCTTGCAAGAGTGAAAACCTAAGGCAGAGCCCCAGCACTCATATAAAGCCAGGCACAGTAGTGTGTGCTTAGAACCCCAATTCTGGAGAGACAGAGACAGGAGGATCCCTAGGGCTTACTACCCTGCTAGTCAATCTTTATTGATGAGTTCCGGGTTCAGTGAAAGGTCCCTTCTCAAAAAATAAGGTAGAAAGTAATTTGCAAAGATATCTACATTGTCCTCTCTTCTCCATGCATGGGGAGGGGACGGAGCAGCTAAGAGCTTCTTGGCAAAGAGCACTTACTACAATAATGGCCTTATGTTTTTCATCAACTATAACATGCAAGTGTGGAATGGATATAAGAACAGAGCTTCTTTGGAAACAATGTCTGTATCTACATAAGTCACCTAGATGGCTAAATCATGCTTTGTGTCAGCTAAAACCTAGTTTTTTTCTACTTTACTACATGGAGATGTATAAAATTATACCTCTTTTATTTTTTTTTAGACAGAATCTCACTGTCATAGAGTCCAAGCAGCTTTCAGGGCTAACCAATTGAGACTCAGAACTATTCTTTCATTGATTAATTTAGCAAATACGTACTAAGACCCAACAATGTGTCTTATATTATTAAACATTAGAGATAGTATAGTGATTGAGAAAGACAACATCATTGCCCTCGTGGAACTTACATTTAATGTGGAGAACATATAAGCAACAAAAATAACAACATATAGAAAGAACTTGAAAAGGTGAGGCAAGGTGATCATGGGTTTGAGACTAGCCTTGACTACCTAGTAAGCTCAAGACCAGCATGAACTATATAAAATGACCTGTCTCAGAAACAAAGATAGAAAGGAAGACAGTACAGTGAGATCAAATAAAAGGGGTCCCTAACCCAGATTTGAAAGCAAGGGTGGATATTTGGGGCATTCTGAAAATGAAATAAAGCTAAGGGAACAACAAAAGGGGTGATATTTTAAGACATTGAAATCATTTGAGGATGACTTGAACATAACCACTTGTAATGGGGTGGGGGTACAATATGACTATAGGGTAGAAAGGGCAATACTACAAAAATGCTTATTGTTTTCTCACCCCTTTCTGTTTCCATGTGAGCTTTATTGAAAATCTGAAACCTCTCCTCTCCCATCTTTTGGTAAACCACTCTTCTTCCTTCCCCGGATCTAAATGTGGTACAAATGAATTATGGTTTCCATCCTTTTTACATGATTCCACATCGCCAACCCAAGTAATGAGTTAAGTGAATATATGGCTAGGGCCCACAGTACTAGCCATCATGATTAGCCTGGTACTTGTCACGTGACTCAAGGCAAACCAATCGAACCTCTTCAAGTTTTCTTAAACTGGAGCTGCCCAAAAGGAGCATCCTCCTTCCTGGGTATAAGTATGTATGTGCAGACCTAACAATAGTCATGCTCACCACTAACAAGTTTTGAGCCACCAGTTTTTAGTCTTGAAAGTCAACATGAACATTGCCTGGATTCTTGTCCTTTCAAATCCCTGGTCATTCAATTCTTTCTGTCAGCCTGTCTCCAAAGTCTAGCTTAGCCTGAGATCATTTTAAATGGCCATCCACTGAATGATTGCCTGCTTTTCCCTTAGCACTCTCCTCAGAACTGCTTATTTAGGACTCCCTCAAGACCGCTTCTCCAATTCTTCAATTCATTTAGATACATCTTTACTCATTTTCTCTCATCAGAAGACTTTGAAATCAGTATCCAGAACACAACTGGGTTCCCACAGGATGGGCCAAGCTTCTGAACATTGCACCCCTCATTTATTCTCCCTGGCAAAAACCACTGGAGCATGGAAGTAATTCACTATGTAAGGATGAAAAAAAAATGTAACATGGTCCTTTACCGAGGCCAGCAGAACTGGGACTGAAAAAGCATGGGATAAAACCAGACTCTCTGAACATGGCGGACAATGAGGGCTGCTGAGAAGCCAAGGACAATGGCACTGGGTTTTGATCCTACTGAATGAACTGGCTTTGTGGGAGCCTAGTATGTTTGGATGCGTACCTTCCTAGACCTCGGTGGAGAGGGGAGGACCTTGGACTTCCCACAGGGCAGGGAACCCTGACTGATCTTTGGACTAGAGAGGGAGGGGGTGGGGAGTGGGAGGTAGGGGAGGGAAAAGGGAGGCAGGGAGGAGGCGTAAATTTTTTTCACACAAAATTATTTTTATTTTTTTATTTTTTAAATTAATTTATTTATTGAGGCATAAATTTTTAATAAAAAAAGAAACTTTGCATGGGCTTCCATCTCTGTCTTAAATTGCCCTAGACATTAAGTTAGTGTACGAGTTTGTGGAGAGAAGGTCACAGTGCAAAGGGCAAGAGAAACCCAGTAGGAGTCAACTATTGATTCATTCACTTGACTTGCTAAACACAGAACGCATTTTCTCTCCTAAACTAATTCCCAGTCCTGAAGCCTTCCCATTCTCCTTGACATTCTGCCAGGCATCTACCCTTAAAATGGTGGGATTTGACATTAATTCCCTCAAACTCCTATTGTCAGTAAAGTCTGATTCCTGTCTAGTTATTTCCTTTGATACTTCATTTCCCATCTTTTTATTCCATTATCATCACCTAAATTCATATATAGGATCCATCATTTCCTCCATAACAAATCTCTTATTTTAAAATATTTAATTGAAAATACATTAATAGTATATAATGTGATTATTTGTTAGGCATGTGAATTATATAATGACTATCACAACTGTCACTGCCTACACTATCTGGCACTGCATTAGATTCCCAGTGCTTACTCATTTTACAACTAAGTTTTTACCTTTTGGTTTAACATCTATCCAACCTACCCACATCCCTGTCCCTGTCACTGCTGTTCTCTGGATTTTATGATTACTGCTGCTTCCGACTCTACATGTAATGGAAATTATATAGCATTTGTCACTCCATACTTGACTTATTTCACTTAGCATAATGTTCTCTAGTGCGCTCATGTCACAAATGGCATGGATTCCTTGTTTTGAGAGTCTGAAGAGCAGTGTACTTTATATAGATACCACATTTCTTTATCCATCCATCCATGGAGACACTGTAAAATAATCACTAATGAGAAGACTGAACTAATGAGATCCATGCTGAGAGACAGTCCTTGAGATAATATCACAAGGGAACATCTCAGCTGTATGGGAGGTTGCAACCGTCAACAACATTTCCGTGTCATGGCTCTTGCTCTAGCAAATAGTACTATAATCAAATCGGGGTGAAGATGTCCTCCTTGATATACTTATTACCTTTGCCCTGTGCAAGATTAAAATCACCTGATACTTCTATTTTCAATTTTTGAGGACCCTTTACACTGCTGTTCATAATGACTGTACTAATTTAAATTTCCTATCAACAGCGTAATAGAGTTCCCTCATCTCCACATCTTGACTAACATTTATTGTGTTATTTTTTCTTGTACTTGCCATCCTAAAACATATAAGGTCTCATGTGGTTTTCATTTGTATCTTCCTGATGCTTAGTGCCACTAATCAACCTATCATGTATTTGTATGCATTAATATTATGTGTTTGTTCTGTTAATGTCTCCTACCACTACCCCAGCCACACTTCAAAGAAATAATGAGAGGATCCAGATCAGGATCCTAAGGGTCATATAGGTCCAGCACAAACAGCAGTCTCAGATAGCATCAGGTCCAGAGCCATGATCCAGGATGACCAAGTTCTCTGTCAGGAATTTTACCTAAAATTAGAGGGGGAAGGAAAGGGTGAATAAAAGAAGAAAGAGAGAACAAAATAAGAGAGAGAGGTAGAGGAGAAGAGAAAATGGAAGAAGAAGGAAGAGGATAAAAAGACAAATGAGAAGCATTGATGCTGAGTGCATACATAAACACAAGGCATGAGGAAGAGTTAAACTGTAAAGGATAGGAACAAGTCTGACAAATTATAATGAGTAAAGTAGAAGCGGGGAACCATGGGAAAGATAAACGAAGTAGACAGCGAAATCAAGCCAGTCAAACGTGAGGAGAAACAGAGCTGAAGCTAATGGAGGAATCTCAAAATACTGCTGTGGAAGTCCCGAAAGGTGTCATGGAGCCTCGCTACCCTCCATTTTCTGATCTTTGATTCTTGATTCCCCTGAATCCGCTCCTAACTTATCACTCTATCTGGAAAGGTATAAAAATAAATCATCATTTTCTTCAAATTATAAAAAACACGTTTTGGGTAACATTTTCTAATGTTATAAAAATAAATATTTTGGAAAGCATAAAATTTGCCATAATCCATTCCTTGCAGGTAACTAGTATAAAGACTTGGTGTGTATTCTTCCAGAAGCTTTTACATGCATGCATATTTTATTACCTAAATTCATTTATATCTTACAGAAATATGCTGCAATTTACTTACTTCTTTTTTCATTCTTTTATGCCACCCCTTTACTTGAGATAATTTAAAAGCATCTATCATTTGCAAAGAAGAGTCTAAGAAAATCATATTCTGGGAGTCTTGCTCTGTGACTCCACTATGCTGCTCCAGGCTTTGGACATAGAATCCCTCAAAAAGAATGCTCCACTTCAGGGGTACTGACACTGCTGAATGATAACTGCCCGCTCCCACCTCAGTCAGTGAAGTCTCCTGGTGTAGGAGGGTCTTCTTTCTATGTGTTGTTTTCATTGGTTAAATAAAGAGACTGCCTTGGCCTTTTGATAGGACAGCAGCTTAGATAGGCAGAGTAAACAGAACAGAATGCTGGGAGAAAGGAGGCAGAGGCAGAGGGCCACCAGCCATGAAGTTGCCAGGTCGGACATGCTGAATCTTTCCTGGTAAGCCATGACCTCGTGGTAACATACAGATTATTAGAAATGGGTTGAATCAAGATGTGAGAGTTAGCCAATAAGAGGCTAGAGCTAATGGGCCAGGCAGTGTTTAAATGAATACAATTTCTGTGTGGTTATTTTGGGGGTTAAGCTAATTGGGAGCCGGGTGGGATGAAAAGCAGCCCGCACCACATTACAACAGTTTCCATAGATTTTCTGGTTCTTCTGCCTAATGCAATTGCTTCTCTTTACATGAGCATTTTCTAGTCATCCCTTTTGCTCCTGTAGTCTCTAGAAAAGCTGTTCTCAATCTGTGGGTTATGAACCCTTTAGGGGTTACATATCAGGTATTTGCTTTACAATTCACTACAGTAGCAAAATTATAGTTATGAAATAACAACACAATATTTTAATGGTTGGGGTCACCACAACATGAGGAACCATATTAAAGGGTCACAGCCTTAGGAGGGTTGAGAACCACTGCTCTAGAAAGCCTTCCCTTTCCTGGCTGCCCCACATGCCTTCTCCCTCTTTCTCCTACAAACCTCCTAATTTAAATCGCTTAATATATCACCCCATTTTATGATGGCCTATTTTTTTTTATGATAGCTTTCTTGAGTCCCCAACTCATGAAGAGCAGGAAAATATTATATCTAATTTTTTAGGTAACACCCTTGATTTGTGAACCTGGAGGCTATTTTGTATTTGTGGTTTGAATGGTATCTACATGGAACATTTATATTCTAGGAGGCATATCACAGAACATTTCTAATGTAACCCAATCAGTAATGAGAAGACTGCCCTAATGGGACCCATACTGACAGTTTAGTTGCTAAGTTAATATCACAAGAGAAGTCCTCCCATCAACAGGAGGTTGCTGCCCTCAGACCCATACATCATGTGAAAGAACTACATTTTTTTATTTCCCATCATGAAAGAGAGAGAATAAGAAAGAGCAAAGCCCAGAATTATCACCTAACTATTTAATATCATGAGATAACTCTCAACCCACTCTAGAGAAAACATATGACTCTAATGCCAGACTCATTTCAGAACAAGCAGCTTAAGATATAAACTAGGGAAATGTTAATACTTTTCTCCATCCACCTGGTAGCGTTAGTTCTTACATAGCCTCCTTTTCCATGGACAGCTACCTTTTCAGGTTAAGCTTATGCCACCTTTTTTTAAAAGGCCACCATTCAATATGGGGTTTTGGGTGTCAAAAGATGCTGAACAATCCAGAAACCAAGAACTTTCCTTTAGTTACAACATTTTGATGCAAGAAGAAATCTGGCTCTTCCTAGTGTCATTTCCGAATCTGATAAGGGACCCATACATCAGCAGTGCTATTTTGACACTCCATTATGAGTCATAAAATTTCTATTCAACACCTACTCCCTGAGCCCAGGGTATTATTTATTCCAGGGTTTTGGTAAGAGGTCTCAACTAAGTGCAAGATAATCTGCTTCTGAAAACAGTTAAGAAAAGGGCAAGTTTCTTGTCATCTTCAGAAACTGATATGCAAAAAATAAATCTGACTAAGAACATGTGGGTGGGAAGGTACATGGTAAAGAGGTTTTAAGAAAAACTTCTCGGATGTTGCCCACTCAGAAGCAATTGCTATGCTGTGCCTTTATTTATTTAGTCATTTATTTATTTATTGTTCGGCTTCCTGTTTTTGCTTACAGCAGATAAAAACTTGGTGGCAATGATTTTAATCTTCTTTGTCAGCCTTCCAAGCTCATGGTAGGGAGGGAAAGTTAGGAATCGTTCCTGTCTTCAGGTGGGAAGACAAAGTTCAAGAAAACAGGTTCTAGCAGCAAGTGAAAAATGCAGATGATCCTCCACGGGCTGCTATGTAGGCATGTGGAACCCTTCCAGATCTTGGACAGGGAAGGCATGTAAATTGGGAATGTATTTAACTGTCAGGCATGCTCCCTGACACTGTGAATCTAGAAGATGGAGCTTTAAGATGTGAACAGAGTTGTGGGGTTGTTTACCTAGCTAGTCAGGGCTTGAAATTCCAAGGATTGGATTATTCTTTCCTAAATACATTACTTTATCCCTGCAGTCTTCTCTAAAAGGCAAATAACCACAGGAAGCATGAAATCAGTAACATTTTAGTAAGATCTTAATGTGAATTAATTTGTCATATTTTTTCACTGAGAGAGAGTCATATATAAAAAGCTTTCCTACCTTCTAAAATGAACTCATAATAATCTCTGTCAAGTTATGAATATCAAAATAGATGTCAGAGACTGACAACCTACTTCCAGTCTTTTTATGTTTTAAAATTCTTCAATTTTTTGGAATAGTAAAGTTGTATTATTTTTACTATAAAGAGATTTAAAAATACCCGTGTACTTTTTAATTCAAATCTTTTCCAATAAAGAGGCCTAAATGTTATTGGGACTTTATATAGAAAGCTATAGATATAAGGAAGTCCAATTGAGAGCCCACATTGGGCAACCTCCTCTTCATCTCTGAAATGCATCACCGTCTTCCTTTACAAAGGTTTTCTGAGTCATTTGCCTTTATTTCTGCTTTCAGAATAGAATGCTGAGTCCCTGTTTACTGCCTAAGCACTAGCTATTCTCTCAATTAAGAGGAGTATCTCCCTGCTCGTGTTTGCAAAAGTCACGTAGCCCTTTCTCACAAAGGCCTTCCTTGCGTGTCTGCCCTAGCACATTGCCAGCTCACTGTCTTCAGAACACTTGTGAGCACCTGGCTTCATCTGATTATTCTAGTGTGTTTTCTTTTTAAAATGGCTTCCTTCCTCTCTGAACCTTTAAGGAGAATTGCATCAGGACACAAACCATATGTGTTTTGTTCACAGATGGATCTAGAGCAGTCTCTGGCTTACAAAAAAAAAATCGCTCAATACATATTTCATGAATATATAAATGACAAGATGAGTTTGCCCTTCCTCTCCACCTACTCTAACCCAACCTGGACATTCAGTGAGCATCTTAGAAACACTTCTCACGGGTTAAGGGTACATCTGAGTGGTAGAGAATTTGTCTGACATGAGCCATGCCATAGGTTTAATCTCCATGGCCACCTAGTCTTGTTTCATTCCTGTTGGTGTGATTTTAAAAAAAAATCTGACCAAAAGCATCTTGGGAGAGGAAAGGACTTATTTCCCCTTACACTTCTATATCACAGTCTATCATGAAAGGAAGTCAAAGCAAGGTGTCATGTCAGGAACTTGAAAACATTTCATATTCCATTACATCTGACCAAGGAACTCCCTTCACAGCCAAAAATGGAAAGCAGGGACCATAGAGAGTGCTGCTTTCTGTCTCAATTGCAGACTTGTACTTAGCTAGCTTTTGTTAGACAACCCAGCCAGCGTGGGATGGTACTGCCAACAGTAGGCTATGTCCTTCTATAATAATGAGAAACTAAGAAAATGGCTGTGTTAAAGCTAACCAGGATACTTCCTAAATAAAAACTTGAAAAGTTTAAACTGCATTGCTTAAAAGATCATTAATATTGAGACTTATCACAAATCTATTTATTTACAGTAGAAGGAACAAGCACACTGATGACTCTTTCACATGAAGAACTCCCAGTAATGTTGACCTCTGTACAACCTCCAAAGAAGCATAGCTGCAGTAAATTCTACTGCCTTCCTCTAACAGCAAGTGCAATGTTCAGCAGAAAGAAGAAGCACATGACACGATACCAGAGACAGAATGGACCCCATATGACTAGGCACCAGAGATAGAATTAGTCCTAGAGGGAAACCAACTAGTAACCCCAGTGACCTCAACCCCATATAATTAGAGCACACAGACAAAGACTTGAAGAGAAGCACAGTTCTTAGTAGTCTGCAAAACACTCTTCTGGATCACAGAAATGGCTAGAAGCTTTTAAGGAGCTGCTAGGAGGTAAGCAGCCAGTTGCCTACCAGCCTCTCCTTCGAGACAACTGTCATGAGGATTTCCTTATCAACTCTCGAGTTCTGATAAGCTACGGAGTTTCTGCTATATCCTTTCAGGAAAATAAAATTGGTTACGTATAATATATAACATTCATTTGAATTTAAATTTACAAAGTATAAATAAAATTTATAAATATAAAATTACATAAGGTACATATTTTGCAGAATATAAAACTGCTAAGCAGCAGCTTAGAATGAGCTACTCAGCAACATGGCAACCCACAACTCATATTACAACAATCCAGTCTCTATTGTTTCCCTGTCATCCCTTTCAGTGTGAAGACAAGGACCACACAGAGCTGGCACTTTAAGCTCATTCTTCTTTTCACTGTCTGTGTAAGTGATACACTGTCAAAATCTAGAAATGACCCACTGGCTCTTTACTAGCTGAATCAGTCTGACCTTGGCCTTGTATTTTATATGTGAGATTGATGGGCCTCAGACAGAAAGAAAGCAACCTTCTTGTTTACACCACAATACGCTGTAAAGAATTCCCTGCTGGAGAGTTTAAGTTAAAATGCTGAGACATGAGAGCGAAATGTAGCTCAGTAGAACATTTGCCTAGAATACATGAAGCCCTGCGTTCCATCCCTAGCACCACAAATATGTCAACATGTGTACTTAATTCTTCTAACAAATACTCTGACACAGTCCAAATGCTCCTCGGCAACCTAACCTAGCCTTGCCGACACAGGAAAAACTGAAGACAATGACCATTCGCTGCAGAACACCCTGGAAGTGTTGTCTCATGTGATCTCAGCTACTGTCTGTATAAAATCACCTGAGTTCATTTTGACCATGCTTTTATCTTAGGCAAGTCTCCACTCACCTCTGTCTAAAGAGGATACGACCTATTTGCAAAGATTTCTAAATATGATCCACCACATCTTCCGTCAGCTACTGTTGTCTTCTGTTTGACAGTGTATTCATAAATCCTCCGACTTTTATACTGACCACCAAATCGCTCCGTGGGATTTAGCAGAATGAAGCAGAGAGCTCAGCACTGAGTATCTGCAGCATGGTTAGTAGATAAATAACATATCCCACGACTGCCAAGAAATTATATTACAAGAAGAAACTCAAACTGAAACACAAAACCAAACATTTGACTGTAAAATATGTGGAGCTATATAATGAAAAGTGTTCCAAACCAAAGGTTACATAAATTAAAGATTACTATGGGTATTAGGATGTCATTATGGCAAATGTGGCATTTGAAGCCGAAAAACAGGGTCACAATTTCAGTAATGCAAGAAGGAAGTATAATTGAACAAATGAGAATAAATAAATAAAATAAGAAGATATGTCAGACTATAAATAATTTTAGGAAGAAAGGAGATTTTTTTTATTCCATCATTTTTTCTCTAGAACTGTTTAAGATGACCTTTGCATTCATAATACATAAACAGGATGAAGCAAGCCAAGAAAAGAAAATGAGAACAGGAAAATCTGTTAGAACTCATGGTGTAATTGACAAAACATGAAGGCATGGCCACTGGCCACTGAGTACTCACAAATGAGGAAATGTAAGGATAACCCCATTATCAGAAATACTGACGAGTTACAGGGGAAAGAGCAAAAAGTAGACACGCAGGCAGTTAGAGTAACAGTAACAATGGCATTAACAGCAGCAGCTACAGATTGCTTGGATTCCTTGGGGGTACTAGTTCAGTGGTTCTCAATCTATGGGTCATGACTTCTTTGGCAAGCCTCTATCTCCAAAAAGTGTTTACACTATGATTCATAATGGCATCACAATTACAGTTATGAAGTAGCAATGGCAATAATTTTATGGTTGGGGGGTTCACCCCAACCTGAGGAATTATACTAAAGGGTTGCTGCATTCGGAAGGTGGAGGAGCACTGTGCTAGTTGCTTTATGTGCCTTATCTCACTCAATTCTTTCAGCCCTCACAAAAAAACGCAGCAAGGTAGGGACTGCCAGGGATATATTACACTGATAGTGACTATAACAAATAGGGATGCGTTATGTACTCCAAATTATTTTAGAGTAGATTTTAAATGTTAGCAGAAAGAAAGAGAAGCAGGAGAGGTATAATGAATTTAGTAGTTAACATGATGGAATCAGTTGACAACATGACCGTATACAGAGACATCACATTGTACTCTTTAATGTAGGATGCATGGTTATTATTTGTGAATTTAAAGTAAAAATAGCAAATTTTTTAAAAGAAGAAACAGTACCAGAAAAATAAGGGAAATTGACCCGTGTCAAACAGGACACACATAGCTAAATTTTGTCAAATTTCAAAACCACTGCCCTTAATTCTGCCTTGCAAAAAAACAGAAAAGAAGTACAAGGAGAGAAAATTGAAGGTGTTGGGCTGAAAGCTGATGTGTATGAGAACAGGGACTTTCGGGAGTTAAGAAGGGTAATGCTCAAAAATAAGTTGAAATCAAAATAAGGAAATATTTGCCTTTAGGAGAATGAGGAGTCTCACTTCCCCAAGACTGTGAACACTGCAGAGAAAGGGGCCTAGGAGGTTCAGACAGAGTGAGCAGATAGCAGACACGCACCAGATCCAAGAGGACCTTGAAATGGATGCCAAGTCTGCCTCCAAGAGCAAGCTGCTTATGTTTGATGACTCATTCCCCAGGATAAAGCCAGCTCTTGGCCAGCAGCCAGTAAGGATGCTGCAGCAGGGCACTACTCCACACTGTTAAGTGCTGTCGCATCCGGACTACCTCTACCAGTCTCCAGGAAGCATGACCAAATTCTAAAACCACTTTGACTGTTTGTCATAAAACCATTTACTCGATTTGGGCAAGGGCAAAAGGGACGAGAGCAAACCACAAAATGCTCTCTCCGTGCATCAGAACTGGTTCTCTATGAAGGAAAAGAAGGATGCCCTGGGGGTTAATAGTGACGGTAGACAGGGTATGAGCCAAAGTCATCTAGGAGACAAGCCTCCTGGCCTGCCGCTGAGGACAGTCTTCATTAAGTTAATTGCTCAAAAAGCGAACGACACATTCTGTGGTTGGGCTCCTGAAAAAGGAAGGGGCTAGTTGCCACAAGCTTCCGTCACTCTGCTTCCTCACAGAGGACATGGCGTGATGAGCTGCCTTAAGCTCCTAATATTCTGACTTTCCAGCCATGATAAACTGTACCCCAGAACGGAAACCCAAGCTAAACCCTTTCTTTAAGTTCTTTTTATCAGTTACTTTGTTGTATGAACAATGCAAATGACCAATGCGCACACACACAGCCTACTCCCTAACCCTTACAAACTGTTCGAAACTGGCACCTCTGCAAAATTGATCCCAAAAGCCTGAAGGAGGTAGGAAGCCTTTTCAAAGAACAACTTGATGTTGCCCACAGCTGTAGTCCAAAGGTGCCGCAGACTTCCTCCCTGATCCAGGATAAGAAACGAATATAGCAGAAAGGTGCCTTCCCCAGGAAAGGGTGAACTGCTCTAAGTTCAGCACATACAGCTGGAAACCAGTTGCTTGGCCTCTGGAAGCCTCCCAGTGAACGTCTCAAAACAAAGAGGATGCTTGGCACAGCTACAACGTGAGCATTTTCTTTCCATTTTTAGAAAATGGTGATTGCATTTAAAAATCTGGCTGTCGGTCTATTACGAAAGAAAGAAAGGAAGAAAGAAAGAAAGAAAGAAAGAAAGAAAGAAAGAAAGACCTTTCTTTTTTGTCCAGAGCTCATGGAACCTGGACACAAAATGGCAGTATTCCCTTGTTAGACTTGATTAATGTTACACAAACGGTAGGAGAGGAAGGCAGGTCTGGCATGAGAAAAGCATCTTTGTGAAGAACAAGAATGTGGCCTTCAGGGAGCTAAGCACATGTTTAATTTTGTGTTTTAAACCCCTCAGCAGACTGCAGATCTATAAAGGGAATCACTGAAAGTGAAGATAACGGCGACTTACCCAGAGCATCAGGCTGCTTTTTACAAGATGGGGTAAGAAGTGAGAAAGCAAAATCTTACCTTTGCTCACACAAACTCTCCCTCCTTTGCAGAGAAACTTGCAAGCTGAAATGGAGCCAGACGCTAATGCAGAGCCTCCGTGAGCCGCTCTGAACTTGTCAAATGCTGACATCTACTGGTCCACTCGGGAATGGCGCTTCATTCGGAAAATGATTCCTTTGCAGTGCCAGACATAGATTTCGCTGTGCTTTTTCTTATGGGAGACATTTCTTCTTTGACCGTTTGGAAAACACCAACTTAAAACTGCGTTTTATTTTCTGTAAAGTGTACAGTTACTTAATTTATGGGTTTTTTTAAAGTTGTGAGGTTATTAAATAGGATGGGAGAAAAACACAGCATCTCTAATCAAAATTTGTTGAGTAAAATATTCATCTCATATCCATAAGGCAATAATCAACCTCCACATCATGGCTAGTTATATTATCTAGTTATACATTTAACAGGCCTTGGAGGTGAAAGTTCAGAACTCTTCTATCTTATAAGAAAAAACACAAAAATCTAGTTCATAAATCCAAGATTGTAGAGCAAGTGAGCGGTGAGGCTGATAACAGAACCACGGTTTTCCAATTTACTGGCTAGGACTTTTATCATTAAGGTACATTTCCCTTTGTGGAAAAAAATGAATTACTCTCAGCTAGTGAGTATAGAGGAAAAGGCAAATGGGGACACATAAACACACATCCCCTTTCTTTTGCTCTGTACCGTTAAAGCTGTGACATTAACTAATGAGCAGGGGGAGAAAGCTGCTGTGGGTGATAGCGGCACTCAATTTTAGTATATCAAGACAGACTCAACTAAAGCTAATGAACCCACCGGGCATTATTAACCTTTCCCTCCAGCATACCAGAAGCAGCCACAACAATGAAGTATGGACTTGAACTTTTAAGATACACTGGACTGTCGTTCAGAGAAACTAAGGACCAGTTACCTGGTGTCCAGATTTATCTGCCTTCTTTCCCCCAGCCAGAGCAGAGTTGTGTGCTGGGGATGATAACAAGCCTCCTAATTGTCATCATTACAGGAGCATAGGGAAACTTGAGTTAAGGAAGGAACACCAAAGGATAGGATGAATGGATTGTCAACTCACTCAGTTTCTCTATTTTGTGTGCAATTTACCAAAGGTATCAGAATTTGAAATTAGAACCTTTCTTTCCCCCAGAATTCGCTGTGAATATAAAAAAAATGTATCTGACTATGGAAGCTGGGGGATAAATGAGTGCTTTGGAGATGGCCACTGGGGCGAGAATGTTGCCGTGAGATTCCCACATGAGGCATTGGGGCATCTGGCTTAGAAAATTATGCTAAAACATGAACTGCCACCACTTTGCTAGGAGACGAGGGAGAACTCAAGCATTTTAAAGGTCAATGTGCTGAGAAGTCAGGAGAAATCTAGCCAGCAGATAGCAGGGGAGTGCAAACCACATCCCAGGATCTGGGTGCCAGAAGCATATCTACCTCCAGAATGCCAAGGTATTTCTTTGGGTATGTACTCAAAAGACTCAAAGTCAGCTTCCTACAGAGCACACCCATATGTATGATTGCACTATTCACATAGCTAAATTACAGAATTAACCAAGTTTGTCATTGACAGAGTAATTAATAAGTAAAATATTATATATAGTTACAATATATAATAAAATTATTCAGCCATAAAGAAGAATAAAATTATGGCATTTGCAGAAGAATGGATGAAACTAGAGCTATGTATCTTAAAAGACAAACATAGCATGTTTTATCTCATATGTGGCATGTAGGGAGAAGAGAAAAGTAATGAGAATAAAAGAAGCTATGAGCTGGGTGGTGGTGATGCACGCCTTTAATCCCAGGACTTGGGAGGCAGAGGCAGGCGGATCTCTGTGACTTTGGGGCCAGCCTGGTCTACAAGAGCTAGGACAGCTAGGACTGCTACACAGAGAAACCCTGTCCTGGGGGAAAAAAGGAGTCTGTTGGAACAATGGAAGAGAGAAAGAAGAAAAGATGAGACAGGTAATAAAGAGAGTATTCAAAGTATATTATACATATATTGCTAATAAAACAAAACAAAATAAAAAAAGTTACATATTTCAAGATCACTACAAGACAGGATTATGGAAGTTCTCTTAAGCAAAAAAAAAATCACAAATGTTCATGGCACTGGACATGCTAATTACCCTGCCTGAATCATTGCACAGTGACTAGGTGTAACAAAACATCAGTGCATCACATTATACCCCATTAATGTATACAATTATAAGTTGTTAAATAAAACTAAAAATAAAATATGAAAGAAGAAAAGCAATGTACCAAATTCTACCACTAACGTTCCTATGAACTGATGATATAGACTGACATCACTCCATTTCTGGAAATCAGGGACAAGATAGGACTCTGACACCATTCAGAATGTGTCTCTTTTTTTTTCTTTTAAACACGGCTTGGCCCATTACATCTAGCCTTTTCTCGGCTAACTCTCACACCTGGACTAGCCCATTTCTTATCATCTGTGTAGCCCACGAGCTGGCTTACCAGGAATGATCTTAACCTGCGTCTGCCTGGAGTGGAAGAATCACGGCGACTCCTTGACTCAGCTTCTTTCTCCCAGCATTCTGTTCTGTTTACTCCACCCACCTATGTTTTAACCTATGAGGGCCAAGCAGTTTCTTTATTGCATAACCAATGAAACCAACAGATAGAAAGATGACCCTCCTCCATGATTTCCCCTTTTTCTGTTTAAACAAAAAAGAAAGGCTTTAACTTTAACATAGTAAAATTACATATAGCAAAACAGTTATTAAGCAAGAATCACAGTTACAATATTTATATCTATTTTATCTTCTATCATAACAATGGAAAACTATAACTACCTATCCATTCTTCAACTCCATCAAAGACTCCAGAAGGATATAATATTACCTAAGCAAACAAGAAATCCAAAGCTCTAGAAATGACAGAGACATCTCGCTGCCTGTACAGTCACCCAAAGTTCCTCTGTACCATTGGGGCATCCATCTTCAGCCTTCAGGCCCATAGTATCCAGCAGACACTTCCATCAAGCAGGCAATTTCAAAGACAGTTCAGTCACTATCTGCTGTGTCCTGAAGAATGTCTCGCAGACTCTTTCATGAGTCATGAACCCCAAAATATTGTTTATAAATGTTCTTTTACATTTAAAGGGGGAAATGATATAGGTATGAATAATTTGCATTGGTGTGGATTTTAAGGTCAATTTTGTTATATGTATATGTATTTCTGATCTTGAATAAGGTGTTGTGATTGTGTAGTTCATTTTTAAAATGTAATGTATAATTAGGAAATATAGGTTGTTGATGGATAATCATAAATAATAGTCAAGTTTGTAGTCATGTTACTTAGATTTTCTAGATATATAGAGATATATTTCAGATAGGCATTCTTCATATCTCTCAAAGCTACAGAATATGGCATTTGAAATATTTTAATAACTTAGGACTTTTCATGACAATGAGACATGTCTGCTCCTGGCGGCACAAATCTACTTCGAGAGGAAGATGGGCATCAAAGAGGATCCTTATGGAGTTTGATAGCCATTTGGGCAAGAAACTGCTCTTGCCTGGACTGTTGCATAAAATGGACACAGAGAACCCGCAGAGAGAGGACTGCTGAACTTGCCTAAAGGTCAGAATCTGTCTCTTAACAGCAGTAATAACAACTAACAATAACACCGCAGGCACTATTCAAAGCATATCCACACGTATTCATGTATATATCCATATGCTCTAGTATATTAACTAATTAATCCCCAAGACAGTCCTAGAAGATTGTTACTATTATCCTTACTTTACAAATTAGTAAATGGGAGCACAAAGAGTTAGTCACTGCAATGTGATTACAGTGAAAAAGGGACTGTGGGGTATCCAAGCACAATTTCTACATCTGAGACACCTCAGGCTCAGGGGACATCATGGAAGAGGGGACAAAAAGATTGGAAGAGCCAGAGGTCCAGGACATCTGATGCTAGCATTCTCTGGGCATGACGGGGGTGGGGGGAAATGAACCCATGAAATCTCAACAGGATGGCTGCCTGAACAAGATTAGCATTATGACAACACCAGCTGGCATACCAACATGAACAGGGAAAATTCCAAATGACACCACCCTTAGATAACAACCTATGTGTGGTCAATGGCTACTGTGAGAGGGAGAAACAGTCTTCTCCAGAGATAAGATCTGCACAGGATGTCCAGTCTCAAGTGATTAACCCTGAATACATGCTCACATGAGTAATGCTAAATGAAGTCAGTAGGTCGCACATGTGTGTGTTCATATACATACCTGTATATACATGTAATAATAGTAATTAGAGTATAATTTGGGAGGGGAGACATGAGAGGAGTCTGAGATGGGGCAAGAGGGGTGGATGAGTGATATAGATATAGTATTCATGTCTGAAGTTTTCAAAAACTATTGTAAAAACTAATATAGAAACATGAAGCACAGAAGCAATTAAAGACACCACTCAGTGTTAACCTTTGTCCTACATACACATACATGCACACATGCATGCATACTCACAAACGCACACCAAGAAAGCTCTACAAACAGCCCATGGAGAAGTGCTATAGTAAAGAAATGATTACAATGCAAAATTCAGTGACTTCCAAACTCACTTAATCAGGAGCTCTGTTTTATATAACATAAATAACTTATCTGGAACTGATGACCCCAGAAACACATTTGCAAGACTTAGTTTGGCCTAAGACAACTATGCTGCCCAAACTCTAAGCCACTGTGAGAAGAAAAATGGAATAATAGGGAAATGTGTATGTGTCTAAGAACACTACTTAAAAGACTACAAGAACTACAAAGTGCTTTGTTGTTGTTGTAGATAGTGAAAGGGTCATTCTTTTGGGGGGGGGCTTTCTTTTTTTGCTTTTTCGAGACAGGGTTTCTCTGTAACTTTGGAGCCTGTCCTGGAACTAGCTCTGTAGACCAGGCTGGTCTCGAACTCCCAGAGATCCGCCTGCCTCTGCCTCCCAAGTGCTGGGATTAAAGGCGTGCGCCACCACCGCCTGGCTGGAAGGGTCATTCTTGACATACTTAATGCCTTTACTACATCTTTGGCTAACCATAAAGGCCCAGAAAGATAATTAGGTCATCATGATGAAATCAAGCTTATTTTTTCTTAGAATAGACTGATATAATTTGTATCATTGACTTCAAAAATATCATTCCATGAATTCATCCATTGCACAGGCAAGCCTTGTAACAGAAAAGATCAGCAAGCAATCAAATTGTTAGCAATCCCTAGTATATTGTTAAGATCAGTCAACTCTTCTGCCCTGAACAACATCCCCTAGAAAGTCTAAAGTATGCCTCAGTTTCTTCAAATGCATCCTGGCTGTTTTAGACTATTTTCTAAACGGTCAGTGGAGCTTTGGTACAGTATTCAGTATCATGCCTTCCAATCTCTGTACATCCAAGAATGCGAGCTGATAGAAGAGACTACTGAACTTGTTATGGTTGGTTATAGCTGGAATAGAGACTGGAAAGAAGGCAGGATTCTTGTCTCTAACAATTGGCAACTCTCATAATGGCATGAGAAGTTACGAGGACCTCAGACTATAAAGTAAACTGTGAAGAATACAGCTCTGTGTTGGGATGTTAACATAATCTGTACCAGTCTACAAGAAAAAGCAGGAGCACTTCTGTGCTTTTCACCCATAGCTATCATTAGAGTATCTCTGGGGCTTTCCTTTATTTCTCATAATCCCGTGGATGTTTTCAAGTCTATTCATAAATAAGGTTCCTCAGCTTTGTGGCCCTCATAGGCCTCTGCTACCTGTAGAAACCAAATGGCAGGCACCCACCTCATCACTGTAGTCAGGGCTCCCCATGATAAATGAGAGCACTCAGGCTTATACTGAGGATATTCTTCCTCCTGCTCCCCAAGCCTCCAGAGCACATCAAATCACTGATGCTGGCTGGTGCTGTACATGAGCCTCAGTGGCACCAGGTGCTGATGCTCTGCCAGTTCCTGGGGCTGAGTAGCATCTGCAGCTCTGTGCCTCACACTTGGCACTGATGGTGTGCTGAGGCCTCCCAAGTGCTGAAGCTGATTTATGCTCCTTGGAAGAAACTTCAAGTGCCGAAAGGGGCTTAGCTCCGACCTAATTCTCAATTAGGTAATACCTCATTGGGAGCTTTGTAGAAACTATTGTTTTCCCTGCTTATATTCTGACATTACTTTTAGTATCCTCCCTCTCCGAGATTGATATCCAAATGATCAGGGAACTAGACCAATGAGTAAGTCTAAATGGAGGATAAGACTATGATCATATTTGTCCAAACACTAAAACAAGTATCTACATACTAGCAGAGGACCCAGATTGGGTGCTAGCTAGTATCACTTGTTATTCCAGAAATATCAGTCTTACAAACTACCCCAAAAGACCTCAGGAAGATTCACTGGGCTAGGCAGAAAACAACAAGCAGAATTCAAATTTCAGTTTGATCATGTATCAGCCATGCAAGTCATTTAACTTGCATCTGTTGAGATAATGATAACATCCTTGCCTGTCCCTAGGTTAGCCCATTGAAGAAGTACATATTGAACTTACTTCCAGAAGATGGACGCGAGGCTGGATGTGTTGAAGAGATGGAATAGTTAAGAGATTTCACTAGATAACAAAACACAAGCAACAATATTTTAAAGAAAATATTACTTGGGTTCTTACCAATTCCCGTGTTTCTTTATGTGTTACCCTAAAAGAAGAGCATGATTAAAATCATCTTGCAAACGAGGGGAAAACACTTATTCAAATAATATGTCTAAGAAATTATGAGTTTAGAATTGAAGTACAGATGTGTCTGGTGCCAGAATCTATGGTTTTTGGACCAGAACATCCTTGTGTATATAAATTGTTGTAATACAAGGTAGAAAATTATTCATTTCCTAAGACTTAAATGGAGAGCCGTGAAATCAAATGAAATGCATATGAAAATGTTTTATAAACATTCAAGCTGACAAAGTTGTAAGGTATTTCTGCTTTGTCATCATGGTAAGAAATCTGTAAAATATGCTGTTTGTAAAATCCTATCTGCAAATAGGGGTTAACCAAGCATGAGTATAGGAAAATAATAATAATAATAATAATAATAATAATAATAATAATAATAATAAAGAGTATCTAATTTTAACTTCAATAGGTCATTGAAAAGCAATGATTGCCCCAAATGCAATCCGTATTCTTAATAGCCCAGTATCTGGTCATGAGTGCGAGAAGCTTGTGTGAAAAGAGAGAATCCTCAAGTTTTAATGGGGAGTCTCTCCTTTCAAGACCCAATGCCTGAGCAGAATGAAAAAGAGTTCAACATATTGCAACATGCTAGATGAACCTCCTGACAAGACATGTTGGAATGGGTTAGTAAGATCACTTGGAGTGACTGGGACGATTACTAAGCAAGTAGGCAAAGTGCCTATTGCACGGGCATAAGAACCTGAGTTCACAGCCCCAACACTCACATAAAAGCCTAGCATTGTTGTGCATGTCTGTCACCCTAGAATCTGTCTGAGAGAGGTGGAGAGTTGGATCCTCAGAGTCAATCCAGATTCAGTGACAGACCCTGCCTCTAAAGAGAGGATAGGATAGCAAGCAATAGAAGACATCTGACATTAGCTTCTGGCTTCCATATGCACATGCAAGCACATCAACACTGCATGTGAACACACACATACACACACCACTCCATGAAGCAGGTTCTTGCTCAGAATGTTTGAACCAGTGTGACTACTGTGAGAAAAATCATGTACCGAGGTGGGATGTAAAGAACTGGCTCTTATTCCTCAGAAAGTTGAGAATCAATCTACCTCAGGACCCAACTCTGTCACTCTTGGGCATATCCCCAAAGGATGCACATTTATAGCACAAGGACACTCACTCACCTGTGTCATAGCAGCTTTATTTGTAATAGCCAGAAACTGGAAGCAACATAGATGCCTTTTAACTGAAGAATGGATAAAGAAAATGTACATTTACACAATGGAGTACTGCTTAGGGGTAAAAAACAATGACCTCACGAAATTTGCAGGCAAATGGATGGAACTAGGGAAAAAACCAACCTGCATGAGGTAACCCAGATCCACAAAGCAAGCATAGTATGTATTCATATCTTATAAGCTGATGTTAGCTCTAAAGTAAAGGAAAATCATGCTGCAATCCAGAGACCCAAAGAGGCTAAGTAACAAGGAGGGTTGGGGGGGGGGACACTCTGATCTCTCTGGAGGGGGAAATAGAATAGATTTTGAGGTCGACTGAGGCCAGGTGGTTATGGGAGCAGGATGGATTAGGTAGGGGTGGAGGGAAGAGAGCGCTGGGAGAGACTACAGGAATTGGGAGGCATATGAGGGATAAAGAAGGAACCTAATGCAACAGAAACTCCCAGGAATCCTCGAGGGTGATCGTAATGAGGACTCCTAATAATGGGGAATACAGAGCCTGAAGCGACCATCTTCTGTAAGCAGGCAAAGCTGCCAGTGCAGGAGGACTGGGACACCAACCCAGCCACGAAACCTTCAACCTACAATTGGTGCTGACTGAAGCTGTGCTGGGGTAAAGGTGGCACAGAGCTTGTGGGAGTGGCCAATCAATGACCGGTCCAAATTGAGACCTATGCCACAAAGAAGGATCCCACGCCTGACACTGCCTGGAAGGCCGGACCAAGGGTGAAACCAAATAAGAGTGACAAAAAAAAGTCAATGAAATGATTCCTAATGATATTCAGCTGTACTCGTAGACCAGAGCCGAGTGTAATTATCATCGTAGAGGCTTCATCCGGCAACTGATGGGAGCAGATGCAGAATCCCACAGCTGAATATTTGATGGAACTGAGGGAATCCTACTGAAGAAGGTGAGGGGATGATTGTGAGAGCCAGAGGGGTCAAGATATTATGAGAATACAGCCCACAGAACAGAGCTCATAGGGTTTCACAGAGATTGAATCAACAGTCAGGGAGCCTGTATGTGTCTGACCTAGGTCCTCTGTATACATGTTATGGTTGTATAGCTTGGTGTTCTTGTAGGACTCCTAACAGTAGTAGCAGGAGTCATCTCTGACTCTTTTGCCTGATTTTGGGACCCTTTTCCTTCTACTGGGTTTTCTAGTCCAGGGTTGGTATGAGGGGTTGTGCCTGAATTATAGTAACTTGTGTGTGTGTGTGTGTTTATTATTGATTTTATTGAGATATACATTTTTCTCTGCTTCCTCTCCCTTCCCTTTCTACCCATGGTCACCATGCTCTCAATTTACTCAGGAGATCTTATCTTTTTCTACTTCCCATGTAGATTAGATCTATGTAAGTCTCTCAGTGTCCTCATTGTTGTCTAGGTTATCTAGGTTGTGAATTGTAAGCTGGTTTTCTTTGCTTTGTGTCTAGAAGCCACTTATGAGTGAGTACATGTGATATTTGTCTTTCTGGGTCTGGGTTACCTCACTCAATATGATGTTTTCTAGATCCATCCATTGCTTGCAAATTGCAAGATGTCATTTTTTTCTGCTGTGTAGTACTCCATTGTGTAAATGTACCACATTTTCCTTATCCATTCTTTGGTCAAGGGGCATTTAGATTGTTTCCAGGTTCTGTCTATGATAAACAATGTTGCTATGTACATAGTTGAATACATGAATTCATAGTAAATTGATATGCCCTGTTTGGCTGGTATCCCTGGGAGGCCAGCCCTTTTCTGAAGAGAAGGAAAGGTGGTGGATCTGGGGACAAGGAGAGGTGGGGTGAGAGACTGGGAGGGGAGGAGGAAGTGGAGACTGTGGTAGGGTGTGGTATATGAGAGAAAATTTTTAAAAACTGGCTCTTGAAAGTGAACTTGTTTGAAAGTCCTTTGGGGGGAGCTTGAAATCTAATAATCATGTTTTACGTATTTTCAGCAGGTTCTGTTTTCCAAACAGTGAGGTGAGCATAGAGTGCACTTCAAGTTCTCATTCAGATGAGGCTGACTGTATTCATACAGTTTAGGAGTATGAGTTTTGAATTACTAAAGCCCACTATCTGTTCCACTTCTAGACAAGACAACCTCTCTGAGACTCAGTTCCATAATCTGTAAAATTGAGATCGGACAACCCTGTGGAGTTGTCACTAGAATGAAATAAATTTAACACTACACTACACGTAAAATGTCCAAATAGGTGGTAAAAAGTCCTATTTTTCCTGTTAGATTTTTGTGCTTCAAATTTTGCAGGAATCCTTTTGACTTGTAAGAGGTAGCACTAGACAATTCTTTCTAGGCATTTTGGTTACCTACTGCGTAACAACTCCAAAACTTTAGCAGCTTAAGCAACACATGTTTATTATTTTACAACAGTTGTGAATTAAGAATTGGGGCACGGATAAGTGGGCCCTCTGCTTTAGGGTCTCTCATAGACTAGCAATCATAGATACGATCTCATCTGAAACTATGACTGACGAATGAACCATTTCCTAGTTCACTCGTGTGGTTAGTTGTGAGGATTCAGATTTTTATAGATTATTGACTCAAAGGTCTTCACAGGATGCTAATTAGAGACCATCTGTGATTCATTATCAAAACTAGGCCCGCTCTAATATAGTACTTGTACTCCACCAAAGCCAATGAGAGAGTCTGCTAGGCAGATACAAGTGACAGTGATAGTTATCCACTCTAGTGTCAAAATAATATCCCAAGGCTTTTGCTATATTCTATCTTTTCAAAAGCAGCCATTAGGTTGAGCTGACATTTATAGAAGATTGCACAGGGCATGGATAGCATATGGAGTTCACATCAGACTTCCTGAAAAGTAATAAATTTAATAACCAAATTTTCTTGAGGAAGTAAGCTTATTCTGATTTCAATAGTACATACTACAAATGTGTATCAAAATATCACTGAGTGGCCCATAAATGTGTAGCTTTTATGTGTTGAGTTGAATACTTTAAGATATATCTGGTGGGCCTTAGAACACAAAAATAAAACATAAAGCTATAGATTCATAAAGTTATATGCACAAATGCATGAAAGTGAAGGAGAAATTGACTAGGGGAACAAAATGGTTTTAATGAGAGAGGGAAGGACTGGAAATAGGGAGAAGCAAGGTCTGAGGGATCATATGTTCAACTTATAGTACATGCTTGCATGAAAATGATGGCATATGGGCCAGTATAATACAGCTTTTTTAATCTAAAAGAAGATAAGTATAAAACCCTGGAAAATCTAAATGAAATGGGTATATTCCTAGATAAATATAACCTAGTAAAATTAAATGGAGAGGAGCTGGAAATGCTTGTCTAACATGAAAAAAAAAGAAAGAAAGAAGTATAAGATATTAAAAGTACCAATAGTAAATAATAATATTCCTGCATGTTTGGGAGGCTTTGTTTGTCTCAATAATAAAAGGATTATATCCTTTGATGACAGTTTAGCTTTCTTATGTTTGTTTTATACAGTAAGACTTTAATCAGTGCTCATAGTTATTTTACAGACAGCAAAGTAGCATCCAGATCCAAACCTATAATAGCAGGTCTTGCCTATAAGCACATATATACACACACCATTTAGCAAATTAGTGTGAGTTTTCCAGTTAGTATTTGGGTTTTAGTTTTTTCTTTTCCTTTACTTTTTATTTTATGTGTATGGGTATTTTAAAGCCTGCATCTATGTCTGTGTGCCACATGCATGCTATGCACACATATGTCAGAAGAAAATTAAAGATCCCTCAGTTCTGCAGTTTCAGACTGATGTGAGTCACATGTGTGGGTGATGGAATTGAACCTGGGTCCTCTGGAATAGCAGTCAGTTCTCTTAACCTCTGAGCTATCTCTCCAGCTCCATGTTGTAGTTTTTCTCAATACCTTATTTTTGACTAAGCCCAGATATTCCTGTCTTTATCACCCACACTCCTGGCCCTTACTATAAACTCCATCTCTTCAAAAACTGGTAATAATAATTTAGAAATTTTAAAGAGGGGCTGGAGAGATGGCTCTGTGGTTAAGAGCATTGCCTCGTCTTCCAAAGGTTCTGAGTTCAATTCCCAGTAACCACATGGTGGCTCACAACCATCTGTAATGAGGTCTGGTGCCCTCTTCTGGCCTGTAGGCATACACACAGACAGAATATTGTATACATAATAAATAAATAAATAAATAAATAAATAAATATTTTTTAAGAAATTTTAAAAAAGAAATTTTAAAGAGTTAATTGATTATTTATCTAATGCATATGAATGTTTACTTACACATGTGTCTGTGTGCCACCTGAACACTTAGTGCCTGCACAGACCATCAAATCCCCTAGAACTGGAATTACAGATGAGTGTGAGCCTCCATATGGGTATTGGGAGCTGAACCTGAGTTCTCTGCAAGATCAGCTACTGCAGGATCTTAACCACTGCACCATCTCTTTAGCCCCAGTTGTCTAAAAATCTAGCACTAATTATTTACAACTGATAGGAAAGTAATCTCCTTTGTTCTTGAGAAAGTGAGTAACATGTTGTTTTCTGGTAGTCTTTAGGGGCTAAATCTAATCCTAGGTAAATATTACTTAGGATTTCGTTTATACACCATGTTTGTCCACACCAGTCATCTTTGTCAGTATTCAAAAACTTAGGTTTTCAGCATGACTTAAAGTTGGTCTATATTAAGAATTCTTCGGGCAGTGGTGGTGAATGCCTTTAATCCCAGTATTTGGGAGGCAGAGGCAGGCAGATCTCTGTGAGTTCGAGGTCAACCTGGTCTACAGAGCTAGTTCCAAGACAGAGAAACCCTGTCTCAAAAAAAAAAGAGTTCTTTAGAATAGAGGACAACGGGAAGAATAAATGGGAGTGGCATAGGAAACCCTTTCATTACATTACAAACATATCCCTTAAATCAAGCAAAACACAAAATTTGTGGGCACCTGCATAATCACCACCAAGCATCCAATGCATACACAAGAAAAATTAAGCCCATGAGATACATTTTTTGCAACATAAGAGAGCTGTACATTCAGCGAGCAATGCCATATAGCATACGCCCAAGTGAGCATAAGCCCTTCCAAGCAGACACTGCCAGATGGAATAACTTCCGATCCAGATTAACTGTTTGACACTACAGAATGAGTTCTGTACTACATCAGGGTTTTCATGGGCATGTAAAAATCATATCCATGCTGCCCTCATCTGTGGTTTGGCTGGTAGGCTTTTTTTGGATCTTGGAGGTAAGCTGTTTGCCAAGGCAGGATTGTGAGTCTGACTGGAAACATCAGCATGTATGATATAGTTCCACCTACATTTTAAGGGCATGTATTTTAAAGGTGGACATATATGTGACAGTATAGGTTCAGACTATTTTTGGAAGGATGTGTGAAAAACAGTAGTTACTCTCTAGGGAAAGGAACTGGGATGCTAGGATAGGTGGGAGACAGGGCCTCATTTTTCATTCTGCAACCTCAGGCAAGATTTTAGTGCACTAGGTTTGTGTAACACATTTTTACTTAGTAATTATTAACTCTTCTTAACTGGGTGTGTGCACCACTAGTTCACCATTTTTGTCAAAATACCCATGAGGCAGTTTGAATGAATAGCTGTGGCTCGAGAGTCAGAATCCATAGGTTTGGGAATTTCTAAGAAGCAAAAGGCATTTTTGAGCTTTCTAAGCCTCACTCTGCTCCTCTGAAAATATAGGGCTACTTTGAAACCCACGGAGCTAAGTTTGGAATAGAAAAGGAAGCCTTATTAGGGACTAGTATTTGCGGGGATTGAGTCAACTGGCGACGAACAGAAAAAGATGAGTCGATCTGCAATCCGGCATTTCCAGACAGAAGAGCAAATACTGTGTATGGTCTGAAATTAATAAGGACACAAAATGTGGCTTCTTTCCATGAGGCCTCAGTTGCCCCCCCACCAGCAGCCTCTAATTTGTTTCAAAATTGGTCCCATTTATAACTCAAAGAGGAAAAGTTGGGTTTTAGGCCTTACTGGAAATTTGGTGGTTGTGACCTGCTCTGGAGTGCTTTTGTGCCTTTCCCTGTTGGAAAGCAAAAGGACTGTTTACCTTTCTGAAACAAAAGCAGACTAGGTATGTGCGTCTGGCCTAGCCGCCGCTCCGCCTCTGGCCTCAAGAACAATTGCAGTGGGTTTTTGATCCTACTGCACGTACTGGTTTTGTGGGAGCCTAGGCAGTTTGGATGCTCACCTTACGAGACCTGGATAGAGGTGGGCAGACCTTGGGCTTCCCACAGGTCAGGGAACCCTGATTGCTCTTCGAGCAGATGAGGGAGGGGGACTTGATCGGGGGAGGGGGAGGGAAATGGGAAGCGGTTGCGGGGACGAGGCAGAAATCCTTAATAAATAAATAAATTTAAATAAAAAAAACAAAAGCAGACTAGGACAATGGAGCACGCGAAGACTTGAGCAAGCCACAAGTCATACAGTTGGCCAGCAAAGTCCTAGGTGCTGAATTGACATTTCTGCCCATCTCTTTAATTTAGTCTCTGAGTACAAGACACTGAATGTAATCCATGTGTCTCACCATTCTACCTGTCTTTTACTCCCTTTATTCAATCTATAGCAGATCTAAATACTTTCCCCTTAGCATGAAGAGGAGAAAAAACAGTTAAAAGGAAGCAGTAATTGGGTCTTTCCAGAATAAAGAAAAAAAACTCTCCTAGCAATAAAAGGCAGTCTCGTTAAGGGAACTCTTTTCCAACTTGGTCCAAGAAGATAGCTGATATTGGTAGACAACTGGACGTGCAAGTTAATCTGGAATGGAGACAGGCTGGCCTTGAACTCACACAGATCTGTCTGCCTCAACTTCCCAAGTGCTGGGATTAAAGGCTTGCACCACCACCACCCAACAAACTTCCTTCTTTTATAGTATGACTTCCATGATGGAAATAAAAATCTCAACTAAATCCAGACAAGCCTGAAACCCAGATCCTCCCTGCTTCACTTTGCTTTTTTTTATTTGCTCACCTATAGAACACAAAATGAGACTATTTAGAAAATTAGAAAAATAAGGGTCTATTTTCATTCTTCTACAAGATGACATCCAGTTGTGCCAGCACCATTTGTTGAAGATGCTTTCTTTCTTCCATTTTATACTTTTAGCTCCTTTATCGAAAATCAGGTGTTCATAGGTGTGTGGGATAAAATTCGGGTCTTCTATACGATTCCATTGGTCGACTTCTCTGTTTTTATGCCAGTACCACACTGTTTTCATTACTGTAGCTCTGTAATAGAGTTTGAAGTCAGGGATGGTAATGCCTCCAGAAGATCCTTTATTGTATAGGATTGTTTTGGCTATCCTGGGTTTTTTGTTTTTCCATATAAAGTTGATTATTGTCCTCTCCAGATCTGTGAAGAATTTTGATGGGATCTTGATGGGGATTGCATTGAATCTATAAATAGCCTTTGGTAGAATTGCCATTTTTACTATGTTGATCCTCCCAATCCAAGAGCAAGGGAGGTCCATCCATTTTTTGGTATCCTCTTCAATTTCTTTCTTCAATGCCTTAAAGTTCTTGTCAAATAGATCTTTCACTTCCTTGGTTAGATGTACCCCAAGATATTTTATGCTGTTTTTGGCTATTGTGAATGGTGAAGCTTCTCTGATTTCCCTCTCTGCTTCCATATCCTTTGTGTATAAGAGGGCGACTGATTTTTTGGAGTTGATCTTGTATCCTGCCACATTACTAAAGCTGTTTATCAGCTGTAGGAGTTCTTTGGTGGAGTTTTTGGGGTCGCTTATGTACACTATCATATCATCTGCAAATAACGAAAGTTTAACTTCTTCCTTTCCAATTCGAATCCCCTTGATTCCATTATGTTGTCTTATTGCTATTGCTAGAACTTCAAGCACTATATTGAAGAGGTATGGGGAGAGTGGACAGCCTTGTCGTGTTCCTGAGTTAAGTGGGATGGCTTTGAGTTTCTCTCCGTTTAATTTGATGTTAGCTGTCGGCTTGCTGTATATAGCTTTTATTATATTTAGGTATGACCCTTGTATCCCTAATCTCTCCAAGACTTTTAACATAAATGGATGTTGAATTTTGTCAAATGCTTTTTCAGCATCTAATGAAATGATCATATGGTTTTTTTCTTTCAGTTTATTTATATGCTGGATTACATTGATAGATTTTCGTATGTTGAACCAGCCCTGCATCTCAGGAATGAAGCCTACTTGATCATAATGGATAATTTTTCGGATGTGTTCTTGGATTCGATTTGCCAGTATTTTGTTGAGGATTTTTGCGTCGATATTCATGAGTGAGATTGGCCTGTAGTTCTCTTTCCTGGTTGAGTCTTTGAGTGGTTTTGGTATCATAGTAATTGTGGCTTCATAAAAGGAGTTTGGTAATGACCCTTCTGTTTCTATCTTGTGGAATACATTAAGGAGTATAGGTATTAGATCTTCTTGGAAGATCTGGTAGAATTCCGCATTGAAACCATCTGGTCCTGGGCTTTTTTTGGTAGGGAGGTTTTTGATAACCTCTTCTAATTCTTCGCGACTAACAGGTCTATTTAGATTGTTCACCAGGTCCTGATTTAACTTTGGTATATGATATTTATCTAAAAAAGTATCCATTTCCTTTACATTTTCCAATTTTGTGGCATATAGGCTTTTGTAGTAAGATCTAATGATTCTCTGAATTTCCTCTGTGTCTGTGGTTATGTCCCCCTTTTCATTTCTGATCTTATTAATTTGCAAATTCTCTCTCTACCATTTGATTAGCTTGGATAGTGGTTTGTCAATCTTGTTGATTTTCTCCAGGAACCAGCTTTTTGTTTCATTGATTTTTTGTATTGTTTTCTGTGTTTCTATTTTGTTGATTTCAGCCCTCATTTTGATTATTTCCAGTCTTCTACTCCTCCTAGGTGAGTCTGCTTCTTTTTTTTCTAGAGCTTTCAGGTGGGCTGTTAAGTCTCCAATGTGAGCTTTCTCTGTTTTCTTTAAGTGGGCACTTAGTGCTATGAACTTTCCTCTTAGGACTGCTTTCATAGTGTCCCATAAGTTTGAGTATGTTGTTTCTTTATTTTCATTGAATTCCAGGAGGACTGGGAACCTGAAATGACCCTATCCGAGAGCAATACTGACGAATATCTTGCATATCATCATAGAACCTTCATCTGGTGATGGATGGAGACAGAGACAGAGACCCACACTGGAGCACTGGACTGAGCTCCCAAGGTCCCAATGAGGAGCAGAAGGAGGGAGAACATGAGCAAAGAAGTCGGGACCACGAGGCGTGCACCCACCCACTGAGACAGTGGAGCTGATCTACTGGGAGCTCACCAAGGCCAGCTGGACTGTGACTGAAAAAGCATGGGATAAAGCCAGACTCTCTGAACATGGCGAACAATGAGGGCTGATGAGACGCCAAGGACAATGGCACGGGGTTTTGATCCTACTTAATGTGCTGGCTTTGTGGAAGCCTAGCCAGTTTGGATGTTCACCTTCCTAGATATGGACGGAGGGGGGAGGACCTAGGACTTGCCACAGGGCAGGGAACCTGGACTGCTCTGTGGACTGGAGAGGGAGGGGGAGAGGAGTGGGGGGAGGGGTAGAAGGGTGGGAGGAGGGGGAGAAGGGTGGGAGGAGGGGGAGGGAGATGGGAGGCTGGGAGGAGGTGGAAACTTGTTTTTTGTTTATGTTTTTTTTCTTCTTTTCTTAATAAAAAAATTATTAAAAAAAAAAAAAGAAAATTAGAAAAAAATAGGAAAGAAAGAAAATCAAATCTGGATGAGGGGAAGAAGGATTCAGAAGTGTAAAGGGAAGAGATTAGAGGAAAAGAGGGGATAGTGGGAAATATAAAAAGACAAATATTGCCTGTGTGCTCTCTTAAATGTGGAACCATGTGGGGTGTGTGTGTGTGTGTGTGTGTGTGTGTGTGTGTGTGAAAAGCAGAACGAAGATGAGTTTTGAGGAAAGAAGGAAACTAGTGGGAGAAAAAGGAGGAAACAAGGTAGAATGATGGAGGACAAATATGAGCAAAACAAAACAGAAAAACATATCTTTTTCGGTGTGTAAAGCATTCATTAGGAAAATAGCAGGGGAAAATCATTCATAAGACAAAGGGTCCTTGTTGGTCCTAAATATAGCAACCCATGTCAACTTCTATAACTAGTTAATTCTAGGAATGACAATAGCAAGTACTTATTGGATACCGTATTTCAGGCTCTATACTGCTTAGTGGAAATTTGTTCACTTAATCATCAATATAACCCTACAAAGTAAGCATTAGTGTCATTGCCCCCCGTTTGATACCTGAAAACACTGAGACCCAGAAAGGCAGAATGACATGTAAGAAATCACTCTACTCTTAACTAACAGAACTGAGCTCAATTTCAAGATTGCTAGATTCATATAATTATTCACTCAGTCAAGACCAGAAGAAATAAAATTTGATTTATATTTAATTATATTTGTATATATGCAGGATTTGTTCACCTTTTAAATAAGGAAAGTGTGTATGTGGGGGGGGGGGGTGAGAGTGAGATTTTTCTGACCACAGGAAGCACATATTGTGAACTAGTTGAATTTTTATTATGATTATTATTGACTTAAATATATTATTGATTTTGAAAGAACTTCCTACATGCATGCAATGCATTTTGGCCACACACACACACACACACACACACACACTCCTTTCAGATCCACCACACCCTCACCCACTCCCAACTTCACAACCTCTTTACTTTTTATGACCCACTAATTCCAATTGTGTTGTTCATATACTCCTAGGTGTGGGCCTCTCTGGTGGATAATAGATGAAGTACCAGGAGCCACAACTTTAAAAAAAAAACATTCTCTCTCCCTCAAATAGTTCCTCAGCTAGGGGCACAGAGTCAAGAAAAGTGGTTGAATATTGAAAATGGCTCAATAGTTAAAAACACACAATGCTCCTGCAGAAAACTCACATTGTTTCCAAGTACCTGCAACATGTAGCCCACAATCACCTGTAATTTGAGCTTCAGGGGACCTTACGCCCTCTTCTAGACTCTGAAGGTGCCTGCAGTTGCACATGAACATACTCACAGATAGGCATATATGATATACACATGTATGCATAAATTGAAAGGGCAGTTTTTCACAGAAAGAGCATACTTTCTTAGACATTTCTGACGGTAGCTTTTTGGCAGCATGATTCATGTGAGAGAAAAGCCAAATTCACAAATAAGGGTACTAGGACTGATCTTCTGCCAATAATATAGAGACCAAGTTGTTTACCTCGCCCTCAAGTAACTTCTTAGGGATCACCTCTCGCTCTCTGTATATCCCACACAGTGTATATTTCTACCTTAATAGTCAGACATCTTAACCCAAGCAACTACAAACAGATAAGCAATTCTGAAATCCTGTGCCCTGCTCAGAGCTTCTCTGGTATTCTAATATCCTTTTCAGTAGATATCTTCAAAATGCCTCCCCCCCCCCCCCGCGCGCTAGCCATATACACTGCTGGTGAGAATGTCAGCTATTGCAGACACTGTGAAGACCAGTATGGAAATTCCTCAAAAAATCAAAACTGGAACCACTCTAGACATCATCTGACAGAAATACGCACAAATCCACATTTACTACCACACAATAGCCAGGATTTGGAACCAGCATGGGTGTCTGTCAACAAATGAACACATGAGCAAAATGTAGCGTATATGTTCAATGGAGATTTATTCAGCTGTAAAAACAATAAAGTTATGATATTGCAGGAAAATGGGTAGAACTGCAAAATATTGTATAAAGTGGACTCAAAGATAAATATTGCATATTTTCTCTCATATACATAATTTAGATTTAAATATGTATGTGACATTAAAGTAGATATAGCCCAATGAAAAGCTAGGAAGACGTCTAAAGGTAAGGAGGGAAACAAGGGTTGGTAATGGAATATTTTTATGAAAAGAGAATGAGGAGACTATCTAGGGATAGGAAAGCAAGAAGGGCCAGAGGAATAGGAGAGCGCAGTGTGGGCTTAATAAGAACAATGTACAATGGTATGGTTTTGTAAAAATGTCATAATGAGATCTATTTCTTTGTATGCAAGGTAAAAAAATGTTTTAAAAAAAAGTCAATACCCCCTCCAATACACTTTCAGTCCTAAAACGTGCAAAGTCTTTCTGACACCCATAATCAAATTGCTATGAGAAGTGTTTATCAGTATGTGCTGGGCTTTTTTGGAGGAGAATGCAGAAGCCTAAAATCTGTCCCTTTGGAGCTCATAACTGTGTTCATGGGGAGGAAGCACAGATGTGTCCTCTCTGAAATGAAAGAGACAATGACAACTCAGCAGAGCAGAAACACCTCTCTCTCAAGCTATTACCACCTAACCTTCAAGTGACTGCACCGCCAGGGATGGAAAGGGAGGGCAGGAGGTGAATTCCATATGAAGGAGCCAACTTCCCCAATGGGCAGACATTGGAGAATTTATGACCATTACAGCCAGATACTTAAGTACCATCTACATCTTGGTTTGTCACTTTGCATCTCTTTTCCTCACCTGTTTGAAACACACAGGGACATATATGTCCTAAGCATACACACACAAGTGTAGACACATGCCATCTCTACCGGTTCACTCTGTCAATACGACTTCGATATGTCAATATACCACTGTCAGTATGACAGTGCGACCACAAAAAATACAGATGCAGTCTTATAGTTGAGTTCGGAGTCAGCTGCCTTCATCTATAAATATCCACATATACATGCACACATATATACACACCCATCCTATAAGCACACACTTCACTTCTCACCTAAAAATGCTCATGAAAAATCAAGAAATAGCAAAGTGAGTACCAAAACTGGATGAAAGGCAACTTAAATTCTAATTTAGATGACTTGAACTGAATTACTCACTAGTATAAATAATTTTGGTAGTGGGCACAAAAACACACAAAAGAGTTATCATTAGTTACTGACCTAATGAGAATGGTAATGGGTATGATTTAAAGGGGTCTACTGCAAACCATTTTTATAACATGACTAGTTCTTCCTTCACGTGAACATTTATAGAAAGGGATTATAATATACTGGGCATTACTTTTCTTACATTAGAACAAACCCATTTATATAAGATTGAGATCTACTTCATTTCTATTATATCCATATTAGATTATAAATTCATTAAAGCAACAAGGTATGTGGTACTGTAAGTCACAGTACTGAATGACAAAGGGTTTTAATTCTTCATCTGTACAAAAATGGCTGCTTTTCATTGCTCCAACTTTCTCACATATATTAAAAGTGGCTATAATACCTTCTTATCTATTTAATATTATTATTGAAAAAGATAAAAATAAAATCAAATATGTGAAGATAAAGTTCTACAAAGCATAAGGCAGTACAGTAGGCAGAATTCTATAATGGTCTCCAGCCCAACTGGGAATTTTAATTGCACCTGCACACTCCCTTTAGAGAAGCACTTAGCTTTGTGATGAATTGGTCAGCTGAAGGAAGGTGTGTGAACACTAGGGTCTTGAATCTTGGTTGGTAAAAATAATCCTTGGTACATATATGCTACTTATATTAGCTCTTTATTGCTGAATAGCCAAATTACCACAAACTTAGCAACATAAAACGCTGCATAGTTCTAAGAACCATGAACTTAGAAGTGTTTTATGAGGCTAGGTTTGTGGGAATTTGGTTATTCATAAGTTCTCAACTGTATGCCAATCATAGATAGAAACTTGCTAAATTGGGAGTTGAAAGATCTGTGATTGGGGCTGGAGAGATGGCTCAGTGGTTAAGAGCATTGCCTGCTCTTCCAAAGGTCCTGAGTTCAATTCCCAGCAACCACATGGTGGCTCACAACCATCTGTAAAGAGGTCTGGCACCCTCTTTTGGCCTTCAGGCATACAGACAGAATATTGTATACATAATAAATAAATAAATATTTTTAAAAAAAGATCTGTGATTAAATCCTGTACTTTGCTATGGGCTCTGTTACCAGGCACTTCATCTCTTTTGTCCATGATTCTGCTCATTTGTAGTACAAGGATAATAACCCACACTGCCCAGGATTGCTCTCTGGATTGAGGTGACATGAAAATATGTTAGCATAATGCCTGCCAAAATTTTATAAATTTATGTATGCACTTATTGTATTAATTTTGTACAAGATATTGTGCTATGTACTTGTGACAAAGTCACTGAAAAACTGTTCTAGGAATCTCAATCTTATACCTGTAAAAATGGCCAAGAACAAAAACACTGATGACAACTTATGCTGGAGAGGATGTGGGGTAAAAGGAACACTTCTGCATTGCTGGTGGGAGTGCAGACTGGTACAGCCCCTTTGAATATCAGTATGGTGATTTCTCAGAAAATTAGGAAACAACCTTCCTCAAGACCCAGCAATGCCACTTTTGGGTATATATCCAAAGGATGCTTAATCGTGCCACAAGGGCAGGTGCTTAACTATGTTCATAGCATTGTTTGTCATAGCCAGAACCTGGAAACAACCTAAATGTCCCTCAACCAAAGAATGGATAAGGAAAATGTGGTACATTTACACAGTGGAGTACTACATAACAGAAAAAAAATCGTGACATCTTGAGATTTGTGGGGAAAATGGATGGATCTAGAAAACATCTTAATGAGTAAGGTAACCCAGACACTGAAAGACAATTATCACATGTGCTCATAAGTGGCTTTTAGACTTAAGCAAAGAAAAACCAGCCAACAATTCACAATCCCAGAGAACATAGACAACAAGAGGACCCTAAGAGAGACATACATAAATCTAATCTACATGGGAAGTAGAAAAAACCAAGATCTCCTAAGTAAATTGGGAACGTGGTAACCACGGGAGAGGGGAGAAGGGGAGGGGAGAGAAAGGGAGGGGAGCAGAGAAAAATATACAGCTCAATAAAAACAATTTTAAAAATGTACCAGGAATCTCAAGGAGTTCAGAATATTATAACAAGGATAGATGAGTAAATCAGAAATTTCTATACAGAATTGTGGTCATTGTGCTAGAAAGCCACAGATGATATTCTGGAAACAAAAAAGGAGAACAATTTGATCAACCTGGGGCTTAAGGTATATTTCTCAGCTCAGTTCAGTGGTGATCCTTCGCTTGCAGTTGAAAGTGCTAGTTCTCAAACTCAGGTGCGCAATCAAATCACCTAGAGAGATTTGAAAACTACCCATTGTTGGGTTGGAGCTAGGGCTCAGAAGGGAAGAGAACATACTGCTCTTGCAGAGGACCCAAGCTGCTCCTCGGTATCCACACTGCATGACTCACAACCACCTGTAATTCCAGCTCCAAAGGGATACAGCACCCTCTCCAGGTTTCTGTGGGCATCTATACTCACATGCGCACCTACAGAGAGACACACATATACACTTAATTAAAAATAAATCTAAAAATAAGTAAGTAAAGCGATAAAATGCCAATGGTTCTACACTCTGCCAAGAGACTAGGATTTAATTCACCTGCATTGTGGGCTTGGTCAATGAATGTCCTCTGATAAAGACAGTATATGGAAAAAATTCCCAAGGTATATTGCATAGGAGAGAGGTTTCTGAATTTCCCTTTAAGTTCTGTGTAGGCTCTTTGGGTAACCTAGGAATTTAACTAATACAAAACTTTACTAATAAGACAAAAGTTTTGAATTATTAGTAATTACACATGTGATATAGAGATCATCATGAGAGATAAATCCAAAGAAATGGCCCAATATGATGTGTTTGCATTTCTTAGACAAAGAACAATAAATTTATGTAGTAACAACTTGTCAGCTTGATATTACCAACTCAGGCAGTAAATTCTAAGGATGTCACTAAAGAAATATGGTGGAGTGACGGACATTAGAGGAAGATAAAGATTACCTCAAGGAATTTGTTTATTCAAATTCACTGCAGCTTTAATCGCCAGTGTCTAGTGACCAAGACAATTCCTCACAAAAAAAAAATCATTATGGCTTAATGTATGTAGGAAAACACATATTAAATGGTCCTTTCTGAGGTTATTCTTCCTGAAGTGATTTCATATTGAAATAACCAATATGCTAATTTGGCATTTCTTTAACTCTAAAACTGCATCCATCACAAAACTACAAAGTTCCTCCCACACAACAGCTGAGAAGAGGGTGTGTATCAGGAAGATGTGGTACTGTTCGAAAGAAGAGTCAGGTCATCTTGGATCCTGCAAGACAAGAATTTGAATGAGAGAAAAAGAGGGAATGAAGGAGGGGAGGGAAAGAGCGGAGATAGAGATGTCTGAGAGTAGGGGAGATTGGTTTCTAGTATATTAAAAGGGTGAAACCAAAAATATTTGGTAACTGACAATTTCAATGACGGATAAGGCACTCATAAGTCTAAGTGTAGTGGTGCTGTGTCCAGAATGAACCTAGACTAGAGAACAGATCTGTCTAGGTATATCTAATAAACTAGTGCAGTCAAGCAGCAATCTCCCAGGGGCTTGTGTTAAAAGACTAACTTACAGATCTTGATATGAACCTGGAGTCACTGGCCAGCGAGGAAACTATTGTCCTTGAAAGGTCAAGTGTTCATCCCTAGCTCACTAAAGAGAAACAAATCTGACACTTATTAATAAAGGGAAATTAGCTGCTTTAAAAGAAATTTTAGTGGCTTAATAATAAATGGCTTACCAGTTTATTTCTCATTCACATCACAGTCTAGCGTGAACTTTAGAGTACAATGGGGAAGAGTGCTGAGGTCCAGGCCAACGTTCAGGTGCCCAGGCTCATACTACAATGTGACTTTGCTGTCTTTTCGGGCTTCTGAGTTCTCCCTCCCCTACCCCCACAGCACCATGTAAATCTCTTCACCCAGCACACACATGGAAGATGCCTGCATGGAAGTTAATAGATGATGTTTGATAGATCAGGCCTAGAGGTGGCATTCATCATTTCAACTTAAAAACATTGACAAGAAATTCCATAAAGTATATTTTATAGATACTTTGTCAAAAGAAATAATCAATACTGTAGATAATACAAAAAAAAAGAAGCTGCCTAAATTGGTGTATAGAGCTAGTTCCATGATTTACAGAGCTAGTTCCAGAATATCTGGGGAGATACAGAGAAACCCTGTCTAGAAAAAAAAGTTGCCCAAGATTAGCCAGGCAATGGTGGCACATGCTTTTAGTACAAGAGCTCGGGAGTCAGAGGCAGGCTGATCTCTGAGTTTGAGGCAGCCTGGTCTGCAGAGTGATTCCCAGGACAGCCTGCACTACACAGAGAAACTCTGCCTCAAAAAAACTAAAATTAAATTAAAATTAAAAGTTGCCCAAAGTTTAACACAAACCCTTTTATTTACAATAGGGTCCTGCCTGCAAGATATGCAAGTGTACGATGGCACAAAGCTGGTGGGTGTAACCAACCAATAACAGATCTGTCTTATGGAACACACAGCAAGGTGTAACCCATACCGACACTGCAGCGAAGACCAAGAACATGAAAGTAGGTAGTCCAGGGACATATGGCAAAACCCAATACTACTGCTACAAAAAATAGCCGTAAAATGACTCCTCGTGACATTATATTATACTCATAGGTCAGTGTCTTGCTCAGTCATCATCAGAGAAGTTTCTTCCTGCAGAGGATAGGAACAAGTATGATCCACAACCAAACGTTAGGCAGAGAGTGAAAGACCTTGGAGTGAACACTCAGACCTAAGCGGGCTCTGGGAACCCTTGAGAAGATGAGACAGAAAGATTGTAGGAGTCAGGGGGTGATGTGGGAACTCCTTCAGCCAGTAGCCTTTAAGTTACCAGCCCACATGGGCGTGGCCTCTTATACTATAAATGCCAATGTAACACTAAGAAAACAGGGCCTTTTAAGTCAGGAGGGACTGCACATGTTCTCTGTGAGTAAATTACTACTTCCAGTTAATGTTTTTATGGGACTCCTAAGTGTACAAATGAGTCGGCCTCTGATTCTTGTGCCTTTTGGGGGGCTCTTTTCCATCTTGTTTGTTTGTTGTCTGTTCAATTTGCCCAATTCCCATGTCTTAGTTTTCGTTTTATCTTACATTTTACTTTATTACTCTCCCTTAGAAGCCTGCTTGTTCTCTAATAAAAGACAGAAAGGTGTCGGATCCAGGAGGGAGGAGAGGTGAAGAGCCGCTGGGAGAAGCAGAGGGAGAAGAAATGATAATCGGGATATATTATGCAAGGAAAAATTATAAACTAGAATACACATATGAGAGAATATGTGGTTCTTGTTTTTCTGGAACAGAGGTACCTTACTTAGCATAATATTTTTCAACTATATCCATTTTCTTGCAAAGTTTATAACTTACTTTTCTTTATAGCAGAAAAATTGCAGTGTGTTTGTGTGTGTGTGTGTAAATAAAATCACATATTTATTATCCATTTATCTGCTGATTGACATCTACACTCAGCCCTTTTCCTTGCTCTTGTGAAAAGAGCAGTAATAAACATGGATTGCAAGCATCCCTATAGCAGGATACAGAATCCTCTTGATAACTACTTGTTTGTATAACGTGATTTTCTAAAATATAGTTTGTTTTCTTAGCTTAAATTTACTTCAGCATTATTAATTAGCTGTGTGGTCTTCCACAAGTTGCCTTAGCTATGTGAGGCAGAATAATTTCATCTGGAAAATGAGAAAGATAATGTGAATTAAATGTGATAACACATGTAAAGCAGTTGACACACCTTTTACATACCATTGGTCAGTAGACACTAAATGCTTCTGCTGTTCCAACAATAAAATAGAATAAATTATCCTCATTTGCAACTCAATCTGTATAACCTTGAGAAAGTCACCTGAGCTTTGTGAGCTCCAGTTTCCTTGTCTATATAATAAGGACAATAGTGTTGATTTCACAGAGTGGCTGTAAAGATAAAATTAGATGTGTGTGAAGAATGACTTCTAAATTGGAAATTGCCATATTCATCACTCATAAATCCATATATATATATATATATATATATATATATATATATATATATATACTTATATTGTTTATTTGATTAATAAGTCTTCCTCTAAGATTGCTGTGTAGTGAAGTCCATTGCTGTTTAGGTCAAATAAATATGGAGGCTGACTGGATAAAAGGTTCAGGTGGATGATGGGTAAGTCATTTTCAGAAAACATAAGTAGGGGCATTTTTGTATTGTAGGCTGTAGCAAATTCTTCTTTTTACCTGATAAAAATAACATCTCAGACCGAGCATGGTGGCACATATTTTTAATCCCAGCATTTAGGAGGCAGAAACAGGCAGATCTCTGTGAGTATGCGATTAGTCTGATCTAAACAGTGAGTTCCAGGAGAGCCAGGACTACTTAGTGAGACCTGTCTCAAAACAAAACAAAACAAAAACAAAGAAATAAACAGAAATCTCAAAACAAAAAAGAAATAAACACTCCCTCCAAACCCCATCTCAATTGTGGCAAAAATATTCAATTAAACAAGATTGATTTGACAGGTTTGTTTTGATGAGACATTGGATTTTTACTGTCATTTGCAGAATAGCCTCTCTTGTTCTAGAAGGATTTGACTGATGATAGCTCTATAAAATACCATTTAAGATGAAGATAACCTTCATTGGGCCTGGAGAGATGGCTCAGAGGTTAAGAGCATTGCCTGCTCTTCCAAAGGTCCTGAGTTCAATTCCCAGCAACCACATGGTGGCTCACAACCATCTGGAATGAGGTCTGGTGCCCTCTTCTGGTGTGCAGACATACACACAGACAGAATATTGTATACATAATAAATAAATAAATATTTTTTTAAGAAAAAGATAACCTTCATTGTGTCCTTTCAAACAGCACCTAGAAGCCTGAGAACACAGATTCTCCTAAATTTTCTTCAGCATTTTGGGGTTCAGGGCTTCTTATAGGAAAGGAATGAAATCTTCAAGAGCATGAATGGCTGAAAATAATGATAATTCAGAAGTTAAACATTAGGAAATTCATGTCTAAGATTATATCTAATCAAATTGTTATAATTTCATCATTATTCTTTTAAAAGTTTGTGTGGCAAGGACTCTTTACACTGAAATAACCAAAAAAAAAAACAATTTCCTAGATAGTTATTGGTTGACTATGTATACTTGTACCTGTGAAAATGCAACTGTCAAAACTAAGTTTCAAATTAGAATCCTGAAGACCCAAATAAAAAGGGTATTATTTATTATTAGTCTTATTCAAAGGAATCTGTTTATTTTTATTTTATATGTGTGTTTTGCCTGCATGAATACCTATGCACTGTGTGCATGCAGTGCCCATAGAAGGCCAGAAGAAGGTGTCAAAATACCTGGAACTATAGCTGCAGAGGACTGTGAGCTGCCATGTGTGCTCTGGGAACGGAATTCAGGTCCCCAGCAAGAGCAGCAATGGTTTTTAACAGCTGAGTCATCTCTCTAGCTCCTTTAGTGTCTTGACTTATAAAACTATGTTGGATTATATTTCTTTTCCCTTATTTCAGAAGGCATATTTTTAAAAATTAATGGCCAATGGGAAAAAAGTAATAATTACATGAATTCTTCTACTTGCAATAAATATATGGCTTTGTGATTTTCATATTTTCTGGAAATGACATACTTTATCTTTCTTTTTTATTGATTTTATTGAGTTATACATTTTTCACTGCCCCCCTCCCTGCCTCTCCCCTCCCCTTCAACCCTCTCCCATGATCCCCATGCTCCCAATTTACTCAGGAGATCGTGTCTTTTTCTACTTCCCATGTAGATTAGATCCATGTATGTCTCTCTTAGGGTCCTCATTGCTGTCTAGAGTATTTTATCTTTCTTAAAGTGGAATTTAATTACAAACAAGAAAGTTTCCTACGATATGCAGACTTTTTAGATTTCTTTCACTTTGGAAGGTTGGGGTTTTACATTTATATGCAAGCAAATAATTTGATATAAGTACGTGTGTGTGCAAGCACGCATGTGTATGTTTCTATCTGCATTTCCAAAAGAAGAAACTTTGTGGATAAGACTGGGCATTTATTCATTTGGTTTTGGGGGGGATCTCCCCAGGAGCTTCCCTCTCCAAACCCCATCCTCAGTGCACAAAGGGGTAGCCCCTCCCCTGGAGCTGCCCTCTTCAAAACCAGCCAAACAGAGGCTCCACCCAGGGAAGTTACTAAAGGTCTGGCTCAGCGACTTGTGGTTCTCCTTTAAGGTCTTTCTCCTCTTCCCCTTGGGACCGCCTAGGAATGCTTTGCTCAGATTAAAACCTGGACTTTAATTTGGCTTGACTGGTTTATTGCATTGGTGGAGAGATGTAGTAATTAGGAGCGGTGGGGCTGTGTTCCCAGCACCCCGGCCGCCTGTACGGCTAGCTTATGCCCCGAAATAACAGCACACAAACTGTATTCATTTAAACACTGCTTGGCCCATTCTCTTCTAGGCTAATTCTCACATATTAATTTAGCCCATTTCTAATCATCTGTGTGTAGCACCCCAAGGTGCGCTTACCAGGAAGATTCTAGCCTATGTCCATCCTGGGTCGGAGCTTCATCCCAGGAGCAGGGCATGGCGTCTGCTCCAGAGAGGAGAGCTGTCGAGACTGACTCACTTCCTCTTCCTCCCAGCGTTCTGTTCTGTTTACTCCTCCCACCTATCCTCTAACCAATAAAATGGGCCAAGGCAGTTCCTTTATTAGCCAATGACCTTCCTCCATCAGAGAGATATAACATCGGGGTACAAAAATCTATCCGTTTTGCTGGTGGTTGCTTTTGTTACTTCTTCATTAGATTTTTAAAAATGGATTAAAGAATATTCCATACCTTCGGGTTCTGGCATATTGTGAAATTCCAAACTTCATGGCTTCTTGAAGCTGTGATGAATGTTATTACAGCCTGCAGAGTGATTTTTCTCACACTTTAATGAAAGTCTGGTTTTGTCTGAAAAGTTCTGGGTTTGGCAAAAATTTTATTTCTTTTTAAGACAGGCCATTACCCAGGCTTCCCTTGAAGCTTCAGTCCTCCTGCCTCCAACTCTTGGGTCTTGGGGTTATAGTCGCACACTACCATGGTTAGCTTTGAGCAACTTTTTTGCTAGTCTAAAACATTTGATTAACCATGAGCACAATAATATAAAGAAGAAAATAATTTCAGAAGACTATGTGTGATGCAGACAGAAGCCCTTCATTTCCCTGAATCTGTTTTCTTCTTTTCTTCTTTGAAAATATATTTTTTTCTCACATAATATATTCTGAATACAATTTCCCCCTCCTGCTACTCTTCCTAGTTCCTCCCCACTGCCGCTCCCATCTGGATCCAACCCCTCTCTATTTCTCATTAGAAAAGAACAGGTTTATAAGGGATACCAACCAAACATGACAAAATGAAATATAATAAGATAAAACAAAGACTAACACATCAGAACTGGACTAAACAAACAAACTAGGAATAGATCCTAAGAGAAGACACCGGAATCAGAGATCCACTCCTTGTCTCACTCGGGAATCCCACAAAAGCACTGAGCTAGAAGCCATAATATTGGTGCAGAGGAAGATCTAGTGCAACCAGTGTGGGCCTGGTGCCTGCCACCTCAGTCTCTGTGAGCTCAGATAAGCTTTTCCCATGTTGATTTAGAGCCCTTGTTCTCCTGGCATTCTCAATCCACTCTGGCTTTTACACACTTTTTGCCTTCTCTTCTGAAGGGGGTTCCCTGAGCTCTGAGGGGAGGAATTTGACTTAGGGGGATATTTGATTTAGGGCTCAGTGTTCCAAGATCTCCCACTCGCAGCATAGTGTCGGCCTGTGGATGCCTGTATTTGTTCCCATCTGCTGCAGAAGGACTAGCTTCTCATTTTCCTATGTGTGTGTCTATGTAGAGGTGAGTATGTGGGGAAGTCAGGGAACTAGAAAGGGACATATGAGAGGGAAAGGAATATTTAAGAGACAGATAGGGACAGCAATGTACCACATGTGAACTGAGAGTAGAAAGAGGAATAGTGGGTTAGAAGGATTCAGGGGGCTGGAGGGGAGGAGTTAGAGGGGGAGAATCCACTGAAACCAAGTATGGATGAAAATTTCATGAAGAAATCTGTTCCTTTGTATGTTAATTAAATAATCAAAGGATGTTTTTAATTTGAGAGCATTATAGTTGGAATGTTGTCAATATTCAAAGCAACCATAAGTGACAAATAAGTTTCAATCACCTATTCAGATTTCTCTATTATCAATTTTGGTATTTTAAGAAGATGGGAAATATATCCAAATGTGTGTGTGTTGTTGTTGTTGTTTGAGAGTCTCTCCATATAAGCCCGGCTGTCCTGAAACCCACTGTGTAGACAAGAGATATGCCTGTCTCTGCCTCTCAAATGCTGGGATGAAAGGTGTGTTCCACCATATTCAGCTTCCAAAATGTATATTTTGAGAACAACATTGTTACAATTGATTTGGTTTACTTCTATTTATGACTTTTATTTTGAAATTCCAAACTTCATAGACAAGATAGTGTGATCTTTGAATGAATCAAAAGGTAGCAAGATAGCAAAAGTTACTGTCTATAGCTGATTCTCTTCTTCAATATGTACACACATGGTGTGGCGGGGGAAGACAGAGAGACAGGGGAAAACAGAGAGAGAGATACAAATCTGAGCTTAAAACTTTTCCACTAGAGGCCAGCAAGATGGCTCAACAAGGAAAAGGAAAAGTAAGGACCTGCCTACATTTTAAAATGTCTGTTGAGACTTCCTTCTACTGGCAGCTAGGGGAGAGAGCTTGAACTGGAGATCTCCATTGTGTCCATCCCCTTGGAGCATGGGGAACCCCACTGAAGAAAGATGAGGAAAAATTATAGGAGATCTGCACATATGTGGCAGTTGTGTAGCTTGGTCTTCTTGTGGGGCTCTGACTTTGTTGTCTGCTTTTGGGACCCTTTCCTCTTACCTGGTTGCCTTGACCATTCTTAACAGGAGAGGAGGTGCCTAGTCTCACTGCAACTTGATATACCATTGTTGGTGGATATCCATGGGAGGCCCTCCCCTTTCTGGGGAGAACCAGAAGAGGAAAAGTGGATGGGTGTGCTGGGAGGAGAGGAGAGAGAAACTGGGAGGAAAGGAGGGGGAGACGACTGGGAGGAGAGGAGGGAGGAGAAAACTATGGTCTGGATGCAAAGGACAATGAGAGGAAGGGAGGGAGGGAGGGAGGGAGGGAGGGAGGGAGGGAGGGAGGAAGGAAGGAAAGAAGGAAGACAAGAATTGCAGGAGCCAAATGGGTTGAGGACACCAGGAGAACACAGCCCACAGACATGAGCAGGGCTCATAGAAGAACATCTGTTCTAGGTCCTCTGTATGCATGTTATGTTATGGTGGTTAGCTTGGTGTTTTTGTGGGACTCCTAATGGTGGGAGTGGGGTGTCTCTAACTCTTTCCCCTACTTTTGGGGCCCTTTCCCTCATACTGGGTCTCCTCATCCAGCCTTGATATGAGGGTTTGTGCCCAGTCTTACTGCATATTCTTAGGACATGTTCAGTTGACATCCCTGGGAGGCCTGCTCTTTTCTGAAGGGAAACAGAAGAGGAATGGATCTGGAGAGGGAGGGGGTCAGAGGCTGGAAGGAGTGAAGGGGAAACTGTGGTCTGGGTGTATTGAGAAATAATAATAATAATATCAAGACCCACATATTTGATATTAAAAAGAATTATATGAAATACTTCACCATTTAAAAAAGTGTCTGTAATCCTAGGCCTCCAAGTAGGAGATAGCTGGTGCCGGGCAGTGGTGGCGCACACCTTTAATCCCAGCACTCGGGAGGCAGAGGCAGGCGGATCTCTGTGAGTTCGAGGCCAGCCTGTTCTACAAGAGCTAGTGCCAGGACAGGCTCCAAAGCTACAGAGAAACCCTGTCTCGGAAAAACTAAAAAAAAAAAAAAAAGTATCTGATGCTGGAGAAAAATAACCAAGAGACTCTGTCTCAAACAAGATGAAGGTTGATCTCTGGCTAAATGAAACACATGCTCCCCCCACACACACACACACATATCTGACCCAAGCAAATCAAATTCTTGTCTATGCTTATGGGATGATACACACAGCTGTACAACTAGGCAATGAAGTAAACCCCTGTTAAACGCCCTGCACTCACAACACCGGAAAAACAAGCCCTGTCTCAGATATTCTTATCCAGGAGGTGTGGCCTGGAGAAGTGGAACCTACCTTGATTCTCCCACGAAACTGGTAGTTACGCCAGGAGGGGGGGGGCGCAACCTGAGAATGTGGTTTCCTTGAGTCTTGTTTTCAAATAACCGCCTAAGGTAAGGTGAAGGGCATGTCTGCCAACAGGCAAAGGAAATAAAACTAGTTAGGAGAGTGACAGAAGCTAGTTTATCAGCAACCTCATGAAGAAGTGACCAAGTAGAACCCCTTGAGTGTTACTATGTACCTCGGTGCTAGGGCTAGGCCTCAGCCTGGTATCTGTCCCAGGAGGGAACTGCTTGCCACTCACCCTTACATGACATGGTAGCAACTTTGTTCTCCCGTCGGAAACTCCCAGACCTGAGCTAGACTTCATGTGTGAAATCCTCGAAGCTGCCTGAGTTCCCTGCTAGGCACATGGGAGGAGGGTAGAGAGCGGAGGTGTGCTGCTCAGACAGCGAGCGCCTCAAAGAACAACTTCTGCCCGGCTATGGGACAACATGCAATTTGCAGTCCATTTAGGGTCTGCCCCAGTTGCAAAGACCTGTGTCAACGGATCTCATGGCCCTCTTCGGGTGGCCAGAATACAATGGCTGAACAAAAAAGAGGTATGAAGGCCGAGCCATTTCCGACTTACCCTAGGCAGTTCTGATGAACAGTCCCTGCTCCACCGGACTTTCGCTGCTTTTTCTGCTTGATCCCACTTCCACGCCTTCTGGTTATCTGCTGTTAGGTTCCTAATGAATGGCTTAGATAGCAAATGCTGTCGCAGCACCTGCTTCCGGAGAAGCCCACGTGTAGGCACAGATAAGGCCTGTTTGACAACAGAACCAAGTCTGCTGGGAGTAGAAAAAGGCACGTGATTTCAGCTTGGATGGTCACCAAGTGGCAGGAGCTTGATTTGCTCTGGCTAAGTACTCTGACACTGAGAACAGCACAGCCTTGTTCACTGTCCTGATACAGGGGGAAACCTGATAGCAAGAGGGGAAGGCAGCAAGGGAGGTCACGTCCTTGGGAAGAGGTAGCCATCAATGTAGCAGACTAGTTAAATGAGTTACAATGTACCACTGTACTGCAAAGATCCACAGCTTTTGAAAAGAGAGAGGCAAGTGCATTTGCTGCGTGAAAGCATGCCCAAATGTGGTGTCTAAATTTTATAAAAGAAATTTGGGGCTGGATTTTATTTGACATGATCCCATTTTTTAAGTTAACACAATGTAGTAACATTTTAAATACATTTGAATTCTAATAATATGAAATGTTATACTATTTTCAACCTAGTTTCAACCTAGTTGAACACTGGAAGTCTCCCCAAATTAAAATAGCCCCACGTAGCTTGAAAGCTGGAAGGCCAAGTAAATTACAAATGAAGTTTACGCTATTGCCACATGGTGGCGCCACTTTAGCTGATAAACAGGAATTCCAGCCTTCCTTTGTCAAGACTGGTGATCTAAAACTGCAAATTTCTAACTATGTGGAGCCCTCGGGAATACACTTCTCAATTGAAACACAGCTGCCAGGAATACTGGCAATCAGACTATCTAAAATAAAACTTAGATACCGATGTTGACTATGGTTATTGCTGGAGAGCTCAGAGAAAAGTGCCTATAACCTGTCCGTGTTTCATACTTATGATTTATAATCTTACTGTTTTTATAATCAGTAAGAAAAAATACACTAAAAGAAATCACTTCTGATTTTTCTCTCTCTCTCCCTCTCTCTCTGTCTCTTTCTCTCTCCCTCTCTCTCTCTCTCTCTCTCTCTCTCTCTCACACACCACACACACACACACACACAAACACACACAATGCCTTTTTTGAATTCTTGATAAAACCCCAAGTGTGCTTCAAATGCCAAAGAGATGACAGACAGCACATGCCAGGTGGGGTAAGGGCATGCCATGCATCTGAGAGAGCTCCAAACATAAAAGACTCAAAGCCACAAGAATGCAACTGTCACAGCCCTAAGGCCCTAACAAAGGGTCAGCTGCATCCAGGGTTTTTGTTTTCTCCAGGCGCTCTGCATACAGAGCTCTCCAGCTCAGCAAGCAAGCACAGAACAGCAGCAGCACAGCTTCCTTATGCCTCTTCTGAGGCTCCATCATTCATCAGTCTCAGGGTAGGCAAACTTTTGGAGAGGAATAGTACTGTCAGATAGGATGAGAAGCGCCAGCGGCACTCCGAAGCTCCTCCACGTCACAGTGGCCCTCTCGTGGGTGAGGCTGCTCAGAGCACTAACAACAGGCTGTTTTACAAGAACACATTAACAGAACTAAGCATAAAGGTGAAGTGGAAAAGGAATTGATTAGGTAGGAATTGATAAGGATTCAGAGGCTCAGTGATAGAACACCGCCACACACAAGCAAGATGCTAGGGCAGAGTTCCATCTTCCGCACTAAAAAAGGGGGGAAATTGCACTTAAGAAATCACATTTTATTTCCTATTTTCCTGGATTTGAAGGAAATGGGCGACATCTTCTGCTCATAATTAACAGCTCACCAACTGCCCCAATAAAGCCTAGACTCTATTCATCTTAGAAGAACGGACTGAGTGCACAACTACTGATTTCCAAACACTCTGTTGTTGCTCTGGCTCCACAAACAGTTAAACTATCAAGATCAAATCATTTTAAATGCTTTAAGGACACAATTTTGGTGGAGATGGTAGTATCTTCTTAGTGCCACATCATTGTAAATTATTTTCACATCTAGATTTCTAAACATCAGTTTAAAGTATTAATCCAATGGAAGGGTTATGGGTGTGCAAGCAGGTGTGTGCATTTCTCTGTGTGTATACATATACATATACATCATATACATATACATACGGACTGAGGTTCATGTCTATGGGGCATGCTTATGGAAAATAGGACAATCTTAAGTAACAGTCCTCAACAGCTGTTCACCTTTTGTTTGCGATGGGGTCTCTCACTGACCTGGAACCTTGCCAAATAGGTCAGGCTCACTGGCGTGGCACAAGTTTTCATGGCTCGCCACTTGTCTCCCTTATCACCATCCCTGGGGTTACAGGTATGCATCCCTATGCCCAGCTCTTTGCACGGATGGTGGTGGGGGGGATGCCTTCAGTTCCTGACACTTGCAAGGCTGCAAGACAAACACTTTCCTGCCTAAGCCTTCTCACCAATCCTGATTCAGTTTTGCTTTGCTTTGATATGATTTTTCTTTTTTATTGTTTTTGTTTAAGACCATCTATCTCATCCTATAGCTCAGGACAGCATGGAACTCAACATGTAACCCAGGCTGGCCTCAAACTCATGGTGATTCTCTTGCCATCACCTCACTAGTATTGGGAATACAGGCAGGCCCCCGCTATACCTGGTTTCAGTTATACTTTGACTTTCATTTCTACATCATCTTTTTCCCCCCGAGTCCATTTTGAATGCACATATCTTTTCAGCATTTGTTCATTTATGAACTGTATCAAGTCAAGTTTTTGTGCAGAAACATTGTAAAATTTTAAACAGCGTGGCTTCTGGGTGTTCCAGATAACTGTCAGAAAATAGTATCTAACCAAGTCCTTCCTGTACAATGACCGGCTATGCAACATAGCTGCATTTGCTTTTGACCTTGGAAATGTGCTGTTGCCACCTGTATTCTTGAATTTGAAAACTTCCTATTTGCAGTATTGACATTTGTAAAGCCATAGTCGGAGTTTTGGATTTCGTGAACAATTTCCCCTTCACCATAGGCTAAAATGTCCTTGCGCTTTTCTTCCTCTGTCAATTTTCTCCTCTTGGTGGAAAATTAAACTTTCTCATTGTCAACTATAACAAGCAAAATATTCCAAAAATACTTTTCAGACATTCTTAAAGAATAAGATACTTTGAACAACAAAGTTCAAAAAAAAAAAAGGTAATGTCATCATAATGACCTGTTTCCCAAACCGCTCGATCCTTCCAGGTTGTCACAGGAGTCTTTTGTTTTCTCACAAGTATAGTCTATTTAGCAGAGTTTTTAATAACTGATTAGCAACAGTGAGGTAATTACTTAAATATTAAAATAAAAATTTTTAAGACATAGGAAAAGTAAGCATAATAAGATTCCATAATGGATCTTAACTTCATAAAAAAAAAAGTTTTAATAGACTCGTGTGGCAATTGCAAGACAGAATATACCAAATTTTAATTTAAAATGTATTGCTCTTTGTTCATTTGAATACCTCTTAAGAAAAGAAGAAAAGCCATGAAATGTTAACCTTCACAGACAGTTAGGATCACTCAAAATAGGCAAACAAAATACAATTGGGCCCAATTGACCTTGATAACATTGGTCCCTAGTTATCTTCAGAGGAACTGAAGATCTGAGGAATGTTACATTTTCTCCCTGTTTATCTTCTAAGAACTTCACTAGACATGCTACCCCAACTGCAATAACCGCTAAAGCTCTCAAGGTGTGCCATAGTCTACCTCTGACCTCCGCTTTTTTTGTCCTCACCCACGTTCATCTCATTTCCTTCATTCCCATATGTTCTTGCCCAATGTTCCAGCCATATTCCTGATACAGAGACTTTTTCAAAACAAAAGAGAGACAGAGAGAGAGAGAGAGAGAGAGAGAGAGAGAGAGAGAGAGAGAAGTAAGCCTTTATTTCCGGCTTTCTCAAGTTAAGCTGGCTGAGATGGTTGCTTTGAGGGGAATCAGTCTAAAAGATCAAATCCTCATCTGATTCCTCTGACTCTTCCTCGACCTCAGCCTTGACTGGGTGGGGCTGCAGAAGCTGCCAAAGCAACAGCGCTCGTGGCAGCCAGACGGACCGGCCTTGAGCTTAGTCGCAAGGTACACTCAGTCTCCACAGACAAATCCGGGAGCCGCTTATGCCCATTGATAACACTGTGCTGCACTGAGGAACAGTCATGTGACCATTCTGCAAACACTGGCAACATTTCCAACGCCTTTCAGGAAGCCAAACTGCAGAGTCAGCAACACACGGAGCCTTTTTATCGTTACTGCGCCTTTGCCCGGAAAACCTTATCCACAATGGAGAAATTGCAAACACACAGCAGAGCAACTGGAAAACACATCCAGGTGGTCCGAATTCGCATTGTCAATAAAGACCAGGTGGGTATTATTTGTACTTCTGTGATGGCCTGAGCTGTACACATCACTTTTACTGATTTTTTTTTTTTTTTTTTTAGTATAAGTGAAATCTAAGTGTGAGGAAACAGGCAAAGCAAAATGAGAATGGTTTAATTTAAGAAAAAAAGTCTTAGTCTTCAACTCTGTTGTAAATTAAAAGAGGTTAAATCCACATTTCTACCAAATGCAATGTCCATTCCTGGAGTGAGCACTGTATTAAAGAAATAGATAATATTGTGCAGAATATTATTTAGTCAGTTTATCAAATGACATAATCAGTGGATTAGATTAAATACTGTGTCTTTGTTAAATCTACTAAAATTGTTAATTATACTGTTCTTATATTAGAAACACACTTATTCTTAGGAAAAATATACTGAACTATTAAGAAGCCATACTACTATATGTTTTACTTTGATATGACTCAAGGATAGATAGATAGATAGATAGATAGATAGATAGATAGATGGAGGACAGAAAAAATGGAAAGAGAGAGAGAGAGTATGTTGGGGAATTCTGTTAGTTCATTCCCAGATGCCCTGACCCAAAATAATCACTCAGAAACTATATTATTTAAATCACTGCGTGGCCAATCACTTAAGTGCATTGTTAGCTAGCTCTTATATCTTAAATTAAGCCATTTCTATTATTTTATATTTTTACCACAAGGTTCATCGCCTACGGGCAAGGTTCTGGCTGGAGCTCACTGTAGTGAGAGCTGCAGGCTGTGTTCCTGCCACCCAGCTCCCGGCTGCCTGGCTAGCTTATGCCCCGAAATAACAACACACAAACTGTATTCTTTTAAACACTGCTTGGCCCATTAACTCTAGCCCTTACAGGCTAATTCTCATATCCCAATCAACCCATCTCTAATAATCTGTGTAGCATCAGTCTTACTGGGAAAGATTCAGCATGTCTGACCTAGCAGCTTGCTTCATGGTGTCTGGCTCAGAGAGGAGCTGCATGATTTCTGACCTCACTTCCTCTTCCTCCCAGCATTTTGTTCTGTTTACTCCACCCACCTATGTTCTTACCTATTAGGGACGAGGCAGTTTATTTAACCAATGATCTTCCTCCATCATTTCCCCTTTTTCTGTTTAAACAAAAAGGGAAGGCTCTAACTTTAACATAGCAAAACTACATATAACAAAACAGTTATCAAGTAAACATTACAATATTTACATCTATTTTATTTTTATCATAACTAAGGAAAACTATAACTATAACTAACTATTCTTGAACTCCATCAAAGACTCCAGAAAGATACAATATTACCTAAGCAAACAAGAAATAAGAAACTTACAAAACTCTAGAAATGACAGAGATATCTCACTGCCTGGACAGTCACTCAAAGTTCCTCTGTACCATTGGGGCATCCATCTTCGGCCTACAGGCCCAGAGTTTCCAGCAGACATTTCCATGAAGCAGGAAATTTCAAAGGCAGTCACTATCTGCTTGTCCTGAAGAATGTCTTGCAGACTCTTTCATGAATCAGGAACCCTGAAAGATCATCTCACCTTTAGACAAGTTCAGTAGTCCTCTTTCTGTGGGTTCTCTGTGTCCAGTTTATGCAATAGTCCAGGCAAGAGCAGTTTTCTTGCCCAAATGGCTATAAAGCTCCATAAGGATCCTCTTCGATGCCCATCTTCTTCTTGAAGTAGATTGGTGCTGCCAGGAGCAGAGTGTCTCATTGTCATGAAAAACCCTGTTATTAAAACATTTAAAATGCCATATTCTATAATCTTTGAAAAATATGAAGAATGCCTATCTAAAATATATCTATGTACATCTAGAAAATCTTAACTAACATGACTACAAGCTTGACTATTATTGATTATCCATTAACAACCTATATACACTACATTTTTAAGTGAGCTACACAATCACAATAACTTAACCAAGATCAGAAATACATATACATATAACAAAATTGACCGTAAATCTCTATCAATAAAGCAAAATCTATACTAATGCAAATTATTCATATCTATATCATATCCCCCTTTAAATGTAAAAGAACATTTATAAACCATATTTGGGAACATGGGCGCAGTTTTTTCTCTCCAAACTGCTTCCTGCTGAATGGGGGCATCTTTAATTAGGTCTTTCATGGTATAACCTGTGTGCTAGTTTCATCTCAGTTGGCACTTGAGCGAATCAATTTTCTGAAGGTGATCACAGCAACCCTTCAGGAGGGCATGGTCCATCATACCATATTGGGATAGAAGCAATCCACAGACTCTCACCCTCTGTGAAAACAAAATAAGAAACTCCTTTCCAAAGCATCATGTCCTTAGATCCAAATTTCAAAGTCAAGGCATTTTCAAAATATCTATGTTGGATTAGTTCAGCAGCATTTATAAACAAATATCCTTTTGCAGCTGTTCCTCCTTCCTCAGCATTCAAACAATTCAAAGAGAGCATAATAGCATACAGTATCAAAATTCTGTTTATTTTCCATCTTTGTACAGCTTTATTTTAACTCTATTTTGTTTATTTTTACTTTTATTTTATATTCTCTGTATATCTTTGACCTGGAATAACTCTGTAGACCAGGCTGTCCTTGAACTCTCAGAGATCTGCCGGTCTCTGCCTCCCAGGCATTGGGATTAAAGGTGTATGCTACTACACCTAGAACTCACAGAGATCTGTTTGTCTCTGCCTCCTAGGCACTGGGATTAAAGGCATGTGCTACCACACCTTGAAGTCACAGAGGTCAATCTCCCTCTGCCTCCCAGGTGTTGGGATTAAAGGTGTGTACTACCACACCCAACTACTCTCTTTCTTCCATCTTTTACTTTTAAGAACTTTAACTTTTAGCTTGCATATATTTTTAACACACTGTAAATCATTTAGAAATTTTCTTTGTCTTTGAATCTCTTTTTACTGTATCTCTCTCTCTCATTCTGACCACATGAGCCTTTAAATTACTGAGCAATATGGGTAGGATTAAAGCCGTGGCTTTGCCCGCTGGATCCAGCCCAGTCCTTAGCTTTCTGCCATTCCAACCTTGTGGCTGAGGTACCTGCCAAAACCGGGTTCAGTGCCACAAGTCTACAGTGTTTCAAGGTCCTTGCCAGCAAGTATGCTGCAGAATTATGTCCACAGACAACACTCAAGTCCTCTCTCTGTAGTTGGCCCTCCTGCCCGAAACAGTCAGAGTTTGCCCTGGCAGGACGGCCCAGAAAGCCGGCATTTTAAAACAACACATTTTTTTTCCTGCTACTGCTGAAAACAAACAAGCATTCAGTCTGCTTTTCATCAACACCATTTAAATGTTTCATGGCAGGACCTCTTAAGAGCTGCAGGGTTTTGCAGCTGAAGCTGAGTCAGGAAGCCTCTCTTAGATGAGAGCACTTGCTTGCCTCTAGCAAGTGGAGCAGACCTGAGAAATTGCTGCTACCAAGAAAACATGCTTTACTCTTTCCCAAGCTTTCTCAGGCTTTCAGTGGATTCAGTTGTCCACATGTCTGGGCGCCAATCAACATAGGTGGGAGGAGTAAACAGAACAAAATGCTGGGAGGAAGAGGAAGTGAGGTCAGAAATCATGCAGCTCCTCTCAGAGCCAGACACCATGAAGCAAGCTGCCAAGTCAGACATGCTGAATCTTTCCCGGTAAGACTGATGCTACACAGATTATTAGAGATGGGTTGATTGGGATATGAGAATTAGCCTGTAAGGGCTAGAGTTAATGGGCCAAGCAGTGTTTAAAAGAATACAGTTTGTGTGTTGTTATTTCGGGGCATAAGCTAGCCAGGCGACCAGGAGCTGGGTGGCAGGAACACAGCCCGCAGCTCATAATACAGCTCACATCTTTCTCCTCTGGTGGCTCCATGGCTTCTCACTGACTCCACTTATTCTCTCTCTCTCTCTCTCTCTCTCTATATATATATATATATATATATATATATATATATATATATATACATATTCATTCCAGCCTGGCTATATTCTGTTAAGCCATTGGCTGAAAGCAGCACCTTTATTAACCAATAAAGGCAACACATATACAGAAGGACTTCCCACACCAAGAGAGTGATTGATTAAGGAAAGAGCCAATGGTTATTATCTACTCATAACTTTTCTGCATATTTTTAATTGTTTCCAACTAAAAGGTTAAAGCAAATGAAGGTAAATAAATCTTTCTCTTGCTCCATTTTTGTCCCGGCAATTTTTACTTTATATTAGATATCACTAATTGCTTTCTTTTTCCAGTGCTAATGTTATGTTCCACAAGGGTGGGAATTGTACTGGTGGTATTCATTGTTGCAACTGTAGTGTTATATACAAGTTCCTGTAACATATTAGGGACCCAGAACATATTTTCTTTCTTTTTTATTTATTTTTATTCTTAAAATGATCTTATTTTACATAGCAATCTCTGTTCCCTCTCCCTCCTGTCCTCTGGCTTCCCCCCACTTTCTCCCCACCCCACCCCCATCTACTCCTCAGAGAGGGTAAAGCCTTCCATGGGAAGTGGACAAAGTCTGTCACATCACTTGAGGCAGGGCCAAGGTCTTTCTGGGTCTGGGCACCTTACTCAGGATGTTTTTTTTTTCTAGTTCCATCCATTTGCCCTCAAATTTCAAGTTCTCGTTGTTTTTTTACTGTTGAGTACTCCATTGAGCAAATGGACCACATTTTCTTTACCCATTCTTTGGTTGAGGGACATCTAGGTTGCTTCCAGGTTCTGACTATTACGAATAATGCTATGAACACAGTTGAACAAAGGTCCTTGTGGTATGATTGTACATCCTTTGGGTATATGCTCAAGAGTGGTATTGCTGGGTCTTGAGGTAGATTGATTCCCAATTTGCAACATATTTTTCAAGCAGATGAATAAATGAAGGGTGAATGACAAAAACAATATCTAACCTTTATAATTTTACTTACAGTATGCCACATCTTGTTTAAGACACTTTAGATACATCATTTCATTTAATCTTCGAAACAACCATATGAAGTGGAGGTTGTTACTTCTATTCAGATGAGAAAAGTGAACTGTCATGGGTCAAGTCAATTAACTAAGTTCACATAGCTAGTGATCAGAGGTAACATGTTTATAGCATAACAGGAACCTTAAGGTAAAGTTTTCCAACCCATGACAGACTGGAAAAGATGTGAATTTTCTTCCTGTGCTTTCTATCACACCTCACATGCTACCTCTAACTCTTGTTGAAATATTGGCTTATGGTTGGCCTTCCATGTCATCTGGCTATTTCTCACCTTGTTCCAAACCCTATAATCTCAGGAAGATGGTAGTCTCAGTGAGATTATCTAGCCCAGTAGTTATCAAAGTGATATCACTGACCATGTCAGCAGAAACTAAGGATTTTTTGGAAATTCAAATGCTCAAACTTTACCTTTTGACGAAGTCACTGTGAGGGGTGAACCCAACCACTGTCATTCCAGTGCATATGAAATTTTGAAAACTACTACTATAGCCCATTTTAGACATTGATATGCAAGTGTCCAAATTCACAATAATGGACCTTGATAAAACCTGTGTTTTAGACCTCAATCCAGTACTCTGAAATGTACTGCATTTCTCCAGAAAAAAATGCTAACTATCTATTGAAATGATATCAAATCCTTTCTTCTACTAGGAAAGAGCTTAAAATGTTAGCATTCCAAATCAAATGACTCTGAGATGCCATCTTACACCTGTCAGAATGGCTAAGATCAAAATCTCTAATGACAGCTTATATTGGAGAGGATGTGGAGTAAGGAGAACATTCCTCCACTGCTGATGGGAGTGCAAACTTGTACAGCCACTTTGGAAATCACTATGGCAGTTTCTCAGGAAGTTGGGAATCAAGCTACCTCAAGACACAACTATACCAATCTTGGGCATATACCCAAAGGATGCTCAATCATACCACAAGGATAGCAGTGTTATTCGTAATGGCCAGAACCTAAAAACAACCTAGATGCTTGTCAACTGAAGAATGGATAAAGAAAATGTGGTACATTTACACAATGGATTATTACTCAGCTGTAAAAAAAATGGCATGCTGAAATTTGCAGGGAAATGGGTGGGACTAGAAAAATCATCCAGAGTGAGGTAACCAGACTCAGAAAGACAAACATGGTATGTACTCACTTATAAGTGGATATTAGTATAAAATAAAGGATAATCAGACTATAATCCACAGCCCCAGAGAGGCTAAGTAACAAGGAGGGCCCAAAAGAGGATTCATGGATTTCCCTGGGAATGGGAAATAGAAGAGATCTCCTGGGTAAACAGGGAACTGGGGAGGGGGGCTGAGTCAGAACATGAGGGACTGGATTGGGTGGGTTGGGGGAAGGATGGAGGGGGAGAGTAATGAAAGAAATATCTTGTTGGACATTTCAGGGTTAGATAGAAACTTAGTGCCAGGGAAACTCACAGGAATTTACAAAGATGACCCCAGATAAGACTCTTAGCAATAGTGGAGAGGGTGCCTCAATTGGCCATCCCCTGTAATCAGATTGATGACCACCAACATGGGATGTACTCACTCATATTTGGTTTCTAGCCATAAATAAAGGACATTGAGCCTATAATTCGCGATCCTAGAGAAGCTAAATAAGAAGGTGAATCCAAAGACAAACATACAGGCATCCTCCTGAATATTAACCTTCAGCAGGCGATGAAAGGAAACAGAGACAGAGACCCACATTGGAGCACCGGACAGAAATCTCAAGGTCCAAATCAGGAGGAGAAGGAGAGAGAGCATGAGCAAGGAACTCAGGACCGCGAGGGGTGCACCCACACACTGAGACAATGGGGATGTTCTATCGGGAACCTACTAAGGCCAGCTGGCCAGGGTCTGAAAAAGCATGGGATAAAACCGGACTTGATGAACATAGTGGACAATGAGCACTACTGAGAACTCAAGAACAATGGCAATGGGTTTTTGATCCTACTGCATGTACTGGCTTTGTGGGAGCCTAGGCAGTTTGGATGCTCACCTTACTAGACCTGGATGGAGGTGGGTGATCCTTGGACTTCCCACAGGTCAGGGAACCCTGATTGCTCTTCGAGCTGATGAGGGAGGGGGACTTGATCGGGGGAGGGGGAGGGGGAGGGAAATGGGAGGCGGTGGCGGGGAGGAGGCAGAAATCTTTAATAAATAAATAAATTTAAAAAAAAAACAGATTGATGACCACCCTAATTGTCATCATAGAGCCTTCATCCAGTAACTGATGGAAGCAGATGCAGAGATCCACAGCCAAGCACTGGGCCAAGCTCCGGGAGTTCTGTTGAAGTGAGGGAGGAGGGATTATATGAGCCAGGGGGTCAAGGTCATACCAGTGAACCCACAGACAGCTGACCTGAGCTTGTGGGAGCACATGGACTCTGGACTGACAGCTAGGGAGCCTGTGTGGAACGACCTAGGCCCTCTGCATGTGTGTGAAAATTGTACATCTTGGTCTGTTTGTGGGGTTCCCAGCAATAGGATCAGGACCTATCCCTGGCACTTGAGCTGGCCTTTGGAAACCTATTCCCCTTGCTGTGTTGCCTAGCCCAGTCTTGATGCAGGGGAGAGACTTGGTCATGCCTCAACTTGATGTGCCATGTTTTGTTGACTCCCATGGGAGGCCTGCCCCTTTCGGCACAGAAACAGAGGGGGAGTGGATGGGGAGGCAGAGAGGAGATGGGGGAGGGGAACATGAGGAGAGGAGGGAGGGAGGAGAAGCTGTGGTTTAGGATGTAAAAGAAATTTAAAAATTTAATTAATGGAAAAAGAAAAATGTTAGCATTCCTGTAAACTCAGGGAAACTAGGAAATAGGTAGAATAAATCAAATACACATGGATTCCAGAGGTCAACAAGAGACTGCTTTTAGCATAAATTTTCCTTCTCTGGACATGAGAGGTTCTGGATAACAACCACCTCAGACAAATATTTGTGGTGTTCATCTGTCATAGGCCTCTAAAAGCAGTTGGTCCAATGCATCTCATAAAGCACAGAATAGACACCCATATTTGTAGCGGCGTAAATGAATGCAGACAGAGTGTAAAAATATATATATAGTTTTAATGTAGAAATAGACTTACAGAACCACCGTTCCCGCGGAGACCAGGAAAGCAGAAGCGAGAGCTCAGAGCTTGCTCGCCAAATTTATAGGCAGACATTAGCCGGAGGCGAACACGCCCTTTAAGGGGCGGGACTTATCCCTACATCTCCCCTTTTTGTCTAAATAAGACAGAACTAAACCAAATACAACTACATACAATAACAACAAATAATAAATACAACAAACAATATTGAGAACAAAAGCTTTGCTAAACATTCTATCTCAAGAAGTCTAAATAATATAAAGAGTAACTACAATTATATAATCTTCAACTCAGTCAAAGATCTGAGAAGGGAATAAACACTACTCAACAAACGAGATATATCCAAAATGTGCAACAATTGACAGAGACAACTGACTACCTGGGCAATCACCCAAAGTCTCGTTTGCAACGTTGAGTCAACCAATTTTGGCTAAGGCCTAACATAACTGACATACCATTATTAAAGGCAAGGAACTTTTCAAAACTATCTTACCCTGTCTTGGCAGGATATTACAGTCCTGTTTTATCCATTGATGCACGCTCTGTATCTGTGTCAGTGGTTGAGGTATGGGCATTTCTTTGCCCAAAGGCCAGTTCTGCCAAATAGAAAGGCTCCAGATGGAGTGTTTTTGGTGCTCAACATTCTCTCGGGAATAGAGCGGTGTTGCCAGGAGCAATTGTGTCTCACTATCACGAAACTCTGAGTTAGATTAAAGGCCATTTTCTACAGCTCTTTGAAGAGGTTGAAGATTATCTATCTATACTGAGTATAATCTCTACATATCTAAAGAACCTGATTAGTCTAATTATAAATGACAAACTTAGATGACAATTAGTCTATATAATTCTCAATATCTATCTAACTTAAAGACTAAGACAATAAACGACTGTGAAACAAATGAGGACAATGACCTCCAAATATAAACAATGTACAAATATACATTGCAGTAGGTAAATATATATCAATACACAAATATTATATAAGTATCTTAATCAGAGGTAGAAATGTACACTGCAATATGGTAAATATATACAATATATATATATCAATACAATATATGTCAATACATAAAAATGTTTTAAACAGAGGTAGAAACATGCATGCGTACAATAGTCAATATAATTTAACTTTGTATCAATATACAAGAATCTATACCAATATATTTGTCTATTATCCCATCATCCCTCTTTTTTTTTTCAAAATGATCCCTGAGCTTATAAAATTCCTCCCCCAACCCTCAATCATATACTAATTATAATCAACCCCTAAATGATGTCCCTAAACCCAAGGGCAAACTTTACTGGGAGAGGGGACGTCGTTCTCTAGAATTACTTCCAGCTGTCATAGGGGCGATGTTCTTTCTGGGGGATCCTGTGAAAGTAAAATGATGGTTAAATTTCAAGATAATGTCTTTTAAAATTGCAAATAGTCTCTGAGTATTTTCGTGCAGGTCTGGCCAAAATGTTGTATAAGATGTGCACCATTTCAGCTAACCAAGTTGGAACTGTCTTGTGCAGCTGGTACCCAAAGCAGGTCTTGTAGTAGCGCTATCAGTATCATGACGTCATATCAACCAGGTGGAGTTGTTGTTATGGGGCCCCATCTTCTTCCTGGAAACTTCAAATGTCACTTCAGGAAAAACTCATTGTTCATTATGAAAAACTTAAACATTAATCATATAGACATATATAGACATATATATATATATATTCAATGAAAGACATGATAGATATATTCAATGAAAAGTATGATAGATATGAAGAAATGCAAAGATGTTTTCTAAACTCATATTTCTTTCTGTCCCATATCATGGCTCTTGACATGAGACAGAAACTCCAGAAACTCTGGGTTTTTCTCTTACCAACAGGCTTGGAATTGGAGAGGGACTGAGCCAGAGTCCAACTTCAAAACCAGCTTTATAAATTTAGAAATATGGTTTAATATTACTTACACAACCCATTCAGTTGTCTTGATATTTCCTATTGGGCAGGTATTTTTCCATCTGTCAGTATCCAAACATCCAGGGTCCCTTGAATTTCTCAAAGATGAGTGTTTTCCTGTGGACATAAGAACAGAACCCTGCCCCCATTCTATATGTTTTTCTTACCACCTGTATGAATATCATCGTTGTGGATGAGTTGTCATTTCTCCTTTCTAAGAGGTTTCTCCTCTTCAAATCGAAACTTTATTCATTTTGATGGTATCCACAATTTTTCTTCTCCTGTGGAAACAAGAGCAAAACCCCTTCCCCAACGTAGCACATCTCCTGGCTTCCACTGAGAGGTCAGCACATCTTTGAAATAAATCGGTTGATTTCGTTCAGCAGACTTTTCCATTATCCAATGTCTTTCTGCTGCTGTCGTTCCTTTCTCATTAGCGTTAAGAAAATTCAAGGTTAATAAAGCATTATGTAATCTATTTCTGGGGGTATTTTCAGTCCCTTTCTGTTTGTTCAGCATATCCTTTATAGTACGATTTGATCTTTCTATGACTGCCTGACCTGTAGGATTATTTGGTATACCTGTAATGTGTTTTATATTATAATAATCAAAAAAGCGTTTTATTTTCTTAGATACATATGCTGGACCATTATCTGTCTTTATTTGCGCAGGTATACCCATGATGGCCATAACTTCCAATAAATGTGTGATTACTGAATCAGCCTTTTCTGAGCTCAGGGCAGTAGCCCATTGAAAACCTGAATACGTGTCTATGGTGTGGTGTACATATTTTAATTTGCCAAATTCTGCAAAGTGGAACACATCCATCTGCCAGATTTCATTCCTTTGGGTGCCCTTTGGATTAGCCCCTGCAGGCAGTGGCGTTTGGTTATAGAAAGAGCAAGTAGGGCATTTCTTTACAATCTCCTTAGCTTGTTGCCATGTAATTGAAAACTCTTTCTTCAAACCTTTGCTATTAACATGATGTTTTTTATGAAATTCAGAGGCTTGTAGCACACTACCAATCAATAATTGATCAATTTCTGCATTACCTTGTGCTAGAGGACCTGGCAGACCCGTATGGGATCGGATGTGTTTTATGTACATAGGGCAAAGCCTGTTCCTGATCAAATCTTGAACCTGGAGGAACAATGAGGTTAGTTCAGTATCATCAGGTATAAATTCAGCAGTTTCAATATGTAAAATAACTCTTTCTGCGTATTGTGAATCTGTAACTATATTAATAGGTTCTTTAAAATCCCTTAGCACCATAAGAATGGCATATAATTCCGCCTTCTGGACAGAAGTATATGGACTTTTTTCCACCTTATCCAAGTCTTCTGATTTGTAACCTGCCTTCCCTGATTTATTGGCATCAGTATAGAATGTACGGGCTCCAGTTATTGGAGCATCACGGACGATTCGAGGAAGAATCCAAGAAGTTCTCTTTATGAAGTTAAGCCGCTTGCTTTTTGGATAGTTGTTATTAATGTCTCCCAAAAAATTAGCACAAGCTCTTTGCCATGGTTCATTATCTTCCCATAATTTCTTTAGTTCATCAGCAGTGAAAGGCACTATAATTTCTGCTGGGTCTATGCCTGCTAGTTGACAAAGTCTCAGCTTGCCTTTTATAATTAACTCAGAGACTTCTTTTTCCACATAAGTTTTCAGTTTCTTACTTTGTTTATGTGGTAAAAAGATCCATTCCAAAATAATATCATCTCTCTGCATTAAAATTCCTGTAGGAGAAATTTTTGATGGTAGTATGACGAGAATACAATCGAGCTCTGGATTCACCCTGTCCACATGTGCCTGTTGTAATTTTTCCTCAATCATTGTCAGTTCCTTTTCTGCTTCAGCTGTTAATTCTCTGGGACTGCTTAAATCTTTATCACCATCCAAGGTTTTGTTCAAATGAATTATTAAATCAGGTGTTATTCCAATAGCTGGTCGTAGACTGGAAATATCTCCTAACAGCCTTTGAAAGTCATTAAGAGTCCGTAGGCGATCTCTCCTAATTTGTGCTTTTTGTGTCTTAATTTTTTGCAAACCTATTTTATAACCTAAATAATTAACAGAATCTCCCTTCTGAATCTTTTCAGGAGCTAATTGCAATCCCCATTTAGGTAAAAGTATCTTTATTTCTTCAAACAGTCTATTCAAGGTATCCATGTTTGAATCGGATAACAAGATGTCGTCCATGTAATGGTATACTATAGATTTGGGAAATTTCTTGCGTATTATTTGCAATGGTTGGTTCACAAAATATTGGCACAGGGATGGGCTATTTAACATACCCTGGGGGAGAACGGTCCAGTGGTACCTCCTCGAAGGTTGAGAATTGTTATAAGTAGGCACTGTGAAGGCAAATTTTTCTCTATCTTCTTTTTGCAAAGGTATAGTGAAAAAACAATCCTTTAAATCAATAACTATGAGAGGCCATCCTTTTGGTAATAAAGAGGGCAAAGGAATTCCAGATTGCAGAGGGCCCATAGGTTGAATAACCTTGTTGATGGCCCTGAGATCTGTCACCATTCTCCATTTACCTGATTTTTTCTTAACCACAAATACAGGAGAATTCCAAGGGCTGGTAGATTCTTCTATATGTCCAGCATCTAATTGTTCTTGTACCAGCTGTTCTAAAGCCTGTAACTTTTCCTCAGCTAAAGGCCATTGCTTTGTCCATATTGGTTTCTCAGTCAACCATTTTAGAGGCAAGGCTGTTGGTATCTCTGAAGGGACATCAATTGCTTGTTCTTTTACAGCCCGAATGGCCGGTTTTCTCAGTTTGTAATATCTTTTAATATTATTCTCAGAAATATAGGCTCTAGATTTAGCAGGAATGTTAATTTCAGTATTCCATTGTTGTAATAGGTCACGACCCCATAAATTCATTGCGATATTGGCTACATATGGCTTTAATTTTCCTATTTGTCCCTCTGGCCCTATACATTCAAACCATCTCGTGCTCTGCCTTACTCGATATAGGGTTCCAATTCCCAGGAGCTGAACATTTACATTCTGAAGAGGCCAATACGGATGCCAAGATTCTGGGGTAATGATACTTACATCAGCACCTGTGTCCAGCAGGCCAGTAATAAAAATGCCATTTACACACACTCTCAGTTTAGGTCTTTGATCATTTATAGAAGTTTGCCAAAACACACGTAACTTATCTTTCTGATCATTATTGCTTGTAACAGTAGGCATGGGGCTTCCTAATTGTCCTGATGAGGCACGTTCTCTGCAGAAACTGGATATGACTGAAAAATGTTTGCCATGGGGGCCTGTGAGGCCCCCCTCTCACGTTTCCCGGCTGTATCAGGTTGCCTTGTCTATCTCTTGTAGACCTGCATTCATTCTTCCAATGTCTGCCCTTTCCACATCTTCTACATAAACCTGAAGGCTGAGTCCTCCTATTTCTGTTATTTCTAGAAGATGCATTATTATTATTATTTCTGAAAGATGCATTATTATTATTATTATTATTATTATTATTATTATTATTATTATTTCTGAAAATCCGTTGTCTACAATTCCTTTTCATATGACCCATTTTGCCACAATTAAAACATTTGGTATTCTGGTGTCTCCTTTTACCATTGGAAATTGCTTCTTCTACCCATGCTTCAGTGCCATAATCAAATGTATCAACATTGAGTGTATGCAAGACCCATTCTTCCAACGGCGCTGATCTGAGCTTTAAAGGACCCAAAATCATTTTGCATTCCACATTTGCATTTTCATAAGCCAAAGACTCAATCATTATACATCTTGCTTCTGGGTCAGATATTCCTATTTGTACAGCCTTAGTTAATCTTTGTAAAAAGTCACTAAAGGGTTCTCTCTGACCCTGTTTAACTCTGGCAAATGATTCCATTCTCTGTCCTGGGTCTTGTACCCTGTCCCAAGACCTTAAGGCTGCTGTAGTACACATGGAGAGTGTGTTTTCATCCAAATTAGCTTGTTCCTGAGGATCGGAAAAGAGCCCTTCACCTAGAATTTGATCTAGGGAAATGTCAATTCCCTTCGCTTTTTCCTGCTGTTCTAAGAGTCTAGCCTCTTGCCTGAATAAGCATTTCCATTTCAATTGCGGTCCACTCTCGAGTACCGCAGAGCTCAGCTGGAGCCAGTCTGAGGGGGTTGCTCTGCTTGTCGTGGCCCAAGATCTTAGCATCTCTTTAACAAAAGAGGCTTGCATCCCAAAAGTCATGACAGCCTGTTTTATTTCCTTGAGATCATTCATACGCACAGGCTCCCATGTATCCTCCTTGATGACCCTAGGGTTTTTGGAACCAATCACCTTCTCTGTTGTTATTACTGGAAAGGCAGGTAGAGCTGTAGGTAGAGCTTTGTGGAAATTGTCCCGGAGAGACTTACCCACAGATGTAGTTAAAATTTGCCTTTCTACCCTTTGCTCTTCCTCATCAGAATTTAGAAATTCCTCAATCTTTTCAATTCTATTCACCATTGCCTTCTGCAATGTCTGAATCTCCTGTCCAGAATTATGTTCCAAAGCCTTCATTGAGGATTCTAAAGTATGAAGTTTGTCCGTTAGAGATAACATCTCATCTTTGGACATAATTTTTATGGCATAAACCGTGCCTTCTTGTATTGACAATCTTTCCGTCAATCTGTCATAAGCTTTAGACAAAATCCGATTGTCACATTCAGCAGTTTTGATTCTCTCAGTTAATGTTTCATTTCCTACAGAAAGGGACTGAATCTTATGGTCCAGATCAGCTGTTCCCTCTTCCATAGTAATGAATTTCTCCTTAACATCAGCCTGAAGAACTTCAACCTGATTCTTGAGAAGATTGTTATCAGCCTGTAGAACTTCAAACTGATTCTCGAAAAGATTGTTATCAGTCTGGAGAACTCCAACCTGATTCTTGAGAAGATTGTTATCAGCCTGGAGAACTTCAAACTGATTCCTGAGAAGATTGTTATCAGCCTGGAGAACTTCAAACTGATTCTTGAGAAGATTGTTGTCATTCTCAATTGTTTTTAAGCGTTCAATCTCTACCTTAAGAATCCTGGATTCGTCTCGTAAAGACTTTATCATATTTCTATTATCAAACCATTTGGTGCCAATGAAAACTACGAATCCCAGAAGGATCCATATATGTGGGGTGATAGACACCTCTTGTAAAATCTCCCACATGGTACAATTAAAAAAATCATTAAATTCTTGAACAGTAATGTGTTCAGACATTTTATTTATAAAAGAAAAATTTTTTACCTGCAATGATCGGTTCCTGCCAGTGGTGGTCTCTGTGTTTTTGGAGCCTGTCCTAGAACTAGCTCTTGTAGACCAGGCTGGCCTTGAACTCACAGAGATCCGCCTGTCTCTGCCTCCCAAGTGCTGGGATTGAAGGCGTGCACTACCAAGGCCTGGCAGGCCTCAAACTCACAGAGATCTGCCTGCCTCTGCTTCCCAAGTGCTGGGATTAAAGGCGTGCTCTACCACTGCCTGGCCGGCCTCAAACTTGTGATCCTCCTGCCTCTGCCTCCTTCAGCAAATCCTACCGGCGTGCGCCACCACAACCGGCCAAGTCACTTTGTAACAGACCAAATCTGACACTGTGGCAGCTTTTGTTGCAAAACCGCAAGTACTTGAGCTTCTGCTAATTCAGGCAGTGGGGTTCCGCTGCAAAACTTAGCCAAGGCAGGCAGAATGGGCCTGTGTCGCCTAGTGTGTCTCGGACTCAGCACTGGGGCCGGAGTCACGAACTGAAAAACAGCACCCGGGAGGGTGCTGTGTTAGCTAGCGGGCTACCCGCTTGAGTCGGGGGCAAAATAGCCCGACGTTGGACGCCAAAATGTAGCGGCGTAAACGAATGCAGACAGAGTGTAAAAATATATATATAGTTTTAATGTAGAAATAGACTTACAGAACCACTGTTCCCACGGAGACCAGGAAAGCAGAAGCGAGAGCTCAGAGCTTGCTTGCCAAATTTATAGGCAGACATTAGCCCGAGGCGAACACGCCCTTTAAGGGGCGGGACTTATCCCTACACATATTCTTTTTTATTTTAATTCCTAACATATTTTCAAGACTACTTTTACTGCTTTATTATAATCACAACAGTCACATCTCCCCTTGAGTCACTATTTAAAATCATTCTTAACTGGCTTGTCTAGGAAACAATTTGACATTCAAATTATTGATCAAAATGGTTATTATGATCAATATTGTCTAGGACCAGGGTAAAAAGCCAAATGACAACTTTTCATTTCCTTTTCTTGGAAAATATCAGCACTCTGTAAAAATAATATAAGTCCAAACCTAGGAAATTTCAATACATTGCTTTTTTAAAGATTTTTATTTATTAATTATATATACAGCATTTTCCCTACATATATGCTGCAGACCAGAAGAGGGCACCAGATCTCATTACAGATGGCTGGGAATTGAACTCAGGACCTCTGGAAGAGCAGTCAGTACTCTTAACCTCTGAGCCATCTCTCCAGCTTAATGCATTGCTTTTTAAGTAATACAACAGCACAAAATGAACAGATAGTCCACACTGACATTAAGATCATACTCCAATATAAACTATATTGTTAAAATACTAATAAATACTTTTTGCAAGTAACAAATAATCCATTTATTTTTACATAAAGTTTATTTCTCCTTTTTGGTCCTACTATAATAACAATATTTACTACTTTTTTATTTTTCCATTCAAAATTTCCACTTCCTCCCCTCCTCCCATTCTCCTCCCGCTCCCCCACTCACTCTCCCCTTCCCCCTCCAGTCCTAAAAGAGAGCAGGGTACCCTGCCCTGTGGGAAGTCCAAAGCCCTCCCCCCTCCATCCAGACTTAGAAAGGTGTGCATCCAAACAGACTAGGATCCCAAAAAGCCAGCATATGCAGTAGAAACAAACCCCAGTGTCATTATCATTGGCTTCTCAGTCTGTCCCAATTATCAGCCACATTCAGAGAGTCCGGTTTGATCACATGCTCATTCAGTCCCAGTCCAGCTGGATTTGGTGAGCTCCGATTAGATCAGGCACACCGTCTCAGTGGGTGGACCAACCCCTCACGGTATTGACTTAACTACTTTAAAAAAAATATTTATTTTTTTTCATTTTCCATACCAACCCCGGTTCCCCCCCTCCCCTTCTCCTGCTCCCTCATCCCCCCTTATCCCAACCACTCATCCACTTCTTAGAGGTGGTAAGGCCTCCCTTGGGGAGTCAGCTAAGGAAGCAGACACTGTGATCTGCAACAAAACACTGGGCTGAGCTCCTGGAGTTCATTTCAATAGAGGGAGAGAAATCATTTGAGCAAGAGAAGTCAAGATCATGATTGAGAAAAACACAGAGACAGCTGACCTGAGCTAGTGGTAGCTCATATACTCTGAACTGTCAGCTGGGGAACCTGCATGGGACCAAGCTAGGCTGCTGTGGGAACTACTTAAGTCAATAGCTTTTAAGTTACTGGCCCGCTTTGGGTGTGTTCTCATATACTATAAATGCAGACAAAAATCATGCAGGTATCTTGGCAGCTGGATTCGGTTCCAGTTTCTAATGCACACAGAAGTCTATGGATCACTACCCTTTATGTGAGTTTATCCACAAATAATAAACCTTTGCTATACTCCATTCTGGGCTATTATGGAACTCTTTTGTATGCCAACACTAGGCCCTCTGAATGTGACACCCCCATTCTTTTGAGGAGCAGCATATAGAAAGCAACTGAAAAACTGATTCTCGGGGGTTCTGCAAGAAGCAACTATCGGGGCCAGAGAGATAACTCCATGAGCAAAGGTGCTTGCCACTAAGCCTGATAACATTGAGTTTGAATCCCAGAACTCGCATGGTGGAAGGACAGAACTGACTCCTCCACGTGGTCCTCTGACCTCCACATGCACACTGTGACACATGTACCCATACAAAATAAATAAATAAATACGATTTTAATTTTTTTAAAGCCAGAAGCTAATGCATCTTCCAGAGTGAGGCCAGTCATATCTCTCTACCTTGGCCAGCAAGAAAACAGGGCAGGCAAATCTTTCAAAAACGACTAGTGACCGAGCAATTTGGGACCTACATAGAGAAACAAGGCCAGGCTGACTTGGCAGGCACTTCCTTACATCGGCTTGAAACTGGATAGTGGAGTATGGAAGTATGAGCATCTAGAAACTACTCACTTGATATCATCAGCACCCCAGAACCAATAGCACCCAGAACACTGCAAAATACTTTTGGAAATTTTTATTTTAGTTAAAATATGATTATTATTTTATTTCCCCCCTTCCCTTTCTTCCTGCCAATCCCCTCTATGCCCTTCTCCATCTTCCCTGCCCCCTAACCCCTCTCAAATTCATTGTCTCGTTTTCTATGGTTACTGTTGTTTCACATAAATATGGTGTGCTGAGTCCATTTAGTGCTGCTTATATGGGTCTCCTAGTAATTACAAGGAGGCTATATCCATGCTACCTCATCAATATGGCTGCCTAATTAAGACTCAAACAATGACAACAATAGCTATACTAACATGGAAAGAGGAAATCTCCCAGGACCCTACCCTTCGACTGCCAAGAAGGGAACTAGTCTTCCTAAGGAATGAGTTTCCTAAAAATGAGACACATCTTATATAGGGAACACAGCATAGTGTCTGAGAGACCATATGGTTCCATTATGACAGAAGGAAATTTACTCTCGGTCAAATTAGCTGGGGATCCGTAGAAATGGTCTGTCCATCAATCACAATTTAAAAAATAAGACTGAAGTTCAAAAGTCCGTGATAAAATTAAAGTTGGGAAGATGAGAGTAGAAACTGTTCTTCCCTTGTTTTGATTCCTAAAGTTGGGATTCTACAGATTTTACTATCCCTTGCCTACCCATCTCACTCTGTGTGTGTGTGCCCGCACATATGTGTGTGGTAGGCTGAGTTTTGTTGTCTAACACAACCTCATTATGCATCCCAGGATGATCTTGAACTCAAAGTTGTCTTGAAGCTGCCTGCGTTTTGAGATTCTAGGTGTGAGTCATCTCTTCCAGCTCTTGTTTTCCTTTCTTTGGCCTTTATTCTCCTCCTCGTGCCTTTTGTTTCTTAGACTCACTGCCACATGTGACCATCCCTCTGTCATAGCTGGCAAGCAGCCAGCTAAGGAAAAACTTTCCCCCTTCCCTTTCCTTTTACCTTCCCCCTGAAGACTACTGGTAGGAGCCAGAACTGTGTGAGCCTGAATGCCTTAGCTATCATGGGATGGGAAATCAACTAATACCATAGGCCATCCTCCTTGGCACGCATGCTCTTGCTATACATTCAAGAGTGTTGCATGTATCTTCCCTATTTAACACTGTGAAGAAAGACTTAAATCATATACAACTGAGCCACTGGCCTCTACATGGGACCTGGCAGTTTCTAGGCCTCCTAGTCCCTTTATAGTTGACAATGGTCCTCTTAAGGCTGGAGTGTGTCTGGTTTTCACTGAATTCCTGCGCAGATCTCTGTCAAAACAAGCTCTGTCTTCATTTCCGCCTCTCATTCCCAGATCCACACTCCTGTCCAACTTTCCTTAGGCATTTTGATCATATAATATGGAAGAAAATTAACCTGCTCCCTTCATGTTTGACCCTCTCCTCCAAGAAGTTAGATTTTACACCATATCTTCCTCCTAATCTCCCCAAGTTCCCTATCACTCACCCCATCATTCCCGATTCTCTGTGTACACCCCAAATTATAACTTCTTTAACTTTCATTACATTTTCCTCACTTTTCCCAACTTGTTCTTGTGCCTGAGTCCCTACTCTAAACTTTTCGGCCTCTCCTCATCTACCCTCCTTGCCATTTTCTGAATCTCTTTACCCCACCACAATTATGACACATTTGGGGCCTGTCATGGATGAGACAGGCCAATCATTCTAGGGTTGGGATCCAAGGGCTTAAGTGTCTAATATGAACTTGACAATTTCACACAACCAAGTTTCAAAGTAGATAGATTAATCAAGGTTGATTTGAGCTGGCTCCCCCCTGTCAGAATCTGTAAAGCCAATCTTCTACCCGCAATTTTCCTCAGAGGCTGTCAGGGAAGGATAGAGGCATAAAGATTTTCAAGTGCTCTTTACTTCCCTCCAGCCATCAAAGAGCAATTTTCGGTAATGTTAGTGAGGATTACATTAAAATTGTGCAAAAGAAAGGCATGACCTCATTTTTTCTCAGCTGGTGCTCACAAGGGCTGTGAAGGTGCTCTTTCTCACCAGATATCACCAGGCAAGTCTGGCATGGCATGTGAAAGCTCAGTCAGTTGGACAGAAAAGAGGAATGCTCACTTTGGACCACCATCATCCGTTGCCATTGGTTTGCTTATTAAACCACCAGTCATCTCTTCTGATCATTGCTTGTGCTTTTTGGAATTCAGTATAAGCCCTCATTTCAGATGCTTGGATGGAGACGGCCTGTTTGAAACCTAGTTTTGGTTTGGTTTGGTTTGGTTTGGTTTGGTTTGGTTTGGTTCTTTGAGACAGGGTTTTTCTGTGTAGCTTTGGAGTCTGTCCTGGTACTCGCTCTGTAGACCAGGCTGTCCTCCAACTCACAGACATCCCCCTGCCTCTGCCTCTCGAGTGCTGGGATTAAAGGCGTGCACCACCAGCGCCCAGCAAGACCTAAATTTTAAGACCTGTGATTTGTAAATGACTGTACAGGCTCAGAGGCATGAGGGGGTGCTAACTCAGAATTGAGAGGGATCCCTAGGGGAGATAAGGTACTATTCAGAGTAAGCCGCACTCCAGCACTGTGACCTACCTTCTTCATTTTTAAAGCATAGAACATGGTTTTTGGTGCTCTCCCTTCTCACCAACCATCACCAGGTGCACATCTTCAATAGAATAAAGAATAAAGCAGTGATCCTCTAATCATATAAGCACTTTCAAAATCTCTGAACAATTCACTTATACAATTCACTCCTATTTTTGGTTATGAGCCCAGCCTTTAATGGTTGAGTCATCTCTCCAGTCCATACCATTCACTCTTTTTTAATTTTTTAGTTTATTTAACACAATTTCTTTAATGAGTCTCTGGGAGTTTCACATCATGCACCTTAATTCTGCTCACCTGCCAGTCCCCCATATCCTCACCTCACCTCTGCTGTGCCCCCCAATTTTTTAAAAAAATCAAAACAAAACAAACAAAAAATAAGAATAAAACAACCCCCCCCAAAAAAAAACCCACTTCACTTCTCCATCTTTCCTGCCTCTCCAGCATCTCCTCGTTCGTCCTGGTGGTGTACAGTTCACTCTTTAACAATTGGTTTTCTCAGTGTAAGAGCCAACAGAACCGCAATGCACATATATGGTGATATATGGTCTCTGTGACTTGTTGCTTTAGATTTAAATGCCTGAAAATTATACCCTTTTTTTTTCTTTTTGAGACAAAGTCCTAGCTGTCCTGGAACTCATTTTGTAGACCAGGCTGGCCTTAAACTCACAGAGATTCACCTGCCTCTGCCTCAAGAGTGCTGGGATTAAAGGTGTGCACTACCATATCTGGTGAAAATTGTATTTCATATGTTCCTAGGAAAACAAGCTATTTTAATTTATTATGTTTACTGTTTTTAATTGAACTAGAATTTTAATTGAACTAGACTCTCTCATCTCCAGTTCCTCCCAGCCACCTTCCCTCAAGTCTCACCCATGTCTCTTATTCTTTACTTGATAGCCTCTGTTTATTTTATTACAATTGCATTATATATATATGCATGTGTATGCACAAACAGTCTTTAGCTCTCTGCAGTTCCTTGCCTAAAAATGAGACCCTGCAAATTGTTCCTTCTTCAGTGTTAACATGTCCATTGATCTTGCTGCTGTTCTGGTCTTGATTATGCAGCCGTTTCTAGGAGAAACTGTTTCAAAGCAGAGTTCCTGATATTCTGGCTTTTAGAATCTTACAAGTCTTCTTCCAAGGTGTTTCCTGACCTATGATGGCGCATATGCAAGAGCTATGATGTAGATATGCCTGATTGGGCTGGGCTTCCCATCATCTGTTTGGTCTCTGCATTGTGTCCCGTTGGGATCTTCTACGAAGCAATCACCCCTTATCAAAGAAGCCTCTCTTTACTGCAAAAAAAAAAATGGGTTACTTCAGTCCCTATAGGCTGCTATGACACAATACCATAAGTTGGGTATTTTATGAGCAAAAATGTTTTTTCTCAATGTTCTGGGGGCTGGGGGAATCCAAAATCATAAGCTGCAGACAGACCCAATAGATGTCTAGTGCGAGCTCACTACAGCATAAATGATAGTCCCTGACTGTGCCCTTAGACGCTAGAGTGAATAGTCCACTATAGTAGTTCTTCTGAGTCGTTTGGCAATGGTACCATTTAGACCTATGAGGGCTGCACCCTCATGACCTAATAATTCCCCCCTAAGCCCAACCTCTTGGGAATTAAATAACAGTTAACTTGTGAATTTGGGGGGAAATAAAGCCATTCAGACCATAACAGAAACAATATGGACAATTCATTATTTCAGTAGAAAAAAAATGTTCAATGTTTTTTCAAACAACTTCTTCAGTTCCGAGAAGGGTTCATCAAATAAGATGCCTAGTATGGGAAATGTGATCATTGGTTCCAGTAACCCAGCTTACACAAAGGATTTTATGAAGTATACAGCTATAGATTTTATAGTCAAAGGAGGCAAATTTCCACTCTGATTCCCAAACATATACCTCAATATCTGTGTGGTGATTATCCTGTGTTGACGTTGCCCTAGGGTAGCCCTTTAATCTCATGACACATTAAATATGAACATTCTTTCACCTCTTTATTCATTCATTCAAATATTTAGAGAATGCCTGCTACTTGCTAGTCTATTGCCTAGGTGACAACAAAAGAAACACATTGAACAAAGATGGCAAATGCCTTTCTTCTGCCATATAACTTCTCAAAAAGATACATTAAAATGTCTATTTTCCCCAAATACTATATCAACAGACCAAAGAATATGTTTCTTCCTAGTTCAGTCTGATGAACCAATAAGCTTATCGAGGTTACTTAGATGTGTATGAGGTAGTCAAAGGCATCTGCACCAACAGGAAGTTGCAAAACTTAGGATTGAAGAGTCTCACCTTGAGCATGAACAACTCACAGAAACAGTTGACCCAAGCTAGTGGGATCTTACTGACTCTGGACTGATAGTTGGGGAACCTGCATAGGAGCAAACTAAGCCCTCTGAATGTGGGTGACAGTTCTATGGCTTGGACAGTCTGCATGGTCCCTGGCAGTGGGACAAAGACCTATCCTTGATGCACGAACTGTCATTTTGGAGCCCAATTCCTATGGAATACAGTGAGGAAGGCCTTGGTCCTTGATATACCAGACTTTGTTGACTCCCCATGGGAAGCCTTACCCTTTCTGAGGAGTGGGTGAGGAGTTGGGTAGGGGGGGGGAAGAGGAGAGGGGGAGTGGAAAGAGGGGAGGGAGGGGGAACTGTGATTGGTATGTAAACTGAAAAAAAACTTTTAAACAAAAAAGGAAGCACCATCAAAAAGTCCTATCCACAGTGTGGATGACTCAGGAAAAGCTTTATCACTGCAGAGGATCTTAGGCAATTAATTTGAAGACAGCTATGCTACCTAAGAGTCCCACTCCTCAATTATTAACTTCAAGAAGAGATGTCCATGGGCCTCTCCACCCCTTCCATGAGAGAATGTTATGTGCCAGTCTTGTGAGGGTCTCCTGAGGATAGATTACAGCTGCTGCGATTCAAGATAGTCATGGTAATTTCTTTTTGTTTGTTTGTTTGTTTTTGTTTTTTTTTTGTTGTTGTTTTTGCTTTTGAGACAGAGTTTCTCTATAGCTGTGGAGCGTGTCCTGGAACTAGCTTTTGTAGACCAGGCTGGCCTCGGACTCACAGAGATCCACCTGTCTCCGCCTCCCAAGTGCTGGGATTAAAAATGTGCACCACCACCTCCTGGCTTACCATGGTCATTTCTAACAGCATTAGCTACACAACACTCTCACAAAAGCAGATGGAGCAATACTTGCCTATAACCTAACACTCCAAAGGGCTCAGTTCAGAGGATGATGAGCTCAAGGCCAGCCTGAGCTACATTTAGAGAAGCTGTCTCAAAAAATCCAGCAGAGTGTTCTTCTGAGCCATGCAGTTTTATTCTTGCCTAAGGCTTCTTTCCAGAGTTCATTTTCTCAACCAGATGTTTCTACCTTACTCCTTAGACCAACGTCAGCATTGAATCCAGCCCACAGAGGACCCCTTCCTTAATCCCATTACCAGGATCCAATGTCCTGTCAGAAAATCTTGCTACGCATGCAAAAGATCACTATCAGCCTCTCAGTCTAGTCCTGTCTTCTGCCCAATTCGGCTCTAGCTGCATCCATCACATAAGAGGGATCCAATGGCCACATCCATGTTTGTTCCTCTTTCCATTGTGTAAAATTTTCCATCCTTATACGGCCTGGAAAATTACTGGACTCGGATGAATATAGTTTTCTTTTTACAGTTAGATTATCGCTATGGGTACAAACTACCCAACCTACCTCAGTTTATACTGTTGCAGTAATTCAGAGCAGAGATCAAGGTATTTAGGATTGATCTATGAAAATCAGCTTTCCTAAGAAAATTGTAAGACTAAACAAAGTGACAAGGATGCCAGGTACAGTGGCACAAGCTTACAAACCAGCACTTGGGAAGTGGAAACAGGAGGTTCAGGAGTTCAAGGTCATCCTCAGCTACATACAAGGTCAAGTCTAGCCTGGTCTAAATGAGTCCCTGTCTTAAAAGAAAAAGAAGAAAGGAGGAGGAAGAAGAAAATAATAAGGTGGGGAGGAAGAGGAGAAAGAAAAGAATTTTAATTAAAATGCAAATATTTTTAGATTATGCTAGACCCTCTGAACAACACAATGAATGGTTAGTTTTCTTAATTTCTTAAAATAGGCCTCACTTTGACACTTTGTATGATTTTATGTTACTAGTGGTGAAGGAAATTACAGTGTACTTAAAATATTCTGCATTTCAGATTTATAGCTAATTAGACTTAGCTTTCTCTCACCCTATCAACCACAAAAAAATGAAAGTTGGTTGTACCAAATGAAGCAACTGTAACACTTACAGTAACTTAATTAACTAAGCATTGTTTTCCTGCATTACACTGGAAGTACGAAATAAAAAAGAATCAAGTCAACATTAGGGCTATATTTTAAAATAATTTTTAAAATTAACCTAATTTTCAGATTAATTAATTAATTAATCTAATTCACAGTGCCTAAGTGCCTGGACTTTTTCCTCTTGGTTTCTATCCCTATATACATATATACAAGAAATGTCAGTAATATCTTGAAACAGATTAGCAAAACTACCAATTTAAGGCTTCCTCTTTTTGACCGGAACTAAAATCTGCCTATTCAGCAAATATACATAATAAAACTACAATTTTGCCTTTAGTTCTTTAAAAAAAAAAAAAAAGGGAATGAGCCTAACAATGAAAGGAGACAGAGACAGAGACCCACACTGAAACACTGGACAGAAATCTCAAGGTCCAAATCAGGAGCAGAAGGAGAGAGAGCACGAGCAAGGAACTCAGGACCGCGAGGGGTGCACCCACACACTGAGACAATGGGGATGTTCTATCGGGAACTCACCAAGGCCAGCTGGCCTGGGTCTGAAAAAGCCTGGGATAAAACCGGACTTGCTGAACATAGTGGACAATGAGGACTACTGAGAACTCAAGAACAATGGCAATGGGTTTTTGATCCTACTGCACGTACTAGCTTTGGGGGAACCTAGGCAGTTTGGATGCACACCTTACTAGACCTGGATGGAGGTGGGTGATCCTTGGACTTCCCACAGGTCAGGGAACCCTGATTGCTCTTCGAGCTGATGAGGGAGGGGGACTTGATTGGGGGAGGGGGGGAAATGGGAGGCGGTGGCGGGGAAGAGACAGAAATCTTTAATAAATAAATAAATTTTAAAAAAAAGGAAATGAGCCTAACAATGAAAGGAGATAGAGACAGAGACCCACATTGGAGCACCGGACAGAAATCTCAAGGTCCAAATCAGGAGCAGAAGGAGAGAGAGGACGAGCAAGGAACTCAGGACCGCGAGGGGTGCACCCACACACTGAGACAATGGGGATGTTCTATCGGGAACTCACCAAGGCCAGCTGGCCTGGGTCTGAAAAAGCCTGGGATAAAACCGGACTTGCTGAACATAGTGGACAATGAGGACTACTGAGAACTCAAGAACAATGGCAATGGGTTTTTGATCCTACTGCACGTACTAGCTTTGGGGGAACCTAGGCAGTTTGGATGCACACCTTACTAGACCTGGATGGAGGTGGGTGATCCTTGGACTTCCCACAGGTCAGGGAACCCTGATTGCTCTTCGAGCTGATGAGGGAGGGGGACTTGATTGGGGGAGGGGGGGAAATGGGAGGCGGTGGCGGGGAAGAGACAGAAATCTTTAATAAATAAATAAATTTTAAAAAAAAGGAAATGAGCCTAACAATGAAAGGAGATAGAGACAGAGACCCACATTGGAGCACCGGACAGAAATCTCAAGGTCCAAATCAGGAGCAGAAGGAGAGAGAGGACGAGCAAGGAACTCAGGACCGCGAGGGGTGCACCCACACACTGAGACAATGGGGATGTTCTATCGGGAACTCACCAAGGCCAGCTGGCCTGGGTCTGAAAAAGCCTGGGATAAAACCGGACTTGCTGAACATAGTGGACAATGAGGACTACTGAGAACTCAAGAACAATGGCAATGGGTTTTTGATCCTACTGCACGTACTAGCTTTGGGGGAACCTAGGCAGTTTGGATGCACACCTTACTAGACCTGGATGGAGGTGGGTGATCCTTGGACTTCCCACAGGTCAGGGAACCCTGATTGCTCTTCGAGCTGATGAGGGAGGGGGACTTGATTGGGGGATGGGGGGGAAATGGGAGGCGGTGGCGGGGAAGAGACAGAAATCTTTAATAAATAAATAAATTTTAAAAAAAAGGAAATGAGCCTAACAATGAAAGGAGATAGAGACAGAGACCCACATTGGAGCACCGGACAGAAATCTCAAGGTCCAAATCAGGAGCAGAAGGAGAGAGAGGACGAGCAAGGAACTCAGGACCACGAGGGGTGCACCCACACACTGAGACAATGGGGATGTTCTATTGGGAACTCACCAAGACCAGCTGGCCTGGGTCTGAAAAAGCCTGGGATAAAACCGGACTTGCTGAACATAGTGGACAATGAGGACTACTGAGAACTCAAGAACAATGGCAATGGGTTTTTGATCCCACTGCACGTACTGGCTTTGTGGGAGCCTAGGCAGTTTGGATGCTCACCTTCCTGGACCTGGATGGAGGGGGGAGGACCTTGGACTTCCCACAGGGCAGGGAACCCTGACTGCTCTTTGGGCTGACGAGGGAGGGGGACTTGATTGGGGGAGGGGGGAAATGGGAGGCAGTGGCGGGGAAGAGACAGAAATCTTTAATAAATAAATAAATTAAAAAAAAAAGAAATGAGTCTAAGCTAGGCCAATCATTCATATCTAAAAATACATCTCCAAGTCTTGATTTGGGAGCTGCGTAGTGGCCCAAGAGAAAAAGGCTGGTATACAGCTGTTTTCCTGGTTTCTGTGTGCAAGCAGGGAGAATAGTAGGATAAGAAACCTAGGTCCCTACAGAAAAAAAAATAGTGCTAATCTATAAATCCTCAAGTAGTAGATCAGGAGTATGAACTTACATAGAATAAGAGGCAGAAGTGGAGAAATTACTGTTCTCTCTCTCTCTCTCTCTCTCTCTCTCTCTCTCTCTCTCTCTGTGTGTGTGTGTGTGTGTGTGTGTTGACACCCAAAAAAAAACCCCACACCTTCAAAGGTTAGGCACACTTTCAAATCTAGTTTATTTCTCCTTTCATCTATATGGCTCACAAATCACACCCCCAGTCCCATAAAGGGAGAGATAAGAGAGGACAAGAACACCCCGACAGACCAGACCAGGCTACTCTCCTAAACTTCCAGCACAGCCTCTCTTCCTCCAACCTCAGCTGTCAAAAGACCATCCTCCCCACAGCAAAGAGATCCTTTCCTGAATGATGGACTATAAGCTGTAAAAGGAAGCAAAACCTTTCTTCCCCAAGTGGCTTTTGCTCATGGTGTTTCATCCCAGCAATAGAAACCCTAACTAAAATGTCCTTTTTAATTGTCTATTTCTCTGTGAAGCTTTCCCTGACCCCACCAATTCAAACTACATCACATTTACCATCCTTGGAATTCCACATTATCTATCCTTATTTTATTTTTCTCCAAAGGTACTCATCGACATTTGACTTAATGTGTATTTAAATGTCTTACTTATTGTCTGTATACCATATCAAAAGAGCAGATTCCGTTATGATTGCATCTTTGGTTTGTTGCTATATTCTAAGAGCCTACAACAGTATCTGATCCATGATAAATTTGCAATGTTTTTGGAATGAGTAGATTTAGCGAAAGTCGTCATCCCTAACCATGAGTGTGTTTTAGGATTTCACGGAGTGATAACTTTTAAAACCTATTTATACCAATTAAATTAGACTCTCTGGGGTTTGGAATATGCTGGGTCCAGAAATATGATTCAAAAGCTTTCCAGCTGATCCTAATGCGCAGCCAGACTAATTTCTGCTGCAGAAATCCAAATAACTCTTCCTGTGTTATAAATAACAACTGACTTCTGGAATATTCCCTCTGCAAAGGAAACTACTTGCACCCTTCTTAACTAAATAAATGCCTGTCAATACTGGAGAGTTTATGTTAACTTAGGCTTGAGTGATCATCAGAGGGAAACTCACAATTTTCAGCCAGTGAAATACACTGAGGGAAGAGTTAGTTATACAGAATATTAAATATGCTATAATTAATAAATAAGACAGGGAGACCATGCTTATGGTACCTGTGCCTCCCTGGGGTTACCTTGGGTCCATGGGTTAGCTTCCTGGTTTAGAAGTTAAATAACTATTTTTGTCAGCGTACATTGGGGAGGATGGTGGATTTTCCTGACAAATTAACTCCTATCCACCAAACTCATAAGCAATAACTCTACATAATTATCCAGCTACATAACTAACTCCCTGGCATGAGGAACTTGCTGACACTGTCACCATGACAGAAGAGGGTGGCACACAGAGATGGAACCCTGGATGTACAGCGTTTCATTTAGGGTGAGGAAGGGGTAGGCAGGCAACCTAAACAGAAGCTGATGTGCTGATGTGCGTGTGTAAACATCTGTAACCTCTGTAGGAAGCCTCTGCTTCACCCAGGTTCTTAGCGCCATTCTTAACAAGTGTTTAACTGTGGCAAAATGCCTGCTGGTTAGAGAAAAGGAACACTGCATCAACTAGAGAAATTTAAGTTTGCATTTCCTATTTAAAATAGAAAGCAGAATGGGACTTTGCTTTGAGGGAGATGCAAAGACTTTCAGGGGACTTGAGCACAGAAGTGGTGGGGGTGGAGTTACAAAGGATCACTCCGCTATGGGAAGGACAGGCTTTAAAGAGGCAAGGATGGCAGGAGAGAGATGATGATAGACATGTCATCTCATCCAATCCTCTTGACGGAATGTAAAGGAAAAGTGAGGCTCAGAGCTAGGAAATAGCTCACTTGTGGTCACTGAGTCAGTAAGCAGTTAAAGCAGGACTGGAATTACCTGAGACCCTGGCTTACCCCAGCTGTCCTCAGGCTTTCTTATACATTAGAGTAGCAGGATGAATTGGTTTGGACTGCTAGAATCTCAGCCAACCTCTGCTCTCTGAGATCTTGATTCAGAGCATGTGGAACAGGGCCCAGTAATCTGCAAGCTACAAGCCCCACTCCTCAGACTCTGAGGCGCGGAGGGTGCAAATGACGGTTTGCAGGGATTGGCAGTTCTTTTTGTATGACATCCTTGGGCAAGGAAGCTGCCGCCTTCCTCTTCAGGGCACACTCAGGCTAGACTCAAAAGAGGCTTCGGCCTTGCTTCTCTATGCTCTTTGATCCTCTTCTGCTTGCTAGAGTTGCTTGATGATTTCAAAAGCCCTTCACAGTGAGGTCAGATCAGGAGAAACTACACAGATGTCTTTCAGTGAGGCAGCCATAGCAGCTGGCTTGCATCTCAAAGGAAAAACATGAGTTCTCCCCCAACAGGAGACTCCCACATCAGGCAGGGGTGACTCGCAGCTCTTTCCCCTGAGTACCTTCACAAAGAAAATCTGTTATGTCTGAGGTAGGCAATCTTGAGGGAGAAAGAAAGATAATCCTCTGGGGCAAAGAGTGGACATGCCTACTTGCTTGTTACAGAATACATGAGGCAATCTTGAGGGAGAAAGAAAGATAATCCTCTGGGGCAAAGAGTGGACATGCCTACTTGCTTGTTACAGAATACATGCTTCACCAATTTTAGTTTCATCACCCCAGCTGTGACGCACATACCAGTCCCATATAAAACATGACTCAGGGCCTTTTGCCATCCCAGTAGGACTCAAGGAAAAGGGGAATTGATAGAGACAGGATGACATTCAGGTTCAGAATGCCGTGAGTAATACAATGTGATTCAGGAATCTAACATTTTCGCCCACAGTGACAGGCTAGCTTATTAGCTTGTAAGCAGGCTAAAATCAAATCCTAAACCCGACAGGAGCTCTTCAGCCTCTTCAGCCTCTGTGATGGTCAGCATACAGTTCTAGGCCTGAACAGGTACAGCAGGGAACATAGCAGACAAAAGCCTCTTTCTCGTGGAGCACATGGTAAATGTGGTCAGGCAAGGGCCCAAATAAACAAAATGATCAGAGGTCGTGCACAGCATTGTAAAGGCCGTCAGCCAGGGTAAATGTCCTCATCTATAAAATGGGGCCACAAATCTTGCCAGCCTTGGGGTTGTCGTGAGTGCCCACCTCATCGGCAGTCTCCAAGGAGTGTATGGTCTTTTGTTATTATTCCTCTTCCTTTCCACGATCAAAACAAAGGGAGAAGGTGGCTCCCTCGTGCTCACTGTAAGGGCTGAGGTAGGAAAGGGCAGCAGAAGAGGACAGGTTTCCCTGTGGCTCCTGTGAGGGTGGGATTCAGCAACAGCATCCCTCCCTAAGCAGACCTCGGGCAGAGGTCCTTGCCACCTTGATTTCTGAGAAATACCTTGGACTGGAGAGTTGGAAATATAACAAATGAAATAAAAATATAACAAATGAAAACTAACTGGGAATTGCAACCAATGTATGAATCTTTAGTGCACCCCTTCTGCTGGAATAAAGAATCCACAGAAAACACATGCCTGCTGAATGGTTCTGGCCCCGCTGACCTCAGGAGCACCTTTTTCTCTCGCCCAGGACCTGCCTTGCCACAGCCAGCCAGACAAAGCAGGCCTAATACGTACTATCAGTGCAGAAACAAAGGAACAGCACAAACCTCTGCACTCCCTTCCCACTTCCACCACCACTCAATAGCTGCTTCCTCCTAATCCCCTGCCAGGAGCGACAATGCCCGCCTCTCCGAGTGCCTACCATCATCTGTCTACACATACAGTGCACCAACAAGGCCCACTACAGTCTAAGTGAAGGGCACAGTAACAGTCACAGGTTACCAGCAGGCACGAGGCTGGAGCCCTATTTTCTTTTCTGTGCCATCATAGGAGAAACTATTTCAAGAACCCATTTTGTACTATGAATGCATCTCTCTCCTTCAATAACTCTTCCAGCCATCTCCCTAATAGCTCTATCTCCCTAGCAAATAAGTAGCTGGCCTTCAATTACTGTGACCCATTTACTGTCGCAGCACGTGTATATTCAAGTGATGGCTAGCAATCAAGTGGCTAATTCACAATAATGATGGGACAGGATGCCTCATGCCTTTGTGGCAGACTTTTGCTTCCATGGACCATATTTTAAGGGCCTTTTTGTGAGTCTTGAAAGAGATTTTTATTATAAGGGCATATGCCCTTTGTTCTGTCATGTTTGTGACTTTGGTTGTCTGCCTTGGCATAACTTGGTTTTCGGCACTGGGTATCCCCTGCACTTCTTCAGGCCTTGCCAAACTGCAGCTATAAAAGGCCACACTACCAATCATCCCCCTGAATTTTTCTTCCCCTTGCCTTTATCTCTCACACAGAACATAGCCTTTCACAAAAGACCCATTTAATAGCATAAGGGTCCCAGAGGATCCCCACCTCCTGCCACGGGCTGCAACTGCTGCTTTAGGCTTTTTTCCTTTGGTGCTTGTACTACATAACTGTGTCTACTGGGTACTGCTATCTGCTGCTACAGCAGCGGCACTGAGGCTCCCGAGATAGCAAAACCAAGCAATATATTGTTATGTATTATTATCCCTTTGTGATACCCTGTTTTAGAGACACAGCCAAGCAGGTGTGCTCATGTTCTTACTAAGCTGTTCTGCTTGGCTTTGTTTGGATTTGTTTTAGTGACACCCCTTTTCTTCCACCTTCGTTTTCTCAAAAGACTCAAAAATTATACCAAATTAGGCTGAGCCGCCTAGCTGGACTGGGAAGAACACAGATCTGCATTCAGAATTTTCCAAGCTCTCTCAGCACTAAGAGTTACTTCCTGGGTTCAGTTCATTGTGCCTCACTTATGCAGCTCTCAAAGGGAAGCACACTTTCTCTATACTATTCAGTACATATGTGTCTTTTGTCCTTCTCCCTACAAGAGATAAAAGAGAAGAGAAAAAGGGGAAGGGTGCAAAGGTGGAGTCATCCAGGGAGCTTTATGGCTAGTTTCTACCAGTAGGAAAAATTCTTCAAAGACTATATACTTATATCAATATCAAAGAGCAAAGAATGTGTGGCGACAGCTTCTAGTTTAGAAGCAAAATGGTTTTCCTTCTCATGGGAGACACTCAAACTGATGCAGGAAGATATCAATGGAAAGATTTGGGGGTTCTTTGGGGATTGACTCACAGAAGAATTGCTATATGAGGAACACCATAGACTAAGGGACTTAAGTAACTTACAGTTTTTCTTCACAGATTTAGGGGCTAGAAAGTCAGAGATAAAGGTTCCTGGCGGGGGTCATTTTTCTCAGTTTCTGTGTCCTCACATGGTAGAGAGAGAATTATCTTTTGTCTATCTCTTCCAATAAGGTCAAACCACCTTGACTGTGCCATGAACCGCCAGGGTAGGCCCCTCAGCGATAATCTACTCATGAGGGCTTCGCTGTCATGACTTGATTACCTCCCAAAGACTATATTCTCGACTATCATACTGAGAATGATTACAGTACATGAATTTGAGACACATTTGTTCCATCGCCACATTCAAGGCCCATTACAGCCTGGAGAGTGGAGAAAGTGCTTTAACAGCATAGAGTCCCCAACAGTGTGCTAGCAAGGCACCAGGAAGATGGGAGATGACTGGTAGCCATGCTCAGATGAGCATGCAGCTACTGGTTTTTTATTCTAATTTTCACCTAGTCAAAGCACTAGATTCTGAGGTTCAATTTATAGGGGTAACCTGAATCTTCATTTTAGTGAAAATTTAAAGTAAACAAATACTTTAAATGATTGAGACAAAATGTGGTGTTTGAGAGGTAAGAAGCTGAAAGATCATGCAGTCTTGGTTTAAATTTGAGCTTTAAAGGCAGACAGACAGATAGAAAGACATACCTAGCTTCTAATACTAGATCTTTCACACCTTGGCTAGGTGATGCTAAGTAAACCCACACATGCTTAATATAGGACTAGAATCCAGATTTTTCTAAGCCTTATGCTCTTCATCCCTCTTTCTTCCTTTCCTTTAATCTGTGCTAAGGATGGAACCCAGGGCCTTATACATCATAGGCCACTAGGCTATACACCCCCTAGTGTTAGTCATCACTCTTAAAAGCCAAGAAGGACCCACCTCAAAAGCATTAGTTGTATTGCCCAAGAAAATGAGGGACAAACGTCTCAGTGGGAGCTGATCCACGGTTGGCTTCAGGTACATGAGAAACCACCTTATAACTTGTTGCCAAGAAGCCATCAGCCCTAACCAAAGGTGAGATCAGGACGTTCGGGCATCCTGGTTGGCAGTGCTGATGAGTGCTACTGGCCTCTCCTCGTGCCTTGCCTATTCCATGGATGCTTTGTCAAGCTAATCTTCAGTGTCTCAGAATCACTGAACTCCACAACTACTTGAGAACAGAGCACAAAAGAAGAAAATCCCCCCCCGCCCCACCTCCATCATTTAACTATTCAAAAAAAAAACCACCCACATGTCTGTACCTTTCACACCTAAGTACAAGGACCGAGGAGAAGAACTCTGAGGCCAATAAGGGTAATCTATGTTCTTCCCGGAGTCATCAGTCCCAAGTGGGCCAAATTGCCCTTATTGTGCCACGAACAACAAGGGTAGGGCACTTAACAATAAGCCCTCCCAGCCAACTCAAAGAACAAGCAGAGGAAGGGCAATTTCATTTCCGACAGAAACAGCAAGACATCTGCAGAGATACAAACAACCCCTCCCACCCTGCAGTTCACTGGCCCAAAAGCCCTTTGACCAATTGCTCATGCTGTTTTCGATTCTATTTGTCTTTCATTTGAATCTGCACTGTTTCTCTTATTTAAATAGCCTAGAGAGACCCTGGTGGTCCTCTGAGATTCCTGTGTTTGGAGTCTTTGTTTGTTTCCTCATGAATAGGCATGGGACCTCTGAGCAAGCCTCCTTTTTGCTCTTTGTCCTATTCAATATCACACTTCTAGTGGCTTCTTTTGAATCCTGCAGCTTCTGTTTATTGGGATAAGTTGACTTGAAGCTGAAAGTTTCAAGAAACTTGACGGATTTGGGTTGGCTGTTGGAAAAAGAGGTTTAGAGGAGAATAAAGCAGTGGGGGTTTTCAAGACATTCAAAAGAAAACAGAGAGAGAGAGAGAGAGAGAGAGAGAGAGAGAGAGAGAAGTGGGGGGACAAAGCTGCTGAAAACAGCTGCTTTATCCAACCCCATCATTATATACACCATCAGCAGGAGCTCATTTGAGGCACCTCCACACCCCCACCTTTTACACACACACACACACACACACACACACACACACACGTGTGCGCACAGCTCATTAGGGCTCTCCGGGCCTCTGAGAGCTTTCAGCAGGTCTATGGAAGATGAACTGGCACTAGCTCTTAAAGGCTTCCTAGGAGCACAAGGCCTTTCAGGCATTTTGCCCTATTAAGAAGCCTCACAACATGGTGCCTCAAATGATAATGGCCTGGGAATGGGGTTGCCAGATAAACTACAGAAAGCAGTATTTGGAACATGTGCATTAAGAAAAAAAACTATTGCTGATTTGAAATTCAAATTTAACTGATCACTCTGGTTTTAGCTGCTAAATCTGGCCAATTAGCAAATGTAGCAAAAACCTTCCCAGAGACCACATAATAGCAATGCAACTCTAAAGTGCTTTTGATAATGGGGTGAGAAATAGGGTTTCTGTAAGCTAGAAAATAATTTCTTCGCATTGTCCAGTGATAGGCAGACTCTCCTGTCCTAACCCCAGTGTTCCAAACCAGCAACCATGTTCCAAACACCATTAATTTGCCCATGTTGCCAGCAACTCCCTATCTCCCTGGCTGCAATTTTCATTTGCCCTAAATTACCTGTCCATTTTTTTTTGCACACAAAATAAATTCCTAAATGGACTCTACCATCAGAAAGTATTAGAGCAATGTGCAAAATTTCCCTGTGTCTGAGGATGTTCTGAGGATCATTTGTCATGGAATCAGCAGAGTTGAGAAGGAAGATGGATGGGGACTGGTGTCCATCCTCTCCCCTGTGACATTACAGTGCATCCCTTTGGACCTAGCAGCTTGTAAGCTTCCATCCCAGCTCTGTCTCTCTGCCCATGCAAGCTAGCATTTTTTTCATAGACACAGTCTGAGAGTACCATTAAAATCAATGAAATTTAAGAATTCTTGAATAGTCAGAAAAGCAGCATCTTGCAGAAAGTAAGACATATGTCCATGTTGCAAGCAGGGCCACACAGGGAGAAAACTTTGAAGAATTTTGGGCTGGTTTATGTTTACTAGCCTCCAGGCAGTAATACACAAACTAGATGGCAAAAGATGGTAACTGCCACAGCAGCTTGAAGAATGTATGGGATACCCTCAATTTGAAAGCTGTTCTTCCCAAGTATATTGTGGCCCGCACAGCACAACAGTACAGCTAGGTAATGAACATATGGTTTTCACTGTCACTGCCTGCAAAATGAATCAGAGGCAGGCCTCGGGGATCTGGCTCTTTAACTGTTAGCTGCCCATACTTTAAGTTTCAGTAGAAAAATCCTGTCTAGCCAGGCTTGGTAGCATCCAACTGTAACCCTGTTACTTTGCCCCCCCCCCAAGTTGAGACAGGAAGATCATTGTAAATTTGAGGCCAGCTTGGGCTACATAGTCAACCTCAGGACAGCCTGGGATACAGAATGAGACCTTACCTAAAAAGAAAGGGAGGAAAGGAAGAAAGGAAGGAAGAAGAAAAGGAGAGAAGGGAAGAAAAGAAATTGAAGGAAGGGACAAGCAAAAATGAAAAATCTGTCTGGGTGGAGAAATATAAATATTGCATGTTTTCTCTCATGCAAAATACATATTTGAGTTTACATTTATATATGTGAGTGCATATATGTATAGACAGAAGAGGGGATATGAGGAGGGGAAGAGGCTGAAGGGAAGGGACAAGAGAGAATGATGGATATGGAGAATATGGAGAATGAATATGAAGAATGATGTGTTATGAAAGCAGAAGAAAAAACTATTCAGGAGGAGGAAGGGGACCAGTAATAAGGGAAGGGGAAATGAGGGAGGACACAAACAAAAACAAGATGCAATTATATATACATTCACAAACATGTCACAGAGAAATTCATCTCTCCATATTCTAACCAGAAAAAAAGAAAAGCTATATAAAGAAAGATCCTGTCTGACTATGGCTTTCCCAGGAGAGCTAAACCTGAAGTCTCTCATCATTCATTCATTTTATTAACAAGCATTCAGTAAATGTTTACCATGTCAGCACAGCTGATACAGCAATGGGGGAAAGAACATGTAATCCTAAATGATGAGGCTGAACATCTAATGGAAGACACCCTCAAAGAAATGAACAACTTCAGTACATGATGTAGACATGGAAGGACTGTTGAAGTACAAAGGAAAGGGAACTCACACAGTCCTAGGGGGGCTGCAAGGGGAACCTCATGAGAACTGATGTCCATACTAAGACTTAAAGGGTAAGGAGTTTGTTGGAAGGGGTGCTTCACAGAAGGAACATGGACCAGCAACCAGAAAGACATCTGAAGAGCAGCAGAAACAAATATATGGTATTCCATTGTAAGAATAAGGCTGCTAGCTAGTTCCCGGCCACTTAGCCCTGAAATAATCACACAGAAATTATATTATTTAAATCACTACTTGGCCCATTAGCTCTAACTCCTTATTGGCTTGTGGCTTACCAGCAAGATTCCAACCAGCATCTGTCTCTGGTGGGGCTAGATGGCTTCTCTCTGGCTCTGCACTTCTTTCTCCCAGCATCCTGTTAATTTTCCCAGCCTAGCTCTGTTCCCCTATAGCTCTCCTATAGGCCCAAGGCAGTTAGTTCCTTTATTTATCAATAGTAATCACAGCATACAGAGGGAAATCCCACATCCCAAGGTGGTGTAGTGTTGAAAGAAGATATGCTCTACTTCCTGTGAGTCTCACAGCATCCCTCCTATAAGGCCCAGGGAGGACTATTTTATCCAAAATCACACCTCCATTAAGTGGTGAAGCCAGGAATTAGAGCCCAGGCTTTCCATTTCAAAGGCCAAATACTCCCAATATATACTCAGTAATACCCAAATCTATAACTCAAATGAATATAACAAATTGTAGATCTCCAGCATGAGACCCTAGCCTTCATGCCTGGAAACACCAAATCTACCCATATGTTGCAATTCAGCCCAGCTCTATGTCTTTCTCTGGCATTAGAACCTCTGTCCAGTGCTGGTCTCTTAGTAATGTTTGGTAATCAGTCATGACTCTCCCTGTTGCCTGGATCCCTGGTCATGTCGGATTTCCAGAACGAAGGTTGACCATATAATTATCCTTAAAAGTAGAGCACTTCTTGTCCCAGACCTCCAGTCGCTGTTCCCCTCTCCTCAGATCCCTAGATACTGCACAATGCTTACTTCTCTGCACTTCTTCTCCATTTTCTGCATTTTGTCTTATTCTGCTTTCAGCGGCATCCTCAGATTACTTGAGTGTCTGCATGCCTCTGACTATTACTTAGGGACAAGCAATCCTCAGACTAGTTTAATATACTATCCACCAAAGTTCAAACTGGAAGCATGGGGTCCTGAGGAGGACAAACGTGTAGAAGTGTGAAGGGCAAACAGTATAAGAGGCTTGATAATCTGAGGGATTTTAGAGTAATAATATGTTCAGGGATGAGAGTCTAGAAGTCTTGGGCTTACTCTAATGTAGAGTGTGTTATACAGACTTAAATCCTTTTTAAAAGAATTTGCAAAGAGAATAACAGCTCTCTATGGAACATCGAGAGGCTAGGAAAAGAGAAATATAGTCAGTTGTATGCTGTATGTCTGAGTACACCTTCCCAGACAATCACTTCACTTAGAGAGAACACCCACATCTGTCAAGAAAAGGAGGGGAGCTTCTAATCAAAGAAACTGAACACACAGGGGAGATACTAAAGCACAGAGATCCCAACCAAGAAAAGAAGATACCTCGACTTGGGTCCAGCCGTGCCTGGACATAGTGTCCTAATCATACTGTGTGTGCGTGTGGTATCAGACATCATTTCAGCACATGGCCCGGAGAGAAAATTCATTCTACCTACTATTCATTATGCGCTACCCTATGAAAACATTGAAATTCCTGCAGTCCCTATGATACAAGGACAAAATGAAGAGTTTATATTTAAGACAACACCCCTCCCTGCCTTTTCCCTTTTTCAGAGGTGAGGAACAGCTGCTGAGCAGATGGAGGAGGCAGTCAGCAGGGTTTTCTTACGTTTTAACGTACACACAATCATCTGAGAGTCTCACAAAAATGCACACTCGGATTCAGTAAGTTCGGGGTGGAGTACAGGGTTGGAATCACTAACAAGCTGCCAGGTATTACAAATGGCAAGGCTATTCCCCGTCCTCATGCATCCCATAGCCTTGACCTGCCTCTCTATTGCCTAGAGAGGATGGGAATGGATGTGAAAGAATCACAGTGGAGGTTTACTCGATATTCTGGCAGCCTAACTAGATTGAATGAACAGCAAGAAAGAGAGAGGGATGAGGGGAGAATGTGGAGGCAGACCATCAACTACAAAAAAGTAAAAGTAAACAGAGAGATATTTATAACCATCCCCTGAAGTTTCCGACAGCTGTGTTTATCTGTCCATCAGATATATTAAACACCTTATGGACATTTCACCATCAAAGAACAATTGCTTTGGGATGACATAGGACGTAGATATCTCATTGAAATTAATGTGGAGTCACAGATTGGTCTACTTCCTACAACATTTATCATGCTGTTTTACAGCATTGTCGATATCTAATGTCATCTCTTCATTTTACAAGTTAGGAAACTAAGCTAGCCAGAGACATAGTTCAACTTGCTCAGTCACAGGGCTACTTAGCAGAACTAGATAAGAACAAGTCAACATAGCCAGTGTTCTTTCTACTGTAAGAATTTCTTCAAACCTATCTGAACAGGGAAAATAATTTGCCAATTGGTCACAAGGGAGCCCCATGTCTTGCCTTGGTGATCTTGGTGGAAGTTTTCTAAAGGGGAAGTAACATTGTTTAGGATGAGAGAAGAAATTTTCCGAACTCTTGGTCACTCAGATATATTTTGGGGCATGAGCATACCTTCTTCCTTCTTGGTAAAAGGCAAATGTTTTGATGGTTTTCTACTCAAAGTTGAAATGATCAAGTTCAATCAAATACAACTACCTTAAATTGAATCAAACCTTGTGTATTGATAAATGTATTCAATATTTAGCATATACCTTCTCTTTAGATAATGTGTGTCAAAAGTGAAGTGCATTGATTCCGAATGATTAAGGGCCACTGATCATCGAAGAAATTTAGTAAATTGGAAGAAAAGCATCATCATGATCATTTTTTCTTTTTTATTGATTTTTATTGAGCTCTACGTTTTTCTCCACTCCCCTCCCTGCCTCTCCCCTCCCCTTCAACCTTCTCCCATGGTCTCCATGCTCCCAATTTACTCAGGAGATCTTGTTTTTTCTACTTCCCATGTAGATTAGATCTATGTATGTCTCTCTTAGTGTCCTCATTGTTGTCTAGGTTCTCTGGGATTGTGATTTGTGGACTGGTTTTCTTTTCTTTATGTTTAAAAACAACTTATTAGTGAGCACATGTGATAATTGTCTTTCAATGTCTGGGTTACCTCACTCAAAAAGATGTTTTCTAGCTCCATCCATTTGCCTGCAAATTTCAAGATGTCGTTATTTTTTTCTGCTGTGTAGTACTCCATGTTGTAAATTACCACATTTTCCTTATCCATTCTTTGGTCGAGGGGCTTTTAGATTGTTTTCAGGTTCTGTATATGACAAACAACGCTGTTATGAACATAGTTGAGCACATGTGCTTATGGAAGGATTGAGCATCCTTTGGATATATACCCAAAAGTGGTATTACGAGGTCTTGAGGAAGGTATTTCCTAATTTTCTGAGAAATCACCACACTGACATCCAAAGGGGGTGTACCAGCTTGCTTTCCCACAAGCAATGCAGAAGTGTTCCTTTATCCTTCATCCTCTCCAGCATAAATTGTCATCAGTGTTTTTAATCTTGGCCATTCTTACAGGTGTAACATGGAATCTCAGAGTTGTTTTGATTTGCATTTGTCTGATGACTAAGGATGTTGAACATTTCCTTAAGTATCTTTCAGCCATTTTAGATTCCTCTGTTGAGAGTTCTCTGTTTAGGTCTGTCTGTGCTCCATTTTTATTGGATTATGTGATCTTTTGGTGTCCAATTTCTTGAGTTCTTTGTATATTTTGGAGATCAGTCCTTTGTCTGATGTGGGGTTGGTGAAGATCTTTTCCTATTATGTGGGATGTTGTTTTGTCTCAACATGACATTTGTTCATATACATTCCATGTTTTCAAAGTGAGTGTGAAAGAGCTAGGTATTATAGCGCAGTAGTAGAACACTTGCCTAGCATTCATGAGGTCTTGGGTCCAATCCCGGGTACCAACAAAAGAAGAACGGAACGAAAACAATGTAAAGCTAATAATGCCTTTTCGCAGCAATTGCCTTATATACTTAACATCCTTAAAGATTATATCAGGGTACAATAAGTACAATTTACCTCAAGTAACATATTTCTGCCATTTGTATTTTCATGCTTATGATAAATTTGCGTGAGTATTGTGACTATTAAACTGTTTGTGTTGTGTACTATTATTTCCCTCTACTTAGTCAACCCCTCAAAAGTGGCTCACTGAATTTTAAAATAGTAACAAAGAAAAATAAAATGCTGCAACTCAGCAAATAGCATTGGCATAAATAATGACCATGTCTCCAGGGAAAGTACAGAAAGTGAATCAATATTGCTGAGACAAATAAGCATGCATATGTGGTGTGTGTGTGTGTGTGTGTGTGTGTGTGTGGTGTGTTTGTGTGTGTGGTGTGTGTGGTGTGGTGTGTGTATTGTGTGCACGTGGTGTGGCATGGGTGTGTGTAGTGTGGTGTGTGTATATATGATGCAGTGTGTGTATGTGTGTGTGCATGTGGTGTGGTGTGTGTGTACATGTGGTACAGTGTGTGTATGTGTGTGTGCATGTGGTGTGGTGTGTGTGTACATGTGGTGCAGTGTGTGTATGTGTGTGTGAATGTGGTGTGGTGTGTGTACATGTGGTGCAGTGTGTGTATGTGTGTGTGTGCATGTGGTGTGGTGTGTGTGTACATGTGGTACAGTGTGTGTATGTGTGTGTGCATGTGGTGTGGTGTGTGTACATGTGGTGCAGTGTGTGTATGTGTGTGTGTGCATGTGGTGTGGTGTGTGTGTACATGTGGTACAGTGTGTGTATGTGTGTGTGCATGTGGTGTGGTGTGTGTACATGTGGTGCAGTGTGTGTATGTGTGTGTGCATGTGGTGTGGTGTGTGTATATGTGTGATTCAGTGTTTGTATGTGTGTGTGCATGTGGTGTGGTATCGTGTGTGTGTGGTGTGTGTGTGGTGTGCTGTGCTGTGCTGTGTGTGTGTGTGTGTGAATATCATGTATACATGCAGGTAGTGAAAACGCGAATCAGAAGATGGATAGCTGATGTTTTTATTTGTCTTGTCACCCACGCGCTTTAGTCTCTAGCATGGCATTTATAATGAATTGCATCAAAGTGTAGCATGAGGTTATCAAGATTTTCACATAATAATTAACCAAAATACAGTTGCCCCTGTAGTAAAGCAACTTAACTTTTTGAGAGCAAGCATAAAAGAGTTCTCAGCTATGTGAAACTGATGACTGCTGTGACTCAGGCAGAAATGATACTGAAACTAGAAGGTTATCATTCAAAGTTATTAGACCTCTTGGCAAAACAAATGCAAGTCACTTTATTGCCAAGGAGCATGTAAAACCAAGCACAACATTAATGACAAAATGACTTAGAGAATACAGAATAAACTACTGGCAAACATCATTGGGCATCCACAATATCTATGGCACATGATGTAGAAAGGCAATTACTATCAGATGTGAATGCTGCCAGCAGGTACATTTTCTATAGACAGAACCACTGGTGCATAGACTCTTGGCACAAGAACAAGAATGGTGTACACACACACACAGAGGGAGAGAGAGAGAGAGAGAGAGAGAGAGCGTCCGACAGATATTTTTGAGTTTGATCATCAACTTGCATGCTATAGGAGTAAAAGACATAAGACAAATGGCCAGTGGTGGGGTGAAAGCTCTTGCTAAGCAAGCACAAGGACCTGAGTTCACGCCCACGGCACCTACAGAAAAGCCTCAAGTGACCATGCAAGCCTGGGGCTCCAGTGCTGAGGACCTGGGATCAGAGATGGGAGGAACACTGAAGCATACTAACCAGCCTAGCCAAAGTCCAGGGATTTCAAGTTTCAGTGAGAGATCCTGTCTCAAGGAAACAAAGCAGAGAAAGACAGAGGAGGAGAGCAGGAAACTTGCACACATGCATACACCATGCACAAAATAAAAAAAAAAAGAAAATATTGTAATTTAAGTTTTTTGTTATATTTTATTCGTGTGTTGCGTGTGCACATACATTGTGTGTGCATGTGCGCCCACACACACACACACACACACACACACACACATGTACACATACGAGTGCCACAGCACATTTATGGAGGTCAGAGGACAACTGTGGGAGGAGGAAGTTGGTTCTCTCCTTCGACCATATTGATTCCAAGGACTTGAACTCAGGTTGCCCAGCTTAGCAGCAAGTGTCTTTACCCACTAAACCATCTTACTGACCTTGTTTGTTTTTATTTTTCTTAAGGAAATTCAAAGAGGAATGGTTTGAATTGATTGTAGATGTTCATACAAGTATAAGAAATAATACAGCAAGAAATCATGAACCATTTCCCCAGTTTCTCCACAGACCGCTATTGCAGTTTGAGCACCAGATGCCCCATTGGCCCGTGTTTCAACATTTAACTCCCAGCTGATGTCAGGCCTTAAGACTCCTTCTGGCCTCACATCCTGTCCTCTCTCTGCTTTCTGTCTACAAACTCAGTGTGACCAGCTGCCTCATGGTCCTTGACTTCCCTGCCACTGGGCACTACATCTCCTCAAACTGTGAACCAAAATAAGCCTTTCTCCTTAAGTTGCTTCTTTACAGGTATTTGATGACAGCAATGAGAAAAAAATAACAGGGATATTAGTGTACTACAGTACCATAGCAGCTGATATCAACCAAGATGTTGGCATCAATACAGTCAAAATGCCAAACAGTTCATAACCATGAGGATCTCCGTATTGCCCTTTCATAGCCACACTAAGCACCTCCATCTTTTGTAGCCACACTAAGCACCTCCATCTTTCATTCCTGAAAACCACTAATCTCATGTCTGTTTCTTTAGCCACTTCAAGAACATTATATTTTTTAATCACATAGTATGTGGCCTTTGGAAACTGCCTTTTAGTTTACTATAATTCTTTTAGTTCTCCCCTACTATCTCTACCAATGATGTGTTCCTTTTCCTGGTGTATAGCACTCTAAGCTATGCTTGTACTACAGTTTGTGTTCCTTTTGCCGGTGTATAGCGCTCTAAGCTATGCATGTACTACAGTTTGTGTTCCTTTTGCTGGTGTATAGCGCTCTAAGCTATGCATGTACTACAGTTTGTCTAATCATCTACTTATTGAAAGTTATTTGGTTGTTTTCGCTTTGGTGCTATCTTGGATCAAGCTGCAACAAACATTTGTGGACAGGTTTTTGTAAGGACGTAGGTTTTGTTTCTCTAAAATAAATGCGCGTGAGTGCAACTGCTGAGTTGTATAGTGGTTGTGTGTTTCTTTCTATATTGTCAAAATCTTTTCCAAAACGACCTCAAAATTCTCACCCCCAGCAGGAATATAAGAAGGGTGCAGCACCTCTTCCTAATGTCTTTAATTTGAGTACCAAATGTTTTGTTTTGGTTTTTTTCAGTTGTTATGCTCATTGGAAGAGGGGCACTGAAATGTTAAAGAACATTAACCTTAAAACATATAACCTGGAAATATGTTGCTCTGAGAATAATAGATGTTACAAACAAGTCCCAAGCCACCTAATGTGTGATTGGCTAACAATGATCATCAACATGTCCTTTTGTCGCAATTTAGTGCTTAAGAAACCACCAAAGTGGTGAAGATAACAAAACTGTGGCCCAAAGTGTATATCTTCCTAAGACAACAGGGAAACAAGAGAATGCAATAGAGCTGTGAATATCTCACAAGTTTTTGATAAGAAATGGGGAAGACCACTTAATAAACAAGAAAATGACACTAAAGATCACTTCTCAGACTAAAAAAAAAAGAAATCAGTTTACAGGTAGTGGTGGTGCACATCTTTTATCCCAGCACTCGAGAGACAAAGACGAGCAAATCTTAGAGTTTGAGACCAGCCTGAGCTACAAAGCAAGTTTCAGGACAGCCAGGACTACATACAGAGAAACACTATCTTGAAAAATGAAAACAAAAACAAAAAATAGATTTATTCATTTTATGTATGTGTTTTTTCTACGTGTATGTCTGTGTACCACAGGCACGTCTTATGCCCTAGGAAGCTAGAAGGTGGCACTGGATCCCCTGGAATGAGAGTTACAGATGGCTGTGAGCCATCATTTGGGTGTTGGAAACTGAACCTGGGTCTTCTGCAAGGCCAGTAAGTGATCCTAACCACTGAGCCATCTCTCCAGTCCCCCACTTCTCACATTTTATATGCCTTTTTCAAGCAGTGTTTTATAGCCATATATTCAGAATCTTTTATTTTATTTGTTTCTTTCTTCAAGACAGGGTCTCACTGTGTATTCCTGGCTGTCTTGGAACTCACTATGTAGACCAGACTGGCATCAAACTCACAGAGATGCACCTGCCTCTGCCTCCCAAGTACATATACTATTGCACCCAGCATACTCAGATTCTTAAACAGGATACAAGTACTATTTCAGAGGTAAAACATCACTATGTTTTATGTCAAAGATAAAAATCATCAGGAGTTTTAAGAAAACCAAACTATAATGAAAATAACTTCCTCTGTAAGAATTGGATTCTGGGCTGGAGAGATGGCTGAGAGGTTAAGAGCACTTGCTGCTCTTTTAGAGGTCCTGAGTTCAATTCCCAGCAATAGCATGATGACTCACAACCATCTATGATGAGATCTGGTGCCCTCTTATGACCTTCAGGAATATATGCAAACAGAACACTGTATGCATAATAAACAAATAAACCTTAAAAGAAGAAATAAATTCTAGAAGATGTACAGGTTTCACTTATATGCATGTATGTGTGTGTGGGTGTTCATGTTGTGGTGGGAGGTGTGTGTATGGTACATTTACTTCCTCTTCCCAAGTACTGCTTCTTCTATCATGTCTTTTTTAGGGTTACTTACAGGGTCATGGGTGAAAGGTTACTCACAGGAGTATAGACTGTATGAGGAGCCTGCTCATTCATTTTCCAGCCCAGACCAGACCAGAAATAATTACATAGAAACTATACTAATTACAACACTGCTTGGCCAATAGCTTAGGCTTCTTATTAAGTAACTCTTACATCTTAAATTAAACCATTCCTATTAATCTATGTATTGCCATGTGATTGTGGCCTACGGTAAGGTTCCATCCGGCATCTGTCTCCTTCGGGGACTATAAGGCATCTCCTTGACTCTGCCTACTCTCTATCTATATCTCTTCCAGCCTGTGAAGCCATTGGCCAAAACAGCTTTATTCATTAACCAAGAAAAAGCAACACATACAGAAGGGCATCCCACATCAAAGACAACTTACTAGTAACTACACTGCTGAAGAAAATGTCTCTCCCTCCCCCAGCAACCATGAACAATGACTATACATCCTCAGGGAGGGGTAGGGCTTGGAAGCCCTACCACTTAAAGATTCTACCACTTCGACACTACCACAATAGGGACTGTGTCTCCAGCACAGGAAACACTAAGGAACAAATCATGTCTAAACCAGAGCACACCTCAAATTCACTGACTTGAGAAGTGTTGGAGGTTCCGTGGTAGAATTCTCAAACACCTTAGCTGTATATGCATTCTTGCCTCATACTCTGCTTTGGAGAACCCAACTAAAACATATACATTTATGCATCAAATAATTAATGAAAAGGGGGCCATAAATTTGAGGGAAAATATTTATGAGAAAGCTTGGAAGTAAAAAAGGGAGGAGATAAATGTAATTATAGTCTCAAATGTTTAAAAAGTTGACTAACAATTATCAAGTTTTGCCTCACTTATTTGAGGATATTTGGAATATTTAAAAGTACTTTGTAATATTTAATTTTTTTTTACTTTTTTGACTTGTAGAAATGAGAGGGAAAGAAGCCATCTCCATATGGAAACTTTAGTGATCACAATGTATATCACCACAGCAGACTTTCACAACTTGATGAAATGTTCCTTTCATGGCTATAAACTCACAAATCATTAATAAGTACATTATTTTCTTAAGTATCTTAATGTTATGGTGATAAAAATGCGATGGAGTTTCTTTTCAGATTACTTTAACCATAGTCTGTGTATGAATAAGGTGCTTGTTATATAGGTTTTGCAAATCAGATATAAAAACACCATCTACAGACTCCGCAGAAAGCCAGGAAGTGGTGGCACACACCTTTAATCCCAGCATTTGGGAGGCAGAGGCAGGTGAATCTCTGTGGATTGGAAGCCAGACTGGTCTATAAAGTGAGTTCCAGGACAGCGCAAGACTACTACACAAAGAAACTCTGTCTGAAAAATAATACTCCACAGGGCAGTCCACAACTGTCTGGGAATCTCATGGAAATGCATACTAACTCGTGTATAAAGATGTGCATTCATTTTCGAAAGAAAAAGTTCAGGTTTTTTGGCTACACTTCATAGCAAATCTTGGACCAAAAGAGGGTTAATAGCCACCGGTGAGAGGTTATCGGACCTCTATGACCTCTGGGTAAGGATGATTTTGTTGTTCAGAAGGAAGTCTCTGGAACTGTTTAAGTCATTCTACATAGCTGATCCTCGTCTTCACTAAATTGCACAGCTAACTTCATTATGTGAATCTGACTAGAACTGATATGATTATAATGATCCCTTCTCGAAGTCTAGTTTATTTTTTTTAAAGTTTTTTTTTTCTCCTCGAGGCTTAGTGTATAATGTTTTTCTTTCTCGAGACCTGGTTTCCAACATCTGGATTAGATGATCTGGTCCCAATTTTCCCCTCAAAGCTATCTCTCCTTGTCTCAAAGAACTTTTGGGACCTGGCCAACCAACAGGAAAGGGTTTAGATTACAGTACGTGCTCTATCCAGAGTAGGCCCCGTTTTCCCAGAGAGTTCTCTGCCATTAACTTGGTGCACTTCCAGGAATGGGAAAGATTCAGGGCCAGCTGTCAATGAAGCAATTCCTTCCACCTGCATCTTGTCCAGCCCCTAAATTCCTAACTCAGAAAGGAAGTTGGAAAGTTAAAGAGATGTACTTTTTCTAAAGAGCCTTAATTAGGTTTGGCATTGGGTTTGTAAGGGTGGGGTTTTTTTCTCTTTCCCTATTAACAAAGAACTATTTGCACATCATAAATAAAGGAGAGGAAGAAAATTACATCTTAAAATCATTTCCACTTAAGAAACCAAGACAAAAATGGTACAGGTGGCTTTTTAAAAGGAAGAGGGAGAAAAAAACCCACCACATAAGCCCTTTTCTTGAATAGGCCTCTAACTAGCCTTGGTGCAGCTGCAAGGATGCATTTAATGTTCCTGTGATTTATTACTCTACGAGGATATTCTCAGCCATCATCTGCAGAAGAGGCCTGAGAAGTACGTCGAATAGAAGAACATATTGGAATGGGCTAAATTTCCCATGTGGTTCCCATTTTCTTTCTGATTGTATGCTTCGAGGCTTTTTTTTAAAAAAAGAAAAAGATGTTTAGCTGCCATGAATATCAGAAAAGCACCCTGTCCCAGACCAGTCTGCAGCAGTCCTGAGCCAGGAACTGAGGCTACTAGCAAGGGGAGGAGCTAAAAGCACCCTCCTTGGAGCACAGGTGTGCTTTCCGCCAGCAGCTTTTGATCCAAATGTCTTCCCTGACTTACAGAACTATCCATGGCTTTCACAGAGGGTCCCTGAACCAGATGAGCAATAGTTAAAAAAAAAAAAAAAAGCAACTACTCCACCAAGCACTCTGCACCAGGGAACGTTCTGACGTTCTGGGCCATTCCTACAGCTGTCTCATTGAGCCTCTATTTGTGTCTGTTGCACAGATGAGGAATCTAGCACTGAGTGTCATTCACTTGCGCTCGTAAAGTCAGTGAGAGGAAAGCCAGGAAGGAATTCTTAATTTCTATGATCCCAATACGAGTGCTTTTAATGACCACATCATTTTCGACCCTTTCTTTCCGTCTAGGATTCCTCTCTGATGACAAATACAACATTAAAGCAGGCACCATGACAGCCACCTGGCTGCCTAAGCGTTCTAACTACAGAACTCGCCTATGCCTGTCCTTCAGGGTAATGCCACATGTGAGGAAAAAAATCTACCAAGCAAATACACGTCCAGCTGGCTCTTCTACCGCATATTTCTGTAAAACTGTGGTGTTCGTTTATTTGAGGTGGGCTCTTATTCTGTCTCTCCGGTGGCTCTCAAATTTGTAGCCATCCTCTGCCACAATCTTGTTAGTGCTGAGATCCAAGACATACACCACCACACCCAGCTTGTGCTACTTATAATGAAAATGACTTCTGATTTTCTAGACGCCATCTGTCCAAACTCTTGTGTATACAAACATGAACATACATCCTTATTCTTACTAGGTGCCAACCAGCATGTTAATCAATGAACACACTTGATTCTCTGAAATAACCCTATGAAGTAGTTCCGGCTGCTACTACTGGTATATCGTTAATGAAACCGACATTCTAAAACTTTTGCCACTTACTTAATCAGATAAAGAAGCTGGGATTTGAAATAAGATACATTTGACATGAGAGACCCAAGCCCTAAAGCACTACACTTTACTTTTTTTTCTCTTGACAGTAATAAATCGTGATAATAGCTTGATAATAGACAGCAATGACATTGTGTGATAAGAGCAGAAATTTACCTCAAGTCAGCAGCCTCTCTATTATCATGAGAAATACATCAGACAAATACCAGCGAAGGAACACTGCAGCCTTCCAAATTGTCACAGCCATGAAAAATAAGAACTCGGGCGACATCTACAGAACTGACGCGAATAGGAACTCCAAAACTCCATTTCCTCTCAAAACAGTGAAGAAATAAGCAAAGCTGCCATGATCTAGTTTTCCTGAACTGTGGATACCCTAAGCTCACAGAAAAGGGAGTCATGCTTCGTAATAATAACCCTCTGCACTGTGCCCATGAACCTTTCCAGAATTCCCACCTACCCTGGACATAGCCCATTGTTCCCTATCTCAGCCACAGCCCCAAACAGAGCAGTCCAAAATCCTGCTCCATGTCCTCAGCGCTGAAAGGAGTAAAAACAGACCTTATTCACAGACTTCTTTTATTCTCGTTGCTGTTTTTTCGTTTTGTTGTTCCCAAAAGAACGGCACAGAGCATTTATTTAGTCTAACTCAGATTCTGAGCTGACTAACCGAGGGGCAATTGTTGAGGTAATTCAAGGAAAATAGATCAGTCACTGAACCTGAAGCCAGGGATCACGACCAAAGCAAATGGTTAAAGCAGCCTGAAATCTTGGGAGAAAAGGCTGGGGGTGAAATGTTGTGAGGAATAGTAGTTTTGGAAAAGTTTACTCCTCTGCTTAGACATCGAGAAGGCTATGTGCATGACCCAGATTAGGCGCACACCTACAGAAGAACTCCCAAGAGCTCTTACGTACGCCTGATGACGGACACCTTTATATAATTTAAAGAAAACTAAGGAAAATGAAATTGCAGTCGGTGGCTCTGTATATCTGAAACTATTGAAGGTTCTTCTCTTAGCTATACCTACTTATAATATAGCAAGTTCAAATTCCCGGTGAATATTGGCTTACTCAATCTCCCATCTCTGCTTTTGACTGTTCTTGTCCATTTAATTGGCATGTTGAGATGGGTGACCCAGCCTAGCCTGGTAGAGCTGCCAGAGCAGGGGCTTTCTGCCTGAAGCCAAGTCAGGAGCCAGCATCAGATACTCTTAGCAGGTCAGCTCCACACAAAAAAGGAGAATGAATGGCCCCATGCAGCTGCTAGGACTGCTTTTATTCCAGGGCTTCTTTCTTTCTTTCCTTTCTACATCAGTCACTATTGGCCATTTTCTACTCCTCAGAGATGCAGACAAGCAAGTGGTCAGACTTGATGGGCTGTCAAATCTGACCCGAGGTGAGTTCTTCACAACTGGAACATCTGGGGCCCTATTCTCGCTTTACCCTATCAGAAGTTATTTCTAACTATGTGAGAAGCAAGCATTGTCTGTGAGGAGCTCTTTTGAGCACATCGGAAGTTCTGTTGAACTATTTGGACGTCTACTGTTCCAGCAGGAAACTTGGGTTCTGTAATTTTCTGCTGCTAACCAAAGAGAGGGAGAAATTATAACAGAGAAACAAACATGTTTGATAGATCTATGCTCATATTTATCTAACCGCAGGGAATACTAAGTTGGTACTGTCTTGATGTCCCCAGTGAAAATTCTAGCTGACTCGTGTTTTATATTTTATGGTGATTTATCTACAAATATACTCTGAAATAATGTAATTGTTTTATATGTCCATTTATAATTCAAAACTTAATCTTCCCCCGACTTCCTGAAAATAACTCAGTAGCAAACTCGTAGTCACTTTATTTTTGCATTTTTTAGCTGACTGGTGATAAGATTGAAACTCTTGGCAAACCTAATTTAAAATATGTACGTGTGAGTACAGTTTCATGGGTGAGAACATTTTCAGGATTCTTTTAGACCCTGCAATTAAAGTTTTGACGTATAGAGTCTATTGCCTGACAACCTGTTTGTTTTTTTCCTTTTTCTTTCCTCTACTGCAGCGTCTTTGGGGAAAAATGACTATTAAGGTTGGAATCTTAGCTGTGCCTAGTTATAATAACAAACTCGGGAAATAGCTGTAGAACTTGGGGCGAAAGAAAAAAATGGCTTCTTTTAAAACCAAGGTGCTACTGCCCAATTGAGCCTTGCAAAAGTGACAATAAAGTTTAGCCGTGCAGATAGGTGATCTTAATCTGTTTCATGTCCTCATAAATATAATTTGAAGCCACTTCTCTTTACAATATATTTAGGATTACAACAAATGTGTGTTTATGAATTGTTAGTATAAAAGTAACAGATTGTAGTTGTGTTCTTATGGAGTCTGTTAGGAGTGAGAGCATTAATAATTAAAACCAATTAACATGTAAAAGTCTATCAGCAGAAAGTATGTTACAATTTAAGCTACTTTAATTAGACAATCTATTTTAAAAGGCACAAAGTACTTTAAAACAAAATAACTTTGCCTAAATACAAATTTTTGTAAAAGTGATGTCAAAATATAAATCTATCTAAAGAACTTTCTAAACTCAAAACATAGTACACCAATTTAACTTAGAACCTAATATTCCAAGCCCAAAGCAACTAGGATTCCCTAGCAATATCGTTCCACGAGACCAACAAGACTCCACCCCTGAGTGTTGATGGCTTCTAGGGAGGATTGGACAGTCAGTTTTCTTTAAGGGAGTGGCCTCTAGGAAGTCCACCAAGCTCCAGTGGACGGCTGCACACCCAGGAGTATATGGAAAGCTCAAATCATATTTGGTGGGCTATTTAAAAAAAATACATGGGCTAGAGAGATGAGTCAGCAGTTAAGAGCACTTTTTCTTGCAGAGAATCCATGTTTAATTCCCAACACGTACAAAATGGCTCACAACTCTCCTTAACTCCAGTTCCAGGGAATGCTCTTTTGATCCCCAAAGTCACCAGTCATGCAAGTGGTGCACAGACCTGATGCGAGCAAAACACTCATACATGAAAAATAAAATAAATCAAAACAATTTAAAAAACAACACACAAAGTTGGGGGATGGAGTGGTGAAATCCATGTGGGAGGGGTTGGAGGTTAACTATGATCAAAATACATTGTATATGTATGACATTCTCAAAGAATTAATAAAAATATCATATTTTTAAAAGAAATGAAAATGTCGTTCTTTAACAAGTAACATTTGCAAAACCATGAGCATAAGGGGCAAAGATATGTCTTATCAAGATAATCATTTTTATTTTCTGCTGAGTTTGTCAGGCTCTTGACTACTCAGGAAACTAAATTCTAACAAATTCAAGGTCCATTTAAATATGTTTACATTAAGGGCTTTTAAATGACTACTTTATAAACTATTATTTCAAGAGGATTCTATGACTTTTAATACCCTACATATCCATGGCACATGTACAGATGCATGTCTGAATTCTATCTAAATATTATACAAAAGCTTACAGAGTTAAAGGCATGGAAGCTTAATATATACAAGCGCTCTGTTTTAGTCAATATGCCTTGCATCTGGACTTTAAGCACAAAAAATAAACAAAAAAAATTGTTTGAACATTTCCACTACTTGTAAATGGAACCATTCAGATGAAAAAAAATGCTATTTTGGAAGTCATCTTATTTAAGACGTGGCTCAGTAGGTAAAGGCACTTGCTGTCAAGCCTGATGACCTCAGCTCAGTCCCTGGGACACGCAATGGGAGAACAAAATCTTGCTTCAAATATAGAAGCTGAATTAATATGTGTTGCTGTGATGGTAATTGTAAATGTTAGGTGTGTTTATGTTCACTAAGTATCTAAAATTCAAAACTTGAGACAACACTGTGCCAAGATGCTACTCTCCAATGGAAAACTGCTAATCGTATTGACCTTTTCAGGGACTTGCATTGATGTGTTCCTGGGTGTTTTGTGACTACCCTCTTAAAACAAAGATAAATAAATGTGCACTAACATTATATACTCCAAGTAATGCCATTCTGATAATTAAGCAATATTAGACACTGGTCATCAGGGGATATAATCTGTTAACAAGTATAACCTACTTTCTTTAGGAAAATTTTCCATTTATTTATTTTAATAATATCATTCAGCTAGATTAAGGTAGCCATTCAAACACCTGACCGTTCCCAAATTCTAGACATATCAGTGAAGTCCTTTTATTTATTTCTTTTATGTGCATGACAGTTTTGCCTGCATGTACGTTTGGGCTTGGGGGGGGGGTGTTTTTCTTTCTGTGTGCACAAGCATATGTGTGTGCAGGTGCTCACTAAGGCCAGAAGAGGGCATCAAAGATCCTCTGGAGCTATAGGCAGAAGAGGGTATCAGATCCCCTGGAGCTGGAGCTACAGTAGAAGAGGCCATCAGATCCCCTGGAGCTGGAGCTACAGTAGAAGAGGCCATCAGATCCCTAGAAACTTGAGCTATAAGTGACTGTAAACCTCGTGATGTAGAAGCTTTCAACCAAACTTTAGTTCTCTCCTAAAGCTTCTCGTTTCTCCAGCTCTACTCACTGACCAAGTCTGTGAGGAGTTTTGGAGGGTTCGGATAGTCGCACCCTCCACAGCGTTGGTGGCCTTTTCTCCATACAGTACTAGGACCTTCAGAGTCTTCCAGCTCACAAGAAACTTGGGCTATAGTCTAAATTTGACTTTGAATTACTTCCACATCACAGTCCATTATGAAGGAAGTCAGAATGGGAACTGGAGGCAAGAACCTGGAGGCAGAAACTGTAGCCAAGGTAATGGAGAGACATTGCTTACTGGTTTTCTCTCTCATGTCTTTCTCCCGTTTTCTTACAGCATCCAGAACCACCTACCTAGGTTTGGCACTACCGCAATGGCCAGGACCTTCTCACATCAGTCAGTAATTAAGAAAATGCACTACAGAACTGGAGAGATGATTCAGTAGTTAAGAGCTCAATTCCCAGCAACCACTGGGTGGCTCACATCCATCTGTAATGAGATCTGATGCCTTCTTCTAGCATGCAGACATACATGCAGACAGAGCACTCACACATAAAATAAATAAATAAAATTTCATTTCAAAATGCACTATAGACTTGCCCCCAGGCAAATCATATGGAGACACTTTCCTGATCTATAGTACCTCTTCCCAAATCACTCTAGCATGTGTCGAGTTGACATAAAACTGGTGAGAACAGGTGACAATTCTGCTATGTAATAACTGAAGCTATCCTTTGTGGTTGTATGTGTGAGCATGCATGTGTGTGTGTGCTGGTTTCTGTGGTTTCAGGTGCATGTGTATGCATGAGTATCATTGAAGTGTCTATGTTTTTGACAGAGGCTTCCGGGAGCTCACGGGTAGGCTGGCTGACCAGGGAGTCCTGGAGATCGAACTATCTACTGCATGTACATTGGTATAACACACATATGCCTGGTGCCCACAGAGGTCAGAAGAGTGTAGTAGATCCCTTGGAACTGGAGTTACAGATGGTTGTGAGCCACCATGTGGGTACTGAGAATCAAATGTGGGCCTTCTGCATGAGTGACAAGTACTCTTAACTGCTGAGACAGTGAACTTCTTTTTTTTTTTTTTTTTAGAGTAGCACGAAGGTTTATTGGGGCATCCTAGTAAAGACGCTGGGGCTTGCCCGTGGTGCTCTTGATATACAAAGCCCGGACATTTTGCCAGTTCTTCTTGAGCAAGGACACCAAGAAATTGACAGCCAAGTGGATGTTGTAGACCAGCTCGTCGTCGGTCATCTTCACATGGCCGACAGCGACAGCCAGGCACAGCACCTTCTTCATCTGGAACTTGATCGTGGACTTCACCTCGTCCACTTTGGCCACCATGTTTTCATTGTGTGTCAGCAGGGAAGGGAACTTGCCAGCCTTGTTCAGGCCTGGGCCCAGGATACGCGGGATCTGCTTGATCAGAGACTCAGAGGCCAGAAAGGCATCATACTTCTTGGCCAGCTTTTTGACCAACTTCTTGTTCTTATTGAGCTTCTTCAGCGCCTCAATGTCCATGTGGGGGATATCCACGGCCTTGGCCTCATCGCAGTGCTGCTGGTCCCCCAGGACGCACACTGAGAACTTGGGGCGAGGGGTGGACTTGAGCCTGACGGTGCCCGAGAAACGTTTGTCCTTCTGGGGGGCGTAGTTCTTCAGGCTGATCTGCAGCTCCACCGTTTCCAGAAACTTGCGGCGCTTGCGCTGGTTCCCGTGCAGGACCTCACGCACCGCCTCGTACAGTCGCGAGAGACTTTGCTGCTCATGGCTGGAGAGGCTGCGGGAACGGGAAGGAAGAGACGACAGTGAACTTCTATACACTTAGATGGTCTTTCTAAAGCTGCTTCACTTAGGGCTTTACATTTTCACAGTCAATTCTGTTTTATACACTAAACTTGTTTATATATTTACATTATAGATCAGGATCTTCATATAAGAAAAAACATGTTTTCCTAGCTTCATTCTTAGCTTGGTAACCTCACAATTATACTTTCTAAGTCCATCTATACTCCTGCAGAGTTCATTATTTTATTTTTATAGCTAAAAGATATTCCATTATATATCACATTTTTTTAGCTGTTCATATGTCTATAGGCATCTAGGTTAGCTCAATTTTCTTACTATTATAAATAATGCAGCAAAAGACACAGATATGTACATATCTCAGTGGTAAGATATGAGTTTCTTTGGGTATATTCTTAGGACTGCAATACCTGGGCCACGTCGCATTTAAGCTATTGGGGGGGTTGAGACAGAGTTTCTCTGCGTCACCTCGTTTGTCCTGGAACTCGCTCTGCAGACCAGGTTGGCTCAAACTCACCGAGTGCTGGGATTAAAGGTGTGCGCCACCACACCTAGCTCCTTTTCATATTGTATTAGTCACTTTTATGTTGTTGTGATCATGACCAGAAGCAACTTATGGAAGAAAGAACTTACTTTGGTTTGCAATTCCAGGGGGAGAAGGAAAGACGGAAGCAGGCTGCTGGGGCATGAAACTGAGATATCACATCTTCAATCACACATACGTGTCAGAGGCAATGAGCTGCAAGCAGAGGGAATGTGTAAAGCTCTCAAAGCCTACATCCAGTAACATACTTCCTCTAGTAATGTTCTCCCTCCTAAAGATTCCATAACCTCCTCCAAACAGTGTCACCGACTGGGGACCAAGTGTTGAAATATGTGAGCCATGAGGGACGCTTCCCTTTCAAACAACCATGCATATTCATCTCTTTTTGTTTAGTGGCCCACTGGGTTACCCGTGGGTTTGAAACTATCCATTGAAGCGTGATGGGCTCATCAATGTGTACGTAAGTGAAGACAATAACTGTCCATTCTCCGGATTCTATCAGTAGCCAATCACTCACCAGGGAGGAGTACAACCACATGGGTCTCTCCCCAATCGAGAACTGATTATTGACAGGCCCAGCCTTGTGCACTTCCATTACAAGAAGCCTAGTTTCTATGAGATTATGATTGTAATGTTAGGAATGTCCTTCTTAGGAACGAGCGTTTGCTTATTCTTAACACGTTAGCAGCCATGGATCTCTGCATTCACTGCAATTTGTCACAAAAAGAACCATCTCTTAGGCTGAGAGGCGTGTTTGTCTATGGGAATAACAAGTATTTAGAAAGAAGCTTGGAGCCATGTCAATCTAACTGAAGAACCACACTATGTTCCCTCCTAGGGCCCGTGACCTCCTGAGTCATGGCTTTTTAACGTGTCTATAATGCCAGGCATGAACTCCTTCCTGAAGGGTAGGCCAAATTATGTCACTCTTTCAAATGAAGTAAGCATTTCAATGTAGTTCTTTATAAGATAACAAGCAGGGTTTCGGGATCTTGATACAGTGCCGCCAGTCAATTACTACAGGAAATGCTGTAGGCGATGAAAAAACGTTAACTGTTCCATCAACTGCTAAAGATTTTTTGCAAAACTCTAACTATAGCCATTTTAAGTCCTTTATCAAACTACATTTTTGTCCTTCTTTAAATAATTTTAAAAATCAAGGAAAATGACCCCAACAAGGACTTATGTTTCAAGCAAATTAATTTTTCTGTGCTATTTCTTATTATTTAGTGTCTTGTCTGCTGACATTCTGCCTAAACAGTAGTTTTGAAATTCATGGCCATTAACTAAAGGAAAGACAAAGTTCAACGTAGGGGTGGATTCCAGGGAAGCTCAGTTTAGGAACCACTCCTCCTGTGTGTCTCAGTTTCTTGATTTTGGACAAAGTGTTAATTGGCACTGACTCTGTATTATCTGTCACTCCCCCATGCCTCCTATCTTGTGACACTGGGTCAGATCTGGCCATCCTGTATAGATTTCGTACTGGCCCCCCCAGGCAATATTAAGAGCACTGACTGCTCTTCCAGAGGTCCTGAGTTCAATTCCCAGCAACCACATGGTGGCTCACAACCATCTGTAATGAGATCTGGTGCCCTCTTCTGTCGTGCAGGCATACGTGCAGGCAGAACACTGTATACATAATCAATAAATCTTTAAAACACACACAAGCTGGCTAATCAGTAATATCTTCAAAAAATTGTTCAGATACAAGGGGAAAGTTTTAGACTTGAAGTCATGCTAAGTACGGTGGCATATACTTGTGACTCAAACACACAGGGAGATCAAACAGCAGGATCAAGAATTAGAGCCCCCAACTGGGGGTAGAAGGAAGGGGAGAAGGGGAAGAGAAGGGGAGAAGAGGAGGGTTGAGGAGAACTTGAGGGAATGGGATAGTCGAGATGGAGGAAGGACAGATATGAGAGCAAAGAAAGAGATATCTTTTTTTTTTGGATTTTTCGAGACAGGGTTTCTCCGTAGCTTTTGGTTCCTGTCCTGGAACTAGCTCTTGTAGACCAGGAGGGCCTCGAACTCTCAGAGATCCGCCTGCCTCTGCCTCCCGAGTGCTGGGATTAAAGGCGTGCGCCACCACCGCCCAGCTGGAAAGAGATATCTTGACTGAGGGAGCCACTATGGGGTTAGCAAGAAACCTGGCTCTATAAAAATTTCCAGGAATCCACAAGGATGACCCCAGATAAGACCCTAAGCAATAGAGGAGAAGGTGCCCGAACTGGCCTTGCCTTATAGTCAAACAGATGATTGTCTTAAATATCACCATAGAACCTCCATCCAACAACAGATGGAAACAGAGGCAGAGACCCACATTGGAGCACTGGACCAAGCTCCCAAGGTCCAGTTGAAGAGTAAAAGGAATAAAAATAAGAGCAAAGAGGTCAAGACCATGAAGGGTTCATCCACTGAAACAGTTTACCTGAGCTAATGGAAGCTCACCAACTCCAGCTGGACTGGGAAGGAACAAGCATAGGACCAAACTAGACCCTTTGAATGTGGTTGACAGTTGTTTGGCTGGGGCAGACTGAGGGGCCACTGGCAGTGGCATTGGGATTTATCTCTACTGCAGGTACTGGCTTTTGGGGATCCTGTTCTCTTTGGATGCATACCTTGCTCAGCCTAAATGTAGTAGGGAGGGCCTTGGACCTTCCACAAAGCAAAGTGCCTTACCCTCTCTTAGGATTAGATGAGGGTAGAGTGGGAGAGTATGTGGAGGGAATGGGAGAAGGGGAGGGAGTGGGAATTTGGATTGGTATTTTTTTTAAAATCTAATAAATTTAAAAAAAAAACTTAAAGCAAAAAGAATTAGAACGCCACCTGGGCAGTGTTGGCACACACCTTTAATCCCAGCACTCAGGAGGCAGAGGCAGGCAGATCTCTCTGAGTTTGAAGACAGCCTGGTCTACAAGAGCTAGTTTCAGGACAGGCTCCAAAACTATAAAAAAAAAACCCTGCCTTGAAAGACAATTATCACATGTACTCACTCATAAAAAGTTTTTAAACATAAAGCAAAGAAAGCCAGCCTACAAATCACAATCCCAGGGAACCTAGACAACAATGAGGACCCTAAAAGTGACATACATGGCTCTAATCTCCATGGGAAGTAGAAAAAGGCAAGATCTCCTGAGTAAATGGGGAGCATGGGGACCTTGGGAGAGGGTTGAAGTGGAGCAGAGAGGCTGGGAGGGGAGTAGAGAAAAATGTAGAGCTTGATAAAAATCAATAAAAAAGAAAAACCCTATCTCGAAAACCAAAAAGAGAGAAAGGAAGAATGAAAGAAAGAAGAGGAAGGAAGGAAGGAAGGAAGGAGCGAGGCATGGAGGTATACACCTTTAAAACCAACATTTGAGAGGCAGAAGCACATGAGTCTCTGTGAGTTTGAAGCCAACCTGGTCTACAAAGCAAGTTCCAAGAAAGCCAGGGCTATTACACAGAGAAACCCTGCCTCCCCCGACCAAAAAAATACAAAATGAAAAACAAAAAAATGGAGTTACTTGTGTCAAGGTTGTCACAAGAATCTCAAGTCAAGAAGTTATAGAGGAGAACAGTCAAACATTAGGCAGAGCTCAGGGAATCCTGCAGAAGATGGGGAGGAAAGATTGTAAGTGCTAGAGGAGTCAAGGACACAAGAAAACCTGCAGAATCAACTAACCTGGGCTCATGAGGCTCACAGAGACCAAAGTGACAACCAGGGAGCCAGACAACTGGGACTGACGTAGGCCCTCTGCCTATATTGACAATTATATAACTTGGTCTTCTTTTGTGGGACTCCTTACAGTGAGAACAGGAGTTGTCTCTGACTCTTTTGCTGGCTTTTGGGATCCTATTCCTCATCTGGGTCATCTTACCCAGCCTTAATACCTGGGGGGGGGGGTGCTCAGTCTCACTGCAACCTGATATACCATGGCTGGTTGATATCCATGGGAGGCCTGCCCTTTTCTGAAGAGAAATGGAGGAGGAGAGGATAGATAGGGGTACAGAGGTGAGATAGCAGGAGGGACTGGGAGGAGGGGAGGGAAGAGAAACCACAGTTGGGATGTAAAATAAACAGATTTAAAAAATAAATTCTGGAGAAATTATTCTAATGTATAGATACCTGACACTAAAGCCTTTCCATTAGAGTTCATCTTTAGTGATCTATATTCATACAGCTATATAAAACGAAAGATGGCCAATTCCTACACAAATTAGTTTATTGGGAATCTTCTGATGGACTCTTTCTTGTATTGTTTTATAATGGCACATCTACCTTTAGGCTTAAACTTCTGACCCTTTTTACACATACTGCTTCAGCCGTTACTACGTGTCATTTTCTTCTATATTAGTTGATCACCAGGCCACAAAGTCTACAAACCAGAATGGTGAGCAGCCTGATTATGGAATATTCAAACACAAGCTGTGGAAAGGGACTGTAACCAGCACTTGGAAGCTACTTTTCCTCAAATGTTCTCCCATTGATGACAACTAAAAACAGGATGAAAGTGTGGCACTTCTGCCTTCACGTTTTTCATCGATCTTGGTTACTTAGGGTCACCTGCTTAGCTCTGCACACAGGCATGTTAAATGTTCAAGAAGTATTTATCTAGAAACCTAAACCCATTGTCTCTTTTTTTTCCCCTGAGACAGGGTTTCTCTGTGTAACTGCCCTGGCTGCCCTGAAATTCACTCTGTAGACCAGGCTGCTCTCGAACTCACAGAGATCCGCGTGCCCATGCCTCCTGAGTGTGCGTCACCGCCGCCTTTTACCGTTGAAAGCCAGAAGATAAATTGCTGTCCTAAACCTACAAGTTCCCTTGAATCCAAGAACAGCAAGGCCTGCAGGCATGACAAACCATCCCTAAGATGAGAATAATAATCAGTGATGAAGCACCCGCTTTGCAGACGCCGCTGTCCCCTCACAGCTTGCTGCAGCCATGGTCAACCCCACCGTGTTCTTCGACATGGCGGTCGATGGCGAGCCCTTGGGCCGCGTCTCCTTCGAGCTCTTTGCAGACAAAATTCCAAAGACAGCAGAAAACTTTCGTGCTCTGAGCACTGGAGAGAAAGGATTTGGATATAAGGGTTCTTCCTTTCACAGGATTATTCCAGGATTCATGTGCCAGGGTGGTGGCTTCACACGCCATAATGGCACTGGCGGCAGATCCATCTACGGAAAAAAATTTGAGGATGAGAACTTCATCCTGAATCATACAGGTCCTGGCATCTTGTCCATGGCAAACGCTAGACCAAACACAAACGGTTCCCAGTTTTTTATCTGCACCACCAAGACTGAGTGGCTGGATGGCAAACATGTGGTCTTTGGGAAGGTGAAAGAAGGCATGAACATTGTGGAAGCCATGGAGCGTTTTGGGTCCAGGAATGGCAAGACCAGCAAGAAGATCACCATTTCCGACTGTGGACAACTCTAATTCTTTTGACTTGCGGGCTTCTTACCCACCAGACCATTCCTTCTGTAGCTCAGGAGAGCACCCCAGCCCCATCTGCTTGCAGTACCCTGTAATCTCTGCTCTCACTGAAGTTCTTTGGGTTCCATATTCTCCTCATTCCCCTTCAAGTCTAGCTGGATTGCAGAGTTAAGTTTATGATTATGAATAAAAACTAAGTAAGAACTGTTAAAAAAATAATCAGTGATGAAGATATTACACCCTGGAACAGATCATATTGTAAAAACCAAGTAAATTCCCTCAGATTAACAGATGGAGCAATTCTTTTTGACCAGCTGGCAGGAATGGAACCAAGAGCAATTATGAGCAAGACCACATCTTGACCAGGACTATTTAAATGTACATTCAACTTGCCTCGGCCCTAAGTCTTCCTCTATTTAAACCAAAACTTTATTTCAGTATCCTGAAGATGAATTTGAAGTCTCTATACTACTTTGCTCTCTTCTCATTCAATTATGTCCATTAATTGAACCTCTTTCCTCTGGCTTACAACAAAAACTTAAACATAGATTATTTGTGATCTGAGAAAAATACAGTTTTTTATATAAAATTGACTATACCTTTGTGGTAGATTCTTCATTATTATTTTCACTGTATCCTGTGTTCAGTATACCACTCAGCCCACAACTCTGAATTCTGACCTGCTATCGCAGTATGCCAATAGAAGACAAAAACCAAACTGTCTCCAAGAACGAGTGCTGGATGTATATCCTCAGTTATTTTCATATAACATCGTAATCTAGATTAGTAAAAATAATGTCATGCTACCCTTAGAATATTACATTTTCTTGGGAGCCTTCTCAAGTTTTGAATTGTCTTATTCCTTTCATTTGTGTCTCTTCTGTTTATTTTGTCTTTTTCTTTTATTTTGGATGCCTTCTTCTAGTGACTGATAATTCTTGGGTAATAATTTCTTTCTAAATTCCCTTTTTAATATTGAACGGAATCACTATGTAAAGGCAGGGCTTCATGTTAGAGCAAAAATGTGACTTCCTGGCTTTTTTGTTCTCCCTAACTCTCAACACTCCTTGCATATGCAGGTATTTGTCCAAAGAAAGTTTCTTCAGTTAACTGCTTGTGGAGGGAGCCGGCCCCCTGACTTGTTGCCTGCTGAGACATGACGAGAGGGGCAGGCTTATAGTACCTCAGTCCAAAGGCAGATCTCAGTTATTTTATCTGAATTTGGTTTCATGCTTCACTGATCTTTTAGAAAGCTCAGCCCTGAACCTGCAATCAAAGGTGCATGGCTTCTCCAATTTCGGAAACTGCCAGGGATTTTAATAGAAGATTCAGCCTGCCTTTTGTTGTTAGCTCCTTTTGTAAGCTGGTAGACTAAAACCATCCCCCATTGTGCTTTTTTTCCCTCCATATATTGTGGTTCTGAGTTATTGATGTGGCCTAATTTAATTAAGTATGGAGAAACAGAGAAAAATATTGTGCCAGTTGATAATGCCCGATATCTACCTAGTACTAGAAGGAGGTTAAGAGGAAAAAAATAAGAAAATATTAAGGACATGAGACCATTCCCCATAACTAAATAATGTGAACATCCAGATTGAAGACCCTAGTATGTGCTTGACAGAACAAATGAGAAAATATCCAAATAAGGTTTATCACCATCAAATTCGGAGTAATAAAGCATAGATACATATGCATTATTATAAGCTTCCAGGTGGAAGCAAACACAAGGCTTTTTATTTTTTTTTTTTTTTTTTTTTTGGTTTTTCGAGACAGGGTTTCTCTGTGGCTTTGGAGCCTGCCCTGGAACTAGCTTTGTAGACCAGGCTGGTCACGAACTCACAGAGATCCGCCTGCCTCTGCCTCCTGAGTGCTGGGATTAAAGGTGTGCACCACCACCGTCTGGCAAGGCTTTTTTTTTTAAAGGAAATTTCTTCTGTTTTTATTCATTTATTTACTTGATGTGCTTGGGGGTTTTTTTCACTGCACCATGTACGTGTACATGCCTGATACTTGTGGAGGCCACAAGAGGGCATCAGATCCCCAGGGACTGGAGTTACAAGTGATTTTTTTAAACCATCACGTGGATGCTGGGAATTGAACCTGGGCCCTCTGGCAGAGCAGTCAGTGCTCTTAACCACTAAGGCATCTCTCCAGCCCCCCAAACATGAGACTTTTATGCAACTCAAAATGCAGCATGGGAACCCCAGTCACATTTGATGTTTCAGTAGTAACCTCGAAGATTAAACACTGTGGACTTTTTCTCAGCCTAGAATACACACCTGATCAAAAAGACCCTGGGGATAATGAAGGTCTTTTCAAATACAGCATTCTCGGTTTCCTGTACGCCTTTTCTTAGGAAACTTCTTGACAGGAAACCACGGACTCTAGGGAACCCGAGAATAGAGGGAATTCGTGATGGTAATGGCACAGGGGCCTAAGGCAGTTCTACCCAAGGTGTGGAAATAAAAGTAATCTGTCATTTCAGAATAGTGCCTCAAAAAGACTGAAAGATCATTCCTTAACGAACAACAGAAATAAAACACAGAAATGTTCAAAAATTTAAACATACAGAAATTAGAAAATGTTATTTGAAAAGACTAAGTAATTTGAACTAAAAAGTAAGCTGTAATACAGATGGGAAGACATAATTATATACTAGGCCCTCTCCCAGAGATGGCCATCTGTTAAACATACATGTAATTGTATTGACATTTTATTTGCCAGGCACCAGTCTAGGCATTTCATAAACATTACCACAAACACTGAATTCTCACAATAACCTTGTGAATTAGTGCAGTTATTATCTCTATTTACACATCTAGAAAGTGAGGAGCAAGAGGCAAAGCAATTTGCCCCAAGTTATGCAAGCAGGTTGAGGACCCAGGTTATATCTATGATTCCAGAGCCCTAGCTCTTTCCATTGTACCCCAAAGCTACAGCGCTTTCCACTCACCTGCGTGCTCTTTATTCATTCCCAAACTTTACTGCAATGTGTCTGACAATACTATTCTTAGAATGATTTGAAGCTTTGGTCTTCTCTGAGAGCATCTGTGGCTACCATCAGCAAGCCAACGTCTTCACGGCTCTCAAGGCTGCTACCCCAGCAAAATGGGAAAGAGAACTCCCACTTCCTGCCTTAATTACAAGAGATTTTTCAAACCCTGGCTGTTTCAGATCCCTAGATAACGTTAACAGTGGGGAGATGTTTTGAGAATGGGTCATCAAAGGAGTTCATCGTTGTGAAAGCATCACAGGACAGTATTAATTCTGCAAAGCTAGATGATACAGCCTATATCACACTCAGGATACATTATACTTGTAGGTATACTATGTGAATATGAGTATGTATATAGACCAAGATGTGTCTAATGGCCTACTATTTCAAAAGCCATGACAAGCAAAAGAAAGCAAAATTAAAAAATGATAAATAGCAAAGATGTGATAAACATGAGATAAATGAAGTTTGTGCTGGCTAGTTTTACATCAACTTGACACAAGTTAAAGTGATTTTTGAAATATTAAGAAAATATTCCCACCAGGTTGGCCTGTGGACAAGCATGGTGTGCATTTTCTCGATTGATGGTTGATATGGGAGAGCCCAGCTCACTGTCGGTGGTGCCATCCCTGGGCCATGATCCTGGGTACTATAGAAAATAGGCTGAGCAAGCCATGAGGAACAAGCCAATAAGCAGCATTACTTCATGGCCTCTGCACGAGCTCTGGCCTCCAGGTTCCTGCCCTGTTCAAGTGCCTACCTTGACTTCTCTCAGTGACGGGCTGTTGTTACCTGGAAGTATAAGTTGAAATAAACCCTTTCCCTGCAAGTTCTTTTTGGTCATGGTATTTCATAACATCAATAGAAACCCTAACCAAGAAAAGACTGCTTCTGGCCTCACCCAGCAGGCTATTTTATAGTTTACTTTAATTATGTATGAACTCTTAAATGATTTAAAATAAATACATAAATCAGAAAGTCTTTTCATTATCAAGTCATATGTACTATCTCTAATTTATATAGTGTACTTTCATCTGACCAGTCCAGCAGTCTGTCATACAAGAATACAACAAACATGGAATGTGGAGAGAGTAACAATATTATGATGACCACAGCACCAGTAGGTAGCAGGACATTTTCAACTCCATTACTATTTTAGGGGAACACTGTTGTATATAGGCCATCAGTGACTACAGACAACATGGGCACACAACTATATCAGACACGGAGTGCCATGTTTTGTGCATGGGATAATTATACACCACACCCTGGCATTTAGTATGTAGGACTCGACCCTACAGGCTTGTATCCCTTCTGGCACCTTAGCTGAGCTTTCATCAACCTGTTCCATGCTCCTCCGCGTTCTGTAGACTATGATATCTGGCTCTAAGGTAGGAGATCCTGGCAGAGAACAGAAATACTTTCACAGAATCTCTAACTAATTCCAAACAATTAATGCTCTCTCAGTGATATAAAGGACCCAAGTAACTGAACCAGCACAACATGGCTTTCTGCTCCACTTAAGAAAGGATGTGAATGAGGTAACCCCAGACCCAGAAAGGCAATTGTCATATGTTCACACTCATAAGTGGTATTTAAACATAAAGCAAAGAAAACCAGCCAACAAAGCACAATCCCAGAGAACCTAGACAACAAAGAGGACACTAAGAGAGATATACATAGATCTAATCTACAAGGGAAGTAGAAAAAGACAAGATCCCCTGAGTAAATTGGGAGCATGGGGACCATGGGAGGGGGCTAAAGGGGAGGGGAGAAGAAGGGGGGAGCAGAGAAAATGTATAGCTCAATAAAATCAATTAAAAAAGAACTAGTTAATAAAAAAGAAAGAAAAATGATGTAATAGCAAGGGCACCTGGCAGGTTGGTAGCATAGAATAGATCAGCATTGGTAAGGAGAAGCCTACCCACTGGGACAGCAATCCATTTATTTCTACATGGTTTCAATCTTTCTGCTGGTCCATCTGTAAATTAGTCTTGAATTCTTCCTTTCACTGTCCTTTGACAGTACTAGACCTCCAGAATGATGCAAAATAAGAGTGAATGAAAGGAAGGTAATAGTAATGGAAACAAGTAGAATGTGTCTAGACCATCTGCTCCTATATTTTAGTTATGCCAACTGGACTTGCCTAAGCCCAATCCTCAAAGTACCATGATAGAGTGATGTTGTTCATACCAAGTATTACAACTAGGCAGGTTTGTTGTAAGTAGCTCGTTCTGCATAGCAATATGGTACCAGTGATGACAACATCCTAATGTGAACCTTAATGAGGGATTCCCTTCTATAAGTCTCTCCTCTAAAGTGTAAGTGGGGTCTGAAACTACTAGGCAAGAGATTATAGCCAAGGAGATGAAATAATTTCTACTGTTGTCATATAAGACTCAGTCTTGGAGCTAAAGGAAAGTTGCATAAGATAACATATAGAAAATCAAAATGAAACATTAATTTGTAGAACTAATATGCCCTAATAAGTATAATAATAAAAGTTAATGAACAGACTCCACCCTAACAAACTGGAATAAGAGCGTCTCTTGCTGGTTTTGAAGAACTAAACTATGATGATGTATACGTATGAGAAGGCCACTTGGCAAGGAACTGTGAGCAATCTCTTAGGCCAAGCTAGGCCCATAGTCAACAAGTCCTATAGCTGTATGACACTGAATTATTTCAGCAAGCATGTTAGTTTAGAAGAAGAGCCCAATCTCCAGAAAGGGATGCTGCCTGGTCAAAACCTTAACAGCATCCTGTCCACAGGAACTAACTGAGCCAAGATCAGATTCCTCAAACATAAGTAAGAACTATTTGTTGATTTAAATGTTTGTGGCAATGTTGTCATTCAGCAATAGTTAGCCAATACGCTGAGGAGTAATTTGGCATTCAACCTCTATTAACACATCCATCACATGGTTTACTTAAGAGAATGGTTCTCTGCCATCAAGAGAGTAGCCCTGCTCCAGAGCTTAAGAGATCTACCCTGTGGCTTTCCTAAAAGGTTACCCGAAAGTAAATCTAAGAAGATCTGATTATAAAATAGTCTAGAGACCGGCTATAGAAATCTCCCTGCCCCTGGCCTCAGCTGAAACTAGCATCCATCTAGTTACAAAAACAAAAGGTCAGAATGAGTCAGTATTCTCATCAGAGTATGTATTCTATACAAACTGCCAAATGATAAAACTGTACCGTGCCTCTTTTTCAATAGTCAGGGGTACAAAGTATGGTATTTTGAACATTTCTTTGAGTAAACCCTCTGCCCCAGACTTCCAAACGTGTAAAAATTCTCAAAGTAAACATATTTATCAATATAATTAGTTAGTATGATATTTTGTGGAGTGTCAAGATGTTCCTAAATGTATTAATCAGGAGAGTTAAAATGATATATAATATGTTATATATGATATATTATATAATTTTAATATAATTTTGTAATAATTATAGTTACAATATAAAATAATTATGCCCTTCTAATGTAAACTACCATTTAACTTTTTATTGATATATAATTGGAATACAAAATATGGGGTATTTGTGGTCTTTTAAGATTTATTTCTTCATTTATTTATTTTGTCTGCATATATGTGTACCACATTCATGCAGGTGCCCACATTGGTAAGAAGGGGTGATCTAATCCTCTAGAGCTGGAATTAGAGACATTGTGAACTGCCATGTGGGGGCAGGGACTCAAACCCAAGTCTTATGCTAGAGTGCAGCTTTTTTATCACCCCCCCCCAAAGTGCATTCATGTATTTTTCAGTTAGTCTCTTGCTAAGAGAGAGGCAAATTCTTTCTGGTTTCTTTCTACATGGATTTGCACGGCCTGAATCTTGGAAATCATATTAGTGGATTCATACAGCATGCATTTTTATATGCTAGGTTCCTTTGTGCAAATAATGCCAAGGGGTTTGGAATTGTGAGCTGTTTTCAATTCTCCCTACAGATAAGCAGAAAATAATTTTCAAGATCTGTTACTGACTTGAAGGCAATGAGGATAACAAGATGGAACTTGAGAAATGTAATCTAAGAAGGTATTTACTTAAAGTGCAATCATCATGGAATGTTTATGAAGAAGAAAGTTATTCTCTGGAAAAGGAAAAGGGCTAGTCTTCCAGCAAGAAAATTTGGGGGGGAGGGGACTTGATTCATCCTCCCAAATAGCAGCATAGATCTCTATGTTCCTTTATTTCCCTTTCTAATGTTGACATATTGAACCCGGCAATATTGTAGTTTGTGCATTTGGTCATTTTCATAGCTGGACCACACCTATCATCAGATCCTGAGCCTGATTTTTAGTGCAATATGTTCTGCACCTTCAGGATAAAGGTCTCATTTAAAGCTAGCATAGAGGAAGAGTTTCTACTACAGTCAAAAGAAAACACCAGACCTAAAATCCTTACAAAGAGTAGTATATGTATGCCAAGTAGGTGTGATAGCCACATGACTTGTTTGTTTCTTGTCCTCCACCTACATATCATACCTGCAAAATATCACATACCATGGGTAAAAGCTCAAGTAATTGTAACATTGCTCAGGGAGGAGATTAGGACAGCTGAACAATACGGCCCTAAAACCCCATCCTGACCATTTGATTCAAGAACTAATTCTTGACTGGTGAGATTGTTCAGCAAGAGAAATGCTTGGTGTAAGAGCCTGGCGACCTGAGACTGATGGCTGGAACTCACGATGGGAAGAGAGAACCAGTTCTCAAAAGCTGCACTCTGGATTCCATATGCACACTATGGCATTCACACATAAGTATGCATATGTGCACATGTACATACAACAATGTTTTAAAGAACTAATTCTAATATCAAATGTCTCAGCCAGAATCCCTTACCAAACAGAGCCTGAGTCAAAAATCAAGCATTAATTATCCTGGTGTACAAATCCATGACAACAAAGATGAAGGAAAGAAAAAAGAGTTAGTAGGGAAAAGAAAGCTCTAAATCAATGAGATACAATGCATGGTCTCATGGGTTTACTACTTTTCAAAAATGCATGTCAGCAGTCAGGTATGTACTTGATTTTTTTCTGGATTGATTGAAAGGGAAAACACACACACTTCAGATTAATATGTAAAAGAAATATATCGGCCTGACCCCCCTCGAACCTCTTGATTTCCATGAGTCAAGGTTTCTAGCTCAAGGAGCCGACAGCCTTTCCCAAGGTTATATCATTTAGTCACACGACAGCATCTCACCAATTTAGAAACCCTGCCTAGAGAGTGTCATTTAAGTACAGAGTGAGATAAGATCTTAGCAGCAAGAGGCTCAACGTGAGGACCATTCAGGCATGAGGCTTCGATTAAGACTACCATGTGGGCCTGGGAGCTCAGAAAAGATGCCAGCAACAGAATGGTAGCAGAACAATCTGGAAAGGGAGCCGCATCTTGGAAAAGAATCTAAGACAGTAGAAAGTTTGTGCCCAATATGGAAGAAGAGTTTGAGCAATATAGGAAGAATGTGGGTGGAGAAAAGACCAATTAGGGTACTTTAAAAAAAAGCCAACAAAATTGTTTTTAATAAACTAGATGTGAGGTACCAGGGAAAGGGAGGATTCATGGATACCCCCACATTTTTGTAAGCTGAGTACTTGACAGATATCATTCCTGAGATATGGGATATGAGGAAGAGTGGACTTGGCAGGAAGGGAATCAATATTTGGTTTAATACACTCCAAACATTTGATCAAAACCATTTTGTGTGTGTGTGGCTTGATTAGGGCTTTTTTGTCTTAGTTTTTTGGGGGACTTTTGTGTTTTTTTTTTATTTTTGCTTTTAAAAAAATAAAATTATTATGCACAATAACCAATGTTTTATTCCTTAATTCAGCCAACGGTCATTCGTGAACATGGATAAAACCAGCTACCACTTACATGATATAGTTGGTAATGCATAGAATATTGTCTGTGGTGCTCTGAATGAAAATAGCCCCATAGGCTCACAGGGAGTGGCACCATTGGGAGGTGTAGCCTTGTTGGAGTAGATGTGACATTGTTGGAGGAGATGTGTTGTAGGAGTTCTTTGAGTTCTCAGATGCTCTCTTCCTGTTGCCTGCTGACCTGGATATAGAACTCTCAGATCCTTCTCCATCACCATGTCTGCCTGCGCACCACCATGCTTCCTGCCATGATAATAATAGACTAAAACTCTGAAGAGTAAGCCACCTCCAGTTAAATGTTTTCCTTTATAAGAGTTGCTGTGGTCAGGCAATCATGGTGCCCTCCTTTAATCCCAGCACTCTGGAGGCTGAGGCAAGTGGATCCCTATGAGTTTGAGGCCAGCCAGATGTACAGAGTGAGTTCCAGGACAGCCAAGGCTACACAGAGAAACCCTGTCTTGGAAAACAACAACAACCCTAACTAAGACAGTGTCCCAAGATCTCACTCTACCTATTGGCCCCATGTCCATCATCTGTGTTTTGATCATCTATTGTTATTTAACAAACCATCCAAAGCTTAGCAGCATTTATGTTGGTCACTGAAAGACACCACAGACAAAGTTGAGCTCAGTGAACTGGTCTTTCTATCATACAGTGACAGCTGGAGAAGCTCAACTGGAATCTAGAGAATCTGTGTCCAAAGTGATGGCTCATTCATATTGACTGTAAAGGTAGTGTTGACCTTATGCTAGGAGCCCAGTCAGGCCTAAAGACCATGAACCTAAGATCTTTTCCACAGAGACCTCCCAATAGGCTGACTTTCCTGAAAACACAACATGCTCAGAGACAGGAAACTGAAGCTACTGGTTTCTTACGTAACACAGGCCCAGAAACTGGCATATACTATCACATTGTGCAGGCCAAGCATATTCATAGAACCTAGATTCAAGGAGAGAAAACTAGATATAATCTTTCAATTGAAACAATGTCAAAGCTTTAGAAAGTGTTATTATTTTGACTGGCACAGATTAGAAATCACACCCGGGTGATGGCTAATTGCCTTGGTAATGTGCATCTGAGTCACATACAGAAGACACTTAAACCATCTATTCTCAGCTCAGGTAATTTATCAGATGGGCATTTGCTGTCCATTATCTCTCTATGAATAAAAACCAGAGTAGAAATTATAGTGTTAATAATAACATAGCTGGGAGCTGGGGAGATATATCTCAGAGGTTAAAAGCACTGGCTGCTCTTCCAGAGGTCCTGAGTTTAATTCCCAGCAATCACATGGTAGCTCACAACCATAATGAGATTTGGTGTTCTTTTCTGGCCTACAAGCATACATGCAGTCAGAACACTGTATAGATAACAAATAAATCTTTAAAAAACAATAATACAACTACTTTTTAATGCATTTACCCTGTGTCAGAAATTATTGTTAGTGCTGTATATGCATTAGTTTGCCTTCCCAATAATCCCATAAGGTAGCAATGTGATACTGTCTTTATTTTATGGATGCCAAATTAAAGTCATAGATCAGTTAAATAATTTTTCCAAAATCATAAAACCAGGAAGGAGTATAGCTTAGATCTCAGTCCAGATCTATAAAACTCAACATGTCCATACTTAAAGCTATGATACCATATTGGAAAGGGAGAGGGGGACTTGCCAGAAACAGTCTGCCAGATTACAGTCCTCAAGGCTTCATTGGTAACAACTGTTGCAGGGGGCCACTTGTTTGTTACCAGCTGCTTAGCCCCCAAATAATCACAAAGAAACTGTATTAATTAAATCACTGCTTGGCCCATCAGCTCTAGCTTCTTATTGGCTAACTCTTACATATTAATTTAACCCATTTCTATTAAACTTTGTATTACCATGTGGCTGTGGCTTACCTGCTAAAGTTCCAGCGTCTGTCTCTGGAGGGGCTATATGGCTTCTTCTTGACTCTGCCCTTCTTTCTCCCAGCATTTGGTCCAGTCTGCTCTGCCCTGCCCTGCCCTGCCCTGCCCTGCCCTGCCCTGCCCTGCTATAGGGCTCAAAGCAGTTCTTTATTCATTAATGCTAATCACAGCATACAGAAGGAAATCCCATATCAAACAACCTCATAGGGAAAAGTGTGTATAAAAAGTCAGAATAGTTGAATATTGTTGTCTTTTCAGACTACATATGTGTGCTTTCTGTGCACTCAGTCCACATACTTCTCTAAACAATTGTGTAACAATTATTGCTCTTATTGCCACTTACAGTTAAGAATTTGAAATATTAATAAAATCATGCATGTCTTACAAAAGGTAACTGGTTCTATCTCAGCTCTCACTGTAAACCCTCTATCATTATATGAGCACTGTCCACAGCTAGGTAAGCTTGGCATGAAGATGTCTGTGCTAAAGCCCTATGGAAAATATGGCTGGAAATTTGGGGAGATACAAAAAGATACCTTAAGTCTTCGCTATTCATTTCCTTGTTCTGAATCAGGTATCACCCCAAGTTAGTAATCTCTTTTTAGAGTACATCCCTTCATACCTACTTCCTTTCATCCAAGAATGACTTAATAACCAAGAATATTGATTCCACAGAGCACAGGATAGCTGAGCAAATCCATATCCAATTATTCTCCTCTTTATTCGCAGTTAATTAATAGCTAACTATTGAAAGGAGATTAAAAGAATTGACTTCCTGGTGACACTGAGCAATTAAGATTTTAGCTCCCTTCACAAGACTAATCACTGCCTAAGTGGAGATTAATAGAGATGGATCCCTTTTCTATCTAATTCCTATTTTGTAACCAACTACCCATTGCAGGCTTCTGACCTTACCAAGATGCTTTACTGGAAGAAAGTTTAGATCTTGGCCTAGTCAAACAAACATTTACAACCAATTAACCTATTGCTAATGACAAAATAGCTAGCTGTCCAGAAATCGGAAAAAGTAGCATAAGAAAGCCTACATTTCAATATGCCAGCTGATCTACTTAACGCTTCTTAGAAGTATTAGCAAAGAGATGATATAGATATAGATAAATACACCTTCCTTACTTCCTCATCTGCATTTTATCTTGCTTTCCATTCTTTTTATTATTTCTTTTGATTTTAAGATTATAATATCATTATTTAATTTTTTCCTTCCCTTACCTCCTCTAATCCCTCCTATGTACTACTTCTTGCTCTCTTGCAAATTCATGGCCTCTTTCTTGAATGAATCCCTGCACCAAAGGCTCAGGAATCATTGTGAAAGAGGAAGCAGAAAGACTGGAAGAGCCGAAGTAACTCTGAGCTTGTGTCTCCTAGTAATCTCAGAAGCTACACACAGAAATCCTCACCAACATGACTGCATAAACATAAGTGGAATAAGGACAATAGACATGCTAATGTAGATGGGGGAAGCTCATAAGGCCTCTGCATATTTTTTTAATCTGGCGTTATTCAGCTCCAGCCTCTATTTTATTTTATATCTATGATTGTTTTGCCTATGTGTATGCCTATAAACCACTTGCATGCCTGGTGCCCATGGAGGACATAAGAGAATACCAGGAGTTCCAGATGGTTGTGATCTACCACATAGATCCTGGGAACCAAACCTAGGTCCTCTGAAAGAGCAGCAAGTGAACTGTTAAACTAACTATTTGAATAGTTCAACTAACAGTTGAACTATCTCTCCAGCTCAAGCCTCTCTGTGTTTAGCAGAGTACAGAGTCTATAATATTGGGAAGGAAAGAGAGTTCAAAGGTTAAAAATGGTTTCCTCCAAGTTTGACAAAGTGAATTCGGTCTTCGGGTAGCAGAAGAAAACCGACTCCTATAGGCTGTTCTCTGACCTCCATATGTGTGTCATGACACTGAAAAAATAAAATGACTTCTGAGAAATAAAATATCTAATCTAGAAAGGAATAAAAACCTACGACTAAAAATCCATGACTGTAGGCCAATAAGTAGACTGTTAACATAGCTTCTCAGTGTTGAATGTGCTCTTCATCTTGTGGGTACCTTGGGTAATGCTTATCACAGTCTGTCCCTGGATGTTAATACATCTCTAGCCAGATTCTGTCTTCCAGAATGGCTCTCCTAGGCCTGTGATTCAGGGCTTTAATTTTTAGAAGTTTGATTCTAGTCCCACACCAGGAGAGCTAAAGACGATGCCTTCTGTCTTGGCCTAATTCTACGCAACTTCCCATGCCCTATAGCAATAGCAGCAGCACAGCCTACCTGATCTAGACTCATGAATGACAGTTTCATGTCTTCTCTACTGGGCAAATTCTCAAAACCAGAAGTTTAAATCTCGTTTCTCAGCGGGATAAAGTCACACATCAAAACAACAACAACCAAAAAAAAAAAAAGTACTCTCTCAGAGCTAGAACAAAACAGCAGTGTATTTGCTATAAACTTAAAGAAAATGGGCCTAGGGAGGTGACTCAGTTAGTAAATTATTTGGCATGTAAGCATGATTGAGTTCAGTCACCAGAACACATGCCTTTAAAAAAGGCATGATATACCAGGAGAGAAAGTCCACCCTGCCACTGCCTAGAGCACCAAGACCCACAGGCTGGATGACACCGAGACCTAGGATAGAACCAAACATAACTGAAGGAAAGAAAACTGCCTATGTAATGGTGCCTCACAATAATTTGCTACACACATAGATTGGTGCCTAGTCCAATTGTCATCAGAGAGGCTTCATCCATATAAACAGCTGCAGACCCACAGACAAATCTTAGATGGAGCTCAGAGAACAGTGCAGAAGATGGGGAGAAAGGATTGTAGGAGCCAGAGGAGTCAAGGACACCATAAGAAAACTCACAGAATCAACTAACCTGGGCTTATAGAGGCTCACAGAAACTAAACCACCAACCAGGAAGCCTGCATGGGACTCACCCAAGCACTCTGCATATATGTGACAGGTAAGTCTGATGGTTCTCTTGTGGGACTCCTAACAGTGGGAGTAGGGCTCACTCCGGTTCTTTTCCTGACTTTGGGGACCCTACTCCTCATACTGGATCACATTTCCCAGCCTTAATAGAAGATGAGATGCTTAGTCTTACTGTAACTTGATATGTCAGGTTTGGTTAATACTTCTGGGAGAACTCTGGTTACCCTCTCATATCCCCCTGCCTATTGATCCGTTTCCTTTTCCCAGTCTCGCTGTTACTTTTATGCCTTATATTTTTGATGAGCCAATGACTTTAATTCGGGTTCCTTACAGGAGCATGGGTGGTAAGTCGTCCATGTTCTTGCAACAACTCCTCACTCATGCTCCTGTAAGGAACCCTAATTAAAGTCATTGGCTCATCAAAAATATAAGGCATAAAAGTAGCAGGAAAGGGATCAACGGGAAGGGGGATATGAGAGGGTAACCAGAGTTGAATGTAACCAAAGTACATTATATGCACAATACACATGTGAGCACATCAAAATAAAACCCACTAGTCTATGGAATTACAATATGCTAATAAATATTTAAATTGTATATGTGTGGTGTGTATTTGTGTGTGTATGTGGGGTGTGTGTGTGTGTGTGTGCGCGCGCGCGCGCGTGCACCTGAAGGCCAGAAGTGTTAGGTTCTCTACTGAGTTGCAGGCAGTTGTGAGCTACCTGATATGGTATTGTTTGATGTTGGTCATAGGTGCTGCAGGAGAGAGAAGCTTACCAATATGTTAAGCCTTCATTTTTCCGAAGGAGCAGAGAGCTTCAGCCTTCTTGAAAAGGACTGACACCCAGCCAGCTCACTCAAGTTACTTTATTGAAACATATGCAAGGTTAATAGGAGCTGGGAAAGTTTCCAACTACCAAGGTCATCTTGCTCTTGCTGCGGGTGAGAGGAGACAGCCCACACAAATCTCAGTCCCTTTTCTTGGCTTGTCACAATCAAAAGTAAGAACTCTTTGTCTGCCCGGAGTGTCTTAGGACCAAGGTCAGTGCAGCTGCAAGTTCTCACATTCACCAAATGAGATTCTCCAGAGAGACAGCGTTTCTTCGAGATTTAAACAGTCTCAAAACAATTCTTCAGCCTCTATTGATTAACCCAAACATTGCAAAGGCTTTGCTGAAACATTTCACTCAAAGCCAGACACAAAGGCCTTAATTTCACTTAAAGCCAGACATAAAGGCTTTAGTTACATATCAGTATAATATGGAGGCTGGGACCTGAACTCAAGTCCAAAGCAAGAGCAATATGCATTCTTTTGTTTGTGTGAGGTTTTTGTTGTTGTTGTTTTGAGACAGGGTTTTTCTATGTAAGCCTGGCTGTCCTAGAACTCACTCTGTAGAATAGGCTAGCCTTGAACACAAAGAACTTGAACTACCAAGCGTGCTGCCATGCCTGGCTGCAACATGGGCTCTTAACCACTGAGCCACCTATTTAGTGCCTAATAAACATATTGTAAGATTAGCTTAAAGCAGTTTGATAATGTTTAGTTGTAAATGATGTAAAACATCTTGTGTGCTAGTTTGCTTCTCTACTATCATAACAAAACACTGAGCAAACACAACAGGGTAGGGGTAACATTTCAACCTCACACTCGAGGGAAGTCAGAGCAGGAACTCAAAGCGCAAACCTGCAGACAGGAACGGAAACAGAAGCCATGGAAGGGTGCTGCTTATTTGTTGTAATAAGAGTGGCGGGGCTGCGTCCCCAGCACCCCGTCCACCTGGCTAGCTTATGCCCCAAAATAACAACACACAAACTGTATTCATTTAAACACTGCTTGGCCCATTTCTATCTAGCCTCTTCTAGGCTAATTCTCACATATTCATTTAGCCCATTTCTAATCATCTGTGTAGCACCGCTAGGTGCACTTACTGGGAAGATTCTAGCCTACGTCCATCCTGAGTCAGAGCTTCACCGCATGTGTCTGCCCAGGAGAGGGGAGGATGGCGTCTCTGAGCTCACTTCCTCTTCCTCCCAGCATTCTGTTGTGTTTACTCCTCCCACCTATGTTTTAACCTATCAGGGCCAACCAGTTTCTTTATTGCTTAACCAATGAAATCAACAGATTGATATATGACACTCCCACATCACTCACTGGCTTCCCCCTCAGGACTTGTTCAGCCTGCTCTCATAAAGAGCTCAGGACCACCAGCCCAGAGGCAGCAGCACAGTGGGCAGGGCCTCTTACATCAATCTTCAATAAAGAAAATGCCCCCCCATAGACTTGCCAAGAATCCAGTTTGATGAAGGCCATTCCTTTATTGCTGTTCCCTCTTCCCAGGTGACTCAAATTTGTGTCAAGTTGACAAAACTTGATTTGACACTATGTGAAACATTTTTGTGCAAAGAACTGTTTGTGTGTTGAATGTGAACTTAGGACATCCCATTATTCAATCAAGATTAGTGTGACAAGTGACTACAGGTTCAATAAAGTGAACACTACTGTCCAAGAATGATAAACAATTAATATGAAAAATGGACAAGTAATAATTCGTGTATGTTTCTGTATATATTAATATACGGACTTCCTGGATAGTGATTATAATACTGGAATTGATTAAATGCAGGGAGGGCCATTTTGAAATAATAGTTCTTATATAACTTAATCCAAGTATTTAACAATTGAGACTGTTAAAAACTTGAACACGCACTTGAGTAAGCATTTAGAGCCAGCCACTAATTTACAGGAACTTCAAAAGACAAGAAAATATATCCAATGCTTTGATGATGTTTTTAGCAAAATCTACATTGAAAAACTGGTGGAAAATCCTCCTATTTTCATCAGCAAATAAGCTGCAAAGAATAAAAATACTTATGAGCATCTTGATCCAAACATTCAAACACAAAAATTATTACATAGAAAATTTTTACATGTTTCATTATATTAAAAATATACTACTGGCCTGGAGAGCTGGCTTGGCCATTATGGGTCCATAACTGCTCAATCAACAGACCTGAGTGTTCACATCCAAGCAAATCAGGATATCAGGTGGCTCACAACTATAACTGCAACTTCAAGGGATCTAAAACCCTTTTATAGCCTCTAGCCTCTATGAGCACCATCTACACACATGTACCCTTCTCTCTGTTTCTGTCTCTCTCTGCCTGCTTTCACCCCCCCCCTTCACACACACATACATACACATAAATAAAACAAATCTTTAAAAAGGAAGTCCAGGATTTAAAAGAAAAAAGATATGCTAGTAATTTGCACATAAAAATGTGGTACACTTGCTTGCTAGGAAGGTTCTGTGAATACAGGCACTTGCTAGGCAAGCCTGATGATTCATTGCAGATCCTTACAACCCATGTGACTTCACCTACAGCTGGAACCCCAGTACTATGGTAAGCAGAGACAGGAGAATCCTGGAACCTTCCTAGTCAGCCAGTCTAGCTGGAAATGAGAAGCTTCAAATTCAGTGAGAAGCTCATTCTGAGGGAAATAAGACCGCAAGTAAAAGGAAGCATACAGCATCCTCCTCTGGCCTCAGTGTGTTCCCAGGAACACACATGTATGCAGGCGTGAATATACCACAGAAATGCACAAAGAATGTGGTACAGTTTTAGTATTCTTTATGAGATGTAGAATCATATTTATAAGTATAAAATTATCGACAACATTTTAGATTGCTTCAAAATAATACAGAAATTTATCTCTTCTCACTATTGTTATTGGTGATGCCAAATATAAATGAATCTTAATAAATGGAGACATATGCCAGTTCATGAATGGAAAAAATAAAACTGTTATTTTACCACTTCTTTTCAAATTAATCTATGCTTTCAACACAATTTCAATCAAATCCCAGCAGGCTATGTAGTGGAGATTGGCAAGATTATGTTTATGAAAAAGTGAAACAGATACAAAAGGTTTTTAAAATTGAAAGAGAAACATGAGGTTGAAGGACAGTATATTAGTTCAAGATTTTCTGTAAAAACAACAGTACTTAATAGAGGTGTTAGACTAGATACATAGACCAGTGGAACACAAAGGAATTTGGAAAGAAAATCACATATATGTGATGAGCTTCTTGACAGTTTTCTTGCATGCCTTGGAGTTTAACACAATACCTTGCATATGTAGACAAACACTGTCTTTGTCTGACTTCTGTTGTTTTTTTTGCTAAGTTTTGTGGCAGACTTTTGCTAAGTAAGCCTCTGGAGTAGGTAGGATTATAGGTGTATACCATGGCATGCCTCTATTGAGTTTTTATTAAAGTACAGAGACAATAGTACAGTGAAGAAAGTATAGTATATTCTTTTAATAAATAATGTTGGAACATTTAGACACCCATATGTCTAAGATAAAATGTCTAAGAGCAATTGAAGAAGCACTCAACATCACAAGTCATGTCCTACACACGCACACGCGCGCGCAATGTGCACATTTGCAAGTACACGCATGAATGCTCATGTGTATGCATACATACACAGATGAAATAAAAGAAAAAAATAGGAGCCTGCATGGGGCTCTGCATATGTCACATGGGACTGGCCTAGGCCTTCTACGCATGTGTGACAGTTATGTAGCTTGGTCCTCTTGTGGGACTCCTAACTTGGGAACATGATCTGTTTGTGACGCTTTTACTGGCTTTTGGGACTCTATTCCTCACACTGGGTCACCTTCCCAGCCTTAATACATGGGGAGATGCTTAGTCCTACTGCAATTTGATATGCCATGTTTTGTTGTTACTCAAGGGAGACCTGTCCTTTCCTGAACAGAAACAGAGAAAGAGTAGACTGGGGAGTGGGAACAAAGTGGGGATTAGGGGGAGGGACTGGAAGAAGAGAGAGGAAAACTGCAGCTGAGATGTAAAACAAATAAATTTTAAAAGAAAGAAAAAAAATAGTGGCTAATGAGAGTTAACCAAATTTTCAAATTTTACCTTAGGAAAGGCACTGGTTAAAAGAATGAAACTTTTCCCTCCAGCTTCAGGGAATTAAGTGAAGAGGAGTCAAAACAATTTTTAAGAGCCAGAGCTGGTGGATGACCCCAAGGAAGCAGCATCGTTCCAGACACAAGACTGCTGCATATGTGAACTCACCGAGTGTGGCAGCACACACCAGACCTGTACAAAATCAAACCCAACAAACTCCCCGCATGGGGGAGGTGAAGTAGGCACAAAGACACACCACCAGCCAAGAAGTTATTCGCAATTGATAGCTGCAAGGAGAGGAAAAATCAGTTTTATTCAACGGAGTGACAGTGGATATATCAACCACAGCTCAGGGCAGGCCCCACACCCAGCACAGCTCAGACTACAGGATTTTTATAGGAATTTAATGCAGACTTTACATTTAAGGCCTGGAAAGAACAGAAAGTTTAAGATATTTTGACATTATAAACCATTATTAGCTTGTTTGTTTGTTTGCTTGCTTTTTGAGACAGGGTTTCTCTGTAGCTTTGGAGTCTGTCCTGGAACTAGCTCTTGTAGACCGGGTTGGCCTCAAACTCACAGAGATCCACCTGTCTCTGCCTCCCGAGTGCTGGGATTAAAGACATGCGCCACCACTGCCCGGCTTCATTATTAGCAATATTTTAAGACCACTCTCATTTAAGGAGAGAAGTTACTTGAAAAACTGACAGCATATGTTGATCTTCTGTCCTTTGTAAATTAGAGAATTAACAGAATCCCTCAGACATAACACAAGAACCTACAGGGTGCTCTGTCGTAAGCACAAACTCTTACTAAATAAGAGCGATTGTCTTTTTTTTTTATTGAGAAAAGGAGAAAAAAAAACAAGTTTCCACCTCCTCCCAGCCTCCCATTTCCCTCCCCCTCCTCCCCCCCTACGCCCCCTCCTCCCACCCTTCTCCCCCTCCCCCCACTCCTTTCCCCCTCCCTCTCCAGTCCAAAGAGCAGTCAGGGTTTTCTGCCCTGTGGTAAGACCTAGGACCTCCCACCTCTGTCCATATCTAGGAAGGTGAACATCCAAACTGGCTGGGCTCCCACAAAGCCATCACATTACGTAGGATCAAACCCCCGTGCCATTGTCCTTTGCGTCTCATCAGCCCTCATTGTTCGCCATGTTCAGAGAGTCCAGTTTTATCCCATGCTTTTTCAGTCACAGTCCAGCTGGTCTTGGTGAACTCTCAATAGATCAGCTCCACTGTCTCAGTGGGTGGGTGCATCCCTCGTGGTCCCGACTTCTTTGCTCATGTTCTCCCTCCTTCTGCTCCTCATTGGGACTTTGGGAGCTCAGTCCAGTGCTCCAGTGTGGGTCTCTGTCTCTATCTCCATCCATCACCAGATGAAGGTTCTATGATGATATGCAAGATATTCGTCAGTATTGCTCAAGGATAGGGTCATTTCAGGTTCCCTTTTCTCAACTGCCCAAGGAACTAACTGGGGACCTCAGCTTGGGCACCTGGGAGCCCCTCTAGGGTCAGGGAGCGATTGTCTTTTAACGGCAACTACATGAGATTACATGAAACAAAGATGTTCCTTGGGTGCTGGTGCCTCCGACACAAGCTCCATCTCCAGAATGAGTTGTTTAACTCAGGCCAGTTGCTGAGGGTAAGAGTGGTACTGTGTACATAAAATAGGAGTAGCTGAATGTCACGAAGGCAAAGAGAGAAACCCTACGGTCCAGGAGACTTACCACACAACTGGGTGCTCACCCATTCAAACTGCGGCATGCTTCTACAGACCACGCTTATTTATACAGATAGTATGCGACCCACAGAAAACTTAGCTACTGCTACCTAGAAGAGGTCTGAGCCCAGAGGAATGCAATAGTCTTTCAGCAAGAAGGTGGTAAAGGCTGGGAATGGTTTGTTTGTTTGTTTGTTTTTTAAAGGAAGAAATAGAGAAGAAGCAAGAGGTACACTGATCAAAAAATAATGTGGGGTGGAATGGAGTTCAACCTGCCTCCTCTTTTATACCACCAGAACTGTGTTTACCAAAATCCACAAGAGTCAGGGATAAACTATGTACCCAACACTCGGGCTAAAATCAATCATAATATGAATCCAAGAAAATTGTGAGAATTACTTGTCTGGCGGAGAAGGAGTATATTAAAGTCATTTATCAGACAGTACCACGGCTACTAAGTGCTAATTAGCTGAATCTGTTTTCTGGCTTTGTGAGCGAAGCTTTCCTGGGTCCATGTTCTTCTGACAGGAAGTAGAAGAAACAGGCCCTAGAAATTCAGAAATGCCGCAGCTAGAACCTAGAAGAGAGAGAGTCCTGTACAGGAGGCAGAAGGCAAGCACTAAATAGCAATGAAGGCAGAGGGACTAGTCAAACTTAGAACAATACTTCCAGATTTATTATCAGCAAATGTGTCTCTATCTGGACTTCCAAATCTTTTCAAATCACAATCCCTAAGACAATTTAGTGAAGCTTGTGGGTTTCTTTATTGAATATTCTAAACCACTCACGGCGGCACACTCTTGCTTTTAGACTTTCAAACACTCTGGGGCGGTAAGATCTCAAATTCCAAACTAGCCTTAGCTATATAGGAAGACTCTGTCAAAAAAACAAACAAAAGAGAAAAAAAGCATTTTGAGTGTCTGCAATATATGGGTGTGTGGTGTATGCACATATGTGTTGGGAGGTATGAATGCCCTACAGATTGTAGATGCCAGAGGATGATGTTGGGTATTATGGAGGTTTGAATAAAAACTGTCAGCCTGTCTGTGGTGGTAAACACCTTTGATCCCAGCATTTGGGAGGCAGAGGTAGGAGGATCTCTGCACATTTGACTCCAGCCTAGTCTGTGTAATGAGATCCAAGACAGCCAGGACTACATATAGAGACCCTGTCCCGAAAATGAATAAATAGATGATAGATAGGTAGATAGATAGATAGATAGATAGATAGGAATAAAATTTAAAAATAAAAATAAGGCCAGGCAGTGGTGGCACATGCCTTTAATCCCAGCCCTCGGGAGGCAGAGGCGGGTGGATCTCTGTGAGTTTGAGGCCAGCCTAGTCTACAAGAGCTAGTTCCAGGTCAGGCTCCAACACCACAGAGAAACCATGTCTCAAAAAACTAAATAAAGACTTCCTGGCCATCCTACAGGGGCTATACTGCCCAAACCGCCTCTCTCTTCCTATCCCATTCAGCTTACATCCAGATCCCCACACCCCCTGTCTCCCTCCCTCCCTCCCTCCTTTGGGGCATAGCGCCTCCCTGCCCAGCCTGCTAGGACGCTGGGACATAATCCGAACTGGGAGGACAAAGGGGTGGCCGGTAGCTCCTTTGTTCCCAAAGCCTGCCCACAGTGAGCAGGGTGGGCCCTTTGTTCGCGAGCTAACCAAGCAGCGCGGAGTTTCGATCTGGGCACCGAGTGAAACATCATTGTGGTGAGTGAGTGCTGCGGCAGGCAGCTGGGACCATACCTCAGCCCGCCCACACTTCCTGGCCATCCTACAGGGGCTACACTGCCCAAACCGCCTCTCTCTTCCTATCCCATTCAGCTTACATCCAGATCCCCACACCCCCTGTCTCCCTCCCTCCCTCCCTCCTTTGGGGCATAGTGCCTCCCTGCCCAGCCTGCTAGGACGCTGGGACCGAATCCGAAAGCGGGGTGGGCCCTTGGTTCGCAAGCTAACCAAGCAGCGCGGAGTTTCGATCTGGGCACCGAGTGAAACATCATTGTGGAGAAACATCTCTGGGGAGTGACATCACTTGGAAGGTACATCAGTGGGCAAGAAGACCTGATCCTGTAAAAGAAGATCCAAAGGGGAGTATTGGGAGGAAGAGATGGGCAGACGCCAATGCAGGAATTCTCCCAACAATCTGAAAAACAACACGAAACCACCAGAAGCCAGTGACCCCACAACAGGAGGACATGAACACCTTAATCAAGAAGAAGTAGAAAAAACTGACTTCATGAAAGTGATTGACACCCTTAAACAGCATATAAAAAACGCCCTTATAGAAATGGATGAGAAGTATAATAGAAAGTTCGAGGAATTGAGTAAATCAGTGAATGATACCCTAGGAAACCAAGGAAAAACAATCAAGCAGATAAAGGAAACAGTTCATGACTTAAAAACTGAAATGGAGGCAAAGAAGAAAACACAAACAGAGGGCCGACTGGACATGGAAAATCTAGGTAAACGAATAGAGACTACAGAATCAAGTATAACCAGCAGAATACAAGAGATAGAAGAAAGAATCTCAGATTCTGAGGATAACATAGAGAAAATAAACAATCTGATCAAAGAAAACAGCAAGTCCAACAAACTCTCATCACAAAACATTCAGGAAAGATGGGACACAATAAAAAGACCAAACCTAAGAATAATTGGAGTAGAAGAAGGAGAAGAAGTGCAGCTCAACGGTACAGAAAATATACTTAATAAAATTATAGAAGAAAACTTTCCCAACCTGAAGACAAATGTACCTATGAAGGTTCAAGAAGCATACAGAACACCAAATAGGCTGGATCAAAAGAAAACATCCCCTTGCCATATAATAATCAAAACACAAAATATACAGAATAAAGAAAGAATATTAAGAGCCACAAAGGAAAAAGGCCAAGTTACTTATAAAGGTAAACCTATCAGACTTACACCTGACTTCTCTATGGAAACCATGAAAGCCAGAAGGTCTTGGATAGATGTTCTCCAAAAACTAAGAGACCACGGATGCAAGCCCAGACTACTATATCCAGCCAAACTTTCATTCACTATAAATGGAGAAAACAAAATTTTCCAGGATAAAAACAAACAATACGTAGCCACAAATCCAGCCTTACAGAAAATAATAGAAGGAAAATCACTAACCAAGGAGTCCAACAATGACCACAATAACTCAGACATCTAGAGACTCTTCACCAGCGCAAATCAAAGAAGGAAAACACACAAACCCTACTACTAAAAAAGTGACCGGAGTTAACAACCACTGGTCATTAATATCACTTAATATCAATGGGCTCAACTCACCTATAAAAAGGCACAGGCTAAGAGATTGGATAAGAAAACAGGATCCAACATTCTGCTGTCTACAAGAAACACACCTCAACCACAAAGACAGGCACCTACTCAGAGTAAAGGGCTGGGAAAAGGCTTATCAAGCAAATGGACCTAAGAAACAAGCAGGTGTGGCCATACTAATTTCTAACAAAGTTGACTTCAAACTTAAACCAATCAGAAGAGATGGAGAGGGACATTTTATACTCATAACAGGAACAATTCATCAGAAAGAAGTCTCAATCCTGAATATCTATGCTCCTAATATAAAAGCACCCACGTACGTAAAAGAAACATTACTAAAACTCAAGGCAGCCATCAAACCGCACACACTAATAGTAGGAGACTTCAACACTCCTCTCTCACCAATGGACAGGTCAATCAGACAGAAACCTAACAGAGAAATTAGAGAATTAATGGAGGTAATGAAGCAAATGGACTTAACAGACATCTATAGATTATTCCACCCAAAGAGGAAAGAATATACCTTCTTCTCTGCAGCTCATGGAACCTTCTCAAAAATTGACCACATACTTGGTAACAAAGCTAACTTACACAGTTAGAAAAAATATTAGTAACCACCTGTGTCTTATCAGATCACCATGGATTAAAGTTAGAATTCAACAACAATGCTACCCCCAGAAAGCCTACAAACTCATGGAAACTGAACAGTCAACTACTGAACCATACCTGGATTAAGGAAGAAATAAAGAAAGAAATTAAAGTCTTCCTTGAATTCAATGAAAATAAAGAAACAACATACTCGAACTTATGGGACACTATGAAACCAGTCCTGAGAGTAAAGTTCATAGCACTAAGTGCCCACCTAAAGAAAACAGAGAAAGCACATATTGGAGACTTAACAGCCCACTTGAAAGCTCTAGAAAAAAAAGAAGCAGACTCACCTAGGAGGAGTAGAAGACTGGAAATAATCAAATTGAGGGCTGAAATCAACAAAATAGAAACACAGAAAACAATCCAAAGAATCAATGAAACAAAAAGCTGGTTCCTGGAGAAAATCAACAAGATTGATAAACCCCTATCCAAACTAATCAAACGACAGAGAGAGAACACGCAAATTAATAAGATCAGAAATGAAAAGGGGGACATAACCACAGACACAGAGGAAATTCAGAGAGTCATTAGATCTTACTACAAAAGCCTGTATGCCACAAAACTGGAAAATGTAAAAGAAATGGACGCTTTTTTAGATAAATACCATTTACCAAAACTAAACCAGGACCAGGTGAACAATCTAAACAGACCTGTAAGTCGCGAAGAATTAGAAGCTGTTATCAAAAACCTCCCTACCAAAAAAAGCCCAGGACCAGATGGTTTCAATGCAGAATTCTACCAGAACTTCCAAGAAGACCTAATACCTATACTCCTTAATGTATTCCACAATATAGAAACAGAAGGGTCATTACCAAATTCCTTTTATGAAGCCACAATTACTCTGATACCAAAACCACTCAAAGACTCAACCAGGAAAGAGAACTACAGGCCAATCTCACTCATGAATATCGACGCAAAAATCCTCAACAAAATACTGGCAAATCGAATCCAAGAACACATCCGAAAAATTATCCATTATGATCAAGTGGGCGTCATTCCTCAGATGCAGGGCTGGTTCAACATACGAAAATCTATCAATGTAATCCACCATATAAATAAACTGAAAGAAAAAAAACATATGATCATTTCATTAGATGCTGAAAAAGCATTTGACAAAATTCAACATCCATTTATGTTAAAAGTCTTGGAGAGATTAGGGATACAAGGGTCATACCTAAATATAATAAAAGCTATATACAGCAAGCCGACAGCTAACATCAAATGAAACGGAGAGAAACTCAAAGCCATCCCACTTAACTCAGGAACACGGCAAGGCTGTCCACTCTCGCCATACCTCTTCAATATAGTGCTTGAAGTTCTAGCAATAGCAATAAGACAACATAATGGGATCAAGGAAATTCGAATTGGAAAGGAAGAAGTTAAACTTTCGTTATTCGCAGATGATATGATAGTGTACATAAGCGACCCCCAAAACTCCACCAAAGAACTTATACAGCTGATAAACAGCTTTAGTAATGTGGCAGGATACAAGATCAACTCCAAAAAATCAGTCGCCCTCTTATACACAAATGATAGGGAAGCAGAGAGGGAAATCAGAGAAGCTTCACCATTCACGATAGCCACAAACAGCATTAAATATCTTGGGGTAACTCTAACCAAGGAAGTGAAAGATCTATTTGACAGGAACTTTAAGGCATTGAAGAAAGAAATTGAAGAGGATACCAGAAAATGGATGGACCTCCCTTGCTCTTGGATTGGGAGGATCAACATAGTAAAAATGGCAATTCTACCAAAGGCAATTTATAGATTCAATGCAATCCCCACCAAGGTCCCATCAAAATTCTTCACAGATCTGGAGAAGACAATAATCAACTTTATATGGAAAAACAAAAAACCCAGGATAGCCAAAACAATCCTATACAATAAAGGATCTTCTGGAGGCATTACCATCCCTGACTTCAAACTCTATTACAGAGCTACAGTAATGAAAACAGTGTGGTACTGGCATAAAAACAGAGAAGTCGACCAATGGAATCGTATAGAAGACCCGGATTTTAACCCACAAACCTATGAACACCTCATTTTTGATAAAGGAGCTAAAAGTATACAATGGAAGAAAGAAAGCATCTTCAACAAATGGTGCTGGCACAACTGGATGTCAACCTGTAGAAGAATGAAAATAGACCCATATCTCTCATTGTGCACAAAACTCAAGTCCAAATGGATTAAAGACCTCAATATCAGCCCGAACACTCTGAACCTGATAGAAGAGAAAGTGGGAAATACCCTACAACAGATGGGCACAGGAGATCGCTTCCTATGTATAACCCCAGAAGCACAGACATTAAGGGCAACATTGAATAAATGGGACCTACTTAAACTGAGAAACTTCTGTAGAGCAAAGGACATGGTCACTAAGACACAAAGGCAACCTACTGACTGGGAGAAGATCTTCACCAACCCCGCAACAGACAAAGGTCTGATCTCCAAAATATATAAAGAACTCAAGAAACTAGACTTTAAAATGCTAATTAACCCAATTAAAAAATGGGGCACTGAACTGAACAGAGAATTCTCAACAGAAGAAGTTCAAATGGCCAAAAGACACTTAAGGTCGTGCTCAACTTCCTTAGCAATCAGGGAAATGCAAATCAAAACAACTTTGAGATATCATCTTACACCTGTCAGAATGGCTAAAGTCAAAAACACCAAGGATAACCTTTGCTGGAGAGGCTGTGGAGGAACGGGTACCCTCATCCATTGCTGGTGGGAATGCGATCTTGTGCAACCACTGTGGAAGTCAGTGTTTCGGTTTCTCAGGAAATTCGGGATCAACTTACCCCTGGACCCAGCAATACCACTCTTGGGAATATACCCAAGAGATGCTCTATCAAATGACAAAAGCATTTGTTCAACTATGTTCATAGCAGTATTATTTGTAATAGCCAGAACCTGGAAACAACCTAGATGCCCTTCAATGGAAGAATGGATGAAGAAAGTATGGAATATATACACGCTAGAGTACTATGCTGCGGTAAAAAACAATGACTTCTCGAATTTTGCATGCAAATGGATGGAAATAGAAAACACTATCCTGAGTGAGGTGTCCCAGACCCAAAAAGATGAATATGGGATGTACTCACTCATAATTGGTTTCTAGCCATAAATAAGGACCACGGAGGCTACAATAGGTGAACCTAAAGAAGCTAAGTAAGAAGGTGAACCCAAGGAAAAACATACAGTTGTCCTCTTGGCTAAGGGAAGTAGACCATATTTCCGGGAAGAAAATGGGATCTTGGGGGTGGGGTGGGATGGGGGTAAGGGGAGATGGGGAGAGAAAAGGTAGAAGGAAAGGAGGGGGGACCTGGGGAAACAGGAGAATTGGGATAAAGGTAAGGTGGATAGGAGAGCACGGAACCACAATTCTCAGTTAAGGGAGCCACTTTAGGGTGAGCAAGAGACTTGACCCTAGAGGGGCTCCCTAGTGCCCAAGATGAGGTTCCCAGTTAGTTCCTTGGGCAGCTGAGGATTGGGAACCTGAAATGACCCTATCCTAGAGCAATACTGACGAATATCTTGCATATCATCATAGAATCTTCATCTGGTGATGGATAGAGATAGAGACAGAGACCCACACAGGAGCACTGGACTGAGCTCCCAAGGTCCCAAGGAGGAGCAGAAGGAGGGAGAACATGAGCAAAGAATTCGGGACCCCGAGGCGTGCATCCACCCACTGAGACAGTGGAGCTGATCTACGGGGAGCTCACCAAGGCCAGCTGGACTGTGACCGAAAAAGCATGGGATAAAACCGGACTCTCTGAACATGGCGAACAATGAGGGCTGATGAGACACCAAGGACAATGGCAGGGGGGTTTGATCCTACTTAATGTGCTGGCTTTGTGGGAGCCTAGCCAGTTTGGATGTTCACCTTCCTAGATATGGACGGAGGGGGGAGGACCTAGGTCTTACCACAGGGCAGGGAACCCGGACTGCTCTGTGGACTGGAGAGGGAGGGAGAGAGGAGTGGGGGGAGGGGGAGGAGGGTGGGAGGAGGGGGAGAAGGGTGGGAGGAGGTGGAGAAGGGTGGGAGGAGGCGAAGGGAAATGGGAGGCTGGGAGGAGGTGGAAACTTGTTTTTTGTTTATGTTTTTTTTCTTCTTTTCGCAATAGATAAAATATGCTAAAAAAACTAAATAAACAAATAAATGAATAAATAAATAAAATGTCCCCACTAGGTTCAGATATTTGAACTCTTAGTCCTTGGTTAGTGATGCTATGTGGGGAAACTATGAACTTTTGCAAGGGAAGCCTTGCTGGAGGAAGTACGTCACTGGTGATGGGCCCTGTGGCATTATAGCCTCATTTACTCTCTCTGATTTCTGCACATGGGTGAACATGTGATTCTCAGCTTCCTGCTCCTTCCATCATGCCTCATCTTCTATTACAGACTTTTCCTTCTGGAACCATAAACCAAAATAAGCTCTCTCTTCCTTATTTTGCCTTTGGTTATGGTGATTTATCATATAACTATTACTGGTGTCTTCTTCTACCATCTTCTTTATTCTTTTGAGACAGGGTGGTCTCTCACTAGATCTGGAGCCAGGCTGATAGACAGAAAATCGCAGTGATTCTCTTGTCTCTGTTCCCCACAGAATTAGAGTAGCAGGCATGTGCATGACCACATTCAGCTTTTTACATGGGCAATAGGGATTTGAATTCAGACCCTTGTAGCAGGAGGCTGCTAGTGCCCGAAATAATCACACAGAAACTGTATTAATTAAATCATTGCTTGGCCTGCAGCTCTAACTTCTTATTGACTAGCTTTTATATCTTAATTTAACTCATTTCTATTATTTTATATTTTACTGTGAGGATTGTGGCCTACCAGCAAGGTTCCAACATGTCTATCTCTGACATGTTGTTTCATGGCTTCTCTTGACTCCACCTCCTTTCTTCCAGCACTCAGTTTAGTTTTCCCTGCCCAGCTCTACTCTACCCTATCACAGGCCTAAGACAGTTTCTTTATTAACCAATGGTATTCACAGCATACAGAGAGGAATCCCACATCAGACCCTCATTTTTTTCTTTTTGGTTTTGGTTTTCTGAGGCAGGGTTTCTCTGTGTAACAGCCCTGACTATCCAGAACTCACTCTGTAGACCAGGCTGGCCTTGAACACAGAGATCCACCTGCCTCTGCCTCCCAAGTCCTGGGATTAAAGGCATGCACCACCAACACCCAGCACAGACCTTCATTCCTAGGCAGCAACTGCTCTTATCCACCTTTCCAGCCCCAAGAAAAGAAAAATATTTTGAATGCACAAAAGAATGCATAATGGACTTCAAAAGAAAACAGTATTTCTATAGAAGTATAAGGCAGTTTTACAGGTGATATAGGAACATGTGTTTCCTCATTAACACTATAAGTAGCAGTATCTACTAGTGACGCTCATTACAGCCATGATTTGAAAACAATGATAAGAGAAGGCATGTAGTACAGTGGGAGAATACTTGCCAGGCATGCAAGAGGCCCTAGATTCTATCTCCAGCAATAATAACAAAGAAAACATTACTGATGATCATAGAAGTTATTAAGAACCTTTTACGTTCACTCTAGAGCAATGGTTCTCAACCTTCCTAATGTTGCGACCATTTAATACAGTTTCTCCTCTAATGCTGACCCTCAAACATGAAATTATTTTGTTTCTACTTCATAACTGTAATTTTGCTACTGTTATGAATCATAATATAAATATCTGATATGCAGGATAACTAAGACGTCACCCCGTGAAAGGGTTGTTCAGTGTCCAAAAAGGTTGTAACCCACAAGTTAAAAACCACTGCTCTGTAACCTCTGCAATTTGACTAATTAAACATGTTTACTGTCATCCATTGTTCATGTTATTTATAGAAGAAAATATTAAACATTAGTTAGAGGGTAAGGAAAATATAGTTGTTTGCATCTATACAAGATTATAAAAAAACTGTGATAGTTTGGATGTGAAATATCAATCCAAAGGCTCCCTGTGTTGAAGGCTTGGTCCTCAGTTGGTACATATAGTCATTGAAAAGTGATTGACTCCCTCTATCAAGATATCTCTTTCATTGCTCTCCCTCTCCATCCCTCCCCCAACTGAGCCATCTCAAATCCTCATGTTCTCATACCCCATCCACTCCCTTCTTTCCCCCACCACCAGTTTACCCAGGAGAGCTTAACTATTTTCCTTCCTGGGGCTTAAAGCCATTATACGGTTAGGGAGAAACCTGGTGGTAGGGAAATTCCCAGGAATCCACAAGGATGACCCCGACTAAGCCTCCTAGCAGTAGTAGAGAGGATGCCTACATCCAGTAACTGATGGAAGCAGATACAGTGATTCACTGCCAAGCCCTGTGTTGAGCTCTTGGAGTTCAGTTGAAGAGAGGGAGGAGGGATCATCTGAGCAAGAGGAGGGGGGGTCAAGATTATGATTGGGAAAACCAGAGACAGCTGACCCGAGCTAGTTGGAGCTCATGGACTCTGAACTGACAGCTAGGGAACCTTCATAGTACCAAACTAGGCCCTCTAAATGTGGGTGACAGTTATGTGACTTGATCTGTTGGGGGGCTGGCAGTGGGACCAGGACTTATCCCAGATGCATGAACTGGCTTTTTGGAGCCCATTCCTTGTGGTGAGATACCTTGCTCAGCCTTGATACAGTGGGGAGGGCCTTGGTCTTGCCTCAACTTAGTAGGCCAGACTTTGTTGACTCCCCAAGGGAGGCCTTACCCTCTCTAAGAAGTGAATGGAGGATGAGGAGGAGGTAGGGGTTCAGGAGAAGGGGAGGGAGGGGGAACTGGGGTTGGTATGTAAAATGAAAAAAAAACAAGAAAAGAAAAAAGAAAAGTGATTGGAACTGAGGTCCAGATATAAAATAAATTAAAAAAAATAATTAATAAAAAAGGAAAAAGAAAAATGATTGGGAGCCAGATATGGTGCCATATGCCTGAGCCAGCACTCAGGTGGTGGAAAATGAAAGATCTCAATTTTGGACCAAGCTGGCTACATATGGAGACCTTGTCTTGAGAAAGAAAGGAAAAAAAGAAAGAGGGAAGGAGGGAGGAAGGGAGAAAGGAAGGAAAAAGAAAGCTGATTTGAACTTGACAGCTCTGGTCTAAATTGTGAGTTCATTCCTTAGTGGATTTAGAGTGTATAGTGGTACTATTAGGAGGTGACAGAAAATTAGGAAATGGACCTAACTGGAAAACCTAAGTCACTAGGGACATTCCCCGGAAAGGTACTACACATGTGCTCCCTTTTGTGTATGGTGCTGGAGACTGAACTTAAAGACTATATGCATGTTAGCCTGTGCTCTACCGCTTAACTATGGACCACTTACTATAACAAAATTCCATAAAGGTGACTTGTAAAATTTAAAAAATGAAAAAGAAATGTATTTCTTATGTGTCTGGATTCTGGATAGTACAAGATCAAAGCAGGAGATTTTTTTATCTGGGGAATGTTCATTTCCTGTACTAGATGGTGGCTTCTGCTTGGATCCTCATATGATACTATAAGAAGTAGTCTAGCACTCAGGGGTCTCTTTTATTAGAGCACTAACCATCCCCCAAAAGCCTCACTTCCTAATACTATCATATTAGTGATAAGGTTTCAACATAGCAATTGTGGGAAAGAGGGAACAAATATTCAGACCATGACACCCATAATGCACTTGTTGGTTTGAATTTCATTCACTGAAAGGAAGTAGGAGACACATGAATTAAAGAATAATAGCTATATGCTGAATACCATTTAAACTGGCTCATGTATTATTTGCTTTCTGTACTTTTTGGTATATTTGAGATTTTTCATATCAAAGGAACTTAGGAGTAATAAAGAAAATGCCGTTTGGACTTCAGAATTCCTCAAATCTATTGAACACTTATTGTTGCCTCTGACACAATTATAATAATATAACATATAACAATATGTTATAGCAAGGTTTTAATCGGTGTAGAATACATACCAAACAAGAGAAATAGTAAGTAGTCAGGTCCAGTTTACAAAGAAAGGAAGAGGATGGTAGAAGGAGGCCAAGAAGCCAAGCAGAAAGCTCTGAGGCTGGGCGCTTGGCCAGGTGTTAAGGTCTCAAAAGAGAGGACTTAGGCAACTAAACTGGCCTGCTACCAGAGGGAGGGGTGGTGGAGGAGTTAGTATATGGGAACAATCTGAATATGAGTTGTGATGGGGAAATGGGGGGAAATTGCTGAAGTAGTCACCAGTGACAGTTTTTTGTAGCCTCCTTCATAACTATATCCAGTCCTGCAAGCAAGGATCTGTCCAGTGGTTGTTTCCCACTCAAAATATGCATTCGAGAGGCAGAGGCAGGTGGATCTCTGTGAGTTCGAGGCCAGGCTGGTCTACAAGAGCTAGTTCCAGGATGTTGAAATATGAGCGGCGGGGCTGCGTTCCCAGCACCCCGGCCACCTGCTTGGCTAGCTTATACCTGAAATAACAACACACAAACTGTATTCATTTAATCACTGCTTGGCCCATTTCTATCTAGCCTCTTCTAGGCTAACTCTCGCACCTGGACTAGCCCATTTCTTATCATCTGTGTAGCACCGGTCTTACCGGGAAGATTCTAGCCTACGTCCATTCTGGGTCGGAGCTTCATCGCGTGCATCTTCCCGGGAGCAGGGAGCATGGCGTCTCTCTGAGGCATCTGCTCCCGAGAGGAGAGCCGTGGTGTCTGAGCTCACTTCGTCTTCCTCCCAGCATTCTGTTCTGTTTACTCCACCTACCTATGTTCTAACCAATAAAATGGGCCAAGGCAGTTCCTTTATTAGCCAATGACCTTCCTCCATCACCAGGACAGGAACCAAAAAGCTACGGAGAAACCCTGTCTCGAAAATTCAAAAAAAAAATATGCATTCGGGAATATATCATTTAGACAAGTAGACGCAAACAGAGTCCATATCCATGCTTTGTGTCTGAGATATGAGTTTTAAGGTTCATTATCAGTCTCAAAAGAAAAATCAATCTGTATGTTTACTTTCTAGAGTTGAGCTTTTAAAGAAATATAATAGAACTTGGAGGTAATGTAAATCAAATGTCAGAGAGCTGAAATTAACCTTTGTTTATATTTCATTTCTTCTAACATTTGCCTGATTTGGAAAATAGCAACTAGGTTTTAATAACACTGTAAGAGCACAAATTCCCAGGATATGACCCTTTAAACAAATTTTATTCCAAAGCCCATTCCAGTAATAAGTTGGTAATTGTTGTTCTCACAGGACAGCTCTGGCTGGCACCTTCTAGTAGTGGGCTGCAGGCCTCTGCTGGAAGCCAGATGCCCACACGCCAAGCTCCTTACTCAGTCAAGAAAAGAAACACTGTACAGACTTGGTCTCATCAGGAAAGCCTTTGGCAAACAAAAAGAACTTTGTCCCAAAGTCTTTCTCCTGCATTAGCTACTAGCTGACATAGCATCTGAACTTCCTGTGACTCTGCTGACCAGAACACAGTGACTTGTGCTTCTCATTCAACTGGCAAGTATATATTCCTTTCCCTTCAGGAGTCCCAGTTACATCTGCCAGAACAATTCAGTAGTGAGTTGCCCAGTCCCCATCCACAATGACACAATTCAGGGAGGATAACAGTATCTCTAAAAGTGGTAAAATCTTAGAAACTTTTCTAAAAATTAACTAGAATCCAAAGAAAACATAGGGATTTTTTTTCCCTTTAAAAATACCTTAGGCAGAGAAGATGGCCCAGTGATAATGGCATCTCCAACCAAGTCTAAACAAGAGAACCAACACCCAGAAGTTGTCCTCTAACCTCTACACAAGCGCCACGTCACATGGGCATGCACACACACACACACATGCATGTACACGTGTGCGCGCGCGCACACACACACACACACACACACACTCTAAATGTTTACAATGTTTGCTTTAAAATTTAAAACCTTCTTAATTTCTAAAGTTAGCAGCAAGAAAAGCTGTATTTGCTGTTCTTTTTTTTTTTTTTTTAATTTATTTATTTATTAAGGATTTCTGCCTCGTCCCCACAACCGCTTCCCATTTCCCTCCCCCTCCCCCGATCAATTCCCCCTCCCTCATCTGCTCGAAGAGCAATCAGGGTTCCCTGACCTGTGGGAAGCCCAAGGACTGCCCACCTCTATCCAGGTCTCGTAAGGTGAGCATCCAAACTGCCTAGGCTCCCACAAAGCCAGTACGTGCAGTAGGATCAAAAACCCACTGCAATTGTTCTTGAATTCTCAGTATTCCTCATTGTTCGCTATGTTCAGCTAGTCCGGATTTATCCGATGTTTTTTCAGACCTAGGCCAGCTGGCCTTGGTGAGATCCCAATAGAACATCCCCATTGTCTTAGTGTGTGGGTGCACCCCTCGTGGTCCTGAGTTCCTTGCTCGTGCTCCGTCTCCTTCTGCTCCTGATTTGGACCTTGAGATTTCTGTCCGGTGCTCCCGTGTGGGTCTCTGTCTCTGTCTCCTTTCATCGCCTGATGAAGGTTAATATTCCTGAGGATGCCTATGTGTTTGTCTTTGGATTCACCTTCTTATTTAGCTTCTCTAGGAACATGAATTATAAGCTCAATGTCCTTTATTTATGGCTAGAAACCAAATATGAGTGAGTACATCCCATGTTCCTCTTTTTGGGTCTGGCTTACCTCACTCAGGATAGTGTTTTCTATTTCCATCCATTTGTATGCAAAATTCAAGAAGTCCTTGTTTTTTACTGCTGAGTAATACTCTAATATGTATATATTCCATACTTTCTTCATCCATTCTTCCGTTGAAGGGCATCTAGGTTGTTTCCAGGTTCTGGCTATTACAAACAATGCTGCCATGAACATAGTTGAGCATATACTTTTGTTGTATGATAGGGCCTCTCTTGGGTATATTCCCAAGAGTGGTATTGCTGGATCCAGGGGTAGGTTGATCCCGAATTTCCTGAGAAACCGAAACACTGCTTTCCAGAGTGGTTGCACAAGTTTGCATTCCCACCAGCAATGGGTGAGTGTACCCCTTTCTCCACAACCTCTCCAGCAAAGGCTATCATTGGTGTTTTTTATTTTCGCCATTCTGACAGGTGTAAGGTGGTATCTTAAAGTTGTCTTGATTTGCATTTCCCTGATCGCTAAGGAAGTTGAGCATGACCTTAAGTGTCTTTTGGCCATTTGAAGTTCTTCTGTTGAGAATTCTCTGTTCAGATCAGTGCCCCACTTTATAATTGGGTTGATTAGCCTTTTACGGTCTAGTTTCTTGAGTTCTTTATATATTTTGGAGATCAAACCTTTGTCAGTTGCAGGGTTGGTGAAGATCTTCTCCCAGTCAGTGGGTTGTCTTTTTGTCTTAGTGACAGTGTCCTTTGCTTTACAGAAGCTTCTCAGCCTCAGGGAGTCCCATTTATTCAATGATGCCCTTAGTGTCTGTGCTGCTGGGGTTATACATAGGAAGTGGTCTCCTGTGCCCATGTGCTGTAGAGTACTTCCCACTTTCTCTTCTATCAGGTTCAGTGTGTTCGGACTGATATTGAGGTCTTTAATCCATTTGGATTTGAGTTTTGTGCATGGTGATAGATATGGATCTATTTTCATTCTTCTACAGATTGACATCCAGTTTTGCCAGCACCATTTGTTGAAGATGCTCTCTTTTTTCCATTGTATACTTTTAGCTCCTTTATCGAAGATCAGGTGTTCATAGGTTTGTGGGTTAATGTCAGGGTCTTCTATTCGATTCCATTGGTCGACTTCTCTGTTTTTATGCCAATACCAAGCTGTTTTCAATACTGTAGCTCTGTAATAGAGTTTGAAGTCAGGGATGGTAATGCCTCCAGACAATCCTTTATTGTATAAGATTGTTTTGGCTATCCTGGGTTTTTTGTTTTTCCATATAAAGTTGATTATTGTCTTCTCCAGATCTGTGAAGAATTTTGATGGGATTTTGATGGGGATTGCATTGAATCTATAGATTGCTTTTGGTAGAATTGCCATTTTTACTATGTTGATCCTCCCAATCCAAGAGCAAGGGAGGTCTTTCCATTTTCTGGTGTCTTCTTCAATTTCTTTCTTCAAAGACTTATAGTTCTTGTCAAGTAGATCTTTCACTTCCTTGGTCAGGGTTACCCCAAGGTATTTTATGCTATTTGTGGCTATCGTGAAAGGTGATGCTTCTCTGATTTCCCTCTCTGCTTCCTTATCCTTAGTGTATAGGAAGGCAACTGATTTTTTGGAGTTGATCTTGTATCCTGCCACATTACTAAAGCTGTTTATCAGCTGTAGGAGTTCTTTGGTAGAATTTTTGGGGTCGCTTATGTACACTATCATATCATCTGCAAATAACGAAAGCTTAACTTCTTCCTTTCCAATACGAATCCCCTTGATCTCCTTATGTTGTCTTATTGCTATTGCTAGAATTTCAAGCACTATATTGAAGAGGTATGGAGAGAGTGGACATCCTTGTCGTGTTCCTGATTTAAGTGGGATGGCTTTGAGTTTTTCTCCATTTAATTTAATGTTAGCTGTTGGCTTGCTGTAAATAGCTTTTATTATATTTAGGTAGGACCCTTGTATCCCTATTCTCTCCAAGACCTTTATCATAAAGGGGTGTTGAATTTTGTCGAATGCTTTTTCAGCATCTAGTGAAATGATCATATGGTTTTTTTCTTTCAGTTTATTTATATGGTGGATTACATTGATAGATTTGCGTATGTTGAAGCAGCCCTGCATCTCTGGGATGAAGCCTACTTGATCATAATGGATAATTTTTCTTATGTGTTCTTGGATTCGGTTTGCCAGTATTTTATTGAAAATTTTTGCGTCGATGTTCATGAGTGAGATCGGTCTGTAATTCTCTTTCTTGGTTGGGTCTTTTTGTGGTTTTGGTATCAGGGTAACTGTAGCTTCATAAAAGGAATTTGGCAATGACTCTTCTGATTCTATATTGTGAAATACATTAAGGAGTATAGGTATTAGTTCTTCTTGGAAGTTCTGGTAGAATTCTGCATTGAAACCATCTGGTCCTGGGCTTTTTTTCGAAGGGAGATTTTTGATAACCATTTCTAATTCTTTGCGAGAAACCGGTCTATTTAGATCATTCACCTGGTCTTGGTTTAGCTTTGGTATGTGGTACTTATTTAAAAAAATGTCCATTTCTTTTGTATTTTCCAGTTTTGTGGCATACAGGCTTTTGTAGTAAGATCTAATGATTCTCTGAATTTCCTCTGTGTCTGTGGTTATGTCCCCCTTTTCATTTCTGATCTTATTTATTTGCGTGTTCTCTCTCTGTCGTTTAATTAGTTTGGATAGGGGTTTGTAGATCTTGTTGATTTTCTCCAAGAACCAGCTTTTTGTTTCATTGATTCTTTGGACTGTTTTCTGTGTTTCTATTTTGTTGATTTCAGCCCTCAGTTTTATTATTTCCAGTCTTCTACTTCTCCTGGGCGCGTCTGCTTCTTTTTTTTCTAGAGCTTTCAGGTGTGTTGTTAAGTCCCCAATGTATGCATTCTCCGTTTTCTTTAAGTGGGCACTTAGTGCTATGAACTTTCCTCTTAGCACTGCTTTCATTGTGTCCCATAGGTTTGAGTATGTTGTCCCTTTATTTTCATTAAATTCAAGGAAGACTTTAATTTCTTTCTTGATTTCTTCCTTGACCCAGGTGTGGTTCGGTAGTTGACTGTTCAGTTTCCATGAGTTTGTCGGTTTTTTGGGGGCAGCGTGGTTGTTGCCTTCTAATTTTAATCCGTGATGATCTGATAAGACACAGGTGGACACTGATATTTTTTTGTATCTGTGGAGGTTTCCTTTGTTTCCGAGTATGTGGTCAATTTTTGAGAAGGTTCCATGAGCTGCAGAGAAGAAGGTATATTCTTTCCTATTTGGGTGGAATGTTCTATAGATGTCTGTTAAGTCCATTTGCTTCATTACCTCCAATAATTCTCTTAATTCTCTATTAGGTTTCTGTCTGATTGACCTGTCCCTTGGAGAGAGAGGTGTGTTGAAGTCTCCTACTACTAGTGTGTGTGGTTTGATGTCTGCCTTGAGTTCTAGTAATATTTCTTTTACATAAGTAGGTGCTTTTATATTGGGGGCGTATATATTCAGGATTGAGACCTCCTCCTGATGAATTGTTCCTGTTATGAGTATAAAGTGACCGTCTCGGTCTCTTCTGATTGATTTTAGTTTGAAGTCAGTTTTGTTAGAAATTAGTATGGCCACACCTGCTTTTTTCTTAGGACCATTTGCTTGAAACACCTTTTCCCAACCCTTTACTCTGAGTAGGTGCCTGTCTTTGTGGTTGAGATGTGTTTCTTGCAAACAGCAGAATGTTGGATCCTGTTTTCGTATCCAATCTTTTAGCCTGTGCCTTTTTATAGGTGAATTGAGCCCATTAATATTAAGTGATATTAATGACCAGTGGTTGTTTACTCCGGTTATTCTTATTGCTTTTGGTAGTAGAGATTGTCTCCCTTCTTTGAGATGTGCTCGTGAAGGGTCATTAGATGCCTGGGTTATTGTAGGCAGTGTTGGCAGTGTTGGATTCCTTGGGTTGCGATTTTCCTTCTATTACTTTCTGTAGGGCTGGATTTGTGGCTACGTATTGTTTAAATTTGTTCTTATCCTGGAATGTTTTGTTTTCTCCATTGATAATGAATGATAGCTTGGCTGGGTATAGTAGTTTGGGTTTGCATCCATGGTCTCTTAGCTTCTGCAGAACCTCTATCCAGGACCTTCTGGCTTTCATAGTTTCCATCGAGAAGTCAGGTGTAAGTCTGATCGGTTTACCTTTATAAGTTACTTGCCCTTTTTCTTTTGCAGCTCTTAATATTTTTTCTTTAACCTGTATATTTTGTGTTTTGATTATTATATGGCGAGGAGATGTTTTTCTTTGATCCAGTCTGTTTGGTGTTCTGTATGCTTCTTGAATATTTAAGTGAATATCTTTCTTTAAGTTGGGAAAGTTTTCTTCCATAATTTTGTTGAAAATATTTTCTGGGCCTTTGAGCTGTGACTCTTCTCCTTCTTCTATTCCTATTACTCTTAGGTTTGGTTTTTTTATTGTGTCCCATAGTTCCTGAATGTTTTGTGTTGAGAATTTGTTGGCTTTGCTGTTTTCTTTGATCTGTTCGTTTATTTTCTCTATGGTGTCCTCAGCATCTGAGAGTCTTTCTTCTAGCTCTTGTATTCTATTGATTATGCTTGTTTCTGTAGACTCTGCTCGTTGGCCTAGATTTTCCATATCCAGCTGGTCTTCAGTTTGTATTTTCTTCTTTGCCTTCATTTCAGTTTTCAATTCTTGAACTGTTTCCATTACCTGTTTGATGGTTTTTTCTTGGTTTCCCAGGGTATCATGTACGTATTTACTCATTTCTTCAAACTTTTTGTTATACTTCTCATCCATTTCTATAAGGGCATTTTTTACATGTTGTTTAAGGGACTCTATTATCTTCATAAAGTCGATTTTTTCCATTTCTTCTGTGTTAGGTTGTTCAAATACTTCTGTTGTAAGATCATTGGGTTCTGATGTTTTCATGTTGTTTTTCGGATTATTGGGAGAATTCTTGCCTTGGCGCCTGCCCATCTCCTCCTATTGATCCTATCCAATGGGTCCTTTAAAAACCGGATCAGGTTTCCCTGCTGGCCAAGGGCTCCGCTTACAAAATGCCCTCACTCTCTTTCGTGGTTCCTGCTGCAGGCCAAGAACCCTCTCACCCCTCTGAAGGATCTTCAGGACAGGACCAGGCTCCCCTTGTGCCAGTGACCTGGCCAACCAAAGGCCTACCTCTTTGATTCGATTGTAGTAGGGCGATCTGCTCTCCTTATTGCACGCCTGTTCCCGCCGCTTGGGTCTGCCTCTGCGCCGGTCCCCGAAAGCCTCTTCCTGTATGCGGTGTTGCTCCGCCGCGTCTGGCCGCCGCCGCTCCGCCGCGTCTGGCCGCCGCCGCTCCGCCGCGTCTGGCCGCCGCCGCTCCGCCGCGTCTGGCCGCCGCCGCTCCGCCTCTGTGCGTCTGGCCGCCGCTCCGCCTCTGTGCCTGTATTTGCTGTTCTGAGGCTTTCAATCTTTTATTTATTTACAATCAGATTTGCCTAACCAAAGCTAGTTAAAAACACAGGCTCAGATGGACACAGTGATACATGGCTTTAATTTAATTTCAGCACTTGGGAGGCAAAGACAGGAGGATCCCTATGAGTTTGAGGCAAGACTTGCCTATGTAGTGAGTTCTAGGACAACCAGGGCTGTGTAGAGAGACTCTTGTCTAAAAAAATGATAAAATAAAAACACAGGCAGGAGGATGTTATCTCAAAGCCACTTGAAAGAGACTTTTGCCTGGAAAGAAAGAGAGAGAGAGAGAGAGAGAGAGAGAGAGAGAGAGAGAGATTGATTGATTGATTGTGATTGGTGGGGAGAATACAGGCTCTAGAAAGAGCCAGTCTTAATTAAAGAGATCTCTTACTCACGCTTGCTAGTTGTATGGTTTTAAATGTTAGTTCCTCTGAGACTCACTTTCATGATGAGTAAATAAAGGATGACCAAACCTAGCTACCATGTGCTACCATAAAAATTAAATGAGAAGATTGTATGTAACTCCTCCCCTAACCCTTAGTAACATGGAATCACCTTTCTACTACCCAGTCCTATCCCAACAGCCTCCTTCAAGAGCCATGAGTCTGGGAAGGCTCTGGCTGTTTCCAAGAAAACGCCTAGCTGTGAATATAGGGAGTCCTTGAACACTCTAAAGCCATATGAACATCTTCATTTTACCCCCCACCACCCCCACCACCACCAAAAAAAAAGAACAGGAGACCAGAGAAGCAGTAAAAGGTTAACCGGCACAGGCAAAGGAAAATTTCTTTACTCCAACTAGAAGAGATGAGTCAGGCCAGGCATCTGAGGTACCAATAAATCAGTACCCACCATAATCTTAACTTGAAAAGGAGCCCTCCCCCATGAACTTGGAAGAAAAAAAGGAAGGAAGTGAATGCAAAAAAAGAAAAAAGGTAAATGGAGAAAGAAAGAGGAAAGTAGTAAGAAAAAAGGCTAAGAGAAAGAGAAATCCATCTCCCTAGAAACCGCCTGTAAACTGTTTGGATCCGTGCCAAATTCTTATGCTCAAACTTAATCCTCACTGTAATGATATTTACAAGTGGGAGTCTTCAGAAGCTGGTCAGTTCATGAACAATGAATAAAATTTGTGTCTTTCTAAAAGAGACTCCAGAGGTTTCCTTCTCTTCTTCCTGCCTGTGAGATCATAGCAAGATGTTAGCTCTCTGCAGACCCTAACCCTGATAATGACTTTATCTTGGAACTGCCAGCCTTCAGAACTGTGAGCAATAAATTTCTGCTGTTTATACACAACTTAATCTATGGTATTTTGCTATAGTGGCCTGGATGGATTATGACAGGATTTTTCAAATTCAGGCTTATCATTCACCAGACTCCAGAAAGAAGTTAAAGATGTATTCCCACACAACAACTAAGAGAAGATGGGCTGGCAGTATTAGACAGGGGACTAGGAACAAAACGTCACCACCAACCCTTTCCCAAGGGCGCAGAAACTACCTCTGCCAGTAATGCCCCAAAACATCAAAGACAGGACAGACACCTGGACCACAGACAGATCAGGGGCTTTTGGGGGGCGACGGTTAAAGGGAGTCATGGTAGTCATGTTGATGGGGTAGTGGTCATGGTTGTGGTGCTGGTGGTGGTGCTGGTGGTGCTGGTGGTATCTCTTTCCAAAAAAATAAAAGGAACTGACTATTGCACTCTCACAGAAACACAGCGACATTCTCCTTCCTGAGGACTTTCCCATTGTCCACTGGGCCTGCTCTCCTTAAGCACAGTTTAAAAAGAGTCTCTTGCAACTTCCATGGTGAAGTTACTGAAGCTTACGGGCTTCCCATGTTGAGCTCAGGCATGCAACGTGCTCCTCTCTGTGTCCCCACTTTCACCCCTGGCTCCATGCCTCTAGGTATATAGATATATTGATGGATATATTCTAACTGCTAAAAAGCAGCCCATCTGGCTTCCCTATAATAACTAGAAAGGAATGAAATGGCAAGCCCTCTAAAAGAGAAAGAGAATTAAATGAGATAGTTTGTGTGGCCATTAGCAAAATCCTAGTACAGAATGTGTTCCATAAGTCTTAAGGGTTTTTTTTTTCATTTTTTGGTTTTGGGTCAGGGTCTCATATAGCCTTCTGGCCTCCCTGTCTCAACGCCACTAGGACTGAGATTATGGGCATGAGCTACCATGTCTACTTTAGCCATACCAATTCTGGAGATTAAACTCAGGGCTTTGTCCTTTTTGCTTCTGCTTTTGGTTTTGGTTTTTCAAGACTCATTTTCTCTGTGGAACAGCCGTAGTTGTCCCAGAACTAGGCTCTTGTAGACCAGACTGGCCTTGAACTTACGGAGATCTCCCTGCCTCTGCCTTCCAAGTGCTGGAGTTAAAGGCATGCGCCACCACCACCCAGCTTAAACTCAGGGCTTTATATATGTTAGGCAAGTGTTCTACCAATTGAGCTATAGTCTCAAACCCATGTTGTTGTTCCTTTTAAAGATTTGTACAGTGCTGTTTTACTCTGCCACTCATTTATTCATGCAAAAAATATTTTAGTCCCTATTTTATTATGCGCATAAAACCGTGAGATACTTGGAACGGGGTGGGGGGAGGAGAAAGCAGGACACAAAAGCACCTGTAAGTACTCTCTACCCTTCAGGAGCTTACACCATGGGTACAAAATGTACATGTGGATGAGGCTGATAGAAATCCTGGCAATGCATGAAATGTCCAAACAAATGAATCAGAATAAAAGAGTATGCCTGATATAATCAAAGTCAAACATGGCCACGTGCAACTTCTTTTGATCTCTGAAGGGAAGCCAAGATTTGTGAGAGCAAGGGACATTGCCCACTGTGGCAGTAGCAGAAGCACAGACCTAAAATTCCAAAGGAATGCCATATCTTCAAAGACAGTGCCAAGGCCAGCTAGCAGGAGGCCATAGGAAAGAGCAGTGGAAAGCACCACCAAAGATATCCGAGCTCTATGACCACTTGTCTGATGGGAACACAGAATACAGAGCCCAGCTTCTGATGTCTGGGGCCGGAAAGAGCATGGTGTCTGTGGAGAAAAGGGGCTGGTTGTAAGGAATAATAGACCATGAGAACCACCAGCACAAGGGAATAGGAAACAACAGTAGAGAAAGGAAAACATTACCGATTACAAAGTTTAGCCCAGAATGATGATATACACCCATAATCCCGGCTGAGACAGAATTGCCAAAGGCCAGTAGTTCAAAGACAGCCAGAGCTATATTGCAAGATCTCATCTCAAGAAAGTAATAACATCGTTCCTAGAACATTCTCTATAAGTTTATTTCTTTTTTTTTCCAAAGCAGTTTCTTTATTGCTTAACCAATTAAATCAACAGATTGATATATGATACTCCCACATCAAATATGGGGGCCATGTTCCAGTCACAGTAAGCAGAAGAACTTGGTAGTTTCAGTAATGTGGTTCTGGCTTTAATGTTAAGGATAGAAGATATGTGATATGGAATTTGTTTTTTTTTAATTTTTTTTATTGTGAAAAGAAGAAAAAAAACATAAACAAAAAACAAGTTTCCACCTCCTCCCAGCCTCCCATTTCCCTTCCCCTCCTCCCACCCTTCTCCCCCTCCCCCCACTCCTTCCCCCCCTCCCTCTCCAGTCCACAGAGCAGTCCGGGTTCCCTGCCCTGTGAGTTCGAGGCCAGCTTGGTCTACAAGAGCTAGTTCCAGGACAGCCTTCAAAGCTACCGAGAAACCTTGTCTCAGAAAAAAACAACAACTTCCCTTGGACCCTCCATGCCTCCAGTCCCATAAAGAGCTCTGGCAGCAACGTGACTGGCACTTTAACTGACTAGTAAAGCAAGATGAGATAGGTTGTATGCTTTACACCAGGTGGCTCAGCAAAGCTGAAAGTGAGTTCTCGGACTGTTAATTGAAAGGCAGCCATTCTCTTCACCCGATGACTGCTACAGTAATACATCCCCTTAAATAACTACGTTGGTCATTTGATCAGAGTTCCAGACTGGTCATGTTCCCCCTATTTTGATGCATTTGAACAAGAGATCCTACCTGAGGATGCTAATCCAGTTTCCCCAGGTCTATATTCAGTCCATTGCTATCCATTCTACTTGGTTGCTGGTTTCCTATCACCTCTGTTTTCTTTTGTAAACTATCATGACTAACCACGCTTTGGCTGCACTGAGCAAAAGCAACATTCCCAACTCCACATCATTTTTTCTCTCCCTGTGTCACTTTTTAAATTTCAACACTGGGGGAGGGGAGGGGGGTGCAATGAAGTGGCAGCACTAAAGACTAATAGCCACACGATTGCAGAATTTACCACTCCATTTTTTCCTTGGGTCTATCGTTTATTCATTCATTCATTCAAGAATTAGCTTGGAGTGAAGTGTAGTGGAGACCCCTGCAATCCCAGCACACAGAACTCAAGAGACTGTGGCAGAAAAGCCATGAGTTCAGGAACAGCAAGGGCTACATATCGAGACCGGGTCTTAAAATCGTATATATCTTTGGGTGCTGGCTTCCCAGAAGTCCAGAAAAATACAAAAGATGGACACATGTGTGTTTCAGACCTTGACTGCCTGGCAGCAGGGAGGAGTCTGTGAAGGAGGGATAATGACAAAGCTGAGGGCACTCAGCTGAAAATAAGGTCACCGTAGGAGGCAACCAGAGGAGCTTGGTTCCAGAAACCTCCATAGATAATAGAATTTATTCACACTTCAGAGTGGCATTCCAAACAATCTATGAACTATACACAACTTCTTGCATAGTTTAAATCATCTGTAACTTATTACATAAGTAGGTTACTTACACAACTTAACACCAGGACCTGTCAGTAAAGTGCTTATCAAGAGGACTTGAGTTCAATTCCCAGAACCTATGGGGAAAAGCCAGGTGTGGTGGCAAGTTTGTAATTCCTTCTCTGGAGAGACAGAGACAGGCAGAACTCTAGGGGTCAATGGCTAGACAGCCTAGACTAATCAGTGAACTACAGGCCAATCAGAGTCTCTCTCTCTCTCTCTCTCTCTCTCTCTCTCTCTCTCTCACACACACACACACACACACACACACACACACAAAGGTCAAGGTAGACCTCTGGATTCCACACACCAACACATACGCATATACCTGCTCACACATGAACACCTACACACAAAAGAAAAATTCAATACAACTCTAATTCTATAAAAATATTCATCATACTTCACTATTTAAGAAGTAATGGTAGCCAGGTGATGGTGGCATATGCCTTTAAGCCCAGCACTCAAGAGACAGGCAGGTGAATCTCTGTGAATTCAAGCCAGCCTGGTCTACAGAACAAGCTCCAGGACAGCCAGAGTTGTTACACAGAGAAACCCTGTTGTCAAAAACAAAAAACAAAGATGCTTTTCTTAGGCTCTGAGTTCTATCCCTAGCACCGAAAAGGAGGAGGAAGAGCAAACTAGATAACTAAAAATAACCACAATTCATTCTAAAGTACTACGCAAAGAGATAAAGTGAAGGGCCGGCTCAGTCTTGTGGGGCAGAGGTTTCCCCCAGAAAGGGTTAGCTGGACAAAGAACAGGGAAGTAGTTCAGGTAAAGCAAATAACAGGAAAGTGGCTCCAAGGTCAGAAGGAGCCTGGCCTATCAGGGACTGGAAAGGCCACTGTAAGTTACACCGCTTTAAAAGACCTGCAGGCTTCACACAGCCCTCAGGTCCTACACAAACTGGGACTCGTTGATCAAGATCCCTTTGTACTTATGCCGTTAATTTTCTAGTTCTCCCTAGTCCAGTCTAGTCTAAGTATCTTAGTGAGCCATTGTCTCAAAGAGGGAAAAACGAAAACTCAGTGCAGCTCAATAGCAGGGCTCTTAGAGACCATGGACAAGGCCCCTGATCTGAGCTAACACAACACAGGAAGGCGAAAAGCAGACTGAGAAAACAGATATACCTTAAATGTTAAAAATGAATGGCTGTCTCAAAATGATACAACTATTGATAACTTTCAAGGCTGCGTTATTTAAAAATGTTTCTTTTTTTTCTCTACTCTTTTTCCTGCTGTTCTGTGCGTACAACCCAGGCTCTCATGCTGCCTGGACAAGTGCTCTAACATTAACTAAGCTGTACCCCAGCCAAGTTTACTGATGCACTCTGAGAGGGACTGTTGGTTTATAGGGCCTAGAAACCCAGCTCTTGGGAGGTAACACAGAAACACAAAATTCCTGAAGCTCATTGGCCAACAAGTCTGGTCTCAAAAAACAAAGATTTTTTTGAGAACAATAAAAAAAAGACACTCAACATTGGGACTGAAGAGAGAGCTCAGTGGTTAAGAACACTTACTGATCTTGCAGAGGACCCAGGTGCGGTTCCAGGGGATCCAATGACCTCTTCTGACCTCCTCTGTCACTGCTCACACATGATGCTCAGACATACACTCAGACATCCACATAAAATAAATACATTTTTTAAAAAAGACACTTAACATTGGTCTCTGGCTTCTATACATAGTTACACACACAACATCCCCTCTCATATAACAGACACAAACACTAACAGGTATATGTACCACAAACACACACACATACATATCACGACACACAAAAACTCATGATTTTCATGTTGAATTAAGCTTTTTAAAAATATCTCTTCACCCTTTGGTTATTGTGGCAGTTTGAATAGGAATAACCCCATAGGTTTAAATATTTGAATACTTAGTCATTAGCGAGTGGCACTAGAGAGGGATTAGGAAATGTCAGGGCCTTGTCACACAAGTGACACACTTGTCACTGGAGGTGGGCTTTGGGGTTCCAGATGCTCAAGCCAGGCCCACTGTCTCTATCTTCCTGCTGCCTGTGGATCCAGATTCAGAACTCTCAGCTCCTTTCCAACACTATTTCTGCTTGTGCGCTGCCATACTTCCCACCGTGACAACAATGGACTAGAACTCTGAAGCTGTAAGCAAGCCCCAAATAAATGCTTTATTTATAAGAGTTGCTATGGTCATGGTGTCTCTTCATAGCAATATAACTCTAAGACAGTTGTGAACTACATGGAGCAGGGTCTATGAATTGCCTTTGTACCTAACTTAAAATAGATATTTACAACTAATATAGAGTAACTACTTAGAAAATGTTTGGACGTCCAGGTGAGGTGGGGCCCAGAGATAGATGTTTTACAACAAGCTACATAGATTACATGGGCAGTGAGTTTAAAAATTAGTATTTAGCTGAATAAACGCATATATAACAGAGAGGGGAAGCGCATCATAGAAGAGAGCAGATTAAGGAAAAGGGAAAGGTTGGGTTATCTTTCTTTGCATGAAGAGATAGGGCAGAGGGAAGAGATGAAGGAGGGAGGGAAGGAGAGAGGAGAGAGAGGAAGAGAGAGAGGGAGAGAAAGGAAGAGGAAGAGAATGAGAGAGAGAAAGCGAGAAAGAGATTTATCTTAATGGTAACCTCTAGAGCACTTGGTAGAGGATCACTAATGCCCATGACTGTCTTTGAGCTATTATTAAATCTTATCTGGGAAGATGGCTTAGTCAATAAAATACTTGCCAGGCAAGCACAAGGACCTGAATTTGTTTATGTGTGTCTTTTTAAAGCAGGAATCTCTTTTTTTTTTAAAGTATGAGTATTTTCCCTGCATATATGTATATACACTACATCCATGCTTGGTGCCCAAGGAATCCATGGGAGGTCATCAGATCCCCTGGAACTGGGGTGACAGATGAGTTGTAACCTTGGTTCTGGGAAACAAGGGTCCTTTGCAGGAACAGCAAGTGCCCTTAACCACTTAGCTCTCCAGCGCCACAACCTGGGCTTGCTCTCCCCAAACCTACATTTTAAAAAAAAGCCAAAAAGTGGTGGTATGCTTTTGCAATCTCAGCTCTGGGGCAAGAGGGACAGACATATCCTGGAGCTCAGTTGCCAAGCAACCTAGCCAAATGGCCAAGTCCCTGGTCAGAGGATGACTCTTAAAGAACCAAGATAGAGAGCTCCTGAGAGATGACCTCTGACCTTCCGATGCATGTGCTCACACATGCCTGTACATACCTACACATCCCAAATAGGGCAAAGGAAAGAGAGATTTCACCAACTTTGTGAGGTTTTGCCTATTTAGAAAACTGCTCCATGCATTGTTTCCCCTTGGATACCCTTCAGAATTGGATGGAAAAGGCAACAGGTAGACTGGTAGTGTAACCCACTGGTCAAAGACTTGACTGGCCTGGATGGCACAGTCCTGAGCCCCGCCCCATAAAATAAAAAGCAATTGGTGATAGGGTGTGCCTGAGGCGCTTGTCCGTTTCAGTAGTGTCAGAGTAAACCTTCACCAAAGTCTGTCAAACCCTGACCAAAGGACTTTCTAGTCCCCTAAGGCTTGCTGAAATCCTGTGCCCCTATGTCGAAATTCCAGGCCATTGCCTAACTCAGTCACCCACTTTCACCCGCATCCTGGTAGCCAGAGCAAGGGCAATTTCTAAAGCTAAAACAGCCTTGTCTGGACAAGCAATTCCAGGAAGTAGAAACTGCAGGCTCCTGCAGCTGCATCTAACTTCCCGTTCTCCAAACTGCCTATATAAACTCCAAGTTTCACCTTCCCCTTTTCATAGGCACCCCTTTTCCCACAGGAGAGCATCTGCCCTTTGCTGTTTGAATTAAACGGTCTCTTCTGCTGGGGTCCTTCTGCCTTCTCCCTACACTGTGGCAGATACCTAACAAATTGCGGCATGCTAGCACTTGACAGACCTTGGAAGTAAGAATCAGGAAGTCCTTACATCACTGCTTCGCTAGAAAAGCAGCATTAAACTTTCCCTTGGCAGCAGCCAGCCAGCACTGCCAGAAATGGGGAAATATGTTGGACAGGTAAGATTCCAGCTGAAGTCTGGAATCAACCCTGGAAAGATGGCTAAGGAGCAGGACTTCACGTTGAAGACACTTGATGTATTCAACAGATAAAATAGCAGCAATTTGGAAGCCTGTTCAAAACTTGCGAAACAGGTTGATGAACTGGCTTGGGGGAGTCAGCTGCAAAGAAACACATCCTTCAGAAAGGGCTGTACAAAGGGGAGAGGAAGAAAGATTTGAAGGAAGAGGTCAGGCCAGAGGCCGGCCTGCAATACCAGCTACTCTGGAGGCTGAGGCAGGAAACCAGCATGCTCTACAGAGTCGAGGCAACCGTAACAGCTGTGTTTGTGAGGGATTTTCTGGACTAGGATAATTGAGGGGGGATCATCCCCTTTACATCACATGGGCTGGGGTCCTGGCCAGAATAAAAAAGAGAGAGGTAATTGAGCACAGACATTCATCTCGCTCTGCTTCCTGACTATGAATGCCTTGTGATCGATCAGCTGGTACACTCCTGCAGACACGCCTTGCCTGCCATCTTGAACTTCCTCTCAAACTGTGAACCAGAATAAATCCTTCCTTTCTCAAGATCCTTTTGGTCCAGTATTTTGTTGCAGCAACCAAGAAAGTCACTAATACCGCAACTTAATGATACCCTGTCTCCAAAAAAGGCTGGGGATATAGTTCAGTGATGGAGGACTTGCCTTCAATCCCCACTTCTGAAAAACATTCCCACTACTTGAAGGTCAAGAAAAGAGCTTTAGAAACTTAAAAATGAATAAATTAAAAAAATAAGATTTTTATTTCATTTTAAAATAACAACACGTGACATATTAATATAAATACTGTGTTTTTAGTAAATGATACTTTTTATTCTCAGAAAACACTGAAGTCAATTTTGATGAAGTCAATTTTGATGAAATGGGGTCTACACTATATTATAAGGACGTGGGAAAAATAAAACTTTTTTATCCAATTAGAATCTGGTTTTTCGAGACAGGGTTTCTCTGTGGCTTTGGAGCCTGTCCTGGAACTAGCTCTGTAGACCAGGCTGGTCTCGAACTCACAAAGATCCGCCTGCCTCTGCCTCCCGAGTGCTGGGATTAAAAGTGTGCGCCACCATCGCCCGGCTTAGAATCTGTCTTCTGGTGAATCCTGGGGGTCTAGTTCAAAAATTACTATTATTACTATAATGTGAGTTGGTTATTATAAATTTTCATCTGAAAGAAAATGATTTGGGGTGTAAAAAAAAATCTTTTGAAGCCAGACAGAAACCTTCCCTGAGGCACAAGAGAGACATGGTGGGGATTAAACTTGCTTAGTGTCAAAAGAAATCTGTCTTTAGTCACAGGTTTCTGTGATGATTAAATGAGTTATTTGAAATGACAATGATCAATATTTTGCTCTTAATCAATATTACCATGTTCTTCCCTTCTGGTAAAAATAATGTTTATTCCTCCATATGATCCAGATTCAAAACCAGTCTCTCTAATAAAAAAATTAAGAAAACTAAAGAAAAAGATGGGCCAACTTAAGTGTACAAGGCATAACATCTACATAACTAAGTACTAAACATCAAACAAAAGACTGTGTTCTTAGCCGGGCGGTGGTGGCGCACGCCTTTAATCCCAGCACTCGTGAGGCAGAGGCAGGCGGATCTCTGTGAGTTCGAGGCCAGCCTGGTCTACAAGAGCTAGTTCCAGGACAGGAACCAAAAAGCTATGGAGAAACCCTGTCTCGAAAAACCAAAAAAAAAAAAAAAAGAAAAATTAAAAAAGACTGTGTTCTTAAAGTAGTTAACATTCATATTACAAAACACTGGTAGCTTTAGAAACAGTTTTGCGTGTATTTTGTTTTCGGGGTCTGAGTTCTTTCCTTGTATGTATGTATGTATGTGCACCACATGCTTGCCTGGTACTTGGTATACACGGAGGCCAGGAGAGGGTGTCGGATCCCCTAAAGCCCGAGTTTCAGAGAATTGTGAGCCACCATATAGGTGCTGGGACTCGAACCAGAGTCCTGTGGAAAAGCAGCCAGTGCTGTTAACCACTGAGCCATCTCTCCAGACCCATGATTTATGATTTCAATTCATAAATCAATTAAACATTTAAGGCATAAGATATCTAGTAGAACTAGCAGAAACTTAAACAGAATATTTCCTAGAAAAATAAATACAAAAGCATTTTTTTTTACCAGCAAGTAGATTGCAGGAATAGCTCAGGCATTGCTAGTGGACCCATGGCCCAGGGGCCCATCCCCAGCAGCACAGTCAAAAACTAGCAAAAAAAAAATTAACAGAAAAGTATTCAAGGAATGCTGCTGGGGAAGCACACTAAATTTCTTGCAGAAAATTCTGACAATTCAAAAAATCACATGTAAAGGAAGTATGATGACGAACGCCTATAGTCTCAGTATTCAGGATGCTGAAGCAGGGTCACGGTGAGAGTGAGCCTAGCCGGGGCTGGAAAACAAGACATTGTCTCAAAATAAAAGTAACACTTCTAGAAAGAGCCTGCTATTTACCAAGCACTGTGTGATGAGACTGATTGACTCCCTCAGTCCCCACTCAATTTTGCTACTCAATATGCATCATTGACAGTGATGCTAACCTCAGGATCCCTCCACCACCCATCCATGTGGTTAAACAGCACAGATCCACTGTGCGACAGGATTGAAATGATCTGGATTTACTACCACATGTTTTAAAGGACACAAGGGAGGATATGTGTGTGTATATGTATATATATTTGTGTGTGTGTATATATATGCCTCCCATTTTTTGGCAATGCTGAGTACGGAACACAGAACCCCACACAGGCTAGGAAATTGTTTGACCCCTGAGCTATATTCCACGACCCACCATTTCTATAACATTAGAAATTATATGAACATGTCTGTAGGTGTGTGTACAGAGAGAAAGCTTTCTGAGATATACACCAAAATGAGGGCAGCAGTTATTTCTAGGTGGTGGGATTGTAGACGATCTGGACTCCCATTTTATGCTTCTCATTATCCTTGTGGAATTTTGCCGTTATGGCACCTGTTTCCTGGGAGGTGACTTTGTGGGCACACAGTCTATGCAGTCACACAGAGGCCCATTTCTTGGAGAAGCTCGTGTTTAGTTTAATGCTTCTCCTGTCACTGATTTGATTCTTTTTTTTTTATCATCACTGTTTGTTGAATCTCATACTACCAAATTATTTCTACATATATATGTATATATATACATACAAATATATATATATATATATATATATCAATGTGATGATATTTATGCCTTGTTACCCTCTCTTGTCTTCTCTCACTGATCCCCTTCTTCTTACCTAGGTTCCCGTGTTAGTTTGGGGGACCATTGCTGTGATGACACACCATGACATAAAGCAACTTGGGGAGGAAAGGGTTTATTTCACTCACAGTTCCATGTGACAGTTCATCATCAAAAGCAGTGAGGGCAGGAACTCAAACAGGGCCGGGACCTGGAGGCAAGAGCTGTTGCAGAGACCACGGACAGGTACTGCTTACTGGCTTGCTCCTCCTTATCAGCATGCTTAAATCAGGATCACCAAGCCAGGCTGTGGTACCACCCACAAGGGGCTGGACCCTCCCCCATCAATAAGAAAATACCTTTCGGGCTTCTGTACAGCTGGGTCTCATGAGGCATTTTTCTTAATCGGGGTTCCGTACTCTCAAATGACTTTAGCTTATGTCAAGCTGACATAAAACCAGCCAGTTTCCCGGTCGGTGGTGGCGCACACCTTTAATCCCAGCACTTGGGAGGCAGAGGCAGGCAGATCTCTGTGAGTTCGAGACCAGCCTGGTCTACAAGAGCTAGTGCCAGGACAGGCTCCAAAGCCACAGAGAAACCCTGTCTCGAAAAACCAAAAAAAAAAAAAAAAAAAAAAAAAAAACTAGCCAGTTTCATGCTGTTCTGTGCCACAATCGGTTTTGTTAGGATTGCTTTCATGGATATTAGTGACAGATAGTTTATAAGCACATGGGCACATTGCCAGTGGCTACACCACTGAAGAATAAGTCTCCCCCTCTCCCAGCAACCATTATCTATCTACATATAGATCGTCATGAAGGAACAGTGTCCTATAAGACCCATCTCCTCCCATGACAGGATGTCGATGGGACCCATTGAAACTTTACAATTCATAAGGGCTTCACATTTTTGTTTGGTGCTGAGTCCGAGAATTCCATGCAAATCCCACCAATATATCCTTAGCTCTTCAGTTTGAGCCACTGCAAGAACTTGATATTCTAATTTCCTTCCTTCAAACACAAGCAGAAAAAAAACCTTCTTAACAAAAGTTAAAGAGTCGGTAGTTTCTGACTCTTTTATGTTTCTTGTTTCTTTTTAATTTTTCCATATTTTAATTATCTTTTTATTAAGGGGTGTCTGTGGTGGTCAAAGGATATGAGTCGGGATGGGGACTCTAATTAAAGTCCTTAAGTTTGAGCTGAAAGCACTTTTACCCATTGAGCCCCCCCCCCCCCCCCCCCACACACACACACACACCCTGAGTCTTTTTTATCTGTCCCCTTGGAAAAGAGAAGGAAAACTTCTGAGAGAGGATTACTTTTGTTGTCCACTGAAGATACGTTTCACACTCTTTCCAAGCCACTAACAGGATAGATTATGGGTGGTCATGCAATCAGCCCTATATAAATGGTTCCATATCCATATAACTAAGGATAAAAAAAAAACTTTAAAAAAGATGTTGTCTGAGGACCAGGTGTGGTGGCTTTTTTAATCCTAGCATTTGGAAAACAGAGGGAAGGCAGAGCTCTGTGAATTCGAGGCCAGCCTGGTCTACATTGGGAATTTGAAACTCGGCCTCAAAGAAAAGAAAGAAAAGAATAAATCGGCAAATATTTTTCTTGTCATTAGTCTCTCAACAGTACAAGAACTGTGAACTATTTATAATGTATTATTTACTATAGCCAAACTAGAGATTATTTAAAGTTAACAGAAAAATTCAAATAGATTATATACAAATACTACACCGTTTTATAAAAACTACATAAGAATCCTCGGATTTGGATATGGCGGGAGTTCTGAAATCAATTGATAGCTGAAAGAGGATGGTATTAGGTAATTTGCCCATATTTCCCAATTACTAGTATTTCCAGAGGAGAAAATACTTTTCTCCTGGTCTCCCATTCCAACAAACTCCAACCACTATCATATTTTATTTACATGCCATTAAATCTGCAAATGTAGGTTATCTATATATGTAGCAATGAACTTTAATGTCTTCAGCTTCACCATGCAAGGTCTTCATAATATCTGTAAGTAGTTTCAGAGCAACAACTATAGTCAACATTTATAGCCACCAGTGAATATAACTAAGCCCATTTCCATGAGACTCCCTTATAGCTTATTCCTCTTGTCAACACGGTTTGAATTATTCACAAAGAATTAATATAGTCATCAATTTAGAGATTTTATTGTGTATTTCTTCCTTTAGATCTTTTGCAAACACTTATTATTTTATAAAATGTGTCTCGCTTCGTCGTGTCCCTAAGAAATCATGCTTTTGAAATGTCAAATAATTTTCATAACATCCTTTATCCTTTGTCTCCTGCTTCTTGCTTTTTAAATATTTGGTGGGATATTCGGAGTTTCCTATTTCTAGGGCATTATCTATTGAGAGGAAAAGGAGTCAAAATCCTAAAGTATATCTATTTCTTCAAAACAATGCTCAGAGTTATGTGTGGTGACCCAACCCTGTAATCTCAGCACTTGGGATGTGGAAGCAGGGAGATGAAATTCAAGGCAAGCCTCAACAATATGGTGAATGAGAAGCCAACCTGGGCTACATGAAATTCTGCCTCAAAAATAAAATAAAGGAATGCTGGAGGTTTTGGCTCCATAGTCTCACAAGCGTGGGAACCTGACGAAGCCTAGAACTCATGTAAAAATGCCAAGCTTGTGCTGTATGGCGGTTATCTCCAATGAGAAACATTTCCTCCAAGGAGGGAGAGAGAAGCTCCTGGGACTCCAGGGGTAAACTAAAGGCCATGCCCCGAGAACAGAAACCTGGCAGATTCTTCCCATCTGCCACCTCCCCCAGAAGTCTGACAAGGAGTCGACAAGTGCGGGCGTGGAAACTGAGCAGCTGACCTGCAGGGAGGAGCGCTTTCTCCACTGTGCAGTTGGTTACATTTACAAAGCTCCAGGGTTGCAGCTCTCGTGAGTCATCACCTGTTCAGGAGTGGGCTTTACAGTGACACAGCTGCTTTTGAGACATCTGTGCTCTTTCCAAGTAAGCCCTCACCCATGTTCTGTTAGTAACCGTGTTAAAAGCCCATTGGCTTATCAAGATGGACTTTGGTGCAGCCATTACTTTAGTGTCTCATGAGTTCCCTTTCTGGATAACTAGATGTGTGTGTGTGTGTGTGTGTGTGTGTGTGTGTGTGTGCGCCTGGATAACTAGATGTGTCCGTGTATGTGTCTCCGTGTCTCTGTGTGTGTCTGTATAACTAAATGAGTATGTGTGTGTGCATGTGCGCACGCACACGCATGTGCTGCATCTCTACAGTAAAAGTCTGCCACACAACAGCATGGTAGCATGTGCTTATAATCCCAGTCCTTGAGAGGTAGAGACAGAAGGATCCCTGGGGCTCACTGGCCAGTCAGTTTAAATTAATTGGTGAGATCCAGACAAATGAGAAACCCTTCCTCAAAAGAGAGAGGATACATTCCTGAGAATGACACCCAAAGATGTCCCCAGGCCCCCACATGCATCGTGTACATACCTCTGTATACACATGTATACACACAAAACATAACAACAGTGTTCAGAGAGGCATGGCTCATGCTTGCAATCCTAGCACTTGGAAGGCTAAGATTAGTAGGTCTATAAATTCAAGGCAATCCTGAGCTATAAGTAAAGGACACTCCTTCACAATGGGGGCTCCCTTTCAGACTGGGGATTAAGCACAAACCACACCCAAACACCTGTTTTCATAGAGAGACCCTTTATTAAGCAGCAAAGAAAAGTTAAAGTGGCTGCTTTCTGACTCAGGCAGAAAAACAGCAGCAAATGTACTTGCAGGTATCCTCCTCCTCCTCCTTCTTTTTCCTCTTCTTCCTTCCTTCCTTCCTTCCTTTTTTCCTTCCATCCTTCCTTCCTTCCTTCCTTTCTTTCTTTCTTTTTTTTTGAGATGGGGTTTCAGCCTGTCCTGAAACTCGCTCTGTAGACCAGGCTGGGCTTGAACAAACAGAGATCTGCCTGTCTCTGCCTCCCAAGTGCTGAGATTTAAAGGTGGGCGTCACCACCGCCAGGTGCAGGTGTCATTCTTAAGCAGAGAAAAAGGGGAAAAAGAGGTCTGTGTTAGAATGGGCTAAGATACATTGTAAAAAAGATAGAGGATGAGGGAGAGGGGGACAAGAGAAAGGAAGCAGGGATGACTGCCTCTGGATAGAGAAGAGATAGACTAGGCACATAGGCAAATGGTGTTTTATAAAGGTAAAGGGGGAAACCTGTGTTAGGATGAGATGTTTTGTAGCATGACAGGCCTGCTTTGTGGGGATTTTGTCCTGCCCAGTTTCCTCAGCCGTTTAGCCCCAAAGAAATCACACAGAGATCTTCATAAGTTATAAACTGATTGGCCCATTAGCTCAGGCCTCTTATTGGCTAACTCTCACATCTTGATTTAACCCATTTCTATTAATTTGTATAACACCACGAGATTGTGCCTTACCGGAAAAAATTCAGCATGTCTGACCTGGCAGCTCCATGGCAGCTCTTTCTCTGCTATCTTCTTCCCAGAATTCGGTTCTGTCTACTCTGCCTACCTAAGTGCTGCCCTGTCAAAAGGCCAAGGCAGTTTCTTTATTCAACCAATGAAAGCAATACATAGACAGAAGAAACTTCTACACCATTTCCCCTTTTTCTGTTTAAACAAAACGGAAGGCTTTAACTTTAACATAGTAAAATTACATATAGCAAAATAGTTATCAAGCAAGAATTACAGTTACAATATTTATATCTACTTTATCTTTTATCATAACTAAGGAAAACTATATCTATAAATTCTTCAACTCCATCAAAGACTTCAGAAGAGATAATATTACTTAAGTAAACAGGAAGTGCATTAAAAGCAACTTCCAAAACTCTAGAAATGACAGAGACATCTCGCTTCCTGGACAGTCACCCAAAGTTCTTTTGTACTGTTGGGGCATCAATCTTCGGCCTACAAGCCCGTAGTGTCCAGCAGACATTTCCATGAAGCACGAAATTTTAAAGACAGTTCAGTCACTTTTTTCTGTGTCCTGCAGAATGTTTCACAGACTCTTTCATGAAGCAGGAACCCCGAAGGACCATCTCACCTTTAGGCAAGTTCAGCAGACATCTTTCTGTGGGTACTGCATGTTCAGTTTATGCATCAGTCCAGGCAAAAGCAGTTTCTTGCTATCAAATTCCATAAGGAGCCTCTTCGATGCCCATCTTCTTCTTGAAGTAGCTGGTGCTTCCAGGAGCAGACGTGTCTCATTGTCACCTTTAGCAAGGTGGATGGAATGTAGAAGAGGGCAAGGCCTGTCAAAACCACATGTTCAAGTGGGCTAATGTCCCTTCAATAATGGAATTTGAGACCTGGTTGTGACATCTTCAAAAGCTTTTTGATCTGGGTGGTGGTGGCACACGCCTTTAATTCCAGCACTTAAGAGGCAGAGGCAGGCGGATCTCTGTGAGTTCGAGGACAGCCTGGTCTATAAGCGCTAGTTCCAGGATAGGCTCCAAAGCTACAAAGAAACAACAACAAAAAAGCTTTGGGAAGTTATTTTAAATTATAGCTACCAAATGCTTTAACTATGTTCCATTTAATGCTTCTAATAAGTCCCATGAATTAGAAAAGCATTATAAAGCTCATCATAATTCCTTCACTGCCTCTTTGAACTCAGATATTCTCAAGTAGCTTTTCTAACATAACAGTCAAACTTCCCAATTCTTGAATGACCTCCATTGTTATGTGTACAAAAGTGTTTATTTATTTATTTACTTACTTATTTACTTATTTATTTTTTGAGATGGGATCGCACTATGCAATCCTGGCTGGCCTGAAACTCACTGTGTAGACCTGGCTGAATTCAAATGGCTGGCCTCTGCCTCCTAAGTGTTGGGATTAAAGGCTTGCACTAACACAGCACCCCCTAATTATGAAAAGTTTTTAAATAAACATAGAAGCATAGAGAGTAATGTGAAGTTCAAAGTATTCATGACTAACCTTTAGTAATTACATTCTGTCAGTCTAATCACTACTATTTCTCTTGGCAGAACTGGGCACTGAACCTAGGGTCTTGCACACATTAGTACCTAGGCCCATAGCCTATGGAACAAATGGCACCACTCACATCTAGAGGCATGCCTTGCCCCTTAATCTTCTCTGGAAATGCCTTCATACACACACACACACACACACACACACACACACACACACACACGCTTTAATAATCACCCAGATGCTTCTCAATCCAGCCAACAATCAAGTTCAATCATCACAGACAGTTAGTTCGAAGCTTTAAAGCAGAGCTATGGGTGTAAATGTGGACAAATAAAATGAGGAGGACGAGGCTTGAGACTGATCCCACCAGCACTGCATGCTGACCTGCTGGCAGCACGCAGCCAGTTATGCTGGCCATACAAAACAAGCAATTTAGGTCCTTAAAACAAGAACGAAACCCAGTTCTGAGCAAACCGTGATAGCAGCCTTGCACAAGGTCTTGACCTTGTAGCTCTTTTATCTGAATGAGAAACTGAACTTGTAGAAAGTGGAAATTTGACAAATCAGAACTGATGAAAACTGATCCTTGAAGAAAAAGAAAAAGACGGAAAAAAAACTCCCATCATCTCTAGCATGAGTGCGTGGAAAGATCATAAAGTGAGGATCTCCTTTCAAGAGCAAACTTTAGCACTGAGAGTCTCGGCTTTAGAATTGCTTTGTAAACCTGTGTGTTTGTTAATTTTAGGCACTTACTGATGGATTCTCAGCCATACTCACTGGCTAAGAGATCAACAGTAGACAATGTGCCCTAAATCTGTTTTTCAACTTCTGACTGATGTGGAAATTCCCCTGTTAGCAAGCTTACCATCGCCGGCCTTGGGCATGTAGGCCTTTCACTTGCTGCAAGGAGAGCCATCTTTCATCTACAAAGGAGGCCTCAATTGCTGCACTCTTTATGAGGCTGCATGCTTTTGCAGCTCCTTGTATTTATTCTCACTTCTAATATAGCATTTAATTAAACATAATCACACAGAGAGTAAAACAACAGCCAACACTCGGGGCTTTTGTAGAAATGAATACAATCTGATTGGACTGTAAAATTGATCATCCTTGTCCCCTGAAAAAATAGTGTGCTACCATTAAAGAAGAAAATGACAGTTATAGAATGAGCAGCAAATAGAAGAAAATTGAATTTGCCAGCTCTACTTCATTCAACACAATTGTAAGTAAATATTTGGCAAGATAACCCAGTACCTAATTCAAATCACAAAAACTTTCACTGTAATAGAGGACTTATTTGAATAAGATGGCGGGAGGGGGAAAGGAAGATGAGAAGAAAGGCATTAAATAACGGCAATGCCATCGAGAAGAAATTACTGGAGAGACTGAAACAAAGTAGTCTGGCAACCTCAACAACTTCCCCGTTCATGCTTTTCACAAGTCTCTGGAGAAACAGAAGGTATTGAGAGCAATTCAAATGCTGATGGAAAAGATGCAGAAGATGTTGAAGACGTGGGCCAAACTTGATGGAAGATGATGAGGTAGGTGAGAGACTGGAGAGATTTCTCTTTTTTTAGGATATGAATAAATTGGGCATCTGCAATGAAGAGAAGAAAGAAAATGTCCTTCATGCATAACATAAAGGCAAAGCAATCTTGAAAGAACCTCTGCAGAAAAACAAGCCCACCGTGGAGTATGTGGGGGACAAAGCCAAAAGCACTTGCTTTCCCTTCACCTTGTAAACAGCACTGCACTTTTTGAACTTCTTTACCTTAAACACAAACACGCTTCTCCCTGAAAACACAAGGCTTGACAGGAAAACAGCCCCCAGACGAAGAATGATAATTTCCTGCAATCTAGGAGGCATTACAGTATTTCTTGAACTGTTCATTGCATTTAACGTAAGTCATTGCCAGGCACCACTCAAATCTATGTGTTTTCAAGAACTTGGTCCCAAGTCACTAGTCAATGTTACTTGAGCCAAATTTAGTGCACTTTGAATAGCTTATAAGGCTGGCCTTCAACTTGCAATTCTCCTCCCTTGGCCTCCCTAGTGGCCCCAACAACACCAGCTCCAAAAGAGCACTTCAAGAGACTGTATTTATTGGTTCTGTAGTCCTACTTAGACCTGAATTGTACACCCACCTCTGCATCTAAGTTATTGGGTAGCCCTTTGCAAGAAACCCTTATCCTGTATTGGGCCTGATTTCTCACCTGTATTTCTAACATTCATTAACTCCACAAATATTTGTCTATTGCATGCCGGCACTGTGTGCTAGCAATACAGGGTGGAATAGAAAGAGCCAACATTTACTAAATGCTTACTTTACACTTGAACTTTTGGTAGGGGGGTTATGTACACTAACTGATAACCTGTGAGGCACTCCTGTGATATTTTCCAAACACAACAAAGGAAGGAACGGAGGTATAGGCAAAGCACAGTCACTTCTCCAGGCTATCAAAGGACTTGGCTCAAGAAGAGATAGCTACTAGGCTATGTGGTTTCAAATCCCACCAGCCCAGAAACTAGAGCCATTTCTTTCTCTCCAAAGTGGTTACTACTTCAGCGACTTGCATTTGGGTTCCAGGCCAGAAATCTGGGAGGATCACCCTCCTGTTCCCACAAGGGCACCAACACACTGGACTAGGTTTGAGGAATGAGTCAGAAACCTACAAGAGAGGGCAACTCGCTTCCGGACTCTGGCAGTTTCCACGCCCAGTAGGCGGACAATGAGGACTGTGTGGGCGTGTCCATCGTAAGCACACCCCTCGGGGCGTCTTATTGGCTAACAACTGAGCATGCCTGTTACTCGGCGCGGGGCGGGCCCCTTCTGTGCCCCGAGCCCGTGCCTCACCCCCCCCTCCCTCCCCCTTTCAGCTTCCTGTCTCATTGGCTCTATAATGAAACCAACGAGAGGACACCCCCTGCGTCTAGAGCAGCCTGCTCGGGAGCTTAGCTGAGTGGCCGGTGGATGTGAGAGGAAAGCCGCGTCAGGCTGTGCTTCCCTGCCCTTGAGCCGTTCTAGATGCGGTGAGTGCCAAAACCGCGGTCCCCCGCACCAAGCGCCACCCGGAGCAGCTGCTCCCCGCCCCCCTCGCCCCAGTCTAGGGACTGCCTGGGTCGGAGCCCCTTTCCAGCATGCCCCACTCGGGATGCCCTGGCAGGTGCTGCCGGAGGACCCCGGGACAGGTGGAGAGCAGCCTTCCCCGAGGCGCTCCCGCGGCCCCTCAGGGGGCTCTTGAAATAGTCAAGCCCATCCCGGTACTCAGTCCAGTCTCCATTTTGATCTCCATCCACTTTCTCCTTAGGGAAAAAAAAAAAAGGTCCGTCTGAAAGTTTCTGCCTTCAGTGTGTGATGTTGTGAGTTCCCTCCTGCCCTGTAGGAAATACACCCTATCATGTGGCTCACTGGTGTTGCTTTTTTTTTATTCCTCGACGGAGGAAAAATGTTAGGATAGTTTGTGCAAATAATTTTGTGTACGATTCGTAGACGTTTTGAGTTTTAATAGTATTTTTTGCCACCAGGAGGAGTATCCTTGTCAGGAAAAATTCTGACACAAAATCAAGCGAAGGGACTCGTCTGGGTTGTTGTGTGTTGGCCAGAAATAATGACTGTGTGATAAGAGCCGCAGTTACAACAATTACTATTAGGTTGCACCCGACCACACTGCTTTGAGGCATAGCTGTTCTGTTGTTCCTCCTTTCCTCTGGGAATTGTTTATTGACCAAGTGCTCTGGATTAGACGGGGAAAGTAAATGCTGTCTTGCCTCTCCCCACCCACTTCCCCAAACACAGGAATTGCACCTGCCCAGCACACAGCTGTCCTTGTGGTAGAAGTCAAAGTTCATTTCCTCTCTAAGAAAGCAGCAGGAGCCAGAAGTGTTGCCACACCAATACCAGCACAGCACGTGGGCAAATGAAGTGGGAGGATCACCAGTTCAAGGCCAGCAGGAGTTACAGAATGAGACGCTGTCTTTAAAAAAAGAAAAGAAGAGAGCTGTTAGTGTAGTGCTCCCAGCTTTGTAGTGAAAGGTGAAAGGTGGGGCAGGCATCAGTTATGCTTGACGGATCTCCATTTCTCATTTGTAGGTCGCTTCTGCCACTGACGGTCTTTGTGACTTTGAGTCAGTTGCTTCATCTTTATGGTCCTCCATTTCCCTACCTAAAGGGAAATGGAGTGTGTGGCATGAAGTGGCGGGGGGGGGGGGGGGGGGGGGGGGGGGGGGGGGGGGGGTCGCAGAGTTAGGAATTAGTCCAGAGGAAGACAGACTTCAGGTAACCCGCTCTGTTACTCCTCCCTCTTATTCTCTCTGAACCAGGAATATGCTGAAGGCCTGCAGGCCCCAGTGACCTGTCTCCAAGCCCACAGTGCTGGGGTTACAGATGGCTCCCTGCCTTGCTCAGCTTTTTCTATGGGCACTGGTAGTGCAGCTCATGTCCCCATGCTTTTATCCCCTGAACCAGCTCCCCAACCCCATTGATTTTTTTTAAATGATACATAACTACATATGTTTTTAATGAGAGAAATGGCATTAGGTAGCTTCTAAGGTACTTTTCAACCTTAGGAGACAAAGTGCAAATCTAAGGAGCACAGTGGAACTTTGGGGAGTAGCAGAGGAAATCGGGAAACGTTCAACCTTTACTAGTAAAAATGTAAGTCATAATATTTTCCAACTGTTTCATTTACAGTGGCATTTCTTTCAGTTTCTAATTGAAATTAAAAATACAGAAGTTTTCCCCCAGTTTACCTCCCCAAGGAAGAAAATATCCTTTGAGGAGATAAAAATATTCATGAATGTCCCCCAAATATACCTACGTTGACTTCTTTCTCCAAACAACTTTCCATAGTGGGCTTTTATTACATCAGTAGTTGGTATACTGTATTCTAAGACATTTAGTCTTGGGCAGAATGATAATAACATATGATATTAACTACAAGAAATGTGACTTAAATTGCTTAAAATAACTTAGGACATTAGCCACCAGTTAAATAGAGCACTAGGTTGAAAAGAGAAATTTGAGACTGGTAGTGGTGGTGGCGCATGCCTTTAATCCCAGCATTTCACTCAGGAAGCAGAGACAAGCAGATCTCTGAGGTAGAGGCCATCCTGATCTCCAGTGCAAGTTCTAGGACAGCCAGTTCAAGAGAAACCCTGTCTTGAAAAAAGAATAAAGAAAAGAGACAATTGAGTTTAAATCGAGTATCTGTTCAACATAAAATCTTGATCTAAAAGTTGTTTTGTAATGGCCAGAGGTACTTCAAAACATAGTGCAAGTTTGCCATACAAAGTTTTTAGAGAATGATGGAAAAACAATATCTATAACACTGGTTTCTAGGCTAATGCTTTGATTTGCCTCTTGGTTAAATAAATGATGATGTGTAAAAATTGTCCCACCGCACCTCAAATTCTCCTCCATGAAGGAGTTTCTAAAATGTTGCAGATTGTACCTAACAGTGACCAAATGCCAGTGTGGAAGGACCTAAGAGTAGTTGTCCCGTATGCTATTCACCTGATTTCAAGCATGCGGCCCTGCTTCTAAACAGTAAGGGCAAATCGTAAGTATGTAAGAAATAACCAAGTGAAATTATTAGACTGTTTGAAAAGTCTTTTTCTTTACAGGAAAAATGCTTTCAGAAAGCAGTTCATTTTTGAAGGGTGTGATGCTTGGAAGCATCTTCTGTGCCTTGATCACTATGCTAGGCCACATTAGGATTGGTCACGGAAACAGAACACACCACCATGAACATCACCACCTGCAAGCTCCTAACAAGGACGATATCTCGAAAATCTCAGAGGCTGAACTCATGGAGCTCAGTAAGAGCTTCCGGGTATACTGTATTGTTCTCGTAAAACCCAAAGATGTGAGTCTTTGGGCTGCAGTGAAGGAGACTTGGACCAAACACTGTGACAAAGCAGAGTTCTTCAGTTCTGAAAATGTTAAAGTGTTTGAGTCAGTTAATGTGGACACGAATGACATGTGGTTGATGATGAGGAAAGCTTACAAATACGCCTTTGATAAATACAGAGACCAATACAATTGGTTTTTCCTTGCACGCCCCTCTACTTTTGCTGTTATTGAAAATCTAAAATATTTTTTGTTAAAAAAGGATCCATCACAACCTTTCTATTTAGGACACGCTGTAAAATCTGGAGACCTTGATTATGTGAGTGTAGATGGAGGAATTGTCTTAAGCATAGAATCAATGAAAAGACTGAACAGCCTTCTCAGTGTTCCTGAAAAGTGTCCTGAACAAGGAGGGATGATTTGGAAGCTATCTGAAGATAAGCAGCTAGCAATCTGCCTGAAATATGCCGGAGTATTTGCAGAAAATGCGGAAGACGCCTATGGAAAAGATGTATTTAACACCAAATCTGTTGGGCTTTTCATTAAAGAGGCAATGACTAACCACCCAAACCAGGTAGTAGAAGGATGCTGTTCTGATATGGCTGTTACTTTTAATGGACTGTCCCCTAATCAGATGCATGTGATGATGTATGGGGTGTACCGGCTTAGGGCATTTGGACATGTTTTCAATGACGCCTTGGTTTTCTTACCTCCAAATGGGTCTGAGAATGACTGACAAAAAGCAAGAGCATGTATTTGCTAAGCACATTAAGACACATTACCATGGTTTCTAATTGATAAGGCATCTAACACAGACGTGTGTTTCTTTTTCTTATCTGGTCACGCTGGCATAATCACACATTGACGTCTACTTGTACATTTTCAAATGGAATGGCATTTGTGAGAAATTTTAATGTGTTAGAAATAAATGTTTTAAGAATAGCAATTTTGCAAATACATATTTATAAATATCATATTTATGTGATAAAGACTAAATTATAGACATTAAAATCTGTGATGTATCTTTGCTTATTAGTTTAAAAATTTTAATGTATCTTTTTAGCTTCCTAATATATGCAAATGAGATCTCTAGTGAATTTGTGATTAAAATAATACTTTTAGCCCTGTGTTTCCTTTACTTCTCTGTGGGGACAGGGATGATTGAAGGAGGTAGGAGGAGGATCTCACTGTGTGGTCCAGGCTGGCCTAGGCCTGGCAGTTCTCCTTAGCCTCCTGAGTGCTCGTGTTAATGGTGTGCGCCACTCTGCCCAATTGTTTCCTTTACTTTGTTTGCATGTAGATTTGTACTCTAAGCCGCATCAGTGCCAACAGGTTTACTCTCCTAAAATAAACAACAAAGCAATTAAGGAAGTGTTCGTTATCACTTTTAAGACTTCAGTTCTGTCCTCGTGATAACATGCAAGTTATTACATAGGTTAAGTAATATTCATGAAAGCAAATTAAGGGGCATTCCTGAGCACTCACACTTTGCATTTACTCTGTACGTCAGCATTCAGAGCATGCATTTGGAATGGCGGTTATGAAAATTGTAATGCCATTTAACTAATTTCACCCTTAAGCTCTAAGGTGCTGCTTGGATTAAATATATGACCTGTGATTTATTCATGCCTACTGGACATTGAATTCTATGCAGATCTCCTTTGGAAAAAAGAACTTGTTTTTGATCATTTGGCTGATTCACTTCCCTAAGTTAAATGTGGGGTTTTGTTTTGTTTTTTTTTAAATATGTATTTATTTATTATGTATACAATATTCTGTGTGTATGCCTGAAGGCCAGAAGAGGGCGCCAGACCTCTTTACAGATGGTTGTGAGCCACCATGTGGTTGCTGGGAATCGAACTCAGGACCTCTGGAAGAGAAGGCAATGCTCTTAACCACTGAGCCATCTCTCCAGCCCCCTTGTTTTGTTTTTTGTTACTTGTACAAGTTCTGAGGTTTTCCCCTGATTCATGATTGTATCACACATAACCAGATTTTGTTTTGTTTCCATTGTGGCTGGGCAGGCACTAACCTCACCATCAATGGTGGATAATCATATTATTTGTTTCATTTCAAGTGACTACCTGAAATGTCTACCTATTGTGGAAACAGTTATTCCTGTCCTCGTACATGTGTAATATGCGTGGATCTGGCCTGTCCTATAGGCTGCTCTCTTCAATTCGATCCATAAACCCCTTTAGGAGAGACTATTTTTAGATACAGTATTCCTTGTAATTGGCCTCAGCTCTAGCAAAGCGGGATGAATTTCCTCAGGAAGGCTTTGAGCTTCAGACTATTGATCCTCAAGGTAGTGTGTCAAGTCTTTGTTTTAAATGCTGTCTGGCCTTCTTCCTTGGGAATTTCAGTTAACGTGAAGCATTATTAATTTCAAAGAATCATAAATCCCATTTAATAGGCACCCTATTATGTGGCTACAGGTGCACTTTCTACAGATCAAGTCATGTTTAGTGTGAGTATAATGATACAAATTCTGAATATGACTCATTGCCCCAACACTAATATTTTTACATTTTTATTACATTTATTTTATTGAGAGGAGGGGTGTTATGTAAACCAGAGTGCACATGTAGAGGTCAGAAGGCAACTTGTGAGAGTCAGTTCTTCCACCACGTGGGTCCTGGGGATTGAACTTGTATTGTCAGTGTTCAAAATAAGCACCTTTACCCACTAAGCCATCTAAAATTTTCTGTTTTAGAGACCAGAGAGATGGCTCAGTGTTTAAGAGCACTTGCCATTTTCCAGAGGACCCAAGTTAACTTTCCAGTACCCATATTGGGTGGCTGACAAGTCCCTGTAACTCAGGGATTCGACACCACCTCCTGAGCACTGCAGATCCCTGCACACATGACAACAGAAACACATAATACATGTAAAACATTTGTTTCTGGTTTTGTGTGTGTCACCTCGCCAGCACCAGCATATTTACATCTTTCATCTTTGGGCTGGGAAGATACTTAGCCACTAAAGACTAGGTTCAAAACCAAAAATATAAAATCTTCATTACATTAGCCTCTCAAAACATTTAAATTGCCAGGCCCTAGCACTCAGGAGGCAGAGGCAGGGGGATCATTGTGAGTTCAAGGACAGCCTGGTGTAGGTACTGAGTTCCAGGACATCCAGAGCTAGAAGATGAGTGACCTTATCTCAAAAACAAAACAAAAAATATTGAATAAATGTCAGTGAATGCATCCTTTTGACTTTCCAGTCGATAGATGACAAGGTAAACGTGAGCACCTAAAAGAAAATTTATGCTTAATTGAGTTTTTAAACATGATATTGGATATAAAATGTCTCCAATAGTATGTTGCTTCTTTGAAATTAATGTGCATATCCAGGTTTGTGGTTAAAGGTGACTCACTAACAAAAATTGTAATACTGTAGTTGTAGATACAGATACACTTGTCATACATGTGATTTTAATTTATGTGTAAAAATACACATTTAGTAGCTAGAAACCAGCCCTATCCACAGTCAGGAATTCGGGAGTGAGTTGAGGAAAAATAGGGGTCCGATGCAAATTAACCATGAGTGTGAATATCCTTACATATGGCTAATGACTAACATAATAGATACTTGGGTTTATCTATTAACTATCAGAAAGCAAGACACCACATCCAGCCACAGCTAAGATGTAAATTTGAGAAAACTTTGTTTGTTTTTCAAGACAGGTTTTCTCTGTGTAATCCTGGATTTCCTGGAACTCTGTAGACCAGACTGGCCTTGAACTCAGAGATCTGCCTGCCTCTGCTTTCTGAGTGCTAGGATCAAAGGTGTGTGACACCACCGCCTGGCTTGAAGATGTCTTCTAAAAGTTGAATTTGTATTTATTTTTCTGTTTGTCTTAAGTGGACACTGGAATCTAACTTTAGCAGACCTCACACCATTTCCTTACATGAACTGAATCCTCCTCAAAAATGAAAACACTGTCTAGGATAAAAAAGAAATTATACTTCTTGACTTTTTCTTTTTGATATGGCAAAAAAAGTTATTGTGTATCTGGTTTATAAGACCCAAGAGTTTTTTTGGAATGCATTTAAATAAACCCATCAGGTTTTGTTAAAACAGAACATACCTACATTAGAATGATTGTAGAAAGCAGTCTAGTGGTAGGGTATCATGCATTTCTGTTTCCTTTGTTAAGTGTTCTTGGTGAGACATCCAGTGCATTCAATGCATGCATGGGTGGTTACATGATGAGTGTGTTTATAGAAGTTGGCGTTTTTGTTTTCTAGGTTGTTCTTTATTTTTGTGTTTCTTTTTTTTTTCAAGACAGGGTTTCTCTGTGTAGCCCTAGCTGTCCTGGAACTAGCTCTTGTAGACCAGGCTGGCCTTGAACTCACTGAGATCCACCTGCCTCTTCCTTACAAATGCTGGGATTAAAGGTGGGCGCCACCACCACCTGGCCTGTATTCTAGGATTTTTTAATGGTGTGTATATGGGTGGCTATGTGCCAGTAAGAGCAGGTGCCCTTGGAGGCCAGGAGAGGCTGTCAGATCCCCAGGAGCTGGCGTTCCAGGCAGTTGTGAGCCACCTGATTGAGTGCTGGGAACTGAACTCAGGTCCTGGTTTTCAAAAAGAACAAACAGAACATGCTCTTCAACTCTGAGCCTGCCCTATCACTTGGGTACCTTGTCCCTTTAAGAGACAAGCTCTGCCCACTCCACACACACCTCCCCCCCCAGCCTAGGCAAGCTGATCTATGCCCTCTTCTCAAAGCCTCCCTTCTTCTAAGTAGGCAATTCCCTTCTTCCCTCCTTTCCCCTTTCTCTGTCCCTCTCTTTTTCTCTCTTCCCCCATCCCCCTTACTCTTAAACCCTCACAATACCCATTAAATAATTTCTGTATACCCGAGTCCCCCCCCATGGCTTATCTGTCTGTCCCTTACCCACCATGAAGTCCCCCACACTCTGTGGGATCTGCAAGGGTCACTTGCACCATAAATTATAACAGTGTTTCCAGCCCATTTGGGGAGTGTGAATATTTTAATCACATTTGGGGGGGGCGGTGCACAGGCATTCGCCACAGCACATGTGTAGAAAAGTCTGTTCACTCCTTTGGCCATGTGAGTTCCTGGGAATCAAGCTCAGGTCTTGGCAGCAAGGACCTTTAGCCACTGAATCATCTCCTCACTAGCATTGTTTTTGTTTTGCTTTAGCCCAAGCTGACCTCAGATTCAAGAGGCTTGTTCTACCCCAGCCTCCTAAGTGTTGCAATTATAGACATGAGTCACCATACCTGGCTTTTCACAAGTATTTTTTTGTTGAGTCTAAAATAATGGGAATATATCATTGTACCTTGCTCATATTCACCCTCCCAATATACTTCCTCATCCTGCCTGCTTGTTCTTGCTCTTCCTTCCCTCAAAACCCTCCTTCTGCTTTCATGACACATACAATCAGAATTCCAAGCATGAGAAAAATGTGTGATTTTTGTCATTCCCTAGCCTACTCTGTTGTTGCACCTCTCCCCACATAGTCTCTAGCAGAAATTGCTTTATTTTAGCATAGGAACACTTTTTAAAAGTTTACCTGCTTTTTCCCAAAAATTTAAAAATTAATTGATGTATTAGGGTCTAGTTGCTCAGACCTATAATCCCAGCTGAACGGCACAGGCAGGGAGATCTCAAGTTAGAGCCCAACCTTTAGTGAAATCCTGTCTCGAAAACTGAACAGTCATTATAGTAAGCAAGATTGCTTACTGGCTAAAGATTTGCCACTAAGTCTGATGATGGGCGTTCAATTTCCATGACACACATGGTAGAAGAGAACTGGCTCCCACAAAATGTTTCCAAACCTCTACAGGTAACAAAATAAGGAAAATAAATATTAAAAATCAGCCAAGTGTGGTGCAATCCTTTAATCCGAGCATTTAGGAGACAGAAGCAGGCAGATCTTTGTGAGTTTGGGTCCAGCCTCAAGTTCCAGGACAGTCAGGTCTATATAGTGGGACCCTATCTCAAATAATAACAAAAATAATCACATTCAACATGCATCATTACCAAAAATTAAATATAATAAAACATTTAATGGATGGTGGGGAATGACTTGTGTGGAAAATAAAACATGTATCTGGGAGTCTATCATTTTTCAAAAAGAAAATTTTAACTTGTATCATGTAGCATCTTTACAAATTTTTCCTTTTAGATACCAAGCATTTTTTAGCTGAATGCTCCTGGTGCCTCAAGGAATGCAACAAGGAACCAAAGTCATGATTCATTACAGGGATTCAATTGGTTTCTGTAAGGTTTGTGCGAGCAGTAAGACAAACCGTTGTTGACATTGTTTACCACTGTCCTCTGTGCATGTCATGGCCATCACCCTCTTGAACTCTGAGCAGCTGGAATTACCCTCAAGAGACTCAGACACAGTTTGGTCCATTAATTATATCATAAGTGGAGGGGCTCATGAGGTCTCACCTATTCCTAAAGATACATACATAGACAGTTAATAGTTGCTTACTGGGGGCAACTCACAAGGCCCCACTCTTCCCTGAGAATATATAGGTAGTTAGCAGTTGCTTGAGGTGTCTCAGGAGGACTGTACACTCAAGGAGAGATAAACAGTTACCAGTTGTTGGAAGAGAAACTTGGGCCTCATGGCTCCCAGAAGATAGCAGTTAACAGTTGCTGAGCACGAGACCCAGGAGCTCCCTACCCCACCAAGGATAGGCAGTTAATAGTTGGAGGGAATGGGGCTCAGGATACTCCGCTACTGCCAAGGATAGGCAGTTAAGAGTTGAGGGAAAATCAGGAATCCCCAAGCCTCCCAGAGAATAGGCATAAATTGTCCATGCTCCTGTAAATAATGCCCATATTAGTAACCACATTAAAGAGCAAAAAGACATAGGTAAAATTACATTTCAGTGATATATTATTTAACCCAGTATATCTAAAGTGCTATCAATTCAACATGTAATCTACAGGAATAATTACAGGTAACATTCTTTTCTAGTTCAGTCTTTGAAATGCAGTGTGTATTTGATAGTTATAACACATAACAATTCATTTACTACATTTCCAGTGCTCAGTAGCAACATATTGCTGGTCACCACCATACTGCATAGCAGAGGGCTACAAGTTCCAGAAATGTGCCAGTGTTTAAATGTGAATGGGAGAAAACACCCAAAAGTCCTGTTTGGGGTTGTATTGAATGAAATGAAAACTGGAACCTGACTTTTAGTATGCTCCAGGCCATCACCTTACATTGAGTTCAGTCCAAGGACCATCCACTTCAAAATGAAATCATTGTATTTGAAGCAAAACATCAATTAGACATCTCAACTTTTCCCCTTATATAAATGAACCCAAACTACTCATTAACTTTAATTACCATTAATATTTTCCCCCAACCATCTTCAAAGCAATTGTTAGGCCTGCCCTTGCACGTTGCACACTTCTCAAATTGCCGTGCGTTTTAAAAGACAGTCAGTGCATAGCGTGTACTAGTCTCAGAGAGATCCTCGGCCTCCCTCCCTCCCGAGTGTTGGAATTGCTCCCACATAACTAGCTATTCCCTTATATCGTTTTTTTTAAGGATCCAACAAAAGCCTCTAAATGTCATAACCTTTAAATGGCTATAAAGCACCTGGCTTCAAGGCAAGATTGAGTAGTAAGAACAGCTCAGCTCTTAGAACTAAGCTCAATTTCAAAGGACTCTCCTAGGACATCCTGCTATTGAAGAGGAAAAGAATATCCTGTCAGCAGCATAAGATTGTGGGCACACTGCACACACCGCATACAAACCCTACACACTATTATCCCACCGTGAAATAGATAACCAATATACACTTCCCTCTCATGACCCAAAAAGATGATTCAACTGTGGGCTGAGATTAACATTTAAGGAGTGTCAGGGGAAAGTTTTCTAGCTTTGCAGGTGGGTGGACTTAGGTTCAGATTCCATTCCTGCTGTTTACTAGCTCTGCATAAATAACCTCGGAGTACTAGTGTCCTCATTTGTAAAAACCTTAAAAGCTGCCCCCACAGAATCATAAACCTAATGAGACTATGTAAGAAGAGTTTGTGCATGGTGGACACCTGGGGAATGCTATTTCCCTTTTCCTTATTTGGACACATTTAGTACTCTAAATAGTTAATCATATATCAGTCATTAGAATTAAATGTTTGGGTTTTTTAGACAGGGTTTCTCTGTAGTTTTGGAGGCTGTCCTGCAACTCACTCTGTAGACCAGGCTGGCCTTGAACTCAGATCCACCTGCCTCTGCCTCCTGGCACCACCACCTAGCAGAATTAAATATCTTGATGGTAAAATATTAAACCACTGATTTAAATAACAGCTGGTATTGAATATTCACACTAATAGGGGGATAGTTTTAAGATAACATCTGACCAAGCAGTGGGGGGCACATGCCTTTAATCCCAGCATTCAGGAGGCCGAAGCAGGCAGATCTCTGAGTTTGAGGCCAGCCTGGTTTACAAAGCCAGTTCCAGGATGAACTAGGACTGTTACAGAGAAACCCTATCTCAAAAAACCAAATAAAAAAAGATAATATCTGTACATTTAACCACTGCTATGTGATAAAATTTTTTCCTAAAAGCTTTTAGACAAATATTTTCAGCAGTAAACTATAGATTACTTTTTTATTTAATTTTTTTAGATTACTTTTAAAAGCATAAGCTTAGACTATGTTTCCCTTTCACAGTAAATTAGATATTTCTGAATTCCAAATTCCTTAAATCAATGTGGTTCTTATTTCTCACACTTTAACCAAGAGGTTTCTCTTCAGATTGGAGGGAAAATACTGCATAAATGAGACTCCTTCATCCTGGTAAATGCTTCTGAGCAGCTGGTACTTGGGAGATGACTGTTGGTAACACACATAGGGTAAGCTACGCGCCTCTTCTCAGACCTCATTCAGGAGCAAGAAACAATTACTTTGTGAATTTCTCTCCATATAAATAAATAACTTTAACCTTGTGAAATACAACATAAGTAAAAGTTTCTAATATATTTTATCTTGTACTATTTTAAAAACAAACCAGTTATCTGAAAAATGCATTCCAGTCATGTTTTGGAAGCTATTTAGTAAATGATATATTAGATGTAGCTATTATGATAAATTAAGCTATTTTAAATCTATATTCAAATATATTTAATTTTTTAAAAACATAATACTTTTAAAATTTATTTTTATATTCATTGGTGTTTTGCCTGCATGTGTCTATGTGAGGGTGTCAAGAAGCCCTGGAACTGAAGATAGTTGTGAGCTGCCATGTGGGTGCTGGGAATTGAATCAGATCCCCTGGAAGAACAGATAGTGCTCTCAACCTCTGAGCCATCTCTCCAGTCCCCAAAACATAATATGTTTTAAACTGAATTTTAAGTCTAAATACCTATACAAGAAAAATAAAAAAGCTTAATTGGTACAGTGCCCGTCTAGTATACAGAAGTCCTGCATTTGAACCCTAGCACTGCATTAAAAACGGACCTAGTGCTGCATGCCTTAGGTCCCAGCACTTTGGAGGTGGACGCCAGAGATTGAGAAGTTCAAAGTCATCCTCTGCATACAACGTAAATTACATCCTAGCCTGGGCTACAAGAGACTCCATGGAAAGGGAAAGGGAGGAGATGAAGGAAAATGGAGGGGAAAAGACAGGGAAGAACTTGGTCATATTAAAAACATGTTGTGCACTTTAAGAAAACTTCCCAGAAGGTACAGGATAAAAAAATATTCCTCACCCTCATTAATTAAAGTCAGATGTGTAAGTGAAGTGAACTTTGACTTTAAAATGTTAATAGAACAGCGTTTTCAAAAATGTTTTGTTTAAGTAAGTTAAATAAGTATTTAGCGTGCATGTGCACATATCACCACCTGCATGCGGTAGTCAGAGGACAACTCAAGGGAGTCATTGTTCTCCTTCCACCAAGTGGGTCCTGGGGACTGAACTCAGGTTGTCAGCCTGGACAGCGAAGTACCGTTCCCTACTGAGCCATCTTGCCAACCCCCTGAAGCACCAATTGAATAGGTAAAAGGCATTCTACCCAGAAAATATTTCACATCATGAGAAACTTAAGAATGTCAATATACAGAAGCGGGAGCTTTAAGCCCTGAATAAGGACACAAGATTAAACAATTTTTACAAGTCAGGTTAGCTCCAGCCTGTTATCCAGAATTCTGCAGGCAAGATTATAAAATCAAGGCTAGCCCAGGCTATATAGCAGCTCTCACTACCACCACCAGTCGGTGACATCTGTAACAGTGTTTGCCTAGCATGGATGAGGCCCTGGTTGAGACCCTACATTTGATCCTTAACACCACGGCAAAGCTTTCTAACTTAAGGGCTCAAGGATTTTCGTGTACACAAAGTGCCTAACCGCTAAGCAGTTTTGTTACAAAATCATCTTACTGCTTTGCAAGTTTCCAAGCCTCAGGGCACCAGCATAAGACAACCTTAATCTTGAGAGAAAAAGAACAGAAACTGGTAGGGAGAAAAATGGACTCTGCCAGATTGTAGACTTCCCAGTCGGTTTCCTTTGATCAACAAGGAAACCGAATTTGTTTTCTTTTTTAGTTTGGTTTGATCTGTTTTTTTTCAGACAGGGTTTCTCTTTGTAGCCCTGGCTGTCCAACACCTCATTCTGTAGACCAGGCTGCCCTGCAACACACTGAGATCCGTCTGCCTCTGCCTCTAGAGTGCTGGGATTAAAGACGTGCACCACCACCACCCAGCTCAAGGAAACTGAATTTGTGTTGAAGGCTTAACGTAAAAATGGCTCTCCAAACAAGAGCTAAGTTATAACCAGTCTTGCTGAAAAGCAAATCCTTTGCCCACATGCTATGTAAGCCAGAAGTTACTTATTACAGTACAGGAACCTAAATGATAGTTGGCAATTATTACTGACAAGCTGTATGATTAAAGATTAAAATAGGAAAAGGTAAAGTTTTGTATCTTGTAAACCTAGATGTTTTTCATATGGTAGAATTCCAAGAATACTTACATGAACTTGAGAAGAGTAAATAATTTATTATGCCCTATCGTTTATTGTTCCCCATTGACCCTGACTGAAATTAAGTATTTGAAAAGCTGGGGTGGTCGTGCATACTGGCAATCCAAGTACTCAAGGGGCGGAGGCAGGAGTATCAGGAGTTCAGGGCAGCTTGGATTATATACACAGCGAGACCTTTCCTTAGGTGGGAGAGAAGTATCTTGAAAATGTTTGGATGGTTTGATGGACTTGTTTTTCTTTCTGGTTTTGCCCAAAAGAAAAATCAATGTTGTTCATGTTGACATTAAGAAATCTACAGTGGAGCCGGCGTGGTGGCGCACGCCTTTAATCCCAGCACTCGGGAGGCAGAGACAGGCGGATCTCTGTGAGTTCGAGACCAGCCTGGTCTACAAGAGCTAGTTCCAGGACAGGCGCCAAAACCACAAGAAACCCTGTCTCGAAAAACCAAAAAAAAAAAAAAAAAAAAAAGAAATCTACAGTGGGTTAGAGATGGCTTAGTGGTTGGAGCAATTGTTACTCTTGTAAAGGACCCAAGTTCGTTCTCCAAATGCACATGGTGCCTCACTTAACTCCAGTTCCAGGGACCTGATACTTTCTTCTGACCTCCCTGAGCACCAAGCATACAGGTGGTGCACGTACATGCAGGCAAAACATTCATACATATAAAAATTTTAACAGTAAGTCTCGTACACATCTTAAGCTTTTGAACTAGTCTTCCACATAAAACTGACACCTATACTTCTATTTGTAATTAACTACTGATGTTTTCTTTAAATTGAACATTAGTAGTGAGGCATGTCATTCTCTCCAACTAGGGTTTTAAGTGAGAATTATTTTTATTAGTTTGTCTTTTATTTCTTAGAGTTTTTAAGGATAAAATTTAGTGTTCTTCAAATGTTACTCTAAAGCAAATGTTAATCCCCCCGTCCTGTAACTTTTATTTCAGGGTTCTGCTGTTTTATGTAGTCCAGGCTAGCCTAAAACTCATAATTATCTGGGATTAATGAACTGCCCATAATAAACAATTTCAGAACAAGCTCCTGAGAGTTTCTTCCTTAATCTGTTCTATGATAGACTTTATTCACTAATAGGTTGGCTTTAGAGACAAGGTGAAATAAACTGTTCTCCAAGCCTCAATCTGCCTTCAGAAGCAGGACTACCAGGAAGGAACGGCTGAAGAGGCAATTATAGAGGGGCACTAACCATAGCTGGCTTCTGTTTTATTTGTTTTTCAGGCAGTTCTCTGTGAGTAACAGAGTTAGATTTGAATTTATGGTAGTCCAGCTTAGGTCTCCCAAGTGCTGGGACTATAGACATGTACCATTACACTCAGCCTCCTAATTCTACTGCTTATTTTAAAACTGACCCTCAGTTTTGTCCATTCACCCCAATCTGATTTCACTATAGTTCTTTACTAGGAATTAATTACTTTTAATACAGTACTAAACAAACTGATGTTATAGTTGGTAAATCTCACTATTCCTGCCATAAAAAGTTTGCTAAAAATATACATAGAAAGCATAAAATACAAAATATAAAAATATATCATTCATTTACATGCATCAGTCTTTACACAGACTGGTATGGCTTCATTACAAACTGTTTCAAGACTATGATATTAAAAGTAAAGTTGCTGGGCAGCAGTGGCGCAAGCCTTTAATCCCAGCACTCGGGAGGCAGAGGCAGGTGGATCTCTGTGAGTTCGAGGCCAGCCTGGTCTACAAGAGCTAGTTCCAGGACAGGCTCCAAAACCACAGAGAAACCCTGTCTCGAAAAACAAAAACAAAAAAGTAAAGTTATATTTAGCTGGGCAGTGGATGCACACGCCTTTAATCCCAGCACTGAGGAGGCAGAGACAGAGATCTCTGTGAGTTCGAGGCCAGCCAGGTCTACAGATCTAATGCTAGGACAGGCTTCAAAGCTACAGAGATAAATCCTGTCTCAAAAAAAAAAATGTAAAGTTATATTTGGAATTAATTTTTGCTGTAATAATATGATTATAACATATTTAATGTATATTGTCTACAGGGTTTCCACAATATTTTAATGACCTACCCTTATAGCAAGTTTCTGGTTGCATGAGAGCTCAGAAGTGTTATATTGACATGCGATTTACGTTTTTACTCTTTTTCTTTCATTCAAAATCAATTTTTGTACATACTCATTTAGAAATTGGAATCATTTTGAATTCCCTGAAGAACACTGAGAGAGATGTTCTCAATATTAAGGAATCTAGATAAACAAAATTAAAATATTTACATTTTGTTTGGGCATACACCGATATTTCCATCAATACATAATTGCTGTTTACGTTACCATGACCAACCAAAAAAAATGAAATACCTCTGCAAATTTAGCAAATTGCTATTTGTTTACCTTCTTCTAAAGCACTATACCTAGAAATAGTGTATTCTCAGTTACAATGTGTTTGGATGCTTGTACAGAATTATTATTTAACAAATAGCATATTATCTCTACTTGGGGAATATCAATCCCCTCAATTTGGAAATGCTCAGAACTACCACTGGAATAAATCCAGCTGGTCTTGTTTGAAGTTGATAACTTTTTTTAAATTTTACTTTACTTTTAAAGATTTTTATTTATTTTGTATATAGGGTTCTTCCTGCATGTGTCCTGCAGGCCAGAAAAGGGCAGCAGATCTTATTACAGATGGTTGTGAGCCACCATGTGATTACTGGGAATTGAACTCAGGACCTCTAAAAGAGCAGCCAATGCTCTTTACCTCTGAGCTATCTCTCCAGCCCTGGAAGTTGGTAACATTTAAAAAAAAAGAGAGAGAGAGAGAGAGAGATAAAAAAGAAACCTTGAACTGGCCCTGGTGGTACAGCCCATAATCCTAGCTTTTTAGGAGGTTGAAGCAAATTCAAGGATTTTTGGATTATAGAATGAGTTCAAGGCTATTTTAGGTAAATTATTGAGCCCCTGTCTTAAAATAAAAGAAGACTAGAGATATAGCCCAATGTCAGAGCACTTGCTTGGCATTTACGAAGTCTTGAGTTCAACCTCTACTACAGGGAGGCAGAAACTGGGGAGTTGAGATGGCAGCTGCTAACAGAACAACAGCAAAACATGAGTCTGCTAGAAGACTGGTGGCTCAGCTGGGAGGCGCTGAACTGTAGGGAACCATCTAAACTGGGATGGGGAACCCTTACAACTCCAAGAATATGGATTTTTCCTTATTGGGGGGGGGTTGAAACAGGGTTTTACTGCCTAACAGTTGTGGCTGTCCTGGAACTCGCTTTGTAGAGTAGGCTAGCCTCAAACTCACAGAGATCTGCCTGCCTCTGCCTCCCAAGTGCTGGGACTAAAGGTATGCACCACTACCGCCCAGAGTATATGGATTAAAAACAATTAATCTATTGTATGTTAGGTGTTTTGCCTGCATGTATGTCTATGTACCATGTGACTGGTACATGGGGAAATCACTGCAATAAGCAGCCTGTGCTCTTAACCACTGACCTTTCTCTCCATTCCTACATTTAGATTTTTAAAAAAATTCCATTTTGGATACAATGTAAGAGATACTTTTATAGTTAGGTTTTTTTTTGTTGTTGTTGTTGTTGTTTTTCGAGACAGGGTTTCTCTGTAGCTTTGGAGCCTGTCCTAGAACTCCCTTTGTAGACCAGGCTGACCTCGGACTCACAGAGATCCGCCTGCCTCTGCCTCCCGAGTGCTGGGATTAAAGGCGTGTGCCACCACCTAGTTTATGTGCACTTTGTACATTATTTTGAAACAGGGTGTCACTATATAGCACTGGCTATCCTAAGACTCATTATGTAGATGAGACTGGCCTCAAACTCAGAGATCTACCTGTCTCTGCCTCCAAATTGCTGTGGTTAAAACAGTGAGCCACAATACCCGGCACAAATTTGCAAATTCCGGTGACTTAAAATTGGGAATACTGATTTTATAAATTGGCCTTGGACTATCACCAATGCCTACTTTTTCTTCATGAAGTTTCCTATACCTACTTGTATACAAGTAGCTTTTCCTTTGTGCCATTCTATATAGAAACAATACCCTATTGAGCTCAGCTGACCTGGGCTGAGTAAAACTGAGCCAACTACACAAGAATAACTGGAATGTAAGTTAAGTTTGAAACAGATTTCAATTTGAAACTTAAAACTGGTGTTTGCTCAAATGATAACAGGCCCTCTCTGTATTATTCTCAGGAACATAGGTAAATTTTCCTTCAAGTGTGCTGCATAAAGTGGCTCATCTTTCTGCTAGTTTAGCATCTCTCAGTTGGGTTCCATACATGTTTAAAAACTGAAAAGGCCAGCTGGGCATGGTGATACACACCTTTAATCCCAGCACTCAGGAGGCAGAGGCAAGTAGATCTCTGAGTTTGAGGTCAGCCTGGTCTACAAAGCAAGTTCCAGGAAAGCTAAGACTGTTACAGAGAAACCCTGTCTCAAAACCAAAAAAAAAAAGTGGAAAAAAAACTTAAAAGGCCTGCACAAGTAGGCTGGCATCCCTGGTTAAAACTGATGAGATGAGTTTAAAGGCAGGCAACATACTTAGTTCACCAAGGCAAAAGTCAATGTACCTTAGCATAGTAGAAAAATTATTCTCTACACCCACTGTGACAGTGCTATGTACAAGCATAATTTATTCTAGAAACCAGGCAAAACAAAGTTTTAACTTCTACAATCTATGTTTGTGTATGTTGTGCTCTTGATTGTTTACACCACACAGACTAACATTTCAACAGTAAAAATAAAAACTCAAAGCTTGGTTTTGGCACAAGTGGCACATATATTATTTTTAGGACTACAAGGAGCTATAGGCATCAAAATGGGTGCTTCTGCCTCAGAATGAGAGACATGAATTTGAAATCAGTAAGTCAGCATAAATGTCCTGAGACAAGATCTTACTACGTACACCTGGCTGTCTATACTCAGAGACTCTCCTGCCTGAGTGCTGGAATAAAGGGTATGCCCCACCACACCCAACAAGGCTTTTTTATCTATCATTAATAACTATCAAAATTAAGTAACATGGTAAGTTATAAGATACAACTGTCACAAGAAGAAATTAATAGATAAAAAACTTGAAAAGGATATAGGAAGTAAAATATCAGGGCATAAACATTCTAATTCAGGAAGAAGCAGGACAAATTCTCTAAGCCTTAACCCAGTCCAGATGAAATTTTGTTGTTGTTGTTGTTTTTGTTTTTTTGAGACAGGGTTTCTCTTTAGCTTTGGAGCCTGTCCTGGAACTCACTCTCTGTAGACCAGGCTGGCCTCAAATTCAGAGATCTGTCTGCTTCTGCCCAAGTGCTGGGATTAAAAGTATGCACCACCACCACCTGGCCCAGATAAAATATTATTATCTCAAGGTACTAACCTTTGTTTGCCCTATAAAGGCCCATTACACAAATTAATATATTTATATTCTAACTGGGAAATCTCCAAGTCTTACATGGTCCATCAATGGTGAATCGTTTGCCAATCTGAGGATCAGATCTTATATCTGTATTCACCTATGTTATATCCCGAGAGGCCCAGCTAGAACAAACAGCCAGCTGAATGATCTCTCTCTCTTTACTATCCACCCTCACCATTGTCACCAACTTCTAACTGTAACACGGGTCACCACAATCCTGTAAATGTCTGTATCCATCTGAGAAATAAAATCAGTCAATATTGGTAAATAACCAAAAGAGAGATGGCTGAGACACTAGCATAACAAAGTCACTGGGAAGAAAGGTCTTTATCACTAAAACTTGCAAGTATTCTTTAACTTCCAAAACAAATTACTCTTCTTTCTAATAGTGGCTCATTGCCCTCAGGATAGGAGATAGACATTTTGAAGGCAATATGGTGGAACACAAAGCTGAAAGTTTAAATGTCATAATCTGACTCAAGAGAAGGCATTATAAATGAATCTTAATCTGGTGAAAGCTGACTTTTATAGAACTGTATACTGTATTTTCCTGTGTACAAAGGGCAGTGATACAGTGAAAAAAGATAAAGAACATGGAAACTTCCTAAGACAAAACTACATTTCTTAAATGATTTAAAAAGATAAAATGAATTTAATATAAAAACAAATATCAACCATATACAATATAAGAATCTGGTCCCTAACTCAAGGAAACTAACAGTTTATAAAACTTGAAAAGAGACAATTGAGAGAATCTGACAAGTTTAGATAGTTGATCATATTAGAAAATAACTTTTCAAACACTTTCAGGGTGTTGTGACTATATTTTTTAAAGATACATATTAAGATAGTTACAGGTGAAATAATAGGCTAAGATTTGCTTCACAGTAACTAGGAAATAGGGAAGAAAACTAAAGCATAGGTAAAGGAAGATTAGCCATAAAGTGAATCAGGGTGATGAAGGAAGGAAAGCCTATTATACTATTACCCATATTTTAGAGTATGTTTGGAATAGTCCATAATGAAATTTAAAACAACAACAACAACACACACACAGACACACACAAGAACACTGCTGGGTGCCTCTGAATAATGGAATAAAATTCCAAATCTAGCTTCTAGCTCCATAACTAGACAAACTATCTAGAAATCTACCATAAACTGGCAAACACATTTACCAAATCATCTTCTATCATTAACCTAAATAGGACAGTGAGTTCTCTGCTAAGTTACTTACCAGATACCCTTTAATGTTCAAGTTTGCTACCCAATTGTAATTTGTGTTTAAGTTAAAATAATTTCTGAAGCTAACAGAATTTTAGCATCCACAGAATTTATTCAGCATAACCATAGAGGCATTGTCTTCATGCTGCTACACACAGACACAAACACAGATACAGCATAATAGCCATGTTTAGCCCAAGCACATTCCTTTTGAGGCTCATTTATATGTCTTCATATGCCACAGCCCATCATTTAAATAATGGATATTTTCAATGCCAATTCCTTTGTTGACTTTCTCACTGTAGAAAGAAAAAAATACATAAGCAGGTTTTATGAATTTTATAGGCTTAATCATTCATGAGAAACACAGTCTAAAGTGTCATGCTACTTTACAATCAGTGAGCACCATGTAGGAAATGTATTGCTATTATATTATTGTCTACATTAAACTACAGTACTCTGTGGCAATTTGTGAGGTTTGGGGATTTGGTTGATCTGACTTCTCTTTTAGTCGGCTATTTGTTTTTTGTGGTACTACAAAATCAAACCCCAGGCCTCATGCGTGCTATACAAGCACTCCACCATTGAGCCACATAATCACTCTTGAAATTCATATTTAAGTGACTCTAAAGCTGGGTGTGGTAAGACACCACCTATAATCCCAGCCTGGAGGCAGATCAGAAATTCAAAGTCATCCTCAATTGCATGGTGAGTTCAAGATCAATCTGGCTACAAGAGACTCTGTCTCAAACACCCAAAAAATAGCCAGGTGTTAGTGGCCAACGCCTTTTATCCCAGAGGCAGGTAGATCCCTGTGAGTTCGAGGCCAGCCTATTCTACAGAGTGAGTTCCAGGACAGCCAAGGCAACACAGAGAAACCCTGTCTGGAGTGGAGAACAACCCGGAAAGTAAATACAAACAGAACGATACCTACAAAATATGCAAACATCAACACACTAAATCTCAAAGTAAAATTAACAGAATTTTGGTTATATATGTTGAAAACATGCTACATTTCTTTTATCACCAGGTTAGAATGTAAAATAGTATATATTATTTTTTTGGTGTTTCGAGACAGGGTTTCTCTGTGGTTTTGGAGCCTGTCCTGGAACTAGTTCTTATAGACCAGGCTGGTCTCGAACTCAAAGAGATCCGCCTGCCTCTGCCTCCCAAGTGCTGGGATTATAAAATAGTATTTTTGAGACAGTCACTTTGTAGTCCCAAGTAGCCTCAAACTCACAATCCCCCTACCTCCACCTCACAAAGTGCTAGAATTATAGTCAGGTGCTGTTACACCCAGCTGTATGTGTGTTTTTCAAAACTAGCAGTAAAATACACACCCTCTAGCACCAATTTAAACCTAGATAGGCACTAAAGAGAAAATCCTAAAGTATCACATACACAGATAGGTCTAACACCTGTTTCAGCACGTTTCATTTCAAAATGTTTAAGAATGTAACCCTGAAGACAAAGTAAGTTGTAATGGCTTCCTAATGTTAGGAAAAATAAATGAGCTACTTTGCTTAGATATTTATAAGATGTGGTATGAATGACATCAAACGTCACCTGTAACTGATGCTTCCTGAGCTACCACTCATATTTCAGTTATTTGAGCCTAAAATGAGACTTACATATCTTCTGCAGACATCTTCATGACACCAACACACAAAGCATGTTGCTTTCCTTCTGCCATGATTGCCTGAAAACAAGCTAAGAAAACTATTTCTCAGTTTGGGGAAGGGAAGTATGAGAAACAATGATTGCTTTGCCATTTGAGCCCGTCTTTGTTCTCTCCTAGACCATTGATTCCTTACGAGCAGGAACCTATTGGTCTTTGGGTACAATGTAAATAGCCAATAAATCCTCAATGAATTGATCATTTTAGTTTCAAGCCAAATATCAGTACTGCACCTCCCTATGAACCAAACCAGAAAGTCAGGCAAAAAGAAGATAAAACTTACTGCAGATAAATACTAAAATCTGTGAAATATTTATCAACTGCTTTAGTTATTTCTACAACCAAATGGTGGCTTTATATAAATAACACATAAAATACTAATTATATTCCCAGCTGGGCAAGGTACAAGCTGATAATCACTATACTTAGAAAGTTAGGGAAGGCCGGGCGATGGTGGCGCACGCCTTTAATCCCAGCACTCGGGAGGCAGAGGTAGGCGGATCTCTGTGAGTTCGAGACCAGCCTGGTCTACAGAGCTCGTTCCAGGACAGGCTCCAAAGCCACAGAGAAACCCTGTCTCGAAAAACCAAAAAAAAAAAGTTAGGGAAGGAAAACCATAAAATTTAGTAAACCCTGAGCTACATAGCTAGTTTAAGGTCAGCTCTATGTTATATAACAAGACTTGTCTCAAAAATATACTAGATTTCCACTCTATTTTGATGAGCCCCCTGTAACAGTTTCAGCTTTTATACAATTGAAACAATGATTTTAGTTATCCTTTGAAGCTTCCATGTTTTATGCTGCAGTGTTTGAGTTCAAATACACACAGAATCTCTACTATTTTTTGCAATTTCTGCAAATCTGTTACTTCAAATGAGGAAACTTCATCTCCAAAAGAGGAGTGGGGGGTGATGATAAAGTTAAGGCACTAGGAAAATCTTCCAGTCAAGGAAAAATACAGACCAGAAAACATACCATTGTTTAAATCTATAAACATAAAAGGTAACTGTCCTCAAAGAATACTTTTCTCCATTGACTTTCCAGTGGTCCATTCAGTATAGCACCAATATTTGAACACCTAGTATGTGACTCATATCTACATTAATACAATGTGTGTCTATCATATACAACTTATTCTATCCTTTAGGTATAAATGCCACAAAAGAGAAAACCTTCTTTTGAGCACAAGACACAGAATACACCTCTTTTTGAAAGTTAGTGTTACACTATGTAGCCCAGGCGGATCTGGGCTATGTAAACCAGGATGGTCTCAAATTCACAAAGATACCTTGTGAGTGCTAAAAGTATGTACCTATCATTACACCCAGGTATTTTTGTTTCTGAGGCTGACCTCAAGCTAATGGCAGTCTTCTTGCCTCAGCCTTCCAAGTATTAGGATTACAAATTTAAGCTAACAACACATCCAGTTAAAACACACCTTTAAATGCAACCCTTCATAGTGATTTCCTTGTACGCACCAATTACTATTCCTTTTCTCAGCCTGAGGCAAATGACCACTCTATGATAAAGCAGAAGATTCCTGTCCTAATGAACAAAATCCTATATAATAGATAATATAATGAAATATTGCTGCAAATTGGAAGTGATGCAGAATCACTTATTCCTATTCATGGCATAAACAATATCCTTTAAACAGTATGGAGCAGGGCTGCGATGGTGCACCTCTGGAATATCAGCACCTGGGAGGCTGGAGCAGGATTGTGAGTTCAAAATCAGTCTGAACTACCTAGTAAGATCCTGAATGGGGCGTGGGGAAAGAGGAGAGACATGGTAGCCCACACCTGTAATCCAGCATTTGGGAAATAGAGGCAGGAAGATCATCAAGAGTTCCAGGCCAGCCTGGGCTGCATGAGACCCTGTCTTAAAAACAAGTTTTAAAAAGTGAGTTTCCTCCCTAGCAACCCCTAGACAAAAAGTATAACAGGAATCATTAACTGATCGTGACTTAAAAGATCATCATAACTAAATGTGGTGGTCACAGCCTTACTTCCAATGTTTAAGAGGCAAAGGCAAGAAGATCTCTGTGAATTTGAGGCCAGCCTGATGTTTACATAGCAACTTCTTTGCCACCAGGGCTACATAGTGAACTGCTGTCTCAAAACAAATAAAAAGTCCAACATAATAAGGTGTACTGTACATGAAGACTATTCCTTGATTTGAAGCTGTCTCAGTTTACCACTAGTTCTTCTATTTCTGGTTTGTTTTCGAGGCAGTCTCATGTACTCCAGCCTGGCCTTGAACTCATGGTACTTGTCCTGTCTCAGCTTCCCAGATTCTGGGAATACAGGTACACACCACAGCTTATAGGTCCATGTGCATTTCTTTTAAAAAGTTGAATAGGTTATATTGGCTTTTTGCTCCTGTGTTTATTTCTTTTCTTTCTTTTTATTTTTTTTTTGTTTGTTTGGTTTGGTTTTTCATAACAGGGTTTCTATGTAGCCCTGACTATCCAGGAACTCACTCTATAGACCAGGCTTGCTGGCCTCGAACAATCTGCCTGCCTCTGCTTTCCTGAGTGCTGGGATTAAATGCATGTGCCACCACTGACTGGCCTGTGGTTAAGGTCTCACTTTTTCCTTGTTTGAAACTACATTGCAATGCCTCTAAATGCATTTATTTGACCTATCACATTCATTATTATCTACCACTTTCTTTTACTAATGAGACCTGTAAGAACACAAACTAAGACAGTCAATCTGGGAATATAGTCCTTCCAAAAATTCATTCTTAGCTAGGTGTGGTGGCACATGCCTTTAACCCCAGCACTTGGGGGCAAAGGCAGGCGGATCTCTGTGAGGTAAACCTGGTTCATATATAAATTCCAGTACACCCAGGACTTGGAAAGAGAGACCCTGTTTCAAAAAAGAAAACAAATAAAAGACCTAGCTAGACATGATGGCTCATTCCTGTGATCTGATACTTGAAAGCTGATACAGGCAGATCACCAAAAATTCAAGATTAGACTAGACTCCTTCTCAAAAAGAAACAAATTCTACTTATATATTTTCAAGTTGAATATGTTAAAAATCTTAAAATGTTTTCTAAGTGTATTGTGTGATGTTCACCCGTAATCCTAGTACTTGGGAAAACTGAACTAGAAGATCACTATGAGTTCAAGGCTAGCTTGTGTTGCATAACAAGATTATTTTAAATATAAAAATACACGTTTCTCTTAGAGAAAAATATGTTCTCAGCTCGAAACCAACCTCATAAAAGTCAATCTTTAGGGTGGTACATTCATAGATGCCTGTAAACCCAGCACTGGGAGGCTGAGACAGGAAGATTCAAGGCCACCCTAGGCTACCTATTGAGTTCCGGGCTAATCCAGGCTAAATAACACAAAATATTCCCCCCACCCCCCTTACCCCACACACTATACCTGCTGCCTCAATTCAGTTCTTTCTTGAATGCTTTTATTCCACTATTGATAGGGAAGCTTTGTTAACTAATTATCTTCAAGAGGTGGGACCAAGTTAGGTCCCAAATCTAGCTAACTTCTACACACTATATCTGGAGAGTCAAACTAAACATTAAAGTGACAAGTTTATGTGCAAAAGAGGATCCAGACAGATCACCTATAACCTATTCATAATCAAGTTTCAGACTGCATCCTGAGTCTGATAATAGGTTATAAACAGGCTGCAATGACACTGGAACTCCTTAATAACTTTTTAATTACCTTCTATGAATCCACATAAAATGAAACACAATTTATCATCACGAAATAAAAAGGGAAGACAAGAGGATCCAGAAGGTAGAAGTGCTTAAGATACAAACCTGATGAGCTGAGTGCTATCCCAAGATCCTACAGTAAAAAGAGAGAATTGACTCCTGAAGTTGTTCTCTTACCTACACATACATATACATATAAACACATACACAGAGAAATAGAAAATTTAAAAATAAAAAAGGAATATGGCATGACAGTATATGCCCGTGGTATGACCCATGAATAAGGAATTCAAGAATAGTGTTGGCTACATAGTAAATTCAAGGTCAGTTGAAGACTGTCAAAAAGAAGAAGGGAACTGGTAATAGTGGTAAACATCTGTAATCCCAGCACTCAAGAGGCAGAAGCAGGATTACAGAAAGGTCAAGGATAGTCTGGGCTACATAGTAAAATCTAAGCCAGTCAGAGATATATAGTGAGATCCTGTCTCCCATCAATCAATCAATCAATCAATCAATAAATATAAACAAGAGAGTGGGCATGGTGGCACATCCCTTCAAAACCAGCACTCAGGAGACAGAGGCAAGTAGATCTTTGCGAGTTCGAGGCCAGCCTGATCTATATAACAAGCTCTAGGCCAGCCAAGGCTACATAATAAGACTGTCTCAAAAAAAAAGGAAAATATAATTGGGGGTAAGAGGAGTAAATATAATCATAGTACATTGCATACATGTGTAAAATGGTTTAAAGAAATTTATTTGAGAAAAAAATTGAAAATGGGGAGCTAGCTGAGTGATGGTAGCACATGCTTGTAATCCCAGCACTCAGGAGGCAGAGGCAAGTGGATCAATGTGGGTTCAAAGCCAGCCTGGTCTATAGAGCTAGTTCCAGGAGAGCCAAGGGTACACAAACTCTGCCCCGAAAAAACAAAGAGGAGAGGGAAGAATGGGGCACATGCCTATAATTACAGAACTTGGAGGGTAGAGGCAGGAAGAGTAAGAGTTCTAGAGCATCCTTGGCTACAAGTTTGAGACCACGCTGGGCTACATGAGACACTTTCTCAAAAAGAAAAAAAAAGAAATAAAAAGGCTACTTGATTCCAGTTCATCTCTCACTTCTTTCATGGCCAAGAATATGCCATCTTATAATCCTATGATCCCAACATTCAGGAAACAGGGGTAGAAGAATTCTGATCAATCTGAGAACAATTTGGAATCCATGGTGAGTTCTAAACCAGCCTGGACCACATAGTGAGTCTGAGGTCCAGCCAAGGCTACATAGTAAGACCTTATCTCAGAAAAAGGAAGGGAGGGAGGGAGGAGAGGAGAGGAGGGGAGGAGAGGAGAGGAGGGGAGGGGAGGGGAGGGGAGGAGTGGAGGGGAGGGGAGGGGAGGGGAGGGGAGGGGAGAGAAAAAAATTCAAGGTTGGTTGATTTGAGTTTATCTCCCATTTCTCTTAGTCAAGATTAAGTCTCCTTCAGTAGGGTGTGGTAGCACGTGCCTGTAATCCAAGCACTGATGGGGAGACTGAGGCAGCAGAATTACGAGCTCAAGGCTAGCTTTGGCTACAGAGTGAAACTCCAATTCTGAAAATATACTAATAAAAATTAAAAACACATATAATATTCTTCTGGATGCTAGATATTTCAGTAATGGCAAGAACACAATGAACAATTTTTAGTGGTTAAGCCCCAGGAAGGATACAACAATAGTATCTATGGCAGCAGGGTAAAGCTTAGCTCCAGGAGAAGTTAAGCCGGGACACATGATATTTGCTCCACTGAGGACAAATGTGATGGCTCCTTTATCAACCTGCTGATGTGGCAAGATAAAAGGATCTACAAGAGAAGAAATAAATTATATAAATTAGTATGACTGAAGACTCAAAGAACACAAACAAGTATTTCCCAAAATTACAATACTCTTATGGTTGCAAAATAAAAGCCAGCCGGGTGATGGTGGCGCACGCCTTTAATCCCAGCACTCGGGAGGCAGAGGCAGGCGGATCTCTGTGAGTTCGAGGCCAGCCTGGTCTGTAGAGCTAGTTCCAGGTCAGTCTCCAAAACCACAGAGAAACCCTGTCTTGAAAAACAAAACAAAACAAAAAAAAAAAAAAACAAAGCAAAATAAAAGCCAAATCACTATCCTTTACTAACAAATTTGATAAATATTTTCAAGAAAAGAGTATAGGAGTATACATCCAAATAGCTTGCAAATGGGTGTAAGCTTCCTTTAGAACAATTTAGCAGCATGGATTAAAAGCCTTGAAAAGAATTCTATTCTTAACCCAGTAACTCTACTTCTGAGTCTGTCCTAAATAATAAGGAGGGATGTGCAGTATGTTGGATAGAAAGATGTGTTCCATCACTAACATACAAAAAAAGAAACTCAGGTGGATCACAATGTCTAACAAATGGTAGAGGGAAGATATATCAATAAGAGTAGTATAAGTTGGTGGTAGCGCACGACTTTAATCCCAGCACTTGGGAGGCAGAGCAAGGCAGATCTCTGTGAGTTTGAGGCCACCCTGGTCTACAGAATGAGTGCCAGGACAGGCTCCAAAGCTACACAGAAAAACCCTATCTTGAAAAACAAACAAGAACAAAAAAAAGTAGTATAAGTCTACAATAAACCATGCTTTTAGAAAATACTTAATGCCTAGAAACTCTTCACAATACAACATGTAAATGAAAAAAAGCAGAAATAAAATATTGTCAAAAAGGATCACTGGCCAAGCAATGGTGGCCCACACCTTTAATCCCAGCACTCAGGAGGCAGAGGCAAATCTCTTTCAGTTCAAGACCAGACTGGTCTACAAAGTGAGTCCAGGACAGCCAGGGCTACACACAGAGAAACCCTATCTCAATCAAATAAAAAAATCAGTGGTTACTAGAAAGAGGAAGAGTGATAAAATTGTATGAAAAGAACTCTTAGCTGGGCGGTGGTGGCACGTGCCTTGAATCCCAGCACTGGGGAGGCAGAGGCAGGTTGATCTCTGTGAGTTTGAGGCCAGCCTGGTCTACAAGAACTAGTTCCAGGACAGGCTTCAAAGCTACAGAGAAACCCTGTCTCAAAAAAAAAAGAAAGAAAAGAAAACGAAAAAGAAAAGAACTCTTATAACTAGTAATCCTATCAATAATGATTCATCAACTGCAAGTGCACATGATTTACCAATGCAAAATCTTACTAGAGAAAACTAAGTAGTAGAGAGCCCAATTTTAAAAGAACAAAAATGATTGTGCTCAGCACTATAAAGTCGACCTAGCATGCACAAGGTCCTGGGTTCAGCACTATAAAGTCGACCTAGCATGCACAAGGTCCTGGGTTCAGCACTATAAAGTCGACCTAGCATGCACAAGGTCCTGGGTTCAATTTCCAGCACAAAATAAAACAAAACAGAAAGTGTTTGTATACAACATAGGAAATACAGTGGATGAGAATATACCAATGAACTAAATATAGTTTACTCTGGATTACAGGAATACACTTGCTTATTAGTTTCCTATTCCTGTGATTTCCCACATTTATGTACATTTTTTTGTAATCTTAAACAAAAATATCTGTGTGTATATACCAATAAATTACAAACCAACAATTAAAGAATCTCTAGAGGCTTTCACACGATGACTCAAGGATTGGAGGTTTTAATGGCTTTGTTTTTCTTTAGATTTATTTAGGACTATGGGTGTTTTGTCTACATGCATGCACACCAGAAGAGGGCATTAGATTCCATGGGACTACAGTAAGAGACAGTTGTGAGTCATCATATGGGTGCTGGGAATTGAACTCAGGACCTCTGGAAGAGTAGCCAGTAACTGCTAAATCATCTCTCCAGTCCTTAGAGTTTTTAATCTTCTCTAAGCTCCCTAGAAATAATGACAGTAGCCAAATATGGTGGCACAGCTTTATAATCCCAGCACCTAGGAGGTAGAGGTAGAAGAATTAGAAGTACAAAAGCAGCCTTGGTTACCTAGTGTTTGTCACAAAAAACAGTAACAACAACAACTTATTCCCACTGCATCCAAATTTAATTTCTATCAGATCTTAACCTAAAAATAGCAATGCTTATTTGAATAACTATAATTAGTTTTATGAATATTAAAATATTTCACCTGCTTTAAGATTTGCCAGTTTTTCTACTCCTGACCTCTGTAAGGCTAGGCAATTAAAACTGTATCTCCTTGTGATTTAATGAATTTGGTTTTTTACAAGGAGATAAATTCAATCACCACTACCCATCACAATAGAGTCTATAAATCACAATCTTTCCTTCTGCCTCTTGACAACAATACCAAATCAAAAAGCAAATTTTAGTTCCCACTTGAAAAGTTCTTGCTCATTGGAATTATATCTTCCTCCATTTTTTTGTAATATAGTCAGTCTAACAATTTGTAAATGTATGCATGAAATAAACATTATTTGATTTCATGGCATCTGTTCATGTACTCCTTCAGTAATAAATGGGACTTCCACATTTACCTAATGCTTTTCTATACACAGAATTATCTCTATTAGAGAACTCTAGTAATAAACTAAAATGAAAATCTTCAAAGCCCTTATCAGTTTATGAATATATATGTTTACAATTACATACTGGTCTAGTCTTCTAACTACAATAAGGACAAGGTACTATGTCTGTCTTTGCTTACGATTACACTAGCCTCTAGTGCCAACATATAGAAAGTTCACTAAATAATTATTGAATTAAGATTTTTGGGGGTCTTTGTTTCAGAGGAGGGTATCACCTGATAGTCCAGACTCGCCTCAAAATTGTGTTATTCTCTTGTCTCAACTTCCCAAGCTCTGTGTTTACATCTGTGAGCCACCTCACTGGGCTGTTATTGAATGGATGAACTAATGAATGCTTTTTTTGTAGGGGGAGGGCTTTCTCTAATACATAAGAGAATTTGCATTTTTCAGACTTACAAGATGAGAATCCACTTTACTTTTATATTCCTCATTACTTAGCACAAATAAATAACAAACTATCAGAAGTAACTTTCCACTCCTATAGTTTTCAATTCCTTTTGTGTATTTTTATATTCCCAAATGCATATTTCTAACAAGACTTACATTTATGAAGTAATCTTAGGGTTGGATAAAAAGGCCCTTCTCTTTGTCTAAAAAACAGTAATTCCCCATTTACTGTAAGGATTTCTATGTGTTCATGGCTGTAAGAGAAATGTCACAAAGTACCAAGTTAGATATTTTCTTTCCAAAGTGAATATAAGTCAAACATCCTATAAAATTATAACATGAAATAGCCACATACAAAGATACATGAGCTTATTAATCCAGTGAAGATCCTGACCTAAAAATACCTATCCAGTAGAGAAAACAATAGAGGACAGAGAGGAAATATGACCTGCTACATCCAATTTCATTCCACATTTTATTATTGTAATTCCATTGTCAAGTAATAAAATACATATTTCAAGAGCAAACTGAAATAAATTCAATTATAAAAACAAGTCTTTGATAAAACAATACACATTTTAATATATGTAGATAAGATTTGAAAATTGAAATATTGACAAGTTTAGAGTTAATTCTGTCCATTCTCGTCATTAGTCTATGGATGACTAACAAGTTTAGAATTAATTCTGTCTATTCTCGTTATTAGTCTATCAATAACTAATGTGGAAATATTCCATTTAGAATGAGAACAGTCTAACCTTTGATAGTCAGGTACTCTAATTTTTTTTTTTTTGGTTTTTCGATACAGGGAGCCACTCTTATCTTTATGTGGAGAAAAACAAGGACTTACCATCGGACAATTTTCACAGGATCTTTCTTAGGCATGATTTGATTAAGCCATGGTTCAATACCTGGAAATTGCTCTATCAATTGATTTTTAATACCCTTAATAACCGAGGTTTTCAACTGGATGCAGTTGGACACATTTTCTTTTTCATCAAATCTGGCAAATGATTTTTCAAAGAAAAAAAAAAGAGGGCATTGCTAAGCAGAAGAATCAGAAAATCTAAAAGTAAGGTTCTAATTAATCATCTATTCCCAAGCAAGTAGTCATGCTTAAAATAATTATGAAGTAAATTGCTTTTAAAATACCACAATTTCCATTTGTCTTATACAACATAAAACCAACGTTTTAAAACAATATTAGAATAAACTGCCATGCCTATTGCAATTAATGAGGGCAGAGTAATTGTTATGCTAGAATTCATTATCAGGTACATAAATGCCTTTTACTAAAAATTCTTGCTCAAAGAAAAAAATAGATTCCCACCCATAAAAAAAAAACTGTGTTTTTTTTTTTTAATCTAAACAAAACCTCACACGTTAAGATACAAAAGACCACCCAAGCATAACAAAAGAATGAGCCCCGGCAGGTTATGGAGTCTGCTGGGACTTTTTTTTTTTTTAGGAATGTTGATGATAATTTTAAGATCCGTTAAGATCTGCTCAAATTTTCATGCACAAAACCCACCTTCCTTTTCCCATGTTCCCCCTTTGCCTTTCGCGTCTATCAAATCTGGAAGATAAACCCACTGGGTAGGTTTCCAAGGAATTTTTGTCTTCCTACACTGACTAGCGCACAGGACTATCTCGTTGTTTTCAAGACAAGGTTAATCTGGCAGCTAAGCAATAGGCTTGATAGACTGCCTGCTTCCTGTCACCCAGACTCCTTCGCTGCCATGACCCAGGAAGTCAAGCCTTCCCTTTTTCAGTTCATAACTAATAAACATATGGCAGCGAGTGCAGGGCTCTCCTCTCAACTAAGGAGGATGTGCCCCTAAATCACAATGCAAGGATGTGATTGGTAGAAACCTAGGAATGGAGATAGCACTGCCGGATGGGGCAGAACAGGGTTAAGGAGAAAGAAAATGGGAGCGGGAGAGCCAAACCACGATTGAGGGCTAGAGATGGAAAGCTTAAAGAAGTGTTCCAAGTCCTGAGTGAGAGCATAGTACTATATATATCTAAAAAAAATCTTAGGGAGTCAGGATGGCAGGGGCGGAGGAGAGAAAGAGAGCCTTTGCTCTTGCCCTCTTCCCCACCCCCACCCCCACCGCCTTTGTGAGCAGCCGAGCGAGGCCACAGCGTGTCCTTACTTCTTGAACATGATCCAAGGTGAAGGGGGCGACGATAGGGAAGGGCCCGGAATGGGAAGGAAATTGAATTAGGAAGGGTCCAGCACGAGGAAGGCCGGCACTGACAGTAGGAGCTGCTGTCCTTATCCGGAAGGCGAAAATACTACCCGCTTTAAGGCCCTCAGCGAAATCTGACTACTTCCGCTCCTCTCAACTCCACGTTGACGCTTTTGTTGCCTCCTTTTGAGTAACAGCTTACTCCCCATTGGGGATAGCTGAAAGGGCGGGACTTTAGAAGTGATCAAGCAATTCTTTCTGGTTGCTGAAAGAGAAGAATGGAGGAGGGCGGGAATCAATCAAAGCAGCATTTTAAGCAGTTGCGTCAGTTACGGGTTCCTCAAAGGGTCAAAATTCTTTGGTCATTTGGTTGCTACCCATTACTGTACCAAATAATTTGTAATGACAATGATTTTTGTTTTCTGTGTGAGGTGACCTAGGGAATTGGTGCTTACCAAGCAGCATGAACCTAGATGACCCTCAAATTACAGGATACTTAATTAAATTTGAATTTCAAATTAAGTGAACATCTTTCACTGCAAGCATATCTCATCTATATTTTGAACATGCCTATGCTAAGAACTGCTTGTTTATCTGAATTTAATTAAACAACCTCTTTTTTTTTTTCTTTTTTTTTTTTTGGTTTTTCGAGACAGGGTTTCTCTGTGGTTTTGGAGCCTGTCCTGGAACTAGCTCTTGTAGACCAGGCTGGTCTCGAACTCACAGAGATCCACCTGCCTCTGCCTCCCGAGTGCTGGGATTAAAGGCGTGCGCCACCACCGCCCGGCCTCTTTTTTTTTTTAATCTGGCAGCACTAGTCATTAGAGAGTGAAGTGCTCTCATAGAATTATCAAATAAGTCACCAAGTTGCTGTCCCCTGCTTCACTCGGATACTTAGAAACTGAACTATAAATAGAATGTAGTAGGGAATGATGGTTTACGCCTTTAATCCCAGCACTTGGGAGGCTGGGTAGGTGGGTCTCTGAGTTCAAGGCCAGACTGTTGTACATTACTAGTTTAGGTTTAGGGACAGCCAGGGTCACGGAGAAACCACATCTCAAAAAATAAAAAATTAAAAAAAAAAAACAGCCGGGCAGTGGTGGCTCACACCTTTAATCCCAGCATTTGGGAGGCAGCTGCAGGTGGATCTCTGTAAGTTGAATGCCAACCTGGTCTACAGAGTGAGTTCCAGGAAAGCCAGGACTGTTTCACAGAGAAACCTTGTTTCAAAAAACAAAAACATAAAAAAAATAAAAATAAAAACAAACAATCAAAAAAGTAGAATTTCCTGTCAGACATGGATAACACAGCCCATATTCACAGCACTTGAATGGCAGGAGGAAACTTTAGACCCCCATCTCAAAAAGAAAACAAAACAGAAATTTTAAAATAGCTAATTTCCTTAAAGAATAAAAAGACCACTGGACCAGTAATAATAGTCATAATCTAAATGAAGAGATAAAGAATCCATTTTGTGGTGCATGCCTTTAATCCCAGCACTCAGGAGGCAGAGGCAGGTGGATCTCTGTGAGTTCAAGGCCAGCCTGGTCTACAGAGCGAATTTAAAAAAAGAAAAAAGAAAGAAACCCATTTTGCTGATTCCTAATAATACTCTGCTATACACATAGATAGGAGCCTAACATAATCATCAACAAAGAGGCTTCAACCAGCAACTGATGGAAACAGACACAGAGAACCACAGCCAAACATTAGGCAGAGTTTAGGGAATCGTGCAGAAGACGGGGAGGAAGGAGCCAGAGGGATTAAGACACTACAAGAACACAGCCCACAGAGTCAACTCACCAGGGCTCATAGGGGCTCACAGTAAATGAAGCGACAGTCAGAGAGTCATAAGTCTGACCTTGGTCCTCTGCATATCTATTATGACTGTGTAGCTTGGTATTCTTGTGGAACTCTTAACAACGGGAGCAAGGGCTGTCTCTAACTCATTTTTTGCCCTCTTTTGGGACCCTTTACCTCCTACTGCATTGCCTAGTCTAGCCTTGATATGAGGGTTTGTGCCTAGTCATTTTGTAATGTGTTATGCTATGTTTGGTTGATAGCCCTAGGAGGCTTGCTATTTTGTAAAAGGAAACAGGGAAGAGTGGACCTGGGGGAGAGGGTGGGTTGGGAGGAGAGGAGGGAGGGGGAAATGGTGGCCAGGGTGTAAAATAAGAGGGAAGAATAAATTTCTAAATAAAAAGAGAAGAAATATATTTTGCTTGTGTAATTTTTTTTTTGAGACAGGACTTCATTGTATGTCCCAGACCGGCCTGGAACTCCTTATGTTGATCAGGTTGACCCCTGAGTTCCAGGTCAGCCTGATTTGTAGAGCAAGTTCCAGGGCAGCCAGGGTTACACAGAGAAACACTATTTTGAAAAACAAAACAAAATTAGTAATAAGTAGACAAATTTATTAGTTTATTGCGCTTTTTATTTGAGAATCTACTAAGGGGATTAGAGCAATGTTTCCCCAGTTAAAAGTACTGGCTGCTCTTCCAGAGGACCTGGGTTTACTTCCTAGGACCCATGGAGCCACACATAACCATCTATAACTCCATTACTGGGTGCTCCAATGCCCTATTCTTGCCTCCATGAGCACCAGGTGTGTATGAAGGAAGAACACCCATACACATAAGAAAATAATAATTTAAAAACGACTTATATTTATTCAGAAATTCATATTAGTAGAAATAATAACTTCTTACTCATGCATTCAATCTCTTGCTAGAGCTGGTACCATGTATTGCCAGTACCCAGTCGATGGCATTTTTGTTTTGTTTGGGGCTTTGGGTTTTGGGTTTTTTTGTATGTGATTGTAGTAGTACTGAGAATGGAGCCCAAGGCATCGTGCACACTGGGCAAGCACTCCACCACTGAGCTACATTCTCATTCCTCTTATCTTAATTTTTAGCTTTATTTTTGTTGTTGTTGTTCTTTTGATTTTTTGAGACAGGGTTTCTCTGTGTAGCTTTAGCTGTCCTGGAACTAGCTCTTGTAGACCAGGCTGGCCTTGAATTCACAGAGATCCTCCTGCCTCTGTCTTCTGAGTACTGGGATTAAAGGCATGTGCCCCCACCAACCAGTTTAGTTTTTAAGTTTTGAGATAGAGTCTCACTATGTTGCTCTGGCCAGCGTTGAATTTGAGCTCTTTTTCCCTCAGCTTCCTGAGTATCTGAGATTACAGGCCACTGCTAGCAGGCTGTGAGTGGTAGTTGCTGCTTGGTTGCTTAGAGTTTTTATTGTTCTTTTGTGTTGTTGCTGTTTTTGTTTGAGGCAGACCCTTACTCCATAGGCTGTCCTGAAATTCACCAAGTAGCTCAGGCTGACCCCAAACATGAAGTTCTCCTACTCAGCCTCCCAAGTGCTGGAATTACAGGCATCAACTGCCACACAATTCAGCGGCACAGCGTATACCTAGTATGTACCATACATACGCACCCACCCCACCCTCACACGCCTGCTGTATCATTAATTACCAAACGGAACTCGAAAGAATTCTTTCTTTTTAAAATGTATTTATTTATTTTATGTATGAGTGCTCTATCTTCATGTATAACTTTATGCCAGAAGGGGGCATCAGAGTCCATTAGAGATGGTTGTGAGCCACCATGTGGTTGCTGGAAATTGAACTCACTCAGGACCTCTAGAATAGAGCTCTTAACCACAGAGCCATCTTTCCAGCCCTGAATTGTTTCTTTCTTTTTTAAAAAAATAATTTATTTTTGTTTATGTTATGTGCATTGATGTTTTTCCTACATGTATGTCTGTATGAGGGTGTCAGATCCCCCGGAACTGGAGATACAGACAGTTGTGAGCTGACATGTGATTGCTGGGAATTGAACCCAGGTCCTCTGAAAGAGCAGCCAGTGCTCTTAACCTCTGAGCCATCTCTCTAGCCCCGAATTGTTTCTTTCTTTGTTTTTTCCTTGCTTCCTCTGTCTGTGATAGATAGGGGTTTCTGTATATCACCCCAGAAAAAAAATAACAAAATAGTGTTATATATAATATAATAATGAAATGGAGTCTTCTTTTCCAAGATTATGTTTTAGAATTTTTTCCTGAGAAAGAAATTATTTTATTTATTTATTGCGTGTGCAGTGTGCTCATGTGCATACCACAGTGTGCATGTGAGCAGAGGGTAGCTTGTAGGAGTCAGCTCATCTCTTCTGCCTTTGGAACCTGGGAAGCAAACTCATGTGATCAAGCTTAACATAAGCATCTTTACCTGTTGCACCATCTTGCTGGCCCAGCATTCACCTTTAAGTAAATCATTACTATAACAAACCAGTGCCACAGAGGATGTATTTCGAAATTATTCTCTTCAAAAATTAAAAATTGAGCTGGGTGGTGGAGGCATACACCTTTAATCCCAGCACTCTGGAAGCAGAGACAGGTGAATCTCTGAGTTCAAAGCCAGCCTGGTCTACAGAACTTGTTCCAAGACAGCCAGAGCTACACAGAGAAGCCCTGCCTTGAAAAAAATAAAATTAAAGTAATGATGACTCAGCACTGTAAGAGCAACACTTGAGAGGCACAAGAGGATCAGAAGTCTAAGGCCAGCCTAAGCTATGAGACCATCTCAAAAATACCAAAAGAAAAATGAAAAATGAACTTCAGGCCAGATGGGGTGGTGTAGGCCTCTAATGTCAGCTCTCAAGAGAATAAAGCCTTGCAAGTTCAAGGACAACCTGGGTAATACAGTGGGACACAGTACCTTAACTAAAATCAACTAAATCCGAATCCTGGAAAACTTTATTTATTCGTGTCATAAACAGTTATCAAGTTCTTTTATGATTTTGATATACATGATTTCTCTCCTATAGTTTATTGATAAATATTTCCTGCATCTTATTTTACAAGATCCCCAATGTCCACCCAGGATAGGACATAATCCCCAAGCCAGTCATGAATTTCACTAAAAGCTGTAAAAGCATTAAACATGTCACAGTTGTGTTTGTACACTTAGGGTTTAGAGCATGTTTTACAAACTCATGCTGATACTATGCTCTAAGTGCAACCCAGGGAAGTACTACTTAAGCAATAAGCATAGCACTCAGACCCTTTAGAGAGTCGAAGAAGGAAAGATTTTCTTAGAAGACAGGGCACAAATTTGAACAGTGGAGAAGCTGCTTTCACTGCAAGAAAGAACTGAGCCACTGCCAGACCCTTGCTGGGCCCTGTCTCTCAGAATCTATAGCCTGTGAAGGCTCCTCGTAAGCTCATATTTCCCACAGACTGCCTCTCAGCCTTCTAGTTTAGAGGCAGCTGCAGCCTGGCTTTCTATCCTCTGGTAGATCAAAACTCTCCTAAGAATCACAACACTTCCCCAGTGCCCCCTACCAACTCTGAAAAGCATAAGTGAGAAAGCACGGTAGTACTTCTTGTCCAGATCTTCCTCTAGAAAGCAACATCAGTGAAATAAACAGCTCCCACCTCCAGTCTCAAACACAGCTGCTTTTGGAGACCTGAGAGTTCCTATCTATCAGAACACTATCAGGACTCGCCAAACAGCAAGACTGGTAAGGAGCCAAACGCGTGGTGCCTCACTCACACCCCTTTTCTTCTATCACTACCAAACATGAAAGCGCCCAGTTTGACTTGTTGGGACTGTGAACACGTTGCTTTTCCCCCTTTTGCTCAGAGAATTTCACACAATGCTTTCAGGTCACTTTCACTCCCCACTCCTGCTCCAAACTCCTCCCTCTCTGCCAGCCATCCCCACCAATTTCCTGTCCCCTGTTTTACAAAAGCAAAACAAAACTAATTGACTCTAGTTTGTGCTCTCCTGGATATGGGCCATCCATCCACTGAAGACAGTTGTTGTCCCAGGGGTCACACCCTTAAAGGAAACTGTATCTATCTCCCTAGAAGCTATCCATTGTCCGTAGGCCTCAGGTGTGAAGACGGGAGCCCCTTCCCACTCCATCCTAGAGTGTTGATTAGCTTGATTCTCTGCGGGTCTTGTCAACTACAGAGGCTGTGAGTTCCTGAGTTCAGTAGGTTCTGTCACGTCCAGAAGACACGTTTTTTGTTTGTTTGTTTGGTTGGTTGGTTGGTTGTTTTTTTCACCAGTCCTCACCAACCTTCCAATCTTCCTGTCCCCTCTTGCATTATGCTCACTGAGCCTTCTAGAGAAGAGGAGTCTAATATAGATGCCCCTTTTGTGGCTGAACACTCCACTGGCACTTCTTCTCTACACTTATACCAGTCTTAGGGCTACGTTATTCTATGGGTAAAAAACTGAATTTAGAGAGCAGTTTGATACTATATCCATTTAGCAGGTTCACCACTAGGGCCTGTGAATTCCCCAGCTGTTGCAGGGGGTCTTGGGTGATGGGGTAGTTATCTAGGGGTACACCTAAATTTGTCCTGTATGCCCTGGAAAGAAGACTGAGGCAGGAAAGTGAAGGGGCAATTGGAGAAGGGCCAATGAAAGGAAGTGACATCTAGAGTTCTAAGTAATAGGGACAGTTGCAGTCTCCTGTGGGGAGAGGGTAGGATAACCCCCAAAACAAAAAGCAGCTTTTCTTAAAGGGGCCAGTTCCTGTTTTTTTAAGAATACCCAAGTTACCCTGATCCTCCTTCCAACTACAGGTTCTTAGCCAGGTTTATAGCACCAGATATGTACTTTCTCCTGTGAAATAGGGCTTAAGTCAGGGCTGGAGAGATGGCTCAGAGGTTAAGGATGCTGACCGTTCTTCCAGAGGTCCTGAGTTCAATTCCCAGCAACCACATGGTGGCTCACAACCATCTACAATGAGATCTGGTACCCTCTTCCGGCATGCAGTCATCACACTGTATTGTATACATAATAAATAAAATCTAAAATAAATTAAAAAAAATAGGGCTTAAGTCCAATTAGAAAGCAATTGCTTATTGCCATGTCTTAGTATTTCTATTGCTGCTGTGATGGAACACAATAACCAGAAAGCAGGTTGGGGAGGAAAGGGTTTATTTCAGCTCACACTTCCAGGTAAATAGTCTATCACTGAGGGAAGACGGGACAGGAACTCAAACAGGGTAGGAACCTGGAGACAAGAGCTGATACAGAGACTATGGAGGGGAGCTGCTTACTGGCTTGCACCTCATAGCTTGCTCAGTCGCTTTCTTATAGAACCCAGGACCACCAGTTCAGAGGAGGCCCCACCCACAATGGGCTATGCCCTCCCACATCAATCACTGATCAAGAAAATGCCCTGTAGGCTTACCTAGTCCCATCTTATGGAGACATTTTTTTTTCAATTGAGGTTCTTTTCTCTTAGATGACTCTAGCTTTTGTCAAGTTGACATAAAGCTAGCTGGCATATAAGACAAGCACCCTCCATATCTGGCTGTGTTTGTCCCCATCTGCTGCAGGAGGGAGCTTCTCTGAGGATGACTGAATAAGGTACTGATCTGTGAGGATAGCAGAATATCATTATGAGTCACCACACTTTTTTCTTTTTCTTCTTCTTCTTTTTGTTTTCTAGACCAGTATCATTTGGTTTTTCCATAGGTCCCTGGCTATCTAGTCTCAGGTTCTTGATCAATCAGTGTCAATATGGGTTCCATTTCATGGGCCTTAGGTCAAATCAGTTGCTGGATGGTTACTCCCACAAGTTCTAAGCCACTATTGCCCATCATATCTTGCATGCAGGACAGATTGTAAGTCAAAGGGTTTGTGGTTGAGTATGGTGTTTGTGTTTTTCTTTTTGTAGCCTGCAGAGTACCTTCCCATACCTAAGACACTAGGATATATGGCTGAAGATTCTGTGTAGGCACCAGCTCTATTTTTCCATGTTCAATGAGTTGTGTGGGTGTTGTCCTCAGCAATGGCACCCCACAGTCAGTTTTCGGACAGTGACCCATTGTCTTGGCAACAACCTGAGTTGTTTGGGGATATCCATGGGATATTCCTTGGCCAACAACTCAGTTGAATGCAACTCAGTCCCAATACCAGAAGCCTCCTTTGGTGACAAGAGATGGCCAGTTGGGGCTTGGTCTCCCTTATTATTAGGTGACATCATTAGAATCAGCTTCATATATTTTAGAAAGTTTCCATTACACTAGGCTTCCAGACCTTCCTCAAATGCTCCTCAGTTCCAGTTGTCTCTCCCTTCATTCTATTCTCAACCTAATCTTCCCTCCTCACCTTTTTCTCCCATTCCTAACCCTCCTCCACACCCCCAGTCACCCACAAAAAAGGTTCTACTTCCCCTGCCAGGAAGATACAAATATATCCCCTAGTGCCTTCCGCTATACCTAAGCTCTCTGGATCTCTGGGTTGTAGATTGGTTATCATTTATTTAATGGCTAATGCCTTAGGGTTTCTATTGCTGCCATGAAACACCATGACCCAAAAGTAAGTTTGGGGGAAGGATTTATTTGGCTTACACTTCTACATTGTAGTTCATCATTGAAGGAAGCCATAACAGGAACTCAAACAGTGCAGGAACTGCCTCAGGAGCTAATGCAGAGGCTATTGGGGGGCGGGTTGTGCTGCTTACTGGCTCGTCCATCATGGCTGGCTCAGCCTACTTTCTTATAGAACCCAGGACTACCAGCTCAGGGATGGCACCACCCACCGTGTGCTGGGCCCTCCCCCATTAAACACTAATTAAGAAAATGCCCTATAGCTGGATCATATAGAGGCATTTTCTCAGTTGAGGTGTTCCCCTTTTAGATGACTCTAGCTTGTGTCAAAGTGACACAAAACTAGCCAGGGAACTTTATAACATCCATGCCACAGTTGCACATATGAGCCTATCTTACCACCCCAGTCAGTAGTGCATTTAACAGGGTTCACAGTTGGGTAAAATGGTTGATGACCCCTTCCAGTGTACTTAGCATCTTCCAGTACTATGAAAGCTAACTGGTGGGCTGGAGAGGTGGCTCAGAGGTTTAGAGCACTGACTGCTCTTCCAGAGGTCCTGAGTTCAATTCCCAGCAACCACATGGTGGCTCACAGTCATCTATAATGAGATCTGGTGCCCTCTTCTGGCATGTAAACATACATGGAAGGAATGTTGTAGGATCAAAAACCCATTGCCATTGTTCTTGACTTCTCATCAGCGCTCATTGTCCGCTATGTTCAGCAAGTCCGGTTTTATCCCAGGCTTTTTCAGACCCAAGCCAGCTGGCCTTGCTGAGTTCCCGATAGAACATCCCCATTGTCTCAGTGTGTGGGTGCACCCCTCGTGGTCCTGAGTTCCTTGCTCGTGCTCTCTCTCCTTCTGCTCCTGATTTGGAACTTGAGATTTCAGTCCGGTGCTCCAATGTGGATCTCTGCCTCTGTCTCCTTTCTTAGCCATGGCAATGGGTTTTTGATCCTACTGCACGTACTGGCTTTGTGGGAGCCTAGGCAGTTTGGATGCTCACCTTACTAGACCTGGATGGAGGTGGGTGGTCCTTGGACTTCCCACAGGGCAGGGAACCCTGATTGCTCTTTGGGCTGACAAGGGAGGGAGACTTGACCGGGGGAGGGGGAGGGAAATGGGAGGCGGTGGCTGGGAGGAGGCAGAAATCTTTAATAAATAATTAATAGGGCTGGAGAGATGGCTCAGTGGTTAAGAGCACAGACTGCTCTTCCAGAGGACCCAGGTTCAATTTCCAGCACCCACATGGCAGCTCACAACTGTCTGAAGATCAGTACTAGGGGATCTGACACTTCATACCAATGCACATAAAATAAAGTTAAATAAACCATAAAAATGTTTAAAAAAATAATTAATAAATAGGGGCTGGAGAGATGGCTCAGAGGTTGGGAGCATTGCCTGCTCTTCCAAGGGTCCTGGGTTCGATTCCCGGCGGCCACATGGTGGCTCACAGCCATCTGTGATGGGGTCTGGTGCCCTCTTTAAATAAAAAAAAATAATCATTAATAAATAAATTAAAAAAAGAGTCTGATCCCAAGTAGTTTATTTTAGGCATTTTTTTTTCAGAGGCAGGGTTTCTATGAATAACAGCCCTGGCTGTCCTGGGACTCAATTTATAGACCAGGCTGGCCTCAAACTCACAGAGATTTGCCTTCCTCTGCCTCCTGAGTGCTGGGATTAAAGGCCTGCACCAGCACCACTTGACTATTTTAGGCATATTTAAGCACAGCACAATTTGGAAAAAAGTTTCTGGTGACAATTAATTCAAACCCATGTGCACAACAAAGCTTAAGACATTACTACTTTGAAAAGCTTAGTAAAGTACAAGTGACACCTTCCAGAAAGGTTGGTTCTATAGATTAAATGAAAAAAACAGGCTCAAGAAAAACAAGCTCATGATAAGGTCTGGGGGAGGACAGCACTGCAGATTGACTGAGACAAACAAGATAAAGGTCTGGGGTATCTGGTGTGGCCTGGCCACACAGATAGCACAGAGGTTACCTGGCTATTAACCATCTCTGTTCCCAGCCTTGTGGGGGGAAAACAGGTCACAAGTCTCTGTCTTTGAAGAGACAACCCTGCATTCTTAACATTCCTGGTTTCCCTAGTGCTTGTCTGTAAACACAAGGACCCCTGTGTCCCTTACAGAGGACTAAAGAAGATAATTCAGAATGGGGTTAAACTATTTAAGATTTTTGTTCCTCTTCGTCCATGTTCCGTCTTCCACTTTAACACACTTCTCTGTGCTTCTCTTCCCGGTACTTGATCTCCCAGGTCTCCCTTCATTCCAGGTGTTTCTGCTAGAGTGCAAAGGTAATTCGGTGGGAGAGCATTTGGGAGAGCCCAGGGCGCAACGTCCAACACATTTTTTTTTAAAGTGCAGGCCTGGAATCCCAGCCCTTGAGAGGTAGAGGCAAGAGGATTACAGAACTGAAGCCAACAAAGACTATCACTATCGTCCTAAGTAAAAATACATACATACATACATACATATCCAGAAACAACAAAATTCTGTCATAGTTTTATAGCTGAAAAAACACACACATAAGCCTCAGATTTTTTTAGACTGGTTTAAGAAATGATGGCTTTTAAAAAATTTGCTGACCGGGTGGTGGTGGCACACGCCTTTAATCCCAGCACTCGGGAGGCAGAGGCAGGCGGATCTCTGTGAGTTCGAGACCAGCCTGGTCTACAAGAGCTAGTTCCAGGACAGGCTACAAAACCACAGAGAAACCCTGTCTCGAAAAACCAAAAAAAAAAAAAATTGCTAATCTCTTCCTTTAAATGAATTCTAAAACTTTGCTAGATCATTCTCAATTACACAGCAAGTTCTAGGCCAGCCTGGGATATATGAGTCCTGGTTTCAGAAGAAACAAAAACTGAGCCCAGGTGGGGGGATACCATTCCACCACTAGCAAACTCTTCTGCCATCCTTTTTTTTTTAAGATTTTAATTATTTTGCCAGGTGGTGGTGGCGGCACACGCCTTTAATCCCAGCACTCAAGAGGCAGAGGCAGACAGATGTCAGTGAGTTCGAGGCCAGCCTGGTCTACAAAGCAAATTCCAGGACAGACAGGACTGTTACACAGGCAAACTCTGTATCAAAAAACCCCTAACAAACAAAAGGATTTTAATTATTTTTATTTTATGAGTATGAGTGTTTGCTTGCATGTGCAGTAAGTGAATGCAGTCCTTACAGAGGCTATTAGAGATGGTTGTGAACTGCCATGTGAGTGTTGGGAATCGAACCTAGGTCCTCTACAAGAGCAGCCAGTTCTTTTAAACGCTGAGCCATCTCTCCAGCCCCATCTTCTGCCATCCTTATATCCTTTCCCAACTAAGGTGGTTTATAACAGCACCACCACTGTCCTGCACTCAGGAAGTGGGAGTCAGCAAGTGGGTAGGCGTGTTCCTTCTTGCTGGCACATGGTAATGTCCAGACAATTCATCTCCATCTTCAGGTGAACTGAGTCCTTCTCCCTGATTCTTCTGCTGAGTTTCACAATCGTTGATTACAGCTTGATTCTACCCTCTTTGTTGTCCTAAACTGACTCAGCAAAGAGACTGCTTCATGCTGCCCAGTCTTCTCCTCTGTAGGCTTGTGAAGCCCTGCAAGAGAAAAACACCCAATGAAGCTGACAGATACGGTGAATCCACAGGTGCAGACCTCTGTGTTAGCTGAGTTACTATTGCTGCAATAAAACACCATAGCCAAAAGCAAATTGGGGAGGAAAAGGTTTATTTTCCTTACATGTCTGCAGCACTGTTCATCATCAAAGGAAGTCAGGACAGGAACTCTAACAGAGCAGGAACTGGAGGCAGGGGATGATGCAGAAGCCATGGAAGAGTGCTGCTTGCTGGCTGCCTGGCTCCAAAATGCATACTTGATGGAGGAAGGTCATTGGCTAATAAATGCACTGCCCTGGCCCATTTTATTGGTTAGAGGATAGGTGGGAGGAGTAAACAGAACAAAATGCTCGGAGGAAGAGGAAGTGAGCTCAGAGACTCCACAGCTCTCTCTGGAGCAGACGCCTCAGAGAGAGACGCCATGCCCCGCTCCCGGGATGAAGCTCCGACCCAGGATGGACTAGGCTGGAATCTCCCCGGTAAGCGCACCTTGGGGTGCTACATACAGATGATTAGAGGTGGGCTAAATTAATATGTGAGAATTAGCCTAGAAGAGAATGGGCCAGGCAGTGTTTGGAGGAATACAGTGTCCGTGTAATTATTTCGGGGCATAAGCTAGCCGAGCAGGCGGCCGGGGTGCTGGGGACGCAGCCCCGCCGCCCTTATTACTTCATATGGCGCCCAACGTGGGGCTCGAACCCACGACCCTGGGATTAAGAGTCCCATGCTCTACCGACTGAGCTAGCCGGGCAGGTGGCCGGGGTGCTGGGGATGCAGCCCCGCCGCCCTTATTACTTCATATGGCGCCCACGTGGACAACTGCTTCCACATGAAGCCTGAGACAGCTTGGGAAGTAATTCTAGAACAAAATGAAAGCATTGTGCCTGGTTTCTTGGTAGCAGCAATTTCTCGGTTCTACTCTGCTTGCTAGAGGCAAGCAAGCGCCTCATCTAAGAGAGGCTTCCTGACTCAGCTTTAGCTGCAAAGCCTGCAGCTCATTAAGAGGTCCTACCACGAAACACTTAAACAGTGTTGACGAAAAGCTGAACGCATGCTTTTCGGTTTTCAGCCGTAGCAGGAAAAAAGCTGCGCTGTTCAAAAATGCCGGCTTTCTGGGCCATCCTGCCTGGGCAAACACTGACTGTTTGAGGCAGGAGGGCCGGCTACCAAGAGAGGACTTGTGTGTTGTCTGTTGTAGCTCACTTGCTGGTAGGGACCTTGAAATGCCATACAGTTGTTGCAGTAAACATAGCTACAGCCTGTATATCCGCCATGAGGCTGGAAAGCTAAGAAATGGACTGGATCTAGCTGGCAAAGCCACGCCTTTAGTCCTACTGAGATTGCTTGGTAAATTAAAGATTCATGTGGTCAGAAAAAGAGAGATATACAATAAAGAGAGATTCAAAGACAAAGAAAATTTCTAAATGGTTTTAAATGTGTTAAAAATATATGCAAACTAAAAGTTGAAGTTCTTAAAGTAAAAAAAAAAAGGAAGAGAGTTGTTGTGTGTGGTAGCACACGCCTTTAATCCCAGTGCCTAGAAGGCAGAGGCAGGCAGATCTCTGTGAGTTCAAGGTGTACTAGTGTACACCTTTAATCCCAAATGCCTGGGAGGCAGAGACAGGCGGATCTCTGAGAGTTCAAAGACAGCCTGGTCTACAGAGTTACTTCAGGTCAAAGATACAGAGAGCCTGTCTCAAAAAGCAAAGAGTTAAAAGTAAAAATAAACAAAATAGAGGTTAAAACAAAGCTGCACAAAGATGGAAAATACACAGAGAATTTTGATACTGTATGCTATTACGCTCTCTTTAAATTATTTAAATGCTGAGGAAGGAGCAACAGATGCTAAAAGATATTTATTTATAAATGCTGCTAAACTAATCCAACATAGATATTATAAATTTGGATATAAGGATATGATACTTTGGAAAGGAGTTTCTTATTTTGTTTTCACAGAGGATGAGACGCTGTTCACTTCTTCTATTCCGATTTGGTATGATGGACCACGCCCTCCTGAATGGTTCCTGTGCACGCCTTCAAAAAATTGCTTCGCTCAACTGCCAACTGAGATGAAGCTAGCACACAGGTTATACCATGAAAGACCTAATTAACGACGCCCCCATTCAGCAGGAAGCAGTTTGGAGAGAAAAAACTGCGCCCATGTTCCCAAATATGGTTTATAAACGTTCTTTTACATTTAAAGGGGGATATGATATAGATATGAATAATTTGCATTAGTATAGATTTTGCTTTATTGATAGAGATTTAAGGTCAATTTTGTTATATGTATATGTATTTCTGATATTGATTAAGGTGTTGTGATTGTGTAGTTCATTTAAAAATGTAATATATATAGGTTGTTAATGGATAATCATCGATAATAGTAAAGCTTGTAGTCATGTTAGTTAGATTTTCTAGATATATAGAGATATATTTTAGATAGACATTCTTCATGTCTTTCAAAGATTACAGAATAGGACATTTAATGTTTTAATAACTTAGGAATTTTCATGACAATGAGACACTCTGCTCCTGGCAGCACCAATGTACTTCAAGAGGAAGATGGGCATCGAAGAGGCACCTTATGGAGTTGGATAGCCATTTGGGCAAGAAACTGCTCTTGCCTGGACTATTGCATAAACTGGACACAGAGAACCCGCAGAGAGAGGACTACTGAACTTGCCTAAGGTGAGATGATCTTTCGGGGTTCCTGATTCATGAAAGAGTCTGCGAGACATTCTGCAGGACACAACAGATAGTGAATGAATTGACTTTGAATTTTCCTGCTATATGGAAATGTCTGCTGGATACCATGGGCCTAAAGGCTGAAGATGGATGCCCCAACGGTACAGAGGAACTTTGGGTGACTGTCCAGGCAGCGAGATGTCTCTGTCATTTCTAGAGTTTTAAAAGTTGCTTTTTTCTTGTTTGCTTAGGTAGTATTGTATCTTTCTGGAGTCTTTGATGGAGTTAAGAATAGTTAGTTATAGTTATAGTTTTCCTTAGTTATGATAAAGATTATTGTAACTTTTACTTGATAACTGTTTTGTTATATGTAATTTTGCTATGTTAAAGTTAAAGCTTTTTTTTTTGTTTAAACCGAAAAAGGGGAAATGATGGAGGAAGGACATTGGCTAATAAAGGCACTGCCCTGGCCCATTTTATTGGTTAGAGGATAGGTGGGAGGAGTAAACAGAACAAAATGCTCGGAGGAAGAGGAAGTGAGCTCAGAGACTCCACAGCTCTCTCGGGAGCAGACGCCTCAGAGAGAGACGCCATGCCCCGCTCCCGGGATGAAGCTCCGACCCAGGATGGACTAGGCTGGAATCTCCCCGGTAAGCGCACCTTGGGGTGCTACATACAGATGATTAGAGGTGGGCTAAATTAATATGTGAGAATTAGCCTAGAAGAGAATGGGCCAGGCAGTGTTTGGAGGAATACAGTGTCCGTGTAATTATTTCGGGGCATAAGCTAGCCGAGCAGGCGGCCGGGGTGCTGGGGACGCAGCCCCGCCGCCCTTATTACTTCACATACTCAGACTGCTTTCTTATAGAACCCAGGACCACTTGCCCAGGGATGGAACCACTCACAGTGGGCTGGGCCCTGCTTCATCGATCATTAATTAAGAAAATCTCCTACAGCTAGAACTTATGGAGGCATTTTCTTAATTAAGGTTCTCTCTTTTCAGATGACTCTAACTTGTGTCAGGTTGACATAAAACTAGCCAGCACAGCCTCTAATGTGCCTGTGGATTCCTTGCCTTTGGCCAAACCTGATGACCCGAGGGACTTTGATCCCAGGGTCTCACGTGGTAGAAGAACTGCCTCCTACGAGTTGTCCCCTGGCCCCCACTCATACACCATGGCAGTGTGTGCTCACATACATACACTCCCACACAGCCATACTCCCGCAATTCTCCCCTTCCTAATGGTACTTCCCACACACTGCTCCTTACTCCTCAAAACTTCACGTCCACTGCCCAAAATAATTCATCCCCTGAAAATAAGATAGAAATCTCCAGATGGAAATTCAGTCCCTACTAGAAAGCTAGAAATAGGCATGTACTCACATCCACTTGTTCCCACCGTTGAAATGAACACTATCCCTCCTTCAGACACCAGTCAGGGATGCGTCTCCTCAATAGCTTTATTCAACTTACTAGCCCCTCTTTCTTGTATTTCATTTTCTTCTCTTTGAGGCAGTGTCTGTCTGTGTAATCCTGGTTGGCCTCAAACTCACAGAAATCCTCCTGCCTCTACCTCCCAAGTACTGGGGTTATATGCAAGTGCCAGCATACATGTGACATCACACCCTTGTCTCTCTTTTTGTAGTTTATTATTATTATTTTACATCTTAAAATTATGAATTTGTGGATGTGAGAGTGTGTGGGAGTGTATGTATGTGGGCACACACTGCCATGGTGTATGAGTAGGGGCCAGAGGATAATTTGTAGGAGTCAGTTCTTCTACCATGTGAGGCCCTGGGATCAAACTGACTCAGGGCATCAGACTTGGCCATAGGCACCTTTACATAGAGCCTTCTCACTTCTGGTTATTTTTAAAATCTTGCTACTCTTTTGGGGTTTTTTTGCATTTTTCAAAGAAAATATGTGGCTATTTCCATATAATAAAATGTACAAACACAAAGGTATAATAGCAATAATAAAGCTAGCATCTCGAGCTGGTGATATGGCTTAGTACTAGAGCACTTGCTTAAAACATACAAAGCCCTGGGTTGTATGCCCCACACTCAGAAAGAAAAAGCTAGTGTTTATGGAGTAATTGCCCTAAGTGAGGCACCGTTGCAAGTAATTTCATATATTAGCTCACTTAATCCTCAGAGTAGATATTAATTTGCATCTTCACTTTCTGGGTATAGAACAGAAGAACGTGGCTCAATTTTCCCTAGCTAGGGATTTCCAGGACCTGACTTTGAACCCAACTAAATATAACTTGGTCCTATCTAAATTCTATAATTTAAATCATACCCCACATCCCTCCATGCCCTGACTTCCCACCCCTCTTAAGCTATTTCCTTCCATTCTCATCTATAGTAGGTTTATGTGTATCTTCCAGAAACTTTTGGTGTGGATAAACAGATGGATAGATAGATAGATAGATAGATAGATAGATAGATAAATAGATAGATATTACAATATGCGAGGTACATTTGCTTTTGCAGTTATTTGGTTTTGGTTGTCTTGGGAATTGAACCCAGTACCACATGCTTACAAGGCAAGCACTTAAACCACTGAGCTATATCACCAGTCCTGGTGTATGTTTTTGAAAAATAAAAATGACTCTGAGCCTTGTAGAGCATGGCTGTAATCCTATCAGTCATAAGACTGGAGTAGGAGGATTCTAAATTCTAGGCCAACCTGGCTTATACATTGAGACCATGTCACAAAAAGAAAGAGAAACAGAAGTGCGCAAATGAGATCATGTCACACATGCAATTTTGCTTTTTAATTTTTTTGAGATTATAATATAATTACATAATTTCCCTTACATTCCCTCCCTCCAAATTCTCCCTTGTACTCTCCCTTCTTTTGATATATGTATTTCCTCAATAATATAACTGCTCAGTCTGTATAACATTACTTGTATGTATGTGTTTTCAGGGCTGACCATTTGGTATTTGATAACTAATTAGTGCACTTTTCCGTGGGAAAGACTTTCTCCTACCCTTAGCATTCCTTAGTTGCTTATAGTTCTTTGTGTAGGGTTGTGGCCTCTCAAGGTTTGCCCCCATCCACCTTAGCATGTCTATTGATATCATCCTTGTTCAGGTCATGTTTAAGCAGCCTTGTTGGGAAGGCTTCATGGGCCTAGCTTCTGATAATTCTAGTAGACACAACCTCACCAACTCCCTGATCCTCTGGATCTTACAGTCTTTCTTCCCCTCTTCTCCAGTAATCCCTGAGCCTTAGGTATAGGAGTTGTGTTGTAGATCTATTAGATGGGACTGAGTTCTATGACTCAGAAAAAATGACATAATGAAAGCTTCACGTAAATAGAGAAACTAGAAAAGATCATTGAGTGAGGTAACCCAGGCTTAGAAAAACAAACACCCCACATTTTCTCTCATCTCAGGTTCCTAGCTTCTAATGTTCAAATGTGAGGATACAATCTGTACATATTTTTAAAACATCTGCAGGAAACAGGAAGGTAAAAGGGGACCATGGTGATGGGCGGTGGTTATGGCAATAGAGAAGGGAATAGCAGGGTACAAGTGATTCAAAGGGGAAAATGGGAGGGGTGTCTTTAAGGAGGAGGAGGGAATCAATACAGAAGAAAGACAGTAAAATAGCAGTAAGGATGTTTGAAAAAGTCATGAGGAATCATACAATTAACTACCTTAAAAACACAATACGCATAAGTCTATGTATAGAGTCTCAGGTATCTTGGGCTGACCTTGAATTTACAGGGCGGCCAAGGATGACCTTGAACTCTGATATACCCCCTTACCTCGCAAGTGCTGGGATTATAGACGTCTGCAACCATACCCAGTTTATAGGCAGCTAGAGACTGAGCCAAAGGCTTCGAACTGATTGAGCACCCTGCCAACTGTGCTTCTCCCCCAGCCTTATCCAGTTCCTTTATATCAGCAGTTATTCCGGTCCCTACAATAAGTCTGGTAGGTGCAATGAAGTCACAAAACTCCAGCACTCCCGCTCTCCTAAACTGGCCTTTTCAAATTCTGGGGTGAGAGCCCTATACTCTGACACCCACCCATGTTAGTTTAGGAGTCCTCAACTACAACAACTGGAGCATCATCAGTGTGTGCGCCATATCCAGCCCTGTCCCTGAAAGAGGGAAGTCAAGAAGAAACTTGTGTGTGGAAGCTAAAACAACACTTTTCTCCTTCCTCTGCCTTTTCTAGTCGCTTTACCCTTTCTAGGAGTTTCCCTGAGCCTTGCAGAAAAGGCATGACAAGGATGATAAAACCATCCCATTTAGGACTGAGCATTCATAGCCACTTACTCTCTGCCCTTTGACCAGTTATGAGTCTGTCCGTGGAGCTTTGCTCAGGAAGCTTCTTTTTGCCATAGATGGTGATCAACACAGAGACCAACAACCAATGTGCAGACCATGGAGTGCGCGGCTCTAAATGGGACAGCTATATCACACCCTTTCCCCACAAGCCACAGTGAACATCTTGGAAGATAGAGGGGGAGATGGTAAGATCCAAAGGGAGCAGGTGGCTCTAGGGAAACTGTATTTGCCTGTTACAACAGTGCATTTGCGCACATGAACTCACACCAACTGGAACTGCCTGCACAAGAGTTGCACAAGACCAAGCCAGCTAAATCCCAGCATGGATGGGGAGAGGCTCATGAAGGCCACCTCTGTCTGATGTGTTATTGGCAGTTGGTAGTTTCTTGGAGAGGAAGAGTTATTTTTATTCAGGGATGCGCACCCTGCGAGACTCCAGCAGATGGTCACACATCCCATGTACATACAGCCAGAACTAAATGAAAATGGAAGATTGGAGCTGGAGAGAGGACTCAATAATTAAGAGCACTTGCTGCTCGTTAGAAAACCTGGGTTCAGTTTCCAGCACCCACATGGTGACTCACAGCCATCAACAACTCCAGTTCCAGGAGATCTAATGCCTTGTTCTGACCTCTGCAGGCACCAGGCACATAGATACATATACACAGGCAAAACAGTCATACATGTGAAGTTCGGAGGGGAAAGTGGGGGTGGGGTGGGGAAGGAATGCAGAGTAGATGGGATCAAAACACATTATTTGTGGAGAGAAAGAGCCAGCAGGAGGTGGGGAAGGAGAACAGATGAGGGTAATGTGGGGTAAATATGAGTGCCATGTCATACATATACAGATGTCATAAGGAAACCCATCAGTTTGTACACTTAGTAAAAAAGGAAAAAGAACAGCTGTCGCCACTTGTTAGTCACCATAAGATGCCCCAGACTCCCTAACGACCCAGCATCTAGCCCTCATTCATGTCCCTTTGGCTCCGTAGATCCTCCACTCTGTCCCCATCTCCAAGGTTTCCCTAACTACTGGCATCTTTCCACTATATCCATCATGACCAAAACCTATATTCTCAGTTCTCTTTTCCTGGCTCCCTTCGCCTTGCTCTTGAAGATACCTGGATCCTTCCTCAAATCAATGCTTTCTCTGCAGCTTTCAAGTTACAGTTGTTTTTTTTCTCCACAGGAGGCGGGAGTAGGGGACTAGGTTTTGCCCTGTTCCTTACTGAAACTTACACAACATTTCCCACTGTCACATATATTGATGGGATTTGGCTATGAGACATTTAGAAGATATTAAGAATCAGATGAAGTTTTAGGATTGGTCCCTCATGTTGTATTAGTGGCTTTACAAAAGAAGAAAAGAAAGACCCAAGTTATAACAAGCTTGCGGTGTCTCACAGTGTAATGCTGTCTGCCCCGTCATCACCCATCAGGAAGTCTTTCACCAGGTATCTGCATGCTGCTCTTGGACTCCCTAAACCATAGGCTAAATAATCCTCCTTTATTTATAAAATACACAGTTTATGGTATTCAGTTATGGCAACAGAAAATGGACTAAGGCATACCCAGTCTATGCCATCTACCCATTTTGCCTAGGCCCAGATAGCAGAAAGTGGTTAGAGAAAAACAGAACCATGCTGACTGGCTTCATTTTAAATTCATGAATGTGAATCTTCTTTTCTTTTCCTTTTTTTTTTTTGGTTTTTCGAGGCAGGGTTTCTATGTGGTTTTGGAGCCTGTCCTGGAACTAGCTCTTGTAGACCAGGCTGGTCTCGAACTCACAGAGATCCGCCTGCCTCTGCCTCCCAAGTGCTGGGATTAAAGGCGTGCGCCACCACCGCCCGGCATGAATGTGAATCTTAAGTGGTCTCTTAATGCTTCCTGCCAATCATATTATATATCACTAGACTAGTGCTGCTATTCAATATAAATTTCTGCAGTGATGGAAACATTCTATAATTTGTGCCACTCAAAACAGTAGCCACGAGTACATACAGCTACTTATATTTACTTTCAAATAATTTAGTGGCTCTTTTAAATTAATTCCTTAGTTATATTAGCCACATTTAAATCATGAATCACATGTGGCTAGTGGCTATGTGATAGTGTAGTCTAGACAATTTACTTTTCTACTTGTCTAGCTACTTCCATTGTCCAGTGTTTTCCACAAATTCCTATTACTTCACCTACCCACTTATACCAGCATCTGTACTCATATACTCTGTCTTTCTCTTCTTGATATATATATATATATATCAAGTGTGTGTGATATGTATATGGCATATGTATATATGTATGTAGATACACAGACATCAGTGGTTCTCAAGGTGTGATCTGAGGACCACAGAATGTCCATGAGTTTGATACTTGACTTAGTCATTTGTGCTATCATAACCAAATATCTAAGGCATGGTAGTTTATACATAATAGGAATTTGTTTCTTATTTAGCTATCATTGCTGGTTTGTTATTGTTGGTAAGTTCAAGTCCATTTGTTTGTAGCTAAAATAATGCCACAAACTGATAAGTTTTAAAGAAAAGAGGCTTATTTTGGTTCATAGTCTTGGAGGTCCAAGGACAATAGGATGCATCTGGTGAAGCCCAAGATACAGCAGGTTATCACCTGACAAGACATAGAGTCTCCCTGTATAGCCCAGCATGGCTTTAAAGTCATTGTCCTCCTATTTCACCCTCCCAAATGCTGAGATTTATAGGAATCAACCACTGTGTAGGAAACACAGAGGTCCATGTGCTCACAAATAAGCACTATGGAAACCAGGAATGTTAAACACACAAGGTTGTCTCTTCAAATAGAGTTGTATAACCTGTTTTCGGCCTAGAAGGCTGGGGACAGAGGTGGTTAATAGCCTGGTGACCTCTGTGCTATTTGTATGGTCAGGACACATGGGCTCCCCCAGACTCTTACATGTATTTCAGTCAATCTATAGTGCTGTCCTCCCCTCTCCCCTAGACCCTTATGAGCATTTTTTTTTACCTTGAGCCTACTTCCCTACTTAATTTATAGAATATACCTTTATAGAAGATGTCACTTGTATTTTCAAGAGTTTTGATGAAATCATGCCTTAAGCTTTGTTGTACACATAGGATTGAAACTGTTTTCCCAAATTGCGCTGTGTTTAAATATGTGTGAAATAAACTGCCCAGTGTCAGACTCTCGAAGTTTGAACCAACATCGGTGGCTGAGTTGTGCTGAACTGTACTTCCTTCTTGCCTTGTGTGGATGGTGGTATCCTGTGAGAACCCTAAAGGCATGCCAGTACAGACGCCTAAATACTAACAGATGAACAGTCTGCTAGATACTCTGCTGGCTGTGCTGTTTGCAGAGACCCCTCACAGGAACCATGACCCATGTCTCATTATAAAAACACCTTGAACAAAAACAAGCTCTACAAAATATCTCAACAAACTCATCGAAACTGTCAAATCCATCAAAATTTAACCTATGCTACTCTAATCAACCACTACTCATGTACTGACCTGTTAGGCTTCACTTAAGGTGAGTGAGCAGAGAAGACACAGACAGCCTGGGTGGGCCTTTCCTTCATTTCTTTTATACCAGCAGTAGAGGACCTTGATGTATTTCTCTTCTGATCAAAACCACATTGTTTTTTCCTACACTTTCTATAGGTCCAGGTTATATTGATATCTGCTTTGTTTTGTGCCCCCCCCATTTTCTTTACTTTTCTTATTTATTTATTTATTTATTTATTGTGTTGTTTTGCTTTTTGAGACACGATTTCTCTGTGTAACAGTCCTGGCTGTCCTGGAACTCACTCTGTAGACCAGGCTGGCCTCAAACTCACAGAGATGCACCTGCCTCTGCCTCTCAAGTGCTGGGATTAAAGCTGTGTGCCACTACTGCCCAGTTGTTGTTTTTATAGGAATTCTTTTACTTTGAGTCACCATTGCAGAAGTTTTCAGCATATCATGGAGAAGGAACAGAAGCAGCTCAGTTAGTTCATGGCTACAGCAGCATATGGGAGAGGCTTTTCACATTACAAGGAGCAGAGAGAACACCACAGGAACAAAGTTGCTACAAAAATCATTCCCAGTGACCCACTTACTCCAACTGGGCCCCTCATCCTACAGGTTCTACTTTTTAAACATTTTTTTTTTTCAAAAAATATGTGTCACTATGCAGCTCTGGCCAGCCTGAAACTCTCTATGCTGAACTCATAGAGGTTTGCCTGCCTTTGACTCTGGAGCTCTAAAAGTAAAGGCAATGGAGCACCATTGTTGGCCGTGGTTCTGGGTTTGTTGTTGTTGCTGCTGTCTTGTCTATCTGTCTGTCTGTTTTATGCATGTTTGTATGGGGAGTGCATGTACACATGTATGCATATGTGTCTGGAGGCCAGAGGACAACCTCTGATGTCATTCTCAAAAATATTGTCTGTGTCCTTTGAGACGGGTTTTTTCATTAGACTGAAGCTTATCGATTTGGCTGGACTGACTGGCCAGAGAGCCCCAGGGATCCTTGTGTTTCCTCTTCCTGCACTGGGATTGTGGATCACCATACTAGACATTTTTATGTCAGTTCTGAGAATCAAACTCAAGACTTCCTGCTTGTGAGGGCAACCACATTAGCGACTGAACTGTCTACCCAGTCCTTGTTTTTGTCCTTCTAGGCTGCCACACTTATACTAGCAACATTTGGGAGCAGGCACTTCCATTTCTTTAATTTAGAATAACTTGAGGGGAGGAAGGACAGGTCAGGTGCTTACAGAGTCACCAACTGGCCTTTCTTTTCTGAATGCAATTCTGGTTTTGTTTGTTTGTTTGGCTTTTTGAGACAGTTTCTCTGTGCATCTATCTCTGACTCACTCTGTAGTCCAGGCTGGCCTCAAACTCACAGAGATATGCCTGCCTCTGCCTCCCTGAGTGCTGGCATTAAAGGTGGCAATTCTGTTTTTAACATTTGGTTTCCATGATAAATTGTGCATAGTAATAAATGTCATTAGGATATTTTCATTTGGGTACATAATGTATTTTGAGCATATTCATCCCCTTCCACTACCTTTTTCTTGTTCCCCTCCCACTTCTGCCGAACCCCTTCTTCTCAGCTAGTTCCTCTACTTCCAAATTTAATTTTTGTTTTGTTTGGTGACTTGTTAAAAGCCGAAGCGGTCCTGTACTGTCCTGTCTTGTAAAAACTGACGTGAGCTGGGATCCAGGCTTGAGACTTGAAAACACATATAGACAGAGACACAAAGAGAGACAGAGACATGGACACTGGTCATCCTTAATACAAGAATGCCAGTGCCCCCTTTATTTGCTCAGGGGCAGCTTATATAGGGATCCTTAGCCACACCCAGCTCTCAGGATCTTTCAGTTGCAGACTCATCAGCCTGACATCAAGGTCTCCTGCTCAGAGTAGCTGCAGGTAAAGAAAGTCAAGTGGGCAGGGATCTAGAGTTCCCAATAGTGACCCAAGGAGCTTAAAGAAGGTTACTTATCAAACAAAGAGCAAGGGTAAGGAGTTCTTTACGAGGAACACGATCCACTCACCAGTGGCTATGCCACTGAAGAAAATGTCTCCCCATTCCCCAGCAACCTTTAACTGCCTATAGAGCCTCAGGGAGGGGTGAGACAAGTGAGTCCTTCCCCCAGGCAACTGTTAACAGTTTGTTAACTGTTTAACTCCTTAGAAAAGGATGGGGCTTTGTGAGTTCCCCACCCCTTGGAAGGTCCAATCTCTGGCAGGTCTTATTCAGGTAATCACAGTTGCTGGAAGTTCACGAGTACGGTGGCCTTGCCCTGGGCAGAAGACAGCCACAATTGCCCAGCCTTTCCTCATTCTGGTTCTTAAATTGTTTCTCTCTCCTGAGACATTCCCTGAACCTTGGAGAACAGTATAGCTGTCCCATTTGGAGCTGAGTGAATAAAATTATTTAATTATTCATGGGCATCCCTTGCTCTTTGTGCTTCTTCATTCTGAGATTTTATTTTCTCTGAATTTACTCAAGAAATTTTGTATTGCAGGTTTTTATTTATTTATTTGGTTTTTTGAAACAGGATCTCACTATGCAACTCTGGATGTCCTGGAATCCTATATATAGACCAGGTTGGCCTTGAACTCACACAGATTCACCTGCCTTTACCTCACTAGTACTGAGATTGAAGGCAAGTCTCAGCACATCTTGTCTCTCTCTCTCTCTCTCTCTCTCTCTCTCCCTCCCTCCCTCCCTCCCTCCATCCCTCCTCTATTACTAAAACAACATCTCATCCTATACCCCAGGCTGGCCTGGAGCTGTGTAGCCCAGGCTGCTGGACTCTAACTCAAAGAGATCAACCTGCCTCTGGCTCTGCCTCTGTCCTGGCGTGCAGCAAATAAAGGTGTGAGCTACCATGCCCAGCTCACTATTACTTTTTTCACAGTTAAATAATCTGTTACTGTCCTTTTCCCCTAGAGCCCTGTCCTTCTACTTGAATATACTGAGTCAGATTTTCTGCTTCCTGGATATCATATCTTCCTATTTCTTGTTTAGTCTCCAAGTTTAGTGGTGTATGTCCCCTGGTTGCTTCCTGATAAAGAGTGTTAGAGAAAATGTATTGATTCTCCCCTAACAATTGATATTCTGGCTGAAGGCAGAATTCTATGTTGGAAATTATAGTCACTACGAATTTTAAGGCATAGGTTCATTGTTTTTCATCTTTACTGATAATTTTAGAAGTTCAATGTAGATCTTACTCCTGATCTTTTGTGTGAAAGCTTTTACTCCCTCCCCCTTTCAAAGCATGTTAAGGTCTGTTACTTAATTCTGTTATTCTGAAATTTCACAGTGTTGTGTCGTTATGGAAGTATTTCACACTTTATGACACAGCCTTTTCTCTTATTTCTCTGAGAATGCTAATTACAGTAGAAGGATAGCGACTGTGTTTCCAGGATTTTTTGTGGCTTTTTTGAGACAGGGTTTCTCTGTGTAACAGCCCTGGCAGTCCCGGAACTAGCTCTGTGGACCAGGCTGGCCTCGAACTCATAAAGATCCACTTGCCTCTGCCTCCTGAATGCTGGGATTAAGGGTGTGTGCCACCAGTGCATTTACAGGTTTTGCTCCTGCATTGCATCTGTTTTCTCCGTGCTCTCCCTTTCTGTTTAGCTACTTTAGCCTCTCGCTTTCACATTGGAAATGTCCTTGAACTGTTTCAAATCCTTGATGATTCATTTATATTTAGTATAAGGCCCCAAAAAGTTGACTGGATGTTCAGCCTGTGTGGAAGAGAGACTGGTCTTTGTTGTACAGAAGGATGGAGAGATGCTTTTTAATTTTTTGATAATTTTATACACCATACTTTGATCATATCCACCTCAAGCCCTAACCCCCAACTCCTCCCAGATCCACCTCAGCTCCCCAACCTCTGACAATATGGCCTGTCTTAATATTTGTAATTTTTTATGTGAGTGTTTTTCCCACATGTTTGTGTTCCACATGCATGACTTTCCCATAATAGTCAGAAGAGGGTGTCAAATCTCCCAGAATTAGAGTTACATAGGGTTGCTACTTGCCATGTATGTGCTGAAAACCAAACCTAGATCTTCTCCAAGAGCGACAAGTGCTCTTAATTGCTTGCCAACTCTCCAGCCCCAACTGTTGTTTGTTTCTTGATATGTTTTTAATAACTCATGAACTCCAATTTGTGCTGCCCATAATCTCCTGGATGCGGAACCATCACTGGGGATTGATCAACCTTTCAAGGGCCATACCCATAAAAAAAAACTGACACCTCCTTCCCCAGAAGCTGTCAGCTATCTATAGGTCCTCAGTTTGGGATGCAGGCTTGTTCCCACCTCATGCATGAATGTTGACTGCATTGATCTTGTACAGGTCTTGTGCAGGTGGCCAGAGTATGGTGAGTTCCCGAGTGCCTCAGTCTGTTCATGTCCAGAAGGCAGTTTCACTCCTGTCCTCCTTGACCTCTGGCTCTTACAATTTTTTCCACCAACCCCCTCTGCTGCAGTGGCCCCTCAGCCTTGGGGATGTGATACCTAGGTTCCATTCGTGGCTGACTACTCCATTGACTCTCTTTGAAGTTTGTCCAGTTGTGGGTTTCTGTGTTAACCATCATTCACTGCACAAAGAAATTTCTCTACTGAAGACTGAGAGGAGGATTAATTTATGTGCAGAGACATATGAATTTAGAGAAAGTTTGGAATGATGCCCATTTTGTAGAATAATAATAGGTTCTTTTCTGGAACCTGTGAGTTTCCTATGGGTTCTTGACTAGATTTATAGTACCACGTATGTGTTTACTTATAGAGTTGGTGCAGGAGAATTGTCTGTATTCTGTCTATCATATTTTAAATAAACGCTGATTGGCCAGGCAGGAAGTATAGGCGGAAAAACCAGATGCAATGATAACCGGAGAATTCTAGGGAGGAGGAAGTTGATTCCTCCCACTCCTGCCCAGATCACCGAAGCAGCAGGATGTGATCTGCCCTACTGAAAAAAGGTACTGAGCCACATGGCTAACATAGATCAGAAACATGGGTTAATCAAGACGTGAGAGTTAGCCAATGAGAGGCTAGAGCTGATGGGCCAATCAGCTTATAATTTATGGAGACCTATGTGTGATTTTCTTTGGGGCTAAACAGTTGTGGGATACCAGGCGGGACAGAAACAACAACAAACAGTACCCTCCATGTTACAGAGTGTTGCCCACGTGGATAACTGCATCCACAGAAAGCCTAAGAAAGCTAGGGAAAGACTAGAGTAAAGCATTTTGGTTTTCAGACGTAGCAGGAAAAAACCTGCACTGTTTTAAAGTGCAGGCTTTCTGGGCCATCCTGCCAGGGAAAACTCTGACTCTTTCAAGCAGGCGGGTCCCAGGTCCCGAGTAGGGAGCTATGGATACACTGTTGCAGCTTGCTTCCTGGCAAGGACCTTGAAATGCCATAGGAGCTTTTCAGCGTTGTTTATGGACCTTAAAACGACATAGAGTTGTGGCAAAAAACTTCTCCATATTCCTTAGCAAATTAAAGACCCATGTGGTCAGAAAAAGAGAGATATACAGTAAAGAGAGATTCAAAGAGGAAGAAAACCTCTAAATGTTTTACAGTGTGTTAAAAATATATACAGGCTAAAGATTAAAGTTCTCAAAAAAAGAAAGGAAGAAAGTAAAAATAAAAGAAATAGAGGTTAAAATAAAGCCACATAAAGATGGAAAATACACAGAGAATCTTGATACTGTATGTTATTATGCTCTCTTTAAATTGTTTGAATGCTGAGGAAGGAGCAACAGCTGCTGAAAGATATTTGCTTATAAATGCTGCAGAATTAATCTAAGACAGGTGTTTTAAAAATACCTTGGCTTCAAAATTGAAGTCAAAAGGTATGTTACTTTAGAGAAGAGATTTTGATTTTGTTTCCACAGAAAATGAGAGGCTGTGGATTTATTCAGTGTTAAGAAAAATCAACTTTGATAAAGGAAGACCACCTGAGAAGTCTCCCACAGAAATAGATGGCCCAGAAGTCTGAGTTCTTCATCCAGAACAGGTTCAAGACTGCTGCCTGAGATGATCAAGACTCACAGGATACTTCAGTCAGGACTTGATCATAACTCTAAATTTTCTTTAGGTCCCCATAAGATTATCAGCGCCCCCAACCAGCTGGAAGTAGCCTGGAATACTATGCGCACATTCCCAAAAAATGGACTATGGATATTTTCCTTTTTATTTTTTTTTATTATTATTTATTTATTTATTTATTTATTTATTTATTGGTTTTTTGAGACAGGGTTTCTCTGTGGTTTTTGGAGCCTGTCCTGGAACTAGCTCTTGTAGACCAGGCTAGTCTCGAACTCACAGAGATCTGCCTGCCTCTGCCTCCCATGTGCTGGGATTAAAGGCGTGCACCACCACCACCTGGCTATTTTCCTTTTTTTTTAAAAAAAAAGAGGGGAAAGTGGGGCAGGAGAATTGTCTATATTCTGTCAATCATGTTATAAATAAACGCTGATTGGCCAGGCAGGAAATATAGGCGGGAAAACCAGGCAGGAAGTAGAAATGATGTAATGAGAACAGGAGAATTCTGGGAAGGAGGAAGTTGATTCCTCCCACTCCTGCCCAGACCACCAAAGCAGCAGGATGTGATCTGCCCTACTGAAAAAAGGTACTGAGCCATATGGCTAACATAGATCAGAAAAATGGGTTAATCAAGATGTGAGTTAGCCAGTGAGAAGCTAGAGCTAATGGGCAAATCAGCTTATAATTTATGAAGACCTATGTGTGGTTTTCTTTGGGGCCAAATAGTTGTGGGTACTGGGCAGGACAGAAACCACAACAACAAGCAGCCCCCCACTCATGTTACATAGAGTGGTCTTTAAGTTCAATCAGAAGGGACTTGATTATCCCCATAACAACTGTGCTACTATTGCAACCATGGGTGTGGGAAAGATGCCTTTATATTCAGTTATTAGTAGCTATTTTTCTAAGATAGTCCAGTAATCCAGAGAAGGATAGTTACTTATTGTGTTTATATGTGTGTATATGTTCGTGCATGTATATGTGGGTACGTGCACATGTGTGTGTATGTGTAAGCCAGGAGGCTCTCTGCTGTCTAGTTTTCTATCAACATGGCACAAGCTAGAGTTATCTGGAAAGAAGAGCCTCGAATGAGAAAATGCCTTCATTTAGGAAAGTCTGTAGAGCATGTTCTTGATTAGAGATTGATGTTGGTTGGCCCGGCCCATGGGGGGCAGGTGAGGGAATGAGAAGCAGTGTCACCTTTGGTCATGGTTGTGTTAAAAAAGAAGCTAAGTGGGGTGCCTGAACTGTCCTTCCCCTGTAATTAAACTGATGACTACCTTAATTGTCATCATAGAACCTTCATCTAGCGACTGATGGTAGCAGATGCAGTCATTTACAGCTAGCTCTGGGCTAAGCTTCTGAGGTCTCGTTAGAGAGAGAGGGAGGAGTGATAATATGAGAAAAGGGGTCAAGACCATGGTGGGGAAACACAGAGAAACAGCTGACCTGAGCTAGTGGGAGCTCACTGACTTTTGGACTGATAGCTGGGGAACCTGCATAGAACCAAACTAGGCCCTCAGAATGTGGGTGACAGTTGTGTGGCTTGGGCAGTCTGTGGGGCCCCTGGCAGTGGGACCAGGATTTATCCCTAGTGCATGAACTGGCTTTTTGGAGTCCATTCCCTGCGAAGGGAAACCTTGCTCAGGGGGTGGGATGGGGAGAAGGTAGGGGGAGCAGGAGGAGTGGAAGGAGGGGAACCTGGGATTGGTATGTAAAATAAAAAAGATTATTTAAATAAAAGAAGCTAAGCAAGCCACAGGGGAGCAAGCCAATAAGCAGCACTCCTCCACAACTTCTGCTTCAGTTCCCACCAGGTTCCTGCCTTGAGTGCCTTCTCTGGCTTCCCTCAGGTGTAATTAGTTCCTCAGTTACTGGCTACCTTGTTTTTGAAAAAGGCTGTCTCTGACCTAAAACTCACCAATTAGGTTGGCTCAGGTTTTTTTTGTTTTGTTTTGTTTGTTTGCACTTGGTTCCCTGTTGATGGTGCTGTTTGAGGAAGTTGTGGAATCTTTATGAGATCCAACCTGCTGGAGGAAGTATGTCACTGGGGATGGACTTTGAGAGTTTATAGCCTCACCCACTTCCAGTTCACTTCGTCTGCTTTGTGTTTGCAGTTGAAAATATGGTCATCCAGCTTCTTGCTCTAGCCACCTTATGGTATTTTCACCTTTTTTTTTCGAGACAGGGTTTCTCTGTAGCTTTGGAGCCTGTCCTGGAACTAGCTCTTATTGACCAGGCTGGCCTCAAACTCACAGAGATCTGTCTGCTTCCGCCTCCCGAGTGCTGGGATTAAAGGGGTGCGCCACCACCACCCGGCTCCACTATGGTATTTACATACATGAATATATAATGTACTTTGTGTGCACTCACTCCCTTAACTTCTCTTCAGCTTTTCCCATTCCTACTGATCCCCTTCCTCTCTCCAAGCAAATATTCCCTCTTCTACTTTCATGGTCTTTTGTTGTTGTTTGATTGGTTAGTTGGTTTTTGCAAGACAAGGTCTCGCTATGTAGCTCTGGCTGTCCTGCAACTCACAACGTAAACCAGGCTAGCTGCTGTGGCACATGCCTGTAATTCTAGCACTTGAGAGGCAGAGACAAGCAGAGGTCTCTGAGTTTGAGGCTAACCTGGTCTACATAGTGAGTTCCAGGATAGAAAAGGGTACACAGAGGAATCCTGTTTCAAAAAACCAGAAAGCCAGGCAGTGGTGGCGCACGCCTTTCATCCCAGCACTCGGGAGGCAGAGGCAGGCGGATCTCTGTGAGTTCTAGGGCAGTCTGGTCTACAAGAGCTAGTGCCAGGACAGGCTCCAAAGCTACAGAGAAAACCCTGTCTCAAAAAGGAAAAACTAAAAAAAAAATACAAAAAAACAGAAAAAACGGTATGTGCCACTATGCCCAGCCTCATGCCTTTTTGTATTACCGAGACCTAATGAGTTTATTAGGGTTGCTTACCAGGGCATGGTTATGGGTTATTCATAGGAGCATGAGCCGCTTACAAATAACTACACCACTGAAAAAAAAATCTCTCCCAGCAACCATTAACTGCCAATGGCTACTCAGAAAAAGATGGAACCGTATAAAGCCCTTCTTCAATTTTCACTTACCTGTTTTTAGTCTATTTTAAAAGCTTTTGGTAAAAAACATGCAGAAATGAGCAAGTCATAAGTGTACTGTTCAGCTAACTTTTACAAACAAAACCAACTGTATGATGAGCATTGAAATGTCTCTGGCCCAGTTTCTACAAGTAATAAGCTTCTTTTGCTGAAGCAACCTACATAAAGCACTCCCGGTAGTCTATGGCGTATAATGAATAGTCTGCTGGTGGTAGGCACTCTCATTAAGTCACCTAACTTTACAAATGGTGCTTGAATGTAAGAGTTGTTTCCTGGTTTCAAAGAAGGTAGACTATATGTTTGATTTTTTTCCCATTTTCTATTTATTTATGTTTATTTGTTTTCTGAGATAGGGTTGCACTATGTAGCCTGGACTGACTGCAAACTCATGGCAATCAACCAGAGATATCAGCTCCCAAGAATAACAAGCACAAGCCACTATAGGGAACCTTTCCCTTATGGTTTTGGGTGTGGTTTTTGTAGTTCACTATTCTGTTAACAGCTATCACTGTGGGAGATAAGGATTATTCTATGGCCTTATGCACACCAAGCATTTGTTTAATTTTGAGCCATAACTCCAGTTTAAATCTCAAGTAAAACAAACAATGCTCTGGGTACCAAGTGAAAAGAAAGGATTTCCTTCCTTCCTTCCTTCCTTCCTTTTGTGTTTCTTTCTTTCTTTTGCTTTTCTTTCTTTTGTTGTTTTGTTTCTCGAGACCGGGTTTCTCAGTAGCTATGGAGCCAGTCCTGGAACTCACTCTGTAGACCAGGCTGGCCTCCAACTCACAGAGATCTGCCTGCCTCCAGAGTGCTGGGATTAAAGGTGTGTGCCTCCACTGCCCAGCCAGAATGGAATTTCTTAAACATCAAGAATTTCAAACAAAAGAGTAAAGAGCATCAAAAAGCCAGTGAGTGGCCAGGTGATGTGAAAGGATGATTGGCAGTGGTGTGGAGGGATAGCCATCTATTATAGTCAAGTTGTTTCCCCTAATTATGAATGGTGGGGCATGCCTATAATTCCAGTCAGGAGACTGAGGAAGGAATATCACAAGTTCAAGGATAGCCTGAGCTTCATAGCAAAAGCCTCTCAGGAAAAGGCAAGGGGAAAAAGCGAAAGTTGTTTCCCTTAGAATTCAGGAAGAGTGACAGATTGATGTGACACAGACAGATATGCATCACTGTGTCTTGAAGGCCCTAAAATGCATTAGGAAAATAAAATGAAATAAGCCATACACATCTACAGGAACGAAGAAGCCAGACTTGGTGGTGCACACCTTTAATGTCAACACTTAGGAGGTAGAGACCAGCGAATCTCTGTGAGTTCAGGCCACTCTAGTCTAAAAGTTGAGTTTCAGGACAGCTAGAGCTACATAAAATTGTCCTGTCTTAAATAATAATAATAATGAATAAAAGAATGAAGAAAAATGTACTTATTTGCAATGATATCATTATATGCATTCAAAATCTAAGAAGTGCAATTTAAGGTTATTTTTTTTTACATTCTGACCACAGTTTCCCCTCCCTCCTTTCCTCCCAGTCCCTCCCCATCTCCTCCCTTCTGCCCCCACCCCCACCCACTCCTTAGTTTCTCTACAGAAAAGGGCAGACCTCCCATGGATATCAACCAAGCAGGGCACACCAAGAAGCAATAAGACTGCACACCTCCCCTCTTATTAAGGCTGAACTCCACAGAGTAGGCGTCTATTGTTTGGATTTGCTTAGCATTTCTGCTTGCCAGCTGCCTTTGGAAATCTGCTCAGACAGGCAATTTCCTCACGCTGCACCTCACAGCAAGGCAGCTACCCCAGGATGAAATAGCCAAAGTATTAAATGCTGCTAGACCCTGTAGCAACTTCAAGGAGTAAAGACCCAGACTAGAGATATGACTTTGCATTTTTCTAAATCAGAACAGAGAAGTCCTTCTCTCTCGGGTTTGAATTTCTTTGCTTTGTATTGAGGCAGGGTGGTGTGTGTGTGTGTGTGTGTGTGTGTGTGTGTGTGTGTATAACCAAGGTTGACCTTGAGCTGCAGATCCTCCTGTGTCTGCTTCCCACGTTCTGGCAGGCGTCATCACACCAGCTTTTTTCTTCAGCTTTCAACTGTAAAGTAAGGCTGCTAGAAACCCTGGCATATCTACCAAAGACTCTTGGAGGCACATGCCTTTAATCTCAAGATCTCTGTGAGTTTGAGGCCAGCCTGGTCTTGTAGAGCTAATTCCAGAACAGCAAGGGCTATACAGAGAAATCCTGTCTCAAAGAACCAAAAGAGACAAAGACTCTTACGAGAATAAAGCTATAGAGAAAGAACTGAGATAAGAGATAAAGAGATGGAGTGTGAACCAAGATAGTACTTGGGTTCCTGGATCTAATTGGGACTGATGTTTGTGGTGTCTGGATATATAAATCAATCAACTTCATTTTCTTCTTAAGCTTATTCAAATTGGATTTCTGGCACTTGACAAAAGAGTCCCAACAAATACAAGTTAGTTGAGACATCAGAATCTCATGGCTTTCCCCCGTCCCCCAACTTTATATATATCCATATCCATTAGAAAATGCCTTCCTAATTCTGGTCCAAATTTGAGGGATCAAGTCTGATGCTGACCATTGTTAAGGCATTAATCTCCCCTTTGTCTTGGTTTCTAACATTTATTATAAAGCATTTCAAACATGCTGAAAAGATTAAATTAGAGCAAACACTGATATAACCACCACCATTTCTGCTTACAATTCTATTATTCTATTGCAATCTTTCTCTTATCCAAGCAATAACAAACCATGTATCACATTCTTGTGCATGAAAGGAGTGTATGTGAGATGCTAAAGGCACAGATAAAACTTTGAGAAAATTCTACTCATTGTAGACCAAGGACCAGGCAAGAAGTATCCTAATAACACAGAAAATTTTAGAACTGATAAACTCCAGTCAAATGCCAAGGAAAAATTTTACATGATCTGCTTGTGGATGAGCTGGAGAGCCCTAGACTCACACCTGTGGAAGTCTGTGAAAATCTCAACTTTGTGTCTTCCTCCATCCTTAGTTTTCAGTGGAGACCCTGTAAGGAGCCCAGTGTCCCCTCCCTTCTAGCTTTCCATTGTGTCAATGGAGACCTAGCCAAGAGTGAAGACTCATTACTCTCCCAGTTATAATGAAGCCACCTGTCTTCTTGTCTGTCACTTTAGGAACTTTGTCAAAGCACATGACAGCTTGGTGACCTCTTGGTGTCCCCAAGGTTACAGTACTGTGAGAACAAGTATAAATCAGTCTTTGGGAATATATCAAATTATCGCATCGTTCTGAGAGTTTTTATGTTTGCTGGGTTTTTATTTTGTTTTGGTTTTGAGACAAGGACTATTGTATTCTTTTTTTGTTTTGTTTTGTTTTGTTTTTTTCGAGACAGGGTTTCTCTGTGGCTTTCGAGCCTGTCCTGGAACTAGGTCTGTAGACCAGGCTCACAGAGATCCGCCTGCCTCTGCCTCCCGAGTGCTGGGGATTAAAGGCCTGCACCACCACCGCCTGACTCGGGACTATTGTGCTCTAGATTGGCCTCAAACTCAGCCTCCTGCTTCAGCTTCGCACTGAATGCTGGGATTACCTCAACCACACGTGGGCAAGGCTTCATTTTGATTGGCTACGACATCACACAAACCCTTTGTTATTCAGAAACGTGATCCTGTATGGATTGGTCAGATCTGCTGTCAGTTATCAGAGAGTACTTATTACGCAGCGTGGGTGCGTGGGTGGGTGCGTGCGTGGGTGGGTGCGTGCGTGGGTGGGTGCGTGGGTGGGTGGGTGCGTGGGTGGGTGCGTGGGTGGGTGGGTGCGTGCGTGGGTGGGTGGGTGCGTGGGTGGGTGGGTGGGTGCGTGGGTGGGTGGGTGGGTGCGTGGGTGGGTGGGTGCGTGGGTGGGTGGATGGATGGGGTTTGACACCAGTCTGTTGTTCTCCATGCCATCGGAGGTTTCATTCACCGATGGATGTCTTTGCGAAGGTCTCTGTGATCCTCCACAAGGTGTGAGAGCTTGATCACATGAATGATAGAACAAAACAATTTTTGCTGTTCCTTCAGTGTAAGTTAAACAAGCCTTCTGAGAGAAATAAAAATGTTTCCTTTAGAAACTAGGAAGGTAGGCCAGATTTAGGGCCTCTGGGTGGAGCCTGATTTTGAGCTAACTTTATTCTCACGGTCGTACTAAATGTCATTATCAAATGTTTCAAATGTTTATGTTAAAAGGGGTATGTTAGAAGTCATGCCTTACTGGTGATGTATGTGAAGCAGTTAGGGAGAAACTTCTTAGAATCAGTGAAGTGTTTTGTGTGAGGGAAAGTCCATAGCCAAGGTTCTGGCACAGAAAGATCCTCAGTCTCAACAGTATCCTATCCTAGTCTCCCCTCCCCTCACCTCCCCTCCCCTCCCCTCTCCCCTCCCCTCCCCTCTCCCCTTCCCTCTCCCCTCCCCCCTCCCCTACCTCTCTCTCATTTTTTGAGACAGGGTTTCTCTGTAGCTTTGGTGCCTGTCCTGGAACTAGCTCTACCGACCAGGCTGGCCTTGAACTCACAGAGATCCGCCTGCCTCTGCCTCCCAAATGCTGGGTTTAAAGGCGTGCGCCACCACCACCCAGCTTATTTTATTTTTTTGAGACAGGGTTTCTCCAGTAACAGTCCTAGCTGTCTGTCGACCAGGCTGGCCTTGAACTCAGAGATCTGCCTGCCTCAGTCTCAAGTGCTGGGATTAAAGGCGTGTTATACAAGTCTGACTAGGCATTGTAATTCAAAACAGCAGGGTAGAGTTGGAATTCCAATTTCCGATATTAAAAATAAAACATGTTTTACTTTCAGATCATCTTTACATGGAAGAGGAAAATGAACTATATGAATCGTAATGTAGGCATGAGGCCTGGGGTTCAACCCCAGCATGTAAGAGAAGCCCACATAATGGAAGGCAATAAGGGGGAGCGGATGAATAGTCTACCCAAATTTGAGGATTTTCTTAAAACTGCCTTACAAGTGAGTTCTCTGTTTTCTCACAGCTCCCAAAGAGAGGATGTCACGTCCAACTAGGTCTAGAGAAAGAAGAGAGAGTGACTCCAACTCAGAAGATAACAGTGAGTGAACAGCCTTATGGTTGTTACCCAAGTGGCTAAGCAGGGAGTGAATGGTAAAATGACACAAGGCCAAGGCGGGAATACATTTCCCCAGGGGAGGACCATCAAAGGACACTGAGGCTTTTGTTATTTACACTTTAATGAAATTTTGCATTGTTTATTGTGTGAGCCAATCAGCAGTCATCAGAAGATGGAGTCATATACCAACATATTTCTTGAGGGGTCATATTATAATCTCTCACAAATTCAAATACACCTTTCACTTGATCTAATTCAATTTCAAATATATCCTGTGTAATATTCATTAGATAGTGTTTTTGGTTGTTGTAGAATGTTTGAAACAGTGTGCTTAAATAATCCCTGATCTTTTCCAGATTAAATATGACATAACATTTGTTTAATTGTTTTCAGACAGGAGCTTGCTCTTACCTCAAGCTGGCCTCACAGGCTATCCTCCTCCCACTGCTTCTCAAATACCATGTTCATAGGCATGTGTCACACTGAAGTGTTAGCAGTATATTATGGAAATATGCAACCCTTAAAATGCTTTATCCCTAATACCAAAAAAAAAATCCTTAGCATGCTTTAAATCACCTTCTGTTTTGAATCTGTGAGTTTGAGGCCATCCTAATCCAGAGTCAGTTCTAGGGCAGCCAGGACTACACAGAGAAACCCTGTCTCAAAATAACAACAAAGTACAGCTCTGAACTCTGTTTTAACCCAAATACAGCCACAGAAAATATGCAAAGGATTGAGTATAGCCATGATTCAACAAAACTTTATTTACACAGACAGCAAAAAGCCAGAGTTGGCCCACTGCTCACAGTTTTTGAAATGATGATTTTGTTCATTTGACTTTCTCATACATTAGTAGCATAGTATTCTGGTTTTATTGGGTCCTATTTTGTATGTTCTCGGGTCCTTTCTCTCCTTTGGAGGTTCTCGGCTTGATTCCTAAACCACTGCAACTCAGGTAAGGCCACAGCTTCAACAGAAAGTAGGACTTATGACTAAGCATTAGTGCTAAGGGGCCTAGGAATTGCTAGCACACGGGCGAGAGATGTGGCCTTTGCTTCCCCTCTTTAGTACTCCAGCATCTAATCAGATGGAAAGTTGGGCCTTAGTAACTCATCTCCTGATATCTGGCCCTGCTGAGTTCCCTCTCTTCTAGGATTTAAATGTGTCTTTTATGTTCTTCCTTGATGCTCTCAACCCCCTTTCATTCTTGCCTGGTCAGTTCCAATGCTTTCAGCTGAATTTCTTTCTCAGAAGGTGATGCTCAGTTTTGCCTCTTTTCTCCGCTTCATCCCATCAGTCTCCATTTCCGCCTCAGGCAGAGCCAGGAGTCTCTGGCACAATTCCTTTCATGACTGCCTCACCCACTAGGCCAAACGGAGAAGAGTTTGAGAGCAAGGGTTGTTTCTGTGTACTCTGTGACCAGACTCAAATGGGCTCTCAGGCAAGCTTTGTTTACTCAGCATTTACCTGGATTTTGCCGGGAGGAGGAGGAAGGAGCTGATTTCTCCCTCTCTCTGGTTGAAGGTTTAGCCAGGGAATGAACTGATTGTCCAGAACAAAATAGCACTCTTGGCTGATAGACGTATTTCTTGCTATCTTCCTTCTTCATAAGGATGGGAACTGCATGCAAGCTTGGTGTTCACATTAGTTACTTTCTCATTGCTGTGACAACGCATACAGCACACACAGCAGCTTAAGGAAGGAAGGGTTTGTTCTGGTTCGGACTGAGTCCATCAGGGCAGAACGTTTCTCTTGTGCTACTAGGGATCAAACCTAGTGCTTCATACATGCTAGGCAAGTGCTCTACCAGTCCAAGATTTAAAAAACAACAGAGAACCCCCCAAACTTCCCCCAGGTGATTCTATTGTGAAATCAGAGGGAACAGCTGATTTAAATTTAAACTGGCCTTGCTTGTGAGACAGAAACCCTGAACCCATTATAAGAGCAAACATTAAAGCAGGGGGTGGGGAATTGTGGTAATCATTGATGAAGTGAGCAGAAGTATAAATGGGGCCGAGCAGCTCCATGGTAAATGAGTGCTTGGCATCACCATAGGGAGAATTAATCTGTGACTGGTCTAGCTCCCTCCATCAAGTCCTCAGGGAGAATGGCCTGGTTGTTTCAGTTTATAAATCTGCCTTTCCAGCGGTCCACAGACGTGACTGATGAAGTCTCTGAGTTGAGAGGCTAAAGGTTCAAATGTTTTCAGTGCTCCGTCTCTGGTTTTATTGTTTGCATGGATTACATTTATCATCTAAAGGGTTTTACCTAAATAGTGGATCATGATCCTTCATTATCTGTCCATTTTATAGTTCTTATTTTGTTTTCGGACAAGGTATCATAAAGCCCAAGCTGACTTGAAATTTGCTGTATTGCTGAGGTTGGCTTTGGACTCATGATTCTTCAGCCTCTGGTTCCCAAATGCTGGAATTACAAGTGTTCACCTCTACTTCTGTGTCTCTTTATGTGTCTTGAGACAAAGGCCTATATAGTCTAGACTGGCCTCAATCACATGATTCTAATGACGCACATATCTTTTTTTAGGTAGAAATTTATATTTTAATGTGTATAAACAAAAACCATCAATTTGGTGATGCTTACTCTTCTACCCCAGAGAATTTCATACTGTTGCCATACAAGCCCTTCAACTTTGCAGGATAATGAAGTGTCTACCACACTGGGTAACTCAGTAGCACAGCACCCAAATATTTGGCATAAGTCCTTAGTTATAATCACTAGCATCCAGCTTGAGTCTTGAATTCTTAACTCTGAAACTGGGAGTACAAGATAAGACATCTATGCAAATCATCATAGTAAACCCCAAGAACTGTGTCTCACATATTCTTAAGGCTTGCTTCAGGGACATTCAGTGTCTCCTGAATAAGCAATCTCTTATTTTCAAGGAAAATCCCATTCAGTGTGTAACCAAACTTCCACAAGTGTCTGACTGATAGCAAGTATGATTTGTCTGAGAGGGCTACAACCAAGTACTCTGGGGAATCTCCATGATGAAAAAAGGGAACCAGCCAGGTGTGGTAGTTCACATCTCTAATCTCAGCCTCCAGGAGGCTGAGGTTGGCAAAGGGCTGTGAACAAGACTAGCCTGAGTTACAAAATGAAACCCTCTTATCTCACAAAAACCAACCAAACAAACAAAAAGCCAACAAAATGTGTGTGTATGTGTGTGTGTGTGTGTGTGTATATATATATATATATATATATATACAGAAATAAGGGAATGAACAATAGAAAAATAGTCTTTATGTTTTCCTGTATTCATAGAGTTACTTTTATAAAGGCTGCTTAAAAGAATACCAATAATATTTGCACCTCACTGTAGTAAGTGTACATTGTAGAGTTTAATGAATGTTTTTAAGGAAATGAGTTGAACTCACAAGATACAAGCTTCTTTATGTGAACACATTTTAAGTGTATGTTTTTCTATGTTACACATCTTGACTATTGTGTGGTTAGTGAATTCAACCTCAAAATGTATTTTGGGGGACTGGAGAGGTGGCTTATCAGTTAAGAGCATCTAAGTTTGGTTCCTAGCACCCACATGGAGGCTCACAGCCATCTGTAACTTCAGTCACAGGGGATTTGATGTCCTCTTCTGACATCAGCGTCACTTGCACATATGTGGTATACGTGCACACACTCAGGTGCACATACATCCTGATAAATATTCTTTTAAAAACACATTTGAGGGTATGAAACCATTTTATCCCTGCGAGTGGAGAGGGGCTGAGGAGGTACACATGATCTGTTGTCCATGACAAAGCAAATCTCCCTGGTCCCCCCATAACTCACTGTAAAATGTATTTCATATTAATGCCTGTTATAATATACAGCCCTGGCTGACTTAGAACTCACTGTATAGACCAGGATGGCCTTGAATTCAGAGATCCACTTGCAGCTGCCTCCAAAGTGCTGGCATTAAAGGCATGCGCTACCACCACCCAACTATTTTTTCTCTTTTTAAAATTGGTCTAAGGGTCTAGGAATAAAACCCAGTCCTCTCATGGCACAGTGCTATTTAAGTCGATTTGCATGACAAAGTGTACACTTAAGAAAAAATTATTAAAATTGCATATCCTTATTAAGATATGCTAAATGTGTAAGGTTATTATTAGGTTATAAGATGTGAAAAGAAAGATAATTATTTGTCATTTAAGGAAAAGGTTTTTTTTTTCATAACACTCAGGGATATTTCTTGGAGAATTTCCACAAGTATGTCATTCAACGTAAGCTGCTTGGGAGCCTGAGGCAGGAGAATTGAAATACAGTCTGAGCTACCACATATGTTCAAGTCTGGCCTGAGAGACTTAGCCAGACCTTGTCTACAGTTGCTGGGGGTGGGGCTAGTGAGATTCCTCTCCTCCTAGGGTCCTGCTGGCAGTTAATGGTTGCTGGGGAAAGAGTGACAATTAGCAAGCACTGCCCTGTGCTGAAACACAGATTCTTTCCCCAAGTCACCTTGCAGGCCTGCTTTTCATCTTTCATGGGCCCTTGGGGCCTGAATTCCATTAGAGCTTTTCAGCAGGCCCTCAGCCACTAGCACAAAGGTGCTGGCCAGTTTTGTTTTTCTTTTTTTTTTCTTTCTTTCTTTCTTTTTTTTTTTTTTTGGTTTTTCGAGACAGGGTTTCTCTGTGGTTTTGGAGCCTGTCCTGGAACTACCTCTGTAGACCAGGCTGGTCTCGAACTCAGAGATCCGCCTGCCTCTGCCTCCCGAGTGCTGGGATTAAAGGCATGCGCCACCATCGCCCGGCCCAGTTTTGTTTTTCATTGAAATATCTTCTCTTTAGTTCAGCCTGGGCTTGAACTCAAAGCAGTCCTCTTGCCTCAGCCTCTTTAGTGCTGGAAATACAAATGTGAGCTGTCATACTCAGCTTAAGATGGCAATTTTCTGGAGAATTTGCATAGTAAGGGCTTTTCAGGACACCGAGGCGTGTGGCCTTCTGGTTAGAAAGGTGATTGACTTGCAGTGTTCATTCTTAATTATCACTCGAAGCTGTTCTTACTCTACCCAGTTCTCTCCATATGAAAGCCTCGCCTTGTTGCCCACCGTTTCCTATATGACAGACCAAATGTTTGGTGTACCAGACATTTTTTTTTTGCATAGGGTTTTAGGCTATATAACTCAAACTGGCAAGCCTCCTGCCTCTTCTTCCAAAACACTGGGATTACAAACATGTAGAACCCCAGCGGTCCCGGGCACTTTTGAAATTTCATTTTCCATATTTCAACCTGACATCCTAGCTTCTAGTCTCATTGCTCTTTACATTAAACAAAAACCTTTCACAGCTGAAAACTACACTTCCTCTCTCCTCTTGCCAACTCCCATTTTGAGATCTAGCGTGAACATTGTGTTTATCTTGTCTTGACTATTCCACATGTGCTTTTCCCCATAGTAATTTCTAGCCCTTAAAAAAAACCTATAATATTAGAGAAGTTTGAGGCTTTTTCCTTCCCTGGCTTTTCAAAGGTGGGTTTCTGGGGCGGCATAGAGCTTGTGAACTGTTCCATACAAGCTGAAACAATACACACACCGGCAACTATAGTTTTCTTTGAGTTTGTCTCTTCTGCTGAGAATACCCTAAGATTAACTTTTGTTGTCTTGTGAGTCTGCATAGTCCAGCCTGGCCTCACACTAGCTCTGTTTCAGCCTTGGCCTCCAGAATGCTGGAAAGACAGGGATTTGTCAGTGCGCTGGCTAAGAATGCCCCCCCCCAGATTAAGTTAGGTCCTAAGGACTTCCTATCTAAGCTGGTCTCTGACAGGTTTATTGCTGGCAATTTAACCAAATTTGGAGTTTTTTCTTTTCTTTTTTTTTTTTTCGAGACAGGGTTTCTCAGTAGTTCTGGAGTTTGTCCAGGAATTTGCTCTGTAGACCAGGCTGGCCTCGAACTCACAGAGATAATGCCTGCCTCTGCCTCCCTAGTGCAGGAATTAAAGCCATACTGTCGCCACCTGGCTGGAGGTTTTGCTTTTTTTTTCTGCCAAAAATCACATGTAAAACTTTGTCTTATGAAACACACTGGTAAGGAAACAGACTTTTGCCAGTATGAGAGTTTGTAAGTGGAGGAAGTAAGTCTTAGCTTTGGGCTACAAATTACCGAGTTACTGACTGATGGGGTGGGAGGACGGACCCTGAAATTGTGCTGGGTGGGGTTGTTACTTGGCCTTAGAATGTACCCCTCCTCTCGCCAGCCATCTTAAAAAACGCTCATGGCTTTACAGCTGGTGTCATTATAGAGACAATCAAAATGCGGGCCCTGTGGGGTGTTGTGTCAGACAAAACCCAGCCATGTGTTGCTCCACCGAGTTGGAAACTTTCGTCCTAGGCTTCTCCGCTCTCTGAACACAGGGCTAGCCCTCTCTAGCGGAGGCAGACTCATGCTTTCCCGATCTCTCGGGTTCCTCCTGTGGCCCTGCGGCTCCTCCTCAGTCCCGTTTCTCTTTCAAAGTTTCCTATCCACTTACTTTTTTCTTCCCACCCTCTTTTTTCCCAGCTAGTTCAGCCCGCCCCTAGCATGCACCACCTACTCTGCCTCACGGGAGCCTTCCCGCTTCTCCGCCTGTCCTCCCCACCTATCTCCCCGCCCTCCTCAGGTTCAGAAACCTCCAATCAAGAGGGCCGAAGGTGTCTCCAGGATCCGCCCCGTCCTCCCTATCCACCTCTTTTACCCCCAGTGCTCCCTCCCCCATCCCCCCCACCTCAAGTCCAGCGGACCCCAAGGCTTCTGGATCAGGGAGCTATGAAAAGTGTTTGCCCAGGCAGTTCCGGTAAGGACGCTGTGGCGCGAAGCTCCCCGCGGGACCTTTAAGGAAGGGGTGACTGGTGGTGAGGGAGCCCCGGTGAAGAGGGTGCTGGCAGGGAAGTGGTGCGGGAGCCTCTTGTGCTGTTGACAATAACAAGCCTCAGCTCGCTCCCGAGAGGGAGAAAAGGAGGAGGAGCTGCAAGCTTCACTGGTTCCCTGAGTCTCTCCAGCAGAAAAGTGGGGGAGAGAGGCCGACAAGCAGGGGAGGGGGAATGGCATAGCCGTTTACCTGTCTGCCTCCTCCGCTTCCCTCCCCCGCCTCGTTCTCACTGCCGGTGGCAGCCTATCTGCCTTCCCAAGCCCTTCCATTCCCCTCGGTGTGCCCCCCTCCACTTTCCTTCTCGTCCTCTGTGTTTCTCCTCTCTTTCTTCCCTTCCCCCTTCAACATTGCCACCTCTCCTCCATGCACACAGGCACATAAACGTAGGATTTTGATTCTCCTCTGCCTGTTGACCCCGCTATTTTCATGTTTCCAACAGGTTTTTCTTCCCCCAATCCCTCTGCTGCTTCTGCTGCTGCTCAGGAGGTCAGATCAGCCACTGATGGTAATACCAGCACCACTCCGCCCACCTCTGCCAAGAAGAGAAAGTTAAAGAGCAGCAACAGTAGCAGCAGTAACAGTAGTAACGAGAGAGACTTTGATTCCACCACTTCCTCTACCCCTCCACAACCTAAAGATTCCGCGTCCCCTTCAACCTCGTCCTGCTGCCTCGCGGTTCCAGTGGCCACTTCCAGCCACGTACCGATACAGAAGAAGCTGCGTTTTGAAGACACCCTGGAGTTTGTAGGGTTTGAAACGAAAATGGCTGAGGAGGCTTCCTCATCTTCCTCATCATCGCCCACTGCTGCAACCTCACAGCAGCAGCAGCAGCAGCAACTTAAAAATAAGAGTTTGTTAATTTCTTCTGTGGCTTCAGTGCACCATGCAAATGGCCTGTCTAAATCATCTACCACGGTCTCTAGCTTTGCTAACAGCAAGCCTGGCTCAGCTAAGAAGTTAGTGATCAAGAACTTTAAAGGTAACCAAGGCCAAAATCCATAATCACTTGCTAAGAATTTGACACTTGAGCAGTCACGTGCGCTGTTGATGTTAATATATTAAACAGTATAGAGGTCGCCTAATGTTTTATGCATAATCAGTGAGTGGAAGGAAGGCCCTATTTTGGGTAGCGGGTTCCTTTTCTGGGGTGTTTGTGTCCTTGCTCTGAAGCACACTCTATAATGTTTCCGTTTTTGAGGTCTGTTTCAATCCATTATATCTTATCTGTTGTTCCTTAAAACACAGTATGGTGCGGATTTTACAGGTGAGAAACTTGTCTAAAGAGGAACATTTTAGGTGCATAGCGAGTCTTGGTCCTACTGAGATTTTTATTTTTATAGGCCACATACTCCAGCCCCTAAAAATGCAGGTAAAGGTTGATAGTTTTATCTTCTTAGTATAGAGTACTGTGTTTGTGAAACTTACTGTGGGAGGAGTATTTGGTGAAAAATCTTTGGTTTTTTTTTTTCTTTCTGTATTTCTTCCCAAAGGTAAAGTCTGAGTGAAAATGGCTGTGTGTACACAGCAGCAGGGACTCGACCACGAAAGCTAGAAATAGTTAACTACATCTTTCCTCACGAAAACGTGCGTTCCAAGGGTTGACCTGCAGCTATTAGGAAATTGGAGCGTGCTGTGTTTGAGATTACTGATTCGGAGTGTGGTGTAGGCACCAGTGAAAATATAAAGTCACCATTTAAAATGTATTTGAGCTAAGTTCTTATCTGTTGAATGTATCGCTGTTTTTCTGATATTTTTTTCACCATCCTCAGCTAGCACATAATAGATGCTAGAATGTTTCTTAAAGCTGGGGAAGTAAATGAATGAACTTAGGTTTTACCAGAAGTGTCCTGTTCCTAAGTATTAGCACGGGATGAAGTGCTTACTCTGGGTCTGTTGGAAACGTTACTGTGGAAAAGAGCAGTGTGCTATTTGTCTAGCGGAGGGGCTTATAGTATTGTCTGGCTTTAACCCTTTCTCTTCTTGTATTACCCTCTTTCCACCCTCAGGCTCTCCAGTTACATTCTTTTTGACTTACTTGTAGAGCTTTCTAAAGTGAATTTGAGCTGTATCTACGAATTCATTCATTACTTCACTTAAAGATAAATTTAATAGGGAAGGAATTTTTCAAGAAATGAGCTGTGATCCTAATTGCAGTTTTTTTAAAATATTTATTTATTGTATACAGTATTGTGTCTGCCTGCAGGCCAGAAGAGGGCACCAGACCTCATTACAGATGGTTGTGAGCCACCATGTGGTTGCCGGGTATTGAACTCAGGACCTTTGGAGGAGCAGGCAGTGCTCTTAACCACTGAGCCATCTCTCCAGCCCCCCTAATTGCATTTGCAAATTAATTTCAGAGTTTATTTTTCTTTCTCCTGAAGGCATTAATGCATTTGGAATCTAATTTGTTTCACTTATCGTTGGTGAATAAAGTTTAAAGTCTAGATTAAGGTTTCTTTTCAGTCTGAAAATACCTTATTGGTTCTGGAGCCATTTGGGTGCTGGTTTGTTTTTAAATTTTCATTCAGTTCCCTCCTTTTCTGTGATTGCTGCATAATTAGGGAGTCAAACAGACCTAGATTGGAATCCCAGCTTTGCCATTGACTAGTTATGGTGGCCAAATGAGTTCGAGACTCAGTTTCTTAAGTTATAAAATAGAGGTGTTAATATTCACTGTGGGCATTTTATTGGGAGAATTTCTAAGAAGTTTCTAAAATATTTTTCACATATTACATACTCAGTGTTTTAACTACAAGATTTATGTCAGCTTCAGTTTTACACATGCTAAAATAAGATCAGGACTGCTATTTTTAATCTATCATTCTTGAATTTTTTTGAAGCAATACAATCAATAGGAGAAAAAAACCTTTACCTTCAATTTTCATAGGTGAGTCAAAATGACTTAATAGTATTTTGTTTTGTTTTTGTTTTTTCGAGACAGGGTTTCTCTGTGGCTTTCGAGCCTGTCCTGGAACTAGCTCTATATAGACCAGGCTGGTCTCGAACTCACAGAGATCTGCCTGCCTCTGCCTCCCGAGTGCTGGGATTAAAGGTGTGCGCCACCATCGCCCGGCCTTAATAGTATTTTGGCATCTTAAATTTTGTTTATACTGAACTTTTATTTTTTTTTATTTTTTATTTTTTTTTTGGTTTTTCGAGACAGGGTTTCTCTGTGGCTTTGGAGCCTGTCCTGGAACTAGCTCTGTAGACCAGGCTGGTCTCGAACTCACAGAGATCCGCCTGCCTCTGCCTCCCGAGTGCTGGGATTAAAGGCGTGCGCCACCATCGCCCGGCTATACTGAACTTTTAATATTCAGTTATAATAAATACTCAATATTACTTTAATATTGAGGTATAATAAAGGTTCTAAAATAGCAATGCTGTTCTATTTTATAGTTCTTTAGTTACCATATCCTGAATATTTTTCTAAAATTTTTTTTGCATATTATTTAGATAAGCCTAAATTACCAGAAAACTATACAGATGAGACATGGCAGAAGCTGAAAGAAGCCGTGGAAGCTATTCAGAATAGTACTTCAATTAAGTATAATTTAGAAGAACTCTACCAGGTATGTATTAGTGTATAAAACCAGATTTGACTAATATCAGTCACGATGGCATGCATTTGTATTTTCCTGCTTTAAAGATTTGTGTGTGTATCCGTGTGTCCGTGCTGAAGCATGCGTGTGCCTGTGAGTGCAGATGCCCTTGATGACCAGAGGCTTAGGATGCCGCTAGAGCTGTAATTAAGTGGTTGTCAGCTACCTGACAAGAGGGTGCTGGGAATCAAACTTGGGTCATGGAGGAGCATGGAGGAGTGCTCTTACCTGCTAATCCATTCTCCATACCGGTGTGTTTTAACTTTCTGAACTATGTTCTGTAGTAGATTCTTTGGTTCATTACTAGTTAATTGCTACCTTCCATTTTATGGTCACAGCACATAGCCTTACTTAAACTGGGGATACATAATTGGGCACTTCTGATAAGAACTCAGTTAAATTTTGGTATAGTCGAGGTATGACCTAGACTTTAACGCTATAGCAGGGATCCTAGAAGTTTTTTCTGTGGTATGTCATTTCTGTTGTGGCATTCTTTCGTAGTTCTGTTACCCACCTTTAAGAACGGCCTCAAGGCATGCAGCTCTTCACATTCTCACATCCTTTGTTCTGACTTTCTCTTTTTTTGAAAAAAAATACATTCATTCTGTGTGTGTATATGTGTATGGGTAAACCATGTGTGGAAGTCTTAGGACAACTTAGGGGGTTCAGTTCTTTCCTTCCGCCCTGTGGGTCCCAGGGATGGTAAGTGCCTTTACCAACTGAGCCATCTTGCCACCCCTCACCTCCTTTAAAGAACTTAATTTAGGGCTGGAGAGATGGCTTCGTTGTTAAGAGCAGTGGCTGTGTTCTTCCAGAGGTCTTGAGTTTCCTGAGTTCATTTCCCAGCAACCATATGGTGGCTCACTGCCATTCATAATAAGATCTGGTGCCCTCTTCTGGCCATAGGCACACATGCAGACAAAATGCTGTATACATAATAAGTAAATAAATCTTTAAAAAAAGAACTTAATTTAAAGAAAAATTGTGTGTATATGAGAGAGTGTGTGGGGGGGGTGTTAGTTCACATCTACGTCTCATGTGGAAGTCAGAAGACAACTTGCAGAAATTAAACTTTTCTACCATGGGTGTCCTAGGTATCAGACTCAGGTTGGCAGGTTTGGTGGTAAGCACGTTTACCTGATGAACCATCTCCTTGGTCCTACCTGATTCTTTTTTTCCCCTCAAGACAAAACTTTTCTATATAGCCTTGACTGTCCTGGAACTCATTCTGTAGACTAGGCTGGCCTTGAACTCACAGAGATCTTTCTGCCTCTACCTCTTGAGTGCTAGGATTGAACGTTTCTGATGCCACTGCCTGGGGCCTCATTCTTTCTTTATAATTATTATTATCGTTGTTGTTTTTTAAGACAGTTTCTCTTTTGCTTTGGAGTCTGTCCTGGAACTCAGTTTGTAGATCAGGCTGGCCTCGGACTCATAAATAAGAGTTTCACCTGCCTCTGCCTGCCAAGTGCTGGGATTAAAGGCATGTACCATCACCACCCAGTCTCATTCTTTCTTAATAGTAGCTTTTTTTGTACTTTTTTTGAGTTTTTTCTATCTGTCAGTCTAATTCCGAAATGAGCAGCAACTATATATAGTCCAACACCTTAACTTGAGGTTATTTGCTTTTCCTGATTTTCCAAGAGTTTTCCTCACTGCACTTTTGACACAACTAATTTAAGAAGTTGTTTTTCCTTATATCATCAGCCATTTGTATTTAAAAATAACTTCTGTTTAGTAAACTTGTAAGAAATGGTCAATATTTCAGCATTTGTATTTCTTGTGTTTTAGTTGTAGAATGTGAGTCTGTTGATGACAAACTCTGGCATAGGAGTTAGAGGCCACATTTGGGACTCACTTTCACTGTGATTGCCTTTCTAATCTTGGACAAAACAGTAAATAAACACCCTCAGCTTTACTTTCCTCCACTATAAAACAGGCAAGCTACTACCTGCCTTGTCTTTTTCTCTGGGTCGCTAATCTAATAATCAAATAAGATATTTGTAAAAGAAAACAACACGTTAATGAAACACTATTGAGCTGATGTTAGTTATAGTCACATATTTTACAAACCACAGTATACCTTTTTTAAAATCTGCATTATGTTAAATTGAGATCGTTGGTTTCTGTTGCTGTGAAAATTAGTCAGTGTACGCCCAACACAGCAGTCATCAGCAGGTAGAGTGCTGTATAAATGTCAGCTGGTGGTGACAGTAGGGTAAGTCCTCATTTGGCTCTTTTGGCATATTTTAGACATGCCTCCTGAATTGTAAAATAACAAAAGTAGAATTGAGAAATTAGAGTGAGAAAGGTCTTAAAGAGTCTGTGGGGTCGACATACTGTGTATGGTAAAACCTGCAAAGCAGATCCATTTTCTTGTAGTTCATTTAAAGCATTATACTCTTAAATATATAATAGTTTTTATCACCACTTTAACAACAAGGAGACTGAGTCTCAGAATTTAAATAACCCACCCAAAGTTACTTATTGGCTGAACAAGGAAAGTCGAACTAAGATGTTTTATTGTTAACTCCAATTGATTTTCCACTACTGTGCTGCTTCACTAATAACACCACAGCACCTTAAATACCCACTGTACAGCAGTGTTCAAAACAGCTTTAGGGAAAACAGCCACTGTGCTTCCATTTGTATATGTAGTCTTTATTTGGGTATGCTGGTGCACAGCCAGTTTAATTGCAGTAAGGTATTTGTATATTTCAATTCTTTACATATATTCATTATAGCTCTTAATGAGCCCTATTCACCTTAAATATTTTCCCTGAGTTTTTGATTTGATGATATATTTGATATGTTGATTTTAATTCCTTGCGTGCTTAAAGAACATACCTAATTTTTTTTTTTTTTTTTGGTTTTCGAGACAGGGTTTCTCTGTGGCTTTGGAGCCTGTCCTGGAACTAGCTCTGTAGACCAGGGTGGTCTCGAACTCATAGAGATCTGCCTGCCTCTGCCTCCCGAGTGCTGAGATTAAAGGCGTGCGCCACCATCGCTCGGCCATACCTAATTTTTTGTGTGTATTTTTGTGCTGCAGCCAGCGCAGCCTGGATAACCAAGACTGGGGAGGGGTGCAGGGATTGAGACATGGAGGCTTCTTTTCAGGTGAAAGAACAGCAACCTTTATTTTGCCCAGCAACCTTTTATACCTCTACTTCTGTGGAGACCCAGGGGTCAGAAAGAACACAAACATCCTTGTCAATTACAGACCACAAGGAAGTTCCCCTGTCAGTCAGGAGGAGTGAGGGCAGCTGGATCACAACATTTTTGCTTTCTTTTTTTTAAAAGATTTATTTTGTTTACAGTTTTCTGTCTGCATGTATACTTGCAGACCAGAAGAGGGCACCAGATCTCATTACAGATGGTTGTGAGCCACCATGTGGTTGCTGGGAATTGAATTTAGGACCTCTGGAAGAACAATGACTGCTCTTAACCTCTGAGCCATCTCTACAGCCCCTATTTTTGCTTTCTTATATTTAATTTTACTTGCTGTTGCATTTTTTTTGTCCTAAAGTCACAAGTACATAGTAATAGTAGGACATGCTGTAATCTCAGCACTTCAGAGGCTAAGGCAGGAAGATTTTAAGTGCAAGGGAGACTGTATTATATAGGGAGACCTTGCTCAAAATACAGTTTTTAAGTTTTTATTTTGTGACTGTTCCTTAGATTATTCTGAGATATCGTTTAATTTTTAGCACAATGTTTCCATTATGTTTTCAGTAAACACATACTGTCTTCTTGTTTTTTAATGTAACTATTTGTTTTTTTGAGACGGGGTCTCCCTACATAGCCCTGCCTGTCCTGGAGCTAACTCACTATGAGGAGTTAGGTGACTGGGATTAAAGGTGTGTACCACCACACAGGGCTTTTTATTTTTAATTTTTTTTAAGACAGGATCTCACTATTTGACAAATACCTGGCTATCCAGGCACTCACTTTGTATACCACTTTGTAGACTCACTTTGTAAGTGTTCTCACTGAGATCCACCTAACTCTGCCTCCCAAATGCTGGGGTTAACACATTCCTAGCCTATTGTATTTTTTTTTTGCCTATTGTATTTTTAAAGCAATACTTTAAATGATAATTGTCCCTGAATTTTAAAATTACCTTTCTTAACAATCTTGAAATCCTTTGAGATTGAAGCTTTGAGATTGAAGCTATGCTTTATACTTTGGGTGGGATTTTTGTTTGCTTGTTTAATCTTGGTTTATTATAAATAGGGCTATGTTTAAAGGCACTAGCTTGGGTTGATTAGCCTGTCTTGAATAAAGATTGGTTGTTATTTGTGACAGACTCCCACTGTTAGTTAGGGTCTTACTGTTTGACCGGGCTAGGTTAGTTTATACTTCATTTCTGATGAAGATTGTTTCTGACATTAATAAGAATTCTGGTGAACTTTTTGGGAAAAAGATCTTAAATAATGTTCCTTTCTATTCTGTTCTATAGATAGATGGACCACAAGAGATGCAAATTATGCATCTCTCAGTATAGATTATAATTAGTTGTAAAATGCAGTTATTTCAAGCAGTCAGTATTATATAGGAGAAAAGTTAAAATTCTTTTTTTTTTATCTTTTAGAAACTAAGAAAAGTTAAATTTCTTAACAGTTTTGATAGCTATTTGTTTTTCAAAATTTAATTGCTGTCACCTGTTTTTTTATTTTGTTGTATTTTAAGATTTAATTTAATATATATGGGTATTTTGTCTTCTTGATTACCTGTGTACCACATGTCTACAGTGTCCTTCGAGGCCAGAAACAGGCATTAGATCCTCTTGGAGCTGGAGTTGTAGACAGTTGTGAGCTGCCTTGTGAGTGCTGAAATTGGAACCTGGATCCTCTGCAAGAACAAGCGCTCTTTACCACTGAACCATCTCTCCAGCCCTGTTTGGATTTTTTGAGATAGGGACTCCCTCTAACCAGGATGACATAGAACTCATAGCCCACTATGATCTTGAACTCGTGATTATCTTTTTGCTTCAGTGTAAGATGACAGGCATGAGCACCACATCTGACTTGCCCCATTGATGACTTTTAGGATCGTACTCTGTTACATATTTCTCCTTGGATTTTTTTGTTTGTTTTTGGAGACAGGGTTTCTCTGTGTAGCCTTGACTGTCCTGGAGTTTACTCTTGTAGACCAGGTTGGTCTCCAACTCACAGAGATCTGCCTAATTCTGCCTTCTGAGTGCTGGGATCAAAGGGGTGCTCCACCACTGCCTGGCCTACTTCTCCCATCTTTTAATGAATCATTAGTAGTCACTGATCATTTTTAAAATGTGCAATCACAAAATGAAGGCCCTTGATAATTTTTGATCTTATTAAAGCACTGTTTGCTACATGCTGTTGTGTGACAAAACTTTTCTGGGAGCGCCACAATACACAGGTCTACTCACCCCAGATAAGGAATCCATGATAGAAAAAAGTATGAATACCATAAAAGTCCAGCTTGATGAGCCAGTGAGTTTTATTGGGGTTACTTACAGGAGCAAAAATGTCTCATATCACCAAAGCCCAGCCCAGCATGGGTGACAGACAACTCACAAAGCTGGGAGCCCGGAGCACACTTCACAGCGTGCAGAGTCCTTACCAGAAACCTCTATTGGTTTAAATCCCAGCTGATCCAGTCTCAGAGTCTTTGCATCCCAGCTTCCCTGTCTTAGACTCAGCTTTTATTGTACACTTTGTCAGGGAGGGTCCTAGTAAATTGGGTCAGTTTCAGGGACTTCCAGAAGCTATTTTGAGTTGTTTACCTTTCTGCTTAAAGGAGCTTCCTGCAGGATGGATTGGGGGAAATTTACACAACAATGTAAAAAGGATTAAACAAAAACAATCTTAAAGTTTCATTTTATGGTTTATCTCCTTCCTGCAAATTCTTAGTACTTTGTTCTGTATCTTACCCTTTTTAAATAAAAGATATTTTGCCATTGTTCTTTAGTTCTCAGTAGTCCTCATTGTTCGCTATGTTCAGCGAGTCCGGTTTTATCCTAGGCTTTTTCAGACCCAGGCCAGCTGGCCTTGGTGAGTTCCTGATAGAACATCCCCATTGTCTCAGTGTGTGGGTGTACCCCTCGCGGTCCTGAGTTCCTTGCTCGTGCTCTCTCTCCTTCTCCTCCTGATTTGGACCTTGAGATTTCTGTCCAGTGCTCCAATGTGGATCTCTGTCTCTGTCTCCTAGGCAGTTTGGATGCTCACCTTACTAGACCTGGATGGAGGTGGGTGGTCCTTGGACTTCCCACAGGGCAGGGAACCCTGATTGCTCTTTGGGCTGACGAGGGAGGGGGACTTGATTGGGGGAGGGGGAGGGAAATGGGAGGCGGTGTCGGGGAAGAGACAGAAATCTTTAATAAACAAACGGGAAAAAAAGGTATTTTGCATTTTATTGCTGTATATTGCTAAACTTTTACAGTGTTATTTCTCTCTCTCTTTCTCTCTCTCTCTCTTTTTTTTGAGGCAGAATCTTACTCTGTATAGCCCAAGCTGTACTCATACTCAGACTTGAGATTTTTCTGCCTCAGGCTCCTGAGTGCTGGCCTTCAAGTATTTGTTACCATACCTAGTTTCTTCTCTTTTTCTAATTTTTTTGAGACAGGGTCACATTGTATAGCCTTTGGTAGCCTGGAACTTACTATAATAGATCAGGCTGTTGGTGAGCTCCTAGAGATCTACATGCCTCTGCCTCTTACATACTTGTCCCCTTACTCCACATCCACACCAGCATGAGCTAGCTGTCACTTGTTTTATTGAACTTAGCTATATGATATGTGTCACCACAACCTGGTGTCTTTTTCAAAAATTTTAATTACCACAATCAGGTCTTTTTAAAAAAACTTTAATTTTTAATTTGTTTATGCCTCTATGTATGATGGCGTAGGAGGAGGAACATGTCACAGAATGCTTGTAGAGGTCAGAGGCTAACTTTTTGTTCATCAGTGGAAGTCATGGCCATAGGCTTGAGCCACCTCACCAGCCAATTGTTTTCCTTTCTTTAAATATAAAAGTTTGAAAAATAATACCTAACTTAGACAGCCTATGGCAAGAGTTGAGCGCCGTGGTGGGAATTCTTTATCTTTCATACTGACTTTGTTTATGAAGCACATTTCATTCTCTGTGTATATATTATTTTCAAGGAAGTGGTTTGAGTGGGTTATTTTGTGCTTTTAATTTGATATTTGGGTTTGGGAGGATAGGGGCTAGGATTTGGAGGAATAGGGGTTAAAAGCTTGCTAAATGTTTGTATTTTATGCCTGACTACCTTCAAAGACCCTGTGTTTACACCCTCATCTTTTAGATTGCTAGGTTGTGAACCTGGAACCTCATGAATACTAAGCAAACAATCTACCACTGAGTTTTACTACTCTAGCCCACTTGAAACTTACTCTACCACCTTTTAGCTAATCATACATGAGACTGCATGTAAAGCTCAGCTTCGTTTTTCTGTTTCTGATTATTCTCATAAGTGCTCTATCCTTTTCGCTCTGGGTGGTTGAGATGATTCTGCCCTGGAGACTTCTTCATGTCTCTCTCCTAAAGACTGTGGTAGGGAGTCTTATTTCTGATTATTCTTGTAACAACACTTAGCTCACACTAAAGTTTTTTGATCACGTCACTTCTAATATGCAGGATGTATCTCTCTTGTTGCAATCTCTGTCAAATAAACACATACACATACTTTGAAACTCAAATTATTAAATAACTTACGACTCTGTGATCACTCTGTGAGAAGTAAAGTCAAGGAGCCAGGTATACACTTCAAAAGAAAGTTATTGATTTAGTTGCGGGTCAGTGGAGTGTGATGGATGGCAGCATTAGGCAAGTCCGTGGTAGTGAAAGGAGTAACCTGATTTTGAAGAAGCAGTACCCAGTTGAATAGTAACAGAAAATGGTTTCTTATGTGAGAGTATAAATAAAGGTGTCAAGAACTGGTTTATGAGATAAAGGAGAACACAAAAGGAAGTGGAATAAATAAGTATCAGAAGTAGGGAAAGTAGAAAAGATGAAGTGTATATTATGTCATATTGACAACCTAAGCAGGGAATGAGAAATGCTTGAGAAAATGAGTCAGTCATTCATAAAGAGCTTAAATACAGTAAGAAGTATTATAAAGGAAGAAGGAGGACACCCACCCCATCTAGGACCAGTGTGAATAGAGGAGCACAGGAAAGAAGCAAGGGCACCCTTAAGCATTTGTGACCTAACCCTAGGTTTACATGGACTGTACCGAGTCGTTCTCAGGGAAGACTCAGCTTTCCTGTTTCTCCTTAGCTGTTAAATCTGATGGGTCTACCCTCTCCTTCTGAGGCTTACTGATTTCCCTCTGGTGGAATAAGTAGGTTCCTTTTTAAACTGTTTTGTTGTTGTTTTTGAGACAGGATTTCTGTGTGGCTCTGGCTATCCTGGAATTTTCTTTGTAGACCAGGCTGGCCTTTAACTCAAAAGATCTGCTTGCCTCTGCCTCCCAAATGGTGGAATTTAAAGATGTGCACCAACACTGCCTGGCAGTTTCTTCTTCTTTTTTTTTTCTTGATTACTGGACTTGAATTCTACCAATATGACGTTTAGCTACATATTTACAAAATTCCCTTCAGACCAATAGAACTTGGGCCCTCCAAGTCCCTTTTAATATGGGATTTTGTCTTGTGTTATAGTGAGAAAGGAATCTTGGTGTACTCTTGAGCATTACCAATTATGGAGTAACATCAGAGTTACCGTACCTGATGTTTTAAACTTGAAAGGCTTTTGATTTGATACACATAGTAAGAAACACAGAATCTGAACTTGTCCTCTTAAGATTTGAGGATAAATTCAAGTACTCTAATGAAGGAAAAATGCGTTCTTTTTGTTGTTCAAAGTATGAACTCTTGGGCCTCAAACTGGGTAGGCAGGTGTTCAACCACTAAGCCCAATTTGCAGCCCCTATATTGAAACGTTTTGTAAATTGAAACACTGGAGAAAATTTCATGGTATTTATATCATACTAATTTTAATCCTCCTACCAATAATTTCTACTTTATTATATTCAGGAAAATCCAAGGAAGTATAAGTAAGTTTTAATTGAGTTGTAGTAGTCATTTCTGACCCATCTCATACATAAACAACAGCCAAAATTATTTTTAAATTTTAGTGATACTCTGCTTATGAAAACTATTTTCATTTGTAATAAGAGAGCTTTTGTATGTAGTAGTCGCTCTGAATTGGATATCCTCACAGAGTAGAACTTGACTTGATTCCCTTCATCCTTAACTTTTGGTATAACAATTATAAGCATACAAATGTGGACATTTTGAGGTAGTGTAGTACCTTGGTAGTAAAACGGTTTTTTTTACCCACATTAGTTACATTTTCTTGTTTTACTTTGTGTCTATTTTGGAGGGGGTATGTGCTTGTGTGTATATATGTGACTAAGGTTTTTCAGGCTAGCCTCAAACTTCTGATCCACCTGCCTCAGCCTCCTGGGTTAATATCATACTTTTGTTTTTTGAAAAAGGACAAGATTTTCAATGAGCTGATGTAGCATATAGCAAAATAATGACTTCATGTGATTACTGAGACCCTTTCCCCTCCTCTATCCTGTTGTAATGAATTATGTATTCTATCTTACAGGCTGTAGAAAATCTTTGTTCTTACAAAATTTCTGCAAATTTGTATATGCAGCTGAGACAGATCTGTGAAGATCACATCAAAGCACAGATTCATCAATTCAGAGAATATCCTTTTCAAAACAGAATATCTTAAATTTGTTTCTTCTTGAATATCTCCATTGGAAGTAGAATGCCTATGTTTGGTAGACTATTTTTGTTCTGTTATTTCTAAAGGAAAAAAACAAAGTTTTGAAATTTCAGTTTTAATTAGGGTCAAAATCTACATGTGTGGTATTTATTTAAGTAAAAATTTCCTGTTGTTAACCTTTTGTTCTGGCAGATTTCCATTGAGGGAAATCTTAAACAGAAAACATAATGTTCAGTTATGTTTAAGTTTAGATTTAGCAGGCTGGAGAGATGGTTCAGTGGTTAAGAGCACTGGCTGCTCTTCCAGAGGTCTAGTACACACATGGTGGCTCACAACCATCTATAATAAGATCTGGTGCCCTCTTCTGACCTGCAGGCATACATGCAGGCAGAATAGTGTATATGTAATTAACCTTTTTTTTTTCAAAAAAAAAAAGAAACTAGATTTAAAGGCAGGTTAAGTGGGATCTAATTTCCTGCAGTTTAAGAAATAGAATTATGTTCTATAATTTATTTAATTTCATTTGTTCTATGGGTATTATATATTTAAAACAAATAAGACAAAAAATATACATATTGCTTGTATGAAACAGTTTAAAATATCCTTAACATATGTCTCAGGGATTCATTGGATAGTGTTCTTTTTCTAAAAAAGATTGATAAATGCTGGCAAAATCATTGTAGGCAAATGGTAAGTTGTACTACATAATTCATTGCAAACAAGTTCAAGTGCTAGAATGTTTCGATAATTTTGTTGAAGGAATTATCGGGTAGCTGAGTGGTAAAGCACCGGCTTAGCCTAAGTGATACCCTGGCATATATCCTGAGCACTGTATAGTAATAGAAAAAAAGCCTTTAGAGGCAGAAGTGTCAGCACACAATTGGAGTTCCAACACTTGGGAGGCTGAGACAGAAACATTATACATTCTAGGCCAGTCTGGGCTACATGGTAAGACGTTGTTGCAAAAGAAATAGGTGAATAAAAAACTTTTGTAGCCGGGAGGTGCTCCATAATTGTTCTTTTTCTAAATTGGAAGCTGATTTGGGTTAGATTTTTACTTTAAAACTACAAATTACAGGGAAACTAACATTTCAAAATGATTTCCATTCTAGAGTCTTTGTTGTTGTTGATAGCAGTTTTTGTGTTGAGGTTAGGTCTTACTCTGTAACCAGACGAGTTTGAACTCACTGTGTAGCTTATGCCCGTCTCAAATTCATGGCAAATCCCGCTGCCTCAGTGTTTTAAGTGCTGGGAATTAAGTGCATCAGTCATCACACCTGACTTCCATTCTTTTTTTCTGAATTATTGACCTCAAATTATTTCTCATTAAAGTTTCATCTTCCTCTGTTAGTCTTATTGGTAATATCCCCATAGATTATTTGGCTACTTATAAAAGTTGGTATTTTAGTTTATTTAGATGATGCATTTCTTCATCCTCCCTAGTCTGGTATTATTCTATTAATGTAAATAGAAGTCTTTAAGTTCACTTCCTACCCCCCTGAATGCCATGGGTATAGTTAAGACCGTTTTACCTCCCAGCACTGCTGCTAAGGAAGAACTAACTGTACTTTGGATTCCTTTTTTTTCTGAGATAGACTCTCACTGTGTAGCCCATGCTGCCCTGAAACTCAAGATCTTTCTGCCTTAGCCTCTTGAGGGCTGGATTTGTAGGCATGCACCCCAGTACTACCTCTTGTTTCCCTTTTCAGTTACTTCTTAAGTAGCAAAGATATCAGAGGGCCATCTTAATTCTCTGTTGTCTAGATTAATACCATAGTTTAAAGATAAGTATATAAGGTATGTTCAGCTAGATGTATTTATTTGAATGATGCTAATAGTCTGTTTAGTATAAAAATCTTTCAATTCTCATTAAGAGCTACAGTTTCAAAATTTCAAAAATTGCTTGATTTTTTTTTGACAGATAATGATCAGGAGCATTTTTTTGTTTCTGGATAGAACTTATGTTCTTCAGAATTCCATGCTACCCTCCATTTGGTAAGGATGCCAGAGAATTACTATGAAAAAAAATTTGTTATATATCATATAACATTATTATAACGAAAGAGATTAAGATGTATTCAGAATATTCTCCTAAAATTTCTCATTTGAGTTTTAGCTTTTTTTGCCTGTTTTAATATGGTAGAAAGCTAACTTTCAGTATAGTGTATGAAGAAATTTCTATGTAAAGTATGAAGATTAAAGTTTACTATAGAATTTCTGTGCCCAAATCTTGTTATTGCTGATTATTTAAGGTTTCTTTTTACTTGTGACTATATACTGAAAAGTGTGTTTGTTCGTGAAAATAAAATAACAGAATGAATTGGTCCCTCCTCAGGTGTTTAGCATATACCTACAGTAATGATTGAAATTCACTGACTTTCAGGTTCTTAAGCCACGTACTAAATGACCAAATAAATTACTCAAATCCAGTAAGTGAAAATTATTTTATGTCTTTGAACTAGTTTTATCTTTGATTTGACTGAGAAAAGGTAGCCACCAGAAGAAATAAGACACTAAGAAAAGTTATAGAGGAAGCCAGGAATTCAGTTTCAGTTCCCATTAAAGACAAAATGAGCTTCCTGTATGCTTTCATAATGTTACTCAAAATTAAATATGGATTTTATTCTTTTATAATCACTGCTTCGAAGTTTGGGGCTCCAGTTAACATGAGATAAGTTAACTAAGCCTGTTCAGACATTGTATTGCCAGTTTAGATGATTTTTTTTTCTTTTAATTTTAGGGACATGGGATTAGAGTTATTTTGGGCTCATATTATAAGTGATCAAAAAGTTCAAACAAAAACAATTGATGGCATCCTTCTCTTGATTGAGAGAGAGCGGAATGGTGAAGCAATCGATAGAAGTTTACTTCGAAGCCTTTTAAGTATGCTGTCTGATTTGCAAGTAAGTTACACCTAGCACTCACCTGTGCTGCCTATGAATCTGATTCCTATTCCTAGTTTGATGTTTGAAATCCACGGTCAGAGTGCTGTTCAGATAGAGTTCAGATGGGATGGAAGACATTCAGTACATATTTAATGACTAAACAAATACTTTTGGTTTTTTCGCTCCTAGATTTACCAAGACTCTTTTGAACAACGATTTTTAGAAGAAACTAACCGGCTTTATGCAGCTGAAGGTCAAAAGTTAATGCAAGAAAGAGAGGTATTTAAAAATCATGATTAATAAATCCACCACCTCTTACATTAGATATTACATTGTAGAACACAAACTTCCCTTTGTATTTATATTCCCAACATTGTAATGCTCTTCTCTCACTTAGGTGCTCCTTTCTTTTCTCTCTTCTTAAAGGCCAGAATTCTGGATCATAAACTCTACCTCTAATTTTACATATGATTCTACCCTGTCACATTTGACGGGGCTGATCCCCGGATCTTGTGGACTTGACATTTTCTGAGTGATTTAAGGGGAGGAAAACAATAATAGAAAAAACTATCTTTGTAGGTTCCTGAGTATCTTCATCATATTAATAAACGCCTAGAAGAAGAAGCAGACAGACTTATTACTTACTTAGATCAAACCACCCAGTAAGTATTACATGCTTAGTCTTAAAACTGTTGGTAAAGCAATTTAAGCATCTTAAACATGTTAGTAACAATTTTCAGGTCTGACTTTGTCTTTAACAATTGTTTTCATAATGCAAACTTCAAGTTATTATCTACCTTAACTAATTAGACTTAATCAAGGTTTTGATTATTGTTTGGATGTGTTAAGTATGTAATTTCAAAATAGGGTTAATCTTTAAAATTTTTGGTGTTTTCGATGCAGAGTTTCACTAAAACCCAGGCTGCCCTGGAACTCACAGTCCTCCATGCCAGCTCCTAAGTTCTGGGATTACAGGCATGCACCACCATGCCCGACTTTTAAAATCTTTTTAGTGATTAAAATTCAGTAAGTGGGTGTTCAGAGAGAAACTGCTTCTGTACTTTTCAGTCTTACTAACCAAGTAGTTCCATTAAGCAGCATAAATAACTGTTTTTACCATTGTAAAAAGCTGTGAAACTTGGAAAAAGCCAGGCACAGCAAGACCTTGAAAAACATTACTTTGAGCAAATTCTGAAATATGCATTACTTTTCTTCCTCTAGGCATAATGCAAAATAAATCTTCAGCACTATTAAATTGACACATACGATAGAAATGACAAAATTAATGTAAAATGAAATATTTGGTTTTTCTCTAGAAGTTTGAAGTTTCAGAAGAATCCTATCTCAGTAATTCTGTTTTCCTCCTTTTAGGAAGTCACTGATTGCTTCTGTTGAGAAACAACTTCTAGGTGAACATTTAACAGCAATACTTCAGAAAGGTAATTGGCAATTTGTAAAAGATTACTAGGACTGGAGAGATAGCTCAGTGGATAGGGGCATTTGTTGCTTTTGCAAAGGACTCTAGCAGTTCCCAGTACCCACATGGCAGCTTACAACCCTCCAAAATTCTAGTTTTCAGGGAATCCAATACTCTCTCTGTCTTCCGTGCACCAGGGATTCCCACTGCACATGCATTCAGGCAAAACATAAGAAATAACGCATAACCCTAACATATAAAATCTAAATGAAAAAGTAGATAAGGTCACCATCAAGTCTGCTCAGAAAGTTCAAATAAATACTATCCCTAACGTGTGCCACCCTAGTCTTTTTTTTTTTTCTGAGACAGGCTTTCTCTGTGTAGCCCTGTCTGTCCTAGAACTCACTTTGTAGGCCATACTGGCCTCTACCTTAGAGATTCACCTGCCTCTGCCTCCCTAATCTTAATCAGTGGTGGAAGAATGGTCTCAGAGCTGTTTGTCTCAGTTAGCCATTATTAGTAAAAACTGCTTATTAATAACTAAGCATCAGAAGGAAAGGAGAATATTTTGTGAATTGTTTTTTGTATAGCAGTTTTAAGTTTTTAGTGCTCAAAATCATTTTATTAAAACAGTTGACCAAAAGTTTATCAAAGAATTTTGAATTTAATGAAGAAAAACCTAAAACTTGATAAGCATGTAATTCATTTCTGAAGATTGATGAGTCTTTCCCCTGTTCATTGTCCTAAACTTTCTGTTGTTGCCAGTTTCCTGACTGAAAGTGGAACTGAGAAGAGAGTTCTGCTAACACCAGTCAAGAAATTGAGCTGGGTGGAGTGAGTCAGTGATAAAACATTTTAGTGTATATGAGTTGCCCTGAGTTCATCCAAAGTACTGCAAAGCAAAAAGAGAAACATTGGCAATTTGGACATGTAAGAATGCAGTAAAGGAAGGTATTCCTTGCATTTCAAACTCTGTTTGTATGTGTGTGTGTGTGTGTGTGTGTGGTATTTCTTAGCATTGTAGAGCGAAGAACTTCTAAAGCTTAGTGTTCTTACAGGAATACTTAATATAGTTTAGACCAGTATATCATAATAGTAATTTCAACTTACATTTCATTAAAATGCATGACAATTTTATTCACTTATTGATTCTTTTATTTTAATGCCAAAATGTTTCAAACCAGGTTTAAATAACCTTCTTGATGAAAATCGAATTCAAGATCTGTCTCTTCTGTATCAGCTCTTCAGTAGAGTTCGAGGTGGAGTTCAGGTTCTCTTACAGCAGTGGATTGAGTATATCAAGGTATTAACAGTTTTCTCTTGAATGTTTTGTAATCTATATACCAAGAATATCAGCACTTCTTGTTAAATTCATTTTTAAGGAAAGATTTTTTTTCTTTATTTGTTCGAAGAGGCTCATGAAGGCCACCTCTGTCTGTTATTGGCAGTTGATAGTTTCTTGGAGAGGAAGGGTTTATTTTTTTGATATTTATTGAGCTCTACATTTTTCTCTGTTCCCCTCCCTGCCTCTCCCCTCTCCCCTTCAGTCCTCCCCCAAAGTCCCCATGCTCCCAATTTACTCAGGAGATCTTGTCTTTTTCTACTTCCCATGAAAATTAGATCTATGTAAGTCTCTCTTAGTGTCCTCATTGTTGTCTAAGTTCTCTGGTATTGTGGTTTGTAGGCTGGATTTTTTTGCTTTATGTTTAAAAATCACCTATGAGTGAATACATGTGATAATTGTCTTTCTGTGTCTGGGTTATCTCACTCAAAATAATGTTTTCTAGCCCCATCCATTTGTCTGCAAAATTCAAGCTGTTGTTATTTTTTTCTGCTGTGTAGTACTCCATTGTGTAAATATGCCACTTTTTTCTTATTCATTCTTCGGTCAAGGGGCATTTAGGTTGTTTCCTCTGGCCATGACAAACAAAGCTGCTATGAACATAGTTGAGCACATGTCCTTGTGGCACGATTGAGCATACTTTGGATATATACCCAAAAGTGGTATTACTGGGTCTTGAGGAAGGTTGTTTCCTAATTTTCTGAGACATCACCACACTGACATCCAAAGGGGTTGTACTAGCTTGCATTTTCACCAGCAAGCAGAAGTGTTCCCTTTTCCCCACAACCTCTCCAGCATAAGTTGTCATAAGTGTTTTTGATCTTGGCCATTCTTACAGGTATAAGATGGAATCTCAGAGTTGTTTTGATTTGCGTTTCTCTCATGACTAAGGATGTTGAACATTTCCTTAAGTGTCTTTCAGCCATTTTAGATTCCTCTGTTGAGAGTTCTCTGTTTAGGTCTGTACTCCATTTTTTATTGGATTATGTGTTTTTTTGATGACCAATTTCTTAAGTTCTTTGTATATTTTGGAGATCTGCCCTCTGATATTAGTTGGTGAAGATCTTTTCCAATTCTGTAGGCTGTAGTTTTGACTCATTGACTGTGTCCTTTGCTTTACAGAAGCTTTTCAGTTTCAGGAGGTCCCATTTATTAATTGTTTCTCTCAATGTCTGTGCTGCTGGGGTTATATTTAGGAAGTGGTTCCCTGTGCCAATGTGTTTAAGTGTACTTTCCACTTTCTCTTCTGTAAGGTTCAGTGTGGCTGGCTTTATGTTGAGGTCTTTGATCCATTTGGACTTGAGTTTTGTACATGGTGATAGATAAGGGTCTATTTTCATTCTTCTACATGTTGATATCCAGTTATGCCAGCACCACTTGTTAAATATGCTTTCTTTTTTCCATTTGATATTTTTTGCTTCTTTATCAAAGATCAGGTGTTCGAAGGTGTGTGGATTGATATCCAGGTCTTCTATTCAGTTTTAAGGAAGGAATTTTAAAAAATAAAATATTTGAAATATCAGCTTGAGAATGTAGCTGTGTGACATATCAGCAATAAAATTTGAGTGATATTGTTTGGGATTTCTAGCTCTATGACTTAAATCAGTGAATATGGGAAATTAAAGGATTGTTAGCATTCTGCAGTCATTTGGTTAGAATAAAGTCTAGGGCCTAACAAGTTTGAACCACACATCTCTCTTCCCTCCCTTCCTCATCACATTCCTATTTTTAAAAGCACAGATCTGACTTCCTTAACAATAAGAAAAAGCTTCTAGAGTCTAGTGATGACACCCCATTAGGATATCATGTGTACCCAAGGTTATTCAGTTTTGTGTTTATGAGTGAGTATTGCCTGTTTAGGTGTTTTTCCTTCAAAGACAGCTGTACCTTTTTAAGATTGTTAAATACATGTGCCAACTTAGAATATGATTTGGTGATTATTCTCATTATTCCATTTTCATTTTCAGGCTTTTGGAAGTACTATTGTTATTAATCCTGAAAAAGATAAAACCATGGTTCAAGAATTGTTGGACTTTAAAGATAAAGTTGACCATATAATTGATACCTGCTTTCTGAAAAATGAGAAATTTATCAATGCTATGAAAGAAGCATTTGAAACATTCATTAATAAAAGACCAAATAAACCAGCCGAACTGATAGGTATGTTTCACAATCTTAGAACATTTATTCTGAGGTAAAACCATATTATACCTATATCTTACATGTTTGATGTTGCTTAGGTAGTAATGCCAAGTCTGAAATTGTCTCTAAGGACATGGGTGTAAGATATAAATTCCTTCAAGCTAAATAGATTCTCAAAGCCTTCGTGTTCTATCTTTGTGAGATAGAACATTGGACCCTGTCTACTTTTAGTGAGCAAGCTTGATTCTGTGCTTTCCAAGCCTAAGGTGATTTATAAATGGGGCAGAGTACTATTTTCTAAAGGTCTCTAGTTACAGCTATAGGAAAAGGGCCGCTTGAAATTTAAGTAATGTTTAAGAATGCTGACCATTTGTAAAATTTCTATTTTTCTTCTCTCTCTCTCTCTCTCTCCTCTGCCTTCTCTGCCTCTTCCTCTCTCTTCTCTTCTCTCTTCTCTCTTCTCTCTTCTCTCTTCTCTGAAGTACTAGGGTTTGAACCCAGAGTCCTGTACATGATAGGCAAGTACTCTACCACAGAGCTACATATGTAGTCCTTCAATACCCCATTTTGATATCATTATACCAGAAAGTATACTCTGTCTGTAGTCAGACTTAATGCTATTAGATTGTGGTATTTATTAGCCCCATGATATTAATAGTTAACTTGATATCCCTTATGTAGGAGACTTATATAATGCATGTACATATTGCTGAAGAGTATTTTATAGTCCTATTTGGTATTGTAGTGGTCAGCACCTTTTAGACACCCATGGTCACCAAACAGCAATGTTGTTTTTCCATTTTAGCTAAGTATGTAGATTCAAAACTTCGAGCTGGCAATAAAGAAGCTACAGATGAAGAGCTTGAGAAAATGCTGGATAAAATAATGATTATATTTAGATTTATCTATGGTAAGTGTTGGTTATTACTGCTTTCATGTTTTTCTTTTAAAACAAAGCTCTCTGAGCTACATAGTGGTAGATACCTGTAGTCTAGAATTCAGAAAGCTGAGGCAGCATTGATATATAGATTACATAGTGAGAATCAGGGCAGCTGGGCAACATAGCAAGGCCTTGTCTCAAAACAAATGAAAAACAAAATAAATAAAGCATTCCTAGAGGATCTAGAAACATTTATATAACCTGGAGAGATTGTTAGGGGCTGGAGGTTGCATTTTATTCATTGCATATCTTTAATTCCTTAAGAAGAGTTGAGGAAGCTGGACAGTGATGACACAAGCCTCTAATCTCAGCTCACTGGAGGCAGAGGCGTGCAGATCTCTTGAGTTCGAGGCCAGTCTGATCTATAGAGCGAGTTCCAGGAAAGCCATGTTACATGGAGAAACCCTGTCTCGAAAAACTGAGGAAAAAAAATAGTTGAAAAATGTGACTAAATTGCCTTGTGCTTTGACCTTTGCACTATTAAAAAGCTGGGATTTTACTGCTTGTTTTAAATCTCTTTAATTTTGGTGCTAACCATTACCAGTGTACTATGGTTTATTTTCTGAAGAAAAGTTAATATTTTTATTAATAGTTTTACATTTAATAACTTTTGAAATGCCTGGCATAGACCTCCATTGTTCTTAAGTTTAATAAACTTGAATGAAATGTATAAAGTAAAATAACTCGAGGTGCTGTGATTAAGCTTTTTGAAGCCCATTTGTTAAACTTTATTTGGCTTATCATGAGTGTTATGTTTTTTATTTAATATAGGCAAAGATGTTTTTGAGGCCTTCTATAAGAAAGATTTAGCCAAACGCCTATTAGTTGGCAAGAGTGCATCTGTAGATGCTGAAAAATCAATGCTGTCTAAACTGAAACATGGTATGTTTGCCATTCTCTTTCCTTTTTTATTATTTCAATTTTTCCTTTCTTTAATATTTGAGGGAAATGCTGAATTAATTGTATTATTTTCATTGATTGCTTTTTTGTTAATCAATTTATATACACATGATGAAAACATAAACTAAGGGGGTGGGGGGAGGGTGGCTCAGTGGGTAAGAGTGCTTTCTGCACAAGCATGAGGACCTGAGTTTAAATCCCAGCAAGCCGGGTGGTGGTGGCGCACACCTTTAATCCCAGCACTCAGGAGGCAGAGGCAGGTGGATCTCGGAGTTTGAGAGAGTAGCTTGGTCTATAAGAGCTTGTTCCAAGGCAGCTAGGACTATATTACACAGAGAAACCCTGTCTTGAGAAATAAATAAATAATTCCCCAGCACCCAGATAAAAAGGCCATGTGTATATGTGTAACCCCTGTGACTAGGCGTTAGGTGAAAATGGGAGACGAGGATCGCTGGGGCTTCTTGGACACCAACCTAGCTCCTAGATAACAATGAGAGATTCCGTTTCAAAGGAATAAGGCAGAGTGTGGTATAGCAGGACAGCCAGTCCTCTGATTTCTACATGCATGAATGGGTGCCTGCGCCTGTACACACATCCCTGACCTCACACACAACACAAACCCATAAATTTCAAAGGAGCTTATGAGGATCCTAGCCTCTTGTTAATGTCCAAAATTGTTGACTTTTTTTTAAAGATAAAGAATTATTCTTCTGTATGTGTGTATAAAATGTTCCTGAAATACCTGAAAGTGGATAAGGTTGCTTGCTATAGGATTAAAGAGTTTGCCTCTGAATTAGGGCACCAGCTGGGGGTAAGAATTTCTTTTCATTCTTACCAAAAGTTACAGGTCATATTTTATGCCCAAGTAAGATTTGCATTTTATTTTCAAATTCTTTGCTTGTACTACCCTGAAATATTATAACTATACAAACATCTTCAATAGAATGTGGAGCTGCATTCACCAGCAAGCTTGAAGGGATGTTTAAAGACATGGAACTTTCAAAAGACATCATGATTCAGTTCAAACAGGTAAACGTGAGTTAAAATCTTAATTCCTTGAACTTAAGGATATTTGAGTTTAGTTTTTGTGGCACTCCATATTGAAGAGGATAAATAGAAACATATATTTTTTTACAAATAACTTCATAGCAGCTTAACAGTACAGTAGAGGAAAAAGATCATCAAAAAATGTAAGTATGTTTGACCTAAGTCAGGATTTAATCTTCTTAAATATCTAGAGTGCCAGGCAGTAGAGGCACACGCCATTAATTCCAGCTCTAGGGAGGCAGAGGCAGATGGAGCTTTGTGAGTTCAAGGTCAGCCTGGGCTACAGAGAAACCCTGTCTCGAAAAACAAACAAACAAACAAACAAAAAGAATAAAACAAAAGTAAAATAATGTATTAGACTAAAGTTAGCGTAAGAAGAACTATAGCTAGACTATAAGATTGGGCACTTTTTTTGATGTCTAATCAGTTGGAGGATTTACATGTTCAGAGCTTGTAATGGGAGAGAGGCGAGGTGATAAAAGGTGGGGGTGGTATATAATACCTCTGGGGACATTTGGGGTGAGAAGCTGAAGCTATAGTTTTTGAAGACATTGAATTGATAGAAGACTATTTTAAAATATTTTAAGAACATAGCTAGATGTAGTTTTTATAACTGCAGCTTTGGCTGCTTTGAATGCTGAAATAGATATGGGCAATAGAGTGAGACCCTGTCTCAGCAGCAGTAGCAACAACTAGGTAATAGTGATGGCAAATTAGATTTTATACTCTAAGAGTTTTGGAAATGGCTTCTTGATCACTGTATTGAAGGTGGTAAATAAAACTGAAGGACTCAAGAAAATTCAGTCAGTAGGATCATGGATCTTATAGTATCTGCCAAATAGGATTATCTGCCTTGCCTTTCTTCTTCTTCCTTTCCCACTTAATGTTACCACCTTCAAACAGGGAATGGAACAGCTGAAAAACCAGACACTTGGGCTGGCTGGTGGGGTGAGGAGTGGGAGTTGCTGCAAGGTGTTCCAATCCATGTAGGGGTTTCCAAAGGTGGGGACTACAGGTGGCATTGGGGGGAAAAGAATGGAGAAGAGATTCTCTAACAGCCTAGCTATATGTGAGATGTTGAGTTAATAATGCCTAGGATGTTTTCATGGGATTTTTATATGCCAGTATGTCAAAGTAGCCACCTGTATATTTTTCTACTCCATTTTGTGTAAACTTCAAGTCTTAATAGTTAATTGACTTTATTTTCAGGATGGTTAGTATTCACACATTTTTAGAATAAGGAAATTCTTAAATGAATCAAACTGAGCAGTGGTGGCACACGCCTTTAATCCCAGCACTTGGGAGGCAGAGAACTCTGAGTTCAAGGACAACCTGATCTGCATTATGAGTTCCAGGACAAACTTCAAAGCTACAAAGAAACCCTGTCTCAAAAAAACCAAAAAAGGTCAATATTATGGTATGACATGTATACTTCTCGGTACATATGTTGATATCAGTGTATATATTGATCTTTTTATAGTATATGCAGAACCAGAATGTACCTGGCAATATTGAATTAACTGTGAATATCCTGACAATGGGTTACTGGCCAACATATGTACCCATGGAGGTCCATTTGCCACCAGAGGTAAGATTAACTGTTTCAGACCTAAGCTATAGGTATAGAAATCACACTTTTTTTCCTGCTTTTCATTTGAAAATATGTACCTTTTAAAAACTTACATTAGCAAACATATCAACAGAATGAGTGTTAATAATTTATTCTTTTACTTCAATTTCCAAGTTCACTTGAGCACATTGTTTCCAAATTTAGTGCTATTTTCCCCCAATTCATCTATTTCTTAGTTTATGACCCCTTAATCTTCCTGTTAAAAAAATGTTGCCCATATTTCACCTTAAGACAGGACTGGTGAATATGATGGATAATTGAGTTTCCCCTAATGCCTTGGAAACACTCCCACTCAGGACCAAAACCTAGAAGGTTAAATAGAGAAAAATTCTGAGAGTCCTCTATGAAAGTATCTTGGACGCCCAGAGAGTAGATTTCCCTCAATAAGGGAAGAATATGGTGAAGATGAGGAGAAAGGGCAGAACTTGAACTTTAGAAAGGCTCACATTTAACAGATAGTAAGAAGAGGACCTCCAAAAGAAACTTTGGCAGAAGCGGCAGCGAGAGAAGGGAATCAGTAGAATCAATAGAAGCCCAAGTCACCAGACGTGAAGGAATGATTAAATAGAGTAGAAGAGCTAAAAGAGTGTAAAGATTGCTAAGCCCTGTTACATTGGTTGCATTGGGTAGAGTTTTACCTTAAAGTGATTGATACTTACTGGATAATAATGAAAGCTATGAGAAGTTATTTCAGATGGGGTTAAGAGAGGTGAGAGGAAAGTCATTGAAGTTGCCCAGGGGTGAAGACACCTTCTTGCCACCAAAGCTTCAGCTCTGAAGTTCAATCCCCAGGACCTACAAAGTAGAAGAAGGGAACTGACTCCTGAAAGTTGTCTTCTGACCTTCATGATCATGGCAGTAATAAATTTTAAAAAGTACTGAAGGTGGTATTGCAGATGCAGCTTAAAGAAACACTTACTTTTATTTGCTTCAGATGGTAAAGCTTCAGGAAATTTTCAAGACATTTTACTTAGGCAAACACAGTGGCAGGAAACTCCAGTGGCAGTCAACTTTGGGACACTGTGTGCTAAAAGCTGAATTTAAAGAGGTAAGTGGATATTCCCAAAACTTAATTTCTGCCTTCATCTTTAATATGGAAGTCATGTCCTTTGTTTGGAAGGTTCAGGCTGCTGTTTTATAAATGTGACTGTGACACCACATGGCAACAGTGATTTTTTTGTTATAACTTTGTGTGTTTTTTAAAATGATCACCTTAGCCGGGCGGTGGTGGCGCACGCCTTTAATCCCAGCACTTGGGAGGCAGAGGCAGGCGGATCTCTGTGAGTTCAAGACCAGCCTGGTCTATAAGAGCTAGTTCCAGGACAGGCTCCAAAACCACAGAGAAACCCTGTCTCGGAAAACCCAAAAAAAAATTAAATAAAAAAATAAAATGATCACCTTTTCAGCAATTGAGTTGGCTCTTCTCTAAAATTAAAAGCAATAATCTTTCTGTAGCTGTGGATGCAGAGTTCACGTTATCTTGTCAGAAATTATATTACTGGATGCTAGAGAACAGAGTGGGAGATTAAAGCAAACAATGTCCATCTTTAAAAATTCCTACAGCTGTTCATTATTGCTCTTAACCAAGTCACAATCCATTTGAAAGTGGAGCCTAGTGGCACAGGGCTGTAATCTTTGGGAGATAGAAGCAGGAAGATTGAGAATTCAAACACTGTTTGGCTAAAAAGCAATTAAGTCTAGCGTGAGCTACATGAAAGCTTGTCTCACAAATGCATTTAGAATAGCAATTCCTTGCTGCTTCTCATGAATATTTATAATAATACACAGAGGACTGAGTTATTTTCATTACTTTGTTTGGTTTTAATAAAGATTAGAAAAAAAAACTATTAATAGGCAAACTAATCCTTCACCTTGTTTTCTGTGGAATCATACCTAAACCTCAAAGTGCACATTTTATTGCTACCTGAAACAGGGTTTTGGTACTGTTAATCTGTGCTTCTTAACTCACTAATTAAAAATGCTTTTCCTGTTGACTCCCCATGGGTCGCTTTGCCCTTTCTGAAGAGTGGATGGGAGTTGGGTGGGACAAGGTGGGAAGAAATGGGGAGAAGAGGAGGAAGGGAGAACTGTGGTTGGTATATAAACTGAAAAAAAAACTTAAATGAATCTTAAAAATGCTTTTCCTATAAGATTTTTTTGATTAATAGGCTAACTTCTGTCTTTTAACAGGGCAAAAAAGAACTTCAGGTCTCTCTTTTTCAAACCCTGGTGCTGCTAATGTTTAATGAAGGGGAGGAGTTCAGTTTAGAAGAGATCAAGCAAGCTACCGGGATAGGTTTGTATTGCATCTGTCAAGTAGCAAGCAATTGTAGTTCTCTGCTCTGTGTTCAGAGCTCAGGGAGATACCAGGAAGTAATCATCTCCAGTAGACATTTTTAAAATGATTGATTCATTTCTTTATGTGTGTGTTATGAACCTGTGTGAGTATATCTATAATACACATGGCCTGTTGAGGCCAGAAGGGGGCATTGTATCTCCTGGAACTTGAATTAGGTGGTTGTGAGACTGTGTTGGTGCTGGGAGCTGACATCTATCTGGTCTTCTGAAAGACTAGAAAGTACTCTTCAGCAGTGTGATGTCTCTACAGCTCCCTCCTCTGTATTGATAATTTCAAAACCAGTAAGTATCAGTATGTAGTGTTAGCAAAAAGTGTGTTAGGAGAAACAAGATTGTGGAAGGCAGTGGGACTTGAGTTGGGCATTCAAATTTTGGTTGGAGGGAAGACATGAAATAAAGGAAATAGTGTAAGAAAGACTTGGGCATTGTAGGTAGGAAGCATGAAAAGTTTGTAGCTTAGAATGGTCAGCTCTAAAACTCATTAGGTAAGATGTAGAGATAGACTGATGAATATAGCTAAAGCCTATGCTGTAGTGACTCAAAGTATATAACTTAAAATAAAAATAAACTATTTGAGCAACTTACTTGGCATTGATAGGGCAGGCCATCTGGAAGAGTAAAAAAGAGTCTCGTCTAGAAACTATAGAGATAATTCTGGCATACAGTCCTAAGGGGCTTCTGTTAGAATGATTCTAACAGAAATGAAATTACTAGAACCATAGCGAAATGAAGAAGAAGAAAGACTTAAAAGATGATTCTAGGGTTTTCATTGGGTTAGGTTAGTAGTAGTATCATTAGCAATTAAACAGAGAGTTAATGGAGAATACAACATACTGGAGTGATAATAAGATAGCCAAGTGATGTGTCATTTTAGTCATTGACCTGAGAGAAAGGCAATGGTGCATCACAAGTTGTGGTAGTTGTCCTCATAGGGTGACAATAAATGCTTTTAGAAGACAACTAGGAAAAAATGTTATTGAATAGCACAAAGAGCAGGGTTTGATGACCCTGAGGGAGGGAAAAAGTTTAATAAAGAATGTGTAAAAATTAAATTGAAGTTGAATCTTGTGTTCTACATGCTACTAACAAATAAATGACTTATTTCTTCAGAGGATGGAGAATTAAGGAGAACACTGCAGTCACTAGCCTGTGGCAAAGCTAGAGTTCTGGCTAAAAATCCAAAGGGCAAAGATATCGAAGATGGTGACAAATTCATTTGTAATGATGATTTCAAACACAAACTATTCAGGATTAAGATCAATCAAATTCAAATGAAAGAAACGGTAAACCTTTTGTGCTCTCATCCTACTATATTAGGTTTATGTTTGTTTATAGAAGAAATTTACAGATTAAAAAATGATAGGCTTGAGTGTTTTCCCTGTCTATGTGTCTGTATCACATCAGGCCTGGGGCCCATATGTCAGAAGAGGGCATTGGATCCACTGGAGCTGGAATGGCTGTGAATGGTGCTGGGAATTTTATGGTGCAGGCCCTCTTAACTACTTGAATCATGTTTCCAGCCCCAGAATTTACAGTTTAGTTTTTAAGATTGAGTTTAATTTTTTAAGATTGATTATCTATTTCTTTATTTATTTATGTGTGCAGTGTTCTGTCTGTGCACCAGAGAAGGGCACCAGATCTTTTTATAGTGATTGTGAGCCACCATATGGTTAAGGCCAGTGCTCTTAACCTCTGAGCCATCTCTCAGTCCCAGTTTAATTTTCTAATGCTGCCATTACTATTAATTAAAGTAATATATTTCAGTATTTGCTTTTATGTTTATTTTTATTGAGGAATGAACTTATTAGGATTGGAAGTCGATATAATTTTTTTTTTTCGTTTGGTTTGGTTTGCTTTGGTTTTTTGAGATGGTTTCTCCGTAGCTTTGGAGCCTGTCCTGGAGCTAGCTCTTGTAGACCAGGCTGACCTCGAACTCAGAGATCTCCCTGCCTTTGCCTCCCAAATGCTGGAATTAAAGATGTGCGCCATCACTGCCTGGCTTTTGTTTGTTTGTTTTTGTTTTGATCTTTTTCTTCAGATAAATTTATGGAAGTAAATTTTTTGGCTCAATGAGTATGAATATTTTAAATTATAGGGTAGGCCAGAGGATACCTCCAGTATCATTCCTTAGGAACTATCTTTGTTGTTTCTTGTGGTGGTCTCTTTGCCTGTAACTCACTAATTAGGCTAGGCCAGCTAGGTATTAGTTCAAGGAACTGGTTTTACATGAGTTCATGAAAATCTAAATTTAAAAACCAGGTCCTCATGGTTGTAGGCAGGTACTCAACCAACTGAGTCTTTATCACCACAGTCCTCAAAGGTGGTGTTTTTCTCTTAATCTGTATAGGTTTTGCTTTATTGGTACATGGCAATATGATTAGAACAGAATGGAGCTATATTTGTCAAGGTTTTTTTCCTCTTGCATCTGCATTTATAAGGTCCCATTTAGATAAGTCAGTGCCTTTAGAACAGTAACACTGTTAAGTCCCTAATGTAAAGTTTGTGTTAATAATTAAGTTTGACTTCATTTGATATTTTTTTTTAGGTTGAAGAACAAGCAAGCACTACAGAAAGAGTATTTCAAGATAGACAATACCAAATTGATGCTGCGATTGTCCGAATTATGAAGATGAGGAAAACACTTAGCCACAATCTTCTTGTTTCAGAAGTCTACAATCAGCTAAAATTTCCAGTAAAAGTAGGTGTTTTTCTGTCTCCATACTGGACTTGTTATAAATGAAAGAGAATACATTTGATTCTAGACCCTAATCTTGCAAATATAGATGAAAAGCTTAAAGCCATTTGGAATGACAGGTATTTATTTTCTATAACCATGCGTGTGATTCACAGAAGAACTTTTGTTGATATATGTATACAACTGATAAATTGGGGAAACAATTTACAAACCCTCCCCCCCCCGTACTTGAAAGTTTAGTGAGTAAATGTGGCTTTGAAAGTTTTGAAGTTAATTTATTACATATCTTTTAAATCTTCTTTTCTGAAGATACCTTGGCATTTGACATACTTGGTTATTAGATTGAGTTATATCTTGTTTAGTTTACCTTATATAAATCTTTTCTCAAATTTGTAAGAGGCTGCTGGGTGTATCTTAGTGGTAAAGTACTTTTAGTGTCTTTTGAAAATGTCTAATAATGGGGGCTGGAGAGATGGCTCAGTGGTTAAGAGCACTGCCTGCTCTTCCAAAGGTCCTGAGTTCAATTCCCAGCAACTGCATGGTGACTCACGGCCATCTGTAGTGAGATCTGGTGCCCTCTTCTGGCCTGCAGGCAGACATGCAGACAGAATACTGAAATACTGTATACATAATAAAAAATAAGCTGGGTGGTGGTGGCACACGCAAAAAAAAAAAAAGAAAGAAAAAAGAAAAAAAGAAAATGTCTAATAATAGTTCTAGTAAGCTGAAATTGGTCTATACACTGGTATGTTCCAATGCAAATGTCCAGTAGTAATAAAGGTGTTTAGACAACTAGGTGTTGTACGATTTTCAAAATTTTAAAAGATTTCTAGACTGGGTGGTGGTGGTGCAGTCCTTTAACCCCAACACACGGGAACCAGATCTCATAGATGGTTGTGAGCCAACATGTGGTTGCTGGGACTTGAACTCAGGAACTCTGGAAGAGCAGTCAGTGATCTTAACTTCTGAGCCATCTCTCCAGCCCCAATTGTCATAAATTTTAAACTAACTACATGATTCAGAAATCCAAATCACTTGTATATGTAGTTAAAATTTATAGTTAGCCAGAAATATATAGGTGTGAGTTAATGTGATATTTTATCAAATTTCATGTAGTTATATGGATGTTTGGTGCTGGGTAATATAACGTAGGACCCTTGCATATGCTAGACAAGTGCTATACCATCAAGAAAAAGTCTCATCCACTTTTGTTTTGTTTTTGCCAACCTTCTTGAACTCACAGTCTTTATTTCTCAGTCAGCCTAGTAGCTGGGATTATAGGCCTATGCTTCTAGGTCTAGTAGTTCATTTAGTTTATGTAATAAATTCTCTTATACATTTTTAAATTTGTTTGTATTGTTTAGTTACTTAATTTCAGGTGTTTTTGTTGTTTGTCTATTTGAGACAGTGTCTTACTGTGTACCCCAAGCAGGTCTTACTCTCAATCCTGTTCTTCTGGCTTCCCATTTGCTGGGATTATAGAAGTACACTACAGTGCTCCAGCTGCATTTAATTAAATTTAACTTGATTTGAGACTTGTGTCTTAATTTGGATCTTGCTATGATACTCTGGCTGGCCTAGAACTCACTATGTAGACCAGGCTGGCCTTAGGCTCACACACATCTGTCTGACTTTGTTTGCCTCCTGAGTTCTTGGACTTAAAGTGTACTACCACTCCAAGCTTAGTAATGTTTTTAACTTCAATTTATAAAAATAAAAACTGGAGAACTAGCTTTTATCTTGAGTTAATGATATACTCGCCATTTCAAGGTATCTTTATTGAACTAAATAATGTTGTTTCTCTTGTAACATGAAGGGGGCCAGCTTGTTGGGGTTTCTGTTCCGCCTGGTACCCCACAGCCAGCAAGCCCCAAAGAAAATCACACAAAGATCTCTATAAGTTATAAAGCTGATTGGCCCATTAGGTCAGGTTACTTATTAGCTCTAATAATTAATCCATTATTCTGATCTATTTTTGCCATATGGCTTGGTACCTTTTTCAGCTGTCAGCTCACATCCTGCTGCTTCAGTGTTCTGGGCAGGAGTGGGAGGAATCAGCTTCCTCCTCCCCAGAATTCTCCTGTTCTCACTGCATCATTTCTACTTCCTGTTTGGTTTTCCTGCCTATACTTTCTGCCTGGCCAATCAGCATTTATTTAAAACATGATTGACAGAATACAGATAATTCTCCTGCACCACTTCCCCCTCTTTTTTTAAAAAAGAAAATATCCATAGTCCATTTTCTGGGAATGTGGGCATAGTATTCCAGGCTACTTCCAGCTGGTTGGGGGTACTGATAATCTTATGGGGACCTAAAGAAAATTTCGAGTTATGGTCAAGTCCTGACTGAAGTATCCTGTGAGTCTTGATCATCTCAGGCAGCAGTCTTGAACCTGTTCTAGATGTAGAACTCAGACGTCTGAGCCATCTATTCCTGCCAGAGATTTCTCAAGTGGTCTTCCTTGATCAAAGTTGATTTTTCTTAACTCTGAATAAATCCATAGCCTCTCATTTTCTGTGGAAACAAAAACAAAATCTCTTCTTCAAAGTCACATACCTTTTGACTTCAATTTTGAAGTCAAGGTATTTTCAAATACCTATCTTGGATTAATTCTGCAGCATTTATAAGCAAATATCTTTTAGCAGCTGTTGCTCCTTCCTCAGCATTCAAACAATTCAAAGAGAGCATAATAGCATACAGTATCAAGCATTCAAACAATTCAAAGAGAGCATAATAGCATACAGTATCAAGATTCTCTTTGTATTTTCCATCTTTATGTGGTTTTATTTTAACCTCTCTTTTATTTTTACTTTTAACTTTTGGCTTTTTGAGACAGGTTCTCTGTGTCTTGGAACTCCCTCTATAAACCAGGCTATCCTTGAACTTACAGAGATCTGTCTGTCTCTGCCTCCCAGGCAAATCCTACTGGCTTGTGCCACCACAACCAGAAACTCTCTTTAGTTTGTTCGTTCGTTCATTCTTTCTTTCTCTCTCTCTCTCTCTCTCTCTCTTTCAGAACTTTAACCTTTAACCTGTATATATTTTTGACACCCTGTAAACCATTTAGAGGTTTTCTTCCTCTTTGAATCTCTCTTTACTGTATTTCTCTCTTTCTGACCACATGAGCCTTTAATTCACTAAGCAATCATGGCTGAGGTTCTGGCCAGAGCCATGTTAATTGCCACAACTCTATGGCGTTTCAAGGTCCTTGCCAGGAAGCAAGCTGCAACAATGTATCCATAGCTCCATAGTCCGGACCACCTGCTTGAAAGAGTCAGCGGTTTCTCTGGCAGGACAGCCCAGAAAGCCGGCATTTTGAAACAGTGCAGCTTTTTTCCTGCTCCTGCTGAAAATTGAAATGCTTTACTCTAGTCTTTCCCAAGCTTTCTCAGGCTTTCTGTGGATGCAGTTATTAACGTGGGTGCCATTCTGTAACATGAAGGGGGCTGGCTTGTTGGGGTTTCTGTCCCACCCTATACCCCACAGCCGGCAAGCCCCAAAGAAAATCACACAGAGATCTCTATAAGTATAAAGTATAAGTAATAAGTATAAAGCTAATTGGCCCATTAGGTCAGGCCTCTTACTAACTCTTGTAGCTTATATTAACCCATTATTCTGATCTATTTTTGCCATATGGCTTGGTACCTTTTTCAGCTGGGGCAGATCTCATCCTGCTATTTCGGTGGTCTGGGCAGGAGTGGGAGGAATCAGCTTCTTCCTTCCCAGAATTCTCCTGTTCTCATTGCATCATTTCTACTTCTGTCTGGTTTTCCTGCCTATACTTCCTGCCTGGCCAATTAGTGTTTATTTAAAACATGATTGACAGAATACAGACAATTCTCCCACACCATTCTCTAACTTAGAATGTGTTCCTGTGTGAAATTATGAGTTGAGGTTTTTGTATTTTTATAGAAATTATCTGGTTCTCAGAATATATTTTTAAAATAAAAGTAGGGGGCTGGAGATGGTTCAATAAAAGTAGGACTAGGAGTGGTGATTCAGCAGTAAAGCACACTGACTGCCAGGCAGTGGTGGTGTATGCCTTTAGTCCCAGCACTCGAGAGGCAAAGACAGGCAGATTTCCATGAGTTCGAGGCCCCCCTGGTCTACAGAGCAAGTTCCAGGACAGCTAGGGCTCTTACTTAGAGGAAAAGAAAAGAAAGGAAGTAAGAAAGAGCACTGATTGCACTGATTGTACTTTCAGAGCACCTAGGTTTGATTTCTAGTATCCATGGTGGCTAATATATCTTTTTTAACTCCATCTTCAGAGGATCTGATACCTTCTCCTGGCTTCCATGGATACTGCACACATGTGGTGCATAGACAAACATGCAAGCAAAACATAAAAATAAATCTAAAAAACATGGTGAAAATAAAGTAGTAGGAAATATTATATATTGATAGAAGTATGATATTATAATATTTATATAGTGTATAAATAAACATCTTGGTGGGGAATTAAGACAGGATCTGACTGACAAACTCCAGACCACCTTCAAGCTTGTGACTCTACTGCCTCAGCCTCCTGAGCAGGGTTATAGGCAGGTGTCACCATACCTGCTTTTGTTCTTGCTCCCCCCTCGTTTTTTTAAAGGCCATGTTTCTCTGTGTGGTTCTGGCTGTCCTAGAACTTGCTCTGTAGACCAGACTGGCCTCAAACTCACAGCAATCTGCCTGCCTCTGTTCAATTATTCCTAGCCCTTGTTCTCTTTTTCTATGGGATGTTGGTAGATGGGCTTATACTGGTGATTATGAGCTTTGCATTGAAAATATGTTTTCTCTTACAGCCTGCAGATCTAAAGAAGAGAATAGAATCCCTAATTGATCGGGACTACATGGAAAGAGATAAAGAAAACCCAAACCAGTACAACTATATTGCATAGAATGTTGGCCTTGGAATATTTGTTGTCATATGCCGTAGCCATTGGATAAACTCACTTGTTGAATCTCATGTTATTTGACTTTTTTTATACTTCCGATGACCAAATGAAGCAGTGTAATGGAAATAGTTGCGTGGACTTTTCTCAGTGGTTAACATGCCCATTTAAAGAGTAATACTTAATCTTTAAGAAGAATGTTGTTGAACTCTTTGCATGTTATTTAGTATGATGTGCAGAAAACTCTTTAAGAAAGTTCCTGGTCTTCATGATTCCTTTTGGAACTGGGGAAGAGACCTCTATGGCCATTAAAAGGGGGGAGGGGGTTCTTATACATCATCAATGAAGCAAAAGGTTTATTTGCTTAAAAGTCACTTAAAGATACTTAAACTGCATGCAAGCTTTATTACCTGTACAGAGTTCTGGATGTATTTATCAAATAGAAAAACCACCCTGGACTTGTTTGTTCACCCATTTTGTGGTTTCCCTTGAAAAGAAAAATAAGTTGTTATTGCTGTTGGCGTTCTGTTACACTGAAGGGATTGGTAAAGAAACCTTATTTGGAAACAAATTTTTCAAGGAGGGTGACAGTTACTTCCATAATACCTTATATAGTCACATCCTAAAGGTTTTCATTTATGAGTATGGGATGTGTACACATGACTTAGTCCCAAATTTACTGAGCTGATTAACAGGTACTTATTAAATAGATAAATAGAAAAATTGCTGACCACCTTGCACTAGAAGAGCATAGGAAGAGGGGCAAATCCAGTTCTTTTTATTAAAAATGAATACTTTATTAAAATCACAGAAGACCAAAATCAACCTGTTTTGTAGATTACAGGAACAAAAATCACCAGCTACTTTTCATCATGCTTCAATCTTTAAATGTTGTTTGGATCGTTTGTCTTTAACTTGGGCTAATTGTCAGTTATTAGAGGCTTCCTAGGATTTGCATTCCAGTTTTTTTACTGAAGTGGAATTTTTTTGGAAGCATCTCTTCTCTGTTGGTAAACAAAGCTTTAACTTTCATCCACCTCCTGACTTGCAGAAACTCTACATATGCTTCTCCCTTGTCTCCCTTATACACTCCCTATTTGAAAATGTCAAGTCCTGGATTCTTTTTTTTTTAATTGCTTGAATTGAAGAGTTCTCATAGCCACTAGACACCTGCTTTTTCAGGGAAATGTCCTCAAATTGTTCACACACACAAAATAACAAAAGTATTGTTCTTCACATTCAAAATGTGAGTAAAAAACTTCTCTTCATTACCAGAGGGTTTTTGTTTTTCCTTCTGGTTTCCATTTCTATGAAGGGAATTGATTACTGGAGAGAAGCAGACAATTTTAGTGTTTGCTTTTCAATGAGAACTTCTTCAGTGCTTCATTCACCAGCATTGTCCTTGTCTTTCTGAAGCCATTACGGGAGCTGCTTAGATCTGAACCTTCAACTTGGTTCAGATCTTATGAACCAAGATCTTATGTCTACTATTGATGGTTTTCTTGAATTCTCAGAGACCTGTGGCCAGATGTCTGTACTTTAAGTTGCCCATTTCTCTTTATTGCATCAACTTGCACACTGTTTGACTATATATAGTGTTTCGAATAAACTTCCCAATTCTTTTTGAGCAGCTATTTCGTATATTTTTATTCAGCTCCTTTCTGATTTCCTTACAGGAGCTCTTCTGACAAGGAAATGTGGCTGTTCTGTTTACTGGACCATCAACATCAGTGTTGTAATTCATCCCTGTTGGTCTCTAGGGTATGGAGACTATGACACCACTCACTAGTTAACTTTTACAGAATTTTTAGGTGGAGTTGTTTCTACTAGGAGGCTCTTGATAACCACCTTCATTATCTTGAAGGTGGGTCCCTTTTCTGAGGTTCTTCATTCTTTGAAAATTTGATGCTGTCTCAGCTGAAAAACTAGCCAGACTATTAAGGGAAGCTGGTTAAGACACTGAAAAGTGATGGCAAACTACGTTGGATAATTGTGAATTTCAGTTGTTCTGTATCACTTGAATTTTTGTGCTTTTTTTCCCTGTGTATGTGGTGGTTCTATTTTTCTCCAATAAAACTTTTATTTAAAAAAAAGTTTCTGAGGGAATATTTTTAAACTCCAAATATTGAGAAAATTGTAAAACTAGAAAACAAAGTCTTCCTAAGGACTTCCTTAATTCACATTTGACAGTTCACATTCAATTATTTTTATACTTTCTCTTTGTTATTTTGTTGGTAGTTTTGGGATACTATGGAGGAGGTTATAGTCAAAGTATAGTAAAATTCCCAGCATTCTTAAAAGTAAACAATTAGTGCCACTTTAGTGGCAATCAAGCACAAGGATAAACATTTTTTTCAGTCAAACTGTCAAAGTGAGCAGTTTCATAATGTCAGTATGAAGGTAATTTAGATGGGACTTGGAAGGAGAAGAGATGGTACTTACTTTGTTATAGTGCATGCTTGCTATTTTTTTTAATCGTTTCTGTTCTAAACAACATATCACAGATATTACTCAGTATTTTCCTAACTCAGTTCCTGAGCCTGCTGAATGGTCTTAACATGTCATCTTTCCATAGACTTGAAATTCCTATTACATGTGTGTTTGTACAGTTTATTCCATGTAGTCATGTGTATCTAAAGGATTAACAAGTTTATTTTCTATCCTAGTAGCCATAAATTTTTTTTTTCTCTCTTTTTTGAGACAGTCTTCCTGCATTTCCCAGGCTGGCCTTTAATTTATGATCTTCATGCCTTGGGCTCTTAAGTGCTAAGAGTACAGCTGTGGACTACTATGTTTTGTCTCACACACATTAGTTGTATTTGTTTTAATGACCACATTGTTTAATATTGCACATGACAAAATGCTGCATATTTCAAGGTCTCATTTGCATAAAACTGCCAAAACCATTTAAGAAGGACCCAAAGGTAATGGAATTTTGTGTAATTATACTTTATAAAATGTCCTTTTCTAATGCTTCACTAGAGAATTTTTGCCAGTTGCTTACAAAAACCTTGGTTTAGGTCAAGTGTAGGTGATGCCCACCAGTAATCCCAGCACTTGAAGGCAGAGGCAGGTGATCTCTTTATCAGTTCCAGGCCAGCCAGGGCTGCATAGTGAAGCACTTAAAAAAAAAAAAACAGAAAAAAAACCAATCCCCCTGTTTTACATTGGAATAGTTATCTGGTTCAAATATTATACTTTGTTCAGTATTTTTTTATTCCTACTATTAGAATAAAGTATATTACTTCTTTTGAATGGACACATTGTCCACTTAGAGCTAATATTTAGAAGTAATGTCTAGCACAATAAAACCCAACTTATTTTATAAGATTTTTTTCTATAGAATATAAGGATGTATGCTATTAGACATATTAGAACTTAATACTTTTTTTGCAAGCTACGAAACCGTCTTTTTACCCTCTAATTCCTGTAATAAGATCTCTCTTAACTTTCTATTTTTAATTTTCTATTGTGCTAAAATTTACCGTATTAGCCATTTAGAAATATCCAACTGGGACATTTTGTGTATTCACTGTTGTGCAGTTACCACTTTGTAGTGTCAGGACATTTTCATCACCCCAGAAGAAGCTCAGTACCCATTATGGAGCTGATTTTCCATTACTCTTCTACCTGGCCCCCAGAAACCACTAACCCCTTTCATCTGGATTTGCCTATTCTAGATAGCTTACACCACTGGAATTAGGACTCATGTTGGATTTCTTTCATTTAACATGATGTTTTTCAAGGTTCATCCATGTACATGTCAGGTATTCCTTTTTATAACTGAACTTTACATATATGTGTATGGGCATTCACATGTACCTACACACATATGTTATCTATACCATACTGTTAAATAGAAAGTAATTCTTAAGAGTGCGTTGTTTCCACTTTTGGGGGGGGGATTGTGTCCACACTTGTTTAATTCCTTGTTTCACAGTCTTTTGAGAATGACACTGCTGAGATAGGCGGTGATTCTGTTCTTCAGTTTCCCATGCTGCCTAGTAGCATCTGGGTTCCTGTTTCTCTGCAGCCTCCTCAGTGTATGCCGATTTCTGCTGTCTCATGGCCGTCCTAGTTGGTGTGAAGTGGGTTCATGACAGTTGGGATTTTATTTCCTTACTAACTAATAATTTTTCATATCTTCTGTTTGTTATCTGTAGCTTTTCTCTTAAATGTCTCCACACTGGCCATTTTCAAATAGGGTGTCTCTCTTTTGTTACTGAATTATAAGACTTGTTCATATATTTAGATACTAGATTCTTATCAAATAGAATAGTTTACTAATATTTTGTCCAGCTAAAAGTTTTCTTGTCTATCCTTTGCACAGAAATATTTAACTTTTTTTTTACATTTGGGTTTGTGTGTATGTGTGCATGTGCACATGCGGCATGGCATGTATGATTCTCACCAGGCAGTGGTGGTACATGCCCGCACACCTGTAATCCCAGCACTCAGGAGGCAGAGGCAAGTGGATCTCTGGGAGTTCAAGGCCAGCCTGGGCTACAGAACAAGCTCCAGGACAGCTAAGACTGTTACAAAGAGAGAAGTCCTGCCTCAAAACAAAAACATAAAAAGAGTTCGTGGGGCTGGAGAGATGGCTCAGTGGTTAAGAGCATTGCCTGCTCTTCCATAGGACCCGAGTTCGATTCCCAGCAACCACATGGTGGCTCACAACCATCTGTAGGGAGGTCGGGCGCCCTCTTCTGGCCTTCAGGCATACACACAGACAGAAAATTGTATACATAATAAATAAATAAATAAATAATTTTTTTTTTAAAAAAAGAAATCCTTAGGCTGAAAGAGAATAAATTCTTAAAAAAAAAAAAAGATTGTACTCTTCCTTCCAGCGTGGAGATAGCAGGGATGGAACTGACGTTGTCAGGCTCGGCAAGTGCCTTAAGCCTACTGAGCCATCTCACCATTCCAAAAGTAGTTAATGAAGTGTACTTAAGCTTTTTTTTTATTCTTTTGTTGCTTTTGGTATCTCGAAAGAACGGCTGGCAAATTCTCATTCATTCAGGATTTTGTTTTGAGACAGGCTGTCCTGGTGCTCTCTCTGTAGGTAAAGCTAGCCTTGGACTCAGAGATCTACCTGCCTCTGCCTCCCAAATACCGGGAATAGAGGCATCCGTCACCACCACCCAGCTTATTTTATTATTTTTGATGTTTTGTTTTTGGATTAGTGTTTGTCTAAAGTTTTTCATTTTTTGAGTCTCACTATGGAACCCTGTCTCACCTGCCTATGTCGCCCAAGTACTGGGATTAAAGGTGCATCACTACAGCCAGCTGAGTCTATATGTTTGTTGAATTATTATACTAATACTACACTGTTTTGACTACTGTATCTCTGTAATAGATTTAGTCAGGTTGTGTGAGTTCCAACTGTTCTTTTCGAGATGATTCTGTGTGAACTTTAGCAGGAGTGATTCCATTTCTGTAAAAAGGCTCTTGGTAGGAATGTCTTGAAGAGTATTGTCATCTTAGTATTTTTTGAGTCTCCTAATGATTATAAGATGTATATTTTAGGGCTTTAAATTTTTAGATTTGTATTTCCCATGTGAAGTTTTGTATTACTCCCTAAACACCTAAATATTTTACTCTAATGTCCTTACGAATGCAATGTCTTCTGAACTTATACATGCATTGCCGATCTATATAGCCATCTACAACTGAATTTTTTACATACTAGTTTGTATCTTCCATTTTTTTTTGTTGATTTGTTGGTGCTAATATATTTTGATGGTTTTTATTTCTAGCATCTTAACCATCTACAAAGAGTTTCTAATTTGGGTGCTTTTTTTTCTCTTGCCTGTTTATGTAAGTCTAGTGTGTAACTGTATCTTCTCAAACAGCTTTCAATAGAATCATGTAAAGTGGATAAATTTGTGGGACCTTCATAAATACTCATTGTGAGAATAGGAAGTTTCTTTTTAGTCCTAGTGTTTGGATTTTGGTTTTATAAACAATTTATTCATATTTATGTGTGTGTTTGCTGGCATGTGCTCCATGTACTTTCACTTTACCTGCAGAGGCTGGAGGAGGATATTGGATCTCCTGGAACTGGAGTTACAGTTGTGAGCTGCCATGTGTGTACTGGGAATTGAACCCAAGGTCCTCTGCAAGAGCAGCCAGTGCTTTTAACCATCAAACAATCTCTCCAATCCCTGGAGTTTGGTTTTGGTTTTTGCCTCCCAAGTACTGGGATTAAAGGTGTGTACCACCACTGCCCAGCCTGGACCTTTACACCACATGGACCTTTATCAACTAGCTTCCTGTATTAGTTGAGATAATTGTGGTATTTTCTTTCACGTGTTAATGTGTACCACATTGGATTCATTTTCGTATATGTGACAATCCTTCTAGCCTTAGTAAAATGCCACCTAGGATATATAATCTTTTCTGGTGGTATGGTTTTGCTTATTAGTGTTGGGAATTTTTGCTAAGTGTTCATAAGAAATATTCTTTCTAAAAGTATTTTGTAATATTTGGTGGGGGTTATGTGTGTGCCAGGCTGCTTAGATGGACCTTAGATGACAGCTGTACTTCAGCCACTTGCCACTCTGTATTAAAAAAAATCCTTTAACATTTATTCATTGTGTGTGTATATGCACACGTGTTTGTGCATGCAACATTTCGCTTGTGGAGATGGAAGGACAACTTGTCGATGTTGGTTCTCCACCATGTAGACTCTGGGGATCATACACGGGTCATCAGCTTTGGTAGCTAGAGCCTTTGCATTTTCTACTGTATTATTAATTTTTTCATTTATTTTATATCTTTGTCTTTGGGTTTAATTTGTTCCTTCTGTTTTTGTTTCTTGGGGTGTGCATGTCATGTATGTGTTCTTGTGTGTGCCAGTGGCATGTGTGTGTGTTCACATGTAGAAAACAGAAGTCAATGTTGGATATCTTCCTCTATTGCTCTTAGTTTCTGGGACAGGGTCTCACTGCACCTTGAGCTCACTAATTCAGCAACACTGACTGTCCAGCAAGCTTCAGAGATCCCCCTGGCTCTACCTAGCCAGCACTGGAATTATATGCATTCTCTGCCGTATCTAGCTTTTTACATGAGTTCTGGGGATTCAAACTCAGGTCTTCATGCTTGAGCAGTAAGCACTTTATTGACTGAATCATCTCTCTACCTCACCCCCATTGTTTTAGATTTTATATAAAACTAACTTATTGATTTGAAATCTTGTGTAGTGTAGGTATTTACAGTTAACAAATGTCTCTCAACACTCCTTTGCTGCATCCCATCAGTTTGCTATATTGGTTTTTGTTTGCATTTATCCTAAATTAATTTTTAGATTAGCTCATTAGTTGAAAAAAGTGTTTAATTTCCACATAGTGTGAATTTTCTACTTATTTCTAATTTCAAATTCTTAATTTTTTTTTTGCAAGAGGAAGTGTGTCTATATGTAGCCTTGGTTGACTTGGAACTTATTATCTAGTTCAGGCTGGCATTAAAACCTCACAGAGATCTGTCTGCCTCTTCCTCCAATTGCTGGGATTGAAGGTGTGTGTACCACCTTACATTACATTTTTATTAATTTATTATTGATTTTATCTGTATATGTGTGGACATGCATGTGCCATGCCCCATATGTGGAGGTCTGAGGACAACTTGCAGGAGTTGGTTCTCTCCACCAAGTAGATTCTGAGGATCCAATTCAGGTTGTCAGTCTTGGCAGCAAACATTCATCTTCTGAGTCATCGCGCTTGCCTTAATTTCTAATTCTACCTTGTGACAGAAGAAGTACTATGTTTGATTTCATTCTTTGTAACCTTGAAACTTGTATGGCCTAACAAATGAGCTAGCATGGGAATGTTCTGCAGATACAGAAGTAGCGAGCGTGCTGTTTTGGGTGGAGTGTTCTATGTTATGAATAGTAAGGCAGATAGATTAGATTTGAATCATTTACATTCACTGTTGTCCCTGTTATCTTCCATCTATAGGGCGTTAAAGTCTTGGGATATCTTTAGCTGTGGGTGCATACCATTTCTCCCTTCAGTTCTACCAATTCTTCATGTATTTTGGGATAGGTGTTTATGTTTATAATAATTCCATTCTTTTGATGGATTTACTCCTCACCTTATGGTGTCATTCCTTATGTCATATAATGTATAGAGTTTTCACTCACACATATTTTATCTGAAGTTGCTAGAGATAGCCTAGCTCTCGTCGGTTTACAGTTTCTATGTTGTCTCTGCACCTACACTTTCTTTTCACGTTTGTGTCTGTAGATAGTTGATAGTTACGTCATATTTTAAAATCCAGTTTCAGAGTCTCTACCTTTGCAAATGAAAGTAATTATTTAAAATAATTACCAATAAGATAAGGACTTCAGTCATTTTTCATTTTCTGTCATGTCTTTTTTGTTCATTAACACCTTTAGCAGTACCTTTCATGTGTGTGTGTGTGCATGTACAGACATTTAACACCTTTAGCAGTACCTTTAGCGTGTGTGTGTGTGTGTGCATGTACAAACATTTAATAGATTTTGACTACTGAAGAAACGCATACTGAATTTTTACATAATACATTTGTTTTTAGATTGAATGTATACTTTAAATCTTAAACATCTAGAGGTAACTATATAAGTTCTTTATAAGAAGTAAGAAAATGGTTTATTCTGTGCAAAACAGAAATGACCATGGCCAAGGGATATGAGTACATTATTCCCAGGAACTTCTTCTACTGTGGAAGAGGTTGTGTGAACTTTTACAGTCACTGAACAAAAGAAATGTTATAATTGAACGCACTTACTGAGTCCACTGGTGAAGGCATACAGTAGGTGGGATACAGCTGAGCAGGGAAGTCACCTTTTTAATAGGTTTCCGATGCCACAGCATTCTAAACTTTAGGGTTGGTGAATTGAGAGGTCACTATGCTTAGTGACACATTCCAAGAGTTTTGCTTAGTAGTCACTAGAGTGTTAAGTTAGACGTAGAGGTTGGTAGTAAATGGCTATTTAAAGAGCCTAATGGGCTGGGGAGACTCAGTAAAGTGTTTGCCTTGCAAACGTGAGCACCCAAATCCCAAATTTGATCCCTAATACCCCTTTAGAAAACTGGGTATGGTGTTGCACTCCCAGCACTGGGGTGGTATAGTGGCCAGCCTAATCTATTTGGTGAACTCCAGTCCAGTGAGAGACTCTGTCTCATTAAGGTTTGTAACCCCTGAGGAAAACCACCCAAGATGACCAGTCTTTACATGCGTATGGACATATGTGCAATTGTAGTAATTGGAGCAGCGGGGCTGCGTCCCCAGCACCCTGGCCGCCTGGCTAGCTTATACCCTGAAATAATTACACGGACACTGTATTCTTTTAAACACTACTTGGCCCATTTCTATCTAGCCTCTTCTAGGCTAATTCTCACATATTCATTTAGCCCATTTCTAATCATCTGTGTAGCACCGCTAGGTGTGCTTACCGGGAAGATTCTAGCCTATGTCCATCCTGGGCCGGAGCTTGATTGTGTCTGCCTCAGAGGGCAGAGCTATCGCATCTGCCCAGGAGACAGGAGCATGGCGTCTCTGCTTCAGAGAGCAGAGCTGTTGAGTCTGAGCTCACTTTCTCTTCCAGCATTCTGTTCTGTTTATTCCTCCCACCTATGTTTTAACCTATCAGGGCCAAGCAATTTCTTTATTGCTTAACCAATGAAATCAACAGATTGATATATGACACTCCCACATCATGCAATGCATTGTGCACATGCAAATAAAGTGAAACTGAAGGCAGTCCCAGAGGTTAGCTCTCAAGGTGCAGTCTTGGTATCTCTCCACGGTCCTAGTGTTGTAGTCAGACAAAATAGTCTGCAGGTCTTCAGAGAACTTACACTCAACCTGTAAACCCAGGTAGAATGAAAGTTGTGGGATCTGCATCACTTTGATACTGATAACGCTACAGCAAATTCAACACAGCTGTGCACCGAGGCATACCTGCCACACTTACAGGGTTCCATTGCTCGGGCTAAATAAACCAACAGTATTTATTTTTAATGAGGACTGCTAAAGCCATGTGAACTTGGAAAGCATTTGGGTTCTTTCCTATAGTTTTCTGAGAAAATAGTATGTTTGTTTTGCTTTAAGACAATTGAGTAGGATTCATTTACAAATTACTTTTGACAGTACCAGTCCAAGGTAGAAAATCCATGCATACAACACATGCAGATGCAGAGATCAGACAGGTTTCCACAGTAGTTAGGGAAAAATTAGCAGAATTTAAATTGCTTCTAGCATACAGAAGCTCAGGGCTAATGCTTTTTACCCATGTTTGTGAGAAACGACTTGCTTGCTCAGTTTTCAAAAAAAAATTGCATTGCCCTTCTGAGGAGTATTATCCCTTATAAGGAGTTTAGGGTCCTGGCTGTGTGTTGCTCGTGGTAAGTCTTAGGAAGGATCTGAACCAGATTTCCCAGGAGTAACCAAGGAGCTCTACAAGCTGTCAGAATGGCTCCACACACTGTCAGGTGAATTAGCATGTATTGTCTGTTTCTGATTTGTTTTTTTCTTTACAGCTTCAGGTTGTTTTCGTGGAACCCAAGTCCTTTATGAGCAAAAGAGCTAAAGTTAAAGTGACTGGGGAGTTGTAGTGGGGAGGAAAACATTTTGAGATGAGTAGCAAGAGGGATGGAGGAGGTATTGGAGATTCAGAGAGGAGTACATGGGGATCCAGTTGAACAGATTTGAAGATTGAGACTTGCAGAAAGAGTGAGGAGAAGCGGAATTAGGTTAAAGGAAAAGCTCTCATGGGAATTAATTTTGGAGAGAGCTCAAATTTCCTGAAAGAGTTGCTGATGTTTCTCATAAAAGTGTGCCCACAAAATTTGTGGCAGTGTTGGCAGAGCAAACAGTATACAGTGGTTCAATAAGAGTGTGGGGCCCTAGGGTATATGGAGTTCGCTGGTACTTAACGTGAGTTTGATCCCCAGTATGGAGGGCGGTTTCAGCTAACTGATAATCTTCTCAGGGGAGGGACACTCAGAGTATGAAGTTGCTAGATATGATTACCCCTGTAATCTCTGTGCTTGGAGAATGGGGTAAAAACTCAGGAGTGAATGCCAAACCAAGCTGCAGAATGTTCCTCTGTCTCAGAGGAACAACAAAACCACAGCTAGCAATAGTGAACTTGTTTTAAACTAGATAGGCAACTACAGAGAAACCCTGTCTCAAAAACAAACAAACAAACAAACAAACAAAAATCTTATGCTCTGGGTGGTGGTGTACACTTTTAATCCCAGCACTTGGGAGGCAGAGTAGGCAGGTGGATCTCTGAGTTTGAGCCCAGCCTCATCTACAAAACGAGTTCCAGAACAGGCTCCAAAGCTACACAGAGAAACTGTCTCGAAAAACCAAAAAAAGAAAACAAGGGCTGGAGAGATGGCTCAGAGGTTACGAGCATTGCCTGCTCTTCCAAAGGTCCTGAGTTCGATCCCCAGCAACCACATGGTGGCTCACAACCATCTGTAATGAGGTCTGGTGCCCTCTTCTGGCCTGCAGGCATACACACAGACAATATTGTATGCATAATAAATAAAAGAAAAGAAAAGAAACAAAAAAACAGATATACCTGTTAACTGGCTCATAAACCAAACAACATTTCAGAATGCAAGAGGATTCTGTCCACAGAGGGTACAAAAATATAGCCCTGCCAAACTTCTTGCACTTCTTCCAAAGAAGGAAAGAGACTTCGAGGCTCAGTAGTAAATAGGATGCTGGCTGAAAGTGGTTATAACTCATAGTTCTGACTGGCCTTTTAGTAATAACACATGCCTGATAACCTGTGTGCCCTGACACAAAGCCAAGTAAGCGCTCAGGACACAAAAAAAAATGAGAAAAAAAAAGAATAGTTGGGGCTTTCTTGGCGGGGACAACACTTAATTTAACGGTTTCTCTTTTTTTTTTTTTTGGTCTCTGTGTAAACAGTCCTGGCCATCCTGGAATTTGCTCTGTAGACCAGGCTGACCCCAAAGTCACAGAGATCTGCCTATTTCTGTCTCCCAAGTGCTGGGATTAAAAGTGTGCACCACGACATACTGGCTAGTCTAATGGTTTCTCCCAAACCAAGGAATTAACTTTTACAAATGCTTTTTTCCTGATAATCTAAAATTGTAAAGGAAGAAGCAATATGTTTTTGCTGCTTTTTTTTAAATGGTGTATCACTGTGGCTCTAACTGGCCTGGAATTTAGTATATACACCAGACTAGCCTCAAAATCGAAGATTCGCCTGCCTCTGCTTCCTGAGTGCTGGTAGCTGTTTTGGCCTTTTATTTATCTATTTATTCATTCATTATTCTCTCTTACATGGCATTCCAACCCTCCAATTTCCCTTCAGAAAAGAGCGGGCCTCCCAGGGATATCAAGCAAACATGACATAACGTGTTACAATATGGCTAGATACCCTCATTTCAAGGCCGAAAGAAGCAACCTGTTAGAAGGAAAATGGTCCCAAGTCTAGGTAAAAGAGTCAGAGACACCCTCACTTCCCATGTTGGGAGTCCCGCAAGAGCACCAAGCTACACAACAACAAGGTATATGCAGAGGACCTAGCTCAGACCCATACAGGGTTCATGATTGTCTTGCCAGTCTCTCTGAGCCCCATCAACCCAGTCATATAACCTTGGACCTACAAACTGTCCTGAATGCAAGATGTGCTGGGGAACACTTGTCGGAGTGGTCAGCCAATGACTGGTCCTACTTGATGTGACCAGAGGGAGCCCACACCTGACACTGCCTGAATGGCCAGAAACCAGAGTTTGGATAGCTCAGCGACCCAGGATAAAACCAATCATGGCTGCTCTCCCACCAAAGATCAATTGAAACGATTCCCAATGATAGTCTGATTTTGCTTCTTTGCCAATCACAGTAAGCAGAGTCTAAGTGGGAAGTGTTTAGTATTAATTTTGACCCCTTGACACCTGCCAGAAGTTTTAGGACTCTGGCAACTTCCAGAGTGAATGGGTTGCCCTAAAGATGCCATTGTTATCACCTAAAATTATAGAGGTATAAAAATAGTGTTCCCTGTATTCTTCATAGACTAGGCCTTGCTATGCAGTCCTGGTTAGCCTGAAGCTATGTAGACCAGGCTGGACTGAAAGTTGTGATCCTCCTCACTCTGCCTGGGAATAAAGGAGTGCACCCCCATGCCTGGCTTGCCTTTTATACTTCATATTTGGGCGGATTCTTACAACAAACGACTGACTTGCAAGGGAAAAAGTTATATAATAGTGTGTGCTTGTTGCATACTTGAGAGATACCAAGGGAAAGATGAGGAAAGTTTCCTCCCTTTTCGTTCACTTGGTTTGTTTCTAGAATACTATTTTGATTCATTTATGTTCCTGTGTATATCCTAGTTATTTTTTTTAAAAGGCTTAATTCACCTTATTTTTCTTGCATAAAAACCCCACAGCTAGCCGGGCGGTGGTGGCGCACGCCTTTAATCCCAGCACTCGGGAGGCAGAGGCAGGCAGATCTCTGTGAGTTCGAGACCAGCCTGGTCTACAAGAGCTAGTTCCAGGACAGGCTCCAAAAAGCTACAGAGAAATCTTGTCTTAAAAAAACAAAAAAAAAAAAAAAGAAAAAAAAAAGGTGCCAGATGCCTTGAAACTGTAGCTATAAGCATTTTGAGCCACCATGTGGGTGCCAGAAACCAAACCTGGATCCTCTGCAAGAGCAACAAACGCAGGTGTTCTGCCTGCATGTATGTCTGTGTAAACTCTGCATGCCTGGTGCCCCTGGTGCCCACAGAGGCCTGAAGAAGGCATCAAATTCTCTGGGACTGGAGTTATAGGCAGTAGTTAGTCATCATGTAGTACTAGAATTCAAACTCAGGTCCTCCAGAAGAGCATCCAGTGCTTTTTAACTGCTGAGCCATCTCTCCAGCCCTGAAGCTTATGTTTCGTAGTCAGTCTGAAACAAGGCGCTCTTAAGTTGGAAGTACTATAAATATCAAAGTGAGTTGATTTTAGGCACCTAACTTTTTTATTGATTAACCCCTTTTCTCCCCACATGTGTGTATGTGTGTGTTCTAGTCCATTGTTATATATCAGAACTTTTATTTTTAAAGAAGGCATGAATAGCATGGTGGCATACACTGTAATCCCAACATTTGGGAGGTGAAGGATGACCAGGAATATGACGTCATCTGTAGGCAGCAACTGCTTCTTCATTTCCCAGCCACTCAGACCCTAAATAATCACACAGAAACTATTAATCAAAACACTCCTTGGCCTATTAGCTCAGGAGTCTTATTAACTAATTCTTACATCTCAAATTAGCCCATTCCTGTTATTTTGTATTTTACCATGAGGCTTGTGGTTTACTGGTATGGTTCCAAGGTCTCTGTGTCCTTCAGCAGCTACATGGTGTCTCCCTGACTCTGCCTTCTTTTCTTCTCTGTCTCTGCTTGGAATTCCCACCTTGCTCTATTCTGCCCTGTCAGAGGCCCAAGCAGCTTCTTTATTCATTAACCAATAAAAGTAACACATAGACAGAAGGACTTCCCACGCCAGTCATCCTCAGCTACATAGTGTTTGAGGCCAGCCTGGCCTCCATGAAACCCTACTTCAGAAAACAAAAACCTCTGGCCAGTTTTTTAACTTGTCCCTGTGTGTAAATAGGGCCAACGACTGCCTGTTGGGAGGAATTCACTGAGTTTATTGTTGTGTTAAGGATGTGGATCATCAAAAAGTATTTGTCCTGCCTCTCGAATTCAAGATATTCCAGTAGCAGTCTTCAGAGAGTGAGCATAAGTAATTGCAAAGACTGCTGCCTGGGTGTGGTGGCACATGCCTTTAATCCCAGCAGGAGGGACGCAGAAGCAGGCAGAATTTGAGAAAAGAGGCAGAAGAGAGTTCAAGGCCAGCCTGGTCTACATAGTTCCAGGCTAGCCAAAGCTACATAGTGAGACCCTGTCTCAAGAGAATAAAAAAGAAATGTCTCAAAGTGGGTTAGAATATATCCCAGAGCTAGACCACAAGGTTGGGGCAGGGAGAGAAAAACAAAGATTTGAATATTTGTGCCAGCTACGCAGCCAGTGCCTGGGAGGACAGTGGGAACAAGTCTGAGCTAGTCTCTGCTCCACTCCAACTCGCAGCTTAGGGGCACAAAGGAGAGGATGGGCAGTGTGGTGCAATGATGGGGAGCTAGGGACACTTGAAGGAAGTCCATCCAGCCCTGAGACTTCCCAGAGGAGCAGACGCCAAAGACAAGTGGGAACAGTCCTGTACAGTTGCAGCTGACTCTCCTACTTGGAACTAGTAGGGCCTTAACCAAATTATCTGTGATTTTAAGACTCAGTTTACAGTAAAATGAGGACTGGACTCTAAGAACGCCAATATTATAGGTTTGTGTTAAATAGGGGACATAAAATACCTAACGTATGTGTTCGATGGTTAGACACTTGGTCTCACATATAATATGTGTGCATATAATTGTAATATACCATTGTTTACATGTTATATAAAACCATGTACCACTACACTAACTGTGTGTTGACCTTTTTACTCTTATGCATTTAAGACTTTTTCATTTTTTTCTTTTTAATATTAGTTTGTTGGCTAAGAAAGAGACATTTTATATATTGTTATAATCCTAGTTGGCCTTGCTTTATCTTCACCATTTGTTGCCCTCGACTTTAATACATTAAACACTACCATGCCGCCACAGAGACATTCTTCCCTCTTCTCCAATCTCTTTGAAATTTGTTATTTCTTGTGCCTTTCTGCTCAGACTCAAAATTTGGGAAATGTGCCCTCTGGTGGTGATTTAAAGTCACTACAAGCAAGATACCATGCTTCCATTTCTGCAGTCCCTTCCTAAAGCTTTTTTTTTTTTTTTAATGTGTGTGAGAGTTTTGCCTGCATGTATACATGTGTCTGGTGCCCGTGGAGGGCCAGAAGAGTGTATCGGATTCCTGGGCCTGGATTTATGGATGGTTATGGGCTGCCATTTTGGTCCTCTGGATAGCCAGTTCTCCTAACGGCTAAGCCAGCTCTCCCTAGTCCTGACTACAGCGTTTAAGCAGACAGCCTTATCTTTAATATATATAAATGTTATATTTATAATATATAAATGTTATATTAATAATATATAAAAATGTTATATATATATATATATAAATGTTATATAAATGTTTCCGTTTTGAAAAAAGGTTTTAGATAACAATACAGTAAAATCCAACCTGGGTCCAAAATAAATATTTCAAAATTTAAGGGCCAATGAGAAATAAATCAAGAGGTAGACGCGCTTGTTGCTGAACTTGCCGACCTGAGTTTGACCAGTCCCTGGTCCCACATGCTAGAACGATTCATGTTTGCCTCCTGACCTTCACACGTGCACTGTGGCATACACCCCCCACACACACACACAATAATTTTACAATCAGCCAGATGGCAGTGGCGCACCCCTTTAATCCCAGCACTCGGGAGGCAGAGGCAGGTGAATCCCTCTGAGTTCTAGGCCAGCCTGCTCTACAGAGTGAGTTCTAGGACAGCCAGGGCTGTTACAACACAGAGAAACCCTGTTTTGAAAAACCAACATAATAATAATAATAGTTTTACAATCACATAGCTATTGTGAGAGTTTCCCTCACTCCACAGTATCTGAGTTAGAACAGATTTTTCCCAGTCCCCCTAATCATGGGCTTTGGTCTCACTCTACGGCTTTCTAACTCTGTGACGTTAGGTTAGCTATTCAATTGCTCTCATACTCAGCTCGAGGCTAACAAAAGCGAGTCTCTCAATGGGTTGTTTGGAAATGCAATGTAAGGATGTATGAGATGCGTGGCGCCAGGCCTCACTATCTGAAGCTCTCAGCCTCTTACTATCACTGCTGCTTTTAGAAGACTATGCTCATCAGAATCCCTTCCCAGTTGGTAGCTGTCCTAACATCAGCGCATTGGCTGTTTGACAGTCTTTTTTTTTTAACTTTTTTTTTATTGAGAAAAGGAGAAAAAAAAAAAAAAGTTTCCACCTCCTCCCAGCCTCCCATTTCCCTCCCCCTCCTCCCACCCTTCTTCTCCTCCTCCCACCCTTCTCCCCCTCCCCCCACTCCTCTCCCTCTCCCTCTCCAGTCCAAAGAGCAATCAGGGTTCCCTGCCCTGTGGAAAATCCAAGGTCCTCCCCCCTCCATCCAGGTCTAGGAAGGTGAACATCCAAACTGGCTAGGCTACCACAAAGCCAGCACATTATGTAGGATCAAAACCCCGTGCCATTGTCCTTGGCTTCTCATCAGCCCTCATTGTTCGCCATGTTCAGAGAGTCCAGTTTTATCCCATGCTTTTTCAGTCACAGTCCAGCTGGCCTTGGTGAGCTCCCAATAGATCAGCTTCACTGTCTCAGTGGGTGGGTGCACCTCTCGTGGTCCCGACTTCTTTGCTCATGTTCTCCCTCCTTCTGCTCCTCATTGGGACCTTGGGAGCTCAGTCCAGTGCTCCAGTGTGGGTTTCTGTCTCTATCTCCATCCATCACCAGATGAAGGTTCTATGATGATATCCATTAAAGGGACTGAATGATTGAAAAGACTCGCCAAATCCATTTGTTCTCTTCAGAATATCACAGTGCTGTAGAATATCGTAGGTGCTCCATCAGCAATGGTTCATCTGTCCAGGGGGGTTGAAAGGCTAGGGTTGGGGCTGGAGAGCTAGCTGGCTCAGAGGTTAAGAGCACTGGCTGCTCTTCCAGAGGACCTGGGTTCAATTCCCAGCAACCACACAGTGGCTCACAACCATCTGTAATGAGATCTGGTGCCCTCTTCTGGCCTGCAGGCATACATGCAGGTGGAACACTATGTACATAAGGTTTTTTTTTTTTTAAGAAAGGCTGGGGTCACTTGGGAATTCAGAATTACACGTCAGCATTGCAAGATCTCAGGCAAGTTCTATGATCAATGCTGGGGCTTAAGGCTCAGCCTCCAAATTATGCAAAATATTTATGATTGGATAACGTAGTCTCTCCTATTTCATATGTGTGTGATGTTTTCAAATTAATGAAACACTTTATGCAATGATTTTATGAAACAACCAGTGTAAGCCCTGGCACTTTGGAAATGTCAGGAGAAAGCCACACGGTAATAGTGAAGACAAAGACGTGCATCCCGGGACTCCAAATGTTGGGACTTTTCTTTTGGGAAAGGTCTCTGTTTATATGACGACTTTTGTGTGTGTGTGTATGTGGGGTGCATATGGAGCATGAGCTGTGTTGGTACTTTTGAAAGATTGAGGACAAAGACGTCTTACAATAGAAGTGTATTGTGAATATCTCTAGGCTCTGGGACACGTGCTCACATGTGCACGCATGCACACGGGAGCCTTGAACCCATTATTCTGCCTCAGTTTTTTTATAAAGATTTTATTTATTTATTATATATACAGTACATTTGTGTATGTCTGCGTACCAGAAGAGGTCACCAAATCTTATTATAGATGGTTGTGAGCCACCATGTGGGTGTTAGGAATTGAACTCAGGTCCTCTGGAAGAGCAGTCAGTGCTCTTAATCTCTGAGCCATCTCTTCAGCCCCATGCCCCAGTTTTTCTGAATGCTGGGACTACAGGTGTGTGCCAGCACACCCAGCGAAGATATGCCATGTGGACTAATTACCTGTGTATGCATTGTTGATCAGCTTCCTAGGCCTATCTTTGATAATGTAATGTATCCCTGGTATTTTGGGTCTCAGTGAAGTGCCCAATGTATGAGCATGGGGCTCTGAGTTTGATCTTCACTTTAAGAGAGTGGGCATGGTGGTGCACACGTGCCGTCCCGGTGTGGGAAAGGAGAAGCAGAAAGGTCTCGGGGGTTCACTGGCCAGCCCAGCCTGGCCTAATTGTCAAGCCCATTTCAGTCTCAAGGAAATGACGTTGCTAGCTCCTGACAAAAAAACCCATGGTTGGTCTCTGGCCTCTACCTGCATACACATGTACATGCACCTGTTCATGTGTGATTGCCAGGTTTGAGGCCAACCAACCTGAGCTGTGTAGTGAGACCCATTCTCAATAAACGGAGCAGGGGAAGATGGACGCTTGCTAAGTGTATGCATGGTCCTGCCTCCGATCCTGCAGCCACACACATGACAGCGGAGTTGTTTAGTTTCCCTTGCCTTATATCTGTAAATTGGACCGTTTAAAACATCCATTCTACCATTTTAAATGACGATTAGTGGCCATAGTTATGGAGTACAACATACCATTTCAGAGCACGTATACGGCATACTTTAGTGGAGTAAATTGTCTTCAAACTCCCCCCCCCGCCCCACTCAGGCTGGTGTAACTGCACCCCTTCCACTCTGTGAGCTCCACTTTTAGCCTCTACATTAATGGGAGTGTGCAATATTTGTCTTTCTATGCTTGACTTATTTTAATTACCATAATGTCCCTTAGTACCATCCATGTTGCTGCAAATGCTAGTATTTTATTATTTTATTGCTGAATTATGTTCCATAGGGCAGATGTACCACATTTCCTTTATCTGTTCATCCGTCGGTGGACTCTTGTTTGTTGTGAATGTGCTTTAATGTAGCACAAGCGTTGTGGGTCACCACACCGGGCTTTAATTGTTTTGCTGTTGGTGCTGAGGATCGAACCTAGGCCCTCATGCATAGAAGGCAAGAACCATCAGATGCCCACAAAGTTTCTATGTTTCAATGTCCACAGTGTTGAGGTACCGTACAAGTTGTAAATTATGTAAAAGAGAAGTTGTTATCAATTACATCTTTAAATGTTAAACTGTGTAACTATTAGATCCCAAATAACCTTTTTTAATTTTTTTTTGAGACAGGGTTTCACTGTGTATCCCTGGCTGTCCTGGAACTCACTCTGTGGCCCATGCTGGCCTCGAACTCACAGAGATGCACCTGCCTCTGTCTCCCGAGTGGGATCCCAAATATTCTTACTGGGACGTGCTATTTAAAGCATCATCTGTCAACAAGTATTTTCATGCAACTTCGTTTATTTAGTTACTTTCAAATATTTTATGTGCATGCATGTGTGCCTGCGTGTATCCATGTACACCATGTGTGTGCCTGGAGGCCACAGGAGTCAAAAAGAGATGTGTCATCTCTTCCCTGGAAGTGAGGTTACAATTAGTGGTGAGCCCAGATGTAGGTGCTGGGAAGGAAAATCACATCTACTGTAGGATGGACTAGTGCTGCTAACCATTTAACCACCTCTCCAGCAACACGCCCCCATAAAGCTCACTGGACAAAATTCTTTCTATGGCCAGGCAGTGATGGCACACACCTTTAATCCCAGCACTTGAGAGGCAGAGGCAGGCGGATCTCTGTGAGTTCGAGACCAGCCTGGTCTACAAAGCTAGTTCCAGGAAAGGCTCCAAAGCTACAGAGAAACCCTGTCTCGAAAAAAGCCAAAAAAAATCTTTCTGTATTTCATTTGAAGATGTAATCACTTGATCCTTTCTTGCAATGGTAATATGGACACAAATTTTTGCAGAGAAAGTTGGGTTAAATATAATGTTCTCAAGCTGGGATATTCCTCAGTGTCAGAGTTGTTGGCTAGCACGTAAGAAATTCTGTAGATTTCTGTAGACAGATTTTTCTTTGAGCCACCAGCTCACAAAAAAAATGACCCGGGCACTTATTAATTACAAAAGCTCAGCCTTAGCTTAGGCTTGTTGCTAACTAGTTTTTTTTTTCTTGTTTCTTTTTTTTAAAGAATGGAGCCTGGGGAGCATGTGCACCATTAGTCTGGAATTCTGTGTGGCTCAATCGTGTGCTGGTCACCACAGTTGCTGGGAAGTCATGAGCACAGTGGTCACGTCACAGCCAGAAGCAGCGCTTCATAACGCCCCTCCCCATCCTCCAGCTTTTGTAGCTTTCCTCCTCTCTTCCTGACTTAGAGGTGATGGAGGAAGGTCATTGGCTAATAAAGGAACTGCCTTGGCCCATTTTATTGGTTAGAAGATAGGTGGGAGGAGTAAACAGAACAGAACACTGGGAGGAAGAGGAAGTGAGCTCAGACTCCACAGCTCTCCTCTCAGGAGCAGACGCCTGAGAGAGACGCCATGCCCCACTCCCAGGCAGACACACGCCATGAAGCTCCGACCCAGGATGGACATAGGCTAGAATCTTCCCGGTAAGACCGGTGCCCACAGATTATTAGAGATGGGTTGATCGGGATATCAGAATTAGCCAGTAAGGGCTAGGGCTAAAGGGCCAAGCAGTGATTAAATGAATACAGTTTGTGTGTTGTTATTTCGGGGCATAAGCTAGCCATGTGGGCAGCCGGGGTGCTGGGGACGCAGCCCCACCACCCTTATTACTACATAGAGGTGAAGGGTTGATACAGACGTCCCATTGGTTTTTGCTGTTTATTTATTTATTAGCTATCTGCCTCTAGGTATACCCGTGTGCCAGAGAGGGCACCAGATCTCATTATAAATGGCTGTGAGCCACCATGTGGGTGCTGGGAATTGAACTCAGGACTTCTGGAAGAGCAGACAGCGCTCTTAACTACTGAGCCATCTCTCCATCCCACTAACTAGTTCTTATACCTTAAATGAACTCATATTTTAAAATCTACATTCTTTTATGTGGCTTGGTTACCTTTACTCTGTGCTCCCCAACCTGCTTCCTCCTGGCTGGTGACTTTGTCTTTCTTCTTCCCAGAGTTCTCTCTGTCCAGAAGTCCCTGCTATACCTCCTGCCTGGCTATTGGGCATTTCACTTTTTATTAAACCAATCACAGTGATACATCTTCACACAGTGTAAAGGAATATGCCACAACAGGTTCCTGTTGGGGACCAAGAAGCCCCCCGACCTAAAGTATTGGCCAATCTTCCTCATCCTCTCTGCAAAAACAGCTTGCTGCCAAAACAGCTTGCTGCACAGACAGCTGTGATACAGTTCTCAGAATGACCTGACCACAAGGTGCCAAGACACAAGGTGCCAAGACACGGCCTAACCACGTAGATGTTTCAAGAGATATATTGCTTCCTCCCTGGCCTAGGGCGCGATAGTTTCCACTCCCCTCTAACCCTACCCCTCCCAACCAAAACCACTCTATAAGAATAAACCCCTGCCTGCAATAAACGGAACCTAGATGCATCTCAGACTGACTCTGTCATTCTTTATACGCGCTTGGTTCTCTTTCTCTTTACCCCCATTCCTACCCAGGTGATCCCGAACTCGAGGCCCACGAATTACGTGGCCTGTTGGACGTGTCAGGTTCCAAGCTGGGCAGTGGTGGCACATGCCTTTAATTCTAGCACTCTGGAGATAGAGGCAGGCAGATCTCTTTGAATTTGAGGCCAGCGTGGTTTACAGAGGAAGTTCCCTGTCGCAAAAAAACCAAAATAGTCCTAGGTTCCATCCCTAATACCAATAAATATGCACACACACACATAATACATACACATGTGCATGCACGCATACACACATACACATATACAAACAACCTGCTTATTAAGAATTCTGAAGAGCCAGGTGCTGGTGGCACACGCCTTTAATTCCAGCACTCTGGAGGTAGAGGCAGGCGGATTTCTTTGAATTTGAGGCCAGCCTGGTCTGCAGAGAAAGTTCCAGCACAGACTTCAAAGCTACACAGAGAAACCCTGTTTCAAAAAACAACAACAAAAAAGAAGTCCAAAGAACAAGTTCCTATGCAGCTTTCCTGATTTTAGATCTTCCTTGTGGCTAGAACTCTCTCTTGTGTAAATAGATTCCACAGGAACTTAATTCAACTCTTGATGAAGACATGCTGACTGTTGGTTTGGTTTTTGGCTTTTTGAGACAGGATTTCTCTGTATACTAGCCCTGGCTGTCCTGGAACTCATTTTGTAGACCAGGCTGGCCTCGAACTCTCAGGGATGTGCCTTCCTCTGCCTACCAAGTGCTGGGATTAAATGTGTGTGCCACCATGACCTGGCTAATGCTGGCTACTCTTTATGCCAACTTGATGCAAACTAGGATCATTTGGGAAGAAGGATCTTAATGGAGAAAAGACCCCACCAGATCAGCGTGTGGACAATCCTGTGGCATGTCTTCTTGGTCAATGATTGATGTGGGAGATCCAGCTCACTGTGGGCAATGCCACCCCTGGATGGGTTTCTTCTGGATGGTCTAAGAAAACAGGTTGAGCAAGCCAGTAGGCATTGCTCCTTTATGGCCTCTACTTCAGTTCCTACCTCCAGGTTCCCGCCTTGAGTTCCTATTCTGACTTCCCTGCATGATAGACTAGAAGCTGGAAGATGTAATAAACACTTTCTTACCCAAGTTGCTTTTGGTCATGGTGGGTTTTTTGCTTGTTTGTTTGTTTGGTTGGTTTGGTTTGGTTTTGCGAAACAGGGTTTCTCTGTCTAACAGCCTTAGCTGTAGGTGTTCTGGAACTCTTTCTCTCTGTAGACCAGGCTGGCCTCAAACTCACAGAGATCCACCTGCCTCTGCCTCCCAAGTGCTGGGATTAAAGGCATCCGTCACCACCGCCCAACATAAAATTAATCTTTAATTTTATGTATGATATTTACAACCATAAAATCATATACATTTATGGCTCATTATATTATATTGTGGTACATGCTATTATATCTAAAACAGGCTAAGCATATCTGTCTCCTTCAATGTTTATCAATTTCTTTATGAAGAATATTTTCAGGATGCTTTTATCTAGCTTTCTGGCATGGATGATGCATTATTGGTGCATACAGTCGCCCTGGTGAGCAACAGCAAAAACTTGAACCTCTTGTTCCTTTCTAGTACTTGTTTATCTGCATTTCTCCTTCCAACCCACATACCTTTCTCTCAGCCTTTGGGAACCACCATTCTATTCTCAACCTCTTTGAAGTCTGCATTTTTAAAATTTTTGTTTTGTTTTGTTTTTTTGAGACAGGGCTCCTCTGTGTAGTCCTGGCTGTCCTGGAACTAGCTCTGTAGACCAGGCTGGCCTCGAACTCACAGAGATCCACCTGTCTTTGCCCTCCAAGTGCTGGGATTAAAGGCATATGCCACCACTGCCCGGCTTATTTATTAATTTTTAAAAAGTATTTTTAATTTTATATGTATGACTGTTTTGCCTGCATGTAGGTCTGTGTACCATGTGTGAGCCTGGTGCCCGGGGAGGCCAGAAAAGGGTATTGAGTACCTCAAAACTGGAGTTACAGGTGGTTGTGACCCAACACATGGCTTCTGAGAATCAAACCTGGGTCCTCTGGAAGAGCAGCTGAGCTATGTCTCCAACTCCAGGCCAGCTCTATAGAGTCTTCATATGAGGGACATCAGGCATTTTTTGTCTTTCTGTCCCTGGCTTGGTTCCTTAGTTCCATCTCCAGTTTTATCCATGTGGTCATGAATAAAAAGATTGCTAAAAAATTAAAATTGAGGTGAAGTAGATGAAATGATTGGAAGGTTGTCAGCTTAACTTTAGTTTAATATTTAGTTACGCTTTGCTTCCAAAATAAGAGCCCAAGGCCAACCTGAGTCATGTAATGAGACTCTGTAAGAGGGAAGGGAAGGAAAAAAAAACATAGTGCGGAAGAAAGAAAAGAGCATGGTGAGCTTGAAGCAATCGTTTGATGGGAGAATATTCGTATATCTCAACTGCATCCTTGAGCACATTCTTGAAATAGCCACTGATTTGTGACATAAATCTTGATTATTTTTAGCAGATTTATGTTCTGGGTTTTCTGTGATCATTTTTATCTCCATGACTCCCTTGAATGGAACATATCAACAGATATTTTATCTTACACACATCATCAAATTCAGTCCTATAAGAATGTGCTTCAATTGGAAGGGGTGGTTTGAGACAGGGCTTCTCCGTGTAGTCCTGACTGTCCTGGAACTAGCTCTGTAGACTAGGCTGGCCTCAAACTCACAGAGATTCCACCTGCCTCTGCCTCCTGAGTGCTGGGATTAAAGGCGTGCGCCACCACTGCCTGGCAGGAATGTACATTCGTTTATTCGAGGTCATTACTGCTAAGGTGATTTACTGCAACATTTAAAAAGCATCAATTAGTGAAACAAATAAGTGTGCATTTGTACCATAAGTAAATTACACAAGCACTGACTCTTTCAAGAGTGTTCAGACTACTTCCTGTCCATGTTGCCGTGATCCAGCTGCCCTCACTCCCCCGAACTGACAGCAGAACTTCCTTGAGGTTTGTAATTGACAAGGATGTTTGTGTTCTTTCTGGCAGGAGGGTCTCCACAGGAGTAGAGGTATAAAAGGTTGCTGGGCAAAATAAAGGTTGCTGTTCTTCCACCTGAAAAGAAGCCTCTGTGTCTCAATCCGGGCACCCCCTCCCTCCCCCGCCAGTCCTGGCTATCCAGGCTGCGCTGGCTGCAGCACATCTGTGGTTTCTCACACATATTTCATGTACAGCTGACCTGCAGATTCTCATCTTTCACTGATCTTACTAGCCAACATTATTAAACTCACAGTTGGAACTCCTAGCCAGTGGTCCTAACCTTTCCTAACACTACAGCCCTTTAACACAGTTCGTCGTGTTGTAGGGACCCCCAACCATAAAATTATTTTTTGTTGCTGCTTCATAATTGTATCTTTGCTACTGTTATGAATCACAATGTAAATATGCAGGTCATCTGATATGCTACCCCTGTGGAGGTTGTGACCCACAGGTTGAGAACTAGTAAGATCTAAGCCAAGGACCCACTGAGCAGTACACCAAGCAATAGGCCACTGGATGGTGCTCAACTCTTCTCTCCCTCCACCCCCTTGAAGACTTGAGGTGGTTAGATGTTCTTAGTTGTTGGAACATTTCCTCTCATCAGTGATTTCTCTGCTTTCTTGATGAGGAAATCAATTATGTTCAGTCCACAAAGGTTAAAAAGAAATGAATTATCTGAGGTCGGAGATATAGCTCAAAGGTTGCTGCTCTTGCAAAGGACCCAAGTTTGGTTTCTAGCACCCACATGGTGGCTCATAACCATCTATAAGTCCAGTTCCGGGGGATCTGACACCCTCTTATGACTTCCCCCGATACCAGCCACACACACATGGTGCAATACATACATGCAGGCAAAACACTAAAACAGCCAGGCATGGTGGCACACTCCTGTAATCCCAGCACTCAGAAGGCAGAGGTAGGCAGATCTCTGAATTCTAGGCCACCTTGGTCTATAGAGTGAGTTTCAGGACAGCCAGGGCTACAGAGAGAAACCTTGTTTCGAAACAAAGAAAAGCAACAGAAGTCTCCCCAAACCTAAAACACTCAAACACATGAAATAAATAAGTCATAAAAAGAGAGAAAGAGGGAACTGGAGAGATGGCTCAGTGGTTAAGAGCACTGGCTTCTCTTCCAGAGGTCCTAGGTTCAATTCCCAGTAACCATGTGGTGGCGCACAATAATTTGTAATGAGATCTGGTGCCCTCTTCTGGCATGCAGGCAGACATGCGGCCAGAACACTATATGCATAATAAATAAATCTGAGAGAGAGAGAGAGAGAGAGAGAGAGAGAAAGAGAGAGAGAGAGAGAGAAACGAGGTGCTGGGGTGATGACTTAGCAGTTAAGAGCGTTTGTTGCTCTTGCAGAGGATCCAGGTTTGGTTTCTGGCACCCACATGGTGGCTCAAAATGCTTATAGCTACAGTTTCAAGGCATCTGGCACCTTTTTTTTTTTCTTTTTTTTTTTTTTTTTGGTTTTTCGAGACAGGGTTTCTCTGTGGTTTTGGAGCCTGTCCTGAACTAGCTCTTGTAGACCAGGCTGGTCTCGAACTCACAGAGATCCACCTGCTTCTGCCTCCCAAGTGCTGGGATTAAAGGCGTGCACCACCACCGCCCAGCTGGAACCTTCTTCTGACACGCTCCTGAACACAGGTGGTGCACACACATCACACACATACAATTTACATTAAAAATTAATTTTTAAAAGAAGAGATGAGTTCTCTGCGGTTACCTCTCAGACTTCACTGTGTGGGAACTTTGTCGACATTGGAAGGTTAAACTCCAGCTCTCTGAGCACATTATTATTCTGGCTGCAGTTTTAGTCACATCGTCCTGTGAATCAGGAGTTGAACTCACAGCCTCATACATGTGACAAGAGCTCTAATACTGAGCTATATAACCAGCCTTTAAGAAAGTGTGATGTTTCTGTGCAGTGATGGCCCCACGTTTGATGCCAGCACTTGGGAGGCACAGGCAGGTGGATCTCCGGGAGTTTGGGCCCAGGCTGGTCTACAGAGTGAGCTCCAGGACAGCTAGGGTTGAACGTAGAAACTCTGTCTTGAAAACCCCAAAATAAAAGAAAAATTTAAAAATTATGATTACCAAGGCTTTGCTAAGTGTTTTTAGGGCTGGAATTTGTGATACCCCTCCTTTTGCCTCCCAATCAGTAGTGACTCCAGAAACATGCCACCATGCTCTGCAAAGCAAAATTATTTCGATGCAACTTTGGGGGGAGGGACAGAACTAAGACAGAACCCAGGATTGTGCATGCTAGCCAATTGCTTTGTCATGGAGCTATAGCCCCGGCCCCAATGAGACTACTAATAGTAAATATTTAGTTCAGTGTAGGCTAAAATTGTAAAGCAGGTGAGCTGTGGTGCACCAAGTGTAAACTGAGACTGTTCAAGGCCACGTGGTAGGCACTGGCTGTGCTGCTCTCGGGATTATTGTTTCCTCAACTGGGTCCCTGATGGTAATTCCACACAGCCCTCTCCAGTTTCCCAGAGCAACGTCACAATGGTAATGGTTAACTATTGACCCAGTTAATTATACTAGCTTCCTTCAAATGGTCTTTCTTCTGGCTTCCGAGAGATTTTGCCCTAACCTTGCTGTTCCTCCCCCATGTCCAAATGTTAGTCCCATTTAGGACTAACTGAGTCTGATTCTGTCCTCAATTTTCATTCTTCCTATGAGACTGCATCTAGTTTTATGGCTCAGAAGACACTCTTAAGCCACCTTTCCCGTTGTTATCCTATTTTTAATTGCATAATAATAATAAAAATTGCCAGGTGATGGTGGTGCACGCTTTTCATCCCAGCACTCGGAAGACAGGCAGGCAGATCTCTGTGAGTCCGAGGCCAGTCTGGTCTACAGAGCTAGTTCCAGGACAGCCAGTCTACACAGAGAAACCCTGTGTCAAAAAATAAAAACAAAGAAAATGAATACTAAAAATTTGAAAGTATTTTCTGTAATTACTCCTCAACTAAAATAGAAGCTTCCTGAAGATAGAGCAATAACTGCTTTATGCATTACCTTGTGTGTGGTCCATTAATAGGTGTTCTATAAGCATTTGTTGAACTGAAAGAAAGAGAGAAAGAAAAAAAGAGAGAAAGGAGAAGAAAGAACACACGATTCTATGCAAAAGATCATGAAACAAATTTTCTTTATGTCTCACTCTCCCATCATGGTTTACATGGGAAGTTCCTGGAAGAAACGTATGGAGTAGCCATGTTCGACTGAGGGTCTACGTGGGGGATTAAATGACTTCATTAAATTAATGACTGTTAACTTCATATGCTGCACTGCCCAGTATTTTCTCTCTTCTCTGGGTTGTGCCTTTGCCTGGTTGAGGGTTTGATGAAGTCCTTGGACCCTGACATATACAATGTTTTAAATGTATAAAATAATTAAAATTGAAAAAGGAACTAGCAGTGGTTGGAGAGATGATAGCTCAGCGGTTAAGAGCACTGGTCTGCTCTTCCAGAGGACCCGGGGTTCATTTCCCAGTACACACATGGCAGCTCACAACCGTCTGTAACTCCAGTTCCAGTGGATCTGACTCCCTCAAACACCAACACATATAAAATTTAAAAAGATCTAAAAAAGAAGCTAACTATATCAAATATGACTATTTACATTTTAATCAGCAGGCCAGGCATGGTGGCACACACCTTTAAAACATTTGGGAGGCGGAGAATAGGTGGTACTCTGTACATTCAAGGACAGCCTGGTCTCCACAGAGAGCTCCAGGACAGTCAGGTTACGTAGAGAGACCTGGTCTCAAAAAATATGTAATATGAAATACAAGATATAAGGGCCAGGCATGATGAGTCATGTTTGTAATCCCAGCACAGAAATCCCAGAAACCCATCAGTCAACTGTCTTAGTTACTTCTCTTAATTACCATGACAGAACTTAATGACCAAGGCAGCTTATAGAGGAAAGCATTTAATGGTGCTTATAGTTTCAGAGGGCAAACCCATTGTTGTGCTTTCCTGTCGCTTTAAGGGACAAGCCACGCCCACTTTCATTACCTCTGACCTGCCCGCCGCCTTCTTGGGCCCTTCCTTTGCTTCCTTGACGTACGCGCTTTTTATTATAAGGAAGACCTGGGAATGTTATGGTTTTGGTCCCTTTAAGAGACAAGCCACACCCATTCCCCTCCCCATCCGCTGAGGCAGGATGATCTTCAGCTTCCGGCCTGAGCTCGTTCTCTTTTCCATCTTCCTCTCAGAGAGGCAGCTTTGCTTCTGCCTCTCTCCCCACTTCTCTGCTTCCTCCCTTCTCTGTCTCTTTCTCCTCCTCTCTCTCTCCCTCTCTCTCTGTCCCCCCTTCACCCTTCCTCCTCCATAACCCCTTGAATAAACATTCAACCTCACCCTGCATGTCGTGTCTATCCATCTATCCATGTTTCTGTCTTCTGCCCGCCCGCCATGTGTCTCCCTGCCTGGAACCAGCCATTGCTCTGGGACCAGCAGCCGTCTCTGCCTGGGGCCCACTGCCTGCTGCCACATGGCCCGCCACCACTGCTCTGGGACCAGCAGCTGTCTCTGCCTGGGACTGGCTGCTCCCAGGGCCCGCTATCTGCCGCCACATGGCCCGCTGCCACCATTTGGGACCTATAGCATTTCTGCTGCCTACTGCCGCCGGGATCTTGGAGCATTTTTTAAAAAAGAACAACACCCATGACCATCAAGGGGCAGGGGAGCATGACAGGCAGGCAGGCATGGCCTTGGACCATCAGCTAACATCTTACATCTGAGCCCTGGACCAGCAGCTAACATCTTACATCTGATCTATAAACTTGAGGCAGAGAGCTAAGTGGGAATGGTGAGAGCCTTTGAAACTTGAACGTTCACCCCTAGTGGACAGACCTCCTCCCATGAGGCCACACCTCCTAATCTTTCCCACAGAGTTCCAGCAACTGGGGAGCAAGTACTCGGATATATGGGTCTAGAGGGGCCATGCCCATTCAAACCACCACATGTACATAGTAAATTCTAGGCCAACCAGAGTTACATAGAGCAACTCCATCTGAAAAAAATATGTAAGATGTAATAGTGCATTTGTTTCGCTATGAACATAGTAAATGCCAAGATCTACAGGAGAATTTAGAAAGTATAGTTGTCAGGATAGCCGAGCAGTCTAAGGCGCTGCGTCCAGAAAGTAATAAGCTAAGGAGTGATAATATACCAACGGAAGAGTGCTTACCTAGCAGGATTGAGGCTCTAGGTTCAATTCCCAGCACAGACAAAAGGTCTATATGTAAACAGGCATTAATGAGGGTCAAGTTGGAGATTATAGAAAGGAGACCAAGAGACAGTAATGCTGGCTGATGAGGAAGGAAGGAGGGTGGGCAAAAGGATATACGGGACATGAAAAAAATAAAAGAGCAGGTTGGGGGGACCTAGGGGGAGGAACTCTGGTAGTTAGGGGTGGAGGAGATGAAGTGGAAAAGATCCACCAAAAGACACTTCATTGAAAAATACCATAATAATATACATAAAACATAAGAACGTAATAGGCCTAAAGTACTGGCCAACACAAACCATATTTCAGGAGCCCCACAACAATAGTAATGTGTGATGTAAAAACCAAAAAGCAGAGCCGAGTATGGCAGCGCCTGGCTTTAATCCCAGTACTAGGGACACTGAGGCAGGTGGATCTCTACAAATTCAAGCCCAGCCTGGTCTACATAGCAAGTTCCAGGGCTGATGGAGGAAGGTCATTGGCTAATAAAGGAACTGCCTTGGCCCATTTTATTGGTTGAAAGATAGGTGGGAGGAGTAGGCAGAACAGGACGCTGGGAGGAAGAGGAAGTGAGGTCAGTCTCCACAGCTCTCCTCTCGGGAGCAGACGCCTGAGAGAGACGTCATGCCCCGCTCCTGGGATGAAGCTCTGACCCAGAATGGACATAGGCTAGAATCTTCCTGGTAAGCGCACCTTGGGGTGCCATACACAGATGATTAGAAATGGGCTAAATTAATATGTGAGAATTAGCCTAGAAGAGAATGGGCCAAGCAGTGTTTAAAAGAATACAGTGTCCGTGTAATTATTTCAGGGCATAAGCTAGCCGGGCAGGCGGCTGGGGTGTTGGGGACTCAACCCCGCTGCTCTTATTACTACAGAATTGAGAATACAGTTTCCGTGTAATTATTTCGGGCATAAGCTAGCCGAGCAGGCGGCTGGGGTGCCAGGGATGCAGCCCCACCGCCCTTATTACTACACAGGGCTACATAGTGAGACCTTGTCTAAACAACAACCAAAACAACAAAAAATCCCGTAATGTAGATATCTTCTTCCCTGCTCCTATATCTGCCCTTCCTCCATCTCCACCCTCCTACTCCCCCAAGCTATTGCCAGTCCTTCCCTTCTCCCTTCCCTCTCCCCCTCTCCCCTTTCCCCCAACCTCACCCCCACCCCTGCCCCCACCCCCATGCTCACAACTTTTGTCCTGCAATCTTGTTTGCTTCCAATTTCCAGGAGAATCTATAAATGTTTTTCTTTGGGTTCACCTTGTTATTTGGCTTCTCTGGGCTTGTGAACTATAGGCTTAATGACCTTGGTTTATGGCTAGAGTCCACAAATGAGTGAGTACATACCATATTCATCTTTTTGGGTCTGGGTTATCTCACTCAGGATAGTGTTTTCTATTTCGATCCATTTGCATGCAAAATTGAAGATGTCATTGTTTTTTAGGGTGCTACATCTTGCCCTGTGGAGGGTAATCCGTGCCCTTTGCCAATCATCCTCCGTTGGGTTCTCAAGCAGCTCTTGCAGAAGAAGTGACGGTGATGCTCGGTAAGCATGGTCAAACCCCAGAGCTTCCGACGAGCATACGGGAGGGTGTGGTGGTTAAGAAGCGTTTGCAAGCAGGCACCATTCATTCTGAGGGAGACAGTGCGTGAAGCCCTGCCTTTGTCAGCTCACTGGAGATACTCAGATGACAAGCCTCACTTACACGGTCCTGTATGCTTGGCCCAGGCCTTGTGGCCTTGTTGAGCTGGTGTTGAAGTCCAGCTTTTTCTTTTGCTTCCTCTGCCTTCCCACCCCCTCCTTTCACAGTGACTAATAATCTCTAAAAGCACATACTTCACACCCGAGTCCCACCTCAGTGTCTGCTTTTGCAAAACCCAACTTGTGACAAGCCACATCCTGACCTTTTAGGGATGTTTTAGTTACTTTTCTAGTGCTGTGACAAAGCACCATGACTGAGGTACCTTATAAAAGAAAGCATTTAATTTGGGGCTCACAGTTCTAGAAGGTGTGGTCCATGACACGATGATGGGAAGAATGGCTGCAGGCAGACAGGCATGGCACTGGAGCAGTAGCTGAGCACAAGGCAGAGGGAGACCTGGGAATGGCAGGGATTTTTAAAACCCAAATCTCCTGCCCTGCCCCCACACTATTGACACACCTCTTTCAACAAGGCCATACCTACTAATCCTTCCCAAACAGAAGGGAAGAAGTTCCACCAACTGGGGACCAAACATTCATATATATGAGCTTATATGAATCTTCATCCGAACTACCACAAGGAACTAGACTTAAACATCTGGAGGCCAGGATGCCACCTCTAGGCAAGCTTGGTGCTTCCCTGTGACTCAGTGCCAGGAAGACAACCTACACTTGGTAGGGATACTTCCTCCATGAGGTCCCAAAACAAGAGTCTACATTTGCTGAGCTGGGGAACATGATGCAGGGAAAGCTTAATGGCGGGGGCTGGAGATGGGGGAAGCACTCAGAAGAGAGGTGAGAACTAATATCAGCTCAGCCTTTTGTCTCAGTCTCTCTCTGCTAGGAACTCTGCCTTTCTCATTTCATTTAAACTCTCTGCTCCAACGATCTTATGAGAGAGATGGTTCTGCCACCAATGAGGACAACAAAATAAAATAAGTACCACTGAGTTCATAGTACTATGTATCAGGTACTGTTGGGGACCCATCCTCATCCTCATTATCTTATTTGACTCTTAAAGGTCCTCAAATCTGGGGCAACGTTAACTCTGATGACATCACCAACTAACCCCACCCCCACCTTATCTATCACTAGGGTCAATGGAATTCACCTAAGATACGTTTTTATGACCCTCATCCTCTTAGTCGACATACAAATCCATTATGAGGCAGCAGCCCATAATGGATTCGCTAAGAGTGAAGGCACCAACAAAAGAATCCATCCTTCACCGCCTACTCTGCTGACACTGTCTCACTCAAGACCTCCATAAAGGGGTGAAGGGGGAGCTGGAGAGATGCCTCAGCGGTTGAGATCACTGGCTGCTCTTCCAGAGGTTCTGAGTTCAATTTCTAGCAACCACATGATGGCTCACAACCATTCGTAATGAGATCTGGTTCCCTCTTCTGGCCTGTAGGCATGCATGCAGGCAGAACACTGTATACATAATAAAAAAAAACTTAAAAAAAAAAACTCCGTAAGGAAGCAAAGGCTTGGAGAGAAGAAATAAGTAACCTCAGGACTCATGGTTGGCAACGGTAAATGACATAGTTTGAATTCAGGTCTGCCAAAGCCTGGAGACTTGGTCAGGGAATTTCACTTCTATGCTGTGTTAATGCTTACTTACATGTCTGTAATAGGTTTCTTTTTTTTTTTAAATTTATTTATTTATTAAGGATTTCTGCCTCCTCCCCACAACCGCTTCCCATTTCCCTCCCCCGATCATGCCCCCCCCCCTCATCTGCTCGAAGAGCAATCAGGGTTCCCTGACCTGTGGGAAGCCCAAGGACTGCCCACCTCTATCCAGGTCTCGTAAGGTGAGCATTCAAACTGCCTAGGCTCCCACAAAGCCAGTACGTGCAGGAGGATCAAAAACCCACTGCAATTGTTCTTGAATTCTCAGTATTCCTCATTGTCCGCTATGTTCAGCTAGTCAGGATTTATCCCATGCTTTTTCAGACCTAGGCCAGCTGGCCTTGGTGAGATCCCAATAGAACATCCCCATTGTCTTAGTGTGTGGGTGCACCCCTCGTGGTCCTGAGTTCCTTGCTCGTGCTCCGTCTCCTTCTGCTCCTGATTTGGACCTTGAGATTTCTGTCCGGTGCTCCCGTGTGAGTCTCTGTCTCTGTCTCCTTTCATCGCCTGATGAAGGTTAATATTCCTGAGGATGCCTATGTGTTTGTCTTTGGATTCACCTTATTTAGCTTCTCTAGGAACATGCATTATAGGCTCATTGTCCTTTATTTATGGCTAGAAACCAAATATGAGTGAGTACATCCCATGTTCCTCTTTTTGGGTCTGGCTTACCTCACTCAGGATAGTGTTTTCTATTTCCATCCATTTGTATGCAAAATTCAAGAAGTCCTTGTTTTTTACTGCTGAGTAATACTCTAATATGTATATATTCCATACTTTCTTCATCCATTCTTCCGTTGAAGGGCATCTAGGTTGTTTCCAGGTTCTGGCTATTACAAACAATGCTGCCATGAACATAGTTGAGCATATACTTTTGTTGTATGATAGGGCCTCTCTTGGGTATATTCCCAAGAGTGGTATTGCTGGATCCAGGGGTAGGTTGATCCCGAATTTCCTGAGAAACCGAAACACTGCTTTCCAGAGTGGTTGCACAAGTTTGCATTCCCACCAGCAATGGGTGAGTGTACCCCTTTCTCCACAACCTCTCCAGCAAAGGCTATCATTGGTGTTTTTTATTTTAGCCATTCTGACAGGTGTGAGGTGGTATCTTAAAGTTGTCTTGATTTGCATTTCCCTGATCGCTAAGGAAGTTGAGCATGACCTTAAGTGTCTTTTGGCCATTTGAAGTTCTTCTGTTGAGAATTCTCTGTTCAGATCAGTGCCCCATTTTATAATTGGGTTGATTAGCCTTTTACGGTCTAGTTTCTTGAGTTCTTTATATATTTTGGAGATCAAACCTTTGTCAGTTGCAGGGTTGGTGAAGATCTTCTCCCAGTCAGTGGGTTGTCTTTTTGTCTTAGTGACAGTGTCCTTTGCTTTACAGAAGCTTCTCAGCCTCAGGAAGTCCCATTTATTCAATGATGCCCTTAGTGTCTGTGCTGCTGGGGTTATACATAGGAAGTGGTCTCCTGTGCCCATGTGCTGTAGAGTACTTCCCACTTTCTCTTCTATCAGGTTCAGTGTGTTCGGACTGATATTGAGGTCTTTAATCCATTTGGATTTGAGTTTTGTGCATGGTGATAGATATGGATCTATTTTCATTCTTCTACAGATTGACATCCAGTTTTGCCAGCACCATTTGTTGAAGATGCTCTCTTTTTTCCATTGTATACTTTTAGCTCCTTTATCGAAGATCAGGTGTTCATAGGTTTGTGGGTTAATGTCAGGGTCTTCTATTCGATTCCATTGGTCGACTTCTCTGTTTTTATGCCAATACCAAGCTGTTTTCAATACTGTAGCTCTGTAATAGAGTTTGAAGTCAGGGATGGTAATGCCTCCAGACAAACCTTTATTGTATAAGATTGTTTTGGCTATCCTGGGTTTTTTGTTTTTCCATATAAAGTTGATTATTGTCCTCTCCAGATCTGTGAAGAATTTTGATGGGATTTTGATGGGGATTGCATTGAATCTATAGATTGCTTTTGGTAGAATTGCCATTTTTACTATGTTGGTCCTCCCAATCCAAGAGCAAGGGAGGTCTTTCCATTTTCTGGTGTCTTCTTCAATTTCTTTCTTCAAAGACTTATAGTTCTTGTCAAGTAGATCTTTCACTTCCTTGGTCAGGGTTACCCCAAGGTATTTTATGCTATTTGTGGCTATCGTGAAAGGTGATGCTTCTCTGATTTCCCTCTCTGCTTCTTTATCCTTGATGTATAGGAAGGCAACTGATTTTTTGGAGTTGATCTTGTATCCTGCCACGTTACTAAAGCTGTTTATCAGCTGTAGGAGTTCTTTGGTAGAATTTTTGGGGTCGCTTATGTACACTATCATATCATTTGCAAATAACGAAAGCTTAACTTCTTCCTTTCCAATACGAATCCCCTTGATCTCCTTATGTTGTCTTATTGCTATTGCTAGAATTTCAAGCACTATATTGAAGAGGTATGGCGAGAGTGGACATCCTTGTCGTGTTCCTGATTTTAGTGGGATGGCTTTGAGTTTTTCTCCGTTTAATTTAATGTTAGCTGTTGGCTTGCTGTAAATAGCTTTTATTATATTTAGGTAGGACCCTTGTATCCCTATTCTCTCCAAGACCTTTATCATAAAGGGGTGTTGAATTTTGTCGAATGCTTTTTCCGCATCTAGTGAAATGATCATATGGCTTTTTTCTTTCAGTTTATTTATATGGTGGATTACATTGATAGATTTGCGTATGTTGAACCAGCCCTGCATCTCTGGGATGAAGCCTACTTGATCATAATGGATAATTTTTCTTATGTGTTCTTGGATTCGGTTTGCCAGTATTTTATTGAAAATTTTTGCGTCGATGTTCATGAGTGTGATCGGTCTGTAATTCTCTTTCTTGGTTGGGTCTTTTTGTGGTTTTGGTATCAGGGTAACTGTAGCTTCATAAAAGGAATTTGGCAATGACTCTTCTGATTCTATATTGTGAAATACATTAAGGAGTATAGGTATTAGTTCTTCTTGGAAGTTCTGGTAGAATTCTGCATTGAAACCATCTGGTCCTGGGCTTTTTTTCGAAGGGAGATTTTTGATAACCATTTCTAATTCTTCGCGAGAAACCGGTCTATTTAGATCATTCACCTGGTCTTGGTTTAGCTTTGGTATATGATACTTATTTAAAAAAATGTCCATTTCTTTTGTATTTTCCAGTTTTGTGGCATACAGGCTTTTGTAGTAAGATCTAATGATTCTCTGAATTTCCTCTGTGTCTCTGGTTATGTCCCCCTTTTCATTTCTGATCTTATTTATTTGCGTGTTCTCTCTCTGTCGTTTAATTAGTTTGGATAGGGGTTTGTCGATCTTGTTGATTTTCTCCAAGAACCAGCTTTTTGTTTCATTGATTCTTTGGACTGTTTTCTGGGTTTCTATTTTGTTGATTTCAGCCCTCAGTTTTATTATTTCCAGTCTTCTACTTCTCCTGGGCGTGTCTGCTTCTTTTTTTTCTAGAGCTTTCAGGTGTGTTTTTAAGTCCCCAATGTATGCATTCTCCGTTTTCTTTAAGTGGGCACTTAGTGCTATGAACTTTCCTCTTAGCACTGCTTTCATTGTGTCCCATAGGTTTGAGTATGTTGTCCCTTTATTTTCATTAAATTCAAGGATGACTTTAATTTCTTTCTTGATTTCTTCCTTGACCCAGGTGTGGTTCAGTAGTTGACTGTTCAGTTTCCATGAGTTTGTCGGTTTTTTGGGGGCAGCGTGGTTGTTGCCTTCTAACTTTAATCCGTGATGATCTGATAAGACACAGGTGGACACTGATATTTTTTTGTATCTGTGGAGGTTTCCATTGTTTCCGAGTATGTGGTCAATTTTTGAGAAGGTTCCATGAGCTGCAGAGAAGAAGGTATATTCTTTCCTATTTGGGTGGAATGTTCTATAGATGTCTGTTAAGTCCATTTGCTTCATTACCTCCAATAATTCTCTTAATTCTCTATTAGGTTTCTGTCTGATTGACCTGTCCCTTGGAGAGAGAGGTGTGTTGAAGTCTCCTACTACTAGTGTGTGTGGTTTGATGTCTGCCTTAAGTTCTAGTAATATTTCTTTTACATAAGTAGGTGCTTTTATATTGGGGGCGTATATATTCAGGATTGAGACGTCCTCTTGATGAATTGTTCCTGTTATGAGTATAAAGTGACCGTCTCGGTCTCTTCTGATTGATTTTAGTTTGAAGTCAGTTTTGTTAGAAATTAGTATGGCCACACCTGCTTTTTTCTTAGGACCATTTGCTTGAAACACCTTTTCCCAACCCTTTACTCTGAGTAGGTGCCTGTCTTTGTGGTTGAGATGTGTTTCTTGCAAACAGCAGAATGTTGGATCCTGTTTTCGTATCCAATCTTTTAGCCTGTGCCTTTTTATAGGTGAATTGAGCCCATTAATATTAAGTGATATTAATGACCAGTGGTTGTTTACTCCGGTTATTCTTATTGCTTTTGGTAGTAGAGATTTGTGTCTCCTTTCTTTGAGATGTGCTCGTGAAGGGTCATTAGATGCCTGGGTTATTGTAGGCAGTGTTGGCAGTGTTGGATTCCTTGGGTTGCGATTTTCCTTCTATTACTTTCTGTAGGGCTGGATTTGTGGCTACATATTGTTTAAATTTGTTCTTATCCTGGAATGTCTTGTTTTCTCCGTTGATAGTGAACGATAGCTTGGCTGGGTATAGTAGTTTGGGTTTGCATCCATGGTCTCTTAGCTTCTGCAGAACCTCTATCCAGGACCTTCTGGCTTTCATAGTTTCCATCGAGAAGTCAGGTGTAAGTCTGATCGGTTTACCTTTATAAGTTACTTGCCCTTTTTCTTTTGCAGCTCTTAATATTCTTTCTTTAACCTGTATATTTTGTGTTTTGATTATTATATGGCGAGGAGATGTTTTTCTTTGATCCAGTCTGTTTGGTGTTCTGTATGCTTCCTGAATATTTAAATGAATATCTTTCTTTAAGTTGGGAAAGTTTTCTTCCATAATTTTGTTGAAAATATTTTCTGGGCCTTTGAGCTGTGACTCTTCTCCTTCTTCTATTCCTATTATTCTTAGGTTTGGTTTTTTTATTGTGTCCCATAGTTCCTGAATGTTTTGTGTTGAGAATTTGTTGGCTTTGCTGTTTTCTTTGATCTGTTCGTTTATTTTCTCTATGGTGTCCTCAGCATCTGAGAGTCTTTCTTCTAGCTCTTGTATTCTATTGATTATGCTTATTTCTGTAGACTCTGCTCGTTGGCCTAGATTTTCCATATCCAGCTGGTCTTCAGTTTGTATTTTCTTCTTTGCCTTCATTTCAGTTTTCAATTCTTGAACTGTTTCCATTACCTGTTTGATGGTTTTTTTCTTGGTTTCCCAGGGTATCATGTACGTATTTACTCATTTCTTCAAACTTTTTGTTATACTTCTCATCCATTTCTATAAGGGCATTTTTTACATGTTGTTTAAGGGACTCTATTATCTTCATAAAGTCGATTTTTTCCACTTCTTCTGTGTTAGGTTGTTCAAATACTTCTGTTGTAAGATCATTGGGTTCTGGTGTTTTCATGTTGTTTTTCGGATTATTGGGTGAGTTCTTGCCTTGGCGCCTGCCCATCTCCTCCTATTGATCCTATCCAATGGGTCCTTTAGAAACCAGATCAGGTTTCCCTGCTGGCCAAGGGCTCCACTTACAAAATGCCCTCACTCTCTTTTGTGGTTCCTGCTGCAGGCCAAGAAACCCTCTCACCCCTCCGAAGGATCTTCAGGACAGGACCAGGCTCCCCTTGTGCCAGTGACCTGGCCAACCAAAGGCCTACCTCTTTGATTCAATTGTAGTAGGGCGATCTGCTCTCCTTATTGCACGCCTGTCCCCGCCGCTTGGGTCTGGCCGCTGCTCCGTCGCGTCTGGCGCAGCCGCCGCTCTGCCTCCGTGTGTCTGGCGCTGCCGCCGCTCCCCTGTAATAGGTTTCTATTTGGTTGTTTTGAGACAGGGTCTTAGGTAGCCCATTCTTGCCTTGAAGTGTTGTAATGAGGCTGCTTGTTCATTTTCTGGCTGCCCAGACTCCCAAAATAATCACACAGAGGGCTGGAGAGATGGCTCAGAGGTTAAGACACTGGCTGCTCTTCCAGAGGTCCTGAGTTCAATTCCCAGCAACCACATGGTGGTTCACAACCATCTATAATGAGATCTGGTGCCCTCTTCTGGTCTGGTGGCATACATGCAGACAGAAATCCGTATTCATAATAAATAAATAAATCTTTAGCCGGGCGGTGGTGGCGCACGCCTTTAATCCCAGCACTTGGGAGGCAGAGGCAGGAGGACCTCTGTGAGTTCGAGACCAGCCTGGTCTACAAGAGCTAGTTCCAGGACAGGCTCCAAAACCACAGAGAAACCCTATCTCAAAATACCAAAAAAAAAAAAAGAAAAAAAGAAAAGAAAAGAAAAATAACCACACAGAAACTGCATTAATTAAATCACTGCTTGGCCTATTAGCTCTAGCTTCTTATTGTCTAACTCTTACATATTAATTTAACCCATCTCCATTAATCTGTGTATTGCCACGTGGTTGTGGGTTACCCTATAAAGTTCTATCCAGTGTCTGTCTCCGGCGGAGCTACATGGCTTCTCCTGACTCTGCCTCCTATCTCCTAGCATTTAGTTTAGTTTCCCCACCTAGCTAAGTTTTACCCTATCAGGCCAAGCCAGTTTTCTTTATTCATTAATGGTAATCATAACATACAGAGGGGAATCCCACATCATTGAACTTTCTATGTAGCTGGGGGTGACTTTGTATTTCTCTTCCTGCCTCTACCTTCTGTCTGCTGAGATCGTAAGTATGAACTACCATGCCTTGTGCACTCAAGTGCTGGAATTCAGTCTGGGGCTTTATGCACCCTAGGCAAGCATTCTGCCAATTGAACTAATCTCCACAATGACCATGTTATAATCCCTCAACCTTGTAGTGGTTTAAATATATGTACCCCCACTTCACTTTTTATTAACAGTAGCTAATACATTAGTGGAATATCCTTTTCTAAATTTATTTATTTTTACTTTATGTGCATTGCTTTTTTTTGTTTGTTTGTTTTTTTTTTTGAGACAGGATTTCTCTGTAGCTTTGGAACCTGTCCTGGAACTAGCTCTTATAGACCAAGGTAGCCTCGAACTCACAGAGATGCTCTTGGCTCTGCCTTCTGAGTGCTGGAATTAAGTGCATGTGCTACCATCGCTTTTCTGCATTGGTGTTTTCGCCTACATGTATGTTTGTTTAAGGGTGTCAGGTCTCCTGGAACAGGAATTACAGACAGTTGCGAGCTGCCGTGTGGTTGCTAGTGAAAGACTTGGATGAATCCAGGTATCCCCAAAGAAAGCCCTGGATAAATCCAGGTCCCCCCCCCCAGCAGGAAGGAAATAGCCAAAAATCTAAGCAGGAAGAGAAGAATCAAATCTAGGATTAGCCGGTTCAGTGACTGTGTTTCAGGAACTAACTGAAGATAAAGTTAGATTGTAATCTTGAGAATAATCTTGAGAAATAGGAAGTTTTCCCCTTGTGATTATCAATGGTATTTTTGGAATAATGTGTTTCAGGAACTAGCTGATTATGACCTTGAGTGATTTTGAGAGGCAGGGAGTTGTCCCCTTGTGATTTTTTTGTGATACCTTCCCTTACCCTTTCCGATTATAGGGCTGTGGTTTCTTCCTATAAAAACCCCTTCTCCAGGTCACTCGGGGTCGAACTCTTCCCTTGCGTGGGTTATGAGTCTTGGCCCCAGTGCACTGGTTCCCATCTCATCTCATCAATTAAAGCCTTGTGTGATTGCAGCAAGGACGAGACTTGAGTGAGAGTCTCCCCACACTGGGGGTCTTTCACTAGGAATCAAACCTGGGTCTCTGGAAGAACAGTCAGTGCTCTTAACCAGAGAGACATCTTTCCAGCCCCTTAATTTAAAACCTCTGCAAGTAAAACCACATTCCTATATTTATAGAAACTCGAGGTTTTAAAGTAAACAAATTACTCAATGAATAGAGAAATAATGTGATTTTAAAAAGAGAGAGAAGCCGGGCCATGGTGGGGCACGCCTTTAATTTCAGCACTCCGGAGGCGAGGCAGGCACATCTCTATGAGTTAGAGGCCAGCCTGGTCTACAAGAGACAGGCTGCAAAGCAAAACTATAGAGAAACCCTCTCTTGAAAAACCGAGAGAGAGAGGAGAGAGAGAGAGAGAGAGAGAGAGAGAGAGAGAGAGAGAGAGAGAATCGGGCACATATTTCGAGCACAATAATTTTGGTAAGTGTGAAAGAAACTAGGTGCGGGAAAGGATGACATCTCTGTGGATCCACCCAAGTCATGTGCCAAGCCAGAACCTGAGCTGGGCTTCCGGGCATGCTCACGCTTGCATACCGGATGCTGGCTGAGTAGGTACGCAGAAGACTTCAAAAGCATCTCCTGCCAGTAAAGCCAGGAGCACCAACTTCAGACCTAAGGACAGCTCTGTTCTCGAAAAGGCCATAATTAACTGGTAGTGCTTGAAGGTAGTGCTTGGCGCCAAGGCCAAGAATAAAGCGACATCTCACTGTAAAAACAAACTGCAGTTAAAGCCCAGGCCTGCAGGGGGAGAAAGCTCTTGGAAGACTGCCTGGAAGGCAGCGAAGTCCTGGGAGTCATTTGCTCAAAGTACACTAGTCTCTTTAGCCAAACAAATTTGCTTTGACCGCTGGCAGCGCCCACGGCCTCCCACAGCGGGTAAGGATCTGGAACGGAGGAGACACAAGAAGCCAGCGCCTTCTCCGGAGCTTCTGCACCCCACCGCTTGCAAACGCACCCCACGTGCCCTTAAGGGGCGCCACCCTCAGCCTGGGCTCCGCCCACGGGACCTTGTAAAGGACACTCTGAACCCTACACTCCCTAGCCCTTAACAGGGGCCAGAGAGGGTGGGGGTGGTGGGAGGCTGTGTCCGCCAAAGTTTCGTTTTTTAATCAACTATTCACGTGATTGTCTGACTCCTGACTCAGCTATTTCTCTGAACCGCCGCCTTTAATTACTTGGTTTGTCATCACCGCCTTCCCCTTTTTCTTTCACGGTTCCATCTAGCACTCCTGAAAATCTTGAAAAGGAACTTTCTTATTAGACACAAACTACAAATAACTTGGAAGTTTAAAAAAAAAAGTCAAGACTTGAAAGCAGGAGTGGTCCTGCGTCTGCAGACTTAGGATTCCGAGTTGGAAGCCAGCCTAGGACACACAATGAGACCTTGTCTGAAAAAAAGGAATCAAGACTATTTAAACACCAAGCAAGCTAATTCTTTAACCCAACTTATTCCAAGCATACAAAAAGATGATGTTTTTTAAAATAACAATGTGGCTGGTTTCCCAGAGAAGCGACTACACATTTTCTTACTTTTCTGTTTTAATTCTGGATATTATAGATTGCTCTTGCTTCTGTTTCTGTTAATGAATAAAAATATCTACTTATTAATATATAAATTTATTATTACAGATGTTTATAATGTATGCTATATTTTGATAAGTAGCTACTTAAATATTTTTATTATTTTAATTATGGGTGTGAGTGTCTACATGCTCATGTGTTCAGTTCAGGTACCTGAGGGGGTCAGATCCCCCTGGACTTGGAGTTACAGGTGGTTATGACGAAGGACAAGGGTGCTGAGAACCTAACCTGGGTCCTCTGGAAGAGCAGTAAGTGCTTTTAGGCACAGGCCATCTCTCTGGCCCCAATGGCTACTTTTTTTGAAGTGGCAAAATCAAGGTAATGAATATGAAGACCTATTGTTATTTTCTGTGATGAGAACACAAAATCTACTTTTAGCAATTGGGGGGTCATAAAATATAGTCATCATATATTGTCACTATGATGTACAACATCTACAGACTCGTTTTTTGTTTTGTTTTGTTTTGTTTTTCGAGACAGGGTTTCTCTGTGGCTTTGGAGCCTGTCCTGGAACTAGCTCTGTAGACCAGGCTGGTCTCGAACTCACAGAGATCTGCCTGCCTCTGCCTCCCGAGTGCTGAGATTAAAGGCGTGCGCCACCATCGCCCGGCTCAGACCCGCTCTTAATCCTGTTGAGAATTATATAAATGTCTCTTCAGAAATAAAACTGGTTGTAGCTGTGGGCACCTGTGATGCCTGGCGAGGCAGGAGTATTAAGTACCTGGAATTCAAGGTTCATCTGTGTTATATAGCCAGATTGCAACTGCCCTGCCTTCAGACATTTTAAGAGATTTGATAAACAATTGTATTGAGAATGTTTTTCTCCTTCTCCTTACAGTGCTATACAAACGGATGTTTTACAAATCAAGCTTTGAGTTTCGCTTTTAAAAGTTTATTCTTAAATTATGTATATATGTGTGTCTGTGTTTAGATATGTATACATGATTGCAAGTGTCCATGGATGTCAGAAAAGGGTGTTGTTCTCCTGGAGCTGGAGTACTGGGCAGTTTTGTTTTGAGACAGGGCCTCTCTTTATAGCCATGGCTGACCTGGAAATCACTGTGTAGACCAGGCTGGCCTTGAACTCACAGAGACTTTACCTGCCTCTGTCTCCCTGAGTGCTATGATTAAAGGCGTGCACCACCATGCCCATTTCACAGGCAGTTATGAAACATCTGACATGGGTGCTGAGAACAGAACTTGAGTCCTCTGCAAGAGCAGCAAGTGCTTTTAGCTGTTGTTGAGCCATCAAGCCGGCACCTGAAAGTTTGTTTTCATCTTTACGGGCTCATTATTAAAAATGAGGACAATTAGACAACTCAAAAGACAGAATGGAAAGTGTTTTTGATCTTTGTACTTGAAAAGAATCTGTTAATAATTTGGTGTTTTCATTTTTTGTTAGAGACTTTTAAGAAATAATTGTCAAGTGCACACCTTTAATCCCAGCTCTCAGGAGGCAGAGGCAGGCGGATCTCTGTGAGTTCGAGACCAGCCTGGTCTACAGAGCTAGTTCCAGGACAGGCTCCAAAACCACAGAGAAACCCTGTCTCAAAAAACCAAAAAAAAAAAAGAACTAGTTCCAGGACAGGCTCCAAAGCTGCACAGAACACCCTGTCTCAAATAAAAAACATAAACAAACAAAAAAACAAATAAAAGAAGTAATGTCAGAGCTGGATGAAAGATTCATGGCCTTGCAACCTTGGCAGGTCCCTAGTGGGCGGAAGACAGACAGATAGACAGATACATCATGTGGAGAGATCTTGGGGATAGAGTTTATTTAGTGGGCATTGGAAAGGGTATAAAGGTAAGGGAATTATGGAGGGAAGATAGATAGATAGATAGATAGATGATAGATGGGTGATAGATAGATAGATAGATAGACAGACAGACAGATAGATAATTTATAGATAGAGGAGAGAAGGATGGGAAAGGGGTAAAGGGAGAGGCAATGGTTACCTCTTCCTCTAGAAGGAGGAGAAAGAGAGAAAAAAGAAGAGAGGCAATCAGCATCAGCTTGCCTGGATGGATGGATGGATGGTGGGAATGGGGGTGGGGTGGGGGGCAGAGCTTGTCTCTTAAAGGGACTGGGTACCCAGGTGACAGGGAAGGCCAGCAGAATTATAACACTGGAGAGATGGCTCAGTGGTTAACAGCACCGACTGCTCTTCCAGACAACGTGGGTTTAATTCCCAGCACCCACATGGCAGCTCACAATTCTCTGTAACTCCAGTTTTAGAGGATCCAACACCCTTATACACACATACTTGGCAGGCAAAACAACAATTGCACATAAAATTAAAAATAAGTAAATTATATAAAAAAGAAATAATTGTCCCTAAACAACTCTGTTTCTAAAATATTTCTCCTCATCACAATGCCTGTAGTTTCCAAATTTACTGAAAACTCATTTTCCTTTAGTGGTACAGAGAGAACTGAACCCAAGGCCTCTCTCACATGGTAGGCAAGCATTCCACAATTGAAGCACACTCTATCCCCCAACGTGCAACTTAGTAGCCAGCACATGGTCCATTTTATGAGTTGAATATGGATCACATAAGCCCAGTTTCTTTGTTTTGGGTTGCGTGTGTGTGTGTGTGTGTGTGTGTGTGTGTGTGTGTGTGTGTATGTGTGTTTCATTTGAGCAAGCTGAGTAAATGGCTCTGTGGATTCCTTTTATGAGGTCAGGCATCCTTTGAAATGCTAATAGCCACTCCCAAGCCAGTCTGTTTATAAGTTTGCCTTCTCATTTATTGGAGTCAGAGTTTGCTTGAACACCCAAGCTTTACTTCTGAACACTGAGACTTCTTTGAGGTTTTCCTTCAAATGTAGGTTCAAAAAACAGAAAACAAAACAGCCTGGGCTACATAGTGAGTCCCAGGCCAGCCTGGTCTACTTAGTGAGTCCCAGCCCAGCTTGGTCTACAATAGTAAGTCCCAGCCCAGTCAGGCCAAGGCTACACAGAGAGACCCTGTTTCAAAACCAAACAAACAACTCACAAAATTAATTTTCTAAGTAATTTCTTTTGTGTTTGTCCACGGGATTTCAACAATGTACATATATGTGTTTCCACAAGTTCCCAGATTGTGTGAAAGAATGACTTAATATCCTTTGCATTGAATACTGAAGATGAACTTGGAAAGAACAGGTGTCCATTAGAATAGCATTTAGGGTAGGGACACAGGGAGGAAGGCCTGGGCAACACAGAAGTTAAGTAAAAGTTAAAGACAGTATTCTTGCCTCCAAGTGTTTTATAGCTCAGGCTAGTCAAAATGTAATCAAATATGTGTGTAATATTTGCACAAGCAGATTTTAAACCACATATTGTTTTGCTTCTTCTATAACTCTATCCCAGAATCTGGTCTAATATAGGCAGAGAAGAAAAATTAATTCATTCAATAATATTTTCCAAGGACCAGTCATTTACCTTGCATTATTCTTAGTACTTTATATTAATATTAGTAAAAACTAAAGACATAAATTCCTTCACTTTGAGCATTAATGTTTTAATACGTATATTCATATACTAAATATGAAAGAATATTATTTTATGGTAGAAGGAGGTAAGTGTTATGAAAAATAGGATAGGAATGGGGAATTTTATGTGTGTGTATGTACACGCACGTTGTGTGATCAGTTTTAAATAGGGTCGTCATTAACAAAGTGACAGAGATGGTTCAGCAGTTTAAGAAACTTGTTTTTGCATAAGACCTGGGTTCAATTCCAAGCACCCACATGGTGGCTCATAACCATCCAGAACTCTAGTTCCAGGGGATCTAATGCTCCCTTCTAACCTCCCTGGACATGAGGCACACAGATGGTGCCCACATAAATACATGCAGGATAAAGTTCATACACAGAGAATAAAATAAATATACAAAAAAAATTGAAAAGGAAAGTGACGATTAAGCAAAACCTTTGAGAAAGTGACCTGGCATCTGAATATATGGAGAAAGAATGTTCCAGATCCAACAAAGCAGCCAGTGCCAAGGCCATGAAGAACAGCAGGGAAGTTATTGGCAGAGGGGAGGAGGGGAGCCAAGCTGCTTACATGAACAAAGTGTAGAAGCCAGTTGTAGTGTCAACCACTGATGTGGGAGTGTCTTCCATCTATCTGTTGCTTTCATTGGTTAATTAATAAAGAAAACTGCTTGGCCTGTTAGGGCAGAATTTAGATAGGTGGAGTAGACCGAATAGAATGCTGGGAAGAAGGGAATTGAGGCAGATGCTATAGTTCTCCTCTCCAAGATGGACACAGGTTAAGATCCTTCCCAGTATGGCTCAGCAGTTAAGAGCATTGCTTGCTCTTCCAAAGGTCCTGAGTTCAATTCCCGGCAACCACATGGTGGCTCACAACCATCTGTAATGAGGTCTGGTGTCCTCTTCTGGCCTGCAGGAATATAGGCAGACAGAATATTGTATACATAATAAATAAATATTTAAAAAAAAGAAATGGGATAATCAAGATATGAGAGTTAGCCAATAAGAGGCTAGAACTAATGGACTGAGCAGTGTTTAAAAGAATACAATTTGTGTGTTGTTATTTCAGAGCATAAGCTAGCCAGGCGGCTGGGAGCCGGGTGGGAACGCAGCCCACCACTTCTTCTTCAAACCACTGTAAGCTCAGGAGGATGATGCAGGAGAATCACAAGTTTGAGGTTAGCCAGAGATAGACAAAAGTCTGTCTTTAAATAAAAGAGCATATAGATTAATAGTAGGTAAATGGTACATCAAAATCCCAGCAAAATTCTTCAAAGACCTTGAAAGAACAGTACTCAACTTGATTTCAAAAAGCAAAAAACCCAGGATAGCCAAAACAATCCTATGCAATAAAAGGACTTCTGGAGGCATCACGGTCCCTGACTTCAAACACTACTACAGAGCTACAGTACTGAAAACAGCCTGGCATAAGAACAGACAGGAGGACCAATGGAACTGAATAGAAAACCCAGATATCAATCCACACACCTTCGAACACCTGATCTTTGATAAAGAAGCAAAAAATATAAAATGGAAAAAGAAAGCATATTTAACAAGTGGTGCTGGCATAACTGGATATCAACATGTAGAAAAATAAAAATAGACCCATATCTATCACCATGCACAAAACTCAAATCCAAATGGATCAAAGACCTCAACATAAAGCCAGCCACACTGAACCTTATAGAAGAGAAAGTGGGAAGTACACTTGAACGCATTGGCATGGGGAACCATGATGGAGGAAGGTCATTGGTTAAAAAATAAAGAAACTGCTTGGCTGGCCCTCATAGGTTAAAACATAGGTGGGAAGAGTAAACAGAACAGAATGCTGGGAGGAAGAGGAAGTGAGCTCAGACTTGACAGCTCTCCTCTTTGGAGCAGACGCCTAAGAGAGATGCCATGCTCCGCTCTCCCAGGCACACGCGATGAAGCTCCGACCCAGGATGGACGTAGGCTAAAACCTCCTTGGTAAGCCACCTCGTGGGCTACACAGATGATCAGAAATGGGCTAGTCCAGGTGCGAGAGTTAGCCGAGAAGAGGCTAGATAGAAATGGGCCAAGCAGTGATTAAATGAATACAGTTTGTGTGCTGTTATTTCAGGCATAAGCTAGCAGGCAGCCAGGGTGCTGGGGACGCAACCCCGCCACTTATATTACTACAGAACCACTTCCTAAATAGAACCCCAGCAGCACAGACACTGAGAGAAATAATTAATGAATGGGACCTCCTGAAACTGAAAAGCTTCCATAAAGCAAAGGATACGGTCAACAAGACAAAACAAAAGCCTACAGAATGGGAAAAGATTTTCACTAACCCCTGAAGTCTGATATCCAAAATATACAAAGAACTCAAGAAATTGGACACCAAAAGATCACATAATCCAATAAAAAAATGGAGTGCAGACCTAAACAGAGAACTCTCAACAGAGGAATCTAAAATGGCTGAAAGACACTTAAGGAAATGTTCAACATCATTAGTCATCAGAGAAATGCAAATCAAAACAACTCTGAGATTTCCATCTTACACCTATAAGAATGGCCAAGATCAAAAACACTTATGACAACTTATGCTGGAGAGATTGTGGGGGAAAGGGAACACTTCTGCATTGCTGGTGGGAATGCAAGCTGGTATAACCCTTTTGGATGTCAGTGTGGTGATGTCTCAGAAAATTAGGAAACAACCTTCCTCAAGACCCAGTAATACCATTTTTGGGTATATATCCAAAGGATGCTCAATCGTGCCACAAGGACATGTGCTCAACTATGTTCATAGCAGCTTTGTTTGTCATAGCCAGAACCTGGAAACAACATAAATGTCCCTCGATTGAAGAATGAATAAGAAAAAAGTGGTACATTTACACAAAGGAGTACTACACAGCAGAAAAAAATGACAGCTTGAATTTTGCAGGCAAATGGATGGGGCTAGAAAACATCATTTTGAGTGAGGTAATTCAGATCCAGAAAGACAATTATCGCATGTATTCACTCAGAGGTGGTTTTTAAACATAGAGCAAAGAAAACCAGCCTATAAATCACAATCCCAGAGAATTTAGACAACAATGCAGACACTAAGAGAGACTTACATAGATCTAATCTACATGGGAAGTAGAAAAAGACAAGATCTCCTGAGTAAATTGGGAGCATGGGGACCTTGAGAGAGGATTGAAGAGGGGGGAGAGGCAGGGAGGGGAGCAGAGAAAAATGTAGAGCTCAATAAATATCAATAAAATAAAAGTAGGTAAGTGGCTCCCAAGCAAGTCTTTTGGTCTACTTCCACTGTCTCCTGAACTTAAGGATACTCGAGTAGCTGCTGAGACTGAGAGAAGTTATTACAAAAGGCTTTTAGCCAGGCGGTGGATGCACACACCTTTAATCCCAGTACTCGGGAGGCAGAGGCAGGTAAATCTCTGTGAGTTCGAGGCCAGCCTGATCTACAGAGTGAGTTCCAGGACAGGCCCCATAGCTGTCCTGAAACCCTGAGAAACCCTGTCTTGAAAAAAAAAAGAAAGAAAGAAAAGAAAAAAAGAGATGATTCTAAGTTGGCTTCCTAGAACTTGAGTCACAGAAGGTATCATTGTGCTGTAAAGTGGAGCCAGGACCCCCAAATGCCCACAAAGTCACTGAAATATAAGTCTTGAGATTATTGAGGAGACCAGCATGTGCCCCCACTCCCCATGATTGTTTTTCCTTTTTTCCTGCATCCATCTACTTCCCCTCCCCTCCTCTCCCCACCTCTTCCCTCCACTCCAATTCCTCTACCTTTTGATTCTATCTCTTCTCCATTCTAGCTACCATCCCTACCCAATTTCCCCCACTTCCTCCTCTTCTCTCTTCTCCTACCAACTACCTCTCCCACCCTGCCCTGCACTTCCCATAGCTGTACAAACCCTTTCTACTTTCTCTCCTCTCTCCTTCCTGCGTTTCCAGGATTCTATGTTACTATCCCCTTAACCTCCAACACTACCTCATCTGGTGACTCTGAATTCTCCTCCACCTTCCACCCCCACTCCTTCCTTTCCTCCCCTTCTCTGTCCTTTCCTCCCCTCCCCTTCTCTTTACCATCCCCCTTTTACCTCTTCTGTCCCCTTTCCTCATCCTTCCTCTACCTACCTCCTCCCATCCCCTCCTCCCTTTCCCCATCTCACCTCCCTACCTCTCTGACCCCCACTCTCTTTTCCTATTCTACCCTTTCATACACACCCCACTCCATTCCTGCCTCTCTTTTTTCCCCTCCTGTCCTCCCATCTCCCCTCTTCCACATCCATCCTTCCTCCTCCCCTTGCTGCCATCACTCCATACCTTTTCTCCTATCTTCTTCCTCCATTAACTCCCACCCTCTTCTTTTCTAACTGGTGATTCCTCACCTCCTGCCCATTCTCTCTGCCTTCTCCTCCCTGATCTCTGCTTCTCCCTTCCCTATTCACTCCCATTCCCCCATTCTTCCACTCTTACTTCTGAAAGACTCTATAGCATTTGTAAGCCCCCTCAACCCTAAGACATTTTTCTAAAACCTTACACTCACTCTCTCTTGGAAACGGGGCAGTTGCCCACACACACACATGCTGGACTGCTCATCCTCCTGTGTCCTTGTGAATAATCTTCAAACACAACTCCATTCTGGGAATTGAGGCAAATGCAACCCACAGATGTTGACTCAGTTCCTGATGTATTGATTTAGTCACTGAAACAAGGTCAGGGTGGCCCACAGATGCTCTCCCTTATCTCACCTGACCACGCAGCTATTCTCCTGCCCTGGAATAGACCAATCACTGCTAATAATCCTTTGAATAAGCCAATCCAATAAGTTGGAAAACAACCTTCAGGTTCCTTCCCCCTTGTGTCTGTGGCTTTTCGCTTTAAAAGATGGACTGTAACAGCTATTGGATGTCCTTCATATCCCAAACCTGAAGGGCCCTGTCATGACAGAATAAAAATCCTCTTGCTTTTGCATCATTTGAGGCTGTGTGAGTGGTGTTCAGAGCAACTCCTCCCTGATGTTTGGATTTCTAGTCCAACACTTCCCTTCACTTCTTCTTCTTTGCCATTCTCCACTCTCTTCCCCTGCCACCCCTGGCACTCTCAGTCCCTTCTCCCCACTCCTCTCCCCGCCTCTTTCCCATATTGACATTTTTTACATCTCTCTTTCTTCTCCTCACTCTGAACCCCCCCCCCCCCCCGCCCCACACAGAGCTCTTCTCTCTTCTCCTCCACTATCCCCTCTGGAATTTTGTTAAGTGAAAGAAAAGAAAGGAAAAGAGTAGACAAAAATAACACCTATATTCTGATTCAACATGTTCTAAACGTCAATTCCCAAGGTGAAACAATCAAAGTCCCACTGCTTTCCCCCTGAAAGGCGCACATTTCTCCTTTTCAGATTCACCAAGTCAGCACATATTGTGTGGCTTAAGACACTGCAAATGTATTGTGGTACCATTCGGGAAGTCCGCTGACCTAAAAGGAAGGTGTCAGCATGCTGGCATTTATTTTTCTTTTTATTTATTTTATTTTATTTTGAGACAGGGTTTCTCTGTAGCTTTGGAGACTGTCCTGGAACTAGCCCTTGTAGACCAGGCTGGCCTCAAACTCACAGAGATCCGCCTGCCTCTGCCTCCCGAGTGCTGGGATTAAAGGCGTGAGTCACCACCACCCAGTGCATGCTGGGATTTCTTCTGGAGGTTCTTTGGGGAGACTGTCCTAGTGCCTTTTTTAACTCATGCAGTCAGCCTGTGGCCCTTGGCTCACAGGCCCCCTCCTCCATCTTCCAATAGAACTACTGCTGGCGTGAGCCTGTTATGGAGGAGAATCCAGCTTCCTCTGGTCCCACGCCAACAGCTGTTTTGCTTCTTGTGCTCTGAAAAGAGAAGCCTTTAAAAGTGCCAGTGCATCAAGCAGCAGGAACCTGCATCCTAGCTTCTTTGCTGTCCCTCCACATGCCTCCTCTCCCAGGGCAGTCACTTCTACGAAAGAGGCACTGTCGTCAGAAACCCACTTTAAGCACAACTCATCCTTAGATGTGTGGCATGCAAGACTGTGTATAGGGACTTTGATCCCCTAAAGTTGTCAGGTCTATCGGAAAGAACAAGATGTTGTCCATGCGCCCTTGGGATGGGAGTCTTGAAGTTGCCTTAATATGACCTAGTGAGCATGGACCACTATCTCACATTGCCCCTTAGATCTGTTTTTGTGCCCTGCACTAGCACATCTGGTATTTACCATCCCAGCATCCTTTGCAGCCTGTTTTAGGGCCTTCAGTGGCTCATTATTCTTTACGCCCTATCTTTGAGGCTTGTTGGTCAGTCCTTCCTGGAGCCAGCATCATGTCAGCTTACTCCGACCCTTGCTTCCGTTGTCACCTCTCTTTCTCCGACTCTGCCACTTCCTTTTTTCCCTTATGATGACCCTATGACTACATTAGGTCCAGTACATAAAACCTATCATAATTCGCTTCTTTTAAAGTCAGAGGAAAGCCACCTGCAGTCCTAGCACTCAAGAGGTGGAGACAAGGAGATCCCAAGTTTGAAGTCAGCCTGAGATCCTATATCAATAAAATAAAATAAAAGCCAGACGATAGCAAACTCAGTTTCAACAGAAAGACATTATTCCATTTTGTCTTACTTTCCATTAAGATATGGGCATCTTAGTGGGCACATTGTTCAGTCTATCAAACCTGAGCAGAGGCAGGAAGTTCGTCTCTATCCGTTACGCTAAATTCTTTTTTCATTATCTTTAGTTTCTGTGTATGAATATCTGGCTTCTGTGTGTGTCTTTGTGCATTCCTGGGACCTGAAGAAGCCAGTGGAAGGTTTTGGAACTGGAGCTCCAGACTCATGAGCTGCCATGTGGGTGCTGGGAAGCAAACTCAGGTCCTAGCAGCTAGTTCTCTTAACCCCGGAGCCATCTCACCAGTCCACACTAGTGTTGCTTTTGCTTTTTTGTTTTGCTTCCTGTACTAGAGGTTGAACCCAGGGCATTGCGCACACTATGCCTTTCATTAGTGTTTTGTTTCATATTTATTATTTTTTTTGTAAACTTTTTAAAATATTTATTTATTAATTATGTACACAGTGCATGCATGTATTCCTGCAAGCCAGAAGAGGGCACCAAATCTTATGACAGATGGTTGTGAGCTACCATGTGGTTGCTGGGAATTGAACTCAGGACCTCTGGAAGAGTAGTCAGTGCTCTTAACCACTGAGCCATCTCTCCAGCCCTTAGTATGTATTATTTGAGGGAGGGTGCCAGAGAGGTGGCTTGGTGCCCAGCACCCACTTGGTGACCATCTGCAGTTCCAGTTCTCAGGGGTCTGATGCCCTCTTGTAGTCTCCACTGGTATTGCATGCACATGGCGTGCTTACAAACATGGGGGTGAAACACTCAGACACATTTAAAAAAACTTTTAAAGAGGGTATTTTCAGCCAAGCAGTGGTGGCGCATGCCTTTAATCCCAGCACTCGGGAGGCAGAGGCAGGCAGATCTTTGTGAGTTCAAGGCCAGCCTGGTCTACAGAGTGAGTTCCAGCACAGGCTCCAAAGCTACAGAGAAACCCTGTCTCGAAAACAAACAAACAAACAAAAAAGGTATTTTCTGATCTTGTAGAGCACACGAGTTCAGCTCTGAGCACACACATGGAGGTCCACAGTATGTTGTAACTCCAGTTCCAGAGACGCCAACTCCTTCATTTGGCCTCAGCAGGCACTGCAGGTGCGTGGTCCACACACATGCAGACAAGCACCCGTGCATGTAAAATAAACAGAAATCCTTAAAAATATATGAAATTATATACATATAATTTTAAAATAATTCTAGGATTGACCATAAAACTTTGTATTATTAATAATTACTAATACATATTAGGCAAGCTTTCACTAAGACTGACCTATGACCCCTGGCCCACTTCGGCTTGTTTTATAAATTGGAAAAAGGGAAAAGTCTCTTCTGAAACATTTGTCTCTACGTTCTGTACCAAACACCGAGACCGAAGAAACTTTCAAAAGCATTGGGGTCCAAGTTGGCAGAGTCCTTAGAAGTCACCTTACCTAACTTTTCTTCTGATGCTAAATCTCACCTTACAGTTTTCTGTCAAACAGTCTTTTGGTTTCTCTGTAAGAATATGTGACCATGAGTTAATATGTATGTATGTATGTTATTTGGTTTGGTTTCTGAAGACAGGGTTTCTCTGGGTAGCCCTGGCTGTCCTGGAACTCAGTCTGTAGACCATGCTGACCTCAAACTCAGACATCCTCCTGCCCCTGTCTCCTGAGTGCTGGGATTAAGGAAGTGTGCAACCACACTGAGTTACTAATTTTCAAGGTCTTGTTTCGAATTTTTAAAAGGAAGTTGGGTGGTGGTGACCTATGCCTTTAAGCCCAGCACTCGGGAGGCAGAAGCAGGAGGATCTCTGTGAGTTCGAGGCCAGCCTGGTCTACAAGAGCTAGTTCCAGGACAGGAACCAAAGCTACAGAGAAACCGTCTTGAAAAACCTAAGGGGAAAAAAGGAGCTAAAGTTAAGTCAGTAGGAAGGGAAGATTTCTAACTTCTTTCCACTCTCAACTGTCTGGAACTGCATGAGATAACTGCCTTTTTCCTGGGGCGTGACCTCTTATACTATCTAAGCCGTTGTAGCGCCTGCTTCCGCTCTCATTTTCCGGCGGTGGAATTCAGTTTCTGAACATCGTTCAAGCAGAGGATTCTGATTTGTGAGTCTACCCTTAAATAAATAACCATCTATTACTTTTATTTTTTTAAAATATTCCTTTAACCTTATGTGTATTTGCTATGGAAGTGTTAGATTCCCTGAAACTAGAGTTACAGACTTGTGAGCTGCCATGTGGGGGCTGGGAATTGAACCCAGTTCTCTGGGAGAGCAGTCAGTTCTCTTAACCACTGAGCCATTTCTCCAACCTCTGCTTTGCTTTGTTTTATATGTGTATACATATACCACAATTGGCCATGAAATCATATCCGCTCTCCTTTCTCAGCCTCCTGGGGGTTGGGATTATAGACAGGCATGAACTACCCACCATCACTGGCCCAAAAGTTAAAAGTAGACAACAGAAATTTCTCGACCTAAGTTATTTAGAAAAGAGTCTACCAAAGTGATTCCTCTACTAACACTACAAACACCTTTATTATTTGGTTATCTCGTTAACATGGAGAGTCCTGGGCCCACTAAGACCTTTAGATTCTCTAGAAATGGGGCTCAGTAACTTTTGTTGTTTTAGGTAAGGTTTTGTTGAGTAGTCCCAGGTTCACCTCAAAAATTTACAGATCTCAAGAAGAAATGGAAAGGGAGAGGGAGGAAGAGAGAGAGAAACAGTGAGAGACAGACAGACAGAGACAAAAACAGACGGGGGTAATAACTTTATAAATATATAGACTAATGGACTGGTGGTGGTGGTGCACACCTTTAATCACAGCACTCGGGAGGCAGAGGCAGGAAGATCTCTATGGGTTCAAGACCAGCCTGGTCTACAGAGCTAGTTCCAGGACAGGCTCCAAATCTATGGCAAAACCCTGCCTCAAAAAACCAAAAAAAAAAGTAAATAAAGAAACAAAATAGACTAACAGTCTCACCTTTTTTTTTTTTTTTTGCTAAGGAGAGCAGGGGGCTCTTAGGTATGAACAGCTTGTTACATATGACAATGCAACAGCGCTCTGAAGACTCAACAGCTTTATCTGGCTGTCTGCTGTCTCTATCCTTGGGTACAGAACTTTGGGTGACTGGGTACCTCCCAGAAACCAGTGAGTATTAGAAGAAAGGACTGGAAAATGTGGTTCAGAAAAGGATAATAGCAAAAGAACTGTACTTTCCTTCTGTGTGTGTGATAATTCTTGCTGTTTGTTTGGTTTTGGTCTTGTTTCGGTTGTTTGAGACAGGGTTTCTCAGTGTAACATGCCTGACTGTCCTGGAACTCCCTCTGTAGACCAGGATGGTCATGAACTCACAGAGATCCACCTGCCTCTGCCTCCCAAGTGCTGGGATTAAAGGCATGCAGGACCACAGTGTGTGTGTGTGTGTGTGTGTGTGTGTGTGTGTGTGATAGTTCTTTATTAACACATTAGTATGTAGTATGTAGTACCATGTCTAAGAACTATCAGAAATACTACTGTAATACTAATATTGTAATAATAAATATTGGTAACACCACTACCAGGAGTGGTTGTATTTATTAGTTATTAAATACAAATTGAACACATTTAAGGTATACGTCATGATATTTCTATGGCTTCTTTTTTTCTAATTTTGTTCGCATTAACAGTGTGGAGGTTGGCTAGATGAACTGTCTTTCTTTTTTATTTTCTCTCGCTTTTTTTTTTTTTGGTTTTTCGAGACAGGCTTTCTCTATAGCTTTGGATCTGTCCTGGAACTAGCTCTTGTAGACTAGGCTGGCCTTGAACTCAAAAAGATCCACTGGCCTCTGTGTTGGGATTAAAGGTGTGAGCCACTGCCTGGCTTGGACTGTCTTTTTAAAAGCCTATTGTAAGTCAACAACTATTTCCATGAGCATGCACTGGGAAAGCAGAACATCTGTGGAGTGAAGTTGCTAGGAACCTTCTGCATTCGTTTGCTGAGAGTGCTAAGGTGACCATTAACTAAATTCTGCAGCAGAAGTGTGCCGGGCTTTCAGCGTTTCCTGTGCCTTTCTCACTCACATGAATGAAACTTTAATGAAGGGAGCCTTTTAGAGCATGGAGCTAGAGCCAAATGGGGACAGAACAGGGGGCAAGAAGTTCCGAGGTAAGAGTTCTGTTCTCAGCTCTGCTGCCAGCTTGAGTAAGCAACTTGACCTTGGCGAGCAAAGTGGCGGGGTTGACACAGATAAGGGCCCTTACTGATTTCAAAATATCTGCTATTCTGTAGCAGGAAATCTGCAGCATGTGGCCACCTTCTATGTCAAAGAGCTTGTTGGAGTCATTTCAGTTAGCTCTTTGGTCAGGTGACTATCATCAATGGCGGGGGTGGGGGGCTAAGTCTTTCTCAATCTGATGTCCCCCTCTAAACCACCACTAAGAAGGAAGGGAACAATATGGCATTATTTCCCGCAGTGTGCCATTTCAAAACTTGTTAGATTATAATATCTCAGGATCTATCTCTTCCATAGCCTACTGAGTATAAAGACAAATATTTTTTTCATTGGTTAATGAATAAATAAAGACAAATATTAAAGCCAGGCATGGTAGGCTTCACGTGGAATTCCAGCATTTGGGAGGCTAAGGCAGGAGGATCACTTCAAGTTCAAAGGTATCCTGGGTTCTAAAGTAAAACAAAAACTGAAGATCACAGAGAAAGGCACAATAGTACATGCTTGTAATTCTAATACTGGGAAAGAGTGTTCAAGGCCAGCCTAGGCAGCAGCACAGCTGGAGATGCTATCTCAAAAGAAAAACAATTAGAGGCTGGAGCGAAGTGTCAGTGCTTAAAACTGCTTATTAGTTTTCCAGAGGACCTGAGTTTAGTTCCCAGAACCCACGTCAGGCAGCTTATAACCACCGGTAACTCTGGTTCCAGGTCATCGCCATACAGGTATATATATATATATATATATATATATATATATATATATATATATATATATGAGCGCACACACCTTTCAAAAAAGAAGAAAATCACAGAGAGGAGAAATGACAAAGTCTGTCTGCAAGTGTATGTGTGTGGGTGCACACAAGAGAGGGGAAAACGTGGGAATAGACAGAGAAATAAAGATTCCAAAAGGAAGAAAGAGTATGATAAAGTTATGTACAGGTCAGACATCATGTCAGATGATAAAGTTATGCATACATCAGACGCTGTCTTTTAGCCTAAAAGACTGATATATATATATATATATATATATATATATATATTCATTCAAGGACAGCAGGGTGTGGTGTCCCACGCCTTAAATCCCAGTCCTCAGAAGGCGGAGGCAGGTGGACCTCTATGCATTTTGAGGGCAGCCTGGTCTACATAGCAGAGTTCCAGGCCAGGCAAGACTAACCAGTGAAATGCCATTGCAAAACAGAAACAGTCCATAGTCAGCCTTGGCTGCACGCCAAGACCCAAACTCAACAACATTCTCAAGGAGAAAGTTGTCAAAGTAGGACTCAGAAGTGTGTTACTGCTGGTTAGTCAAGTGGGAAAACAAGAAAAAAACCAGCCACTTTCCCTGATAGAAGCAGCTGGAAAAAAACAGGAAGTAGGCTGGGACAATTTCTCCAGCTCAGTGCTGTCATTGTTATGCTCTCTAATATTCCTATAGCCTCTGTTTACTTAATTCAAGAAACATTTCCTGAGCACAGATTATGAGAACAGATTGTTGACAGATGTGGCCACCTTCTCTGCCCTGAAGCAGCTTCAAAAACAGCTTCTTCATTAGGCCAGTGAAGACACATCTGCTTTGGTGAAGTCCCCGTTCCTGGGGGAATACATAGGCTCAAGGTCTTCGTTCCTTCGCTGGCTTAGGAAAGAAATGGGTCATCTGAAGGAGAAGCAGAAGCCATCCTGGGGAGGCAGAAGTGAGGGACAAAGAATGTGCTCGGCAGAAGTTGTGAGCTATAGGTGATTTCAAGCTGTTTCTGTGTTTAGCAGTGGCTTTATAATGGTATACATTTAGCTCCTACACAATTTGTATGGAATAACTATAAAATAGGAAAGTCAACTTGGATGCAATAATTTATGTGTGAAGAGGAAGAGATGCACAAAGGGACAAAGTGACATTCTCAGTGTTGCGTGATAATTTACAAGAATCATCTCCCCCAATTTAAGGAATTTGTAATTTTCCTTTTTTTGTTGCTGTTATTTGTTTTTTGAGGCAAGTCTCACTATGTAATCCTGGTTGGCCTGGAACTAACAGCATATAGACCAGGATGACCTTGAACTAACAGAGATCTGCAGGCCTCTGTCTTCTAAGAGCTGGGACTAAAGGTTTGTGCCAGTGCTCCCAGCGCTTCCATTTCCTTTCTAGTGCTCCGTTTAGTATACATTATAGTGGTTCTCAGCCTGTAGGGCTCCACCCCCTTGGCAAACTGCTCTCTCTGAAAATGTTCATATTATAATTCTTAACAGTAGCAAAATTACAGTTATGAAATAACAACAAAAACTAATTGTCTAGTTGGGGTTGCCAGAACACGAGGAACTGTATTAAAGGTTGCAGTATTAGGAATGTTTAGAGCCACTGATACGCTACTTTAGAGCCATGGACTGGTGGTTCAAGTATACAAACCCAGTCATTTGGGATGCTGTGGCAGAAATTATAAACTTCAGGCCTGCCAGAGCTACAGAAGGAATTTAAGGGCAACCTGAGCAACCTAGTAAGACTGAGTTTCAAAAGTAAAACTATAAAAACAGAAAGGGCTGGGGCTATTGCCCGGTAACAAAGTGCTTGCCCAGCATGCACAGCACCCCAACTCCTGCACAAAATAAACGGTCCTATCTAAACACACATAGGTGTAACCTTAAACTGTCCATTCTGTTCCACGGATCGAACCCTCCTTGGAACAATACTGTTCTGGTGATTTTTTTTTCGAGGCAGGGTTTCCCTGATTAACAGTCATAACCGTCCTGGAACTAACCAGGCTGGCCTCGAATGCACAGGGATTCACCTGTCTCTGCCTCCTGAGTGCTGGGATTAAAGGTGTGCGCCACCATGGACGGGCCTCTGACATTTTTTTTTAAATGAAAGAGCATGCTTCTTTTTGAGGACCTTTTGATGTGTCAGTAAGGCTAATTCATCAGCCTAACACTAGCCTCGTTGTTACTGCGACAACATTGCTCAAATGCTATTAAAGTTTGTTAATCTGTTGACTTTAAGGAATGGGAGTTATGCCAGATAAACTGTGGTCATAATGCAAGTAGTGCAAAGGTATTCAGAGGAGAATTGCAGCTCCATAAAGAAGAAAGGCAGGCCCAATCCAACTCGTTGATGGTTTTGAGAAGTTGCTGTGATAATCTGAGGGCCAATGGGTTCCAGAAGTCTAGCTTAGCATTGTGACAGCCAGGACCAGCTTTGCTCCAATCTTACCAAGTCCTTACCTTGTGACACATTTCCAGATCTCCAAAAATGAACACTAAGTCTAAAGTTGTTGATTCAAATTTCCTGTGGAGTAAAATGGCTACAAGCCAGATATGATGGCATATGCTAAGAGCACCTATTCAGGGCTCTCAGGCAGGAGGATTGCTTGAACCTATCTAATCTTTCAAAACCAGTCTAGATAATGCAGTCAGATCAGGCCTCAAATTCATAATAAAATAAAATAAAATAAAATTGTGCTGTCCTGTGATACAATTTTTGGGGTGTTTTCCCAAGACAGTGTTTCTCTGTGTAGCCCAGTTCTGTCATAGAACTTGTTCTGTAGACCAGTCTGTCATCAACTCACAGAGACCTGCCTCCCAAATGGGCCTCCTGAGTGCTGAGATTAAAGGTGTGCACCACCACTGCCCAGCTGTGATACAATTTTTCTATTAACTACATATGAGTTTGGGGAGTGTGGTTTATGCTGGGCATGGTGGCACAGACCTTTAATCCCACCACTGTTAGGTAGAGGCAGGTGGATCTCGATGAGTTTGAGGCTAGCCTAGTCTACAAAGAGAGTTGCAGGACAGGCACCAAAAACTACCTTCTTTTCTTATGCAGGGTCTTGCTGTATAGCCCAGGCTGATCTTTTTCCTGCTGTGGTCTCCTTCATGCTGGGATTACAAACACGTGCCACTATGCCTAGCAAGAATGTTTGTTTGTTTATTTATTGGTTTATTTTATTTTTGGTTTAGGAGGGTGTTGTTTGCTTGTTTGTTTAAATTTATTTCACGTGTATTGGTGTCAAGGTGTCAGGTACCCCTGAAACTGGAGTTACAGGCAGTTGTGAGCTACCACATGAGTGCTGGGAATTGAACTCGGGTTCTCTAAAAGAGCAGCTGGTACTCTTAGCCACTGAGCCAATCTCTCCAGCCCCTTATTTATTTATTTTTTAAATAAACCATTGTAAAGCTATGCAAATAAAGTTTACTGAGCCCTTTGTAAATTAGGGTATTGGGAGGTAGAGGTAGAAAGAATGGCCTCTAATGGTCATCCTCAGTGGCATAGGAAATTCAAGGCTTTGCCTTAAAAGAAAAGAATGAGGAAAAACTATGTGACTTTTTGTTTGTTTGTTTTTGACACAGGATTTCTCTGTGTAGCCCTGGCTATCCTGGAACTCTCTCTGTAGACCAGGCTGGACTCAAATTCAGAGATCTGCCTGCCTCTGCCTCCCAAGTGCTAAGACTTTTAAGGTCTATGCTACCACCTGTAACATGAGGGCCTACTTGTTGGGGTTTCTGTCCTGTCCAGTTCCCACAGCTGGTAAGCCCCAGAGAAAAATCACACAGAGATCTCCATAAGTTATAAACTGATTAGCCCATTAGCTCAGGCTTCATATTAGCTCTTATAACTTATATTAACCCATTTTTCTTGTCTATGCTAGCCACATGGCTTGGTACTTTTTTTGGCAGGGTAGGTCACATCTTCCTTCTTCTGTGGTCTGGGTAGGACTGCAGAAAGACCTTCCTTCTTCCCAGAATACTCCTGTTCTCATTGCCCCACCTATACTCCCTGCCTGGCTACTGGCCAATCAACATTAATTTAAAACATGATTGACAGAATATAGACAATTCTCCCACACCAACCACCACCCTGCTCTTTTATTTATTTTTGGTTTTTCAAGACAATGTTTCTCTGTGTATCTCTGGCTGTCCCGGAACTCACTAGACCAGGCTGCCTCAAACTCTCAAAGATTCCCCTGACTCTGACTCCTGAGTGCCGGGATTAAAGATATGAGCCACCACTGCCTGGCTTACAACTTTAAAAAAAAAACCAAACCTGAACAAGGTGGTGTCTGACATCAATACCAGCACTCTAGGAGGCAGAGGCAGATAGTTCAAGGACAGTCTTGTCTAAGTAGCAGAGAGTTCCAAGCTGGCCAGGGCTACATAGTGATATCCTGCCTAAAAAAAACAAACAAACAAAGAACAATAACAAAAAAACCAAGAGAGATGACAAAGTGGTTCGGTGTGGTGGTCGTACACACCTTTACTCTCAGTAGAGGCAGGTGGATCTCTGCTTCTACAAAAGTCCACCACTACAAACAACAAAAAGAAAAGCCAAAGGAAAAAAGAAAGGAAGGAAGGACACATTATTTAATGCCAAATATCAAGGAAATTATTTTTTTAAAATAATTTTTTGAAAAAGATTTATTATGGATACAGTGTTCTGCCTGCACATATGTCTGCACGCCAGAAGAGGGCACCAGATCTCAGAATGGATGGTTGTGAGCCACCATGTGGTTGTTCAACTCAGGACCTCTAGAAGAGCAGGCAGTGCTCTTAACCTCTGAGCCATCTATCCAATCCAGAAATGTTTTTTTTTTTTTTAAATTACCATGTAACGTCAGGAAAGTCACTTTCTCCCTTTGCTTATCTTATCCTCCTCTCCACATGTAAATTATGTCATCCAAACTGACTTTCATATTTTATAAATAAGTGTCTAGATCAGTAGATTTCTATATGGCTTAGTTTCTGGTATCTCTCCTCCCCCTTTTCATCATCCTCTCCCCCTTTCACCGCTTAGAGTTGTCTATGCTCAATATCTTCTCTCTCCTTGACCATCTTCTTTTTCTGTAGCAGGCTTTTTCTTTTGGACCACCAACTAGCTCCCAAATCATGAAATGGAGACTTACTATTTTTGAATGCTAGGCCTAGTTTAGGCTCATTTCTGTCTAGTTCTTTTGACTTAACTCATTTTTCTTTATCTACCTTTTACCTCATGGCTTATTACCTTTTAAATTTCTGTGTATATACTTTCAATGCTTCTTGAAGTCTGGCTGGCTAGTAGCTGCCTAGCTTCTTGCCCCAGGCATGTCACTCTTTCTCACCTCCTTTTTCTCTCTTTAGTTCTTCCTTCTCTCTAGCCTAGATTTCTCCTCCTATTCTCTCTGCCCGCCAGCCCCGCCTATCCTTTCTCCTGCCCAACAATTGGCTGTTCAGCTTTTGATTAGACCAATCAGGTGCCTTAGGCAGGTAAGGTGAAACAAGTGCTACACATCTTTACATAATTTAACAAATGCAGCCTGAACAAATGTATCACATCTTTGCCAATTGTCCATGTGCTCCGAAGACCCATTTCCCTTTTTCCAATGGCCTCTTACTATCTTTTTCTTTTGGAATAAAGCAATTCTCAATGGTAAGCACTTCATATAGGACAGAACATATGGTATTTGTCTTTTGGGGCCTGGATTACCTCACTCAATAATGTTTTCTAGAGCCATTCATTTTTCTGCAAATTTCACATTTCCATTCTTCTGTACCACGAATTATATATACATATATATACACACATGTATATCACATATATACACAATATATACATCACATATATTTATATCACAATATATACATACACATATTTTCATTATCCATTCATTGATGAACATCTAGGCTGATTTTATTTCTTTGCTACTGTAAATAGAGCAATGGCTATAGAAGTATAGGCATTGCTATTGTAGGGTGTGGGCTCCTTGGGCCATATGTCCAGATATGGCAGAGCTGGGTTATATGGCAGCTCTGCTTTGAGCTTGTTGAGGAATTTTCAAATTGATACCTTGGAATTGGAGTTCCGGGTGACTGTGAGCTGTCTTTTGTGGGTGCTGGGAATTGAACTGGGGTCATCTTGAAGAGCAGCGTACTCTCTTATCTACTGGGCCATCTTTCTAGACCAGATCAATGTTATAGTTTTAAATATTTATTTATTTTATTTGGTGTTAGGGATGGAGTCCAAGGCTTCACACATGCTAAGCAAGAGTTCGACCAAAGAGCTATACTCGCAGCCCAAGTTTCTTAAATTATTTTCATTAATTAAGAAACATCACTATAAACCAACCAATTTTTTTTCTACAAATTTGTTGAAGTTAATAAAAGTCTTTTCTTGGCCTGGGCGGTGGTGGCGCACATCTTTAATACCAGCAATAGGAAGGCAGGAGCAAGCGGAGTTCTGTGAGTTCATTGCCAGCCTGGTCTACAAAAATTGTTCCAGGACAGCTGGGACTGTTTCACAGAGAAACCCTGTCTCAAAACAAAACAAAAATCTTTTCTGTCCTACTCTTGTTTTTGGTTCTTTTTAAGACAGGCTTTCACCGGGCGATGGTGGCACACACCTTTAATCCCAGCAGTTGGGAGGCAGAGGCAGGAGGATCTCTGTGAATTCGAGGCCAGCTCGGGCTGCAAGAGCTAGTTCCAGGACAGGCTCCAAACCTACAGAGACACCATGTCTCAAAAAACCAGAAAAAAAAAAGACAGGGTTTCTATGTGTATGGAAAAGCCGGGCATGGTGCATCTGCAACTGCAAAACTGGGGATGGGGGCTCCGAGACAGGTAGATTCCAGGGTCCCACTGGTTAGCCAATCTAGCTAAAATAAGCTCCATGTTGAATGGAAGCCTCTGTCTCAAAAATAATAAGATAGAAGAGCAATAGAGCAAAACAGCCAACGTTTACCTCTGGCCTCCCCACACACATGCAACATGTGAGATATGCACACACAAGTGCATACAAAGGCATACATTACACAGGAACAAAGAAAAAGAGGAAAATGTAATAAAAATAGTTAACATGCCAGGCAGTGGTGGCACACACCTTTAATCCCAGCACTTGGGAGGCAGAGGCAGGAGGAGCTCAGTGAGTTCGAGGCCAGCCTGGTCTATAGAGCCAATTCCAGGACAGCCAGGGCTCTTACACAGAGAAACCCTGTCTCAAAAAACAAAAGACAAACAAATAAAAAAACCCCAATAAATAAATAAATAAACGTGATCATTATAAAAATAAAGACAGGGATGTGCTATTTTCAGGAAAACAGATAAAAGTGAAAAAAGCCGCATTCAAAAAACCAAATACCAATCCCAGCACTCAACGGGACAGAGACGGGTGGATCTCTGTGAGTTCAAGGCCAGCCTGTCTACAAGAGCTACTTTTAGGACAGGCTCTAGAACTACAGAGAAACCCTGTCTTGAAAAAACAAAACAAAAACAAACAAACAAACAAAAAACCAAAATTCAAATACCACATGAAAACTCTATATCTAAAAAGGAAAAAAAGAAAGAAAGAAAGTAGAGGAGGAATATCTGGGAAGATAAAGGGGACCAGCAAGAGAGGGTGAGCATGAGCAGAGCACTGTATATACAGATATGAAAATGTCATCATAACAAAGGCCATTATTTTGAACAATTAGTACATGGTAATAATAGAGATCACATGGTAACGAGTAGATGATCACAATAGTGCTTGTTAATTTCTTTAATTTTTTTGTTTGTTTTTTAATTCCTTTTTTTTCAAGACAGGGTTTCTCTGTGTGGCTTTGGAGCCTGTCCTGGCACTTGCTCTGTAGCCCAGGCTGGCTTCAAACTCACAGAGATCCACCTGCCTTTGCCTCCTGAGTGCTGGGATTAAAGGCATGTGCCACTACCACCTGGCTTTAATTCTTCCTTTTAATACATAATTTATTTTATGTTCATTGCTGTTTTGCCTGCATGTATATCTGTACGAGCGTTTCATATTTCCTGGAACTGGAATTACAGACAGGTGTGAGCTTCTCTGTGAGTGCTGGGAATTGAAATCAGGTCCTCTGTAATAATAGCGCTCTTAACCACTGAGCCATCTCTCCAGCCCCTGCTTCTTAATTCTTAATCTCTGCACCTGTAAATTCGGTTCCTTCGGCTAAGGTCTGGATTTCATCCTTTACCAAATCTAGTGTGGTTTCTTTCTTTTTGAGACAAAGTGTTACTGTTCAGTACACAGACCAGGCTGGCCTTGAACTCACAGAGATCCTCTTGCCTCTGCCTCCTGAGTGCTGGGATAAAAGGCGTGTGCCACCACTGCCCCGACAGTGTGATCTTTTCATATGTACATATTGTAAAGGTAAAAATAAAATGCTACAGATCCCCAAGTGGCTGCAGCAGCAGAAACGCTGCAGGTTCCAAAGTGGCAGCAGGCAGCAGGTCCCCGGCAGGGATGGTGCATGAGACCATGCCGCAGGTCTCTGAAGGCATGCCATGCAGAGTGAGGTTGGATATTTATTTAGTGGGTTATGGAAGTATGGCAGGGAAGGGGAGAAGGAGAAGAGCAGAGATAGAGAGAGAGGAGAGACAGAGAGGAGAGAGAGAGGAGAAAGAGAGGAGACAGAGGGGAGAGAGGGGAGAGAGAGAGAGAGAGAAGGGATAGATAGAAGCTACTTCTTCAAGAGGGAGATAGAAAAGGAAGAGATTCAGGCTACAAGCAGGAAGGAAGGTCTGCCTGCCTCAGCGGAGGGGGGAGGGGGAGGGAGTGGGCGTGGCTTGTCTCTTAAATAGACAGGACAGACCATTACACATTTGACAAACTTTGTCTTTTCAACGTCTTTATTCCATCATTCACTGTCCTGATACTGGTGAAAGGGTTTGTCAATGATCTTCCAGCCAGGTTAGTTGTGCAAACCTTTAATTCCAGCACTGGAGGCAGAGGGAGGAGGATCTCTGTGAGTTCCAGGCCAGCCTGGTCTATACAAGTTCCAGGCCAGCCAGGGCCACATTAGTGAGATCCTGTCTCAAAAAACAAAACAACAACCAAAAGAAAAAAAAAAAGGAGAGTTGAGGAAACGGACAGAGTTCACGAATAAGGATTGATGGCACAACTTCTGAGGGCTTGATTCAGCCATGTATTCTCTACAGATCCAGGACACAGCTCTAGCCAGATCTTAGCAGAGGGAGAACAGTCAAATGACATTTTGCTAAAGCTAAGACTAATGCTATCATGCATGTTAGTCCCATGTTCAGCAAGTCACTTGCCCATGACAGAGAGCACTTGTCAGCTAGTGTTCTGACTTTCAGGAACTAATTTCATTAAAGGGAATAATAGTGAATGCAGATCTATGGCTATTAATATCTGTGCTGGAGTGAGAGCTAGGATGGGTAGTCGCCAGTCCCATTAGAAAATTAACTAAGGCTTTAATCCCAGCACTCAGGAGGCAGAGGCAGGAGGATCTCTGTGAGTTTGAAGTCAGCCTGGTCTACAGAGCAAGTGCCAGGACAGGCTCCAAAGCTGCAGAGAAACTCTGTCTCAAACAAAAAAAAAATCTATAAAGTTCCACAGAAAAATCCTCATCAGTGTTTCAGGAATTTGTGGAAATTCACTTAGCTGCCCCCTCAGCTTTTGCTCAAACTAACTTATAGACAGAACCCTCAGATTTAAGATCTTCTGGACTGTAAGTTTTTGAAGTTATATTTTAGTGTTTCTCAAATTGTGGTCCATGGACAATAGTGACAGAAACGCTCTAGGTGTTTGTTTAAGAAAGTAGTAAGACAGGACTGGAGGCAAAAGCCTGCAGTCCCAGCTTTTTGTCATGTTGAGGCAGGGGAATCATGTGTTCAAGTTCTGCCTGAGCTACAGCTATGCTGTGAGTTTAAGGTTAAGCCAGGCAATTTAGTGAGATCCTCTCAAAACAACTTTCAAAAAGGACTCAGTTCTTGGTGAGCATGTGTGATCAGGCCCTGGGTTCAACCTCTAGTATCGTCAAAAAGAAAAAAATAACAGTAAGTTTGTGGGACAGACATAGGCCATTTATTTCAGTGGGAGGCATCAGATAAGAAACAACAACAAACAACCTTCTAAATCCAAGACGTGTGTGTGTGTGTGTGTGTGTGTGTGTGTGTGTAGCATATAGTGCATTTTGGAAACCAAACACTGGAGGGTCAATGTTTTATTCCGACTTTAGAATTTTATGTTTGAATGTTTTCTTATGTTGGCTTAAGTTGTGTCTGTTTACTGTTCATTTGGCAAGTGTACAGAATATGGTTTAGTCATTAGACAACATTTGTTATATATGCATAGAAAAATATCTGGAAGCTTATGATGTTTGTAAACAACGCCTCTGGGTAGTAATAGGGGATGTTCTTTATTTCCTTTTAGTCTTGTTTTATTTCTCTCACTTTTTTCTTCCTTGATTTAAAAATACCCTTCCCCTTTCTAGCTTCAATTTCCCCATCTGGGAAAGAGAGTTGTAACTTTGTGAACTTCAAGAGCAGGGTCTGATCGGGTGGTCAGTGGCTCCACACTAACCCCTAGCTTCCCCGTCCACCAATAGCATAAGCTGCATATATAAATAACCATGTTATATTTTTACATATATTTACCTTGAGATACCCAGCGACTGTTTTGATGCCAGAAAAATGATTCCGTTTGTTCTCAAGGACTGGGAACAGAAATAACCCACTATCTACAAACCTTAAAAGTTCCTCCTCTCTTATTAGCCTTTTTTTTAAAAAAAAAAAGCCCTCCGCGCCTATCTCTTCCTACTGCAATAAGACTGTGAACCAAAACGTCAGGGCGTGGCCACCCCGTGCTCCCTCCCGGACATCACCGCCCCTCGCACTGCTTTCCTGCATGGTGATTGGCTGAAAGGAAGAAAGAGCTCCGCCCCTGGTCTTATGACTGGAACCCCAGCGGCGATTCTTGGCTTTTGCGGTGCTGTGGTCGGTGGTTACCAGTGCTTTCGTTTTTCCCGGGTCTGCGAGGGTGTTCGTTGCCATCGCCTGTCAGGTCGTCGCCTGCCCCGCGGGATCATGATGCCCTTCCGCCTCTCTCCGGTTTCGGGCTCGGGGCTCATCCTGTTCTGTCTGCTCCTGGGTGAGTTTTCGGGCCCTCTCCTTTAGTGTCTTCAGCTGGGCCCGGGGGAAGGGAGGGGGTGTTCAAAGGCCACAACCTGACAGACTGGTCTGCGGGGAGGCATTGAGAGACAGAGCAGCTGACACTGGGCGGCGGCGGCCAGCGGCCCGAGGCGCGGGGCGGGGGGGGGGGGGGGACGGAGGGGAACGGGGTGGGGATGCCTTGAGCAGTGACCTAGAGAAGGCCTGGCTAAGGGATGGCCGGCTAGGAGGGCCCTTGAGAGTAACAACCGTGCAAGTAAGGGGTTGTGGAGGAGGACGGCATCGGATTAGGCCAGAGGAATGAAGAGTTCGAGACACCAGGCATGGACGGAACAACTTGGAAAACAGTCTGGTGGAGCAGGGGAGCAGACACCGGGGAGTCTAGGTTATTTGTCTCAGGGAAGAGTTTTGAAGATGGTGGAAAAACTATAGCCTGAGAAAGGAAATTTGGAACCGACGGAAGACATTGTACCCCTGGGAAATTGTTGGGGGTCAGAGTACAGGGTTCAGATATAGGACAGTAGGGCCTAGGGGGCGGAGACAGCGTTGGGGACTTTCTAGGTGAGATCCGAGGCTAGGAGAGAAGGTGACAGGATGGGGAACGATGTGGGGATTTAAGGATAGTCTTGGAGTTTTTAGAGCAGAGGGATCTAAAGTAGCTAGAGTAACTTACTGCAAAGAAAATTTATACCTAACCTCCGGAGACAAACAGGATGAGGGAGAACTTTGCGGGGCGGCGGCGGGGGAGGGGGTGAATATCCGACTTATAGGTGGGTTTTTTCTTTCCCCTGTAACTTTTTGCTGCTTCCTCCCCGCCAGACTCTGACAGAGAAATCCCTCCTAGACGCTAAAGCCGGGGGAGCTTCCAAGATGGTAGTTTGTGTATCTGACTTTTATATCCCACCTCCATTTTTTTTAGAGCCTCTTGGTTTTTTTTTCTCCTTTCCCATTGCAGTTGACTTATTTGTGGTTTAAAAGTGGTAGGTAATAGCCTAAGGATCAGTGGTAAGAGGAAATGGGTTAAGGTTGCTTGTGATCTGCCCCAGTAGACTAACATAATAGCCTAAACTTGAACTTTGATCACAGTGTGTCCTCCTGACCTGATTTACTCTGCTTGTTGCTACTCAGTGGCTCTGGCTGTTTGTCCTTTAATAAAGGGATAGAAGGTAAAGACCCAGATTGGAATGGAGTAGAAATAGGTACGTTTGTAATTCACATTTTGGTGGAATAGAATCCGCTGGAACAGTCTGTTCTCACCCAGTGGGCATTTGGCAATATCTTGTAGAGGCATTTAAAAATTTTCCATAATAGCTTTTAAGTTTTTTTATTTCTGAGATTGTATTGAGATTACATTTTTCTCTTCCCTTATCCCTTCTAAATTCTCCCATATACCTCTCCCTGCTCTCCTTCATGACCCCTTTTTAAATTTATTCTAATTTCATGCATATATGTATTTGTATATACATCTATACCCTAGAGGCAGTTTTGCATGTCCCACAGGGCGGTGTCTAGTTAACAGAGGCCAGGAATCCTACTAACCTGCCTGCAAGAACGGACAGTGCCTCTCAGAGTTATCCCAGCCTGGCGTGGTGGCATCTCCTTTAATCCCAGCACTCGGGACATAGAGGCAGGCTGATTTCTGAGTCTAGCCTGGTTTACAGAGTGAGTTCCAGCACAGCTAGAGATGTTACGCAGAGCAACACCAAAAGAAAAGAAAAGTTATCTCCTTTAACACATTAGCAGTGGCAACTGTGAGGAGCCCAGCTTCAGAGCATGGCACCAGAGGAGTTTATCCAGTAACCCTGAAGGACCTTGCGAGGGAGCCTCTGCAATCACAACTTTCTCCAGCAGTACCGAGCTCTTTCTCCTTTTCACTCTCAGCCTTTTGCTTATATACAGTAGAATTTTCCAGAAGCTACATAATACGTGATGATATCACCCCCCACCATGACTCCAGTGTCCTTAACTTCCATTTCTAATACAGAAGTGCCAGCAAAATATAATTCACCTAAACCAAATCTCTGGGAGGTCTTCCAGAGATGGGACATTCTGACTCTAAAACATTTGCAGGTCCTTGATCTGGCCTAGATGACCACATTGTGTAAGCAACTCCTTGTATACTTCTGAAATTGGGCTGTGACACTTCATTCGAACCCTTACATGGGGAGCACTTGCTGCAGGCTGGCCGACCCAACAAGAGGCTTGTTTACAGTGTGGAAAACACCTTATCAGCGACAAGAACACGTCTGACAAAAGCAGCTATCAACCAGTAATTCCCTGCCAATTGAATCTGCACCAACACAGTGCTGTTATTGTTCAGAGAAAGAAACATAGTTGACCTACATGTTTGCTTTTGTGCCATTAATTTTTTTTAAATGAAATCTTTCGGTTTGTGTTTACAAAAGCAGACCTTGCTCGCAGCGGAAATTTAACAGGTGAAACAGTACATAGAAGAAATGCTCACACCTAGTGAATCTGGAGTTACTCAGTTCATCCTTTTGCATAGTTTCCAAAGCTGACTTCCTCCCTTCCCAAGTTCATTCAGAAAGGGATGTATAGGAGCAATGTGTAACAACATAAGATTCAAGGGTAAACATTTTCTTGAGTTATCTTTTTTTTTATTTTATGTAATGTTTTGTCTGCCTGCATGTCTGTATACTACAGGTGTACCTAGCACCTGTGGTAATTTGAAGACGACAGCATTTTACGTCCCCTGAAACTGGAGTTTCCATAGACGGCTGTAAGCTGCACTGGGAACCAAAACTGGGTTCTCTGGAAGAGTGACCACTAAACCACCTCTCCAACCCAGGATCCAGTTTTTAAGTCTAGCTGAAGCCGGGTGGTGGTGGCGCACGCCTTTAATCCCAGCACTCGGGAGGCAGAGGCAGGCGGATCTCTTAAGTTTGAGGCCAGCTTGTTCTACAGAGCGAGTTCCAGGCCAGCCAGGAATGATACACAGAGAAACCCTGTCAAAGTCTGCTCTGCTGTTCTTTCTGACATCTCTTGATTTTGATGTGAGGTTCAAGATTCTGTGTGCCTTTTGCTTCTAAGAATTTATCAAGCCTTCAGTTTTTTTCTTTTCTGGATTTTGTGTTTTTATATTTCCATGTCATAATGGACACTCAATAATAGGGGTTTGAAAACTCAGTAGGCACTTACTGTGTGCCTGGTACTTACCTGAATGCCAATCCTGAATGTGTGCTCTCATTACCAGTAGTGCACTGGTGTTTCATTTGCAACTTCCTAACTGTCCCAGCTCTATTAGTAGCCTCTTAAAAATATCTACTTTAGCCAGGCAGTAGTGGCGCACGCCTTTAACCCCAGCACTTGGGAGGCACAGGCAGATCTCTGTGAGTTCAAGGCCAGCCTATTCTACAGAGAGAGTTCCAGAACAGCCAAAACTGTTACACAGAGAAATTATGTTTTGAAAAACTAGAAGGAAAAAAAAAACCCTACAAGGTTGCGCCTATACCTTGGTTGTAGAACACTTGCACAGAATGTAAGAGGCCCTAGGTTGACTCTCCAGCACTGTGAAAAAGGCATATCAAAATCCTTGTTTTAAATAAGTAGAGAAAACATTTTTAGACTTTAGATTGGTGTTTCTTACAGAAATTTATTCATTTATTTGGATTTTTGAGTTCTGGGATTAAAGGCATACACCACCACTGCTCACAAAAAAAAATTTCGCTGCCTTTCATTTAAATGACTTATAACCAATGAAAAACCATGCTGGGAAAAAAGTCTGAGTTAGAAACATGAAAAGGGCAACAGGTGAAATTCCTTTCCTAATATCATCGCTTAATTGTATTTCCTTAGTGACAGAATTCTGTGGTCATCAATTTTTATAACTAGCTTAACTTTGGTTTTTTGTTTTTCGAGACAGGGTTTCTCTGTGTATCCCTGACTGTCTTGGAACTCACTCTAGACCAGGCTAGCCTTGAACACACAGAGATGCACCTGCCTCTGCCTCCTGAGTTCTGGGATTAAAGGCGTGTGTAACTATGCCTGGCTTAACTTCTGTTTTTAAGGGATTGAATGAGACTTTTAAAAAAGCTTCAAGGCCCCTCTTAGGGCTAAAAAAGCTTTGATGAGCATCCTGAGTGTAGTCCAGGTTGGGTCGCTCTCTCCCCCAGATGTTTATTAACTGCCTATTACATTCTAACCACTACAAGAAGATGAAAGGGAGACAGCAGTGGACAAGACAGTGGAGGGTCTGCTGTCATAGGATCTCCATTGTAGAAGGGGAAGATAGCCCAACAGGTAAACAATAACATTTTCAGATAGTGACAAGGGCCTAACAAACAGGAAGCAGATAATGAGGAATGAAAATGACTAGGTTAGATAGTTGGGCGGTAGGGATGCTCTGTGGGTTTATATTATGTGATCATAGGGCTTTCTAGGATTGAGTGACATTTGGTAGCAACCTTGCTGCTGGAAGGAGGTCCGTCTTACCTGTTACTATTTGAGATAATATGGGTGGGGAGGATCTGGAGGAGTTGGGGGAGGGGAAACTGATCAGAATATATTACGAATTTTCAATAAAAATAAAACATAAAAGAAATTACTTAAGCTAAAAAAAGAATAAAAGAATAAATCTTGTCTCCCAAAATCTTAGGTTACTAGTCTATTTTCTGTTCTTTACCTTATGGTGTTAGTCTCTGAGAGGATACGATGACCTTAGCTGCTGGTCTTCCCTTGGCCTGTGTAGCACCAGGCCTAGTGGTTAAAGGTCAGTAAATTTTTGCTGGGGATATTCACTGGATACTGCAGATAAGATGGTGAATTAGGCCAGATGTTTTCTGTGGACCATAAAGGCTGTTTCCCAAAAGCTCCTTTGTGTCTTTGGATCAAGAACTTCCAAATCGGTGGTAAGAATGCAGATAATTATAGGATAATGTCACATGGCAATTCTAGTCTCTCTTACTTTTGTGCTCCTTCTTGGAGGTTAGGAGTGACCAGGGTCTTACTATGAAGCGCTGAAACTCAAACTTAGAGATCCACCTACCTCTGCCTCCTTAGTGCAGGGATTTAAGGGGTGCAGCATCACATTTAGCTTCATTGCTTAGGCATGAGGATTAATGTGGAGAACTGGAAGGATTTGGTGAGAATTAGGTTTTCTCAGCCAGCTAGCATCAGAAAGACAAAATGTTAAGCACGGTTTTGTTTTGTTTTTTTTTTTTTAATAATTTTTTTTATTAAGAAAAGAAGAAAAAAAAACATAAACAAAAAACAAGTTTCCACCTCCTCCCAGCCTCCCATTTCCCTCCCCCTCCTCCCACCCTTCTCCCCCTCCTCCCACCCTTCTCCCCCTCCTCCCACCCTTCTACCCCTCCCCCCACTCCTCTCCCCCTCCCTCTCCAGTCCACAGAGCAGTCCAGGTTCCCTGCCCTGTGGTAAGTCCTAGGTCCTCCCCCCTCCGTCCATATCTAGGAAGGTGAACATCCAAACTGGCTAGGCTTCCACAAAGCCAGCACATTAAGTAGGATCAAAACCCCGTGTCATTGTCCTTGGCGTCTCATCAGCCCTCATGGTTCGCCATGTTCAGAGAGTCCGGTTTTATCCCATGCTTTTTCGGTCACAGTCCAGCTGGCCTTGGTGAGCTCCCAGTAGATCAGCTCCACTGTCTCAGTGGGTGGGTGCACGCCTCGTGGTCCCGACTTCTTTGCTCATGTTCTCCCTCCTTCTGCTCCTCATTGGGACCTTGGGAGCTCAGTCCAGTGCTCCAGTGTGGGTCTCTGTCTCTGTCTCCATCCATCACCAGATGAAGGTTCTATGATGATATGCAAGATATTCGTCAGTATTGCTCTCGGATAGGGTCATTTCAGGTTCCCAATCCTCAGCTGCCCAAGGAACTAACTGGGAACCTCATGTTGGGCAATTGGGAGCCCCTCTAGGGTCAAATCTCTTGCTCACCCTAAAGTGGTTCCCTTAACTAAGAATTGTGGTTCCGTGCTCCACTATCCACCTTTCCTTTATCCCAATTCTCCTGACTCCCCAAATCCCCCCTCCTTCCCTTCTACCTTTTCTCTCCCCATCTCCCCTTACCCCCATCCCACCCCACCCCCAAGATCCTAATTTTCTCCCCGGCAATTGGGTCTACTTCCCTTAGCCAAGAGGATAACTATATGTTTTTCCTTGGGTTCACCTTCTTACTTAGCTTCTTTAGGTTCACCTATTGTAGACTCCGTGGCCCTAATTTATGGCTAGAAACCAATTATGAGCGAGTACATCCCATGTTCATCTTTTTGGGTCTGGGACACCTCACTCAGGATAGTGTTTTCTATTTCCATCCATTTGCCTGCAAAATTCGAGAAGTCATTGTTTTTTACCGCAGCGTAGTACTCTAGCGTGTATATATTCCATACTTTCTTCATCCATTCTTCCATTGAAGGGCATCTAGGTTGTTTCCAGGTTCTGGCTATTACAAATAATACTGCTATGAACATAGTTGAACAAATGCTTTTGTCATATGATAGAGAATCTCTTGGGTATATTCCCAGGAGTGGTATTGCTGGGTCCAGGGGTAAGTTGATCCCGAATTTCCTGAGAAACCGAAACACTGACTTCCACAGTGGTTGCACAAGATCGCATTCCCACCAGCAATGGATGAGGGTACCCGTTCCTCCACAGCCTCTCCAGCAAAGGTTATCCTTGGTGTTTTTGACTTTAGCCATTCTGACAGGTGTAAGATGATATCTCAAAGTTGTTTTGATTTGCATTTCCCTGATTGCTAAGGAAGTTGAGCACGACTTTAAGTGTCTTTTGGCCATTTGAACTTCCTCTGCTGAGAATTCTCTGTTCAGTTCAGTGCCCCATTTTTTAATTGGGTTAATTAGCATTTTAAAGTCTAGTTTCTTGAGTTCTTTATATATTTTGGAGATCAGACCTTTGTCTGTTGTGGGGTTGGTGAAGATCTTCTCCCAATCAGTAGGTTGCCTTTGTGTCTTATTGACTATGTCCTTTGCTTTACAGAAGCTTCTCAGTTTAAGTAGGTCCCATTTATTCAATGTTGCCCTTAATGTCTGTGCTTCTGGGGTTATACATAGGAAGCGATCTCCTGTGCCCAGCTCCTGTAGGGTACTTCCCACTTTCTCTTCTATCAGGTTCAGTGTGTTCGGGCTGATATTGAGGTCTTTAATCCATTTGGACTTGAGTTTTGTGCACGGTGATAGATAAGGGTCTATTTTCATTCTTCTACAAGATGACATCCAGTTGTGCCAGCACCATTTGTTGAAGATGCTTTCTTTCTTCCATTTTATACTTTTAGCTCCTTTATCGAAAATCAGGTGTTCATAGGTTTGTGGGATAAAATCCGGGTCTTCTATACGATTCCATTGGTCGACTTCTCTGTTTTTATGCCAGTACCACACTGTTTTCATTACTGTAGCTCTGTAATAGAGTTTGAAGTCAGGGATGGTAATGCCTCCAGAAGATCCTTTATTGTATAGGATTGTTTTGGCTATCCTGGGTTTTTTGTTTTTCCATATAAAGTTGATTATTGTCTTCTCCAGATCTGTGAAGAATTTTGATGGGATCTTGATGGGGATTGCATTGAATCTATAAATAGCCTTTGGTAGAATTGCCATTTTTACTATGTTGATCCTCCCAATCCAAGAGCAAGGGAGGTCCATCCATTTTTTGGTATCCTCTTCAATTTCTTTCTTCAATGCCTTAAAGTTCTTGTCAAATAGATCTTTCACTTCCTTGGTTAGATGTACCCCAAGATATTTTATGCTGTTTTTGGCTATTGTGAATGGTGAAGCTTCTCTGATTTCCCTCTCTGCTTCCATATCCTTCGTGTATAAGAGGGCGACTGATTTTTTGGAGTTGATCTTGTATCCTGCCACATTACTAAAGCTGTTTATCAGCTGTAGGAGTTCTTTGGTGGAGTTTTTGGGGTCGCTTATGTACACTATCATATCATCTGCAAATAACGAAAGTTTAACTTCTTCCTTTCCAATTCGAATCCCCTTGATTCCATCATGTTGTCTTATTGCTATTGCTAGAACTTCAAGCACTATATTGAAGAGGTATGGGGAGAGTGGACAGCCTTGTCGTGTTCCTGAGTTAAGTGGGATGGCTTTGAGTTTCTCTCCGTTTAATTTGATGTTAGCTGTCGGCTTGCTGTATATAGCTTTTATTATATTTAGGTATGACCCTTGTATCCCTAATCTCTCCAAGACTTTTAACATAAATGGATGTTGAATTTTGTCAAATGCTTTTTCAGCATCTAATGAAATGATCATATGTTTTTTTTCTTTCAGTTTATTTATATGCTGGATTACATTGATAGATTTTCGTATGTTGAACCAGCCCTGCATCTGAGGAATGAAGCCTACTTGATCATAATGGATAATTTTTCGGATGTGTTCTTGGATTCGATTTGCCAGTATTTTGTTGAGGATTTTTGCGTCGATATTCATGAGTGAAATTGGCCTGTAGTTCTCTTTCCTGGTTGAGTCTTTGAGTGGTTTTGGTATCAGAGTAATTGTGGCTTCATAAAAGGAGTTTGGTAATGACCCTTCTGTTTCTATCTTGTGGAATACATTAAGGAGTATAGGTATTAGATCTTCTTGGAAGATCTGGTAGAATTCTGCATTGAAACCATCTGGTCCTGGGCTTTTTTTGGTAGGGAGGTTTTTGATAACCTCTTCTAATTCTTCGCGACTAACAGGTCTATTTAGATTGTTCACCAGGTCCTGATTTAACTTTGGTATATGATATTTATCTAAAAAAGTATCCATTTCCTTTACATTTTCCAATTTTGTGGCATATAGGCTTTTGTAGTAAGATCTAATGATTCTCTGAATTTCCTCTGTGTCTGTGGTTATGTCCCCCTTTTCATTTCTGATCTTATTAATTTGCAAATTCTCTCTCTGCCGTTTGATTAGCTTGGATAGTGGTTTGTCAATCTTGTTGATTTTCTCCAGGAACCAGCTTTTTGTTTCATTGATTTTTTGCATTGTTTTCTGTGTTTCTATTTTGTTGATTTCAGCCCTCAGTTTGATTATTTCCAGTCTTCTACTCCTCCTAGGTGAGTCTGCTTCTTTTTTTTCTAGAGCTTTCAGGTGGGCTGTTAAGTCTCCAATGTGAGCTTTCTCTGTTTTCTTTAAGTGGGCACTTAGTGCTATGAACTTTCCTCTTAGGACTGCTTTCATAGTGTCCCATAAGTTTGAGTATGTTGTTTCTTTATTTTCATTGAATTCCAGGAAGACTTTAATTTCTTTCTTTATTTCTTCCTTAATCCAGCTATGGTTCAATAGTAGACTGTTCAGTTTCCATGACTTTGTATGCTTTCTGGGGGTAGCATTATTGTTGAATTCTAACTTTAATCCATGGTGATCTGATAAGACACAGGTGGTTACTAATATTTTTTTGTAACTGTGGAAGTTTGCTTTGTTACCGACTATGTGGTCGATTTTCGAGAAGGTTCCATGAGCTGCAGAGAAGAAGGTATATTCTTTCCTATTTGGATGGAATGTTCTATAGATGTCTGTTAAGTCCATTTGATTCATTACCTCCACTAATTCTCTTATTTCTCTGTTAGGTTCCTGTCTGATTGACCTGTCCATTGGTGAGAGAGGAGTGTTGAAGTCTCCTACTATTAGTGTGTGCGGTTTGATGGCTGCCTTGAATTTTAGCAATGTTTCTTTTATGTACGTGGGTGCTTTTATATTAGGGGCATAGATGTTCAGGATTGAGACTTCATCCTGATGAACTGTTCCTGTTATGAGTATAAAATGCCCCTCTCCATCTCTTCTGATTGATTTAAGTTTAAAGTCAACTTTGTTAGAGATTAGTATGGCCACACCTGCCTGTTTCTTAGGTCCATTTGCTTGATAGGCCTTTTCCCAGCCCTTTACTCTGAGTAGGTGCCTGTCTTTGTGGTTGAGGTGTGTTTCTTGTAAACAGCAGAATGTTGGATCCTGTTTTCTTATCCAATCTCCTAGCCTGTGCCTTTTTATAGGTGAGTTGAGTCCATTGACATTAAGTGATATTAATGACCAGTGGTTGTTAACTCTGGTCATTTTTTTTTAGTCGTAGAGTTTGTGTGTTTCCCTTCTTTGTTTTGTGTTTGTGAAGGGTCTCTAGATGTCTGAGTTATTGTGATCATTGTTGGACTCCTTGGTTAGTGATTTTCCTTCAATTACTTTCTGTAAGGCTGGATTTGTGGCTGCGTATTGTTTAAATTTGTTTTTATCCTGGAAAATTTTATTTTCTCCATTTATAGTGAATGAAAGCTTGGCTGGGTATAGTAATCTGGGCTTGCACCCATGGTCTCTCAGTTTCTGCAGTACATCTATCCAGGACCTTCTGGCTTTCATGGTTTCCATGGAGAAGTCAGGTGTAAGTCTGATAGGTTTACCTTTATAAGTAATTTGGCCTTTTTCCTTTGCAGCTCTTAATATTCTTTCCTTATTCTGTATGCTTTGTGTTTTGATAATTATATGGCGAGGGGATGTTTTTTTTTGATCCAGCCTATTCGGTGTTCTGTATGCTTCTTGCACATTCATAGGAAAATCTTTCCTTAGGTTGGGAAAGTTTTCTTCTATAATTTTATTAAATAGATTTTCTGGACCATTGAGTTGCCCTTCTTCTCCTTCTTCTACTCCTATTATTCTTAGGTTTGGTCTTTTTATTGTGTCCCATATTTCCTGAATGTTTTGTGATGAGAGTTTGTTGGACTTGCTGTTTTCTTTGATCAGTGTGTTTATTTTCTCTATGGTATCTTCAGAATCCGAGAGTCTTTCTTCTATCTCTTGTATTCTGCTGGTTATGCTTGTTTCTGTAGTCTCTATTCGTTTACCTAGATTTTCCATGTCCAGACGGCCCTCTGTTTGTGTTTTTTTCTTTGCCTCTATTTCAGTTTTCAGGTCTTGAACCGTTTCCATTATCTGTTTGATTGTTTTTCCTTGGATTTCTAGGGTATCATTCACTGATTTATTCAATTCTTCAAACTTTCTGTTATATTTCTCATCCATTTCTATAAGGGCGTTTTTTACATGCTGTTTAAGGGTGTCAATCACTTTCATGAAGTCAATCTTTTCTCCTTCCTCTTGATTAAGGGGTTCTTGTCCTCCCGTTGTGAGGTCGCTTGTTTCTGGTAGCTTCATGTTGCTTTTCAGCTTGTTGGGCGAATTCTTGCCTTGACGTCGGCCCATCTCTTCTTCCAAATGCTCCCTATGGATCTTCTTTTACCGGATTAGGTCTCCTTGCCTACCAAATGCTGTCTCTCCCCAATGTTGGCTCTCCCAATGCTGGGTCTCCTGGCGCCGAAAGATCAGGCCTCCGTGCTGGTTGGGCAGCTCGCAGACAAAGCGCCTACCCCGCTTGGTGCAGGCAGGCCACAGAAACAAAGGAACTGCTGCCCGCCCGGGAGCCCCGAGTACTCGGACCCAGCGCCCAGATAGGTTGGGCTGGGCGATGCCACGCGCCTAAAGAGGGCAGTGGGGGCGAAGTGGGGAGGGCTCTGGACGGAAGCTGGGTGGGCCAGGAAGAAAGAGGCAGCACCCGGGGAGTAGAGGCCCTGCAGAGAGCCCAAGCAGGACAGGGGGCCAAGAAACCCCCGAGCTCCCCGTCCCAGGCTGGCGCCGTGGGCCAGAAACTCACCCCAATGCTGGGTCTCCTGGCGCCGAAAGATCAGGCCTCCGTGCTGGTTGGGCAGCTCGCAGACAAAGCGCCTACCCCGCTTGGTGCAGGCAGGCCACAGAAACAAAGGAACTGCTGCCCGCCCGGGAGCCCCGGGTACTCGGACCCAGCGCCCAGATAGGCTGCGCTGGGCGATGCCACGCGCCAAAAGAGGGCAGTGGGGGCGAAGTGGGGAGGGCTCTGGACGGAAGCTGGGTGGGCCAGGAAGAAAGAGGCAGCAGAGAGCCCAAGCAGGACAGGGGGCCAAGAAACCCCCGAGCTCCCCGTCCCAGGCTGGCGCCGTGGGCCAGAAACTCACCCCAATGCTGGGTCTCCTGGCGCCGAAAGATCAGGCCTCCGTGCTGGTTGGGCAGCTCGCAGACAAAGCGCCTACCCCGCTTGGTGCAGGCAGGCCACAGAAACAAAGGAACTGCTGCCCGCCCGGGAGCCCCGAGTACTCGGACCCAGCGCCCAGATAGCCTGGGCTGGGCGATGCCACGCGCCAAAAGCCACGGTTTTGTTGTTACTGTTTTTTTTTTTTTTTCTACACTCTTAGCACATTTTGTTTCCCTGATAATGTTGAATTCCTGGTTCAGATAAAATTTGTCTCTTTGTAGTAGAGATACTTGAAAGGACAGGCTTGACATTAATCCATTATTAGTCTTTGGTTGGCATATCTGATATATATCAGATCTTTTCTGTGTATCTAGCCTTCTTTCCCAGTAATGTACAGTGGACTTTTGTCTGTAACCTAGCATTGTTTCATAGCACTGGAGATAACTTCAACGACCCGGGTTCAGAAAGGCTGTACTTTCTAGTCACAATTTTGTACTAAAGTGGCCAGAGAGTCTTCAGTTCCAAAAGTGTATTATGATATTATGAGTACTTGTTGGTATCCCACTGTGCATTGCAAAAGCACTCTGGAGGTCTATCAAATGCAGCTCAGCAATAGGCACTTTCCATTACTGCAAGAGTCGTCTACCTACTCTCTGACCTTAAAAATAATCAAGGAAGTCATTTCATGGTGTTTAGAATAGTATGTTTTGTTAATTTTAAATGTTGCTTTTTGCATGACCAACATTTATTGCTTAAAACCTTATTATTTTCTGTCATAGCAGACCTAACAGAAGGAAAAACGTGAGGCCCAATAAACAGGAGCAATTCTTTGGATGGAACGTACAAGAAGGCCATCCTTAGACAGGGAAGAAAGCATTGGCCTTTATGTCCTACTTTTTTTTTTAGTGGTCTCATTCCTTAGCCCAAGCTTGCTTGGAGCTCACTGTGTAGGCTGGGCTGGCCTAGAATTCATGGCCTCAACCTCCTGAGTGCTGGGATTGTAGGCCCTGCCCTGTTTTGTATAGTATATGTGTATACTTATACATATATGTGCGTGGTATGCATGTGGAAAGCAGAGGACAACTTGCAGGAGTTACTTATCTTTTGTGGGTCCCAGGGATTGAATTTAGGATGTCAGGTTGGTACCAAGTACCTTTACCTGCTGAGCTACCTTCCTGGCCCTATGCCTTTTAAGATTTGGTTTATTCTATATGTATGTTTTCCTTGCATGTATGTCTGTGTACTATATGCATGCCTGGTGACCTCGGAGTTCAAAGATAGATTTGGATGGTTGTGAGTACCATATGGGTGCTGAGAATTGAACCCAGGTCTTCTGTAAGAGCAATGCTCTAACCACTGGCCCATCTCTCCAGCTCCATATGCCTTCTCTCACCCCCCCCCAAATCCCTTTTGACCAACCTCAAGGTAAATGGGTAAAGTTTAGGATAGGACCTAATATGATGAAAGTGAAGACACAGCTTAAGATGGGAAGGGTCCCTTTCTTTAAGCTCCATTGTTTACTGAAAGGGAGGCTTTTAAACAGGACGTCTAACTTGCTTGGAAAACATCTCTTAGCTCTTAGTGTTGTTTATACCCCATCGAAAACCCGTTAGACAAATAGACACTGTAATTCTTGGCAGGGTAACTGGCCCAGAGTCTCACAGCTAGTAAGCGTGGCTTCCTGAGTGGAATTTTAGCTTCTCAGGTCCACAGATGGTTCTCTTCATTGCTTCATTATATTGATTTTGAGGTCACTGTGTCGTATAAATTTTTTATTTTTATTTTCAGTTTTAAAATTTTTATCTCCGTGTTTTGCATGCTTGTATGTCTATGTATCATATTTATCCTGTTACTTGAGGAGGCCACAAGAGGGTGTTGGATCTCCTGGGACTAGAATTAGAAACTTCTGTGGGCTCTGGGAATTGAACCTGAGTCCTCTGGAAAAGCAACCAATGCTTTTAACCACTAAGCCATCTCTCCATCCCCTCTTATATGATTTTTTTTCACTATCTTCCATCTATATTTCTTGTTTATTTGAAACAGGGTCTCCATGTAGCCCTGGCTGTTCTGAAACTCTGTAGACCAGTCTGGTCTCGAACCCACAGAAATCTACCTGCCTCTGCTTCCTGAGTGCTGGGATTAAAGGCATGCACCAACACTGCCCAGTAGGCCTTTGTTTTTAATCTGTGTACCTTTCAGGTACATTTGGGCCAAATAGACTTGAAAAAAATCTAGCCACTATTTTTTTTTAATACAATACTTTGTGTTTGGGTAACTGTGGCTGAGTTAGTTCTAAATGAACCTCTAAATGACCTGGTTAGAGCAGTACCAAGAAGATAATTGCACTCGAATGTTAACTTTTGAGGCGTGACCCTTTTCTTTTTGTGTGTATGTATGTATATATTTGAATTTATTTTTGTTTTATGTGCACTAGTGTTTTGTCCACATGTATATCTCTGTGAGCAATTTCCACCCCCGAACTGGAGTTACAGACAGTTGTGAGCTGCCATGTGGGCACTGGGAATTGAACCTCAGTCCTCTGGAAGAGCAGCCAGTACTTTTAACCACGGAGTCATCTCTCCATCCTTTCTTTTCTTTTGAGAATAAATTTTCAGCTCTATAATCAGATATTCCAGAATATATTCAGCTATGGATTTTAAAGGCTCTTTTAAAGGCTTTCTAGCCTTTAAAATAGTTTGGATATTCTAAAAATCACGCATAGCGGTTAAATGTGGAATTGACTTGCTAGAGACATTCTACTCAAGTGTAACATTTCAAAATTAATCTTTTATGTTATGGGAAAAGCATTATTGCTAGCTTGAAATCTGAGTCACAGTTTATGGAAAGCTGTCATGAGGTTTGAGGCAGCATCCACACATTGCTAAGTTCATGGTTTGGAAGGCCAAGAGAACCGTCTCACCTGTTATTAGACTCAGCTGGATTTCAGGTCCACGTTGCAGGGTATTTTAATTTTGATGTAATCAATCAGTATTTATTGAAAACCTAATATCTATTCAACACTACTAGGAATGATAGGAGATAGAGGAAAAGTAATAGATCTCCTCTAATGTGACAGACAAGATAGGTGACATTCATAGAAAAGATACACTCCTAGGGACTGGCTTAGATAGGATCTTATGGTTATAGGTACAAATTGGAATTCAAATGAGTGATGGAAACACTAGCAAAAGAGAATCTCTCTCCACATATATCACTCGCTCACAGACTCTAGTGTTTTATTAATAACAAACCGCTTACTGTATTTCAGTTTCCACAGCGTACTTAGTTTGCTTCAAAGGGACAGTTCAAAAGTGCTGTTTTAGAGCCTTTGCCGGTAGGCGAGACAGGCTTCAATGATAGAAAATGATTATGTTGAATACTTATTCAGTGTATTTATTGGCCATTTGTAGTTCTTCATTTGAAAATTATCTTTCATTTGTCTGTATAATAAAAAATCTTGAAAGAATAAAAAAATAAGGGTAATCAAGATACTGTAAAGTCAACTGAGATGTACTTATATGCACTGTGGACAGCTCTGTAGGGCTCTTATTAACGGGAAGTTCTCAGAGAAGTGACTGCTAACTGAGAGCTGGATAGCATGCAGGCATGGGGTCTGTGGGGTTTTTCCTTTTTTTTAGACAGGGTTTGAGGGGGCTTACTATCCTAGACTACAGCCTTGAATTGATCTTCCTGCCTCAGCTTCCCAAGTGCTAGGATTTACAGGCATGCATTACCACACCCAGCTTCAGTCCAGGTTCTCAGTTACAAACAAGCAGCAGAAAGAAAACCTGATTGATTTGAAGCAGAAAGGGAATTTATTGAAAACAGTGGGGGCAGGGTTAGGGAACACAGACCTGTAATTCCAGGCGGGGAATGTAATTCTTAGCTAGCCTGGGAAACTGAGTTCAAGGCCATTCTGCATTGTTTAGCCAATTGTCTGACTAGGTGTGGTGGGTCACGCCTTTTAATCCTGGCACTCGGGAGGTGGAAGCACTTGGGACTGAGTTCAAGGCCATCTTAGGCTACTTAGTGTGAGGTGCTGCTGCCTTAAAAAGAAAGGGGAAGAAAGGAAGAAAAGACTTAAAATAAGCAGACAAACCAACTTCCCACTGCCAGATAGCAATAACAACAAGCCCTCAAACTGTAATGGGACATTTGCATACTCCCTTGAAACCACAATTCCACTGTTAGATAAATATTCAATACACACTGGTATACCAATACACAAAGAATGTCTACAACAGCATTAGGGATGGGCAGATTGAAAACCTTCTAGCTGTCCATCTACAACACCACAGATAAATAACAAGATCGCCCCATAATCAGAAGCAGTATAATAGAAATAACGAATTAATTGCAGTTACACACATCACTTTGAATCTAAAGAAGCCAGACCTAAAAGATAGCATAGTAAATTGTTGTTTATTATCAAGCTAAAAAGCAGGCAGCAGTATCTATCTTGTTACAAGTCAGGGTGGCATTTTACCGTGGAGCTATAGGAACTTTGAAGGTATAGTCAGCCTTCTTTCTTCTCCCTAGGTTGCAAATTCACAAGTTCAATCAACCATGGATCAAAGTATGAGAGAAAATCATAGTATTTATTATGCTGAAGTATAGACTTTTTTTGGTTGCTGCTACCTAGACGACATAGTACAACTATTTACATCACATTTACTTTGCATTATGTGAGTGATCTAGGGAGGTTTTAAAATATATAGGAGGGTGTGGATGGGCTAAATGCAAATACTTTATACACCATTTTATGTCAGGGACTATAGCATCTGTGAACTTCGGTGTCCTCTGAGAGTCCTGGAATCTGTTGAATCTGTTCCCATGGATACTGAGACTGTACTTGGAATGTTCTGCTTCTTGAAGGAGGATTCATTTACTCATGTAATAAAAAATGCTTTGAGCTGTACTTAGCACTGAGTACAGATTTTCCTTGCATGTTATGCTGTATATGTGACATCTTAATAACATTTTGCTTTTTTAAAAAGAGAGCAAGGGGTGGTCATGTAGTTGAGTGCTAGCACACTTGCTCCCCAGTTCAATTTTCAGTAACTAAACCACAAAATAAATAAATAATGTATAGAAATAGAAAAAGGTGCATAGATTAAATTACTTAGAAAGAGGAACTCCTTTGGCCGTGTGTACCAAAACTTGATTCAATACTGAATTGCCCTGTTACTGGATTGCACTGTTATGACCAAGTGCAAAACTTCAGCTTCTACCACTGGCTAGTGTCACCTTTTTCCTGGGCACTTGAACCTGCCAAGCCATCCTTAACCATAGAATGCTTTATCTATAGCTGGGGCTCCATTCTCAGTCCTTGTACTTTATAAGTCTGGGGTGGAATTCTTGGTTAGGAACAGTTTAGCTGTAAGGGAGAGTGGGAAGAAGTGCACACCATTTTCAGTTTGGATAGCACAGGAATGTGGGCCAGCCGTTAGAATCAAGCTGAAGGATACAGCTATTTCACATTTACAGTCTTTCTTGAGGAAGATTTAAGCCAGCAGAAGAAAGTGGCTCTCAAGTGCTAGACACAATAGAAGCCACTCTGAGTGGAGTGTAGCCTTTGGGCCCATTGGAAACAAGTTCAACCAGATTAAATAAAGGGTGTGTTCTGGGAAAATGGTCTGAGTGATTGAAGCCATAGGGTGGGACAAGATTAAAGATTACTTTGAAAATCAGACAGGAATTAAATTTATTTTGGGACCCAGTAAAAACGTTTAAAAGGGAGTGTTGGAGAAGGAGTGGTGTTTAGCAGTGTGTTTCAGGGACTCCCGGAGGGGTGGGAAGTACTGGAAGGATGGAGTGGTAGACTGGGAATAGAAGTAGGACCAAAATGCCAGGCTTTGCCTTTGTTTTTCAAGGTACAGGTTGAGGAGACAGCCCATTGGAGGAGGAAGTGAAAGCGAATCTGGTTTTTGAAACTGCTGAGTGAGCCTTGCAGAGGTGCTGGTGCTGGTGGCCTTGCAGAGGTGGCCAGGTGTGTCTGGGGGCCACAGGGCAGTCTTGTTTTCAGGCTTCTGGAGGTGTGTTAGCTACTTTGAGTTGGATTCTAAGTGATAAATGAACTAACTCCAACCTGAACTCTCTTCTGGGAACCTTTACTTTCTTACCTTGGGCAAAGTGGTCTGATCACTATCTTCCACAACTTCCTTCCTGTCATTTTAAAGTCTTTGAGAAGAAAATAGTTATCATGAGACACTTTTTTTTTTCTTAATTAATTTTTTTTTTCCAGACGTCGCTTCTCTGTGTAGTCCTGGCTGTCCTGGAACTTGTTCCGCCTGCCAGGTTGGCCTCCAACTCATACAGATCCGCCTGCCTGCAGATATTGTTTTGTGAGACCATCTTTCTTTGTAGCTTAGGTTAGTTTTGAACATGTAATTCACATTCCTCAGCCTCTTTTTACATTTTTAAAATTTAATTTTAATTTTATGGTCATAGGTTGTAATGGTAAAAATGCTGAAGGACCCCAAGTGGCAGCAGCAGGTAGCGGGCCAAAAGACCTCGCTGCAGGTCCCCCAGTGGCGGCCGTGGGCAGTGGGTCCCGAGACTACGAAGGCAGCCAGTCCCAGGCAGATAGCCCCGAGTGGCCAGGAGGGGCAGAGAGTCCCAGACAAGAAGCTGCATGGCGGATGAGAGACCGAGACAGATAGGCATGTCATGCAGATTGAGCTTGGATATTTATTTAGTGGGTTATGAAAGGGAAAGGGGGGAGAAGGGGAGAAGGCAGAAGAGCAGAGAGAGGCAGAGGTGGGAAGAGGGGGGAGGAGAGGAGCCACAGCACCAGCTACTACCTCTTTGGGAGATGGAAAGGAAGGGACTTGGGCTGCAAGGGGAAGGAAGATCTGCCTGCTTCGGGGGAGGACAGGGGAGGAAGTGGGCTGGGCTTGTCTCTTAAAGGGCAGGGCAGACCATTACATAGGTGCTTTGCCAGCGTATGTGTCTGTGTACCACTTGTATTCCTGGCGCTGGCCTAGGCCAGAAGTGGCTATCAGGAGGTAGAGTTACTGGTTGTGAGCCACCATATGGTACTGGGACTCAAACTCAGGTCCTCTGGAACAGCATCTGGTGCTCACAACCACTGAGCTATTTCTCCAGCCCAGCCTTTTTTCTTAAAAAAAGTATTTTAGATTTATTTTTTATGTATATTAGTGTTTTGCATGTATGTAATTATGTACCCATAAAAGTCAGAAGAGGATATGGGACCCCTGGAACTGGAGTTATAGACTGTGAGCTGCTATGTGAGTACTAGGATTTGAACCCCTGACCCCTGCAAGAAAGACAGGTGTTTTTAACTGCTCAGCCATCACTGCAGCCTCATGCCTCAGCTTCCTGACTGCTGGGTTTGTAAGTGAGCACTACCATGCCTGGCTTCTCAATTATTTTCATAATCGCTTTGAGTGGTTTGAGTAGAACAAGAATATCCTTTATTTTTAAATTGATTTTAAGTAATACATAAACATAAAATTGTACGCAATAAAATGGGGTATTATGTTGATACATATGAGTGTTGTGTAATTTTAAAGAATCAGGCTAAACATTGACCCCTGGTGCTGCTCATTTCTTCATGGGGAAAGCTTTGAAAGGCCTGTCTTTTTGAGACATTCAGTACATTGCTGCTGTCTCTAGTCGCCCCACTGTGTAGTGCCGTGAAGCACGTCTCTCCTAGCTGTCCTAACTGGAACTTCGTTTCCATTGATTGGCATCTCTCCACCCCTTTTTCTCATCTACTCTGCTCAGCTTCTTATAACCACAGTTCTAGCCTCAACTTGTAAGGACTACCACAGAAGAGAGCTGTACACTGATACCAGTAATGAATGCAGATGCAGAACTCGTAATGAAATCATAGCAAATTGATTGCAACAACATATTAAAAGATCTTTTGTCATGACCAAGTAGGCTTTATACAAGGGATACAAGCTTAGGATGTTATGCCAAGCTGAGAGGGCAAGCACAGGCAAAGCAAACTTCTAGGTGTTTAGGAAGATTGTAAGGGTAGACTTAGATCTGCTTGACAGCTAGCTCCATTCCATGTCTGGAGAAAAGGAAGTGGCAAAAACCTGTGTTCCTCATCCAAACTTGTTCTGAATGAATCCTTACCAGTACTTAGTCCCTGTCAGCAGCCACAAGCTTTAGCATAGCGTTCGGCCTTGCTAAGACAGCCAGATCTCTGGAGCATGAAAGGTAAGCTTTTGTGTATAACTCGAACGCTGTTGCTGACGCGTGCCACTTTGGTATTCCTCAGGAGTTTTCTCTTTAGTCTAATAACATGTCCCTGCTTGTAGATAGATGACACTGGATCGCTCGGATAGCACTAAAGGGTGTGCAGCTATCTTAACAGGAAACAACTTTCCCCTTGGGTAATGTATGAGACAGGCAAGACAATTCTCAGATGGTTGACTGTTATTTGTGTTGCAGGTGGATTTGCTGGCATATTTACCCCTTCTCTATTAGGATATTGAAGCTTTAGACCCTTGAGTTTAGTAGGCAATGTTTCAGTAACCTTTTAAGTATAGAAGATGAGAGATAAGTTAGATGAAAAGTCCCAAAACATTTCTTCCTGAAAAGTTTCTCCATTTGCAGAAGGAGCAGGCTGAGAATTTAGAAAGTAATTGTAGGTCCATGTGGAAAGTTCATCAGTGCAGTTTTAAAGGGAAATAATTAGAACTCAGCATTTGTAAAGATTGACTTTTCTTATCGATCCAGGCTCTAACAGCCCATTGAGATGTTGCTTCAAGAGCTAACCCTGATCACATCAGAATAACATCATTTGGGAAGACTTCCATGTGCCCTAGGTCATATAGTTGGCAACAGAATTCCGAGAAGAGCCTAAGACATCTGACCTGTCATTATTGTAGGAAGGTTTCACTGAATGGGTTTAGAGAAGCAGGAGTTTAATCCACTTTCCAGACTTCCCCCTACCCTAGTTACCTCAAAAATGAAAAGAAGCAAAGGTTGTAGCTCAGTAGAGTACCTGCCAATGTGTGAAGCCCTGGTTTGATCCACAGCATTGCAAGAAACAAACAAGAACAGCAAGAAGGCAACTGTAGTTGTCTAACAGTGACCTGACAAGGCTCAAGTGAATGTAGAAATCAAAGTCACCAGTTTCTGCCATCACCTAAGCATCAAGGATCTAGTAAACATTTATTTCCAGAAGAGAAAATGCTACCTTTATTACTAGTGCACACGCCTTTAATCCCAGCACTCGGGAGGCAGAGGCAGGCGGATCTCTGTGAGTTTGAGGCCAGCCTGGTCTACAAGACCTAGTTCCATGACAGGCTCTAAAGTCACAGAGAAACCCTGTCTTGAACCCCCCCCAAAAGAAAACCCCAAAATCAAAACTACAAAGAAAGTAACCACCAGGACACCATATACGTGACCATATGGGTTTCATTTTAGAGTTGAACTTCAGCAGTGGCTAGAATTTATTTTTACCTTATGTTGTATGATTTATTTTTTTAATCTAGGAGCTGTTCAATCCTCTGCATTGGAACTTAATTTGACAAATTCAAACGGTACTTGCCTTTTTGCAAAATGGGAGATAAATTTCACAATATTTTATGAAACTACAAACAAAACTTTTGTAAGTAAAAAACTTTTTTTGTCTTTTTTGAGATTGACTTACTTTTTATGTAGATGGGTGTTTTGCCTGAATGGGTATCTGTGCATCATGTTCATATAGTGCCCTTAGAGGTCAATAGAGGACATTGAATACCATGGAGCCAGAATTACAGATGATGGTGAGCTACCATGTGGGTGCCGGGAATCCTCTGGAAGAGTAGCCACTGATGTTAACCACTGAGCAGTCTTCCTAGTCCCTTAAAAAGGTTTTTTTTTGTTTTGGTGTTAGGGTTTGAGCCCAGAGTCTCTTTAGGTGGTACTAGGTAAACACTCTGTTAATTGTCCTACTTCCCAGTCCCATATTTGTCTTGAGTCTTATAGTAGGGATTTATTTACATTTGGATTTTTTTTTGTTTGAGACAGGATTTCTCTGTCCTGGAACTCCGGACCAGGGTAGCTAGCCTCATCTGCCTCTTAAGTGCTGAGATTAAGGGTTTGCGCCACCACATCTGGGTTTACATTTAGACTTTTGTACCCTTTGGTGGCGCACGCCTTTAATCCCATCTCTTGGGAGGCAGAGGCAGGAGGATTTCTATGAGTTCGAGGCCAGCCTCGTCTACAAGACCTAGTTCCTGGACAGGCTCCAAAGCTACACAGAGAAACCCATTTTCAAAAAACCAAAAAAAAAAGATATGTACAAATATTTCATGATTTCATGTTAATTGACCTAACCCTTAAAGCCTGTGTTTGTTAAAACTATTAAACTCTTAAATGTACACTGTTTAAGGTTGGAGTGGATACTTCTAATTCATTAATTTTTTTTGAGTTTTCCTTGGAGATGGTTATATGCCAATGAGGAAACTTCATGATATTTCAGTTTTAACCACTTCTGAAGTAATATACAACATTAAATCTTAAATTTCTTTTTTTCATCTTTAAAACATTTTGATCTTTTTTTAAAAAAATATGTATATGTATAGGTGTGTGGGTTTAGAAATCTTTTTCTCTGTGTATTTGTGTACCACTTATGCCTGGTGCCAGAGAAGGAGAGAAAGGGTCATTGCTTCTCCCTGAACTGCAGTCAACAGACAGTTGTGAGCCCACAGTGTGAATTCTGTGAATCCAACCTGGGTCCTCTGGGTGAGCAGCCAGTGCTCTTAACCATTGAGCCATCTGTCCAGCTTCCAACGTCTAAGAACTAGTTTGCTATTTCTGTCTACCTTTCTTTGGGGGAAGGGGGGTTCTATAGCTTTGGAGCCTATCCTGTAACTCACTCTGTAGACCAGGCTATAGACCACAGAGATCCACCTGCCTCTGCCTCTCGAGTGCTGGAGTTAAAGGTGTGTACTCCCACCACCCGGCTAAAGATTTTTATTTATTTATTTATTTATTTATTTTGGTTTTTCAAGACAGGGTTTCTCTGTGACTTTGGAGCCTGTCCTGGAACTAGCTCTGTAGACCAGGCTGGTCTCGAACTCACAGAGATCCGCCTGCCTCTGCCTCCCCGAGTGCTGGGATTAAAGGCGTGCGCCACCTTCGCCCAGCTCTAAAGATTTTTTAAATTAATTATGTATACAATATTTTGCCTCATGTATTCCTGCATGCCAGAAGAGGGCACCAGATCTTTTTATGGATGGTTGTGAGCCACCATGTGGTTGCTGGGAATTGAACTCAGGATCTCTGGAAGAGCAGTCAGTGCTCTTACCCTCTGAGCCATCTCTCCAGCCCTTTTTGTTTTTCTTTTCTTGGCCTCTTTGCCTTATTTTTGTTTTGTTAAGGCCCTATTTATAGCATCACTTAAAAAAAACAGTCTATAAGCTAGGAAAGCGCTCAGTGGTAGAACAGTTGCCTGTTGTGCAGGAGACCATGATTCCCTCTCCAGGTCTGCAGAAGTTAGTACACAGCTAGATAAAGAGCATCCAGGTGCCTTTTCCTGTTTTCTTTAGACATACATGAACTTGCCCAAATACCTGGTGTGTAACTAAAGAATTTGAGAATGGTTTTCATAGTATACCAAGTAAAGGGGTAGGACTCACTGCTACTCCTAAACTTGTCTTTTGTCTTTTAGAAAAATGTAACCAGTTCAGAACTTCCCAGAGTGACATATAATGGAAGCAGCTGCGGGGATGACCAGAATAGTGCCAAAATAGTGCTACAATTTGGATCCTCTGTCTCTTGGAATGTGAATTTTACCAAGGAAGCATCTGATTATTTTATCGACAGCATCTTGCTTTCTTACAACACTAGTGATAACACAACATTTCCTGGTGCTGTAGATAAAGGTAACCTTAGGTGTTGGATTTGTGTTACATTCTCTTGCTTTTGTTAGTAACAAAAAATGTAAACAAAATAATCATTAGTGTGCTCGTCTATCTTCTCAATAAGAATGAAAAAAATCAGTCTTCAACCCATCTCAGTCCTAACTCCATGAATAGAACAGTGTTGGGTATAACGTGATAGTGACTGTCATTGCTGGAGTCTCTTACTCTCTACCATTGATTACCCTGATTGTCACATGCAGTGTTTTACTGAGTGAACAATTGATAGCAACCCTGGGAAGTAAGTAAAGGGATTGAAGCTTGGTGACTTTCCCAAAGGCTCTAAATTTAGTGAGTGAGTGAAAAGCTAGTGCTTGAAGCAAAGTTTCCTGAGCTGCAGAGTTCATACATTTATTCATTAGCAGAAACTCAGCAAATGTTGGATGAATGAGAAAATTCTTTACTGGAAGTATACAAGTCCAGTCATTTGAGATTAGAAGAAATACCTCAGATCTTTTTACTATTAAGATGAACTTTTACTTGAAAAGTAAATAGTGTAGGGCTGGGGAGATGGCTCGGTGCTTAAGAGCACTGACATCTCTTCCAGAGGACCCAGGTTCAATTCCCAGCACCCACATAACAGCTCATAACTGTCTAACTCCAGTTTTGGGGGATCCAACACCCTCACATAGAATATATACAGGCAAAACATCAGTGTACATTAAATAAACAAACAAATCTTAATAAAAATAGAAAAATAGTGATTACAGTTAAAATAACTAAGGTCAGCATTTGCTATTTTGAGACACCATCAGGTCAAGAACAACTTAGATAATTAGGCCAGTCTTGTCATTCTTAAAACAAATATGCCTTAAAATATTTTTAAGTGTGTATAGTGGAGATTTTAAATTTTTTGTCTCTAAAGCAAGTCAAACTGACCTAAAATGCACACTCGTTTTAGCTCAGCACTCCTGAGTACTGAGGTTATGGGTGTTTGCACACCTGTATCATAAACATATTGAGTTTATGATACTGATTTTATTAGGGTCATGTGGTGAGCCCACAAGCTTTATACAGTAAATGTACAGCTGACCGATCCATTGGACTATCTGTGATAAGTGTATACGTACACTCCACCCGGAGATCCCATTTTTACAGAGCTACATCTGTCCTCTGGATAAGTCACTGTCAATTCTGTAGAATCTTGTGGAATCACGGCATTTCTCCCTTCTGTAGTACCCCAGTAGTGTAGAAACCTGACATTTCCTGTAGGGCACCCCTCACAACAAGATCCAGGGCGTGAAAAGGATCCAGTCAAGTCTGTTCTCATAGCCAAAATCTACATAAAAATAATCCCCACAGACTTTCCTTTTTTTAAATCTATCTTTAATAACCTGGCATTAATTCAAAGCATGAAAAACAAAGTTAAGATTGTATAGGAGGTGCCCATTACGATTGACTAAATCACATGATGAGATCGGATTCCAAACAGCACGGGAAGGCATCACTGCTCACGGATTGATGCATTTGGTTACTGATAATTGGCCTGGGGGCAGGCAGCAGATGAAATTTACGAACTCTCAGAGAACAGGACATGGTTACTGGGTCATGAGCACCTTGAAGCGTTTCTTGATGGTGATTCAGTGTCTTGAGTATTTGTCGTCTGGGGAGAACCGAGCAGGATGGGCAGAACAAGTCTATTGTCCCATAGGGTCATTCATTGTGGTAATACTGGAGAAACATGACTGCACTTCAGCAGGAAGACGCCGACCTGTCTGTAGTCAGTCGCTTTTGCCAGGAGTCCCCCACAGACTTTCTTTATAGACAGTAGTATCAGATAAGAAAGGAGCCTCATATAGGAGGTAACATGTCTGCTCTAGAGGCAGGCGGATCTCTGTGAGTTCGAGACCAGCCTGGTCTATAAGAGCTAGTTCCAGGACAGGCTCCAAAACCACAGAGAAACCCTGTCTCGAAAAACCAAAAAAAAAAAAAAAACAAAAAAAACAAAAAAAAAAAACCAAAAAACATGTCTGCTGTAACAGTAGACTCAGGAAAGCATGATCTCCTGGTCTTCTGCTCTGACTTAACAGGCTACTAATATTCTGAATTACCTTTCACCTTGGTTTCGAGTAACATAGGATCATAACCCAGGAAATTAATTGTTTATACAGGAAAAAGGCCCGAGTCACTAAAACTAGCTTCAGAGAGAAAAAGTCTCACCTGGGCACCCTGCTGGAGTCAAAAGCATGGTCCCCAAAAGAGATTCCTTTTAACTCAGCCAGCCAGATGCTAATGCAAATTAAGCCTGCAGGTTAGTATAGCTGCCAAGAATGTGTTCCCAACCACTGGGGAACTTCATAGCCACTCCCCCTCTGAGACATAAGGTGCCTTCTTGCTAGATCGCTGGTTTCTTATGACTTTGTGAAAATGCATGCTTGATACCATTGTTAACTGCCTATATAAACGGAAAGCTTTGTGGAGATCACACTTAAGCCTTATCTTTTACCCTTATGCCTTACCCTTATGTCTGATGATTTGTCCTAAAGCCTTACGCCCTTATACTCATCTTCCCCTAAGGAATAAGGAAACTTGCAGGAAAAACGTGCCTAAGTCAGTCAGTTTGTTTTACCCCTCAGTCCTATTCTGAACCCTGAGAGAGTGCTGGGGCCGGTCCTCAGCTCCTGATAGGGACACAGTTCTCACCTTTCAACCCCCTCCAGTGAGATTAGATTAATAAGGTGTCCGGAGTAGTTAGCTCCTGTCACTCGTAGGACTCCATTCTGACTACAGGAACACTGACGGATCAACATCAGGTGCCTATATCTGGGGTTTCATAATACCTTTGAACTTGTGGATGGAAAAATCATATTTTAAAGACTCAGAAGTAAGCCGGGTGGTGGCAGCACACACCTTTAGTCCCAGCACTCAAGAGGCAGAGGCAAGTGGATCTTGGAGTTTAACCAGCCTGGTCTGCAGAGCAAGTTCCAGGGTAGCTAGGGCTACACAGAGAAAGCCTGTCTTGAACCCTGCCCCAAAAGACTCAGAAGTGAATGAGTTTCATGTTAAACGAGAGCTAGCACTTGAAAATCAAACCCAGGTTTTTAAAATTAATTTTTTATATCCCAACCGCAGTTTTCCTCCCCTTCTTTCCTCCCAGTCTCCCCACCTCCAATCCTTGTCCTCTGTTTCTCTTCAGAAAAGGGGGACCTCCCGTGGCTATTAGCCAGCCATGGCATACTAAGTTGCAGTGAGACTAGGCACCTCCTCTTCTGTTAAGGCTGGATGGGGCAATCCTGTAGGAGGAAAGGGTCTCCAAAGCAGGCAAAAAAGCCAGAGACCGTCCCTGCTCCCACTGTTAGGAGTCCCACAAGAAGACCAAGCTACATATCATAACAAATGCACAGAGTGTCTAGGTCAGTCACATGTAGGCTCCCGGGTTGTCAGTTTAGTCTCTGTGAGCTCCTATGAACCCAGGTTAACTGATTCTGTGGGTTTTCTTGTGCACATCCAAGTTTTAATTCGACTAATCTCTTCATTTGAGAGAATAACTGAGGCAAGATCTTATTGGCTATTTTAGATATTTATCTCTGTGGATGAGGCATGGTTGCATTATCTTTAATAACTAGGATAAGATTTGTCCTTGACTTTCAAGGGGTGTAGAAATCGTTGAGGGAGACAAAGCCTAATTGTGCTCCCAATTGATAGGGAGAACATTGAGCTCAGTCTGAATTTGTTGTTGCTGTTTCTAGTTTCTGCTTGAGTGGGTAGAGAGTTCGTAAATCTTTTCTGAGCATGTTAGGGCAGTTCTAGACTCAATTTCTCAAAGCACACAGTAAATTTAGAATGTAATGTGCATTTCACAATTGCATCTGTGGATCCCTGGACTGAATGCCTGCTTTAGGAGTGTTCTCACTAGTAGCCCTGATGAGGAGCAGAGAGAGAAGAGAGATTGGAAACAGAAAGAGAGGCCAGTTTATGATGGAGGAGCGAAAGAGCTTGGTGGAGAAATGGGTCCTGAGTTGCGGCAGCGAGTGATAGAATGTAAGTGGAAAAATGTGAGCAGGATGTTTCCATCAGAGGGAAGCAGAGGATACACAGTGGCCATTGGAGAGTTGCCTGACTACAATCCACGCTGTCTGTATGTGTAACAGGAATTCCGCAAAGACTGTTGGCTCAGTGCAGTGGGCCTCATTATAGGGACCTGGGAAGCCAAGAAAGGGTCTTTAGCATGATGGGATAGGCACTAGGGAAACTGTGGCAGGTTTTCCTAAGCCAGAAAATGATACAAGCATAGCAGAGGGAATGGTTTGTAGAGAATATATACTGCTGGATTAATTTGGAAGTGAGGAGACTACAAGCAGAGAAGCCAGCTTCAGAGGCTGTTTTAATCAGGAGATGACACAATGCATGTCCCAACTACGTGGGCAACCGTTAAAGGAGGATGGCTTTAGTCTGACACATTAGATAAAATCACTGACATACTAACCCCCTTCCTTGTTTTATTTTAAACAAGTGCTTGATGAATTTTTCTATGACTATCTTCTGTATTTATCAAAAACTATCTGGAATTTAAAATACTTTCCTTATATGCACTTTAGAGAATTGCCTTTGAAATAATTTAGTATTTTGAAATACTAATTTTTAGGCATTTAATAATTGAAGTAACTTTGAAACTGCTATTTAAAAATGTTTTCATGATTAAAATACAAAAAAGGTACAGACTAATATAGCAGACCTACTGAGATCCATTACTCAGAATTATTTTTTTTTATTTTAGACAGAGTCTTACTGTATAGTCCTAGGTGTTCTGGAATTCTCTTTGTAGACCAGGTTGGTCTCCAGTTCACAGAGATCTGTCTGCATCTGCTTCCTGGGTGCTGGGATTAAAGGAGTGTGCCTGGCCTAGTAGATATAATTTTAAATTGTCTGCTTCATTATTTGAAAGAAATAAAACTTTACAGATACATTTAAGGTACTCCTTGGCTCCCCTTTCCTTCCTGCCTGCAAGAAACAACTAGCCTTTCAACTTTAGGGTGTAGCATTCCTGTATGTATATTATCGATGTTCATGAATAATAGTTGTAATTTTATATAGTTTAGTATAACCCTAATATATTTAGAACTTGTTTTTCCCTATCGTTGTATTTTTGCTTGTTTGATTTATTTGTTTTTGAAACAGGGGCAAAACTAAGTAGTTCTCATTTACCTGGAAGTCAACTATGTAGACTAGGCTGGCCTCACATATAGAGAGATCCATCTGCCTCTTGTTTCCTGAGTTCTGGAAGTAAAGGCGTGCACCACCATGCCTGGTTTCCCTTTCATTGTTTTTGAGGTCTGTCTTTATATAGCAAGTTCACATCTGTTCCTTTTTGATAACAAGGAGACAATTTTAGGAAAACAAATTTAAATTCAAAAAACGCTCAAACCTCATCTGTCCATTAGGGGGTGCCAAGACAACATTAAGTGGCTACCTTGTTATATGATGGAGAGGCACAGAAGGTAGCTAGGTGGTTAAGAGTGTTTGCCGCTCTTTCAGAGGACCGGAATTTGACTCCTGGTCAGGGAACCAATGTTGTGAATTAAAAATGCTGCATGTGAGAGAAAGATGCCTTGCGACAGAGTTCAGGTGAAGGGGTTTTTCTATTGGGGGAAAAGGGGGAAGGAAGAGGGGGATCGGCCTTTGGAAACAGGAGTGGCAGGAGAGAAGAGAAGGAAGTGGGGAGGGGAAGTGTGCAGGGCCCTTTTAAAAGGGAACATAGTGAATGTCCACAGGAGGTGCTCTTAGTGGCTGCAGCTGAGGATGTACCCTGTCAGGACCCCAAGGGCAGGCCAGGCCAGATGCCTGAATACTAACAATACTTTCTTTTCTGCTTCTCTAAGACACTAAACCATTTAGATTTGCATGATCTCAGTATTTTGCAGTTTGACTATAGGCATTACAGTGAAAAGTCTGTTCACAGTGGCATAGTAAAAATTTCTTTTACCTAAAGATTTCCTGAGATGGAATCATCTTTATTTTTCTTTCTCTCTCATTCATTCATTCATTCATTCATTCATTTTTTGTTTCTTTGAGACAGAGTTTCAAGATAAGGTTTCTCTGTGTAAACAGCCGTGGCTATCCTGCCTTGGAGCTCGCTTTGTAGACCAGGCTGGCCTTGAACTCAGATTTGCCTGCTTCTGCCTCCAGAGTGCTGGGATTAAAGGCACTGCCACTGTTGCCCAGTTGGAATCATCTTTAAATTCCATCTAGGAAAAAAGTTCATAAATAAGTTAACAGTTGATGCAGCATGCTTGTGGAAAGTAGCACAAGGATATTTATTACAAAAATCTGTGTTTAATCCAACTCTATCTTTTCTTTGAGAAATTATGATTATTATCATCACTGTTATGTGTGCATGTGTGAATGTGTATGCTGTGGCATGTTATGTAGAGGTCCAAGAACTACTTTGTGGAGTCAGTTCTCTCGTCTTTGTGTAGGCCCTGAGAACTAAGCGAAGGTCACTAGGCTGTGCACCAAGTCGCTGAGCCATCTCAGTAGCCCAAGAGAAAGGAAGATCTGTCATTTCTAATGTTGCCCGGATGGGCCACTAGCTGGCTGAAACCACACATGAGCCTGAAGTCAGTCTTCCAGTTTCTGGCGCTGGAGTGCCAGGGATTTCAGTACTGGCCTGTGTGGCTCTACCACCTCATTGTGCAGTTTACTGGGTATTGAACCTGGGACTTCTGGTGTACCTGTAGGCCAGCACTCTAACCATTGAACTACATTCTCAGCGCTCTTCCTTTCTTATGGTCTCTAAGCCCTATCTTTAATTAATCACTCACTCACTGTGTTAGTGTTAGCAGCCCCTTCCCTTCCACTCTCACTTTTCACCTAAGCAACCCATTGTCCTTTTCCCCTGTTAGTTAAAAGTTAGGGTTTTTTTCTGCCTATTGCTGCATATTTCTTACAGTTCTTAAAATAAATTAGGCTTTATTTCCTCTTTTAAGCCCCATTTCTAACCAAGAAGCTATCTGTAATTGGTACCTGCAAAAAAAAAATGGACTCCTGTTTTTTGTGTGTGTTTCTTTGTGGACTTTTTGACACTTTTTTATCTTACTATATTTTGTTTGTTTCAGTTTTTTTTTTTTTGGTTTTTCGAGACAGGGTTTCTCTGTAGCTTTGGAGCCTGTTCTGGAACTAGCTCTTGTAGACCAGGCTGGTCTCGAACTCACAGAGATCCGCCTGCCTCTGCCTCCCGAGTGCTGGAATTAAAGGTGTGCACCACCACCCGGCCATGTTTCAGTTTTTATTGTTGTGTTCTTGCTTGTTTTGAGAGAGAGGAAATAGGGAGAGGGAGGAACATGAAGAAGGTGGGGAGGGCCAGGGAAGAGTTGGGAGAAGGAAAACATGAAGAAAATGTATTGTATTGTATGAGAAAAACTGATGTGGGGCCGTCTAGATGACTTCGTGTGTACAAGTCCGTGCTGCGCAAGTCTGACACCTTGAGTGTTGACCCCGTGATAGGAGAGAACCATCTCCTGTGGTTCATCCTCTGACCTCCCCACATGTGTTTATAACCAGCTTGCAAATGAATGCACATGCACCCAAACTAATGACAACAGTGCCGACAAAGTAGAAAACCTGCACGTATGGCTGCACATCGCATGTGTGCCTGCTGCCTACAGAGGCGAGAAGAGGGTGGCAGATCACATGGAACTGGAATCAGGCAGTTGTGAGCCTTCGTGTTGGTGCAGAGAATGGAACTCTGTACCTCTGGAAGAGCTGCCAGTGCTTAACAACCCTAACTGCCTGCCTCTGCCTCCCGAGTACTGGTACTAAAGGTGTGCGCCACCACCGCCCAGCACTGCCAGTGCTCTTAACCACTGAACTATCTCCTCCAGTCTTACTGCTTTCATTCTTAACCCTTATGGTCTTCCCTGCTCTCTACAGTGTCAGTGACAGTGAACTTGTCATTCCTCTCAACATGCCCCACATTTTATCACTTTTGGCATGGGGTGGGGAGGCCTAGAAGAAAAGAAAATCTACATTTGTATGTTAATATAAACATTTTAACAGTTTCTCATGTCTTCCTGTAAATGCCATTGTTAATTTTGTTTTATAGGAAGTGTTGCTGTTGAAAGTTCTCAGAGATTCAAAATTCCATTGAATGACATCTTTAGGTGCAATAGTTTATTAACTCTCAATGTGAGTTCTGTGGTCCAGCACTACTGGGACATTCATGTACAGGCTTTTGTTCAAAATGGCACAGTGAGTAAAAATGGTGAGTCCTAAAGTATGGATTTATATTATATGACTCTTATTTTCAGGTAGCATTCATTGAGGGCATCATCTGAGAACATTTCTTAAAGGCACAGTCTAAATATTTTCAGTATGATAGAAATTCTTCTTTGTTTGTTTTGGTTTTTTAAGACAGGGTTTCTCTGTAGTCCTGGCTGTCCTGGAATTCATGCTGTTATTCCAGGCTGGCCTCCAACTCAGAGATCTTCCCACCTCTGCCTCCTGAGACTAAAGGTATGGTCACCATGCATGCCTGACTTAAAAGTGATAGTCGTTCTTTGTAACATGAGGGGTCCTGCTAGTTGTTGGGGTTTTTGTCCCACCTGGTACCCCATAGCAGGCAAGCCCCAAAATAAATCACACAGAAATCTCTATAAGTTATAAAGCTGATTGGCCCATTAGCTCTAGCCTCTCACTAGCTAACTCTCACATCTTGATTAACCCATTTTTCTGATCTAGGTTAGCCATGTGGCTCAGTACCTTTTTCAGTGAGGCAGATCACATCCTGCTGCTTTGGTGATCTGGGCAGGAGTGGGAGGAATCAACTTCCTCCTTCCCAGAATTCTCCTGTTCTCATTACATCATTTTTACTTCCTGTCCAGTTTTCCTGACTATATTTCCTGCCTGGCCAATCAGCGTTTATTTATAACATGATTGACAGAATACAGACAATTCTCCTGCACCAGTTCTTACTCGTAATTTCAGCTGCAAGTTTATGATACACAAGGGATGGCATATGTGTGGGGGGTGTTGTGTGTGTGTAGAGGGGGGAGTGGGAGAGCATGCACTCCGGTGGCCAGGAGTCAACCTTGGGTGTAATTTCTCAGGTCTACTCCACATGGGTTTTTGACATAGGGTCCCTCACTGGCCTGGAAAATAGTCCTGAGTAGGTTAGGCTGGCTGTTCAGTGAGTTGTGGAGAGCTACCGGTATTGCAAGCATATGCCTCCATGCTTAGATTTCTACAGGAGTTCTGTTACTATCTCAGCTTTCAGACTTACAGAGCAAACTTTCCCAGCTGAGGTATATCTCCAGCCTCAGCCTTGGCTGGTTTTTGAGAAAGGACTTAGAACTCATAGAGACCAGGCTAACCTTCAACTCTTAGAGATCTACCTGCTTCTTCCTCTTTCTTAGACTGCTTGCATTAGAGATGTATACCACCATGCCTGACTCTGGAATGGTCATTTTTGATGTTTTTTTTAATTTTTATGGATGTTTTGCCTGCATGTATGTCTGTGCATCATATGCATGCCTGGTGTCTGATCTCCTGGAAGTGGAGTGACAGACAGTTGTGGGCCACCATGTGGGTTCTGGGACTCGAACTCAGGACCTCTGGAAGAACAGATAGAGCCATTTAACTAGCCCTTGGAATAGTCTTTAAAAAATACTTTCTATGATGTTTTCAGCTTATAAAACCTGACCATTGATCAAATCTTCAAATAATTGGCCATGTACTCTTAACAGTTCTGTGCCCAAAGTTTAGTTCTGTGCCCCCTTTTGTTTAAGTAAGAGAGTTTTAAACCTACTACGAAATTATATATAATAAGTACAAATATCTTCTTCTAACTAGCTTAGGTCTTGTATAATAAATAACTTGGCCAAGTCATGAGAGAAAAGTAACTACATTTATATAGTCTTCAACCCCATCGAAGATCTGAGAAGGGAAATAATGTTACCTGGGTAATTAGGAAGTTCAGAAAAACAACTTCCAAAACATGCAACAAATCACAGAGACAACCAACTACCTGGGCAATCACCCAAAGTCACGTTTGCAGTGTTGAAGCAACCAACTTTGGCTAAGGCCTAACCTAACTGACATACCATTTTCTAAGGCAAGCAATTTTTTAAAACTATCTTACCCTGTCTTGGCAGGATATGACAATCCTGTTTTTTCCATTCATGGATATTCTGTATCTCTGTCAGTGGTTGAGGTATGGGCATTTCTTTGCCCAAATGCCAGTTTTGCCAAAAAAAAAGGCTCCAGGTGGAGTGTCTTTGGTGCTCAACATTCTCTCAGGAATAGATCGGTGCTGCCAGGAGCAATTGTGTCTCACTATCACGAAACTCTGAGTTAGATTAAAGGCCATTTTTTGCAACTCTTTGAAGAGGTTGAAGATTATCTATCTATACTGAGTATAATCTCTATGTATCTAAAGAACCTGATTAGTCTAATTATAAATGACAAACTTAGATGACTGTTTATCTATATAATTTTCAATATCTATCTAACTTAAAGACTAAGATAATAAACAACTGTGTAACAAATGAGGATAATTACCTCCAAATATAAACAATGTACAAATATACTTTGTAATATGGTAAATATATATCAATACACAAACAATATATAAGTATCTTAATCAGAGGTAGAAATGTACACTGCAATATGGTAAATATATACAATATATACCAATACAATATATGTCAATACATAAGAATGTTTTAAACAGAGGTAGAAACATGTATGTATACAATAGTCAATTTAATTTAACTTTGTATCTATATAAGAATCGATACCAATATATTTGTCTCAAAATAATAACTCACAAGTACCAATCTATTATCCCATTAGATTTCTGTGTTCTAACCTTGACTTTTTAGAAGTTGATTTTAAAATAATTTTATATGCCTTTTAATAGAAATGTCATAATTTCATATTCATTATTTCAAAACTACTAACACTTCCTAAGAAGGATTTAAATGCCTATGACCTGCTGTAGGGGTAATGGAAATGAAAGATTCCTTTGTATTTAAATCCTTAAACGACTTACAAACTCTTTTTTTTAAGTAAGCAGTATTCTTCCTCACAGTGGTTGTATGTTGGAGGGAAAAGGACATTTTAGCTGGGGGTGGGGTATTTTCAAACATGCTATGAATTTCTCCTCAGAGGCAGGTGAAGTTCTTTGAAACAAAGACCTTTGTGGGCCAGAAAAAGAAGAGTATGTGGCCACACTTGAGTAGCTACAACCTTTTCATGTGTTCTGAGTTTGTCTACTCTGGCCAAAACTTACAAGAAATTATCTGTATATGAAACAGTAGTTTAAGAACCCTTCTCCATCCACGTTAAAAATATACCACCAAGGTCTTCATATGCTTGAACTAACACTGTAGACTGTGAGAACCTAACTCTCAGAAGTAGTTTGCTCTCCTCTGGCCTAGTAAAGCAAGATGACCACTATAGATCGTGTTATCCTTTGTTTTAGAATACGTGTGTGAGGAAGACAGATCTGTCACCACTGTAGTGCCCGTCATTCACACTACTGTGCCATCTCCTACTGCGACACCCACTCCAACACCCACTCCAACTCCAAAGGTTGGAAACTATTCCGTTACTAATGGCAATACTTACTGTCTGCTGGCTACCATGGGGCTTCAGCTGAACATCACTGAGGAGAAGGTAGGCTTGTTCTTAAAAGCAAAAAAATTTCATCACAAGTAATGTATAGCCCTTAACACGCACTTCAGCGCTGTTATTAGAATCATTCAAGTTTAAATGCAGATTTGAGTTTTGATTAGTTTGGAATAGCTATAACCATGTGAAGCATGATTAATAAAAACTCATAAGGTCTGAAATTGGGATTCAATCTGAAGATGTGGAAAGCAAAACAGCCAGCCACTGGCTCTTACCTCCACCTCAGTCCGAAAATGGCAATCCTGCCTCCCGGAATCTCAGAGGGAGACTGCATTGAGAGCTGTCTTCCTCTCTAGGGCTGGGATTAAGGGTGCGCACCACTGTCATTAAAGGCATGCACCGTTCAGTTTCTGTGGCAACTAGTGTGGCTACTGGGATTAAAGGCGTGTGTTACCATAATCTGGTCTGTAAGGCTGACCAGTGGGACTGTTTTACTCTCAGATCTTCTGCCAGTCTTTATTAAAAAAACAATTCAAATGCCAGTACAACCATGAAGAGTTAATGACACCCTCAAGGCAACCTGACCAGTAGAAAACCTGCCTATTTAAAAGACTTCTTCATGCATTCCACCAGCCTTCAGTAGCCCAGCATACATAGTTCAGTTGGGAATGTGGATAGATATAGATACAGTTGCGTGGTGGGGCACTTGCAAAACATGCACAAGACCCTGGGTTCTATCCCAGCACCACCAAACAATAAAAATAAAACCAAAGCTCTTTCACCCTTTTCTTTGAACCACACTGTAGGTTGATGTGCCGGAACGAAGCTATTTGATGAGTCAGAGCCCAGATAGATGCGCAAGTTCTCGTTTGGTTGCAGTACCTCATTGGGGCACCAGGGGGAGTGCCATTGAACAAATTCTGTTTTCAGGATCCTGTGATTGAAACATGCGAGACAGATGGCTCTTGTGCTCTGTAAAAATGTGTTTATTTGGCTCATTACTGAGGAAACTTCCCTCTTGTTATTGTTGTTGAAGTTAACTGAGTCATAGGTTGAGGACTTGTGCCAAGTTTTCTTGAAAGTAAGACACCATGAATTCAAGTATTGAAACAAAGGAGTTTTTGCTGTGCATCGAAGTTGGTTTTATCAGAGTATAAGGCTGTGCTATGGACTTTTAGTTAATCATACCTTCTTTCTGCTTATTCTCTCCTGAAGGTGCCTTTCATTTTTAACATCAACCCCACTACAACTAACTTCACTGGCAGCTGTCATCCTCAAACTGCTCAACTCAGACTGAACAACAGCCAAATTAAGTATCTTGACTTTATCTTCGCTGTGGTGAGTGCCAACTGTATGTCTGTGTGAGGGTGCCGGATCCCCTGGAACTAAAGCCCCAAACTGCTGCAAGTCCCCATGCGGGTGCTGGGAATTGAACCTGAGTCCTGGTAGAGCAGCCACTGCTCCCAACTGCTAAACCATCTCTCAGTCTTCATTAAGATTTTTTATAATAGTGTCTGTATTAGTAATAGCTAGCATTAATGAGCATTGTCAGCTCTTTGTTTCTCTAGGTCCTGCATACACAGATTAAACCAACCTTGAATCAATATTAAGTAAAATGGTCTGGGGTTCAAGATTGGTGGCAGACACTCTTGCTTAGAATGCTCAAGACCCTGTGTTTGGTCCCCATTCCTCTCATTTTTACATGCTTCAGGGTGTGTGTGTGTGTAGGTCAGAAGACAACTTTTGGGAGTTGGTTTTTTTTTTAAATTTATTTTTATTTTAATGTGCATTGGTGTTTTGCCATGGGTTTTGGGTCCCCAGGAACTGGAGTCACAGTCAGATGTTAGCTGCCATGTGGGTGCTGGGAATTGAATCAGGGTCCATCTGGAAGAGCAGTCAGTGCTCTTAACCACTGACACATCTCTCCAGACCCCTACACTATTTTCCTTTTACATAGCATTTATATTTAAGGATTTTAAGTAATTTGAGGGATTATACAGAAGACATGTGTAAGTCATAAGCAAATAGCACCATTTTGAGAAAGGGCATCCTAGATTTTGGTGGATCCTGGTGCTAATCCTCTGAGACTGTGAGGGACAATTCTTTTGTTATACAGGCTCTGTGTTAAGTGCATACATTGACTCATTAAATCAGGATCCTCTATAGTGCTAGCATTCAGACTTATGTTGCTCATGCTTATGTCAAGAGCTGAACTCTGAGCAGTTAGGCATACCTGTTCTACTTGCTAGCATCCATTAATAGTTGACCTTAATTTCTAACATCTCAGAAGCAATTACTAGTCTTAATTTTATGTGATTGGTGGATGTACGTGTGCAATACTAGCAAATGGGAATGAAGAATAGGAGATCGTTATGGGCGAGCCACCACCATTCTCAAGCAGTACTGTCATATAATTGTATAAAAAACCACTTTTGCTTTCAATTCATATTACTATATATGTAGGGATGGGGATAGAGTCTCAGTATTGATATATAAGAAGTAGCTATCAGCCGGGCAGTGGTGCACACACCTTTAAACCCAGCAGAGATTTAATCAGGAGACAGGCAGGCAGATCTCTGTGAGTTTGAGACCAGCCTGGTCTCCAAGAGCTAGTTCCAGGACAGGCTGCAAAGCCACAGAGAAACCCTGTCTTGAGAAACCAAAAATAAATAAATAAATAAATAAATAAATAAATAAAGGCAAGGCAAGGTGGTATACATCTACCTATAGTGAAGCAGGAGGATTAAGAGTCCAAGGCTAACTGGACAGTAGGCACTGTTTCAAAAAATAACACCCAAGAACAAATGTCAGTATCTCATTTCACCAGGCTCTTCAATACCGAAAGGACAGGCCTGGTGTAGGAGGTCCTTCTGTCTATGTGTTGCTTTCATTGGTTGAATAAAGAAACTGCCTTGGCCTTTTGATAGGACAAAACTTAGGCAGAGTAGACAGAACTGAATACTGGAAAGAAAGCAGTCAGAGAGCCATCATGGAGATGCCAGGTCAGACACGCTGAATCTTTCCCAGTAAGCCACAACTTTGTGGTGAATACAGATTATTAAAAATGGGTTAAATCAAGATGTGAGAGTTAGCCAATAAGAAGTTAGAGCTAATGGGCCAGACAGTGCTTAAATGAATACAGTTTCTGTGTGGTTATTTCGGGTGTAGGCTAGCCGGGCTGCCGGAGCAAAGGGCCACCCTCCTCGTACAACACAGGCCTTTGTAGTAGTAGTGGTATGTAAGCTCTTCGGACTCTCTGTGGGGCCTGTCACCCAGCTCCCAAATGAACCACAAATGGAGGCGTATTCTTAGTTATGAATGCCCAGCCTTAGCTTGTCTTGTTTCTTGCCTGATTTCCTCAACTTATAAATTATCCTGTTTATTTTTTGCCTCTTGGCTTTCCTGTTCTCTTACTTCTGTAAATCTTATTCCTACTCCATGGATTGCTGTGTAGCTGAGTGGCTGACCCCGGATGTCCTCCAACTTTTCCAGAACCCCTTCTTCCAGTTCTCCCCCCTCCCTCTCCCTCCCTCCCTCCTCTTTCTCCCTCCTTCCCCCTCTCTCTTCAAGATAGGGTTTCTCTGTATAGCTTTAGAACCTGTCCCTTAACTCCCTCTGTAGACCATGTGGCCTCGAACTTACTGAGATCTGCCTGCTTCTACCTCTCTAGTGCTGGAATTAAAGGCGTGTGTCACCATACCTGGCCAGTGTTCTCCTTCTGTATATACTCTGCCTGCCAGCCCTGCCTATCCTTTCTCCTGCCTTGGTGTTTGGCTGTTCAGATCTTTATTAGACCATCAGGTGTTCTAAATAGGCAAATAACACAGCTTCACAGAGTTAAGCAAATGCAACATAAACAAAAGTAACACACGTTAAAATAATATACCCAGCAGGCCTTCAGTCTGACTTTCAGGCATAGCTTGTGAAGCCTGAGCACAGCAGTATCCAGTCCATATAAAGGAACAGAACTGGAGAATCTGAAAGAAGGGCAGCCAGCCTGGCATGGTGGCACATGCTTTTAAGCCCAGAACTCAGAAAATAGAGTTCAAGTCCAGTCTGGTCTGCAGACTTCCAGGATAGCCAGGACTACACAGAGAAACCCTGTCTCCAAAAAAAAGGTCACATTGTGACCTAGGCTAGTATGGACTTAGCAAGTGACAAGTAGAATAGGAGAGATGAACCATCCTGTATTCAGGAATGCTTGAATGCCATGATCAAAGAGTTTAGAAATGAAATGGATTGGAAAATAGTTTTGTTACAATTAGCAAGAAGATTTAAATTGTAGTTTATACTGCTGGCTGATGTCTCCTGGTTTCCTTGTCTGTATAACAGTACTACATTGCTATTCTGAAGATATTTATTGACTGTTTCTTTAGTCAGCTGTGATTAACTGGAAGCTCTTTTTCAAACAGAAGAGTGAAAACCGATTCTATCTGAAGGAAGTGAATGTCAGCATGCTTTTGGCTAATGGCTCAGGTAAGCACAGCACTGGCCTGGGGGAGAGGAGTGTGGGTTTTGTGGAAGGAGTGGAAATAATTAGCTAATGGCAAGATCATGTCTTATGAAATAGAAGATGTTATATAAAAAGTATTTCTTGATCACAACTTAAAATCTAATATAGAACTCTATAGTATACTATCCCTTGCAAAATCATCTCCCTTGCAGGGTCATCTTTTCAAAGTATGGTGGATAATTGTTAAGGAAACAACTGCATTCTAGACTACAGAACCATTTACAGAAAGATTAGGGAGAAGTGGATGTGATGGTGCATTCCTGGAACTGCAGCCTTGGAAAGCAGAGACAGGATCATAAGTTTGATGACAGTCTGGGATGCATAGTGAACCCTAGGTCAGTCTGGGCTATATAGTGAGATCCTGTTTCAGAAACCAAAGAAAATACAACAAACAAGTTAAGTGAACTCAGTGATGGCAAGAGTTGCTGTTGAACTGAGTGATGGTAAAATTGCTGTGTTCTAGTGAAAACCCTCAAGAAAGTGCTAGGGAGATAGCTTAGTTGTTCAAGAGCTTGTAACTTTTACAAAACCCAAGTAAAAGAAAGTGTGTGCAGTGGTGTGCACTTGGGCGTTCAGTGCTAGGGAGGCAGAGACAGGTGGATCCCTGGAGCTTGCTGGCCAGCTTACTTGGCAAACCATAAGCCTGTGAAAGACCTTTTGTCCACTGAAGGATGTCATCTGGCTATCACTGCGTGCTTATACACATGTAGGTCCAGGTGCATCTACACAGACACAGACATACACGCGCACACACACGAGACACAACCCTAACGACTGATTTTTCTTTTGTTGATAGATTAAGTAGTTAACTTGCCTGTTCTTTTTCCTGCAGTTTTCAGTGTTGCAAATAACAACCTTAGCTTCTGGGATGCCCCTCTGGGAAGTTCTTACATGTGCAACAAAGAGCAGGTGATATCCGTGTCTACAACATTTCAGATAAACACCTTTAACCTAAAGGTGCAGCCTTTTAATGTGACAAAAGGAAAGTATTCCACAGGTAAGAGTCAAGCAAACTTTATTTACTATGTTGCTCTATCACTCTATGGTGGCCTTTCCTCTGAGTCTGTACATGAACATAGAGAACTATGAATTCCTTTCTTGATTCTTATAAAGAGCTCTCACAGCCTGGAAGCCTCTAGCTTCATTTGCTCAAAATAGATGTAATTTTTTAAAATCTGAAAATCATTTAAAGTATTTAAGGGTCCCTTTTAAGAAACAGGTGCAGCCAATTGTGGTGGCGCACACCTTTAATCCTAGCACTCAGGGGGCAGAGGCAGGTGAATATCTGAGTTTGAGGCCAGCCTGGTCTACAGAGTGAGTTGCAGGGCAGCCAGGGCTACACAGAGAAGCCCTGGCTTAAAAACAAAAACAGGTGCTCACCTAAGGTTGAATTTGGGTGGGGATTACACTTGGAGCAACAGCTTTAAGTACCTTACATCTGCCTTCTTGAGACCATCCTCTTGGGAAACATTTTCATACCCAAATGAAAACAGTTTGGTTTGATTTGCTTAAGACACAAGATAAAGAGTGGTAGGTAGATCTCACATCCCATGAATTCTAGTCTTGCTAGCCAAAATGATACACAGTTCTTAAAGCACGTCTTAATTCAAATAAGGCTTTTTTTGAAGACCTGCTCTGGGCTAATGATGGCCTTTATCAGGTTTTTAATGAAATCCTCATATGGGGTTAATTATATTGTATTTGTGTGAATATGAGAAAGATGTTTTTGGTATTGCAGATTAAATTTTGCATGACTGAAAGAAAGTACAGCAAATTCCTTAAGTGACTTATGCTTTTAAGCCAATTACTTAAAATTGGGGCTTTGTGGAGCAGATCTTTGCTGAGCAGAGCTATTCCAGTCATCCCCATCCATTCAAACACTTAATCTGGAGGTCGATAAGTAAATGGAGAAGCTGTGATTAAAGCGTATGTGCTATGGACTATTCAGCGGCCTTTGCAGTGGGTACCAAAAGCCTAGTGGTCTCGCTTGCAGCCCAAAGACACAAGCCCTGTACCCTCCCATTCTTGGGGGAAGAAAGGTTAATCACAGCTTAAAAATTTCAAGACTCCTTTTCCTTGCCAGGAGTGGCGACCAACAGTACTCAGGTAGTCAAAGCACAGGTATCTGGAGGTCAAGGTCATCCTTGGCTATGTAGTCAGTTTGAGGCTAGCCTGGTGTGTATGAGATCCAGCTTCAAAAAAACCAAAACAGAATCCAATTTCTTCCTGTGTTTATTTTGTCTATTACTTTAATTATTTTGATCCTATAAATAGATTTATTTTCTAAGTCATCATCTAGCTCCCCTACACTATCCTAATTTGAGGTTTTGTATTTAGAATTTAAAATCCACCGCAGTATTATTTTCAGTTCAGGTCTGTTTATCTAGTTGGCAGTGGCCCCAGATGAGCTATGCTCTTTGCCTAATTTGAACGTTTCGGTGCCAGAGAGATATATAACATTTAATACTGATATTGAATGCATGATCTATTTATGGAACTAGGTTCTTGGTTGTGCGTAACTATAAATATAACACCCAGGTAATACTTAAGTGTATTCAGAGAGGAAATAGAATTGCAGTCAGGTTGGAGAGTGTTGATTGGATATTATTAGTTCAGACTACTTGCTATAAATAGAAAAAACAGCCCCTCTGACCTCCTATTCTGAGCCAGATTGATAAAACACGTAGTAAACACACTCAAATTAGTAAGGGGTCCTAGTTTCTTAATTCTTCCACCCACCCAAGTCAACATGTTTTTAGCCAGGGACATACAAGCTTTTTGAGAAAAAGTCTGTAAACTGCTCTCTCAAGCTGTGAGGTCATGAGATGTGTGTCCCAACTATTCAGCTCTGCCATTGGAGTTTGGAAACCGCCCTAGGCAATTCATACAGCTGAGTGTGGCTGCATTCCAGTAAAACTTTAGGGACATGAAAATTTGAATTTCTTGCAACTCTCATGTCTCACAAAAGACTGTCTTCTTTTCCAGTCATTTAAAATATCGATGTTATTTTTAGCTCTTCAGCCAGGTTTGGACCATTGGCTGTAGTTTTGACCTCGCCCCCCATTGTTAAGCATTCCAGAGCCAGCAATTATTCAGTCCAGTGATAACCCTGGTGTTCTCTATCTCCCCAGAGATATATTCTCCCACTCAGAGGTTATACTAAGTCATTTTCCCATCTTAGAAGTATAACACAGTGTGTGTATATCACTTGATATGTGGTTTTACGTAGAGCTATAAATGAGTCTACATTATCCACACATAGGAATATTTTTTATGTACTCACAAATGAAAGACAAATACACTTTAGGGTTTTAGGTTTAACTGGTCACCACTTTCTATACTTTATCATAAAAATATATGCCTGCCTTCGTTAGTTGAAATTTAGAAGAATTTCTGACTTTTGAATCAACATCTTTTACTTTGGGACATTTCTTTTTGATTATACTCATTATTTGTTACACACTTTTTCTCACCTACAGCCCAGGAGTGTTCGCTGGATGATGACACCATTCTAATACCAATTATAGTTGGTGCTGGTCTTTCAGGCTTGATTATTGTTATAGTGATTGCTTACCTAATTGGCAGAAGAAAGAGTTATGCTGGATATCAGACTCTGTAACACTAATCCACATGTGATATCTGTTACAAAATAATAAAGCAAGTACAAGTTCCCGTATGCAATATTATTGAAGGTACATTTACTTACAGTCCTGCTCTTAGATTAGGTGGTATGGTAGATTTCAAATTTAAACAAAAGAATCCCAAATACTATCAACTACCAAGTAGTTGTGTGATTTTGGTTTCCCTGACCAAGGAGTTTAAAACTTCTATAGCAAAAGACATGTACAGAATTACCTGGACTGCAGGTTCTGTCTCACTGCTGCAATTTGTGCTGCAGCTTTTGACTTAAATTTTGACAAGAATGGACAGTGTAGGAAAGAGAGCAGAGATTTCTCTGCCTACATGAGGTTGACTTTGGACAACATGATCTCCAGAATTTGTACTTGCTTCTTTTGCATTGTTTGTGACTTTTGTTTGCAGGTTGACTTAGCTACTTTGGCATTGCTCCATATGTGACCTATGAAAGAGATATCAGTAGATTTGAGCAGAGCCCAGCAGTATCACGCTCTTGCCAGTACAATTCTTTTCTCATGCTTTTTGAATACATTTGTATTTAATGTGGCTGAAAAGACAAAAACACAAAAGCTTTTTAAATTTTAGAATAGATGTTAATCTTTTTATTTAATCTTTTTTTTTTTTTTAAAAAAAACCCGGATATTTCAATCTTTTAAATTGCAAGACACAAGGCAATTCCAACTGGGCATTTCAGTCTGTTTTTAGGTGCTTTAGAGATAATTGCTAGGCAGTGCCAAATGAAGGCATTAGTGCTCTGTACCCAGAAATCGCCTCTACATGCAGCACTCAGATGAACGCAGATTTCTCTTGAACCTTCCAGTCTTCCTTGTTGGTGGTAATGTGCTTTGTTCTTTCCTTTTTCTCCAAGAAGAAATGTCAATATGTCTTAGAACCTAGATAACGAAGTGCACTTACACTCATAAAATACCTTGCACCTAATCCGAAAAGTCATGGTCTTGCCTTAGTCCATTAACAACACATTCTTCATTTCCAGTTCGCATTGACTGCTACAGCATTTACTAATTTGGCTTCATTTTTAAATGGTTCTGTGGTAATCAAAACTTAACTGTTACTGTCCATTGTGGTGCTTTTGTATTCAGTTTTGTGCTCAGAGATGGCACCAGTTGTTCATTTGCTGTGCACCCTAATGCTTACATGAGGGAGCAAATTATTTCAGCCGGATAGTTAATACATCATGTATTCCTTGCAGCTTCTAGGAGATCTTTCATACGTATATGCATGCATATATGAATGCATGCATACATATATATTGGTATGACCCAGCAAACATTTCTTAAAATATTGACCGGTAGCCATTTACAGAAGGTTCTTATTATTTAGGGAGGGCAGATCATATGCCTTTCATTCACCCAAAAATGAACTGTCTGGATTTCAAAATGCTTATGTTGAATATGTAGTACATTTGCATACATATAAAGGCAATTGCATGTTAGCATGTGTATGTCTGTAACGGTCTTTTGAGTTCTATAGGAGTGAGAGCTGTGTCACTTTAACTTACTGTCCACTTAGCCTGAAAATCTTACAGAATCATATTCCTGACTAACCGTCTCCTAGAGAAACAGGGAAATGCATGACCAGCTTAAAACACTTGCTAGAAATAAAACAAATCTGATTTTTAAACTATTTTCCATTTAAACTGTTTTAGCATAAGCTTGTTAATCGTAAAAGAAAGGATTATGCTTTTAAGAACATAGGTATTAGAGACAGTTGTCATGAATCAACAAAACTGTTTTTTTTAAAAGACTAATTGGCACAAGTGGGTGGCAATGGCTTAATGCTGTTAATGTTTCTAAAAGTTTTTACATTTAGATTATATATCGGATTCACATTAAAATACCTCCAAAGCACTGTTTTATAGAAAGATCTGACTTCAATGAATATTTTTGTATTTTACATGGGCCAGTTTATGTACTGCTATTTACATATTATTTCTTAGAGACACATAATCTTTGTATCTTTTGTATTTTTGTTTTGTTTTGTTTTTCTGGTTTTGCGCCTTGATGGTAATACTCTATTTGGTTTGGGATGTTTTTTCATGCTTTAGCATTTGTATAAACAACTGGTCCATGTAAGTACTTTTCATGTTTTTTCTTCAAATGTTTAAAGTGCTAGTTGATGTACGATATCTCTTCTCAGATATTTGCCTGTCTGTTTGCCCAAAATTGCTTCTAAATCAATAAAGATACTTTTATTTCTTAAGGAAAATTTGCTCACATTTTTTCCCATTGATTAAAGTGAAAATTTTGTATATCACATAATGGTAATTTCAAACAAACAAACAAACAAAAAACGGCCTTAGAAAGAAGTGCTTAAAAGTAGAACTAGATTGTTTTCAATACATTTTGTCTGTGTGTTGCTCTGTCTGGAAAGAAAACCCCATATGAAAGGCTTGACTGACAGAGGATGGCTGCAGAATAAGAGCTACATGAGACATGCATCTTTACCTAGACTGCAGGTCTGTATGATTTTCGTTGGCAAATATGATACAGAGTGTGTGTGCGTGTCACATGTGTGCATGTAAGCACCGTTGTTGAATCAGTCACAGCGAGTGAGGAAAATAGTAATCGAGGGATATTTGTCTCATAGTTAAAGCTTCAGAGCATCTTTTTGGTACCGTTTTCTCAATTCCTAAGCTGAGGCTAGGATTTCATATCCATAACACAATCTGCCTGTTAGAACATCCCCAAAATCTCCACATAGTTTCTCAGTCTTACTAGTATGCCATGCACGACAATGTAGCAGCCCCGCTGGTAGCTGTCTCCTAGGTTCCCGAGGTAAGCCTTGGGATTACAGTTAGTTATCACCCTTCTCAACATGATTGTTAGCTACCGGGTGAGACTTGGACCCAGTTGCTGGACTCCTCGGGGTTGTTAGCTTCAGTTTCTTCAGCTAAGGGATTGGAGACTTGAAACTTGTGCCAACTCTTAACTTCCTCGAGTACTACCTTCCATTTCAGGGAAGGTACCTACACCCTTGAGTATTTTAGAAGAAACCTGGTAAGCCATAAGGTGTGTTTCAAGCACATACTCAAACTCAGGGAGTAGTTTACCATCTTACACTTCCTGCATGTTGTCAGAGGGAAGTTTTAGAAGATTCATCTATTTTTAAGATGGTAGCCCTTCATCTGTTTGTTTAGGTAGAGAAAGTTAAATTGTCTTGGCCTCCTTTCTCTTCTATTCATCTCCTTTTCTTTTACCTTGGTAGCTAAATTCCTTTTTAACGATGATGTCTTTGAAATTGGTGTTGACATATATAAGTTATACTGAACAGCTTCAACTATTTTGTGTATGTACATGCGTGTGTACTTGTATGTGTGTATGTTGTGTGCGTGTGGTTGTGGTTGTCTGAGTGTAAGCATGTGAAGGCCAGAAGTCTATATTGAGGTCAAGTTTCTTCCTGTGTTCTTTCCGCCTTATTTTTTCAGACAGGGTGTTCATTAACCTGGAGTTCACTGTTTCCTCTAGACTTCTTGGCCAGAGTGCTCCTGGATCTACCATCTCCTCCCCTTGTGCTGACCTGGGGTTGCAGATGAACACAGTGGATGCTAGGCATATTTTTTTTATTTTTTTATTTTTTATTTTTTGGTTTTTCGAGACAGGGTTTCTCTGTGGCTTTGGAGCCTGTCCTGGAACTAGCTCTGTAGACCAGGCTGGTCTCAAACTGACAGAGATCTGCCTGCCTCTGCCTCCCGAGTGCTGGGATGAAAGGTGTGCGCCACCACCACCCGGCTTTTTTTTTTTTTAATAATTATCACATGTGCTCACTCATAGGTGGTTTTTAGAAAATATTTATTTATTTATTTATTATGTATACAATATTCTGTCTGTGTGTATGCCTGCAGGCCAGAAGAGGGCACCAGACCCCATTACAGGTGGTTGTGAGCCATCATGTGGTTGCTGGGAATTGAACTCGGGACCTTTGGAAGAGCAGACAATGCTCTTAACCTCTGAGCCATCTCTCCAGCCCGATGCTAGGCATATTACACAATATGCACTTTACCCACTGAGCCGTCTCTCTTGTTCTAGTACCAAGTATCTGTTTAGCTTCATGTGATGTACTTGAAATGTTTTGAATATAGATCTAAAAGATACATAAGATGTTACATTAGAAGGTGAGTCACCAAGTGACTCTTTCAAAAAATAATTAGTTTTTAAGAGGAGTTTCATATTGTTATAGATAAGTGTTTTCTAATTCTTAGGCTAAAATATCTTTGAAAGATCTTTGAGTAGAAAATTGAAGATTAGCAGGGTTTTATTTTTTCTTTATAGGTAACTTCATTGAAATTTTAATGAGCATGAAACTTTTTTAATCTTTAAAAATTTCTATTGCTCCTGTGGTTTGGAAACATTTTCACAGGATTAGATGTATCTCGGTGATATATTTCAGTGATGTATCTCAGAGTACTTTCTTAGCATGTATCAGGTCCTGAATTCAAGTCCCAGTGCCGGGGGTGGGGGATTTCAACAGTCAGACACAGTGCCACTCACCCCTTTAATCACAGCACTTAGGAGAATGAGGCAGGCAGATCCCTGCAAGTTCAAGCCCAGCCTGGTCTACATAGCGAGTTTAAGGTCAAACAAGATGACACACTAAGACCCTGTCTTAAGAAAATCATACAAATACAGTTTATTTCCTTTTTTAGAAACGTTTCCATTATACTATTAAGTGTATGTTAAGCAAATAGCTGAGGCTATTCTTCAGGACACAGTCCTATTGACCTGAACTGTGGTAGGGAGCACACTCGTAATCTCAGCACTTGGGAAGTGGAGGCAGGAGACCAGGATTTCTAGGTCATCCTTGCTCACATAGTGAATTTGAGACCATTGAGACCAATCTGGACTGCGTAAAACCCTGTTTCAAAAACAAAGAACAAAAAGTAAAACAACTTTTAAAATCAAAATTCGTTTCAAGTCCTTCATGTTCTTTTAAAGTTGAATTCATAAAATCAATAGTTATTATAAATTAATATTTCACATACTAATTGAGCATTTTAAGTAAGTGGCAACATCTAGAAAGATCTTTGTATTCGTGGAATTGCCTTTTTGATCTGCTCTGGGAATATTTGTCTTACATGAAAGCCTTATTGGCAGTATTTATGAAAGTCATCTTAGTACTAGGTCAAACACCCAATTTGGGGACAAGAGGACTGTTGAGATTTTTGCCAAAATAAGACATTAATATACTAATGAATTTTTAAAAATCCAATAGTTATTAAATCGAAGGCATAATACTTTATGGTATGTGCCATCTAATAGTTTATAAGCTGGTTGGTAATTTGGGAAATTGAAGGGGCGGAGCTAACTGGGAACTCCTTAGTACCATCTGTTCACAAGTCAAATCGGCCTTGTCAACTCTCTGGATTCTTAGTAGAACCCAGTTTAAAATGACCATCAAGTTGGCAGCCAAAGTCAATGTCAGAATGCCTATAAACCCTAGGGTTGCATCTGGTTCCCAGTTACTGCCCTAGAGGCTGGCCGTCAGAAAAGAGCTTGGCACATTTTGTGATGGCAAATCATGATCAGAGCTACATTTCATCCTATTCCTTTTTGTTTTATGTAAATGAGTGTTTTGCCAACACATAATGTCTGTCTACCACTTGTGTACCCTTTCAACATGGAATGAAGAAGAGGGCACCAGATCCCCTGGAACTGGAGTTACGGATGGTTGTGAACTGCCATGTGGGTGCTGGGAATCAAACCTAGGTCCTGGAAGAGCAGCCAGTACTCTTAACTCCAACCCTGTTTATTCTTATTTGACACAATCCTAGTAAGTTTATTTAACAACGTGGTCAATCAACCTCTGGTAGAGTCCAATCTTTGGAAGCAAACTCCAGGCAACACAAGTAGGGGAGTCGGGAGTACTAAACAGTGGTGTTTTAGTATCTTGACCCTCTGTGAATCTTTGCAATTGTCTTTTCTCTCCATCCTTCCCTGCAGTCATAGTACGTTTTTCTTTTTTGATCAGTGTTTTCTGGAATCTCATTCCTTCTATGTCCTAGGAAACAGTCCATTAAACATCTTCAATATGTCATTAGCCTTGCTCTTTTTAAAAATTTACTGTTTTTTTCTGTTAAATGTAACTATTTCTTTAAACCAAAGATAGTAATTGAAGACACTAAGTCTTAAAAACTTCCATATCTTCATAAAGGGGAACTATAACTCCATATCTGCTCTTCAATCTGCTGAAATATTGCAGAGAACTCACATTCTAGCAAAGTACACTTTGCCTGTGACACAATGGAAGAGAAGCATTAGCCTTGTGCGCGCTCTCTCTCTCTCTCTCTCTCTCTCTCTCTCTCTCTCTCTCTCTCTCTCTCTCTCTCTGTTTCTCTGTGTAACATCCCTGGGTGTCCTGAACTAGCTCTTGTAGACCAGGCTAGTCTTCAACTCACAGAGATTCTCCTGCTTCTGCCTCCTGAGTGCTGGGATCAAGGGTGTGCACCACCACCGCCCGGCCCAGCCTTGCTCTTTTTATGAACATTTTTCTTCCCTCATTTTCTGAACATTTATCTCATCTTACAGATGCATTTCAGACACCCCCCTTTCTTTATGTCTCTATTTAAGTACCACCCTGCTGTCTTTCTCGGAATCTTAAATTTATGCAAACGACTTCCTTCTCCTTAGCCCTGGGCATCAGGACTGGTCACTAGCTATTCACTTGCCATTCACTGTCTCTGCAGTAGTTTGACTCATACCTTATCCTCCACATGGCTTTCTCCAATATGCAGCATTCCAGAATTCTGTAAAATATTAAGCTCTTCTCCCATGCTAATTGGATCACTCCCCTTCCTGAGCTGTGACACCTGCCTTCCCTACTTTTTTATACCTTTGCCCCTGTAATGCTAGTATCCCTAGGGTTTTCTCTATGGACCCTTTTCATTTTACTTGTCCCAGTTTATAGATATTTTGGTTGGTACCTAGACGTCTTTTGTTAGCGTTTTATACAACTATATAGGGGAAGGGTTTTCATTACCACATTTTCCTAACCACCCATTCTTGCTGATGCTCTTTCCCTCCCCTCCCTCTCCCGCCTTCGTGTTACATGTATTGTATCCCACTCTTCCTCCCTGAAAAATAGCTTCCCCTCCCGTGGTCTAGTTTCATGACCGTATGTACAAATTAAAATATGGTGTCTGAGTATGAAAGAAATGTGGGATTTGTCTTTGAGTCTGGCTTATTTTGCTTAACATGCTAACTTTAAGTCCCATCAAAATTCATTTGGGTGGAATGGTTTCATTTCCATTGTGTATATGTACCACATTTTCGTTATCTAGTTCCCTTTTCATAGACAGGTAGGCTGGTTCCTACTATGTATTTGTTTACTACTGTACAGTGCAGCAATAGATAAAGATGTGCAGGTATTTACTATTGGATAGACCCCTTTATGTGTATGCTATACCTGGGGATACAGCCATCTTAAATTCGATCCAAAACCAAGTATCTCTCTCTTCTCCGGATCCCCTTTCACTTTCTGTCCCACTCATCCTCAATAACTCCAAATGCAACAAGACTAAAATTCACATTTCTTTCCTTTGGATTATCACGATGGATGGCACCAGCATCTCTGTAACCACTCAAGGGAACCATCCTGTTACTGCAGCCTGTTGCACACTTTACACCCATTTTTGTCAATTTTGCCTTCAAAACGGGTCTGTAGTCTCCCACTTTTGCATCTACACTTCGTTCACCCAGTTCAGGAAAAATTATATTGGTCACTTGGATGCTAGGAATAGATGTGGTGGCTCTTAGCTTACTACCTGCAATCTTCCATCTGCAATTTTGAAACAAGTACCCTGCTGAATTTTTCTTGCTATTTGTTTGTTTCCATTGGGATAAGGCAGAACCACCTAAGAGTGTGAAGTATTTTTGTGAGCTGACTTCCATCCAACCCATCCATAGTTCTATGTCATCTGCCTTGCATTGCTCCTGGAGTTCCATGTTTTCTTACCCTCTGTGCTTTGGTCTGCACTGTTTATTACACTTGCAATGCCTCCCACTACTGCATGCTTAATTCCTTGTCTTCAAACCCAGCTCAGATGCCTTTCCAAGTTCTCTTCTGTAACTAAAGCGAGTTGTCTAGGTCCCTGAACCACTTCCATACCTTGTGCTTTGCTTGTCTCACCGTAGCATATCTTGCTTTTCTTTTTTCTTTCTTTCTTTTTTTTTTTTGGTTTTTCGAGACAGGGTTTCTCTGCGGCTTTGCAGCCTGTCCTGGAACTAGCTCTGTAGACCAGGCTGGTCTCGAACTCACAGAGATCCTCCTGCCTCTGCCTCCCGAGTGCTAGGATTAAAGGCGTGCGCCACCAACGCCTGGCCATATCTTGCTTTTCTAACCACTGATTTCTGTGTTTCACTCTTACACTAGACTACACAGATTATTTTTTAAGTTAGAATACAGTGTTTTGTTGTAGCATTTTTATACATTCCATTCTATTTTGTTCTCATCTTCTCCTTCCTCACTGTCTTCCCTGTCCTTCATGCTCCCTTCTTGACAAATAGCTTCCCCTTCTGCTTTCATGTCATCTATATAGCAGTGCATATATATCTCATATCTATATCATCCTGCCTCTTCAGAAGCTCCTCTGCCATTCATGGTCTCCTTTGTATTTACACACACACATTTAGAATCTGCATATAAAAAGTGGTATTTGTCTGAGACTGGCTGATTTTAGTTCCATCAGTTTCTTTTCAAGTGGAATTTCATTTTTCTTTATGGCTACATAAAATTCCAGTTTGTATATATAGCACACTTTCCTTATTTATTTACTTGTGGGACATCTAAGTTAAGTTTTGACTGCATCTTATGACTAGCGCTGCTGCAATAAATGTGAATATGCAGGTATCTCGGACGTGTTGATTTCATTTTTGGATATATACTGAGGAGTGGGATAGCTGGATCGTACAGTAATTCTATTTTTAGGGTGTCTTGTTTTTTAATTAATTTTCTGTGGATATATAACTAATAGAATTTCTGGATCACTGTGTATGGCATTTCTCTTTAATTTTTCAGATTAATTTTCTTTGACAGTTTGATATATCTATATATTGTGTCCTGATTACTCTCTCCCTCCCATCCCTATCAGTGCGCCCCCTTCCTGACCAGTCCCTTTTCCAGATTCACAATCCCTCACTGTGGAAACTTGATACTGATTTCCATGGTGGCGAAACCAAATTTACATTCCTACCAGTAGTGAATAAGTATTCCTCTTTCCCTATACTACAAGCACATCATGAAGCCAACAGGCCAGCAGGGCCAGATTAGCTTGCCTCATTACCAAGTGAGCTCACATACTGCGTATTGAGCTCTCGTGGCAGCCTTAAATAGCTGTTCATTTGGTGAGTTAGTTTAGTGCCTTATAACGTTCAGAATTCAACATGATAGCTGCCTCTGAAAGCTCAAGACTGATTAGGGAAATCAAATTATATTTATTCATTGTTCTTTTCTGTAAGATCCCTGGGAATATGTGATCACTGCACACATTTCTCCCCCAGTGACTGTTTTTTATGGAGGGGTGACTGCATAAAAGTGCTGGTTTTTTGTTTGTTTATTTTTTTATTTATTTTTTTGTTTTTTAAAGGGATCTCTTTTGGGCAACATCTCATTTACTGATACTGAATACCAATGACTTGCTGTTTGGATGTAAAAATATGTATGGTGGAAAGTGCTGTCATTTGAACTTAAAATGGAGACATTGGAAATGTCATTGTTTCTGTTCTCAATTGTCCTTTCTCCACATCCAGCTCAAGACTGCAGTGCAGATGAAGACAACTTCCTTGTGCCCATAGTCGTGGGAGCAGCCCTGGCAGGAGTACTTATTCTAGTGTTGCTGGCTTATTTTATTGGTCTCAAGCGCCATCATACTGGATATGAGCAGTTTTAGAACCTACAATCTGATTGATTATATTCCAAAGTACATTCAGATAACAAGGTTTTCTTGCCTGTCAGTGTATGAAGCACTTTGCTCCTTAAAACAGACACCTTGGAACTTTCATTCCTAAATCAGCCCCAGCGTTTTGAGATTAGTCTTTCTTTCATAAAAAAAAATGTTCTCCTCTGATCGGCTTAAAATGCAGACTGGCTTTAAAGAAAAAGAACATGTATGATGTATGTGCAATGTTTTAAGATCTGTCTTAAGAAGCTTTGGCCAAATTGGGATCCTAACCTGAGATGCCTTAAACTTATTAACATGCCCATAATAAAAAGATAAATGGAGTTGTATCTTACTGGAATTAATAAATACTGCTTCACCACTGGTGTTCTGTTTCGGTGTGTAACAGCTGTCCTGATTTAAGCTCATCACTACCATGCTGAAAATGCCCAGCAGATAGGCTCAGACTTGGTTTTCAAGGGTATGAAGTAGAAATAGGCATCAGGGCCAGCCACAGTTTTTATAAAGCCTGAAGAGAAGCCAGAGTGTTGCATCTTTTTAATGTTATGACTTCCACTGTTGCCTTTGAGTTCCACTTAAATATGAAATTAGATTCTCAAACTTGTGATTGTTTCCATAGATTAAAAACAGACTGAGGAGGCTATAACAGAACTCAAACTGGCTCCTTAATTAGAGGTTTTTTTTTTGGGGGGGGGTTCTTTTTCTTTTTTTCTTTTCTTTCTTTTTTTTTGTTTTTGTTTTGTTTTTTCGAGACAGGATTTCTCTGTAGCTTTGGAGCCTGTCCTGGAACTAGCTCTTGTACTGGCCTTGAACTCACAGAGATCTGCCTGCCTCTGCCTCCCGAGTGCTGGGTTTGAAGGTGTGCGCCACCACTGCCTGGCTGGTGGTGGGGGGGCTTGTTTTATGAGTCAAGAGTTTCTGTAGCCTTGGCTGGTCTGGTGCTTGCTCTGTAGTTCAGGCTGGCTTCAAACTCACAGATCCACTTGCCTTGGCTTGCCAAATGCAAAGACCCCAGGCACGTGTTACCATGCCCAACCCGAGCTTTTAAGAAAATATTTTTTTCAGCAGTGTAAATGGAAGAGATTCAGATATTTAACCACTTGCCTTGTTTCCCTCCCCCTTGGACGCCTGATTAACATGGAAAAATAGAAGATTCTATGAGCTAATTAGGACAGATTGTGTTGTGTTTCTCTACCTCATCTTGTTGATCTCTGGAGCATTAAAATCTATTTAGTGTTGTCATCAGACTGGTACTTATGAAATGTAAGCTAACAGCAATCTCAGAAGGGAGGCAGCGAAGCATAACAGCTACGCTCTTGCTTCTCCAAGACAGCCACTGAGGGGCACCATGTGGGGGGGTAGAAAGGGACTGAAAATTAGCTAGACCATCGGCAGTGAAACATGTTCATGGTAAAAGTGAGGGGCTGATGGAATTTATAAATAAACCCAGAGATTTAGCAGATGAGACCATGTTCACACTGAGACGATCATTAATTCATTCCAATGTGTGTATTGGCTTGTTCAGTTTCTGTCACGTACTAATTAGCAGGACAAATGTGTTTAGGTACCCCAGCTGTCACTGTCTGTTAGGGAGCTTTCAGTAAAACAGTAGCCCTCCAAAAAAAAAAAAAGAGAGGCTAATTGTAGTTACTGAAATTCACATTATGTCTTCCGCACCATGCCAGTGTTTCTGTGAATGACAACACTGTAAGGAGAGGAAGTCTCAGAGGATACATGCCGGCTGTTAATGGATCACAGATCACACAAAACATTATCACTTATTCATTGCTTTAGCCTTGTACTGAAAAGCCCTTAGAGATTATTTACTCTGAAGTCCACAATTGTATGGACAGGGACACGACTCCACTGACGTTCCCTGTCTGGTGGCAACGAACTCGCTAGTATTTGGTTTAAAATCTCAATAAAACGCAGCCTCTCAATAGTAACATGATGCCTGATGTGAAACGTGAACTTTTGAGAGTGGCGGGCACTTTGCGTAGTCCTTTGTTTTGCTCCAGTCATTTTGAAATAATGAATATAGGGCATCTCAGTCATCTACCAAGACACACCTGCTAGGATTTCTGATCCCAAATATAGGAGGGAAAGGCAAGGGAATGAGTAATTGTGGCTCCATTGCAGTGGTATTAAAAATACCTTTAATCCTGAAGTACCTTATAATGTAGGTGTCAATATTCCCTTTTAGTATTTGAAGGAAGTGAGGCCTAGCTTAAATAACTTGGCAAAGCCCTTAAGTTAGGTAGCACCACAAAGAGTCTGATTTCCAGTTCAGTTATGTCTTTAGTCAGTTTAGTATCCACATTGCTCATGCTGTGGTCTGCATACCATGGGATGGACTTGTGGGCCTTAGATTCTTCTTCAGCCAGGCCATTAGCTGAAAAGAATTCCATGTAACTTGGGAGCTACCTACTACCTGTGTTAAAGGAATGATACTGGAGAGATTGCTAAGACTATTTGTTGCTATTGCAGAGGATCTGGGTTTGGTTCCCAGCACCCATATGACAGCTGTCATCCACCTGTAACATCAGTCCAGGGTACTGAACAGGCGGTATACAGACAGACGTATATGCAAAACATCCACATAGATAAAATACAAAGAAATTAATCTTTAAAAGAACTATGGCACATTATCACGATCCTTTCTTTTACACAGAATTTCTTTTTCAAGTGTGCTTGGAAACCTAAGAGCCTAAGAGCCTCAGGGATGCTAGGCGAGTGAGCACTTTAACATTGAGCTGGGTCCCCATTCACACTTAACACTTTAAGACTAGGTGTTGCAAGGGAGAAAGGAAATGGGGTGATTCAGAGGCAGTCGTTTCCCTAATACTGTCAGGCAACTCTAAAATCATATATGCTCAATCATATAACCTCAATTCTCAATTTGAACCCTTTCCCATTTTCCCCTTGTGTACTGAGAAATTTGTTTGGCTTTACACGAAATGGTAAGAAACAATGATCCGTGGCTACGGAATGCTTGGGTGGATATTGGGGAAATAAGGGGAACACTTTACAAAGATTAGCGTGTGCCTACACTCTCAAAATGCTTCTTGTTTGCTTTTCCCTATCTCATTGCACTCCTTACTAATTTCCTTTTTCTGCTGTCTGTCTGTTCTTTTCTAACAGCTGAAGAATGTGCTGCTGACTCTGACCTCAGCTTTCTTATTCCTGTTGTAGTGGGTGTGGCCTTGGGCTTCCTTATAATTGCTGTGTTTGTATCTTACCTGATTGGAAGAAGGAAAAGTCGTACTGGTTATCAGTCTGTCTAATCAGCTCAGTCTTAGCGCGTCCAGTGGCTAGCAGCAAAGAATCGCTGTGCGCTAGCCTCAGATTTCCAGACTGACTACAGTGAGTTGCAGGCTGCCTTGGGCATGAGTCGTGTTTGAAAAATGTACTAGGACCAGTCTCCCCCCCCCCCTTCATTTTCTTCTACATTTGTTAAGATGTAACTGAAAGAGCACTTACACTTTAGACTACGTCTCTTTAAAGGAAATCATTTTAAGCATCTGGATCCAATTTTTGAAAGCGTTTCTACTGAAGTATAATTTTATATGTTGCAGTTAGTTGTATTTTGCTACTTTGATGTTATTTGCAAAATCAAAGCTGATAAGAGAATTTAACTTGCTTCCCCAAATAAAGTTTAAAACTTAATCAATTCATCTTCTTTGGCAAACATAAAATTTGACTCATAATGAGTTTCTTCCCCTTCTAAAGAGAATTATTTAAACCTGTGTAATTCTTTTACTTACAGAGGAGGTCTGGGGTATACCCCAGTGGTACTGCATGTCTATGTGAAGTGTTAAGTTCTGCCCTCATAACTGCAAAGCTTAACGTTTTGAAACAAAAATGCACTCAAAAGAAAACTATTAGAACTATAATATTTCAACAAGAATTTTTCTTTTTCCGGGGGGGGGGGTGTGCTTCTGCAGTTTGGAACGCATTGGTTATATTTATGCTGCAAGACGAAGCAGCACTCAGTGTTTTGTAAGGTGTTGATTTGGAATGGGCTCTGTGGTTTTTAAGGCTATGATTTAGAATTGTTTCCCTGCTTTTAACTTGTTCAGAATGTTAATTCATCCTGCACAACAAAAGAAAACTGCTTCTCTATACGTTTTGTGCCTCAGTGAATTCAAATTGATATTTCTAATGCATTGACGTTTTCCTCTCACAGACGCTCATGCTAACTGTAGAATCTAGTGGGCCCCGGCGTGCCACCCGTCAAGTGGCCGCCAACCAAAACTCGGCTGGGATGTTCTTAGAAATGTATTGATCTTGATAGACATATATCCCTGTAGGAGCCACCGATGACTCTGGCTTCTGGAGTAGGGCAATAAGAGACTACTCATCCGTATGTTTTCTGGATTGAAGAGCTTCAGCTGCTGAATTCCTGGAAGTTTAATGCTGTGCATGTTTAGGTTCCAAATGTCAGCTTTGCACGCCTGATCTTAGCGTGAGGAGGCAGATGCTGATTGTCTCGAGCCTTTTCCCTCTCAAATAAAAACAAAAGAATCCAGAGATTCACTTCAGAGATTTTGGTTAAGCCTAAAATATTGATCTAAAGTCTAAGTGATATCAGTTTGGTAGCAGATCCCAGGATCAAGTCCCAATCTACCTCTCAGCACAGTGCGGCTGCTCAACACTATGCTGCTGTTGTGAATTGTTGCCAGGATATTTTGCCATTAACTGTGGTTATGAAATTCTGTTAAAAAGAAAGCAAGTTTGTCAGTTTGCTTCCCTACTATCTTACCTCTATGTCCATCCCAAAAGCAGAGACTCCCAACTGGGTAGAGTGCCAGATTACGCAGTCCCATCTCCTTTAGCAGAGTCAAGTGCTCCATTTGCTCCAGTATACACAGAATGGCTTTAAAAAGATGTCCTCCAAAGGCTTATGCTTATTTGTTATGCAGTAAAAGTCACTTGGTACTATAAACAACAATGGCTTCATTTTGACATATATTTGGGATGATTATCTAGAAGCCTGATTAAGTAAATGGACTTTTTGGCTTGCTAAATATATGACTTGAATAATCGGACAGCTTCCAAAAGTATGGGTTTATTTAAAACCTTTTTACTTTTTGAGCAGGAAACGAATGTATCTAATGCTTCGTTAGGAATCATGGCTTTATCTTAGATAATTAGCAGACATGTCTTTTATTCTCTGAGCATTAAAATACAAAATAATTCTAGAAGGTTAAAAAGCTGCTTCAACTCCAGTTGAATATAGGAAGTTTAAAGGCTGTGAACCGAGTTTGAGCGTTCAATTAGCTCTTCTCGGTGAGTTCATTTTCTATCAAAGCAACAGTGGATTGGACTAGGACTTTGAACTCATGATAGGCAAATCATTTTCCACCTAAGCCTCTTTGGGAGAACTGATGCTTGCTGCTCTTTAAAGTTTTGGATTTATTCATTTAAGGAACTAATGAATCGTGGAAAAATAAAGTATGCTGTGGTATTCATTTGATCTCCTATGTGTGATTTTGAATTGATACATTAAAGCTAATAAAGGTGATATATATTCCATGCCACCATGGATAACTTCATTTTTATTCTGTGCGCACAGCCGTAAGAGCTTAGATTGATTTTTATCTTTAAGATCCTGTTCTTTTGATGTGCCAGCCTGAATCATGATCTCAAAGGTCTTCAACTTGACCAAGTCCCATTGTAAGGAAGACAGACACTAGAACCCTTTTAATAGAGAGTTCAAATATGGGGTCCTACAGAGTCATGAAAAGGCCAAGAAAATACCCAAACCAAAGGAGCTGAAACAAGAAACATTCTATAGAAACCCCCTCTTTCCCCAACCAGTGCCATCAAATGCTATATAGAGCCATTATCTCAAGCTACTGAAGCTAAGTTCTTGATAAATGTACTTACATGTTTGTAAGCCCCGATGAAGTTCATTCTGATCAATAGATGCTGTCAACGGGCAGGAGAGGAGCTGACAGGTTCCCTGAATTCCCTTCAACCCTCTGCCCACTCATTTAGTAGATGACTAGGTTAAATAATAACTATACTCCTTTCTGTTTACATAAATTCGGATATTTTGGTGGGAGAAGGAACTTAGCACTGACTCTCAATTTTTCTTAAATGTTCGCATTTTATTTTGTGACAGCTACATGTTTTATGCATCCCCCTTTTCTTTTTTCAAGACAGGGTGTCTCTGTGTAACAGCCCTAACTGTCCAGCTACTTGTTTTGATAGACTAGGTTGGGCTTGAACTCCCAGAGATCACCTGGTCTCTGCCTCCCAAGTGCTGGGATTAAAGACGTGTTGCCACCACTGCCCACCTATGCCCCCCCTTTCCCTCTGAGACATGATGTCACATAAACAGGCTAAGGCTTTGACCTCCCAAGCCTCCTGTCTCTACCTCCTGGGTGTTGATGTTTCACACCGCGCTGCCATACGCAGCTTCAGTAGCTTGGGAAAATGGCTCTATACAGTATTTGATGGCACTGGCTAGGGAAGGAGGGGGTTTCTATAGAATATTTCTTGTTTCAGCTTCTTTATTGAATGTGTTCCACAATTCAATACCTTGCTTGAAGTTTACAGCTAGCAAGAAGACTATGCGTATTGCTTTTAAGCATTTCTGTGATCAACTTGAACCTTTTACATTTGTTGTATCTAATCCTTGAAAGCTCCTCCTGTGTTTAGAACCCCGAGGAAGCATTTCCTCTTTTCCATTACTTTCCTGTTTAAGTATTTCGGAGGCGCTGTAAATCCGGATTCCTTTCTCTCAAGAGCTATCTATAGCGTATAACAAATTTTGGTACACAATGCATTTTTAATAGCAAATCAGCTCTAGTTTCTTTCCTTTCCTTTTTTTTTCTTGAGACAAGGTCTCACTATATAGCCTTGGCTGGCTGTGAGCTTCCCAGAGCTCTTCCTGCTTCTCAGGTGCCAATGTTAAAGGTGTGCACCACCATGCCTGGTAGCAAATCTCATTTAAGCGAGCAGCTGCAGTGCTAATGACTCGACACAGCTCGCTCCATTCAGGACAGTAATTCTGAGGTTGCATATTACCTCCCAGTGTACAGAGGTAAGGTCACTGGAGCGTTAAAGATGGTGGCTAAACTACCACCTGAGCTCAGCTTTGTCTGCCCCCCACAGATCATGCCGTTTAGCATTGTGCATCCTGCCCTGCTAAGAAATGGTAGACTTATAAAGCGTTTGCCTTATGTTAGTTCCAGAAACCTGGCTTGCATGCTCTCCCAGCTTGCCTCTAGTCAGTCCATGCATGTTCTGCACTAGTCTGGAGATTTGAAGGATGGATGTCCGTTGCGGCAGCATGCCTTTGGAAAGTTCATTGCCAGTTGGCAGTGTACTTTATTAATCTGATGTTAAGCTCTGGATGTCACTTTTTTCCAAGCTGGCCTCATTCGGCCATTCTGATCACGTACCATTATCATGCTGCCCTTAAATTCTTCTGCATCATGAATCATTTTGACTGTGCATTAGTGTGTTTAAGAAACTAAATGGAACGCTCTCTGTCCTCTCTTTCCTTAAATTAATGTCACTCCAATCCCCGAGTCATCCCTTCGCTTTAAGTGCACTGTAGCTATGACACTTGGCAGTCTTAGCCCTGATACACAGCTCCTACTCCCAAATCTAGAGCAGTTTTGAAAAAGTATTGAGCGATTCTTTCCTCCATATTTAAATGTATTTATCTAGCCATATGGACCCCTCCTGAACCCCAAGGGTGTTCTCATCTCAAGGTCCTTGCACTTTCTGTGCCTTCTAGCTGGGAAGCTTGGTCCCTAGCTCTCTTCATAGCTCGCCCTCTCACCCCAGTCAAGTCTTTTTAAACCACCATCCTGTCAGTGAAGTATTACCTGCCCAGCCTGTTTAAAATGGCACTCCAGGACCGTAGAGATGGCTCACTGGGTAAGAGCACTTGTTGTGCAGGCTTAAGGACCCGAATCTGAAGCCCTAGCTGGGTATGGCCGTGCATACTCATAACCTCAACACTAGGAGCAGAGACAGACAGAGGGTGGAAGAGCTCACTGGCCAGCCAGCTGAACTGAAATGGCAGACTTTAGGCTGTTAAGAAACTCCATGGTTTGGCTATTGCTATTGGTTATTGTTGTTTAGGGGTGTAAGTAGGGGTGGTTATTCATTTTGTTTTGAATTTTTTTCTTACTGTTTTTTTTGTTGTTGTTGTGATTGAGGTAGGGAGAGGCATAGAGGAAACATGAAGTTGGGTAGGTAGGGTGATGGAAGAGTTGGAGGAGGGGAACATATTGAAAATATAATGTATGGGGGGTGGAAGCAACTGTTTCAAGGAAATGAGGCAGAAAATCCTCCATTGTCTTCTGGCCTTTGCATGTGCATGTGGACATGCACTAATGCGCACACACACACACACGATAACAATAGTCCCATGACGTTCCATTCTTTTTACCTTGTGTCGCTTATCTCCATCAGATATGCCGTGCCACTTACTTGTTAATGTATGGTGCCCTCTAGAAGGAAGACAAATTTAGTGAGAACAGGATTTGTTGCTGAATCTTTTATTTTGTCCCAACACCTAAAACAGCGCCTGGCATATAATTTGTGCAGGATAAAAAAAACTTATTGAATGACTGAGCAATCATCTTGTGCAGTAGCTAAACATTTATTAAGCACCACATGCCTTATTCCGTCAAGTCTACGATCTATCAATTGTAAGATCAATATTACCAATTATAGCGTAGCCATAAGAGACCTGCTGATTTCAAAGATGTTAAAAATTGGAATAAAAAGGATTTTGGAATTGATATTTTCTGGACACCATGGAGAGTGCTGTATATAGATTATATCATTTACCATTAATCATTAGCTAGTAATGAATAGCTAAACACACCATCTTATCATGGTAGCAGATTAAGCCAGGCCTTTTATACACTCTCATTACAGCTTTCCTATAGGACAACATACCAGTTCTCTTTTTTTTGAAACTTTCATTTACAGCTTTATTTGGTGTACATGCATGCACGTATGTGCAGATGGCAGAGGACCACTTTTGGGAGGGAGGTCAGTTCTCCCTCCACCATGGGAATCTCAAGGATCAATTGCAGGTTATCAGGCTTGGTGTCAGTTGCGCTCACCCACTGAGCCATCTCATTGATCCTCTTCTTTATTTTTTAACAATTGACATGTGGGGCTGGAGAGATGGCTCAGCAGATAAGAGCACTTAGCTGCTTTTGCAGAGGACCTAGGCTCAATCGCCAGTACCCACATGAGAGCTCAAAACCATCTGTAACTCTCATCTCAGGAGATCGGCTCTCATGGTCCCCTTTCCAGTTTCACGACCAACAACCACACCCACAAACCCACAAATCCAGAAAGTAAAAACGTGTATTTTTACCAGGATCCACCTGAGAGAGATTATGCTTTTTTATGTGTGTGACAATTGCCTGTTATGTCACTTACCATCATTCCCAGTTCCACGTATTTCCCCACAAATGTTAGGATTCTCTTTTTGAGAAGACTTTATTTATATGTATGTATTCATGTGCAGTTGTGTGTACGCACACGAGTGCATGGGTCTCCAGAGGCCAGAAGCAGGCGTTAGATTCCCAGGAGCTGAAGTTCCAGGAGGGTGTGAGCTCAGGTCCCTTAGAGGAGAGCAGCAGGCACTCAAGTGCTCCACCTTCTCTCCAGCCCCGTGATTTCATTTTTTGAAGGCAGCATAAAAATCCATTGCACATAGTGACTATTTTTTTCTTATTCGTTGATGTGATTCTATTTCTTAGTTATTTTTTTTAAATATTTATTTATTTATTATGTATACAATATTCTGTCTGTGTGTATGTCTGCAGGCCAGAAGAGGGCACCAGACCTCATTACAGATGGTTGTGAGCCACCATGTGGTTGCTGGGAATTGAACTCAGGACCTTTGGAAGAGCAGGCAATGCTCTTAACCACTGAGCCATCTCTCCAGCCCTATTTCTTAGTTATTATGAAGAGTATAGCAATAAACACAGGAGAGTAAGTGCCTCTTAATTTCCCAGATGGCTAAGGGAAAAACATACTAGTTACTGTGTCCCTTCTAATTCCAAAAAATAGTCTGTATCTGTGGCTGCTGTAATTTTCAATTTTAAGGCAGACAGCAGGTCCAGTGTCCTCTTTGCTTTCTTTTTAGTGCTGTGTCTTCTAGAATGGCATATATGTCAGAACAGATTTTTGAACCTTGGCTTTTAAACCACAAAGTAGCTTATGTGGCCCTGAACAATTTCCTTAGCCTCTCCGAGTTAGGCTTCCCCATCTCTAGTATAACAATGCATTCAGTGCTGTAGAGTTGAAAAGATTGAAGAGAGTGCCACAAGTATATAGTAGGCGATAAATATTTGCTTAATGCTGTCGAGCTGAATCTTTTCCTTAAAGATGATAAATTTAAGATGTGATCACAGGAGGAGGAAGTGGAGAGGGAATAAGGCTGAGATAAAACCTGGAGATGTATAAATAAAACAGATAAAACAAGACAGATACTCAAACTGAGTTAGAAAAAGAAGACTGAATCATGAAGCTGCATAGTGAGTCTCAGAATCCACATGAAAGATGAACATACAAGACTCAAAGGAATAAATTCTTTGATTTTCAAGCTTCACCTGAGAGAATGCATAGGTGATGAATACCAAGAAGCCACAGCCAGGTACTACTTCACCCCGAAAAGGGCAAAAACTCTCAAATCCTGGCAAAGGGTTGAAAACTATTGCTGTGGACATATATTTGTGGAACATAATCTGAAGATCCCACACAAGTGACATAGAACTATCACATGATCCAGCAGTCCCACCACTAGCTCCAATCCAGAGGAAATGAACCGGTGCGATTCAATACTTAGAGGTTAGTTGCAGCGCTATTCACCAGAACCCGGATATGGAAGCACCCTATGTATCCATTGGCAGATGAAGTATAAAGGAAGTGCTGTACACATATACAGTAGAACATTATTTACTCTCAAAAGAGTGCAGTCTGGAACGGGAGAGATGGCTCAGCAGTTAAGAGCACTGGGATGCTCTCTTCCAGAGGATTCAATTCCTAGCACACACATGGTGGCTCACAAACATCTGTAAGTCCAGTTCCAGGGGATTTAACACCCTCTTCTGACCTCCATAGGCAACATGCGTACACATAAGGCACAGATATGCTTGCAGACAAAACACCCATACACATTTATTTTTAATGTAGAAAGAGGAAAAAATGTAATTCAATCATTTGCTGCAGTGTGGATAGAATTGAAGGATATTCGTTATGTGAAATATATCTAGCATAGACAGACCATGCCAAACATTCCCATTTATATGAGCAACCTTAAAAAGTTGTTTCCATAAAAAATAGAGAATGGAATCATGGTTACTAGAGTCCGGGAAAGGATTAGGGAAAATGTGATGGACAGAGAATGATTTCAGGGTACAGAGATAAAGTTGGGTAGGAGGAATAGCCTCTAATGTTCTATAGCAGACTAGCGTAACTATAGTTGGAAAATACCATTTTAAACATTAAAAAACTTGTGTGGAGAATTGTGAATGTTCACACCACAAAGAAATACATATCAGTCGCCCTGACCTGATCACTACATATGTATGGTGAAATGTATTGAAATGTTACAGTGTATTATGTGTAGTTATGCATCAGTTTTTAAAAATCTGAGCTAGGGAGACTGCTAAGTAGGTAAGTGGCTTGCTGTGCAAGGATGAGCACCTGGGATTGAGTCCCCATGACCCACATGCAATTGGGGCACCGTCATGTATGCCTTATACTCCAGTGCTGTGTGGAAGAGACATATGGCTCCAGAAAGCTTCTTGACCAGATAGCTGAGCTGCCAAAATGGTGGGCTTCAGGATAGGTGTGAGACCCTGTCTCAGAGAATCCAGCAGACACCTATAGAGGAAGACCCCTGAGGTCCTCCTGGCCTCTGCTGGCACACATATACATACCCATGTACAGCACACACTGGCTATATAGAAAGTAAAATAATAATTATAAGGCCATACTTGGTGAGTAATAACAATGCCTTTATTGAAATATGTTACAAAGCCAGAGTAAAAAACCCATCTATCTTTGATTCTGGGTCTTTTGTAGTTTAAAATTTTAACCTCTTTAAGCGTAGATACATTCATTTTAATGTTTGAAGTTAGGCGTCTAAACCTATTTCCCCCAAATAAGTAACTTATTGTTTTGATAGCTAAGTGTCATTTTCAGTGTTTCACTTCCACCCTACCGATCTGAAGAGAACAACTCTATAAATTAAAACACACACACACACACACACACACACACACACACACTCCACAGAATGCTTATATGCCTTTAATTCCAGCACTCAGGAGGCAGAGGCAGACGGATCTCTGTGAGTATGAGACCAGCCTGGTCTACAGAGCTAGTTCCAGGACAGGCTCCAAAGCCACAGAGAAACCCTGTCTCGAAAAACAAAGAAACAAAAGAATGTTTGTATGTGCTGTGATTTATCTGTTGAGCTGTTGGGCTATTAAAATTTGGCTGCGTATATTACCTGAAAGAGCACAATACTGGGATATTGTTCTTGTAGAACACTTGCTGAGCACATACGGGGCTGTGGAATAACCCCTAGCATCGCAACACACACACACACACACACACACACACACACACACACACACACACTGAAGGCTGAAAACTGACAGTGGAAAAGAGGACATTTCATTTCAATACATAAAATTTGCTATTTCTGAGTATTTCTGTCTGACACCAGACAGAAAGTTAAATATAAAAGCAAAATCGAGAAAATGCTTGTTTCTTGAAGTACATGTTAGGATATCCTTACTGTCAAATACGGACAAACCAAGAGAAGACAGCCATTCCCGTAAGTGACTCGGAGCAAAGACTCAGTTGGTGAATCATAGCAGGAAAGCTGCAAATAGACAACTTGAGAAGTTGCTCCGCCTTCATAGTCACTGAAGAAATGGAAACGAAAACAAGATAGCTATCAGACTAAATGTCTATTTCGATTAGAAAATATTACCACATGGTTGATGTGTGAGAGTAGGTGTGTGCTCTAACTATGGCACATGGGTAGAGGTCAGAGGACAGCTCGTGGAAGCAGTTCTCGCCTTCCGCTCAGAGGTTCTGGTTCTGAGGGGTTACCCAGCAAGTGCTTTACCCGCTAAGCCATCTCACCAGCCTCCTAGATTGGCCATATTTTTAATGATAATACTCACTTTTGCCTGCGAATCAGAAAACTATGTATACTAGCATAATACCGAGTGAAACATTCATATGCTAGGATATCATAGACCCGTTTAAAATCACACTCTCAAGTAAGAGCGACAATGTGTGGTATGTCTGTTAAGTAAAAATAATGGGCTGAGAAGGTGGCAGTGGCTTGCCTAGCAAGCATGAAACCCTGGGTTAAATCCCCAGCATCGCATACCCTATAATCCCAGTGACTGGGCAGTGAGGCAGGAAGAGCAGAAGTCTTTTTGACTACACAACAGATCCAGTGCCATCTAAGATTGGTTCTCAAAACTATGTCCCATTTTATTTTGGTAAAATTACCTTTCCTCCTCTGTTCCACCACTCCTTTACCTGTCCCTGGATTGTCCCTCATGCTGGCTACACAGTCCACAACTGAAGGCTACACTTGGGCCCATTGCTTCTACAATTGCCGAACATATATATATATATATATATATATATATATATATATATATATATGATGTGGAGAGGTTTTCGTTTGTGTATAGAAAGAAAATAGATCAGATCACACTATAAATAACTTCCTCCCGGCTTTTGGGTTATGAATGGCTTTCACCACTTTTTGTAGTTCAGTTTCGGTGAATTCAGTTTTCTTTGATAATGAGAAAGGGCTTGGGAAAATAATCTCAGAGTGGTCTCTGAATCTCCTTGGCTTTTGCCTGTCTTCTGCACAGAAGTGAGATCCTACCTGTGGAAGGACGAAGCCTTCACTTCTGCTATATCTTACATCACTCTTTGAAATATACATTCATCAAGAAGAATTCCTTTTTTAGTGGTGTTCATTAGTCACATAGTCCTGGGCTTGTGGGCTCTCACCCCAGATGGGTGCACAAGTACAGTTCCCCAGTCTGTCTCAGGTGACAACCAAGAGGTACTTTCTGTCATCAACACCTTCCGTACAATATGGACAAAGGCCCTCACAGGGAGGGGCCAGCTGGAAGCCAGTATTTGTGGTTGAAACAAATAGAAGTTGAACATGGTTAGGGGAAAGGATTTTGTCAGTGTCCCTAATGATGTCAACAGACCATGTGCTGAAAAGTCACCTCCTTTTCTAGTACCAACACTAGGGAATATGCCTGGCTGTATTGATGTCTCCACCCTCTTCCCTGTCTGCCAGATCACCTCTGTAACTCAAACTCCTTATCCTTTTGTAATTTCTGTGGACCAAGGCATCACAGACCATGTTGCTTACTATTAATTGTCAAGGATAAAATGTTAATAATATATTTCACCACAGTAGAAGCAGCATGGAATTGATGTCCGACAAGTTGGGGTTTGAATCCAGGTTACACTGATTTCCAGGTAATGACTATGGGTAAGTGATTGATTTGCACTAAATTGAGTAAACATGTTCTCTGAAGAATTCTCTCTCTTTTTTTTTTTGAGACAAGATTTCTCTGTGTAGCAGTCCTGATTGTAATAGAACTCGCGTTGTAGACCAGGCTAGCCTCAAATTCACTGAGATACACCTGACTCTGACTCCCAAGTGCTAAGATTAAAAGTGTGTGCCACCACCACCCAGCTCTTTGAAGAATTCTTAGGAGGTTATTTATTATAGCTATACAAAACACAATGATGATAAACACTGTATCAATCCATTTATTTATTGATTTATTGCTACTAAAATGAAATAGTTAAGGTGGCCATTTTGTAAAGAAAAGAGGTTTAGTGGCCTCCACTGGGTCCCACGTCCTGTATTCCTTAATAGTCTTGCCATCCTGCCTGCACCACTCCCAACCTCTAGGTTTCTCCCATGATCCACCCTACCTGCAACCGCCAACAGCTCCCTTCTGTGCTCATCCAACCCCTGTACCCACCCAGAGGCACTTCATGTCCCTCTTGAGGATCTATCCTGGTGAGTCTCTGTGACTGCTCCATCCACATTTTCTCCCCAACCTGCCACATCTAGCCCAGTGCCAGCTTAGTGTGCTTCCCCTGCCTACGCCACAAATGATCTCTAGGCTTAGGTCAAGATCCTCCCTAACTTCCATGACATAGCCAACCTCTCCACCAAGCCAGATCTCCCGTTAAACTCTAGAACTGGACCAGGAAGCACATACTGTAGGGCAGTTCAGTCCCCTCTGTCTGCCTGACTTCATTCCAGCTGAGCCATTTCCAACCTCTAGGCTCAATGTGCCTGCACTTCCTTTCTTCGTCCCCAACCTGCTCTGTCGTTGGCAAAATGAGAACTAACAAAGGAAGTCCATAGCTGGTGGTGTTGGCATACTCCTTTAGTCCCAGCAAGGAGGACAAGGAAGGCAAGGCAAGAGGAGGCCTACAGAGCGAGTTCCAAGACAGCCAGGGCTACACAGAGAAGCCCTGTCTTGAAAAACAAAACAGAACAGAACAAGTTCACATGTCCAGATCTCATCGCAAAAAAAAATACAGTGCCCAGTGGTGGTGGCGCACGCCTTTAATCCCAGCACTCAAGAGGCAGAGACAGGTGGATCTCTGGGAGTTTTGAGGCCAGTCTGTTCTACAGAGCGAGTTCCTGGACAGGCCCCAAAGCTACAGAGAAACCTTGTCTAGAAAAACAAAAGCCAGCAAACAAAAATCCCCCCCCAATAAAACCCCACAAAAAACAGTATAAAAGATCAAGCCAGTATTTTCCATTGAAAACATACCAGTCCCGTAGAAATGTTTGTTGATGAGAATTTCCTAGATGAACCCAAGGCTGAGAGTCTAAAAGACTGCCAACATTCCCTAGGTGCCCACACAGCCTACCCTCAATTGCCTCTCCTTCCCTTGTCACCATATCTGGGCCCACAACTCTGGTGGAAGGTTCATATGTCACCAGAGGCAGTTCTGGTTGGTTGCCAGAACTCCAGGTAGCCTGGTTGCCCGTGGACCACCCCCACTTCCTCAGTGCTTTTCAGGCCCACCCCAACTAGATCTCTCCTCTTCATCATCGTATCCAGCCCCCAGCTCCAGAGGACATGTGAGACATCAGAACTCCAGGTAGTCCCCCCCCCCCACCCTGGCCCAGCACTCTCTTCTCTTGTGCCACCCAGCCTATCCCCAGGTACCTCACCCCTCTTCATCACTATGTCCCAACACTAACTTCTGCAGAAGGACCCTCAGCTGGACCAGAGGCCATGGCAGCTGCCAGAACTCCATCCCCCAACACAAATAGAGACACTACTTAACCACAGGCCACTCTGGCCTGAAGATCAGAGAAGAAAGAGAAACCAAGAGAAATGATGCCCATCTAACAAAGACAAACTCAGAAATTGGCACCTAGACCCCAAACTCAGATGCCTATACACCAATGTAAGAACAAAATCAACAACAGCCAGGGCAATATGTCACCACCAGAGCCCAGCTATCCTACTACAGCAATCCCTAAATACTCCAATATAGCTGGAACAAAAGAAAATGACCTTAAAACCAACTTTATGAAGATGATAGAGGTCCTTAAAGAGGAAATGAATAAATTCCTTAAAACCAAGGGAAAAAAGTTGAAGGAAATGAATAAAACTATTCAAGATATTAAAATAGAAGGAATAAAGAAAATACAAACTGAGGGAATCCTGGAAATGGAAAATCTAGGTAAGCGAACAGGAACTACAGATGCAAGCATCACCAACAGAATACAAGAGATGGAAGAGAGAATATCTGGAATTGAAGATATGATAGAAATAATTACAGCAGATAAAAACATGTTAATCTAAAAACTTCCTGATACAAAACATCCAGGAAATCTGGGACATCATGAAAAGACCATACATAAGAGTAATAGGGGTAGAAGAGGGAGAAGAACTCCAGCTCAAAGGCACAGAAAATATATTCAACAAAGTCATAGAAGAAATGGACCTAAGAAACAAGCTGATGTAGTCATTCTAATATCTAACAAAATAGACTTCAAAATTAATCAAAATCCAGACTTTTAAAGAAGAGCAAGTGCCGATGCTCCTCAAATTATTTCACAAACTAGAAAGGACATTACCAAGCTTATTTTGTGAAGTCACAGTCACCTTGATACCTAAACCACATAAACACTCAACAAAAAAGAGAATTACAGACTAATTTCCCTCATGAACATACAAACAAAAATATTTAAATAAAACACTGGCAAACTGAATTCAAAAACACTTCAAAAAATCATTCACCGTGATCAAGTAGGTTTTATCCCAGAGATGCAAGGATGTTTTAACATATGAAAACATATCAATGTAATCCACCATATAAACAAACTGAAAGAAAAAAAAACATGATCATCTCAAATGCTGAAAAAGGCTTTGACAAAATACAACACCCCTTCATGATAAAAAGTCTTGGAGATATCAGAGATACATGAGACATACCTAAACATAAAAAGGAAATTTACAGTGAGCCTATAGCCAACATCAAATTAAATGGAGAGAAACTCAAAGCAATTCCACTAAAATCAGGAACAAGGCAAGACTGTCCACTCTTTCTGTATCTCTTCAATATAGTAATTGACATTCTAGATGGAGCAATAAGATAACTAAAGGAGATCAAGGGGATACAAACTGGAAAAGAAGAAGTCAAAGTATTGTTATTTGTTGATGATAGGATAGTATATATAAGAGATGCCCCAAAATTCTACCAGGGAACTCCTACAGCTGATAAATACCTTTATTGAAGTGATTGGATATAAGATTAACTAAAAAAAAAAACAGTAGGCCACCTATATAATGGCAAATGACAAATGGGCTGAGAAAGAAATCAGAGAAACAACCTCCTTCACAGTAGACACAAATAACATAAAATATCTTGGGGTTACTTTACTCCAGCAAGTGAAAGACTTGTAAGACAAAAATTTGCCTTTGAAGAAATTAATTCAACAAGTGGTGCTGGTGTAACTCCATGTCAGCATGTAAAAGACTGCAAATAGATATATCTATCACCATGCACAAAATTCAAGTCCAAGTGGGTCAAAAGGCCTCAATATAAAACCAGATTGAACTTGATAGAAGAGAAAGTAGGAAACAGCTTTGAACACATTGGCACAGGAGACAACTTCCTGAACAGAACACTAATACCACAGGCACTAAGATCGGCAATTAATAAACAGGACCTCATGAAACTAAAAAGGTTCTGCTCAGCAAAGGACACTGTTGAAAGGACAAAATAGCAGCCTACAGAATGGGAAAATATTCTCACCAGCTCCACATCGGACAGAGAGCTAATATCCAATATATATAGAACTCAAGAAACTAGACATCAACTAACCAAATCATCTAATTAAAAAAGTGGGATACAGATCTAAACAGAATTCTTGACAGAAGTATCTCAAATGGCTGGGTAATAGTTAAAAAATATTCATCATCCTTAGCCATGAGGGAAATGCGAATCAAAACTACTCTGAGATTCCATTTTACACCTGTCAGAATGGCTAAGATCAACAGTTAAAGTGACAGCTTATGCTAGAGAGGATGTGGAGTTAGGGGAACAGTCTTCCATTGCTGGTGGGAATCCAAACTTGTACAACCACTCTGGAAATCAGTATGGTGCTTTCTTCAGAAAATTGAGAATTGATGTACTTCAAGACCCAACTATACCACTCTTGGGTATATACCCAAAGGGTGCTCCATCTTACCATAAGGACACTTGTTCAACTATATCCATAGCAGCATTATTTGTCATAGCCAGAACCTGGAAACAACCTAGATGTCCCTCAACCAAAGAATGGGTAAAGAAAATGTGGTTCATTTACACAATGGAGTATTACTCAGTTCTTAAGAACAATGACATCATGAAATTTGCAACCAAATGGATAGAACCAGAAAGGATCATCCTGAGTGAGGTAACACAGATTTAGAATGACAAATATGATATGTGGTGGATATTAGCTGTGAAGTAAAGATAATCCACCGACCCAGAGTGGCTAAGTAACGAGGAGGGCTCGAGGGAGAATGCGTGGATCTCCCTGGGAAGGGGAAATAGAATAGGTTTTGCTGGTAGACTGGGGACAGGTGAGGGTGGGAACAGAAGGTATCAGCTGGGGTGGGAGGGATGGAGGGAGAGTACTGGGAGAGATGATTGGAATTGGGGGGGGAACATTTGGGAGCAATGTAGAAACCTAGTTCAATGTAAACTCCCTGGAATCTATAAGAGTGACCCCAGCAAACTCTCCTAGTAATGGGAGATTCAGAGGCCTAGTTCGGTCCCATGGTGACTCCACAGCTGTCAGTCTAGAGTTCCTGAGTTCCCACAGGCTTGGTTCAGCTGTCTCTGTAGATTTCCCCATCATGGTCTTGGCCTCCCTTGCTCATATATTCCCTCCTCCTTCTCTTTGACTGTTTTCCGAGAGCTTGGCCTGGTGCTTGGTTGTGGATCTCTGCATCTGGTTCCATCAGTTGCTGGGTGAAGGCTCTATGCTGGTTGTCTTCTATAACAAGGCAATACTCCTAGCAGTGGAACTGGGACATCAACCCAGCCACAAAACCTTCAACCTATGATTTGTCCTGCCTGCAAGATATGCTGGGGTAAGCCGGGTGGTGGTGGCGCAGGCCTTTAATCCCAGCACTCAGGAGGCAGAGGCAGGCGGATCTCTGTGAGTTCGAGGCCAGCCTGGTCTACAAGAGCTAGTTCCAGGACAGGAACCAAAAAGCTATGGAGAATCCTGGTCTTGAAAAATCCAAAAAAAAAAAGATATGCTGGGGTAGTGGTGGCACAGAACTTCTGGGACTGGCCAACAAATGACTGGTCCAGCTTGAGGCCCAGCAAAGGAGAGGGAGCTCACGTCTGACACTGCCTGGATTAGCAAGAATTAGATGCAGGCCAGCCCAGAGACCCAGGATAGAATCAAACACTACTGGCAAAAAAATGAAAGAAAAAAATTAATGAAATGTTTCCTAATGATATTTGCCTATACTCATAAATTGGTGCCTTGCCCAATTGTCATCAGAAGGCAACTGATGGGAGCAGATGCAGAGACTTACAGCTAAACTCTACGTAGAGCCAGGGGAACAACAGAAGAAGAGGGAAAAAACATTGTAGGATCCAGAGGGGTTGAGGACACCATGAGAACACAGCCCACAGAATCAAGTAATCAGAGCACATAGGGGCTCATAGACTGAACCAACAACTAGGGACCCTGTATATATATCTCAGCTAGATCCTCTGCATATACATTATGGTTGTGCAGCTTAGTGTCATTCTGGGACTCTCAACATTAAGGGGAGAGAGAAAAAAAATAATAAAAAAGAATTAGCTTTGGAGTGGGGATAGAGAGAGGACTCAGCAGTTAAGAGAACGTTTTGCTCTTGAAGAGGACCTGGGTTTGTTTTCTAGCACCCACATAGTGGTTCACAACATCTGAAATTCCTGTTCTAGGAGATCCAATGGTCTCTTCTGACTTCTGTGGGCATCAAGCACATATGTGGTGCACATACATGCATGCAGGAAAAACACATAAAATAAAATGAATAAATCTAATTTAAAAGTTGAAAAAGTATATCCAACAAACCCAACAACACCTAAATAAACAAAACATACCTAAAGAAAATAGAGGAAGTGTTATTTCTGGCTAAAGAGAGAAATGAGCAGAGCAGAAAGACTGTGTAAAGAAATATGAATCCATAATTATTAAAACACAAGCTACAACTGAGAACGCAGTACCAAAAAACCAACAATGGGATGAACGTAATTGGCACATACATTTCAATAATAACATTGCTTTTTGTTTTGTTTTTTGAGACAGGGTTTCTATGTAGCTTTGCATCCTGTTCTGGAACTCACTCTGCAGACCAGGCTGGCCTTGAACTCACAGAGATCTGCCTGCCTCTGCCTCCCAAATGCTGGGATTAAAGGCATGCATCATCACCTCCTGGCTCAATAATAACTTTAAATATCAATGGCCTTAATCGATCAAAAGACACAGTCTGACTGAATGAATCAGCGGAATCCACCTGTCTGTTCTCTATAAGATACAGCTTTGCTGGTCAGTGGTGGTGCACACCTTAATCCCAGCACTCAGCAAGCAGAGACAGGTGGATCTCTGAGTTTGAGGCCAGCCTGGTCTACAAGAGCTAGTTCCAAGACAGCCAGAACTGTTGTTACACGGAGAAACCCTGTCTCAAAATGCCCCTTCCCTGTAGAGAAAGACAGCTTTAAAGATAGATACTGCTCTAGAGTGAAAGGATGGACAAAAGTACTCCTACCAAATGGGTCCAAGAAGCAAGCAGGCAGCACTGTCCTACTATCTGACAAAATAGAAATCAAACTAAAAGTAATGTGAAGGTATAAAGAGGGATACTTTACATTAATCAAGTGAACAAGTTAACCAAGAAGACACTGCTATCCTAAACATGTATTCATCTATTTCTGGGGTATTCAGTTTCATAAATATGCATTACCCAATTAATGACAGAGATTAACAACAATCCATTAATAGTAGGTGATTTCAATACCCGACTTTCTCCAATAAACAGGTCATTTGGACAAAAAATAAACTGAGAAAGAGTAGACTTAATTGATGTTATATATCACTTAACATATTCATAGGATATTATACACGAACACAGATATTAAACAACTCATTACTGAATGATGACTGCGTCAAAGATGAAATCATGAAAGAAATTTCAAAAACTTTCTGTAGCCGGGCGGTGGTGGCGCACTCCTTTAATCCCAGCACTTGGGAGGCAGAGGCAGGCGGATCCCTGTGAGTTCGAGACTAGCCTGGTCTACAAGAGCTAGTTCCAGGACAGGCTCCAAAGCTATAGAGAAACCCTGTCTCGAAAAACCAAAAAAAAAAAAAAACTTTCTGTAACTAAATGAAAATGAAATACAACATAAAAAAAAAACTCTTGGGATGTAATGAAAGCGGCCCTATGACAGCTGGGCCTACATAAAAATAATCAGAAATAGCACAGATGACTTAATGATGCAACTGGAAAATTTTGAAAAACAAGAACAAACTAAATCCATATTCAGTTTAAGACAAAAAATAAATATTAGTGTAGAAATCACGAAATAGAAACAAAACAATACAACCAACAAATCCTAGAGCTGGTTATTAGAGAAGATAAGAAAGCTTGATAGGCCCTTGTCCCAACTAACCAACAGGAAGAGAGGACCCATATCAGAATCAGAATTGAACAGGGAAACTTTATAATAGATATTGAAGAAATTCCCAGTATTATAGAGGAATATGTTTAAATGTACTACCTGTATGCCGTTAAGCTAGAAAACCTAAAACAAATAGATAAATTTCTAGATTCATCCAAACTACCAATGTTAAACCAAGAAGAACTCAACAACCTAAGCAGGCCCATAACAAATGAGATTGAAATAATAAAAATGCCTTTCAGGTAAAAAAAAAATTCAAGGTCAGATGAATTCACAGCAGAATCTTACCAGACTTTCAAACAATATCTGTATCCAGTTCTTTTTAAAGTATATGAAGGAAGAGGAGGAAGAAGAGGAGGAGAAGATGAAGAGGAGAAGAAAAGAAAGAAAGAAGGGAGAGAGAGAGAGAGAGAGAGAGAGAGAGAACAGAGAGGGGAAATAAGGAGGAAAGATGGAAGAAAGGAGTATGGGGACAAAGCCTTGGAGGGCAGAAAAGCAGGAGATTCTTCTGCTTATATTAGGTAACCTTGGGCAGCCACAGCATAATGACTTCTTGTTTCACAATGGGATATTGGGCCCCAGTTATCGAGGGGGAGTACCCACCTCACTCTCCTAGTTCAGGAACTGCAAATATGCCTGCTTTCAAGGGCCCATGCAGACTCACATAATGAGAGTAGCTGGGAAAATTACAATGGCTTGAAGGCCCCACAGAGATGCCTCCAATTCTTGGTAATCATCACAAGAGGAGCGACATTCCAACAGGGAATGAGGGTGAACTTCCTTTACCTCATGGGGATGGAGGAAAAGTGAACAAATCTCTGAAATAAAAGCTACACAAAACACGCCCCAGGCAAGTGCACTCTCCATTACCGATTAATATCAGAAACACGTTGACAACGCACCTCCTGGTTAGCTAGGCAGGATCCTTCAGGGATCTCAGGGATACTTGTAGCGTCAGACTGAAGGTGGCTCCAACCTAGCAGGCCCAACTCCACCAAGGCTCCTCCATGCCTTGCTGTGCTACTGACCCGGGGGAATAGAAAGACTGCAAATCCTACACTGGCTGGAAGAGGAGTCTGGGAAGGGTGCCTTCCCACACATCAGTTCTATTTAAAACCCAATTAATCCTTCCAAGGGAGCACCCTCCATACGGAGTGCTGTGGTCCCCCAGATGTTCTTCATCGAGTCTGACAGGAGAGGGACTGGAGATGCAGGCAGCTCAGGATGGAAGGCTGGGGAGCGTAGCCAACACTGTCCTAAATACTTTAAGACAACCTAGTGATACACCAGGTAGGCTGGTGAGAAGCCAGGAAAACACCTCAAGAGAGGAAGTGGCCAGAGGATCAGAAAAGCCCTGCCTGTATTTTCATGAAGCCACCTTCCTGATCTTGGCTAGTGATCATTTGTTCATCTTGAGACTAAGAAGAGGAGCAATTTGGTCACTCAAATCCATCCATGAAGATCGTTTTCATGTTGTCCCTAAACTGACTGAAAAAAAAGGGGGGGTCCAGCTATTCTTTCTATTGGTTTTATCCAGGACTACATTGTATGGAAGACAGAGAAAAACAGTTCTGATCTAATTTGTATCCTAAATTATGCTACTTCTTTGCTATACTAACCAAGAAGAATTATGATGGGTACCAGTTAATATACAACATAGTTCCAACTCCTAGAAATCCCCAAGCAATCAATAACTTTGTTTTATGAATTATGCAAAATTTATCAAATTTACTATTAATAATATAGCTTTTAAAATTCTTTCTTAATTACCAAATTAATCCCTTGATATAGGGAGAAATGAAATTTTAACAAGGCTATTTTTCTCATCAGTGTTTCCCAAATAAAAGTGTCTTAATGTTGTTCCCCCCCAGCTTACAGAAATGGATCTTGATATTTTTTTCAATAGAGTTTCTCCAAAGGTTCTATTTCATGCAGGATCATAGGACATCATGACCCACACCGTGTCTGAAATTATGTTCTCTACTCTCACCTAACCAACCACACCCAAAGGGATTCTAATGTGCATACCGGGTAATGTAATTGCAGTTTCTACCATATGCCAACTTATCAATAACCGTTCAATGAACTAATGAATGAAATTCCACAAACTTGTGACATCCTCTAAAAGTTTACATTGGTCGCGAATCCCTTTGAACTCTGCAATGTCAGTGGGTTAAGTTCTAACAAAACCTGTATGCTTTTTGTTGTTCTAAAATATATACCCAGACATGTTCTTCTCCTCAGTTCCTCATGTTCTTTGTAGCAGCAGCTAGCTGAGGTCTTACTGAGGCAGAGGCTGCTGCTGAAGGACATTTCATGAAGACTCACACACTGGAAGCTGGGAATTCTTCTCCTTCACGCAAAGTTTCTAGAACTTAGAGACACAAAGAATAGCACCCGTGAATGTTAGAAAAACAAATGAAAGAAACGGCAATCGCGCTCTCAGAGGAAAAGCAATGTACCTGGAGCACACTGCATCTTTTGTTTTACAGACATAGCTGTGCCCTTCAGAAGATCTGGAGTTACGCAAGAAGGGGACTGAGGAGAGCACAGAGAAAGAAGAGAATGTTCCAAAACATCAGCTTCTTCACACTGGTAGCTAAATACAGCAACTACTCTTCACTTGTAAACATCCCTGCAACTGGAGATGTTTTCCTTTTAAAGATAAATGAACACACTCAGTGGAATTTCATCCTTCAATTCAACACAAATTATATATATGACTGAATCTGGAGAAGAGGTCCACATATGCAATTACATTTACTGTGCTACAGAGGGTAATTGCATACCACTTTTGGAGATATATCCAAAGAATGCTCAGCCGTGCCACAAGGACATGTGCTCAACTATGTTCATATCAGCATTGTTTGTGATAGCCAGAACCTGGAAACAACCTAAATGCCCCTCGACCCAAGAATGGATAAGAACAATGTGGTACATTTACCCAATGGAGTCCTACAGAGCAGAAAAAATAACGACATCTTGAAATTTGCAGGCAAATGGATGGATCTAGAAAACATCATTTTGAGTGAGGTAACCCAGACTCAGAAAGACAAATATCATATGTTCGCACTCATAAGTGGTATTTAAACATAAAGCAAAGAAAACCAGCCAACAAAGCACAATCCCAGAGAACAAAACAATCTTAGACAACAAAGAGGACACTAAGAGAGATATACATAGATCTAATCTACAAGGGAAGTAGAAAAAGACAAGATCTCCTGAGTAAATTGGGAGCATGGGGACCTTGGGAGAGAGTAGAAGGGGAGGGGAGCAGAGAAAAAATATAGGGCTCAATAAAAATCAATTAAAAGCCGGGCGGTGGTGGCGCATGCCTTTAATCCCAGCACTCGGGAGGCAGAGGCAGGCGGATCTCTGGGAGTTCGAGGCCAGCCTGGTCTACAAGAGCTAGTTCCGGGACAGGCACCAAAGCTACAGAGAAACCCTGTCTCGAAAAACCAAAAAAAAAAAAATCAATAAAAAAATAAAAAAGAGGGTAATTGCAGCTTAAAGGTATAGCTCACTGGTAGAGCACTGTCCTAGCATACAGGAGGCCATGGGTTAGATCCCCTAGCACAGCAAGCAAAGAAGCTCAGAGGTTATTGTTTGGTAGTGGAAGAGTTTAAAGTCTTACTTGATGAGTTTTCAAATAGTATATAAAGTAAACAAAAGGAAAGAATGAACACTTATTAGGAAAGAGCCCCCAGGAGATGATGTCTCTTTGGAATACATCTCCATTCATTTTTTTTCTCCCTGAATTCATTGAGGGCCTTTGTTTGGGGCCAAAGCCTCTCAGCTCCCCTCGTTATATCTGGTAGTTTCTGTCCATGAGTTTGGCCCCTCCGGCACTGGCACAGGGATCCCTCTGTGGTCAACTGTTAGGAAGGGAGTTAGTGGATGGATCTCCTTCTTCCCCTTCTGAGAGTACTCTATATGGGGAGGAGATGCTATTGACAATAATGCAGAGAACACTGGTAGAAGCGGCTGCGGGGTCTAGGCTCAAGGACCAGTGAATCTTGGTGTACCTGTTTTGGATGACTTGAATGCCATGTGGTCTTTCTTCGGGGACGCTGCATGTTGCCCATTCTGCAAGCCTGTGGCAAGAGCCTTTCTCTGTCTTTTGACCATTAGAGTCCACGGCATAGTACCCGGATACCCAGCATCTTGTGACTCAGCTAGGAGCTGCTGGGACAGCTCGAACTCAATCAGCTTCTTGTGCAGCATATCACGCTCATGGAGCACTTGCTTCAGGCTGTCTCTTGCATTTCGGAGCTCAGAGACCACTTCATCACGCTCATCACGCAGCCGTTGCAGGTCTGTGGCCAAGGTCCAGGTGGCTGCCTCATGCTCTTCTACTTGACTGTGCAGCTGCTGCACACGGCGTGACTGCTTTTCTCGTTGCCTCGACGCCACCCTTACTCCCAAGGCCAGAGCACTCCAGGCGCAGGCCCTCTTGATGGTGCGTGGTACGTGGGTATCGGCCACGACAGACTTCAGGCCGTCTTCTATATCCTTCCAGGGCCGTGAACGGAAGGTTAGGTAAAAGCCAGGGCCACCACCATTCCTCAGCACTTCTTCATTGATGAACAAAACCACTTCGCAGTGGCGGAAACCGCTCTTGGGGTCCCCAAAGTCCACAGCCATGGCTGAACCTGCCTAAGGAGTGGAACACAATGGGCTCGCCCTTCACCTTGGTGCTTTGCCCAGTCCTTACTCCTAGCTCCTACCTACTTGCCTCCCCCTTCTCATCTAGACTAAAGCCCTGAAGCCACTAACACCAACTCCTCCCATGCAAGGGATTAACACGTAAGGGACGTCATAGACATGGGCTGTGAGACCTGCAGCACCTCCTGCAGGGACCAAAATGCAGTAGCACAAATAACTCTGGCTCATCTGATAAATTGCGTGTTTGCTCGTAAAGTAGGTCATGATAGTACAGCTGTCCTGGGGACCGCAGTGAGTCCAGTGTTTCCTCAGAGTTTCTGGATGTTGGCACCCCATCTGGTATGGATTTTTTTCTCTCTCGCTCCCTTTCCCACTCCTTGTCCTCTTCCTTCTTCTCCTCCCCTTCTTCCTTTCCTTCTCTTCCATCGTCCCCTTTCTTTTTTAAGGCCTGAGCTCCCTGTAGATTCCACATTAGCATTGACCTTTCAACTCGCCTGCTTCCATCTCCTTAGTGCTGAGATGCCATACAGATAGGATTTGACAACAATTTCCAATCTGGAATTGGAGAAAGCGGGTGCTTTGGGGAATTTTTTTATGGCTCAACTCCTTGTCTCATGCATCTGTTTCTGTATCCAAATTTCTTTGTAGTCCCAATTTCCCTAAGTCAAATATATGAGCGACACAAGTCCCTCAGCTTTGCTTTTAAATCTCCAATCTTACTCTAGATGCCAGTTATTTCTATTCTAGTTCCTCCAGGCTTTTATGCTTGTTATCTGTCTGTTTATTTGTCAAGATAGGTTCTTGCAATGTAGCTTAGATTGGCTGTGGACTCACTCCTGATCCTCTGCAGTGCCAGGATTTTTGGTCTGTACACCCCTTGGTTTTCTTCAAGGGCTTTAGGAAATTTTATTACCCATTTTTCTGGCATATCTCCCATCTCTTGTGCTACTAGATAGCTTATTCCAATACAGCAAAGCTGTTCAAGTTCCTTCTCCCATGCTTAAACCCATTTCTTCTCTTTGTTCTGTGTCTTGCATCTGTCAACACCACCCTTTCCATCTTCTCATTAGAGACCTTACTGTTGTTCTTCATTCACCGGTCAATGCTACCCTTTGGCTTCATCCCCAAACCTTTAGTGAGAGTTCTGAAGTCAGGCAGCAGTTTCTCCCTTTACAAGCTCAGCGCTAGTGAATATGCCTTCTTTGAGATTCTGTCATGACTTAGGTACTTTTCTTTTTGGTCTTTCTAAAAAGGTTTATGTTAAAAATTTTAAAAAAATGTAAAAAGTTTACATTTGTTTTATAATTATGTGTGTGTGTGGTGGGTCTGGAGAGATGACTCAGAAGATAAGAGTACTGGCTGCTCTTCCAGAGGACCTGGGTTTGATTCCCAGCATGTACACACTAACCCACAACCATCTATCACTCCAGATGCAGGGGATCCAACACGCTCTATGGCTTCCCTGGACACCAGGCATGCATTGGTGCACAGACATGCATGTAGGCAAAACATCTAGCTATGTAAGTTTTTTAAAAATAAAAGTTTAAAAATAAGAATTATGTGTGTGTGTGTGTCGTGTATGTGTTTGTAAGTGCTCATAGAGTCCAGGAGAGAGCAACAGATCCCTTAGAGCTGGAGTTACTGGAGGCTGCAAGAGTCATGAGTGCTGGAAACTGAACTCACCTCTGCAAGAGCTGTGCAAGCGCCTCAATGTTGAACCATCTGTACAGCCCTGCTTTTGGCATGAAAAAATCATTTTATTCGTTTAGTTTGCATGTGTGTTTGTGCACATGTGAGTACTATGTCATGGATGTAGAGGCTAGAGAACAACTTTCCAAAGTCAATTCTGTCCTTCTACCCTGTGGGGCCCTGGAATTAAACTTAGGCCATTAGACTTGGCAGCAGGTATCTTTACCTGCTAAGTCATCTCACTGGTCTATCATTTGGCATTTTTGTTAGCACATATCAACTGTAGAAAATAATGAATTATAGGGCCAGCTGTAGTAGTGCAAACCCTTAATTGAAGCATTTGGGAGGCACAGATAGGCAGATATTGGTGAGTTCAAGGTCCTCTTGGTCTTCACAGTGAGTTTCAGATTAGCTAGGGCTATTTAGTAAGACCCTGCCTAAAAAAACCCAAACAGACAAACAATAAGACAAATTAATGGGTCTCAACGTGACATTTTTATACATGCATATATGCCTTTTGGTTATAATCACTTCTCTTATACTCAAACACTACCTCCTTATTTCCTTCCTCTTCCCAACTAGTCATTCTGATTTGTTGCGATGCATTCCCTTTCCCAACAGCCTTTCCAGGGCTTTCTCCTCTCTGAATGCTTGATGTGGGAGAGTCTTCTGTTTTGTGTTAATTTCATTGGTGAAATAAAGAAACTGCCTTGGCCCTTTGATAAGACAGAAAATTAGGTAGGCAGAGTAGACAGAACAGAATTCTGGGAGAAAGAAGCCGAGTCAGGCAGTCACCATGATTCTCTCACTCCAGACAGACGCAGGTTAAGATCTTTCCTGGTAAGCCACCTCGTGGTGCTACACAGAATATTAGAAATGGGTTAGATTAATATGTAAGAGCTAGCCAATAAGAGGTTAAAACTAATGGGCCAAGCAGTGTTTAAAAGAATACAGTTTCCGTGTAATTATTTCGAGTAAAGCTAGCCGGGTGGCGGGAAGCAGCCCCGCCACTCCCACTACTACAGCTGCTTTTTCCCCTCCTTTCAAATGGTTCACACTTCTGCTTTCATGTCACCTGTATTTCATACTCTCTCCCCACATAAGATCACCCAGAGTTTCCTACACACATACACACACATATATATTACTTTAAATAGAAGTTCTACATATGAGAGGAGACATATGTAAGTTGTCTTTCTAACTTGTTTGTTTTATTGTAATGCTTTCTAACTCAATCCATTTTCTTATAAAAAAAATCACTATTTTATTTTTCTTTCTGGCTGAATAAAATTCCAATGTGTCTATGTGGCACCCTTTATCTATTTACTTGTTTTTATTTGTATTTGATTCATCTCTTGATGGAAATGTAGACTAGTTGGATTTCTTAGCTGTCATGAATAGAAGAGCAAGCATCTTTATGTTATGCTGATTTAAAGTCCTTATGACACATCCCCAAGAGTGGTAGTATAGCTAGGTCATGCGATTTTTCTATTTTCAGTCTTTTGAGGAAGCTGCACACTGGTTTCCATGGTAGCCTCACAAGTTTACATCCCCATCAACTGTGTATAAAGGTCGCTCTTATCCCACATCCTGACAGCAATTGTTGTCATTAGTTGTCTTGATGAGAGACATTTTACTGGGTGAGAATGAATCTCAAAGCACTTTTAAATTACATTTTCATGATGACTAGTGATGTTGAGATTTTTTCAAGCATTTATTAGCCACTCATATTTTTCTTTTGAGAGCTGTCTATTCAGTTCATCAGCACTTACATTGATTTAGTGATTTGTTTTTTTGCTGCTTAATATTGTGGCTCTTTATAGACACTAGATATTAATCATCTGTCTGGTATAAGGTTGGTGAAGTTTTTCTTCCATTCGTTAGGCTATCTCTTCTCTACAGTGATTATTCACCATGGTGTGGAGATCAGAGGACAGACTATGTTTGCATTAACTTGGATTCCAGGAATCCAAACTCAGGTGGTTAGTCTCGCAATACAAGTGCTTTTACCCACTGATCCATCTCCCTGGCCCCCTATGTAATATAATTTGAGATCAGATACGGTGATAACCTCAGTATCATTCATTGTACTTAGGATTGCTTCGACTGTGTGCTTCTTTCTTGGTTCCCATATGGATTGTTTTCTTTCATTCTTTAAAGAATATCGCTGATATTTTGATAGAGATTACACTGAATCTCCATTTTTTACAACATAAATTCTGTCAGTCCATGAGTATGCAAGGTCTTAGCTTTTAATGTCTTCTTATGTTGAAGTTTCTGTCATAGAGGTCTCTTGTCTCTTTGAGTAAGTTTATTACCAGGTATTTTTAAAGCTATTTTGAACAGCATTTGCCCATATTATTTTTTCCTGGCAAGTCTATTGTTGTATGGTTCATGTTGATTTGTGTCTTATCACTTTGATGGAAGTTTTATCAGTTCTAAGAGTTTTCTGGTGGGGTTTAAGGTCTTTCACAATCACAATGATTTAGAATCATGCCATATGAAAATAAGGATAGTTTGACTTCTTTCATTCCTATTTGTATATATTTTATTTTTTCTCTTATTATATTGCTCCAGCTAGGACATCAAGCACTAAATTGAATAAAAAAAGGGATAGTGCACACTTTTGGCTTATTCTAAATTTTAGAGAAAACTATCATAGTTTTGTTGCCATTTAGTATAATGTTAGTCATAGATTTGTCATATAACTTTGCTCTTGTTATATTGAGGTATAGTTCATCTATTTCTAGTTTCTTTGGAGCCTTTATCATGAAAGAAGGGATGTTGAATTCTCTTGAAGATCTTTAGCACATCAGATGAGAGGATAATATAGTTTCTGTCCTTAATTCTCTTTGTGTACTCTATTACACTTCTTTTTTTGCTTATGTTGAATCCATTTGTATCCCTGGAATTTAAAACAGTTCAGCCATGTGGTATGATCTTCTTAATGTGTTATGGAATACATATTGTAAGACAGTCATTTAGAATCCTTGCATCTATGTTAATCACAGAAATTAGTCTATATTTTTCTCTTTTTGTTGTGTTCTTATTAAGTTTTGTATCAGGGTAATTTGTTTTTTTCAGGTTTAGTTTTGTAGTATCCATTGACCTTATATTTTATGGAACAGTTGAAAAAACATTGGTGTTGACTTTTTAAAAGCTTGAAAGAATTTGGCAGTAAGTCTGTCTAGTAAGTTTTACTTTGTTTAGATAATTATTAGTACTTTAATTCTGTTTTTGTTTTGTTTATGTTCTGTTTATGTTGTTTAAATAATTTTGATTTAATTTTGGTATGTCATAGGTGTTTAGGAATTTGTCCTTTTATCTACTCTATATTTTTTGGAATAGAAAATTTTGAAGTATTTCTCATTAACTCTGGATTTTATTGGAGTCTAACAACTCCTTATTTTCTGTAATTTTATTAATTCAGGTCTTTTGGGGGATTAATTTGGTTAGGGTTTCTCTTTTTTTCTACTAAGAATCAATTTTTAAATGTGAGCCTATGTATTTTCCCCTAGTCTCTGTTTTATTAATTTCTGTGTTGATTTTTTTTTTACTTTTTGTGTCTACTGCTTCAGGGTTTAGATTATACTCATTTCTCTTAGACCCTAGGGTACATCAATAGGATATTTATTAGAGAGATCTCTAATTTTTTCACTTTGAAATCATTTTATTTCCCAAGCTTATAGACAAAAAAATAATCTAGGGAAGCATATGTGACTACTGGATACAATCTTGAACCTACTACTCTTTTAAACATAATTTAATATTTAATTAAATATTAAATTAAATATTAAAAATTATTTTTAATATAACATTAAAAATAATTTAATATAAATATTTGTTAGTTGTAAATATATGCATATATATATATATGCATATATAAAACCTACTGAGTCCAATTGGTGTTACCCACTAGCACATGTGTGTAGAAGGGCTCTCCATGGTGGTATGGACAAACTACCAGGGGCCCCACCCCTCCTGAAGAAAACTGACCTTTCTATATCCTGACAGCATGGGCTTCCTGAAGCATCTCAACTAGAACTGAGCCCTTTTGACTCCCCTTTATATCATGTTGAAATATTGACTAGATTGTACTTGTGTAGATCTTGTGTAGACTACCACAGCTCTTTATGAATTCAGCTGCCTGTTGTGTCCATACGATGGTTTTGAAACTACTCTCCACAAACTCTAGATCTTACAATCTTTCTGCCCCCTCCTCTGTAATGTTTCCTGAGCCTTATGGGAAGGGGCTATGAAATAGATGCCCCATTTGGAAATGAGTACTCAATAGTCACTCATTCCCTGCACTTTTCTCCATAATAATTTTCACCACTGCAAAAAGAATCTTCTCTTGTTGCAAGGTGAGGGCCCGCTTGTTTGTCCTGGTTGCCCTGCCAGCTTACACCCAAAATAACCATACAGAAACTGTATTAATTAAATCACTGCTTGGCCCATTAGCTCTAACTTCTTTTTTTATCATTATCATAATGTATTTTATTCTAATTTTTTAGATTTTTAAATTTTATGTGTTTAAATGCTTTTTAGATAAGTATGTGTGTGGTGCTCATGGGAGTCAGAAGAGGGACTCAGATTCTCTAGAACTGAAGTTCTGCATGACTGATCCACTATGTGGATGCTGGGATCCAAACTTGGGTCCCCAGCAAGAGCAACAAATGCTCTTTGCCACCGATCCATCTCCCTAGCCTGCCATGATGTATTTTAAAGATACAAAATTTTGAGATTATTTTTCAACATTACTTTCCAAATAAATTTTTATAGGCTCATGCTCCTTAATTTTTACAGGTGCCTCATGACCTGACTGGAAACTTATAAAATGTCATAATAAGCTCAATTCTTAACATTATACAGATCTGTCACATGCCCATTCTGTGTGTATGACATGTATGATGGCAAGTACATGCATGCCATAGCTCACACATGCCATGGTGCCCCTCTGGAAGCGAGAGGGAAACTTTGGGAGTCAGTCCCTGACCTTGCACCTTGCTTGAGGCAGGCCTCTCTTGCTGCTGTGATTTATCCTCCAGGCACGTTACTAAGGAGCTTCCAGAGGATTCTCCTGTCTCTGCCTACCACCTTGCTGTAGGAATGCTAGTACTGTGAATCAGAATCACTGTGAGGACTTTGACATGGGTTCTGGGGACCTGAACTTGGATTGTTTTACTTGCATAGCAAATGCTTTTACATCCACTGAGCCATCTCTCCAGCCTCCATATGTCCACCTTATCATCTCCCATATTCTGTTTTAAAAGTTTAGTCTCTATACCTGAAAATGAAGAAGTTCAGTTTCAGTTACGCAGTACTAGCCTATCCCCAAAGCAATGATCAGGTGAAACAAGACGCTCCATGAGATAAAGTGAAGACTGTCCATCCACCGACAGAAACACTGCTGTCATCCACAGCACTCAGATTGGAGAGAAACCTGTTGTCCTACTTGACAATGCAGCCACCCAGATCAGAATGCAACATGTAGCTCTAACTTCTTATTGGCTAACTCTTACATCTCAGTTTAACCCATTTCTAATAATCTGTGTATCGCCATGTTGCAGTGGCTTACTGGGAAAGATTTGGCATGTCTGACTCTGGTGTCTCTCTCCTACTCTGCCTTTCTTCCTCCCAGCATTCAGTTCTGTCTTCCCCACCTACCTAAGTTCTGCGCTATCAACTAGGCCAAGCAGTTTCTTTATTCATTAACCACTGAAAGCAATACACAAACAGAAGGAACTTCTACACTATTCTCTGATAAGAAGTGTGAGCTGGGCTAATCTATGGGTATGAGGATAAGTATTTAGAAGGCAGTGAGATACTATGGCAATTTAGCAGAATGATAGTATTAAATTCTCCCCTAGGGTTTATCACCTCTCTAGCCATGGATTTTTTCCCCCAGACTTACCATATCAGGCATGAGTTTTTTCCTGTTGTGCAGGCCTTTAATTCATCCAGTCAGCTATTGGCTATGCCTGCTCAAAGTATTCATGCCACAGTACACCACTGAGCATATCTTTCCAGATGAGATGTTGTACTTCACAAAGCCGACAGATGGATAAGACTGTGACTCTTTTTTCCTCGATGCCCACCTAGTACATTGTGGCACTATGGAAGCTAGCCTAGCAGGAGGGACTGTAAATGGAGACTCTGCTTTGGTTTTCCAGCTGCCTGGACCCTAATAATCACACAAAACTATAGTAATTACAATACTGTTCGGCCAATGGCTCAGGCATATTTCTAGCTAGCACTTATATCTTAAATCACCCCATTTCTACTAATCTACGTATCTCCACAAGGCTGTGGCCTACTGCTAAGATTCTGGTGCCTTTCTCCTTCAGCAGCTATATAGCATCTATGTGACTTTGCCTTCTTTCTCCCTGCATTGTTTAGTTTTCCCACCTACCTATATTCTGCCCTGCCAAAGACCAAAGCAGACTCTTTATTAAACAATGGTAACAAAACATATTTACAACATACATAGGGGAATCCCACATCATCTTCAGGTCCTGTTACCAAAATGTGTGCTGCCTTTGTTTTTTTTTTAATATAAGCACTCATAGCTGTAAAACATTCTTCTTAGTGTTGCCTTAGCTGTGTACCAAATGTTCTTGTAAATTGCATTTCATTTTCTTCTGTTTTATAAGTTAGAAAATCTTGAAATAGTATTTCATTAGTTTGAGGGTATGTGTTTGTGCATATATGTGAACATCTGTGAATGCCAGAGGAACACTTGTTGCATTTGACCTTTCCTTTTCCCTTGTGTCTCCAGGAATCAATATTGGGTTGTTAGGCTTGACAGAAAATTCCTTTACCTCTTGAACCTTCCCATGTAGGGGAAGCCCAGCCCAAGGGGGCGTGTTCGCCTTGGGCTAATGTTTACATATAAATCTGGCGGGTGTGAGCCCCACTGGTCCATTTTTTGTACTTCCTGCTCATCACTGGATCCCTGGTGTTGTAAGCTATTCCCTCATGAAAATTTACTATTTCATATTAAGCTAGCCTGGTTATTATGCTGCATCATTCTCAGTGGCCTTAATTTTAAAAATTATATTGTGTGTGTGTGTGCATGTGTGGTGTAGGAGGTCCTTCTGTCTATGTGTTGCTCTTATTGGTTAATGAATAAAGAAACTGCCTTGGCTTGTTGATATGGCAGAACTTAGGTAGGTGGGGAAAACTGAACTGAATGCTGGGAGAAGGAAGGTGGAGAGAAATGCCATGGAGCCGCCACTGGAGATAGATGTGCTGAAACTTTGCTGGTTGGCCACAACCTCGTGGTGATGCACAGATTAATAGAAATGAGTTAAATTAATATGTAAGAGTTAGCCAATAAGAAGCTAGAGCTAATGGGCCAAGCAGTAATTTAATTAACACAGTTTCTGTGTGATTATTTTGGGTCTAAGCTATCTGTGTGGCCAGGAATCAACAAGCAGCCTCCCACTATACATGTACGCACATGCACATGTGCATTGTGCACAATTGCATGTACATACATGTACAAGTGCAGCAAACATGTGTTGAGGTCAAGGGAAAATTTATGGGAGTTGATCTTCCACCATATGGGTTCCAGGAATTGAACTCAGATGGTCAGACTTGGCATAAAATGCCTTTACCTGCTAAATCAACTTGCGGGCCCTTTTATAACTCTTGATGGGTTATATCCTGTGATGAGTAATCTTGATTGTTTACTTGACTACATCTATAATTAGCTAAAACCCAAGAAGCTAGGCATGTCTGTGAGGAAGTTTCTTGACTGTATCATTTAATATTGAAAGATGTGGGCTGGAGAGATGGCTCAGAGCTTAAGAGCACTGGCTGCTCTTTCAGAGGTCTTGAGTTCAATTTCCAGCAACCACATGGTGGCTCACAATCATACATAATGAGATCTGGTGCCCTCTTCTGGTATCCAAGCATACATGCAGACAGAACACTGTATACATAATAAATAAATAAATCATTTAAAAAAAGATTGGAAGATGCACCCTAAATCTAGATAATTTGAGGTGGGGAAACCCAACCTGAACCTGGGCTACACCTTCTAGTGGCAGCCCACATAAAAGACCATGGAAGAAGGGACCTTTTTCTCTTGGCCTACTTGCTCTTACTCTCCCTGATAAGGTTATCTTTCTCTTGCTGAGGTAGGTATTCTTCGTTGGTATTAGAACCTTATTCTTTGGGAGTCCAATGTAGAACAAAGACAAGCAGCTGTCTAGGACCTCCCTGGGACTGGCACAGCTGAGCCATCCAATCTCATGGACTGCACCTATCAGGTCCTTGGTCTTTCCATCCGGAGACAGCCATTGGGAGCCTGCCCAGACCACAGCCTATAAGTCACTCTAACAAAAGTAAAACAGCACACACACACACACACACACATACACACACACGCACATGCTCAAGTGCACACACATACACACCCCATTTCTGTTCCTCTAGAGAGCCCTGATTAATACATATCCTTTATTAATATGTAATCATCTTCTTTATCCCTTCTGGCTAATTTTGGATTGAAGCCTGTTTTGTCACATACTAGAAGAGATGCTTCTGATTGGTCTTGATTCTATTTTCTTGAAATATCATTTTATATCCTTTCACTGTCAGTTTGTATGTGTTTTAGTAAGGTGAGATTCTTTAGGGAGGAAAAAAACTGTACTTTGGTCCATTAAGCCAATCTGTTGCTTTCAATTGTTGAGTTAAGACAGTTCAATTTTAGAGTTATTACTGAATGGTGTGTATCAATTTTTCCTTCATCTTATGTGTTTACTTATTTACTGTGTTGATTATGTTTGATTATTTCAAATTCCTTTTTTGAGACATGGACCTGGATGAGCTGGAACTCTCTATATAGACCAGACTGGCCTTAAACTCACAGAGCCTCTGTCTCCCAGTGCTGAGAGTAAAGGGATATGCCTCCATTCCAGGCCAATATCCTAATTCTTATTTTTAATCTGTACTTCTAGTGAGATATGTTCTTTCTTGAGCTTTTGTGATTTATTTTTTCCTTGAGCTTTCTTCCTCTTCTCTGTGTAGTATTCCTTTAAGAACTGTATGCAACTCTGACTTAGTGGACACAAATTGCTTTAGTTTTTATATTCCATGAAACATCTTTCTTTTTCCTTTCATTTTAAAGGATAACTTTGCAAGATATAGTAGCCTTGCTTTGAAGTTCTTTATTCTCAGCATTCGAAATACATCAATTCATGTTCTCTTGGCTTTTAGGGTTTCTGCTGAGAAGTCTGCTATTATTCTGATAGGTTTGCTTTTGTAAGTAACTTGACATTTTTCTCTTGCAGCTTTCAGTATTTCTTTGTTCTTTGCACTTAATATTTTAGCTATGATATGACAGGAAAAGGCAGTTTTCTGGTTGTGTCTGAATAGAATTCTAAATACCACTCACACTTGGATATACATTTCTTTTCTCAGACTTGTTTTTTTTTTTGTTATAATTTCATGGATTATGTTTTATGTCATTAGCTCCCTATTTTATAGCACAGTTTTGTAGGTTTTGTGCTTGTAATCATGTCCCATGGGTTTTGACTATTGTGGTAGCCCGCCAAACCTTGACCCCTCCCCAGGAAAGGTCAAGACCATTCCCCCAGGCTATTTAAACTGCTCCCCAAAAATAAACACATGCCCCCCGTCAGGTTCCCCTTGGGGCCACCCAAGAGTGCAGAAGTCCAATTAAACCTGGATATCCTTTAATTTGGTTTGTTTTGATTTGACTTGTTTGGGGTTTTGTTTTGAGCTCATGTTAGAAAATATTCACAACAGGTTGGTGTCTTAGTTAGGGTTTCATTGCTGTGAATAAACTGTGGAAACTCTTATAAAGGAAAGGATTTAATTTGGTCTGGCTTATGGTTTAGAGGTTTAGTTCATTATCATCATGATGGGAAGCCTGGCAGCAGGAAGGATGACATGCTGCTGGAGAAGGAGTTAGTGTTCTACATCTGGATCTTTAGGCAGCAGGAAGAGAGAGTAAGCCTGGCTTGAGCTTCTGAAACCTCAAAGCCCACCCCTTATGACACACTTCCTTCAACAAGGCCACAGCTACTCCAGCAAGGCCACATCTCCAATAATGCCACTACCTAAAAGGTTATGACATTCATTCAAACCATCATATTCCACTCCCTACCCCCTACAGGCAAAATGCATTTAGTTCAACTTCAGAAGTCTCCATAGTCTATCACAGTCTCAACAATGTTTAAAAGTCCACAGTTCAAAGTGTCTCATATTCATGGCAATCTCTTAACTATAGCTCCCTGTAAAATCAAAATGAAAATCAGATCACATATATTTAATACACAATGGCACAGGATATACATTACTATTCCAAAATGTAGTGAAGGGAGCATAATGAGAAAATAGTTGACCAAGGGAAGACCAAATATCAGCAGGGCAAACTCCAAATTCTGCATCTTCATGTCTAATGTCAAAGCACTCTTCAGATATCCAACTCCTTTTTGCTTTGTTGACTGTAGCACCTATCTCTCTATTGGGCTGGTTCTACTCCCTGTTAGCAGCTTTCCTACAGTATCCCACGGCTCTGGCATCTAACATCTTGGGTTCTCCAAGGCAATCCAGACTTCATCTTTACAGCTTCACACAATGGCCCCTCTGGGCCTCCATAGAGAGACACCCCTGACATATTCCTGGCCTCAGCCACTTTCCTTAGTTGTGGAGGGAGAGTTCATAACCCCTTTCTTGTATCCTTGATTCTAAAGGCAGAACCGTATGACTGAAGCTGCTGCCAAGTTCTCCTGCTCGGCCTTGAATTCAGAAATCTGCCTGTCTCTGCCTTCCAAGTGCTGGGATTAAAGGCATGCACAGCCATGCCTGACCGTAAGCTTTTCTTTAATTCCTTTTCACAATTTGGAAACTTAGCTGGGTGTGGTCTTGCTCTGAAGTCATCAATCCCATTATTGCACTTAGCATCAGGCTTTACTTTAATCTGTTTACACTTCCTGGTGCCCCTTTTTCATCCAATTGTACATTTTGTGTTTACTCCTTTTCATTGTAGATTGGATAAGCGTGACCACTAATAACCACAGGACACAGTCAATTCTATGCTGTTTTGAAATCTCCTCTGCTAAAGCTGTTAATCCATAATTCTCTAGTTTAGCCTCAAGTGAATTTTTTGGGACAAGGGCAGAAAGCAGACATTCTTTGTCAAAAACATCACAAGAACGGTCTCTAGGCAACATACTAAAATTCTTCTGTGAAACCTCTTGAGCCAGGTCCCCACAATAAAATCACCATCAGCATGGCTCCTACTAGGATGTCCCATTAAACCTTGCTTAAATTGTTCAACTGCTTTCCTAATCCAAAGTCCCAAGTTCCATATTTCTCCTAGCAAAATCATTGTCAGGCCAATCACAGCAATACCCCAGTCCCTGGTACCAACTTCTGTCTTAGGGATTCTATTGCTGTGAAGAGACACCAGGATCACTCTTATAAAAGAAAGCATTGGGGCTGGCTTTATCTTTCCAGAGGTTTAGTCTATTATTGTCATTATGGGAAACATGGCAGTGTGCAGGTAGACATGGTGCTGGAGAAGGAGCTGGGAATTCTATATACTGATCCTCAGGCAGCAGGGAGAGACTGCCATCATAGGCCTAACTTGAGCATAGGAGACCTCAAAGCCTACCACCACAGTGACACACATCCTTCAACAAGGCTACCTACTCTAACCAGGCCACATCTCCTAATAGTGCCTCTCCCTATGTGTCTATGGAGACATTTTCATTTAAACCACCACAGTTGGCAACACTGGAGGGAGGATAGTCTACTGGCCACAGTTTTGAAGCTTTCATCTTCCACAGTAATTGGTGACAGTACTCTCATGTCACCACAGTGGATAGGGGCACCAGTGTCACAGCCTTGACTCCCTGTCACTGAAACCTTATAGCAGATGGTGTCCAATCCTCCTCTTCTCATGACTACCTCTTGTGGCCTTCTCTTGGCCACAAACTGGACTGTTGTCCCCAGTTCCATGACTGTGGTTATTTTTTGTTTTCAGGTCCTCAGAATATGTAGTCTCAAAAAATAGGCCCTTTCTCAAGTACTGTGCTGTAGCACTCTGGGATAAGGGGAGCAAGATCATGGATGAGAAGACTCTGCAGTGCCAGGCTGCAAAGCTCCTCCATTCACTGCCAGTCCAACCCCCACCCCAGTAGATAGAAGGCTTGTGAGACATGTAAGCTTTTCCTGCAACCGCCATCTATTGTCGCCTGGACTGCCTGTCGTAACTTGTAGGTTCAGCTTCTGTCTTTGTCCCCCGTTCCTCTCCTTTCCTCTTAGGTGAGAATGTTGCTACAGACTGCTTTTTTTTGCACTCTCTTTGTTTCTTGTCACTTTTAAGTTGTTCTGTCTCCCCTTTCTTGGACTTCCTGATGTTCTTTTTCTGTTCGTGACTATATTTATTACAAGACTCTTCTAATTCATAAAGGGAATTTCTAAGCTGTTTTACCCTGCGACCCACTGAGGAGTTTTAAACAGGAAACTGGTGTGTTTTGTTCACCATTTTCGTCTTTGGACTTCTGTTTCTATTCTGTTTGCTCGTCCCAGATGTCCTCACCACTCCTCTAATTCACATCCCGCCTCCAACAGAATTTTGAATTTCTGACTTATATATTATTGCCTTCTTGCTCTGTTTTGTCATCAGATACATTACTTTTTATGCCCTTTGGAAGTTGGCTGTTTAAATTCTAAATTTACTTAAAATGTGGTGAACCACATTGAAAAGATTCTGGCTCTTCATGCCATTTGTATCCCAATAGTGGAGATAAATTAATTGTGATAGACATATAATTAATATAAAAAATAATGGTGGATATATAATTATTTCCACCAATTAGATACAATTGGTAGAAAACTATACTTGCTAAATTCATATATATATAATGTGAGGGATTTGGGTTCTGTGGGAGTTTGAGATGGTTCTCTATACACAAGAATTTTAGGACATTTTAGTGTTTTAATAAATACTTTTATTTTTGTGTATGCATGTGTATGTTGTGTGTGTGTGTGAGAGAGAGAGACAGACAGAGAGAGAGAGAGGGACAGAGAGAGAGAGAGAGAGAGAGAGAGAGAGAGAACTTGGTGGGGGGCTACAATTCACTGAGCCTTATTCTTAGTTATGAGTGCCTGGCCTTAACTTGGCTTGTTTCTTGCCAAATTTTCTTAACATAAGTTATTCTGACTTCCTTTTGCCTGTGGGCTTTTACCTTTCTCTATTTTTGTATACCTTTGTTTACTTCTTTTTCATGGCTTGCTGTATAGTGGTGATTGGCTTCTGATCTCCTCTCCTTGTTTTCTTGTTCCTTTTCTTTCTTATTTATCCTTCTCTGCCTGCTAGCCCCGCCTAGCCTTTCTCCTGCCTCACTGTTGGCCATTTGTCCCTTTATTAGGACCATCAGGTTTTTAGACCAACACAGTAGCACAGCTTCACAGAGCTAAACAAATGCAGCGTAAACAAAATCACATCCCTGAAAATAACACTCCCCAACATTTACCCTTTTTTCTTTCTAAACTAAAAGGAAACATTTTAACTTTAACATAGTAAGACTGTACACAATAAGAACAATTATCAAATAAAGATTACATTCACAATGTACTGAGTTCCAATTCATTTGTATCTGGCAAATTTAAATCCTCCATAATGTGTCTTAGTAAATTCAAAATTTTATGCCTAACTTACTTTCTATCATATCTAAGAAAACTGCAACTATACCTATCTAGTATCCATCTCCATCAAAGACTCCAGAGGGATAAGGTATTACCCAAGTAAACAGGAAGTGCATTGTAAGCAACTTCCAGAACTCTAGAATTGACAGAGACATTTCACTGTCTGAACAGTCACCCAAAGTTCTTCTGTACCATTGGGGCATCTATCTTCAACCTACAGGCCCATGGTATCCAGCAGACTTTTCCATGGAACAGGAAATTTCAAAGACAGCCCCACCTATATTGGCAGTTTGTCAGTCACTTTCTTCTGTGTCCTGCAGAATGTCTGGCAGTTTCTTCTGAGAAGCAAGAACCCTGAATAACCATCCTGCTTTGCTTTGGTAATGTCTGCAGCAGTCATTCTTCTGTGGGTCCTGCATGTCCAGTCCACACAGTACATAGGCAGCAGTCAAAGGCAAGAGCACTTTCTTTGCTCAGTGCTAAGTTTGCCAAACTGAAAACAAACTCCACAAGGTGTTTCTTCAATGCTCATATCTTCTCTGAATTAAATTGGTGCTGCCAGGAGCAGATGTGTCTCATTGTCACCAAAAACTTTAAATTAACAAAATATTTAAAATGCCATATTCTATAAGTCTTAGACGTATTTAAAGACCATCTATCTATCTATAATATGTCTATATTATTTGGAAAACATACCTAGCTTACCTACAAATTTGATTGTTATATATGACTAACTACTGGCCTGTGTTTCTTGATTATTCTAAATAGTTCATAATAATAGTTTTCAAAAACTAGAACTTTACCTTACATTTTTAAATGATCTGCAGAGGTACAATACCTTAAACAAGAGCAAAAACATATATACAATATGTTGTTACAAAATAACCTTAAATTGGTTTCAATATACAAAAATTCTTTAAATAAGAGTAGAAATATATACACAGTGTGTTGTAAAAACATACACAAAGGTCCTTTAAACAAGAATAAAAATATATATACAGCATAACAAAATTGACTTTGGATTTATATCCTTATACCAAAATCCATGCCAAGGCAAAATATAGGAGATTAATAATTGTTTTTTATCCTATATTCCTGTATTCTCCTAAATTATAACAAACATCCATGACCCACAAAATAACCAAAGACCACCCACACCTCTTTTTTCTTGGGAATGTGGATGTTGTGTTCTCTAGACTGCTTCCTGCTGATTGCGGGTGAAATAATTTTAGGGTTCCAGAGGGAAAATTTGAGATAATAGCCAAGTCCTGGGAAGACCAGTTATAACCTTTGCTGATATCACTTGTCAAATTTCACGATGTCTCCCTTGATCAAACCAGATCCACATCAACTTGGAACGAATCCACAGCCTCTTATTTCCTGTGAAAACAAAAGCAAAACCTGTTCTCCAGAGGACTTTTGATTTCTATTTGACAAATACATTTTTTGACTTTTTTAAAGTTAAGGCATTCTTAAAATATCCAGGCTGGTTTATTTGTACAGTCCCTCTTTCAATTCCAGGTCTCTTAGTGGCTGCCCAGTGCTTCTCAGCAATCAAAAAATTCAAACTCAACAAAATAATATACAGAATCCAGACTCCCTGTGTATTTCCCATCTTCATGTGGCTTTTTCCTTTTATATTACTTTTGCTGTCTCTTTAAAGATTTTCTTTGTATGACTCCCTATACCCATTGTCTTTCTTAAGCCTACACACATTGTAAAGCACTCCAGAACCTATTAAGGTTTTTTTCCCACCTTATGGCATATCTCAACTTTTTTGATTGCAACAGCAAACTTCCTCCACGTGCTTTATAGGCTGGCTCACTGCCTTGTGATTTCATTTTAGTCAGTCTTGTCCCCTGTGGTTGGTGATCAACTGAGAGATGTGTTGGAATCGGGAAACCTGCTGTAGATTTCAGAGGAAGATTTTCCCTTGTGCATAAGGCAGAGTCACAGGAAAGCGAAACTCTTTTACCATGAGTCACCATCTTTTGGGATAATGGTACACGGATGCGTTGCTTAGAGCCACAGTACGTCCTGGGAGACCATGAGAAGAGACAGAGAAGACTTTTATTGTGACTGTTATGTAGGAACAGGATGAACCTCTACCTCGATTTTAATTTGGAGTGTCTGCTGGCTAGTTTTATGTCAACCTAACACAAGCTAAAATTGTCTGAAAGTAGGGAACCTCACTTAAAAAATGCAGAGGAAGCCACCTCCAGATGGCCACTGTGTTGAGGTGGTCAGAAATGTCCTGAAATTCTAGGTCTTAAGGTGGCCACAACAAGGATCCAATTACAGCATCACCATAGGCCAGTTACAGAGGATATTCCAGAAGCAAAATATAGACCCCAGGAGTAAAGGTCTTCATAAAACAAAACTACTATGCCATCAATGCCATCAATTAAATACATAAAAGAAAATGCCTCTGTAAGATCAGGCTACAGGCAAGCCTGCAGAGCATTTTCTTAATTAGTGATTGATGGAGGAGGGCCCAACCCATCATGGGTGGTGTCATCCCTAGGCTGGTGGTCCTGGGTTTTATAAGAAAGTAAGCTAAGTAAGCCATGAGGAGCAAGCCAGTAAGCAGCTCCCCTTCATTGCCTCTGCATCAACGCCTGACTTCAAGTACCTTCTCTGCTTGATTTCCTGTCTTGAATTCCTTTGATTATGACTGTGACATGGAAGTATAACCCTTTCCTCCCCAAGTTGCTTTGGTCATGGTGTTTTGTCACAGCAATAGGAACCCTAACTAGGGACTGGAGGGATGGCTCAGTGATTGGGAGCATTGGCTGTTCTTTCAGAGGTCCTGAGTTCAATTCCCAGCACACACATGGTGGCTCACAAACATCCATAATGAGATCTGATGCCCTCTTCTGGCCTGCAGGCATACATGCAGGCAGAACAGTGTATACATAATAAGTAAATAAATAGGTAGATAGATAAATAAATAAATCTTTTAAAAGAAACCCTAAGTGGGACAGATGATCTCATAAACACATTAATGAAATATGAAAATGATAATTATTTATACAATGGTATTTTGAAAAGGCCAGCAGTACCTCCCGAGTTGGTCTAAAAGCTTACCTTGAGAGAGTAAGGAAAGAGATAAGCTTGGAATTTTAATTGTGTGTGTCTTAGAATGATCCTTATGTGTGTAGGGGCTTGTATGGTTTGAAACTTGCCGGTACCAAAAGAGGAAGCACTAAAGCTTTGCTAGCACTTTGCCAAATGTAGGGCACACTGAGAGTGCAGAGCCAAGTCTTAAAAGCTATTATAAATCTAACAAAAACGGAATCGTGGAGCTAGGGGTACAGTTCAGAGGAGAGTACGTGCTTAGTGTGTGCGATGCCTTGGCCTTACCACCTATGCACACACACCCTATAGATTACGGCTTTTCATTGTAATTCACCCCGATTTCTGACTGATGACAAAATGTATCATGCTTCATTTAATTGAATTTAAATTCGTTTAAATGAGATTGTCACACTCTTTGAGGCCTGAAGCTTGAAGCTTATAAATAAGGTGAAAATGTCGTTTAATGCTTTGTCCAATAGCCCGGAATCATGTTTTCTGAGAAGTGAATAAGTGCCTTGGTCACTATCAGTAAAGGGGTCAAGAAATGTCTTGGTGAAGACCTGCATTGTGATTTAAATATATGCTATGCACAAGGTATGTGTGACCTTAACTGGCACCATACCCAAAATATGAGTCTATGAGGTAGTAGATTGTCAGAGTGCCTTAAATCAAAGCGAGGAACCTTGGGAAAGGAATTATTGTTGTCACTGGACAAACCAGAGAGCCAGATCACTGTCAGTGGCCCAAGAGTCTGAAAAATGCTGCAGGTGATTCTAATATTCAGCCAGAAAAAAAAGATGCTAAGCTATCTGTATGAAGTTTGAACAACTGTATTGATACTTGGGTCCTTTTATTTATCAGAGATATCCTGATGTTTCTATGTTGCAGCTCTAATTGCTATTGTGTTACCATGTAACCCAGGCTGACTTTAACCTGCCATCTTCCTGCCTCAGCTTCCTGAGCGTTTAGATTACTTGTGTGTGTTGCTATGCTTGGCTTGCAGTGCTTTCTTGATACATAGAGGCAGTCTTAGGGTAAAGCCTTTCCCCTCATCTTACTGCCAGTCACAGTTTACACAGAAAGGAAGACAAATGGTCCATTTTGAGATACACAGATTGGTCGAGGCCAAAAATACACAAGCGACGCTCCTATCCCATACTGGTATGCTAATTAATTATTAATGACCAAACCCTCTGATTTAGGTCGGTTAAATCTATACCATAGTTTCTGTAGAACCCATCAAACACAGAAGAGCAAAGTCCAACCCAGAGTACAAGCTAGACATCATGCAACAGCTCAAAGTACATGTGGAGCCCCCTCCCAGGCATCAGCCAGTTGACAAGTCAAAGCAAGATAAAAAGGGCTCATGGCTATGGAGGTTTTGATGCTAAGACTATGGTCTTGGCACCCTTCTTACAGTGCTAATTTTAGACAGGAGGGAAGATCTCCACCAAAAATTGCTTTTGGTGTCAAGTCTGATGATACTATACATATATCAAGAGGATGAGGGGAGATTTATGGCTGGTTCCAAGGAGGCTTCCTAGGACCACGAGGATAGGCATCCCAAGATGAGTAAGGAAGGGAAACACGAATTTTTTTTTTTTTTGGTTTTTCGAGACAGGGTTTCTCTGTGGTTTAGGAGCCTGTCCTGAAACTAGCTGTTGTAGACCAGGCTGGTCTCGAACTCACAGAGATCCGCCTGCCTCTGCCTCCCGAGTGCTGGGATTAAAAGCGTGTACCACCATCGCCCGGCCCACGAATGGGTTTTTACAGTGCTTAGGAGGTGTGCTGAATGAAAGGATTTGTGAGTAGAAGGGGACTGCAGATTTTGAAGCCATGTCAGGTCTCAAAGGGAGAGGAAGGAGAATCAGGACTTTCTGACAAGCTTGCTGGCATGCAAAGCATAGAGGGGAAGAGCTATCAGAAGTCAGATGCTGAACAATGCAATCAACTTCTCTATTGCTGCATCCTGGTAATGACAGTGTGGGAAATAAAAGAGCCGGAGTCCTTGATGATGCTATTCAACCCCTAAAATGACCATTTCTTTTGGTGCTAAAGAGCTCAGATGTCTTTATGGTTGAGGATGTTTTGTGATAGGCTTTCTAATCCTTGCAGCTGAAAGAATTCTGAGCTGATAATGTCAAAGGTATTATCATTGTGTTAAATACATTCATGGAATACAAAAGTGGTTGGGTATAAGTAAGTATTGTGGTTCAGTATAAATAGCCCTATCAGTGTAATTCATAACAAAATCAACTATGGGATGTTATATTAGGGTAGTATTGACAACGTACTTTAAAAGCTTTCATAAAATCTATCAAGTAAAAAAAAATCTACCAAGTACTCCTAATAAAAGCACAGAGTAGAAGTAGGAGATACCTGCTTACCTAAGATGATAGAAATGCTATTACCCTGACTTGTTCGCTGTGCAATGTGTACATGCACCACATCATCACAACGACAGATACTATGTTTCTGTCAAAACAGTAAAATTAATTTTTTTTTCACAATTAAACTTTCTTTAATGCAAGGAACAAAGTCTTTGCTCAGGCACCCCCCCCCCCCCACACACACAGGTGAGGATTGAGCCGGCTGGACTTTAGTGAACCTGTGAGGTCATCTCACCTAACTCTCAGCTGAGGCAGGGAGCTAGCAGGCTGGAGCTCAGCATCAACAAGGCCCAGAGCAGTGCTGGGAGGTGGTAGGCAGCTCCCTGAAGCCCACCTGCGGTGTGGGATGAGCAGGCTGCAGCTGCCCCACCCACCTCAGTAGAAAGCCCACCCTGACAGCCAACCACTGGCCATAGGGTGTACCTGTCCCAGAGGCTGCAGTGGGGTGGTTAAAGTGGTCATTTGCTAGCTCTGGCTTCTTACTGCTCGGTCTGGGGATCTCAGGACACCCAGACCTCCTTGGCTCAGCAGGGGAGGAGGGAGGAAGGAAAGAGAGGGAAGGGGTTGGGTTTTCCCCTGTCCTGCTGCTCGGCCACTACACCCAGGCCAGAGCCACAGGCTTCCTCTTACCAGCACCAGACCACCCCAGGTCACAGGCCCCACTGCCCACCCCAGGCAGCCAGGGGCTCCAGGAAGCTGCCGTGAAGACTGATGAAGTGAGGACATTTCAGAGCACTCAAGAGCAGGAGCTAGGATGGCCTTCCCTCAGCTAGACTACAGAGCCAAGGCCAAGGGGTCTGCTCTCTGCTGGAACTGATGGACGCTAGGGTACAGGAAAGGGAAGACAAAGATCACAGCTTTGAACAAGTGTTGTGGAGTTACTGGAAACCTGGTCAAGTATAAAGAGTTCGCTTACAGAACGATGCCTAGCTTATGTGTTTTCCTGGAGGACACCGTCTCTCACCCCTCCAGTCCCCACAAAAGTTAACAGTGGCTGGGTCTTAACCTGTGGCTGCTGTATTGGCTGGGGTGTCAGAGACGGGGTGTGGAAGCAACAGGAGGGTATGCACCCCGACCACAGCAGAGACCTGAAGCAGCTTCCCCGAGTGCTAGCAGGAAGCGAGTCACTGCCCCATGAATAAACCTCAGGTTGAAAACAAACTGAGAGAGCTGGGGGGCCCCTGTCTACACATGGGTGTGCCAGGGTGGGCTGTGAGGGGTGGATCCCCAGTCACTATGGCTGCCTGGGCAAGGCAGGGCAAAAGGAAAGGCTGAGTGTGGGGCTGCCAGACAGAGGAGGAGGCAAGAAAGAAGGCTGCCTCTAACATTATATATTAAAAATATTCATGGTTCTTGTGCACATCCAAGCATCACCCATGCCTCCCCGCTGAACCCCCGACAGCTTTAAAAGAAAGATGGTGGTTTTCCTATTCAAGAGGTGAGGAAACGCTGCTCAGTCTTTATGGACCTTGAAAGATGGTGACCCTTTCCCTCCCCAAATCTCTGCCCCTCCGGGCTCAGGCCCACATGGGCAGGCAAGGCGCTGGCAGGTAGAAAGTGCCAGGGCCCTGGAGCTTGGGGGTGTGTCAGCACAGCTGTCACTCATGCCTCCGTTTGGAGGGTGGGATGAGATGTGGAGGAAGGTCAGCAGGTAGCTCATGGCCTTCTAACTTGACCTTGATAAGGTGGTTGGCCAGGGCAAACTCCTCATCATCCAGCAGGCCATCCTTGTCCACGTCAGCCAGCTTCCAGATCTTCCCCAGCACGGTGTTCGGCAGCTTGGACTTCACCATCTCCTTCTTGGCGTTGGCACCGGTGATCTTGCCATTGACAGGAGACAGCGTATAGAAGATCTCGTCGTAGGTGGGCTTGTCCTTGCCAACCACCCACTCAACATCATCGATGCCCTCGCCAGCCCCCTCTCCGTAGCCATGCCCAAAGGGCCCATTCATGGTGCCATCAAAAGCCCCTCCCTTCACAGCCTGTGAGGGCATCAGGGACTCCTCTTGGCGCACCATCACCATCAGCCGGGCTATGTCGTTGGCCAGCATATCATCCACTGTATCTAGCAGCTTGGGCTTCAAGGCCTGGAACTTGCTGAAGTCCTGAGTCTGAAGGAGTTCCTGCATCTTGCGCAGGCTCGGGAAGTCGCCAGGGGAGATCTGGTGCTCCCGCTCGATTTTCTGGTAGATTTCTCCCAGGATATTCACCAGCTCTTTCTTCTTGCTCTCTTTCCCAAAGACATTGGGCATCTCCTTCTTGAGGGAGCTGATGATGTAGGCATGGACCTTGGCCAGCCTGGCCCGCTTGATCAGGTCATTGAGCTTCCTAAGGGCAGCATTTCTGGGTAGAGACTGGATGTCGTTGAAGAGGTCCTGCTCCTCTGCCTCGAAGAGCTTCCGGTTGTCAGGGATAAGCAATGGGTGTGACCAGAAGGAGCCAATGTAGACCCGGACCACCTCGGGGGTGTTGATGATCTTCCCCAGCGACCACATGAGAGCCCCGTACACTTTCATCAGCTGCTGGGTCTCAATCTGGTCCGCCTTGTTCAGCACCACACGGATCTTGTCCTCGTGATTTTTGAGGGCCTTGATAACTTCTGAGAACTCGTCTGAGATGTCCAGCTTGTGGGCGTCAAAGAGTAGGATGATGTGGTCCACGCGCTCAGCAAACCACTCGAGGACAGCCGCAAAGTCATAACCTCGGCTGATGCGCTGCTTCTCGCCAGACAGGATCCCGGGAGTGTCGATGATACTGATGCTGTCCAGGACCGGGTTGGGCAGCTGTGCACACATGAACCTGTTGAGGAAGGCGTTGCCGAAGGCGTTGAGCTTGCGAAAGGGGCGCCGCGGGTCGACGACGAGCGCGTTGCCCGGCACCACGCCCTCGGTGGGGCCGTGCATGACCGCGATGAAGGAGTCGGTGGTGGGCTCCGGCCCGATGCGCATCCCCGGGAAGTCCTGCTCGATCAAGTGGCGGATGAAGGTGGTCTTGCCGGTGCTGTACTGGCCGACCAGGAGCACCATGGGTTTGTTGTCGAAGTCAGCGTCCTCCAGCGCGGGCGAGTGGAACTCGTGGAAGCGATAGTGCTCCTCCAGCGGCAGCAGCTTCTGCGCGTACAGCAGTCGCAACCCCTCGGCCACCGTCTGGAAGAGCTCCGGCTCCTTCTTGCTGCGGGCATCCTTGCTCACCCAGCTGAACATGCTGCCGGACACTAGGCAGGCTGCTGCGGGACGGAGCGGCGGCTGAGCGGGACGAGGGCTCGCGGCCGAGCTAAAATTAATTTTTAAAAGCTATAAAGAAAGAAAAAAACAAATATTCTGGAATGATACACCACAATGCTTTCAAGATGATCAGGTAAGTTGTTGTAATTACTAGTCCATATAATTCTTTCAGATTCTAATAACTACAATTACGAAAGAAAATTATATAGCAAAGTAAATATTTAAAGAAGAGTTTTGACATTTTTGATGTAAATGTGCTTTCAGAAAATTCAAGAGACATTAATAAATACCAGTCAAATTAAGGAAAATCTCAAGAGTGAAAGATACAAGATAAACACATGATTTTCTCTGTAGTAGGAATAAATTGGGATAGATGAAAATGGGCAAAATAGCTCTCTCACTAAACTGACTTAAATGATAAAGTACTTTATGTGACAGGTTCATAGTATGCATCCTGTTTGTGTCGCTGATGTGTTTTTGTCAACCTGACATAAGCTAGGAAGAGAAACCTCAACAGAGAAAATGCCTTTATTGGATTGCCTGCAGGCAAGTCAGTAGAGCATTTTCTTGATTAATGATTGATGTGGGAAGGCCTAATCCATTGTGGGTGGTGTCCTCCCTTCGCTGGTGGTCCTGGGTTCTACGAGAAAGCAGGCTGAGCAAGCCATGAGGAGCAAGCCAGTAAGCAGCACCCCTCCACAGTCTCTGCATCAGCTCCTGTCTCTAGGTTTCCACTCTGTTTGAGTTCCTGTCCTCACTTTCTTGTTCAGTGATGAACAAGAAGTAGAAGTGTACGCCAAATAAACCCTTTCCTCTCCAACTTGCTTTTGATTATGGTTATCGGTCTAGCACAGAAGTCTAAGACTGTGGATGAACTTAGTTTAGACTCAGCTGCTCGCCTTTTTCCTTTATGTTTGCATATGGGTGGGCCACAAGGAAACTCCTGTGTGGGAGGTGGAAGACAGAAGTGAAGCAGTATTCAATTTGGAGCTTGGTCACTGTCTCTTGTCTGGTATAAGATAGCAGCAGGGTTTTCAACTACCCTCTATTTCATTATGGTTTAGATAAATGTCCCCCACAGGCTCATGTGTTTGAACACTTAGTGCATGTTGGTGGCACTGTTTGGGAAGGTCATAGACCTCTGGTAGTAAAGCCTAGCTGAAGAAAGTAGATCTCTGCTGGGTGGATCATGAGGCTTATAGCCAAGATCTGTTTCCTGTTCTTTCTGCCCCTTGATATGCCCAAAAGTAAGGAAACAGCTGCCCAAAGATATGCCTTTTCTGCCGTGATAGATAATACCCTTTCAAATTATAAAGCCAAATTAATCTTTCATCCTTTAAATTGCTTTTAATAATGTGTTTATTTAAAGTAATGAGAAAAGTAACTTAATACTTCCTTCTTTTGGATTGTCAATACTAAAAAATAAAAACAACAAAATTAAATTTTTAAAAAAAGCAAAATTTTCACCTCAATGGGGATGAGAGTTTATTTTAGAGCTATATTCAAGTGACCATGGCTCAGGAACACAAATTAGGTTACTCCAAATTCCACACTCCGAAGTGGTAATGATTTGATAAAGTTTTTATAGTAACAGAACAAAGAAAGTCATAAATCAAGGCACTTTTCAAATACATTGGTGGAAGTGGTAGGTAGGTCTGTTACAGCAAAACAGGGAAAACTCTGCTGTAGGCCTCAGCTAAGAATCTGACAGCATTTGTAGTCCTTTGTCTGCTTGGAAACCAAGGGGATTTTTGGACATGTCTAATGGTCACAAAGATGTCAGGCCACATACAGAAGACGGTATTAAATAGCTATTAAAGGTGATGCAGCCACACCAGGGTAACTTGTCTGTGAACTTGAAACCTTCCAACCTCTTCACATGTTGATCAACAACCTCTTGATGTTGTGGTTAGGTGATCAGCCTTGCAGAAGGTTGGCATGGAGACCAGGTAAAAGCTGAGAAGTCCCATGAAATGAGAAGAGTAGAGAAACTGTAGCAACCAGAGTGTAGATTTTGCCAGGCATAGCACTAAGTGGAAATAATGTATGTATGCAGAAGGGACTGCAGAGACTTGCAGAGGACACCCTTGTACATTGATGGTCCTCCCAGGTACTTTATGGATCCATGCTTGCACTTGAGGAAACTACCCAAGGCTAAAGAATTAGTTGTACAGAATGGTTAGAATACTCAGATCTGGAAGTAGTAGTAGTGTCTATTCCTTTTAGCCAAACTGTTAAAATCTTACAGTTCATGAAATAGAAGAGCATTAAAGAAGGCATTGCCCAAGTAGTGAAGAAAAGACTATACAGTGATTTTTTTTTTTGTCACGGTCAAACATAGGAGTCAAATTCCCAGTCTCACACATGATTGCTAGACAAGTATTCCACCACTGAGCTAGCATCCCAGCCCTTTCAAACCTTGAGATGTTTTTGCTAAGTTGCCCTAGCTGACCTCAAATTGACAATCCTCCTGATTTAGTCTCTGGAATATTTAGGATTACAGGTGTGCACTATCACGTGTAACTGAAGGTCTTTATTCATCTGAAAGACCTTTACGAATGACACTAAAGGATGCAACCATTTCCATGAACTTTTCTGTCAAAAACGAATTGCAAGAGTATTTGTAATGTCCCCAAATTCCGGTGTCAGAAATGAGGTGGGCCAATCTGTAGAAGGAGCGGTGGGCCACTTCCTGCCACCCAGCTCCTGCACGGCTAACTTTACCCTAAATAATTACATGGAAACTGTATTCTTATAAACACTGCCTGGCCCATTAGTTCCAGCCTCTTATTGGCTAATTCTCGCATCTTGATTAACCCATTTCTAAGAATGTGTGTAGCACCATGAGGTGGTGGCTTACTGGGAAGGATATTAACCTGCATCCATCTTGGAGAGGAGAGCTATATCATCTGTCTCATTGCCTTCTTTCTACCAGCATTCTGTTCTGTCTTCCCCTCCTACCTATGTTCTGACCTATCAGGCCAAGCAGTTTTCTTTATTAATTAACCAATGAAAGCAACACATAGAAAGAAGATCCATCTACATCATTTCCCCTTTTTCTGTTTAAGAAAAAAAGAAAGGCTTTAACTTTAACATAGTAAAATTACATATAACAAAACAGTTATCAAGCAAGAATTACAGTTACAATATTTATATCTATTTTATCTTTTATCATAACTAAATAAAACTATAACTATCCATTCTTCAACTCCATCAAAGACTCCGGAAGGATATAATATTATCTAAGTAAACAAGAAATAAATAACTTCCAAAACTCTAGAAATGACAGAGACAACTCTCTGCCTGGACAGTCACCCAAAGTTCCTTTTGTACCATTGGGGCATCCATCTTCGGCCTTCAGGCCCATAGTATCCAGCAGACTTTTCCATGAAGCAGGAAATTTCAAAGGCAGTTCAGTCACTTTCTGCTGTGTCCTGCAGAATGTCTCGCAGACTCTTTCATGAATCAGGAACCCCTAAAGACCATCTCACCTTTAGGCAATTTCAGCAGTCCTCTCTCTGCGGGTTTTCTGTGTCCAGTTTATGCAACAGTACAGGCAAGAGCAGTTTCTTGCCCAAATGGCTAACCAACTCCATAAGGAGCCTCTTCGATGCCCATCTTCCTCTTGAAGTAGATTGGTGCTGCAAGGAGCAGATGAGTCTCATTGTCATGAAAAGCCCTAAGTTATTAAAACATTAAATGCCAAATTCTGTAGTCTTTGAAAGAGATGAAGAATGCCTATCTAACTGAAATATATCTCTATATATCTATAAAATCTAAATAACATGACTACAAGCTTTACTATTATCAATGATTATCCATTAGCAACCTATATTTCCTAATTATACATTACATTTTTAAATGAACCACATAATCACAATACCTTAATCAAGAGCAGAAATATATATATACATATAACAAAATTGGCCTTAAATTTAAATCACTAAAGCAAAATCCATATCAATGCAAATTATTCATATCTATATCACCAAATTAAAATTTAACACTATTGGGCATCCAGTCAAAATTATAGGGCATCAAACCTCAAAGGGAACTTAACTCACCACAAAGCAATATACCTATCTATCTGTCAAAACCAACCCTACAGCTGGACAATTGTGAAATCTCAACACTTGAGAGGTTGAGGCAGAGAATCATGAGCCAAATAATGAAAACCTGTCTAAAAACAATACCATGATGGATGTGGTGGCACATGCCTATAATCCCATCACTTGGGAGGCAGAGGCAGGAGGATCAAGAGTTCAAGGCCACCCTCAGCTATGGAGTTTGAGGCCTAGTCTGTACTACAGGAGACTCTGTCTCAAAAACCAAACCAAAACAAGACACTGAGAAGAAAAAAAGTGAGAAAGACAATGAAATTTGTAGAAACAGACACTAATATAAATATAGTTCATATGATCTGAAAGCCAAGTAAAGAATTCAGTAGTAGAACGAAGTAGACTTTCTAGATATGACAACTATATAATTTAAGATATACTGGATGAACATACTTATTTTTTTGTCTGCCAGCCATAATCCCAAATAATTCAAATGTAAACCAGTGTTTAATTTGGAAATAAAAACATCATGTAGCTGGTTTAAGGAAACCACTCAAACCCTTGCCCCAGTCCAAACCCCACACATCTCGGTGGACTCCTCTGCAGTTAGAATGGTACTCTGAAGCCATAGAGTTTTGCTTAGGAGTTTAATTTTTTCTCTTTTTCCTTTTATCTTTTTTTGTATTGATTTTTATTGAGCTCTACATTTTTCTTTGCTTCCCTCCCCACCTCTCCCCTCCCCTTCAACCCTCTCCCAAAATCCCATGCTCCCAATTTCCTCAGGAGATCTTGTCTTTTTCTACTACCCATGTAGATTAGATCCATGTATGTCTCTCTTAGGGTCCTCATTGTTGTCTAGGTTCTCTGGGATTGTGAATTGCAGGCTGTTTTTTTTCCTTCCTTCCTTCCTTCCTTTCTTTTTATTTTTCCATTAAAAAATTTACACTTCCTCTCCTCCTCCCATTCCCCTTCCGCCCTCCCGCTCCCCCACTCACCCTCCTCCCTCCTCCTCCCTCCTTAAGAGAGGGCAGGGTACCCTGCCTGTGGGAAGTCCAAGGCCTCCCCCCTCCGCCTCCATCCAGGTCTAGGAAGGTGAGCATCCAAATAGACTAGGGTCCCAAAATGCCAGTACATGCAGTAGAAACAAGTCCCAGTGCCTTTATCAATGGCTTCTCAGTCAACCCCCATTGTCAGCCACATTCAGAGAGTCCGGTTTGATCTCATGCTCGTTCAGTCCCAGTCCAGCTGGATTTGGTGAGCTCCCATTAGATCAGGTACACTGTCTCAGTGGGTGGACGCACCCCTCGTGGTCCTGACTTCCTTGCTCACCTTCTCCCTCCTTCTGCTCTTCAAATGGACCTTGGGAGCTCAGTCTATTGCTCTGATGAGGGTCTCTATCTCCATCCGTCGCTGGACGAAGATTCTATGGTGATATTCGAGATAATCATCAGTGTGATAGTGGGGCAAGGCCAGTTCAGGCACCCTCTCCTCTGCTGCCCTAGGACCTAGCTGAGGACATCCCCGTGGACACCTGGGATCTCCTCTAGAGCCAAGTCTCTTGCCACCCCTAAAATGGCTCCCTTAATGTAGATATCTTCTTCCCTGCTCCTAAATCTGCCCTTCCTTCATCTCCACCCTCCCATTCCCCAAGCTCTCCTCAGTCTTTCCCTTCTCCCTTCTCTCTCCCCCTCTCCCCTTCCCCCAACCCCACCCCACTCCTACCCCTACCCCCATGCTCCCAACTTTTGCCCCGTGATCTTGTTTGCTTCTAATTTCCAGGAGGATCTATATATGTTTTTCTTTGGATTCACCTTGTTATGTGGCTTCTCTAGACTTGTGAACTATAGGCCTATGCCCTTTGTTTATGGCTAGAGTCTACTAATGAGTGAATACATACCATATTCATCTTTTTGGGTCTGGGTTATCTCACTCAGGATAGTGTTTTCTATTTCCATCCATTTGCATGCAAAATTCAAGATGTCATTGGTTTTTACCACTGAGTAGTACTCTAATGTGTATATATTCCACACTTTCTTCATTCAGCAATGTAGTCTGGTTTTCTTTGCTTTATGTTTGAAAACCACCTATGAGTGAGTACATGTGATAATTGCATTTCTGGGTCTGGGTTACCTCACTCAATATGATGTTTTCTAGCTCAATCTATTTGCCCACAAATTTCAAGATGTCATTATTTTCATTTCTGTGTAGTACTCCATTGCGTAAATGTATCATATTTTCCTTATCCATTCTTCGGCTGAGGGGCATTTAGGTTGTTTCCAGGTTCTGGCTATGAAAAACAATGCTGCTATGAACATAGTTGAGCACATGTCCTTGTGGTATGATGAACATTCTTTGGGTATATGCCCAAAAGTTTGCTGGGTCTATGTTAAATAAAGCATATTTAACAAATGGTGCTGGCACAACTAGTTAGCAATATGTAGAAGAATGAAAATAGATCCGTATCTATCACCATGCACAAAACTCAAGTCCAAATGGATCAAAGGCCTCAACATAAAGCCAGCCATAGTGAACCTCACAGAAGAAAAAGTGGAAAGTACACTTGAATACATTGGCACAGGAGACCATTTTCTAAATATAACCCCAGTAGCACAGACACTGAGAGAAACAATTAATAAATAGGACCTCCTGAAACTGAAAAGCTTCTGTAAAGCAAAGGATATGGTCAACAAGACAAAATGGCAGCTTATAGGATGGGAAAAGATCGTCATCAATCCTACATCAGACAGAGGTCTGGTCTCCAAAATATACAAAGAACTCAAGAAATTGGACACCAAAAGATCACATAATCCAATAAAAAATTGAGTACAGACCTAAACAGAGAACTCTCAACAGAGGAACCTAAAATGGCTGAAAACACTTTAGGAAATATTCAACATCCTTAGTCATCAGAGAAATGCAAATCAAAACAACTCTGAGATTCCATCCTACATCTGTAAGAATGGCCAAGATCAAAAACACTGATGACAACTTATGCTGGAGAGGGTGTGGGGTAAAGGGAACACTCCTCCATTGCTGGTAGATGTACAGCCCCTTTGGATATCAGTATGTCAATTTCTCACAAATAAATTTTTATGAAGAACAAAGTTTGGGGCTGATGAGTTGGCTCAGCTCTTAAGAGCCCCTTTCTTCTCTAGGTTTCAATACTCAGCACCCACACGGTAGTTCATAACCACTTATAATAATTACAGTTCCAGGGGCCTCTGGCCTCCTTGGTTACTCACACACACGGTACATACACAGACAAGCAGGTACACTTACCCACGCATATAATAAAAATAAATACCGATTAAAAAGAACAAAGTTTTCCCTCCTCTCAAGATTTAGAAACATCTTGGAAGAAGGATTGGAGCAGAAGGCCTGTAAAAGCCAGAGGTTGAACAGACAGAGCCAAAATATTATCATCTAGAGATGACTGCACTGATGAGCTCACCATAGCTGCTTTATGTATGAACTCATAGCTGGTGTTGTTACTTGCACAAGACCTGCACAAGAGCAAGCCAGTCAACATTCTAGCATCACGTGGAAAGGGGTTCATAGTCTCCCATCCCTGACTTCTTAGAGATATTGACAGTTGATGCTTTGAGGGAAAGAAAGAGTCAGTTTTCTTTAAGGGTGTGGCCCCAGTAAGTGAACCAAGTTCCAATGGATTACTCCAAGTTCATGTGCATATGGGTAGCACAGATTGGACTCAGTGTGTTATAATTATAATAATAATAATGATACTAATAATATGCTTCTTAACTTCATGTTATTATTGAAAAGAGTAGTACAGATGTTCCTGAGATTATGCATGCTCATATTTAGAGAAGTGTTTGCAATAGCCACAAGGTGGAAGAGACTCAAATGGCTATTGATGGATAAAATGTGATAAAAAACATACACTGAAGTGCTATTTAGTTTCTTAAGGAAGAAAATACTAGGGTTGGGAAGATAAGGCAAGTTGCTTGCCATGCAAACATGAAGATCTGAGCTTGATCCCCAGAACCCATGTAGAAAGGTTGGGCTTGGTGGTGTGTGCTTAGGATCCTAGCACTGCAGAACTAGACATAGGCGTATTCTTGGCTCTTAACACTCCATCTGCCTAATTTGTAAGCCCTGGGTTCCAGTGAAAGACCTTGTATCAAAAACTAAGGTGGTTATAGAGGGGTGGTTTAGTTAGATGAGTGACTTGTCACCAACTTGAAGAACTTGAATCTAGATCTCTAGTACCTACATATGGTAGGTGGGCATGGTGGCCTGTGTGTAATTCCAGTGGTTGGAAGGTAAAAATAGGGGTTCCGTGGAGCAGACCAATTAGCTAGAACAGTTATACCATTGTGCTCTGGGTTCAGTTGAGGGGCCTTGCCTCATTGGATAAGGCAAATAGTGATCAGGAAGGACTTCCAACATCTGCATACATGTGTATGCATACACATATGCAAACACACACACACACACACACACACACACACACACACTTAAGCTTATCATGCCCACATTTGTACACACATAGGCCAAAAAGAAGATACTATTGAGGAAGATACCTATGGTTGTTCGAATAAAATTGGCCCCCATAGGCTCATAGGGAGTGCACTATTAGGGGGTGTGGCCTTGTTGAAGTAAGTGAGTGTGTCTCTAGGGGTGGGCTTTGAGGTTTCAGAAGCTCAATCCAGGCCCAGTCTCTCTCTTCCTTTCTCTTTTCCTGCTGCCTGGGGATCCAGATGTATAACTCTCAGCTACTTCTCTATCACCATATTTGCCTGCGTGCTGCCATGCTTCCTGCTGTGATGACAATGATGGACCAAACCTCTGAATTGTAAGCTACCAAAATTAAATATTTTCCTTTATAAGAGTTGCTGTGGTCATAGTGTCCCTTCACAGCAATAGAAACCCTAACCAAGACAATATTAGATGTCAACTTCTGCATTCATTGGCACATACATGTACTTATATACATATGAACATGTATGCACACACACACAAGTAAATATTGACATATACTCTAACATGGGTGAACCCTGAGGACATGAAGATAAATAAAACAAGTCAGTCATGAAAGTAAATGGTATATGATTTCACTTACGTAGGATATCCAAGTAGCCAGATGCACAACAAAATCAAAATAAAATGGTTGATGCCAGAGGTTGGGAGGAGGGGATGCTGTAAAGGCATATAGAATTTTAAACTAGAAAGATTTAAATGAAAGAAAAAAGTCCATCAACTTGAGAGGGGCTGAGAGGAGGAGAGGCATTGGAGGGGGGAACATGGGAGGGGCTGGAGGAAGGAAAGGGAAGGGAAAAGTGATATATTTTAATTAAAAAAATTAAAGCTCCAGAGCTGTGTTTCACAATATGAACACACTATACCCCACTGAAATATGTACTTAAAATGGTTAAGGTGACAGTTCTATGTGTTTTCAAAATTGCTTTGAAACAAAGTCTCATTCTGTAGCCCAGGCTGGTCTGGAACTCACTATGTAGTCCAGGTTTGCTTCAAACTCATGACAGTTCTGTGATTCAGCTTCCTGAGTGCTGAGATTCCAGGTGTTAGCTATCACATATGACTTTTGTGAGTTTTTCTATAACAAAAACATAACCTGAATAACCAGAAGTATGCAAATTCAATTTTACACAAGAATGCTCTTTCGTAATACTGAGTGTCAACAAGCATAACACACAATTTAGAAATGGTTAAATGAGTTCTAATACATTCTAAATAATTTGTTCATACAGAAGTTATAATGTATAAAACCACAATTTGTTAAAGCAAACGTGATCATGTAGAAGAAAATGCATGAAAATAATGGCACAAAGATAAAAGTATATGTTTGAAAATTCTCATATTATTCTGTTTTGTGTTGCCATGGAAAAATATCTAAGGTTGGTAAACGCAACATTGTCTTAGTCAGGGTTTCTTTTGCTGTGAAGAGACACCATGGCAACGTTAAAAAGAAAAAAAAACATTTAATTGGGGCTTGCTTACAGCTTCAGAGATCTAGCCCAGTGTCCTTATAGCAGGAAGCATGGTGGCGTGCAGGCAGACATGGTGCTAGAGAAAGAACTGAGCATTCTACATCTGGATCTGCAGGCAACAGGAAGTGAGCTGTGACACTGGGCATAGCTTAAGCCTAGGAGACCTCAACTCCCACCCCCACTCACAGTGACATACTTCCTCCCACAAGGCCACACCTACTTCAACAATGCCACACCTCCTAATAGTGCTACTTCTTTGTGACCAAGCATTCAAGTCTATGAGTCTATGGGGCCATTCTCATTCAAACCACCACAAATGCCTTATAAAAAAGATACTGTGGCTTAAAAATCAATAAAGAGAATAAAGTGAAATTACTTAAAAACAACATTGTAGTTCAGCGGGATGGCTTAGCAGATAAGGATGCTTCTCCACCTAGTTTCACAGCCTGAGTTTAGTGCCCTGCTCCAATGTGGTAGAAAAGACAACTTTTGCAAGTTTTCTTCTCACCTCCACATGACACACACACATGCATACTCTCTCCATCTCTCTCTCACACAATTAGAAAATAAAATTAGAAAGGGATCGCCCCTGTAATCAGATTGGTGAATACCCTAATTGTCATCATAGAACTTTCACCCAGTAACTGATGGAAGTAGATGCAGAGAACCACAGCCAAGCACGGGCCGAGCTCCTGGAGTCCACCTGAAGAGAGGGAGCAGGAATTATATGAGCAAAGGGGTCAAGATCATGATGGGGAAACCCATAGAGACAGCTGACCCGAGTTAGTGGGGGCTCACGGACTCTGGACCAACAGCTAGGGAGCTGGCATGGGAATGACCTAGGCCCTCTTCATCTGGGTGACAGTTGTGTGCCTTGGTCTTTTGTGGGGCCTCTAGCAGTGGGACCAAGACCAGTCCCTGACACATGAGCTGGCATCTTGGAACCTATTTCCTCTGGTGGGATACGTTGTTCAGCCTTGATACAGGGGGGAGGGGCTTGTCCCTGCCTCATATGCCATGTTTTGTTGACTCCCATGGGAGGCTCTATCCCTTCTGAATGGAGATGGAGCAGTGGATGGGGTGGAGGGGCAGGGGTAAATAGTAGAATGGAGTTGGGGAATGAGGATGTGAGGAGAAGGAGGGAGGGGAAACTGTGGTTGGTATGTAAACAAAGAAAGGAAGAAAGAAAGAAAGAAACCACATATTATCTTCTTTGTTACATTTTGTTTTGAATATCTGGGAGGATGCTCTATAGGACTCCCTTGAGGTTTTTTGATAAAGAAAAACTTGGAAAAGGAAAAAAAACCTTAAGCTGAAGCTAATTCCAAGAACTGGGGATATAGCTCAGTGTTCCAGCATTGGCCTAGCATGGGCAAGGCTGTGAGCTCTGTTCTCAGAGCTGCAAACCGAAACTCAAAGAAATAGTTCTTGTGTTGGCTAATCTAGGTTCTCAACTAGATTGTATCTGGAATCAACTAAAATGTAAGCACTGGGGCATGCCTGAGGGATTTTATTCATTGGATCATGTCAGGTGAGAAGACACACCCCAAATCTGGAACATTTGAGGTGGAAAACACCCCAAACCTTGGCCACACCTTTTGGTGGCAGTCCACATAAAAAGACATGACGGAGGAAGCTTTTGCTTTTTGCCTGTTTGCCTTCACTGTCTGTGGTAGCATGAATGTAATTGGCCCGCATAACCTCCTAGGGAGTGGCACTATTAGGAGGTGTGGCTTTTCTGAAGGGGTATGGTGCTGTTGGAGAAAGTGTGCCACTGTGGGAGCGGGCTTTGTGGTTTCACATGCTCAGGATACCACCTAGTATGTCAGTTGTAGGCAGTACCACATCTGCCTGCCCGCCACCACGCTCCCCGGCGTGATGATAATGGATTGAACCTCTGAAATTGTAAGCAAGGCAACCCAATAAAATGGTTTATTTATAAGAGTTGCCATGTCATGGTGTCTCTTCACAGCAATAAAAACACTAAGACGTGGTCACTGGCAAGTTCATCCATCCTGTTGCCAAGACATTACCTCACTGCTGTTACAGTCTTTTTCTTTCAGATTCCAGCGTAAACTGAAGCCCATCAGCTCTCTAGGAATTTCCCAATTCTCTGACACCAGGTTGGAAATATTGAGGCATCTAGATTTGTGGAGTGGACAGCTATTGATTCTTAGCCTTTCCATCAGGAGACAGTAATCATTGAACTGCCTAGACCACAGCCTGTAAGTCACTCTAATAAATCTCCATCCACATATATGTATGTGCATGTGTGTATGTATGTATATATGTCACATAAATATATATGTATGCATATGTATTTCATTCTATTGGTTCTGTTCCCTTAGAGAACACTGACTAATAATACATTTTTCTTTTCTCTTCTCTAGATCCCAGTTATCCCATTGACTGATTCAGTGGCCCATCTATTGACTGGCTTGATCTCAGTCTGTTCCTCTTTTATCATGTTCTTCCTAATCAGAGATCACTGTACCTATCCATTTATAGTCAGAATTGACAAGGTGACAAGGTGACCTGGGGTGACTTGAGTTCACGGCTAGCCTGGCCTATGTAGTGAAAGCCTCTAACAAAAAAACTAACAAACAAACACTAAAAGAACTAAGTGTGATTGCACACCTTGGAGGCAGAGGCAGGAAGAGGGAAAGTCTGGGAGTTATTGCAAGATCCTGTCTAAAAATATAATTGGATTGCTATCATAGGCTATTTCTTATCAGCTTCTCTTTATTGTGGGAGGGCATCATGAACTGGATTCTTATCTACATTCCTCATTCCAGTGAGACACGGAACTACATATCTTAGCCTTCTTAGCACACAGCCAGAGGCATAACACCCCTATTTTTGTTTGTCACAATTGGGAGGGTTGTATAGTGGAGCCTAGTAGATAGAAGCCCAGGATGCTGTTAAATATCCTATAGTACATAGGATACACACACACACACACACACACACACACACACACACACACACACACCACATGCTCACGTACACACACACAACACCCATTTTGATGGTGGTAGTATATGGTATGAAATCTGTGTGGCTCATCATCATAGGCTAATTCTTGTACCTTTCTTTGCTATGCTGGAAATCCTTTGGTGGAATTCAACTTTAAGTTGAATCTGTTATAACTCTGTTAAGTATTCACATGGTAGTGTACTGACCTGTCTGTGCTTAAGAGATGCAAAAGTATACATGGATAAATGCTTTTGTTGCTAAAAACAAACTTCAGGTACAACCAGAATATAACTGGTACATTGTGGACAGTCACCAAATGGTCAGTTGAATACCTGAGGTAGCAATGTTATTGAAGAGAGGCATGTTGGCTTTACTGGCTGGCAGTTTGGAAATTCAGAAGTATCAGTAACTAAGTCTAGTCTGGACAAGTATGAGTCCATTCTGTTGGTCCCATGTTTATTCCCCAAAGAGACTCCTTATTTTAAACTGTATGGCAAAGTTATAATCAAAACAGCATCACATTGGGGTAAGAGAAAACATATACACCAGTGGGAAAAAAATAAAGGGTTTAAAAACAAACCCATCTAGTTATAGAGAACTAATATTGACATTGTTTCTAAGAACAGACACCAGTGAAAGAACAGACTTCTCAATAAATAGTATTGGGGAGACTGGATATCCACATAGAAGAAAAATAATGAAGTTTACCCCTTCTTTTATATTATACACAAAAATTAGTTCAAAAGGGATTGCAAATATCAGCATAGATCTTGTCATTGTTTTGATTATCAGTTTTCTAATGGGTAACGATATTGAATATTTTTATGTGCTTATTGTTCATTTATATATCTTCTTTAGAGAAACGCCTCTTTAGAACCCTCACACACCTTTAGATGCATTACCTTTTCATACCTAAAAGACCTTTCCATATACTAGAGATATTCCACTTTTACTGGACATATAATATGTAAGTATTTCATTCCAATCTATGAGTTATATTTTTACTTTCTTGACCACACAGAGGGTTTTAATTTTGATGAAGTGTAATTTATTTGATTTTCTTTAGCTACTTATACTTTTGGTATCATATTTTAAAACTTTATCTTTTGATTCTTTTGAGTCAAGATGGCCTTGAATGTATGAGTGTTGTGCCTCCGCCTCTTAAGAGCTAGAAGTATATGAGTAAGTCACCACACTCAACCCTAAGAAATCAGTTTGTAAAAACCCTCTCTGAAGAGTGGATGGGGAGAAGGTGGGAGAAGTGGGAGGATGGGAGGGAGAGGGAACTGGGATTGGTTTGTAAAATAAGTTTGCTTTAAAAATAAAAAAATATCCAAGGTCTTGAAGATTTCTATATTTTTTTAAGAATTTTAAACTTTTAAAACCAATTTTTTTTTTTATTTTTTGAGACAGGGGTTCTTTGTATATCCTTGGCTGTCCTGGAATTACTTCTGCAGACCAGGCTGGTCTTGAACTCAAAGAGATCTGCCCTCCTCTGCCTCTCAAGTCCTGGGATTAAAGGTGTGTGCTACCACTGCCCAGCTGTTTCACAAATTCTTCTACCTTTGATTCATTTCTGTATATGGTGTAAGGAGTATAAAATTTCTTCTTTTGAATGGTAGTTGTTCTAGCGCCATTTGTTCGAGAGCCTGTTTTTTTCTTCTTTTTTTAACTTCTTAACCTCTGAGCCATCTCTCCAGCTCAGTCACCTACCAATGACTATGGGCACTATAGAAAGTTCTCTTGGGATTATACAAATGAGCATATTGTGTCTTGATGTTGCGGCCTTAATAGTGAGGGTAAGAAAGGCGATTAGGCCAGAGTACCAATGTTGTTAATGCTGACCAGTGTCCACTCGTTTGTCTGTATTTAGTTATATTTGAATTGTATTTCCCTCTGTGTTTGTCTGTGTCTGTATGTCTCTCACATTGTGGTCCAGGAGGCCTCACAAGTATTGGAATTATAGGAATGTGCCACGTAGTTTTATGTCAGCTTGACACAAAACTGTGTCATCTGAGAGGAAGGAACCTCAATTAAGAAAATGCCCTCATAAGACTGGGCTGTAGGCAAGCTTGTAGGGCATTTTCTTAATTAATAATTGATGGTAGAGAGCCTAGATCATTGTGGGTGGTGCTATCTCTGGGCTGATGATCCTGAGTTCTATAAGAAATCAGGTTGAGCAAGCCATGAGGAACAAGCCAGTAAGCAGCTCCACCCATGGCCTCTGCATTAGCTCCTGCCTCCAGGCTCCTGATCTGCTTGAGTTCCTGTCCTGACTTCCTTCAGTGATGAACTACAACGTGGAAGTGTAAGCCAAATAAACCCTTTCTTCCCCCCAAAACTTCTTTATTGAATCTTTGTGGCTTTCACATCATGCACCCCAAATCCGTTCACCTCTTGGTCCTTCCATATTCCACCCTCACCCCTCTTGCATCTACTCCATGAAAGCAAAAACAAAAAAAGTAAGTAGGCAAACAAGCATACAAAAGCAAGAAAAAACCCAATAAACTAAAACAACAAAAACCACACCAGAAACAGAAAAATCTCTGCTTCTCCTTCTCTCCTGCTTTTCCATCATCTCTTCATCTGTCCTGATGGCTTTGGAGGCTTCGGTGTGTCATATAGTATAACTCTTGTCTCATCAGCTTGACTGGTTCATGGCAATGAGTCACCGGTCTGTTTTTGTACACCATCCTCACTGGATCCTCACCAGAGCTCTTCTTAGGCAACCTGTGTGTTGAACATTTTGTGGGCACTGTTCCACAGGACCAGTCCCTCCACGAGCTCCTGCAGAACCCAGATCAGGTAGATGCTAGGGTGGATCAACCAAGGCCCAGTTGTGGGCCTGGGTGTTAGCCAGGCAAGTCAGACTGAGCCACTGGGGCCACCAGGGTAGGTTTATCCTTGCCTATGTTGAGGGATGGAGCCTGTCTCTCCTGAGTGCAGAGGCCAACAAGAACCTTTTCTTTGATGACTGAGAAGTCGTAGCACCATTTGTCCTGATCAGCTGGCCACAGTTGTATAGGTTTCCTTCTGACCTCACAGTTACATCCCATTAGAGCTGTCTTTTCCATGATAGCAACTATATTACTTCTCCCTAGTTTTAATTCTTCCAGCCATAGAGTAAGTGTTTAAGCTGGAAATGGTAAACCTTCCAGCTTTGTACTCAGTTTTCAAGGTTAGATATTCAAGCCTCTTTCATATCCTTGTGAATTTTAGGAGTTCCTTGCTAAATTCTGGAGGGAACAATGGTTGAGATTTTGAGAGAATTGACTTTATGGATCAATTTGATGAATATTTTCATTTTATTTTCTTTGGCAGGACTGAAGATGGAGTCCAGTATATCAGATATGTTAGACAAGCACTCTATCACTGAGCTATGACCCCAGCCCAAGTATTTAGATCTTTATTTTAATGTAGTGGAAACCCTTGTTTTCTTCCAGATGTTAGAGCAAATGCTCTCAGTTTGCCCCGTTTAGTATAATGTTGAGAATAGATTTGTCCTGTACCTTTTTCAGTGTACGCATCATTTGCTAATCTTTTCCCATTCACAAGTATTATTTTAATACATTTAAGTGGTCTTGATCTATTAATTTTAAACGTCTTTTATATTTTATTTTTTGTATTTTATATCTTTAAGTGATTTGTTCATAGGTATGTGTGTGTACCACATGTGTGCTGTAGTAATATGGGGCGGCAGGGCTGCGTCCCCCACACCCGGCCGCCCACATGGCTAGCTTATGCTCCGAAATAACAACACACAAACTGTATTCTTTTAATCACTGCTTGGCCCATTCTCTTCTAGGCTAATTCTCACATATTAATTTAGCCCATTCCTAATCATCTGTGTGTAGCACCCCAAGGTGCGCTTACCGGGGAGATTCTAGCCTAGTCCATCCTGGGTCCGAGCTTCATCCCGGGAGCAGGGCATGGCGTCTCTCTCAGGCGTCTGCTCCCGCGAGGAAAGCGGTCGAGTCTCCGAGCTCACTTCCTCTTCCTCCCAGCATTTTGTTCTGTTTACTCCTCCCACCTATCCTCTAACCAATAAAATGGGCCAGGGCAGTGCCTTTATTAGCCAATGACCTTCCTCCATCATTTCCCCTTTTTCGGTTTAAACAAAAAAAAAAGGATTTAACATAGCAAAATTACATATAACAAAACAGTTATCAAGTAAAAGTTACAATAATCTTTATCATAACTAAGGAAAACTATAACTATAACTAACTATTCTTAACTCCATCAAAGACTCCAGAAAGATATAATATTACCTAAGTAAACAAGAACTAAGAAACTTTTAAAACTCTAGAAATGACAGAGACATCTCGCTGCCTGGACAGTCACCCAAAGTTCCTCTGTACCGTTGGGGCATCCATCTTCAGCCTTCAGGCCCATGGTATCCAGCAGACATTTCCATAAAGCAGGAAAATTCAAAGTCAGTTCAGTCACTATCTGTTGTGTCCTGCAGAATGTCTCGCAGACTCTTTCATGAATCAGGAACCCCGAAAGATCATCTCACCTTAGGCAAGTTCAGTAGTCCTCTCTCTGCAGGTTCTCTGTTTCCAGTTTATGCAATAGTCCAGGCAAGAGCAGTTTCTTGCCCAAATGGCTATCAAACCCCATAAGGTGCCTCTTCGATGCCCATCTTCCTCTTGAAGTAGATTGGTGCTGCCAGGAGCAGAGTGTCTCATTGTCATGAAAAGTCCTCAGTTATTAAAACATTAAATGTCCTATTCAGTAATCTTTGAAAGACATGAAGAATGTCTATCTAAAATATATCTCTATATATCTAGAAAATCTAACTAACATGACTACAAGCTTTACTATTATTGATGATTATCCATTAACAACCTATATTTCTCAATTATACAGTACATATTTTAATGAACTACACAATCACAATACCTTAATCAAAATCAGAAACACTTATACATATAACAAAATTGACCTTAAATTTCTATCAATAAAGCAAAATCTATACTAATGTAAATTATTCATATCTATATCATATCCCCCTTTAAATGTAAAAGGACGTTTATAAACCATATTTGGGAACATGGGCGCAGTTTTTTCTCTCCAAACTGCTTCCTGCTGAATGGGGGCGTCGTTAATTAGGTCTTTCATGGTATAACCTGTGTGCTAGTTTCATCTCAGTTGGCAGTTGAGCGAAGCAATTTTCTGAAGATGTTCACTGCAACCCTTCAGGAGGGCGTGGTCCATCATACCAAATCGGAATAGAAGAAATGAACAGCGTCTCATCCTCTGTGAAAACAAAATAAGAAACTCCTTTCCAAAGCATCATGTCCTTAGATCCAAATTTCAAAGTTAAGGCATCAAAATATCTATGTCGGATTAGTTCAGCAGCATTTATCAATAAATATCTTTTAGCAGCTGTTGCTTCTTCCTCAGCATTCAAACAATTCAAAGAGAGCATAATAGCATACAGTATCAAGATTCTCTGTGTATTTTCCATCTTTGTGCAGCTTTGTTTTAACCTCTATTTTGTTTATTTTTACTTTTAACTCTTTGCTTTTTGAGACAGGTTCTCTGTATCTTTGACCTGAATTAACTCTGTAAACCAGGCTGTCTTTGAACTCTCAGAGATCCGCCTGTCTCTGCCTCCCAGGCATTTGGGATTAAAGGTGTACACTACTACACCTTGAACTCACAGAGATCTGTTTGTCTCTGCCTTCTAGGCACTGGGATTAAAGGCGTGTGCTACCACACACACAACTTTCTTCCTTTTTTTTTGTTACTTTAAGAACTTTAAATTTTAGTCTGCATATATTTTTAACACACTTCAAACCATTTAGAAATTTTCTTTGTCTTTGAATCTCTCTTTACTATATATCTCTCTTTTTCTGACCACACCAGCCTTTAAATTACTGAGCAATATGGGTAGGATTAAAGGCGTGGCTTTGCCAGCTAGATCCAGTCCATTCCTTAGCTTTCCAGCCTCATGGCTGAGGTACTGGCTGTAGCCAGCAAGCGAGCTTCAGCAGCCTGTGTTTGCAAACTGCAGGGACCGCCTGCGTAAAAGAGTCAGAGTTTGTCCTGGCAGGACAGCCCAGAAAGCCGGCATTTTTAAATGGCGCAGCTTTTTTCCTGCTATGGCTGAAAACCGAAAAGCATGTGTTCAGCTTTAACCGTTTAAGTGTTTCGTGGCAGGACCTCTTAATGAGCTGCAGGCTTTTGCAGCTAAAGCTGAGTCAGGAAGCCTCTCTTAGATGACGCGCCCACTTGCCTCTAGCAAGCAGAGCAGACCTGAGAACACAGCGAGTCAAGTTGCCATCAAACAAATCGTAGCACTTTACTCCAAATGCTCTATTCAAAAGCTCTGTCTCCCGCAGGAGCCAGACAGAGATCGCAATGGCGGCACAGCCCCAGGAAGTTGCGATTTAAAATGACAAAGTGGTTTTTCTGCTACTGTTGCTGAATCAGGAAATCTCTCTACAGCACGACACCAACAAACAGCAAAAATCTGTGTTAAACTCTCTCTCCCTTATTTTTAAGCCTTCTCAGGTTTTTTAAGTGGGTTTCGGCTGTCCACATGTCTGGGCGCCAACTGTAGTAATATGGGGCGGCAGGGCTGCGTCCCCCACACCCGGCCGCCCACATGGCTAGCTTATGCTCCGAAATAACAACACACAAACTGTATTCTTTTAATCACTGCTTGGCCCATTCTCTTCTAGGCTAATTCTCACATATTAATTTAGCCCATTCCTAATCAGTGTGCCTTGTACTCATGGGGGTCAGAAGAGCGTGCCGGATCCATGGAACCGGAGTTATGCACAGCTGTGATCCCCTGTGTGGGTGTTGGCAATTGAACCTGCATCCTTTGCAAGAACAGCAAGTGCTTTTAACCATTAAGTCATCTCTCCAGCCTCTGTGCTATTAGTTAAAATAATTATTTCTTACAATTGTATAGAGAGACAACTGACTTTTTCAGAAGATTGAAAGAGGAGAAATGTGTCAATCTCATCTTATTCCACACTTGAGAGTCTTTTAACTATGAAAATCCTAAGGGGTACACTAAAAGATTATGGAGCTAATAAGCAACTTCATTAAGACTGAACAATTAATATTAGTTTACTGAAAAAAAGTCAGCTTTCCATCCTCATCTTCCTTTTCTTCCTTTATGGTGTTGGGGATTAGGTTAAGCAAATGCTGTACCACCTAGCTATACTTCCTGACCACATGTTTATTTTATCAGAGTCAAAGCAGTTTTCTAATTTAAGTAAACTATCTTATGAAGGCATATCTCTTTTCTATGAACAAAGATGCAAATGAATATTTACGTATTTTCTTTGGTAAAGACAAAACAGAACAGATCAAGTTCTTTCCTCATTGTCTTCCTCCACATCCTTTCTTCTCTCCCCACTTTCATTTTCCCTGATCAAAAAGGCTTGAAAAAATGCTAGATTAGGGTGAAAGGATTGTTTGTAGGAGGTCTTTCTGTAAAAATTGGGGAAAAAACTTTATAATAAAAGTTTGAGTGTAAACAAACAGAAGATAGTGTGGGGTTTGACAGGACCCTGATGGAATGTAGGAGATATCCATCCTGTATACCATTTCCATCCACTCTCCTCTGGTAAGATTAGTTCAGTTTTCTTAGAGGAGATCAATTTTTCCAGACTTTTAATTCAAGCAATTCAAATGGTATTGATACCAACCTATGGGGCAGGAGATTCAAGCATGGCAGTCAGAGGAATTTCTCATGATGTCCACAGAGGTAGGTTCAAGGGCTTGAACCAATTCAAGGGAATAGGGGACTCAGAAACATTTTTTAATTACTTAATTAATTTAATTGTTTTTATGGCTAGAATAAAAACTAATAGGTTTCATCATTGGCATTTTCTTTCTTTTTAAAAAAATATCTCTCTTACCAAATAGGTTTAATAAATTCACTTAAAAATATCTTAAACATTAAAAAGGGATTAGACAAAACATCATGTATATTTGTAGTAAGAGGCCACTTATTTGTTTCCCGGCCACCCAGACTCCCAAAATAATCACACAGAAACTATATTATTTAAATCACTGCTTGACCCATTAGCTCTAGATTCTTATTGGCTAACATTTACATTTTAATTTAACCCACTTCTATTAATCTGTGTATCACACCATGAGGTGGTAGCTTACCGGGTAAAGTTCTGGTGTCTGTCTCGGATAGGGCCACATGGCTTCTCTCTGACTCTGCCTTCTTTCTTTCAGCATTCAATTTAGTTTTTCCCCTGCCTACTTATATTCTTCCCTGCACAGGCCTAAGGCAGTTTCTTTATTAACCAATGGTATTCACAACATACAGAGGGGAATCCCACATCACATCCCCTTTTCTGTTTAAATAAAAAGGAAGGTTTTAATTTTAACATAGTAAAATTACATAAAAAAGTTATCAAGCAAAAATTATAGTTACAATATTTATATATATTTTATCTTTTATCATAACTAAGAAAAACTATAACTATATATTCTTCAACTACATCAAAGACTCCAGAAGGATATAATATTACTATGTAAACAGGAAGTGCATTGTAAGTAACTTCCAAAATTCTAGAATTGAAAGAGACATATTGCTGTGTGGACAATTATCCAAAGTTCTTCTGTACTGTTAAAGCATCCATCTTCAGCCTAAAGGTCCATAGTATCTGACAGACTTTTCCATGAAGCAGGAAATTTCAAAGACAGCTCCACCTATATTAGCAGTTTTTCAGTCACTTTCTTCTGTGCCCTACAGAATGTCTAGCAGACTCTTTCATGAAGCAGGAACCCTGAAGGACCATCTCACTTTCAGGCAAGTTCAACAGTCATTTCTCTGTTGGTCCTGCCTGTCTAGTTAACACAGCCTACCATCAAACAGGCCAGGAAAGAGCAGTTTCTTGCCCAGATGGCTAACCAGCACCATAAGGAGTCTCTTCGGTGTTCATCATCCTCTTGAAGTAGATTGTTGCTGCCAGGAGCAGACATGTCTCATTGTCATGGAAAGTCCTAAGTTCTTAAAACATTTTAAATGCCATATTCTGTAGTCTTTGAAAGGTTTGAATAATGCCTATCCATCTGAAATACATCTCTGTACATCTAGAAAACCTAACTAACATGACTACAAGCTTGACTATTATAGATGATTATCTATTAATCTGTATTTCTTAATTATATATTACATTTGAAATGAGCTGCACAAACACAATACCTTAATCAAGAGCATAAATATAATATAACAAAATTGACCTTAAATTTGTACCAAATATCTATAGCACATCCCCCTTTAGATGTAAACAAACATTTATAAACATTATTTGGGAATATGGGCATAGTTCTCTCCAAACTGCTTCCTGCTTTTTGTTGGGTGAAGTATTTTTAGTGGTGTTCATGACAACCTTTCAGGGGTCTTGGTGCATCAAACCACATAAGTCTAGAAGGATTCCTCAGGTTCTCATCCTCTGTGGAAACAAAAGTAGAATCTCTTTTCCAAACCAACTTATCCTTAGACACAAATTTTGAACTCAAGATACCTTTATATATATATATATATATATATATATATATATATATATATATATATATTGGTTTAACTTAGCAGCACATAAAATGAAATGTCTCTCTGTACTTAGCTCTTTCACAGTCAAAAAATTCAAAGAAAACACAATAATATACAAAATCCAGACTCTCTGTGTATTTTCCATCTTTACATGACTTATTTTTCTTACTCTATTACTTTTTCTACAAGTTTAATATTTATTTTATTATCTTTACTCCTTTAATCTATGACTGTCTTTACTCTTTTATATTCCATTTACTACCTCTACTCTTTTTTCTTCTCTCTCCCAAGCCTACGTACATTTTTTTAAACACAGTGTGTCTCATTTAGAGGTCTTTTTTTTAAATCTGAATCTGTCTTTATTGTGTATCTGTACTTATTTTCTAGCCAGAAGCACCCCCCCTTTTTTAAAGCTATGTGGGTGTGGCTAGGGTCAACACCACTCTGCCTGCTTGCTCCACCCAGTCCAGCATGGTGGAGCTGTTAGCTACCTCTGAGAGCCATATACATTACCCCATTTTTAGGCATACAGCATGTCTATGTTGCCATTAAGCAAGTTGTAGCACTCTGCTCACAGAACCTGTTTAACAGAACAGGTTTCACAGAACCTCAGTCTCGTGAAAGCCAGAGTTTATGCTGACAGCATGGCCCAGGGAGCTGCCAGTTCAAAACTGTGCAGCCTTTTTTCTGCTACCACTGAATGAGTAAGACCTCTCTTAAAGGAGTGGCAGTATGCCACCAGCAAGCAGAACCCACCTGGAAAAAATGTGACTAAACTTTGTTTTTTAGTGTCTAGAATTCCTTTCCAAGCCTTCTTAGGTTTTACATGGATTTTTGTCAGTCCCATATTGGTACAACAATTTGTAGTATGAGGCCGCTAGTTAGTTCCTGGCTACTCGGCCCCAAAATAATCACACAGAAACTATATTATTATAAATTAAAAAATTAAAAAAAATAAATTAAAAAAAATAATTAAAACAATGTAAAATGTAAAAAAAAATAAAAAAATAAAACACCATGACCAAAAGGCAAAAATAAAATAAAATAAAATAAAATACAAATAACATACCACTACACATTTAAAAAAAAAGAAACTATATTATTTAAATCACTGCTTGGCCCATTAGCTCTAGATTCTTATTGACTGACTTTTACATCTTATTTTTAACCCATTTCTATTAATCTGTATATTGCCATGAGGCTGTGGTTTACTGGCCAAAGTTCCAGCATCTGTCTCCCATGGGGCTTCATGGCTTCTCTAAACTCTGCCTTCCTTCTCCCAGCATTCAGTTTAGTTTTACCCACCTTCCTACATTCTGCCCTTTGCAAGCCTAAGGCAGTTTCTTTATTAACCAATGGTATTAACAGCATACAGAAGGGAATCCCACATCATTTATTATTTCTATCTACTGATGAACTTAAACATTGTTCTTGTGTGATTTTTTAAATTGTTTTTATTGAGGTATATATTTTTCTCCACTCCCCTCCTATCCTTTTCCCTCCCCTTCTACCCACTCCCATGATCCCCATGCTCCCAATTTACTCAGGAGATCTTGTCTTTTTCTACTTCCCATGTAGGACAGATCTATGTATGTCTCTTTTAGAGTCCTCTTTGTTGTCTAAGGTTCTCTGGGATTGTGAATTGTGGGCTGGTTTCTCTTTGCTTTATTTCTAAAAGCCACTTTTAAGGAAGTACATATGATATTTGTCTTTCTGGATCTAGGCTACCTCACTCAATATGTTTTCTAGATCCTCACTCAATATGATGTTTTTAAAGGTTTCCAGGTTCTGGCTATGACAAACAATGCTGCTATGAACATAGCAGAGCACATGGCCATGTGGTACAATTGAGAATTCTTTGGATATATACCCAAAAGTTGTATTGCTAGGTCTTGAGGAATGTTGTTTCCTAATTTTCTGAGAAATTGCCATACTTATTTCCAAAGCAGCTGTATTAGTTTTCACTTCCATCAGCAATGGAGAAGTCTTCCCTTTACCCCACATCCTCTCCAGCATAAGTTGTCATCCCTGTTTTTGATCTTGGCCATTCTTATAGGTGTAAGACATCATTAGCATTTTCTTACACATGTCATTGTACTTTATTTTCATTCATGGCCCTCTCCCACTAGTCCTTGTGTGCTGTGTATTGATTTGGTATCCTGTTACTTTGCAAAAAAAATGTTTATCACTTCTAAGAATTTTCTGGTGGAGATGTTTATGTATCTTTTTAAGTATAAGATCATGTTATCTATAAATGGGGATAATTTGTCTTCTTCTTAATTGTATTGTTTTTACTTCTTTCTCCTGTCTTAAGAACCTGAGCACTAAATTGAATGAGTGGATTTAGTGGAAATCTTGTTTTGTTCCCCATGTTATAATAAATGCTGTCAGTTTGTGTAGTGGCATTTCATTTATATTTTAATAAATAAAACTTGCCTGAGAATCAGAGGAGTAAAATAGCCCCACTGGTCAGCCCTATAGACCAGGCAGCAATAACACACCTTTAATCCCAGTAGCCACACTAACTTGCCATAGAAACCAGATAGTAATGGTGCACACCTTTAATCCTAGAACTAGAGAGGATTATAAAATGGGAGAAGACAACTCTCAGGCTCAGTCTCATTCTGAGATTCCTGGAGGTAGGATCGCCATTTTGGACTGAGGTCGAGGTAAGAGCCAATGGCTGTGGCTGGTTGCTTTTCTTTTTGGGTCTTCAGGTTGAACCCCAATTTCTCTCTCTGAATCGTGCTTCAAGTTTTCCCCATTTAGGATAATGTTGATTATAGATTTGTTGTGTGTAGCTTTCATTACATGGAGGCATATTCCTTCCTTCCTTTCTTCCTTCCTCTCTTTCTTTTTTTGAGACAGGGCCTCAGCTGTGTAGCTCTAGCAGTCCTGGAAATCAATCTGTAAACCAGGCTGGTCTCAAACTCACAGAGAACTGCCTGCTTCTGCCTACTGAGTGTTGGGATTAAAGGTGTGTGCCACCACACCCCGCTATTAAATTTTTAGTTCTATATGTGGGGGTGTATTTTGTCTGCACACTGGAAGTGGGCTTCAGATTCCATGGGGCTACAGTAATAAACTGTTGTGAGCCATCACATGGGTGCTGGGAATTGGACTGATTCCTCTGGAAGAGCATCCAGTGCTCTTAACTGCTGAGGCATCTTTCCAGTTCCAAGGCCTGTACTTTCCATCTCTAGTTTTTCAGATCTTTAATCACAAAAAGATTTAGACCTTTGTGGAAGGCCTTTTCTTCATGGATTTAGATGATCAGGAGGGCTCTGTTCTTAAGTCTCCTTACGTGTTGAATTGTACTTAATGATTAACATACTGTAAACACAATTTTGCATCCTTGGAATGAAACCAACTTGGTCATTGATGCGACCTTCTTAATACGTTTTTGAATTCAATGTTCAAGGATTTCATTGAGAATTTCACCATCTCTTGTGGAAAATAAGTACAGTTAGTTCTCTTTTCCAGTATCAGGGCTCTCAGAATGAATATGTTAGTGTCCATCCCCTTTCTGTTTTGTAGAAAGTTTGAAGGAACTCAAATTTGAACTGTCAGGAGAGACCTTTCCACTTTTCAAGGTAACATTAGCTCTTAGGGTACAGTCTAGTAATTCTGGTAGTTTCTGCCCGAATTGAGCCTGTCTTGATTGTGAGCCTGATTATGAGGCTAGCATGATGGAGAGCAGAAGGGAGATCTGGAGAAGGAAAGACTAGTCCCTAATGAAGTATTGGAGTTTCTGGACATGACTTATACCAGAAGCTAAATTATATCCAGACTTCGCAGCCCCTTTTCTCCTGAAGCAAAATTGGATTTTGTTGCTGTTGTTTTTCATTGGTTTGTTTTGTCACGCGCGAGCAAAATAATTCTATATGCTGTACCAGAGGATGCTGGATTAGAAAAGTCGGAACATTTACAAAGAGAATGGATATTGAAGAAGAGAGAAAAGCTTCCGACCACAGTTAAGTCAAATGCTTTTGACCGAACAGGCACAGAAAAGAGTAGGTATAAAAGGTACAGTGACTGGAGTCTGTTCTGGGACTGCTTATATTCTGCAGGCTTCAAAGAATCTCTGCACAGAACTTCCACCTGATAGCTGCGCTAGGTACCCGCTCTTTAATCTCCAGGATACACGTTTACCATTCTGCGTGCTGTATTCCTCCCTGGGAGGCTGACCTTCATGGATCACATCAGTAGCTGCTAGTTTTGTTCTGTGGTCTGACTGAGGAGAATTGCTAGCAGGAGACAGAGGGAAGAAGATTGAGTATGTAGTCTCCTTTTTCCTCTCTCTATATGACGACCTATCACTTAGGCTCTCTTAACCCTTCAATGAAGCCATTGCTCTCCTCCAGACAGACAACTCTACACATCCCACACCTGCCCCTGAACCATGGGGTCTAGGAAGTGGCAAGTGTTCAACCCTTACTGGCTGGGTACTGTGCTATTTGCATTTCCCTACATTTATGCGTTCTGTACACAATACCTTTGTAACTAAACCTTCTCCCAATTACTATCAAGTTACCCATTACTATCTATTTCATAGTGGGACTCTGATCAGTGCTATACTGATCCAGAAGCCTGCATGGCAGTACATTCTGGAAAGTAAGCTGTCAGGGGGAGCCGATCACGTCCTTCTCAAATCTTTTGTCTCTCCCTATCAAATGTGTTTACCTTCTGCTCTACAGAAGAACTTTGTGAAGGAGCCTTTAAATTTCTTCTTTTTTTTTGGATTTTTTTAAAATTTATTTATTTATTAAGGATTTCTGCCTCCTCCCCGCAACCGCTTCCCATTTCCCTCCCCCTCCCCCGATCAAATCCCCCTCCCTCATCTGCTCGAACCATCAATCTTGTCTGCCCTCATCGCCCCCAACACACATTCTCATTTTCCCTCCTTCTTCCCCCTCCCTCCCCAAACTTTTTGCCTGGAGAAATGCACAGTGTAATCACATTTTTGTATGATTTAAGTTACTTTTAAATACATACAGATATTTAAGCCCAGTAAAAGAACAGATTGTAACGAAGAGCCAAGAACAGAAAAGCATATTTTCCCTTTCCTTGATACACCCCAAATCAAGCCATATCAGCCTAGTAGAACTTTGGCCAGGGAAGCTCCCAAGTCAATAATGTATTCCTGCTACAACCTAGTCTCTAACTTAAATAAAGAGTTAGGCTGGGGATATTTGTTTTTAACAGCTACATCCATGAAAGATTTGCTTTGGGGGACACTTATGTGGTCAGATAAACCTAGAAGTCCCTTATCCAGTATAGTCAGATTTTTCTTTGGCCACCAGCTCACAATTAATGACACAGAAACTTATTAATTATGAAAGATTGGCCTTTAGCTTAGGTTTGTCTCAACTAGCTCTTATAACCTAAATTAACCCATTTATATTAATCTATATTCTGCTATATAGCATTACCTCTCTTCCATCTTGCACTTCCTGTTTCCTACCAGTTTCTGGCTGGCAACTCTACCTTTCTTCTTCCCAGAGTCCTTTCAGTGCCTGGAAGTCCCTCCTATAGTTCCTGCCCCATTATTGGGCATTTAGCTCCTTATTAAACCAATCAGAAGGCACCTTGGTGAAGACACATCTTCATAGTGTACAAACCGATTATTGCACAACAATCCAGGTTTCTATTGAGATCTTGTTTCCATCCCCCTATCTCAAAGCATCACTCAGTGTCCATGTCTCATATAAACAAAAAGAACAGTTTATAGCAGGATTCAACTTTGATAAAGGAAGAGGCTGGCCCTGATGGGGGCAAGGCAGAAAGATTGTGACTTCAAGACTAGCCTAGGGGTACAAAGCAAATTCCTGTTTAGGAAACAAAGAGATGGGATAACATGACAAAGTAAGGTTGCTATGACAAAGTGTTTTTTTAGGAAATGGAGAATGGATGTTGGAAAGAGAGATGCCCTTAAATAAAACAGCTTTTAACTTCTTGTCCCTATAGATGAAACCCTACAAGTTAAAAACAATATTGAAAAACAAAAACAAAAACCAACCAGTCTTGAACTAATAGAATATCAGTTGTCAAGCTTTCCCCCCATATGGCTTGCTGCCCATATTCCTCTGGGGGAAAAAATCAATGGTAAGATTCAGAAAAAGAAATTCATATATTGCTTTTAAATTGCATTTATTGTTGCCACCAATTCCCCAAGACAATAAAAATATTTTCTACATGAAGACCCCAAGTAAATGGATGCCTAAGAAAGATGACTTTAGAATAATCATTTTAGAGGAGTAGAAAGTGAAAAACCATACACAAAGTATAGCAAGAACAAAACCATGAAGCCATGTGGAAGTAGTATTTCTCATTGACAATCAAGTAAAACCAAGTGCATTGCAACAGATGGTATCCAAATCAAATCCTGGTACAGCACAGTATGGGAGCCTGTTTAAATGAATCAACTAGAAGCTTACTGAACAGTTAGACTCTCACATGAACGAACACACTCATTAATCCAGTTCTGTATAATATTTAGTTTTGTATAAGAAAGCTATTTTTTCCATGTTCTAGCTGACAGCCCAAACTGTCTTAGTCCTTTTCGAAACTTCTTGGAACGTGTGAACGTGATATCTGCCACTGAATGAGAAACGCACATGACAAGATCATTTCTAATTTCTTACCTAATAGTTAAACACATTCACCAGGACCATGTATTATGTATAAAATATAGCACCAGTAGTTGGGTTCCTGCGAACTGTTAACTATCTTAACTCAAGTTTGATATATTTCAGAATGTTTGGGATATGATTTGGGATATGCTTTTTCAAAAGATGGTAGGCACTTCCTGGTAAGCAGTGGCTCTGAGTGGAAAGGGCACTGGACCTGGAGTCAGAGGCAATGCAGGTTGTTTTCCCTAAAGAGCCTTCCCAGATTTGTTGCTGTATACTCTTTTGCTGTTAAACCTTGAGGTTTTGACAGAGGTCATTTTGAACCGGTCTCAAGCTGTTGTTGTTTTCATTTCCTTATTCTCCCTTTCAAGGGCTAGGAAACTTGAACTTGTTGAGGAAGTAGGGCCGGAGGAGTGAGTTTCTTTATGTCTCCGTGTTACGTAGGCCCACTCTGCTGCTCAACTGACCTGTTTCAGTTGCTTGTTAAATGCGGCCAGCCCCTCTGTAATCTATGCAGAAGATTTAGAAGGGTCTGGAAGGGGCAGTCCTAAGAGCAACAGCAGTCCATTCTGCCACGAAACCCAGAGAAAAGCACCGTGTTAGGAGCTAGATCTGTGGCTCTAGTTCCCAAGCTGAATCGGCTCAAGTTCCCAAGATTAAATACTTCCTTAATCAGTTCACTTCACCAAGCGCTGTTTTTGTTCTCAGCTTTCCTTCTCTTCTACTCTACTTGTGTTTGTATCTCTGCAGCAGTGTCTGACCAGAGGAAACCACAAGCTAAATCGGTCCCAAAGTGATCTCAGCAACTTCCTCTCCAATCTCTTTCTCTTTTATACCCAGTCATGATTAACAATATCACTATCTCATTGGTTTTAGCCAAGCTTAAAACTCTGGGGTCATTTTATACTCTTCCTTCCCCTCAATTCCTGTCTTGGTCTTGTCGTCTCTGTCTTTGATTCATCCCTTATGTTATTACTGCCCAAGTGCTCTGGCTAAAATGCCAATGTGCACACAGAGATTCCCTGATTAAAATGCTTTAAAGACTCTCATGCATCGTCCCTGAATACTCATGCAATCCACTCTCCCAGCCTTTCCTCTGAGCTCTCATGTGAACAGTTCAAAATTACCAAAGCACGAGATGATTGCTTCATGCTTATGGCTTTAAGTGCACAATTCCCTCTTCTACTTTCTCAGCCAGAGAGAGTTATTGTCCCTTGTGTTCCCCATAGCATTTCCGTATACTATGTCTGTATCTCTCGTTACCCTATGTCATAGTCACGTCTTCACTTGTCTTCCCCGGCAGGCTATCAGTTGCCCCTTCCTGGAGAAACTAAACATTGTAGTGTAGATCCAAACTGCAGGCTTGGAAGTGGAATTCTAATTTGCTTTGGACCCTGAGACACTATGCTATTCTGTAATGCACGCCTCCTCTTTTTGTTCCAGCCCTCCCTCTGGTGGAGGCATTAAGAAGCAATTGGAATGGTCACATGGCCAAAGAAAAAACAAAGCAACTTGGCTGATACACAACCTGGATAAACATCTGCCTCGTGTGATTTTTAAAGGAAATGCAAAACTGGCTAATGAGCATTGGCTTCAGGGAGGCCTGGCAGGAGCTTTTTGTCCTGCCACGTATTAGTTGGAGAATCCTAATTTCAATCCCCAAGGTTGTAGCTGGGGGATCAAGGCACCCATCCCTGCTGATCTCAAAGACAACCACACAACTATCAAGCAAGCGGGCCAAGACGATTTGACCAAAGAAGTTTTTTTTTTTCATGTTTTCTCTTCTGTTAAGAGTTGAGAAAAACTTGTTTGCAAGAATTTTTGCCTTTGGCTGGTTATACTACCGAGCAATCAAGAACCAGCGCCTCCCTATGCTAACACTTCTCCCTGGTTGCACTAGGATCTACTTCCCTCCACAAAATGTCTCACAGAAGGTCTTCATCTCTATCCCAGACCAATAACCTGCCAGCATTGCTTGCTGTCCTGGCGGAAAATAATGGAATCATGAATCAGTATTAAGTCACCTATGGGAGACAGCTAAATGTTCAAGCCCCCTACCCCTATATAAAGTTAGGTAGGGAGAGTGGCTTTCAGTTTTGTATAGTCTGGGTTTGTCTGGTGTTAGTTTCTGAGGAAAGACCTTGGAAGGCAGTTTTAAAGGTGAGTGCGTGGTGGGTTAGAATACCCACCTGACTGGGAATAATATCACCTCTAAAACCAACACATTTTAAGAAAACATGATAGACATTGTCCTGACAATATGAATGCTATCAGATGCTGTAGATAGTGAGACTTCTATCAAGAGGTCTGAATTTGTAGGGAAGGAGAGGAAATTAATATAGTCTGTCACCGGGAGAGACGACCTTAAAAAAAACCAAGCAGGTCCCACAATATCACTTCATCCACACGTCAAAGGCAAGGAAAGATGATCTGGTCTTAGGCGTCCATCTGGCTGTGTCTTAACTGAAGAAAAATGAATCGAAGTGCTACCAGGGATAACACAAAATGAAACCAGAACCGGTGTGAGTGGCCCCCAGGAGTTCCTAGGTTTCTATGTTCAGGGTGAAGATTATCCTCCCCACAAAACGATCGTTGATGACATCATTGATGATGCCTTTGCCCTTCAGCTGGCACTGTACAGGCACTACTTGGTTCTTCACCACATCTGTAAAATGCATTGCGACCAGGGGCGAGGTGTAGTTAACCTGTAGGGGCAAGAACAATACATTCTAAACGGACCAAGATGGCAGCAAGGATTGGGGAGGTGGTGATCAGAGGCTCAAGTTAGGATAACCTCGGCAAAGGGAACTGTGCAGACATCATGATGCCAAGTCCCAAGTGATTCCAGCAACTAACATGCTTTCCCTGCTTTCGAGAAATTACACTGCTCTCTCATAAGTCAGTGTCAAGTTGTCTGATTATCCTCTGGGGGGAAGTCAATTCTGACTCAGAATGATTTGATTTTATGGCTATCAGACCATAAATCAAACGAGAGCTAGTATACCTCAAGATCCTATAGTGGAGACGAAGCCTGCACTGGCCCACAGGAATGTGTGATTACTTGGACATTAAACACACTGTTAATAATGTCTCCTCCTGGCTTGGTTGGTAATTAGCTGTGTGACTTTGGGTAATCCCTTCTGCATTCTGAGCTCCAATTTTCTCATCTGAAAACTGAAGTGCTTAGATAAGACCATATATGACAGCCTTTCCGGTCCGGAAGGATGTGCGGTTGTTAGAATGTGTGGATGGGGTCCCCTCCCCCACTCCTATTGTAGTCCACAGCTCACTTGTCTGTTACCACCACCTGCTCCTTCATCTTCACAAATCCCAGGCAGCTCTCCCTCTGTCTCTGAGCTCGTTATAAAAGGGGGAAAGAAGGATACAGCTTACATGAGTCAGTTTGCCATAGTAAGGGTAGTAGCGGAGGTCAAAAGACGCCGACTCTGGGTAGTAATTGATGGATCGAATGTCATTTTCGTCACCTTTCTGTAAGCAAAAACAGATAAATGTGAAATGTTGGGTTACAGAGAGAGTTAGAGTCCAGTCTAAAGGGATTCTGGCTCAGGTAAAGTCACTATGTGACTCTCAACCTATTGTTTCAAACCTAAACTCAGAATTGGCTAGGGCTCAACCCTGATTTGTCCTCAGAGAAGCGTTTCTAGGGTGTGAATGTGCCTTGGCATTATAGTTCAAAGAAAATCATATTGAAGGCCTGGGTGATTGAGAGCAAAGTTACTCGGTATGACTTTGTTCTGGTTTCTTGGGTCCTAGGCAGAAAGGCTTCAAAGGCAGTTGAGAACTTTGTACTTTTCTAGGAAGAGCCTGTGATTGTAGCCTATCTCCAAAGAATCACAGTATGCTACCCGGCCTTGGATTTTGCAACTGAAGCAGGTATGCATTAGGGAACATTCCCTAAGTTCCCATTGCAGGTTTAGTTCTACTGGAAGTCACATCAAGTACACAGGAGCCTGAAGTATAGACACACCATCTATAGTTAGCTCACATGAACGCATGCTTCTCTTCGCATTCTCTGTACTGCTTCATCACTGAGCACAAAATTCCGACAGTAAGCAAGAGGACCCAAATAAGGGGGATGATTAAACAGGACTACCCTGAATTACACGACACCAGGTAATGTGTTAGATTAAGAGCTAGGATGTGGCTCAGTGGCACAGCATTTGCTGTTACTTTCAACTGCGTTGGTCTTTATGACTTATTCATATATTCAAAAACGAATGAATTTATCTTTAATGATGGCCTGTGGGATCAATTCCATTAGTTTGTAGTCATAGCCCACATGTGACTTTATATACACACACACATACATCTGAACAGAAGGAATGCTCGTCTCTTCTCACCTTACTCAGCTAGCAAATACGGCCTGACCTCAGGAAGCTCATCTTCCTTATTACCACTTTCCACGCGGGACTGGCCATTCTTTTCCGTGTCCCCATGGTACCTTTCATTCTGCCTGTTAAGATGTCTTGGCCCTGATTTCAGTTGTGTTTACTTAGGCATCCCCAACAGCTAGCTAAACACTTAGCATATAGAAAGTGATTGATAGACATTTGCTGAATGTGGCTGGGTGGCTGAATGAGTCTTTCTTGCTGTTTTCCGTTCTGCCCCTATGAAGCCTAGAGTTGTCTGCTTTATTCCTAGTTCTGACAATGACTATTTTCACGTTTGCAAGGCAACTATCCAAGGCTAAAGGATGCAGATGACGTCACTGAACAGAAGAGAACAATGTTTAAGAAGCAATGCCAAGATTGAGGGCTTTTGCCTACAAAGGAGCTAACTGACATAGATGAGATAGGAGTTAATGGTCCCTTGAAGGACCGTTAATTAGCATATTAATGGATTCTGTGTATACCTCCCTTGTAGTCGTTTGTTATTGCAACACCCAGTGCCACTGGTCATTGCTGTAAAATGTGAAGTTCAGTTTTAAAATCAGGGACTAATGACTCTAATGAAAGCTGCTTGTTTGGTTCAAAGAAGCAAGCCATTAGAGCTAAAAGCAAGAGTGTAAACAGAATCCCAATTAATGTCTCAGCACAGTCTGGTTCCCTGCTGTGGCCCCGAGGTGAGGTTCAGCCTCTGGCTTTCACAGGTGCACACGCACGCACGCACGCACGCACGCATGCACACATGTGCCCGCACACGTACACATACTGAATGCTTTCTGGAAATAAGACCTTAATACATTAAAAGGAAGAAAAATTATGAAAAACACTAATGCTTTTCCTACTTACCACCCATGTAGAAGTTCTTGCAACAGAAGAACTATCTCTGATTGACTGAAGCAAAAGCGCTAAACATACTTACTCCAAAGGAGAATTTACCTGAACTTTGCAGGCTACCTTCACAGGATCTCCAAGCTCAGGACGAAAGCCTACAATCTAGTGGAAAAAAAAACAAACAAACAGCGCTTGCTTTAATTATATATTTATACTTATTTATTTAATTATTTATTTATTTAATTTTTTTTTGTGACAGGGTTTCTCTATGTAACAGCTCTGACTGTCTCAGAATTCACTCTGTAGACCAGGCTGGCCTCGAACTCACAAACTCACATACATCTGTCTATCTCTGCCTCCCAATTGCTGAGATTGAAAGCATCTACCACCACCACCCTGGCCTATTTATTTACTTTTGAAGAAACTGACTTCACAGTAAAAATGGGATTTTTCTCCCTGCCTTTGCTCATTACTCCTCACACATAAATTTCATCTATGCCCCTTTTTAGGAATGTTACAAACAACTTCAAAGTTGTGTAGCCCAGCTTGCTTCCTGAAATATTTGTGTATTAGGTCCATCCACAGAATAAAAGACTACTGCAAAAATAACCAAAAAGATGTAAAGAACTTTCTAGTTTCAATGACTATATTTGACAAAAAGGTTCTGGCACTCCCTAAGGAAGACATGTTTTTTTTTTTTAAGGTGCATTTAAAAAGTTAATTACTAATTTATTTGTATGTGTATGGGTGACTCGCCTGCATGTATGTGAATGCACCATATACATGTCTGATGGCTACAGAGGCCAGAAGAGAGTGTTAGATCCCCTGAGACTGTAGTTAGAGACAGGTGCCATGTGGAAGCTGAGAATCAAATGCAGGTCCTTCAGAAAAGTAACCAGTAATCTTAACCCCTGAGCCATCTCCCCAGCCCAGAACAGTGCATTTTTAAGTGCTATAAAAGCATAAGAATCACTCTCCATCTTCGCCCAGTGTCAACCCTGCTTGTGTTACAACCATTTCTGGATTTCCATTCCATTTTTGAGACAGAGGCTGACCTGAATTTTGAGACCTTCCTGCCTCTGCCTTCTGAGTGCTGGGATTAGAGACACACTCTATTGCATTCAACTAGTGGCCCTCAAGGGGCAGGTTGGTGTGTAGGAAATGTTCAGAAAAAAATTAATTGGTCAATGTGTCCGGCTACTTGCAGTTTTGATGATGTGGATAAAGATGGGCAAAGCTGCAATGTGTGCATACCAGAGTCCAGCAGAAATATGGTTTCCATGCTCTCTACCCATGCATCCACATAACACAGCAGACCCCAAGGGCTAAGATACCCGGTTCATCTTGAGGAGGATGCAGGGCTGTCCAGTAGAGTATCCAAAAGTAGGGTCCTCCAGCCCAGAGCAATTCTTCAGGAAGGAGCGCTTAAATTGGCAGGCCTTCTTGTCCTCATCCTCATCTCCATCCTGGATGAAGAACTGTCCCGGAGGACAATCTACATTCATTTCCTCTTGAAGACTGTCGTTATAGCCTAGAGCACATGTGGGTGGCAAAGGATCATGTTAGAGAGGTGCCAGAAGGGAAGCCCACACCTTCAGTTGTTTCCCTCTAAGTCCCTGTACTCCTTCTGAAGTCCTCTTGTTCTACCACAATCCCTGGGGACTGGTATTAGGTACCAAGGGATATTCCCAGCGCCAACCCTCTAGCACAGTGGTTCTCAACCTTCCCAATGCTGCGACCCTTTAATCCAGCTCCTCATGTTGTGCTGACCCCCCCCCCATCAAATTATTTTCATTTCTACTTCCTGACTGTAGTTCTGCTACTGTTGTGAGTCATGATGTGAATATTGGATACACACGATATCTGCTATGCTCTACTCAAGGGAGTTGTGATCCATAGGTTGAGAGCCACTGCTCAAGGAAGCCAGCTTTCCTCTCAGTCCAGCTGCTAGTATAATCCACTGCCTCTCACTTCTTCAGAACTTTCAAGTGTCCGTCTCAGGTTAGAAGTTGATCATTTTATATCTTTTCTCCATTTCCCATTATTTCTGTTTGGATATGGCAAACAGCAAAGTTGGAGTGGCTGTCCCTTCTATTCTGAGAGAGGAACAGGCCTGTATCAGTAGATTTTGTAAGAGGGGCTATATCATATCAAGACACAGTATATGTCAGGAGGCTGTTTCTAGCCTAAAAGTCCTTAAATTCAATTTAGGAAATGTCTCCCTTTGAGATCAAGCACAGGTGACTGTGGTAGAGGAACTGGAGAGATATGAAAGAAGGAGAGGAGAGAAGAGGAGGGAGAAGAGGAGGAAAAAAAAACAAGAAGACTCCTCAACTTCTAAAGAGGCAAGTCACCACTGCAAAAGGAAGGTTTACATTGAAGTCTAGAAACTGAAGACAGCTACAGGGTCCCCAGCAAGCAAATAAGGGAGGGAGGGCTTCTCTAACTCTGAGGTACTTTGGACCTTTTATATTAGACAGAATGGGGCGTCTGTCCCAGCTACTTATCTCAGAGAGAGAGAAGTGGAGCTATTTGCGCGTTCACTATTGGAGCCTTCGGAGTCCATAAAACTGGGCCTTGAAAATGTACTGTGCCACCCTAGATGGTGGGGTTCAGTGAATCCTCTTGCACCCAGACATGCTGTTATGTCCGAAGCTGTTCACTCTTTTGGAAAAGATTGACCCACCAGAGGCAAAACTTAGAAAGGACTGCAGGCTCCAAATCTAGACAGGTTGTAACTTGGATATAATGAGATGTTAAATTGGTTATTTTATTTTATTTCTCAAAAATCCTTGACTTTAAATGTTGAATTGCAATTAAGTTAGTAACGAAAATAGGTTTTGTTATAATATTTTCACACATGGATCCCACTTTGTCTCTTTATCTACCTCCTCCATTGGAACTCTTACTTGCAGTCCTGGGCCTTGAACATAATAGGAAAATGCTCTACCACTAAGCTATGTTCCCAGTCCAGAGAACTTATTTTGACAAAACTACATTTAATTCAAAGATTTGTTTTAATCTTTTTACAGGAATAAGAACTATGCTCAAACACTAACTTTTAAAATAGAAACTGCACTCACACGACTCAGCATTTTTCTTGAGGTAGTTCCGTTAAAAATGTAGCATGGGTGTGGCACTCACTGCACCATTCCCATACTCATAGGGATGAAACCGATGCTCTGGAATATGGATTTCAGATACTGGTCCTTCTGGGAAAGACATCGTATCTATTAGTTTTATTTCTCATTTTCATGTGCATGTATTGCATACGTGGTGTGTGTTGCATGTGTGTGGGTACATCCATGTGCACGTGCATGTGGAGACCCAAGATTGATGCTGGGATGCTTCCTGGATTGCTCTTCCACTTTATTTATGGAGGCAAGGGTGTTCCAATCAAGCACAGAGTTCAACAATATGGCTCATCTCACTAGTCAGCTTTGCACGGCTCTGCCTTCCGAGGCTGGAGTTACAGGTTCTTTCCCATAGCCATACAGCATATGAGGATTCTGGAGATCCGAACTTTTGTCTTCTTGCTCGCTTGGCAAGTGGCAAGGGCTTAACTGCTGAGCCATCTCCCCAGTCACATGCCATCGACTTTTTAGAAGTAACCCAATGCCTTCTTGTTGTTCCCTGCCGTCATCATCGGGACAAAATTGGTATTTCCCCATCTACTATCTTATTGCAGGGATTTCCTCAGCAGAAATGCTGGCAACTTGCATCCTTGAAATAGCTCACAAGCATTTTTAAAGAAAGATACTATGCTGACTAAGATGCCCAAAATACTTTTGTGGCCCAAAATAGAACTCCATGGATCAGAAAGAACCCAGCTCTGTCATTCTACAGGAGCGGATTCTGAAGCTGTTTCACCCCAAACAGCAGTGAGCAACACTAATACAAAGCTGAACTTCTAACTCCTGCTTAAATGGCACCAGCATGGTCAGGAATCATGACATTTCTCACACTGAAAAGTTCATACACATCAAAAGAATTTTTTTTTTCGAGACAAGGTTTCTCTGTAGCTTTGGTGCCTGTCCTGGAACTAGCTCTTGTAGACCAGGTTGGCCTTGAACTCACAAAGATCCACCTGCCTCTGCCTCCCGAGTGCTGGGATTAAAGGCGTGCGCCACCACCGCCCGGCCACTAGAAAAATTTTAAATGAAGACCAGTTCAATAGCTATGGGGTATGGTCTGAGATTCTACCAACACCTGTGTGATGTTGATGTTGCAGACCCCAGGCTAACAGAGAGCTGCTCTCTCTCCTAAAGGTTCCAAGCTACTCCCACCTTAGCGTTCACAGAGTGAAAGACAAAGCCATTCATTTGAGAACATTACAGACACGGGAATTCTCAGCACACTTGAGGTCAACGTGCTAGGCAGAGCTTCAGTCCTCTGACTCGTTTATAAATTGCTGTTACAAGAAGACACTTACTTTCCCTCTTCAAGATAGCTCATCCCAGACTCCTCTTACCCCAGTGACATACAGGAGGCGGGGATCTTGCAGCTCTCGGAGGACAGTCTCCTTTCCTCACCATTAGCTCCCTCCAGAATGATCATTTAGAAGAGATCACTTAGGAAGCCAATCACCTGGGTGTGCCCAGGATTTAAGTAGGTGGTGCAGTGTGCTCATGAAGAGAAAAGAAGTTCTGTGTCTTAGAGAGCTCACATCGGGCAACACACAATCGGAGCATTAAAAAAAAAAATTATAAAGGGTGCAAGCAGGCATGTGAGACAGCAGAGGACCATGGCGGATAGGAGTGACTAAAGCAGCTTTCCTGGCCACCCACTACTTTTCTGAAGAGCTTTTCACTCCTCAGGGCAACTTACCCTGGAGAAAGCCATTCAGGCTGACCACATAATGCTGCCAAGTTTCAGGTTGGGAAATGTTGAAGTTGAAGTTAAGGCTATGAGTGAAGGGTCTGATCATGACTCCTGGCAATGAAAACAGGTCTGGGATAGATTAACCCATTCTTGGATTTTTTTTCCTATACAGATTCCCATGACACTTCCCTCCCTGCCACCCCCCACAGCAATCAAAATGAAAAGGGCCATAATTTTCCAAGTACCATTTTACTTTCCCTCTTAATAATTGAATCTCTAAGTCATTACCGGGAAGAACCCAAGTTAATTGAGGCTGAACATGCTGTGCAAGCGGATTTCTGTCCAGAGAGCTCTGACAATGCAGGGCATTTGGGCACACTCACCGGGAGGTTTCACCTGCTCGGTGAAGGTTGGCATGTAGGGACTGACGGCTAGGAACAGCATGTACAGGAATAGTGTGATCACAGCAGCCAGGGAGGCGTAGAAGAAGAAGTAAATGACTAAAATCAGACCTGTAGAGCAATTGAAGATGACAGTAGTCAGTGCCTGCCAATGAGCCCCACCTCCCCACTGGACTCATGAACCCAAATCAACTCAGGCAGATTCAGGATCTCCTTTCTTATTGGCCTTTGTCAATCTGGAACTGGTGACGACTGACTGTGTCAGGGGTTTGAAAGTGCTTTCCCTTTACAGTATCTTCAGAGAAGCGTCTTGCCGGGCACATGAGGACTATACGCAAGATTATAGGGAGTGGGCTTCAACAGAGAGCAGTGGGGACATGGCTTGGGAGTCTTCTAGGCCATGGCTGATGTCCTGAATACAGATCATTTGTTCTTCATTATGTCAGGTATCCTAAAGAGACCTAGTAACGTGATTATAGATATTTGCAAGGGACTGAAAAGCAGCCCTTCTTTTCACATGATCTAGAATTCAAAGCTTTGACTCATTTCCACTGGACTTACTTCTAATCAAGGCTTTTCACATGATCTAGAATTCAAAGTTTTGACTCATTTCCACTGGACTTACTTCTAATCAAGGCTTATCCTTGACTACTTATTTCAAATCTTATTCATCCTTAGCAAAGTTCAAGTTGCTCTTCTTTCCAAAAAGAACACTAATGAAGGGTGGGGAAGACAGTAGGAGAAAATAGTACTTAATCACTGATATCTGCTGTATGTGAACTTGGGAAAGTTGTAGAATCTACAACATATATTCATCTGTATCCCTGACAGTATCCCAAATTCAGTCTTTTCATAATCTTATCCTGATTCTACCACTTCTGTCTGTTCCATCTTGGATCTGAGATTTGCCACTCTGGGCCTTAGTGTCCTCATTTGGTAACAAGGACAGAAGCGTAGTACTTGATATATTAAATAAACATTAAATAATGCATGTCAACACCATGGCACATTGCCTGGCAGATCCTAAGTGCTCTATAAATGGCATCCATCGTTATTGCTATTATTAATATTGTTATTATTGCTATAAGCTCAGATGCATGATTATATGAATTGCCCTTCTCTGTGTTGTATTAAGATTATGTTTGTTCCAGGACTATATAGCAGGGTGAGGAAAATGAGCATGAGCTAAATGCCCAGAGCTCTTTTAGCCTTCCTTGGGGACCTCTCAGGCAAATGTATTTGCCTTCACTCATAGATGTGCCAATGATACTGGGACTAAAGGTTTGAACTGAATCATGAACCAGAAACTGGGATAAACCATACAACTCCAGTGTACCCCAAAATAAGTTCAAATGTTAATTCTGAAAATTGAACCACGAACCAAATAAAATTGGTGGAGGAGGGGGAGAGAGAGAGTGACTGTAGTAATCCAGCTGGAAATGGAATTGACCCTTTATGTTTGCGTAAGATGAACTAAAGCAAAATTGAAACATGGACGCATTGATTTCGCTGGAGTTCCCAGAGAAGAAGCAACCATGTCTGTGTGTTTGTGGTTCTTGCCTGTTGTTCACTGACTATCCTAACTGGATGCATCCTGTGTTTCTGCCTCCATTTCTCCACTCCCATTCCCATCCTGGGAATGGACCGACAGCCTGGAGCCATCTTAGGGGACCAAGACATTCAGTTTCATGCATGTAGGGTAATCGATGAATCACCTGTTTATTCCCTTGGCAATATCTTCTCTCCTCCTTAAAATGTGTGGGCCAGAAAGCTATAGATAAGATAGTGGCACTACTAGTGAGTCCCCTTAGCCTGATGCGGGGAGAGGTAACCTTGAGACTGGCAAGTTTGGTCTCTCACAGCCCTCAGGCAAAAGCAAGCTCTGCCACACTTACAGTCATCAATGTCTCTAATCTCTCCTCCTCCAGATAGATAGCTGTACCTGGGATCCTCCTCTAGGTTTCTGTCCCGAGTAGTCCCCACCCAAGTTTGGACAGACCACTAAGGGCTCATGCTCCCAACTCTTTACCCAACAGCGCTTCTAATCTCTGGAGACCTTACAAATCAGGGAGGGCCTTGCTCATTGGTCAAATTCATGAAGATAATGAGGCATTCTGGCAAGAGGATGAATTCTGGTATTTGAATCCCAGAACTGTCACTTATAAGTTACTTATAAATTACTGTGTGATTTTAAGGCCTTTCTAAGCCTGTTTTTGCACTTGAAAAATATAATAATAATAATATTTATTATCTCATATGATTCTTGTCAATATTCAGCTGTCTTGCAGACAGGTGTCTGAATTACTGCGCTAGCACAAGACCTGTGTGCCATGGGTCTGGCTGCAGCCTACAATTAAGCATCCCCATTGCTATGTCTTCCCCAAGCACTTGAACCTTTCTACATCACCCCTTTTTGCTGTCCCACGGCTTGCCATCCACCACAACAATTTATATGGATGATGTCTAGTGAAGTGCCAATGGTTGTTTAAGGGTTAATGTATGGGTCCCCTCTCCCAGAATTGGACTTGCATTTCCCAAGCCAGATTTACCAGTCCTCTTCAGGCGAGGAAGAAAGAGTTGGACCCCCTCTGGAGCTCCAAGGAGTGACTAGCAATTGTCTGTAGCTTCCAGGACATTGGAATGTCCCTTACGTGGTACATTACTTACAGTTTCAGGGTTGGGCAGGGGTGGGGCTGGGAACTGAGGAGGAGCAAAGGGAGATGGGCGTTGTTTAGAGCCTCACACCTGCTCTTCCTAATTTCAGGAGATAGAGTTGGCTACTTCATGCAAACGGAGCTGAATTAGCAACATTGGCTACAAAACACATGAATCTTGGCCAAAAGGACCTTTGGGAGGAAGGGCCACTGACTTCAACAACCTCAACCAATTAAAAACGGGCAGCAAAATATTCGGCTCCCCGAGACTCACAAGTCTGTAGCGATAACCGTAAGGGAAGGCCGGAGCCCTTCTGGAGCGGAGCTGCCTTCTCATGGCTGTTCAGCGGGCCAAGATGCTGCAGAGCAGAGGCAGGCGAGTAGGTCGGAGTTCTGGAGCTTCTGCTGGTACAGGAGACACTGGTTGCTGGGGACACTTGGCGCCTACTAAAAGTGAACCTTGCTGGCACGAGCCCTTCCCCAAAATAATCTAACATGCTCCTCTCTCATTGGTTGGCCCCTTCCTGGAATCAAAGGAAAGCCCTTTTGGAAAAGCAAGCTCATCATTACAGGGAGGGGGAGATATTCTGGGTCACGAGGATGAGCAACTCACCGCCCCCTTCGTGTGCCTTTCCACCTCTTGCCCTTCGCCAGCACCCGAAATATGATGGACTCAGTGGAAATCTTAAGTCATATTCTTCTCAATTGAGAGTTGAATATCAGTATGTGTGTGCGTGTGTGCGTGCGTGCATGTGTGTGTGTGTGTGTGTGTGTGTGTGCAAGGGGGTGGGGTGTGGGTGGGAGTTAGGGTGAGGGGAGATGTCCAAGAATAACTTGCTTTTTTCGTAAGGCTGATCTCATGCAAAAGGATCTAGGGTGTTAGGGAAGATTCCCTTCGCTCTCCCTACCGTCTTCTCGCCACGCACTCCAAGCCATCTATAAAATATTCCTTGCCTGATCACTTCCTGAACTCCTAAAAATGTGTATTATGTCTTAGATGCAAAGGCTCCTTCTTGAACCTTCCCTATCCCGAAGAGGGTCTTGGATAGAAAGAAGTATTTTTCTAGGCCACATGTCACAGTGGCCCCATCAGTCACTGCCCCTCATCCACACCCTTGGAATCCTGGCCAAATTTCTGTAGTGGTTGAGATCTATATTTATCCCTTAGCTTCAGGGCAGGGAACAAGGCAGAACTTTGCAGTGTCCGTTTCCCAGACATATATAACCCCTGAAGCCAAGATGGGATCCAGCGAAAGAAAATGACTAGAAACTGCTAGGAACACTGTAGAGCACTTTGGGTCGGTTTGGTCCACTACTGTGAGGCCTGGGTGGAGTTTGTGATCCTTCCTTTAAAAACCACCCCCTACCTCAATTTCACCCAGGTTACAGAATAGTGCATAACCAAGGCAAACAGTAAATTAAGTCACTCCCCTCTTTGAATTTCAATAAAATAAAGATCGATTTCAGGGCATCATCAGTGCTGAACACATGTTTAGCTCTATTTCTTATACGTTCTCCACTCCAGTACTTTGTGTTATCCCAGGGGTTGAAAAGGATAAATCCGAGGCCTAGGGAGGCCTCAAAACTAAATACAGGATCTATTAACTGGCCTTATCTTCCTAGAGGTTGGCGCGACGGCCCAGCAGTAAGAGCACTTTCTGCTCTTGTGGAGGACCAGAGTTCAGTTCCCAGCATCCATGTCAGGTGGCTCACAGCTACCTATTACTCCAGTTCTAGATAAACTGATGCCCTCTTCTGACCTCCATGGATACCCACACTCACTTGCGCACCAACACACAGAGAGAGAATAAAACAAATCTTAACAAAAGAGAATATGATCTTTTAATGACAGTTCAAAAATCAAGAGTATGGAGACAAAATAAATTTGGTGTGAGAAGACTTCAAGTAATAAAATATTGCATTCTCCAGAATTTCTTATCCCAACTAGTTTAATACATACTCAGGACATTTGCAATGCGCTTCGACTACAGCCCAGACTGCCTTCAAAGCCAAAAACGTCTGAATGTGTTCACATTCAACTCTAGTTGAAAGAGTTGTCGGAGTGGGACACAAGGCTCGGCAGTTAAGAACACTGGCTGCTCTTCCTGAGGACCGGGGTTCAATTCCCAGCACTCACATGATAGCTCGAAAGCATCTGTAATTCTAGTCCCAGGGGATGAAACACCCTCTCTGGCTTCCACAAACACAGCTTGCATGTGGTATACAGATATACATGTAGGCAAAACACCCTAAAAAGAAATAAATAAGAAGCCGTTTCTGTCAATTTAAAAAAAAAAAGACAATATGCTAAGCAGTGTACAGAATGGAGCCAGAACAGGTCAGTAGATCAGTGGCTGCAAAGGCATGGAAGGGGGAATTTAAAAAGCCTTGAATATGACTACAGATTCAAAGACAACATTATTCAAGTCTTCAAAGCCTCATGTTCTTTCCTTGGACAAAGCATTAAAAGCTGCTTTTCTCCCCCCCCCCCCCCCCATAGGATGTCCTGGTTGTCTGCTCTGGTAAAATTCTATGGCCATTGGCTGGCAATTAAGAACAGAAACAGTCTTCTGGACTCTTCTACTTTTCTGTCCTGAGTAGAAGGAAGAGGTGATAGAGCAGTTTAGAGGATTTTTGGCGGTACCATGTGACATAGGCTAATTCCTCACATCTGTTCCTGTGGACCATTTCCATGGAGGTGTGTGTCTGTATGTGAATGGGCAGTGTGGGTCACAGTCACAGGAGATCAGCTTCTCTCTGCAGGGAGTAGCTGGCTTCTCAGACTAGGGGTGAGGAGTAGGGTGTAGGCGGGGCAATGGAGCTTAAGAGTTTCTTGATATTGGAGTCATTCAGGCACTGTTAAGTATGCTCCCAAATCCTCTGTCCATCTTAGCCTTAGTCACCTGTGTTCTCAGTGGACAAGTCATTTGAGGAAGGAAGTGATAGGCCAAATTAGGGCCCGAGGCTACCCATAAACACTTCCTAACAAAGGGTGTCCTTTTTGAACTGAAGGAAGTGGGAGAATTCACTTGGGGCTATGATGACCAAGGGAGAGTTTCCAGAATAGGCAGGCCTCAGGCCAGACCTTGAAGGGCAGTACTTCGGACTGGAATAGTTATGGCTTGACTTTGATGGTGTCAGCCTGGTTCCTGGTGTCCAGTGTTCTTCCCCCACCCCCCTGCTCTCCCCTGTCTCCCGAACAGCTAGCCTCTGAGTAATGACCAGTAGGCCAAGCCAGCAGGCTCACTGGCTAAGATCAGAGGGTTTCCTTGACCTAAATGGTCCAGATTACGGCCCCAGATCCCTATTTCACTAGGTTCCAGGAAAATCCCTTAGCCCATCACATTCCAAAGCGGTTTCCATCTGTAGAGTACAGTTGGAAAGTGAGAGAGGCTTTCACTTCGAGGGCCTGAAGGCCGTGGGTTTGTGACTACGTAAGACTAGACCCCTGCAGGGAAAATTGAAGGCTTGGGAAATTGCGAAGACCTTGTGGAAATTCAATCCTATTTCTGCTGGCTAGAAGGCACTAATGGGTATAATACAGGCAAGAGATGTTGGTTCAAACAAACAACTAATTGGAATTAAGAGAAGAAGTGTGCAGAGGCCCATAATGAACGGATATGCTAATTGGTCTTCTTTGTTAGCCCCTTGGGCTTTGGCTGTGACATAGACTAGCCTATTAGATGCCTGCTCTGTAATAGCTGCCGAACGCTGGGGCCCTTTATTGCCATGGTAACATTGATGTCTAGAGTCTAGCTGAGCCCTGGATCTCTTAATTTACTACTCAGGCGGCTACAATTCTTTGGGTTTTATTATTCTTCGTGCCCCGGGTGCCAGAGTGGCAGTGAATCATGCTTATTCATCCTCTGCACCACCCACGGTGTCTCTGAATAAGACAGGGTGTCTCTTACTGTGTGTGATGAGCCGATTATCAAGTTAGAGCCTATTTCTGCCTAAACTAGGCTGGTACCTCTCAGAACCCCAATGTGCCTCTGGAACCGCGTACTTACCTGCTTCCTTAAGTGGCTTTTGGCCAGCAGAATGACAGCACAGCAGTGGACCCGCAGTGGCCCAGCCTCCCAGCAACTCTTGTTTGCTTGCTGAGCAAGGTGGAGCGGTGCAATAACCGTGGGGGCAGCACTAACTGTGAAAATGGACTTTAGAGACACAGGGAACAAATCATCTCAGAGTCCCTGCTGGGAACCGGTGGCAGAAGTTTCTATGTGGGAAAGCGCATTCCTTGTTCCAAGTGACTCCAAAGGGGGGGGGGAGCAGAAGCCTCTAAAGGTAAAAAGATACAGGGGTAACAGATTTTCTTTTTGGTAGATTATTGTTAAACAAATCTAGTCAGAGAGTTCAGTCTCCTCTGCAGGTTGGGAAGCAGCTTGTCCCTGGAGCTGCTCAATCTTTGGTGTCATAGGACAGAGGTGCCCTAAGCATCCACTATCAGGCTGAGGAGTAGGAAGGGGGGCTTTTTATGCATGCATGACCTCTTCTTAGTACTCGCCTAAGCTTGAAATGTGCTGTGTCTATATCTGATGCTGACTGCTTTATTGGGACATATGCTAAACTTGGATGATACTTTATACGCGCACGCACTTTATTCAAGAGCACATATGCTAAAATTGGGATGATATTCTATATGTGTGTGTCTGTGCCCAGCAGCAAGTGAGACTTTGCAACAGGTGCAGGCATGCTTTCCTGACACCTCTATCACTAAGAAATGGCTGGCCTCAAATTAAATGTTCAATGAAGCCCCACATCACAAATGGCCCTTTTGAGCAGAACAGAGCCTTTGGATTGTTGGTGTGTGTGTGTGTGCTTCTGTATGTATATGTGTTGCTGTATATTTATGTGTGAATGTGTATTTGTGTGTTTGTGTTTGCATACATTTGTGTGTGTGTGTCAGTATATATGTGTGTTTTTGTGCATTTGTGTGTTTATGTACACGTGTTGCTGCTTATTTGTGTGTATATGTGTGTTAGTGTGTGAGTTGGTATATATTTGTGTTTATGTGTGTGCTGGTATATATGCATGTTAGTGTATGCATGTGCGTATGTAAGTATATGTGTTGTATGTGTTTCCCTGCCACATTTTCTTTGCATTCTCAAGCGAACATTTGTAGACTAGGAGGGCAGCCATGGACTACACTCATTCATCATACACTGCAAGACTTCTTTTACTGTCTGCAGAGGATGTAGGATGGAGGGCGAGCGGGAGAGATCTCCTTGAAGTAGTTATATCTGAAGAGGAGAATTTTCCCTGCACCAGGCAGGAGAGAGAGCAGTAAGCCTAAGGAAAGCCAATCAGACATGCCAAACATAGAAGGGGTGGTTAGATAACATGAGGCTTTCCCATGAAATCCTGCAAACCTGTTTATGATCAGGCAGCTGCATTTCATCACAGTGAGGGCCGTGAATGACATTCATCCAATATGAACTCACTCTAGATTCAGCAAGCAGTAGTCAGAAATCACAGGGACTCTCAGCTGCCTCTTAAATCAAAGTCAGACTCGTAAGCCAGATCTAAAGGTCTCTCCATCAGCATCGGAGTTCAGTGATGCATTTGCTGTAAGACCACAGGAATGCCAATTGATTTCTCGATGGCATCATCTGCAAAGCCCCCCTTGAGAGCTCATTGTCCCCGCTCCCTCATTCTCAGGAGTGTCACGGATCTGGAACTCTTGAAAAACACTGGGAAGAGTTTTAAATCAGGTGATATTATTTATTAAGGAATACATTATACTGTGTAAACATGGATTTTAGAATTTAATCTAGTAGCCACTTTTAATTTTGTGGTGCTGGACATCAAATCCAGGGCATAATATAGGCTACATGCTCAATCCTTTTGGAAAGGTGCTTGCTAGGTAGCTGAGGTTAGCATGCAACTCACAATCCTTCTGCCTTTATCTCTTGAATACTAAGGTTACTGGCAACTGCCACTACTCCTGAACAGCTCCTTCCCTCTCCTCCTTACTCCATCCCCCACCCACTGTGCTCGCTCTTCTCCCGCCCCCCCGTGTGTGTGTGTGTGTGTGTGTGTGTGTGTGTGTGTGAGAGAGAGAGAGAGAGAGAGAGAGAGAGAGAGAGAGAGAGAAATTACATTTACCCAAGAATGTGAGTGTGCACGCCCATATAGAAGCCTGCTCTACTACTGTGTACCTACTGCCTTGAGGCAGAGTTTCTCACCGAGTTGGAGGTTTGTCATTTTGGCTACGGTGCCTGACCAGTGAGCTCTTGGGATCCACCTGTTTTGCTCCTCAGTGCTGGGATTACAGGCATGTACAGTCATGCCCAGGTTTTCAAGGGGGTTCTGGGGATTTGAACTTAGGTTCTCATGCTTGCAGAGCAAACCTTCTTACTCACCGAGCCATCTCCCCGCCTCATTTCTTCTCATAATAACTCTATGACCTTCACCTCTCTGGACTTCAGTTTTCCTAGGTGTGCAGCCATTATATTGGTAGAAAGATAAATGATTTAACTTAAATAAAGTTCCTGTCTTGGTACATTATTATAGCTTTTGTTTGAGACACATCTTATGTTGTTCTGGCTGGCCTGGAACTCTATAGACAGGCTGGCTGACAACTCATAGAGATCTGTCTGCCTCTGCCTCTCAAGTGCTGGAACTAAAAGCAGGTGCTACAATATCATATCTGGTGTGGCTGCTATTGGTAAGTACCTCAAAGAACATGTGACTTCTTAAGGTCCTTTTCTATCTTTATCAATACAGCAATTGAATCTATAGATTCTAAAACTACTAGTAACATCTTTTTAGGTCATTTCAGTCTCTAAGTATTACTCCAAAGATGACTTATTATTTTCAAAGAAAAATGCACATTTGCAATGAAGAATTTCAGAAAATTTACATCTTAGTGAAGGCATCAAATTTACTGCAGCTAATATCAGGGTCATTGTTAGTGCTATATGAGCCTCTAGCTGATGCTCTTGTGTCCTAGCTAGGGGGACTATTGCTGTCATGGACAGCACGACCGAAAGCAAGTTGGGGAGGAAAGGGTGTACTTGGCTTCCACTTCCATATCACTGTTCATCATCAAAGAAAGTCAGGACAGGAAATTAAGCAGGACAGGAACCCAGACGCAGGAGCTGATGCAAAGGCCATGGAGGGAGGGGTGCTGGCTACTGCCTTGCTTCCCATGACTTGCTCAGTCTGCTTTCTCATAGGCCTCAGCACCACCAGCCCGAGCATGGCACCACCCTCAACTGGCTGGGCCCTCTCCCATCAATCACAGAAAGATGCCCTATAGCCAATCTTATGAAAACATTTATTTAATTGAGGCTCCCTCCTTCCAGATGACTCTAGCCTATGTCAAGTTGACATAAAACTAACCAGCAGAAGCAGGAAATCAAATAACATTAATTCAAATGGTTTATGAGACACGTTTTCTGGACTATCCAAAAATATTAGTATTAATAAAAGGGGAAAAACAGAAGTAGTATTTCAGAATCTAGATTAAAGAAGATTTAAAAAGAAAACAAAATGAAACCCGTAGTTCTTGATTGAATCCTGTCAACACAAACCACTAGAATATTTTGGAGGCAATTTTAGAACATTGATTTGATGTTATTCTATTCTATTAAAATAGTTATAATATTTAAATATGACAATGCTATATGGCTATGCAAGAGAAGGAGAGGGTCCTCTTATTCTTAGAAGATATTAGGAGTATTTAATTGTCAATTGGTATGATTGAAATTTCATATCTAATGCTGCAGGCAAATGCATGCCTGTGAGTACTACCTATATATGTTTATAAAAGAATACATACATGTAAATTAAGATGTCATCAATTTACATACCAAGAGTATGTTGGTATTTATCAAGGTTATTTTCAATTTGTAATATTTTTCCAAGTAAAAATTTGGAACAAACTATTAACTCCCCCTTTATTTAATATGACCTTTTCATATCCCAATAGCTACCTATATCTCACTTTCTATGTCCCTAGTATTCTTCACCTCTCTTAACTGAAGAATATTGGAGTTAAAGGGACATGAAATCAAGAAATGCTTTGGGAAGGCTGGTATATCTGACCTTTGCCTCTAGGGATGGAACAACCTTTTTCCCAGTGAGCACAAAATGGGTGGGGGGACTTTCTAGAAATAGGCAATAGCTCAAATGAAGAGTGAGTTCCAGGACAGCCAGGGCTGTTATACAGAGAAACACTGTCTTGGGAAAAAACAAGAACAAAATAATAACAAAACAACACCATCAAAGAAAACCAAAAGTAAATGGTGATAAACACCAGCATGCCCTTTATCTATAAACTGTTAACATTTGGCAACATTTGCATACATGCTTTCTGTTCTAGACACACATAGGACATATACACATGTATATATTTGGCTATAGAATTTGACTATGTCAGGAATAAGTCACACAATTTGCTAACAGATAAAGATACACAGCAGACCCTTCCCAGTTGGACAGTAGCAAGCTGAGAGAACCAGAGTAACACCCTGTGGAATTATTTCTATCTGCTGCGAGTTCTTCCAGTCAGCCGTGAGAAAGGAAAATGGAGAGGGAAGCATTACACATGAGAGAAAGAGGGCCTGGGGATGTATCTCAGTTGGTCAAGTGCTTGCCTGGTACCCACATATGTAGAAAACAGCATAATGCTGCCCGGAGATAGTTGAGATTGCTGGTGGCTTTCTAGGATGTGCATAGGCTCCCCATAGCCTTTTTTTTTCTTGTGGTGTCCTAAGAGAACTTCTGTTTTCCATGGCGAATGTATTAAATTATTACATCCTTGGTGAAGATACCAGTTCTTAAAGAATTCCTAGTTCCCTTTTGCTTTTGTACTTTTGTGTTGTGCATATGTTCTCCACTCCCTCCCCCCCCCGCTCTCTCTCTCTCTCTCTCTCTCTCTCTCTCTCTCTCTCTCTTTCTGTGTGTGTGTGTGTGTGTGCGCGCGCGTTGGGAACAGAATGCAGGAGTTGTGCTTGCTAAAATCCTCTAAAATGGAGCTGTATTGCCCTGCCCTTACAGAATTCCTAAGCCTCAGACCATGAAGGAAAAGGTTTTTCTATGGCATGTGCAGGCCAGAACTAAGCTATTTTCGTTTCTCTGGCCTCTTCTTATAGACGCACAAATGAGGAAACTTACACAAGTGGAATCAACTTGCTCAAGATCCTCCTTAGTGTGCAGATCGGCAGTTCTCAACCTGTGGGTCACAACCCTTCTGGGGGCCACATATCAGATATTTACATTATGATTCACAAAGGTATCAAATTACAGTTATAAAGTAGCAACGAAATAATCTTGTGGTTGGGGGTTGGTGAGTATAGTGAAGGCCAGGGGAGCTTCTCTGCAGTACACCAATCCTTACCAAGTCAAATCTTCCTTCTACCCCATCTTTCTGGAAGGAAGCAGAATTATCTTGCTCTTTGCCGCTGAGTTTCCGTGTTCTGGACAGTATGGACAGAATCTGTGAGAATCAAAGAGTCTCTGTCCTGAGGCTCTTCTTGGAACCCCCCTCTTGACTTGCCAACACCCAGGGTGGGGAAAGAAACCCTAGCATAGGGCTGCTGTAACTGCATGTTATGGTGGCCTGGTCACTTCATCTCTTCAGGCCTTGGTGTACTCAGAGGGCTGTTGTGAGGGTGGTATGCAATCATTTTGATGGAAATAATAGACAAGTCATCAGGCCTTCTGGTGGAACAGTCCTCTGGGAACATGATAGATGAAAATGGCCTCATTTCTCCACAGCCTCCTGTTTCCTCTCTCTCCAGCCCCAGGGTGGCAGCTGTTTCTCTGGCTCTTGTGAACAAAGAAAATGGATTGTCTGCCACCTTGACGTCACTGGACATAAAAAGAGTTGGTAAACAATGAGCGGAAAAGACCTAAGTGAACAATAGGGATGCTTGGGACACCTGAGACAAGAAATAGCTACTGAAATTACTTTTCCCGACTAAGCCAAGGCTTAGAATTAGTGGGGAAATGGAATCTCTGGATCCCGCCACTTAGGTGGCCCAGGACAGATGAACAAAGCCTGCTGTATCAATGTAGGGTTTAGCCAGTTTTCCTGAAACAACTAAGACTAGCTGTTTGCTTATGAGGTGTCTAGGGCGTTCCAGTTGTATTATCTGGGGATTCTGTCCGTTCTTATATCTTTACCTGGTAAAAACCCGACTCCCACAAGAACCACCGTCCTGGAAAAGAGCATGACTAAGAAAATAAGAAAAGTATTCGCACTATCCTAGAATATAGAAGGAGAACCAATCGGATATGCTAAACCTGCTCCCTTTGTCCCCATACTTGGAAAGTGAGCTCAGGTCTAGTGGAGCAGAGGTATGAGTGACAGCTCACGGTAGAACACCGCCACCAAATGCAATCCCAGCACCTTGGGAAGCAAATCCACCCTGGGAGGTGGGCGCGGCGGGGGGGGGGGGACTGCAGAGCTAAAGAACTCTGGGTGCAGTTCTTATACACTTCATCTGGGACAGAGACGAGCCGGGAAGATACTGAGTATTTCAATGTGACTCGCATGGTAACAAGGTAATTTGTCACATCTTCCTAGATGCTGGCAGAAGACATGAAACTCCTGACATAATTTCCTGAGAGATAAGGGACTCTTTCTCACAGCGATAGCACTGGCCAGAATATAAACATTTTCTTAGGTTAATATCCCTTCTCTCCAAGTCCTGTCCCAGTTACTCAAAGAGGAAATATCTGAACTCACTGGATTTTTTTTTTGTACTTATTTGTTTTGTTTTTTCGAGACAGGGTTTCTCTGTGTAGCTGTGGCTGTCCTGGAACTCACTCTATAGACCAGGCTGGCCTCAAACTCAGAGCTTCACCTACCTCTTCCTGCTGAGTACTGAGTATTGAAATCTTTCATGAGGGCTAGTAACTATGCCTGACTTTTTGCTTGTACCACGGGGAAGCTTATTATTATTATTTTTTTTTTGATTTTTTGAGACAAGGTTTCTCCATAGCTTTTTGGTTCCTGTCCTGGAACTAGCTCTTGTAGACCAGGCTGGCCTCGAACTCACAGAGATCCACCTGCCTCTGCCTCCCGAGTGCTGGGATTAAAGGAGTGCGCCACCACCGCCCGGCCGGAAGCTTATCTTCTAGAACTATTCACACAGACCTGGCAAAGTGAACTGGAACAATGTCAACCAGAATGCCCTCTCAGAGGAAGCTCAGAAACACACAAAACCAGCGGAAGATGAGTCTCAAGAGGGCATCATGAGCAAGTTAGTTAATCTCTCGGGTCCTAATTCTTCTTCATCTCTCAAGCATGTGTCATAATAGTACTCATCTCTGGGATTGTGGAGATGAAATGAATTCATACACATTAAAGTACTAGACAGTCAGAGGATGATCAACGATCGTTGGTTTTTATCTCCACCCTTACTTTCTTACTACAATGATAGAAGGTTATTAGCTGATATTGCCCATTGTGTTCTCGTAGTCATTCCCTGTCTCCCAACAAAGAACTCAGTTTATTTTTCACTGTCTGTCCTCACTTATTTGCTCCCTGTCATCTACACCTTGTCAGGCTGGAAGTCTACTTTAATGAATCTGCTAAGTAATGCATCTATCCATCCGTAAACTAAATGGTTAATACAACACATTGCCCCAGATAGTGGTCCTGGATGCAGAGAGCAAAACAGACGAGATCACCACTCTCAACGCTATTTGCTCTTTCGTTTGTGGGACAAATAAACAAATCCCATGAAATTACTGTCCATCAGGAAAGCAGAACATCGAGAAGAGCACCCCTACTTTACTAATTTGGTATGCACTGTCTCACCAAGCCAAAGGTACAGTCCATATAGGGTCACGTCTCTCACCACTTTTCCTTGATGGAGTCAACCGTCTCTCCTGGGCTTTAACTAGATGAAAGGGCAGTCTAAACTTGTAGGGCAGCTGAGATGTAGCACTGTCCAAGGAGCGGAGTCCTATTTCTTCTTAACACGGGCAGCAACACTGGCGATGGAAACGAAGGTCAAGGAAATAAGGCTTCTGGAATCTGCTAATGTCTTTAAAGAACAGATCCAGGGAGGCTTTAGGAGAGCTTTATTTTTCCCTGTTCTTTTTTCCTTCTCTTTCTCCCTTCCTCCATTACTTCCTTTGACAGGATCTCACTATGTAGCTCTGGCTTGCCTCAAATATGTAATTCTCCTGCCTTGCCTTAACCTTCCAAGTGCTGAGATTTCAGACCTGTGCTCCCATACCTGGCTTAGCAGAGTCATTCTTTAAGAGAAAGCAACTTTTCAAATAATTTTGTCCTTTTTTTGTTGTATTTTTAGAACAGGGTTCTCCGTAGCTTTGGATCCTGTCTTGGAACTCACTCTGTAGACCAGGCTGGCCTCAAACTCAGAGATCCACCTGTCTCTGCCTCTGAGTGCTGGGATTAAAGGTGTGCGCCTCCACCGCCCAGCTCCTTTCATTCTTAAGAAACATGTACAGTACCCTCATGTTTTTAAAGATAGATTTTAGGTAGCCCAGGCTGGCCTTGAACTTACAATTGTTATTCTTCAGCCTCTCATGTGCTTTACAGGCATATGCTACCATGTCTGGCCAGTGTCCTCATTTTTCACAGTTTATTAGCCACACAAAACTTCCTCTCATAAAAACCCAGCCTCGCTCCTGATAGGAAGGACCATACACTGTGAACTGCTAGAATACCTACTCGTCTGTTACCACCCTTCCTCTCCAGTTAAGTTTTCCTTCTCAAGTAAGAGTATAAGAACCTTGAAGGCAAGATGTGTACCTTCTAAATCCCTTCTAACCTGTGGTCCTCCATTCCCAGCCAAGTTCGTATCTATTCAATGATAAAAAAAAAACAAAAACAAAAACAAAAACAAAAACAATCTGTTCCTTAAAAAAAACCTGGCTAAGAAAAGAAATGATGCCGTGGAAAGGCACGGTGTTTACCAGCAGAATCTTTTTTTCATTATTTATTTATAAAAATTCCCAGACTTCTTTGGTCAGACCTCCTTATGGTAGCAACAGACACCCTTTCCCCTGAGTCATTTGTGAGCCCAGACAGATTAGTTTCCCTGTTTTCACAGATAGAAAGTCGTGTTAAATTTGGCCAATCACATGCTAGTACAGTACTGCTAGGAATAGCCGCAAAGAAACAGTATCCCCAACTCTTGCTTTAATCATTAGCTTGTCTTCTTTCTTGTTCTAATCCCTTTGATCCCGAGTCAGGAAATTTTCCAAGTGTGAGGTCAAAACTTCTTCCACACTTCATCCTGGGAGATGGGCAGGAGACAGGTGCTGATTGACTTCTAGCAAGGTCTGGGAGAGGGGCGGTTACCTTCCAGCTATTGTCATTTTGGGGGTCCAAGGGAAGAAGCTGGCTCCTTAGGGAGATTAGGGACAGAAGGAGCCTTCAAATATGGTGGCACAGGGACCTTTACAGGTAGCAAAAAGGACGAAAGTTATGGCAACTTTGAAAATTAGCCAGCTTACTGAGTCTTACTGTTTATTTGTTGGGATTGGAACTAAGCATTTGGGAAGTCAACGCTTTCTAACTTGATTATAGACCAGGACAGTATCATGGAGAAAGACAGGCTTAGAAAATACACTGAATTTGGATGGAGACATATCAGTATACATAGCCAGGTCCAAATTTAACTACCATCATCTACTCAAAATAAAAGAACCTGTCCAGGCATGATGACACAGGTCTTTCTTTAATCTCTCAGCACTCGGAAGGTGAAGACAGGTAGATCTCTAGGATTTCAAGGCCAACCTGGTCTTCAGGCAGCCAGGGCTATAAAGAGAGACCCTGTCTCAAAAAATAAAAATGAAAGAACCTTAAAGTGCTACGGTTACAATAAGTCTTCAGACTTTCATCTATTTAAAAACGTGGAAGAAATGCACATAGCAATTTTCTTTACAGTGCTGGGGATGGAACTCGGGATCACACACATGCTATGTCAAAGTTCTGCTACTGAGCTGCACCTCCAGCCCTCATAACAATACATTTTAATTGGCTTTATTTAGAACAGTTCTGAGGCACAGCAAAATGGAGCATAAGTGAAGCTAACACTCCCTGCTTACTTCTGCCCCCCCCCCCCCGCCCCACTACCTATATTCTCCATCCATCAGAACAGTGCACTTAGGACAACTGATGAGCCCGCATAGCTATCACCCAAAGCCCATGGTTCACATTTGGATTAATTCTGTGCGGCAAATGGATCATGACTACCTGTCCATCATCACAATGGCATTCACAACAGTTTCATAGTTCTCAAAATCCTCTATAGTCTATGGCTCATTCATTCTTTTTTGTTGCTAACTTGGCAGTCACTGACATTTTTATAGTATCTAGTTTTACCTTTTCTACAATATTATACAATTAGAACCATAGAGTATGTAACCATTTCATATTGTCCAAAAGATACATATTTGTTAGTACAACATTTTTATAATCCATAGTCATAAGTAATATTGTTCAATATAGGATTGCCATCTATATTTCACTGTAAACAATTTTATAGATACCTGAAAGACGATAATATAAATATGCTAGGCTTATAAGAGCACTAAGAAAATAAAAGTATAAAAAATTTTTCAAAATTAAAATGTTGCATTTAAAATCTACTTGATATAAAAATATCAGTAAAGGTATAATACAGAAACAAAAGAAACAGACGTGATACATATAGACAACAGGCAACAGGTGGTCATAAATCCAACTATACCAGTAATGATATTGAAGCTGGGCATGGCAGCACATGCCTGGAATCCCAGCACTTGGGAGGCTAACGCAGGAGAGCTTAGACTTCAGGCTTATCTCCAAAATAATGACATAGGTGGTATCAAATAAGCTATCTAACAGGCAGAGTTTTCGAGAATGGATTAAAAGACATATCCAATATATGCTACTTCCAAAACACATTTTAGATTAAAAAATATAAAATATAGGGCTGGAGAGATGGCTCAGTGGTTAAGAGCATTGCCTGCTCTTCCAAAGGTCCTGAGTTCAATTCCCGGCAACCACATGGTGGCTCACAACCATCTGTAATGAGGTCTGGTGCCCTCTTCTGACCTGCAGACATACACACAGACAGAATATTGTATAATATTATATATATTATACTATATATATACATATATATACATATATAAAGTAAAGAAAGAGGACAGATAAGCAAAAAACAACCATGAGAAATCTGGGAAAACATAAAAACAGAAAAGGGACATGCTGCTGGGAAGAAGAAAGAGAACAGAGGGAATGGGAGTGGGGCACAATAGGGGAAAAGGGATGTTTACGAACAGAATACATTTTATATATATATATGTATAAAATTAGTAAGGAATAAATAAAATAAAATATTTTTTAAGTAAAGAAAGCAGAACAAGGTAGGTTTAAGATAAAAATACTGGAACAAGCCAGGTGGTGGTGGCACACTCCTTTAATCCCAGCACTTGGGAGGCAGAGGTAGGCGGATCTCTGTGAGTTCGAGGCCAGCCTGGTCTACAAGAGCTACTTCCAGGACAGGCACTAAAGCTACAGAGAAACCCTGTTTCAAAAAACATATATATATATATATATATATATATATATATATATATATATATATTATATGTGTGTGTGTGTGCGTGTGTGTGTGTGTTTGAGACATATACTGAACATAAAAGACACACTTTGTAATGAGAAAAATTCAATCCCACTGTAGTATTTGGAAACCAAACGAAAAATCCAGAGTCCTAGCCCTCCTCACCCCTCAACAGCTGCTGCTGTGAGTGTGGCACTTGGGGCAACGACTCCAGCGCATAGGAGCTGAGGGAGTGGCCAAGACACCTAATGTGGTGCTGGTTGCCAATGACTTCTTTGATGGAAATGTTAACACTACAACCAGGGAGCCACTCAGCCAAACTTGCACTCATCAACTTCATGAAGGTACACAGCATCTCCTTTCGGAATGCCTCCACAAACTCCATTCTGGTGTTGACCACACGTAGCAGTGTGGAGTGGGCTCTTTGGAGCCTCCATCCAAATTATACAACCTGGATGGATGTCATGGAGAAGCAAGGCTGTCAGACACACACATTTGGGAAAGTAGAGTATACTCCAGGTCATCACTCCATCAGTGATTGTGTGGAAACATGGACAAGAGATGTTGCAGTCTGACTCAGACCAGGGGGCAGGCCTATGGTTAATCTTATCTCCAATACAAATAGAAAGCAGTGACCGGAGGGACTGGTAGAATACTTACAAAACGGTCGATTGGCTAAGACAGGATGCAATTAACTACACTAAACCATTTGTCCTTTGTGTGGGGTTGAATTGACCACAACCTTAGCCTTCGGCATCTCCAGGAGAAAACTTTGGCTCTTCAACATTTCACACAACCTCTTTATTGGCTTGAAAAAGTAGCTTGTGGTGTCATTAAAGTCTCAAAGTGGTTGCCTTTGTCAGAGATGCACCCTGCGGAATATGATTCTTCCTATACAAAAAGATTCACCGGGCTGTTTACCGAAAAGGAAATGAAGAACATTAGAGGTTTTGGGTTATGCTAGGCATACTGAGAAAGATACCATGGTAGCAGAGATTATTTTGGCTCTTCAAGTTTTCTTCTCCGGGAGAACTATTGTTATCTACACAGAGATGGCCGAGGAGCAGCGGCAATTCTATAAAGGGAGTACATACAAAGATTGTGCCCATGTTCCACTTTAATGATGGGACCAAGTGTAGTAATAAGAGTGGCGGGGCTGCGTCCCCAGCCCCCCAGTCGCTTGGCTAGCTTATGCCCCGAAATAATTACACAGACACTGTATTCATTTAATCACTGCTTGGCCCATTTCTATCTAGCCTCTTCTAGGCTAATTCTCACATATTAATTTAGCCCATTTCTAATCATCTGTGTAGCGCCCCTAGGTGCGCTTACCGGGAAGATTCTAGCCTATGTCCATCCTGGGTCGGAGCTTCATCGCGTGCGTCTGCCTGGGAGCTGGGAGCATGGCGTCTCTCTGAGGCGTCTGCTCCTGAGAGGAGAGCTGTGGAGTCTCCGAGGTCACTTCCTCTTCCTCCCAGCATTCTGTTCTGTTTACTCCACCCACCTATGTTCTAAGCTATGAGCCCAAGCAGTTTGTTTATTACTTAGCCAATGAAATCAACAGATTGATATATGACACTCCCACATCAACCAAGAATTAAGAGGAACCTACACATACTAAATGTGGTTTCTCTTGGGGATATTTATCCTACTCAGTTTGGTATTTGCTATTATTACTGGGAGTCCTCGGCCTCAGGCCAGGAGTGAATACTTTCCGTTGCCACTGCCATCAGAACCATCTACAAATGAATGTACATACCAAAACTTCGGTCTGCCTGGGAGCTGGGAATATGGCATCTCTCTGAGGCATCTGCTCCTGAGAGGAGAGCTGTGGAGTCTCCGAGCTCACTTCCTCTTCCTCCCAGCATTCTGTTCTGTGTGAATTCCATGGATCCTATGCAAATGTTTCTAGGTACAAGCATTGTTGTGAGTTGGCAGTGGAAGTACATAGCCCACTCTGACAGTGTTCCAGCGGGGCCTCAGCTTCTTGATCTTCCCTCAGATCTGGATGAACTAACAATACTGCTACAGAATTTCCAGGAATCACTTATTCTAAGGACCAGAAGCTTCATTCTATGATAAACTCTCCAGAAGTGTCTTCTTCTGCCCGCCGACACAATAGAGAGCACTTATGATGTGGAAACAAGGTGTAGGACTAAATTATTCAAATGTTATGGCACCTTAGGTGGCGTCAAGAGTGGGCAAAAGAACCAAGTGTGAAAACACAATCTACCAGTGGCTTAAAACTCACTCTTCTCTAGTAGCAGTGAGCGATAATAAAACAGGGTTCTTGAGGTATGTATAAATATGCCAGTGCATCTTAAACAGAAGCAGCATTCGTAATTGCTAATTTTACTATATATATATATATATATATATATATATATATAGTATAAATTTATATTTATATATATTCTCTACCCTCAGCTCCTTCTCCAGCACCATGTCTGCCTACATGCCAGCATGGCCCACCATGATGGTGATGGACTAAAACTCTGAAACTATAAGTACCCTATTAAATATTTTTTTCTTTATAAGAGTTGTCATGATCATGGTGTCTCTTCACAGCAATAGAAATTCTAACTAAGACAATGACATTCTCTGTTTCTTTTATAGCCAGTTTTGTTGGTTGTTAGCCTTGCTTTGTTTTGCTCCATGTATGCTTAACTATTCGCTTTGGGGGGGGAGGGGAATGGGCTGGAGAGATGGCTCAGTGATAAAGAAAATTGCTACTTTTCCAGAGAACATGGGTTCATATCCCAGCACCCATATGGTGACTCACAAGTGTCTGTAATTTAAGTTTCTGTAGATCAATAACCTTTTCTTGCCTCCAAGGCACCATGTAGTGCAAAGACATAAATGCAGGCAAAACAACCGTACTCATAAAATAAATAATAGTAACAAAGAAAAGCATTTTTAAAAATACTGAAAATGATACTTTCTTTCAAGTATATTTTTTGATACTGATCTGAAATTTTTATGACAAGTAGAAATTGGCATTTTCTTGCAACATACTTAGAAATCTTTATTCTGAATAAGTCTTATGAGTTTTTTCAATTAAATATCCTTTAAAATGTCAAAAAACAGTTTAATCCACTCAAAAACCTACTATCAAATATATTTTCACCTAATAAAAAAAACAACTAAACACATAAGGTAAAATTAGACAATTAAATGGAAAAATAGACAAATCAACCAGTATCCTATTCTTGGGAACAATTAGGATAACTACAGGGAAGATCCACAAGGAAATTGAGGACTTGACCAGTACTAGAAACTGAACTGCTTTACCAGCTACGTGTAGAAAATTTTCTCCTACAGCAACAAAACACATATTCTTCTCAAGTAAATATAAAATGTTCTCTTGAGGTAAGTAAATCATATGCTAGTCTAAAAATTAAGTAGCAATACCCTCAGGGTATTAGAAATAATATGAAAAAATTATGTCATTTTGCAAAAACAATGTAATAAAGTTAGAGATGAACGAAAATTTTCAGAAATTCACGAATAAATGAAAATGAATAAACTCACTTAGAGATCTATGAGTAAATTATAAGAGAAACTAGAGCATAACTTGAGATGAATGAAAATCAAGGCTTGTATATCAAAACTTACAAGATACAGCTGGTAAAAAATGTAGAGAAATTTCTAATTGCAAGCACTTGTATGACATGTGAGTGAAAGACCTGTGCCTACCGGGCATAAGGCCCAGGCTCAGAACCCAGCATGCAAAAGAAGAAAAGTGGGGAAGAGGAGAGGGAGGAGGAGGAAAATGAGGGGAAGGAGGAAGAACATATGTTGTGGGCACATGCTTGTAGTACCAGCGCTTGGAAGGCACAGGCGAGATTTCCTTGAGTCCAGGAGTTTGACCCTAGCCTGGGCAAAGTGCTCGGACTCTTTTGCACAGGAGTCCAGGAGGAATAAAGACTGCAAACTAATAAATTGAGCTTTGTGGTGAGAAAGCTAGAAAAAAAAAGAGCAGACTAAGCATTAACTAAACAAGAAGGGAAGAATTCAAATGAGAAGAATGAAATGAATAAACTATGGAATACAAGTAGAGACTATGAGCAAAAGCATAACCTTGTTCTTTGAGGGGATCAATAATCCAAGTAAACATCTACTATGTTGACCAAAAAATAAAAACAAAAACTAAAAACCTCAAAAATAAAAAAGACTCAAAGTACTAAAATCACTTGCTAACTAGATTTATAAAGGAAAGAACTAAATGGTGTTTTTTTTTAAATTCTTGGAAGGTTTTTATTTACTTATTTTATTTACTTATGCATATGGATGTTTTGCCTGCATGTAGGTCTGTGCACCACGTGCATGTCTTTGCACCACGTTCATGCAGTGCCCACAGAGGCCAGAAATGGGCAGAGAATCCCCTAGGACTGGAGATACAGAGGGTTGTGAGAGGAATTGGGGAATGGGAAAGAATATGGTCAAAATGCATTATATAAAAAAACTAAACTAAAATGCGTTTGAAATGAAGTGAGAGAGGATATTTCTTTTCTTTCTTTTTTCCCCCAAAGCAACTTGACCTCTATGCATGATTGTTAGCACAGAATTCCAGTTGAGATCAAATCACAAAACTCTGAAAATAACCTTTCTTTTCTTTAAAAGAGCACTGGCTACTCTTCCAGAGGACTCAGATTCCCTTCCCAGAAGCCACATGGTGGCTCACAAGTGTCTGTAAATCTTTGGAGGTCTATTTATTTTCATCCTATGTGTGCGGTTTGTTTTGCCTCATGTCTGTGTACCACGTGCACGAGTGGTACCCATGATTGAGAGAAGCGGGTGTTGGATTCCCCACATGGAAATGGAGTTACGGGCAGTTCTTAATCACACTGGGTGCTGGAAATTGAACTCTGATCCTCTGATGGAGCAGTTAGTGCCTTTAACAGTGGGAGCCATCTCTTCAGCTCTACTACAGGTCATAAAATGACAGGCTGTCTCCTTTTCATTCCACTACAGTGCTAAATCTGTCATTATATATCAAACCTCCATTTTATAAGAATCTGTTTGGAACCATTCCCTTTTGTTCCTTCTGTCCTTCTACTTCTGCCAATATTATACTGTCTTGTTTGCTGTGGCTTTGCAATAAGCCTCCTGCCTCGAGCTGAGGAGACGGCTCAGTCAGTAAAATGCCTGTGCACAAGCCTGAGGGCCAGAGTTGGGATCATGTAAGAAATCAGGCAAGGAGGTACGCATGTGTAATCCTGGTGCTGGCGGTGTGAAAGGAGATAGGGGATCCCTTAAACTCATTGGTGAGCATGCCTGGCTAACTGGTGAGCCCCATGTTAAGTGAAAGGCCCTGCTTTCACACACACGTATGTACAGTCTCACATACATGTTTGCATGCATACATACATAAACCCATGCATAGATAAATAAAATATTTGTTGAAAAAATAAATCTCATGTTTGGGAAAGGGATCCCATGTTTTATTTTCTGCTTCTTCAGAAATGTCTTTATAAGGCTTGCTTTCACGTATTACAATACAAGTTGTTTTTTTTTTTTGGTTAAAACACCTGTAAGCATTTGTTTAACTATGTTCATAGCAGCATTATTTGTAATGGCCAGAACCTGGAAACAACCTAGATGCCCCTCAACTGAAGAATGAATAAAGAAAGTGTGGCACATATACACATTAGAGTATTACTCAGTGGAAAAAAAAACAATGACATTTTGAGTTTTGCATGCAAATGGATGGAAATAGAAAACACTGTCCTGAGTGAGGTAACCCAGAGTCCCCAAAATGAACATGGTATGTTCTCACTCATTAGTGGATTCCAGCCATAAACAAAGGACATGAGGCTATAGTTCATGATCCTAGAAAAGCTAAGAAATAAGGTGAACCCAAAGAAAACATATATACATCCATCTCAAAATTGGAAGCAGACAAGATTGCCTGACAAAATTTGGGAGCATGGGGGTGGGGTAGAAGAAAGAGGAGAAGGTGAAGAGGAGAGCTGAGGAGAACTTGAGGGAACATGATAGTCGAGATGGAGGAGGGACAGAGATGAGGGCAAGGAAAGAGATATCGTGATTGAGGGAGCCATTATGGGGTTAGCAAGAAACCTGGCTCTAGAAAAATTCCCAGGAATGCACAAGGATGACCCCAGCTAAGACCCTAAGCTATAGAGGAGAGGGTGTCCGAACTGGCCTTGCCACGTAGTCAGACTGATGATTATCTTAAATATCACCATAGAACCTTCATCCAACAACAGATGGAAACAGAGGCAGAGACACACATCGGAGCACTGGACTAAGCTCCCAAGGTCCAGTTGAAGAGTAGAAGGAATGAGAATATGAACAAAGAGGTCAAGACAATGAAGGGTTCATCCACTGAAGCAGTTTACCTGAGCTAACAGGAGCTCACCAACTCCAGCTGGACTGAGAAGGAACAAGCATAGGATCAAACTAGTCCCTCTGAATGTGGTTGACAGTTGTATGGCTGGGACAGACTGAGGGGCCACTGGCAGTGGCACTGGGATTTATTTCTATTGCGTGTACTGGCTTTTTGGGATCCTATTCTCCTTGGATGTATTCCTTGCATAAAATTAGATATAGTAGGCAGGGTCTTGGACCTTCCACAAAGCCATGTGCCTTACCCTCTCAGGATTAGAAGGGGTGGGGTAAGAGGGTGTGTGGAGAGAATGGGAGGAGAGGAGGGAGTGGGAATTTGGACTGGTATTTTTTTTAATCTAATTTTAAAAAAGATCAAGAAAATAGAAAATAAATAAAAACAAAAAATGACCAAGTAGAACTAATAAAATCACTAGCAGTGGCTTTCATTTAATGTGAATTATGAATAACATTCCTCCAAGTTGTGAATGTGAACTTACTTCATATTCGGAATTTAATAGACTAAAACTAAATCTGGAATTTTTGTTTCATTTTTGTTTTGTGGAGCTGAGGATGGAAATCAGGTCATCCATAATGCTGGGTAAACATTCAACCACCAAGATACATCCCAGTCTGAATGTGACCATTTTATGAAAGTATTGTCTGTACATACTCGAGTCCTTGGAGGAGCCCTGGGGAGAGCAGCTTGTTATGGTGAAAACAACATCGAGAATTAAAATCAATGTTGAAGTTAAAATGGTGAGGCCAGGAACACTTGAGGAAGTAAATAAGACTTGCTGCTGGGCATGAGATAGCCAAGCTGACCATATAACAGGAAGGAAAGGCTCTGGGCAAAAGAGCAAAGCTCTTCTGGGTAAGCTCTGCCCAACTCCCAAGTACAGCTTCCTGGGGAGGATGCGTGAGGCATTTGTTGCTTTGAGTATAATTAAGCCTTTGCATATATTCACACATCTAATGTATCTAACAGACTGAATGCATTGTAGCAGACTGAATTGTGGGTAAAGATGATTTCTAAGAAAGCCTCTGCCTATTCCAGGAAGGAGAGTACTCCAGACTGCCTCAAGTGTGGGCAAGGGGAGGAGAAACGGTAGGTTAGTGCTAATGAGTCCTCATATTCTAAGCAGCCCTTTGCATTGCTGCTCTGCGTGGTGCTCCCTCTGGCCTGGAGGGTGTGTTTGCTTTCTGCTTTTCTTGCCTACTGAAATAAACCTTGATTACTCACTTGCTTTACCTGGTCTCCAGCATGAATTCTTCTCCATTAGAAGCTGGAATGCTGAGTGTGCTGCAGTTGGGATTGGAGGGAACGTGAGAATAGGAATCGTTCCCCATTTTTTCCTATTTTGTCCATAGCTAGCCTCCCAGTTCTCATTGCCACCCCGACACTGCTTTCCAGGCACGTCAAACTCTTCACCATTCTCTTCATGTGACAAGGGCTTTCATGACTCTGAGGCACTCATATGCCATTTTGAATGATTTTTGCTCTGTTCCATACTTACTGTTCCTCCAAATCATTACTCATGATGCTACTTGAATTTCCTCAAGATTCTTTTTTAAAAGATGCATTGATTTTAATTGTATGAGGATGAGTATTTTGCATGCACATATGTGTGTCTGAGGAGGCCAGAAGAGGATGACAAGTGCCCTGGAACAGAAGTTACTGATGGTTGTGAGCTGCCATGTGGGTGCTGGGAATTGCACCTGGGTCCTCTTGAGAGTAGTCAGTGCTCCTAACCACTCAGCCATCTCTGCAGCCCCTTCTGAAGATTCTTGAAGGCCCAGTTTATCTTTCTGGGGCTTTATCTTCTGGTATTCTGTGTTTTATGTGTGCTACAGGATTAGCATATATTCATTTACTAGTTCACATTCCATGTTAGGGTGAATCTGTCTGGGGTAGAGTAGATGAGTATTTTATCACTAGTAGCTAGCACATACTAATCTACTCCAGGGGCCGGAGAAATGACACAGGGTTAAGAACATGTACTGTACTTCCAGTGGACTTGTATTCAAGTCCCAGCACCATTTGACTCACCAACACTGTTAACTCCACCTGCTTTGGGATCCAACACCTCTGGAATCTTCAGGCACCTGCACTCATGTGCACGCATCCACACACAGACACATAATTAAATATGATTTTTAATATTGCGACAATAAATGCTCTAGCGGTGAGGTTGATCATTGGGAACAAGATCTGTGGTCTTTAGCACCTACCCCCAGCAAAAAGATGTAAAGCTATTGCAGAAACCTTGAGAATGCTAGGACTTTATAAACACAAGTGAAGGATTGCCCTCACATAGTGTGTCTTTTAGGATTTGGAATACTGTGCATTGCTGCTGCATAGCAATGTCAAGAACTACAAAGAATCTAAGATTTCATTTTACTCCATTTACCAAAGTTAGCAAGTTAGACCAGATGGTTGTTTTGTAAGTTTGTGATATTACATAGATATTTTTTAAAAACAGAGATTTTCTCTTAATGTCAGAACAATTATCAAACTCAGAAATGAACACTGATACAATAATATTATTAGATGTGCCAAATTTTTATTTTAAATTAGGTTTCATCAGTGTTGAACTAGTGATATTTGTAACAAAAGAAAAAAAAATATGGTTCAGGATTGGATCCAGGACTATACACAGTATTTAATTACTATAACCTTTTAGATTCCTTTAAATCTTTCACAGTTTCTCAATCTCTGTCTGGATGTGACTTTTTCAACAACTAAAGGTCTGCTATTTTTAGAATGTCTCTTAATTTGGGATTTTCTGCTGATTACCCATTATTGGATTTAGTTTGTGCATCCTGAGCAGGGGTGTAACAGAACTGCCATTCTTTTTCTTTTTAAAGATCAATTTATTTCTTTTTGGTGTACAGATGCTTTCTCTGCAGGTATGTCTGCAAACTGCTTGCATACCCAGTACCCATGGAGGCCAGAAGAGGGAGTTGGAACCCCTGAAATGGGAGCTGCAGATGGCTGAGTCCTCTTGGGGGGTACTGGGAACTGAACCTGGGTCCTCTACAAGAATATTAAGTGCTCCATAACTGCTAAGCCACCTTTGTCCTTTGGTTCATAATTTAATCTTTGTTTACTTCCTTAACGTGGCCCCGAACAGGGGACTCTTTCCTTTCACTGTAATGTCGTACTCCACATTGCAACAATACACATAACTGAATAAAATAAATATTTTTGGGGGGTTTTTGAGACAGGGTTTCTCTGTAGCTTTGGTGCCTGTCCTGGAACTAGCTCTTGTAGACCAGGCTGGCCTTGAACTCCCAGAGATCCTCCTGCCTCTACCTCCCAATTGCTGGGATTAAAGGTGTGCGCCACCACCGCCCGGCTTGAATAAAATAAATATTACATGTATTTATGGATTCTTTGAGAATTATGAAGGTACTTTTTCTCACCCATAATTTCACTTGCTTGTTTCAGCCCCAAACCAATATTATTTTGGTGGTTGCCAAATGGTAATTTTTGAATTCCATCAATCCTCTTACATTTACTAACTGGCATTTTACCATATGAAAGTGTTTTTTATTTATTTTAGTATGTTTGTGAACATTGCTGTATATTGCTTATAATTAATTACTATGTCCATGCTGTTCATGAATTTGTCATGTATTTGGCCAGTTGGTATCATTTCAGGTCAGCAACTGTGTCCCTTTGACATTTATCTATCATGTTTTTAGTATCTCCTTATTTTCCAGCAGTCTAAGGCACATGCTTTGTTCTATCCTGGATTCAGCGATTTCTCCAAGTTTTCTGTCCCTTTACTTACAGATGATTATATAGATATGAAAATACATGCCATATAAATATGTACATCACTACTGGAACTTATTAGTTGTCAGGAAAAGTCACACATATCAAAAGCCATGAATTCACATTGGCTACAATGCTTCAGATCCCAAACAAGACTACCTTCCAGCCATCCTCCTTTCTATTTTGTGACACCCTGCTCTCACACCAAGCAACCTCGTGTGTGTTATTCTCAAGTGTATTTACAACAACTTTCAGACCTGTTGAAGTATATCAGTGCATAAAAATATACCTAGTAAGTACTAGTTCTTTGTGTTTAACTTGATGACATTCAGTCAAAATGGTGTGTTAAAACATTTCTTTGTATATTTTCTCTTTATGCATAGTTACCAAAATGATTATGTTATGTATATGAAATGTTGCTAGGTTTACTTCTGCTTATATTCCATTTGCATTCCCATCTCACCCTCTTACTTTTAGAATTTTTTTAGTTGAAAAAACACCACTTTGTAATAAGCCCATTTTTAAGCCTTTACACATTTTGTGCATATATTGCCTAGTATTTTTATTGTATTGCCTCTGTACAGAAAGAAACCATAACATTGATTTATTTTGCTTTTTCAGACCCTGTCCAAACACACTCAACCATATTTTCCCATTGTTCCTTCTTGTGTCTGAGACCTTCTTTCTGAAAGGAATTTCTTTTCTTGAAGTATAACCTTTTTACTTTTTTCTGTGCTTGCATATATGAAAGTGCATTTGTTCATCAGTTCAAAGTTAACAGACTTACTAGCCCTTTAAGGAAATTCTTGCACTGACCACTGACTTCCATTCTTGGGGGAGGCTGCTTGTTCATTCCAGATGCACAGTCTTGAAATAATCACATAGAAACTATATTAATTGCAATACTCTTTGGCCAATAGCTTAAGTGTATTTCTGGCTAATTCATATCTTAACCCATTTTTATTAATTTGCATATCACCACATGGCTGTGGCTTACCAGCAAGGTTCTGGCATATCTGTCCCTGGCAGCAGCTACATGACTTCTTCTCATGCTGCTTTCTCCCAGCATTCAGTTTAGTTTTCCTGCCTACCTCTATGTTGTTAAGCCACTGGCAGAAACAGATTTATTCATTAACCAATAAAAACAACACATAGACAGAAGGACTTTCTACACTACATTGTTGCTATTGAAAAGTCTCCCAAGAAACTCTTTCTCTTGTAGGGCTTGCATATTTTCTCTCTTACTGCCTTTTAAAAGCTAATTATTATGGACATAATTTTAGTTCACATATTGTGAAAATAATGCAAAGATATGCCTTGCCCACTACTGACAACTTCTGAATTGTTGAGGAGCTGCAATCAAAATATAGCTCTCAAGAACAAAGCAAAATCTTTTAGATAGGTACATGTACAAATAAAGCTAATACTGGTAGAAAGATAAAAAGAGTTTTAGGGGACCCAGAAATAAGGATTATACATTGATTCTGTTTTAATTCATATTAGAAGGCTTTAGAGAGAACCCTGGATTTGAGCAAGAGTTGAAAAGATTAGTGAAATAATCTGGTAGATGCAACAAATGCCCTGAATTCTGTATCATAGAATGAAAACTAGAGCAGCTGCTAGGGTAGATAGACACAGTGGTGATTCCATATCAGCAAGAAGAATGATGGGGCTATACTGACTTTCAAACTATGGCTGATTATCCACAAGAAACCCTGTTATAAAGCCTAGGTTTTCTGGTTCATTTTACCTTTTGGTATCAGATCTTCTTTATCTCCAATTTCTCTAACACTTAAGTATTTCTGTTCCTTAGAATTCTGTCCTAAGACTTTCTAATCCTTCAAATTCTCATTGAGTGATCTAATCTACTCCAATGGCATCTTCTACATTTTTTGTCTTTACACTAACTAGATTGCTTCCTTCCAAGCTTCAAATTTTAATACACAGCTTCTCTGTATTACAAACTGCTCAAAACTGTCAGAGCAATACCGGAAATAATAGTGTGGTAAGGAAGAAAAAAATGTTCCCCAGAAGGAAGAGAATAGTGCTTAAAATGGTAGGAATCAAGTGTTCCCCCTACCCCTGTCATCTAGGTTGTGATAAGAATAAGACTGGGGAATGGGGAGATGGCACTTGTCCCACTTGCAGAGGAGCCACGTTGGGTCTCCAGCACCCAGATGGCGTCTCAGAACTCAACTTGTAGGAAATCCAGCACTCTCTTCTGACTTCTATAGGCACTGGGAACAATGCAAATACATACACACATGCAGGTAAAACACCCAGAAACATGCATACATACATACATGCACACACACACATATATATATATATATATATATATATATATATATATATATATACATACATATACATATATATGTCTTTGTGTTTTAACTTGTGACATGACTATTCCCTTCTCTCTAGCTCTGGGGTTTTTGGAAAAAAAAATGACCTTCTAGAATCATGTGGAAACACGAGGACTGAGGAATCAGTGTGGGGCTGCAGTTCCCATAAGGCCATGTCCTTATTATGGTGAGTAAACCAACTGTCTCATCATTTCCTGGAAAAGTCCATTCAAAAACCTGTCCTTATTTGAACTAATTCAGTTTGTCTTTTCACTGAGTTGAAAATAACAAGCAGCAACTGTTCAAAAACAAGGTCATTTGATAAAGCAAAGCTTGGTACAAACAGTGTAGGATGACGAAAGAAAAGGTCTCAAAATGAAAAATTTGAAAATAAACATTCATAGGGTGCTGACAAAGTTCTTCCGGACCTGGAGAACCTAGAGGGCCACACACATGAATGGGGCTCGATGTTCCCAAGAAAGACCTGCGGGGAGCCAAAACCTTCACTTCGTGCTGGACAGAGCTCTACAGAGATAGATGCGAAGAACAGTATGAAGTTTCCTACTGTGAAACTGAGTGCTGAATGCCTCTCCATGGACACAGAGCACCTCAAAGAAGACTATCAAACTTTCTGCTTCCGGCATTTCAAAAATGACCTCTTTAATCATTAGTTGGCCACCAGACTAAATGGAGGCTTTGGTTATCACATGTGACAAAGAGTATAAACATCACAGAATTGCTTCAGCAAGCCATTACATAAGCAGGAATAATAACAAAATAATTAGTGATTAAAATATACCCCAAACTTATGAAAGAATCTGATTTCCATGACTGGCATATTACATGCCTTAAAATATCATTTTTAGGAAACAAAATTGCGACATACAAAAAAGAGCAAAGGATGGGTGATATGCTCATGGAGAAAAATAATAAATAAGAGCAGTCCCTGAGAAAGTCTAGACATACTACTTATTATATGAAGTTTATTAGCACTAACAGAGAGGAACTCAGAGCTACAGAAGCATTATGTGATATCACCAACTAGAGATTATCAGTAAAGAGATAACAATTACACAGTAGAAAATGTGGAGTTGAGCTGACTGGTGGTGGCGTATACCTTTAATCCCAGTACTTGGGAGGAAGAGGCAGGTGGATCTCTGCTCAAGTCCAGCTTGCTCTTGATAGTGAGTTCCACGACAGCAAGGGCTACATAAAAGAGAGGCCTTATCTGTCTCAAAAAAATTAAAATAAAAAAGAAGAAAAGAAAGTGTGGAGGTGAAAAGTAAAATAATCAATGCAAATTAGTCACTGTAGGAACTTGACAGTAGACTCAGCAGGCACAAGAGAGAATTGGTGAACTCAACGATAAGCTAGTTAATATTGTTAAGCACAATGGATAGAGAGAATAAAACACAGCATAAAGAACAGAGACTCCGAGACCTGCTGGAGATGACCAAGTATACCAACGCAAGCACAATGGGAGGCCAAGAAGGAAAACAGAGAAAACATGAGTAGAAGTGTATTTGAAAGAATGTAAAAACAAATCCCAAATTTCATTATAGTTGCAGGATAACATGACTCTACACATTCAAGAAATGACACGAGCTCCAAATAGTATAAATTCAGAGTTCCTTGCTTAATTATATCATAACTAAACCACCTAAAGGCAACGAAATTTGCAAGGAGAAAGGAAAAAACTCATTACATGCAAGGGATATTCACCACATTTAAAAGTTACATTTCTTATGGAATACTATAGAGGCTAGACAGCAGTAAAATGGCTTGTAAGTAAAAATGCTGTCACCTAGGAATTCTGTATCTATGTTGAAAGAGGTGGTGCATACCTAAAATCCCAGCTACTTGGAGTCTGAAGCATGACACTCACCAGTTCAAGTCCAGCCTGGGCAACATAGTGAAAGCCTGTTGTAGGAAAGGAACTACAAGCACAGTAAGACTTCCACTGAAATGTAGGAGAAGCTGAGTGTGGTGGCACATGGCTGTGATCCCAGCATGAGATAGAAGAGTCACAAGGTTCAAGCCAGCCTGAGCTAAAGGAAGATATTATCTCAGAGAAAAAAAGGAAAAGAAAATGAAAACATTTCCAGATTAACAAACAGATACATTGCTGGCGCACAAGCCTTATAAGAAATGAGAAAATGGGAGAATTCATGCTGAAATGAAAGGACGCTAGTAACTTAGATCCGCATGAAAGAAAAAAAAATAAGCCAGTAACTATGGAAGTAAGCATAAATGGCCATATGCTTGCCCCCTTTGCATTTCCTTCTTTGGGCCACATCTTCAATCCATTGGTGAAGGACAGATGGATCCTCATAGATTTATCAAGATAGCCGAACACACAACACTCCATATTTGTCAGATGAGACTGACAGTAGTTTATAAAACAAAACAACTGGCAGCCTCAAGGAGCAGGACTGTTTGTACCATGCAAGGCCACAAGAAGATGTCCTTGATAAAGAACGAACAGCAGGGTTTGTGGGAGAGAGACCTTGTAGGATCACGATTTTTATGTGCCCCCTGGTTCCCATGGAAGGATGTGATTAACTTGTTTGAATAATTTCATGGGCTCTTCAAGGACTGATGCTTCCCACGTAGGGATAAGCAAGAACTGTGCTGAATTCATATATTAAAGATTGGGGGTTGGCTAGGGATTTTCTCTACAGGCGCACAGTGGAGAAGAAAATTTATAGATAATCTATTTTATACCCTTGTGACTTCTCTGGATGTCAAAGAAGTGCTTAATTTTAGGACTTGTGGCAGGATTGACCCCTTGGTGTCGTTATACCAATTTAAACTGGTGACAACGGAGACTTGTGGAGGAGTAGAAGCATCTTCCTAAGAAGTGGAGTAGGCAGATACTTAGGAGTGTGAGCATGGTTGGGTGGGCCTTAAACACCATGAACATTACAGGTGTCGCCCTATATAGCCAATAATGGCATTTGAAGGACCTATATGGCATCGATGTAGGCAATACTTGCCCTCCTATGTATGAATTTAGAGTAATCAGTACCTATGGCAAAAGTGACATTCAGTGGGGTTCATTTGTTACTTTTCAACTGAAGAGTCTCTAAAGAGCCCATTATGTTTTCAATTAAAGCAGCTGCCCATGGGGTGGGAGTTATGCTGAATGCCTTCTTCAAGAGCCTGGTATTTTGTGCTCTGGAAAGCAAATTGGTGCCTTTCCCGCTCTCAGGACTTGAAACTGCAAAAGGAATAAGGATTATCTTGGTAAGTCCATTTACTATGACCTTAGTATATGCAGAAATATGTGTTATATTGGTTTATATTTTGAGTATCTATAAAATAGATTTCAAGAGTCCTTTCTTCCAGAAGAGACAACTTTAATGCAACAGTTCCAGAGCTTATACAAAGTCTGTGTAGGATCATTTGTCGGGCAGGGCATCCAGTTGACTGTCTAAAGTGTGACTAATTATGCAAACTTTTTGATATGTCCTTTTCAGAGACTTTCTAGCAAAGATAAGAATAACAACATTCTATTGAATTCTATACTGTATAATGGTGAGAAGCCATCTACAGTGAATGAATTTCTACCTCACCAAGGGCTTATCAAAAGGCTGGCTCCCTTTAGTACCAGGACATATAGCGAATGATGGAGGAAAAGGAAGTCCAATCTCTCTTGTGGATAGAACTTACTGGAGGTCCCAGATTTAGTGTCATTGTGAAGAAAGGAAGCCTTAGTGGCTTGTCTGCAAAGACCATGCACAAATGGCATATTGTGTCATTTAGGAGGTTAAAGCTATCTACACTGAGAGCTTGTTGAAATAGGCATTGGATAAAACATACAATCCAAATCTATAATGACCTAGTCTTTACTGGCTGCTAACTAGATAATGTTATCAATTCCAGTAATGCTGGCTATTGGGCATAAGGCCCTTAATGGATGTGACTTGTATTGAAGTGCAGTTATCTACCGAGGCACTATCTTTTCAGATTGAAGAATATGTAATTTTGGGCCGAGCGGTGGTGGTGCACGCCTTTAATCCTAGCACTCGGGAGACAGAGGCAGGAGTTGGAGGCTAGCCTGGTCTACAAGAGCTAGTTCCAGAACAGGTTCCATAGCTACAGAGAAACCCTGTCTTTAAAAACAAACAAAGAAACAAACAAACAAAAATAACAGGCCAATCTGGGGTGTTAAGTAGAAATGTGCTTGGAATAGTTGCCCCTTTGCTAGTTAAGGCTTATATAATACTTTTTCATTATTGAAGGATCTTCCTTGCTATAAGTCACACTGTGCCATATCAATTATTTTAATGAAACGATTGCATCTCATTTAACTGAGCCAAGTTTAAAATGCCAAACATTTAATTTAAATTTATTGCTCAGAATGTCCATGCCAATTTAAAAATGTAAAGGCTTTTCAGCATAATGCGTATGATGACCACGGGGAATTTCAGCCAAATAATGATTCTGGTAGTTGAGTCGAGGCACACCTGTGTTCCTGCTCTACTTAATAAATTCTTTCCTATTGTTCACAGCTCATGGGCCTCTAGATATAGCTATAATTTGATTCTCTATATTGATCAATGGGCAGAGCTTTACTAATTGGTGGATTTCGGCAAAGGATGATGTCACTTCAGAATACATGTAGTAATACAGAGGTCCAAGGGCTAGTCTGCCCCAGTTCATGATTCACTGCATAAATTATCCTAATACATTTTGAATGTCTAGTTTTGTCATGTTCTGCACCCACATTTCCATCTCTCTTTCATGCACCCCTGAAAACTGAGCCCTTTGTTACATTGACAGCATTAGTAATAGGCGGTAGAGAAAGAAACATTTGGCCTACTGTTGTGCCATGGTTCTACTACAGAGTCCTAGTCCTCCACCCCCACCCTGCCTCTCTCTCTCTCTCTCTCTCTCTCTCTCTCGCTCTCGCTCTCACTCTTTTCTGATTTAAGAGACAAGTTCAGAAAGCACTCCTAACAGACCTGCATTGCTACACATCTGGCATGGAAAGATGTGACTTGTAATTTATGTGGCAAGCATAAAGGAAGGGAAATGAGCGGGGCTGGACTGGACCAAAGTCCCTTTTCCCTCTTCGCATTTGTGTTTCTCTTTTGTTAGTTAATCTTGAAGTTAGCATACAACGAAACAGGCTTCATTTAAGACCGAAAATGTCTGTTAAAGAAATGATTCAGATGATCTTAACCAGGTGTGAGCCCTACAATCTTCAATATCAGCCACCCAGGCAAGATGTGTTTACTTGTGCAATAGTGCTTCGGCTGTTATGGGGACAGTTTGACTAAATTGGAGGCCCACTCTACAGGAGGGAATCCATGTCTGGTATTGTAACCCAGACTGAAACACATGACTGGGGAAGTCCTGGGCCCTATAGGGGAACTTATGACTGCTGTTGAGTTACATTGACACAGCACCAACTTGTCTTCTAAATCCCTGTGTTTATAACCGTAGATAGATGCTGCTCTCAGCCTTGCTCAGAGAAGCTTTTCTTTGCAGTGAATAGCAGTGAATGCAGAGGCTCAGAGACACTGAGTGTGCTGAATTCGCAGCCTTAAATAAGACATTTGTAGCCGCCCCTCTAAGACTAGGGGAGCATCATGGAAGAAGAAGCAGGAAGAATGTCAGTTAAGTGAGAAGGGATGTGGAATGCCATCGTCTGGGCATGGCATAGCCATTGCAATCATGAGCTCACAGAAGCTTCAGTTACCTGCACTGTGTATGCGCAAGACTGGTCCCATCAAAAAAAAATTCAAGGAAAGGAGTTGGAGACTGGAGGGGTTATTGATAGGCATGGGAAACAGATAAGACATGATGGGGGAGAATAATTAGAATACGTTATATACATGTACGAAACAATCAAAGAACAAATTTAATTATCACATTTGAAAAATGATCCAACTACCTGCTAGCTGCAAGAGACAAGGATTAAGATTAAAACAACATAATTATGTTAAAAATAAAAAGATAGCTCAAACTAGACCATGCAGTCTAACGAAAGGAGAGTTGAAGAACACATACTTCAGACAAAATAGACTTTGACATAAGAGTTAATTGACACGAAGTGGTACATTTTATAGTTTAAAATGACCTGGAATTCAGAATATATAACTGTAATAAATGCACACCTAGAATGACACCAGATTCCCACACTACCAAGATCTTCTCGTTGTTGCTATGTTTCATAGCTACTATCTCAGCTACAACTGTGATGGGAAAGGAACAATTCAATAGTAACAGGTGAATACCTCAATACCCTGCTTTTATACAGTTACATAGGAGAAAAAAGGAAAGACGCAATCTGAATGCTAAAAACTTGTTAGTCTATTTAAAGATTGATTTTTATCATTTATTTTGCAGTGTGTGTGTGTGTGTGTGTGTGTGTGTGTGTGTGTGTGTGTGTATGTGTGTGCCTGTACAGGCATGGAAGCCAGAAGAAAGAACTGGATTTCTTGAAGTCAGAGTTACAGGTGTTTGTAGGACATCCATCTTTTCATGTGGGTACTAGGATCTGGACTGGGGTTCTCATGATGGTGTAGCAAGTGTTCTTAACTACTGAGAGATCTCTCCAACCTCTAAACTACCTAGTCTTGACTGAAATCTACATAGATCCTCTTCCTCGTGTATCTCCAGTGTTTAACACGTGGGCTGGCACATATCAGCTGTTCATTTGTTCAATGAACATCGATTGATCTATAATATTTCTGGTAATATCCTCAGCATTATGCATACAATAATGGACAAAACCAGTCCCTGACTATGTTCACAGGGAATGAATGAATGAATAAATTCTTTAATAATGAAGTCAGGTGACACTTCCTCTGTACCTTTTGTCCATGAACCTCGTCTCCCTCTTCGCTCAGTAGCCAACACAAATTTTATCAAGTATTTGGACTGAAAGAAAATGAAAGAGAGTCTTGACATGCAGCTCAGAGAAGTCTCCAACCTGTGATCCTCTTGCTTCAGTTCTTATGGGTGCTAGAATTATGGGTATGTGCTATTAACCCTGGCTGAAATGATCTTTCAAAATCTGTCTTCCTTATTTCAGTATGAACTCCCAGAGAACAGGATCTGCATTTTCCTTATTTCTAGTCCCTAGAAATATCAAGTGCTCGCCGAGGGTCTGTTCTACTCTAGGTGCAGTGTCTTTTAGCTACGACTCAACATTTCTATACACTCCAGTCCTTCCCAGCCATCTCAATAGCCCTTTTCTGCCACAAACACAACTTAATATGACTAGGGACACTAAGCGGGCTTCTATTTTTCTTAGATTCCACATTTATTTCATACACAGGGCCCTTGGGTAGTAAATCAGAAGAAGTGTACGAATCTTGAAGCAGTCTCAGTGACCCACAGAACACTGGACTGTTCAGCCTCTGATGTTAGAGAAGGCTATGCTTCCATCCACTTTGACCCTGCACTACTCTCTTCCTACTGTGGACCGTAGACTTCCTAGCTTCAAGTAGTGCACTTATTCTGACTCAGACACTGGTCATCGTTTGGGGGACACTCTGGAGAGATTCAGTAAAAAAAAAAATGCCAATAAGGGAAATAAAGTCCAGCAAAGAAATCGTGACCAATTCAACTGTATTACCTCTTCTATTAGAAAAAAATATCGCACACTACAGACCCACACATCCTGGCGAGGAATGCCCCATGCACTCAGCTTTCATGCAGAATTCATCATTTGAGTGGTAGGAGATGTCAGTCACATGGGCCTGTGCTGAATTTTCTACATATTAAAGAGTGTAATAGTGAGCACAGAGTTTCTGCAAGTCTGTATAATCACCTCTGTGCAGACGACGGAAAAACAGGGCAAGAAGGGTTAATTAGACCTGAACACTCCCATCATTTTCTGTGAGGAGAGGCAATTTGTCACTTCACTTAAATCTCGAGGATACTTATGAGGGGAGAGGAGGGAGATGTGCTTGGGCGTGCGTGCACGCACGTTGTGAGGAAGCAGTCAGTGAAAGCCTTGACACCGCAGTGCGAGAGCATGTCCAGAATGATGGATCTGAGGGTACTCTGGGAATGGACAATGATGAGGGGGGTACAAAAAGAGCTGACAAGGAAGACCCTAGGGGTGGGAAGGAGGCTGACAGGAAAGGTCCTTGGAGTGAGGAGGAACTTACAGTCTGACAGTGATGGCCCTATGCAGAGTCATGGCAAGGCCGATGCTGTTTGCTGTTTTTCCTGACTCGTTGATCTAGTGTCCTAGTTGGGGCCCCTTTGGTTGAACTAATAATGTACGTGCCTTACTACAATGCCAACACATCAAACGAGTCACCATTAGAACAGGAATATTTTCCTCCAGGCAGCTGCTTGCTGCAATCATTCTGCTGATTAAATTTCATTCTGGAAAGTACTGCACAGACATTAATCAGCTGCCACAGCCACTCCACCCTATAGAGTCCAAGCCTCTCTGACCTTTAAAAATATACCAAACAGTTGCTAATGCACATCTCCCCAGGGAAGACAGAGCCTCGGGCCAACCCACAGAAGTCTATACTCTCCCACCCCCTTCCTACCAACCTTCCTCTTCACTGGTGACAATAGACACTATGAGAGATCTTTCTGACAGGTGTTTTTAGTGGTCGCTGGCAAGCTTCTTTCTTGATTATAACATCATCTTCCCCATATGTGTGTTTAAAGGCCTGGAAAGATTTTCCCATGACAATGGATCTTCACTGCCTGACATTTTCACCTTAGTAAGAATTTTTCTTACATTCTCTTAACCAAAGAAATCCAACTGAAAATAGGAGACGAAACTAGCTTATTGAAACAAATAATAAGGGACTTTGACATCATATCATCAGAGAACCCTTCCTTACACCTGTGAGGGAAGACATTATGTAATACTGCATTTTTTTTACATCAACCTTGTGAGATAAGGTATGATGAAATATTGCAAACAAAGTTCTACATGGGAGCTGGAGACACGGCCAGTAGTTAAGAGCACTGACTGCTCTTCCAGAGGACCCAAATTCAATTCCCAGCACCCACATGGCAGCTCACAACTGTCTGTAACTCTAGCTCTGGTGGATCCAACTCCCTCACAAAGACATGCAGATCAAACACTAATGCACATTAAAAAAAAAAGATCTGAGTGATTACCATTTTACAGGCGTGAAAACAGAGGCTCACATGCTTTGCTGACTCCCATTGGAGGCCTTACCCTTTTTGAGGGTTGGGGAGGGAAAGGGAGGAGAGGACCGAGGGGAAACTGTGGTTGGTACGTAAAATAAACAAGTAATTAATTAATTAAAAAATAAAACAAATTAAAAAAAAAGCAGACTCGGAGAGGCGTTTGCTGATTTGACCAAATACATACAGATAAAGAGTGGCCTTTTGATCCTAAGATTGCCAATACAAATGAACACTAGTAGTTAGACGTTATAAAAAGGCTAAGTTTTGATGGGGGCGTCACCCAATGGCTAAGGAGTTCACCTCCAAGTAGGATATCACAATAAGAGCCTGTAGCAGCCAAACGGCATGTTTGAAACAATGTGTTTCAGTTTGGCTAAGGGGAGGCAGATAGGAGGTACCAGAAAGCAGCAGGTCTCCTTTACCAGTTCGGATGGCCATATAGGTGCTTCCCTCCTTTCCTGCCAACCAATAGGCAGCAGATACATGCCTTGTCTGAAATTGGGCCTTCTGCCAGATGCTGGGCTCAACTTGAGGAGCAACAATGTTTCTTCTGTGTTTGTGCTGCTCTGGGTTGGCCTGCCCTTGGTCATAGCTACCAGCGGCCTCCCTCTGTCGCCTCTCTCCAGACAGTGCTCATTCAAGTTCAGGATATTAATACCAAGATAGGACATTATAACACTGTATCAATAATGTAAGACAGCTCCCTGTTCTTAAAGCACAATGTAATTTAAAATGCAGTGTGTAGTAGACTCCAACTTAATTGGAAAGGGTGCCTTGCACTATTCGGGATGCTACAGAACATTTGGCATGGCCATTAAAAACTGTTCTCCAGAGCCCAGGAAACTAATTGCAAATGGTTAGATAATGCATATCTGATGGAAGGAAGATTTTCCCTTAAATTGATTCTGTGGTGTGCACACAGGCATGTTTAGCACATTGCTTATAGGTATGAAAAACTGGAACTAAATTGAATGTTCAATCATGGAGGGAATTTTTTTTAAACAAACAAACAAACAAAAACCCTATAGAATAATATGCAGCAGCTAAAAATGAGGCAAATTTACAGAAAGTGACATAGAAAAAAAAATTCATGAAAGGGTTGGGTTTCTTTCTTCTTTCTCTCTCTTTCTTTCTTTCTTTCTTTCTTTCTTTCTTTCTTTTGTTTTTCCAGACAGGATTTCTCTGTGTATCTTTGGCTGTTCTGAAACTAGCTCTGTAGACCAGGCTGGCTACGAACTCACAGAGATATTCCTGCCTCAGCCTCCGCCTCCGCCTCCTGAATGCTAGGATCAAAGGTGTGTGTCACCACTACCCAGCTGGGTTTCTTTAAGTCTGCTATAGAATAATATTTAGAGTGTGGTTCAATTTTGGTTTGTTACATTTATAAATATGTGTGAAGCTCTGTACCTATTGTATATGCAGAGGAGAAATAGAAAGGTCTGGTAAGAGACTTTCAATAGAGGTTACCTTTGGCTAGTGAAACTGGGGCAGGGAAGACTCATTTTTAATGCAATTGTATTATTTGAGATTTGCCTGTATATTTTACTTGTATCATTTAAAAGTTTTGTAGGCAAAGACTGCATGTTCATTTTCCAGATGATCAGACCCAAATAATCACACAGAAACCATACTAATTACAATACTGTTTGACTAATAGCTTAGGCATTTTTCTACCTAGCTCTTATATCTCAAATTAACCCATTTCTATTCATCTGTGTATCACTACGAGACTGCGGGATTGCAGCAGCGGCGTCTTTCTTTTTCCACAGCTACCTGGTGTCTCTCTGACTCTGCCTACTCTCTCTCTCTCTCTCTCTCTCTCTCTCTATTTATGTTTGGGTTTCTTGCCTGGCTTTACTCTGCTAAGCCAATGGCCAAAACACCTTTATTCATCAACCAATAAAAGCAACACAAATACAGAAGGACATCCCACATCAGAGTTTCTGTTAAAGGAAGGCAGCCCTTCCCCCAACACTTCCCTGCTTGTTATACCAAAAATCTTGGTTCCTTCCAGAGAGGGCGCATTTCACCTCCAATAGGATTTTTTTCTGGCTCAGTCCTATTTCTTGTAAACTGTAACTCATGGAAGTCTTAGCAGGGTAATCTTCTCTAGCAAACAGTAGTTGATGGTGTAGCACTCTCGCTATTCTGTCTTGCCCTTAAATTTCTCTTCCCCTTCGCCAGGTTTCTGCACAAATTTCCTTTTGTCTTCACAGTCTGGCCAGTTTTCTACCAAACAGCTCCTTCCAGGCAATCCACAGAGTAGACAGCCCTCTACTGGTGTTATTTCAGGGGCATAAATAGTCGTACCAGGATAAGTGCATGCCCATGCCCACCTGCTAGCACCAACGAGCATTAATCACACCAATGAGCACTACAAATTCCCTTGAAAGAGGTGTCACATTTTCTCAAACTTGTACGAAGGCTAACAAGACTGAAAAAGGTGTGTGTGTGTGTGTGTGTGTGTTCATGCACATGCATGTGCACGCACTGGGGAATCAAACAGCACATCCAGGGTGAGTTCAGGCATACGCTGCAAGGCTGAGAATATAATTCACACCCACCAATTTGTTTATAGAACAGAATTGGTTGCTTGGTGCTAATTTTAGTAGGACAATTTCTTATACATTTAAAAATAGAGGAAAGCATAAATATAATTGGCCATTTCCGTGCTTAGATACAGTTAATGTTGCAAGTGACCTTTGAGTCATTTTCTCTGCGAACGAGTGAAATTTTAAACAAAACTGGAATCATAGCATACACACACATATTAGCCTACCCCTTCCCTCATTGCTATGTATGTGTCTGGGCTCTTAAATATTTGAAAACACCATTTTCCTAGCTGTATTACAAATTCACCACGTGCCTATGGCATCACATCCTAAATCACTCCCTTAATTTTGAGTATTTCAGGGTTTTTTCCCCCTCCAATTCTTAGGCTGTAAATAACATTGCCATTGCTGACTTCCACAATAAATCTTCGACCAGATTTCTCTTTTCCTAGCACAGATTCCCAGAAGTGGAATTACTGGGTCACAGAGAGTAAACATTTTGAAAGCTTCTGTGGAACAGTTTTAACTGGTAGCAAATCTATTGATTCCCAGAAACTACGGAACACAGGCATCCTCTCCAGGCTAAAGCTGGACGAAGCAGTTGGATACACACTTCCCCGCCTGTGACAATGCCACATTTAATTAGGTGTTTAATGCTATTTTTTATGACAAAAAAAGGGAAAAGGATGTACTGAGCTCAGTAATTAATTAGAGGAAGGAAACTGGGTAGTTATGGCTTAACTGAATTCTATTGTATGTACTAACCCCACCAACTGCAGCTGCTATCAGGTAAACCAGGGCGTTTAAATGATGAGATAACCCGAATGCTCCCTGCAAATCATTCCTGTGCTTTTAAAGCTACTTTCTCCATCATCTATTCTCTTTTCCTGATGAAAGAGTAATAAGCGTGGGGAATTTTTCAGTACAGCAATGCTTCTTTAATAGTGTTTCATGTAAATATTTATTCTACAAAATGTTAATTACATTTACTCCTTGAGTGATCTTACTCTGATTTTAATATCATTATGTTATTATTATTAGAGACAGCTGCATTTATTCTAAAACTCAAGCATTATCTAGCTCTTTTAATATCACACCGTCCTCAGTGTATCCATTGTTTTATGCGCCATTGTCCTCTGTTGCATTTTTGTGCCTTTACATTAGGGAGACGTGAAATTCTGTGGGAAAACAAATACTTTGACCTTACAAAGAAACCATCCCCTTCCTGTTGTAGGAAACAGATTGCTCATTCTTCAGAACACTCCTATCAAGAATTCAGTGGAATTATGTATCCTTGCATCATTGCGATGCTCAGATTCCAAACTGAGTTGCCTGAAATAAAAATCGTGTTTGTTCTCTTCGTTTTCCTAGACCTCTCCTGGTGCTCTTCATCACACATTAGTGAACAGAATGGAGATGTGGAATTTCCACTCCCAGCCTGGAACAACTCAATATGTATCATAACCTTGGAGGAGGTTTGGTTAGTTGAAGATGTGAATCATTTGTGAACTATTAAGTATGTCACAATGATTAATAAAAGATTTACTGTTTGTTATCTCAAAAGTTTACTTTTAAAAATGAATGTTGAGTCCTCAAAGTGGGTGAGTAAAAGTAAAAAATATTGGCCGAGAAGAATTCTGGAAAAATGACAACCAAGCTGTAGACCCTTCTTTTGCTTGTGATGGGATCTGTGGGGAGCTGGGTCTCTGCTGCTCTGTAGAACTAAGCAGCCAAGGAAAGTTTTAGAATGTCGCCGTTTATTTTAATAAGCAGAAAAACGTAGCTACAAAGTGTTATGTTCAACGAGTATTTAAATGCCAGCTCTGTACGAGGTACAGCTAAGTGATTAGTGCAGGAAAACTGAACACTACATATAAAGACTAAGTATGTGCAAAGAGAGCAACAGAGAATATACAAGAGGACCTGGATTCGATTCCCAGCACCCACATGGTTGCTCCCAGCTGTCTGTATCTCCAGTCCCAGGGAATCTGACACCCTCTTCTGGCTTCTTTGGGCATCAGGCACTCACGGACGTACACTTAGGCAAAGCAGTCAAAACATTAAAAATAATTGAATAAAAAATACAATGATGGAAACACGTGAGTGCTTGAAGGATCTAAGACACTTGGGGGCTGTGACCGTGCTGACTGTCACCTCTGACTGACTTTTCTGTGTCTGTAGTCTATATCTGTGGTGCCTACTGGATTTCTTTTGCTCATTGGAACCCCAATTTAGCTTCTTGACTATCTCTGTATATTGATGACTCTATCTTGGTGTGGCTTCAGCAAAGTATCTCCTTTTCTATGACAAACCAAAATGGTCCGGGAACTCAGACATTTTCCTATACTTTGCTACCAATGTTTTGGAGGAAATCTGACAGTACATACTTTAAGGTATTTGGGCTTCATGAGTCCTCAGTCCTACACAAATAACTAAGGGCAACTGAGGAAAGCTGGGAGCAGGAGAGGAGGTCCTCCCCAGGGAAGAGCACAATTGGTTGTTTTATGCCAAATGGTCAGCCCTGAAAACATACATACTGGTAACATATAGGTTCGACAGGTTTTATTTAGGCACATATATGTATATGCAAATGCAGATATGCATGCAATAACAATTGTCAAAAAGAGAAGCCATGAATTTGAAGAAGAGATGGGGAGGGGTAAAAACGAGGATTAGAGGGAGGAAAGGGGAGGGAGAAATATTGTAATTAAAATACATTTACAAAAATAAAAAAGTATTTAGGTTTGTTGATAAATATCAAAGTTCTGGTAGCATCCTGGAGGATAACAGAGAAAGGGCATCCATGTTGGAAAGGTTAATCTGGTCTGGTCAGTGTGTGTGTGTGTGTGTGTGTGTGAATGTATCAGTATGTGCACTTTATGTATGGGAATAAAATTCATTCAATACTATATATTTTGGAACTTTTCAATTAATAATTCAATAATTGTAGCTTCTACTAAGTAAAAGTTCATTATGCTATTTACAAGTTTGAAAACTGGAAATCACTAAAATGTCCAGTAAGAGCCGAAGGGTAAGGAAATGATGGCTCACCCACGTCAATATCCCATTATGATAAATTGCTTACTGCTATTGGGAAATAGTGATTGATAAGCAAAGTTCACTATAAGATAGAAAACAACAACAAACAAAGACAAAACAGTACCACTGTTATCCCTTCGTGCTGTACTTGATGTCCTGGTGCCCAACAAAAGTGACCAGCTGACAATGGGAACCATTCAGGTTTCATGGTTGAAATAAGACCTTCAACTATGGTTCTCTTGAGTAAGGACTCACTTTGTGGTACAGACACTAAGTACCAGTCATTGACCTAAAGTAGTCTGGTAGATCCAATGCCGAACCTCAACTAGGAATGTGTGGACTCCGAGCTGCTCCATTTTTCTGAAGCTCCTCTGTATTTTTGGTCAACAGAAGCCTGAAAACTGTGAAGTAAGTGGTAATAATCAGTGTATAGACATAGTAATGTAGATGTATGTACATATAGCATGTGTGAATTAATATGTGTGCATGTATATTTATGATATGAATGCGTATGACCATCCCTTTTAAATATACATGCATAATGTGTGTGTGTGTGTGTAGATATCCTGGTTCAGAATCGCAAATTTGGAGTCTGGAATGTACTACATTAATTTAACTAAGTCAAATTGATCATCAAAATAAGGAGGTGATTGTTTTGAGTATTCCCAGGGTGAATGTGTAAGAAACAGAGCGCCATCTGGCATTTTTCTACTCCAAAGGCTTCTGGGAAGAGTCCTCATTATTGGCTTCAAGAAGATAGAGAGAGTTGGGCTGCAGCTCTGTTGGCAAAGTTTCCCGGTGCTGTAAAATAGTTTGCAACCTAGGGCAGCACTATATGCTTGATTAAACTCTCAATGAAAAGGATTTATTTTAAGCTGCTATAATAATTTCTTTTTTAATCAGAAACTAACCAAGCAATTTTACAGTAGTCTCCATTTGCATGAAATACCTGTTCCTTCATCTAGATGGGTTGTCTATTGGTAAAATTTATTAAGAGTCTATTTATGCATACAGTCTGCACATGTTTGGAAAGGAAGAAAATCGGGATGAATTCCATGAAGAAATTGTCCTTTGCTTTTCAATTGCCCAGTTCATTCTGAATTCAGATAAACTTTCTTTGGATGAGAAAGAAATTTAGATACCTGAAGAAAGGCCCCCACTGAGTCCCCCTACCCACTAGTTCTCACTCTAGCCCCTCTCCTTTTCCGAAATCCAAACAGGTACATCATTTCTGGGAAGGAGACTGCTACTCTTTCAGGCCCTGTGACAGCCACTGCTGCTCTCTCTGCTCGGGGTCTCAAAGTCATTTTAACTTGACTGCGTGTTTGCTGTGTTCCAAGGCCCATAACTCCCTCTCCCCAAGAGATAGTATGGAAGACATACATCGAAGTCAAGGCTTTTTTGTTTTTGTTTGTTTGCTTGCTTGTTTGTTTTTCGAGACAGGGTTTCTCTGTAGCTTTGGTGCCTGTCCTGAAACTAGCTCTTGTACACCAGGCTGGCCTCAAACTCACAGAGATCCGCCTGCCTCTGCCTCCCGAGTGCTAGGATTAAAGGCGTGCGCCACCACTGCCTAGCCGAATGCAAGTCTTTTTAAACAGCTGGCTCCTCGAGTTCTTTTAGAAATTATGTTCACACATGACTCGGGAATACAGACGCTGCAGAAGGTAAGGCTTTACTCCCCCCACCCCCATTAAGAGTTTCTATTGGTTTGTGACTCTTTTTATAAATGTCCCATACCATACGCTTTCTGTTTCACTGGATGAGTAGGTGCATCTCTTTCTAAGATGCAAAAGCTTCCTTGAGTATACTTAAGGCAGCACGCTACAGTAACAAGCTTGTATTTGGCATTTTTCAGCCCCTCTAGCTGTGTGGTTGCTTAGGGGAGACACTCATTGCTAAACAAGGTGGCGGTGAACAGTCTTCCAGCCTGTATAAAAGACTCTTTTTCTCAAGGCTACTTTCACGGAAGCAAAATAAGCTGATTATGAAGCACTCCTGAGAAATCAGGGCTGGTTGCAGGAGTTCCTCACATTAAACATGAGATATTCAGAGTGGTAGAAGGAAGAGCTAAGTAAATCGGATTGAAAGACAGTCACTGCTACAGTATAAATACAGGTTTGCTTTCTGCCTCCCTGGAGCTCCTGGAGAATGACCTACACGCCAAGCTTGATTAAGACACCCATCTTTACAAGAGCGGCCGTCTTGTGTCTATCTAGGACATGTGCCACAGATCTTTAAACCACGTCTGTAGTGTAGGAAGGCTAATAATACTTGACACAGCATTCAACCTGGCCCCTGGGGCACCCAAGTTCTTTACAAAAGCCTTCCTTTTTAACCTTCAGGAAGAATCTTTTCTTCCTTTGGAAGGTGAGAAAGGGCAAGGGCCTTTGGTTCCATTTCCTGGGTAAGGAAACAATGTCTCAGAGCAGATTAGCAAGGCAGATCTGGAAAGGAACCAAGGACTTCACCCCCATTCCTTCTTCTCAGGACTCTGTGTGTGAGTGCGTGTGTGCATGTGTGTGTGCGTGTGTGCATGTGTGTGTGTGTGTACACATGCGCTCATAAAGAGGTCTGAGGTTATCTGTCAAGAGTCTTCCTTAATCATTTTCTCCATCTTTTTTTTTTTCAGACAGGATCTCTCACTGGACCTGGGACTGGCCAACAACCCCTGGGATTATGCAGTCTCTGCACCTTCAGGGCTGGGGTCACAAGCAAGTGCTGCTGCACCTGACTTTGAGCTTGGGCTCAGTCCTCAAGCTTGCAGAGCAGACACCTTGCCCCAGCCTGCCTGGAGAATTTCCTACTTGAGTTGAGTTTCGGGAGCAGGGCCTTGTAGGCGCTTTTATAGTAAGAGCCCTCGACTAGAGCTCCCTCTTTGAATCACTTTTCTGTCACTTAGTAGCTGCAAAGTCACAGAGAATTTTTAACTCCTGTTCAGTTTCTTCATCTATAAAATAAGCTTACTGATAATCCCTCCGTCTCCTCTTCATGGCTGCTGTGGTCTAAAAAGCCTATCTTGATATAAAACTGTCTTGAACAAAAACGCAAACTGGGATCCTGACATAGTGTCCTGTTCTCTTTAGCTGAACCTCCTTCTAGCTTTTAGGGGGCCGATAGTTCTAGAATTCTCAGTTGTGATGAATAAGGCTGTGTTCTCTGTCTATAACTGCATAATTTTATACACTCTGGTCACATCCCTTCCCAGCCTTCATCATTCTAGACTAAAGAGTACGAATTTGTTTAATCTATCTTCATAAGGCATTCTGCTCCCCCTTCCCCCCGTCCCGACTCCGCAACCACCACCATCCTTTTGATTATAGAGTGACTCTTCTCTGGATCATCTCCAGGTCCATTATGTCATTCTGGAAGCTGTAAGATCAGACCTGCATAAGTGTGTGTGTGTGTGTGTGTGTGTGTGTGTGTGTGTGCGCGCGCGCGCGTGTGTCTGCCTGTCTGTCTGTATCCGTCTATCTGTGTCCCTGTATGCGTTCTCCAGTTCTGAACCTCTGACTCTACCCTCTTCCCCAATTATAAACCTTGTAAAAGGTTTACTGCCCAAGCAAGACCCTCTCTTTAAACTGCAGAGGCCAGTTGGCCCCAGGCTGAAGCCTTCTTTTTTCTCTGCGCAGCTTTGGCCCCAAGGGGCGAAACCATCTCCCTGTCTGGCTTGGGAGGCTGGGAGGTGGATAACTAGGATGGGGAGGCCGAAGGGGGGGTCTTGCGCAAGCGCACGCTGCTGCAAGGACGCCAATGCTGCTGCCTCTTGGAGCATAGGGAGGCAGAAGAGGAGGGAGGGAGAGGAGGGGAAGGGAGGGGGAGGCGGCACTTGGGCTGCAGCTCTCAACCCGAGGCTGTCAGTCTCTCTCAGCGCTCTGAAAGACCAAGAGAGGCGGCGGCGGAGTAGGATGCTCTGCGGAGCGCCCTGAGTCAGGGGCTCTAGAAGGAGCTTCGGGGACCGGGGCAACTGGACAGCTTTCACCATGCATCAGTCCCTGACTCAGCAACGGTCCAGCGACGTGTCCCTGCCCGATTCCATGGGTAAGTCTAGCCGCTAGTCCTGTCCTCAGGGCAGCGATAGCAAGGGGATAAGTGCGCTGTCCTCCGGACAGCTGGCTCCTGGCTGCCCCAGAGCCAGAGAGAGGGCAGCTGGGTTGGGGGTCCTCAAACTCGAGTGTCTGGGAGGTGGATAGGAGCCCCAAGGGAGCGGCCCAGCTGTGATAAGGGTGATGCGCTGAGACTGGAGCGCCAAGCTAGGGTCGGAGTAGCCCTACCTAGCCCGGAGTGCGAGTGTGTGCGTGTGTACAGACTTGCAGCCAGTGGTAAATTCCGGCTGTTTGCGCATCAAAACACTTCCTTCAACCTGCGACTTCGCTTTCGATTCAACTCTCCTTCTTTGCAAAGTCCTCATCACTTCTGAGATCACGACTAATGAAAATTAGACTAAGCAGGGTCTTCACCACCCCCTCAACTCTCTAGGTGCTATTCTGAAATTCAGACCTGCAATGGTGGTGGGGGGACTAATTTACAATTCGCAGACGGGGGTGGGGGCTGCAACCCCGGGGACTGGGGATGGGGGAAGAAAAAGAGGGATGCTGGCGGGACGGGAATTCCTAAGGAATCACTGAAGACAGCCTAGCCCTGACATACGCAACAGAAAGATCAACAGTCCTTGAATATGCTTATTCTTCTGCTCCAGATACACAGAATGTGTGTGAATGTGAGTGTGTGTGTGGGGGGGGGGGGGAGGTAAAGAACACAAGAAAAGAAGATCCAGCGAGAGCCCGCGCATCTTCTGAAGTCGCGCTTTTCCTCTTCAGAGGAATGAAGGGGGAGGGGCACCTTTCAACATTTTTAAAAACTAGGGGATTGCTACCGTCTTGCATCAACTTGGTGACTCTTTGAGGGAGCTATTCGGTAGCTACAAACGAATTAAAAAACAAAAACAAAAACAGTTTCCTTTAACTGTTAGGCACCTTTCCAAGCCCTGTGATTTCGCCGTGAGGAGAAATTAATTCAGAGCCTGAGAAAGCGGGAGGGGATTGTTGAGCCATGATTCACCTAATCTTAAAATTTGCCTTTGATACACTTTAGCAAAATTCATTTCACCTTTTCTATCACACTTCACAGTCTGCAAAACTCCTCTGTCCCGAATTTCTGCCATTCAGTCTTCTCCGATGAATTTGCTGGAACATCCACAGGGGAGGGGCCGGGAGAAGATTGAGCCCAGTGTGAGCTCTCTGCTGCCTGCAAAAGACTCAGTCGCAACAAATTTCGTTCAAGGAAGGGGCCTCTGAAAGTATTATCACCTGGATGGTGAAAATATTCTTATCTCCAGTGTTTTGGCATGTTTACTATGCGACTTGTGCTTTTCATTTTTAAGGTCGTAGTTATTTGGAACTGGGTACAAAATGAGACCAAGGACTGGGGTCCAAATCCAGAGCCCAGTAGTACCAGATTCTCCAGTACTCCCGCCCCCCACCCCACCCCACGCATACACAGACACACAGAACACTAAACGCACTCCTTGCCTTGACCAGCTGTGGCGCTAACATAGCCCAGGCTCCCAGACATCAAGCCACAGCGCTAAAGAGAGCTGGACGCAAGAGGGCGAGGGTTCCGCAGCACCCTTTCTAACTGCGTGCAACAACCACCTGCAAACCAGTCCTCCCCACCCAGAGCCGTGTGGCTGCGGGGACTGAGGCCAAGGGTTCAAAGGCTTGCTACTTGACACCGCTCTGTGGGTTTCAGAACAAGATGAAGAGAATTCTCTCATTTATTCCCGGGGGGCCCCCAGTCGGTCTTGTATTTCTGTAAAGATCTGCGCAACAAGAAGCTAAGTGGGTTTGCTCAGCTCAGGTTCGCCACTGCAGGGAAAGGAATCATAGATCTCACATAGATAAGGTACTATCGCCGTGAATCGTGTTTTGGTAATAATCCACAGGCCGAAGCCACTAGAAAATTCTTGAGCAGAGTGATAACTCTAAGTTCCCACAGTTTGGACAACGGAGTCTCCTTGGAGTTCCCTTGCGCTGATCCCACAGCCCAGGCCTGAATCAGCATCTAGGATACTCCCACTTAACCAAGCTCTGGCAAAGCCACCTTCTTCTGCCAAGGGAAGGAGAGGTGGTGGGTTTGTGTTTCTGCCTTAAAGGGCAGCATTTCTGAGAAGATTCCTTTTACAGGGAAGACACAGCTGCAATAAACAAACAAATAGACAAATAAATAAAATGTAACACACACACCACACTACACACGACAGAACACACACACACACACACACACACACACACACACACACACACCGCTGCACCAAGGTGCCTGCACTACTTTTGCTGGTTGCCTCGGAATCAGCCGTTAGTCCAAGGCTGGGAAGGAGGCAGGCACTTGGGAATTATGAAGAGAGTAATTTAGCTGCTGCGCCCCTCCATCTTCTCCCAGTAAACCCCTCCTCCACTTTGGCAACAGCGCCCTCAGGCGCTAATGCACCAATACTACATCAGGGCATTCTCTCCACCCCCAACAACACATTTGTAATTTACTGAGCCATCTTTGATTTCTCCATGTCTTGAATAATTTACTAAAGAGGCGAGGGTAGTAGATCTCAGCGCCTTTAGGTACATGTTTGGGAGACTGGCCTTAAGGTTCATGTGTGGGCAGCCACCTGTTTCCAGGGATGCTCAAGTTGGGGACTTCTGTGATCCACTCTGCGGCAGAAGCTGACTCAGGTAAGCAAATGCTAATCCACCCGAACATTCCAGTCTGAAAAGTACCCTGTCACCAGCTCCTCAGTGCACAGAGCAGGATACGAAGCATCTCTGCTACATTTCAATAAAGATTACATGACCTCTTTTAGGAGGGGGCCATCAACCAATACGTACAAGGTAAAGCACTAGTATAAGAGGCAGTATCCTATAAGGCAATATCCTATTTTAGAGTAACTCACAGCTTGGCTCCTGTGATACACTATCCTGGAACTGGTGGCCAATCATACGAGTTGGAGAAGAAACCTGCTGTCACAATTTATATACTCACTAAGTCCTTTAGGGCATTAGAAACGGAGTTAACGGGTGATCAAAGTGGGGGGCTTGATTAAGATAATTTTTTTTTGGTGGAAGGAGATTTAAGCTTGCTTCAAATGAAGAGAGGATTCAGATACAAATACAGATCGGGGGGAGGGGCCTTGATTAGAGGGACCAGAGGAGAAAGAATCTGATGCTGTCTGGAAGGGGGAGGCCAGCAAATGAGTGGGTGCCTCTAGAGCTACATCCTGGTCCTCCGGTATCTGGGGTGAAGGTGGGGCACTGCAGAGAGGAAGGGCTGCAGTAGCTCTGCTGGGGGGGGCAGGAAGTGCCAATAAGGAGATTTTGGCCTCTCACTGCTATTGGTTGCAATAGTTGTTGAAACAGAACTGCCTATACTATACTAAGTACCAAGTAGACGGGGTGGTGAGGCTCTGTGGTTTTGACACTAGTTAGCCATAAAGCTTTCAATTCTGGGGAGCCCACAAAGTGTACCCTATTTCAAAAAGTGAATTCTATGAGCATGACCAAATTGATTTGCACAACCCCTCCCCAGACGTTTTCTCTAGGAGGAAAACAATTGTGGGATGTCATTACTTGTTTATTTAGTAACTGCTGGCTACTTATTTATTGTGTATCTGACACAGCAAAAGGCATTCTTTACAGCCTTTGAGGCTATTTTAAGTAGCTCATGGTCTGAGCTTTTTATATGCTAATTTTTTATTTTTTAGAGACAGGGTTTCTCTGTGTAACAGCCCTGGCTGTCCTGGAACTCCCTCTGTAGAACGGGCTGGGCTGGCCTTGAGCTCACAGAGACTGGCCTGCCTCTGCCTCCCAAGTGCTGGGATTAAAGGCCTGCCCCCCCACCCGGCTTTATATGTTAATTTAGTAAACAAAACCTAAATAAGATGGTCCTATATTTACAGAAACATCTAAGGCCAGCCCCAAATTGTACCTTAGTAAAAACAGGGTCCTCCCGCCTTCTAAAATACAGCAACAGGCAGGCAAATGGCATAAGTACATACAATTCCTGCCTTTTAGGATCTCTGGCCACACTTTCCAAGTACCTTAAGGCTTGTCTTGCTAAAAGTAGAAATGGACTTTATTAAGTCAAATTAAAACCACAGGTAAATGGGGGGGGGTCTTCATTTCAAAAGAATTTACCCAGAAATTCTTAAAAATAGTCACTTCTCCAAGTGCAATTAAAATCATTTGATTTTATGTAGTTAAGGTCTTCAGAATGTTAAATAAAAACTGACTGACAGACTAGAGACTGGGCAGTCAATCTAGTGCGCTACGAGTTGTTTGAGCAGTGCGATCCCAAGCCAAGCTTAGTCGGACCCCTGTAGGGTGGTAGGATCTTTGGGTTTTTTTTTTTTCAACAGATGAAATTTCATTTCAGATTCTAAAGCAAAAGGAAAAAGAAACGATTTCCAAATGACACCATGTGGTTTGCTGAGTCACTTTTCTGACCTGGCTCCTAGCTTTTAAGAGTTAGAGTGATATTTGCAAAGAAGACTCCAGGGCTGTGGATGAGCTTAAAGGTTGTTTGGTAGGAACGAGCCGATCAGCGAGACAACAAATTAGAGAGACCACAGCAGCCACACTTGCTCTTCCGGTTTAGTCTCTAAGGTTACACAGTCCCTGTCTGTGTAAGATGCTCTCTGCGTCTTCCAGGGCAGACAAAGGCTCGAGTTCATATGTGCATGGCAAATGAAAGCAAGAAAAGAATGGGAGGTTGTATTAGTAAATTCGTGTTAGAGCCCCACAGTGGATGCCTGGGATACTCACCTAGTATCTATCATGAAATAAAATTAGGAACCCGGGTTTACAGACTCCCTTGGGTGCTCTGAAGTCAACAAGAAGGATAAGGAACCTGCAGGTAGATGAAAGAAATAAATCCTGTCCACTCCCCCACTACCCCTCTACTGTTTCCTTCCCAGAACCAGGCAGTTCACATGGCCAGCCTGTGTTCATTAGTTTACCAAGAGCATTCAGGTTGTCCTTTGCATCCCTGCTGGCTACAGCAGACAAAGGATCCTGCTGTCACAGGTGTCTAGGGGCTTTTCGGTTTTTCTGCTTGGGGGCTGGCTTTCCACTTCACCGCAGAGCGCGCTCCATTACAACCCCATTGCCTCTGAGACTGGAGCTTCACAGTAGGTCAGGGGCCTGTACCAGCTCAAACCGCGCCTCCATTTTGATGTAAAAAGGTCTTAGAATAGTATTGTTTAGCTGGGTACCTGATGAGTCACGTCCCTTAGTTTCAAGGATGATGTCAGGGGAGACCGTCAGCCCCTCCCGCCTCCCTCCGAGCCTTCGGTGGAGAGCACACTGGGAAAGACCCAGGGTGGCATTTTTACATGACTCTTCTATGTGGAAAGGTAGCTTCAGGAGGCTGCTGGAACAGCCCTAGTTCCTGTTCACTCTTAGCTCTCACTACCAACAAGCCTCCTGGGTCTGTCTCAAAGGGTTTTCACCTCCCTTCCCTTCCTCTTTTTCTTCCCTCTCCTCCCAGTAGTGCAGTCTGGGCAGCTTCTCGGCCCCATAATTTGCAGAGGCTGCAGAGAGGCCTCTCAGAATGTCGGGTCTTATGAACAGACAGAAACCAAAGGTTCTCATCAGGGCCACTAAGGATATTTAAAGACCGATCATACAGCTCCCCACTGCTTCTTAGAGCCCTGTCTTCCTTAGGGCTTCAAGAGAGCTGGGTCCTAATAGTGTTGCCCATTTCGTTATTTTTTTTTCCCTGAGAGCTCCTACGTGGTTAATTCTCCCGCGGTATTTCCTATTGAGGAGGCCTTCCTTGTGCCAGAGAAATGCCTGCATGATATAAGGCAGGGCTTGGTTCCTAGCATACACAGTACTTGGTTCCTAAAAACATTTTAAATTGAAAAGTGAGCCTAGATACCATTTCTCTATCTGACTTAATAAGCTTGGTTTTGAAAAAAAAAATATTGGTTGGTGCTATCATGTGTGATAAGCCCTGAGCAGGAAGGAGCATGGGCTTCATGTCATTTGTATTTATGTCAGCCTTGCATAAGCGTAAGTGTGTATAAGTTATAATCCTTCTTAGCTACCTCCCCTGATACAAATCTTTGTGGACTAATGGCCTTCAAACATTTACTTTATTAAGCACATTTGTTATGTGACAAATCTGGCCAACACATCATTTTTAAGTTTATGCATGAGGCAACAAATGTCAGAAATAAATGAAAAATAAAATGCCAGTACCTGGCTCAGTTCTGATATTTACCCTAAAAATTAAATTTCATATCTCTAGCTTCTAAGAAAAAAATGTTCTTCATTACCTGGTGCCTTTAAAATAGTTTCCTTTAAAACCCTCATACAAACACTTGTCGTTCATCATATGCCTTTATAATCTGCCCTAAAAAAACACTCCACTAAGTGGTACGACACATCTTTTATAGAATGTCAAAAACACAAAATTGTTTTGCTGTTATATAACTGCTGAGTTTTCTCCTCTTGTTTGTTTTCAAAGAAACACAATGTTTTTATGAGGAAAGTGGCGCCCGGCGACTGCAAAACGGAAGGTTCCCTTCTTTCTCTGCAGTTCACTCCCTAGAGATACCCCAGTTAGCAACAGGGGGAGGAAAGAAGAAGCTTACTAGTCCATTTTCTCTGCTTTTCTCAGATGAACTGAGCAATTTCAATGTCTCTCAGTTCTTACAGGGGCCTTCAATAGGAGGAAGCGGAACTCCATCTATGTTACTGTGACTCTGCTTATTGTGTCCATGTTAATTCTCACGGTGGGCCTCGCTGCAACGACCAGGACCCAGTATGTGACTGTGGGAGGTTACTACCCAGGAGTTATTGTAAGTACAGAGAGCAGAGGTCAGTCTCTGTCATTTGCTGGCTACAGAGTTAAAGACTCTCCTAGGCTAGTTTTCAATTGCCTTTGAGTTTTTAGCATTTGCTCCGATTCCCTCGCTCTGATTCTTTGTAACTATACAGAGAGGTGACTCTCCTTAGGAAAAACACAGGACTGAAAGAAACTTGGAAGAGTCCCAGTGTCTTCCTTAACTAAGATTGAGATCCTAAACATGTCATCTTATTGTCTAGGGTGTTGATTTTCTGATTGAAGACATGGTCCTTTTTAGCAGCATCCATTTTAGCTAAGTGCTCGCCTTTGAGTTATTTTCCTGTGTGTGATAGAGGCCACCTGATCTTCCCTTGAGTCTGAGAACACCAACATCTCCACTTTTCCTGACCAAGAGCCCTCATTCACTTGCAAAGTGGTCCTCCCAGGAAAGGGTGTGGAAGACATATATTTAATATGTGCATATTTATTCATTTGTAAATCACATACACACTCACAAAATGTATGTAAAATGGAAATTCAAACTTTAGATGAAAATGAAACTCCAATTTTAGTATCGTTTTATACAAACACTAAAATGTTACAGGATGTTATGTATGTTGTGTGAAGTTCAAAGGGAATACCTACAAGCCCACATTTCAAGTGGCCCATGAGCTATTTGTGAATATTTTTGGCTGGATTCTTATCAGGCATGTTTAAGTTGTCATCAGAGCCACTGGTCTTTAAAAAATTCTTTAAAATATGGCTCTTACAATGTGTCTGATTTTAAAACGTGTACAGGAGGTAGAATAGCAATTCTGCCATTTTTCACTGGTCATTTGTTATTAGGATCAACTTCAATTTGTAATTCCCCAATAGGATTTCCAAATCTCTCATCCATTTTGTTAGTCCTCACTTGGTTAAAAGTTGATAATCTAATCTTATCATACATAAAATGGCCTACCATTAACAATTCACTACTTGGAATTTGCCCTCTTTGCAAAGGATGGCACCCGTGATCTGGTTTTCCTAATGATAGAGAAAAGCCAGTCACAGTCCATTTATGGAACATTGTCATTGTTGTTCTTAATTCTGCGGGTTAGAGGGTAAAGACGTTATGCGAGGAAGAAGACACAGACATGCGGCGGTCCCACGTGGGTGCACTTTAATGGAGGAAGGGTAACAGGCAGGTAAAAGGTGAGCGAACACGATGGGAAAGGTGGGGAAAGAGAAAGGGGGAGAAGAAAGAGAGAGAGAGAGAGAGAGAGAGAGAGAGAGCGGGGTCATAGGACCCTCGCTTTTTAACGAGGAATACAAAGGCTTCTGGGAATATGTCCATATCCAGGAGAATGGGAGAATGGTGGGAGCTGTAGTTCCGCAAAGGAACAACAGTCATAACGTCTGTTTTCTTACTTCTGATAAACAGTAAATAAGAATCAAAGTTCTTAGTCCAGTGGATTGTTTGCCCTCCCCTGCAGTGTGTGCAATCCATTTTCTCAATGGTGGAATTTGCTACATAAAAATAATCTCATTTACCAGCTTGGTAACATAATGAGACTCTGTCAAAACAAAAACCCCTTCTATGAATAATACTGTTGAACCCCAAATCTTCAGTCTAGAGATCGAATCTTATTTTATTTTTAGATTTATTTATTCATTATGTATATACACAATGGTCTGCCTGCATGTGTCCCTTCAGACAGAAGTTGGCACTAGATCTTATTACCGATGGTTGTGAGCCACCACATATTTGCTGGGAATTGAACTCAAGACCTCTAGAAGAACAGTCAATGGTCTTAACCACTGAGCCGACTCTCCAGACCCCTGAATCTTATTTTAATATCAATGAAATGATTCCTGAATTGTAATTGTAAGAGAGTAGGAAGATGTTAAAACTGGTTCATGTTTTCTTTTTAAATAAAAATTTAAACAGCAAAGAAATCAGACACGATTTTAGGTCTCAGTCTGTATTTCTCACTCTCTCACTCAGAAGAGAAGAGGTTAAGGATGACGCCTTTAACAAGCCGTCACTGTGAGTGACCAGCTTGGAGCCTGTTGCCTAGGTCACCAATTCCCTTCCACACTCTCACTCCTCAAGAGCCTTTTGAAAAACTGGGCTTGATGTTGGGTCTGACGTAAGCTGAACCTCCTTCAAGCCTAAGGTTGCTAATGGAAGTTCTGTAGTTTGGGGGGAAGGTAGGGCTCCCCCAGTTTAGGGCAGGTGTCTCACAGACCCCGGTTGGTACCCAGTGCCCTTTGTTAAACATGTGATGCGAGAACTCACCCTGTCCACTTCCTGTGGTGAGGAAAGAAAATCAGCTGTCAGCAGAATTGGGTTTTATTTTTAAAAGCAAGTAAAGGGGAAGGGGAAGAAAGAGAGAGCATTTTGGTGGCTTGGAAAGGAATTTACAGGGTCTTTGTGACTTTGTGTGCTTCAGGTTGCTGCATTAGTGAAATCTCTCCAACCGAAGAGCAAATGCACAAGCCAGGATCCAGAGTAGCTGCGGGAGAAGGGAGGGTACTTTTCATGTTAGTGCAAACCTTCTCTGTAGAATATCTGACTGTGGGAGGCTAGGTTGGAATACATTAACAAAGGAATAAGGACTCGTGATTGCTGTTATTCAAGTACTTAATGTTCAGATAGCACTGGTAATTGAAGCAGCGGGGGCATTTCCCCTTCTCCCCCCCCCAAGCCGTGTGTGTATGTGTTTCACTAAAAGTAAACTTAATCAGAGATAATGTTGCATCCCTGTCCCCCCACGCTGGTTTAACTTTACAAATTTGCTCTCTGAATGTTTGTGGATCATTTATTTAAAATGGGTTTTAATTATACAGAGTGAAGCAGAAACGATAGCAGATAGAACAGTCAAAAAATCCATTTACGTTTATAGGTCAGACAGTGTTATAGCAAATACAATTAGGACTCCTACCTCTGCAGCAGTAAGTGCCTGAGAACTCAGATTTGCCCCAGAACGAAGGGCTTCCCTAACTGAATAGTTTGGGTTATTAGGGAGAAACGGTGACTTCCCCACCCAGGTATGAGCATGAACCTTGTACTGAGTCTGTGAAAAATGCAGATCTCTCCTCCATATCCCCAGAGACTTTGATTCTGGTGGACTCTATGAATGTGATTTCTTTTCATAAGCTAATCTTTGACCGAAAAAGTAATACAAGCTAAATAGACATTTTACTAGTCACCCCAGGGAAATGTAATTTAGGTGGACCCAGAGGCCAGATGGGAGATAAAACACACTTAACAGTAAAACCAGAGAGAGTACAAATCAGACAGAGTATTTGGAGATTCTGCACTGTCAAATTGGTCATTTTGAATATAAATTATAGTTGTATGGATCTGTGAAAACATTTCAAGTTATCCTGAGCTCAACTATTTTGTTCTCAAGTCCGACTAAATGTGTTAGCAATGCATGAGCATTTGAATGTTCAAAACATAAATTACGGATAAAATACCCGATTACAAGAAAATGGTCACACATTTCACTTAAATACTAAGACCTGCATTTCAAATGCAGTGAGGTGTTTAATTCACAGTGAGGCATATTATAATAGCATGCTAGCTAGTCTACCTGAGTTATAATGTAATGTTGTCATTCTAAGGTACACACGCACACATGCCTCTTTAAGGATGAGCTAACCTGTACAGGCTGAAATGTAAGGTTTTGAACCATTTGGACTGATAAAGACAAAGTGGCTTGTGATTTTTTTTATTATCCTCCAATGTTTGAGGCATCTTCCATTCCTTTTTATTTTGAAAGCCGAAAAACTATCCACGACCCTTGGTTATTGAATCAAGCTGAAAAAGGCTGGGGCATGGAGGAAGGTTGCTCCATTCATTCTTCTAAATCTTTTCTTGCCAGGAGAAGGAAGTCTGCAAATGTATTTCCCAAGCAACCCACAAGATGGAGTTGGCCCCTTGATCAGCAAGGAAAACCTTTCTGGCTTTCTAGTCTCAGGGTTATTGTCCTGTAGGGCCCGTGTTTTCTTTCAGCACAGAAACATGGGAGCTTCAATCCATTTCCTGGAGAGGGCTAGTTGATTGAAAACCGTATTGAGTCACAGTGGGATATCAGCAGACAGGGACAATAGGAACATTCAATAGTGTAGAAGCCTTCTCCTAGCCGCATGACTTTCTTTACCTGCACACATAAGGACTCTGTAAAGACATGTAAGGACATTGATGTCCAATGGTATTTTGAGTACTTAGGAAACAATCAGGAGCCCTGGAGAGATGGGTTTTGTGATTGCTGTAAATTAAACAGACATTGTTCTAAAACAATTTCTAAACTTCCAGAGTGCATTTTAAGGATATAATTTAAATCCTGATGTGTTGAACAAACTTGTTCAATGCCACAAGTGTCTAACTTCCCTTGTCTTCTTGTTGGCCTGGTGGCATGCCATGCAGAGCTCTCTGAAGAAGCCCTCAGTCTGGCCTCCTGCTGCTTCTGCTTTTCACAGCATCGCCTGCTTATAATTTGAGCTTTTCTGCCTCCAAACTGCCACTTACATAGTTTTCCGAATGTTCTCTCTATTGTCTCTACTAAATTCTGTCTATTATTCTACATAACAGGAACATTCTTAAGGTACTGAGGTTTACAGTGTTACCTATTATCTTTGAACTCTCTTCTATTGAAGCCTCTTATTCCTGCTTCCCAGAAAAGACTCTTATCTTATTTTGTGTTCTCTGTTGGACAATATCCTCATTTATCTTTGTTTATACAGGTCCACAATTTCTTGATCAAAGTATACTTCAGGATGTAGACTTTAATTTTGGAGAAAATTATAGTGATATACCTTCTAGCACTTCAGTAGGACTTTGGAAAGCAATACAATCAAGTTCTTTCATAATTCTGTCATAAAATATGAATTTTAAAATAAAGTAGGGTAAATATTATATTTTAAAAAACTCATATCAGTTCAAGATCAAGCTTTAACACCGAATTGGGCATCAGAATGTTCGTTTAGTTTCCAGAGATTTTTGAATTTCTGGGTTATAGAAAGGAATTGTGGACTGTTTTAGCTAATAGTAGCATGAATTCCTTGAGCCTATCTCACTGTTCTTGGCATCACATCCCACCTCAACATCCAACTCCAAACCATAGATCAAACACAAGATATGCCACAGAGTATATGCCCAATTAATATTTATTTGAGCCTCTGTCTTGGGTGTTTGGGGCAGTGGATGCGAATAGGAACAGGTAATAAGGTCCAGTTGCCAAAGAGTCCATCAGCTAGATATGATGGCCCATTCCTGCAATCCCAGCATCTGGGAGCCTGAGGCAGAAGGAATGACAAGTTCAAGGCCACCTGAATTACAAAATGAAGCTTTGTCCAAAAATTAAAAAAAAATACCCTCAAGCCAGAAATCCATAAAAACCTTCCAATCTGACTCTAATTTCTAGTGATTGGTATTTTGTATGTGATAAGAGGAGAGCAGCCAAAACAAAGAAAACCAGTTATTTGTTCAGTTAGTGGAAAGAACTATGGAAGTCCAAAGGTCTAAACATTACCCGATTCCTTGAAGCTTTTGATGAGGAACCAAAAAGAACCTTGCCTTTTGGAGGTCTTGAAAGCTACCAATACCATTTTTTTTAAGTGTGTCTTTTTTATATGCATGGGAGTTTCTTCCATGTATATCTATGCACCATGCCAGAAGGGGACCTTGGAACCACTGGGATTTGAGGTACAGGTGGTTGTTAGTCACCATGTGGTTGCTATGGAGCAAACTAAGATCCTCTGGAAGAGCTAGCCAATGCGCAAACCACTGACCCCTTCATCTGGGCCTTGAGAGCTAGCATTTGATTAGAAGCAGCTGCCCATTTTCAGGAGACTGGTGGCTCCTTTATTTTTACCCCCTGAGCTCTCCCTCACTATATCCCTGCAGAGAACACTTTCCCTAAGGAGTAAGACCCTGTTGCTTCAAAGTCACTATTCTATAAACACTGACCTGGATGTGTAGCACACGCTTTTAATTCCGGCATGCAGGCAGATCTTTGTGAGTTCCAGAAGAGCCAGGGTTACATAGTGTGACCCTGTTTTAAAATCAACAACAAAACCCACAAGTAGCCACTGACCTCTAAGGCCTCAAGATGTGACTGCTGCTAACTAGATAGTCTGAGGGCTAGTCCTGGCTTTGAGATGAATGTGGTATACGGTTCTTATAATTCTCTAGACTTCTGCTTTCCCTTCTGCCAAATGCGAATGATAGTAACACTTTTAAACTTTGTATCATTTCTATAGTCAAAGCTGGGACACAGGTATACATTTAATGTAAAGTTCTTAGACATAAGGTCTTTGAACAATACGGGAAAGTTTATCTGCCTACAACCTAGGTAAGTGATTTCTTTCATCACTCAATAGATGTTAGTTCCTTGCCTGCCTACCTCCACACATCTTCTGAACCCATATAACATGCTTCCTCTTCTACGGAAATTTAAGGGTACCTTTTATTTAGCAGCCACATACTTCATTTCGTTTGATCCTTGTAACAACACTGTCTCATAAATACTTTGATATTACCATTTTAAAATGTTTAGATCATCTTTATCTATTTAATTTTTAATTTTGTGCTGAGGATAGGGTGGTGAACATGAGCAGGCATGCCACAGTGCAGGTGTGGAGTCAGAGGACAATTTGGTGAAGTTGGTTCTCTCTTTCCATCATATGGATCCTGGAGGTTGAACTCAAGCTATCAGGCTTAGCATCAGGGGCCCTTTCCTGTTAAGTCATCTCACTGGCTCCATGATGCCCATTTTATAGAAGAGAAAGTTGAAGCACCAAGTGTTTCAGGGACTGGCCAAGGTTACATGGTTTATGAGTGGCAGAGCCAGGACTGTGATCTGGAGTGAATTCCTCTCAGATCACAGAGTCCTGGGTTTTTTTTAAATATATATATATATATATATATATATATATATATATATTTATCCTGTGGTCCTTAAATTACAAGACTATGAACTCTTGGGGATCAGGTGTGATGTCTCTTTATAGATTTGACATAAAATTTGTGTTGCATTTTACACAATTGAATGGGTTGGACTGTGTTGGAGGAGGCTGCTTGTTGGTTTCCAGCTTCCCGGCTAGCTTAGACCCAAAATAATTACACAGAAACTGCATTAATTAATCACTGCTTGGCCCATTAGCTCTAATTTCTTCTTGGATACCTCTTAAATCTAAATTTATCCCATTTCTATTAATCTGTATATAACCACAAGGTCAGGTCATGGCCTACCAGCAATGTTTCAGCATGTCTATGCTGGCGGCTCCATGGTATCTCCCTGACTCTACCCTCTTTCTCCCAGCATACAGCCTAGCTTTTCCCACCTAGTTCTGTTCTTTCCTCCCTTAGGCTCAAAGAAGTTCTTTATTCATTAACCAATAAAAGCAACACATAGACAGAAGGACCTCCTACACCATTTCCCCCTTTCTGTTTAAACAAAAAGGAAGGCTTTAACTTTACCATAGTAAAATTACATATAACAAAACAGTTATCAAACAAGAATTACAGTTATAATATTTATATCTACTTTATCTTTTATCATAACTAAGGAAAACTATATCTATAACTATAAATTCTTCAACTCCATCAAAGACTCCAGAAGGATATATTCTTACCTAAGTTAACAGGAAGTGCTTTGTAAGCAACTTCCAAAACTCTAGAATTGACAAAGACGCATTGCTGCCTAGACAGTCACCCAAAGTTCGTCTATACCATTGGGACATGCATCTTCAGCCTACAGACCCATAGTATCCAGCAGATTTTTCCATGAATCATGAAATTTCAAAGACAGGTCTGCCTATATTGGCAGTTTGCCAGTCACTTTCTTTTGTATCCTGCATAATGTCTAGTAGAGTCTTTCATGAAGCAGGAACGCCAAAGAATCGTCTCACTTTTAGTCAAGTTCATCAGTCATTTCTCTGTGGGTCCTGCATGTCTAGGTCTAGTCATGCAGTCCAGGCAAGAGCAGTTTCTTGCCCAAATGGCTAACCAGCTCCATAAGAAGCCTCTTCAATGCCCATCACCTTCTTGAAGTAGCTTGGTGCTGCCAGGAGCAGATGTGTTTCACTATCATGAAAAGTCTTAGGTTTTTAAACATTTTAAATGCCATATTTTGAAGGTCTCTGAAAGATTTGAAGAATACCTATTTAACTGAAATATATATTTATACATCTACAAAATCTAATAGTACCTTAAGGAAGGAAGGATTTATTTCAGCTTCTAGTTACAGGAAACACAATCCTTTGTGGAGGGGAAGGTCTGGCAGCAGGTGCGAGAGGCAGCTGGTCACACTGCTCATCCTCTACTGGCTTGGCCCTGTTCATGAAATGGTCCTGCTCACACTCCAAGTGAATGGTCTGCCCTCCTCAGTCAAATCTCTCTGGAAACACCGGCACAGGTGTATTTCCATGGTGATTATAAGTTTTTTTTTGTTTTGTTGTGGTTGTTGTTGTTGTTCAGCAAGGTCTCACTATGTTGCTCTGGCTGACCTGGAACTGATTTGTTTAGATCAGGCTAACTTCAAACTCACAGAGGTAAGCTTTCCTCTTCCACCATAATTCTCACTTCAGTCAAATTGACAAGCAATATTAACCATCATGCTGTCTTAGGGGAAGATTGCTGTTTGGGTTCAAAAGATAGTGTATAAATATCCATGGAGACTGAGAAACTGTCTGCTTAAAAGATGTATTTGCCCTGTAAGAGGTAATGCTCTGCATTTCTAGTCTCCACAAGTGGCTCACAATGTCTTAGTGTAAAATAATACTTCCTTGAATTCCTCCATAAAAATAAAGCTATGAAACATATTAGGAGGAGAGGAGACAAAACATGGAGATGTTTATGGAATGAAAGAAGCAGTGACAGAATTTTCCAGGTCAAATCACGTTTAGAGCGGTTGCAAAGTTAAATGTCTTTTGCATCAGTGAGATTTCCCAGCAGGTAAATGCACCTACCACAAAGTCCAACAACCCATGTTCAGTCCCTAGGGCCCAGGGGATGGGAGGAAAGAACTGACTCTTTTAAGTTGTCCTCTGACCTTTACTCTAACACCATGACACTCATGTGTGTGCTGTGTGTGTGTGCATGTATGTAAATAAATGAATGTAATAATAACTCTTAAAAACTTAAATGTCTTTTAAAATGTAATACTAAGGGCAGAATGGCTTCATGGTTAAGAGTACTGGTCACTCTTCCAGAAAACCAGGGTTTGATTATTCCCTGTACACCCACATGGTAGCTCACCACTACCTGTAATGTCAAAATCTTTCTCCCTCTTCTGACCTAGAGGACACTGCACACACAAGGTGCATAGGCATACATACAGGAAAAATAGCCATCCACATGCAATAATACATTTTTAAATTAAAAATATGATTCCAGTCACTAGAACAAGACAGTATTTTCTCAGTACTAACTATATAGCAGGTGCTATGCAAAGTTATTTGACTGTATTGTTTGAGTTAATCTTTACAGAGTTCTATAAGATAACATTACGGTACGGTGGTTCCTTCTGTTTTACAGACAAGGAAGGCTGATTAGTCAGTTCTAGATTGCACAGACATTAGTAGAAGATCTGGGATTGCATCACACACAGGCTAGTACGATGGCCATGATTACATCAGTATACTATGAGGCAACATATTGTAACTTGAAAGAATATTGAGAGGGAGAAAAGCACATGTCAGCTGTTGCAGGAGGCTAATCTCAGGAGGCTGGGATGGGGTGGGCTATCATTCACACACATCAGCTTTGGTTTCCCAAGAATGGTTGCTGGTCCTGCAGAAGGAATCTTTGCTTCCTTTCAGTCTCTTCCATTCTTGGGATCCTGAGGCAAACAGTTCCCCAAAATGGTCCCATTAGAACCAGTTCTTGGGTTCATTAGATTTCCCAGCCTAGATGCAAAGCTTGGGAGTAAGATTAAAGCAGATGCCCCTGTGAGCCAAGATACAGCTGCAGGTGCAAAGTGAGACTGTTAGTGAGGCGAAAGAGAAATGGTGTTAAGATTTATTGGTCCATTTCCACCACTTTTTACTTCTTCCATTTCCATACCCATCAATAGCTATTGGTTAGCGATCATTTTCAACTGAGACCGGCAGACTCAATCCACTAATGGCAGAGCCTAGAGGGCAGTGGGATGTTCTACACTGAGCCATAATCCCAGCCACTTAGTCAGGGAAATTGTTTTTCAGGGTTTTACACTGCCATTTCTGTTCACCCTTTAATGAATGCTTTCTGTCCATAAATGAAGCAGAGATGGAAAAAGAGGGGAATAAGTGCTAACATAAATTGCAGTAGGTCAACCACAAATATAGGCTTTCCACAAAGGTTCTTTTCTATTTCTATTTTTTTTCTAGTATGCGTTAAGGTGCTTGCTGATTCCTAAAGTACTTCCTGAGTTTGATTAGTATGCCTGATGCATCAAAAATTGCCTTTGCAAACCTTTATTCTGTAATCCATGCTTCAGAGTGCAAGGTCCTTTTCAAAACCAGATACAGATCAGGCAATAATGTATGCTTTTCACCATTATATGTCTCTTACTGAATCACCAGTCATATGCTAGGTAATGGATATTAAAATTGAAATAGGCAGGCTCTAAAAAGCTATAGTTGACCTTTCCCTTTCGTTTGGGGTCACAGGAGTTTCTTTTTTCAGTGTGAGTCATTGCTAGAAGAGAAAACTGCAAATAATAGGATATATTTTCACCGTACATAGTGTGTTTGTGTAAGAAGCTACATGTGGCTTTGACATTTACACTCTCAGTTCTTTTCCACTATCCTGAATCATGGCCAGGGACTAGAATTACTGTGTGGGCAGGTTGATTGTCTTTCTAAATGCTATGTTGCTTTACAGCTTGGCTTTGGATCATTCCTTGGAATCATCGGATCAAACCTTATTGAGAACAAGCGGCAGATGGTAAGTTTTCACCATTGTAGGAAGCTCAATGTTTATGTGGATGACTAGTAGCACATCTCTTAAGCTTGTGCAAATTTGGCCACAAAAGAAACTGTTATTTCATCTTTTTCCCTAAGCCTTCAGAGAACTTGTCTCATAGTGAGCTGGTGGTAGGGACTGGTTTGCATCTTGCCCAGTGTTTCCTGACTGACCTGCCCCATCTCTTTAAGCTTTCTCCTTCATTCTCAAAAGAATTCTTCAGGCTGCTCAATCAGGCTGCTGTTCTGGCACAGAATGCCTGTATTTCTATGATATACAGTATCGCAGCCCTGAATTTTTGGTTACTTTCATAGCTTCATTTTGGTTACATAAGGGTTTGGAAACATCTGCACAAAGGGTTTTTACCTTTTAGGAGACTATAGTCTAGCGGACTTCAATTAAGGAAACAAATGTAAGCTGGGCATGGTGGTGCGTGCCTCTAGTCCTGACACTCAGGATGTTGAGAGAGGAGGGTCAGGAGCTTGGTTAAAGATCACCTTTGAATACTTCTTGAGTTCGAGGCCAGCTTGAGCTACTTGGGACCTAGTCTCAAAACCAAAACCAAGACCCAAACTAGAAAGATAAAGAAAGTAAACACACTGAAGACCTAGATCAGACAAATGAAATTTATGGTCTATCTACAATATCTTTGTGTCTTTGCCATCCCCAGTTATAAAGCTGAGAGGAGGGGTCAGCATGTAACAGAAGGTGAGGTTTGCCATCCTAATGAGATCCCCCAAAGGCAAACTGATGCATTTTCCTGGTTGAATTTTGATAAGGCTTCCTTGAGGGCAAGAGGTAGAATGGATATGCAGAATTGTTAGCACAGCAGTTTTATAGAATCACAAATCAGGAAGCCTGGTGAGTGTTCAGACACTGGCCTGATCAGACTCCCCGTGGACAAGTCTTTGTGGCATCCAAACTTTGGCAGTGGGGTCTGTTTAACATCACGCTTAATAAAATGATGTAATAGCTCTAGGGATAGAACTTTAACCATGTGTCTCCCCCAGCAATATGGGAATCACTGCCAGGGGACTTCTCTAATAGTTTCTTCTTCCATTTTACCTGGACTTCATCCCTTGCCAGTTGCGTTTTCACTTTGGGCTTAAATTATTCAAAATAATGGGGGAGGGGGAGTTTTAATTGTAGAGCTGATGATAGCATAGCTAATAATGCCAATTTCATGACATCGTTCATCCATTATTTACCAATCATCTGCAGTGCTGTGAAGTGAGATTTATGGAGAGAGGTTTCTGAACACCTCCCAAAGGAGATAAGTATTTCCTCTCAGCCTGCTGAAGTGGGTGAACCCTAGGGTACCCTTGGCTTTGATCTTTTTCCTTCTCCCTGGGGACTAGCTTGATGCCATGTTGTTGCCTCCTCTTTCTCCCCAAAAGCCTCAAGAAAGAAAAATGCTGATTCCATGTAGCTCAGAGGGTCACCATGGCAGACTGTGGCCTCATGTACCATGTCCCTTTGTCCTTTGAGACATTCTGAAATTGTGATGCCCCCACGAGTTAAAGCATTGTCTTGGTACTAGAAGACACACTTTAGGAAAATTTTTGCTATCTAACGGAATTAGTGAATTTGCCAATCTGGTTTTGCTATTTAAAAATTTCTAGCTAGGCCTGTCTTCCTAGCCCGTTGATGGCTGGATTAGAAGTTTAAGGCCAGACTTATCCATAAAATAAATTTGAGCCAGCCTGGGCTACATCAGCCCATGTCTCATAAAAGAGAAAGATTTTTTTTTTTACATATACCACACAGAATTTATCCATTTCAGAGACTTCAATCCTTGGAAAATTTCTCTGATACGTACGTGTTAGTAAATTGAATGTCCCCTTTCTTCAGTGATGTACAAGGTGATGTAGAGTTAGGCAGGATCCAAGAATCACTCTTGTTATCGTAAGTGTCCAATGTGTCATCAAGCAGCAGAGTTAGGGGGTACAAAAACAAAGGGCTATGAGTTGGTGGGCACCAGTTCTTTCATAGGCTAAGTAGCGACACTAGACACACTGTTTCCCCTTGCTGTGCCTCCATTCCACATAAAATAAAATATAGGATTGGATTACATGATGTTCAAGGTCCAACATTTTTCTGAATCTGAGGATGGAAGGGCTATGCAGTTAAATTCCTTCCTGGATAGCATGCTGGATAGCAGCAAGTTTCTTTGTTTGGTGCTCACAGAATGAATTGATGGGCTTACCCTGGAAATTTATTAAAACAGATTGCTTCAGTTGCCCCTTCTCTCCCTCCCTGCCTACTCCCATGCCCACTCATCCTGCATGACTTTAAAAAAAAGCATCCCCCATCAGTGACAGACTAGAGTTCTGCTTTGGCTGGCAGTCTCTGGGGGATTAACCAGTCTCCAAAAGCAGCAACAGCAGCAAGCTAACAGACATGCTGATTTTGTTTCCTCCTGCAGCTGGTGGCTTCTATCGTGTTTATCAGCTTTGGCGTGATTGCAGCTTTTGTTGTGCCATAGTAGACGGGGTCTTTGCTGCCAAACACATTGTGAGTATTATTAGCCTTGAACTGAAGTAACTGTGCAACACTACAAACCCCCAGTCAATGTGTACTGAGTGCTTCGAGGGGCACACACGTACAAGGGAGAAGGAAGGTCTTCAGTCCTCAGTAGCTGGTAGTCCAGGTGACAACATCAGTGAACAATGCAAGCATTTAGAAAACTGGGCAGAAAATGGCAGAACACACCCCAGGTGCCGTAGTGGTACCTGGAGTTCATTGTGTCTTGAACTTCAAAGCACAGGAAAGACTTCTAAGTGGCAATAGAAATAGGCCTAGCCTTTTGGCATGTGAAATTTGGAAAGGCAAAGACAAAAGCATGGGGTTAAGGGATGGCTTGGAACTAGTCCTGGGGGCAGTGATAGAGAAGAAGGAAGCCATATGACTTCCTGGAAGTGCTAAAAGTTTCCAAATCAACCTTGCCTTCAATGGCCACAAAGAACAGACTATGAGGACAAAGCTACCTTTCTCTCAGACTCAAACATTGCTTTTTCCATAGCAGCAGTTGGAATGGAATAATGTACTTGGATGTCTGGAGAAAGATTAGAGCTAAATCCTCTACCTTGAGTTCAGTCCTTCGGCCCAGGTGTCAAATGTTTCCCACTCTGCAGAAGCCATGCGTTCAGTAAGGGCCGTCCTCACTCCTGAGCCCTAAATTTGTGCTGCTTATCTGGAGAAGTCTGGACTAAGAACTGCCCGTTGAGCTCCTTATAAAGGACTTCGCCCCCTTTTCAAACTTAGTTCTTTGACAAATTCCAGGCATGTATAGAAATGGATCCTGATTACTGTCCCCATCCCTCCTCTTTTTATCCCCTCCCACTCCCATCAACAGCCACTCCCCCTCCCTCTCTTTTTCCCAGATTCGTGATTTTTTTTATTTCGTTTGTGACTTTATTTAATTTGTCCAGAGACATCTGTGTGACCATTTTATTGGAACTATACATTGCAATTTGGTGGAATCACCAATGGGCACATAACTGAAGGCAATGGCACCCCCCCTTTACTGAATTTAACTGTAGGAAATAGTTCAGCAATATGTTAGGGATTCCTGGGCCCCTGTTCATGCCCGACTGTTAATGAGTTCACTTTTGTACATACGCAGAAATGTCATCCATAATTGTTGAAAAATGTGCATTTCTCCCCGAAGATGGCATTTTCCAACCCCTCTCCATAGCTTCCAGCTCTTACATTCTTTCTGCTTTATCTTCTATAGTATTTCCTGAGTCTTGGAGGGACTGGTATAAATGTTGTGTTTAGGGCTGAGCACTCAACTGTCACTGATTCTCAACACCTTTTGCAACTGTAAGTCTCTGTGTTTATCACAGTTCACTAGAAAGAATGGCTTCTGTGATTAAGGCCAAGAGTGATAATTGTCTACTTGTATCAACATATGTATTTAGAAGCTGGGTCAGTGCAATGTTGATTCAGCTAAACAATGGAATTAAGGTCTCCCTCAGGGCCCATGACTTCCCTCATCATGTACTTTTAAGCAGATTTTCAGTACCAGGTATAGATTTCCTCCGATGGGGTGGGCTTCAAATCCAATTGCAGAGTGCTTGATTACTACCAATAACAGTTCTCACAAGTGGGTTCAAAATTCCTGGCAGGTTAGTATTATAGTTCGGAGCGTTCAAAGCTAGGTTAGACTATTGATACCTTTTCCATGCTAACAACTTACATAGCACCTTCTGGCCCTTGTCCTTCTTTTACCATGTTCTGTTTCACCCTTTTCCAGATTTCTGGCCCAGGAACAACTTTCCTACTAATCCCAGTAAGCATAGTTAGTGTCTAGAAGACATCATAATTTTAGGGTCCCACAAAAATGTTGCTATTTCTTCTCAAATAAGAAAAATGGTGATCTTTTAGGTTGGGACAAAAAAGTCTGGCACACAACATAAATATATTTGTTTTTATTCCAATACAGTCAAAAAACATTCTTTAAGAATACTTTTCAATTGAAAAGGGAGACTGGGAAAACAGATGAGTCTTGGACATAAGAAATCATTAAGTAGCCATGATGTGGTCCAAGGACCAGCATCAAGAGCAAGATGAAGCACTTCCCAAGCCTCCAGAGCAAACTCAGTTTTTTTCCGCTGAATTAAGCTTGAAAATGAAAATGTTCCCCGAACTATTGAAAATTATATTTTCTAAAAGAGCTGAATCAGAGCACAATTAGCTTATCAGAATTTTCTGTGGCTCAAATGGCATGTTGGTGCACATCAGCCATTGGCTAATTGTCCAGGTCATTTGAAGAAGCGTCAAGGCTGTGACGAGTTCTGGGTTAGAATGACCTGGGACATCATTATTTCAATTGGAGCGCCTTTGTGGACTCTTCTTTCAGACAAAAGAGCCTACTCCTTATTTGCCAAAATCAAAGGCCTCATTATTGCTAATGCTGTCTACCTAATCAGCCTCTGAAATTAGAGCCTAAGAAAAAATCTGTCTAGAGAGAAAAAATAAGGTACAAAAAAGAGATGCCCTTTCTCTGATTTGTTTTGAGGGTCAGGAATATAAATATTATTCCCTCTACCAGAGTGAAATATTTTAGCTAAAAGAAGTCACTTTGTTCCAGCCATATTTTGATTCCTAAATGATATAACAGTAATTATTAACAGTTACAATTATGTTCCTTAACATAGCAATTACGGTGGCCTTTGCATATTACTCCCTGAATCTATACATGTTTTATAGCATTGGTTGCAGTCAGTCATAGTGTGTGCGCTATTTTGTATTCAATAAGAGCCATCTTAATAACACTAATTCCTTGTTTTTTATGTAATACATTAGGTTTTCAATGTGTTTTCACATCTATTACCTCCTCCGAGACCTACAGCAATCCTGTGAGATATGTAGGGCAGGCATTATTATCCCCATTTGACAAGCAGTACTCACTCTGAAACAGTCTCCATGGCAACATAGGCCTAGCAACTCAGAAGCCTAGAGTAGATTTTGATGGCATCATGAACTAAAATGGCTTCCTTTTCTTCTTCTTTCTTCCACTCATAAATGTTTTTAAAATGTATTTACTAAAATATAGTTTATATGCTGAGCAACTCATCTATTTGAAGATTATAATCCAATAGTTTTTAATCTATTCACAGCTAGATGGGGACATCAGATAGTTTTGGATTCTTTTCATAGAAAAACCCTATGTACTTTGCACATTATATCCTATCTCTCTATCCTCTTCAACCCGAAGCATCAACTTTAATAGCTATTCCCATTCTACACATTTCATACAAAAGGAACATAGTACAATATGTGGACTTTATGATTGGCTTCTTTTATTTAGTATAATGTTTTCAAGGTTCATCCAGGTTATACCCCGGGACAGTGCTTCATTCCTTTCTGTGGTGCAATTCTGTATGAATAGAGCACATTTTGTTTGTCCATTCACCAGTTAAAGGGCAGGTGGGTTATTTCTACCATTTTACTATTATACACAATGAAGTAGTTAACATTTGAGCACATATCTCTGATTGGGCTTATTTGCATTTTCCTTTCCTTTATTTTCCACTTAGGAATGGACCGGCTAGGACATCCGATAATTCTGTTGAATTGTTTGAGGAACTGCCAGACTGTTTTCCAAAGTGGTCGTGCTGTGTTATCCTCACTGGCAATGTATTAGGATTCAGACTTTTTCACAGCGCCACCAGTTGTCATTAGTATCTGATTGTGCCAGAGAGTGTGGGGCAGTACCTCATTATGGTTTTGATTTATATTTTCCTTATGTGCATAACATTTTGGATCATTGGTTCAGTGAGTGGCAATGGTGAAAAAAATTCCAAGCTCTATTGACTGGGACGTTCCTATGAGTGCAGCTTTAGTTACTTTTCCTGAGGAAAAGGACCTAGTGACGTAAGGATGGGCTTAATTTTGCTCCCAGTTTGAGGCACAGTCCCTCATGGCAGGGAAGGCATGGCTGCCGGGACCCAGAGCACTGGTTACTTCACATCTGCAGCCGGGAAGCAGGCAGGAGAAACGCTGGTTCTCAGTTCACTTTCTACTGTTTCAGTGAGGGATGCCAGCTCAGGGAATGGTGCCCCTGCCCTTCAGTGTGGGTCTTTTCGTTTCATTTAACCCAACCAAGATCGTCACTCTCAGTCATGATCGCAGGCTAACCTAATCTGAATGATTTTTCACAAATATGCCCAGAGGCTCGTCTCTGCAGTGATTGCAGGTTATGTCAAGTAGATCATCATTAATGACCACAGCCACCTACTTGTCTCTAAGACTCAAGGCCTGTTGCAAGTTCTGCACTTGCTCAGTTCTATGGTAGCATCATAGTCATCAGATTTTGGTGGCACCACAATGCTGTTAAGTCCCAGATCCTCTGACTCTCCTTCTGTCCCAGGAGTCAAGTCTTTCTCCCCTGCAGTCTCTCTTCCCGCACAGAGAGTTGATAAGAAGGCATACCATGACCTTTCTGAGTTGACTCCTCTCTCCCTTTCAGCTGCCAACAAGTCCAGCTCCCCCTGCTTCCCAGGCCTGAGACTACCCAGATTATAACTTTACTTTTATCAGTGCCTTATGACTTCTAGGATGGTCACGTGATGTGGAATTTACCCCCATCCCCAGCCACCAGGAAACCTGCAGGAGTCAGAAACTCTTTATCTTACAGAATCAAATGATCCGTTATCCCACAGAACCACATCACGGCTGCCCTAACGCTGTGATACTACTCTTACTAGTGAGCATTTCTTTGGCAGGACAGTCACAGCTTTTTTCAACAAAGCTGCTGTTGGGGCTGGAGAGATGGCTCAGAGGTTATGAGCATTGCCTGCTCTTCCAAAGGTCCTGAGTTCAATTCCCAGCAACCACATGGTGGCTCACAACCATCTGTAATGGGGTCTGGTGCCCTCTTCTGACCTTCAGGCATTCACGCAGACAGAATATTGTATACATAATAAATAAATAAATATTTTTAAAAAGAAAGCTGCTGTCTTTTAGTTATAATACGTATCATAAGGAAAGGCTGGGCACATCTTCAAGAAATATTTCTTCTAACACTGAACCTGCCCAAGGAGATTTGGCAGTTGTCATTGGCACCTGAATTGTTTGGTGGACATTTACTGGACTACTTAATATAAGTCCCATTTAGATCCTAGCCAACTCGGGTGGGCTAAAGCCGGCCAGCCCTGTTGGGGAGGCCCTCTAATATCATCTCGCCATATTTCTTTGACTCGAGTGAATCTAAACGTTCCCAAGATCTAATAATTCCTGATGCATCCCTCTAAGTGTGTTCTTCTTCCTCTTTCTTGTTTCGCATTCCTTTCTTTTCTCCATCTCCCCGCCTGTGACCATTCGTTAGCTGGAGAAGCCAGTTTGCTCCCCTGTGTTACGATTTCTTTCTTTTCCCAGTGTAGAGATTAGAAATTGACCTTTCAGGGTTAGAAAGAGAGTGCAGTTACATAGCAGGTATGAGCAAGCCATCTAATATAGAGCAGTACCCTTTCCCGTCCCTCCCTGTCAAGTCTGGCAGTCCTCCAAGCTAAAGAGGCTGCAAGCTCAGGCTCAGTGACCTCTTCTCACCCCTGAATTGCCTGTTCTTGCCCTTCTCCTGGGGGATTAAGTGTAGAATAGTAGGCGGCCATAGCTAGTGGGCAATCATCCTGCATGCCTGTCTTTGTTTAAGCTGAATGGCTTCTGCAAAACCAGGTCCCAGGGCTATGGCTGGCACCATGGTCAAACCTTTCCTTGAGCCAATAATAATAAATTTGCTGTTACTCCAACAGAGAAAATAAATTCTGCCAGTTGTGAGCACGAGAGTCCGCGTTCCTTCCTAGTCTGTCTCCAGACTGAATTAACAGCCGTGCATTTTTGTAACACTGAACAGCAAAGAGAATTATGGCTAATGAGCTAATGAAAGCCCAGGGTCATTGATAGGGCCACAGAATAGAAGGCAAGAGGCACTCAATGCCAAGTGTAGGGGGTTCTAAATCACAGATACAGGGGAAATAACCATCAGGACTGGAACTAGAAAGAGAAGTGAGGGCAGAAGGGGAAAGGCAAAAGATAAATTTCATTCTGCCCGAGCCCTTTGAACTAAACCCCTAAGGCCATTTTGCATAAACTTTATGCTGCTAATGTGACCTTGTCTAAAGATCCCCACTACACAGGGATGCTTAGCATTGGTTCTGGAAATGACAGTATCTTCTGGTTATCAAGCATGTCTGACTTCCAACCCTCATGCCTGACAGCTTCATCAGAAAACTGGGCAAGCTAGCGGAGTAAATCAACCGTCCTTGATCTCCACATTTTTTTTTTGCCTTTGCCTTAGAAGTACATTTTAAGTTCTCTGACTTTATCTAATCTGCGTAGGTGAGTGAAAATGGATTGTGGTTCAGTTGAGTTAAAACCTCCAGCTGACTAGGTGGTTGCACATCCTCCTCCAGCTTCTGGCTTCTTCATCGCTTCCATTTGAAAAGGCAGGGAGCACAAGCCAACCAGCCCTTACCTAGTCCCCAGGTGATAATGAGACTTCATAGTTGAAGCTGTGCTCTCTCTATTTAGAGGTGTAATATTGCAATAACCTGGAGTTTTGAATCATCTTGCTCCCTAGGGACTGAGTGCAAGAAGACAAAGCCTAGAAGGGAAAGAAAACCAGAGAGGAAATTTCAAGAAGCTCACTTTTCAATCAGTTTTCCTGGTTTCTCATTAACCCAAGTAGTCTAACAGAAAGCAGTTATTAGAAGGATTTTGTCCGATTCATACAGTCTGAGGCCTCCTCGTAGACAACATTAAGAATTTAACTCGACCTACTGCCCCCCCACACCCCATGTGTGTGTTTCAGATCTTTTATTAGCAAGTGGGGCTCTTGATATTTTATTTTCCAAAGCCAAAACCCTTTTGGTTTGGTGTTTCCCTTTATAGGATTTGAAACCACTCTATGCTAACCGGTGCCACTATGTTCCCAAGACATCCCAGAGGGAAGCTGAGGAGGTGAGCCACAATGACACTGCATGTCTTTACCTCATGGGAAAGTCCCTTGTTTTATCTGAAACAAACTTTCTTTTTTTAAAAAAAAGATCTATTGATTATCTTATGTGAATGAGTGTTGTGCCTGCATGTATGTATGTGCACCACATGTGTACTGGAGTCACATAGTTAGTTATGAGACACCATGTGGATGCTGGGAATCGAACCCTGTCCTCTGCAATAACAATTGCTCTTAACTGCCAAGATAACTCTCCAGCCATGAAACACTTTCTATATTATTTCTTTCCACAGGCCTAAGTCTTACTGATAGGTGTCTTGAGCTATTTGTTCAGTGGGTCAAAATACAGTGTTACTAAGGATATGCCATAGATTGGAGCCTCATGAGGCCTAACCAGGTTCATTTTGTTCCACGGACACAGGCTGCCTCTCTCTCCCCAGCCAGTAGTCTCTCAGTGTGTGTCCCCCCCCCCCCATCTCTGCTGCTGCTGATTCAGCTGCCTGGACTTGGTGCTCAGCTCAAAGGAGATATGAAGCCCACCAGGTCACCAGGCCTGTGTTAAGAAGGCAAAGCTTGAATCCCACATGTGGGAACTGTCTGGAGGCCAAGTCAGAATAGCTCAACAATCTGTTCTGTCTCAAGGTTCTAAGAAGGCCCAGATTGATAGTCTGGCCTTCGCATGACACCGCTAAGAGGACAGCCTAATAGTCCTTGCATAATCTCAGGAGAGTATTTGTGTCCTGCCCCACACTCCCTTGTGTTTCATGCTGCTTCAGCTAGAGATACTAACAGTGGAAACATTGGGGTGGGAAAAGGCACTTTCATTTCAGCATGTCATAATCCCATCCCAACCAGTGGATTCCAACATATGAAGGTCTACCTGTTTCTGGGAACTCTGACAATTTGGCACCCTGTTAACCTCAAAATGAAAGCCATTCACTGTGAGGATACACCCAAGGGTGCATTGGTGCACACAAATTGGACTTGGGGGAGAAAAATAAAGAACACAAAGTTGGGTTAGTATGGAAGCAGGGAGGGGTCTAAAAAGAGTTAGGAAAGGGGGTAAATAGGATCAAAATGAATTGTATGAAATTCTCAGAGAACTAATAAAAATTATAAAAATAACATTAAAAGCTAGCACATGTGTGATTGGAAAAGAAGAGAAATGGAGGCAAAATGGCCACTACATCACACACATAAAGTGGCTGGGAGGCCCCTTTACATAGAACACATCGTGCATGGTGTTCCTGGAGTTAGACAAAGCCATAGTCTTGCTCCCAAGGACGTCAAATGCTTTTCATTATGGAAGTACCATTCCCTTTCCTCCATTTTCTGCTAGCAACCCCAAAGTTATCATTTTTCTAGTTGTTCCTGGGTTAGAAAGAGGAATAAAGTGTGTGTGTGCGAACAGCATAACAAAAAGGCAATAGGCACTTGGATGCAAAGGGTCCAATATGAAGAAAAGTGCCCATTTCCTATGAATATTTCTGAAACAAAGCCAAACACTGTGAAAGTACTTTACTATACCCATAGAGAAAAGGGAATTTAAACAATTTCTTGTAGGCGAGAGAAGGCAAATGCAGATTATTCCTTATATTTTTAGTTTTGGAAAATGTTTTTGTAAACTCAGACTGTTGTGGTTATTCTCTTGATTTCCTTCTGAAAGCGTCTTGTATTAATTTTCTGACTGCGCAAATATCATAACAGTGTCCATAAGTTTGCCTGTAATCCTGTTCCTCTTAACTCAATTTTTCCTGTATAAGGTCATAACTTCCTCAAGCAAACTTTCTACTTCGACGAGGGCTTTGCGGAACCTTACCCAGGCAGTCAAAGAGGTACTGGTGGACTTCCCTGTGCATGTATGGCCCTCTGTATTTCCTTCTACCAGATCCTCTTTCATTACTTGTCTCTCTTTGCAAACCCTTCTCATCCTCCTTCCCTAAGAGCCATCTAATATTCCATAGACTCCTCCACCTGTCCTTCCTCTTCTCTCCCTCCGCCCTTGATAAGTGGGGCACTAAGGGCCGTGCCTGGGGTTGAACACAATGCCAGCTCTACAGGTGCTTGCTTTGTGCACACACAAAGCCACCTCTCTGATTTGCCTCATCTTTCTTTTGCATGACTATGCTCCTGCCACAGCCCTTATCTCTGTCTCCATCAGCCACTAGCTCACACTCCAATCCCAGAGGACCAATCCTCCCACCCAGTGCTAGCTTCTCCCATTGTTATTTTGTGTCTTCAGGTGAACTGCCCTCAACTTAGCCGTGGACTCTGCACACCTCGCATCCGGGGCAACACCTGCTTCTGCTGTGACCTCTACAACTGTGGCAAGTAAGTATGGTGCTGCAAACACAGCGGTCATAGGTTGGCCATGTTTGGTGCTAGGCGAGCCAAGGCTGGTGAAGGCTGTTATGGTGGGGGTTATAGAAACAGGAGCTCCTGGTCTGTTACAGATTCCACCTAACCGGCCTTCTCTGTGCAAGGTGTCATGCTGGCTACTTTCACGACCTTTATCTCACTTAATTTTCTTTACACTTCATTTTTGCCTCTAAAGTCTGTAGAATGTTAAAGCCGAGGAAAGTGGAGCTCAGAAGAAAGACAATTAACTAAAGGATATACAGAACTTGAAACTAGATGTAGAAAGCAAACCCAACACTATGTCTACATTTGACAGCATCCAGTAAATATTTATTGAGTACCTTCTCAGAGCCTGGACCTGTTCTACACACTAAGGATTAGTCAGGGATTAAAGCAATAGGCTTTGTTCCCTGGAGCTTATGTTCTAGCAGGAGAGAGACTATAAACACACATAATACCTGGCATAATATTGGCTGTGATTAGAGTTTCGAAGAAAAATAAATCAGGAAAGGTAGACACCAATGAGGGAGAAATTGTGTCCACAAAGTGGGTATGGGATGTCTCTTTGTGAAGGTGACATTTGTGAGGGGACCTGAGTAAATCGGAAGAGCAAAACAAGAAGATACTTCAGAAGAGAGTTCTTAAGCAGGGGGACCTCAAACTATAAAGGGTTCAAAGCAGGGTTGGTGCCAGCAATGATCCAACCATCCAAAGTCTCTGCCATCCAGTTAGGATTACACCAGTTAATTCTTTCTTTCAAAATGTTAGGTGATAAGAATACAGATTTCATGCTTGTAGGAAAGACAAATAAATACACAATTGCTCTTTGAACATAATTTAATAGGGTAGTCAGGATCAGTGGCTATAACAAGGACCTTGGTGGCCTAAGCGAATGGGGGACAAGGGATAAGGAGAAATTTAGGATGTAACTAAAAGCAGGTAGAAATGGGGAAAATATGCTTGCAAGTTGTCAGGAGGTAGAGAAAAATGTAGTGGCCGGTGAAGGGAAAGCAGGAGCCAGGTTCGCATATTAAAGAACCCTTTGGCCTTGACCATGGAGGCGATTGTGAGCTAATGAAAAATGAACTTGAACTAACTGGTAGACACTTTAGACAGCTGGGATGTTGGAGAGAATGAGACCCAGTCTAGGTTGGGTTAGTGGCAATGAAACACAGGAAGTTTGTTTTTGATTTTTGAGACAGGGTTTCTCTGTGTAACAGCTCTGGCTCTCCTGGAACTTGATTTGTAGACCACGCTGACCTGATTGAGGCAGATCCGCCTGCCTCTGCCTCCCGAGGGCTGGGTTTAAAGGTGTGCGCTGCAACCACCGGGCAACAGGGAGTATCTTTTAGAGAGCAATTTAGAAGGTGGAATTGGCAGAGACCTGTGAGTGTGGGCTACAAATTATGAAAGGATAGCCCTACATATACAGTGTTGCCAGAAAATTCTTGTCTATGCAGGACTGTTTTCAGACTTAGGGTGGGAGAGCTGAAGGCCCAAGGAGGGAGGCAGGAAGCAGCAGAGGAGGGCTAGATGAATGGATATGGAGGGGCCTCAAAGGGAAGCAGTGCACTTCTACACATTCCCTTACTATCGATAGTCAGAGAGCAGTTTCTCTGCTCTGAGGTTCGAAAACTGATGGCTGGAAGTGGAGAGAAGCATGGGGAGAGCTCGCCCAGGACCTTTAGGATTTTTGCTAATACCAGTCTCATTTCATTGGAATACCTGAAGTAGAGAAAGAGAAATTCAAAGATGCAAATGAGGTGCAAGGACTATCTGGGGTGGAGGGAGAGGCATAATTATTCATGTTGTAATAATAGCCAGCACCCATAAAGGTGTGCTGGGAGCCACCAGGAACTGAATGGGGTCTGAGATCTACAGACCCATAGAGGGAGATAATTGACCTATCACACACACACACACACACACACACACACACACACACACACACGGGAGACACAGATAGAGACAGAGAGAGCTTTGTCTCTACAGTGAGTATGTTTCAGGAAAAGGATTAGATATATAAAAGGTTACTTAAATCTCATTTATCAGAGCCCACGGGTGACTATTTTCTCCCTGTTTTTAAAATGGAGACTCAAATCTAACTTATCTTTTTGTTAATCTATATTTCACAATAACCAAATTTCAGAAAACAATGCATACCAGTTTTTTCTTTTGTGTGTGTGTGTGTGTGTGTGTGTGTGTGGTTTTTTCGAGACAGGGTTTCTCTGTAGCTTTGGAGCCTGTCCTGGAGCTAGCTCTTGTAGACAGCTGGGATGTTGGAGAAAATGAGACCCATTCTAGGTTGGGTTAGTGGCAATGAAATGCAGGAAGTTTGTTTTTGATTTTTGAGACAGTGTTTCTCTGTGTAACAGCTCTGGCTCTCCTGGAACTTGATTTGTAGAGCACGCTGAACTGATTGAGGCAGATCCGGCTGCCTCTCCCTCCTGAGCGCTGGTTTAAAGGTGTGCACTGCAACCGGTGCACCACCGCCACCCGGCACCAGAGTTGTTTTTAAGAAAGCAGTTTGTTAAGAACTTGTACTAAACTGAACCTCCAAAGGGCAAGGGATATGATTCCATTTCATCCATGTCCCCTGCCTCCAGCACAGCCATCACTAGAGAAAGAAGTGAGGAAAATGGAGAGACCAGCATGGTGACATGGTGGTGGTGTTGGCACACGCCTTTAATCCCAGCACTCAGGAAGCAGAGGCAGGTGGATTTCTGTGGGTTTGAGGCCAGCCTGGTCTACAGAGTGAGTTTCAGGTCAGCCAGGACTGTTACACAGAGAAACACTGTCTCAAAAAAAAAAAAAAAACATCCCCCCAGAAATCCCCACTCCAAAACAAAGCACAGTCTTCCTTTTCACCAGGAAAAGAAAATATTAGATGAAGCAGCTGACATGGGTCATGCTGTTCCTAAAGAGCTTCAAGCTTTAATCTACCCTGTATCTAGAAGGCAGACCCAAGCATCTCTCAGTGCCCTTTCCCAAGTTCTGTGTGGCCAGGATCCCAAGGGCAAAACCAGTAAAACAGGACTTGCTTGCACTTCCCTCAGTTCAGAAAACAGCTATTAGACTAAATAGGGGACAGACTTGAAAAGAAGGGAAAGCTTTTCCTTGACCCAGGTTTTTTTTTTCAGTCAGAGCCAATGAGAGTTAAATTCAAGGCCTAAATATAGCCAGCAAGCAGCATTCTGAGACTTGGAGACTTTAATTTTGCCGAATGCGTATTTGTTTTCCTCACACGAAGCCTATTTTTAATCAATTGCCAGCTCCTCCAGTCCATTTCCTGGAAAGGAGGCCAAGAAATAAAAAGTGGGAACAAAAACATCAGGCAGTCATTTGTACAGTACTGCAGAAACAGAGTGTCTACTGTCCCCTCTAACCCGCAGACCTTCACTGACGTCATGGGTGGTGAGGTTTAATACCAAACATAGATTATTCTATTTAGCCTTGTGCAGGCAGGTGGCTTTCTCTAGGACACAGCCTCTCTGCAGTGGCCTTGCAGGGAATGTCTTCCTTCCACCTGTCCACTCATCTTTGGAGAGGTCAAGTCAATATCGCTGGTTTTCAGTGTGTAACCTAAAGGAAATGGAGTGGTTTGTGCACTGTCTCAGCTGGGAACACAGTGATAAAGGCCAGCTTACTCCCATTCCTCATTTCCTTTAACTAACCTTGATGACATTCCCACTATGAGGCAGGCGCTGTTGTGTTCTTTAGAAACTCAGTTGACAAGAAAGGGATTTAAAAAATAGGGTGGATGAGAGAGAGGGGGAGTTAAGGGGAGGAGAGGAGACAAAAAGAGATAGAGAAGGGGAGGGATGGAGAGATAAGATGGGAGGGGTAAGAAGATAAATTGCCACGCTTTCTCTTATTTAAGAACAGAAAGATGCCTTCTTGCTTTCCCCCAAATCGGCTGCCACTTGTGTCCTTTGAACACAGGTTGTCTGCTTCTTTAGGCCCAGCCGGGGAGTGGAGTCCAAGGGAAAGCAAGCGCACATCCGATGAGCACGCTCATGATTGATGCAGCCATCGGGCTTTGCATTCAGTTCCTCGTGCGATGTGTGTTCATCTGTGGTCTTTCATATTTCTAGCTGTTCTAGACAGCACGAGAGATGAAAAGATGTAAGAGATGGCCCTCGCTTCCAACAGGTCACAAGTTTAACAGAGACAGTCATGGTGGCCTGGTTATAGTACACTATTCAGCATGGAGCAGCCTCTCGGTATATATTAGCTTAGATGAAAAACTCATAACCGACAAGCTACAAAGAAAAGACTGTCTCAGGCTGTGGGTGTTCGTGGGAAAATCTACTGAGTGGGTACTGGAGTCCTTGAGAAGGCCCCCTTGAAGCTTTGAGTCAAAGGGGGATTTAGAAAGGCTGGGAACTGAAAACAGTACCTTCTAGAAGGGAAAAACCTGAGTAAAGGTTTTGAGAAAGCTCCCAGCATTCCCTGTCTGGGCCCCCCAAGAATTTGCAGCCTAGCTAGAGTATGCGTTCCATTTTTAACTCAGATTGCAGCAAGATTAATCAAGTATGGACGGCGTCTGGCAGGACTGCCCAAGGGTGAGGACAATAGGAAGGCAAAAGATACAATTTTAGGGTAAATTTTTTTCCCAGAGAGTGGACCAAATGAAATCATGGCTCTCAAATAGAAGAAACCACATTAATTTGCTAAACCCCATACTATAATTAAGCATTAACTTTCTTTTGCTTCATGATTCAGTTTTTAAGAAATTAAATAGCTGCCGAATCCACTAAAATTGAAACCAATTATACTCTAGAAAATTGACTACTTTTTCTTTTGTGAGGTGCCAAAGATGGAACCAGGGGACTTGTGCATGCTAGGCAAGTGCTATGCATCAAGTCGCAAATTAATATATACTCTTAAAACTCACAGCTCCATGTTGAGGCATATGCAATTAAAACATTAGTGTCTTTAAACATGTGGTTCAAAGGTCAGAATTATGTTTCCAGACTGGGGATCTCAGAAGGAAAAAATTCTTTCTGCTTGTTGTGTGTTGCTTTATACGCAGCCTTTTGGATATGTGTGTGTGTGTGTGTGTGTGTGTGTGTGCGCGCGCGCGGCGCACCACACATGTGGACTTTTTAGAGGGCAACACTCAGGGGTCAGTCCTCACTTTCCATCCTAATAAGGCAGAGTCTCCTCTCTTGTTCCTGCCTCTGCTAGCTGGTCCAAAACCTTCCCGCCAATTCTGGCTCTACTTTTCATCTTGCCATAGGAGTACTGGGATTAAAGATGCCACCACATCTGGCTTTTAAAACGTGGGTTCTGAGGATATAACTCAGGTCATAAAGCTTACAAGGCAAGCCTTTTATACACCAAGCCATCTACCAGGCCCTGTCATGCGCATTTTTATTAAATCTCCCAGGCTCAGAGAAGGTCAAAATGTTTTCATCAGGCAGCAAATAAACTTCAGTCAGGATTCTAATGAAGCCTGACTCCAGAGTGTGCTAGGGTGTGCTGCCTTCCTGTGTGTACGGCTCACTTATACGAAGTAGCCTAAAAGACAGACAAGGATAATTGGGAGGATGTCAGAAGATAACTCTGAAGCCATTGACATGTCCCTACAATTCTGCACTCAGACACATACCTGCCCTTTTCAAAAGGATTGAACCTGTACTTTTGCATCTTTTGGGGGTAATATACGTAATATGTATACTCTCCTTCCCCACCACCAGTGCCAACAGATAGAAGACACTCAAGGTATGCTTATGAATGGGCTCTTCAGATAAGTGCTTAAAAATACTGAAATTTCAATTCAAGTTCAGATAAATTCAAATATTCTTAAAATTCTACTATGAGGGGCTAGAGGCACAGCCCAGTGGTTAACTAGAATTACAGGCAGTTGTGAGCTGCCTCAAATGGATGCTTCAGAAACCAAGGTCTGTCTTCTGCCTATAGCTCCAGTTGGGGGGGGGGGAATCTAATGCCGTCTGGAGCATTCTGTAAGCTTGCACACACATTCATAACCACACACAAAGAATATAATTGATACACACAGGCAATGCACGTTAAATACACTCATCGATGGTTCTGATGTCGTCTACCCTGTAAGCACACTGATTTCAATTCCTCAGAGAAATTGTTTTTAAAGGATCCTAAGTTAAATTTATTCACAAACTTAAAAAGTCATTCTTGCATGAATTGTGGAGATTAATCCTTGATTTTGCTTTGTTTGTTTTTCATTCTTGGTATTGCAATTACATGGAAGTCTCATGTAATACTCTTCAGATGCCAGGGCATTTTATTGTATGTTTAATTTTAAGCACCATGCTTCATGCTGACTGCTTTGCAATATCCAGAAGGACAGGAATTTCCATTTAATTCCTTTATTGGGTATTTATACAGCACAGGATGTGTGTCATGCATGGCAGTTTTATGGATTTTTTTCCCCTGAGATTTGAACAAATATCTATTCACCCCAGAAAAAGCAGAGATAGACGAAATAAATTATTCAACCCAAGTTTAGCTTAGTAAACCGGTGAGTTTATCTTGCCACTAATCCCTTGGCATGAAGGAGGTGATTGCTTCTAGCTCCCTCTCCCCTACTGATAAGATCTGTAGATGCGGAAGTTCTTTATATAACATGAGTATTATAACCTACACAACCTACACACAACTTTTTATATATTTTAAATCACCTTTAGATTACTTGTAATTCCTAATCCAACGTAAATGTCAGGATAAGAGGTATTATACTATATTATTTATGGAATAACGACAGCCAATGGTCTATATATGTTCAGTACTGACCCACGTTTTTAATTTTTGGCTGGTTGAATTTGTAGATGCAGAACCTGCGGGGTTTACATCTTCCATATATGTATTTGGATAGAGAGTACGAATCAGTCTGTACCAAATAATATGACTCAGAGTAACTAGGCTGAGTGTGGGCATCGTTAGACAAGGTAGCCGGGAAGACCTCTCCAAGGAGATGATAGTCGAAGTTTTGTGGTACATCTCAGTTTTAGTAGGGTATTAGCACATTGGACTTTTGGGTGGTTGGTTTTGAAAGGGGAGACAATGAAGTCTTTGAAGCCTCCATCAGACTTCAGCACCACTTACAACTTGACCAAGTTCCTTACCCTCCCTGGGCTTCACTTCCGTCCTTTGAAAAGTGGAAGTGTAAGGGCATCTACCTCAGTGGTTCCCAGCTTTCCTGATGCTGCCACCAACCCTTGAATCCAGTTCCTCATGTGCTATGGACCCCCAACCATAAAATCATTTTTGGTGCTCTTTCATAACTGTAATTTTGCTACTGTTATGAATCATAATGTAAATATCTGTGTTTTCTGATGGCCTTAAGCGACCCCGGTGAAAGGGTCATTTGACCTCTAAAAAGGGATCTTGGTCCAAAGGTTGAGAATTGCTTCTCTACCTTGTGGAATATTGTAAGGGTTTGCAATACCAACAGGCATTGCTGTGATAACAGAAATTCTTTATAATATGCTCTGTTCAGTAACCACTATGTACATATGGATATGAAGCACTTGAAACATGAGAAGACTAAATGCTTGGACTTATAAATTTGACCTAATAAGTAGCCACACATGGCTAGTAGTTGCTATATTGGACAGCCTGATTTGCTGAACTGACATATGGGAAATGCTAAGCACCGTGCCTGGTAGATAATATGTGTCTATTAATGTCCTTTAGGATCAGTGTTAATGATGGTTACAAGCGTCTCTCTAGCAGGCAACATTTTTTAAAAGGCAAACATCAATCACAATTGTATTTATTGCTGTGCTACACACTCCAAGTGAGCTGCAATGATATGTTTTATAAAACCTCCCCACCTTTCTAGGCATTTTTCCCCCTGAGCTACACAGTAGTCAGATCCTTGTGGTGCTGGCAAGGGAGGAAGATTTTTTGCTCCTAGGAGACTGACTATGCTGTGCTTCTCCCCATGCAGTAGGGTGGAAATCACTGGCGGGTACTATGAATACATTGATGTCAGCAGCTGCCAGGACATCATCCACCTGTACCACCTACTCTGGTCTGCCACCATCCTCAACATCGTTGGCCTGTTCCTGGGTATCATCACTGCTGCGGTCCTTGGAGGATTTAAGGATATGGTAAGAGAGAAAGCGACTCTCCATTTCATAGGGCCATCTGTTGGGAGATGGAAAACCAGGCTAGGATGTTTGGGACAATGGAGATACATTATTCCAAGGGAGGAATCAGAATGTAGCATATGCAGCTACCTACAAATATCTCAAGTTGGAGCGAGAAGTGCCATCAATCTGTTTATATTTCTTGTTAACATGAACTTCCTGTTATCTTGAGGCATATTTTGAGAGAAAAATGAGTGAGAGGGGGGCTTTTCAGACTTCCCATTCTCTCTGCTTGTGCGAACAATTTATCACTTTCAGTAGAAACTTTCCTAGTTAGTTTTCTCTTTAATGGTCTTTGGGAGACAATGAAGAAAAAGGAATTTATGTTTAGTTGTAGGCAAGATTAATGTTAATCTCCTATAGGAATTCCACAGTGGAGTTTCTGCAGTAAAAGTATATAGGCTTCCCCCTCCCTTCTTATACCCGAAGATTCAGCCCTAGGCTAAGCTGCTTGTTAGGTCTTGCCTTCAACCCCGGCCTACCCACATTCCTGTTGCTCTCTTTGAAATGTTTTCCATGCATGTGTGCATGACTGCGAATGCACACCAGCACTCAGAATCCTCAATAATGCATGCTCCCCCAGTAGCAGTAGATGCCCTATTCTTTTGCTTTCAAAACGTTTCTAATAATTTATTTGCTATGCTGGTAAACTTTAATCTCCAATTCTGAGCTGTTAGTTTTGAGCCATGGTTATTAACCTGGCTTCATATTAGAATCCCTTGGAGTTTTAAAATAAAGCAAAGCAAAACAAAATAAAATAAATCCACACGCTTGGGCCCTTCCCCTAGACATTCTGATTTGGCCGGTATAAATGGAAACCCATCTATGAATGGGGATTCTGACCCACAGGCAGGATTGAGGACCACTGCTTCACATATCCCTTTCGGAGTTCTCCCCCCCCCCGATTATTTACGTAGAGTGAGCTGCTCTTGAACTCGGGCCCTCAGGAACAGCAGTGGGCGCTCTTATCCTCTGAGCCACCTCTTTGGCTGCTGCCTTTCAGAGTTCTTTTGTGCCTAAAAGGGACTTTCTTTGGACCCAAGGATTCTAGACCCTTGGTTGTTTATGTCTTCTTTGAGGGCCCCTCAAAACAGAATCCTCAATAGCAATCTCTAATCTGACCCCAGACAGTCGAGAAGATGGTGATGGGAAAATGGAAAGCAACTAGGGTAAGAGTGACAATGGAGTTTTGGTTACAACGTCTCCAGCAGGACTGACCTGATTAGGAAGAGTGGGTATACCGCTGGTGGGTCTGTCATGAGAAATTCTTCCTTGTCCGACCACAGTCTATCGCTCTCTCTTCTCTCCATCTCCTTGGGAAATCCAAGCACTAAGGAGTAAGGCAACCTTTTGACCCAGCTGTCATCCTAGGGAAGAGAAGGATTTCCTGTCACCTGGGGCCCAAGGAAACGTTTAGAAGACATAGCTGTTTCTGGGTTGAGGTTTCTTTGGGGAAAAAGAATTGCCATTGTCCTTGGATGCTTTCCCCAGAAGAGTCTCCTAGTGGTGGGGACTGTCTGAATGGGAAAAGCTTTCCCATCTAGTGGAACGTAGGGAATCCTGCATTGATGGAATGAATGCTGCTTTACCTGCAAGGTGTCCCTCCCTCTAATTTTACCCCACAAAGTCATGGTGCTAACAATTCATTTGTTTGCTTTCCTTCCACATTTTCAGGTAGGCATTGCCCCTTTGTTTCTTGTCTGCTTTCAAAATTAAGACAGTAACATTTTATTTATGTTCTTCTATTTTTATTATTCTTTATTTATACATATGCACATGTCTGTATGTGGGCATGGGCCTGAGGTTAGAGGCATCCCCTGGGGCTGGAGTTTCAAAATTAAGATAGTAACATTTTATTTCTATTTTTCTATTTTTGTTATTATTTATTTATGTATACATATGCGCATGTCTGTATGTGTGCATGGGCCTGAGGTTAGGGGCATCCCCTGGGGCTGGAGTTACAAGCAACTGTAAACTGTCTGTTGTGGGTGCAGAGAATTGAACTCGGGTCCTCTTCAAGACAATACATGTTTTTTTCCACTGAGCCATCTCTCCAGCCCCAGATAGTAGTAACATTTAAAATAGGCTGGCTAATATGCCACGGAGGTGTAAAAACCTTGTATTAATTAACCTCTCCGAGTGAAAGATTTAATAATTTTCTATGGTGGCAAAAGGAATTGGGATGTGCAGTCAAAGTGTGCCTAAGAAAGACGACTTTCTTCAAGAAAGTTTTGCAAATTGGGAAGAAGGAAAGATTTAAAAGGTGGTGCTCTAGGAAATTAAGCCCTTCCAAAGTTTCGACTTTCTCGTCGTACCAAAGATTTCCCTCACCTTAAAAACTCCAGGAGGACATCTCAATGGTAGCATCAACCTCTTTGAAGTGTACAGTTCGGTGATTCAGTACACTCAAAATTCCACGTGATTATCACCTCTGCTTCGTCCACTTCAGGGACACTTTCTTTACCTGAAGCCTGTAGCCATTATTCAGCTACTCCTTATTCCTCTTGTCCCGAACTGCCAGAAACCACTAATCTGCAGTCATTGTGGACATGTCTCCTCTGGCTGTTGCCTACAAATGGATTAATATTGTTAGGAGCTCCCTGACAATGCAAAAATTCCCAATCAAGCCAAATCAAAACAAGCAAAATCAAGAAATATCCAGGTTTAATGGGGGATCTGTGCTCTCGGGGTGGCCCTGAGGGGAAAACCAGGAAGTCGCAGGAACCCGACCCCCTGGAGGGAAAAAGGGAGACCACATGTTCCTCTTTTGGGGATCACTTAAATACCCTGGGGAGTGGTCCTGACCCCACTTGCCTTTCTAGAATAGCCAATAATGTCAGGCCTGACAATTTATATTCCTTCTTTAGAAAAAAATCGTCCATCTTAGTTCTTTTTTTACCACCCCCCACCTACTTATCTATCTATCTTTTTTTTTTCAGATAGGCTCTTACTCTATAGCCCAGGCTAGCCTCAAATGCACAATCCTCCTGCCTCAGCCTACTGAGCACTGGGATTATAAGCATGAGCCACCATGCCTGGCTTTGCCTGTTTTTTTTTTTTTCAGTTAAGTTTTTCTTCTTTTTGCTGGTGACTTATAAGCATTCTTCTCCTGTTAGAGATACTAAACCCTTATTAGATGTATGATTTACTGTAGCACATATGTTTCAGAGACTGCTGTTTCCCCATTTCACTCTTAGTGTTCTTGTCTCTGAACGTCAGTTGTTCTGTATGCGCAGAAGAGAGGGGAGTCTGTTGACGGTTCTGATAGTGACCGTGTGCCCTTTCCAAATGCCTTTGTGCATTTACTTTTGTTTGATCTTTGTTAGATACCTTCAATACCTCGAGCAGATATTAAGTACTATAACCAATTAACAGACAAGAAAAACAGATCAAGTGGGCTCAAGTGGTTTGCCCAGAATTAAGTAGCAGATTGTGGACTGGAGCCCAGATAGTGTGTTGCTCCTTCTACTCCATCCCTTCTGCCCCCAACTGACATTTGTCTTGACCTTTCTGCTTCTTTAAGCTTTGTAACAAATGCTTCCTGCTATTTGCTTGGGAGCTTCCTTAGCAGTAAGGGTGGAGAGCAGGAGAAATACTGGGTGTTATTAAACCATAAGCCTGGAAGCTCTGTCAAAGACCCATGGGGGAAATGAAAAGATGACAGCAGAGATCGTGGCCAAAGATAGTTGCTTCATGGAATTAAAGAATTCTAGTGGGGATAGAACTTGAGGCCACCAAGGAGATGATGTCATCAAAATGAGAACATGATCTAGAAAGTCCTAGAATACAGATGTATGAGCCAAAACAAAAATCCTTGGCCTAGGTCCCAATGTAGTTGGTGACTGGCATGTCTGCTCCCTTATTATGGTGCCCTGGAGTCTGTAGGGAGGCTCAGGGGTGCTGGTTGATGGAAGGGTAGGAGCCAAATGCTGTGAGCTGGCAGCACCTAAACACAGTGGGCTAGGAGCCATTATTTTGCAGCGTTGTTGTAAAGCTGAAATGAAAGAAGGATGTCTTCACACCCTAGCCATAAACGCTTGAGAGTGAACCGAAGGAAATGTCCAATGCAATGTTTGTTGATCAAAGATATGAGGATTTGAGATGACTCTCTAAAAAGTGAACACATCTGTACATTTTGTTCCCGAGTCACCAGTGTCTCCGATTTAGAATAATTTGGAGAAGAATAAAAGTGGCATTTTTTCCAAAGTTTATGACCATTGTTTCAGTAGACTCAGTTTTGTCACAGAAGATTGCTTTCATCTTTTCCTGTGCCTCCTAGTAACCTTTGCTTTGATGAGCTCAGAAAGTTACTGAGCAGTAACGGGGAGTAGAATTACAATTTGATCTCCAGAATTGTTTCAATTGAAATAACATACATGCACACACAAATGTACACACACACACACACACACACACACTCACTCACTCACTCATATGTGTGCACATGAATACTGACAAGCATGTTTTAAAAGCCCATTACCCATTTGAAATATAGCTAGATCAGTCTTTGGCCGTCTCTGTTGCTTTATCCCTGCCGATTCATTTCACCTTTGCTGCCCTGCCCATTTCTCTATCCCCTCTATCCTGGACTCATCAGCATCTTTCCGGCAGGCACTCAATCTTCCTTTTATGTTCTTCTGTGCTTTTTTTTCTCTGTAATAGCTCACTTTTTTCAGACACAATCCTGAATCCCTGGCCTGCTGAACACATGAAATCGTTTTACAGATAGAGTTACATTGTTGGCTTGCTCTCCTATGGTTAGGTTTGGTTTATTTGGATAGAAGGTTTTGTTTTGTAACAGCTGGCAGGGTAGTTTTCTAGTAGACAGGAGACCAAAGAAACATACTTTCTGATACGTCCTCAGGGGTGAAATGTCGTTTTTGAATTTTGGTGGCGAAAGAAGGTCACTTCTCCGAGATCTTCCTCTGTAAAGTAAGCCAAGATCTCACGCCTCTCCCACAGAAGAGGCACTGTGAGGTACACTATAATGACTGAGGTTTGTAGCTCTGCACACCTCTAGGCCCACAGAACACCTAAGCACCAGAGCAACAGAACTCTGCTGAAACTGTCTGGAAAGGAGTTTTCCTATCAATACCTTGCCGGTGCCACGGCCAAAACCTACCCACAGGTTTTCACCGCTTCAGACAAAGCTCCTACTCGGTGTTAATGTAGTGTAGAGACATTTTGGAAGGAAGAAGTCCACCTTGCAGACAGCTCTTGACTGTCCACACAAATGGATGGCAGTGGCTTTAACTCTGTCAGCAGGTTATAGCAAAGAAAGAAATCGTTCCTACGCTGCTTTATTGGCAAAAATAATGGAAGTGTCACTCAACTGATTTCAATATTTCCGTAGATTTGGATTCTTCCAGAAAAAAGTTGGGGAGTATGGGGAGTGCAGTATTGGCTCAGGGGCCGAGGGCACTTGCTCTTGCAGAAGACCCAAGGTCTGTTTTACTGCCTGTGTGGTGGTTCACAACCATCGGTAACTCCAGCTTCAGGGGAGCCAATGCAATCTTCTGATCAGCACAGACAGTACCCTCACATGTTCACACACAAACACATGCCCATGCGTGCATGCATTTACACACATACAAAAAGAAATATAAATCTGTCTTAAAAGGTGGAGTGGTTGGAGAGATGGCTCAGTGGCTAAGAGCACTTGTTGCAGAGGCCCAAGTTTGGTTTCCCAGCACCCAGATGGTAGTTCATAACCAACCACCTGTAACTCTAGTTTTGGGCAATCTGACACCCTCTTCTGATTTCCGTGGGTACCAGGCGTGCATGTGGTGCACATACATACATACAGGCAAAAATACTCAGACACATAAAATAAAATACATAAATCTAAAACAAATTTAAAGCTTAAGGAAAACGACCCAGTATGTATTAATTGCAAAAATATTGGCATATATAATAGAAAGTGAAGACTTTCCATTTTCCTCTTAATATTACTTCCTTCTGCAGAGGTAACTTTTAATAACAGTTTATTAATCTTTCCAGGTTAATTTCTTTGCATTTACACATATAAATATGTAACCGAAGTTTTGCATTTACACACATAAATATGTAACTGAGGTTTTGCATTTACACACATAAATATGTAACCGAGGTTTGGAAACACACTAGAGCACAGTACAGTGATTTAGCACAGTAGCCTTTTGTTCCGCAGAACCGGGCACTGGATCCAAGGCCCTGCACATACTAGGCAAACGCTCGACCACTGAGCTCTATCGTAGCTAGAAAAAGAACATCAGAGGCTGGAGTAATGGCTTGAGAGGACTCCCTGCTCCTCCAGATGACCCGGAATTCCCAGCACCCACATGGTGGCTCACAATCATCTGTAACTCCAGTGCCAGGGAATCCAGCATCCTCTTCCTGCCACCTTGGGTACCGGGCACACATGTGGATGCATAGGCATACATATAGGCAAAACATTCATACATATAAAATAAATAACCATGTATTCTGGACAGCTTTCTCTGCCATTATACATAGGTCTTTGATTATCTAAATACAAGTATAAATATTTATCACTAAATATCTCTATTTTTATAAAATCACTATTATAAATAAATATCAGTAATATTTATTTATATCACTAAATATAAATTTTGCTTATCGCTAGCTGGGTGATAGGCTATAATGTTTGTGCTATGGCTTATTTAACCATTCACCTAATGATGATGGTATGTAATATATTGTTTCTAATTTGTTTCTCTGCAGAACCCTACCGTTCCAGCACTGAACTGCTCTGTTGAAAATGCCCACCCAACTGTTTCTTACTATGCTCGTCCCCAAGTGACATCGTACAATATCTACTACCATAGCCCTCCTCATCTGCCGCCATATTCTGCTTATGACTTTCAGGTATGTTTGGAGAGAGAAAAAAACCCTCTTGACCCCCTTTGATGTAACCCATCCCTTGTTATTGCCCCTGACTTATTTATAGAATCTTTCCGTTGCCTTTGGAATAGATAGGAATTAGCCCAGGTGCTTTTCCCCAATGGAATTTATCAGCTTGTAGGAAGCAGTGATTAGATAAAGGACCTGCAGGGAGGCAATGATGGAAGGCGCAAGAAAGTGGGAGTAGCATGAGGGAAGAAATAGAATGAGAGGAAAACAGAGGAGGGGTAGGAGTCAGGTTTCTCAGATTGTGTTTAAATACACTAAGAAGATAATTTGGCTGGGAAATGGACCCCTGTTCAAGAGCGACTTTTGCCGTGGTGAGAGGCATAGCCCTGATGCTTGACCTAAGCATGTTCCGAGCCACACAAAGGTATGACTCAGACCTCCAATGAGGAAGTCCTTTGCTTTTGCAAACATGCTAACTAGAACTACATAGAGAAAATATTTTTACAACAATTCTCTCCCATATGTTGCCTTATTGCATAGGTCAGAAGTAGTGTTACCAAACTTAAATTTTCAACCTTTTCTTCTGAGATGGGACTAACTGCAAAGACATGAAAGCATAAAACGGGCACAAGGATTTCACTGTGTGCAGTGAGGAGGTGCTCTGGAAAGCCATGCCAAGTGGGTTGTTACATATTACCAGTGATTGTGGTGCAGCTTTCCATCACTATGACAAAACCCAGGAGATCGCAGTCAGCTTGGAAACAGGAGATGGTTATTTTCGAGCACAGCTTTGGAGGCTTCTGTCTGTGACTGACTGGCCAGATCATGTAGACTTGTAAATGTTGCATCACCTCCTCAGAGTTCTGGGGACCAAACCTTCAACACTTGGACTTTTAGGGGACGCTTCTAAACCGTATATAACAAGAATCATAAGTTATTATTCAACCTCTTAAATTCAGGGAATGTAGATGTGAGCCTCCATGATGAGCCATTTTATTTTTATATCAAAGTAAATTGTATTGATTTGAGGAAGTTAGATCTTGTGATGAACCTTATAACTAGGAATAGTAATATCCGAAGTGTAACAGTTACCACAGACTCTTAAAAGAAAATTCCTTTTTAAGATACTCAAGCATATATTCAACCATCATTTTCTGTTCAAATCCTACTTCATGAATCAAAAGACTTTAGAGTCTTATGGTGTAGCTCTTGGGATATGTTTGACTTCTTTGTCTCTACAACTTGGTATATACATTGAACACTTGTTCATTCCCAATGGTACACTCTCTTATAATTTCAAAGAAAGAAATACAAGTCTTGACCTAAAACATGCAAAAGGCTGGGGAATGTCCGCATGTGATCCTGGATGAATACAAAATAGTCAGAATTCTGTGAGTGAAACCTATAGAAGAGTGAGCCTGTCCAAAAAGAGGCCACAGCTTCCTCTTGCTGTTCTCAGGTTGAAAATGACCTCAATTATAGTCAGATGCTTTAAGACTCTTTGTCTGAAAGACTTCTCCATTTTGTTCATTCCTTTTTCATTCTAATTTATTTATTTTTAGTGCACTAGTGTTTTTTTTTTTGCCTGCATGCATGCCTGTGTGATGGTGTCAGGTCCCCTGGAACGGGAGCTATAGAAAGTTCTGAGCTGCCATGTGGGTGCTGGGAGTTGAACTCGGGTCCTCTGGAAGGGCAGCCAGTGCTCTTAACCTTTGAGTCATCTCTCCAGCCTCATGTAGTTCACTTCTAAATAGGGTTATCTCTGTGACTCTGATTTGATCATTTCTATTCTCTTTTTAGTGAGGTTAATAGAAGAATGAGGAAAAAGGTTCATGGTTTTAATTAGTTAATTAATTGTGTGTGTGTGCGCGCGTGCGCGCGCGCATGAATTCACATTCATGTACTTGTGAAGCAATGATGGCAACTTGCGTGAGTTGGCTTTCCCCTTCCACCATGTGGGTCCCAAGTCAAATTCAGGTCATCAAGCTTGACAGCAAGCGCCTTTGCTGGATAAGCCATCTCCCCAGCCCCTCACAGGGGTTGTTTAAGTCCTTCAAAATTCTGTCTTCATTGGGTAATGACCCAGTTAGGAAGTCTTGGAAACGTTCCTTGTGGTGAGAAATGAACAAGGGTTTGTCTTGGGTCAGTTGGCCCTGAGGAAGTTGTGAGACCTGGGTGTGGGGCAACGGACTACTTCCGTCCTGCATTCCAATGTGTCCTTACTTCTAGTGAACTTCCTGTACTTCAAAACAGGAAGCCTCCTTTCGCATCTCCGCAGCACTACTTCTCTTGCCCTTTGAAATCATTTCCCTATGACCTCTTCAGTTTCGGCTAAGCCCAAACTCTATAGGGCATTATCAGTTCCTGCTTCTGCTCCGAAATTGAACCCAGTGTAGTTTTACCTAAAACCTTGAAGGTTTCCAGCCACATTTCCCAATCTGGACTGCTGGGTTAGTTCCTCTACCTTACTCACAGACTTGTCCCTTTTCTGTCCATTTGGTGAACTGCCGAGTTTAGGCTCAAAAATCTCAGCCTATGAGAAATGCAAACAGTGGTGCTTATGTTCTTTATTCGGCACCCGAGAGTACATGATGCTTCACTGCAGCCATTAAATTGACATTGAGTAGACATTTAGCCCATTTAATAAAAGGATTGCTTCAATCCTGTGGGGGTGAGAGGAGTTAAAGGTACAGGTTACCTTGAAGCTCAGGAAGCCATTTCTGCTTTGTCTTTATTTCCCCCCTCCCTTCTCAACTTTCCCCTATATTCTCCTTTTTCGCTCTTTCTTCCTCATTTTCCTCTGTCCTTTTTGTCTGCTCCTCTTCCATTTGCTTAGCCTTTTCTTTCCAGGGCAGAATGCGGCGGGGGGGGGGGGATGCTTTTTAAAAAAAATCAACAAATGCTTTTATTTCCCCGTTTTGGGACACAACTTCTCTTAACTAGTCAGTCGGTAGGTAATGCCAGGGCACCTTTTGGAGTAAAAGGTTCATGCCCCCCCCCCCCAAGAGAGATGTGCACACATTCGCAGAATGCGCATAGATATTAGCGAATGTGGACAGCATGGGGCAGGTGAGGGGGTGGGGAATAGAGAGACATCTGTGTTCATGAAGGGTGGCGCCCTCCTTAGCACCATTAGAACACATTATCTACCTTCTTAAGTACATTAAATGGCCACCCGGGCCTCGGGGGCAGCTCAGGAAGCCAGCGCTGATGAGGCCAGCAGTGGGCTGGCTACTTCGATGTTCCTTGTGCTTTGTGGTGTGCAGGGATTCAGAGCATTAGTGAAGTTCATCTCTCAAGCAGGAACCAAAACACATCCAGCCAGCTCTCTAGCTGCAAGAAAGCCAAGTGTTTCTCAAGGTGCTTGCCTGTTGCTAGGAAACTATGCACTGGTACTGTGGGCCTTTTCCCTTTCCAACCCCCAAGGGTATGAGGACTGCAGCCAGTTAGCTCCCTAGCTCTGCCAGGAACCTTCAAATTGATCCTTTGGATTTCCAATTCTGACCTCAGAGGGAAATGAGAATCACCTCTTCTCTGCTACCCACCCCCTAATATTCACCAAAGACGAAACTGAGAAATGAAAATCCAGAGGCGGCTATTCTACCTGCTCTATTATCAAAGTGCCCAAGTGCTACCCGCAGCAGCTGCTACCCACAGGAGCCTTTGAATGGCTCTCAGGACACAGCTGACTTGAGCTCTACTGCAGGGACTTGTCCCTCCCTTCTGTGACTGCAAACACCTAAAACCGCCCTGCTGCCTCTTGCCATCCCCAGAGTGGGATTTAGAAGGACAGAGTGCCGCATACATGCCCAGGCACAGAGATCCTCGGCCCTGTGGGTTTTCTTTTCCTCTCTGGTTAAGAGAAACATTCTTAGTAGAAGAAAGCAACAAGAGAGAAGGGGAAGAAAAGGAGGATCTATTACTTATTTTTCTTGTCAGTGTGACAACATAGAAGAAAGGGGTTATTTATTTACTTGTTTATTTATTTGGTTGTGTTTTCTTTTGTTGAGATGTGATCTCACTATGGAGTCTTGACCGGTCTGGGAGTCTTTATTATAGACCAAGCTGACCTTTGACTGACAGAGATCCACCTGCCTGTGCCTCTACTTCCTGAGATTAAGGGCCTGTGTCACTACACCTAGCCTAGGAAGGGGTTATTTTATCTCCCATTAGAGGGAACAAACAGTTCACCACAGTGAGGGCAGATAGTGACAGGAGTGACACCATAGTTACCTTACTTAAGTGAACAAGTTGCTCAATGATTGAGCAATGCATTTTTTCCCAGAACTTAACCCTGTTATTAAACAACACATAACCGGGCTGTTTTAGTAAAGGATATCTTCTTGGAGAGAGGAGGCAGTTTAGAGTTAGGAGGACATCTTGTTTTTCTCTGGTCCACTCTCTCAAGTTGTAGGTTCTCCCAGGTCTGTAATCCAGTCATTTTTAAGCTCAAAAATGGAAAGAGTGGAGAAGGAAGAGGATTGCGCCTCCCTCCTCACCCCTAACATGATGCAATGAAGGTATTTCAGTGTCTCATACAGCGCCTAGAAATCTAGACATTGCCTTCCCAGGAGTATAGGGGTCTGGCGTGGGGATTAGACTCCATCAACTAATTGGTTTCACACACTAGAAGACACATGCCAGGGCCGGCCTGAGATTGCTACAAACATGGAAAAATGATACGATCAAGTCAAACTCTGGCTAGACCAAGTAAAGATGTGACCCCCACCTCCATGTGAAACAGCACTTGAGTTCTTGAGAAAATTTAGTGTAAGTGGATCTAAAAAAATTACCACATCCTTTTGGAGTCAGATACACCAGAATCCCTACAGTCCTATTCCGGGTTCTGACTAGCTTTGTTCTTTCTGAGACCCTGAATTTGTCTCCTAACTCTTACTGTTCTTGTAGTTCCCTCCATATGTGAGACCTCATCTTAGCCTCCCTCTAGTATGACTCTATAGTGGATTTTAGTTTTAGAAGGCATGGCCAAGGTCACCTAATATATTCTCTTGAAGGAACAATCAGTCATCCAAGATTTATTGAGCACTTACTATTTTTTAAGCACCGTTCTGAGCTCTGGGGAATAGAACAGTGAAGAAAAAACTGCCCCTGAGCAGGAGAACTATTAGGGTTATGGGTGGCCATTGGCCTGGGAACAGAGGCAAGTGATCGTTCTTATGGCAATTTGCTGGTTGTTTTAATATATTTTTAAATAGTGAGTTTTGACTATGTGATGAGGGCTGTTTCCTTGCTTAGCTAATGCTCACTCATCTCATATCAAATCTCAATTGAAGAGAAAACAATGGGCACAAACATCCATTAACTGTGCCAAGATCTCTCGCTCAGCGACAGGCAAGACTTCAGACTGAGCCCCTGGAAACAGGACGCCGCACTGGACCTGTTAACAGCTTGCTGTGCCATGCCCTCCTCCCTCCAGAAGTCATTTCCCTTAACAGCAAATTACACGGAAAGACATAGGAGGAGAGACAGGCAAAATACCCTTCTCTAACTTGCCTTACATTTTTACTTGGAAATTGAAGAAATAGTAAATCAGCATTAAAAGGCATTAGATACTATGGCATTTTCAAACACAATGTTTTAGCAGTTCTCCTCCCCTCTCAGGTCCTCAACCCTGCTATCTCTGACGACCCATCTTGCCCATCTCTCCTTTTCCATACTCTATGTGTCTTTCTGTCTTCACACTCCTCTTTCGTTGTCACCTAGCTTTAATCCTCTCCTGGGTTCCTATTTTTCAGGATTTATCTACACTTTACCTCTCACCCCCATATTCTTTACAGGGCAGTATCCACATCTGAGAGAATGTGAAGTCTTTGTCTGAGTTTGGGACACCTTGCTTAATATTATCCTTTTCATATCTCACTAGGTTAATTTTAAAAGTCCACATTTGTTCCTTTCCCAAGTTTAGATAACAAAAAAGGAAATTGAACCCCCAGTAACTCTGCAAACTGACACACTGCTCCTCATTCTTAGCATTGGTTTCTCACCCCCATGCCCTTGTTAATCACTGTTTTCTGATCTCTGGTGAGTTTGTGGGTAATGAAAGGGATGGTAGTTCATATGGAACAGGACTTCATGGCTTGAGAGCCAAGCAAACCAACTGATTTGTGTAACCTCCGTTTTAGTCTATGATATGGGCTCCCAAGCCCTGAACTTCCCAATGGTATATATTCCCACAGAAAAGTTTTTTCTTAGGGGTCAATTACTTAACCTCATTAAACATCCTTAAGGCCAAGACTTTTTGAAACACTGGTTGTAATGCTTTGAGCATAAGTTAGGAATCGATGGTTTGAGTAACAGATGCAGAAAATGGAGTGATGTCTTCAAGAGGCCACACAGCTGAAGCATCAGGACTGAATGACTGTCTAGATGTAAAGGTCAAGGGGGAAGAGGAGGATCCCCAAAACTTTCTGCATGAAGTTTGCAACCTGAGTGATTGGATGCAGACCTATCCTGTCCCCTACTGACACCCTAAGATTTGAGCTATTTTTCTAAACAGAAACAGATTTTGTATTTGTTGGCCTATATTCATTTTAAATAGTAATGTCTGTTGAAGGGATTGCAAACTCACTGCCTGTTTTTTTTCTCATTACACAGCATTCCAGTGTCTTTCCCTCCCCTCCCTCTGATGAGCAGGAGCCCCAGTCCGCCTCTCCTTCGCCCAGCTACATGTGGTCCTCCAGCGCACCACCCCGTTATTCTCCACCCTACTACCCACCTTTTGAAAAGCCACCACCTTACAGTCCTTAAGGAGCACCTGTCGGCTATTGAGATTATTGTGGCTTTGTATTTCTGCTTTAGTGGAAGTGTGTAGGGTACAACATCTAAAGTGTGACTCTTATGCATAGTTTTACAGCAGCTTGCCAGGCTAGGGAAAGATAGGGATGGAGCTTATTCATTAAAAGGGAAGGGTAGGATTGGCTAGGCCAAACCCAATACTTCCAAGAAGGGAAGTAGTTCTGACACAGAGAGTTCTGGCTAGGATTTTTGTTTGCTTATGTCTGGATATTGGATATTAACAAAACGCTGCCCATATCTTACTCTGTTCTTCTCTGAGTCTTGTAAAAATGGCTGTTGTGATCATTCAGCTCAGCTTTTGTTACTAGTACCTCCTAAGGGGAAAAGTGCAATAGTCCCTCACTGTGAGTGGTGATGAGGACTAACTGATTCAGAAGTGTGCTGTTTTCAGTAGATCTCAGTATATACAACTGACAACTTAGGAGACAGTGTTTCTATTATATGTTGCATTATTCTAAAACACATTTGCTACTGGAGATACAAATCTTACAGTTGAAATTCAGAGTTTAAAAATGCTAGATTAGACTGGGTCGTGATATGAATTGTTCCTTATCTTTGTGACTATTTAATCTTTGGATATTGTGCTTTAACCCCAGCAAACCGCACGATCCTGCACCCCACCCTTGAAAACTCATCTGTATTTTAATGCCACTGCTCTTATTGTTCCTTTTTCCCCTGTTGAGATCAATTGTGACAGCATTCAATTCAAGATTATGAAAGTGTTACAATGCCATTTCAAGTCTTCAAGACCTTAAATGCAGCCAACTTGACAAATTCTTAAGTGTTCCGTATTTAAAATCCATCTGGCACACTGTGGCAGTTATACAGTTGTTTTAATTATACAGAGCTTTAAACCATCAAGGTGTTGAGTTGGAAACACTTTGGCACCCATGCCTTCACTCCAGCATGAACACGTTCACTAGGATTTTATTTTAACCTGAGAACTGGTTTAAAGGGAGACTGATAATCCTACACTTGTATTATGTAAACGTACAGGAGATCCAGAGGACTCCTGATGAGACAGTTCTGCAAACACAGAACACACACTGGAAACATTTCCAGCCCATTTCGCTGCCTCCCATCTTTGCCGGTTGGAGGTGGCAGATAAATGCTGGTGCTCCCATCTACCTTGTAGACACCTAGTCACCAAGAATCAAGGCACAACAAGTGCACCCACTGTTCACAGGAACTACTGAGTTTACCTTTCAGCACCATACTGTCCTATCCAGACTTCAAATCCAAAAGGCCACAACCCTTTTAGGTTATACAAAATTACGGTTATTTTTACAGTTCCGAACATAATAAAATTCTACTGGATTTCAAAAAAGGACTAATAATTAATTGACTTCTTGTACAAACATCACCTTGTAATACCTAACAGTATTTTGTCATTTACACTTTACCCCTTGCTTTAGTGAATGTGTAGATTTTTAAAGGCACCATTACAAAGTTTATCATTGAAGATTTCTTAAAGTATTAAGATTCTATGACTCATTTCTATGTATTTTTCTTACTTTACAAAATAACTTTAAACAGTATAGATTTTCTAACACTTGATTTGAGCAGCTTTTTTTTATTACATTGAATTATATAAAGTGCATGTTACTTTAGGAAAATTAATATTTGCCGCTTCACTATTCTGCAAAACATTTGCTGTAATGAAGGAATTTGTATTTCCAATGTATCTTGACTGCATTTTATAACATTTACTGCTTTCTTCCTAATTCTGCTTTAAAGTATTGAACTGGGCATGAAATATTAAAATATTAATTCAGAACCTGTATAAACTAGATATTGCTTAAAATCTGTATCACTGCCATGTTGGAAACCCAGACAGCTTTTGTGATGTTTCAAATTAATAAAATTCTCCTTCTCCCTATGCACTTTACAGGCATTCATGGTGTGCACGAAAGTCCATTGGCTACTCTAAAACGACTGGCTGACAACTCACTTTTGACTATGACGGTTTGAGAACCAATGGGACATGTCTAACCAATACACAAAACATAATGTTAATTTCTACCATCCTGTCATCAGAAACACAGCTTTTCTCCTGCTATGAAAAAAAAAAAACCCAGAAAAACAATAGGACAGAAAGCCTATGTAATTCATTCACAATAATCTTGTAAAGAATGCACTCAGAAATGAGAATGAATATGCTTTATTTCACCATAACAAACTCTATGAACTAATGTCAAGTATGGCTAATGGAAAGCAGAACTTAAGTGTTGAAAAGGAAGATTGTACAAATATGAACATTGCAGTATTGGGGAAAATGAACAGAGGTAAGGAAGCCAGTGCTGCTGAATTTGCATCTAATTCCTCAAAATACACATACCATGATGATGTTTAAATGCCCAGATGAGTGGTCATTTTTTTTTTTAGTGAAATGGAACAAGTTCTTCAGTGACTCTGTGGAGGATAGTGACCATCGAAATGATAACAAAATATCATAATCTTTTAAGACTGCTGAAAGTCGGTATTCTTTGGACAAATTTCCTATTTCAAATAGAATCTACCCAGAATACCTACAGATAATTCAGCATTTGAACAAAATTGAAGCCTAGTTCAAAAAAAGATAGAAAATTCAGTAGTCAGAAAGCTAAGTAAAAAAACCTCAGAAAATCTTCACAGTAGGTTTTAAACAGCACCTTGCTACAAATTTCCAATCCTAAAATGACTAGGTGTAAAGAGTTTTATGAAAACTCTGAACTTTGAGCCAGGCAGTGATGGCACATGCCTTTAATCCCAGTACTGGGTAGGCAGAGGCAGGTGGACTCCACAAAACTCTAAATTTTGGTTATAAAAACATTAAAAAAATCCCAAAGACCCCAAAACATGTCTAAGAGTCTTTCTGGCAAAATTACAATTGAACTTTATAATTCTCCTCCTCCCTGCAAACTCCAGAAGTTATGTTCAGTAGGCACAGAGTTAAGAAGTTCTTATTCAAAATTTACAGAGTACAGCAGCAGTGGCAAATAATTTTACCAATGTTATTCAGAATGGAGAGGTTTTTATTATCCCTGGTTTGTTATAATAGGCTTGTAGGGAGCTAGGCAGTGGTGGTAGTGCCTTTAGTCTCAGCACTCAGGAGGGAGAGGCAGTGGCTCTCTGTGAATTTGAGGCCAGTCTGGTCTACAGAGGGAGTTACTGGACAGCCAGAGCTGTTACACAGAGAAACCCTGTCTCAAGAAAAACAAAACATTAAAACAACAACAACAACAACAACCAAAAAACCCATAATAGGCTTGTAAGAACTAACACGTTTTACCACAGCAAACTAATTTACCTAGAAGATGAGACTGCAATGTCACTATTGCTCACACAGGTAGAAGTAATTGTGTCTAACTGTTGAAATTGCATTCATGAAACTGAAATTTCAACTGGGAACATTTCTGAACATACCTTCTACTCAAAAGGCAGTAACATCAATATCTACAGAGAAAGGAAATAGATACTGTGATCACAGAGATCAGAGTCTAGAGTTATAGAGTGATTTTCAGTTTTCTAAGAGTTAGTTTATGAAAATGGTTTGAAGGTCTAAGCTTATCAAACAGAAAACATAAATGTACACCACTCTACTACTTGGTAAGCAGGGGCTATCCTTTTTTTCTTTGTATTACTGAAAATACTGATTCTTGATACCCTCAACTACCAGTTAAGAAACACTTAAACTTTTCTCTTTACACCTAGTTTACCACCAGAAAAATGACCTATGCATGAAAAATTATGATTAAAGCTTTAAGTCCAAAGTCAAGAAAGAGATAAAAATGCACTGTAAGGAGAATAAAAATACCTATGCTGAACTAAGAAATATATAAGCAAGGTCACAAATGACTAGTAACTATGCAACACAACCATTTTCAGTATCTATTATTTTTTCCATTGAAAAAAATAGGTTAAATTTTTACAGAAATGTGTTAAATCTTTTATAAATGCTAAGCTATATATCTGTTCCAACCTGCTTCCTTTTATTACTACTCTTAAGTTTTAAATTCTAAGTGTTTAAATATGTGCCATCTTTAAAGGAAGAAGGGGGATACTGTCGTCAAAATAAACAGGAACCAACATGCCTGCAGTATTCCACATGCAGTTTCTGCTATAATATAACAGCAGTTTGCACAAAGACTGGAACTTATTTTAAGGGGTTAAAAAAATCCCTAAAAGACCTTGTTGAAAGGACAATGCTAGATTGCCATTAAAACTACTTAAAATGAAAACTTCCTACTGGGGAGTCTAACGTGAGCTTTTAAAAACCTATGCCAGTAGCCTTCCACCCAAAATACACGAGTCTCATCTATGGAATCTCAACATTTACCAGCATTACATATAAAGATGCATTCGGTGGCTTTCACATAGTAAATTCACAACATTTCGTGGGAACATTTTTTAACCATAATTAACAAAAATCTCCATATAAAAGCAGAAGATTAAAGATAAGCACAAAAGAACTTTGTATTACCTCCCCTTTGCACTACATGCATGACTGCTAGCTCATTTTTTTTTTTTTGCTCAGGGCCATTTTAAAAGCATACAGTGGCCTTGTCATCAAAGTCTCTTACAGACTATGGCCAGGAAAGCAATGGTTAATCCCAATTAGCTAGAACTAACTCATTCTTCATAGGAGAGACCTGTTTGCATGGTTATTTTATAGTAGGAATGAGGCAGGAAGCTGATCTCCATTTGGACTGACAGAACAAACCACCTAGTTAGGACTTACTCTGAAATTTACTTGAACAACTTTTGGAAGTTCATTACCTTTTATGCTGTATACAAGACACAACACACTTAGGCTTAACATTAAGAAAATTCAAACTTCAGCTATAAAGTGCTAGCATGGAAGTTACCCTAGTACAGTATAACCTCTACTAGGGTATATTAGTAATTCCAGTAATTGTCAAAGAACATTTACACTGCTTCAAATTCGATTCAGAAAATTATCTCTCTGTACCTTTAAAAACTTCCATCTTTTAGATGAGCTGAAAGCTAAAGTATACAGATACTTCAGAGGGTGTTCAATCTCTACTCAAACTTTTAGAAAAAACTGCTTCTAAAAATTAACGATGCAACTTGGCTACTTGCAGATGACATGGCAGATTAAATTAACATGTTTTCGCCTTAATTTGTTTCACAGGCCTTCTGAAATCCCTGCCCCTTAATCCAATGCAAACTTTCAGATATTTCAAAGGAGTTCAGTAAGATTCTGGTATTATAAATTCAAACTCAGTACTGCCATCTGTTACATTCTGTTTAAAAATGGAATCATTTTCCTGCTGAATAAAAAAATCTTCCCAGTTCATTGGCTTGTTTTGAGGAGTAGATGTGGTCCCTACTGGAGGTTCTTTTCCAGCATCAACCTTATATCCAATAGCATCCTCCTTCATGACAGGCACAGCACTTGATTTATCAGAAAGGTATGCATACTGTCTGATCTGTAAAGACTTGCATGGATGTAAGCGATAAAGCTTTGAGTCCCCAGAAGGATCTTGACTATGAACTGACTTTATGTGTGATGACATAAATTGATAGTTGATGAAAGATTTGCCACATGCTAAACACTGATACCTTCGCTCCCCTGTGTGATGAATTTCATGCTTTGTGCGATATTCTGCAAGAGGAAATACCTTCTCACAGTAACGGCATTGATACTTCTTCTCCCAAGAATGAATGTTAAAATGTCTTCGCAAGCTTGTCAGGCAGACATATGACCTTTTGCATACAATGCAGATATAATAGACCCTTCCATCTACTATTAACTCATAGTGATCATCATGTTTTACTTTCATACGCTTGTTTGATGGCTCACTGCCAGATGTTTTCGGTAGCTCATTCTCAAGTTTGGCTTCCCCTCCATCAGGGTCATCTTTGACAGGGATCACTACGTCGTAAGTATCTTCACCAATATTTGCATAAACCTTGCAACCGTTTGATAAGCCTTCAATTTCAGTAGTTGTATCTAAAGTAATTATTTTTTGACCCTCCGTTAGATGCTTTGATCCTAAGCCTGGATCATTAGTGTTTCTAGTAATTACATCTGAAACTTTTAAAGAATTGGAAGGTGGCTCTTGAAGAACTACAGGAGTCTGTACCTTCTGTGTCAATGATCCATCAAAAGTGGTACTTTTGGAGGTATCAGCCTGTGGGACCAAAGATGTATTACTGACTGCTGAGTCTGGACTGGAGCTAATGGTAACATCATCATCATCTATAATTTCTTCCGCTTCCACACCATTGGTCTTGTTTCCTGTTAAAACAGCATTGTTTGGTGTTGGCTGATTCTGTACAAGTAAATTGATTGGTGTCGGCTGATTCTGTACAAGTAAATTGATTGAAGAGGACATATGATTTGGAAGTGCAGAACTGACACTTGGTGGTGTAGTAAGTGGAGCCTGATTTAATAAAATAATGTTAGGAGTCAGATGTGTTGAAGCCGAAGACACCAGCAATTCTTCATTTCCTTGGGTTTGGCTAAGAGCTGCCTGATTTACAGGTATGGGAAGCTTCGGAGTAGGTGTGATATTTGTTAAAGGGGGGGAGGTATTGCTAGCACAAGGTGTCATTTCTGAAATAGCAACAGGGGCTGGGTTAGGCTGGACCTGTGCCATCGTGTTGTTACTTGGCAAATTTTCCTTTTCAGGCAAAATCTCAGAGCAGAAAATGACATCGTCATCATCATCATCTGAATCAGTGACAATGATCTTTTTCATTTCATAATCTTCGGCAGATAATGAGAAAGACTCCGTTATAATGGGCATCACAGTAGCCCCATTATCTGGGGCTTCATCCTTGGACTTCTGTATATCAAGGTTTTTGTCAGTAGAATCAGGAGGTAAGGCCTCATCAGTACCATCCTGTGCTGATATGTTTTTAACCTGTGACAGTGGGACACCAAGCTCCGCTATAAACTTCACTCCTAGTAACTGCCCTGATTTAATCAGCTCATCAAGTAAATCTGCTCTAACACGGACAATTTTAGAACTATAGATGTAATTCAGAATTTCTGCAAAGATCTCTGCTCTTATAAAGCTCAGTTCAACAACTTGCCCAGCAACTGAGAAGAGCTGGTGGAAGTATGTACTTGAAGCTGAAAGAATGTTCCTGTGGGCCTGGAACTTTCGGTCTTCCACAATAACAGTAACGTCACAGAAGAGTCCATGGTCACGCTGTTCATTCAAGGAGCTCAGCAGACTGCCAGAGTATTGGATGTCTGTAGCAGAAATCAGTTTCCTACTCTCCATGCCTGCAAGAGAAAGGAGGAAGTGATTAGGGAGGAGAAATCCACAATTAATGATTTAGAATTTAAGGCACAGAAGTATTAAAGTTTATTTAAAATTTAATCAGTGTTTGCTCCAACATTTTGACTTTGAAATATGCTGAGTACATACACTAGCTTTAGACCATGTGTCCAATCGTATGATTTCCTCTGAGAAAAGGCAAGACAGTTTGAAATTGCTATGCATCTGGACAATAATCCATTTGGTCACCTCCCTTTGAAATTCACGAAAACATATTTTAACTAATCACCCTCTTAAAATTTGAATTCACTTTCTTAGCCCCAAATTTTTTCCTCAAGAGTTAAGAACTATTTTTTAATTTTAAGAAAAATCTTCATCACAAGAATACAAATTACTTCTGAAAATGAACGGTTTAAATGCCAGAACAGTTTAGTGTGTTTAATATTAAGTCTGAAATTTAAAGTCTCTTCTTAGGAAGATCAGATTCAAAAGTTAACCCTACAGCCAAGGGCAGTAACAAACACCGGCAATTTTTACCTCACAAGTTCCCATTTTTCCTCTTTACCTACCCCTAGTCGGTCTATGCCCACCCCCTTACACTCTCCAGAGGTGCAATGTTAAACAGAGCACCAAGTGAAGTCAGGACACACTCTCATGAAGGAATAAGAAAATGGAAGGGGAAAGCATCCCATTTTTTTAGTGCTTTCTTACATACAAACTAGAAATATCATATTTTGTTGGTAAAAAATTATGTGCCCTAGTATAAGAGCTTATTTCTCTTTAAATGAGAGTGAAAATGAGAACAGTAACTTATTGGAACATAGGCAGTATTCCCACACAGAAGGCAGCAAGTGTTTCTGCTGTGTGAAACTTCCAACACTTTCCTTTTGCATTTCAAGATGATATTGTGGAAACTGCGGCCAGAGTGCAAAAAGCTATATGCATATATCAAAACATTTGTAAGCACAAAACACGTGTTATATGCAAATACTATGCATTAATCATGACTTGCTAAGAGCATTGGTAAAGAATTATTTCGTCATTAATATGCTTTCCTTTTAAAGTTGCCGAAGATATCACTGTTACAGTACTTAAGATACACACACAAATATAGACACATGGCAGGCCGAGTATCTGTATTTTTAAAAACTTTCCAACATCATAACTTAAAAACAAACTATAGACCAAAGCCTAAAAGTCGAGAGTTTTTAAAAACATGTTAGTGGTTCCATTTTAACAGAAGCAACTACAGGCAACCATAAAGGTATTCATTACAAAGTGTGACCTTTGGACCAGGTACCAACAATCCAAAAAAGACGATTTCGGCAGACACCACCTTCAAGTGGACAGGTCTTTACTTATGGCCACGTGATTTTACTGTCTAAAAATACTTTTTCTCCCAATGTTGGAAAGGCTCACCTGCAGGTGTCCAGCTGACACTCAGCCTCGCTTTCATTTTGTTTAGGTATCCATCCTGCTTGTCAGGGGGCTGGCTCAGGATCGACCCAAGTGGGTGGCAAACCTTTCCTCCCCCAGTGATGTGCGACCTGACCTTGGAAAAGACACCCTACACCATTGTGTGACAAATCTTTGGCTGTGGGCAGGTTCACAGGGCTGATGAAAGGTAGCAAAGAGATAAAAGCCACACGGCAGAGAGTGAAGCAAACCAAGCGGGGCTCCCTGGAGCAGCTGAACACTATCTTTCTTCCAGCACCTGCCTCTTCGTCCTTTGAACTTCGACGCAATCGAGTTTTTTTAAAAGGCCAATTTGCGTGCAACGGCTAGCTTCTCGCAAATAGAGATGGAGGTGCAAACAGCAGCGCGAAGGCAGGAGGATGGGGGTGGTGGTGCTGGCGAAGGCAGAAGGCCTAGATCTGAAAGGTACGGTGTTGGGGGGTAGGGGGTCAGGCGAAGCACTAGGTATTGTTGTGTCCTGTGATGGGGACCAAAGAGGACGATGGGCCCCATGGTAAAGCTCGGTCTAATCAAATCAGGTGGTAGGCAGAAAAAGAGCACCCCGCCCTCACCCCCGCAGGCCGGCAGAAGGGAAAGGTGAAAGTCAAGTGGGTAGCGGTGGTGGGGTCCCTCACGCCGGGAGGCCTAGCCCAGGGTGCCGGCGGCTCCAGCTAGGGACAGACAAGGGGACCACGCCGCGCCCTCTCGGTTCTTCCCCCAGCGCTCCCGGGCCCACACAAAGAAAGAGCCTAGGGAGCCGAGCCTCCGACTCCACCGCTTCCTGGTTCAAGTGAGGCGAATGCAAACGTAGGCGAGGGCAGGGCATGGAAGGCGCCGGGCGAGCTCCTAGTCCCCAGCCCGGACCCCAGCCGCTCCTCACCTGCTCCGCGCCGCTGCCGCTTTCTCCTCCTCAGGCCGAGGAAGGGTCAGAGTCCTTCCACGAGAAGAAGCCGGACTCCCGGGCGCTTGTGCTGCCTCTTTAAATGTCGCTCCAGTCTCCGTCGACGTCTAAGCAACTGCCGCCGCCGTCGTCGCCGCTGCAGCCGCCGCCGCTATGGACGCGCCACTCAGCTGACAGAGGGAGCAGCGCGTGGGCGGGCCACTTCCGAGAGCTGTCCGTGGCTGTTCGGAAGAGCCCGAGTCCTCACTTCAGCGCCACGCTCAGCCTTTGGCTCTTTCCGTCACTGGGAAGCTCTTAAAGTGCTCTGCTCTTTTTTGGAGCGCAAGGCGGTGTGGGAAAGGGAAAGGCGCTAACTCTGTTTAAAGTGGCAGGGAAGCTAGTCTTGTTTGTTCAAACTCCTTGTAAGCCCCCAGGGCTTAAAAAACCTTCAGAGTTTCATGTCTTCTCCAAATTCGATCTTTTCCGTTAGCCTGTGTTGCTTGGATGCGAAATCACCTTGAAATATAAACTGTGTATTAACATTTCTTAACCCATAATTCAAATTGTAGGATAACAAGATAACCAAATTATACTGTCTACTTTTAAGAAGAAACCTATATTCGAATAACTCTTGTTAAGTGAATATTAAATGGTGCAGTGCCTTATTAACTCCGTTTCTATTTACAGTGATCACATCTGATCTGCAGCAAATATACACCAGGTAAGGCAAGTTTCTCCCTTTTTAGAGGGTTCGGTAGGTCCATAAACACGGATGAAAGTATTTTACAAGACGGAAATAACAAACCAGTGTCAAATGAGCCCTATCTCGGAAGCAAATACTATTTGTCCTGTTTCTCATTATTATCCCCGTAGCATTTCATCCTCAGAAGCACTTAGAGTCTTACATGTAACTGTTAGTGGTTGTTTATTGACTAGGTTATATAGCTGAGTAAAATCCCATTGTGCATAGTTAACATTTTCATTATCCATCAGTTGGTGGACATTTAGGCTGTTTCCATGACCTAGCTATTGCGAGCAGAGTAGCGATAAATGCAGATAAGCACGTGTCTTTATAGTAGCAAATATTATCCTTCGGATATATGCCCAGGAGTGGTAGTAGAGTTGGGTCATATGATAGATCTATTTCTAGTTTTCTGAGACAACTCCACACCGGTTTCCAGATTGGCTGCACCAATTTGCAGAAATTCCAGTGTCTTAGTTACTTTGCTATTGTTGTGACAAAGCTCCATGACCAAGGCAACTTACAGAAGGAATAACTGATTTGGGCTTATACCGCTCTAGAGGGTAGGAAACCATGCAAACCTGACCTGAGGCAGCAGGTATGGTGGCGGGAACAGCAACTGAAACTCACATCTTGAACTGACATCTCCGCAAGCTGAGAGCCCACATCTTGAGCCAAAAGCAAGAGAACAAACATAAATGGCACCAAGTCTTTTAAGCTCTCAAAACCCACCCCAGTGACATACTTCCTCCACTAAGACCAGCACCTTCTAATCTTTCCCAAACAGGTCTACCAACCAGGAACCAAATATTCAACTACTTGAGACTATGGGAGCCATTTATATTGAAACCACAGCAGGTACCGAGATAAAAACCAGTTCTGAAGGTCTGTAACCCTGGAGTTCTCTGGTCGGTTAGTCTAGTCACTAGGTGAATTCTGAGTTCCCCAAGTCTCAAATGATAAGGTTTAGAGAAGTAATGGAAGATATTAGCATGAATCTCTGGTCTCTACAGATGTGTGTGTGTGTGTGTGTGTGTGTGTGTATGCACCTTCACACATATGTTCACATATACTACACATGAACACTTATCACATACACACACGCAGAGAGAGAGAGAGAGAAAGAGAGAGAGAGAGAGAGAGAGAGAGAGAAGGGAGTGAGACAGAGAGAGAGGCAAAAAAGAGAGAGAATGGATATTTGATAATTTGAACTTATCCATTTGGAGGATGAGGCCAACCCATAAGATTAATTTTGACTATGGGCAGAATAAAATGTATAAGACTGAATACAATATAAATCTATTTATTATGTTGCTTAATACGTATTAAATGCATACAAATTAGTACCAGCTCGAGCCAGTCAAGGTTTTATGTATTGTGGATATACTTATCATCAGGACACGATGCCAGTCTTCATGCAGCTTACATGCTAATGGGAGGAACATATAATAAACAGATATGAATATATAATTTAAACACGTCATATAGCATCAGTTTGGTGTTTTGAATGAGAAATGCCCCCATAGGCTCATATATTTGAATACTTGGGTCCCAAGTTGGTGGAATTGTTTGGGGGAGGATTAAGAGGTGTGCCCATGTTGGAGGAGGTGTGTGACAGGGGCCTGGCTTTAAGGTTTCAAAAGAGTCATGCTGTTCCCAGTTTTCTTTCTCTGCCACCTGCTTGCAGATCAAGATGTGAACTGTTCTGCCAGCATGGTCTCCAAAGATTGTATCTATACTCGATAGGTTGAGCTTATTATTTTCAGAGAAAGAAAACATACCCTCCAGGAAACTGTGGAGTGTCTCAGTAACAGGATTGTAAAAAGAACCAGTTTGAGCTGGTCTTCTGATGTCTACCTGTGAGCCCAGATCTGTAGGAGGTGGAGGAAGGAGCTTCCCAGGCCTGTCTGAGCTACAAAGCCAGTTGAAGGTCGGCTTTGGCAACTCAATTTTGAAAGGAAAATTAGGAAGGAGCTTGGGAAGTCAGCCAGCAGTAGAGTACTTGCCTAACGTGTGAGCTCCAGTTTAATATCCAGTACCAAGAACAAAAGTGTTAGAGAAGCTGGGCAACTTGAAGGCGAAGCCTCAGGACACAGGTGTTCCCTTGAACTCAGATGCCATCAGAAGTTAGGAACAATTGTATGGTTGCCGAACTCAGTAATTCTTATTTATAGTGGATGCACATTTGAGTGAGATTAGTGCTGTAATTGGGAACATGGAGTCACCTGTGTTGCACAGTAGGGGAAATTCAGTGTTTCCGGGTGGCACACTGACCTTGGTTTGCCCATACTTAGACAAAATCATATCATTTAGTCTCAGCTGAGTCATTTCCCTGTGACCTTGCTTGGTGTCTTGTCGGTTAATGTCTAACAAGAGAAAAATTTGCCGAGTTGTAAATGATAACAGAGGTTGTTCAAATGCCACTTTCTCAGACAGCAGCTGGAAAGCCTGAGAATATAAGGAACGACTCTCAGAAGGGGGAGGAAGAACAAGAGAGTGACTGCCACCTTAGAAAGTGGTAGTTGTGGCTAGATATAATAATAGCATTTGCTATTTTATTATATCAGTAATAAAAGCATTTGCTTAGCATGTGAAGGCCAAGTTTAATGGCCAGCAACACACACACACACACACACACACACACACACACACCTTACACAATTCATGAATATCTCTGATCAGAGCATAGTGGTACATGCCTGTAATCCCAGTACTTGGAAGGCTGAGTCAGGAGGATTATGAATTAGAGGCCAGCCTGGAATAAATGTCTAGTTCCTGGAATACATGGGCTACAGGATAAGTACCTGTCTCAAAACAAATGGTTGTTTAATAGAGATGTTAAAAAATTTTTTATTATGTGGGTGGTGGGAGGGGCATGTTCATGCCACAGCATATGTGTGGATGTCAGAGGACAATATGAGAATCAGTTTTCTTTTTTTTTCAAAATAACCCTTTTCTATTTGATTAATCTTCTGTTTCATTCTTTGAAAACTTCATACATGTGTACAGTCCCAGTTTCATCCACCTCAACTCCCTCTCTTCGGCATCCCAGGAGCCCTGTAACACATCTTCCTTCCAAATTCACATCCTCTTTTGAAAAGATGATTATCTCAGGTATTTGTTACAGAGACAGAAAGATGACTAACACATTTAGTCATTTGCTTTGATGTTCTACTCTTTCAAGAATTGCGGTGGTAAAATAAAAGAGAAAGTAAAGGCAACAGGCACACAGCTCTTAGCTTTTCCTTCACTTGCACCTTTACCTAAAGCCTGTCTTCTGGCCATGAGTTGGGGACATCAGGATAGGGAATAAAAATGACATGTTCTTAATTTTTATGTGCTTATAGGATATTTAGCTAGACATGTAGAAAAGCTTAAATAATAAATGCTGTTTTTTAAAACATTATATTAATTTTATTTTATTTTTTAATTTTTTATTGAGAAAAAAAAGAGTTTCCGCCTCCTCCCAGCCTCCCATTTCCCTCCCCTTCCTCCCGTCCCTCTCCCCCTCTGCCCACTCCTCTCCCCCTCCCTCTCCAGTCCAAAGAGCAGTCAGAGTTCCCTGCCCTGTGGAAAGTCCAAGGTCCTCCCCCCTCCGTCCAGGTCTAGGAAGGTGAACATCCAAACTGGCTAGGCTCCCACAAAGCCAGAACATGAAGCAGGATCAAAACCCCGTGCCATTGTCCTTGGCTTCTCATCAGCCCTCATTGTTCGCCATGTTCAGAGCGTCCGCTTTTATCCCATGCTTTTTCAGTCACAGTCCAGCTGGCCTTGGTGAGCTCCCAATAGATCAGCCCCACTCTCTCAGTGGGTGGGTGCACCCCTCGTGGTCCTGACTTCCTTGCTTATCTTCTCCCTCCTTCTGCTCCTCCTTGGGACCTTGGGAGCTCAGTCCAGTGCTCCAGTGTGGGTCTCTGTCTCTATCTCCATCAATCACCAGATGAAGGTTCTATGATGATATGCAAGATATTGATCAGTATGGCTATAGGATAGGGTCATTTCAGGTTCCCTATCCTCAGCTGCCCAAGGAACTAACTGGGGACATCGCCTTGGGCACCTGGGAGCCACTCTAGGTTCAAGTCTCTTGCCAACCCTAAGGTGGCTCCCTTAACTAAGATATGTGCTTCCCTGCTCCCCTATCCAATCTTCCTTTATCCCAATCACCCTGTTTCTCCAAATTTCCCCAATCCTCCCCTTCTCACTTTTCTCTACAAATTTCCCATTACCCCTATCCCATCCCCACCCCCCAGATCCCAATTTTTTGCCTGGCAATTTTGTCTACTTCCCATAGCCAGGAAGATAACTATACGTTTTTCTTTGGGTTCACCTTCTTATTTAGCTTCTTTAGGATCACAAATTATAGACTCAGTGACCTTTATTTATGGCTAGAAACCAATTATGAGTGAGTACATTCCATGTTCATCTTTTTGGGTCTGGGTTACCTCACTCAGGACAGTGTTTTCTATTTCCATCCATTTGCATGCAAAATTCAAGAAGTCCTTGTTTTTTACCGCTGAGTAGTACTCTAATGTGTATATATTCCACACTTTCTTCATCCATTCTTCCATTGAAGGGCATCTAGGTTGTTTCCAGGTTCTGGCTATCACAAACAATGCTGCTATGAACATCGTAGAGCATATACTTTTGTTGTATGATAGGGCCTCTCTTGGGTATATTCCCAAGAGTGGTATTGCTGGGTCCAGGGGTAAGTTGATCCCGAATTTCCTGAGAAACCGTCATACTGCTTTCCAAAGTGGTTGCACAAGTTTGCATTCCCACCAGCAATGGATGAGGGTACCCCTTCCTCCACAACCTCTCCAGCAAAGGCTATCATTGGTGTTTTTGATTTTAGCCATTCTGACAGGTGTAAGATGATATCTCAAAGTTGTTTTGATTTGCATTTCCCTGATTGCTAAGAAAGTTGAGCACGGCCTTAAGTGTCTTTTGGCCATTTGAACTTCTTCTGTTGAGAATTCTCTGTTCAGTTCAGTGCCCCATTTTTTAATTGGGTTAGTTAGCATTTTAAAGTCCAGTTTCTTGAGTTCTCTATATATTTTGGAGATCAGACCTTTGTCTGTTGCGGGGTTGGTGAAGATGTTCTCCCAGTCAGTAGGTTGCCTTTTTGTCTTAGTGACAGTGTCCTTTGCTTTACAGAAGCTTCTCAGTTTTAATAGGTCCCATTTATTCAATGTTGCCCTTAATGTCTGTACTGCTGGGGTTATACATAGGAAGCAATCTCCTGTGCCCATCTGTTATAGGGTACTTCCTACTTTCTCTTCTATCAGGTTCAGTGTGTTCAGATTGATATTGAGGTCTTTAATCCATTTGGACTTGAGTTTTGTGCATGGTGATAGATACGGGTCTATTTTCATTCTTCTACAGGTTGACATCCAGTTGTGCCAGCACCATTTGTTGAAGATGCTTTCTTTCTTCCATTGTATATTTTTAGCTCCTTTATCGAAAATGAGGTGTTCATAGGTTTGTGGGTTAAATACCGGGTCTTCTATATGATTCCATTCGTCGACTTCTCTGTTTTTATGCCAGTACCACACTGTTTTCATTACTGGAGCTCTGTAATAGAGTTTGCAGTCAGGGATGGTAATGCCTTTAGAAGATCCTTTATTGTATAAGATTGTTTTGGCTCTCCTGGGTTTATTGTTTTTCCATATAAAGTTGATTATTGTCCTCTCAAGATCTGTGAAGAATTTTGATGGGATCTTGATGGGGATTGCATTGAATCTATAAATTGCCTTTGGTAGAATTGCCATTTTTACTATGTTGATCCTCCTAATCCAAGAGTAAGGGAGATCCTTCCATTTTCTGGTATCCTCTTCAATTTCTTTCTTCAATGCCTTAAAGTTCTTGTCAAATAGATCTTTCACTTTTGTGGTTAGAGTTACCCCAAGATATTTTATGCTGTTTCTGGCTATCGTGAAAGGTGATGCTTCTCTGATTTCCCTCTCTGCTTCCATATCCTTTGTGTATAAGAGGGTGACTGATTTTTTGGAGTTGATCTTGTATCCTGCCAATTACTAAAGGTGTTTATCAGCTGTAGGAGTTCTTTGGTAGAGTTTTTGGGGTCGCTTATGTATACTATCATATCATCTGCAAATAACGAAAGTTTAACTTCTTCCTTTCCAATTCGAATTCCCTTGATCCCATTATGTTGTCTTATTGATATTGCTAGAACTTCAAGCACTATATAGAAGAGGTATGGCGAGAGTGGACAGCCTTGTCGTGTTCCTGATTTTAGTGGGATGGCTTTGAGTTTCTCTCTGTTTAATTTGATGTTAGCTGTCGGCTTGCTGTAAATAGCTTTTATTATATTTAGGTATGGTCCTTGTATCCCTAATCTCTCCAAGACTTTTATCATAAAGGGATGTTGAATTTTGTCAAATGCTTTTTCAGCATCTAATGAAATGATCATATGGTTTTTTTCTTTCAGTTTATTTATATGAAGGATTACATTGATAGATTTTCGTATGTTGAACCAGCCCTGCATCTCAGGAATGAAGCCTACTTAATCATAATGGATAATTTTTCTAATGTTTTCTTGGATTCGGTTTCCCAGTACTTTGTTGAGGATTTTTGCGTTGATGTTCATGAGTGAGATTGGCCTGTAATTCTCTTTCTTGGTTGAGTCTTTGTGTGGTTTTGGTATCAGAGTAACTGTAGCTTCATAAAAGGAATTTGGCAATGATTCCTCTGTTTCTATGTTGTGAAATACATTAAGGAGTATAGGTCTTCTTGGAAGTTCTGGAAGAATTCCGCATTGAAACCATCTGGTCCTGGGCTTTTTTTGGTAGGGAGGTTTTTGATAACAGCTTCTAATTCTTCGCGACTAACAGGTATATTTAGATTGTTCACCTGGTCCTGGTTTAACTTTGGTATAGGGTATTTATCTAAAAAAAATGTCCATTTCTTTTACATTTTCCAGTTTTGTGGCATACAGGCTTTTGTAGTAAGATCTAATGATTCTCTGAATTTCCTCTGTGTCTGTGGTTATGTCCCCCTTTTCATTTCTGATCTTATTAATTTGCATATTCTCTCTCTGCCGTTTGATTAGTTTGGATAGGGGTTTATGAATCTTGTTGATTTTTCTCCAGGAACCAGCTTTTTGTTTCATTGATTCTTTAGATTGTTTTCTGTGTTTCTATTTTGTTGATTTCACCCCTCAGTTTGATTATTTCCAGTCTTCTACTCCTCCTAGGTGAGTCTGCTTCTTTTTTTTTCTAGAGCTTTCAGGTGGGCTGTTAAGTCTCCAATGTGTGCTTTCTCTGTTTTCTTTAAGTGGGCACTTAGTGCGATGAACTTTCCTCTTAGCACTGCTTTCATAGTGCCCCATAAGTTCGAGTATGTCGTTTCTTTATTTTCATTGAATTCAAGGAAGACTTTAATTTCTTTCTTTATTTCTTCGTTAATCCAGGTATGGTTCAGTAGTTGCCTGTTCAGTTTCCATGAGTTTGTAGGCTTTCTGGGGGTAGCATTGTTGTTGAATTCTAACTTTAATCCATGGTGATCTGATAAGACACAGATGGTTACTCATTTTTTTTTGTAACTGTGGAAGTTTGCTTTGTTACCGAGTATGTGGTCAATTTTCGAGAAAGTTCCATGAGCTGCAGAGAAGAAGGTATATTCTTTCCTATTTGGGTAGAATATTCTATAGATGTCTGTTAAGTCCATTTGATTCATTACCTCCATTAATTCTCTTATTTCCCTGTTAGGTTTCTGTCTGATTGACCTGTCCATTTGTGAGAGAGGAGTGTGGAAGTCTCCTACTATCAGTGTGTGCGGTTTGATGGCTTCCTTGAGATTTAGTAATGTTTCTTTTACATACGTGGGTGCTTTTATATTTGGGGCATAGATATTCAGGATTGAGACTTCATCCTGATGAATTGTTCCTGTTATGAGTATAAAATGTCCCTCTCTATCTCTTCTGATTGATTTAAGTTTGAAGTCAACTTTGTTAGAAATTAGTATGGCCACACCTGCTTGTTTCTTAGGTCCATTTGCTTGATAAGCCTTTTCCCAGCCCTTTACTCTGAGTAGGTGCCTGTCTTTGTGGTTGAGGTGTGTTTCTTGTAAACAGCAGAACGTTGGATCCTGTTTTTGTATCCAATCTCTTAGCCTGTGCCTTTTTATAGGTGAGTTGAGTCCATTGACATTAAGTGATATTAATGACCAGTGGTTGTTAATTCCGGTCACCTTTTTAGTAGTAGAGTTTTTGTGTTTCCCTTCTTTGTGTTGCGCTGGTGAAGGGTCTCTAGATGTCTGAGTTATTGTGGTCATTGTTGGACTCCTTGGTTAGTGATTTTCCTTCTTTTACTTTCTGTAAGGCTGGATTTGTGGCTACGTATTGTTTAAATTTGTTTTTATCCTGGAAAATTTTGTTTTCTCCATTTATAGTGAACGAAAGCTTGGCTGGGTATAGTAGTCTGGGCTTGCATCCATGGCCTCTTAGTGTCTGCAGTTCATCTATCCAGGACCTTCTGGCTTTCATGGTTTCCATAGAGAAGTCAGGTGTAAGTCTGATAGGTTTACCTTTATAAGTAACTTGGCCTTTTTCCTTTGCAGCTCTTAATATTCTTTTTTTATTCTGTATGCTTTGTGTTTTGATTATTATATGGCGAGGGGATTTTTTTGTTTTTTTGATCCAGCCTATTCGGTGCTCTGTAGGCGTCTTGAACCTTCATAGGTACATCTTTCTTTAGGTTGGGAAAGTTTTCTTCTATAATTTTATTAAATATATTTTCTGGACCATTGAGCTGTATTTTTTCTCCTTCTTCTACCCCTATAATTCTTAGGTTTGGTCTTTTTACTGTGCCCCATATTTCCTGAATGTTTTGTGATGAGAGTTTGTTGGACTTGCTGTTTTCTTTGATCAGTGCATTTATTTTCTCTAAAGTATCTTCAGAATCTGAGATTCTTTCTTCTATCTCTTGTATTCTGCTGCTTATGCTTGTTTCTGTGATCTCTATTTGTTTACCTAGATTTTCCATGTCCAGGCAGCCCTCTGTTTTAGTAATACGAAGTGGCGGGGCTGCGTCCCCAGCACCCCGGCTGCCTGGCTAGCTTATGCCCGAAATAACAACACACAAACTGTATTCATTTAATCACTGCTTGTCCCATTTCTATCTAGCCTCTTCTAGGCTAATTCTCACATATTAATTTAACCCATTTCTAATCATCTGTGTAGCGCCCCTAGGTGCGCTTACCGGGAAGATTCTAGCCTATGTCCATCCTGGGTCGGAGCTTCATCACATGCATCTGCCTGGGAGCTGGGAGCATGGCGTCTCTCTGAGGCGTCTGCTCCCGAGTGGAGAGCTGTGGAGTCTGAGCTCACTTCCTTTTCCTCCCAGCATTCTGTTCTGTTTACTTCTCCCACCTATCTTTTAACCAATGAGGGCCAAGCAGTTTCTTTTTATTTAACCAATGACCTTCCTCCATCATTTCCCCTTTTTCGGTAGCTATGGTTGTTACTTCATAGAGTTATTATCCTATAGGACATTTTTATACTAAAAATTATTTGTTATTTATTTGAAATACTCTATTTTCATTTTTGAAATACTATTATTTTCTTTTGCTGAATCCTATAAAACCAAAATAAACACGCTGTTGGTTACACAGGATCCTCTGAGTTTATGTAGGAAATATTTTGAATATTTTGTCCTTTTTCTTTGCTATTCTTATTAAAAATTTCCTCTTCATTGAAGTAGATACAGGAAAGTATATAATTTTATGTGTGCTATTGCAATATGGCATATATATGCACACATCTTTATAGATTTTATGTACATACATGTGACACAGTATGAGTCCAATAAATGTCCACAGTACGCATCCACACAGTATGAGGGACAGTAGGCATCAGTAGTATAAAATATCTAACAAATTTATAGAAAGTGCATGCAACATAGTTCGAACTGATACAGCCATTCTGTGAAGTGTTCACTTCACATGTGGTCCAGCCTCTTGTCCTTCAGTTATTATAACCATTGGACACTGAGCAAAACATGGTCTCTGGTCCAGTTCAGACCTGGCAAACAAATGAAGAACCCAAAGGCGGCTGCAGTGGCAGCATATTTAAACCTATGCACATACACCTTCTCCTTGGCTGGAGGTTTTAGGAACACGAGGGAGACTTACCAAAATAAATACAACGGTTTCATTAATTTTGTATGATTCTGCAAGGCGCTTGAGCCACCACAGCACTTGGTGAGTGTGTACCCTGTTCTGGTGACTTCCACATCTCCAGAGTTCTATTCCAAAGAAATTGTCAGTGTGGACTCTGGCAAACTTGGCCAATAGGATTTTCCTGGGTGGGAGATGGTGGCACCGCTCTGGCTTGTGATTGGGTTGGGCTTCCACGTGATAATGGCCTCCAAGGTGGCTAACAGTTCTGAAACTAGTTCTGCTGCTTCTGTCTATGGTCCCCTTAGCAGGTTTTCTGTGCCTCCTTCCTTTCAGCTTCTTCTGATTATCTAGCGCTACAAGCCCAGGCCCCAGGCATCCAACAAAGAGATGGGCTGAGTGAGGGGGCTGCATTTCTGAGAGCTCTCTGCTCTCTTCCCATTTCTGTTCTACTTTACTGTGTTCTCTTTCATTCTTGTTTTCAATCTATCAACCAAAGCTCCTTCCTTTCCTTGTTAACTTCTTTTCTCCTTTAGATTCCCACTTATTCCCAGGTCCCTTTCATAGGTTCAAAGACCGTCATCCTCCTTCTGCCTCAAATATTAAATGGATATAGGAGAGAAGTTCTAAGTATAACATTTTTTTTTGCGTTGCCACTTGTATTTTTTTATTTTTTGCTTTTTGTTGTTGTTGTTTTTGAGATAGTGTCCCCATGTCGGTCAGGCCCATTGGCTGTGTTGTTCAGGCTGGCCCCCAACTCTTTGCCTCAGTAGTATCAGAATTACAGGCATGTGCTATAGTGTCCAGCAGCGACCATAACCTTTATTTGCCACTAGACTGTAGATGGTCCACCATTGTGTGTCACATCTGACCAGGCTGAGATGGTACCAAGTTGTACAAATGAAAACTCTTTGTAGATTAGAGATCAAGGGCTTAGGTGGGAAGGGAGCAAGAGCATTGCCCAGCGACAAGATAATTGTGATGTGCTGAAGCGCAGATAAGACTGCTCTAAGACGTGTTTATCTTCTCAATCTTGGCCTTGAAGAATCAGAGGATGAACGTTTTCCTGTAGTGAGAGTGAATCCCGGACTACAAAAATCGGTGGGGGAGAAGAAGGAATATAGTTGTAATTATTGTTGCATAAGCAATTATTCATAAGTATTTATGCCTAATCAGATAAAATCTTAAGTGCACTGTGTGATAAAATATTAAAAACAAAACAGGCATCACGTGGCAGGTTGAAATTCATATGCCTCTATTCTTATTTATTTCTGTGCTCCGTGCAGATGATATAATAACCCACCTGTTTTTTTTTTTTCTCCTGTGAAGGCGAGTGGATAGTTGTTCAAACTCAGGCGTCTTCAAGTGTATAAACACTAAAACTCTATTGTGCTGTCTTGCTGATATAACTTCTGTTTTTCCAGACTGCCATTCTCAGCTGGCTAATCACTTTCTGTGGTCTGTACTATTCTTGATACAGTCACCCGAACATTCACATTGGAGTTTGCATTTATACTAAATTTCTATTAAACATTTTAAATGTAGGGACTGGAGAAATATCTCAGTGATTAAGAGTGCTTGCTGTTCTTCCAGAGGACCTGAGTTCGGTTCTCAGCACCCATATCAGGTGACTCACAGCCATCTGTAACTCTAAGCCAAAGGGTTGTTCCCTCTTCTACAAGTTTATCAGGGCACCCTAACATTCCTGGCACTCACTCATATAGGTACACACATACTCATAAATAAAAGTAAACCTTTAAAAAGTTATTATCTGGGCCTGTTGGAATTTATTTTATATAAATTTTATTTTGCATAAATCATGGTTATATAATTACATGTAACAAAGAATGCTATAAAATTTTATACAATTTGGTTTTAAGCATATATATGATGTGGGATGTCCTTCGGTATATGTGTTGCTTTTTATTGGTTGATGAATAAATCTGTTTTGGCCAACGGCTTAGCAGAGCAAAGTCAGTTGGGAAATCTGAACAAAGATGAGAGAGTAGGCAGAGTCAGAGAGGTGCTATGTAGCTGCCAAAGGAGACAGAAGCCCTGGAACCTTTCTGATAAACCACAGCCTTGTGACGATACACAGATTAAAAGAAATAGGTTAATTTAAGATATAAGAAATAGCTTGAAATATGCCTAAGATATAAGCCCAACAGTGTTGTAATTAATATAGTTTCTGTGTAATTTTTCAGGCCTGGGTAGCCAGGAAACAAATGAGCAGTCTCTGCCTACATATATATGCTTAAATATGCATATCTTTCTGTTTTTATATATTTTTTTTTTTTAATAATTTTTTTATTAAGAAAAGAAGAAAAAAAAACATAAACAAAAAACAAGTTTCCACCTCCTCCCAGCCTCCCATCTCCCTCCCCCTCCTCCCACCCTTCTCCCCCTCCTCCCACCCTTCTACCCCTCCCCCCACTCCTCTCCCACTCCCTCTACAGTCCACAGAGCAGTCCAGGTTCCCTGCCCTGTGGCAAGTCCTAGGTCCTCCCCCCTCCGTCCATATCTAGGAAGGTGAACATCCAAACTGGCTAGGCTTCCACAAAGCCAGCACATTAAGTAGGATCAAAACCCCGTGCCATTGTCCTTGGCGTCTCATCAGCCCTCATTGTTCGCCATGTTCAGAGAGTCTGGCTTTATCCCATGCTTTTTCAGTCACAGTCCAGCTGGCCTTGGTGAGCTCCCAGTAGATCAGCTCCACTGTCTCAGTGGGTGGGTGCACGCCTCGTGGTCCCGACTTCTTTGCTCATGTTCTCCCTCCTACTGCTCCTCATTGGGACCTTGGGAGCTCAGTCCAGTGCTCCAGTGTGGGTCTCTGTCTCTGTCTCCATCCATCACCAGATGAAGGTTCTATGATGATATGCAAGATATTCGTCAGTATTGCTCTCGGATAGGGTCATTTCAGGTTCCCAATCCTCAGCTACCCAAGGAACTAACTGGGAACCTCATGTTGGGCACTTGGGAGCCCCTCTAGGGTCAAATCTCTTGCTCACCCTAAAGTGGTTCCCTTAACTAAGAATTGTGGTTCCGTGCTCCCCTATCCACCTTTCCTTTATCCCAATTCTCCTGATTCCCCAAGTCCCCCCTCCTTCCCTTCTACCTTTTCTCTCCCCATCTCCCCTTACCCCCATCCCACCCCACCCCCAAAATCCTAATTTTCTCCCCGGCAATTGGGTCTACTTCCCTTAGCCAAGAGGATAACTATATGTTTTTCCTTGGGTTCACCTTCTTACTTAGCTTCTTTAGGTTCACCTATTGTAGACTCCGTGGCCCTAATTTATGGCTAGAAACCAATTATGAGCGAGTACATCCCATGTTCATCTTTTTGGGTCTGGGACACCTCACTCAGGATAGTGTTTTCTATTTCCATCCATTTGCCTGCAAAATTCGAGAAGTCATTGTTTTTTACCGCAGCGTAGTACTCTAGCGTGTATATATTCCATACTTTCTTCATCCATTCTTCCATTGAAGGGCATCTAGGTTGTTTCCAGGTTCTGGCTATTACAAATAATACTGCTATGAACATAGTTGAACAAATGCTTTTGTCATATGATAGAGCATCTCTTGGGTATATTCCCAGGAGTGGTATTGCTGGGTCCAGGGGTAAGTTGATCCCGAATTTCCTGAGAAACCGAAACACTGACTTCCACAGTGGTTGCACAAGATGGCATTCCCACCAGCAATGGATGAGGGTACCCGTTCCTCCACAGCCTCTCCAGCAAAGGTTATCCTTGGTGTTTTTGACTTTAGCCATTCTGACAGGTGTAAGATGATATCTCAAAGTTGTTTTGATTTGCATTTCCCTGATTGCTAAGGAAGTTGAGCACGACTTTAAGTGTCTTTTGGCCATTTGAACTTCCTCTGCTGAGAATTCTCTGTTCAGTTCAGTGCCCCATTTTTTAATTGGGTTAATTAGCATTTTAAAGTCTAGTTTCTTGAGTTCTCTATATATTTTGGAGATCAGACCTTTGTCTGTTGTGGGGTTGGTGAAGATCTTCTCCCAATCAGTAGGTTGCCTTTGTGTCTTATTGACTATGTCCTTTGCTTTACAGAAGCTTCTCAGTTTAAGTAGGTCCCATTTATTCAATGTTGCCCTTAATGTCTGTGCTTCTGGGGTTATACATAGGAAGCGATCTCCTGTGCCCAGCTCCTGTAGGGTACTTCCCACTTTCTCTTCTATCAGGTTCAGTGTGTTCGGGCTGATATTGAGGTCTTTAATCCATTTGGACTTGAGTTTTGTGCACGGTGATAGATAAGGGTCTATTTTCATTCTTCTACAAGATGACATCCAGTTGTGCCAGCACCATTTGTTGAAGATGCTTTCTTTCTTCCATTGCATACTTTTAGCTCCTTTATCGAAAATCAGGTGTTCATAGGTTTGTGGGATAAAATTCGGGTCTTCTATACGATTCCATTGGTCGACTTCTCTGTTTTTATGCCAGTACCACACTGTTTTCATTACTGTAGCTCTGTAATAGAGTTTGAAGTCAGGGATGGTAATGCCTCCAGAAGATCCTTTATTGTATAGGATTGTTTTGGCTATCCTGGGTTTTTTGTTTTTCCATATAAAGTTGATTATTGTCCTCTCCAGATCTGTGAAGAATTTTGATGGGATCTTGATGGGGATTGCATTGAATCTATAAATAGCCTTTGGTAGAATTGCCATTTTTACTATGTTGATCCTCCCAATCCAAGAGCAAGGGAGGTCCATCCATTTTTTGGTATCCTCTTCAATTTCTTTCTTCAATGCCTTAAAGTTCTTGTCAAATAGATCTTTCACTTCCTTGGTTAGATGTACCCCAAGATATTTTATGCTGTTTTTGGCTATTGTGAATGGTGAAGCTTCTCTGATTTCCCTCTCTGCTTCCATATCCTTTGTGTATAAGAGGGCGACTGATTTTTTGGAGTTGATCTTGTATCCTGCCACATTACTAAAGCTGTTTATCAGCTGTAGGAGTTCTTTGGTGGAGTTTTTGGGGTCGCTTATGTACACTATCATATCATCTGCAAATAACGAAAGTTTAACTTCTTCCTTTCCAATTCGAATCCCCTTGATTCCATTATGTTGTCTTATTGCTATTGCTAGAACTTCAAGCACTATATTGAAGAGGTATGGGGAGAGTGGACAGCCTTGTCGTGTTCCTGAGTTAAGTGGGATGGCTTTGAGTTTCTCTCCGTTTAATTTGATGTTAGCTGTCGGCTTGCTGTATATAGCTTTTATTATATTTAGGTATGACCCTTGTATCCCTAATCTCTCCAAGACTTTTAACATAAATGGATGTTGAATTTTGTCAAATGCTTTTTCAGCATCTAATGAAATGATCATATGGTTTTTTTCTTTCAGTTTATTTATATGCTGGATTACATTGATAGATTTTCGTATGTTGAACCAGCCCTGCATCTCAGGAATGAAGCCTACTTGATCATAATGGATAATTTTTCGGATGTGTTCTTGGATTCGATTTGCCAGTATTTTGTTGAGGATTTTTGCGTCGATATTCATGAGTGAGATTGGCCTGTAGTTCTCTTTCCTGGTTGAGTCTTTGAGTGGTTTTGGTATCAGAGTAATTGTGGCTTCATAAAAGGAGTTTGGTAATGACCCTTCTGTTTCTATCTTGTGGAATACATTAAGGAGTATAGGTATTAGATCTTCTTGGAAGATCTGGTAGAATTCCGCATTGAAACCATCTGGTCCTGGGCTTTTTTTGGTAGGGAGGTTTTTGATAACCTCTTCTAATTCTTCGCGACTAACAGGTCTATTTAGATTGTTCACCAGGTCCTGATTTAACTTTGGTATATGATATTTATCTAAAAAACTATCCATTTCCTTTACATTTTCCAATTTTGTGGCATATAGGCTTTTGTAGTAAGATCTAATGATTCTCTGAATTTCCTCTGTGTCTGTGGTTATGTCCCCCTTTTCATTTCTGATCTTATTAATTTGCAAATTCTCTCTCTGCCGTTTGATTAGCTTGGATAGTGGTTTGTCAATCTTGTTGATTTTCTCCAGGAACCAGCTTTTTGTTTCATTGATTTTTTGTATTGTTTTCTGTGTTTCTATTTTGTTGATTTCAGCCCTCATTTTGATTATTTCCAGTCTTCTACTCCTCCTAGGTGAGTCTGCTTCTTTTTTTTCTAGAGCTTTCAGGTGGGCTGTTAAGTCTCCAATGTGAGCTTTCTCTGTTTTCTTTAAGTGGGCACTTAGTGCTATGAACTTTCCTCTTAGGACTGCTTTCATAGTGTCCCATAAGTTTGAGTATGTTGTTTCTTTATTTTCATTGAATTCCAGGAAGACTTTAATTTCTTTCTTTATTTCTTCCTTAATCCAGCTATGGTTCAATAGTTGACTGTTCAGTTTCCATGACTTTGTATGCTTTCTGGGGGTAGCATTATTGTTGAATTCTAACTTTAATCCATGGTGATCTGATAAGACACAGGTGGTTACTAATATTTTTTTGTAACTGTGGATGTTTGCTTTGTTACCGACTATGTGGTCGATTTTCGAGAAGGTTCCATGAGCTGCAGAGAAGAAGGTATATTCTTTCCTATTTGGATGGAATGTTCTATAGATGTCTGTTAAGTCCATTTGATTCATTACCTCCACTAATTCTCTTAATTCTCTGTTAGGTTCCTGTCTGATTGACCTGTCCATTGGTGAGAGAGGAGTGTTGAAGTCTCCTACTATTAGTGTGTGCGGTTTGATGGCTGCCTTGAATTTTAGCAATGTTTCTTTTATGTACGTGGGTGCTTTTATATTAGGGGCATAGATGTTCAGGATTGAGACTTCATCCTGATGAACTGTTCCTGTTATGAGTATAAAATGCCCCTCTCCATCTCTTCTGATTGATTTAAGTTTAAAGTCAACTTTGTTAGAGATTAGTATGGCCACACCTGCCTGTTTCTTAGGACCATTTGCTTGATAGGCCTTTTCCCAGCCCTTTACTCTGAGTAGGTGCCTGTCTTTGTGGTTGAGGTGTGTTTCTTGTAAACAGCAGAATGTTGGATCCTGTTTTCTTATCCAATCTCTTAGCCTGTGCCTTTTTATAGGTGAGTTGAGTCCATTGACATTAAGTGATATTAATGACCAGTGGTTGTTAACTCCGGTCATTTTTTTTTTTAGTCGTAGAGTTTGTGAGTTTCCCTTCTTTGTTTTGTGTTGGTGAAGGGTCTCTAGATGTCTGAGGTATTGTGGTCATTGTTGGACTCCTTGGTTAGTGATTTTCCTTCAATTACTTTCTGTAAGGCTGGATTTGTGGCTGCGTATTGTTTAAATTTGTTTTTATCCTGGAAAATTTTATTTTCTCCATTTATAGTGAATGAAAGCTTGGCTGGGTATAGTAATCTGGGCTTGCACCCATGGTCTCTCAGTTTCTGCAGTACATCTAACCAGGACCTTCTGGCTTTCATGGTTTCCATGGAGAAGTCAGGTGTAAGTCTGATAGGTTTACCTTTATAAGTAATTTGGCCTTTTTCCTTTGCAGCTCTTAATATTCTTTCCTTATTTTGTATGCTTTGTGTTTTGATAATTATATGGCGAGGGGATGTTTTTTTTTGATCCAGCCTATTCGGTGTTCTGTATGCTTCTTGCACCTTCATAGGAAAATCTTTCCTTAGGTTGGGAAAGTTTTCTTCTATAATTTTATTAAATAGATTTTCTGGACCATTGAGCTGCCCTTCTTCTCCTTCTTCTACTCCTATTATTCTTAGGTTTGGTCTTTTTATTGTGTCCCATATTTCCTGAATGTTTTGTGATGAGAGTTTGTTGGACTTGCTGTTTTCTTTGATCAGTGTGTTTATTTTCTCTATGGTATCTTCAGAATCCGAGAGTCTTTCTTCTATCTCTTGTATTCTGCTGGTTATGCTTGTTTCTGTAGTCTCTATTCGTTTACCTAGATTTTCCATGTCCAGACGGCCCTCTGTTTGTGTTTTCTTCTTTGCCTCCATTTCAGTTTTCAGGTCTTGAACTGTTTCCATTATCTGTTTGATTGTTTTTCCTTGGTTTTCTAGGGTATCATTCACTGATTTATTCAATTCTTCAAACTTTCTGTTATATTTCTCATCCATTTCTATAAGGGCGTTTTTTACATGCTGTTTAAGGGTGTCAATCACTTTCATGAAGTCAATCTTTTCTCCTTCCTCTTGATTAAGGGGTTCTTGTCCTCCCGTTGTGAGGTCGCTTGTTTCTGGTAGCTTCATGTTGCTTTTCAGCTTGTTGGGCGAATTCTTGCCTTGACGTCGGCCCATCTCTTCTTCCAAATGCTCCCTATGGATCTTCTTTTACCGGATTAGGTCTCCTTGCCTACCAAACGCTGTCTCTCCCCAATGTTGGCTCTCCCAATGCTGGGACTCCCCAATGCTGGGTCTCCTGGCGCCGAAAGATCAGGCCTCCGTGCTGGTTGGGCAGCTCGCAGACAAAGCGCCTACCCCGCTTGGTGCAGGCAGGCCACAGAAACAAAGGAACTGCTGCCCCCCGGGAGCCCCGGCTACTCGGACTCAGCGCCCAGATAGGCTGGGCTGGGCGATGCCACGCGCCAAAAGAGGGCAGTGAGGGCGAAGTGGGGAGGGCTCTGGACGGAAGCTGGGTGGGCCAGGAAGAAAGAGGCAGCACCCGGGGAGTATAGGCCCTGCAGAGAGCCCAAGCAGGACAGGGGGCCAAGAAACCCCCGAGCTCCCCGTCCCAGGCTGGCGCCGTGGGCCAGAAACTCACCCCAATGCTGGGTCTCCTGGCGCCGAAAGATCAGGCCTCCGTGCTGGTTGGGCAGCCCGCAGACAAAGCGCCTACCCCGCTTGGTGCAGGCAGGCCACAGAAACAAAGGAACTGCTGCCCGCCCGGGAGCCCCGGGTACTCGGACCCAGCGCCCAGATAGGCTGCGCTGGGCGATGCTACGCGCCAAAAGAGGGCAGTGGGGGCGAAGTGGGGAGGGGTCTGGACGGAAGCTGGGTGGGCCAGGAAGAAAGAGGCAGCAGAGAGCCCAAGCAGGACAGGGGGCCAAGAAACCCCCGAGCTCCCCGTCCCAGGCTGGCGCCGTGGGCCAGAAACTCACCCCAATGCTGGGTCTCCTGGCGCCGAAAGATCAGGCCTCCGTGCTGGTTGGGCAGCCCGCAGACAAAGCGCCTACCCCGCTTGGTGCAGGCAGGCCACAGAAACAAAGGAACTGCTGCCCGCCCGGGAGCCCCGGGTACTCGGACCCAGCGCCCAGATAGGCTGCGCTGGGCGATGCTACGCGCCAAAAGAGGGCAGTGGGGGCGAAGTGGGGAGGGGTCTGGACGGAAGCTGGGTGGGCCAGGAAGAAAGAGGCAGCAGAGAGCCCAAGCAGGACAGGGGGCCAAGAAACCCCCGAGCTCCCCGTCCCAGGCTGGCGCCGTGGGCCAGAAACTCACCCCAATGCTGGGTCTCTTGGCGCCGAAAGATCAGGCCTCCGTGCTGGTTGGGCAGCCCGCAGACAAAGCGCCTACCCCGCTTGGTGCAGGCAGGCCACAGAAACAAAGGAACTGCTGCCCCCCGGGAGCCCCGGGTACTCGGACCCAGCGCCCAGATCCTGTTTTTATATATTTATAACAGAATTCTGACATCGAATTATAAGTTACATGTTTATATCCTTGAGGAGGTAAAGGAAGAAAGAAATTTAGAGAATTTGAAGTTCTTGAAATTCTTTCTCTTGAAAGAATCTTAGTTATGGATTAAATTATGTCCCACCCTAACAAATTTGTATGCTGAATTTCTAATTTCTGGTGTGATTATGTGGGGAGAGGCCCTCCAAGATGGAAATTGAGGCTAAATGAAGTCATGAAGGTGGGCCCTAGACTAGTAAGACTGCTGTTCTTATAAGAAGATGAAGCCACAGTAGAAATTTCTTTCTTCTTGTGCACAGAAAAAAGGCTACATGCAGATACAGGGTGAAGGCAGCTGTCTACCAGTCAGGAAATGAACACATATTGAGAACCAACCCATAAAAGGAGCTTGTTCTTATAGTTACAATCTCCAGAATGGTGAAAAAAATCAATTTCTGGTGCCTAACTATGTTACCTGTAGTATTTTGTTATAGATGCCCTGCTTGACTAATACATACCTTGATGAGAGAAAGTTGTTTCAACGTGTATTTTTAAAGTATGTTAGAACATTTATTAAATATCAAATATATTGACAAATTTTTTTTAAAGCAGCCAAGCCGCTAGACAGCTCTTACCTCTTTGAAATCTTCAGACTGAAAGAGAGCCAGTTCCTGTCTCATCCTGCCTTTTTTTTAAATTTTTTTGTTTGAAATATTTATTTATTTATTATGTATACAATATTCTTTCTACATGTATGCCTGCAGGCCAGAAGAGGGCACCAGACCTCATTACAGATGGTTGTGAGCCACCATGTGGTTGCTGGGAATTGAACTCAGGACCTTTGGAAGTTGGAAGAGCAGGCAATGCTCTTAACCGCTGAGCCATCTCTCCAGCCCCCTATTGACAAAATTTATTTAAAATATTAAAGCAAATTTTTATACAGGTGCTGTGAGATGGCACAACAGGTAAAGGCACTTTACCTTCTTTCATTCCACATGTAAGTGGAATTCCACATGCCCCCACACAAATATTCATACAAATATAAAGTATATATTTTAAATTGAATATGTTCCCTAATGCTCCTCTCTACCCTTCCTTCACCCCAATTTGTACCCTTTATTGCCATAGGCAATTTCATTTATGCTTTCATCTTATACATATGTACATACATACATGTGACTGTAAAATCTAGGGACCACAAACTTAATTTTCTTTCTGAAAGTCTAGCTGTTTGAAATCGGGTATAATGCCATTGCCAACACTATTTTATTTGTTCAGACTTGCTTTGACTATCCAAAGACTTTTTTGCTTGTAAATGAATTTTATTTTCTTCTATTTCTGTTAGTAGTGGCATTGGAATTTTGATTAAGATTTCATTGAATTCATAGATTGCTATTGGTAGGGTAGCCATTTCCACAATGTTAGTTCTTCCAGTCCATGAGCTTGGGATATCGTTCCACTTTTAGACTCTTCAATTTCTCTTGAATGCTTTATAGTTTTCATTGTAGAGGCTTTTAATTTCCTTGGTTATCTTGATAGAAAATATCAAGATATTTTCTAAGACAATAGTGAAAGGAATTATTTCCCTGATTTCTTCCTCAGCATGTTTGATATTGGTCTATATGAAGGCTACTGATTTTTGTATGTCAATATTATATGCTAACACTGCTGAAAGTTCTATGAATTTTCTGGTAGAGTCTTAAGAAATTGTATGTAAGGAATCATGTTCACCTGCAAATAAGGATGCTTTGATTTCTTCCAAAGATTTTGGCAAGTAAACTTTAAGTACATCTTACTCATTTGTGTGTGTGTGTGATTTATTCTTTTCTAATAATTTTCTTCATATGTGTGTGTGCGTGTGTGTGTGTGTGTGTTTTCCCTTTTGTATGCATGTATATGTGGATGCTGATGGTAGGAATCTTCTTCTATATCTGTGTCATAGAAGCAGGGTCTCTCAGTCAAACCCAGAACTCTCTCAATAAGACTAATCTCCCTATCCAGGAGTGCTCTCTGTCTTTTTTCCCCCTGAGACTGGAAATGGAGATGGTGGCTTTGCCTACCTGGTGATCCAAACTTCAGTCTATCTGCTTGCGCATCAGTAATTCTGAACCATCCCCCAGCCCTCCTATCTCTTACATTTTAAACACAGAACCTATATAAGAACAAACATTTTTGCCACTGGGAGTATGAATATGATGAAATGCATTATATGAAATTCTCAAAGAACTTGTAAGAAAGTAAGGAAAAACCTTGTTGCTAGTCAGTTTTAGCATATTGATTGTTCTTTTAATGCTAATATTAATATCAATGCATATGGTGCTAATTTCTTATTAACAGAAAGATTCATTGTGAAACCAAATAATATATTAATATTGAATTATTTAACTTAGTAGCACATTGCATGTCTGATGATATATTACAAGAGGATCTTTATTATTGTGTTATAATTTTTTTATGCTACTGGGGATTAAACCTAGGACCTCAAACATACCAGGCAAGCGCTTCACTACTAAACTGCATTCCAAGCACTTCAAAAATTATTTTTGTCCTTAATTTGTGTGTATAATGTGTGTGTGTGTGTGTGTGTGTGTGTGTGTGTGTGTGTTTGTAGAGGGGTGCATACATGCCATGAAATGTGTGTCAGTGCTCACCTTTTACTTTGAGACAGGCTATCTCTTGCAGCTCACTACTGTGGTAGTGGGCTGGCAGACCTGCGTGTTTTCAGTGATGTCTTGGCTCTGCCTCCCATCCTGTGTGGGCTCACTGGAATGACAGGCACTTGCACTACTGTGTTAGTCTTTACGTGGGTTCAGGAGATCTGAATTCAGGTTGTTAAAAGCTCTATCTACGGAGCCATCTCCTTAAGCCCCGCTTTTTGCTTGGTATTCTGTTTTGAGCCAGGAACTTGCTAAACTGCTTAGGCTGCTCTTGGACTTGCTTTGTTGCCTAGGCAGGCATTAAATGTGTGGACTTCCTTGCCACAGGCTTCTAAAGAGCTGAGATGATGGTCTTGTATCACCAGGCTCGATTACAAAGAAATATATATATATATATGTATATATATATATATATATATATATATATATATATACATATATATATATATATATTGCATTAAATTAAAGATCAGTGTAACAATATGCTTTTGTTTAGTCTTTTATAGCCGTACTACCAAAAGCTTAGTGCAGTTTCTCTTGCTTATTTATTTTCATTGTTATTCATAATTTTCTTCTCTATTTCTGTGTCTATATTAGGTTGAGTCGAGACAATGTGTTCTTTAGGAAAACTTTCAGGGTGAGGAAAGCTTAAAATCTAAAATTCAGAAAACCTGGATCACGACAGAATCACCCATTAAAAAAGTTTTATTTTGCCCAAATCATAATTTTAATTTAAAATGTTAGTATGCATAGAGCCATCCCCATTGGTAGAGGTGTGGGTAGGCCAGCCCAGAAGGTGTGAGCCTAGGAGAGCTGCTCCTGTCACTCATCTGTCATAGGGCAGCGTGGGTGGGGGAAAGATGGCCCCTGCGAACTGAGGCAGGTGGGAGAGCTGGCTCTGTCCTTTATCAGCTGCATCAAACCTGAGCAACACAGCAGAGCTGATCCCCAAGGTGCAGGTGTGCGAGATCTGACCCTGGGGACATGAAAGCAGGAGAACTGCCCCTGCCCCTTCTTTATCATTGCAAGGGGTGAAGTCGGCAGAGCAATGCAGGAGAGCTCACTCTGGTGGTGAGGACAAGGGAGAGCCGCAAGGGAGCTGACCAACCCTGCAACTACTGAGACCCAGAACCAGGGTTACGAGTTGGCGCACCCCAGCATTCACCTATCTATATCTGCTGGAGCATGCGAAGGGGGCCGGTCCTGCAGACCCAAAGCTGCAGGATCTCCATGACACAGGATATCCAAGAGGAGGCCCAGTGAGGGCCCAGCATCAATAGTGTAGCAGAAGCTAAAGACCTCGAACCGGACCAATGACTCCTTGCAATAAACATTTGAGAGTGAAGATAAGTGGATAACACACACTTCCTGGCCATCCTACAGGGGATATACTGCCCAAACCCCCTCTCTCTTCCTATCCCACTCAGCTTACATCCAGATCCCCACACCCCCTGTCTCCCTCCCTCCTTTGGGGCATAGCGCCTCCCTGCCCAGCCTGCTAGGGCGCTGGGACCGAATCTGAACCGGGAGGACATAGGGGTGGCCGGTAGCTCCTTTGTTCCCATAGCCTGCCCGCAGCGAGCGGGGTGGGCCCTTTGTTCGCGAGCTAACCAAGCAGCGCAGAGTTTCGATCTGGGCACCAAGTGAAACATCATTGTGGTGAGTGAGTGCTCGAGTGAAACATCATTGTGGTGAGTGAGTGCTGCGGCAGCTGGGATCATACCTCAGCCCGCCCACACTTCCTGGCCATCCTACAGGGGCTATACTGCCCAAACCCCCTCTCTCTTCCTATCCCACTCAGCTTACATCCAGATCCCCACACCCCCTAACTCCCTCCCTCCTTTGGGGCATAGCGCCTCCCTGCCCAGCCTGCTAGGGCGCTGGGACCGAATCTGAACTGGGAGGACATAGGGGTGGCCGGTAGCTCCTTTGTTCCCATAGCCTACCCGCAGCGAGCGGGGTGGGCCCTTTGTTCGCGAGCTAACCAAGCAGCGTGGAGTTTCGTTCTGGGCACCGAGTGAAACATCATTGTGGAGAAACATCTCTGGGGAGTGACATCACTGGGAAGGTACATCAGTGGGCAAGAAGACCTGATCCTATAAAAGAAGATCCAAAGGGGAGTTTTGGGAGGAAGAGATGGGCAGACGCCAATGCAGGAATTCTCCCAACAATCTGAAAAACAACACAAAACCACCAGAAGCCAGTGACCCCACAACAGGAGGACATGAACACCTTAATCAAGAAGAAGTAGAAAAAACTGACTTCATGAAAGTGATTGACACCCTTAAACAGCATATAAAAAACGCCCTTATAGAAATGGATGAGAAGTATAATAGAAAGTTCGAGGAATTGAGTAAATCAGTGAATGATACCCTAGGAAACCAAGGAAAAACAATCAAGCAGATAAAGGAAACAGTTTAAGACCTGAAAACTGAAATGGAGGCAAAGAAGAAAACACAAACAGAGGGCCGGCTGGACATGGAAAATCTAGGTAAACGAATAGAGACTACAGAATCAAGTATAACCAGCAGAATACAAGAGATAGAAGAAAGAATCTCAGATTCTGAGGATAACAAAGAGAAAATAAACACTCTGATCAAAGAAAACAGCAAGTCCAACAAACTCTCATCACAAAACATTCAGGAAATATGGGACACAATAAAAAGACCAAACCTAAGAATAATTGGAGTAGAAGAAGGAGAAGAAGTGCAGCTCAACGGTACAGAAAATATACTTAATAAAATTATAGAAGAAAACTTTCCCAACCTGAAGACAGATGTACCTATGAAGGTTCAAGAAGCATACAGAACACCAAATAGGCTGGATCAAAAGAAAACATCCCCTCGCCATATAATAATGAAAACACAAAATATACAGAATAAAAAAAGAATATTAAGAGCCGCAAAGGAAAAAGGCCAAGTTACTTATAAAGGTAAACCTATCAGACTTACAGCTGACTTCTCTATGGAAACCATGAAAGCCAGAAGGTCCTGGATAGATGTTCTCCAAAAACTAAGAGACCACGGATGCAAGCCCAGACTACTATATCCAGCCAAACTTTCATTCACTATAAATGGAGAAAACAAAATTTTCCAGGATAAAAACAAATTTAAACAATACGTAGCCACAAATCCAGCCTTACAGAAAGTAATAGAAGGAAAATCACTAACCAAGGAGTCCAACAATGACCACAATAACTCAGACATCTAGTGACCCTTCACCAGCGCAACTCAAAGAAGGGAAGCACACAAACCCTACTACTAAAAAAGTGACCGGAGTTAACAACCACTGGTCATTAATATCACTTAATATCAATGGGCTCAACTCACCTATAAAAAGGCACAGGCTAAGAGATTGGATAAGAAAACAGGATCCCACATTCTGCTGTCTACAAGAAACACACCTCAACCACAAAGACAGGCACCTACTCAGAGTAAAGGGCTGGGAAAAGGCTTATCAAGCAAATGGACCTAAGAAACAAGCAGGTGTGGCCATACTAATTTCTAACAAAGTTGACTTCAAACTTAAATCAATCAGAAGAGATAGAGAGGGACATTTTATACTCATAACAGGAACAATTCATCAGGAAGAAGTCTCAATCCTGAATATCTATGCCCCTAATATAAAAGCACCCACGTATGTAAAAGAAACATTACTAAAACTCAAGGCAGCCATCAAACCGCACACACTAATAGTAGGAGACTTCAACACTCCTCTCTCACAAATGGACAGGTCAATCAGACAGAAACCTAACAGAGAAATTAGAGAATTAATGGAGGTAATGAAGCAAATGGACTTAACAGACATCTATAGATTATTCCACCCAAAGAGGAAAGAATATACCTTCTTCTCTGCAGCTCATGGAACCTTCTCAAAAATTGGCCACATACTTGGTAACAAAGCGAACTTACACAGTTACAAAAAAATATTAGTAACCACCTGTGTCTTATCAGATCACCATGGATTAAAGTTAGAATTCAACAACAATGCTACCCCCAGAAAGCCTACAAACTCATGGAAACTGAACAGTCATCTACTGAACCATACCTGGATTAACGAAGAAATAAAGAAAGAAATTAAAGTCTTCCTTGAATTCAATGAAAATAAAGAAACAACATACTCGAACTTATGGGACACTATGAAAGCAGTCCTGAGAGGAAAGTTCATAGCACTAAGTGCCCACCTAAAGAAAACAGAGAAAGCACATATTGGAGACTTAACAGCCCACTTGAAAGCTCTAGAAAAAAAAGAAGCAGACTCATACCTAGGAGGAGTAGAAGACTGGAAATAATCAAATTGAGGGCTGAAATCAACAAAATAGAAACACAGAAAACAATCCAAAGAATCAATGAAACAAAAAGCTGGTTCCTGGAGAAAATCAACAAGATAGATAAACCCCTATCCAAACTAATCAAACGAAAGAGAGAGAACACACAAATTAATAAGATCAGAAATGAAAAGGGGGACATAACCACAGAAACAGAGGAAATTCAGAGACTCATTAGATCTTACTACAAAAGCCTATATGCCACAAAACTGGAAAATGTAAAAGAAATGGACGCTTTTTTAGATAAATACCATTTACCAAAATTAAACCAGGACCAGGTGAACAATCTAAACAGACCTGTAAGTCGAGAAGAATTAGAAGCTGTTATCAAAAACCTCCCTACCAAAAAAAGCCCAGGACCAGATGGTTTCAATGCAGAATTCTACCAGAACTTCCAAGAAGACCTAATACCTATACTCCTTAATGTATTCCACAATATAGAATCAGAAGGGTCATTACCAAATTCCTTTTATGAAGCCACAATTACTCTGATACCAAAACCACTCAAAGACTCAACCAGGAAAGAGAACTACAGGCCAATCTCACTCATGAATATCGACGCAAAAATCCTCAACAAAATACTGGCAAATCGAATCCAAGAACACATCCGAAAAATTATCCATTATGATCAAGTAGGCTTCATTCCTGAGATGCAGGGCTGGTTCAACATACGAAAATCTATCAATGTAATCCAGCATATAAATAAACTGAAAGAAAAAAACCATATGATCATTTCATTAGATGCTGAAAAAGCATTTGACAAAATTCAACATCCATTTATGATAAAAGTCTTGGAGAGATTAGGGATACAAGGGTCATACCTAAATATAATAAAAGCTATATACAGCAAGCCGACAGCTAACATCAAATTAAACGGAGAGAAACTCAAAGCCATCCCGCTTAACTCAGGAACACGGCAAGGCTGTCCACTCTCACCATACCTCTTCAATATAGTGCTTGAAGTTCTAGCAATAGCAATAAGACAACATAATGGGATCAAGGGGTTTCGAATTGGAAAGGAAGAAGTTAAACTTTCGTTATTTGCAGATGATATGATAGTGTACATAAGCGACCCCCAAAACTCCACCAAAGAACTTATACAGCTGATAAACAGCTTTAGTAATGTGGCAGGATACAAGATCAACTCCAAAAAATCAGTTGCCCTCTTATACACAAAGGATAGGGAAGCAGAGAGGGAAATCAGAGAAGCTTCACCATTCACGATAGCCACAAACAGCATAAAATATCTGGGGGTAAATCTAACCAAGGAAGTGAAAGATCTATTTGACAAGAACTTTAAGGCATTGAAGAAAGAAATTGAAGAGGATACCAAAAAAATGGATGGACCTTGCTCTTGGATTGGGAGGATCAACATAGTAAAAATGGCAATTCTACCAAAGGCAATTTATAGATTCAATGCAATCCCCATCAAGATCCCATCAAAATTCTTCACAGATCTGGAGAAGACAATAATCAACTTTATATGGAAAAACAAAAAACCCAGGATAGCCAAAACAATCCTATACAATAAAGGATCTTCTGGAGGCATTACCATCCCTGACTTCAAACTCTATTACAGAGCTACAGTAATGAAAACAGTGTGGTACTGGCATAAAAACAGAGAAGTCGACCAATGGAATCGTATAGAAGACCCGGATTTTATCCCACAAACCTATGAACACCTCATTTTCGATAAAGGAGCTAAAAGTATGCAATGGAAGAAAGAAAGCATCTTCAACAAATGGTGCTGGCACAACTGGATGTCAACCTGTAGAAGAATGAAAATAGACCCATATCTCTCACCGTGCACAAAACTCAAGTCCACATGGATTAAAGACCTCAATATCAGTCCGAACACACTGAACCTGATAGAAGAGAAAGTGGGAAATACCCTACAACAGATGGGCACAGGAGATCGCTTCCTATGTATAACCCCAGAAGCACAGACATTATGGGCAACATTGAATAAATGGGACCTACTTAAACTGAGAAGCTTCTGTAAAGCAAAGGACACTGTCACTAAGACACAAAGGCAACCTACTGACTGGGAGAAGATCTTCACCAACCCCGCAACAGACAAAGGTCTGATCTCCAAAATATATAGAGAACTCAAGAAACCAAACTTTAAAATGCTAATTAACCCAATTAAAAAATGGGGCACTGAACTGAACAGAGAATTCTCAACAGAAGAAGTTCTAATGGCCAAAAGACACTTAAGGTCGTGCTCAACTTCCTTAGCAATCAGTGAAATGCAAGTCAAAACAACTTTGAGATATCATCTTACACCTGTCAGAATGGCTAAACTCAAAAACACCAAGGATAACCTTTGCTGGAGAGGCTGTGGAAGAACGGGTACCCTCATCCATTGCTGGTGGGAATGCAATCTTGTGCAACCACTGTGGAAGTCAGTGTTTCGGTTTCTCAGGAAATTCGGGATCAACTTACCCCTGGACCCGGCAATACCACTCTTGGGAATATACCCAAGAGATGCTCTATCAAATGACAAAAGCATTTGTTCAACTATGTTCATAGCAGTATTATTTGTAATAGCCAGAACCTGGAAACAACCTAGATGCCCTTCAATGGAAGAATGGATGAAGAAAGTATGGAATATATACACGCTAGAGTACTACGCTGCGGTAAAAAACAATGACTTCTCGAATTTTGCATGCAAATGGATGGAAATAGAAAACACTATCCTGAGTGAGGTGTCCCAGACCCAAAAAGATGAATATGGGATGTACTCACTCATAATTGGTTTCTAGCCATAAATAAGGACCACGGAGTCTACAATAGGTGAACCTAAAGAAGCTAAGGAAGAAGGTGAACCGAAGGAAAAACATATAGTTGTCCTCTTCGCTACGGGAAGTAGACCAAATTTCCGGGGAGAAAATGGGATCTTGGGGGGGGTGGGGATGGGGGTAAGGGGAGATGGGGAGAGAAAAGGTAGAAGGGAAGGAGGGGGGACCTGGGAAACGGGAGAATTGGGATAAAGGAAAGGTGGATAGGGGAGCACGGAACCACAATTCTTAGTTAAGGGAGCCACTTTAGGGTGGGCAAGCGACTTGACCCTAGAGGGGCTCCCTAGTGCCCAAGATGAGGTTCCCAGTTAGTTCCTTGGGCAGCTGAGGATTGGGAACCTGAAATGACCCTATCCTAGAGCAATACTGACGAATATCTTGCATATCATCATAGAATCTTCATCTGGTGATGGATAGAGATCGAGACAGTGACCCACACAGGAGCACTGGACTGAGCTCCCAAGGTCCCAAGGAGGAGCAGAAGGAGGGAGAACATGAGCAAAGAATTCGGGACCATGAGGCGTGCATCCACCCACTGAGACAGAGGAGCTGATCTACGGGGAGCTCACCAAGGCCAGCTGGACTGTGACCGAAAAAGCATGGGATAAAACCGGACTCTCTGAACATGGCGAACAATGAGGGCTGATGAGACACCAAGGACAATGGCAGGGGGTTTTGATCCTACTTAATGTGCTGGCTTTGTGGGAGCCTAGCCAGTTTGGATGTTCACCTTCCTAGATATGGACGGAGAGGACCTAGGACTTAACACAGGTCAGGGAACCCGGACTGCTCTGTGGACTGGAGAGGGAGGGGGAGAGGAGTGGGGGGAGGGCGAGAAGGGTGGGAGGAGGGGGAGAAGGGTGGGAGGAGGGGATGGGAAATGGGAGGCTGGGAGGAGGTGGAAACTTGTTTTTTGTTTATGTTTTTTTTTTCTTCTTTTCGCAATAAAAAAAAAAGATAAGTGGATAAGAGGGTTTATTTACTGTGTGACTCAGTGTGTCACACTACAGCTTCCATGACGAGATTGAGTTTTCTTTTTTTCTCTTAAATTTTATTTTATTTTATCTTGGGGAAAGGTTGCATGGGCAGAGGGTGGATAGGAAGGGACAGAGAAATGAATGGGATGGAGATGCACGATGTGAAAGCCACAAAAAATGAATAAAAAGAAAGAAGTGATGTTCTTGTACATGTAAGGCAGATGTCCTAACACTGAGCTACTTCCCTACCCCTCAAATTTGATTTATCCCACTTTTCCTTAAATGTGTTAAAATATACCAGATATGATATTGCCAATTTTTAAAAATTATGTTTATTTCTGTGCTTCCTAAATGTTATACCTCTACTATAACATGCAGGAGCGTGACCTTTCTGTGCCCTATCCTGACTGATAATTTTACTTCTTCCTCTGATGGCATCTGGCTCCTGTTGCTATTTCCGCATTGCTGGAGGACTGATCTCAGTGATAGTGTAGGATGTGAGCTGGTCAGTCTTCTACTTAAAATCATCCCCAGGAACCTCCAGAGACAAGTGACCTGAGCTTGCAGGAGCTCATGGACTCTGGACCAACAGTCAGGGAGCCTACATGGGACCGACCTAGGCCCTCTGCAAGTGTGTGAGACAATTGTGTAGCTTGGTTTCTTAGTAAGGCTTCCATCAGTGCGAGCTGGACCTCTCCCTGGTGCTTATCTGGCTTTTGGTAATCTGTTCCCCCATGCTATATTACCTAGCCCCGCCTCCATGTAAGGAGGAATTTGGTCCTGCCTCAACTTGATGGGCCATGCTTTGTTCAAGTCCATGGGGGGCCTGTCCCTTTCTGAATGGAGTTGGAGGAAGAGTGGATGGGGAAGGGGGGGGGTTAGATGGAAAAGGGGAGTGGATGGGAGGAGAGGAGGGCGGGGAAACTAGTTGGTAGATAAAATGAGAAAAAAAGTTACTTACATAAAAATGAAAAAAAATCATCCCCCAGCTCCCTTAACCTCCAAGACAATCTTCAACCCCAGCCTGCTGAGTCTCTAGTCACAGACGCCACTGTCTCTCTTGCCGCATCATTTGTAATCTCAGTGTGTCATCGGTGGGTGAGCAAACACAGACATGCAGCTCTACGCAGCTGCTGTCAGCGGCCTGAGGCATTCCCCTTAGCATTTTAGGGACCTGCCTCAGGCCAGATGGGGATTCATGGCTTTCACGCTGAAAAGAATTCCAGGACTAGCTCGTCCAGTAATGCAGACTTTTTTCTTACATATTTTAATATAGATTTGAGCATGAGGGTTAAAAGGAAGAAAGATACTTAGAGGAAAATAAGACAAGTGGGGGCTTGTGCTCCCATGCGAGAAGAGGGGAAAATGAGGTGTGCTGGAGTGTGTCTACAAGAAAGAGGAAGCAATTAGTTGTCTCAGCATCTGTCATAGCCATTCTTTTGGTGGCTCTTGAAATATGTATTTTAGAATGTTGCTAAGAAACCTTTTATACCCATCTATTCCCCATTTAGCAAGATACAGGAGGGGACTCCAAAAATGTATTGTATGGTATTTAGAATTCAATAAGGTAAAATCAGAAGCTGCGAGGGTTAGTGACACAGGAAGTTTAACACACATCCTCTTTAAATGGGATTTCTGCTAGAAAATTTCAGGTTTATGGCTGGGAAGGGAAAAGGTCTTAAGTTGTGAATTGTGCTGGATTTTTTGCTGGTGAGAGCCTTCATCTAGATGCCCCGGTGAAGGGCTTCTCTTTTTCTCATGTCCCTCAATTTCCCCTGTTTTTTCTATCCTGCCTTAAGTATTCCACTTGCTTTCTCTTGACTCTCACCTGGTGCAGCAGGCCTTTGCCTTCAGACCAGTCACTCCCTGCTCCACCTTGCCTTGCGCAGTGCAGCAATGGATATGCGCTACTTTTGCAAGAAACTGATTTCAAAAAGAACTAGCTTAAGAGTCATTGCTTCCCTATAGACCACTCCTCAATTACTTTCTCCGAATCACTTTAGTTTGGGGGCTCACTACTATGCCCCAAGCACCTACATTTCTCTCAGTTGTTCTAGATTTTGTTCACCTTAATACCCACCCCTCCCCTCACTTTCACTACACTGAAATTCTGATCTATCTCTCTATCATCTATCTGTTTGTCTGTTTATCTATGTGTGTATGCATATCATATAATATAATATATATATATATATATAATATATATATATATCAGGTATACCTATGTATCTATATCCAGAGCTCAGTGTGTGTGTGTTTCCTTCTTCCTCTCTTTTTCATTCCCTTCTGCTTTTCTTCTCTTTCATATTCCCCCTCCTTTTCCCTTTCATTCTTCTCCTCCTATTCTCTCTTCGTCCTCTCTTTCCTTCCCTTTCCTTTTTTCCTTCTAACTCTCTCATTTTGTTTTTTAAAAACTGGTCTCACTAGATTATCCATAGTAATTTTAATATATTTCAATTTGCAGTTGAAAGATGTAGAAAGAAAAATAATAGAAGCCAAAGAAAACATTAAGATGAAAATATGTATGGTTACTTTTTAATATGGAAACAAATATATATATACATATATATATATATATATATATATATATATATATATATATATGTATATATATATTTATGTAGAGAGAATATATAATGATTTCACAGGAATGCAGTGTTGATCCTGAACTATTACCAACCAGTGGAAGCTTGTCACCGTCCTCCAATTGGAAACCAGTACAAGTGTCTTCATTTATCTTCAGTTTCTCACATTCCTCTACAAGATATTTGAAAAATGCAATTGCCCTAGCAGTAATTCTTCAATTTCATTAAATTCCATTTAACTTTTAAAAATTGTTTTGTATCTTGAAAGTTCTGCGCGAGGAAGGCAGCATGAAAAAAACCCAAATCTGCTTTTTTTTTTTTCAAGGTCAGTTAACCATTGGGATATCGATTATATTTGTGGTGTTAGAGATGGAGCCCAGGACTCCAAACATGTTAGGTAGATATTCTACCACTGAATTATACCTTCAGCTCAATAATTCAAATGTTAACATGTGTGTGTGTGTGTGGGGGGTTATGTCCCTCCTTTCACTGTCAGAATTAGAGCATTCCCTTTTAGTATTTAGTCTCCAGGAAGTAGGATCCTAATGCATGATCTTCCACTTCTGAGCTGGAGAATGTGCCTGCTGGTATGTGGATGAGAGAAAAAGCAAGAAGAGCTCATTCTGGCTTGGATGTAGTCTCCTCTTGGGTTTTGTTAAAGTATCAGGACTTTTAGGTCCAAACAGCTCCAATTTCTGAATGTCTTCAGAAGAAAGGGGAGGACCATGAACAAAAATTGGAGTTTACCAAATGAGTGTTTGGCTACCATCGTCCCATAAGATCCCATGAGGAGCATATTAGGAAATTTTTTTTAGATTTTGATCTGTGCTCGGAATACCCATATTTCTGGTTCTTTCCCTGCCCACCACCTCGAGGTTTCGGATGGAAGTGTGCCTAATGAATTACAGTCTGTGTGGTTCCTTGGTAATGCTTCCCGTGCCTGGTAAGAAGATTTAAACAAAAAAGTGTCCTGACATCCAATCATCATCTTTCCAGCTCATCTGTTTCCTCCTTCCTAGAAACAGTACCATCTGATCCCCAGTGAAGTTTAATGTCTTTAATATTGGATCCGGGGATTGCTGAAACTGTTCAGTGGTTGTGAGTAAGTATCGTTCTTGCAGAAGACCTGAGTTCAAGTCTCAGCGCCCATGTCAGCAGCTCACAACCACCTGTAACTCCAGTTGCAAGGCATCTGATGACTTCTGGCCTCTGTAGGTAGCAACACTCACGTGTGGGCCTCCTCTCCCACATACATGTATTTAAAAATAAGGGAAATGTTAAACTGGGTCTCTAGCTTATGACCATGCACAGCTCCTCACATCCATGCAGTGTCCTTAGTGGTAGAGTGTCTTTTTTTTATAATAAATTGTTTTGATCATACCTGGATTTATGCTAATGAATTTGTATAGGTTGAGGCCCCAAGATAGCCAAAGATGGGGGCTGGTAAGCTGAAAGAGCAAATGATTAGAGTATTAAAAAGGTCACAACTTTTAGCCTCACCTACCAGGTTATAGAAACAAGCTAGGCATTAAGCCACACTTGATCAACTTCTGTATTGCTAAAGTGAGGTGCCTGGAGAGTGCTATTCCCAGAGAAGGCATGAGCATTCCTCACCCTGTCTTGCCTTACTTTCCTCTTCCATTTTCTGTTCCTTTGTGTCCTTGAAACATACTTATGATGGACTGGTGAGTTTAAATCCCATGCACTGCTTTAGGCAATTAATTGAGCCTGAGGAGGAAAGCTGTAGGAACCTACCAATTATGGCCAGTCAATCATAAGTGTGTGTGACAGACTAGAACTGGTGACTGGCATCTGAAGTGGGTGGGCAGTAGTCTTATGGAGCCAAACCCTTAACTCAGGATATCTGATGCTATCATCAATTATATAGTGTTAGGGTTAAATTAACTTACAGGACAACTCAGTTGGTGTGCAGTGGAGAACCTTGTGTCACAAGTCCTGTGAACTAGGTAAGGATAGAGAAAAATGACTTTCTCTCTCTCAGAAACCTCCTGTTTGGTGGTTGGGGTTCAGCTCAGCAGTGCGGTGCTTGACTGACAAGCACAGTACCCTGGGTTTGCCCCTTAGCTCTTGAGAAAAAAAGCATCTTATTTGAAATGCCGATCCTTGGTGTGAATTAACTATCTGATAGGATTGCATTGGTCTTTAGACAGAATGTTTCCTTAAAACATGATTAATGTGTAATTTATTTCTTGAAATCACTTGAGAGTTAATATTGCATGGTGAGGGATGTCTAATCATGGCAACAAGAAAGTCTGAATTTTGTCTGGCTGGGACACAAGGCTTGCTGAAGCTATAGAAGCTGCCTTGATTTTCAACCCTTTAATACTATGGTAAGTTTAACCTCACTAAGTTTAAATTCCTGGAAACTCGAAACAGTAGCCCACATAGGGATTTGTAGAAGATGCAGGCCATTGTTAATTCCACAGCCTCTAAGCAGTTCATTCTTTTGAGATATTTTGGGTATCAGAACATTGTCAGCTAAGCCGGTTCCACCTACCTACAGATGCAGGATTCCAGTGGAACACAATGCTACCCAGACTCGTGGGATGACCTTGCCAGCTCCATTGCTCAACCAGAGGATTCCATTTTCATCCCCAGTTCCTGCAAGATGAAAATAGGACTAGGAATTTTAGTCCAAGTTCAATAACAGTGTGAAGATGAGCTCACACAAATCTTTCCCCCAGATCCTAACACAAGCCTTTAGTAGGCATTAGCATCCTCCTTCTGTCATTCACATCACAGGTAATCCCTTTGAAAGTTTCCAAAGTGCACATTGTGATATTATAGGCCTTCATTCTCTGCTTGATTCCTCATTTTCCTATTTTAAGGTTTAAAATCCTTTTGCATAAACATATAGTCTAAAGAAAACATAATAAATCCTATTTTGGATAGTGGGATTCAAATATACCACTGGTCAAAACTGCACAGGTTGACACTCTGGTTCTTCAAATTGTTGTACAGGAATCCTTCATACATAGGTTTCATACCTTGATATAACAGTAGTCACCCTGAGCATAACTGCCCCTCTGCCTGACTTGCCAAGCATTTCAAACCACATATCAAGCTAAGCGTTTTGTGCTGGCCATTGACCCCAGGATATTTCTTAACTGATGTTTCTTTCATTAATAATTAAAAAAATTTTTTGACAGGGTTGTAGAAGGAGACTTCTCAGACCCAAATAATCACACAGAAAGTATATTAATTACAGCATTGTTTGGCCTATTAGCTCAGGCTTCTTATTAACTAACTCTTACATCTTAAATTAACCCATTTCTCTTAATCTGTGTATCACCATGAGGCTGTGATCTACCAGTAAGTTTCCTAAGGTTTTGGTGTGCCCTTCTCCTTCTGCAGTTACATGATGTCTCCTTGTCTCTGCCTACTCTCTTTATGTATATATATATATATATATATATACACATATATACACACACGTATATATATTATATATATGATATATATATTCAGATTTCCTGCCTGACTTTGCTCTGATAATCCATTGACTGAAACAGCCTTTTATATAACCAAGGGTAATGAAACATATTCAGAGCATACAGAGGGCAATCCCACATCACCTCCCCCTTTCTGTCTAAATAAAAAGTAAGGTTTTAACTTTAACAGAGTAAAATTACATATAACAAAACAGGTATCAAACAAGAATTACATTTACAATATTTCCTTGTGAGTGTAAAGTTTCATATCTAGTTTATCTTTTATTCATAACTAAAGAAAAATATAACTATAACTCCATGCAGGGTGAGTGAGTTTATAAAGTCAACCAAATATCCATGGCCTACAGGCAACCAGTACTGAGGCATGAGGAGCATCCTGGTCTTGGCTACTGAAAAACATTCATTTCTGTCGGTAAGTTCCCAGCAAATCACATTTCCTACTGTCCTGAATTTTTTTTCTACCTCTATTTTCAATCTCTTTGCACATTCCATCTTTGGCTGCCAGTTCTTACAGAACCAGATTTTCTTAAAAACCCCCTGGGAATCTCTTGAATGTTGATGCTAGTTTTTTTCTGTTGTTATTATAATTTAGCAGAAAGTAATGTTTTGTTGTTTTGAAATTAACATGCAAAGTAATGAGTAATGAGTTCTGACTGCACTCTGAGCACTTAGTCAAGCCAGTTATCGTCACAGCTTCCAGTTGCAGGAACATAATTATAAGAATATCGCTGAAATTTGAAGCCTCTTTCTAGTCCTAGTATTCTTTGGCCTAATGTATCTAATTAGTGGTATAGTTCCCCCTTTAATGGTGTATGAGAATTTGAATTGATAAATGGTATCTTCATAATTTGTTTTCTTTCATATGTGAAATTGCTATTCCCACTATTTCCTTCCCATAAATCTTTTGAGAAAGAAAAGCTAATTCATTGCACCAATAAGTGTCTGATCACTCTGAAAAAGGAGTCTTTCCCTGAAAGAGATGTTTTAATCAGTTCATCAAACAGATTAAACGTGTCAAAACATCTTACCGTACAATGCAAACAAAATTAGAAACAGAAGAAGACTCTTCAGTTTCCATTCCCTCCCTTCAAGAATTTTGTCATCAATTTAAAAAATGACCCATATACCTGATTAAAAAAATAATGATGATAACTAGCTTTGTTTTATAGAGATCCACAGAATCATGTAGACCAGTCTGGCCTCTAACTCCTGAGATCTGCCTGCCTCTGCCTCCCAAGTGCTGGGATTAAAAGTGTGAGCCACTACTTTCCGGCTTCATTTAAAATATTCTTTTTAGGAAGCATAGTGAACTAAAAAGGAGCAAGAAGAAAGAGTAGTTTTTCAAGAGTAGTAGTTAGTGCCTGTTTCCATTGGCTTACAATAATTTTTTTTAGAAAGAACTGAAAGACTTTTATTGAAGTTTCTACAAAGAATTTTGTTTTTACTCCAGTTCTTTATTCATCATCCAGACATCTGAAGTACCCTAACTTAAACAGAAATACCAATAACATTTTGTAGAAAGGAACTTCATATATAAAGCAGTTACAAATGGACAGATGAAAACACTAGAAAGAAGGTATCACTCTAATTCCCAGGATGCCATGTATTCATGACATTATTACTGCCTGAACATTCCGAGTCATTGAATTGCAGGTGCATGAACGTCTTCCATATTGTTATGCTTGATTTGATTTTTTAAAATCAATATGACTATTATATATGTATGGGTGGATATGCACCACCTGGGTACCTGGTCATCAAAGTGATCAAAACATCTCAGAATTCCTGATCATGGAACAATTGAAAGTTGTGATCACCATGTAAGTACTGGAAAATATGCCCACCTCAATTCAAGGCCAGCAAGAACTCTGAACTACTCTGCCCTCTCTCCAGCTCTGTGTTGATTATTTATGGCTTACAATAAATTAAGACAGGTAGGGAGGCTGCTCTCAGCAGGAGTGTCCTCACCTGGAGCTCTCTGGCGCCCTCTGTTGCAGAGCTGGGGCTGTGCTGCATTGCTCCTCATGGCTGCAGTCATATTCTCTCATGCAACCCTTTCTGTTCCTGCTTCCCACAAATGTCCACTTCTTACCATTGGTGGCTTTGCCTAGATCTGTAAAGTGATTTGATGCCTGTTGGGGCAGGTGTGAGAAACGTGCAGCTTGGAAAAGAGGATGTTCAGCCTGTGAGGTTGCTGTGTTAACAAGTCATATTCCTATGTCAGCAAGGTTCTGGCAAAAACCCAGGCCAGGCCAGGCCATGTGCTCTCTCTCTCTCTCTCTCTCTCTCTCTCTCTCTCTCTCTCTCTCTCCATGCATGTGTGTTATAGAGATGCTCATGTGGCTGTGTGCTAGTGTGTGTATGTACATGTGGAGGACAGAGATTTAATGGTGGAGGTTTGTGGTGTGAGTGGCAGGAAGGATCTTAGCTCTACCATACTCTTACAGCTAGCTATATGACTACAACAATCATGGTGTTCCAGCACCCACCTCCATGCTGAGAGCTGGATAGCATTAGGATCAGCTTGCTTTTGATATGGAGAGATGACTCCAGAAATCTACTTAACTCTTTTTATGAACTCCTTTTGACAGAAATCAGAATCCTATACAAAACAAGCTATTAAGTCACTCCTGGGGGTGGACACTTATAACAACAGGACTTGTGGGTGCATAAACAGGAGGATAATGAGTTCAAGGATGCCTGAGTCAACCTGGGCAATGCAGTGAGACCTTGTCTCAAAAGAACAACGGCAGCAGCACCAACAACAGGAACCACAAAATCGATCATTGCAGACTATGAAGATCAGTGAACTAAAAGTTAAGTAGTATAATTTGACAAAGATGACATTCTAGAAAATGGGATTATCGCTGATGTAAAAACAAAATTATCAATATAAGTCATGAAACTCTCTGATTCAAACCAGGCCACTAAGCTTTAAGAAATTAATTTCATTGCAGCTGGAGAGATGGCTTGGCAGTTAAGAATTCTGGCTGCTGCTCTTGCAGAGGTCCTGAATTCAGTTCCTAGCACATGGATGATGGGTCACAGCCATCTCTATATAACTCCAGTTCCAGGGAATCTGGTGACCTCTCCTGGATTCCCCAGGCTCCAGGCACACATGAGGAGCACATCCATACATGCAGACAAGACGCTTGTACACATAAAATGAAAAGCCAGACCTTTAAATGTTTACTTGTATTATTGAAATTAAAACTAAACTTTTATTCGTGTTTGAAGGAGAGTCTAGGCTGGTTTGAAACTGACTGTGTAGCCTAGAATAGCCTCAAACAATTATCTTGTCCCCAGCTACTGCTAATTTTTAAAAATATAAATAAAACTTAAGAATTAACTTGGCATCTGTGATTTCTAATAGTTATTTCAATAACTTTCTTTTGTTTGTTTTACTTTTGACATTATAATATAATTACAATATTCCCCCTTCACTCTCCTCCCTCCAAATCCTCCTATACGTTTGTCTCCATTTCCCTTCAAATTCATAGTCTCTTTTTTCATTAATTGCATTATATGCATATGTGTGTGTGTACATACATGTATATTCCTGAATATAAGCTACTTGGTCTGTATAATATTATTTCTATGTATGTTTGCAGGGATGACCATTTGGTGTTGTATAATCAGTTGCTGTGCTCTTCCTTGGGGGAGACTGTTTCTCTTGCTCCAGATTTCTTCAGTTGCCTATAGTATTTTGGGTAAGGCTGAGGCCTGTGAACTTTCTCCTACCCATGCTTGCTGTTGTTCTTATTCAGATAGTGTTCAGGCTGTCATATTGCTGAGACCGTATGGGTGTAGCTTCTTCTTTTAGTAAGACTTTCTTTAGTACTACTTCTAGTAGTAAAAAAAATTACTACTAACCTGCATTTCTTAATTATACGTTGCATTTTTAATTGAGCTGCATAAGCACACTACATTTAACAAGAGTAGAAACATACATTTAGTATAACAAAAATAACCTTAAATTTGTAACAATACACAAAATAAATTCAAAGCGGTGTAAAGTATTTGAGACTACTGGTTGTTGAAAAGTAGGTTCAACAATCCACCCTTTTATCCCATCATTTCTATACTATATTCCCCTCTTTTTCCCTTCAGGAAGATATCCCTGAATCTAGTTTCCTTTGTTTAGCTTTCTCCCTGACCATGACCAGTAACAATTTGTAACCAACAATTTCTAACCAATTTTGGTTGTGAAAAACATCTTTAACCCAACAAATGACTAAAAACTACCCACCCCACCTCTTGGGAATGTGGGTCCTGTGTTCTCTAGCCTGTTTCCTGTTGTTTGAGGGTACTGGAATCTTTGGAGGACCCTGAGAAAGTTAGGATAATGGTCAAGTCCTGGCTAGAATAGTCTGTGATGCTGGACAATCTCAGCCAGAAGCCTTGAAGCTGTTATGGATATAAAACTCTGAGGAAACTACAACAGATGCACTCTGAGATGCTGGATCACCTGGGCCACACATTTTCATTGTTGTTTGTTTCCCTTGTTCTGAAAACACATAAACTCTCAAAGATAACATACACATCTGCATTAATGCAAGTATGAACTGTTAGCATAAAAATTCAGAATGGAGAGATTAATCTGCACTCTGAGTTTTAGTCTGTTGTTTTTGCTGTTGTTACTTTATTTTCAAAGTTTGTTGCCTTTTATAATCCAAAGGAACAGAAACAAGAAACCAGGTGATACGTAAAGAACAGTTAGCAAAGCTTAAAGAATTTTCTGCCCAAGAGTGTACACTAGAGACACACAACCCTCAGCAGAGACATAAAGTGGCTCATGTGTGAGGGAACATGGCAGAATTGGGCCCTAGGAAAATTTGTTTCAGTAAGTTGATCATTCCGGTTTGGTATGCTACAGTTAACAACAGCAATAACAACAATTTTTTTTCTAGTTTGATAAAAATGATGTATGACAATAGTGATGTATTTCAGTAGCATGTCCAAGGCTCTGAAGTGAGTCTCCAGCACAATATAAAAATAAATTTTGAGAGGCCAGATCAAGCTTGAGAGAGCAAACTCGACAGGAGGAGGTCTGAGGGAGTAGGCCTGAGGGAGTAGGCCTGAGGGAGTGGGCAGGAACCAGAGACCTTTAAGGGATCAGATTCAAGCCAGGGGCCTCCACAGGAGTGAGCCAGCCCAGACAAGGGACAGTTACAGAAGCAGATCTGAGCCAGGGACCTCGGCTAGAACAGGCGCGAAACAGCGAACTCCACAAGAGCAGGTACAAGGGAGCAACCACTGAGGAAGTAGGCCAGAACCAGAGACCTCTGCGATCCTGGTATGGGTCTGGGACATTCTAAAGAGTAGACCACAACCAGAGACCTCTTCGGGTCTGGCTATGAGCCTGGGACAACCGAGGTCTGAGCCAGGGCCTCTACCAGAGCAGGCCCAAGGCAGCAACCTCAGTAAAAAGAGCCTCAAGCAAGCACTCTCCTTGGTATCAGGTCTTAATGACCCCTGGTATGGCAGAAGGAACCTCACAAGCACTGAGCGACTCCCAGGAACAAGGAGAGATCAACTGGGTGACTGGAACCTTGGCCCTGACTGCACCAGAAGGAGCAACCATCTGAGCCTTGGATCTGCTGTCACCCGAAAGATTGATCACCAGAGTCACAGACAGACCCAACTACACCAATTAGAGGAAAAGATGGGTAGACAAGGTAAGAACACACACACCACCACAAAGAGCAACACGACACCAGTAAAAATTAGTGGCCCTACAACAGCAAGACTTGAACAACCAAATATAGATGTGTAGTAATAAGAGCGACGGGGCTGCATCCCCAGGACCCAAGCTGCAAGCACGGCTAGCTTTACCCGAAATAACAACACACAAACTGTATTCATTTAAACACTGTTTGGCCCTTTAGCTCTAGCCCTTACTGGATAATTCTGATATCCCCATCAACCCATCTCTAATAATCTGTGAGAACCGGTCTTACCAGGAAGATTCTAGCCTAGTCCATCCTGGGTCGGAGCTTCATGGCTTGTGTCTGCCCGGGAGCGGGGCATGGTGTCTCTCTCAGGTGTCTGCTCCCGAGAGGAGAGCTGTGGAGTCTGACCTCACTTCCTCTTCCTCCCAGCGTTCTGTTTTCTACTCCCACCTATCTTCTAACCAATAAAATGGGCCAAGGCAGTTCCTTTATTAGCCAATGACCTTCCTCCATCATTTCCCCTTTTTCAGTTTATACAAAAAAAAGTCTTTAACTTTAACATAGCAAAATTACATATAACAAAACAGTTATCAAGTAAAAGTTACAATAATCTTTATCATAACTAAGGAAAACTATAACTAACTATTCTTAACTCCATCAAAGACTCCAGAAAGATACAATACTACCTAAGCAAACAAGAAAAAAGCAACTTTTAAAACTCTAGAAATGACAGAGACATCTTGCTGCCTGGACAGTCACCCAACGTTCCTCTGTACCGTTGGGGCATCCATCTTCAGCCTTCAGGCCCATGCTATCCAGCAGACATTTCCATAAAGCAGGAAAATTCAAAGTCAGTTCAGTCACTATCTGCTGTGTCCTGCAGAATGTCTCGCAGACTCTTTCATGAATCAGGAACCCCGAAAGATCATCTCACCTTAGGCAAGTTCAGTAGTCCTCTCTCTGTGGGTTCTCTGTGTCCAGTTTATGCAATAGTGCAGGCAAGAGCAGTTTCTTGCCCAAATGGCTATCAAACTCCATAACGAGCCTCTTCGATGCCCATCTTCCTCTTGAAGTACATTGGTGCTGCCAGGAGCAGAGTGTCTCATTGTCATGAAAAGTCCTCAGTCATTAAAACATTAAATGTCCTACTCTGTAATCTTTGAAAGACATGAAGAATGTCTATTTAAAATATATCTCTATATATCTAGAAAATCTAACTAACATGACTATAAGCTTTACTATTATCGATGATTATTCATTAACAACCTATATTTCTTAATTATACAGTACATATTTAAATGAGCTACACAATCACAATACCTTAATCAAAATCAGAAACACACACACACACACACCCCACACACACATATATATATATATATAACAAAATTGACCTTAAGTCTCTATCAATAAAGCAAAATCTATACTAATGTAAATTATTCATATCTATATCATATCCCCCTTTAAATGTAAAAGGACGTTTATAAACCATATTTGGGAATGTGGGCACAGATTTTCCTCTCCAAACTGCTTCCTGCTGAATGGGGGCGTCGTTAATTAGGTCTTTCATGGTATAACCTGTGTGCTCAGTTGGCAGTTGAGCGAAGCGATTTTCTGAAGATGTTCACTGCAACCCTTCAGGAGGGCATGGTCCATCAAACCAAATCGGAATAGAAGAAATGAACAGCGTCTCATCCTCTGTGAAAACAAAATAAGAAACTCCTTTCCAAAGCATCATGTCCTTAGATCCAAATTTCAAAGTCAAGGCATCAAAATATCTATGTTGGATTAGTTCAGCAGCATTTATAAATAAATATCTTTTAGCATCTGTTGCTCCTTCCTCAGCATTTAAATAATTTAAAGAGAGCATAATAGCATACAGTATCAAAAGTCTCTGTGTATTTTCCATCTTTGTGCAGCTTTGTTTTAACCTCTATTTTGTTTATTTTTACTTTTAACTCTTTGCTTTTTGAGACAAGTTCTCTGTATCCTTGACCTGAAGTAACTCTGTAGACCAGGCTGTCTTTGAACTCTCAGAGATCCGCCTGTCTCTGCCTCCCAGGCATTCGGGATTAAAGGTGTACACTACTACACCTTGAACTCACAGAGATCTGTTTGTCTCTGCCTTCTAGGCACTGGGATTAAAGGCGTGTGCTACCACACCTTGAAGTCACACAGATCAATCTCCCTCTGCCTTCCAAGTGTTGGGATTAAAGGTGTGTACTACCACACACAACAACTCTCTTCCTCTTTTTATGATTTTTTTTTACTTTAAGAACTTCAACTTTTAGTCTGCATATATTTTTAACACACTGTAAACCATTTAAAAATTTTCTTTGTCTTTGAATCTCTCTTTACTGTATATCTCTCTTTTTCTGACCACATGAGTCTTTAATTTACCAAGCAATGTCAGTAGGATTAAAGGCGTGGCTTTGCCAGCTAGATCCAGCCTCATGGCGGATATACAGGCTGCAGCCATGTTTATAGCCACAACTCTATGGCGTTTCAAGGTCCCTGCCAGCCAGCGAGCTACAACAGACAACACTCAAGTCCTCTCTCGGTAGCTGGCCCTCCTGCCTCAAATAGTCAGAGTTTGCTCTGGCTGGACAGCCCAGAAAGCTGGCATTTTTAAACGGCGCAGCTTTTTTCCTGCTATGACTGAAAACCGAAAAGCATGCGTTCAGCTTTTCATCAACACCATTTAAGTGTTTCGTGGCAGGACCTCTTAATGAGCTGCAGGGTTTTGCAGCTAAAGTTGAGTCAGGAAGCCTCTATTAAATGAGGCGCTTGCTTGCCTCTAGCAAGCAGAGTAGATCCGAGAAATTGTCACTATCAAGAAAACATGCTTTACTCTTTCCCACACTTTTTCAGGCTTTCTGTGGATTCAGTTGTCCACGTGGGTGCCATTTGTAGTAATAAGAGCGGCGGGGCTGCGTCCCCAGCACCCCAGCTGCCCGCACGGCTAGCTTTACCTGAAATAACAACACAAAAACTGTATTCATTTAAACACTGCTTGGCCCTTTAGCTCTAGCCCTTACTGGATAATTCTGATATCCCCATCAACCCATCTCTAATAATCTGTGAGAACCGGTCTTACCAGGAAGATTCTAGCCTAGTCCATCCTGGATCGGAGCTTCATGGCATGTGTCTGCCCGGGAGCGGGGCATGGTGTCTCTCTCAGGCGTCTGCTCCCGAGAGGAGAGCTGTGGAGTCTGACCTCACTTCCTCTTCCTCCCAGTGTTCTGTTCTGTTTTCTCCTCCCACCTATCTTCTAACCAATAAAATGGGCCAAGGCAGTTCCTTTATTAGCCAATGACCTTCCTCCATCATAGATGAAACAGAAGAAAATGACCTAAAAATAACTTTAGGAGAATGCTTGAGGCCCTTAAAGAGGAAATGAAAAAACTCCCCCAAAGAAATGGAGGAAAAGACAAACAAGAAATTGGAAGACATCAACAAATCCCTTAAAAAAAGCAAGAAAAAAATCAATCAAACATATGAAAAAAACTATTCAAGACTGGAAACCTGAAATAGGGAAAACAAAGAAAACACAAGCTGAGTGAATTATAGATACAAAAAGCACAAGAAAATGATCAGAAACCACAAATGCAAGCATAAACAGCATACAAGAGATTGAAGAGAGAATCTCAAGCACTGAAGATACAATAGAGGAAACAGACTCATCAGTTTAAAAAAACATTAAATCTAGCAAAAGCTTGACACAAAATATCCAGAAAATATGGGACACCATGAAAAGACTAAACGTAAGAATAATAAGTGTAGAAGAAGGAGAAGAAGTTTGACTCAAAAGCACAGAAAATATACTTAACAAACTCATAGAAGATAACTTTCCCAACCTAAAGAAAGATATGCCTATGAAGATAAAACAAGCTTACAAAACACCAAATAGACCAGATCGAAAATAAGGTCCCCTTGCCACATAATAACAAAAGCAGTAAACATCCAGAGTAAAGAAAGAATATTAAGAACTGTGAAGGAAAAAGGTCAAGTAACTTACAAAGGCAGACCTATCAGAATTACACCTGCCTTCTCATTGGAAACAATGAAAGCCACAAGGTCCTGGTCAAGCGTTATGCACACAATAAGAGACCACAGTTGCCAGCCCAGACTACCATACCCAGGAAAACTTTCAATCACTATAGAAAGACAAAACAAGATACTCCATGACAGAACCAGATTTAACCAATACCTAGACAGAAAACCCACCACTACAAAAAGTACTAGAAGGAAAACTACAGCCCAAAGAAATTGGCCGCATCATCAAAAACACAGACAATAGATGATCTCATATCAGCAAATCCCAAAAAAAGGGAAAAATACACAAAATAACATCACCAACAATGAAAACTAAAATAATAGGAGATAGCAATTACTGATCATTAATATCCCTTAATATAAATGGACTCAACTCGCCTATAAAGAGACACAGGCTAACAGACTGTCTAGAAAAACAAAACCCATCCTTCTGCTGCATACAAGAAACACACCTCAGCCTTAAAGACATACATCTCCTCAGAGTAAAGGGTTGGGAAAATTTTCTTTAATCAAATGGACCTAAGAAACAAGCTGGGTGTAGCTATCCTAATATCTAACAAAATAGACTTCAAACTAAAATCAGTCAAAAGAAACAAAGAAGGACATTTCATATTAGTCACAGGAAAAACCCATCAAGAGGAAATCTCAATACTGAACATCTGTGCTCCAAACACAAGGGCACCCTCATATGTAAAAGAAACACTTCTAAAGCTTAAATCACCCATTAAACCCCACACACTAATAGTAGGAGACTTCAACACTCCACTCTCACCATTGAATGGGTCTGTCAGACAAAAATTAATAGAGAAATAAGGGAACTAACAGTTCTTATGACTCAAATAGACTTAATAGACATTTATAAAACATTCTATACAAATATAAAAGAATATACCTTCTTCTCAACACCTCATGGAGCCTTCTCAAAAATTGACCACATACTATGTAACAAAACAAACCTTAACAGATGCAAAATAATTAGAATGACCCCATGTATCTAATCAGATCACCATGGTTTAAAATTAGAATTCAATAGCAAAACTAATTCCAGAAGATTGGATAAGGAAAATGTGGTACATTTGCACAATGGAATACTACAAGGCTGAAAAAAATGACATCTTGAAATTTGCAGGAAAATGGATGGATCTAGCAAACATCATATTGAGTGAGGTAACTCAAACCCAGAAAGACAAATATTATATGTACTCACTCATAATTGGCTTTTAGACATAAAGCAAAGAAAACCAGCATACAATTCACAATCTCAGAGAACCTAGACAACAATGAGGACCCTAACAGAGTCATACATGGATCTAATCTACATGGGAAGTAGAAATAGACAAGATCTTCTGAGTAAATTAGGAGCATGGGGACCATGGGAGAGAATAGAAGAGAAGGGAAGAGGAAGGGAAGAGGAGCAGAGAAAAATGTATAGCTCAATCAAATCGATTTTAAAAAGGAAGAAAATAAAGTTTGAAGTATAGATACACTAGGAATCATATTAAAAGTAACTTGAACGAGTAAGCATTGTCCCTATCTACCTTCTAAAATCCAAGGGACAGTAGTCTGTGGGGGTGAAAACCAGTCCGAGTTTCCAGTGTTTGTATTTTAACTCTACATTTTCCCTGTTAAATTCCCTACTGAACATTTTGGTCAGATCGAGGTGTGAAATGACAATCTTTGTTCTAAAGAGGGCACATCTACAAAAAGAACTGTCTGTCACCAACTTTAATATGCTCATATCAAAGTGAATGGGCCAGAAGACATATTTGATTTTGTTTTGTAATATGTTGACCACACAGAAAATCATGCTTGCAAATTCCATACTCTTTCCCACGTGTCTGGCTCTATTTCCTGTGGGTGGCTTCTATAGTTTTGGGGAGTAGACTCAGGGCTGATTTGTATAATCATATTTTCATAATCATAAAAGGGTGCTGTAGACAAAGAACAGCTTGAAACCCTTTCCGCTGTATTTTCTCTGAACAGAGGCGATCTAATGTTGGCAGATCACCTAGCCCCTGGATGTTTCCAGCTGTTTGTTTTGCTCTGGCCAGCTCATCTGATCCTGCAGCCCCACTCCCGCCCCAGGGCAATTTCTTAGACCCTGGCCATTCTGTCCAGGTGTTCTTCCTGGAGGAAGTAGGGAAGCCTGATGACTTCTTACCCTTACTCTGTGGAACTGTAAGCACCATTAGGGATATCCAGTAAGAGGGGTGTCTAGAGCATTCTGGGACTGAATGGTGCAAGTGACTCCTGGGCATTTGGCTTTGGAGTGTGTCTCCGTTTATGTCTGGGCTGTAGTCTGGGCTCCTGACTAACACCAGAATGAAGCACCAAGATAGGGAAAATTTGCACCTGGAAAACTCAGTGGTCATGTAGTAAATTGAAAGGAAAACCAAAAGTCTTGACAATGGGCTGCAAAACTCAAGTAAATTTGAGCCCCCTTTTACCAACCAATTCTAATTTTGAAGCTGTTATCTACTACTTACTTCCTTTTTGTTCACCTTCCTTACTTCAGCCACGCTGCTTGTTTCTCAACCAGAGATATGTTCCTATCCTGACCTTGGGGTCTTTGAACTTGTTCCCTTTCCCCTGAGCCCTCTCACCTGAGTATTCCCATGGTTCATCTTAAAAATAAGACATTTTATTCATTCTTTGTGGATTTTACATCATGCATCCGGATCTGACTTATCTCCCTGCCCCTTGGCGTCTGCCCTTTGCCCTTGCAACCTCTCTCACAAAACAAAACCAAATTTAAAAGAAAAGCTAAACCGAATAAGTAAAAAACAAAAAGCAAAAAAGGAGAAAGAGAAGATTAATCACCATGTCATTGTGGAAGCTGTGGTGTGGTCCAGTGAATCACAGTTTTCCCTTAGTCCATACAACATTACTGCAAGTGTTCACTGCTATGAGTCATTGGTCTGGCCTCTGGCTTCTGCTACACTATAGGTAATGGGCCCTCGGGGGGACTCCTTTCGGATAGCCTCCTGTGTTGTGGAGATCCTGCAACTTTGGCTCTGCAGATTCACCCCTCCACATGCTCCAACAGATCAGAGATGGGATGGATCCTGGCGTGGGCCAACTCATAGGCCTAGTTCTGGGCCTGGGTGGAGCTGGTTGGTCAGCCTGACAGCTTTCCCTCGCTGTCACTACCAGGTGAGTTTGCCATCATTTCTCAGGCTAGCTCACGCAGTGCAGCCTGCAGCCAGGGGCGGGGCTCGTTCTCCTGCCCCCAGACACTGCTCACCCACACTCACACCACCAGGGTGGGTTCTCAGTTTTGCCCACTAGAGGAGCAGGGCCCACTCTCCAGATTGCTGGGTAGGGGGCATGCGAGAGCAGTGGGTGAGGTCATATCTCCTGTCATGCCCTCAGGCAGTTCTCTTGTGCCCTTGCCATCAGGGTTAGCTGTAGTGTGCAGCCCAGGTGAGGGCGGGGCCTCCTCTACCCAGTGCTGTAGCTGGTGAGGGGCAGTACCAGCCCTCTCATTCTCAAGAATGTGTCAGGGCCAGCTCTCCCAGATGCCATAGGTAGTGAGGGTCAAGGAAGCAGGGAGGTCTTCTCTTCTTTACCCACTCCACCATATGGCAGATGAGGGTGGGACCAGATTTCCCATGCAAGTTTGTGGGGCCAGATCACTTGCGCCCCCATCAATAGGCTCAGCTATACTATTCTGCCCAGTGGCAGTGTGACCCCTGAACAACAACATGGCCCCAGGTGGCAGCCCAGATCCTGCTGTGGTCAGCAGGGCCATCCAGTGAGATTTCAGCTGATAGAGCAGAAGGCTGACCCACCAGAATGAATGTGTTCTGATGGAGATAAACCAGTTCACAAGGCCCTGGGCCTACACCACCTTTTGTATATCAGCTGATTCTTACAGTAGATCTCTTGTGAATCCATAAGCACTCTCCCTTGGCACAAGATTCAGCAGAGTATGGATTATTGGGCACGATTCTTCCCCATGTACTGGTATATTGGGTCATTCGTCCCCAACTCTGTGGGACACTAGTGGGAAATTTAGTCACACAGGCAATAACCTTGGTTCCCACAGTCTAATCTTCGCTTCTTTCCCTGAGATACGTTAGAAGCCACCTCCCTGCAACTCTCTTCCATTTGACAGGACATGCAGTCAGGAAAGGAGTCTTTCATACAGATCACATTAGGGACCTTCAAAGATAAAGGGACGTTGAACGAAGCTTTTGTTTTGTGTGTATATAAATTGGAAACTTTACAGAATAGAACAGCCGGAGAAGAATAAAGAAACTGATCAGAAAAGTATGTAGTGGAGACTTCATTTTGCCCTCAAATCTAAGTCCCATGCCTGTTGTAAGTCTTCTTCTGAGCTTTGAAGGGGACACCGAGGCTGGCACTCAGAAGTCCCCGATAAGATCCCAGGCATCCGCTCAGTCTTCCATGGTAACAAGAGTCATGGATATCAACACAGACCCTGACTGCAGTAGGGTCATGGACCCAGACATAACCCTCGGCTCAGTTCAGTCCAGACAACTCCCGGACCCAGGGTGGCAACACAGGTCACCCGGCTTTATATAGCCCTACTGACTGCAGTAGGGTCATGGAACTAACCCTCGGCTCAGTTCAGTCCAGACAACACCTGGACCCAGGGTGACAACACAGGTCACCTGGCTTTATATAGCCCAAGCTGTACCCTGACCCTCAAATACCAACATGACCTCAGGTGTTGGCCCAGACTACAGCCTCTGCACGGCCCTTGGTGGCAACAGGAGCCACAGACATCAACACAGTCCCTCACAGTTTTGTTAGGGCCTTGACCAAGTTTTTGCCCCTGGAAACAGCCCAAGCCCAGTCAACCATTGCCTTGGACCCAGGAGGCAAGGGGGCCATTCAGGTCAGCCCGTTCGTCACTGCCCTTGACTCTTCAGATCCACCTTATCCTAGTCCTTGGACCATTCTGCCTGCCCTTGTCCATTTCCCCACCCTGTACTTGCTCACCATATTGGTGTCTGAGCACATGGCACCAGAGGTGCAGGGTTGATTTCTGCCTACATAAGCTGAAAGGAGCTGTGGCTGTCCTCTTCACACACTCCTGGCCTCTGCTCAGTTTTCTGCATCTCTGTTCTCTGCTGCTGAAGTTGCTTCTGATCTACTTACGACTCCACTGCTCTTCTTCCCTGCTTTCCCCATTCCTTCTGCACTCACTGCTTAGTAACTTCCTCCCCATGGCTTGCAAAACTTGCTTTTTCTACACCCCAGTCCTACCTGCTCAGGGGTGGCACCACCCACAGTGACCCGGGCACTTTGTGACAATCAATACTTAAGAAAATGCTCCATGCTTACCTATAAGTCAATCTTATGGGGGCATTTTCTCTATTATGGTTCCCTCTTCCCAAGTGACTCTAGCTTCTGTTGACATGAAAATAGGCAGCAGAACTCCCTTTAGCTGTGGTTGTCAGACAGACTGGACAGACCTTGTGTGACGAGTTCCCTCTGGTTTTGTTTGTTTTGTATAAGTCCTTATTTCTCTGGCATATCTGAATAACAACTTTTTTGAGCATTGTGTTCTCAGATAGCCAGGTCATTTAAACAAGGGCATTAAAGGTACATGTGTCAGTTACATTTTTTTCATGCTGTGACAAAATACCATGACCACGGCTACTTATAGAAGAATGAATTCATTTGAGCTTATGTTTCGAGAGGGATAAGAGTCCTTCACGTCAAGAGGCATTGCAGCACGGGCAGGACACTGAGGATTCTTGATCCATAAGGAAGCAACAGAGAGCATACATTGGGAATGGTGTGCTGTTATGCAGCTTCAAAGCCTGTCCGCAGTGACATATTTCCTTCAACAGGGTCACCCTTCACTAAACCTCCTCAGGTAGCTCCTTCAATTGAAGAACCTGTGTAGGGTTAACCAGGCCAGATAAGCAAAAACAATTATATTTCATTTATTATAAGGGGAAAACTCACAAAACAGGAAATGAGAAATCCAAGCACAGCAATGTCCCGTGGGAAAAGGACTAGACAGAGAGCACAGGGAGGTGCACACCTTTTACCCTGGGTCCCAGCGAGGCCAAACCTTAACTAACACTTACCTTAAAGATGGTTGGCTAACAAGATTCCCCATCATCTCCCCCTTTTGTATAAACAAGAGTGATCCAAACCCAACTCAAAACTATATACAATAGGAACAGACATCAATATATTACAAACAACATAAGCAATACTAAGCAAAGAACACATGACAAATGTTTCAATGAAATTCTTTTTCAAGGAGTCTAAATTTTGCATCCAGAAGAAGCTTGGCTAAATCATAAGAGGAAGGTAACTGTGACTATCTAATCTTCAACCCCATCAAAGGCCTGAGAAGGGAGATAATATTACTTGAGCAAGCATGAAGTGCAATCAAGCATCTTCCAAAGTGAGCAATATATGACAGAGACAATTAGTACCTGAGCAATCACCCAAAGTCTCATTTGTAACACTGAAAGCAACCAACTTTGGCTAAGGACTAGTGTAACTGGCAGACCATTTTGAGAGGCAGGAAAATTTTTAGAACCGTCTTACCCTGTCTTGGCAAGATTTGACAGTCTTTTTCCTTGTGTCCTGCTTATCCATTTTTGATACCATGTACTTTATCAGCGGTTGAGGCATGGGCAGTTCCTTGCCCAAAGGCCAAATGTGCCAAGAAGAAAACAAACTCTGAGTGGAGTGTCTTTGATGCTCAAAATTCTCTCGGGAAATGATTGGTGCTGTCAGGAACAAACATGTCTCATGTCGACATGAGAACCTAAGTTCTTTAAATGCTATGTTCTACAAATACTTGAAGTGGTTGCAGATTACCTATCTAGACAGAATACAATCTCTGTGTATCTAAAGAACCTAATTGATCTGACTGTATGTACAACAAACATGAAAAATTATTGACTTAATATTTAATACCTGTATAACTTAAAAACTAAAATTTCATGTCAAAATATTAAATAATGTGTAAACAAATTTGCAATTAATGAGAACAATGACCTCAAAATGTAAACAATGTGTAAGTATCTTGTTTAGAGGTAGGAGTAATATATAATGCAATATGAAACTATATCCTAAACGTTGTATCAAAATGCAAAATGTCCTAAACTGAGGTAGAAACATGTATATATACAATCTGACAAGGTAACTTTGCATAAGTGTACAAATATTGTAAACAGAAATAACAAATATAATTTGAACTTGTATCAATGAACAAAAACTATACCAATGTAAATTATCCTTAAATAATAGCTCACAAGTATTCATTCTATAACTCACTATTATCCCCCCCTTTTTCTGGAACAAACTTTTTTCTTTTTTTTTAATTAATTAATTTATTTATTAAAGATTTCTGCCTACTCCCTGCCACCGCCTCCCATTTCCCTCCCCCTCCCCCGATCAAGTCCCCCTCCCTCATCAGCTCAAAGAGCAATCAGGGTTCCCTGACGTGTGGGAAGTCCAAGGACCACCCACCTCCACCCAGGTCTAGTAAGGTGAGCATCCAAACTGCTTAGGCTCCCTCAAAGCCAATACGTGCAGCAGGATCAAAAACCCATTGCCATTGTTCTTGAGTTCTCAGTAGTCCTCATTGTCCACTATGTTCAGCAAGTCTGGTTTTATCCCATGCTTTTTCAGACCCAGGCCAGCTGGCCTTAGTGGGTTCCTGATAGAACATCCCCATTGTCTCAGTGTGTGGGTGCACCCCTCGCGGTCCTGAGTTCTTTGCTCGTGCTCTCTCTCCTTCTGCTTCTGATTTGGACCTTGAGATTTCAGTCTGGTGCTCCAATGTGGGTCTCTGTCTCTGTCTCCTTTCATTGTATAATTCACAATATGCATCCCAATACCATTAAATCTTCCTTCCCCTTTGTCTCTGCCCTCTGCCCTTGCAACCTCCCTGCCCTCTAATCTACTCATGGAAGCTGCAGTGTGACAGAGAGTCACACAGTATACCCTTTAGTCCACATATATTGACTTGTGAGTGTTCATTGCAATTAGTCATTTGTCTGGTTTGAGGCCTCTGCTTTGTGCTCCACCATTGATGATGCCACCTCACTGGGACTCCTTTACCTAAATGTTACTGTGTGTAACTGAGTATCTCCTAATAAAGTTTATCAGTTTCTCATTCATAACAGAGGTTCTCAATCTTCATAATGATGTGATCCTTTAATACAGTTCCTCATGTTGTGATGACCCCAACCATAAAATTATTTTGTTGCTATTTCATAAGTACAATTTTGCTACTTTTATGATTTGTTATGTAAAGAACTGACATGCAGGATATCCCGGATGTGACCCCAAAGGAATTGTGACCCACAGGTTGAGAACCATTGCTTTATAATATGATTTTTTCACTCCTGACTTCTTCTCTATTAAGGTAACAATCGTAAATCTATATGCAGTGGACAGCACAATGCCAAATCATATGTAACAATCTGACAAAATTGAAAAGAATGTAGTTTTAGAATAGAAGTTGGGAATTTCAATTCTTACCTCAATAATACAATATCTATAAAGAAGATCAGCAAAGAAGCAGACAAAATAAACATTATAAACCAACCACCCTACAAGATAGGTATATACAGAAGTTCACTCATTGACAGCATGATTATACACACACACACACACACACACACACACACACACACATATATATATATATATATATATATATATATATATATATATATATATGGTGGTTTGAATGAGAATGGTTTCCATGAGTTTGTAGGCTTTCTGGGGGTAGAATTGTTGTTAAATTCTGACTTTATTCCATGGTGATCTGATAAGACACAGGTCTTATCGGTTACTAAACTTTTTTTGTATCTGTAGAAGTTTGCTTTGTTACCGAGTATGTGGTCAATTTTCGAGAAGGTTCCATGAGATGCTTAGAAGAAGGTATATTCTTTCCTGTTTGTGTAGAATGTTCTGTAGATGTCTGTTAAGTCCATTTGATTCATTACCTCCATTAATTCTCTTATTTCTCTGTTAGGTTTCTGTCTGGTTGACCTGTCCATTGGTGAGAGAGGAGTGTTGAAGTCTCCTACACTTAGTGTGTAGGGTTTGATGTGTGCTTTGAGTTCAAGTAACTTTTTTTAACATATGTGGGTGCTTTTATATTAGGGGCATAGATATTCAGGATTGAGACTTCATCCTGATGAATTGTTCCTGTTATGAGTATAAAATATCCATCTCCATCTCTTCTGATTGATTTTAGTTTGAAGTCATTTTTGTTAGATATTTGAAGAGCCACACCCACTATTAGGTATGTTTGATGGAAAAAAAAAAAACCTTTTCCCAACCCTTTACTCTGAGTAAATGTCTGTCTTTGTGGTTGAGGTGTTTCTTGTAAGCAGCAGAATGTTGGATCCTGCTTTTGCATCCATTTTGTTAACCTGTTCCTCTTTATAGGTGAATTGAGACCATTTGTATTAAGGTATATTAATGACCAGTGGTTGTTAAATCTGGTTTTTATTTTTTAATGGTAGAGATTATGTGTTTCCCTTCTTTGGGTTGTGCTTGTGGAGGGTTATTAGATGTCTAAGTTATTTTGGGTAATTACTTCTTAAACAGATCATTTTCTTTTGGGGGAGCATATCATTTGTTTGCTTTTCGACAGTGTCATTAGCTAGAATTCTATTCAAACCCAGTCCTAAAACCTTGATGTTGTACTTGAAAAGCAATGTCTGGCTAGCATTCAGTGTGCTAACAGGCACTCCTGAAGTAGCAGCCACTAAAGTTGACCATGTCCACTTAGTTCTAAACCCATTCTCTGAGCCGCTAGTGCTGAATGGTGGGTGAAGGTCACAGAAATTTTTTCATGTTCACTCGAGCATTCTGGAGTCAAGCGTGTGCCTCTGTCCCATGCTCCATTCCAAATGATCTTGCACTTCCACACAATCCACCCGTCATCTCCTCCCTACGACCTAGAAGGAACGGGCAGCATGCTGATACACATTAAAGCTCATTCTGGAAGCATGCCCTAGGAACAAGATTTAACTCCTAAGCTGCTGAAAAAAAAAAGATTTAACTCCATGCTACCTTTTCACACCCCTATCAGTCTCCCTCAGGTCCTCCTCGTTTGGGCCACACCCATCCTTTGTGAGCTAAAACAGATAGCACCTACCTCAGCAAGTGGGCAGAAGGGCCAGTGCAGTCAGTCAGGGCAGCAGTGAGTGGCAGGCGCACGTGTCCTCAGCTCCTTCCTGCAAGCGAGAGCTTGGACATTGTATGTGAGGACCCGGGAGAACTGGGGAGCATGCGCGGACCTGTGCATTGAAGCATTGACGTCACCCTTTTCTCCCTTACTCTCATTGTTTGGTCCTAGCAGTGCCGATATTCTAGACCTCGAGGTCAGTCATTCCCAGGACCCTAGTTCTCCTTGAGGTCCACAGTTGTAGTTATGGCCAAGAAGTTTTATTATGAGCGTAAATGTTATTATACTCCGAAAGATTATGAAGAGGGAATAGTTTGTGAGAACGGAGTTGTGGCCTCCACGTCAGCTGCGGCCATGGAGGCAGATGGTGGCCATAGCCACCCGGATTCTTCTTTGGAGCTTGACCTGGAAGAATTGAACATCTCAGAGGCTGGTGTGGCAAGGATTCGTCGGAGGTGACGGGGTCATCAAAACCACTTCCGTTTCACAAAGCGACAGATCAGGGAAATGGAAAGCTTCTTTAAAATATCCCAGTACCCAAATTTGGCTGCCAGGTATGTGGTTTGGCCCAAGAGCTCCCCAACATCCCTGGCCTCTGGCTCATGGTGAGGTGCCTTTGGTTCTTCAAGGCACTGTATTCCCTGTTGCTCATCTCCAAGTCACAGGGGTCTTCTCCTTTGGTGGTGGGCACAGGAGGATGCCCCGTGTGGGGCCCGAGCTCAGTACCAACAGGTAGTGCTGGCCTGAATCAAATGTCCATAGTCAACACCTCTCATTCCAGGTCGTATTTTAATTTCTGTGAAATATAGATATTTGTGGGCCCAAACAACTTACTAGCATCAAGTTCAAGAGTACTAGGGGTCTATAGTTTGTTGGGTGACCTCCTCACCAGTAGTCTGCTCATCTTTTCAGGGACTGTGTACCTAGCCATCAACTCCTTTTGGTTTCTCTTTCCCCCAGCCTAGTGCTGTCTTTTTGTTCTGTTTTTTTGTTTTGTTTAGTTTTCTTTGTCTTTTTTGGTTGGGGGGGTCTTTGAGACATGTTTTTTCTGTAGATTTTGGAGCCTATCTTGGAACTACGTTCTGTAGACCAGTCTGGTCTCAAACTCACAGTGATCTGCTGCCTCTGCATCCCAAGTGGTGGGATTGAAGGCATGGGCCACCCCTGCCAGGCCCCTAGTCCTGTTTCTAAATTAGCATACTTTGCTCAGCAGAGACTTTGACATTTATTATTATTAATTTTTGATACTTTGTTAAAATTATTTGTCTCTATCATTTAGAAACTTTTGCAGGAGATGAATTCATTTCAAAAGTAAGACTGCCTCTGAAAATAAATGTTGATGCCAAGTGTGAGGGAGGACGGTGATATTTTAAAAGGCATAGAATTCATATATGACGTTCTATTGCATGTAGAACACTGCATGATAAACATCCATGGTTATCTTTACACAGGGAAGAACTTGCAAGAGTTCTGAAAGTGCCTGAAGCGAAACTGAAGGTCAGTGAATCCAAACAAAGCAATTGGACAGACAATCTATAGCCTTCCTTAGGCATTAGCTAGCCTTGTCCTAGGCACTTTTCAATGAATCGATTTCATTTCCTTTTTTCCCTGTTTGAATGCTGGTTTTTTGGCACAGGGTTTCTCTGTGTAACACTGGCTGTCCTTGAATTCAGGATTCTCTTACCTCCACCCCCCCAAGTGCTGAGATTACAGCACTTGACAAACTAAACTGTCTTTAACTCTATTTTAACCTTAATTGAAACAGCTCTACATAAAAGGGACATCAGCTCTAGTTGGACAACATTCATAGCACATGGTTTTCATTATGATGCAATTTTGGACCCCCAGTTGGCCACACACTTAGCCTCCTATGGAAATACTCCTTGCCCCTTTAAGTCTTTAATTGTCCCCGTCTTTCTATTTTGTGTCTGGAATATGAGGGTTAAAAATGCTACACTGTATAAAGAAAAAAATGATTATAACTTGGGACGATGGTAATTAATAGTGAAAACCCTTAATGTTAATTTTTCTGGGATTCTATGTTGTGGCTAGCCAAACACATTGCCAAATAGTTATATTAGGGTTGAGAGGAGACATGGAGTGATAGGTATGGGGGAACAACACTTACAACACAGAGATTAATATTGTGCAGGACAGGATTCTGGAAATCTCGCTGAAGCAGAGATAATATTCTTCATCTTGATGCTGGAGAACTTTGTATAACATGAAAGAATATGCTGGTCAGATTTACCATCGGTGCAAGTCCCCACTGATGTGTATATACTGCCGGAAAAAGACAAAATCATGGCCCTGTTTGCAGAGGTTGACACACAGCCGGGGCTTGCTTTTGTGAGCTGAGTAGGAAGTTCCATGTTAGGTGCCTTGAAGTGACGTCTCTCTCTTGGCTCTGGGGGTGGAAGACAATGCTAAAACAATCTTGTCTCCTTCTGATTTTAGGAGTGGTTCGCCAAACGGAGAGCAAAAGACAGGAAGGAAAAACGCGTACTGATAGAGACAACACCTCCTATTGAAGACATCATCATGCTGTGGGACACTGAGGAAGATTCTTCCTAGAATGGCATCATCCTTCGTTCAGGAGCCAAATGGCTAATTGGTGACCCATGCGCCCATTGCCAAGATTAAATAAATTGAACACTCATGTTAACAATAAACACATAACCTCCACATGCTTTCTGGTATTTTGTAGGATGGGATGTACACATTTCAGGAAATTCCATTTAAACAGAATGACAAAGTCTAGTTACATAGATTAGCATTTTAAGTCATGAGTGTTGCTTGCATAGATGAATATTCCCAATACATGGTGATTGGGAGAAAGTTGGTCACATAAGCCTTCTTGATTCAGGCTTAGTAGATCCTCTGAGCAAGTGATTCAGAAGTAATCCTGCAAACAAGAAAGCTAAGGAGAAGTTGGCACAGACCATATTGATGGTGATGAAAACTTTTATTTGGGGGATTGTACCAATACTATTTTAATTCTTAAAGAAATTAGATTTTTTGTCATGCCTGAATATGGTTTCCCTTCCCCCTACTTCTCCCAGGTCCTCCCCACTTACTCTCCCATTTGGATACATTCCCCTTTCTGCCCCTCAGCTCAGGAAGGTGGAAGCTGCCCACAGGCCTTCCTGGACCTGCTGAAGACATTCATGGGCAGGAGAGGGTCACTGCGATGAGCAAATGTGTAGTGAAGAAATTGGAAGGAACGAATCAGAATGGTTCATGTGCTGTAGAAAGAGACAGAACAGAAGGAGCGAAGGGGGTGAGGAGCAGGCTGCTGTGGGTGACCTGTTAACCACCCAGGGTAAGGTGGTACCTGACCCAGCCATTGTGCCATTGTGATATCGGGGACTGAGATGCTGCTGAAGGCCATGTCTGTGAGAGTGGCCAGGCTCTCTGTGTTGATGATCTCAATGGCTCCTGCTATCACTGAAGGCCATGCATGTGCCTGGCATCTGGGCTACCACCTGGGGCTGTGTTGGTGTCCCTGGATGCTGCTGCTGCTGGAACCATGCCAATCTGTGTACCTGTGCTACCACCTAGGGTCTTGGTGGCGTCCATGTGTTCCTGCTGCCGAGGACCATTCTGGGTCCATGTCAGAACTGCAGCCAGGGTCTGTTTTGAGGTCCATGTCTGATGGAGGAAGGTAATTGGCTAATAAAGGCACTGCCCTGGCCCATTTTATTGGTTAGAGGATAGGTGGGAGGAGTAAACAGAACAGGACACTGGGAGGAAGAGGAAGTGAGCTCAGTCTCGACAGCTCTCCTCTCTGGAGCAGACGCCTGGGAGAGACGCCATGCCCCGCTCACGGCATGAAGCTCCAACCCAGGATGGACTAGGCTAGAATCTTCCCGGTAAGACCGGTTCTCACAGATTATTAGAGATGGGTTGATCGGGATATCAGAATTAGCCAGTAAGGGCTAGGGCAGTAGGGCCAAGCAGTGATTAAATGAATACAGTGTCCGTGTAATTATTTTGGGGCATAAGCTAGCCGAGCAGGCGGCCAGGGTGCTGGGGACACAGCCCCACTGCCCTTATTACTACATATGGCGCCCCATGTGATGGACTAAATCCACTTAAAAAACCTGACAAGGCTTAAAAATAAGGGAGAGAGAGTTTAACACAGATTTTTGCTGTTTGTTGGTGGCGTGCTGTAGAGAGATTTCCTGATTCGGCAACAGTAGCAGAAAAAATGCTGTGTCATTTTAAAGCGCGACTTCCTGGGGCTGTGCCACCATTGAGATCTCTGTCTGGCTCCTGCGGGAGACAGAGCTTTTGAATAGAGCATTTGGAGTAAAGTGCTACGATTTGTTTGATGGCAACTAGACTCGCTGTGTTCTCGGGTCTGCTCTGCTTGTTAGAGGCAAGCAAGCACCTCATCTAAGAGAGGCTTCCTGACTCTGCTTTAGCTTCAAAGCCTGCAGCTCATTAAGAGGTCCTGCCACGAAACACTTAAACGGTGTTGACGAAAAGCTGAACGCATGTTTTTCGGTTTTCAGCCGTAGCAGGAAGAAAGCTGTGCCCTTTAAAAATGCCGGCTTTCTGGGCTGTCCTGCCAGGACAAACTCTGACTCTTTTACGCAGGCGGTTTGTGTGGTTTGCTAGCACAGGCTGCTGAAGCTCGCCTGCTGGCTACAGCCAGTACCTCAGCCATGAGGCTGGAAAGCTAAGGAATGGACTGGATCTAGCTGGCAAAGCCACGCCTTTAATCCTACTGACATTGCTTGGTAAATTAAAGACTCATGTGGTCAGAAAAAGAGAGATATACAGTAAAGAGAGATTCAAAGACAAAGAAAATTTTTAAATGGTTTACAGTGTGTTAAAAATATATGCAGACTAAAATTTGAAGTTCTTAAAGAAAAAACAAAAAAAGGAAGAGAGTTGTGTGTGGTAGCACACGCCTTTAATCCCTGTGCCTAGAAGGCAGAGACAAACAGATCTCTGTGAGTTCAAGGTGTAGTAGTGTACACCTTTAATCCCGAATGCCTGGGAGGCAGAGACAGGCGGATCTCTGAGAGTTCAAAGACAGCGTGGTCTACAGAGTTACTTCAGGTCAAAGATACAGAGAACCTGTCTCAAAAAGCAAAGAGTTAAAAGTAAAAATAAACAAAATAGAGGTTAAAACAAAGCTGCACAAAGATGGAAAATACACAGATAATTTTGATACTGTATGCTATTATGCTCTCTTTGAATTATTTGAATGCTGAGGAAAGAGCAAAAGCTACTAAAAGATATTTGTTTATAAATGCTTCTGAACTAATCCAACATAGATATTGTAAATTTGGATCTAAGGATATGATGCTTTGGAAAGGAGTTTCTTATTTTGTTTTCACAGAGGATGAGACGCTGTTCACTTCTTCTATTCCGATTTGGTATGATGGACCACGCCCTCCTGAATGGTTCCTGTGCACGCCTTCAAAAAATTGCTTCGCTCAACTGCCAACTGAGATGAAGCTAGCACACAGGTTATACCATGAAAGACCTAATTAACGAAGCCCCCATTCAGCAGGAAGCAGTTTGGAGAGAAAAAACTGCGCCCATGTTCCCAAATATGGTTTATAAATGTTCTTTTATATTTAAAGGGGGATATGATATAGGTATGAATAATTTGCATTAGTATAGATTTTGCTTTATTGATAGAGATTTAAGGTCAATTTTGTTATATGTATAAGTGTTTCTGATTTTGATTAAGGTATTGTGATTGTGTAGTTCATTTAAATATGTAATGTATAATTAAGAAATATAGGTTGTTAATGGATAATCATCGTTAATAGTAAAGCTTGTAGTCATGTTAGTTATATTTTCTAGATATATAGAGATATATTTTAGATAGACATTCTTCATGTCTTTCAAAGATTACAGAATAGGACATTTAATGTTTTAATAACTGAGGACTTTTCATGACAATGAGACACTCTGCTCCTGGCAGCACCAATCTACTTCGAGAGGAAGATGTGCATCAAAGAGGATCCTTATGGAGTTTGATAGCCATTTGGGCAAGAAACTGTTCTTGCCTGGACTATTGCATAAACTGGACACAGAGAACCTGCAGAGAGAGGACTACTGAACTTGCCTAAGGTGAGATGATCTTTCGGGGTTCCTGATTCATGAAAGAGTCTGTGAGACATTCTGCAGGACACAACAGATAGTGACTGAACTGACTTTGAATTTTCCTGCTTTATGGAAATGTCTGCTGGATACCATGGGCCTGAAGGCTGAAGATGGATGCCCCAACGGTACAAAAGAACTTTGGGTGACTGTCCAGGCAGCGAGATGTCTTTGTCATTTCTAGAGTTTGAAGTTTCTTAGTTCTTGTTTACTTAGGTAATATATCTTTCTGGAGTCTTTGATGGAGTTAAGAATAGTTAGTTATAGTTATAGTTTTCCTTAGTTATGATAAAGATTATTGTAACTTTTACTTGGTAACTGTTATGTTATATGTAATTTTGCTATGTTAAAGTTAAAGCTTTTTTTTTTTGTTTAAACCGAAAAAGGGGAAATGATGGAGGAAGGTCATTGGCTAATAAAGGCACTGCCCTGGCCCATTTTATTGGTTAGAGGATAGGTGGGAGGAGTAAACAGAACAGGACACTGGGAGGAAGAGGAAGTGAGCTCAGTCTCGACAGCTCTCCTCTCTGGAGCAGACACCTGGGAGAGACGCCATGCCCAACTCACGGCATGAAGCTCCAACCCAGGGTGGACTAGGCTAGAATCTTCCCGGTAAGACCGGTTCTCACAGATTATTAGAGATGGGTTGATCGGGATATCAGAATTAGCCAGTAAGGGCTAGGGCAGAAGGGCCAAGCAGTGATTAAATGAATACCTTGTCCGTGTAATAATTTTGGGGCATAAGCTAGCCGAGCAGGCGGCCAGGGTGCTGGGGACACAGCCCCGCCGCCCTTATTACTACACATGTCCTGTGTTGTCACCAAAGGCCACAGGGATTCTCAGGGCCTGTGCTGCAATCTGTGACCTTATTGGTATGCAAGCTTCCAGAGCCATGCTGATCTGAGTAACCTGTGCTGCCACCCAGGGCCTTGATATCATACAGGTCCAAGTATCTGCTTCGTGCCATGTGTGAGTCTGTGTCCCTATGGCAGGCAGGGTCTGAGTTGATGTCCATGGCTCCTGTTAGCACCAAGGGCCATGAAGTTGTCTGGGGTCTGGTCTGCCACCTGAGGCCATGATGGTTTCCCAGGGTGAAGTTGCTGCCAGCGACTGATCTGAGTGACCTGTGTCACCACCTGGGGCTCTGGTGATGTCCAGGACTAAGCTGCAGCCTAGGGCTATCTCTGGGTCCGTGGTCCTACAGTAGCCAGGGTCTGAATCAATGCCCATGGCTTCTGTTGCCACCAAGGGTCATGCTGATGCCTTGGGTCTGGTTAGCTATCTCAAACCATGTTGGCGTCTGAGAGCCATACTGCTGCTGGGGCCATACTGACCTGAGTGACCTGAGCTGCCACAGGTGCCATGGTGACATCTGAGCCAGAGATGATGCAGAAGGCCATGTCTGGATCCGTGGTCCTGCTGCATCTGGGCTCTGTCATGATGTCTTTGGTCTATGTTACCACAGAAGGTCATGCATGATGAAAGCCAAGGGCCATGCTGAGCCAGGCCTGCCCTCACTAGCCCTGGCAAACTTGACCCTGAAATTTGATGTGGCAAGACAGCTGTCCCTGACACTCACAGGCGAGATATTCCCAGTGGTCCAGACATGGAGGGCTGGTTTCTGCACTCAGGAGAGATGGCTCCACCCCTCACCACAGGCATGCAACAACTGACCCTGATGGAATGGGTGTAGGAGAGCTGGCTCCAAGGATCACCTGCAGGGGCAGCTCCAGGTTTGAGGACCGACCAGGTCGCCTACCACTCTGGACCAAATCAGGGCTTTGAGTTGCCCACCTTAGCATCCTCCCATCTAGGACCTGCTGCACTTGGGAAGGGACTGGTTCTGCAGGATCTCCATGACCTGGGGCAGCTGCGGGATATTGCAGAGGAGTTTCAGTGAGGGTCCAGATACCAGAGACCTTTAATCAGACCAATAACTAATCACAATGAACGTTTTTGGGTGGTTCTGATTGGACAAAAAGGTTTCCTGCATGACACACCAGGGCTCCCAAGGCCACTAAAATAATTGGAGTGGCAGGAAAGACAGAGGAGTGATGTTGGGTTTTTTGTCTGTTTGGTTTGGTTGGTTCATTGGTTGGTTTGGTATTTTTTTGATTTTCTTTTCCGGTAGGACACCACACAGGTAAAGGGAGGATATAGAGGGACTGGGAAATGAGCAGAATTGGGATGCATGTTGTGAAATTCCCAAAGAATCAATAAAGTATTGCATATATTACATATTATATGTATAATGTATACAAACATACAGGCGTCTAAGGAGTAATAATAAAAGAAAATATAATGAGTAAAATGGAAGCTACCATGTTAACATTGAACAAAATGTTGTGTGTCTGGCATCACTCAGAAATTCACCATGACCATGAATAAATTTTAATAAGAAGAAGTTTATCAAATAAATACTAGTGCTGTGTGCTCATGACCCCAGGACTACAACTGAGAGCCTGATGGAGGAAGGTCATTGGCTAATAAAGGAACTGCCCTGGCCCATTTTATTGGTTAGGACATAGATAGGTGGAGTAAACAGAACAGAACGCTGGGAGGAAGAGGAAGTGAGGTCAGACTCCACAGCTCTCCTCCTGGGAGCAGAGGCCTGAGAGAGACGCCATGCTCCCGGCTCCTGGGCAGACACACGCCATGAAGCATGCCGCCAGGTTAGACATGCTGAACCTTTCCTGGTAAGACAGGTGCTCACCGATTATTAGAGATGGGTTGATCGGGATAACAGAATTAGCCAGTAAGGGCTAGGGCTAAAGGGCCAAGCAGTGTTTAAATGAATACAGTTTGTGTGTTGTTATTTCGGGGCATAAGCTAGCCGGGCAGGCGGCTGGGGTATTGGGGACGCAGCCCCGCCACCCCAATTACTTCATATGGTGCCCACGTGGACAACTGCTTCCAAATAAAGCCTGAGACAGCTTGGGAAGTAATTCTAGAACAAAAGGAAAGCATTGTGCCTGGTTTCTTGGTAGCAGCAATTTCTCGGTTCTACTCTACTTGCTAGAGGCAAGCAAGCGCCTCATCTAAGAGAGGCTTCCTGACTCAGCTTTAGCTGCAAAGCCTGCAGGTCATTAAGAGGTCCTGCCACGAAACACTTAAACGGTGTTGACGAAAAGCTGAACGCATGCTTTTCGGTTTTCAGCCATAGCAGGAAAAAAGCTGCGCCGTTTAAAAATGCCGGCTTTCTGGGCTGTCCTGCCAGGGCAAACTCTGACTCTTTTACACAGGCAGTTCATGCGGTTTGCAAGCACAGGCTGCTTAAGCTCGCCTGCTGACAGGGACATTGAAACACTGTAGGCTTGTGGCACTGAATGCGGCTCTGGCCGGTACCTCAGCCATGAGGCTGGAAAGCTAAGAAATGGACTGGATCTAGCTGGCAAAGCCACGCCTTTAGTCCTACTGAGATTGCTTGGTAAATTAAAGACTCATGTGATCAGAAAAAGAGAGATATACAGTAAAGAGAGATTCAAAGACAAAGAAAATTTCTAAATGGTTTGAAGTGTGTTAAAAATATATGCAGACTAAAAGTTGAAGGTCTTAAAGTAAAAAACAAAAAAAGGAAGAGAGTTGTTGTTTGTGGTAGCACACGCCTTTAATCCCAGTGCCTAGAAGGCAGAGGCAAACAGATCTCTGTGAGTTCAAGGTGTAGTAGCTTACACCTTTAATCCCAATGCCTGGGAGGCAGAGACAGGCGGATCTCTGAGAGTTCAAAGACAGCCTGGTTTACAGAGTTACTTCAGGTCAAAGATACAGAGAGCCTGTCTCAAAAAGCAAAAAGTTAAAAGTAAAAATAAACGAAATAGAGGTTAAAACAAAGCTGTACAAAGATGGAAAATACACAGAGAATCTTGATACTGTTGCTATTATGCTCTCTTTGAATTTTTTGAATGCTGAGGAAGGAGCAAGAGATGCTAAAAGATATTTATTTATAAATGCTGTTGAACTAATCCGACATAGATATTTTGATGCTTTGACTTTGAAATTTGGATCTAAGGACATGATGCTTTGGAAAGGAGTTTCTTATTTTGTTTTCACAGAGGATGAGACGCTGTTCATTTCTTCTATTCTGATTTGGTATGATGGACCACGCCCTCCTGAAGGATTGTTGTGAACTTCTTCAGAAAATTGCTTCGCTCAACTGCCAACTGAGATGAAACTAACACACAGGTTATACCATGAAAGAACTAATTAATGACGCCCCCATTCAGCAGGAAGCAGTTTGGAGAGAAATAACTGCGCCCATATACCCAAATATTGTTTATAAATGTTCTTTTACATGTAAAGGGGGATATGATAGAGATATGAATAATTTACATTGATATGGATTTTGTTTTAGTGATTTAAGGTCAATTTTGTTATATGTATATGTGTTTCTGATCTTGATTAAGGAACTGTGATTGTGTAGTTCATTTAAAAATGTAATGTATAATTAGAAATATAGATTGTTAATAGATAATCATAATAGTCAAGTTTGTAGTCATGTTAGTTAAGATTTTCTAGATGTACATAGATATATTTTAGATAGGCATTCTTCATATTTTTCAAAGATTATAGAATATGGCATTTTAAATGTTTTAATAATTTAGGACTTGTCATGACAATGAGATACTCTGCTCCTGGCAGCACCAATCTACTTCAAGAGGAAGATGGGCATCGAAGAGGATCCTTATGGAGTTTGATAGCCATTTGGGCAAGAAACTGCTCTTGCCTGGACTATTGCATAAACTGGACACAGAGAACCTGCAGAGAGAGGACTACTGAACTTGCCTAAGGCGAGATGATCTTTCAGGGTTCCTGATTCATGAGAGAGTCTGTGAGACATTCTGCAGGACACAACAGATAGTGACTGAACTGACTTTGAATTTTCCTGCTTTATGGAAATGTCTGCTGGATACCATGGGCCTGAAGGCTGAAGATGGATGCCCCAACGGTACAGAGGAACGTTGGGTGACTGTCCAGGCAGCAAGATGTCTCTGTCATTTCTAGAGTTTTAAAAGTTGCTTTTTTCTTGTTTGCTTAGGTAGTATTGTATCTTTCTGGAGTCTTTGATGGAGTTAAGAATAGTTAGTTATAGTTATAGATTTCCTTAGTTATGATAAAGATTATTGTAACTTTTACTTGATAACTGTTTTGTTATATGTAATTTTGCTATGTTAAAGCCTTTTTTTTTTGTTTAAACCAAAAAAAGGGGAAATGATGGAGGAAGGTCATTGGCTAATAAAGGAACTGCCCTGGCCCATTTTATTGGTTAGGACATAGGTAGGTGGAGTAAAAAGAACAAAACGCTGGGAGGAAGAGGAAGTGAGGTCAGACTCCACAGCTCTGCTCTCCTCCTGGGAGCAGAGGCCTGAGAGAGACGCCATGCTCCCGGCTCCTGGGCAGACACACGCCATGAAGCAAGCCGCCAGGTTAGACATGCTGAACCTTTCCCGGTAAGACCGGTGCTCACCGATTATTAGAGATGGGTTGATCGGGATAACAGAATTAGCCAGTAAGGGCTAGGTCTATAGGGCCAAGCAGTGTTTAAAAGGATACAGTGTCCGTGTAATTATTTCGGGGCATAAGCTAGCTGGGCAGGCGGCCGGGATGTTGGGGACACAGCCCTGCCACCGCCCTTATTACTACAAGAGCCCTTCCTAATTGTAGTCCCTGGACAGAGTATCCAAGGCTTATAGAGTCAAACCACAAGATTACAATGTATTCTACTGCATGTAGGCGGGGTCTGATTGTAACTGTATGTCTTGCAGTTGCAGAATCTTAGAGAGTTAAATTAAACCAATAGCTCAGTTTCTTGACTGTTCTGCTTTGCCTTCCTTCCCCTGTCATAAAATCAGGTGGATCACCTAACACCTGATGGAGAGGAATGTTTGTTCGTTTTCTAAGCATGCTTAGGTCTAGAGCCATAAGCCAACTCCAGATCCGGCTCATCAGTAAAGTAGACCAGCATAAAACAATATTCCAGTATTATGAATATCTTAACAATATTCAGATCCCTGTAAAATGGAATCCAGTACCCATGGAGAAACCTGGTTATCAAATATCAAAGCAGCCACGGCAGGCAGGTGGGGCAGCATCCGCTGTGGCAGTAGCCTCAGTGATAGTCCTCCCTTGCTGGATCCGCCCTTCATCTCCCCCATCACCAGGTAGGCCCTGGGTTCCCCCAAAGTGCCTCACTTCTGCAGGCACCTAGTGTTCAATCTACCACTGCTGTGGACCACTGGTTTTCTATTTTGATTTCCCTACATGCAGACATCCAATTTGACCAACACCATTTGTTGAAGAGGCTATCTTTTATCCAGACTGTATTTCTGGCCTCTTGATCAAAAATAATATGGACAACCTTCAAAATAGCATGCCTGTGCACGGCAAGTTTAAGGTGGTGGCGGCAGGTAACAGCAGTCAATAAGTCCTGGGCTGTCATCAATCAAGTCCTGGTTCTCTTCTCAGGAGGACATAATCGTACTAGGTGTGCATGATGACCCTGGGGACTAGTATTTGAAGAGAACAGCAGCTGTGTTTACAAAGTCCTCAAGAGACCTGTTGCTGGGGAGGGGGCAACATGGCTGAGCCAGCCCCGAGGGCATGAGTGTGGCAGAGCGGGTCCTACTCTCCTGTCATGTAGCACATGAGAGAAGGAGAGATGCCCCCTTGCCCCTTCCCTCTCACTACCTTCTACAGGTGGGAGTGCTGGCCCTGGTGTCCTGAGACTGTGACACCTGGCTCTGCCCCTCTCTATGTGCAGCATTTGGGAATGTGGGCCCTGCTCGTCACCTAGGCAGTACAGTAGAGTTGATCTTCTCAGGCCAGGTGCAGGTGAGCTGGCCCTGAGGTCACAAATGACAGCTGAGCACCCCCATCTGCCATGTGATGGAGAGGACAAGGAAAAGATGCTTTTCTTCCTTCTCAGCCTTCGCCAAGAGTTGGTCCACCCCATCATCCACTCTCTCTAGGATCTGCTGGAGCGTGTAAAGGAGTCAGACCTGCAAATCCAAAGCTCCAGGATCTCTACAACACAGGACAATGACAGGATATCCAAAAGGAGTCCCAGTGAGGCCCCATCATCAATGGTGGAGCACAAACCAGAGGTCTCAAACCAGACAAATGATTCATTGCAATGAACACTCACAAGTCAAGATGTGTGGACTAATGGGTATACTGTGTGACTCATTGTCACACTACAGCTTCCATGAGGAGATTAGAGGGTGGGGAGGTTGCAAGAGCAGAGGGCAGAGGGCAGAGACAAAGGGGAAGGAAGATTTAATGGTATCGGGATGCATGATGTGAAATCTACAAAAAATCAATTAAAAAGTTTTTTTAAAATGTAATCTCAATAATATTTTCGTTGTGAAAATCTCTCTCTAATTTGTCCAAAAGGTCTCCTGTCTCTGTTTAAGTGTCTGAAGTGCGACCTAAAAGAGATTTTAAAGGTGACAACATATATGAAATGCTCTGAGACTAAGGCTTCCTTTTTTTTTTTTTTTTGGTTTTTCGAGACAGAGTTTCTCTGTGGTTTTGGAGCCTGTCCTGGAACTAGCTCTTGTAGACCAGGCTGGTCTCGAACTCACAGAGATCTGCCTGCCTCTGCCTCCCGAGTGCTGGGATTAAAGGCGTGCGACACCACTGCCCGGCTAAGGCTTCCTTTTAAACTGGAATTTTATTCTGGTGAAGGCTTGTTTCTCTTTGGTCATTAGGAAGAACCAGAAGTGTTCTATTAAAGAGGTTTATCTTTTCCTCTTTCCTGAGTGTTTAGAGTGGATTTTCACGTCGCCAGGGGAGAGGTGGGGCACTTCATGTGATGCATGAACCTTATAAACTAGTCTTCACTTTAATCAATTGTAATGTCTTTATCTCTTATAATATCTGTGACTTACATACTTCCCTGAATCTAGGACATCTTTTGTTCCACAGCAAGGACATTTTTTCTTCATTCTATTTCCAATATATATCTCCTTTGACATCTGAGTTCCTCTCCCTTCAGCAAAACACTGTTTTGTCCTGTTTACTCAAATCTGTTGGCCAAGTCTCAAACTTCATGTTTAGACATAGCTCACTGCCTTCCATGGGTAGAAACCTCGGGTCCCCGTAGCGTCTTTTCTGTGCACATGTCCTGAACATGCATTTAGCATTCCATTTTTCCAAATCCTTGAATACCCAGGGAACTGCCTCCTCACCTTTTTCTTTCCCAGGCTTTGGGGTCTTTTTGCTATTGTCCCTATCTACTGAATTCCTTGCCTGTCTCCGGCTGGTATTGGCAACATGTGTCTGTAAAAGCTCTCACAAGACGCCTGCTCTGGAGAACATAACACCAGCCTGTAGGGAAAGAAACAAGGCTCAGACCTTGAGCAGATCTCCAAGAAGCCATCAAAAGTCAAAATGAAGGATCTTTGATTTAGAAAACAAGGCTTCTAGTAGTGGTGGCACACTTTCTCTATTCATTATCCTGGTGGTGGGGATCTAGTTGGCTCCATTGAGATTTCACTGGGAAACATGCCTGTGCCACCCTGAAAGAGGCTATTGAGTTCCTTAGCCTACCAGTGGTCTATTAGTATATCAATGAAGGGGGAAGAACAGTCTGTGTTGAAGTTGTGAACAAGAGTCAGATTTACAGGACTCTTTGTGTAATGCTGCTTCTGTTGTTGATTGTATCTCATCAAACCACTTAAAATCAGGTCTGTCAGTCCAGGATACAATCTGGATCATAAATGAAAAAAATTCCTGAGAGAACAAAGAAGGTTACTGAAGGTGACTTTCAAAATAGTGGAAAATAATCATTGAGCGCCCTCTTCTGGATCTGATGACTTTGTAACAAACAGTACCTCAAAGGAGATTGATGCACTCCTACAGGGGATGGAGTTTTAATAGGTGTCCCATTGTGCATCTGCATGGTGATGCTGCCTCTGTATCACCTGGTGAGTTTGGAGATACATTGGACTTTTACCCAGACCAGTTGAATTGCATAGATAAATGGGATAGTGGGAGGAAATTGCATTTCTGGGACCATTTATATGCCCCAACACAGGTGACTATAACCCCCATATCCCTGTCATCAAGACAGCTGGAAAATACATGACTTTCCCTGATTTAGGAAACCTATTAGTTTCATTGTTATGGTTCTCTGTGTGGAATGAAATGCTGCTATCACTATACCACTATGCTATTTATATGTTCCCCACTCGCTTGAGTCTCTAAGGCATGATAGGAAATGTAATGAATTCATTCATCTGATGATGAATACAGAGAGCCATTTCATGTTAGCTTCTTGGGGCATAAAATATCACCAGTATGGCTGTAGTTAAGGAAGATAATGTGTGCCAGGCAGTGGAGACACACCCCTATCATCCTTACACTTGGGAGGCAGAACTAAAAGAATCTCTGTGAATTTGAGGCCAGCCTTGTCTACAGCAAGAATTCAAAGACCGGGTTACATAGAGCAACCCTGTATCAAAAAAGCAACGATAGATGATAGATAGATATATAGATAGATCGATAGATAGATAGACAGATAGATGATATAAAAGGAAGAAAATGTGCTCTATGAAACTATTTCTTCACACCTTGGTTCCATATTGCCCATGCAACAAGACAATAGGAATTTGCAAGCTTACTGTTGATTTTGGCACCAACAGTACATGATATTTGGTCTGTCAGAGGCCACTTCTCAAGGGAAGGAAATTTAGCTTGTAGCAATTGATGTAGCAAATGCATATCTCTTCACTAAGATGATGGTCAGCTTACATTATGTGGCATGGATTATAAAATGATGCGGTGTTTGAATGAGACACCCCCACAGTCTCAGGCTTGATGGGGAACCCTGTTAGCCAACCATCTTTAAGAATTGGGTCTTAGTTAAGGCATAGTAGATCTTAGAGCTATCAACAAGGTTATTCAACTTAGGGGCCCTCTACAATCTGGAATTCCTCTACCTTCTCTGCTCCCAAAGGGATAGCCTCTCATAGTTATTGATTTAAAGGACTGTTTCTTTACTATATCTTTACAAGAAAAGAATAGAGAAAAATTAGCCTTCACAGTGCCTACTAATACTAATTCTCAGCATATTAGGAAAAATAACTATCAAATAAGAATCATCATGAGAAAATATGGTTATTGATGGCAGGTAATGGATACACACAAACATACACTCACACACACATACACAGACACACACACAGACACACACACATACACACACACACACACACACACACACATATATATATATATATATATATATATATATATGATTTTGGAGTTGGACAATTGGCTCTGTACTTCTCTAAATCCAAGCCTGTTGTTGAAAGGAACATTCAGAGTTTCTGTCTCATATCTGGATCCATCTGGTATGGGACAGAAGGAAGACTTTAGGAAAAATTTTACTTTCTCCATGTCTATTTTGTCTATATCGTATTCTTTATTGAATGTAAGGATCTATAAATCCTGTTTAAGTTTTCCAGGATGAATAATAGATTTTCCTACAGAATTTTTTCCTACCGTAAACTTTGTAGTTGCCAGGAAGTTGAAGGTGCCCCTAGCAACAATTCCACCTGGTTGAGATGACATTGTCATGCTGATAGCGCTACTGTAAGACCGGTTGTCTGGGTACCAGCTGCTTAAATGGTGCACCTAATCATGATGTTTTGGCCAAAACTCCAAATAAGAACTTTGGAAAAAACCCTGTCGACTACATACAAATCAATAACAACTATACTAGACATTAATGTTGAAACTTAACCATCACTTTACTTTTGCAGAATCCCATAAAGAGAACATTGCCCCCATGACAGTGGGAAGCAGTTCTGAGGACAAAGCCTCCTCTCCCAAAAATGTTTTTCCTCTGGGTTGAGAAAACAAATTTGGGGTTTTGGATTGTTACTTGTATCAGGTAGAGGGTTGGGGTGGAAATAAGTTTGTTCAAGAAAAAGGCAGGTATAATAATAGTGGGTAATCCCGTGAATACTTGTGAGCTATGATATAAGGATAATTTACATTGGTATAGTTTTTGTACGTTGATACAAGTTCAAATTATATTTGTTATTTCTGTTTACAGTATTTGTGCACCTATGCAAGTTACCTTGTCGGATTGTATATATACATGTTTTTAACTCAGTTTAGGACATTTTGCCTATTGATACAACTTTTAGGACAATATCTTGGTCAAGGCCCTAACATAGCTGTGGGGGACTGTGTTGATGTCTGTGGCTCCTGTTGCCACCAAGGGCGGTGCAGAGTCTGGAATCTGGGCCAATACCTGAGGTCATGTTGGTATTTGAGGGTCAGGGTAGAGCCTGGGCCATATAATGGCCTCTTCCATCAAATTCTCATTTTGTCATTTTACATAGAGAACTGTTTAGAAGTGACCTCATCTTGTCAAAACGTTAAAGATTGTTTGAAAGACCCCCTAGTTTTGTTATGCCAATGCTGGTAATATACATGGGAGGCTGACCCTTTTCTGAAGGGAAAGGAGGGGGGAGGTTGAGGGGAGGGACTAGGAGGAGAGGAGGGAAGGAGAGGAGGGAAGGAGAGGAAAATGTGGTCAGGCTGGGGAAAAAATTAATTGTTAACAGAGAAAAAGAAAAGAAAAAGAACCCCTAGTGCAGCCTGGGGAGATCACTTAGTGCTTAGAAGGACCTGATAGCACTCTTGAAGATGAGATCCCAACCCCTGGTTCTCACATGAGGGAAGGAGAGAACAGATTCCTAGATTTCCTTATTCTTCCACATGTTCAGGTGTGTCATGCTCACACACATAGTTAAAGTAAGTACGGTTCTAATAAGGAACTGGAGTTGAGAAACAGGCTGGGAATTGATTATATATGTGTTTGGTCAGGGCTTCTCAACCTTCCTAAGACTGTGACCCTTTAATACACTTCCTCATGTTGTGACCCCCAACCATAAAATTACTCCAATTCTACTTCATAACTGTCATTTTATACTATTATGAATCACTATGCCAATATCTGTATTTTTCAATGGTCTTACTCCATCAACCTCTGTGAAAAGGCTCTTTGGTCCCCGAAAAAAATTGTAGCCCACAGTTTGAGAACAGCAGTAGTGGAGAGGATGCCTGAAATGGCCTCCTCATGTAATCAGATTGGTGACTACCCTAATTTTCATCATAGAACCTTCATCTAGTAATTGATGGAGGCAGAAGCAGAGATCCACAGCATAGCACAGGCCAAGCTCTGGGAGACCAATTGAAGGGAGTACGTGAGCAAGTGGGGTCAAGATCATGATAAGAAACCCATAGAGACAGATGAGCCATGCTAGTTTGAGTTTGTGTATGGTAGACCAACAGCTAGGGAGCCTACATGGGAAAAAAACTAGGCCCTCTTCTTGTGGGTTATAGTTGTGTAGCTTCGTCCGTTTGTGGATCCCTAGCAGTGGGATCAGGATCTGCCCCTGGTACATGAGCTGGCTTTTTGGATCCTATTCCCCATGGTGGGATGCCTCACTCAGCCTCACTGTTGCAGGGATGAGCTGCCCCAACTTGATATTCCCATGGAGGGCCTTACCTTTTCTGAAGAGACGATGGGAGTATAGAAAGGAGAGGAGAGGAGAGAACGGAAGGAGAGGAGGGAGGAAAAACTGTGGTTTGTATGTTAAATGAATAAAAAATTAAATAAATGACCCTAACTAAGGAAGAATTTGGTACCAGGAATTAGAGTATAGCTGTGATAGGCCTGACCATCTTCTTGTTTGAAGGAATTTGGATTGTGGCACTTTGAGTTATGAAATCGATAGAATGATTTAAGCACTAATTAATGGGTCATACTAGTAAGAGCATATTAGACAATGGTGCTGATAAGGATTTGAAATGTCGGGGGCTGGCTCAAGATGGTTCAGAGAAGAATTTTAGTAGAGGCATGGAAAAAATGAAGACATAATTCACACAACAGTATTAGGAAGGTGTTTCAGGGATTATTTTCATTTGCTGCCTAGAAATTTTTCTTCTAATATTTTAGTGAAGACAGTGGTTGCCTTTTGTCTTTGTCTGAAGAGTCTGCCTGAAGCTAAACTAAAGAGTTTTGGATTAAATCTGTCATCAGAGGAAATCTCAAACAGTGAAGTATACACTCTGTTGTGTTGTTTTTAGTGGTAGCTCTAATGAAGATTTATAATGAAAATGGGAGCAAACTGAGCAGAATAAATTACAAAGCATAAATTTTGAGGACTCCCTGAACGTGGCTGATAAGGAGTGCTGACTGAGAAGCCAAGGACAATGGCACTGAGTTTTGATTCTACTGCATGTAATGACTTTGTAGGAGCCTGGTCTGTTTGGATACTCATCTTCCTAGTCCTGGATGGAGGGGGAGGACCTTGGACTTCCCACAGGGAAGGGAACCCAGACTGCTCTTTGGACTGGAGAGGGAGGGGAAGGGGTATGGGGAGAATGGGAAGGAAATGGGAGGAGGTGAAAATTTTTAATTAAGTAATAAAAAATAAATAAATAAATACCCAGAAATTTGAAACAAAAAAAAAGAAACTTGTGGACCAATGACACATGTAGCCAGGAATAAATCAATGAAAAACCAATATATTTATCACCAAGATAAGAATACCCCATGAAGAAATTATTTTATTTTTGATGGATTGTACTGGAAAATTTTAATTAGCACATGTAACAAAAGGGAAACTTTCCATCTTTATTTTATTTTAAAAAATCATTACAAAAATCAATTCAAAATGCACTCATGGCTTACACATAAGGTTAGAAACTTTAAAATTGAAAACAGAGGAGGTCACAGAGTCAACAATGCAGCAATAAAGAATTTTGAAGCAGATTACAGAAGCACAGCAAACAGAAGCAAAATGAGATATGGACAATTGTCTTAAATAAATCTTATAATAGAAGCAATGGACTAATGGAATAATTATGTATGCAATATTTATATTTGATAAAAGGCAAATATCCATAACAGATTTTAAGCATGTATTAAAACATCAAATGGTATTGTATAAATGTTTATATGTTACATCTACATGTGTTAAATCCCACAGTTAAAATTAATCTAATGGCTTAAATGTTTTCAGTCATTGAACTTAAAAAAAGATGGTAGAGAAATATGTGATAGAGATCATAGAGAAAGAGATGATAGAGAAGCAATAAAGAGAGATGATAGAGAAAGAGATAATAGAGAGATGATAGAGAAAGAGAAGATAGGGAAAGAGATGATAGATAAAGAGATGACAGAAAGATAATAGAGGAAGCAATGAAAGAGAAAGAGATGATAGACTGGAGAAAGAAATTATGGAGGATAGAGATGATAGAGAAAGAAATAATAGAGATGATAGAGAAAGAGATGATATAGAAAAAGATGACAGAGAGATGATAAAGGAAGAGATGATAGAGAAAGAGATGACAAAGATAATAGAGGAAGAGATGATAGAGAAGGAGGTGATAGATAAAGAGATGACAGAAAAATAATAGAGGAAGAGATGATAGAGAAAGAGATCATAGAGAGATGATAGAGAAAGAGATAATAGACTGGAAAAGAAATTATGGAGGATAGAGATGATAGAGGAAGAGAAGATAGAGAGATAATAGAGGAAGAGATGAAAGAGAAAGAGATAAAAGAGGTATGATAAAGAGAATATAGAGAAAGAGATGATAGAGAAAAAGATCATAGAGAGATGATAGAGAAAGAGATGATAGACTGGAGAAAGAAATTATGGAGGATAGAGATGATAGAGAAAGAGATGATAGAGAAAAAGATGACAGAGAGATGATAAAGGAAGAGATGATAAAGAAAGAGATGATAGAGAAAGAGGTAATAAAGTGATAATAGAGAAAGAGATGATAAAGATATGATAAAGAGATGATAGAGGAAGAGATGACAGAAAGTTAATGGAGGAAGAGATGATAGAGAAAGGGATGATAGACTAGAGAAAGTAATTATGTAGGATAGAGAAAGAAGTAATAGAGAAAGAGATGATAGAGATGATAGAGAAAGAGAAGATAGAGAAAGAGACGATAGAGGAAGAGATGACAGAGAGATAATGAAGGAAAAGATAATAGAGAAAGAGATGATAGAGACATGATAGAGAAATAGAAGAGATGGTAGAGAGGTGATAGAGAAATAGATGATAGACTAGAGAAAGAAATGATGGAGGATAGAGATAGAGATAATAGATGATAGAGATATGGTAGAAAAAGAGATGATAGAGAAAGAGATGACAGAGAGATAATTGAGATGATAGAGAGATTACAGAGAGATGATAGAGAAAGAAATGACAGATGATAGAGGAATAGATGATATAATAGAGAAAGAAATGATGGAGTATAGAGATGATAGAGAGATGACAGAATGATAGAGAGATAGAGAAAGGTATATAGAGAGAAATAGAGAATTACATATAGAGAGGACAGCAAATTGCAGATTTCATTTCTTGGTCACCCAGACCCAAATAATCACACAAAGCCATATTAATTACAACATTGTTTGGCCAACAGCTCACACATATTCCTAGCTAGCTCTTATACCTTAAATTAACCCATCACTCTTATCTATGTTTAGCCACATGGTTTGGTACCTTACTCAGTGCAGCATTCTCATCTTGTTTTCTCAGCATTTGGGTGGTGACTGCAGACTGAGCTTTTCCTCTTCCCAGAATTCTCCTAGTCTATTTACCCTGCCTATACTACCTGCCTGGCTTCTGGCCAATGAGCATTTTATTAAACCAACACAAATGACAAATATTTACAGGATACAAGAGCATTATCCCACAGTAGCAAACAACATGTCACAATACTTCAAGATAACTGAGTTCTATCCTGGCCACTTTTGTAATATATAGGTCTTGGAGCCTTACCCTAGAGATCTAGTCTACTAAGTTACACTGTATTAAGACACTTTTCCACAAGGTCAGGGCCCTCTCTCAAGCCATAAGAGGCACACAGGAAAACTAATTTGGGAGTTCCCTCACTATATACATGAGTCAGTAAAAGCCACAGAAACAAATTATTGGGTACAGAGTAGTTCTAGGGCTAAGCAAATCACTCTATATATTCTTCCAGAAGCATTTAAGATGACACATGTGTGGAGGACCATCGGCTGTCAACATGACTGGCAGGTCAAGGCTGATGCATAGAGTGTAGGACTGAACTTTTAAAAACCCATCTCCTCATAATTGAGACTTTCTATACTGTCAGACAAAAAGGACTCTTCCCTTTTAATTCCAGAAAGTTTTGACCAAGCTTTCAAACTCTCCATCTCTGCAAAGCTCCAGCTAAAGGAACACATTAATGATGAAAATTCAACTTCCTTGTGACTGGCCTGATATGACTTGTCACTGGCCAGAGGCCACCCACACCTATAGACTGCAACTTGTACCTTCAACATATATGCTAAAGCTAAACAAATGAGATCAAATTCAGAGCTCTTTTTTTTTTAAAGAAAAAAAGGGGGAATACTGTGGGATAATATTCTTATAGATTATAAAGATTTGTCACTCATATTAGTTTAATAAAACACAGACAGTCCTGTAGCTAGGTAGGAAGTATAGGTGAGGCTACTAGACTAAGAGAATTATGGAAAGGGGAAAGGCAGAGTGATTTGTCAGCTAGAGGCAGAAGAAACAAGATGAGAATGCCTTATTGAGAAAAGGTACCAAGCTATGTGGGCTAAACATACATAAGAATTAAGGGTTAATATAAGATGTAAGAGCTAGCTAATAATAAGTGTGAGCTAATAGGCCAAACAGTTCCTAATTAATATAAGCCTCTGTGTGCTCTTTGGAACTGAATGGCTGTGGGACTCGGCAGGATAGAATCATCTGTCAACAACAAGGTAAGAAGGAAAATCCTAAGAGATGTGTGCATGGATACCCCTGGGAAGGGGAAATAGAAAATAGCCCCTGAGAAAATTGGGAGCATTGGGGGAAGAAAGGTTGGAGGAGGAGAAAGGAGAGGGAAGAAGGGGAGGGCAAGGAGAAATGAAGGAATGGGATGGTCTAGATGAGGGAAGGACAGAGATGGAGATCAATGAATGAAATATCTTGATATAGGTAACAAAATTGGGGTTAGAGAGAAATCTGGTGCCAGAAAAATTCTCAGGAATCCTTAACAACAGCCCCAGCAAAGACTCCTAGTACTAGTGGAGACGGTGTCTGAACTGGCCTGCCTCTGTAATCAGATTGTTGACCACCGTAATTATCATGATAGAATTTTCATTCAACCACTGATGGAAGAAGATGATGAGATCCATAGCTAAACAGTGAGCCAATCTCCTGAAGTCCAGTAGAAGAAAGGCAGAAGAGAGTATACAGGCAATGGAGTCAAGACCATGGTGGGTAAACCCACAGAGACCGCTTACCTGAGCTAGTGGGAGCTCACTGACTCCAGGATGAAAGCTGGGAGTACCTACATTGGACAAAACTAGGTCGTCGGAATGTGAATGACAGGTATATGACTTGGGCAGACTGTGCGTCCACTGGCAGTGAGACTAGGATTTAACCCTATTGCATGTACTGGCTTTTTGAAACCAATTTTCTTTGGAGGAATGGATATCTTGCTCACACTAGATACAGGGGATGTTTTACTGGGAACTCACCAAGACCAGCTGGCCTGGGTCTGGAAAAGCCTGGGATAAAACCGGACTCTCTGAACATAACGGACAATGAGGACTACCGAGAACTCAAGAACAATGGCACTGGGTTTCTGATCCTACTGCACGTACTGGCTTTGTGGGAGCCTAGGCAGTTTGGATGCTCAACTTACTAGACCTGGACGGAGGTGGGGGGTTCCTTGGACTTCCCACAGGACAGGGAACCCTGATTGCTTTTCGGGCTGGGGGGGGGGACTTAATTACGGGAGGGGGAGGGAAATGGGAGGAGGTGGCTGGGAAGAGACAGAAATCTTTAATAAATAAATAAATTAAAAAAAAGCATTGCCTGCTCTTCCAGAGGTCCTGAGTTCAAATCCCAGCAACCACATGGTGGCTCACAACCATCTGTTATGAGGTCTGGTGCCCTCTTCTGGCCTGCAGACATACACGCAGACATAGGGGAGGGCCTTGATCCTGCATCAAAGTGATGTATCAGACTTTGCTGACTTCCCGTGAGAAGGCTTACCATCTCTGAGGAGTGGATGGGACTTTTGGGTGGGTAGAAATTGGGGGGGGGGAGCAGAAGAAACAGAGGGAGTAGTATTGGTATAAAAAATAAGAAAAGATTGTTTTAAAATAATAAATAAATTAAGTTCTTGTTCCCTAGCATGAGATCTATGTCTGGCATATTCAGTGCTCTTTTGGAGTAGTGCATGTAGACAATGAACAAATCAGGTACAAATTTTAGTGATCTTGAAACTTAGTTTAAAGCATTTTCCTATAATCTTCTTTCCCAGTTATGCACTGCAGAGTTAAGGTTACATTTCCTTGCTTCCCACTCAGCCCTATTTAGACTTTCATGCTTTGTATTGAATATGCTTCAACATAGAAATGTTTCTCTGTCTTTGAGTTGTCAGTTCAAGGCTCAGTAGAGTGCATTGATAAGTTCCAAGCAAATGACGATGGAAAACAAGTCTGAATTCAAGTAATGAAAGACCCTTACCTAGTCGAGCAAGTCATATTATTGTATATTCTTTCTTGTGCCTTGTGATTAAGATAGAAAAAGAAATAAAATCATTTTGAACTAAATAAATCTGTGGTTTAACTTGCCCAAGCACATCTGTAATCCAGGCGGGGCTGGGGGGTGGACCTTGATGAGAATTCTCTTCTGGACTCTAGTTCAGGGATCTCGGTGTGTAGAAATCAGCTTTCATTATAAATTACTTTTGAGACTTGCCACTGTGAACATATGTGAGACCTAATGGCTTCTTTTTTTTATTGTAAGAGTTTAATGCAGTCAAATGCTCTACCACTGAGCTATACCCTTACTTTTAAGTTTACCACACTCCAAATGGTTCTTCACAGAGAAACTTTAAACTCCAGATACTTGTCAAGAATTTAAAATTGATTTATGTGTAGTATATGCATGTGTGTCTATGTGTGTGCATGTGCACATGCACATGTGTAACTGTAGAAGCACAGTTAGGCGCCAGAAGTTGACAGAGGATGTCTACCTCTATGGCAATCCATCTCATTTTGAGACAGAATCTCTCACTGAATCTAGAGCTCACTGATTCATTTAGGCTGCCTAGCTGACTGGCCAGTGAACTCCAGAATCCGATGATCTGCACATTCCTTGTCCCAGCCCTGAGAATACATATGTGTATGTCACCATACCTAGATTTTACATGGATAGGGATCTGAACTCAAATCCTCAAGCTTTTGCAGAGCAGTTAAATCACCAAATGAACTTTCAAGCCATTGTACAATATGTAAGATAAAAAATGGACAGAAAATCTCTTATTATCAAATCCTCCAATTACTTTTTATTGCTTCCAGGTAAATTCCTTGGTGTCATACTCATTTCTCTATTTCCAGGGCTTCACAAATCATCATTTAGAATTTTTCTAGGATACTGTATTAGTCAGAATGACTTTCTACATATAAATGATACAAGAGTGTCTTTCTTCCATTTCCTTTATAGAGACTGCTACCAGAAGGTGTGGCCTAGAAACAAGGTGCATATTCCCATCTCAAAAGATCTGGATTTAGAGTACGTCTTCCCACTTAAAATGATATTATGAAAAATTCCTCACAGGTGTACTCAGCCACTTCAGTTGTAGTTAATTCAGGATGTTGTTAAGTTGGAAATCAAGGATATCCATCATACTGGTCATTATTATGAAAATAATAGCAAATATAAATCTTAATAACTATTAAAAAATAAAACAGTAAGTATTGCTTCATTAGAATAAGAGGCCAAGTTCTGCACAATGGCAGGGTAGAGAATGACGCTTGACTCTCAAGGATGTAAAATCAATTTGGTCTTGGGACCTGAATCCAACCTGCAGATTTGAAGAAGACGTAAAAATAGAGAATACATGCAATACAGTTATCTATTGAATTTCATCCACCAGCAGTGGGAAGCAAGCCTCCACACACATCTGTTAAACTTATATAAAGAACTCAAGAAGCTAGACTTTAAAATGCTAATTAACCCAACTAAAAAATGGGGCACTGAACTGAACAGAGAGTTCTCAACAGAAGTTGAAATGGCCAAAAGACACTTAAGGTCATGCTCAACCACCTTAGCAATCAGGGAAATGCAAATCAAAACAACTTTGAGATACCATCTAACACCTGACAGGGTGGCTAAAATCAAAAACACCAATGATAGCCTTTGCTGGAGAGGATGTGGAATAAGGGGTACACTCATCCATTGCTGGTGGGAATGCAAACTTGTGCAACCACTATGGAAAGCAGTGTGGTGGTTTCTCAGGAAATTTGGGATCAACCTACCCCAGGATCCAGCAATACCACTCTTGGGAATATACCCAAGAGATACCCTATCATACGGCAAAAGTATTTGTTCAACTATGTTCATAGCAGCATTATTTGTAATAGCCAGAACATGGAAACAACCCAGATGCCCTTCAATGGAAGAATAGATGAGGAAAATGTGGAATATATACATATTAGAGTACTACTCAGTGGTAAAAAAACAAGGACTTCTTGAATTTTGCATGCAAATGGATGGAAATAGAAAACACTATCCTGAGTGTGGTAACCCAGACCCAAAAAGATGAACATGGGATGTACTCACTCATAATTGGTTTTTAGCCATAAATAAAGGACATTGAGCCTATAATTAGAGAAGCTAAATAAGAAGGTGAACCCAAAGAAAAACATATAGTTAACCTCCTGGATATTGGAAGTAGACAAGATTGTTGAGCAAAAATTGGGAACTGGGGTGTGGAGTGGGATAGGGGAAAGGGGAGATGGGGAGAGACAAGTGAGAAGAGGAGGTGGGGAGAGCTTGGGGGAATGGGATTATTGGGATAATGGAAGGATGGATATGGGAGCAGGGAAGTATATATCTTAATTAAGGGAGCCATTTTAGGGTTGGCAAGAGCCTTGACTTTAGAGAGGTTTCCATGGGTCCAAAGAGATGTCCCCAACTAGGTCCTTGGGCAGCTGAAGAGAGAGAGCCTGAAATGGCCCGATCCTATAACCATACTAATGAATATCTTGCATATCACCATAGAACCTTCATCTGGCGACGGATGGAGATACAGACAGAGACCCACATTGAAGCAGTGGACTGAGCTCCCAAGGTCCAAATGAGGAACAGAAGGAGGGAGAACATGAGCAAGGAAGTCAAGACCACGAGGGGGGCACCCACCCACTGAGATGGTGGGGCTGATCTATTGGGAGCTCACCAAGGCCAGCTGGACGGGGACTGAAAAAGCATGGGATAAAACCATACTCTCTGAATATGGTGGACAATGAGGGCTGCTGAGAAGCCAAGAACAATGGCACTGAGTTTTGTTCCTACTGCATGTACTGGCTTTGTGGGAGCCTAGCCTGTTTGGATTCTCACCTTCCTAGACCTGGATGGAGGGGGGAGGACCTTCGACTGCCCACAGGGCAGGGAACCCTGACTGCTCTTGGGACTGGAGAAGGAGGGGGAGGGGAGTGAGGCATGAGGACTGGGGGTAGGGGGAGGGAAAAGGGAGGCTGGGAGAAGGCGGCAATTTTTAATGTAAATAAATAAATAAATAAATAAATTTTGAAAGAAAAAAAAAGCTCCATCCAAAGAGACCTCTCACACCACTGCTCTATTAAAAAATTCATTGACACAATCAAAAAAAGAAAAAAAATAATATATATTGCTTCTTATTAAGAATTTTTAATACAAACTTTTCTCATTTTGCATAGCTATAGCTATCCCCATTTCCAGTCCTTCACTTCCCCTTTGCCCATCCTGCATACACTCATCAGAAAGGGTAAAGTTTCTCATGGGGAGACAAAAAGTCTGACACTTCACTTCAATGCAAGACCAAAGTCCACCCTGCTATATCTAGGCTGAGCAAGGTATTTCTCCAGCCAGAATGTGCTCCAAGATGCCAGTTCAAACACTAGTAATAACTACGCCTGGTCCCACTGCCAGTGGCCCTATAGACTTCCTAAGCCTCAAAACTGTCCTCCACATTCAGTGGTCCTAGATTGGTCCTATGCAGGTTCCCCCACTTATCAGTCTAGAGTCTGAGCTCTCATTAGCTCAGGTCAGTTGTTTCTGTGGGTATCACTGTCATGGTCTTGACCCCTTTGGTCATTTCATCACTCCTCTCTCTCTTGGATTGGTCTCAGGTAGCTCGGTCCAGGGCTTTGCTGTAGATCTCTGTATCTGCTTCCATCAGTTGCTGGATGGACAATTAAGGTAGTCATCAGTCTGATAACAGGGGGGAAGGCCAGTATAGGTGTCCTCTCCACTGTTGCTTAGAGTCTTTGCTGGAGTCATCCTTGTAGATTCCTGGGAATTTCCCTAGGGCCACATTTCTTGCTAGTGCTTTAATAGTTCCCTCAATCAAGATACCTCTTTCCTTGTTCTCCCTCTCTGTCCTTCCCCTTCTTGAGCATTCTGTTTCATCATGTTTTCCTCCTCTCTCCTCTTATCCCCTCCCCTTCCTTTGCTCCCTCCCTTTTCTTCCTCCATACTCGCAGTTTTTCAGGAGATCTTGTCTGTGTCCCTTTCCCAAAGGGATCCATGAATGTATCTGTTAGGGTTCTGCTTGTTACCTAGATCTCCGAGACTGTAGGCTGGTTATCTTTTGCTTTATGTCTAATATACACTTACAAGTCAGAACATATCATGTTTGTCTATCTGGGTCTGGGTTAGCTTACTCAGGATGGTTTTCTCAAGTTCTATCCATTTGATTCCAAATTTCAATATGTCATTGTATTTTCCAACTGAATAGTACTCCATTGTGTAAATGTACCACATTTTTATTTATCTATTGTTCAGTCAAAAGACACCTAGGCTGTTTCTAGGTTCTGGCTATTACAAATAAGGTGTAGCTCTGAACACAGTTGAGCAAATGTCCTAGTGGTATGAGTTTGCATCCTTTGGGTATATGTCCAAGAGTGGTATTGCTGAGTCTTGAAGTAGATAGATTTCCAATTTTTTAAGCAACTGCCACACTGATTTCCGAAGTGTCTGTACAGGTTTGCATTCCCACCAGCAATGGAGGAGTGTTCCCCTTACTCTGCATCCTCTCCAGCATAAACTCTCTTTGGTGTTTTTGATCTTAGTCATTCTGACTATTGTAAGATGGTATCTCAGAGTCATTTTGATTTGCATTTCCCTGATGGCTGGGGATATTGAGTAATTTCTTAAGTGTCTTTTTGCCATTTGTAATTCTTCTGCTGAGAATTCTCTGTTTAGATCTGTACCCCTTTTTATTGGATTACTTGGTAATTTGATGTCTAGAAAAATATTTCTCATTCTTTAATTTTTATCCCTTTTAAATGTGTGTATTTAAACTTCTCAAACAGCTTTCATTTGCCAAACTTTTAGTCCTTCACAGTTTCCAAAGAAGTAAATGGATTCAGACATCTATTCTTCTATTTTAGAAGTGCAGACAGGAGCCAATGCAACAGGCAACTCTCTGGTGAGGTTACTGAACACACATCAGTACTAGGGCCACATATACTGTCTCAGAGTGGATGCCAACGAGTTGGGGCCACCTTGTGAACCAGTTGCCAGAAATACTTCACCATGGACCCTCACATCATCTTGTAATCTGACTTGTCTCATTCTTGACAGAGGGTACAACCTCTTAGGTACACTGAGCATGTGCCAGAACTTTAGCCATTCACATTAGCTCATGATGAACATCAATTTGTGGGCCCCACCCATAAACTGTGAACCCTTGTGGCAAATCTGGAATATTCCACCATGTGCCTTCATTCCCTGCTTTTTGGTCAGAGACAGATTGGGAGTAAGGATTGGAAAAGGACTGTTACAGCTTGGGTCACTGAGCAAGCCAGCAGGCACTATACAACATGAGATAATAACAGGTGAGGTGTGTTTTCATGCCCTACTTGAATTAGAGGTGGCTATTACTCTCATCACTACCCCACCACATAGGCTCACTTTAGCCTTGAAAAATTAGCAGTTAAGCTGTGCCCTCATACCATTCTGGGTTCAGTGGACTCTATGCCTGAATAGAGTATACACTGGGTCTCATGGCAGCCCAGCTAGTTACTTAAGTGATCCTGCAAGTATGCAGGCTAAGAAACAAAGTACGGCAGGAACCTAGTACTAATGGGAATCCTGCTGAGCGGTTGCAGGAGCTGGCCCACCAGCAAGATTGTCACTGCCCAAGGACAGCCTGCTGCTGCAAATGCGCAGTGCCATTTGAGTGGAGGCAGTAGAGTTTCCAAGATAAGGGGAGGCCGTAGACCGTGTTAGAGGAATGAAACATTGGTGTTCAAGACATGCTGGTAATGGTGGTTGAAATAAGAATGTTCCCCATATGCTTATAGATTTGAATATTTGGTCACCAGGGAATGTCACTATTAAAATTATTACAAGGTGAGGCCTTATTGGAGAAGTGTGTCATTGGGGTGTGCTTTGAAGTTTCAAAGATGCCGTTCTCATGGGATCTGCAAGGTTACACGGTAGATCATCTGGGATTTAGAAGACCAATCCATCAGAGATTGCCATATTTGATGGAGGTTAAATTCACTTAGGCATGACCCATGAAAAATACTGTCTCTACAAATTCTCTTGTGTGATAGATAACATGCTCCCACTCTAACTTAGCTTTGGGACTCTTAACCATTGTATTCCTCATATGTCAGGCACAGTCTTCCTGTATTTTGGAAGTAGGATAACCGTTTCCCCAAACTGTGTATTCTGGCAAATAAAATAAGACAGCGAAACCTTTAGTCCTAAACTGAAAGAGAGAGAGAGAGAGAGAGAGAGAGAGAGAGAGAGAGAAAGAAAAAAAGGAAAGAAAGAAAAAGAAAAAAAATGCCTTAGAAGCCTGTTCTCTTTTATTAACTCCCTGAGAGTATGATTTGATTTGGCCAGACAGAAGTCCTTGTGGAATGATTACAGGAGGAACTTTCACAAAGAGAAACTGCAGGTGTCTGGCCTTGCTAGAACTATGTCATTCAAATGTTTATGATGAATTAGAACTGTATTGCAGGTATCTGTCCTTTCTATATCTTAGTCCTCCAAAAGATCAACAGCACCTAACTGACTAACCATGTCCAGATATTATTAATCACACTTAAGAAATGTAAAATGGAAGTTTCTCAGTTTTAGGAGATCCAATTTATTAATTGTTGCTTTCAGTGTCTGTGCTACTGGGGTTATATTTAGGAAGTGGTTTCCCGTGTCAATGCGTCCAAGTGTACTTCCCACTTTCTCTTCTATGAGGTTCAGTGTTGTTGGTTTTATGTTGAGGTCTTTGATCCATTTGAACTTGAGTTTGTGTATGGTGGTAGATATGGATCTATTTTCATTATTTTATATGTTAATATCCAGTTATACCAGCATCATTTTCTGAATATGCTTTCTTTTTCAATTTTATATTTTTGCTTCTTTGTGAAAAATCAGGAGTTGGTAGGTGTGTGGATTGATATCCATGTTTTTTTATTCGATTCCATTGGCCTCCTGTCTGTTTTAATGCCAATACCAGGGTGTTTTCAGTACTGTAGCTTTGGAGTAGAGTTTGAAGTCAGGGAATGTGATGCTTTCAGAAGTTCCTTTATTGTACAGAATTGTTTTTGCTATCCTGGGTTTTTTTTGCTGTTCTATAGGAGGTTGAGTATTGTTCTTTTGTGGTCCGTGAAGAATTTTGCTGGGCATTGCATTGAATCTGTAGATTGCTTTTGGTAAGATTGCCATTTTTATTATGTTTATTCTACCTACCCAAGAACATTGGAGACTGAGAAGCTTCTGTAAAGCAAAAGACAAAACAGCAGCCTACAGAATGGGAAAGATCTTCACCCAACTCATATCAGACAAGGACTGAACTCCAAAATATATAAAGAACTCAAGAAATTGGTCATGAAAAGAACAGATAATGTAATAAAAATGGGATATAGACCTAACACAGAACTCTCAACAGATAAATCTAAAATGACTTTTTAGCCATTAAGGAAATGCTCAACATCCTTAGCCATCAGAGAAATGAAAATCAAACAACTATAAGATTCCATCTTAAACCTGTCAGAATGGCTAAGATCAAAAATACTGATGACTGGGCTGGAGAGATGGCTCAGAGGTTAAGAGCATTGCCTGCTCTTCCAAAGGTCCAGAGTTCAATTCCCAGCAACCACATGGTGGCTCACAACCATCTGTAATGGGATCTGGTGCCCTCTTCTGGTCATACACACAGACAGAATATTGTATATATCATAAATAAATAAATAAATATGTTTTAAAAAATACTGATGACTACTTATGCTGGAGAGGTCATGGTGTAAAGAGAATACTCCTCCAATGCTGATGGGAGTGGAAGCTGATATAGTCACTTTGGAAATCTGTATGACGATTTCTCAGAAAATTAGGAAACAACCTACCTCAACACCCAGCAATGCTACTTTTGGTTATAAACCCAAAGGATGCTCAATCATACAACAAGGACATGTGCTCAACTATGTTAATAGCAACATTATTTGTCATAACCAGAACCTGGAAATAACCTAAATGCCCTTTGACTGAAAAATGGATAAAGAAGATGTGGTACATTTACACAATGGAGTACTACAGAGTGGAAAAAATAATGACATCTTGAAATTTGTGGGCCAATGGATAGATCTAGAAAACACCATATTGAGTGAGGTACCCCAGACCCAGAAAGATAAATATCATATGTATTCAGACATAAGTGACATTTAGACATAAAGCAAATAAAAAAACAGCCTACAATTCACAATCCCAGAGGACGTAGACAACAAAGAGGACCCTAAGAGATACATATGTGGATCTAATCTACATGGGAAAGTAGAAAAAGAAAAGATCATGTGAGTAAATTGGGAACATGGGGATAATGGGAACGGGTAGAAGGGAAGGGTGAATGGAGGGAAACAGAGAAAAATGTATAGCTCAATTAAAAATAAAGAAATGTTAAATAGTACATGTACTCTTTTTCTCTTTCTTAGATCTCTCAATGGTTTAGTTCTCTTTCTTTGTAACCTGTAGAGGTTCCCTTTAAGAGAGGGCAAAGATCTCCACACAGCTGCAGCTGCAGTTAGTTACAAACTAACTGGTAAGTTTTGTTACATATCTTCAAAGAATGCATGTGTCTCTAAGAATTTTCCTTGTAGTTTTTTATTACTAACAAATTGCTAATGAGTGGATACACACACACACACACACACACACACACATTTGGGAATCTGCAGCAGCAGAAAAATAAGATTGAAAGAGTAAAGAATGCAGAAAACTGAAGAAGAAAAAGAAGAAAGAATGTAGAGTAATTATAACAATAATGAATTGGAACAGAAATTTGTAATAGAGAATTGGAATTAGAATTGAGAGAGAATTGAAGCTAAGAAATTATTGATACTTAGGGCAAGAAAATTAGAATTAATACTGAACAATAAAGAGACATGACTGGAGCTGAAAGCATGAGTCTTTTCCCTCAAATTAGAGCTATCCTAAGATACTTTTTGTTATGCTGAGGCAACCTGACAGAACCCTGGGAGGAAGTCAGCAGAGCTGGACTCTGCTGACTTTCGATACCATTCCAAACCTGGAGTTTCTCTCTTCGTGCTGTCTTTGGATCTGGATGTAGAACTCTCAGCCACCATGTCTGCCTATGCATCTCATGCTCCTTCTTTGCCATGATGACAATGGACTAAATCTCTGAAGCAATAATCGAGCCCCAATTAAATGCTTTCCAAGAGTTGCTATGGTCATGGTGTCTCTTCACAGCAGTAAAACACTGACCAAAGCACTGGTCTTTGTGTATGATATGCTGGTCTAGGGACAGGGTTGAATTCATGTGTCTTGAGATCCACTTTCCTTAGCCTTTGTACTGCACTAGTAGTGGAGGCAGGGGGAAATGTGCAAATTTAAAGTCTCAAAATGCTGATGGGAGATCTCCAGGAAGTGGTGATGATGGATATGGGGACTTGAAAGGGGAGCCATGCAGATCAAGAATCAACAATCCCTTATTCATTTAGACTTCCTGCAACTTCCCCAATATCTATAGCTCCTACTTTGCCATTGCCTCCATGAGAAATGTGCTCAACAAATCAGAAAGCTCCTGTCTGTGGCGGTGATATCATTAGTGTCTTGCCAAGGAGGACACACTCATGTTCATCTGCTCCTGTCACCCCTCTAAAGGCATCTCACCTGAGCAGAGACTGTTTTCTGTTTTATTGTGGAAAGGATTCTACTTAACTGCCTTAAAAAAATATACAACTTAATGAAGCTCAATCAGAAGGAATGGGGAAATAAGTCAAAGGGGGATGGATTTTCAAAGATAAACTTGCATGTTTAGAGTGTCACTCCAGAATCTCCTTTTAATGTCATCCTGCATCTGGAAGGCCACATGGCTCTTTAATAAGCCATATTTAGAGATATTTTAAGGGGAAAAAGCAGCATACAGAAAATATACACAGGATCCATAAAAATGTTTCTTTCTTCTTCATTATGTTGGAAAAACTAGTTCATGTTTCAGTTTATCCGAAGCACAAAATATAGTATTAACTGTATTAAAATGAATACTTATAGGTGACATAGAACAGTTTTTATTTTATGTTTTTACAATATAATTCTTCTATGGATTATTAGTGTCTGCTAATCATCTATTGCACCAATATGATTAGTTAAAGTTTTAGCATCAGGATGTAAGTATTGGAGAATTGTGTCTAATAGGGTTCAAACCTGTGGTGTCAATTGCCTCCTGGGGTCATAGAATGGATTCACAGAAATAAGGACACTCTTGAACAATTCATTATGTGATTGTATTTCTCATTGTTCACAGAAAGTAAGCTTGACACCCAAGACCTCTAACCAGTGTGATCCAAAATGTGTTTGTCCAATGAAAATATTCCAAATCAGTGGTCACAGGAAGAAAATCATAGACCTCCTTGGCCATAGGGATTATATACAAAACTTCAGGCAAAGCTGGAAAATATCTGTGGAACCTTGGCTTTCAGGGTTATTTTTTAAATTCTCTTGGCAAAAATAAGCTTCCTAGGGCAGAATGGGAATGCCGGAGGACCATCACCTCCTGGGAGGATCTATGGGGCTCTTATAGCCACAGAGATAACCACAGAGGCTATATTGCGCAGAGGTGGAATTTCTGTATCACCCTTTATTAACATGGGAAAGTTTGAGGTTCCATTGGTTCTAAGCCCACCTTTATCAGGAACACAAGTTTTTAGAGTTACTTCTTAAAAAAGCCTACTTCAATAGAGCTCTTTGTAGGACAGGATGCAAATGAAGCTCCATAGGTACAAAGTCTTCCTAACCTCTCTTCTGGACAGCATCCAGTAGTCCCTCAGCCCTGGAGAGCTGCTTCACCCCTCTCCTCCCATGACCTTCATTATCAAATCATACTTTGGTTTCTCCTCATGATAGCTACACACAGTATCTTTGCCCCAGCAAGTTCTGCTTATTCCCCCTGAGACCCTGGTCAAACTTGCCCTTTCTGTCATCCAAGAGTTTTCTACTCCATGCAATGTTCCTCCTGCCCACCCCCTCTCTCTCTCCTTTGGTTCTGCTCAGTGCTTCTATGTCACTATTGTTCCACTCGGTCTCAGAGATGACAAGCTCATTGTGCCCCCATGAAGGCTTAAACCAGTTTCACCCTAAAACAAATTTCCTTGCACAAAGCCATGCTTGAATTCAGAGAGGAAAGCTGCTCTCAGTTCACAAGAAAGGACTGACATTTATCAGAAAGATTTTCTTAGTCAGATGATGCTGTCCGGGTTGTATTGGGCTTATTTCTGAATATGGCACTTATAACATCCTTCTAATCACTGTGAAATTGCAGGAGGAGAGGCCAGCACATGTAAGAAAGGATCTTCCAAATGGCATCAAATGAAATTTTCTCTGCATATGTGTTAGTTGTGTGGCTTGATCCTACTGTGGGCCTCCTGACTATGGGAACAGGTACTATCTCCAGCTCTTTTACAGGCTTTGGAAACCTACTCCTCATTCTGGGTCACCTTGCACTGCCTTGGTGCATGGGAGGTGCTTAGTCTTACTGCAACTTTGTTTGCTATGTTTTGTTGATTTCCATAGGTTACCTGCCCTTTCTTGAACAGAAACAGAGGAGGAGTGGATTGGAGGTGGGAATCGAAGGGGATGGAATAGGACAAGGAGGGGAGGGTGGAGGTTGCATCTGGGATGTAAAGTAAATAAATAAATGAATTTAGTTTTTAAAAAATAAATCGTAGCACAGGAAACAGTTTTGAAAACACACAAACATATATGAATGTTGGCTAAAATGACTGCATTTGTAAAATAGAATTGAATAGCAGTATGTCTTTGATACAAAAAGTTGGAAGATGTGCATACGTTGTGGTTTCCAAATAGATTAGAACATGTGAAACATTTATGCAATTGGTTGCCGGATTTTAATGCCAGTAGATAATTAACATACCAAGAAAATATCAAGATGTCCTCTTCTAAACTTAAAAGTAAACAATAACCCCAAGAAGAGAACAACAATCAAAACAACAACAAAGTAACAGTATCATCTGTGGCATCTTCAGAAGGATATGCACTAATCTGAACTTTATTGCAAGAGCGTGGCTGGTGTCTGTTGCTTTTTCCACCTCACGGGTTGGTGTTCAGTTATCCTATTCAGGGCACTAAGGTTGGAAGAAGTCCACTTCTGATGTTCTGATGAATGCCCTGAAGACTGATGGCTGTTTTCCAGACTCTCCTTGTTACTCTTGCACTCTGAGGCCTCAATCTTGAGGGGAAGAATGTTATTGATTAGAAGGAGCGTGCCCAAGACTTCTGTCTACCTCATGAACCTGTGTCTTTGAGCAGAGTGGGAATGTCAGACACTTGCTTGGTCAGAAGGTAAAATTAGAGGCCCTTTGGATAAGCATGTTAGTATAGACACCATACATTACAGAAAAGGAAGATCTGAAATTCTCTTGGCCAGATGTGGAGTTTGAATACTCCATTAAAGGAAAAGAGTATGTGTGAGACACCCTTGGTCAATGGGAACACTATTGAAGGCCTCATATGCAGACCTTGAATGCCCCCCACATAAGTCAGAAATATACAAATAGGGATCAAAGGGTCAGCGATGAGAGGTCAGAAGCTTGTCAAGGTGCATGGGGAAGAAGGGAGGAAACAAGAGCCCTGGAGAAATACAAGGACCCCAGGGTCAGAGGGGAAATGTTTGATGGTGTCTTGTGAGGAGTGTGGGAATCTGGGGGTTATTATAGATATTGAATAGCATGTTGGATTGGGTAAAGTTGGAAATCAGCATGCCCACTGCTTGACATGAGATCAAAGTCCCAGCCCACCTCATACAATGGAACACATCCCATGAACTGCCTTATCAGCTTCCAGCTCTTCATCAGATAATTGAATATCTGTCCACTGTAGAGAATGTGTGGTAGGTGAGACAGCAGTCTGAGTATTTTCCAAAAGTCTGCATCAGAGTCCCAAGTTTGTTCTCCTTCTCAAGCATATGTTCAGCTGCTCAGATCTAAGTTTGAATGATGGGGACGACATTATATTGATTTTGGCTTTGAGGCAGTGGGCTTCAGTTCCAGACTCTACTTCCTACACATGGACTTGGAGTCTTTAAGCCTGGGATGTCTGGAGAAGTCATTGTGTGAAGGAAAGTATTCTATGGTCTCAGGTTTGGGTGGGGGAATGTCGGAGGCCACTGAATCAAGGAGAAGAGTGTGAGGCTCTCCTTAGACCGAATGGCCTCTTTGAAGACAACTTGCAGAATGAATAGATCTGAGGCTGTCTGGTAAATCATGGGCAGTAAACTGAAACTCCTTTGGTCACATCAGAATGGTATGTGGCCCAATTATATGGTCCTAGTAATTGTACTCCCACAGGGTCATGTTCAGAAGATCTGAGAACCCTTGTATGTACCTCTCTAGTAGAGCAGGCAGGTCTGAAACCCTTTGGTCAGAAGACAGAACTTTGGGGTATACTTGGGAGAGGGGATAGTCTAAAAGCCACTTCAGTAAGAAAGAGAGGATACTCTCAGACTTCTCTAGGTAGGTGGAGCATATCCATGATGAGGGAGTCCCCTCTGTGTGCTGTGATCACCATTAATAAATAAGATACTGTTTCGGACCTACAGCAAGGCAGAACTTAGGTAGGCAGAGAAAGCCTATGTGGGCATAAGAAGAATTCTTGCTACCACTTTGGGAGCAGGTGAAAGATCTAAAATCCTCTAACCTAGAAGGAGGAGTCAGGAGCTCCCAAGGACTAGGTGGAATAATCTCAGCCTCCCTTGGTCATATGTCTGTGTACCTATTGGGCAGAAGCTGAAACTTGAATGATACCCTGAGAATTATAGAAAGTCCCAGACACTCACTTCTTCATCGGCACCAAACTTGAAATCACAGTCTAGAATACACATTTTCTGAATGTCCATGTCAGGCATGTCAGCAATCTTAGAAGTCTTCTAAGAGGCTGCACAACAGAAGTCTGTGACTCAGTTTCTTTATCCGGTATAGGTCCATCCACACATTCCTCTTCATGTAGGACAGGAATTCTCTGTCTAAGGGACTAGAGTGAAGGCAGTATTATGAGTTATCCCCATCTTGCTGTTCTTGTGTTCAGAGACCTCGGTCCAGAGAGATCTGAGTTCTCTTTAGTCAGAACAGTACTTCCCAGGCCACCCAAATTAGAAGTTATAGGTATGGAATCAACTGTGAAATTTCCTTGATTACACAAGGCAGGCCTGAGGCACTCTTTATTGATGTGAATGTCTAAATCCACTATGTAAGATGGGGTAGGGCCTTGGTACTTGGGACAGAAATAGAAGGACTATTATACCCTTCAGCAAAAATGTTATGTGGCAAAATTCAACTGGAATTTCTGAGACATTTTGTGCACAAGTGAAGGTCTACACCTATTTGTCAGGGTTGTAAAGTATATGGCAATTTTCAATAAAATAGGAATTGCAATTTTCCATTAAGCATAAAGTAAACACCTTGTGGAGCAGAGGAAGGTCTGGTTTGGCCTAGTCAGCTTCCAAATCTTTTCCAGTATTGAGAATATCCATACCTTTGTGGGCTTGTGAAAGGCTGGGAAGTAATCACTGCATGTTTTCCAAGTGGTTGGATGGTCATTTTCAGTCTAAGAAGTTATTGGTCAGATAAGATAATCCCATATATGTAGCAGGAAGCAAGTTTGAAGCAATCCTAGACAGTTGGGAATATAGCAGACATACATAGTCAAGAGAACAAGATCTATAAGCCCCATAGTAGATATGGTAGGCCTGAGTCATTCTTGGGCAAAAGAGAACATATTACAAGCCATCTTGGGCTTTGGGAGAAAGTTTTACTTCCCCCTGGATAGAGGGGAAAGGCCAAGTATTTCTGATTAGTGTCTGATGCTATAATATAATGCTCTGAATCTCCTCTATGAAAGAAAGACATTTTCAGACCTTTTGGCCAGAGGGGAGGAATTTGAGGACCCTGACAAAAAGAGGATAATGATGACCCTTTCAGATGATGTATTGTAGGTGAAGCATATTTAAGTAAAGGTGGAGAAGGTCTGAGCCCTCCTTCATCAAAAGGGAATGATTGGATCCTTACTAAGTGAGGGTAAGTTTTGAAGACCTTTTTGATTGGAATTTGAAAGTTTTGGGGCCTTGGGCAGGTATAGATCTTCCCTGGCCCCCTCAGTCATGCAGGATAGATATCAGGCCCTCTTGGTTACAGAGTGTGCATTTGAAGTCTAATTGACAGAAATAGATGGTGGTTAGGAATGGAAGACTTTGGCAGACTTAAAGAGAGAAGCAAAGTCACAAACCTCTTAGGCAAAAGGGAGTATCCTAGTCTACCTTGTGCATTGGAGGAAGGACTTCATCACCGTTTAGAAGATCCACATCTTCAGGCACACTGTGGCAAGCCTGGCAGTAATCCGAGCATCATCTATCAGTCATGATTGGCAGGCTCCAGTTCTCATCAGCTATATTGGTGTGTGTATCAAGGAAGAGACCTCTTCATTCTGGTGATTTTAATGAAGCAAAGATGACCTAAGTCTCAGGCTCTGTCACCTCAAAGCAGAGCAAGATGAAATCCCTTTGGTCACACATGTATTTTCATAGTGGATGTAGTTAGAGGGGAAAGATCTCCATTATGGGGATAATTCTGAGGCCCACGTGCTTATAGGGGGTGATCTGAGGATACTTTGATCTTGGTCACCTTGAGAAAAATGGAAATTCTGAGATAACTTTTGTTAAAAAATCAGTTATTCTTATGAATTTCCTTAAACAAAGAGGGGTGGCCTTGGGTGTTATTTATAATAACAGAAAGGCCGGACAGCTACTTTAATCAAAGGGATCTTCTGATAACCAGTCACCAAAAAGGCGCAGTGTGAGATGACTTGAGAATAGGAACAGCTTGGGAAGCCCACATTATATTCAGAGGGGAAACTTCTGAGGTCATTTTGAACTGTCTTGCTCAGAGAAAAAGTGCCTGACTATGTTTGACCAAACAGCATGATCCAATCACCCCATTGTGCAGAAAGGGAAAATGCTAGTTCTACTTGAGTGGTTTGGTTCAGCATCATTTGATTCTTACTGTGCTCCCAACTTCCATGATCCATTTATTACATCAACTGTTGGGAAGAGTACAAGAAGCAATTACAACACTCTTTCAACATGATGAGTGGTTGTGTAAACTTTGATGCTTCCTCAGGGTTGTATTGATCTGTGTTTATCCATCAATGTAAGTAATGTGGAATGTCCTTCTGTATATGCTTTTCTTTTTTTGGTTTATGATTAAATCTGCTTTGATCTATGGCAGGGCAGAATATAGCCAGGCTGGAAGAGATATAAAAAGAAATTAGGTGGAGTCCACGAGAGGACATGTAGCTACTGAAGTAGAACTACACCAGAACTTTTCCAGTAGGCCACAGCCATATGGTGATACATAGATTAATAAAAATGGGTTAATTTAAGATATAAGAGTTAGTTAATACGAAGCCTGAGCTAATAGGTTACGTGGAATTGCAATTAATATATTTTCTGTGTAATTATTTGTGCTTGGGCAGTTGGGAAACATAAGCACAGTCTTCATTTACATAAAAGATGAGAACATTTTGCATTTCTGACAGCTACATTCTAGGCAGATGACATAATTATTAGTTTTAGCTTTTTATATTTTTCCCTCTACCTAGAATCTTGTGAGGTCCCATGGTTACAAAAGTGTTTTCTTAGCAATCTTAGCCCGTGGGATTGGCACTAAGGTAATATGAATCCAAGAGTCAAGTGAAATGTGTCCATGAAAGGAAGGGGATGCTCTAGGGCCTCCCAGGGTCAGTGGCTAGACCTGTAGCTCAATTAAATACAGAGTGAATGATTTGCAACCCCTTTGGTTGCAATTCTGAGCTCTTATTCATCAGTGTGGAATAGCCCAGACACCTCTTGGCAAAAAATGGGATCTTTGTAATTTTTGTGGTTGAAGTTTGTAATTGTAGTTCCCCCTTTCACTACACTGTACTGAATATGGACAAATCTGACTCTCACTGTTACAGTGTGAGTGGTATAAGGAATATTTAATATGGGGCCTCTTTATTCCAAGGTAAAGTTTGAGGTTCTTTGCCACAAAATGAATACTTGAGACCACCTCAGGAAAATGAAGAAGGTCTGCAGTAGGCTTTGTCCTAGGAGAGAGGTCCACCATTTTCATCAGTGTAGTAAAAGGAATAAGATAACTTGAGGAGAGTGGAAGCACTGGCCCTTTGTGAGACCTGTTTAGGGCAAGGGTAGGAGTTGGAAAACCCTTGCACAGAGAGGAGAAATGTCATGTACCATCCTGTTGAAGGTGAATGCCCTTACTACCTTACTCAGTGAAGGAAGGTACCATTACTGCACTTCAGCTTCCAACTCTTCTTTAGAGCTTCCTCATCTTGTGTTGAGTCTTAGAGATTTCAGGCAGCAATGAGAGCCTTCTTCAATGTACCGGGATGGCTGACAACAGCTAGGTCTCCTCTTTTTTCAGGTTGTTTTCATGGTCCATGTCTGGGCAGCAGTGATGGGGTCAGTTGATTTCTAGTGATTGGATTGAAAAACATAGCTTAGGATTCAGTTTCTAATTCTAAAGTTATGACAGGGGCCTACAACCTAGAGTGGAGCAATGCAGTTTCCTAGCCTCCAGCACTAAATATAAAAGGTTTAAATCATTTTTGTTTAGAGCAGCATATTTTGGAGGTACTTCAAAGACAGAATGGAATGTTTGAGGATTTTTGATAGAATCCTACGAGGTAGGATGCAGTATTATTCAAAATAACATCTCTAATGTCACCTTGTGAATAAAAGAAATGAATGAGTTTCCTGGAGTCAAAGACAGTGCTTCCTAGTCTCCCTTGTACAGGTGGATAAGGTGTAAGTACACATTTTTTAATGGAGGGAAGGATGATGTCCCAGTCTGACCCAGGGTAGTTCTCATGAAAACTTCAATAAACAAAGTATACATGAGGTCTCTTGTAAACAGGGAAGTTCTGACAACCTCTTCTCAGAATGGGAAGTTCTGAGACTACCTTCAGCAAATGAGAAATCCCAAATGTCTTTATTCACAGCGAGGAGGGCTCCAGTCACATTTGGTAGAATACTACTATGCACTTCAATCATGATCAGAACAGGAAGGTCCCAAGGCATCTTGGATAATGGGAATAGGTTCTGGCTCTGCACTAACATCAGCTATTTTTCCCAATGCAAATGCATAACTTGTGTGAAATCTTTGAGAGTCTAAGGCAAATCTCCTAACAATCTTCCAACAGGCTAAGTGGTTATGCAAGCATTGATGTTTCCTCAAGGTTGTGTTCAGCTGTACATATTTGTGAATAAAAGAAACAGTGCGTTTTTGATAACCAAACTTGGAGACAGATGGCTTGAGAGGTTCTGTCCTGTAATCTTAAAGCAGAAAGTTGTGAGATCCCATTGTTCTCATATGTGTTTGTATGGTTGTCTTGGTCAGAGGGGCCAGCTCCAAAGCAATCTTAGTTAGTAGGGGAACATGCGAGGTCACCAACTAAAGAAGGGAAGCTTGATGGTTCTTTAGTCTTAGAGTGGACTAAAGTGCTGAAGATCAGAGAGGATGGAGGTCTGAGACATCCCTTGTATACAGGGGCCAGTTTCGAGAGACCATTCAATAGGGTTTGATTTTTCAGATTTCCTTTTGTGGAAACTGAACTTCTGAAATCCTCTTCCTAGATGGAAGTAGATAATTGGCTCACAAACCTTCAGGGAAGATCATGAATGTCTGATACTTGTTTTACTTGGTGGTATAATGCACTCTTGGTCTGACACCCCTGTAATGAGAAGATAAAAGACAGATTCACTTGGGAGGAATGGGAATATATAAGGACCATACAACACCAAACAAATATTTTAGGGTAGGGCTCATTGGAAAATGGGGTTTAGGAAAATCTACATCTTAGGAGAGTTCTGACATCCTGTTCCATGTATTGAGAAGGAACAGGTGAAGAAGAAGAAGAAGAAGAAGAAGAAGAAGAAGAAGAAGAAGAAGAAGAAGAAGAAAAGTGAAAATTCTCAGCCCAATGTAAGAGAGGAAACCTCTGAGACCCCACTGAAAAATGAGGACAGAATCGCCTTTGGGCAGAGTGTGAAAGTGCCATACACATTTCTGTTGAAGGGGAATATCTTCACACCTCATATAGTGGAGAAAGTTCCCAACACTGATCATGAGCTTCCAACTCTTATTCATAGTTTGTGTTCCTTCTGAGAGAGACAAGGCAGTAACAATCTATGTCTTCTTCCAAAGACGTGGATGATTGTTCCTGGCTAGGTTACTTCCTGTAGTTTGTGTTCAGCAGTCCTGATCTCGGCAGAGATGTTGAAGTCATTCCATTTATATTGACTGACCTGAAGGCAGATGGCATGGGGTTCTATGCTCTGATTGCCAAACATGCCTATGGGACCTCAAACCAGAGTGGACTATTGTCCCTTGTTTATAGAGAGAGTCTCCCACAGACCTATTCCTGAACAGCTTGATAGAAGACCTATTAGGCCATTCATGGAAGGTTTCAGGCCCCATGTTTGAAAGGGAAAGTGTTTTGGGAAGGTAGGAAAGAGCCCTAAGTTCCAGAAACCCTCAGGGAGAAGATGAACTCCCCAGGTTACTTTAAAAACTAGAAGGATCAGCCATTATCTTATCAGGTCCAAATGTCCTCACACTATGGAATACCCATGTGTTTTGGGGCTCTGAAGCTTGGTTTCAAGCAGAGTTTCTTTTCTTTTTTTTAATTGATTTTTATTGAGCTCTACATTTTTCTTTGCTCCCCTCTCTGCATCTCCCCTCCCCTTCAACTCTCTCCCAATGTCCCCATGCTCCCAGTTTCCTCAGGAGATCCACACGGGAAGCAGAGTGTTTCTCTTACAGGTTGGTTGGCAGCTCCTAGCTCTGTGTCCTCCACAAGCCTTTTATCAGTAGCACAGGCATATGAGACAAGATGAGATCACTCCATTTCTGGTAAGAATCTTAAAAGTAAAAGGGTTTAATCAGGGAAAAGTTTTTTACTGGTTTGTCCCAGGATATCAGTTCAGAGTACTCTGACATCCCTTTGGTCATTTGGGCATGCCTGAACACCCAGGTCAGAAGCGAAAAGATTAACATCTTCTCAGTGAGAGAAATAGAGCTGAGGTTTCTGCAGATAAAAGTGTTTTTTCTGAGGAAGCCAAGGTCATGGAGTGCTTATTTGGAGTTTACATGACAGAAAGATGAACATCTGAGTAAGTCTTCATGTCACTGGTCTGGTCTGTATCCCCTTAATCGGATGAGTTTCTATCAGTACCCATGAAGGTAAATGGTGTGTCTAAAGTCCGCTCTTTCAAGGAAAGTAGAATATAACCACCATCCTTCACAGGGTATTTATTGTCAGAGGCTCTCATTGGATCAATATTGTGTCTACAGTTTACTGAAGTGCAAATCTGCGATCCATTTATTAAGAATAATGTCTGAGGTCCATTCCATAATATCAGGAATTATATGGGCCCCTCACATGAAAGGAACATCTAAACCTCCTTTGAACAAACTGGAAAGATGTAGGACTCCCTTTATTCCAGGATGAAGATCAGATATCTCCTTGACCAAAGGGAAGAGTGAGTAGCCCTGTGAAGAAAGGAGTTTCTGAGACCCATGAGGCAGGGGAGATATGATCAGAATGTGAAAATCCCATATAACCATGATCAAAAATTTAGTTGACTTTGATACCTCATAAGCTCCTAGAATTGCCTCACCATCTAAGTCTTCTTCATAGTTTAGGATGTCCATATCTTTAGCTGAATCTGCAAGAGACCAAGCATCAATATCAGGATTCATTAAGATACTTGGTGGAAGGCACAGTGTGGTTGATGCCTAAGAATTCTGTGCAGGCAAACAGGACTGGGTATGACTGAGAAGTCTATACCATGGCTACTTTATTTGGCATGGGTTCCTGGATTTGTCTACTCTTCTTGACTTCTGTGAACTAACCACAGTGACCAATGCTCTTTGTTCAATGGTGAAATATTCCATGTGCCCTTCCTCAGAGGGAAATTTCTGAAGGCCATTTGGGCTAAAAGGGGTATTTTTAGGCCTAAGTTTTCAGATCAAAAAATAATAATAATAAGGTTTTGGAAAGGAGACAGATCCCAGACCTTGTTGGGCAAATGGGAATGCCACTGCTTACCTTTTGTAGAGGAGATGATCCAGGCACTCCCTAGTCCTTCTCCAACTCTTCAGTGAACTCCAGAAAATTCTTATCTCTGAGGACTCCTTTTGAGGCTTAATGGCAATCAGAGGGATCTTCTTACAAGTTGAATTATAGTCCCTAGGTCTGTTCCCTACTTAAACTCTGGATAAGCTGCACAGGTGTAGACTTGGAGGACAGGCATATATCTGGTGTGCAGCTTGAAAACAGATGATCTTAGATCCAGGGTACTTTTTATTCTTCTGCCATGCAACTTCAATCTAGAGTTACATGAGATTCCTTTGGTGGTCAGAAACATATTTCCTAGCCATTCAGTTCTGAGGGAGAAGCTCTAGTCTCGATTAGTTATTTGGTAGACCTTAGTTGGCCATGAACACAAAGAAAAGCTGTGATGTTTACCTAGTAATAGGGAGTCAATCTCAAGTATCTGTAAACCAAGTCTGAATATCTGAGACATTTTTCAGTCACAGGGCCAGTTCTGTAGCTTACTTCATCAAACGGGCATGTCTCAGATTCCCCCAGTAAAGACAAAGGAAGCAGCATGTTACAAAAACCCCCCTTTGGCAAAGTATGAAAGTCAGGGGCTACTGTGGTTGAAGGAAATAACTTTAAAATCACTCTTCATAAGACAGTGCACCAAAGTGTAAGCTTCCTCAACTAGTGAATTAATTTAATTTTGAAGGGAATATCTCAGACATGATGGAGTTGGTAGCTGGAGTCCTGAACTGTCCTGATTCTGGAATAAATCTGAATCCCCAGTGTAACTTAGCAGAAATAGTCTATGGCTCATTAATTCTAAAGGGTTTGTATTTGTGGCCTTCTTGGGGCATTGTGGAAGTCTGAGGCCTCTTTGCTTCTCAAGTTATGTCTCAGGCTTCCTTCAGCATTGAGGATGTGCATGGCACCATTGTTCTAAAGTTGTAAGTATGAGGTCCATTTGGGCAATTAGTGAATGTCTGGGGTCTCCTGGTTCTCAATGGAATAGTGTGTCAATCTTCCCTTGAACACCAGGTAATGAATGAAGCTTTTGTTGTTGATGGGTTATTGGTTTACTGGTAAAAGTTGTGAGTTACTTTTGTTCTAGACAGAAAAGATTGAGGCCACCTTGGCCATTGGGAAAGATCTGAGACCCACCCCCCCAGTACTGAAGGAGAGGTCAGAAGCTCCCTTCATCCATACATCCATTTGGAATAGCTCTGGTTCTGTATTGATAGGGCTATAGCCTGCTTGAGAATTAGTGCAGTGCATTCTGCATCCTGGTTCAGAAGAGATGTGCCTGAGCACCCGGTAAGCCCTTGAAAATAATTTGAGCTACACTTCAGTCACTGGGAAAAAGGATGAGTCCTCCTGGGCCTGAAAGAATAAGTTTGGTTCCCCTTTGTCAGAAAAACAATGGAGAACCCCTGTACAGAATGAGAATGAAGCATCCACAGACAAACAGGGAATTTTGAGTACAAAATTTTCGGTCTTCAGAGACAGAAAGTCTTATGTTATTTTGAGAAATACAGAAAGGTTAAAGACTCTTGTGGAAAGTGTGGGATATCAACAGTTAATTTGGGAATTAGAGAAGTCTGAACATTTCCTGATCAAATCTTCATGGGAATATAGGATATCCATGTCGTGCAGGGCAGGCAACAGTGTGATCAGTCTCCAACCTGCTAGGAGGCAATTCTCAGCTAGGTCTCTGTACCAATTCAGCTATCTACATCTGAACATGAAGGGTGTGATTTCTTTATTTCTGCTGATCAGGTTAAGGCTCATATACTGGGTTTAGGGCACTGCTGGGTGATCTAACATTCTAGAACTTCAGGCACCAGGGTAGATTTATTTTTGGACAGAGGCTTTGAAGTCAGATGATTAGAATAAGAAACACCCAGAACCTCATAGACAAAGGGAGTTGATCTGTCACCCACTAAGCCATATGAAGTAAGTCTAGGGCCACATTAGTCAGAAGAAGCACATGCTATTCTCCGTGGGTAATTGATTGTATATCATGTTCTATGTAGAAACTGTGACCTATTAATAATCAGATGGAAAATGCCTGCCTTCTTTATAGTCAGATGGAACAATCTGATGCCTGAATGTGCATCTGGGATATCCAGGAATGGAAATCAAATGTTTAACAGGTGTTTGATGAGAAGGGAAAGTTATAAACTCCTGTTGTTCATGTGGGGCACAGAGTAGGAAAATATGGGGCTGGCCTGTGAATAAGAAGATATAAAGATGGCATGATAAGAGAGAGTAGGACCCAGGATCCCCTCTTGAGAAGAGCATCTTTAGAACTTCGGTTTGACAAGCTTGTAAAGTTTGAAGACTCCATGGGAAGAAGGATTATGTTGGAGGCTTCCTGGAGCAGAAGTTGAAGTTCTAACCCACTCTACATTAGAGGGCACATTTCTGAATTCCCTTTGGTCACAAGGAGCAAATGTGAGGCTCAGTGATTTAGATGGGCTTTTCTTGAGGATCTTTCTTTCAGATTGAAAGATTCTAAAGCTGCCTTGGACAGGGTGGCCATAGGAAAGTCTGAGGCCCCTTTGGTCACATTGAGAAGGTCTGATGTCTTCTTGAGTGGAGAGGTAAGAACTCAGGCTCCTTTTTTGCAGCGGGATCCTTCGGAGACTGCATGAGACTGAATGTGAATATCTGTGTCCTCCTAGGACAGAAGGGTTACATATGGGGGTCCCATGTTCATATTGGAAGGCTGTGTCTCTGCCTTGGTAAGAGAGGGAAGATCTTAGGTCTGCTAGTTGAGGTCGGGTATGTCTGAAATTTCCTTGGACAACAGGGAATGATGTGCCACTCCCTTTTGGAATTGGTGGATATATGAATCCCCATTGTACAGGAATCCAAGTCCCACTCCCCTCTCTGGCACCAGTGGAAGGTTTGTGTCCCTCTTGAATGGAAAGAGTGTGTTTAAAGTCCTCCTTTGTAGAAACAAGAGGCCTGACATCATTGCTTTGGGACAAAGAGGAAGACTTGACACTCCCCCTGGGACTGTTTCCATCTGGTGATGACCTGAAGCTTTCTTGGGATTCAGTGGAAGTTTTGATGGCTTCTTGAGTATAAGGGAAATGCCTGAGTCTTTTTCTGGTAGAAGTAGGAGTAAGGCTGGAAGTCCCATGAGGAGAGGTAGAATGTCTGAGGGTCTCTTCATGAGAGGGAGTAGTTCCTATGTCCTCTTCTGTAGAAGTGGAAGCTTCTATGCTCTGTTGGGGAGTAATGTCTGGTTTCTTGTCCCTTTTGGCAGATGAAGTATGACTAAATCCTCTTTGTGACAAAGACAGATGCTTACAGTCCTCATGTTCTGTATGGGAAGCATGAACATCTGCTTTGTTAGAGGGGGCCTGTTCCAATTTAGTTTTAATAGACCTGGAATATGTATGGCTGGCTTGGGGAGATGCAGAACTTCTTCCACCCTTCTCATGAGATCGTGAGGATCTGAAGCCTCCCTTAGAGATGGAAGGTTCTATGCACTCTTGATGAGTAGCTTTTGGTTTCTGGTCCCTTTTGGAGGATGAATGCTTAGACTGTATTTTGGACAAAGAGCGTAGTTTGCAGCCCCCATGTTCTGAATGGGAAACAGGAACATCTGCTTTGTTAGAGGGGACCTGTTCCAATTTGATTTTTGTAGATCTAGAACATCTAGGACTGCCTTGAGGAGATGGAGAACATCTGAGGCCCTCTTCATGAGATTGTGAGGATCTACAACCTCCCTTTGCTGAAGTAGTAGTGAGGCTCTCTTTGGGCTCAGTTTTAAGCCTTGCACCAACTTTGTTAGAAACCAAATCTCTACCCACCCTTGTGGGAGAATGGTGAAATTTCAAGCCTTCATCTTCTGATGGGACAGATTTGAGGCATGATTCTTTAGGAGCATGTTTCAATTTTGTTTTCTTTGATTTCGAATGTCTGGAGCCACCTTGTGGAGAGGGAGAACATCTGAGATCTTCTTTAGGAGGGGAACTAGATCTAAAGGTCAATTCTGATGATGCTGGGGGTGAGACACTCCTTGGAGGAGTAGAGGTAGAACTTGAGTCCTTTATGATATATATGGAAGATGTGAGTCTACTTTTGGCAGAAGGGAGTGATCTTAAGGCATCAAGTTCTGAAAGTGAATATCTGATATCTCCTTCAGGAAATGGAGCATGACTCGCTATTTTTTTGGTAGAATTGGAACGTCTATGACTTTTATTGGGATAAGAGCAATATCTCAGGCAGTCACCATGAGAATGAATAGGAATAAAGTCATCATGTGCACAAGTGGACGGTCCCAAAACCTCCGTTGAAAAGAAAGTTCCTACACCTTTTTGGGTAGATGGTATACGTTCTAGAACACTTTGGGATGGTTTGGGGTTTCCAAGAGTATCGTGGAGAGGTGTTGATGTCTCCAGATTCCCTTGGTCATATACTGAAGAGCCCAGAGTACATTGGTCAGAATTCAAATGTCTCAGAGCCTCTAAAAAAGATGGTAAAGATTCCAGAGCACCTAATACAGATTCTGAAGTCTTACAAACCTCTTTGGTTGTTGGCAAAGGTTCTGAGGTCTGTGGTATAAGAGAAGGTTGCAGATTCTGCCCTGAAGGAGGCAGATATTCTAAAGAATCTTGCGAAGTTGTTGAAGTTTCTGTAATGCCATTGTTAGAAGATTGTATTTCTAGAATGCTTTGGGTAAATGGTGGAGTTTCTAGTGTCTTGTCATCAGAATCAGAAAGTCCAAGCATTCCTGGATCAGATGATGAATGTCCTAAAGACACAAAGTCCAAAGAAAGGCCTGAAGCTTCTTGGGATGACAAAGAAGTATCTGGAGACCCTTGAGCAGATGGTGAATATTCAAGTGATTCCTGTGCTGATATGGACAGACACAGAGCCTCTTGTGAACGCAATGAATTTCTTGTATAGCATTGCTGAGATGGTGAATTTCCTTGTACACATGAAGATATTTCTTGACAATCTTGTTCTGAGAGGGAGAGTGACCCAGTCCCAGATGCAGGTAGAGTGCTTCTCAGAGGCCCTTGGTCAGGAAAAGTAGGTTCCAGTGATTCCTCCAGAGATCCTGATGATCCTATAATTTCTTTTTCAGATACAGATGGTCCCATAGTACTTTGGGCAGAGAATGAAATTTCCAGAGATCCTGGGGAAGCTGAAAACATCTCTGAAGTTCCTGGGGAAGAGTCTGATATATTACAAGCCTCTTTGGCAGACGACAAAGGTTCTGATGTCTCTGGCATAAGGGGAGCCTGTTGTAGAATCTGCACTGAAGGAGGCAGATGTCCTAGAGAATCTTAGGCAGGTAGTGAAGTTTCTAAAATCCGATGGGTAGAAGATGGTATTTCTAGAGTGTGATGGGTAGATGGTGGTGTGTCTAGTGGCCCCTGTGAATATTCACATAATTCAAAATCTCCTAGACCAGATAATGATAATGATAATGAATGTCCTGAATGCCCTTGGTCCAAACAAGTGCCTGAAGCCTCTTCAGGTGACAAGGAGGTATCTGGAGACCCATGAGCAGATGGTGAATGTCCATATGCTGATATGGGCAGTCCCAGAGCTTCTTGTGAATGTAATGAATTTCCTGTACAGCATTGCTGAGATGGTGAATGTCCTTGTACACATGAAGATATTTTCTGGCAACCTTGTTCTGAGGGGGAGAGTGACCCATTCCCAGATGCAGGTGGAGTGCTTCTCAGAGACCCTTGGTCAGGAAAAGTTGGTCCCAGGGATTCCTCCAGAGATACTGATGGTCCTAAAATTTCCTTTTCAGGTACAGACGGTCCCAGAGTACTTTGGGCAGAGAATGAAATTTCCAGAGATCCTGGGGAAGCTGAAAACATCTCTGAAGTTCCTGGGGAAGAGTCTGATATATTACAAGCCTCTTTGGCAGATGACAAAGGTTCTGATGTCTCTGGCATAAGGGAAGCCTGTTGTAGAATCTGCACTGAAGGAAGCAGATGCCCTAGAGAATCTTAGGCAGGTGGTGTCGTTTCTAAAATCCGATGGGTAGAAGATGGTATTTCTAGAGTGTGATGGGTAGATGGTGGTGTGTCTAGTGGCCACTGTGAATATTCAGATAGTTCAAGATCTCCTAGATTAGATAACAATAATGATAATGACTGTCCTGAATGCCCTTGGTCCAAACAAGTGCCTGAAGCCTCTTCAGATGACATGGAAGTATCTGCAGACCCATGAGTAGATGTTGGATATCCAAGAGCTTCTTGTGCTGATATGGACAGTCCTAGAGCCCCTTGTGTAGACAATGCATTTCGTGAACAGATTTTCTGTGGTGGTGAATCTCCTAAAGGCACCTTTTCACCTGAAGATATTTCCTGTAAACCTTTGTCTGTTAGTGAAGTTCTATCACGCCCCATTTGAGATGAGTCAGTTTTCACAGACTGTTGGTCAGATAGAGAAAATTCCAGAGGTTTGTGGGAAACTGTTGGTGATCTCAGTATCACTTGGTCAGTTTTAGAAGGGCCTGCTGCACCTTTGGCAAATGTTGAAAATGTCAGTGTCTCTAAAATAGATGTCAAAGTTTCTATAGACCTTGAGAGAGATTTCAAAATACTATAAACCTCTTCAGAAGATGGCAAAGGTTTTGTTGTCTCTGAAGCAAATTGGGAAGTACCCAGAGGCTGCTCCAAAGAAGTCTGAAATTCTAGAACACTTTGAGCTGATGGTACAGTTACTATAGACCCTTGGACAGACGATGGAGTTTTCCTAGCATCTTGTGCAGATAGTGATGTTCCTAACATATCTTTTGAAGATTGAGAAAGTCCACAATCTTGTGGAATAGATGATGAATGTACTAAAGCCTCTTGGAATAAAGAAGGGCCTAGATTCGCTTGGGAAGATGTGAACATTTCTGGAGACTCTTGATCAGATTTTGAATGTTCTACAAACTCTTGTGCTGATATCGATGTTCCCAGAGCCCTTTGCATGGATAATGAATCTCCTAAACACCCTTGCTGAGGTGGTGAAGATCCTAGAAACCCTTGGGCAGATATAGACAATTTGGGGCACAACTGGGCTGATAATAAAGATTGGGAGGTCCCTAGAGCAGATGGAGTAGGTCTCAGTGAACCTTTGGAAGATGGAGAAAATTGAACAGATTTTTCGAGAGATGATGATGATTCCTGAATCTGTTGGTCAGAATCAGAAGGGAACACAGCACTTTGCGAAGATGGCGAATGTCCTAGAGTTCCTGTGAGAGGTGGCAACGTTTCTAGAGTCAGAGATGAAGATTCTAAACATTTAAAAACGATTTGGGGAAATGTCAAAGTTTCTGATGACTCTGGAGTATATTGGGAATGTCCCAGATACTCTGGGGAATGAAGTTGAAGTTGCTGAGCACCATGCACATCTAATAGATCATCTATATCTTTCTGGAGAGAAGATGATGTTTCTAGAGTAACTTTGGAAGATGACAAATTTTGCAGTATTCCCTGGGCAGAGAGAGAAGGTGTATCTCCTGGGACAGATGGGAATTGTGCTACAGACCCTTGATTATATGAAGGGTCTTGCACTTTGTGGGAAGCTGTGGATGATTCTGGAGACCCTTGGTCGAATGAGCAAGGTCCTAGAGACTCTTGTCCTGATATAGACAATTTCACAGTTCCTTGAACAGATAATGAACTTCCTTCATAACCCTTCTGATGTGGTGTTTGTCCTAGAGTCACTTTTGTCGGGACAGACAGTTTCTGCCACCCTTGGTTTTGTAGGGAATGTTTGAAAGTATCTGATGTAGATGGGGTAGGTACCCAAGACTCTTGGGAAGATGGAGAATGTTTCAGAGAAGGTTTGGTAGTTGGTGAAGATGCTAGATGCTTCTTTGAAGATATGGACAGTTCTGAGTTATTTTTGGAGGAAAGAGAAAAGCTCCCAGCATCTTGGAGTGTAGAACTGAAAAGCCTTTGTGTCCTTGAGGCAGATAGCAATTTTTCTACAGACCCTGGGGTAGACAGAGCAGGTTTAAAACCCCCTTGGGCAGATGGCAAGACTTTTAATTCCTCCTTTGAAAATTGGGAATTTGCCTCAGTTCCCAGGGAAAGAGATCTGAGTCCCAGATCATCTTGGGCATATGGCAAAGGTTCTGTTCTCCCCTGACTATCTAATGAAGGTTTCCTAACCTCTTGCACAGATGTAGATGTCCCTTGAACACCCTGGGCAGAAACAGGAGGTGTCAGAGTCCACGAAACAGATGGAGACACTCCTAAATCCACTTTGGCAGGTGGAGAATATCCTAGGGTCACTGGAGTAGATGATGAAGATCCCAAATCTCCTCTTGAGGAATTGGATAACACTGGATTGCCATGTGCATAGGTAGGAACTTCTACAGTATTTTCTCCATGTGAAGAAAGGCAAGATCCCCCAGGTTTTTGTAAAGACAATGAAGGTCTGGAATTCACTTGAACAGATAAGGAAATTTTCAATGGCTCTAGGAAAGATGATAGAGTCCCTTGCCCAGATAAAGAAATAACTGTTTGCCCTTTTGAAGAAGGCATAGATCCTAAAGAGTCTGAAGCAGATGGATTTGTCTGTTGAACCCTTTGGCCAGACTGCCAGGATCCAAGATGTCCCAAGGAAGAAACAGAGGGTCCTAGAGTGCCATGCATAGGTGTAGAGAGAACAAAAGTCGCTTCTACAGACAGGGAAGGTTTCAAAAGGCATTGGGAAGAATAGAAAGGACTCAAGTTTTCCTGGGCAGATATGGAAAGTTCCAGTGGCTCATCATCAGATACCACATGTTCTCTGGTAGCTGTCGAAGTTTTGCATGCACCTGGTATAGATGATGAATATCTTGGGGACTCCTGGGGAGTTAGTAAAGGTTCTACAGATGCTTGTGCTGTGATAGAAATTCTTGGAAACCCTGGTTCAGATTTCAAAGATTCTACTGTCTTTTTGACATGCTGGCTGAGATACTGGGTAGATGATGAATATGCTGCTGTGTTTTGTGCAGACGTGGACTGTGAGCATGTATGTTGTGTATGTGTGGAAGTGCCTGAGAGCCCTTGGGCAGGTGGAGGATGTCCTAGACTCCTTTGTGCAGATGTGGACAGTCCCATAGACTCTTGTGGAGATAGGCAGGAAGCCACAGTTCCTTGAGCACATTGAGAAGTTGCTTGACTCCCCTGGCCTAAGGAGTAAAGTCCCAGAGTTTCCTGAGGACAAGGTTCATATACTGAACTTCTTACATGAGATGGAGAAGTTTCCAATGTCTCTCTTATATGTGACAATTGCCCATGATAACTTTGTGTATTTTGAACTTTTCCTTGGATGTTTGCAGAAGATAACAAGGACCCCGGGGTTCCTTTTGAAGATGCTGATGGACTCAGTGAACACTGAGCAGATACATTAAGTTCTAGAGGCAGATGGTCAGAGATTAGAGATTCTGGATCACCTGGGACATGTGATGAAATTCCTCTAGGCACTTTGTTAAATGGTGAAGGCTCTCTGGGACCTGGGACAGATGGAGAGTTTTCCACAGGCTCTCTGACAGATGACAAATGGCTAAGATTTATTTGGACAGGTTGAGATGATTCTAGATTACCAGAGAAACAATGCAAAGGATCAAGTTCTTGTTGAGGAGATGAAAAAGGACACAGAGTTCCTTGTGCAAACGCGGAAAGATCCAGAGGGAATCCAAAATATAGCAAAGGTTCAGGATATCCTGAACTTGCAGAAAGTTGGGACATTTCCTGAGAACCAGGGGCAGATATTCCAGTACCTGCAGGAGAGGACAAAGATCCTAGTGTTCTCTTTTCAGATTGAGAAGGTTTCAGAGATCCTGGGACAGATGGTGGATACTGTAGAGAATTTTGCACAGACTGAGAAGTTTTCTGAGGGGTTTGGGATGAATCAGGATGTTTCCTAGTTTCTTGATTACAGAGCAATGTCGCTAGAGTTCCTTGTGCAGACACAGAAAAGTCCAAAGACCCTTGGGGAAATAAAGAAGGTTCTACAGGCCCTTCTGCAGCCCGAGACATTCCCAGAGAACTTTGACCAGATTGCAAAGATCCTAATAGTGTCTGTGTATTTTGGATAGACCTCAGAGGTTCTGTTGTTGATGGGAAAGGTCCTACACTTTGTTTTGCAGATGTTAAATTTCCCATTGTGCCTTTGGCAGATAAGAGAAACTCTCCAGTGTCCTGGGAAGCAGAAGAAGACTCTAGGGTCCCTTGTGTAGATTTGGACATTTTCAGAGTTTCTTCTGAGGATGGGCAAGTTCCCACAGTCGTTACATCAGAACAAGAAGATGGTAGAGGTGTTTGTGTTGAGGACAGGAGATCCAGATGCTCTGGTACAGATTGGAATGTTCCTCTAGTCACTTGTATACATTGGGAATTTGTATATGGCTTTGGAACTGCTTTGGAATGTGCAGAAAATTGTAGAGTTCCTTCAGGAAATTGTGCTGAATGCAGCATTTCCTGGGGTGACATAACATGTTTCAGAGGCCCTTGGGAAGGTTTATAAGGATCTAGATTCCCTTGGCCAGCAGGGAAAGATTCTTCAGATCCTTTGATTAAAGTTAAATGTCCTCTAGGCACTAGAAGTGGTGGCAAAGCTTCTATAGTCCTTGTAGCAGACTGAGAAGTTTCCATACCCTCTCTCCCACATGACAAATGCCCCAACGTATTCTGGGAATATTGACGTTGTCTCAAAACCTTTGAAGAATATACTAAGTGTTTTGAAGACTGTTGACTAGATGACAAAGAACTTAGGACAGGCAAAGTTTCCGCTGTAGCTGTGGAGAGTTCCTTAGGCACTTTAGAAGATAGCAAAGGTCCTAGAGTCCATGGATTAGATAAAAGATTTTCCTGAGCACCTGGAGCAGATGGCAAATGTTCTATGTGCTCTAGTGAGGACAAAAAAAGATCCTTGATGTTTTTGGCTAGATTGAAAATGTCCTGTAGTCCTTGGGGAAGATGCTGAATCTTGGAAAGTATGTTGGGCCCAATGGAGAAAATCTTGGAGCTACTTGGGAAGAAGTGGGATGTGTCAATGTACTTTGCACAGATGGCACAGTTTCTACAATTCCCTGTGTGGGAGTAGATAGTTTTAGAGACCCTTGGACAGATAGGGAAGTCCCCTGATCCCCTTGGTCAGATGAACAAGATCCTAGAGTTCCTTGTGTAGATAAAGAAATTATCAGCAGCATTTGGGCATGTGGAGAAAATCCTAGTTCCTTTTTGGTACTTTGAATAGTCCCCAACTTAGAATCTGGATGTCCTTCAGTACCCTGTACCTGTGTGGGTTTTACCAAACTGGGTTTTGTATAAAGAGAAGCTTTCTCGGGAACTTGAGTAGTTGGTGAAGGATTCAGAGTCTCCTGCCCTGAAGTGTTCACTTCCAGAGTTGCTTGTGAAGATAGGCAAAATTCATCATCTTTTTGCAAAGATGGGGAAGGAACTGGACTTTCTTGTGTTAGTGAGGAAAGTCCTGGAGTCATTGGGTTTTGTGGCAATGTGCCTGTAATCACTGGGACAAATGGAGGCATTCCCAACTCATCTGGGACAGAAGACAAATGGCTATGTGCGCACTTGTCAAACTTGGATGGTTCCAACTTTTCTTGGGAAGATGCTGACTGTTGTAGTGATTGTTGGCTATATGGTGATGAAGCTAGAGTTCCCTGAGTAGATATGTAAAGTTGGTCAGATAGAAAATGTCGGAGATCTTTGGATGCTGATAAAGAAGTTTCATGAGATCTTGTGACATGTTACAAATGTCCTGTAGTCCCTGAAGGAAATGACACAGGTTCTGTATGCCCTTGGAAAGATGGTGATGTATCTGTGCAAAACAAGTGTCCTAGCTTACTTTGTAAAGATGCTGATGGCCCCAGAATTAATGGGGAAGATGCTGAATGTTCTACAGACCCTGATCTGGATGAGAAAGAACCCAGTGTACTTTGGAGAGACATAGAATTTTCCTGATTCCCTTGATTAGATAGGCTAGTTGGTTGATTCTTTAGAGTAGTTTGGAGAGGTTTATTAGCATCTGGTGCAGATGATGGTTTCACTGCAACTGGGGAAGACAGCAAAGACTTTTTAATTCCTTGGTTAAAAGATGGGCTCAGAGTCTCTGAAGCCGATGGTGACTCTTGCAGAGGACCTTGGACCAATAGAGAATGTCTAGAAGCTTCCTGAAAAGAATGGGGATGTTTTGTAAGTTCACAATCAGATTGCAAATTCTCAAGAGTCCTATTTGTAGATATGGGCAGTAACAAAGATTCTTTAGGAGACAGGGAGTCCTTATGGGTAGATGGCAATATTTCTGGTAGTTTATGGGCATATGGAGTAGATTGTAGAACTCCTGTTGTACATGGCAATGATCCTAAAATGCCCTGTACTGAAAAAGACTGTTCCACAGTATCTTTTTCTAACTGAGAATTTCTCTCATTCCCTTGGGGAGATGCCAACGGTTCAAGGGTCCCTTGTGCCAATGACAACACTTCTAGAGTTCTTTGTGAAGGTGGTCTAGGTCCCACTAACTTTTGGTCAGTTAGAGAGGTTGCTGAAGTCACATGTAGTAATGAAAAAAGTTCCAGAGGTTGTGGAGCAGATGGTGAAGTCACTGTAGTCCCTGAAACTGCTGTAAAAGTTTCCACAGGCTCTACTTCAGGTAAAATATATCCATGAATGCTCTCAGAGGATTCATGAGATCCCATACCATCTTGGGAAGATTCAGAATGTTCTTGAGACTCTTGGCCAGATGTTGAAGGATACAACAATGCTTCAGTCAATTTAAAGGGTTTCTGACGCCCTTGGGAAGAAAGCAAAGTTGCTAGAACCACTTGGCCAGATTGGAAAGGTTCCTGAACACTTGGGTCAGATGATAAATGCCCTCCACACTCCTGGGGTGAGAACAATTTTCTTGTAGTTTGTGAGGCTGTTGAAGATTGTTCTTTACACTGTTCTACAGTTGAAAAATATTCTAGTTCCCCTTGTACAGATTGGGATGGTTCCAGGTACTCTGGAGATAATGTGAAAAGTGCTACAGTCTCAGTATTAGACTCTTGGGAAGAGTGAAAAGGACACAGAGAGTCAGAGACAGATATGGAAAGTTTCTGGGGCATTGGTGGAGTTAGCAAAGAGTCTTGAGGCTCTAGGGTAGATAGAGACGGTTCCTGCATCTGAACACTCACTGAAGATGGTGTAAGTTCTGTATCTTTTGAGGGGGATAACAATGATTCTTCAGTTTCCTGATCAGACAGAGCAGGCATCAAAGCCTCTTTGACACGTGCTGAATGTAATAGATGACCTTGGTCAGATAGAGAAGATTTATTAGCCTCCTGGGTACAAGTTGAAAGTTTTGTAGTTCTTTGAGCAACTGATACATTTTCTAGAGCCCCTTCTGCAAACATGGTTATTTCTGCAGTCCTTTGATCAGACTGAGAAGCTTCAAGATCTCCATGGAGAGCTGGCAAAATTCCCACCTCCATCTGGTCATAATATTTAGATGCTGAAGGCCCAAGGGAAGAGGTCAAATGTGCTTTGGTCACTGGTGCAGATGCAGATAGCTGTATAGTATCTGCTTCAGATGGGGTAGGTCACCCAGCTCCTAGTGTAGATGCCAGTGGTCCCAGAGAACCATTATCAGATGGAGACTGTCCCAAAGACCCTTGTACAGATAGCAAAGATCCCACCACCTCTTGAGGACAAGGGGATGTGGCTTGAGTTGCATTTTGTAGGGAGGAATGTTCTAAAGTCTTTGGAGCAAGGAAGGAAATGTTCTTAGTTCCTGGAGCAGAGAAAGAAAATTCTTGACACTCTCCTCTATTGGACAGATGGTCAAGAACATTTGGGAGCATTTGAGATTCTTTTCTAACCTCTGGAGAAAAAGTGGAATGTTCTACATCCTCTACTCTAGATGTCAAAGAGCACAGAGTCTGTTTGTTAGGTGTGTTAATTTGCAGAGGCTCTTGGGTAGTTACAAAATGTTCTAGGGCCTGGGAAGTAGATAAAGAAGGTTCCTGTGCATGTGGTGCAGAGGCAGTGTCTTTTGCATCTTCTCTGGCAGATAACAGAGACCCCAGAGCTCCCAGACCATATGAGGAAGATTCCAAAACCTCTGTGATGAAAGGTATATGTGGTGTCAATGGAGAAGTTGATTTGGCTGGTTTCTCAAATGAAGAAATTTCCACATCTTTTCCCACATATGACACATGCCCAAGTTTCCTATGTTCTGATTCTGATGGTTCCATGAGCCCCGAAGAATATACCAAAATTCCTAGAGTCTCTTGCGTAGATGGTAAAGAATCAAACATCCCATGTGCTGATATGGACAGATCATCAGGTCCTTCAGCAGATCGCAAATGATCTAGAGTTTCTGGCATCAATGGGAAAGATTTGCAAGAACCTGGTTCCCTTGATAAATTTCCTCCAGCCTCTGGAGTTAATAAAGGTCCTTGAATGCCAGAGTCAGTTTGGACAGGTCCTAGAGGCCCTGTGCAGGTAGTGGATGTTGGTGAGGGCCTTGGATCAATGAAGAAGGTCTCAAAGGCTCCTGTAAAAAAGTAGGAGGTTTCATTGACCTTTCAGAAGATGATACATTTTCAACTCTCCCTTTTGTGGATGATAATATTTCCAAAGCCCCTTGGGAAGATGATAATATTTCCCTAATTCCCTTTCCAGGCAAAGAATTTTCCAAAGACTTTTGGGCAAATGTAGTTCTTAGAGTTCCAGTGGCAGAGGAAGAAGATTCCACAACACTTCCAGCATATTGAGAGTTCTCTAGTGACTCATTTGCTAATGAGGAAAGTCCCATTTGCTCCAGAGCAGATGATAAAGCTCCTAGATCCTCTGAAATACTTGGAACCCTTTCCAGAAAAATTTGTGAAGGTATCAAAGTTTTTTGTCCCTCCTTGGCAGATTGGCAAGATTTCAAATTCCCTTTTAAAGGCACTAAGTGTTCTTGAACCTCTAGGGTAGACAGTGGATTACCCAGAGACCCCTGTTTATATATAGAATGTTCAGGGTGTTTGTCAGCTAGCTCATATCCAAGAACCCTTGAACCAGATAGAGAGGATTCCAGACCACCTGTGGCAGAAAGAGAATTTTTGACATGTTCAGAGTTAGATGACAAAATTTCAAGAGACTCTAGTGAAGATTTCAAACTTTCTTGAGTCGCCTGGTGGGTTGAAGAATGTTGAAGAGCTCCTTCACCAGGTGGCAAATGTTCTAAAGCATATTGGGCGCACTGAAGTTTTCTGGTAGCCCTTTTGGGAGATGATGGGTTTACCCGAGCCACTTTTGCTGCTTCCACATGTTGGATAGACCCTTGTTCCAATGTGGACAGTTCTGGAGCTTGTTGGGCAGACAGGGAAAGTCCCACATCCTCTTTAGCAGATGGCAAAATTCTGAGAGTCCCTTGTGCAGGTAAGGAAATTAAAACAGGATCATGATCAGATATCATAGATCCTGGAAACCCTGAGATATTTTTCAATTGTCCTGGAGATCCTGTGTTGTGTGAATATGTTCCCACATCCACTTTCACAGAGGACAATAGTCCCAGGGTCCCCTGGGAAGATATAAAAGGTGACATATCATCTAGAGAAGACAGAGAATGCCCTGAAGTTGCTTTTGTGGACTTGTAAATTTCTATAGGCTCTTGTGCAGACAGGGAATGTCCCACAGACCCATGGACTGAGAGAGAGCACAGGGGCTATGCTACCTTCTGAGGGTGAGAGACTTCCCTGAAGCCCTTGTACAGATGGCATTGATGGTATGGCCTCTGAGCCATATTGAGGTAATTCTAGAGTTCCATGAACTGGCAACAATGGGGAAGGGATTTCCTGAGACAGAGTTGAAAGTCCCTGAGCCTTTGGAGCCACAGGTAAGTGCTCAAGAGGCTCAAAGGCTGAAGGGGAATTTTTCAGATGTTCATGTGTAGATGGTAGAAATTTTTGCAAGCCTTGTGCAGATTGGGAAGTACCAGCATTCCCCTGAGTAGGTATGGAAAGATCCAGTGGCCTTTCTAGGGACAACAAGGGCTTTTGCAAAGGCAGCCCAGGTGAGCATGAAGCTTCCAAAGAGCCCTGAGCAGGAGGGACATGTTCTAAAATCCCTTGTTCTGGTGAGGAATCTTCCTCATCTTCTGGGAGGTTGGGCAAATGTCCTGAATAACTTAATGAAGGTGGAAATTTTTCCTGAGGCCCTTGGGCAGATGGCAAAAGTTCTTTTGCTCCCTGGGCAGCCTGGGAACAATACAGGTCTCCTGGGGCAGATGGTGAATGTTCAAGAAACCCTTGGCAAGATGATGAAGTTCCTAGATACCACTGCTTAGATGTTGATGGTTTTGGAGACCCTGGGGGAGATGGAAAGTGTTCTGCAGCAAGAAGGCAGGAAGAGGCAGAAGGATCTTTAGATGGTTTGGAGGACATAGGAGATGTCAGGTCCTCTTGTGCTAATGGCAAATGTTCAAGATGTTTTTGTTTACATTTGGCCTTTCCCTTAGACCCTTTGGCAGATAAGGAAGATTTCAAGACTCCCAAGTCAGATTTAGAAATTGACAGATCCCCTTGGGTACAGGTAGAATTTTCTTGAGCCTTTGACAGAGATGGAGAATGTCCCTGAAGGCCTGGGACAGATGGTAAATGACATAGACCCTTTAGGACAGACAGTGAAGGCCCTTGAGCCTCTTGGGATGATATGGAATGTTCACGAAACCCTTGGTTAGAATGGCAGGTTTCCACAGTCTTTTGTTCAGATGTGGAACATTGCAGGTCCTTTTCGACAGAGATAGAAGGCGTAGTACTTACCTGAGGAGAACTTGTAGTGATTGATGTTTCTTTTGGAGCAGTAGAAGATGCACATACCCTTTTTGAGGAAGGGAGAAGTATGAAACTGCCTTCCTCAGATGAGGAAGTTCCGAAGTCCCCTTCATCAGAAGGCTCATCTCTCAACCTCTTTTTGGTAGAAATGGAACATCCAGGGCCCACTTGGGTAGAGGGAACATGTTTACTATTTCCCTCCTGAGAAGGGATATGCATGAAACTCTCTTGTGTAGTTGGGGAAGATGGTAAAGTGCCTTCATGAGATGTGGTAGATCCTTGAGGCTCTTGCTCAGAAGGGGAAGGTGCTAATGTGTCAGGTGTACATGTGCGTATTTTTACTACAGTTTCAGAATGAGGGAAAGTTTCTAGAACCTGTGTAGGTGTGGTATCCTCCAAAGTTTCCTGTGCATATGTTGTAGGTCTAAAATCCTCATGGTCAGCCAAGGAAGTTACTGGAGATCCTTGTGTAAATGTGGGAGTTTTAGGAACACTTTCTGTAGGTGTAGAAGACAATAAAGCCTTTTGTATAGAGATGTTAGGTTCTAGAGACAATTTGATGGACAAAACAGATTCCAAGGGCCCTTGGGAAGATAAGGTAGAATTCAGAACCTTTGGAGTACTTGTTGAATGTTCTGGAGTCACTTGTGGGCATGTGGAAATACTAACGCCCCTTTGTGCAGATGGGGAATGGCCTATAGCCTCTTGTGTAGTTGTGACAGATTGTTGATACCCTTGAGGAGATAGAGAAACTTCCACAGCCTCATGTGAAGAGCGGAGAGGTCCTGTGGGTGTTTGTGGGCAGGTAGAATCTAAGGAATCTTCTTCTCTCGATGTGAAATTTGCTACAAATTCTTGTGTACATGTGTCACATCCAGGAACCATTTCTAAGGATGGGGATGAGTCTGGAACCTCTTCTGCATATGTATCCTGTCCCACAGTCCCTTTATCACATATGGTAGAACCCAAAACATCCTGGACAGGTTGTAAATGACCTGGTAATCCTTGTGTATATGTAGAAATTTCAAGAGCCTCTCCTACACATGTGGAAAGTCCTAGAGACTCCTGAGGAAGAAGGAAAGGCTGTATTGCCTTAGCACTTTGGGTAATTGTGGAGCATGCATGGCTCACTTGGACTCTCTTGGCATATCTTAGGCTATTTTGTTTCCAATGACGAATCAGAAGAGCCTTTTTTACTGGCAGGCTATATTTAGAGCCCTCTTTGTCTGATAGGTACACTGGAAACTCACCTTGCTCAGAAGGAGGATCTGTCCGTCTCTTTTTGCTATAGTGGGGATATCCATTGCCCATTTTCATATCTGGATTAGGTTTGAATTCCCTTTTGTGAAAGAGAATAGGTCTTTGACCCACTTCTCTAGATGTAGACAATTCTGGAGTCCTCTTGACAGATAAGGAAGCACTCAGAACCCCTAGGGAATATGATGCAGGTGCTAGAGACCTTTGTGTATGTTGAGAAGGTACAAGGGTCCCTTGGGTAGACTTGAGAGTGCCTAGCATCTCTTGTAGATCTGTGGAACTCTCTAGGGCCCCCTCTGAAGATAGCAAAGGTTCTGGAATCCCTGATGTAGATGTAGATAGTTTTGTTTCTGCTTGGGTAGGCATGAGTGGTGTGAGGCCCACTTGGGGAGTAGTGATAGGGCTTGGTCCCCCATGTGCTGTAAGGGAAGATCCGAGCCCATTTTCTGGTGGAGGACATTTAAAGCCATCTTGATTTAAAGGGGAACTTATAAAATAACCTTGGTCAGAGGAGGCAGGACTCAAGCTCACTTCAGCAGATACTGATTGCTTAGGGTCGTTCTGGGGAGAGGGGAAACAGGCCTGGCTCTCTTCATGAGAGGGTATAACTCTCCAGTCATCTTTGTCAGCTGTCAAATGTGTTAAACTCCTCTGGGGAGAGGGGGTAGGACACATTCCATTTTGGGAAAATGAGCAATCACTGAGCACCCCTTTTGGAGAAAAACATTTGGAGCCTTTTTTGTCTAATGGGGCCTGCTGTAGGCCCCCTTGATCAGAAGGGGCTTGTCTAAAACTCTTTGGTAGAGAATTGGAATGATTGGTGACCCCTTGACTAGAGGATGGACTTTTGAGAACCCTTCTGGAAAAGGAGACATGTTTGATTTTCCTTTCAGGAAAAGGGAGGGGTTTCTGGGATGCCTGGGAAGATATGGGCTGCCCCATAGACCCTTGATCACATTGGGTTCCTCCCAGAACCCCTCCGGTGGATAGGGGTAGTCCCTGAGCATCTTGGGAAGAAGTGGAGTATCCCAGAGCTCCTTGGGTAGGGGAGGAAGGTTGCAGAGAACCTTGAAATTGTGGGGAAATTACCAGTCCACGTTGGTCAGTGGAAGAGTCAGCAGAAGACGGCCCAGGCACTCTGTCATCCTCGTTGACCTTTTCACTGGCATTCCCAGCACAGTGTCTTGGAGATGTTGCAGACACTCTGGTGCCCGAATGGTCAAAGTCCATAGTTTCTTCAAACACAGTAGACATATCCAGGCATCCTTGCACCTTCCTAGGTCTGTGCACAGATGTTGAGGCCACTCTTTTTCTGGTAGCAGGAGGTAAGACAGGTGGTGTGGGTTCCCTGCTCAGTGGGTTACTCCTGCAGGCAGGAACCTCTGGAGAAAGTAGAACTTGTCCTTCCTTGATCTTTTTCAGCTCTTTTAAGGGCTCCAGGGTCTTCTTACTGGATGTAGTCTTTATAAGAGCTCTAAGACTCCGCAGACTATCTGCAGTAGCAGTGTAGGGAATTTTGGCTGTTTTGTCTTTATAAGGCTTTTGGCACCTGAACTTGTGCCGAGCCAGTCGAAGCACCCCCGGAGGTGCAAAGTCCCTCGGGAATTTGGTGCTGGTCAAGTATGTCTCCCATTGGGGCGCGCTGTCATCAATCCCTTGGGAGACACTGAAGGGGGTCCCAGGCCGTCGGCCTCTGAAAGGGGTCCCAGGCCTATGAGGCAAGCGCTTCCCCCATTGGGATAGGATGTCATCATCCCATTGGGGGACCCAGAAGGGGGACCCTGGACGGGGTCCACTGAAGGGGGTCCCAGGCCGGGGAGGCTGGGAAAACTGTGGTCTCTGGTCAGAGTGTGATGGACCAGCTGAGGCTCGCTGGCCTCTCTCCACAGGTTTGATCATTTAGCCAATAAAGTAGTTGAAAAATAATAAGGGAAATTACCCCTCGCAAGGGGCAACGAATGTACTTGCCAATGGTGACTCTCGGCAAGCAGCAGCAAAGCAATATCCTCAGAGAGAGGCTCTCCTTCCCGAGAACTGTGGACACGTCCGGTAGCCGAAGCGCACAGTACTTGAGTGACAGTTGGCCTCAGAAATCGAACAAAGCTCGAGAGCTGCACTTGGAATGGATGTCCTCGGGCCTGCACGGGCCAGTCCCGAGCTGTCTCAGCTGGCGGTTTTGTGTGCACTAGCCAGGCAAACATCCAAGCTTTCTGAATGAGGAGGGCACCTTGGACCCTCTCTTCTTCATTAGGGTCGAGAGTGCTAGGTAGTCTGGTGCCCACTGTCAGTGACCAGGATATGGGCTATTGAAGAGGCATCATGATTGGGAAGGCAAGGGGGTGCTTGGGAGACTTTGCTTTCGGGTTCCTCTTAAACCAGTCTGGTCCCGCTGTCAGGAGGTCGTCAGTGTTGCAGTTAGATCCGTTTGAGCCTCATAACTGAATGAGAAAGGGTGATCCAGGCGTTTGCTTCTCAGAGACTGTGGGGGCCAGGCAATCACTGGTTGTGCTAGGGAAAGAATAAGTAATAGTGCTTGAATAGAGCAGAGGATGTCTGGAACTGGTATTACAAATGGTATTCTATATTTTAAGGATGACCTATCCTGGGATTTTCTAGTAAATTGGTGATAACTTCTGTGAACGTCATTCTGTATGCTGAAATGCCTCTCTAGACTGCTTAATAGTACTTACTGCAGTGCTATTATTATATAAATGTTAGTATGTGTGTGTGTGTGTGTGTGTGTGTGTGTGTGTATATATATGAAAATAAGGATAAGAAAAAATAATAATCTTTTATAGTACAAAAGCAAGTTGTTTTTCAAATACTTTTATCTGCTTTTGGCTAAGTTCACCAATTCAGAACAGACACAGTTGGACTCCCTTATGTAGCCCTTATGGCCTTAAGCAATTGTTTTGTCTCACTTTACATGTTGGGTGCTATAACATTTTACATATTTGATTGTTTTGGAAGGTCATATAATTTTCCTGAAGGCATAATATGGCTAATGGCTCATATTAGTAGCTCTGCATGGGCCATTCACTTCCATTCTAATGATGAAGCTGAAGTATAATTTTGGAAACCCTTAGACAAGTTGATTCTTTGAAAGGTCGTGTTTATTGAGCATTTGATATACTGAGAAAGTGCAAATTTGAGGATATGGATGAAGATGGTATCTTACTGATAGAGAAAATTGCTTTGCTTGTTACACGTTTTTCCAATTTTACTTTGAGAACTTTTTGTTCTTGTTGGATGAAAGGTTCTTGTTTATTTATGTCAGTGCTATATCTGATTTTTGTGAAGTATTTCTGTCTCCCTTTGGCTACACAGACAATATGGCTTCAGAAGCATTGGGCGCACTTTTCTATCATCTAATTATCTTCCTGTGCTTAGTGTGCATGTGCTTAGTGATTTGGCACATGCTTTCTCCTTGGAATTTTTGGAAAACTTCATCACTCCCTTTCTTTAGCCCTAATTTACCTCACTAATTTCATTCTGAAAGATATCTATCTTCAGGAATTTTATTGTTCACCGTGTTTATCTGCATACTAGCACATATCCCAACTCTCATATACCTTTCAACCATTTATCTGAATTTTCTGTTGGTCCCTTGAGGTCCTTGGAGACATTGAATTTACACACCAGCATAATGCTTCTAGGTATGAAAAACTTAGTGTAGGCCACAATTCATAAAGAATTATGAATATCAATTTATATAATATATACCTAATGAGAATTTGCTTGGCAGTTCTAATATCAGGACAAAACACTTCTCTCAATTTAAGTTACAGTGACTGTGTTTAGTTCAGATAATCTATCAAAGGTAGTTTATACGTACATGAGTGACTGCTCAAAGAATACTTAAGAGATTTTAAGGTTTCACTTTGATAAGGTTGTTCAACTACAAGAACTTTAATGTATAGTAGATTTAATAATGAAAATAACTGAATAGTATACTTTTTAGCATTTAACTCAGTAATTAACATTCTTTTCTAAAGTGTTTATATTTTATTCATTTTGTAAGCATACTAGGAAATGAGTTTCACTATAACAATTTCATACATATGCTCTCATTGATTTATGTAGTGTGTGTGTAATGGGAATAGCTATTTTTGCCTAGGTGACTGCCCAGTTTATTTCCTGGCATGATGAACCAAGTGGATGAACAGGAAAGACAGTAGAAAACAAAATTATTAGCTTTATCCATCCGTGCTAGGAGAAGCTTGGAGCAGGAATTCAGTTAAGCAGATGTTAACAAGGATGCTTTCTAGGAACCCTGGGTCCTTTCCTTTCCAGTATAGGTCCTGTCTAACTATCCACCTGTTAGTATTCAGGCATGTGTACTGGCCTGGGCTTGGGGTAAATGTCCTCAGCTGTAGTCACTCAGAGCTCCTTCTGTGCACATTCACTACATTCCCTTTTAAAAGGACCGTGCCAACCTCCTAACTCTCTTTCTCTTTTTGTCTTCATCTGTCCATCTGTCCCTCTTGCTCTCTCTCCCTCCCTCTTTCTTCTCTTCTATCTGCTACTCCTGGCCCCAGAAGCTGGGCTCCCCCTCTCCCCACCCATTTTCCCATTCACTTTCCTCCAATTAAAAAAAAAAAAACTCTACCTGAGCTTGTCGCAAGGCATCTTTCTCACACAAGCCACTTTTTAAAAAATTACAGCACATCTGTGTGCCTTCATGCTTTTTCTCCTGGCAGGATCTTTTGGGAACAAGAAGACACTATCTGAGGGAGCCTGTCTTTGTTTACCGTGCCTACTTATGTTCCTCTAACACCACCTTGTGTGTGTGTATGTGTGTGTGTGTGTGTGTGTACATACACATGAGCATACCAGCATGTGTGTGTGTTATTAGCATGAATGTGTAGTGTGTTTTATATATATAGGTGCACAGGTGAATGGGTATATGTTTGTATGTGTGTATGTGCATATGGAGACCCCATGTTGATGTTGGTTGTCTTTGAAGACTCTACATATGTTATTACTGAAACATAATTTGGCTTGTTTAGCTAGTTAGCATGTCCCTTGTGATCTCTGGTCTCTAACTCTCTAAAGTACAGATGAGCAGCCACACTTACCATTTATTTGGGTACTGCAGATTTGAACTCTTGTTCATATGTGTGGCAAGGACTTTATCCACTGAACTATCTCCTAGCACCTATTATTTTCAATGCTATTAAAACTGATTTTATTTCCTTTATTTCATTCTCACCATGTTCTTTGTTGACATATATAAAAAGCTTCTGATGTTTATGTTGATTTTGTATCCTGCTACTTTCCTGAAAGTGTCTATATGTGAGTTTTCTACTAAAGACTTTAAAGAATATATTATATTAGCTATACTTAGGCAAAATTTGACTTCTTGCTTTCCTGTTTGTATGCCTGTTGGAATGTAAACTGGTGCCAAACCTATAAATCAGCACATAGGTTTTCAAAAATAAAAATAGAATTATTATGAGACCTAACTAAAATACTTCTAGACAAATACTCAAAAGACCCTAACTCTTACTTCTGACATACTTGCAATTCATGTTTATTGCCCCAATATTTACAGTCGTTAAATAGAACCATTCCTTTACATTATAAGATGAATAGATAAAATGTAATTTATATATATACCCAATGGAATTTTATTCCACTGAAAAGATTGTTGAAATCATGCCATTTGAAGGGAAATGGATAGAATCGAAGGTTCTAATGTTAAATGAAGAGGTACCTATTTGGAAAGAGAGAACTATCAGAGGCTTTTTTTCCTCATATGTGGAATTGAGGTTTGATTTTTATATATTGGTATATATATATGCGTGGTTGAGTAGTGTAGGCAATATGATGTGGGAAGGTCATTTGTCAATCTGTTTTTTCATTGGTTAATCAATAAAGAAAACTGCTTGGCTTGATAGGTCAGAAAATTAGGTAAGTGGAGTAGACAGAATAGAATGCTGGGAAGAAGGGAAGTGATCCAGACACCACGCCTCTCCTCTCCAGAGCAGATGCCATGGAGCCAGCCACCAGGTCAGACTTGCTTCATCTTTCCCGGTAAGCCACCACTTCGTGGTGCTACACAGATTATTAGAAACGGGTTAAGCAAGATGTGAGAATTAGCCAAGAAGAGGCTAGAGCTAATGGGCCAAGCAGTGTTTAAAAGAATACAATTTATGTGTTGATATTTCAGGTGTAAAGCTAAACATGTCGGAGCTGGGCTAAATGTGTGGGGGATGAAAAGCAGGCTGGCCCGCAGCTCCTTTTACAGATGGCACCCAGAAATGGATAACTGAATCCACAGAAAGCCTGAGAAAGCTTGGGAAAGAATAGAGTAAAGCATGTTTTCTTGGTAGCAGCAATTTCTCGGGTCTGCTATGCTTGCTAGAGCCAAGCAAGTGCTCTCATCTAAGAGAGGCTTCCTGACTCAGCTTTAGCTGCAAAACCCTGCTGCTCTTAAGAGGTCCTGCCACAAAACACATGGTGTTGGTGAAAGCTGAACACAGGGTTTTTGGTTTTCAGCCATAGCAGGAAAAAAAGCTGTACCATTTAAAGGTGCTGGCTTTCTGGGCTGTCCTGCCTGGGCGAACTCTGACACTTTTAGACAGGCAGGCCAACTGAGTGTGGTCTGTGAGCAGAATGCTGCAGCTTGCTTGCTGGCAGGGACTTTGAAATGCCATAGAGTTGTGGCAATAAAAATGGCTAGAGCCAGTACCTCCACCATGAGGCTGGAAAGCTAAGGAATGGGCTGTATCCAGCTGTCAACGCCACAGCTTTAACCCTCTCCTTAAAGACTTATGTAGTCAGAAAAAGAGATATATACAGTAAAGAGAGATTAAAAAAAACCTTTAAATGGTTTACAGTGTGTTTAAATATATATTCATGCTTGAGAGAAAAAAGTTAAAGTTTTTAAAGTAAAGAAAGAAAGAGAGTAGTTTGGGTGTGGTAGTATACACCTTTAATCCCAACACTTGGGAGGCAGAGGTAAATTGACCTCTGTGACTTCAAGGTGTGGCAAGACACACCTTTAATCCCAATGCCTGGGTGGTAGAGACAGACTGATCTCTGTGAGTTCAAGAACAGCCTGGTCTACAGGACCAGGTTATTCCAGGACAAAGATAAAGAGAGAACCTGTCTCAAAAAATAAAAGTAAAAACAAAAGAAATAGAGGTTAAAACAAAGCCACACAAAGATGGAAAATGCACAGAGAATCTTGATACTGTATGCTATTATGCTTTCTTTGAATTGTTTGAATGCTGAGGAAGGAGCAACAGCTGCTAAAAGATATTTGTTTATAAATGCTGCTGAACCAATCCAAGATAGATAGTTTGAAAATACCTTGACTTCAGAATTTGGATCAAAGGATATGATACTTCGGAAAGGAGATTCTTGTTTTGTTTTCACATAGGATTAGACCCTGTGGATTGCTTCTATCCCAATATGGTATGATAGACCACACCATCCTGAAAGGTTGCTGTGAACACCTTCAAAAAATTACTTTGCTCAACTGCTGACTAAGATGAACCTAGCAGACCGGTTATACCATGAAAGACCTAAATAACAGTGCCCCCATTCAGCACGAAGCAGTTTGGAGAGAAGAATCTGCTCCCATGTTTCCAAAGATTGTTTATAACTGTCCTTTTACATTTAAAGGGGGATATGATAGAGATATGAATAATTTGCATTGGGATGGATTTGACTTTATTGATATAAATTTAATGTCAATCTTGTTATATGTATATGTATTTCTGATATTGATTAAGGTATTTTGATTGTGTAATTCATGTAAAAATATAATGTATATAGGTTGTTAATGGATAATCATTAATAATAATCAAGCTTGTAGTCATGTTAGTTAGATTTTCTAGATGTGCATAGATATATTTCAGATAGGCATTCTTCATATCTTTCAGAGACTACAAAATCTGGCATTTTAAATATTTTAATAACTTTTCATGACAATGAGACACGTCTGTTCCTGGTAGCACCAATCTACTTCAAGAGGAAGATGGGCAGTGAAGACGCTCCTCATGGAGTTGGTTAGCCATTTGGGCAAGAAACTGCTCTTGCCTGGACTATTGCATAAACTGGACACAGAGAATCCTCAGAGAGAGGACTGGTGAACTTGCTTAAAGCTGAGATGATCTTTCAGGGTTCCTGATTCATGAAAGAGTCTGTGAGACATTCTGCAGGACACAGCAGATAGTGACAGAACTGCCTTTGAAATTTCCTGCTTCATGGAAAAGGCTGCTGGATACTATGGGCCTGAAGGCCGAAGATGAATGTCCCAATGGTACAGAGGAACTTTGGTTGACTGTCCAGGCAGAGAGATATCTCTTTGATTTCTACAGTTTTGTAAATTGCTTACTTCTCATTTTCTTAGATAATATTATATCCTTCTGGAGTCTTTGATGGAGTTAAAGAATAGATAGATAGTTATAGTTTTCCTTTGTTATGATGAAAGATAAAATAGATATAAATATTGTAACTGTAATTCTTGCTTGATAACTGTTTTGTTATATGTAATTTTACTTTGTTAAAGTGAAAGCCTTTCCTTTTTGTTTAAACAGAAAAAGGGGAAATGATGTGGGAAGGTCATTTGTCAATCTGTTGTTTCATTGATTAATCAATAAAGAAAACTGCTTGGCTTGATAGGTCAGAAAACTAGTTAGGTAGAGTAGACAGAACAGAATTCTGGGAAGAAGGGAAGTGAGCCAGCCACCATGCTTCTCCTCTCCAGAGCAGACGCCATGGAGCCAGCCACCAGGTCAGACATGCTGCATCTTTCCCAGTAAGCCACCACTTCGTGGTGCTACACAGATTATTAGAAACGGGTTAAGCAAGATGTGAGAATTAGCCAAGAAGAGGCTAGAGCTAATGGGCCAAGCAGTGTTTAAAAGAATACAATTTGTGTGTTGTCATTTCGTGGCATAAGCTAGTCAGGCAGCCCGAAGCTGGGTGGCAGGAAGCGGTCCACCACTCCTTCTACAGGAATAAAACTAGAAAATGAAGCATGAGAGGAGAAAAGAGATCTACAGCGGTAAAATTAAGACGTGTAATAGAATACATATGACATAAAGACATAAAGGAGTGTTTACTAGTTACTGTGTTATTACTGAGATAAAGCACATTAACCAAGGCACTTGTGGAATGGAGAAGTTCTTTGTCTTATGGTTCCAGAGGGAAATGAGTCCATCAAGGAGGGAAAGTATGGCAGCGATCAGCAAGCATGGTACCTGGAATAGGGGCTGAGAGGTCACATCTCAAACCATAAGTAAGAGAGTGAGAGAGTGAACTTGAAATGGTGTGATTCTTTCAGCTTTCAAAACAACATACCCCTAGGGACATAATTTCTTTAGGAAGGTCATGCCTCCTAAAACACCCCCAAACAGCCAAAAACTAGGGACCAAGTATTCAAATGCCTGAGACTATAGGAGATATGTCACTCACTCATACCACCACAGGATGACTATTGAGGGAAGCACTGATCCAGTAGGAGGGAGTCATGGGATCTGGGATGTCACTACAGAAGGAAGACCAACATGGAAAAGGGAAGAGTGGAGAGATGGCTTAGCAGTCAAGGGAACTGGCTGCTCTTCCAGAGGACCTGGGTTTGATTTCCAGATCCACATGTTGTCTCACAATTATCTGTAACTCCAGCCCTAGTGGTATATGATACCCTCTTCTGACTTCTGCAGGCACCAGGCATGTATGTGGTACACAAACATATGTGCAGGCAAAATACCTATACACATAAAATAAATAAGAAAAGGGAGTGAATGAAAATGCCATAATGAATCTCACTTTGTATGCTAAGTTTTAAGCCTCATAATGTATGTGTATGTTCAGCATCTGTATATTTGTATAGTTTCCGTGTTTTTTGATGTTGACTTCTAGTTTTATTTCCTCTATGTTTTATGAAATAAACTGTATTTATTGTTTTGGATTTGTTAAGATTTAATTTACGGAGAAAACCAACACATGCGGTATATTTTAGAAGAGATTCCATAGGGTGCCAAGAAGAATGTGTATGCCATTCCAATTTACTAAAGTATTCCATAGGTATCTGTTAAATCCAGTCTATGTATCGTCTAGTCAAAATCTGATATTTCTTTGATAATTTTCGTTTATATGATGTGATGCTTTATGTGGATTGCCAACAAGACCTATAATGAAGAAAAGGAGCCTATGGGCATGCATTTGAGGGATTATCTAGATTTAGTTATCCTCTGTGTGTGCCTGTCAGAATATATTGACTGGCTCACCTGAGTTGGGAAGACTCACCCTAAATGTGGTAGGTACAATTTCATGGCCAGAGGTCCTGGACTTAATTAAAAATGAAGACACCTGAATAACAACATTCACCTCCCTCTGCTTCCTGATTGTACATGCACAATTACTAACTGCCTGAAGCCCCTGTGGCCACAACTTCCCTGCTGTTTTAGACTGTACCCTGGGAATAGTGAGCCAATATAAACTCTTTATTCCTTATGTTGCTTTTCTCAGAGTACTTTATGATAGAAATCAAACAAGTAACCAATACAGATAATCTAATTACTGATGAGAATGTGGTATTGAAATCCCTGATTATTTTTATGAGGACCTATATGACATTTTCTATTAGTGTTTATTGTATAAAATTGAGTGCACCAAGAATTGGTATCTCTGTGTTTATAATACTCATATATCCTTAACAGATTAGTAAAAATTCACTTTTACTAAAATTTACTATACATTTACTAAAATTTAGCTATTTTAACTAATTTTGATTTGAAGTCTACTTATTCATAAACCAAAATAGTTTTATTGGCTTGTTTCCTATCTACTCACTTGTTAGCTAGTCATCAATCATTTTGCTCTTTGTCTATAAGTGATTGTACCAGTGAATTGTGCTTCTTTGAGACAACAGGACAATTGATTCTAGTTTCAATCCTGTCATCTTGTCTTCATCTCATTATGGGTGAGTTAAAGTTATTTATATTTATAGTTGTTATTAAAAGATGTTTAACAATCTTGTGATTTTGTTGTTTCTCTTTTTGGATTTATTTATATTACTATTTTCTGTTACTTTTTCTCTTATTTTGAGGGTGTACTGCTTTACTGAGTTATACTTGATGGGTTATTTCATAGCTCTTCCTTGTTCATGTACTCCTCCAACACAACACTTTCTGTGCTTTCATGATTAAAACTGTCACCATGTTCTATGTGGTGTAGGAGGTTCTTATGTCTATGGGTTGTTTTCATTGGTTGAATAAAGAAACTGCCTTGGCTTTTTGATAGGGCAGCACTTAGGTAGGCAGAGAAGACAGAACTGAATGCTGGGAAGAAGCGCAGGGAGAGAGCTGCCATGAAGCTGCCAGGTCAGACATGCTGAATCTTTCCCAGTAAGCCATGACCTCATGGTGACATACCGATTATTAGAAATAGGTTGACTCAAGATGTGAGAGTTTGCCAATAAGAGGCTAGAAATAATGGGCCATGCAGTGTTTAAATGAGTACAGTTTCTGTGTGATTATTTCAGGTGTAAGCTAACGGGGTGGCTGGGGCCAAAAGCAGGCCCACTCCCCCCAACAACATCTATGTGTTTGCCTTGAATATCCTTATTACTTTGTAAGTAATCTCTTTGGGCTGCTAGTCACATATTTCTAGAACTTCAAAGATGACATTCTGTGCTTTTCTGGATTTAAAGAATTCCAGTGAGATATCTGATGCTATTGTGATGTTTCTGCCTTTCTATTTAAGTGTTCTGTTATTTGCTCTACACTATTAATATTCTGTCCTTTATTGTATTTTTGAAATCTTGAGCATGCTATGCTATGCTATGGAGAGATTCTTCTCTGCTCATACCTATTTGGAATTCAAATGCATCTCATGTTTGAATATTCATTTCTTTCTATAAACCTCAAGAAATGTCTGTTTTAATTTCATTGAATACATTCCTAGTGCCTTTAGTTTTTAATCCCATCTTCTCCATTTAACACTTGGATATTTAAGGTTTTGTTTATCTTATCTTTTTTAAAAGTAAATTTGTTTATTTTACATCTTGGCCACAGTTGTCCCTCCCTCCTCTTCTTTCAGTTCCTCCCCCCACTCCCTTATGCTCCCCATGTTTAATTAACCCACTCCTTCTCTGTTTATGTTCAGGAAAGGGCAGATCTCTCATGAATAGCAACAGAACATGGCATGTAAGACTAAACAGCACTTCATCATGTATTTAGGTTGGGCGAGAAAACTCACTATGAAGAGTTCTAGCAAAAGCTAGCAAAGGTGTTAGAGACAGAACCTTTTCCCACTTTTAGGAGTCTGAAAAGCAGACCAAGCTACACAACTGTAACACATGCAAAGTGCCTAGGTCAGTCCCATGCAGGGTCCCTGGTTGTTGGTTCAGTCTCTATGAGCTCAGATTAGTTGATTCTGTGTTTTCTTGTGGTGTCGTTGATCCCTTGGGCTCCTACAATCATTTCTCACCCTCTTGTGCAGGATTCTATCAGTTCTGCCATTCCCTGAGTTCAAACATTAGTTTGGTTGTGGGTCTGAATCTGTTTACATCAGTTGCTGGACAAAGACTCTTTGAGGACAATTGGTCTAGGTACCAATCTGGTTACAAGAGATGGCCAGTTCAGGCTATATATCCACTATTGCTAGGACTCTTGCATGTGGTCAGCCTTGTAGAGTCCTATGAGATTCATTGTGCCAGGTTTTTACCTGACCCTGAAATGTTTCCCATTTCCTGTTGTCTCTTTCAGTACTCTTTCCCTTTTCCCCAACCTGATTGCTCATGTGTTCCTTCCCTACCTGCAAAATTTCTTCTACTGCCCTTCCCAGGGAGATCTAGGGGCCTACCCTGACATGAACCCTCCTTGTTACTTAGTCTCTTTGGATATGTGGGTTGTGGCATTGTCATCTGGTATCTTTTACTAGGTATAGATATGTTACATTTGTTTATGCTGTGGAAGGTTACTTCAACTATATAAATATGTGTGCTATGTTTCTGCTGTATTTGTTAATGATGTAAAGAGATGTTACATTTGTTTTTTTCTGCATTGGTTTAATTATATAAAAATGTTGCTGTTTCACCTTGCCTGCCTTGATCTAATAAAGAGCTGAATGCCATTAGCTATGCAGGAGAGGGGTAGGTGGGACTGATAGACAGAGAGAATAAATAGGAGAAATCTAGGCTCAAAAAGAAGGAGAAAAAGAGGAGAGAGAAGAAAACAAGAAGGAGAGATGTTTCTAGAGTGAGAAACCAGGCAGCCACCAGACAGACAGACATAGAAACAGCAAGAAAGTAAGATATAGAGAAAGTAAGGTAAAAAGTCCTCAGAAAAAGGGTAGATGATGACAAACAGATTAAAATAATAAATAAGATAAGGCCATCATTCATAAAAAATAAGAAGTTTCTGTGTCATTATTTGGGAGTTCCTCAATGGTCCAGAAGAAAACACTGACACCGTTATCCTTTACTTCACATAAAATATACACTTATGGGTGAGTATATACCCTGGTTCTCTTTCTAGGTCTGGATTACCCCCACTCAGGATGATTCTTTTTCTAGTTCCATCCATTTGCCTGGAAGTCAAGTGGCAATTTCTCAGAAAACTGGGAATCAATCTACCAAAAGACACAGCATATTCCCAAAAGATGCTCAACCATACTATAAGGACATTTGCTCAACTATGTTCATAGAAGTGTTATTTGTAATAGACAGAACCCCAAAGCAACCTAGATGCCCTTCAACTGATGAATGGATAAATAAAATGTATTACATTCATAGAATAGAGTATCAATCAACTTACTTTACCCTTTAATAGATTTTATTTTGACTTACTGGACATTATTTTCATGTTGCAAGAAGAGGGCTGCTTGTTTGTCCTGGCCACCTGGCTTGCTTAGCCCTGAAATAACCACAGAGAAACTGTATTAATTAAATCATTGCTTGGCCCATTAGTTCTAGTTTCTTTTTGGCTAATTCTTACAACTTAATTTAACCCATTTCTATTAAACTGTGTACTGCCACATGGCAGTGTCTTACCAGGTAAAATTCATAGTGTCTGTTGCTGACAGATCCATGACATCTCTCTGATTCTGGTTTATTTCTCCCAGTATTCAGTTCCATTTTCCCCACCTACCTAAGTTTTGCCCTATCAATAGGCCATGTCAGTTTCATTATTCATTAAGCAAGAAAAGCAACACAAAGTCAATAGGCCCTCCCACACCATTTCCCCTTTTCTGTTTAAACAAAAAGGAAGACTTTAACATAGTCAAATTACATATAACAAAACAGGTATCAAACAAGAAGTACATTTACAATATTTATATTTACTTTATCTTTTATAATAACTAAGAAAAATTATATAAATTCTTCAATTCCATCAAAGACTTCAGAAGAATATATTAACTAAGTAAACAGGAAGTACATTGTAATCAATTTCCAAACCTCTAGAAATGACAGAGACATCTCGCTGCCTGGATAGTCACCCAAAGTTTTTCTGTACCATTGCAGAATCCAACTTCATCCTACAGGCCCATAGTATCTGGCAGACTTTTCATGAAGCAGGAACCCTAAAATATCATGTCACCTTTAGGCAAGTTCAGCAGTCATTTCTCTGCATGTCCAATTACGCAGTCCAGGCAAGAGCAGTTTCTTGCCCAAATGGCTAACCAACTCAATAAGGAGCCTATTTGATGCCCATTTTTCTCTTGAAGTAGCTTGGTGCTACCAGAAGCTGATGTGTCTCACTGTAATGAAAAGTCTTAAATTCTTTTTTAATTATTTATTTTTTTAGTTGTTGCAAAAAAAAAAATCCCGCCTCCTCCCCGTTTCCCATTTCCCTCCCCCTCCTCACACACATTGCCCCCTCCCCCTACTCCCCTACCCCTCTCCCCCCCACTCCATTCCCCCTCCCTCTCCAGAATGAAGAGCAGCCCAGATTCCCTGCCCTGCGGGAAGTCCAAGGTCCTCCCACTTCTATCCAGGACCAGGAAGGTGGGCATCCAAACAGGCTAGGCTCGCACAAAGCCAGTTCATGTATTAGGATCGAAACCTAGTGCCATTGTCCTTGGCTTCTCATCAGCCTTCATTGTCTGCCACATTCAGAAAGCCCAGTTTCATCCCATGCTTATTCAATCCCAGTCCCGCTGGCCTTGGTGAGCTCCCAATAGATCAGTTCCACTGTCACAGTGGGTGGATGCACCCAAGTGGTCCTGACTTTTTTGCTCATGTTCTCCCTCCTTCTGCTCCTCATTTGGATCTTAAGAGCTCAGTCCGGTGTTCCAATTTGGGTCTCTGTCTCAATATCGATCCATCGCCAGACGAAGGATCTAAGGTGATATACAAGATATTCATCAGTATGGCTATAGGATAGGGTCATTTCAGGTTCCCTCTCCTCAGTTACTCAAGGTACTAGCTGGGGACATCTCCATGGACACCTGCGAGCAACTCTAGAGTCAAGTCTCTTGCCAAACCTAAGATGGCTCCCTTAATTAGGATATATATTTCTCTGCTCCCGTGTTCACCCTTCCTTTATCCCAACCATCTCATTCCCACAAACTCCCCCCATTCTCCCCTTCTCACATTTCTCACCCGATTTCCTCTTAGCCCATGCCACCTCAGCCCCAAGTTCCCAGGTTTTGCCCTGCAATCTTGTCTACTTCCCATATCCAGGCGGATGACTATATGTTTTTCTTTGGGTACACCTTCTTATTTAGCTTCTCTAGGATCACAAATTATATGCTCAATGTCCTTTATTTATGGCTAGAAACCAATTATGAGAGAGTACATCCCACGTTCATTTTTTTGGGTCTGGGATACCTCACTCAGGATAGTGTTTTCTATTTCCATCCATTTGCATGCAAAATTCAAGAAGTCATTGTTTTTTACTGCTGAGTAGTACCCTAATATGTATATATTCCACACTTTCTTCATCCATTCTTCCATTGAAGGGCATCCAGGTTTTTTCCATGTTCTGGCTATTACAAATAATGGTGCTATGAACATAGTTGAATAAATGCTTTTGTCGTATGATAGGGCATCTCTTGGAGATATTCCCAAGAGTGGTATTACTGGATCTTGGGGTAGGTTGATCCCGAATTTCCTGAGAAATCGCCACACTAATTTCCAAAGTGGTTGCACAAGTTTGCATTCCCACCAGCAATTGATGAGTGTGCCCCTTACTCCACATCCTCTCCAGCAAAGGCTATCATTGGTGTTTTTGATTTTAGCCATTCTGACAGGTGTAAGATGATATCTCAAAGTTGTTTGAACAAGGAGGATGAGCATGACCTTAAGTGTCATTTGGCCATTTGAATTTCTTCTGTTGAGAATTCTCTATTCAGTTCAGTGCCCCCCCCCCTTTTTTTAATTGGGTTAATTAGCATTTTAAAGTCTAGTTTCTTGAGTTCTTTATATATTTTGGAGATCAGACCTTTGTCTGTTGTGGGGTTGGTGAAGATCTTCTCCCAGTCAGTAGGTTGCCTTTGTGTCTTAGTGACTATGTCCTTTGCTTTACAGAAGCTTCTCAGTTTAAGTAGGTCCCATTTATTCAATGTTGCCCTTAATGTCTGTGCTTCTGGGGTTATACATAGGAAGCGATCTCCTGTGGCGATCTCCTCTAGGGTACTTCCCACTTTCTCTTCTATCAGGTTCTGTGTGTTCGGGCTGATATTGAGGTCTTTAATCCATTTGGACTTGAGTTTTGTGCACGGTGATAGATAAGGGTCTATTTTCATTCTTCTACAGGTTGACATCCAGTTGTGCCAGCACCATTTGTTGAACATGCTTTCTTTCTTCCATTGTATACTTTTAGCTCCTTTATCAAAAATCAGGTGTTCATAGTTTTGTGGGGTAAAATCTGAGTCTTCTACTCTATTCCATTGATCGACTTCTCTGTTTTTAAGCCAATACCAATCTGATTTCAATACTGAAGCTCTGTAATAGAGTTTGAAGCCAGCGATGGTAATGCTTCCAGAAGTTCCTTTATTGTATAAAATTGTTTTGGCTATCCTGGGTTTTTTGTTTTTTCCATATAAAGTTGATTAATGTCCTCTCAAGATCTGTGAAGAATTTCGATGGGATTTTAATGGGGATTGCATTGATTCTATAAATTGCCCTTGGTAGAATTGCCATTTTTACTATGTTGATCTTCCCAATCCAAGAGCAAGGGAGATCCTTCCATTTTCTGGTATCCTCCTCAATTACTTTCTTCAAGGACTTAAAGTTCTTGCCAAATAGATCCTTCACATCCTTGGTTAGAGTTACCCCAAGATATTTTATGCTATTTTTGGCTACCATTAAGTGATATTAATGACCAGTGGTTGTTAACTCCGGTCACTTTTTTAGTAGTAGGGTTTGTGTGTTTCCCTTCTTTGAGTTGCGCTGGTGAAAGGTCTCTAGATGACTGAGTTATTGTGGGCATTGTTGGACTCCTTGGTTAGTGATTTTCCTTCTATAAATTTCTGTAAGGCTGGATTTGTGGCTACGTATTGTTTAAATTTGTTTTTATCCTGGAAAATTTTGTTTTCTCCATTTATAGTGAACAAAAGCTTGGCTGGATATAGTAGTCTGGGCTTGCATCCATGATCTCTTAGTTTTTGCAGTACATCTATCCAGGACCTTCTGGCTTTCATGGTTTCCATAGAGAAGTCAGGTGAAAGTCTGATAGGTTTACCTTTATAAGTAACTTGGCCTTTTTCTTTTGTGGCTCTTAATATTCTTTCTTTATTCTGTATATTTTGTGTTTTGATTATTATATGGCGAGGGGATGTGTTTTTTTGATCCAGCCTATTTGGTGTTCTGTATGCTTCTTGAACCTTCATAGGTACCTCTTTCTTCAGGTTGGGAAAGTTTTCTTCTATAATTTTATTAAGTATATTTTCTGTACCGTTGAGCTGCACTTCTTCTCCTTCTTCTACTCCAATTATTCTTAGGTTTGGTCTTTTTATTGTGTCCCATATTTCCTGAATGTTTTGTGATGAGAATTTGTTGGTTTTGCTGTTTTCTTTGATCAGTGTGTTTATTTTTTCTATGGTATCTTCAGTGTCTGATATTCTCTCTTCTATCTCTTGTAATCTGTTGTTAGTACTTGTCTCTGTCATTCCTGTTCGTTTACCCAGATTTTCCATCTCCATTCTTCCCTCAGTTTGTGCTTTCTTCATTGCTTCCATTTCATTCTTCATGTCTTGAACCGCTTCCCTAACCTGTTTGATTGCTTTTTCTTGTTTCTCTTGGTTTTCTTGGGTATCTTTGAGTGATTTATTCATTTCCTCTATCTTTTTGTTTGTAATCTCTAATTGTTTACTGCAGTTTTTCACCTACTGTTTCAGGTTTTCTATTATTTTCATATAATTCACTTTTGAGTCGATTTCTTCTAATTCTTCTGGAGTAGGGTGTACAGTTCTTCTTATTTCGGGATCCCTGGATTCTGGTGATGTCATGTTGCCTTTCAGGTTCTGTTCCTTCAAATGGAGCCAGGAGAGGCATGGTGTCTTGGTCCAGACTTTGCTGTGACTGGACTCTCTGGGTGTATCTCCTCAGTGTAGAAGCAGGAACCGTTCCCGTCCAGATGAAGCTCCTCAGCACTGAAACTTGGACGCCTGGTAATCCAATGACCTGCGGACAAATGGGCAAACTTGGGGGGCAGGGCAGAGTCGAGTAGAACACAGGAGACCCTGCCGCGCAAGCTGAAGGTGCCCGCGCTCCCTTTGGGGTCCTTGAGGCCTGCCCAATAGGCAGGCACTCACAGTTCTGGGTGGGTAGCCTTAGTGTATGAGCAGAAACCTGTTCCTGAGCAAAGGACCTTGCAGACCATGCATGCTTGGGGGGGGGGGTTCGTGTGTAAGAAAGACAGCCCTGTATAAGGAGCTGGGGGAGGGGGGTTTGTGCTCTCTCCTGGGACAATCCGCCCCTGGATAGCACACACTCACCCATCCAGATGGAGCTCCTCAGCATCTAAACAGGGACGGCTTGTAGCCCAATGAGCAGGGGACAAAAGGAAGAACGTGGCAGGCAGGGCGGGGTCCAGTAGAACACAGGAGACCCTGCCGGACAAGCTGAAGGTGCCTGCTCCCTTTGGGGGTCCTTGAGGCCTGCCCAATAGGCCAACACTCACTGCTCAGGGTGGGTAGCCTTAATGTAGGAGCAGAAACCTGTTCCTGGGAAAAGGACCTTGCAGACCATGCAGGCTTGGGGGTGGGGGGTCATGTGTAAGAAAGACAGCCCTGCAGAAGGAGCTAGGGGAGGCGGTTTGTGCTCTCTTCCGGGACAATCTGCCCCTGGATAGCACACACTCACCTGTCCAGATGGAGCTCCTCAGCACCTAAACTGGGACGGCTGGTAGCCCAATGACCTGGGGACAAAAGGAGTCTTAAATTCTTAAACATATTAATTGACCTGTTCTAAAGGTCTCTGAAAGATTTGAAGAATACCTATCTAACTGAACTATACCTCTATACATCTAAAAAATCTAACTAACATGACAACAAGCTTGATTGTTATAGATGATTATCTTTTAACCTATATTTCTTAATTATACATTACCTTTATTAAATGAACTACACAATCACAATACCTTAATCAAGAGCAGAAATATACATATAACAAAATTGACCTTAAATTGTATTAGTATACCAAGATCATACCAATGTAAATTATTTATATCTATATCATATCCCCCTTTAAATGTAAAAGAACATTTATAAACAATATTTGATAAACCATCTTAAATGCCATATTTTGTAGATCTCTGAAGTGTTTGTCTATATAAAATATATCTCTGTTTGACCATGAAATCGTACCTAACATTACTATGTTTTGATTGCAATAGGTGGCAAACTACTAAACTGAATTTCTTTATTATCTTAAATAGTTTGTAATAATAACTTTCAAGGACTAGAAATTTGCATTACATTGTTAAATGAACTGCATAGGTATAATAAGAATATAATAATATACTTAGACAAGAATAGAAAGGAAGGCACAGTATGTTCTAAAAAATAACCCTAAATTTGTATCAATATACAAGAATATCTAAAACAAGAGAAACATACATACAGTACAACAAAATAATCTCAAATTTGTATTAACATACAAAAATCCATACCAATGTAAAATATTTAAGATAAGTAATTTTCTTTTTGGTTTCCCCAATACCTCACTTTCACTTTCATAAGTCCTAACAACCACTAATCTCTTCTCCAGGTCTGTGATTTTCATGTTAAAATGTTATATAACTAGAATTCTACAGTATGTATCATTTGAAAATTGACTTTTTAGTTATTTTTTATTGCTTTATAAATAATACCATTCAAAGTTTCCACTTCTTACCCTCCTCCCATATCCCACCCGCTCCGCCACTCATCCTCCCCCTCCCGTCCTAAAAGAAGGCAGGGTGCCCTGCCCTGTGGGAAGTCCAAGGCTCTCCCCCTCCATCCAGGCTTAAGAAGGTATGCATCCAAATAGACTAGGATCCCCAAAAACCAGTACATGCAGTAGAGACAAATCCCTGTGCCATTATCTTTGGCTTTTCAGTCTCCCCAAGTGTCAGCCACATTCAGAGGGTCCACTTTGATCCCATGCTTATTCAGTCCCAGTCCTAGTCCTAGCTAGCTTTGTTGAGCTCCCATTAGATCAGGCACACTGTCTCGGTGGGTGGACCAACCCCTCGTCATCTTGACTTCCTTGCTCATCTTCTCCCACCTTCTGAAGTTATTTGTTTGCACTTTCTATTTGCTCAGTTAATATTATTTCCTTCTCAGGTCTCTGATGAAGTTGAAGAGTAGATATAGTTAAAATTATCCTTGTTACCAAATACAGCAAAGAAATGCACAAAATAGTTGTAAGGTATAAGAGGTTGAGAGACATAAAAAGATAGTTTTATGTTGGTAATGGAACTTAGGCTAGAAAGTGAATTAGATATAAAACTTGGACTTACTAAGACAGGATAGATAATGGAGAATTTTCTCTTAATTTCCAAATGCAAATGGACTGGACTTTGTTAATGTAATTCTTACTTGTACATATTTAAATATATTTATTGTACTTAAAAAACAATATTTGGGAATATGGGTGTAGTTTTGTCCATACTGCTTCCTACTGTTTGGGGGCACTATTAATCAGGCCGTTTATGGTATATCCTCTGTGCTAGGTTCATCTCAGTCAGTACTTGGGAAAAGTAATTTTTTGAGGATGTTCACAGTGACCTTTCGGGGGGGGGCATGGTCTATCAAACTATATTTGTCTGGAAGTATTCCACAAGCTCTCATCTTCTGTGGAAACAAAAGAAAAACCTCTTTTCAAGAGCAACACATCCTTAGACTCAAATTTTGAAATCAAGATTCTCTTATAATAAACATTCTGGTTTAGCTTAGCAGCCCATACAATGAAATGTCTCTCTGTACTTAGGTCTTTCATAGTCAAAAATTTCAAAGAAAACACAATGATATACATAATCCTGACTCTATGAATTTTCCATTTTTACATGGCTTATTTTTTTACTCCTGTTAACCTATGACTATCTGTACTCTGTCTCTTTTTGACCTAGAAATGTCACAGCTTAGATTCTTAAGTGCTTAATAATTTAAAAACACAAAGCAAAATGTTCCTAGGCAATAAAAAATTACAGACAATACAATAGGACAGATTCACACATAAAAGACCTCTAAATGGGTCACAATGTTGGATAGATATACATAGGCTTGGGAGAAAAAAATATGAAAGAAATAAGGTTAATGCTATAAAAAAGGTAAAGTCTCTAAAGAGACAAAGTAAATAAAAAAGCCACATAAAAATAAAAAATTCACAGGGGGTCTAAATTATGTATTTTATTATATTTTCTTTAAAATTTTTGACTATGACAAAACTAAGTACAGAGAGACGGTTCATTGTGTGGGCTACAAAACTAAACCAGGATATATATATATATATATATATATATATATATATATATATATATATATATATAAAGCTATCTTGACTTAAAAATTTGTGTCTAAGTATATGATGCTTTAAAGAGGGTCTTCCTTTGTTTCACAGAGGATGACCCTATGGATTACATCTATCCCAATATGGTATGATAGACCACGCCCTCCTAAAAGTTTTCTGTAAACACCCTAAAAAAATTACTACACTCAATTGCCGACTGAGACAAACCTGACACACAGATTACACCATAAAAGACCTGATTAACAGCACATGTTATACAGCAGGAAAAAAGTTTAAAAAAATAACTATGTCCATATTCCCAGATATTGTTTACAAATGTTCTTTTACATTTAAAGGGGGATATGATATAGATATGAATAATTTTTCATTGGTATAAATTTTGCTTTATTGGTATAAGTTCAATTTTGTTATATGTATATATGTTTCTGCACTTTATTGGGGTATTGTGATTATGTAGTTCATTTAAAAATGTATAATTAGGAAATATAGGTTGTTGATTGATAATCATCAATAATAGTCAAGCTTGTAGTCATGTTAGCTAGATTTTCTAGGTATATAGAGATATATTTCAGTTAAATAGGCATTCTTCATGTCTTTCAAAGACTACAAAATGTGCCATTTAATGTTTTAATAACTTAGGACTTTTCATGACAATGAAACACGTCTGCTCCTGGCAGCACCAGTCTACTTCAAGAGGAAGATGGACATCAATGAGGCTACTTACGGAGTTGGTTACCCATTTGGGCAAGAAATTGCTCTTACCTGGACTGTTGCACAAACTGGACACAAAGAACCCACAGAGAGAGGACTGCTAAACTTGCTTAAATGTGAGATGATCCTTTGGTGTTCCTGATTCATGAAAGAATCTGTGAGACATTCTACAGGAATGAAAAGACAGTGACTAAACTGTCCTTAAAATTTTCTGCTTCATGGAAAAGTCTGCTGGATACTATGGGCCTGAAGGCTAAAGATGGATGCCCCAATGGTACAGAGGAACTTTGGGTGACTGTACAGGCAGTGAGATGTCTCTGTCATTTCTAGAGTTTTGGAAGTTGCTTATTTCTTGTTTACTTAGGTAATAGTATATCCTTCTGGAGTTTTTGATGGAGTTAAAAATGGTTAGTTATAGCTTTCCTTAGTTATGATAAAAGATAAAATAAATATAAATATTGTAACTGTAATTCTTGCTTGATAACTGTTTTGTTATGTGTAATTTTACTATGTTAAAGTTAAAGCCTTTCTTTTTTTGTTTAAACAGAAAAAAGGGGAAATGATGTAGGAGGGCCTTGTGTCTACGTGTTACTTTCATCGGATAAATAAAGAAGCTGCCTTGGTTTTTTGATAAGCCAGCCCATAGGTGGGTGGAGTAGACAGAACAGAATTCTGGGAGGAAGAAAGCAGAGTCAGGCAGACACCATGAAGCTCTGGCCCAAGATGGACATAGGGTTAGATTCTTCCCGGTAAGCCACAACCCCATGGTGATACACGGATTATTAGATATGGGTTAAAGCAAGATGTGAGAGTTAGCCAAGAAGAGGCTAGATGTAATGGGCCAGGCAGTGTTTAAATGAATACAGTTTCTGTGCAATTATTTTGGGTAAAGCTAGCCAGGCAACATCACTACACCTTACCTTTTTTTAAGCATTAACTTTATTTTATGATTCTCTATGCTCTTTTTCTTCTCTCTTCCAAGGCTATATACATTTATCCAACAGTATGACCCATCTGTATTCATCTTTATTACATATTTGTATTTCTTTACTGTCCAGGAGCACTTTTTAAAATGCTAAATGCTTCTTTAAAATAAGGCTGTGCTCTTATTAGGTCAAATATGGTAAAGCCCAGCATGGCAGGGCTGCTTGTGCCTCTGAGCCACACACACTGCCTGACGTCCAGGCACAAAGCAAGTACACATTGCATTGAGCAAGCCATTGCACTTTTCTCACAAACCCCATGCAAATGATCTGCCTCCTGCAAGAGCCAGGGGTCATGCTAGCAGCATAGCCCAGAAAGCCAACATTTTAAGACTGCATGGCTTTTATTCTTTTACTATGACTGAGTCAGGAAAACTTCTCTTAAGGGAACTGTGGCATGCCACCAGCAAACAGCAAAAAGCTGTGTTAAACTCTGTGTTTTTGTGTGTAAAATTAAGCTCTCTCAGGTTTTTAAGTGGATTTAGTCCATCATGTTGGGCACCAATTCTTGCAAGGAGAGGGCTGCTTGTTTATCCTGGCCACCTGGCTAGCTTAACCCCCAAATAACCACACAGAAACTGTATTAACTAATACAGTTGCTTGGCCCATTAGTTCTAGTTTCTTATTGGCTAATTCTCACATCCTAGTTTAACCCATTTCTATTAATCTGTGTATTGCCAAGTGGCATTTTCATGCTTGTTTTTTTGTTTGTTTGTGGTTTTTCATTTGTTCTCTTTTGATGTTTGGATGTAGTATTTTTTGTCCGGATTTTTTTATTTGCTTTTATTAAACTATATATTTTTCTTCACTCTTCTCCCTTCCTCCCTCCTTCCCTTCTACTGTCTCCCCTTATCCCCACACTCCCAATTTACTCATAGGATCTTTTTTTCCTACTGTCCCTGTAGATTAAATACATGTATGTCTCTCTTAGGGTCCTGTTTATTGTCTAGATTCTCTAGGATTGTGAATTGTAGGCTGATTTTTCTTTGCTTTATATCTAAAAGCCAATTATCAGGAGTGCATTATGGTATTTGTCTTTCTGGATCTGAGATATTTCACTCACAATGATGTTTTCTAGATCCACCCATTTGTGTAAAAATTTCAAGATATTGTTATTTTTTCCTACTGTTTAGTACTCCATTGTGTAAATGTACCACATCTTCTTTATCCACTCTTTGGTCAAGAGGCATTTAGGTTATTTCCAGGTTCTGGCTTTGACAAATCATGGTGCTATGAACATCATTGAGTACATGTCTTTGTGGTATGATTGAGTATCCTTTGGGTCTTGATGTAAGTTGTTTCCTAATTTTCTGAGAAATTACCCTACTAATTTTCAAAGCAGCTGTACCAGTTTGCACTCCCACCAACAATGGAGGAGTGTTTCATTTACATCAGATCCTCTCCAGCATAAGTTGTCATCAGTATTTTTTAACTTGGCCATTCGTACAGCTGTAAGATGGAATCTCAGAGTTGTTTTGATTTGTATTTATCTGATGGCTAAGGGTGTTGAACATTTCCTAAAGTGTCTTTCAGTCATTTTAGATTCCTCTATTGAGAGTTTTCTGTTTAGGTCTATATCTCATTTTTTTTTGATTATTTGTTCTTTTGATGACCAATTTCTTGAGCTCTTTGTATATTTTGGAGATCAGCCCTCAGTCTGATATGTGGTTGATGAGGATCTTTACCCATTCTGTATGCTGTTGTTTTGTCTTGTTAATCATGCCCTTTGCTCTACAGAAGCTTCTTAGTTTCAGGAGATCCAATTTATTAATTGTTTCTGTCAGTGTCTGTGTTATTGGGGTTGTATTTAGGAAGTGGTTGCCTGTGCCAGTGTGTTCAAGTGTACTTGCCACTTTCTATTCTATGAGGTTCAGTGTGGTTGATTTTATGTTGAGGTCTTTGATCCCTTTTGACTTGAGTTTGTGCATACCAGTAGATATGGATCTATGTTGTTGCTTCTATATGGTGATATCCAGATATACCATCAGCATTTGGTTAATAATCTTTCTTTTTTCCGTTTTATATATTTTGCTTCTTTTTCAAAGATCAGGTATTTGTAAGTGTATGGATTGATATCCTGGTCTTCTATTCTATGCCATTAGTCCTCCTGCCAGTTTTTATGCTAATACCAGGCTGTTTTCAGTACTGTAACTCTGTAGAAGAGTGTGAAGTCAGGGATTGTGATGCTTCAAGAAGTTCCTTTATTGTACATTATTGTTTTGCCTATCAGGGGATTTTTTGCTTTTCCAAATGAAGTTGAGGATTGTTCTTTTTAGATCATGAAGATCTTTTCGGGGATTTTGATAAGCATTGCAGTGAATCTGTAGATTGCTTTTGGGAAGATTGCCATTTTTACTATGTTAATTCTACCTACACAAGATCATGGGAGATCATTCCATTTTCTGATGTCTTCTTCAATGAAACAAAGTTCTTGTCATAGAGGTCTTCCACTTGTTCAGATAGAGTTACGTCACGATATTTTATGTTATTCTGGCCACTGTGAATGTTGATATTCCTCTGATTTCTTTCTTAGCCCATTTATCAATCTGTTTGAAGGAAGACTGATTTTTTAAACTCCATCTTTCATCTTGCTACATTATGGAAGATGTTTACGACTTATAGAAGTTGCTTGGTAGAATTTTTGGGGTCACTTATGTAAACAATTATATCATCAGCAAATAGTGAGATTTTGACTTCTTTTTAAATTTTTCTTCCCTTATCTCCTTTTGTTAACTTATTGTTCTAGCTAGAAGATCAAGTACCATATTGAATAGATACAGAGAGAGTGGACAATCTTTTCTTGTTTCTGATTTCAGTGGGATAACATTGAGTTTCTCTCCATTTAGCTTGATGTTGGCTGTTGGCTTGCTGTATATTGCCTTTATTATGTTTAGATATGTTCCTTGTACCCATGCTCTTTCCAAAATCTTTATCATGAAGGGATGTTGTATTTTGTCAAAGGCTTTTTCATCATGTAATGAGATGATCATCTGTCTTTTTTTCAGTTTGTTTATATGTTGGATTACATTGACAGGGTGTCATATGTTGAACCATCCCTGCATCTCTGAGATGAAACCACCTGTTTAGTTATAGTGAATGATTTTTCTGATGTCCTTTTGGATTCAGTTTGCCAGTATTTTGCTAAGTACTTTTGCATCAATGTTCATGAGTGAGATTGATCTGTAATTCTTTTTCTTAGTGATGTCTTTGTGTGGTTTGAGTATCAGGATAATTGTAACCTCATCAAAAGAGTTTGGCAGTATTCCTTCTGCTTCTATTCTGCGGAACAATTTGAAGCATATTATATGAGTTCTTCTTTGAAACTTTTATACTATTCTGGACTTTCTAGTCCTGGATTTCCTTTGGTTAGAAAAATTTGATAACGGTTTCTATTTCTTTAGAAGTTACAGGTCTATTTAATTTGCTTATCTGGTTTTGATTTAATTTTAGTTAATAATATTTATCCAGAAATTTTTCTATTTCCTTTAAGCTTTCTAATTTTGTGGCATACAGGTTTTTGAAGTATGACGTCATGATTATCTAGATTTCCTCCATATCTGTTGTTATACCCCCCCCTTTAAATTTATGGATTTGTTTATTTGGATATTCTCTCTCTGTCTTTTTGTTAGTTTGTATAAAGGTTTCTGGCTTTTGTTGATTTTCTTGAAGAACCAACTCTTTGTTCTGTTGATTCTTTGTTTTGTTTTATTTATTTCTGTTTTGTTGATTTTAGCTCTCAATTTGATTATTTCCTGACTTCTATTCCTCCTGGGTGAGTTTATTTCTTTTTTTTTGTAGTGTTTTGAGGTACTCTGTTAACTTACTAGTGATGTAGGAAGTCCTTTTGTATATGTGTTGCTTTTATTGGTTAATGAATAGAGAAGCTGTTTCAGACAGTGGCTTAGCAGAATAGAACCAGGTGAGGAAAGGTTAACTGAATGCTGAAAGAAATAAGGCAAAGTCAGGGAGAAGCTATGCATCCCTGACCTGACAGAGACAGATGCAGCATGGAAACCTGCCTATAAGCCACAGCCACGTGGCAATACACAAAATAATAGAGTTTAAATTAAGGTTAAATTAAGATGTAAGAGTTAGCCAATAAGAAGCTAAAGCTAATGGGTCAGTGATTTAATTAATGCAGTTTCTGTGTGATTATTTCAGGGCTGAGCATCCAGGAACAAACAAGTGGCCTCCTACTACAAATTGGTACACCATCGTGATCGACTATATCCATATTAAACCAAATAAAACTTGGAAAGGAATTCTAGACACAATAGAACAGAGTTAAGCACAGCTTAACACTATGGTTTCTTTAAAAGAGGTCTTCCTGATTCAACAGTAGCAGAAAAAGAAAAAAAGAATGCTTGGTTTCAAAATGGCTGCTTCCTGGTTCACCAGCACAAATGGCTCTGACTATGTTTAGGAGGTTAAGCTCTGGAGCATTTGAAAGAGTTTGTGGTCTTGAGTATTTGTGTGCCTACTTGAAGTTAGGAGGAAAGTAACTGAGACCATGCCTGAAGATTAATGCCCCTGCCTGGGCAGGCAATAGGTTCAGGTCTGCTAGGAATCCACAAAAAGGAGAGTATAACAAATTCCCTTCCACCATACACAGAGCTATTTCTAGGCCACACAGTACTCTGCATGGCATATTTAGCTATTATTCAGATAAAAATAATTTATGTGTTGCATGCTCCTTCTGAGAGTTAAAGTGGTGAGCATGGCTCCTACCTGGCAGTCCCAGAGGGTTGGTAATGGTACCTCCACCATTTTGAAAAGTGAAGAGAGGAGGAGCCAGCCACCAGGGCTGCTGCAACCAAGATGCTTACAATTTTAAAAGCTCTCTAGGACTGCTTGATGTTGTGCTATATGAACTGGACATGCAGCCCCCCCCCCCAAGAAAAAATAACTGCTGAACTTGCCTGAAGGTGAGACAATCCTGCGGAGTTCCTGCTATAAGAAAGAGTCTGCCAGACATTCTGCAGGACACAGATGAAAGTGACTGATAAACTGCCAATATAGGTAGAACCGTCTTTGAAATTTCTTGCTTCTTGGTAAAGTCTGCCAGATGCTATGGGCCTGTAAGCTGAAGATGGATGCCCCAACAGTACAGAAGAGCTTTGGATGACTGTCCAGGCAGCATGATGTCTCTGTCAATTCTAGAGTTTTGGATGTTTCTTACAATACACTTCTTGTTTACTTAGGTAATATTATATCCTTCTGGAGTCTTTGATGGAGTTAAAGGATAGATAGTTATATTTATTCCTTTACTTAGTTATGATAATATAGAAAATAGATATAAATATTATAACTAATTCATGCTTAATACCTGTTCTGTTATATGTAATTTTACCATGTTAAAGTGAAAACCTTCCTTTATATTCAAACAGAAAAGGGGAGATGAAGTAGGAATTCCTTCTTTATATTTGTTATTTCTATTGGTTTAGGAATAAAGAAATTGTTTTGACCAGTGGCTTAGCAGAGTAGAACTAGGCAGGAAAAACTAAACTGAATTCTGGGAGAAAGAAGGCAGAGTCAGGAGGAAGCCATGTAACCCCACCAGATACCGATGCAGGAAGGAAACTTGCTGGTAAGCCACAGCCATGCAGCAATACACAGATTAATAGAAATAGGTTAAATTAAGATGTAAGAGTTAGCCAATAAGAAGCTAGAGCTAATGGGCCAATAAGCAATTTAATGAATACAGTTTTCTGTGTGATTATTTTGGGGCTGAGCAGCCAGGAACAAACAAGAGGCTTCCTACAACACACTGGTGTGGGATTTTTCCAGTTTCTTTCTTTTGTTTTCAGGTGTTGTATTTATTGTAGTGAATTTTTTTAAATTTATTTATTTATTAAAGATTTCTGTCTCTTCCCCGCCACTGCCTCCCATTTCCCTCCCCCTCTCCCAATCAAGTCTCCCTCCCTCGTCAGTCCAAAGAGCAATCAGGGTTCCCTGCCCTGTGGGAAGTCCAAGGACCACCTACCTCCATCCAGGTCTAGTAAGGTGAGCATCCAAACTGCCTAGGCTCCCACAAAGCCAGTACGTTTATGTAAGCATTTATTGCTATGAACTTTCCTCTTAATACTACTTTAATTTTGTCCCATAAATTTGGATATATTGTGTATCATCCTCTTGAATTTTAAGAAATCTTTTATTTCTTTCATTATTTCTTCCTTGACCCATTAGTGGTTCAGTTGAGCATTGCTCATTTTCCATATGTTTGTGCAGTTTCTAAAATTTGCATTGCGGCTAAATTCTAATTTTAAGCCATGGTGATCCAATAAGATATATGAGGTTGTTCCATTTTTTTTGTATCTGCTGATGTTTGCGTTGTTATCTAGTATGTGGTCAATTTTTGAAAAGGATCCATGAGATGCTTAGAAGAAGGTATATTCTTTTAAGTTTGGATAGAATGTTCTATAGATGTCTGTTAAGTTCATTTGAGTCATAACATCTCTTAGTTTCCTTATCTCTCTGTTAATTTTCTGTTTGGCAGGCCTGTCCAGTGTTGAGAGTGGGGTGTTGAAGTCTCCCACTACTATTATGTGGAGTTAAATGTGTTATTTAAGCTTCAGTAGTGTTACTTTTACATATGAAGATGCCCTTGTATTTGGGGCATAGGTGTTCAGTATTGAGATTTCTTCTTGAAAGGTGTTTCCTGTTACTAAAATAAAATGTCTTATTTGTCTCTTTTGATTGATTTTAGTTTGAAGTCTATTTTGTTCGATATTAGGATAGCTACACGAGCTTGTTTCTTAGGTCCATTTGATAGGAATTTTTTTCCCAACCCTTTACTCAGAGGCGGTGTCTATCATTGAGGTTGAAGTGTATTTCTTGTATGCAGAGGAAGGATAGGTTCTGTTTTCATATCTATCTGTTAGACTTTTTATATGTTAGTATCTTTTTAATAGGTGACTTGAGTCCACTTACATGAAAGGATATTAGTGACCAGTGATTGCTAGTTCTTGTTATTTTAGTTTTCATTGTTTGTGATGTTATTGTGTTTTCCCTTTTTAGGATTTGCTGCTGTGGGATCATCTATTGTACTTATTTTTGTGGATGTAGCTATCATCCATGGGTTGGAGTTTTTGCTCTAATACTTTGTGTAGGGCTGGATTTGTGGCTAGGTATTGGTTAAATCTGGTTCTGTCATGGGATATTTTGTTTTGTCTGTCTATGGTGACTGAAAGTTTTGCTGGGTATAGTAGTCTGGGCTGGCATCCATGGTCTCTTAATGTCTACATAACACTTGACCAGGACTTTCTGGCTTTTGTTGCTTCAATTGAGAAGTCATAGGTAGCTATTTTAAATTGGACTTTATATGGTGCTTGACCTTTTTCCTTTACAGCTCTTAATATTTTTTCTTTATTAGGTATGTTTAGTGCTTTGATTATTATGTGGTGACAGGACATTTTTTATCCAGTCTATTTGGTGTTCTGTAAGTTTGGTTGAATATATTTTCTATGCTCTTGAGTTGAATTTTTTCTCCTTTTTCTATCCCTATTATTCTTAGGTTTGGTCTTTACATGGTATCCCAGATTTCCTGGATATTTTGTGTTAACCTTTGTGCTTGATTTAATGTTTTCTTTGACCAATAAGTCTATTTCCTCTATTGTGATTTCAGCCCTTGAGATTCTCTCTTCCATCACTTGTATTCTGCTGTTCATGCCTGAGTTTGTGGTTCCTGATTGTTTTCTCATGATTTCTGTTTCTATAATTTTCTTGGCTTGTGTTTTCTTTATTTTCCCTATTTTGGTTTTCAAGTCTTGATTAATTTCTTTCATCTGATTGATTTTTCCTGATTTTCTTTAAGGGATTTGTTGATTACGTCCAATTTTTTATTTTTCTTTTCCTCCATTTCTTTTAGGGAATCTTTCATTTCCTCTTTAGGGGCCTCAAACATTCTCCTAAAGTTATCTTACGTCATTTTTTATGTTTTATTTATATTGGGGTGTTGACTGAGTTTTCTGTCTTACCAGGTCCCACAGCCATTTAGTCCCAAATATACACACAGAGGTCTACATTAATCATAAACTGATAGATCTATTAGCGTACGTTTCTTATTAACTGTTATAACTTATATTAACCCATAATTCTTGTCTGTGTTAGACATGTTGCTTGGTATCTTTTTTGGCAAGGCAGTCACATCTTGCTTTCACTGTGGATGGGTGACTAATGGACCAATCAGTTAATGATTAATGTAGGCCTCTGTGTGTTTGTTTGAGACTGAACGATTGCGGGACCAGGCAGGATAGAAACATTGGTCAACATTGGGGTCTTCATGTCTTGTTCTTGTAGATCCACTAGTCTTGTTGGTGTCATGTTTCTCTTTGTGTTGTTGTGTTCTTACCTAATCTACCTGTCTTTTCCTTTGATTGGTGTAATTTGGGCTGTGTCTCTAGTAATCTATCTTCCAGGTGCCAGTCGATCCAAGGCATAAATGATTGCTGCTCATGGTGTAGTCAGGGTTATAATTCCAGACACTTTAGAGATCATTTGGCATCCCAGGAACATGCTCAGTGCTCCTAGTGGTGCTCTGCAATTCCAAATGTATTTTAGGCTTGTTTCCATGGAGATCACTTGCTTGGGCCTGTGCCCATTGAGGTCACTGGCTCAGGCCTGGTCCCACAGAGGAGGCTGACTTTAGCCTACTCAAGTGGAGCTTGCTTGTTCAGGCCTGCTCTGGTGAAGGACACTGGCTAGGGCCTCCTCTGGCAGAGGTTGCTGGCTTAGGCTTGTTGCCACAGAGGTCACTGGCTTGGGCTTGTTCCTGTGGTTGTCCCTGGCTGGGTTCTGCTTCCACAGAGGTCCTGTCTTGCGCTGGGTCCTGCAGTGGTCCCTGTCTCGGACCTGCTACCTTGGTGGTCACTCCTTTGTACCTGCTCCTGTGGAGGTCGCTGACTAGGGCCTGCTCTGCCAGAAGTCACTGGCTCCGGCCTGCCTTTAAGGAAGCTGCTGGCTCAGGCCTATTCCTGTGGATATCCCTGGCTTGGTGCTACTCCAGCTGAGATCCTTGGCTTAGGCAAGATTCCATAGGGTCTCTGGCTCAGGCCAGCTCCCTTGTCATTAGCTCCCTAGTACTTGCTCCTAAGGAGGTGGCCTGTTCCTACAGATGTCTTTATCTCAGTCCTGTGCCCACAAATGTCCCTGGCTTGGGCTGCTCCCAAAGAGGTATTGGACTTTGGCCTGCTCCTTTGGCAGTCACAAGGACACTTACTTGGGCCTTCTCTGGTGGAGGTATCTGACTCAGGCCTGCTTCCACAGGGATTGCTAGCTCGGCAAATGTTGTATTTCTTTAAACTTGAATTCATGCAGAGATTCTTCTGCTTGTTTGAGTGACTTTGTGATCTTCAATGATTTTATTTTGTTGTTGTTGTTGTTAAAAGTCTCATTTTATTTGCTGTTTTCTCTTTCATATTGCTAACTTTTTCATTGATATTATTGATCTTATAAACTATTCTGTTCAGTTTTTCCCCTCTGTTGTTGGCTGATGGAGGAAGGTCAATGGTTAAGTAATAAAGAAACTGCTTGGCCTCATAGGTTAAAACATAGATCGGAGGAGTAAACAGAACGGAATGCTGGGAGGAAGAGGAAGTGAGCTCAGACTCGACAGCTCTGCTCTCTGGAGCAGAGACGCCATGCTCCGCTTTCCCGGGCAGACACACACTATGAAGCAAGTCACCAGGTCAGAAATGCTGAATCTTTCCCGGTAAGACCGGAGCTACACGGTTTATTAGTTGATCGGGATATCAGAATTAGCCAGTAAGGGCTAGAGCTAATGGGCCAAGCAGAATGGGCCAAGCAGTGTTTAAAAGAATACAATTTCTGTGTTGTTATTTCGGGGCATAAGCTAGCCAGGCGGCCAGGGTGCTGGGGACGCAGCCCCGTTGCTCCTATTACAACAGTTGGCTTTCTTTAATGGTCCATAATTCTTCTTTCAGACAATTTTTCATTTTTATCAGAAAATTTTTGAAAAGTTCATTGGAATTTCATCTACTTCAGTATGTTTGGGTTCAGTAGTTGAAGTGTTAATATTGTTTGAGAGATTCGTGTTAACTTGTATTTTCATGTGTTTTTGTGTTTCCATGCTGTGATTTATTGATCCGTTGGCTTGCATGTCTCTTCTTATTATTTTGTGTTCATTTAGAGGGGAATATTTTTTAACACAGGTAATTCTTGAAGGTTTGCTATCCAGTGTGATCCAAGGAGGAGAAATCAAATTTCTCTAACAAGAATATTAAGCCATATACAATATGGAAATACATTTAAAATTGATTGAAACTGTGTTTCACTTGACAGGATCTAAAATCATCTGGGAGACAGGCCTCTTGGGTGTGCCTATAATAGGTTATTTTGATTTCGTTAACTGATATATGGAGAACATTTTTTGAAGCTCAAGGAAAGATTTTATAGTAGCTTAAAAAACCTTTGGTTGACAAGACGTGAATAGCAAACATCTGCCTAAAGCAAGATAATGAAGTTGGGAAGGAAAACAGCCATGTTCTTTGATTTATTGGCAAATTGATTTATTTAGAAAATTCAATATCATATGTATATCATCTCTAAGTCTCACATTTTATGTATATTATTTAGCATTCTCATAGCTTTGGGACTGTTTTAGTCTTTCCTGATTTTTTTTCACTCTCATGAAAAAAAATCCAGGTATCTTAATCTTTATACATAGATCCTTTATGTTCAAAATATTTTTATTCTTATATTCCTCTAACATTTATTTTTCTGACTTCCTGATTACCTTTAATTTATTTTTCTATTTCATACCATGAGATACAGTAAAGAAAATTTACTGTCTGTTTTAAGCATTTTCTTTTTGAGGGGACTAAGCAATAAGAAGACTCATTTTAATGAGGAAGTTGCCAGTTTCTGGAGAGAGGAGAACATCACAGAATATATAATGTGGAGAATATGACCTGAATGCTATCTTGTATTTGTCTCATTTTGTTCCTAATTGTTACTACAATGTGATCAGATGCTTCAAACTTTAGGTGCCATTTCTTTTCATCTATGATGGACTGAATTCATGAAATATGAGCCAGAATAAACTACTTTTCCTCTCTTAATTGCTTTTATTCATGTATTTTATCACAATAACAGCAAAGGAAACCAAGACAGAAATTAAGATATCATCATTATCTATAAGACAGAAATTATTAGAAATTAGTGGGAAAAGTGTTATTCAGTTAAATGTCATTTAAGATAAGTTTGGAAATAGTTCATGAATGACATGAATGAAGGTGAAAGAGTCAGTAAAAGAGAAGAAATAGACACCTCCCTATCCAACAACTCATAAAACACCTCATACCAGGGACTGAGAATTTAGTTTGAGAAACAAAAACTGCTATATATAGTACTATCTGTCCATGCAGCAGGATACTCCCTTCTCACTATTTTTAACACACACACACACACAGTATTTTAATTTTTTAAATTATTTTTTATTATTATTAAAAATTTTCGCCTCCTCCCTGCCTCCCTTTTCCCTCCCCCTCCCCCCACTACCCTCCCCCTCCCTCTCCAGTCCAAAGAGCAGTCAGGGTTCCCTGCCCTGTGGGAAGTCCAAGGTTCCCCTCTCCCTCCATCCAGGTCCAAGAAGGTGAGCATCTAAACAGACTAGGCTCCCTCAAAGCCAGTACATGCAGTAGGATCAAAACCCAGTGCCATTGTCCTTGGCTTCTCAGTTAGCTCTCATTGTCCTCCACATTCAGAGAGTTCGGTTTGATTCCATGCTTTTTCAGCTCCAGTCGAGCTGGCCTTGATGAGCTCCCATTAGATCAGCCCCACCGTCTCAGTGGGTGGGCGCACCCCTTGCAGTCCTGACTTCCTTTCTCATGTTCTCCCTCCTTCAGCTTCTCATGTGGGCCTTGGGAGCTCAGTCCAGTGCTCCAATGTGTGTCTCTGCTCAATCTCCATCCATAAATAAAGGTTAGTGATCCTATAATTCGTGATCCTAGAGAAGCTAAATAAGAAGGTGAACCCAAAGAAAAACATATAGTTATCCTCCTGGATATTGGAAGTAGATTAGACTGCCAGTAAAAATTGGGATCTTGGGGGTGGGGGTGGGGTGGGGGTAGGGGTAAGGGGAGATAGGGAGATGGGGAGAGAAAAGTGAGAAGGGGAGGATGGGGAGACCCTGGGGGAATGGGATGGTTGGGATGGAGGCAGGGTGGATATGGGAGCAGGGAAGAATATATCTTAATTAAGGGAGCCATTTTAGGGTTGGCAAGAGACTCGACTCTAGAGGGGTTCCCAGGTATCCATGGAGATATCCCCAGCTAGTTCCTTGGGCAGCTGAGGAAAGGGAGCCTGAATTGGCCCTATCCTGTAGCCATACTGATGAATATCTTGCATATCATCATAGAAGGTTCATCTGGCAATGGATAGAGATAGAGACAAAGACAGTATTTTAATTTTAAGAGTTTATTTGTATCTCGTCTCCTCTGTACCCCAATAGTTATCCTTACATGAGCCTTTCTACTCCTTGTTTGTCATCTCTGCTTTCAGATCACCTACAGTGTAATCACCTTCAAAATTAAGACATTACCCCCAATGGTCTTTTTCTAATCTAGTAACTTCTACAGTTGCTCTACATTAAATTCATAAAACTAAGGTTTGGGCCTAGGCTCAATATATGAGAGACTGTATGAGTCATTTGTCTCTGGGTCTGGGTTACTTCGTCCAGCATAATTTTTACAGTTATACCCATTTTACTTGCACATCTTATAATTTCAGTTTTATTGAATTCCATTGGATATAATTACAGTAGTCTCATTAACTATTCATCTATTGGTGTATTTCTAGGCTTATTCCATTTTCTAGTTTTTGTGACTAAAGCATTAATGAGCACAGATGATCAAGCATCTCAGGAGCAGGATATAGATTCCTTTGATTCTATGACCAGCAGTGATATAGTGGGGTCATATGGTAGATACATTTCTAGCTTAAAAATTATATGGGTGTTTTGCCCATATGTATGTCTGTGCACCACACATGTGCATAGGGTCAATAGAAGCCAGAAGAGGAAGGACATCAAGTACCCCGAAACTGGAGCTACAGTGTGGAGGCTGGAAAATGCAAGCCCGTTTCTACCTTGTCTGACTGTCAGAGTTTGGAGACTGACAGGCATAGTTGTACCTCCTAACTCAGTAGGTGATTGTCTGACTCTTTTGACATTAAGATAGCTCAATGCCATCTTGACAGGTGGTCAGGATGAGCAAATGTACTTCTGTTCCTTCTATTGTAACTAGGAGGTCACCTAGGGAAGTGTGCTCTTCAGCATAGGTGATCTAGAGCCCCTTAGCAACCTAGACAACAGAATGCTAATGATTTGATGTCTCAGAGTGATAAAGCCATTGACTGTGTCAGTTATCCTTTGTATCATGTTAATAAAGTCTTCTGTTACCTTCTGCCCCCCCCCATATATTTTGGGTATAAAAGCTGTGGACAAATAAATACAGGTGGAATTTCACAATTTCAGTCACTGGAATACCCTCCCGATACTTTCTATGTTTTCTGTCTTATGATTTTTATGTATCTTATTTTTATTTACTAATATATCTTCAATTCTCAATCTCCTACCCTGGCAAAAGGTTATTCTGTCAAGGCTGGTACTCAACAGTACAGATAGTTGTAAGCAACCATGTTGATACTGGGAAACAGTCATGGATTCTTTTAACCTCCACATTGATTTTCATGTCTGTATATGTCTATATTCCCAGTGACAGTGAATAAGTCTTCACTACTGAAGTTTTTCTAAACTGATATGACACCAAAGTGTAGTATAAACATTTGGGTTTATGCCTAAATATAAATGTTATTATAATCTATAATTGAAGAACCTTCTCTTTGTAGCTAACAGTAGTGATTGCTGATGATTCCACTAAATACTTACTTAAAATAAATTATAATTGAGTTCTCAGCCCTATTGGACATTTATACCATTTCATCTAGGCTCCAGAAACACTGGCCAAGAGGAGCAGAAAGGATGTAAGAGATGAGAGACATGAAGGAAGGGTGTGGATGCTGTCTTCAGGGCCAGACTTGGCCATTTCAAACATGATCTCACATCAACTGTGTAAACAGAAACTGCTCATTTGTTTCCCAACTACCCAGACCCAAATAATCACACAGAAACTATATTAATTACAACACTGTTTGGCCAATAGGTTAGGCATATTTCTAGCTAGCTCTTACATCTTAAATTAGCTTATCTTTATTAATTGGTATATCACCATAAAGCTGTGGCCTACTGGTAAGGTCCTGGTGTTCTTCTCCTTTGGCAGCTACATGGTGTCTCCTTGACTCCACCTATTTTCTCTATATATCTATGTTCAGATTTTCTGCCTGGCTTCATTCTGCCCTGCCACAGCCTGAAACAGCTGCTTTATTAATCAGAAGGAATAAAATATATTCATAGCATACAGAAGTGAATCTCACATCACACCTGCAGTAGCCTACACTGGGATTTCACAAGACTGGACCTATCATTGATTGGATAGGGCTCAATGTAGCCCTTATCCCTTCCTGTTGAACTATTAGTTGTCAGGGGATTCTGGGGTAAAGACAGCCATTAGCTTCAGTTTTCTGCCTGACAGTGAGCCCAAACCCGTGGCCATACAGATGGTTCCAGCTATATTTAATGGGTCATGAAACAAACAAGACAAGATGAATTTCAAAGGGACTTGTAGTGAGGAGAGGATGATGATGGGATAGAAAAGTTATAAGAGATGGTGAAGGGTAAGAGTAAACAAAATCCAATATATACATGTATGAAGTAACAAAGGACAAATTTAATCAATAAAACATCTTAATAGCTAACATATTCTAATGACTGCAAGTGTCAGTGCACTCTTAAAACAGAGAATAGTTAATATACAATGAACTGAAGATGAATAAGCTTGAACATATTCTATGTCAGAAATTTAAAATGAAATGCAAAATATTTTTAATATTTTACTTTGAGTCTAAGATAGAAATGGAGAAATAGTGATTTTACCTTCTAGCATTTCAATAAAATTATTGAAGTTGCTATGTTGTAATCATGTGAGTAAAAAAATAGATAACCTATCAAACAATTATAATTCTTGTAAGAAGAATGAGGACTACCAGGCTTTCATAAAAACAAAAATGTCATGTCCGCCTCGGCCAGCAAGGAAGACGCGACAACCAGAGCTCTTGCAGCAGCTTATTCAGGACCGTGTCTCTCTTTCTCTCTCTTTCCCTCTCTCTCTCTCTCTCCTTCTCCTCGGGCAAACCTCTACCAGCCCTTAAAAAGGCACAGGCCTGCCAACCCCGGATTGCCAGGTGGGCACTGCCCACAGGTCCACGCATATGCAAGCAGCTGACAATCATTGCGTGATCACAGCATAAGTCAGGTCTTAGCCATAATTAGGAGCTGATTATCAGATGTGGCTCCATGCAGCTCTCTACACAAAAACAGTATTTCTGCATGTAAAGCTTAGTTGTATTACATGAGGCTTGCCATAAAGGGAAGCTTAAATTGGTTCTTTTTTTAACAATGGTATAGTATGAAGCAGAGCTAGTATAGGTAGAATGTTTTAGTATAGATGTGGGCATAGGTTTCTAAACTGGTGGTTGTAGAGAGCATGAAGAATGTTTGTTCTGTCCAAGAAATGACTCACTGGGTGGTAATGAAGAAGAGTAATAGAGAGGTAAAGGAAAGAGGTGGAAGAATGACAATGACAGACTTGCACTACTTTGACACTTTATTTAATGCTAATGCCTTCTCTTAGTCTATACCCTATAGGTCCTTTGACTGAAATAAAATATTATCATTTCTATGATAGTTTAGAATAGTTAAATGGATGTTTGTAGGGTATCATAGTGGTTGTTGTGGCATATAGCCCAATGCAAAGCCACCTCCATGTCAGAATCAAAACCCTCTTTACACCAGTTGCTGACAGTTAACTAGCCCACAACTTCCATTTGAGAGATGTCTTGAACAAAGACTATCTCATATCATCCCAGATCACAGTTCTTCCCTAAAATGAGTTTGCAATAAATGACTGGTCAGTATGAATATATTAAGGGTATGGCCCCTTGTCACATTTTATAACCTGGAAAAAACATCCAAACTATAACTCCCCATCAGAATGTAGGCTTTTGTGAACACACCACAATTCAGTCTCAGTGCCAAATCCTTTCTACCTGACTCTTTGCTCACATTTGCTCATCCTACTCCTAATTAGGCTTTAAGAATGCTTACTAATATCTCAAGTCCATTTCCCAACCTATAAAACTTAATGAGAATTTCTTTTACAATTCCATTTTTGTTTGGAAATGAATTTCAGGTTTTAAATTTCTTCCTGCAGGGGCAAGAGGTGATCTTTAGACTTGAAATCAACTTGCTTCTATTCTGGCAAGACATGCTGTCGAATCTAAGGTATTGTCTCAACACATGGAATCATTTTATATTAATATATGTGATGACCTTGAATAAATTTCTATAAATGGAAAGTTCTGAAAATGTTATCCTCATCCATTCTCAGGTATAAGTAGTTAATCCTTTCTATCACAATAGATATGATTTCTTTTCTTTTCTTTTTTTAACTTTTTTTCTATTAAAAATTTCCATCTCCTCCCTGCCTCCCTTTTCCCTCCCCCTTCCCCCACTCCCCACTCCTCGCTCCCCTCCCCATCCCTCTCCAGTCCAAAGAGCAGTCAGGGTTCCCTGCCCTGTGGGAAGTCCAAGGTTCCCCTCTCCCTCCATCCAAGTCCAGGAAGGTGAGCATCTAAACAGACTAGGCTCCCTCAAAGCCAGTACATGCAGTAGGATCAAAACCCAGTGCCATTGTCCTTGGCTTCTCAGTTAGCTCTCATTGTCCACCACATTCAGAGAGTCCGGTTTGATCCCGTGCTTTTTCAGCTCCAGTCGAGCTGGCCTTCGTGCAGTCCTGATTTCCTTGCTCATGTTCTCCCTCCTTCTGTTCATCATTTGGACCTTGGGAGCTCAGTCCAGTGCTCCAATGTGGGTCTCTGTCTCTATCTCCATCCCCTGAAATGACCGGATCCTATAGCCATACTAATGAATATCTTGTATATCACCATGATTTATTTTCTTATCTGCAAGTCCTTTTTTTCTTTCCAATGCATGTCATAGTAATAGCCATAATCACAGTCAAACTTCACTAAGTAGTTGTCACCAACTGCATCTTCTTACCATACCTGTTTTAATTTTTTCTAAGACTTAGCTTTTATTTCGTGCTTGTTTTTTTTACAAGTACTTACAAAAGACTTGACCAATATCTCTTAAAATCTGTACTAACATATGAGTTCTAAGCATGTCATCATTAAGAAATGCATGTAGAAAAGAAAAGATAATGAAAAAATGAAGTAATCTATCTAGCAAGTACAATCCAGAAAGACATATAGAAATTCAATAAAATATGAAACCTTAGAAACAAAATTCCTTCACCAAGATGGTGTACAATAGGACTCCAACACTGCAAAAAAAGGATAGACACTAGAGATTTAGGGTGCTTCTCTTTTGTGTGTGTATCTGTGTGATGATAAAAGATGACTAAAATATACTCTAGAATTTCTCCAATAAGGATCTGTGGTAGCATAATTATTTCTAATCTTTATTTTCATAAGGCATGAAATTCAACTTTATCAAGCAAGCTAAATGAGAAATTTGATTTGAACTCACATTAAGCTTTATATGATTATATACCGTGTCATTATCTTGTATCTGTTTGTTTTAGCAGTAATTCTATTACTGAGAAATTCAGCATGTCAGGGGTTAAGCTAATTTCCTTTTGAGTTCCAGCCTGTTTGGAGTTTAATTACTGTTTATTAGCCTGAAATGATTATATGTAATAAGATGATAATTTACTGAGAAATGACATAATCTAGAAGGCAGATAACTCATCATGTTTATTTGTGAGCTTGGATCTATGGAAATCAACCACCAAGTCAAATGGTCGTGTGTGTATGTGTGTGTGTGTGTGTGTGTGTGTGTGTTTGTGTGTATGTGTGTGTGTGTGTGTCTATACTACAAAGAGATACCAAAGTATGAGAAGTGAGATTATCCAAGTGAGCACACCCACACTCCCTATGTGTAATGATGAGTGTGTGTGCTTTAGTTTCATGTTTTGAAGATTGACACTGGGGGAAAAATCCTGTTCATATTTTTCATCTATAATGCAGCACAGAGAAATACCTTCAGCCTGAATTCTGAGTGCAGTGTAGAGGAAAAAATTCCTGTGGCATTAACTGAAAGGAATGGTAGCTTAAGTAGAGCAAAGCAACATAATGGCTGGAATATATGCATATTCAAATTGGCCATCTGCACTATCTACTTACACTTGAGGCATTTCTGCATGCTTATTACCCAGAAACATTTTAGTGAGGAGCTCACTTTCAGTACCTGAGCTAAATCTCTTCTCTCAGAAGAGCGTTTGTGACGTGATTCTAAAAGAAAAGTAAGAGATAGCTGAATAGTTTTTCATAAGAGCATTTCAGAGGAATTGCAGTCTATGAACAATCTCAGTGGATGTAATTCTATTTTTGACTAACATGTAAGATTAATGCATGCCTCAATAAAAGTAGATACTTTCATTGGAAATGAATAATATAAATAAGGTAAGAAGATTAGTTTTTGTTATGTTGATATGGAAATTTTGAAATGATAAATAAGATATAACAGCATAAATAAAAATAAATATGTAAGTCATGTAAATTTCCCAATTATTTTCTGAAAAAATATACCAATATATTTTTTAGGGAAGACAGAACTTTAATTAAACCATTATGTATATATCAGATTAAATATTTAAATAAGGAGTAAAGAATTTTAAATTCTTGCCTCACCAACAATCATACTGATATTGCCACAAGAAGAAATATGAGTTGAGCAAAATGTGAGCATAAATTTTTATAATGATTATCAATCTATATACAATGAAATAAATCTATAAGAAATATATTGAGGCATCAAAAATGAAAGATTTGTAAACATATGTATGATTTATGCTTTGGTATATTAAATACAATGCACAGACCTCAAAGATGGCTTATGAACACAGGAGGTAATTTATGACATATTTTGAATAAGAGTTGAACTCATTATATATAGATTTTTTCTTTCCTCATTTTCATACAAGAAATATTTTCTGCATGATGTGTTATTTTCTTTAGTTCATTTTCTGTTGCCATAAATAAATACCACAGGATGCTACAGAGTTATTTAACACGAGTTTTGAAAAATTTAGAGTTTAAAATTGTAGTCTACATACATGCTCTGCACTAGTTTCAGACCTTCTTGTGGCACCATGACATGGAAGGAGGCATCATACACAGAGAGACACAAGTCCCATGGTATTCTTCCCTTGTGATCTTGTGCAATTCCAATCTATCCCAATAGTCCATTTCCAAATAACATTAATGAATATGGTCAAAGATTAAATTTCAAACACATGCATTTCGGAGGGCACATTCTAATGATACCATAAGCTGGCCAGAATTCGTTGCTCAGGTATTCTCTAGACATAAGTCATCATACTTCTGACATAACACATTCATTGTCCTTGATTACTGTATTGAACTACTAACACATTGATATTTTGTCACCACGACTTAGTCAGCTTTGAAAGGTATTATCTACCAGACATCATAAACATGAGTTTGGAGATTAAATTTGGACACATAAATGTTTGGCAGAGGCATCTAAGTCATAGTAATTTTACAGTGATGTGTTCTAGGCATCAGTCTTCTTTGTCAGATAAATATTTCAAAAGTGTTTCTTTAAAATATTTTGTTTGAAAAGTGTATGATTTCTATTAATTTATAATGTGGGAAAAGAAGAAAAGTACAAAATAATTCCAAATCAGACATAATAATCAACAAAGTAACAATTCTTACTATATTATCAGTTTGAGTGTAAATGAATTAAAACATTTATGACTAAATTGATAAAAAAATACATAACCTAAATATATGCTACCAATAAAGAACTCAGTTTATGTATGTACATGTAATGACATACATAGGCTACAAGGAGAAAGATATAAAAAATAGTTCATGGAAATTATAAACAAGAGAGCAGGTGTAGTATACTTACATAGACAAACTAGATTTTTTTAATCAAAATCTGTCACAAAAGAATGGAAGGTAATTATAAAATAGTCAGAAATGTATATAAATATATACATATATATCTTCATCTCACATATATAAAAAATATTGACAGACCTGTAGGAAGGGTGGCTAACACATTAATAGTGGACTTCCAGCTATACACTTTTAAAAATACATACAATGCCCAATCCAAAAGTGGTTAAAGGACCAACCATGAATAATGGTATAGAGTAAATGAGCATAATATGCAGATGAGAGACATTTCACCAAACAAGAGAATGCAAATTCTTCTCCAGACCATCTGGATTCTTCAGAATATCACATGTTGAGTCACCAAACAAATCTTAAAAAATTTACAAAAACTGAAATCAGAGCAAATAATAGAATGAAGCCAGAAGAAACAGATGAATACTGGACAATTCATGAGTATGCAGACATTAATCAGCACAACACTGACTCACAAGTCAGTCAGAGAAGAAACCCCAAGGGAAGTTAGAATGTGTCTCAAGACAAATAAAAGAGAAAACACATCATAACACATATGGGAGGAAGCTACAGCAGTATTAGTCCTTGTTGTGTGACTACATTAAAAAAGGAAACTCTTAAATTACCTACTTAAATTTATAGAACAAACTAAATTAGAAATCAGGCCCAATGTTAGCACAATGGAGGAAGTGAAAAGAGCAGAAATAAAATAAGAGCAGAAATAAAATAAAATAAAATAAGGATCAAAGCCTGAACTGGCCATTTTCTGTAAGCAGGCAAGGCCTCATGTTGAGGGATTGGAAATCAGGGAGCCTGTACTCAGTCCTCTGCATATATGCTATTGCCGAGTAGCATGACATTCTTGTGGGATTTCTAACAGGGGTAGTGAAGTAGTCACTGATTGTTTTGCATTCTTACAGGACCCTTTTCCTCCTACTGTGTTGCCTCATCCAGCCATGGTATGATGATATGTTCCTATTCTTATAGCAACAGATTATACCATGTTTGGTTGATATCCCTTGGAGACCTGCTCTTTTCTCAAGAAGGAGCGGTGGAAATAGAGGGAGGGTGGATCTGGGAAAGAGAGGAGGTGGAAGAGAGAGAGACTGCGGAAAGGGAGGGAGGGAAAACTGAAGTTAAGATTTAATATATGAGAGAAGAATTTTTAAAATACTTTAAACAGAAAAATCAATGAATAATGGTTTATTTGAATTTATAAATAAAGCTTTTTATAAATTTATAATTGCAACATGGTGTTCTGATGTACATATCCATTATCAAATGACTGCACTAGGTACTTTAATTTATATTATCTCCCATACGTGTGTGTGTGTGTGTGTGTGTGTGTGTGTGTGTATGACAGGAAGAAAGAGATGAGATCACAGACAAATCTACTTCAACCAATTTTTAAATGCACAATATGCTAATTGTAGTGATTATGTGAAACAGATTTCTGGAATGTTTTGCTATTGTCCAATATAAATTTTGAGTTCTTCAGATAGTGCCCCTCTTTATCCATCCCTCCAGCAAACAGCATTTCTTTTTGTTATCTCAAGTTTGATATGTATTTAGGCTTCAAATATAAATGAGAACGTGTAATGTCTATCTTTCTGTATCTGTTTTTTTCACATTAGTAGTCCCTAAAGTTAATCCATCTTATATAAAATTACATAAGTTTATTATAATGGCTGAATATCAGAATATTTTTGATGTATTTGTGTAGTCACATCGTTGCCAAGTTTCTTTATTCTTTCATCAGATGCTATGCAATTAGATCAAATTCTGATTCTTGACCATCACAAGTGTGCAATGGGCAGCAAAGTGCAGATAATACTTCGGAATACTCTTATCTTTTAGTCCTGGGACTAGTAGGTCATATGGTGTGGTGTAGGAGGTCCTTCTGTATTTGTGTTGCTTTCATTGGTTATTAAAGAAACTGCCTTGGCATAGTTGATAGGGTGGAACTTGGGTAGGTGGAGAAGACAGAATGGAATGCTGGCAGGAAGAAGGGCAGAGTCAAGACGCCATGATTTTCCTGCCCTATAGGGACGCTGGTTAGACTCATGCCCGTAAGCCACAGTGAAGTGGCGATACACATTAATGGAAATGGGTTAAATAAAAATGTGAGAGTTAGCCAATAAGAGGCTAGATATAATGGGCCAGGCATTAATTTAATTAATACAGTTTCTGTGTGATTATTCTGGGTGTAATGTAGCCTGGAGGGATGGAACAAGGGGCCCCGGACTCCTGCAACAATGGTGGTTCAAACTTCTTGAAGAACATCCATATTATTCCCAAAGTGTTCATATGAATTACACTCTCACCACACGTCTTCCAGGAGACAAAGTTCCCCTTCCTCACACCCATATCACTTGTTATTTTGTCTTTTTGGTTATAGACATTTTAAGGTATATGATCTAATATCTCATTTTATTTTTAATTTGCTTTCCTGATTAAGATGTATAACATTCTCTGTTATTTGTTGGTCATTTGCACGTTTCCTTTGACAAATAGTTGTTCAGATTATTTTTGTACATGTTTAATTAAGAAAATTTTTTCTCATTTATTCAAAAAGTTTTCCATAGTACCTTTGTGAAAAATTTAGTTATAAATCTTTAGGTATGTTACTGTTGTCATAAAAGATAGAACTTCATTATTTCTATGGCTGAATAGCATGCCATTGAGCAATATATATATGTATATATATATATATATACATATATATCCTTTTTAAACATCCCTTTATTAATTTATTGTAACATAGTTTACTAACATTTCTTTGCTATTATAAATAGTCCTGGAGGAATAGAAAATTTGCTTATATATACTTACATCATTTCACTTAGGTATATAATCAATAATAAAAGTTTTGAATCATGTGATATCTCTCTATATTTTGATTTTTTGAAAACTTCCATTCTGTTTTTCATGAAATTATAGCTGTAATTATTTGAATGTTCACCAAGAATATCCATTTGTTGCCTTTTTCTCCATATTCTTGCCAGTACCTGTTATATGCTAAACCTTTCATAATATCCATACCTATTATGATAAAATTCTATCCTCCTGTAAAATTTATTTCAAGATAACTCAGCATTGATATACACACACAAATATATATATATATGCTAATTATTTATATGCTGATTTTTCTCCTGCAGTTTAAGATACTATTTTATTAGCTTTAATAGAATTCTTGTGAAGTGTTTTGGGCTTTACCAGTCTAAGATCATGCTACCTGCAAGCAGTGGCAATGTGACTGCCTTGAATTTAAATCACACTTACTTATTTTATTTTTTGGTGGATAAATCTACACAAGGCTTGTAGTACTATATAATCCATTAATGATTTACTCATTATTGGTCAGTTAAGTTTTCTATTTATTATTTTATTTAGGTACAGTACATGCATCTGGATTTTGTCTATTTTTAGCTTATCAGATTTCTAGATATATATTGCTTATGATAACATCTAAATTTCATTTGTGGTATAATGATTCCCCTCTGACTTATGGGGACTCTTATTTATCTTTTTCTTAGTATGGCTAAAGATTCATTAGTTTTGCTTATCTTCTCAAAAAAAAAACCAGTACATTATTTCATTGGTATTTAATATCTGCTTTAATTAATTAATATTTATTACATGTGTTGATGGGTTTTACCGTATTTCCATTCATGTATAAAATGTACATTGTTAGAGCAAATAATTCAGCCTTCTTCCAACCCTAACCACAAAGCTCAGTTTCTAGCTTCCAATGATTATATCCTAACTTTTGATTGACCTTTAGTTGTTGATGTATCCACATATGAAAAAAAAATGATGAAATACTTGGTATTCTGTTTCTGGATTTCATTTTTGTGGATGAATAATACAGATCTGGGTATACATGCTATATGTTCTTTATCAATTTATATTTTGTTGGGCATCTGGACTGGTTCTATACCTTATGTATTCTCAATAGTGGTACTGTTGATGCAGGATGTCCTTCTGAATATGTGTTGCTTTTATTGGTTAATGAATAAATCTCTTTCAACCAATGGCTTGGCAGAGAACAGCCAGGCAGAAAATCTGAACAAGATATAGAAAGAGTGTAGGCAGAGTCAAGGAGATGACATGAAGTTCCTGAAGGAGAAAGACCCCCACCGGAACCTTACTGGTAGGCCACAGATGCATGGAGATACACAGAGTAATATTAATTGGTTAATTTAAGATATAAGAGTCAGCCAGGAATATGCTTGAGCCATTGACCCAGCAGTGTTAATAATTAGTATAGTTTCTGTTTGATTATTTGTGTTTGATTAGCCAAGAAATGAATGCACAGTCTCTGCTTACACACAGAAAATGTGAATACAAAGGTATTTCTTTGTATTTTTGCATAGGAGTGAGATATCTGAATCATATGCTATTTCTACTTTTAATCATTTGAGGAACTTCCGTGCTGTTTTCCATAGTTGTTTGCTTAGTTTACATTCCCACCAATACTGTACAAGTTCATTTTCCTTCCCATATTCACTGGTACTTTTTGTTTGTTTTGTCATTCTACATGGGGAAAGATGTGAGGCAGCATTGATTAACATTCATTAATGTTTCCCCGTCAGTTAATGGTACTGGGTGATTTTCAAACTTTTATTGGTTATTTGTACTTAATCTTTTGAGAAGTTCAAATGATCTGGATATTTTAAAGATTTATTTATTCAAAAACACCAATGATAGTTTATGGTGGAGAGGATGTGCACTAAGGGGAACACTCATCCATTGCTGGTGGGAATGCAAACTTGTGCAACCACTTTGGAAATCAGTGTGGCAGTTTTTCAGAAAATTGGGAGTCAACCTACCTCAGAATCCAGTAAGACCACTCTTGAGAATATACCCAAAAGATGCTCAATCATACTACAAAAGTATTTGTTCAACTATGTTCATAGCAGCATTATTTGTAATAGCCAGAACCTGGAAACAACCTAGATGACCCTCAACTGAAGAATGAATAAAGAAAGGATGCACATCTACTCATTAGCATACTACTCAGCGGTAAAAAACAATGACATCTTGAATTTTGCATGCAAATGAAAGGAAAACACTATCCTGAGTAAGATAACCCAGACCCCAAAATATGAATATGGTATGTACTCACTCACTAGCAAATTCTAGCCATAAACATAGGACATTGAGCCTATAGTTTATGATCCTAGAGAAGCGAAGTAATAAGGTGAACCCAAAGAAAAACATATATAGATCCCCCTGGAAATTGGAAGCAGACAATATTGCTGGACAAAAGTTGGGAGCATGGGGGTCAGGTGGGGTAGAGGGAAGGGGAGTGGAGGAGAGAGAGGGGAGAAGGGGAAGGTTGGGGAGAGCTTGGGGCAGTGGGATGGTTGAGATGGAGGAAGGGTGGATATGAAAGCATGAAAGGAGATATCTTAATTGGGGGAGCCATTTTGGGGCTGGCAAGCGGCTTGGCTCTGGAAGGGTTCCCAGGAGTCCACAGAAATGTCCCCAGCTAGGACCCTGGTCAGTGGAGGAGAGGGTGCCTGAATTGGCCTTGTCCCATAGTCACACTGATGAATATCTTGAATATCACCATAGAACCTTGCTTCTGGCGACAGATCGAGACAGAGACAGAGACCCATATCTGAGCCCTGGACTGAGCTCCCAAGGTCCAGTTGAAGAGCACAAGAAGGGAGAATATGAGCAAGGAAGTCAGGCCCATGAGGGGTTGGTCCACCCACTGAGACAGTGTGCCTGAACTAATGGGAGCTTACCAAATCCAGCTGGACTGCAACTGAACCCACTGAATGTGGCTGACAGTTGGGACAGACTGAGGGGCCAATGATAATGGCACTGGGATTTGTCTCTACTGCATGTACTGGCTTTTGGGGATCTATTCTCTTTGGATGCTTGCCTTCCTATGCCTGGATATAGGGTGCTGGGCCTTGGACTTCCCACGGGGCAGGGTGCCTTGCCCTCTCTTAGGACTGGAGAGGGTGGGGGGAGGGACTGTGTGGGAGCGGGAGAGAAGTGAAAGGAGGGGAGGAAGTGGGGATTTTGATTGGTATTATTTATAAAGTAATAAAAAAGAAAAAGATTTATTTATTTATGATGCATTGTGTGTTCTGCTTGCATGTACACTTTCATACCAGAAGAGGGCACCATATTTCATTACAGATGGCTGTTAGCCATGTGGTTGCTGGGAGTTGATCTCAGGACCTTCGGAAATGTAGGCAGTGCCCTTAACCACTAAGCCATTTGTCCAGCCAGATCTGGCTCTTTTTAATTGCAATAGTTGTTTTTGTATTATTTTAAACAATATTATTTACTTTGTTTCCCATGCTTTTGGCATGTTCTTCCAAAAACGCCTTTACCAATATTTGGAAATGTTTTTTCCATGTTTATTTCTAGTAGTTTAAGGATTTGGAGTCTTTGATCCAGTTTGAACTTCCCTGTAACAAGAGTGAATGATAATTTTTAGCTTTTAAACTTCTGCATGTTGTTTGTCAGTATTTCCAGCATTATTTCTTTAAGAGACTGTCTTTTCTCCGAAACATGTATTAGCTCCTTTTACAATTGTACTTAGGAATGTCTGTGGGTAGGTTCTATGTGTGTTTGTTTATATATATATATATATATATATATATATATATATATATATATATATATATAACAACAATTAATGAAAATGAAGGCCATGGATTTGAAAAAGAGAAAGAAGGGGTAATAGGAGCATCTGGAGGGAAGAAAGGGAAGAGGGGAGGGAAACGATGTAATTGTATTATAATCTTGAAAAAACAGTAAGTTTGAAAAAAATCAAAGGCAGTGGTGGTGCGTGACTTTAATCCCAGCACTGGGGAGGCAGAGGCAAGCAGATCTACGGGAGTTCAAGGCCAGCCTGGTCTACAAGACCAAGTTCCAGGACAGATTTTAAAGCTACAGGAAAGCGAGAGAGAGAGAGAGAGAGAGAGAGAGAGAGAGAGAGAGAGGGAATCAGCTGACTGTGGAATATGAGTTTATTGTTTGGATTCATTCTGCCCCAACAGACTAAATACTTGCTTTGATGCTAGTACAATGCTGTTTTGATTATTGCATTGTAATTTATTTAAATTTTGATAGTATCATATCCTCAGTGGTTTGGTTGTTTGGGGGAGATCAACATTGCTTCAACTATTTAGTCTTTTTGTTCCTATAAGAATTTTAGTATTGATTGTCTATTTCTTTGAAGAATAAAATGAGAATTTTATTAGGAATTTATTTAATCTTAACATTATTTGGAATATTTAGTAACTTGTTAACAATGCAAATTTTTCCAAATTCATGAGCAGAGGATTTCTTTTCATTCATTTTTCTAAGTTCTTTCATCAAGTTTTGTGCCAGAATGTATGTCCGTGTCAGTAGGGGCTCAAGAATAGGGTTCCATTTAGATGAGAACTCTCCTACAATGTCATAGAACAAAAAGACCCCTTTGTCACTAGAAAAGGCTTCCAAGAACAAGGAATCTGGTACTGATGCCCACACAAGGTAAAGCTATAGGAGGAAAGAGTTTGCGCCCAGGAGGAGTCTATCAAAAGAAGCTTAGCATTCTAATCCATCCTCAGAGAGCCAGCCTGACTTGAAACTCTATTACAGAGCTATAGTATTGAAAACAGCTTGGTACTGGCATAAAAACAGAGAAGTCGACCAATGGAATCAAATAGAAGACCCGTATTCTAACCCTCAATCATATGAACACCGGTTTTCGATAAAGGAGCTAAAAGTATACAGAGGAAGAAAGAAAGCATCTTCAACAAATGGTGCTGGAATAACTGGATGTCAACCTGTAGAAGAATGAAATTAGATCCATATCTATCACCATGCACAAAACTCAAGTCCAAATGCATCAAAGACCTCAAGATAAATCTGAACACAGAATCTGATAGAAGAGAAAATGGGAAGTACTCTACAACACATGGGCACAGGAGATTGCTTCCTATGTATAACCCCAGCAGCACAGACATTAAGGGAAAGATTGAATAAATGGGACCTCCAGAAACTGAGAAGCCTCTGTAAAGCAAAGGACATTGTCACTATGACAAAAAGGCAGCCCTCTGACTGGGAGAAGATCTTCAACAACCCCGCAACTGACAAAGGTCTGATCTCCAAAATACATAAAGAACTCAAGAAACTAGATTTTGAAATGCTAATTAACACAATTAAAACATGGGGCACTGAACTGAACAGAGAATTCTCAACAGAAGAATTTCAAATGGCTAAAAGACAGTTAATGTCATGCTCAACCTCCTTAGTGATCAGAAAAATGCAAATCAAAACAACTTTGAGATACCATCTTACACCTGTCAGAATGGCTAAAATCAAAAACACCAATGATAGCTTTTGCTGGAGAGGTTGTGGAGTAAGGGGTACCCTCATCCATTGCTGGTGGGAATGCAAACTTGTGCAACCACTTTGGAAAGCAGTGTGACAGTTTCTGAGGAAATTCGGGATCAACCTACCCCTGGACCCAGCAATACCACTCTTGGGAATATACCCAAGAGAAGCCCTATCATACAACAAAAGTATATGCTCAACTATGTTCATAGCAGCATTGTTTGTAATAGCCAGAACCTGGAAACAACCTAGATGCCCTTCAAGGGAAGAATGGATGAAGAAAGTATGGAAATTATACATATCAGAGTACTACTCAGCAGTAAAAAACAATGACTTCTTGAATTTTGCATGCAAATGGATGGAAATAGAAAACACTATCCTGAGTGAGGTAAGTCAGACCCAAAAAGAAGAACATGGGATGTACTCACTCATAATTGGCTTCTAGCTATTAATAAATGACATTGAGCCTATAATTCGTGATCCTAGAGAAGCTAAATAAGAAGGTGAACCCAAAGAAAAACATATCATCATCCTCCTGGATATTAACCTTCATCAGGCAATGAAAGGAGACAGAGACAGAGACCCACACTGGAGCATTGGATCGAAATCCCAAGGTCCAAATCAGGAACAGAAGGAAATTGGGACATGATTTCTTTGTGTAACAGTCCTAGATGTCCTGGAACTAGCTCTTTTTTTATATTTTATTTTATTTTATTTATTTTATTTTTTATTTTTTTTTTGGCACAGGGTTTTGCCACAGCTTTGAAGCATGTCCTGGAAATAGCTCCTGAAGCCCAGGCTAGCCTAGAACCCACAGAGATCTGCTCTCCTCAGCCACTATTGCCCAGCCATGTAAGAACGTCTTAAGCAGATTATTTTCCTTTTGGGGGAGCATATCGTTTGTTTGCTTTTAGAAGGTGTCATTAGCAAGAATTCTATTCCAACCAACTCCTAATATCTTGACGGTGTACTTGAAAAGCAATGTCTGGCTAGCATTCAGTGTGCTAACAAGCACTCTTGAACTAGCAGCCACTAAAGCTGACCATGTCCACTTAGTTCTAAACCCATTCTCTGATCCACTAGTGCTGGGTGGCTGGTGAGCATCACCGAAATTTTTACATGTTCACTCGAGCATCCTGGAGGCAAGCGTGTGCCTCTGTCCCATGCTCCATTCCAAATGATCTTGCACTTCCACACAATCCACCCGTCATCTCCTCCCTACGACCAAGAAGGAAAGGGCAGCATGCTGATACACATTAAAGCTCATTCTGGAAGCATGCCCTAGGAACAAGATTTAACTCCATGCTACCTTTTCACACCCCCATCAGTCTCCCTCAGGTCCACCTCGTTTGGGCCACACCCATCCTTTGTGAGCTAAAACAGACAGCACCTACCTCAGCAAGTGGGCAGAAGGGCCAGTGCAGTCAGTCAGGGCAGCAGTGTGTGGCTGGCACGTGTGTCCTCAGCTCCTTCCTGCAAGCGAGAGCTTGGACATTGTGCGTGAGGACCTGGGAGAACTGGGGAGCATGTGCGGACCTGTGCATTGACGCATTGACGCATTGACGTCACACTTTTCTCTTGTACTCTCATTGTTTGGTCCATAGCAGTGCCGATATTCTAGACCTCGAGGTCAGTCATTCCCAGGACCCTAGTTCTTCTTGAGGTCCACAGTTGTAGTTATGGCCAAGAAGTTTTATTATGACCGTAAGTGTTATAGTTCGAAAGATTATGAAGAGGAAATAGTTTGTGAGGACGGAGTTGTGGCCTCCACGTCAGCTGCGGCCATGGAGGCAGATGGTGGCCATAGCCACCTCGATTCTTCTTTGGAGCTTGACCTGGAAGCACAGAACACCTCAGAGGCTGGTGTGGCAAGGATTCGTCGGAGGCAACGGGGTCATCAAAACCACGTCCGTTTCACAAAGTGCCAGATCAGGGAAATGGAAAGATTCTTTCAAATATCCCAGTACCCAAATTTGGCTGCCAGGTATGTGTTTTGGCCCAAGAGCTCCCCAACATCCCTGGCCTCTGGCTCATGTTGAGGTGCCTTTTGTTCTTTGAGGCACTGTATTCCCTGTTGCTCATCTCCAAGTCACAGGGGCCTTCTCCTTTGGTGGTGGGCACAGGAGGATGCCCCGTGTGGGGCCCGAGCTCAGTACCAACAGGTAGTGCTGACATGAATCAAATGTCCATAGTCAACACGTCTCATTCAGAGTCATATTTTAATTTCTGTGAAATATAGATATTTGTGGCCCCAACAACTTACTAGCATCAAGTTCAAGAGTACTAGGGGTTTCTAGTTTGTTGTGTGACCTCCTCACCAGTAGTCTGCTCATCTTTTCAGGGACTGTGTACCTAGCCATCAACTCCTTTTGGTTTCTCTTTCCCCCACCCTAGTGCTGTCTTTTTGTTCTGTTTTTTGTTTTGTTTAGTTTTTTTTTATGTTGGGGGGGTGTTTCAAGACATGGTTTTTCTGTAGATTTTGGAGCCTATCTTGGAACTACGTTCTGTAGACCAATCTGGTCTCAAACTCATAGAGATCTGCTGCCTCTGCATCCCAAGTTCTGGGATTGAAGGCATGGGCCACCACCACCTGGCCCCTAGTACTGTTTTCAAATTAGCATACTTTGCTCAGCAGAGACTTTGACATTTATTATTATTTTTGATACTTTGTTAAAATTATTTGTCTCTATCATTTAGAAACTTTTGCAGGACATGAATTCATTTCAAAAATAATACTGCCTCTGAGAATGAATGTTGATGTCAAGTGTGAGGGAGGACGGTGATATTTTAAAAGGCATAGAATTCATGTATGTCATTGTATTGCATGTAAAACCCTGCATGATAAACATCCATGGTTGTCTTTACACAGGGAAGAACTTGCAAGAGATTTGAAAGTGCCTGAAGCAAAACTGAAGGTCAGTGAATCCAAACAAAGCAATTGGACAGACAATCTTTAGCCTTCCTTAGGCATTAGCTAGCCTTGTCCTAGGCACTTTTAAATGAATGGATTCCATTTTATTTTTTTCCCTGTTTGAATGTTGGTTTTTTGGCACAGGGTTTCTCTGTGTAACCCTTGATGTCCTTGAATTCAGGATTCTCTAACCTCCACCACCCAAGTGCTGAGATTACAGCACTTGACAACCTGAACTTTAACTCTATTTTAACCTTAATTGAAACAGCTCTACATAAAAGGGACATCAGCTCTAGGTGGACAACATTCATAGCACATGGTTTTCATTGTGATGCAATTGTGGACCCCCAGTTGGCCACACACTTAGCCTCCTATGGAAATACTCCTTGCCCCTTTAACTCTTTAATTGTCCCCGTGTTTCTATTTTGTGTCATGAATATCATGGTTAAAAGTGCTACAGTGCATAAAGAAAAAAATGATCATAACTTGGGACGATGGTAATTAATAGTGACAACCCTTAATGTTAATTTTTTGGGATTCTTGTTGTGGCTAGCCAAACACATTGCCAAATAGTTATATTAGGGTTGAGAGGAGGCATGGACTGATAGGTATGGAAGAATAACACTTACAACACAGAGATTAATATTGTACAGGGCAGGATTCTGTAAATCTCGCTGAAGCAGAGATAATATTCTTCATCCTGATGCTGGAGAACTTTGTATAACATGAAAGAATATGCTGGTCAGATTTACCATGGGTGGAAGTACCCACTGAAGTGTATATACGGCGGGAAAAAGACAAAATCATGGCCCTGTTTGCAGAGGTGGACACACAGCCGGGGCTTGCTTTTGTGAGCTGAGTAGGAAGTCCCATGTTAGGTGCCTTAATGTGATGTCTCTCTCTCGGCTCTGGGGGTGGAAGCCAATGCTAAAACAATCTTGTTTCCCTCTGATTTTAGGAGTGGTTCGCCAAACGGAGAGCGAAAGACAGGAAGGAAAAACGCGTACTGATAGAGACAACACCTCCTATTGAAGACATCATCATGCTGTGGGACACTGAGGAAGATTCTTCCTAGAATGGCATCATCCTTCATTCATGAGCCAAATGGCTAATTGCTGACCCATGTGCCCATTGCCAAGATTAAATAAATTGAACACTCATGTTAACAATAAACACATAACCTCCACATGCTTTCTGGTATTTTGTAGGATAGGATGTACACATTTCAGGAAATTCTATTTAAACAGAATGACAAAGTCTAGTTACATAGATTAGCATTTTAAGTCATGAGTGTTGCTTGCATAGATGAATATTTCCAATACATGGTGACTGGAAAACAGTGGGTCACATGAGCCTACTTGATTCAGGCTTAGTAGATCCTCTGAGCAAGTGATTCAGAAGGAATCCTGCAAACAAGAAATTTAAGGAGAAGGTGGCACAGATGATATTGGTGGTGATGAAAACTTTATTTGGGGGATTTTACCAATACATTTTATTCTAAAAAAGAAATTGGATTTTTTTGTCATACCTGATTATGGTTTCCCTTCCCCCTACTTCTTCCAGGTCTTCCCCACATATTCTCCCATTTGGATACATTCCCCTTTCTGCCCCTTAGCTCAGGTAGGTGAAAGCGGCCCAAAGGCCTTCCTGGACCTGCTGATGGCATTCATGGGCAGGAGAGGGTCACTGCGATGAGCAAAAGTGTGGTCGAGAAATTGGAAGGAACGAATCAGAACGGTTCATGTGCTGTAGAAAGAGGCAGAACGGAAGGAGCAAAGGGCGTGAGGAGCAGGCTGCTGTGGGCGACCTGTTAACCACCCAGGGTCGAGGTGGTACCCAGACCCAGCCATTGTGCCATTGTGATATCGGGGACTGAGATGCTGCTGAAGGCCATGTCTGTGAGAGTGACCAGGCTCTCTGTGTTGATGTCCATGGCTCCTGCTTTCACTGAAGGCCATGCATATGCCTGGCCTCTGGGCTACCACCTAGGAATGTGTTGGTGTCCCTGGGTCATGCTGCTGATGGAACCATACCAATCTGAGTACCTGTGCTACTACCTAGGTTCTTGGTGGTGTCCATGTGTTCCTGCTGCTGAGGACCATTCTAGGTCCATGTCAGAACTGCAGCCAGGATCTGTGTTGAGGTCCATGTCCTGTGTTGTCACCAAAGGCCACAGGGATGCTCAGGGCCTGGGCTGCAATCTGGGACCTTGTTGGTATGCAAGCTTCCAGAGCCATGATGATCTGAGTAACCTGTGCTGCCACCCAGAATGATGGAGGAAGGTCATTGGCCAAGAAAAAAAAATGCTTGGCCCTGTGGGTGGAGTAAACAGAACAAAATGCTGGGAGGAAGAGGATGTCAGGTCAGAGACTTGACATCTCTCCTCTTGGGAGCAGACGCCTGAGAGAGACGCCAAGCCCCGCTCCCGGGATGAAGCTCCGACCCAGGATGGACTAGGCTAGAATCTTCCCGGTAAGACCAGTTGTCACATATTATTAGAGATGGGTTGATCGGGATGTGAAAATTAGCCTGTAAGTGCTAGAGCTAAAGGGCCAAGCAGTGCTTAAAAGAATACAATGTCTGTGTAATTATTTTGGGGCATAAGCTAGCCGAGCAGGCGGCCAGGGTGCTGGGAACGCAGCCCCACCGCCCCCATTACTACACCAGGGCCTTGGTGTCATACAGGCCCAAGTAGCTGCAGAGTGCCAAATGTGTGTCTGTGTCCCTATGGCAGGCAGGGTCTAAGTTGATATCCATAGCTCCTGTTACCACCAAGGGCCATGAAGTTGTCTGGGGTCTGGTCTGCCACCTGAGGTCAAAACGATTTCCCAGGGTGAAGCTGCTACCAGTGACTGATCTGAGTGACATGTGTCACCACCTGGGGCTCTGGTGATGTCCAGGACTAAGCTGCAGCCTAGGGCTATCTGTGGGTCCGTGGTCCTACAGCAGCCAGGCTCTGTTGCCACCAAGGGTCGTGCTGATGCCTAGGGTCTGGTTAGCTACCTCAAACCATGTTGGCATCTGAGAGCCATACTGCTGCTGGGGCCATACTGATCTGGGTGACCTAAGCTTCCACAGGAGCCATGGTGACATCTGAGCCAGAGACGATGCAGAAGGCCATGTCTGGATCCGTTGTTTTAACGAATCTGGGCTCTGTCATGATGTCTTTCGTCTATGTTATCATAGAAGGTCATGCCTGAAGAAAGCCAAGGGCCACGCTGAGCCAGGCCTGCCCTTCACTAGTCCTGGTAAATTTGATCCTGAAACTTGCTGTGGCAAGAGAGCTGACACTGACACTCACAGGCGAGCTGGTCCCAGTGGCCCAGCTCAGGAGAGATGGCTCCACCCCTCAACACAGGCATGCAACAGCTGACCCTGATGGAATGGGTGGAGGAGAGCTGGCTCCCCTTATCACCTAAGGGGGCAGCTCCAGGTTCCAGGACCAACCAGGTCGCCTACCACCTTGGACCAAATCAGGGCTTTGAGTTGCCCACCCTAGCATCTTCCCATCTAGGACCTGCTGGCACTTGGGAAGGGACTGGTTCTGAAGGATCTCCACGACCTGGGGCAGCCGTGGGATATTGCAGAGGAGTTTCAGTGAGGGTCCAGATACCAGAGACCTTTAATCAGACCAATAACTAATCACAATGAACGTTTTTGGGTGGGTCTGATTGGACAAAAAGTTTTCCTGCATGACACACCAGGGCTCCCAAGGCCACTAAAATAATTGGAGTGGCAGGAAAGTCAGAGGAATGATGTTGGGTTTCTTGTTTGTTTGTTTGGTTCATTGGTTGGTTTGGTACTTTTTTTTTTATTTTCTTTTCCGGTAGGACACCACACAGGTAAAGGGAGGATATAGAGCGACTTGGAAATGAGCAGAATTGGGATGCATGTCGTGAATTTCCCAAAGAATCAATAAAGTACTGCATATATTACATATTATATGTATAATGTATACAAACATACAGGCGTCTAAGGAGTAATAATAAAAGAAAATATAATGAATTAAATAGAAGCTACCTTGTTAAAATTGATCTAAATGTTGTGGGTCTGGGATCACTCAGAGATTCACCGTGACCATGAATAAATTTTTTTTTGGATTTTTTTTCTTTTTTTATTGAGAAAAGGAGAGAAAAAAAAAACAACAAGTTTCCACCTCCTCCCAGCCTCCCATTTCCCCCCCCTCCTCCCACCCTTCTCCCCCTCCCCCCACTCCTTTCCCCCTCCCTCTCCAGTCCAAAGAGCAGTCAGGGATTTCTGCCCTCTGGTAAGACCTAGGACCTCCCACCTCTGTCCATATCTAGGAAGGTGAACATCCAAACTGGCTGGGCTCCCACAAAGCCATCACATTACGTAGGATCAAACCCCCGTGCCATTGTCCTTTGCGTCTCATCAGCCCTCATTGTTCGCCATGTTCAGAGAGTCCAGTTTTATCCCATGCTTTTTTCAGTCACAGTCCAGCTGGTCTTGGTGAGCTCTCAATAGATCAGCTCCACTGTCTCAGTGGGTGGGTGCATCCCTCGTGGTCCCGACTTCTTTGCTCATGTTCTCCCTCCTTCTGCTCCTCATTGGGACCTTGGGAGGTCAGTCGTTATTCGCAGATGATATGATAGTGTACTTAAGCGACCCCCAAAACTCCACCAAAGAACTTTTACAGCTGATAAACAGCTTTAGTAATGTGGCAGGATACAAGATCAACTCCAAAAAATCAGTCGCCCTCTTATACACAAAGGATAGGGAAGCAGAGAGGGAAATCAGAGAAGCTTCACCATGAATAAATTTTAATAAGAAAAGGGTTTATCAAATAAATACTAGTGGTGTATGCTCATGACCCCAGGACTACAACTGAGAGCCCCTCCTAGTTGTAGTCCCTGGACAGAGTATCCAAGGCTTATAGAGTCAAACCACAAGGTTACAATGTATTCTACTGTATGTAGGCGGGGTCTAATTGTAACTGTATGTCTTGCAGTTGCAGAATCTTAGAGAGTTAAATTAAACCAATAGCTCAGTTTCTTGACTGTTCTGCTTTGCCTTCCTTCCCCTGTCATAAAATCAGGTGGATCACCTAACACCTGATGGAGAGGAATGTTTGTTCGTTTTCTAAGCATGCTTAGGTGTAGAGCCATAAGCCAACTCCAGATCCGGCTCATCAGTAAAGTAGACCAGCATAAAACAATATTCCAGTATTATGAATATCTTAACAATATTCAGATCCCTGTAAAATGGAATCCAGTACCCAGGGAGAAATCTGGTTATCAAATATCAAAGCAGCCACGGCAGGCAGGTGGGGCAGCATCCGCTGTGGCATTAGCCTCAGTGATAGTCCTCCCTTGCTGGATCCGCCCTTCATCTCCCCCATCACCAGGTAGGCCCTGAGTTCCCCCAAAGTGCCTCACTTCTGCAGGCACTTAGTGGTCAATCTACCACTGCTGTGGACCACTGGTTTTCTAATTTGATTTCCCTACATGCAGACATCCAATTAGACCAACACCATTTGTTGAAGAGGCTATCTTTTATCCAGACTGTATTTCTGGCCTCTTGATCAAAAATAATAGGGACAACCTTCAAAATAGCATGCCTGTGCACGGCAACTTTAAGGTGGTGGCGGCAGGTAACAGCAGTCAGTAAGTCCTGGGCTGTCAACAATCAGGTCCTGGTTCTCTTCTCAGGAGGACATAATCGTACTAGGTGTGCATGATGACCCTGGGGACTAGTATTTGAAGAGAACTGCAGCTGTGCTTACAAAGTCCTCAAGAGACCTATTTGTGGGGAGGGGACAACATGGCTGAGCCAGCCCTGAGGGCATGAGTGAGGTAGAGCGGGTTCTACTCTCCTGTCATGTAGCACACGAGAGAAGGAGAGATGCCCCCTTGCCCTTTCCCTCTCACTACCTTCTCCAGGTGGGAGTGCTGGCCCTGGTGTCCTGAGACTGTGACACCTGGCTCTGCCCCTCTCTATGTGCAGCATTTGGGAATGTGGGCCCTGCACGTCACCTAGGCAGTACAGTAGAGTTGATCTTCTCAGGCCAGGTGCAGGTGAGCTTGCCCTGAGGTCACAAATGACACCTGAGCACCCCCATCTGCCGTGTGATGGAGTGGACAAGGAAAAGATGCCGCTTTTCCTCCTCACCCCTCGCCACTGAGTTGGTCCACCCCATCATCCACACTCTCTACGATCTGCAGGAGCATGTAAAGCAGTCAGAATTGCAGATCCCAAAGCTGCAGGATCTCCACAACACAGGACAATGACAGGATATCCAATAGGAGTCCTAGTGAGGTCCCATCATCAGTGATGGAGCACAAAGCAGAGGCCTCAAATCAGACAAATGATTCATTGCAATGAACACTCACAAGTCACGTTGTGTGGTCCAAAGGGTATACTGTGACTCACTGTCACACTGCAGCTTCCATGAGGCGATTAGAGGGCAGGGAGGTTGCAAGAGCAGAGGGCAGAGGGCAGAGACAAAGGGGAAGGAAGATTTAATGGTATTGGGATGCATATTGTGAATTCTACAAAAAAATCAATTAAAATTTTTTTAAAAATGTAATCTCAATAATATTTTCCTTGTTCAAATCTCTCTAATTTGTCCAAAAGTTCTCCTGTCTCTGTTTAAGTGTCTGAAGTGCGACCTGAAAGAGATTTTAAAGGTGACAACATATATGAAAGCTCTGAGACTAAGGCTTCCTTTTAAACTGGAATTTTTATTCTGGTGAAGGCTTGTTTCTCTTTGGGCATTAGGAAGAACCAGAAGTGTTCTATTAAAGAGGATTATCTTTTCCTCTTTCCTGAGTGTTTAGAGTGGATTTTCACGTGGCCAGGGGAGAGGTGGGATAGTTCATGTGCTACGTGAACCTTATAAACTAGTCTTCACTTTAACCAATTGTAATGTCTTTATCTCTTACAATATCTGTGACTTACATACTTCCCTGAATCTGGGACATCTTTTGTTCCACTTCAGGAACTAAGTACAAAGGACATTTATTCTTCATTCTATTTGCAATATATTTCTCCTTTGACACGTAAGCCCCCTCTCCCTTAGGCAGAACATTGTTTTGTCCTGCTTACTCAAATCTATTGGCCTACTCTCTCACTTCATATTTAGACAAAGCTCCCTGCCTGCAAAAGGTAGAAACCTCGGGTCCTTCTAGTGTGTTTTCTGTGCTCATGTCTTGACCATGCATATAGCATTCAATTTTTCCAAGTCCTCAATTCCCAGGAAACTTGTCCCTCACCATTTTCTTTCCCAGGCTTTGGGGTCTGTTTGCTATTGTCCCTATCTACTGAATTCCTTGCCTGTCTCTGTCACGTATGGGCAACATGTGTCTGTAAAACCTCTCCCAAGAAGTCTGCTCTGGAGAACATAACACCAGCCTGGAGGGAAAGAAACAAAGCTCAGCCCTTGAGCAGATCTCCAAGAAGCCATCAAAAGTCAAAATGAAGGATCTTTGATTTAGAAAACAAGGCTTCTAGTAGTGGTGGCACACTTTCTCTATTCATTTCCCTGGTGGTGGGGATCTAGTTGGCTCCATTGAGATTTCACTGGGAAACATGCCTGTGCCACCCTGAAAGAGGCTATTGAGTTCCTTAGCCTACCAGTGGTCTATTAGTATATCAATGAAGGGGGAAGAACAGTCTGTGTTGAAGTTGTGAACAAGAGTCAGATTTACAGGACTCTATGTGTAATGCTGCTTCTGTTGTTGATTGTATCTCAACAAACCACTTAAAATCACGTCTGTCAGTCCAGGATACAGTCAGGATCATAAATGAAAAAAATTCCTGAGAGGAAAAGGAAGGTTAATGAGAATATATATATATATATATATATATATGATATGACCTTCAAAATAGTGTAAAATAATCATATACCAAAGATAAACCATTGGTGAGAGAGGAATGTTGAAGTCTCCTTCTATTAGTGTGTGCAGTTTGATGGCTGTCTTGAGTTTTAGTCCTTGAGTTTTAGTAATGTTTCCTTTATGCACGTGGGTGCTATTATATTAGGGGCATAGATATTCAGGATTGAGACTTCATCCTGATGAATTGTTCCTGTTATGAGTATAAAATGTCCCTCTCCATCTCTTCTGATTGATTTAAGCTTGAAGTCAACTTTGTTAGAAATTAGTATGGCCACACCTGCTTGTTTCTTAGCTCCATTTGCTTGATAAGCCTTTTCCCAGCCCTTTACTCTGAGTAGGTGCCTGTCTTTGTGGTTGAGGTGTGTTTCTTGTAAACAGCAGAATGTTGGATCCTGTTTTCGTATCCAATCTCTTAGCCTGTGCCTTTTTATAGGTGAGTTGAGCCCATTGACATTAAGTGATATTAATGACCAGTGGTTGTTAACTCCTGTCACTTTTTTAGTAGTAGAGTTTGTGTGTTTCCCTTCTTTGAATTGTGTTGGTGAAGGGTCTCTAGCTGTCTGAGTTATTGTGGTCATTGTTAGACTCCTTGGTTAGTGATTTTCCTTCTATTCATTTCTGTAAGGCTGGATTTGTGGCTACGTATTGTTTAAATTTGTTTTTATCCTGGAAAATTTTGTTTTCTCCATTTATAGTGAATGAAAGCTTGGCTGGGTATAGTAGTCTGGGCTTGCATCCATGGTCTCTTAGTGTCTGCAATATATCTATCCAAGACCTTCTGGCTTTCATGGTTTCGATATAGAAGTCAGGTGTAAGTCTGAGAAAGTTTACCTTTATAAGTAACTTGGCCTTTTTCCTTTGCGGCTCTTAATATTCTTTCTTTATTCTGTATGATTTGTGTTTTGATTATTATATGGCGAGGGGATTTTTTTTTGATCCAGCCTATTCGGTGTTCTGTATGCTTCTTGAACCTTCATAAGTACACCTTTCTTTAGGTTGGGAAAGTTTTCTTCTATAATTTTTATTTTCTGGACCGTTGAGCTGCACTTCTTCTCCTTCTTCTACTCCAATTATTCTTAGGTTTGGTCCTTTTATTGTGTCCCATATTTCCTGAATGTTTTGTGATTAGAGTTTGTTGGACTTGCTGTTTTCTTTGATCAGTGTGTTTATTTTCTCTATGTTATCTTCAGAATCTGAGATTCTTTCTTCTATCTCTTGTATTCTGCTGGTTATGCTTGCTTCTGTAGTCTCTATTCATTTACCTAGATTTTCTATGTCCAGCCGGCCCTCTGTTTGTGTTTTCTTCTTTGCCTCCAGTTCAGTTTTCAAGTCTTGAACTGTTTTCATTATCTGCTTGATTGTTTTTCCTTGGTTTCCTAGGGTATCATTCACTGATTTATACAATTCTTCACACTTTCTGTTATACTTCTCATCCATTACTATAAGGGCATTTTTTACAAGCTGTTTAAGTGTCTCTATCACTTTCATAAAGTCAATTTTTTCTAGTTCTTCTTGATTAAGGTGTTCATGTCCTCCTTTTATGAGGTCACTGGGTTCTTGTGGTTTCTTGTTGTTTTTCAGATTGTTGGGTGAATTCTTGCTCCTCTCCCAGCACCGAACAGGCTTAGCTGGGAGATGTTATGTGGCAGGAGAGGGGATGGAGGCAGACGGGGGGGGGTAGGTTCTGGATGCAAGCTGCTTGGGATAGGAAGAGAGAGGAGGTATTGGGCAGTATAGTCCCAGCAGGGTGACCAGGAAGTGTAGGAGGGATGAGGAACGTCTGAGTTCCCTGCTCCAGGCTGCTGCCGCACTCACTCACCCTAAAGATGGCTCTCCAGGTGCCCAGATCAGATCTCCGTGCTGCTTGGGTAGCTCGTAAACCTACCTGCCTTTTTCTTGAACAAACTTATTTCCACCCCAACCCTCTACCTGATACAAGAAACAATCAAAAACCCCACATTTTTGTTCTCAACCCAGAGAACAAACATTTTTGGGAGAGGGGGCTTTGTCCTCAGAACTGCTTCCCGCTGTCATGGGGGCAATGTTCTCTTTACGGGATTCTGCAAAAGTAAAGTGATGGTTAAGTTTCAAATTTAATGTCTCGTATAGTTGTTATCGATTTGTATGTAGTCGACAGGGTTTTTTCCAAAGTTCTTATTTGGAGTTTTGGCCAAAACATCATGATTAGGTGTGCCATTTAAGCAGCTGGTACCCAGACAACTAGTCTTACAGTAGCGCTATTAGCATGACAATGTCATCTCAACCAGGTGGAATTGTTGCTAGGGGCCCCATCATCTTCCTGGCAACTACAAAGATGTAGTTGTAGAAAAAAATCTGTAGGAAAATCTATTGTTCATCCTGGAAAACTTAAACAGGATTTATAGATCCTTACATTCAATAAAGAATACGATATAGACAAAATAGACATGGAGAAAGTAAAACTTTTCCTAAAGTCTTTCTTCTGTCCCATACCAGATGGATCCTGATATGAGACAGAAACTCTGAATGTTCCTTTCAACAACAGGCTTGGATTTAGAGAAGTACAGAGCCAATTGTCCAACTCCAAAATCATTTATATGTATGTGTGTGTGTGTGTATTCATTTCCTGTCATCAAAAGCCATATTTTCTCATGATGATCTTTATTTGATATTTATTTTTCCTAATATGCTGAGAATTAGTATTAGTAGGCACTGTGAAGGCTAATTTTTCTCTATTCTTTTCTTGTAAAGATATAGTAAAGAAAAAGTCCTTTAAATCAATAACTATGAGAGGCTATTCCTTTGAAAGCAGAGAAGGTAGAGGAATTCCAGATTGTAGAGGGCCCGTAGGTTGAATAATCTTATTGATAGCTCTAAGATCTGCTATGCCTTAACTAAGACCCACCTCTTAAAGATGGTTGGCTAACAGGGTTCCCCATCAAGCCTGTGACTCTGGGGGTGTCTCATTCAAACACCGCATCATTTTATAATCCATGCCACATAATGTAAGCTGACCATCATCTTAGTGAAGAGGTATGCATTTGCTGAATCAATTGCTACAAGCTAAATTTCCTTCCCTTGAGTAATGGCCTCTGACAGACCAAATATCATGTACTGTTGGTGCTGAAATCAAGAGTAAGCTTGCAAATTTCTATTGTCTTTTTGCATTGGCAATATTGAACCAAGGGGTGGAGAAATAGTTCCATAGAGCACATTTTCTTCCTTTTACATTATCTATCTACCTATCTGTCTATCTATCTATCTATCTATCTATCTATCATTGTTTTTTCAATACAGGGTTGGTCTATGTTACGCTGTCTTTGAACTCTTGCTGTAGACAAGGCTGGCCTCAAATTCACAGAGATTCTTTTAGCTCTGCCTCCCAAGTGCTAGGATTAAAGGATGTGTCACCACTGCCTGGCACACATTATATTCTGATGGTGGTGGGTCTTGTATCTATCTGTTGCGTTCATTGGTTAACGAATAAAGAAAACTGCATGGCCTGATAGGACAGAAAATTAGGTAGGTGGAGTAGACAGAACAGAATGCTGGGAGAAAGAAGCCGAGTCAGTGAGTCGCCATGATTCTCCCACCGGACACAGACACAGGTTAAGATCTTCCCTGGTAAGACACCTCGTGGTGTTACAGGGGTATTAGAATTGGGTTAGATTAATATGTAAAAGCTAGCCAGTAAGAGGTTAAAACTAATGGGCCAAGCAGTGTTTAAAAGAATACAGTTTCTGTGTAATTATTTCGGGTAAAGCTAGCTGGGTGGTGGGACACAGCCCTGCAAGCTGCTATCACAACAATCTTCCTTAACTAAAGCCATGCTGGTGATATTTTATGCTCCAAGAAGCTAACATGAAATGGCTCTCTGTATTCATCATCAGATGAATGAATTCATTACATTTCCTATCATGCCTTAGAGACACAAGTGAGTGGGGAGCATATAAACAGCATAGTGGTATAGTGATAGCAGCATTTCATTCCACACAGAGAACCATAACAATGAAACTAATAGGTTTCCTAAATCAGGGAAAGTCATGTATTTTCCAGTTGTCTAGATGGAAGGGATACGGGGGTTATAGTCACCTGTGTTGGGGCATATTAACGGTCCAAGAAATGCAATTTCCTCCCACTATCCCATTCATCTATGCAATCCAACTGGTCTGGGTAAAAGTCTGATTTATCTCCAAACTCACTAGGTGATACAGAGGCAGCATCACCATGCAGATGCACAATGGGACACCTATTAAAACTCCATCCCCTGTAGGAGTGCATCAATCTCCTTTGAAGTACTGTTTGTTACAAAGTCATCAGATACAGAAGAGGGCGCCCAATGATTATTTTGATTATTTTACACTATTTTGAAGGTCATCTCATATATATATATATATATATATATATATATATATATATATATCTTATTATCCTTCCTTTTGTCTCAGGAATTTTTTTCATTTATGATCTAGATTGTATCCTGGACTGACAGACCTGATTTAAAGTGGTTTGATGAGATACAATCAACAACAGAAGCAGCATTACACATAGAATCCTGTAAATCTGACTCTTGTTCACAACTTCAACACAGACTGTTCTTCCCCCTTCATTGATATACTAATAGACCACTGGTAGGCTAAGGAACTCAATAGCCTCTTTCAGGGTGGCACAGGCATGTTTCCCAGTGAAATCTCAATGGAGCCAACTAGATCCCCACCACCAGGGAAATGAATAGAGAAAGTGTGCCACCACTACTAGAAGCCTTGTTTTCTAAATCAAAGATCCTTCATTTTGACTTTTGATGGCTTCTTGGAGTTCTGCTCAAGGGCTGAGCTTTGTTTCTTTCCCTCCAGGCTGGTGTTATGTTCTCCAGAGCAGGCTTCTTGGGAGAGGTTTTACAGACACATGTTGCCCATACCTGCCGGAGACAGGCAAGGAATTCCGTAGATAGGGACAATAGCAAACAGACCCCAAAGCCTGCGAAAGAAAAGGGTGAGAGGCAAGTTTCCTGGGAATTGAGGACTTGGAAAAATTGAATGCTATATGCATGTTCAAGACATGTGCACAGAATACACGCTAGAAGTACCCGAGTTTTCTACCCCTGGCAGGCAGTCAGCTATGTCTAAACATGAAGTGAGAGACTTGGCCAATAGATTTGAGTAAGCAGGACAAAACAATGTTCTGCTGAAGGGAGAGCGGTCTCAGATGTCAAAGGAGATATATATTGCAAATAGAATGAAGAATAAATGTCCTTTGTACTTAGTTCCTGAAGTGGAACAAAAGATGTCCCAGATTCAGGGAAGTATGTAAGTCACAGATATTGTAAGAGATAAAGACATTGCAATTGAAAAAAGTGAAGTCTAGTTTATAAGGTTTATGTAGCACATGAAGTGCCCTACCTCTCCCCTGGCCAAGTGAAAATCCACTCTAAACACTCAGGAAAGAGGAAAAGATAAACCTCTTTAATAGAACACTTCTGGTTCTTCCTAATGCCCAAAGAGAAACAAGCCTTCACCTGAATAATTATTTTACACTATTTTGAAGGTCATCTCATATATATATATATATATATATATATATATATATATATATATACTCTGATTATATTCCAGTTTAAAAGGAAGCCTTATTCTCAGAGCCTTTCATATATGTTGTCACCTTTAAAATCTCTTTCAGGTCGCACTTCAGACACTTAAACAGTGACAGGAGTCCTTTTGGACAAATTAGAGAGAGATTTGCAGAGTGAAAATATTATTGAGATTACATTTTTAAAAACTTTTTAATTGATTTTTTTGTAGAATTCACAATATGCATCCCAATACCATTAAATCTTCCTTCCCCTTTTGTCTCTGCCCTCTGCCCTTGCAACCTCCCTGCCCTCTAATCTCCTCATGGAAGCTGCAGTGTGACAGTGAGTCACACAGTATACCCTTTGGACCACACAACGTGACTCGTGAGTGTTCATTGCAATGAATCATTTTTCTGGTTTGAGGCCTCTCTTTGTGCTCCACCACTGATGGGACGTCACTAGGACTCCTATTGGATATCCTGTCATTGTTCTGTGTTTTGGAGATCCTGCAGCTTTGGGATCTGCAGGTCTGACCACTTTACACGCTCCTGCAGATCGTAGAGAGTGTGGATGATGGGGTGGACCAACTCAGTGGCGAGGGGTGAGGAGTAAGAAGAGCATCTTTTCCTTGTCCACTCCAACACATGGCAGATGGGGGTGCTCAGCTGTCATTTGTGACCTCAGGGCCAGCTCACCAGCACCTGACCTGAGAAGATCAACTCTACTGTACTGCCTAGGTGACGTGCAGGGCCCACATTCCCAAATGCTGCACATAGAGAGGGGCAGAGCCAGGTGTCACAGTCTCAGGACACCAGGGCCAGCACTCCCTCCTGTAGAAGGTAGTGAGAGGGAAGGGGCAAGGGGGCATTTCTCCTTCTCTCGTGTGCTACATGACAGGAGAGTAGAACCCGCTCTACCACACTCATGCCCTCAGGGCTGGCTCAGCCATGTTGCCCCCTCCCCAGCAACAGGTCTCTTGAGGACTTTGTAAGCACAGCTGCTGTTCTCTTCAAATACTAGTCCCCAGGGTCATCATGCACACCTAGTACGATTATGTCCTCCTGAGAAGAGAACCAGGACCTGATTGATGACAGCCCAGGACTTACTGACTGCTGTTACCTGCCGCCACCACCTTAAAGTTGCCGTGCACAGGCATGCTATTTTGAAGGTTGTCCCTATTATTTTTGATCAAGAGGCCAGAAATACAGTCTGGATAAAAGATAGCCTCTTCAACAAATGGTGTTGGTCTAATTGGATGTCTGCATGTAGGGAAATCAAATTAGAAAACCAGTGGTCCACAGCAGTGGTAGATTGACCACTAGGTGCCTGCAGAAGTGAGGCACTTTGGGGGAACTCAGGGCCTACCTGGTGATGGGGGAGATGAAGGGCGGATCCAGCAAGGGAGGACTATCACTGAGGCTACTGCCACAGCGGATGCTGCCCCACCTGCCTGCCGTGGCTGCTTTGATATTTGATAACCAGATTTCTCCCTGGGTACTGGATTCCATTTTACAGGGATCTGAATATTGTTAAGATATTCATAATACTGGAATATTGTTTTATGCTGGTCTACTTTACGGATGAGCCGGATTTGGATTTGGCTTATGGCTCTACACCTAAGCATGCTTAGAAAACGAACAAACATTCCTCTCCATCAGGTGTTAGGTGATCCACCTGATTTTATGACAGGGGAAGGAAGGCAAAGCAGAACAGTCAAGAAACTGAGCTATTGGTTTAATTTAACTCTCTAAGATTCTGCAACTGCAAGACATACAGTTACAATTAGACCCCGCCTACATACAGTAGAATACATTGTAACCTTGTGGTTTGACTCTATAAGCCTTGGATACTCTGTCCAGGGACTACAACTAGGAGGGGCTCTCAGTTGTAGTCCTGGGGTCATGAGCATACACCACTAGTATTTATTTGATAAACCCTTTTCTTATTAAAATTTATTCATGGTCACAGTGAATCTCTGAGTGATACCAGACCCACAACTTTTTGTTCAATTTTAACATGGTAGCTTCTATTTTATTCATTATATTTTTTTATTATTACTCCTTAGACGCCTGTATGTTTGTATACATTATACATATAATATGTAATATATGCAATACTTTATTGATTCTTTGGGAATTTCACGACATGCATCCCAATTCTGCTCATTTCCAAGTCGCTGTATATCCTCCCTTTACCTGTGTGGTGTCCTATCGGAAAAGAAAATAAAAAAAAAAATACCAAACCAACCAATGAACCAAACAAACAAACAAGAAACCCAACATCACTCCTCTCACTTTCCTGCCACTCCTATTATTTTAGTGGCCTTGGAAGCCCTGGTGTGTCATGCAGGAAACCTTTTTGTCCAATCAAACCCACCCAAAAACGTTCATTGTGATTAGTTATTGGTCTGATTAAAGGTCTCTGGTATCTGGACCCTCACTGAAACTCCTCTGCAATATCCCGCAGCAGCCCCAGGTCGTGGAGATCCTTCAGAACCAGTCCCTTTACAATTGCCAGCAGGTCCTAGATGGGAAGATGCTAGGGTGGGCAACTCAAAGCCCTGACTTGGTCCAGTGTGGTAGGCGACCTCGATGGTCCTGGAACCTGGAGCTGCCCCCTCAGGTGATAAGGGGAGCCAGCTCTCCTACACCCATTCCATCAGGGTCAGCTGTTGCATGCCTGTGGTCAGGGGTGGAGCCCTGAGTGCAGAAACCAGCCCTCCATGTCTGGACCACTGGGACCAGCTTGCCTATGAGTGTCAGGGTCAGCTCCCTTGCCACAGCAAGTTTCAGGGTCAAGTTTGCCAGGGCTAGTGAAGGGCAGGCCGGGCTCAGCATGGCCCTTGGCTTTCATCATGCATGACCTTCTATGATAACAATAGACCAAAGACATCATGACAGAGCCCAGATGCAGCAGGACCATGGATCCAGACATGGCCTTCTGCATCGTCTCTGGCTCAAATGTCACCATGGCACCTGTGGCAGCTCAGGTCACTCAGATCAGTATGGCCCGAGCAGCAGCAGGGCTCTCAGACGCCAACATGGTTTGAGATAGCTAACCAGACCCTAGGCATCAGCATGGCCCTTGGTGGCAACAGAAGAAATGGGCATTGACTCAGACCCTGGCTGCTGTAGGACCATGGACCCAAAGATAGCCCTGGGCTGCAGCTTAGGCCTTGACATCACCAGAGCCCCAGGTGGTGACACAGGTCACTCAGATCAGTCGCTGGCAGGAACTTCACCCTGGGAAACCATCATGGCCTCAGGTGGCAGACCAGACCCCAGACAACTTCATGGCCCTTGGTGCTAACAGGAGGCATGGACATCAACTCAGACCCTGCCTGCGATAGGGACACGGACACACACATGGCACTAAGCAGCTACGTGGAACTGTATGACACCAAGGCCCTGGGTGGCAGCAAAGTTTACTCAGATAAGCATGGCTCTGGAAGCTTGCATACCAACAAGGTCCCAGATTATAGCACAGGTACTGAGCATCCCTGTGGCCTTTGGTGAAAACATAGGACATGGACCTCAACACAGACCCTGGCTGCAGTTCTGACATGGACCCAGATTTGTCCTCGGCATCAGGAACACATGGAAGCCACCATGACACTAGGTGGTAGCACAGGTACTCAGATTGGTATGGTTCCAGCAGCAGCATGACCCAGGGACACCAACACGGCCCCAGGTGGTAGCCCAGAGGCCAGGCATATGCATGGCCTTCAGTGATAGCAGGAGTCATGGACATCAACACAGAGAGCCTGGCCACTCTCACAGACATGGCCTTTAGCAGCATCTCAGTCCCCGATATCACAATGGCACAATGGCTGGATCTGGGTACCACCTCGACCCTGGGTGGTTAGTAGGTTGCCCAGAGCAGCCTGCTCCTCACCCCCTTCACTCCTTCTGTTCTGCCTCTTTCTACAGCACATGAACCATTCTGATTCATTCTTTCCAATTTCTCCACCACACATTTGCTGATCGCAGTGACCCTCTCCTGCCCATGAATGTCTTCAGCAGGTCCAGGAAGGCCTGTGGGCAGCTTCCACCTACCTGAGCTGAGGGACGGAAAGGGGAATGTATCCAGATGGGAGGGTAAGTGGGGAGGAACTGGGAGGAAGGAAAACCATAATCAGGTATGACAAAAATCTAATTTCTTTAAGAATAAAAAAAGTATTGGTACAATCCCCCAAATTAAAATTATCATCACGCTGGGCGGTGGTGGCACACGCCTTTAATCCCAGCACTCGGGAGGCGGAGGCAGGCGGATCTTTGTGAGTTCGAGGCCAGCCTGGTCTACAAGAGCTAGTTCCAGGTTAGGAACCAAAAGCTACGGAGAAACCCTGTCTCGAAAAATCCAAAAAAAAAAAGTTATCATCACCATCAATATGGTCTGTGCCACCTTCTCCTTAGCTTTCTTGTTTGCAGGATTACTTCTGACTCACTTGCTCAGAGGATCTACTAAGCCTGAATCAAGAAGGCTTATGTGACCAACTTTCTCCCAATCCCCATGTATTGGGAATATTCATCTATGCAAGCAACACTCATGACTTAAAATGCTAATCTATGTAACTAGACTTTGTCATTCTGTTTAAATGGAATTTCCTGAAAAGTGTACATCCTATCCTACAAAATACCAGATAGCATGTGGAGGTTATGTGTTTATTGTTAACATGAGTGTTCAGTTTATTTAATCTTGGCAATGGGCATATGGGTCACCAATTAGTCATTTGGCTCCTGCACGAAGGATGATGCCATTCTAGGAAGAATCTTCCTCAGTGTCCCACAGCATGATGATATCTTCAATAGGAGGTGTTGTCTCTATCAGTACGCGTTTTTCCTTCCTGTCTTTCACTCTCCGTTTGGCGAACCACTCCTAAAATCAGAGGGAAACAAGATTGTTTTAGCATTGGCTTCCACCCCCAGAGCCGAGAGAGAGAGAAGTCACTTTAAGGCACCTAACATGGAACTTCCTACTCAGCTCACAAAAGCAAGCCCCGGCTGTGTGTCAACCTCTGCAAACAGGGCCATGATTTTGTCTTTTTCCCACAGTATAAACACTTCAGTGGGGACTTCATCCCATGGTAAATCTGACCAGCATATTCTTTCATGTTACACAAAGTTCTCCAGCATCAGGATGAAGAATACTATCTCTGCTTCAGCGAGATTTCCAGAATCCTGCCCTGTACAATATTAATCTCTGTGTTGTAAGTGTTGTTCCTCCATACCTATCACTCCATGCCTCCTCTCAACCCTAATATAATTATTTGGCAATGTGTTTGGCTAGCCACAACAAGAATCCCAAAAAATTAACATTAAGGGTTGTCACTATTAATTACCATCGTCCCAAGTTATGATCATTTTTTTCTTTATGCAGTGTAGCATTTTTAGCCGTCATATTCCAGACACAAAATAGAAACACGGGGACAATTAAAGAGTTAAAGGGGCAAAGAGTATTTCCATAGGAGGCTAAGTGTGTGGCCAACTGTGGGTCCATAATTGCATCACAATGAAAACCATGTGCTGTGAATGTTGTCCACCTAGAGCTGATGTGCCTTTTATGTAGAGCTGTTTCATTTAAGGTTAAAATAGAGTTAAAGTTCAGGTTGTCAAGTGCTGTAATCTCAGCACTTGGGTGGTGGAGGTTAGAGAATCCTGAATTCAAGGACATCAAGGGTTACACAGAGAAACCCTGTGCCAAAAAACCAACATTCAAACAGGGAAAAAAGGAAATGAAATCGATTCATTGAAAAGTGCCTAGGACAAGGCTAGCTAATGCCTAAGGAAGGCTATAGATTGTCTGTCCAATTGCTTTGTTTGGATTCACTGACCTTCAGTTTTGCTTCAGGCACTTTCAAAGCTCTTGCAAGTTCTTTCCTGTGTAAAGACAACCATGGATGTTTATCATGCAGGGTTTTACATGCAATACAATGACATACATGAATTCTATGCCTTTAAAATATCACTGTCCTTTCTCACACTTGGCATTAACATTCATTCTCAGAGGCAGTATTACTTTTGAAATGAATTCATCTCCTGCAAAAGTTTCTAAATGATAGAGACAAATAATTTTAACAAAGTATCAAAAATTAAAATAAATATCAAAGTCTCTGCTGAGCAAAGTATGCTAATTTGAAAACAGTACTAGGGGCCAGGTGGTGGTGGTACATGCCTTCAATCCCAGCACTTGGGATGCAAAGGCAGCAGATCACTGTGAGTTTGAGACCAGACTGGTCTACAGAACGCAGTTCCAGGACAGGTTCCAAAATCTACAGAAAACACATGTCTCAAAGCCCTGTGACTTGGAGAAGGACGATAAGGAATACAGTGCCTCAAAGAACCAAAGGCACCTCAACATGAGCCAGAGGCCAGGGATGTTGGGGAGCTCTTGGGCCAAAACACATACCTGGCAGCCAAATTTGGGTACTGGGATATTTGAAAGAATCTTTCCATTTCCCTGATCTGGCACTTTGTGAAACGGAAGTGGTTTTGATGATCCCGTTGCCTCCAACGAATCCTTGCCACACCAGCCTCTGAGGTGTTCTGTGCTTCCAGGTCAAGCTCCAAAGAAGAATCCGGGTGGCTATGGCCACCATCTGCCTCCATGGCCGCAGGTGATGTGGAGGCCACAACTCCGTCCTCACAAACTATTTCCTCTTCATAATCTTTCGGAATATAACATTTACGCTCATAATAAAACTTCTTGGCCATAACTACAACTGTGGACCTCAAGCAGAACTAGGGTCCCGGGAATGACTGACTTCGAGGTCTAGAATCTCGGCACTGCTATGGACCAAACAATGAGAGTACGGGAGAAAAGGGTGACGTCAATGCGCAGGTGTGTGCATGCTCCCCAGTACTCCCCGGTCCTCACGCACAATGTCCAAGCTCAGGATTGCAGGAAGGAGCTGAGGACACGCGTGCTGGCCACACACTGCTGCCCTGACTGACTGCACTGGCCCTTGTGCCCAGTTGCTGAGGTAGGTGCTGTCTGTTTTAGCTCACAAAGGATGGGTGTGGCCCAAACGAGGTGGACCTGAGGGAGACTGATGGGGGTGTGAAAAGGTAGCATGGAGTTAAATATTGCTCCTATGGCATGCTTCCAGAATGAGCTTTAATGCGTGTCCACATGCTGCCCGTTCCTTCTAGGTTGTAGGGATGAGATGACAGGTAGATTGTGTGGAAGTGCAAGATCATTTGGAGCATGGAACAGAGGCACACGCTTGCCTCCAGGATGCTCGTGTGAACATGAAAAAAATTTCTGTGACCGTCACCCACCATTCAGCACTAGCGTTTCAGAGAATGGATTTAGAACTAAGTGGACATGGTCAGCTTTAGTGGCTGCTAGTTCAGGAGTGCCTGTTAGCACACTGAATGCTAGCCAGACATTGCTTTTCAAGTACAACATCAAAGTTTTAGGACTGGGTTTGAATAGAATTCTAGCTAATGACACTGTCGAAAAGCAAACAAACGATATGTTCCCCCAAAAGAAAAATGATCTGTTTAAGAAGTAATTACATCGCTGGGCAATAGTGAGACACACTTTAATCCAGCACTCGGGAGGCTGAGGCAGGTAGATCTCTGTGAGTTCTAGGCCAGCTTGGGCTTCAAGAGCTAATTCCAGAACAGGCGCCAAAGCTATGGAGAATCCCTGTCTTGAAAAAAAAACAAAAAAGAAAAAAGAGTTAGGTTAAGGGCATCTCGGATTCTTACACAGAGAAATTGTGTCTTGAAAAGCCAAAATAATAATAATAATAATGATAATAATTATCTCAGATTTTTTATACTTTCTATTAAATTTCATGTGTAATATTTATATCAGCTCTTATCACTTAGGGTGTTTATGTGGTCCCTTACTCCTGTTGGACTGAAGGTAAATACATAAATATTCAGGCAATATTTCAAATAATATTTGTCCCATGACATACAGCATGTGACACATTTTCAACAAAAGAATAGGTATCTGAGTTATCCAAGGTTGGAAGTAGGGGAGGTGCAGTACCCCTCTTCCTGACAGATTCCCTAGGGTTTTCCTCGCTCTTGGAATTTTTGGGATCAGTAGTCATATATATTTACACTATACACACAATATAGATATAAAATGAATGGCTAAATCTGTTTACAGTTATTGAATAGGGAATCATTTGATTTTTTCCTTCTCTTTCTAAATTAACATTTTCATTTATTTTACATACTGATCACAGTTTCCCCTCCTTTCTGTCCTCTCAACCTCTCCCCCTCCCTGACTCCCATCTATCCCCCTTCCCTTCTACCCACTGTTCCTCAGTCTCCATCCAGAAAGGGGCGGGTCATTCATGGATTTGAACATAGTAGGGCACATCAAATTGAGGGAGGACTAAGCTCTTCCCCCTGTATAAAGGCTGGGTAAGGTAATCCATCATGGGGAATAGGTTCCAGAAAGTCAGCTAAGCGCCAGGGACAGGTCCTGATCTCATAGCTAGAAACCTTACAAACAGAGCAAGCTACACAATTGTCCCACACATGCAGAGGGCCTAGGTCGGGTCCATGCAAGCTCCCTAACTGTGGGTCCAGAGCCCATGTGGTCCCACAAGCTTAGATCAGCTATGCTTTTGGTTTCTCCATCATGACCTTGTTCCACCTGGCTCATAAAATCACTTCTCCATTCCTCAGGAGGAATCCCAGTGCTCAGTTTAGTGCCTGGCTGCAAATGTCTTTGAATCGTTTGATTTTTTTCTCTATTGAAACTCTATAAATCATTAGATTTTTGAGAGAGGTTTCTTTTGAGTAAGTGTAACGATGGTAGTCTTTAATTGACTACACCAAAATTTTCCTAAAAACACACAATACTTTCAGAGCTCTCGTCAGCATGGAAGCTGCTGACTTCTGTAGTAATGTAAATAGCCCATTGAAAGTGACTTTACCAATTCATTGTCCCTCATACTCAGCACTAATGGGATGTCTCCACCAAATCCCTCCCGTCAGAGCTCAGGGAACCCCATGGAAGAGGAGGTAGGAGGGGTGTGAGAGCCAGAGGTGATGGAGGACACCAGGATAACAAGTCCCTCTAAGTGGACTGAGCACAGCTTATAGGAACTCTCAGAGACTGCGACAGCAAGCTCATGGCCTACAGTGTCTCTGCTAGTCCTCTACATATAAACTATTGTAGTAATATGGGGCGGCAGGGCTGCGTCCCCCACACCCAGCCGCCCACATGGCTAGCTTATGCTCCGAAATAACAACACACAAACTGTATTCTTTTAATCACTGCTTGGCCCATTCTCTTCTAGGCTAATTCTCACATATTAATTTAGCCCATTCCTAATCATCTGTGTGTAGCACCCCAAGGTGCGCTTACCGGGGAGATTCTAGCCTAGTCCATCCTGGGTCCGAGCTTCATCCCGGGAGCAGGGCATGGCGTCTCTCTCAGACATCTGCTCCCGCGAGGAAAGCAGTCGAGTCTCCAAGCTCACTTCCTCTTCCTCCCAGCATTTTGTTCTGTTTACTCCTCCCACCTATCCTCTAACCAATAAAATGGGCCAGGGCAGTGCCTTTATTAGCCAATGACCTTCCTCCATCATTTCCCCTTTTTCAGTTTAAACAAAAAAAAAGGACTTAACATAGCAAAATTACATATAACAAAACAGTTATCAAGTAAAAGTTACAATAATCTTTATCATAACTAAGGAAAACTATAACTATAACTAACTATTCTTAACTCCATCAAAGACTCCAGAAAGATATAATATTACCTAAGTAAACAAGAACTAAGAAACTTTTAAAACTCTAGAAATGACAGAGACATCTCGCTGCCTGGACAGTCACCCAAAGTTCCTCTGTACCGTTGGGGCATCCATCTTCAGCCTTCAGGCCCATGGTATCCAGCAGACATTTCCATAAAGCAGGAAAATTCAAAGTCAGTTCAGTCACTATCTGTTGTGTCCTGCAGAATGTCTCGCAGACTCTTTCATGAATCAGGAACCCCGAAAGATCATCTCACCTTAGGCAAGTTCAGTAGTCCTCTCTCTGCGGGTTCTCTGTTTCCAGTTTATGCAATAGTCCAGGCAAGAGCAGTTTCTTGCCCAAATGGCTATCAAACCCCATAAGGTGCCTCTTCGATGCCCATCTTCCTCTTGAAGTAGATTGGTGCTGCCAGGAGCAGAGTGTCTCATTGTCATGAAAAGTCCTCAGTTATTAAAACATTAAATGTCCTATTCTGTAATCTTTGAAAGACACGAAGAATGTCTATCTAAAATATATCTCTATATATCTAGAAAATCTAACTAACATGACTACAAGCTTTACTATTATTGATGATTATCCATTAACAACCTATATTTCTCAATTATACAGTACATATTTAAATGAACTACACAATCACAATACCTTAATCAAAATCAGAAACACTTATACATATAACACAATTGACCTTAAATTTCTATCAATAAAGCAAAATCTATACTAATGTAAATTATTCATATCTATATCATATCCCCCTTTAAATGTAAAAGAACGTTTATAAACCATATTTGGGAACATGGGCGCAGTTTTTTCTCTCCAAACTGCTTCCTGCTGAATGGGGGCGTCGTTAATTAGGTCTTTCATGGTATAACCTGTGTGTTAGCTTCATCTCAGTTGGCAGTTGAGCGAAGCAATTTTTTGAAGGCGTTCACACCAACCCTTCAGGAGGGCGTGGTCCATCATACCAAATCGGAATAGAAGAAAAGAACAGGGTCTCATCCTCTGTGAAAACAAAATAAGAAACTCCTTTCCAAAGCATCATGTCCTTAGATCCAAATTTCAAAGTCAAGGCATTTTCAAAATATCTATGTTGGATTAGTTCAGCAGCATTTATAAACAAATATCTTTTAGTAGATTTTGCTTTTTCCTCAGCATTCAAACAATTCAAAGAGAGCATAATAGCATACAGTATCAAAATTCTCTGTGTGTTTTCCATCTTTGTACAGCTTTGTTTTAACCTCTATTTTGTTTATTTTTACTTTTAACTCTTTGCTTTTTGAGACAGGTTCTCTGTATCTTTGACCTGAAGTAACTCTGTAGACCAGGCTGTCTTTGAACTCTCAGAGATCCGCCTGTCTCTGCCTCCCAGGCATTCGGGATTAAAGGTGTACACTACTACACCTTGAACTCACAGAGATCTGTTTGTCTCTGCCTTCTAGGCACTGGGATTAAAGGCGTGTGCTACCACACACAGCAACTCTCTTCCTTTTTTTTTTTGTTTTTTACTTTAAGAATTTTGACTTTTAGTCTGCATATATTTTTAACACACTGTAAATCATTTAGAAATTTTCTGTCTTTGAATCTCTCTTTACTGTATATCTCTCTTTTTCTGACCACACGAGTCTTTAATTTACCAAGCAATATCAGTAGGATTAAAGGCGTGGCTTTGCCGGCTGGATCCAGCCCATTCCTTAGCTTTCCAGCCTCATGGCTGAGGTACTGGCTGTAGCCTCGTTTACTGCGACAACTCTATGACATTTCAAGGTTCCTGCCAGCAAGCGAGCTTCAGCAGCCTTTGCTTGCAAACCGCACGAACCGCCTGTGTAAAAGAGTCAGAGTTTGTCCTGGCAGGACAGCCCAGAAAGCTGGCATTTTTAAACGGCGCAGCTTTTTTCCTGCTGCTGCTGAAAACCGAAAAGCATGTGTTCAGCTTTTCGTCAACACCGTTTAAGTGTTTCGTGGCAGGACCTCTTAATGAGCTGCAAGCTTTGCAGCTAAAGCTGAGTCAGGAAGCCTCTCTTAGATGAGGTGCTTGCTTGCCTCTAGCAGGCAGAGTAGAACCGAGAAATTGCTGCTACCAAGAAACCAGGCACAATGCTTTCATTTTGTTCTAGAATTATTTCCCAAGCTGTCTCAGGCTTTATGTGGAAGCAGTTGTCCACGTTGGGCGCCAAATGTAGTAATATGGGGCGGCAGGGCTGCGTCCCCCACACCCAGCCGCCCACATGGCTAGCTTATGCTCCGAAATAACAACACACAAACTGTATTCTTTTAATCACTGCTTGGCCCATTCTCTTCTAGGCTAATTCTCACATATTAATTTAGCCCATTCCTAATCATCTGTGTGTAGCACCCCAAGGTGCGCTTACCGGGGAGATTCTAGCCTAGTCCATCCTGGGTCCGAGCTTCATCCTGGGAGCGGGGCATGGCGTCTCTCTCTCTGAGGCGTCTGCTCCCGAGAGGAAAGCAGTCGAGTCTCCAAGCTCACTTCCTCTTCCTCCCAGCATTTTGTTCTGTTTACTCCTCCCACCTATCCTCTAACCAATAAAATGGGCCAGGGCAGTGCCTTTATTAGCCAATGACCTTCCTCCATCAAACTATAGCTTTCAGTTTAGTGTTTTGATGGGGCTCCTGAGTGTGAGAACAAATGGTATCTGACTCCTGGGCTCTTTTCCGTCTGTTAGCTTGCCTTTTCCAACTTCGATGTGAAAAACTTTTTAGCATATTTTATTTTATTTCATTAAAAAGGAAAGATAATGTACTATAGGCAAATCTGGTGAGGGTACTCTCTCAGTTCAAGTTTCCTTTTCCAAAATGACTCTAGCTTGTGTCAAGCTGACATAAAACTAGCCGGCACAACAGTCAAGACTGTAGTTTATCTGTATTGTATCCATATATATTACACAAGGATTTTTAAATTCTGTTTGTTTGTTTGAGAAAAGATCTCATTATGGATTGCTTTCTGACCTGGAATTTCCTACATCGACCAGCAGAGCCTCAAATATGTGGTGGTATTGTTGCATTTGCTTTCTTAATGCTGGGACTATAGGTATGTGATACCATGCACAACATTGTTGACTGTTACTTACAGAAGTATAAAATATTAGACTTGAGTTTATATATGAAAATTAGAATTACAATTAAATTCCTGATAACAGTTGGAATGACCAGAGACCAGATCCCCCATCTGTCTTCATGAACGGCATTGTTAGTTCACGAAGGCTTTCTTCTCTCCCATGGAAGCATCAGTTCCTCGTCACAGAAAGGCAGTCCCTTCATCTAGTGATAGTAAATATATTGGAACCTGTAGCAGAAATGCTGACACCAGAAACAGACATGTCAAGAGGGGCAGATCCTACTAAGGACAAAACCCCTCGACCCGCATGACAATGGCAGAGGACCAAAGGACATACTTTGCGGAGGCAAATGCTTTGTTCACCACATTCAGGCCATGGAGTCTGCACAGTTAAGTGAGAGCTGACGCATGGATGTCCATCTGAGCATGAAAGAGGACATGGAGGTGCTTTGTAGTCAGAGCCAGGATGATGGCAGGTGTCCCAATTAACTCCCAGATATTACATACCTCTGGGGATAGCTCAGTGTTCATCTCCTGTTCTAAATCTGCAACTTTTGGTTTCCCATCACCCACTCTGGCACCCAGGATTCCAATACCTTCCACAGCCAGTGTGTGTGTATGTGTGTGTGTGTTTATGTGTGTGTGTGTGTGTGTGTGTATGGGTGTGTTGTCTTCATTTTCTTTTCTTGAAGTCGTAAGTCACAAACAATGCCACACCAATTTGGGATTATGATTAATAGGGTGGTATTTATTAAAATGGGAAAAAACTTACAGATCACTGTCCCAGGCAACAGCCCTCTACGCAACCAGGAAAGGAGTCTAGTCGCAGGCGGAGCAGGAAGTGAAGAGAGAGAGGAGAGGGAAGTGGCCGCTTTTTTAAAGGGAGAGAAACCACGCCCCAATGGGCTGGTACCTCAGCGGTGATAGGCTGGAGGAGTGGGAGGACCTCCCGCAACACCTCCCCCTTTTGTTTAAATAAGAGAGTTCTAAACCTACTATGAAATTATATACAATAAGTACAAATATCCTATTCTAACTAGCTTAGGTCTTGTATAATAAATAACTTGGCCAAGTCATGAGAGAAAGTAACTACATTTATATAGTCTTCAACCCCATCAAAGATCTGAGAAGGGAAATAATGTTACCTGGGTAATTAGGAAGTGTAGTAAAACAACTTCCAAAACATGCAACAAATCACAGAGTCTACTAGCTACCTAGGCAATCACCCAAAGTCACATTAGCAGCGTTGAAGCAACCAACTTTGGCTAAGGCCTAACATAACTGACATACCATTTTCAAAGGCAAGCAACTTTTCAAAACTATCTTACCCTGTCTTGGCAGGATATGACAGCCCTGTTTTATCCATTGATGCACGCTCTGTATCTTTGTCAGTCGTTGAGGTATGGGCATTTCTTTGTCCCAAGGCCAGTTCTGCCAAAAAGAAGGCTCCAGGTGGAGTGTCTTTGGTGCTCAACATTCTCTCGGGAATAGAGTGGTGTTGCCAGGAGCAATTGTGTCTCACTACCACAAAACTCTGAGTTAGATTAAAGGCCATTTTCTACAGCTCTTTGAAGAAGTTGAAGGTTATCTATCTATACTGAGTATAATCTCTATATATCTAAAGAACCTGATTAGTCTATTATAAATGACAAACTTAGATGACTATTAGTCTATATAATTCTCAATATCTATCTAACTTAAAGACTAAGACAATAAACGACTGTCAAACAAATGAGGACAATGACATCCAAATATAAACAATGTACAAATATACATTGCAGTAGGTAAATATATATCAATACACAATCATTATATAAGTATCTTAATCAGAGGTAGAAATGTACACTGCAATATGGTAAATATATACTATATATATATATATATATATATATATATATATATATCAATACAGTATATGTCAACACATAAAAATGTTTTAAACAGAGGTAGAAACATGCATGCGTACAATAGTCAATATAATTTAACTTTGTATCAATATACAAGAATCTATACCAATGTATTCGTCTAAAAACAGTAACTCACAATTACAAATCTATTATCCCATCATCCCTCTTTTTTTTTCAAAATGATCCCTGAGCGTATAAAATTCCTCCCCCAACCCTCAATCGTATACTAATTATAATCAACCCCTAAATGATGTCCCCAAACCCAAGGGCAAACTTTACTGGGAAAGGGGATGTCGTCCTCTAGAATTACTTCCAGCTGTCATGGGGGCGACGTTCTTTCTGGGGGATCCTGTGAAAGTGAAATGATGGTTAAATTTCAAGATCAATGTCTTTTAAAATTGCCAATAGTCTCTGAGTATTTTGTGCAGGTCTGGCCAAAATGTTGTATAAGATGTGCACCATTTCAGCTAACCAAGTTGGAACTGTCTTGTGCAGCTGGTACCAAAAGCAGGTCTTGTAGTAGCGCTAGCAGTATCATGACGTCATATCAACCAGGTGGAGTTGTTGTTATGGGGTCCCATCTTCTTCCTGGAAACTTCAAATGTCACTTCAGGAAAAACTCATTGTTCATTATGAAAAACTTAAGCATTAATCATATAGACATATATAGACATATATATATATATTCAATGAAAGACATGATTGATATATTCAATGAAAAGTATGATAGATATGAAGAAAAGCAAAGATGTTTTCTAAACTCATATTTCTTTCTGTCCCATATCATGGCTTTTGACATGAGACAGAAATTCCAGAAACTCTGGGTTTTTCTCTTACTAACAGGCTTGGAATTGGAGAGGGACTGAGCCAGAGTCCAACTTCAAAACCAGCTTTATAAATTTAGAAATATGGTTTAATATTACTTACACAACCCATTCAGTTGTCTTGATATTTCCTATTGGGCCGGTATTTTTCCATCTGTCAGTATCCAAACATCCAGGGTCCCTTGAATTTCTCAAAGATGAGTGTTTTCCTGTGGAGATAAGAACAGAACCCTGCCCTCATTCTATATGTTTTTCTTACCACCTGTATGAATATCATCGTTGTGGATGAGTTGTCATTTCTCCTTTCCAAGAGGTTTCTCCTCTTCAAATCGAAACTTTATTAATTTTGATGGTATCCACAATTTTTCTTCTCCTGTGGAAACAAGAGCAATACCCCTTCCCCAACGTAGCACATCTCCTGGCTTCCACTGAGAGGTCAGCACATCTTTGAAATAAATCGGTTGATTTAGTTCAGCAGATTTTTCCATTATCCAATGTCTTTCTGCTGCTGTCGTTCCTTTCTCATTAGCGTTAAGAAAATTCAAGGTTAATAAAGCATTATGTAATCTATTTCTGGGGATATTTTTGGTCCCTTTCTGTTTGTTCAGCATATCCTTTATAATACGATTTGATCTTTCTATAACTGCCTGACCTGTAGGATTATTTGGTATACCTGTAATGTGTTTTATATTATAATAAACAAAAAAGCATTTCATTTTCTTAGATACATATGCTGGACCATTATCTGTCTTTATTTGTGCAGGTATACCCATGATGGCCATAACTTCCAATAAATGTGTGATTACTGAATCAGCCTTTTCTGAGCTCAGGGCAGTAGCCCATTGAAAACCTGAATACGTGTCTATGGTGTGGTGTACATATTTTAATTTACAAAATTCCATAAAGTGGAACACATCCATCTGCCAAATTTCATTTCTCTTAGTACCCTTTGGGTTACTCCCTGCAGGCAACGGTGTTTGATTATAGAAAGAACAAGTAGGACATCTCTTTATAATGTCCTTAGCTTGTTGCCAAGTAATGGAAAATTCTTTCTTTAGGCCTTTACTATTGACATGATGCTTCTTATGAAATTCTGAGGCCTGCAACACACTTCCAATCAATAACTGATCAATCTCAGCGTTGCCTTGGGCTAGAGGACCAGGCAGACCTGTATGGGACCGGATGTGTGTTATGTACATCGGACAAAGCCTGTTCCTGATTATGTCTTGTACCTGGATAAACAATGAAGTCAACTCTGTGTCATCTGGTATAAATTCAGCGGTTTCAATATGCAAGATAACTCTTTCTGCATATTGTGAATCTGTAACTATATTAAGAGGTTCTTTAAAATCCCTTAGCACCATAAGAATGGCATATAATTCTGCCTTCTGGACAGAATTATAAGGGCTTTGTTCCACCTTACTCAATTCATCTGACTTGTAACCTGCTTTCCCTGATTTATTTGCATCAGTATAGAACGTACGGGCTCCAGTTATTGGAGCATCACATACAATTCTAGGAAGAATCCAAGAAGTTCTTTTCATGAGATTAAGTCTATCACTTTTGGGATAGTTGCTATTAATTTCTCCCAAAAAGTTAGCACAAGCTCTTTGCCACGGTTCATTGTCTTCCCATAACTTTTTTATTTCTTCAGTAGTAAAAGGCAGTATAATTTCTGCTGGGTCTATACCTGCTAGTTGACGAAGTCTCAGCTTACCTTTTATAATTAATTCAGAGACTTTTTCCACATAAGTTTTTAATTTTTTACTTGGTTTATTAGGTATAAATATCCACTCTAAAATAATATCTTCCCTCTGCATTAGAATCCCTGTAGGAGAAATTCTGGAAGGCAATATGACTAGGATGCAGCTAAGATTTGGGTTCACCCTATCCACATGTGCCTCCTGTAATTTTTCCTCAATCATTGTCAGTTCCTTTTCTGCTTCAGCTGTCAGTTCTCTTGGACTATTCAAATCTTTATCACCATCTAAGGTTTTGTTTAAATGAACTATTAGATCAGGTGTTATCCCAACAGCTGGTCGTAGATTGGAAATGTCTCCTAACAATCTTTGGAAGTCATTAAGAGTCTTTAACCGGTCTCTCCTAATTTGTGCCTTTTGCGTTTTAATTTTCTCTAACCCTATTCTGTAACCTAGATAATTAATAGAATTTCCTCTTTGAATCTTTACAGGGGCAATTTGTAATCCCCACCTAGGCAAGACTTTCTTTACTTCTTCAAACATCCTTTCTAAAGTATCTTTATTTGAATCAGATAACAAGATGTCATCCATGTAATGATAAATGATGGACTTGGGGAATTGTTTACGAATTATTTCCAATGGCTTACTTACAAAATATTGGCACAGTGTAGGACTATTGAGCATACCCTGTGGGAGGACAGTCCATTGATATCGCCTATTAGGCTGAGAATTATTATAAGTAGGCACTGTGAAGGCAAATTATTCTCTATCCTTTTCTTGTAACGGTATAGTGAAAAAACAATCTTTCAAATCAATAACTATAAGAGGCCATCCTTTTGGTAACAGAGAAGGCAAAGGAATTCCAGATTGTAGTGGGCCCATAGGTTGAATTACTTTGTTGACAGCTCTTAGATCTGCCACCATTCTCCATTTACCAGATTTCTTTTTTACAACAAACACAGGAGAATTCCAAGGGCTGGTTGATTCTTCAATATGGTGAGCATCTAGTTGCTCTTGCACCAGCTGTTCCAATGCCTGTAGTTTATCTTCAGCTAGAGGCCATTGTTTGGTCCATATTGGCTTCTTAGTTAGCCATTTTAAAGGTAGGGCTGTTGGTACCTCTAAAGGTTTGGTATTTGCTGTATGTTCTTGTACAGCCTGAATGGCTGGTGACCTTTTTCCATAATACCTCATCATATCCTTCCCAGAATTATGAGTTCCTGGAAATACAGGAATGTTAATCTGGGTATCCCATTGCTGTAGCAGGTCACGGCAGCATAAATTTATGGCAATATTGGCTATATATGGCCTTAGTCTTCCTATTTGCCCTTCGGGCCCTATGCATTCAACCCATCTTGTGCTTTGTTTTACACGAGATAGGGTTCAAATTCCCAGGAACTGAACATCTACCTCTTGAAGAGGCCAATTCAGATGCCAAGATTCTGGGGTAATGATACTTACATCCGCACCTGTGTCTAATAAGCCTTCAATAAAAGTGCCATTTATACAGACTCTTAGCTTTGGTCTTTGATCATTAATAGAAGTCTGCCAAAATATACGTTTACTCTGTCCTATTGGGTTTTTTGACTCATCCTCCACACGTAATTCATTATTTAGACTAGTATTACTTTTTACAGCAGAAATTGGAGCTTTTAATTTTCTTGGTGAGGCACGTTCTCCACTGTGACTGGGAATGACTGGGCCACTGTTGGCTTGGGGGCCTGTGAGAGGCCCCCCAAGGAGTTTCCCGATGATATCAGATTGCCCCGTCTGTCTGTTGTTGACCTACATTCGTTGGACCAATGCCTGCCTTTACCGCATCTCCTACATATACCTGAAGGCCGAGGTCTCCTATTTTTGTCATTCCCAGAAAAGATATTATTCCTAGAAATTCTTTGCCTGCAATTCCTTTGCAAATGCCCTAATTTACCACAATTAAAACACCTGGCAGTTTTATGTCTCCTCATTGCTTTGGAAATCGCTTCTCCTACCCAAGATTCATCATTATAGCTAAATGTCTCAACATTCATCGTATGCTGAATCCATTCATCCATAGGTGCTGATCTAGACTTTAAAGGCCCAATTATCTTTTTGCATTCTATGTTTGCAATCTCAAAAGCTAGAGATTCAAGAAGTATTCGTCTAGCTTCTGGGTCTGTTACCCCTATGTCCAGAGCCTTAATTAATCTTTGCAAAAAGTCAATAAAGGGTTCTCTCTGTCCCTGCCTAATTCTGGTATATGATTCAACCCTTTTTGCTGGATCTTGTATCCTATTCCAAGCATTTAAAGCTGCTTGGTGACATAGACACAGTACTTCATCGTCACAAAGAGCTTGGACCTGTGGATCAGCATATTCTCCTGTACCAAGAATTTGATCTTGGGAAACCTCAATACCTTTTGCTCTTCCTTGCTGTTCCATATGTTTGGATTCTTCTCTGAAATAAATTCCAAACATCAAGGAAGGTCCATTATCTAAAACTGCAGACACTAACTGATGGAAATCATGGGGGGTAGCTCTAGCATTAGAAGCCCAAGTCCTTATCATTTCCTTTACATATGCATTGTGCAAGCCAAAATTAACAAAAGCTTGCTTAATTTCTTTCAGATCATTCATTGCTATTGGTGTCCATCTAGCTTCTCTGACTCCCTTTGAGCCTTTAGATGTTGACGCTTTGTCAGAATTAAGTATAGGGTATGTGGCTAGAACCCTGGGTAAGCCAGTTCTAATAGCTGGTGGAGGCATTGTATCCTGTCCTTGTGCCTCCTTACTCTGTTCACCAGCTGCAATAATTTCTCCAATCTTTTCAAATCTTTTTATCATTGTCTCTCTTAAATCCTGAATCTCCTGACCTGTATATATTTCCAGTGATTTCACTGAGGTATCATTTTTTTGGTCCCCATTCTGCACCTGTGATTCCAAAGCTTTAATTTTTTCCTTCAAAGATAACATGTCCTCCTTAAACTTTTCTTGTATATCATGTAGATTCCCATCTTGGAGGTACATTCTGTCTGTTACCTTATCAAAACTTTGTGATAAAGTCTGAAGGTCAAATTCAACAGCCTGAACCCTTTCAGGTAACTTTCTAATACCCTTGGATATGGAATCAATTTTGTCTGTCATAGTATCCACTTGTTCAGATAACCTCTGATTTTCAATAATTTTAATCCTGTCAATTAGTTGTTCATTATTAGTTCGTAAAGATTCTATCATTCTTAGGAGTGCCATATTCTTCTGTTCATTATTAGTTTGTAAAGATTCTATCGTTCTTAGGAGTGCCATATTCTTCTGTTCATTATTAGTACGTAAAGATTCAATCGTTCTTAGGAGTGCCATATTCTTCCTTAATGATAGAATATGGAAAAGAAAACTGAAGCCTAGTAACAAGCAAATTAAGGTATCCCCATAATCATATAAACCTTGTATGATGTAATTCATTGTATTAGTAAATATAAATTTACTAATCCATTGTATTAGTGAAAACAAAGCAGTAAAATTTGCGTTAGAAACGAAAACTGCCATATTACATATTATCCAGCAGGTGGCGCTGTTGCAGAGTCGCGGTGAAAACATGGTCCTGTTTCAGTGCCTTAGTAGATGTTAAAAACTGGAAAATGCAAGTTTCTCAACAAAGTAAATGTAATTAAATCAATTCCAGAGACGGAACCAGAAACCCAGAATCCCGGGGTAGAGAAGAGCAATCTGGAAGCCGCTTATGCCTCCACGTGACAGAGTCACCCTGAGGGGTTGCAGCTTTCAGCAACCGCGTGCTCTGGTTCGTGCCACTTAAGAGCTGTGCTTGCAAGGGAGATTTAAAAGCGACTCAGAAAAGAGCAAACCACGTGGGCAGAGACTACGCGGGGCCTGTGGAGTTTAAATCCACATGGGGAGTCCAAGGCCGCCGCTGCAAGGCACAGGCGGAGGCTGAGGAAGGGAGGGCTCCCGCCAAGCCGAACTAGTGCCTGCCAAGCCAAACTCGTGGCCGCCAAGCCGAACTTGCGGCTGCCTAGCCGAACTCGCGGACACCAAGCCGAACTTGCGGCTGTGAGCGGGGGGGGGGGGGGGAAAGGAGAGGTTCTGAAACCAAACGTTGGGTGCCAAAATGAAGGCGTAAGTCACAAACAATACCACACCAATTCGGGGTTATGATTATTAGGGTGGTATTTATTAAAATGGGAAAAAACTTACAGATCACTGTCCCAGGCAACAGCCCTCTACGCAACCAGGAAAGGAGTCTAGTCGCAGGCGGAGCAGGAAGTGAAGAGAGAGAGGAGAGAGAAGTGGCCGCTTTTTTAAAGGGAGAGAAACTACGCCCCAATGGGCTGGTACCTCAGCGGTGATAGGCTGGAGGAGTGGGAGGACCTCCCGCAACATTTTCTTTTTCTTTTTTTTGTGTTTTTGAGACAGGGTTTTTATGCAGCTTTTGGTACCTGTAATGGAACTAGGTCTTGTAGAACAGACTGGCCTTGAACTCACAGAGATCAACCTGCCTCTGCCTCCTGAGTGCTGGGACTAAATGCATGGGACACCACTGCCCGGCAATGTGTTCATTTTCTGTATGATGAACTGTTCATGGATGACCGGAGAGACCATGAGTTTAAGACCTGTCAGGAACAGAGAGCCCAGCCATAGTAGCTATAGCAGTGGAATATAATGGAAAGAGGAAGTGGCCAGGAGCACAGGGAACCTGGAGTCAGTCTAGAAGCCCTGGGACTTCATGCTTTCAGCTTGTGATTCCATTGCTGGGAGAATATTTCCGTAATATTCCTAATGTTCCTAGTCCTTATGATTGTGTGTTAAGCACCATGCTCATGGCCTGAGCAAGGGCTGTGCTCAGACCTTATTTCCCACTCCTTGGCTCATTTCATGCTTCTGACATCACACTTCTGAGTCTTGATATTTGTCTCCCCCTGCCTCCTGCCCCTTTCCTTACCTCCCTTCACTCCATCAGGGTGCAGCCCTTTCTCCACCCTACTCCTGAACATTCTCAGCTTCCTCTCTCTCTCTCTCTCTCTCTCAGGATGTGTCCTGCTCCCCCTGCTCTCCCTCACAGTCCTGTCTATGCAGCCATGTCTATCACCTCAGACTCACTGGCATGTTCCTCCAATTTTACAACACAGTGCTCTTTTGTCTCACTGCTATCAATCTTGAGGCCATTGAGGAAAGAAGCCTGACCTCCAGACTCTCCTGAGTTCTTTGAGACTGGGAGTGGACTCTGAACTTATGAGTTTGTGTCTGCCTGGTGCAGGTTTAGCAAAGCTCACACTCAAGTCAGTTGAGCTGTCCCACATAGGCTAGCACTGCTGATGTCTGCTCTGCATCCACATCCTAGTGCACACTCAGCAGAAGTCTGCACAGCCTGGCCTTACTTTGTCAAAGTCTTATTAACTTTAGTCAACCAAAATCTTCCTAATTGAAAGGATTTCTGTGAATAGGGTTTCCAGACACTACTCTAACCCTCTCTTAAACTGTGAATTCCCACATTCCCAGGTTGCCATTGTTCTTACATCTATTTCTGTTTGTTTATGTGTGTGACTGTTTGGGCTGCCTGTATGTATGTGTACTATGTTCCTTTCTAATGTCCGTGTAGATTATAAGAATTTAGTGGTTATCGTGGAAATGGGGCTGTAGACAGCTGTGGCCCACCATGTTGGTAGCAATAACTGAACCTGGGTCTTCTGCAAGAGCACCAAGTGCTCTTAAGCACTGTGTCATCTCTCTAGTCCCAACCAGGCTTCATTGTAGTGGCAGTGACCTCAGTTATCCTGATCTTTTATCAGTGATAAATGATTTTTCCTTGGGTTCACCTTCTTACTTAGCTTCTTTAGGTTCACCTATTGTAGACTCCGTGGCCCTTATTTATGGCTAGAAACCAATTATGAGCGAGTACATCCCATGTTCATCCTTTTGGGTCTGGGACACCTCACTCAGGATAGTGTTTTCTATTTCCATCCATTTGCATGCAAAATTCTAGAAGTCATTGTTTTTTACCACAGCGTAGTACTCTAGCGTGTATATATTCCATACTTTCTTCATCCATTCTTCCATTGAAGGGCATCTAGGTTGTTTCCAGGTTCTGGCTATTACAAATAATACTGCTATGAACATAGTTGAGCAAATGCTTTTGTCATATGATAGAGCATCTCTTGGGTATATTCCCAGGAGTGGTATTGCTGGGTCCAGGGGTAAGTTGATAGCGAATTTCCTGAGAAACCGAAACACTGACTTCCACAGTGGTTGCACAAGATTGCATTCCCACCAGCAATGGATGAGGGTACCCGTTCTTCCACAGCCTCTCCAGCAAAGGGTATCCTTGGTGTTTTTGAGTTTAGCCATTCTGACAGGTGTAAGATGATATCTCAAAGTTGTTTTGATTTGCATTTCCCTGATTGCTAAGGAAGTTGAGCAGGACCTTAAGTGTCTTTTGGCCATTTGAACTTCCTCTGCTGAGAATTCTCTGTTCAGTTCAGTGCCCCATTTTTTAATTGTGTTAATTAGCATTTTAAAGTCTAGTTTCTTGAGTTCGTTATATATTTTGGAGATCAGACCTTTGTGTGTTGTGGGGTTGGTGAAGATCTTCTCCCAGTCAGTAGGTTGCCTTTGTGTCTTAGTGACTATGTCCTTTGCTTTACAGAAGCTTCTCAGTTTAAGTAGGTCCCATTTATTAAATGTTGCCCTTAATGTCTGTGCTTCTGGGGTTATACATAGGAAGCGATCTCCTGTGCCCATCTGTTGTAGGGTACTTCCCACTTTCTCTTCTATCAGGTTCAGTGTGTTCGGGCTGATATTGAGGTCTTTAATCCATTTGGACTTGAGTTTTGTGCACGGTGATAGATAAGGGTCTATTTTCATTCTTCTACAGGATGACATCCAGTTGTGCCAGCACCATTTGAGTAAGAAAAAATTTTATGTTTGTAGGTCAACCACCACTTGGGGAACTGTATAAATTGTTGCATCTTTATGAAGGTTTAGTACCACTGCTTTAGAATCATATAGAAAGCTGTTCTCTCTGTGCCAGGTTAAATGGAGTTAGTGGCATTGCAGTCAACGTCTACAACAATTCTGCCTGCAAAATCCTCAAATGAAATCCTAGGGAAATTCTGGATTATTGGCCAACATTGGCCTTTCCACATGTTTAGGTTGTCTGTGGCTTGAGATCGTTTTGTGAATTCAGGGAAATGTATCCCTACCCCTGGTTCTTCTTCTGCACCCCAACTGTCTTGTTCTGTAAATATGACCTGATTAGTTGACCAGGAACAACAACAAACTATGTTATATCCAAAATGTGTCAGAAACATGTATGTTTAAAGAAGATGACAGGACTTCCTTTGTGGCCTGTCCCCAGTTACATGAAAGCTATAAGGCCATATGGATCTCCAAGCATCATGTGACGTCATGGGGAGAGTGTCATGAGGATCATGACAGACTCAAGTGCACATTTCTGTCATTGTCTTTTGTTACTACAGTTCCTTAGCAGTGTCCTCTCGGGTTAAAGCATTCACTCCAGCAGAAAATCTCTGTAAGAAGGAGTAACCCATTGTGAGTAACTTCAGGGAGAGCCCCAAACTGAATGGATCCAGTAGTCTCCGTACTCCCAAGAGTAGATAAATTGTAAAGACTGCTGGGAATCAGTCTCAAACCAGCAGAGCAGTCTGGAAGGGACGAGCAGAACTGTTCAGCAGGAGCAGAGACTGGGTGAGATGACTGGAAGAGGCTCAGAGGAGCTGATTTGTCTGGAAAGACTGCAGCATGCTGTCCTGTCTGTGGACTGCACAGTGTGGCTCAGGCTTCCAGATTTGGTGAGCCATCAGTCCTACCATGGTAGGCTTTGGTGACAATGCTGACTTGGAGTCATTTCTCTCTTGTAAGCAACCCCTCACCCATATTCCTGTAAGAAAATCTGGTAAATGCAATTTGTTCTCCAGGTGGACTCTGGTATTGTTGTTCCTCCTGTCTGGGGCAGGATTCCATTCTGCAGCAGTAAATGCGTGTTGTTTCCTTAGAAAAAGTGCATTTCGCAACAGCAGCTGAGAGGAAGATGTTGCCAGAGGCAAAAGGAGTAGGTTAAGCATCAAGACAGTAGGCCAGTGTAACTGATAATCAGACAGTCGTCTAGGGTCCTAAGACACAAAGCTCAGGCTTTGGAGCTGGGCACCATGTGCCACCTCCCACTGTCAACCATCTCCTTGCTTCACAGCAGCCTGCCCTTTCCACTCCTTTTATGCCCATTTTTCTGTGTTCCGCCCTCTCTTCCTTCTCAGAGGTTAGAATCCAGTTATTACCTAGCAGTGAATGAAAAGGGAAGGTGAGTGTGTCCTGTTGTGCTGATGCTCACACGATGCACATATTAGGGGCTTTTCTATGTGAGGCATCACCCTTGAACACCTCAGCTTCTGGCATTAGCAGGATGCAGGCTTAGTGTCTCTACCTTTTATTTTTATGGTTCAAATCTACAAAAGAACTCATCTTTATAAAAACACACAGTATATTAAAAAGGGTGTAATACAACTTCAGGAAGGATAGTATTGTCTTCAGAGTGGGTATTCTACCCTTTCTCTTGATAGGGTGTTTAGGAGAGATTTGATGGGATTGACTTAGGTCAAGAATTCTTGGGGGAAACTGTTAAGACTTATGAACCACTATAGTGTATGTAGGGCTCAATGTTCAGTAAGCTGAATATTCAACAGATTTTTTTTTTCGAGACAGGGTTTCTATATAGTTTTTGGAGCTTGCTCTGGATCTTGCTCTTGCAGACAAGACTGGACTTTAATTTAAAGATATTCAGAAGCCTCTATGCCACAAGTGCTGGTAAAAAAGGTTTGTGCCACCTTATCCGGGTAAAAGTATTTTTAATGTTGTTTGAAGATTTTGTTCAAGCATACTGTTATGGGATCATGACTGTACCTCACTCCTTATACATAAAAATGAAGCCATGGGATTGGTTTTCTGCAATGATTCAGTGGTAAAGATGCTTGCTGGCAAGCCTGATTATTGTAAGGGGGGATGCTTGTTCTTCTCGGCTGCCTAGCTAGATTAGCCCTGAAATAACCACACAGAAAATGTATTAATTAAATCACTGATAGGCCCATTAACTTAACTTCTTATTTGCTACCTTTCTTTTTTGTTTTTTCGAGAGTTGTTTTCTCTGTAGCTTTGGATCCTGTCCTGTAACTAGTTCTAGTAGACCAGGCTGGCCTTGAAATCACAGAGATCTGTCTGCCTCTGCCTCCCCTGTGCTGGGATTTAAGTTGTATGCCACCACTGGCCAGCATTATTGGCTAAGTCTTATATTAATTTAACCCACTTCTATTGATCTGTGTATCACCATGAGGTATTGGCCTACCATCAAAGTTACAGCACATCTATTTTTGGTGACAGTTCCATGGCGTTTCTCTCACTCTGCTTTCTCCCTCCCAGCATTCAGTTCTGTCTTCCTTGCCTACCTATGTACTGTCCTATCAAAATGCCAAGGGTTTCTTTATTCCTTTACATATGAAAAGAACACAAAATCAGAAGGATCTCATGCACCACAGATGACCTGATCTCTGGGATGTGCATGATGGAAAGAGAAAACTGATTTTCCCAAGTTGTCTTCTGACATCCAAACATGTGCTGTGACATGCACTAAATGGTAAAGGTCCATACTCACATAACAAATAAATTCAACAATTAGAAGGTATCCTAATTTACTTATGTACTAACTCTATGGGTATTTGTCAATGATTTTGTGTTTACAGATGTTGATTTTCACATTTATAAGTCAAAATATTTGTGCTACAACTCTTCAGGAATCTTGCTAACTGTCCTGATATCACAGCACTCTAGGATTCTAAAATTAAAAGGAAGAAAGGAAAAGATTGCATTTGTGTGATTAGAGTGCACAGACGACTAAATGGCTAAGAGATTTTGTTGTTCTTTCAGAGGACCAGAGTACAGTTCTCAGGATCCACCTCGGTAACCATCTATCTCTAAGTAGAGCTTCAGGAGATCCAGTGCTCCCTGTAGGCATGCATAAGTACAAGCATACCAACTAATAATGACCTTCTATTTAAAAAAGATTTTAAAAAAATCTGAAAATCACAATTTGTGATTTCTTAACCTGTAACTTCAATAAATTTAATATTAATTTTTAGATTGGTTTATTTTTCATGTGTATAGAGTTCTACCAGCATGCATGCCTTCACGCCAGAAGAGGGCACCAGATCTCATTATAGGTGGTTGCGAGCCACGATATGGTTCATAGGAATTGAACTCAGGACATCTAGAAGAACAGGCAGTACCCTTAACCTTTAAGCCATCCCCTTAATATTAATTTTTAAAAGCAATGTTAAACTCTACTTTTCTTTTTATTAATTAATTATTTTCCCAATCACATTTCCTCTCCATTCTTTCTCTCTTCCCAGACCCTTCTACTAAACTGCCTCGTCCCCCCCCCCCATCCACTTCTTCTCTTTTCAGAAAAGGGCAGGTCTCACATGTATATCAGCCATCTGTGGCATATCAAATTGAAGTAAGACTAGGCATGTCATCTACTATTAAGGTTGAATAATACAATACAGTAGGAGGATAAGGTTCCCAAAGCAGATCACAGGGTCAGAGACATCCCCACTGTTAGGAGCCCTACCAGAAGACCAAGACCATAATTTACAAAACTGTAAAACATGGGAAGAGGGCCTAGGTCAGTGATTGTAGTTCTACATCTGTTTCCATCAAGTCTCTGGGTGAAGGATTACATTTTCTTAATGAGATCTTCTTGATATTTTCCAACATCTCAGCTCACTGAGGAAATTTCTTTGAGAATATTAATTGTTCGAATGGAAGCTAGCCAGAGGTTCTTTCACTTTTGTATACTTACTGTATATATGGTGCTTTCTCAGCTCAATACTGTTACAGAGCACTCTCAGCTTCAGGAGTTTGCTGGCACTGTGAAAAGGGCAGAGACCCACACAGTGTCAGCCTAGTCAGACATGAGAAGTACTGAGCAGGACATCGTACAGTGACTCTGATGGAGATTCCCAATAAACCATCTGGAGCATTTTCATTGTTTCAATGGTGACGTCAAATGTTTTGCAGTGACTTGTCCCCCCAAATGCTACATAAACTCCACTTCACAACCATGGCACTCCTTCAGGTAGAGGACAGTGTTGGTGTGTTTTCACTGTCCTCTCAAGGAAACTGGCACAAACACTAGCTGACATAACCATGTCCACTTAATTCCCAGATCTTGCAGTGTGCACCCAGTGAGATACAGAAGCTAGAGTTCTCCAGAGGTTCACCCAGAGGCCATGTGCTCAGTGTAAATGCCTGTCCTCGTCCCTACTTGTGCACCTGCAACAGCTTTCTTGCTCCTCACATCATTCCTCAAGGCTTTGGTGGACTTTGTTAAATTCCAGTTTGGTTACATTCAGTACATGCTCCCTAGAACCTCTTTCACTTGGCACGTATCTCCTATAGGGATTGTGTGATGGAAAGAGGACAGATGTGAAACTTGCTAAAAACACACATGCTGCAAAGTCATTTCAATCCACAAACTATTTATGGAGATGACACTTCTCTCTTTTAGGTCTCATCATGGCTTTCCAATCCCAACATGTGGACCACAGTTTCTACAAACTGGATGAAAATGAGATTGAGGGGAGCCTTGATTTTGAACACGAGGCCACTGCAGCAAGAGAAATTGTCATCTATGGTGAAGGTTCTCTAAAAGGTTCCGACAAACCAAAGAACCAGGGCATCCCACACCGCAAGGATGATGTGACCCACGTTGCTAACTTCAACTACGTTTGTGATGACATCAGGCATGAGAGCCATGGGAGCCACCAAGGGTACCGAAACCCACAGTTGAGGAGCAGAAGAACATGGCTGCTGGCAGAGTGTCACAGGTCTGGCGCACAAGGCCAAGGATCCAGTTTGGTCTCACACCCAGGCAGCTGAATGAGTTGGAAGATGTTTCTGAAAAAACTAAGTACCCCGATGAGATCATAAGGTATGTGACTTGTTTCAGTAGCTGTTCCAGCTCCCATCCATCAGCATCTCATTAGTAGGTGTGTTCTTCACACTATGGGCCCTATCTGCTTTGAGCCCAAGCATGAACTCTTTGTTTAGTTGCTGAGTATGGGAAAGATGTCTGGGAAGTCAAATATATATAAATACATATATACACATATTCACATATTTACATATACATATATATATGCATATATACACACATGTATATATATATATATATATGCAGTATGGATTCTAGAAACTGGTTGGTGCTTCTCAATTTCTTCTTTAAGTTTCCTTTTTGTTTTATTCCTCCTTCTTAACCTCTTCTTTTTTTTTTTTTTTTTTTTTGGTTTTTCGAGACCGGGTTTCTCTGTGGCTTTGGAGCCTGTCCTGGCACTAGCTCTTGTAGACCAGGCTGGTCTCGAACTCACAGAGATCCGCCTGCCTCTGCCTCCCGAGTGCTGGGATTAAAGGCGTGCGCCACCATCGCCCGGCCTCTTAACCTCTTCTTGATGACTCCGTTTTATAATGGGAATAGTATTCAAGACCTAGTCGTTTCTAAGCAATCCCTCTGCTAATATAGCATATTCACCTTGTGTCTATTCATGTGGTTATTTTTCCAATGAAATGAAGATCAATAAAAAGTCACTTTCATACTTTAGAGCTTACCATCTCTACATAGTTTTGTGTTGGCCTGTGATGCATCTCCCGAAGTCTATTCATCTTGCCATGCTGAAATGCTGTATTTCACTAACAGCTCCAATTTCCATCTTCTTCTCCCAGAAAGGACCTTGCAAAGCGCTTGTTCCTGGGAGAATCCAGAGTGCGGGTCAGCAAATCCGAAAAGACTTTGGGCAAGGCACTCTGCTTCAGGACATGGTCCATGTTCTTGTACCCATTATGAAATGCATGCGTGGGTGAGAGGTGTCCTTGTCTGGGTTATAATAGTAACTGAGCACTGAGTCTTGAAGTTGTCCAGAAGTAAAAATGGAATGGGCACCCATTAAGTGTTCTTTCCCATTATTTGAAACAGCATAGACTCTTAAGTGAAAAAAATCTTAAAAAGCTCATTTCTAATTTTTATCATTTTTATCATATTTGATTTTCTTTATTGAGCTGTATATTTTTCTCTGCTCCCCCTTCCCTTTCCCTTCTTCCTGACTACACTCTCCTGTAACCCCCACACTCCCACTTTACTCAGGAGATCTTGTCTTCTTCTAATTCCTATGTAGATCCATTTATGCCTCTCAGAGGGTCCTCTTTGTTGTCTCGGTTCCCTGGGATTGCTGGTTTTCTTTGCTTTATGACTAAAAACCACTTATGAGTGAATATATATTATATTTGTGTTTGTGGGTCTGAGTTACATCACCCAATATGGTGTTTTCTAGATCCATCCATTTGCCTGCAAATTTCAAGATGCCATTATTTATTTACTGCTGTGCAAATGTTCATTTTCTTTTTTTGTTATTTATTTTTTAAAGATTTCTGCCTCCTCCCCGCCACTGCCTTCTATTTCCCTCCCCCTCCCCCGATCAAGTCCCCATCCCTCATTAGCCCAAAGAGCAATCAGGGTTCCCTGACCTGTGGGAAGTCCAAGGAACCCCCACCTCCATCCAGGTCTAGTAATGTGAGCATCCAAACTGCCTAGGCTCCCACAAAGCCAGTATGTGCAGTAGGATCAAAAACCCATTGCCATTGTTTTTAGTTCTCAGTAGTCCTCATTGTCCACTATGTTCAGAGAGTCCGGTTTTATCCCATGCTTTTTTAGACCCAGGCCAGCTGGTCTTGGTGAGTTCCCGATAGAACATCCCCATTGTCTCAGTGTGTGGGTACACCCCTCGCGGTCCTGAGTTTCTTGCTCATGCTCTCTCTCCTTCTGCTCCTGATTTGGACCTTGAGATTTCAGTCCAGTGCTCCAATGTGGGTCTCTTTCTCTGTCTCCTTTCATTGCCTGATGAAGGTTAATATTAAGAGGATGCCTATATGTTTTTCTTTGGGTTTACCTTCTTATTTAGCTTCTCTAGGATCACAAATTATAGACCCAATATCCCTTATTTATGGCTAGAAACCAAATATGAGTGAGTACATTCCATGTAACTCTTTTTGGGTCTGGCTTACCTCACTCAAGATAGTGTTTTCTATTTCCGTCCATTTGCATGCAAAATTTGAGAAGTCATTGTTTTTTACCGCTGAGTAGTACTCTAATGTGTAGATATTCCATACTTTCTTCATCCATTCTTCCATTGAAGGGCATCTAGGTTGTTTCCAGGTTCTGGCTATTACAAACAATGCTGCTATGAACATAGTTGAGCATATACTTTTGCTGTATGATAGGGCATCTCTTGGGTATATTCCCAAGTGTGGTATTGCTGGGTCCAGGGGTAGGTTGATGCCAAATTTCCTGAGAAACTGCCACACTGATTTCCAAAGTGGTTGCACAAGTTTGCATTCCCACCAGCACTGGTTGAGTGTATCCCTTTCTCCACAAACTCGCCAGCAAGGCTATCATTGGTGTTTTTTATTTTAGCCATTCTGACAAGTGTAAGATGGTATCTTAAAGTTGTCTTGATTTGAATTTCCCTGATCGCTAAGGAGGTTGAGCATGACCTTAAGTGTTTTTTGGCCATTTGAACTTCTTCTGTTGAGAGTTCTCTGTTCAGCTCAGTGCCCCATTTTATAATTGGGTTGATTAGCCTTTTATGGTCTGGTTTCTTGAGTTCTTTATATATTTTGGAGATCAAACCTTTGTCAGTTGTGGGGTTGGTGTAGATCTTCTCCCAGTCAGTGGAGACTTTTTGTCTTAGTGACAGTGTCCTTTGCTTTACAGAAGCTTCTCAGTCTCAGGAGGTCCCATTTATTCAATGATGCCCTTAATGTCTGTGCTGCTGGGGTTATACCTAGGAAGTGGTCTCCTGTGTCCATGTGTTGTAGAACACTTCCCACTTTCTCTTCTATCAGGTTCAGTGTGTTCGGACTGATATTGAGGTCTTTAATCCACTTGGACTTGAGTTTTGTGCATGGTGATAGATATGGATCTATTTTCATTCTTCTACAGATTGACATCCAGTTTTTCCAGCACAATTTGTTGAAGATGCTCTCTTTTTTCCACTGTATATTTTTAGCTCCTTTATCGAAAATCAGGTGTTCATAGGTTTGTGGATTAAAGTCCGGGTCTTCTATTTGATTCCATTGGTCGACTTCTCTGATTTTATGCCAATACCAACCTGTTTTCAATACTGTAGCTCTGTAATAGAGTTTGAAGTCAGGGATGGTAAAATGTCCATTTTCTTCATCCATTCTTTGTCTGATGGCCATCTAAGTTGTTTCCATGTTCTGGCTCTTATGAATAATGCTGCTATGAACATATTTGAGCTGATGTTCTTGTGGCGTGATTGAGTGTTTTGGGTATATAACCAACAGTGCTATTGCTGGGTCTGGAGGTGGATTGTTTCCTAATTTTCTGTGAAATTGCAAGCTTATTTTCAAAGAAGCTGTTTACACTCCCACCAGAAATACAGTAGTGTTTCTGTTACCCCACATCCTCCCCAGCATAAATTGTCATCAGTGTTCTGATCATGGCCATTCTTACAGGTGTAAGATGGAATCTTAGAGTTGTTTTGATTTGCATTTCTCTGATGACTAAGGATGTTGAACATTTCCTCAAGTATCCTTCAGCCATTTGAGATTCACAGATTACTCATAATCAGTATGTGAACATCATATATATGTAGACAGCATTGTGTATTATAAGGTCATGCATTTAGGAAAATGTTAATGTTTACTGGCATGTGTACAGAGATTAATACTGAAGTCTGGACACTCAGGTCATTTCAGGGTACTTATGTGTACTGTTGTAGTAGGACTCTAAGTGACCTTGGGGACATTCTCATTGATGTAGCAAGCAGTAGGGGAAAAACATGGCTTTGTTTCAACAAAGAAACACTTAGTTATAAGTGTGGATTAAGTGAGACCAGAGAGAAATTAGTGTTTCATAGCTATCCTGTGTTTAATTAATCCAAGTGTCATGTGGAACATCATTCACAAGTGCACATGGTTGGCCCTCCACCTTTGTAAGTTTGTGGAAAGCCGATGTAGACAGCAGCAAAGTTGAACCTTCATGTTCCCCCATGCTGTGTTTAGATTATCTAAAAACAATGCCAAAATAGTCATGTCAGTGTTATGAGATGTATGGGGCAGACAGCTTTAAAGGGTTAATTTTGTTACACTAAACAAAAAGAAATGGTAATGGGTTTTTTATCCTACTGCACTTACTGGCTTTGTGAGAGCCTAGGCAGGTTGGATGCTCACCTTCCTAGACCTGGATGGAGGTGGGTGGTTTTTGGACTTCCCACAGGGCAGCGAATCCTTATTGCTCTTTGGGCTGCTGAGGGAGGGGGAATAATTGTTGGGGGGGGAATGGGAGGTAGTGGTGGAGAGGAGGCAGAAATCTTTAATGAATGAATAATTAATTAATTAATTAATTAAAAGAATAACATTGAGCCCATTTACGTTAATCGAGTAAAGAGAACGCGATCAGGGGATGTTATTGATAGTCAAAATGCAGGTTGGTAATGAGGAGAGGGCCCGAAGGATAAAGCTCTTGCCACATGAGTCTGAGGATCTGAGTTGGGACCTTATCATAAAGTTTAGCAGGTGTCAGCTCACCTGTAGTCAGAATCTCTTATTCAGGAGGCAGAGACTGCGGATCCTTAGGGAGACCTAGATTAGGTCCTTCGCTGAGCTGAGGTTCATGGACAACCCTGCCAGTGTAAATCATGTGGGGAGCAAGCTAGGAAGATGCTTGACTCTGACCTTGGTCCTCTGCATGCACGAGTGTGCATTTGCACATAGATACACATGCAGATCACACACCTTTGCCAGTTTTGATGTGTTTGTACGTATATGAAAAGCAAAGGTGACAAGCCACAGTCAAATGTGTCTTCTGTTGACTAACTTGAAAACTGGAAGTATTCTTTTCCTTTAAAGGAGACTATATTGAACAGGTGTGTTTTTTGGAATGTGGGAAAAGATAGAGCTCACTTTAAGTAAGAGCTGTAGCTATCTTATTTTCAAATGAATTTCTTTCCTCCAGACATTAAAGACTAATGTTTAGATCATGGGATAAAAGCTGAGGCCATGAGCCCAGAGAAACTGACTGCTCCATAGCAAATGAGAGAGGGGGAAAGGCAGTGCAGAGTGCTATTCATGCTAACTTCCTTCAGCATGGAACAGGGCAGTCTTGATGTAGGCAAATTCCCTACCTGCAGCAGTAGGTTGTGCGGAATAGCAGTCCTGCCTAGGAGCCCCTGATGGCTGACATCCTAACACCACAAGGTGTCAACTACAGTAAGACCAGGCTCAGGTTGGAGAAACTGGGAGAGAAGAGGGAGATTCTCACAGGATGGAGAGGAAGAGCTATTGGAAAACAAAAGCTGAAGGAGTGAGGAATTCTCCCCCTGTCGAGCTGATGGGACCCTGTACTTCAGCTTCAGAGAGACAGAGGTGCTGCAGCCCCAGAGACTGATGTGAGGAAGCTCTGGAGACACAGATGCACTGCAGCTTCAGAGAGGCCAATGATCTACAGCTCTAGAGGCTGATGCACTACAGCTCTAGAGATGCTGATGAATCGCAGCTCCATGAGACTGATGATACACTGCATCTCTAGAGAGACTAATGGACTATCACGCCAGAGCCATTTGTACTGCAGCTCTAGAGAGACTGCTGATGTACTGCAACTCCACAGAGACTGATGGACTATCACTCCAGAGCCATTTGTACTGCAGCTCTAGAGACACTGATTATGCACAGCATCTCTAGAGAGACTGATGGACTATCACTACAGAGCCATTTGTACTGCAGCTCGAGAGAGACTGATGGACTATCACTCCAGAGGCATTTGTACTGCAGCTCTCGAGAGACTGACGATGCACTGCAGCTCTAGAGAGAATGATGGACTATCACTCCAGAGCCATTTGTACTGCATCTCTAGAGAGACTGATGATGTACTGTATCTCTAGAGAGACTGATGGACTATCACTTCAGAGCCATTTGAATTGAAGCTCTAGAGAGACTGATGATGTACTGCATCTCTTAGAGAGGCTTATGGACTATCACACCAGAGCCATTTGTACTGCAGCTCTAGAGAGACTGATAGACTATAACTCCAGAGCCATTTGTACTGCAGCTCTAGAGAGACTGATGATGCACTGCATCTCTAGAAAGGCTGATGGAATATCACTCCAGAGCCAATTGTACTGCAGCTCAAGAGAGACTGATGATGCACTGCATCTCTAGAGAGGCTGGTGGACTATCACTCCAGAGCCATTTGAATTGAAGCTCTAGAGAGACTGATGATGCACTGCATCTCTAGAGAGACTGATGGACTATCACTCCAGAGCCATTTGTACTGCAGCTCTAGAGAGACTGATGATGCACTGCATCTCTGGAGAGACTGATGGACTATTACTCCAGAGCCATTTGTACTGCAGCTCTGCAGAGACTGATGATGCACTGCATCTCTAGAGAGACTGATGGACTATCACTCCAGAGCCATTTGTACTGCAGCTCTGCAGAGACTGATGATGCACTGCATATCTAGAGAGACTGATGGACTATCACACCAGATCCATTTGTACTGAAGCTCTAGAGAGACTGATGATGCACAGCATCTCTAGAGAGACTGATGGACTATCACTCCAGAGCCAATTGTACTGCAGCTCAAGATAGACTGATGATGCACTGCATCTCTAGAGAAGCTGATTGACTATCAATACAGAGCCATTTGTACTGCAGTTCTAGAGAGACTGATGGACTATCACTCAAGAACCACTTGTACTGCATCTCTAGAGAGACTGATGGACTATCACTCCAGATCCATTTGTACTGCAGCTCTAGAAAGACTGATGATGCACTGCATCTCTGGAGAGACTGATGGACTATCACTCCAGAGCCATTTGTACTGCAGCTCTGCAGAGACTGATGATGCACTGCATATCTAGAGAGACTGATATATTATCACTCCACAACCATTTGTACCACAGCTCTAGAGAGACTAATGATGCACTGCATCTCTAGAGAGGCTGATGGACTATCACTCCAGAGCCATTTGTACTGCAGTTCTAGAGAGACTGATGATGCACTGCATCTCTAGAGAGACTGATGGACTATCACTCCAGAGCCATTTGTACTGCAGCTCCAGATAGACTGATGATGCACTGCATCTCTAGAGAGACTGATGGACTATCACTCCAGAGCCATTTGTACTGGAGCTCCAGATAGACTGATGATGCACTGCATCTCTAGAGAGACTTATGGACTATCACTGCAGAGCCATTTGTACTGCAGCTCCATTGAGACTGATGATGCACTGCATCTCTAGATGGGCAAGTACACTGCAACTCCAGAGAGGCTGATGCACTGGAGCTCCAGAGTGGATGATAAACTGCACCTCTAGAGGGCTATGCACTACAGCTCTAGATCCTAATACACTGCAGTTCCAGAAAAGCTGATGCACTGCAGATTTAGAGAAGATGATGCAGTGCTGTTCTAGAGGATACCGATGTTCTTCATATATAGAGGCTGATGCACTATCACTCTAGTGGCCGATGCACTACAGCTCTAGATACTGATGAACCGCAGCACCAGAGAGAGGCTGATGCATTGCAGCTCCAGAGAGGCTCATTTACAGAAGCTCTAGAGGCTGATACACTGCAGAACTAGTTAGATTAGCTAGAGCTAATATGCCAATAGTGACTTAATTAATATAGTTCCTTTGTGATTATTTCAGGACTAAGCTAACTGGACAGGTGAGAACCAACAAGTGGCCTCCTCCCCACACACTGGGGCTTTGATTGAGTTCATGGAGGCATCATGTTGGTATGTTTGAGTTCCCCTCATGGATTCTGGTTTTTGTAGATCTTCTTTAGACTATACATCCACATAATAGAAGGGGCATGGAGGGAGCGAAATGGCATGGACGCAAAGATGTGCAGTTTGAGGACTTCCCAATATAATGAGCCCTTATTCCCCAGGAGCCTGAGAGGATGGTGACATCTAACAGGTAATTGTGACTGTATTTCCATAGCTGGCTATGTATTAAGGAAGAGGCCATTTTGTTAACTGCTCTCCACATTGTTACAGATCACAATGCTGTCTGGAGGTTCAGCATAAAAACGTTGGATCTCCTGGTATAAGAACAGAGCCAAGGATGCCCTTCATGTTGGGCAGGAAGTAGGGCATCACTATCAAGCTTCAACTCTCATTGAGACCATAGCTTTTGTCTTGAGCCCAGAAAACTTTAGAGGGCATGGAAGAGGGGGAGGGCAAAAGTCCATAGGTGATAGTGACCTCCCCCTATTTCCTACATGATGGAAGCAGGGAGTCCCAAGATATCTGAATGAATTGTCTGAATTGGCTCATTTCCCTAATCCTATAGATGACAACATCACATCTCTGTGCAGGCCTCCCTTGGAGTAGTGTTGGCTCTTACAAGTCAATTTGGGAAGGATGTTTGTTTGTTTGTTTGAGCTTGGGATAGGCTGTGACTTTGCACACTCTTTTGGAAAGTGTGATTCCTTGTAATCACCCCACCTGCTTAAGGTGCTGGAGCAATAAGAAGCCGTCCATCGATAAATGATGAGCTGAAATCATGGGAATATAGTGGTTTACCGCAAGGAATTATGTGTTTTGATAAAGAAAAATATGCCAGTGTCGATCCAGAAACACTGGAACAGAAAGAGAAGATGCTTGAAGGAGAAGGAGGAGAGGGGAATGAGAAGGAGGAGGAGGAGGAATCTGGGAAAGAAGGAGATTGTTTTCTGACAGTTAAGGGGAGGTAGGAAGCAGGTATCCCACTATCCTACGTGATGAATCTCACAGCACCATTGTCCTTCCTGACATGGGCGTCTTGTGTGGAGCCCCACTGGGAGTTAGGATTGAGGTGTCTGTACAAGGCAGTACAATCAAGTGTATTATTGAGGTGTGTTGACTTCATTTTGGATTTTGTCCTTTTGTACAGAAAATAGATGTTTGTTCCTTTAGAGTCATCCAGCACCTTTGGATATTCCAGTTTTTCTGCTTGTTCTTCTGCTTTGATCCCTGAGCCTTGAAGGGAGGAGGTTATGAACACATTCCAATTAGGATAGAGCACTCCATAGTTGTGAGCAGAGATGACCACTTACACGGTCTATAGCTAATGGAAAGTCTTTATTCCAGCTGACTAGGATGACACCCATGTATCTGGGCACCGAGGCGTGCCCTCCAGGTGTCCAGAACACGGGGGTTGTAAGGGCATCTTAAAACTTAGATGTCCTAGCATCTAGCTCAGCAGATGCAGATGCCTATGCAGAAGTAAGCAGTTTGAATCAAGCTGTTTACTGAAACTAAGATGGCAGCTAGCTGGTGGAGGGGTTCATTCAAACAGGAAGTTTAAGCACAGCTAAGTTAGCCAGTATATCCCTGATCTTTGATCCCTAGAATAGACATAATTAATTTCCCATGGGATTCTCCATGACAGAGATCAAAGTCTATTTCTACCCAAAATGGCCTCAACAAGAATAGAAGATGGAGGAACCTCTTCACTGGCTTAAACTGTCACATTTCCCACTAGATCACAGGGCATGAGTCAAATTATTGACTCGTCCTGTTCTATGAGGTCATAGTTGTTTCTAGGGACCAGTAATTTTCTGTTTGAGGCAGTTTGCCATGCAGGTGAAGATGCAGGGTTCTACCATTAGGCTGAACAGGACAAGAATCAATGGTCCCGTTAATGCTGACACTAAGCTATAGGGATCCAGTCACCAGAGATTGATAACAGTGTACAGATCTATGTCTTCTTTCTTTCCTTCCTTTGAGCTTTTCTCTCTCCCTTCCTTTTCCTCTTCCCCTTCTCTTATCTTCTGCTTTCTTTCTTCTTTCTATCGACTAATCTTGTCCCCTCACTTACCCTTTCCACCTTCCTTCCTCATCATCCCCCAGTCCTTTCTCCTCTACTTATTTTAAAAGCAGTTACTCATGTATGCACTCCAGGGCACTGGCAGCCCATTCCCAACACCTCATCTTCACACTCCTCTCCTCTCTTAGACCAATAGGCTGCTGAATTTTTAGGAAAACCAGACTTGGCCCAGGCATTGGCCCATCACTTCGCAGCAGCTTCCTTTCCTGTGCATAGGAGATAAGAGGGGACTATGGGAAGACATAGAAAGCTCCACAGTCACCCAGCAAGGACCCTGCATTTTTGTAGATCTTTCATTGATAAAACAGTACAGGGTCACAGTAAAAGAAATTAGTAATATATTCAGGTTTCTGGCTCTTCAACTTAGATCAGAAATCTTGGGATCATCTCAAACAATCAAATTTGAATAATCTATGGCAGTTGTTTCAGCTCTTCCTGCATCTATTCAAAGGAAACCAGAATTGGGACCCATTAGGCCTTTGTTAACATAGATTCAAGGCAAAATATGAGCTCTCCCATCTTCTCTATTATAGGCATATATCATGAGAATTACATAGACAAGAATTCATGCAGTGGGGTGTGACTTTCCAGAGAGTCAGGGGAGATATCATTATTCTAAGCATTAGTTCATGTAAGTCAGATAATTCAAGGGAATGATGAGGTACCTTTTCCTTGGCAGAGAGTATGTAGATTGTAATACCTAAAGACCCTTTGATATCTGGTCTTCTCCATATCCTGATTTACTGATCCCCGTTCTCTTTCTTAGAGCCATATTTCTCATTTCCTTGAAAGGACATAAGACAGGAAAGGTACTAGCTAATGAATTTCCTATTTCCGGTTGTTCTGAATTCCGACTTCCAGGGCTGGGGTTGCATAGGATTTTGTGTGTCCTTGGTTAGAAAAGTCTGGTCAATCTAAAGCCTCACTGGCATTTACTGTTACACAGAGTTGTGTTTTCCACTTGTGATATTGACTGTTGAATACACTAAAGCCATCTCTTTCACCAAGTTATTGCAGAGCTGGTTTAAGAAAAGAAGAGGCCAATACAGGAAACATCAGCAGTCTCAGATTCTCCAGTGTCCATCTGCTGATGGCCAGGACACCTTGCAGTAAAGATTTTGTAGGAGTCCTGAAGCATCATCCTGTCCAGGCCCCAGATGAAGACAGGATCTTCAGGTGTCACTGACACCTTCTGATGGCTGTGACACCTTATCCCTTCAGCCATAAAGAGTTGTGTATTCAAAATATTTCATGTCCGTTTTGGGGGTCAGTAAGGTGTGTATGTCCAATATTGAGAAAATATTTAACAGAAGATAAAAGGAAGGGATCAAACCCTGAGTCATCTTTACTACTCCACAAGTCACAAAAGTTTCTCTAACCAACGGCAACCCGTGCTCAGACATATATTCTTCTCTGTTGTCACACTGTACTATCCTTACCTTAACTCGACCCTGTGGAAACAAACACCTAAGAACAGGAAAAGGACAAGTCTCCAGTGAGAACACTGTTCACGACAAAAACAGAGTTTCCCCCAAATCTACAAGTTCACTCTTGTACTGGAACAAATACAAAAAGACTACTTTCTGAGCATTCATCTGTGGGGAGTTTGACCAGTGACCTAGGCTACCCCCAGGTCTGTTCACTATCACTCCTTTCCATGGCACAGTCATGCTACTAGGAGTCCTCCTGGCACAGGTCGTAGTGTTTCAAAGGAAACACAAGAGGCCTTTTTATGCCCATTAGAAAGAGGCTTCCTCTTTGCTCCCACACCTAGCCCAAGATGCACAAGAGGCATATTGATCGATCCTCCCAGTTCAAGCAGGAGAGGAGAAGGATTCTCAGTAGATGCACCAGGCCAGATTAGTGGAAGACATAGGATGCAGGCTTCAGAGCATGCAGGGAGCAATAGGCTGTGTTAGCCCGAGGATGATTGGAGGAGAGGCAGTGTGGAAAGCCTATAGAGAGTGTTATGCCTGAGTTCTGGCAGGGAGGACACATCAGGGTGGCATTAGCATGGTGGTGTATGTCGTGGAGTAGAGTACATGACCTGTGCGAAAGTGGCCAAGGTGTGAGCTGCTTTTGATGCTGTGACTGCTTGTAGATATGGCAGACTCTAGAAAAGGGGGTGCAGCAGGATGTGATAAAGCCTCTTTCTAAACTGAGTACCAGTAAGGGGGGAATCTGGACTTTGTAATGGAGAAGATGGGTAAACAGGGCTGTGTACCGAGGATACACATACAGAAGTTTCGTGTGACAGAGGAGGGACAGATAGACTGGTTGTAGTACAGACTTGTATTAGGATAGTTTGTGGATTGTAGAGGCACTGCAGAGAGATGGAGGACGTGAATCCCCACAGCAAGAGTGTCCAGAGGACAGATAACTTGTGTACTGGGTGGTTTTGTGTGTCATGTTGAAAAAGGCTAGAGTCCTCAGAGAGGAAGGAAGCCCCAGTTGAGGAAATCCCTTCATGAGGTCCAACTCAAAGTCATTTTCTCAATTATTCATCAACAGGCAAGATCCCAGCTTACAGTATAAGGTGCCCTTCCTGGACTGGTGGTCCTGGGTTCTATAAGAAAGCAGACTGAGTAAGCCATGGGAAGCAAGCCAGTAAGCAGCTCTCCTCATAAGATCCTGCTTCTGTGAACCTTCCCTGTTTGAGTTCCTGTTCTGACTTCCTTGAGTGATGAACAGCAATGCTGCAGTGTACATAAAATAAACTCTTCTTCCCCAACTTCCATTTTTCATGGTGTTTTGTCAAAGTGACAGAAACCTTGAGACAACATCCTTCTACTCAAAGAGGAACTGGGAACTCTGGTGCTGGGATTATAAGCACCAAGGTGGATGCTGTATTACGGACATATATGGGACCTAGATAGAAGGTATATTCATTGGGGTGTGTGTGAGGTGGAGCTGGTGAGAAAGACTCCCTGGGGTACTACCACAGATTGCATTCAGGCACTTAGTATAGTCCTGAGAAACTGACAGGGCCTGGCTACACAAAGTAGGCCTGTGGATCAGAGTCCTACAAATGCAGAGGAAGATTCCTCTGTAGAGACCTAAGAACAGTGAGGGATGGGCCCATTACTCCTAATTAGGTCCTGGTGTGGGGCCAGAGAGAGCACCTGCAGCTTCCCATTCCAGGAGAGGAGGGCACATATGTGTCTAATATACACAGGAAGAGATGACCCCATTGGGATCTGTGTTCTTATCCCCTGACTGTCATTCCCACAACAAAACATTCCAAACCAACACACACCTCTTGGGGCAAAACAAATCCCAGAATAAGGGCATAGAAAGATGGCACAGCGAATATGTGATGATGTGGGAATCTGCTCTCTATGTCGTTAAAAAGGAACTGTATGGGCCTATAGCAAGTTATTGGGAACAGAGCTAGGTGGCGAAAACTAAACTGAATGCTGGGAGAAAGAAGAGCAAAGCCAGAGAGAAGCTTTGTAGCTCCTCCAGAGAGCGATTCCAGAACTTTAGCTGTTAATCCAAAGCCATGAGTGATATACAGATTAATAGAGATGGGTTAGATAAGGATATGAGTTAGCCACAAATACGCATAGGTTATTGGCCACAAGGCATTGCAAATAATATAATTTCTGTATGATTATTTCTGGACTGAGCAGTCAGGAGACACACAAGTGGCCTTCTTTCAACACCTATGGACCAGTCATGCTCTTTCATGGTACATTTTTCAGAACCTATCGTTTCTTGTATTGTATCGGCGTAAATGAATGCAGGCAGATTGTAAAGAATATATACAGCTTTAATGAAGAAATAGACTTACTGGACCAAGGATCCCAAGGAGCACAGGAAGCAGAAGGAGCATGCGGGCTCCAGCGTGCCTGATTTATAAGTAAACATTCACCCTAGGCAAGCCTGCCCCCTAAGCGGCTGGCTTAACCCTACATTGTATCTTCCTGTAACTCCAGCTCCAGGGAAGAGGACACCCTCCTCTGGCCTACACAGGCCCCTGCATGCATACATGTACAGACTCATGCACCATGTGTATTCCAGTGAACGTTATGTGTTCCAGTGACTGCTATGCATTCCAATGACCGGTATGTGTTTCTGCCCCTCACCTACTCTGAGCTGACTTCTGTACAAATTGTAATAAAACACATCCTTTTCTGTTGAGGGCACACACAAGTTGTAAATGGATAAACTGTGCTTTAATGCTAATATAAGGAGAGAAAGAGAGGAATGTCCTGGCCAGTATGGGCGACAAACTTCCTGAGACACCAGAAGAGCCCATCTCCCACTTGCTCCTGGAGAATGAAGATGTTCTTGGTCTCCACCAGAGTCTTCATGTCAAGGTTGTCCTTGATAGCAGGGGAATGCTTTTTTCTCAGTATTGCCCTCTGGTTTTTCCTAAGTTTAGCTCTCTTGTTGTTAAACCAGTCCTGAAATCCGAGGGAGAGAAGTTTTCGATTAACATATTTAGCAGCTGCTGCTCTCATTTGACCCTATGAATCTCCTTTGAACCCACAATGCAGTTTTTTAAGTGCTCACATGCTTTGTATGGCTCAAGCTACTAGCCATTTCATGGCCAATGACCTGCCTACAGTTTCATAGTTCCTGGTTTGTATATCACTACCAGAAAAGCAAAGAAAAATTCATTACGCACAATACCAAACCCTTTATTCTGCACACCCAATTAGAGTCATGTACCAAGATCTATGTGCATAGGCTTACAGTTATTCTTTCAAAATTGTCCTTAGAAACAGTCTCCTGTATTCCGGGTGGTCATGAACTCCCTTTGTATTCAAGAACTGACTCCTCTGCCCTAGTGGGAACTTGGGGAAATATTTTTCCTGTATATGAGATATAATAATACCAGAAACTAGATTTAGAACCACCACTGTCTGAATCACCTTTTCAAAACCTTCTAAAAGAAACAAAGAAATTTACCCTCTTGAACTTTAAGTTCTCTTTCCACATTTGTCTCACATGATAGGAAAATGCTTTAGTTTATGAAAATATATTTCGTGGTTCAATTATCCCATTTCCCCTTTAGTTTGTCATTCATTCCTTCTTTTACCAAGTGCACATGTTATGTTTTACAACCAAGATATTCCCGGCAGCCACATCATCATTTACAAGTCACCCTGAGTTTCAAAGTGATACTCAACAGAAGACCCCTGTGAAGGACTCTTGTGTGTTACACGGAATCAAATGTTAATTATGCCACACACACACATGCAAAATATTTATGCAACATAGATACTATATACACATTTATACATACATGAGAGAGACAGATGGACAGAGGTGTAGATGCTATATATTTGGTTTTGCTTTTATTTTAGGATCACAAGTGACTGCCCCGCACGGAGTAAACATTAGCTAAAGTTTTCCTTTTCCATTTTTCATTTGCCAAGGTCTCATATTCCAGATCTTTTTCCCCAGCATAAGACACAAGGAAAAAATTAAGTAGTTTCATGTGCCTAGGGCAAAGTCATCCATGTCCAGAGGCAACTCTGAGATCAGCACACTGGCAAACTAAATACGCAGGCTAACTGACCTTCACCTTCTGTTCATCCACATTCATGAGCTCTGCCAGTTCTCTTCTCTGAAGAGAAAAAAGACAAATATTTAATATTCCATCCTAGGCATGGAATTAACTATAATTAGTACATTCCATGTATATTTTAAAATTTAATATCTTGCTCTCCATAACTATTCTTTTTATTTTATTTTTAAAACAATATCATTGTATATACAAATCCCAGTTCTGGCTTAGTTCTGTTGCAGCCTGCCTTCAGGAGGCCCTCTGCCTAGCCCAACCCAATCCCTTAGGGACTCAGCCTCCTGGTGCAGATGCAGAATAACTCTAGTTCTTCCCCACTGCCCCTCTCAGCTCAGCTCCATCCCTTTGTGACTCCCCATTGAAGTGCAAAACAATTCTGCCAAGGACCCTCAGCCACCATACTTGCTGGGACACAGCTACCCACAGCAGCTACACTTGACTAGGACCAAAGGACCCACCCAACAAATACGACACCAGATGTCTACACTAAGAAACACCTCAAACATCATAGCTTCAGATGCCTAGATCCCAGCGCCAAACACAAACATGAATCAATACAACATGCTTCCTCAAGATGTCAGCAACTCTATTGTGATAGGCTACAAGAAAAGCGATTTAGCTGAAGCATAAGACAAGGGCTACAAGATACCAATTATTAATATGTTCAAATACCTTAAAGAAGATCCAAATAAATGTCTGAAAGACCACAAAATCTTGCCAAAAAAAACACAAGTAAAAACAATTCCAGACATGAAAGTAGAATTTAACAAAGGAATAGAATCACCAAAGAAAACCCAGGATGAAATAAAAAGAGAAGTGAAAAACTCAGGATGTTGAACAAAAACTTTATATGAAAGTCTCAACAACAGATTAAAAGACATGGAAGATAGAGTTTCACATCTTGAAGACAAGGTAGAAAAATGAATATCTTGGTCAAAGAAAGTGTTAAATATTAAAAATAAATATCCAGACATAATTAACCCAGGAAATCTGGGACAATATTTAAACACCATACCTATGAATAATAGGTATAGAGAAGGAGAAAAACACATGCCAAAAGCACAAAAAGTCTTTTCAATAAAATCATGAAGGAAAACTCATCCACTCTAAAGAAAGAGATGCTTATTAAGGTACAAGAAGCATACAGAACACCAAATAGACTGGAGCAGAAAAGAAAATACCTTTGCCACATAATTAAAACACTAAAGATATAGAACAAAGAAAGAATATTAAAAGCTTCAAGGGAAAAGGACCAAGTCACCTGTAAAGATGGGCCCATTGGAGAGTCTGAATGCCGGAAGGGATTGGTTAGATGTTGTAGAAGCCCTAAGAGACCACAGATGTCAGATCAGACTACTAGATCCAGCAAAACTACTAACCACAGTTAACAGAGAAAGAAAAAACATTTCAAGAGAAAAAACAAATTTGAGCAATTTCTGTCCACACATACAGCTCTACAGAAGGCACTAGAAGGAAATTTCAGGCTGAAGAGAGAAAGTTAACTGAATCCAAGAGGACACAATGAATAAATAATCTCACAATAGTTAATCAAATGATGGAAAAATGCTACACCACAACAAAATAACAGAAATCAGTAAACACCGATCATTAAAAACTATCTAATTTAATGGTCTATACTCTTCCCCACACACACCAGAAAACACAGACTAATAGATTTGGTAAGAAAATGGGATCCATCTTTGTGCTGCATTCAAGAAACAGCTCACCACCAAGGACAGCAAGGACAGATGTTATCTTAGACTAACAGGATGGGAAATGGCATTCCAAGCATACAGAACCAAGATTCAAGCAGGTGTAGCTATTTTAATATCTGAGAGACTTCAAAACAAAACTAATCAGACAAGATAAGAAAGAACACTATATATCCATTAAAGACAAAATCCACCAAGAGAAAAAAATTACTATTATAGACATACACCCAGATACACTGAACCTAATAGAATAAAACAGAGAGGTCAAGTTATGTTTCAAAAATCACATAGCAAGCTGAGAAGGAAATATAGCAGGCCTGTAAGAAACCCTGTCTCAAAGAAAGTAATAAATAACCTTGAACTCATTGACACAGGAAAAGACCTTCTGAACAGATAGATCACCAGTAGCACAGGCACTAAGACTAAAAGTTACTAAATGGGACCTCATGAAACTGAAAAGCTTCTGTATGCTTCTGGACAGCAAAGGACACCATCATCAGCACAACACTCCAGGGCAGGCCCCATGTCCAGAGTAGTTGGCCAACACAAAAGATACTTTATGTTTTTTTTGTTTGTTTGTTTGTTTGTTTGGTTTTTTTTTTGTGTGTGTGTGAACCTTTCGTTTTCTTCTGTTACTTCTTGTCTTGTTTTCTTTTTTAAGTTTGTCTTCTTTGATTTGGGTTTTGGTTTTGTTGTTTTTTCTGTTTTTTTCCTTTGTTTTTGAGAAAGAGAAAGTTCATGAAGTTGAATGAGTAAGGAGGATATGGGAGGAGTTGGGGGAGAGAAAGAATATGATTAAAATATATTGCATGAAAAATATTTTAATAAAAATGTAAATAATTGCTATCTCCCCTCATACCTCTATAAGCAGACTTTTCAGCAACCTTTAGAAGGAGCTTTATGTAGAAGTGGTTTGAAGGGAAGTGTGGGAGCAGTGGATCTAGGGGAGAGGGGTAGTCTGGGGAGGCTGAGAATAGTGGAGGGAAGGGAAACTGTAGTAGGGATGTAATGTATGAGAGAGAGAGAGTGGTGGTGGTGTACACCTTTAATCCCAGCACTCGGGAGGCAGAGGCAGGTGGATCTCTGTGAGGTTGAGACCAGCCTAGTCTACAGATAGAGTTCCAGGACAGACGGGGCTATTACACAGAGAAACCATGACTCGAAAATATATATAAACAAAAGAAAAAAGAAAATTTGTATGTGTCTATATCTGCCACATACAAATTATACATACTTTGTGACGTCAGGAATTGAACCTACAATCCCAGATATGCTAGGCAAGGGGTCTACCACTGAGCTGTATGGTTTTATATTTATATTTGTATTTATGTGTTTTTCAGTCTTATTTAGAAACAGAGTTTCACTAAGCTGCGTCTGCTGACCTTGAGCATCCTCCTGAGCCCTGCTAAACCTGGAAGTGTCCCTCTTTCTGGATCTCCCTCCCGTGTGGCTGAGGTTATAGATCTGTGCCACTAGGTACAGATAACTATGCAAAGTGACTGCCTAATGGTATGTTTGTGAGGGCACACAAGTCTTCATTCTTCTGGATATTTGATCTCTGAAAAATTTTGCACACAAAAAGCAGGCCCCACACAGGCAATACAAATGAAATGATAAATGTGGATGTTTAGCAGATTTTAGTATGTCTGTGAATTGAAAGAGATGATTCTGGGAAGAAAACATTATGCAATCAGACAGCATATTTGAACACCAATAACTCACCACAAAACACACCCTGACTTAGATAGGAGAAAAAGACCTTGCTAAAGACGTATTTGACCATGAGCATAGGTCACGGTATCCATTAACACAGGGAAATTCAGGCAGCAGTAGTGAAAAGCAGTTCAAACCACACCCAGAAGGTCCCCACACTCAGAAGGTGGCTACTAACAACACCCACAGAATAAAGCGTGGTGAGTCCCTGAAGACATTGGAAACATGATGCTCCCTCTGGGGAAATGTCAAACAGTACAGCACAAAGGAAGGGTGAGGTGGTTCCTCAAATAGTGAGCAGGGATGATCACATGACACAAGCCTGCTTCTGGGTGTGCACCCTGAGTGACTGAGATGGAGTTCTAAAAGCATTTGTCTGCTCCACTAGATCACACCAGTGCAGCACAAGCCACATGGGCCACAGGGAAAATCTGCCCAGATAGCTTTTCACATGGCTGTGCATAGGGGTGTTTGGGTATGACCGACCCCCGAGAAAGCAGAAATTTTGTCTGATGCTAACACACTGACAAGGCTCAAAGACATACTAATTGAGGCAGGTTAGTTCAGGAAGGACAAATTCTGCCTGATTTTCCTTATATGAGGTCCTTAGAGGAATCATATAGAGAGGACAAATAAACAGGAGAGTGGTAGGTGGGGACTAGGGGCATGGAAAGGGCACTTATTTAATGGGTTCAGGTTTTGCTGTGGCGTCATAGACAGACTCCCAGGGACCTATCCCCAAATCACTTGAGAAGACTTCAGTCTGCTGAGTTCTGACCTTCAGATTTGATTTAAGCAATGCCCTTTATGTTTCTATGTTTAATTTTGGACACTTTTTAAACAGAAAGGAACCAAAGGAGTGGTCAGTGAGCATTTTGGAGACCTGGTTTGCACCAGGATGCATGGAAAGTTCAACCTTGGTCACCCAAGAGGCATGCTCTTGAGGGACCAAGAGCTAGACCTGACCTGCAGACATACAGGGAAAGAGGCCTCAAACTAATAAGAGGGCAAACTTTCTGCTTCTCTCTCACCCTCTTTACCTGAGCCAAAGGCCTAGTAGGCGTTTTCTCCTGCCGTTGGCTAATTTTCCAGCCTGCTACCCTATGTTCAAGGTCTGTCCTAAACATGGTTCAGTTTATGAGAGGACTAGTCAGCTGAAAACTTCCAGTTCTCCAAATGAAAACCATTTCGTTTTCAGATTCCCCTTTCTACTTTGTGGGGAGTCTCTCTCTCTCTCTCTCTCTCTCTCTCTCTCTCTCTCTCTCCCTCCCTCTCCTCTCCTCCTCCTCCTCCTCCTCCTTCTTCTTCTTCTCTCTCTCTCTCTCTCTCTCTTTCTCTCTCTCATGCCTCAGTGTGTGTTTCCTAGTTCACTTTTAGTACTTTTAGTAAGTACCATTGCCGCCTGCTGTGCCTGGGATCTTTCTGCCTTTGAATTCTTTAATGGATGAAGAAAACAGACTTTACTTAGGACTTCTAGACAACAACTCCCCCTAAACATCATCAAAGAGTAGGGGAAGATTGTGGATTCAGAGCCAAGAATGGATAGGAAGTCAAGCCTGATGACACAAACCAGTAACCTCAGCTACTGAAGAAGCTGTGGCAGAAGGATCGATCACAACTTCAAGGGCTGATTGGGCTACCAAGTCGGTTCAAGTCCAGCCTGTACAACTCAGACTCCGATTCAACAAAACTAAAAAGAGGCTGTGGTCCCCTACAGGCAACACAGCTCATGCAGGGAGCCTGAGACTCCTTTACAAAAAAGCCACGTCTGTCTGCTGCATGGGTCACCCTCACGTTTCGCGGCTTTCTTCCTCAGAGTGAGGCCAATGTCCTTAGCTCGCCAGAGGGCGCACTGTGGCTTCCACCTAGGCTCCCGTGCGCTGAGGTTCGCTGAGGAGCTTGTACCTCAGTGGCAAAAAGCTATGCTTAGTATGAGTCCGTATTCTGAACCTCAAAAATATTAAAAACTTTTAACAAGAGTAAGGAGAGGCCAGGGGAGAGGAGAAGGAGCCCAAAGTCCTAAAGGACAGACCTGATACATACCGTCTGATGGCGTCTGGGTACTGAGTTTCTTCAAAGACTGCTCGCAGTTCCCACAGCTGTCCAGGCGTGAATATGTATGGTTTCTGGCGAATCTTGACTAATGGCTGTTCACTGGCTTCGACCATGTTCATGGCCATCTCCAGCTCTTCTTGCTCAATGTCTTGGCTGTTACTTATATCCCAGTCCTGGTAGCTGTGGTCGTCTACAGAGCTCTTCTGGCCCTCACAGAACAGATTATTCAGGGCCTCTATGACTCCCTGGTCAAAGCTGCCACTGTTTATCGTGTAGGCCACTGTTTTCTCAGGTTCAGTCATTATTTCTTCCTCATAGAAGTTCACCCGGTAAAAGTCATAGTCGAAGTAGAAGTACTTGCGGGCCATGATCTGAGCGCATCAGAAAGCGCCCCCTTGTGGGTTATGAAATGGCTGTGCGCCTTGAAGCCCCCTGAGGAACTGTCTGGGATTTCCAGGCTAAAATTGTTACTCCAGACTACTATCGCTGCTATTGGCTTTCAACTCACAACCCTGGGCGAGGCTCTAGTTTAGGCAAACAAGGGGTGGAGTGTGGGCACGAACTTGTGCATGGAATAATGACAGTTGCAATAAGTAGTGTTGGGGAAAAAATAAAAAAATAGAAATAAATAAAAAAGACTGCTTGAAGGAGAACGCTAGTTTTCTGACTTGCTGGAGAAACAGACCAGCAGTTGGTCCTGAGCTGAGGAATTTCTTTTTGATCTACGAGCAAATCTTGACGATGCTTGAGAATGCATTTTAAGGTGATTTAGAGGTGGAGGAAGGATATGAATAAAAATAAGATAATTAAATAAGCTATCATATTAGGACATAATTTTCACATTTTGATATGGCCCTAAAAAACCTTAATCTTTTTGTGCTACCTATTATCTGAAGCATCATTTTCATTGTTGGAAATTATGAAATCAAAATAATGATCAACTCTGAAAAATAATGGCTGATTTATTACATCCTGGAAAATCAAATTAGGCTATGATTTAATTATCTGTAAAAAAGAACAAAAAAGCACATATGTGTAACACTGAAGATTTATTTTTAACTTTAACAAATAGTATAATCATATATATGTATATATATATATATATATATATATATATATATATATATAATCATATATATGTACATGTTGCAGGGTAGCCACCAGAGACAATTGTTTGGACAGGAGTTTAAGTGTTTGCTACCCCAAACCCCAAACCTTCATCAGGGTGACATTTTAAACACAAAAACCATGTCTTGGGTTGACACATTTCAGTTAATAAGAGGAGTTAGCCAGAAGCAGAACTACAGGAGTCAAAAGGCAAGGTTAGTACATTTAGAGACTTTGCCAAAACTGTGGATTTTGACGGTTTAGGTCTTTGTTTTCATAGTGTCAGGTGTTGCCATCTGCATGCTGAGTTTTGCAACCTGAATGAGAGTCATCATGGAGTCTCAGGTCCTACTAAGGTCTTGGGCCCCCTTATAGTTTTATACACAATCATTTCAAAATAAAAATTTTCATGATTTATTATTAGTAAGTACGCGATTTGTATACAAGTGTTTCATGCCTGTCTACCTTTGATGACATAAAATTTTAGGTCCAAAATGGGTCACAGTTTAAAATGTTTAGTGTTCTATGCAGCCTTTCAGAAGTGAAAGTTCTAGGACTCTTTTATGGATCAGACTTATCACCTTCAGCAGGGGCTGGGTATCTAGAGTTGTCTGCATCTGTGTAAAGAGCCCCACAGTCGATAGATACACAGGGATTATGAGGGCTCATCACTGCCTACCACTCTTACTCCTGGCTGCAGGGTGACTTCAGTCAAATCTTGCTAAAGCAACCTGGATGATACTACCTCACTATCTATGATCTGGACAGTGTCCACTGGTGACTCTTCACTAGCATTCTTTCTTGTGTCCCTATCTGAGAGAAGTGCCTAACTTGGCCTGCAATGACAAGGTAGTCTGTAGAGTTGGTTACCAAACTCATAATCTGGGTTCTAGCATTACAAACCTTACTCTCACCATTTTTGTGTCTTTGTGCCTTGTGCCTTTTCTGTGCTTTTCTTTAGTCCACCCAGAGTGTTGGATAATAGCCATGGGCTTACTTTGAAATGTAATTTCAGGGAAGGAGGATTTACTCCTGACCCCTTGGCTAGATAGCTTTTCTGAAGTCTTCACAGGCATTTCCATTCTCTGGGATTCCTGCGATAGATGTTAACCTGACTGGATTGAGAATTACCTAGGAATCACACCCCTGGGAGGCTGTGAGGGTTTTCTATAGAGAATTACCCCTTGATATGGGTAACATGTTCCAACTGGAAATCAAGATATAATGAGGTCAAAGGAAAAGCATTCACTTCCTTTTTTTCTGGGCAAGTCTATCAATTCTGCTCTGGCCTTGTCTGACAGACCATAGATTCTTCAGTCTTCGAAAGCATACGTAACACAAGGCTTTCCAGAGACCTTTTAGATTTTCACATTAGTGATGTGGGTTTTCCCTCTGTATGCTGTGATTACCATTAATGAATAAAGAAACTGCTTGGAACCTATATCAGGACAGAACTTAGCTAGGTGGGGAAAACTAAGCTGAATGATGGGAGAAAGAAGGGCTGGGAGAGAAGCCATGGAACCTCCACCAGAGACAGACTCTGGGAATTTTACCCAGTAAGCCACAGCCTCATGGCGATGCACAGATTACTAGAAATGGGTTAAATTAATAAATAAGAGTTAGCCAATAAGAAGCTAGAGCTAATGGGACAAGCAGTGATTTAAACTGTTTCTGTGTGTCCTCTTTTGGCGCGTGGCATCTTCCAGCCCAGCCTATCTGGGCGATGGGTCCGAGTACTCAGGGCTCCCGGGCGGGCAGCAGTTCCTTTGTTTCTGTGGCCTGCCTGCACCAAGCGGGGTAGGTGCTTTGTTTGCGAGCTGCCCAACCAGCACGGAGGCCTGATCTTTCGGCGTCAGGAGACCCAGCATTGGGGTCAGTTTCTGGCCCACCGCGCCAGCCTGGGATGGGGAGCTCGGGGGTTTCTTGGCCCCCTGTCCTTCTTGGGCTCTCTGCAGGGCCTCTACTCTCTGGGTGCTGCCTCTTTCTTCCTGGCCCACCCAGCTTCCGTCCAGAGCCCTCCCCACTTCGGCCCCACTGCCCTCTTTTGGCGCGTGGCATCGCCCAGCCCAGCCTATCTGGGTGCTGGGTCCGAGTACTCGGGGCTCCCGGGCGGGCAGCAGTTCCTTTGTTTCTGTGGCCTGCCTGCACCAAGCGGGGTAGGCGCTTTGTTTGCGAGCTGCCCAACCAGGAAGGAGGCCTGATCTCTTGGCCCCAGGAGACCCAGCGTTGGGGTGAGTTTCTGGCCCACGGCGCCAGCCTGGGACGGGGAGCTCGGGGGTTCCTTGGCCCCCTGTCCTTCTTGGGCTCTCTGCAGGGTCTCTACTCCCTGGGTGCTGCCTCTTTCTTCCTGGCCCACCCAGCTTCCGTCCAGAGCCCTCCCCACTTCGGCCCCACTGCCCTCTTTTGGCGCGTGGCATCGCTCAGCCCAGCCTATCTGGGCGCTGGATCCGAGTACTCGGGGCTCCCGGGCGGGCAGTAGTTCCTTTGTTTCTGTGGCCTGCCTGCACCAAGTGGGGTAGGTGCTTTGTTTGCGAGCTGCACAACCAGGACGGAGGCCTGATCTCTCGGCACCAGGAGAGCCAACATTGGGGAGAGCCAGCGTTGGTAGGCAAGGAGACCTGATCCGGTAAAAGAAGATCCATAGGGAGCATTTGGAAGAAGAGATGGGCCGACGTCAAGGCAAGAATTCACCCAACAAGCTGAAAAACAACATGAAGCCACCAGAAACAGGCGACCTCACAAGGGGAGGACAAGAACCCCTTAATCAAGAAGAAGGAGAAAAGATTGACTTCATGAAAGTGATTGACACCGTAAAACAGCATGTAAAAAACGCCCTTATAGAAATGGATGAGAAATATAACAGAAAGTTTGAAGAATTGAATAAATCAGTGAATTATACCCTAGAAAACCAAGGAAAAACAATCAAGCAGATAATGGAAACAGTTTAAGACCTGAAAACTGAAATGGAGGCAAAGAAGAAAACACAAACAGAGGGCCGGCTGGACATGGAAAATCTAGGTAAACAAATAGAGACTACAGAAGCAAGTATAACCAGCAGAATACAAGAGATAGAAGAAAGACTCTCGGATTCTGAAGATACCATAGAGAAAATAAACACACTGATCAAAGAAAACAGCAAGTCCAACAAACTCTCATCACAAAACATTCAGGAAATATGGGACACAATAAAAAGACCAAACTTAAGAATAATAGGAGTAGAAGAAGGAGAAGAAGGGCAGCTCAATGGTCCAGAAAATATATTTAATAAAATTATAGAAGAAAACTTTCCCAACCTAAAGAAAGATATACCTATGAAGGTTCAAGAAGCATACAGAACACCGAATAGGCTGGATCAAAAAAAAAAACATCCCCTCGCCATATAATTATCAAAACACAAAGCATACAGAATAAGGAGAGAATATTAAGAGCTGCAAAGGAAAAAAGGCCAAATTACTTATAAAGGTAAACCTATCAGACTTACACCTGACTTCTCCATGGAAACCATGAAAGCCAGAAGGTCCTGGATAGATGTACTGCAGAAACTGAGAGACCATGGGTGCAAGCCCAGATTACAATACCCAGCCAAGCTTTCATTCACTATAAATGGAGAAAATAAAATTTTCCAGGATAAAAACAAATTTAAACAATACGCAGCCATAAATCCAGCCTTACAGAAAGTAAATGAAGGAAAATCACTAACCAAGGAGTCCAACAATGACCAAAATAACTCAGACATCTAGAGACCCTTCACCAACACAAAACAAAGAAGGGAAACACACAAACTCTACGACTAAAAAAAAAATGACCGGAGTTAACAACCACTGGTCATTAATATCACTTAATGTCAATGGACTCAACTCACCTATAAAAAGGCACAGGCTAAGAGATTGGATAAGAAAACAGGATCCAACATTCTGCTGTTTACAAGAAACACACCTCAACCACAAAGACAGGCACCTACTCAGAGTAAAGGGCTGGGAAAAGGCCTATCAAGCAAATGGACCTAAGAAACAGGCAGGTGTGGCCATACTAATCTCTAACAAAGTTGACTTCAAACTTAAATCAATCAGAAGAGATGGAGAGGGGCATTTTATACTCATAACAGGAACAGTTCATCAGGATGAAGTCTCAATCCTGAACATCTATGCCCCTAATATAAAAGCACCCACGTACATAAAAGAAACATTGCTAAAATTCAAGGCAGCCATCAAACCGCACACACTAATAGTAGGAGACTTCAACACTCCTCTCTCACCAATGGACAGGTCAATCAGACAGAAACCTAACAGAGAAATAAGAAAATTAATGGAGGTAATAAATCAAATGGACTTAACAGACATCTATAGAACATTCCATCCAAATAGGAAAGAATATACCTTCTTCTCTGCAGCTCATGGAACCTTCTCGAAAATCGACCACATAGTCGGTAACAAAGCAAACATCCACAGTTACAAAAAAAATATTAGTAACCACCTGTGTCTTATCAGATCACCATGGATTAAAGTTGGAATTCAACAATAATGCTACCCCCAGAAAGCATACAAAGTCATGGAAACTGAACAGTCAACTATTGAACCATACCTGGATTAAGGAAGAAATAAAGAAAGAAATTAAATTCTTCCTGGAATTCAATGAAAATAAAGAAACAACATACTCAAACTTATGGGACACTATGAAAGCAGTCCTAAGAGGAAAGTTCATAGCACTAAGTGCCCACTTAAAGAAAACAGAGAAAGCTCACATTGGAGACTTAACAGCCCACCTGAAAGCTCTAGAAAAAAAAAGAAGCAGACTCACCTAGGAGGAGTAGAAGACTGGAAATAATCAAACTGAGGGCTGAAATCAACAAAATAGAAACACAGAAAACAATACAAAGAATCAATGAAACAAAAAACTGGTTCCTGGAGAAAATCAACAAGATTGACAAACCACTATCCAAGCTAATCAAACGGCAGAGAGAGAATTTGCAAATTAATAAGATCAGAAATGAAAAGGGGGACATAACCACAGACACAGAGGAAATTCAGAGAATCATTAGATATTACTACAAAAGCCTATATGCCACACAATTGGAAAATGTAAAGGAAATGGATACTTTTTAAGATAAATATCATATACCAAAGTTAAACCAGGACCAGGTGAACAATCTAAATAGACCTGTTAGTCGCGAAGAATTAGAAGAGGTTATCAAAAACCTACCAACCAAAAACAGCCCAGGTCCAGATGGTTTCAATGCGGAATTCTACCAGAACTTCCAAGAAGATCTAATACCTATACTCCTTAATGTATTCCACAATATAGAAACAGAAGGGTCATTACCAAACTCCTTTTATGAAGCCACAATTACTCTGATACCAAAACCACTCAAAGACTCAACCAGGAAAGAGAACTACGGGCCAATCTCACTCATGAACATCGACGCAAAAATCCTCAACAAAATACTGGCAAATCGAATCCAAGAACACATCCGAAAAATTATCCATTATGATCAAGTAGGCTTCATTCCTGAGATGCAGGGCTGGTTCAACATATAAAAATCTATCATTGTAATCCAGCATATAAATAAACTGAAAGAAAAAAACCATATGATCATTTCATTAGATGCTGAAAAAGCATTTAACAAAATTCAACATCCATTTATGTTAAAAGTCTTGGAGAGATTAGGGATACAAGGGTCATACCTAAATATAATAAAAGCTATATACAGCAAGCCGACAGCTAACATCAAATTAAATGGAGAGAAACTCAAAGCCATCCCACTTAACTCAGGAACACGACAAGGCTGACCACTTTCGCCATACCTCTTCAATATAGTGCTTGAAGTTCTAGCAATAGAAATAAGACAACATAATGGAATCAAGGGGATTCGAATTGGAAAGGAAGAAGTTAAACTTTTGTTATTTGCAGATGATATGATAGTGAACATAAGCGACCCCAAAAACTCCACCAAAGAACTTTTACAGATGATAAACACCTTTAGTAATGTGGCAGGATACAAGATCAACTCCAAAAAATCAGTCGCCCTCTTATACACAAAGGATATGGAAGCAGAGAGGGAAATCAGAGAAGCTTCACCATTCACAATAGCCAAAAACAGCATAAAATATCTTGGGGTACATCTAACCAAGGAAGTGAAAGATCTATTTGACAAGAACTTTAAGCATTGAAGAAAGAAATTGAAGAGGATACCAAAAAATGGATGGACCTCCCTTGCTCTTGGATTGGGAGGATCAACATAGAAAAATGGCAATTCTACCAAAGGCAATTTATAGATTCAATGCAATCCCCATCAAGATCCCATCAAAATTCTTCACAGATCTGGAGAGGACAATAATCAACTTTATATGGAAAAACAAAAAACCCAGGATAGCCAAAACAATCCTATACAATAAAGGAACTTCTGGAGGCATTACCATCCCTGACTTCAAACTCTATTACAGAGCTATAGTATTGAAAACAGCTTGGTACTGGCATAAAAACAGAGAAGTCGACCAATGGAATCGTATAGAAGACCCGGATTTATCCCACAAACCTATGAACACCTCATTTTTGATAAAGGAGCTAAAAGTATACAATGGAAGAAAAAAAGCATCTTCAACAAATGGTGCTGGCACAACTGGATGTCATCCTGTAGAAGAATGAAAATAGACCCTTATCTATCACCGTGCACAAAACTCAAGTCCAAATGGATTAAAGACCTCAATATCAGCCTGAACACACTGAATCTGATAGAAGAGAAAGTGGGAAGTATCCTACAGGAGATGGGCACAGGAGATCGCTTCCTATGTATAACCCCAGAAGCACAGACATTAAGGGCAACATTGAATAAATGGGACCTACTTAAACTGAGAAGCTTCTGTAAAGCAAAGGACATAGTCACTAAGACACAAAGGCAACCTACTGACTGGGAGAATATCTTCACCAACCCCACAACAGACAAAGGTCTGATCTCCAAAATATATAGAGAACTCAAGAAACTAGACTTTAAAATGCTAATTAACCCAATTAAAAAAATGGGGCACTGAACTGAACAGAGAATTCTCAGCAGAGGAAGTTCAAATGGCCAAAAGACACTTAAAGTCGTGCTCAACTTCCTTCGCAATCAGAGAAATGCAAATCAAAACAACTTTGAGATATCATCTTACACCTGTCAGAATGGCTAAAGTCAAAAACACCAAGGATAACCTTTGCTGGAGAGGCTGTGGAGGAACGGGTACCCTCATCCATTGCTGGTGGGAATGCAATCTTGTGCAACCACTGTGGAAGTCAGTGTTTCGGTTTCTCAGGAAATTCGCTATCAACTTACCCTTGGACCCAGCAATACCACTCCTGGGAATATACCCAAGAGATGCTCTATCATATGACAAAAGCATTTGTTCAACTATGTTCATAGCAGTATTATTTGTAATAGCCAGAACCTGGAAACAACCTAGATGCCCTTCAATGGAAGAATGGATGAAGAAAGTATGGAATATATACACGCTAGAGTACTACGCTGCGGTAAAAAACAATGACTTCTCGAATTTTGCATGCAAATGGATGGAAATAGAAAACACTATCCTGAGTGAGGTATCCCAGACCCAAAAAGATGAGCATGGGATGTACTCGCTCATAATTGGTTTCTAGCCATAAATAAGGGCCACGGAGTCTACAATAGGTGAACCTAAAGAAGCTAAGTAAGAAGGTGAACCCAAGGAAAAACATATAGTTATCCTCTTGGCTAAGGGAATTAGACAAAATTGCCGGGGAGAAAATTAGGATCTTGGGGGTTGGGTGGGATGGGGGTAGGGGGAGATGGGGAGAGAAAAGGTAGAAGGGAAGGAGGGGGGACTTGCTGAATCAGGAGAATTGGGATAAAGGAAAGGTGGATAGGGGAGCATGGCACCACAATTCTTAGTTAAGGGAACCACTTTAGGGTGGGCAAGAGATTTGACCCTAGAGGGGCTCCCAAGTGCCCAAGCTGAGGTTCCCAGTTAGTTCCTTGGGCAGCTGAGGATTGGGAACCTGAAATGACCCTATCCTAGAGCAATACTGACGAATATCTTGCATATCATCATAGAACCTTCATCTGGTGATGGATAGAGATAGAGACAGAGACCCACACAGGAGCACTGGACTGAGCTCCCAAGGTCCCAATGAGGAGCAGAAGGAGGGAGAACATGAGCAAAGAAGTCGGGACCACGAGGCGTGCACCCACCCACTGAGACAGTGGAGCTGATCTACTGGGAGCTCACCAAGGCCAGCTGGACTGTGACCGAAAAAGCATGGGATAAAACGGGACTCTCTGAACATGGCGAACAATGAGGGCTGATGAGACGCCAAGGACAATGGCACAGGGTTTTGATCCTACTTAATGTGCTGGCTTTGTGGAAGCCTAGCCAGTTTGGATGTTCACCTTCCTAGATATGGACGGAGGGTGGAGGACCTAGGACTTACCACAGGGCAGGGAACCCGGACTGCTCTGTGGACTGGAGAGGGAGGGGGAGAGGAGTGGGGGGAGGGGGAGAAGGGTGGGGGGAGGGGGAGAAGGGTGGGAAGAGGGGGAGGGAAATGGGAGGCTCGGATGAGGTGGAAACTTGTTTTTTGTTTATGTTTTTTTCTTCTTTTCTTTATAAAAAATTAGAATAAAAATACAAAAAAATAAACTGTTTCTATGTGATTATTTCGGGGCTAAGTGGCTGGGAATCAACAAGGGGCCTCCTGCTACAGATTAGAATTGCTGAGGGGTCCAGTTTCTTGGATTGAGAAGCTGCTGAGTTTTCTGCCTCTCCAGTGTAAAGATAGCCTTTTTGGATTACTCCACTTTTGCTCTGTAAGTCAATTTAGGAAGTTTTCTTTAGATCTGATCTGCTACTAGAGAAATAAATGCTAATTACAATTTTCTCTACCAGGCTTGATGGTGTCTGGAGCTGAGTACCTAATTTGGGTATACTTAAATTAGCAAAATTACTTTCCAGATAGTATGGAGATGAGTGATTTCTCATTGAAAAAAAATGTTTAATGAAATACAGAAGACAAAGCACTCCATACTGTAGATTCACCACTGGCAGAGACAGAGGATTTAAGGATTGTATATACAACACGTTTGAACATTTCTGAAAAAGTATTCCTAAGGTATATAAAGATGTTGGGTAGTTGTTTCTGGCAGATCTAGATAAAGTAACAAAGAAAAGAAAAAATGTAGAGAGATGCCATTTCCTAGGTCCAAATTCACATACACAATCTAATTCTATAAACAACCTCCATTCAGAAACCAGACCTAAAACTGTCCAAAAAAAAAAGCAAAGAAAATAAAAAAGAAAGCCTTTATTGTGAGACTGGCTGACTTACAATGTTATATTAATAAATTTCAGGGCTGGAGAGATGGCTCAGAGGTTAGGAGCACTGCCTGCTCTTCCAAACGTCCTGAGTTCAATTCCCAGCAACCACATGGTGGCTCACAACCATCTGTAATGAGGTCTGGTGCCCTCTTCTGGCCTGCAGGCATACACACAGACAGAATATTGTATACATAATAAATAAATAAATAGATATTTTTAGCCGGGCGATGGTGGCGCACGCCTTTAATCCCAGCACTCGGGATGCAGAGGCAGGCGGATCTCTGTGAGTTCGAGACCAGCCTGGTCTACAGAGCTAGTTCCAGGACAGGCTCCAAAGACACAGAGAAACCCTGTCTCGAAAAACCAAAAAAAAATAAATAAATTTCAGACTTGAAGGGGACAGGGAGTTGGCATCAGGACTATGATTGTAAACAGACGGGAATCTGTACGGTGGGGTAGAGATATAAGGGAGGACCCCAATGAGACCTAAGACACTGATGAAACCTAGGATACTGAACTGCTTGATTTCTCAAGATTTTATTTTATGCATGTAAGGAGTTTTTCTTCATTTTCTGGGATCTGTCCCTTACCTGTACTCTGACAGTTCTATTCTCCTCACCGCTGGTGGAGGGGAATTCATCTTGTAGAGTCAATAGATATGGCCCTGCCACTCCGGAAGGAGTTTTTCACCAATACAAGGCTGACGACCCTCAGGGCCAAATGTCACCACCCAGTTTTGCCTTCAGATATATAACTATACTGATACCTCAGGAGACCCATACAGGGGAGTTGTAGCCTTAAAGAAATTCTTGGATTTTCTTAGGCATATGAGCAGAAGTCTTGGAATTACGTAAAAGGACTTTTGACAGTTGGATATTTGGGAAACATAAAACCACATAAAGCTATATGCATGAATATGGTCCCTTGAACCGGAATTCTGAGCTTCATACTGAAGTTTGCAGTTTTATTTTTCAGTGAAATTTAATTGAAATGTAGTTACTTAGTGTCTCCCATTCTTGTTCCTCTCTCATCCATTGACTGACTCCACTCAACCTCTTTTCAAAAATTGTTGTTACATACTGTTGAATAGGTATATAAATACAACCTGCTGAGTCTGTTTAGTGTTGCTCGTATGTATATGTATTTAGGGAAGACTATTTGGTATTGGATAGCCAATTAACAGCTTCAATACTGCAGAAGACTAATTCTCCATTTATCAGCCATTGATAATTACTTAAAGCTCTTCATTTAGGAGTGAAGTTTGGTAAGATTTCACCCATCTATATAGGGATGTCACTTGATGGTGGAATTGGAAAATGAATATTGTTTATAGAGCAGTCTTGTTGAGATTTCATGGGTATAGCTTCCTTTTCAGATTTAGAAGACACAATCTCACAACAGACTTCCAGGTCTTCTGGATTTTAGAGTCTTTCTGTCCCCTATTCCTGATGTGTAAGTTTGGGATGGGCACCATATGGTGAGTTATTATCTGCAATTTGATTAGTTGTGGCTTTATTTAACGATCTCTTGATGATAATTATTTCCTGATGCCAAAAGATGTGTCTTTGCTGATGGGTGAGATCTACCCTTACCTGTGGGTAGAAAAAAAATATTTAAAGTGAAGTTAGAAATTATACTAGCTAACTAAGACAAAAAGGCAAACCACTGACTGGGAGAAGATCTTCACAAATCCCGCCACTGACAAAGGTCTGATCTCCAAAATATATAAAGAATTCAAGAAACTAGACCGTAAGAGGCTAATCAACCCAATTATAAAATGGGGCACTGAGCTGAACAGAGAACTCTAAAAAGAAGAAGTTCAAATGGCCAAAAGACACTTAAGGTCATGCTCAACTTCCTTAGTGAGCAGGGAAATTCAAATCAAGACAAATTTAAGATACCATCTTACACTTGTCAGAATGGCTAAAATAAAAAACACCAATGAAAGCCTTTGCTGGAGAGGTTCTGGAGAAAGGGGTACACTCATCCATTGCTGGTGGGAATGCAAACTTTTGCAACCACTTTGGAAAGCAGTGTGGCAGTTTCTCAGGAAATTCAGGATCAACCTACCCCTGGACCCAGCAATACCACTCTTGGGAATATACCCAAGAGAGGCCTTATCATACAACAAAAGTATATGCTCTACTATGTTCATAGCAGCATTGTTTGTAATAGCCAGAACATGGAAACAACTGAGATGCCCTCCAATGGAAGAATGGATGAAGAAAGTATGGAATATATATATATATATATATATATATATATATATATATATATATATATATATTAGAGTACTACTCAGCGGTAAAAAACAAGGACTTCTTGAATTTTGAATGCAAATGGATGGAAATAGAAAACACTATCCTGAGTGAGGTAAGCCAGACCCAAAAAGAGGAACATGGGATGTACTCACTCATATTTGGTTTCTAGCCAAAAATAAAGGACATTTAGCCTATAATTTGTAATCCTAGAGAAGCTAAAAAGGAAGGTGAACCCAAAGAAAAACATATAGGCATCCTCCTGAATATTAACCTTCATCAGGCGATGAAAGGAGACAGAGAAAGAGATCCACATTGGAGCACTGAACTGAAAACTCAAGGTCCAAATCAGGAGCAGAAGGAGAGAGAGCTCGAGCAAGGAACTCAGGACCGCAAGGGGTGCAACCACACACTGAGACAATGGGGATTTTCTATCGTGAACTCACCAAGGCCAGCTGGCCTGGGTCTGAAAAAGCCTGGGATAAAACCGGACTCTCTGAACATAGTGGACAATGAGGACTACTGAGAACTCAAGAACAATGGCAATAGGTTTTTGATCCTACTGCACATACTGGCTCTGTGGGAGCCTAGGCAGTTTGGATGCTCACCTTACTAGACCTGGATGGATGTGGGTGGTCCTTGGACTTCCCACAGGGCAGGGAACCCTGATTGCTCTTTGGGCTGATGAGGGAGGGGGACTTAATTGGGGGAGGGGGAGGGAAATGGGAGGCAGTGGCGGGGAAGTGACAGAAATCTTTAATGAATAAATAAATTTAAAAAAAGGGAAAAAAAAAGACTGGAGGGGTATGGAAGGAAGGAAGGAAGTGGAAATTTTTTAATATATATATATATATATATATATATATATATATATATATATATGAAATTATACTAGCTTGACAGGTTGTGGTAGCATACTCCTTTAATCTCAGCATTTGGGAGGCAAAGGGAATCAGAGCTCTGTGAGTTTGAGGCCAGCCTAGTCTATAAGAGCTAGTTCCAGAACAGGCTCCAAAGCTACACAGAGAAACCTTTTCTAGAAAAAGCAAAAAAAAAAAAACATTATACTAGTTTAACAAAGTGACAATAGTACGTTATCCTCTAAGAGATTTAACCTCAACAGAAAGACATAGTTGAGTGGATCTATAGTAGTAGAAAGTATGATTCCTCTCCTGTTAAGAAGATCTTAAGTCTAATTAGACAACTTTCGGTTACTGCTAAAATAGAAGTGCAGTTATTGTATCTTTAGGGATATCTAGCCATGGAGGCCATTGTGTTTACATAATTTTTAAAAAGATTCTAAGAAAATATGAAATTAATATTACTTGGCATTTCCCTAATTCCTAAGGATGTTGAAAACATCTGGAATATTTCTTTGTGATTTTTATTTCTTCCTAATAGAACTCCCTGTTTATTTCCATAGCTTCGTTTTAATTGGGTTTGTTTTCTTGATTGTTTAGTTTTTAAAGTTCTTTGTATATTCAGAATATTAATCTTCTATCAGACACGTAACTGACAAAGATATTTGCCAACTTTTAGGACTTCCTCTATACTCAATTGACACTTTCCCATGCTATAGAAGCATTTAAATTCTATGAGATTCCATTGGTTAATTTTTGACCTTAAATGGTTGAAGTCCTGTTTCATCACACTGACTAAAAGAAAGGGTATTATATTAAAGATTCTGAGATAGCCAGAAATTGGGTAGGAGACAAATCCTTTATTACTCTTAATATTGGTGATCATATCTCTAAAGATAGAAATTACATGTAAATATTCTTAGACGGAAACCTGATTTGCCAGACATTATGAAACACTGAAATATATCCTCAAAACATGTGTCTCTGGGATAAAGGAAGCCCCTATTAGAGAAAACATTTGAACTAAATTTAAAAAACTATTTAATATTTTAGAAACTATTAATAGTGGTCTAACAACTCTATCCCTCTAATTTCAGGACTGATTTAACGACAAGAGAGCTAAACTTAGGAAAAACCAGAGGGCAATACTGAGAAAAAAGCATTCCCCTGCTATCAAGGACAACCTTGACATGAAGACTCTGGTGGAGACCAAGAACATCTTCATTCTCCAGGAGCAAGTGGGAGATGGGCACTTCTGGTGTCACAGGAAGTTTGTCGCCCATACTGGCCAGGACATTCCTCTCTTTCTCTCCTTATATTAGCAATAAAGCACAGTTTATCCATTTACAACTTGTGTGTGCCCTCCACAGAAAAGGATGTGTTTTATTACAATTTGTACAGAAGTCAGCTCAGAGCAGGTGAGGGGCAGAAACACATACCAGTCATTGGAATGCATAGCAGCCACTGGAACACATAACGTTCACTGGAACACACAGCAGTCACTGGAACACATAGTGGTCACTGGAACACACAGCGGTCAGTGAAACACATGGTGGTCACTGGAACATATAGCAGCCACTGGAATACATAGCGTTCACTGGAACACATAGTGTTCAATGGAACACACAGCGGTCACTGGAACACATAGTGGCCACTGGAACACACAGTTTTCACTGGATCATGAAGTAGTCACTAAAACACATAGCAGTCACTGGTACACATAGTGGACACCGGAACACATACCAGTCGCTGGAACACACAGCGGTCACTGGAACACATAGTGATCACTGGAACACATAGTGGTCACTAGAACACGAAGCAGTCACTGAAACACAAAGTGGACACTGGAACATATAACTGTCACACGTCCTCAGAACAAGGGAATATAGTAGGAGCTGTGGGTTGCATTCCGCAATCCAGCTCCAGGCATCAGATAGCTTTACCCGAAATAACAACACACAAACTGTATTCTTTTAAACACTGCTTGGCCCATTAACTCTAGTCCTTACAGGTTAATTCTCATATCCCGATCAACCCATGTCTAATAATCTATGTAGCATCAGTCTTACTGGGAAAGATTCAGCACGTCTGACCTGGCGGCTTGCTTCATTGTGTCTGCCTGGGAGAGGGGAGCATGGCCTCTGAGCTCACTTCCTCTTCCTCCCAGCATTCTGTTCTGTTTACTCCTCCTACCTATGTTTTAACCTATCAGGGCCAAGCAGTTTCTTTATTACTTAACCAATGAAATCAACAGATTGATATATGACACTCCCACATCATTTCCCCTTTTTCTGTTTAAACAAAAAAAAAACAAAAAAAAGAAGGCTTTAACTTTAACATAGCAAAATTACATATAACTGTAGGGATAAGTCCCGCCCCTTGGGGGGCGTGTTCGCCTCGGGCTAATATCTGCCTATAAATTTGGCGAGCTTGCTCCCAGCCGTAGCTTCTGCTTTCCTGGTCTCCGCGGGAACGGTGGTTCTGTAAGTCTATTTCTACATTAAAGCTATATATATATATATATATATATATATATATATTTACAATCTGTCTGCATTCGTTTACGCTACTACATTTTGGCGTCCAACGTGGGCTATTTTGCCCCCGACTCAAGCGGGTAGCCTGCTAGCTAAAACAGCACCCTCCTGGGTGCTGTTTTTTAGTTCGTGACTCGGGCCCCAGTGCCGAGTCCAAGACACACTCGGCCACACAGGCCCATTTTGCCCCGCCTGCTCGCCAGAGCAATTAACCCCTCCCTGCCTGCCTTGGCTAAGTTTGGGGCAGAACCCCACTGCCTGAATTAGCAGAAACTCAAGTACCTGCGGTTTTGCAACAAAAGCCGCCACAGTGGCAGATTTGGTCTGATACAAACTGACTTGCCCCAGCGGTGGTGGTGCATGCATTTGATACCAGTACTTGGGAGGCAAACTCAGGTGGATCTCTGTGAGTTTGAGGCCGGCCAGGCGGTGGTAGCACACGCCTTTAATCCCAGCACTTGGGAAGCAGAGACAGGCAGATCTCTATGAGTTTGAGGCCTGCCAGGCAGTGGTAGCGCACGCCTTTAATCCCAGCACTTAGGAGGCAGAGGCAGGCGGATCTCTGTGAGTTCGAGACCAGCCAGGCGGTAGGGGTGCACACCTTTAATCCCAGCACTCGGGAGGCAGAGACAGGCGGATCTCTGTGAGTTCGAGGCCAGCCTGGTCTACAAGAGCTAGTTCTAGGACAGGCTCCAAAAACACAGAGACCACCACTGGCAGGAACCGATCATTGCAGGTAAAAAAATTTTCTTTTATAAATAAAATGTCTGAACACGTTAGTATTCAAGAATTTAACAGCTCTTTTAATTGTACCATGTGGGAGATTTTACAAGAGGTGTCTCTCACCCCACATCTATGGATCCTTCTGGGATTCGTAGTTTTCATTGGCACTATATGGTTTGATAATAGAAATATGATAAAGTCTTTACGAGAAGAATCCAGGATTCTCAAGGCAGAGATTGAACGCTTAAAAACAATTGAGTTTGAAGTTCTCCAGGCTGATGTTAAGGAGAAATTCATTACAATGGAAGAGGGAACAGCTGATCTGGATCATAAGCTTCAGTCCCTTTCTGTAGGAACTGAAACATTAGTGGCTGATATTAAGGAGAAATTCATTACTATGGAAGAGGGAACAGCTGATTTGAATCATAAGCTTCAGTCCCTTTCTGTAGGAACTGAAACATTAGTGGCTGATATTAAGGAGAAATTCATTACTGTGGAAGAGGGAACAGCTGATCTGGATGGTAAGCTCCAGTCCCTTTCTGTAGGAAATGAAACATTAACTGAGAGAATCAAAACTGCTGAATCTGACAATCAGATTTTGTCTAAAGCTTATGACAGATTGATGGAAAGATTGTCAATACAAGAAGGCATGGTTTATGCCATAAAAACTATGTCCAAAGATGAGATGTTATCTTTAACAGACAAACTTCATACTTTAGAATCCTCAATGAAGGCTTTGGAACATAATTCTGGACAGGAGATTAAGACATTGCAGATGGCAATGGTGAATAAAATTGAAAAGACTGAGGAATTTCTAAATTCTGATGAAGAAGAGCAAAGGGTAGAAAGGCAAATTTTAACTACATCTATGGGTAAATCTCTCCGGGACAATTTCCACATAGCTCTACCTACAGCTCTACCTGCCTTTCCAGTAATAACAACAGAGAAGGTGATTGGTTCCAGAAACCCTTGGGTCATCAAGGAGGATACATGGGAGCCTGTCCATATGAATAATCTCAAGGAAATTAAACAGGCTGTCATGACTTTTGGGATGCAAGCCTCTTTTGTTAAAGAGATGCTAAGAACTTAGGCCACGACATGCATAGCACCCCCCTCGGACTGACTCCAGCTGAGCTCTGCGGTACTTGAGAGTGGACCGCAATTGAAATGGAAATGTTTATTCAGGCAAGAGGCTAGACTCTTAGAACAGCAGGAAAAAGTGAAGGGAATTGACATTTCCCTAGATAAAATTCTAGGTGAAGGGCTCTTTTCCGACCCTCAGGAACAAGCTAATTTGGATGAAAACACACTCTCCATGTGTACTACAGCAGCCTTAAGGGCTTGGGACAGGGTACAAGACGCAGGACAGAGAATGGAATCATTTGTTAGAGTTAAACAGGGTCAGAGAGAACCCTTTAGTGACTTTTTACAAAGATTAACTAAGGCTATACAAATAGGAATATCTGACCCAGACGCAAGACGTATAATGATTGAGTCTTTGGCTTATGAAAATGCAAATGTGGAATGCAAAAGGATTTTGGGTCCTTTAAAGCTCAGATCAGTGCGCTTGGAAAAATGGGTCTTGCATACACTCAATGTTGATACATTTGAAAACCAGCCTTTCGGGCTGTACAAGAACAAGCAATTGATGTCCTTTCAGAGATACCAACAGCCTTGCCTCTGAAATGGTTGACTGACAAACCAATATGGACAAAGCAATGGCCTTTAGCTGAGGAAAAGTTACAGGCTTTAGAACAGCTGGTACAAGAACAATTAGATGCTGGACATATAGAAGAATCTACCAGCCCTTGTAATTCTCCTGTATTTGTGGTTAAGAAAAAATCAGGTAAATGGAGAATGGTGACAGACCTCAGGGCCATCACCAAGGTTATTCAACCTATGGGCCCTCTGCAATCTGGAATTCCTTTGCCCTCTTTATTACCAAAAGGATGGACTCTCATAGTTATTGATTTAAAGGATTGTTTTTTCACTATACCTTTGCAAAAAGAAGATAGAGAAAAATTTGCCTTCACAGTGCCTACTTATAACAATTCTCAACCTTCGAGGAGGTACCACTGGACCGTTCTCCCCCAGGGTATGTTAAATAGCCCCTCCCTGTGCCAATATTTTGTGAACCAACCATTGTAAATAATACACAAGAAATTTCTCAAATCTATAGTATACCATTACATGGACGACATTTTGTTATCTGATTCAAACATGGTTACCTTGAACAGAGTGTTTCATGAAATAAAGATACTTTTACCTAAATGGGGATTGCAAATCGCTCCTGAAAAGATTCAGAAGGGAGATTCTGTTAATTGTTTAGGTTATAAAATAGGTTTGCAAAAAATTAAGACACAAAAGGCACAAATTTGGAGAGATCGCCTACGGACTCTTAATGACTTTCAAAGACTGTTAGGAGACATTTCCAGTCTACAACCAGCTATCAGAATAACACCTGATCTAATAATTCATTTGAACGAAACCTTGGATGGTGATAAAGATTTAAACAGTCCCAGAGAATTAACAGCTGAAGCAGAAAAGGAACTGACAATGATTGAGGAAAAATTACAACAGGAACATGTGGACAGGGTAAATCCAGAGCTCGATTGTATTCTCGTCATACTACCATCAAAAATTTCTCCTACAGGAATTTTAATGCAGAGAGATGATATTATTCTGGAATGGATCTTTTTACCACATAAACCAAGTAAGAAACTGAAAACTTATGTGGAAAAAGTCTCTGAGATAATTATAAAAGGCAAGCTGAGACTTCGTCAACTAGCAGGCATAGACCCAGCAGAAATTATAGTGCCTTTCACTGCTTATGAACTAAAGAAATTATGGGAAGATAATGAACCATGGCAAAGAGCTTGTGCTAATTTTTTGGGAGACATTAATAACAACTATCCAAAAAGCAAGAGGCTTAACTTCATAAAGAGAACTTCTTGGATTCTTCCTCGAATCGTCCGTGATGCTCCAATAACTGGAGCCCGTACATTCTATACTGATGCCAATAAATCAGGGAAGGCAGGTTACAAATCAGAAGACTTGGGTAAGGTGGAACAAAGTCCATATAATTCTGTCCAGGAGGCAGAATTATATGCCATTCTTATGGTGCTAAGGGATTTTAAAGAACCTATTAATATAGTTACTGATTCACAATACGCAGAAAGAGTTATTTTACATATTGAAACTGCTGAATTTATACCTGATGATACAGAACTACCCTCATTGTTTCTCCAGGTTCAAGATTTGATCAGGAACAGGCTTTGCCCTATGTACATAACACACATCTGATCCCATATGGGTCTGCCAGGTCATCTAGCACAAGGTAATGCAGAAATTGATCAATTATTGATTGGTAGTGTGCTACAAGCCTCTAAATTTCATAAAAAACATCATGTTAATAGCAAAGGTTTGAAGAAAGAGTTTTCTATTACATGGCAACAAGCTAAGGAGATTGTGAAGAAATGCCCTACCTGCTCTTTCTATAACCAAATGCCACTGCCAGCAGGGGCTAATCCAAAGGGCACCCATAGAAATGAAATCTGGCAGACAGATGTGTTCCACTTTGCAGAATTTGGCAAATTAAAATATGTTCATCACACCATTGACACTTATTCAGGCTTTCACTGGGCAACTGCTTTAAGTTCAGAAAATGCTGATTCAGTAATCACTCATTTATTAGAAGTCATGTCTATCATGGGTATACCTATACAAATAAAGACAGATAATGGTCCTGCTTATGTTTCTAGGAAAATGAAACGGTTTTTTGATTATTACAATATCAAGCATTTTACAGGTATACCATACAATCCTACAGGTCAAGCAGTCATAGAAAGATCAAATCGAACTAAAAAAGGATATGTTGAACAAACAGAAAGGGGTGGAAAACACCCCCAGAAATAGGTTACATAATGCTTCAGAAAGACATTGGATAATGGAAAAGTCTGCTGAACTAAATCAACCAGTTTATTTCATGGATGTGCTGACCTCATAATGGAAGCCAGGAGATGTTCTGTGTTGGGGAAGGGGTTTTGCTCTTATCTCCACAGGTGAGGAAAAATTGTGGATACCGTCAAAATTAATAAATGTTCAGTTTGAAGAAGAGAAGCCACTTGGAAAAGATAAATAACAATTCTTTCATAAGGATGGCGAGCATACTGATGGTAAGAAATACAGATAGTTTGGAGGCAGGGTTCTTTTCTTATCTCCACAGGAAAATACTCATCTTCAAAGAAATTAAGGGACCCTGAAAATTTAATTACTGATGGATGGACACATTTTTGTAAGTATTAATTATATATATATATATATATGTCTTATTAAACATTTCTTTATAAATACGTAGAGCTGGTTTTGAAGTTGGACTCTGGCTCAGTCCCTCTCCAATTCCAAGCCTGTTAATAAGAGAAAAACCCAGAGTTTCTGGAGTTTCTGTCTCATGTCAAAAGCCATGATATGGGACAGAAAGAAATATGAGTTTAGAAAACATCTTTGCTTTTCTCCATATCTATCATACTTTTCATTGAATATATCTATCATGCCTTTCATTGAATATATATATATATATATATATATATATATATGTCTATATTATTAATGTTTAAGTTTTTCACAATGAACAATGAGTTTTTCCTGAAGTGACATTTCAAGTTTCCAGGAAGAAGATGGGGCCCCACAAAAACAACTCTACCTGGTTGATATGATGTCAGGATACTGATAGCTCTACTACAAGACATGTTTTGGATACTAGCTGCACAAGACGATCCCAACTTGGTTAGCTGAAATGGTGCACATCTTGTACAACATTCTGGCCAGACCTCCACAAAATACTCAGAGACTATTTGCAATTTTAAAAGACATTGATCTTGAAATTTAACCATCATTTTACTTTCACAGGATCCCCCAGAAACAAAGTTGCCCCCATGACAGCTGGAAGTAATTCTAAAGGACGACATCCCCTCTCCCAGTAAAGTTTACCCCTGGGTTTAGGGACATCAATTAGGGGTTGGGAGGTTGAGGGAGGAATTTTATAAGCTCAGGGATCATTTTGAAAAAAAGAAGGGGGAATGATGGGATAATAGATTTATAATTGTGAGTTACTGCTTTTAGACAAATGCATTGGTATTGATTCTTGTATATTGATACAAAGTTAAATTATATTGACTATTGTATGCATGCATGTTTCTATCTCTGTTTAAAACACTTTTTATGTATTGACATATATTATATTGATAAATATATATTGTATATATTTACCATATTGCAGTGTACATTTCTACTCTGATTAAGATACTTATATAATGTTTGTGTATTGATATATATTTACCATATTGCAATGTATATTTGTACAGTGTTTATATTTGGAGGTCATTATCCTCATTTGTTACACAGTTGTTTATTGTCTTAGTCTTTAAGTTAGATATTGAGAATTATAGAGATAAAGAGTCATCTAAGTTTGTCATTTATAATTAGACAAATCAAGTTCTCTAGATATATAGAGATTATACTCAGTATAGATAGATAATCTTCAACTTCTTCAAAGAGCTGTAGAAAATGGCCTTTAATCTAACTCAGAGTTTTGTGATAGTGAGACACAATTGCTCCTGGCAACACAGCTCTATTCCTGAGAGAATGTTGAGCACCAAAGACACTCCACCTGGAGCCTTTCTTTTTGGCAGAACTGGCCTTTGGGAAAAGAAATGCCCATACCTCAACCACTGACAGAGATACAGAGCGTGCATCAATGGATAAAACAGGACTGTCATATCCTGCCAAGACAGGGTAAGATGGTTTTGAAAAGTTCCTTGCCTTTAGTAATGGTATGTCAGTTATGTTAGCCCTTAGCCAAAGTTGGTTGCCTCAACATTGCAAACGAAACTTTGGGTGATTGCCCAGGTAGTCAGTTGTCTCTGTCAATTGTTGCACATTTTGGATATATCTCATTTGTTGAGTAGTGTTTATTCCCTTCTCAGATCTTTGACAGAGTGGAAGATTATATCATTGTAGTTACTCTCTACATTATTTGGACTCCTTGAGATAGAATGTTTAGCAAAGATTTTGTTCTCAATATTGTTTGTTATATTCATTATTTGTTGTTATTGTATATAGTTGTATTTGGTTTGGTTCTGTCATATTTAGACAAAAAGGGGAGATGTAGGGATAAATCCCGCCCCTTGGGGGGCATGTTCGCCTCAGGCTAATGTCTGCCTTTAAATTTGGTGAACGTGCTCCCAGCTGTCACTTCTGCTTTCCTGGTCTCCACGGGAACGGTGGTTCTGTAAGTCTATTTCTACATTAAAGATATATATATATATATATATATTTACAATCTGTCTGCATTCGTTTATGCTACTACATATAACAAAACAGTTATCAAGTAAAAATTTACAATATTACATCTATTTTATCTTTATCATAACTAAGGAAAACTATAACTATTCTTTAACTCCATCAGAGACTCCAGAAAGATACAATATTACCTAAACAAACAAGAAATAAGAAAATTTCAAACTCTAGAAATGAAAGAGACATCTCGCTGCCTGGACAGTCACCCAAAGTTTCTCTCTACTTATGGGGCATCCATCTTCGGCCTACAGGCCCATAGTATCCAGCAGATATTTCGATGAAGCAAGAAATTTCAAAGTCAGTTCAGTCACTATCTGTTGTGTCCTGCAGAATGTCTTGCAGACTCCTTCATGAATCAGGAACCCCGAAAGATCATCTCACCTTTTGACAAGTTCAGTAGTCCAGGCAACAGTCCAGGCAAGAGCAGTTTCTTGCTCAAATGACTATCAAACTCCATAAGGTGCCTCTTCAATGCCCATCTTCTTCTTGATGTAGATTGGTGGTGCCAGGAGCAGAATGTCTCATTGTCATGAAAAACCCTAAGTTATTAAAATATTTAAATGCCAAATTCTATAATCTTTGAAAAATATGAAGAATGCCTATCTAAAATATATCTATGTACATATAGAAGATCTTAACTAACATGACTACAAGCTTGAATGTTATTGATTATCCATTAACAACCTATATACATTACATTTTATGTGAACTACACAATCACAATACCTTAATAAAGATCAGAAATACATATAACAAAATTGACCTTTAATTTCTATCAATAAAGCAAAATCTATACTAATTGTTCATATCTATATCATATTCCCTTTTAAATGTAAAAGAACGTTTATAAACCATATCTGGGAACATGGGTGGTTTTTTCTCTCCAAACTGCTTCCTGCTGAATGGGGGCATCGTTAATTAGGTCTTTCATGGTATAACCTGTGTGCTATTTTCATCTCAGTTGGCAGTTGAGCGAAGCAATTTTCTGAAGGTATTCACAGCAACCCTTCAGGAGGGCGTACAAAATAAGAAACTCCTTTCCAAAGCATCATGTCCTTAGATCCAAACTTCAAAGTCAAGTCATTTTCAAAATATCTATGTTGGATTAGTTCAGCAGCATTTATAAACAAATATCTTTTAGCAGCTGTTGCTCCTTCCTCAGCACTCAAACAATTCAAAGAGAGCGTAATAGCATACAGTATCAAAATTCTCTGTTTATTTTCAATCTTTGTACGGCTTTATTTTAACTCTATTTTGTTTATTTTTACTTTTATTTTATATTCTCTGTATATCTTTGTCCTGGAATAACTCTGTAGACCAGGCTGTCCTTAAACTCACAGAGATCTGCCTGTCTCTGCCTCCCAGGCATTGGGATTAAATGTGTACGCTACTACACCTTGAACTCACAGAGATCTGTTTGTCTCTGCCTTCCAGGCACTGGGATTAAAGGCGTGTGCTACCACACCTTGAAGTCACAGAGGTCAATCTCCCTCTGCCTCCAAAGTGTTGGGATTAAAGGTGTGTACTACCACACCCAACTACTCTCTTTCGTCCCTTTTTTCGTTTTTTAACTTTAAGAACTTTAACTTTTAGCCTGCATATATTTTTAACACACTGTAAATCATTTAAACATTTTCTTTGACTTTGAATCTTTCTTTTACTGTATACATCTCTTTTTTGACCACGTGTCATTAATTTACCAAGCAGTATTGGTGGGACAAAAGCTGTGGCTTTGACGATTAGATCCAGCCCATTCCGTAGCTTTCCAGCCTCATGGCTGAGGTACCTCTGTCGCCATGTTTATTGCCACAAGTCTATGGCGTTTCAAGGTCCCTGCCAGTAAGTAAGCTGCAGCATTATGTCCACAGACAACACACAAGTCCTCTCTCTGTAGTCGGCCCTCCTGCCTCAAACAGTCAGAGTTTGCCCTGGCAGTACGGCCCAGAAAGCCGGCATTTTAAAACAACAGAGGTTTTTTCCTGCTACTGCTGAAACAAACAAGCATTCAGTCGGCTTTTATCAACACCATTTAAGTGTTTCGTGGCAGGACCCCTTAAAAGAGCTGTAAGCTTTGCAGCTAAAGTTGAGTCAATAAGCCTCCCTTAGATGAGTGCGCTTGCTTGCCTATAGCAAGCAGAGCAGACCCGAGAAATTGCTGCTACTAAGAAAACATGCTTCACTCCATTCTTTCCCAAGCTTTCTCAAGCTTTCTGTGGATTCAGTTATCCCCACATTGGGCGCCATTCTGTAGTAGGAGCTGCGGGTTGCATTCTGCCACCCAGCTCCAGCCATCGGCTAGCTTTACCCAAAATAACAATAAACAAACTGTATTCTTTTAAACACTGCTTGGCCCATTAACTCTAGCCCTTACAGGCTAATTCGTTTATCCCGATCAACCCATGTCTAATAATCTGTGTAGTATCAGTCTTACCGGGGAAGATTCAGCATGTCTGACCTGGCAGCTTGCTTCATTGCGTCTGCCTGGGAGAGGGGAGCATGGCCTCTGAGCTTACTTCCTCTTCCTCCCAGCATTCTGTTCTGTTTACTCCTCCCACCTATGTTTTAACCTATCAGGGCCAAGCAGTTTCTTTATTACTTAACCAATGAAATCAACAGATTGATATATGACACTCCCACATCAAGGGAAAGCTCTGGCTCAGCAGCATTCATGGGCAACCCTTCTCTGGCTTCAAGTTCTGCTGTAGCCTCCTAGGTGTCAGTACAGAACTCTCCTGAGACTTGTATGATAAGACAACTAGCCTACCAATTCTGGTATGGTGTCTGTAGAGAGGGTCTTGGGGGAAGGGGGTGTGAGCAGCATCAGGAGACCATGGACATAAGTACTAGGCACTGGCAACTGCAGCTGTGTGTGCCTAAGGAGCTAACATACCTGACAAAACAGATATATCCAGGAAAAATAAGGAACCAGAAACTCGGAGGAAGGGAAGGGCTCGTTGGTGGTTAATACCTTTGCCCACCTCTGTGAGGCAGGCAGGTAAGGAAAGTACACGGTATAATCTCTCCCATTTTTAGTTGTTATTCTGACCATCTTCCAGCATATTCTAATTTTTGTAATTTTTCAGAGAGAACTATTTAGAAGTGACCTCATCTTGTAAAACATCAAAGGTTGTTTTAAGGACCCCCTAGTGTTGTTATGCCATTGCTGGTGATATACATGGGAGGCCTGCCCTTTCCTGAAGGGAAAGGACAGGGGAAGGGGCAAGGGTTGAAATGAGGCACTGGGAGGAGAAGAGGGAAGAGAGGAAAATGTGGTCAGGCTGTGAAAAAAATAATAATTAATTGTTATCAGAAAAAGAACCCCTAGTGCAGCCTGGGGAGATTACTTAGTGCTTAGAATGACCTGATGGCACTCTTGAAGATGAGATCCCAACCCCTGGTTCTCACATGAGGGAAGGAGAGAACAGACTCACAGATTTCCCACTTCATCCACATGTTCATGTGTGTCATGCTCACACACATAGTTAAAGTAAGTACGGTACTAGTAAGGAACTGGAGTTGAGAAACAGGAAGGGAATTGACTATATATGTGTTTGACCATGGCTTCTCAACCTTCCTACGACTGTGACCCTTTAATACACTTCCTCATGTTGTGACCCCAACATAAAATTACTCCAATTCTACTTTATAACTGTCATTTTATACCATTTTGAATCATTATACCAATATCTGTATTTTTCAATGGTCTTCCACAGTCAACCTCTGTGAAAAGGCTTTTGGTCCCCGAAGGAGTCGTAGCCCACAGTTTGAGAACAGCAGCTGTCGGCCTCTCTAATATCAGCATCCTCATCCACACTGCTCTGGTCCAGTATGACAGTACTGAGAAGAAACAGAAAAGGCAGCTAGGTGGAGGAAGATGTTTCTGTCTTTGCTACTAGCTCCTGAATCACAACACTGAGAATGATTATTAATTATGAAGGCTCGGCCAAAAGCTTAGGCTTGTTTCTAACTAGCGCTTACAACTTAAATTAACCCACTCCTTTTAATCTACCTTTTTGATGTGGCTCACTTGCCTGTGCATTGTAGTGCCCACGATGCCTCCTATGCATCTGCCTGGTGACTCGCATGTCTCTGCCCTTCTTCTCCTAGCATTCTCTCTACCCTGAAAATCCTGCCCAGTGACTGGTCAATTAGATTTTTATTAAACCTGTGAGAGTGACATATGTCCACAGTGAAAAGGATTGTTCCACAATAGGCAGGTGAATTTGTAAAGAAATCCTGAATTTTCCTCATGCATAGTAGCAGAGAACAGGCCCTCATAATAGGCTATGGACTTTGAGGAGAGGGAATAATTCGGATGGGAACAAAAAACTACACCAAAGTCAAGGAATCATCAATGGTCCTTGAGCAATTGTCCTGTATTTCATGTCGCAGTTTACACATCTTTGTAAATGATATGATGGACTGGAGAGATGGCTCTGTGGTTAATGTCTGCTCTTGCAGAAGACACAGGCTCATTCCCACCACTCACATGGTTACTTACAGTGATCTTTGGCTTCAGTTAGTCTCCAGTCCCAAGGGATTTGACACCTTCTTCTGATCTCCACAGACACAAGGCTGACACATGGCACACACACTTACACACAAAACACTCAGACACAGGAAAAGAAACAAATCCTTAAATAAGGCGGTGGGGTTATTCATTGATTTAGAAACAAGTGTAAGGAGATGGCCACTGTGAATGAGCATGGCTTACTCCATGTTGATAAAAGGAATCAACGGCGGAGGGAAGTTGGAATGCTGGCATCAGTCTGTCCTATAACAGAGGTCTGCATGCAGGGAAGACCCAGAGGGTCGTTCTTCTGGAATACTACACATAGCAGACTTGTGAATCCCCATGACTGAAGAGCACCAACGTGGCTCTTGCCCACATGTCACACTTCCTAGTAGAAGTCAGGGGTCTCAAGAGAATAAGTCAAAGGAAATGAATCTACTTGGACTTTAGAGTAACAAGGGCCAAGAGACAGCACTTGATCAGCAAAGGCAGGTGAGTTTTCAACAGAGGCATGGTCATGGTTACGGTGGACAGATGTGTGTAGACCTATTTACTGCACCTGCATCAGGTGTTTCCAGAAGTGAAACACATAGAAAGCTCACAATTAGCTTCAGTCTGTACATGTAGCTCTGCTTGAGAGCTATAAGGGTATATCCAGTGAACGGGTAAAGGCCAGCCTTGTCAGAGTGCCAAGGCATATTAGGGGATGGAGCAGCAAGCCTGGATGAAGCCCTGCCTAGTATCATGTAGCCAGGCATGAGAATGATGCCTTCATACACTCATCTTATGCATGGGGAGAATAAAACAGAGAGGTCAAGTGACATTTGCAAAATCACACAACAAGCTGAGAAGGAAACACAGCAGGAGGCCTGTAAGAAACCCTGTCTGAAAAGAATGTGGACTCTCAGAGAAGATGGCCGACACCAGGAGAACATGGCTCATTGAATCAACTAAGCATAGCTCACATGGGCTCATGGAGACCAAAACAGCAAGCATAGGACCTGCAAGGGTCTGTACTAGGTCCTCTGTGTGAATGTTGTGGCTGTTAGGTTGGTGTTCTTGATGGGGCTCTTATGAGTGGAAAACTGTTTGACCTGCTTTTGTGAATGTTTTCCTTTTGTTGGGCTGTCTTGTCCATCATCTGTATGACGGCTTTTGCCTAGTTTTATTATATCATATTTTATTCTGTCTGGCTCTTCCCACTTAGAGGCCTGCTCTTCTCTGAAGAGGAAATGGAGGATAGCTGATCTGGGGGACACATGACGTCAATGAGTTAGGGAGTAGAGGAAGGAGAATCTGTGGTCAGGATGTAGTGTATGAGAGAAGAATCTATTTTCAATAAAACATTTTCAATGTGGATTGCACCTGAAGCATGATACTAAAAGCTGCCCTTCCTCTCCACATCCATGAAGCATACATATACAGGAACTCACACCAACAATGTGTATCCGTGCACACGACCATGTGACTACACATAAAAATGATGTCTCACATCCAATAATGTATTCAGTTTTCAAGTTCAGTTTTCTTTCAGGTGCCTTCCAGCTTTCCACTATTTATAGTGGTTTCTGCTTCTCTAATGTACCCCCTGCCTGAATGGTCTTCTGGCTTCTTTGGCATGAGTAAAATTTCATGGAATTCAGAGATTAAATAGCAGAGACTTGCCCTGCCGAAAAGGCCTCCCAGGAATTTTCTGTGTATCCTTTCTTCTGCACTTGCCCAATCTCCGTGGTGGACACTGTCCTGTAAAGTGTTTTTCTGTTCAGTCCCTTTTCTTGCCCTGGAGCTTCATTGGAGATTGAGAATATTTATTTCTGTTAATCAAGAGAAAAAAGCAGGGACAGGCAAGCGACAAGGAAACTATGGGAACAATAGGATGCAGGGGGAAAAGAGAACAAGATTCCTAAAATCATGTCCCAGGCTACCTTCAGACCTGGGAAAGTCACAGTGAGGGACAGAGAGCACTGGCAATCCAGGGAAACTCGGGCAGGGTGATCTGCTGCCCAGGAAGACCATGCCACAAGGCAGAAGGAAATTTGGCAGATGACAGTGACCAATAACTGAAGCTGTCAGGACAAGGACCTGTATATCAGTATTGGCAGTCCCCCTACCATCTCCAAGCTGTTCTCCTTATAAAACAGGGTTCACTGCACTGGGGTACACCACTAGTGCACAGGATACTCATGGGAAAGTATGGGGCAAACCCTGCCATGTATGATCACAACCCTGAACTGCAGCAGGACGAAGATAGAAAATCTAGGCTTTGGAGTTCAGCAACACTGGCAGCTTCTCCTCCTGTAAAGGGGAATACACGCATACAGAGAGGGCACAGAACCATACAGAAAGGCCCCATGTCATTGAAACTCAAGGTTGAATTTTAACTGAAGAAAATCCAAAAATGGGAATACAAGAGGTGATGGAGGAGGGTCATCTTTCTATCTGTTGTTTTCATTGGTTAACTAATAAAGAAAACTGCTTGGCCTGATAGGACAGAAATTAGGTAGGCAGATTACACAGAACAGAATGCTGGGAGAAAGAAGCTGAGTCAGGCAGTCACCATGATTTTCCCACTCCAGACAGATGCAGGTTACGATCTTCCCTGGTAAGCCACCTCGTGGGCTACACAGATTATCAGAAATGGGTTAGATCAATATGGAAGAGCTAGCCAATAAGAGGCTGGAACTAATGGGGCAGACATTGTTTAAAAGAATACAGTTTCCGTGTCATTATTTCGGGACAAATGCTAGCCATGCTGGCGGTTGGGTGCGGGTATGCAGCCCACCGCACCTCTTTATAACAGAGGGAGTGTAGAATTTGCACAAACAAGTACTTAATCACAGGAAGCATCTCTCCTCTGGGCAGCCCTGACGTCATCCAGACAGTTATCTGAGGAGATGTTTTCTTGAGGTGCCCTCAAGGTACCTGCATGTGCTGTGTAACAAGTCTTTTCTTGGGGCGGTGAAACACACTCATCTCCTCATCCCAGATAGAGAGCCCATGATAGAACAAAGTACAGATGCCACTGAAGACCAACTTGGTGGGCCAGTGGTTTTTACTGGGGCACAGGGATATGAGAGAGGGGTTACTTACGGGAGCAGAAATGACTCAAAAATAAGTGTACCACCAAAGCCAATACCAGCACAGGTGACAGACAGCTCACAGGATCCTGGAAACCTGGAGCAATCTGCACAGCCCACGGGCAGTTCAACAGGTTGGACCTGTCCTCTCCAGGTGGCTCAGTTGATCAGTTTGTCAAAACCCCTTCCAGGTAGCTAGGCTGGCCTTTGCTTCTTCCAGACACTTGGTCTGGTCTTAGTGTTGTTTGTCCCTTTTGTTCTCTGAGAGTTTTTTGTTGTTGTTGTTTTTCAATATAGGGTTATTCAGTATCTTTGAAACCAGTCCTGGAGCTTGCTCTTGAACCAGGCTGATTTCAAACTCACAGAGATTCACCTGCCTCTGCCTGCCGAGTGCTGGAATAAAAGAAAGGCATGTGCCATCGTGCCAGGCTCTCTGAGAGTCTTCTTAGCAATTGGGCTTTTGTTTCTCTGAGAGGGACTTTCTGCTTCATTATTTACTCTAGAAGGGATGGTGCTAGTAAATCTGGTCAGTTTGGGGAAGTTCTTGAAGTTATTTGGAGTTATCACCCTGCTTAATGAGCTTCCAAACCTGTATGGTGGACTGTTTCAATCTCAGGGGTAACTGCTGCAAATTTAGGTTAGGTTGGGCCAGAAAGAAGGTTCAGGCCTGCATTGCCCTGAAACCTCAGTGACTCTCACTGGACGGTCTCCTGTCTTGGACCCCTGTGTTAGCTGTGCTCAGTGCTCAGGAGATCACATCGAGCTGGGAGAACAGAGGAAAGATTTCATCTCAGTAAATCTGTGAGAGTCAAACTCTGAGCCCAACATCTAGGGAAAGAAGGATAGTGAGGCACTGTCTGAAGTGGATTTGAGCTGGCCTAGATCAAATTGGAAGGAAGGTAACCTTCTGGAATTGTGATCTCTTGAATCCAGGCAGGTCCTATGATTTGCTGCTGTGTGGGTCTTGACAAAGCTTGGGGCTAGAGGCAGATGCAGCCCCTGTGAACATCAGAAACATCGATACTTTTCCTTGACACCTTTTTTAACGTTTGAAACCTGTTCCTGCCAATGACAATATTTCAAATTTCTTGAGAGACTAGACATTAAATCAGGACCTGGTGCCAACGAGGCAAGCTCTGTCATGCAGCACATGAATTGTAGTGTGGAGTAGCATTATTAGTCATTACTATTTTATTATTGTCGCTCATTTATTGGGACCCCACTTCCCAGTGTGGACAGAAGAGGACAGTATTCATGGGCTGATTTTTCTTCCACCGTGTAAATCCTGGGGATGAATTTTAGGTCTCCTGTCTTGGTGACAAGCACCTTGACCTTCTGCAATAGTTTGCTTTAATGGTCATCTTTAGACAAAGTACCTGGGAAGGGAGTCTCAATGAGAGATTATCTACACTGGATGATCTGAGGAAAATTGTCTGAGTTAGTTGTTAAAGGAGGATCTGGCCCAGCTTGGAGACACCATTCCCTAGCTAGGGCATATTGAACTGTATACAAACTGAATAAATTTCCATCAGTGAAGCCAAGTAGTATGCAAGAATGAACTCCCCTCTCTCCACACCTGAATATGAAAGTAATGTATCCAGCTATTTTACAATCCTGTTGCCTCAATTTCCTTGCTAGAATGGTGTATGATGTGGAATTTTGAGCTGAAATAATACAAAAAGAATTGAATTACCTTCTGAACTTCCACAGCAGCCATGACCCTGTCCAGATACATACATCAAAACCATGGTGCATTGGGCACATGCTGATGGTGGCAGGAGCTGGAGGGATCCTGGTACACAAAGACCCATGGATGAAAATCTGTTGCCTAGAAATGTCAATCTGGACCTTCTTTTTGAAAACTTATGTTATTTTTAATAATGTGCATGAGTCTGTACATGTATGCATGCAGCGACCTGTATAGGAGAGAGGAGGGTGTCCTATTCCCTGGAGCTGGAGTTACAGGATGATGCGAGACAATGTAGGTTCTGAAAAATGTACCATGAAAGGGCATGACTGGTCTATAGTTGTTGCAAGAAGGCCACATGTGTGTCTCCTGACTGCTCAGCCCAGAAATAATCTTACAGAAACCATATTATTTGCAATGCCGTGTAGCCAATAGCCAGAGCATATTTGTGGCTAACTCATATCCTTATCTAACCCATCTCTATTAATCTGTGTATCACCACGTGGCTTTGGATTAACAGCTAAATTTCTGGAATGCATCGCTGGAGGAGCTACATAGCTTCTCTCTGGCTTTGCTCTTTTTTCTCCCAGCATTCAGTTTAGTTTTCCCCACCTAGCTCTGTTTCCATATAACTTACTAGAGGCCCAAAGCTGTTTCTTTATTAACCAATGGTATTTGCAACATACAGAGGGGAATCCTACATAGTCATGTATTCGCTGTGCCATCTTTCTATGCCCTTATTCTGGGAATTGATTGGCCCCAAGAGATGTGTGTTGGTTTGGAATGTTTTGTTGTGGGAATGACAGTCATGGAATAAGAAGACAGATCTTGATGGGGTTATCTCCTCATGTGTATATTAGACACATATGTGCCCTCCTCTCCTGGAATGTAAAGCTGCAGGTGCTCTCTCTGGCCATACACCAGGAACTAATTAGGAGCAATGGGCCCCCTCCTCACTGTTCTTAGGTCTCTACAGAGGAATCTTCCTCTGCATTTGTAGGGCTCTGATCCACAGGCCTATTTTGTGTAGCCAGGCACTGTCAGTTTCCCAGGACTATACTAAGAGCCTGACTGCAATCTGTGGTAGTACCCCAGGGAGGCTTTCTCACCAGCTCCACCTCATATACCCCACCTCTGGCCTGAATCTACCTTCCTTTTAGGTCCTGTATATGTCCCTAATCCAACATCCACCTTGGTGCTTATAATCCCAGCACCAGAGTTCCCAGTTCCTCTTTGAGTAGAAGGACGTTGTCTCAAGGTTTCTGTCACTTTGACAAAACACCATGAAAAATGGAAGTTGGGGAAGAAGAGTTTTATTTTATGTACACTTCAGCATTGCTGTTCATCACTCAAGGAAGTCAGAACAGGAACTCAAACAGGGAAGGTTCACAGACACAGGATCTTATGAGGAGGCCATGGAGCATAGCTTCTTACTGGCTTGCTTCACATGGCTTACTCAGCCTGCTTTCTTATGGTAAACCCAGGACCACCAGCCCAGGAATGGCACATTATACTCTAAGCTGGGCTCTTGCCTGTTGATCAATAATTAAGAAAGTGACTTAGAGTTGGACCTCATGAAGGCATTTCCTCAACTGAGGCTACTTCCTCTCTGATCACTCTAGCCTGTGTCAAGACACACAAAATCACCCAGTACACATGTTATCTGTCCTCTGGAAACTCTTGCTGTGGGGATTCACGTCCTCCATCTCTCCACAGTGCTTCTATAATCCACAAACTTTACTAATACAAGGCTGTACAACAGCCAGTCTATCTGCCCCTCCTCTGTCACACCAGACTTCTGAATGTGTGCCCTCAGTACTCAGCCCTGTTTACCCATCTTCTCTATTACAAAGTCCGGATTCCCACTTTACCTGTACTCAGTTTACAAATAGGATTTAACACATCCTGCTGCACCCCCTATTCTAGAGTCTGCCATATGTCACAAGTAGTCACAGCATCAAAATCAGATCATGCCTTGGCCACTTTCTCACAGGTCATGTGTTCTAACCCCACGACATACACCACCATGCTAATGCCACCCTGATGTGTCCTCCCTGCCAGAACTCAGGCGTAACCCTCTCTGTAGGCTTTCCACACTGACTCTCCTCCAATCACCCTCGGGCTAACACAGCCCATTGCTCCCTGCATGCTCTGATGTCTGCATCCTATGACTTCCACTAACCTGGCCTGGTGTATCTGCTGAGAATCCTTCGCCTCTCCTGCCTGAACTGGGAGGATCGATCAATATGCCTCTTGTGCATCTCGGGCTAGGTGTGGGAGCAAAGAGGAAGCCTCTTTCTAATGGGCATGGGATGGGCTCTTGTGTTTACATTGAAACAGTAGGATCTGTGTCAGGAGGACTCCTAGTAGCATGATTGTGCCATTGAAAGGAGTGATAGTTAACAGACCAGGGATTATTTTCATATGCTGCCTAGAAATTTTTCTTCTAATATTTTAGTGAAGACAGTGGTTGCCTTTTGTCTTTGTCTGAAGAGTCTGCCTGAGGCTAAACTAGAGAGTTTTGGATTAATTCTGTCATCAGAGAAAATCTCAAACAGTGAAGTATACACTCTGTTGTGTTGTTTTTAGTGGTAGCTCTAATGAAGATTTATAGTGAAAATGGGAGCAAGCTGAGCAGAATAAATTACAAAGCATAAATTTTGAGGATTCCTTGAACGTGGCTGATAAGGAGTGCTGACTGAGAAGCCAAGGACAATGGCACTGAGTTTTGATCCTACTGCATGTAATGACTTTGTAGGAGCCTGGTCTGTTTGGATACTCATCTTCCTAGTCCTGGATGGAGGGGGAGGACCTTGGACTTCCCACAGGGAAGGGAACCCCGACTGCTCTTTGGACTGGAGAGGGAGGGGAAGGGGGATGGGGGGAACGGGAAGGAAATACGAGGAGGTAAAAATTTTTAATTAAATAATAAATAAATATCCTGAAATTTGAAACAAAAAAAAGAGACTTGTGGACCAATGACACAAGTAGCCAGGAATAAATCAATGTAAAACCAATATATTTATCACTAAGATAAGAATACACCATGAAGAAATAATTTTATTTTTGATGGATTGTACTGGAAAATTTTAATGAGCACATGTAACAAAAATGGAAACTTTCCATCTGTATTTTATCTTTAAAAAATCATTACAAAAATCAATTCAAAATGCACTCATGGATTACACATAAGGTTAGAAACTTTAAAATTGACAGCAGAGGAGGTCACAGAGTTAACAATGCAGCAATAAAGAATTTTGAAGCAGATTCCAGAAGCACAGCAAACAGAAGCAAAATGAGAAATGGACAATTGTCTTAAAAAAATCTGATAATAGAAGCAATGGACTAATGGAATAATTATGTATGTAAGATTTATATTTGATAAAAGGCAAATATCCATAACAGATTTTATGCATGTATCAAAACATCAAATGGTATTGTATAAATGTTTATATGTTACATCTAAATGTGTTAAATCCCAAAATTAAAATTAATCTAATGGCTTACATGTTTTCAGTCATTGAACTTAAAAAAAAGATGGTAGAGAAATATGTGATAGAGATCATAGAGAAGCAATAAAGAGAGATGATAGAGAAAGAGGTAATAGAGAGAGAGATGACACTGCAATGATAGAGGAAGAGATGATAAAGAAAGAGATGCTAGAGAAAGAGGTGCTAGGAAAAGAGATACTAGAGAAAGTGATGCTAGAGAAAGAGATGATAGAGGAGAGATAACATAGAGATGATAAAGGAAGATATGATAGAGAAAGAGATAATAGAGAAAGAGATGACAGAGAGATAACAGAGGAAGAGATGATAGAGAAAGAGAATATAGAGAGATGATAGAGAAAGAGAAGAGAAAGAGATGACAGAGAAAGAGATCATAGAGAGATGATAGAGAAAGATAGAGAACGAGATGACAGAAAGATAATAGAGGAAGCAATGAAAGAGAAAGAGATGATAGAAAAATGACAGAGAGATGATGAAGAAAGAGATGATAGGGAAATAGATGACAAAGATAATAGAGGAAGAGATGATAGAGAAGGAGGTGATAGAAAAAATGATGACAGAAAAATAACAGAGGAAGAGATAATAGACTAAAGAAAGAAATTATGGAGGATAGAGAAAGAAATAATAGAGAAAGAGATGATAGAGAGATGGAGAGATGATAGAGAAAAAGATGATAGAGGAAGAGATGACAGAGTGATAACAGAGGAAGAGATGATAGAGAAAGAGATGATAGAGAGATGATAAAGGAAGAGATAATAGATAAAGAGATGATAGAGAAAGAGGTAATAAAGTGATAATAGAGAAAGAGTTGATCAAGCTATGATAAAGAGATGATAGAGGAAGAGATGATAGAGGAAGAGATGACAGAAAGATAATAGAGGAAGAGATGATAGAGAAAGGGATGATAGACTAGAGAAAGAAATTATGGAGGATAGAGAAAGAAGTAATAGATAAAGAGATGATAGAGAAATGATAGAGAAAGAGAAGATAGAGAAAGAGACGATAGAGGAAGAGATGACAGAGAGATAATGGAGGAAAATATAATAGAGAAAGAGATGATAGAGACATGATAGAGAAATAGAAGAGATGGTAGAGAGGTGATAGAGAAATGGATGATAGACTAGAGAAAGAAATGATGGAGGATAGAGATAATAGATGATAGAGATATGGTAGCAAAAGAGATGATAGAGAAAGAGATGACAGAGAGATAATTGAGATAATAGAGAGATTTCAGAGAGATGATAGAGAAAGATGATAGATGATAGAGGAAGAGATGATATAATATAATATAATATAATATAATATAATATAATATAACATGGTTTGAGATAGCTAACCAGACCCTAGGCATCAGCATGACCAATGTTGGCAACAGATGCCATGGGCATTGACTCAGACCCTGGCTCCTGTAGGATTACGGACCTAGAGACATCCCTAGGCTGCAGCTTAGGCCTTGACAACACCAGGTGGTGACAAAGGTCACTCAGATCAGTCGCTGACAGCAACTTCACCCTGGGAAACCATCATGGACTCAGGTGGCAGACCAGACCCCAGACAACTTCATGGCCCTTAGTGGTAACAGGAGCCATGGATATCAAATCAGACACTGCCTGCCATAGGGACACAGACATACACATGGCACTAAGCAGATACTTGGACCTGTATGACACCAAGGCCCTGGGTGGCAGCACAGATTACTCAGATCAGCATGGCTCTGTAAGCTTGCATACCAACAAGGTCCCAGATTGCAGCCCAGGCCCTGAGCATCCCTGTGGCCTTTGGTGACAACACAGGACATGGACCTCAACACAGACCCTGGCTGCAGTTCTGACATGGACCCAGAATGGTCCTCGGCAGGAGGCACAAGTGGATGCCACTAAGACCCTAGGTAGAAGCAGAGATATTCAAATTGGCATGGTTCCATCAGCAGCATGACCCAGGACACCAACATGGCCTCAGGTGGTAGCAGGAGCCATGGACATCAACACAGAGACCCTGGCCACTCTCTCAGACATGTCCTTCAGCAGCATCTCAGTCCCTGATGTCACAATGGCACCGGTGGCAGTGCAGGACACTCAGATCAGTACAGCCCGTGAAGTGGCATGTTCCACCAACAGGTGAAAACAAAGACACAGGGTGTCCAGTGGTCTTTGCTGATGGCACAACCCATGTATGTCCACACAGTCACTGCCCGCAGTAGGACCATGGACCCACAGAACCTTGGTAGCAGCCCGGCAAGGTCTGGGTACCACGTCAAACCTGGGTGGTTACCAGGACACCCACAGCAGCCTGCTCCTCACCCCCTTCGCTCCTTCTGTTCTCCCTCTTTCTACAGCACATGAATCATTCTGATATGTTCCCTCCAATTTCTCCACCACACATTTGCTCATCACAGTGACCGTCTCCTGCCCATGAATGTCTTCAGCAGGTCCAGGAAGGCCTATGGGCGGCTTCCACCCACCTGAGCTGTTTTCAAAGAGGGGCAGAAAGGGGAATGTATCCATATGGGAGGGTAAGTGGGGAGAAAATGAGAGGAAGGAAAAGCATAAACAGGTATGACAAAAAAATCTAATTTCTTTAAGAATAAATAAGTATTGGTACAATCCCCCAAATAAAAGTTTTCATCACCATCAATATGATCTGTGCCAACTTCTCCTTAGATTTCTTGTTTGCAGGATTAGGGACATTTACAGGACCTAGATGGAAGGTAGATTCAGGCCAGAGGTGGGGTATATGAGGTGGAGCTGGTGAGAAAGCCTCCCTGGGGTACTACCACAGATTGCAGTCAGGCTCTTAGTATAGTCCTGAGAAACCGACAGGGCCTGGCTACACAAAGTAGGCCTGTGGATCAGAGCCCTACAAATGCAGAGGAAGATTCCTCTGTAGTACATAAGAACACTGAGGGAGGGGCCCATTGCTCCTAATTAGTTCCTGGTGTATGGCCAGAGAGAGCACCTGCAGCTTTACATTCCAGGAGAGGAGGGCACATATGTGTCTAATATACACATGAGGAGATGACCCCATCAAGATCTGTCTTTTTATTCCATGACTGTCATTCCCACAACAAAACATTCCAAACCAACACACATCTCTTGGGGCCAATCAATTCCCAGAATAAGGGCATAGAAATATGGCACAGCGAATACATGACTATGTAGGATTCCCCTCTGTATGTTGCAAATACCATTGGTTAATAAAGAAACAGCTTTGGGCCTCTAGTAAGTTATATGGAAACAGAGCTAGGTGGGGAAAACTAAACTGAATGCTGGGAGAAAGAAGAGCAAAGCCAGAGAGAAGCTATGTAGCTCCTCCAGAGATTCATTCCAGAAATTTAGCTGTTAATCCAAAGCCACGTGGCGATACACAGATTAATAGAGATGGGTTAGATAAGGATATGAGTTAGCCACAAATATGCTCTGGCTATTGGCTACACGGCATTGCAAATAATATGGTTTCTGTGTGATTATTTCTGGGCTGAGCAGTCAGGAGACACACATGTGGCCTTCTTGCAACAACTATAGACCAGTCATGCCCTTTCATGGTACATTTTTCAGAACCTACATTGTCTCGCATCTTCCTGTAACTCCAGCTCCAGGGAATAGGACACCCTCCTCTCTCCTATACAGGTCGCTGCATGCATACATGTACAGACTCATGCACATTATTAAAAATAACATAAGTTTTCAAAAAGAAGGTCCAGATTGACATTTCTAGGCAACAGATTTTCATCCATGGGTCTTTGTGTACCAGGATCCCTCCAGCTCCTGCCACCATCAGCATGTGCCCAATGCACCATGGTTTTGATGTATGTATCTGGACAGGGTCATGGCTGCTGTGGAAGTTCAGAAGGTAATTCAATTCTTTTGTATTATTTCAGCTCAAAATTCCACATCATACACCATTCTAGCAAGGAAATTGAGGCAACAGGATTGTAAAATAGCTGGATACATTACTTTCATATTCAGGTGTGGAGAGAGGGGAGTTCATTCTTGCTTACTACTTGGCTTCACTGATGGAAATTTATTCAGTTTGTATACAGTTCAATATGCCCTAGCTAGGGAATGGTGTCTCCAAGCTGGGCCAGATCCTCCTTTAACAACTAACTCAGACAATTTTCCTCAGATCATCCAGTGTAGATAATCTCTCATTGAAACTCCCTTCCCAGGTACTTTGTCTAAAGATGACCATTAAAGCAAACTATTGCAGAAGGTCAAGGTGCTTGTCACCAAAACAGCAGACCTAAAATTCATCCCCAGGATTTACACGGTGGAAGAAAAATCAGCCCATGAATACTGTCCTCTTCTCTCCACACTGGGAAGTGGGGGTCCCAATAAATGAGCGACAATAATATAATAGTAATGACTAATAATTCTACTCCACACTACAATTCATGTGCTGCATGACAGAGCTTGCCTCGTTGGCACCAGGTCCTGATTTAATGTCTAGTCTCTCAAGAAATTTGAAATATTGTCATTGGCAGGAACAGGTTTCAAACGTTAAAGAAGGTGTCAAGGAAAAGGATCGATGTTTCTGATGTTCACAGGGGCTGCATCTGCCTCTAGACCCAAGCTTTGTCAAGACCCACACAGCAGCAAAGCATAGGACCCGCCTGGATTCAAGAGATCACAATTCCAGCAGGTTACCTTCCTTCCAATTTGATCTAGGCCAGCTCAAATCCACTTCAGACAGTGCCTCACTATCCTTCTTTCCCTAGATGTTGGGCTCAGAGTTTGACTCTCACAGATTTACTGAGATGAAATCTTTCCTCTGTTCTCCCAGCTCGATGTGATCTCCTGAGCACTGAGCACAGCTAACACAGGGGTCCAAGACAGGAGACCGTCCAGTGAGAGTCACTGAGGTTTCAGGTCTATGTGGGCCTGAACCTTCTTTCTGGCCCAACCTAACCTAAATTTGCAGCAGTTATTCCTGAGATTGAAACAGTCCACCATACAGGTTTGGAAGCTTCTTAAGCAAGGTAATAACTCAAAATAACTTAAAGAACTCCCCAAACTGACCAGATTCACTAGCACCATCCCTTCTAGAGCAAATAATGAAAGCAGAAAGTCCCTCTCAGAGAAACAAAAGCCCAATTGCTAAGAAGACTCTCAGAGAGCCTGGCACGATGGCACATGCCTTTCTTTTATTCCAGCACTCGGCAGGCAGAGGCAGGTGAATCTCTGTGAGTTTGAAATCAGCCTGGTTCAAGAGCAAGCTCCAGGACTGGTTTCAAAGATACTGAATAACCCTATATTGAAAAACAACAACAACAAAAAACTCTCAGAGAACAAAAGGGACAAACAACACTAAGACCAGACCAAGTGTCTGGAAGAAGCAAAGGCCAGCCTAGCTACCTGGAAGGGGTTTTGACAAACTGATCAACTGAGCCACCTGGAGAGGACAGGTCCAACCTGTTGAACTGCCCGTGGGCTGTGCAGATTGCTCCAGGTTTCCAGGATCCTGTGAGCTGTCTGTCACCTGTGCTGGTATTGGCTTTGGTGGTACACTTATTTTTGAGTCATTTCTGCTCCCGTAAGTAACCCCTCTCTCATATCCCTGCACCCCAGTAAAACCCACTGGCCCACCAATTTGGTCTTCAGTGGCATCTGTACTTTGTTCTATCATGGGCTCTCTATCTGGGATGAGGAGATGAGTGTGTTTCACCGCTCCAGGAAAAGACTTGTCACACAGCACATGCAGGTACCTTGAGGGCACCTCAAGAAAACATCTCCTCAGATAACTGTCTGGATGACGTCAGGGCTGCCCAGAGGAGAGATGATCCCTGTGATTAAGTACTTGTTTGTGCAAATTCTGCACTCCCTCTTTGTTGTAAAGAGGAGCGGTGGGCTGCATACCCGGCACCCAGCCGCCAGCATGGCTAGCATTTGTCCCGAAATAATTACACAGAAACTGTATTCTTTTAAACAATGCCTGCCCCATTAGTTCCAGCCTCTTATTGGCTAGCTCTTACATATTGATCTAACCCATTTCTAATAATCTGTGTAGCCCATGAGGTGGCTTACCAGGGAAGATCGTAACCTGCATCTGTCTGGAGTGGGAGAATCATGGTTACTGCCTGACTCAGCTTCCTTCTCCCAGCATTCTGTTCTGTGTAATCTGCCTACCTAATTTTCTGTCCTATCAGGCCAAGCAGTTTTCTTTATTAGTTAACCAATGAAAACAACAGATAGAAAGATGACCCTCCTCCATCACCTCTTGTATTCCCATTTTTGGATTTTCTTCAGTTAAAACTCAACCTTGAGTTTCAATGACATGGGGCCTTTCTGTATGATTCTGTGCCCTCTCTTTATTCGTGTATTCCCCTTTACCTCCAGGCTGCAGAATTCACGAAGAAGATGGTGGTGGGAATGTAAATGATTTCTTCCCTGCACATTTCTTCCCAGAATGATGGTATTGCATTTGTTCTGTCTGCTTTTGATTTTAGTGAACACCTTTATTTTTCTTAAACATTGACAGTTGTTACTTTGTGTGCCTACAACTGCAGAGAGATTGAGAAGAATCTAGTTGATAGAAAAAAATCATTTTTCTGTTCCTGAAATGTTGAAGTGTGAAAAACAATAAGTCATTGAAGGGACATGCTAGATAGTGAGGCAAATTTTTGCTGCAAAAAGAAATTCTTTTAAATGTTGCTTTCGTGTTTATTTTATTTTATGTGTATGAACGCCTTGCCTGCGCACATGTATGTATGCCATCTGTGTGTGTAGTACCTATGAAAGTCAGAAGGGGTGGTGTGTCCCTCAGGAAGTGAAGTTACAGATTGATGCTAGCCACCACGTGAGTGCTGACCCCAGCTCCTCTTGAAGAACTGCCAATACTCTACTAAACTAAGTCACCATTCCATTCTCCTACATAATTCTTTTAGCATAAATATGTCTCCAATATCAGACAGGAACTTGTGTCTACACTGGCAAGTGCCAGCGGCACCACATTGGAGAACCCGAGGCAGTGTGCCTAGAGTACAAGGTGACCCTGGGCTAAATCCCAAGGCACAGACTCAACACCATGCATTTCGTGTTTACCTCTACTTTACATATACCTTAATGGTTCTCTAGTGGAGCTACAATTGTAAAAATGATGTAATTATTTGATTTACAATGAGCTTAAACAATTTTCCTGCAGATAAGCTATCCTCCATTTCCTCTCCATTCCCTCTAAGAGGGAAGAGCCAGACAGAATAAAACAAGATATAGTAAGACTAAGCAAAAGCCGTCATACAGATGATGGACAAGACAGCCCAACAAAAGGAAAACATTCACAAAAGCAGGTCAAACAGTTTTCCACTCATAAGAGCCCCATCAAGAACACCAACCTAACAGCCACAATATTCACACAGAGGATCTATTACAGACCCTTGCAGGTCCTATGCTTGCTGTTTTGGTCTCCATGAGCCCATGTGAGCTATGCTTAGTTGATTCAATGAGCCATGTTCTCCTGGTGTCGGCCATCTTCTCTGAGAGTCCACATTCTTTTCAGACAGGGTTTCTTACAGGCCTCCTGCTGTGTTTCCTTCTCAGCTTGTTGTGAGATTTTGGAAACGTCACTTGACCTCTCTGTTTTATTCTCCCCATGCATAAGATGAGTGTATGAAGGCATCATTCTCATGCCTGGCTACATGATACTAGTCAGGGCTTCAGCCAGGCTTGCTGCTCCATCCCCTAATATGCCTTGGCACTCTGACAAGACTGGCCTTTACCCGACCACTGGATATACCCTTATAGCTCTCAAGCAGAGCTACATGTACAGACTGAAGCTAATTGTGAGCTTTCTATGTGTTTCACTTCTGGAAACACATGATGCAGGTGCAGTAAATAGGTCTACACACATCTGTCCACCGTAACCATGACCATGCCTCTGCTGAAAACTCACCTGCCTTTGCTGATCAAGTGCTGTCTCTTGGCCCTTGTTGCTCTAAAGTCCAAGTAGATTCATTTCCTTTGACTTATTCTCTTGAGACCCCTGACTTCTACTAGGAAGTGTGACATGTGGGCAAGAGCCACTTTGGTGCTCTTCAGTCATGGGGATTCACAAGTCTGCTTTCTGCAGTATTCCAGAAGAACGATCCTCTGGGTCTTCCCTGCATGCAGACCTCTGTTATAGGACAGACTGATGCCAGCATTCCAACTTCCCTCCACCGTTGATTCCCTTTATCAACATGGAGTAAGCCATGCTCATTCACAGTGGCCATCTTCTTACATTTGTTTCTAAATCAATGAATAAACACCAGCACCTTCTTTTAAGGATTTGTTTCTTTTCCTGTGTCTGAGTGTTTTGTGTGTAAGTGTGTGTGCCATGTGTCAGCCTTGTGTCTGTGGAGATCAGAAGAGGGTGTCAAATCCCTTGGGACTGGAGCCTAACTGGAGCCAAAGATCACTGTAAGTAACCATGTGAGTGGTGGGAATGAGCCTGTGTCTTCTGCAAGAGCAGACATTAACCACAGAGCCATCTCTCCAGTCCATCATATCATTTACAAAGATGTGTAAACTGCGACATGAAATCCAGGACAATTGCTCAAGGACCATTGATGATTCCTTGACTTTGGTGTAGTTTTTTGTTCCCATCCGAATTATTCCCTCTCCTCAAAGTCCATAGCCTATTATGTGGGCCTGTTCTCTGCTACTATGCATGAGGAAAATTCAGGATTTCTTTACAACTTCACCTGCCTATTGTGGAACAATCCTTTTCACTGTGGACATATGTCACTCTCACAGGTTTAATAAAAATCTAATTGACCAGTCACTGGGCAGGATTTTCAGGGTAGAGAGAATGCTAGGAGAAGAAGGGCAGAGACATGCGAGTCACCAGGCAGATGCATAGGAGGCATCGTGGGCACTACAATGCACAGGCAAGTGAGCCACATCAAAAAGGAAGATTAAAAGGAGTGGGTTAATTTAAGTTGTAAGCGCTAGTTAGAAACAAGCCTAAGCTATTGGCTGGGGTTTCATAATTAATAATAATTCTCAGTGTTGTGATTCAGGAGCTAGTAGCAAAGACAGAAACATCTTCCTCCACCTAGCTGCCTTTTCTGTTTCTTCTCAGTACTGTCATACTGGACCAGAGCAGTGTGGATGAGGATGCTGATATTAGAGAGGCCGACAGCTGCTGTTCTCAAACTGTGGGCTACGACTCCTTCGGGGACCAAAAGCCTTTTCACAGAGGTTGACTGTGGAAGACCATTGAAAAATACAGATATTAGCATAACGATTCATAATAGTATAAAATGACAGGTATAAAGAAGAAATGGAGTAATTTTATGGTTGGGGGTCACAACATGAAGAACTATATTATAAAGGGTCACAGTCTTAGGAAGGTTCAGAAACCCTGGAAAAACACATATAAAGTCAATTCCTGTTTCTCAATTCCAGTTCCTTATTAGAATCGTACTTACTTTAACTATGTGTGTGAGCATGACACACCTGAACATGTGGATGAAGAGGGAAATCTGGGAGTCTGTTCTCTCCTTCCCTCATGTGAGAACCAGGGGTTGGGATCTCATCTTCAGGAGTGCCATCAGGTCCTTCTAAGCACTAAGTGATCTCCCCAGGCTGCACTAGGGGTCCTTTTTCTTTTAACAATTAATTATTATTTTTTTCACAGCCTGACCACATTTTCCTCTCCTTCCCTCATCTCCTCCCAGTGCCTCCCTTCAACCCCCGCCCCTTCCCCTGTCCTTTCCCTTCAGGAAAGGTCAGGCCTCCCATGTATATCGCCAGCAATGGCATAACAACACTAGAGGGTCCTTAAAAACAACCTTTGATGTTTTCACAAGATGAGGTCAGTTCTAAACAGTTCTCTCTGAAAAATTACAAAATTAGAATATGCTGGAAGATGGTCAGAATAACAATTAAAAATGAGAGAGATTATACTGTGTACTTTCCTTACCTGCCGGTCCCATGGTGGTGGGCAAAGGTAGTAACTACCAACCAGCCCTTCCCTTCCTCCGAGTTTCTGGTTCCTTATTTTTCCTGGACATATCTGTTTTGTCAGGTATGTTAGCTCCTTAGGCACACACAGCTGCAGCTGCCAGTGCCTAGTACTTATGTCCATGGTCTCCTGATGCTGCTCACACCCCGTTCCCCCAAGACCCTCTCCACAGACACCATATCAGAATTAGTAGGCTAGTTGTCTTATCATACAAGTATCAGGAGAGTTTGATTATTTCCAGTCTTCTACTCCTCCTAGGTGAGTCTGCTTCTTTTTTTAGAGCTTTCATGGTGTCTGTTAAGTCTCCAATATGTGCTTTCTCTGTTTTCTTTAAGTGGGCCATTAGTGCTATGAACTTTCCTCTTGGGACCGCTTTCATAGTGTCCCATAAGTTTGAGTATGTTGTTTCTTTATTTTCATTGAATTCAAGGAAGACTTTAATTTCTTTCATTATTTCTTCTTTGATCCAAGTGTGGTTCAGTAGTCGACTGTCCAGTTTCCATGAGTTAGTAGGCTTTCTGGCGGTAGCCTTGTTGTTGAATTCTAACTTTAATCCATGGTGATCTGATAAGACACAGGTGGTTACTAATATTTTTTGTAACTGTGGAAGTTTGCTTTGTTACCGAGTATGTGGTCAATTTTTGAGAAGGTTCTGTGAGCAGCAGAGAAGAAGGTATATTCCTTCCTATTTGGGTGGAATATTCTATAGATGTCTGTTAAGTCCAATGGATTCATTACCTCCAGTAATTCTCTAATTTGTCTGTTAGGTTTCTGTCTGATTGACCTGTCCATTGGTGAGAGAGGAATGTTGGAGTCGCCTTCTATTAGTGTGTGCGGTTTGATGGCTGCCTTGAGTTTTAGTCCTTGAGTTTTAGTAATGTTTCTGTTATGTACGTGGGTGCTTTTATATTAGGGGCATAGATATTCAGGATTGAGACTTCATCCTGATGAATTGTTCCTGTTATGAGTATAAAATGTCCCTCTCCATCTCTTCTGATTGATTTAAGTTTGAAGTCAAATTTGTTAGAAATTAGTATGGCCACACCTGCTTGTTTCTTAGCTCCATTTGCTTGATAAGCATTTTCCCAGCCCTTTATTCTGAGTAGGTGCCTGTCTTTGTGGTTGAGGTGTGTTTCTTGTAAACAGCAGAATGTTGGATCCTGTTTTCGTATCCAATCTCTTAGCCTGTGCCTTTTTATAGATGAGTTGAGCCCATTGACATTAAGTGATATTAATGACCAGTGGTTGTTAACTCCGGTCACTTTTTTAGTAGTAGAGTTTGTGTGTCTCCCTTCTTTGAGTTGTGCTGGTGAAGGGTCTCTAGATGTTTGAGTTATTGTGGTCATTGTTAGAGTCCTTGGTTAGTGATTTTCCTTCTATTACTTTCTGTAAGACTGGATTTGTGGCTACGTATTGTTTAAATTTGTTTTATCCTGGAAAATTTTCTTTTCTCCATTTATAGTGAACGAAAGCTTGGCTGGGAATAGTAGTCTGGGCTTGCATCCATGGTCCCTTAGTGTCTGCAGTACATCTATCCAGGACCTTCTGGCTTTCATGGTTTCGATAGAGAAGTCAGGTGTAAGTCTGATAAGTTTACCTTTATAAGTAACTTGGCCTTTTTCCTTTGCGGCTCTTAATATTCTTTCTTTATTCTGTATGCTTTGTGTTTTGATCATTATGTGGCGAGGGGATTTTTTTTTTGATCCAGCCTATTCGGTGTTCTGTATGCTTCTTGAACCTTAATAGTTTTATTTATTTGAACCTTTAGTTTGTGAAAGTTTTCTTCTATTATTTTTATTTTCTGGACCGTTGAGCTGCACTTCGTCTCCTTCTTCTACTCCAATTGTTCTTAGGTTTGGTCTTTTTATTGTGTCCCATATTTCCTGAATGTTTTGTGATGAGAGTTTGTTGGACTTGCTGTTTTCTTTGATCAGTGTGTTTATTTTCTCTGTTATCTTCAGAATCTGAGATTCTTTCTTCTATCTCTTGTATTCTGCTGGTTATGCTTGCTTCTGTAGTCTCTATTCATTTACCTAGATTTTCTATGTCCAGCCTGCCCTCTGTTTGTGTTTTCTTCTTTGCCTCCATTTCAGTTTTCATGTCTTGAACTGTTTTCATTATCTGCTTGATTGTTTTTCCTTGGTTTCCTAGGGTATCATTCACTGATTTATTCAATTCTTCAAACTTTCTGTTATACTTCTCATCCATTACTATAAGGGCATTTTTTACATGCTGTTTAAGGGCCTCTATCACTTTCATAAAGTCAATATTTTTCTAGTTCTTCTTTATTAAGGTGTTCATGTTCTCCTGTTGTGTGGTCACTGGGTTCTTGTGGTTTCATGTTGTTTTTCAGATTGTTGGGTGAATTCTTGCTCCTGTCCCAGCACCGAAGTGGCTTAGCTGTGAGATGTTATGTGGCCAAAGAGGGGACGGAGGCAGACGGGGGAGGTTGGTGCTGGATGCAAGCTGGGTGGGATAGGAAGAGAGAGGAGGTGTCGGGCAGTATAGCCCCAGCAGGATGACCAGGAAGGGTAGGAGGGATGAGGAACGTCTGAGTTCCCTGCTCCGGGCTGCTGGCCACACTCCCTCACCCCAAAGATGGCTCTCCCGGTGCCCAGATCGGATCTCCATGCTGCTTGGGTAGTTCGTAAACCTACCTGCCTTTTTCTTGAACAAACTTATTTCCATCCCAACCCTCTACCTGATACAAGCAACAATCAAAAACCCCAAATTTGTATTCTCAACCCAGAGAACAAACATTTTTGGGAGAGGAGGCTTTGCCCTCAGAGCTGCTCCCCGCTGTCATGGGGGCAATGTTCTCTTTATGGGATTCTGCAAAAGTAAAGTGATGGTTAAGTTTCAAAATTAATGTCTCGTATAGTTGTTATCGATTTGTTTGTAGTCGACAGGGTTTTTTCCAAAGTTCTTATTTGGAGTTTTGGCCAAAACATCATGATTAGGTGCGCCATTTAAGTAGCTGGTACCCAGACAACTAGACTTACAGTAGCGCTATCAGCATGACAATGTCATCTCAACCAGATGGAATTGTTGCTAGGGGCCCCATCATCTTCCTGGCAACTACAAAGATGTAGTTGTAGAAAAAAATCTGTAGGAAAATCTATTGTTCATCCTGGAAAACTTAAACAGGATTTATAGATCCTTACATTCAATAAAGAATACGATATAGACAAAATAGACATGGAGAAAGTAAAATTTTTCCTAAAGTCTTTCTTCTGTCCCATACCAGATGGATCCTGATACGAGACAGAAACTCTGAACGTTCTTTTTAACAACAGGCTTGGATTTAGAGAAGTACAGAACCAATTGTCCAACTCCAAAATCATTTATATGTATGTGTGTGGGTGTGTATTCATTTCCTGTCATCAAAAGCCATATTTTCTCATGATGATCTTTATTTGATATTTATTTTTCCTAATATGCTGAGAATTAGTATTAGTAGGCACTGTGAAGGCTAATTTTTCCCTATTCTTTTCTTGTAAAGATATAGTAAAGAAACAGTCCTTTAAATCAATAACTATGAGAGGCTATCCCTTTGGGAGCAGAGAAGGTAGAGGAATTCCAGATTGTAGAGGGCCTATAGGTTGAATAATCTTATTGATAGCTCTAAGATCTGCTATGCCTTAACTAAGACCCACCTCTTAAAGATGGTTGGCTAACAGGGTTCCCCATCAAGCCTGTGACTGTGGGGGTTTCTCATTCAAACACCGCATCATTTTATAATCCATGCCACATAATGTAAGCTTACCATCATCTTAGTGAAGAGGTATGCATTTGCTGAATCAATTGCTACAAGCTAAATTTCCTTCCCTTGAGAAATGGCCTCTGACAGACCAAATATCCTGTACTGTTGGTGCTGAAATCAACAGTAAGCTTACAAATTTCTATTGTCTTTTTGCATGGGCAATATTGAACCAAGGTGTGGAGAAATAGTTTCACAGAGCACATGTTCTTCCTTTTACATTATCTATCTATCTATCTATCTATCTATCTATCTATCTATCTATGTTTTTTCGATACAGGGTTGGTCTATGTAACCCTGTCTTTGAACTCTTGCTGTAGACAAGGTTGGCCTCAAATTCACAGAGATTCTTTTAGCTCTGCCTCCCAAGTGCTAGGATTAAAGGATGTGTCACCACTGCCTGGCACACATTATCTTCTGATGGAGGTGGGTCTGGTATCTATCTGTTGCTTTCATTGGTTAACGAATAAAGAAACCTGCATGGCCTGATTGGACAGAAAATTAGGTAGGTGGAGTAGACAGAACAGAATGCTGGGAGAAAGAAGCCGAGTCAGTGAGTTGCCATGATTCTCCGACCAGACACAGACACAGGTTAAGATCTTGCCTGATAAGACACGTCATGGTGTTACAGGGATATTAGAATTGGGTTAGATTAATCTGTAAAAGCTAGCCAGTAACAGGTTAAAACTAGTGGGCCAAGCAGTGTATAAAGGAATACAGTTTTCATGTAATTATTTCGGGTAAAGCTAGCTGGGTGGTGGGGCGCAGCCCTGCAGCTGCTATTACAACAATCTTCCTTAACTAAAGCCATGCTGGTGATATTTTATGCTCCAAGAAGCTAACATGAAATGACTCTCTGTATTCCTCATCAGATGAATGAATTCATTACATTTCCTATCATGTCTTAGAGACACAAGTGAGTGGGGAGCATATAAACAGCATAGTGGTATAGTGATAGCAGCATTTCATTCCACAAAGAGAACCATAACAATGAAACTAATAGGTTTCCTAAATCAGGGAAAGTCATGTATTTTCCAGTTGTCTAGATGAAAGGGATATGGGGGTTATAGTCACCTGTGTTGGGGCATATAAATAGTCCAAGAAATGCAATTTCCTCCCACTATCCCATTTATCTATGCAATCCAACTGATCTGGGTAAAAGTCCAATGTATCTCCAAGCTCACTAGGTGATACAGAGGCCGCACCACCATGCAGATGCACAATGGGACACCTATTAAAACTCCATCCCCTGTAGTAGTGCATCAATCTCCTTTGAAGTACTGTTTGTTACAAAGTCATCAGATCGAGAAGAGGGTGCCCAATGATTATTTTACACTATTTTGAAGGTCACTATATATATATATATATATATATATATATATATATATATATATATTCTCATTAACCTTCTTTTTTTTCTCTCAGGAATTTTTTCATTTATGATCCAGATTGTATCCTGGACTGACAGACTTGATTTTAAGTGGTTTGATGAGATACAATCAACAACAGAAGCAGCATTACACATAGAATCCTGTAAATCTGACTCTTGTTCACAACTTCAACACAGACTGTTCTTCCCCCTTCATTGATATACTAATAGACCATTGGTAGGCTAAGGAACTCAATAGCCTCTTTCAGGGTGGCACAGGCATGTTTCCCAGTGAAATCTCAATGGAGCCAACTAGATCCCCACCACCAGGGAAATGAATAGAGAAAGTGTTCCACCACTACTAGAAGCCTTGCTTTCTAAATCAAAGATCCTTCATTCTGACTTTTGATGGCTTCTTGGAGATCTGCTCAAGGGCTGAGCTTTGTTTCTTTCCCTCCAGGCTGGTGTTATGTTTTCCAGAGCAGGCTTCTTCGGAGAGGTTTTACAGACACATATTGCCCATACCTGCCGGAGACAGGCAAGGAATTCAGTAGATAGGGACAATAGCAAACAGACCCCAAAGCCTGGGAAATAAAAAGGTGAGGGGCAAGTTTCCTGGGAATTGAGGATTTGGAAAAATTGAATGCTGTATGCATGTTCAGGACATGTGCACAGAAAACACGCTAGAAGGACCCGAGGTTTCTACCCCTGGCAGGCAGTGAGCTATGTCTAAACATGAAGTGAGAGAGTAGGCCAATAGATTTGAGTAAGCAGGACAAAACAATGTTCTGCTGAAGGGAGAGGGGTCTCAGATGTTAAAGGAGATATATATTGCAAATAGAATGAAGAATAAATGTCCTTTGTACTTAGTTCCTGAAGTAGAACGAAAGATGTCCCAGATTCAGGGAAGTATGTAAGTCACAGATATTGTAAGAGATAAAGACATTGCAATTGAAAAAAGTGAAGTCTAGTTTATAAGGTTTATGTAGCACATGAAGTGCCCTACCTCTCCCCTGGCCATGTGAAAATCCACTCTAAACACTCAGGAAAGAGGAAAAGATAAACCTCTTTAATAGAACACTTCTGGTTCTTCCTAATGCCCAAAGAGAAACAAGCCTTCACCAGAATAAAAATTCCAGTTTAAAAGGAAGCCTTAGTCTCAGAGCATTTCATATACGTTGTCACCTTTAAAATCTCTTTCAGGTCGCACTTCAGACACTTAAACAGAGACAGGAGACCTTTTGGACAAATTAGAGAGATTTGCACAATGAAAATATTATTGAGATTACATTTTTAAAAACTTTTTAATTGATTTTTTGTAGAATTCACAATATGCACCCCCAATACCATTAAATCTTCCTTCCCCTTTTGTCTCTGCCCTCTGCCCTTGCAACCTCCCTGCCCTCTAATCTCCTCATGGAAGCTGCAGTGTGACAGTGAGTCACACAGTATACCCTTTGGACCACACATCTTGACTCGTGAGTGTTCATTGCAATGAATCATTTGTCTGGTTTGAGGCCTCTGGTTTGTGCTCCACCACTGATGATGGGACCTCACTAGGACTCCTATTGGATATCCTGTCATTGTCCTGTGTTGTGGAGATCCTGCAGCTTTGGGATCTGCAGGTCTGACCGCTTTACACGCTCCAGCACATCATAGAGAGTGTGGATGATGGGGTGGACCAACTCAGTGGCGAGGGGTGAGGAGGAAAAGGGGCATCTTTTCCTTGTCCACTCCATCACATGGCAGATGGGGGTGCTCAGCTGTCATTTGTGACCTCAGGGCCAGCTCACCTGCACATGGCCTGAGAAGATCAACTCTACTGTACTGCCTAGGTGACGTGCAGGGCCCACATTCCCAAATGCTGCACATAGAGAGGGGCAGGGCCAGGTGTCACAGTCTCAGGACACCAGGGCCAGCACTCCCACCTGTAGAAGGTAGTGAGAGGGAAGGGGCAAGGGGGCATCTCTCCTTCTCTCGTGTGCTACATGACAGGAGAGTAGAACCCGCTCTACCACACTCATGCCTTCAGGGCTGGCTCACCCATGTTGTCCCCTCCCCACCACTAGGTCTCTTAAGGACTTTGTAAGCGCACCTGCTGTTCTCTTCAAATACTAGTCCCCAGGGTCATCATGCACACCTAGTACGATTATGTCCTCCTGAGAAGAGAACCAGGACCTGATTGATGACAGCCCAGGACTTACTGACTGCTGTTACCTGCCGCCACCACCTTAAAGTTGCCGTGCACAGGCATGCTATTTTGAAGGTTGTCCCTATTATTTTTGATCAAGAGGCCAGAAATACAGTCTGGATAAAAGATAGCCTCTTCAACAAATGGTGTTGGTCTAATTGGATGTCTGCATGTAGGGAAATCAAAATAGAAAACCAGTGGTCCACAGCAGTGGTAGATTGACCACTAGGTGCCTGCAGAAGTGAGGCACTTTGGGGGAACTCAGGGCCTACCTAGTGATGGGGGAGGTGAAGGGCAGATCCAGCAAGGGAGGACTATCACTGAGGCTACTGCCACAGCGGATGCTGCCCCACCTGCCTGCCCTGGCTGCTTTGATATTTGATAACCAGGTTTCTCCCTGGGTACTGGATTCCATTTTATAGTGATCTGAATATTGTTAAGATATTCAGAAGGTCATTGGCTAATAAAGGAACTGCCTTGGCCCATTTTATTGGTTGGAAGATAGGTGGGAGGAGTAGGCAGAACAGGACGCTGGGAGGAAGAGGAAGTGAGCTCAGACTCGACCGCTCTCCTCTCGGGAGCAGACGCCTGAGAGAGAAGCCATGCTCCCAGCTCCCAGGCAGACTCACGCTATGAAGCTCCGACCCAGGATGGACATAAGCTAGAATCTTCCAGGTAAGCGCACCTAGGGGCGCAACACAGATGATTAGAAATGGGCTAAATTAATATGTGAGAATTAGCCTAGAAGAGAATGGGCCAAGCAGTGTTTAAATGAAAAAAAAAAGATGTTCATAATACTGGAATATTGTTTTATGCTGGTCTACTTTACAGATGAGCCGGATCTGGAGTTGGCTTATGGCTCTAGACCTAAGCATGCTTAAAAAACGAACAAACATTCCTCTCCATCAGGTGTTAGGTGATCCACCTGATTTTATGACAGGGGAAGGAAGGCAAAGCAGAACAGTAAAGAAACTGAGCTATTGGTTTAATTTAACTCTCTAAGATTCTGCAACTACAAGACATACAGTTACAATCAGACCCCGCCTACATACAGTAGAATACATTGTAATCCTGTGGTTTGACTCTATAAGCCTTGGATACTCTGTCCAGGGACTACAACTATGGAGGGCTCTCAGTTGTAGTGCTGGGGTCATGAACATACAGCACTAGTATTTATTTGATAAACCCTTTTCTTATTAAAATTTATTCATGGTCACAGTGAATCTCTGAGTGATCCCAGACCCACAACATTTTGTTTAATTTTAACATGGTAGCTTCTATTTTATTCATGATATTTTCTTTTATTATTACTCCTTAGACGCCTGTATGTTTGTATACATTATACATATAATATGTAATATATGCAATACTTTATTGATTCTTTGGGAATTTCACGACATGCATCCCAATTCTGCTCATTTCCAAGTCGCTCTATATCCTCCCTTTACCTGTGTGGTGTCCTACCGGAAAATAAAATAAAAAAAAAAATAACAAACCAACTAATGAACCAAACAAACAAACAAGAAACCCAACATCACTCCTCTGACTTTCCTCCACTCCAATTATTTTAGTGGCCTTGGAAGCCCTGGTGTGTCATGCAGGAAACCTTTTTGTCCAATCAGACCCACCCAAAAACGTTCATTGTGATTAGTTATTGGTCTGATTAAAGGTCTCTGGTATCTGGACCCTCACTGAAACTCCTCTGCAATATCCCGCGGCTGCCCCAGGTTGTGGAGATCCTTCAGAACCAGTCCCTTTACAATTGCCAGCAGGTCCTAGATGGGAAGATGCTAGGGTGGGCAACTCAAAGCCCTGATTTGGTCCAAGGTGGTAGGCGACATGGTTGGTCCTGGAACCTGGAGCTGCCCCCTTAGGTGATAAGGGGAGCCAGCTCTCCTACACCCATTCCATCAGGGTCAGCTGTTGCATGCCTGTGGTGAGGGGAGGAGCCCTGAGTGCAGAAACCAGCCCTCCACGTCTGGACCCCTGGGACCAGCTTGCCTATGAGTGTCAGGGTCAGCTCCCTTGCCACAGCAAGTTTCAGGGTCAAGTTTGCCAGGGTTAGTGAAGGGCAGGCCGGGTTCAGCATGGCCCTTGGCTTTCATCATGCATGACCTTCTATGATAACATAGACCAAAGACATCATGACAGAGCCCAGATGCAGCAGGACCATGGATCCAGACATGGCCTTCTGCATCATCTCTGGCTCAGATGTCACCATGGCACCTGTGAGAGCTCAGGTCACTCAGATCAGTATGGCCCGAGCAGCAGCAGGGCTCTCAGACGCCAATATGGTTTGAGATAGCTAACCAGACCCTAGGCATCAGCATGACCCTTGGTGGCAACAGAAGCCATGGGCATTGACTCAGACCCTGGCTACTGTAGGACCACGGACCCAGAGATAGCCCCAGGCTGCAGCTTAGGCCTTGACAACACCAGAGCCCCAGGTGGTGACACAGGTCACTCAGATCAGTCGCTGGCAGCAGCTTCACCCTGGGAAACCATCATGGCCTCAGGTGGCAGACCAGACCCCAGACAACTTCATGGCCCGTGGTGGTAACAGGAGCCATGGACATCAACTCAGACCCTGCCTGCCATAGGGACACGGACACACACATGGCACTAAGCAGCTATGTGGACCTGTATGACACCAAGGCCCTGGGTGGCAGCACAGGTTACTCAGATCAGCATGGCTCTGGAAGCTTGCATACCAACAAGGTCCCAGATTATAGCACAGGTCCTGTGGATTCCTGTGGCCTTTGGTGAAAACACAGGACATGGACCTCAACACAGACCCTGGCTGCAGTTCTGACATGGACCCAAAATGGTCCTCGGCAGCAGGAACACATGGAAGCCACCATGACACTAGGTGGTAGCACAGCTACTCAGATTGGCATGGTTCCAGCAGCAGCATGACCCAGGGACACCAACACGGCCCCAGGTGGTAGCCCAGATGCCAGGCATATGCATGGCCTTCAGTGATAGCAGGAGTCATGGACATCAACACAGAGAGCCTGGCCATTCTCACAGACATGGCCTTCAGCAGCATCTCAGTCCCCGATATCACAATGGCACAATGGCTGGGTCTGGGTACCACCTCGACCCTGGGTGGTTAGCAGGTTGCCCACAGCAGCCTGCTCCTCACCCCCTTCACTCCTTCTGTTCTGCCTCTTTCTACAGCACATGAACCATTCTGATTCATTCTTTCCAATTTATCCACCACACATTTGCTCATCGCAGTGACCCTCTCCTGCCCATGAATGTCTTCAGCAGGTCCAGGAAGGCCTGTGGGCAGCTTCCACCTACCTGAGCTGAGGGACAGAAAGGGGAATGTATCCAGATGGGAGGGTAAGTGGGGAGGAAGAAAAACCATAATCAGGTATGACAAAAATCTAATTTCTTTAAGAATAAAAAAAGTATTGGTACAATCCCCCAAATAAAAGTTTTCATCACCATCAATATGGTCTGTGCCACCTTCTCCTTAGCTTTCTTGTTTGCAGGATTACCTCTGACTCACTTGCTCAGAGGATCTACTAAGCCTGAATCAAGAAGGCTTATGTGACCAACTTTCTCCCAATCACCATGTATTGGGAATATTCATCTATGCAAGCAACACTCATGACTTAAAATGCTAATCTATGTAACTAGACTTTGTCATTCTGTTTAAATGGAATTTCCTGAAAAGTGTACATCCTATCCTACAAAATACCAGAAAGCATGTGGAGGTTATGTGTTTATTGTTAACATGAGTGTTCAATTTTAGTTAATCTTGGCAATGGGCGCATGGGTCACCAATTAGCCATTTGGCTCCTGAACGAAGGATGATGCCATTCTAGGAAGAATCTTCCTCAGTGTCCCACAGCATGATGATGTCTTCAATAGGAGGTGTTGTCTCTATCAGTACGCGTTTTTCCTTCCTGTCTTTCACTCTCCGTTTGGCGAACCACTCCTAAAATCAGAAGGAGACAAGATTGTTTTAGCATTGGCTTCCACACCTAGAGCCAAGAGAGAGACGTCACTTTAAGGCACCTAACATGGAACTTCCTACTCAGCACACAAAAGCAAGCCCCGGCTGTGTGTCAACCTCTGCAAACAGGGCCATGATTTTGTCTTTTTCCCGCAGTATATACACATCAGTGGGGACTTGCACCCATGGTAAATCTGACCAGCATATTCTTTCATGTTACACAAAGTTCTCCAGCATCAAGGTGAAGAATACTATCTCTGCTTCAGTGAGATTTCCAGAATCCTGCCCTACACAATATTAATCTCTGTGTTGTAAGTGTTATTCTTCCATACCTATCAGTCCATGCCTCCTCTCAACCCTAATATAACTATTTGGCAATGTGTTTGGCTAGCCACAACACAGAATCCCAGAAAAATTAACATTAAGGGTTGTCACTATTAATTACCATCGTCCCAAGTTATGATCATTTTTTTCTTTATACAGTGTAGCATTTTTAACCCTGATATTCCAGACACAAAATAGAAAGATGGGGACAATTAAAGAATGAAAGGGGCAAGGAGTATTTCCATAGGAGGCTAAGTGTGTGGCCAACTGGGGGTCCAAAATTGCATCACAATGAAAACCATGTGCTATGAATGTTGTCCACCTAGAGCTGATGTGCCTTTTAAGTAGAGCTGTTTCATTTAAGGTTAAAATTGAGTTAAAGACAGCTCAGTTTGTCAAATGCTATAATCTCAGCACTTGGGGGGGGTGGAGGTAAGAGAATCCTGAATTCAAGGACATCAAGGGTTACACAGAGAAACCCTGTGCCAAAAAACAGCATTCAAACAGGGAAAAAAGGTAATGAAATTGATTTATTGAAAAGTGCCTAGGACAAGGCTAGCTAATACCTAAGGAAGGCTATAGATTGTCTGTCCAATTGCTTTGTTTGGATTCACTGACCTTCAGTTTTGCTTCAGGCATTTTCAGAACTCTTGCAAGTTCTTTCCTGTGTAAAGACAACCATGGATGTTTATCATGCAGGGTTTTACATGCAATACAATGACATACATGAATTCTATGCCTTTTACAATATCACTGTCCTCCCTCACACTTGGCATTAACATTCATTCTCAGAGGCAGTATTACTTTTGAAATGAATTCATGTCCTGCAAAAGTTTCTAAATGATAGAGACAAATAATTTTAACAAAGTATCAAAAATTAAAATAAATATCAAAGTCTCTGCTGAGCAAAGAATGCTAATTTGAAAACAGTACTAGGGGCCAGGTGGTGGTGGTACATGCCTTCAATCCCAGCACTTGGGATGCAAAGGCAGCAGATCACTGTGAGTTTGAGACCAGACTGGTGTACAGAATGTAGTTCCAAGATCGGCGACAAAATCTATAAAAAAAAACATGTCTCAAAGCCCCCCCCCCCGCGCAACCAAAAAAGACAGAGAAAACTAAACAAAACAAAAAACAGAACAAAAAGACAGCACTAGGGTGGGGGAAAGAGAAACCAAAAGGAGTTGATGGCTAGGTACACAATCCCTGAAAAGATGAGCAGACTACTGGTGAGGAGGTCACCCAACAAACTAGAAACCCCTAGTACTCTTGAACTTGATGCTAGTAAGTTGTTTGGGCCCACAAATATCTATATTTCACAGAAATTAAAATATGACTCTGAATGAGACGTGTTGACTATGGACATTTGCTTCATGTCAGCACTACATGCTGGTACTGAGCTCGGGCCCCACACGGGGCATCCCCCTGTGCCCACCACCAAAGGAGAAGGCCCCTGTGACTTGGAGAAGGACGATAAGGAATACAGTGTCTCAAAGAACCAAAGGCACCTCAACATGAGCCAGAGGCCAGGGATGTTGGGGAGCTCTTGGGCCAAACCACATACCTGGCAGCCAAATTTGGGTACTGGGATATTTGAAAGAATCTTTCCATTACCCTGATCTGGCACTTTGTGAAACGGAAGTGGTTTTGATGACCCCGTTGCCTCCGACGAATCCTTGCCACACCAGCCTCTGAGGTGTTCAGTGCTTCCAGGTCAAGCTCCAAAGAAGAATCCGGGTGGCTATGGCCACCATCTGCCTCCATGGCCGCAGGTGATGTGGAGGCCACAACTCCGTCCTCACAAACTATTTCCTCTTCATAATCTTTCGGACTATAACATTTACGCTCATAATAAAACTTCTTGGCCATAACTACAACTGTGGACCTCAAGGAGAACTAGGGTCCCGGGAATGACTGACCTCGAGGTCTAGAATATCGGCACTGCTATGGACCAAACAATGAGAGTACAAGAGAAAAGTGTGACGTCAATGAATCAATGCGTCAATGCACAGGTCCGCGCCTGCTCCCCAGTTCTCCCAGGTCCTCAAGCACAATGTCCAAGCTCTCGCTTGCAGGAAGGAGCTGAGGACACACGTGCCAGCCACACACTGCTGCCCTGACTGACTGCACTGGCCCTTGTGCCCAATTGCTGAGGTAGGTGCTGTCTGTTTTAGCTCACAAAGGATGGGTGTGGCCCAAACGAGGTGGACCTGAGGGAGACTGATGGGGGTGTTAAAAGGTAGCATGGAGTTAAATCTTGTTCCTAGGGCATGCTTCCAGAATGAGCTTTAATGTGTATCAGCATGCTGCCCGTTCCTTCTAGGTCGTAGTGGGGAGATGACGGGTGGATTGTGTGGAAGTGCAAGATCATTTGGAATGGAGCATGGGACAGAGGCACACGCTTGACTCCAGGATGCTCGAGTGAACATGTAAAAATTTCTGTGACCTCACCAGCCACCCAGCACTAGTGGCTCAGAGAATGGGTTTAGAACTAAGTGGACATGGTCAGCTTTAGTGGCTGCTAGTTCAAGAGTGCTTGTTAGCACACTGAATGCTAGCCAGACATTGCTTTTCAAGTACAACATCAAGATTTTAGGACTGGGTTTGAATAGAATTCTAGCCAATGACACTGTCGAAAAGCAAACAAACAATATGCTCTCCCAAAAGAAAAATGATCTGTTTAAGAAGTAATTAAATCGCTGGGCAATAGTGAGACACACTTTAATCCAGGACTCAGGAGGCTGAGGCAGGTAGATCTCTGTGAGTTCTAGGCCAGCCTGGGCTTTAAGAGCTAGTTTCAGAACAGGCACCAAAGCTATGGAGAATCCCTGTCTTGAAAAAAAAAAACAAACAAGAAAAAAGAGCTAGGTTAAGGACATCTAGGAAAATGTAAAGGAAATGGACACTTTTTTAGATAAATACCATATACCAAAGTTAAACCAGGACCAGGTGAACAACCTAAATAGACCAGTTAGTCGCGAAGAATTAGAAGAGGATATCAAAAACCTCCCTACCAAAAAAAGCACAGGACCAGATTGCTTCAATGCGGAATTCTTCCAGAACTTCCAAGAAGAACAAATACCTATACTCCTTAATGTATTTCACAATATAGAAACAGAAGAGGCATTGCCAAATTCCTTTTATGAAGCTACAGTTACCCTTATACCAAAACCGCACAAAGACTCAACCAAGAAAGAAAATTATAGACTGATCTCACTCAGGAACATCGATGCAAAAATCCTCAACAAAATACTGGCAAACCGTATCCAAGAACTCATTAGAAAAATTATCCATTATGATCAAGTAGGCTTCATCACAGGGATGCAGGTCTGGTTCAACATATGAAAATCTATCAATGTAATCCATCATTTAAAAAATCTGAAAGAAAAAACCATATGATCATTTCATTAGATGCTGAAAAAGCATTTGACAAAATACAACATCCCTTTATGATAAAAGTATTGGAGAGATTAGGGATACAAGGGTCACACCTAAATATAATAAAAGCTATATACAGCAAGCCAACAGCTAACATCAAATTAAATGGAGAGAAACTTAAAGCCATCCCACTAAACTCAGGAACACAGCAAGGCTGTCCACTCTCGCCATACCTCTTCAATATAGTGCTTGAAGTTCTAGCAATAGCAATAAGACAACATAAGGGGATCAAGAGAATTCGAATTGGAAAGGAAGACGTGAAACTTTCGTTATTGGCAGATGATATGATAGTGTACATAAGCGACCCCCAAAACTCCACCAAAGAACTTTTACAGATGATAAACACCTTTAGTAATGTGGCAGGATACAAGATCAATTCCAAAAAATCAGTCACCCTCTTATACACAAAGGATATGGAAGCAGAGAGGGAAATCAGAGAAGCTTCACCTTTCACGATAGCCACAAACAGCATAAAATATCTTGGGGTAACTCTAACCAAGGAAGTGAAAGATCTATTTGACAAGAACTTTAAGGCATTGAAGAAAGAAACTGAGGAGTATACCAAAAAATGGAAGGACCTCCCTTGCTCTTGGATGGGGAGGATCAACATAGTACAAATGGCAATTCTACCAAAGGCAATTTATAGATTCAATGCAATCCACATCAAGGTCCCTTCAAAATTCTTCACAGATCTTGAGAGGACAATAATCAACTTTATATGGAAAAACAAAAAACCCAGGATAGCCAAAACAATCTTATACAATAAAGGATTGTCTGGAGGCATTACCATCCCTGACTTCAAACTCTATTACAGAGCTACAGTGATGAAAAGAGTGTGGTACTGGCATAAAAACAGAGAAGTCGACCAATGGAATCGTATAGAAGACCCAAGTTTTGACCCAAAAACCTATGAACACCTCATTTTCGATAAAGGAGCCAAAAGTATACAATGGAAGAAAGAAAGCATCTTCAACAAATGGTGCTGGCATAACTGGATGTCAACCTGTAGAAGAATGAAAATAGACCCATATCAATCACCATGCACAAAACTCAAGTCCAAATGGATTAAAGACCTCACTATCAGTCACAACACATTGAACCTGATAGAAGAGAAAGTGGGAAGTACCCTACAGGAGATGGGCACAGGAGATCGCTTCATATATGTAACCCCAACAGCACAGACATTAAGGGCAATATTGAATAAATGGGACCTACTAAAACTGAGAAGCTTCTGTAAAGCAAAGGACATTGTCACCAAGACAAAAAGGCAACCTACTGACTGGGAGAAGATCTTCACCAACCCTGCAACAGACAAACGTCTGATCTCCAAAATATATAGAGAACTCAGGAAACTAGACTTTAAAATGCTAATTAACCCAATTAAAAAATGGGGCACTGAACTGAATAGAGAATTCTCAGCAGAGGAAGATCAAATGGTCAATAGACACTTAAGGTCATGCTCACCCTCCTTAGCGATCAGGGAAATGCAAATCAAAACAACTTTGAGATATCATCTTACACCTGTCAGAATGGCTAAAATAAAAAACTCCAATGATAGCCTTTGCTCGAGAGGCTGTGGAGGAAGGAGTACCCTCATCCATTGCTGGTGGGAATGCAATCTTGTGCAACCACTTTGGAAAACAGTGTTTCAGTTTCTCAGAAAATTCGGGATCAACCTACCCTGGACCCAGCAATACCACTCCTGGGAATATACCCAAGAGATGCCCTATCATATGAAAAAAGCATTTGTTCAACTATGTTCATAGCAGTATTATTTGTAATAGCCAGTACCTGGAAACAACCTAGATGTTCTTCAATGGAAGAATGGATGAAAAAAGTGTGGAATATCTACACATTAGAGTACTACTCTGTGGTAAAAAAAACAATGACTTCTCGAATTTTGCATGCAAATGGATGGAAATAGAAAACACTATCCTGAGTGAGGTAACCCAGACCCAAAAAGATGAATATGGGATGTACTCACTCATAATTGGTTTCTAGCTATAAACAAGGGTCACAGAGTCTACAATTGGTGATCCCAAAGAAGCTAAGTAAGAAGGTGAACCAAAGGAAAAACATATAGTTGTCCTCTTGGCTATGGGAAGTAGACAAAATTGCCGGGGAGAAAATTGAGTTCTTGGGGGTGGGGTGGGATGGGGGTAAGGGGAGATGTGGAGAGAAAAGGGAGAAGGGGAGAATGGGGGGACCTTGGGGAAAAAGGAGGATTGGGATAAAGGAAGGCTAGATAGGGGAGCACGGAAGCACAATTCTTAGTTAAGGGAGCCACCTTAGAGTTGGCAAGAGACTTGAACCTAGAGTGGCTCCCAGATGCCCAAGCTGAGGTCCCCAGTTAGTTCCTTGGGCAGCTGAGGATAGGGAACCTGCAATGACCCTATCCTAGAACAATACTGACGAATATCTTGCATATCATCATAGAACCTTCATCTGGTGATGGATGGAGATAGAGACAGAGACCCACACTGGAGCACTGGACTGATCTCCCAAGGTCCCAATGAGGAGCAGAAGGAGGGAGAACATGAGCAAAGAAGTCGGGACCACGAGGGGTGCACCCACCCACTGAGACAGTGGAGCTGATCTATTGGGAGATCACCAAGGCCCGCTGGACTGTGACTGAAAAAGCATGGGATAAAACTGGACTCTCTGAGCATGGCCAACAATGAGGGCTGATGAGAAGCCAAGGACAATGGCACGGGGTTTTGAACCTACGTAATGTGCTGGCTTTGTGGGAGCCTAGCCAGTTTGGATGTTCACCTTCCTAGGAATGGACAGAAAAGGGATGACCTAGGACTTACCACAGGGCAGGGAACCCTGACTGCTCTTTGGCCTGGAGAGGGAGGGGGAGAGGAGTGGGGGGAGGGGGAGAAGGATGGGAGGAGGGTGAGAAGGATGGGAGGAGGGGGCGGGAAATGGGATGCTGGGAGGAGGTGGAAACTTGTTTTTTTTTTTCCTTTTCTCAATAAAAAAATGGAAAAAAAAGCAAAAGGAAACCATGGTCATGATTTCTCTTCAGAGCAACTGAACAGTGACTAAGACAGAAGTTGGTGTCAGGAGTAGGATATTACTGTTACATGCCTGACCATGCTTTTTGTTGTAGGAGTATGGAAAACTTTAGAACTTTGAACTAGAAAAGTGGTTGAATGCTTACTGGCCCATCCTAGCAGGAGTATGGACAATGGTGCTAAAAGCAATACAAATTATAACAGCCTGTATCAAGAGATTCAGAAGAGAAGAATATTATCAACTAGCCTAGAGACCATTTTTGGATATTTTGGCAAATAATGTGACTGCTTTTTTACCTTTGTCCAAAACATCTTCCCCAGGCTAAATTGAAGAGTTTTGTGTTGATGGCCTTGGCAGAGGAGATTTCAAGTCAGCCTAGTGTTGACTGTGTCAAGTGGTTATTAGTGGTCCTCTTATGCAAATCTATAAGGAAATAAACAAGCTGAGCTAGGAAAAAATACAAAATATATAGTTTGAGGAGACAGTTCACCAGGAAATGTAATGGAGCTAAGCCCAATGCCCATGGAGATCAAAAGTTTTAAGAAAAGCCTGATGCTAAATGGATAAAAGGAAGTAGTGACCTCAGGGCAGGACCCCACCCAGCTAAGCTTCCAACTTGGGAAAAGGAATTAAAGGAAAGATTAGGCAGTGAAGAAATCCATCAACAACAGAAAGCTGATACAAATGTAACTGACCTAGAGGTCAGTTCCAGCCCCAGCAAGCAGCAGAAGTTGGCAGCTTCAGCCACATGATTCTGATTTTAGAGTCAAGTACAAAAGAAATAAGTTATGGGATCTTCCTCCTTGACTAAGGAAAGCCACTGAGGCCAGGTGTGTGTTAGGGGTGTCCCTGCATGGAGGCCCAGAGAAGCCATTGCATGTGAAGCTGTGAAGATGGAGCCGGAATTGTGTTGGAGACCTCCAAGATGTTGGAGATGCAAGAGCCGTGGGATACCTGACAAGGAGAGCTGCAGACTGGGTGTGGAAGCAGCCCTAGAGAGAGAAGTGTGCTGCAGTTAACAGACCTGAAAGGGGTGGGAGATCAAAGAGTGCTTTGACATCAGACATGATGATGCAGAATTTGGAGTTTACTTGCTGGGTGTTTTTTTATTGTTGTTTTGGTTTTGATTTGGTTTTTGGTTTTTTTGAGATAGGGTTCCTCAGTGAAACTCTGACTGTCCTGGAACTCACTCTCTAAGCCAGGATGGCCTTGAACTCTGACAGCTGCCTGCCTCTGCCTCCCAAGTGCTGGGATTAAAGGCATGTACCACCACCACCTGGTTAAAATTTTTGGTTTTTCAAGACAGGGTTTCTCATTTTGTAGATCAGGTTGGCCTGCAACTTACAGAGATCTGCCTGCCTCTGCCTCCTGAGTGTTGGAATCAGAAGTATGTGCCACCATGCCCAACAGATTTAGATTTTGCTTTGGTCCAGTATTTCCTCACTATGCTCCCTTCCCTACATTTTGGAATGGTAATGTATATTCTGTGACATTGTATGTTGGAAGTATGTGGTCTGCTTTCTCATTTTCATTTTACAGAGAATTACAGTTAAGAGACTGCCATGAATCTCAGAAGAGACTCTGAACTTTGGACTTTTAAACAGTGTTGAGACTGTGATAGACTATGGGGACTTTGAAAGTTGAACTAAATGCATTTTGCATTATGATATGGCTATAAGACTATGGCGGCCAGGGAGTGGAGTGTGGTAGTTTGACTAAGGTCTCCATAGGCTCATATATTTGACTGCTTACTCATTAGGGAATGGAACCAGTTGAGAATGATTAGGAGGTGTGGCCTTGTTGGAGTGGGTGTGGCCTTATTGGAGGAAGTATGTCACTGGGGGTGGGCTTTAAGGTTTCAAGAGCCTATGCTAGTCCTGCTCTCTTTCTCTGTCTCTGCCTATGGGTCAGGATGCAGAACTCTTAGCTACTTCTTCAGTCCCACATCTGCCTGCATGCTGCCACACTCCCGCCATGATGATAATGGACTAAACCTCTAAAACTGTAAATCAGCCCCAATTAAATGCTTTCTTTTATAAAAAGAAAAGAAAAGAAAAAAAAAACAAAAAAGAAAAAAGAGCTAGGTTAAGGACATCTAGGATTCTTACACAGAGAAATTGTTTCTTGAAAAGCCAAAATAATAATAATAATAATAATGATATTAATTACCTCAGATTTTTTTTTTACTTTCTGTTAAATTTCATGTGTAATATTTACATCAGCTCTTATCACTGAGGGTGTTGATGTGGTCCCTTACTCCTGTTGGACTGAAGGTAAATATATAAATATTCAGGCAATATTTCAAATAATATTTGTCCCATGACATATAGCATGTGACACATTTTCAACAAAAGAATAGGTATCTGAGTTATCCAAGGTTGGAAGTAGGGGAGGTTCAGTAACCCTCTTCCTGACAGATTCCCTAGGGTTTTCCCTGCTCTTGGAATTTTTGGGATCAGTAGTCATATATATTTACACTATACACACAATATAGATATAAAATGAAAGGCTAAATCTGTTTACAGTTATTGAATAGGGAATCATTTGATTTTTTTCCTTCTCTTTCTAAATTAACATTTTCATTTATTTTACATACTGATCACAGTTTCCCCTCCTTTCTGTCCTCTCAACCTCTCCCCCTCCCTGACTCCCATCTATCCCCCTTCCCTTCTACCCACTGTTCCTTGGTCTCCATCCAGAAAGGGGTGGGCCTCCTGTGGACTTGAACATAGCAGGGCACATCAAATTGAGGGAGGACTAAGCTCTTCCCCCTGTATAAAGGCTGGGTAAGGTAATCCAGCATGGGGAATAGGTTCCAGAAAGTCAGCTAAGCACCAGGGACAGGTCCTGATCTCATAGCTAGGAACCTTACAAACAGAGCAAGCTACACAATTGTCCCACACATGCAGAGGGCCTAGGCCGGGTCCATGCAAGCTCCCTAACTGTGGGTCCAGAGCCCATGTGGTCCCACAAGCTTAGATCAGCTATGCTTTTGGTTTCTCCATCATGACCTTTTTCCACCTGGCTCATAAAATCCCTTCTCCATTCCTCAGGAGGAATCCCAGAGCTCAGTCTAGTGCCTGGCTGCAAATGTCTTTGAATCGTTTGATTTTTTTCTCTAATGAATCTCTGTAAATCATTAGATTTTTGAGAGAGGTTTCTTTTGAGTAAGTGTTACGATGGTAGTCTTTCATTGACTACACCAAAATTTTGCTAAAAACACACAATGGGGGACTGGATATATAGATGGTTCAGTGATCAAGAGCCCTTGCTGCTCTAGTGGAGGACCAGAGTTCGGCTCCCAGAACCCACATAAGAAACCTCACAACCACCTGTAACTCTAGCTCCAGGTCATCGGGGGAATCTGTCAGGAAGAAGGGTAGTGACCCTTCCCTATTTCCCACCTTGGTTAACTCAGGCACTGGTTATTTTCCCGGAAAGGTTTCACATGCCTTATTCTGTGTGTTTATACAAGTTGATTACTTGACTGTGGACTTGGCAGAGTAGATGAAGAGACAGGGACCCTGAGTCTGCAGTATGCCAGTGCAGGAAGCTGGGGTCTTTCTGATGACATGGAATCATGGGATGATACATGACATTTATACTTGGGCCTCAGAACAGTTTCCCCCTCTCACTGACTACCAAGCACTTTCTAGGAGACCTCTGGATTATAACTTCAGAGGAAGAAGAGAGTAGATGGCAAAGAAAGAAGCAGCATAAGAAAAAGAAAATGGGATGGGCAGTGCCAGCTTTGTCTAATAGGAAGCTAAATCCCAAAGCCTGAGCTCTACATATCTTGGGACCCTGAATGAAATGCTTCATTCACAGCTTCCAAAACCATGAATGGGGATAACATCAATGGCACAGGACCGGGATACCGTCCGGGTTCATGAATTACTTGCAGAATTTTGGCATCCTTTTACTTCAGCTTCACAAACCAGTGTACCAGCAGCTACAGTTTCCTCCCTTTGGGAAGCACATCCTCAAAGCTCTTGATGTCTACCACAAAGCCTAGTAACTCGTCACCTAGATAGATTTTATATTAGCTTCCGTTTTCTGGCTTGGACCTTTTTTTCCTTGCACCTCCTTCCATTCAACAGTGGTGGAGGATGGGCCTATGGATTCAGCCCTGTTGCTGCATCTTATTACACCTTATGATGTTTCTCTTTGGCTTGTGCTCAGGAGAGGCACTTAATATGTGCAACGGAGTTCAGCCTCATCACTTTCATGGATATAATAAAACGTGTAGTAGGCCACAAAAGCAACTGTACCAAGTGTGTCAAAGAGATGACTTCCTGGCAGAGTTACTGGCAGTGCACACACCTAGAGCAGCTAGATAGATGGACAAGGCAGAGGAAGAGTTGAAAGTCAGCCAGTTCTGTTGCAGGAGCCCTGCTCAGGTAACACCCAAGCTTTGGGAGTCAGCCTGCAACGGGAAGTGCCCTAATGGAACACAGATCAGGTCATATGCTGTGGGACACAGAGCTCATGCAGTGTGGGTATTGGTGGATGCATGAAGCACCATGCTGAGGTCCACACGTGCACTGAAGAGTGGCAGACATTGCTACCAATCAGAGTACCGTACCTGAATGACAGTCTCAGCACTAGGATAACATTTACAGAGCTCTCGTCAGCATAGAAGCTGATGACTTCTGTAGTACTGTAAATAGCCCAATGAAAGTGACTTTACCAATTCATTGTCCCACATACTCAGCACTAATGGGATGTCTCCACAAATTCCCTCCCATCAGAGCTCAGTGAACCCCATGGAAGAGGAGGTAGAAGGGGTGTGAGAGCCAGAGGGGATGGAGGACACCAGGATAACAAGTCCCTCTAAGTGGACTGAGCACAGCTCATAGGTACTCTCAGAGACTGCGACAGCAAGCTCATGGCCTACAGTGTCTCTGCTAGTCCTCTACATATAAACTATAGCTTTCAGTTAGTGTTTTTATGGGAATCCTGAGTGTGAGAACAAATGGTATCTGACTCCTGGGCTCTTTTCCTTCTGTTAGTTTGCCTTGTCCAACTTCGATGTGATAAAACATTTTAGCATATTTTATTCTATTTCATTAAAAAGGAAAGATAATGTACTATAGGCCAATCTGGGGAGGGTACTCTCTCTGTTCAAGTTTCCTTTTCCAAAATGACTCTAGCTTGTGTCAAGCTGACATAAAACTAGCCGGCACAACAATCAAGACTGTAGTTGATCTGTATTGTATCCATTTATATTACACAAGGATTTTTAAATTCTGTTTGTTTGTTTGAGAAAAGATCTCATTATGGATTGCTTTCTGACTGGGAATTTCCTACATCGACCAGCAGAGCCTCAAATATGTGGTGGTATTGTTGCATTTGCTTTCTTAATGCTGGGATTGTAGGTATGTGATACCATGCACAACATTGTTGACTGTTTCTTATAGAAGTATAAAATATTAGACTTGAGTTTATATATGAAAATTAGAATTACAATTAAATTCCTGATAACAGTTGGAATGACCAGAGACCAGATCCCCCATCCGTCTTCATGAACGGCATTGTTAGTTCACAAAGGCTTTCTTCTCGCCCATGGAAGCATCATTTCCTCGTCACAGAAAGGCAGTCCCTTCATCTAGTGATAGTAAATATATTTGGAACCTGTAGCAGAAATGCTGACACCAGAAACAGACATGTCAAGAGGGGCAGATCCTACTAAGGACAAAACCCCTAGACCCACTTGACAATGGCAGAGGACCAAAGGACATGCTTTGCGGAGGCAAATGCTTTGTTCACCACATTCAGGCCATGGAGTCTGCACAGTTAAGTGAGAGCTAATGCATGGATGTCCATCTGAGCATGAAAGAGGACATGGAGGTGCTTTGTGGTCAGAGCCAGGATGATGGCTGGTGTCCCAATTAACTCCCTGATATTACATATCTCTGAGGATAGCTCAGTGTTCTTCTCCTGTTCTAAATCTACAACTTTTGGTTTCCCATCACCCACTCTGGCACCCAGGATTCCAATACCTTCCACAGCCAGTGTGTTTGTATGTGTGTGTGTGTGTGTGTGTGTGTGTTTGTGTGTTTTTTTGTGTGTGTGTCTGCGTGTGTTGTGTTCATTTTCTTTTCTTTTTCTTTTTATGTATTTTTGAGACAGGGTGTTTATGTAGCTTTTGATACCTGTAATGGAACTAGGTCTTGTAGAACAGACTGGCCTTGAACTCACAGAGATCAATCTGCCTCTGCCTCATGAGTGCTGGGATTTAATGCATGTGCCACCACTGCCCAGCACTGTGTTCACTTTCTGTATGATGAACTGTTCATGGATGACTGGAGAGACCATGAGTGTAAGCCCTGTCAGGAACAGAGAGCCCTGCCATAGTAGCTATAGCAGTGGAATATAATGGAAAGAGGAAGTGGCCAGAAGCACAGGGAACCTGGAGTCAGTCTAGAAGCCCTGGGACTTCATGCTTTCAGCTTGTGATTCCAGAGCTGGGACAATATTTCGCTAATATTCCTAATGTTCCTAGTCCTTATGATTGTGTGTTAAGCACCATGCTCATGGCCTGAGCAAGGGCTGTGCTCAGACCTTATTTCCCACTCCTTGGCTTATTTCATGCTTCTGACATCACACTTCTGAGTCTTGATATTTGTCTCCCCCTGCCTCCTGCCCCTTTCCTTACCTCCCTTCACTCCATGAGGGTGCAGCCCTTTCTCCACCCTACTCCAAAACATTCTCTGCTTCCTCTCTCTCTCTCTCTCTCTCTCTCTCTCTCAGGATGTGTCCTGCTCCCCCTGCTCTCCCTCACAGTCCTGTCTATGCAGCCATGTCTATACCTCAGACTCACTGGCATGTTCCTCCAATTTTACAACACAGTGCTCTTTTTTCTCACTGCTATCAATCTTGAGGCCATTGAGGAAAGAAGCCTGACATCCAGACTCTCCTGAGTTCTTTGAGACTGGGCTTGGACTCTGAACTTATGAGTTTGTGTCTGCCTGGTGCAGGTTTAGCAAAGCTCACACTCAGTCAGTTGAGCCGTCCCACATAGGCTAGCACTGCCGATGTCTGCTCTGCCTCCACATCCTTGTGCACACCCAGCAGAAGGCTGCACAGCCTGGCCTTACTTTGTCAAAGTCTTATTATCTTTAGTCAATCGAATTCTTCCTTATTGAAAGGATTTCTGTGAATAGAGTTTCCAGACACTACTCTAACCCTCTCTTAAACTGTGAATTTCCACATTCCCAGGTTGCCATTGTTCTTAGATCTATTTCTGTTAGTTTATGTGTGTGACTGTTTGGGCTGCCTGTATGTATGTGTACTACGTTCCTTTCTAATGTCCGTGGAGCTCAGAAGAAGTTAGTGGATACCCTGGAAATGGGGCTCTAGACAGCTGTGACCCACCATGTTTGTAACAGTAACTGAACCTGGGTCTTCTGCAAGAGCACCAAGTACTCTTAAGCACTGCGTCATCTCTCTAGTCCCAACCAGGCTTCATTGTAGTGACAGTGACATCAGTTATATCCCTAAATGCATGATATAACAGAAGAAGAATCTAAACTTCTGTTTCTTTTCCACAGTCGGGGTCAGAGTCCTGGTCGCTCCGTGTTTAGGCCAAAGAGGACAATTCGCTACAAGCTGTGTTGACTTTGTCCCACCCTGAACCTGATCTCAGCTCCTTTTCCTATTTCTGCCTGGATGACCCTCCCCCCGCCCCGCCTGGGATAAGCCTCTCTTTCTACCGCTGGAGAATTCAGTCAATGTTTTCCTTTCATAGTTGTGATGTTGGAACTTCACCATCCCTGAGGTCCTAGGCCTCTCCTCTGGGACCCCAGGTACTCATACTTCCACGATGAGCCTTCACTCCTGACCTATATACTTGACATCGATCATGAATCATATTCCAGAAACCTTGCTTCAGGCAGCTTCTGTGAAGCTGGTCAGGGTGGACTTAACTCTGGAGTCTAAAGACAACTGGGAGGCTGGCTCTCCGTGGATGGGTTAGAATGCTAAGCTTCTTTTGATAGACTCCTCCTGGGCGCAAACTTTTTCCTCTTGTAGCTTTACCTTGTGTGGGCATCAGTCCCATGTTCCGTGTTCTTGGAAGCCTTTTCTGGTGAAAAATGGGAATTTTTGTTCTATGACATTGTAGGAGCGATCTCATCTAAATGGAACCCTATTCTTGAGCCCCTTCTGACACGGACATACTTTCTGGCAGGATTTGTTGAAGGCAATTTGAACATTCATTGCAGAAATTGAGATACAGAAGTTGCCACATTGGATATACCAGGTTCTGTTCTCTGTTTCTGTCCCCTTTCTCCCACTGGTCATCCTTAATCCATTTCTTTTCCATTGTTGAACCTGTCAATGCTCCTTGGAAAGCCTTCCCTTCTCCATCTGCCCTACCCTGCCATACTATTTCCTTCCCACATCAGATCCTGTGCTGTATACAGTCACTGGCTATGCAGGCCCTCTTTTTCTAAAGGGATTCATACTGTCTATAGCAAAAGCATAAACCTCTAATGGAAGAAATCCGACTGGTCAAATACAGAGTATTTCATGCCCTCAGATGGGCTTAGAAGACATTCAAATACAGCCTTGATCCCTCACCTAATATATAGTCTACAAATTACAGAAAATTCCCTATTATCATCCAAGGAAATCTGAATAGGTTTTTCCACACATATTCATTGTGTGTCTGTGTGAGTGTCTGTGTATAAAGAAGTGCTAGTGTACCATTGGCTTTTGTTTATGTATTTATGTATGGTTTAACACTTAGAAGGACAAGTTTACAATCTGTCTCTCCAGTTACATGTTTGTTTAGTAGCACATACATAATACATACTAGATAGTTTCTATATGTGTTATCAAGTATTTATTGAGAGCACCAACTCTCTTAAAGGGTTTCCACTTACATTGGCTTAGAAATAAATAAGTCCTTAAATAAATTAAATATTCACACACCTCACAGAAACAAGGAAAGCAAACTATATTTTTCTCAAGTACACATTTTTACTGTGTTTTGCTATGAGAACTTAAGGGTAGTTAACTAGGTGTGGATTAGAAAATATTTGAACTGGAGACTGTTGGCAGTACCCAGAAAACTAGTGGCTTCTTCTGAAACAACAATTGTACTTCTGGCTCCTAACTTGTTTGAATGTTCCATGAGCACAAATAGGCAGCATCAAATATGTATTTGATTAGGGACATGGAACTTTGAAGTGGACTGTGGTGTCGTAGGTGCCAGATGCACCCAAATTCCCTTAGATTAGCTTGAGGAAAACCAGGTACATACAACTCAGATGAAAGTCACCTTTGCTTAGAATAGTGGTTCTCAACAAGTTGGACTTGGGATTGCTTTTCAGATATCCTGCATGACAGATATTGAAACGATAATTCATAACAATAACAATTAAAGTCATAAAGTAGCAAGAAAAATTTTATGTTTGGAGGTCAACCACCACATGGGGAACTGTATAAATGGTTGAATCTTTAGGAAGGTTGAGAACCACTGCTTTAGAATCATATAGAAAGCTGTTCTCTCTGTGCCAGGTTAAATGGACTTAGTGGCATTGCAGTCAACGTCTACAACAATTCTGCCTGCAAAATCCTCAAATGAAATCCTAGGGAAATTCTGGATTATTGGCCAACATTGGCCTCTCCACATGTTTAGGTGGTCTGTGGCTTGGGATGGTTTTGTGAAATCAGGGAAGTGTATCCCTACCCCTGGGTCTTCTTCTGCACCCCAACTGTCTTGTTCTGTAAATATGACCTGATTAGTTGACCAGGAACAACAACAAACTATGTTATATCCAAAATGTGTAAGAAACATGTATGTTTAAAGAAGATGACAGGAGTTTCTTTGTGGCCTGCTCTGCTCTGTCCCCAGTTACATGAAAGCTATAAGGCCATATGGATTTCCAAGCATCATGTGACGTCACGGGGAGAGTGTCCTGAGGATCATGACAGGCTCAAGTGCACATTTCTGTCATTGTCTCTTGTTACTACAGTTCCTTAGCAGTGTCCTCTCTGCTTAAAGCATTCACTCCAGCAGAAAAGCTCTGTAAGAAGGAGTAACCCATTGTGAGTAACTTCAGGGAGAGCCCCAAACTGAATGAATCCAGTAGTCTCCGTACTCCCAAGAGTAGATAAATAGTAGAGACTGCAGGGAGTCAGTCTCAAACCAGCAGAGCAGTCTGGAAGGGACCAGCGGAACAGTTCAGCAGGAGCAGAGACTAGGTGAGATGCCTGAAAGAGGCTCAGAGGACTGCAACATGCTGTCCTGTCTGTGGACTGCACAGTGTGGCTCAGGTTTCCAGATTTGGTGAGCCATCAGTCCAACCGTGGTAGGCTTTGGTGACAAAGCTGACTTGGAGTCATTTCTCTCTTGTAAGCAATCCCTCACCCATATTCCTGTAAGGAAGTCTGGTAAATGGAATTTGTTCTCCAGGTGGACTCTGGTATTGTTGTTCCTCCTGTCTGGGGCAGGATTCCATTCTGCAGTAGTAAATGTGTGTTGTTTCCTTAGAAAAAGTGCGTTTCACAACAGCAGCTGAGAGAAAGATGTTGCCAGAGGCAAAAGGAGTAGGTGAAGCATCAAGACAGTAGGCCAGTGTAAGTGATAATCAGACAGTCGTCTAGGGTCCTAAGACACAAAGCTCAGGCTTTGGAGCTGGGCACCATGTGCCACCTCCCACTGTCAAGCATCTCCCTGCTTCACAGCAGCCTGCCCTTTCCACTCCTTTTATGCCCATTTTTCTGTGTTCCGCCCTCTCTTCCTTCTCAGAGGTTAGAATCCCGTTATTACCTAGCAGTGAATGAAAAGGGAAGGTGAGTGTGTCCTGTTCTGCTGATGCACACACGATGCACATATTAGGGGCTTTTCTATGTGAGGCATCACCCTTGAAGACCTCAGCTTCTGGCATTAGCAGGATGCAGGCTTAGAGGCTCTACCTTTTATTTTTATGGTTCAAATCTACAAAAGAACTCATCTTTATAAAAACACACAGTATATTAAAAAGGGTGTAATACAACTTCAGGAAGGATAGTATTTTCTTCAGAGTGGATATTCTACCCATTCTCTTGATAGGGTGTTTAGGAGGGATTTGATGGGAATTACTTAGGTCAAGAATTCTTGGGGGAAACTGTTAAGACTTATGAACCACTATAGTGTATGTAGGGCTCAATGTTCAGTAAGCTGAATATTCAACAGATTTTTTTTTGTTTTTCAAGACAGGGTTTCTGTATAGTTTTTGGAGCTTGCTCTGGATCTTGCTCTTGCAGACTAGACTGGTCTTTAATTTAAAGATATTCAGAAGCCTCTATGCCCCAAGTACTGGTAAAAATGGTTTGTGCCACCTTATCTGGGTAAAAGTATTTTTAATGTTGTTTGAAGATTTTGATCAAGCATACTGTTATGGGATCATGACTGTACCTCACTCCTTATACATAAAAATGAAGCCATGGGAGTGGTTTTCTGCAATGATTCAGTGGTAAAGATGCTTGCTGGCAAGCCTGATTGTAGTAAGGGGGGGGAGATGCTTGTTCTTCTCGGCTGCCTAGCTAGATTAGCCCTGAAATAACCACACAGATAATGTATTAATTAAATCACTGATAGGCCCATTAGCTTAACTTCTAATTTCCTACCTTTCTTTTTTGATTTTTCAAGACATGTTTTCTCTGTAGCTTTCGATCCTGTCCTGGAACTAGATTTAGTAGACTAGGCTGGCCTTGAAATCACAGAGATCTGTCTGCCTCTGCCTCCCTTGTGCTGGGATTTAAGTTGTATGCCACCCCTGGCCAGAATTATTGGCTAAGTCTTATATTAATTTAATCCATTTCTATTAATCTGTGTATCACCATGAGGTATTGGCCTACCATCAAAGTTACAGCACATCTATTTTTGGTGGCAGTTCCATGGCATTTCTCTCACTCTGCTTTCTCCCTCCCAGCATTCAGTTTTGTCTTCCTTGCCTACTTAAGTACTGTCCTATCAAAATGCCAAGGGAGTTTCTTTATTCCTTTACATATGAAAAGAACACAAAAGCAGAAGGATCTCCTGCACCACCAGATGGCCTGATCTCTGGAAAGTGCATGATGGAAAGAGAGAACTGATTTTCCCAAGTTGTCTTCTGACATCCAAACATGTGCTGTGACATGCACAAAATGGTAAAGGTCCATACTCACATAACAAATAAATTCAACAATTAGAAGGAACCCTAATTTACTTAGCTACTAACTCTACGGGTATTTGTCAATGATTTTGTGTTTACAGATGTTGATTTTCACATTTATAAGTCAAAATATTTGTGCTACAACTCTTCAGGAATCTTGCTAGATGTCCTGATATCACAGCGCTCTAGGATTCTAAAATTAAAAGGAAGAAAGAAAAAGATTGCATTTGTGTGATTAGAGTGCACAGACGACTAAATGGCTAAGAGATTTTGTTGTTCTTTCAGAGGACCAGAGTACAGTTCTCAGGATCCACCTCGGTAACCATCTATCTCTAAGTAGAGCTTCAGGAGATCCAGTGCTCCCTGTAGGCATGCATAAGTACAAGCATACCAACTAATAATGACCTTCTATTTAAAAAAGATTTTAAAAAAATCTGAAAATCACAATTTGTGATTTCTTAACCTGTAACTTCAATAAATTTAATATTAATTTTTAGATTGGTTTATTTTTCATGTGTATAGAGTTCTACCAGCATGCATGCCTTCACGCCAGAAGAGGGCACCAGATCTCATGATAGGTGGTTGCGAGCCCGGATGTGGTTCATAGGAATTAAACTCAGGACATCTAGAAGAACAGGCAGTGCCCTTAACCTTTAAGCCATCCCCTTAATATTAATTTTTAAAAGCAATGTTAAACTCTAGTTTTCTTTTTATTAATTATTTTCCCAATCACATTTCCTCTCCCTTCTTTCTCTCTTCCCAGAACCTTCTACTAACCTGCCTCTTCCCCCCATCTACTTCTTCACTTTTCAGAAAAGGGCGGGTCTCCCATATATATCAGCCATCTGTGGCATATCAAATTGAAGTAAGACTAGGCATGTCATCTACTATTAAGGTTGAATAATACAATACAGTAGGAGGATAAGGTTCCCAAAGCAGATCACAGGGTCAGAGATATCCCCACTGTTAGGAGCCCTACCAGAAGACCAAGACCATAATTTACAAAACTGTAAAACATGGGAAGAGGGCCTAGGTCAGTGATTGTAGTTCTACATCTGTTTCCATCAAGTCTCTGGGTGAAGGATTACATTTTCTTAATGAGATCCTCTTGATATTTTCCAACATCTCAGCTCACTGAGGAAATTTCTTTGAGAATATTAATTGTTCAAATGGAAGCTAGCCAGAGGTTCTTTCACTTTTGTATACTTACTGTATATATGGTGCTTTCTCAGCTCAATACTGTTACAGAGCACTCTCAGCTTCAGGAGTTTGCTGGCACTGTGAAAAGGGCAGAGACCCACACAGTGTCAGCCTAGTCAGACATGAGAAGTACTGAGCAGGACATCGTACAGTGACTCTGATGGAGATTCCCAATAAACCATCTGGAGCATTTTCATTGTTTCAATGGTGACGTCAAATGTTTTGCAGTGACTTGTCCCCCCAAATGCTACATAAACTCCACTTCACAACCATGGCACTCCTTCAGGTAGAGGACAGTGTTGGTGTGTTTTCACTGTCCTCTCAAGGAAACTGGCACAAACACTAGCTGACATAACCATGTCCACTTAATTCCCAGATCTTGCAGTGTGCACCCAGTGAGATACAGAAGCTAGAGTTCTCCAGGGGTTCACCCAGAGGCCATGTGCTCGGTGTAAATGCATGTCCTCATCCCTACTTGTGCACCTGCAACAGCTTTCTTTCTCCTCCACTCCATTCCTCGAGGCTTTGGTGTACTTGGTTGGATCCATGTTAGATCCATTCTGCACATGCTCCCTAGAGCCACCTTCAGTGGGCACGTATCTCCTATAGGGGTTGTGTGATGGAAAGAGGACAGATGTGAAACTTGCTAAAAACCTACATGCTGCAAAGTCATTTCAATCCACAAACCATTTATGGAGATGACACTTCTCTCTTTTAGGTCTCATCATGGCTTTCCAATCCCAACATGTGGACCACAATTTCTAAAAACTGGGTGAAAATGAGATTGAGGGGAGCCTTGATTTTGAACATGAGGCCACTGCAGCAAGAGAAATTGTCATCTATGGTGAAGGTTCTCTAAAAGGTTCCGACAAACCAAAGAACCAGGGCATCTCACACCACGAGGATGATGTGACCCACGTTGTTAACTTCAACTACGTTTGTGATGACATCAGGCATGAGAGCCATGGGAGCCACCAAGTGTACAGAAACCCACAGTTGAAGGAGCAGAATACCATGGCTGCTGGCAGAATGTCACAAGTCAGGCGCACAAGGCCATGGATAAAGTTTGGTCTCACCCCCAGGCAGCTGAATGAGTTGGAAGATGTTTTTGAAAAAACTAAGTACCCCGATGAGATCATAAGGTATGTGACTTGTTTCAATAGCTGTTCCAACTCCCATCCATCAGCATCTCATTAGGAAGTGTGTTATTCACACTATGGGCCCTATCTGCTTTTAGCCCAAGCATGAGGTCTTTGTTTAGTTGCTGAGTATGGGAAAGATGTCTGGGAGGTCAAATATATGTATATATATATATATATATATACATATATATATATATATATATATATGTATATATATATATATATACATATATTCACATATGCACATATACATATAAGTATACACACACACACACACACACACATATATATATATATATATATATATATATATATATATGCAGTGTGGATTCTAGAAACTGGTTGGTGCCTCTCAATTTGTTCTTTATGTTTTCATTTTGTTTTTTTTTCAACCTACTTAATCTCTTCTTGATGACTCCGTTTTATAATGGGAATTGTATTCAAGACCTAGTGGTTTCTAAGCAATCCCTCTTCTAATATAGAATTTTCACCTTGTGTCAATTCATGTTTTTATTTTTCCAATAAAATGAAGATCAATGAAAAGCCACTTTCATACTTTTGAGCTCACCATCTCTACATAGTTTTGTGTTGGCCTGTGATGCATCTCCAGAAGTCATCTTGCCAAGCTGAAATGCTGTATTTCACTAACAGCTCCAATTTCCATCTTCTTCTCCCAGAAAGGACCTTGCAAAGCGCTTGTTCCTGAGAGAATCCAGAGTGCAGGTCAGTAAATCCGAAAAGACTTTGGGCAAGGCACTCTGCTTAAGGACATGGTCCGTGTTCTTGTACCCATTATGAAATGCATGCGTGGGTGAGAGGTGTCCTTGTCTGGGTTATAATAGTAACTGAGCACTGAGTCTTGAAGTTGTCCAGAAGTAAAAATGGAACGGGCACCCATTAAGTGTTCTTGCCCATTATTTGAAACAGCATAATCTCTTAACTGAAAAAAAATCTTAAAAAGCTCATTTCTAATTTTTATCATTTTTATCATATTTGATTTTCTTTATTGAGCTGTATATTTTTCTCTGCTCCCCCTTCCCTTTCCCTTCTTCCTGACTACGCTCTCCTGTAACCCCCACACTCCCACTTTACTCAGGAGATCTTGTCTTTTTCTAATTCCTATGTAGATCCATTTATGCCTCTCAGAGGGTCCTCTTTGTTTTCTCGGTTCCCTGGGATTGCTGGTTTTCTTTGCTTTATGACTAAAAACCACTTATGAGTGAATATATTATATTTGTGTTTGTGTGTCTGAGTTACATCACCCAATATGGTGTTTTCTAGATCGATCCATTTGCCTGCAAATTTCAAAATGTCCTTATTTATTTACTGCTGTGCAAATGTTCATTTTCTTTTTTTGTTATTTATTTTTTAAAGATTTCTGCCTCCTCCCCGCCACTGCCTTCTATTTCCCTCCCCCTCCCCCGATCAAGTCCCCATCCCTCGTCAGCCCAAAGAGCAATCAGGTTCCCTGACCTGTGTGAAGTCCAAGGAACCCCCACCTCCATCCAGGTCTAGTAAGGTGAGCATCCAAACTGCCTAGGCTCCCACAAAGCCAGTATGTGCAGTAGGATCAAAAACCCATTGCCATTGATTTTGAGTTCTCAGTAGTCCTCATTGTCCACTATGTTCAGCGAGTCCGGTTTTATCCCATGCTTTTTTAGACCCAAGGCATCTGAACTTGGCGAGTTCCCGATGGAACATCCCCATTGTCTCAGTGTGTGGGTGCACCCCTCGCGGTCCTGAGTTTCTTCCTCATGCTCTCTCTCCTTCTTCTCCTGATTTGGGCCTTGAGATTTCAGTCCAGTGCTCCAATGTGGATCTCTGTCTCCTTTCATTGCCTAATGAAGGTTAATATTCAGGAGGATGCCTATATGTTTTTCTTTGGGTTCACCTTCTTATTTAGCTTCTCTAGGATCACAAATTATAGACCCAATAACCCTTATTTATGGCTAGAAACCAAATATGAGTGAGTACATCCCATGTTCCTCTTTTTGGGTCTGGTTTACCTCACTCAGGATAGTGTTTTCTATTTCCATCCATTTGCATGCAAAATTCAAGAAGTCCTTGTTTTTTACCGCTGAGTAGTACTCTAATTTGTATATATTCCATTCTTTCTTCATCCATTCTTCCATTGAAGGGCATCTAGGTTGTTTCCAGGTTCTGGCTATTACAAACAATGCTGCTATGAACATAGGTGAGCATATACTTTTGTTGTATGATAGGGCATCTCTTGGGTATATTCCCAAGAGTGGTATTGCTGGGTCCAGGGGTAGGTTGATGCCAAATTTCTTGAGAAACCACCACACTGCTTTCCAAAGTGGTTGCACAAGTTTGCATTCCCACCAGCAATGGATGAGTGTATCCCTTTCTCCACAACCTCGCCAGCAAAGGCTATCATTGGTGTTTTTTATTTTAGCCATTCTGATAGGTGTAAGATGGTATCTTAAAGTTGGCTTGATTTGAATTTCCCTGATCGCTATGGAGGTTGAGCATGACCTTAAGTGTTTTTTGGCCATTTGAACTTCTTCTGTTGAGAGTTCTCTGTTCAGCTCAGTGCCCCATTTTATAATTGGGTTGATTAGCCCTTCATGGTCTGGTTTCTTGAGTTCTTTATATATTTTGGAGATCAAACCTTTGTCCGTTGTGGGGTTGGTGAAGATCTTCTCCCAGTCAGTGGAGACTTTTTGTCTTAGTGACAGTGTCCTTTGCTTTACAGAAGCTTCTCAGTCTCAGGAGGTCCGATTTATTCAATGATGCCCTTAATGTCTGTGCTGCTGGGGTTATACATAGGAAGCGGTCTCCTGTGCCCATGTGCTGTAGAGTACTTCCCACTTTCTCTTCTATCAGGTTCAGTGTGTTCGGACTGATATTGAGGTTTTTAAACCACTTGGACTTGAGTTTTGTGCATGGTGATAGATATGATATTTTCATTCTTCTACAGATTGACATCCAGTTTTTCCAGCACAATTTGTTGCAGATGCTCTCTTTTTTCCACTGTATATTTTTAGCTCCTTTATCGAAAATCAGGTGTTCATAGGTTTGTGGGTTAAAGTCCGGGTCTTCTACTCGATTCCATTGGTCAACTTCTCTGATTTTATGCCAATACTAAGCTGTTTTCAGTACTGTAGCTCTGTAATAGAGTTTGAAGTCAGGGATGGTACAAATGTCCATTTTCTTCATCCATTCTTGTCTGATGTCCATCTAGGTTGTTTCCATGTTCTGGCTCTTATGAATAATGCTGCTATGAACATATTTGAGCTGATGTTCTTTTGGCATGATTGAGTGTTTTGTGGTATATAACCAACAGTGCTATTGCTGGGTCAGGAGGTGGATTGTTTCCTAATTTTCTGTGAAATCGGCATGCTTATTTTCAAAGAAGCTGTTTCCACTCCCACCAGAAATGCAGTAGTGTTTCTGTTACCCCACATCCTCCCCAGCATAAATTGTCATCAGTGTTCTGATCATGGCCATTCTTACAGGTGTAAGATGGAATCTTAGAGTTGTTTTGGTTTGCATTTCTCTGATGACTAAGAATGTTGAACATTTCCTCAAGTGTCTTTCAGCCATTTGAGATTCACAGACTACTCATAATCAGTATGTGAACATCATATATATAGACAGCATTGTGTATTAAAAGGTCATTCATTTAGGAAAATGTTAATGTTTACTGGTATCTGTACAGAGATTAATACTGAAGTCTGGACACTCAGGTCATTTCAGGGTACTTATGTGTACTGTTGTAGTAGGACTCTAAGTGACCTTGGGGACATTCTCATCGATGTAGCAAGCAGTAGGGGAAAAACAGGGCTGTGTTTCAACAAATAAACACTTAGTTATAAGTGTGGATTAAGTGAGACCAGAGAGAAATTAGTGTTTCATAGCTAACCTGTGTTTAATTTATCCAAGAGACATGTGGAACAACACTCACAAGTGCACATGGTTGGCCCTCCACCTTTGTAAGTTTGTGGAAAGCCGATATAGACAGCAGCAAAGTTGAACCTTCATGTTCCCTCATGCTGTGTTTAGATTATCTAAAAACAATGCCAAAATAGTCATGTCAGTGTTATGAGATGTATGGGGCAGACAGCTTTAAAGGGTTAATTTTGTTACACTAAACAAAAAGAAATGGTAATGGGTTTTTTATCCTACTGCACTTACTGGCTTTGTGGGAGCCTAGGCAGTTTGGATGCTCACCATCCTAGACCTGGATGGAGGTGGGTGGTTTTTGGACTTCCCACAGGGCAGCGAATCCTGATTGCTCTTTGGGCTGCTGAGGGAGGGGGAATAATTGGAGGGGGGGAATGAGAGGTAGTGGCGGGGAGGAGGCAGACATCTTTAATGAATGAATAATTAATTAATTAATTAAAAGAATAACATTGAGCCCATTTAAGTTAATCGAGTAAAGAGAACGCGATCAGGGGATGTTATTGATAGTCAAAATGCAGGTAGGTACTGAGGAGAGGGCCCGAAGGATAAAGCTCTTGCCACATGAGTCTGAGGATCTGAGTTGGGACCCTCAGCATAAAGTTTAGCAGGTGTCAGCTCACCTGTAGTCAGAATCTCTTATTCAGGAGGCAGAGACTGTTGATCCTTAGGGAGACCTAGATTAGGTCCGTCGCTGAGCTGAGGTTCATGGACAACCCTGCCAGTGTAAATCATGTGGGGAGCAAGCTAGGAAGATGCTTGACTCTGACCTTGGTCCTCAGCATGCACGAGTGTGCATTTGCACATAGATACACATATATATCACACACCTTTGCCAGTTTTGATGTGTTTGCAAATACATAAAAAGCAAAGGTGCCAAGCCACGGTCAAGTGTGTCTTCTGTTGACTAACTTGAAAACTGAAAGTATTCTTTTCCTTTAAAGGAGACTATGTTAAACATGTGGGTTTTTTGGAATGTGGGAAAAGATAGAGCTCACTTTAAGGAAGAGCGGTAACTATATTATTTTCAAATAAATTTCTTTCCTCCAGACAGTAAAGACTAATGTTTAGATCATGGGATAAAAGCTGAGGCCATGAGTCCAGAGAAACTGACTGCTCCATAGCAAATGAGAAAGGGGAAATGCAGTGCAGAATACTATTCACGCTAACTTCCTTCAGCATGGATCAGGGAGTCTTGATGTAGGCAAACTCCCTACCTGCAGCAGTAGCTTGTGCGAAATAGCAGTCCTGCCTAGGAGCCCCTGATGGCTGACATCCTAACACCACTAGGTGTAAACTACAGTAGGACCAGGCTCAGGTTGGAGAAACTGGGAGAGAAGAGGGAGAATCCCCCAGGATGGAGAGGAAGAGAGATTGGAAAAGAAAAGCTGAAGGAGTGAGGCATTCTCCCCCTGTCGAGATGACAGGACCCTGTACTTCAGCTTCAGAGAGACAGAGGTGCTGCAGACCCAGAGACTGATGTGAGGAAGCTCTGGAGACAGGGATGCACTGCAGCTTAGAGAAGCCAATGCACTACAGCTCTAGAGGATGATGCAATGCAGCTCTAGAGATGCTGATGAATCGCAGCTCCAATGAGACTGATGATGCACTGCATCTCTAGAGAGACTGATGGACTATCACTCAAGAGCCATTTGTACTGCAGCTCTAGAGAGACTGATGATGCACTGCAACTCCAGAGAGGCTGAAGGACTATCACTCCAGAGCCATTTGTACTGCAGCTCTAGAGAGACTGATGATGCACTGCATCTCTAGTGAGGCTGAGGGACTATCACTCCAGAGCCATTTGTACTGCAGCTCTAGAGAGACTGATGATGCACTGCAACTCCAGAGAGGCTGAAGGACTATCACTCTAGAGCCATTTGTACTGCAGCTCTAGAGAGACTGATGATGGACTGCATCTCCAGAGAGGATGATGCACTGGAGCTCCAGAGTGATGATAAACTGCACCTCTAGAGGCCTATGCACTTCAGCTCTAGAGTCTAATACTCTGCAGTTCCAGAGAAGTTGATGCACTGCAGCTTTAGAGAAGCTGATGCGTTGAAACTCTAGAGGCTGATGCACTGCAGCTCCAGAGAAGATGTTGCAGTGCAGCTCTAGAGGTGATAAATATCAGCTCTAGAGATACTGATGTACTTCAAATATAGAGGCTGATGCACTATCACTCTAGTGGCCTATACACTACAGCTCTAGATGCTGATGAACTGCAGCACCGGAGAAAGGCTAATGCATTGCAGCTCCAGATAGGCTGATTTACTAGAGCTCTAGGGGCTGATGCAGTGCAGCTTTAGAGGCTGATACACTGCAGAACTAGCTAGATTAGCTAGAGCTAATATGCCAACAGTGACTTAATTAATATAGTTGCTTTGTGATTATTTCGGAGCTAAGCTAACTGGACAGCTGGGGCTTTGATTGAATTCATGGAGGCATCCTGTTGGTTTGTTTGAGTTCCCCTCATGGATTCTGGTCCTTTAGTTGGCCGTTTTTATACTAGACATCCACATAATAGAAGGAGCAGGGAGGGAGAGAAATGGCATGGACGCAAAGATGTGCAGTTTGAGGACTTCCCAATATAATGGACCCTTATTCCCTAGGAGCCTGAGAGGATGGTGACATCTAACAGGCAACTGTGACTGTATTTCCGTAGCTGGCTATGTATTAAGGAAGAGGCGGTTTTGTTAACTGCTCTCCACATTGTTACAGATCACATTGCTGTCTGGAGGTTCAGCCTAAAAACGTTGGATCTCCTGGTATAAGAACAGAGCCCAGGATGTTCTTCATGTTGGCAAGAAATAGGGCATCACTATCAAGCTTCAACTCTCATTGAGACCATAGCTTTTGTCTTGAGCCCAGAAAACATTAGAGGGCATGGCAGATGGCCAGGGAAAAAGTCCACAGGTGATAGTGACCTCACCCTATTACCTACATGATGGAAGCAGGGAGTCCCAAGATATCTGAATGAATTGTCTGAATTGGCTCATTTTCCTAATCCTATAGATGACAACAGTACATCTCTGTGCAGGCCTCCCTTGGAGTAGTGTTAGCTCTCCCAAGTCAATTTGGGAAGGATGTTTGTTTGTTTGTTTGTTTGTTTTGTTTGTTTGAGCTGGGGATAGGCTGTGACTTTGCACACTCTTTTGGCAAGTGTGATTCCTTGTAATCACCCCACCTGCTTAAGTGCTAGAGCAATAAGAAGCCATCCATCGATAAATGGTGAGCTGAAATCATGGGACTATAGTGGTTTAACACAGAGAAATTACATGTTTTGATAAAGAAATACATGCCAGAGTAGATTCAGAAACACTGGAACAGAAAGAGAAGATGCTGGAGGGAGAACAAGGAGAGGGGAATGAGAAGGAGGAGGAGGAGCAGGAGGAGGAGGAGGAGGAGGAGGAGGAGGAGGAGGAGGAGGAGCCTGGGAAAGAAGGAGACTGTTTTCTGACAGTGAGGGGAAGTAGGAAGCAGGTATCCCAATATCCTAAGTGGTGAATCTCACAGCACCCCTTGTCCTTCCTGACATGGGTGCCTGGTGTGGAGCCCCACTGGGAGTTAGGATTGAGGTGTCTGTACAAGGCAGTACAATCAAGTGTATTGTTGAAGTGTGTTGTGTTGACTTCATTTTGGTTTTTGACCTTTTGTACAAAAAATAGATTTTTGTTCCTTTAGAGTTATCCAGCACCTTTGTATATTCCAGGTTTTCTGCTTGTTCTTCTGCTTTGATCCCTGAGCCTTGAAGGGAGGAAGTTATGAACACATTCCAATTAGGATGGAGCACTCCATAGTTGTGAGCAGAGATGGCCATTTACACGGTCTATAGCTAATAGAAAGTCTTTATTCCAGCTGACTAGGATGACACCCAGGTATCTGGGCACGTAGGCATGGCCACAGGTGTCCAGAACATGGTGGTTGTAAGGGCATCTTAAAACCTAGATGTCCTAGCATCTAGCTCAGCAGATGCAGATGCCTGTGCAGAAGTAATCAGTTTGAATCAAGCTGTTTACTGAAGCTAAGATAGCAGTTAGCTGGCGGAGGGGTTCATACAAACAGGAAGTTTAAGCACAGCTAAGTTTGCTAGAATATCCCTGATCTTTGGTCCCTAGAATAGACTTAATTTCCCGTGGGATTCTCCATGACAGAGTCAAAGTCTATTTCTACCTGAAATGGCCTCAACAAGAATAGAAGATGGAGGAACCTCTTCACTGGCTTAAACTGTCACATTTCCCACTAGATCACAGGGCATGAGTCCAATCATTGACTCGTCCTGATCTATGAGGTCATAGTTGTTTCTAGGGACCAGTAATTTTCTGTTTGAGACAGTTGGCCATGCAGGTGAAGATGCAGGGTTCCACCGTCTGTCTGAGGAGGACAAGAATCAATGGTCCAGTTAATGCTGACACTAAGCTATAGGGACCCAGTCACCAGAGATTGATAACAGTGTCCAGATCTATGCCTTCTTTCTTTCCTTCCTTTCTCTCCCTTCCTTTTCCTCTTCCCCTTCTCTTATCTTCTGCTTTCTTTCTTCTTTCTATCGACTAATCTTGTCCCCTCACTTACCCTTTCTACCTTCCTTTCCTCATCATCCCCCAGTCCTTTCTCCTCTACTTACTTAAAAAGCAGTTACTCATGTATGCATTCCAGGGCACTGGCAGCCCATTCCCAAAACCTCATCTTCACTCTCTTCTCCTCTCTTAGACCAATAGGCTGCTGAATTTTCAGGAAGCCTGATGAAAACCAGACTTTGCCCAGGCACTGGCCCATCACTTCGCAGCAGCTTCCTTTCCTGTGCATAGGAGATAAGAGGCCTCTATGGGAAGACACAGAAACCTCCACAGTCACCCAGCAAGGGCCCTGCATTTTTGTAAATCTTTCATGGATAAAACAGTACAGGGTCACAGTAAAAGAAATTAGTAATATATTCAACTTTCTGGCTCTTCAACTTAGATCAGAAATCTTGGGATCATCTCAAACAATCAAATTTGAATAATCTATGGCAGTTGTTTCAGCTGTTCCTGCATCTATTCAAAGGAAACCAGAATTGGGACCCATTAGGCCTTTGTTAACATAGATTCAAGGCAAAATATGAGCTCTCCCATCTTCTCTATTAAAGGCATATATCATGAGGATTACATAGACAAGAATTCATGCAGTGGGGTGTGAATTTTGAGAGAGTCAGGGGAGATATCATTATTCTAAGCATTAGTTCATGTAAGTCAGATAATTCAAGGGAATGATGAGGTACCATTTACTTGGCAGAGAGTGTGTAGATTGTAATACCTGAAGACCCTTTGATATCTGGTCTTCTCCATATCCTGATTTACTGATCCCCGTTCTCTTTCTTAGAGCCATATTTCCCTATTCCTTGAAAGAACATAAGACAGGAAAGGTACTAGCTAATGAATTTTCCATTTCCGGTTGTTCTGATTCTGACTTCCAGGGCTGGGGTTGCATAGGATTTTGTGTGTCCTTGGTTAGAAAAGTCTGGTCAATCTAAAGCCTCACTGGCATTTACTGTTACACAGAGTTGTGTTTTCCACTTGTGATATTGACTATTGAATACACTAAAGCCATCTCTTTCACCATGTTATTGCAGAGCTGGTTTAAGAAAAGAAGAGGCCAATACAGGAAACATCAGCAGTCTCAGATTCTCCAGTGTGCATCTGCTGATGGCCAGGACACCTTGCAGTAAAGCTTTTGTAGGAGTCCTGAAGCATCATCCTGTCCAGGCCTCAGATGAAGACAGGATCTTCAGGTTTCACTGACACCTTCTGATGGCTGTGACACCTTATCCCTTCAGCAATAAAGAGTTGTGTATTCAAAATATTTCATGTCCTTTTTGGGGGTCAGTAAGGTGTGTATGTCCATTATTGAGAAAATATTTAACAGAAGATAAAAGGAAGGGATCAAACCCTGAGTCATCTTTACTACTCCACAAGTCACAAAAGTCTCTCAAGCCCGACGGCAATCCTCGCTCAGACATCTATTCTTCTCTCTTATCACATTGTACCATCGTCATCTTAACTCGACCCTGTGGGAACAACACCTAAGAACAGGAACAGGACCATTCCCCAGTGAGAAGACTGTTCACGACAAAAACAGAGTTTCCCCCAAATCTACGAGTTCACTCTTGTACTGCAACAAATACAAAAAGACTACTTTCTGAGCATTCATCAGTGGGGAGTGTGACCAGTGACCTAGGCTACTCCCTGGTCTGTTCACTATCACTCCTTTCAATGGCACAGTCATGCTACTAGGAGTCTTCCTGACACAGGTCGTAGTGTTTCAAAGGAAACACAAGAGGCCTTTTTACGCCCATTAGAAAGAGGCTTCCTCTTTGCTCCCACAAGAACCCGAGATGCACAAGAGGCATATTGATTGATCCTCCCAATTCAAGCAGGAGAGGAGAAGGATTCTCAGTAGATGCACCAGGCCAGGTTAGTGGAAGACATAGGATGCAGGCTTCAGAGCATGCAGGGAGCAATAGGCTGTGTTAGCCCAAGGGTGATTGGAGGAGAGGCAGTGTGGAGAGCCTACAGAGAGGGTTACACCTGAGTTCTGGCAGGGAAGACACATCAGGGTGGCATTAACATGGTGTTGTATGTCATGGGGTTAGAACACATGACCTGTGAGAAAGTGGCCAATGCATGATCTGGTTTTGATGCTGTAATTACTTGTGACATATGGCAGACTCTAGAAATGGGGGTGCAGCAGGATGTGTTAAATCCTATTTGTAAACTGAGTACAGGTAAAGTGGGAATCCGGACTTTGTAATAGAGAAGATGGGTAAATAGGGCTTTGTACTGAGGACGCACATACAGAAGTCTGGTGTGACAGAGGAGGGGCAGATAGACTGGCTATTGTACAGCCTTGTATTAGTAAAGTTTGTGGATTATAGAAGCACTGTGGAGAGATGGAGGACGTGAATCCCCACAGCAAGAGTTTCAAGAGGACATATAAAGTGTGTACTGGGTGGTTTTGTGTGTGTCATGTTGACACAGGCTAGAGTCATCAGAGAGGAAGGAGCCCCAGTTGAGGAAAGGCCTTCATGAGGTCCAACTCTAAGTCACTTTCTTTATTATTGATCAACAGGCTAAGGTGCCATTCCTGGGCTTAGTCTAAGAAAGCAGGCTGAGTAAGCCATGGGAAGCAAGCCAGTAAGCAGCTCTCCTCCATACCCTCCTCATAATATCCTGCTTCTGTGAACCTTCCCTGTTTGTGTTCCTGTTCTGACTTCCTTGAGTGATGAACAGCAATGCTGAAGTGTACATAAAATAAACCCTTCTTCTCCAACTTCCATTTTTCATGGTGTTTTGTCAAAGTGACAGAAACCTTGAGACAACATCCTTCTACTCAAAGAGGAACTGGGAACTCTGGTGCTGGGATTATAAGCACCAAGGTGGATGCTGTATTAGGGACATATACAGGACTTAGATGGAAGGTAGATTCATTGGGGTGTGTGTGAGGTGGAGCTGGTGAGAAAGACTCCCTGGGGTACTACCACAGATTGCAGTCAGGCTCTTAGTATAGTCCTGAGAAACTGACAGGGCCTGGCTACACAAAGTAGGCCTGTGGATCAGAGCCCTACAAATGCAGAGGAAGATTCCTCTGTAGAGACCTAAGAACAGTGAGGGACGGGCCCATTGCTCCTAATTAGGTCCTGGTGTGGGGCCAGAGAGAACACCTGCAGATTCACATTCCAGGAGAGGAGGGCACATATGTATCTAATATACACATGAGGAGATGACCACATTGGGATCTGTGTTCTTATCCCATGACTGTCATTCCCACAACAAAACATTCCAAATGAACACACATCTCTTCGGGCGAAACAAATCCCAGAATAAGGGCATAGAAAGATGGCACAGCAAATATGTGACTATGTAGGATTCCCCTCTGTATGCTGTGAATATCATTGGTTAATAAAGAAACAGCTTTAGGCCTATAGTAACATATATGGAAACAGAGCTAGGTGGGGAAAACTAAACTGAATGCTGGGAGAAAGAAGAGCAAAACCAGAGAGAAGCTATGTAGCTCCTCCAGAGATTCATTCCAGAAATTTAGCTATTAATTCAAAGCCACGTGGCGATACACAGATTAATAGAGATGGGTTAGATAAGGATATGAGTTAGCCACAAATATGCTCTGGCTATTGGCCAAACGGCATTGCAAATAATATGGTTTCTGTGTGATTATTTCTGGGCTGAGCAGTCAGGAGACACACAAGTGGCCTTGCAACAGCTATAGACCAGTCATGATCTTTCATGGTACATTTTTCAGAACCTACGTTGTCTCGCATCTTCCTGTAACTCCAGCTCCAGGGAAGAGGACACCGTCCTCTGGCCTATACAGGTCGCTGCATGAATACATGTACAGACTCAGGCACATTATTAAAAATAACATAAGTTTTCAAAAAGAAGGTCCAGATTGACAGTTCTAGGCAACAGATTTTCATCCATGGGTCTTTGTGTACCAGGATCCCTCCAGCTCCTGCCACCATCAGCAGGTGCCCAATGCACCATGGTTTTGATGTATGTATCTGGACAGGGTCACGGCTGCTGTGGAAGTTCAGAAGGTAATTCAATTCTTTTGTATTATTTAAGCTCAAAATACCACATCATACACCATTCTAGCAAGGAAATTGAGGCAACAGGATTGTAAAATAGCTGGATACATTACTTTCATATTCAGGTGTGGAGAGAGGGGAGTTCATTCTTGCTTACTACTTGGCTTTACTGATGGAAATTTATTCAGTTTGTATACAGTTCAATATGCCCTAGCTAGGGAATGGTGTCTCCAACGTGGGCCAGATCCTCCTTTAACAACTAACTCAGACAATTTTCCTCAGATCATCCAGTGTAGATAATCTCTCATTGAGACTCCCTTCCCAGGTACTTTGTCTAAAGATGACCATTAAAGCAAACTATTGCAGAAGGTCAAGGTGCTTGTCATCAAGACAGCAGACCTAAAATTCATCACCAGGATTTACACGGTGGAAGAAAAATCAGCCCATGAATACTGTCCTCTTCTCTCCACACTGGGAAGTGGGGTCCCAATAAATGAGCGACAATAATAAAATAGTAATGACTAATAATGCTACTCCACACTACAATTCATGTGCTGCATGACAGAGCTTGCCTCGTTGGCACCAGGTCCTGATTTAATGTCTAGTCTCTCAAGAAATTTGAAATATTGTCATTGGCAGGAACAGGTTTCAAACGTTAAAGAAGGTGTCAAGGAAAAGGATCGATGTTTCTGATGTTCACAGGGGCTGCATCTGCCTCTAGCCCCAAGCTTTGTCAAGACCCACACAGCAGCAAAGCATAGGACCCGCCTGGATCAAGAGATCACAATTCCAGTAGGTTACCTTCCTTCCAATTTGATCTAGGCCAGCTCAAATCCACTTCAGACAGTGCCTCACTATCCTTCTTTCCCTAGATGTTGGGCTCAGAGTTTGACTCTCACAGATTTACTGAGATGAAATCTTTCCTCTGTTCTCCCAGCTCGATGTGATCTCCTGAGCACTGAGCACAGCTAACACAGGGGTCCAAGACAGGAGACCGTCCAGTGAGAGTCACTGAGGTTTCAGGGCAATGCAGGCCTGAACCTTCTTTCTGGCCCAACCTAACCTAAATTTGCAGCAGTTACCCCTGAGATTGAAACAGTCCACCATACAGGTTTGGAAGCTCATTAAGCAGGGTGATAACTCCAAATAACTTCAAGAACTTCCCCAAACTGACCAGATTTACTAGCACCATCCCTTCTAGAGTAAATAATGAAAGCAGAAAGTCCCTCTCAGAGAAACAAAAGCCCAATTGCTAAGAAGACTCTCAGAGAGCCTGGCACGATGGCACATGCCTTTCTTTTATTCCAGCACTCGGCAGGCAGAGGCAGGTGAATCTCTGTGAGTTTGAAATCAGCCTGGTTCAAGAGCAAGCTCCAGGACTGGTTTCAAAGATACTGAATAACCCTATATTGAAAAACAACAACAACAAAAAACTCTCAGAGAACAAAAGGGACAAACAACACTAAGACCAGACCAAGTGTCTGGAAGAAGCAAAGGCCAGCCTAGCTACCTGGAAGGGGTTTTGACAAACTGATCAACTGAGCCACCTGGAGAGGACAGGTCCAACCTGTTGAACTGCCCGTGGGCTGTGCAGATTGCTCCAGGTTTCCAGGATCCTGTGAGCTGTCTGTCACCTGTGCTGGTATTGGCTTTGGTGGTACACTTATTTTTGAGTCATTTCTGCTCCCGTAAGTAACCCCTCTCTCATATCCCTGTGCCCCAGTAAAAACCACTGGCCCACCAAGTTGGTCTTCAGTGGCATCTGTACTTTGTTCTATCATGGGCCCTCTATCTGGGATGAGGAGATGAGTGTGTTTCACCGCCCCAAGAAAAGACTTGTTACACAGCACATGCAGGTACCTTGAGGGCACCTCAAGAAAACATCTCCTCAGATAACTGTCTGGATGACGTCAGGGCTGCCCAGAGGAGAGATGCTTCCTGTGATTAAGTACTTGTTTGTGCAAATTCTACACTCCCTCTGTTATAAAGAGGTGCGGTGGGCTGCATACCCGCACCCAACCGCCAGCATGGCTAGCATTTGGCCCGAAATAATTACACGGAAACTGTATTCTTTTAAACAATGTCTGCCCCATTAGTTCCAGCCTCTTATTGGCTAGCTCTTCCATATTGATCTAACCCATTTCTGATAATCTGTGTAGCCCACGAGGTGGCTTACCAGGGAAGATCGTAACCTGCATCTGTCTGGAGTGGGAAAATCATGGTGACTGCCTGACTCAGCTTCCTTCTCCCAGCATTCTGTTCTGTGTAATCTGCCTACCTAATTTCTGTCCTATCAGGCCAAGCAGTTTTCTTTATTAGTTAACCAATGAAAACAACAGATAGAAAGATGACCCTCCTCCATCACCTCTTGTATTCCCATTTTTGGATTTTCTTCAGTTAAAATTCAACCTTGAGTTTCAATGACATGGGGCCTTTCTGTATGGTTCTGTGCCCTCTCTGTATGCGTGTATTCTCCTTTACAGGAGGAGAAGCTGCCAGTGTTGCTGAACTCCAAAGCCTAGCTTTCCTATCTTCGTCCTGCTGCAGTTCAGGGTTGTGATCATCCATGGCAGGGTTTGCCCCATACTTTCCCATGAGTATCCTGTGCACTAGTGGTGTACCCCAGTGCAGTGAACCCTGTTTTATAAGGAGAACAGCTTGGAGATGGTAGGGGTACTGCCAATACTGATATACAGGTCCTTGTCCTGACAGCTTCAGTTATTGGTCACTGTCATCTGCCAAATTTCCTTCTGCTTGTGGCATGGTCTTCCTGGGCAGCACATCACCCTGCCCGAGTTTCCCTGGATTGCCAGTGCTCTCTGTCCCTCACTGTGACTTTCCCAGGTCTGAAGGTAGCCTGGGACATGATTTTAGGAATCTTGTTCTCTTTTCCCCCTGCATCCTATTGTTCCCATAGTTTCCTTGTCGCTTGCCTGTCCTTGCTTTTTTCTCTTGATTAACAGAAATAAATATTCTCAATCTCCAATGAAGCTCCAGGGCAAGAAAAGGGACTGAACAGAAAAACACTTTCCAGGACAGCATCAACCACGGAGATTGGGCAAGTGCAGAAGAAAGGATACACAGAAAATTCCTGGGAGGCCTTTTCAGCGGAGCAAGTCTCTGCTATTTAATCTCTGAACTCCATGAAATTTTAGTCATGCAAAGAAGCCAGAAGATCATTCAGGCAGGGGGTACATTAGAGAAGCAGACACCACTATAAATAGTGGAAACCTGGAAGGCACCTGAAAGAAAACTGAACATGAAAACTGAATACATTATTGGATGTGAGACATCAATTTTATGTGTAGTCACATGGTCGTGTGCACGGATACACATTGTTGGTGTGAGTTCATGTATATGTATGCTTCATGGATGTGGAGAGGAAGGGCAGCTTTTAGTATCATGCTTCAGGTGCAGTCCACATTGAAAATGTTTTATTGAAAATAGATTCTTCTCTCATACACAACATCCTGACCACAGATTCTCCTTCCTCTACTCCCTAACTCTTTGACGTCCCATGTCCCCCAGATCAGCTATCCTCCATTTCCTCTTCAGAGAAGAGCAGGCCTCTAAGACAGAAAAGCCAGACAGGATATAACAAGATATAATGAGACTAGGCAAAAGCCGTCATACAGATGATGGAACAGACAACCCAACAGGAGGAAAACATTCACAAAAGCAGGTCAATAAGTTTTCCAGTCTTGGAGCCCCCCACGAACATCAAGCTAACAGCCACAACATTCACACAGAGGACCTAGTACAGACCCTTGCAGGCCCTATGCTTGCTGTTTGGGTCTCTGTGAATCCATGTGAGCTATGCTTAGTTGATTCAATGAGCCATGTTCTCCTGGTGTCGGCCATCTTCTCTGAGAGTCCACATTCTTTTCAGACAGGGTTTCTTACAGGCCTCCTGCTGTGTTTCCTTCTCAGCTTGCTGTGTGATTTTGGAATCGTCACTTGACCTCTCTGTTTTATTCTCCCCATGCATAAGATGAGTGTATGAAGTCATCATTCTCATGCCTGGCTACATGATACTAGTCAGGGCTTCAGCCAGACTTGCTGCTCCATCCCCTAATAAGTCTTGGCAATCTGACAAGGCTGGCCTTTACCTGTTCATTGGATATACACTTATAGCTCTCAAGCACAGCTACCTGTACAGACTGAGGCTAATTTTGAGCTTTCTATGTGTTTCACTTCTGGAACCACTGGATGCAAGTGCAGCAAATAGGTCTGCACACATCTATCCACCGTAATCATGACCCTGCCTCTGTTGAAAACTCACCTGCCTTTGGTGATCAAGTGCTGTCTCTTGGCCCTTGTTACTCTAAAGTCCAAGTAGAATCATTGCCTTTGACTTATTCTCTTGAGACAACTGACTCCTCTGAGTCCCTGCCCTCAACCTCTCCCCTACTTTCTCTTCAGAAAAGGGCAGGCATCCCATGTATATCACCAGCCATGGCAGAACAACACTAGTGGGTCCTTAAAACAACCTTTAATGTTATGACAAGATGAGGTCACTTCTAAACAGTTCTCTCAGAAAATGACAAAATGATAATTTGCTGGAAGAGGGTAAGTATAGCAATTAAAAATGGAAGAGATTATACTGTGTACTTTCCTACCTGCCTCCCCCACGGAGGTGGGCAAATGTAGTAACCACCAACCAGCCCTTCCCTTCCTCATGGTTTCCAGTTCCTTATTTGGTCCTGGATTGGTCTGTTTTATGTGGAAGGTTAGCTCCTTATGCACACACAGCTGCTGCTGCCACTGCCCAGTGCTCCTGTCCATGGTCTCCTGATGCTGCTCACACCCCCTTCCCCCAAGACCCTCTCCACAGACACCATACCAGAATTGGTAGGCTAGTTGTCTTATCATGCAAGTCTCAGTAGAGTTCTGTACAGGCACCTAGGAGGCTGCAGCAGAATGTGAATCTAGAGAAGTACTGCCCATGAATGTTGCTGAGGCAGAGCCTTCCCTTGTTTGTTGCCCATACTGGCCAGGACATTCCTATCTTTCTCTCCTTATATTAGCAATAAAGCACAGTTTATCCATTTACAACTTGTGTGTGCCCTCCACAGAAAAGGATGTGTTTTATTACAATTTGTACAGAAGTCAGCTCAGAGCAGGTGAGGGGCAGAAACACATACCAGCCATTGGAATGCATAGCAGCCACTGGAACACATTGCAGTCACTGGAACACATAGCGTTCACTGGAACACACAGCAGTCACTGGAACACATAGTGGTCACTGGAACACACAGCAGTCAGTGAAACACATGGTGGTCACTGGAATATATAGCAGCCACTGGAACACATAACGGTCACTGGAACACTCGGTGGTCACTGGAACACTTAGTGGTTATTGGAACATATAGCAGCCAGAAAAACACGTGGTAGTCACTGGAACACATAGTGACTACTAGAACACAAGGTGGTCACTGGAACACATAGTGGTCACTGGAACACTCGGTGGTCACTGGAACACACAGAGGTCACTGGAACACATAGCGCTCACTGGAATATACAGCAGCCACTGGAACACATAGAGGTCACTTGAACACACAGCGGTCACTGGAACACATAGCAGTCACTGGAAAACACAGTAGTCACTGGAACACACAGCGGTCACTGAAAAACACAGTGGCCACTGGAACACACAGTGGTCACTGGAACACAGTGGCCACTGGAACACACAGCGGTCACTGGAACACATAGTGGTCACTGGAACACACAGTGGTCACTGGAACACGTAGTGGCCAATAGAAGACTCGGTGGTCACTGGAACACACAGCGGTCACTGGAACACATAGTAGTCACAGGTACACACAGCGGTCACTGGAACACATAGTGGCCACTGGAACACATAATGGTCACTGGAACACATAGTGGTCACTGGAACACACAGTGGTCACTGGAACACATAGCTTTACCCGAAATAAAAACACACAAGCTGTATTCTTTTAAACACTGCTTGACCCATTAACTCTAGTCCTACAGGCTAATTCTCATCTCCCGATCAACCCATGTCTAATAATCTGTGTAGCATCAGTCTTACTGGGAAAGATTCAGCATGTCTTACCTGGTGGCTTGCTTCATTGCATCTTACTGGGAGAGGAGAGCATGGCCTGTGAGCTCACTTCCTTTTCCTCCCAGCATTCTGTTCTGTTTACTCCTCCCACCTATGTTTTAACCTATCAGGGCCAAGCAGTTTCTTCATTACTTAACCAATGAAATAAACAGATTGATATATGACACTCCCACATCATTTCTGCTTTTTCTGTTTAAACAAAAAAAGAAGGCTTTAACTTTAACATAGCAAAATTACATATAACAAAACAGTTATCAAGTAAAAATTACAATATTTCCATCTATTTTATCGTTACCATAACTAAGGAAAACTATAACTATAACTATTTTTACCTCCATCAAAGACTCCAGAAAGATACAATATTACCTAAGCAAACAAGAAATAAGCAACTTTCAAACTCTAGAAATGACAGAGACATCTCGCTGCCTGGACAGTCACCCAAAGTTTCTCTGTACCGTTGGGGCATCCATCTTCGGCCTACAGGCCCATAGTGTCCAGCAGATATTTCCATGAAGCAAGAAATTCAAAGTCAGTTCAGTCACTATCTGTTGTGTCCTGCAGAATGTCTTGCAGACTCCTTCATGAATCAGAACCCTGAAAGACCATCTCACCTTTAGGCAAGTTCAGTAGTCAAGGCAACAGTCCAGGTAAGAGCAGTTTCTTGCACAAATGACTATCAAACTCCATAAGGTGCCTCTTCGATGCCCATCTTCTTCTTGAAGTAGATTGGTGCTGCCAGGAGCACAGTGTCTCATTGTCATGAAATACCCTAAGTTATTAAAATATTTAAAATGCCATATTCTATAATCTTTGAAAAATATGAAGAATGCCTATCTAAAATATATCTATGTACATCTAGAAAATCTTAACTAACATGACTACAAGCTTGACTATTATTGATTATCCATTAACAACCTATAAACATTACATTTTAAGTGAACTACACAATCACAATACCTTAATAAAGATCAGAAATACATATACATATAACAAAATTGACCTTAAATCTCTATCAATAAAGCAAAATCTATACTAATGCAAATTATTCATATCTATATCATATCCCCCTTTAAATGTAAAAGAACGTTTATAAACCATATTTGGGGACATGGGTATAGTTTTTTCTCTCCAAACTGCTTCCTGCTGAATGGGGGCGTCGTAAATTAGGTCTTTCATGGTATAACCTGTGTGCTAGTTTCATCTCAGTTGGCAGTTGAGCGAATCAATTTTCTGAAGGTGATCACAGCAACCCTTCAGGAGGGCATGGTCCATCATACTATATTGGGATAGAGGCAATCCTCAGACTCTCACCCTCTATGAAAACAAAATAAGAAACTCCTTTCCAAAGCATCATGTCCTTAGATCCAAATTTCAAAGTCAAGTCATTTTCAAAATATCTATGTTGGATTAGTTCAGCAGCATTTATAAACATATATCTTTAAGCAGCTATTGCTTCTTCCTCAGCATTCAAACAATTCAAAGATAACCTAATAGCATAGAGTATCAAAATTCTCTTTATTTTCCATCTTAGTACGGCTTTATTTTAACTCTATTTTATTTATTTTTACTTTTATTTTATATTCTCTGCATATCTTTGTCCTGGAATAACTCTGTAGACCAGGCTGACCTCGAACTCACAGAGATCCACCTGTCTCTGACTCCAAGGCATTGGGATTAAAGTTGTATGCTACTACACCTTGAACTCACAGAGATCTGTTTGTATCTGCCTTCTAGGCACTGGGATTAAAGGCGTGTGCTACCACACCTTGAAGTCACAGAGGTCAATGTCCCTTTGCCTCCCAAGTGGTGGGATTAAAGGTGTGTACTACCACACCCAACTACTCTCTTTCTTCCTTTTTTTTGTTTTTTAACTTTAAGAACTTTAACTTTTAGCCTGCATATATTTTTAACACACTGTAAATCATTTAAACATTTTCTTTGACTTTGAATCTTTCTTTTACTGTATACATCTCTTTTTTGACCACGTGTCATTAATTTACCAAGCAGTATTGGTGGGACAAAAGCTGTGGCTTTGACGATTAGATCCAGCCCATTCCGTAGCTTTCCAGCCTCATGGCTGAGGTACCTCTGTAGCCACGTTTATTGCCACAAGTCTATGGCGTTTCAAGGTCCCTGCCAGTAAGTAAGCTGCAGCATTATGTCCACAGACAACACACAAGTCCTCTCTCTGTAGTCGGCCCTCCTGCCTCAAACAGTCAGAGTTTGCCCTGGCAGTACAGCCCAGAAAGCTGGCATTTTAAAACAACAGAGGTTTTTTCCTGCTACTGCTGAAAACAAACAGGCATTCAGTCGGCTTTTATCAACACCATTTAAGTGTTTCATGGCAGGACCTCTTAAAAGAGCTGCAAGCTTTGCAGCTAAAGTTGAGTCAGGAAGCCTCCCTTAGATGAGAGCGCTTGCTTGCTTCTAGCAAGCAGAGCAGACCCGAGATATTGCTGCTACTAAGAAAACATGCTTCACTCCATTCTTTCCCAAGCTTTCTCACGCTTTCTGTGGATTCAGTTATCCCCACGTTGGGCACCATTCTGTAGTAGGAGCTGCGGGTTGCATTCTGCCACCCAGCTCCCGCCATAGGCTAGCTTTACCCGAAATAACAACAAACAAACTGTATTCTTTTAAACACTGCTTGGCCCATTAACTCTAGCCCTTACAGGCTAATTCTCATATCCCGATCAACCCATGTCTAATAATCTATGTAGCATCAGTCTTACCAGAAAAAATTCAGCATGTCTGACCTGGCGGCTTGCTTCATTACATCTGCCTGGGAGAGGGGAGCATGGCCTCTGAGATCACTTCCTCTTCCTTGCAGCGTTTTGTTCTGTTTACTCCTCCCACCTATGTTTTAACCCATCAGGGCCAAGCAGTTTCTTTATTGCTTAACCAATGAAATCAACAGATTGATATATGACACTCCCACTTCAAGGGAAGGCTCTGCATCAGCAGCATTCGTGGGCAGTACTTCTCTAGCTTCAGGTTCTGCTGCACCCTCCGAGGTGCCTCTACAGAACTCTCCTGAGACTTGTATGATAAGACAACTAGCCTACCAATTCTGGTATGGTGTCTGTGGAGAGGGTCTTGGGGGAAGGGGGTGTGAGCAGCATCAGGAGACCATGGACATGAGTACTAGGCACTGGCAGCTGCAGCTGTGTGTGCCTAAGGAGCTAACATACCTGACAAAACAGATGTATCCAGGAAAAATAAGGAACCAGAAACTCGGAGGAAGGGAAGGGCTGGTTGGTAGTTACTACCTTTGCCCACCACCGTGGGGCAGGCAGGTAAGGAAACTACACAGTATAATCTCTCTCATTTTTAATTGTTATTCTGACCATCTTCCAGCATATTCTAATTTTGTAATTTTTCAGAGAGAACCGTTTAGAAGTGACCTCATCTTGTGAAAACATCAAAGGTTGTTTTTAAGGACCCTCTTGTGTTGTTATGCCATTGCTGGCGATATACATGGGAGGCCTGCCCTTTCCTGAAGGGAAAGGACAGGGGAAGGGGCGGGGGTTGAAGGGAGGCACTGGGAGGAGAAGTGGAAAGTAGTGGAAAATGTGGTCAGGCTGTGAAAAAAATAATAATTAATTGTTAAAAGAAAAAGAACCCCTAGTGCAGCCTGGGGAGATCACTTAGTGCTAAGAAGGACCTGATGGCACTCCTGAAGATGAGATCCCAAACCCTGGTCCTCACATGAGGGAAGGAGAGAACAGACTCCCAGATTTCCCCCTTCATCCACATGTTCAGGTGTGCCATGCTCACACACATAGTTAAAGTAAGTACGGTTCTAATAAGGAACTGGAGTTGAGAAACAGGAATTGACTTTATATGTGTTTTTCCAGGGTTTCTCAAACTTCCTAAGACTGTGACCCTTTATAATATAGTTCTTCATGTTGTGACCCCCAACCATAAAATTACTCCATTTCTTCTTTATAACTGTCATTTTATACAATTATAAATCGTTATGCTAATATCTGTATTTTTCAATGGTCTTACACAGTCAACCTCTGAAAAGGCTTTTGGTCCCCGAAGGAGTCGTAACACACAGTTTGAGAACAGTAGCTGTAGGCCTCTCTAATATAAGCATCCTCATCCACACTGCTCTGGTCCAGTATGACAGTACTGAGAAGAAACAGAAAAGGCAGCTAGGTGGAGGAAGATTTTTCTGTCTCTGCTACTAGCTCCTGAATCACAACCCTGAGAATTATTATTAATTATGAAACCCCAGCCAATAGCTTAGGCTTGTTTCTAACTAGTGCTTACATCTTAAATTAACCCACTCCTTTTAATCTTCCTTTTTGATGTGGCTCACTTGCCTGTGCATTGTAGTGCCCATGATGCCTCCTATGCATCTGACTGGTGACTTGCATGTCTCTGCCCTTGTTCTTCTAGCATTCTCTCTACCCTGAAAATCCTGCCCAGTGATTGGTCAATTAGACTTTTATTAAACCTGTGAGAGTGACATATGTCCACAGTGAAAATGATTGTTCCATAATAGGCAGGTGAAGTTGTAAAGAAATCCTGAATTTTCCTCATGCATAGTAGCAGAGAACAGGCCCTCATAATAGGCTATGGACTTTGAGGAGGGGGAATAATTCGGATGGGAACAGAAAACTACACCAAAGTCAAGGAATCATCAATGGTCCTTGAACAATTGTCCTGGATTTCATGTCGCAGTTTACACATCTTTGTAAATGATATGATGGACTGGAGAGATGGCTCTGTGGTTAATGTCTGCTCTTGCAGTAGACACAGGCTCATTCCCACCACTCACATGGTTACTTACAGTGATCTTTGGCTTCAGTTAGGCTCCAGTCCCAAGGGATTTGACACCCTCTTCTGATCTCCACAGACACAAGGCAGACACATGGCACCCACACACACACACACACACACACACACACACACACACACAAAACACTCAGACACAGGAAAAGAAACAAATCCTTAAAAGAAGTTGCTGGTGTTTATTCATTGATTTAGAAACAAGTGTAAGGAGATGGCCTCTGTGAATGAGCATGGCTTACTCCATGTTGATAAAAGGAATCAACGGCGTAGAGAAATTGGAATGCTGGCATCAGTCTGTCCTATAACAGAGGTCTGCATGCAGGGATGACCCAAAGGATTGTTCTTCTGGAATACTGCAGAAAGCAGACTTGTGAATCCCCATAACTGAAGAGCACCAACGTGGCTCTTGTCCACATTTCACACTTCCTAGTAGAAGTCCGGGGTCTCAAGAGAATAAGTCAAAGGAAATGAATCTACTTGGACTTTAGAGTAACAAGGGCCAAGAGACAGCACTTGATCACCAAAGGCAGGTGAGTTTTCAACAGAGGCAGGGTCATGGTTACGGTGGACAGATGTGTGTAGACCTATTTAATGCACCTGCATCAGGTGTTTCCAGAAGTGAAACACATAGAAAGCTCAAAATTAGCTTTAGTCTGTAGATGTAGCTCTGCTTGAGAGCTATAAGGGTATATCCAGTGAACAGGTAAAGGCCAGCCTTGTCAGAGTGCCAAGGCATATTAGGGGATGGAGCAGCAAGCCTGACTGAAGCCCTGACTAGTATCATGTAGCCAGGCATGAGAATGATGCCTTCATACACTCATCTTATGCATGGGGAGAATAAAACAGAGAGGTCAAGTGACGATTCCAAAATCACACAACAAGCTGAGAAGGAAACACAGCAGGAGGCCTGCAAGAAACCCTGTGTGAAAAGAATGTGGACTCTCAGAGAAGATGGCCACACCTGGAGAACATGGCTCATTGAATCAACTAAGCATAGCTCACATGGGCTCACGGAGACCAAAACAGCAAGCATAGGACCTGCAAGGGTCTGTAATAGATCCTCTGTGTGAGTATTGTGACTGTTAGCTTGTTGTTCTTGATTGGGCACTTATGAGTGGAAAACTGTTTGACCTGCTTTTGTGAATGTTTTCCTTTTGTTGGGCTGTCTTGTCCATCATCTGTATGACGGCTTTTGCCTAGTTTTATTATATCTTGTTTTATTCTGTCTGGCTCTTCCCTCTTAGAGGCCTGCTCTTCTCTGAAGAGGAAATGGAGGATAGCTGATCTGCGGGACAATTGTTTAAGCTCATTGTAAATCAAATAATTACATCATTTTTACAATTGTAGCTCCACTAGAGAACTATTAAGGTATATGTAAAGTAGAGGTAAACACGAAATGCATGGTGTTGAGTCTGAGCCTTGGGATTTAGCCCAGGGTGACCTTGTAATCTAGGCCAACTGCCTCGGGTTCTCCAATGTGGTGCCACTGCCACTTGCCAGTGTAGACACAAGTTCCTGTCTGATATGTATTCTCCATAAAGTATTGGAGACATATTTATGCTAAAAGAATTATGTAGGAGAATGGAATGGTGACTTAGTTTAAAAGAGTATTGGCAGTTCTTCAAGAAGAGCTGGGGTCAGCACTCACATGGTGGCTATCATCAATCTGTAACTTCACTTCCTGAGGGACACACCACCCCTTCTGACTTTCATAGGTACTACACACACAGATGGCATACATACATGTGCGCATGCAAGGCGTTCATTCACATAAAATAAAATAAACATGAAAGCAACATTTAAAAGAATTTCTTTTTGCAGCAAAAATTTGCCTCACTATCTAGCATGTCCTTGCAATGACTTATTGTTTTTCACACTTCAACATTTCAGGAACAGAAAAATGCATTATTTCTATCAACTAGTTTCTTCTCAATCTCTCTGCTGTTGTAGGCACACAAAGTAACAACTGTCAATGTTTAAGAATAATAAAGGTGTTCACTAAAATCAAAAGCAGACAGAACAAATGCAACACCATCATTCTGGGAAGAAATGTGCAGGGAAGAAGTCATATACATTCCCACCACCATCTTCTTCGTGAATTCTGCAGCCTGGAGGTAAAGGGGAATACACGCATACAGAGAGGGCACAGAATCATACAGAAAGGCCCCATGTCATTGAAACTCAAGGTTGAATTTTAACTGAAGAAAATCCAAAAATGGGTATACAAGAGGTGATGGAGGAGGGTCATCTTTCTATCTGTTGTTTTCATTGGTTAACTAATAAAGAAAACTGCTTGTCCTGATAGACCAGAAAATTAGGTAGGCAGATTACACAGAACAGAATGCTGGGAGAAAGAAGCTGAGTCAGGCAGTCACCATGATTCTCCCACTCCAGACAGATGCAGGTTACGATCTTCCCTGGTAAGCCACCTCATGGGCTACACAGATTATTAGAAATGGGTTAGACCAATATGTAAGACCTAGCCAAAAAGAGGCTGGAACTAATGGGGCAGGCATTGTTTAAAAGAATACAGTTTCCGTGTAATTATTTCGGGACAAAAGCTAGCCATATTGGCGGCCTGGTGCCTGGTATGCAGCCCACTGCTCTTCTTTACAACAAAGAGGGAGTGCAGAATTTGCTCAAACAAGTACTTAATCACAGGAATCATCTTTCCTCTGGGCAGCCCTGACATCATCCAGTCAGTTATCTGAGGAGATGTTTTCTTGAGGTGCCCTCAAGGTACCTGCATGTGCTGTGTAACAAGTCTTTTCCTGGGGTGGTGAAACACACTATCTCCTCATCCCAGATAGAGAGCCCATGATAGAACAAAGTACAGATGCCACTGAAGACCAACTTGGTGGGCCATTGGGTTTTACTGGGGCACAGGGATATGAGAGAGGGGTTACTTACTGGAGCAGAAATGACTCAAAAGTAAGTGTACCACCAAAGCCCATACCAGCACAGGTGACAGAGAGCTCACAGGATCCTGGAAACCTGGAGCAATCTGCACAGCCCACGGGCAGTTCAACAGGTTGGACCTGTCCTCTCCATGTGGCTCAGTTGATCAGTTTGTCTAAACCCCTTCCAGTTAGCTAGGCTGGCCTTTGCTTCTTCCAGACACTTGGTCTGGTCTTAGTGTTGTTTGTCCCTTTTGTTCTCTGAGAGTTTTTTGTTGTTGTTGTTTTACAAGATAGGTTTACTCTGTATCTTTGAAACCAGTCCTGGAGCTTGCTCTTGAAATAGGCTGGTCTCGAACTCACAGAGATTCACCTGCCTCTTCCTCCTGAGTACTGGAATAAAAGAAAGGCATGTGCCATCGTGCCATGCTCTCTGAGAGTCTTCTTAGCAATTGGGCTTTTGTTCCTCTGAGAGGGTTTTCTGCTTTCATTATTTGCTCTAGAAGGGATGGTGCTAGTGAATCTGGTCAGTTTGGGGAAGTTCTTGAAGTTATTTTGAGTTATCACCCTGCTTAATGAGCTTCCAAACCTGTATGGTGGACTGTTTCAGTCTCAGGAGTAACTGCTGCAAATTTAGGTTAGGTTGGGCCAGAAAGAAGGTTCAGGCCCGCATTGCCCTGAAACCACTGTGACTCTCACTGGACGGTCTCCTGTCTTGGACCCCTGTGTTAGCAGTGCTCAGTGCTCAGGAGATCACATCGAGCTGGGAGAACAGAGGAAAGATTTCATCTCAGTAAATCTGTGAGAGTCAAACTCTGAGCCCAACATCTAGGGAAAGAAGGATAGTGAGGCACTGTCTGAAGTGGATTTGAGCTGGCCTAGATCAAATTGGAAGGAAGGTAACCTGCAGGAATTCTAATCTCTAGAATCCAGGCAGGCCCTATGCTTTGCTGCTGTGTGGGTCCTGACAAAGCTTGGGGCTAGAGGCAGATACAGCCCCTGTGAACATCAGAAACATCGATACTTTTCCTTGACACCTTCTTTAATGTTTGAAACCTGTGCCTGCCAATGACAATATTTCAACTTTCTTGAGGGACTAGACCTCAGGACCTGGTGCAAACGAGGCAAGCTCTGTCATGCAGCACATGAATTGTAGTGTGGAGTAGCATTATTAGTCATTACTATTTTATTATTGTCGCTCATTTATTGGGACCCCACTTCCCAGTGTGGAGAGAAGAGGACAGTATTCATGGGCTGAATTTTCCTCCACTGTGTAAATCCTGGGGATGAATTTAAGGTCTGCTGTCTTGGTGACAGGCACCTTGACCTTCTGGGATAGTTTGTTTTAATTGTCATGTTTAGACAAAGTACCTGGGAAGGGAATCTCAATGAGAGATCATCTACACTGGATGATCTCAGGAAAATTGTCTGAGTTAGTTGTTATAGGAGGATCTGGCCCACGTTGGAGACACCATTCCCTAGCTAGGGCATATTGAACTGTATACAACTGAATAAATTTCCGTCAGCAAAGCCAAGTAGTAAGCACGAATGCACTCCCCTCTCTCCACACCTGAATATGAAAGTAATGTTTCCAGCTATTTTACAATCCTGTTGCCCCAATTTCCTTGCTAGAATGGTGTATGATGTGGTATTTTGAGCTTAAATAATACAAAAGAATTGAATTACCTTCTGAACTTCCACAGCAGCCGTGACCCTGTCCAGATACATACATCAAAACCATGGTGCATTGGGCACCTGCTGATGGTGGCAGGAGCTGGAGGGATCCTGGTACACAAAGACCCATGGATGAAAATCTGTTGCCTAGAACTGTCAATCTGGACCTTCTTTTTGAAAACTTATGTTATTTTTAATAATGTGCATGAGTCTGTACATGTATGCATGCAGCGACCTGTATAGGCCATTGGACGGTGTCCTCTTCCCTGGAGCTGGAGTTACAGGAAGATGCGAGACAACGTAGGTTCTGAAAAATGTACCATGAAAGATCATGACTGGTCTATAGCTGTTGCAAGGCCACTTGTGTGTCTCCTGACTGCTCAGCCCAGAAATAATCACACAGAAACCATATTATTTGCAATGCCGTTTGGCCAATAGCCAGAGCATATTTGTGGCTAACTCATATCCTTATCTAACCCATCTCTATTAATCTGTGTATCGCCACGTGGCTTTGAATTAATAGCTAAATTTCTGGAATGAATCTCTGGAGGAGCTACATAGCTTCTCTCTGGTTTTGCTCTTCTTTCTCCCAGCATTCAGTTTAGTTTTCCCCACCTAGCTCTGTTTCCATATATGTTACTATAGGCCTAAAGCTGTTTCTTTATTAACCAATGATATTCACAGCATACAGAGGGGAATCCTACATAGTCACATATTTGCTGTGCCATCTTTCTATGCCCTTATTCTGGGATTTGTTTCGCCCGAAGAGATGTGTGTTCATTTGGAATGTTTTGTTGTGGGAATGACAGTCATGGGATAAGAACACAGATCCCAATGTGGTCATCTCCTCATGTGTATATTAGATACATATGTGCCCTCCTCTCCTGGAATGTGAATCTGCAGGTGTTCTCTCTGGCCCCACACCAGGACCTAATTAGGAGCAATGGGCCCGTCCCTCACTGTTCTTAGGTCTCTACAGAGGAATCTTCCTCTGCATTTGTAGGGCTCTGATCCACAGGCCTACTTTGTGTAGCCAGGCCCTGTCAGTTTCTCAGAACTATACTAAGAGCCTGACTGCAATCTGTGGTAGTACCCCAGGGAGTCTTTCTCACCAGCTCCACCTCACACACACCCCAATGAATCTACCTTCCATCTAAGTCCTGTATATGTCCCTAATACAGCATCCACCTTGGTGCTTATAATCCCAGCACCAGAGTTCCCAGTTCCTCTTTGAGTAGAAGGATGTTGTCTCAAGGTTTCTGTCACTTTGACAAAACACCATGAAAAATGGAAGTTGGAGAAGAAGGGTTTATTTTATGTACACTTCAGCATTGCTGTTCATCACTCAAGGAAGTCAGAACAGGAACACAAACAGGGAAGGTTCACAGAAGCAGGATATTATGAGGAGGGTATGGAGGAGAGCTGCTTACTGGCTTGCTTCCCATGGCTTACTCAGCCTGCTTTCTTAGACTAAGCCCAGGAATGGCACCTTAGCCTGTTGATCAATAATAAAGAAAGTGACTTAGAGTTGGACCTCATGAAGGCCTTTCCTCAACTGGGGCTCCTTCCTCTCTGATGACTCTAGCCTGTGTCAACATGACACACACAAAACCACCCAGTACACACTTTATATGTCCTCTTGAAACTCTTGCTGTGGGGATTCACGTCCTCCATCTCTCCACAGTGCTTCTATAATCCACAAACTTTACTAATACAAGGCTGTACAATAGCCAGTCTATCTGCCCCTCCTCTGTCACACCAGACTTCTGTATGTGTGTCCTCAGTACAAAGCCCTATTTACCCATCTTCTCTATTACAAAGTCCGGATTCCCACTTTACCTGTACTCAGTTTACAAATAGGATTTAACACATCCTGCTGCACCCCCATTTCTAGAGTCTGCCATATGTCACAAGTAATTACAGCATCAAAACCAGATCATGCATTGGCCACTTTCTCACAGGTCATGTGTTCTAACCCCATGACATACAACACCATGTTAATGCCACCCTGATGTGTCTTCCCTGCCAGAACTCAGGTGTAACCCTCTCTGTAGGCTCTCCACACTGCTTCTCCTCCAATCACCCTTGGGCTAACACAGCCTATTGCTCCCTGCATGCTCTGAAGCCTGCATCCTATGTCTTCCACTAACCTGGCCTGGTGCATCTACTGAGAATCCTTCTCCTCTCCTGCTTGAATTGGGAGGATCAATCAATATGCCTCTTGTGCATCTCGGGTTCTTGTGGGAGCAAAGAGGAAGCCTCTTTCTAATGGGCGTAAAAAGGCCTCTTGTGTTTCCTTTGAAACACAAGTCTTCCTGTGTCAGGAAGACTCCTAGTAGCATGACTGTGCCATTGAAAGGAGTGATAGTGAACAGACCAGGGGGTAGCCTAGGTCACTGGTCACACTCCCCACTGATGAATGCTCAGAAAGTAGTCTTTTTGTATTTGTTGCAGTACAAGAGTGAACTCGTAGATTTGGGGGAAACTCTGTTTTTGTCGTGAACAGTCTTCTCACTGGGGAATGGTCCTGTTCCTGTTCTTAGGTGTTGTTCCCACAGGGTCGAGTTAAGATGACGATGGTACAATGTGATAAGAGAGAAGAATAGATGTCTGAGCGAGGATTGCCGTCGGGCTTGAGAGACTTTTGTGACTTGTGGAGTAGTAAAGATGACTCAGGGTTTGATCCCTTCCTTTTATCTTCTGTTAAATATTTTCTCAATAATGGACATACACACCTTACTGACCCCCAAAAAGGACATGAAATATTTTGAATACACAACTCTTTATTGCTGAAGGGATAAGGTGTCACAGCCATCAGAAGGTGTCAGTGAAACCTGAAGATCCTGTCTTCATCTGAGGCCTGGACAGGATGATGCTTCAGGACTCCTACAAAAGCTTTACTGCAAGGTGTCCTGGCCATCAGCAGATGCACACTGGAGAATCTGAGACTGCTGATGTTTCCTGTATTGGCCTCTTCTTTTCTTAAACCAGCTCTGCAATAACATGGTGAAAGAGATGGCTTTAGTGTATTCAATAGTCAATATCACAAGTGGAAAACACAACTCTGTGTAACAGTAAATGCCAGTGAGGCTTTAGATTGACCAGACTTTTCTAACCAAGGACACACAAAATCCTATGCAACCCCAGCCCTGGAAGTCAGAATCAGAACAACCGGAAATGGAAAATTCATTAGCTAGTACCTTTCCTGTCTTATGTTCTTTCAAGGAATAGGGAAATATGGCTCTAAGAAAGAGAACGGGGATCAGTAAATCAGGATATGGAGAAGACCAGATATCAAAGGGTCTTCAGGTATTACAATCTACACACTCTCTGCCAAGTAAATGGTACCTCATCATTCCCTTGAATTATCTGACTTACATGAACTAATGCTTAGAATAATGATATCTCCCCTGACTCTCTCGAAATTCACACCCCACTGCATGAATTCTTGTCTATGTAATCCTCATGATATATGCCTTTAATAGAGAAGATGGGAGAGCTCATATTTTGCCTTGAATCTATGTTAACAAAGGCCTAATGGGTCCCAATTCTGGTTTCCTTTGAATAGATGCAGGAACAGCTGAAACAACTGCCATAGATTATTCAAATTTGATTGTTTGAGATGATCCCAAGATTTCTGATCTAAGTTGAAGAGCCAGAAAGTTGAATATATTACTAATTTCTTTTACTGTGACCCTGTACTGTTTTATCCATGAAAGATTTACAAAAATGCAGGGCCCTTGCTGGGTGACTGTGGAGGTTTCTGTGTCTTCCCATAGAGGCCTCTTATCTCCTATGCACAGGAAAGGAAGCTGCTGCGAAGTGATGGGCCAGTGCCTGGGCAAAGTCTGGTTTTCATCAGGCTTCCTGAAAATTCAGCAGCCTATTGGTCTAAGAGAGGAGAAGAGAGTGAAGATGAGGTTTTGGGAATGGGCTGCCAGTGCCCTGGAATGCATACATGAGTAACTGCTTTTTAAGTAAGTAGAGGAGAAAGGACTGGGGGATGATGAGGAAAGGAAGGTAGAAAGGGTAAGTGAGGGGACAAGATTAGTCGATAGAAAGAAGAAAGAAAGCAGAAGATAAGAGAAGGGGAAGAGGAAAAGGAAGGGAGAGAAAGGAAGGAAAGAAAGAAGGCATAGATCTGGACACTGTTATCAATCTCTGGTGACTGGGTCCCTATAGCTTAGTGTCAGCATTAACTGGACCATTGATTCTTGTCCTCCTCAGACAGACGGTGGAACCCTGCATCTTCACCTGCATGGCCAACTGTCTCAAACAGAAAATTACTGGTCCCTAGAAACAACTATGACCTCATAGATCAGGACGAGTCAATGATTGGACTCATGCCCTGTGATCTAGTGGGAAATGTGACAGTTTAAGCCAGTGAAGAGGTTCCTCCATCTTCTATTCTTGTTGAGGCCATTTCAGGTAGAAATAGACTTTGACTCTGTCATGGAGAATCCCACGGGAAATTAAGTCTATTCTAGGGACCAAAGATCAGGGATATTCTAGCAAACTTAGCTGTGCTTAAACTTCCTGTTTGTATGAACCCCTCCGCCAGCTAACTGCTATCTTAGCTTCAGTAAACAGCTTGATTCAAACTGATTACTTCTGCACAGGCATCTGCATCTGCTGAGCTAGATGCTAGGACATCTAGGTTTTAAGATGCCCTTACAACCACCATGTTCTGGACACCTGTGGCCATGCCTACGTGCCCAGATACCTGGGTGTCATCCTAGTCAGCTGGAATAAAGACTTTCTATTAGCTATAGACCGTGTGAATGGCCATCTCTGCTCACAACTATGGAGTGCTCCATCCTAATTGGAATGTGTTCATAACTTCCTCCCTTCAAGGCTCAGGGATCAAAGCAGAAGAACAAGCAGAAAACCTGGAATATACAAAGGTGCTGGATAACTCTAAAGGAACAAAAATCTATTTTTTGTACAAAAGGTCAAAAACCAAAATGAAGTCAACACAACACACTTCAACAATACACTTGATTGTACTGCCTTGTACAGACACCTCAATCCTAACTCCCAGTGGGGCTCCACACCAGGCACCCATGTCAGGAAGGACAAGGGGTGCTGTGAGATTCACCACTTAGGATATTGGGATACCTGCTTCCTACTTCCCCTCACTGTCAGAAAACAGTCTCCTTCTTTCCCAGGCTCCTCCTCCTCCTCCTCCTCCTCCTCCTCCTCCTCCTCCTCCTCCTCCTCCTGCTCCTCCTCCTCCTTCTCATTCCCCTCTCCTTGTTCTCCCTCCAGCATCTTCTCTTTCTGTTCCAGTGTTTCTGAATCTACTCTGGCATGTATTTCTTTATCAAAACATGTAATTTCTCTGTGTTAAACCACTATAGTCCCATGATTTCAGCTCACCATTTATCGATGGATGGCTTCTTATTGCTCTAGCACTTAAGCAGGTGGGGTGATTACAAGGAATCACACTTGCCAAAAGAGTGTGCAAAGTCACAGCCTATCCCCAGCTCAAACAAACAAAACAAACAAACAAACAAACAAACATCCTTCCCAAATTGACTTGGGAGAGCTAACACTACTCCAAGGGAGGCCTGCACAGAGATGTACTGTTGTCATCTATAGGATTAGGAAAATGAGCCAATTCAGACAATTCATTCAGATATCTTGGGACTCCCTGCTTCCATCATGTAGGTAATAGGGTGAGGTCACTATCACCTGTGGACTTTTTCCCTGGCCATCTGCCATGCCCTCTAATGTTTTCTGGGCTCAAGACAAAAGCTATGGTCTCAATGAGAGTTGAAGCTTGATAGTGATGCCCTATTTCTTGCCAACATGAAGAACATCCTGGGCTCTGTTCTTATACCAGGAGATCCAACGTTTTTAGGCTGAACCTCCAGACAGCAATGTGATCTGTAACAATGTGGAGAGCAGTTAACAAAACCGCCTCTTCCTTAATACATAGCCAGCTACGGAAATACAGTCACAGTTGCCTGTTAGATGTCACCATCCTCTCAGGCTCCTAGGGAATAAGGGTCCATTATATTGGGAAGTCCTCAAACTGCACATCTTTGCGTCCATGCCATTTCTCTCCCTCCCTGCTCCTTCTATTATGTGGATGTCTAGTATAAAAACGGCCAACTAAAGGACCAGAATCCATGAGGGGAACTCAAACAAACCAACAGGATGCCTCCATGAATTCAATCAAAGCCCCAGCTGTCCAGTTAGCTTAGCTCCGAAATAATCACAAAGCAACTTTATTAATTAAGTCACTGTTGGCATATTAGCTCTAGCTAATCTAGCTAGTTCTGCAGTGTATCAGCCTCTAAAGCTGCACTGCATCAGCCCCTAGAGCTCTAGTAAATCAGCCTATCTGGAGCTGCAATGCATTAGCCTTTCTCCGGTGCTGCAGTTCATCAGCATCTAGAGCTGTAGTGTATAGGCCACTAGAGTGATAGTGCATCAGCCTCTATATTTGAAGTACATCAGTATCTCTAGAGCTGATATTTATCACCTCTAGAGCTGCACTGCAACATCTTCTCTGGAGCTGCAGTGCATCAGCCTCTAGAGTTTCAACGCATCAGCTTCTCTAAAGCTGCAGTGCATCAACTTCTCTGGAACTGCAGAGTATTAGACTCTAGAGCTGAAGTGCATAGGCCTCTAGAGGTGCAGTTTATCATCACTCTGGAGCTCCAGTGCATCATCCTCTCTGGAGATGCAGTCCATCATCAGTCTCTCTAGAGCTGCAGTACAAATGGCTCTGGAGTGATAGTCCTTCAGCCTCTCTGGAGTTGCAGTGCATCATCAGTCTCTCTAGAGCTGCAGTACAAATGGCTCTTGAGTGATAGTCCATCAGTCTCTCTAGAGATGCAGTGCATCATCAGTCTCATTGGAGCTGCGATTCATCAGCATCTCTAGAGCTGCATTGCATCATCCTCTAGAGCTGTAGTGCATTGGCTTCTCTAAGCTGCAGTGCATCCCTGTCTCCAGAGCTTCCTCACATCAGTCTCTGGGGCTGCAGCACCTCTGTCTCTCTGAAGCTGAAGTACAGGGTCCTGTCATCTCGACAGGGGGAGAATGCCTCACTCCTTCAGCTTTTCTTTTCCAATCTCTCTTCCTCTCCATCCTGGGGGATTCTCCCTCTTCTCTCCCAGTTTCTCCAACCTGAGCCTGGTCCTACTGTAGTTTACACCTAGTGGTGTTAGGATGTCAGCCATCAGGGGCTCCTAGGCAGGACTGCTATTTCGCACAAGCTACTGCTGCAGGTAGGGAGTTTGCCTACATCAAGACTCCCTGATCCATGCTGAAGGAAGTTAGCGTGAATAGTATTCTGCACTGCATTTCCCCTTTCTCATTTGCTATGGAGCAGTCAGTTTCTCTGGACTCATGGCCTCAGCTTTTATCCCATGATCTAAACATTAGTCTTTACTGTCTGGAGGAAAGAAATTTATTTGAAAATAATATAGTTACCGCTCTTCCTTAAAGTGAGCTCTATCTTTTCCCACATTCCAAAAAACCCACATGTTTAACATAGTCTCCTTTAAAGGAAAAGAATACTTTCAGTTTTCAAGTTAGTCAACAGAAGACACACTTGACCGTGGCTTGGCACCTTTGCTTTTTATGTATTTGCAAACACATCAAAACTGGCAAAGGTGTGTGATATATATGTGTATCTATGTGCAAATGCACACTCGTGCATGCTGAGGACCAAGGTCAGAGTCAAGCATCTTCCTAGCTTGCTCCCCACATGATTTACACTGGCAGGGTTGTCCATGAACCTCAGCTCAGCGACGGACCTAATCTAGGTCTCCCTAAGGATCAACAGTCTCTGCCTCCTGAATAAGAGATTCTGACTACAGGTGAGCTGACACCTGCTAAACTTTATGCTGAGGGTCCCAACTCAGATCCTCAGACTCATGTGGCAAGAGCTTTATCCTTCGGGCCCTCTCCTCAGTACCTACCTGCATTTTGACTATCAATAACATCCCCTGATCGCGTTCTCTTTACTCGATTAACTTAAATGGGCTCAATGTTATTCTTTTAATTAATTAATTAATTATTCATTCATTAAAGATGTCTGCCTCCTCCCCGCCACTACCTCTCATTCCCCCCCTCCAATTATTCCCCCTCCCTCAGCAGCCCAAAGAGCAATCAGGATTCGCTGCCCTGTGGGAAGTCCAAAAACCACCCACCTCCATCCAGGTCTAGGATGGTGAGCATCCAAACTGCCTAGGCTCCCACAAAGCCAGTAAGTGCAGTAGGATAAAAAACCCATTACCATTTCTTTTTGTTTAGTGTAACAAAATTAACCCTTTAAAGCTGTCTGCCCCATACATCTCATAACACTGACATGACTATTTTGGCATTGTTTTTAGATAATCTAAACACAGCATGAGGGAACATGAAGGTTCAACTTTGCTGCTGTCTATATCGGCTTTCCACAAACTTACAAAGGTGGAGGGCCAACCATGTGCACTTGTGAGTGTTGTTCCACATGTCTCTTGGATAAATTAAACACAGGTTAGCTATGAAACACTAATTTCTCTCTGGTCTCACTTAATCCACACTTATAACTAAGTGTTTATTTGTTGAAACACAGCCCTGTTTTTCCCCTACTGCTTGCTACATCGATGAGAATGTCCCCAAGGTCACTTAGAGTCCTACTACAACAGTACACATAAGTACCCTGAAATGACCTGAGTGTCCAGACTTCAGTATTAATCTCTGTACAGATACCAGTAAACATTAACATTTTCCTAAATGAATGACCTTTTAATACACAATGCTGTCTATATATATGATGTTCACATACTGATTATGAGTAGTCTGTGAATCTCAAATGGCTGAAAGACACTTGAGGAAATGTTCAACATTCTTAGTCATCAGAGAAATGCAAACCAAAACAACTCTAAGATTCCATCTTACACCTGTAAGAATGGCCATGATCAGAACACTGATGACAATTTATGCTGGGGAGGATGTGGGGTAACAGAAACACTACTGCATTTCTGGTGGGAGTGGAAACAGCTTCTTTGAAAATAAGCATGCCGATTTCACAGAAAATTAGGAAACAATCCACCTCCTGACCCAGCAATAGCACTGTTGGTTATATACCACAAAACACTCAATCATGCCAAAAGAACATCAGCTCAAATATGTTCATAGCAGCATTATTCATAAGAGCCAGAACATGGAAACAACCTAGATGGACATCAGACAAGAATGGATGAAGAAAATGGACATTTGTACCATCCCTGACTTCAAACTCTATTACAGAGCTACAGTACTGAAAACAGCTTGGTATTGGCATAAAATCAGAGAAGTTGACCAATGGAATCGAGTAGAAGACCCGGACTTTAACCCACAAACCTATGAACACCTGATTTTCGATAAAGGAGCTAAAAATATACAGTGGAAAAAAGAGAGCATCTTCAACAAATTGTGCTGGAAAAACTGGATGTCAATCTGTAGAAGAATGAAAATATCATATCTATCACCATGCACAAAACTCAAGTCCAAGTGGTTTAAAAACCTCAATATCAGTCCGAACACACTGAACCTGATAGAAGAGAAAGTGGGAAGTACTCTACAGCACATGGGCACAGGAGACCGCTTCCTATGTATAACCCCAGCAGCACAGACATTAAGGGCATCATTGAATAAATCGGACCTCCTGAGACTGAGAAGCTTCTGTAAAGCAAAGGACACTGTCACTAAGACAAAAAGTCTCCACTGACTGGGAGAAGATCTTCACCAACCCCACAACGGACAAAGGTTTGATCTCCAAAATATATAAAGAACTCAAGAAACCAGACCATGAAGGGCTAATCAACCCAATTATAAAATGGGGCACTGAGCTGAACAGAGAACTCTCAACAGAAGAAGTTCAAATGGCCAAAAAACACTTAAGGTCATGCTCAACCTCCATAGCGATCAGGGAAATTCAAATCAAGCCAACTTTAAGATACCATCTTACACCTATCAGAATGGCTAAAATAAAAAACACCAATGATAGCCTTTGCTGGCGAGGTTGTGGAGAAAGGGATACACTCATCCATTGCTGGTGGGAATGCAAACTTGTGCAACCACTTTGGAAAGCAGTGTGGTGGTTTCTCAAGAAATTTGGCATCAACCTACCCCTGGACCCAGCAATACCACTCTTGGGAATATACCCAAGAGATGCCCTATCATACAACAAAAGTATATGCTCACCTATGTTCATAGCAGCATTGTTTGTAATAGCCAGAACCTGGAAACAACCTAGATGCCCTTCAATGGAAGAATGGATGAAGAAAGAATGGAATATATACAAATTAGAGTACTACTCAGCGGTAAAAAACAAGGACTTCTTGAATTTTGCATGCAAATGGATGGAAATAGAAAACACTATCCTGAGTGAGGTAAACCAGACCCAAAAAGAGGAACATGGGATGTACTCACTCATATTTGGTTTCTAGCCATAAATAAGGGTTATTGGGTCTATAATTTGTGATCCTAGAGAAGCTAAATAAGAAGGTGAACCCAAAGAAAAACATATAGGCATCCTCCTGAATATTAACCTTCATTAGGCAATGAAAGGAGACAGAGATCCACATTGGAGCACTGGACTGAAATCTCAAGGCCCAAATCAGGAGAAGAAGGAGAGAGAGCATGAGGAAGAAACTCAGGACCGCGAGGGGTGCACCCACACACTGAGACAATGGGGATGTTCCATCGGGAACTCGCCAAGTTCAGATGCCTTGGGTCTAAAAAAGCATGGGATAAAACCGGACTCGCTGAACATAGTGGACAATGAGGACTACTGAGAACTCAAAATCAATGGCAATGGGTTTTTGATCCTACTGCACATACTGGCTTTGTGGGAGCCTAGGCAGTTTGGATGCTCACCTTACTAGACCTGGATGGAGGTGGGGGTTCCTTGGACTTCACACAGGTCAGGGAACCTGATTGCTCTTTGGGCTGACGAGGGATGGGGACTTGATCGGGGGAGGGGGAGGGAAATAGAAGGCAGTGGCGGGGAGGAGGCAGAAATCTTTAAAAAATAAATAACAAAAAAAGAAAATGAACATTTGCACAGCAGTAAATAAATAAGGACATTTTGAAATTTGCAGGCAAATGGATCGATCTAGAAAACACCATATTGGGTGATGTAACTCAGACACACAAACACAAATATAATATATTCACTCATAAGTGGTTTTTAGTCATAAAGCAAAGAAAACCAGCAATCCCAGGGAACCGAGAAAACAAAGAGGACCCTCTGAGAGGCATAAATGGATCTACATAGGAATTAGAAAAAGACAAGATCTCCTGAGTAAAGTGGGAGTGTGGGGGTTACAGGAGAGCGTAGTCAGGAAGAAGGGAAAGGGAAGGGGGAGCAGAGAAAAATATACAGCTCAATAAAGAAAATCAAATATGATAAAAATGATAAAAATTAGAAATGAGCTTTTTAAGATTTTTTTTCAGTTAAGAGATTATGCTGTTTCAAATAATGGGCAAGAACACTTAATGGGTGCCCGTTCCATTTTTACTTCTGGACAACTTCAAGACTCAGTGCTCAGTTACTATTATAACCCAGACAAGGACACCTCTCACCCACGCATGCATTTCATAATGGGTACAAGAACACGGACCATGTCCTTAAGCAGAGTGCCTTGCCCAAAGTCTTTTCGGATTTACTGACCTGCACTCTGGATTCTCTCAGGAACAAGCGCTTTGCAAGGTCCTTTCTGGGAGAAGAAGATGGAAATTGGAGCTGTTAGTGAAATACAGCATTTCAGCTTGGCAAGATGACTTCTGGAGATGCATCACAGGCCAACACAAAACTATGTAGAGATGGTGAGCTCAAAAGTATGAAAGTGGCTTTTCATTGATCTTCATTTTATTGGAAAAATAAAAACATGAATTGACACAAGGTGAAAATTCTATATTAGAAGAGGGATTGCTTAGAAACCACTAGGTCTTGAATACAATTCCCATTATAAAACGGAGTCATCAAGAAGAGATTAAGAAGGTTGAAAAAAAAACAAAATGAAAACATAAAGAACAAATTGAGAGGCACCAACCAGTTTCTAGAATCCACACTGCATATATATATATATATATATATATATATATATATATATATATGTGTGTGTGTGTGTGTGTGTATACTTATATGTATATGTGCATATGTGAATATATGTATATATATACATATATTTGACCTCCCAGACATCTTTCCCATACTCAGCAACTAAACAAAGACCTCATGCTTGGGCTAAAAGCAGATAGGGCCCATAGTGTGAATAACACACTTCCTAATGAGATGCTGATGGATGGGAGTTGGAACAGCTATTGAAACAAGTCACATACCTTATGATCTCATCGGGGTACTTAGTTTTTTCAAAAACATCTTCCAACTCATTCAGCTGCCTGGGGGTGAGACCAAACTTTATCCATGGCCTTGTGCGCCTGACTTGTGACATTCTGCCAGCAGCCATGGTATTCTGCTCCTTCAACTGTGGGTTTCTGTACACTTGGTGGCTCCCATGGCTCTCATGCCTGATGTCATCACAAACGTAGTTGAAGTTAACAACGTGGGTCACATCATCCTCGTGGTGTGAGATGCCCTGGTTCTTTGGTTTGTCGGAACCTTTTAGAGAACCTTCACCATAGATGACAATTTCTCTTGCTGCAGTGGCCTCATGTTCAAAATCAAGGCTCCCCTCAATCTCATTTTCACCCAGTTTTTAGAAATTGTGGTCCACATGTTGGGATTGGAAAGCCATGATGAGACCTAAAAGAGAGAAGTGTCATCTCCATAAATGGTTTGTGGATTGAAATGACTTTGCAGCATGTAGGTTTTTAGCAAGTTTCACATCTGTCCTCTTTCCATCACACAACCCCTATAGGAGATACGTGCCCACTGAAGGTGGCTCTAGGGAGCATGTGCAGAATGGATCTAACATGGATCCAACCAAGTACACCAAAGCCTCGAGGAATGGAGTGCAGGAGAAAGAAAGCTGTTGCAGGTGCACAAGTAGGGATGAGGACATGCATTTACACCGAGCACATGGCCTCTGGGTGAACCCCTGGAGAACTCTAGCTTCTGTATCTCACTGGGTGCACACTGCAAGATCTGGGAATTAAGTGGACATGGTTATGTCAGCTAGTGTTTGTGCCAGTTTCCTTGAGAGGACAGTGAAAACACACCAACACTGTCCTCTACCTGAAGGAGTGCCATGGTTGTGAAGTGGAGTTTATGTAGCATTTGGGGGGACAAGTCACTGCAAAACATTTGACGTCACCATTGAAACAATGAAAATGCTCCAGATGGTTTATTGGGAATCTCCATCAGAGTCACTGTACGATGTCCTGCTCAGTACTTCTCATGTCTGACTAGGCTGACACTGTGTGGGTCTCTGCCCTTTTCACAGTGCCAGCAAACTCCTGAAGCTGAGAGTGCTCTGTAACAGTATTGAGCTGAGAAAGCACCATATATACAGTAAGTATACAAAAGTGAAAGAACCTCTGGCTAGCTTCCATTCGAACAATTAATATTCTCAAAGAAATTTCCTCAGTGAGCTGAGATGTTGGAAAATATCAAGAGGATCTCATTAAGAAAATGTAATCCTTCACCCAGAGACTTGATGGAAACAGATGTAGAACTACAATCACTGACCTAGGCCCTCTTCCCATGTTTTACAGTTTTGTAAATTATGGTCTTGGTCTTCTGGTAGGGCTCCTAACAGTGGGGATATCTCTGACCCTGTGATCTGCTTTGGGAACCTTATCCTCCTACTGTATTGTATTATTCAACCTTAATAGTAGATGACATGCCTAGTCTTACTTCAATTTGATATGCCACAGATGGCTGATATATATGGGAGACCCGCCCTTTTCTGAAAAGTGAAGAAGTAGATGGGGGGAAGAGGCAGGTTAGTAGAAGGTTCTGGGAAGAGAGAAAGAAGGGAGAGGAAATGTGATTGGGAAAATAATTAATAAAAAGAAAACTAGAGTTTAACATTGCTTTTAAAAATTAATATTAAGGGGATGGCTTAAAGGTTAAGGGCACTGCCTGTTCTTCTAGATGTCCTGAGTTTAATTCCTATGAACCACATCCGGGCTCGCAACCACCTATCATGAGATCTGGTGCCCTCTTCTGGCGTGAAGGCATGCATGCTGGTAGAACTCTATACACATGAAAAATAAACCAATCTAAAAATTAATATTAAATTTATTGAAGTTACAGGTTAAGAAATCACAAATTGTGATTTTCAGATTTTTTTAAAATCTTTTTTAAATAGAAGGTCATTATTAGTTGGTATGCTTGTACTTATGCATGCCTACAGGGAGCACTGGATCTCCTGAAGCTCTACTTAGAGATAGATGGTTACCGAGGTGGATCCTGAGAACTGTACTCTGGTCCTCTGAAAGAACAACAAAATCTCTTAGCCATTTAGTCGTCTGTGCACTCTAATCACACAAATGCAATCTTTTTCTTTCTTCCTTTTAATTTTAGAATCCTAGAGCGCTGTGATATCAGGACATCTAGCAAGATTCCTGAAGAGTTGTAGCACAAATATTTTGACTTATAAATGTGAAAATCAACATCTGTAAACACAAAATCATTGACAAATACCCGTAGAGTTAGTAGCTAAGTAAATTAGGGTTCCTTCTAATTGTTGAATTTATTTGTTATGTGAGTATGGACCTTTACCATTTTGTGCATGTCACAGCACATGTTTGGATGTCAGAAGACAACTTGGGAAAATCAGTTCTCTCTTTCCATCATGCACTTTCCAGAGATCAGGCCATCTGGTGGTGCAGGAGATCCTTCTGCTTTTGTGTTCTTTTCATATGTAAAGGAATAAAGAAACTCCCTTGGCATTTTGATAGGACAGTACTTAAGTAGGCAAGGAAGACAAAACTGAATGCTGGGAGGGAGAAAGCAGAGTGAGAGAAATGCCATGGAACTGCCACCAAAAATAGATGTGCTGTAACTTTGATGGTAGGCCAATACCTCATGGTGATACACAGATTAATAGAAATGGATTAAATTAATATAAGACTTAGCCAATAATTCTGGCCAGGGGTGGCATACAACTTAAATCCCAGCACAAGGGAGGCAGAGGCAGACAGATCTCTGTGATTTCAAGGCCAGCCTAGTCTACTAAATCTAGTTCCAGGACAGGATCGAAAGCTACAGAGAAAACATGTCTTGAAAAATCAAAAAAGAAAGGTAGGAAATTAGAAGTTAAGCTAATGGGCCTATCAGTGATTTAATTAATACATTATCTGTGTGGTTATTTCAGGGCTAATCTAGCTAGGCAGCCGAGAAGAACAAGCATCTCCCCCCCCTTACTACAATCAGGCTTGCCAGCAAGCATCTTTACCACTGAATCATTGCAGAAAACCACTCCCATGGCTTCATTTTTATGTATAAGGAGTGAGGTACAGTCATGATCCCATAACAGTATGCTTGATCAAAATCTTCAAACAACATTAAAAATACTTTTACCCAGATAAGGTGGCACAAACCATTTTTACCAGTACTTGGGGCATAGAGGCTTCTGAATATCTTTAAATTAAAGACCAGTCTAGTCTGCAAGAGCAAGATCCAGAGCAAGCTCCAAAAACTATATAGAAACCCTGTCTTGAAAAACAAAAAAAAATCTGTTGAATATTCAGCTTACTGAACATTGAGCCCTACATACACTATAGTGGTTCATAAGTCTTAACAGTTTCCCCCAAGAATTCTTGACCTAAGTAATTCCCATCAAATCCCTCCTAAACACCCTATCAAGAGAATGGGTAGAATATCCACTCTGAAGAAAATACTATCCTTCCTGAAGTTGTATTACACCCTTTTTAATATACTGTGTGTTTTTATAAAGATGAGTTCTTTTGTAGATTTGAACCATAAAAATAAAAGGTAGAGCCTCTAAGCCTGCATCCTGCTAATGCCAGAAGCTGAGGTCTTCAAGGGTGATGCCTCACATAGAAAAGCCCCTAATATGTGCATCGTGTGTGCATCAGCAGAACAGGACACACTCACCTTCCCTTTTCATTCACTGCTAGGTAATAACGGGATTCTAACCTCTGAGAAGGAAGAGAGGGCGGAACACAGAAAAATGGGCATAAAAGGAGTGGAAAGGGCAGGCTGCTGTGAAGCAGGGAGATGCTTGACAGTGGGAGGTGGCACATGGTGCCCAGCTCCAAAGCCTGAGCTTTGTGTCTTAGGACCCTAGACGACTGTCTGATTATCACTTACACTGGCCTACTGTCTTGATGCTTCACCTACTCCTTTTGCCTCTGGCAACATCTTTCTCTCAGCTGCTGTTGTGAAACGCACTTTTTCTAAGGAAACAACACACATTTACTACTGCAGAATGGAATCCTGCCCCAGACAGGAGGAACAACAATACCAGAGTCCACCTGGAGAACAAATTCCATTTACCAGACTTCCTTACAGGAATATGGGTGAGGGATTGCTTACAAGAGAGAAATGACTCCAAGTCAGCTTTGTCACCAAAGCCTACCACGGTTGGACTGATGGCTCACCAAATCTGGAAACCTGAGCCACACTGTGCAGTCCACAGACAGGACAGCATGTTGCAGTCCTCTGAGCCTCTTTCAGGCATCTCACCTAGTCTCTGCTCCTGCTGAACTGTTCCGCTGGTCCCTTCCAGACTGCTCTGCTGGTTTGAGACTGACTCCCTGCAGTCTCTACTATTTATCTACTCTTGGGAGTACGGAGACTACTGGATTCATTCAGTTTGGGGCTCTCCCTGAAGTTACTCACAATGGGTTACTCCTTCTTACAGAGCTTTTCTGCTGGAGTGAATGCTTTAAGCAGAGAGGACACTGCTAAGGAACTGTAGTAACAAGAGACAATGACAGAAATGTGCACTTGAGCCTGTCATGATCCTCAGGACACTCTCCCCGTGACGTCACATGATGCTTGGAAATCCATATGGCCTTATAGCTTTCATGTAACTGGGGACAGAGCAGAGCAGGCCACAAAGAAACTCCTGTCATCTTCTTTAAACATACATGTTTCTTACACATTTTGGATATAACATAGTTTGTTGTTGTTCCTGGTCAACTAATCAGGTCATATTTACAGAACAAGACAGTTGGGGTGCAGAAGAAGACCCAGGGGTAGGGATACACTTCCCTGATTTCACAAAACCATCCCAAGCCACAGACCACCTAAACATGTGGAGAGGCCAATGTTGGCCAATAATCCAGAATTTCCCTAGGATTTCATTTGAGGATTTTGCAGGCAGAATTGTTGTAGACGTTGACTGCAATGCCACTAAGTCCATTTAACCTGGCACAGAGAGAACAGCTTTCTATATGATTCTAAAGCAGTGGTTCTCAACCTTCCTAAAGATTCAACCATTTATACAGTTCCCCATGTGGTGGTTGACCTCCAAACATAAAATTTTTCTTGCTACTTTATGACTTTAATTGTTATTGTTATGAATTATCGTTTCAATATCTGTCATGCAGGATATCTGAAAAGCAATCCCAAGTCCAACTTGTTGAGAACCACTATTCTAAGCAAAGGTGACTTTCATCTGAGTTGTATGTACCTGGTTTTCCTCAAGCTAATCTAAGGGAATTTGGGTGCATCTGGCACCTACGACACCACAGTCCACTTCAAAGTTCCATGTCCCTAATCAAATACATATTTGATGCTGCCTATTTGTGCTCATGGAACATTCAAACAAGTTAGGAGCCAGAAGTACAATTGTTGTTTCAGAAGAAGCCACTAGTTTTCTGGGTACTGCCAACAGTCTCCAGTTCAAATATTTTCTAATCCACACCTAGTTAACTACCCTTAAGTTCTCATAGCAAAACACAGTAAAAATGTGTACTTGAGAAAAATATAGTTTGCTTTCCTTGTTTCTGTGAGGTGTGTGAATATTTAATTTATTTAAGGACTTATTTATTTCTAAGCCAATGTAAGTGGAAACCCTTTAAGAGAGTTGGTGCTCTCAATAAATACTTGATAACACATATAGAAACTATCTAGTATGTATTATGTATGTGCTACTAAACAAACATGTAACTGGAGAGACAGATTGTAAACTTGTCCTTCTAAGTGTTAAACCATACATAAATACATAAACAAAAGCCAATGGTACACTAGCACTTCTTTATACACAGACACTCACACAGACACACAATGAATATGTGTGGAAAAACCTATTCAGATTTCCTTGGATGATAATAGGGAATTTTCTGTAATTTGTAGACTATATATTAGGTGAGGGATCAAGGCTGTATTTGAATGTCTTCTAAGCCCATCTGAGGGCATGAAATACTCTGTATTTGACCAGTCGGATTTCTTCCATTAGAGGTTTATGCTTTTGCTATAGACAGTATGAATCCCTTTAGAAAAAGAGGGCCTGCATAGCCAGTGACTGTATACAGCACAGGATCTGATGTGGGGAGGAAATAGTATGGCAGGGTAGGGCAGATGGAGAAGGGAAGGCTTTCCAAGGAGCATTGACAGGTTCAACAATGGAAAAGAAATGGATTAAGGATGACCAGTGGGAGAAAGGGGACAGAAACAGAGAACAGAACCTGGTATATCCAATGTGGCAACTTCTGTATCTCAATTTCTGCAATGAATGTTCAAATTGCCTTCAACAAATCCTGCCAGAAAGTATGTCCGTGTCAGAAGGGGCTCAAGAATAGGGTTCCATTTAGATGAGATCGCTCCTACAATGTCATAGAACAAAAATTCCCATTTTTCACCAGAAAAGGCTTCCAAGAACACGGAACATGGGACTGATGCCCACACAAGGTAAAGCTACAAGAGGAAAAAGTTTGCGCCCAGGAGGAGTCTATCAAAAGAAGCTTAGCATTCTAACCCATCCACGGAGAGCCAGCCTCCCAGTTGTCTTTAGACTCCAGAGTTAAGTCCACCCTGACCAGCTTCACAGAAGCTGCCTGAAGCAAGGTTTCTGGAATATGATTCATGATCGATGTCAAGTATATAGGTCAGGAGTGAAGGCTCATCGTGGAAGTATGAGTACCTGGGGTCCCAGAGGAGAGGCCTAGGACCTCAGGGATGGTGAAGTTCCAACATCACAACTATGAAAGGAAAACATTGACTGAATTCTCCAGCGGTAGAAAGAGAGGCTTATCCCAGGCGGGGCGGGGGGAGGGTCATCCAGGCAGAAATAGGAAAAGGAGCTGAGATCAGGTTCAGGGTGGGACAAAGTCAACACAGCTTGTAGCGAATTGTCCTCTTTGGCCTAAACACGGAGCGACCAGGACTCTGACCCCGACTGTGGAAAAGAAACAGAAGTTTAGATTCTTCTTCTGTTATATCATGCATTTAGGGATATAACTGATGTCACTGTCACTACAATGAAGCCTGGTTGGGACTAGAGAGATGACGCAGTGCTTAAGAGTACTTGGTGCTCTTGCAGAAGACCCAGGTTCAGTTACTGTTACAAACATGGTGGGTCACAGCTGTCTAGAGCCCCATTTCCAGGGTATCCACTAACTTCTTCTGAGCTCCACGGACATTAGAAAGGAACGTAGTACACATACATACAGGCAGCCCAAACAGTCACACACATAAACTAACAGAAATAGATCTAAGAACAATGGCAACCTGGGAATGTGGAAATTCACAGTTTAAGAGAGGGTTAGAGTAGTGTCTGGAAACTCTATTCACAGAAATCCTTTCAATAAGGAAGAATTCGATTGACTAAAGATAATAAGACTTTGACAAAGTAAGGCCAGGCTGTGCAGCCTTCTGCTGGGTGTGCACAAGGATGTGGAGGCAGAGCAGACATCGGCAGTGCTAGCCTATGTGGGACGGCTCAACTGACTGAGTGTGAGCTTTGCTAAACCTGCACCAGGCAGACACAAACTCATAAGTTCAGAGTCCAAGCCCAGTCTCAAAGAACTCAGGAGAGTCTGGATGTCAGGCTTCTTTCCTCAATGGCCTCAAGATTGATAGCAGTGAGAAAAAAGAGCACTGTGTTGTAAAATTGGAGGAACATGCCAGTGAGTCTGAGGTATAGACATGGCTGCATAGACAGGACTGTGAGGGAGAGCAGGGGGAGCAGGACACATCCTGAGAGAGAGAGAGAGAGAGAGAGAGAGAGAGAGGAAGCAGAGAATGTTTTGGAGTAGGGTGGAGAAAGGGCTGCACCCTCATGGAGTGAAGGGAGGTAAGGAAAGGGGCAGGAGGCAGGGGGAGACAAATATCAAGACTCAGAAGTGTGATGTCAGAAGCATGAAATAAGCCAAGGAGTGGGAAATAAGGTCTGAGCACAGCCCTTGCTCAGGCCATGAGCATGGTGCTTAACACACAATCATAAGGACTAGGAACATTAGGAATATTAGCGAAATATTGTCCCAGCTCTGGAATCACAAGCTGAAAGCATGAAGTCCCAGGGCTTCTAGACTGACTCCAGGTTCCCTGTGCTTCTGGCCACTTCCTCTTTCCATTATATTCCACTGCTATAGCTACTATGGCAGGGCTCTCTGTTCCTGACAGGGCTTACACTCATGGTCTCTCCAGTCATCCACGAACAGTTCATCATACAGAAAGTGAACACAGTGCTGGGCAGTGGTGGCACATGCATTAAATCCCAGCACTCATGAGGCAGAGGCAGATTGATCTCTGTGAGTTCAAGGCCAGTCTGTTCTACAAGACCTAGTTCCATTACAGGTATCAAAAGCTACATAAACACCCTGTCTCAAAAATACATAAAAAGAAAAAGAAAAGAAAATGAACACAACACACGCAGACACACACACAAAAAAACACACAAACACACACACACACACACACACACATACAAACACACTGGCTGTGGAAGGTATTGGAATCCTGGGTGCCAGAGTGGGTGATGGGAAACCAAAAGTTGTAGATTTAGAACAGGAGAAGAACACTGAGCTATCCTCAGAGATATGTAATATCAGGGAGTTAATTGGGACACCAGCCATCATCCTGGCTCTGACCACAAAGCACCTCCATGTCCTCTTTCATGCTCAGATGGACATCCATGCATTAGCTCTCACTTAACTGTGCAGACTCCATGGCCTGAATGTGGTGAACAAAGCATTTGCCTCCGCAAAGCATGTCCTTTGGTCCTCTGCCATTGTCAAGTGGGTCTAGGGGTTTTGTCCTTAGTAGGATCTGCCCCTCTTGACATGTCTGTTTCTGGTGTCAGCATTTCTGCTACAGGTTCCAAATATATTTACTATCACTAGATGAAGGGACTGCCTTTCTGTGACGAGGAACTGATGCTTCCATGGGCGAGAAGAAAGCCTTTGTGAACTAACAATGCCGTTCATGAAGACGGATGGGGGATCTGGTCTCTGGTCATTCCAACTGTTATCAGGAATTTAATTGTAATTCTAATTTTCATATATAAACTCAAGTCTAATATTTTATACTTCTATAAGAAACAGTCAACAATGTTGTGCATGGTATCACATACCTACAATCCCAGCATTAAGAAAGCAAATGCAACCATACCACCACATATTTGAGGCTCTGCTGGTCGATGTAGGAAATTCCCAGTCAGAAAGCAATCCATAATGAGATCTTTTCTCAAACAAACAAACAGAATTTAAAAATCCTTGTGTAATATATATGGATACAATACAGATCAACTACAGTCTTGATTGTTGTGCCGGCTAGTTTTATGTCAGCTTGACACAAGCTAGAGTCATTTTGGAAAAGGAAACTTGAACTGAGAGAGTACCCTCACCAGATTGGCCTATAGTACATTATCTTTCCTTTTTAATGAAATAAAATAAAATATGCTAAAAAGTTTTATCACATCGAAGTTGGACAAGGCAAACTAACAGAAGGAAAAGAGCCCAGGAGTCAGATACCATTTGTTCTCACACTCAGGATTCCCATAAAAACACTAAACTGAAAGCTATAGTTTATATGTAGAGGACTAGCAGAGACACTGTAGGCCATGAGCTTGCTGTCGCAGTCTCTGAGAGTACCTATGAGCTGTGCTCAGTCCACTTAGAGGGACTTGTTATCCTGGTGTCCTCCATCCCCTCTGGCTCTCACAGCCCTTCTACCTCCTCTTCCATGGGGTTCACTGAGCTCTGATGGGAGGGAATTTGTGGAGACATCCCATTAGTGCTGAGTATGTGGGACAATGAATTGGTAAAGTCACTTTCATTGGGCTATTTACAGTACTACAGAAGTCATCAGCTTCTATGCTGACGAGAGCTCTGTAAATGTTATCCTAGTGCTGAGACTGTCATTCAGGTAAGGTACTCTGATTGGTAGCAATGTCTGCCACTCTTCAGTGCACGTGTGGACCTCAGCATGGTGCTTCATGCATCCACCAATACCCACACTGCATGAGCTCTGTGTCCCACAGCATATGACCTGATCTGTGTTCCATTAGGGCACTTCCCGTTGCAGGCTGACTCCCAAAGCTTGGGTGTTACCTGAGCAGGGCTCCTGCAACAGAACTGGCTGACTTTCAACTCTTCCTCTGCCTTGTCCATCTATCTAGCTGCTCTAGGTGTGTGCACTGCCAGTAACTCTGCCAGGAAGTCATCTCTTTGACACACTTGGTACAGTTGCTTTTGTGGCCTACTACACGTTTTATTATATCCATGAAAGTGATGAGGCTGAACTCCGTTGCACATATTAAGTGCCTCTCCTGAGCACAAGCCAAAGAGAAACATCATAAGGTGTAATAAGATGCAGCAACAGGGCTGAATCCATAGGCCCATCCTCCACCACTGTTGAATGGAAGGAGGTGCAAGGAAAAAAAGGTCCAAGCCAGAAAACGGAAGCTAATATAAAATCTATCTAGGTGACGAGTTACTAGGCTTTGTGGTAGACATCAAGAGCTTTGAGGATGTGCTTCCCAAAGGGAGGAAACTGTAGCTGCTGGTACACTGGTTTGTGAAGCTGAAGTAAAAGGATGCCAAAATTCTGCAAGTAATTCATGAACCCGGACGGTATCCCGGTCCTGTGCCATTGATGTTATCCCCATTCATGGTTTTGGAAGCTGTGAATGAAGCATTTCATTCAGGGTCCCAAGATATGTAGAGCTCAGGCTTTGGGATTTAGCTTCCTATTAGACAAAGCTGGCACTGCCCATCCCATTTTCTTTTTCTTATGCTGCTTCTTTCTTTGCCATCTACTCTCTTCTTCCTCTGAAGTTATAATCCAGAGGTCTCCTAGAAAGTGCTTGGTAGTCAGTGAGAGGGGGAAACTGTTCTGAGGCCCAAGTATAAATGTCATGTATCATCCCATGATTCCATGTCATCAGAAAGACCCCAGCTTCCTGCACTGGCATACTGCAGACTCAGGGTCCCTGTCTCTTCATCTACTCTGCCAAGTCCACAGTCAAGTAATCAACTTGTATAAACACACAGAATAAGGCATGTGAAACCTTTCCGGGAAAATAACCAGTGCCTGAGTTAACCAAGGTGGGAAATAGGGAAGGGTCACTACCCTTCTTCCTGACAGATTCCCCCGATGACCTGGAGCTAGAGTTACAGGTGGTTGTGAGGTTTCTTATGTGGGTTCTGGGAGCCGAACTCTGGTCCTCCACTAGAGCAGCAAGGGCTCTTGATCACTGAACCATCTATATATCCAGTCCCCCATTGTGTGTTTTTAGCAAAATTTTGGTGTAGTCAATGAAAGACTACCATCGTAACACTTACTCAAAAGAAACCTCTCTCAAAAATCTAATGATTTACAGAGATTCATTAGAGAAAAAAATCAAACGATTCAAAGACATTTGCAGCCAGGCACTAGACTGAGTTCTGGGATTCCTCCTGAGGAATGGAGAAGGGATTTTATGAGCCAGGTGGAAAAAGGTCATGATGGAGAAACCAAAAGCATAGCTGATCTAAGCTTGTGGGACCACATGGGCTCTGGACCCACAGTTAGGGAGCTTGCATGGACCCGACCTAGGCCCTCTGCATGTGTGGGACAATTGTGTAGCTTGCTCTGTTTGTAAGGTTCCTAGCTATGAGATCAGGACCTGTCCCTGGTGCTTAGCTGACTTTCTGGAACCTATTCCCCATGCTGGATTACCTTACCCAGCCTTTATACAGGGGGAAGAGCTTAGTCCTCCCTCAATTTGATGTGCCCTGCTATGTTCAAGTCCACAGGAGGCCCACCCCTTTCTGGATGGAGACCAAGGAACAGTGGGTAGAAGGGAAGGGGGATAGATGGGAGTCAGGGAGGGGGAGAGGTTGAGAGGACAGAAAGGAGGGGAAACTGTGATCAGTATGTAAAATAAATGAAAATGTTAATTTAGAAAGAGAAGGAAAAAAATCAAATGATTCCCTATTCAATAACTGTAAACAGATTTAGCCTTTCATTTTATATCTATATTGTGTGTATAGTGTAAATATATATGACTACTGATCCCAAAAATTCCAAGAGCAGGGAAAACCCTAGGGAATCTGTCAGGAAGAGGGTTACTGAACCTCCCCTACTTCCAACCTTGGATAACTCAGATACCTATTCTTTTGTTGAAAATGTGTCACATGCTATATGTCATGGGACAAATATTATTTGAAATATTGCCTGAATATTTATGTATTTACCTTCAGTCCAACAGGAGTAAGGGACCACATCAACACCCTCAGTGATAAGAGCTGATGTAAATATTACACATGAAATTTAACAGAAAGTAAAAAAAAATCTGAGGTAATTAATATCATTATTATTATTATTATTATTTTGGCTTTTCAAGAAACAATTTCTCTGTGTAAGAATCCTAGATGTCCTTAACCTAGCTCTTTTTTCTTTTTTGTTTTTTTTTTTCTTTTCTTTTCTTTTTATAAAAGAAAGCATTTAATTGGGGCTGATTTACAGTTTTAGAGGTTTAGTCCATTATCATCATGGCGGGAGTGTGGCAGCATGCAGGCAGATGTGGGACTGAAGAAGTAGCTAAGAGTTCTGCATCCTGACCCATAGGCAGAGACAGAGAAAGAGAGCAGGACTAGCATAGGCTCTTGAAACCTTAAAGCCCACCCCCAGTGACATACTTCCTCCAATAAGGCCACACCCACTCCAACAAGGCCACACCTCCTAATCATTCTCAACTGGTTCCATTCCCTAATGAGTAAGCAGTCAAATATATGAGCCTATGGAGACCTTAGTCAAACTACCACACTCCACTCCCTGGCCGCCATAGTCTTATAGCCATATCATAATGCAAAATGCATTTAGTTCAACTTTCAAAGTCCCCATAGTCTATCACAGTCTCAACACTGTTTAAAAGTCCAAAGTTCAGAGTCTCTTCTGAGATTCATGGCAGTCTCTTAACTGTAATTCTCTGTAAAATGAAAATGAGAAAGCAGACCACATACTTCCAACATACAATGTCACAGAATATACATTACCATTCCAAAATGTAGGGAAGGGAGCATAGTGAGGAAATACTGGACCAAAGCAAAATCTAAATCTGTTGGGCATGGTGGCACATACTTCTGATTCCAACACTCAGGAGGCAGAGGCAGGCAGATCTCTGTAAGTTGCAGGCCAACCTGATCTACAAAATGAGAAACCCTGTCTTGAAAAACCAAAAATTTTAACCAGGTGGTGGTGGTACATGCCTTTAATCCCAGCACTTGGGAGGCAGAGGCAGGCAGCTGTCAGAGTTCAAGGCCATCCTGGCTTAGAGAGTGAGTTCCAGGACAGTCAGAGTTTCACTGAGGAACCCTATCTCAAAAAAACCAAAAACCAAATCAAAACCAAAACAACAATAAAAAAACACCCAGCAAGTAAACTCCAAATTCTGCATCATCATGTCTGATGTCAAAGCACTCTTTGATCTCCAACCCCTTTCAGGTCTGTTAACTGCAGCACACTTCTCTCTCTAGGGCTGCTTCCACACCCAGTCTGCAGCTCTCCTTGTCAGGTATCCCACGGCTCTTGCATCTCCAACATCTTGGAGGTCTCCAACACAATTCCGGCTCCATCTTCACAGCTTCACATGCAATGGCTTCTCTGGGCCTCCATGCAGGGACACCCCTAACACACACCTGGCCTCAGTGGCTTTCCTTAGTCAAGGAGGAAGATCCCATAACTTATTTCTTTTGTACTTGACTCTAAAATCAGAATCATGTGGCTGAAGCTGCCAACTTCTGCTGCTTGCTGGGGCTGGAACTGACCTCTAGGTCAGTTACATTTGTATCAGCTTTCTGTTGTTGATGGATTTCTTCACTGCCTAAGCTTTCCTTTAATTCCTTTTCCCAAGTTGGAAGCTTAGCTGGGTGGGGTCCTGCCCTGAGGTCACTACTTCCTTTTATCCATTTAGCATCAGGCTTTTCTTAAAACTTTTGATCTCCATGGGCATTGGGCTTAGCTCCATTACATTTCCTGGTGAACTGTCTCCTCAAACTATATATTTTGTATTTTTTCCTAGCTCAGCTTGTTTATTTCCTTATAGATTTGCATAAGAGGACCACTAATAACCACTTGACACAGTCAACACTAGGCTGACTTGAAATCTCCTCTGCCAAGGCCATCAACACAAAACTCTTCAATTTAGCCTGGGGAAGATGTTTTGGACAAAGGTAAAAAAGCAGTCACATTATTTGCCAAAATATCCAAAAATGGTCTCTAGGCTAGTTGATAATATTCTTCTCTTCTGAATCTCTTGATACAGGCTGTTATAATTTATATTGCTTTTAGCACCATTGTCCATACTCCTGCTAGGATGGGCCAGTAAGCATTCAACCACTTTTCTAGCTCAAAGTTCTAAAGTTTTCCATACTCCTACAACAAAAAGCATGGTCAGGCATGTAACAGTAATATCCTACTCCTGACACCAACTTCTGTCTTAGTCACTGTTCAGTTGCTCTGAAGAGAAATCATGACCATGGTTTCCTTTTGCTTTTTTTCCATTTTTTTATTGAGAAAAGGAAAAAAAAAAAACAAGTTTCCACCTCCTCCCAGCATCCCATTTCCCGCCCCCTCCTCCCATCCTTCTCACCCTCCTCCCATCCTTCTCCCCCTCCCCCCACTCCTCTCCCCCTCCCTCTCCAGGCCAAAGAGCAGTCAGGGTTCCCTGCCCTGTGGTAAGTCCTAGGTCATCCCTTTTCTGTCCATTCCTAGGAAGGTGAACATCCAAACTGGCTAGGCTCCCACAAAGCCAGCACATTACGTAGGTTCAAAACCCCGTGCCATTGTCCTTGGCTTCTCATCAGCCCTCATTGTTCGCCATGCTCAGAGAGTCCAGTTTTATCCCATGCTTTTTCAGTCACAGTCCAGCGGGCCTTGGTGATCTCCCAATAGATCAGCTCCACTGTCTCAGTGGGTGGGTGCACCCCTCGTGGTCCCGACTTCTTTGCTCATGTTCTCCCTCCTTCTGCTCCTCATTGGGACCTTGGGAGATCAGTCCAGTGCTCCAGTGTGGGTCTCTGTCTCTATCTCCATCCATCACCAGATGAAGGTTCTATGATGATATGCAAGATATTCGTCAGTATTGTTCTAGGATAGGGTCATTGCAGGTTCCCTATCCTCAGCTGCCCAAGGAACTAACTGGGGACCTCAGCTTGGGCATCTGGGAGCCACTCTAGGTTCAAGTCTCTTGCCAACTCTAAGGTGGCTCCCTTAACTAAGAATTGTGCTTCCGTGCTCCCCTATCTAGCCTTCCTTTATCCCAATCCTCCTTTTTCCCCAAGTTCCCCCTATTCTCCCATTCTCCCTTTTCTCTCCACATCTCCCCTTACCCCCATCCCACCCCACCCCCAAGAACTCAATTTTCTCCCCGGCAATTTTGTCTACTTCCCATAGCCAAGAGGACAACTATATGTTTTTCCTTTGGTTCACCTTCTTACTTAGCTTCTTTGGGATCACCAATTGTAGACTCTGTGACCCTTGTTTATAGCTAGAAACCAATTATGAGTGAGTACATCCCATATTCATCTTTTTGGGTCTGGGTTACCTCACTCAGGATAGTGTTTTCTATTTCCATCCATTTGCATGCAAAATTCGAGAAGTCATTGTTTTTTTTACCACAGAGTAGTACTCTAATGTGTAGATATTCCACACTTTTTTCATCCATTCTTCCATTGAAGAGCATCTAGGTTGTTTCCAGGTACTGGCTATTACAAATAATACTGCTATGAACATAGTTGAACAAATGCTTTTTTCATATGATAGGGCATCTCTTGGGTATATTCCCAGGAGTGGTATTGCTGGGTCCAGGGTAGGTTGATCCCGAATTTCCTGAGAAACTGAAACACTGTTTTCCAAAGTGGTTGCACAAGATTGCATTCCCACCAGCAATGGATGAGGGTACTCCTTCCTCCACAGCCTCTCGAGCAAAGGCTATCATTGGAGTTTTTTATTTTAGCCATTCTGACAGGTGTAAGATGATATCTCAAAGTTGTTTTGATTTGCATTTCCCTGATCGCTAAGGAGGGTGAGCATGACCTTAAGTGTCTATTGACCATTTGATCTTCCTCTGCTGAGAATTCTCTATTCAGTTCAGTGCCCCATTTTTTAATTGGGTTAATTAGCATTTTAAAGTCTAGTTTCCTGAGTTCTCTATATATTTTGGAGATCAGACGTTTGTCTGTTGCAGGGTTGGTGAAGATCTTCTCCCAGTCAGTAGGTTGCCTTTTTGTCTTGGTGACAATGTCCTTTGCTTTACAGAAGCTTCTCAGTTTTAGTAGGTCCCATTTATTCAATATTGCCCTTAATGTCTGTGCTGTTGGGGTTACACATATGAAGCGATCTCCTGTGCCCATCTCCTGTAGCTTCCCACTTTCTCTTCTATCAGGTTCAATGTGTTGTGACTGATAGTGAGGTCTTTAATCCATTTGGACTTGAGTTTTGTGCATGGTGATTGATATGGGTCTATTTTCATTCTTCTACAGGTTGACATCCAGTTATGCCAGCACCATTTGTTGAAGATGCTTTCTTTCTTCCATTGTATACTTTTGGCTCCTTTATCGAAAATGAGGTGTTCATAGGTTTTTGGGTCAAAACTTGGGTCTTCTATACGATTCCATTGGTCGACTTCTCTGTTTTTATGCCAGTACCACACTCTTTTCATCACTGTAGCTCTGTAATAGAGTTTGAAGTCAGGGATGGTAATGCCTCCAGACAATCCTTTATTGTATAAGATTGTTTTGGCTATCCTGGGTTTTTTGTTTTTCCATATAAAGTTGATTATTGTCCTCTCAAGATCTGTGAAGAATTTTGAAGGGACCTTGATGTGGATTGCATTGAATCTATAAATTGCCTTTGGAAGAATTGCCATTTGTACTATGTTGATCCTCCCCATCCAAGAGCAAGGGAGGTCCTTCCATTTTTTGGTATACTCCTCAGTTTCTTTCTTCAATGCCTTAAAGTTCTTGTCAAATAGATCTTTTACTTCCTTGGTTAGAGTTACCCCAAGATATTTTATGCTGTTTGTGGCTATCGTGAAAGGTGAAGCTTCTCTGATTTCCCTCTCTGCTTCCATATCCTTTGTGTATAAGAGGGCGACTGATTTTTTGGAATTGATCTTGTATCCTGCCACATTACTAAAGGTGTTTATCATCTGTAAAAGTTCTTTGGTGGAGTTTTGGGGGTCGCTTATGTACACTATCATATCATCTGCCAATAACGAAAGTTTCACGTCTTCCTTTCCAATTCGAATTCCCTTGATCCCCTTATGTTGTCTTATTGCTATTGCTAGAACTTCAAGCACTATATTGAAGAGGTATGGCGAGAGTGGACAGCCTTGCTGTGTTCCTGAGTTTAGTGGGATGGCTTTAAGTTTCTCTCCATTTAATTTGATGTTAGCTGTTGGCTTGCTGTATATAGCTTTTATTATATTTAGGTGTGACCCTTGTATCCCTAATCTCTCCAATACTTTTATCATAAAGGGATGTTGTATTTTGTCAAATGCTTTTTCAGCATCTAATGAAATGATCATATGGTTTTTTCTTTCAGATTTTTTAAATGATGGATTACATTGATAGATTTTCATGTGTTGAACCAGCCCTGCATCCCTGTGATGAAGCCTACTTGATCATAATGGATAATTTTTCTAATGAGTTCTTGGATACGGTTTGCCAGTATTTTGTTGAGGATTTTTGCATCGATGTTCCTGAGTGAGATCAGTCTATAATTTTCTTTCTTGGTTGAGTCTTTGTGCGGTTTTGGTATAAGGGTAACTGTAGCTTCATAAAAGGAATTTGGCAATGCCTCTTCTGTTTCTATATTGTGAAATACATTAAGGAGTATAGGTATTTGTTCTTCTTGGAAGTTCTGGAAGAATTCCGCATTGAAGCAATCTGGTCCTGTGCTTTTTTTGGTAGGGAGGTTTTTGATATCCTCTTCTAATTCTTCGCGACTAACTGGTCTATTTAGGTTGTTCACCTGGTCCTGGTTTAACTTTGGTATATGGTATTTATCTAAAAAAGTGTCCATTTCCTTTACATTTTCCTAGATGTCCTTAACCTAGCTCTTTTTTCTTGTTTGTTTTTTTTTTTCAAGACAGGGATTCTCCATAGCTTTGGTGCCTGTTCTGAAACTAGCTCTTAAAGCCCAGGCTGGCCTAGAACTCACAGAGATCTACCTGCCTCAGCCTCCTGAGTCCTGGATTAAAGTGTGTCTCACTATTGCCCAGCGATGTAATTACTTCTTAAACAGATCATTTTTCTTTTGGGAGAGCATAATGTTTGTTTGCTTTTCGACAGTGTCATTAGCTAGAATTCTATTCAAACCCAGTCCTAAAATCTTGATGTTGTACTTGAAAAGCAATGTCTGGCTAGCATTCAGTGTGCTAACAAGCACTCTTGAACTAGCAGCCAGTAAAGCTGACCATGTCCACTTAGTTCTAAACCCATTCTCTGAGCCACTAGTGCTGGGTGGCTGGTGAGGTCACAGAAATTTTTACATGTTCACTCGAGCATCCTGGAGTCAAGCGTGTGCCTCTGTCCCATGCTCCATTCCAAATGATCTTGCACTTCCACACAATCCACCCGTCATCTCCCCCCTACGACCTGGAAGGAACGGGCAGCATGCTGATACACATTAAAGCTCATTCTGGAAGCATGCCCTAGGAACAAGATTTAACTCCATGCTACCTTTTCACACCCCCATCAGTCTCCCTCAGGTCCACCTCGTTTGGGCCACACCCATCCTTTGTGAGCTAAAACAGACAGCACCTACCTCAGCAATTGGGCACAAGGGCCAGTGCAGTCAGTCAGGGCAGCAGTGTGTGGCTGGCACGTGTGTCCTCAGCTCCTTCCTGCAAGCGAGAGCTTGGACATTGTGCTTGAGGACCTGGGAGAACTGGGGAGCAGGCGCGGACCTGTGCATTGACGCATTGACTCATTGACGTCACACTTTTCTCTTGTACTCTCATTGTTTGGTCCATAGCAGTGCCGATATTCTAGACCTCGAGGTCAGTCATTCCCGGGACCCTAGTTCTCCTTGAGGTCCACAGTTGTAGTTATGGCCAAGAAGTTTTATTATGAGCGTAAATGTTATAGTCCGAAAGATTATGAAGAGGAAATAGTTTGTGAGGACGGAGTTGTGGCCTCCACATCACCTGCGGCCATGGAGGCAGATGGTGGCCATAGCCACCCGGATTCTTCTTTGGAGCTTGACCTGGAAGCACTGAACACCTCAGAGGCTGGTGTGGCAAGGATTCGTCGGAGGCAACGGGGTCATCAAAACCACTTCCGTTTCACAAAGTGCCAGATCAGGGAAATGGAAAGATTCTTTCAAATATCCCAGTACCCAAATTTGGCTGCCAGGTATTTGGTTTGGCCCAAGAGCTCCCCAACATCCCTGGCCTCTGGCTCATGTTGAGGTGCCTTTGGTTCTTTGAGGCACTGTATTCCTTATCGTCCTTCTCCAAGTCACAGGGGCCTTCTCCTTTGGTGGTGGGCACAGGGGGATGCCCCGTGTGGGGCCCGAGCTCAGTACCAGCATGTAGTGCTGACATGAAACAAATGTCCATAGTCAACACGTCTCATTCAGAGTCATATTTTAATTTCTGTGAAATATAGATATTTGTGGGCCCAAACAACTTACTAACTAGTATCAAGTTCAAGAGTACTAGGGGTTTCTAGTTTGTTGGGTGACCTCCTCACCAGTAGTCTGCTCATTTTTTCAGGGACTGTGTACCTAGCCATCAACTCCTTTTGGTTTCTCTTTCCCCCACCCTAGTGCTGTCTTTTTGTTCTGTTTTTTGTTTTGTTTAGTTTTCTTTGTCTTTTTTGGTTGCGGGGGGGGGGGCTTTGAGACATGTTTTTTTTATAGATTTTGTCGCCGATCTTGGAAGTACATTCTGTACACCAGTCTGGTCTCAAACTCACAGTGATCTGCTGCCTTTGCATCCCAAGTGCTGGGATTGAAGGCATGTACCACCACCACCTGGCCCCTAGTACTGTTTTCAAATTAGCATTCTTTGCTCAGCAGAGACTTTGATATTTATTTTAATTTTTGATACTTTGTTAAAATTATTTGTCTCTATCATTTAGAAACTTTTGCAGGACATGAATTCATTTCAAAAGTAATACTGCCTCTGAGAATGAATGTTAATTCCAAGTGTGAGAAAGGACAGTGATATTTTAAAAGGCAAAGAATTCATGTATGACGTTCTATTGCATGTAAAACCCTGCATGATAAACATCCATGTTTGTCTTTACACAGGGAAGAACTTGCAAGAGCTCTGAAAGTGCCTGAAGCAAAACTGAAGGTCAGTGAATCCAAACAAAGCAATTGGACAATCTATAGCCTTCCTTAGGCATTAGCTAGCCTTGTCCTAGGCACTTTTAAATGAATGGATTCCATTTCCTTTTTTCCCTGTTTGAATGCTGTTTTTTTGGCACAGGGTTTCTCTGTAAAACCCTTGCTGTCCTTGAATTCAGGATTCTCTTACCTCCACCCCCCCTCCCAAGTGCTGAGATTACAGCATTTGACAAACTGAGCTGTCTTTAACTCTATTTTAACCTTAATTGAAACAGCTCTACATAAAAGGGACATCAGCTCTAGGTTGACAACATTCATAGCACATGGTTTTCATTGTGATGCAATTTTGGACCCCCAGTTGGCCACACACTTAGCCTCCTATGGAAATACTCCTTGCCCCTTTCATTCTTTAATTGTCCCCATCTTTCTATTTTGTGTCTGGAATATCAGGGTTAAAAATGCTACACTGTATAAAGAAAAAAATGATCATAACTTGGGACGATGGTAATTAATAGTGACAACCCTTAATGTTAATTTTTCTGGGATTCTGTGTTGTGGCTAGCCAAACACATTGCCAAATAGTTATATTAGGGTTGAGAGGAGGCATGGACTGATAGGTATGGAAGAATAACACTTACAACACAGAGATTAATATTGTGTAGGGCAGGATTCTGGAAATCTCGATGAAGCAGAGATAGTATTCTTCATCTTGATGCTGGAGAACTTTGTGTAACATGAAAGAATATGCTGGTCAGATTTACAATGTGTTCAAGTCCCCACTGAAGTGTTTATACTGCGGGAAAAAGACAAAATCATGGCCCTGTTTGCAGAGGTTGACACACAGCCAGGGCTTGTTTTTGTGAGCTGAGTAGAAAGTTCCATGTTAGGTGCCTTAAAGTGATGTCTCTCTCTTGGCTCTGGGTGTGGAAGCCAATGCTAAAACAATCTTGTCTCCTTCTGATTTTAGGAGTGGTTCGCCAAACGGAGAGTGAAAGACAGGAAGGAAAAACGCGTACTGATAGAGACAACACCTCCTATTGAAGACATCATCATGCTGTGGGACACTGAGGAAGATTCTTCCTAGAATGGCATCATCCTTCGTTCAGGAGCCAAATGGCTAATTGGTGACCCATGCGCCCATTGCCAAGATTAACTAAAATTGAACACTCATGTTAACAATAAACACATAACCTCCACATGCTTTCTGGTATTTTGTAGGATAGGATGTACACTTTTCAGGAAATTTCATTTAAACAGAATGACAAAGTCTAGTTACATAGATTAGCATTTTAAGTCATGAGTGTTGCTTGCATAGATGAATATTCCCAATACATGGTGATTGGGAGAAAGTTGGTCACATAAGCCTTCTTGATTCAGGCTTAGTAGATCCTCTGAGCAAGTGAGTCAGAGGTAATCCTGCAAACAAGAAAGCTAAGGAGAAGGTGGCACTGACCATATTGATGGTGATGAAAACTTTTATTTGGGGGATTGTACCAATACTTTTTTTATTCTTAAAGAAATTAGATTTTTGTCATACCTGATTATGGTTTTCCTTCCTCCCAGTTCCTCCCCACTTACCCTCCCATCTGGATACATTCCCCTTTCCGTCCCTCAGCTCAGGTAGGTGGAAGCTGCCCACAGGCCTTCCTGGACCTGCTGAAGACATTCATGGGCAGGAGAGGGTCACTGTGATGAGCAAATGTGTGGTGGAGAAATTGGAAAGAATGAATCAGAATGGTTCATGTGCTGTAGAAAGAGGCAGAACAGAAGGAGTGAAGGGGGTGAGGAGCAGGCTGCTGTGGGCAACCTGCTAACCACCCAGGGTCGAGGTGGTACCCAGACCCAGCCATTGTGCCATTGTGATATCGGGGACTGAGATGCTGCTGAAGGCCATGTCTGTGAGAGTGGCCAGGCTCTCTGTGTTGATGTCCATGACTCCTGCTATCACTGAAGGCCATGCATATGCCTGGCATCTGGGCTACCACCTGGGGCCGTGTTGGTGTCCCTGGGTCATGCTGCTGCTGGAACCATGCCAATCTGAGTAGCTGTGCTACCACCTAGTGTCATGGTGGCTTCCATGTGTTCCTGCTGCCGAGAACCATTCTGGGTCCATGTCAGAACTGCAGCCAGGGTCTGTGTTGAGGTCCATGTCCTGTGTTTTCACCAAAGGCCACAGGAATCCACAGGACCTGTGCTATAATCTGGGACCTTGTTGGTATGCAAGCTTCCAGAGCCATGCTGATCTGAGTAACCTGTGCTGCCACCCAGGGCCTTGGTGTCATACAGGTCCACATAGCTGCTTAGTGCCATGTGTGTGTCCGTGTCCCTATGGCAGGCAGGGTCTGAGTTGATGTCCATGGCTCCTGTTACCACCACGGGCCATGAAGTTGTCTGGGGTCTGGTCTGCCACCTGAGGCCATGATGGTTTCCCAGGGTGAAGCTGCTGCCAGCGACTGATCTGAGTGACCTGTGTCACCACCTGGGGCTCTGGTGATGTCAAGGCCTAAGCTGCAGCCTGGGGCTATCTCTGGGTCCGTGGTCCTACAGTAGCCAGGGTTTGAGTCAATGCCCATGGCTTCTGTTGCCACCAAGGGTCATGCTGATGCCTAGGGTCTGGTTAGCTATCTCAAACCATATTGGCGTCTGAGAGCCCTGCTGCTGCTCGGGCCATACTGATCTGAGTGACCTGAGCTCTCACAGGTGCCATGGTGACATCTGAGCCAGAGATGATGCAGAAGGCCATGTCTGGATCCATGGTCCTGCTGCATCTGGGCTCTGTCATGATGTCTTTGGTCTATGTTATCATAGAAGGTCATGCATGATGAAAGCCAAGGGCCATGCTGAACCCGGCCTGCCCTTCACTAACCCTGGCAAACTTGACCCTGAAACTTGCTGTGGCAAGGGAGCTGACCCTGACACTCATAGGCAAGCTGGTCCCAGTGGTCCAGACGTGGAGGGCTGGTTTCTGCACTCAGGGCTCCACCCCTCACCACAGGCATGCAACAGCTGACCCTGATGGAATGGGTGTAGGAGAGCTGGCTCCCCTTATCACCTAAGGGGGCAGCTCCAGGTTCCAGGACCAACCATGTCGCCTACCATCTTGGACCAAATCAGGGCTTTGAGTTGCCCACCCTAGCATCTTCCCATCTAGGACCTGCTGGCAATTGTAAAGGGACTGGTTCTGAAGGATCTCCACAACCTGGGGCAGCCGCGGGATATTGCAGAGGAGTTTCAGTGAGGGTCCAGATACCAGAGACCTTTAATCAGACCAATAACTAATCACAATGAACGTTTTTGGGTGGGTCTGATTGGACAAAAAGGTTTCCTGCATGACACACCAGGGCTTCCAAGGCCACTAAAATAATTGGAGTGGAGGAAAGTCAGAGGAGTGATGTTGGGTTTCTTGTTTGTTTGTTTGGTTCATTAGTTGGTTTGTTATTTTTTTTTTATTTTATTTTCCGGTAGGACACCACACAGGTAAAGGGAGGATATAGAGCGACTTGGAAATGAGCAGAATTGGGATGCATGTTGTGAAATTCCCAAAGAATCAATAAAGTATTGCATATATTACATATTATATGTAAAATGTATACAAACATACAGGCGTCTAAGGAGTAATAATAAAAGAAAATATCATGAATAAAATAGAAGCTACCATGTTAAAATTAAACAAAATGTTGTGGGTCTGGTATCACTCAGAGATTCACTGTGACCATGAATAAATTTTAATAAGAAAAGGGTTTATCAAATAAATACTAGTGCTGTATGCTCATGACCCCAGCACTACAACTGAAGCCCTCCATAGTTGTAGTCCCTGGACAGAGTATCCAAGGCTTATAGAGTCAAACCACAAGATTACAATGTATTCTACTGTATGTAGGCGGGGTCTGATTGTAACTGTATGTCTTGTAGTTGCAGAATCTTAGAGAGTTAAATTAAACCAATAGCTCAGTTTCTTTACTGTTCTGCTTTGCCTTCCTTCCCCTGTCATAAAATCAGGTGGATCACCTAACACCTGATGGAGAGGAATGTTTGTTCGTTTTTTAAGCATGCTTAGGTCTAGAGCCATAAGCCAACTCCAGATCCGGCTCATCTGTAAAGTAGACCAGCATAAAACAATATTCCAGTATTATGAACATCTTTTTTTTTCATTTAAACACTGCTTGGCCCATTCTCTTCTAGGCTAATTCTCACATATTAATTTAGCCCATTTCTAATCATCTGTGTTGCGCCCCTAGGTGCGCTTACCGGGAAGATTCTAGCTTATGTCCATCCTGGGTCGGAGCTTCATAGCGTGAGTCTGCCTGGGAGCTGGGAGCATGGCTTCTCTCTCAGGCGTCTGCTCCCGAGAGGAGAGCGGTCGAGTCTGAGCTCACTTCCTCTTCCTCCCAGCGTCCTGTTCTGCCTACTCCTCCCACCTATCTTCCAACCAATAAAATGGGCCAAGGCAGTTCCTTTATTAGCCAATGACCTTCTGAATATCTTAACAATATTCAGATCCCTATAAAATGGAATTCAGTACCCAGGGAGAAACCTGGTTATCAAATATCAAAGCAGCCAGGGCAGGCAGGTGGGGCAGCATCCGCTGTGGCAGTAGCCTCAGTGATAGTCCTCCCTTGCTGGATCTGCCCTTCACCTCCCCCATCACTAGGTAGGCCCTGAGTTCCCCCAAAGTGCCTCACTTCTGCAGGCACCTAGTGGTCAATCTACCACTGCTGTGGACCACTGGTTTTCTATTTTGATTTCCCTACATGCAGACATCCAATTAGACCAACACCATTTGTTGAAGAGGCTATCTTTTATCCAGACTGTATTTCTGGCCTCTTGATCAAAAATAATAGGGACAACCTTCAAAATAGCATGCCTGTGCACGGCAACTTTAAGGTGGTGGCGGCAGGTAACAGCAGTCAGTAAGTCCTGGGCTGTCAACAATCAGGTCCTGGTTCTCTTCTCAGGAGGACATAATCGTACTAGGTGTGCATGATGACCCTGGGGACTAGTATTTGAAGAGAACAGCAGGTGCGCTTACAAAGTCCTTAAGAGACCTAGTGGTGGGGAGGGGACAACATGGGTGAGCCAGCCCTGAAGGCATGAGTGTGGTAGAGCGGGTCCTACTCCCCTGTCATGTAGCACACGAGAGAAGGAGAGATGCCCCCTTGCCCCTTCCCTCTCACTACCTTCTCCAGGTGGGAGTGCTGGCCCTGGTGTCCTGAGACTGTGACACCTGGCCCTGCCCCTCTCTATGTGCAGCATTTGGGAATGTGGGCCCTGCACGTCACCTAGGCAGTACAGTAGAGTTGATCTTCTCAGGCCATGTGCAGGTGAGCTGGCCCTGAGGTCACAAATGACAGCTGAGCACCCCCATCTGCCATGTGATGGAGTGGACAAGGAAAAGATGCCCCTTTTCCTCCTCACCCCTCGCCACTGAGTTGGTCCACCCCATCATCCACACTCTCTATGATGTGCTGGAGCGTGTAAAGTGGTCAGACCTGCAGATCCCAAAGCTGCAGGATCTCCACAACACAGGACAATGACAGGATATCCAATAGGAGTCCTAGTGAGGTCCCATCATCAGTGGTAGAGCACAAACCAGAGGCCTCAAACCAGACAAATGATTCATTGCAATGAACACTCACGAGTCAAGATGTGTGGTCCAAAGGGTATACTGTGTGACTCACTGTCACACTGCAGCTTCCATGAGGAGATTAGAGGGCAGGGAGGTTGCAAGGGCAGAGGGCAGAGACAAAAGGGGAAGGAAGATTTAATGGTATTGGGGGTGCATATTGTGAATTCTACAAAAAATCAATTAAAAAGTTTTTAAAAATGTAATCTCAATAATATTTTCATTGTGCAAATCTCTCTAATTTGTCCAAAAGGTCTCCTGTCTCTGTTTAAGTGTCTGAAGTGCGACCTGAAAGAGATTTTAAAGGTGACAACGTATATGAAATGCTCTGAGACTAAGGCTTCCTTTTAAAGTGGAATTTTTATTCTGGTGAAGGCTTGTTTCTCTTTGGGCATTAGGAAGAACCAGAAGTGTTCTATTAAAGAGGTTTATCTTTTCCTCTTTCCTGAGTGTTTAGAGTGGATTTTCACATGGCCAGGGGAGAGGTAGGGCACTTCATGTGCTACATAAACCTTATAAACTAGACTTCACTTTTTTCAATTGCAATGTCTTTATCTCTTACAATATCTGTGACTTACATACTTCCCTGAATCTGGGACATCTTTCGTTCTACTTCAGGAACTAAGTACAAAGGACATTTATTCTTCATTCTATTTGCAATATATATCTCCTTTAACATCTGAGACCCCTCTCCCTTCAGCAGAACATTGTTTTGTCCTGCTTACTCAAATCTATTGGCCTACTCTCTCACTTCATATTTAGACAAAGCTCCCTGCCTGCAAAAGGTAGAAACCTCGGGTCCTTCTAGCGTGTTTTCTGTGCACATGTCCTGAACATGCATACAGCATTCAATTTTTCCAAATCCTCAATTCCCAGGAAACTTGCCCCTCACCTTTTTATTTCCCAGGCTTTGGGGTCTGTTTGCTATTGTCCCTATCTACTGAATTCCTTGCCTGTCTCCGGCAGGTATGGGCAATATGTGTCTGTAAAACCTCTCCCAAGAAGCCTGCTCCGGAGAACATAACACCAGCCTGGAGGGAAAGAAACAAAGCTCAGCCCTTGAGCAGATCTCCAAGAAGCCATCAAAAGTCAGAATGAAGGATCTTTGATTTAGAAAGCAAGGCTTCTAGTAGTGGTGGAACACTTTCTCTATTCATTTCCCTGGTGGTGGGGATCTAGTTGGCTCCATTGAGATTTCACTGGGAAACATGCCTGTGCCACCCTGAAAGAGGCTATTGAGTTCCTTAGCCTACCAATGGTCTATTAGTATATCAATGAAGGGGGAAGAACAGTCTGTGTTGAAGTTGTGAACAAGAGTCAGATTTACAGGATTCTATGTGTAATGCTGCTTCTGTTGTTGATTGTATCTCATCAAACCACTTAAAATCAAGTCTGTCAGTCCAGGATACAATCTGGATCATAAATGAAAAAATTCCTGAGAGAAAAAAAGAAGGTTAATGAGAATATATATATATATATAGTGACCTTCAAAATAGTGTAAAATAATCATTTGGCACCCTCTTCTGGATCTGATGACTTTGTAACAAACAGTACTTCAAAGGAGATTGATGCACTACTACAGGGGATGGAGTTTTAATAGGTGTCCCATTGTGCATCTGCATGGTGGTGCGGCCTCTGTATCACCTAGTGAGCTTGGAGATACATTGGACTTTTACCCAGACCAGTTGGATTGCATAGATAAATGGGATAGTGGGAGGAAATTGCATTTCTTGGACTATTTATATGCCCCAACACAGGTGACTATAACCCCCATATCCCTTTCATCTAGACAACTGGAAAATACATGACTTTCCCTGATTTAGGAAACCTATTAGTTTCATTGTTATGGTTCTCTTTGTGGAATGAAATGCTGCTATCACTATACCACTATGCTGTTTATATGCTCCCCACTCACTTGTGTCTCTAAGACATGATAGGAAATGTAATGAATTCATTCATCTGATGATGAATACAGAGAGTCATTTCATGTTAGCTTCTTGGAGCATAAAATATCACCAGCATGGCTTTAGTTAAGGAAGATTGTTGTAATAACAGCTGCAGGGCTGCGCCCCACCACCCAGCTAGCTTTACCCGAAATAATTACATGAAAACTGTATTCCTTTATACACTGCTTGGCCCACTAGTTTTAACCTGTTACTGGCTAGCTTTTACAGATTAATCTAACCCAATTCTAATATCCCTGTAACACCATGACGTGTCTTATCAGGCAAGATCTTAACCTGTGTCTGTGTCTGGTCGGAGAATCATGGCAACTCACTGACTCGGCTTCTTTCTCCCAGCATTCTGTTCTGTCTACTCCACCTACCTAATTTTCTGTCCAATCAGGCCATGCAGGTTTCTTTATTCGTTAACCAATGAAAGCAACAGATAGATACCAGACCCACCTCCATCAGAAGATAATGTGTGCCAGGCAGTGGTGACACATCCTTTAATCCTAGCACTTGGGAGGCAGAGCTAAAAGAATCTCTGTGAATTTGAGGCCAACCTTGTCTACAGCAAGAGTTCAAAGACAGGGTTACATAGACCAACCCTGTATCGAAAAAACATAGATAGATAGATAGATAGATAGATAGATAGATAGATAATGTAAAAGGAAGAACATGTGCTCTGTGAAACTATTTCTCCACACCTTGGTTCAATATTGCCCATGCAAAAAGACAATAGAAATTTGTAAGCTTACTGTTGATTTCAGCACCAACAGTACAGGATATTTGGTCTGTCAGAGGCCATTTCTCAAGGGAAGGAAATTTAGCTTGTAGCAATTGATTCAGCAAATGCATACCTCTTCACTAAGATGATGGTAAGCTTACATTATGTGGCATGGATTATAAAATGATGCGGTGTTTGAATGAGAAACCCCCACAGTCACAGGCTTGATGGGGAACCCTGTTAGCCAACCATCTTTAAGAGGTGGGTCTTAGTTAAGGCATAGCAGATCTTAGAGCTATCAATAAGATTATTCAACCTACAGGCCCTCTACAATCTGGAATTCCTCTACCTTCTCTGCTCCCAAAGGGATAGCCTCTCATAGTTATTGATTTAAAGGACTGTTTCTTTACTATATCTTTACAAGAAAAGAATAGAGAAAAATTAGCCTTCACAGTGCCTACTAATACTAATTCTCAGCATATTAGGAAAAATAAATATCAAATAAAGATCATCATGAGAAAATATGGCTTTTGATGACAGGAAATGAATACACACCCACACACATACATATAAATGATTTTGGAGTTGGACAATTGGTTCTGTACTTCTCTAAATCCAAGCCTGTTGTTAAAAAGAACGTTCAGAGTTTCTGTCTCGTATCAGGATCCATCTGGTATGGGACAGAAGAAAGACTTTAGGAAAAATTTTACTTTCTCCATGTCTATTTTGTCTATATCGTATTCTTTATTGAATGTAAGGATCTATAAATCCTGTTTAAGTTTTCCAGGATGAACAATAGATTTTCCTACAGATTTTTTTCTACAACTACATCTTTGTAGTTGCCAGGAAGATGATGGGGCCCCTAGCAACAATTCCATCTGGTTGAGATGACATTGTCATGCTGATAGCGCTACTGTAAGACTAGTTGTCTGGGTACCAGCTACTTAAATGGCGCACCTAATCATGATGTTTTGGCCAAAACTCCAAATAAGAACTTTGGAAAAAACCCTGTCGACTACAAACAAATCGATAACAACTATACGAGACATTAATTTTGAAACTTAACCATCACTTTACTTTTGCAGAATCCCATAAAGAGAACATTGCCCCCATGACAGCGGGGAGCAGCTCTGAGGGCAAAGCCTCCTCTCCCAAAAATGTTTGTTCTCTGGGTTGAGAACACAAATTTGGGGTTTTTGATTGTTGCTTGTATCAGGTAGAGGGTTGGGATGGAAATAAGTTTGTTCAAGAAAAAGGCAGGTAGGTTTACAAACTACCCAAGCAGCATGGAGATCCGATCTGGGCACCGGGAGAGTCATCTTTGGGGTGAGGGAGTGTGGCAGCAGCCCGGAGCAGGGAACTCAGACGTTCCTCATCCCTCCTACCCTTCCTGGTCATCCTGCTGGGGCTATACTGCCCGACACCTCCTCTCTCTTCCTATCCCACCCAGCTTGCATCCAGCACCAACCTCCCCCGTCTGCCTCCGTCCCCTCTTTGGCCACATAACATCTCACAGCTAAGCCACTTCGGTGCTGGGACAGGAGCAAGAATTCACCCAACAATCTGAAAAACAACATGAAACCACAAGAACCCAGTGACCACACAACAGGAGAACATGAACACCTTAATAAAGAAGAACTAGAAAAATATTGACTTTATGAAAGTGATAGAGGCCCTTAAACAGCATGTAAAAAATGCCCTTATAGTAATGGATGAGAAGTATAACAGAAAGTTTGAAGAATTGAATAAATCAGTGAATGATACCCTAGGAAACCAAGGAAAAACAATCAAGAAGATAATGAAAACAGTTCAAGACATGAAAACTGAAATGGAGGCAAAGAAGAAAACACAAACAGAGGGCAGGCTGGACATAGAAAATCTAGGTAAATGAATAGAGACTACAGAAGCAAGCATAACCAGCAGAATACAAGAGATAGAAGAAAGAATCTCAGATTCTGAAGATAACAGAGAAAATAAACACACTGATCAAAGAAAACAGCAAGTCCAACAAACTCTCATCACAAAACATTCAGGAAATATGGGACACAATAAAAAGACCAAACCTAAGAACAATTGGAGTAGAAGAAGGTGAAGAAGTGCAGCTCAACGGTCCAGAAAATAAAAATAATAGAAGAAAACTTTCACAAACTAAAGGTTCAAATAAATAAAACTATTAAGGTTCAAGAAGCATACAGAACACCGAATAGGCTGGATCAAAAAAAAAATCCCCTCGCCACATAATGATCAAAACACAAAGCATACAGAATAAAGAAAGAATATTAAGAGCCGCAAAGGAAAAAGGCCAAGTTACTTATAAAGGTAAACTTATCAGACTTACACCTGACTTCTCTATCGAAACCATGAAAGCCAGAAGGTCCTGGATAGATGTACTGCAGACACTAAGGGACCATGGATGCAAGCCCAGACTACTATTCCCAGCCAAGCTTTCATTCACTATAAATGGAGAAAAGAAAATTTTCCAGGATAAAACAAATTTAAACAATACGTAGCCATAAATCCATTCTTACAGAAAGTAATAGAAGGAAAATCACTAACCAAGGACTCTAACAATGACCACAATAACTCAAACATCTAGAGACCCTTCACCAGCACAACTCAAAGAAGGGAGACACACAAACTCTACTACTAAAAAAGTGACAGGAGTTAACAACCACTGGTCATTAATATCACTTAATATCAATGGGCTCAACTCACCTATAAAAAGGCACAGGCTAAGAGATTGTATACGAAAACAGGATCCAACATTCTGCTGTTTACAAGAAACACACCTCAACCACAAAGACAGGCACCTACTCAGAATAAAGGGCTGGGAAAATGCTTATCAAGCAAATGGAGCTAAGAAACAAGCAGGTGTGGCCATACTAATTTCTAACAAATTTGACTTCAAACTTAAATCAATCAGAAGAGATGGAGAGGGACATTTTATACTCATAACAGGAACAATTCATCAGGATGAAGTCTCAATCCTGAATATCTATGCCCCTAATATAAAAGCACCCACGTACATAACAGAAACATTACTAAAACTCAAGGACTAAAACTCAAGGCAGCCATCAAACCGCACACACTAATAGAAGGCGACTCCAACATTCCTCTCTCACCAATGGACAGGTCAATCAGACAGAAACCTAACAGACAAATTAGAGAATTACTGGAGGTAATGAATCCATTGGACTTAACAGACATCTATAGAATATTCCACCCAAATAGGAAGGAATATACCTTCTTCTCTGCTGCTCACAGAACCTTCTCAAAAATTGACCACATACTCGGTAACAAAGCAAACTTCCACAGTTACAAAAAATATTAGTAACCACCTGTGTCTTATCAGATCACCATGGATTAAAGTTAGAATTCAACAACAAGGCTACCGCCAGAAAGCCTACTAACTCATGGAAACTGGACAGTCGACTACTGAACCACACTTGGATCAAAGAAGAAATAATGAAAGAAATTAATGTCTTCCTTGAATTCAATGAAAATAAAGAAACAACATACTCAAACTTATGGGACACTATGAAAGCGGTCCCAAGAGGAAAGTTCATAGCACTAATTGCCCACTTAAAAAAACAGAGAAAGCACATATTGGAGACTTAACAGACACCATGAAAGCTCTAAAAAAAGAAGCAGACTCACCTAGGAGGAGTAGAAGACTGGAAGTAATCAAACTCTCCTGATACTTGTATGATAAGACAACTAGCCTACTAATTCTGATATGGTGTCTGTGGAGAGGGTCTTGGGGGAACGGGGTGTGAGCAGCATCAGGAGACCATGGACATAAGTACTAGGCACTGGCAGCTGCAGCTGTGTGTGCCTAAGGAGCTAACATACCTGACAAAACAGATATGTCCAGGAAAAATAAGGAACCAGAAACTCGGAGGAAGGGAAGGGCTGGTTGGTAGTTACTACCTTTGCCCACCACCATGGGACCGGCAGGTAAGGAAAGTACACAGTATAATCTCTCTCATTTTTAATTGTTATTCTGACCATCTTCCAGCATATTCTAATTTTGTAATTTTTCAGAGAGAACTGTTTAGAAGTGACCTCATCTTGTGAAAACATCAAAGGTTGTTTTTAAGGACCCTCTAGTGTTGTTATGCCATTGCTGGCGATATACATGGGAGGCCTGACCTTTCCTGAAGGGAAAGGACAGGGGAAGGGGCGGGGGTTGAAGGGAGGCACTGGGAGGAGATGAGGGAAGGAGAGGAAAATGTGGTCAGGCTGTGAAAAAAATAATAATTAATTGTTAAAAGAAAAAGGACCCCTAGTGCAGCCTGGGGAGATCACTTAGTGCTTAGAAGGACCTGATGGCACTCCTGAAGATGAGATCCCAACCCCTGGTTCTCACATGAGGGAAGGAGAGAACAGACTCCCAGATTTCCCTCTTCATCCACATGTTCAGGTGTGTCATGCTCACACACATAGTTAAAGTAAGTACGATTCTAATAAGGAACTGGAATTGAGAAACAGGAATTGACTTTATATGTGTTTTTCCAGGGTTTCTGAACCTTCCTAAGACTGTGACCCTTTATAATATAGTTCTTCATGTTGTGACCCCCAACCATAAAATTACTCCATTTCTTCTTTATAACTGTCATTTTATACTATTATGAATCGTTATGCTAATATCTGTATTTTTCAATGGTCTTCCACAGTCAACCTCTGTGAAAAGGCTTTTGGTCCCCGAAGGAGTCGTAGCCCACAGTTTGAGAACAGCAGCTGTCGGCCTCTCTAATATCAGCATCCTCATCCACACTGCTCTGGTCCAGTATGACAGTACTGAGAAGAAACAGAAAAGGCAGCTAGGTGGAGGAAGATGTTTCTGTCTTTGCTACTAGCTCCTGAATCACAACACTGAGAATGATTATTAATTATGAAGGCTCGGCCAAAAGCTTAGGCTTGTTTCTAACTAGCGCTTACAACTTAAATTAACCCACTCCTTTTAATCTTCCTTTTTGATGTGGCTCACTTGCCTGTGCATTGTAGTGCCCACGATGCCTCCCATGCATCTGCCTGGTGACTCGCATGTCTCTGCCCTTCTTCTCCTAGAATTCTCTCTACCCTGAAAATCCTGCCCAGTGACTGGTCAATTAGATTTTTATTAAACCTGTGAGAGTGACATATGTCCACAGTGAAAATGATTGTTCCACAATAGGCAGGTGAAGTTGTAAAGAAATCCTGAATTTTCCTCATGCATAGTAGCAGAGAACAGGCCCACATAATAGGCTATGGACTTTGAGGAGAGGGAATAATTACTTACAGTGATCTTTGGCTCCAGTTAGGCTCCAGTCCCAAGGGATTTGACACCCTCTTCTGATCTCCACAGACACAAGGCAGACACATGGCACACACACTTACACACAAAACACTCAGACACAGGAAAAGAAACAAATCCTTAAAAGAAGGTGCTGGTGATTATTCATTGATTTAGAAACAAAGGAAATGAATCTACTTGGACTTTAGAGTAACAAGGGCCAAGAGACAGCACTTGATCAGCAAAGGCAGGTGAGTTTTCAACAGCAAGCATAGGACCTGCAAGGGTCTGTACTAGGTCCTCTGTGTGAATGTTGTGGCTGTTAGGTTGGTGTTCTTGATGGGGCTCTTATGAGTGGAAAACTGTTTGACCTGCTTTTGTGAATGTTTTCTTTTTGTTGGGCTGTCTTGTCCATCATCTGTATGATGGCTTTTGCTTAGTCTTACTATATCTTGTTTTATTCTGTCTGGCTCTTCCCTCTTAGAGGCCTGCTCTTCTCTGAAGAGGAAATGGAGGATAGCTGATCTGGGGGACATGGGACGTCAAAGAGTTAGGGAGTAGAGGAAGGAGAATCTGTGGTCAGGATGTAGTGTATGAGAGAAGAATCTATTTTCAATAAAACATTTTCAATGTGGACTGCACCTGAAGCATGATACTGAAAGCTGCCCTTCCTCTCCACATCCATGAAGCATACATATACATGAACTCACACCAACAATTTGTATCCGTGCACACGACCATGTGACTACACATAAAAATGATGTCTCACATCCAATAATGTATTCAGTTTTCAAGTTCAGTTTTCTTTCAGGTGCCTTCCAGCTTTCCACTATTTATAGTGGTGTCTGCTACTCTAATATACCCCCTGCCTGAATGGTCTTCTGGCTTCTTTGGCATGACTAAAATTTCATGGAGTTCAGAGATTAAATAGCAGAGACTTGCTCCGCTGAAAAGGCCTCCCAGGAATTTTCTGTGTATCCTTTCTTCTGCACTTGCCCAATCTCCGTGGTGGACACTGTCCTGGAAGGTGTTTTTCTGTTCAGTCCCTTTTATTGCCCTGAAGTTTCAGTGGTGATTTAGAAGATTTATTTCTGTTAATCAAGAGAAAAAAGCAGGGACAGGCAGGCGACAAGGAAACTATGGGAACAATAGGATGCAGGAGGAAAAGAGAACAAGATTCCTAAAATCATGTCCCAGGCCACCTTCAGACCTGCGAAAGTCACAGTGAGGGACAGACAACACTGGCAATCCAGGGAAACTCGGGCAGGGTGATCTGCTGCCCAGGAAGCCCATGCCAAAGGGCAGAAGGAAAAATAGCTGGATGACAGTGAACAATAACTGAAGCTGTTGGGAAAAGGACCTCTATATCACTACTGGCAGTCACCCTACCATCTCTAAGCTCTTCTCCTTATAAAACAGGGTTCACTGCACTGGGATACACCACTAGTGCACAGAGCTCCCGTCCCACCTACAATGACACTGGAGACACAGCATATTTGCTGCCTCAGCTGTATCATTCTCTCTGCTTTGGCTTCTATTTCCTTCTGAACCCCTGGAACATGGGGGAGCGGGATTTTCTAAAAGTGAGATGAGGAAGGATGTAAACACTTAAGATCCTCTCCACCTTCTTCCTGACCCCTCAGCGCTGTTTTCTCCTCTGTCCAAGGAGATGGGGTAAGGACACTGAGAGAAGAGGTACCCATGGGAAAGTATAGGGCACACCCTCCCATGGATGATCACACCCCTGAACTGCAGCAGGACAAAGACAGGAAAACTAGGCTTTGGAGTTCAGCAACACTGGCAGCTTCTCTTCCTGTTCAGGCTTCCCATCCATGGAGTCAGAGGGGACGCCAAGGGCTCAGAATCACTAGAAGTGGGAAAAGGCGCTGGACATTCAGAACCCGGCCCAGCCCAGGTACAGGATCTTCATTTAGTTCCACTCACCTGTAAGTACAGTCTTTCGCTGGCAGGCTCTAATGGGGGCTGCAAAAGGAATAATGCAGAGAGGCATTTGTTCTCTGATGCTGTACCTGAGGATGTCACTGTTTGCTGTGTGGCTCAGGTAATGTGCCATATGACTGGGGAGGAAGGGCATGACTAAAACAGGAAACCTCCTGAGGCTGTCTGGGCTCCAAGCAGGATATTTGTCTTTGCCCCTCTTGGACTTGTTGTAGCACATCTAGCCCTTCAGGGAGAGACAAATACCTCTGGCTTAGCTCTTAGGCCTGCTTCTGTGGGTGCCATGCAGTCAGCTGTCTTGCTCCAGGCCCACTGCAGGTTTCTCCATGGTTTGGCACTTCATGGGGCTGGCTTCTCTTGGAACTTCTGTATAGTCAAATTCATGCAGGCTTCTAGATTTCCAAGATCAAACCATTTCTGTGTTTCTATATACTAGGGTGTCACTGGGGTGTTCTTTGGGCAAACTGGTACAGGATAATGGTCCAGACGGGTCAGCTCTGTGTGGTTCTGAAGCCCAGATATCTCTATATACCCTCTCTAGTCTTCCCTACCCTGGAATGCACACACCTCAGGAGAATTCCATGTGTAACCTCGAGCTACAGAAGGAGCGGTTTTCCTATGGGTTCAGTTTGATGTTACAGAATGTTCTGGTCTCTGTGACAAGAGCAGGACATCTTTTCCAGGATGCTAAGCCCAATACAAGAGCAAGTCCTGAGGTAAAAAAAAAAATGGACATTTTTGTCCCGTCTGAGAATGTAAGTTTTCTATTCACTCCAGAACTTACCGTGTTCCCAAAGCAGAAAACCTCTGTAAACAGAAACATGATTATCCAGCAGGTTTTCCACCAGGTCTTGGGGCCTGGGAGCAGATTCTAGGTATGGGTGTAATTTAGCTGTGGGAAACCTTTGTCCTAGATCTGTCCATTCCCCATGCATCTCCTGAGGTCCTTGCTGAGGAATAGATCCCATCACCCTCAGCACAGCAACTGATATCCCTGAAGGTCAAAATGACGCAGGGCACAAAAGGCTGTGGACAGCACAAGTGTTTCTACCTGTCTTGTGTGTGCTACCTGTGTGCATGCATATATGTATCAGTAGGGCTCGATGTGTTGTTTTTTTTCTTTTGAAGCCCTCTTAAATCACAGATAAGTATCCACAGACTAATTCCAAGCGGGACAATTGTTTAAGCTCATTGTAAATCAAATAATTACATCATTTTTACAATTGTAGCTCCACTAGAGAACCATTAAGGTATATGTAAATTAGAGGTAAACACGAAATGCATGGTGTTGAGTCTGTGCCTTGGGATTTAGCCCAGGGTCACCTTGTACTCTAGGCACACTGCCTCGGGTTCTCCAATATGGTGCCGCTGGCACTTGCCAGTGTAGACACAAGTTCCTGTCTGATATTGGAGACATATTTATGCTAAAAGAATTATGTAGGAGAATGGAATGGTGACTTAGTTTAGTAGAGTATTGGCAGTTCTTCAAGAAGAGCTGGGGTCAGCACTCACGTGGTGGCTAGCATCAATCTGTAACTTCACTTCCTGAGGGACACACCACCCCTTCTGACTTTCATAGGTACTACACACACAGATGGCATACATACATGTGCGCAGGCAAGGCGTTCATACACATAAAATAAAATAAACACGAAAGCAACATTTAAAAGAATTTCTTTTTGCAGCAAAAATTTGCCTCTCTATCTAGCATGTCCCTTCAATGACTTATTGTTTTTCACACTTCAACATTTCAGGAACAGAAAAATGATTTTTTTCTATCAACTAGATTCTTCTCAATCTCTCTGCAGTTGTAGGCACACAAAGTAACAACTGTCAATGTTTAAGAAAAATAAAGGTGTTCACTAAAATCAAAAGCAGACAGAACAAATGCAATACCATCATTCTGGGAAGAAATGTGCAGGGAAGAAGTCATTTACATTCCCACCACCATCTTCTTCGTGAATTCTGCAGCCTGGAGGTAAAGGGGAATACACGAATAAAGAGAGGGCACAGAACCATACAGAAAGGCCCCATGTCATTGAAACTCAAGGTTGAATTTTAACTGAAGAAAATCCAAAAATGGGAATACAAGAGGTGATGGAGGAGGGTCATCTTTCTATCTGTTGTTTTCATTGGTTAACTAATAAAGAAAACTGCTTGGCCTGATAGGACAGAAAATTAGGTAGGCAGATTACACAGAACAGAATGCTGGGAGAAGGAAGCTGAGTCAGGCAGTCACCATGATTCTCCCACTCCAGACAGATGCAGGTTACGATCTTCCCTGGTAAGCCACCTCATGGGCTACACAGATTATTAGAAATGGGTAGATCAATATGTAAGAGCTAGCCAATAAGAGGCTGGAACTAATGGGGCAGGCATTGTTTAAAAGAATACAGTTTCTGTGTAATTATTTCGGGACAAATGCTAGCCATGCTGGCGGCCGGGTGCCGGGTATGCAGCCCACCGCTCCTCTTTACAACAAAGAGGGAGTGCAGAATTTGCACAAACAAGTACTTAATCACAGGAATCATCTCTCCTCTGGGCAGCCCTGACGTCATCCAGACAGTTATCTGAGGAGATGTTTTCTTGAGGTGCCCTCAAGGTACCTGCATGTGCTGTGTGACAAGTCTTTTCCTGGGGCGGTGAAACACACTCATCTCCTCATCCCAGATAGAGAGCCCATGATAGAACAAAGTACAGATGCCACTGAAGACCAAATTGGTGGGCCAGTGGGTTTTACTGGGGTGCAGGGATATGAGAGAGGGGTTACTTACGGGAGCAGAAATGACTCAAAAATAAGTGTACCACCAAAGCCAATACCAGCACAGGTGACAGACAGCTCACAGGATCCTGGAAACCTGGAGCAATCTGCACAGCCCACGGGCAGTTCAACAGGTTGGACCTGTCCTCTCCAGGTGGCTCAGTTGATCAGTTTGTCAAAACCCCTTCCAGGTAGATAGGCTGGCCTTTGCTTCTTCCAGACACTTGGTCTGGTCTTAGTGTTGTTTGTCCCTTTTGTTCTCTGAGAGTTTTTTGTTGTTGTTGTTTTTCAATATAGGGTTATTCAGTATCTTTGAAACCAGTCCTGGAGCTTGCTCTTGAACCAGGCTGATTTCAAACTCACAGAGATTCACCTGCCTCTGCCTGCCGAGTGCTGGAATAAAAGAAAGGCATGTGCCATCGTGCCAGGCTCTCTGAGAGTCTTCTTAGCAATTGGGCTTTTGTTTCTCTGAGAGGGACTTTCTGCTTTCATTATTTGCTCTAGAAGGGATGGTGCTAGTGAATCTGGTCAGTTTGGGGGAGTTCTTTAAGTTATTTTGAGTTATTACCTTGCTTAAGAAGCTTCCAAACCTGTATGGTGGACTGTTTCAATCTCAGGAATAACTGCTGCAAATTTAGGTTAGGTTGGGCCAGAAAGAAGGTTCAGGTCCACATAGCCCTGAAACCTCAGTGACTCTCACTGGACGGTCTCCTGTCTTGGACCCCTGTGTTAGCTGTGCTCAGTGCTCAGGAGATCACATCGAGCTGGGAGAACAGAGGAAAGATTTCATCTCAGTAAATCTGTGAGAGTCAAACTCTGAGCCCAACATCTAGGGAAAGAAGGATAGTGAGGCACTGTCTGAAGTGGATTTGAGCTGGCCTAGATCAAATTGGAAGGAAGGTAACCTTCTGGAATTGTGATCTCTTGAATCCAGGCAGGTCCTATGCTTTGCTGCTGTGTGGGTCTTGACAAACTTGGGGCTAGAGGCAGATGCAGCCCCTGTGAACATCAGAAACATCGATACTTTTCCTTGACACCTTCTTTAACGTTTGAAACCTGTTCCTGCCAATGACAATATTTCAAATTTCTTGAGAGACTAGACATTAAATCAGGACCTGGTGCCAACGAGGCAAGCTCTGTCATGCAGCACATGAATTGTAGTGTGGAGTAGAATTATTAGTCATTACTATTATATTATTGTTGCTCATTTATTGGGACCCCCCCTTCCCAGTGTGGAGAGAAGAGGACAGTATTCATGGGCTGATTTTTCTTCCACCGTGTAAATCCTGGGGATGAATTTTAGGTCTGCTGTCTTGGTGACAAGCACCTTGACCTTCTGCAATAGTTTGCTTTAATGGTCATCTTTAGACAAAGTACCTGGGAAGGGAGTCTCAATGAGAGATTATCTACACTGGATGATCTGAGGAAAATTGTCTGAGTTAGTTGTTAAAGGAGGATCTGGCCCAGCTTGGAGACACCATTCCCTAGCTAGGGCATATTGAACTGTATACAAACTGAATAAATTTCCATCAGTGAAGCCAAGTAGTAAGCAAGAATGAACTCCCCTCTCTCCACACCTGAATATGAAAGTACCTCTGTAGTACATAAGAACACTGAGGGAGGGGCCCATTGCTCCTAATTAGTTCCTGGTGTATGGCCAGAGAGAGCACCTGCAGCTTTACATTCCAGGAGAGGAGGGCACATATGTGTCTAATATACACATGAGGAGATGACCCCATCAAGATCTGTCTTCTTATCCCATGACTGTCATTCCCACAACAAAACATTCCAAACCAACACACATCTCTTGGGGCCAATCAATTCCCAGAATAAGGGCATAGAAAGATGGCACAGCGAATACATGACTATGTAGGATTCCCCTCTGTATGTTGCAAATACCATTGGTTAATAAAGAAACAGCTTTGGGCCTCTAGTAAGTTATATGGAAACAGAGCTAGGTGGGGAAAACTAAACTGAATGCTGGGAGAAAGAAGAGCAAAGCCAGAGAGAAGCTATGTAGCTCCTCCAGCGATGCATTCCAGAAATTTAGCTGTTAATCCAAAGCCACGTGGTGATACACAGATTAATAGAGATGGGTTAGATAAGGATATGAGTTAGCCACAAATATGCTCTGGCTATTGGCTACACGGCATTGCAAATAATATGGTTTCTGTAAGATTATTTCTGGGCTGAGCAGTCAGGAGACACACATGTGGCCTTCTTGCAACAACTATAGACCAGTCATGCCCTTTCATGGTACATTTTTCAGAACCTACATTGTCTCGCATCTTCCTGTAACTCCAGCTCCAGGGAATAGGACACCCTCCTCTCTCCTATACAGGTCGCTGCATGCATACATGTACAGACTCATGCACATTATTAAAAATAACATAAGTTTTCAAAAAGAAGGTCCAGATTGACATTTCTAGGCAACAGATTTTCATCCATGGGTCTTTGTGTACCAGGATCCCTCCAGCTCCTGCCACCATCAGCATGTGCCCAATGCACCATGGTTTTGATGTATGTATCTGGACAGGGTCATGGCTGCTGTGGAAGTTCAGAAGGTAATTCAATTCTTTTTGTATTATTTCAGCTCAAAATTCCACATCATACACCATTCTAGCAAGGAAATTGAGGCAACAGGATTGTAAAATAGCTGGATACATTACTTTCATATTCAGGTGTGGAGAGAGGGGAGTTCATTCTTGCTTACTACTTGGCTTCACTGATGGAAATTTATTCAGTTTGTATACAGTTCAATATGCCCTAGCTAGGGAATGGTGTCTCCAAGCTGGGCCAGATCCTCCTTTAACAACTAACTCAGACAATTTTCCTCAGATCATCCAGTGTAGATAATCTCTCATTGAGACTCCCTTCCCAGGTACTTTGTCTAAAGATGACAATTAAAGCAAACTATTGCAGAAGGTCAAGGTGCTTGTCACCAAGACAGCAGACCTAAAATTCATCCCCAGGATTTACACGGTGGAAGAAAAATCAGCCCATGAATACTGTCCTCTTCTCTCCACACTGGGAAGTGGGGTCCCAATAAATGAGCGACAATAATAAAATAGTAATGACTAATAATGCTACTCCACACTACAATTCATGTGCTGCATGACAGAGCTTGCCTCGTTGGCACCAGGTCCTGATTTAATGTCTAGTCTCTCAAGAAATTTGAAATATTGTCATTGGCAGGAACAGGTTTCAAACGTTAAAGAAGGTGTCAAGGAAAAGTATCGATGTTTCTGATGTTCACAGGGGCTGCATCTGCCTCTAGCCCCAAGTTTGTCAAGACCCACACAGCAGCAAAGCATAGGACCTGCCTGGATTCAAGAGATCACAATTCCAGAAGGTTACCTTCCTTCCAATTTGATCTAGGCCAGCTCAAATCCACTTCAGACAGTGCCTCACTATCCTTCTTTCCCTAGATGTTGGGCTCAGAGTTTGACTCTCACAGATTTACTGAGATGAAATCTTTCCTCTGTTCTCCCAGCTCGATGTGATCTCCTGAGCACTGAGCACAGCTAACACAGGGGTCCAAGACAGGAGACCGTCCAGTGAGAGTCACTGAGGTTTCAGGGCAATGCAGGCCTGAACCTTCTTTCTGGCCCAACCTAACCTAAATTTGCAGCAGTTACCCCTGAGATTGAAACAGTCCACCATACAGGTTTGGAAGCTCATTAAGCAGGGTGATAACTCCAAATAACTTCAAGAACTTCCCCAAACTGACCAGATTTACTAGCACCATCCCTTCTAGAGTAAATAATGAAAGCAGAAAGTCCCTCTCAGAGAAACAAAAGCCCAATTGCTAAGAAGACTCTCAGAGAGCCTGGCACGATGGCACATGCCTTTCTTTTATTCCAGCACTCGGCAGGCAGAGGCAGGTGAATCTCTGTGAGTTTGAAATCAGCCTGGTTCAAGAGCAAGCTCCAGGACTGGTTTCAAAGATACTGAATAACCCTATATTGAAAAACAACAACAACAAAAAACTCTCAGAGAACAAAAGGGACAAACAACACTAAGACCAGACCAAGTGTCTGGAAGAAGCAAAGGCCAGCCTATCTACCTGGAAGGGGTTTTGACAAACTGATCAAATGAGCCACCTGGAGAGGACAGGTCCAACCTGTTGAACTGCCCGTGGGCTGTGCAGATTGCTCCAGGTTTCCAGGATCCTGTGAGCTGTCTGTCACCTGTGCTGGTATTGGCTTTGGTGGTACACTTATTTTTGAGTCATTTCTGCTCCCGTAAGTAACCCCTCTCTCATATCCCTGTGCCCCAGTAAAAACCACTGGCCCACCAAGTTGGTCTTCAGTGGCATCTGTACTTTGTTCTATCATGGGCTCTCTATCTGGGATGAGGAGATGAGTGTGTTTCACCGCCCCAAGAAAAGACTTGTTACACAGCACATGCAGGTACCTTGAGGGCACCTCAAGAAAACATCTCCTCAGATAACTGTCTGGATGACGTCAGGGCTGCCCAGAGGAGAGATGATTCCTGTGATTAAGTACTTGTTTGTGCAAATTCTACACTCCCTCTGTTATAAAGAGGTCCGGTGGGCTGCATACCCGCACCCAACCGCCAGCATGGCTAGCATTTGTCCCGAAATAATGACACGGAAACTGTATTCTTTTAAACAATGTCTGCCCCATTAGTTCCAGCCTCTTATTGGCTAGCTCTTCCATATTGATCTAACCCATTTCTGATAATCTGTGTAGCCCACGAGGTGGCTTACCAGGGAAGATCGTAACCTGCATCTGTCTGGAGTGGGAGAATCATGGTGACTGCCTGACTCGGCTTCTTTCTCCCAGCATTCTGTTCTGTGTAATCTGCCTACCTAATTTCTGTCCTATCAGGCCAAGCAGTTTTCTTTATTAGTTAACCAATGAAAACAACAGATAGAAAGATGACCCTCCTCCATCACCTCTTGTATTCCCATTTTTTGGATTTTCTTCAGTTAAAATTCAACCTTGAGTTTCAATGACATGGGGCCTTTCTGTATGGTTCTGTGCCCTCTCTGTATGCGTGTATTCTCCTTTACAGGAGGAGAAGCTGCCAGTGTTGCTGAACTCCAAAGCCTAGCTTTCCTATCTTCGTCCTGCTGCAGTTCAGGGTTGTGATCATCCATGGCAGGGTTTGCCCCATACTTTCCCATGAGTATCCTGTGCACTAGTGGTGTACCCCAGTGCAGTGTACCCTGTTTTATAAGGAGAACAGCTTGGAGATGGTAGGGGGACTGCCAATACTGATATACAGGTCCTTGTCCTGACAGCTTCAGTTATTGGTCACTGTCATCTGCCAAATTTCCTTCTGCCTTGTGGCATGGTCTTCCTGGGCAGCAGATCACCCTGCCCGAGTTTCCCTGGATTGCCAGTGCTCTCTGTCCCTCACTGTGACTTTCCCAGGTCTGAAGGTAGCCTGGGACATGATTTTAGGAATCTTGTTCTCTTTTCCCCCTGCATCCTATTGTTCCCATAGTTTCCTTGTCGCTTGCCTGTCCCTGCTTTTTTCTCTTGATTAACAGAAATAAATATTCTCAATCTCCAATGAAGCTCCAGGGCAAGAAAAGGGACTGACAGAAAAACACTTTCCAGGACAGTGTCCACCACGGAGATTGGGCAAGTGCAGAAGAAAGGATACACAGAAAATTCCTGGGAGGCCTTATCGGCAGGGCAAGTCTCTGCTATTTAATCTCTGAACTCCATGAAATTTTACTCATGCCAAAGAAGCCAGAAGACAATTCAGGCAGGGGGTACATTAGAGAAGCAGAAACCACTATAAATAGTGGAAAGCTGGAAGGCACCTGAAAGAAAACTGAACTTGAAAACTGAATACATTATTGGATGTGAGACATCATTTTTATGTGTAGTCACATGGTCGTGTGCACGGATACACATTGTTGGTGTGAGTTCATGTATATGTATGCTTCATGGATGTGGAGAGGAAGGGCAGCTTTTAGTATCATGCTTCAGGTGCAATCCACATTGAAAATGTTTTATTGAAAATAGATTCTTCTCTCATACACTACATCCTGACCACAGATTCTCCTTCCTCTACTCCCTAACTCTTTGACGTCATGTGTCCCCCAGATCAGCTATCCTCCATTTCCTCTTCAGAGAAGAGCAGGCCTCTAAGAGGGAAGAGCCAGACAGAATAAAACATGATATAATAAAACTAGGCAAAAGCCGTCAAACAGATGATGGACAAGACAGCCCAACAAAAGGAAAACATTCACAAAAGCAGGTCAAACAGTTTTCCACTCATAAGAGCCCCATCAAGAACACCAACCTAACAGCCACAACATTCACACAGAGGACCTAGTACAGACCCTTGCAGGTCCTATGCTTGCTGTTTTGGTCTCCATGAGCCCATGTGAGCTATGCTTAGTTGATTCAATGAGCCATGTTCTCCTGGTGTCGGCCATCTTCTCTGAGAGTCCACATTCTTTTCAGACAGGGTTTCTTACAGGCCTCCTGCTGTGTTTCCTTCTCAGCTTGTTGTGTGATTTTGCAAACGTCACTTGACCTCTCTGTTTTATTCTCTCCATGCATAAGATGAGTGTATGAAGGCATCATTCTCATGCCTGGCTACATGATACTAGTCAGGGCTTCATCCAGGCTTGCTGCTCCATCCCCTAATATGCCTTGGCACTCTGACAAGGCTGGCCTTTACCCGTTCACTGGATATACCCTTATAGCTCTCAAGCAGAGCTACATGTACAGACTGAAGCTAATTGTGAGCTTTCTATGTGTTTCACTTCTGGAAACACCTGATGCAGGTGCAGTAAATAGGTCTACACACATCTGTCCACCGTAACCATGACCATGCCTCTGTTGAAAACTCACCTGCCTTTGCTGATCAAGTGCTGTCTCTTGGCCCTTGTTACTCTAAAGTCCAAGTAGATTCATTTCCTTTGACTTATTCTCTTGAGACCCCTGACTTCTACTAGGAAGTGTGACATGTGGGCAAGAGCCACGTTGGTGCTCTTCAGTCATGGGGATTCACAAGTCTGCTATGTGTAGTATTCCAGAAGAACGATCCTCTGGGTCTTCCCTGCATGCAGACCTCTGTTATAGGACAGACTGATGCCAGCATTCCAACTTCCCTCCGCCGTTGATTCCTTTTATCAACATGGAGTAAGCCATGCTCATTCACAGTGGCCATCTCCTTACACTTGTTTCTAAATCAATGAATAACCCCACCGCCTTCTTTTAAGGATTTGTTTCTTTTCCTGTGTCTGAGTGTTTTGTGTGTGTGTGTGTGTGTGTGTGTGTGTGCCATGTGTCAGCCTTGTGTCTGTGGAGATCAGAAGAAGGTGTCAAATCCCTTGGGACTGGAGACTAACTGGAGCCAAAGATCACTGTAAGTAACCATGTGAGTGGTGGGAATGAGCCTGTGTCTTCTGCAAGAGCAGACATTAACCACAGAGCCATCTCTCCAGTCCATCATATCATTTACAAAGATGTGTAAACTGCGACATGAAATCCAGGACAATTGCTCAAGGACCATTGATGATTCCTTGACTTTGGTGTAGTTTTTTGTTCCCATCCGAATTATTCCCTCTCCTCAAAGTCCATAGCCTATTATGTGGGCCTGTTCTCTGCTACTATGCATGAGGAAAATTCAGGATTTCTTTACAAATTCACCTGCCTATTGTGGAACAATCCTTTTCACTGTGGACATATGTCACTCTCACAGGTTTAATAAAAATCTAATTGACCAGTCACTGGGCAGGATTTTCAGGGTAGAGAGAATGCTAGGAGAAGAAGGGCAGAGACATGTGAGTCACCAGGCAGATGCATAGGAGGCATCGTGGGCACTACAATGCACAGGCAAGTGAGCCACATCAAAAAGGTAGATTAAAAGGAGTGGGTTAATTTAAGTTGTAAGCGCTAGTTAGAAACAAGCCTAAGCTTTTGGCCGAGCCTTCATAATTAATAATCATTCTCAGTGTTGTGATTCAGGAGCTAGTAGCAAAGACAGAAACATCTTCCTCCACCTAGCTGCCTTTTCTGTTTCTTCTCAGTACTGTCATACTGGACCAGAGCAGTGTGGATGAGGATGCTGATATTAGAGAGGCCGACAGCTGCTGTTCTCAAACTGTGGGCTACGACTCCTTCGGGGACCAAAAGCCTTTTCACAGAGGTTGACTGTGGAAGACCATTGAAAAATACAGATATTGGTATAATGATTCAAAATGGTATAAAATGACAGTTATAAAGTAGAATTGGAGTAATTTTATGTTGGGGGTCACAACATGAGGAAGTGTATTAAAGGGTCACAGTCGTAGGAAGGTTGAGAAGCCATGGTCAAACACATATATAGTCAATTCCCTTCCTGTTTCTCAACTCCAGTTCCTTACTAGTACCGTACTTACTTTAACTATGTGTGTGAGCATGACACACCTGAACATGTGGATGAAGTGGGAAATCTGTGAGTCTGTTCTCTCCTTCCCTCATGTGAGAACCAGGGGTTGGGATCTCATCTTCAAGAGTGCCATCAGGTCATTCTAAGCACTAAGTAATCTCCCCAGGCTGCACTAGGGGTTCTTTTTCTGATAACAATTAATTATTATTTTTTTCACAGCCTGACCACATTTTCCACTCTTCCCTCTTCTCCTCCCAGTGCCTCATTTCAACCCTTGCCCCTTCCCCTGTCCTTTCCCTTCAGGAAAGAGCAGGCCTCCCATGTATATCACCAGCAATGGCATAACAACACTAGGGGGTCCTTAAAACAACCTTTGATGTTTTACAAGATGAGGTCACTTCTAAATAGTTCTCTCTGAAAAATTACAAAAATTAGAATATGCTGGAAGATGGTCAGAATAACAACTAAAAATGGGAGAGATTATACCGTGTACTTTCCTTACCTGCCTGCCTCACAGAGGTGGGCAAAGGTATTAACCACCAACGAGCCCTTCCCTTCCTCCGAGTTTCTGGTTCCTTATTTTTCCTGGATATATCTGTTTTGTCAGGAATGTTAGCTCCTTAGGCACACACAGCTGCAGTTGCCAGTGCCTAGTACTTATGTCCATGGTCTCCTGATGCTGCTCACACCCCCTTCCCCCAAGACCCTCTCCACAGACACCATACCAGAATTGGTAGGCTAGTTGTCTTATCATACAAGTCTCAGGAGAGTTCTGTACTGACACCTAGGAGGCAACAGCAGAACTTGAAGCCAGAGAAGGGTTGCCCATGAATGCTGCTGAGCCAGAGCTTTCCCTTGATGTGGGAGTGTCATATATCAATCTGTTGATTTCATTGGTTAAGTAATAAAGAAACTGCTTGGCCCTGATAGGTTAAAACATAGGTGGGAGGAGTAAACAGAACAGAATGCTGGGAGGAAGAGGAAGTAAGCTCAGAGGCCATGCTCCCCTCTCCCAGGCAGACGCAATGAAGCAAGCTGCCAGGTCAGACATGCTGAATCTTCCCCGGTAAGACTGATACTACACAGATTATTAGACATGGGTTGATCGGGATAAACGAATTAGCCTGTAAGGGCTAGAGTTAATGGGCCAAGCAGTGTTTAAAAGAATACAGTTTGTTTATTGTTATTTTGGGTAAAGCTAGCCGATGGCTGGAGCTGGGTGGCAGAATGCAACCCGCAGCTCCTACTACAGAATGGCGCCCAATGTGGGGATAACTGAATCCACAGAAAGCTTGAGAAAGCTTGGGAAAGAATGGAGTGAAGCATGTTTTCTTAGTAGCAGCAATTTCTCGGGTCTGCTCTGCTTGCTATAGGCAAGCAAGCGCACTCATCTAAGGGAGGCTTATTGACTCAACTTTAGCTGCAAAGCTTACAGCTCTTTTAAGGGGTCCTGCCACGAAACACTTAAATGGTGTTGATAAAAGCCGACTGAATGCTTGTTTGTTTCAGCAGTAGCAGGAAAAAACCTGTGTTGTTTTAAAATGCCGGCTTTCTGGGCCTTACTGCTAGGGCAAACTCTGACTGTTTGAGGCAGGAGGGCCGACTACAGAGAGAGGACTTGTGTGTTGTCTGTGGACATAATGCTGCAGCTTACTTACTGGCAGGGACCTTGAAACGCCATAGACTTGTGGCAATAAACATGGCGACAGAGGTACCTCAGCCATGAGGCTGGAAAGCTATGGAATGGGCTGGATCTAATCGTCAAAGCCACAGCTTTTGTCCCACCAATACTGCTTGGTAAATTAATGACACGTGGTCAAAAAAGAGATGTATACAGTAAAAGAAAGATTCAAAGTCAAAGAAAATGTTTAAATGATTTACAGTGTGTTAAAAATATATGCAGGCTAAAAGTTAAAGTTCTTAAAGTTAAAAAACGAAAAAAGGGACGAAAGAGAGTAGTTGGGTGTGGTAGTACACACCTTTAATCCCAACACTTTGGAGGCAGAGGGAGATTGACCTCTGTGACTTCAAGGTGTGGTAGCACACGCCTTTAATCCCAGTGCCTGGAAGGCAGAGACAAACAGATCTCTGTGAGTTCAAGGTGTAGTAGCGTACACATTTAATCCCAATGCCTGGGAGGCAGAGACAGGCAGATCTCTGTGAGTTTAAGGACAGCCTGGTCTACAGAGTTATTCCAGGACAAAGATATACAGAGAATATAAAATAAAAGTAAAAATAAACAAAATAGAGTTAAAATAAAGCCGTACAAAGATTGAAAATAAACAGAGAATTTTGATACTGTATGCTATTACGCTCTCTTTGAATTGTTTGAGTGCTGAGGAAGGAGCAACAGCTGCTAAAAGATATTTGTTTATAAATGCTGCTGAACTAATCCAACATAGATATTTTGAAAATGACTTGACTTTGAAGTTTGGATCTAAGGACATGATGCTTTGGAAAGGAGTTTCTTATTTTGTACGCCCTCCTGAAGGGTTGCTGTGAATATCTTCAGAAAATTGCTTCGCTCAACTGCCAACTGAGATGAAAATAGCACACAGGTTATACCATGAAAGACCTAATTAACGATGCCCCCATTCAGCAGGAAGCAGTTTGGAGAGAAAAAACCACCCATGTTCCCAGATATGGTTTATAAACGTTCTTTTACATTTAAAAGGGAATATGATATAGATATGAACAATTAGTATAGATTTTGCTTTATTGATAGAAATTAAAGGTCAATTTTGTTATATGTATTTCTGATCTTTATTAAGGTATTGTGATTGTGTAGTTCACATAAAATGTAATGTATATAGGTTGTTAATGGATAATCAATAACATTCAAGCTTGTAGTCATGTTAGTTAAGATCTTCTATATGTACATAGATATATTTTAGATAGGCATTCTTCATATTTTTCAAAGATTATAGAATTTGGCATTTAAATATTTTAATAACTTAGGGTTTTTCATGACAATGAGACATTCTGCTCCTGGCACCACCAATCTACATCAAGAAGAAGATGGGCATTGAAGAGGCACCTTATGGAGTTTGATAGTCATTTGAGCAAGAAACTGCTCTTGCCTGGACTGTTGCCTGGACTACTGAACTTGTCAAAAGGTGAGATGATCTTTCGGGGTTCCTGATTCATGAAGGAGTCTGCAAGACATTCTGCAGGACACAACAGATAGTGACTGAACTGACTTTGAAATTTCTTGCTTCATCGAAATATCTGCTGGATACTATGGGCCTGTAGGCCGAAGATGGATGCCCCATAAGTAGAGAGAAACTTTGGGTGACTGTCCAGGCAGCGAGATGTCTCTTTCATTTCTAGAGTTTGAAATTTTCTTATTTCTTGTTTGTTTAGGTAATATTGTATCTTTCTGGAGTCTCTGATGGAGTTAAAGAATAGTTATAGTTTTCCTTAGTTATGATAAAGATAAAATAGATGTAATATTGTAAATTTTTACTTGATAACTGTTTTGTTATATGTAGTAGCATAAACGAATGCAGACAGATTGTAAATATATATATATATATATATTTATATATATTTATATATATTTATTTATATATATTTATATATATTTATATATTTATATATATTTATAAATATATATATTTATATATATATTTATATATATATATATATATATATATATATATCTTTAATGTAGAAATAGACTTACAGAACCACCGTTCCCGTGGAGACCAGGAAAGCAGAAGTGACAGCTGGGAGCACGTTCACCAAATTTAAAGGCAGACATTAGCCTGAGGCGAACATGCCCCCCAAGGGGCGGGATTTATCCCTACATCTCCCCTTTTTGTCTAAATATGACAGAACCAAACCAAATACAACTATATACAATAACAACAAATAATGAATATAACAAACAATATTGAGAACAAAATCTTTGCTAAACATTCTATCTCAAGGAGTCCAAATAATGTAGAGAGTAACTACAATGATATAATCTTCCACTCTGTCAAAGATCTGAGAAGGGAATAAACACTACTCAACAAATGAGATATATCCAAAATGTGCAACAATTGACAGAGACAACTGACTACCTGGGCAATCACCCAAAGTTTCGTTTGCAATGTTGAGGCAACCAACTTTGGCTAAGGGCTAACATAACTGACATACCATTACTAAAGGCAAGGAACTTTTCAAAACCATCTTACCCTGTCTTGGCAGGATATGACAGTCCTGTTTTATCCATTGATGCACGCTCTGTATCTCTGTCAGTGGTTGAGGTATGGGCATTTCTTTTCCCAAAGGCCAGTTCTGCCAAAAAGAAAGGCTCCAGGTGGAGTGTCTTTGGTGCTCAACATTCTCTCAGGAATAGAGCTGTGTTGCCAGGAGCAATTGTGTCTCACTATCACAAAACTCTGAGTTAGATTAAAGGCCATTTTCTACAGCTCTTTGAAGAAGTTGAAGATTATCTATCTATACTGAGTATAATCTCTATATATCTAGAGAACTTGATTTGTCTAATTATAAATGACAAACTTAGATGACTCTTTATCTCTATAATTCTCAATATCTAACTTAAAGACTAAGACAATAAACAACTGTGTAACAAATGAGGATAATGACCTCCAAATATAAACACTGTACAAATATACATTGCAATATGGTAAATATATATCAATACACAAACATTATATAAGTATCTTAATCAGAGTAGAAATGTACACTGCAATATGGTAAATATATACAATATATATTTATCAATATAATATATGTCAATACATAAAAAGTGTTTTAAACAGAGATAGAAACATGCATGCATACAATAGTCAATATAATTTAACTTTGTATCAATATACAAGAATCAATACCAATGCATTTGTCTAAAAGCAGTAACTCACAATTATAAATCTATTATCCCATCATTCCCCCTTCTTTTTTTCAAAATGATCCCTGAGCTTATAAAATTCCTCCCTCAACCTCCCAACCCCTAATTGATGTCCCTAAACCCAGGGGTAAACTTTACTGGGAGAGGGGATGTCGTCCTTTAGAATTACTTCCAGCTGTCATGGGGGCGACTTTGTTTCTGGGGGATCCTGTGAAAGTAAAATGATGGTTAAATTTCAAGATCAATGTCTTTTAAAATTGCAAATAGTCTCTGAGTATCTTGTGGAGGTCTGGCCAGAATGTTGTACAAGATGTGCACCATTTCAGCTAACCAAGTTGGGATCGTCTTGTGCAGCTAGTATCCAAAACATGTCTTGTAGTAGAGCTATCAGTATCCTGACATCATATCAACCAGGTAGAGTTGTTTTTGTGGGGCCCCATCTTCTTCCTGGAAACTTGAAATGTCACTTCAGGAAAAACTCATTGTTCATTGTGAAAAACTTAAACATTAATAATATAGACATACATATATATATATATATATATATATATATATATATATATATATTCAATGAAAGGCATGATAGATATATTCAATGAAAAGTATGATAGATATGGAGAAAAGCAAAGATGTTTTCTAAACTCATATTTCTTTCTGTCCCATATCATGGCTTTTGACATGAGACAGAAACTCCAGAAACTCTGGGTTTTTCTCTTATTAACAGGCTTGGAATTGGAGAGGGACTGAGCCAGAGTCCAACTTCAAAACCAGCTCTACGTATTTATAAAGAAATGTTTAATAAGACATATATATATATATATATATATATATATATATATATAATTAATACTTACAAAAATGTGTCCATCCATCAGTAATTAAATTTTCAGGGTCCCTTAATTTCTTTGAAGATGAGTATTTTCCTGTGGAGATAAGAAAAGAACCCTGCCTCCAAACTATCTGTATTTCTTACCATCAGTATGCTCGCCATCCTTATGAAAGAATTGTTATTTATCTTTTCCAAGTGGCTTCTCTTCTTCAAACTGAACATTTATTAATTTTGACGGTATCCACAATTTTTCCTCACCTGTGGAGATAAGAGCAAAACCCCTTCCCCAACACAGAACATCTCCTGGCTTCCATTATGAGGTCAGCACATCCATGAAATAAACTGGTTGATTTAGTTCAGCAGACTTTTCCATTATCCAATGTCTTTCTGAAGCATTATGTAACCTATTTCTGGGGGTGTTTTCCACCCCTTTCTGTTTGTTCAACATATCCTTTTTTAGTTCGATTTGATCTTTCTATGACTGCTTGACCTGTAGGATTGTATGGTATACCTGTAAAATGCTTGATATTGTAATAATCAAAAAACCGTTTCATTTTCCTAGAAACATAAGCAGGACCATTATCTGTCTTTATTTGTATAGGTATACCCATGATAGACATGACTTCTAATAAATGAGTGATTACTGAATCAGCATTTTCTGAACTTAAAGCAGTTGCCCAGTGAAAGCCTGAATAAGTGTCAATGGTGTGATGAACATATTTTAATTTGCCAAATTCTGCAAAGTGGAACACATCTGTCTGCCAGATTTCATTTCTATGGGTGCCCTTTGGATTAGCCCCTGCTGGCAGTGGCATTTGGTTATAGAAAGAGCAGGTAGGGCATTTCTTCACAATCTCCTTAGCTTGTTGCCATGTAATAGAAAACTCTTTCTTCAAACCTTTGCTATTAACATGATGTTTTTTATGAAATTTAGAGGCTTGTAGCACACTACCAATCAATAATTGATCAATTTCTGCATTATCTTGTGCTAGATGACCTGGCAGACCCATATGGGATCAGATGTGTGTTATGTACATAGGGCAAAGCCTGTTCCTGATCAAATCTTGAACCTGGAGAAACAATGAGGGTAGTTCTGTATCATCAGGTATAAATTCAGCAGTTTCAATATGTAAAATAACTCTTTCTGCGTATTGTGAATCAGTAACTATATTAATAGGTTCTTTAAAATCCCTTAGCACCATAAGAATGGCATATAATTCTGCCTCCTGGACAGAATTATATGGACTTTGTTCCACCTTACCCAAGTCTTCTGATTTGTAACCTGCCTTCCCTGATTTATTGGCATCAGTATAGAATGTACGGGCTCCAGTTATTGGAGCATCACGGACGATTCGAGGAAGAATCCAAGAAGTTCTCTTTATGAAGTTAAGCCTCTTGCTTTTTGGATAGTTGTTATTAATGTCTCCCAAAAAATTAGCACAAGCTCTTTGCCATGGTTCATTATCTTCCCATAATTTCTTTAGTTCATAAGCAGTGAAAGGCACTATAATTTCTGCTGGGTCTATGCCTGCTAGTTGACGAAGTCTCAGCTTGCCTTTTATAATTATCTCAGAGACTTTTTCCACATAAGTTTTCAGTTTCTTACTTGGTTTATGTGGTAAAAAGATCCATTCCAGAATAATATCATCTCTCTGCATTAAAATTCCTGTAGGAGAAATTTTTGATGGTAGTATGACGAGAATACAATCGAGCTCTGGATTTACCCTGTCCACATGTTCCTGTTGTAATTTTTCCTCAATCATTGTCAGTTCCTTTTCTGCTTCAGCTGTTAATTCTCTGGGACTGTTTAAATCTTTATCACCATCCAAGGTTTCGTTCAAATGAATTATTAGATCAGGTGTTATTCTGATAGCTGGTTGTAGACTGGAAATGTCTCCTAACAGTCTTTGAAAGTCATTAAGAGTCCGTAGGCGATCTCTCCAAATTTGTGCCTTTTGTGTCTTAATTTTTTGCAAACCTATTTTATAACCTAAACAATTAACAGAATCTCCCTTCTGAATCTTTTCAGGAGCGATTTGCAATCCCCATTTAGGTAAAAGTATCTTTATTTCATGAAACACTCTGTTCAAGGTAACCATGTTTGAATCAGATAACAAAATGTCGTCCATGTAATGGTATACTATAGATTTGAGAAATTTCTTGTGTATTATTTACAATGGTTGGTTCACAAAATATTGGCACAGGGAGGGGCTATTTAACATACCCTGGGGGAGAACGGTCCAGTGGTACCTCCTCGAAGGTTGAGAATTGTTATAAGTAGGCACTGTGAAGGCAAATTTTTCTCTATCTTCTTTTTGCAAAGGTATAGTGAAAAAACAATCCTTTAAATCAATAACTATGAGAGTCCATCCTTTTGGTAATAAAGAGGGCAAAGGAATTCCAGATTGCAGAGGGCCCATAGGTTGAATAACCTTGGTGATGGCCCTGAGGTCTGTCACCATTCTCCATTTACCTGATTTTTTCTTAACCACAAATACAGGAGAATTACAAGGGCTGGTAGATTCTTCTATATGTCCAGCATCTAATTGTTCTTGTACCAGCTGTTCTAAAGCCTGTAACTTTTCCTCAGCTAAAGGCCATTGCTTTGTCCATATTGGTTTGTCAGTCAACCATTTCAGAGGCAAGGCTGTTGGTATCTCTGAAAGGACATCAATTGCTTGTTCTTGTACAGCCCGAAAGGCTGGTTTTCAAATGTATCAACATTGAGTGTATGCAAGACCCATTTTTCCAAGCGCACTGATCTGAGCTTTAAAGGACCCAAAATCCTTTTGCATTCCACATTTGCATTTTCATAAGCCAAAGACTCAATCATTATACGTCTTGCGTCTGGGTCAGATATTCCTATTTGTATAGCCTTAGTTAATCTTTGTAAAAAGTCACTAAAGGGTTCTCTCTGACCCTGTTTAACTCTAACAAATGATTCCATTCTCTGTCCTGCGTCTTGTACCCTGTCCCAAGCCCTTAAGGCTGCTGTAGTACACATGGAGAGTGTGTTTTCATCCAAATTAGCTTGTTCCTGAGGGTCGGAAAAGAGCCCTTCACCTAGAATTTTATCTAGGGAAATGTCAATTCCCTTCACTTTTTCCTGCTGTTCTAAGAGTCTAGCCTCTTGCCTGAATAAACATTTCCATTTCAATTGCGGTCCACTCTCAAGTACCGCAGAGCTCAGCTGGAGTCAGTCCGAGGGGGGTGCTATGCATGTCGTGGCCTAAGTTCTTAGCATCTCTTTAACAAAAGAGGCTTGCATCCCAAAAGTCATGACAGCCTGTTTAATTTCCTTGAGATTATTCATACGGACAGGCTCCCATGTATCCTCCTTGATGACCCAAGGGTTTCTGGAACCAATCACCTTCTCTGTTGTTATTACTGGAAAGGCAGGTAGAGCTGTAGGTAGAGCTATGTGGAAATTGTCCCGGAGAGATTTACCCATAGATGTAGTTAAAATTTGCCTTTCTACCCTTTGCTCTTCTTCATCAGAATTTAGAAATTCCTCAGTCTTTTCAATTTTATTCACCATTGCCATCTGCAATGTCTTAATCTCCTGTCCAGAATTATGTTCCAAAGCCTTCATTGAGGATTCTAAAGTATGAAGTTTGTCTGTTAGAGATAACATCTCATCTTTGGACATAGTTTTTATGGCATAAACCATGCCTTCTTGTATTGACAATCTTTCCATCAATCTGTCATAAGCTTTAGACAAAATCTGATTGTCAGATTCAGCAGTTTTGATTCTCTCAGTTAATGTTTCATTTCCTACAGAAAGGGACTGGAGCTTACCATCCAGATCAGCTGTTCCCTCTTCCACAGTAATGAATTTCTCCTTAATATCAGCCACTAATGTTTCAGTTCCTACAGAAAGGGACTGAAGCTTATGATTCAAATCAGCTGTTCCCTCTTCCATAGTAATGAATTTCTCCTTAATATCAGCCACTAATGTTTCAGTTCCTACAGAAAGGGACTGAAGCTTATGATCCAGATCAGCTGTTCCCTCTTCCATTGTAATGAATTTCTCCTTAACATCAGCCTGGAGAACTTCAAACTGATTCTCAATTGTTTTTAAGCGTTCAATCTCTGCCTTGAGAATCCTGGATTCTTCTCGTAAAGACTTTATCATATTTCTATTATCAAACCATATAGTGCCAATGAAAACTACGAATCCCAGAAGGATCCATAGATGTGGGGTGAGAGACACCTCTTGTAAAATCTCCCACATGGTACAATTAAAAGAGCTGTTAAATTCTTGAATACTAACGTGTTCAGACATTTTATTTATAAAAGAAAATTTTTTTACCTGCAATGATCGGTTCCTGCCAGTGGTGGTCTCTGTGTTTTTGGAGCCTGTCCTAGAACTAGCTCTTGTAGACCAGGCTGGCCTCGAACTCACAGAGATCCGCCTGTCTCTGCCTCCCGAGTGCTGGGATTAAAGGTGTGCACCCCTACCGCCTGGCTAGTCTCGAACTCACAGAGATCCGCCTGCCTCTGCCTCCTAAGTGCTGGGATTAAAGGCGTGCGCTACCACTGCCTGGCAGGCCTCAAACTCATAGAGATCTGCCTGTCTCTGCTTCCCAAGTGCTGGGATTAAAGGCGTGTGCTACCACCGCCTGGCCGGCCTCAAACTCACAGAGATCCACCTGAGTTTGCCTCCCAAGTACTGGTATCAAATGCATGCACCACCACCGCTGGGGCAAGTCAGTTTGTATCAGACCAAATCTGCCACTGTGGCGGCTTTTGTTGCAAAACCGCAGGTACTTGAGTTTCTGCTAATTCAGGCAGTGGGGTTCTGCCCCAAACTTAGCCAAGGCAGGCAGGGAGGGGTTAATTGCTCTGGCGAGCAGGCGGGGCAAAATGGGCCTGTGTGGCCGAGTGTGTCTTGGACTCGGCACTGGGGCCCGAGTCACGAACTAAAAAACAGCACCCAGGAGGGTGCTGTTTTAGCTAGCAGGCTACCCGCTTGAGTCGGGGGCAAAATAGCCCACGTTGGACGCCAAAATGTAGTAGCGTAAACGAATGCAGACAGATTGTAAATATATATATATATATATATATATATATATATATATATATATATAGCTTTAATGTAGAAATAGACTTACAGAACCACCGTTCCCGCGGAGACCAGGAAAGCAGAAGCTACGGCTGGGAGCAAGCTCGCCAAATTTATAGGCAGATATTAGCCCGAGGTGAACACGCCCCCCAAGGGGCGGGACTTATCCCTACAGTTATATGTAATTTTGCTATGTTAAAGTTAAAGCCTTCTTTTTTTTGTTTTTTTTTGTTTAAACAGAAAAAGGGGAAATGATGTGGGAGTGTCATATATCAATCTGTTGATTTCATTGGTTAAGTAATAAAGAAACTGCTTGGCCCTGATAGGTTAAAACATAGGTAGGAGGAGTAAACAGAACAGAATGCTGGGAGGAAGAGGAAGTGAGCTCAGAGGCCATGCTCCCCTCTCCCAGGCAGACACAATGAAGCAAGCCGCCAGGTCAGACGTGCTGAATCTTTCCCAGTAAGACTGATGCTACATAGATTATTAGACATGGGTTGATCGGGATATGAGAATTAACCTGTAAGGACTAGAGTTAATGGGCCAAGCAGTGTTTAAAAGAATACAGTTTGTGTGTTGTTATTTCGGGTAAAGCTATCTGATGCCTGGAGCTGGATTGCGGAATGCAACCCACAGCTCCTACTATATTCCCTTGTTCTGAGGACGTGTGACAGTTATATGTTCCAGTGTCCACTTTGTGTTTCAGTGACTGCTTCGTGTTCTAGTGACCACTATGTGTTCCAGTGATCACTATGTGTTCCAGTGACCGCTGTGTGTTCCAGTGACTGGTATGTGTTCCGGTGTCCACTATGTGTACCAGTGACTGCTATGTGTTTTAGTGACTACTTCATGATCCAGTGAAAACTGTGTGTTCCAGTGGCCACTATGTGTTCCAGTGACCGCTGTGTGTTCCATTGAACACTATGTGTTCCAGTGAACGCTATGTATTCCAGTGGCTGCTATATGTTCCAGTGACCACCATGTGTTTCACTGACCGCTGTGTGTTCCAGTGACCACTATGTGTTCCAGTGACTGCTGTGTGTTCCAGTGAACGTTATGTGTTCCAGTGGCTGCTATGCATTCCAATGACTGGTATGTGTTTCTGCCCCTCACCTGCTCTGAGCTGACTTCTGTACAAATTGTAATAAAACACATCCTTTTCTGTGGAGGGCACACACAAGTTGTAAATGGATAAACTGTGCTTTATTGCTAATATAAGGAGAGAAAGAGAGGAATGTCCTGGCCAGTATGGGCGACAAACTTCCTGTGACACCAGAAGTGCCCATCTCCCACTTGCTCCTGGAGAATGAAGATGTTCTTGGTCTCCAACAGAGTCTTCATGTCAAGGTTGTCCTTGATAGCAGGGGAATGCTTTTTTCTCAGTATTGCCCTCTGGTTTTTCCTAAGTTTAGCTCTCTTGTCGTTAAATCAGTCCTGAAATTAGAGGGATAGAGTTGTTAGACCACTATTAATAGTTTCTAAAATATTAAATAGTTTTTTAAATTTAGTTCAAATGTTTTCTCTAATAGGGGCTTCCTTTATCCCAGAGACACATGTTTTGAGGATATATTTCAGTGTTTCATAATGTCTGGCAAATCAGGTTTCCGTCTAAGAATATTTACATGTAATTTCTATCTTTAGCGATATGATCACCAATATTAAGAGTAATAAAGGATTTGTCTCCTACCCAATTTCTGGCTATCTCAGAATCTTTAATATAATACCCTTTCTTTTAGTCAGTGTGATGAAACAGGACTTCAACCATTTAAGGTCAAAAATTAACCAATGGAATCTCATAGAATTTAAATGCTTCTATAGCATGGGAAAGTGTCAATTGAGTATAGAGGAAGTCCTAAAAGTTGGCAAATATCTTTGTCAGTTACGTGTCTGATAGAAGATTAATATTCTGAATATACAAAGAACTTTAAAAACTAAACAATCAAGAAAACAAACCCAATTAAAACGAAGCTATGGAAATAAACAGGGAGTTCTATTAGGAAGAAATAAAAATCACAAAGAAATATTCCAGATGTTTTCAACATCCTTAGGAATTAGGGAAATGCCAAGTAATATTAATTTCATATTTTCTTAGAATCTTTTTAAAAATTATGTAAACACAATGGCCTCCATGGCTAGATATCCCTAAAGATACAATAACTGCACTTCTATTTTAGCAGTAACCGAAAGTTGTCTAATTAGACTTAAGATCTTCTTAACAGGAGAGGAATCATACTTTCTACTACTATAGATCCACTCAACTATGTCTTTCTGTTGAGGTTAAATCTCTTAGAGGATAACGTACTATTGTCACTTTGTTAAACTAGTATAATGTTTTTTTTTTTTGCTTTTTCTAGAAAAGGTTTCTCTGTGTAGCTTTGGAGCCTGTTCTGGAACTAGCTCTTATAGACTAGGCTGGCCTCAAACTCACAGAGCTCTGATTCCCTTTGCCTCCCAAATGCTGAGATTAAAGGAGTATGATACCACAACCTGTCAAGCTAGTATAATTTCATATATATATATATATATATATATATATATATATATATATTTATATTAAAAAATTTCCACTTCCTTCCTTCCTTCCATACCCCTCCAGTCTTTTTTTTCCCTTTTTTTAAATTTATTTATTCATTAAAGATTTCTGTCACTTCCCCGCCACTGCCTCCCATTTCCCTCCCCCTCCCCCAATTAAGTCCCCCTCCCTCATCAGCCCAAAGAGCAATCAGGGTTCCCTGCCCTGTGGGAAGTCCAAGGACCACCCACATCCATCCAGGTCTAGTAAGGTGAGCATCCAAACTGCCTAGGCTCCCACAGAGCCAGTATGTGCAGTAGGATCAAAAACCTATTGCCATTGTTCTTGAGTTCTCAGTAGTCCTTATTGTCCACTATGTTCAGAGAGTCCGGTTTTATCCCAGGCTTTTTCAGACCCAGGCCAGCTGGCCTTGGTGAGTTCACGATAGAAAATCCCTATTGTCTCAGTGTGTGGTTGCACCCCTTGCGGTCCTGAGTTCCTTGCTCGAGCTCTCTCTCCTTCTGCTCCTGATTTGGACCTTGAGTTTTCAGTTCAGTGCTCCAATGTGGATCTCTTTCTCTGTCTCCTTTCATCGCCTGATGAAGGTTAATATTCAGGAGGATGCCTATATGTTTTTCTTTGGGTTCACCTTCCTTTTTAGCTTCTCTAGGATTACAAATTATAGGCTAAATGTCCTTTATTTTTGGCTAGAAACCAAATATGAGTGAGTACATCCCATGTTCCTCTTTTTGGGTCTGGCTTACCTCACTCAGGATAGTGTTTTCTATTTCCATCCATTTGCATGCAAAATTCAAGAAGTCCTTGTTTTTTACCGCTGAGTAGTACTCTAATATATATATATATATATATATATATATATATATATATATATATATATTCCATACTTTCTTCATCCATTCTTCCATTGGAGGGCATCTCAGTTGTTTCCATGTTCTGGCTATTACAAATAATGCTGCTATGAACATAGTAGAGCATATACTTTTGTTGTATGATAAGGCCTCTCTTGGGTATATTCCCAAGAGTGGTATTGCTGGGTCCAGGGGTAGGTTGATCCTGAATTTCCTGAGAAACTGCCACACTGCTTTCCAAAGTGGTTGCAAAAGTTTGCATTCCCACCAGCAATGGATGAGTGTACCCCTTTCTCCAGAACCTCTCCAGCAAAGGCTTTCATTGGTGTTTTTTATTTTAGCCATTCTGACAAGTGTAAGATGGTATCTTAAATTTGTCTTGATTTGAATTTCCCTGCTCACTAAGGAAGTTGAGCATGACCTTAAGTGTCTTTTGGCCATTTGAACTTCTTCTTTTTAGAGTTCTCTGTTCAGCTCAGTGCCCCATTTTATAATTGGGTTGATTAGCCTTTTACGGTCTAGTTTCTTGAATTCTTTATATATTTTGGAGATCAGACCTTTGTCAGTGGCGGGATTTGTGAAGATCTTCTCCCAGTCAGTGGTTTGCCTTTTTGTCTTAGTTAGCTAGTATAATTTCTAACTTCACTTTAAATATTTTTTTTCTACCCACAGGTAAGGGTAGATCTCACCCATCAGCAAAGACACATCTTTTGGCATCAGGAAATAATTATCATCAAGAGATCGTTAAATAAAGCCACAACTAATCAAATTGCAGATAATAACTCACCATATGGTGCCCATCCCAAACTTACACATCAGGAATAGGGGACAGAAAGACTCTAAAATCCAGAAGACCTGGAAGTCTGTTGTGAGATTGTGTCTTCTAAATCTGAAAAGGAAGCTATACCCATGAAATCTCAACAAGACTGCTCTATAAACAATATTCATTTTCCAATTCCACCATCAAGTGACATCCCTATATAGATGGGTGAAATCTTACCAAACTTCACTCCTAAATGAAGAGCTTTAAGTAATTATCAATGGCTGATAAATGGAGAATTAGTCTTCTGCAGTATTGAAGCTGTTAATTGGCTATCCAATACCAAATAGTCTTCCCTAAATACATATACATACGAGCAACACTAAACAGACTCAGCAGGTTGTATTTATATACCTATTCAACAGTATGTAACAACAATTTTTGAAAAGAGGTTGAGTGGAGTCAGTCAATGGATGAGAGAGGAACAAGAATGGGAGACACTAAGTAACTACATTTCAATTAAATTTCACTGAAAAATAAAACTGCAAACTTCAGTATGAAGCTCAGAATTCCGGTTCAAGGGACCATATTCATGCATATAGCTTTATGTGGTTTTATGTTTCCCAAATATCCAACTGTCAAAAGTCCTTTTACGTAATTCCAAGACTTCTGCTCATATGCCTAAGAAAATCCAAGAATTTCTTTAAGGCTACAACTCCCCTGTATGGGTCTCCTGAGGTATCAGTATAGTTATATATCTGAAGGCAAAACTGGGTGGTGACATTTGGCCCTGAGGGTCGTCAGCCTTGTATTGGTGAAAAACTCCTTCCGGAGTGGCAGGGCCATATCTATTGACTCTACAAGATGAATTCCCCTCCACCAGCGGTGAGGAGAATAGAACTGTCAGAGTACAGGTAAGGGACAGATCCCAGAAAATGAAGAAAAACTCCTTACATGCATAAAATAAAATCTTGAGAAATCAAGCAGTTCAGTATCCTAGGTTTCATCAGTGTCTTAGGTCTCATTGGGGTCCTCCCTTATATCTCTACCCCACCGTACAGATTCCCATCTGTTTACAATCATAGTCCTGATGCCAACTCCCTGTCCCCTTCAAGTCTGAAATTTATTTATTTTTTTTTGGTTTTTCGAGACAGGGTTTCTCTGTGTCTTTGGAGCCTGTCCTGGAACTAGCTCTGTAGACCAGGCTGGTCTCGAACTCACAGAGATCCGCCTGCCTCTGCATCCCGAGTGCTGGGATTAAAGGCGTGCGCCACCATCGCCCGGCTAAAAATATCTATTTATTTATTTATTATGTATACAATATTCTGTCTGTGTGTATGCCTGCAGGCCAGAAGAGGGCACCAGACCTCATTACAGATGGTTGTGAGCCACCATGTGGTTGCTGGGAATTGAACTCAGGACGTTTGGAAGAGCAGGCAGTGCTCCTAACCTCTGAGCCATCTCTCCAGCCCTGAAATTTATTAATATAACATTGTAAGTCAGCCAGTCTCACAATAAAGGCTTTCTTTTTTATTTTCTTTGCTTTTTTTTTTGGACAGTTTTAGGTCTGGTTTCTGAATGGAGGTTGTTTATAGAATTAGATTGTGTATGTGAATTTGGACCTAGGAAATGGCATCTCTCTACATTTTTTCTTTTCTTTGTTACTTTATCTAGATCTGCCAGAAACAACTACCCAACATCTTTATATACCTTAGGAATACTTTTTCAGAAATGTTCAAACGTGTTGTATATACAATCCTTAAATCCTCTGTCTCTGCCAGTGGTGAATCTACAGTATGGAGTGCTTTGTCTTCTGTATTTCATTAAACATTTTTTTTCAATGAGAAATCACTCATCTCCATACTATCTGGAAAGTAATTTTGCTAATTTAAGTATACCCAAATTAGGTACTCAGCTCCAGACACCATCAAGCCTGGTAGAGAAAATTGTAATTAGCATTTATTTCTCTAGTAGCAGATCAGATCTAAAGAAAACTTCCTAAATTGACTTACAGAGCAAAAGTGGAGTAATCCAAAAAGGCTATCTTTACACTGGAGAGGCAGAAAACTCAGCAGCTTCTCAATCCAAGAAACTGGACCCCTCAGCAATTCTAATCTGTAGCAGGAGGCCCCTTGTTGATTCCCAGCCACTTAGCCCCGAAATAATCACATAGAAACAGTTTATTTTTTTGTATTTTTATTCTAATTTTTTATAAAGAAAAGAAGAAAAAAACATAAACAAAAAACAAGTTTCCACCTCATCCGAGCCTCCCATTTCCCTCCCCCTCTTCCCACCCTTCTCCCCCTCCCCCCACCCTTCTCCCCCTCCCCCCCACTCCTCTCCCCCTCCCTCTCCAGTCCACAGAGCAGTCCGGGTTCCCTGCCCTGTGGTAAGTCCTAGGTCCTCCACCCTCCGTCCATATCTAGGAAGGTGAACATCCAAACTGGCTAGGCTTCCACAAAGCCAGCACATTAAGTAGGATCAAAACCCTGTGCCATTGTCCTTGGCGTCTCATCAGCCCTCATTGTTCGCCATGTTCAGAGAGTCCCGTTTTATCCCATGCTTTTTCGGTCACAGTCCAGCTGGCCTTGGTGAGCTCCCAGTAGATCAGCTCCACTGTCTCAGTGGGTGGGTGCACGCCTCGTGGTCCCGACTTCTTTGCTCATGTTCTCCCTCCTTCTGCTCCTCATTGGGACCTTGGGAGCTCAGTCCAGTGCTCCTGTGTGGGTCTCTGTCTCTATCTCTATCCATCACCAGATGAAGGTTCTATGATGATATGCAAGATATTCGTCAGTATTGCTCTAGGATAGGGTCATTTCAGGTTCCCAATCCTCAGCTGCCCAAGGAACTAACTGGGAACCTCAGCTTGGGCACTTGGGAGCCCCTCTAGGGTCAAATCTCTTGCCCACCCTAAAGTGGTTCCCTTAACTAAGAATTGTGGTGCCGTGCTCCCCTATCCACCTTTCCTTTATCCCAATTCTCCTGATTCAGCAAGTCCCCCCTCCTTCCCTTCTACCTTTTCTCTCCCCATCTCCCCCTACCCCCATCCCACCCAACCCCCAAGATCCTAATTTTCTCCCCGGCAATTTTGTCTAATTCCCTTAGCCAAGAGGATAACTATATGTTTTTCCTTGGGTTCACCTTCTTACTTAGCTTCTTTAGGTTCACCTATTGTAGACTCCGTGGCCCTTATTTATGGCTAGAAACCAATTATGAGCGAGTACATCCCATGCTCATCTTTTTGGGTCTGGGATACCTCACTCAGGATAGTGTTTTCTATTTCCATCCATTTGCATGCAAAATTTGAGAAGTCATTGTTTTTTACCGCAGCGTAGTACTCTAGCGTGTATATATTCCATACTTTCTTCATCCATTCTTCCATTGAAGGGCATCTAGGTTGTTTCCAGGTTCTGGCTATTACAAATAATACTGCTATGAACATAGTTGAACAAATGCTTTTGTCATATGATAGAGCATCTCTTGGGTATATTCCCAGGAGTGGTATTGCTGGGTCCAAGGGTAAGTTGATAGCGAATTTCCTGAGAAACCGAAACACTGACTTCCACAGTGGTTGCACAAGATTGCATTCCCACCAGCAATGGATGAGGGTACCCGTTCCTCCACAGCCTCTCCAGCAAAGGTTATCCTTGGTGTTTTTGACTTTAGCCATTCTGACAGGTGTAAGATGATATCTCAAAGTTGTTTTGATTTGCATTTCTCTGATTGCGAAGGAAGTTGAGCACGACTTTAAGTGTCTTTTGGCCATTTGAACTTCCTCTGCTGAGAATTCTCTGTTCAGTTCAGTGCCCCATTTTTTTAATTGGGTTAATTAGCATTTTAAAGTCTAGTTTCTTGAGTTCTCTATATATTTTGGAGATCAGACCTTTGTCTGTTGTGGGGTTGGTGAAGATATTCTCCCAGTCAGTAGGTTGCCTTTGTGTCTTAGTGACTATGTCCTTTGCTTTACAGAAGCTTCTCAGTTTAAGTAGGTCCCATTTATTCAATGTTGCCCTTAATGTCTGTGCTTCTGGGGTTATACATAGGAAGCGATCTCCTGTGCCCATCTCCTGTAGGGTACTTCCCACTTTCTCTTCTATCAGATTCAGTGTGTTCAGGCTGATATTGAGGTCTTTAATCCATTTGGACTTGAGTTTTGTGCACGGTGATAGATAAGGGTCTATTTTCATTCTTCTACAGGATGACATCCAGTTGTGCCAGCACCATTTGTTGAAGATGCTTTTTTTCTTCCATTGTATACTTTTAGCTCCTTTATCAAAAATGAGGTGTTCATAGGTTTGTGGGATAAATCCGGGTCTTCTATACGATTCCATTGGTCGACTTCTCGGTTTTTATGCCAGTACCACACTGTTTTCATTACTGTAGCTCTGTAATAGAGTTTGAAGTCAGGGATGGTAATGCCTCCAGAAGTTCCTTTATTGTATAGGATTGTTTTGGCTATCCTGGGTTTTTTGTTTTTCCATATAAAGTTGATTATTGTCCTCTCCAGATCTTTGAAGAATTTTGATGGGATCTTGATGGGGATTGCATTGAATCTATAAATTGCCTTTGGTAGAATTGCCATTTTTCTATGTTGATCCTCCCAATCCAAGAGCAAGGGAGGTCCATCCATTTTTTGGTATCCTCTTCAATTTCTTTCTTCAATGCTTAAAGTTCTTGTCAAATAGATCTTTCACTTCCTTGGTTAGATGTACCCCAAGATATTTTATGCTGTTTTTGGCTATTGTGAATGGTGAAGCTTCTCTGATTTCCCTCTCTGCTTCCATATCCTTTGTGTATAAGAGGGCGACTGATTTTTTGGAGTTGATCTTGTATCCTGCCACATTACTAAAGGTGTTTATCATCTGTAAAAGTTCTTTGGTGGAGTTTTTGGGGTCGCTTATGTTCACTATCATATCATCTGCAAATAACAAAAGTTTAACTTCTTCCTTTCCAATTCGAATCCCCTTGATTCCATTATGTTGTCTTATTTCTATTGCTAGAACTTCAAGCACTATATTGAAGAGGTATGGCGAAAGTGGTCAGCCTTGTCGTGTTCCTGAGTTAAGTGGGATGGCTTTGAGTTTCTCTCCATTTAATTTGATGTTAGCTGTCGGCTTGCTGTATATAGCTTTTATTATATTTAGGTATGACCCTTGTATCCCTAATCTCTCCAAGACTTTTAACATAAATGGATGTTGAATTTTGTTAAATGCTTTTTCAGCATCTAATGAAATGATCATATGGTTTTTTTCTTTCAGTTTATTTATATGCTGGATTACAATGATAGATTTTTATATGTTGAACCAGCCCTGCATCTCAGGAATGAAGCCTACTTGATCATAATGGATAATTTTTCGGATGTGTTCTTGGATTCGATTTGCCAGTATTTTGTTGAGGATTTTTGCGTCGATGTTCATGAGTGAGATTGGCCCGTAGTTCTCTTTCCTGGTTGAGTCTTTGAGTGGTTTTGGTATCAGAGTAATTGTGGCTTCATAAAAGGAGTTTGGTAATGACCCTTCTGTTTCTATATTGTGGAATACATTAAGGAGTATAGGTATTAGATCTTCTTGGAAGTTCTGGTAGAATTCCGCATTGAAACCATCTGGACCTGGGCTGTTTTTGGTTGGTAGGTTTTTGATAACCTCTTCTAATTCTTCGCGACTAACAGGTCTATTTAGATTGTTCACCTGGTCCTGGTTTAACTTTGGTATATGATATTTATCTTAAAAAGTATCCATTTCCTTTACATTTTCCAATTGTGTGGCATATAGGCTTTTGTAGTAATATCTAATGATTCTCTGAATTTCCTCTGTGTCTGTGGTTATGTCCCCCTTTTCATTTCTGATCTTATTAATTTGCAAATTCTCTCTCTGCCGTTTGATTAGCTTGGATAGTGGTTTGTCAATCTTGTTGATTTTCTCCAGGAACCAGTTTTTTGTTTCATTGATTCTTTGTATTGTTTTCTGTGTTTCTATTTTGTTGATTTCAGCCCTCAGTTTGATTATTTCCAGTCTTCTACTCCTCCTAGGTGAGTCTGCTTCTTTTTTTTTCTAGAGCTTTCAGGTGGGCTGTTAAGTCTCCAATGTGAGCTTTCTCTGTTTTCTTTAAGTGGGCACTTAGTGCTATGAACTTTCCTCTTAGGACTGCTTTCATAGTGTCCCATAAGTTTGAGTATGTTGTTTCTTTATTTTCATTGAATTCCAGGAAGAATTTAATTTCTTTCTTTATTTCTTCCTTAATCCAGGTATGGTTCAATAGTTGACTGTTCAGTTTCCATGACTTTGTATGCTTTCTGGGGGTAGCATTATTGTTGAATTCCAACTTTAATCCATGGTGATCTGATAAGACACAGGTGGTTACTAATATTTTTTTTGTAACTGTGGATGTTTGCTTTGTTACCGACTATGTGGTCGATTTTCGAGAAGGTTCCATGAGCTGCAGAGAAGAAGGTATATTCTTTCCTATTTGGATGGAATGTTCTATAGATGTCTGTTAAGTCCATTTGATTTATTACCTCCATTAATTTTCTTATTTCTCTGTTAGGTTTCTGTCTGATTGACCTGTCCATTGGTGAGAGAGGAGTGTTGAAGTCTCCTACTATTAGTGTGTGCGGTTTGATGGCTGCCTTGAATTTTAGCAATGTTTCTTTTATGTACGTGGGTGCTTTTATATTAGGGGCATAGATGTTCAGGATTGAGACTTCATCCTGATGAACTGTTCCTGTTATGAGTATAAAATGCCCCTCTCCATCTCTTCTGATTGATTTAAGTTTGAAGTCAACTTTGTTAGAGATTAGTATGGCCACACCTGCCTGTTTCTTAGGTCCATTTGCTTGATAGGCCTTTTCCCAGCCCTTTACTCTGAGTAGGTGCCTGTCTTTGTGGTTGAGGTGTGTTTCTTGTAAACAGCAGAATGTTGGATCCTGTTTTCTTATCCAATCTCTTAGCCTGTGCCTTTTTATAGGTGAGTTGAGTCCATTGACATTAAGTGATATTAATGACCAGTGGTTGTTAACTCCGGTCATTTTTTTTTTAGTCGTAGAGTTTGTGTGTTTCCCTTCTTTGTTTTGTGTTGGTGAAGGGTCTCTAGATGTCTGAGTTATTTTGGTCATTGTTGGACTCCTTGGTTAGTGATTTTCCTTCATTTACTTTCTGTAAGGCTGGATTTATGGCTGCGTATTGTTTAAATTTGTTTTTATCCTGGAAAATTTTATTTTCTCCATTTATAGTGAATGAAAGCTTGGCTGGGTATTGTAATCTGGGCTTGCACCCATGGTCTCTCAGTTTCTGCAGTACATCTATCCAGGACCTTCTGGCTTTCATGGTTTCCATGGAGAAGTCAGGTGTAAGTCTGATAGGTTTACCTTTATAAGTAATTTGGCCTTTTTTCCTTTGCAGCTCTTAATATTCTCTCCTTATTCTGTATGCTTTGTGTTTTGATAATTATATGGCGAGGGGATGTTTTTTTTTTTGATCCAGCCTATTCGGTGTTCTGTATGCTTCTTGAACCTTCATAGGTATATCTTTCTTTAGGTTGGGAAAGTTTTCTTCTATAATTTTATTAAATATATTTTCTGGACCATTGAGCTGCCCTTCTTCTCCTTCTTCTACTCCTATTATTCTTAAGTTTGGTCTTTTTATTGTGTCCCATATTTCCTGAATGTTTTGTGATGAGAGTTTGTTGGACTTGCTGTTTTCTTTGATCAGTGTGTTTATTTTCTCTATGGTATCTTCAGAATCCGAGAGTCTTTCTTCTATCTCTTGTATTCTGCTGGTTATACTTGCTTCTGTAGTCTCTATTTGTTTACCTAGATTTTCCATGTCCAGCCGGCCCTCTGTTTGTGTTTTCTTCTTTGCCTCCATTTCAGTTTTCAGGTCTTAAACTGTTTCCATTATCTGCTTGATTGTTTTTCCTTGGTTTTCTAGGGTATAATTCACTGATTTATTCAATTCTTCAAACTTTCTGTTATATTTCTCATCCATTTCTATAAGGGCGTTTTTTACATGCTGTTTTACGGTGTCAATCACTTTCATGAAGTCAATCTTTTCTCCTTCTTCTTGATTAAGGGGTTCTTGTCCTCCCCTTGTGAGGTCGCCTGTTTCTGGTGGCTTCATGTTGTTTTTCAGCTTGTTGGGTGAATTCTTGCCTTGACGTCGGCCCATCTCTTCTTCCAAATGCTCCCTATGGATCTTCTTTTACCGGATCAGGTCTCCTTGCCTACCAACGCTGGCTCTCCCCAATGTTGGCTCTCCTGGTGCCGAGAGATCAGGCCTCCGTCCTGGTTGTGCAGCTCGCAAACAAAGCACCTACCCCACTTGGTGCAGGCAGGCCACAGAAACAAAGGAACTACTGCCCGCCCGGGAGCCCCGAGTACTCGGATCCAGCGCCCAGATAGGCTGGGCTGAGCGATGCCACGCGCCAAAAGAGGGCAGTGGGGCCGAAGTGGGGAGGGCTCTGGACGGAAGCTGGGTGGGCCAGGAAGAAAGAGGCAGCACCCAGGGAGTAGAGACCCTGCAGAGAGCCCAAGAAGGACAGGGGGCCAAGGAACCCCCGAGCTCCCCGTCCCAGGCTGGCGCCGTGGGCCAGAAACTCACCCCAACGCTGGGTCTCCTGGGGCCAAGAGATCAGGCCTCCTTCCTGGTTGGGCAGCTCGCAAACAAAGCGCCTACCCCGCTTGGTGCAGGCAGGCCACAGAAACAAAGGAACTGCTGCCCGCCCGGGAGCCCCGAGTACTCGGACCCAGCACCCAGATAGGCTGGGCTGGGCGATGCCACGCGCCAAAAGAGGGCAGTGGGGCCGAAGTGGGGAGGGCTCTGGACGGAAGCTGGGTGGGCCAGGAAGAAAGAGGCAGCACCCAGAGAGTAGAGGCCCTGCAGAGAGCCCAAGAAGGAAAGGGGGCCAAGAAACCCCCGAGCTCCCCATCCCAGGCTGGCGCGGTGGGCCAGAAACTGACCCCAATGCTGGGTCTCCTGACGCCGAAAGATCAGGCCTCCGTGCTGGTTGGGCAGCTCGCAAACAAAGCACCTACCCCGCTTGGTGCAGGCAGGCCACAGAAACAAAGGAACTGCTGCCCGCCCGGGAGCCCTGAGTACTCGGACCCATCGCCCAGATAGGCTGGGCTGGAAGATGCCACGCGCCAAAAGAGGACACACAGAAACAGTTTAAATCACTGCTTGTCCCATTAGCTCTAGCTTCTTATTGGCTAACTCTTATTTATTAATTTAACCCATTTCTAGTAATCTGTGCATCGCCATGAGGCTGTGGCTTACTGGGTAAAATTCCCAGAGTCTGTCTCTGGTGGAGGTTCCATGGCTTCTCTCCCAGCCCTTCTTTCTCCCATCATTCAGCTTAGTTTTCCCCACCTAGCTAAGTTCTGTCCTGATATAGGTTCCAAGCAGTTTCTTTATTCATTAATGGTAATCACAGCATACAGAGGGAAAACCCACATCACTAATGTGAAAATCTAAAAGGTCTCTGGAAAGCCTTGTGTTACGTATGCTTTCGAAGACTGAAGAATCTATGGTCTGTCAGACAAGGCCAGAGCAGAATTGATAGACTTGCCCAGAAAAAAAGGAAGTGAATGCTTTTCCTTTGACCTCATTATATCTTGATTTCCAGTTGGAACATGTTACCCATATCAAGGGGTAATTCTCTATAGAAAACCCTCACAGCCTCCCAGGGGTGTGATTCCTAGGTAATTCTCAATCCAGTCAGGTTAACATCTATCGCAGGAATCCCAGAGAATGGAAATGCCTGTGAAGACTTCAGAAAAGCTATCTAGCCAAGGGGTCAGGAGTAAATCCTCCTTCCCTGAAATTACATTTCAAAGTAAGCCCATGGCTATTATCCAACACTCTGGGTGGACTAAAGAAAAGCACAGAAAAGGCACAAGGCACAAAGACACAAAAATGGTGAGAGTAAGGTTTGTAATGCTAGAACCCAGATTATGAGTTTGGTAACCAACTCTACAGACTACCTTGTCATTGCAGGCCAAGTTAGGCACTTCTCTCAGATAGGGACACAAGAAAGAATGCTAGTGAAGAGTCACCAGTGGACACTGTCCAGATCATAGATAGTGAGGTAGTATCATCCAGGTTGCTTTAGCAAGATTTGACTGAAGTCACCCTGCAGCCAGGAGTAAGAGTGGTAGGCAGTGATGAGCCCTCATAATCCCTGTGTATCTATCGACTGTGGGGCTCTTTACACAGATGCAGACAACTCTAGATACCCAGCCCCTGCTGAAGGTGATAAGTCTGATCCATAAAAGAGTCCTAGAACTTTCACTTCTGAAAGGCTGCATAGAACACTAAACATTTTAAACTGTGACCCATTTTGGACCTAAAATTTTATGTCATCAAAGGTAGACAGGCATGAAACACTTGTATACAAATCGCGTACTTACTAATAATAAATCATGAAAATTTTTATTTTGAAATGATTGTGTATAAAACTATAAGGGGGCCCAAGACCTTAGTAGGACCTGAGACTCCATGATGACTCTCATTCAGGTTGCAAAACTCAGCATGCAGATGGCAACACCTGACACTATGAAAACAAAGACCTAAACCGTCAAAGTCCACAGTTTTGGCAAAGTCTCTAAATGTACTAACCTTGCCTTTTGACTCCTGTAGTTCTGCTTCTGGCTAACTCCTCTTATTAACTGAAATGTGTCAACCCAAGACATGGTTTTTGTGTTTAAAATGTCACCCTGATGAAGGTTTGGGGTTTGGGGTAGCAAACACTTAAACTCCTGTCCAAACAATTGTCTCTGGTGGCTACCCTGCAACATGTACATATATATGATTATATATATATATATATATATATATATATACACATATATATGATTATACTATTTGTTAAAGTTAAAAATAAATCTTCAGTGTTACACATATGTGCTTTTTTGTTCTTTTTTACAGATAATTAAATCATAGCCTAATTTGATTTTCCAGGATGTAATAAATCAGCCATTATTTTTCAGAGTTGATCATTATTTTGATTTCATAATTTCCAACAATGAAAATGATGCTCCAGATAATAGGTAGCACAAAAAGATTAAGGTTTTTTAGGGCCATATCAAAATGTGAAAATTATGTCCTAATATGATAGCTTATTTAATTATCTTATTTTTATTCATATCCTTCCTCCACCTCTAAATCACCTTAAAATGCATTCTCAAGCATCGTCAAGATTTGCTCGTAGATCAAAAAGAAATTCCTCAGCTCAGGACCAACTGCTGGTCTGTTTCTCCAGCAAGTCAGAAAACTAGCGTTCTCCTTCAAGCAGTCTTTTTTATTTATTTCTATTTTTTTATTTTTTCCCCAACACTACTTATTGCAACTGTCATTATTCCATGCACAAGTTCGTGCCCACACTCCACCCCTTGTTTGCCTAAACTAGAGCCTCGCCCAGGGTTGTGAGTTGAAAGCCAATAGCAGCGATAGTAGTCTGGAGTAACAATTTTAGCCTGGAAATCCCAGACAGTTCCTCAGGGGGCTTCAAGGCGCACAGCCATTTCATAACCCACAAGGGGGCGCTTTCTGATGCGCTCAGATCATGGCCCGCAAGTACTTCTACTTCGACTATGACTTTTACCGGGTGAACTTCTATGAGGAAGAAATAATGACTGAACCTGAGAAAACAGTGGCCTACACGATAAACAGTGGCAGCTTTGACCAGGGAGTCATAGAGGCCCTGAATAATCTGTTCTGTGAGGGCCAGAAGAGCTCTGTAGACGACCACAGCTACCAGGACTGGGATATAAGTAACAGCCAAGACATTGAGCAAGAAGAGCTGGAGATGGCCATGAACATGGTCGAAGCCAGTGAACAGCCATTAGTCAAGATTCGCCAGAAACCATACATATTCACGCCTGGACAGCTGTGGGAACTGCGAGCAGTCTTTGAAGAAACTCAGTACCCAGACGCCATCAGACGGTATGTATCAGGTCTGTCCTTTAGGACTTTGGGCTCCTTCTCCTCTCCCCTGGCCTCTCCTTACTCTTGTTAAAAGTTTTTAATATTTTTGAGGTTCAGAATACGGACTCATACTAAGCATAGCTTTTTGCCACTGAGGTACAAGCTCCTCAGCGAACCTCAGCGCACGGGAGCCTAGGTGGAAGCCACAGTGCGCCCTCTGGCGAGCTAAGGACATTGGCCTCACTCTGAGGAAGAAAGCCGCGAAACGTGAGGGTGACCCATGCAGCAGACAGACGTGGCTTTTTTGTAAAGGAGTCTCAGGCTCCCTGCATGAGCTGTGTTGCCTGTAGGGGACCACAGCCTCTTTTTAGTTTTGTTGAATCGGAGTCTGAGTTGTACAGGCTGGACTTGAACCGACTTGGTAGCCCAATCAGCCCTTGAAGTTGTGATCGATCCTTCTGCCACAGCTTCTTCAGTAGCTGAGGTTACTGGTTTGTGTCATCAGGCTTGACTTCCTATCCATTCTTGGCTCTGAATCCACAATCTTCCCCTACTCTTTGATGATGTTTAGGGGGAGTTGTTGTCTAGAAGTCCTAAGTAAAGTCTGTTTTCTTCATCCATTAAAGAATTCAAAGGCAGAAAGATCCCAGGCACAGCAGGCGGCAATGGTACTTACTAAAAGTACTAAAAGTGAACTAGGAAACACACACTGAGGCATGAGAGAGAGAAAGAGAGAGAGAGAGAGAGAGAGAGAGAGAGAGAAGAAGAAGAAGAAGGAGGAGGAGGAGGAGGAGGAGAGGAGAGGGAGGGAGAGAGAGAGAGAGAGAGAGAGAGAGAGAGAGAGAGAGACTCCCCACAAAGTAGAAAGGGGAATCTGAAAACGAAATGGTTTTCATTTGGAGAACTGGAAGTTTTCAGCTGACTAGTCCTCTCATAAACTGAACCATGTTTAGGACAGACCTTGAACATAGGGTAGCAGGCTGGAAAATTAGCCAACGGCAGGAGAAAACGCCTACTAGGCCTTTGGCTCAGGTAAAGAGGGTGAGAGAGAAGCAGAAAGTTTGCCCTCTTATTAGTTTGAGGCCTCTTTCCCTGTATGTCTGCAGGTCAGGTCTAGCTCTTGGTCCCTCAAGAGCATGCCTCTTGGGTGACCAAGGTTGAACTTTCCATGCATCCTGGTGCAAACCAGGTCTCCAAAATGCTCACTGACCACTCCTTTGGTTCCTTTCTGTTTAAAAAGTGTCCAAAATTAAACATAGAAACATAAAGGGCATTGCTTAAATCAAATCTGAAGGTCAGAACTCAGCAGACTGAAGTCTTCTCAAGTGATTTGGGGATAGGTCCCTGGGAGTCTGTCTATGACGCCACAGCAAAACCTGAACCCATTAAATAAGTGCCCTTTCCATGCCCCTAGTCCCCACCTACCACTCTCCTGTTTATTTGTCCTCTCTATATGATTCCTCTAAGGACCTCATATAAGGAAAATCAGGCAGAATTTGTCCTTCCTGAACTAACCTGCCTCAATTAGTATGTCTTTGAGCCTTGTCAGTGTGTTAGCATCTGACAAAATTTCTGCTTTCTCGGGGGTCGGTCATACCCAAACACCCCTATGCACAGCCATGTGAAAAGCTATCTGGGCAGATTTTCCCTGTGGCCCATGTGGCTTGTGCTGCACTGGTGTGATCTAGTGGAGCAGACAAATGCTTTTAGAACTCCATCTCAGTCACTCAGGGTGCACACCCAGAAGCAGGCTTGTGTCATGTGATCATCCCTGCTCACTATTTGAGGAACCACCTCACCCTTCCTTTGTGCTGTACTGTTTGACATTTCCCCAGAGGGAGCATCATGTTTCCAATGTCTTCAGGGACTCACCACGCTTTATTCTGTGGGTGTTGTTAGTAGCCACCTTCTGAGTGTGGGGACCTTCTGGGTGTGGTTTGAACTGCTTTTCACTACTGCTGCCTGAATTTCCCTGTGTTAATGGATACCGTGACCTATGCTCGTGGTCAAATACGTCTTTAGCAAGGTCTTTTTCTCCTATCTAAGTCAGGGTGTGTTTTGTGGTGAGTTATTGGTGTTCAAATATGCTGTCTGATTGCATAATGTTTTCTTCCCAGAATCATCTCTTTCAATTCACAGACATACTAAAATCTGCTAAACATCCACATTTATCATTTCATTTGTATTGCCTGTGTGGGGCCTGCTTTTTGTGTGCAAAATTTTTCAGAGATCAAATATCCAGAAGAATGAAGACTTGTGTGCCCTCACAAACATACCATTAGGCAGTCACTTTGCATAGTTATCTGTACCTAGTGGCACAGATCTATAACCTCAGCCACACGGGAGGGAGATCCAGAAAGAGGGACACTTCCAGGTTTAGCAGGGCTCAGGAGGATGCTCAAGGTCAGCAGACGCAGCTTAGTGAAACTCTGTTTCTAAATAAGACTGAAAAACACATAAATACAAATATAAATATAAAACCATACAGCTCAGTGGTAGACCCCTTGCCTAGCATATCTGGGATTGTAGGTTCAATTCCTGACGTCACAAAATATGTATAATTTGTATGTGGCAGATATAGACACATACAAATTTTCTTTTTTCTTTTGTTTATATATATTTTCGAGTCATGGTTTCTCTGTGTAATAGCCCCGTCTGTCCTGGAACTCTATCTGTAGACTAGGCTGGTCTCAACCTCACAGAGATCCACCTGCCTCTGCCTCCCGAGTGCTGGGATTAAAGGTGTACACCACCACCACTCTCTCTCTCTCATACATTACATCCCTACTACAGTTTCCCTTCCCTCCACTATTCTCAGCCTCCCCAGACTACCCCTCTCCCCTAGATCCACTGCTCCCACACTTCCCTTCAAACCACTTCTACATAAAGCTCCTTCTAAAGGTTGCTGAAAAGTCTGCTTATAGAGGTATGAGGGGAGATAGCAATTATTTACATTTTTATTAAAATATTTTTCATGCAATATATTTTAATCATATTCTTTCTCTCCCCCAACTCCTCCCATATCCTCCTTACTCATTCAACTTCATGAACTTTCTCTTTCTCAAAAACAAAGGAAAAAAACAGAAAAAACAACAAAACCAAAACCCAAATCAAAGAAGACAAACTTAAAAAAGAAAACAAGACAAGAAGTAACAGAAGAAAACAAAAGGTTCACACACACACACAAAAAAAAACCAAACAAACAAACAAACAAAAAAAACATAAAGTATCTTTTGTGTTGGCCAACTACTCTGGACATGGGGCCTGCCCTGGAGTGTTGTGCTGATGATGGTGTCCTTTGCTGTCCAGAAGCATACAGAAGCTTTTCAGTTTCATGAGGTCCCATTTAGTAACTTTTAGTCTTAGTGCCTGTGCTACTGGTGATCTATCTGTTCAGAAGGTCTTTTCCTGTGTCAATGAGTTCAAGGTTATTTATTACTTTCTTTGAGACAGGGTTTCTTACAGGCCTGCTATATTTCCTTCTCAGCTTGCTATGTGATTTTTGAAACATAACTTGACCTCTCTGTTTTATTCTATTAGGTTCAGTGTATCTGGGTGTATGTCTATAATAGTAATTTTTTTCTCTTGGTGGATTTTGTCTTTAATGGATATATAGTGTTCTTTCTTATCTTGTCTGATTAGTTTTGTTTTGAAGTCTCTCAGATATTAAAATAGCTACACCTGCTTGAATCTTGGTTCTGTATGCTTGGAATGCCATTTCCCATCCTGTTAGTCTAAGATAACATCTGTCCTTGCTGTCCTTGGTGGTGAGCTGTTTCTTGAATGCAGCACAAAGATGGATCCCATTTTCTTACCAAATCTATTAGTCTGTGTTTTCTGGTGTGTGTGGGGAAGAGTATAGACCATTAAATTAGATAGTTTTTAATGATCGGTGTTTACTGATTTCTGTTATTTTGTTGTGGTGTAGCATTTTTCCATCATTTGATTAACTATTGTGAGATTATTTATTCATTGTGTCCTCTTGGATTCAGTTAACTTTCTCTCTTCAGCCTGAAATTTCCTTCTAGTGCCTTCTGTAGAGCTGTATGTGTGGACAGAAATTGCTCAAATTTGTTTTTTCTCTTGAAATGTTTTTTCTTTCTCTGTTAACTGTGGTTAGTAGTTTTGCTGGATCTAGTAGTCTGATCTGACATCTGTGGTCTCTTAGGGCTTCTACAACATCTAACCAATCCCTTCCGGCATTCAGACTCTCCAATGGGCCCATCTTTACAGGTGACTTGGTCCTTTTCCCTTGAAGCTTTTAATATTCTTTCTTTGTTCTATATCTTTAGTGTTTTAATTATGTGGCAAAGGTATTTTCTTTTCTGCTCCAGTCTATTTGGTGTTCTGTATGCTTCTTGTACCTTAATAAGCATCTCTTTCTTTAGAGTGGATGAGTTTTCCTTCATGATTTTATTGAAAAGACTTTTTGTGCTTTTGGCATGTGTTTTTCTCCTTCTCTATACCTATTATTCATAGGTATGGTGTTTAAATATTGTCCCAGATTTCCTGGGTTAATTATGTCTGGATATTTATTTTTAATATTTAACACTTTCTTTGACCAAGATATTCATTTTTCTACCTTGTCTTCAAGATGTGAAACTCTATCTTCCATGTCTTTTAATCTGTTGTTGAGACTTTCATATAAAGTTTTTGTTCAACATCCTGAGTTTTTCACTTCTCTTTTTATTTCATCCTGGGTTTTCTTTGGTGATTCTATTCCTTTGTTAAATTCTACTTTCATGTCTGGAATTGTTTTTACTTGTGTTTTTTTTGGCAAGATTTTGTGGTCTTTCAGACATTTATTTGGATCTTCTTTAAGGTATTTGAACATATTAATAATTGGTATCTTGTAGCCCTTGTCTTATGCTTCAGCTAAATCGCTTTTCTTGTAGCCTATCACAATAGAGTTGCTGACATCTTGAGGAAGCATGTTGTATTGATTCATGTTTGTGTTTGGCGCTGAAATCTAGGCATCTGAAGCTATGATGTTTGAGGTGTTTCTTAGTGTAGACATCTGGTGTCGTATTTGTTGGGTGGGTCCTTTGGTCCTAGTCAAGTGTAGCTGCTGTGGGTAGCTGTGTCCCAGCAAGTATGGTGGCTGAGGGTCCTTGGCAGAATTGTTTTGCACTTCAATGGGGAGTCACAAAGGGATGGAGCTGAGCTGAGAGGGGCAGTGGGGAAGAACTAGAGTTATTCTGCATCTGCACCAGGAGGCTGAGTCCCTAAGGGATTGGGTTGGGCTAGGCAGAGGGCCTCCTGAAGGCAGGCTGCAACAGAACTAAGCCAGAACTGGGATTTGTATATACAATGATATTGTTTTAAAAATAAAATAAAAAGAATAGGTATGGAGAGCAAGATATTAAATTTTAAAATATACATGGAATGTACTAATTATAGTTAATTCCATGCCTAGGATGGAATATTAAATATTTGTCTTTTTTCTCTTCAGAGAAGAGAACTGGCAGAGCTCATGAATGTGGATGAACAGAAGGTGAAGGTCAGTTAGCCTGCGTATTTAGTTTGCCAGTGTGCTGATCTCAGAGTTGCCTCTGGACATGGATGACTTTGCCCTAGGCACATGAAACTACTTAATTTTTTCCTTGTGTCTTATGCTGGGGAAAAAGATCTGGAATATGAGACCTTGGCAAATGAAAAATGGAAAAGGAAAACTTTAGCTAATGTTTACTCCGTGCGGGGCAGTCACTTGTGATCCTAAAATAAAAGCAAAACCAAATATATAGCATCTACACCTCTGTCCATCTGTCTCTCTCATGTATGTATAAATGTGTATATATACGTGTGTGTATATAGTATCTATGTTGCATAAATATTTTGCATGTGTGTGTGTGGCATAATTAACATTTGATTCCGTGTAACACACAAGAGTCCTTCACAGGGGTCTTCTGTTGAGTATCACTTTGAAACTCAGGGTGACTTGTAAATGATGATGTGGCTGCCGGGAATATCTTGGTTGTAAAACATAACATGTGCACTTGGTAAAAGAAGGAATGAATGACAAACTAAAGGGGAAATGGGATAATTGAACCACGAAATATATTTTCATAAACTAAAGCATTTTCCTATCATGTGAGACAAATGTGGAAAGAGAACTTAAAGTTCAAGAGGGTAAATTTCTTTGTTTCTTTTAGAAGGTTTTGAAAAGGTGATTCAGACAGTGGTGGTTCTAAATCTAGTTTCTGGTATTATTATATCTCATATACAGGAAAAATATTTCCCCAAGTTCCCACTAGGGCAGAGGAGTCAGTTCTTGAATACAAAGGGAGTTCATGACCACCCGGAATACAGGAGACTGTTTCTAAGGACAATTTTGAAAGAATAACTGTAAGCCTATGCACATAGATCTTGGTACATGACTCTAATTGGGTGTGCAGAATAAAGGGTTTGGTATTGTGCGTAATGAATTTTTCTTTGCTTTTCTGGTAGTGATATACAAACCAGGAACTATGAAACTGTAGGCAGGTCATTGGCCATGAAATGGCTAGTAGCTTGAGCCATACAAAGCATGTGAGCACTTAAAAAACTGCATTGTGGGTTCAAAGGAGATTCATAGGGTCAAATGAGAGCAGCAGCTGCTAAATATGTTAATCGAAAACTTCTCTCCCTCGGATTTCAGGACTGGTTTAACAACAAGAGAGCTAAACTTAGGAAAAACCAGAGGGCAATACTGAGAAAAAAGCATTCCCCTGCTATCAAGGACAACCTTGACATGAAGACTCTGGTGGAGACCAAGAACATCTTCATTCTCCAGGAGCAAGTGGGAGATGGGCTCTTCTGGTGTCTCAGGAAGTTTGTCGCCCATACTGGCCAGGACATTCCTCTCTTTCTCTCCTTATATTAGCATTAAAGCACAGTTTATCCATTTACAACTTGTGTGTGCCCTCAACAGAAAAGGATGTGTTTTATTACAATTTGTACAGAAGTCAGCTCAGAGTAGGTGAGGGGCAGAAACACATACCGGTCATTGGAATGCATAGCAGTCACTGGAACACATAACGTTCACTGGAATACACATGGTGCATGAGTCTGTACATGTATGCATGCAGGGGCCTGTGTAGGCCAGAGGAGGGTGTCCTCTTCCCTGGAGCTGGAGTTACAGGAAGATACAATGTAGGGTTAAGCCAGCCGCTTAGGGGGCAGGCTTGCCTAGGGTGAATGTTTACTTATAAATCAGGCACGCTGGAGCCCGCATGCTCCTTCTGCTTCCTGTGCTCCTTGGGATCCTTGGTCCAGTAAGTCTATTTCTTCATTAAAGCTGTATATATTCTTTACAATCTGCCTGCATTCATTTACGCCGATACAATACAAGAAACGATAGGTTCTGAAAAATGTACCATGAAAGAGCATGACTGGTCCATAGGTGTTGAAAGAAGGCCACTTGTGTGTCTCCTGACTGCTCAGTCCAGAAATAATCATACAGAAATTATATTATTTGCAATGCCTTGTGGCCAATAACCTATGCGTATTTGTGGCTAACTCATATCCTTATCTAACCCATCTCTATTAATCTGTATATCACTCATGGCTTTGGATTAACAGCTAAAGTTCTGGAATCGCTCTCTGGAGGAGCTACAAAGCTTCTCTCTGGCTTTGCTCTTCTTTCTCCCAGCATTCAGTTTAGTTTTCGCCACCTAGCTCTGTTCCCAATAACTTGCTATAGGCCCATACAGTTCCTTTTTAACGACATAGAGAGCAGATTCCCACATCATCACATATTCGCTGTGCCATCTTTCTATGCCCTTATTCTGGGATTTGTTTTGCCCCAAGAGGTGTGTGTTGGTTTGGAATGTTTTGTTGTGGGAATGACAGTCAGGGGATAAGAACACAGATCCCAATGGGGTCATCTCTTCCTGTGTATATTAGACACATATGTGCCCTCCTCTCCTGGAATGGGAAGCTGCAGGTGCTCTCTCTGGCCCCACACCAGGACCTAATTAGGAGTAATGGGCCCATCCCTCACTGTTCTTAGGTCTCTACAGAGGAATCTTCCTTTGCATTTGTAGGACTCTGATCCACAGGCCTACTTTGTGTAGCCAGGCCCTGTCAGTTTCTCAGGACTATACTAAGTGCCTGAATGCAATCTGTGGTAGTACCCCAGGGAGTCTTTCTCACCAGCTCCACCTCACACACACCCCAATGAATATACCTTCTATCTAGGTCCCATATATGTCCGTAATACAGCATCCACCTTGGTGCTTATAATCCCAGCACCAGAGTTCCCAGTTCCTCTTTGAGTAGAAGGATGTTGTCTCAAGGTTTCTGTCACTTTGACAAAACACCATGAAAAATGGAAGTTGGGGAAGAAGGGTTTATTTTATGTACACTGCAGCATTGCTGTTCATCACTCAAGGAAGTCAGAACAGGAACTCAAACAGGGAAGGTTCACAGAAGCAGGATCTTATGAGGAGAGCTGCTTACTGGCTTGCTTCCCATGGCTTACTCAGTCTGCTTTCTTATAGAACCCAGGACCACCAGTCCAGGAAGGGCACCTTATACTGTAAGCTGGGATCTTGCCTGTTGATGAATAATTGAGAAAATGACTTTGAGTTGGACCTCATGAAGGGATTTCCTCAACTGGGGCTTCCTTCCTCTCTGAGGACTCTAGCCTTTTTCAACATGACACACAAAACCACCCAGTACACAAGTTATCTGTCCTCTGGACACTCTTGCTGTGGGGATTCACGTCCTCCATCTCTCTGCAGTGCCTCTACAATCCACAAACTATCCTAATACAAGTCTGTACTACAACCAGTCTATCTGTCCCTCCTCTGTCACACGAAACTTCTGTATGTGTATCCTCGGTACACAGCCCTGTTTACCCATCTTCTCCATTACAAAGTCCAGATTCCCCCCTTACTGGTACTCAGTTTAGAAAGAGGCTTTATCACATCCTGCTGCACCCCCTTTTCTAGAGTCTGCCATATCTACAAGCAGTCACAGCATCAAAAGCAGCTCACACCTTGGCCACTTTCGCACAGGTCATGTACTCTACTCCACGACATACACCACCATGCTAATGCCACCCTGATGTGTCCTCCCTGCCAGAACTCAGGCATAACACTCTCTATAGGCTTTCCACACTGCCTCTCCTCCAATCATCCTCGGGCTAACACAGCCTATTGCTCCCTGCATGCTCTGAAGCCTGCATCCTATGTCTTCCACTAATCTGGCCTGGTGCATCTACTGAGAATCCTTCTCCTCTCCTGCTTGAACTGGGAGGATCGATCAATATGCCTCTTGTGCATCTTGGGCTAGGTGTGGGAGCAAAGAGGAAGCCTCTTTCTAATGGGCATAAAAAGGCCTCTTGTGTTTCCTTTGAAACACTACGACCTGTGCCAGGAGGACTCCTAGTAGCATGACTGTGCCATGGAAAGGAGTGATAGTGAACAGACCTGGGGGTAGCCTAGGTCACTGGTCAAACTCCCCACAGATGAATGCTCAGAAAGTAGTCTTTTTGTATTTGTTCCAGTACAAGAGTGAACTTGTAGATTTGGGGGAAACTCTGTTTTTGTCGTGAACAGTGTTCTCACTGGAGACTTGTCCTTTTCCTGTTCTTAGGTGTTTGTTTCCACAGGGTCGAGTTAAGGTAAGGATAGTACAGTGTGACAACAGAGAAGAATATATGTCTGAGCACGGGTTGCCGTTGGTTAGAGAAACTTTTGTGACTTGTGGAGTAGTAAAGATGACTCAGGGTTTGATCCCTTCCTTTTATCTTCTGTTAAATATTTTCTCAATATTGGACATACACACCTTACTGACCCCCAAAACGGACATGAAATATTTTGAATACACAACTCTTTATGGCTGAAGGGATAAGGTGTCACAGCCATCAGAAGGTGTCAGTGACACCTGAAGATCCTGTCTTCATCTGGGGCCTGGACAGGATGATGCTTCAGGACTCCTACAAAATCTTTACTGCAAGGTGTCCTGGCCATCAGCAGATGGACACTGGAGAATCTGAGACTGCTGATGTTTCCTGTATTGGCCTCTTCTTTTCTTAAACCAGCTCTGCAATAACTTGGTGAAAGAGATGGCTTTAGTGTATTCAACAGTCAATATCACAAGTGGAAAACACAACTCTGTGTAACAGTAAATGCCAGTGAGGCTTTAGATTGACCAGACTTTTCTAACCAAGGACACACAAAATCCTATGCAACCCCAGCCCTGGAAGTCGGAATTCAGAACAACCGGAAATAGGAAATTCATTAGCTAGTACCTTTCCTGTCTTATGTCCTTTCAAGGAAATGAGAAATATGGCTCTAAGAAAGAGAACGGGGATCAGTAAATCAGGATATGGAGAAGACCAGATATCAAAGGGTCTTTAGGTATTACAATCTACATACTCTCTGCCAAGGAAAAGGTACCTCATCATTCCCTTGAATTATCTGACTTACATGAACTAATGCTTAGAATAATGATATCTCCCCTGACTCTCTGGAAAGTCACACCCCACTGCATGAATTCTTGTCTATGTAATTCTCATGATATATGCCTATAATAGAGAAGATGGGAGAGCTCATATTTTGCCTTGAATCTATGTTAACAAAGGCCTAATGGGTCCCAATTCTGGTTTCCTTTGAATAGATGCAGGAAGAGCTGAAACAACTGCCATAGATTATTCAAATTTGATTGTTTGAGATGATCCCAAGATTTCTGATCTAAGTTGAAGAGCCAGAAACCTGAATATATTACTAATTTCTTTTACTGTGACCCTGTACTGTTTTATCAATGAAAGATCTACAAAAATGCAGGGTCCTTGCTGGGTGACTGTGGAGCTTTCTATGTCTTCCCATAGTCCCCTCTTATCTCCTATGCACAGGAAAGGAAGCTGCTGCGAAGTGATGGGCCAATGCCTGGGCCAAGTCTGGTTTTCCTAAAAATTCAGCAGCCTATTGGTCTAAGAGAGGAGAGGAGTGTGAAGATGAGGTGTTGGGAATGGGCTGCCAGTGCCCTGGAGTGCATACATGAGTAACTGCTTTTAAAATAAGTAGAGGAGAAAGGACTGGGGGATGATGAGGAAGGAAGGTGGAAAGGGTAAGTGAGGGGACAAGATTAGTCGATAGAAAGAAGAAAGAAAGCAGAAGATAAGAGAAGGGGAAGAGGAAAAGGAAGGGAGAGAGAAAAGCTCAAAGGAAGGAAAGAAAGAAGACATAGATCTGTACACTGTTATCAATCTCTGGTGACTGGATCCCTATAGCTTAGTGTCAGCATTAACGGGACCATTGATTCTTGTCCTGTTCAGCCTAATGGTAGAACCCTGCATCTTCACCTGCATGGCAAACTGCCTCAAACAGAAAATTACTGGTCCCTAGAAACAACTATGACCTCATAGAACAGGACGAGTCAATAATTTGACTCATGCCCTGTGATCTAGTGGGAAATGTGACAGTTTAAGCCAGTGAAGAGGTTCCTCCATCTTCTATTCTTGTTGAGGCCATTTTGGGTAGAAATAGACTTTGATCTCTGTCATGGAGAATCCCATGGGAAATTAATTATGTCTATTCTAGGGATCAAAGATCAGGGATATACTGGCTAACTTAGCTGTGCTTAAACTTCCTGTTTGAATGAACCCCTCCACCAGCTAGCTGCCATCTTAGTTTCAGTAAACAGCTTGATTCAAACTGCTTACTTCTGCATAGGCATCTGCATCTGCTGAGCTAGATGCTAGGACATCTAAGTTTTAAGATGCCCTTACAACCCCCGTGTTCTGGACACCTGGAGGGCACGCCTCGGTGCCCAGATACATGGGTGTCATCCTAGTCAGCTGGAATAAAGACTTTCCATTAGCTATAGACCGTGTAAGTGGTCATCTCTGCTCACAACTATGGAGTGCTCTATCCTAATTGGAATGTGTTCATAACCTCCTCCCTTCAAGGCTCAGGGATCAAAGCAGAAGAACAAGCAGAAAAACTGGAATATCCAAAGGTGCTGGATGACTCTAAAGGAACAAACATCTATTTTCTGTACAAAAGGACAAAATCCAAAATGAAGTCAACACACCTCAATAATACACTTGATTGTACTGCCTTGTACAGACACCTCAATCCTAACTCCCAGTGGGGCTCCACACAAGACGCCCATGTCAGGAAGGACAAGGGGTGCTGTGAGATTCATCACGTAGGATAGTGGGATACCTGCTTCCTACCTCCCCTTAACTGTCAGAAAACAATCTCCTTCTTTCCCAGATTCCTCCTCCTCCTCCTTCTCATTCCCCTCTCCTCCTTCTCCTTCAAGCATCTTCTCTTTCTGTTCCAGTGTTTCTGGATCGACACTGGCATATTTTTCTTTATCAAAACACATAATTCCTTGCGGTAAACCACTATATTCCCATGATTTCAGCTCATCATTTATCGATGGATTGCTTCTTATTGCTCCAGCACCTTAAGCAGGTGGGGTGATTACAAGGAATCACACTTTCCAAAAGAGTGTGCAAAGTCACAGCCTATCCCCAGCTCAAACAAACAAACAAACATCCTTCCCAAATTGACTTGTAAGAGACAACACTACTCCAAGGGAGGCCTGCACAGAGATGTGATGTTGTCATCTATAGGATTAGGGAAATGAGCCAATTCAGACAAATCATTCAGATATCTTGGGACTCCCTGCTTCCACCATGTAGGTAATAGGGTGAGGTCACTATCACCTGTGGACTTTTCACCTGGCCATAGTCTATGTCCTCTAATATTTTCTGGGTTCAGGACAAAAGCTATGGTCTCAATGAGAGTTGAAGCTTGATAGTGATGCCCTACTTCCTGCCCAACATGAAGGGCATCCTTGGCTCTGTTCTTATACCAGGAGATCCAACGTTTTTATGCTGAACCTCCAGACAGCATTGTGATCTGTAACAATGTGGAGAGCAGTTAACAAAATGGCCTCTTCCTTAATACATAGCCAGCTATGGAAATACAGTCACAATTACCTGTTAGATGTCACCATCCTCTCAGGCTCCTGGGGAATAAGGGCTCATTATATTGGGAAGTCCTCAAACTGCACATCTTTGCGTCCATGCCATTTCGCTCCCTCCATGCCCCTTCTATTATGTGGATGTATAGTCTAAAGAAGATCTACAAAAACCAGAATCCATGAGGGGAACTCAAACATACCAACATGATGCCTCCATGAACTCAATCAAAGCCCCAGTGTGTGGGGAGGAGGCCACTTGTTGGTTCTCACCTGTCCAGTTAGCTTAGTCCTGAAATAATCACAAAGGAACTATATTAATTAAGTCACTATTGGCATATTAGCTCTAGCTAATCTAACTAGTTCTGCAGTGTATCAGCCTCTAGAGCTTCTGTAAATGAGCCTCTCTGGAGCTGCAATGCATCAGCCTCTCTCTGGTGCTGCGGTTCATCAGTATCTAGAGCTGTAGTGCATCGGCCACTAGAGTGATAGTGCATCAGCCTCTATATATGAAGAACATCGGTATCTCTAGAGCTGATATTCATCATCCTCTAGAACAGCACTGCATCATCTTCTCTAAATCTGCAGTGCATCAGCTTTTCTGGAACTGCAGTGTATTAGGATCTAGAGCTGTAGTGCATAGCCCTCTAGAGGTGCAGTTTATCATCCACTCTGGAGCTCCAGTGCATCAGCCTCTCTGGAGTTGCAGTGTACTTGCCCATCTAGAGATGCAGTGCATCATCAGTCTCAATGGAGCTGCAGTACAAATGGCTCTGCAGTGATAGTCCATAAGTCTCTCTAGAGATGCAGTGCATCATCAGTCTATCTGGAGCTCCAGTACAAATGGCTCTGGAGTGATAGTCCATCAGTCTCTCTAGAGATGCAGTGCATCATCAGTCTATCTGGAGCTGCAGTACAAATGGCTCTGGAGTGATAGTCCATCAGTCTCTCCAGAGATGCAGTGCATCATCAGTCTCTCTAGAGCTGCAGTACAAATGGCTCTGGAGTGATAGCCCATCAGTCTCTCTAGAGATGCAGTGCATCATCAGTCTCTCTAGAGCTTCAATTCAAATGGCTCTGGAGTGATAGTCCATCAGCCTCTCTAGAGATGCAGTGCATCATCAGTCTCTCTTGAGCTGCAGTACAATTGGCTCTGGAGTGATATTCCATCAGCCTTTCTAGAGATGCAGTGCATCATCAGTCTCTCTAGAGCTGCAGTACAAATGGCTCTGGAGTGATAGTCCATCAGTCTCTCTAGAGATGCAGTGCATCATCAGTCTCTCTAGAGCTGCAGTACAAATGGCTCTGGAGTTATAGTCTATCAGTCTCTCTAGAGCTGCAGTACAAATGGCTCTGGTGTGATAGTCCATAAGCCTCTCTAAGAGATGCAGTACATCATCAGTCTCTCTAGAGCTTCAATTCAAATGGCTCTGAAGTGATAGTCCATCAGTCTCTCTAGAGATACAGTACATCATCAGTCTCTCTAGAGATGCAGTACAAATGGCTCTGGAGTGATAGTCCATCATTCTCTCTAGAGCTGCAGTGCATCGTCAGTCTCTCGAGAGCTGCAGTACAAATGCCTCTGGAGTGATAGTCCATCAGTCTCTCTCGAGCTGCAGTACAAAGGGCTCTGTAGTGATAGTCCATCAGTCTCTCTAGAGATGCTGTGCATAATCAGTGTCTCTAGAGCTGCAGTACAAATGGCTCTGGAGTGATAGTCCATCAGTCTCTGTGGAGTTGCAGTACATCAGCAGTCTCTCTAGAGCTGCAGTACAAATGGCTCTGGCGTGATAGTCCATTAGTCTCTCTAGAGATGCAGTGTATCATCAGTCTCATGGAGCTGCGATTCATCAGCATCTCTAGAGCTGTAGTGCATCAGCCTCTAGAGCTGTAGATCATTGGCCTCTCTGAAGCTGCAGTGCATCTGTGTCTCCAGAGCTTCCTCACATCAGTCTCTGGGGCTGCAGCACCTCTGTCTCTCTGAAGCTGAAGTACAGGGTCCCATCAGCTCGACAGGGGGAGAATTCCTCACTCCTTCAGCTTTTGTTTTCCAATAGCTCTTCCTCTCCATCCTGTGAGAATCTCCCTCTTCTCTCCCAGTTTCTCCAACCTGAGCCTGGTCTTACTGTAGTTGACACCTTGTGGTGTTAGGATGTCAGCCATCAGGGGCTCCTAGGCAGGACTGCTATTCCGCACAACCTACTGCTGCAGGTAGGGAATTTGCCTACATCAAGACTGCCCTGTTCCATGCTGAAGGAAGTTAGCATGAATAGCACTCTGCACTGCCTTTCCCCCTCTCTCATTTGCTATGGAGCAGTCAGTTTCTCTGGGCTCATGGCCTCAGCTTTTATCCCATGATCTAAACATTAGTCTTTAATGTCTGGAGGAAAGAAATTCATTTGAAAATAAGATAGCTACAGCTCTTACTTAAAGTGAGCTCTATCTTTTCCCACATTCCAAAAAACACACCTGTTCAATATAGTCTCCTTTAAAGGAAAAGAATACTTCCAGTTTTCAAGTTAGTCAACAGAAGACACATTTGACTGTGGCTTGTCACCTTTGCTTTTCATATACGTACAAACACATCAAAACTGGCAAAGGTGTGTGATCTGCATGTGTATCTATGTGCAAATGCACACTCGTGCATGCAGAGGACCAAGGTCAGAGTCAAGCATCTTCCTAGCTTGCTCCCCACATGATTTACACTGGCAGGGTTGTCCATGAACCTCAGCTCAGCGAAGGACCTAATCTAGGTCTCCCTAAGGATCCGCAGTCTCTGCCTCCTGAATAAGAGATTCTGACTACAGGTGAGCTGACACCTGCTAAACTTTATGATAAGGTCCCAACTCAGATCCTCAGACTCATGTGGCAAGAGCTTTATCCTTCGGGCCCTCTCCTCATTACCAACCTGCATTTTGACTATCAATAACATCCCCTGATCGCGTTCTCTTTACTCGATTAACGTAAATGGGCTCAATGTTATTCTTTTAATTAATTAATTAATTAATTATTCATTCATTAAAGATTTCTGCCTCCTCTCCACCACTACCTCCCATTCCCCCCCCCAACAATTATTCCCCCTCCCTCAGCAGCCCAAAGAGCAATAAGGATTCGCTGCCCTGTGGGAAGTCCAAAAACCACCCACCTCCATCCAGGTCTAGGAAGGTGAGCATCCAACCTGCCTAGGCTCTCACAAAGCCAGTAAGTGCAGTAGGATAAAAAACCCATTACCATTTCTTTTTGTTTAGTGTAACAAAATTAACCCTTTAAAGCTGTCTGCCCCATACATCTCATAACACTGACATGACTATTTTGGCATTGTTTTTAGATAATCTAAACACAGCATGGGGGAACATGAAGGTTCAACTTTGCTGCTGTCTACATCGGCTTTCCACAAACTTACAAAGGTGGAGGGCCAACCATGTGCACTTGTGAATGATGTTCCACATGACACTTGGATTAATTAAACACAGGATAGCTATGAAACACTAATTTCTCTCTGGTCTCACTTAATCCACACTTATAACTAAGTGTTTCTTTGTTGAAACAAAGCCATGTTTTTCCCCTACTGCTTGCTACATCAATGAGAATGTCCCCAAGGTCACTTAGAGTCCTACTACAACAGTACACATAAGTACCCTGAAATGACCTGAGTGTCCAGACTTCAGTATTAATCTCTGTACACATGCCAGTAAACATTAACATTTTCCTAAATGCATGACCTTATAATACACAATGCTGTCTACATATATATGATGTTCACATACTGATTATGAGTAATCTGTGAATCTCAAATGGCTGAAGGATACTTGAGGAAATGTTCAACATCCTTAGTCATCAGAGAAATGCAAATCAAAACAACTCTAAGATTCCATCTTACACCTGTAAGAATGGCCATGATCAGAACACTGATGACAATTTATGCTGGGGAGGATGTGGGGTAACAGAAACACTACTGTATTTCTGGTGGGAGTGTAAACAGCTTCTTTGAAAATAAGCTTGCAATTTCACAGAAAATTAGGAAACAATCCACCTCCAGACCCAGCAATAGCACTGTTGGTTATATACCCAAAACACTCAATCACGCCACAAGAACATCAGCTCAAATATGTTCATAGCAGCATTATTCATAAGAGCCAGAACATGGAAACAACTTAGATGGCCATCAGACAAAGAATGGATGAAGAAAATGGACATTTTACCATCCCTGACTTCAAACTCTATTACAGAGCTACAGTATTGAAAACAGGTTGGTATTGGCATAAAATCAGAGAAGTCGACCAATGGAATCAAATAGAAGACCCGGACTTTAATCCACAAACCTATGAACACCTGATTTTCGATAAAGGAGCTAAAAATATACAGTGGAAAAAAGAGAGCATCTTCAACAAATTGTGCTGGAAAAACTGGATGTCAATCTGTAGAAGAATGAAAATAGATCCATATCTATCACCATGCACAAAACTCAAGTCCAAGTGGATTAAAGACCTCAATATCAGTCCGAACACACTGAACCTGATAGAAGAGAAAGTGGGAAGTGTTCTACAACACATGGACACAGGAGACCACTTCCTAGGTATAACCCCAGCAGCACAGACATTAAGGGCATCATTGAATAAATGGGACCTCCTGAGACTGAGAAGCTTCTGTAAAGCAAAGGACACTGTCACTAAGACAAAAAGTCTCCACTGACTGGGAGAAGATCTACACCAACCCCACAACTGACAAAGGTTTGATCTCCAAAATATATAAAGAACTCAAGAAACCAGACCATAAAAGGCTAATCAACCCAATTATAAAATGGGGCACTGAGCTGAACAGAGAACTCTCAACAGAAGAAGTTCAAATGGCCAAAAAACACTTAAGGTCATGCTCAACCTCCTTAGCGATCAGGGAAATTCAAATCAAGACAACTTTAAGATACCATCTTACACTTGTCAGAATGGCTAAAATAAAAAACACCAATGATAGCCTTGCTGGCGAGTTTGTGGAGAAAGGGATACACTCAACCAGTGCTGGTGGGAATGCAAACTTGTGCAACCACTTTGGAAATCAGTGTGGCAGTTTCTCAGGAAATTTGGCATCAACCTACCCCTGGACCCAGCAATACCACACTTGGGAATATACCCAAGAGATGCCCTATCATACAGCAAAAGTATATGCTCAACTATGTTCATAGCAGCATTGTTTGTAATAGCCAGAACCTGGAAACAACCTAGATGCCCTTCAATGGAAGAATGGATGAAGAAAGTATGGAATATCTACACATTAGAGTACTACTCAGCGGTAAAAAACAATGACTTCTCAAATTTTGCATGCAAATGGACGGAAATAGAAAACACTATCTTGAGTGAGGTAAGCCAGACCCAAAAAGAGTTACATGGAATGTACTCACTCATATTTGGTTTCTAGCCATAAATAAGGGATATTGGGTCTATAATTTGTGATCCTAGAGAAGCTAAATAAGAAGGTAAACCCAAAGAAAAACATATAGGCATCCTCTTAATATTAACCTTCATCAGGCAATGAAAGGAGACAGAGAAAGAGACCCACATTGGAGCACTGGACTGAAATCTCAAGGTCCAAATCAGGAGCAGAAGGAGAGAGAGCATGAGCAAGAAACTCAGGACCGCGAGGGGTGTACCCACACACTGAGACAATGGGGATGTTCTATCGGGAACTCACCAAGACCAGCTGGCCTGGGTCTAAAAAAGCATGGGATAAAACCGGACTCTCTGAACATAGTGGACAATGAGGACTACTGAGAACTAAAAACAATGGCAATGGGTTTTTGATCCTACTGCACATACTGGCTTTGTGGGAGCCTAGGCAGTTTGGATGCTCACATTACTAGACCTGGATGGAGGTGGGGGTTCCTTGGACTTCCCACAGGTCAGGGAACCCTGATTGCTCTTTGGGCTAATGAGGGATGGGGACTTGATCGGGGGAGGGGGAGGGAAATAGAAGGCAGTGGCGGGGAGGAGGCAGAAATCTTTAAAAAATAAATAACAAAAAAAGAAAATGAACATTTGCACAGCAGTAAATAAATAATGGCATCTTGAAATTTGCAGGCAAATGGATGGATCTAGAAAACACCATATTGGGTGATGTAACTCAGACCCACAAACACAAATATAATATATATTCACTCATAAGTGGTTTTTAGTCATAAAGCAAAGAAAACCAGCAATCCCAGGGAACCGAGACAACAAAGAGGACCCTCTGAGAGGCATAAATGGATCTACATAGGAATTAGAAGAAGACAAGATCTCCTGAGTAAAGTGGGAGTGTGGGGGTTACAGGAGAGTGTAGTCAGGAAGAAGGGAAAGGGAAGGGGGAGCAGAGAAAAATATACAGCTCAATAAAGAAAATCAAATATGATAAAAATGATAAAAATTAGAAATGAGCTTTTTAAGATTTTTTTCAGTTAAGAGTCTATGCTGTTTCAAATAGTGGGAAAGAACACTTAATGGGTGCCCATTCCATTTTTACTTCTGGACAACTTCAAGACTCAGTGCTCAGTTACTATTATAACCCAGACAAGGACACCTCTCACCCACGCATGCATTTCATAATGGGTACAAGAACATGGACCATGTCCTGAAGCAGAGTGCCTTGCCCAAAGTCTTTTCGGATTTGCTGACCCGCACTCTGGATTCTCCCAGGAACAAGCGCTTTGCAAGGTCCTTTCTGGGAGAAGAAGATGGAAATTGGAGCTGTTAGTGAAATACAGCATTTCAGCATGGCAAGATGAATAGACTTCGGGAGATGCATCACAGGCCAACACAAAACTATGTAGAGATGGTAAGCTCTAAAGTATGAAAGTGACTTTTTATTGATCTTCATTTCATTGGAAAAATAACCACATGAATAGACACAAGGTGAATATGCTATATTAGCAGAGGGATTGCTTAGAAACGACTAGGTCTTGAATACTATTCCCATTATAAAACGGAGTCATCAAGAAGAGGTTAAGAGGCCGGGCGATGGTGGCGCACGCCTTTAATCCCAGCACTCGGGAGGCAGAGGCAGGCGGATCTCTGTGAGTTCGAGACCAGCCTGGTCTACAAGAGCTAGTGCCAGGACAGGCTCCAAAGCCACAGAGAAACCCGGTCTCGAAAAACCAAAAAAAAAAAAAAAAAAAAAAAGAAGAGGTTAAGAAGGAGGAATAAAACAAAAAGGAAACTTAAAGAAGAAATTGAGAAGCACCAACCAGTTTCTAGAATCCATACTGCATATATATATATATATATATATATATATATATATATACATGTGTGTATATATGCATATATATATGTATATGTAAATATGTGAATATGTGTATATATGTATTTATATATATTTGACTTCCCAGACATCTTTCCCATACTCAGCAACTAAACAAAGAGTTCATGCTTGGGCTCAAAGCAGATAGGGCCCATACTGTGAAGAACACACCTACTAATGAGATGCTGATGGATGGGAGCTGGAACAGCTACTGAAACAAGTCACATACCTTATGATCTCATCGGGGTACTTAGTTTTTTCAGAAACATCTTCCAACTCATTCAGCTGCCTGGGTGTGAGACCAAACTGGATCCTTGGCCTTGTGCGCCAGACCTGTGACACTCTGCCAGCAGCCATGTTCTTCTGCTCCTCAACTGTGGGTTTCGGTACCCTTGGTGGCTCCCATGGCTCTCATGCCTGATGTCATCACAAACGTAGTTGAAGTTAGCAACGTGGGTCACATCATCCTTGCGGTGTGGGATGCCCTGGTTCTTTGGTTTGTCGGAACCTTTTAGAGAACCTTCACCATAGATGACAATTTCTCTTGCTGCAGTGGCCTCGTGTTCAAAATCAAGGCTCCCCTCAATCTCATTTTCATCCAGTTTGTAGAAACTGTGGTCCACATGTTGGGATTGGAAAGCCATGATGAGACCTAAAAGAGAGAAGTGTCATCTCCATAAATAGTTTGTGGATTGAAATGACTTTGCAGCATGTGTGTTTTTAGCAAGTTTCACATCTGTCCTCTTTCCATCACACAATCCCTATAGGAGATACGTGCCAAGTGAAAGAGGTTCTAGGGAGCATGTACTGAATGTAACCAAACTGGAATTTAACAAAGTCCACCAAAGCCTTGAGGAATGATGTGAGGAGCAAGAAAGCTGTTGCAGGTGCACAAGTAGGGACGAGGACAGGCATTTACACTGAGCACATGGCCTCTGGGTGAACCTCTGGAGAACTCTAGCTTCTGTATCTCACTGGGTGCACACTGCAAGATCTGGGAATTAAGTGGACATGGTTATGTCAGCTAGTGTTTGTGCCAGTTTCCTTGAGAGGACAGTGAAAACACACCAACACTGTCCTCTACCTGAAGGAGTGCCATGGTTGTGAAGTGGAGTTTATGTAGCATTTGGGGGGACAAGTCACTGCAAAACATTTGACGTCACCATTGAAACAATGAAAATGCTCCAGATGGTTTATTGGGAATCTCCATCAGAGTCACTGTACGATGTCCTGCTCAGTACTTCTCATGTCTGACTAGGCTGACACTGTGTGGGTCTCTGCCCTTTTCACAGTGCCAGCAAACTCCTGAAGCTGAGAGTGCTCTGTAACAGTATTGAGCTGAGAAAGCACCATATATACAGTAAGTATACAAAAGTGAAAGAACCTCTGGCTAGCTTCCATTCGAACAATTAATATTCTCAAAGAAATTTCCTCAGTGAGCTGAGATGTTGGAAAATATCAAGAAGATCTCATTAAGAAAATGTAATCCTTCACCCAGAGACTTGATGGAAACAGATGTAGAACTACAATCACTGACCTAGGCCCTCTTCCCATGTTTTACAGTTTTGTAAATTATGGTCTTGGTCTTCTGGTAGGGCTCCTAACAGTGGGGATGTCTCTGACCCTGTGATCTGCTTTGGGAACCTTATCCTCCTACTGTATTGTATTATTCAACCTTAATAGTAGATGACATGCCTAGTCTTACTTCAATTTGATATGCCACAGATGGCTGATATACATGTGAGACCTGCCCTTTTCTGAAAAGAGAAGAAGTGGATGGGGGGGGGGGACGAGGCAGTTTAGTAGAAGGGTCTGGGAAGAGAGAAAGAATGGAGAGGAAATGTGATTGGGAAAATAATTAATTAATAAAAAGAAAAGTAGAGTTTAACATTGCTTTTAAAAATTAATATTAAGGGGATGGCTTAAAGGTTAAGGGTACTGCCTGTTCTTCTAGATGTCCTGAGTTCAATTCCTATGAACCATATCGTGGCTCGCAACCACCTATAATGAGATCTGGTGCCCTCTTCTGGCGTGAAGGCATGCATGCTGGTAGAACTCTATACACATGAAAAATAAACCAATCTAAAAATTAATATTAAATTTATTGAAGTTACAGGTTAAGAAATCACAAATTGTGATTTTCAGATTTTTTTAAAATCTTTTTTAAATAGAAGGTCATTATTAGTTGGTATGCTTGTACTTATGCATGCCTACAGGGAGCACTGGATCTCCTGAAGCTCTACTTAGAGATAGATGGTTACCGAGGTGGATCCTGAGAACTGTACTCTGGTCCTCTGAAAGAACAACAAAATCTCTTAGCCATTTAGTCGTCTGTGCACTCTAATCACACAAATGCAATCTTTTCCTTTCTTCCTTTTAATTTTAGAATCCTAGAGTGCTGTGATATCAGGACAGTTAGCAAGATTCCTGAAGAGTTGTAGCACAAATATTTTGACTTATAAATGTGAAAATCAACATCTGTAAACACAAAATCATTGACAAATACCCATAGAGTTAGTACATAAGTAAATTAGGATTCTTTCTAATTCCTGAATTTATTTGTTATGTGAGTATGGACCTTTACCATTTAGTGCATGTCACAGCAGATGTTTGGATGTCAGAAGACAACTTGGGAAAATCAGTTTTCTCTTTCCATCATGCACATCCCAGAGATCAGGTCATCTGTGGTGCAGGAGATCCTTCTGCTTTTGTGTTCTTTTCATATGTAAAGGAATAAAGAAACCCTTGGCATTTTGATAGGACAGTACTTAAGTAGGCAAGGAAGACAGAACTGAATGCTGGGAGGGAGAAAGCAGAGTGAGAGAAACGCCATGGAACTGTCACCAAAAATAGATGTGCTGTACCTTTGATGGTAGGCCAATACCTCATGGTGATACACAGATCAATAGAAGTGGGTTAAATTAATATAAGACTTAGCCAATAATGCTGGCCAGTGGTGGCATACAACTTAAATCCCAGCACAGGGGAGGCAGAGGCAGACAGATCTCTGTGATTTCAAGGGCAGCCTGGTCTACTAGAACTAGTTACAGGACAGGATCCAAAGCTACAGAGAAAACAACTCTCGAAAAAACAAAAAAGAAAGGTAGCAAATAAGAAGTTAAGTTAATGGGCCTATCAGTGATTTAATTAATACATTTTCTGTGTGGTTATTTCAGGGCTAATCTAGCTAGGCAGCCGAGAAGTACAAGCATCCCCCCTACAATAATCAGGCTTGCCAGCAAGCATCTTTACCACTGAATCATTGTAGAAAACCAATCCCATGGCTTCATTTTTATGTATAAGGAGTGAGGTACAGTCATGATCCCATAACAGTATGCTTGATCAAAATCTTCAAACAACATTAAAAATACTTTTACCCGGATAAGGTGGCACAAACCTTTTTTACCAGCACTTGTGGCATAGAGGCTTCTGAATATCTTTAAATTAAAGTCCAGTCTTGTCTGCAAGAGCAAGATCCAGAGCAAGCTCCAAAAACTATATAGAAACCCTGTCTCGAAAAAAATAATCTGTTGAATATCAGCTTACTGAACATTGAGCCCTACATACACTATAGTGGTTCATAAGTCTTAACAGTTTCCCCCAAGAATTCTTGACCTAAGTCAATCCCATCAAATCTCTCCTAAACACCCTATCAAGAGAAAGGGTAGAATACCCACTCTGAAGACAATACTATCCTTCCTGAAGTTGTATTACACCCTTTTTAATATACTGTGTGTTTTTATAAAGATGAGTTCTTTTGTAGATTTGAACCATAAAAATAAAAGGTAGAGCCTCTAAGCCTGCATCCTGCTAATGCCAGAAGCTGAGGTGTTCAAGGGTGATGCCTCACATAGAAAAGCCCCTAATATGTGCATCGTGTAAGCATCAGCAGAACAGGACACACTCACCTTCCCTTTTCATTCACTGCTAGGTAATAACTGGATTCTAACCTCTGAGAAGGAAGAGAGGGCGGAACACAGAAAAATGGGCATAAAAGGAGTGGAAAGGGCAGGCTGCTGTGAAGCAAGGAGATGGTTGACAGTGGGAGGTGGCACATGGTGCCCAGCTCCAAAGCCTGAGCTTTGTGTCTTAGGACCCTAGACGACTGTCTGATTATCAGTTACACTGGCCTACTGTATTGATGCTTCACCTACTCTTTTGCCTCTGGCAACATCTTCCTCTCAGCTGCTGTTGCGAAATGCACTTTTTCTAAGGAAACAACACGCATTTACTACTGCAGAATGGAATCCTGCCCCAGACAGGAGGAACAACAATACCAGAGTCCACCTGGAGAACAAATTGCATTTACCAGATTTTCTTACAGGAATATGGGTGAGGGGTTGCTTACAAGAGAGAAATGACTCCATGTCAGCTTTGTCACCAAAGCCTACCATGGTAGGACTGATGGCTCACCAAATCTGGAAGCCTGAGCCACACTGTGCAGTCCACAGACAGGACAGCATGCTGCAGTTTTTCCAGACAAATCAGCTCCTCTGAGCCTCTTCCAGTCATCTCACCCAGTCTCTGCTCCTGCTGAACAGTTCTGCTCGTCCCTTCCAGACTGCTCTGCTGGTTTGAGACTGATTCCCAGCAGTCTTTACAATTTATCTACTCTTGGGAGTACGGAGACTACTGGATCCATTCAGTTTGGGGCTCTCCCTGAAGTTACTCACAATGGGTTACTCCTTCTTACAGAGATTTTCTGCTGGAGTGAATGCTTTAACCCGAGAGGACACTGCTAAGGAACTGTAGTAACAAGAGACAATGACAGAAATGTGCACTTGAGCCTGTCATGATCCTCATGACACTCTCCCCGTGACGTCACATGATGCTTGGAGATCCATATGGCCTTATAGCTTTCATGTAACTGGGGACAGGCCACAAAGGAAGTCCTGTCATCTCCTTTAAACATACATGTTTCTGACACATTTTGGATATAACATAGTTTGTTGTTGTTCCTGGTCAACTAATCAGGTCATATTTACAGAACAAGACAGTTGGGGTGCAGAAGAAGAACCAGGGGTAGGGATACATTTCCCTGAATTCACAAAACGATCCCAAGCCACAGACAACCTAAACATGTGGAGAGGCCAATGTTGGCCAATAATCCAGAATTTCCCTAGGATTTCATTTGAGGATTTTGCAGGCAGAATTGTTGTAGACGTTGACTGCAATGCCACTAACTCCATTTAACCTGGCACAGAGAGAACAGCTTTCTATATGATTCTAAAGCAGTGGTACTAAACCTTCCTAAAGATGCAACAATTTATACAGTTCCCCATGTGGTGGTTGACCTACAAACATAAAATTTTTTCTTACTCAAATGGTGCTGGCACAACTGGATGTCATCCTGTAGAAGAATGAAAATAGACCCTTATCTATCACCGTGCACAAAACTCAAGTCCAAATGGATTAAAGACCTCAATATCAGCCCGAACACACTGAACCTGATAGAAGAGAAAGTGGGAAGTACCCTACAACAGATGGGCACAGGAGATCGCTTCCTATGTATAACCCCAGAAGCACAGACATTAAGGGCAACATTTAATAAATGGGACCTACTTAAACTGAGAAGCTTCTGTAAAGCAAAGGACATAGTCACTAAGACACAAAGGCAACCTACTGACTGGGAGAAGATCTTCACCAACCCCACAACACACAAAGGTCTGATCTCCAAAATATATAACGAACTCAAGAAACTAGACTGTAAAATGCTAATTAACCCAATTAAAAAATGGGGCACTGAACTGAACAGAGAATTCTCAGCAGAGGAAGTTCAAATGGCCAAAAGACACTTAAAGTCGTGCTCAACTTCTTTAGCAATCAGGGAAATGCAAATCAAAACAACTTTGAGATATCATCTTACACCTGTCAGAATGGCTAAAGTCAAAAACACCAAGGATAACCTTTGCTGGAGAGGCTGTGGAGGAACGGGTACCCTCATCCATTGCTGGTGGGAATGCAATCTTGTGCAACCACTGTGGAAGTCAGTGTTTCGGTTTCACAGGAAATTCGGGATCAACTTACCCCTGGACCCAGCAATACCACTCCTGGGAATATACCCAAGAGATGCTCTATCATATGACAAAAGCATTTGCTCAACTATGTTCATAGCAGTATTATTTGTAATAGCCAGAACCTGGAAACAACCTAGATGCCCTTCAATGGAAGAATGGATGAAAAAAGTATGGAATATATACACGCTAGAGTACTACGCTGCGGTAAAAAACAATGACTTCTAGAATTTTGCATGCAAATGGATGGAAATAGAAAACACTATCCTGAGTGAGGTGTCCCAGACCCAAAAGGATGAACATGGGATGTACTCGCTCATAATTGGTTTCTAGCCATAAATAAGGGCCACGGAGTCTACAATAGGTGAACCTAAAGAAGCTAAGTAAGAAGGTGAACCCAAGGAAAAATCATTTATCACTGATAAAAGATCAGGATAACTGAGGTCACTGCCACTACAATGAAGCCTGGTTGGGACTAGAGAGATGACACAGTGCTTAAGAGCACTTGGTGCTCTTGCAGAAGACCCAGGTTCAGTTATTGCTACCAACATGGTGGGCCACAGCTGTCTACAGCCCCATTTCCACGATAACCACTAAATTCTTATAATCTACACGGACATTAGAAAGGAACATAGTACACATACATACAGGCAGCCCAAACAGTCACACACATAAACAAACAGAAATAGATGTAAGAACAATGGCAACCTGGGAATGTGGGAATTCACAGTTTAAGAGAGGGTTAGAGTAGTGTCTGGAAACCCTATTCACAGAAATCCTTTCAATTAGGAAGATTTTGGTTGACTAAAGTTAATAAGACTTTGACAAAGTAAGGCCAGGCTGTGCAGACTTCTGCTGAGTGTGCACTAGGATGTGGATGCAGAGCAGACATCAGCAGTGCTAGCCTATGTGGGACAGCTCAACTGACTTGAGTGGGAGCTTTGCTAAACCTGCACCAGGCAGACACAAACTCATAAGTTCAGAGTCCACTCCCAGTCTCAAAGAACTCAGGAGAGTCTGGAGGTCAGGCTTCTTTCCTCAATGGCCTCAAGATTGATAGCAGTGAGACAAAAGAGCACTGTGTCGTAAAATTGGAGGAACATGCCAGTGAGTCTGAGGTGATAGACATGGCTGCATAGACAGGACTGTGAGGGAGAGCAGGGGGAGCAGGACACATCCTGAGAGAGAGAGAGAGAGAGAGGAAGCTGAGAATGTTCAGGAGTAGGGTGGAGAAAGGGCTGCACCCTGATGGAGTGAAGGGAGGTAAGGAAAGGGGCAGGAGGCAGGGGGAGACAAATATCAAGACTCAGAAGTGTGATGTCAGAAGCATGAAATGAGCCAAGGAGTGGGAAATAAGGTCTGAGCACAGCCCTTGCTCAGGCCATGAGCATGGTGCTTAACACACAATCATAAGGACTAGGAACATTAGGAATATTACGGAAATATTCTCCCAGCAATGGAATCACAAGCTGAAAGCATGAAGTCCCAGGGCTTCTAGACTGACTCCAGGTTCCCTGTGCTCCTGGCCACTTCCTCTTTCCATTATATTCCACTGCTATAGCTACTATGGCTGGGCTCTCTGTTCCTGACAGGTCTTAAACTCATGGTCTCTCCGGTCATCCATGAACAGTTCATCATACAGAAAATGAACACATTGCCGGGCAGTGGTGTCCCATGCATTTAGTCCCAGCACTCAGGAGGCAGAGGCAGGTTGATCTCTGTGAGTTCAAGGCCAGTCTGTTCTACAAGACCTAGTTCCATTACAGGTACCAAAAGCTGCATAAAAACCCTGTCTCAAAAACACAAAAAAAAGAAAAAGAAAATGTTGCGGGAGGTCCTCCCACTCCTCCAGCCTATCACCGCTGAGGTACCAGCCCATTGGGGCGTAGTTTCTCTCCCTTTAAAAAAGCGGCCACTTCTCTCTCCTCTCTCTCTTCACTTCCTGCTCCGCCTGCGACTAGACTCCTTTCCTGGTTGCGTAGAGGGCTGTTGCCTGGGACAGTGATCTGTAAGTTTTTTCCCATTTTAATAAATACCACCCTAATAATCATAACCCCGAATTGGTGTGGTATTGTTTGTGACTTACGCCTTCATTTTGGCACCCAACGTTTGGTTTCAGAACCTCTCCTTTCCCCCCCCCCCCCCCCCCCCCCCCCCGCTCACAGCCGCAAGTTCGGCTTGGTGTCCGCGAGTTCGGCTAGGCAGCCGCAAGTTCGGCTTGGCGGCCACGAGTTTGGCTTGGCAGGCACTAGTTCGGCTTGGCGGGAGCCCTCCCTTCCTCAGCCTCCGCCTGTGCCTTGCAGCGGCGGCCTTGGACTCCCCATGTGGATTTAAACTCCACAGGCCCCGCGTAGTCTCTGCCCACGTGGTTTGCTCTTTTCTGAGTCGCTTTTAAATCTCCCTTGCAAGCACAGCTCTTAAGTGGCACGAACCAGAGCACGCGGTTGCTGAAAGCTGCAACCCCTCAGGGTGACTCTGTCACGTGGAGGCATAAGCGGCTTCCAGATTGCTCTTCTCTACCCCGGGATTCTGGGTTTCTGGTTCCGTCTCTGGAATTGATTTAATTACATTTACTTTGTTGAGAAACTTGCATTTTCCAGTTTTTAACATCTACTAAGGCACTGAAACAGGACCATGTTTTCACCGCGACTCTGCAACAGCGCCACCTGCTGGATAATATGTAATATGGCAGTTTTCGTTTCTAACGCAAATTTTACTGCTTTGTTTTCACTAATACAATGGATTAGTAAATTTATATTTACTAATACAATGAATTACATCATACAAGGTTTATATGATTATGGGGATACCTTAATTTGCTTGTTACTAGGCTTCAGTTTTCTTTTCCATATTCTATCATTAAGGAAGAATATGGCACTCCTAAGAACGATTGAATCTTTACGTACTAATAATGAACAGAAGAATATGGCACTCCTAAGAACGATAGAATCTTTACAAACTAATAATGAACAGAAGAATATGGCACTCCTAAGAATGATAGAATCTTTACGAACTAATAATGAACAACTAATTGACAGGATTAAAATTATTGAAAATCAGAGGTTATCTGAACAAGTGGATACTATGACAGACAAAATTGATTCCATATCCAAGGGTATTAGAAAGTTACCTGAAAGGGTTCAGGCTGTTGAATTTGACCTTCAGACTTTATCACAAAGTTTTGATAAGGTAACAGACAGAATGTACCTCCAAGATGGGAATCTACATGATATACAAGAAAAGTTTAAGGAGGACATGTTATCTTTGAAGGAAAAAATTAAAGCTTTGGAATCACAGGTGCAGAATGGGGACCAAAAAAATGATACCTCAGTGAAATCACTGGAAATATATACAGGTCAGGAGATTCAGGATTTAAGAGAGACAATGATAAAAAGATTTGAAAAGATTGGAGAAATTATTGCAGCTGGTGAACAGAGTAAGGAGGCACAAGGACAGGATACAATGCCTCCACCAGCTATTAGAACTGGCTTACCCAGGGTTCTAGCCACATACCCTATACTTAATTCTGACAAAGCGTCAACATCTAAAGGCTCAAAGGGAGTCAGAGAAGCTAGATGGACACCAATAGCAATGAATGATCTGAAAGAAATTAAGCAAGCTGTTGTTAATTTTGGCTTGCACAATGCATATGTAAAGGAAATGATAAGGACTTGGGCTTCTAATGCTAGAGCTACCCCCCATGATTTCCATCAGTTAGTGTCTGCAGTTTTAGATAATGGACCTTCCTTGATGTTTGGAATTTATTTCAGAGAAGAATCCAAACATATGGAACAGCAAGGAAGAGCAAAAGGTATTGAGGTTTCCCAAGATCAAATTCTTGGTACAGGAGAATATGCTGATCCACAGGTCCAAGCTCTTTATGACGATGAAGTACTGTGTCTATGTCACCAAGCAGCGTTAAATGCTTGGAATAGGATACAAGATCCAGCAAAAAGGGTTGAATCATATACCAGAATTAGGCAGGGACAGAGAGAACCCTTTATTGACTTTTTGCAAAGATTAATTAAGGTTCTGGACATAGGGGTAACAGACCCAGAAGCTAGACGAATACTTCTTGAATCTCTAGCTTTTGAGATTGCAAACATAGAATGCAAAAAGTTAATTGGGCCTTTAAAGTCTAGATCAGCACCTATGGATGAATGGATTCAGCATACGATGAATGTTGAGACATTTAGCTATAATGATGAATCTTGGGTAGGAGAAGCGATTTCCAAAGCAATGAGGAGACATCAAACTGCCAGGTGTTTTAATTGTGGTAAATTAGGGCATTTGCAAAGGAATTGCAGGCAAAGAATTTCTAGGAATAATATCTTTTCTGGGAATGACAAAAATAGGAGACCTCGGCCTTCAGGTATATGTAGGAGATGCGGTAAAGGCAGGCATTGGTCCAACGAATGTAGGTCAACAACAGACAGACGGGGCAATCCGATATCATCGGGAAACTCCTTGGGGGGCCTCTCACAGGCCCCCAAGCCAACAGTGGCCCAGTCATTCCCAGTCACAGTGGAGAACGTGCCTCACCAAGAAAATTAAAAGCTCCAATTTCTGCTGTAAAAAGTAATACTGGTCTAAATAATGAATTACGTGTGGAGGATGAGTCAAAAAACCCAATAGGACAGAGTAAACGTATATTTTGGCAGACTTCTATTAATGATCAAAGACCAAAGCTAAGAGTCTGTATAAATGGCACTTTTATTGAAGGCTTATTAGACACAGGTGCGGATGTAAGTATCATTACCCCAGAATCTTGGCATCTGAATTGGCCTCTTCAAGAGGTAGATGTTCAGTTCCTGGGAATTTGAACCCTATCTCGTGTAAAACAAAGCACAAGATGGGTTGAATGCATAGGGCCCGAAGGGCAAATAGGAAGACTAAGGCCATATATAGCCAATATTGCCATAAATTTATGCTGCCGTGACCTGCTACAGCAATGGGATACCCAGATTAACATTCCTGTATTTCCAGGAACTCATAATTCTGGGAAGGATATGATGAGGTATTATGGAAAAAGGTCACCAGCCATTCAGGCTGTACAAGAACATACAGCAAATACCAAACCTTTAGAGGTACCAACAGCCCTACCTTTAAAATGGCTAACTAAGAAGCCAATATGGACCAAACAATGGCCTCTAGCTGAAGATAAACTACAGGCATTGGAACAGCTGGTGCAAGAGCAACTAGATGCTCACCATATTGAAGAATCAACCAGCCCTTGGAATTCTCCTGTGTTTGTTGTAAAAAAGAAATCTGGTAAATGGAGAATGGTGGCAGATCTAAGAGCTGTCAACAAAGTAATTCAACCTATGGGCCCACTACAATCTGGAATTCCTTTGCCTTCTCTGTTACCAAAAGGATGGCCTCTTATAGTTATTGATTTGAAAGATTGTTTTTTCACTATACCGTTACAAGAAAAGGATAGAGAAAAATTTGCCTTCACAGTGCCTACTTATAATAATTCTCAGCCTAATAGGCGATATCAATGGACTGTCCTCCCACAGGGTATGCTCAATAGTCCTACACTGTGCCAATATTTTGTAAGTAAGCCATTGGAAATAATTCGTAAACAATTCCCCAAGTCCATCATTTATCATTACATGGATGACATCTTGTTATCTGATTCAAATAAAGATACTTTAGAAAGGATGTTTGAAGAAGTAAAGAAAGTCTTGCCTAGGTGGGGATTACAAATTGCCCCTGAAAAGATTCAAAGAGGAAATTCTATTAATTATCTAGGTTACAGAATAAGGTTAGAGAAAATTAAAACGCAAAAGGCACAAATTAGGAGAGACTGGTTAAAGACTCTTAATGACTTCCAAAGATTGTTAGGAGACATTTCCAATCTACGACCAGCTGTTGGGATAACACCTGATCTAATAGTTCATTTAAACAAAACCTTAGATGGTGATAAAGATTTGAATAGTCCAAGAGAACTGACAGCTGAAGCAGAAAAGGAACTGACAATGATTGAGGAAAAATTACAGGAGGCACATGTGGATAGGGTGAACACAAATCTTAGCTGCATCCTAGTCATATTGCCTTCCAGAATTTCTCCTACAGGGATTCTAATGCAGAGGGAAGATATTATTTTAGAGTGGATATTTATACCTAATAAACCAAGTAAAAAATTAAAAACTTATGTGGAAAAAGTCTCTGAATTAATTATAAAAGGTAAGCTGAGACTTCGTCAACTAGCAGGTATAGACCCAGCAGAAATTATACTGCCTTTTACTACTGAAGAAATAAAAAAGTTATGGGAAGACAATGAACCGTGGCAAAGAGCTTGTGCTAACTTTTTGGGAGAAATTAATAGCAACTATCCCAAAAGTGATAGACTTAATCTCATGAAAAGAACTTCTTGGATTCTTCCTAGAATTGTATGTGATGCTCCAATAACTGGAGCCCGTACGTTCTATACTGATGCAAATAAATCAGGGAAAGCAGGTTACAAGTCAGATGAATTGAGTAAGGTGGAACAAAGCCCTTATAATTCTGTCCAGAAGGCAGAATTATATGCCATTCTTATGGTGCTAAGGGATTTTAAAGAACCTCTTAATATAGTTACAGATTCACAATATGCAGAAAGAGTTATCTTGCATATTGAAACCGCTGAATTTATACCAGATGACACAGAGTTGACTTCATTGTTTATCCAGGTACAAGACATAATCAGGAACAGGCTTTGTCCGATGTACATAACACACATCCGGTCCCATACAGGTCTGCCTGGTCCTCTAGCCCAAGGCAACGCTGAGATTGATCAGTTATTGATTGGAAGTGTGTTGCAGGCCTCAGAATTTCATAAGAAGCATCATGTCAATAGTAAAGGCCTAAAGAAAGAATTTTCCATTACTTGGCAACAAGCTAAGGACATTATAAAGAGATGTCCTACTTGTTCTTTCTATAATCAAACACCGTTGCCTGCAGGGAGTAACCCAAAGGGTACTAAGAGAAATGAAATTTGGCAGATGGATGTGTTCCACTTTATGGAATTTTGTAAATTAAAATATGTACACCACACCATAGACACGTATTCAGGTTTTCAATGGGCTACTGCCCTGAGCTCAGAAAAGGCTGATTCAGTAATCACACATTTATTGGAAGTTATGGCCATCATGGGTATACCTGCACAAATAAAGACAGATAATGGTCCAGCATATGTATCTAAGAAAATGAAATGCTTTTTTGTTTATTATAATATAAAACACATTACAGGTATACCAAATAATCCTACAGGTCAGGCAGTTATAGAAAGATCAAATCGTATTATAAAGGATATGCTGAACAAACAGAAAGGGACCGAAAATATCCCCAGAAATAGATTACATAATGCTTTATTAACCTTGAATTTTCTTAACGCTAATGAGAAAGGAACGACAGCAGCAGAAAGACATTGGATAATGGAAAAATCTGCTGAACTAAATCAACCGATTTATTTCAAAGATGTGCTGACCTCTCAGTGGAAGCCAGGAGATGTGCTACGTTGGGGAAGGGGTATTGCTCTTGTTTCCACAGGAGAAGAAAAATTGTGGATACCATCAAAATTAATAAAGTTTCGATTTGAAGAGGAGAAACCTCTTGGAAAGGAGAAATGACAACTCATCCACAACGATGATATTCATACAGGTGGTAAGAAAAACATATAGAATGAGGGCAGGGTTCTGTTCTTATCTCCACAGGAAAACACTCATCTTTGAGAAATTCAAGGGACCCTGGATGTTTGGATACTGACAGATGGAAAAATACCGGCCCAATAGGAAATATCAAGACAACTGAATGGGTTGTGTAAGTAATATTAAACCATATTTCTAAATTTATAAAGCTGGTTTTGAAGTTGGACTCTGGCTCAGTCCCTCTCCAATTCCAAGCCTGTTAGTAAGAGAAAAACCCAGAGTTTCTGGAATTTCTGTCTCATGTCAAAAGCCATGATATGGGACAGAAAGAAATATGAGTTTAGAAAACATCTTTGCTTTTCTTCATATCTATCATACTTTTCATTGAATATATCAATCATGTCTTTCATTGAATATATATATATATATGTCTATATATGTCTATATGATTAATGTTTAAGTTTTTCATAATGAACAATGAGTTTTTCCTGAAGTGACATTTGAAGTTTCCAGGAAGAAGATGGGACCCCATAACAACAACTCCACCTGGTTGATATGACGTCATGATACTGCTAGCGCTACTACAAGACCTGCTTTTGGTACCAGCTGCACAAGACAGTTCCAACTTGGTTAGCTGAAATGGTGCACATCTTATACAACATTTTGGCCAGACCTGCACAAAATACTCAGAGACTATTGGCAATTTTAAAAGACATTGATCTTGAAATTTAACCATCATTTCACTTTCACAGGATCCCCCAGAAAGAACGTCGCCCCCATGACAGCTGGAAGTAATTCTAGAGGACGACATCCCCTTTCCCAGTAAAGTTTGCCCTTGGGTTTGGGGACATCATTTAGGGGTTGATTATAATTAGTATATGATTGAGGGTTGGGGGAGGAATTTTATACGCTCAGGGATCATTTTGAAAAAAAAAAGAGGGATGATGGGATAATAGATTTGTAATTGTGAGTTACTGTTTTTAGACGAATACATTGGTATAGATTCTTGTATATTGATACAAAGTTAAATTATATTGACTATTGTACGCATGCATGTTTCTACCTCTGTTTAAAACATTTTTATGTGTTGACATATACTGTATTGATATATATATATATATATATATATATATATATATATATATAGTATATATTTACCATATTGCAGTGTACATTTCTACCTCTGATTAAGATACTTATATAATGATTGTGTATTGATATATATTTACCTACTGCAATGTATATTTGTACATTGTTTATATTTGGATGTCATTGTCCTCATTTGTTTGACAGTCGTTTATTGTCTTAGTCTTTAAGTTAGATAGATATTGAGAATTATATAGACTAATAGTCATCTAAGTTTGTCATTTATAATAGACTAATCAGGTTCTTTAGATATATAGAGATTATACTCAGTATAGATAGATAACCTTCAACTTCTTCAAAGAGCTGTAGAAAATGGCCTTTAATCTAACTCAGAGTTTTGTGGTAGTGAGACACAATTGCTCCTGGCAACACCACTCTATTCCCGAGAGAATGTTGAGCACCAAAGACACTCCACCTGGAGCCTTCTTTTTGGCAGAACTGGCCTTGGGGCAAAGAAATGCCCATACCTCAACGACTGACAAAGATACAGAGCGTGCATCAATGGATAAAACAGGGCTGTCATATCCTGCCAAGACAGGGTAAGATAGTTTTGAAAAGTTGCTTGCCTTGGAAATGGTATGTCAGTTATGTTAGGCCTTAGCCAAAGTTGGTTGCTTCAACGCTGCTAATGTGACTTTGGGTGATTGCCTAGGTAGCTAGTAGACTCTGTGATTTGTTGCATGTTTTGGAAGTTGTTTTACTACACTTCCTAATTACCCAGGTAACATTATTTCCCTTCTCAGATCTTTGATGGGGTTGAAGACTATATAAATGTAGTTACTTTCTCTCATGACTTGGCCAAGTTATTTATTATACAAGACCTAAGCTAATTAGAATAGGATATTTGTACTTATTGTATATAATTTCATAGTAGGTTTAGAACTCTCTTATTTAAACAAAAGGGGGAGGTGTTGCGGGAGGTCCTCCCACTCCTCCAGCCTATCACCGCTGAGGTACCAGCCCATTGGGGCGTGGTTTCTCTCCCTTTAAAAAAGCGGCCACTTCCCTCTCCTCTCTCTCTTCACTTCCTGCTCCGCCTGCGACTAGACTCCTTTCCTGGTTGCGTAGAGGGCTGTTGCCTGGGACAGTGATCTGTAAGTTTTTTCCCATTTTAATAAATACCACCCTATTAAACATAATCCCAAATTGGTGTGGCATTGTTTGTGACTTACGACTTCAAGAAAAGAAAATGAAGACAACACACGCATACACACACACACACACACACACACATAAACACACACACACATACACACACACTGGCTGTGGAAGGTATTGGAATCCTGGGTGCCAGAGTGGGTGATGGGAAACCAAAAGTTGCAGATTTAGAACAGGAGATGAACACTGAGCTATCCCCAGAGGTATGTAATATATGGGAGTTAATTGGGACACCTGCCATCATCCTGGCTCTGACTACAAAGCACCTCCATGTCCTCTTTCATGCTCAGATGGACATCCATGCGTCAGCTCTCACTTAACTGTGCAGACTCCATGGCCTGAATGTGGTGAACAAAGCATTTGCCTCCGCAAAGTATGTCCTTTGGTCCTCTGCCATTGTCATGCGGGTCGAGGGGTTTTGTCCTTAGTAGGATCTGCCCCTCTTGACATGTCTGTTTCTGGTGTCAGCATTTCTGCTACAGGTTCCAATATATTTACTATCACTAGATGAAGGGACTGCCTTTCTGTGACGAGGAACTGATGCTTCCATGGGAGAGAAGAAAGCCTTCGTGAACTAACAATGCCGTTCATGAAGACGGATGGGGGATCTGGTCTCTGGTCATTCCAACTGTTATCAGGAATTTAATTGTAATTCTAATTTTCATATATAAACTCAAGTCTAATATTTTATACTTCTGTAAGTAACAGTCAACAATGTTGTGCATGGTATCACATACCTATAATCCCAGCATTAAGAAAGCAAATGCAACAATACCACCACATATTTGAGGCTCTGCTGGTCGATGTAGGAAATTCCAGGTCAGAAAGCAATCCATAATGAGATCTTTTCTCAAACAAACAAACAGAATTTAAAAATCCTTGTGTAATATAAATGGATACAATACAGATCAACTACAGTCTTGACTGTTGTGCCGGCTAGTTTTATGTCAGCTTGACACAAGCTAGAGTCATTTTGGAAAAGGAAACTTGAACTGAGAGAGTACCCTCACCAGATTTGCCTATAGTACATTATCTTTCCTTTTTAATGAAATAAAATAAAATATGCTAAAAAGTTTTTCACATCGAAGTTGGAAAAGGCAAGCTAACAGACGGAAAAGAGCCCAGGAGTCAGATACCATTTGTTCTCACACTCAGGAGCCCCATCAAAACACTAAACTGAAAGCTATAGTTTGATGGAGGAAGGTCATTGGCTAATAAAGGCACTGCCCTGGCCCATTTTATTGGTTAGAGGATAGGTGGGAGGAGTAAACAGAACAAAATGCTGGGAGGAAGAGGAAGTGAGCTTGGAGACTCGACTGCTTTCCTCTCGGGAGCAGACGCCTCAGAGAGAGACGCCATGCCCCGCTCCCAGGATGAAGCTCGGACCCAGGATGGACTAGGCTAGAATCTCCCCGGTAAGCGCACCTTGGGGTGCTACACACAGATGATTAGGAATGGGCTAAATTAATATGTGAGAATTAGCCTAGAAGAGAATGGGCCAAGCAGTGATTAAAAGAATACAGTTTGTGTGTTGTTATTTCGGAGCATAAGCTAGCCATGCGGGCGGCTGGGTGTGGGGGACGCAGCCCTGCCGCCCCATATTACTACATTTGGCGCCCAACGTGGACAACTGCTTCCACATAAAGCCTGAGACAGCTTGGGAAATAATTCTAGAACAAAATGAAAGCATTGTGCCTGGTTTCTTGGTAGCAGCAATTTCTCGGTTCTACTCTGCCTGCTAGAGGCAAGCAAGCACCTCATCTAAGAGAGGCTTCCTGACTCAGCTTTAGCTGCAAAGCTTGCAGCTCATTAAGAGGTCCTGCCACGAAACACTTAAACGGTGTTGACGAAAAGCTGAACACATGCTTTTCGGTTTTCAGCAGCAGCAGGAAAAAAGCTGCGCCGTTTAAAAATGCCAGCTTTCTGGGCTGTCCTGCCAGGACAAACTCTGACTCTTTTACACAGGCGGTTCGTGCGGTTTGCAAGCAAAGGCTGCTGAAGCTCGCTTGCTGGCAGGAACCTTGAAATGTCATAGAGTTGTCGCAGTAAACGTGGCTACAGCCAGTACCTCAGCCATGAGGCTGGAAAGCTAAGGAATGGGCTGGATCCAGCCGGCAAAGCCACGCCTTTAATCCTACTGATATTGCTTGGTAAATTAAAGACTTGTGTGGTCAGAAAAAGAGAGATATACAGTAAAGAGAGATTCAAAGACAGAAAATTTCTAAATGATTTACAGTGTGTTAAAAATATATGCAGACTAAAAGTCAAAATTCTTAAAGTAAAAAACAAAAAAAAAAGGAAGAGAGTTGTTGTGTGTGGTAGCACACGCCTTTAATCCCAGTGCCTAGAAGGCAGAGACAAACAGATCTCTGTGAGTTCAAGGTGTAGTAGTGTACACCTTTAATCCCGAATGCCTGGGAGGCAGAGACAGGCGGATCTCTGAGAGTTCAAAGACAGCCTGGTCTACAGAGTTACTTCAGGTCAAAGATACAGAGAACCTGTCTCAAAAAGCAAAGAGTTAAAAGTAAAAATAAACAAAATAGAGGTTAAAACAAAGCTGTACAAAGATGGAAAACACACAGAGAATTTTGATACTGTATGCTATTATGCTCTCTTTGAATTGTTTGAATGCTGAGGAAAAAGCAAAATCTACTAAAAGATATTTGTTTATAAATGCTGCTGAACTAATCCAACATAGATATTTTGAAAATGCCTTGACTTTGAAATTTGGATCTAAGGACATGATGCTTTGGAAAGGAGTTTCTTATTTTGTTTTCACAGAGGATGAGACCCTGTTCTTTTCTTCTATTCCGATTTGGTATGATGGACCACGCCCTCCTGAAGGGTTGGTGTGAACGCCTTCAAAAAATTGCTTCGCTCAACTGCCAACTGAGATGAAGCTAACACACAGGTTATACCATGAAAGACCTAATTAACGACGCCCCCATTCAGCAGGAAGCAGTTTGGAGAGAAAAAACTGCGCCCATGTTCCCAAATATGGTTTATAAACGTTCTTTTACATTTAAAGGGGGATATGATATAGATATGAATAATTTACATTAGTATAGATTTTGCTTTATTGATAGAAATTTAAGGTCAATTGTGTTATATGTATAAGTGTTTCTGATTTTGATTAAGGTATTGTGATTGTGTAGTTCATTTAAATATGTACTGTATAATTGAGAAATATAGGTTGTTAATGGATAATCATCAATAATAGTAAAGCTTGTAGTCATGTTAGTTAGATTTTCTAGATATATAGAGATATATTTTAGATAGACATTCTTCGTGTCTTTCAAAGATTACAGAATAGGACATTTAATGTTTTAATAACTGAGGACTTTTCATGACAATGAGACACTCTGCTCCTGGCAGCACCAATCTACTTCAAGAGGAAGATGGGCATCGAAGAGGCACCTTATGGGGTTTGATAGCCATTTGGGCAAGAAACTGCTCTTGCCTGGACTATTGCATAAACTGGAAACAGAGAACCCGCAGAGAGAGGACTACTGAACTTGCCTAAGGTGAGATGATCTTTCGGGGTTCCTGATTCATGAAAGAGTCTGCGAGACATTCTGCAGGACACAACAGATAGTGACTGAACTGACTTTGAATTTTCCTGCTTTATGGAAATGTCTGCTGGATACCATGGGCCTGAAGGCTGAAGATGGATGCCCCAACGGTACAGAGGAACTTTGGGTGACTGTCCAGGCAGCGAGATGTCTCTGTCATTTCTAGAGTTTTAAAAGTTTCTTAGTTCTTGTTTACTTAGGTAATATTATATCTTTCTGGAGTCTTTGATGGAGTTAAGAATAGTTAGTTATAGTTATAGTTTTCCTTAGTTATGATAAAGATTATTGTAACTTTTACTTGATAACTGTTTTGTTATATGTAATTTTGCTATGTTAAGTCCTTTTTTTTTGTTTAAACTGAAAAAGGGGAAATGATGGAGGAAGGTCATTGGCTAATAAAGGCACTGCCCTGGCCCATTTTATTGGTTAGAGGATAGGTGGGAGGAGTAAACAGAACAAAATGCTGGGAGGAAGAGGAAGTGAGCTTGGAGACTCGACTGCTTTCCTCGCGGGAGCAGATGTCTGAGAGAGACGCCATGCCCTGCTCCCGGGATGAAGCTCGGACCCAGGATGGACTAGGCTAGAATCTCCCCGGTAAGCGCACCTTGGGGTGCTACACACAGATGATTAGGAATGGGCTAAATTAATATGTGAGAATTAGCCTAGAAGAGAATGGGCCAAGCAGTGATTAAAAGAATACAGTTTGTGTGTTGTTATTTCGGAGCATAAGCTAGCCATGTGGGCGGCTGGGTGTGGGGGACGCAGCCCTGCCGCCCCATATTACTACAATAGTTTATATGTAGAGGACTAGCAGAGACACTGTAGGCCATGAGCTTGCTGTCGCAGTCTCTGAGAGTTCCTATAAGCTGTGCTCAGTCCACTTAGAGGGACTTGTTATCCTGGTGTCCTCCATCACCTCTGGCTCTCACACCCCTCCTACCTCCTCTTCCATGGGGTTCCCTGAGCTCTGACGGGAGGGATTTGGTGGAGACATCCCATTAGTGCTGAGTATGAGGGACAATGAATTGGTAAAGTCACTTTCAATGGGCTATTTACATTACTACAGAAGTCAGCAGCTTCCATGCTGACGAGAGCTCTGAAAGTATTGTGTGTTTTTAGGAAAATTTTGGTGTAGTCAATTAAAGACTACCATCGTTACACTTACTCAAAAGAAACCTCTCTCAAAAATCTAATGATTTATAGAGTTTCAATAGAGAAAAAAATCAAACGATTCAAAGACATTTGCAGCCAGGCACTAAACTGAGCACTGGGATTCCTCCTGAGGAATGGAGAAGTGATTTTATGAGCCAGGTGGAACAAGGTCATGATGGAGAAACCAAAAGCATAGCTGATCTAAGCTTGTGGGACCACATGGGCTCTGGACCCACAGTTAGGGAGCTTGCATGGACCCGACCTAGGCCCTCTGCATGTGTGGGACAATTGTGTAGCTTGCTCTGTTTGTAAGGTTTCTAGCTATGAGATCAGGACCTGTCCCTGGCGCTTAGCTGACTTTCTGGAACCTATTCCCCATGATGGATTACCTTACCCAGCCTTTATACAGGGGGAAGAGCTTAGTCCTCCCTCAATTTGATGTGCCCTACTATGTTCAAATCCATGAATGACCCGCCCCTTTCTGGATGGAGACTGAGGAACAGTGGGTAGAAGGGAAGGGGGATAGATGGGAGTCAGGGAGGGGGAGAGGTTGAGAGGACAGAAAGGAGGGGAAACTGTGATCAGTATGTAAAATAAATGAAAATGTTAATTTAGAAAGAGAAGGAAAAAATCAAATGATTCCCTATTCAATAACTGTAAACAGATTTAGCCATTCATTTTATATCTATATTGTGTGTATAGTGTAAATATATATGACTACTGATCCCAAAAATTCCAAGAGCGGGGAAAACCCTAGGGAATCTGTCAGGAAGAGGGGTACTGCACCTCCCCTACTTCCAACCTAGGATAACTCAGATACCTATTCTTTTGTTGAAAATGTGTCACATGCTGTATGTCATGGGACAAATATTAATTGATATATTGCCTGAATATTTATGTATTTACCTTCAGTCCAACAGGAGTAAGGGACCACATAAACACCCTAAGTGATAAGAGCTGATATAAATATTACACATGAAATTTAATAGAAAGTATAAAAAATCTGAGATAATTATTATCATTATTATTATTATTATTATTATTATTATTTTGGCTTTTCAAGACACAATTTCTCTGTGTAAGAATCCGAGATGCCCTTAACCTAACTCTTTTTTCTTTTTTGTTTTTTTTTTCAAGACAGGGATTCTCCATAGCCTGTTCTGGAATTAGCTCTTGAAGCCCAGGCTGGCCTAGAATTCACAGAGATCTACCTGCCTCAGCCTCCCGAGTGCTGTATTAAAGTGTGTCTCACTATTGCCCAGCGATGTAGTTACTTCTTAAACAGATCATTTTTCTTTTGGGGGAACATATCGTTTGTTTGCTTTTCGACAGTGTCATTAGCTAGAATTCTATTCAAACCCAGTCCTAAAACTTTGATGTTGTACTTGAAAAGCAATGTCTGGCTAGCATTCAGTGTGCTAACAGGCACTCCTGAACTAGCAGCCACTAAAGCTGACCATGTCCACTTAGTTCTAAATCCATTCTCTGAAACGCTAGTGCTGAATGGTGGGTGACGGTCACAGAAATTTTTTCATGTTCACACGAGCATCCTGGAGGCAAGCGTGTGCCTCTGTTCCATGCTCCAAATGATCTTGCACTTCCACACAATCCACCTGTCATCTCATCCCTACAACCTAGAAGGAACGGGCAGCATGTGGACACGCATTAAAGCTCATTCTGGAAGCATGCCCTAGGAGCAATATTTAACTCCATGCTACCTTTTCACACCCCCATCAGTCTCCCTCAGGTCCACCTCGTTTGGGCCACACCCATCTTTGTGAGCTAAAACAGACAGCACCTACCTCAGCAAGTGGGCAGAAGGGCCTGCACAGTCAGTCAGGGCAGCAGTGTGTGGCCAGCACGCGTGTCCTCAGCTCCTTCCTGCAAGCCTGAGCTTGGACATTGTGCGTGAGGACCGGGGAGAACTGGGGAGCATGCGCAGACCTGCGCAATGACGTCACCCTTTTCTCCCGTACTCTCATTGTTTGGTCCATAGCAGTGCCGAGATTCTAGACCTCGAAGTCAGTCATTCCCGGGACCCTAGTTCTGCTTGAGGTCCACAGTTGTAGTTATGGCCAAGAAGTTTTATTATGAGCGTAAATGTTATATTCCAAAAGATTATGAAGAGGAAATAGTTTGTGAGGACGGAGTTGTGGCCTCCACATCAGCTGCGGCCATGGAGGCAGATGGTGGCCATAGCCACCCGGATTCTTCTTTGGAGCTTGACCTGGAAGCACTGAACACCTCAGAGGCTGGTGTGGCAAGGATTCGTTGGAGGCAACGGGATCATCAAAACCACTTCCGTTTCACAAAGTGCCAGATCAGGGAAATGGAAAGATTCTTTCAAATATCCCAGTACCCAAATTTGGCTGCCAGGTATGTGGTTTGGCCCAAGAGTTCCCCAACATCCCTGGCCTCTGGCTCATGTTGAGGTGCCTTTGGTTCTTTGAGGCACTGTATTCCTTATCGTCCTTCTCCAAGTCACAGGGGCCTTCTCCTTTGGTGGTGGGCATAGGGGGATGCCCCGTGTGGGGCCCGAGCTCAGTACCAACATTTAGTGCTGGCCTGAATCAAATGTCCATAGTCAACACGTCTCATTCAGAGTCATATTTTAATTTCTGTGAAATATAGATATTTGAGGGCCCAAACAACTTACTAGCATCAAGTTCAAGAGTACTAGGGGTCTATAATTTGTTGGGTGACCTCCTTACCAGTAGTCTGCTCATCTTTTCAGGGACTGTGTACCTAGCCATCAACTCCTTTTGGTTTCTCTTTCCCCCAGCCTAGTGCTGTCTTTTTGTTCTGTTTTTTGTTTTGTTTAGTTTTCTCTGTCTTTTTTGGTTGGGGGGGGGCTTTGAGACATGTGTTTTCTGTAGATTTTGGAGCCTGTCCTGGAACTACGTTCTGTAGACCAGTCTGGTCTCAAACTCACAGTGATCTGCTGCCTTTGCATCCCAAGTGCTGGGATTGAAGGCATGTACCCCCACCACCTGGCCCCTAGTACTGTTTTCAAATTAGCATACTTTGCTCAGCAGAGACTTTGATATTTATTTTAATTTTTGATACTTTGTTAAAATTATTTGTCTCTATCATTTAGAAACTTTTGCAGGAGATGAATTCATTTCAAAAGTAAGACTGCCTCTGAGAATGAATGTTAATGCCAAGTGTGAGAAAGGACAGTGATATTTTAAAAGGCATAGAATTCATGTATGACGTTCTTTTGCATGTAAAACCCTGCATGATAAACATCCATGGTTGTCTTTACACAGGAAAGAACTTGCAAGAGCTCTGAAAGTGCCTGAAGCAAAACTGAAGGTCAGTGAATCCAAACAAAGCAATTGGACAGACAATCTATAGCCTTCCTTAGGTATTAGCTAGCCTCGTCCTAGGCACTTTTCAATGAATCGATTTCATTTCCTTTTTTCCCTGTTTGAATGCTGTTTTTTGGCACAGGGTTTCTCTGTGTAACCCTTGATGTCCTTGAATTCAGGATTCTCTTACCTCCACCACCCAAGTGCTGAGATTACAGCACTTGACAACCTGAACTTTAACTCTATTTTAACCTTAAATGAAACAGCTCTACATAAAAGGCACATCAGCTCTAGGTGGACAACATTCATAGCACATGGTTTTCATTGTGATGCAATTATGGACCCCCAGTTGGCCACACACTTAGCCTCCTATGGAAATACTCTTTGCCCCTTTAACTCTTTAATTGTCCCCGTGTTTCTATTTTGTGTCTGGAATATGAGGGCTAAAAATGCTACACTGCATAAAGAAAAAAATGATCATAACTTGGGACGATGGTAATTAATAGTGACAACCCTTAATGTTATTTTTTTGGGATTCTTGTTGTGGCTAGCCAAACACATTGCCAAATAGTTATATTAGGGTTGAGAGGAGGCATGGAGTGATAGGTATGGAGGAACAACACTTACAACACAGAGATTAATATTGTACAGGGCAGGATTCTGGAAATCTCGCTGAAGCAGAGATAGTATTCTTCATCCTGATGCTGGAGAACTTTGTGTAACATGAAAGAATATGCTGGTCAGATTTACCATGGTTGGAAGTCCCCACTGAAGTGTTTATACTGTGGGAAAAAGACAAAATCATGGCCCTGTTTGCAGAGGTTGACACACAGCTGGGGCTTGCTTTTGTGAGCTGAGTAGGAAGTTCCATGTTAGGTGCCTTAAAGTGACTTCTCTCTCTCTCGGCTCTGGGGGTGGAAGCCAATGCTAAAACAATCTTGTTTCCCTCTGATTTTAGGAGTGGTTCGCCAAACGGAGAGCGAAAGACAGGAAGGAAAAACGCGTACTGATAGAGACAACACCTCCTATTGAAGATATCATCATGCTGTGGGACACTGAGGAAGATTCTTCCTAGAATGGCATCATCCTTCGTTCAGGAGCCAAATGACTAATTGGTGACCCATATGCCCATTGCCAAGATTAAATAAACTGAACACTCATGTTAACAATAAACACATAACCTCCACATGCTATCTGGTATTTTGTAGGATAGGATGTACACTTTTCAGGAAATTCCATTTAAACAGAATGACAAAGTCTAGTTACATAGATTAGCATTTTAAGTCATGAGTGTTGCTTGCATAGATGAATATTCCCAATACATGGGGATTGGGAGAAAGTTGGTCACATAAGCCTTCTTGATTCAGGCTTAGTAGATCCTCTGAGCAAGTGAGTCAGAAGTAATCCTGCAAACAAGAAAGCTAAGGAGAAGGTGGCACAGACCATATTGATGGTGATGATAACTTTTTTTTTTTTTTTTGGATTTTTCGAGACAGGGTTTCTCCGTAGCTTTTGGTTCCTGTCCTGGAACTAGCTCTTGTAGACCAGGCTGGCCTCGAACTCACAGAGATCCGCCTGCCTCCGCCTCCCGAGTGCTGGGATTAAAGGCGTGTGCCACCACCGCCCAGCGTGATGATAATTTTAATTTGGGGGATTGTACCAATACTTTTTTTATTCTTAAAGAAATTAGATTTTTGTCATACCTGATTATGGTTTTCCTTCCTCCCAGTTCCTCCCCACTTACCCTCCCATCTGGATACATTCCCCTTTCTGTCCCTCAGCTCAGGTAGGTGGAAGCTGCCCACAGGCCTTCCTGGACCTGCTGAAGACATTCATGGGCAGGAGAGGGTCACTGCGATGAGCAAATGTGTGGTGGAGAAATTGGAAAGAATGAATCAGAATGGTTCATGTGCTGTAGAAAGAGGCAGAACAGAAGGAGTGAAGGGGGTGAGGAGCAGGCTGCTCTGGGCAACCTGCTAACCACCCAGGGTCGAGGTGGTACCCAGATCCAGCCATTGTGCCATTGTGATATCGGGGACTGAGATGCTGCTAAAGGCCATGTCTGTGAGAGTGGCCAGGCTCTCTGTGTTGATGTCCATGACTCCTGCTATCACTGAAGGCCATGCATATGCCTGGCATCTGGGCTACCACCTGGGGCCGTGTTGGTGTCCCTGGGTCATGCTGCTGCTGGAACCATGCCAATCTGAGTAGCTGTGCTACCACCTAGTGTCATGGTGGCTTCCATGTGTTCCTGCTGCCGAGGACCATTCTGGGTCCATGTCAGAACTGCAGCCAGGGTCTGTGTTGAGGTCCATGTCCTATGTTTTCACCAAAGGCCACAGGGATGCTCAGGACCTGTGCTATAATCTGGGACCTTGTTGGTATGCAAGCTTCCAGAGCCATGCTTATCTGAGTAAACTTTGCTGCCACCCAGGGCCTTGGTGTCATACAGGTCCACGTAGCTGCTTAGTGCCATGTGTGTGTCCGTGTCCCTATGGCAGGCAGGGTCTGAGTTGATGTCCATGGCTCCTGTTAGCACCAAGGGCCATGAAGTTGTCTGGGGTCTGGTCTGCCACCTGAGGCCATGATGGTTTCCCAGGGTGAAGTTCCTGCCAGCGACTGATCTGAGTGACCTTGTCACCACCTGGGGCTCTGGTGATGTCAAGGCCTAAGCTGCAGCCCAGGGCTATCTTTGGGTCCATGGTCCTACAGCAGCCAGGGTCTGAGTCAATGCCCATGGCTTCTGTTGCCACCAAGGGCCATGCTGATGCCTAGGGTCTGGTTAGCTATCTCAAACCATGTTGGCGTCTGAGAGCCCTGCTGCTGCTCGGGCCATACTGATCTGAGTGACCTGAGCTGCCACAGGTGCCATGGTGACATTTGAGCCAGAGACGATGCAGAAGGCCATGTCTGGATCCATGGTCCTGCTGCATCTGGGCTCTGTCATGATGTCTTTGGTCTATTGTTATCATAGAAGGTCATGCATGATGAAAGCCAAGGGCCATGCTGAGCCCGGCCTGCCCTTCACTAGCCCTGGCAAACTTGACCCTGAAACTTGCTGTGGCAAGGGAGCTGACCCTGACACTCATAGGCAAGCTGGTCCCAGTGGTCCAGACATGGAGGGCTGGTTTCTGCACTCAGGGCTCCACCCTTGACCACAGGCATGCAACAGCTGACCCTGATGGAATGGGTGTAGGAGAGCTGGCTCCCCTTATCACCTGAGGGGGCAGCTCCAGGTTCCAGGACCAACGAGGTCGCCTACCACCCTGGACCAAGTCAGGGCTTTGAGTTGCCCACCCTAGCATCTTCCCATCTAGGACCTGCTGGCAATTGTAAAGGGACTGGTTCTGAAGGATCTCCACGACCTGGGGCTGCTGCGGGATATTGCAGAGGAGTTTCAGTGAGGGTCCAGATACCAGAGACCTTTAATCAGACCAATAACTAATCACAATGAACGTTTTTGGGTGGGTTTGATTGGACAAAAAGGTTTCCTGCATGACACACCAGGGCTCCCAAGGCCACTAAAATAATTGGAGTGGCAGGAAAGTCAGAGGAGTGATGTTGGGTTTCTTGTTTGTTTGTTTGGTTCATTGGTTGGTTTGGTATTTTTTTTTTTTTATTTTCTTTTCCGGTAGGACACCACACAGGTAAAGGGAGGATATAGAGCGACTTGGAAATGAGCAGAATTGGGATGCATGTCGTGAAATTCCCAAAGAATCAATAAAGTATTGCATATATTACATATTATATGTATAATGTATACAAACATACAGGCGTCTAAGAAGTAATAATAAAAAAAATATAATGAATAAAATAGAAGCTACCATGTCAAAATTGAACAAAAAGTTGTGGGTCTGGTATCACTCAGAGATTCACTGTGACCATGAATAAATTTTAATAAGAAAAGGGTTTATCAAATAAATACTAGTGGTGTATGCTCATGACCCCAGGACTACAACTGAGAGCCCCTCCTAGTTGTAGTCCCTGGACAGAGTATCCAAGGCTTATAGAGTCAAACCACAAGGTTACAATGTATTCTACTGTATGTAGGCGGGGTCTAATTGTAACTGTATGTCTTGCAGTTGCAGAATCTTAGAGAGTTAAATTAAACCAATAGCTCAGTTTCTTGACTGTTCTGCTTTGGCTTCCTTCCCCTGTCATAAAATCAGGTGGATCACCTAACACCTGATGGAGAGGAATGTTTGTTCGTTTTCTAAGCATGCTTAGGTGTAGAGCCATAAGCCAACTCCAGATCCGGCTCATCCGTAAAGTAGACCAGCATAAAACAATATTCCAGTATTATGAATATCTTAACAATATTCAGATCCCTGTAAAATGGAATCCAGTACCCAGGGAGAAATCTGGTTATCAAATATCAAAGCAGCCAGGGCAGGCAGGTGGGGCAGCATCCGCTGTGGCAGTAGCCTCAGTGATAGTCCTCCCTTGCTGGATCCGCCCTTCATCTCCCCCATCACCAGGTAGGCCCTGAGTTCCCCCAAAGTGCCTCACTTCTGCAGGCACCTAGTGGTCAATCTACAACTGCTGTGGACCACTGGTTTTCTAATTTGATTTCCCTACATGCAGACATCCAATTAGACCAACACCATTTGTTGAAGAGGCTATCTTTTATCCAGACTGTATTTCTGGCCTCTTGATCAAAAATAATAGGGACAACCTTCAAAATAGCATGCCTGTGCACGGCAACTTTAAGGTGGTGGCGGCAGGTAACAGCAGTCAGTAAGTCCTGGGCTGTCATCAATCAGGTCCTGGTTCTCTTCTCAGGAGGACATAATCGTACTAGGTGTGCATGATGACCCTGGGGACTAGTGTTTGAAGAGAACAGCAGCTGTGCTTACAAAGTCCTCAAGAGACCTGTTGCTGGGGAGGGGGCAACATGGCTGAGCCAGCCCTGAGGGCATGAGTGTGGTAGAGCGGGTTCTACTCTCCTGTCATGTAGCACACGAGAGAAGGAGAAATGCCCCCTTGCCCTTTCCCTCTCACTACCTTCTCTAGGTGGGAGTGCTGGCCCTGGTGTCCTGAGACTGTGACACCTGGCTCTGCCCCTCTCTATGTGCAGCATTTGGGAATGTGGGCCCTGCACGTCACCTAGCAGTACAGTAGAGTTGATCTTCTCAGGCCAGGTGCAGGTGAGCTTGCCCTGAGGTCACAAATGACACCTGAGCACCCCCATCTGCCATGTGATGGAGTGGACAAGGAAAAGATGCCCCCCTTTTTTTTTCCATCTTAGGACGGCTTTATTTTAACTCTATTTTGTTTATTTTTACTTTTATTTTATATTCTCTGTGTATCTTTGTCCTGGAATAACTCTGTAGACCAGGCTGTCCTCGAACTCACAGAGATCCACCTGTCTCTGACTCCCAGGCATTGGGATTAAAGGTGTATGCTACTACACCTTGAACTCACAGAGATCTGTTTGTATCTGCCTTCTAGGCACTGGGATTAAAGGTGTGTCCTACCACACCTTGAAGTCACAGAGGTCAGTCTCCCTTTGCCTCCCAAGTGGTGGGATTAAAGGTGTGTACTACCACACCCAACTACTCTCTTTCTTCCCTTTTTTTGTTTTTTAACTTTAAGAACTTTAACTTTCAGCCTGCATATATTTTTAACACACTGTAAATCATTTAAACATTTTCTTTGACTTTGAATCTTTCTTTTACTGTATACGTCTCTTTTTTGACCACGTGAGTCATTAATTTACCAAGCAATATTGGTAGGACAAAAGCTGTGGCTTTAAAAAAAAACAAAAAAACAAAAACAAAACAAAACAAAAAAAAAGCTGTGGCTTTACGGCTGGATCCATCCCATTCTTTAGCTTTCCAGCCTCATGGCGGAGGTACCTCTGTAGCCACGTTTATTGCCACAAGTCTATGGCGTTTCAAGGTCCCTGCCAGTAAGTAAGCTGCAGCATTATGTCCACAGACAACACAAGTCCTCTCTCTGTAGTCGGCCCTCCTGCCTCAAACAGTCAGAGTTTGCCCTGGCAGTAAGGCCCAGAAAGCCGGCATTTTAAAACAACACAGGTTTTTTCCTGCTACTGCTGAAAACAAACAGGCATTCAGTCGGCTGTTATCAACACCATTTAAGTGTTTCATGGCAGGACCTCTTAAAAGAGCTGCAAGCTTTGCAGCTAAAGTTGAGTCAGGAAGCCTCCCTTAGATGAGAGCGCTTGCTTGCTTCTAACAAGCAGAGCAGACCCGAGATATTGCTGCTACTAAAAAAACATGCTTCACTCCATTCTTTCCCAAGCTTTCTCAAGTTTTCTGTGGATTCAGTTATCCCCACGTTGGGCACCATTCTGTAGTAGGAGCTGCGGGTTGCAATCTGCCACCTAGCTCCCGCCATCGGCTAGCATTACCCGAAATAACACCAAACAAACTGTATTCTTTTAAACACTGCTTGGCCCATTAAATCTAGCCCTTACAGGTTAATTCTCATATCCCAATCAACCCATGTCTAATAATCTATGTAGCATCAGTCTTACCGGGAAAAATTCAGCATATCTGACCTGGCGGCTTGCTTCATTACATCTGCCTGGGAGAGGGGAGCATGGCCTCTGAGATCACTTCCTCTTCCTTGCAGCATTTTGTTCTGTTTACTCCTCCCACCTATGTTTTAACCCATCAGGGCCAAGCAGTTTCTTTATTACTTAACCAATGAAATCAACAGATTGATATATGACACTCCCACTTCAAGGGAAGGCTCTGCATCAGCAGCATTCGTGGGCAGTACTTCTCTAGCTTCAGGTTCTGCTACACCCACCTAGGTTCCTTTACAGAACTCTCCTGAGACTTGTATGATAAGACAACTAGCCTACCAATTCTGGTATGGTGTCTGTGGAGAGGGTCTTGGGGGAAGGGGTGTGAGCAGCATCAAGAGATCATGGACATAAGTACTAGGCACTGGCAGCTGCAGCTGTGTGTGCCTAAGGAGCTAACATACCTGACAAAACAGATATGTCCAGGAAAAATAAGGAACCAGAAACTCGGAGGAAGGGAAGGGCTGGTTGGTAGTTACTACCTTTGCCCACCACCATGGGGCAGGCAGGTAAGGAAAGAACACTGTATAATCTCTCTCATTTTTAATTGTTATTCTGACCATCTTCCAGCATATTCTAATTTTGTAATTTTTCAGAGAGAACTGTTTAGAAGTGACCTCATCTTGTGAAAACATCAAAGGTTGTTTTTAAGGACCCTCTAGTGTTGTTATGCCATTGCTGGCGATATACATGGGAGGCCTGACCTTTCCTGAAGGGAAAGGACAGGGGGAGGGGCGGGGGTTGAAGGGAGGCACTTGGAGGAGAAGAGGGAAGGAGAGGAAAATGTGATCAGGCTGTAAAAAATTAATAATTAATTGTTAAAAGAAAAAGAACCCCTAGTGGAGCCTGGGGAGATCACTTAGTGCTTAGAAGGACCTGATGGCACTCCTGAAGATGAGATCCCAACCCCTGGTTCTCACATGAGGGAAGGAGAGAATAGCTTCCCAGATTTCCCTCTTCATCCACATGTTCAGGTATGTCATGCTCACACAATAGTTAAAGTAAGTACGGTTCTAATAAGGAACTGGAGTTGAGAAACAGTAAGGGAATTGATTATATATGTGTTTGGTCAGGGCTTCTCAACCTGTGTGACCCTTTAATACACTTCCTCATGTTGTGACCCCCAACCATGAAATTACTCCATTTCTTCTTTATAACTGTCATTTTATACCATTTTGAATCATTATACCAATATCTGTATTTTTCAATGGTCTTCCACAGTCAACCTCTGTGAAAAGGCTTTTGGTCCCCGAAGGAGTCGTAACCTCTGTGAAAAGGCTTTTGGTCCCCGAAGGAGTCGTAGCCCACAGTTTGAGAACAGCAGCTGTCGGCCTCTCTAATATCAGCATCCTCATCCTCACTGCTCTGGTCCAGTATGACAGTACTGAGAAGAAACAGAAAAGGCAGCTAGGTGGAGGAAGATTTTTCTGTCTTTGCTGCTAGCTCTTGAATCACAACACTGAGAATTATTATTAATTATGAAACCCCAGCCAATAGCTTAGGCATGTTTCTAACTCGTGCTTACAACTTAAATTAACCCACTCCTTTTAATCTACCTTTTTGATGTGGCTCAATTGCCTGTGCATTGTAGTGCCCACGATGCCTCCTATGCATCTGCCTGGTGACTCACATGTCTCTGCCCTTCTTCTTCTAGCATTCTCTCTCCCCTGAAAATCCTGCCCAGAGACTGGTCAATTAGATTTTTATTAAACCTGTGAGAGTGACATATGTCCACAGTGAAAATGATTGTTCCATAATAGGCAGGTGAAGTTGTAAAGAAATCCTGAATTTTCCTCATGCATAGTAGCAGAGAACAGGCCCACATAATAGGCTATGGACTTTGAGGAGAGGGAATAATTCGGATGGGAACAAAAAACTACACCAAAGTCAAGGAATCATCAATGGTCCTTGAGCAATTGTCCTGGATTTCATGTCGCAGTTTACACATCTTTGTAAATGATATGATGGACTGGAGAGATGGCTCTGTGGTTAATGTCTGCTCTTGCAGTAGACACAGGCTCATTCCCACCACTCACATGGTTACTTACAGTGATCTTTGGCTCCAGTTAGGCTCCAGGCCCAAGGGATTTGACACCCTCTTCTGATCTCCACAGACACAAGGCAGACACATGGCACACACACACACACACACACACACACACACACACACACACAAAACACTCAGACACAGGAAAAGAAACAAATCCTTAAAAGAAGACGCTGGTGTTTATTCATTGATTTAGAACCAAGTGTAAGGAGATGGCCACTGTGAATGAGCATGGCTTACTCCATGTTGATAAAGGGAATCAACGGTGGAGGGAAGTTGGAATTCTGGCATCAGTCTGTCCTATAACAGAGGTCTGCATGCAGGGAAGACCCAGAGGATCGTTCTTCTGGAATACTACACATAGCAGACTTGTGAATCCCCATGACTGAATAGCACCAACGTGGCTCTTGCCCACATGTCACACTTCCTAGTAGAAGTCAGGGGTCTCAAGAGAATAAGTCAAAGGAAATGAATCTACTTGGACTTTAGAGTAACAAGGGCCAAGAGACAGCACTTGATCAGCAAAGGCAGGTGAGTTTTCAACAGAGGCATGGTCATGGTAACGGTGGACAGATGTGTGTAGACCTATTTACTGCACCTGCATCAGGTGTTTCCAGAAGTGAAACACATAGAAAGCTCACAATTAGCTTCAGTCTGTACATGTAGCTCTGCTTGAGAGCTATAAGGGTATATCCAGTGAACGGGTAAAGGCCAGTCTTGTCAGAGTGCCAAGGCATATTAGGGGATGGAGCAGCAAGCCTGGCTGAAGCCCTGACTAGTATCATGTAGCCAGGCATGAGAATGATGCCTTCACACACTCATCTTATGCATGGGGAGAATAAAACAGAGAGGTCAAGTGGCGTTTCCAAAATCACACAACAAGCTGAGAAGGAAACACAGCAGGAGGCCTGTAAGAAACCCTGTCTGAAAAGAATGTGGACTCTCAGAGAAGATGGCCGACACCAGGAGAACATGGCTCATTGAATCAACTAAGCATAGCTCACATGGGCTCACGGAGACCAAAACAGCAAGCATAGGACCTGCAAGGGTCTGTACTAGGTCCTCTGTGTGAATGTTGTGGCTGTTAGGTTGGTGTTCTTGATGGGGCTCTTATGAGTGGAAAACTGTTTGACCTGCTTTTGTGAATGTTTTCCTTTTGTTGGGCTGTCTTGTCCATCACCTGTATGACGGCTTTTGCCTAGTTTTACTATATCTTGTTTTATTCTGTCTGGCTCTTCCCTCTTAGAGGCCTGCTCTTCTCTGAAGAGGAAATGGAGGATAGCTGATCTGGGGGACATGGGACGTCAAAGAGTTAGGGAGTAGAGGAAGGAGAATCTGTGGTCAGGATGTAGTGTATGAGAGAAGAATCTATTTTCAATAAAACATTTTCAATGTGGACTGCACCTGAAGCATGATACTGAAAGCTGCCCTTCCTCTCCACATCCATGAAGCATACATATACATGAACTCACACCAACAATTTGTATCCGTGCACACGACCATGTGACTACACATAAAAATGATGTCTCACATCCAATAATGTATTCAGTTTTCAAGTTCAGTTTTCTTTCAGGTGCCTTCCAGCTTTCCACTATTTATAGTGGTGTCTGCTACTCTAATATACCCCCTGCCTGAATGGTCTTCTGGCTTCTTTGGCATGACTAAAATTTCATGGAGTTCAGAGATTAAATAGCAGAGACTTGCTCCGCTGAAAAGGCCTCCCAGGAATTTTCTGTGTATCCTTTCTTCTGCACTTGCCCAATCTCCGTGGTGGACACTGTCCTGGAAGGTGTTTTTCTGTTCAGTCCCTTTTATTGCCCTGAAGTTTCAGTGGTGATTTAGAAGATTTATTTCTGTTAATCAAGAGAAAAAAGCAGGGACAGGCAGGCGACAAGGAAACTATGGGAACAATAGGATGCAGGAGGAAAAGAGAACAAGATTCCTAAAATCATGTCCCAGGCCACCTTCAGACCTGCGAAAGTCACAGTGAGGGACAGACAACACTGGCAATCCAGGGAAACTCGGGCAGGGTGATCTGCTGCCCAGGAAGCCCATGCCAAAGGGCAGAAGGAAAAATAGCTGGATGACAGTGAACAATAACTGAAGCTGTTGGGAAAAGGACCTCTATATCACTACTGGCAGTCACCCTACCATCTCTAAGCTCTTCTCCTTATAAAACAGGGTTCACTGCACTGGGATACACCACTAGTGCACAGAGCTCCCGTCCCACCTACAATGACACTGGAGACACAGCATATTTGCTGCCTCAGCTGTATCATTCTCTCTGCTTTGGCTTCTATTTCCTTCTGAACCCCTGGAACATGGGGGAGCGGGATTTTCTAAAAGTGAGATGAGGAAGGATGTAAACACTTAAGATCCTCTCCACCTTCTTCCTGACCCCTCAGCGCTGTTTTCTCCTCTGTCCAAGGAGATGGGGTAAGGACACTGAGAGAAGAGGTACCCATGGGAAAGTATGGGGCACACCCTCCCATGGATGATCACACCCCTGAACTGCAGCAGGACAAAGACAGGAAAACTAGGCTTTGGAGTTCAGCAACACTGGCAGCTTCTCTTCCTGTTCAGGCTTCCCATCCATGGAGTCAGAGGGGACGCCAAGGGCTCAGAATCACTAGAAGTGGGAAAAGGCGCTGGACATTCAGAACCCGGCCCAGCCCAGGTACAGGATCTTCATTTAGTTCCACTCACCTGTAAGTACAGTCTTTCGCTGGCAGGCTCTAATGGGGGCTGCAAAAGGAATAATGCAGAGAGGCATTTGTTCTCTGATGCTGTACCTGAGGATGTCACTGTTTGCTGTGTGGCTCAGGTAATGTGCCACATGACTGGGGAGGAAGGGCATGACTAAAACAGGAAACCTCCTGAGGCTGTCTGGGCTCCAAGCAGGATATTTGTCTTTGCCCCTCTTGGACTTGTTGTAGCACATCTAGCCCTTCAGGGAGAGACAAATACCTCTGGCTTAGCTCTTAGGCCTGCTTCTGTGGGTGCCATGCAGTCAGCTGTCTTGCTCCAGGCCCACTGCAGGTTTCTCCATGGTTTGGCACTTCATGGGGCTGGCTTCTCTTGGAACTTCTGTATAGTCAAATTCATGCAGGCTTCTAGATTTCCAAGATCAAACCATTTCTGTGTTTCTATATACTAGGGTGTCACTGGGGTGTTCTTTGGGCAAACTGGTACAGGATAATGGTCCAGACGGGTCAGCTCTGTGTGGTTCTGAAGCCCAGATATCTCTATATACCCTCTCTAGTCTTCCCTACCCTGGAATGCACACACCTCAGGAGAATTCCATGTGTAACCTCGAGCTACAGAAGGAGCGGTTTTCCTATGGGTTCAGTTTGATGTTACAGAATGTTCTGGTCTCTGTGACAAGAGCAGGACATCTTTTCCAGGATGCTAAGCCCAATACAAGAGCAAGTCCTGAGGTAAAAAAAAATGGACATTTTTGTCCCGTCTGAGAATGTAAGTTTTCTATTCACTCCAGAACTTACCGTGTTCCCAAAGCAGAAAACCTCTGTAAACAGAAACATGATTATCCAGCAGGTTTTCCACCAGGTCTTGGGGCCTGGGAGCAGATTCTAGGTATGGGTGTAATTTAGCTGTGGGAAACCTTTGTCCTAGATCTGTCCATTCCCCATGCATCTCCTGAGGTCCTTGCTGAGGAATAGATCCCATCACCCTCAGCACAGCAACTGATGTCCCTGAAGGTCAAAATGACGCAGGGCACAAAAGGCTGTGGACAGCACAAGTGTTTCTACCTGTCTTGTGTGTGCTACCTGTGTGCATGCATATATGTATCAGTAGGGCTCGATGTGTTGTTTTTTTTCTTTTGAAGCCCTCTTAAATCACAGATAAGTATCCACAGACTAATTCCAAGCGGGACAATTGTTTAAGCTCATTGTAAATCAAATAATTACATCATTTTTACAATTGTAGCTCCACTAGAGAACCATTAAGGTATATGTAAATTAGAGGTAAACACGAAATGCATGGTGTTGAGTCTGAGCCTTGGGATTTAGCCCAGGGTGACCTTGTACTCTAGGCCAACTGCCTCGGGTTCTCCAATGTGGTGCCGCTGGCACGTGCCAGTGTATACACAAGATCCTGTCTGATATGTATTCTCCATACAGTATTGGAGACATATTTACACTAAAAGAATTATGTAGGAGAATGGAATGGTGACTTAGTTTAAAAGAGTATTGGCAGTTCTTCAAGAAGAGCTGGGGTCAGCACTCACGTGGTGGCTAGCATCAATCTGTAACTTCACTTCCTGAGGGACACACCACCCTTTCTGACTTTCATAGGTACTACACACACAGATGGCATACATACATGTGCGCAGGCAAGGCGTTCATACACATAAAATAAAATAAACATGAAAGCAATATTTAAAAGAATTTCTTTTAGCAGCAAAAATTTGCCTCACTATCTAGCATGTCCTTTCAATGGCTTATTGTTTTTCACACTTCAACATTTCAGGAACTGAAAAATGCATTTTTTTTTCTATCAACTAGATTCTTCTCAATCTCTCTGCAGTTTTAGGCACACAAAGTAACAACTGTCAATGTTTAAGTAAAATAAAGGTGCTCACTAAAATCAAAAGCAGACAGAACAAATGCAACGCAATCATTCTGGGAAGAAATGGGCAGGGAAGAAGTCATATACATTCCCACCACCATCTTCTTCGTGAATTCTGCAGCCTGGAGGTAAAGGGGAATACACGCATACAGAGAGGGCACAGAATCATACAGAAAGGCCCCATGTCATTGAAACTCAAGGTTGAATTTTAACTGAAGAAAATCCAAAAATGGGAATACAAGAGGTGATGGAGGATGGTCATCTTTCTATCTGTTGTTTTCATTGGTTAACTAATAAAGAAAACTGCTTGGCCTGATATGACAGAAAATTAGGTAGGCAGATTACACAGAACAGAATGCTGGGAGAAAGAAGCTGAGTCAGGCAGTCACCATGATTCTCCCACTCCAGACAGATGCAGGTTAAGATCTTCCCTGGTAAGCCACCTCGTGAGCTACACAGATTATTAGAAATGGGTTAGATTAACATGTAAGAGCTAGCCAATAAGAGGCCGGAACTAATGGGGCAGGCATTGTTTAAAAGAATACAGTTTCCGTGTAATTATTTCGGGACAAAAGCTAGCCATGCAGGCAGCCGGGTGCCGGGTGTGCAGCCCGCTGCTCCTCTTTACAACAAAGAGGGAGTACAGAATTTGTACAAACAAGTACTTAATCACGGGAAGCATCTCTACTCTGGGCAGCCCTGACCTCACCAGTCAGTTATCTGAGGAGATGTTTTCTTGAGGTGCCCTCAAGGTACCTGCATGTGCTGTGTGACAAGTCATTTCCTGGGGTGGTGAAACACACTCATCTCATTACAGATAGAGAGCCCATGATAGAGCAAAGTACGAATGCCACCAAAAACCAACTTGGTGGGCCAGTGGGTTTTACTGGGGTGCAGGGATATGAGAGAGGGTTTACTTACGGGAGCAGAAATGACTCAAAAATAATTGTATCACCAAAGCCCATACCAGCACAGGTTACAGACAGCTCACAGGATCCTGGAAACCTGGAGCAATCTGCACAGCCCACGGGCAGTTCAACAGGTTGGACCTGTCCTCTCCAGGTGGCTCAGTTGATCAGACTGTCTAAACCCCTTCCAGGTAGCTAGCCTGGCCTTTGCTTCTTCTAGACACTTGGTCTGGTCTTAGTGTTGTTTGTCCCTTGTGTTCTCTGAGAGTTTTTTGTTGTTGTTGTCTTTCAAGATAGGGTTATTCTGTATCTTTGAAACCAGTCCTGGAGCTTGCTCTTGAACCAGGCTGGTCTCGAACTCTCAGAGATTCACCTGCCTCTCCCTGCCGAGTGCTGGAATTACAGAAAGGCATGTGCCATCGTGCCCAGCTCTCTGAGAGTCTTCTTAGCAATTGGGCTTTTGTTTCTCTGAGAGGGACTGTCTGTGTTCATTATTTGCTCTAGAAGGGATGGTGCTAGTGAATCTGGTCAGTTTGGGGGAGTTCTTGAAGTTATTTTGAGTTATCACCCTGCTTAAGGAGCTTCCAAACCTGTATGGTGGACTGTTTCAATCTCAGGAGTAACTGCTGCAAATTTAGGTTAGGTTGGGCCAGAAAGAAGTTTCGGGCCCGCATTGCCCTGAAACCACTGTGACTCTCACTGGACGGTCTCCTGTTTTGGACCCCTGTGTTAGCAGTGCTCAGTGCTCAGGAGATCACATCGAGCTGGGAGAACAGAGGAAAGATTTCATCTCAGTAAATCTGTGAGAGTCAAACTCTGAGCCCAACATCTAGGGAAAGAAGGATAGTGAGACACTGTCTGAAGCGGATTTGAGCTGGCCTAGATCAAATTGGAAGGAAGGTAACTTGCTGGAATTGTGATCTCTTGAATCCAGGCAAGCCCTATGCTTTGCTGCTGTGGGGTCTTGACAAAGCTTGGGGCTAGAGGCAGGTACTGCCCCTGTGGACATCAGAAACATCGAAACTTCCCAGTGTGGAGAGAAGCGGACAATATTCATGGGCTGATTTCTCCTCCACCGTGTAAATCCTGGGGATGAATTTCAGGTCTGCTGTCTTGGTGACAGTCACTTTGACCTTCTGGGATAGTTTGCTTTAATTATCATCTTTAGACAAAGTACCTGGGAAGGGAGTCTCAGTGAGAGATTATCTAGACTGGATGATCTGAGGAGGGTTGTCTTGAGTTAGTTGTTATAGGAGGATCTGGCCCACATTGGAGACACCATCCCTTAGCTAGGGCATCTTGAACTGTATACAACTGAATAAATTTCCATCAGTGAAGCCAAGTAGTAAGCAAGAATGAACTCCCCTCTCCACACCTGAATATGAAAGTAATGTTTCCAGCTATTTTACAATCCTGTTGCCTCAATTTCTTTGCTAGAATGGTCTGTGATGTGGAATTTTGAGCTGAAATTAAACAAAAGAATTGAATTACTTTCTGAACTTCCACAGCAGCCGTGACCCTGTCCAGATACATACATCAAAACCATGGTGCATTGGGCACCTGCTGATGGTGGCAGGAGCTGGAGGGATCCTGGTACACAAAGACCCATGGATGAAAATCTGTTGCCTAGAATTGTCAATCTGGACCTTCTTTTTGAAATCTTATGTTATTTTTCATAATGTGTATGAGTCTGTACATGTATGCATGCAGGGGCCTGTATAGGCCAGAGGAGGGTGTCCTCTTCCCTAGAGCTGGAGTTACAGGAAGATGCAATGTAGGGTTAAGCCAGCCCCTTAGGGGGCGGGCTTGCCTTGGGCGAAAGTTTACTTATAAATCTGACACGTGGGAGCCCGCACACTCCTTCTGCTTCCTGTACTCCGCGAGAACCTTGGTCCTGTAAGTCTATTTCTTCATTAAAGCTGTATATATTCTTTACAATCTGCCTGCATTCGTTTATGCTGCTACAATGCAAGACACCATAGGTTCTGAAAAATGTACCATGAAAGATCAGGACTGGTCTATAGCTGTTGCAAGAAGGCCACTTGTGTGTCTCCTGACTGCTCAGCCCAGAAATAATCATACAGAAACCATATTATTTGCAATGCCTTGTGGCCAATAGCCTAAGCGTTTTTGTGGCTAACTCATATCCTTATCTAACCCATCTCTATTAATCTGTGTATCACCACGTGGCTTTGGATTAACAGCTAAAGTTCTGAAATGAATCTCTGGAGGAGCTACATAGCTTCTCTCTGGCTTTGCTCTTCTTTCTCCCAGCATTCAGTTTGGTTTTCCCCACCTAGCTCTGTTCCCAATAACATGCAATAGGCCCATATAGTTCTTTTTTAACAACATAGAGAGGGGAATCCCACATCATCACATATTCGCTGTGCCATCTTTCTATGCCCTTATTCTGGGATTTGTTTGGCCCCAAGAGATGTGTGTTGGTTTGGAATGTTTTGTTGTGGGAATGTCAGTCATGGGATAAGAACACAGATCCCAATGGGGTCATCTCTTCATGTGTATATTAGACACATCTGTGCCCTCCTCTCCTGGAATGGGAAGCTGCAGGTGCTCTCTCTGGCCCCACACCAGGACCTGGTTAGGAGCAATGGGCCCCTCCCTCACTGTTCTTAGGTCTCTACAGAGGAAACTTCCTCTGCATTTGTAGGGCTCTGATCCACAGGCCTACTTTGTGTGGCCAGGTACTGTCAGTTTCTCAGGACTATACTAAGAGTCTGAATGCATTCTGTAGTTGTACCACAAGGAGTCTTTCTCACCAGCTCCACCTCACACACTCCACCTATGGAATGAATCTACCTTCCTTCTAGGTCCTGTCTATGTCCCTAATCCAGCATCCACCTTGTTGCTTATAATCCCAGGACCAGAGTTCCCAGTTCCTCTTTGAGTAGAAGGATGTTGTCTCAAGGTTTCTGTCACTTTGACAAAATACCATGAAAAATGGAAGTTGGGGAAGAAGGATTTTATTTTATGTACACTTCAACATTGCTGTTCATCACTCAAGGAAGTCAGAACAGTAACTCAAACAGGGAAGGTTGACAGACACAGGATCTTATGAGGAGTCTATGGAGAAGAGCTGCTTACTGGCTTGCTTCCCATGGCTTACTCAGCCTGCTTTCTTATAGAACCCAGGACCACCAGCCCAGGAAGGGCACCTTATACTATAAGCTGGGCTCTTGCCTGCTGATGAATAATTGAGAAAATGACTTTGAGTTGAACCTCATGAAGGCATTTCCTCAACTGTGGCTTCTTCCTCTCTGATGACTCTAGCCTGTGTCAAGATGACCCACAAAACCACCCAGTACACACGTTATCTGTCCTCTGGACACTCTTGCTATGGGAATTCACATACTCCATCTCTCTGCAGTGCCTCTACAATCCACAAACTTTCCTAATACAAGTCTGTACTACAACCAGTCTACCTGTGCCTCCTCAGTAACACCAAACTTCTGTATGTGTTTCCTCGATACACAGCCCTGTTTTCCCATCTTCTCTATTTCTTTTTATATATTTTTATTGAGAAAAGGAGAAAAAAAGAAAAAAAACAAGTTTCCACCTCCTCCCAGCCTCCCATTTCCCTCCCCCTCCTCCCACCCTTCTCCCCCTCCTCCCACCCTTCTCCCCCTCCCCCCACTCGTCTCCCCCTCCCTCTCCAGTCCAAAGAGCAGTCAGGGTTCCCTGCCCTGTGGTAAGTCCTAGGTCCTCCCTCCTCCGTCCATATCTAGGAAGGTGAACATCCAAACTGGCTAGGATCCCACAAAGCCATCACATTAAGTAGGATCAAAACCCCGTGCCATTGTCCTTGGCTTCTCATCAGCCCTCATTGTTCGCCATGTTCAGAGAGTCCAGTTTTATCCCATGCTTTTTCAGTCACAGTCCAGCTGGCCTTGGTGAGCTCCCAGTAGATCAGCTCCACTGTCTCAGTGGGTGGGTGCACCCCTCGTTTTCCCTACTTCTTTGCTTATGTTCTCCCTCCCTCTGCTCCTCATTGGGACCTTGGGAACTCAGTCCAGTGCTCCAGTGTGGGTCTCTGTCTCTATCTCTATCCATCACCAGATGAAGATTCTATGATGATATGCAAGATATTCATCAGTATTGCTCTAGGATAGGGTCATTTCAGGTTCCCTATCCTCAGCTGCCCAAGGAACTAACTGGGGACCTCAGCTTGGGCACCTGGGAGCCCCTCTAGGGTCAAGTCTCTTGCCCACCCTAAAGTGGCTCCCTTAACTAAGAATTGTGGTTTTGTGCTCCCCTATCCAACCTTCCTTTATCCCAATCCTCCTGTTTCCCCAATTCCCCCCCTCCTTCCCTTCTACCTTTTCTCTCCCCATCTCCCCTTACCCCCATCCCACCCCACCCCCAAGATCCCAATTTTCTCCCCGGCAATTTTGTTTACTTCCCTTAGCCAAGAGGATAACTATATGTTTTTCCTTGTGTTCACCTTCTTACTTAGCTTCTTTAGGTTCACCTATTGTAGACTCCGCGACCCTTATTTATAGCTAGAAACCAATTATGTGTGAGTACATCCCCTGTTCATCTTTTTTGGGTCTGGGATACCTCACTCAGGATAGTGTTTTCTATTTCCATCCATTTGCATGCAAAATTCGAGAAGTCATTTTTTTTTACTGCAGCGTAGTACTCTAGTGTGTATATATTCCATACTTTCTTCATCCATTCTTCCATTGAAGGGCATCTAGGTTGTTTCCAGGTTCTGGCTATTACAAATAATACTGCTATGAACATAGATGAACAAATGCTTTTGTCATATGATAGAGCATCTCTTGGGTATATTCCCAAGAGTGGTATTGCTGGGTCCAGGGGTAGGTTGATCCCGAATTTCCTGAGAAACCGAAACACTGACTTCCACAGTGGTTGCACAAGATTGCATTTCCACCAGCAATGGATGAGGGTACCCCTTCCTCCACAGCCTCTCTAGCAAAGGCTATCCTTGGTGTTTTTGACTTTAGCCATTCTCACAGGTGTAAGATGATATCTCAAATTTGTTTTGATTTGCATTTCCCTGATTGCTAAGGAAGTTGAGCACGACCTTAAGTGTCTTTTGGCCATTTGAACTTCTTCTGTTGAGAATTCTCTGTTCAGTTCAGTGCCCCATTTTTTAATTGGGTTAATTGGCATTTTAAAGTCTAGTTTCTTGAGTTCTCTATATATTTTGGAGATCAGACCTTTGTCTGTTGCGGGGTTTGTGACGATCTTCTCCCAGTCAGTAGGTTGCCTTTTTGTCTTAGTGACAGTGTCCTTTGCTTTACAGAAGCTTCTCAGTTTTAGTAGGTCCCATTTATTCAATGTTGCCCTTAATGTCTGTGCTGCTGGGGTTATACCTAGAAAGCGATCGCCTGTGCCCATATGTTGTAGGGTACTTCCCACTTTCTCTTCTGTCAGATTCAGTGTGTTCTGGCTGATATTGAGGTCTTTAATCCATTTGGACTTGAGTTTTGTGCATGGTGATAGATATGGGTCTATTTTCATTCTTCTATAGGTTGACATCCAGTTATGCCAGCACCATTTGTTGAAGATGCTTTCTTTGTTCCATTGTATACTTTTAGCTCCTTTATCGAAAATGAGTTGTTCATTGGTTTGTGGGTTAAAATCCGGGTTTTCTATACAATTCTATTGGTCAACTTCTCTGTTTTTATGCCAGTACCACACTGTTTTCATTACTGTAGCTCTGTAATAGAGTTTGAAGTCAGGGATGGTAATGCCTCCAGAAGATCCTTTATTGTATAGGATTGTTTTGGCTATCCTGGGTTTTTTGTTTTTCCATATAAAGTTGATTATTGTCCTCTCAAGATCTGTGAAGGATTTTGATGGGATCTTGATGGGGATTGCATTGAATCTATAAATTGCCTTTGGTAGAATTGCCATTTTTTACTATGTTGATCCTCCCAATCCAAGAGCAAGGGAGGTCCATCCATTTTTTGGTATCCTCTTCAATTTCTTTCTTCAATGCCTTATAGTTCTTGTCAAATAGATCTTTCACTTCCTTGATTAGATTTACCCCTAGATATTGTATGCTGTTTGTGGCTATCGTGAAAGGTGAAGCTTCTCTGATTTCCCTCTCTGCTTCCATATCCTTTGTGTATAAGAGGGCGACTGATTTTTTGGAGTTGATCTTGTATCATGTGATATTTTTCCTTCATAGTCTGACTTATTTCACTTATTGTGATGATTTCTATTTCTACCCACTTTCCTTAAAATTCCATGGTTTAATTTTATGACACCTGAATGAAATTCCCATATATATATATATATATATATATATATATATATATATATATATTGATAGCTACCTAGCCTGGGTGCATCTCCTAATGATGGTAAATACGGAACAATAAATATAGCGTGCAGCTGTCTTTGCAGTAGAACTTAGAGTCTTTTGGGTGTATATTCAAAAGTGTTATGGCTGGTCCATATGATAGATCTAATTTTAGGTTTTTTCACACTTAATCTAAGGGGTTTCAATAAAGAATTTTCATACATATCGTGCCATCATATTTTATTCTGATTAGTTCCCCTCTTTGTCTTCCCTAAGCTCCACTGCCTACCCCATTGATTGGTTCACTCTTTCTCCAATAGGTCTCACTCCAGCTTTCATACCCTATAGTTTTTATTACTCTCTCAATTCCCCCTCCATTCGGATCTCTTCCTTTCTACTCATGATCCTCTTTCCAGTTTCATGACCTGCATACACACACATATTAAATCTGGATTTCATATATGAGAGAAAACATGCAATTGTCTTTGTGCATTCATTTATCTTTGTGCTTCTCACTTATTTTACTTAACATCAAGATTTATCTTCTACAACTCAAGAACTTTATATTTACTTGAAATTTTATTTGTCAATATCTTCTTTTATCAACCATACCTTTGATATTGCACTTAATAATTTACCTAATCCCAAAGTCAAAGCTTTTTATTCTTAAAGTTTTAAATTTTACCTCTGACATGTGGAGAGGATAAATTCTAATTTTAGAATTAATTTTGATGTTGCTGAGTATGTTCTCAGTAGTGTAAATTCATTATTTGCATATGCTATTAAAATACCACAGAACCGAAGCTGGGCAGTGGTGCTGTATGCCTTTTAATCCCAGCACTCAGGAGGCAAAGGCAAACAGATCTCTGTGAGTTTGTGACCAGCCTGGTCTACAAAAGCTAGTTCTAGGAGACACTCAGAAACTACAGAGAAACCCTGTCTTGAAAAACCAAAAGTAAAAAATTAAAATTAAAACCACAAAACCATTTGTTAAAAGGAATTATCACTCTACTATACTCATTGTACAACTGTGATAAATACCAGTTAGTTGATCATAAATATAAGGATGTATTTTGAGGATTTTAGCTTATTTCTACTAAGACATATGCCAATCTGCTTCCTAATATTATACTATCTTTATTTTTTTAATTTTTAGTGTATGTTGAAATTAGAAAATAATTTTTTGTGACTTCGTTCTCTTTCATTATTGTTTTTTACTATTTTGGATCCTTTTTCTTCCACATAGATATTGGGAAGAACATGTCAATTTGTGCAAAAGTAAATCCACTTTTCAATACAATATCTACTCATATTGCCATGTTTTATCCACAACTATAAAATCTCTCTGTTTATTTAGATTTTTGTCTTCTCAGCTATAATGTGTAATCTTCAAAATAACCCTATAATGGTGACTGTAACTTTTTCATTTAAAATATTAATTATATGATTATATATGAAAACTTTCATAAATGTGATTTCTAAGATGATTTGAAAAAAAATCACCCTTTCTAAGAATGCCAAAATTGTCAAAGTTTAAGAATTATTTGTATGCTGTTAAAAATAGCTAGGTACCCATAAATTTGATTTAAAGTGTGAACAGATACTGCTATGTCAATTTAGAGGAAAATACTTAAGATAAAACTGCAAACAAACAGCTTATAAAAGCAAATAATATATTAATTAATTAATAATATACTTAATTATGTTATTAATTATATTAATTGTATATGGTATATTATATAATATATAAAGATATATAATATATAAATATATAATACATATAAATATACAATATTTGAATTAAACCATCACTAATTATAATAATTATATATTTTATATTTATATAATTATATATTATACAACATTTAATTATATGATTGTTAATTATGATAATATATTAATTATTAATATATAACTATTTATATATATTTATTTATTTATCATCTAAGTTGTATTATTTCTCTGGAAATTGTAAAGGTCCATGAGCACATAGAAACAGAAAAGCCCCTTTGAGATCTAAAGCCAAAACTAGTTCACTTTTACTTCTGTATTTCTCTTTGATGTATGGCAAACCACCCAGTCCTATTCAAATGTGAACCTGGGACAACATGGAGGCAGCAATATGACTCAGAGAGAGAATGAGCAATCTGAAACAAAAGTATGTATCTAAGCCTCAGAATAGCTAAATTTTAAAATTCTGAAGACAGAGTGCATTCAGTTATGATTATTCAACCCCACATTTGAGAGTCTCTTCCTTTTTTTAAGGACTTTCAATAATGGCTATTTATCTTGGTATGGGAGCACTTTGTAAATAGGAAGATCATAACTGCAAGGCTACATAGTGAGACATTGTCTGGAAAACGAAGTCAATCCATTGTCGGAGTGAGGCAATAATGAAACTGTTTTATATGAGTCTTTCTTCCACACTCTGGGACTTAAGTACATGAATGCACATCTAAAAAAAGCTTATATTGGGTGTGTGAGCCTACACACTATACCAAAGCTAAAGACAGCTCAACACTGCTCTGAAATATCACAGCTAATGTATTTAATTTGATAAAAAAAAACAGACTTTGTACTAAACACATTAAAAAGCCTCATACCATCCAGATGGTACTGTATCCTCAGAATTCCCTGAAACTTAAATGAATCATACATTTTGGTTATAGGTAAATATATGTCTGAAACAATTCATTGGTTCAGTACAAGCCCTCAGTTACTTGCTATTCCATTGTTCCATTAGGAAACTTGTAATAACTCCTTTGGAATCTATTCATTTTAACAGCTGATTCCTGCATCCTCATTATTTATAAACCCTGAGGCAAATGCTGTATATTTCTAGACATTGTTCGAGAAGATTTCAGTCTAAGAAAGGAGACTGATACTAATGGCCACAAGAAATGTTTCTGAGTGATTTTTCCATGCTAGTCATCATGTTAAGAGTTGGATGGTCAGCCGGGCGGTGGTGGCGCACGCCTTTAATCCCAGCACTTGGGAGGCAGAGGCAGGTGGATCTCTGTGAGTTCGAGACCAGCCTGGTCTACAAGAGCTAGTTCCAGGACAGGCTCCAAAACCACAGAGAAACCCTGTCTCGAAAAACCAAAAAAAGAAAAAAAGAAAAAAAAAGAGTTGGATGGTCATTATGCTATATAATCTCAGAATTCTAGTCTTAAGTATCATCAGTATGCTCATTTGACAAATGAGATAATGAAGTCCTAGAATGGCCAGATAATAGGTGCATGGCTCCATAGCTAGTGAAACTCACAGCCTGATGTAAAGACAGTTCTTTTGGACTTGGCATTTCATTGTTCAATTAGAGGTAAGTGATCTTAGTAGAAAAGGAGTGCAATAATCTCCATGAGAAGAGATTTATTAGCTCTTAAGGATGTGAATCTGAAATATGTATCTACAGTGAGAAACAGAGTTTTAGTAAATGGGATTGACAAGCAAAGTGCAAACCCGACAGAATATGTTCAGGTAAGGACAAAGAAGTTGGTGATAGCTGATGCATCTGGCTCACCTCCTGTCTGTCCTGAATTCGCTCCTAATAATCACATGACACTTCACTTGGGCCTCATCACCTTCTCCAAAGCTATCTTAGCATACATTCCTGTGTACATCTTAAGTCATTGTGTACTCGGTGTCCTATATCTGCTTCTTGCTTCTCATACTGTTGGTTGTTCTTATACTGTATTGCAGTATCCAGTTTGTTTAAATAATTTTATTGAAAGCCAATTCTTTTCCTACAATATATTCTAATCAGTCTCTTTTTTCCCAACTCTTCCTAGATCTTCCCCACCCACCAACTCTACCCCTTCTTTCAATCTATAGAAGCAAACAGGCAAAATATCTAAGAGGTCTATGAGTTCAAGGACAGGCTTATTCATATGTGAGCCCTCAGATTTTGTACCATTTATGTGCAAAGGCACATTTGCTGACTCAATGAACCCACATGTAATCGGGTAGCTAATATATTTGCAAAGTGATTTAATTTCTTAAGATTCATGATGTTAATCCTAAATGTTGTAAAATGAGATGAGATAGATTATCCTTACAATCAATGCTTACTTTTAACTTAATGGGTTATTTACTTTCAAAGAGTAACAAATGTTTGAACTAAATAGCTACACAAGACTGAACTAGTTCAACTATCCTTGCTCAAGAATAAATACCACGACCCACAAAAGTACACATGAAATAATTGACTTTAAGACCAATATGAAGTACTGTGTCCTCATCACATCATATTTCAGACACAGTTGACTCTGCTTGTCTTTTCCCTTTTTCTCTTCAGATGGTTCCAATTTTCTTTATTATTAAACTTTGTATATCCTCCGTGTTTATAGTAAGATATAGGATCCATTTCCTAATTTCAAATGATTGACAGAAGTCCTCGGTAAATGTTTGAATTGCTCTTTTCATATTAATATCAAAATGATGTCATGAAATCAGAAGAGATATCATAAAAGTGCAAATGGGTACTTGGCTCCTTTTCTAATTTGAACACTTAGGTCTACTGAATTTCAATACTAATAATCCAAATAAATCCCAGTTCTTTCTTTTTCACAATATGAAGGAAGATCCAATAACTTTTCCTGAATTCATATACAGATGTCTACTGATAAACTTATTTTTCTAGTACCCTTTGGACCTACCTAGTATGCAAAGAATATATCCAATACAGAGTTCTTTTTGTGGCACGTTATTTCTTACCTGCAGCATAAATTACTTATTATAAGTGTAATTTTCTCTCATGGAGGAATCTGAGACTCAAGATTCCCATCCAGCAAATGGTAATGCCTTCATTTACAGTGCTGAATTGTAGGACATTCTTGGAAGGTATAGACTTTAAGAGGTCTCCTTGCATACACAAAACTATGTATATATGTATGTGTATATATGTAGAGTGTGTGTGTGTGTGTGTGTGTGTGTGTGTGTATGTTGTATGTGTACACTGGCTGCAGGGGTAGATAACCTGGTAGTTATATATTCCAAGAAGCCCAGCACCATCATCATTATTGAATTGACAGTCTGGCTTAATATGTTTTATTTTCCAAATGTGTCTATCACACATTTGTACGATTACTTCTCAGGGAAATCAGAATTTAGATAGCCATTCAAACTTTATTACAATCATTATCACTGATTGAGTCAGCCATCACTTAAAACAGTTCAGAATTTTATCCATGTGTATGATTTGGGAGCCCCATTTAATATATTTTCTACTATGAACCTCTCTGCACATTTGACTGCATTCTGCAAGGGTTGAAATTCTCAATAGAACAGCTACAGGCATAGTTATTATTGTTAGACTTATGCCTCTATGTATGTGGGGAAAATTGCAAAAGGAGCTTCCTAATTTTTCAACATTTTGAACCCCTTTCTCATCTCAATTCAGTAGATTTGAACGGGCTATGAAGGTTTTTTATTTCTAGCTCAAGAACTTACACATTAGTAACAGATGAGCATGGCAAAAAAGTGAAAACAAGATCAAAGGCTCTTTTTACACATATTAAAACTTTAATGATGAGAAACTGAATTTTCATATATATATATATATATATATATATATATATATATATACATATATATACAGATTTGAGTTACTTCAAGTCACATTGTAAAAATGTCTTGAATTTGAAATCTCTCCAGGAATACATTATCAACACAGCTTCTTTTCACATTTTATTAGTGTTATCTTAAAATTTAAGCATTTCTTTTAAAAATATCAGCAAGAAAGTACATGATTTAATTACACGGAAAGAAACCAAAAGAAATAGTTTTGGCACAGAAGTTTGCACGCTGTTAGAGTATAGTTTATTTTTGTGCACTTAAGAATATACAGAGAAGAAAGAATATATTTTCATCTCAGAGCTTATTGTTTACTATATTCTCTTTGAGATGACTGGGATAAAATTAAATAGCACAAAAAGCCCATGATTTTCACCCTTTTCAGCCAAAATCGGATGAGCATTCATCTAACTAAACTTTGTTTATTCCAAATCTCCTAATTGTTAGTTATATTACCCAGGAAGTCCTTCTATTGGTTATATTACCAAGAAATTCCTTCTGAGATGGATTCACGGTGGCATATATTTTCTAATAAGTACCCTTGAGATAGAAAGCAATGGAGAGGAAAAGGAAATAAGCATAAATATCCTGTGAGACAAGTTAATTTGTGAAGCAGTCCAATCGCAGGCACAGGGATCTCTAACTATTGTTGCAATTCAGAGGTGGCCCACTCCACAGAGTGTGGATATGGCCAGTCTTACGTATGCCTCAATCAATTATTTATTGTGTCTAGGCCATTTTGTCGTGAGTTATGATATTTAGTAAGGCATCTCTCTGCAGAGATCTCTGTTCTAATTACTACAGATGGTCCGCTGTCATTATTCCCCATAGCTAGGGCAATGACTGAAGAACATCTGAATACCATATCACGGTGTTCATGCATTGTGCTAAGCCCTAGAAGCACAGAGGTAGAAACAATTTCTGTTCTTGATAACAGTGGTAAAGGCCTGGAAGAACTCCAGGGAAATGCTGATATGTCTATATTGAAAGGCTGAAGGATCAGGAGTTTAATATCCACAGAAGACAGTAGCAATAAACACACTTGGTCAGGAAGAACACAGCCTGTGCATACTGACTAGCTTTGTTTTCTTTCATTTTCATTCTACAGATGCTCTCGGCTTACAGGAAGGTGATGTGGCCATTGTCAGAGTAGGTCTTTTTCTTTCAGCTCCTCTCCCATATGTCACTCTTCTCTGGAAATTCTCTCACAGACACATCCAAAACCATGTTCTATGAATCCCCAGCTATCTCTCAGTGTAAAAAAAGCCAACAGCCATTTAAGCATCACCATGCATCTTAATGCAAACGTGTAAGTAAACCATGCGGGCCTTTTAACTTTGTGTCATCCTTCACAACAAGAGTGGACGTGTGGCATAACTCCGGGAAGGGAGTCTGTCTCTTCGAGGTTCTTTATCCTTGCAGCCGTAACTAGATTAATGTCTCATCATTTCATAGCTACATTGTGTCAACAGCCTTCTGGGTGATTTCCTTCCTACTTTTAATCATTCTCTCTCCTCTTCCTGTATTGAGAATCTTCTATATATGGCAAGCAGAATGATGTGTCAGAAATTGAAATGGGATTATGCCAATATCATTGCTAACTCCTTACCGTAGTGCCCAAAGACACACAAGAGAAACATTATATTTTGCATTGCATATGTAACCTGATAGTTATTTGTCCCTTGGTGATATCCTTTGCCTTGTATCTCATTACTTCTCCACATGCAGAGTCAAAATTTACAAAAGTGATGTTCTCAGGATGCCGAGTAATTTGATACCTCTCAAGTCAATGTTCTTTAAATACTTCTTCAGCCAATTTTAATTGTGTGTATAAGAAATGGATTGCCTGATGATACAATATTGTTCCTCTTTATGTCCCAGGTGAAGGATTTCTGACATTAATTTATCCTATACAGTTTCTAATTTCTGACAATTTCTTAGGAAACACAGTAAAACATTTAAAATTTAGCCACTAGATTAAATTTCTAATATCAAACAGATAGCTGTTGACTTCACTGCTGAATTTACATGACTGCTCTTTGACTAGCTTTAGATTTGGTTGAGACAACTGTAGCTGGAACATGCAACAAGCCTGTATGTTACAAGAATCATTCACGAATGAGACTATGACACCATTAGGAACATATTTTTAAAATCTCTTTATGATATTGAGTACTTCAGAGAAACAACATATACTTTCTATATTGCCTATTATGTGATGAGTCATAACTAGAAATATGGAAATTAGGATCATTTAATATAAAACAAAAGAATGTACATAAAATTATAGATTGACAAACTATGTAGTTATTGGTAATAGAATTTCCTGAACTGGGTTCTGGCCCAAACTATTTGATCTGGTTAGTATTATATTTGTAAGCTTTCAATATGCTATAGATTATTTTTCTTTTTTGAAGAAAGGCTTTTATTAGGGATGGGTGGAGAAACACACACATAGAGCAAGCACACAGATAAAAAGCAAAGAAGAGTGGGAAAGACTCAGGAAGCTGAAGCCCCATGCCATAGATTCTTTTTCTCCATTAATTGAAAATAGATTATTTTCTCATACAATATATCCTTGTTATAGTTTTATCTCCATCTATGCTTCCTAGTTCCTGGCCACCTCCCCTTGCCTCCAGATCTGCTCCCTTTCTGTCATTTGAAAAGAGCAGGCTTCTAAGAAATGGCAAAATATAATAAAATAAAATATAAGATAAAACAAACAAAACACCATATTCAAGTTAAACAAGGCAAACAAATTGAAGAAAAACAGCTCCAAGAGAAGACATAAGAATCAGAGACCACTGCTTCACACACTCAGGAATTCTATAAAAACACTAAACTGAAATCCAAAATACATACATACACACAGACACACACACACAGACACACACACAGACACACACACACACAGACACACACACACACACACACACACAAACACACACATATATATGCAGAAAACCTGGTATAGACCCATTTAGGCCTTGTGCTTGCTATTTCAGTCTCTGTGAGTTCGTATGAGTTAGCTAGGCTGATGTAGGAAGCCTTGTTCTCCTGGTTTCCTCTATCCCTTCTGACCCTTACACTCTTTCTGTCTCCCCTTCAGTGAGGTTCCCTGAGCTCTCAAGGGAGGGAGTTGATGGAGACACAACATTTAGAGTTTTATATTCCACAGTCTTTCTAATTCTATGTAATGTCTGGCTGTGGATCTCTGTATTGGTTCCCATCTGCTGCAGGAGAAAATACCTCTGATGAGGGCTGAATATGAATAAGGCACTTACATGTGTGTAGCAGAATGTCATTAAGAATAATTTCATCACTGCCTTTAAAAATACCAATAGTACTTGATTTTACTCAAGGTATCTGGGTTATTGAATCTCTTGTTCTTCATCACCCAAGTCCTATCATATTTTGCACACAAGGCAGTATTACAGATCAAAGGTTTTGTGGCTGGGTTTGTATAAATATTCCCTTTTGGTACCCTGCAGATACTTTCTCTTATGAAAGACAGCATGGGGGTGAAAGTTCTACGTAGGCACCATCTAGTCCTCTCTATGTTCAGTGAGCTGTATGGGTGTTATTGTTAGCACGGGGGCTTTGCAGTCAGTTTGTGAAGAGCAAGCTATTATTTTGCCAACATCCTGAGTTCTTTGGGTATTTCCACGAGATCCTCTTAGACAACAACTCATTTGGATATAATATAGTCCTAAAGTTCATTTGGTGACAAGAGATGGGTACTTAGAACTCCTCTGTCTTCCCCATCATTTAGAGGCTTTCTTAGGATTGCCTTTATATTTTGGGGGAGTTCCCACTACACTAGGTCTCCAAGCCACCACTCAAATGCCCCCCCCCCAGTTTTAGCTCTTTCTCCCTATGTTCCCTCCCCTCGCCACATGATCTTCCCATCCCCCTCTCCCCTCAGTTCACCAATAAAATATATTCTATTTCTTTCTCACAGGGAGAACCCTGTGTCTCCCTCATGGAACCCTCCTAGTTACCTGATTTTTCTGGGTTTGTGGATTCTAGCTTGGTTATCATTTACATAACAGCTATTACTGACTTACTAGTAAGTACATACCATATTTATCTTTGTGGGTCTGAATCACCTCACTCAGGGTAATTTTTTCTAGTTCTATCTATTTGCTTACACATTTCATGAGGTCATTTTTAACAGTCAAGTATAATAATCCACCCTGCAAGTGTACCCCATTCTCTTTATTTGTTCTTCTGTTAAGGGGCATTTAAGTTGTTTCCAATTCCTGTGAATAGAGCAGCAATGTCCTACATTCTTAAACACATAATGTTTGCCTACCTTTTTTTATCTACCTTATGGATTCTTCCTTTTTGACAAATTACAATTATATGTAATTTGAGGTACTTAGCAATGATTTAAATAGTGTTAATGACTATATATCAAGAAAATTAATGGATTTATCACCTTAAATACTTACCATTTATTACTTCAGTACAACTGAAAGCATTCTACCTTTTGATTTATCATCATCTCATATTGCCATTCCTAGTCGCTAATAACAACTGTTTTCACTTTCAACTGCTAGGACTTTGACTATTTGAGATTTCACAAACAAATAAGAGTATGTGGTATGTGCTTTTCTGTGCTGACTGATTTCACTTAGCACAATGTCTTTGAGGTCCATCCATATTGTTGGGAATGAGAAAAATTTAAGGTTTAAAGCATTCCACAATAGATAAAGACTACATTTCTATATCCACTCATCCATTGATGAGCACTTAGCTTGAATATATATATATATATATATATATATATATATATATACATATCTTATCTATTATATATAGAAGGAGCATGTGTCTTAATAGCATGCTGGTCATAGAAGGTTTTTTTTAGTATTACTTATTCTGTGGAATTTTTTTGTAAAGATTTCCTCATCACGCTTAAGCCACCGGAAGCAGAGTTAGCAAATTCATCATTTCTATTTGGGTATCTGTGTGACCCCTAGGTCTGACTTCAATAATTGGGCTAGATTTTGGAAACCTTTGTGGTGAAAAGATAGTTCAATTTTGAATATGTCTAGTTTGGAATTTTTTAGGACATCCAAGTACTGAGACCCAATATTTTGTTAAATATATATATATATATATATATATATATATATATATATATATATATTTATATATCTTTAAATTTTACATAATAAAATTTGGAAATAGTTTCACATCCTTTCTAGTATCTCTGTGTCTTGATAGAAGAATATTCTGTGTAAAAGTTCTAGATTTAGGAGAATTTTAACCAGGAAATAAGGCTTCCCAAAATTAAAGAAAACAGGCCAGAAAAGAAGTCAGTAGATGATTTAATATAAAGCACCAAAGGCTGGGCTCCAACTTCTAATTTTTCACATTGTTATCTGTTTAGCTCTAAAAACATGACTCAGTGGTTAAGCGCACTTTTGTTCTTTTAGACTTCTACGAATTGTCAAATTTTCAAGTAGAATTAGATTCCCCTTTCCTTAGACATAGTTACACCATTCCTTATTTCTGTCTATCACTTATTATACAGTATTATTTGTGGTAATATTTTATTTTTGCTTTAACAAATAAAGCTTGCCTGAAGATCAGAGAAGCAAAGCAGCCAGCCAATAGTTCTTACCTCAATGAAATCCTCAGACTGAATGGGATATCCTTTTTCTACATTTTTTCAGACTGAATGTATCTACAGAACCTCAGACTGAATCCTGAGCTCCTGTCTCCTCCCGCCTTAGATTTCTCCCTCTGCCCAGCCATATCACTTCCCATCACTACCTCTCTAGTGCTGTGATTAAAGTTATGAGCCAGCATGGTCCTGTTTCTCTTTTAGACTGAGTCAATCTTGTGGAGCCCAAGGTGGCCTTGAACTCCCAGAGATCTGTCTGCCTGTCTCCCAAGTGCTGGAATTAAAGGTGTGTGCCACTACTGCCTGGCTTCTATGGCTAACTACTAGCTAGATTCACACTCTGATCTTCAGGGAAGCTTTGTGTGTTATAGCACAAACAAAATATCACCACAACTATTAGTCTACATGTTGTATTCTTTTTCTTCTAGAGCAAAAAATAAATAAATAAAATACACATAGCATGGTTCTTTGCTTTATATTTCTGTGACTTAGAATTTATTATAAGTGTATTTGATACAAAATGAGAAGTGTCTGAAATTGGTCTCATAATAGGGCAATTGTGAGCAGATTCATACCCAGAGCAGTCTCATGCAGAGGGAAATGTATGACAAAACTGTGGTATAATCTAGAGGAGCAAAGGAGCATTCTTGTATGCCTTGTGATACAATTTTGAAGCATTCGGAGAGGATACACAGAGGTTGATCGAGACAAGACGCTTTAGGTGAGTGAGCAAAAATGGCTACATATAGTGCTGTGCATCTATATGAGGCATTTGTTGTTTATTGTTTCATTTAATGTTAAAGAGTGACTGCAAAATAGATATTATTGTAAGAATAAGAATTAGAGACATGAGTTAATATGATTACATACACAATGATAATAAAAAGGGATAGTGGAATAGTATCTGAAGCCTGCATGTTTTCTAATGCTTTTTCTGATACACCAGAAAACAAGTCTATGCCTAATATATAATTAGTAAGGGTATGACAGACAAGGATGCATTAAATTAGTATGCCACAATAAAATGTTTTATAGTCAAATAAATTGAGAACACTGAATTAAGTTGATCATGTATATGTATTGCAGAATTGTTTAGATCTCTAAATATTCTGTTTTCTCATTAATCAATAGCAAGAAAAGCATAGTATAAGCATTTTGTATATTAATTTTATCATAGAATCATTTCATTCATAGGTTATCCACTGCTATAGCTCATGAGATTAGCATTAGGTCAAAGCTGAGAAATACTGCCTTCTACCCTGATAGCAAATATTACTTCTCGCAAAGTTTCATTTTGTTTACAAAGGGAGAGTAACCAAAACAAAACTGGAATGATTTCCACCCATTTATTCATTCAGAAGTTATAAGCAAATGAATCATATGGCTCAGATTTCTTCTAATCCAGTTTGATTGTATGTTGATTTTGGAAGTTCCAGCATGAGTCTTCTTGAAGTAAAAAAGGCTTTGTGTGACAAGTTCTGATTATAAACTTTTTAATGAGTCATTATGGTATAAGGCCAGGTAGTTTACTGGTGTTTGATCACTGCTTTACTTTAGGTATTCAGTTGGATTTTAATTGTTTATTTTGTTGAAGAACATGATCCACATTTTCTGTGTGTGATCATAAAAGATAAGAGAAATTACAAAGTAGCTACTGGAATGTCTCTTTATATTTCCATTTAGTTATGAATTCAGGTGGCTTTCACTCCCATTATAACTTCAAAATAACTAATATATACTGTCTGTCATATATGTGTCAGTATGATTTCATTTCATATCATTTATTTATACATATGAGAGTGTCTGTGTAGTATGCACATGCATGTATGTGAGTTGCACAGAGGCCAAAGGGGGTCATCAGTTGTCCTGCATCACTCTCCACCTTATTCTTTTAAGGAAGTATCTCTTGCTGGAACTGGAGCTTCTTTTATTTTCCCTAGGATAGCAGCCAGCAAGCTTCAAGAATCTTCTAGCCTCTGACATCCTCAGTGCTTGAGCTATAGCCATTCACAAGAATATACATAGCTTATTTTGTGGGTGCTGAGATCCACACCCCAATCCTCATACATATATGGGAAACAGTCTTAATGGCTTAATAACCTCTCTAGCCATGAGATGTTATTTTAAATATGCATATCATAATAAAATTATATTTAAATTTGACATAGTAGGTAGAAATATAGACTCTGGATACACTCCTTAAGAACTCTGCCCCATACTAATGATGTGAGTGACATGGAACAAGTAACACATTCTATCTGATATTTATTTACCTCTACTATAGTGTAAAATAAAGAGCCATGAGATAGCTCAGTGGATAAGAGCAATTACTATCAAGTCTGGAGACATGCTCTTTTCTGATATCTTCATGTGTACTATGATGCATGTGCTAATGGACACTCACAATAAATATAAATAAATAAATAAATGCAATAAAACATTTAGTGCTGAGACTATAGCTTGGTAGCTCAGTGGTATAGTGCTTACTTTGTAACTATGAGGCCCTAAATTTAATTCCCAGTGCCATAAAATATTAAATAATACTAATCTTTATCTAAAGAAATATTGAGTTTAATGAGTTTAATTAATACACACACACAGAGACACAGAGAGAGAGAGAGAGAGAGAGAGAGAGAATGAGAGAGAGCACGCGCGAGAGAGAACACCACCTCATGTACACCTCTGAAATAAAGTAGTATTATGTAGTTATTGGCAGATTAATTTCAGGATATATCAAGCCTATATTGTTATGTTTGTGAATCTCTTAGAATCTAGCTAAGAGATGGACTTTCCACCAATACTATTGAGTATTGTACCAGAATTCTTACCTAGTTGTAAAGCAAGAAAAAAGTTTGCTTTAGAAATGAACAGTACTGATATTAATTGCAGAAGTTTATCTCCATAGAAACCAAGGGAATATGCAGGCACATTTTTCAAGAGGATAGCAACATTATTGCAAACCATATCTTTAAACAACAATCAACTGTTCTTCTGAATGTCACCAACAAAAAAATTGAATAAAGACTCACATTGACATCAGTAACTGGATGCCAGATATATAAGAGGTTTTTTTGTTCTCAGGGAAGTGAGAGTCTGATTACAAAGAATAAGACTCAGTCTGTACAGAGGCACTCTGGCCCATGAACCAAGGTAAGAGAATCCCTTGAGAGGGTCTCACATAGAAACATCACCTTCTTTGTCTGTGAATGTTAGGGCAGGGGTTTCTGGAACAGGTATTTCCATCACCACACTCCATAGTCTTGTGGAAAGTGTTTCAGGGAAATAGAAGACCTTGTGGAAGCAAGGAATACAGACTATAGTAAGAAGAATACAAATGCTTTGAGTCTTCAATCTGAATGATAGAAAAATCCCACCCAAACCTATATAGCTATTTCTGAATCTCCTATAAATTTGTCAAACAAGGGCTGCCCCCTCCACCCCTGCTATTGCTATTGCATATTGGTATAGTAAAGATATTGGTTTGAGGGGTTGTGGCCTCTGGAAGAGGAAGAGATAAAAAGGTGCCGGGAATTGTAGACACAGACTAAGAATAAAGCCTATTTTTAAAAAATAGTCACTATGTTTATTAAAAATGACATATTAATGAAGGATTAAAGGCTTGCTCTAAGGAGATAGTTAACAGTTTTGATTTATTTTTTTCCGTTTATTTATTTATTCAAGATTTCTGTCTGTTCCCCGCCACCGCCTCCCATTTCCCTCCCCCTCCCTCAATCAAGTCCCCCTCCCTCGTCAGCCCAAAGAGCTATCAGGGTTCCCTGCCTTGTGGGAAGTCCAAGGACCATCCACCTCCATCCAGGTCTAGTAAGGTGAGCATCCAAACTGCCTAGGCTCCCACAAAGCCAGTACGTGCATTAGGATCAAAAACACATTGCCATTGTTCTTGAGTTCTCAGTAGTCCTCATTGTCTGCTATGTTCAAAATCAGGAGCAGAAGGAGAGAGAGCACGAGCAAGGAACTCAGGACCCTGAGGGGTGCACCCACACACTGAGATAATGGGGATGTTCTATCGGGAACTCACCAAGGCCAGCGGGCCTGGGTCTGAAAAAGCCTGGGATAAAAACAGTTTTGGTGCCTGTCCTGGAACTAGCTCTTGTAGACCAGGCTGGCCTCGAACTCCCAGAGATCCGCCGGCCTCTGCCAGAGACAGGCACCAAAGCTACAGAGAAACCCTGTTTCGAAAAACCAAAAAAAAAAAAAAAAAAACAGTTTTGATTTATAAAAGTGCTATTTCATAAAAAAATTAAGATACAAAATAATGTGGTTCCTTTAATGCTTTCACATTTTATGTTGAAGGACTTCCTGCACTTTGCCTCTTTGCCGCTGGCAGGCTTCCATGCTTTGCTCCCAGTATTTTCCTTTGTATGAACGTATCGCTATCACAAGTTCTAGTTCTGTTTCCTAAAACTTTTCCTGCGCCTTTAGCTTGTTCTATAGCCCATCCTACCCCTAGTGAAAACGGATGTGAGGTAAGAGGTCTTTGTTTTACAGCTTCCGGTAACGATTGTAGGTGACATACACTGACTTCCGCTTCGGCTATCAGAAGAGGCGACGACAGGCAGGCAAAGGACTCGTAGCCGTTGCTCTTCAGCTGCCGGAGGGATTGCAGGCCCTGTGGTGGTTTTGGAGGTAAGGATATGCGAAAAGTTTTAGGTACATTGGTGTATAAACCTTTCCTCACAAATAGAATGGCCTCTGCTCCTTACCATGCCTCTACTGCCGGCGCTGGTGGGGAAGGCCTGTTACATGGATCTGGTTTATGGTGGCGTCCTCCATTTTGGAATCCTGAGGGGTGATTTCTCTGACAGAGTTTAACTCTAGTCCATAGAGGGAAGCTTCCAGACAATTCCGGACGGACGCCAAAGTACGGGAATATATTGTAAAGTCTTGGGGACCTTTTTCAAACAGAACATAGCTTACGGAAACACGCCCAGCCATGAGCCCACAGAAACTGCTGTGTCATGGCCCTCAAACTGCTAGAGTTACATGGCCGTGTCTCATGGAAGGCGCATATCAATTCCAATGCCTGTACAATTCCAAACCAAATTGGGTCCCACTGTGAGATGGGGAAGTAGGCACGAGCTCCTGTCTCCAACAACAAGTACTTTTTCTAAATTAACAGCTTCTTGCAAATGAAAAATTAGTTTCTCCAAGGGAATTTTCCTGGATATCCAAACTACGCTTACGGGCGGGTCCCATGGCACCACCCTGCAGTAAATAGCCAACACAAAATAAACTCAGAGGTATTGTGGAGGTTTTTCCCTCCTAATGTATTATTTGGACCCCTTCCTGCCCCTCCCCCATCCTCTGTTCTGCCAACCCATATCCCCTGCCCCCATGCATGCCCTGTCTGACTGCCCAGGCCCCTCTTCCACCCCATCCCGCTCCTCCCCATTTCCCCTTTCTCCCCACCCCCACCCCCTGTTCCGCCCCTCCCCCCACTAGTCTTTTGTTTCTATATTATTTATGGTTTCCAACTTTGAGGGTTTTCTTTTCAAAGGCAAGGTTTCTCTGTGTAACTTTGGCTGCCCTCAAACTCACTCTGTAGACCAGGCTGGCCTCAAATAAATGTAGAGATCTGCCTGCCTCTGCCTCCTAAGTGCTGAGATTAAAGGCTTACACCACCACTGGCCCAGCCAGATTTTTAAGTTTTTATGGGTTTTGCTTATGTGTGTTTGCTTTTGTACATGCCTGTAAGTGTGCGTGCATACACATGCATGCTGTGTATGTGTACATGCTGGGTGTGTGTGCACACACTTATGTGTCCATGAATGTGTGTGCACATACACCTGTGTGTCAGTTTATTTCCCATTTTGTTTCTTTTTGCTCTTTGTTCATTTTGTTTTATCCTTGTTTGCCTTATTGCCTGTTTGTTTTCTTAAAAGAGAGAGAAAGAAAGCTTGGGATTAGAAGGTAGGATCTAGGAAGAAATAGGGAGGGGAAACGATGGTCATAATATATTCTATGAAAATTATTTCAATAAAAAATAAAAATAGGAAACTTCTCTTCTAATATTAGCCCAAGAAGGCCCCAGACAAACATGTCTGTATGAGACCCCTCTCATTTCCAGGCAGTCCACTATTTTACAAAGGTGGGGCTGTTTATATGTTGACTATTTTGTTTTAGATATTTTTAACGTGGGTGGAATCTGAGATGGGGAAATTCAGGTTGCCAGAGGGGAGGACTCTGAGGGAAGACTAATGGACCTCCTTTTAAGTACATACTAGATTCTTCTGCCACTGCCAAGGTCTAAAGGATAGTGAGCAGAGGTCACTATCCTTAGTCTTATTGGTCTTAGTTAGGGGAAGGCACTGTTCTAAGTGAGCAGAGTTGGCTCTATCTGCCCAACCAAAGAATGAGACAAGTTCTGTTAGCAAACAGTATGTGGACCCTGAACAAAGATGGAGGGAATGCTTGAGCCTTTAGAGATTTGCTGTTCTTACCCTGAGAGACCCTACTTTCTGGTATATTGATTTGTTGTGCCAGTATCCCCCCGCCCCCGTAGTGTCAAGAGACTAGAATCAGTTTATCAGAGAGAGGTGTCTCGGGCCTTGCCATAGTCAGTTGGAGGGTGGAAAGAAGACACTTTGACTAGGTGAACCTAGTCTCATATACTGCTATTAAGAGGACCCATTCACTCCATAACTGTGTGGACCTGGCAGAGTGTACTTCTATACAGCAGTTAGTCCCAGGCTGTGCTTGTTGTCTGGGACCTGAGCCCCTCTCCTAAATTGCTTATATGGAGGTTCCAGGAACAAAGGACATAGTTACTGTACTGAGTCATAGCCAGAGACCATAGAGTAGAATGGAGTTGGTAGGAGGCAGGCCCATGAGACCCAAGAGAACTACCTAAGATAAATACTGAGAAAACCTTCGTCACTGCTGACAGCTTAGCAAACCCTCACATTTTTTCTCTCACCCTCAGGCCACTCTTCATCAACTTTCTCCTGCCACTTACCTGCAAAACAAATTATAATGTCCCACAGACATGAGCAAGGCCGTGAGGCCCAAGAAGAGAATGAGGGTCAGGTCAGCGAGGAGGTTCCTGTAGCTAAGGAGGTGGGCACCTCAGAGGGAGAATCTGCTGCTCAGGTTCCCTGTTCCTCCTCTGCTCCTGCCCAAGCCACTCTACCAAATGAAGGTTCTGCTCATCAAGCAGGGAGACGTCAGAGCGTCTCAAAGGCCTACCTCTTCTCCAGGTTCTTGCTCAACAGTCAGCTACAGTATAAGGTGACCGAATTGGTGAAGTTTCTGAGTTTCAAGTATACAACAAAGCAGCCCGTCACTGAGGCAGAAATTCTGAGTATTGTCAAAGAGTACAAGCACTACTATCAAGTGATCTTCAAGCATGCCTGTGAATGCATGGAAATGGTTTTTGGCATAGAAGTGAAGGAAGTGGATGCTATCAACCACTCCTATGAGCTCCTTAAAGTTCTTGACCTCACCTATGATGGGCGCTCGAGTGGTGATGACGAGGAGGGCATCCCCAAGTTAGGCCTCTTGGTGCTCATCCTTGGTGCCATCTTCATGGAGGGCAACCGTGCTCCTGAGAAGAAGATCTGGGACATGCTGAATACGGTTGGCATATTTCCTGACCAGCATGATTTCATCTGTGGGAATCCCAGAAAGTTCATCACTGAAGAATTGGTTGCTGAGAAGTACCTGGAATACCAGCTGGTACCCGGCAGTGATCCTCCATGCTATGAGTTCCTGTGGGGCCCAAGGGCCCATGCTGAAACCAGCAAGATGAAAGTCCTGCAGTTTTTCTCCAAGGTTGTCCGGAGCAGCCCCACGGCCTTCACAGCTCTGTATAGGGAAGCCTTGAAGGATGAAGAGGAGAGAGCCCAGGCTGCCCTTGCCTCCGTGGCCTTTCCTGTTGCCCCGGAAGACTCAGGTTCCGCGGACAAGCCCAGCAGCTTCTCCCACCCTGAGTAAATTGAGGCTGCTTCTTCACACTGATTAAAGACAGCAGTCAGATATTCGAGTAGAAGAGAGTTTGGGTTCTTTTTCTTTTTGTTCTGTCTCAAAGGGTTTATTAGCTTTAGAGTCTCCATTCATTAACTGTGGCTCCCACGTTTGTTTCAGAAGAAGAAGTTTGCTGCTGTGAAAAGCGTGTTGAGAATATTCTCAGCTTTGAGGTCTAGAGGAAGATCAAATAGCAGTGCAACAGAGCTTTCCTTGGACACTTGAAAGATCTAAAAAAAATGACAGATTCTATTGTTCTTGTAGTCTGTTTTGTGAAGCTAAACATATGCACCTCTTACTTGGTTGATTTAGTGAACAATGCATGTGCAGTTAAAGGTTAATAAAGTGCACTGCCCTGTTTTCCCAGCAAACAGTGTCTGTTCTTTGCAAGACATGTTTATATCAGGGGAAATTCATATGTCAATGAGGAAGATGATGAAATAGTGTGAAAAACAAAGACTTGAGTTAAAGGCCTGAGGAGGTGGGATACCAAATAACAGCTATAAAGTATCAGTGCTTTGAGCTAAGGCATTTGGGGGCTTTGGGAAATCACAAATCCTCTGTTAAGGTAGATGGTGGTAGGGACCAGATTCTCAGGCAATGTGTCTAATACATGAGAGAAAAACTTAGAAGGAAAAAAAGTGCTCAGAGAACTTCTCTTTGAAGTATGCTAAACAAGAAATAAATCTCCACTGGGGACGGGGACCATTATAGAAGGTGACGTGAACTCTTTCTGAGTGCTATCAAACATACTGTCTTACCTAAGCCTTGTGTACAAAACATTTCTGGGAACTCTGACAATACCGCCTTCACGTGGTGGATAGAATTCTCTAGGTCTTAACCCTGGTTTCAGAGAACCCACTCCTCTGTAAGGTCATTTTTTTTTATTTTTTAACTTCCTTTTGATATTCTTTGAGTCTTACACATCATACATCTCGATCCCATTCATTTCCCATCCCTTTGTATCCAACCTCTGCCCTTACAAAGCCTCCCCAAAATAAAATGAAATTTAAGAGAAGGGAAAAGGAAGCAGTAGCATGACACAGTGAGTCACGCAGTAGACCCTTTTATCCACATTATCTTTACTTGCAAGTGTTCATTGCAGAGAGTCATTGATCTGGTCCAATGCCTCTGGTTTCTACTACACTATTGGTGCTGGGCCCTCACTGGGACTCCTCTTGGTTATCCTGCAGTTGCCCTGGGTCATGGAGATCCTGCAGCTTTGGGTCTGCAGGGCTGGCCTTCCTGTGCTCCAGCAGATCACAGATGGGGTGGATGTTGGGGTGGGCTAACACATAGCCCTGGTTCTGGGCCTGGGTAGTTGAAGGGCTGGTCAGCCCACCAGCTCTCCCCTGTCTTCACCTCTAGGGCAAGCTCTCCAGCATTGCCCAGCTAGTTTTCCCCTTGCAAGAGGTGGGGCCGATTCTGCTTTCACATTCTCAGAGATGGCTCTCCTGCTCCTACACCTTCAAGGCCAGCTCTACTGTGTTGCCCAGGCGTGTGCAGGGGACACTCTCCTGAATGCTTCAGCTGGTGAGGGGCAGGGACAGCTTTCCCACCTACCACAGGCAGTGAGGGGCAAGGACCTCTCCCCCCCACCCACACCACCATATGGCAGATGAGGGGTGAGGCCAGATCTCCCATGCTCATGTTTTCAGATGGGCCTGCACCTAGTCAATAGGGTCAGCTCTACTGTGCTGTCCAGGCAAGGTGCAGGGCCCACTTTCCCGAGTGCTGCAGCTGGTTAGGAGGCGAGTCAGCACTCTTGTCTGTTGCAGTAGGTGAGGGCTGTGGGGGGACATCTCTCCCCCACCCACACCACTGCATGACAGATAGTAGTGGGGACAGCTGTCCCACATTTTCAGCTTTAGGGCTAGCTGCCCTCCCCCCAGGGTCAGCTCTACTATGCTGCCCAGGAAGGTGCATGGCCTCTCTCCTGAGTGCCGCAGCTGGTGCCAGGCAGGAACAGCTCTCCCGCAGTTAGACTGTGAGATCGTTAATAATTAGGTGAGCCTGACATTTGTTTTGTCAACTTTTAGCGACGGTTAGAAAATTAGTGGCAGTTAAATGAATGAAAAAAAATGATTTAGATAAAAGAGAAACTATAAATGACAAACATCCTGTGAACTGTATACAGCATGGGGAAATTCCAACCTAAGTAGGTTTAAATAATATGTATATTATTAATAAGGAAATTTTAGTGAGTTTTGTTTGAAAACTTGACATATATTAGAAATACAGTATACATCACACAAATGTGTCTAGTACTTTGTATATATCCCATAAACACCCCAAATCCTACTTAAATCTTTTACAGCAAAGAACTCTGAGACTAATAGCACCTGGCACTTTGCCTGAAATATATGACTAGAAAATGGCATGTCTGAGAATTAATTCCTCATCTGAGTTCACCAAGGCCTATACTATTCCTGTTCTCATAGTTCATTTCTCAATAAATAATGTTTTTGGCAAAATAAAACAACTTTTAAGCAAAGCATGGAAAACAGAATTGAATAAGGAAGATGAAATAAAAAAAACGAACACAATCTGAGATTCATTGTTGACATTTACTGGGGTCCTCTAACCTGGGCTCCAGAATTCAAAAGATCTACCCCATCCAAGTGCTACCATTTTGTTTCACCCCAGTACTTTGTCAAATTACAGCACCCTTCTCCTTGCAAGCCCCTGTCCCTCAGGTCTAACTCTGGAAACTGGTCTGCTGAAACTAGCAGAACCTCTTTTGAAGGCTATATCCTGCTCCCAATGGGACAATCCCATATCAGTTCCCTGACAGAGCAGTTCTATTCTCTGCAGAGAAGTTCCGGATGTCCCAGCCCTCGTTGGGAATCCCTCGGATCCAATCATCATTGCTTCAATATGTGATAGACTGTGAAAAATGCTTTGATTCCTGGTCATACCCACTGAACCCCTTTAATATACTCTCAAATTGCTTTGTAAATGAGATGTGACCAAAGTTTAATGTGGAGGAAAGAAGGGGAAAATGAGAGATATTGAAATTAACAAGCAGCATTAGGGTTTTATTAATATATATTATTTGCCCTCCCCTCAGAGCTCAGGTGAGCCCTGTAGAGGAAGGGGCAACAGTAGTGTAAGATCCAGAGGGGATGGAGAATAGGGCCATCTGAATAAATTAAACAAGGCACAGATGAACTCACAGAGACTAAAGCTGCAAATACAGAGTCTATGTGAGTTTGCAGCAGGTCCTTTGCATGTAATAGAGCTGTTATTTTAGAATTTTTATGGCACTCCTGAGTGTGAGAACAAGCAGATCTCTGACCATTGTGCCTGCTCTTGCGACTCCTCTTCCTATTGAGTTGCTGTGTCCAACTTCAAAATGATAATTTTTGTTTCATTTTAATTTTTTATTTTGTCATGTATGATTGTTATCTACTAGAAACCTATTCTTTTCTAATAAGAGACAGGGAGTAAATCTGGAAGGGAAGGGAAGTGGGGAAGGACTGGGAGAAGTTGAGGGAGGGGAAACTATAATCAAGATATATTTTTGAGAAAAGAATCTAAGTTTTATAAAAGGGGGAAGATATATGATTTGAAGCAGGCCATTGAACAAATATATAGATGAATGAGCTTACTTGGATGGGTAAAACTAAAGTCTCCTGCACAAGAGACAGATGAGAAACGCATATAGGAAGCTAAATTCCTAAAACCCTGGAAGATAAATAGTTGTTCCTTAGCGGACATTCTATCTCTAATGGGAAAAGAAAACGAAGTTTAGTAATCTATCCACAGTATCTTGTCTGTTTCTGGAGGTGCAGCTTAGTGATATGCAAGCCCAAGGCTTAAGGGTCAATGTCCCATAAGTACTACAAAAGAAGACGATAGGAAAAATCTTGGCTCCCAGTTTACCCAAAGGTACCGACCTATACAGGTAGGAGTGTAGCATATGTGGATTTCCTGAGTATAAAGACAGACTGCTTAGTGTTTGTTTTATTGGGATAGATTCTGGCATTTGGGACTTATTACTGTTAATATAGATGAACAACGGAGTGGAAAACCCCAAGAACATAAAGAATTAAAAGCTTCCCTTTGGCTCTGTGGGTATTTTTTACATATACCCTATAAATCCCAAAAGAATGCCCTAAGGATAGAAAAACTTCCTTCCATTCCAAAGGAAAAAGATCCATGTTCTTGCAGCATTTATCTATGTTTTGAAAATGTTGACAAGAGTCTGATGTTTGTTTATAAACTATGTCTATGGTTTATATTACTTGATTTATTGTTCCTTCATTTCATTTATCTCGGGGACATGTCTGTCTCCTTGTTAAGAAAGTGTTTATTTTTAGTCAAACCAGGATAGGCCAAAAGATGAGCAAAGGGCTCTTGGTCTCTGATGTAGGAGGTCAAGAGAGGGAGGTGAAGGACAGAGAGAACAGGAGAGTGATAGGGATCAAGAGCAAGAGAGAATGAGACAGAGCTTAGGGTGAATGAGAACATCACAGTAAGCAAGCAGCTGCTATCTGAAGTTTGGTTACAACTGTTCTGGGTTCAGACCCCTCCTTTGATTTGGTTAAATGAGCCATTAATTTCTCCTTTTTTATACGAGGTTAGACTTGCTTTTAAAAAAAAATACCTATTCTTAAAAGGTCTAAGGAAAACTCTTGTTAATTCATCTACTCATCCATTCCTACAACAGTTACCTTCTTTGATATTTCTTCCTTGTGTTCTCTATTAGTTTTGTAACATGCTACTCACTTGCTGAGAAGTTGAACTTATTGTAGGACTAGATCAATATAAATTTAACCTGAACAGATATATGTGACTTACTGTTTTCTTTTCTTTGTTTTTTAACTAAATGTTTCTATTTTACATCCCCACCACAGTTTCCCCTCCCTCCTATCCCCCTATTCCCTCCCCCACTACCCTCCCGTCCTGATGTACACCTCCTCTGTTTCTGTTTAGAAAGGAGCAGGCTGCCCAAGAGTAGGAACGAACTTCTAGTTGTGGTAAGACTAAGCCCCTCCCCGTGCATTGAGACTGGGCAAGGCAATTCAGTATGAAGAATAGGTTCCCAAAAGCCAGGCAAAGTGTTACAGTAAGCCCCTGCTCCCATTGTTAGGAGTCACATGAGTACACCAAGCTATTTAACTGTCACAAACAGGTAGGGGGCCTAAGTAAGTTCCTCGCAGCCTCCCTAGTTGTCAGTTAAGACTCCATGAGCTCCTATGAGCTCGGGTTAGTTGTTTCTGTGGGTTTTCTTATGATGCCCTTGAACTCTCTCACTCCTACAATCATTTCTCCTTCTCTTCAGCAGGATTCCCCAAACTTGGACTAATGTTGGCTGTGTTTCTTCACATATTTTTTATTACTAGACAAAGACTTGCTGATGACAATTAGTGTAGTCACCAGTCTATGAATAAAGCAGAATATTGTCAGTAATGATAACATTGACATTTTTTCTCCAAACATTTTCAGTTCGACCCTAAGTCTCTGGACCATCTAGTCTCTAGGTCCTGGCACCACAGAAAGTGTAAAGAGTGGGATCACTCCTGTGGCATGGGTCTGAGACTGGACTAGTCATTGGTTGACCACTCCCACAATTTCTGTGCCACCATTACCACCTTTCACAGGCAGGACAGACTGTACGTCACAAAGTGTGACTGAGCTGGAGTCCCATATTCCTCTGCTAGAAGATCTTTATCAACTCCACATATGACAGAGGACTGAGCTCCAAAATACATAAAAAACACAAGAAACTAGACATCAAAAACCAAATAATCCAACTTAAAAAATGAGGTACAGATCTTAATAGAGAATTCTCAACAGAAGAATTTTAGATGGTAGAGAAACGAAATGCTCAACATCCTTAGCCATCAAGGAAATGCAAATTAAAACAATTCTGAAATTTAATTTTACACCTGAAAGCTAAGCTCAAAAACACAAAAAAGAGATTATGCCAGAGAGGATGCATGGCAAGGGGAACACTTCTGGTGGGTGTGCAAAATTGTACAGCCACTTTGGAAATTAATATGGCAGTTTCTCAGAAAATTGGGAATCAATCTACCCCAAGACCCCAGCAATACCACTCTTGGGCGTATACCCAAAGGATGTTCAGTCGTATCACAAGTACACTGATTGAACTATGGTCATAGCAGCTTTATTCACACTAACCAGAATCTGAAAACAAACCAGGTGTCCTTCTACCAAAGAATGGATAAAGAAAATGAAAATGTGGTACATCTGCACAATAGAGTATTGCTTAGTGCTAAAAGCAGTGAAATCAGGAAATTTGCAGACCAATGAATGGATCTAGAAAAAAATCAATCTGCGTGAGCTAACCCAGACCTAGAAAGACAAACATGGTATGTACTAATTTATGAGTGAATATGTGCTGTAAAGTAAAAGGTAACCATGCTATAACCCATAGCACCAGAGAGGCTAGATAACAAGGAGGGCCCAAGGGGGCATATATGGATCTCTCTGGGAAGGGGAAATAGAAGAGGTCTCCTGAGTGGACCAGGGACAGGTGAGGATGGGCACATGAGGATGAGATTTGCATGTGGGTGGAGACGAAGAGTACTGAAAGAGATGTCTTGATATGGGTGGGGGGGCCATTTAGGGGTCAGATAGAAACATGGCGCAAGGGAAACTCCCAGAATCTACAAGGATACCATCAGCTAAGACTCCTAACAATAGTGATTAGGTAGCCTGAATTGGCCATCTCCTGTGACCAGGCCAGATTTCCAGTGGGGGGTGTGGCTCTGTTTTTTTAAAAAATTTTTTATTACTTTATAAATAATAACAATCAAAATTTCCACTTCCTCCCCTCCTCCCACTTCCCTCCCGCTCCCCCACAATCCTCATCCCCTCTCCCTCCAGTCCTAGAAGAGGGCAAGGTACCCTGCCCTGTGGGAAGTCCAAGGTCCTCCAGCTACATCCAGGCTTAGGAAGGTATGCATCCAAATAGAATAGGATCCCAAAAAGCCATCTGACCACACTGAACCTGATAAAAGAGAAAATGGGAAGTAGCCTGCAATACATGGGCATGGGAGACCACTTCCTACATATAACCCCAGTAGCACAGACAATAAGAGCAACAATGAATAAATGGGACCTCCTGAAACTGAGATGCTTCTATAAAGCAAAGGACACAGTCATTAAGACAAAAAGGCAGCCTGCTGAATGGGAGAAGATCTTTACCAACCCCACATCAGACAAAATATATAAAGAACTCAAGAAACTAGACATTAAAATTCTAAATAACCCGGGGCTGGAGAGATGGCTCAGAGGTTAAGAGTACTGACTGTTCTTCCAGAGGTCCTGAGTTCAATTCCCAGCAACCACATGGTGGCTCACAACCATCTATAATAAGATCTGGTGCCCTCTTCTGGCATGTGTATACATAATAAATAAATTAAAAAAAATTCTAAATAACCCAATTAAAAAATGGGGTAGTGAACTGAACAGAGAATTCTCAACAGGAGAATTTCAAATGGTGGCTCTGCTTTTAAAAGGGCCAAGTGATTGTTTAATGCTTTGTTCTTGCCAAACTGAATTTCCTTCTCTGACTCTGTCTTCTACGGGTTGCGTCTGATGGAACCCTGAAGCATAAAGAGGGGAGATGTGCTAGGCATTGAATGAGGGCTGCAAGTGCTGTGCATGCTGAGTAGATTGTGTGACCATCCAGGGCACATATACTGATGTAGAACATTCTGGGTTGACATGAGTCCCCAGAGGTCTAGAGCACTGCGGGACAGCAAGAGACCCCAGTGTAGTATCAAGGCTAGTACCTGGATCCATATCAGGGGATGTGGTGATGTAGCTGTGGTTTGTAGATGCAGGCTACTGGACTAGAAAACAAAGAAGTTTACATGTCTGTTTGTTCCCAGAGTCTGATGCTGCAGCCTTTTCAAAAATATTAAACTGTGTGTTTAATGTCAGGATAGAATCTGCCTGTATTCAAGGAAAAAAAACATTTTAGTAAATTACTGTCTAATAAAAGAAGGGGGAGACAAGAAGGGAAAGATTAGGAGAGAATGAATATCATAGTAATATGTGATATGTATCTCAAAGTTTTTAGAATATTTCAGACTGTAGAATCTGTGGTTTTGGACTCTGCGACAACACTGCAAAACAAGCATCTCAGGCCTATAATCAGGAATCGAATTTCTAGATGATCGTATTGCACAGGACACCTGGCTTCTTATATGAAGCCTTGGGAGCGAGTGCTTTAACTTCTCTGCTTGAAATAGACATTATCATCTCTAACAAAATTTCAAAGGAAAACATTGTTTATACAGGGAAAGACCAGAGTGAAGAAAGGTCTAGACCAGCATTGGCCAATAGCACATTTTTGCAATAATTAAGTGTTCACTACCAGAGGCTATTGGCACATCAAGTTATGCTAGTTTAACCAAAGAGGAGAATATTTGCTTTTAATATAAATAATTGCATGAGGCAAGTGACTAATATAATGGAGAGCAAAGATTTAGAGACTGATTTTTTAAGAAAACCTTAAAAGATTCTGATATTTATTTTGGTTGAGAAAAATTTGAGAATAATGTGGCAGCTTATTTGTGAAAGTCACAAATCAAGGGTTGGGGCTTGAGAGATGGTTCAGTGGATAGAGGCACTTGTTATCAAGACTGTTGATCTGAATTTGATCCCTGGGATTCACGTCGTAGAGACAGAGGACCCACTTTAACAGGTTGTGTTCCGGTTTCTGCATGTATGCTTTGTGTGTGTGTGTGTGTGTGTGTGTTTGTGTGTGTGTGTGCATGTGTGTGTATATTACCTCACAAGTAAACCAATAAAGAAGATGTGGGGGCTGGAGAGATATCTTAGCAGTTAAGAGCACCCACTCCCCTACCAGAGGATCTGGAATTGCTCCCTAGTCTGTAAAACAGACCTTTCACAACTGTCCTTATCTCCAGCTTCAGGGGTCTCAAGAGCCTCTTTTGGCCTCTCTGAGTGCCTTTACATCAGTGACACACATATATATATATATATATATATATATATATATACTATTTTTAATATTAAAAATAAAGGATTTACAGACAGTTGTTTGATAAACTCATTGTGGTCCCATGACAGAAATAAAACAGAGTAAATAGCTTCATGGGGAAACCTTGTACGTTCTATGAAGAATTTTATAAGATTTAGCACGTCAACGGTGGGACAGGTGACAAGACAAGATGAATTTTCAAGCCCTTTCATGTACTGTAAATCTGTGGTTGTATAATCTGGTGTTGGAAATGCTAGACTATCAAGAGAATTTGTTTCCAGCTACTCAGCTGTGCAATACTGAAGTCATGTGGGCATCTAGGCTATGTGGTCATGTCTATGTTTCTATTAAGTCCTGAATAGAAATATACCCTATCAGTCTTTGAGATTTAGAGTTCTATTTTCTACTCACATTCTTAAAAATTTTACTACTAAAGTAATTTATGGGAAACAAGAAAACTAAATGTAAGGGTTTTTATTTCCTTCAGGCTATCAACAGTTTTCTCTCATATGCTCTTCATCCCACAGCTTTACTGGGTTTGTAAAGTTATTTCCCTACGTACTTCTAGATAATTATAGTGAAAAATGGGATTCCTGGGTCAGATAATAGTTGATGCTAATTATTCCTAGTAAAAATATTATATGACTTGATGGAAGAGGTTGCCATAATTACTTTCTGTGTTTATAACACTGAAATCATTATGTTTTATGTGACCTTTGAATTCAGAAAAATATGGTTAAAATAATTATGTCATTTATTTAACAATTCAAAGGCAACAAGATGTCAAGTGATTTAGCGGCCAAATATTGACAGTGCACACTATGCTGTGAGTACCTTGCAGAAACTGTGGCTATCATGGGAGACACAGCATGGCCTTTGCATCCACAAACCCCATAGTTAAATGGAATAGATGAACAGGTAAATTCTCAGTGACAGCTCAGAGATGAAAAGCATGCTGAGAAGAGAACTCATGAGGTTCATGGAAGCACAGAGAATGGTGCATAAAGCACCTGGGCTGAGAGGGGAAGAAAGTGGATTATTAAACACAGTTATGTATCAACTTAGATAAGAACTTTATACTAAATATATAAACATCTGTATACATTCCTTGGAAATTCTTCTTTGTCCTTAGAGCCATCCCCTTTATACTGCTTCATCTGATAACGCATGCAGCTTGAATGTATCAATTTCTAGCCTTGCCAGTATTTTATGGCCATGTTGGTTCAGGAAACAGGAAGATAAACAGAAGACTAAAAACCAGAAGGGTGAAATTAGCAGATTCTATTTTTAGTGTACCAGAATGCATCTATTTAAAGGACTGCATGTTTTCCATGCTCTTAGCCCCCCAATTACTCCTTTCCCTGTCTGTGAAAGGATAGAATTTTGCAGACCCCTGTCCTTCTAGCAAGATGTGACCCTTAACCTCTGTCTTGAAATCAGAGCCATTAGAATGAAGGGGATGAGGTTCTCAAAAGATTGGATCCAGTAACATTCCATGACAAAGTGGAAGGGGCTCACAAATACATCATGACATAATTTGTAAGTGATTCAAGAGAGTGTGTAGGGCCGTCTCCTCTTCAAAGATATAGAATTGGGTAGTTGTTGTCTAAGGGCAGATTTTTCTTTAATGTTATAGTGTTCCCTAAGTTGTCCACATTCTTGTAGGTAAACCCTTACATATGCTCTTATAAATAATATAAGTTGGATACACTGATCATCCAAGAATCCATTGTTTTCAGGTCTAGGAAGAGAAAGTTCAGGAAGTGCCAGGAACAAAGCCAGGGTTATAAACTGAGATTGTTTCTATGCCACACAGAAAGGGAAAATTCCTAGCTATGCTTTTTCCTAACAGGCATTCTTTTAAGGATTCAAGAAGAGACTTGAATATTGTATATCCTGCCTTTCATGTTGGGGGTCTTAATGAGGTGACATTTCATATGAGAAGGCTGAGCTTTTGCTGGCAGAAGGGTGACTCTTAGGCATCGTGTAAGTAAATAGAAGGAAGAGTAAAGCATCGTCTCACATGAGAAGAAATACCATACCTGAAATACAAGTTCTGGTTGCCAGGCCCTAGAAGTTTCACTGTGCCAGATTTGATTTACTCAGACTTCTATCTGAATATTGTGAGGGATGCGGTTTCAGATCAACAGATAAAAGTCCCCTTAGCCTAGATAAACATCAATAGAAGGAACTCATGATTGAGAGACCATACCATTGCAGATAAACCATTCTTTCTGGGCAATTTTTTTTCTTTGAAGCTCCAAACCTGGTACCCCATCTCTGTAATTTGCTAAGCTTTATCTTAGGGAACTAAGACTTTCAGTTCCTGTCATCAAAGAAGCAGTCTCAGTCTTGGAAAACATAAGCAGGAGTTCAACGGAGGGTGATTGGAATCTCTTCCTCTGCACACGACCATATGGCTGGTAGTATAGCCACTCCAGTGTGTTCTCCCCAGTAGGTTCCAGGCAGAATCATAGCTCTCACTATTTCATAAGTTCGTTGTGCAGAGTTTGAGAGAGAGGAGGCTTTTGTGAACCAACTAGAATAAGATAGGTAGGAGATGAGGAGTCTCATCCTTGGAAAATAGCAGGAGAAATTCCATGTGGAGCAATGGTAACTTTCCTATACAGAAATAGGTACCACAATTCCTCCTGACTCTGCAATAGCAGATGGGAAGTTATAGAGTTTCCCGCTTGTGCCTTGTCTTCTATGTTAAGGGGTGATGTTTGTTTTGAGGTGGATAGCCTTGGATATAGAATGGATCAGTGGCAGACTTGTATCTGGGGAAATAACTCTGAAGGAAGAGCAAAAAGTGTCCTTTCACCCAGAGAAATACAGTGTACTAGCATATTTCCAAGACAGAATTCTTTACACCCCAGGATATATCGCCTATCGTTTGTTTTCCAATTGCCATGTGGAGAGTCCTATGGAACAGAGGCATTTTGTGAAGTGACTGGGATCACTGAAGAGGGAATCACAGCCTGTGTTAGTGTTAGGAGTAAGGAAAAGTCCCGAGAAAGGATTGGGAAAATATTGAGGAAAAGATGAGGGGTTTCTCTATGAAGAGAGTGGTTCTGGTCTGGACACCGGTAGCTGCTGGCACTGGGAGGCACTTGTTGCAAGAAATGTACTGTTTATTTCTCTAGTTTCAATCTCATGAGGCTTTTCCAAAGAAGAGACTTGTCTCAGCATTGAGAAATATGAAACTGAGTTCTATGTATCCATAGACACAGGAAGCTCTCATTCCATCTGCCCTAGTAGTAGTGAACCAAAGATCCAAGACTCTGGGACTTCTATCATTGCTTGAGTATCATGTCAAGGCTTTTAGTGAGGAGCTGGACTTGCACAAGCAGTGGAGGAGTCTTAGTCTTTACTAAGAAGACTTAGAAGGAGGAATGGGAGGGTCCCGCTCACACATAGAAATAGGGGTAGTCCAGGTTGCCCCAGAAGAGACACAGGTAGACTTTAGACCAAATCATTACTCCCAATTTTTGTTTCCTTCCATTTTGTATTGTGTCAGAAGAATAAGGGAGGCTTTCTGTTCAAGAGTTACTTTGGTATTCGGGTGGTGTTGGTATATCCATTCTTGAGGGCAACAACTTGGAAAAGAAGTTGGAAGTTTCCTTACCACACAGTAATATGGGCCCTATTCCAGCATGTCCATGGAGATGCTGTGCGAGGCCCCAAGTTAGGCCCAACTTTGTACCATTTCCCCTTCTATATGGTGTCTAAAACCCATAGTAATGGAAGCTTTTTGTGAGGGAGGTGGACTGGGTCAGCATGGAGTATTTCTAGTCTAGAGATATATGGAAGCAAGGCCAGTATGCCAGAAAGGAATTGAAGAAAGAGGGAAGATTGAGATGTTTCCATTCCCACACAGTCATCCATAGGAAGCTCCGGATAGCATGAGTGGTATGCTGTTTCAAGGCTTCCTTTGGAGAGGTTGATTGTTGATGGGGTGAGGACACAGGTCAAAGAGTCCCAGGCTAACTCCAAAATATTTTAATTATATTTTTGTTATTATTATTCTTGCTCATGAAACAGGAGTAAGAAGTCCAACCTCAGCTTTGTAGTGTGGGAATGAGAGAGAGAGAGAGAGAGAGAGAGAGAGAGAGAGAGAGAGAGAGCGCCCAGGACAGGTTGGCGGTTTTCTCTGGGTAATGAAAAGGTTATGTCATAACCTGATCCAGCCTCTTAAAGATTATTGGCTGACAGAGGTTCCCCATCAGTTGAGTGTAGTGAAGCTTTTGGGGTGGAGGCTGGACTCGAGTCAGTAGTGGAGGACACATAGTTTGGTAACTGTCAAAGATAGCAGTTCAGGGGAGTACTCCCACCGTTCCCCGGATTGCAATGAAGTGCTCTCTGCTTTGGCAGTTACCCCTGATAGACTTACACTGACTTTTCAGTGTTGTGAGAGCACTGTGTCAGTTACAGTGGTGGAGAAATTTGTGCATCCTCAACATGTCTGAATTTACTGAACCACAGTTAATACACAAGATAGGTCAGATTTGTTGGCTGCAAATCAGTAAATATTCCTGTTTTGATGTAACAAAAGTGGCCACAATTACAGGTTCTTTTATTCCAATCTCAATTACCATATGAACTTCAAAGTCACAGTTTTCACATTACATATCATGCTGTAACGATTCTGTGTGCATGTGTGTAGTAGAATGGCTAAGAAAAGAATTCCTAAGAAAAGGTTAAAGGGGCTGCAGAGTTCAGAGAGGCTGTCATAAAAACAGAGGCAGAAAGTCTCTGTAGGGAACCTGCTCCGTTCTGCTAACTTCTGCTCCAGAGTTAGTCAAAGTTCAGAGTTTAAATGCAGGACTTCTTAGCAGGAATTTTTGAGTGTCAGTTTCAAGAGGATTGTGTCCCACAGGTAGGTCCTGCTGTGGACCTGAAGCTTAGCGACAGAGGCAAAGGATGTTGCCTGTGGCAATTTTTCTGAATGGCACTTGGGATGAGGTGATAGTTCCATGAGCCTATAGCATCTCAGTCTTAAGGTTACCCTTCATGTATAGTCCCAGGTGAGAGGGTTCAATCTGGTGTACCAGATGAGCTCATGTGCTTATGAGATTTGTATATTTACAGGTGTTATATTCATTTTTTATCAATGTGTGCCTCCCAGTGTGCTGACAGATAGTAGCTGTTTACTCATGTAAGTACAAAGTAGGGTCATTGTGTCTGCAGTTATCTTCTAAAAGGAGCAACTCAGGTCTAACTGTTGCTTTTAAATTAAAGTAATTCAAAGATAGGCACAGCCTGATACCTGGAGTTTTGTACTACATGGAATAACTCAGAGCAGGCCCAGTCTTTCTCACTCCACCCACTTCAGGATTCCTGAGAGCAGGAAACAACTCTGTAGCTGTTTTTTTAAGGCTCATTATTTGTGTTTGGGCATGTTTGTGTACCTGTATGCCCATGCGACATGTGGGTGTAGCTGTGTGTGTGTACATGTGTACGTGTGCATATGTAGGATTTTCGGGTTCTGTTGAGCCATCTCACTGTTCCTATAGTTCAATATCTTTGCTCAATGCAAATGAGCTTGCATTTAGTATCACAGCTATATTCTTTATGTTTTCAACTGAATGATTTATTTTTAGCATTTGCCTATGTAAATGCATCAAATGCAGCTTTGAGTTCCTCCAAGTTGGTTTCAATAACAGTGTCCATAAGTCACATTTAACCTCAGGATTTCTTAGATTCTAATATACTCATGTCTCCACATCATAGTTTTTTACTTTTGATTTTAATGTTCGGCCCCTTGGAAATTTCGTCCATTTTAGTATTATAGGTGGAAGTAGATCTCTGCAGTAATCAGACACTTCAGATTTCTTTTAACTTGTGTGTTTTGTTTTCTAAGTTAATGCTTCTTGTTGCTGTGTCTAACTGGTCATCATACATAGTTGCCTGAGAATCATCCTTTTTACATGCTGAATATCTGTGTGACCCAGATTCTAGCTTTTTTGGTGAGGCTTCTTATGCTTATTTGCACAATTGGCATATTCACAGGTGTTTGGCACATATTTTATGCTCATTCTGTGGCCATTTGTATGAATATAGGGCTATGTCATTTGTGATTGTCTATGACTGGAAATACAGAACTTGCCTTTTAACTGTAGTGCAGATGGTAAGGCACTTTGATAAATACCATGTTTTTCCAGAATCTGAGGGCTGCTACCTTCCATTTCACCTTCCCTAGAGATATGAGGCCTGTTCATCTATAATGCAACCATAAAATGCAGGTTATTTGATCACATCGGACCCCATTTCTAAATGTTGGAATGGTATGTTCTCATCTCTGAAAAAGTTATGGCTAGTCTGTCTCCACCTTGCATGTCTCCTCTGTAAAGACACCTCGTTGGCCCTTGAAGAGCATTTTATATGCCATTTCCGGGTAACATTGTTTATCAGTCTTCACATATCTGTTATTAGAAAGCCATGCAACCACCTTCATTTATTGTATTTGAAATCTCTATACAGTTACTTTTGTGAAAACACTGTCTGCATTTTCTAGTATAAAAAATTTAAACAAACCAGATAATTGTTTGTTTGTTTTCTTGTTTCTTGAGACAGCGTTTCCCTGCTGTGGGAAATGATCTTGTACACTGTAAACATTTGTCATTCCTATTGGTTTAATAAATGCTGACTGGTCAGTAGCCAGGCAAAAAGTATAGACAGGACAACCAGACTAAGAGAATTCTGGGAAGAGAAAAGGCAAAGTCAGTTGTCAACCAGATGCAGGGGAAGTAAGATAAGAATGCTTCACTGAGAAAAAGTACAAAGCCACGTGGCTAATAGAGACAAGAATTATGGGTTATTTTAAGTTGTAAGAACTAGTGAATAATAAACCTGAGATAATAGGCCAAACAGTTTATAAATGTGGTAAGGCTCTGTGAGTTTCTTTGGGACTAAATGGCTGAGGAGCCAAGTGGGACAGAAACTTCCATGTACAAATGACACCAAAACGTTTGGCAATGATTTTTATGTAAAGCCTGAGAGCTTAAAAAAGGGATTCTGGATATATAAGAACAGAATTGAGTGAAGCTTCGTGGTAACCTTCTTTACTCCAGTAGGCTCTGTTTGTTGGTGGCAAGCAGAGGCATGGATTCTTCAAGAGCAGCTTCTTGACTCAGTGTTAGCACCAAAAAAACCCTGCATGGCAACACTTTTAAGAGGCCTGCCCCCAAACATATAAATGGTGTTAATAAGCAGCCAGCAGCATGCTTCTTGGTGATGGCATGGACCTTGAAACTACAGAGTTGAGACAATAAATGCTACTCCCACCAATACCTTCACCAATAGAAGCTAGACTCCCAGGAAACAAAGGAGTGGGGAAATTCCAGTCTCCAAAGCAGCAGCTTTAATCCTAGCCATATCAATTAGCAAACTAAAGGCTGGTGTGGTCAAAAAAAGATAAAGAGACACAATAAAGATAGATTCAGACAAACAAAAACCTCTAGATGGTTTACTGTTTGTTTAAAAATATACGTAGGATTGGGAGAGAAAAGAAAAATGATAAAGTCCTTAAAAAGAAATATAGTCAGGTGTGGTGGTACATGCCTTTAATTCCACATCTTGGGAGGCAGAGACAGGCAGATTTCTATGAGTTCAAGGCCAGTCTGGTCTATAGAGTGAGTTCCTGAATAGCCAAAGAAACACAGAGAAACCCTGTATTAAAAAAACCAAAAAATAAAAATAAAAGAACTATAGTTTTAAAAATGCCATGTAAAGATGGAAAATACACAGAGAATCTGGATACTGTATGTTATTGTGTTGTCTCTGCATGGTTGTCCATTGAGGAAAGAGCAATAGCTGCTAAAAGAATTTGATTATAAATGCTGCTAGACTAATCCAATATATTTATTTTGAAAATGCCTTGACTTCAAAATTTAAGTAAAATTCATGTTACTTTGGAGAAAAGGTTTTGCTTTTGATTTCATAGGACATGAGAGGATATGCATTCATTCTGGCTTAAGAAAAATAAGGTTTAATATCCAGGTCTTCAATTTGATTCCATTGATCACCATCTCTGTTTTTATGCCAATACCAAGCTGTTTTGATTACTGTATCTCTGTAATAGAGCTTGATGTCAGGGATGGTAATGCCTCCTGAAGTTCCTTTATTATATAGGATTATTTTGGCTATTCTGGGTTTTTTCTCAGATAATTGGGAATCAACCTACCTCAGGATCCAGCAATATCACTCTTGGGAATATACCTAAAAGATGCTCAATCATACTACAAAAGCATTTGTTCAGCTATGTTCATATCAGCATTATTTGTAATAGCTAGAACCTGGAAACAACCTAGATGCCCCGAAAAATGGATAAAGAAAGTGTGGCTCATTAACACATTAGAGTACTATGCAGCAGTTTAAAAACAAACAAACAAAACAAAACAACAACAACAAAAAACCCAATGACATCTTGAATTTTGCATGCAAATGGATGGAATTAGAAAACACTATCCTGAGTGAGATAACCTAGACCCCCCCCCAGAATGAATATAGTACGTACTCATTCATATGTGGACACTAGCCATAAACAGAGGGCATTGAGCCTATAGTTCATGATCCTAGTGAAGCTAAATAATAAGATGAAGGTTGGATAGGGGAGCACGGAAGCACAATTCTTAGTTAAGGGAGCCACCTTAAGGTTGGCAAGAGACTTGAACCTAGAGTGGCTCCCAGAGCCCAAGGCGATGTCCCCAGTTAGTTCCTTGGGCAGATGAGGATAGGGAACCTGAAATGACCATATCCTATAGCAATACTGACGAATAACTTGCATATCACCATAGAACCTTAATCTGGTGATGGATGGAGATAGAAACAGAGACCCACACTGGAGCACTGGACTGAGCTCCCAAGGTCCCAGTGAGGAGCAGAAGGAGGGAGAACAAGAACAAAGAAGTCGGGACCACGAGGGGTGCACCCATCCACTGAGAGAGTGGAGCTGATCTATTAGGAGCTCACCAAGGCCAGCTGGACTGTGACTGAAAAAGCATGGGATAAAACCGGAATCTCTGAACATGGTGAACAATGAGGGCTGATGAGAAGCCAAGGACGATGGCACGGGGTTTTGATCCTACTTAATGTGCTGGCTTTGTGGGAGCCTAGCCAGTTTGGATGTTCACCTTCCTAGATATGGACGGAGGAGGGAGGACCTTGGACTTACCACAGGGCAGGGAACCCTTACTGCTTTTTGGACTGGAGAGGGAGGGGGAGAGGAGTAGGGGGAGGGGAGAAGGGTGGGAGGAGGGAGAGAAGGGTGGGAGGAGTGGGAGGGAAATGGGAGGCTGGGAGGAAGCGGAAACTTGTTTTTTTTTCCTTTTCTCAATAAAAATAAAAGAAAGAAAATTCTGTAAAAAGATTAAAAAGGTGACACATTTCTACTACTTTAATATATAAAAATTTAATTTGGACCTAAAAAAAAGATGAACCCAAAGAAAAACATATATAGACCCACCTGGATATTGGAAACAGACAAGATCACCTGACGAAATTGGGAGCATGGGGGCAGGGGATAGAAGGAAGGGGAGAAGGAAGGGTTGAGGAGAACTTGTGAAAATGGGGTAATCGAGAGGGAGGAAGAACAGATATGAGAACAAGGAAAGAGATATCTTGATTGAGGGAGCCATATGAGGTTAGCAAAAAATCCGGCTCTAGAAAAATTCCCAGGATTCCACAAGGATGACCCCAGCTAAGACCCTAACCAACATAGGTGAAGGTGCCTGAACTGGCCTTGCCCTGTAGTCAGACTGATGATTATCGTAAATATCACCATAGAACCTTTGTCCAACAAAAGATGGAAACAGAGGCAGAAACCCACATGAGAACACTGGAATGAGCTCCCAAGGTTCAGTTAAAGAGTGGAAGGAATGAGAGTATGAGCATAGTGATCAAAACCATGATGGGTTCACTCACTAAGACAGTTTGCCTGAGCTAATGGGAGCTCATTAACTCCAACTGGACTGGGTGTGAACAAGCATGGGATCAAACTAGTTCCTCTGAATGTGGTTGACAGTTGGGGCAGACTGAGGGGCAATTGACAGTGGCACTGGGATTTGTCTCTACTGCAGGTACTGGCTTTTTGTGATTCTATTCTCTTTGGATGTATACCTTGCTCAACCTAGATGTTGTAGGGAGGGCATTGGACTTTCCACAGGGCAGGGTGCCTTGCCCTCTCTTAGGATTGGAGGGGGTAGAGGGTGGGCCCTCTGTTCGCGAGCTAACAAAGCAGCGCGGAGTTTCGATCTGGGCACCGAGTGAAATATCATTGTGGTGAGTGAGTGCTGTGGCAGCTAGGAACATACCTCAGCCTGCCCACACTTCCTGGCCATCCTACAGGGGCTATACTGTCCATACCTCCTCTCTCTTCCTATCCCATACAGCTTACATCCAGATCCCCCCACCCCCTGTCTCCCTCCCTCCCTCCCTTCTTTGGTTGCAAAGCGCCTCCCTGCTCAGCCTGCTGGGGCGCTGGGACCGAACCCGAACCGGGAGGACAAAGGGGTGGCAGGTAGGGCCTTTGTTCCCATAGCCTGCCCGCAGCGAGCAGGGTGGGCCCTTGGTTTGCGAGCTAACCAAGCAGCACAGAGTTTCGATCTAGGCACCAAGTGAAACATCATTGTGGTGAGTGAGTGCTGCGGCAGCTGGGAACATACCTCAGCCCACACACACTTCCTGGCCATCATACAGGGGCTATACTGCCCATACATCCTCTCTCTTCCTATCCCATACAGCTTACATCCAGATCCCTCAACCCCCAGTCTCCCTCCCTCCCTCCCTTCTTTGGCCACTTAGCAGCATGATAGGGCGCTGGGACCGAACCCAAACCGGGAGGACAAAGGGGTGGCCTGCAGCTCCTTTGTTCCCATAGCATGCCCGCAGCGAGCGGGGTGGGCCCTTTGTTCGCGAGCTAACCAAGCAGCAGAGTTTCGATCTGGGCACCAAGTGAAACATCATTGTGGAGAAACATCTCTGGGGAGTGACATCACTGGGAAGGTACATCAGTAGGCAAGAAGACCTGATCCTGTAAAAGAAGATCCAAAGGGGAGTATTGGGAGGAAGAGATGGGCAGATGCCAATGCAGGAATTCTCCCAACAATCTGAAAAACAACACGAAACCATCAGAAGCCAGTGACCTCACAACAGGAGGACATGAACAGCTTAATCAAGAAGAAGTAGAAAAAACTGACTTCATGAAAGTGATTGACACCTTTAAACAGCATATAAAAAACGCCCTTATAGAAATGGATGAGAAGTATAACAGAAAGTTCGAGGAATTGAGTAAATCAGTGAATGATACCCTAGGAAACCAAGGAAAAACAATCAAGCAGATAATGGAAACAGTTCATGACTTGAAAACTGAAATGGAGGCAAAGAAGAAGACACAAACAGAAGGCAGGCTGGACATGGAAAATCTAGGTAAACGAATAGAGACTACAGAATCAAGTATAACCAGCAGAATACAAGAGATAGAAGAAAGAATCTCAGATTCTGAGGATAACATAGAGAAAATAAATGCTCTGATCAAAGAAAACAGCAAGTCCAACAAACTCTCATCACAAAACATTCAGGAAATATGGGACACAATAAAAAGACCAAACCTAAGAATAATTGGAGTAGAAGAAGGAGAAGAAGTACAGCTCAACGGTCCAGAAAATATACTTAATAAAATTATAGAAGAAAACTTTCCCAACCTGAAGTCAGATGAACCTATGAAGGTTCAAGAAGCATACAGAACACCAAAGAGGCTGGATCAAAAGAAAACATCCCCTCGCCATATAATAATCAAAACACAAAATATACAGAAGAAAGAAAGAATATTAAGAGCCGCAAAGGAAAAAGGCCAAGTTACTTATAAAGGTAAACGTATCAGACTTACACCTGACTTGTATATCGAAACCATGAAAGCCAGAAGGTCCTGGATAGATGTACTCCAAAAACTAAGAGACCACGGATGCAAGCCCAGACTACTATATCCAGCCAAACTTTCGTTCACTATAATTGGAGAAAACAAAATTTTCCAGGATAAAAACAAATTTAAACAATACGTAGCCACAAATCCAGCCTTACAGAAAATAATAGAAGGAAAATCACTAACCAAGGAGTCCAACAATGACCACAATAAATCAGACATCTAGAGACCCTTCACCAGCACAACTCAAAGAAGGGAAACACACAAACCCTACTACTAAAAAAGTGACCGGAGTTAACAACCACTGGTCATTAATATCACTTAATATCAATGGGCTCAACTCACCTATAAAAAGGCACAGGCTAAGAGATTGGATAAGAAAACAGGATCCAACATTCTGCTGTCTACAAGAAACACACCTCAACCACAAAGACAGGCACCTACTCAGAGTAAAGGGCTGGGAAAAGGCTTATCAAGCAAATGGACCTAAGAAACAAGCAGGTGTGGCCATACTAATTTCTAACAAAGTTGACTTCAAACTTAAATCAATCAGAAGAGATGGAGAGGGACATTTTATACTCATAACAGAAACAATTCATCAGGAAGAAGTCTCAATCCTGAATATCTATGCCCCTAATATAAAAGCACCCACGTACGTAAAAGAAACATTACTAAAACTCAAGGCAGCCATCAAACCGCACACACTAATAGTAGGAGACTTCAACACTCCTCTCTCACCAATGGACAGGTCAATCAGACAGAAACCTAACAGAGAAATTAGAGAATTAATGGGGGTAATGAAGCAAATGTACTTAACAGACATCTATAGATTATTCCACCCAAAGAGGAAAGAATATACCTTCTTCTCTGCAGCTCATGGAACCTTCTCGAAAATTGACGACATACTTGGTAACAAAGCTAACTTATACAGTTACAAAAAAAATATTAGTAACCACCTGTGTCTTATCAGATCACCATGGATTAAAGTTAGAATTCAACAACAATGCTACCCCCAGAAAGCCTACAAACTCATGGAAACTGAACAGTCAACTACTGAACCATACCTGGATTAAGGAAGAAATTAAGAAAGAAATTAAAGTCTTCCTTGAATTCAATGAAAATAAAGAAACAACATACTCGAACTTATGGGACACTATGAAAGCAGTCCTAAGAGGAAAGTTCATAGCACTAAGTGCCCACCTAAAGAAAACAGAGAAAGCACATATTGGAGACTTAACAGCCCACTTGAAAGCTCTAGAAAAAAAAGAAGCAGACTCACCTAGGAGGAGTAGAAGAATAGAAATAATCAAACTGAGGGCTGAAATCAACAAAATAGAAACACAGAAAACAATCCAAAGAATCAATGAAACAAAAAGCTGGTTCCTGGGGAAAATCAACAAGATTGATAAACCCCTATCCAAATTAATCAAACGGCAGAGAGAGAACACACAAATTAATAAGATCAGAAATGAAAAGGAGGACATAACCACAGACACAGAGGAAATTCAGAGAGTCATTAGATCTTACTACAAAAGCCTGTATGCCACAAAACTGGAAAATGTAAAAGAAATGGACACGTTTTTAGGTAAATACCATTTACCAATACTAAACCAGGACCAGGTGAACAATCTAAACAGACCTGTCAGTCACGAAGAATTAGAAGCTGTTATCAAAAACCTCCCTACCAAAGAAAGCCCAGGACCAGATTGTTTCAATGCAGAATTCTACCAGAACTTCCAAGAAGACATAATACCTATACTCCTTAATGCATTCCACAATATAGAAACAGAAGGGTCATTACCAAATTCCTTTTATGAAGCCACAATTACTCTGATACCAAAACCACTCAAAGACTCAACCAGGAAAGAGAACTACAGGCCAATCTCACTCATGAACATCGATGCAAAAATCCTCAACAAAATACTGGCAAATCGAATCCAAGAACACATCCGAAAAATTATCCATTATGATCAAGTAGGCTTCATTCCTGAGATGCAGGGCTGGTTCAACATACGAAAATCTATCAATGTAATCCAGCATATAAATAAACTGAAAAAAAACCATATGATCATTTCATTAGATGCTGAAAAAGCATTTGACAAAATTCAACATCCATTTATGTTAAAAGTCTTGGAGAGATTAGGGATACAAGGGTCATACCTAAATATAATAAAAGCTATATACAGCAAGCCGACAGCTAACATCAAATTAAACTGAGAGAAACTCAAAGCCATCCCACTTAACTCAGGAACACGACAAGGCTGTCCACTCTCGCCATACCTCTTCATTATAGTGCTTGAAGTTCTAGCAATGGCAATAAGACAACATAATGGGATCAAGGGGATTCGAATTGGAAAGGAAGAAGTTAAACTTTCGTTATTTGCAGATGATATGATAGTGTACTTAAGCGACCCCCAAAACTCCACCAAAGAACTTTTACAGCTGATAAACACCTTTAGTAATGTGGCAGGATACAAGATCAACTCCAAAAAATCAGTCGCCTTCTTATACACAAAGGATATGGAAGCAGAGAGGGAAATCAGAGAAGCTTCACCATTCACGATAGCCACAAACAGCATAAAATATCTTGGGGTAAATCTAACCAAGGAAGTGAAAGATCTATTTGACAAGAACTATAAGGCACTGAAGAAAGAAATTGAAGAGGATACCAAAAAATGGATGGACCTCCCTTGCTCTTGGATTGGGAGGATCAACATAGTAAAAATGGCAATTCTACCAAAGGCAATTTATAGATTCAATGCAATCCCCATCAAGATCCCATCAAAATTCTTCACAGATCTTGAGAGGACAATAATCAACTTTATATGAAAAAAAAACCCAGGATAGCCAAAACAATCCTATACAATAAAGGATCTTCTGGAGGCATTACCATCCCTGACTTCAAACTCTATTACAGAGCTACAGTAATGAAAACAGTGTGGTACTGGCATAAAAACAGAGAAGTCGACCAATGGAATCGTATAGAAGACCCGTATTTTATCCCACAAACCTATGAACACCTCATTTTTGATAAAGGTGCTAAAAGTATACAATGGAAGAAAGAAAGCATCTTCAACAAATGGTGCTGGCACAACTGGATGTCATCCTGTAGAAGAATGAAAATAGACCCATATCTATCACCGTGCACAAAACTCAAGTCCAAATGGATTAAAGACCTCAATATCAGCCCAAACACACTGAATCTGATAGAAGAGAAAGTGGGAAATACCCTACAACAGATGGGCACAGTTGATCGCTTCCTATGTATAACCCCAGAAGCACAGACATTAAGGGCAACATTGAATAAATGGGACCTACTAAAACTGAGAAGCTTCTGTAAAGCAAAGGACATTGTCACTAAGACACAAAGGCAACCTACTGACTGGGAGAAGATCTTCACCAACCCCGCAACAGACAAAGGTCTGATCTCCAAAATATTTAGAGAACTCAAGAAACTAGACTTTAAAATGCTAATTAACCCAATTAAAAAATGGGGCACTGATCTGAACAGAGAATTCTCAACAGAAGAAGTTCAAATGGCCAAAAGACACTTAAGGTCGTGCTCAACTTCCTTAGCAATCAGGGAAATGCAAATCAAAACAACTTTGAGATATCATCTTACACCTGTCAGAATGGCTAAAGTCAAAAACACCAAGGATAACCTTTGCTGGAGAGGCTGTGGAGGAAGGGGTACCCTCATCCATTGCTGGTGGGAATGCAATCTTGTGCAACCACTGTGGAAGTCAGTGTTTCGGTTTCTCAGGAAATTCGGGATCAGCTTACCCTTGGACCCAGGAATACTACTCCTGGGAATATACCCAAGAGATGCTCTATCATATGACAAAAGCATTTGTTCAACTATGTTCATAGCAGTACTATTTGTAATAGCCAGAACCTGGAAACAACCTAGATGCCCTTCAATGGAAGAATGGATGAAGAAAGTATGGAATATATACACGCTAGAGTACTACGCGGCGGAAAAAACAATGACTTCTCGAATTTTGCATGCAAATGGATGGACATAGAAACCACTATCCTGAGTGAGGTATCCTAGACCCAAAAAGATGAACATAGGATGTACTCGCTCATAATTGTTTTCTAGCCATAAATAAGGGCCACGGAGTCTACAATAGGTGAACCTAAAGAAGCTAAGTAAGAAGGTGAACCCAAGGAAAAACATATAGTTATCCTCTTGGCTAAGGGAAGTAGACCAAATTGCTGGGGAGAAAATTGGGATCTTGGGGGTGGGGTGGGATGGGGGTAAGGGGAGATGGGGAGAGGAAAGTTAGAAGGGAAGAAGGGGGCCTTGGGGAAACAGGAGAATTGGGATAAAGGAAAGGTGGATAGGAGAGCACGGAACCACAATTCTTAGGTAAGGGAGTCACTTTAGGGTGGGCAAGAGACTTGACCCTAGAGGGGCTCCCAAGTGCCCAAGATGAGGTTCCCAGTTAGTCCCTTGGGCAGCTGAGGATTGGGAAACTGAAAGGACCCTATCCTAGAGCAATACTGATGAATATCTTGCATATCATCATATAACCTTCATCTGGTGATGGATAGAGATAGAGACAGAGACCCACACAGGAGCACTGGCCTGAACTCCCAAGGTCCCAATGAGGAGCAGAAGGAGGGAGAACATGAGCAAAGAAGTCGGGACCACGAGGCGTGCACCCACCCACTGAGACAGTGGAGCTGATCTATTGGGAGCTCACCAAGGCCAGCTGGTCTGTGACCGAAAAAGCATGGGATAAAACCGGACTCTCTGAACATGGCGAACAATGAGGGCTGATGAGATGCCAAGGACAATGGCACGGGGTTTTGATCCTACTTAATGTGCTGGCTTTGTGGGAGCCTAGCCAGTTTGGATGTTCACCTTCCTAGATATGGACGGAGGGGGGAGGACCTAGGACTTACCACAGGGCAGGGAACCCGGACTGCTCTGTGGACTGGAGAGGGAGGGGGAGAGGAGTGGGGGGAGGGGGAGAAGGGTGGGAGGAGGGGGAGAAGGTTGGGTGGAGGGGGAGGGAAATGGGAGGCTGGGAGGAGGTGGAAACTTAATTTTTGTTTTTGTTTTTTTTTCTTCTTTTTTCAATAAAAAAAGACAAAAAAAGGATTGGAGGGGTAGAGTGGGAGGGTGTGTGGAGGTAGTGGGAGGAGAGGAGGGAGTGGGAATTTAGATTGGTATTTTAAAAAGTAATAATAATAATGATGATGGAAAAATAATGTTTGACACTCTGATAAATCCTTAACGGGAACAGATAGCCCAAATGATCCAACATTTCAGAGCACCTCTGTTGCAGTTTCCTCTGAGTTCTATATCTAGAACAGCTTCAAGACTGCTGACTGAGACGATCCTTTTATATATAGATATTATATTACAAAGAACATATCTGAGGTTTATCTTGTTATATTTCCTCTTACTACCTGTTAGTCATATATAATATATGGTATTAGAGTTGGCTAGTGCAATCATTAATCTTATAAATGCCCTCCACACGTCTGATAATGCACTTATCAAGTATATCTGTTTCAAGTTCCTGTAATCTATTAACCTATAACTCATTAGATTATAAAGCTGGCCATGGTCAGGTATTAAAGTCATTAAGCAAGGCAGGTGTTTATTATTTTTTTGAGTAATTAATAATCTTTCCTATAATTTACTTATGACTGATGGTTAACAGTTAATATTTGGTATGTGCAATGTAGTTAGAATGAACAGTTATTTTTCTGTATCTTTACTAATCTACATCTCATAGTTTGAAAGCTTTTTATCATTCAGCAGTTTTTATGAATGACAGGTGTCACATCCATGACTTGCTTTCTGACTCATGTGAGTAGTGATTTGCCACCCAGTCCTTCCATTATATGGAGTTGGTGTATTTATTGATTAGTCAGGTGAGTAGTTTGTGTCAGGCATATTGCTCTGTTCCTTATTCCATGTGAATTGGTTTCTGTTATGTGTGGCATCCTAACTGAGAAGTGCTTTACTTGATCCTGAATGCTATCTAGTATGATCCAAATAAAACATATGACAGTTGAATGCTGAGAGAAAGAAGATGGAGTCATGAGACACCATGTAGCTGCCAGAGGGGAAAGATGTGAAGTGCCAGCTGAAACCTTACTGATAGGCCATGAGCCTCGTGGTAAAATATAAAATAATAGAATGGGTTAATTTAGTATGTAAGAGCTTGCTAGGAATTTTATATAGTGATTGGCCAAGCAGTGATTTAATTAATACAGTTTCTGTGTGATTATTTCAGGAGTCTTGGTGGCCAGGAAAAGAACAAGCAGCCTCCTACATCATGACAGTTTATTTTTTTTAATTTTAAATTTATTTATTAAAGATTTCTGTCTCTTCCCAGCCACCCTCCCCCTCCCCTAATTAAGTCCCCCCCCTCAGCCCGAAAAGCAATCAGGGTTCCCTGTCCTGTGGGAAGTCCAGGGAACCCCCCACCTCCATCCAGGTCTAGTAAGTTGAGCATCCAAACTGCCTAGGCTCCCACAAAGCCAGTACGTGCAGTAGGATCAGAAACCCATTGCCATTGTTCTTGAGTTCTCAGTAGTCCTCATTGTCCGTTATGTTCAGAGAGTCCGGTTTTGTCCCAGGCTTTTCCCGACCCAGGCCAGCTGGTCTTGGTGAGTTCCCAGTAGAACATCCCCATTGTCTCAGTGTGTGGGTGCACCCCTCATGGTCCTGAGTTCGTTGCTCGTGCTCTCTCTCCTTCTGCTCCTGCTTTGGACCTTGAGAATTCAGTCCTGTGCTCCAATGTGGGTCTCTGTCTCTGTCTCCATTCATCGCTTGCTGAAGGTTAATATTCAGGAGGATGCCTATATGTTTTTCTTTGGGTTCTCCTTATTTAGCTTCTCTAGGATCACTAATTATAGGCTCAATGTCCTTGGTTTATGGCTAGAAACCAAATATGAGTGAGTACATCCCATGATCATGACAGTTTAAAATATATATACCATATATATAATATATGGTATTGGAGTTGGCTAGTGCAATCATCAATAAAACTTTTAAGTATTCTAGTGTATTTCTTAGTAACATTTTCTTTCCTTTTTGGTTTTCCTCTTCCCTAACCTTTTAATTCATTCCTCTCCTCACAGAGTCCAATTTCTAATTTTCTCTTTCTCTGTATGTCTCTGCCTCCTGAAACATGTGTGTGTATGTGTGTGTGTGTGTATGTGTGTGTGTGTAAAACAATTAAAGTTGCCATTCCATGTTTGTCTTGTTTTTCTTGATATATCTTTCTCTAATTACATCCATTTTCCATTTTCTTTCAAATAACATAATTTCACTCATCTTTAAGTAGTGTTGAATAAAAGATTATTGTGTATATTCTGAACTTTTCTTTCCCTATCCATTTGTTGCTGAGCATCTAGAGTGGTTTCAGTATTGGCTCTTGTAGATAGTACTGTGATAAAAATTGCTCTGCAAGTATCTTTGTAACATATTGACTTAAATTTCTTGAAATATATACCAAGGAGTTTTTATAGCTGGGTCATATTACAATACCATTATTTTGAGGAAGGTCCATAGTTCCTTCCATTGTAGTTGGGCTAATTTACATTCCCATCAAAAAGTGTATATGGTCTCCTTGTTGCTTTGTATGTTCACCAGAATTTATTATTATTTGTTTTTTGATAATTGCCATTCAGAAAAGGGTGGGATGGGACATCACTACAATCTTGCTTGTATTTCTAGAAGTCTAAAAGAATAAACATGCTTTTTTTAATTTGGCTATTTGTATTTGTTCAATGGAGATTATATGTTCAAGTAATTTGCCTATTTAGTGATTACATCATTTACTATTTTGGTGTTTAATTTTCTTATTTCTTTATGTAGTATAGATATTAATTCTTCATCAAATATAAAAAATATGAAAATTCTTTCATATTCTGAAAGCTATTTTTTTATTCTATTAATTCTTTCCGTCACTGTATATATCTTTTAATACCATGCAATCCCAATTCTTGACTCTTGGTCTTACTACTAACAGTTATCGTAGTCCTTGACAGGATGTTCATGTCTATGCCTATATCTTGGAGTGTTTCGGCTATTTTTCTCCAGTAGTTTCAACCTATTGGGTCTTATATTAAAGTTTTTGATCCATTTGAATGAATCTTTTACAGAGTGAAATCTATGGTTGTATATCATTCTTCTATATATGGGTCTCACAGTTGTCAAACGTTACAAGTCTGTAGCCTCATGCATTTATTTCTGAGGCCTCTATTACATCCTATTTAAGTATCTATGTGCTTGTGCCATGTTGATTTTGTTATTGTGGCTTTATAATCTCCAATCAGGTACTAAAGTGCTTCCAGCATTACTCATTCTGCTTAGATTTCTTTGGAAATTTTATGTCTTTTAAATCTTTCTGTATGAATTATTGTTTATTCAAAAGTATGATTTAGATGTATGTGTAGTTTCTGTATTGTTTTCTTGCTATCAATATCCAGTTTCATTACATCATAACCTGGTAAGACACACATACACACGGAGTTTCACTGAATGACTAAGAAAGAGCTACAAATTCAGAGAGGCAGTCCTGAAGACAAAACTGAAACAGATACAAGAAAAAAAGTTCTCAAAAGGGGACCAGGCAAGGAAGTTTTCCATCGGTGCAAAATTCTCAAAGGCAAACCCAGTTGGCAGACAGTTTCAAAGATCAGTTTGAAGTGATATGAATGTCACAGGCAAGAAACAGTGCCTTTAAGTTGGAGCCTGGTGACAGAGTAAGAGGCCCTTCACTGTGGCAGTTTGCCTGGACAAAACTCAGAATGGGTAACTGGATAACAGTTTGGTATGCGTTCTGCATTTTAGTCTCAGGGTGGTCCTTTAATAGTCTCAGAGTCCCAGGTAAAAAGATTCCATCTGTTTACTGAGAAACTCATGTATCATGTTTTTTATATGATTTTGTATATTCACAGGTATCATTAATTATAAACGCAAGTCAATTATTTATCAATTTATGCTTTCTGGTGTGCTGACCGATGGTGATTGTAAACAAATTCCTGTGTAAACATTGTGTAAAGTCGTCCTTGTCTGGTACTTAAGACTCCAAATTAAATAACTTAGTTGCTTCAAACTGTTGCTTTATAAAATGCAGTCATTCAAAGTTAGGCACACCTAAAATCTGTACACATCATAGACCAGTCTGAGGCCCAGGGCAGACCCAGTATTTCCCTCATTATGTCCCTTCTCAGGACTAGAAAGTAAATGACATATTTTCAAATAGACTAGACTTCAGTCACCAGAGAAGAGTCCTATTCTTGGAATCCATCAAGGCAGAACTGTGTAGGAAGACTTGGTGCCTTCTCCTCCCTGTCTACCCTGTAGGTAGAGGGAGTGCCAACCTACCTGCCTTTGAAGTCCCTCTCAGGAAGACTTCAGCCTAGGGCATGGCTTATGCAGTTTCCAAAGTTCCATCTTGGGAATTTGAAGAATATGAGGCCATTTGTGAGAGGGCTACACTCAGACCCAGAGAAGGAAGAGTCATAATAATGAAGGGAGAATGCTGAGGGAGGACTGAAACCCCCACTTGTCAGTTCTAAGAGGCCAGGTCTGTGTTTGTAGGCTTCAGCTTGTGATGTCCCTCAGTTTCTTTTACACAGAGGTAGTAGAAACAGAGTAAGCACTTTGGTCTCAGTTACATACCCTCAGATCACATAATAGAAGAGGCCCATGAATCAGGAATTATCATCGTATGCATGTCCCGACTGCCAAGTAAACCCCCTTATATAACAGATAATTCCAAGACATCAGTGTTCAGACAGTATGGGCCCTGGATTCTCCTGCTTTGCCAGTTGGCGTTATCATGAAACTCTTTCTCATGTCCTTCTACATGCTTCCCAGAGGACAGGCATTATACTAGACCTGTGAGGCTCTAGGGCTCACCAACATAGACAAAAACAGTTTTGTCCTAGGCATCAGGATTGAATTCTTCAGCTGCAGTCACATACACTGTCTATTCAATCACTGACAGATAGTCCTGCTCACACTCTTTGCTTCTTGCCACCACCAATAAAAGTCAACATGCCTTGCTAGCAAAGGTTTCTGCTCCTCAACCTCGAGCAAGACTTATGGAAACTAACTAGACCACAACACTTGGTGACTGTACAGGTCCCCACAGTTAACAAGGAAGAGGAAGAACATGATGGGAAGAGAGAGGAGGAAGAGAGCTATAATGATAAGATCTTGTTATCATCTGTCTCTTAAAATTTTGTTATAGTGGTCATCTGAATAAGAACGGCCCCCATAGGCTCATATATATGGATGCTTAGTCATCAGGGAGTGGCACTACTTGGAAAGGATTAGGCAGTGTCACCTTGTTGGAGTAGGCGTGGTCTTGTTGGAGGAAGTGTGCTTCTAGGGATGGGCCTTGGGGTTTCAAAAGCCCAAAGTAGGCCTGTATCTTTCTTTTCCTGCTGCCTATGGATCCAGGTATAGAACTCTGAACTTCTTCTCCAGTTCCACGTCTACTTCCACACTGCTATGCTTCTTGCTGTGGTGGTAATACACTAAACTTCTGAAACTATAAGCCAGCCCCTTTTAAATGCTTTCTTTCATAAGATTTTTCATGGTGTTTCTTCACAATAGATACTGCCTAAACCTGTTACCTTCTTTCTACCTTCCTCTTCCTCCTCTTTTGTGATTCTGGGTGCTCAGAACTCTTGCTAACTCTCCTGTTCATGGTGTAACTTAGACAAATAATATCCATGAATCAAAAAGGAGTAAGCACAAGCATCATGGAATCTTCAGTAGATGATGAATCTTTGCTCCTATCCCAAGAATACTAGATGAAAGGATTCCTGAGTTGGTGTTTCTCTTGATTATCACATAGCCTGTGAGGAAGCCCATCATGAGAGCAGAAGTACTCAAAGCTGTCACAGAAGAGTATGAGAATCAATTCCCTGTTATCTTCTTGGGTGCCTCTAAGTGTTTAGAGATGACTTTTAGTATTGATGAAAAGAAAAAGGTATCAGCAAACAACTCACTGGCCCTTAGTTATGAAGACATACTGATTGGTGACCAAAGATTGCCTAAAAATGCTTTCCTGAAGTGTATGCTGGATTTGATGGCATGCAAGGGACCATGCGTCTGAAAAAGCATCTAAAAATTCCTGTGGATAGTAAAAGCATATGAAGGGGAGAGCACTTCATCTATAGGGAGCCTAGCAAGCTCCTAATCAGATATTTTTAAGCATAATTCTTTATTGGTTCTTTGGGAATTACACATCATGCACCTCAATCCCATTCATTGCTGAGTCCTTCCATATTCACCCTCCACCCTTATAACTCCCCCAAAGAAAATTAAAAAAAAAACATGTTGTCAAGCTTTCTGGGCAAACACCCTGCTACTCTATCAATCACAGCCTTCTCTCACATCTGTCACAGCTGTCTCCAGTTCTACTGTTTTTGCACCACTTCACTCCTCTGTCTTTCCCACCTCTGAATCACATATTCAGTTGCTGTAGTGGCACTGGGAGCTCCTGTGCATCATGCTGGAGACCCTTTTGTCCAAACACCTTTACTTACAAAATGTTCATTTCAATGAGTTGTTGGTCAGGTTCAAGGCATCTGACGTCTGGCACACCAATGATACTGGACCCTCACCAAGTCTCTTGGATATCCTGCTGTTACCAAAGTCATGGAGATCCTGTGTCTTTGGTTCTGTAGGACCAGCTCCTACAGGTGCTCTTGCAGGTCATAGATGGTGTAAATGTTGGGGTGGGCCAACTCAAGGATCTGGAATTGGGCCTGAGTGGTAGCTGAGTTGGTCAACCTGGGCCAGCTTTCCCTCCCTCACGCCACTGGGGCTAACTCTCCCACCATCATGTGTATCAAGGGATAGGGTCAGCCATCAGAGGTGGGATCATCTTTCCTGTACCCACATAAATGTTGGTGCTGCAGGTCAGCAAGGCATGGGACGAGCTCTCCTCAACAAGGTGGCCAGTGAGGGGAGAGGCCAGCTCTCTCGTGGTCATATAGGGGTGGGCTGGGTCAGCATGGTACTTGAACATCAACATGGCTTCAGGTAGCAGCCCAGATTGCTGCTATCCACGTGGACTTTGATGGTAAATTACCTTTGGTGGTAACATGGGCTTCCAAAATCAACACAGACCCAGGACATCAACACAGATCCCAGTTGCTCCCAGTTGCAGTAAGACCATGGACACAGACATGGGCCCCGAATATAGCACAAATGTCACCATGGCCTCAGGTGGCAGCACAGAACACTCAAATCACCCTTAGACATCATCATTGCTTTGGGTGGCATCCTATACCACAAAGATCCACATGACATGTAGTGGTAGCACAGGCCACAGATCCCTGCTGTGGTAGGGTCACGGACCTGGACATGGCTCTTGGTGGCAGTCTGGGCCCAGATAACTCCCTCAGTGGCAAGGCAATCCAGGCCTGGACATCACCATGGCTTCAGGTGGCTGCACAAGCACCTCATACCAGCCTGTTCCTCATCGCTATTGTTACTTCAGTTTCCCCTCTCTCCACAGCTGGAACTGCTCTTCTTCTCTCTCTCTCGGTCTTCTCTCCACTCTACCTTTTCCTGGCACATATTTGTTCATCATAATGGAGTCACGGGGCTGGGGTGAGTGCTTGGGTGTCTCTCGGCAGCCCCGGGCTGCAGGGCCAGGGGAAGAGGGGGCTTTTTCAGAGCTTTTGTTGAGCAGAATTCCTTGAAGTTGGGGTGGTGGAGGTGGGTCAGTGGGCGAAGTGCCTGCTGTTGAGGAGTGAGAATCTGAGTTTGGACTGTCAACAGCTGGATAACATCTGGGCTTAGGGAGGCATGCCTGTAACTTCCCCCGAGGAACTGGAGACAGATGAATCCTAAGAACTCATCAATATCCAGTCAGGTTGAAACTGAGTTCTATGTTCAGTGAGAGACCTTATATCAGAAAATTGAGAGACGAATAGGAAGATGTCGGACATCAACTTCTGACCTTCACACGTGCATACACAGGCCAGCACAGCTGCATACATGTGTATATGCATATATACATATACACCTTTACCTCTGCCCACACACATGCAGGTTACTTAGAGACGTAACGATGCCTAACAGTCATCCTCAGTACTCGGCGTGACTTTGGGGTTCAAGAGCCCAGGCTGAAACTACTGAAATAAACGTTCTAGAATTCTTGGCAAAGGTCAATGCAATTAGCTCTTCTTTTTTCTTATTCTGGTATGAGGAGGGTTTGAGAAGTGAGAAGAAAGGGCCTGGCATAATGAGTTCCACAGGTAGGAGGGCAGTTGTATTAATTTCAGAGTGTGTGTCAGCTGCTTCTGTCAAAAATAAAAACATCTCTGTACTCTGAATCAGGTTTCCAAAACCCATGTAAGAGAGAGTAAGATTAGTCAGGGTAGATAACTATGTAGGACAATTTTCTGGTCCTGTGCTTAATAGTGATTGGTGGTTTGATCTTTGTCTTTTGGGGAGATTTCCATACCCTAGTTCTTGCAATAGAAGGTAGATATATACTAGAGCTTTATAAATTGTAGCTGGGGGGGTGGAGAGATGGCTCAGTGGTTAAGAGCATTGCCTGCTATTGCAGAGGTCCTGAGTTCAATTCCCAGCAACCACATGGTGGCTCACAACCATCTGTAATGAGTTCTGGTGCCCTCTTCTGGCCTGCACATATACACACAGACAGAATATTGTATACATAATAAATAAATATTTAAAAAAATAAATAAATTGTGGCTGATGTTGGCAATACATTGATTGCTGTTTATAAAGTTTTCAGACTATATGGAGGAAAATATCCCATAGTTAATGTTGGAGTTCTTTAAACCCCTTTTGGCTAGTTTGTTATGTTAAATGCCCATATTTTCCAGGATCATTAAAGAAAACAACAAAATATTAATAAATCTTACTTAATATGCTCACTGATTCACCAAATGTGGGCTGACTATTTTCTCTTTGGAAAACGCTATGACACTGGGGTGGGTACATGGAAAAGGAAGACACGTCCTTGCTGAGACAATGGAAGGGAGTGGTGAGGTGTGTGTCAAGACACAAAGAACAAGTGGAAAGAAGGAACAAATGAGGAGGGGTTCTAGTTATCAGAAGTTGTGTGAGAAGCTCCCAGAGCCAATGCATTTTGAGGCCTTAGAAACCCGTAAAACTTCGGGGTTAAATTTTACATTAAGCCATGAAAAGTGTCATGGGGGTGAACTTTCCATTCAGCCATAAAAGGTATCACTGGTCACAATTTTGATATTAGAGGAAAGAGAAAAGTCATAAATGAAAATTGCTCTTAGAAGTTCCCTTGAGATTCTGGCAAAACCAGGGAGGAATCCCTAGCTCCTTCCTTTGTGGAGTGTGAGCTTGAGCCTTGTCCTGGCCCACCTGGACCCAGTGCGTGCTCTGGATTTTCCACTCAGAAGAGCACAGATCCTTTGGGTTGCTGCCTAAACCTTCCAATGCATCATTCTTTTCCCTGCCCTGTGAGTCAGAGCCTTCTCTCTTACAATTCATTGGTAGGTGTTCTTGACTGCCATCTGTTCAAATTCAAGCAAGGTCAAGAAACTAATGATAGTGAAGTTACTGTGCACAGTATACACAGAGAATGAACAGAAAGAGAAGAGAAGAGCTAATTTACTCATCACTAGGATAATTTTCAATTTTATCATCTAAGCATAACAGACTTAGCCCCAAAATAATACATCATCTATGAGAGAAAATGTTATAGTTGTTATTTGAAAAGCATAGCTTGTTTTTGTTTCTTTAGTGTGTGTCTCTGTGTGTGTAAGCACACACACGCACACATGTGTGCATATTTTCGGATTCAGTGTTTTATTTCTCATTGAGCTGCATCTTCTGGCATACTCTGGATAAGAGCAACAAAATTAAGAGGAGTGGATGGCAGGATTTGGGTCACATTAATGATATTCAAACTAACTTCCATTCATGTCCAATATCTTTGGGCATGGTACCAGGTGTTTACTGTCAATGCATTCTCACTCGGCCTCCAGTTTGTCTCCTGCTTCTAAGAGAACAATCAATGATTTCTAGTCCTTGGGAATTAGTCTAGAATCACATAGCTGAAACATTTCAAGACTGGACAAGTGTTTATCTAGCATACATATTGTTCCCTTCCTCCCATCTGAAGTCAGGCTTTTGTTTCTGACATTATTTCTGACTATTAGAAAATATCTCAGCTGACAAAAGGACACTGTCCAATACTCAAAGCAGAAATGTGCTTAGGACAATGTGTGATTTGTTTTTACTTACTGCTTGGGTACTCTTGCTCTTATAACGAGGAATTTTCATCCCTGGCTATGTTCTCGTTGTGGCATCTCAGTCTTGTCCCAGCATTTTCCTGCATCATCATGCCCTCCCCTGCTGTTAGTCCTCATACATTCTCATCCAACTCAATAACCCGCCTTTCTTACAAGCTAATCACTATAGTTGCCTTCAAAGGCAACTTTTTATATCTCATAAAAAGGCCCAGATTCATCTAACCTTACATAACATAACATAACATGCCTCCTTCTGAATCTCCTGTGTTGGTTTAATGATGGTATCATGTATATAATTCATGGCAAAATGCAAACCTTAACCCTCAGTACAATAAAAGGAAGAGGTATGGTCCCTTGGATTATGGTTCGGTCGTGCAAGTCAAGCACTCATGAATAAGTTTAGCACTCTTATAAAAAGTGTGGACTTTGAAGAGGGAGATCATTTTTTCTTTTATCCCTTCTGCCATGCAATGAAGCATCAAGCCTTCTGACTGGGAGATGCCCCCACAGAATGCTGCCTTAGAAGCAGACAGCAACTTTCATCAGATATCTATATACTTGACACTTAATCTTGAATTTATTGGCCCCAGAGGTGTGTTTTTATTTTTTTTCATTTATTTTACATTTATTTCCCTTCCCCCTCTCCTCCCGCTCCTGCTTCCCACTTAACTTCCTCCAATCCACTCCTCCCCCATCTCTGATCAGGCCTTTCATGGACTTCTCCTAGAGGTGTTTTATCACTTGCACATTCAGAAAAATACTCCTCACCAATAAGTGTTAGATTTAGGCAATGATATCAAGACGAATGGACTTCCTGTGGGTGGGTTTTATAAATCCAATATGCCGACAGAACTCTTCTCCTTTACAAGAAGAGACCTACAGACTTGTTCAAATGGTTATGAGCCAGTGTAGGGCAACATCTCTTCCTTAGCCTCTCATCTAGTAATGGAAGCAGAGGAAAAACTTCTTATGTATGTAACACTGTATGTAAACTCAATCCAGAGACCAGGAATAGTTGCTGCTATTCAGCCCTGAATCCAGAGTTCAGTATAGCCTGGAGAAGGGTCTAGGAGGAGAGAAGGTGGGAATCTGCTAATCAATCTGGTTGTAATACAGGATACTGTGCATGAATAGACTTGGAAAATGTTTGAATCAGTACCAGTCAGATATTTCAAGGCTATGTAAGGAGGCAGATCTAAGAAATGGTCAAGTGGAGGGCTGAACTCTCAAAGTCCAGATGAAGCGTGGGAGGAGTAAGAATATGAACAAACAGGTCAAGACCATGATGGGGACACCCACTGAAACAGTTTACCTGAGCTAATGGGAGCCCACCACCTCTAGCTGGACAAAGAAGGAACCAATATGGATTCCGACTAGATCCTCTGAATGTGGGTGACAGTTGTATGGTTGAGGCAGACTGCAGGAACACTGGCAATGGCACCAAGGTCTATCTCTATTGGCTTTTTGGAACCAAGCCTCTTTGGATGGATACCTTGCTCAGTGGCATTGCAGACACCACTTCCTGTCTCAGTGTATCATTGGTGCTCTAGTGGTGAAATGCACTGTGGCTGATGTGCAGGAACCAAGAGCTGTCTTGATTCCTACAGGAGGTTGTATGTTTCTCCTCCTTCATGTGATTCATCCTTAAAAGCTGGGGCTGTGTAATTGAGTAGCATGAGTGATAGATGCTGCAGATGGGACAGGCAGGAAATCCAATAAGAAGTAAAAGAAGTAAGTTGTCCAAGAAGGGGAACTGAAGTGAAAATGTCCTGGATCTAATTTAGTAACACTGAAGAAATGACTCGGTTGAACATGCCTTGAAAATATGTTTCAGATAGTATCTTTAGCTTTTACTTTCTTCCTTGAATTCTGAGACCACAAGACTCTGGAGGATAGCTGTCCTAGGGCTCTTATTATTGGCTTTCACTGCCACCATATATTATTGGGAGTAGAAGAGGGCTCCAAGGTACAGGCATTTTCAAGATAAGTGGGAAATGAGTGGGAATGTGTAGTAGGAGGCCACTTGTTTGTTCCCGGCTGCTCAGCAATGAAATAATCACACAGAAACCATATTATTTACAATACTCTTTGGCCGATAGCTTAAGTGTATTTCTGGCTAACTCATATCTTAAATTAACTCAGCTCCATTAATCTGTGTATCACCACGAGGATGTGACTTACCTGTTAAAATTCTGGAGTCTGTCTCTGGTGAGGCTACATGGCTTTTCCTGACTCTGCCTTATTTCTCTCACCATTCAGTTTAGTTTTCCCTGCCTAGCTAAGTTCTGCCTTGCTATAGGCCAAAGCAGCTTCTTTATTCATTAACCAGTAAAAACAACACATAGACAGAATGACCTTCTACACCAGGAATGGACTAGTTAGTCATTGTGTCAGCAGAAATCTACGTGTTTCAAGGCAGAAAGTACGAGAAGGCATCCTGTTGAAAATATCTCCAGGTTTAGAAGTGTGGTTTAGGACTGAGGATGACACACCCATATTGACATCCTGTAGTACTTTCCCATAGAAATTCTGAAGTTATTTGACCAATGGTGGCACTTTTGATTCACTCCCTAAAGTTAGAAAACTTGCATGGTGTTGATATGTTCAGTATTTTGGACCTGTAAATGTGACCCTCTGAAACTTTGCTTGGTTCATTCATCTGGCAAACATTTATTGAATGCATATTGGTTGAGAAAATTAATTTAACCTGCAGATTAGGTTGTTCTGCATCAACAGAGGTCATTTTGATAATAAAGATCTAGGGGAAAAGAAAATACATATGCATATAACAGTCTCTCTTCTGAAAGCATGGCAGTTTTCAAACACAGCCACATGAAGCCTAATAAATCCAGGGAACAATGGAGAGTGAGAAAATACACAGAGAAATCTTCTTCCTTTCCTCGTTCCTTCCCCATCTCTCTCAATACATATTTACATGTTTGTGCGTGTGTATGTGTATTTGTGGATGGACCCTAATGTGTGGATTGTTAACATTCAATAAGCCTCTGTTCCTGTAAATGCTAACACCCAGATATCTAGCAGCCCTGCAATAACTACAGTTCCTTTTAGCAAACAAAATCGTTGCAAATAATATTTTATCCAAGTACCTAGAGGCCAGGATTCCCTCATGTATCCTAGGTAATTGTTGGGCAGTGATTGTCCAAATTTTGTGTGAGGGACTCATCATTTAAAATGAAGTTTCCCATAGAAATCCAGTTAATGAACATGAGAAAGCCAAAGCAAGTCTATCATATTATTGTGAGAATAATACAATTAGAGTTCTGCTCACTCTCTAAAGTTTCTTCTTGCTTGGGTCCAGTAGGTTCTGACATTCACTGAAAAACTCCAGGCTTCCTATAAGTACAACTAAGGAATCAGAAAGAACCTGTGAATCAGAAAGACCCTTTATCAGACCCAGACTTTATCACAATCTTCCATGTGCAGTTCATTTTACCCAATATTTAGAATTCCAATTTTGTTGTCAGAATTTCTGGTACTGTCAGCATCCTGTGGCACATCAATCTCTGTATCTCCAGCACTCAATTTTTTCCAACTCCTTTGCCCTAAAAGCTAGTCATACATACATACACCCTAACCCCCAGATACTCATCTGTGTCATTCGCAACAACCTCACTGAATTCCTTCTGATGCATCATCTTCCCTTAAGATTTTACACGAACTCCTCTTATCCTCTCCCCACTTTCTATCTGACCTTTCAGTTCTTGTACAGGTCAAAGGTCCCTGCTATTTCTTTTGCCGAGCAATAAAGACATCTCTCTGACTTCCACAGTAAGTTTTCTTATTTTTAACTTACTGTCAGGTCATATTCTACCTCTATTAACAAGAGTAGAAAGCTATAGTAATATTTTATTTATGTTTTGATGAATAAAGCTTGCCTGAATATTAGAAGGGCAAAGCTAAGCCCCTGGAGGTCAAACAGTGGTGGCACACACCTTTCATCCCAGAATTTGGGAGACAGAGGCAGATGGATCCCTGCGACTTCAAGGCCACACTGGCTACAAAAGATCAGTGCTGGAACAATTCCAGGTGGTGGTAGATGACACCTCTAATCCCAGCACTAGGAAGTCATGCCTTTCATTCCAGCCCTAGAGGGAATACAGAATGTAAGGAGAAAGAAGCTTGTGCTACTTAGTCTGCGTTCACCAGCCATGGTAGAGGTAAGATTTCTCAAGTAGCTTGGCTGCTTTGCTTTTCTTGTTTTCAAGTTGAACCACAATATCTGACTCTGGGTTTTTATTATTCATCCTACAGAGAACATAGATCATTTTACTTCAATCTGATAGCCTACCTCTTTCACATGCTTCCTATTCACCTGGATTGATGTTCAAATTGCCTAATCTCAACTCAAATCTCTTAATATATGTGTCTTAACTCCTTTCCAGAACATAAGGCAAATTTATTCTTACAAGCATTCCATATGGGGAGCTGAGAAAACTAATTTGGGTTTTATGGCACATACTCTAATAACCATGTTCTCCAAACTTAAATGATATTTTTATTTAAAATCTATTTCATTTATTCATTGAGAATTTTGTACATCTATACAATGTGTTTGGATCATATACACCTTTCACTAGCCATTCTTATACCACCAACCCTGCCTCCCAACTTTATGTTCTGTTTTTATTTTTACCCAGGGAGTCCACTTAGTACTACCTGTATATGCACGGGTGTGGCAACGTCCAGTGGAGCATGAGCAGCCTAGTTTTAGATTCCCCAGCATGTATAAGATTATCTGTTCACTGCGGTGAAAAGGCCTTGCTTATAAAAATGTAAACATCTCATCTTACTCATTGGAGCACACTCTAGTCAGAAACAAACAAACAACAAAACTAGACAAGCATACTCCTCTGTGTGTGTGTGTGTGTGTGTGTGTGTGTGTGTGTGTGTGTCTTTCACTCTCTCTCCTCTATGGCCTTTGATATGTGGTCATTATCTATTTTATGCCCACACATGTTATATTTCCCTCTGTATAGTGGTGATATTTCTATTTTTAACTACAAATTATCTCTTAAAGGCATGTATTTAACAAAGTAAACATATGTTTTATTTATTTCATAGTTGCAGTTTCTCTTGTTCTCTGTCACTTTTGTGAAGTATACATATTTCTACCTGGTGCCATATTCCTTTTATCTGAACAATTTCTTGAACACTTATTATATCACAAAGTTGTTTTGGTGAACTCTTTTGTGTATTCTTGTTTGTATTCTATCTGAAACATATACATGTTTCATTCCTTTTTAATAATGTTTTTTCGTGTGGTTTAGAAACATTGGTTGCCATTTTACCTTTAAATATTTTAAAGATGCTATCCTATTCTCCTTTGTTTTCATTATTTTTGATTTGAAAGCTTTCATTGTATTTATCATTCTCTAGTTTATCCTTTCTTTATAGTATCTAGTTTTTCTTCTTAAAAGGAAATATTTAGCTTTTATAAAGATGTTCTCTTAGCACAGTTTTATATGATATGCATATAAATAGTTTGGTTCATGTTTGTTGTTTCTGAAATTGTTGACTGTCCTTAAAATAATTTTTATACTACCCTCTTCTCCCTCAAATAATAACTCGCACCACACATCCATTTAATTCTTGGAGCATCTCTCCAATTCTCAAATGACATTCTAAAATTCTGGAGAAGCTGTTTATCTCACTGTTCCCAACCTCTGTCATAATCCCCCTCTCCCCTTTCTCCTCCCTCTTTCCCCTTTCTTCTTCTCTCCCATCTCGTCAATTTGGTCATTTGTATTGAGCCAGAGTCTTACTCTGTAGCTCATGTTAACCTCAGATTCTTGACTATCCTTCTGCCTTAGCCTCTCCACTGCTGGGATTACAGGTGTGTGAGCCACTTCCCATGGCAAGACCATCCCTTGGTATGACTTTCATGACACATAGTATTGCTGCATTTGGAGGGATTAAATCCTCATCCATTATCCTTAAGTAGGGAGAAGCATCTATAGGGCCTCACATGTAGAAAGTAGAGTTTAGAATCCAGAAAAAGGAATATATGTCCAAATAACTCATGTCCATGAAGGTGCATTGTAGTGATGAGGCGAGCAGCCCTGCTTTTTGTCCTGCCCAGCTCCCGCACGGCTAGCTTAGCCACAGAAATAATAACACACAAACTGTATTTATTTAAACACTGCCTGGCCCATTAGTTCTAGCTTCTTATTGGCTAACTCTCACATCTTGATTAACCCATTTCTAATTATCTGTGTACCACCACGAAGTGGTGGCTTACCAGGAAAGATCCTAACCTGTGTCAGTCTTAGGTTGGAGAATCATGGTGTCTGCCTGACTCTGCTTCTTTCTCCCAGCATTCTGTTCTGTCTACTCTACCTATCTAAGCTGCTGTCCTATCAAAGGCCAAGGCAGTCTCTTTATTTGACCAATGAAAGTAACACATACACAGAAAACCCACCTACATCAGTGCATGAAACTTATCTCAAGTGGCAATGAGATTCCTTAATAAAAGCCAGATTACTGTAACTTGGTGTGGGCTATTTATACACTGTGTGAAGATGTATTGCTGTGATTGCTGTAATAGAAAGCTGAATGGCCAATAGCTACAGAGGAGGGATAGGCAAGACTTCCAGGCCGAGCGAGAACTCTGGAAATACAAAAGGCAGAGTTGCTAGCCAGACACAGAGAGGAAACAGGAGGAGCAAGATGGAAGAGAGGTAACCAAGACACGTGGTAGAACACAGACTAATATAAATTTGTTCATTTATGTTTTAAGAGCTAGTTGGGGACAAACCTACGTTAAGGCTAAACATTCATAGTTAATAATAAGCCTCCTTGTTATTATTTTTATACTGGCAGTACAAAGATAGTCTGACAAGAAGCTTGCTATACTAACTCTGTACTCTAACTGCTAGAAACCAAATCTTTAAGTTTTGGCGAGGAATGGTGGAATAATGTGTTATATGTCACATCAAATTGGTACAATTTTCATTTATCATTTCTTCAAAATAAATTTTCAGTTTCTCCTTGAGTCTTTTTTTTGAGGTCTCCAACTGAATATGATTTGGTTTCAAGTTGCCCCATAGATTATTACAACTCTATCATTTTTAGTTTTTTAATAATTTGACCATTTTTCTTATTTAATTTGAAAAGCACACACTCCTGTATCTTCAAGTTCATTTATGATTTTATTGTGCCTTCCATGTCTGTATTCAACATGTTTGACTTCTTTTTAATTTACATATGAAATAGTTATAGTAACTGTTTCAAAAACTTGGCTTATTAACTTTATTATTTAGGTCAGTTTTAATCAATTGATTTTTCCTCCTCAGTATAAGTCTTAATTTCATGCTTCTTAACATGCCTGATAATTTTTGAGTGATTGTCACATATTGAATTGTGAATTTACCTTGTTAGGTTCTAGATATTTGTAATTCTATAAATAAATATCCTTGACCTTTATGCTGGGACATAGTTAAGCTATTTGGAAACAGTATGATTTTTTGGGTATTGCTTTGAATTTTTGGGGGGGAAAGCAGTGCTTAGTGTTGGCTAATATTGCCTCATTACTAAAGCAGAACTCCTCAGAACACTCTACCTCCTGCCTCATAAATCATGAGGATGTTTACCATGACTCATAGGAAAAAGTATGCCTAGCTTCGTGTGGGCTCTGGAGTTCCTATGGAACTCTTTACTTCTAATATTCCATGCTACAGATTCCAGCTTACATATGCCCGTCTGTACTCCCAAATCTATATACTCAATTCAAGGAGATTGTGTCTAGCCATGCATTATAGCCTGCATTATTTCCCGGGTAATAAGCAGCAGCGATTAAAGGCTTCATGTTATTTGCTTTCTATTTCTGTAAAACCACTGCCTTCCATGTCCTAATGTCCAATAAATAGAAAGTTGTTGTTCAACAGAATTCATACAGATTTTTTCTTATGGTAGAGTAGAAATTCAGTTCCTATTGTTGTGCTGTGACACAGAATAGAAGTTCTATAACCCAAAATATAAGATCAAAGTTGCCTAGGCAAGACAAATGTCCCCAAATTTCAATCTTATTCAAGTTAGAATCAAGACTAAAGGACTGCAGGACATACATTTATGTTTATATAGAATACTTCAGTACACCTGAGAGTACTGAGCAAAATTCCAAAAAATAATTTCTTCTTGTTAGTTAATATATAAGAAATTTCCTTGTTTCTTTCTTTATAGTTTGGAATTTTTCTATCATTTATGAAACACATATGCCTTGTATTGTTTTTATAATTAGAAAATGTTCATCCCAATTCTCCCCCTTTCCCAAGCTCCCCCCCATTCTCCCCCTATCCCCCCTCTCTCCCCATCTCCCCTTACCCCCATCCCACCCCACCCCCAAGATCTCAATTTTCTCCCCGGCAATTTTGTCTACTTCCCATAGCCAAGAGGACAACTATATGCTTTTCCTTTGGTTCACTTTCTTACTTAGCTTCTTTGGGATCACCAAGTGTAGACTCCGTGACCCTTGTATATGGCTAGAAACCAATTATGAGTGAGTACATCCCATGTTCATCTTTTTGGGTCTGGGATACCTCACTCAGGATAGTGTTTTCTATTTCCATCCATTTGCATGCAAAATTCGAGAAGTCATTGTTTTTTACCGCAGCATAGTACTCTAATGTGTAGATATTCCACACTTTCTTCATCCATTCTTCCATTGAAGAGCATCTAGGTTGTTTCCAGGTTCTGGCTATTACAAATAATACTGCTATGAACATAGTTGAACAAATGCTCTTGTCATGACATGAAATGACCCTATCCTAGAGCAATACTGACGAATATCTTGCATATCATCATAGAACCTTCATCTGGTGATGGATGGAGACAGAGACAGAGACCCACACAGGAGCACTGGACTGAGCTCCCAAGGTCCCGATGAGGAGCAGAAGGAGGGAGAACATGAGCAAAGAAGTCGGGACCACGAGGGGAGCACCCACCCACTGAGATAGTGGAGCTGATCTATTGGGAGCTCACCAAGGCCAGTTGGACTGTGACTGAAAAAGCATGGGATAAAACTGGACTCTCTGAGCATGGCCAACAATGAGGGCTGATGAGAACCCAAGGACAATTGCACGGGGTTTTGAACCTACGTAATGTGCTGGCTTTGTGGGAGCCTAGCCAGTTTGGATGTTCACCTTCCTAGAAATGCACGGAGGGGGGAGGACCTAGGACTTACCACAGGGCAGGGAAATCTGACTGCTCTTTGGGCTGGAGAGGGAGGGGGAGAGGAGTGGGGGGAGGGGGAGAAGGGTGGGAGGAGGGGGATGGAAATGGGAGGCTGGGAGGAGGAGGATATAAAAAAAAGAAAAAAAATATTATAATTAGAAAATGTTACAAATACTTAAAAATATGCTTTGGATTACCAAAAATAAACACATGTTCTCTAGATTGTTTGTTTACACTTCTGACCAACCTCTTGCTGGATTCTACCCAGCTTTTGGCTAGCCTCCTGCTTGTTTAACTACTAAGAAAAAGATGCAATCCAATTAGTAAGCCATGATTAGTCATCCATCTTCCCCCACAGCTTCAAATGCAATGCCGCACAGAGAAGAAACTGCCTGGTTTTTAATGCCCTCAATTAAAAATAATTGTCAAGTTCCATTTCAAAATGGATATTATGTTTACTCCTTGACTGTACTCTCAAAGACATGGTTGCATCTTTTTATTTATTTGAAGGACAATATAGAGTCCATACTGAAAAAAGGATTTAAAGGCTCACTTTTGTAATTACATATGTTGCTATACATGTTTTGTAAAATCTCATAACACATAAGTTACATTACAAATATATTTTTATCAGTGAGTGATACCATTAATTCCAAATTGTGCTAAAAATATATTTATTACTCCTTAATTTTCTATAAACAATATAAGATTTACATAATGTTACATTGGCATTTTCTTTCATAAACTATCAGTCAACCCATATTTTCTTTTTGATAACTTGAATATTTTATTTTAATTTTTCAGTTATCATACAAATTAATATGTCTCAATGTGACATTTTTCATCCATATATATTCTATTACTTTGTTCTTACTCATTCTCTGTTGTCTCTTCTCCACATCTTTGTAGTTCAATTCCTTACATTAAACGAGCATTCTTTCTGCTTTCAGGTTGCTGTATTCCATTGTCCTCTCTAACATCTTTATATTGTTCTTCACCTCTCATTGCTATCCCTTTCTACTTTGATAACTTCCATACACTCATGCATACATAAATCTAGCTTTATTGCATAAGAGTAAGCATGGTTTCTTAAGTTGATGCATTATTATTGTTCACAAGGAAATATAAAAAGGCTGTGAGTCATATCACTTTATTAGTGCTTTTCAGCCGCACATATTTGTGCCACACACTTATTTTCTACACTTAGTGCTGCACAATTTTAATGTTTTCATTCAAACATTGTACTGATGAAGCTACAAATGGTCACTTAAATGATTCCCTATGATTTAACATGCTTCCACCACAGCATGATTTATTCCTTTATTCTTCCTTTTAGAAGAAACAGACAATCTATTGATCCAGGTGAACATTTTGTCTTTCTTCTTTGGATAAGGCCTCTTTTGCTGGAACATATCAATACCCACGTTACAGCAAATTATTTTGACTTCAAGATATCGCTACTGCTTTTCAGATATAAACTAGGTACACATTATTTGCAATAGAATTTCATTAAAATATTTAGATTTTTTTCTTGTGGTTGCTTTTATTTGGGGGTTTTGGTTTTATCAGATGGGACTCACTGTGCAGATGAGACCCTCTTGGAAGTCAATATGTAAACAAAGCTGGACTTTAATGGCTCCTACGTGCTGGGATTATGGGCATGTGCCACTCTACTTGGTTTAGATCTTGCTGTTTTGAAATACAAGTTCATTGTTTTTCAAAAAAAAACAATTAAGTGAATTTATAACCACAAATATCTTTCCCAATACAATTTTTGCCACCAATATTTTGCATTTCGCAGCAATATTTCCTTGCTGTTATGTGGTGCTCCCTTCTGTATCTTGTTTCATTTTGTATTCATTTCCTGTACATATAACTTTTAGCTACTTTTCCATTTTCTTAAATAATTGCAAACTAAGAATAATCCTAAGGTATTTGATCATTTCTGTGATAACTTTAAATGCTCATCAATTTTTGCCCTTTTTGCATATTTCTGTTGTCTTTTATATATGCACATTTTGTATAGTTTTTAAAATTTTCAACAACTTTAGATTTTTCATATTTGCTTATTTATTTGTATATTTATTAGTGGTATTGTATATTGCTAGGGCCTTGTGTATGACCCAAAGAGGTTTATTGTTTTTTCAAAAAACATTTTTGTTCAATTAATATTATTTATTCTATTTCTAATTTCAATTACATTAATTTATACTTTATCTCTTTTATTACTATGTTTCTTCTTACTTTAAGTTTAATTTATGTATGGGTAAAGTTTCTAGCCGGGCGGTGGTGGCGCACGCCTTTAATCCCAGCACTCAGGAGGCAGAGGCAGGCGATCTCTGTGAGTTCGAGGCCAGCCTGGTCTATAAGAGCTAGTTCCAGGACAGGAACTAAAAGCTACAGAGAAACCCTGCCTCGAAAAATCAAAAAAAAAAAAAGTTTCTTAGGATTAAAGCTGATATCGTTAAAATAAGATATTTCTTCCATCTTAATATGCACACTTAGTGACATAAATTTCTTGTTAAATAGTCTTATTTGAGTCCCACTAATTCTGACAGAGTGCCATTCAATACAAAATAGTATGTAATTTTCCGCATTTTATTTAAAGTACGAGTTAGTATGACTATATATAAAATGTACTTTTCAGATGTCTGGGTGTGGACCTTCTACGATAAAAACTAATACTGATGAGGGAGCCATTCACACCTAATATGTTGAACAATGAAAGTCACTGATAATTCCTGAGAAATATATTGACATGATAACAGCTATTTTGAAGAATGAAGGGGTGAATCTGGAGGGATAGAATAGATTGGAGGCAGGAAATGATGGGACCCTGTTCCTTCTTCTAGCCTATCCTTATAAGGGTAAACTATGAAAGGGGGATCATTTTTCTAAGCATTGGGGTCAGGTCGATTTAAAGTCCAGTGTGAATGTATTAGCAAAGTTACTGGTGATAGTGTCATCTGTAATGCAGTTAGCATACAGATTAGCTATATGAATCAAGTAGCTTACCTGGTATGCTTGTCAAGCCACTTAAATCACTCAAACTGAGTAAAACTGCTAGTAGCAGAGATAAATTTATATTTATTATCTGCTTCCAAATAGTAAGTAATTTGTTTCTCAACTGTATGTAAGTGAAGTGAAAAGGAAATTATGTAAGGCTTAAAATTCGTCTTACACGTTTATGAACCATTGATGCCTAATCAAGATATATAAATATATAATAGATGAATAAGTAGGTAGGTAAATAGATAGATAGATAGATAGATAGATAGATAGATAGACAGATAATAGTTAAATGGTTTCATGTTCAATTGAATTAAAAATTTTAACAAATCTCTTAGAGCACATAAATAGTATGGAAGTAACCCAGTTGTTATCAGATTGTGATTTAAAATGTAAGTAAAATTAACTTGGAGGGCTCACACAATAATTTTATATTCAATTCAGAAATGATTCTGCAATTCTAAAGTGGTTTTCTCTATGTCTGTTTTCCAAAAGAACTAGCACAAAAGTCATGTTACATAATTATGGAGTTAGGACAGTCTCATAATTTGGTATATCAAAACAAAGGAATAATTTCTTGCTGTGGATAGAAGACAGGACAAGCCATAGTTACCCATATAATTAAAGTATGCAATGGAATTTTCACTTTCTATTTCTTGGGGTTTTGCTTTGCTTTGTTTTCTGAGTTATGACTTGATATATAACACTGTCATCGGGAAATCACAAGGTAGCTGTCAAGAGACACTTGAGAACTTTTTCAGTGGCACCTCTTAATATTTTTCCTTGTAAGCTCTTTTCATAATGTGAAGAAAGGTTCAGAAATGATAATATGTCAAGATAATCCTCCTAATATGTGCACACAACTCATATGTTTGGCTATAACTTCAAAGTGTTAGTAGATTTTTGTCTGTTTTAGACTGAACTGTATCCCCATAAAAGTGATTACATCCTAACCCTTAGCACCTGTGATTGTGCTTTTTGAAAATATATGGAAGGCACTAAAGGAAACCCTATTTCAGAATTACTGGCACCTTTATAAAAAGAGGGAAATAAAACTGGGCAATGTTGGCACATACCTTTAATCCCAGTACTCAGGGAGATAGAGCCAGGCAGATCTTTGGGAGTTCAAGGCCAGTCTGGTCTATAGAATGAGTTTCAGGAGATCCAGAGATAAACATAGAATCCTGTCTAAAAAACAAACAAACAAAAAACAAAAACAAAAAAGAAGTAAACATTTGAAACAGAGACAAAAGAAAATTGCTACATGAAGATGAAGGCAAAGAGTGTAGTATCCATATGGCATATTCCTCCAATGTTTCCCTACTTGGAGGCACAGAATTTATCTTATTCTGTTGTGTATTTGCTTTAGACTAGCAATCTTCTTACTGCCTTCTGATTTCTATGTTGTGAAATAGCCTATGTGTGTCCTAACACTGACAGTGTCTCCTAGGCTTCACAGTTCCATAGATGGACTTTTTGATCATACCAAAAGTCTTACCAGTAACTTACTTAAATATTTTTGATGATGAGATCTGAGGTTTTATTTATAAATTATCTAGTTGATATTTTAATTTAAAGCTGCTGCTAGAATAAGATGAGACTTTTGGAGATGTTAGGGCAGAGTTAATATATTTGGGTCATGAAAGAGACCTGGATTTTGGGAAGGCAGAAAGTGAACTGTTCGTAGATAAATTGTATCCCTCTAAAAGATATGGTTACATTCTATCTCCTAGTACCTATGAAAGGGAGCCTATTTAGAAATACATTCTTTTCAGAAAAATTCAGAATTTTAGGTTAAGCTCTCATTCACTATTGCAGGTGTCCTTAGGAAGACATTGACCGTGTCATGTGCAGATGGCATCAGGTAATGGAATAATGCGCTTACAAAACAAGGAATGGTCACCAAGAAGAAAGGAGGGAATGAGGTAGGGAGGGTGGAAGGGAGAAAAACAGAGAGAGAGAAAGAGAAGTTTATTCTAAGAGAACTCAAATGGAACAAACACTGGAGATATCATGGGTTTGAACTTCTATATAGAACTGCAAAAATAAATTTCTATTTCTATTGTTCTATGTTGCCCATTCTATGGTCCTTTGTTTCATTATCCATTAAAATACCTAATGAATTCGCCTTTAAGATTCCACCTGCATTTTTTATTGATTTTTATTGAGCTCTACATTTTTCTCGGCTCCCCTCCCTGCCCCTCCCTTCCCCCCTTCAACTCTCCCCCAAAATCCCCATGCTCCCAATTTGCTCAGGAGATCTTGTCTTTTTCTACTTCCCTTGTAGATTAGATCTATGTAAGTCTCTCTTAGTATCTATGAAATCTAGAATCTTTTCAATGGCTAGACGCAAGGTGCCTTGAATATAATATAAACTGTATTTTGCTCCAACTTGTGCAACTAAAGGTGAGTGATAGTATATCTTTTAGGATCCTCACATAGTTTAGTGAATTACTGAAGAACGTGCTTTGAAAATGGGAAAACCTGGGAGCAGACACTTCATTCTGATTTTCCATCTCACTAAACTTTGCTTACTCATTGAATAATGTGTTTGTGCTTTCCATGAGCATAGGGTTGAATATCAAATTTGCAGCTGACTCACTATATAATGGATAGTTCAATACACCCTTTTCAAAAATGCCAGGTTGAAAAAACTTGGTAACATGAACTGTAGGAAATGATCCGAAATAAATTTTTACCTATGGAACTGCTTGAAGGATGTCCTAGCTTGCTTACTATTGCTGTAATAAACACCATAACCAAAGGCAACTTGGGGACAAAAGGGATCATTTGGCTTACACTTCCAAGTACCAATCCATCACTGAAAGAAGTCAGGACAGTAACTCAAGAGAGAACCTAGCAAAGACACTGCAGAGGAACACTGCTTACTGGTTTGCTTCTCTGGCTTATTCAGCTGCTTTTGTTACACAGCCCAGATCCAGCTGGCTAGAGATGGCACTGGCCACTGGGCCCTTCCACACCAAATAGAAATTAAGAAAATGTCTTAGATTCAATTTTTCAGTTGAAGTTCTCTCTTGCCACATGGCCCTAGTTTGTTTCAAGTTGACAAATATGAATTAGAAAGAATGAATATTTTCCGTGTGTGTTAATCAGGATATATACCTGGTCTCTACATGTAAATCTTGTAAATTTGAAAAACACATGAGTTTGAAGATGTATGATTTCATAAGTCCAAATTCAAACATTATAGAGCAGTAAATCAAGTTGTTTTGAGGTCAAAAGAGTTGCTTTAAATTCATTATAGAACAGATTTCACAAAGTTGCCTAAAGGAGGAGGGGGAGGAGGAATAGAGAGCAAATATATAAGAACACAGCATATGGGAGATTGGGGAATGAAGATAACCAGCTTGAGACCAGTATGACCTACATAGTGAGACTGTCAAAGAAGGAAAGAAAGAAAGAAAGAAAGAAAGAAAGACAGGAAGGAAGGAAGGAAGGAAGAAAGACAGGAAGGAAGGAAGGAAGAAAGAAAGAAAGAAAGAAAGAAACGTAAAAGAAGCAATCATAGCTTTCCTGCAATCCCAGATCTCAGAGGCTCAGGCAGGAAGGTTGTTATGTGTTCAAAAGCAGCTGTAGCTATATAGTGAGTTGTAAGTCAGACTGGACTTAATAGTAAGACCTCCATGGCAACTTTTCCTACCTAAAAGATAAATAGTTGCTTCCATTAAATGTGTTTTCATTTTCATTCTACATGGAAATATTGTGAGATTGGCGATCTCTTCTAGAAGATTCCCCACCCCTCTTGCTTTTGTGAAACATTCGCTTATATCTTTATCTGGAGCAATGATGAACATGGCCTTTTTATTTTGAAAGAGAAAGAAAAATGAATATGGAATAATTCACTCATCAAAGTTTTAATGAGGGACTGTAGAGCTGAATCAGCCATTAAAACGGCTTGCTGCTCTGGCAGGTGTCTAGAGTCTGGTTCCTGGAGCCAGTGTTGGACAGCAGCTCATAACCCTCCAGGGGATCTCTCTGGCCCTCTTCTGGCCTTCATAGATACACACACAATGACGATGAGAGGATGAGAGACAAATTGTGTATGGTTCCAATTCTCAAGGAATTTTGCTGCTATAAGAAGATACACAGCCTAGTCTGTTTCAGGGACCCCTGGAATTGGGACAAGGATTTATCCCTAGTGCTCCAGCTGGCTTTTTGAAGCCCATTCCATTTGGTGGGATTCCTTGCTCAGCTTTGAATTGGGGGTGGGGGATGGCTAGGTCCTGCCTCAATTAAAGGTGTCAGGCTTTGTTGACACCCCATGGGAGATCTTACCCTTTCTGAGGAGTGGATTGGGGGAAGTGGGGGAGGGAGAGGAGAGAAGGTAGGGGGAACTGTGGTTGGTATGTAAAATAAATATAAAAATAAAGTATGAAAAAGAAAAGGCACGAAATGAACATTTTGGTACATAATGACAATAAAAGTTATCTGAATCATTCAGGATGGAGGATTGTTGTCCTATAGGAACAAAGCTCAATCTTTAAAATGGTAATTAAATTCTAAGGACATAATTTGGATGAACTAAACTACATATAAGAAGTATATATTATATGTACAGTTAAAAAGTGTTTACTGTTAATCTGAAATTAAAATCTAACTAATTGTCTTATATTTTCTAAACTTGTCAATTTTATATGGGGATAATGGAATGTATTTCTTCATTGTGGGAAACATCAAGTGTAAGAAATACTCTGTGTGTGTGTGTGTTTTGCTTCTTCATTTGTTGATTTTTTTTCCTGTTTGTTTTCCAAAAAGAAAGAAAGAATGGGGGAGGTTGTATGAGTGAAGAGGTGGAAAGGATCTGGGAGGTGATGTGAGAGGAGAAAACCATGATTAGAATATATTGTATCTAAAATAGTTTCAATAAATAATGCAAGAAAAAAGACATACATTGTGAGATAGTACTGGGTATTTATCAGATCATGAAAATGTAGTTTTGCCCAATGAGACTCTTATACTCACTTCTAACATGTTCTTAGTAGAGCAGTAGCTTAAGTAGATTTTTTTAACAACCCAGGGTAAATTCACTAAAATGGGTAAAAGGGAGACAGAGAAAATATTAAAATTGTCTAAGGTTGGATGAATCTAGCAGAGCTAATGGTAGTAGAAAATGACTGGTAGGAATAAAAAAAAGGGGGTAGAAGAAACTTTTAGAAGCAAAATCTAGAAGTTTTGGTGACTAAATAATTGGTGTAATTAAAAAGAAGAAGTTTAGGATTATCCTAACAAGCTTATTCTTATGACTAGTTGGAGGTGACTGTTGTTTATTTGTTATGGTGTTATATTTGGACATGTTAAATTGCTACTGGTTTTTATTTTGATAATGAAAATTTGTTTCTCTATAAATATGTAATAAATTCTCTTGAGTTTCATTTTTCTCAGTGACAAAATGGAAATGTTTATATACCTAATTCTTGAATTTTCTTTGAAAAAATATATTAAGTAATAAATAAACTGTTTAGTTCTCATGGGCCAGCCATCTGGAAATTGCCAGTTTATGTTGACAATATATTCTGGGACTCATTAGGATAATGTTAAAATTATAAAATCTAGAAAGCCAATAACACTTAAACTGGAGTTGGTAGAATTAAAATCATTCTAAAGGGAAACTGTCCGTCAAGATTCTTCTAATATTGACACATCAATACAGTAAAACCAAGATTTTGTAAGATTAATGTACCGTTCTGGTCAAAGACCCAGTGATAAATTTCTAGCTTACCTTATTTGTTGAATTATTTCATATTTAATACACTTGAATATAATGTAAGTGCCTATAACTAAGAGGCCAAAATGCAGGGAAAAAAGCTAAGAAATAGTATCTATTTAAAAATTCACATGCCACTTTCATCACAGAGCATAGCCTATGTAAACACTAAGATGACTTATGTGCACTTGTGTGAGCATCTGTAAAAAGGACTTATTTCATTGTTATTTAAAATTTCTATTCTCTAATATTGATTGTAGCTTTAGATAGAAATGGGTTTTTCTAGATAAATATCAAAGAATGGAATGATGTGGGTGAGAAGTTGGACTTCAGATGAACAAATTAACTTGGAGAGATAGACATTTATATAATAAAACAGAGTCATGACTTATGAAGTCCTCACCTATGTACATTCATAAACCATTGTGGGTGGATTATTGAAAGGCTAATGTTCCTGGCATGGAACTAAACAATTTGCTACTTAATAAATATCTTCAAAGAAAACTCATGAACAGATATATGGGTTTTTCCATTTCTTTTTCACTGAGAAAATTGAAAATCAGAGAATGTATTTTATATTTACTGAGAACCAGTAATTTCAAAAGCACTCTTAAAGGATAATATGCTATGTATTACAAAATATCACACATACTAAGAATGTAACAATATGTATGAATATGTGCCATCATATATGTAAAGATAGTTATATACAAAATTAGGGATATGTGTGCAATTATACATACAAGAAATGCAGATTCTGATACATAGCTTAATTACATTTTATCATTGTTAAAATAACTATTGCTGATTTTATTGCTTAGTTTTTGATTCATATAATTTGTCAGAGGACTAGCAGAGCATAAATCATTCCTTTTCTGAACAACTATGCACTTAAGTACCCAACATTTTGTTTTGCCATATGTCAATTTATCTTCCTAGATTTGAGACGTAGAATGCAGAGTTGAAAACTGTTTCAAGGATAAGCTAACCTTGTCTATGTAAGAATTCCTCCAATAGTCCTGAAATCTACTTTTTGGTGTCTGCCAAAATCTCTGTAGCAAATATCAGGACAAAGAACATTTATTTATTCTGTTGCTGGCGAGATAGAATATGTCTATACTGAACCAAAGTTTGTATAGTATTTTGCTTGTTCCAGTATTTTATTTTAAAAATATTTTTGTTACTTTTATTTTTTAAATATATTCCTGAAATTTTCCTACATATATCTTAATCACAATATAGCTTTATCTTATCCTCCCCTCACTGCCTCCTTTAACTTCCCACTCTGACCCACCACCATCACCTCTCCTTTCATGATTTTTTCATTTGAAATTGTTTCTTTAAAAAAAAAACCTACTGAACCCAAGTAGTGCTGCTGATATGTTCATGGCATGAAGCCATCCACTGGGATATAGGCAACTTTCCAGTAGCGACATTCATAAAGAAAAGTGCCTCCTTCCTCCAGCAACCATCAATTGCTAATAGGATTGAGGCCTCTGGAAGGTCTCCTCCAATACTAGATCTGTAACTGGCTAGGTCTTATACAGATAACCACTACTGCTTATCAGTCTGTACATGCAGCAGCTATGCTGTGTGGTGTCCAGAATCTGACTCTTACGTTTTTACCATCTCCATTTTTGAGATATTTCCTAACCCTTTTGGAGGGCGGGATGGGGGAAGGGCATATTGGTATCCATATTCATTCTGTCTTTGACTGAGCACTGACCGTTACCTGTTCTCAACACTTTGCACAGAAATGTGTCTCTTAATTTATCACTACCCAATGCAATAAGAAGCATCTCTGACCAAGTTGGGAGTGGCACAAATCTGTGGATAGAAACGTAATTATCTAGAACAGTATTTTTCAACCTTTCTAACACTGATCCTTTCATAAAGTTCCTTATGTTATGGTGATACCCAACCATAAAATTATGTTGTTGCTACTTTATAATTAATTTTGCTACTGTTATGAATTGTAATCTAAGTATCTAATATTCAGGATATCTGAAATATGACCCCTGTGAAAAGGTCCTTTCACCCACAAAAGAGTCTTGATCCACACATTGAGAACCACTAACCAAGAAGGCAGTTTGATAATGTGACCATTTAGAAAAACATCAATAGTTCCTTCTCTAGGACCAATGACTTCCCTGGCCATGAATTTTGACCATGTTTACAGTATCAGGCATAAATTTTCTCCTGATTGAAGATAGTAGTTGATTATCTGCATAAACACTCTGGCCTCTATTGGACTAGTAGCCATGTCTTGCCTGGTTGGCTAGTACTGTAACATTCAGGATCCAGTGCTGTGTAAGCCCACTGATGCCTTTTCTCCCTCAGCATCTTGCATAGCACCCTCCAGCACTATGAAAAATAGCTAGCAGGGAAAGAATTTTTCTAGCCAGTTCAAGACTGACATCTTTATGTCCTGTAACCAATGGCTGTGATGTCTTCAGCAATAATGTCTAACCATCAAGTTACAATGAACAAACAAGAGGAATGACAATATCCTCTATTGTTTTAGTTTCCCCGGGACCTCTCTGATCAATAACTCATAGGGTGGCAACTTGTGCTTACCGCTGAGATTTTTATTTGACAGCATGTGTCTTCTGAGAACAGAACCAAACATTTTGCTTTTCAAAGACCATTTTGAGATAATTCCTTTATTTTTACCAAGCATTCCTCTTCATGAAATTCCTTCAGTTTTTCTTTGCAAGATTTGGGTGGAAGTTTTTAAATATCTTCACATACGTGTTCATTGATATGATTCTTTCAAGATGCAAGATGTAGTGCTGGTTTTCTCCTTTGTGTGTGTGTGTGTGTGTGTGTGTGTGTGTGTGTGTGTGTGTGTGTGGTTGCTAAGGCACACTGTTTATTGCCCCTCTTGTTCTTCTAGTTCTTTTGTTTATTTCTTCATTTTCATTTTATATACCAACTCCAGTCCATGCTCCCTCCCCTTCTCCTGCCCCACCTACCTCCCCTCACATCACCCCACCTCACCCTTCATCTTCTCCTTAGAAGGGACAAGCCCTCCCTTGAGGAGTCAACAAAGTCTTGTATACCAAGTTGAGGCAGGACCAGGCCCCTCCCCGCTGCATCAAAGCTGAGAAAGGTATCCCACCATAGGGAATAGACTCTAAAAAGCCAGTTCATGCTCCTGGTATAAGTCTTGGTCCTACTACCAGGGCCCCTACAAACAGATCAAGCCACACAACTGTCATCCACATTGGAAGGCCTAATTAGGTCCCATGCAGGCTCCCCAGCTCTCAGTCCAGAGTAGTGTGGCTTAACAAATAGTTAAGGCAGAAGTGCTCATGTATAACTATGTCACTAAAATCACTAAAACGTATTGCTTCTACTTATTCTGAATATTATTTACTCTAGGGAATGGTTGGTGTCATGTTTTAAAGCCATGTAATCAACCCTAAAGATAACTCTATGTAGTGAGGCAGTAAAGCTATATGCCACATCCATCAAAGAACTTTCTTATACCAAGAACCATATGAAAAAGTCACCTTGAAAATGGATTTTTGGTGCTCCTGTCAAATGACCTATGGGTTGTGGCATCTTGATTGCAGCCTTAGAAACAATATGGGGTGTGATGACTCACACCCATCATAGTCACAGAACTTGGGAAGCTGAGGCAAGAGGATTGCCACAAGATTCAGATCAACCTGGGTTACATAGCAAGTTCAACGTCAGCGTGAGTTACACAGTCTCACCAAAAAATGGACACTGAATCAAAACCAATCTGATAAACTTCTCTTAATTTAATGTCCAATGGAAACTCTGAGAAGAAAAATGTATATTATTATGATTTCCTTAAATTTTGAAGTTTACTTTTTCATAACAACTGATATGGTTTCTAGATGTTTTCACATACTGACCTCTTCTGGACACATTATAGTTTATTAATCAGCTTGACATAATACGTAATGCAATCATTAATCAAATTCAAGCTGATTATGGCCACTCTACTCATTGTAAGATACACTGACTAATGGAGTGTGGTGAAATTAACCACTTTTTAAAAAAAAATCTTACCTTAAAAACATGATAGTCTGAATTTATTACGAAACTCTTGGATATTAAAAACACGTGGATCCATGTGGCTTGACCAACTTGGTGAGCTCCATGTCCCCATGAGAAAACTTCTGTAAAAAAAATTCACCATGGAGTTCTCTGGAAGAATTACATATAAGATTGATTTCTGGCCTTCATACACATGTGCACATATACTCCCACATAAATTTGTAGTGGTACACACATAGACACACACACACATGTGTCTGTACAATGGCATATCTAAATGAAATCAGGTGCTCATGGAAACAAAAAAGAAGGTACTGGATCCTCTGAAACTGAGTAGAAGGTATTGTAAACCATACAACATGGGTTCTGGGCCTCAAACTCAGATCCTCTGCAAGAGTAGTGCATGCTTCAACACTCGGGTGTATTTCTCAAACTGCACTATTTTAAAAAGTAAAAATATATTCAATTGTGAACTGAATCCTCATTTACATTAAAATTGGTGCCCAACTTCTTCCTCTATGTTTAAGCTTTCAGCAAATATAAATGTTTATATCTATGATGATAGTGAGATACTGAATAGGTAGAAAACATAGAAACTCCTTGCACTGAACTTTTCTAATCATATCAAACCATGACATCTCTGCTTCTTGGTAATCACTGATCCTTCCGCTGATAAGAACTGACATGTTAACTAACTAAAAGAGGTCATTTCTATGCATAAACATCAACTTTATATTAACTCTAGAATATGAATGTTCACAGAAATCAAATCAACCAAGAAATCAAGGAATAAAGAAAACACTTCAAACTAGTAGGAAAGGTTCAACCTGTCTTTACTTCTCCATCATTGTTATCTTCATCTCCCTCGGTCCACCTTGCTGGCCTCAACGTTGTTTAGAAGATTGCAGCTTACATTATCCGTATGGAGGTCTGCTTTCTCATTCTGAAGGTGCTGCTGGAGCTCCTTCTGCTCCTTTAGCCAACAGCCTCTGAGATACCAGCCCACGGGGTCGTGGTCTCTTTCTCTTTAAAAAGCAGCAGCAGCCCTCTGCTCTCTCTCTTGCTCCAGCGACTAGACTCCTTTCCTGGCTGTCATGTAGGATGGTGTTCTGTAAGTTTTTTCCCCTCAAATAAATAACCCTTAGAATCCAAACTAATGTGGGATTGTTTTGTGCTTTATGAAGGGAATAGGAGAGATCTAATACTCAAAGCATCATTTTTAATTAATTTTGTCTCAATTTTCATTAATTTTAATTATTTTGTTTTGATTTTCACCATGTATATTCATTGTCCCTGGTAATATGTTATATAAAGATGTTTTCAAATAAGGCTGTATTACACTTGGAGCATTTTACTTTCATCCTCATGCTACCCTCAGCTTCTGTCCCTATTTCTCCAATTAGTGTTATTTGTTCCCCCCGACTTTCACTTTCAGGTCACTTAAACATACAGGATTTTATCTAGCTGTAAAAAAATCTAGGAACCATAGTGAGTCAATTCACAACAAAATAAAATTAAGCATGATATCTGCCCTTCTAAGAGTGGTTTATTTTACTTAATATTATTATCTCCATTTATACCATCTTGAATATGATGCAATTTCATTGTTTGCGGCTGAAAAAAAACCTTTATCCATTCCTTAAGTGCTGTTTTTACCTATTGTGACTAGTGCTGGCAATAAGCACTGATGTCAAAACATATATGATATATAACTTTGAGTCCTTTGATTAAATACCAAAATGTAAATACTACAAAAGTGTCACATGGTAGATCAATTTTCAATTTTGAGAATCTCCCATACTGATTTCCATAGTGGCTGGACTAGTCTTTCATATTTTTAATATATATATATATATATATATATATATATGTGTGTGTGTGTGTGTGTGTGTGTGTGTGTGTGTGTGTTTTGCCTACATGGATGTTCCTTTACCCCATGTGTGTGTAGTGTCCATGGAGACAGACCATACAAGTGTGCCAGATCCCTAATCTTTAAACTGGAGTCACAAATCACTTCAGTGAACTACCATGCGGGTGCTTGGAATCAAACCTAAGTATACAAGTGTTTTTAACCACTATTCATCCCTCCATCCCCTAGGCTACTCTTTGGCAGTTATAGAAAAGACTGATGCAAAGTCTTTTGTTTTGCCTAGTTCACATTTCTGAAGTCTGGACAAGTGACTATGTGGAGGTCACTCCTTAAATGATGTTGGGTACCTCATAGAAAATGCCAGTAGTTAGAAGGGATGAAGGACACCATGAGAACACTGCCCACAGAATCAAATAACCAGAGCTCATAGAGGATCACAAAGACTGAACTGACAATCAGGAAGCATGTATAGGTTGACTTAGGTCCTCTGCATTTATATTATGGCTGTTAGTTTGGTGTTTTGTGAGACTCCTAACCGTGGGAGCAGGAACTGTCTTTGACTCTGTTGCCTGCTCTTGGGACTCTCCTCTTCCTATTGTGTTACCTTGTCCAGCCTCAATATGAGGGTGGTTACCTTTTATTATTGCATCTTCTTTTGCCCTGTCTGGCTATCATTTATTGATGCCCTGCTTCTTTCTGAAGAGTAAATGGTGGAGTAGATCTGGGGGAGAGGGGATGTGTGGGAATTGAGAAGGAGCGGAGGAAGGAAAACTGTGCTGGGGATGTATTGTATGAGACAAGAATCTATTTTTTATAAAAGGGAAAAACAGAAATAGAAAAGATGTTCTTTATGGTGAGACTTAGTTACTGCTTTGTGCTATTTGCTGTGGCCCTGATTAATCATTTATATTTTATTAATAGAATTTAAATTAAAACATATCTCTTTATTTACTGTGGGGGGAGGAGTGTAGTTCAAAGAACATGGGTGAGGGATTCTCACAAGGCCCCGCCCCTAGATCAACAACAACAGGCAATTAATATTCATTGAGAGGGAAAATCAGTCTTCTTCAGAAGACTCCCTAATCTGTGATCTAATTTCAGCCAGTCAGTCCAAAGCACATACATATGTGAATAACACTAAATGGACTCAAAGATGATAATAATAAGTAAAGAATAAAGTTCATAAATTTGAGAGGGAGTATATGAGGCACTGGGAGGAAGTGGAAGGAGGGGACATAATGAGAAAATGATGTAAATACAATAGTCACATAAGAAATTCTCAGGAAAATATTAAATGAATGCCACTCACCTGTCTTGCCATTCTGTCTGCTTTTTCCCTCTTGTTTTTAAGGCTGTAGTAAAATTATTTATTAAATTGTTAAATTACTTCCATAATAAATTACCATACATTTAAAAACTTAAAGATCACAGGAATTTATTGTCTTTCAGTTCTGAAACTCATAAATGTAAAACAGGCTTTTTCTCAGATGAAGGTGTCAGCAGGGCTATGCTCCTCTTAGAGATTCCAAAGAAAAATATTTGTCCTTGACACTGCCAGGTTTTAGTGCCATTAGCTCCCCTTGTCTAGTGGCCCTCCATCTTCCATTACTATCACTACAAGCATCCCTTCCCTCAGGTTAGCGCTCTCTCTGGAAATTATTCTTCTCCTGTCACCTTTTATAAGATTGAATGCATTAAACTCAGGTTGATTTTTCAGAAGAGTATTCCAATTTCAAGGCACATGTTTAAGGCACATCTGAAAATTATCTTTGGCCATGAAAATTAACATGTTTGTAGGTGCTGAGAATTAGGATGTGAACATACTTGAGGAGGCATTAGTTAATCTATCATGATGGTTTTACTTTTCACTGAAATCCAGACATTTGCATTTAAAAGCAACTCCTTGATTTAGCAGTTTACTAATCAATTCAATTGTTTTTTAGATTATCAAGGATATCTGTTAATTTAATTTCAGTATATTGAATTAAAGAGGACGAAATAACTGCAGTTAAGTCAATCTGCCAGCTGTACAAAGGCTGAATATGTATAGATTGACTTCTCTAGATGTGTCTTTACAAAGCAATGTGTGGTGAAATTTTGTTTGTGCTGTAACAAATAAAACTTATCTGAAGATCAGAATGATGAGCTAAGTCATTAGTTAGCCATAGAGGCCAGGCAGAGGTGGCACGCACCTTTAATCCCAGCACTCAGAGGCAGAGGCAAACAGACCTCTGTGAGTTCAAGACAAATCTGGGCTACACGAAATTGATCCAGTCTGAAAGAGAAACAGAAATAAGTGGTGGTGGCTCACACCTTTAATCCAAACACTAGGGACGTGGAGACAGGAAGGGATATGGCTGTGTGGAGAGAGAAATATAAAGTGTGAAGACAGGAGCTCAAGGCATTCAGTCTGAAGACTTGTAGCGACAGGATATCCTATTTGTTCTGAGGATTTTTATACAAGTAAGAACTAGTGGCTGACTGCTCTGCCTCTCTGACCTTTCAGCATTTATCCCGATACCTGACTTTGGATTTTTCTTACTTAGACCAGTTGTACCCAGGTACCCTGGAAGAAAAACCAGTGTTCTTAACCGTTGAGTCATTTCTCCAGTGCCATTAATTAAATTTGTGCTAGAGGCATAATTCTTCCTAATGGTCATTCACATTTCCTGCTATTTGGAGCCAATATTGTGATATTTGGCAAGTTTAATATATACAGATTAATTTTTGTATGATTGTTCACAAAATATTGCTTTTGTGCTTATAATACTGATTTGCACTTTTAAATATTAAAAGCACAATGATGATTTGTGTTCTAAATAGAACAAACCCATACTTACGTATTCAATCAACTTCTATTGCTAAATATTCTCAAGAAACAGAAGAAAATAGAAACAATCTAATCTGAAAACAGCCTGTTCTTTTGTAATTATTTGAAAATTTCATGCATATGTAATGAATTTTGGTCATTTTCAGCCCCTATGAGCCTTCTTTCTCATCTCTCCCTCTCTTGATAAAACTCTTCTTCCAAAGAATCTTTCTCCTACTTTGACATTAATTTATCATTTCTCATACATAGCATCCTTACTGCAGTTTCCCTCACTCTTCTCTTTCCAATCTTCCATCCTTCTTCTCCCCCAGATCCACTCCTTCACTGTTTTCCTTCAGAAAAGAGCAAGCCTTCCAGGGATATCAACCAAACACAGCATATCAAGTAACAACAAAACTAGGCACAATCTCTCATATCAAGGATGGACAAGGCAAGCCAATAGGAGGAAAACCATCTTAAAACTGAAAAAAATGTAGAGCTCAAAAAAAATCAATAAAATTAAAAATACTGAAGTCAGATACAATTTGGGATTTCACTGTTAGGAGTCCCACAAGAACACAAAGTTACACAACTGCAACATATATGCAGAGGACCTAGGCGAGACCTATACAAGCTCCCTGAGTGTTGTTTCAGTCTCCGTGAGCCCCTAGGAGCCCTGCTTAGTTGATTCTGTGGGCCATGTTCTCTTGTCTATCTATGGTTGCTTATATGGATATGAGATGTGAAGTTATTTAGGGGAACATGGGTAACTTCTCAATGGCTACACCACTAAAAATTATGCTACCCTTCCTCCAAAAGTCATCCACTACCCATATTCCCTCCAGGAGCTGCCTCAGGAGCCCCTCTCCTGTGCATAATGAGATGGTGGTGGCAAATTTAGTGAAGGTAACCACACCTGCAGCGAGCTCCTGAGTCTAGTGGCTAGGTCCTGTCCAGAAGTTCGTGCTCTACAACACTTCTCCTCAACCTCTGACTCTTAGATTCTTTCCACCTGCTCTGTTCTTAGTCCCCAAACCTTGAGGGGTGATACAATGTTCTGTTTAGGATGCTTACTCTCCTCTCGCTTATTCTCCATACTTTAATAATTTATGACTCTCTGAATTAACCACAGTGCACTGCAAAAGAAGCTTCCCTGGGAGAGGCAGTGCTAATTTACCAGTAGAAGCATCAGTATTCTTAAAATAGTTTGATAACTTACCCATTTGTCAAAACAACAGTAGTAGATTTTCTTCTGTTGCCTATAACCTTCGTTTGTTTGTCAATGTGACTACATCTGGAAATAACTAAAACACAAGCAGCCATCTGTGAGGGGTTCTTCTCAGTTGTATTACTTGAGATAGAAGATGCACTGTAATTCTAGGTCCAAGCTTATGGCGGCAGCCTCCATAAAAGGACATGGAAGAATGAAGCTTTTGCTTTTGGTCTGCGTGACCTCACTCTCACTGGCAATGATATTTGTCCTGATCTGGGCCATTTCTTCATTGATACTAGCACCTCTGTGATTCCAACACAGATTGAAAATTGGCAGCTCTCTAGGGCTTCCCTGGAACTCCAGAACCAGATTAGAACTGCTGAGACACTCATTCTCATGGACTGAACCAAATCCGTGGACTTTCCATCAGGAGTTAGCCGTTGTTGGACTACATAGATCACAGCCTGTTAGTCATTCTAATACATCCCTTTTGATATATTAGCTAATTTTATCAATTCTGTTCTTTAGGGAAGCCTGGCTAATACACAATAGGTCTGAATTCTCTCCCCTGAGAAAGTTCTCAAGTCCAGTCATAAAATGGGTTGTTTTCCTTACAATCATCATGTAGCTAGTGGGGTCTACAACTGGGTAGGTCTCTTCTTCACCAGCATGTAGGATACAAAAGGCATCATTGTGTATATCTACATGTATATGAAATATACATTCTCACTTAAAATGGGAAAGCACATGGAAATAGGAGGATTTTTCTATTCCTTATCATGCTGGGGCTCAAAACTTGGTTATTGTTGAACTAAAATGGATTTTTAATAAATAAAAAGAAATATAATTTTTGAGGAGTTCAATGTCAATATTCCATTGGAATCTGTGGCAATTATTAAATTAAAAATATTTAAAAAGTGTGAAAATTCTATTATAACTTCTGGACTAACCAATGACAACAAGAGCTGGAGTATTTATCCCTTCAGTCTGAAACTAGTACATGTGGGCATTATTAGCAGTATCTACTTGGTTTCTGGAATCTTCCCCTTTAACAAACATGTCTTCACACTATTCATCAAATACATTGGCTGAGTGGTGCTAAGGAAAGAGTTTAAAGTAGGAAGGCCCCTCTAGGACATTCTTAGAAGGTAGGCTTTCAATATTTGAACACATCCTAAGACTGCTTTGGGGTTTTCTAAATTGCCTGCAGACATCACTTCTTTTTCTGCCTCTCTTAGTTCATGCACACTGCTTTGATGAGCAGGGACTGCTTTAACATGGCAGAGTTCCTGAGAATCTCCCCTTAAGCTTCCATTTTATTCTGTGTCACTAGGTCCAAAGGATAAAAATCTTTCTTAGAGGCTGCGAACTCGGCTGATGTTTCCGTATCTTTTGTTGCCGCTGGAGTCTGTAGCAGCTGAGGATTTGCCTTACCTATATGCGGCATTGCATTTATTTTTAATCAAGCATTATGTCTTGATATTTCATTGTTCCCGTGTTTTTCTTTGTTTCCATTTATCACTCTAAGCTGTGAGCAGAGAGGGTTGAGAGCTGACTTTGAAATGTGTCAGCTGTGTAGAGCCCAGATACTAAAGAGGTTTCCATAGCAACGGGAGATGTGTGGGAAAGCCTTGTGCACACTATAGCTTAGGAAACAGGATTTATTTTGCTCAGGCACAAAGCTTCTCCTCAGACCTGAAATATTTCGTAAGTACAGGGATACTAGGTTTCTGTTAGTTTTAGTTACTGAATGTGCTAAACCTTCTTTTCTATGCAAACTCTGCATTATGCGTAAGTAAATTAAATACTGGCATTTAACACATACTGTTTCAAAACCGGTTGGAAAAATCAACATATGAAGCTATTAAAATAAGGAGTCAAGTTTTATCACTGCAAATATCCAAGGAGTTTCATGCTTTTATCATAAATACAATCACTGAATTAGTGGATGCATTCTGGAATTTTCTGCTCCCATCCTTACCTATAAAATGTCTTCAATATATAGAAAATATTTGCTTCCTACAAGGTTTTGAGAAAGGACTTAATCTTTAATTAGCAATAAGCACACCTAAAATAAACCCCATTGCCTACAATATGGCCACAGTGCTAACCTAGGAACTTCATCTTGGAGACAACCAATCTTTATGCCATCTGTGTTCAGTTCAATTAACTTAATTGTTTTAAATGGAACTCAGTAAACTAAAACTTCTAATCTGCTTTTTTGACTCATGGAATCTCAGTTAGGTGGATTATGACACAGACATTGGACAGATGTACTTCCACACCTACTGTGATCAATCAACCCCAAGGACATACTCAACCACTATTCCACAGTAACAGAAGTCCACGGAATCTAAAGACAGTTACAATTAGGCTATGAGTTTAGTTGTAAAAAAAATTTGCAATGAAAAAACTTTCATAAATTACTCAGACAAGCATGGCAATTTGCTAGGTCAAAACTGTACTTCCTTAATGTTGAGCTTTGTGATTATACCCTGGCTTATTATATTCCTATTATCATTCTGCCAAAAGAATTAATAAGCTTTATCCCTGCTACACAATCATTTTGTTAATGTCTAATGAGACTTCATATTTCAACTAGAACCTACCTCAAATTTGTAATCAGGACACTGAAACTGTAACTCTTATTTTCAAGAATGCATTTTAACTGATGCATTCTATTGTGGCTTCAGGTGTCACTTGTTTCCAGTTTGAAGCCTTGATCTGAGTGTCAGGACTAATAGCTGGTGCTGGATACTGGACGCATCTTTCTAAACTGTGGGCACTTTCCCCAAATGCAATTTTGTCCACAAGTGAACTCCCTTTTCTACAGCTACTATTCACATCACAGTCACTTCACTTCAAAAAAACTTTGTTCCTGATAATAACACTTTTATTCTCTTAGGATAGTCATCCGTAAAACTTGGGGTCATGCCTAGAAATCTCTATTTGGGTAGTATCTCTCACTTCAGTTTATCAGATACTATTTCCTTTTAATAAGACAGATTTCTTTCAAAGTCTTCCTTCTTTCTCTGTCTATTCCCACGTATTTACTTTTTGTCCTTTATTACTGAAGAGGCTCCTTGTCAAGCTCTCAGGTTCCCCATTCCTCCTAACCTAATATAACCTCTTGTGTCTTTCTTTTTCATAGATGACACCAAACACTTGTAAGAAGTAATGTTAAACATGAACCATATATAGCTCATGGCTTTAGAGGGTATGGTGGAGTAGCTCCCATTAGGGCATTCAGCAAGCAAAGAGATAGGACTCATCTGGGCATATCCTACCATTTTCTCTCTTTAGCCCATTTATTCCATACAAGTTCCTAGCCTGTAGGATGGTAATACACACATTCAAGGGCAGGCTTTCCCTCTTATTTAATCCTCTGTGGAAAAGTTTTCCTAGATATTCTTAGAAGTATACTTTACAAATATCTTGGGAATCTCTCATTCTAATCAAGTTGCCAATCAAGATTACCATTGTACTGCCTATACTTTTTCATCTCTTTTGTATACTACAGCCTTTATCATTCGTGTCTCTTAAGGGCAAATTGCACAGTTTTGCACTAATCCCTGTTGGTGTGTATACAATCCACAAAGGCCCAGGTAAATAGTAACTTAAACCACTCTAAATTTCTTACATCCATTAGAGAATAATATGCACTAAAAATTAAGGAGCTATGAATAGAATAAAAAGAGGAATGCAATGGGAAACCAAAAAGTAGAAAACAATTAGAAAAAAAAACAGGTACTTAAGTATTCACAGAGGTTTGGAAGCATGAATTTAGCTTTTAGCCTTAATATCAAAATGTGGTTTGCAGTAGAGCTGATGACTTGGCTACAGCATTGAATTTTGAGATGTTTTTGGAGATCATTTCAAGGAAAAATGGAAGCTGCTCCAAAGGGGGAAAATATCTAATCTCTTACAAAGACTGCCACCAAAGGCATTTTAGGCTCCTAGCTCTCTCATTTTCTACTTTTCTGAATTTTACAGAAAGTTAAAAAAAAGCAAGCCTTATGTTTATGCATTGGTCTGAATGTTTGTATTCTCTTAGATTCATGTGTTGATGTCCAATGCTCAATTGCATAGCTGTACCATCTGCTGCGGATTGAACAACTTTCTCCGAAATTCACGTTCTGAAGTCTCAACCCAAAGTGATGATATTAGGAAATGGGTCGTTAGGGTAGGTGATTATGTGATGAGGGGAAGATCAATAATTAATGGGCCTAGTACCTTTATGCACGTGACCCAAAAGATCTCATTGACCTTTCATGTCGTGTAAGGATGCATAGACAGTTTTATTTGGTAGTCATTTCTTCTCCTCCTTATCACGAAGCAGGATCAGTTAACAACCAAATCTTGTTCAATCTAGTTCATCAAACTTCTTTTTAATTCATAGAATTTCTCTCTCTGTCTGCTTACACTACACTAATCATGACATTCTCATGTCCTACTGTATTATTTTGATATTTCCATTTCCTGTATTTTTCATATTTTAGAGTTATATATCTAAAGTACTTGTAATTGCCATACTAAAGCATCAACAATTTGCCATTAGAGAAAAGAAGTAAATAATTTGTATTTTTAGGGATCTTGAATGGAGATGGAGAACAAAGATTGTGTATAATTAGCTATGTGTTTTAAATATGAACACAGTATCTGATTGTAAGTAACTAAAGCAAAATAAAATTATTGACAAAACATCGGATAGTTAATAAAGCAGTAAGATGTCTAGAAAAATAAGTTCAGAAGATGATAAAATACTAAAGTTAGATAAGTAACAAGAAATGTATCCCCCTTAATTCTTCAGGGACAGTTAATAATGGTATCACCAACTCTGGCCACATAACTATCAAATCGAGAAATAATCACTGTCTATTTTTCTTTACATTACTCCCTCATAACTTAAATACCAAGGTTCTGGGCATGTATTTTAGTGATAGATGGTTTTTTTAGAATGTTTGAAATCCACTTTTCCATTCACAGTATCACAAAATTTAAAATACCTGAGCAGTTCATTTAAGTAGTATGTCTAGAATGAATCCTTGAGAGAGTACCTAGATACTTCATGATTTGTAACATAGCCTTAGCATGACTAAAACAGAGTAGAAGAGTTTAGAAGTTAGGTGTCCTCTCAAAAGACAAAATAGTATAAAAATACAGCATGCTTATACTTCTTTAATTTCAAAATGGAAGAACCAGCTTTACTTCTTATTATAGTTTTTTTTTTTTTTATATTTGGACGAGTAATATGTCCAGTTGAAGAGAGAGAAGAGGGATTATATGAGCAATGAGGGTCAAGATCATGATGGGGAAATTTAAAAAGAAAGCTGACCTGAGATTGTGGGGGCTCACGGACTCTAGACCAGCAACTAGGGAGTCTGTATGGGACCGAGCTAGACCCTCTGCAAGTGGGTGACAGTTGTGTAGCTAGGTCTATTTGTCAGACCTCTGGCAGTGGGAACCAGACTTGTCCCTGGTACATGAGCTGGCCTTTTGGAACCCATTCCCTGTGATTGGATTCCTTGCTTAGACTTTATGTAGGAGGGGAGGGGAAGAGCTTGGTCTTGCCTCAACTTGATATACCAAGCTTTGTTGACTCCCGTGGGAGGCCTTACTTTTACTGAATGGAGATGGAGGAGGACTGGACAGGGGGTAAGAAAGAAGGTTGGGAGGTTGGTGGAAGTAGTGGGAGGAGAATAGGGAGAGAAAACTGTGGTTTGTATGTAAAATAAAAAATAATAATAAACCAGCAAAAAAGAGTAATGTTGAGACAAATTGAAATTGATGCATTCATATGACTGAACTGAAACATGATTGTTAACACTAAATGAAGGATAAATAATAAAATCAGAGTCCTGCAGCACGCCGCTCCTGCCAGCAGAAGAGACGACTGCAACAGGATCCTTCTCAGAACACCCTTTATTGGAGCATTTACGCTTGAGGTTTGAAAGAGGCAAGAAGACCCCGTCCCCTTGGAAGCAGAAGAATATATACGGTGCCAGACAAAGCCCTGACGTGTCATCAACCCAATGGCTCAGGCCAGAATGGAGTGATAAACGTGCTAAATAATGATTGGCCAGATTGGATGGCCAGATCGAAAGACTCCCCGCGCTGGGAGGGGGAGCTCACACGCATGCGCACAAGTTCTCTCAAGTTTGATGTGGAACAGCAAACGGCGCCCAGGCTCCATGCCCACGACATGACAGCGCCATGGTGCGTGCTACAGAGTCCCACATCACTTCTTGGTTAATATTTAGTAGCAATAAATGTGGGTCAGGGCAGTTATTTTAAGAAACTGTTAATATTTTTCTATTTCCATGGCATTGAGATGTTAAGGAGTGTAAGAAAGATATGGTCAGTTTATGGATGCTAAGCACAATAAGTGCAAATATTTTTCAGTAATTAACTACAAAATTATTCTGAAGGAATGAAAGGCAACTTAATGAAGAAGGTAAAATTTTGAACCCAGTCTACTTTAAAGGATGATGAGGATGTGAATGAACTTGAATGTGAGGATGGACACACCTGCTGGAAGGCACAGCATGAGGACAGTACACTGGATATAGAAACAGGGAAACATCAAGAACAATTGGGATCAACTTTTAGGGTCAGAAAAGGGAAGGAGCATGCTTTGACCTTTAAAGATAGAGCCGGTTTAAGAGGTCAATTTTATTCTGGAGTCTATAGAGATCCATCTTAAAAGATGTGTGTGTGTGTGTGTGTGTGTGTGTGTGTGTGTGTGTGTGTGGAGTCAGAAGATTAACACTATGATTTGGGAAGATTAATCTTGCCCTATGGTCAGTTTCAAACAATCCATGTACACAAATTCTATGTGATGTCATAGGAGGTGTTTAATTTATACAATGGAAATCCATTCCCTCTTGTCCTTGTCTCAGTAAGAGTAAATTTCTGCTTAAAGCAAACAGGTCAATATCCCTCTACTTACAGAACATTCCTACTCAATTGTCACTAAGAAGTACTGAAAAATTGTCAGAAGTGTTGTGAGGAACTGGACTATTAGTATAAATAAACCACAAGCATACAATATAGAGCTAAACACTTGAATCAAATGTCAATACCTAAGCTCTTTCAGGCTCTGTTTATGACATAATATCAGCATGCAGGGTTGATTAGGATGAGTTAACTACAATTATTCCATGGTGAAGGAAATAAACAGAAGACCACCTCAGATATTTATTAAGCATTCATCCATGCTACCCATTACCTTAGGCAATTTCTCTATGTGTTAATACTGAACTTTTTTTTAGCTGTGATTTGTAAACAAAATTTTTCCCCTCCCACTTTACCCCAAATCCCACCCTCCGTTTTGGAAGCAAGACCAAAACATCTATATTTGGAGCTTTTGTCTCCTTAGGAACAGGAATAATTAGTCTTCTTCATTAAAAAGTATCTCTACTATCAACTATTATGGAAAAAGAGTGGATTTTAATAAAAAAAACTATGGTTGTGCAAGTAATTAGCTGCCAAAATCACAAGAGGAATGACCTCAGTATGTTTAGTAATAGTACCTCATTAGTGGCCATTGAGAATGATCTACAAATGTATCTTCATTGTCTCCAGTGTTCCCACTTTTTTTGGTTGAATATTAATGTCGTCTCAGTATGCTGTTGCCATCAGACCTGTCATGACATATATTAACTGGCCACGGATGGTATTAAACTCTAGAATAATTATGCTTCATGGGTCAGACTATTTCAATTATTTAAAAATTTTATGAATTTGAGTGTCACCATAAAACTCAGACTAGTGTTTTAAATTTTACACATAATACCAAACAACTCAATAGAATTATATCTGTTTAACTTGAATAAAAGGTTTCCAGTATTTGAGCAATTGTCTTAGAAGATTGCGTTAAACACATCTTATAAAACACTTAATATTTAGTTGGCTACTATAACTTAACAGACATCACGACCCAGTGTTGCAATTCTAAAATGGTTGCCCAATGGCATATGGCATGGAAACTGCAGACATTTAATCTACTTGATGGAGGAAGGTCATTGGCTAATAAAGGCACTGCCCTGGCCCATTTTATTGGTTAGAGGATAGGTGGGAGGAGTAAACAGAACAGGACGCTGGGAGGAAAAGGAAGTGAGCTCAGACTCGACTGCTGTCCTCTCGGGAGCAGACGCCTGAGAGAGACGCCATGCTCCTGGCTCCTGGGCAGACGCATGCTAAGAAGCTCCGACCCAGGATGGACTAGGCTAGAATCTCCCCAGTAAGCGCACCTTGGGGTGCTACACACAGATGATTAGAAATGGGCTAAATTAATATGTGAGAATTAGCCTAGAAAAGAATGGGCCAAGCAGTGATTAAAAGAATACAGTGTTCGTGTAATTATTTCGGGGCATAAGCTAGCCGGGCAGGTGGCTGGGGTGTTGGGGACGCAGCCCTGCCGCCGCCCTTATTACTTCATCTACTCATCTGAAAAAGCCCCATTACAGTACTCATGAAACCTTTTAACCTTAATAAATAAGTCAACCGAACAGCAAGAGCCTCTTTTTTCTTTAATCACATTAGCTGTCTTTTGTTGGTCCTTTTTTGATGCCACTTCAAAACAGGGCAACCTTGTAAGTAATTCAATCCTGGGGATATTTCTTCTCTTTTGATATGGATACCCTAGGTAGCTAAAGATAGATTTAATATCTATATGATATGCCCATGAGTCTAAAAATTATTTTCAAAGCAAAGTTCGTGTTTTTTTTCTCCAGAAATGCACCTGTTTCACTGTCTACTTGATAGTTTGTTTTTTTTTTTGATTTTTGATTTTTGATTTTAAGAGCATTTCAAACTAAGCTTTTCTGTGTGTAGTCTTACCAGGAGATCTCACGCCTTAATGAATAGTTTTACATTTATTCTAGTTTGTAGCTTGTAATTCTGGACATCACAACAAACTCACAAAGTTTTCTATATCTGTAGCTAACAATATCTGTTTCACAACGTCCTACTCAAATATCCAGCTAAATATGATTCGCTTCTCTCTGAATTTCTCCCTTTCTGGAACAATCACAACATCCCCCTCAGCGCCACCATTATTCTACTTTGCCTTGTTTGCACTGTAGGCTTGCAGCATATTGCAAACTGAAAGGCTCAGCTCAACAGTTCTCGTGCCACTGAAGAGAAGCCACAACAGGTGATTGGGATAGTATGTTAATTTCTAGATTTACAGAAGAATGGATACGAATCAGTAAGCAGAGTAATATGAAAGATACATCTTCGTCTGTGGAGTATTCTAGAATTGTGGGTGGTGAGAAAATATCCACATAGTGTAATAGTATGCAGGAGCTCAGAACTTTGTACTTATTTCACAGGGAGAAGTTAGCTTGTTCATGGTCATGATGATCTTAAACCTGCTACTAAGGATGATACTTAGCCATCATAATGGTTCAATGCAATAAAATGGCACCTGATGTTAGTTTGTTTTCTACCGAGTCTGCATTGGCTCCTGGTTTGATTGACAAGCACAAAACAGGCAACAAAAAGAGGTGTATGAAGACAGACAATAAGGGATAGGAATGCTATTCTTGAAAAAGACATAAATAAATTTGCACTAAACGGTGAAGAAATTTTCACCAGATGCTACCACTTATCCTTTTGCCTAAATCACAAAATCAGTCTCACCAGCATATAGGTCTAATTTCCAGGGAAACTATAGTGTGCTTCATCTTTTACCAACTTCATATCCATTCTACCCTTTTTTCCATCCCATCCCTGTACTGAGCTGGTGTTTTGTTTTTCCCCCACATGCCACTGAGCTGTGCCTCAGTACTACCTTTTACTAGTACTGCAATTTACCAGACTTTAAAAAAAAATACGTACACTTGTCTCTGCCTTATCCCATCTTCTCCCAGATGTTCTCACTGCCTTCTTCCTCACTTTCTCCAGGTCACAACTCACATAATATTTCATCATGTTCCTTCCTTGACTTCTTCCCCTTCTGATTACCAACCACATTATGAACCCCTTAAAATGTTAGCCGCACCAGAATTAATTCTTAATCTTTTATTTGTTTTTCTATGACAGCCACATGATTTTGAAAACAATACTAGTCATTTAAAAAATGTTCAATAAATACTGATTTGTGAAAACTCAACACATATTCTGATGAAACCTGCCTATTAAAATTCCAATGAGAATTCTGGAATGCTATACTTAAAAGCAATAAACTTTATGAAACCCAATACTATTTGTGGTGAATATATGCCAATAAAAATAAATAAATTGAAATGGCAATTCTTCCTAATAATTACTAACAAATGCTAACAACAACCATGCTTGCTTAAGCAATATTAATCTGGCAGAAGAGAATCCAAGAACTATGACAATTTCTGCCAACACCCACTTAGATTCCTCTTTACCCCATCCATCTGTTAACTGTTTCTAATCGTGTATTTGGCTGGCAGCTTTGTTTTCAGTCCCATCTAAACTTTTTTCTTGCCCAAAGAAAAATGCATAATCTCAATGTGTAGTACATATTTAGCCTTTTCTTTTTCAAGATTTAGTGCTATGTCTTTGCTTAGGTATTCTGACCCTACAGACTCATCTCCTTAATGGTTACCATACAGCCTAACTACCAACCGTGTTCACCATATTGCTGATCCAAAAACAAGTTCAGCTATTTAATGGACTGAGTTAAGCAATTGTTTCATAATTGGAGTATACAGACATGCTGACTAAGTTGTGTGTGGACAGTACAATTGTAGACACTAGTTTTCAAGCTGCTTGAGTAGCTGTGCCCATGACAAAAAGAAGAATAAATTTGTTTGCATGGTCACAAAATTGTAGGGAGGCAAAGCTAAAAACTGAGTTTTTCAGTATTTAAAAATATTAGTATGTCCGATCATATGACAAGGGCATTTGTTCAACTATGTTCATAGCAGCATTATTTGTAATAGCCAGAACCTAGAAACAACCTAGATGTCCTTCAATGGAAGAATGGATGAAGAAAGTGTGGAATATATACACATTAGAGTACTACGCTGCGGTAAAAAACAATGACTTCTCAAATTTTGCATGCAAATGGTTGGAAATAGAAAACACTATCCTGAGTGAGGTATCCCAGACCCAAAAAGATGAACATGGGATGTACTCACTCATAATTGGTTTCTAGCCATAATTAAAGGTCAGTGAGTCTATAATTTGATATCCTAAAGAAGCTAAATAAGAAGGTGAACCCAAAGAAAAACATATAGCTATCCTCCTGGGTAGGGGAAGTAGACAAGATTGCCAGGCAAAAAATCGGGATCTTAAGGGTGGGGTGGGAGGGGGGTAAGGGGAGATGGGGAGAGAAAAGGGAGAAGGGTAGGATGGGGAGAACTTGGGGCAACGGGATGATGGGGATAAAGGAAGGTTGGATAGGGGAGCAGGAAAGCACATATCTTAATTAAGGGAGCCATCTTAGGGTTGGGAAGAGACTTGGACCTAGAGGGGCTTCCAGGTGCCCAAGGCGAGGTCCCCAGTTAGTTCCTGGGGCAGCTGAAGATAGGGAACCTAAATGATCCTATCCTATAGCCATACTGATGAATATTTTGCATATCACCATAGAACCTTCATCTGGCGATGGATGGAGATAGAGACAGAGACCCACACTGGAGCACTGGACTGAACTCCCAAAGTCCCAATGAGGAACAGAAGGAGGGAGAAGATGAGCAAGGAAGTCAGGACCAAGAGGGGTGCACCCACCCACGGAGACAGTGGGGCTGATCTATTGGGAGCTCACCAAGGCCAGCTGGACTGTGACTGAAAAAGCATGGGATAAAACCGGACTCTCTGAATATGGCAAACAATGAGGGCTGATGAGAATCCAGGGACAATGGCAAGGGGTTTTGATCCTACTTCATGTACTGGCTTTGTGGGAGCCTAGCCAGTTTGGATGTTCACCTTCCTAGACCAGGACGGAGGGGGGAGGACTGTGGACTTTCCACAGGGCAGGGAACCCTGACTGCTCTTCAGACTTGGGAGGGATGGGGAGAGGTGTGGGGGGAGGGGGAGAGGAGTGGGGGAACGGGGAGAGGAGTGGGGGAGGGGGAGGAGTGGGAGGATGGGAGGAGGCGGAAATTTATTTTTCTCAATAAAAAAATTAAAAAATAATAAAAAATAATAAAATAGACATCTTTTTCTATGTATCAGCAAAAAATATTAGTATATTTTAGTCTTTAAAGAAGAAATGAAATAAAATACTAATTATTCTGCAGTAATTATATGGGCTTTTCTATGATGGTTTTGTATAGAACTTTAAAAAAAATCTAATTATATCAATTCTGCAAGGAGAATAATAGTAAATGCAAGTATCTCACAGTAGTTAAATGGCCAGGGGAGGTCAATGACACTTAGAATAAAATTGTGTTCAAAACCCCATGCTGTTAGCTTCTTTAGAATTACTTTTTTCAGCCATATTACATTAACTTAAGAGACAAAAATTAAAATTATTTTCTAGTTTAGCTTATTCTTTGGTTATAGGTGAAATAATTTCATAACTAAGATGGAGCATGACACATTTGTAAGAGAACTAGAATAAGGACCAAGGCTACTTGGTGTTATACAATAAGAATTTTGTTATTTATACCTTACCTGCATGTTCTGGGTCTTAGACTCTTTCTTTCTGTAATGACAAGAATGGATTCCAATGCTTATAAGCGCTTGACCCTGAGGGAATATTTTCAAAACATGCTGGCATTTGGCATTTAGCAGGTAGACAAGAATGATACTACTAAAATGGTCTTGCCAGTTCTATAAAAAAAAATTGTCTTCTTTATAAGCCAGTCAAATTTCTTTGACTAAACACTAGGCTGGGTGATTTTTATGATTTCGCCCATCTCTGATGTTTGTTACTTCCCTTGGAGTCACTATATTAATGTATAAATCACTAAAAGTTGGAACCAATAAGAGCATCTTCCTCAAATTATTGCATTTGAATATGATGAGAAATTTCAACTTTTCTTGAAGCCAACAAATATTTTTGGTTCTAAGTGTACACTGAATGTGACAAAGATAACATTAAGGATTGGAATGGAAGTGGGCTTATACAGTTCCATGACTTCTTTCTGTATTTTATAGAAAGTAACAAAATTTTAAACCTAATAAAAATATTTACTTTAAAGAAGCATAATATAACCTCTAGAGTAAATACCAAATACTAAATACATACAAAAATAAGAGCAAAAACCATGTCCCCAAAACAGTCCCAAAAGAAAAATAAAATTTGTAAGAAGAAATATCAATTAACCCAGGGAGAATTAGTAGAATAAATAATATAGAGGCCTGTAGGTAAATTCATGAGAACCAAATCAAATGGGTATTAAGGATTTATTTTAAAACAATCATGGATGCAGAGTAAGGTAGAATAGCTACTGTGGTCTTCCATTCTGTCTGGGGGTGAATGGAAGCAGAAGTCCAATCTCTGACCATCACATGAAAAAGTTCCTTCCTTTAAAGAGGTCATGTAGACAGACAAAAACTCCACTGCTACTGCTATCAGACCAGATAGCCCAATGTCATGGGCAGAGTGAATATCCACTGCACATCCCCTTTCGTCTAAATAATAGGGTTCTATACCAAATACAAAACTATGTAAAATAACAACAATTATCAAGTTCTTCTAGGAGAAAGAAATGGTAATAACATATACAAAATCAGAACTACAATAGACAAAAGTAATGTCAAGCAAGAAATAAATACTAAATGTCCAGGCTATAGGTAATTGGCCAAGAACAGAGATTATTCCAATGGCTGTCCCATCCTGAAGAGTCTAAGTTTTCTACCTAAAATGCTTTAGCTAAGATATGAGAGGTTAGTAACTGATATCAAGCTTTCAACCCCATCAAAGACCTGCAAAATAAAATAAGAAATGACAGAAACAACTGGCTACTCAGACAGTCACCCAAAGTCCCTCTACAACATTGGGGCAACCAACTTTGGCTGTAGGGCTAGAATATCTGACAGACCATTTTAAGCAGCAGAAAAATTTGAAAGACTGTACTACTCTGTCTTGGCAAGATGCAGCAGTCACTTTCCCTTGCATCTTGGTTGTCCAGATAGGACAGTGTATTGACTGTCAGCAGTCAAGGCAAGGACAGTTTTTTGTTTGACCAGCTATTTTGCCAAGAAGAAAACAAGTTCCATACCGAGTATCTTCAGTGCCCTCATTTTCTCAGGAGTAGATTGTTACTTTATTTTAAGGATTACTGTACATCTAAAACTGTAGACTTTGTGGTAATTGTCAGAAGAATTGAAAAATAGTTCAGAAAACACTCTTCATACTTAAATGTTTTTCAGGCATTCTTTTGATTAAAGAAATGTATTTTAAACAAACTGCAACAGAAGATTTGACTATCCATCTTGGAGAATGATGAAGCTCAGTCACTGACATCATAACCAAAGATTAACAATGTGTCATTGGCATGAATATAAAGTACACATTTGTTCAATTAAAAAGAACTTGGTAATATAAAGAACAAACTCTGGATTCATGAGACAATATGGAAAATATAAAACTCATGCCCAATGAAAGAGACCTTACACAAAAGATTACATACTTCTAAATTCACGTACGAACTAAAATCAGACGGTATGATTCCACCGACATGAAATTCTGTAACAAGTAAAACTAATCTGCTGTAGAAAACAATCAGTGCATTGCCTCTGTGAGGATGTGGGTGGGATGTGACTGAGAATGAGGCATTAAGGAGCTTCAGGAAGTCATGGTAATGTTCCCATATTTTGATAGAGATTTGAGTTACATGCTGTAATCATTAGTCAGCGTTCGCTGAATGATACACTTGAGATTTCTCATGCCTTGTTATATAAATTTCACCTTGAAGTATTTTCAACAAAATTAAATGGATGTCTACTATTTGTTTTGAAATTCTTTAAAGAAAATGAGATAAATTAGGGAAGAGAAGGATAGATAGATGACAAAGTAGGAATTGTAACAGTTAATTCTAAAATTAAATTAGCATGTGCTCTGCTGCTCACTGGTAACTTTTCTAACTCGAATGCATTAAGTATTTCATTGTCTGTTTGTTTGCCCTACTCTACTATTGTTATTGTTTTAGGTGCCTCTTTGTATTCTAAAGGGAGAGAGAGAAAAAAAAAAACATGTGCTGATTTGGGTGGGTGGAGGAATAGGCAGAATCTGGGCGGAGTTGGGAGACAGAAAACTGTAATAAAAATGTATCTTATTAAAAACATGTATTTCCAATAAAATGAGATAAATTCAAATAGCCAAAAGGAATACTTTATATATTTATATGCAGTTTTTCTTAATTAGTTTCATAAAATATTTTAGAAATGTAACACTTTGTTAATGGTGGCTATTTGTTGGGGACTAAGAACACTTGTTCCTCTTTCAGAAGACCCAGATTTGCTTCCCAGAAACACATGCCAATTATCAAGCTTCTGTAACAGGATACACATATATACACATAGGTAAATGCTCATATACATGAAAAACTAAAATAATCAAGTCTTTTATATCAAGGAAAGATATAGACTTGTAATGCAGTCAGGTCTTGGCTGTGCAAGTAATACAAGTAAACAAGCAATTCCTTTCTGGAAGTACTTTTACCAGTGCTTTCATGTGAACATTAGGCAAGTTACTTGTTTTCTGAGCCTTTGTTATTCATCTGTAAGGTAGAAATAGCAATAAAAGATTGCAACTTTTTATTATATGTATATATGTATATATTCATGTATGTACATATATAAATATATGTATATATATATACATACATAGATACATACAGATATATATCATATGTAGACATTTGAGTAGAATGAGTTTTCCTTGATGATCTTAATTCCCATGATACTGAACCTAAAAATAGAAAAGAAAATAACACTGATTGTAGAACACTTGACTTTCTGGCATTTTATTAAATAACTTACCTTCTTCAAAAGAGTGACTATAGAATTCAAATGTTCAGGAAACCATTGTTAAACTAACAGAATAAATTTGTGTACTTGAAGGACTGTTACATCTTACACATTCTGATAAAGGAAGGGGCTTCAGGCAATCCTGAATGAGTCCCTGATATCTGAATACATGGACATTTTTGCTCAGGAGAACATAAGTCATCTTCTTGTGCTTAATAATTTATAATCCAAAGAAATACAAAATAAATTATGAAAGCAATTCCATCAAATTGTTAACATAGGTTTTCACTTAAGGATTAATCTTTATATTGTAACCCTTGTTTATCCTTTTTTCATAACAATTGCAGATTTATAAAGTTTATTCCAGTTTTGGGAGGTTGTGGATACATGGCACACCTGAATGAGGCTAAAGCATGTTTCTGTAGAGGAGCCCTGGCAATCCTTTGGGTCATGTGTGAGCTGAGGCTGGAGTAATCCTATGAATCCAAAGCAGTGGTTCTCAACCTTTCTAACATTTCAACACTTTTGTACAGTTTCTCATGTTGTTGAGACTCCCAACCATAAAATTATTTTATTTATTTATTTATTTATTTATTTATTTATTATTGAAAAAATGGGAAAAAAAGTTTCTGCCTCCTCCCAGCCTCCCATTTCCCTCCCCCTCCTCTCACCCTCCTCCCCCTCCCCCCACTCCTCTCCCCGTCCTTCTCCAGTCCAAAAAGCAGTCAGGGTCCCCTGCCCTGTGGAAAGTCCAAGGTACTTCCCCCTCCGTCCATATCTAGGAAGGTGAGCATCCAAACTGGCTAGGGTCCCACAAAGCCAGTACATGAAGTAGGATCAAAACCCAGTGCCATCATCCTTGTCTTCTCATCAGCCCTCATTGTTCGCCATGTTCAGAGAGTCCGGTTTTATCCCATGCTTTTTCAGTCACAGTCCAGCTGGCCTTGGTGAGCTCCCAATAGATCAGCCCCACTGTCTCAGTGGGTGGGTGCACCCCTCCTGGCCCTGACTTCCTTGCTCATGTTCTCCCTCCTTCTGCTCCTCATTGGGACCTTGGAAGCTCAGTCCAGTGCTCCAGTGTGGGTCTCTGTCTCTATCTCCATCCATCACCAGATGAAGGTTCTATGGTGATATGCAAGATATTCGTCAGTATTGTTATAGGATAGGGTCATTTCAGGTTCCCTATCCTCAGCTGCCCAGGGAACTAACTGGGGACATCGCATTGGGCTCCTAGGAGCTACTCTAGGTTCAAGTCTCTTGCCAACCCTAAGGTGGCTCCCTTAACTAAAAATTGTGCTTCCGTGCTCCCCTATCCAACCTTCCTTTATCCCAATCATCGTTTTTCCCCAAGTTCCCCCTATCCTCCCCTTCTCCCTTTTCTCTCCCCATCTCCCCTTACCCCCATCCCACCCCACCCCCAAGATCCCAATTTTCTCCCTGGCAATTTTGTCTATTTCCCATAGCCAAGAGGATAACTATATGTTTTTCCTTGGGTTCATCTTCTTACTTAGCTTCTTTAGGTTCACCAATTGTAGACTCCGTGACCCTTATTTATGGCTAGAAACCAATTATGAGTGAGTACATCCCATTTTCATCTTTTTGGGTCTGGGTTACCTCACTCAGCATAGTGTTTTCTATTTCCATCCATTTGCATGCAAAATTCGAGAAGTCATTGTTTTTTACCGCAGCATAGTACTCTAATGTGTATATATTCCACACTTTCTTCATCCATTCTTCCATTGAATGGCATCTAGGTTGTTTCAGGGTTCTGGTTATTACAAATAATACTGCTAGGAACATAACTACTTCATAACTTTAATTATACAACTATCATGATGTATAATGTAAATATTGGTGTTTTTCACTGGCATTAGGCAACCCCTGACAAAGGGTTGTTCAACAGCCAAAGAGGTTGTGTCCTACAAGTTGAGAATCACTAATCTAAAGGAAAACACACGTGAAGGAACATGAAGGATGTGAAAAATAAGCAACAGTTCTTAAATATTCATTATTAGTGCAAAAACATGAAATTCAGTTCAAAATGAATAAGAGATAATTTAGAGACAACTTTGAGTGACTGTAACCCAAGAACCTCCATTTCACATTTCAGGAATACCATGTTCCAATATGGCAATATTTTTATGAAAATTTTACAGGAATGATAAAGACAATCAGGAATAAAGCTACTTTTTAAAATATGCTGATGAGAAGTTTCTTGGGTTGCAATAATGCCTGGATCTTCTTTAGATGCTATCAAAATGGCATCCTTAGCTTTGGGGTTGTTGAAAACTAGGGATCTTTCTGTACATTTCATAGGCAAAGAATTTTTACCTGATAGTTACAAAAAATTAGAACTCACACAGAGATGTGCAATGGGATAAAGATTACCAAGATAGCTTAGTTCTGAACCTGCAGATTTCCAGCTCTCCAAAAACCCACACAAGTTCTAATCTGTCAATCAGTCTTACAGAAGCTTTAACTTAGATATGTTTTTATTTTTCTAAAAATTTGAATTTACACTATGTAATGAATTAAATTACAATTTCTGGGATCCAACTCCAACTGTTCTCATTCGGTAGATATGCATTTGAAGACCCACATATGTATTTGAACATGCATCGTGCCCAATTAGACTTAGGTTTCATCTCAGGGAAAGTGAATTTTCAAACAGTGTTGCCAAAGACTAGCTGGGGAAGCCAATAATTCGGTGTAGGACAAGGGCTTTAAGAAATCTCCAAGCTTAGAGGCATGTGTGACAATGGAGTAGACAGGTCAATTGGAAGTAATGCCAATCAAGGTTGAAGGAGTGCAGGGTGGATATAGAGATCGAATAAGGTAAGGAAGTGTAAGTCACAGGTTTAGTCAGACAACTTCCCAATTAGGAGAAATCAGTGAGTTCTGTAAATGTTGATGGTTTCAAATACAGTCAGCTATCTCTGCTTTGCTTCCTACTCTCTGCTGTGTGTGGGTGGAGCTGAGCTCATAGGTTATGATTGGCAAAAGGATTTCAAAAGCCTGTAGATGTGCTGTGTCTTTACAGAAAGGGAGGTTGTCAATGTTAAGTTTTACCTTATCAATTGCTTCAACCGATCAATAGAAGAACCTACATATTGTTGGCTGAGGAAACAGGTAGCAAAGTGATACAATCCGCTTCTATTTCCAACTCAGATGATGGTAATGAGCTTCACTACATTCTAATTACTGATTTCTGCCTGGAGGAACATCTTGACTTTTCCAATTAACATTAATTGAATATGTTATTGTTTATTCTTTGTTCTTTTTTTGAGGGATCATCCAATTACTGCGCACTGATTTCATTTTCTTGGCCCTGAAAATTGCTTCCATTTTTTTCTTTAGGATCTTAGATCTCATCCTATTATAAAGAATTTCCGGTTGTGTTTCTAAATCATGCCTAAAAGCTTTGTTTTGTGGCACTTATTAAAAGCGCAGTTAAAGCATTGTCTACTATTTGCAAAATAATAGAAGTTGCAAAATAGTGTTTTTAATTTTTTAAACAAATCATTTTTATCTCTTTAAACTATTATCAGTACAGGGTACAACATGCAATTTAAACTAGATTGTATCTTCTTTGCAAACAAATAGCTTTGAAACTAATCTCCTTTGCTGATTAATCAGTCCAAGAGCTATTTTGCCCTTCCTGACTTTTATACTATATGACTCAATCTACCTAAGCAACTTGGTGATTTCACCTTGTTTGTGAAATATTTTATAAAGAAACCAATCACAGCTATATTTTCCCAGGATATCACCTTTTATTAAGTAACAAGTAATTGATATTATTGTAATTAGTGTATTTCACACTGCACTTACAATCTATACCCCATAGTTTGCTCTATGGTAAGCTTTTATAGTTCATAATTTGCAACTATTAAGTATAAATAACTTATTTTCTTTTTCGTTCTCTTCCCTCTCCCTCCTTTCTTTCTTTGCTATCTCTTCCTCCCTATATTCTTTCTCCCCCTCTTTCTCTTCCCCTTTTTTGTCATCTTTGTATCATTATTCCAAAGTTATTGTATGTATCTCAAGCTGTCCTTGAACTCATGATCCTACGGCCTTCTCCTCCAATGTGCTGTCATTATATGACTGAACCACAATACCTTGCTAACCATAAACTAGCCGCTTGATGGAAGAAAACTTACACCATTAATTACCTCATAATATGAAACAAAAATCTAGGGTAAGAGTAGTATTCCAATGTCAAAGGACTAGTATATTCCAGTACCATTCTCTCCTCAATGCACTGACTACTTTTGTGCTACTTGAACAGCCTTGAGTACAAAATTAATTTAAAAAAGAAACTTAAAATTTAATAGTTAATCTAAAACTTCACAGAAAAAATTTTTTTGGTACAATGTGGCCTCTCCAATGGGCTGATGAATTGTCTGATAGTAGGAATGTAGAACAGATATATTTGTAGCCATTTTCCTAGGCTCGCTTAAAAGTTCCATACCCTAATGGTCAAAGTGCAATTATTAAGACCACTTTATTTAGAACTCATCAGCAGTTTATTACAAGTAATTTTTGTTGCCAGGCACATAACTTTCATCCCAGGATTTGGCAAGCAAGGGGCAGGTGGTTCTCTAATATTCAGGCCAGTCTGGTCTACAAAGAGATGTCCAGTATTATAGTCGGGGATACATAGAGAAACACTGTCTCAAGAAGCAATTCTTATTAAATTTGTTCTTGATGATACAAGAATATATACAAAGAAAATATATTTGTATATTCTAATTGCCCTCACTCTCCCATTCCCTCTTATCCCCTTTCTACCCCTGTGAGTGCCCTGCTCCTCCATCCAATTTCCTTTTCCACACCCATGTTCATTTTACAACAGGCTGAGTTTAACCAGGGCCTTTGAAACCTGATTGTTTCCTCAGTATCTACGCAAATGTAGATGAGGACTGCCTCTTCCCTAGAATCAATTGGTAGTCAATAAATAGTTCAGTATTGAAGGGTAGGGACCTGTGAGTCTCTTACTGATCCATGATTGACCATTGAAACATCCTATCATACACAGGCAGCCACAGCTTCTATGAGATCATGCTTGCAATGAGTGCATCTTCCTCAGAAGATAGAATTTTACAGCCCTCTTCCCAGTCTTCTAGTCTTACACTCTTTCTGCACCCTCCGTAGAGAGGATGCTTTAAATGCTTAAATATCCATTTTAGGGATGAATGCTCACCTATCATTTATTCTCCTTACTTTTGCCAGCTATGAGTCTCTGCATTTACTGCTGTACATGGAAAAGAGACATTTCTATCTAAGGTGGAGAGTAGCATTTGTCTATAGGTATAAATTGAAATATTTAGAATACAGTTTAATTCTATATTAATTTACCTATAAAAGAGTAGTGATCTCCCTACTCCAGGCACAACCCTCCTTAGCCATGTGTTTTTAACTAGGTTTACAGTGTAGACAGAACTTTAAGCTGAGGCCTATCAGCAGTAATGCTCCCCTCTCCCCTGGGAACCAAGGACCTAACAACTATACATGCACATACTGAAATGTTGGGAACTTTCCATCTCCCTGAGTCCTTGTGAATGTTCTCCAAATAGAACTCAGTTATTGAATAGGGGTAAGATAACCCTTAAGATGTTGACTCAGTTCATGATGTTTTGACTCAGTCCCAGGTAAAAGGGCAAAGTAACCCTCAGATGTTTCCTCTTACCTCACCTGATCTGGCAACTGCTCTTCAGCCAATTATTAGTAATATCCCTTTGAATAAGCCAATCATAATAGTTAAATAACAACCCCCCAGACTCCCCAATTGTTTCTGTGGCTTTTTGCTTTAAAAGTATCCTGTACCAGCCATTCAGGGTCTTTCTGGCTTCTTGAATGCTGAAAGACCCTTTCGCGACAGAATTAATAAAATTCTCATGCTTTTATATCATCTGTGGTGTGAGAGATAGTCTGCTGGGGCGACTCCTCCTGGTAGTTGGACTTCAGGGTCTAACAACAGAACTAGGCATGAATTCTCTTCTCTGGACAGGGTTTAAAATTCAAACGGAATGCAGTTGATTACCCATCTAACAGATATGCCATTATTGCACTAGTGTGCACATCTTGCCTAGAAGGTTAGTATCATAGTTCATAAAGTTCATAGGTGAATTAAACGATGAAGTGGCTTTTCTCCTCGAGCAGCCTGCAAAGCATCTTCTGGCACTATGAAAGCAAACAGTAAGGAGGAAACTATAATCTCAGTTGCAGCTCAATTTATCTTGCAACAAAAGTATCTGATGTTAGTCAGGCAGTGGTGGCACACACCTTTAATCCCAGCACTCGGGAGGCAGAGGCAGGCAGATCTCTGGGAGTGTGAGGCCAGCGTGGTCTAAAAGAGTTAGTTCCAGGACAGGCACCAAAGCTACAGAGAAATCTTGTCTCGAAAAAAACATCAAAAAAAAAATATCTGATGTGGTAAGCAGTGGAATCTTATCAAGTAGTTCTGGTGGGAACCCAAGAGGAATGGCAAGACCCTCATTGTTTTGAGAGTCTCAGGGTTCTCGCTGATGAACAAATAGTAAAAGGTGTCCTATATCTGGCACTGGAATTTTAATAACCTGTGGACGTTAGGAACAACTTGATTTACACATGAAGGATATCTCTATTGAGACCCATTTTTATCAGCTTTTATTTCATTGATTCATTATTGAATTTCTTGCCTAATAAAATAAATGTAATCTTTGAATGATTTATTTCATAAGAAAAATGCTTTTAATTAGGTGGTATACTTTGTTAGAGGTTATGCATATTGAGATGTCTCAATTTCTAGCCACACACCCTTCTGAAGAGATTAAACAGTTTAATCTACTACAGTAAATCATTGCCTTGTACAAATAAGTTCTTTGTAATGTTCCTATGAACATTCCTATTTCATTCAATTATTCTTTGTAGCTCTTCAGTTAATTTGTCCTTTTGTAAGAATATTATGAGTGTTGACCTGACTTTAATGTAAAACCATATAATTTTAGGGTAAAAATAATAGAACAAATTGTCCTTTAAAAGGTCTCTTCCCCTTTCCTTTCTTTTATCTTTTTGTTTTACATTTATTTTTATTTATTTATTTGTGTGCATCCATACATGCATGCCTCTCATTTTACCATTCCGATCTTGGAAATCAAACATGAGTCATTCGATTTGGCAAGTGCTTTCCTCATAGAGCCATCTTACTGGTTTTGAAATGAATTCAGAACTTACAATTTGAAAAATTATTTCTTCACGTAGTTATACTGATTATTATCCGGGCGACCTTGACACAATCATTGTACCTATTTCTAAGGCTTTGACTTCCTTCTTATAATGTTGTCTATGCACCTTTTTGTCAGGTCTGTGAGGATGTACATGATGTATAAGTGACAGAGCATGACACACAGTCAAAGAGTGACGGCCATAAGTTAACCAAGGAAATTCATATCTTGAACAAGATACACATTTATTATTTGAGTGTGAATTCTTCCAGAAAGGAACTGTAGAACCAAAATTAATAAAAGTTAAAATAGTAATGGATACAACATACTTCCATTACATAAACATGTCCGGATTTCTTTAGAATATATACCAAACCTCTAGGATGTGGCTACTTTGTAACACTCTCCTTACAGGATTACTCCTTGTTCTTCTTAGGTGTTGAAAGTATAGTTCCTTGTTGATATAGCTAGAATATACTGATTTCTTGTTGTTCTTCTGACAGGGTCTTTATCGGTAGCCCCAGCCAGCCTGATACTCACTGTATTGAATAGGCTGGCCAGGAGTTTACAGTGATCATTCTATCCTTCTCTCCTGAGTGTTACTTTGAATATAAACATAAGACAATACACCTGACCATATTAATTTCTCCTTTTCCTCTATCCCAAGAGTATTTCATATATCTCCATTATCATCATGTAAAATAAAATTATTGTCTCATTCTGTTACAGGCTTTTCTGTACATGTGTGCCTTTAAACAATTCCTTCCTAACTTGTTATTGTTAAAATGAGAAGACACAGATGCAGATCTCAGAATTCCTCTTCAGGTTCTCATGCCTATGATCTATTATAATGTACATAGATGTATCACTTTAATTGATGGAACCAATTTTCTTAAATGTCTTTGCCATCCAATATCTATTTACATGTATAAAAACTCTACTTCAAAAGAGAAAATAGGAGCAGGAAGAAAGCTTTTATTTTGTTAGTGTTCGATAATATTATTCACTGGCAAAAATTGTGATGCCTGCGTATTTTCTCAAGTAAGTGAAGAGTAACCATGGCAACATAGGTTGATTGACTATTGCTCTATAGTAAAGTGTCAAGTCTTTACAAATTCCTTTACTGTAGCAATGATATTGAAGTAAGAAAGCTATGACTGATTTCTCAGTTAAAATAAATACAGTAAGTTAGGTAATTTGAATGGACTAGTCAAAAATTCTGTTACAGATTGTATAAGGGTTGCAGTTGAATGCAACTCTCAGCAAAACCAGATTACAATTTCTATGTGCCACTTTGTCTACATTACTTAAATTAAATGGTTTGAGATTCTGCAAAATGTGATTGATATTCAAGAATGGATTTGTATTGTAAAAGTTTATTATAACTAAAAGTGAAATCTGGCCAATTTCTCAAGTGATTAAAGTCAAGACTTATTTTCTTAAATTCTAACATTAACATTATTAAAAGTTTTGGGTGGAATGATGCACAGTATTGGGAAAAATGACGAATAGCCAGTATAAAAATAATTTAAATAAACTACTTCTAAGAGGCGAGCAACTGGTCTCCCAGCTGGAAAGCCCTGGGTTCTAGGCCCTAGACATTCAGGCATATCAGGCTCCTCTCCCCCACCCATTGCAGCTCCAGCCACAGGTCAGCAGAGGCCCCACAGTCACAGGCCTACATTGATTGAAGGAATAATCAACACCTGTACCTATAGATATCCCAAACACAGATGGGTAGAAAGCAATGTAAGAGTACATTAAACAACAAAAAGAGCAATATAGCACCACCAGAACCTACGATTCTACAACAGCAAGATCTGAACACGCCAATGTAGATGAAGCAGGGAAAAATGACCTTAAAATAACTTTAAGAAAATGATAGAGACTCTTTAGGAGGAAATATAAAATCCCCTTAAAGAAATGAAGGAAAAGACAAGAAATGGAAAGAGATCATTAAATTCTTTAAGAAAGTCAAGAAAGCCAAGAGAAAAAAAATCAGAGAAGTGAATGAAACACTTCAAGACTTGAAAATTGAAATAGAGGCAATAAAAAACCCCACAAACCCAGAGAATACCAGAAAATTTGAGTAAATGAACATAGACAGAGAAAATAAGATATTCCACAACAAAACAAGGTTTAAAAAAAATCTATCCACAAATCCAGCCCTACATAAAGTACTAGAAGGAAAACTCTAACTCAAGGGAAGTTAGTTGAAGCAACAAAAATACAGGCAATTGATAATCTCACACCAGCAAAACCAAAGAAATAAAACACACACACTTTACCAACACCACCACCAAACCCGAAATGTAACAGGCTATTAATATCACTTAATGTCAATTGACTTAATTCACCTATAAAAAGGTACAGGTTAACAGAATGGATACAAAAATAGGATCAGTCCTTCTGCCGTAAAGAGAAATACACTTCAAATTTGAAGAGGGACAGCACTCTAGGATAAAGGGGGAGGAAAAGGTTTTCCAACCAAATGAGCTCAAGAAACAAGCTAGTATAGCTAGCCTATTATCTAACAAAATAGACTTCAAACTAAAATTAATCAAACAGATGGAGAAGACATTTCATATTCATTACAGGAAAAATCCATCAAGATGAAGTCTCAATTCTTAAAATTTATGCCCCAAATACAAGGGTGGCCAACTTTATAAAAAAAATTACTAAAGCTTAAATCACATATCAAACCACACACACTAATAGTAGAAGACATCATCACCCCACTCTCCCCAATACACAGGTCTGCCAGACAGAAACTTAACAGAGACATAAAGGGACTAACAGATGTTAATGACTCAAACAGTTTTAACAAACATCTATAGAACATTTCAACCAAATACAAAAGAATATACTTTCTTTTCAGCACTTCATGGAACCATTCCCTTGCTCAGCCTTGATGCAGGGGGTTGGGACTCTATCCTGACTCAACTTGATATGCCAGGCTTCATTGACTGGGAAGCCTTATCATTTCTGAGGAATGGATAGGAGTAAGAGAAGGTGGAGGGAAGTTGGAGGAGGGTAAGGAGGTGGAACTATGGTTGGGATGTAAGATGAATAATAAATAAAAACATGGAACCACTTACAGAAACTGAATAATGCTCAACAGAATTACCACTGGATCAAGGAAGAAATAGAAAAAGAAATTAGATACTTCCTAGAATTCAATGAAAATGAATATAGATCATACCCAAACTTATGGAACACTATGAAAGCAGTGCTCAGAAGAAAGTTCATAGGAATAAATTTCTACATAAAGAATCGAGAGAAATCTCACACTAACAACTTAATAAGCACAACCACCTGAAAGCTCTAGAAGAAAAAGAAGCAGACTCACCAAGGAGTAGAGGGCAGGATATAGCAAACTCAGAGCTAAATTTAGATAAAATTCAAACAAAGAGAATAATACAAAGAATGAAACAATGAGTTGGTTGAGAAATTCAACAAGATAGTCAAACCCTTACTAAATCTAACCAAAAGCCAGAGAAAGAATATCCACATTAACAAAATCAGAATGCAGACACTGAGAAAATTCAGAGAAACATTAGATCATACTGTACTCCACAAAACTGGAAAATTTAAAGAAATGTAAAACTTTCTGGATAGGTAGCACATACCAAAATTAAATCAAGATCAGATAGACAATTTAAATAGACCTATAACCCCTAAGAAATAGAAACATTCATTACCACAAGGACACTTGCTCGACTATGTGCATAGCAGCATTATTCAGAACCTGGAAACAGCCTCGATGCCTCTCAACCAAAGAATGGATAAAGAAAATGTGGTACATCTTTACATTGGAGTATTTAAAAAACAGATTCAGCTTTTAAAAACAATGACATCATGAAATTTGCAGGCAAATGAATGGAATTAGAAAAAAATCCACTCTGAGTGACATAATCAGACCCAGAAAGACAAACACAATATGTAATCACATGTAAGTGGATATTAGATATAAAGCAAAGGATAACCAGGCTACAATCCACAGCCCCAAAGAAACGACAACAAAGAGAACCTAAGAGTGTCGTGTATGGATCATCCTAGGAATGGGGAAATAGATAAAGTCTCCTAAGTAAACTGGGGGTGGGGGAGAAAGAGGGGAGGTGATGGGGGATGAAAACAGGAGGGAGTAAGATGGCCGAGCTGGGGGATGGAAAGAGCAGGAGAGCAATGAGATATCTTGATAGAGGGAGCCATTATGGGGTTAGGGAGAAGTGTGGTGCTAGTGAAATTCCCAGGAATCCACAAGAATGACTCCAGATAAGACTCCTAGCAATAGTGGAGACAGCCCTGGAACCAGCCTTCTACTGTAATCAGATTGGTGAATAGCCTAATTGTCATCATGGAACCTTCATCCAGAAACTGATGGAAGTAGATCGACAGCCAAGCACTGGGCTGAGCTCTTGAAGTTCGGTTGAAGAGAGGAAGGAGGAATCATATGAGAAACCGGAGTCAAGATCATGATGGAGAAACCCACAAAGGCAGTGGATCCTAGCTGACCACAGTGAGAGATCATGGACACTTTGCTGACAGCTAGGGAGCCTGCATGAGGCCAAACTAGTCCCTCTGAATGTGGGAGACAGTTGTGTGGCTTGGTATGTTTGTGGGGCCCTGAACAGTGGTACCAGGATTTATCCCCAGTGCATGAACTGGCTTTTTGGAGCCCATTTCCTTTGCTCAGCTTTGATGCAGGGGGCAGGACTTGGTTCTACCTCAACTTGGCATGCCAGGCTTAGTTGACTTCCCATGGGAGGCCTTACCTAACTCTCTGAGAAATGGATGAGGGGTGAGTGGAGGTGAGGGGAAGTTGGGAGAGAGGGAGATGGTATGTAAAATGATTCTCTGATTTCTTTCTCAGCTTCTTTAATGTTTTTATATAGTAGGACTACTGACATTTTGAGTTGATTGTGTTTTCTGCCATATTACTGAAGGTATTTGTCAGCTGTAGGAGTTCCCTGGTAGTTTTGGGGGTCACTTATGTATACTATCATATCATCTGCAAATAGCAAAAATTTGATTTCTTCCTTGCCAATTTGAATTCCCTTGATCTCCTTTTGTTGTCTTATTGCTCTAGCCAGAATTTCAAGAACTATGTTGCATAGATATGGAGAGAGCCTTGTGTTGTTCCTGGCTTTAGTGGAATCACTTTGAGTTTTAAAAATTAGAACCACTTCTAGAAATCACTGTGGTTTTAAAACAGAGTGATTTACATTTGAACTGGTCCATTTTTAAATTTTAATTTATACTTGCATTATAGCAACTTGTATTACACTACAATTTTGTTCTGACAATGTGTGTAAGCGTATTAGATTGCTTCCCAGGCTAAGTTAGTGTTGAACACTTTTGTTTGCTTCCTCAGTATGACAAATTATGAACAATAGAAATAAAAGTCAAGTTACTAACTGTCCTTAGCTACTCTCACTTTCAACTCCACTTTTACCATGAAGACTTAAGATTAAAACCATTTTTTTAATGGGTTGTGTTACCTCAAAGTCCTCCTGTTTTACTTCTGGCTAGTCCCTCATTGTTTTTATTTCTAGGAAAGAATTATTCCCCTATAATATTGAATCTAATTCACCCCAATGTAACTTTGATGAAGAAATTCTCTTCAGTATCTTTCTTCCAAGCATTGTTTAATCCAATTTTATATTTTAATTTAAGCTCCAGATCATGCTTTAACAACTACTGCATGGATATTTAGAGGTAAATGTTTCAGATTCTTTAAACTCAAAGTGTTTTCCAGTGGGAATCATTAAGGAATTTTAAAATTCATATCTAAAATTTAACGTGTCCCAATTCCTGCATTGCATTTGGTAGAACTATTTACTACTTTTAAAATCAGTTTTCACTAGCTGTTGAACCATTATTGCCAGCACAGTTTGAATCATTCCCCTCCTATATTGATATAATAGTAGTATATGCCCTCTGTTTGTGTTCACATTATTTTAATCCAGGCCTGCATTCTTCCTTTGCTAATATTGGAGCAAAAGCCGCATAACTCATTTCATTCCATTCTCTTTATCTCCAGTTCATTCTTCATACTACCACTTAGGTGATATTATTAAAAATTATATTTATTTACTTTTGTGTGTCTGCTTGTGCTTATTTCTATGACAACACACATCGAGGTCAGAGTAAAATTTGTGGGAGTCAATTCTATCCTTCCATCAAGTGGAACCCTAAGGGCATTGTCAAACTTGGGTCATCAGACTTGACAGAAAGCACCCTTAACTGCTGAGAAATCTTGCTAGTCCCAAGGTGATCTCCCTCTGTATTTCTCTGTCTCCTGTGTATGTCTGTGTATTTCTGTTTATCTATCTGTTACCTACTTTTTATGTTTCCATTTTTAGTTATTTGAATAATATGTAAGTCATTCTTTGAAAATTACATGTGTGTATACAATACATCTTTATTATATTTGCTCTGACTTTCAGTTACAACACATCATTCTCCCCACTTCATGGCCTTTCTTCTATATCTCACCGAGTCAAATTAGTGCTGCCTGTATGAACATAGCAGTGATGCCATCCACCGGGGCATGGGCCATTTATCAGTGGCTACATTTAAAGTGATCTCTGAGTTTAGGATTCTAATATCAAGCACCAGCTTCAACACTTTTTCTTAATCCACAGAACAAAACTGTATCTTCTCATCTTTGTAATACTTATCTCAATTAACTACAGTCTTCTTTTCATTTCTATCAAAATTTAATGACCTTATGAGTTTTTAAATTTCAGTTCCTCCATGAATACCTTTAAATCGATTTAGTTGTCAAACAAAACAATAGATTTTATTGTGGCATTTTCAGACATATATTTTATTATAGTTTGTATTCCTCCTTCTACCCTATTGTTATATTTATTTTTCTGGCAATTTAACATATGAAATACTGTAAACTAAGTAGAATGATTATTTAAACATTGAGGGTAATTAACAAATAATTCTATGCGAATGTTCAGTGTTTGGTAAGTAATAATTTACTAAAACGTGAAGTTTTCTTTTGATAACAGATCTTTTGACAAGTTCACAATTCAGCATCCATTCATTTCTACTTTATATCTTGAAAACAAATAAATGGATACATGGAGAGCTCACATTCTAAACTTGTGTTTATGCTCAAACTATGTATCTGAGTGCATGTGAAATGGCTTAAAATCTTTGTTTCTACACAAATTGCCAAAGATGAATTCAGGCCCCAAAGAAGCTCAGTAAATTTTCTTCAGATCTGCCTTCAACATTCATCTAACTCTTTATATATATTGTAAGTAGAAGTTTCTATCCCACCAACAACTCCCAGATAAACACACTGAGACTTAATATTACTTATAAATGCTCAGTCAACAACTCATACTTGTAGTGATGAGGCGAGCAGGCCTGCTTTTCGTCCTGTCCGGCTCCCTCATGGCTAGTTTTACATTCGAAATAACAACACACAAATTGTATTCATTTAAACACTGCCTGTCCCATTAGCTCTACCCTCTTACTGGCTAACTCTTACATCTTGATTAATCAATTTCTATTAATGTGTATCACCACTTGACTGTGGCTTACTGGCATGAGTCTAACCACTGTCTGTCTTGGGTAGGAGAAGCATGGCATCTGCCTGACTCTGCTTTCTTCCTCCCAGAATTCTGTTCTGTCTTCCTCACCTATCTATATTCTGACCTATCAGGCCAAGCAGTTTTCTTTATTAATTAACCACTGAAAGCAACAGATAGATAGAAGACCCTCCTGTGTCACATACTTATTACTAACTAGCTCTTACATTTGAGTTAACCTATATTCCTTATTTATGCTCTGCCACATGACAGTACCTTTATTAGCACTGCACATTCATTTCCTGCTCCCTGATCACCTTCTGGCAACTTCTGACACCACCCTGATCCTTCCCATCACCCTTAATTTAGTCACCCCACCTATACTTTATGCCTGGCTACTGGCCAATCAGAGTTTTATTAAACCAATTTGAGTGGCAAATCTTTACAGTGTACAAGAGGATTCTTTTACAGAATTTACCCCTTTATGTCTAATTTAAAGGAAGGTTTTAACTTCAATATAGTAAGTATATATACAACAAAAACAATTACCAAGTAAGAATTATAGTTACAATATCTAATCTACTTGTATTTGACAAAATTATGAAAAATATTCTATTATCAATTTTATCTTTGCAACTCTCAAGTTTTACATCTAATTTACCACTTTATCATAATTAAGGGAAAATATAATTATAACTATCTAGTCTTCAACTCAATGAAGTACTCCAAAAGGGAGAAATGTTACCTAATGATAGGGGCATCAAGCTTGTGAGAAAGAAGAAAAATGGTTGGGCAACAAAGAGACTCTGAATGGAGTTTGTTCTGTTTATAGCAAAAGCTAGCCATCTGGGTAATGAAAATGCCTTTGCCTCAGTTGCTGCTAGTATACTGCCCAAACTTGACCAACAGGACACAAGAAAGGTAACTGCTGAGCTTTGCCAAGAGAAAGTAGAAAAATCTTCCAAAATTCTATGTTTTACTGGAAAATCTGTCAGATAGTCTAGTGAAATGCTGCACCATTACAGAGAAATCTTGGGTGGTTGTCTAGGCAGGAAGCTGTTTTTGGCATTTCTCACATCTTTTGGAAACCCTTTGCTTGTACTGACTGCTTACTCAGGTATAATATTACTTCCTTCTTGGGTATTTGATGGAGTTGAAGACTAGATATAATTATAGTTATTTTAGTTTTGATAAAAAGGTAAGTTAGATATAAAACTTTAAGCTCACCAAGATAGAATAGGAAATTAAATATTTTCTTTAATTTTGTCAAATACAGATAGACTAGATATTGTAATTGTAATTCCTACTTGATAACTTTTTTCTATTGTCTGTAATTTTACTATGTTTAAGCTAAAGCCTTTCTTTTTGATTAGACAGAAAGAGGAAAATGCTTTGGGATAACCCTTCCATATGCTGTGAATATTTGTTGCTTTCACTGGTTAACAACAAAAGCTGTTTTGGCCTATAGCAAGGCAGAATATCGCTAGGCAGGAAAGTCAAACTGAATACAGGAAGAAAGAAGGGCATAATCAAGACAGACACAAACAACTGCCCAAGAAACAAGATGCTACCAGACAAGTAAAAGCCACGGCCATGTGACAATACATAGATTAATAGAAATGGGTTCATTTAAATGTAAGACTAGTAATTAGTATGCCTGAACATTCTGTAAATAATATTAAGGCCAAACATTCTGTAATCAATATTAGGCCTCTGAGTGATTATTTAGAAGTGGCTGCATTACTTGATGAGAGAGAGAAACCTCTGCTTACAATCCATCTTGCTCTAGTCTTATATTTCAGGTCATGGTTCTACTTTGCTAATGGTAAATTCTACCCATCACCCTAACTCCTATACAGAATGCTTAGTTGAATTTGTATATTTATGTTTTCCATCAAGTTGTCACTCCCCTGCCCCGGATGGTGTTATTCAGTACCATGAAGAGCAAAGTCCAGATCCATGTATTCTTGGAATTACAGGTCAGGTACAACACCTTCAACTTGATGAAGGACAGAGTTCTAATAGTCAGCCTGATTGAATGAATATTTTGTAGCCTCAAAACCAAATTCCAGTGCCAAAATTTTTCAAAAATCAGAAACCAATACAAGAAATTGTAATAATTATATTAATGATGTGTTAAGCAAAGGTTTCAGAAAGAGAAGTTTAACAAGATGGGGATGATGACAGTGGGGGAAGTTATATCGCTTATATTTATGTTTTTTGTCAAATTATTAGGGATGTTGTAAGGAGTAAATATAAAGAAATAAAAGCACCTGTCAAGCAAGGAAAATTATCTTCATTGACATCATGAAGGTAAATAATAAGATTTTTAAAAAAAAATAAATCTTTGACAATTTACAGAATGACTAATTTCTTAATTTCCTGCAGGACTTGGAATGGCTCATCAGAGCTCATTGCCTATGCTGACTGTTGCCATTTTTCACTTACAATCTTGCCTATCACACCACACCATCATTCTGATTTCTTACAAATGCAAAAATAGCTGCCTTTATATTTCATGTCTTCTTTCCAATATCCAGACTAATACAGCATAGTGACATGAATAATAGCCAATCTGGACCTCATAGCATGATTCATTGATACAGTTTTGGGTAGTGCAATGCCTCTTGATTTGAAGTTTTCTTCAATATTGACTTTAAACATGCTCTGTCAGTATTCCAATGCACAGTGCCTTTGGACTGAAGAATGATCTTATTCTGAAGAACAAGAACTCTATAATTCAACATAGAGCTTTGGTTTTCCCTCTAATTTAATCCTTCTTTTTGTTCCTGCCCTTATATACATCAGGAATAATGGACATCCTACAATTTACACAGAATTTGTTTTACAAAGTATTCTATTACATTTTCTTCCTTCCTTTTTTTCTTTTCTTTTTTTAAAGAGCTACTATTTTAAGTAAATTAAAAGACTATCATCAATGGTGTTGCTGAGGGCAATCCTAATCACAGCTTTTCTACTTATAATTTTAAACTCCCTCCCCGAGAATTTCCTGGGAGAGTCTTTCTTCGGAGCTGAAAGACATACTCTTTGTTCTGCAAAACTAATAATTTTTATATCCTTATACATTAAGTCACAAATCTATGGAAGAATCAGGACTATTTTACCTGTTCTAACAAGTAGTTTTCTTACAATAGAGCAACCTGACCAAATATTGACCTAAACCAGCATGTTAAGACTGATGGCATGCAGACCTGCCACTGCAGTTCAAAATGTTGGAATTTAGGTTATGTGAGATGCCAGGGAGATCTGAGGCTGTTTGAAGGTGGTACCCAGAGCACAACTTTAGGAAAATTGTCTTTATCTCAGTTTCAAATAGATGTTGAATTTATGCTCTGGGACATTGGATCAAGCACTTATAAGTGCTACTGTTGACATTTCAACTGATTGACACATATTTCTCCAGTTTTGCTAGGGGTCTAAGGCTGTGAAAGTGACTAAATTGTTTGATGGAGGTAGAAGGCAAAAACAGAGTTTTAAGGTAGAGATCAAAATTGTGAAGTTAAAACTGTACTGGAGTCTGTGGTTAAAATTTCTGTGGTGATTCTGAAAGACAACAAGAGTCAGAAAGAGCCCCAGTATATAAATAAGGCCTAGGAAGAAAACCGGCAAAGAAGAACAGACTTCAAATATCATTGTTGCCTCTCTCAGCCTCTGTTTAATTTTGGAAGGACAACCAAATGCCTGGATTTTGTTGTTGCTTGTCTTTGTTTTTGTTTTTCTGGTTTTTTTTAAATGCAGGCAAATTGGTGAATTAATCAAAAGTAACTTTCTCTGTGTACTCTCCTTTTAGATGCTGTGAGAGAAAAAGATGTAAAAATGAGAAATCTCCCCAATTCTTTCCAGTCTCTTTGGGGAGTGGCAAGAGCTGTGTGTATCCTTCCTACGCTGTGTGTGCTGGATGCCAAGCCAGAGGGAGAGCTTATAAATGAAAAGTATGAGAATTTGTAGTTAGTTACCTCTGCACCAGTCTCCAACTTCCTTTCCTAAACTCACAAGGTGGAGCACATTCTTTATTTTATTCCTTATAGAACTTCCACTCTTCTTCCTAACTCTTTTGTTTTCCTAATTGGAGACTCGTGATTATTCTATTTCTGGTCACACTTCCCCATATGACCTGTAATCAAAGGAAAAATGAAAGTTAATTTTATTATAGTGATTACAAAACCTCTAGCACAGAGCCTAGGGCCAGTTTCCTTTTTTTTTTTTGTACTCAATTTAATGTTTTTCGTAGTAGTTACATTATACTATTTTGATATTATTCATGTAAAATGAACAAGATCTCAAGTTTTAATAGATGTAACAGCCATAACATAAATACCACATACAAAAACTAGGATATTTTCTTTTATTTATTTTTTTAATTAATTTATTTATTTATTAAAGATATCTGCCTCCTCCCCGCCACCGCCTCCCATTTCCCTCCCCCTCCCCCAATCAAGTCCCCCTCCCTCGTCAGCCCAAAGAGCAATCAGGGTTCCCTGCCCTGTGGGAAGTCCAAGGACATCCCACCTCCTTCCAGGTCTAGTAAGGTGAGCATCCAAACTGCCTAGGCTCCCACAAAGCCAGTACATGCAGTAGGATCAAAAACCCACTGCCATTGTTCTTGAGTTCTCAGTAGTCCTCATTGTCCACTATCTTCAGTGAGTCCGGTTTTATCCCAGGCTTTTTCAGACCCAGGCCAGCTGGCCTTGGTGAGTTCCCTATAGAACATCCCCATTGTCTCAGTGTGTGGGTGCACCCCTCGCGGTCCTGAGTTCCTTGCTCGTGCTCTCTCTCCTTCTGCTCCTGATTTGGATATTGGGATTTCGGTCCGGTGCTCCAATGTGGGTCTCACCTTCAGTAGGCTACTCCAGTCCCTCTCCCATCTGTCCTTACCCTGATCCTAGACCAAAAAACTGCTACTACTTTTGTTACTATACTTTAACCTGATTTTTCTAAAATTTAGTATACATGGAATAAAATTATGTATGCTTATGTCTATATTTTTTCACTTGCTGATTTGGAGAATCCTTCATATTATCATATCATATAACCACAATATTTTTTATATATCTCTCAATGAAAGTTTCAATTGATTATAATGTTTTTCCATATATTATTTAATCATTTTATCATGATAAATGAATAAGTAGTGACAAATAAAGTGTGATCACCTGTAATGTGTTGCTTGGCAATAAACCTCAAGAGAAACCTCAAGCCCTTGATCAATGTGAAATGAACTTGAATAAATTATCCAAATATTATATTACTTAAAAATTATAATTATGGAGTAAATTTTCTTTTTCTTTTACCTTTTGGCTTTTTCGTTGTCAACTCTACTAGACAGTCATTGCTTTCATCTTACAATATCGATGACTAAGATGAAGACACAGTAGAAGGCAGGAGATGTGCCATAGTTGTCATTTCCTTGTCGTTGATTTGGGGTTCTGTTATTTATATTAGTATCAACAGAGCGTGTCTTTTAATGAACATTTCAAGTCACCCATCAAATATGTAAAAGTTTATTTCAAACTAAGGCTCAAAAATAAAAATAGTTGCCGGGCAGTGGTGGCGCACACCTTTAATGCCAGCACTCAGGAGGCAGAGGCAGGCAGATTTCCGTGTGTTCGAGGTCAACCTGGTCTACAAGAGCTAGTTCCAGGGCATGCTCCAAAGCTAGAGAGAGATCCTGTCTCAAAAAAATCAAAACAATACAAAATAAAAATAAGTAAATAAAAATAATCAACTTAAATTAACTGGGTTCACAGCCACTCTAAGTAGTGCAGCCAATGGCAAGTGAGTGACTGAACAAGACTACTTCAGTAAATCCCTCCTCAGGATAACTCATGTAACATCTCCTCTATTAGTATATTACAGGCACCAGGTAGAAGTAAAACACATACCAACATATTCACTATTACACGAAGTGGATTTTCTTGACATTTTCTTTTAACCCAAATATATAAATAGAACCTATCCAATTTTGGAAACCTTTGCTAGAGAGTAAAATTGTTGGATGTCATGAGCAGAGAATTGACCCAAATAAAAATGTGTTGTAATTACATTAACCTGGTGATACATACAGATTGCTTTGTAGCAAGGAGAAAACTGGAGGCAGAGAAAGCAATTAAAGGTTATGTTTGTTTTTATTTCCATATTTTAATTGACATTTAAAGTGCTATGCACTCACAGAAAGTCTTGTAAATAATAATGTGCATAAATTCCTCCTCCCTTCCTCAACTTTCAGATGAATTTCTTACAGCTAACAAATGTTGACAATTTATTGTCCATCCTTCTGAATAGTATTGTATATGTATATATTTTTCTCTAGTCAAATTAAGTCTTTTATTTTTTTATTTTATTAAAATATAATTAAAAACATGTATTTTATTTTTTGAGAAGTTTATATATGAATACCATATTCACATCATTCTATTCCTATCTTGTCCCTCCTCATAGTCTTCTTGTTTCCTGCCCAACTCCCACTCAAATTCATTGATGGAGGAAGGTCATTGGCTAATAAAGGAATTGCCTTGGCCCATTTTATTGGTTAGAAGATAGGTGGGAGGTGTAGACAGGACAGAACGCTGGGAGGAAGAGGAAGTGAGGTCAGACTCGACAGCTCTCCTCTCGGGAGCAGACGCCTGAGAGAGACGCCATGCCCCGCTCCCGGGATGAAGCTCCGACCCAGGATGGACATAGGCTAGAATCTTCCCGGTAAGCGCACCTAGGGGCGCAACACAGATGATTAGAAATGGGCTAAATTAATATGTGAGAAATAGCCTAGAAGAGAATGGGCCAAGCAGTGTTTAAAAGAATACAGTGTCCGTGTAATTATTTCAGGGCATAAGCTAGCCAGGCAGGCGGCTGGGGTGTTGGGGACGCAGCCCCGCCGCCGCCCTTATTACTACAATTCATTATTATTATCTCTATATATCTAAATATAGAAAGTATATATGTATATATGTGCTTTATTGGAACAGCAAGATGCCCCAGTCTTTCCGAGGGATGAAGGTTGAACACATTTAGTGAGGTTGATACACACACACACACACACCTATATACGTGCAAATATCCCCAAGCCAAAAAGAACATAAAGAACTGCTCCATCTGGCTCCAGTTTTCTCCTCTCTGAAGAGCGATCGGTATGGTAACAGCAGGTTATGTAATATATAATAATATAATCCATATTATATATTACAATATATATTGCATTACTATATATATATATATATATATATATATATATATATATATATATCATTACCCAACCATATAACTATATAACTATAATGCATGCTAAGTACACTTAGTGTTGTGTCTAGGGCAGATCACTTGGGATTGGATAACCTATTGGGGACTTGTTGCCAGAGAAGACTGATTCTCCCTCTTTTAGCAGTTCTTAATGTTCCATAGAACTTCATTTAGGAGCTGGGCCTTGTGAGATTCCCTTTGTGCATGTGAGAATGTTAACAGGTGGGGTCATTGTGCAGGTCTTGTTTAGGCAGCCATATAGTTAAGATTTTACACGTGCAGCTCTCTGGCATATGTAGAAGATACTATCTTACAGCAAAAGTCCTTTTACAATCCTTTTGTCCCTTTTCTAGGATGTTCCCTGAACCTTAGATGTTGTGTTGCAGATGGAGATGAAGCCCCATCATCATTCTCTGTATTGTGACCAGTTCTGGACTCTTTGGTAGTCTCTGTTTACTACAAAAAGAAACTCGTTTGATGAGAGATAAGAATTACTCTTATCTGCGGCTCTAAGAATAGATACTTAGAATGCAGTTGGAAATTATGTTGGCTTGACAATGTAGCTATAGTTGGTACTTCTCTAGGGTCCAGGGTCTAACCAGATACAGGCAGTTGGCTACATTTCCAATACCAGACATGAACTCCCTCCTACTGAGACATATTTAAGAAAAATTAGATGATTCTGGGAATACACTCCCAAGATGTTAGCGCTGTTGTTGCATCCTTGTGTGTCTTTTGCCATGCTGGTCATTGTTATAGTTCCTAGACATTGAGGCTGAGTAGAAATTTTAATTGCTTTGCTTCCTTGGCAGCTTACATCACATTTTCAGATGCACAGAGATATTTTGCAGGGAGGATACTGTCAGGTCAGTTCCAGCTTGACTCTTTTGAGTCTTGCATCTGAAGTGTGGTGTCTTCATCAATATGCTCTTACCTCCAAGTCCTGGGAGTCAACCAAGAATAATTGCAGTAGCCTATATTCTCTTGGATTCACCTAATGAACAATTTGAAGGAGAGATTATCTTGCCTTACACTGAGGTTTTTGTTAGAAAGTCTATGGCTCATGGTGGAGCATTAGCATCCCAACTAGCCTAACTTCAATTAAATTACTTATATATGTATACACACATACTTATGAATATTATATATGCATTTTAAGTAAGCACAACTTGTCTCCCTATGGATTTTTCAATCATCTGTAATGCATATAATTTTCTATCTTTGTTAGGAATACTGTAATATACATGTGTGTATATACATCCCACAGAATTCATTTAGTTTTAAAAAGCAAAATTTTCTAGGTGAAAGTATATGTCAGATTACAATATTGCAGAAGGAACTCCATATAGAACACTCATTTACTTATGCATAATTTGTAGATTGGCAATTTGGACAGGGCTCATGTAGCTTGGCTTATCTCTGTTGCACCAGATGCTGCTTGGAAGTATTTATGCATTTTGAGTTTTTTTTTTTTGGATTTCCTGGGGCTGAACTGGTCTCACATAACCTTTCTCACCACGTGAGGCCTTGGTGTGAAGGTTTCCATAAAATGGCCTTTTCTTTCTACGTGGTCCTTTTCCTTTGTTTTCTCATTGCCAAAGACATTAGGTCACATTTGCTCACAAAGCTCTTCAGACCCAAGTGAGTGAAGTCCAGAGGCTGCAAAACCTCTTAAGACATAGATGAGATACAGTGCCAATTCAAGTAAGCCACTCTTTGATGGAAGGTGGCACAAAGTGGCATTGCAAAGACATGCACAGAACGAGAGAATATTACAGAAATTATTATCTTTCAAAATAAATTTTCACCAAATATGTGACCCTCTTTTATTTTGGTAGATTGTTCCTACTGTGAGAATATTGCAACACTCAGAACAATACATACAAGAATACATAAGAATGTATTCTTATATGTATAAAGTGCAAATAAGAATGATGGGAGATATGTAAAGGTGGAGCCTAAGGAATGTGTTAAATGACTCATGACAGAGCAATAGACAATACATAAATATTTTTTCAGTGTTCACAATTAGTCCCCATTGCCCATATTTAGACTTGTGCATAGGAGAAGCTTCTTTGCCTGAAGCCCTCCTGATCCACATGTTCCCTTTATTAACAGGCCTAAGAGGTTTGATCACCACTAATAATATGATTATCTTTTCCCCTATGGTTGTCCATTTCATTTTTGGAGAGGACAGCTACATGGATGTTCCTTAGCAGAGCAACACTTTTTATCTCTAAAACATCACCTCTGCAGGCAGTCATACTTCAATGTGTAGAATGGTCCAAGCCTTTGCTATAAGACACTGAACAATTAAAGTTGATTGCCATGTTCTTCCTTAGCCTTTCTTCAGTAGATGAAACATTCCAGAACCTTCACCATTTTTCCCTTTTCACAACCCTTTCATCGCATCTATCATCTCTATAAAGAACTAGAAATAGAAATGCGCTTGTTGGACAATTTTCCCTTCAAAATATACTATGTGAAAATATAGAATGTAACACAGTACACAACGCTGGTATGATTGGTATATAGCAAAGAGAATCTGTTCTGTTATTGCTTTATCTTAGTCGTTTAGTTTTGAGTAATGCCAACCAAGAGTATATCGGCTTTTTGAGAAACTAGTTTTGTAGTTTACCTATTTCTATTTAACCCCCAATCAAATATTAAACATAATACATTGTCTCAACCTATTTTCTTAGCTTGTTTATTGTGTTTTGAGGCAGTGTGTGATGACTATGTAGTCCTAGTATGCCTGAAACTCTTTATGTAGATTGGGCTGCTCTCAAACTTGTAGCATTCTTCTCCTGCTGCCTCACAATGCTGGAATTAAAGGTATTTGCCACTGCGTCCAAATAATACTTTCATGTGCCTCTCCTAATGCCGTGCTAGTAGTGCTCTAAAAATTCTGACCTTCCAAACCAAGATCTTTATATCACTCTCATTGTGTAATTGTTCATCTGTAAAATTGAGCTTAGTGGACTGTTGTTCATCCTCTTAGAGAGTATTATCATAAATATTGGGCTATTGGATTACTAAATAATAATTTATGCACTGTAATAGAACAGAATAAAATACAAGATGCCCTCCAAAATTGCTGCACCTTGTTTTATATCCTGATACATCTTTGATTACTTCATAATTTTAGGACGAATAGTTTCCTGACTCTATACTAAGAGAGCAATGGGCCAGGCAGAAACTGAAGTGTTGCTTGCATCTTACCTTTTCTAAATGTAGAGGACGCCCAATTTTCAGTGTCCTAAATATGAAAGTAAAACTTGAAATTAGGCATTAAGACTACCATACTAGTATAACAGTATAAGAAGATAATATTTAAGAAATCATATATACTTACAGTGCCAAGAGAAGTAATAAGGGAGTTTGATTCTCCTGAGAAAGTTGTGACTTGCAAATGTTTAAAACATAAGACAAAATTCATATGTATTAAAAAACTATTGTGAGTGAAATGTAATTGCGCCTTAATATTATCTTTAGTGGAAACTATCTTTGTTCAAAGTATTTGCCAGTCTTTTCTATTTTGGAGAGCAGCTACTGTACCAAGTACTGTACTGCTTTATCATTTTTATCATGCCAACAGTGTCAGTATTACTAATCACATTGACACAGGGGAAAATAGAAGCTTGAAATGTTAAATAACTTCCTTTGTGTCAGAGAGCAAAAATTAACAGAGCAATAGATACTGAAGGCAAGTTGTGCAAAATGAAAAAAAAACCTGTGCTCCATCTAATGCTTACCTCCATCATCATTTCTATCATCATCCAAATGGCATCATTTCACTACTTTTATAGTTAATGGCAGAGCTCTTATGAAGTATTTTTCCTTAAAGTGCTAGAAAAATATAACACAAAGTTATTTGCTTGAGCAGAAAAAAAAATGTAAGTAGCAAAACTCAGACAAATCCCAGACAAAATTATCCACATGTATGCCCTTTCTGGAAATTTCTTTCAATAGTAATCTATTATGATAAAGATGGCTTGCAGGAAATTTATCTGTTTTTTTTCCATTTTCTTTTATTTCTGAGTATATAATATAATAACATCATTTCCCCCTTTTTTTGGTCCCTCTAAAGCAATGGTTCTCAACCTGTGGGTCACAACTCCTTCCACAAACCTCTGTCTCTAAAAATACTTACATTATGATTCATAACAGTAGCAAAATTACAGTTATAAACTAGCAACAAAAATAATTTTATGGTTGGAGGTCATGACAACATGAAGAACTGTATTAAAGTGTCACAGCATTAGAAAACTTGAGAACCGATGCTCTAAACACTTCTGTTTTAGGGTCCTATTGTTGTAAAGAGACACCTGACCATGGCAACTCTTATAAAAGAAAACATTTAACTGGCTTACAGTTTCAGAGGTTTAATTCATTATTGTTGTGGCAGGATGCGTGGTGTCATGCAGGCAGTCATGGTGCTGGAGAAGGAGCTACTGGATCAGTAGGCTTCAGGAAGAGACTGTAAATTGCTAACTCTGGCTTGAAATTTTGAGACCTCAAAGCCTGCATTCAGTGACACACCTCCTCCAACAAAGCTTCACCTACTTCAACAAGGCCACTCTTCCCGATAGTGTCAGTTCCTATAAGCCTTTGGGGTCATTCTCATTCAATCATTCAAACATTTCATTCATACCACACTTCCCACATACCCTTCCTTCCTCTCTTTCAAATTCATAGTCTCTCTTTTATTAATTGTTGGTATGTATATCCACATATTTCTAAACATAACTTATTTAATCTGCATAATGTCACTCGTATACAACTTTCAGGGTTGACCATTTGATATTGGATAATCAGTTTGTATGCTGTTCCCTGAAAAAGATGATTTTCTACCTCCCAGCATTCCTTATTTGGTAGTAGTTCATTGAGTTGTTTGCTAGGTTCTAGTACCAGGGATGGTTTACTTATATTGAGTCTATTAGAGAGTTTTTGGTTACCACAAAGGTATGATGCCACCAGTGCATCCTTAGGGTTAACATGCCCTGATGGTCATTGTTGTGCTTCATACGCATCATGACTGGGTAGGACTGTTGTTTGCTTCCTTCCATTGGAATCTTGCATGGTACCATGTGATTTACTCCTTAGGGATGAGGCATTTGGCTCAATTCCAATTCAGAGGCTTCTAAGCTCTGTTTCTGGAGTGTAAAGTATCTTTGACAGTAGAGACGTACTTTGTCCTCTGGAATTGCTAAACAATCTTATGAAATAATCAGCTAATCAATTTAGTGCCTGGAAAGAAAGTATGTCCCCTGATCTTTTGCTAACAGCTATTCTAATATAAGGTAAAAATTTCCCAAAAGGCCACTTGCAGATTAGGTCTTATTCAACACAATGATATTACCTATGTCCCTCAATTTTGATAATTTTAGATTCAGAACAAGTGTCTTGCTTAGAGACATTTCTAAGGCTCCTGATTATGCTTATTAATGCATTCATTGTCTCTACTGTTAAATTCTTGTCAGGAGCAAATTTTTTATACATGTTATAAATGTCCTTATCCAAGTTATTAAAAACTTACAGAACAGGGCAGCCCACATGCTACTGTGTGCTGCTAGCCAGTTTGCTCTATAATTGCAGTGAAGAATATTCAGAAACTTTCTAGTGGTAGTGAGTGGGGAAAAAGCTGAATACAGCAAGCTCTACTGGGCTGTCCGCCTGTACTTCTCCTCCAAAAGAGTATTATGAGAAATATTCAGCTCTGTGTTCTCAATTTATCATTTCAAACTCTATACTGGTAAGGTGATTCCTCAGACCCGTGTTCATCTCAATTCCACAAGAAAAGGCATTGCTAATGGAGACACATATTTTGGTGTCCATACAACTCTTTAATTTAAAATACAAAATTATTTATGTGACGAAGTGAAACAGTCAATATACACTATTCTTAGCTCAGTCTGTCAGAGCATTTGCATAATATTACAATGTACTAATTTCAGCTGTTTGCAATAGCAGAACCAGAAGGAGCAAGGCCAGACAACAGTGGAAGGAGCTGAAGATGCTACAATACTGCTTTTCATTAATGAAAAATCTTCAAGAATGGCCTCCAAAAAAGAACACTTGTCACAGCATAAAATGGGTGCCGTCTAAAGAGTATTGATTGATTTCCATTACCCAGGAAATTAGAAAGAGAGCCATAGTACAAAAATGCATCTTTGTCAATAAAAGAAATTTGTGTTTCTATTGGAAACTATCTCTTTTCCTGACTCTTAGGATGTGGTCATTACAAATGGTATAATTTTGTAGTGATTTTTATGTGTTATCTTAGGAAGTTATTCAATTGCAATAATGACATGTGCTTACAATAGTCATTTCAAACCACTTTTAATCACAGTCACTTACAAAAGCAAAGTACCATGGGAGTAAAATATCCCCCAGTGTACTGAGGACTTTCTTTTTAAAACTTAGTATCAGTGAAAATTCAAAGTTTCGTTCAGTTATGCTGCCTGGATAGCAATCTTTTCATTAGAATAGAAGTGTCTTGATAACAACTATGTCCCCAGCAATGACATAAGTCCTACAACAAAGCACATGCTTAATATTCATAATATCAATAAATTAATAGAGAATTAAGATTTAGCCACAAAAATTCCTATATGTAAGGATTCATATTCATATAGCCAATTTTTTATTCTGAATTTATATTGAGGACCTAGTATACATTAGGTTTTGAACAAGTGGTAATTATACAGAAAATAGACTATGCCTTCTTATAATTTATAGTTCAGTAAGTGGTCAAATGTAAAAGATAGATTCTCTATTCATGATAATTAGTTACTTTAGAATCTAGTTGGGAACAAGGCATGAACACATAAAAATCTAAATGAGACCTTATTTTATTATAACTTGTTTATTTACCTATTAGTTTGAGACAGGCTCTCATGACAGAACCCTGGATGGCCTCCAGCACACTCTGTAGCCAAGGCTGCTCTCCCTCATTACTTTCCTGCCTTCACCTCCCAAGCACTAGGGTTACAGATGTATTTCATCATCACAGCAGAAATTATCCTATAAGATATAAAGTGTGCCTTTCCTTCTTGTATGCATAGTTCATATGAGCTATAGAGTCTACTTAAAATTTCATCAAGTTGCTTTTTTCAGTTTAGTTTTGTGAAAGCTTTGCAGCTGTCCTTAACTGCAACATTTAAGCATTGAATTCCGTTCTCCCTCGGCTATTTTATTATCACTTTTCAGGATTTTCTTTCCTGTATATTATAAATCCAAAAGCAAACAGGAAACAAAACAAAGTGTGATCCATGTTATTTGTTGCAGGAGCTCCTTCTGCTCCTTCAGCCAATAGCCGCTGAGATACCAGCCCATTGGGGCGTGGTCTCTCTTTAAAAAAGCTGCCACTTCCCTCCAGTCTCTCCCTCTGGCTTCCAGCTCCATCTCTCCAGCTAACTTTAAAGCATCCCCAAACTTTTTGACTAAGAGCACCAAAAACAATGCTACGTACTTCTGAGTCTGTCCACTGTGCCCTCTCAGCACTTTTAATTTAGATGGAGTTACATTTACATAACAGTTTAGCTGTGAATTTGGCAGGAAATTCCTGAAGCGTTATTTTGGTTCTGCCAAGCATGGGTTTAATATCTAATAAGCAGATCTCCTGTGCAGGATTGCCTTTTTTTATCTTTTTTTTTCTATTTTTTTTATTGCAAAAAGAAGAAAAAAAACATAAACAAAAAACAAGTTTCCACCTCCTCCCAGCCTCCCATTTCCCTTCCCCTCCTCCCACCGTTCTCCCCCTCCTCCCACCCTTCCCCCCCTCCTCCCACCCTTCTCCCCCTCCCCCCACTCCTCTCCCCCTCCCTCTCCAGTCCAAAGAGCAGTCCGGGTTCCGTGCCCTATGGTAAGTCCTAGGTCCTCCCCCCTCCGTCCATATCTAGGAAGGTGAACATCCAAACTGGCTAGGCTCCCACAAAGCCAGCACATTAAGTAGGATCAAAACCCCCTGCCATTGTCCTTGGTGTCTCATCAGCCCTTATTGTTCGCCATGTTCAGAGAGTCCGGTTTTATCCCATGCTTTTTCGGTCACAGTCAAGCTGGCCTTGGTGAGCTCCCCGTAGAACAGCTCCACTGTCTCAGTGGGTGGATGCACGCCTCGTGGTCCCGAATTCTTTGCTCATGTTCTCCCTCCTTCTGCTCCTCCTTGGGACCTTGGGAGCTCAGTCCAGTGCTCCTGTGTGGGTCTCTGTCTCTATCTCTATCCATCACCAGATGAAGATTCTATGATGATATGCAAGATATTCGTCAGTATTGCTCTAGGATAGGGTCATTTCAGGTTCCCAATCCTCAGCTGTCCAAGGAACTAACTGGGAACCTCATCTTGGGCACTAGGGAGCCCCTCTAGGGTCAAGTCTCTTGCCCACCCTAAAGTGGCTCCCTTAACTAAGAATTGTGGTTCCGTGCTCCCCTATCCACCTTTCCTTTATCCCAATTCTCCTGTTTCCCCAGGTCCCCCCTCCTTCCCTTCTACCTTTTCTCTCCCCATCTCCCCTTACCCCCATCCCACCCCACCCCCAAGATCCCATTTTCTCCCCGGAAATTTGGTCTACTTCCCTTAGCCAAGAGGATAACTATATGTTTTTCCTTGGGTTCACCTTCTTACTTAGCTTCTTTAGGTTCACCTTTTGTAGACTCCGTGGTCCTTATTTATGGCTAGAAACCAATTATGAGTGAGTACATCCCATATTCATCTTTTTGGGTCTGGGAAACCTCACTCAGGGTAGTGTTTTCTATTTCCATCCATTTGCATGCAAAATTCGAGAAGTCATTGTTTTTTACCGCCGCGTAGTACTCTAGCGTGTATATATTCCATACTTTCTTCATCCATTCTTCCATTGAAGGGCATCTAGGTTGTTTCCAGGTTCTGGCTATTACAAATAATACTGCTATGAACATAGTTGAACAAATGCTTTTGTCATTTGATAGAGCATCTCTTGGGTATATTCCCAAGAGTGGTATTGCTGGGTCCAGGGGTAGGTTGATCCCGGATTTCCTGAGAAACCGAAACACTGACTTCCACAGTGGTTGCACAAGATTGCATTCCCACCAGCAATGGATGAGGGTACCCGTTCCTCCACAGCCTCTCCAGCAAATGTTATCCTTGGTCTTTTTGACTTTAGCCATTCTGACAGGTGTAAGATGATATCTCAAAGATGTTTTGACAAAAACTTCTCTTACTCCCATCTTTATCAGCAGTAGCACCATTTTACTGGGAGTGGGATATGTCCTTATTTAATGTTCCAAGTTTTCTTTACCACACAATGCTTATCGCAACTATTTAAAGAACTTTGATTTAAAAAGTTATCTTGATACAAGGTTGTAATTTGTTGAAGAGAGCATTAAGCCTTTCTAACATTAGTCAAGCAGAACTTAAACCTTTTGATGGAATTGTTGGAGAACTTACCTAGTCAACCAGCAGTGAAGAGCTGCTTTTTCCCAATGACAATATAACATATAAAATGCCATCATCACATAATGCCCCAAATAAGCTTTAATAAGACATTAACTTTAATATTCTAGTATCCGTTAGCCTATAGCTGATGAATAATTATAGTCAGACAAGATATGTTTGTTAAATGGGTTCATTTTGGCTTATAGCTACCTCTTATAGTACAGAATATAGCATCATGAATATTTCACTTGTACAGCACTGAAAATCATTAAGGCTAGAATGAAGCCATATTTGGATGGGGAAAATAATGAATGGTTAGCATGTGTTTGGGGTCACAAACTCAAGAATTACCCAAAAATTAATGGCCACTTTTAAACTTTGGAAGGAGATTGAATCTCCAGCATTTTCAAATATTCCACTTGATATCTGAGATGATATCTAGAAACCAAGACTGAGGAATCCATATTGTCAAGTCCCATTTACAGAAACACCTGGGAGTTGGGGAATGAAGCAGAGCAGGGGTACCATGCTATGATAGAAGTATGATTTAAACTGTGCTTATGGAATTTTTATGACATGTAGGTGCCATGATAATCCCTACATTTTCATCTTTTTGAGGGCTTTCCAAAAAGTAGAAATATCAATTTTTATCAAGTTTATTTTTTAGTACATAATATTTTCTGTTATATTACAGATGATATAGAAAGATTTTGTCTTACATGACTGAAATAAATCTACTTGGTTCTCTACTTGTGTTCTCTGTTTTAACATATTAATGAGTACAATTTCATGATTGTTGGAATGATCATTTTAGAGTTGTGTGTTCCAGACATGGCACTCTTTTTGCTCTTCTTTGAATTACCTGCAAAACCATCCTATTGAAGTTGGACAAGGCAAACACACAGAAGGCAACGAGCCCCAAGAGAAAGCAGAAAGTTTTATTTTCAGTTTTCTTCTAGACCATAAAATTATTTTCTCTTTTTTCTATGTTGGTATAACATGATTTGTTACTGAAATGTTTGTCAGAACTCACCAATGAAATCATCTGAGCTTCAGGTTTTATTTATGTAGATATTTCTACTTCTGACTTCAATTATCTTGACAGATACAAGAGAGTTAATTTTTTTCTTTCATCTAGTGTCTATTTTGATAAGTTGTGTTTTTAATTTTTTTCTAATTTGTTGCCATTATATAAGTCATGTAAAATTATAAAATGTGAAGGAATATGTTCATTCATTCTTGAAAGCAAATATTTGTGATTTTTATTCATTATTTTCTTCATCTTTCATGCTTTTATGAATTGTACTATCATCTCTAAAGAGAAACATTTTGTCTACTTTATTTTTACAGTGCATGTATTGTTTATGGGTTATATATTCTCTATCACTTTCTTTAATTATGCTGCCCTGGGTTCAATTTTGTTGGTAGAGGTTTCTGTCCTGCTTGGTCCTGTAGCCATTCAGTCACAAAAGAAATACACAGAGGTCTACGTTAATCATAAACTCATTGGCCTATTAGCTCAGGCTTCTTATTAACTCTTTCTTACATCTTATATTAGCCCATTATTCTTGTCTATGTTAGCCACGTGGCTTGGTACCTTTTTCAAGGAGGCATTTTTATCTTGCTTCCTCTGTATCTGGGTGACGACTGCAAACTGACTCTTTCCTCTTTCCAGAAATCTCCTGTTTTAGTTGCCCCACTTATAATTCCTGCCTGGCTACTGGTCAATCAGCATTTTATTAAAAGTAATGACAAGTGACAGGATAAAAAACCATTGTCCCACAGCACAGTTTGTTATAGAGAATAAATTATCCCTAGCTGAGAATCTCTATGAAATTGGTAATTCACTTTCTAAGGAAAGCTTGTTTTCTATAGTGGGGTCTCAATGGGTATACTACTTATACTTCATGGTAAGCCCAATACCCAGGAATAGTTGTCCAACACAAAATGAATTGAATAGTATTTTTGTACAACTTTTGCCTCATAGTTTTGTTTGTATATATTTTGTCTCATTGGTCTTTTGCTTGCATATTTTGTTTTCTGATTACGTTTTTATAGGGTTTGTGTGGGGAATGGCTCTTGTCTTTTGTGTGTATGTGTGTTTTTTCAAGTGTGTTTTTTAAGAGAGAAAAAGGAAGTTCATGGTGTTGACTGGTTAGGGATGTGGGGAGGTTATGGGAGGGGTTGAGAAAGGAAAAAACATTATCTAGGGTTCATAGATTCACCAGCCCTGGGTGGGTAGCTATGTTTACAGTAGCAGGCATGAGTTCTTTTCTATTGAGTGAGAATTAAGTCTAATTGGGTGGCCACTTGTTACCATCAAGATATAAATGCTACTATTACACTTTCAGGGATACCTTGTATCTTTATATTTAATGCAAGTATTAACATAGTTACACTTGGAATTACCCATTTATTATTAATTTCCTTATAAAATTGTGTCTTTCCTTGTTGTTTCTTTTTTCTTTTTTCAAATTTATTTATTTATTTTTATTTAAACTATTGTTTATTTACTTAATTATTACTTGTTTTATTTCTTATCCACAGATTTCCCTCCTTCCTCTCTTCCCAGTCCCTTCCCCATACCCCACTATGTTCTCACTTCTCAATCCATTCCTCCACTGTTTCTGTTTAGGAAAAGGGAGGTTTCCCATGGTTATAAACAAAACATGGTATATCAAGTTGCAGTAAGACTAAGTAAGCATCTACTCATTTATAAGGTTGGGCAAGGTGACCTAGAATGGGGAGTAGAGTCCCAAATGCCAGTAAAAGAGTTGAAGACATTTCCTGTTCCCACTCCTAACAATAGTGGATATGTAGCCTGAACTGGCTATCTTCTATGGCCAGATTGGTATCTAATCCAAGTGTCATCAGAGATCTTCACCCAGCAACTGATGGAAGCAGATACAGAGCCAGGGCCTTTTTTTAAAATTCTTTTTTATCTTATATGAATAAATAAAATATTTTAATATTTAGCCTATACCTAGTTGATGAAAATTAATATAAAAGTTTTATGAGTGTTAGGATCTACATGTATAAAAATATAAAAATGATACCCATTATTTTATTTTTTTTAATATTTATTTATTTATTATGTATACAATATTCTGTCTGTGTGTATGCCTGCCGGCCAGAAGAGGGCACCAGACCCCATACAGATGGTTGTGAGCCACCATGTGGTTGCTGGGAATTGAACTCAGGACCTTTGGAAGAGCAGGCAGTGCTCTTAACCTCTGAGCCATCTCTCCAGCCCCCCCATTATTTTATTTTATATGATAACTTAAAATTAATAGAAAATAAAATTTCTTATATCTCGATATATCTTCCTAAAATGACATATGAGCAAAAGATTCTAAAAGTTTAAATAGGGAGGAATGAAAGCTTATCTACAAACAGATAGTAGAGTAGCATCAGGCTTCTTATATAAAAATCTGAATGGTAGAAAACAATGCCAGTGACCCTTCAAAATTCTAAAGGAAGAAATCTTTTGACTCACAACTCCAAAACAGATTTAAATATGTAAAATGTATATAATATTTGCATAAAATCTTTGATAATTTTATTCACACATACAATGTACTTTGATATTAACCCCCACTCTTCTTCCTAAATCCTCTAAAATCTACTCCCAACTCTCCATGCCCTCCAGTCCTTCTTTCTTTTAAAAAATCATCCATTGAGCCCAATTTATGCTCTCTCTATAGTCTTGCATAGAAGCTATCTCCTCCAAGCTGTAAGTCAGAGGTGTCTCAGAGATGGTTAAAATAATATAGGCTATTACTATTGTTATTGCTTGCCCACCAAACTTGGTAGTATAGCCCTATTACTAAAGACAATACAAACACTAAAATACAATACATGGAGAAATAAGGTTCATAGTGACTTTTTCCTTCTGGGTAGCATTCATAGGCCCAGAAAGTACTTTGAAGGCTTCTTACAGTTGTGAACCCTGTGAACAACAAATATGACCAGCATGGCAAGAAGTATCAGTAGGTACAAAAGTGACACAAATGTTATGGAGATAACCTACTATTTTCTGGTTGGATTTAAGGCCTGCTCCATAGGAGGAAACAGATGTTTGCTACTTTGGGGAACTCATCTCTTCTAGAACTAAACCTACTACCATTTTGCTAAGTAGACGTAGTAGAGAACTTTCCTCTGAATTCCTACTTTTATGCCCATAGGAGTGCCACTGTCAGACCAGGTCAGAGAGGTTTCTGTGGGAGTGGAGGGTGGTTAGTGCAGAAACTCGCAGCTGCTCAATGTGCAGAGAGGAAGAGCCTATGGAACGCTCTTCCACAAAGGGCACATCTACAAGACACTGACCCTCAACGCTCAAGGACCACTGCAGAAGAGGAAGCTGAAACGCATCGTTAAAAAGAAAACAGTATTTTCCTGGTTTGTTTTTATTGTTGTTGTTGTTTTGTTTTTTGCTTTTCAATGGGTGCATTGTGGAGGTTAGCTAATAAACACTGCATTTTTATACTTAAAGTCTTTACTTGTTTTATCCCTTTAATTAAATGTTGACCTAGTTACTTCATAAAGTTAAATTAGTTGGGATAAATTTGATATACTTTTCTCCTTGCTATTTTCTTAAATTGTATGAGTCACAGCCTAATATACTTATTTCTTCAACTATGATACTGCCCTTTGCTGAGCTCTACCCTATGGCTTATATTACAGAGTGTGGTTTTCGTTTTGTTTCTCAATTCTAGCTGGTGGCAACACAATGGTCCCAGTCCTTTGCGAACTTATCAGCCTGGTGCTTTACAGTGAATATGATTTTTAGGTGATAAATTGGAACATTTCAAGGAAATACCTCACATGTTTCCCTACTCTTTGTGAAAATGGTTTTGTGCTGCCTGTTGTCCAGTCGGAAAACTGCTGATTCATGGGTGCTATCCAACTTACTAGTGGTTTAAACTAAGGAAGTAATAGACTACTATAGGAAGTATATACTCAGGAAACAATAGACCACTCCTTTTCATTTTTCTTCAGCTTTAGTGAGATACAATTGACAAGTAAGAAATATATATGTATTCAGATTATACAGTTGTGGTGTTTTGATGTTTGTGATGTTTTGTGTGAAATCTACATTACTATAGCATAGATGAATGCAGACAGTTGTGAGAAATTTCCCTTTTACTTCTGACATCATAAAGCTTGCCTTTTATTTATTCTGAGTAAACTTAGTTGTTTGTTTAAAAATTGCTCCAAATTCTCTGGCCTCTGTTGGTTGTCATTGTTCTGTTTTTTTTTTTTTCATACATTATTACGAATTTATTTGCAACCAATATCTGCAACCAGTATTATAGTAGCTCACAGTAATGCTCCCTGGAGTTTCAGGTGGAGTTCTCTGCTAGAGCCAAGGGCTTTCACCAGGCTGAAGTTTTGCCTGCAATTTCGTATTCTTTCAAATGCAAATTTTTGCAGGTGTGGCCTGAATGCTCTGCTGCCTAGATGATCATCAGCTGGGCTGCAAGGGTGGATGTGCATTCGGGTCCCAGATTTCTGCTTCCTTTACCAATTGACCCCACCCATCTTCAAAGCCATCCACAAAAACCTATGTGTCAAACACGTCTCAGTTAAAAATTTCTCTTAAAAAGAAGCCTAATGTTTTGACTGTTTAATTTTTAAAAACCTTCATTGTACACAGGGCTGTGTTACATGAAGCTATTTCTAATTCCATAAAAGTATATATTGTATTTTGGGTATATTTCCCCCAAGCCCCCCTCATCATGATGCTGGGAACACAATTTCTCCCTTTCCCCTTCTCTTAGTTGCCTTTGTTCCCATGGATAATTTTGCCTTATTATACATACATGATTTCATGTGTTTGTGCAACAGCTAGGAACCACATAGTTCTGTTATAGAGGACCCAAGTTCTGTTCCCACTACCCCAGTTGGGTGGCTCACAATCTCCTGTAACTCAAGATTGAGGAGTTCTGATTCTTTCTTCTGGAATGCCCAAGTATTTGCATTCATGTATACACATAACCACAGGCAGAAACACACTACACACATGAAAACAAATCTTTGAAAAACAAAAGAAAATGACCCTCTCTCTCCTGTCAACCATTAACTGGGTTTAAATACTCAGTGGGAAGTGGGGCCCTGTGAGACTTTCCACATTCTAGGACATGGTGTTGAGAAACCCAATCTTGTGACGAAACTCTGTAGGTAATCTCAGGTATTATACATTCAAGAATCTGGCAGCCATGCCATTTTCAGGAGTTAGTATTACATACACCACACAGATCCTCCACTTTCTCTGTCTTTTACATTCTTCCTGTCTTTCACAGTTTTCCCCGAGCCTTGGAAAGTGTAATACAATGATTCTTGAAGAGCTGACATTTAATAGTCATTTATTCTCAGTTCTTGGATTAGTTATAAGTTTTTCATTACTTAAGCAAACTGACTTAAATGCATCCTGAAAATCCTTTTAAAGCATCCTTGCTTCAGTCACTGTAAAGAGAATTGTAGGGCTGCAAGGGATTACATACTACCATGTTTTAATTGACTTGGGTCTCTGCTGCTCATTTCATTGTGTGCAAAGTTATAGCTGCCTGTTTCCTTGGTGTTGTATTTGAAATTTTACTAATTAAAATGATATGAGACCTATAATAGGATTTTCCTTCCCCAGAAAGAATCTTCTGTTTATAATAAGTACCTGTGGGTAGACTATTTCAAGAGCAGCTTTAAATGTTGCATTTGTCTAGACACCCAAGACTACTTGTGGCTTGTTTACCCTTGGTGCCATTTATACTGAGGATATAGCCCTTTGGACTCCATCCTTAGAGTAGGTAGTAATTGATCCAATCTATTCATCCTGTTAAGGCTCTGAGATGTGACCTTTTCCCCTATTACCTCAGGATATTGACAAAAATATAAGCTATTTCTGGAGCTGTTTCTTTCATATTATGAGAGAAAATGTCAATGATGCCTTAGGAAAAAAAAAGACAAGCTAATTTTCATGGAATGTGCACTGAATGACAGAATTAAAGGAAGACATGGAAATAAAAAGGAAACCTCAAGATTTTTGAGGGTGCTTTGGATGATGATAAACAGGGCTGACACATAACGGCTTAGTGAGTTACCTATGACACTAGTGGTATTTTCATTAGCCATTCTCAGAAAGAAACAAAATGAACATTAAAAAGGAGAACATTTTCAAGAAGAAATTAATGCCTTTGATCTACAGTGCAATCATTTTGACAAGTGTTAGAAGATTTGAAATTTATTTGCTTATAAAACTAAGAACAATATAAACTTTAAAGTTGATGACTTAAGTGAAATATATTTTATACTTTTTTAAATTAGATTTTGTGAAAATATTATGGGTGTGGATATTTTTCCCTGCATATAATTATGTGACTGGTGTTCAGGGAGATCAGAAGAGGGCATAAAATCCTTTGGAACTAGAGTTATGGATGGCTGTGAGCTGCTACAATGTAAGTGCTGGGAATTAATCTGTCTAGGAAATTAAAGTCATGAAATTGTCAGGTAAATGGATAGAGCTAGAAACAATATCTTGAGTGGGTTTATCCAGATCCAGACACACATTCCCTGTTTTCGCACAGATGTGAATGTTAGCTGTTAAGCTTTAAATATGTTTATTTCAAACTGAATAAGTACAGAGATTAGATCATGGTGTGTGTGTGTGTGTGTGTGTGTGTGTGTGTGTGTGTGTGTGTATGTACAGGCAGGCAGGTATGTATGTGTTTGTGTACATGTGTGTGTATGTTTTTTTGTTTGTTTTTTTCCTCTCTTGGAGTGTTTTATTTGTTTTAATTTGGGTTGTTTTTCTGGAAGAAAGAAAGAACATTAAGTTGGATGGGAAAGACTTGGGAGGAATTGGGGGCAGGAGGGAAGAACATATGATCAAAATATTGTTTGGAATTTTTAAAGCAAAAAAAATTAAAAATGAATATAAATAAAAATGCACAGTAATTCAATAGAGCATTATTAACAACAGAAAGCTGAGAAAGTAATCTGTTTTTAATATTTATTTTTATTTTTGTTTATGTGTATGTGTGTATATTTCTGTTAGTGTCCATGAACTTGAACACAGGTAGTTGACAGTGGAAGGCAGAAGAAGGCATTGGATCTCCTGGAGTTGGCATTACAGATGGCTGTGAGGGTTCCTCCATGTGTGCTGGAAACCCAGCATGGGTCCTCTCTAAGAACAGCAGCCACTCTTTTTTTTATTGATATTTATTGAGCTCTACATTTTTCTCTACTCCCCTCCCTGTCTCTCCCCTCCTCCCTTCAATCCTCCCTCAAGGTTCCCATGCTTCCAATTTACTCACGAGATCTTGTCCTTTTATACTTTCGACTTCCCATGTAGATTATATCTATGTAAGTCTCTCTTGGTGTCCTCATTGTTGTCTAAATTCTCTGGGACTGTGGTTTGTAGGCTGGCTTTTTTGCTTTATGTTTAAAAACCACCTATGAGTGAGTACATGTGATAATTGTCTTTCTGTGTCTGGGTTACCTCACTCAAAATAATATTTTCTAGTTTCATCCATTTTCCTGCAAAATTCAAGCTGTCATTATTTTTTTCTGTTGTGTAGTACTCTATTGTATAAATGTACCACATTTTTCTTATCCATTCTTCAATCGAGGGACTTTTAGGTTGTTTCCAGGTTCTGGCAATGACAAACAAAGCTGTTATGAACATAGTTGGACACCAAAAGATCACATAATCCAATAAAAAAATGGAGTACAGACTTAAACAGAGAACTCTCAACAGAAAAATCTAATATGGCTGAAAGACTCTTAAGGAAATGTTCAACATCCTTAGTCATCAGAGAATTGCAAATCAAAACAACTCTGAGATTCCATCTTATACCTGTAAGAATGGCCAAGATCAAAAACACTGATGACAATTTATGCAGGAGAGGTTGTGGGGAAAAGGGAACACTTCTGCAATTGCTGGTGGGAATGCAAGCTGGTACAACCCCTTTGGATGTCAGCGTGGCGATTCGTCTGAAAATTAGGAAACAACCTTCCTCAAGACTCAATAATACCATTTTTGGGTATATATCCAAAGGATGTTCAATTGTGCCACATGGACATGCACTCTCTTTTAAAAAAAATATTGATTTTATTAATCTATAAATTTTTCTCTTCTCACCTCCCTTCCTCTCCCCTCGCCTTCTACCCTCTCCCATGGTCCCCATGCTCCAAATTTACTCAGGAGATCTTGTCTTTTTTTATTTCCCATGTAGATTACATCCATGTATATCTTTCTTAGGGTCTTTTTTGTTGTCTAGGTTCTCTGGGATTGTGAATTGTAGGCTGATTGTTCTCTGATTTATGTCCAAAAACCACTTATGAATGAGTACATGCAATATTTGTCTTTCTGAGTCCGTGTTACCTCTTTCAATATGATGTTTTCTAGCTCCATCTATTTGCCTGCAAATTTCATTTATTTTTTTCTGCTGTGTAGTATTCCATTGTGCAAATATACCACATTTCCCTTTTCCATTCTTTGGTGAAGTTTCATTTAGGTTGTTTCCAGCCTCTAGCTATGACAAACAATTCTGCTATGAACATAGTTGAGCACATGTCCTTGTGGTATGCATGAACATCCTTTGGGTATATACCCCAGAGTGGTATTGCTTGGTCTTGAGGAAGGTTGTTTCTTAATTTTCTGAGAAATCGCCATACTGATATCCAAAGCTGCTGTACCAGTTTGCACTCCTACCAGCAATGCAGGAGTGTTCCCTTTACCCCAATCCTCTCCAGGATAAGTTGTCATCAGTGTTTTTGATCTTGGCCATTCTTACAGGTATAAGATGGAATCTCAGAGTTGTTTTGATTTGCATTTCTCTGATGACTAAGGATGTTGAGCATTTCCTTAAGTTTGGATTCCTGTGTTGAGAGTTCTCTATTTAGGTCTGTACTCCACCTTTTTTATTGGATGATTTGTTCTTTTGATGACCAATTTCTTGAGTTCTTTGTATATTTTGGAGATCAGCCCTCAGTCTGATGTAAGGTTGGTGAAGATCTTTTCTCATTCTGTAAGGCAAAGAGCAACCACTCTTAAATATTGCACCATCTCTCGAACCCCAGGAAGCAATCATCTTTTATTTATTTTTTGAAATTCAATTTGTTTTGTATAAAAATTGTGTGCAATCAGTTACATATAAATACACATTCCAGTTTTATAGTCAGGAGCATATAAATTCAAGATGGCCAACTGACATTTTACTGTTAAAAAGAAACACAACAACCCAACATTCATATTCAAGTTGCATTGAATATATATATATATATATATATATATATATATATATATATATGTTTTTTTAACATGTGAAAAACATTTTTCACCAGTCATAGCAAAATACATATATACATATTTATAAAGAAGGCATAAGCTATTTCCAATATTACATGGTTTTGTTTGCTGAATGCAAATACCAGCCAAGAGAATAAAAATCAGTTTCCCAAGAACAGTGTTTTATATTTTGGTTGAAAGAGTCTTACTATGTAGCCTAGGCCACACTCACACGTGGGAAGTAAAAATCTTCCTGTCTCAGCTGCATAGGCCGTGGGTGCTCATTACAACACAAACTTATTTCTGGCAGATTTTTCAAGAGGTGGTTGCTAGGTAACTGTAGACTCCTTAATAAAGACTGGGGCATCTTGATGTTCTTTTCATACTGGTACTCTTGGAAAAAGGAGGCTCCGTCTTTGAGGGGAAGTGTGTTTAGGTTTGTAAGAACTCAGGCTATACCCTGGCCACTTTCCGGAATTCTTTTGTGTGGGTCTTGGGGCACTGCATCTCACACCAGCTATTGGGAACCATCTGGACACCCGATTCACTGTGGGCTACCACTAACCCTAACTCATTTTCAGCAGTGCTCAGCAGGTAATTGGACTGGGCGTCACCTAGGGAGATAACTTTGGCCAAAACTATGTCACCTGGGCAGGAAACTCTTGTAAATTTCAACCTTGTCTTTTTCAGTTGCTCGGATATCTTACATGCAGATAGTTCCTCGAAAAGCATTTTTTTTTATTGAGAAAAGGAAAAAAAAAAGTATCCGCCTCCTCCCAACCTATCATTTCCCTCCCCCTCCTCTCACCCTTCTCCCCCTCTCCCAAAACTCCTCTCACCCTCCCTCTCCAGTCCAAAGAGCAGTCAGGGTTCCCTGCCTGTGGAAAGTCCTAGGTCCGCCCCCCTCCGTCGATGTCTAGGAAGGCTAACATCCAAACTGGCTAGGCTCCCACAAAGCCAGTACATGAAGTAGGATCAAAACCCCTTGCCATTGTCCCTGGCTTCTCATCAGTCCTCATTGTTCGCCTTGTTCAGAGAGTCCGGTTTTATCCCATGCTTTTTCAGTCACAGTCCAGCTGGCCTTGGTGAGCTCCCATTAGATCAGCCCCAGTGTCTCAGTGGGTGGGTGCACCCCTCTTGGTCCTGACTTCCTTGCTCATGTTCTCCCTCCTTCTGCTCCTCATTGGGACCTTGGGAGCTCAGTCCAGTGCTCCAGTGTGGGTCTCTGTCTCTATCTCCATCCATCACCAGATGAAGGTTCTATGGTGATATGCAAGATATTCGTCAGTATTGCTATAGGATAGGGTCATTTCAAGTTTCCTATCCTCAGCTGCCCAAGGGACTATCTGGGGACATCACCCTGGGCTCCTGGGAGCCAATCTATGGTCAAGACTCTTGCCAACCCTAAGGTGGCTCCCTTAACTAAGAATTGTGTTTCCGTGCTCCCCTGTCCAACCTTCCTTTATCCCAATCCTCCTGTTTCCCCAAGTTTCCCCCTCCTTCCCTTCTCACTTTTCTCTCCCCATCCCCCCTTACCCTCATCCCATCCCACCCCCAAGATCCCAATTTTCTCCCCGGCTATTTTGTCTACTTCCCATAACCAAGAGGATAACTATATGTTTTTCCTTGGGTTCACCTTCTTATTTAGCTTCTTTAGGTTCACCAATTGTAGTCTCCGTGACCCTTATTTATGGCTAGAAACCAATTATGAGTGAGTACATCCCATGTTCATCTTTTTGGGTCTGGGTTACCTCACTCAGGATAGTGTTTTCTATTTCCATCCATTTGCATGCAAAATTCGAGAAGTCATTGTTTTTTACCGCAGCGTAGTACTCTAATGTGTATATATACTTTCTTCATCCATTCTTCCATTGAAGGGCATCTAGGTTGTTTCCAGGTTCTGGCTATTACAAATAATACTGCTATGAACATAGATGAACAAATGCTTTTGTCATATGATCGGGCATCTCTTGGGTATATTCCCAAGAGTGGTATTGCTGGGTCCAGGGGTAGGTTGATCCCGAATTTCCTGAGAAACCGAATCACTGATTTCCACAGTGGTTGCACAAGATTGCATTCCCACCTGCAATGGATGAGGGTACCCCTTCCTCCACAGCCTCTCCAGCAACGGCTATCATTGGTGTTTTTGACTTTAGCCATTCTGACAGGTGTATGATGGTATCTCAAAGTTGTTTTGATTTGCATTTCCCTGATTGCTAAGGAAGTTGAGCACGACCTTAAGTGTCTTTTCGCCATTTGAAATTCTTCTGTTGAGAATTCTCTGTTCAGTTCATTGCCCAATTTTTTGATTGGGTTAATTAGCATTTTAAAATCTAGTTTCTTGAGTTCTCGATATATTTTGGAGATCAGACCTATGTCTGTGGCGGGGTTGGTTAAGATCTTCTCCCAGTCAGTAGGTTGCCTTTTTGTCATAGTGACAGTGTCCTTTGCTTTACAGAAGCTTCTCAGTTCTAGTAGGTCCCATTTATTCAATGTTGCCCTTAATGTCTGTGCTGCTCGGGTTATAACTAGGAAGTGATCGCCTGTGCCCATATATTGTAGGGTACTTCCCACTTTCTCTTTTATCAGATTCAGTGTGTTCGGGCTGATATTGAGGTCTTTAATCCATTTGGACTTGAGTTTTGTGCATGGTGATAGATATGGGTCTATTTTCATTATTCTACAGGTTGACATCCAGTTGTGCCAGCACCATTTGTTGAAGATGCTTTCTTTCTTCCATTGTATACTTTTAGCTCCTTTATTGAAAATATGGTGTTCATAGGTTTGTGGGTTAAAATCCGGATTTTCTATACGATTCCATTGGTCGACTTCTCTGTTTTTATGCCAGTACCACACTGTTTTCATTACTGTAGCTCTGTAATAGAGTTTGAAGTCAGGGATGGTAATGTGTCCAGAAGATCCTTTATTGTATTGGATTGTTTTGGCTATCCTGGGTTTTTTTTATTTTTCCATATAAAGTTGATTATTGTCCTCTCAAGATCTGTGAAGAATTTTGATTGGATCTTGATGGGGATTGCATTGAATCTATAAACTGCCTTTGGTAGATTGCTATTTTTACTATGTTGATCCTCCCAATCCAAGAGCAAGGGAGGTCCTTCCATTTTCTGGTATCCTCTTCAATTTCTTTCTTCAATGCCTTATAGTTCTTGTCAAATAGATCTTGCACTTCCTTGATTAGATTTACCCCAAGATATTGTATGCTGTTTTGGCTATCATGAAAGGTGAAGCTTCTCTGATTGCCCTCTCTGCTTCCATATCCTTTGTGTATAAGAGGGCGACTGATTTTTTGGAGTTGATCTTGTATCCTGCCACATTACTAAAGGTGTTTATCAGCTGTAAAAGTTCTTTGGTGGAGTTTTGGGGGTTGCTTATGTACACTATCATATCATATGCAAATAACGAAAGCTTAACTTCTTCCTTTCCAATTCGAATCCCCTTGATCCCATTATGTTGTCTTATTGCTATTGCTAGAACTTCAAGCACTATATTGAAGAGGTATGGTGAGAGTGGACAGCCTTGTCGTGTTCCTGAGTTTAGTGGGATGGTTTTGAGTTTCTCTCCATTTAATTTGATGTTAGCTGTCGGCTTGCTGTATATAGCTTTTATTATATTTAGTATGACCCTTGTATCCCTAATCGCTCCAATACTTTTATCATAAAGGGATGTTGAACTTTGTCAAATGTTTTTTCAGCATCTAATGAAATGATCATATGGTTTTTTCTTTCAGTTTATTTATATGATGGATTACATTGATAGATTTTCATATGTTCAACCAGCCCTGCATCTCTGGGATGAAGCCTACTTGATCATAATGGATAATTTTTCTAATGTGTTCTTGGATTCGGTTTGCCTGTATTTTGTTGAGGATTTTTGCGTAGATGTTCATGAGTGAGATTGGCCTGTAATTCTCTTTCCTGGTTGAGTCTTTGTGTGGTTTTGGTATCAGAGTAACTGTAGCTTCATAAAAGGAATTTGGTAATGACCCTTCTGTTTCTATATTGTGGAATACATTAAGGAGTATAGGTATTAGGTCTTCTTGGAAGTTCTGGTAGAATTCCGCATTGAAACCATCTGGTCCTGGGCTTTTTTTGGTAGGGAGGTTTTTGATAACAGCTTCTAATTCTTCGCGACTAATCAGTCTATTTAGGTTGTTCACCTGGTCCTGGTTTATCTTTGGTATATGGGATTTATCTAAAAAAGTGTCCATTTCTTTTACATTTTCCAGTTTTGTGGCATACAGGCTTTTGTAGTAAGATCTAATGATTCTCTGAATTTCCTCTGTGCCTGTGGTTATGTTCCCCTTTTCGTTTCTGATCTTATTAATTTGCATATTCTCTTTCTGCAGTTTGATTAGTTTGGATAGGGGTTTATCAATCTTTTTGATTTTCTCCAGAAACCAGCTTTTTGTTTCATTGATTCTTTGGATTGTTTTCTGTGTTTCTATTTTGTTGATTTCAGCCCTCAGTTTGATTATTTCCAGTCTTCTACTCCTCCTAGGTGAGTCTGCTTCTTTTTTTTCTAGAGCTTTCATGTGGTCTGTTAAGTCTCCAATATGTGCTTTCTCTGTTTTCTTTAAGTGGGCACTTAGTGCTATGAACTTTCCTCTTAGGACTGCTTTCATAGTGTTCCATAAGTTCGAGTATGTTGTTTCTTTATTTTCATTGAATTCAAGGAAGACTTTAATTTCTTTCTTTATTGCTTCCTTAATCCAGATATGGCTCAGTAGTTGACTGTTCAGTTTCCATGAGTTTGTAGGCTTTCTGGGGGTAGCATTGTTGTTGAATTCTAACTTTAATCCATGGTGTTCTGATAAGACACAGGCGGTTACTAATATTTTTTTGTAACTGTGTAAGTTAGCTTTGTTACCGAGTATGTGGTCAATTTTCGAGAAGGTTCCATGAGCTTCAGAGAAGGTATATTCTTTCCTCTTTGGGTGGAATAATCTACAGATGTCTGTTAAGTCCATTTGCTTCATTACCCCCATTAATTCTCTAATTTCTCTGTTAGGTTTCTGTCGGATTGACCTGTCCATTGGTGAGAGAGGAGTGTTGAAGTCTCCTACTATTAGTGTGTGCGGTTTGATGGCTGCCTTGAGTTTTAGTAAGGTTTCTTTTACAAACGTGGGTGCTTTTATATTAAGGGCATAGATATTCAGGATTGAGACTCCTTCCTGATGAATTGTTCCTATTATGAGTATAAAATGTCCCTCTCCATCTCTTCTGATTGATTTAAGTTTGAAGTCAACTTTGTTAGAAATTAGTATGGCCACACCTGCTTGTTTCTTAGGTCCATTTGCTTGATAAGCCTTTTCCCAGCCCTTTACTCTGAGTAGGTGCCTGTCTTTGTGGTTGAGGTGTGTTTCTTGCAAACAGCAGAATGTTGGATCCTTTTTTCGTATCCAATCTCTTAGCCTGTGCCTTTTTATAGGTGAGTTGAGTCCATTGACATTAAGTGATATTAATGACCAGTTGTTGTTAACTCTGGTCACTTATTTAGTAGTAGGGTTTATGTGTTTCCCTTCTTTGAGTTGCGCTGTGAAGGGTCTCTAGATGTCTGAGTTATTGTGGTCATTGTTGGACTCCTTGGTTAGTGATTTTCCTTCTATTATTTTCTGTAAGCCTGGATTTGTGGCTACGTATTGTTTAAATTTGTTTTTATCCTGGAAAATTTTGTTTTCTCCATTTATAGTGAATGAAAGCTTGGCTGGATATAGTAGTCTGGGCTTGCATCCATGGTCTCTTAGTTTTTGCAGTAGATCTATCCAGGACCTTCTGGCTTTCATGGTTTCGATATAGAAGTCAGGTGTAAGTCTGATAGGTTTACCTTTATAAGTAACTTGGCATTTTTCCTTTGCGGCTCTTAATATTCTTTCTTTTTTCTGTATATTTTGTGTTTTGATTATTATATGGCGAGGGGATTTTTTTTTGATCCAGCCTATTTGGTTTTCTGTATGCTTCTTGAACCTTCATAGGCACATCTTTCTTCAGGTTGGGAAAGTTTTCTTCTATAATTTTATTAAGTATATTTTCTGGACCGTTGAGCTGCACTTCTTCACCTTCTTCTACTCCAATTATTCTTAGGTTTGGTCTTTTTATTGTGTCCCATATTTCCTGAGTGTTTTGTGATGAGAGTTTGTTGGACTTGCTGTTTTCTTTGATCAGTGTGTTTATTTTCTCTATGTTATCCTCAGAATCTGAGATTCTTTCTTCTATCTTTTGTATTCTGCTGGTTATGCTTGTTTCTGTATTCTCTATTCGTTTACCCAGATTTTCCATGTCCAGCCGGCCCTCTGTTTGTGTTTTCTTCATTGCCTCCATTTCAGTTTTCAAGTCATGAACTGTTTCCATTATCTGCTTGATTGTTTTTCCTTGGTTTCCTAGGGTATCATTCACTGATTTACTCAGTACCTCGAACTTTCTGTTATACTTCTCATCCATTTCTATAAGGGCGTTTTTTATATGCTGTTTAAGGGTGTCAATCACTTTCATGGAGTCAGTTTTTTCTACTTCTTCTTGATTAAGGTGTTCATGTCCTCCTGTTGTGAGGTCGCTGGCTTCTGGTGGTTTCGTGTTGTTTTTCAGATTGTTGGGTGAATTCTTGCATTGGCGTCTGCCCATCTCTTCCTCCCAATACTCCCCTATGGATCTTCTTTTACAGGATCCGGTCTTCTTGCCCACTGTTGTACCTTCCCAGTGATGTCACTCCCCAGTGATGTTTCTCCTGGTGTCTAGATCGGATCTCCATGCTGCTTGGTTAGCTCGCAAACAAAGGGCCCACCCTGCTTGCTGCAGGCAGGCTATGGAGACAAAGGAGCTACTGCCCTCCCCTTTGCCCTCCCGATTCGGGTTCGGTCCCACGGCCCAAGCAGGCTGAGCTGGGAGGTACTATGCCACCAAAGAAGGGAGGGAGGGAGGGAGACAGGGGGTGGGGGGATCTGGATGAAAGCTGGATGGGATAGGAAGAGAGAGGAGGTATCGGGCAGTATAGCCCCTGTAGGATGACCAGGAAATGTCAGCGGGCTGAGGTAAGTCTGAGTTCCCTGTTCCTGGCTGCCGCAGCACTCACTCACCACAAATGATGTTTCACTTGGTGCCCAGACCGAAACTCCGTGCTGCTTGGTTAGCTCGCAAACAAAGGGCCCACCCTTCTTGCTGCAGGCAGGCTATGGAGACAAAGGAGCTACCGCCCTCTCCTTTGCCTTCCCGATTTGGGTTCGAGCAGGCTGAGCAGGGAGGTGCTATGCCGGCAAAGAAGGGAGGGAGGGAGGGAGACAGGGGGTGGGGGATCTGGATGAAAGCTGGATGGGATAGGAAGAGAGAGGAGGTATCGGGCAGTATAGCCCCTGTAGGATGACCAGGAAGTGTAGGCGGGCTGAGGTAAGTCTGAGTTCCCTGTTCCTGGCTGCCGCAGCACTCACTCACCACAAATGATGTTTCACTTGGTGCCCAGATCGAAACTCCGTGCTGCTTGGTTAGCTCGCAAACAAAGGGCCCACCCTTCTTGCTGCAGGCAGGCTATGGAGACAAAGGAGCTACCGCCCTCCCCTTTGCCCTCCCGATTTGGGTTCGAGCAGGCTGAGAAGGGAGGTGCTATGCCAGCCAAAAAGGGAGGGAGGGAGGAAGGGAGACAAGGGGTGGGGGGAATCTGGATGAAAGCTGGATGGGATAGGAAGAGAGAGGAGGTATCGGGCAGTTTAGCCCCTGTAGGATGACCAGGAAGTGTAGTCCATCTTCTCTATTTCAAAGTCCAGATTCCCCCCTTACCGGTACTCAGTTTAGAAAGAGGCTTTAACACATCCTGCTGCACCCCCTTTTCTAGAGTCTGCCATATCTACAAGCAGTCACAGCATCAAAAGCAGCTCACGCCTTGGCCACTTTCTCACAGGTCATGTACTCTAACCGCACGACATACACCACCATGCTAATGCCACCCTGATGTGTCCTCCCTGCCGGAACTCAGGCATAACCATCTCTATAGGCTTTCCACACTGCTTCTCCTCCAATCACCCTTGGGCTAACACAGCCCATTGCTCCCTGCATGCTCTGAAGTCTGCATCCTATGTCTACCCCTAACCTGACCTGGTGCATCTACTGAGAATCCTTTGCCTCTCCTGCCTGACCTGGGAGGATCGATCAATATGCCTCTTGTGCATCTTGGTCTAGGTGTGGGAGCAAAGAAGAAGCCTCTTTCTAATGGGCATGGGATGGGCTCTTGTGTTTCCTTTGAAACAGTAGGATCTGTGTCAGGAGGACTCCTAGTACCATAACTGTACCATTGAAAGGAGGGACAGTGAACAGACCTGGGGGTAGCCTAGGTCACTGGTCACACTCCCCACTGATGAATGCTCAGAAAGTAGTCTTTTTGTATTTGTTGCAGTACAAGAGTGAACTCGTAGATTTGGGGGAAACTCTGTTTTTGTCGTGAACAGTCTTATCACTGGGGACTTGTCCTGTTCCTGTTCTTAGGTGTTTGTTCCTACAGGGTCGAGTTAAGGTAAGGATGGTACAATGTGACAAGAGAGAAGAATATATGTCTGAGCGAGGATTGCCGTCAGTCTTGAGAAACTTTTGTGACTTGTGGAGTAGTAAAGATGACTCAGGGTTTGATCCCTTCCTTTTATCTTCTGTTAAATATTTTCTCAATAATGGACATCCACACCTTACTGACCCCCAAAAAGGACATGAAATATTTTGAATACACAACTCTTTATTGCTGAAGGGATAAGGTGTCACAGCCATCAGAAGGTGTCAGTGACACCTGAAGATCCTGTCTTCATCTGAGGCCTGGACAAGATGATGCTTCAGGACTCCTACAAAAGCTTTACTGCAAGGTGTCCTGGCTATCAGCAGATGTACACTGGAGAATCTGAGACTGCTGATGTTTCCTGTATTGGGTTCTTCTTTTCTTAAACCAGCTCTGCAATAACATGGTGAAAGAGATGGCTTTAGTGTATTCAACAGTCAATATCACAAGAGGAAAACACAACTCTGTGTAACAGTAAATGCCAGTGAGGCTTTAGATCGACCAGTCTTTCTCTGCCAAGTAAAAGGTACCTCGTCATTCCCTTGAATTATCTGACTTACTTGAACTACTGCTTAGAATAATGATATCTTCCCTGACTCTCTGGAAAGTCACACCCCACTGCATGAATTCTTGTCTATGTAATCCTCATGATATATGCCTATAATAGAGAAGATGGGAGAGCTCATATTTGGCCTTGAATCTATATTAACAAAGGCCAAATGGGTCCCAATTCTGGTTCCGTTTAAATAGGTGCAGGAACAGCTGAAACAACTGCCATAGATTATTCAAATTTGATTGTTTGAGATGATCCCAAGATTTCTGATCTAAGTTGAAGAGCCAGAAACCTGAATATATTACTAATTTCTTTTACTTTGACCCTGTACTATTTTATCCATGAAAGATCTACAAAAATGCAAGGCCCTTGCTGGGTGACTGTGGAGGTTTCTGTGTCTTCCCATAGAGGCCTCTTATCTCCTATGCACAGGAAAGGAAGCTGCTGCGAAGTGATGGGCCAATGCCTGGGCCAAGTCTGGTTTTCAGCAGGCTTGCTGAAAATTCAGCAGCCTATTGGTCTAAGAGAGGAGAAGAGTGAAGATGAGGTGTTGCGAATGGGCTGCCAGTGCCCTGGAGTGCATGCATGAGTAACTGCTTTTTAAATAAGTAGAGGAGATATATCAATCTGTTGATTTCATTGGTAAAGTAATAAAGAAATTGCCTGGCCTCATAGCTTAGAACATAGGTGGGTGGAGTAAATAGAACAGAATGCTGGGAGAAAGAGGAAATGAGCTCAGAGACTCAACAACTCTCCTCTCGGGAGCAGACACCTCAGCAGAGACGCCATGCTCCCGGCTCCTGGGCAGACACACGCGATGAAGCTCCGACCCAGGATGGAAGTAGGCTAGAATCTTCCCGGTAAGCACACCTAGCTGTGGTACATAGAATATTAGAAATGGGCTAGTCCAGGTGTGAGAGTTAGCCTAGAAGCGGCTAGATAGAAATGGGCCAAGCAGTGATTAAAAGAATACAGTGTCCGTGTAATTATTTTGGTGCATAAGCTAGCCATATGGGTGGCTGGGGTGCTGGGGACGCAGCCCCACCACTCCTATTACTACAGATGGTGCCCAGACGTGATGGACTAAATCCACTTAAAAACATGAGAAGGCTTAAAAATAAGGGAGAGAGAGTTTAACACAGATTTTTGCTGTTTGTTGGTGGCGTGCTGTAGAGAGATTTCCTGATTCGGCAACAGCAGCATAAAAAACGCTGCGTCATTTTAAAGCACGGCTTCCTGGGCCTATGCTGCAAGCGTTAACTCTGGCTTTAAAGCATTTCAAAGGCTTTTTAGGGTACTGGATATTTGTGTTCCCACTTGGGATCGAAAGGAGAGTGCTCTGAGACTGTGCTGATGGCTCAGCACTCCCTGCCTGCACCTGGGCAGACTGCAAAATCAGGCTTAGGCAGGCCGAAGAGCATGGCGGATTCCCGCCTACATACAGAGACCTGTTTTCACACTGCACAGTGCTCTGCATGTCAGATTTGGTTGTAACTTGGATAAAAAGAGTTTCTGTGCTGCATGCTCAGTCTCAGAATTAAACTGCTGAGTGCAGCTCCAATGTGGACTTGCTGTGTGCTGGAACTCTGCACAGCTCAGAGGCACCAAATGGATCTGAGGCAGGAGCAACTGCTCCATGCTGAACTGGAACTACCGTAATTATTGTGATAACAGCGCAGTTAAGGTTTCGACTGGGCAGGACACAGGCAGTACCATATTACCTGTACATGGTGCAACTTAAGTTTTTAAGAACAGCTTAACATTTTAAGAAATGCTCCTGGATAGTAAAAAAAATGTTACAGATTCACAATAAAACAGATTCAGACATAAAAGACCACACTGTTGGATGAATGTATGTAGGCTTGAGAGAGAGAAGAAGAAAAATATAAAGAATAAAGTTAATGTCTTAAAAAGAAAAGGGTAAAGTCTTTAAAGAGACAGAGTACAGATAGTTAAAAGATTAAAAGAAATAAAGAAAAATAAGCCACGTAAAAATGGAAAATTCACAAAGAGTCTGGATTATGTACATTGTGCTTTCTTTAAAATTTTTGACTGTAAAGGAGCTAAGTACAGAGAGACATTTCATTACATGGGCTGCCAAGCTAAACCAGAATGGATATAAGGGTATTACGATTTCAAAATTTGGGTCTAAGAATATGATGCTTTGGAGAGGTTCTTCTTTTCTTTTCATAGAGGACCAGACCCTGTGGATTTCTTCTATTCCAATTTGGTATGATTGACCATGCCCTCCTGAAAGGTTGTGAACATCTTCAAAAAATTGCTTCGCTCAACTGCCAACTGAGATGAAACTAGCACACAGGTTATACCATGAAAGACCTAATTAACAATGCCCCCATTCAGCAGGAAGCATTTTGGAGAGAAAAAACTGCGCCCATGTTCCCAAAATATTGTTTATAAATGTTCTTTTACATTTAAAGAGGGATATGATATAGGTATGAATAATTTGCATTGGTATGGATTTTAAGGTCAATTTTGCTATATGTATATGTATTTCTGCTCTTGATTAAGATATTGTGATTGTGTAATTCATTTTAAAAGTATAATGTATAATTAGAAAATATAGGTTGTTAATGGATAATCATCAATAATAGTAAAGCTTGTAGTCATGTTAGTTAGATTTTCTAGATATATAGAGATGTATTTCAGTTAGATAGACATTCTTCAACTCCATCAAAGACTCCAGAAGGATATAATACTACCTAAGTAAACAAGAAATAAGAAAACTCTAGAAATGACAGAGATGTCTCGCTGCCTGTACAGTCACCAGTTCTTTTGTACCTTTGGGGCATCCTTCTTTGGCCTACAGGCCCATAGTATCCAGCAGACATTTCCATGAAGCAGGAAATTTCAAAGGCAGTTCAGTCACTATCTGCTGTGTCCTGCAGAATGTCTTGCAATCTCTTTCATGAATCAGGAACCCCGAAAGATCATCTCACCTTTAGGCAAGTTCAGTAGTCCTCTCTCTGTGGGTTCTCTGTGTCCAGTTTATGCAACAGTCCAGGCAAGAGCAGTTTCTTGCCCAAATGGCTATCAAACTCCATAAGGATCCTCTTTGATGCCCATCTTCTTCTTGAAGTAGATTGGTGCTGCCAGGAGCAGACATGTCTCATTGTCATGAAAAACCCTAAGTTATTAAAACATTTAAAATGCCATATTCTATAAGTTTTGAAAGATATGAAGAATGCCTATCTAAAATATATCTATGTACATCTAGAAAATATTAACTAAAGCTAGCTGTGCAGGCGTCCGGGTGCCTGGGACACAGCCCTGCCGCTCGTATTACTACAGAGGAGAAAGGACTGGGGGATGATGAGGAAAGGAAGGTGGAAAGGGTACGTGAGGGGACAAGATTAGTCGATAGAAAGAAGAAAGAAAGCAGAAGATAAGAGAAGGGGAAGAGGAAAAGAAGGGAGAGAGAAAAGCTCAAAGGAAGGAAAGAAAGAAGATATAGATCATTACATTGTTAACAATCTCTGGTGACTAAATCCCTATAGCTTAGTGTCAGCATTAACTGGACCATTGATTCTTGTCCTGATCAGACTAACTGTGGAACCCTGCATCTTCACCTGCATGGCCAACTGCCTCAAACAGAAAACAAACTCATTCAAGTTACTGGTTTCTAGAAACAACTATGCCCTCCTAGAATAGGAAGAATCAATGATTTGACTCATGCCTTCTAATCTAGTGGGAAATGTGACAGGTTAAGCCAGTGAAGAGGTTTCTCCATCTCAATTGTCATTGAGGCCATTTCACGTAGAAATAGAATTTGATCTCTGTAAATGAAAATCCCACAGGAAGTTAATTAAATCTATTCTAGAAACCAAAATCAGGGATATTCTAACTAACTTAGCTGTGGTTAAAGTACCTGTTTGTATGAACCCTTCCACCAGCTAACTGCTTATCTTAGCTTCAGTAAACAGCGTGATTCAAACTGCTTACTTCTGCACAGGCAACTGCATTGGCTAAGCTAGATGCTAGGACATCTAGGTTTTAAGATGCCCTTAAAACCACTGTGTTCTGGACGCCTGGGGCCATGCCTTGGTGCCCAGATACCTGGGTGTCATCCTAGTCAGCTGGAATAAAGACTTTCCATTAGCTATAGACCGTGTGAGTGGCAATCTCTGCTAACAACTATGGAGTGCCCTATCCCAAATGGAATGTGTTCATAACCTCCTCCCTTCAAGGCTCAGGGATCAAAGCAGAAGAACAAGCAGAAAAACTGGAATATACAAAGGTGCTGGATGATTCTAAAGGAACAAAAATCTATTTTCTGTACAAAAGGTCAAAAATCAAAATGAAGTCAACGCACTTCAACAATACATGTGCTTGTACTGCCTTGTACAGAAGCTCAATCCTAACTCCCAGTGGGGCTCCATACAAGGGGCCCATGTCAGGAAGGACAAGGGATGCTGTGAGATTCACCACGTAGGATAGTGGGATACCTGCTTCCTACCTCCCCTTACTGTCAGAAAACAATCTCCTTCTTTCCCAGGCTCCTCCTCCTTCTCCTCCTCCTCCTCATTCCCCTCTCCTCTTTGTCCCTCCAGCATCTTCTCCTTCTGTTCCGGTGTTTCTGGATCTACTCTGGCATATTTTTCTTTATCAAAACACATAATTTCTCCACGGTGAACCACTTTACTCCCATGATTTCAGGTCACCATTTATCGATGGACGGCTTCTTATTGCTCCAGCACCTTAAGGAGGTGGGGTGATTACAAGGTATCACACTTGCCAAAAGAGTGTGCAAAGTCACATCCTATCCCCAGCTCAAACAAACAAACAAACAAACAAACACCATTCCCAAATTGACTTGGGAGAGCTAACACTACTCAAAGGGAGGCGTGCACAGAGATGTACTGTTGGGATCTATAGGAATAGGGAAATGAGCCAATTCAGACAAATCATTCAGATATCTTGGGACTCCCTGCTTCCATTGTGTAGGTAATAGGGGTAGGTCACTCTCAGTTATGGAATTTTGCCCTCCCCCTCTTTCATGCCCTCCTAACTTTTCTGGGCTCAGGATAAAGGCAATTTTCTCAATGAGAGTTGTAGCTTGATAATTATGCCCTACTTTTGCCCAACATGAAGGGCATCCTGGGCTCTGTTCTTCTACAAGGAGATCAAAGTTTTTAGGATGTACCTCCACTCAGGAATGTGATCTGCAACAATGTGGAGAACAGTTAAAACAAACTGTCTCCTCCTTAATACATAGCCAGCTATGGAAATACAGTCACACTTACCTGTTAGATGTCACCATCCTCTGAGACTCCTAGGGAATAAGGGTCCATTATATTGGAAGTTCTCAAACTGCACATCTTTAAGTCCATGTCCTTTCTCCCCTGCCTGCCCCTCCTATTATGTGGATGTATAGTCTAAAGAAGACCAACTAAAGGACCAGAAGCCATGAGGGGAACTCAATACTCCCAACATGATGCCTCCATGAAAACAATCAAAGCCCCAGTGTGATGGGAGGATGCTGCTTGTTGGTTCCCAGCCTCCCGGTTAGCTTAGCCCCTAAATAATCACACAGGATCTATATTAATTAAGTCACTGTTGGCATATTAGCTCTAGCATATTATTGGCTAACTCATATATTAATTTAACCCACTTCTATTAATCTGTGTTTCTCCATGTGACAGTGGCTTATGAGCAAATTTGGCCATGTCTGCCTCTAGCATTGGGTCCATGGCTTTTCGCTCCGACTCTGCCCTTCTTTATCCCAGTATTCAGCCTCGCATTCCCTGCCTACTTAAGTTCTGCCTTGCTATAGGTCCAAAGCAGTTTCTTTCTTCATTAATGGTAATCATTGTACACAGAGGGGACTCCCACATCACCAGTGGCAAACTCATGTGGGTTCACATTAGATCAGAGTCCCCCATGATTTATTACTAAAGCCTATCTATTATGTTTATAAGAGGAAAGGGGAAATAAGAAGGCTTTGGGAATGTCACACTGAAGAATATGCAAACAAGAGAACAGGAGTGTTTTTTCTTGTATGCTGTGTCCATGCTCTCTAGAGCAGCAGTGCATCAGCCTCTGGAGCTGTAGTGCATCAGCCTCTGGAGCTCCAGTGCATCAGTCTCTCTGAAGCTGCAGTGCATCAGCCTCTCTGGAGCTGCAGTGCATCATCAGCCCCTCTAAAGCTGCAGTACATAGGGCTCTGCAGTATATCAGTCACTCTGGAGCTGTGATTCATCAGCATCTCTAGAGCTGCAGGGCATCGGCCTCTCTGGAGCCGCAGTGCATCAGCCTCAGGAGCTGTAGGGCATCTGTGTCTCCAGAGCTGCGTCACATCAGTCTCTGGGGCTGCAGCACCTCTGTGTCTCTGGAGCTGAAGTACAGGGTCCTGTCAGCTTGAAAGCAGGAGAATTCCTCACTCCTTCAGCTTTTCTTTTCCAATCTCTGCTCCTCTCCATCCTGGGGGAATCTCCCTCTTCTCTCCCAGTTTCTCCAACCTGAGCCTGGTCCTACTGTAGTTTACACCTAGTGGTGTTAGGATGTCAGTCATCAGGGGCTCCTAGGCAGGACTGCTATTCCGCAGAAGCTACTGCTGCAGGTAGGGAGTTTGCCTACATCAAGACTCCCTGATCCATGCTGAAGGAATTTAGCATGAATAGCACTCTGCACTGCTTTTCCACTTCTCATTTGCTATGGAGTGGCCTCTGGGCTCATGGCCTCAGCTTTTATCCCATGATCTAAACATTAGTCTTTACTGTCTGAAGGAAAGATATTCATTTGAAAATAAGATAGTTACAGCTCTTACTTAAAGTGAGCTCTATCTTTTCCCACATTTCAAAAAACACACATGTTCAATATAGACTCCTTTAAAGGAAAAGAATACTTTCAGTTTTCAAGTTAGTCAACAGAAGACACACTTGACTGTGGCTTGGCACCTTTGCTTTTTATGTATTTGCAAACACATAAAAACTTGCAAAGGTGTGTGATCTGCATGTGTATCTATGTGCAAATGCACACTCGTGCATGCAGAGGACCAAGGTCAGAGTCAAGCATCTTCTTAGCTTGCTCCCCACATGATTTACACTGGCAGGGTTGTCCATGAACCTCAGCTCAGCAACTGAGCTAATCTAGATCTCCCTAAGGATCCGCAGTCTCTGCCTCCTGAATAAGAGATTCTGACTACAGGTGAGCTGACACCTGCTAAACTTTATGCTGAGGGTTCCAACCCAGATCCTCAGACTCATGTGGCAAGAGCTTTATCTTTGGGCCCTCTCCTCAGTACCAACCTGCATTTTGACTATCAATAGCATCCCCTGATCACGTTCTCTTTACTCGATTAACTTAAATGGGCTCAATGTAATTCTTTTTATTAATTAATTAATTATTCATTTATTAAAGATTTCAGCCTCCTCGCCGCCACTGCCTCCCATCCCCCCCCCTCCAATCATTCCCCCTCCCTCATCAGCCCAAAGAGCAATCAGGATTCGCTGCCCTGTGAGAAGTCCAAAAACCACCCACCTCCATCCAGGTCTAGGAAGGTCAGCATCCAAACTGCCTAGGCTCCCACAAAGCCAGTAAGTGCACTAGAATAAAAAACCCATTACCATTTCTTTTTGTTTAGTTGTAACAAAATTAACCCTTTAAAGCTGTCTGCCCCATACATCTCATAACACTGACATGACTATTTTGGCATTGTATTTAGATAATCTAAACACAGCATCGGGGAACATGAATGTTCAACTTTGCTGCTTTCTACATTGGCTTTCCACAAACTTACAAAGGTGGAGGGCCAATCATGTGCACTTGTGAGTGTTGTTCCACATGACTCTTGGATAAATTAAACACAGGTTCGTTATGAAACACTAATTTCTCTCTGGTCTCACTTAATCCACACTTATAACTAAGTGTTTCTTTGTTGAAACTGAGCCCTGTTTTTCCCCTACTGCTTGCTACATCAATGAGAATGTCCCCAAGGTCACTTAGAATCCTACTACAACAGTACACATAAGTACCCTGAAATGACCTGAGGGTCCGGACTTCAGTATTAATCTCTGTACACATACCAGTAAACATTAACATTTTCCTAAATGCATGACCTTATAATACACAATGCTGTCTATATATATGATGTTCACATACTGATTATGAGTAGTCTGTGAATCTCAAATGGCTGAAAGACACTTGATGAAATGTTCAAAATTCTTAGTCATCAGAGAAATGCAAATCCAAACAACTCTAAGATTCCATCATACACCTGTAAGAATGGCCATGATCAGAACACTGATGACAATTTATGATGGGGAGGATGTGGGGTAAGAGAAACACTACTGCATTTCTGGTGGGAGTGGAAACAGCTTCTTTGAAAATAAGCTTGCCGATTTCACAGAAAATTAGGTAACAATCCACCTCCAGACCCAGCAATAGCACTGGTGGTTATATACCCAAAACACTCAATCATGCCACAAGAACATCAGCTCAAATATGTTCATAGCAGCATTATTCATAAGAGCCAGAACATGGAAACAACCTAGAAGGCCATCAGACAAAGAATGGATGAAGAAAATGGACATTGGTACCATCCCTGACTTCAAACTCTATTACAGAGCTACAATATTGAAAACAGCTTGGTACTGACATAAAATCAGAGAAGTCGACCAATGGAATCAAATAGAAGACCTGGACTTTAACCCACAAACCTATGAACACCTGATTTTCGATAAAGGAGCTAAAAATATACAGTGGAAAAAAGAGAGCATGTTCAACAAATAGTGCTGGCAAAACTGGATGTCAATCTGTAGAAGAATGAAAATAGATCCATATCTATCACCATGCACAAAACTCAAGTCCAAGTGGATTAAAGACCTCAATATCAGTCCGAACACACTGAACCTGAAAGAAGAGAAAGTGGGAAGTATTCTACAACACATGGACACAGGAGACCACTTCCTAGGTATAACCCTAGCAGCACAGACATTAAGGGCATCATTGAATAAATGGGACCTCCTGAGACTGAGAAGCTTCTGTAAAGCAAAGGACACTGTCACTAAGACAAAAAGTCTCCACTGACTAGGAGAAGATCTTCACCAACCCCACAACTGACAAAGGTTTGATCTCTAAAATATATAAAGAATTCAAGAAACCAGACCATAAAAGGCTAATCAACCCAATTATAAAATGGGGCACTGAGCTGAACAGAGAACTCTCAACAGAAGAAGTTCAAATGGCCAAAAAACACTTAAGGTCATGCTCAACCTCCTTAGCGATCAGGGAAATTCAAATCAAGACAACTTTGAGATATAATCTTACACTTGTCAGAATGGCTAAAATAAAAAAACACCAATGGTAGCCTTTGCTGGCGAGTTTGTGGAGAAAGGGATACACTCATCCATTGCTGGTGGGAATGCAAACTTGTGCAACCACTTTGGAAAGCAGTGTGGCAGTTTCTCAGGAAATTCGGCATTAACCTACCCCTGTACCCAGCAATACCACTCTTGGGAATATACCCAAGAGATGCCCTATCATACAGCAAAAGTATATGCTCAACTTTGTTCATAGCAGCATTGTTTGTAATAGCCAGAACCTGGAAACAACCTAGATGCCCTTCAATGGAAGAATGGATGAAGAAAGTATGAAATATATACAAATTAGAGTATACTCAGCGGTAAAAAACAAGGACTTCTTGAATTTTGCATACAAATGGACAGAAATAGAAAACACTATCCTGAGTGAGGTAAGCCAGACCCAAAAGAGGAACATGGGATGTACTCACTCATAATTGGTTTCTAGCCATAAATAGGGATATTGGGTCTATAATTTGTGATCCTAGAGAAGCTAAGTAAGAAGGTGAACCCAAAGAAAAACATATAGGCATCCTCCTTAATATTAACCTTCATCAGGCAATGAAAGGGGACAGAGACAGAGACCCACATTGGAGCACTGGACTGAAATCTCAAGGTCCAAATCAGGAGCAGAAGGAGAGAGAGCATGAGCAAGAAACTCAGGACCGCGAGGGGTGCACCCACACATTGAGACAATGGGGATGTTCTATCGGGAAGTCGCCAAGTCCAGCTGGCCTGGGTCTAAAAAAGCATGGGATAAAACCGGACTCGCTGAACATAGTGGACAATGAGGACTACTGAGAACTCAAAATCAATGGCAATGGGTTTTTGATCCTCTGCACATACTGGCTTTGTGGGAGCCTAGGCAGTTTGGATGCTCACCTTACTAGACCTGGATGGAGGTGGGGGTTCCTTGGACTTCCCACAGGTCAGGGAACCTGATTGCTCTTTGGGCTGACGAGGGATGGGGACTTGATCGGAGGAGGGGGAGGGAAATAGGAGGCAGTGGCGGGGAGGAGGCAGAAATCTTTAAAAAATAAATAACAAAAAAAGAAAATGAACATTTGCACAGCAGTAAATAAATAATGACATCTTGAAATTTGCAGGCAAATGGATGGATCTAGAAAACACCATATTGGATGATGTAACTCAGACCCACAAACACAAATATAATATATATTCACTCATAAGTGGTTTTTAGTCATAAAGCAAAGAAAACCAGCAATCCCAGGGAACCGAGACAACAAAGAGGACACTCTGAGAGGCATAAATGGATCTACATAGGTATTAGAAGAAGACAAAATCTCCTGAGTAAAGTGGGAGTGTGGGGGTTACAGGAGAGTGTAGTCAGGAAGAAGGGAAAGGGAAGGGGGAACAGAGATAAATATATAGCTCAATAAAGAAAATCAAATATGATAAAAATGATAAAAATTAGAAATGAGCTTTTTAAGATTTTTTTCAGTTAAGAGACTATGCTGTTTCAAATAATGGGAAAGAACACTTAATGGGTGCCCGTTCCATTTTTACTTCTTGACAACTTCAAGACTCAGTGCTCAGTTACTATTATAACCCAGACAAGGACACCTCTCACCCACGCATGCATTTCATAATGGGTACAAGAACATGGACCATGTCCTGAAGCAGAGTGCCTTGCCCAAAGTCTTTTCAGATTTACTGACCCGCACGCTGGATTCTCCCAGGAACAAGCGCTTTGCAAGGTCCTTTCTGGGAGAAGAAGATGGAAATTGGAGCTGTTAGTGAAATACAGCATTTCAGCTTGGCAAGATGAATAGACATCTGGAGATGCATCACAGGCCAACACAAAACTATGTAGAGATGGTAAGCTCTAAAGTATGAAACTGACTTTTCATTGATCTTCATTTTATTGGAAAAATAACCACATGAATAGACACAAGGTGAATATGCTATATTAGCAGAGGGATTGCTTAGAAACCACTAGGTCTTGAATACAATTCCCATTATAAAACGGAGTCGTCAAGAAGAGGTTAAGAAGGAGGAAAAAAACAAAGAGGAAACTTAAAGAAGAAATTGAGAAGCACCAACCCGTTTCTAGAATCCACACTGCATATATATATATATATATATATATATATATATGTGTGTGTGTGTGTATACTTATATGTATGTATGTATATGTGAATATGTGTATATGTGTACATGTGTATATATGTATATATATACACATATGTATATATACATATGTGTATATATATACATATGTGTATATATGTATATATACATATGTGTATATATGTATATATATACATGTGTATATATATATATATACACATTTTTATATATATATATATATATATATTTGACCTCCCAGACATCTTTCCCATACTCAGCAACTAAACAAAGACCTCATGCTTGGGCTCAAAGCAGATAGGGCCCAAAGTGTGAAGAACACACCTCCTAAAGAGATGCTGATGGATGGGAGCTGGAACGGATACTGAAACAAGTCACATACCTTTTGATCTCATCGGGGTACTTAGTTTTTTCAAAAACATCTTCCAACTCATTCTGCTGTCTGGGTGTGAGACCAAACTGGATCCCGTAGCCTTGTGCACTGGACCTGTGACACTCTGCCAGCAACCATGGTATTCTGCTCCTTCAACTGTGGGTTTCTGTACCCTTGGTGGCTCCCATGGCTCTCATGCCTGATGTCATCACCAACGTAGTTGAAGTTAGCAACGTGGGTCACATCATCCTTGTAGTGTGGGATGCCCTGGTTCTTTGGTTTGTCCGAACCTTTTAGAGAACCTTCACCATAGATGACACTTTCTGTTGCTGCAGTGGCCCCGTGTTCAAAATCAAGGCTCCCCTCAATTTCATTTTCATAAAGTTTGTAGACATTGGGCTCCACATTTTGGGATTGGAAAGCCATGATGAGACCTAAAAGAGAGAAGTGTCATCTCCATAAATGGTTTGTGGATTGAAATGACTTTGCAGCATGTAGGTTTTTAGCAAGTTTCACATCTGTTCTCTTTCCATCACACAACCCCTATAGGAGATACGTGCCCACTGAAGGTGGCTCTAGGGAGCATGTGCAGAATGGATCTAACATGGATCCAACCAAGTACACCAAAGCCTCGAGGAATGGAGTGGAAGAGAAAGAAAGCTGTTGCAGGTGCACAAGTAGGGATGAGGACATGCATTTACACCGAGCACATGGCCTCTGGGTGAACCCCTGGAGAACTCTAGCTTCTGTATCTCACTGGGTGCACACTGCAAGATCTGGGAATTAAGTGGACATGGTTATGTCAGCTAGTGTTTGTGCCAGTTTCTTTGAGAGGACAGTGAAAACACACCAACACTGTCCTCTACCTGAAGGAGTGTCATGTTTGTGAAGTGGAGTTTATGTAGCATTCTGGGGGGACAAGTCGCTGCAAAACATTTCACATCACTATTGAAACAATGAAAATGCTCCAGATGGTTGATTGGGACTCTCCATCACAGTCACTGTACGATGTCCTGCCCAGTACTTCTCATGTCTGACTAGGCTGACACTGTGTGGGTGTTTGCCCTTTTCATAGTGTCAGGAAACTCCTGAAGCTTGAAAGTGCTCTCAACAGTACTTGAGCTGAGAAAGCACCATATATCCAGTAAGTATACAAAAGTGAAATAACCTCGGGCTAGCTTCCATTCAAACAATTATTATTCTCAAAAAAATTTCCTCAGAGTGCTGAGATGTTGGAAAATATCAAGAGGGTCTCATTAAGAAATTGTAACCCAGCGACTGATGGAAACAGATTCAGAACTACAAACACTGGTGAACCTCAGAGAATCCTGTGGAAGAGGTGGAGAAAGGATTGTGGGACACAGAGAGGCCAAGGGCACCAAAAGAGAAACCACAGAATTTACTAACCTAGGTCCAGAGAGGATCACAGAGACTCGGCTGTCATCCAGAGAGCTTACAAGGGACTGACCTAGGCCCTCTACCCATGTTTTACAGTTGTGTAAATTATGGTCTTGTTCTTCTGATGGGGCTCCTAACAGTAGGGATGTCTCTGACCCTGTGATCTGCCTTGGGAACCTTATCCAACTACTGGGTTGTATTATTCAACCTTAATACTAGATGACGTGCCTAGTCTTACTGCATCTTGATATGCCACAGATGGCTGATATACATGGGAGACCCGCTCTTTTCTGAAAAGAGAAGAAGTAGATGGGGGGAAGAGGCAGGTTAGTAGAAGGGTCTGGGAAGAGAGAAAGAAGGGAGAGGAAATGTGATTGGGAAAATAATTAATTAATAAAAAGAAAACTAGAGTTTAACATTGCTTTTAAAAATTAATATTAAGGGGATGGCTTAAAGGTTAATGGCACTGCCTGTTCTTCTAGATGTCCTGAGTTCAATTCTTATGAACCACATGGTGGATCACAACCGTCTATAATGAGATCTGGTGCCTTCTTCTGGCGTGAAGGCATGCATGCAGGTAGAACTTTGTACACATGAAAAATAAACAAATCTAAAAATTAATATTAAATTTATTGAAGTTACAGGTTAAGAAATCACAAATTGTGATTTTCAGATTTTTTAAAAATCTTTTTTAAATGGAAGATCATTATTAGTTGGTGAGCTTGTACTTATGCATGCCTACAGGGAGCACTGGATCTCCTGAAGCTCTACTTAGAGATAGATGGTTACCGAGGTGGATCCTGAGAACTGTACTCTGGTCCTCTGAAAGAACAACAAAATCTCTTTGCCATTTAGTCGTCTGTGCACTCTAATCACACAAATGCAATCTTTTCCTTTCTTCCTTTTAATTGTTGAACCCTAGAGCGCTGTGATATCAGGACAGCTAGCAAGATTACTAAGGAAGTTGTAGTGCAATTATTTTGACTTATAAATGTGAAAATCAACATCTGCAAACACAAAATCATTGTCAAATACCTGTAGAGTTAGTAGGTAAGTAAATTAGGATTCCTTCTAATGGTTGAATTTTTTTGTTATGTGAATATGGACCTTTACCATTTTGTGCATGTCACAGCACATGTTTGGATGTCAGAAGACAACTTGGGAAAATCAGTTCTCTCTTTCAATCATGTACTTTCCAGAGATCAGGTTCAGGTCATCTGTGGTGCAGGAGATCCTTCTGTTTATGTGCTCCTTTCATACGTAAAGGAATAAAGAATCCCTTGGCATTTTGATTGGACAGTACTTAGGTAGGCAGGGAAGACAGAACTGAATGCTGGGAGGGAGAATGCAGAGTGAGAGAAATGCCATGGAACTGCCACCAGAAATAGATGTGCTGTAAATCTGCTGGTAGGCCAAGACCTCATGGTGATACACAGATCAATCGAAGTGGGTTAAATTAATATGTAAGAGTTAGCCAATGAGAAGTTAGAGTTAATGTGCCTATCAGTGATTTAATTAATACAGTTTCCGTGTGGTTATTTCCGGGCTAAGCAAGCTGGGCAGCCGAGAAGAACAAGCATCCCCCCTTACAACAATCAGGCTTGCCAGCAAGCATCTTTACTAAGGAATCATTGCAGAAAAACACCCCCATGGCTTCATTTTTATGTATAAGGAGTGAGGGATAGTCATGACCCCATAACAGTATGGTTGATTAAAATCTTCCATCAACATTAAGAATACTTTTACCAGGATCAGGTGGCACACACCATTAATGCCAGCACTTGGGAGTTAGAGTCAGGTGAACATCTGTGGATTAAAGGCCAGCCTAGTCTGCAAGAGCTAGATCCGGAGCAACCTCCAAAAACTACAAAGAAATGCTGTCATGAAAAACAAACAAAAATATCTTTTGAATATTCAGCTTACTGAACATTGAGCCCTACATACACTAAGGGGGTTTATAAATCATAACAGTTTCCCCCAAGAATGCTTGACCTAAGTATATCCCATCAATTCCCTCCTAAACACCCTATCAGCAGAAAGGGTAGAATAGCCACTAGGAGACAATACTATCCTTCCTAAAGTTGTATTACCCTTTTTAATGTACTGTTTGTATTTATAAAGATGAGTTCTTTTGTAGATTTGAGCCATAAAAATAAAAAGCAGAGTCTCTGAGTCTGAATCCTGCTAATGTCAGAAGCTGAGGTCTTCAAGTGTGATGCCTCACACAGAAAAGGCCCTGATATGTGCATCATGTGAGCATCAGCAGAACAGGACACACTCACCTTCACTTTTCATTCACTGCTAGGAAATCCTTGGATTCTAACCTTTGAGAAGGAAGAGAGGGGGAAAGTCAGAAAAATGGGCATAAAAGGAGTGGAAAGGGCAGGCTGCTGTGAAGCAAGGAGATGCTTGAAAGTGGGAGGTGGCACATGGTGCCCAGCTCCAAAGCCTGAGCTTTGTGTCTTAAGACCCTAGACGACTGTCTGATTTTCACTTACACTGGCCTACTGTATTGATGCTTCACCTACTCCTTTTGCCTCTGGCAACATCTTGCTCTCACCTCCTATTGCAAAACACACTTTTTCTAAGAAAACAACACACATTTACTACTGCAGAGAGAAATCCTGCCCCAGACAGGAGGAACAACAATACCGGAGACCACCGGGAGAACAAATTGCATTTATCAGACTTCCTTACAGGAATATGGGTGAGGGGTTGCTTACAGGAGAGAAATGACTCCAAGTCAGCTTTGTCACCAAAGCCTACCACGATAGGACTGATGGCTCTCCAAATCTGGAAACCTGAGCCACACAGTGCAGTCCACAGATTGGACAGCAGGCTGCAGTCTTTCCAGAGAGATCAGCTCCTCTAAGCCTCTTCCAGGTAGCTCACCTGGTCTCTGCTCCTGCTGAGCTGTTCTACTGGTCCCTTCCAGACTGCTCTGCTGGTTTGAGACTGATTCCCAGCAGTCTCTACTATTTATCTACTCTTGGGAGTACGGAGACTACTGGATCCATTCAGTTTGGGGCTCTCCCTGAAGTTACTCACAATGGGTTACTCCTTAAAGAGCTTTTCTGCTGGAGTGAATGCTTTAACCAGAGAGGACACTGCTAAGGAACTGTAGTAACAAGAGACAATGACAGAAATGCGCACTTTAGCCTCTCATGTTCCTCATGACACTCTCCCCGTGACGTCACATGATACTTGGAAATCCATAGGCCCTTATACCTTTAATGTACCTGGGGACAGAGCAGAGCAAGCCACAAAGGAACTCCTGTCATCTTTGTTAAACATACATGTTTCTGACACATTTTGGATATAAGAGAATATGTTGTTGTTCCCGGGCAACTAATCAGGTCATATTTACAGAACAAGACATTTTGGGAGCAGAAGAAGGCACAGGGGTAGGGATACACTTCCCCGTGTTCACAAAAAGATCCCAGGCCACAGAACACCTAAATTTGTGGAGAGGCCAATGTTGGCCAATGATCCAGAATGTACCAAAGACTTCATTTGAGGAATTTGCATGCAGAATTGTTGTAGACATTGAATGCAATGGCACTGGGTCCATCTGACCTGGCACAGAGAGAACAGCTTTCTATATGATTCTAAGGCAGTGGTTCTCAACCTTCCTGATGGTTCAACCCCTTATACAGTTACCCATGCGGTGGTGACCTACAACCATAAAATTGTTTGTTGCTATTTCATGACTATAATTTGTTATTGTTATTAATTATAATGTAAATATCTGACATGCAGGATATCTGAGAAGCAACCCCAAGTGGGTCAAATTTGTTGAGAACCATGATTCTAAGCAAAGGTGACTTTCATCTGATTTGTATGTACCTGCTTTTCCTCAAGAGAACCTCAGGGAATTTGGGTTCATCTGGCACCTACGACACCACAGTCCACTTCAAAGTTCCACATCCCTTATCAAATACATTTTTGATGCTGCCTATTTGTGTTCATGGCAACTTCACAACCAATTTTAGGAGCCAGAAGTACAATTGTTGTTTCAGAAAAAGCCAGTAGTTTTCTGGGTACTGCCAACAGTCTCCAGTTCAAATATTTTCTAATACCCACCTAGTTAGCTACCCTTAAGTACTCATTGCAAGAAACAGTGAAAATGTGTACTTGAGAAAAATATAGTTTGCTTTCCTTGTTTCTGTGAGATGTGTGAATATTTAATTTATGTAAGGGCTTATTTATTTCTAACCCAATGTAAGTGGAAATGCTTTAAGAGAGTTGGTGCACTCAATAAGTACTTGCAGCCACATTTAGGAGCTATCTAGTATGTTTTATGTATGTGCTACTAAACAAACATATAAATGGAGAGACAGATCGTAAACTTGTCCTTCTAAGTGTTAAATCATATATAAATACATACACAAAAGCCAATGGTACACTAGCATTCCTTTACACACACACACACACACACACACACACACACAAACACACACACACACACACAATGAATATCTGTAAAAAAAACCTACATAGATTTCCTTGGATGCTGATATGAGATTTTCTGTAATCTGTAGACTATATATTAGGTGAGGGACTAAGGCTGTATTTGAATGTCTTCTAAGCCCATCTGAGTGTATGAAATACTCTGTATTTGGCCAGTGGGATTTCTTCCATTAGTGGTTCATGCTAGTGCTGAAGACAATATGAATCCCTTTAGAAAAAGATGGCCTATGTGGCCAGTGAGTGTAGACAGCACAGGATCTGATGTGGTAAGGAAATAGTATGGAAGGGTAGAGCAGATGGAGAAGGGAAGGCTTTACAAGGAGCATTGACTGGTTCAAGAACGGAAAAGAAATGGATTGAGGATGACCAGCTGGGGAAAGGGGACAGAAACAGAGAACAGAACCTGGTATATAAAATGTGGCGACTTCTATATCTCAATTTCTGCAATGAATGTTCAAGTTGCCTTCAACAAATCCTGCCAGAAAGTATGTCTGTGTCAGTAGGGGCTCAAGAATAGGGTTCCATTTAGATGAGATCTCTCCTACAATGTCATAGAACAAAAACACCCCTTTTTCACCAAAAAGGCTTCCAAGAAAAAGGAATCTGGTACTGATGCCCACACAAGGTAAAGCTACAAGAGGAAAAAGTTTGCTCCCAGGAGGAGTCTATCAAAAGAAGCTTAGCATTCTAACCCATCCTCGGAGAGCCAGCTTCCCAGGTGTTATAGGACTCCAGAGTTAAGTCCACCCTGACCAGCTTCACAGAAGCTGCCTGAAGCAAGGTTTCTGGAATATGATTCATGATCGATATCAAGTGTATAGGTCAGGAGTGAAGGCTCACGTGGAAGTATGAGTACCTGAGGTCCCAGAGGAGAGGCCTAGGACCTCAGGGATGGTGAAGTTCCAACATCACAACTATGAAAGGAAAACATTGACTGAATTCTCCAGCGGTAGAAAGAGAGGCTTTTCACGGGCGGGGCGGAGGGGGAGGGTCATCCAGGGAGAAATAGGAAAAGGATCTGAGATCAGGTTCAGGGTGGGACAAAGTCAACACAGCTTGTAGCGAATTGTCCTCTTTGGCCTAAACACTGAGCGACCAGGACTCTGACCCCGACTGTGGAAAAGAAACAGAAGTTTAGATTCTTCTTCTGTTATATCATGCATTTAGGGATATAACTGATGTCACTGTCACTACAATGAAGCCTGGTTGGGAGTAGAGAGATGACGCAGTGCTTAAGAGTACTTGGTGCTCTTGCAGAAGACCCAGGTTCAGTTACTATTACCAACACGGTGGGTCACAGCTGTCTAGAGTCCCATTTCCAGGGTATCCACTAACTTCTTCTGAGCTCCACGGACATTAGAAAGGAACGTAGTACACATACATACAGGCAGCCCAAACAGTCACACACATAAACTAACAGAAATAGATCTAAGAACAATGGCAACCTGGGAATGTGGGAATTCACAGTTTAAGAGAGGGTTAGAGTAGTGTCTGGAAACTCTATTCACAGAAATCCTTTCAATAAGGAAGAATTTGGTTGACTAAAGTTAATAAGACTTTGACAAAGTAAGGCCAGGCTGTGAAGTCTTCTGGTGGGTGTGCACAAGGATGTGGAGGCAGAACAGACATCGGCAGTGCTAGCCTATGTGGGATGGCTCAACTGACTGAGTGTGAGCTTTGCTAAACCTGCACCAGGAAGACACAAACTCATAAGTTCAGAGTCCAAGCCCAGTCTCAAAGAACTCAGGAGAGTCTGGATGTCAGGCTTCTTTCCTCAATGGCCTCAAGATTGATAGCAGTGAGAAAAAAGAGCACTGTGTCGTAAAATTGGAGGAACATGCCAGTGAGTCTGAGGTGGTAGACATGGCTGCATAGACAGGACTGTGAGGGAGAGCAGGGGGAGCAGGACACATCCTGAGAGAGAGAGAGAGAGGAAGCTGAGAATGTTCAGGAGTAGGGTGGAGAAAGGGTTGAACTCTCATGGAGTGAAGGGAGGTAAGAAAAGGGGCAGGAGGCAGGGGGAGACAAATATCAAGACTCAGAAGTGTGATGTCAGAAGCATGAAATGAGCCAAGGAGTGGGAAATAAGGTCTGAGCACAGCCCTTGCTCAGGCCATGAGCATGGTGCTTATCACACAATCATAAGGACTAGGAACATTAGGAATATTAGCGAAATATTGTCCCAGTTCTGAAATCACAAGCTGAAAGCATGAAGTCCCAGGGCTTCTAGACTGACCCCAGGTTACCTGTGCTTCTGGCCACTTCCTCTTTCCATTATCTTCCACTGCTATAGCTACTATGGCAGGGATCTCTGTTCCTGACAGGGTTTACACTCATGGTCTCTCCGGTCATCCACGAACAGTTCATCATACAGAAAATGAACACAATGCCGGGCAGTGTTGGCACATGTATTTAATCCCAGCACTCAGGAGGCAGAGGCAGGATGATCTCTGTGAGTTCAAGGCCAGTCTGTTCTACAAGACCTAGTTCCATTACAGGTACCAAAAGCTACATAAAAACCCTGTCTCAAAAATACATAAAAAGAAAAAGAAATGAAAATGAACACAACACAACACACAAACACACACACAGACACACACAAACACACTGGCTGTGGAAGGTATTGGAATCCTGGATGCCAGAGTGGGTGATGGGAAACCAAAAGTTGCAGATTTAGAACAGGAGAAGAACACTGAGCTATCCCCAGAGATATGTAATATCTGGGAGTTAATTGGGACCCCAGCCATCATCCTGGCTCTGACCACAAAGCACCTCCATGTCCTCTTTCATGCTCAGATGGACATCCATGCATCAGCTCTCACTTAACTGTGCAGACTCCATGGCCTGAATGTGGTGAACAAAGCATTTGCCTCCGCAAAGCATGTCCTTTGGTCCTCTGCCATTGTCATGTGGTTCGAGTGGTTTTGTCCTTAGTAGGATCTGCCCCTCTTGACATGTCTGTTTCTGATGTCAGCATTTCTGCTACAGGTTCCAATATATTTACTATCACTAGATGAAGGGACTGCCTTTCTGTGACGACGACCTGATGCTTCCATGGGCGAGAAGAAAGCCTTCGTGTACTAACAATGCCGTTCATGAAGACGGAAGGGGGATCTGGTCTCTGGTCATTCCAACTGTTATCAGAAATTTAATTGTAATTCTAATATTCATATATAAACTCAAGTCTAATATTTTATACTTCTGTAAGAAACAGTCAACAATGTTGTGCATGGTACCACATACCTATAATCCCAGCATTAAGAAAGCAAATGCAACCATATCACCACATATTTGAGGCTCTGCTGGTCGATGTAGGAAATTCCAGGTCAGAAAGCAATCCATAATGAGATCTATTCTCAAACAAACAAACAGAATTTAAAAATCCTTGTGTAATATAAACGGATACAATACAGAAAATCTACAGTCTTGACTGTTGTGCCGGCTAGTTTTATGTCAGCTTGACACAAGCTAGAGTCATTTTGGAAAAGGAAACTTGAACTGAGAGAGTACCCTCACCAGATTGGCCAATAGTACATTATCTTTCTTTTTTAATGAAATAAAATAAAATATGCTAAAAAGTTTTTCACACCGAAGTTGGACAAGGCAAACTAACAGAAGGAAAAGAGCCCAGGAGTCAGATACCATTTGTTCTCACACTCAGGAGTCCCATAAAAACACTAACTGAAAGCTATAGTTTATATGTAGAGGACTAGCAGAGACACTGTAGGCCATGAACTTGCTGTCACAGTCTCTGAGAGTTCCTATGAGCTGTGCTCAGTTCACTTAGAGGGACTTGTTATCCTGGTATCTTCCATCCCCTCTGGCTCTCACACCCCTCCTACCTCCTCTTCCATGGGGTTCCCTGAGCTCTGACGGGAGGGATTTGGTGGAGACATCCCATTAGTGCTGAGTATGAGGGACAATGAGTTGGTAAAGTCACTTTCATTGGGCTATTTACAGTACTACAGAAGTCAGCAGCTTCCATGCTGACGAGAACTCTGAAAGTATTATCCTAGTGCTGAGACTGTCATTCAGGTAAGGTACTCTGATTGGGAGCGATGTCTGCCACTCTGCAGTGCACGTGTGGACCTCAGCATGGTGCTTCATGCATCCACCAATACCCACACTGCATGAGCTCTGTGTCCCACAGCATATGACCTGATCTGTGTTCCATTAGGGCACTTCCCGTTGCAGGCTGACTCCCAAAGCTTGGGTGTTACCTGAGCAGGGCTCCTGCAACAGAACTGGCTGACTTTCAACTCTTCCTCTGCCTTGTCCTTCTATCTAGCCGCTCTAGCTGTGTGCACTGCCAGTAACTCTGCCAGGAAGTCATCTCTTTGACACACTTGGTACAGTTGCTTTTGTGGCCTACTACATGTTTTATTATATCCATGAAAATGATGAGGCCGGACTCCGTTGCAAATATTAAGTGCCTCTCCTGATCACAAGCCAAAGAGAAACATCATAAGGTGTAATAAGATGCAGCAACAGGGCTGAATCCATAGGTCCATCCTCCACCATTGTTGAATGGAAGGAGGTGCAAGAAAGAAAAGGTCCAAGCCAGAAAACGGAAGCTAATATAAAATCTATCTAGGTGACAAGTTACTAGGCTTTGTGGAAGACATCAAGAGCTTTGAGGATGTGCTTCCCAGGGGAAGGAAACTGTAGTTGCTGGTACATTGGTTTGTGAAGCTGAAGTAAAAGGATGCCAAAATTCTTCAAGTAATTCATGAACCCGGATGGTATCCCGGTCCTGTGCCATTGATGTTATCCCCATTCATGGTTTTGGAAGCTGTGAATGAAGCATTTCATTCAGGGTCCCAAGATATGTAGAGCTCAGGCTTTGGGATTTAGCTTCCTATTAGACAAAGCTGGCACTGCCCATCCCATTTTCTTTTTCTTATGCTGCTTCTTTCTTTGTCATCTACTCTCTTCTTCCTCTGAAGTTACAATCCAGAGGTCTCCTAGAAATTGCTTGGTAGTCAGTGAGAAGGGGAAACTGTTCTGAGGCCCAAGTATAAATGTCAAGTATCATCCCATGTTTCCATGTCATCAGAAAGACCCCAGCTTCCTGCACTGGCATACTGCAGACTCAGGGTCCCTGTCTCTTCATCTACACTGCCAAATCCACAGTCAAGTAATCAACTTGTATAAACACACAGAATAAGGCATGTGACAACTTTCCGGGAAAATAATCGGTGCCTGAGTTAATCAAGGTGGGAAATAGGGAAGGGTCACTACCCTTCTTCATGATAGATTCCCCGGATGCCCTGGAGCTAGAGTTACAGGTGGTGGTGAGGTTTCTGATGTCGGCTCTGGGAGCCCAACTCTGGTCCTCTACTAGAGCAGCAAGCCCTCTTGATCACTGAACCATCTCTCTATCCAGTCCTTCATTGTGTGTTTTTAGCAAAATTTTGGTGTAGTCAATTAAAGACTACCATCGTAACACTTACTCAAAAGAAACCTCTCTCAAAAATCTAATGATTTACAGAGATTCATTAGAGAAAAAATCAGACGATTCAAAGACATTTGCAGCCAGGCACTAGACTGAGCTCTGGGATTCCTCCTGAGGAATGGAGAAGGGATTTTATGAGCCAGGTGGAACAAGGTCATGATGGAGAAACCAAAAGCATAGCTGATCTAAGCTTGTGGGACCACATGGGCTCTGGACCCACAGTTAGGGAGCTTGCATGGACCCGACCTAGGCCCTCTGCATGTGTGGGACAATTGTGTAGCTTGCTCTGTTTGTAAGGTTCCTAGCTATGAGATCAGGACCTGTCCCTGGTGCTTAGCTTACTTTCTGGAACCTATTCCCCATGCTGGATTACCTTACCCAGCCTTTATACAGGGGGAAGAGCTTAGTCCTCCCTCAACTTGATGTGCCCTGCTATGTGCAAGTCCACGGGAGGCCCGCCCCTTTCTGGATGGAGACCAAGGAACAGTGGGTAGAAGGAAGGGGGATAGAAGGGAGTCAGGGAGGGGGAGAGGTTGAGAGGACAGAAAGGAGGGGAAACTGTGATCAGTTTGTAAAATAAATGAAAATGTTAATTTAGAAAGAGAAGGAAAAAATTCAAATGATTCCCTATTCAATAACTGTAAACAGATTTAGCCATTCATTTTATATCTATATTGTGTGTATAGTGTAAATATATATGACTACTGATCCCAAAAATTCCAAGAGCAGGGAAAACCCTAGGGAATCTGTCAGGAAGAGGGGTACTGCACCTCCCCTACATCCAACCTTGGATAACTCAGATACCTATTCTTTTGTTGAAAATGTGTCACATGCTATATGTCATGGGACAAATATTATTTGAAATATTGCCTGAATATTTATGTATTTACCTTCAGTCCAACAGGAGTAAGGGACCACATCAACACCCTCAGTGATAAGAACTGATGTAAATATTACACATGAAATTTAACAGAAAGTAAAAAAAAATCTGACATAATTGTTATCATTATTATTATTTTGGCTTTTCAAGACACAATTTCTCTGTGTAAGAATCCTAGATGTCCTTAACCTAACTCTTTTTTCCTTTTTGTTTTTTTTCAAGACAGGGATTCTCCATAGCTTTGGCGCCTGTTCTGGAACTAGCTCTTGAAGCCCAGGCTGGCCTAGAACTCACAGAGATCTACCTGCCTCAGCCTCCCGAGTGCTGGAGTAAAGTGTGTCTCACTATTGCCCAGCGATGTAATTACTTCTTAAACAGATCATTTTTCTTTTGGGGGAGCATATCGTTTGTTTGCTTTTCGACAGTGTCATTAGCTAGAATTCTATTCAAATCCAGTCCTAAAACCTTGATGTTGTACTTGAAAAGCAATGTCTGGCTAGCATTTAGTGTGCTAACAGGCACTCCTGAACAAGCAGCCACTAAAGGTGACCATGTCTACTTAGTTCTAAACCCATTCTCTGAGCCGCTAGTGCTGAATGGTGGGTGACGGTCACAGAAATTTTTTCATGTTCACTCGAGCATCCTGGAGGCAAGCGTGTGCCTCTGTCCCATGCTCCAAATGATCTTGCACTTCCACACAATCCACCTGTCATCTCATACCTACAACCTAGAAGGAACGGGCAGCATGTGGACACGCATTAAAGCTCATTCTGGAATCATGCCCTAGGAGCAATATTTAACTCCATGCTACCTTTTCACACCCCCATCAGTCTCCCTCAGGTCCACCTCGTTTGGGCCACACCCATCCTTTGTGAGCTAAAACAGACAGCACCTACCTCAGCAAGTGGGCAGAAGGGCCAGTGCAGTCAGTCAGGGCAGCAGTGAGTGACGGGCTCGCGTGTCCTCAGCTCCTTCCTGCAAGCGAGAGCTTGGACATTGTGCGTGAGGACCTGGGAGAACTGGGGAGCATGAGCAGACCTGCGCATTGACGTCACCCTTTTCTCCAGTACTCTCATTGTTTGGTCCATAGCAGTGCCGAGATTCTAGACCTCGAGGTCAGTCATTCCCGGGACCTTAGTTCTGCTTGAGGTCCACAGTTGTAGTTATGGCCAAGAAGTTTTATTATGACCGTAAATGTTATAGTCTGAAAGATTATGAAGAGGAAATAGTTTGTGAGGACGGAGTTGTGGCCTCCACATCAGCTGCGTCCATGGAGGCAGATGGTGGCCATAGGCACCCGGATTCTTCTTTGGAGCTTGACCTGGAAGCACTGAACACCTCAGAGGCTGGTGTGGCAAGGATTCGTCGGAGGCAAAGGGGTCATCAAAACCACTTCCATTTCACAAAGTGCCAGATCAGGGAAATGGAAAGATTCTTTCAAATATCCCAGTACCCAAATTTGGCTGCCAGGTATGTGGTTTGGCCCAAGAGCTTCCCAACACCCCTGGCCTCTGGCTCATGGTGAGGTGCCCTTTTGTTCTTCGAGGCCCTGTATTCCTTATCGTCCTTCTCCAAGTCACAGGGGTCTTCTCCTTTGGTGGTGGGCACAGGAGGATGCCCCGTGTGGGGCCCGAGCTCAGTACCAACATGTAGTGCTGACATGAAGCAAATGTCCATAGTCAACACGTCTCATTCAGAGTCATATTTTAATTTCTGTGAAATATAGATATTTGTGGGCCCAAACAACTTACTAGCATCAAGTTCAAGAGTACTAGGGGTCTATAGTTTGTTGGGTGACCTCCTCACCAGTAGTCTGCTCATCTTTTCAGGGACTGTGTACCTAGCCATCAACTCCTTTTGGTTTCTCTTTCCCCCACCCTAGTGCTGTCTTTTTGTTCTGTTTTTTGTTTTGTTTAGTTTTCTTTGTCTTTTTTGGTTGGGGGGGGGCTTTGAGACATGATTTTTCTGTAGATTTTGGAGCCTATCTTGGAACTACGTTTTGTAGACCAGTCTGGTCTCAAACTCACAGTGATCTGCTGCCTCTGCATCCCAAGTGCTGGGATTGAAGGCATGTACCACCACCACCTGGCCCCTAGTACTGTTTTCAAATTAGCATACTTTGCTCAGCAGAGACTTTGATATTTATTTTAATTTTTGATACTTTGTTAAAATTATTTGTCTCTATCATTTAGAAACTTTTGCAGGAGATGAATTCATTTCAAAAGTAAGACTGCCTCTGAGAATGAATGTTAATGCCAAGTGTGAGAAAGGACAGTGATATTTTAAAAGGCATAGAATTCATGTATGACGTTCTATTGCATGTAAAACCCTGCATGATAAACATCCATGGTTGTCTTTACACAGGGAAGCACTTGCAAGAGTTCTGAAAATGCCTGAAGCAAAACTGAAGGTCAGTGAATCCAAACAAAGCAATTGGACAGACAATCTATAGCCTTCCTTAGGTATTAGCTAGCCTTGTCCTAGGCACTTTTCAATAAATCAATTTCATTACCTTTTTTCCCTGTTTGAATGCTGTTTTTTGGCACAGGGTTTCTCTGTGTAACCCTTGATGTCCTTGAATTCAGGATTCTCTTACCTCCACCACCCAAGTGCTGAGATTACAGCACTTGACAACCTGAACTTTAACTCTATTTTAACCTTAATTGAAACAGCTCTACATAAAAGGGACATCAGCTCTACGTGGACAACATTCATAGCACATGGTTTTCATTGTGATGCAATTGTGGACCCCCAGTTGGCCACACACTTAGCCTCCTATGGAAATACTCCTTGCCCCTTTAACTCTTTAATTGTCCCCGTCTTTCTATTTTGTGTCATGTATATCATGGTTAAAAGTGCTACAGTGCATAAAGAAAAAAATGATCATAACTTGGGACGATGGTAATTAATAGTGACAACCCTTAATGTTAATTTTTCTGGGATTCTGTGTGTGGCTAGCCAAACACATTGCCAAATAGTTTATATTAGGGTTGAGAGGAGGCATGGAGTGATAGGTATGGAAGAACATCACTTACAACACAGAGATTAATATTGTGCAGGGCAGGATTCTGGAAATCTCGCTGAAGCAGAGATAGTATTCTTCATCCTGACGCTGGAGAACTTTGTGTAACATGAAAGAATATGCTGGTCAGATTTACCATGGGTGGAAGTCCCCACTGAAGTGTATATACTGAGGGAAAAAGAAAAAAATCATGGCCCTGTTTGCAGAGGTTGACACACAGCCAGGGCTTGCTTTTGTGAGCTGAGTAGGAAGTTCCATGTTAGGTGCCTTAAAGTGACTTCTCTCTCTTGGCTCTGGGGGTGGAAGCCAATGCTAAAACAATCTTGTCTCCCTCTGATTTTAGGAGTGGTTCGCCAAACGGAGAGTGAAAGACAGGAAGGAAAAATGCGTACTGATAGAGACAACACCTCCCATTGAAGAGATCATCATGCTGTGGGACACTGAGGAAGATTCTTCCTAGAATGGCATCATCCTTCGTTCAGGAGCCAAATGGCTAATTGGTGACCCATGCGCCCATTGCCAAGATTAACTAAAATTGAACACTCATGTTAACAATAAACACAAAACCTCCACATGCTTTCTGGTATTTTGTAGGATGGGATGTACACTTTTCAGGAAATTCCATTTAAACAGAATGACAAAGTCTAGTTACATAGATTAGCATTTTAAGTCATGAGTGTTGCTTGCATAGATGAATATTCCCAATACATGGTGATTGGGAGAAAGTTGGTCACATAAGCCTTCTTGATTCAGGCTTAGTAGATCCTCTGAGCAAGTGATTCAGAAGTAATCCTGCAAACAAGAAAGCTAAGGAGAAGTTGGCACAGACGATATTGATGGTGATGAAAACTTTTATTTGGGGGATTGTACCAATACATTTTTTTCTTAAAGAAATTAGATTTTTTGTCACACCTGTTTATGGTTTTCCTTCCTCCCAGTTCCTCCCCACTTACCCTCCCATCTGGATACATTCCCCTTTCTGCCCCTCAGCTCAGGTAGGTGGAAGCTGCCCACAGGCCTTCCTGGACCTGCTGAAGACATTCATGGGCAGGAGAGGGTCACTGCGATGAGCAAATGTGTGGTGGAGAAATTGGAAAGAATGAATCAGAATGGTTCATGTGCTGTAGAAAGAGGCAGAACAGAAGGAGTGAAGGGGGTGAGGAGCAGGCTGCTGTGGGCAACCTGCTAACCACCCAGGGTCGAGGTGGTACCCAGATCCAGCCATTGTGCCATTGTGATATCGGGGACTGAGATTCTGCTAAAGGCCATGTCTGTGAGAGTGGCCAGGCTCTCTGTGTTGATGTCCATGACTCCTGCTTTCACTGAAGGCCATGCATATGCCTGGCATCTTGGCTACCACCTGGGGCCGCGTTGGTGTCCCTGGGTCATGCTGCTGCTGGAACTATACCAATCTGTGTACCTGTGCTACCACCTAGTGTCATGGTGGCTTCCATGTTTTCCTGCTGCCGAGGAAAATTCTGGGTCCATGTCAGAACTGCAGCCAGGGTCTGTGTGGAGGTCCATGTCCTGTATTTTCACCAAAGGCCACAGGGATGCTCAGTACCTGTGCTATAATCTGGGACCTTGTTGGTATGCAAGCTTCCAGAGCCATGCTGATCTGAGTAACCTTTGGTGCCACCCAGGGCCTTGGTGTCATACAGGTCCACGTAGCTGCTTAGTGCCATGTGTGTGTGTCCTTGTCCCTATGGCAGGCAGGGTCTGAGTTGATATCCATGGCTCCTGTTAGCACCAAGGGCCATGAAGTTGTCTGGGGTCTGGTCTGCCACCTGAGGCCATGATGGTTTCCCAGGGAGAAGTTCCTACCAGCGACTGATCTGAGTGTCCTGTGTCACCACCTGGGGCTCTGGTGATGTCAAGGCCTAAGCTGCACTCCAGGGCTATCTTTGGGTCCATGGTCCTACAGCAGCCAGGGTCTGAGTCAATGCCCATGGCTTCTGTTGCCACCAAGGGTCATGCTGATGCCTAGGGTCTGGTTAGCTATCTCAAACCATGTTGGCGTCTGAGAGCCCTGCTGCTGCTCGGGCCATACTGATCTGAGTGACCTGAGCTGCCACAGGTGCCATGGTGACATCTGAGCCAGAGACGATGCAGAAGGCCATGTCTGGATCCGTGGTCCTGCTGCATCTGGGCTCTGTCATGATGTCTTTGGTCTATTGTTATCATAGAAGGTCATGCATGATGAAAGCCAAGGGCCATGCTGAGCCCGGCCTGCTCTTCACTAGCCCTGGCAAACTTGACCCTGAAACTTGCTGTGGCAAGGGAGCTGACCCTGACACTCATTGGCAAGCTGGTCCCAGTGGTCCAGACGTGGAGGGCTGGTTTCTGCACTCAGGGCTCCACCCCTGACCACAGGCATACAACAGCTGACCCTGATGGAATGGGTGTAGGAGAGCTGGCTCACCTGAGGGGGCAGCTCCAGGTTCCAGGACCAACCAGGTCGCCTACCACCCTGAACCAAATCAGGGCTTTGAGTTGCCCACCCTAGCATCTTCCCATCTAGGACCTGCTGGCAATTGTAAAGGGACTGGTTCTGAAGGATCTCCACGACTTGGGGCAGCTGCAGGATATTGCAGAGGAGTTTCAGTGAGGGTCCAGATAACAGAGACCTTTAATCAGACCAATAACTAATCACAATGAACGTTTTTGTGTGGTTCTGATTGGACAAAAAGGTTTCCTGCATGACACACCAGGGCTCCCAAAGCCACTAAAGTAATCGGAGTGGCAGGAAAGTCAGAGGAGTGATGTTCGATTTTTGTTTGTTTGTATGGTTCATTGGTTGGTCTGGTATTTTTTTTTGATTTTCTTTTATGGTAGAACACCACACATGTAAAGGGAGGATATAGAGCGACTTGGAAATGAGCAGAATTGGGATGCATGTCGTGAAATTCCCAAATAATCAATAAAGTATTGCATATATTACATATTATGTGTATAATGTATACAAACATACAGGCATCTAAGGAGTAATAATAAAAAAATATAATGAATAAAATAGAAGCTACCATGTTAAAATTGAACAAAAATTTGTGGGTCTGGAATCACTCAGAGATTCACTGTGACCATGAATAAATTTTAATAAGAAGAAGCTTTATCAAATAAATACTAGTGCTGTATGCTCATGACCTCAGGACTACAACTGAGAGCCCCCCCTAGTTGTAGTCCCTGGACAGAGTATCCAAGGCTTATAGAGTCAAACCACAAGGTTACAATGTATTCTACTGTATGTAGGCGGGGTCTGATTGTAACTGTATGTCTTGCAGTTGCAGAATCTTAGAGAGTTAAATTAAACCAATAGCTCAGTTTCTTGACTGTTCTGCTTTGGCTTCCTTCCCCTGTCATAAAATCAGGTGGATCACCTAACACCTGATGGAGAGGAATGTTTGTTCGTTTTCTAAGCATGCTTAGGTGTAGAGCCATAAGCCAACTCCAGATCCGGCTCATCAGTAAAGTAGACCAGCATAAAACAATATTCCAGTATTATGAATATCTTAATAATATTCAGATCCCTGTAAAATGGAATCCAGTACCCAAGGAGAAACCTGGTTATCAAATATCAAAGCAGCCAGGGCAGGCAGGTGGGGCAGCATCCGCTGTGGCAGTAGCCTCAGTGATAGTCCTCCCTTGCTGGATCCGCCCTTCATCTCCCCCATCACCAGGTAGGCCCTGGGTTCCCCCAAAGTGTCTCACTTCTGCAGGCACCTAGTGGTCAATCTACAACTGCTGTGGACCACTGGTTTTCTAATTTGATTTCCCTACATGCAGACATCCAATTTGACCAACACCATTTGTTGAAGAGGCTATCTTTTATCCAGACTGTATTTCTGGCCTCTTGATCAAAAATAATAGGGACAACCTTCAAAATAGCATGCCTGTGCACGGCAACTTTAAGGTGGTGGCGGCAGGTAACAGCAGTCAGTAAGTCCTGGGCTGTCATCAATCAGGTCCTGGTTCTCTTCTCAGGAGGACATAATCGTACTAGGTGTGCATGATGACCCTGGTGACTAGTATTTGAAGAGAACAGCAGGTGTGCTTACAAAGTCCTCAAGAGACCTATTGGTGTGGAGGGGACAACATGGGTGAGCCAGCCCTGAGGGCATGAGTGTGGTAGAGTGGGTTCTACTCTCCTGTCATGTAGCACACGAGAGAAGGAGAAATGCCCCCTTGCCCCTTCCCTCTCACTAACTTCTACAGGAGGGAGTGCTGGCCCTGGTGTCCTGAGACTGTGATACCTGGCCCTGCCCCCCTCTATGTGCAGCATTTGGGAATGTGGGCCCTGCACGTCACCTAGGCAGTACAGTAGAGTTGATCTTCTCAGGCCAGGTGCAGGTGAGCTGGCCCTGAGGTCACAAATGACAGCTGAGCACCCCCATCTGCCATGTGATGGAGTGGACAAGGAAAAGATGCCCCTTTTCCTCCTCACCCCTCGCCACTGAGTTGGTCCACCCCATCATCCACACTCTCTACGATCTGCAGGAGCGTGTAAAGCGGTCAGACCTGCAGATCCCAAAGCTGCAGGATCTCCACAACACAGGACAATGGCAGGATATCCAATAGGAGTCCTAGTGAGGTGCCATCATCAGTGGTGGAGCACAAAGCAGAGGCCTCAAACCAGACAAATGATTCATTGCAATGAACACTCACGAGTCAAGATGTGTGGTCCAAAGGGTATACTGTGTGACTCACAGTCACACTGCAGCTTCCATGAGGAGATTAGAGGGCAGGGAAGTTGCAAGGGCAGAGGGCAGAGACAAAAGGGGAAGGAAGATTTAATGGTATTGGGATGCATATTGTGAATTCTACAAAAAATCAATTAAAAAGTTTTTAAAAATGTAATCTCAATAATATTTTCACTCTGCAAATCTCTCTCTAATTTGTCCAAAAGGTCTCCTGTCTCTGTTTAAGTGTCTGAAGTGCGACCTGAAAGAGACTTTAAAGGTGACAACATATATGAAATGCTCTGAGACTAAGGCTTCTTTTTAAACTGGAATATATTCAGAGTATATATATATATATATATATATATATATATATATATATATGAGATGTATATATATGATATATATATGAGATGTATATATATGAGATATATATATGTATATATATGAGATATATATATATATATATATATATATATATATATATATATATGAGATGACCTTCAAAATAGTGTAAAATAATTATTCAGGTGAAGGCTTGTATCTCTTTGCCCATTAGGAAGAACCAGAAGTGTTCTATTAAAGAAGTTTATCTTTTCCTCTTTCCTGAGTGTTTAGAGTGGATTTTCACATGGCCAGGGGAGAGGTAGGGCACTTCATGTGCTACATAAACCTTATAAACTAGACTTCACTTTTTTCAATTGTAATGTCTTTATCTCTTACAATATCTGTGACTTACATACTTCCCTGAATCTGGGACATCTTTTGTTCCACTTCAGTAACTAAGTACAAAGGACATTTATTCTTCATTCTATTTGCAATATATATCTCCTTTGACATCTGAGACCCCTCTCCCTTCAGCAGAACATTGTTTTGTCCTGCTTACTCAAATCTATTGGCCAAGTCTCTCACTTCATGTTTAGACATAGCTGACTGCCTGCCAGGGGTAGAAACCTCGGGTCCTTCTAGCGTGTTTTCTGTGCAAATGTCTTGAACATGCATATAGCATTCAATTTTTCCAAATCCTCAATTCCCAGGAAACTTGCCCCTCACCTTTTTCTTTCCCAGGCTTTGGGGTCTGTTTGCTATTGTTCCTATCTACGGAATTCCTTGCCTGTCTCCGGCAGGTATGGGCAACATGTGTCTGTAAAACCTCTCCCAAGACGCCTGCTCTGGAGAACATAACACCAACAAGGAGGGAAAGAAACAAAGCTCAGCCCTTGAGCTGATCTCCAAGAAGCCATCAAAGTCAAAATGAAGGATCTTTGATTTAGAAAACTAGGCTTCTAATAGTGGTGGCACACTTTCTCTATTCATTTCCCTGGTGGTGGGGATCTAGTTGGCGCCATTGAGATTTCACTGGGAAACATGCCTGTGCCACCCTGAAAGAGGCTATTGAGTTCCTTAGCCTACCAGTGGTCTATTAATATATCAATGAAGGGGGAAGAACAGTCTGTGTTGAAGTTGTGAACAAGAGTCAGATTTACAGGACTCTTTGTGTAATGCTGCTTCTGTTGTTGATTGTATCTCATCAAACCACTTAAAATCAGGTCTGTCAGTGCAGGATACAATCTGGATCATAAATGAAAAAAAATCCTGAGAGAAAAAAGAAGGTTAATAAGATATATATATATATATATATATATACATATATATATACATGAATGAGATGACCTTCAAAATAGTGTAAAATAATCATTGGGTGCCCTCTTCTGGATCTGATGACTTTGTAACAAACAGTACTTCAAAGGAGATTGATGCACTCCTACAGGGGATGGAGTTTTAATAGGTGTCCCATTGTGCATCTGCATGGTGATGCTGCCTCTGTATCACCTAGTGAGTTTGGAGATACATTGGACTTTTACCCAGACCAGTTGGATTGCATAGATAAATGGGATAGTGGGAGGAAATTGCATTTCTTGGACCGTTAATATGCCCCAACACAGGTGACTATAACCCCCGTATCCTTTTCATCTAGACAACTGGAAAATACATGACTTTCCCTGATTTAGGAAACCTATTAGTTTCATTGTTATGGTTCTCTGTGTGGAATGAAATGCTGTTATCACTATAGCACTATGCTGTTTATATGTTCCCCACTCACTTGTGTCTCTAAGGCATGATAGGAAATGTAATGAATTCATTCATCTGATGATGAATACAGAGAGTCATTTCATGTTAGCTTCTTGGAGCATAAAATATCACCAGCATGGCTTTAGTTAAGGAAGATTGTTGTGATAGCATCTTGCAGGGCTGCGTCCCACCACCCAGCTAGCTTTACCCGAAATAATTACACAGAAACTGTATTCTTTTAAACACTGCTTGGCCCATTAGTTTTAATCTCTTACTGGCTAGCTTTTACATATTAATCTAACCCAATTCTAATATACCTGTAACACCACGACGTGTCTTACCAGGGAAGATCTTAACCTGTGTCTGTGTCCGGTGGGAGAATCATGGCGACTCACTGACTCGGCTTCTTTCTCCCAGCATTCTGTTCTGTCTACTCCACCTACCTAATTTTCTGTCTTATCAGGCCAAGCAGTTTTCTTTATTCCTTAACCAATTAAAGCAACAGATAGATACAAGACCCACCTCCATCAGAAGATAATGTGTGCCAGGCAGTGGTGACACATCCTTTAATCCTAGCACTTGGGAGGCAAAGCTAAAAGAATCTCTGTGAATTTGAGGCCAGCCTTGTCTACAGCAAGAGTTCAAAGACAGGGTTACATAGACCAACCCTGTATCGAAAAAACATAGATAGATAGATAGAAAGAAAGATAGATAGATAGATAGATAGATAATGTAAAAGTAAGAAAATGTGCTCTGTGAAACTATTTCTCCACACCTTGGTTCAATATTGCCCATGCAAAAAGACAATAGAAATTTGCAAGCTTACTGTGGATTTCAGCACCTACAGTACATGATATTTGGTCTGTCAGAGGCCATTTCTCAAGGGAAGGAAATTTAGCTTGTAGCAATTGATTCAGCAAATGCATACCTCTTCACTTAGATGATGGTCAACTTACATTATGTGGCATGGATTATAAAATGATGCGGTGTTTGAATGAGACACCCCACAGTCACAGGCTTGATGGGCAACCGTGTTAGCCAACCATCTTTATGAGGTGGGTCTTAGTTAAGGCATAGCAGATCTTAGAGCTATCAATAAGATTATTCAACCTACGGGCCCTCTACAATCTGGAATTCCTCTACCTTCTCTGCTCCCAAAGGGATAGCCTCTCATAGTTATTGATTTAAAGGACTGTTTCTTTACTATATCTTTACAAGAAAAAAATAGAGAAAAATTAGCCTTCACAGTGCCTACTAATACTAATTCTCAGCATATTAGGAAAAATAAATATCAAATAAAGATCATCATGAGAAAATATGGCTTTTGATGACAGGAAATGAATACACACACACACACACACACACACATATATAAATGATATTGGAGTTGGACAATTGGCTCTGTACGTCTCTAAATCCAAGCCTGTTGTTAAAAGGAACATTCAGAGTTTCTGTCTCATATCAGGATCCATCTGGTATGGAACAAAAGAAAGACTTTAGGAAAAATTTTACTTTCTCCATGTCTAATTTGTCTATATCGTATTCTTTATTGAATGTAAGGATCTTTAAATCCTGTTTAAGTTTTCCAGGATGAACAATAGATTTTCCTACAGATTTTTTTCTACCACTACATCTTTGTAGTTGCCAGGAAGATGATGGGGCCCCTAGCAACAATTCCACCTGGTTGAGATGACATTTTCATGATGATTGCGCTGCTGGAAGACTAATTGTCTGGGTACCAGCTGCTTAAATGGCGCACCTAATCATGATGTTTTGGCCAAAACACCAAATAAGAACTTTGGAAAAAACCCTGTAGACTACATACTATACTAGACATTAATTTTGAAACTTAACCATCACTTTACTTTTGCAGAATCCCATAAAGAGAACATTGCCCCCATGACAGCGGGAAGCAGTTCTGAGGACAAAGCCTCCTCTCCCAAAAATGTTTGTTCTCTGGGTTGAGAACACAAATCTGGGGTTTTTGATTGTTGCTTGTATCAGGTAGAGGTTTGGGATGGAAATAAGTTTGTTCAAGAAAAAGGCAGGTAGGTTTACGAGCTACCCAAGCAGCATGGAGATCCGATCTGGGCACTGGGAGAGCCATCTTTGGGGTGAGTGAGTGCGGCAGCAGCCCGGAGCAGGGAACACAGACATTCCTCATCCCTCCTACACTTCCTGGTCATCCTGCTGGGGCTATACTGCCTGACACCTCCTCTCTCTTCCTATCCCACCCAGCTTGCATCCAGAACCACCCCCCCCCCGTCTGCCTCCGTCCCCTCTTTGGCCACATAACATCTCCCAGCTAAGCCTGTTTGGCGCTGGGACAGGAGCAAGAATTCACCCAACAATCTGAAAAACATAATGAAACCACAAGAACCCAGCGACCTCACAACAGGAGGACATGAACACCTTAATCAAGAAGAACTAGAAAAAAATTGACTTTATGAAAGTGATAGAGGCCCTTAAACAGCATGTAAAAAATGCCCTTATAGAAATGGATGAGAAGTATAACACAAAGTTTGAAGAATTGAATAAATCAGTGAATGATACCCTAGGAAAACAAGGAAAAACAATCAAGCAGATAATGAAAATAGTTCAACTTGAAAACTGAAATGGAGGCAAAGAAGAAAACACAAACAGAGTGCCGGCTGGACATAGAAAATCTAGGTAAATGAATAGAGACTACAGAAACAAGCATAACCAGCAGAATACAAGAGATAGAAGAAAGAATCTCAGATTCTGAAGATAACATAGAGAAAATAAACACACTGACCAAAGAAAACAGCAAGTCCAACAAACTCTCATCACAAAACACTCAGGAAATATGGGACACAATAAAAAGACCAAACCTAAGAATAATTGGAGTAGAAGAAGGTGAAGAAGTGCAGCTCAACGGTCCAGAAAATATACTTAATAAAATTATAGAAGAAAACTTTCCCAACCTGAAGAAAGATGTGCCTATGAAGGTTCAAGAAGCATACAGAAAACTAAATAGGCTGGATCAAAAAAAAATCAGCTCGCCATATAATAATCAAAACACAAAATATACAGAATAAAGAAAGAATATTAAGAGCCGCAAAGGAAAAAGGCCAAGTTACTTATAAAGGTAAACCTATCAGACTTACACCTGACTTCTATATCGAAACCATGAAAGCCAGAAGGTCCTGGATAGATCTACTGCAAAAACTAAGAGACCATGGTTGCAAGCCCAGACTACTATATCCAGCCAAGCTTTCGTTCACTATAAATGGAGAAAACAAAATTTTCCAGGATAAAAACAAATTTAAACAATACGTAGCCACAAATCCAGGCTTACAGAAAATAATAGAAGGAAAATCACTAACCAAGGAGTCCAACAATGACCACAATAACTCAGACATCTAGAGACCCTTCACAGCGCAACTCAAAGAAGGGAAACACATAAACCCTACTACTAAAAAAGTGACCAGAGTTAACAACCACTGGTCATTAATATCACTTAATGTCAATGGACTCAACTCACCTATAAAAAGGCACAGGCTAAGAGATTGGATACGAAAACAGGATCCAACATTCTGCTGTTTGCAAGAAACACACCTCAACCACAAAGACAGGCACCTACTCAGAGTAAAGGGCTGGGAAAAGGCTTATCAAGCAAATGGACCTAAGAAACAAGCAGGTGTGGCCATACTAATTTCTAACAAAGTTGACTTCAAACTTAAATCAATCAGAAGAGATGGAGAGGGATATTTTATACTCATAACAGGAACAATTCATCAGGATGAAGTCTCAATCCTGAATATCTATGCCCCTAATATAAAAGCACCCACTTATGTAAAAGAAACATTACTAAAACTCAAGGACTAAAACTCAAGGCAGCCATCAAACTGCACATACTAATAGAAGGAGACTTCAACATTCCTCTCTCACCAATGGACAGGTCAATCAGACAGAAACCTAACAGACAAATTAGAGAATTACTGGAGGTAATGAATCCATTGGACTTAACAGACATCTATAGAATATTCCACCCAAATAGGATGGAATATTCCTTCCTCTCTGCTGCTCACAGAACCTTCTCAAAAATTGACCACATACTCGGTAACAAAGCAAACTTCCACAGTTACAAAAAACATTAGTAACCACCTGTGTCTTATCAGATCACCATAGATTAAAGTTAGAATTCAACAACAATGCTACCGCCAGAAAGCCTACAAACTCATGGAAACTGGACAGTCCACTACTGAACCACACTTGGATCAAAGAAGAAATAAAGAAAGAAATTAAAGTCTTCCTTGAATTCAATGAAAATAAAGAAACAACATACTCAAACTTATGGGACACTATGAAAGCGGTCCCAAGAGGAAAGTTCATAGCACTAAGTGCCCACTTAAAGAAAACAGAGAAAGCACATATTGGAGACTTAACAGACCACAAGAAAGCTCTAAAAAAAAGAGAAGCAGACTCACCTAGGAGGAGTAGAAGACTGGAAATAATCAAACTGTGGGCTGAACTCAACGAAATAGAAACACAGAATACAATCCAAAGAATCAATGAAACAAAAAGCTGGTTTCTGGAGAAAATCAAAAAGATTGATAAACCCCTATCCAAACTAATCAAACTGCAGAAAGAGAATATGCAAATTAATAAGATCAGAAACGAAAAGGGGAACATAACCACAGGCACAGAGGAAATTCAGAGAATCATTAGATCTTACTACAAAAGCCTGTATGCCACAAAACTGGAAAATGTAAAAGAAATGGACACTTTTTTAGATAAATCCCATATACCAAAGATAAACCAGGACCAGGTGAACAACCTAAATAGACTGATTAGTCGCGAAGAATTAGAAGCTGTTATCAAAAACCTCCCTACCAAATAAAGCCCAGGACCAGATGGTTTCAATGCGGAATTCTACCAGAACTTCCAAGAAGACCTAATACCTATACTCCTTAATGTATTCCACAATATAGAAACAGAAGGGTCATTACCAAATTCCTTTTATGATGCTACAGTTACTCTGATACCAAAACCACACAAAGATTCAACCAGGAAAGAGAATTACAGGCCAATCTCACTCATGAACATTGACACAAAAATCTTCAACAAAATACTGGCAAACCGAATCCAAGAACACATTAGAAAAATTATCCATTATGATCAAGTAGGCTTCATCCCAGAGATGCAGGGCTGGTTCAACATATGAAAATCTATCAATGTAATCCAGCATATAAATAAACTGAAAGAAAAAATAAACCATATGATCATTTCATTAGATGCTGAAAAAGCATTTGACAAAATTCAACATCCCTTTATGATAAAAGTATTGGAGAGATTAGGGATACAAGGGTCATACCTAAATATAATAAAAGCTATATACAGCAATCTGATAGCTAACATCAAATTAAATGGAGAGAAACTCAAAGCCATCCCACTAAACTCAGGAATACGACAAGGCTGTCCACTCTCACCATACCTCTTCAATATAGTGCTTGAAGTTCTAGCAATAGCAATAAGACAACATAATGGGATCAAAGGGTTTTGAATTTGAAAAGAAGAAGTTAAACTTTTGTTATTTGCAAATGATATGATAGTGTACATAAGCGACCCCCAAAACTCCACCAAAGAACTTTTATAGCTGATAAACACCTTTAGTAATGTGGCAGGATACAAGATCAACTCCAAAAACATCAGTGGCCCTCTTATACACAAAGGATATGGAAGCAGAGAGGGAAATCAGAGAACCATAACCAAGGAAGTGAAAGACCTATTTGACAAGAACTTTAAGGCATTGAAGAAAGAAACTGAGGAGGACACCAGAAAATGGAAAGACCTCCCTTGCTCTTGGATTGGGAGGATCAACATAGTAAAAATGGCAATTCTACCAAAGGCAATTTATAGATTCAATGCAATCCCCATCAAGGTCCCATTAAAATTCTTCACAGATCTTGAGAGGACAATAATCAACTTTATATGGAAGAACAAAAAATTCAGGATAGCCAAAACAATCCTATACAATAAAGGAACTTCTGGAGGCATTGCCATCCCTGACTTCAAACTCTATTACAGAGCTACAGTAGTGAAAACACTGTGGTACTGGCATAAAAACAGAAAAGTCGACCAATGGAATCAAATAGAAGACCTGGATTTTAACCCACAAACCTATGAACACCTCATTTTTGATAAAGGAGCTGAAAGTATACAATGGAAGAAAGAAAGCATCTTCAACAAATGGTGCTGGCATAACTGGATGCCAACCTGTAGAAGAATGAAAATAGACCCATATCTATCACCATGCACAAAACTCAAGTCCAAATGGATTAAAGACCTCAATATCAGTCCAAACACACTGAACCTGATAGAAGAGAAAGTGGGAATACCCTACAACAGATGGGCACAGGCGATCGCTTTCTATGTATAACCCGAGCAGCACAGACATTAAGGGCAACATTGAATAAATGAGAACTCCTGAAACTGAGAAGTTTCTGTAAAGCAAAGGACACTGTCACTATGACAAAAAGGCAACCTACTGACTGGGAGAAGATCTTCACCAACCCCGCAACAGACAAAATGATCTCCAAAATGTATAGAGAGCTCAAGAAACTAGACTTTAAAATGCTAATTAACCCAATTAAAAAATGGGGCACTGACCCGAACAGAGAATTCTCAAAAGAAGAAGTTCAAATGGGCAAAAGTCACTTAAGGTCGTGCTCAACCTCCTTAGCGATCAGGGAAATGCAAATCAAAGCAAGTTTGAGATACCATCTTACACCTGTCAGAATGGCTAAAATCAAAAACTCCAATGATAGCCTTTGCTGGAGAGGCTGTGGAGGAAGGGGTACCCTCATCCATTGCTGGTGGGAATGCGATCTTTTGCTATCACTTTGGAAAGCAGTGTTTCGGTTTCTCAGGAAATTCGGGATCAACCTACCCTGGACCCAGCAATACCACTCTTAGGAATATACCCAAGAGATGCCCTATCATATGACAAAAGCATTTGTTCAACTATGTTTTTTTTATTATTTATAAAAGCCAGAACCTGGAAACAACCTAGATGCCCTTCAATGGAAGAATGGATGAAGAAAGTGTGGAATATATACACATTAGAGTACTACGCTGCGGTAAAAAACAATTGACATCTTCAATTTTGGATGTAAATGGATGGAAATAGAAAACACTATCCTGAGTGAGGTAACCCAGACCCAAAAAGATGTACATGGGATGTACTCACTCATAATTGGTTTCTAGCCATAAATAAGGGTCACGGAGTCTACAATTGCTGAACCTAAAGAAGCTAAATAAGAAAGTGAACCGAAGGAAAAACATATAGTTATCCTTCTGGCTATGGGAAGTAGACAAATTTGCCGGGGAGAAAATTGGGATCTTGGAGGTGGGGTGGGATGGGGGTTAGGGGAGATGGGGAGAGAAAAGTGAGAAGGGGAGGATGGGGGGAACTTAGGGAAACAGGATGATTGGGATAAAGGAAGTTTGGATAGGAGAGCAGGGAAGCACAATTCTTAGTCAAGGGAGCCACCTTAGGGTTGGCAAGAGACTTGAACCCAGAGTGGCTCCCAGGAGCCCAAGGTGATGTCCCCAGTTACTTCCTTGGGCAGCTGAGGATAGGGAACCTGAAATGACCCTATCCTAGAGCAATACTGACGAATATCTTGCATATCACCATAGAACATTCATCTGGTGATGGATGGAGATAGAGACAGAGACCCACACTGGAGCACTGGACTGAGCTCCCAAGGTCCCAATGAGGAACAGAAGGAGGGAGAACATGAGCAAGGAAGTCAGGACAACGAGGGGTGCACCCACCCACTGAGACAGTGGGGCTGATCTATTGGGAGCTCACCAAGGCCAGCTGGACTGAAAAGGCATGGGATAATACTGGACTCTCTGAGCATGGCAAACAATGAGGGCTGATGAGAAGCCAAGGACAATGGCTCGGGGTTTTGATCCTTCTTCATGTTCTGGCTTTGTGGGAGCCTAGCCAGTTTGGATGTTCACCTTCGTAGACATGGACGGAGGGGTGATGACCTTGGACTTTGCACAGGGCAGGGAACCCTGACTACTCTTTGGACTGGAGAGGGAGGGTGAGAGGAGTGGGGGAAGGGGAAGAAGGGTGGGAGGAGGGGGAGGGAAATGGGAAGCTGGGGGGAGGCAGAAACTTTTTTCATTTTTTTTCCTTTTCTCAAAAAAATATATTTAAATTCAGACTTGAAATTTAAAATTAAATCAATAAAAAAAAGAAAACGGCAGGTGTAATAATAGTGGGTAACTGAGTGAATACTTGTGAGCTATGATATAAGGATAATTTACATTGGTATAGTTTTTGTACATTGATACAAGTTCAAATTATATTTGTTATTTCTGTTTACAATATTTGTGCACCTATGCAAGTTACCTTGTCAGATTGTATATATACATGTTTTTAACTCAGTTTAGGACATTTTGCCTATTGATACAACTTTTAGGGCAATATCTTGGTCAAGGCCCTAACATAGCTGTGGGGGACGGTGTTGATGTCTGTGGCTCCTGTTACCACCAAGGGCGGTGCAGAGTCTGTAATCTGGGCCAACACCTGAGGTCATGTTGGTATTTGAGGGTCAGGGTAGCGCCTGGGCCATATAACGGCCTCTTCCAGCAAATTCTCATTTTGTCATTTTTCATAGAGAACTGTTTAGAAGTGACCTCATCTTGTCAAAACATTAAAGGTTGTTTGAAGGACCCCCTAGTTTTGTTATGCCAATGCTTGTAATATACATGGGAGGCCGACCCTTTTCTGAAGGGAAAGGAGGGGGGAGGTTGAGGGGAGGGACTAGGAGGAGAGGAGGGAAGGAGAAGAGGGAAGGAGAGGACAATGTGATCAGGCTGGGGAAAAAATAATTGTTAACAGAGAAAAAGAAAAGAAAAAGAAACCCTAGTGCAGCCTGGGGAGATCACTTAGTGCTTAGATGACCTGATGGCACTCCTGAAAATGAGATCCCAACCCCTGGTCCTCACATGAGGGAAGGAGAGAACAGATTCCCAGATTTCCCTCTTCATCCACATGTTCAGGTGTGTCATGCTCACACAATAGTTAAAGTAAGTATGGTTCTAATAAGGAACTGGAGTTGAGAAACAGAAATTGACTTTATATGTGTTTTTCAAGGGTTTCTCAACCTTCCTAAGACTGTGACCCTTTATAATATATTTCTTCATGTTGTGACCCCCAACCATAAAATTACTGCATTTCTCCTTTATAACTGTCATTTTATGCCATTTTGAATCATTATACCAATATCTGTATTTTTCAATGGTCTTACACAGTCAACCTCTGTGAAAAGGGAGACAAATGCCTCTGCCTTCAGCTCTTAGGCCTGTTTCTGTTTGTGCCATGCAGTCAGATGTCCTGTTCCTGGCTTCCTGCAGATTTCCTCCAGGCTCAGCCACTTCATGGGGCCGGCTCCTCTTGGAACTTCCGTATAGATGCAGCAGGATGTATTGGCCTGAAAGCAGCCATCAGCGGAAATCAGGCTGTAGTTTAGCTTTTCTTTGGTTTAGGGCCTATACTTAGGGACAACTGCTGCAGGAGATGTTTGGGGTGACCTTAAGGTGGGGAAGTCAAACGAACATGCAGGTTGGCTCTTGGAGCTGGCCAGAGGGAGTTGGAGAAACTTCCACAGACGGGAGAGCAGCTGCTAGTACTTGAACCATCCAACAAGGGGCCCTGGAGGCCAGTTTTGCTCCAAGGCTGGTGGTACCTTAACCCTGTGCTTCTAGACATTCCATTTATTTTTGCAAAAGCACATTTCATGGGCTCATATACATGCATGTCGGAGATTGAATTTCCAATTTGTTTGAGTTGCATGCTGCTTTAAGAGGCCATTTCTAGTCTGTGTTAGGATGTGATTTTGAACTTCCTGAAAACTTTAGTACTCCACCCCTCTCATAGTAGCTGTGAGAGGGGGAACACCAAAGACTCCTTCCTGAACCAGAACTGTCTGTTCTATTATTGGACATGATTGCCACTGCCTCCTGCACAAACTAATCTCATCATAGCCTCCATCACACATTGACTTGTACACCGTGAACGTTAGATAAAGGAGTCAGTCCAGAGATGATAGTGGGATGGACTCAACTAGCTTCAAACTACACGCAGTGCTTGTAAAAGTGGACAGAGTGAAAAGCACTCAGCAGGAAAATTAATTCTTATATTACACACTCCAGGCCCTTTCTTAAGCTGATGGCTGCTTCGGGGTCCGTTTTATACTCCTGCAGTCCATGTCCTAAATAACCATGCAATGGACAGGTAGAGATTTCCATCATCCAGGACCCAGAGGGAACCAAATACCTCCCTAGTAATAACTGGGCAACGGTGTGCAATATCGAGTTGCTATACAGGTGACTATTTCACGCAGGCTTCTAGATTCCCAAGATCAAACCATTTATGTGTTTCTATATATTAGGGGGTCACTGTCTGGAGTGGCTTTAAGCTGGCAAAGATCAAATGGGAAAGAAGGTAACTTGCTGGAATTCTGATCTCTAGAATCCAGGCAGGCCCTATGCTTTGCTGCTGTGTGGGTCTTGACAAAGCTTGAGGCTAAGGGCAGATACAGCCCCTGTGAACATCAGAAACATCGATACTTTTCCTTGATACCTTCTTTAACGTTTGAAACCTGTTCCTGCCAATGGCAATATTTCAACTTTCTTGAGGGACTAGACATTAAATCAGGACCTGGTGCAAACGAGGCAAGCTCTGTCATGCAGCACATGAATTGTAGTGTGGAGTAGCATTATTAGTTATTACTATTTTATTATTGTTGCTGGTTATTGGGATAAAGCTTCCCAGTGTGGAGAAAAGAGGACAGTATTCATGGGCTGATTTTTCCTCCACGGTGTAAATCCTGGGGATGAATTTCAATTCTGCTGTCTTGGTGACAGGCACCTTGACCTTCTGGGATAATTTGTTTTAATTGTCATCTTAAGATAAAGTACAAAAACCTGGGAAGGGAGTCTCAATGAGAGATCATCTACACTGGATGATCCCAGGAAAATTGTCTGAGTTAGTTGTTATAGGAGGATCTGGCCCACCTTGGAGACACCATTCCCTAGCTAGGGAATCTTGAGCTGTATACAACTGAATAAATTTCCGTCAGTGAAGCCAAGTAGTAAACACAAATGCACTCCCCTCTCTCCACACCTGAATATGAAAGTAATATGTCCAGCTACATTACAATCCTGTTGCATCAATTTCCTTGCTAGAATGTTGTGTGATGTGGAATTTTGAGCTGAAATTAAACAAAAGAATTGAATTACCTTCTGAACTTCCACAGCAGCCGTGTCCCTGTCCAGATACATACATCAAAACCATGGTGCACTGGGAACCTGCTGATGGTGGCAGGAGCTGGAGGGATCCTGGTACACAAAGTCCCATGGATGAAAATCTGTTGCCTAGAATTATCAATCTGGACCTTCTCTTTGAAATCTTATGTTATTTTTCATAATGTGTATGAGTCTGTACATGTATGCATGCAGGGGCCTGTATAGGCCAGAGGACGGTGTCCTCTTCCCTGGAGCTGGAGTTACAGGAAGATGCAATGTAGGGTTAAGCCAGCCCCTTAGGGGGCGGGCTTGCCTCGGGTGAAAGTTTACATATAAATCTGGCACGTGGGAGCCCTCACACTCCTGCTTCCTGTGCTCCGAGGGAACCTTGGTCCTGTAAGTCTATTTCTTCATTAAAGCTGTATATATTCTTTACAATCTGCCTGCATTCGTTTACGCCGCTACAATGCAAGACACCATAGGTTCTGAAAAATGTACCATGAAAGAGCATGACTGGTCCATAGGTGTTGAAAGAAGGCCACCTGTGTGTCTCCTGACTGCTCAGCCCAGAAGTAATCATACAGAAACCATATTTGCAATGCCTTCTGGCCAATAGCCTAAGCATATTTGTGGCTAACTCATATCCTTATCTAACCCATCTCTATTAATCTGTGTATCACCACATGGCTGTGAATTAACAGGTAAAGTTCTGGCATCCATCTCTGGAGGAGCTACATAGCTTCTCTCTGGCTTTGCTCTTCTTTCTCCCAGCATTCAGTTTAGTTTTCCCCACCTAGCTCTGTTCCCAATAACTTGCTATAGGCCCATACAGTTCCTTTATAACGACATAGAGAGCCGATTCCCACATCATCACATATTTACTGTGCCATCTTTCTATGCCCTTTTTCTGGGATTTGTTTGGCCCCAAGAGATGTGTGTTGGTTTGGAATGTTTTGTTGTGGGAATGACAGTCATGGGAAAAGAACATAGACACATATGTGCGCTCCTCTCCTGGAATGTGAAGCTGCAGGTGCTCTCTCTGGCCCCACACCAGGACCTAATTAGGAGCAATGGACCCCTCACTCACTGTTCTTAGGTCTCTACAGAGGAATCTTCCTCTGCATTTGTAGGGCTATGATCCACATGCCTACTTTGTGTAGCCAGGCCCTGACAGTTTCTCAGGACTATACTAAGAGCCTGACTGCAATCTGTGGTAGTATCCCAGGGAGGCTTTCTCACCAGCTCCATCTCACACACACCCCAATGAACCTACCTTCCTTCTAGGTCCTATATATGTCCCTAATACAGCATCTACCTTGGTGCTTATAATTCCAGCACCAGAGTTCCCAGTTCTTCTTTGAGTAGAAGGATGTTGTCTCAAGGTTTCTGTCACTTTGACAAAACACCATGAAAAATGGAAGTTGGGGAAGAAGAGTTTTATTTTATGTACACCTCAGCATTGCTGTTCATCAATCAAGGAAGTCAGAACAGGAACTCAAACAGGGAAGGTTCACAGACACAGGATCTTATGAGGAGGCCATGGAGCAAAGCTGCTTACTGGCTTGCTTCCCATGGCTTACTCAGCCTGCTTTCTTATTCTAAACCCAGGACTACCAGCCCAGGAAGGGCACCTTATACTGTAAGCTGGGCTCTTGCCTGTTGATGAATAATGGAGAAAATGACTTTGAGTTGGACCTCATGAAGGCATTTCCTCAACTGTGGCTTCTTCCTCTCTGATGATTCTAGCCTGTGTCAAGATGACACACAAAACACCCTGTACACATGTTTTCTGTCCTCTGGACACTCTTGCTATGGGAATTCACATACTCCATCTCTCTGCAGTGCTTCTACAATCCACAAACTATCCTAATACAAGTCTGTACTACAACCAGTCTACCTGTGCCTCCTCAGTAATACCAAACTTCTGTATGTGTGTCCTCGGTACACAGCCCTGTTTACCCATCTTCTCCATTACAAAGTCCAGATTCCCCCCTTACTGGTACTCAGTTTAGAAAGAGGCTTTATTACATCCTGCTGCACCCCCTTTTCTAGAGTCTGCCATATCTACAAGCAGTCACAGCATCAAAAGCAGCTCACGCCTTGGACACTTTCTCACAGGTCATGTCCTCTACCCCACGACATATACCACCATGCTAATGCCACCCTGATGTGTCCTCCCTGCCGGAACTCAGGCATAACCCTCTCTATAGGCTTTCCACACTGCCTCTCCTCCAATCATCCTTGGGCTGACACAGCCTATTGCTCCCTGCATGCTCTGAAGCCTGCATCCTATGTCTTCCACTAATCTGGCCTAGTGCATCTACTGAGAATCCTATGCCTCTCCTGCTTGAACTGGGAGGATTGATCAATATGCCTCTTGTGCATCTGGGCTAGGTGTGGGAGCAAAGAGGAAGCCTCTTTCTAATGGGCATAAAAAGGCCTCTTGTGTTTCCTTTGAAACACTATGACCTGTGTCAGGAGGACTCCTAGTAGCATGACTGTGCCATTGAAAGGAGTTACTGTGAACAGATCTGGGGGTAGCCTAGGTCACTGGTCACACTCCCCACTGATGAATGCTCAGAAAGTAGTCTTTTTGTATTTGTTGCAGTACAAGAGTGAACTCGTAGATTTGGGGGAAACTCTGTTTTTGTCGTGAACAGTCTTCTCACTGGGGACTTGTCCTGTTCCTGTTCTTAGGTGTTTGTTCCCACAGGGTCGAGTTAAGGTGAGGATGGTACAGTGTGACAACAGAGAAGAATAGATGTCTGAGCGAGGATTGCCGTTGGTCTTGAGAAACTTTTGTGACTTGTGGAATAGAAAAGATGACTCAGAGTTTGAACCCTTCTTTTATCTTCTGGTAAATATTTTCTCAATAATGGACATCCACACCTTACTGACCCCCAAAAAGGACATGAAATATTTTGAATACACAACTCTTTATTGCTGAAGGGATAAGGTGTCACAGCCATCAGAAGGTGTCAGTGAAACCTGAAGATCCTGTCTTCATCTGAGGCCTGGACAGGATGATGCTTCAGGACTCCTACAAAAGCTTTACTGCAAGGCGTCCTGGCCATCAGCAGATGCACACTGGAGAATCTGAGACTGCTGATGTTTGCTGTATTGGCCTCTTCTTTTCTTAAACCAGCTCTGCAATAACATGGTGAAAGAGATGGCTTTAGTGTATTCAATAGTCAGTATCACAAGTGGAAAAAACAACTCTGTGTAACAGTAAATGCCAGTGAGGCTTTAGATTGACCAGACTTTTCTAAACAAGGACACACAAAATCCTATGCAACCCCAGCCCTGGAAGTCAGAATCAGAACAACCGGAAATGGAAAATTCATTAGCTAGTACCTTTCCTGTCTTATGTTCTTTCAAGGAAATGCGAAATATGGCTCTAAGAAAGAGAACGGGGATCAGTAAATCAGGATATGGAGAAGACCAGATATCAAAGGGTCTTCAGGTATTACAATCTACACACTCTCTGCCAAGTAAAATGTACCTCGTCATTCCCTTGAATTATCTGACTTACTTTAACTACTGCTTAGAATAATGATATCTCTCCTGACTCTCTGGAAAGTCACACCCCACTGCATGAATTCTTGTCTATGTAATCCTCATGATATATGCCTATAATTGAGAAGATGGGAGAGCTCATATTTGGCCTTGAATCTATGTTAACAAAGGCCTAATTGGTCCCAATTCTGGTTTCCTTTGAATAGGTGCAGGAACAGCTGAAACAACTGCCATAGATTATTCAAATTTGATTGTTTGAGATGATCCCAAGATTTCTGATCTAAGTTGAAGAGCCAGAAACCTGAATATATTACTAATTTCTTTTACTGTGACCCTGTACTGTTTCATCCATGAAAGATCTACAAAAATGCAAGGCCCTTGCTGGGTGACTGTGGAGGTTTCTGTGTCTTCCCATAGAGGCCTCTTATCTCCTATGCACAGGAAAGGAAGCTGCTGCGAAGTGATGTGCCAATGCCTGGGCAAAGTCTGGTTTTCATCAGGCTTCCTGAAAATTCAGCAGCCTATTGTTCTAAGAGATGAGAAGAGAGTGAAGATGAGGTGTTGGGAACGGGCTGCCAATGCCCTGGAGAGCATCCATGAGTAACTGCTTTTTAAATAAGTAGAGGAGAAAGGACTGGGGGATGATGAGGAAAGGAAGGTAGAAAGGGTAAGTGAGGGGACAAGATTAGTCGATAGAAAGAAGAAAGAAAGCAGAAGATAAAAGAAGGGGAAGAGGAAAAGGAAGGGAGAGAAAGGAAGGAAAGATAGAAGACATAGATCAGGACACTGTTATCAATCTCTGGTGACTGGATCCCTATAGCTTAGTGTCAGCATTAACTGGACCATTGATTCTTGTCCTGCTCAGCCTAATGGTAGAACCCTGCATCTTCACCTGCATGGCCAACTGCCTCAAACGGAAAATTACTGGTCCCTAGAAACAACTATGACCTCCTAGAACAGGACAAGTCAATGATTGGACTCATGCCCTGTGATCTAGTGGGAAATTTGACAGTTTAGCCAGTGAAGAGGTTCCTCCATCTTCTATTCTTGTTGAGGCCATTTCAGGTAGAAATAGACTTTGATCTCTGTCATGGAGAATCCCACGGGAAATTAATTAATCTATTCTAGGGACCAAAGATCAGGGATATTCTAGCTAACTTAGCTGTGCTTAAACTTCCTGTTTGTATGAACCCCTTCGCCAGCTATCTGCTATCTTAGCTTCAGTAAACAGCTTGATTCAAACTGCTTACTTCTGCACAGGCATCTGCATTGGCTAAGCTAGATGCTAGGACATCTATGTTTTAAGATGCCCTTACAACCCCCATGTTCTGGACACCTGTGGCCATGCCTACGTGCCCAGATACCTTGGTGTCATCCTAATCTGCTGGAATAAAGACTTTCCAGTAGCTATAGACCGTGTGAATGGCCATCTCTGCTCAAAACTATGGAGTGCTCTATCCTAATTGGAATGTCTTCATAACCTCCTCCCTTAAAGGCTCAGGGATCAAAGCAGAAGAACAAGCAGAAAACCTGGAATATACAAAGGTGCTGGATGACTCTAAAGGAACAAAAATCTATTTTCTGTACAAAAGGTCAAAAACCAAAATGAAGTCAACACACTTCAACAATACACTTGATTGTACTGCCCTGTACAGACACCTCAATCCTAAATTCCAGTGGGGCTCCACACAAGGCGCCCATGTCAGGAAGGACAAGGGGTGCTGTGAGATTCACCACTTAGGATACTGGGATACCTGCTTCCTATCTCCCCTTAACTGTCAGAAAACAATCTCCTTCTTTCCCAGGCTCCTCCTCCTCCTCCTCCTCCTCCTACTCCTACTCCTACTCCTCCTACTTCTTCTCATTTCCCTCTCCTTTTTCTCCCTCCAGCATCTTCTCTTTCTGTTCCAGTGTTTCTGAATCTACTCTGGCATATATTTCTTTATCAAAACACGTAATTTCTCTGTGGAAAACCACTTTACTCCCATGATTTCAGCTCACCATTTTTCGATGGATGGCTTCTTATTGCTCCAGCACCTTAAGCAGGTGGGGTGATTACAAGGAATCACACTTGCCAAAAGAGTTTTCAAAGTCACAGCCTATCCCCAGCTCAAACAAACAAACAAAAACAAACAAACAAACAAACAAACATCTTTCCCAAATTGACTTGGGAGAGCTAACACTACTCCAAGGGAGGCAGGCACAGATATTTGATGTTGTCATCTATAGGATTAGGGAAATGAGCCAATTCAGACAATTCATTCAGATATCTTGGGACTCCCTGCTTCCACCATGTAGGTAATAGGGTGAGGTCACTATCACCTGTGGACTTTTCACCTGGCCATAGTCTATGTCCTCTAATGTTTTCTGGGTTCAGGACAAAAGCTATGGTCTCAATGAGAGTTGAAGCTTGATAGTGATGCCCTACTTCTTGCCAACATGAAGAGCATCCTGGGCTCTGTTCTTATACCAGGAGATCCAACGTTTTTAGACTGAACCTCCAGACAGCACTGTGAATTGTGACAATGTGGAGAGCAGTTAACAAAACCACCTCTTCCTTAATACATAGCCAGCTATGGAAATACAGTCACAATTACCTGTTAGATGTCACCATCCTCTCAGGCTCCTAGGGAATAAGGGTCCATTATATTGGGAAGTCCTCAAACTGCACATCGTTGAGTCCATGCCATTTTTCTTCCTCCCTGCATCTTCTATTATGTGGATGTATAGTCTAAAAAAGGCCAACTAAAGGACCAGAATCCATGAGGGGAACGCAAACAAATCAACATGATGCCTCCATGAACTCAATCAAAGCCCCAGCTGTCCAGTTAGCTTAGCCTCGAAATAATCACAAAGCAACTATATTAATTAAGTCACTGTTGGCATATTAGCTGTAGCTAATCTAGCTAGTTCTGCAGTGTATCAGCCTCTAAAGCTGCACTGCATCAGCCCCTAGAGGTCCAGTAAATCAGCCTATCTGGAGCTGCAATGTATTAGCCTCTCTCTGGTGCTGCAGTTCATGAGCATCTAGAGCTGTAGTGCATAGGCCACTAGAGTGATAGTGCATTAGCCTCTATATTTGAAGTACATCAGTATCTCTAGAGCTGATATTTATCATCTCTAGAGCTGCACTGCATCATCTTCTCTTGAGCTGCAGTGCATCAGCTTCTCTGGAACTGCAGTGTATTAGACTCTAGAGCTGTAGTGCATAGGCCTCTAGAGGTGCAGTTTCTCATCCTCTCTGGAGCTCCAGTGCATCATCCTCTCTGGAGTGATAGTCCATCAGTCTCTCTAGGGAAGCAGTACATCATCAGTCTCTTTAGAGCTGCAGTACAAATGGCTCTGGCGTGATAGTCCATCAGCCTCTCTAGAGATGCAGTGCATCATCAGTCTCATTGGAGCTGCAATTCATCAGCATCTCTAGAGCTGCAGTGCATCATCAGTCTCTCTAGAGCTGCAGTTCAAATGGCTCTGGAGTGATAGTCCATCAGTCTCTCTAGAGATGCAGTGCATCATCAGTCTCTCTAGAGCTTCAGGACAAATGGCTCTGGCGTGATAGTACATCAGCCTCTCTAGAGATGCAGTGCATCATCAATCTCTCTAGAGCTGTGATTCATCAGCATCTCTAGAGCTGCAGTGCATCAGCCTCTAGAACTGTAGTGCATTGGCTTCTCTGAAGCTGCAGTGCATCTGTGTCTCCAGAGCTTCCTCCCAACAGTCTATAGGACTGCAGCACCTCTGTCTCTCTGGAGCAGAAGTACAGTGTCCTGTCATCTCGACAGGGGGAGAATGCCTCACTCCTTCAGCTTTTCTTTTCCAATCTCTCTTCCTCTCCATCCTGGGGGATTCTCCCTCTTCTCTCCCAGTTTCTCCAACCTGAGTCTGGTCCTACTCTAGTTTACACATTGTGGTGTTAGGATGTCAGTCATCAGGGGCTCCTAGGCAGGAATGCTATTCCGCACAAGCTACTGCTTCAGGTAGGGAATTTGCCTACATCAAGACTGCCCTGATCCATGCTGAAGGAAGTTAGCATGAATAGCACTCTGCACTGCCTTTCTCCTTTCTCATTTGCTATGGAGCAGTCAGTTTCTCTGGACTCATGACCTAAGCTTTTATCCCATGATCTAAACATTAGTCTTTAATGTCTGAAGAAAAGAAATTCATTTGAAAATAAGATAGCTACAGCTCTTTCTTCAAGTGAGCTCTATCTTTTCCCACATTCCAAAAAAACCACATGTTCAACATAGTGTCCTTTAAAGGAAAAAAATACTTTCAGTTTTTAAGGTAGTCAACAGAAGACACACTTGACCGTGGCTTGGCACCTTTGCTTTTTATGTATTTGCAAACACATAAAAACTTGCAAAGGTGTGTGATCTGCATGTGTATCTATGTGCAAATGCATACTCATGCTTGCAGAGTACCAAGGTCAGAGTCAAGCATCTTCCTAGCTTGCTCCCCACATGATTTACACTGTCAGGGTTGGCCCTTAACCTCAACTCAGCAACTGAGCTAATCTAGGTCTCCCTAAGGATCTGCAGTCTCTGCCTCCTGAATAAGAGATTCTGACTACAGGTGAGCTGACACCTGCTAAACTTTATGCTGAGGGTCCCAACTCAGATCTTCAGACTCATGTGGCAAGAGCTTTATTCTTCGGGCCCTCTCCTCATTACCAACCTGCATTTTGATGTTCTATAACTTCACCTGATCCCGTTCTCTTTACTCGATTAACTTAAATGAGCTCAATGTTATTCTTTTTGTTTAATTGTAACAAAATTAACCCTTTAAAGCTGTTAGCCACATACATGTCATAACACTGACATGACTATTTTGGCATTGTTTTTAGATAATCTAAACACAGCATGGGGGAACATGAAGGTTCAACTTTGCTGCTGTCTACATCGGCTTTCCACAAACTTACAAAGGTGGAGGGCCAATCATGTGCACTTGTGAGTGTCTTCCCACATGACTCTTGGATAAATTAAACAAAGGTTCGTTATGAAACACTAATTTCTCTCTGGCCTTACTTAATCCACACTTATAACTAAGTGTTTCTTTGTTGAAACAGAGCCCTGTTTTTCTCCTACTACTTGCTACATCAATTAGATGTTCCCAAGGTCACTTAGAGTCCTACTACAACAGTACACATAAGTACCCTGAAATGACCTGAGTGTCTGGACTTCAGTATTAATCACTGTACACATACCAGTAAACATTTATGTTTTCCTATATGCATGACCATATAATGCTCAATGCTGTCTACATATATGATGTTCCCATACTGATTATAAGTGTTCTGTGAATCTCAAATGGCTGAAAGACATTTGAGGAAATGTTCAACATCTGAGAAATGCAAATCAAAACAATTCTAAGATTCCATCTTATACCTATAAGAATGGCCATGATCAAAACACTGATGACAACTTATGCTGTAGAGGATGTGGGGTAAAAGGAACATTCCTGTATTGCTGGAGGGAGTGTAAACTTTACAGCCACTTTGGAAGTAAGAATGGTGATTTCTCAGAAAACTAGGTAACAATCCACCTCCAGACCAAGCAATACCACTGTTGGTTATATACTCAATCACACCACAAGAAGATCAGCTCAAATATGTTCATAGCAGCATTATTCGTAAGAGCCAGAACCTGGAAAGAACCTAGATGGCCCTCAACTAAAGAATGGAAGAAAGAAAAATATACATTTGCACAACAGTAAAAAAATGACATCTTGAAATTTGCAGCCAAATGGATGGATCTAAAAAACACCATATTGGATGATGTAACTCAGACCCACAAACACAAATATAATATATATTCACTCATAAGTGGTTTTTAGTCATAAAGCAAAGAAAACCAGCAATCCCAGGGAACCGAGACAACAAAGAGGACCCCCTGAGAGGCATAAATGGATCTACATAGGAATTAGAAAAAGACGAGATCTCCTGAGTATATTGGGCATGTGGGGGTTACAGGAGAGCGTAGTCGGGAAGAAGGGAAAGGGAAGGGGGAGCAGAGAAAAATATATAGCTCAATAAAGAAAATCAAATATGATAAAAATGATAAAAATTAGAAATGAGCTTTTAAATTTTTTTTTCAGTCAAGAGACTATGCTGTCTCAAATAATGGGAAAGAACACTTAATGGATGCCCGTTCCATTTTTACCTCTGGAAAACTTCAAGACTCAGTGCTCAGTTACTATTATAACCCAGACAAGGACACCTCTCACTCACACATGCTTTTCATAATGGGTACAAGAAAATGGACCATGTCCTGAAGCAGAGTGCCCTGCCCAAACCCTTTTCGGATTTACTGACCCGCACTCTGGATTCTCCCAGGAACAAGCGCTTTGCAAGGTCCTTCCTGTGGGAAGAAGATGGAAGGTGGAGCTGTTAGTGAAATACAGCATTTCAGCTTGGCAAAATGAAGAGATTTCTGGAAATGGATCACAGGCAACACAAAACTATGTAGAAATGGTGAGCTCTAAAGTATGAAAGCGGCTTTTCATTGATCTTTATTTTATTGCAAAAATAACCACATTAATTTACACAAGGTGGATATGCTGTACTAGTAGAGGGATTGCTTAGAAACCACTACATCTTGAGTTCAATTCCCATTATAAAACATGGGTCACAAAGAAGACGAGGATAAAAAAAAGAAAACTTACAAAGAAATTGAGAGGCACCAAACAGTTTATAGAATTAACACTGTGTGTGTGTGTGTGTGTGTGTGTGTGTGTGTATTGATTTGACCACAAAAACATCCTTCCCATACCCAGTAACTAAACAAAGACCTCATGCTTGGGCTCAAACCAGATAGGGGCATCAGTGTGAAGAACATATCTCCTAATGAGATGCTGATGGATGGGTGCTAGAACAGCTACTGAAACAAGTCACATACCTTATGATCTCATCGGGGTACTTAGTTTTTTCAAAAACATCTTCCAACTCATTCAGCTGCCTGCGTGTGAGACCAAACTGGATCCTTGGCCTTGTGCGCCGGACCTGTGGCACTCTGCCAGCAGCCATATTCTCCTGCTCCTTCAACTGTGGGTTTCTGTACCCTTGGTGGCTCCCATGGCTCTCATGCCTGATGTCATCACCAACGTAGTTGAAGTTAACAACGTGGGTCACATCATCCTCATGGTGTGAGATGCCCTGGTTCTTTGGTTTGTCGGAACCTTTTAGAGACCCTTCTCCAAAGAAGACACATTCTGTTGCTGCAGTGGCCCCGTGTTCAAAATCAAGGCTCCCCTCAATTTCATTTTCATACAGTTTGTAGACATTGGGTTCCACATGTTGGGATTGGAAAGCCATGATGAGACCTAAAAGAGAGTAGTGTCATCTCCATAAATGCTTTGTGGATTGAAATGACTTTGCAGCATGTGGGTTTTAGCAAGATTCACATCTGTCCTCTTTCCATCACACAATCCCTATAGGAGATACATGCCAAGTGAAAGAGGCTCTAGGGAGCATGTGCTGAATGTAACCAAATTGGAATCCAACCAAGTCCACCAAAGCTTGAGGAATGATGTGAGGAGCAAGAAAGCTGTTGCAGGTGCACAAGTAGGGATGAGGACACACATTTACACCGAGCACATGGCCTCTGGGTGAACCTCTGGAGAACTCTAGCTTCTGTATCTCACTGGGTGCACACTGCAAGATCTGGGAATTAAGTGGACATGGTTATGTCAGCTAGTGTTTGTGCCAGTTTCCTTGAGAGGACATTGAAAACACACCAACACTGTCCTCTACCTGAAGGAGTGCCATGGTTGTGAAGTGGAGTTTATGTAGGATTTGTGGGGACAAGTCACTGCAAAACATTTGACGTCACCATTGAAACAATGAAAATGCTCCAGATGGTTGATTGGGAATCTCCATCAGAGTCACTGTACGATGTCCTGCTCAGTACTTCTCATGTCTGACTAGGCTGACACTGTGTGGGTCTCTGCCCTTTTCACAGTGCCAGCAAACTCCTGAAGCTGAGAGTGCTCTGTATCAGTACTTGAGCTGAGAAAGCACCATATATACAGTAAGTATACAAAAGTGAAATAACCTCGGGCTAGCTTCCATTCGAACAATTAATATTCTCAAAGAAATTTCCTCAGTGTGCTGAGATGTTGGAAAATATCAAGAGGATCAAATTAAGAAAATGTAAACCTTCACCCAGAGACTGATGGAAACAGATGCAGAACTACAAACACTGATGAAGCTCAGAGAATCCTGTGGAAGAGGTGGAGAAAGGATTGTGGGAACCAGAGAGGCCTAGGGCACCAAAAGAAAAACCACAGAATTTACTAACCTGGATCCAGTTGGGATCACAGAGACTCGGCTGCCATCCAAAGAGCTTGCAAGGGACTGACCTAGGCCCTCTACCCATGTTTTACAGTTGTGTAAATTATGGTCTTGGTCTTCTGCTGGGGCTCCTAACAGTGGGGATGTCTCTGACCCTGTGATTTGCTTTGGGAACCTTATCCTCCTACTGGATTGTATTATTCAACCTTAATAGGAGATGACGTGCCTAGTCTTACTGCAACTTGATATGCCACAGATGGCTGATATACATGGGAGACCCGCTCTTTTCTGAAAAGATAAGAAGTAGATGGGGGGAGAAGGCAGATTAGTAGAAGTGTCTGGGAAGAGAGAAAGAAGGGAGAGGAAATGTGATTGGGAAAATAATTAATTAATAAAAAGAAAACTAGAATTTACATTGCTTTTAAAATTAATATTAAGGGGATGGCTTAAATGTTAAGGGCACTACCTGTTCTTCTAGATGTCCTGAGTTCAATTCCCATGAACCACATGGTGGATCACAACCATCTATAATGAGACCTGGTGCCCTCTTCTGGTATGAAGGCATGCATGCAGATAGAACACTGTACACATGAAAAATAAACCAATCTAAAAATTAATATTAAATTTATTGAAGTTACAGGTTAAGAAATAACAAATTGTCTCGGTGGGTGGGTGCTCCCCTCGTGGTCCCGACTTCTTTGCTCATGTTCTCCCTCCTTCTGCTCCTCATCGGGACCTTGGGAGCTCAGTCCAGTGCTCCAGTGTGGGTCTCTGTCTCTGTCTCCATCCATCACCAGACCGAGACAGTGGAGCTGATCTATTGGGAGCTCACCAAGGCCAGCTGGACTGTGACTGAAAAAGCATGGGATAAAACTGGACTCTCTGAGCATGGCCAACAATGAGGGCTGATGAGAACCCAAGGACAATGGCATGGGGTTTTGAACCTACGTAATGTGCTGGCTTTGTGGGAGCCTAGCCAGTTTGGATGTTCACCTTCCTAGAAATGCAAGGAGGGGGGAGGACCTAGGACTTACCACAGGGCAGGGAAATCTGACTGCTCTTTGGGCTGGAGAGGGAGGGGGAGAGGAGTGGGGGGAGGGGGAGAAGAGTGGGAGGAGGGGGAGGGAAATGGGAGGCTGGGAAGAGGAGGAAAATTGTTTTTTTTTCTCTTTTCTCAATAAAAAAAAGTTAAAAAAAACTCAAAAAAAAAGAAATCACAAATTGTGATTTTCAGATTTTTTAAAAATCTTTTTTAAACAGAAGATCATTATTAGTTGGTGTGCTTGTACCTATGCATGCCTACAGGGAACACTGGATCTCCTGAAGCTCAACTTATAGATAGATGGTTACCGAGGTGGATCCTGGGAACTGTACTCTGGTCCTCTGAAAGAACAACAAAATCTCCTAGCCATTTAGCCATCTCTCCAGTCCCCTCACACAAATGCAAACTTTTTCTTTCTTCCTTTTAATTGTAGAATCCTAGAGCGCTGTGACATCAGGACAGCTAGCAAGATTCCTAAGGAAGTTGTAGCGCAAATATATTGACTTATAAATGTGAAAATCAACATCTGTAAACACAAAATCATTGTCAAATACCTGTAGAGTTAGTAGCTAAGTAAATTAGGATTCCTTCTAATTGTTGAATTTATTTTTTATGTGAGTATGGACCTTTACCATTTAGTGCATGTCACAGCACATGTTTGGATGTCAGAAGACAACTTGGGAAAATCAGTTCTCTCTTTCCATCATGCACATCCCAGAGATCAGGCCATCTGGTGGTGCAGGAGATCCTTCTGCTTTTGTGTTCTTTTCATATGTAAAGTAAAGCCCTTGGCATTTTGATAGGACAGTTCTTAGGTAGGCAAGGAAGACAGAACTGAATGCTGGGAGGAAGAAAGCAGAGTGAAAGATGCCATGGAACTGTCAGCAGAGATAGTCATGCTGTACCTTTGATGGTAGGCTACAACCTCACGGAGTTATACAGATTAATAGAAATGGATTAAATTAATATAAGACTTAGCCAATAATGCTGGCTATTGGTGGCATACACCTTTCATCCCAACACTCGCAAGGCAGAGGCAGACAGATCTCTGTGAGTTCGAGACCAGCCTGGTCTACTAGAGCTGGATCCAGGACAGGCTCCAAAGCCACAGAGAAACCCTACCTTGAAAAAGAAAGGTAGCCAATAAGAAGTTAGAGCTAATGGGCCATGCAGTAATTTAATTATTACAGTTTCTGTGTGGTTATTTCATGGATAATCTAGCTGGGTGCCTGGGACAAACGAGCAGTCCCACTCTGAAACTATTAGTGCTCCAACATGGTCATCTAAATCCATTTAATCCTGAGAAAGTTGGAAAAAGAATTATAGACTAAAGAAATATAGAGTTTAACATAACTTCTTTGTTTGCTGGAGGTGTGCCACAGCTAATTTAATAGAGATTTTCTTGACTCAGCAGAAGCAGCAGAATAAGAGCCCTGCCCTTTTAAAATGCAGCTTCCTGGGCCATGTTACCAGTACAGCCTCTGGCTATGGAGCATTTCAATGGCATTTATGGGCCCAGGTGTTTGCATACCCCCTTGGGCACTATACCCACAGCTCCGCATTCCCCACCTGGGCAGACAGAGGGATCAGATATACTAGGCTTACAAGGCCTGAGGGCATGGTGGTTTCCTGCTAACCTACATATAAATATTTCAAGGCCATGTAGTGCACTGCATGGCGCATTTAATTTTTACTCAGGAAAAAAATGGTTTATATGCTGCACAGTGCTACCCAGAGTTTAGGTGGTGAGGAAGGCTTCCACCCAGCAGTCTTAGAGCTGAGGTGAACTATCTTCACCATATTTAAAGCCTGAGAGAGGTGGAGTCAGCATCCAGAACCACTGAGACCGAGCTGCTTAGCATTTTCAGAAACACTTCTTGATGGAGGAAGGTCATTGGCTAATAAAGGAACTTCCTTGGCCCATTTTATTGGTTAGAGGATAGGTGAAAGGAGTAAACAGAACAGAACGCTTGGAGGAAGAGGAAGTGAGCTCAGAGACTCGACAGCTCTCCTCTTGGGGGCAGACGCCTGAGAGAGACGCCATGCCCCGCTCCCGGGATGAAGCTCCAACCCAGGATGGACTAGGCTAGAATCTTCCCGGTAAGCACACCTTGGGGTGCTACACACAGATGATTAGAAATGGGCTAAATTAATATGTGAGAATTAGCCTAGAAGAGAATGGGCCAAGCAGTGACTAAATGAATACAGTTTGTGTGTTGTTATTTTGGGGCATAAGCTAGCCGAGCAGGCAGCCGGGGTGCTGGGAACGCAGCCACGCCACCCCAAATACTACAGTTGGCACCCCACGTGATGGACTAAACCCACTTAAAAAACCTGAGAAGTCTTAAAAATAAGGGAGAGAGAGTTTAACACAGATTTTTGCTGTTTGTTGGTGCCATGCTGTAGAGAGATTTCCTGATTCGGCAACAGTAGCAGAAAAAAACGCTGTGTCATTTTAAAGCGCGACTTCCTGGGGCTGTGCCGCCATTGCGATCTCTGTCTGGCTCCTGCGGGAGACAGAGCTTTTGAATAGAGCATTTGGAGTAAAGTGCTACGATTTGTTTGATGGCAACTAGACTCGCTGTGTTCTCGGGTCTGCTCTGCTTGTTAGAGGCAAGCATGCACTTTCATCTAAGAGAGGCTTCCTGACTCAGCTTTAGCTGCAAAGCCTGCAGCTCATTAAGAGGTCCTGCCACGAAACACTTAAACGCTGTTGACGAAAAGCTGAACGCATGCTTTTTGGTCTTCAGCCGTAGCAGGAAAAAAGCTGTGCCGTTTAAAAATGCCGGCTTTCTGGGCTGTCCTGCCAGGAAAAACTCTGACTCTTTTACGCATGCGGTTTGTGCGCTTTGCAAGCACAGGCTGCTGAAGCTCGCTTGCTGGCTACAGCCAGTACCTCAGTCATGAGGATGGAAAGCTAAGGAATGGGCTGGATCCAGCCTGCAAAGCCACGCCTTTAATCCTACTGATATTGCTTGGTAAATTAAAGACTCATGTGGTCAGAAAAAGAGAGATATACAGTAAAGAGAGATTCAAAGACAAAGAAAATTTCTGAATGGTTTGAAGTGTGTTAAAAATATATGCAGACTAAAATTTAATGTTCTTAAAGTAACAAAAAAAAGGAAGAGAGTTGTTGTGTGTGGTACACACCTTTAATCCCAACACTTGGTAGGCAGAGGGAGATAGACCTCTGTGACTTCAAGGTGTGGTAGCACACACCTTTAATCCCAATGCCTGGGAGGCAGAGACAGGCAGATCTCTGAGAGCTCAAAGACAGCCTGGTCTACAGAGTTACTTCAGGTCAAAGATACAGAGAACCTGTCTCAAAAAGCAAAGAGTTAAAAGTAAAAATAAACAAAATAGAGGTTAAAACAAAGCTGCACAAAGATGGAAAATACACAGAGAATTTTGATACTGTATGCTATTATGCTCTCTTTGAATTGTTTGAATGCTGAGGAAGGAGCAACAGCCGCTAAAAGATATTTGTTTATAAATGCTGCTGAACTAATCCAACATAGATATTTTGAATTTGGATCTAAGGATATGATACTTTGGAAAAGAGATTCTTCTTTTGTTTTCACAGAGGATGAGACACTGTTCATTTCTTCTATTCCAATTTGGTATGATGGACCACGCCCTCCTGAAGGGTTGGTGTAAACATCTTCAGAAAATTGCTTCGCTCAACTGCCAACTGAGATGAACCTAGCACACAGGTTATACCATGAAAGACCTAATTAACGACGCCCCCATTCAGCAGGAAGCAGTTTGGAGAGAAAAAATTGCGCCCATGTTCCCAAATATGGTTTATAAACGTCCTTTTACATTTAAAGGGGGATATGATATAGATATGAATAATTTGCATTAGTATAGATTTTGCTTTATTGATAGAAATTTAAGGTCAATTTTGTTATATGTATATGTATTTCTGATCTCGATTAAGGTTTTGTGATTGTGTAGTTCATTTAAAAATGTAATGTATATAGGTAGTTAATAGATAATCATAATAGTCAAGTTTGTAGTCATGTTAGTTAAGATTTTCTAGATGTACATAGATATATTTTAGATAGGCATTCTTCATATCTTTCAAAGATTACAGAATAGGACATTTAAATGTTTTAATAACTTAGGACTTTTCATGACAATGAGACACTCTTCTCCTGGCAGCACCAATCTACTTCAAGAGGAAGATGGGCATCGAAAAGGCACCTTATGGAGTTTGATAGCCATTTGGGCAAGAAACTGCTCTTGCCTGGACTATTGCATAAACTGGACACAGAGATCCCACAGAGAGAAGACTACTGAACTTGCCTAAGGTGAGATGATCTTTCGGGGTTCCTGATTCATGAAAGAGTCTGTGAGACATTCTGCAGGACACAACAGATAGTGACTGAACTGACTTTGAATTTTCCTGCTTTATGGAAATGTCTGCTGGATACCATGGGCCTGAAGGCTGAAGATGGATGCCCCAACGGTACAAAAGAACTTTGGGTGACTTTCCAGGCAGCGAGATGTCTTTGTCATTTCTAGAGTTTGAAGTTTCTTAGTTCTTGTTTACTTAGGTAATATTATATCTTTCTGGAGTCTTTGATGGAGTTAAGAATAGTTAGTTATAGTTATAGTTTTCCTTAGTTATGATAAAGATTATTGTAATTTTTACTTGATAACTGTTTTGTTATATGTAATTTTGCTATGTTAAATTTAAAGCATTTTTTTTTTGTTTAAACCGAAAAAGGGGAAATGATGGAGGAAGGTCATTGGCTAATAAAGGAACTTCCTTGGCCCCTTTTATTGGTTGGAAGATAGGTGGGAGGAGTAGACAGAACAAAATGCTGGGAGGAAGAGGAAGTGAGGTCAGAGTCTCGACATCTCTCCTCTCGGGAGCAGACGCCTGAGAGAGACGCCATGCCCCGCTCCCGGGATGAAGCTCCGACCCAGGATGGACTAGGCTAGAATCTTCCCGGTAAGCGCACCTTGGGGTGCTACACACAGATGATTAGAAATGAGCTAAATTAATATGTGAGAATTAGCCTAGAAGAGAATGGGCCAAGCAGTGATTAAATGAATACAGTTTGTGTGTTGTTATTTTGGGGCATAAACTAGCCAAGCAGGCAGCCGGGGTGCTGGGAACGCAGCCACGCCGCCCCAAATACTACAACTTCTGATCAGAAAAGAATTAGATACACATTAGGACAGAATAAAAAAAAGAACTGTAAATGGGTCATAGTGTTGGATAAATGTATGTAGGCTTGGAAGAGAAAAGAAAAAAAGACTATAGAGAGTCATAAAATAAAGTTAAAGCTTTTAAATGGAGGGTAAAGTCTTTAAAGAGACCAAGTACAGATAGTCATAGATTCAATAGAGAAAAATGAGCCATGTAAAAATGGAAAATTCACAAAGACTCTAGATTATGTATTGTATTATGTTTTCTTTGAATTTTTATAACTGTGAAGAAGCTAAGTACAGAGAGACATTTCATTGCATGGGCTGCTAAGCTAAACAAGCATGTATATTATAAAGGTATCTTGACTTCAAAATTTGAGTCTAAGGATATGGTGCTTTGGAAAAGAGGTTCTTTTCCTTTCACAGAACATGAGAACCTGTGGGTTGCTTCTATACAAATATGGTTTGATAGACCATACCCTCCTGAAAGGCCACTTTAAATACCCTCAAAAAATTACTTTGCCCAACTGCTGACTGATATAATCCTAGCACACAGGATACACCATAAAATAACTGATAAACAGCACCCCTAAAGAGCAGAAAGCAGTATAGAAAAAACTATGCCCATATTGCCAAATATTGTTTATATACATTCTTTTATATTTAAAGGGGGTTACAATATAGATAGGAATAATTTGCATTGGTATGGATCTTGGTTTATTGATACAAATTTAAGGCCAATTTTGTTATATGTATACGTAATTTTGATCTTAAGGTATTGTGATTGTGTAGGTCATTTAAAAAATGTAATGTATAATTAAGAAATATAGGTTAATAGATAATCATTTATAATAGAGTTTGTTGTCATGTCATTTAGACTTTCTAGATATGCAGAGATATATTTCAGTTACTTCGGTATTCTTCAAAGCTTTCAGAAAGCTTCATAATATGGCATTTAAATGTATTAAGAAGATGTGACTTTACATGACAATGACACACATCTGCTCCTGGCAGCATCAAGCTACTTCAAGAGGAAGATGGTCATCGAAGAGGCTCCTTATGAAGCTGGTGAACGACTAGAGCAAGAAACTGCTCTTGCCTGGACTGATTAACTGGGCATGTAGTACCTGCAGAGAAATGACTGCTGAAATTGGCTAAAGATGAGGTGGTTCTTCAGGGTTCCTGATTCATGAAAGAGTCTGCGAGACATTGTGCAGGATACAGAAGAAAGTGACTGAAAGGTCTTAGAAATTTCCTGCTTCATGGAAAAGTTGGCCGGATACTCTGGGCCTGTAGGCTGAAGATGGATGCCCCAATGGTAAAGAAAAAATTTAGGGTACCTGTCCAGGTAGCGAAATGTCTCTGTCAATTCAAGAATTCTGAAAGTTGCTTACAGTACACTTCCTGTTTACTTATGTAATATTATATCCTTCTGGAGTCTTTGATGGAGTTGAAGAATTTATAGTGATAGTTATAGTTTTCCTTAGTTATGATAAAAGAGAAAGTAGATAAGAATATTGTAACTGTAATTCTTCCTTGAAAACTGTTTGGTTATATGTAATTTTACTATGTTAAAGTTAAACCATTCCTTTTTGTTTAAACAGAAAAGGGGAAATGGTGAAGGAAGTCCTTCTATTTATGTGTTCCTTACATTGGTTAATGAATAAAGAAACTCCTTTGGTATTTGATAGGGAAGAACTTAGGTAGGCAGGGAAGACAGAACTGAATGCTGGGAGGGAGAAAGCAGAGTGAGAGAGATGCCATGGAACTGCAACCAGAGATAGTCGGGCTATAACTTGGCCGGAAGGAGAAGACCTCATGGTAATACCCAGATAAATAGAAGTGGGTTATACTAATATGTAAGAGTTAGCCAATGAGAAGTTAGAGCTAATGTGCCTAACAGTGATTTAATTAATACAGTTTCTATGTAGTTATTTTGAGGCTAAGCTAGCTAGGCAGCTGGGAAGAACTAGTATCACCATTAAAACATTCAGGCTTGTCAGCAAGCATCTTTACCAATGAATCATTGCAGAAAACCACCACCATGGCTTCATTTTTATGTATAAGGAGTGAGGTAAGGTCATGATCCCAAACAGCATGGTTGATTAAAATATTCAAAAAACATTAAGAATACTTTTACCGAGATAAGGTGGTACACGCCTCTTTTTACCAGCACTTGGGAGTTAGAGGCAGGTGAACATCTGTTAATTAAAGGCCAGCCTAGTCTACAAGAGCTAGATCCAGAACAAGCTCCAACAACTACAGAGAAACCCTGTCTCGAAACACAAAAAGAAAAAATTCTTTTCAATATTCAGCTTACTGAACATTGAGCCATAAGTACACTATTGGGGTTCATAAATTATAACAGTATCCTCCAAGAATTCTTAACCTGAGTATATCCCATCAAATTCCTCCTAAACACCCTATCAGGAGAAAGGGAAGAATATCTACCCTAAAGACAATACTATCCTTCCTGAAGTTGTGTTACACCCTTTTAAATATACTGTGTGTTTTTATAAAGATGAGATCTTTTGTATATTTGAAAAATAAAAATAAAAAAGCAGAGCATCTGGGCCTGCATCCTGCTAATGCCAGAAGCTGAGGTCTTCAAGGGTGATGCCTCACACAGAAAAGCCCCTAATATGTGCATTTTGTGAGCATCAGCAGAACAGGACACACTCACCTTCCCTTTTCACTCACTGCTAGGAAATCCTTGGATTCTAACCTTTGAGAAGGAAGAGAGGGGAAAGACAGAAAATTGGGCATAAAAGGAGTGGAAAGGGCAGGCTGCTGTGACGCAAGGAGATGCTTGACAGTGGGAGGTGGCACATGGTGCCCAGCTCCAAAGCCTGAGCTTTGTGTCTTAGGACCCTAGACGACTGTCTGATTATCACTTACACTGGCCTCCTGTATTGCTGCTTCACCTACTCTTTTGCCTCTAGCAACATCTTACTCACACCTCCTATTGCAGAACACACTTTTTGTAAGAAAACACACATTTACTTCTGCAGAGAGAAATCCTGCCCCAGACAGGAGGAACAAAAATACCGGAGTCCACCTGGAGAACAAATTGCATTTATAAGACTTTATTACAGGAATATGGGTGAGGGGTTGCATACAGGAGAGAAATGACTCCAAGTCAGCTTTGTCACCAAAGCCTAAATCGGTAGGACTGATGGCTCTCCAAATATGGAAACCTGAGCCACACTGTGCAGTCCACAGATTGGACAGCAGGCTGCAGTCTTTCCAGAGAGATCAGCTCCTCTAAGCCTCTTCCAGGCAGCTCACCTGGTCTCTGCTCCTGCTGAGCTGCTCTACTGGTTTCTTCCAGACTGTTCTGCTGGTCTGAGACTGACTCCCAGCAGTCTCTACTATTTATCTACTCTTGGGAGTACGGAGACTACTGGATCCATTCAGTGTGGGGCTCTCCCTGAAGTTACTCACAATGGGTTACACCTTAAAGAGCTTTTCTGCTGGAGTGAATGCTTTAGCGCTAGAGGACACTGCTAAAAAACTGCAAAAACAAGAGACAATGACAGAAATGTGCACTTTAGCTTCTCATGATCCTCATGACACTCTCCCCGTGATGTCACATGATACTTGGAAATCCATAGGCCCTTATACCTTTCACGTACCTGGGGACAGAGCAGAGCAAGCCACAAAGGAACTCCTCTCATCTTTGTTAAACATACATGTTTCTGACACATTTTGGATATAAGAGTGTATGTTGTTGTTTCTGGGCAACTAATCAGGTCATATTTACAGAACAAGACATTTGGGGAGCAGAAGAAGGCACAGGGGTAGGGATACACTTCCCTGTGTTCACAAAACGATCCCAGGCCATAGAACACCTAAATTTGTGGAAAGGCCAATGTTGGCCAATGATCCAGAATGTCCCAAGGACTTCATTTGAGGAATTTGCAGGCAGAGTTGTTGTAGACATTGAATGCAATGGCACTGGGTCCATCTGACCTGGCACAGAGAGAACAGCTTTCTATATGATGCCAAAGCTGTGGTTCTCAACCATCCTGATGGTTCAACCCTTTATACAGCTACCCATGTGGTGGTGACCTACAACCATAAAATTGTTTGTTGCTACTTCATGACTATAATTTGTTATTGTGATTAATTATAATGTAAATATCTGACATGCAGGATATCTGAGAAGCAACCCCAAGTGGGTCAAACTTGTTGAGAACCACTATTCTAAGCAAAGGTGACTTTCATCTGAGTTGTATGTACCTGCTTTTCCTCAAGAGAACCTCAGGGAATTTGGGTTCATCTGGCACCTACGACACCACAGTCCACTTCAAAGTTCCACATCCCTAATCAAATACATATTTGATGCTGCCTATTTGTGCTCATGGCAACTTCACAACGAATTTTAGGAGCCAGAAGTACAATTGTTGTTTCAGAAAAAGCCAGTAGTTTTCTGGGTACTGCCAACAGTCTCCAGTTCAAATATTTTCTAATACCCACCTAGTTAGCTACCCTTAAGTTCTCATTGCAAGACACAGTGAAAATGTGTACTTGAGAAAAATATAGTTTGCTTTCCTTGTTTCTGTGAGATGTGTGAATATTTAATTTATGTAAGGGCTTATTTATTTCTAACTCAATGTAAGTGGAAATGCTTTAAGAGAGTTGGCACACTCAATAAGTACTTGCAGTCACATTTAGGAACTATCTAGTATGTATTATGTATGTGCTACTTAACAAACATATAACTGGAGAGACAGATCGTAAACTTGTCCTTCTAAGTGTTAAATCATATATAAATACATACACAAAAGTCAATGGTACACTAGCATTCCTTTACACACACACACACACACACAAACACACACACACAATGAATATCTGTAAAAAAAACCTACACAGATTTCCTTGGATGCTGATATGAGATTTTCTGTAATCTGTAGACTATATATTAGGTGAGGGACTAAGGCTGTATTTGAATGTCTTCTAAGCCCATCTGAGTGCATGAAATACTCTGTATTTGGCCAGTGGGATTTCTTCCATTAGTGGTTCATGCTAGTGTTGTAGACATTATGAATCCCTTTAGAAAAAGATGGCCTATGTGGCCAGTGAATGTAGACAGCACAGGATCTGATGTGGTAAGGAAATAGTATGGAAGGGTAGAGCAGATGGAGAAGGGAAGGCTTTACAAGGAGCATTGATGGGTTCAAGAACGGAAAAGAAATGGATTGAGGATGACCAGCTGGAGAAAGGGGACAGAAACAGAGAACAGAACCTGGTATATGCAATGTGGCGACTTCTATATCTCAATTTCTGCAATGAATGTTCAAGTTGCCTTCAACAAATCCTGCCAGAAAGTATGTCTGTGTCAGTAGGGGCTCAAGAATAGGGTTCCATTTAGATGAGATCTCTCCTACAATGTCATAGAACAAAAATACCCCTTTTTCACCAAAAAGGCTTCCAAGAACATGGAATCTGGTACTGATGCCCACACAAGGTAAAGCTACAAGAGGAAAAAGTTTGCACCCAGGAGGAGACTATCAAAAGAAGCTTAGCATTCTAACCCATTCTCGGAGAGCCAGCCTCCCAGGTGTCTTAAGACTCCAGAGTTAAGTCCACCCTGACCAGCTTCACAGAAGCTGCCTGAAGCAAGGTTTCTGGAATATGATTCATGATCGATGTCAAGTATATAGGTCAGGAGTGAAGGCTCACGTGGAAGTATGAGTACCTGGGGTCCCAGAGGAGAGGCCTAGGACCTCAGGGATGGTGAAGTTCCAACATCACAACTATGAAAGGAAAACATTGACTGAATTCTCCAGCGGTAGAAAGAGAGGCTTATCCCAGGCGGGGCGGGGGGAGGGTCATCCAGAGAGAAATAGGAAAAGGATCTGAGATCAGGTTCAGGGTGGGACAAAGTCAACACAGCTTGTAGCGAATTGTCCTCTTTGGCCTAAACACTGAGTGACCAGGGCTCTGACCCCGACTGTGGAAAAGAAACAGAAGTTTAGCTTCTTCTTCTGTTATATCATGCATTTAGGGATATAACTGATGTCACTGTCACTACAATGAAGCCTGGTTGGGACTAGAGAGATGACGCAGTGCTTAAGAGTACTTGGTGCTCTTGCAGAAGACCCAGGTTCAGTTACTGTTACCAACATGGTGGGTCACAGCTGTCTAGAGCCCCATTTCCAGGGTATCCACTAACTTCTTCTGAGCTCCACGGACATTAGAAGGGAACGTAGTACACATACATACAGGCAGCCCAAACAGTCACACACATAAACTAACAGAAATAGATCTAAGAACAATGGCAACCTGGGAATGTGGGAATTCACAGTTTAAGAGAGGGTTGGAGTAGTGTCTGGAAACTCTATTCACAGAAATCCTTTCAATAAGGAAGAATTCGGTTGACTAAAGATAATAAGACTTTGACAAAGTAAGGCCAGGCTGTGCAGACTTCTGCTGGGTGTGCACAAGGATGTGGAGGCAGAGCAGACATCGGCAGTGCTAGCCTATGTGGGACGGCTCAACTGACTGAGTGTGAGCTTTGCTAAACCTGCACCAGGCAGACACAAACTCATAAGTTCAGAGTCCAAGCCCAGTCTCAAAGAACTCAGGAGAGTCTGGATGTCAGGCTTCTTTCCTCAATGGCCTCAAGATTGATAGCAGTGAGAAAAAAGAGCACTGTGTCGTAAAATTGGAGGAACATGCCAGTGAGTCTGAGGTGATAGACATGGCTGCATAGACAGGACTGTGAGGGAGAGCAGGGGGAGCAGGACACATCCTGAGAGAGAGAGAGAGGAAGCTGAGAATGTTCAGGAGTAGGGTGGACAAAAGTTTGCATTCTCATGGAGTGAAGGGAGGTAAGGAAAGGGGCAGGAGGCAGGGGGACACAAATATCAAGACTCAGAAGTGTGATGTCAGAAGCATGAAATGAGCCAAGGAGTGGGAAATAAGGTCTGAGCACAGCCCTTGCTCAGGCCATGAGCATGGTGCTTAACACACAAACATAAGGACTAGGAACATTAGGAATATTAGCGAAATATTGTCCCAGCTCTGGAATCACAAGCTGAAAGCATGAAGTCCCAGGGCTTCTAGACTGACGCTTTCTGGATGGAGACCAAGGAACAGTGGTTAGAACGGAAGGGGGGTAAATGGGAGTCAGGGAGGGCGAGAGGTTGAGAGGAGAGGAAGGAAAAAAAACCTGTGATCCCTATGTAAAATAAAGGGAAATGTTAATTTAAAAAGAGATTTTAGCCTCTTCCCCTGTATAAAGGACTGCAAGCCGTAATAAAGACATTAATGCTAAAAAAAATAAAGAGAAAGAAAAAAATTTAAATGATTCCCTATTCTATAACTGTAAACAGATTTAGCCATTCATTTTATATCTATATTGTGTATGCAGGGTAAACAGATATGACTACTGATCCCAAAAATTCTAAGAGCAAGGAAAACCCTAAGGAATCTGTCAGGAAGACTGGACTGAACCTCCAAAACTTCCAACCTTGAATAACTCTGACACCTATTCTTTTGTTGAAAACGTGTCACATGCTATATGTCATAGGCCAAGTATTATTCTAAATATTGCCTGAATATTTGTGTGTTTACCTTCAGTCAAACAGGAGTAAGGAAGTGACCAAATCAATACCCTCGGTGTTAAGAGCTGATGCAAATATTACACCTGAAATATAACAGAAATTATAAAATATCTGAGGTGATTATTATCATTATTATTATTTTGGCTTTTTGAAACATGATTTCTTTGTGTAACAGTCCTAGATGTCCTGGAACTAGCTCTTCTTTTTTTCTATTTGCTTTTTTTTATTTTGTTTTGTATTGTTTTGTTTTTTTGACACAGGGTTTCTCTGTAGCTTTGAAGCCTGTCCTGGAACTAGCTTTTGTAGCCCAGGCTAGCCTAGAACTCACAGAGAACTGTTTGTCCTAGCCACTGTTGCCTGGCCATGTCATAACTTCTTAAGCAGATCATTTTTCTTTTGGATGAGCACACGGTTTGTTTTAATTGGACATTGTCGTTTGCTAGAATTCTATTCCAACCCAGTCCCAAAACCTTGATGTTGTACTTGAAAAGCAATGTCTGGCTAGCATTCAGTGTGCTAACAGGCACTCCTGAACTAGCAGCCACTAAAGCTGACCATGTCCACTTAGTTCTAAACCCATTTTTCTGAGCCGCTAGTGCTGGGTGGCGGGTGAGGTCACAGAAATTTTTACATGTTTACTTGAGCATCCTGGAGTCAAGCGTGTGCCTCTGTCCCATGCTCCATTCCAAATGATCTTGCACTTCCACACAATCCACCCGTCATCTCTTCCCTAAAACCTAGGAGGAACAGGCAGCATGCTGATACACATTAAAGCTCATTCTGGAAGCATGCCCTAGGAACAAGATTTAACTCCATGCTACCTTTTCACACCCCATCAGTAACCCTCAGGTTCTCCTCATTTGGGCCACACCCATCATTTCTGAGCTAAAACGGACAGCACTTACCTCAGCAAGTGGGCACAAGGGCCAGTGCAGTCAGTCAGGGCAGCAGTGAGTGAAGGGCGCTCGGGTGTCCAGCTACTTCTTGCAAGTGAGCGCCTGGACGTCGTGCATGAGGACCCCTGAGAACTGGGGAGCATGCGCGGACCTGCGTGTTGACGCATTGACATCATCTGAAGTAATAAGGGCGGCGGCGGGGCTGCGTCCCCAACACCCCAGCCTCCTGCCCGGCTAGCTTATGCCCCGAAATAACAACACACAAACTGTATTCATTTAAGCACTGCTTGGCCCTTTAGCTCTAGCACTTACAGGCTAATTCTCACATCTTAATTTAGCCCATTCTAATTATCTGTGAGCACCAGTCTTACCGGGAAGATTCTAGCCTAGTCCATCCTGGGTTGGAGCTTCATGCCAGGAGCGCTGGGAGTGGGGCATGGCGTCTCTCTCAGGCGTCTGCTCCCTAGAGGAGAGCTGTCAAGTCTCTGACCTCACTTCCTCTTCCTCCCAGCGTTCTGTCCTGTTTACTCATCCCACCTATCCTCTAACCAATAAAATGGGCCAGGGCAGTTCCTTTATTAGCCAATGACCTTCCTCCATCATTTCCCCTTTTTCAGTTTAAACAAAAAAAAAAGGCTTTAACTTTAACATAGCAAAATTACATATAACAAAACAGTTATCAAGTAAAAGTTGCAATAATCTTTATCATAACTAAGGAAAACTATAACTAACTATTCTTAACTCCATCAAAGATTCCAGAAAGATATAATATTACCTAAGTAAACAAGAACTAAGAAACTTCAAACTCTAGAAATGACAAAGACATCTCGCTGTCTGGACAGTCACCCAAAGTTCTTTTGTACTGTTGGAGCATCCATCTTCAGCCTTCAGGCCCATAGTATCCAGCAGACATATTCATCAAGCAGGAAATTCCACAGGCAGTCACTATCTGCTTGTCCTGAAGAATGTCTCGCAGACTCTCTCATGAATCAGGAACCCCGAAAGATCATCTCACCTTTAGGCAAGTTCACTAGTCCTCTCTCTGTGGGTTCTCTGTGTCCAGTTTATGCAATCATCCAGGCAAGAGCAGTTTCTTGCCCCAATGGCTATCAAACACCATAACGAGCCTCTTCGATGCCCATCTTCCTTTGAAGTACATTGGTGCTGCCAGGAGCAGAGTGTCTCATTGTCATGAAAAGTCCTAAGTTATTAAAACATTTAAAACGCCGTATTCTATAATCTTTGAAAAATATGAAGAATGCCTATCTAAAATATATCTACGCACATCTAGAAAATATTAACTAACATGACTACAAATTGACTATTATTTATGATTATCCATCAACAACCTATATATACTAATTATACATTACATTTTAATAATGAACTACACAATCACAACACCTTAATCAAAATCAGAAACACTTATACATATAACAAAATTGACCTTAAATCTCTATTAATAAAGCAAAATCTATACTAATGCAAATTATTCATATCTATATCATATCCCCCTTTAAATGTAAAAGAACATTTATAAACATTATTTGGGAATATGGGCGCACTTATTTTTCTCCAAACTGCTTCCTGCTGAATGGGGGCGTCGTTAATTAGGTCTTTTATGGTATAACCTGTGTGCTAGCTTCATCTCAGTTGGCAGTTGAGCGAAGCAATTTTCTGAAGATGTTCACTGCAACCCTTCAGGAGGGCGTGGTCCATCATATCAAATCGGAATAGAAGAAATGAACAGCGTATCATCCTCTGTGAAAACAAAATAAGAAACTCCTTTCCAAAGTATCATGTCCTTAGATCCAAATTTCAAATTCAAGGCATTTTCAAAATATCTATGTTGGATTAGTTCAGCAGCATTTATAAATAAATATCTTTTAGCATCTGTTGCTCCTTCCTCAGCGTTTAAATAATTTAAAGAGAGCATAATAGCATACAGTATCAAGATTCTCTGTGTATTTTCCATCTTTGTGCAGCTTTGTTTTAACCTCTATTTTGTTTATTTTTACTTGTAACTCTTTGCTTTTTGAGACAGGTTCTCTGTATCTTTGACCTGACGTAACTCAGTAGACCAGGCTGTCTTTGAACTCTCAGAGATCCACCTGTCTCTGCCTCCCAGGCATTCAGGATTAAAGGTGTTTGCTAGTACACCTTGAACTCACAGAGATCTGTTTGTCTCTGCCTTCTAGGCACTGGGATTAAAGGCGTGTGCTACCACACACAACAACTCTCTTTCTTTTTTTGTTTTTTACTTTAAGAACTTCAACTTTTAGTCTGCATATATTTTTAACACACTTTAAACCATTCAGAAATTTTCTTTGTCTTTGAATCTCTCTTTACTGTATATCTCTCTTTTTCTGACCACATGAGTCTTTAATTTACCAAGCAATATCAGTAGGATTAAAGGCGTGGCTTTGCAGGCTGGATCCAGCCCATTTCTTAGCTTTCCAGCCTCATGGCTGAGGTACTGGCTGTAGCCAGCAAGCGAGCTTCAGCAGCCTGTGCTTGCAAAGCGCACAAACCGCATGCGTAAAAGAGTCAGAGTTTTTCCTGGCAGGACAGCCCAGAAAGCCGGCATTTTTAAACGGCACAGCTTTTTTCCTGCTACGGCTGAAGACCAAAAAGCATGCGTTCATCTTTTCGTCAACAGCGTTTAAGTGTTTCATGGCAGGACCTCTTAATGAGCTGCAGGCTTTGCAGCTAAAGCTGAGTCAGGAAGCCTCTCTTAGATGAAAGCGCATGCTTGCCTCTAACAAGCAGAGCAGACCCGAGAACACAGCAAGTCTAGTTGCCATCAAACAAATCATAGCACTTTACTACAAATGCTCTATTCAAAAGCTCTGTCTCCCGCAGGAGCCAGACAGAGATCGCAATGGTGGCACAGCCCCAGGAAGTCGCGCTTTAAAATGACACAGCGTTTTTTTCTGCTACTGTTGCCGAATCAGGAAATCTCTCTACAGCATGGCACCAACAAACAACCAAAATCTGTGTTAAACTCTCGCTCCCTTATTTTTAAGTCTTCTCAGGTTTTTTAAGTGGGTTTAGTCCATCACGTGGGGTGCCATATGAAGTAATAAGGGCGGCTGCGGGGCTGCGTCCCCAACACCCCAGCCTCCTGCCCGGCTAGCTTATGCCCCGAAATAAAAACACACAAACTGTATTCATTTAAGCACTGCTTGGCCCTTTAGCTCTAGCACTTACAGGCTAATTCTCACATCTTAATTTAGCCCATTCTAATTATCTGTGAGCACCGGTCTTACCGGGAAGATTCTAGCCTAGTCCATCCTGGGTCGGAGCTTCATGCCAGGAGCGCTGGGAGCGGGGCATGGCGTCTCTCTCAGGCTTCTGCTCCCTAGAGGAGAGCTGTCAAGTCTCTGACCTCACTTCCTCTTCCTCCCAGCGTTCTGTCCTGTTTACTCCTCCCACCTATCCTCTAACCAATAAAATGGGCCAGGGCAGTTCCTTTATTAGCCAATGACCTTCCTCCATCAGTCATCCTTTGCTCCCGTCCTCTCGTTGTTTGGTCGGTATCCCTGCTGAGATTCTAGACCTCGAGGTCAGTCATTCCTGGGACCCGAGTGCTGTTTGAGGTCCACAGTTGTAGTTATGGCCAAGAAGCTTTATTATGAGCATAAATATTATACTCAGAAAGATTATGAGGAGGAAATATTTTGTGAGAACGAAGTTGTGGCCTCCACGTCAGCTGCGGCCATGGAGGCAGATGGTGGCCATAGCCACCCGGATTCTTCTTTGGAGCTTGACCTGGAAGAATTGAACACCTCAGAGGCTGGTGTGGCAAGGATTCCTCAGCGGCACCAGGGTCATCAAAACCTCTTCCATTTCACACCGCGTCAGATCAGAAAAATGGAACGTGTCTTTAAAAAATCCCGGGACCCAGATTTGGCTGCCAGGTATGTGGTTTGGACCAAGAGCTCCCCAACCTCCCTGGCCTTTGGCTCATGTTGAGGTGCCTTTGGTTCTTTGAGGCACTGTATTCCTTATCGTCCCTCTCCAAGTCACAGGGGCCTTCTCCTTTGGTGGTGGGCACAGGAGGATGCCCCGTGTGAGGCCCGAACTCAGTACCAAACAGGTAGTGCTGGCGTGAAGCAAATGTCCATAGTCAACACCTCTCATTCCGAGTCATATTTTAATTTCTGTGAAATATAGAGACCAGAGTTTGTGGACCCAAACAACTTACTAGCATCAAGTTCACGAGTGCTAGGAGTTTATAGTTTGTTGTGTGACCTCCTCATCTTTTCAGGGACTGTGTACCTAGCCATCAACTCCTTTTGGTTTCTCTTTCCCCTCCCCTAGTGCTGTTTTTAATTTAGCATACTTTGCTCAGGATCGACTTTGACATTTATTTTTAATTTTCAATAGTTTGTTAAAATTATTTGTCTCTATCATTTAGAAACTTTTGCAGGAGATGAATTCATTTCAAAAGTGAGACTGCCTCTGAGAATAAATGTAAATGCCAAGTGTGAGGGAGGACGGTGATATTTTAAAGGCATAGAATTCATGTATGTCATTGTATTGCATGTAAAACACTGCATGATAAACATCCATGGTTGTCTTTACACAGGAAAGAACTTGCAAGAGCTCTGAAAGTGCCTGAAGCAAAACTGAAGGTCAGTGAATCCAAACAAAGCAATTGGACAGACAATCTATAGCCTTCCTTAGGCATTAGCTAGCCTTGTTCTAGGCACTTTTAAATGAATGGATTCCATTTTATTTTTTTCCCTGTTTGAATGTTGGTTTTTTGGCACAGGGTTTCTCTGTGTAACCCTTGCTGTCCTTGAACTCATGGTTCTTTTGCCTCCACCTCCACCCCCCAAGTGCTGAGTTTACAGCACTTGACAAACTGAACTTTAAATCGATTTTAACCTTAATTGAAACAGCACTACATAAAAGGGACATCATCTCTAGGTGGACAACATTCACAGCACATGGTTTTCATTGTGATGCAATTTTGGACCCCCAGCTGGCCACACACTTAGCCTCCTATGGAAATACTCCTTGCCCCTTTAACTCTTTAATTGTCCCCGTCTTTCTATTTTGTGTCTTGAATATCATGGTTAAAAGTGCTACACTGCATAAAGAAAAAAATGATCCTAACTTGAGACGATGGTATTAATAGTGACAACCCTTAATGTTAATTTTTCTGGGATTCTGTGTGTGGCTAGCCAAACACAATGCCAAATAGTTATATTAGGGTTGAGAGGAGGCATGGACTGATAGGTATGGAAGAATAACACATAAAATACAGAGATTAATATTGTGCAGGGCAGGATTCTGGAAATCTCGCTGAAGCAGAGATAGTATTCTCCATCCTGATGCTGGAGAACTTTGTGTAACATGAAAGAATATGCTGGTCAGATTTACCATGGGTGGAAGTCCCCACTGAAGTGTATATACTGCGGGAAAAAGACAAAATCATGGCCCTGTTTGCAGAGGTTGACACACAGCCGGGGCTTGCTTTTGTGAGCTGAGTAGAAAGTTCCATGTTAGATGCCTTAAAGTGACTTCTCTCTCTCGGCTCTGGGGGTGGAAGCCAATGCTAAAACAATCTTGTCTCCCTCTGATTTTAGGTGTGGTTCACCAACCGAAGAGCCAAAGAGAGGAGGGAAACACTCCTACTGTTAGGAAACACAACTCCTGTTGAAGACATCATCATACTTAGGGACTTTAAGGAAGATTCTTCCTAGAATGGCATCATCCTTCATTCAGGAGCCAAATGGCTAATTGGTGACCCATGTGCCCATTGCCAAGATTAACTAAAATTGAACACTCATGTTAACAATAAACACATAAGCTCCGCATGCTTTCTGGTATTTTGTAGGATAAGATGTACACTTTTCAGGAAATTCCATTTAAACAGAATGACAAAGTCTAGTTACATAATTTAGCATTTTAAGTCATGAGTGTTGCATGCATAGATGAATATTCCCAATACATGGTGATTCAGGCTTAGTAGATCTTCTGAGCAAGTGATTCAGAAGTAATCCTGCAAACAAGAAATCTAAGGAGAAGTTGGCACAGACGATATTGATGGTGATGAAAACTTTTATTTGGGGGATTGTACCAATACTTTTTTATTCTTAAAGAAATTAGATTTTTTGTCATACCTGTTTATGGTTTTCCTTCCTCCCAGTTCCTCCCCACTTACCCTCCCATCTGGATACATTCCCCTTTCTGCCCCTCTTTGAAAACAGCTCAGGTGGGTGGAAGCTGCCCATATGCCTTCCTCGACCTGCTGAAGACATTCATGGGCAGGAGACGGTCACTGTGATGAGCAAATGTGTGGTGGAGAAATTGGAGGGAACGTATCAGAATGATTCATGTGCTGTAGAAAGAGGGAGAACAGAAGGAGCGAAGGGGGTGAGGAGCAGGCTGCTGTGGGCGTCCTGGTAACCACCCAGGTTTGATGTGTTACCCAGACCTTGCCGGGCTGCTACCAAGGTTCTGTGGGTCCATGGTCCTACTGCGGGCAGGGACTGTGTGGACATACATGGGTTGTGCCATCATCAAAGACCACTGGACGCCATGTGTCTTTGTTTTCACCTGTTGGTGGAACATGCCACTTCACGGGCTGTACTGAATTAAGTGTCCTGCACTGCCACCGGTGCCATTGTGACATCAGGGACTGAGATGCTGCTGAAGGACATGTCTGAGAGAGTTGCTAGAGTCTCTGTGTTGATGTCCATGGCTCCTGCTACCACTGAAGGCTATGTGTATGCCTGGCCTCTGGGCTACCACCTGAGGCCATCTTGGTGTCCTGGGTCATGCTGCTGATGGAACCATGCCAATTTGAATACCTCTGCTTCTACCTAGGGTCTTAGTGGCATCCACTTGTGCCTCATGCCGAGGACCATTCTGGGTCCATGTCAGAACTGCAGCCAGGGTCTGTGTTGAAGTCCATGTCCTGTGTTGTCACCAAAGGCCACAGGGATGCTCAGGGCCTGGGCTGCAATCTGGGACCTTGTTGGTGTGCAAGCTTCCAGAGCCATGCTGATCTGAGTAATCTGTGCTGCCACCCAGGGCCTTGGTGTCATCCAGGTCCAAGTATCTGCTTAGTGCCATGTGTATGTCTGTGTCCCTATGGCAGGCAGGGTCTGAGTTGATATCCATGGCTCCTGTTACCACCAAGGGCCATGAAGTTGTCTGGGGTCTGGTCTGCCACCTGAGGCCATGATGGTTTCCCAGGGTGAAGTTGCTGCCAGCGACTGATCTGAGTGAACTTTGTCACCACCTGGGGCTCTGGTAGACTAGGCAGCCTGCACTTTCCACTCTTTTATGCCCAATTTTCTGTCTTTCCCCCTCTCTTCCTTCTCAAAGGTTAGAATCCAAGGATTTCCTGGCAGTGAGTGAAAAGGGAAGGTGAGTGTGTCCTGTTCTGCTGATGCTCGCACGATGCACATATCAGGGGCTTTTCTGTGTGAGGCATCACACTTGAAGACCTCAGCTTCTGACATTAGCAGGATTCAGACTCAGGGACTCTGCTTTTTATTTTTATGGCTCAAATCTACAAAAGGACTCATCTTTATAAAAACACACAGTATATTAAAAAGGGTAATACAACTTCAGGAAGGATAGTATTGTCTCCTAGTGGCTATTCTACCCTTTCTGCTGATAGGGTGTTTAGGAGGGAATTGATGGGATATACTTAGGTCATGAATTCTTGGGGGAAACTGTGATGATTTATAAACCCCTATAGTGTATGTAGGGCTCAATGTTCAGTAAGCTGAATATTCAAGAGATTTTTTTGTTTGTTTTTCAAGACAGCGTTTCTCTGTAGTTTTTGGAGGTTGCTACGGATCTAGCTCTTGCAGACTAGGCTGGCCTTTAATCCACAGATGTTCACCTGCCTCTAACTCCCAAGTGCTGGCATTAAAGGTGTGTGCCACCTGATCCTGGTAAAAGTATTCTTAATGTTGTTTGAAGATTTTAATCAACCATACTGTTATGGGGTCATGACTATCCCTCACTCCTTATACATAAAAATGAAGCCATGGAGGTGTTTTTCTGCAATGATTCCTTAGTAAAGATGCTTGCTGGCAAGCCTGATTGTTGTAAGGGGGGATGCTTGTTCTTCTTGGCTGCCAAGATTGCTTAGCCCAGAAATAACCAGACAGAAACTGTATTAATTAAATCACTGATATGTATATTAACTCTAACTTCTCATTGGCTAACTCTTACATATTAATTTAACCCACTTCGTTTGATCTGTGTATCACCATGAGGTATTGGCCTACCAGCAGAGTTACAGCACATCTATTTCTGGTGGCAGTTCCATGGCGTTTCTCTCACTCTGCTTTCTCCCTCCCAGCATTCAGTTCTGTCTTCCCTGCCTACATAAGTACTGTCCAATCAAAATGCCAATGGAGTTTCTTTATTCCTTTACATATGAAAGGAGCACATAAACAGAAGGATCTCCTGCACCACAGATGACCTGAACCTGATCTCTGGAAAGTGCATGATTGAAAGAGAGAACTGATTTTCCCAAGTTGTCTTCTGACATCCAAACATGTGCTGTGACATGCACTAAATGGTAAAAATCCAAACTCACATAACAAATAAATTCAACAATTAGAAGGAATCCTAATTTACTTAGCTAATAACTCTACAGGTATTTGACAATGACTTAGTGTTTACTGATGTTGATTTTCACATTTTTAAGTCAAAATAATTGCACTACAACTTTCTTAGGAATCTTGCTAGTTGTCCTAATATCACAGCGCTCTAGGGTTCTACAATTAAAAGGAAGAAAGAAAAAGTTTGCATTTGTGTGATTAGAGTGCATAGACGACTAAATGGCTAAGAGATTTTGTTGTTCTTTCAGAGGACCAGAGTACAGTTCTCAGGATGCACCTCGGTAACCATCTATCTCTAAGTAGAGCTTCAGGAGATCCAGTGCTCCCTGTAGGCATGCATAAGTACAAGCACACCAACTAATAATGATCTTCTATTTAAAAAAAAGCTTTCTAAAAATCTGAAAATCACAATTTGTGATTTCTTAACCTGTAACTTCTACAAATTTAATATTAATTTTTAGATTGGTTTATTTTTCATGTGTACAGAGTTCTACCTGCATGCATGCCTTCACGCCAGAAGAAGGCACCAGATCTCATTATAGACGGTTGTGATCCACCATGTGGTTCATGGGAATTGAACTCAGGACATCTAGAAGAACAGGCAGTGCCCTTAACCTTTAAGCCATCCCCTTAATATTAACTTTTAAAAGCAATGTTAAACTCTAGTTTTCTTTTTATTAATTAATTATTTTCCCAATCACATTTCCTCTCCCTTCTTTCTCTCTTCCCAGACCCTTCTACTAACCTGCCTCTTCCCCCCATCTACTTCTTCTCTTTTCAGAAAAGAGCGGGTCTCCCATGTATATCAGCCATCTGTGGCATATCAAGATGCAGTAAGACTAGGCACGTCATCTAGTATTAAGGTTGAATAACACAACCCAGTAGGAGGATAAGGTTCCCAAAGCAGATCACAGGGTCAGAGACATCCCTACTGTTAGGAGCCCCAGCAAAAGGCCAAGACCATAATTTACACAACTGTAAAACATGGGTAGAGGGCCTAGGTCAGTCCCTTGCAAGCTCTCTGGATGGCAGCCTAGTCTCTGTGATCCTCTCTGGACCTAGGTTAGTAAATTCTGTGGTTTCTCTTTTGGTGCCCTTGGCCTCTCTGTGTCCCACAATCCTTTCTCCACCTCTTCCACAGGATTCTCTGAGGTTCACCAGTGTTTGTAGTTCTGAATCTGTTTCCATCAGTCGCTGGGTTACACTTTCTTAATGAGATCCTCTTGATATTTTCCAACATCTCAGCTCACTGAGGAAATTTTTTTGAGAATATTGTTTGAATGGAAGCTAGCCCGAGGTTATTTCACTTTTGTATACTTACTGTATATATGGTGCTTTCTCAGCTCAAGTACTGTTGAGAGCACTTTCAAGCTTCAGGAGTTTCCTGAAACTATGAAAAGGGCAAACACCTACACAGTGTCAGCCTAGTCAGACATGAGAAGTACTGGGCAGGACATCGTACAGTGACTGTGATGGAGAGTCCCAATCAACCATCTGGAGCATTTTCATTGTTTCAATGGTGACGTCAAGTGTTTTGCAGCGACTTGTCCCCCCAGAATGCTACATAAACTCCACTTCACAAGCATGACACTCCTTCAGGTAGAGGACAGTGTTGGTGTGTTTTCAATGTCCTCTCAAGGAAACTGGCACAAACACTAGCTGACATAACCATGTCCACGTAATTCCCAGATCTTGCAGTGTGCACCCAGTGAGATACAGAAGCTAGAGTTCTCCAGGGGTTCACCCAGAGGCCATGTGCTCGGTGTAAATGCATGTCCTCATCCCTACTTGTGCACCTGCAACAGCTTTCTTTCTCTTCCACTCCATTCCTCGAGGCTTTGGTGTACTTGGTTGGATCCATGTTAGATCCATTCTGCACATGCTCCCTAGAGCCACCTTCAGTGGGCACGTATCTCCTATAGGGGTTGTGTGATGGAAAGAGGACAGATGTGAAACTTGCTAAAAACCTACATGCTGCAAAGTCATTTCAATCCACAAACCATTTATGGAGATGACACTTCTCTCTTTTAGGTCTCATCATGGCTTTCCAATCCCAACATGTGGACCACAATTTCTAAAAACTGGATGAAAATGAGATTGAGGGGAGCCTTGATTTTGAACATGGAGCCACTGCAGCAAGAGAAATTGTCATCTACAGTGAAGATTCTCTAAAAGGTTCCGACAAACCAAAGAACCAGGGCATCTCACACCACGAGGATGATGTGATCCACGTTGTTAACTTCAACTACGTTGGTGATGACATCAGGCATGAGAGCCATGGGAGCCACCAAGGGTACAGAAACCCACAGTTGAAGGAGCAGGAGAACGTGGCTGCTGACAGAGTGCCACAGGTCCAGCGCACAAGGCCACGGGATCCAGTACCCCAATAAGATCATAAGGTATGTGATCCAGTCATACAGGTCCAAGTATCTGCTTAGTGCCATGTGTATGTCTGTGTCCCTATGGCAGGCAGGGTCTGAGTTGATATCCATGGCTCCTGTTACCACCAAGGGCCATGAAGTTGTCTGGGGTCTGGTCTGCCACCTGAGGCCATGCTGGTTTCCCAGGGTGAAGTTGCTGCCAGCGACTGATCTGAGTGACATGTGTCACCACCTGGGGCTCTAGTGATGTCTCTGTCTCTATCTCCATTAATCACCAGATGAAGGTTCTATGGTGATATGCAAGATATTCGTCAATATTGCTCTAGGATAGGGTCATTTCAGGTCCCCTATCCTCAGCTGCCCAAGGAACTAACTGGGGACCTCAGCTTGGGCACCTGGGAGCCCCTCTAGGTCCAAGTCTCTTGCCCACCCTAAAGTGGCTCCCTTAACTAAGAATTGTGGTTCCGTGCTCCCCTATCCAACCTTCCTTTATCCCAATCCTCCTGTTTCCCCAAGTCCTCCCCTCCTTCCCTTCTACCTTTTCTCTCCCCATCTCCCCCTACCCCCATCCCACCCCACCCCCAAGATCCCAATTTTCTCCCCGGCAATTTTGTCTACTTCCCTTAGCCAAGAGGATAACTATATGTTTTTCCTTGGGTACACCTTCTTACTTAGCTTCTTTAGGTTCACCTATTGTAGACTCCGTGACCCTCATTTATGGCTAGAAACCAATTATGAGTGAGTACATCCCATGTTCATCATTTTGGATCTGTGTTACCTCACTCAGGATAGTATTTTCTATTTCCATCCATTTGCATGCAAAATTCGAGAAGTCATTGTTTTTTACCGCAGCGTAGTACTCTAGTGTGTATATATTCCATACTTTCTTCATCCATTCTTCCATTGAAGGACATCTAGGTTGTTTCCAGGTTCTGGCTATTACAAATAATACTGCTATGAACATAGTTGAACAAATGCTTTTGTCATATGATAGAGCATCTCTTGGGTATATTCCCAAAAGTGGTATTGCTGGGTCCAGGGGTAGGTTGATCCCGAATTTCCTGAGAAACCGAAACACTGACTTCCACACTGGTTGCACAAGATTGCATTACCACCAGCAATGGATGAGGGTACCCCATCCTCCACAGCCTCTCCAGTAAAGGCTATCCTTGGTGTTTTTGACTTTAGACATTCTGACAGGTGTAAGATGACATCTCAGAGTTGTTTTGATTTGCATTTCCCTGATTGCTAAGGAAGTTGAGCACGACCTTAAGTTTAGACCTTAAGTTTAGAAGATGTCCTCTTCTAAACTTAAAAGTAAACAATAACACCAAGGAGAGAACAACAATCAAAACAACAACAAAGTAACAGTATCATCTGTGGCATCTTCAGAAGGATATGCAGTAATCTGAACATTATTGCAAGAGCGTGGCTGGTGTCTGTCACTTTTGAAGCCTCACGGGTTGGTGTCCAGTCATCCTGTTCAGGGCACTAAGGTTGGAAGAAGTCCACTTCTGATGTTCTGATGAATGCCCTGAAGTCTGATGGCTGTTTTCCAGACTCTCCTTGTTACTGTTGCACTCTGAGGCCTCAATCTTGAGGGGAAGAATGTTACTGATTAGAAGGAGTATGCCCAAGACTTCTGTCTACCTCATGAACCTGTGTCTTTGAGCAGAGTGGGAATGTCAGACACTTGCTTGGTCAGAAGGTAAAATTTGAGGCCCTTTGGATAAGCATGTTAGTATAGACACCATACATTACAGAAAAGGAAGATCTGAAATTCTCTTGGCCAGATGTGGAGTTTGAATACTCCATTCATTAAAGGAAAAGAGTATGTGTGAGACACCCTTGGTCAATGGGAACACTATTGAAGGCCTCATATGCAGACCTTGAATGCCCCCCACATAAGTCAGAAATATACAAATAGGGATCAAAGGGTCAGCGATGAGAGGTCAGAAGCTTGCCAAGGTGCATGGGGAAGAAGGGAGGAAACAAGAGCCCCGGAGAAATACAAGGACCCCAGGGTCAGAGGGGAAATGTTTGATGGTGTCTTGTGAGGAGTGTGGAAATCTGGGGGTTATTATAGATATTGAATAGCATGTTGGATTGGATAAAGTTGGAAATCAGCATACCCACGGCTTGACATGAGATAAAAGTCCCAGCCCACCTCATACAATGGAACACATTCCAGAAACTGCCTTATCAGCTTCCAGCTCTTCATCAGATACTTGGATATCTGTCCACTGTAGAGAATGTGTGGTAGGTGAGGCAGCAGTCTGAGTATATTCCAAAAGTCTGCATCAGAGTCCCAAGCTTGTTCTCCTTCTCAAGCATCTGTTCAGCTGCTCAGATCTAAGTTTGAATGATGGGGACCACATTATATTGATTTTGGCTTTGAGGCAGTGGGCTTTAGTTCTAGACTCTACTTCCTACACATGGACTTGGAGTCTTTAAGCCTGGGATGTCTGGAGAAGTCATTGTGTGAAGAAAAGTATTCTATGGTCTCAGGTTTGGGTGGGGGAATGTCTGAGGCCACTGAATCAAGGAGAAGAGTGTGAGGCTCATCCTTGGACCGAAGGGTCTATTTGAAGACAACTTGCAGAATGAGTAGATCTGAGGCTGTCTGGTAAATCATAGGCAGTAAACTGAAACTCCTTTGGTCACATCAGAATGGTATGTGGCCCAATTATATGGTCCTAGTAATTGTACTCCCACAGGGTCATGTTCAGAAGATCTGAGAACGCTTGTATGTACCTCTCTAGTAGAGCAGGCAGGTCTGAAACCCTTTGGTCAGAAGACAAAACTTGGGGGTATACTTGGGAGAGGGGATAGTCTAAAAGCCACTTCAGTAAGAAAGAGAGGATACTCTCAGACTTCTCTCGGTAGGTGGAGCATATCCATGATGAGGGAGTACCTTCTGTGTGATGTGATCACCATGAATATATAAGAGACTGTTGTGGACCTATAGCAAGAAAGACCTTAGGTAGGCAGAGAAAGCCTATGTGGGCAGAAGAAGAATTCTTGCTACCACTTTGGGAGCCGGTAAAAGATCTAAACTCCTCTAACCTAGAAGGAGGAGTCAGGAGCTCCCTATGACTAGGTGGAATAATCTCAGCCTCCCTTGGTCATATGTCTGTGTACCTATTGGGCAGAAGCTGAAACTTGAATGACACCCTGAGAATTATAGAAAGTCCCAGACACTCACTTCTTCATCGGCACCAAACTTGAAATCAAAATCTAGAATACACATTTTCTGAATGTCCTTTTCAGGCATGTCAGCAGTCTTAGAAGTCTTCTAAGAGGCTGCACGACAGAAGTCTGTGACTCAGTTTCTTTATCCGGTAGAGGTCCATCCACAAATTCCTCTTCATGTAGGACAGGAATTCTTTGTCTAAGGAACTAGAGTGAAGGCAGTGTTATGAGTTATCCCCATCTTGCTGTTCTTGTGTTCAGGGACCTCGTTCCAGAGAGATCTGAGTTCTCTTTAGTCAGAACAGTACTTCCCAGGCCACCCAAATTAGAGGTTATAGGTATGGAATCAACTGTGAAATTTCCTTGATTACACAAGGCAGGCCTGAGGCAGTCTTTATTGATGTGAAGGTCTAAATCCACTATGTAAGATGGGGTAGGGCCTTGGTACTTGGGACAGAAATAGAAGGACTATTATACCCTTCATCAAAAATGTTATGTGGCAAAATTCATGGGAATAATGAGAAATATTAATGCACTCTGGTCATAACTGGAATTTCTGAGACATTTTGTGCACAAGTGAAGGTCTACACCTATTTGTCAGGGGTATAAAGTATATGGCAATGTTCAATAAAATAGGAATCGCAATTTTCCATTAAGCATAAACTAAACCCCTTGTGGAGCAGAGGAAGGTCTGGTTTGGCCTAGTCAGCTTCCAAATCTTTTTCAGTATTGAGAATATCCATACCTTTGTGGGCTTGTGAAAGGCCAGGAAGTAATCATTGCCTGTTTTCCAAGTGGTTGGATGGTCATTTTCAGTCTAAGAAGTTATTGGTCAGATAAGATAATCCCATATATGTAGCAGGAAGAAAATTTGAAGCAATCCTAGACAGTTGGGAATATAGCAGACATACATAGTCAAGAGAACAAGATCTATAAGCCCCATAGTAGATATGGTAGGCCTGAGTCATCCTTGGGCAAAAGAGAACATATTACAAGCCATCTTGGGCTTTGGGAGAAAGATTTACTTCCCCCTGGATAGAGGGGAAAGGCCAAGTATTTCCGAAGAGTGTCTGATGCTATAATACGATGCTCTGAATCTCTTCTATGAAAGAAAGACATTTTCAGACCTTTTGGCCAGTGGGGAGGAATTTGAGGACCCTGACAAAAAGAGGATAATTATGACCCTTTCAGATGATGTATTGTAGGTGAAGCATATTTAAGTAAAGGGGGAGAAGGTCTGTGCCCTCCTTCATCAAAAGGGAATGATTGAATCCTTACTAAGTGAGGGTAAGTTTTGAAGGCCTTTTTGATTGGAATTTGAAAGTTTTGGGGCCTTGGGCAGGTATAGATCTACCCTGGCCCCCTCAGTCATGCAGGATAGATATCAGGCCCTCTTGGTTACAGAGTGTGCATTTGAAGTCTAATTGACAGAAATAGATGGTGGTTAGGCATGCAAGACTTTGGCAGACTTAAAGAGAGAAGCAAAGTCACAAACCACTTAGGCAAAAGGGAGTATCCTAGTCTACCTTGTGCATTGGAGGAAGGACTTCATCACCGTTTAGAAGATTCACATCTTCAGGCACACTGTGGCAGGCCTGGCAGTAATCTGAGCATCATCTATCAGTCATGATTGGCAGGCTCCAGTTCTCATCAGCTACATTGGTGTGTGTATCAAGGATGAGACCTCTTCATTTTGGTGACTTTAATGAAGCAAAGATGACCTAAGTCTCAGGCTCTGTCACCTCAAAGCAGAGCAAGATGAAGTCCCTTTGGTCACACATGTATTTTCATATTGGATGTAGTTAGAGGGGAAAGATCTCCATTATGGGGATAATTCTGAGACCCACATGCTTATAGGAGGTGATCTGAGGATACTTTGATCTTGGTCATCTTGAGAAAAATGGAAATTCTGAGATAACTTTAGTTAAAAAATCAGTTATTCTTATGAATTTCCTTAAACAAAGAGGGATGGCCTTGGGTGTTATTTATAATAACAGAAAGGCCTGACAGCTACTTTAATCAAAGGGATCTTCTGATAACCAGTCACCAAAAAGGCACAATGTGAGATGCCTTGAGAATAGGAACAGCTTGGGAAGCCCACATTATATTCAGAGGGGAAACTTCTGAGGTCATTTTGAACTGTCTTGCTTAGAGAGAAAGTGCCTGACTATGTTTGACCAAATAGCAAGATACAATCACCCCATTGTGCAGAAAGGGAAAATGCTAGTTCTACTTGAATGGTTTGGTTCAGCATCATTTTATTCTTACTGTGCTCCCAACTTCCATGATCCATATATTACATCAACTGTTGGGAAGAGTACAAGAAGCAATTACAACACTCTTTCAACATGATGAGTGGTTGTGTAAACTTTGATGCTTCCTCAGGGTTGTATTGATCTGTGTTTATCCATCAATGTAAGTAATGTGGAATGTCCTTCTGTATATGCTTTTCTTTTTTTTGGTTAATGAATAAATCTGCTTTGACCTATGGAAGGGCAGAATATAGCCAGGCTGGAAGAGATAGAAAAAGAAATTAGTTGGAGTCCAGGAGAGGACATGTAGCTACTGAAGTAGAACTACGCCAGAACTTTTCCAGTAGGCCACAGCCATATGGTGATACATAGATTAATATAAATAAGTTAATTTAAGATGTAAGAGTTAATACGAAGCCTGAGCTAATAGGCTACGTGGAATTGTAATTAATATATTTTCTGTGTAATTATTTGTGCTTGGGCAGTTGGGAAACATAAGCACAGTCTTCATTTACATAAAAGATGAGAACATTTTGCATTTCTGACAGCTACATTCTAGGCAGATGACATAATTATTAGTTTTAGCTTTTTATATTTTTCCCTCTACCTAGAATCTTGTGAGGTCCCATGGTTACAAAAGTGTTTTCTTAGCAATCTTAGCCCCTGGGATTGGCACTAAGGTAATATGAGTCCAAGGGTCAAGTGAAATGTGTCCATGAAAGGAAGGGGATGCTCTAGGGCCTCCCAGGGTCAGTGGCTAGACCTGTAGCTCAATTAAATACAGAGTGAATGATTTGCAACCCCTTTGGTTGCAATTCTGAGCTCTTATTCATCAGTGTGGAATAGCCCAGACACCTCTTGGCAAAAAATGGGATCTTTGTCCGGCTCACTACACTTTATAATTTTTGTGGTTGAAGTTTGTAATCGTAGTTCCCCCTTTCACTACACTGTACTGAATATGGACAAATCTGACTCTCACTGTTACAGTGTGAGTGGTGTAATGAATATTTAATATGGGGCCTCTTTATTCAAAGGTAAAGTTTGAGGGTCTTTGCCACAAAATGAATACTTGAGACCACCTTAGGAAAATGGGGAAGGTCTGCAGTAGGCTTTGTCCTAGGAGGAAGGTCTACCATTTTCATCAGTGCAGTAAAAGGAATAAGATAACTTGAGGAGAGTGGAAGCACTGGCCCTTTGTGAGACCTGTTTAGGGCAAGGGTAGGAGTTGGAAAACCCTTGCACAGAGAGGAGAAATGTCATGTACCATCCTGTTGAAGGTGAATGCCCTTACTACCTTACTCAGTGAAGGAAGGTACCATTACTGCACTTCAGCTTCCAACTCTTCTTTAGAGCTTCCTCATCTTGTGTTGAGTCTTAGAGAGTTCAGGCAGCAACGAGAGCCTTCTTCAATATACCTGGATGGCTGTCAACAGCTAGGTCTCCTCTTTTTTTTTCAGGTTGTTTTCATGGTCCATGTCTAGGCAGCAGTGATGGGGTCAGTTGATTTATAGTGATTGGATTGAAAAACATAGCTTAGGATTCAGTTTCTAATTTTAAAGTTATGACAGGGGCCTACAACCTAGAGTGGAGCAATGCAGTTCCCTAGCCACCAGCACCAAATATAAAAGGTTTAATTCATTTTTGTTTAGAGCAGCATATTTTGGAGGTACTTCAAAGACAGAATGGAATGTTTGAGGATTTTTGATAGAATCCTACAAGGTAGGATGCAGTATTATTCAAAATAACATCTCTAATGCCACCTTGTGAATAAAAGAAATGAATGAGTTTCCTGGAGTCAAAGACAGTGCTTCCTATTCTCCCTTGTACAGGTGGATAAGGTGTAAGTACACATTTTTTTAATGGAGGGAAGGATGATGTCCCAGTCTGACCCAGGGTAGTTCTCATGAAAACTTCAATAAACAAAGTATACATGAGGTCTCTTGTAAACAGGGAAGTTCTGACAACCTCTTCTCAGAATGGGAAGTTTTGAGACTACCTTCAGCAAATGAGAAATCCCAAATGTCTTTATTCACAGCGAGGAGGGCTCCAGTCACATTTGGTAGAATACTACTATGCACTTCAATCATGATCAGAACAGAAAGGTCCCAAGGCATCTTGGATAATGGGAAAAGGTTCTGGCTCTGCACTAACATCAGCTATTTTTCCCGATGCAAATGCATACCTTGTGTGAAATCTTTGAGAGTCTAAGGCAAATCTCCTAACAATCTTCCAACAGGCTAAGTGGTTATGCAAGCATTGATGTTTCCTCAAGGTTGTGTTCAGCTGTACATATCTGTGAATAAAAGAAACAGTGTGTTTTTGATAACCAAACTTGGAGACAGATGGCTTGAGAGGTTCTGTCCTGTAATCTTAAAGCAGAAAGTTGTGAGATCCCATTGTTCTCATATGTGTTTGTATGGTTGTCTTGGTCAGAGGGGCCAGCTCCAAAGCAATCTTAGTTAGTAGGGGAACTTGCGAGGTCACCAACTAAAGATGGGAAGCTTGATGGTTCTTTAGTCTTATAGTGGACTAAAGTGCTGAAGATCAGAGGATGGAGGTCTGAGACATCCCTTGTATACAGGGGCCAGTTTCGAGAGACCATTCAATAGGGTTTGATTTTTCAGATTTCCTTTTGTGGAAACCGAACTTCTGAAATCCTCTTCCTAGATGGAAGTAGATAATTTACTCACAAACCTTCAGGGAAGATCATGAATGTCTGATACTTGTTTTACTTGGTGGTATAATGCACTCTTGGTCTGACACCCCTGTAATGAGAAGATAAAAGACAGAGTCACTTGGGAGGAATGGGAATATATAAGGACCGTATAACACCAAACAAATATTTTAGGGTAGGGCTCATTGGAAAATGGGGTTTAGGAAAATCTACATCTTAGGAGAGTTCTGACATCCTGTTCCATGTATTGAGAAGGAATAGGTGAAGAAGAAGGAGGAGGAGGAGGAGGAGGAGGAGGAGGAGGAGGAGGAGGAGGAGGAGAAGGAGAAGGAGAAGGAGAAGAAGAAGAAGAAGAAGAAGAAGAAGAAGAAGAAGAAGAAGAAGAAGAAGAAGAAGAAAATTGAAAATTCTGAGCCCAATGTAAGAGAGGAAACCTCTGAGACCCCATTGAAAAATGAGGACAGAATCGCCTTTGGGCAGAGTGTGAAAGTGTCATACACATTTCTGTTGAAGGGGAATATCTTGGGCACCTCATATAGTGGAGAAAGTTCCCAGCACTGATCATGAGCTTCCAACTCTTATTCATAGTTTGTGTTCCTTCTGAGAGAGACAGGCAGTAACAATCTATGTCTTCTTCCAAAGATGTGGATGATTGTTCCTGGCTAGGTTACTTCCTGTAGTTTGTGTTCAGCAGTCCTGATCTCAGCAGAGATGTTGAAGTCATTCCATTTATATTGACTGACCTGAAGGCAGATGGCATGGGGTTCTATGCTCTGATTGCCAAACATGCCTATGGGACCTCAAACCAGAGTGGACTATTGTCCCTTGTTTATAGAGAGAGTCTCCCACAGACCTATTCCTGAACAGCTTGATAGAAGACCTATTAGGCCATTCATGGAAGGTTTCAGGCCCCATGTTCAGGGAGAGTGTTTTGGGAAGGTAGGAAAGAGCCCTAAGTTCCAGGAACCCTCAGGGAGAAGATGAAGTCCCCAGGTTACTTTGAAAACTAGAAGGATCAGCCAATATCTTATCAGGTCCAAATGTCCTCACACTATGGAATACCCATGTGTTTTGGGGCTCTGAAGCTTGGTTTCAAGCAATCAGAGTTTTTTTTTTCTTTTTTAAATGATTTTTATTGAGCTCTACATTTTTCTTTGCTCCCCTCTCTGCATCTCCCCTCCCCTTCAACTCTCTCCCAATGTCCCCATGCTCCCAGTTTCCTCAGGAGATCCACACGGGAAGCAGAGTGTTTCTCTTACAGGTTGATTGGCAGCTCCTAGCTCTGTGTCCTCCACAAGCCTTTCATCAGTAGCACAGGCATATGAGACAAGATGAGATCACTCCATTTCTGGTAAGAATCTTAAAAGTAAAAGGGTTTAATCAGGGAAAAGTTTTTTACTGGTTTGTCCCAGGATATCAGTTCAGAGTACTCTGACATCCCTTTGGTCATTTGGGCATACCTGAACACCTAGGTCAGAAGGGAAAAGATAAACATCTTCTCAGTGAGAGAAATAGAGCTGAGGTTTCTGCAGATAAAAGTGGTTTTTCTGAGGAAGCCAAGGTCAGGGAGTGCTTATTTGGAGTTTACATGACAAAAAGATGAACATCTGAGTAAGTCTTCATGTCACTGGTCTGGTCTGTATCCCCTTAATCGGATGAGTTTCTATCAGTACCCATGAAGGTAAATGGTGTGTCTAAAATCCCCCTTTTCAAGGAAAGTAGAATATAACCACCATCTTTCACAGGGTATTTATTGTCAGAGGCTCTCATTGGATCAATATTGTGTCTACAGTTTACTGAAGTGCAAATCTGCGATCCATTTATTAAGAATAATGTCTGAGGTCCATTCCATAATATCAGGAATTATATGGGCCCTCACACGAAAGGAACATCTAAACCTCCTTTGAACAAACTGGAAAGATGTAGGACTCCCTTTATTCCAGGATGAAGATCAGATATCTCCTTGACCAAAGGGAAGAGTGAGTAGCCCTGTGAAGAAAGGAGTTTCTGAGACCCATGAGGCAGGGGAGATATGATCAGAATGTGAAAATCCCATATAATCATGATCAAAAATTCAGTTGACTTTGATACCTCATAAGCTCCTAGAATTGCCTCACCATCTAAGTCTTCTTATAGTTTAGGATGTCCATATCTTTAGCTGAATCTGCAAGAGACCAAGCATCACTATCAGGATTCATTAAGATACTTGGTGGAAGGCACAGTGTGGTTGATGCCTAAGAATTCTGTGCAGGCAAACAGACTGAGAAGTCTATACCATGGCTACTTTATTTGGCATGGGTTCCTGGATTTGTCTACTCTTCTTGACTTCTGTGAACTAACCACAGTGACCAATGCTCTTTGTTCAATGGTGAAATAATCCATGTGCCCTTCCTCAGAGGGAAATTTCTGAAGGCCATTTGGGCTAAAAGGGGTATTTTTAGACCTAAGTTTTCAGAGCAAAAAATAATAATAATAAGGTTTTAGAAAGGAGACAGATCCCAGACCTTGTTGATCAAATGGGAATGCCACTGTTTACCTTTTGTAGAGGAGAAGATCTAGGCACTCCCTAGTCCTTCTCCAACTCTTCAGTGAACTCCAGAAAATTCTTATCTCTGAGGACTCCTTTTGAGGCTTAACAGCAATCAGAGGGTTCTTCTTACAAGTTGAATTATAGTCCCTAGGTCTGTTCCCTACTTAAACTCTGGATAAGCTGCACAGGTGTAGACATGGAGGAGAGGCATATATCTGGTGTGCAGCTTGAAAACAGATGATCTTAGATCCAGGGTACTTTTTATTCTTCTGCCATGCAACTTCAATCTAGAGTTCCATGAGATTCCTTTGGTGGTCAGAAGCATATTTCCTAGCCTTTCAGTTCTGAGGGAGAAGCTCTAGTCTCAATTAGTTATTTGGTAGACCTGAGTTGGCCATAAACACAAAGAGAAGCTGTGATGTTTACCTAGTAATAGGGAGTCAATCTCAAGTACCTGTAAATCAAGTCTGAATATCTGAGACATTTTTCAGTCACAGGGACAGTTCTGTAGCTTACTTCATCAAACGGGCATGTCTCAGATTCCCCCAGTGAAGACAAAGGAAGCAGTGTGTTACAGAAACCCCCCTTTGGCAAAGTATGAAAGTCAGGGGCTACTGTGGATGAAGGAAATAACTTTAAAATCCCTCTTCATAAGACAGTGCACCAAGGTGTAAGCTTCCTCAACTAGTGAATTAATTTAATTTTGAAGGGAATATCTCAGACATGATGGAGTTGGTAGCTGGAGTCCTGAACTGTCCTGATTCTGGAATAAATCTGAATCCCCAGTGTAACTTAGCAGAAATTCTATGGCTCATTAATTCTAAAGGGTTTGTATTTGTGGCCTTCTTGGGGCATTGTGGAAGTCTGAGGCCTCTTTACTTCTCAAGTTATGTCTCAGGCTTCCTTCAGCATTGAGGATGTGCATGGCACCCTTGTTCTGAAGTTGTAAGTATGAGCTCCATTTGGGCAATTAGTGAATGTCTGGGGTCTCCTGGTTCTCAATGGAATAGTGTGCCAATCTTCCCTTGAACACCAGGTAATGACTGAAGCTTTTGTTGTTGATGGGTTATTGGTTTACTGGTAAAAGTTATGAGTTACTTTTGTTCTAGACAGAAAAGATTGAGGCCACCTTGGCCATTGGGAAAGATCTGAGACCCCCCGTACTGAAGGAGAGGTCAGAAGCTCCCTTCATCCATACATCCATTTGGAATAGCTCTGGTTCTGTATTGATAGGGCTATAGCCTGCTTGGGAATTAGTGGAGTGCATTCTGCATCCTGGTTCAGAAGAGATGTGCCTGGGCACCCGGTAAGCCCTTGAAAATAATTTGAGCTACACTTCAGTCACTGGGAAAAAGGATGAGTCCTCCTGGGCCTGAAAGAATAAGTCTGGGGCCCCTTTGGCAGAAACACAATGGAGAACCCCTGTACAGAATGAGAATGAAGCATCCACAGACAAACAGGGAATTTTGCGTACAAAATTTTCGGTCTTCAGAGACAGAAAGTCTTATGCTATTTTGAGAAATACAGAAAGGTCAAAGACTCTTGTGGGAAGTGTGTGATATCAACAGTTAATTTGGGAATTAGAGAAGTCTGAACATTTCCTGATCAAATCTTCATGGGAATATAGGATATCCATGTCGTGCAGGGCAGGCAACAGTGTGATCAGTCTCCAACCTGCTAGGAGGCAATTCTCAGCTAGGTCTCTGTACCAATTCAGCTATCTACATCTGAACATGAAGGGTGTGATTTCTTTATTTCTGCTGATCAGGTTAAGGCTCATATACTGGGTTTAGGGCACTGCTGGGTGATCTAACATTCTAGAACTTTAGGCACCAGGGTAGATTTATTTTTGGACAGAGGCTTTGAAGTCAGATGATTAGAATAAGAAACACCCAGAACCTCATAGACAAAGGGAGTTGATCTGTCACCCACTAAGCCATATGAAGTAAGTCTAGGGCCACATTAATCAGAAGAAGCACATGCTATTCTCCGTGGGTAATAGATTGTATATCATGTTCTATGTAGAAACTGTGACCTATTAATAATCAGATGGAAAATGCCTGCCTTCTTTATAGTCAGATGGAACAATCTGATGCCTCAATGTGCATCTGAGATAGCCAGGAATGGAAATCAAATGTTTAACAGGTGTTTGATGAGAAGGGAAAGTTATAAACTCCTGTTGTTCATGTGGGGCACAGAGTAGGAAAATATGGGGCTGGCCTGTGAATAAGAAGATATAAAGATGGCATGATAAGAGAGAGTAGGACCCAGGATCCCCTCTTGAGAAGAGCATCTTTAGAACTTCGGTTTGACAAGCTTGTAAGGTTTGAAGCCTCCATGGGCAGAAGGATTATGTTGGAGGCTCCCTGGAGCAGAAGTTGAAGTTCTAACCCACTCTACATTAAAGGGCACATTTCTGAATTCCCTTTGGTCACAAGGAGCAAATGTGAGGCTCAGTGATTTAGATGGGCTATTCTTGAGGCTCTTTCTTTCAGATTGAAAGATTCTAAAGCTGCCTTGGACAGGGTGGCCATAGGAAAGTCTGAGGCCCCTTTGGTCACATTGAGAAGGTCTGATGTCTTCTTGAGTGGAGAGGTAAGAACTCAGGCTCCTTTCTTGCAGCGGGATCCTTCGGAGACTGCATGAGACTGAATGTGAATATCTGTGCCTTCCTAGGACAGAAGGGTTACATATGGGGGTCCCATGTTCATATTGGAAGGCTGTGTCTCTGCCTTGGTAAGAGAGGGAAGATCTTAGGTCTGCTAGTTGAGGTCGGGTATGTCTGAAATTTCCTTGGACAACAGGGAATGATGTGCCACTCCCTTTTGGAATTGGTGGATATATGAGTCCCCATTGTACAGGAATCCAAGTCCCACTCCCCTCTCTGGCACCAGTGGAAGGTTTGTGTCCCTCTTGAATGGAAAGAGTGTGTTTAAAGTCCTCCTTTGTAGAAACAGGATGTCTGACATCATTACTTTGGGACAAAGAGGAAGACTTGACACTCCCCCTGGGACTGTCTCCATCTGGAGATGACCTGAAGCTTTCTCGGACTTCAATGAAAGTTTTGATGACTTCTTGAGTATAAGGTAAATGCCTGAGTCTTGTTCTGGTAGAAGTAGAAGTAAGGCTGGAAGTCCCACGAGGAGAGGTAGAATGTCTGAGGGTCTCTTCATGAGAGGGATTAGTTCCTATGTCCTCTTCTGTAGAAGTGAAAGCTTCTATGCTCTGTTGGGGAGTAGTGTCTGGTTTCTTGTCCCTTTTGGCAGATGAAGCATGACTAAATCCTCTTTGTGACAGATGCTTACAGTCCTCATGTTCTCTATGGGAAGCATGAACATCTGCTTTGTTAGAGGGGGCCTGTTCCAATTTAGTTTTAAAGACCTGGAATATTTATGGCTGGCTTGGGGAGATGCAGAACTTCTTCCACCCTTCTCATGAGATCGTAAGGATCTGAAGCCTCCCTTAGAGATGGAAGGTTCTATGCACTCTTGATGAGTAGATTTTGGTTTCTAGTCCCTTTTGGAAGATGAATGCTTAGACTCTATTTTGGACAAAGAGCATAATTTGCAGCCCCCGTGTTCTGAATGGGAAACAGGAACATCTGCTTTGTTAGAGGGGACCTGTTTCAATTTGATTTTGGTAGATCTGGAACATCTAGGGCTGCCTTGAGGAGATGGAGAACATCTGAGGCCCTCCTCATGAGATTGTGAGGATCTACAACCTCCCTTTGCTGAAGTAGTAGTGAGGCTCTATTTGGGCTCAGTTTTAAGCCTTGAACCAACTTTGTTAGAAACCAAATCTCTACCCACCCTTGTGGGAGAATGGTGAAATTTCAAGCCTTCATCTTCTGATGGGACAGATTTGAGGAATGATTCTTTAGGAGCATGTTTCAATTTTGTTTTCTTTGATTTCGAATGTCTGGAGCCACCTCGTGGAGAGAGAGAACATCTGAGATCTTCTTTAGGAGGGGAACTAGATCTAAAGGTCAATTCTGATGATGCTGGGGGTCAGACACTCCTTGGAGGAGTAGAGGTAGAACTTGAGTCCTTTCTGACATATATGGAAGATGTGAGTCTACTTTTGGCAGAAGGGAGTGATCTTAAGGCATCAAGTTCTGAAAGTGAATATCTGATATCTCCTTCAGGAAATGGAGCATGAATCCCTATTTTTTTTGGTAGAATTGGAACGTCTATGACTTTTATTGGGATAAGAGGAATATCTCAGGCAGTCACCATGAGAATGAATAGGAATAAAGTCGTCATGTGCACAAGTGGACAGTCCCAAAAACTCCATTGAAAAGAAAGTTCCTACACCTTTTTTGGTATATGGTATACATTCTAGAACACTTTGGGATGGTTTGGGGTTTCCAAGAGTATCGTGGAGAGGTGTTGATGGCTCCAGATTCCCTTGGTCATATACTGAAGGGCCCAGAGTACATTGGTCAGAATTCAAATATCTCAGAGCCTCTAAAAAAGATGGTAAAGATTCCAGAGCACCTAATACAGATTGTGAAGTCTTACGAATCTCTTTGGCTGTTGGCAAAAGTTCTGAGGTCTGTGGTATAAGAGAAGGTTGCAGATTCTGCACTGAAGGGGGCAGGTATTCTAAAGAATCTTGGGAAGTTATTGAAGTTTCTGTAACGCCATTGTTAGACGATTGTATTTCTAGAATGCTTTGGGTAAATGGTGGAGTTTCAGGTGTCCGGTCATCAGAGTCAGAAAGTCCAAGCATTCCTGGATCAGATGATGAATGTCCTAAAGACACAAAGTGCAAAGAAGGGCCTGAAGCTTCTTGGGATGACAAAGAAGTATCTGGAGACCCTTGAGCAGATGGTGAATATTCAAGTGATTCCTTTGCTGATATGTACAGACACAGAGCCTCTTGTGAATACAGTGAATTTCCTGTATAGCATTGCTGAGATGGTGAATGTCCTTGTACACATGAAGATATTTTCTGGCAACCTTGTTCTGAGGGGGAGAGTGACCCAGTCCCAGATGCAGGTGGAGTGCTTCTCAGAGACCATTGATCAGGAAAAGTTGGTCCCAGGGATTCCTCCAGAGATACTGATGGTCCTAAAATTTCTTTTTCAGATACAGAGGGTCCCATAGTACTTTGGGCAGAGAATGAAATTTCCAGAGACCCTGGGGAAGCTGAAAACATCTCTGAAGTTCCCGGGGAAGCGTCTGATATATTACAAGCCTCTTTGGCAAATGACAAAGGTTCTGATGTCTCTGGCATAAGGGGAGCCTGTTGTAGAATCTGCACTGAAGGAGGCAGATGTCCTAGAGAATCTTGAGCAGGTGGTGAAGTTTCTAAAATCCCATGGGTAGAAGATGGTATTTCTAGAGTGTGATGGGTAGATGGTGGTGTTTCTAGTGGCCCCTGTGAATATTCAGATAGTTCAAAATCTCCTAGACCAGATAATGATAATGATAATGATAATGAATGTCCTGAATGCCCTTGGTCCAAACAAGTGCCTGAAGCCTCTTCAGGTGACAAGGAGGTATCTGGAGACCCATGAGCAGATGGTGAATGTCTGTCTGCTGATATGGACAGTCCCAGAGCCTCTTGTGAATGCAATGAATTTCCTGTATAGCATTGCTGAGATGGTGAATGTCCTTGTACACATGAAGATATTTTCTGGCAACCTTGTTCTGAGAGGGAGAGTGTCCCAGTCCCAGATGCAGGTGGAGTGCTTCTCAGAGACCCTTGGTCAGGAAAAGTTGGTCCCAGGGATTCCTCCAGAGATACTGATTGTCCTAAAATTTCCTTTTCAGATACAGAGGGTCCCACAGTACTCTGGGCAGAGAATGAAATTTCCAGAGATCCTGGTATAGATGGAAAAGTTTCTGAAGTTCCTGGGGAAGAGTCTGATATATATTACAAGCCTTTTTGGTAGATGACAAAGGTTCTGATATCTCTGGCATAAGGGGAGCCTGTTGTAGAATCTGCACTGAAGGAGGCAGATGTCCTAGAGAATCTTGGGCAGGTGGTGAAGTTTCTAAAATTCCATGGGTAGAAGATGGTATTTCTAGAGTGCTATGGGTAGACATAGATGTTTCTAATGGCCACTGTGAATATTCAGATAGTCCAAGATCTCCTAGATTAGATAACGATAATGATAATGACTGTCTTGAATGCCCTTGGTCCAAACAAGTGCCTGAAGCCTCTTCAGATGACATAGAAGTATCTGGAGACCCATGAGTAGATGGTGGATATCCAAGAGCTTCTTGTACTGATATGGACAGTCCTAGAGCCCCTTGTGTAGATAATGCATTTCCTGAACAGATTTGCTGCAGTGGTGAATCTCCTAAAGGCACCTTTTCACCTGAAGATATGTCCTGTAAACCTTTGTCTGTTAGTGAAGTTCTATCAGGCCCCATTTGAGATGAGGCAGTTTTCACATACTATTGGTCAGATAGAGAAAATTCCAGAGGTTTGTGGGAAACTGTTGGTGATCTCCGTATCACTTGGTCAGTTTTAGAAGGGCCTGCTGCACCTTTGGCAAATGTTGAAAATGTCAGTGTCTCTAAAATAGATGTCAAAGTTTCTATAGACCTTGAGAGAGATTTCAAAATACTATAAAACTCTTCAGAAGATGGCAAAGGTTTTGTTGTCTCTGAAGAAAACTGGGAAGAACCCAGAGGCCGCTCCAAAGAAGTCTGAAATTCTAGAACACTTTGAGCTGATGGTACAGTTACTATAGACCCTTGTACAGATGATGGTGTTTTCCTAGCATCTTGTGTAGATAGTGATGTTCCTAACATATCTTTTAAAGATTGAGAAAGTCCACAATCTTGTGGAATAGATGATGAATGTACTAAAGCCTCTTGGAGTAAAGAAGGGTCTAGATTCTCTTGGGAAGATGTGAACATTTCTGGAGACTCTTGATTAGATTTTGAATGTCCTACAAACTCTTGTGCTGATATCAAAGTTCCAAGAGCCCTTTGCATGGATAATGAATCTCCTAAACACCCTTGCTGAGGTGGTGAAGATCCTAGAAACCATTGGGCAAATATAGACAATTTGGGGCAAAACTGGGCTGATAATAAAGATTGGGAGGTCCCTAGAGCAGATGGACTAGGTCTCAGTGAACCTTTGGAAGATGGAGAAAATTGAACAGATTTTTGGAGAGATGATGATGATTCCTGAATCTGTTGGTCAGAATCAGAAGGGAACACAGCACTTTGCGAAGATGGCGAATATCCTAGAGTTCCTGGGAGAGGTGGCAACGTTTCTAGAGTCAGAGATGAAGATTCTGAACATTAAAAAACCATTTGGGGAGATGTCAAAGTTTCTGATGACTCTGGAGTATATTAGGAATGTTCCAGATACCCTGGGGAATGACGTTGAAGTTGCTGAGCACCATGCACATCTAATAGACCTTCTATATCTTTCTGGAGAGAAGATGATGTTTCTAGAGTAACTTTGAAAGATGACAAATTTTGCAATATTCCCTGGGCATAGAGAGAAGGTATATCTCCTGGGACAGATGAGAATTATGCTACAGACCCTTGATTATAAGATGGGTCCTGCACTTTGTGGGAAGATGTGGATGATTCTGGAGACCCTTGGTCGAATGAGCAAGGTCCTAGAGACTCTTGTGCCGATATAGACAATTTCACAGTTCCTTGAACAGATAATGAACTTCCTTCATAACCCTTCTGATGTGGTGTTTGTCCTAGAGTCACTTTTGTGGGTACAGACAGTTTCTGCCGCCCTTGGTCTTGTAGGGAATGTTCCAGAGTATCTGATGTAGATGGGGAAGGTACCCAAGACTCTTGGGAAGATGGAGAATGTTTCAGAGAAGGTTTGGTAGTTGGTGAAGATGCTAGATGCTTCTTTGAAGATATGGACAGTTCTGAGTTATTTTTGGAGGAAAGAGAAAAGCTCCCAGCATCTTGGAGTGTACAATTGAAGTCTTTGTGTCCTTGAGGCAGATAGCAATTTTTCTACAGACCCTGGAGTAGACAGAACAGGTTTAAAACCCCCTTGGGCAGATGGCAAGACTTTTAATTCCTCCGTTGAAAACTGGGAATTTGCCTCAGTTTCCAGGGAAAGAGATCTGAGTCCCAGATCATCTTGGTCATATGGCAAAGGTTCTGTTCTCCCCTGACTATCTAATGAAGGTTTCCTAACCTCTTGCGCATATGTAGATGTCCCTTGAACAACCTGGGCAGAAACAGGAGGAGTCGGAGTCCACGAAACAGATGGAGACATTCCTAAATCCACTTTGGCAGGTGGAGAAGATCCTAGGGTCACTGGAGTAGATGATGAAGATCCCAAATCTCCTCTTGAGGAATTGGATAACACTAGATTGCTATGTGAACAGGTAGAAACTTCTAGAGTATTTTCTCCATGTGAAGAAAGGCAAGATCCCCCAGGTTCTTGTAAAGACAATGAAGGTCTGGAACTCACTTGAACAGATAAAGAAATTTTCAATGGCTCTAGGAAAGATGATAGAGTCCCTTGCCCAGATAAAGAAATGACTGTTTGCCCTTTTGAAGAAGGCATAGATCCTAAAGAGTCTGAAGCAGATGGATTTGTTTGTTGAACACTTTGGGCAGACTGCCAGGATCCAAGATGTCCCAGGGAAGAAACAGAGGGTCCTAGAGTGCCATGAATAGGTGTAGAGAGACCAAAAGTCCCTTCAACAGACAGGGAAGGTTTCAAAAGGCATTGGGAAGAATAGAAAGGACTCAAGTTTTCCTGGGCAGATATGGAAAGTTCCAGAGGCCCATCATCAGATACCACATGTCCTCTGGTAGATGTCGAAGTTTTGCATGCACCTGGTATAGATGATGAATATCTTGGGGACTCCTGGGGAGTTAGTAAAGGTTCTACAGATGCTTGTGCTGTGATAGAAATTCTTGGAAACCCTGGGTCAGATTTCAAATTTTCTACTGTCTTTTCGGCATGCTGGCTGAGATACTGGGTAGATGATGAATATGCTGCTGTGCTCTGTGCAGACGTGGACTGTGAGCATGTATGTTGTGTATGTGAGGAAGTGCCTGAGAGCCCTTGGGAAGGTGAAGGATGTCCTAGACTCCTTTGTGCAAATGTGGACAGTCCTATAGACTCTTTTGGAGATAGGCAGGAAGCCACAGTTCCTTGAGCACATTGAGAAGTTGCTTGACTCCCCTGGCCAAAGGAGTAAAGTCCCAGAGTTTCCTGAGGACAGGGTTCATATACTAAACTTCTTACATGAGATGGAGAAGTTTCCAACATCTCTCTTATATGTGGCAATTGCCCATAATAACTTTGTGTATTTTGAACTTTTCCTTGGATGTTTTCAGAAGATAACAAGGACCCTGGGGTTCCTTTTGAAGATGCTGATGGACTCAGTGAACACTGAGCAGATACATTAAGTTCTAGAGTCAGATGGTCAGAGATTAGAGATGCTGGATCACCTGGGACATGTGATGAAATTCCTCTAGGCACTTTGTTAAATGGTGAAGGCTCTCTAGGACCTGGAACAGATGGAGATTTTTCCACAGGCTCTCTGACAGATGACAAATGGCTAAGATTCATTTGGGCAGGTTGAGATGATTCTAGATTACCAGAGAAACAATGCAAAGGATCAAGTTCTCCTTGAGGAGATGAAAAAGGACACAGAGTTCCTTGTGCACACATGGAAAGTTCCAGTATCTTTTTCAAACTGAGAATTTCTCTCATTCCCTTGGGGAGACGCCAAAGGTTCTAGGGTCCCTTGTACCAATGACAACACTTCTAGAGTTCTTTGTGAAGGTGGTCTAGGTCCCACTAACTTTTGGTCAGTTAGAGAAGTTGCTGAAGTCACATGTAGTAATGAAGAAAGTTCCAGAGGTTGTGGAGCAGATGAAGTCACTGTAGTCCTTGAAAATGCTGTAAAAGTTTCCACAGGCTCTACTTCAGGTAAAATATATCCATGAATGCTCTCAGAGGATTCATAAGTTCCCATAACATGTTGGGAAGATTCAGAATGTTCTTGAGACTCTTGGCCAGATATTGAAGGATACAACGATGCTTCAGTCAATTTAAAGGGTTTATGAGGCCCTTGGGAAGAAAGCAAAGTTGCTAGATCCACTGGGCCAGATTGGAAAGGTTCCTGAATACTTCTGTCAGATGACAAATGCCCTCCACACTCCTGGGGTGAGAAGAATTTTCTTGTAGTCTGTGAGGTTGTTGAAGAATGTTCTTTACACTGTTCTACAGTTGAAAAATATTCTAATTCCCCTTGTGCAGATTGAGATGGTTCCAGGTACTCTGGCGATAATATGGAAAGTGCTACAGTCAAAGTATCAGACTCTTGGGAAGATGGAAAAGGACACAGAGAGTCACAGACAGATATGGAAAGTTTGCGGGGCATTGGTGGAGTTAGCAAAGATTCTTGAGGCTCTATGGTAGAGAGAGAAGGTTCCTGCATCTGAACACTAACTGAAGATGGTGGATATTCTGTATCTTTTGATGGGGATAACAATGATTTTTCAGTTTCCTGATCAGACAGAGCAGGCATCAAAGCCTCTTTGACATGTGCTGAATGTAATAGATGACCTTGGTCAGATAGAGAAGATTTATTAGCCTCCTGGGAACAAGTTGAAGAAAATTTTGTAGTTCTTTGAGCAACTGATACATTTTCTAGATCCCCTTCTGCAAACTTGGTCATTTCCAGTCCTTTGATCAGACTGAGAAGCTTCAAGATCTCCATGGAGAGCTGGCAAAATTCCCACTGCCATCTGGTCATAATATTTAGATGCTGAAGGCCCAAGGGAAGAGGTCAAATGTGCTTTGGTCACTGGTGCAGATGCAGATAGCTGAATAGTATCTGCTTCAGATAGGGAAGGTCGCCCAGCTCCTAGTGTAGATGCCAGTGGTCCCAGAGAACCATGATCAAATGAAGACTGTCCCAAAGACCCTTGTACAGATAGCAAAGATGCCACCACCTCTTGAAGACAATGGGAAGTTGCTTGAGTTGCATTTTGTAGGGAGGAATGTTCTAAAATCTCTGGAGCAAGCAAGGAAATGTTCTTAGTTCCTGGAGCAGAGAAAGAAAATTCTTGAAACTCTCCTCTATTGGACAGATGGTCAAGAACATTTGGGAGCATTTGGGATTCTTTTCTAACCTCTGGAGAAAAAGTGGAATGTTCTACATCCTCTACTCTAGATGTCAAAGAGCAAAGAGTCTGTTTGTTAGGTGTGTTAATTTGCAGAGGCCCTTGGGTAGTTACAAAATGTTCTAGGGCCTGGGAAGTAGATAAAGAAAGTTCCTGTGCATGTAGCAGGAGGTAAGACAGATGGTCTGGGTTCCCTGCTCAGTGGGTTTCTCCTGCAGTCAGGAACCTCTGGAGAAAGTAGAACTTGTCCTTCCTTGATCTCTTTCAGCTCTTTTAAGGGATCCAGGGTCTTCTTACTGGATGTAGTCTTTATAAGAGCTCTAAGACTCTGCAGACTATCTGCAGTAGCAGTGTGGGGAATTTTGGCTGTTTTGTCTTTATAAGGCTTTTGGCACCTGAACTTGTGCCGAGCCAGTCGAAGCACCCCCGGAGGTGCAAAGTCCCTCGGGAATTTGGTGCTGGTCAAGTATGTCTCCCATTGGGGTGCGCTGTCATCAATCCCTTGGGAGACACTGAAGGAGGTCCCAGGCCGTCGGCCTCTGAAAGGGGTCCCAGGCCTATGAGACAAGCGCTTCCCCCATTGGGATAGGATGTCATCATCCCATTGGGGGACCCAGAAGGGGGACCCTGGACGGGGTCCACTGAAGGGGGTCCCAGGCCGGGGAGGCTGGGAAAACTGTGGTCTCTGGTCAGAGTGTGATGGACCAGCTGAGGCTCGCTGACCTCTCTCCACAGGTTTGATCATTTAGCCAATTAAATAGTTGAAAAATAAAAAGGGAAATTACCCCTCGCAAGGGGCAACGAATGTACTTGCCAATGGTGACTCGTGGCAAGCAGCAGCAAAGCAATATCTTCAGAGAGAGGCTCTCCTTCCCAAGAACTGTGGACACGTCCGGTAGCCGAAGCGCACAGTACTCGAGTGACAGTTGGCCTCAGAAATCGAACAAAGCTCGAGAGCTGCACTTGGAATGGATGTCCTCGGGCCTGCACGGGCCAGTCCCGAGCTGTCTCACCTGGCGGTTTTGTGTGCACTAGCCAGGCAAACATCCAAGCTTTCTGAATGAGGAGGGCACCTTGGACCCTCTCTTCTTCATTAGGCTCGAGAGTGCTAGGTAGTCTGGTGCCCACTGTCAGTGACCAGGATATGGACTATTGAAGAGGCAACATGATTGGGAAGGCAAGGGGGTGCTTGGGAGACTTTGCTTTCGGGTTCCTCTTACACCAGTCTGGTCCCGCTGTCAGGAGGTCGTCAGTGTTGCAGTTAGATCCATTTGAGCCTCATAACTGAATGAGAAAGGGTGATCCAGGTGTTTGCTTCTCAGAGACTGTGGGGGCCAGGCAATCACTGGTTGTGCTAGGGAAAGAATAAGCAATAGTGCTTGAATAGAGCAGAGGATGTCTGGAACTGGTATTACAAATGGTATTCTGTATTTTAAGGATGACCTATCCTGGGATTTTCAGGTAAATTGGTGACAATTCTGTGAACATCATTCTGTATGCTGAAATGCCTCTCTAGACTGCTTAATAGTACTTACTGCAGTGCTATTATTATATAAATGTCAGAATGTATGTATATATATATATATATATGAAAATAAGGATAAGAAAAAATAATATTCTTATAGTACAAAAGCAAGTTGTTTTTCAAATACTTTTATCTGCTTTTGGCTAAGTTCACCAATTCAGAACAGACACAGTTGGACTCCCTTATGTAGCCCTTATGGCCTTAAGCAATTGCTTTGTCTCGCTTTACATGTTGGGTGCTATAACATTTACATATTTGATTGTTTTGGAAGGTCATATAATTTTCCTGAAGGCACAATATGGCTAATGGCTCATATTAGTAGCTCTGCATGGGCCTTTCACTTCCATTCTAATGATGAAGCTGAAGCATAATTTTGGAAACCCTTAGACAAGTTGATTCTTTGAAAGGTCATGTTTATTGAGCATTTGATATACTGAGAAAGTGCAAATTTGAGGATATGGATGAAGATGTTATCTTACTGATAGAGAAACTTGCTTTGCTTGTTACACGTTTTTCCAATTTTACTTTGAGAACTTTTTGTTCTTGCTGGATGAAAGGTTCTTGTTTATTTATGTCAGTGCTATATCTGATTTTTGTGAAGTATTTCTGTCTCCCTTTGGCTACACAGACAATACGGCTTCAGAAGCATTGGGCGCACTTTTCTATCATCTAATTATCTTCCTGTGCCATTGTCTTAGTGATTTGGCACATGCTTTCTCCTTGTAATTTTTGGAAAACTTCATCACTCCCTTTCTTTAGCCCTAATTTACCTCACTAATTTCATTTTGAAAGATATCTATCTTCAGGAATTTTATCGTTCACCGTGTTTATCTGCATACTAGCACATATCCTAACTCTCGTATACCTTTCAACCATTTATCTGAATTTTCTGTTGGTCCCTTGAGGTCCTTCGAGACATTGAATTTACACACCAGCATAATGCTTCTAGGTATGAAAAACTTAGTGTAGGCCACAATTCATAAAGAATTATGAATATCAATTTATATAATATATACCTAATGAGAATTTGCTTGGCAGTTCTAATATCAGGACAAAACACTTCTCTCAATTTAAGTTACAGTGACTGTGTTTAGTTCAGATAATCTATCAAAGGTAGTTTATACGTATATGAGTGACTGCTCAAAGAATGCTTAAGAGATTTTAAGGTTTCAATTTGATAAGGTTGTTCAACTACAAGAACTTTAATGTATAGTAGATTTAATAATGAAAATAACTGAATAGTATACTTTTTAGCCTTTAACTCAGTAATTAACATTCTTTTCTAAAGTGTTTATATTTTATTAATTTTGTCAGCATACAAGGAAATGAGTTTCACTATAACAATTTCATACATATGCTTTCATTGATTTATTTAGTGTGTGTGTAATGGGAATAGCCATTTTTGCCTAGGTGACTGCCCAGTTTATTTCCTGGCATGACGAACCAAGTGGATGAACAGGAAAGACAGTAGAAAACAAAATTATTAGCTTTATCCATCCGTTCTAGGAGAAGCTTGGAGCAGGAATTCAGTTAAGCAGATGTTAACAAGGATGCATTCTAGGACCCCTGGGTCCTTTCCTTTCCAGTATTGGTCCTGTCTAACTATCCACCTGTTAGTATTCAGGCATGTGTACTGGCCTGGGCTTGGGGTAAATGTCCTCAGCTGTAGTCACTCAGAGCTCCTTCTGTGCACATTCACTACATTCCCTTTTAAAATGACCGTGCCAACCTCCTAACTCTCTTTCTCTCTTTGTCTTCATCTGTCCATCTGTCCCTCTTGCTCTCTCTCCCTCCCTCTTTCTTCTCTTCTATCTGCTACTCCTGGCCCCAGAAGCTGGGCTGCCCCTCTCCCCACCCATTTTCCCATTCACTTTCCTCCAATTAAAAAAAAAACTCTACCTGAGCTTGTCGCAAGGCATCTTTCTCACACAAGCCACTTTTTAAAAAATTACAGCACATCTGTGTGCCTTCATGCTTTTTCTCCTGGCAGGATCTTTTGGGAACAAGAAGACACTATCTGAGGGAGCCTGTCTTTGTTTACCGTGCCTACTTATGTTCCTCTAACACCACCTTGTGTGTGTGTGTATGTGTGTGTGTGTGTGTGTGTACATACACATGAGCATACCAGCATGTGTGTGTGTTATTAGCATGAATGTGTAGTGTGTTTTATATATATATATATATATATATATATATATAGGTGCACAGGTGAATGGGTATATGTTTGTATGTGTGTATGTGCATATGGAGACCCCATGTTGATGTTGGTTGTCTTTGAAGACTCTACACATGTTATTACTGAAACATAATTTGGCTTGTTTAGCTAGTTAGCATGTCCCTTGTGATCTCTGGTCTCTAACTCTCTAAAGTACAGATGAGCAGCCACACTTACCATTTATTTGGGTACTGCAGATTTGAACTCTTGTTCATATGTGTGGCAAGGACTTTATCCACTGAACTATCTCCTAGCACCTATTATTTTCAATGCTATTAAAACTGATTTTATTTCCTTTATTTTGTTCTCACCATGTTCTTTGTTGACATATATAAAAAGCTTCTGATGTTTATGTTGATTTTGTATCCTGCTACTTTCCTGAAAGTGTCTATATGTGAGTTTTCTACTAAAGACTTTAAAGGATAGATTATATTAGCTATAATTAGGCAAAAATTGAATTCTTGCTTTCCTGTTTGTATGCCTGTTGGAATGTAAACTGGTGCCAAACCAATAAATCAGCACATAGGTTTTCAAAAATAAAAATAGAATTATTATGAGACCTAACTAAAATACTTCTAGACAAATACTCAAAAGACCCTAACTATTACTTCTGACAGACTTGCAATTCATGTTTATTGCCCCAATATTCACAGTCGTTAAATAGAACCATTCCTTTACATTATAAGATGAATAGATAAAATGTAATATATATATATATATATACATACCCATGGAATTTTATTCCACTGAAAAGATTGTTGAAATCATGCCATTTGGAGGGAAATGGATAGAATCAAAGGTTCTAATGTTAGGTGAAGAGGTACAGATTTGGAAAGAGAGAAATATCAGAGGCTTTTTTTCCTCATATGTGGAATTGAGATTTAATTTTTATATATTGGTATACATATGTGTGGTTGAATAGTGCAGGAAATACGATGTGGGAAGGTCATTTGTCAATCTGTTGTTTCATTGGTTAATCAGTAAAGAAAACTGCTTGGCTTGATAGGTCAGAAAACTAGTTAGGTAGAGTAGACAGAACAGAATGCTGGGAAGAAGGGAAGTGAGCCAGACACCATGCCTCTCCTCTCCAGAGCAGATGCCATTGAGCCAGCCACCAGGTCAGACATGCTGCATCATTCCCGGTAAGCCACCACTTCGTGGTGCTACACAGATTATTAGAAACGGGTTAAGCAAAATGTGAGGATTAGCCAAGAAGAGGCTAGAGCTAATGGGCCAAGCAGTGTTTAAAAGAATATAATTTGTGTGTTGATATTTCGGGTGTAAAGCTGACCGTGTGGGAGCCGGGCTAACTGTGTGGGGGATGAAAAACAGGCTGGCCCACAGCTCCTTTTACAAATGGCACCCAGACGTGGATAACTGAATCCACAGAAATCCTGAGAAAGCTTGGGAAAGAATAGAGTAAAGCATGATTTCTTGGTAGCAGCAATTTCTCGGGTCTGCTCTGCTTGCTAAAGCCAAGCAAGTGCTCTCATCTAAGAGAGGCTTCCTGACTCAGCTTTAGCTGCAAAACCCTGCTGCTCTTAAGAGGTCCTGCCACGAAACACATGGTGTTGGTGAAAAGCTGAATCATGCTTTTCGGTTTTTAGCCATAGCAGGAAAAAAGCTGTACCATTTAGAGATGCTGGCTTTCTGGGCTGTCCTGCCTGGGCAAACTCTGACACTTTTAGACAGGCAGGCCAACTGAGTGTGGTCTGTGAGCAGAATGCTGCAGATTGTTTGCTGGCAGGGACTTTGAAACGCCATAGAGTTGTGGCAATAAAAATGGCTATAGCCAGTACCTCCACCATGAGGCTGGAAAGCTAAGGAATGGGCTGTATCCAGCCATCAATGCCATGGCTTTAACCCTCTCCTTAAAGACTCATGTAGTCAGAAAAAGAGATATATACAGTAAAGAGAGATTTAAAAAAAACCTTTAAATGGTTTACAGTGTGTTTAAAAATATATTCAGGCTTGAGAGGAAAAAAAGTTAAAGTTTTTAAAGTAAAGAAAGAAAGAGAGTAGCTGAGTGTGGTAGTACACACCTTTAATGCCAACACTTGGGAGTCAGAGGTAAATTAACCTCTATGACTTCAATGTGTATCAAGACACACCTTTAATCCCAATGCCTGGGAGGCAGAGACAGACGGATCTTTAAGAGTTCAAGAACAGCCTGGTCTACAGGATCAGGTTATTCCAGGACAAAGATAAAGAGAGAACCTGTCTCAAAAAATAAAACTAAAAATAAAAGAAATAGAGATTAAAACAAAGCCACAAAAAGCACAGAGAATCTTTTAAAAAAAAGATTTATTTATTATGTATACAACTTTCTGCCTCATACCCACATGCCAGATGAGGGTGCCAGATCTCTTTTCAGATGGTTTGGAGCCACCATGCGGTTGCTGGGAATTGAACTCAGGACCTCTGGAAGAGCAGACAGTGCTCTTAACCTCTGAGCCATCTCTCCAGCCCCCACAGAGAATCTTGATACTGCATGCTATTATGCCTTCTTTGAATTGTTTGAATGCTCAGGAAGGAGCAACAGCTGCTAAAAGATATTTGTTTATAAATGCTGCTGAACCAATCCAAGATAGATATTTTGAAAATACCTTGACTTCAGAATTTGGATCAAAGGATATGATACTTTGGGACGGAGATTCTTGTTTTGTTTTCATAGAGGATGAGACCCTGTGGATTGCTTCTATCCCAATATGGTATGATAGACCACACCCTCCTGAAAGGTTGCTGTGAACGCCTTCAAAAAACTACTTTGCTCAACTGCTAACTACGATAAACCTAGCAGACAGGTTATACCATGAAAGACCTAAATAACAGTGCCCCCATTCAGCACGAAGCTGTTTAGAGAGAAGAAACTGCACCCATGTTTCCAAATATTGTTTATAAATGTCCTTTTACATTCAAAGGAGGATATGGTAGAGATATGAATAATTAGCATTGGTATGGATTTGACTTTATTGATATAAATTTAAGGTCAATCTTGTTATATGTATATGTATATGTATTTCTGATACTGATTGTGTAGTTCATGTAAAAATGTAATGTATATAGGTTGTTAATGGATATTCATTAATAATAATCAAGCTTGTATTCATATTAGTTACATTTTCTAGATGTGCATAGATATATTTCAGATAGGCATTCTTCATATCTTTCAAAGACTACAGAATATGGCATTTTAAATGTTTTAATAACTTTTCATGACAATGAGACACATCTGCTCCTGATAGCAACAATCTACTTCAAGAGGAAGATGGGCAGTGAAGACGCTCCTTATGGAGTTGGTTAGCCATTTGGGCAAGAAACTGCTCTTGTCTGGACTATTTCATGAACTGGACACAGAGAACCCTCAGAGAGAGGACTGGTGAACTTACTTAAAGGTGAGATGATCTTTCGGGGTTCCTGATTCATGAAAGAGTCGTGAGACATTCTGCAGGACACAGCAGATAGTGACTGAACTGCCTTTGAAATTTCCTGCTTCATGGAAAAGGCTGCTGGATAGGAACTTTGCTTGACTGTCCAGGCAGAGAGATATCTCTTTGATTTCTACAGTTTTGTAAATTGCTTACTTCTCATTTTCTTAGGTAATATTATATCCTTCTGGAGTCTTTGATGGAGTTAAAGAATAGATAGATAGTTATAATTTTCCTTTGTTATGATGAAAGATAAAATAAATATAAATATTGTAATTGTAATTCTTGCTTGATAACTGTTTTGTTATATGTAATTTTACTATGTTAAAGTGAAATCCTTTCCTTTTTGTTTAAACAGAAAAAGGGGAAATGATGTGGGAAGGTCATTTGTCAATCTATTGTTTCATTGATTAATCAATAAAGAAAACTGCTTGGCTTGATAGGTCAGAAAACTAGTTAGGTAGAGTAGACAGAACAGAATGCTGGGAAGAAGGGAAGTGAGCCAGACACCATGCCTCTCCTCTCCAGAGCAGATGCCATGGAGGCAGCCACCAGGTCAGACATGCTGCATCTTTCCCAGTAAGCCCCCACTTCGTGGTGCTACACAGATTATTAGAAACGGGTTAAGCAAGATGTGAGAATCAGCCAAGAAGAGGCTAGAGCTAATGGGCCAAGCAGTGTTTAAAAGAATACAATTTGTGTGTTGTCGTTTCGTGGCAAAAGCTAGTCAGGCAGCCTGAAGCTGGGTGGCAGTAAGCGGCCCACCACTCCTTCTACAGGAATAAAACTAGAAAATGAAGCATGAGAGGAGAAAAGAGATCTACAGGGGTAAAATTAAGAAGTGTAATAGAATACATATGACATAAAGACATAAAGGAGTGTTTACTAGTTACTGTGTTATTACTGAGATAAAGCACATTAACCAAGGCACTTGTGGAATGGAGAAGTTCTTTGTCTTATGGTTCCAGAGGGAAATGAGTCCATCAAGGAGGGAAAGTATGGCAGCGATCAGCAAGCATGGTACCTGGAATAGGAGCTGAGAGGTCACATCTGAAACCATAAGTAAGAGACTGAGAGAGTGAACTTGAAATGGTGTGATTCTTTCAGCTTTCAAAACAACATACCCCTAGGGACATAATTTCTTTAGGAAGGTCATGCCTCCTAAGACACTCCCAAACAGCCAAAAACTAGGGACCAAGTATTCAAATGACTGAGACTATAGGAGCCATGTCACTCACTCACACCAGCACAGGATGACTATTGAGGGAAGCAATGAACCAGTAGGAGGGAGTCATGGGATCTGGGATGTCACTACAGAAGGAAGACCAACATGGAAAAGGGAAGAGTGGAGAGATGGCTTAGCAGTCAAGGGAACTGGATGCTCTTCCAGAGGACCTGGGTTTGATTTCCAGATCCACATGTTGTCTCACAATTATCTGTAACTCCAGCCCTAGTGGTATATGATACCCTCTTCTGACTTCTGCAGGCACCAGGCATGTATGTGGTGCACAGACATATGTGCAGGCAAAATACCTATACACATAAAAATAAGTAAGAAAAGGGAGTGAATTAAAATGCCATAATGAATCTCACTTTGGATGCTAAGTTTTAAGCCTCATAATGTATGTGCATGTTCAGCATCTGTATATTTGTATAGTTTCCGTGTTTTTTTTATGTTGACTTCTAGTTTTATTTCCTCTATGTTTTATGAAATAAACTGTATTTATTGTTTTGGATTTGTTAAGATTTAATTTGCGGAGAAAACCAACACATGTGGTATATTTTAGAAGAGATTCCATAGGGTGCCAAGAAGAATGTGTATGCCATTCCAATTTACTAAAGTATTCCGTAGGTATCTGTTAAATCCAGTCTATGTATCGTCTAGTCCAAATCTGATATTTCTTTGATAATTTTAGTTTATATGATGTGATGCTTTATGTGGATTGCCAACAATACCTATAATGAAGAAAAGGAGCCTATGGGCATGCATTTGAGGGATTATCTAGATTTAGTTATCCTCTGTGTGTGCCTGTCAGAATATATTGACTGGCTCACCTGAGTTGGGAAGACTCACCCTAAATGTGGTAGGTACATTTTCATGGCCAGAGGTCCTGGACAGAATTAAAAATGAAGACACCTGAATAAAAAACATTCATCTCCCTCTGCTTCCTGATTGTACATGCACAATTACTAACTGCCTGAAGCCCCTGTGGCCACAACTTCCCTGCTGTTTTAGACTGTACCCTGGGAATAGTGAGCCAATATAAACTCTTTATTCCTTATGTTGCTTTTCTCAGAGTACTTTATGATAGAAATCAAACAAGTAACCAATACAGATAATCTAATTACTGATGAGAATGTGGTATTGAAATCCCTGGTTATTTTTATGAGGACCTATATGACATTTTCTATTAGTGTTTATTGTATAAAATTGAGTGCACCAAGATTTGGTATCTCTGTGTTTATAATACTCATATATCCTTGACAGATTAGTAAAAATTCACTTTTACTAAAATTTACTATACATTTACTAAAATTTAGCTACCTATTTTAACTAATTTTGATTTGAAGTCTACTTATTCATAAACCAAAATAGTTTTATTGGCTTGTTTCCTATCTACTCACTTGTTAGCTAGTCATCTATCATTTTGCTCTTTGTCTATAAGTGATTGTACCAGTGAATTGTGCTTCTTTGAGACAACAGGACAATTGATCCTAGTTTCAATCCTGTCATCTAATCTTCATCTCATTATGGGTGAGTTAAAGTTATTTATATTTATAGTTGTTATTAAAAGATGTTTAACAATCTTGTGATTTTGTTGTTTCTCTTTTTGGATTTATTTATATTACTATTTTCTGTTTCTTTTTCTCTTATTTTGAGGGTTTACTGCTTTACTGAGTTATACTTGATGGGTTATTTCGTAGCTCTTCCTTGTTCATGTACTCCTCCAATACAACACTTTCTGTGCTTTCATGATTAAAACTGTCACCATGTTCTATGTGGTGTAGGAGGTTCTTATGTCTATGGGTTGTTTTCATTGGTTGAATAAAGAAACTGTCTTGGCTTTTTGATAGGGCAGCACTTAGGTAGGCAGAGAAGACAGAACTGAATGCTGGGAAGAAGCGCAGGGAGAGAGCTGCCATGAAGCTGCCAGGTCACACATGCTGAATCTTTCCCAGTAAGCCATGACCTCATGGTGACATACAGATTATTAGAAATAGGTTGACTCAAGATGTGAGAGTTTGCCAATAAGAGGCTAGAACTAATGGGGCATGAGGTGTTTAAATGAATACAGTTTCTGTGTGATTATTTCAGGTGTAAGCTAGTGGGGTGGCTGGGGCCAAAAGCAGGCCCACTCCCTCCAACAACATCTATGTGTTTGCCTTGAATATCCTTATTACTTTGTAAGTAATCTCTTTGGGCTGCTAGTCACACATTTTCTGAACTTCAAAGATGACATTCTGTGCTTTTCTGGATTTAAAGAATTCCAGTGAGATATCTGATGCTATTGTGATGTTTCTGCCTTTCTATTTAAGTGTTCTGTTATTTGCTCTGCACTATTAATATTCTGTCCTTTATTGTATTTTTGAAATCTTGAGCATGCTATGCTATGCTATGGAGAGGTTCTTCTCTGCTCATACCTATTTGGAATTCAAATGCATCTCGTGTTTGAATATTCATTTCTTTCTATAAACCTCAAGAAATGTCTGTTTTAATTTCATTGAATACATTCCTAGTGCCTTTAGTTTTTAATCCCATCTTCTCCATTTAACACTTGGATATTTAAGGTTTTGTTTATCTTATCTTTTTTAAAAGTAAATTTGTTTATTTTACGTCTTGGCCACAGTTGTCCCTCCCTCCTCTTCTTTCAGTTCCTCCCCCCACTCCCTTATGCTCCCCATGTTTAATTAACCCACTCCTTCTCTGTTTCTGTTCAGGAAAGTGCAGATCTCCCATGAATAGCAACAGAACATGGCATGTAAGACTAAACAGCACTTCATCATGTATTTAGGTTGGGCGAGAAAACCCACTATGAAGAGTTCTAGCAAAAGCTAGCAAAGGTGTTAGAGACAGAACCTTTTCCCACTTTTAGGAGTCTGAAAAGCAGACCAAGCTACACAACTGTAACACATGCAAAGTGCCTAGGTCAGTCCCATGCAGGGTCCCTGGTTGTTGGTTCAGTCTCTATGAGCTCAGATTAGTAGATTCTGTGTTTTCTTGTGGTGTCGTTGATCCCTTGGGCTCCTACAATCATTTCTCACCCTCTTGTGCAGGATTCTATCAGTTCTGCCATTCCCTGAGTTCAAACATTAGTTTGGCTGTGGGTCTGAATCTGTTTACATCAGTTGCTGGACAAAGACTCTTTGAGGACAATTGGTCTAGGTACCAATCTGGTTACAAGAGATGGCCAGTTCAGGCTATATATGCACTATTGCTAGGACTCTTGCATGTGGTCAGCCTTGTAGAGTCCTATGAGATTCATTGTGCCAGGTTTTTACCTGACCCTGAAATGTTTCCCATTTCCTGTTGTCTCTTTCAGTACTCTTTCCCTTCCCCCAACCTGATTGCTCATGTGTTCTTTCCCTAGCTGCAAAATTTCTTCTACTGCCCTTCCCAGGGAGATCTAGGGGCCTCCCCTGACATGAACCCTCCTTGTTACTTAGTCTCTTTGGATATGTGGGTTGTGGCATTGTCATCTGGTATCTTTTACTAGGTATAGATATGTTACATTTGTTTATGCTGTGGAAGGTTACTTCAACTATATAAATATGTGTGCTATGTTTCTGCTGTATTTGTTAATGATGTAAAGAGATGTTACTTTTGTTTTTTTCTGCATTTGGTTTAATTATATAAAAATGTTGCTGTTTCACCTTGCCTGCCTTGATCTAATAAATAGCTGAATGCCATTAGGTATGCAGGAGAAGGGTAGGTGTGACTGATAGACAGAGAGAATAAATAGGAGAAATCTAGGCTCAAAAAGAAGGATTAAAAGAGGAGAGAGAAGAAAACAAGAAGGAGAGATGTTTCTAGAGTGAGAAACCAGGCAGCCACCAGACAGACAGACATAGAAACAGCAAGAAAGTAAGATATAGAGAAAGTAAGGTAAAAAGTCCTCAGAAAAAGGGTAGATGATGACAAACAGATTAAAATAATAAATAAGATAAGGCCATCATTCATAAAAATAAGAAGTTTCTGTGTCATTATTTGGGAATTCCTCAATGGTCCAAAAGAAAAGCACTGACACAGTTATCCTTTACTTCACATAAAATATACACTTATGGGTGAGTATATACCATGGTTCTCTTTCTAGGTCTGGATTACCCCCACTCAGGATGATTCTTTTTCTAGTTCCATCCATTTGCCTGGAAGTCAAGTGGCAATTTCTCAGAAAACTGGGAATCAATCTACCAAAAGACACAGCATATTCCCAAAAGATGCTCAACCATACTATAAGGACATTTGCTCAACTATGTTCATAGAAGTGATATTTGTAATAGACAGAATCTCAAAGCAACCTAGATGCCCTTCAACCGATGAATGGATAAATAAAATGTATTACATTCATAGAATAGAGTATCAATCAACTTATTTTACCCTTTAATAGATTTTATTTTGACTTACTGGACATTATTTTCATGTTGCAAGAAGAGGGCTGCTTCTTTGTCCTGGCCACCTGGCTAGCGTAGCCCTGAAACAACCACAGAGAAACTGTATTAATTAAATCATTGCTTGGCCCATTAGTTCTAGTTTCTTTTTGGCTAATTCTTACAACTTAATTTAACCCATTTCTATTAAACTGTGTACTGCCACATGGCAGTGTCTTACCAGGTAAAATTCATAGTGTCTGTTGCTGACAGATCCATGACATCTCTCTGACTCTGTTTTATTTCTCCCAGTATTCAGTTCCATTTTCCCCACCTACATAAGTTTTGCCCTATCAATAGGCCATGTCAGTTTCTTTATTCATTAAGCAAGAAAAGCAACACAAAGTCAATAGGCCCTCCCACACCATTTCCCCTTTTCTGTTTAAACAAAAAGGAAGACTTTAACATAGTCAAATTATATATAACAAAACAGGTATCAAACAAAAAGTACATTTACAATATTTATATTTACTTTATCTTTTATAATAACTAAGAAAAACTATATCTATAAATTCTTCAATTCCATCAAAGACTTCAGAAGAATATGATATAACCTAAGTATATAGGAAGTACATTATAATCAATTTCCAAAACTCTAGAAATGACAGAGACACCTCGCTACCGGGATAGAGATGATAGATAAAGAGATGACAGAAAGATAATAGAGGAAACAATGATAGAGAAAGAGATGATAGACTGGACAAAGAAATTATTGAGGATAGAGATGATAGAGAAGAAATAATAGAGAGATGATAGTGAGAGATGATAGAGAGAAAAATGACAGAGATGATAGAGAAAGAGATGATAAAGAAAGAGATGCTAGAGAAAAAGATGACAGAGGGATGATAAAGGAAGAGATGATAGAGAAAGAGATGATAGAGAAAGAGGTAATAAAGAGATAACAGAGAAAGAGATGGTAGAGAAATGATAGAGAAAGAGATGATAAAGAAAGAGATGATAGAGGAAGAGATGACAAAGATAGTAGAGGAAGAGATGATAGAGTAGGAGGTGATAGAAAAAGAGATGACAGAAAGATAATAGAGGAAGAGATGATAGAGAGATAATAGACTAGAGAAAGGAATTATGGAGGATAGAGAAAGAAATAATAGAGAGATGATAGAGAGATGATGGAGAAAGAGAAGAAGAGGAAGATATGATAGAGAGATAATAGAGGAAGAGATGATAGAGTAAGAGATAATAGAGATGATAGAGAAAGAGAAGATAAAGAGATGATAGAAAAGAGATGACAGACAGTTAATAGAGGAAGAGATGAAAGAGAGAGATGATAGAGATATGATAAAGAGAAGATAGAGAAAGAGATCATAGAGAGATGATAGAGAAAGAGATGATAGACTAGAGAAAGAAATTATGAAGGACAGAGATGATAGAGAAAAAGATGATAGAGAGATGATAAAGGAAGAGATGATAGAGAAAGACATGATAGAGAAAGAGGTAATAAAGAGATAATAAAGAAAGAGATGATAGAGGAAGAGAAGATAGAGGAAGAGATGATAGAGGAAGAGATGACAGAAAGATAATAGAGGAAGAGATGATAGAGAAGGGGATGATAGACTAAAGAAAGAAATTATGGAGGATAGAGAAAGAAATAATAGAGAAAGAGATGATAGAGATGATAGAGAAAGAGAAAATAGAGAAAGAGAAGATAGAAGAAGAGAGGACAGATAGATAATAGAGTAAGAGATGATAGAGGAAGAAAAGACAAAGAGATAATATATTTAATAAAATAATATATTTAATAAAATTATAAAATTATAGAAGAAAACTTTCCCAACCTAAAGAAAGATATACCTATGAAGGTTCAAGAAGCATACAGAACACCGAATAGGCTGGATCAAAAAAGAACATCCCCTCGCCATATAATTATCAAAACACAAAGCATACAGAATAAGGAAAGAATATTAAGAGCTGCAAAGGAAAAAAGGCCAAATAACTTATAAAGGTAAACCTATCAGACGTACACCTGACTTCTCCATGGAAACCATGAAAGCCAGAAGGTCCTGGATAGATGTACTTCAGAAACTAAGAGACCATGGATGCAAGCCCAGATTACTATACCCAGCCAAGCTTTCGTTCACTATAAATGGAGAAAATAAAATTTTCCAGGATAAAAACAAATTTAAACAATATGCAGCCACAAATCCAGCCTTACAGAAAGTAATAGAAGGAAAATCACTAACCAAGGTGTCCAACAATGACCACAATAACTCAGACATATAGAGACCCTTCACCAACACAAATCAAAGAAGGGAAACACACAAACTCTACGACTAAAAAAATGACCGGAGTTAACATCCACTGGTCATTAATATCACTTAATGTCAATGGACTCAACTCACCTATTAAAAGGCACAGGCTAAGAGATTGGATACGAAAACAGGATCCAACATTCTGCTGTTTACAAGAAACACACCTCAACCACAAAGACAGGCACCTACTCAGAGTAAAGGGCTGTGAAAAGGCTTATCAAGCAAATGGACCTAAGAAACAAGCAGGTGTGGCCATACTAATCTCTAACAAAGTTGACTTCAAACTTAAATCAATCAGAAGAGATGGAGAGGGGCATTTTATACTCATAACAGGAACAGTTCAGCAGGATGAAGTCTCAATTCTGAACATCTATGCCCCTAATTTAAAAGCACCCACGTACATAAAAGAAACATTGCTAAAACTCAAGGCAGCCATCAAACTGCACACACTAATAGTAGGAGACTTCAACACTCCTCTCTCACCAATGGACAGGTCAAACAGACAGAAACCTAACAGAGAAATAAGAGAATTAATGGAGGTAATAAATCAAATGGACTTAACAGACATCTATAGAACATTCCACCCAAATAGGAAAGAATATACCTTCTTCTCTGCAGCTCATGGAACCTTCTCAAAAATCGACCACAGAGACGCACAGAGGCGCAGCGGCAGCGGCGCCAGATGCACAGAGGCGCAGCGGCGCCCTACGCAGCTGAGCAGCGGCCAGACCCAAGCAGCTGGGACAGGCGTGCAATAAGGAGAGCAGATCTCCCTACTACAATTGAATCAAAGAGGTAGGCCTTTGGTTGGCCAGGTCACTGGCACAAGGGGAGCCTGGTCCTGTCCTGAAGATCCTTCGGAGGGGTGAGAGGGTTCTTGGCCTGCAGCAGGAACCACAAAAGAGAGTGAGGGCATTTTGTAAGGGGAGCCCTTGGCCAGCAGGGAAACCTGATCCGGTTTCTAAAGGATCCATTGGATAGGATCAATAGGAGGAGATGGGCAGGCGCCAAGGCAAGAACTCACCCAATAATCCGAAAAACAACATGAAAACATCAGAACCCAATGATCTTACAACAGAAGTATTTGAACAACCTAACACAGAAGAAGTGGAAAAAATCGACTTTATGAAGATAATAGAGTCCCTTAAACAACATGTAAAAAATGCCCTTATAGAAATGGATGAGAAGTATAACAAAAAGTTTGAAGAAATGAGTAAATACGTACATGATACCCTGGGAAACCAAGAAAAAACCATCAAACAGGTAATGGAAACAGTTCAAAAATTGAAAACTGAAATGAAGGCAAAGAAGAAAATACAAACTGAGGACCAGCTGGATATGGAAAATCTAGGCCAACGAGCAGAGTCTACAGAAACAAGCATAATAAATAGAATACAAGAGCTAGAAGAAAGACTCTCAGATGCTGAGGACACCATAGAGAAAATAAACGAACAGATCAAAGAAAACAGCAAAGCCAACAAATTCTCAACACAAAACATTCAGGAACTATGGGACACAATAAAAATACCAAACCTAAGAATAATAGGAATAGAAGAAGGAGAAGAGTCACAGCTCAAAGGCTCAGAAAATATTTTCAACAAAATTATGGAAGAAAACTTTCCCAACTTAAAGAAAGATATTCATTTAAATATTCAAGAAGCATACAGAACACCAAACAGACTGGATCAAAGAAAAACATCTCCTTGCCATATAATAATCAAAACACAAAATATACAGGTTAAAGAAAGAATATTAAGAGCTGCAAAAGAAAAAGGGCAAGTAACTTATAAAGGTAAACCGATCAGACTTACACCTGACTTCTCGATGGAAACTATGAAAGCCAGAAGGTCCTGGATAGAGGTTCTGCAGAAGCTAAGAGACCATGGATGCAAACCCAAACTACTATACCCAGCCAAGCTATCGTTCACTATCAACGGAGAAAACAAGACATTCCAGGATAAGAACAAATTTAAACAATACGTAGCCACAAATCCAGCCCTACAGAAAGTAATAGAAGGAAAATCGCAACCCAAGGAATCCAACACTGCCAACACTGCCTACAATAACCCAGGCATCTAATGACCCTTCACGAGCACATCTCAAAGAAAGGAGACACACAATCTCTACTACCAAAAGCAATAAGAATAACCGGAGTAAACAACCACTGGTCATTAATATCACTTAATATTAATGGTTTCAATTCACCTATAAAAAGGCACAGGCTAAAAGATTGGATACGAAAACAGGATCCAACATTCTGCTGTTTGCAAGAAACACATCTCAACCACAAAGACAGGCACCTACTCAGAGTAAAGGGTTGGGAAAAGGTGTTTCAAGCAAATGGTCCTAAGAAAAAAGCAGGTGTGGCCATACTAATTTCTAACAAAACTGACTTCAAACTAAAATCAATCAGAAGAGACCGAGACGGTCACTTTATACTCATAACAGGAACAATTCATCAGGAGGACGTCTCAATCCTGAATATACACGCCCCCAATATAAAAGCACCTACTTATGTAAAAGAAATATTACTAGAACTCAAGGCAGACATCAATCCACACACACTAGTAGTAGGAGACTTCAACACACCTCTCTCTCCAAGGTACAGGTCAATCAGACAGAAACCTAATAGAGAATTAAGATAATTATTGGAGGTAATGAAGCAAATGGACTTAACAGACATCTATAGAACATTCCACCCAAATAGGAAAGAATATACCTTCTTCTCTGCAGCTCATGGAACCTTCTCAAAAATTGAGCACATACTCGGAAACAAAGGAAACCTCCACAGATACAAAAAAATATCAGTGTCCACCTGTGTCTTATCAGATCATCACGGATTAAAGTTAGAAGGCAACAACCACGCTGCCCCCAAAAAACCGACAAACTCATGGAAACTGAACAGTCAACTACTGAACCACACCTGGGTCAAGGAAGAAATCAAGAAAGAAATTAAAGTCTTCCTTGAATTTAATGAAAATAACGGGACAACATACTCAAACCTATGGGACACAATGAAAGCAGTGCTAAGAGGAAAGTTCATAGCACTAAGTGCCCACTTAAAGAAAACGGAGAATGCATACATTGGGGACTTAAAAACACACCTGAAAGATCTAGAAAAAAAAGAAGCAGACGCGCCCAGGAGAAGTAGAAGACTGGAAATAATAAAACTGAGGGCTGAAATCAACAAAATAGAAACACAGAAAACAGTCCAAAGAATCAATGAAACAAGATCGACAAACGCCTATCCAAACTAATTAAACGACAGAGAGAGAACACGCAAATAAATAAGATCAGAAATGAAAAGGGGGACATAACCACAGACACAGAGGAAATTCAGAGAATCATTAGATCTTACTACAAAAGCCTGTATGCCACAAAACTGGAAAATACAAAAGAAATGGACATTTTTTTCAATAAGTATCATATACCAAAGCTAAACCAAGACCAGGTGAATGATCTAAATAGACCGGTTTCTCGCGAAGAATTAGAAATGGTTATCAAAAATCTCCCTTCGAAAAAAAGCCCAGGACCAGATGGTTTCAATGCAGAATTCTACCAGAACTTCCAAGAAGAATTAATACCTATACTCCTTAAGGTATTTCAGAATATAGAATCAGAAGAGTCATTGCCAAATTCCTTTTATGAAGCTACAGTTACCCTGATACCAAAACCACAAAAAGACCCAACCGAGAAAGAGAATTACAGACCGATCTCACTCATGAACATTGACGCAAAAACCTTCAATAAAATACTGGCAAACCGAATCCAAGAACACATAAGAAAAATTATCCATTATGATCAAGTAGGCTTCATCCCAGAGATGCAGGGCTGGTTCAACATACGCAAATCTATCAATGTAATCCAGCATATAAATAAACTGAAAGAAAAAAAAAACATATGATCATTTCACTAGATGCGGAAAAAGCATTCGACAAAATTCAACACCCCTTTATGATAAAGGTCTTGGAGAGAATAGGGATACAAGGGTCCTACCTAAATATAATAAAAGCTATTTACAGCAAGCCAACAGCTAACATTAAATTAAACGGAGAAAAACTCAAAGCCATCCCACTAAAATCAGGAACACGACAAGGATGTCCACTCCCGCCATACCTCTTCAATATAGTGCTTGAAATTCTAGCAATAGCAATAAGACAACATAAGGAGATCAAGGGGATTCGTATTGGAAAGGAAGAAGTTAAGCTTTCGTTATTTGCAGATGATATGATAGTGTATATAAGCGACCCCAAAAATTCTACCAAAGAACTCCTACAGCTGATAATCAGCTTTAGTAACGTGGCAGGATACAAGATCAACTCCAAAAAATCAGTTGCCTTCCTATACACCAAGGATAAGGAAGCAGAGAGGGAAATCAGAGAAGCATCACCTTTCACGATAGCCACAAATAGCATAAAATACCTTGGGGTAACCCTGACCAAGGAAGTGAAAGATCTACTTGACAAGAACTATAAGTCTTTGAAGAAAGAAATTGAAGAAGACACCAGAAAATGGAAAGACCTCCCTTGCTCTTGGATTGGGAGGACCAACATAGTAAAAATGGCAATTCTACCAAAAGCAATCTATAGATTCAATGCAATCCCCATCAAAATCCCATCAAAATTCTTCACAGATCTGGAGAAGACAATAATCAACTTTATATGGAAAAACAAAAAACCCAGGATAGCCAAAACAATCTTATACAATAAAGGTTTGTCTGGAGGCATTACTATCCCTGACTTCAAACTCTATTACAGAGCTACAGTATTGAAAACAGCTTGGTATTGGCATAAAAACAGAGAAGTCGACCAATGGAATCGAATAGAAGACCCTGACATTAACCCACAAACCTATGAACACCTGATCTTCGATAAAGGAGCTAAAAGTATACAATGGAAAAAAGAGATCATCTTCAACAAATGGTGCTGGCAAAACTGGATGTTAATCTGTAGAAGAATGAAAATAGATCCATATCTATCACCATGCACAAAACTCAAATCCAAATGGATTAAAGACCTCAATATCAGTCCGAACACACTAAACCTGATAGAAGAGAAAGTGGGAAGTACTCTACAGCACATGGGCACAGGAGACCACTTCCTATGTATAACCCCAGCAGCACAGACACTAAGGGCATCATTGAATAAATGGGACTTCCTGAGGCTGAGAAGCTTCTGTAAAGCAAAGGACACTGTCACTAAGACAAAAAGACAACCCACTGACTGGGAGAAGATCTTCACCAACCCTGCAACTGACAAAGGTTTGATCTCCAAAATATATAAAGAACTCAAGAAACTAGACCGTAAAAGGCTAATCAACCCAATTATAAAATGGGGCACTGATCTGAACAGAGAATTCTCAACAGAAGAACTTCAAATGGCCAAAAGACACTTAAGGTCATGCTCAACTTCCTTAGCGATCAGGGAAATGCAAATCAAGACAACTTTAAGATACCACCTTACACCTGTCAGAATGGCTAAAATAAAAAACACCAATGATAGCCTTTGCTGGATAGGTTGTGGAGAAAGGGGTACACTCACCCATTGCTGGTGGGAATGCAAACTTGTGCAACCACTCTGGAAAGCAGTGTTTCGGTTTCTCAGGAAATTCGGGAGCAATCTACCCCTGGATCCAGCAATACCACTCTTGGGAATATACCCAAGAGAGGCCCTATCATACAACAAAAGTATATGCTCAACTATGTTCATGGCAGCATTGTTTGTAATAGCCAGAACCTGGAAACAACCTAGATGCCCTTCAACGGAAGAATGGATGAAGAAAGTATGGAATATATACATATTAGAGTATTACTCAGCAGTAAAAAACAAGGACTTCTTGAATTTTGAATACAAATGGATGGAAATAGAAAACACTATCCTGAGTGAGGTAAGCCAGACCCAAAAAGAGGAACATGGGATGTACTCACTCATATTTGGTTTCTAGCCATAAAGAAAGGACATTGAGCCTATAATTCATGTTCCTAGAGAAGCTAAATAAGGTGAATCCAAAGACAAACACATAGGCATCCTCAGGAACATTAACCTTCATCAGGCGATGAAAGGAGACAGAGACAGAGACCCACACGGGAGTACCGGACAGAAATCTCAAGGTCCAAATCAGGAGCAGAAGGAGACGGAGCACGAGTAAGGAACTCAGGACCACGAGGGGTGCACCCACACACTAAGACAATGGGGATGTTCTATTGGGATCTCACCAAGGCCAGCTGGCCTAGGTCTGAAAAAGCATGGGATAAATCTGGACTAACTGAACATAGCGGACAATGAGGAATACTGAGAACTCAAGAACAATTGCAGTGGGTTTTTGATCCTACTGCACGTACTGGCTTTGTGGGAGCCTAGGCAGTTTGAATGCTCACCTTACGAGATCTGGATAGAGGTGGGCAGTCCTTGGGCTTCCCACAGGTCAGGGAACCCTGATTGCTCTTCGAGCAGATGAGGGGGGGGGACTTGATCGGGGGAGGGGGAGGGAAATGGGAAGCGGTTGTGGGGACGAGGCAGAAATCCTTAATAAATAAATAAATTAAAAAAAATCGACCACATAGTCGGTAACAAAGCAAACATCCACAGTTACAAAAAAATATTAGTAACCACCTGTATCTTATCAGATCACCATGGGTTAAAGTTAGAATTCAACAACAATGCTACCCCCCAAAAGCCTACAAATTCATGGAAACTGAACAGTCAACTACTGAACCATACCTGGATTAAGGAAGAAATTAAGAAAGAAATTAAAGTCTTTCTGGAATTCAATGAAAATAAAGAAACAACATACTTAAACTTATGGGACACTATGAAAGCAGCCTAAGAGGAAAGTTCATAGCACTAAGTGCCCACTTAAAGAAAACAGAGAAAGCTCACATTGGAGACTTAACAGCCCAACTGAAAGCTCTAGAAAAAAAAAAGCAGACTCACCTAGGAGGAGTAGAAGACTGGAAATAATCAAACTGAGGGCTGAAATCAACAAAATGGAAACACAGAAAACAATCCAAAGAATCAATGAAACAAAAAGCTGGTTTCTGGAGAAAATCAACAAGATTGACAAACCCCTATCCAAACTAATCAAACGGGAGAGAGAGAATTTGCAAATTAATAAGATCAGAAATGAAAAGGGGGACATAACCACAGACACAGAGGAAATTCAGAGAATCATTAGATCTTACTACAAAAGCCTATATGCCACAAAACTGGAAAATGTAAAAGAAATGGACACTTTTTTAGATAAATACCATATACCAAAGTTAAACCAGGACCAGGTGAACAATCTAAATAGACCAGTTAGTTGCGAAGAATTAGAAGAGGTTATCAAAAACCTCCCTACAAAAAAAGCCCAGGACCAGATGGATTCAATGCGGAATTCTCCGAGAACTTCCAAGAAGACCTAATACCTATACTCCTTAATGTATTTCACAATATAGAAACAGAAGTGTCATTGCCAAATTCCTTTTATGAAGCTACAGTTACTCTGATACCAAAACCGCACAAAGATTCAACCAAGAAAGAAAATTATAGACCAATCTCACTCATGAACATCAATGCAAAAATCCTCAACAAAATACTGGCAAACCCAATCCAAGAACACATTAGGAAAATTATCCATTATGATCAAGTAGGCTTCATCCCAGGGATGCAGTGCTGTTTCAACATACGAAAATCTATCAATGTAATCCAGCATATAAATAAACTGAAAGAAAAAAACCATATGATCATTTCATTAGATGCTGAAAAAGCATTTGACAAAATTCAACACCCCTTTATGATAAAAGTATTGCAGAGATTAGGGATACAAGGGTCACACCTAAATATAATAAAAGCTATATACAGCAAGCCGACAGCTAACATTAAATTAAATGGAGAGAAACTTAAAGCCATCCCACTAAACTCAGGAACACGACAAGGCTGTCCACTCTCGCCATACCTCTTCATTATAGTACTTGAAGTTCTAGCAATAGCAATAAGACAACATAAGGGGATCAAAGGGATTCAAATTGGAAAGGAAGAAGTTAAACTTTCGTTATTCGCAGATGATATGATAGTGTATTTAAGCGACCCCCAAAACTCCACCAAAGAACTTTTACAGCTGATAAACAGCTTTAGTAATGTGGCAGGATACAAGATAAACTCCAAAAAATCAGTCGCCCTCTTATACACAAAGGATATGGAAGCAGAGGGGGAAATCAGAGAAGCTTCACCTTTCACAATTGCCACAAACAGCATAAAATATCTTGGGGTAACTCTAACCAAGGAAGTGAACGATCTATTTGACAAGAACTTTAAGGCATTGAAGAAAGAAATTGAGGAGTATACCAGAAAATGGAAGGACCTTCCTTGCTCTTGGATTGGGAGGATCAACATAGTAAAAATGGCAATTCTACCAAAGGCAATTTATAGATTCAATGCAATCCCCATCAGGGTCCCATCAAAATTCTTCACAGATCTTGAGAGGACAATAATCAACTTTATATGGAAAAACAAAAAAACCCAGGATAGCCTAAACAATCCTATACAATAAAGGATTGTCTGGAGGCATTACCATCCCTGACTTCAAACTCTATTACAGAGCTACAGTGATGAAAACAGTGTGGTACTGGCAAAAAACAGAGAAGTTGACCAATGGAATCGTATAGAAGACCCGAATTTTAACCCACAAACCTATGAACACCTCATTTTTGATAAAGGAGCCAAAAGTATACAATGGAAGAAAGAAAGCATCTTCAACAAATGGTGCTGGCACAACTGGATGTCATCTTGTAGAAGAATGAAAATAGACCCTTATCTATCACCATGCACAAAACTCAAGTCCAAATGGATTAAAGAACTCACTATCAGTCAGAACACATTGAACCTGATAGAAGAGAAAGTGGGAAGTACCCTACATCAGATGGGCACAGGAGATTGCTTCCTATGTGTAACCCCAACAGCACAGATATTAAGGGCAACATTGAATAAATGGGACCTACCAAAACTGAGAAGCTTCTGTAAAGCAAAGGACACTGTTACCAAGACAAAAAGGCAACCTACTGACTGGGAGAAGATCTTCACCAAGCCCACAACAGACAAAGGTCTGATCTCCAAAATACATAGAGAACTCAGGAAACTAGACTTTACAATGCTAATTAACGCAATTAAAAAAATGGGGCACTGAACTGAACAGAGAATTCTCAGCAGAGGAAGTTCAAATGGCCAAAAGACACTTAAGGTCATGCTCAACCTCCTTAGCAATCAGGTAAATGCAAATCAAAACAACTTTGAGATATCATCTTACACCTGTCAGAATGGCTAAAATAAAAAACTCCAATGATAGCCTTTGCTGGAGAGGCTGTGGAGGAAGGGGAACACTCATCCATTGCTGGTGGGAATGCAATCTTGTCCAACCACTTTGGAAATCAGTGTTTCGGTTTCTCAGGAAATTCGGGATCAACTTACCCCTGGACCCAGCAATACCACTCCTGGGAATATACCCAAGAGATGCCCTATCACATGACAAGAACATTTGTTCAACTATGTTCATAGCAGTATTATTTGTAATAGCCAGAACCTGGAAACAACCTAGATGCCCTTCAATGGAAGAATGGATGAAGAAAGTGTGGAATATCTACACATTAGAGTACTATGCTGCGTTAAAAAACAATGACTTCTCAAATTTTGCATGCAAATGGATGGAAATAGAAGACACTATCCTGAGTGAGGTATCCCAGAGCCAAAAAGATGAACATGGGATGTTCTCACTCATAATTGGTTTCTAGCCATAAACAAGGGTCACGGAGTCTACACTTGGGGATCCCAAAGAAGCTAAGTAAGAAGGTGAACCAAAGGAAAAGCATATAGTTGTCCTCTTGGCTATGGGAAGTAGACAAAATTGCTGGGGAAAAAATTGAGATCTTGGGGGTGGGGTGGGATGGGGGTAAGGGGAAATGGGGAGAGAGGGGGGAGAGGGGGAGAATGGGGGGGGAGCTTGGGAAAGGGGGAGGATTGGGATGAAGGAAGGTTGGATGGGGGAGCACGGAAGCACGGTTCTTAGTTAAGGGAGCCACCTTAGGGTTGGCAAGAGACTTGAACCTAGAGTGGCTCCCAGATACCCAAGCCGAGGTCCCCAGTTAGTTCCTTGGGCAGCTGAGGATGGGGAACCTGAAATGACCCTATCCTAGAGCAATACTGACGAATATCTTGCATAGAACCTTTATCTGGTGATGGATGTAGACAGACAGAGACCCACACTGGAGCACTGGACTGAGCTCCCAAGGTCCCGATGAGGATCAGAAGGAGGGAGAACATGAGCAAAGAAGTCGGGACCACAAGGGGAACACTCACCCACTGAGACAGTGGAGCTGATCTATTGGGAGCTCACCAAAGCCCGCTGGACTGTGACTGAAAAAGCATGGGATAACACTGGACTCTCTGAGCATGGCGAACAATGAGGGCTGATGAGAACCCAAGGACAATGGCACGGGGTTTTGAACCTACGTAATGTGCTGGCTTTGTGGGAGCCTAGCCAGTTTGGATGTTCACCTTCCTCGAAATGCACGGAGGGGGGGGACCTAGGACTTACCACAGGGCAGGGAAATCTGACTGCTCTTTGGCCTGGAGAGGGAGGGGGAGAGAAGTGGGGGGAGGGGGAGAAGGGTGGGAGGAGGGGGAGGGAAATGGGAGGCTCGGAGGAGGAGGAAATTTGTTTTTTTTTCTCTTTTCTCAATAAAAAAAAGTTAAAAAAATAAAAAAAGAGATAATAAAGAAAGAGATGATAGAGAGATGATAAAGAGATGATAGAGGAAGAGAAGATAGAGGAAGAGATGATAGAGGAAGAGATGACAGAAAGATAATAGAGGAAGAGATGATAGAGAAGTGGATGATAGACTAAAGAAAGAAATTATGGAGAATAGAGAAAGAAATAATAGAGAAAGAGATGATAGAGATGATAGAGAAAGAGAAAATAGAGAAAGAGAAGATAGAAGAAGAGAGGACAGATAGATAATAGAGGAAGAGATGATAGAGGAAGAAAAGACAAAGAGATGATAGAAAAGAGATGACAGAGAGATAATAGAGGGAGAGATGAAAGAGAAAGGGATGATAGAGATATGATGGAGAAAGAGAAGATAGAGAAAGGGATCATAGAGAGATGATAGAGAAAGAGATGATAGACTAGAGAAAGAAATTATGAAGGACAGAGATGATAGATAAAAAGATGATAGAGAGATGATAAAGGAAGAGATAATAGAGAAAAAGATGATAGAGAAAGAGGTAATAAATAGATAATAGAGAAAGAGATAATAGAGAGATGATAGAGAAAGATGATAGAAGAAGAGATGATAGAGGAAGAGATGATAGAGGAAAAGATGACAGAGATATGATAGAGAAAGAGATCACAGAGAGATGATAGAGATAGAGATGATAGACTAGAGAAAGAAATTATGGAGGATAGAGATGATAGAGAAAGAGATGATAGAGAGAAAGATGACAGAGAGATGATAAAAGAAGAGATGATAGAGAAAGAGATGACAGAAAAAGAGGTAATAAAGAGATAATAAAGAAAGAGATGATAGAGAGATGATAGAGACAGAGATGATAGAGACAGAGGTAATAAAGAGATAATAGCAAAAGAGATGATAGAGAGATAATAGAGAAAGAGATGATAGAGGAAGAGATGATAGAGGAAGAGATGACAGAAAGATAATAGAGGAAGAGATGATAGAGAAAGGGATGATAGACTAGAGAAAGTAATTATGGAGGATAGAGAAAGAAATAATAGAGAAAGAGATGATAGAGATGATAGAGAAAGAGAAGATAAAGAGATGATAGAGGAAGAGATGACAGATAATAGAGGAAAAGATGATGAGAAAGAGATGATAGAGACATGACAGAGAAATAGAAGAGATGGTAGAGAGGTGATAGAGAAATGGATGATAGATAGACTAGAGAAAGAAATGATGAAGGATAGAGATAGAGATAATAGATGATAGAGATATGGCAGAAAAAGAGATGATAGAGAAAGAGATGACAGAGAGATAATTGAGATGATAGAGAAATAGATTACAGAGAGATGATAGCGAAAGAGATGACAGATGATAGAGGAATAGATGATATAATAGAGAAAGAAATGATGGAGTATAGAGATGATAGAGAGATGACAGAATGATAGAGAGATAAAGAAAGGTATAGAGAGAAATAGAGAATTGCATATAGAGAGGGCAGCAAATTGCAAATAGACACTGCAAATTCATTTCTTGGTCACCCAGACCCAAATAATCACACAAAGCCATATTAATTACAACATTGTTTGGCCAACAGCTCAAACATATTCCTAGCTGGCTCTTATAGCTTAAATTAACCCATAATTCTTATCTATGTTTAGCCACATGATTTGGTACCTTACTCAGTGCAGCATTCTCATCTTGTTTTCTCAGCATTTGGGTGGTGACTGCAGACTGAGCTTTTCCTCTTCCCAGAATTCTCCTAGTCTATTCACCCTGCTTATACTACCTGCCTGGCTTCTGGCCAATGAGCATTTTATTAAACCAACACAAATGACAAATATTTACAGGATACAAGAGCATTATCCCACAGTAGCAAACAACATGTCACAATACTTCAAGATAACTGAGTTCTATCCTGGCCACTTTTGTAATATATAGGTCTTGGAGCCTTACCCTAGAGATCTAGCCTACTAAGTTACACTGTATTAAGACACTTTTCCACAAGGTCAGGGCCCTCTCTCAAGCCATAAAAGGCACATAGGAAAACTAATTTGGGAGTTCCCTCACTATATACATGAGTCAGTAAAAGCCACAGAAACAAATTATTGGGTACAGAGTAGTTCTAGGGCTAAGCAAATCACTCTATATATTCTTCCAGAAGCATTTAAGATGACACATGTGGAGAGGACCATTGGCTGTCAACATGACTGGGGGGTCAAGGCTGACACATAGAGTGTAGAACTGAACTTTTAAAAACCCATCTCCTCTCCAGCAAAGGCTATCATTGGAGTTTTTTATTTTAGCCATTCTGACAGGTGTAAGATGATATCTCAAAGTTGTTTTGATTTGCATTTCTCTGATTGCTAAGGAGGTTGAGCATGACCTTAAGTGTCTTTTGGCCATTTGAACTTCTTCTGTTGAGAATTCTCTGTTCAGTTCAGTGCCCCATTTTTTAATTGGGTTAATTAGCATTTTAAAGTCTAGTTTCTTGAGCTCTCTATGTATTTTGGAGATCAGACCTTTGTCTGTTGCAGGGTTGGTGAAGATCTTCTCGCAGTCAGTAGGTTGCCTTTTTGTCTTAGTGACAGTGTCCTTTGCTTTACAGAAGCTTCTCAGTTTTAGTAGGTCCCATTTATTCAATTTTGCCCTTAAAGTCTGTGCTGTTGGGGTTATACATAGGAAGCGATCTCCTGTCCCCATCTGTTGTAGGGTACTTCCCACTTTCTCTTCTATCAGGTTCAGTGTATTCTGACTGATATTGAGGCCTTTAATCCATTTGGACTTGAGTTTTGTGCATGGTGATAGATATGGGTCTATTTACATTCTTCTACAGGTTGACATCCAGTTATGCCAGCACCATTTGTTGAAGATGCTTTCTTTCTTCCATTGTATGCTTTTAGCTCCTTTATCGAAAATGGTGTTCATAGGTTTGTGGGTTAAAATTCGGGTCTTCTATACGATTCCATTGGTCGACTTCTCTGTTTTTATGCCAGTACCATACTGTTTTCATCACTGTAGCTCTGTAATAGAGTTTGAAGTCAGGGATGGTAATGCCTCCAGACAATCCTTTATTGTATAGGATTGTTTTGGCTATCCTGGGTTTTTTGTTTTTCCATATAAAGTTGATTATTGTCCTCTCAAGATCCGTGAAGAATTTTGATGGGACCTTGATGGGGATTGCATTGAATCTATAAATTGCCTTTGCTGGTGTTGCGGGAGGTCCTCCCACTCCTCCAGCCTATCACCGCTGAGGTACCAGCCCATTGGGGCGTGGTTTCTCTCCCTTTAAAAAAGCGGCCACTTCCCTCTCCTCTCTCTTCACTTCCTGCTCTGCCGGCGACTAGACTCCTTTCCTGGTTGTGTATAGGACTGTTGCCTGGGACAGTGATCTGTAAGTTTTTTCCCCTTTAAATAAATACCACCCTAATAGTCATAATCCCAAATTGGTGTGGCATTGTTTGTGACTTACGCCTTCATATTGGCACCCAACGTTTGGTTTCAGAACCTCTCCTTTCCCCGCTCGCAGCCGTGAGTTCGGCTTGGCGGCCACAAGTTCGGCTTGGCGGCCGCGAGTTCGGCTTGGCAGCTGCGAGTTTGGCTAGGCGGGAGCCCTCCCTTCCTCAGCAGCCTCCTGTGCCTTGCAGCGGTGGCCTTGGACTCCCCACGTGGATTTAAACTACACAGGCCCGCATAGTCTCTGCCCGCGTGGTTTGCTCTTTTCTGAGTCTTTTTTAAATCTCCCTTGCAAGTACAGCTCTTAAGTGGCACGAACCAGAGCACGCAGTTGCTGAAAGCTGCAACCCCTCAGGATGACTGTCACGTGGAGGCATAAGCGGCTTCCAGATTGCTCTTCTCTACCCCTGGATTCTGGGTTTCTGGTTCCGTCTCAGGAATTGATTTAATTACATTTACTTTGTTGAGAAACTTGCATTTTCCAGTTTATAACATCTACTAAGGCACTGAAACAGGACCATGTTTTCACCGCGACTCTGCAACAGCGCCACCTGCTGGATAATAGGTAATATTGCAGTTTTCATTTCTAACGCAAATTTTACTGCTTTGTTTTCACTAATACAATGGATTAGTAAATTTATATTTACTAATACAATGAATTACATCATACAAGGTTTATATGATTATGGGGATACCTTAATTTGCTTGTTACTAGGCTTCAGTTTTCTTTTCCATATTCTATCATTAAGGAAGAATATGGCACTCCTAAGAACGATTGAATCTTTACGTACTAATAATGAACAGAAGAATATGGCACTCCTAAAAACGATAGAATCTTTACAAACTAATAATGAACAGAAGAATATGGCACTCCTAAGAATGATAGAATCTTTACGAACTAATAATAAACAACTAATTGACAGGATTAAAATTATTGAAAATCAGAGGTTATCTGAACAAGTGGATACTATGACAGACAAAATTGATTCCATATCCAAGGGTATTAGAAAGTTACCTGAAAGGGTTCAGGCTGTTGAATTTGACCTTCAGACTTTATCACAAAGTTTTGATAAGGTAACAGACAGAATGTACCTCCAAGATGGGAATCTACATGATATACAAGAAACGTTTAAGGAGGACATGTTATCTTTGAAGGAAAAAATTAAAGCTTTGGAATCACAGGTGCAGAATGGGAACCAAAAAATTGATACCTCAGTGAAATCACTGGAAATATATACAGGTCAGGAGATTCAGGATTTAAGAGAGACAATGATAAAAAGATTTGAAAAGATTGGGGAAATTATTGCAGCTGGTGAACAGAGTAAGGAGGCACAAGGACAGGATACAATGCCTCCACCAGCTATTAGAACTGGCTTACCCAAGGTTTTAGCGACATACTTAATTCTGAAAAAGCATCAACTTCTAAAGGCTCAAAGGGAGTCAGAGAAGCTAGATGGATGCCAATAGCAATGAATGATCTGAAAGAAATTAAGCAAGCTGTTGTTAATTTTGGCTTTCACAATGCATATGTAAAGGAAATAATAAGGACTTGGGCTTCTAATGCTAAAGCTACTCCCCATGATTTCCATCAGTTAGTATCTGCAGTTTTAGATAATGGACCTTCCTTGATGTTTGGAATTTATTTCAGAGAAGAATCCAAACATATGGAACAGCAAGGAAGAGCAAAAGGTATTGAGGTTTCCCAAGATCAAATTCTTGGTGCAGGAGAATATGCTGATCCACAGGTCCAAGCTCTTTATGACGATGAAGTACTGTGTCTATGTCACCAAGCAGCTTTAAATGCTTGGAATAGGATACAAGATCCAGCAAAAAGGGTTGAATCATATACCAGAATTAGGCAGGGACAGAGAGAACCCTTTATTAACTTTTTTTGCAAAGATTAATTAAGGCTCTGGACATAGGGGTAACAGACCCAGAAGCTAGACGAATACTTCTTGAATCTCTAGCTTTTGAGAATGCAAACATAGAATGCAAAAAGATAATTGGGCCTTTAAAGTCTAGATCAGCACCTATGGATGAATGGATTCAGCATACGATGAATGTTGAGACATTTAGCTATAATAACGAATCTTGGGTAGGAGAAGTGATTTCCAAAGCAACGAGGAGACGTCAAACTGCCAGGTGTTTTAATTGTGGTAAATTAGGACATTTGCAAAGGGATTGCAGGCAAAGAATTTCTAGGAATAATGTCTCTTCTGGGAGTGACAAAAATAGGAGACCTCGGCCTTCAGGTATATGTAGGAGATGCAGTAAAGGCCGACATTGGTCCAACGAATGTAGGTCAACAACAGACAGACGGGGCAATCCGATATCATTGGGAAACTCCTTGGGGGGCCTCTCGCAGGCCCCCAAGCCAACAGTGGCCGAGTCATTCCCAGTCACAGTGGAGAACGTGCCTCACCAAGAAAATTAAAAGCTCCAATTTCTTCTGTAAAAAGTAATACTGGTCTAAATAATGAATTACGTGTGGAGGATGAGTCAAAAAACCCAGTAGGAAAGAGTAAACGTATATTTTGGCAGACTTCTATTAATGATCAAAGACCAAAGCTAAGAGTCTGTATAAATGGCACTTTTATTGAAGGCTTATTAGACACAGGTGCGGATGTAAATATCATTACCCCAGAATCTTGGCATCCGAATTGGCCTCTTCAAGAGGTAGATGTTCAGTTCCTGGGAATTGGAACCCTATCTCGTGTAAAACAAAGCACAAGATGGGTTGAATGCATAGGGTCCGAAGGGCAAATAGGAAGACTAAGGCCATATATAGCCAATATTGCCATAAATTTATGCTGCCGTGACCTGCTACAGCAATGGGATACCCAGATTAACATTCCTGTATTTCCAGGAACTCATAATTCTGGGAAGGATATGATGAGGTATTATGGGAAAAGGTCACCAGCCATTCAGGCTGTACAAGAACATACAGCAAATACCAAACCTTTAGAGGTACCAACAGCCCTACCTTTAATATGGCTAACTGAGAAGCCAATATGGACCAAACAATGGCCTCTAGCTGAAGATAAACTACAGGCATTGGAACAGCTGGTGCAAGAGCAACTAGATGCTCACCATATTGAAGAATCAACCAGCCCTTGGAATTCTCCTGTGTTTGTTGTAAAAAAGAAATCTGGTAAATGGAGAATGGTGACAGATCTAAGAGCTGTCAACAAAGTAATTCAACCTATGGGCCCACTACAATCTGGAATTCATTTGCCTTCTCTGTTACCAAAAGGATGGCCTCTTATAGTTATTGATTTGAAAGATTGTTTTTTCACTATACCGTTACAAGAAAAGGATAGAGAAAAATTTGCCTTCACAGTGCCTACTTATAATAATTCTCAGCCTAATAGGCGATATCAATGGACTGTCCTCCCACAGGGTATGCTCAATAGTCCTACACTGTGCCAATATTTTGTAAATAAGCCATTGGAAATAATTCGTAAACAATTCCCCAAGTCCATCATTTATCATTACATGGATGACATCTTGTTATCTGATTCAAATAAAGATACTTTAGAAAGGAAGTTTGAAGAAGTAAAGAAAGTCTTGCCTAGGTGGGGATTACAAATTGCCCCTGAAAAGATTCAAAGAGGAAATTCTATTAATTACCTAGGTTACAGAATAGGGTTAGAGAAAATTAAAACGCAAAAGGCACAAATTAGGAGAGACCGGTTAAAGACACTTAATGACTTCCAAAGATTGTTAGGAGACATTTCCAGTCTACGACCAGCTGTTGGGATAACACCTGATCTAATAGTTCATTTAAACAAAACCTTAGATGGTGATAAAGATTTGAATAGTCCAAGAGAACTGACAGCTGAAGCAGAAAAGGAACTGACAATGATTGAGGAAAAATTACAGGAGGCACATGTGGATAGGGTGAACCCAAATCTTAGCTGCATCCTAGTCATATTGCCTTCCAGAACTTCTCCTACAGGGATTCTAATGCAGAGGGAAGATATTATTTTAGAGTGGCTATTTATACCTAATAAACCAAGTAAAAAATTAAAAACTTATGTGGAAAAAGTCTCTGAATTATAAAAGGTAAGCTGAGACTTCGTCAACTAGCAGGTATAGACCCAGCAGAAATTATAGTGCCTTTTACTACTGAAGAAATAAAAAAGTTATGGGAAGACAATTAACCGTGGCAAAGAGCTTGTGCTAACTTTTTGGGAGAAATTAATAGCAACTATCCCAAAAGTGATAGACTTAATCTCATAAAAAGAACTTCTTGGATTCTTCCTAGAATTGTACGTGATGCTCCAATAACTGGAGCCCGTACGTTCTATACTGATGCAAATAAATCAGGGAAAGCAGGTTACAAGTCAGATGAATTGAGTAAGGTGGAACAAAGCCCTTATAATTCTGTCCAGAAGGCAGAATTATATGCCATTCTTATGGTGCTAAGGGATTTTAAAGAACCTCTTAATATAGTTACAGATTCACAATATGCAGAAAGAGTTATCTTGCATATTGAAACCGCTGAATTTATACCAGATGACACAGAGTTGACTTCATTGTTTATCCAAGTACAAGACATAATCAGGAACAGGCTTTGTCTGATGTACATAACACACATCCGGTCCCATACAGGTCTGCCTGGTCCTCTAGCCCAAGGCAATGCTGAGATTGATCAATTATTGATTGGAAGTGTGTTGCAGGCCTCGGAATTTCATAAAAAGCATCATGTCAATAGTAAAGGCCTAAAGAAAGAATTTTCCATTACTTGGCAACAAGCTAAGGACATTATAAAGAGAAGTCCTACTTGTTCTTTCTATAATCAAACACCGTTGCCTGCAGGGAGTAACCCAAAGGGTACTAAGAGAAATGAAATCTGGCAGATGGATGTGTTCCACTTTATGGAATTTGGTAAATTAAAATATGTACACCACACCATAGACACATATTCAGGTTTTCAATGGGCTACTGCCCTGAGCTCAGAAAAGGCTGATTCAGTAATCACACATTTATTGGAAGTTATGGCCATCATGGGTATACCTGCGCAAATAAAGACAGATAATGGTCCAGCATATGTATCTAAGAAAATGAAACGCTTTTTTGATTATTATAATATAAAACACATTACAGGTATACCAAATAATCCTACAGGTCAGGCAGTTATAGAAAGATCAAATCGTACTATAAAGGATATGCTGAACAAACAGAAAGGGACCGAAAATACCCCCAGAAATAGATTACATAATGCTTTATTAACCTTGAATTTTCTTAACGCTAATGAGAAAGGAACGATAGCAGCAGAAAGACATTGGATAATGGAAAAGTCTGCTGAACTAAATCAACCGATTTATTTCAAAGATGTGCTGACCTCTCAGTGGAAGCCAGGAGATGTGCTATGTTGGGGAAGGGGTTTTGCTCTTGTTTCCACAGGAGAAGAAAAATTGTGGATACCATCAAAATTAATAAAGTTTCGATTTGAAGAGGAGAAACCTCTTGGAAAGGAGAAATGACAACTCATCCACAATGATGATATTCATACAGGTGGTAAGAAAAACATATAGAATGGGGGCAGGGTTCTGTTCTTATCTCCACAGGAAAACACTCATCTTTGAGAAATTCAAGGGACCCTGGATGTTTGGATACTGACAGATGGAAAAATACCGGCCCAATAGGAAATATCAAGACAACTGAATGGGTTGTGTAAGTAATATTAAACCATATTTCTAAATTTATAAAGCTGGTTTTGAAGTTGGACTCTGGCTCAGTCCCTCTCCAATTCCAAGCCTGTTAGTAAGAGAAAAACCCAGAGTTTCTGGAGTTTCTGTCTCATGTCAAGAGCCATGATATGGGACAGAAAGAAATATGAGTTTAGAAAACATCTTTGCTTTTCTTCATATCTATCATACTTTTCATTGAATATATCTATCATGTCTTTCATTGAATATATATATATATATATATATATATATATATATATATATATGTCTATATGATTAATGTTTAAGTTTTTCATAATGAACAATGAGTTTTTCCTGAAGTGACATTTGAAGTTTCCAGGAAGAAGATGGGGCCCCATAACAACAACTCCACCTGGTTGATATGACGTCATGATACTGATAGCGCTACTACAAGACCTGCTTTTGGTACCAGCTGCACAAGACGGTTCCAACTTGGTTAGCTGAAATGGTGCACATCTTATACAACATTTTGGCCAGAGCTGCACAAAATACTCAGAGACTATTGGCAATTTTAAAAGACATTGATCTTGAAAGTTAACCATCATTTTACTTTCACAGGATCCCCCAGAAAGAACGTCGCCCCCATGACAGCTAGAAGTAATTCTAGAGGACGACGTCCCCTCTCCCAGTAAAGTTTGCTCTTGGGTTTAGGGACATCATTTAGGGGTTGATTATAATTAGTATACGATTGAGGGTTGGGGGAGGAATTTTATACGCTCAGGGATCATTTTGAAAAAAAAAAAGAGGGATGATGGGATAATAGATTTTAATTGTGAGTTACTGTTTTTAGACAAATACATTGGTATAGATTCTTGTATATTGATACAAAGTTAAATTATATTGACTATTGTACGCATGCATGTTTCTACCTCTGTTTAAAACATTTTTATGTATTGACATATATTGTATTGATATATATAAATATATAGTATATATTTACCATATTGCAGTGTACATTTCTACCTCTGATTAAGATACTTATATAATGATTGTGTATTGATATATATTTACCTACTGCAATGTATATTTGTACATTGTTTATATTTGGAGGTCATTGTCCTCATTTGTTTCACAGTCGTTTATTGTCTTAGTCTTTAAGTTAGATAGATATTGAGAATTATATAGACTAATAGTCATCTAAGTTTGTCATTTATAATAGACTAATCAGGTTCTTTAGATATATAGAGATTATACTCAGTATAGATAGATAATCTTCAACTTCTTCAAAGAGCTGTAGAAAATGGCCTTTAATCTAACTCAGAGTTTTGTGGTAGTGAGACACAATTGCTCCTGGCAACACCACTCAATTCCCGAGAGAATGTTGAGCACCAAAGACACTCCACCTGGAGCCTTCTTTTTGGCAGAACTGACCTTGGGGCAAAGAAATGCCCATACCTCAACAACTGACAAAGATACAGAGCGTGCATCAATGGATAAAACAGGGCTGTCATATCCTGCCAAGACAGGGTAAGCTAGTTTTGAAAAGTTGCTTGCCTTTGAAAATGGTATGTCAGTTATGTTAGGCCTTAGCCAAAGTTGGTTGCTTCAACGCTGCTAACGTGATTTTGGGTGATTGCCCAGGTAGCCAGTTGTCTCTGTGATTTGTTGCATGTTTTGGAAGTTGTTTTACTGAACTTCCTAATTACCCAGGTAACATTATTTCCCTTCTCAGATCTTTGATGGGGTTGAAGACTATATAAATGTAGTTACTTTCTCTCATGACTTGGCCAAGTTATTTATTATACAAGACCTAAGCTAGTTGGCATAGGATATTTGTACTTATTGTATATAATTTCATAGTAGGTTTAGAACTCTCTTATTTAAACAAAAGGTGGAGGTGTTGCGGGAGGTCCTCCCACTCCTCCAGCCTATCACCGCTGAGGTACCAGCCCATTGGGGCGTGGTTTCTCTCCCTTTAAAAAAGCGGCCACTTCCCTCTCCTCTCTTCACTTCCTGCTCCGCCGGCGACTAGACTCCTTTCCTGGTTGTATAGAGGGCTGATGCCTGGGACAGTGATCTGTAAGTTTTTTCCCCTTTAAATAAATACCACCCTAATAATCATAATCTCAAATTGGTGTGGCATTGTTTGTGACTTATGCCTTCATGGTAGAATTGCCATTTTTACTATGTTGATCCTCCCAATCCAAGAGCAAGGGAGGTCCTTCCGTTATCTGGTATCCTCCTAAATTTCTTTCTTCAATGCCTTAAAGTTCTTGTCACATAGATCTTTCACTTCCTTGGTTAGCGTTACCCCAAGATATTTTATACTGTTTGTGGCTATCATGAAAGGTGAAGCTTCTCTGATTTCCCTCTCTGCTTCCACGTCCTTTTTGTATAAGAGGGCGACTGATTTTTTGGATTTGATCTTGTATCCTGCCACATTACTAAAGGTGTTTATCAGCTGTAAAAGTTCTTTGGTGGAGTTTTTGGGGTGGCTTATGTACACTATCATATCATCAGCAAATAACGAAAGTTTCACTTCTTCCTTTCCAATTCGAATCCCCTTGATCCCCTTATGTTGTCTTATTGCTTTGGCTAGAATTTCAAGCACTATATTGAAGAGGTATGGAGAGAGTGGACAGCCTTGTCGTGTTCCTGAGTTTGAAGGGGTACCCTCATCCATTGCTGGTGGGAATGCAATCTTGTGCAACCACTTTGGAAATCTGTGTTTCGGTTTCTGAGGAAATTCGGGATCAACCTACCCCTGGACCCAGCAATACCACTGATGACCTATCATATGGCAAGAACATTTGTTCAACTATGTTCAGAGCAGTATTATTTGTAATAGCCAGAAACTGGAAACAACCTAGATGCCCTTCAATGAAAGAATGGATGAAGAAAGTATGGAATATATACACATTAGGGTACTGCTGTGGTAAAAAAAAAAATGACTTCTCGAATTTTGCATGCAAATGGATGGAAATAGAAGACACTATCCTGAGTGAGTTAACCCAGACCCAAAAAAATGAACATGGGATGTACTCACTCACAATTGGTTTCTAGCAATAAATAAGGGTCATGGAATCTACAATTGGTAACCTAAAGAAGCTAAGTAAGAAGGTGAACCAAAGAAAAAACATATAGTTATCCTCTTGGCTATGGGAAGTAGACAAAATTGCCGGGGAGAAAATTGGGATCTTGGGGGTGGGGTGGGATGGGGGTAAGGGGAGATGGGGAGAGAAAAGGGAGAAGGGGAGGATGGGGGGAACTTGGGGAAACAGGAGGATTGGGAAAAAGGAAGGTTGGATAGGGGAGCACTGAACCACAATTCTTAGTTAAGGGAGCCACTTTAGAGTAGGCAAGAGACTTGAACCTAGAGTGGCTCCCAGGAGCCCAAGGCGATGTCCCCAGTTAGTTCCTTGGGCAGCTGATGATATGGAACCTGAAATGACCCTATCCTATAGCAAATACTGACGAATATCTTGCATATCACCAAAGAACCTTCATCTGGTGATGGACGGAGATAGAGACAGAGACCCACACTGGAGCACTGGACTGAGCTCCCAAGGTACCAATGAGGAGCAGAAGGAGTGAGAACACGAGCAAAGAAGTCGGGACCACGAGGGGTGCACCGACCCACTGAGACAGTGGAGCTGATCTATTGGGAGCTCTCCAAGGCCAGCTGGACTGTGACTGAAAAAGCATGGGAAAAAACCGGACTCTCTGAACATGGCGAACAATGAGGGCTGATGAGAGTCCAAGGACAATGGAACGGGGTTTTGATCCTACTTAATGTGCTGGCTTTGTGGGAGCCTAGCCAGTTTGGATGTTCACCTTCCCAGATATGGACAGAGGGGGGGAGGACCTAGGACTTACCACAGGACAGGGAACCCTGACTGCTTTTTGGACTGGAGAGGGAGGGGGAGAGGAGTGGGGGGAAGGGGAGAAGGGTGGGAGGAGGGGGAGAAGGGTGGGAGGAGGGGGAGGAAAATGGGAGGCTGGTAGGAGGCAGAAAATTGTTTTTTTCCTTTTCTCAAAAAAAAGAGTATAAAAAAAACACAAAGAAAACCATTTCCTCATAATTGAGACTTTCTATACTGTCAGAGAAAAAGGACTCTTCCCTTTTAATTCCAGAAAGTTTTGACCAAGCTTTCAAACTCTCCATCTCTGCAAAGCTCCAGATGATGAAAATTCAACTTCCTTGTGACTGGCCTGATAGGACTTGTCACTGGCCTGAGGCCACCCATACCTATAGACTGCAACTTGTACCTTCAACATATATGCTAAAGCTAAACAAATGAGATCAAATTCAGAGCTTTTTTTTTTTTTAAAAAGGGGGAATGCTGTGGGATAATATTCTTACAGATTATAAAGATTTGTCACTCATATTAGTTTAATAAAACACAGACAGTCCTGTAGCTAGGTAGGAAGTATAGGTGAGGCTACTAGACTAAGAGAATTATGGAAAGGGGAAAGGCAGAGTGATTTATCAGCTAGAGGCAGAAGAAACAAGATGAGAATGCCTTATTGAGAAAAGGTACCAAACCATGTGGGCTAAACATACATAAGAATTAAGAGTCAATATAAGATGTAAAAGCTAGCTAATAATAAGTGTGAGCTAATAGGCCAAAGAGTTCCTAATTAATATAAACCTCTGAGTGCTCTTTGGAACTGAATGGCTGTGGGACTCAGCAAGATAGAATCATCTGTCAACAACAAATTAAGAAGGAAAATCCTAAGAGATGTGTGCATGGATACCCCTGGGAAGGGGAAATAGAAAATAGAAAATTTTCCTGAGAAAATTGGGAGCATTGGGGGAAGAAAGGTTGGAGGAGGAGGAAGGAGAGGGAAGAAGGGGAGGGCAAGGAGAAATGAAGGAATGGGATGGTCGAGATGAGGGAAAGACAGAGATGGAGAACAATGAATGAAATATCTTGATATAGGTAACAAAATTGGGGTTAGAGAGAAATCTGGTGCCAGAAAAATTCTCAGGAATCCTTAACAACAGCCCAGCAAAGACTCCTAGTACTAGTGGAGAGGGTGTCTGAACTGGCCTGCCTCTGCAATCAGATTGTTGACCACCCTAATTACCATGATAGAATTTTCATTCAACCACTGATGGAAGAAGATGATGAGATCCAAAGCTAAACATTGAGCCAATCTCATGAAGTCCAGTAGAAGAAAGGCAGAAGAGAGTATACAGGCAATGGAGTCAAGACCATGGTGGGTAAACCCACAGAGACCGCTTACCTGAGCTAGTGGGAGCTCACTGACTCCAGGATGAAAGCTGGGAGTACCTACATTGGACCAAACCAGGTCGTCGGAATGTGACTGACAGGTATATGGCTTGGGCAGACTGTGCGTCCACTGGCAGTGAGACTAGGATTTAACCCTACTGCATGTACTGGCTTTTTGAAACCAAATTTCTTTGGAGGGATGGATATCTTGCTCACACTAGATACAGGGGGAGGGCCTTGATCCTGCATCAAAGTGATGTATCAGACTTTGTTGACTTCCCGTGAGAAGGCTTACCGTCTCTGAGGTGTTAATGGGACTTTTGGGTGGGTAGAAATTGGGGGTGGGAGCAGAAGAAACAGAGGGAGTAGTATTGGTATAAAAAATAAGAAAAGATTGTTTTAGAACAATAAATAAATTAAGTTGTTATTCCCTAGCATGATATCTATGTCTGGCATATTCAGTGCTCTTTTGGAGTAGTGCATGTAGACAATGAACAAATCAAGTACAAATTTTAGTGATCTTGAAACTTAGTTTAAAGCATTTTCCTATAATCTTCTTTCCCAGTTATGCACTCCAGAGTTAAGGTTACATTTCCTTGCTTCCAACTCTGCCCTATCTAGACTTTCATGCTTTGTATTGAATATGCTTCAACATAGAAATGATTCTCTGCCTTTGATTTGACAGTTCAAGGCTCAATAGAGTGCATTGATAAGTTCCAATCAAATGACGATGGAAAACAAGTCTGAATTCAAGTAATGAAAGACCCTTACCTAGTCGAGCAAGTCATATTATTGTATATTCTTTCTTGTGCCTTGTGATTAAGATAGAAAAAGAAATAAAATCATTTTGAACTAAATAAATCTGTGGTTTAACTTGCCCAAGCACATCTGTAATCCAGGCGGGGGTTGGGGGGTGGACCTTGATGAGAATTGTCTTCTGGATTCTAGTTCAGGGATCTCGGTGTGTAGAAATCAGCTTTCATTATAATTTATTTTTGAGACTTGCCACTGTGAATATATATGAGACCTAATGGCTTCTTTCTTTTTATTGTAAGAGTTTAATGATCTTGCAAATTATTGATTGATTGCATATTATAAAACTTCTTACCAGTTGAAAATGTAACATAGAAGTGACTTTAAAAGGCATTTTTTTTTTTGCTTTCACAGTCTATTTGTGATGAGTAGCTATCATGAGTATGTATGATAGTGCTGGCTGCTTACTGGCCTGCCTTATTCACTGCCTCATTCACCTCACCTTCTGACTTCCTCCTTCTTGCTTCCCTCCCTGTCCTCTCTCCCTGTCCCTTCTTTCCTCCTTCCATTCTCTACTTTTATATAACATCATCAACCCTGCATCATTTTCTGCTACCTTCTTTTATCTTCTTGATGTTGTTTCTCTAGCTGATGAATGATGTATGTCCGTGTGTGCATATGTGTATATACATTCACGAGAGAAGAAGTGAAATGAGAAAAATATGCTTTCTGCTTAAAGGAACAATCAAGCTCAATTGTATATTGTTCCTCATTCTTGTAAACAAAAAGAACATAACATCTAGCACTTGTTGAGCTCCTGGGAAGCTCAGAGACCAATCAGATTCTCACATGAGCTACTCAAAGTTCAGAAATGTGAAAGGACTCACATAAGCCAGACCCCAAACATGTCAGTTTTATACACAAAGGACATAATAAATACACAAAAGTCCTGTATATACATTTTAAGGTAAAGGAGATCTGAGAAGGAAGGTGAGGTAAGTACAGATAAAAGAGCATTTAAAAAGCTTTACATGCTCTGTTTCAACTTGAACTGAAGGAGGACAGTAAAATAAAATTCCCAGATACGTGAATATTGTTCTTATACTTTCATAAACTGCTGCATATAACTACAATTACTGTTTGAACTTTCTTGAGCTTTATTAAATAAACTGTAAGCATCTAAACAATGAAACAATAATTGTGTATGTATGACAATGTTGTTGGGTAAGCATATAACTTGTTAGTATTGACTTTCACTATCGACTGTGCCCCAGTTTGGACATAATTTTGCAGGAACCATGATGGGAAAATGTCAGAATACTCACATACTTTAAAGTCCTTTAATATTACGGCAAAAAGTTCCAAGTAGCAGTTTATTATTAATTCACATAACTGCAATGCATTTCATGTACACATAATCCTGTCATCAGAGTCTCTTATATGGGTCATTATTTTTATAACAATTTGCAGTATTACACCAATATTACTAATAAGTTTTAGTGGGCAAGGTACCCTGTCAGTTTATATTGGAGCAAACTTGGAAACATCATAGTCAACAACATGACTAAATATGGTAACAGTTCTTCTACTTCCTGAGTTATTTCCTTCAAATCCATGATCTGTGTCAGCTTTATATTAAACAGAAAATGAAGGCTAACTGAATATTAAAATAGAATCAAATAAAGGAATTCTAATGCACAGTAGTTAACGTCCTCTTTATAAATAACAGCAATCTTCAGGAATTGTTAGTATGAGACTAGTTGTTCTATGAAATCCTTAGGAAACATAATTCTTCTGTCAGCCCTATTAGACCATATGCTTCCTCCTAGTCAGCATATAATCTCACTATTGTTTGACCTACACAAACTAGGCCATCAAATCAGATTCATCAACATCTTCTCCATGGATGTGCTTGTATGAATGCTAGTCATCTTTAACTCTTCTTATATTTTCTCTATTATAGGGTCTCATGATATGGATTGAGATACATATTGTTGGAACACAGGGCGAAATAAAAGGTGATTAGTTCAGGATGACAATGCCATCATAAATGCATTAGTTATCAGCATTTTGTTCACTCTTATTCTCTTGGTCTTTTGTTCTCTCCTCTCTTCCTGCCTTCCAACGTAGTATGACACTTTCAAAACATGATACTTCCTGGGTATTGGACTTTGTAGCCTACATAATGGTGAAAAATAAATTTCTTTTCTTATAAAATACCCACTGTGTAGTATTCTTATACAGAAACACGGAGCAAGCAATGACACTTATCTGAGTCCTTCTTCTGATGCAAAGATTAACTTACTTCTGCAATCTTAGTTTTTATCACTTACCTGAAATTCAAGCTAGATTTGTAATAGTTACAAGTTCTCTCTCATTTTAAATAATATGGGAACACTACAAACTAAGTGTCATAATTCTGTATATTGCTTTAGAAACCTTGTTAGGACCTTCCATGTTTAATATTAACAGAAATAACTATGTACACTCAATTATCTCCATTTTTACTTTTCTATTTATTCTTTTAATTATCTTTGCACAAAAGTTTTTATTATGGCCAAGGAAAAGAATTGCTTGATATTTCTTACCCAAAATTAAATATTAAGTATTGATGTGAAAATAGCTTTGTAAATGTTGGGTGACAACCAAACAAATAATACAGGAAAAGCTCTTATAACACAAGACAATACAGGACAAACTTTTAATAAATCTTTACATTTTGTCATTACTACCAGACACTATCCTTGTCTCTCTATACTGTCAAGTTTGATAAATTTCTTTATAAGGCAAAAGCTGAACTTGTTTCTTTCTATTACAATGCTTTTCCTGTTTTCCCCCATCTGTTTAACCATTCTCTCATCAATGTATCATCCCTCAATACACCATTATTTTTTGCTTGCTTATACTATTTTTTTCATTAAAATATTTATTGTTTTTAGGGGGGATAAGGTCTTACTATGTAGCTCTGGCTGTCCTGCTTCATTTAAAAATTTTAAACACATTGATTTATTAATTGTTAATATGTGCATAGGTATGGATATATGTATGCTATGGTGTGCATATGGAGTTGTAGCAATGCTTGCAGGAGATGGCTCCTGTCTACCATGTTAGTCTGGGAGATTGAACTTGATAGATTACCATGCTTCCTGGAATGTACCCTTATCCACTGAGCCATTTTGGTGGTCAAATTTTTCTTAGTTTTATACCCTTTCCAGGTGATAGGATCCCTATAACATACATTTCATTTGCCTTAACTCATTAATTTTCATAGTTCACAAGGAAAATAGAAGAGTAGGAGGAAGAAGCAACAGTAGGAGAGAAGATGGAAGAGAAATAAATGGAGGGAGATAAAGATCTGGAGACAAAACAAAAAATAGAGAAAATATTTTCTAAAAGGAAGAATTGATAGGAAAAATATGAAATTAAAATGGATTATATATGATAGAAGCTAGACAAATCCTGGCGAGGAAATCTGAATTCTGTTTTAAAAGCCAGAAAATGTCTCAAGTGCACACCACTACTCCAGAACTCACTGAGTAATGCCAAAGCTGGGAGTTAAACGAGTACTTGGAAAGAAATTTATTGTTTCATAAAAACTTCTCAAAAAAATTGATGAATGATCTGTACACTAACTTTTATTTCAACTTAAAAGCACAGTAGAAGTATCTGTGGAGTAGGATGACATGCATTTGGCCCTATGAGAACACGGGGCATCGTTAGAGAATATAATAGATTTAATTTTGTTTTTTTGAGGATTCTTCATACTGATATTCAGAGTGGCTGCATAAATTTGCATTCTCATCAACAGTTATGACTATTCCTCTTTCCCTCTAACCAGCGTCGTTTGTCGGTTGTTTTCTTCATCTTAACCATTCAGACTTAGACTGAGCTGAGACAAAATCTCAAAGTTTATTTGAATTAACATTTCCCTAGGTGCTAAGGATGATGTATATGTTTGTATTACTCTGAAGAGACACCATGACCAAGACAAACTATTTTAAAAAGCATTTAATTTGAGTCTTGCTCACAGTACAGAGGATGAGTGCATGGTAGAAATACTTTTATCTCTAAAAAGATTAATATGGTAGACTGATATCCATCTAGACTTGCCAAAACATAAAGAGTGAACATTATAGGAGAATAAGAACATAGTTAAAGGGGAAACAGATACAGATACTACTCAAAATAATTAAATACTATAATTTTAGGCAAATACTATAACTAAATGTCAAAATAACCATTTAGTAGTCTTGAAAATACTTTGTATGAAGTAAAATCAATAAAGCAGAATAATTTATCTTTCAAGGGCATATAAATATTATAAGAAAAAGAATTTACTCAAGAAGATGTGGTTTTGAAAACAACCATTAACATGAGAGCTACTTGGTAATATGAAAGGACAGTTTACCAATCGAATATGTCAATATGAATGAACACGTTGATACAAATAAAAAAACATTCTTAACCAAAGTGTGCAAATAAAAATATATCACTGAATACAGTACCAATTATGAATAACTAGAAAAATGTCATAAACTAGGATGTAAAGATACTTCCTTATCTTAAAAAGGCAATAAGCTATCAATATATAGCAGCCATACTTACTTAGACCCTATAATCCCATAAAAAACGGAGTACAGACATGAACAGAAAATTCTCAACAGAGAAATCTAAAATGGTTGAAAGACACTTAGGGAAATGCTCAACATCCTTAGCCATCAGAGACATGCAAATCAAATCAAAACAACTTCCTTTTAACTGTAGAATCCTAGAGCACTGTGACATCAGGACAGCTAGTAAGATTCCTAAGGAAGTTGTAGCGCAAATATTTTGACTTATAAATAAATGTGAAAATCAACATCTGTAAACACAAAATCATTGTCAAATACCTGTAGAGTTAGTAGCTAAGTAAATTAGGATTCCTTCTAATTGTTGAATTTATTTCTTATGTGAGTATGGACCTATACCATTTTGTGCATGTCACAGCACATGTTTGGATGTCAGAAGACAACTTGGGAAAATCAGTTCTCTCTTTCCATCATGAACATCCCAGAGATCAGGCCATCTGGTGGTGCAGGAGATCGTTCTGCTTTTATGTTCTTTTCATACGTAAAGGAATAAAGAAACCCTTGGCATTTTGATAGGACAGTACTTAGGTAGGCAAGGAAGACACAACTGAATGCTGGGAGGAAGAAAGCAGAGTGAGAGAAACGCCATGGAACTGCCACCAGAAATAGATGTGCTGTACCTTTGATGGTAGGCCAATACCTCATGGTAATACACAGATTAATAGAAATGGATTAAATTAATATAAGACTTAACCAGTAATGCTGGCCAGTGGTGGCATATAACTTTAATCCCAGCACAGGGGAGGCAGAGGCAGGCAGATCTCTGTGATTTCAAGGCCAGCCTGGTCTACTAGAACTAGTTCCAGGACAGGCTCCAAAGCTACAGAGAAACCATGTCTAGAAAAACAAAAAAAAAGAAAGGTAGCAAATAAGAAGTTAGCTAATGGGCCTATCAGTGATTTAATTAATACATTTTTCTGTGTGGTTACTTCTGGGCTAAGCAAGCTGGGCAGCCAAGAAACAAAAGCATCCCCCTTACAACAATCAGGCTTGCCAGCAAGCATCTTTACTACTGAATCATTGCAGAAAACCACCTCCATGGCTTCATTTTTATGTATAAGGAATGAGGTACAGTTATGATCCCATAACAGTATGCTTGATCAAAATCTTCAAACAACATTAAAAATACTTTTACCCGGATAAGGTGGCACAAACCTTTCTTTACCAGCATTTGGGGCTAAGAGGCAGCTAAATATCTTTAAATTCAAGGCCAGTCTAGTCTGCAAGAGCAAGATCCAGAGCAAGCTCCAAAAACTACAGATAAACCATGTCTCAAAAAAAAATCTTTAGAATATTCAATTTACTGAACATTGAGCCCTACATACACTATAGGGGTTCATAAATCATAACAATTTCCCCCAAGAATTCGTGACCTGAGTATATCCCATCAAATCCATCCTAAACACCCTATCAAGAGAAAGGGTAGAATATCCACTCTGAAGACAATACTATCCTTCCTGAAGTTGTATTACACCCTTTTTAATATACTGTGTGTTTTTATACAGATGAGTTCTTTTGTAGATTTGAACCATAAAAATAAAAAGCAGAGTCTCTGAGTCTGAATCCTGCTAATGTCAGAAGCTGAGGTCTTCAAGGGTGATGCCTCACACAGAAAAGCCCCTGATATGTGCATCGTGTGAGCATCAGCAGAACAGGACACACTCACCTTCCCTTTTCACTCACTGCTAGGAAATCCTTGGATTCTAACCTTTGAGAGGGAAGAGAGGGGGAAAGACAGAAGAATGGGCATAAAAGGAGTGGAAAGGGCAGGCTGCTGTGAAGCAAGGAGATGCTTGACAGTGGGAGGTGGCACATGGTGCCCAGCTCCAAAGCCTGAGCATTGTGTCTTAGGACCCTAGACGACTGTCTGATTATCAGTTAGACTGGCCTCCTGTATTGCTGCTTCACCTACTCCTTTTGCCTCTAGCAACATCTTAATCTCATCTCCTATTGCAAAACACACTTTTTCTAAGGAAACAACACACATTTACTACTGCAGAAAGAAATTCTGCCCCAGACAGAAGGAACAACAATACCAGAGTCCACCTGGAGAACAAATTCCATTTATCAGACTTCCTTACAGGAATATGGGTGAGGGGTTGCTTACAGGAGAGAAATGACTCCAAGTCAGCTTTGTCACCAAAGCCTACCACGGTAGGACTGATGGCTCTCCAAATCTGGAAACCTGAGCCACACTGTGCAGTCCACAGACAGGACAGCAGGCTGCAGTCTTTCCAGACAGATCAGCTCCTCTAAGCCTCTTCCAGGCAGCTCACCTGGTCTCTGCTCCTGCTGAGCTGTTCTACTGGTTTCTTCCAGACTGCTCTGCTGGTCTGAGACTGACTCCCAGCAGTCTCTACTATTTATCTACTCTTGGGAGTACGGAGACTACTGGATCCATTCAGTGTGGGGCTCTCCCTGAAGTTACTCACAATAGGTTACTCCTTAAAGAGCTTTTCTGCTGGAGTGAATGCTTTAACCAGAGAGGACACTGCTAAGGAACTGCAAAAACGAGAGACAATGACAGAAATGTGCACTTTAGCCTCTCATGATCCTCATGACACTCTCCCCGTGACGTCACATGATGCTTGGAAATCCATAGGCCCTTATACCTTTCACGTACCTGGGGACAGAGCAGAGCAAGCCACAAAGGAACTCCTGTCATCTTTGTTAAACATACATGTTTCTGACACATTTTGGATATAAGAGAGTTTGTTGTTGTTCCCGGGCAACTAATCACGTCATATTTACAGAACAAGACAGTTGGGGAGCAGAAGAACGCACAGGGGTAGGAATACACTTCCCCGTGTTCACAAAACGATCCCAGGCCACAGAACACCTAAACATGTGGAGAGGCCAATGTTGGCCAATGACCCACAATGTCCCAAGGACTTCATTTGAGGAATTTGCAGGCAGAATTGTTGTAGACGTTGATTGCAATGCCACTAAGTCCATCTGACCTGGCACAGAGAGAACAGCTTTCTATATGATTCTAAAGCAGTGGCTCTCAACCTTCCTAAAGATTCAACCATTTATACAGTTCCCCATGTGGTGGTTGACCTACAAACATAAAATTTTTTCTTGCTACTTCATGACTGTAATTTGTTATTGTTATGAATTATAATGTAAATATCTGACATGCAGGATATCTGAGAAGCAACCCGAAGTGGGTCACAACTTGTTGAGAACCACTATTCTAAGCAAAGGTAGATTTTATATGAGTTGTATGTACCTGGTTTCCTCAAGCTAACCTCAGGGAATTTGGGTGCATCTGGACCCTACAACAACACAGTCCACTTCAAAGTTCCACGTCCCTAATCAAATACATATTTGATGCTGCCTATTTGTGCTCATGGCACATTCAAAACAAGATTAGGAGCCACAAGTACTGTTGTTGTTTCAGAAGAAGCCACTAGTTTTCTGGGTACTACCGACAATCTCCAGTTCAAATGTTTTCTAATTCACACCTAGTTAACTACTCATCAGTTCTCATTGCAAAACACAGTAAAAATGTGTACTTGAGAAAATATAGTTTGCTTTCCTTCTTTCTGTGAGATGTGTGGATATTTAATTTATGTAAGGTATTATTTATTTCCTACCCAATGCAAGGGGAAATCCTTTAAGAGAGTTGGTGCACTCAATAATGACTCTGGTCATTCCAACTATATCGGGAATTTAATTGTAATTCTAATTTTCATATATAAACTCAAGTCTAATATTTTATACTTCTATAAGAAATAGTCAACATTGTTGGGCATGGTATCACATACCTATAATCCCAGCATTAAGAAAGCGATCGCAACAATACCACTACATATTTGAGGATCTCCTGGTAGATGTAGGAAATTCCAGGTCAGAAAGCAATCCATAATGAGATCTTTTCTCACACAAACAAACAGAATTTAAAAATCCTTGTGTAATATAAATGAATGCAATACAGATAAACAACAGTCTTCACTGCTGTGCTGGCTAGTTTTATGTCAGCTTGACACAAGCTAGAGTCATTTTGGAAAAGGAAACTTGAACTGAGAGAGTACCCTCACCAGATTGGCCTATAGTACATTATCTTTCCTTTTTAATGAAATAAAATAAAATATGCTAAAAAGGTTTATCACATCGAAGTTGGACAAGGCAAACTAACAGAAGGAAAAGAGCCCAGGAGTCAGATACCATTTGTTCTCACACTCAGGAGTCCCATAAAAACACTAAACTGAAAGCTATAGTTTATATGTAGAGGACTAGCAGAGACACTGTAGGCCATGAACTTGCTGTCGCAGTCTCATGAGAGTTCCTATGAGCTGTGCTCAGTCCACTTAGAGGGACTTGTTATCCTGGTGTCTTCCATCCCCTCTAGCTCTCGCACCCCTCCTACCTCGTCTTCCATGGGGTTCCCTGAGCTCTGATGGGAGGGATTTGGTGGAGACATCCCATTAGTGCTGAGTATGAGGGACAATGAATTGGTAAATCACTTTCAATGGGCTATTTACAGTACTACAGAAGTCAGCAGCTTCCATGCTGACGAGAGCTCTGAAAGTATTATCCTAGTGCTGATACTGTCATTCAGGTAAGGTACTCTGATTGGGAGCGATGTCTGCCACTCTGCAGTGCACGTGTGGATGCCACCACGGTGCTTGATGCATTCACCAATACCCACACTGCATGAGCTCTGTGTCCCACAGCATATGACTTGATCTGTGTTCCATTAGGGCACTTCCCGTTGCAGGCTGAATCCCAAAGCTTGGGTGTTACCTGAGCAGGGCTCCTGCAATGGAACTGTCTGACTTTCAATGCTTCCTCTGCCTTGTCCTTCTATCTAGCTGCTCTAGGTGTGTGCACCGCCAGTAACTCTGCCAGGAAGTCATCTCTTTGACACACTTGGTACAGTTGCTATTGTGGCCTACTACACGTTTTATTATATCCATGAAAGTGATGAGGCTGAACTCCGTTGCACATATTAAGTGCCTCTCCTGATCACAAGCCAAAGAGAAACATCATAAGGTGTAATAAGGTGCAGCAACAGGGCTGAATCCATAGGCCCATCCTCCACCACTGTTGAATGGAAGGAGGTGCAAGGAAGAAAAGGTCCAAGCCAGAAAACGGAAGCTAATATAAAATCTAACTAGGTGGCGAGTTACTAGGCTTTGGGGAAGACATCAAGAGCTTTGAGGATGTGCTTCCCAGGGGAAGGAAACTGTAGTTGCTGGTACACTGGTTTGTGAAGCTGAAGTAAAAGGATGCCAAAATTCTGCAAGTAATTCATGAACCCGGACGGTATCACAGTCCTGTGCCATTGATGTTATCCCCATTCATGGTTTTGGAAGCTGTGAATGAAGCATTTCATTCAGGGTCCCAAGATATGTAGAGCTCAGGCTTTGGGATTTAGCTTCCTATTAGACAAAGCTGGCACTGCGCATCCCATTTTCTTTTTCTTATGCTGCTTCTTTCTTTGTCGTCTACTCTCTTCTTCCTCTGAAGTTACAATCCAGAGGTCTCCTAGAAAGGGCTTGGTAGTCAGTGAGAGGGGGAAACTGTTCTGAGGCCCAAGTATAAATGTCAAGTATCATCCCATGTTTCCATGTCATCAGAAAGACCCCAGCTTCCTCACTGGCATACTGCAGACTCAGGGTCCCTGTCTCTTCATCTACTCTGCCAAATCCACAGTCAAGTAATCAACTTGTATAAACACACAGAATAAGGCATGTGACACCTTTCCGGGAAAATAATCGGTGCCTGAGTTAACCACCATAGGAAATAGGGAAGTGTCACTACCCTTCTTCCTGAGAGATTCCCTGGATGTCCTGGAGCGAGAGTTATAGGTGGTTGTGAGCTTTCTTATGTGGGCTCTGGTAGCCCAACTCTGGTCCTCTACTAGAGCAGCAAGGGACCTTGATCACTGAACCATCTCTCTATCCAGCCCTTCATTGTGTGTTTTTAGCAAAATTTTGGTGTAGTCAATTTAAAGACTACCATCGTTGCACTTACTCAAAAGAAACCTCTCTCAAAAATCTAATGATTTACAGAGATTCACTAGAGAAAAAAATCAAATGATTCAAAGACATTTGCAGCCAAGCACTGGGCTGAGCTCTGGGAGTCCCCCTGAGGAAGGGAGAAGGGATTTTATGAGCCAGGGAGTCAAGGTAATAACGGAGGATCCAAAGGCACAGCTGATCTAAGCTCGTGGGTCCACATGGGCTCTGGACCCACAGTTAGGGAGCTTGCATGGACCCGACCTAGGCCCTCTGCAGGTGTGGGAAAATTGTGTAGCTTGCTCTGTTTGTAAGGTTCCTAGCTATGAGATCAGGACCTGTCCCTGATGATTAGCTGACTTTTGGGAACCTATTCCCCATGCTGGATTACCTTACCCAGCCTTTATACAGGGGGAAGAGCTTGGTCCTCCCTCAACTTGATGTGCCCTGCTATGTTCAAGTCCATGGGAGGCCCGCACCTTTCTGGATGGAGACCAAGGAACAGTGGGTAGAAGGAAAGACGGATAGATGGGAGTCAGGGAGGTGGAGAGGTTGAGAGGAGAGGAAGGAAAAAAACTGTGATCCCTATGTAAAATAAAGGGAAATGTTAATTTAAAAAGAGATTTTAGCTTCTTCCCTTTATAAAGTACTGCATTATGCCGTAATAAAGACACCAATGGTTAAAAAAAAGAGAAAGAAAATATCAAATGATTCCTTATTTTATAACTGTAAACAGATTTAGCCATTCATTTTACATCTATATTGTGTATACAGTGCAAACCTATATGACTACTGATCTCAAAAATTCTAAGAGCAAGGAAAACCCTAAGGAATCTGTCAGGAAGACTGGACTGAACCTCCCCAACTTCCAACCTTGAATAACTCTGACACCTATTCTTTTGTTGAAAATGTGTCACATGCTGTATTATTATTATTATTATTATAATAAATGTTGCCTACATATTTGTGTATTTACCTTCAGTCAAACAGGAGAAAGGAACTGACCAAATCAATACCCTCGGTGTTAAGAGCTAATGCAAATATTACACCTGAAATTTAACAGAAATTAAAAAATATCTGAGGTAATTATTATCATTATTATTATTTTGGCTTTTTGGGACATGATTTCTTTGTGTAACAGTCCTAGAGGTCCTGGAACTAGCTCTTTTTTTTCCTTTTTTTTGTTTTTTTTTTTTGTTTGTTTGTTTTTTGAGACAGGGTTTCTCCATAGCTTTGAAGCCTGTCCCGGAACTAGCTCTTGTAGCCTAGGCTAGCCTAGAACTCAGAGATGTTTGTCTCAGCCACTATTACCCAGCCATGTAATAACTTCTTAAGCAGATCATTTTTCTTTTGGATGAGCACATCGTTTGTTTTAATTGGACAGTGTCATTAGCTAGAATTCTATTCCAACCCAGTCCCAAAACTTTGATGTTGTACTTGAAAAGCAATGTCTGGCTAGCATTCAGTGTGCTAACAGGCACTCCTGAACTAGCAGCCACTAAAGCTGACCATGTCCACTTAGTTCTAAACCCATTTTTCTGAGCCGCTAGTGCTGGGTGGCGGGTGAGGTCACAGAAATTTTCACATGTTCACTCGAGCATCCTGGAGTCAAGCGTGTGCCTCTGTCCCATGCTCCATTCCAAATGATCTTGCTCTTCCACACAATCCACCCGTCATCTCCTCCCTAAAACCTAGGAGAAACAGGCAGCATGCTGATACACATTAAAGCTCATTCTGGAAGCATGCCCTAGGAACAAGATTTAACTCCATGCTACCTTTTCACAACCCCATCATTCACCCTCAAGTCCTCCTCATTTGGGCCACAACCATCATTTGTGAGCTAAAACGGACAGCACTTACCTCAGCAAGTGGGCAGAAGGGCCAGTGCAGTCAGTCAGGACAGCAGTGAGTGAAGGGCTCGCGAGTGTCCAGCTACTTCTTGCAAGCGAGCGACTGGACGTCATGCGAGAGGACCCCGGAGAACTGGGGAGCATGCGCAGACCTGCGCATTGATGCATTGACGTCACCCTCTGCTCCCGTCCTCTCTTTGTTTGGTCGGTACCCCTGCCGAGATTCTAGACCTCGAGGTCAGTCATTCCCGGGACCCGAGTGCTGTTTTAGGTCCACAGTTGTAGTTATGGCCAAGAAGTTTTATTATGAGCATAAATATTATACTCGGAAAGATTATGAGGACGAAATAGTTTGTGAGAACGAAGTTGTGGCCTCCACGTCAGTTGCGGCCACGGAGGCAGATGGTGGCCATAGTGGAGGCCACATCGGCCACCTATATTTCAGAATCAATGAGAGTAACCAGGGCCAGGATAGCGAGAGGGACCGTAAGGAAAGTGATGCCAAAGTGAGAGAAAACAGTAGCCACCCGGATTCTTCTTTGGAGCTAGACACGAAAGAACTGAACACCTCAGAGGCTGGTGTGGCAAGGATTCGTCGGAGGCACAGGGGTCATCCAAACCACTTCCATTTCACACCGCTCCAGATCAGGGAAATGGAAAGCTTCTTTAAAATATCCCAGTACCCAAATTTGGCTGCCAGGTATGTGGTTTGGACCAAGAGCTCCCCAACATCCCTGGCCTCTGGCTCATGTTGAGGTGCCTTTGGTTCTTTGAGGCCCTGTATTCCCTGTTGCTCATCTCCAAGTCACAGGGGCCTTCTCCTTTGGTGGTGGGCACAGGAGGATGCCCCGTGTGGGGCCCGAGCTCAATACCAACATGTAGTGCTGACATGAAACAAATGTCCATAGTCAACACGTCTCATTCAGAGTCATATTTTAATTTCTGTGAAATATAGATATTTGTGGGCCCAAACAACTTACTAGCATCAAGTTCAAGAGTACTAGGGGTTTCTAGTTTGTTGGGTGACCTCCTCACCAGTAGTCTGCTCATCTTTTCAGGGACTGTGTACCTAGCCATTAACTCCTTTTGGTTTCTCTTTCCCCCAGCCTAGTGCTGTCTTTTTGTTCTGTTTTTTCTTTTGTTTAGTTTTCTTTGTCTTTTTTGGTTGGGGGGGGTCTTTGAGACATGTTTTTTCTGTAGATTTTGGAGCCTATCTTGGAACTACGTTCTGTAGACCAGTCTGGTCTCAAACTCACTGCCTTTGCATCCCAAGTGCTGGGATTGAAGGCATGTACCACCACCACCTGGCCCCTAGTACTGTTTTCAAATTAGCATACTTTGCTCAGCAGAGACTTTGATATTTATTTTAATTTTTGATACTTTGTTAAAATTATTTGTCTCTATCATTTAGAAACTTTTGCAGGAGATGAATTCATTTCAAAAGTAAGACTGCCTCTGAGAATGAATGTTAATGCCAAGTGTGAGCAAGGACAGTGATATTGTAAAAGGCATAGAATTCATGTATGACGTTCTATTGCATGTAAAACCCTGCATGATAAACATCCATGGTTGTCTTTACACAGGAAAGAACTTGCAAGAGCTTTGAAAGTGCCTGAAGCAAAACTGAAGGTCAGTGAATCCAAACAAAGCAATTGGACAGACAATCTATAGCCTTCCTTAGGCCTTAGCTAGCCTCGTCCTAGGCACTTTTCAATGAATGGATTCCATTACCTTTTTTCCCTGTTTGAATGTTGGTTTTTTTGGCACAGGGTTTCTCTGTGTAACCCTTGCTGTCCTTGAACTCATGGTTCTTTTGCCTCCACCTCCACCCCCCAAGTGCTGAGATTACAGCACTTGACAAACTGAACTTTAAATCGATTTTAACCTTAATTGAAACAGCACTACATAAAAGGGACATCATCTCTAGGTGGACAACATTCACAGCACATGGTTTTCATTGTGATGCAATTTTGGACCCCCAGCCGGCCACACACTTAGCCTCCTATGGAAATACTCCTTGCCCCTTTAACTCTTTAATTGTCCCCATCTTTCTATTTTGTGTCTTGAATATCATGGTTAAAAGTGCTACACTCTATAAAGAAAAAAATGATCCTAACTTGAGACGATGGTATTAATAGTGACAACACTTAATGCTAATTTTTCTGGGATTCTATGTGTGGCTAGCCAAACACATTGCCAAATAGTTATGTTAGGGTTGAGAGGAGGCATGGACTGATAGGTATGGAAGAATAACACTTGAAATACAGAGATTAATATTGTGCAGGGCAGGATTCTGGAAATCTCGCTGAAGCAGAGATAGTATTCTTCATCCTGATGCTGGAGAACTTTGTGTAACATGAAAGAATATGCTTGTCAGATTTACCATGGGTGGAAGTCCCCACTGAAGTGTATATACTGCGGGAAAAAGACAAAATCATGGCCCTGTTTGCAGAGGTTGACACACAGCCGGGGCTTGCTTTTGTGAGCTGAGTAGGAAGTTCTATGTTAGATGCCTTAAAGTGACTTCTCTCTCTCTGCTCTGGGTGTGGAAGCCAAGCCAATGCTAAAACAATTTTGTCTCCCTCTGATTTAAGGTATGTGACTTGTTTCAGTAGCCGTTCCAGCTCCCATCCATCAGCATCTCATTAGGAGATATGTTCTTCACACTGTGGGTCCTATCTGCTTTGAGCCCCAAGCATGAGGTCGTTGTTTAGTTGCAGGGTATGGGAAGGATGTTTGAGAGGACAAAGTCAACCTACACTCAAACACACACACACACACACACACACACGCACGCACACACACACACACACACACACACATGCAGTGTTGATTCTAGAAACTGGTTGGTGCCCCTCAATTTGTTCTTAAATTTTGCTTTTGTTTTTTTTTCCTCCTCCGTCTTATACTCTTCTTCTTTATGGCCCCTGTTTTATAATGGGAATTTAAGTCAAGACCTAGTGGTTTCTAAGCAATCCCTCTACTAATATAGCATATGAGCCTGGTGTTGATTAATGTGGTTATTTTTTTGCAATAAAATGGAGATCAATGAAAAGCCGCTTTCATTCTTTAGAGCTCACCATCTCTACATAGTTTTGTGTTGGGTATGATCCATCTCCAGAAATCTCTTCATCTTGCCAAGCTGAAATCTGTATTTCCCTAACAGCTCCACTTTCCATCTTCTTCTCACAGGAAGGACCTTGCAAAGCGCTTGTTCCTGGGAGAATCCATAGTGCGTGTTAGTATGTCTGAAAAGGCTTTGGGCAGGGCACTCTGCTTCAGGTCATGGTCCATGTTCTTGTTCCCATTATGAAAATTAAGCGTGGGTGAGAGGTGTCCTTGTCTGGGTTATAACAGTAACTGAGCACTGACTCTTGTAGTTTTCCAGAGTTAAAATGGAACAGGCACCCACTAAGTGTCTTTTCCCATTATTGGAAACATCGTAGTCTCTTATTTGAATAAAAGAAACTAAAAAATGCACACAGTTTTTAACATTTATATTTCATTTAATTGTCTTTATTGATCTTTATATTTTTCTCTGCTCCCCTCCCTTTTTCCCTTCTCCCAGTCAGTGTTTCATAACTTAGCTGTGTTTAATTTGTCCAAGAGTCATGTGGGAAGACACTCACAAGTGCACATGGTTGGCCCTCCACCTTTGTAAGTTTGTGTAAAGCCAATGTAGACAGCAGCAAAGTTGAACCTTCATGTTCCCCGATGCTGTGTTTAGATTATCTAAAAACAATGCCAAAATAGTCATGTCAGTGTTATGACATGTATGTGGCTGACAGCTTTAAAGGATTAATTTTATTACAATTAAACAAAAGAAAATAACTTTGAGCTCATTTCAGTTAATCAAATAAAGAGAACGTGATCAGGGGATGTTATTGATAGTCAAAATGCAGGTAGGTACTGAGGAGAGGGCCCGAAGGATAAAGCTCTTTCCACATGAGTCTGAGGATTTGAGTTGGGACCCTCAGCATAAAGTTTAGCAGGTGTCAGCTCACCTGTAGTCAGAATCTCTTATTCAGGAGGCAGAGACTGCGAATCCTTAGGGAGACCTAGATTAGCTCAGTTGCTGAGCTGAGGTTCAGGGACAACCCTGCCAGTGTAAATCATGTGGGGAGCAAGCTAGGAAGATGCTTGACTCTGACCTTGGTCCTCTGCATGCACGAGTGTGCATTTGCACATAGATACACATGTATATCACACACCTTTGCAAGTTTTTATGTGTTTGCAAATACATAAAAAGCAAAGGTGCCAAGCCACAGTCAAGTGTGTCTTCTGTTGACTAACTTGAAAACTGAAAGTGTTCTTTTCCTTTAAAGGAGACTATGTTTAACATGTGGGTTTTTTGGAATGTGGGAAAAGATAGAGCTCACTTGAAGGAAGTGATATACATATCTTATTTTCAAATGAATTTCTTTCCTTCAGACATTAAAGACTAATGTTTAGATCATGGGATAAAAGCTGAGGCCATGAGCCCAGAGAAACTGACTGCTCCATAGCAAATGAGAAAAGGGAAAGGCATTGCAGAGTGCTATTCATGCTTACTTCCTTCAGCTTGGATCAGGTCAGTCTTGATGTAAGCGAACACCCTACCTGCATTAGAAGCTTGTATAGAATAGCAGTCCTGACTAGCTGTAGATGGAGCAGGGGGCTGTGTTCCTGCTACCCAGTTCCTTGCTGCCTGACTAGCTCATGCCCCGAAATAACAATGTTGGGCACCATTAGTATTGATGTGTGTAGCACCACGAGGTGGTGGCTTACTGGGGAAGATCGAGCATGTCTGACCTGGTGGCTGGATCTTTGACATCTGCCCCAGAGAGATGAGGCATAGTGATTGCCTCACTTTCCTCTTCCTCCCAGCATTCCGTTCTATCTTCCCTGCCTACCTATGTTCTGACCTATCAGGCCAAGCAGTTTTCTTCATTAATTAACCAATGGAAGCAGCAGATAGATAGAAGACCAGCCTACATCACATAGAGTCCCTGATGGCTGGTATCCTATTGATGTGGGAGTTTCATATATAAATCTGTTGCTTTCATTGGTTAAGCAATAAAGAAACTGCTTGGCCCTGATAGGTTAAAACATAGGTGGGAGGAGTAAACAGAACAGAATGCTGGGAGGAAGAGGAAGTGAGCTCAGAGAGACGCCATGCTCCCCTCTCCCGGGCAGACACGATTCAGCTCCGACCCTGGATGGACGTACGCTAGAATCTTCCCGGTAAGCACACCTTGGGGTGCTACACACATGATTGGAAATGGGCTAGTGCAGGTGGGAGAGTTAGCCAAGAAGAGGCTAGATATAATGGACCAAGCAGTGTTTAAAAGAATACAGTGTCCGTGTAATTATTTCGGGGTATAAGCTAGCCAGGCAGCCGGGGTGCTGGGGACTCAGCCCCGCCGCTCGTATTACTACAGAGTGGTGCCCAACGTATGGACAACTGAATCCACTGAAAGCCTGAGAAAGCTTGGGAAAAAGTAAAGCATGTTTTCTTGGTAGCAGCGATTTCTCAGGTCTGCTCTGCTTGCTAGAAGCAAGCAAGCACACTCATCTAAGAGAGGCTTCCTGACTCAGCTTCAGCTGCAAAACCCTGCAGCTCTAAAGAGGTCCTGCCACAAAACATTTAAATGGTGTTGATAAAAGCCGACTGAATGCTTGTTTGTTTTCAGCAGTAGCAGGAAAAAAAACCTGTATTGTTTTAAAATGCCTGCTTTCTGGGCCATCCTGCCAGGGCAAACTCTGACTGTTTGAGGCTGGAGGGCCAGCTACATAGAGAGGACTTGAGTGTTGTCTGTTGCAGCTTGTTTTATGGCAAGGACCTTGAAACACTGTAGACTTGTGGCACTGAATGCAGCTCTGGCTGGTACCTCAGCCACAAGGTTGGAATGGCAGAAAGCTAAGGAATGGGCTACATCTAGCCGGCAAAGCCACAGCTTTATTCCTACTGAGATTGCTTGGTAAATTAAAGACTCATGTGCTCAGAAAAACAGAGAGAGATACAGTAAAGAGAGCGTCAAAGACAAAGAAAATTTTTAAATGATTTACAGTGTGTTAAAAATATATGCAAGCTAAAAGTTAAAAGTTCTTAAAAGTAAAAAAAAAGGAAGGAAGAGAGTTGTTGGGTGTGGTAGTACACAACTTAAATCTCAACACTTGGGAGGCAGAGGGAGATTGACCTCTGTGACTTCAAGGTGTGGTAGCACACGCCTTTAATCCCAATGCCTGGGAGGCAGATACAGGCGGATCTCTGAGAGTTCAAGGACAGCCTGGTCTACAGAGTTACTCCAGGTCAAAAATATACAGAGAACCTATCTCAATAAGCAAAAAATAAAAGTAAAATTAAACGAAATGGAGGTTAAAACAAAGCTGCACAAAGATGGAAAATACACAGAGAATCTTGATACTGTATGCTATTATGCTCTCTTTGAATTGTTTGAATGCTGAGGAAGGAGCAACAGCTGCTAAAAGATATTTGTTTATAAATGCTGCTGAACTAATTCCACATAGATACTTTGAAAATGCCTTGACTTTGAAATTTGGATCTAAGGACATGATGCTTTGGAAAGGAGTTTATTATTTTGTTTTCACAGAGGGTGAGTCTGTGGATTGCTTCCATCCCAATATGGTATGATAGACCACATCCTCCTGAAAGGTTGCTGTGAATGCCTTCAAAAAATTACTTCACTCAATTGACGACTGAGGTGAACCAACACACAGGTTATACCCTGAAATACCTAAATAAGAGTGCCCCCATTCAGCAGGAAGCAGATTGGAGAGAAAAAACTGCGCCCATATTCCCAAATATTGTTTATAAATGTTCTTTTACATTTAAAGGGGGATATGATATAGGTATGAATAATTTGCGTTGATATGGATTTTGCTTTAGTGATATAAATTTAAGGTCAATTTTGTTATATGTATATGTATTTCTGCTCTCAATTAAGGTATTGTGATTGTGTAGTTTATGTAAAAATGTAATGTATATAGGTTGTTAATAGTCATAATAGTCAAGTTTGTAGTCATGTTAGTTAAGATTTATTAGATGTACATAGATATATTTTAGATAGGCATTCTTTATATCTTTCAAAAATAATAGAATATGGCATTTTAAATGTTTTAATAACTTAGGTTTTCTCATGACAATGAGACACTCTGCTCCTGGCAGCACCAGTCTACTTCAAGAAGAAGATGAGCATCAAAGAGGGTCCTTATGGAGTTTGATAGCCATTTGGGCAAGAAACTGCTCTTGCCTGGACTATTGCATAAACTGGACACAGAGAACCCACAGAGAGAGGACTACTGAACTTGCCTAAAGGTGAGATGATCTTTCTGGGTTTCTGATTCATGAAAGAGTCTGCAAGACATACTGCAGGACATAACAGATAGTGACTGAAATGACTTTGAAATTTCTGGATTCATGGAAATGTCTGCTGGATACTATGGGCCTGAAGGCTGAAGATTGATGCCCAAATGGTAGAGAGGAACTTTGGGTGACTGTACAGGCAGCGAAATATCTCTGTCATTTCTAGAGTTTTGAAAAGTGTTCACTTTTTGTTTGCTTAGGTAATATTGTATTCTTCTAGAGTCTTTGATGGCGTTGCAGAATAGATAGATAGTTAAAGTTATAGTTTTCCATTGTTATGATAAAAGATAAAGTAGATATAAATATTGTAACTGTAATTCTTGCTTGATAACTGTTTTTTATATGTAATTTTGCTATGTTAAAGTTAAAGCCTTCCTTATTTTTTGTTTAAAACGAAAAAGGGGAAGTGATGTGGGAGTGTCATATATCAATCTGTTGATTTCATTGGATACGCAATAAAGAAACTGCTTGACCCTGATAGGTTAGAACATAGGTGGGAGGAGTAAACAGAACAGAATGCTGGGAGGAAGAGGAAGTGAGCTCAGAGAGACGCCATGCTCCCCTCTCCCGGGCAGACGTGATTCACCTTCAACCCAGGATATACATAGGCAAGAATCTTCGCGGTCAGCGCACCATAGGGTGCTACACACATGATTGGAAATAGGCTTGTCCAGGTGCAAGAGTTAGCCAGTAGAGGCTAGATGTAATGGGCCAAGCAGTGTTTAAAAGAATACAGTGTCCATGTAATTATTTCGGGGTATAAGCTAGGCAGGCGGCCGGGGTGCTGGGGACACAGTCCCGCCGCTCCTATTACTACATCCAATCACCACGAAGTGTAAACGACAGTAGGACCAGGCTCAGCTTGGAGAAACTGGGAGAGAAGAGGGAGATTCCCCCAGGATGGAGAGGAAGAGCTATTGGAAAACAAAAGCTGAAGGAGTGAGGAATTCTCCCCCTGTCGAGCTGACGGGACCCTGAACTACAGCTCCAGAGAGACAGAGGTGCTGTAGACCCAGAGACTGATGTGAGGCACCTCTAGAGACACAGATGCATTGCAGCTTCATAGAGGCCAATGCACTACAGCTCTAGAGGCTGATGCAATGCAGCTCTAGAGATGCTGATGAATCGCAGCTCCAGTGAGACGGATGATGCACTGCAATTCGAGAAAAGCTGATGGACTATCACTCCAGAGCCATTTGTATTGCAGCTCTAGAGAGACTGATGATGAACTGCATCTCTAGAGAGACTGATGGACTATCACTCCAGAGATGATGATGCACTGGAGCTCCAGAGAGGATGATAAACTGCACCTCTAGAGGCCTATGCACTACAGCTCTAGAGTCTAATACACTGCAGTTCCAGAGAAGCTGATGCACTGCAGCTTAGGGATGCTGATGTGGTGCAGCTCTAGAGGCTGATGCACTGCAGCTCCAGAGAAGATGATGCAGTGCAGCTCTAGAGAATGATGAATATCAGCTCTGGAGATACTGATATACTTCATATATTAAGGCTGATGCACTATCACTCTAGTGGCCTATGCACTACAGCTCTAGATGCTGATGAACTGCAGCACCAGAGAGAGGCTAATGCATTTCAGCTCCAGAGAGCCTCATTTACTGCAGCTCTAGGGGCTGATGCAGTGCAGCTCTAGAGGCTGATACACTGCAGAACTAGCTTTATTAGCTAGACTAATATGCCAACAGTCACTTAATTAATATAGTTAGTTGCTTTGTGATTATTTCGGGGCTAAGCTAACCGGAGAGTTGAGAACCAACAAGTGGCCTCCTCTCAACATAATGGGGCTTTGATTGAGTTCATGGAGGCATCATGTTGGTTTGTTTGAGTTTCCCTCATGGATTCTGGTCCTTTAGTTGGCCTTTTTTATACTATACATCCACATAATCGAAGGAGCAGGGAGGGAGAGAAATGGCATGGACACAAAGATGTGCAGTTTGAGGACTTCCCAATATAATGGACCCTTATTCCCTAGGAGCCTGAGAGGATGGTGACATCTAACAGGTAACTGTGACTGTATTTCCATAGCTGGCTAATTATTAAGGAAGAGGCGGTTTTGTTAACTGTTCTCTACATTGTTAAAGATCACATTGCTGTCTGGAGGTTCAGCCTAAAAACGTTGGATCTCCTGGTATAAGAACAGAGCCCAGGATGCCCTACATGTTGGGCAGGAAGTAGGGCATCACTATCAAGCTTTAATTCTCATTGAGACCATTGCTTTTGTCCTGAGCCCAGTAAACTTTAGAGGGCATGGAAGAGGGCCAGGGCAAAAGTCCATAGGTGACAGTGACTTACCCTTATTATCTACATGATGGAAGCAGGGAGTCCCAAGATATCTGAATGAATTGTCTGAATTGGCTCATTTTCCTAATCCTATAGATGACAACATCACATCTCTGTGCAGGCCTCCCATGGAGTAGTGTTAGCTCTCCCAAGTCAATTTGGGAAGGATGTTTGTTTGTTTGTTTGTTTGTTTGTTTGAGCTGGGGATAGTCTGTGACTTTGCACATTCTTTTGGCAAGGTTGATTCCTTGTAATCACCCCACCTGCTTAAGGTGTTGAACCAATAAGAAGCCATCCATCGATAAATGATAAGCTGAAATAATGGGAGTATAGCGGTTGACCGTGGAGAAATTTTGTGTTTTGATAAAGAAAAATATGGTAAAGTAGATCCAGAAACACTGGAACAGAAGGAGAAGAAGCTGGAGGGAGAAAATGGAGAGGGGAATGAAAAGGAGGAGGAGGAGAAGCAGGAGGAGGAGAAGGAGGAGGAGGAGGAGGAGGAGGAGGAGGAGGAGGAGGAGCAGAAGGCTGGGAAAGAAGGAGACTGTTTTCTGACAGTGAGGGGAAGTAGGAAGCAGGTATCCCACTATCCTAAGTGGTGAATCTCACAGCACCCCTTGTCCTTCCTGACATGGGCATCTTGTGTGGAGCCCCACTGGGAGTTAGGATTGAGGTGTCTGTACAAGGCAGTACAATCAAGTGTATTGTTGTGGGGTGTTGTGTTGACTTCATTTTGGTTTTTGACCTTTTGTACAGAAAATAGATTTTTGTTCCTTTAGAGTCATCCAGCACCTTTGTATATTCCAGTTTTTCTGCTTGTTCTTCTGCTTTGATCCCTGAGCCTTGAAGGGAAGAGGTTATGAAGACATTCCAATTAGGATAGAGCACTCCATAGTTGTGAGCAGAGATGACCACTTACACGGTCTATAGCTAATGGAAAGTCTTTATTCCAGCTGACTAGGATGACACCCATGCATCTGGGCACCGAGCCGTGCCTCCAGGTGTCCAGAACACGGGGGTTGTAAGGGCATCTTAAAACTTAGATTTCCTATCATCTAGCTCAGCAGAAGCAGAATCCTGTGCAGAAGTAAGCAGTTTGAATCAAGCTGTTTACTGAAGCTAAGACAGCAGTTAGCTGGAGGATGCGTTCATACAAACAGGAAGTTTAACCACAGCTAAGTTAGCTAGAATATCCCTGATCTTTGGTCCCTAGAATAGACTTAATTAATTTCCCGTGGGATTCTCCATGACAGAGTCAAAGTCTATGTCTACCTGAAATGGCCTCAACAAGAATAGAAGATGGAGGAACCTCTTCACTGGCTTAAACTGTCACATTTCCCAAGATCACAGGGCATGAGTCCAATCATTGACTCGTCCTGATCTATGAGGTCATAGTAGTTTCTAGGGACCAGTAATTTTCTGCTTGAGGCAGTTGGCCATGCAGGTGAAGATGCAGGGTTCCACCGTTAGGCTGAGCAGGACAAGAATCAATGGTCTAGTTAATGCTGACACTAAGCTATAGGGATCCAGCCATCAGAGATTGATAACAGTGTCCTGATCTATATCTTCTTTATTTCCTTCCTTTCAGCTTTTCTCTCTCCTTTCCTTTTCCTCTTCCCCTTCTCTTTTCTTCTGCTTTCTTTCTTCTATCGACTATTCTTGTCCCCTCACTTACCCTTTTCACCTTCCTTCCTCATCATCCCCCAGTCCTTTCTCCTCTACTTATTTAAAAAGCAGTTACTCATGTATGCAATCCAGGGCACGGGCAGCCCATTCCCAACACCTCATCTTCACACTCCTCTCCTCTCTGGGACCAATATGCTGCTGAATTTTCAGGAAGCCTGCTGAAAACCAGACTTGGCCCAGGCATTGGCCCATCACTTCGTGCCAGCTTCCTTTCCTGTGCATAGGAGATTAGAGGCCTCTATGGGAAGACACAGAAATCTCCACAGTCACCCAGCAAGGGCCTTGCATTTTTGTACATCTTTCATGGATAAAACAGTACAGGGTCAAAGTAAAAGAAATTAGTAATATATTCAGGTTTCTGGCTCTTCAATTTAGATCAGAAATCTTGGGATCATCTCAAACAATCAAATTTGAATAATCTATGGCAGTTGTTTCAGCTGTTCCTGCACCTATTTAAACAGAACCAGAATTGGAACGTGTTGTGCCTTTGTTGACATAGATTCAATGCCAAATATGAGCTCTCCCATCTTCTCTATTATAGGCATATATCATGAGGATTACATAGACAAGAATTCATGCAGTAGGGTGTTACTTTCAAGAGAGTCAGGGGAGATATCATTATTCTAAGCAGTAGTTCAAGTAAGTCAGATAATTCAAGGGAATGATGAGGTACCTTTTACTTGACAGAGAGTGTGCAGATTGTAATAAATGAAGACCTTTTGATATCTGGTCTTCTCCATATCCTGATTTACTGATCCTCGTTCTCTTTCTTAGAGCCATATTTCCCTATTCCTTGAAAGAAAATAAGACAGGAAAGATACTAGCTAATGAATTTCCCATTTCAGGTTGTTCTGAATTCCAACTTCCAGGGCTGGGATTGCATAGGATTTTGTGTGTCCTTGGTTAGAAAAGTCTGGTCAATCTAAAGCCTCACTGGCATTTACTGTTACACATAGTTGTGTTTTCCACTTGTGATACTGACTGTTGAATACACTAAAGCCATCTCTTTCACCATGTTATTGCAGAGCTGGTTTAAGAAAAGAAGCGGCCGATACAGGAAACATCAGAAGTCTCAGATTCTCCAGTGTGCATCTTCTGATGGCCAGGACACCTTGCAATAAAGCTTTTGTAGGGGTTCTGAAGCATCATCCTGTCCAGGCCCCAATGAAGACAGGATCTTCAGGTGTCACTGACACCTTCTGATGGCTGTGACACCTTATCCCTTCAGCAATAAAGAGTTGTTTATTCAAAATATTTCATGTCCTTTTTGGGGGTCTCTAAGGTGTGTATGTCCATTATTGAGAAAATATTTAACAGAAGATAAAAGGAAGGGATCAAACCCTGAGTCAACATTACTACTCCACAAGTCACAAAAGTTTCTCAAAACTACGGTAATCCGTCCTCAGACTTATATTCTTCTCTGTTGTCACACAGTACCATCCTCACCTTAACTCGATCCTGTGGGAAAAAGCACATAAATAATAACAGATCAAGTCCCCAGTGAGAACAAGTTCACAACGAATGCTTAGTTTCCCCCAAACCGACAAGTTCACTCTCATACTACAACAAATACAAAAGAATATTTTCTGAGCATTCATCTGAGGGTAGAGTGACCAGTCACCAAGGCTGCTCCCAGGTCTGTTCACTGTCCCTCCTTTCAATGGCACAGTTATGGTACTAGGAGTCCTCCTGACACAGGTCCTACTGTTTAAAAAGAAACACAAGAGCCCATCCCATGCCCAATAGAAAGAGGCTTCCTCTTTGCTCCCGTACCTAGCCCGAAATGCACAAGAGGCGTATTGATCGATTCCTCCCTGCTCATGCAGGAGAGGAGAATGATTCTCAGCAGATACACCAGGCCAGGTTAGAGGTAGACATAGGATGCAGACTTCAGAGCATGCAGGGAGCAATGGGCTGTGTTAGCCCAAGGGTGATTGGAGGAGAGGCAGTGTGGAAAGCCTACAGAGATGGTTATGCCTGAGTTCCGGCTAGGAGGACACATCAGGGTGGCATTAACATGGTGTTGTATGTCATGGGGTTAGAACACATGACCTGTGAGAAAGTGGCCAAGGCATGATCTGGTTTTGATGCTGTAATTACTTGTGACATATGGCAGACTCTAGAAATGGGGGTGCAGCAGGATGTGTTAAATCCTATTTGTAAACTGAGTACAGGTAAAGTGGGAATCCGGACTTTGTAATAGAGAAGATGGGTAAACAGGGCTTTGTACTGAGGACGCACATACAGAAGTCTGGTGTGACAGAGGAGGGGCAGATAGACTGGCTATTGTACAGCCTTGTATTAGTAAAGTTTGTGGATTATAGAAGCACTGTGGAGAGATGGAGGACGTGAATCCCCACAGCAAGGGTTTCAAGAGGACATATAAAGTGTGTACTGGGTGGTTTTGTGTGTGTCATGTTGACACAGGCTAGAGTCATCAGAGAGGAAGGAGCCCCAGTTGAGGAAAGGCCTTCATGAGGTCCAACTCTAAGTCACTTTCTTTATTATTGATCAACAGGCTAAGGTGCCATTCCTGGGCTTAGTCTAAGAAAGCAGGCTGAGTAAGCCATGGGAAGCAAGCCAGTAAGCAGCTCTCCTCCATACCCTCCTCATAATATCCTGCTTCTGTGAACCTTCCCTGTTTGTGTTCCTGTTCTGACTTCCTTGAGTGATGAACAGCAATGCTGAAGTGTACATAAAATAAACCCTTCTTCTCCAACTTCCTTTTTTCATGGTGTTTTGTCAAAGTGACAGAAACCTTGAGACAACTTCCTTCTACTCAAAGAGGAACTGGGAACTCTGGTGCTGGGATTATAAGCACCAAGGTGGATGCTGTATTAGGGACATATACAGGACTTAGATGGAAGGTAGATTCATTGGGGTGTGTGTGAGGTGGAGCTGGTGAGAAAGACTCCCTGGGGTACTACCACAGATTGCAGTCAGGCTCTTAGTATAGTCCTGAGAAACTGACAGTACCTGGCCACACAAAGTAGGCCTGTGGATCAGAGCCCTACAAATGCAGAGGAAGATTCCTCTGTAGAGACCTAAGAACAGTGAGGGACGGGCCCATTGCTCCTAATTAGGTCCTGGTGTGGGGCCAGAGAGAACACCTGCAGATTCACATTCCAGGAGAGGAGGGCACATATGTATCTAATATACACATGAGGAGATGACCACATTGGGATCTGTGTTCTTATCCCATGACTGTCATTCCCACAACAAAACATTCCAAATGAACACACATCTCTTCGGGCCAAACAAATCCCAGAATAAGGGCATAGAAAGATGGCACAGCAAATATGTGAGTATGTAGGATTCCCCTCTGTATGCTGTGAATATCATTGGTTAATAAAGAAACAGCTTTAGGCCTATAGTAACATATATGGAAACAGAGCTAGGTGGGGAAAACTAAACTGAATGCTGGGAGAAAGAAGAGCAAAACCAGAGAGAAGCTATGTAGCTCCTCCAGAGATTCATTCCAGAAATTTAGCTATTAATTCAAAGCCACGTGGCGATACACAGATTAACAGAGATGGGTTAGATAAGGATATGAGTTAGCCACAAATATGCTCTGGCTATTGGCCAAACGGCATTGCAAATAATATGGTTTCTGTGTGATTATTTCTGGGCTGAGCAGTCAGGAGACACACAAGTGGCCTTGCAACAGCTATAGACCAGTCATGATCTTTCATGGCACATTTTTCAGAACCTACGTTGTCTCGCATCTTCCTGTAACTCCAGCTCCAGGGAAGAGGACACCGTCCTCTGGCCTATACAGGTTGCTGCATGCATACATGTACAGACTCATGCACATTATTAAAAATAACATAAGTTTTCAAAAAGAAGGTCCAGATTGACAGTTCTAGGCAACAGATTTTCATCCATGGGTCTTTGTGTACCAGGATCCCTCCAGCTCCTGCCACCATCAGCAGGTGCCCAATGCACCATGGTTTTGATGTATGTATCTGGACAGGGTCACGGCTTCTGTGGAAGTTCAGAAGGTAATTCAATTCTTTTGTATTATTTCAGCTCAAAATTCCACATCATACACCATTGTTGCAAGGAAATTGGGGCAACAGGATTGTAAAATAGCTGGACACATTACTTTCATATTCAGGTGTGGAGAGAGGGGAGTGCATTCGTGCTTACTACTTGGCTTTGCTGACAGAAATTTATTCAGTTGTATACAGTTCAAGATGCCCTAGCTAGGGAATGGTGTCTCCAAGGTGGGCCAGATCCTCCTATAACAACTAACTCAGACAATTTTCCTGAGATCATCCAGAGTAGATGATCTCTCATTGAGATTCCCTTCCCAGGTAATTTGTCTAAACATGACAATTAAAACAAACTATCCCAGAAGGTCAAGGTGCCTGTCACCAAGACAGCAGACCTTAAATTCATCCCCAGGATTTTCACAGTGGAGGAAAATTCAGCCCATGAATACTGTCCTCTTCTCTCCACACTGGGAAGTGGGGTCCCAATAAATGAGCGACAATAATAAAATAGTAATGACTAATAATGCTACTCCACACTACAATTCATGTGCTGCATGACAGAGCTTGCCTCGTTTGCACCAGGTCCTGAGGTCTAGTCCCTCAAGAAAGTTGAAATATTGTCATTGGCAGGCACAGGTTTCAAACATTAAAGAAGGTGTCAAGGAAAAGTATCGATGTTTCTGATGTTCACAGGGGCTGTATCTGCCTCTAGCCCCAAGCTTTGTCAGGACCCACACAGCAGCAAAGCATAGGGCCTGCCTGGATTCTAGAGATTAGAATTCCAGCAGGTTACCTTCCTTCCAATTTGATCTAGGCCAGCTCAAATCCACTTCAGACAGTGCCTCACTATCCTTTTTCCCTAGATGTTGGGCTCAGAGTTTGACTCTCACAGATTTACTGAGATGAAATCTTTCCTCTGTTCTCCCAGCTCGATGTGATCTCCTGAGCACTGAGCACTGCTAACACAGGGGTGCAAGACAGGAGACCGTCCAGTGAGAGTCACAGTGGTTTCAGGGCAATGCGGGCCTGAACCTTCTTTCTGGCCCAACCTAACCTAAATTTGCAGCAGTTACTCCTGAGACTGAAACAGTCCACCATACAGGTTTGGAAGCTCATTAAGCAGGGTGATAACTCAAAATAACTTCAAGAACTTCCCCAAACTGACCAGATTCACTAGCACCATCCCTTCTAGAGCAAATAATGAAAGCAGAAAGCCCTCTCAGAGGATCAAAAGCCCAATTGCTAAGAAGACTCTCAGAGAGCATGGCACGATGGCACATGCCTTTCTTTTATCCCAGTACTCAGCAGGAAGAGGCAGGTGAATCTCTGTGAGTTCGAGACCAGCCTATTTCAAGAGCAAGCTCCAGGACTGGTTTCAAAGATACAGAGTAACCCTATCTTGTAAAACAACAACAACAAAAAACTCTCAGAGAACAAAAGGGACAAACAACACTAAGACCAGACCAAGTGTCTGGAAGAAGCAAAGGCCAGCCTAGCTAACTGGAAGGGGTTTAGACAAACTGATCAACTGAGCCACATGGAGAGGACAGGTCCAACCTGTTGAACTGCCCGTGGGCTGTGCAGATTGCTCCAGGTTTCCAGGATCCTGTGAGCTGTCTGTCACCTGTGCTGGTATGGGCTTTGGTGGTACACTTACTTTTGAGTCATTTCTGCTCCAGTAAGTAACCCCTCTCTCATATCTCTGTACCCCAGTAAAACCCAATGGCCCACCAAGTTGGTCTTCAGTGGCATCTGTACTTTGTTCTATCATGGGCTCTCTATCTGGGATGAGGAAATGAGTGTGTTTCACCGCCCCAGGAAAAGACTTGTTACACAGCACATGCAGGTACCTTGAGGGCACCTCAAGAAAACATCTCCTCAGATAACTGACTGGATGATGTCAGGGCTGCCCAGAGGAGAGATGCTTCCTGTGATTAAGTACTTGTTTGTGCAAATTCTGCACTCCCTCTTTGTTGTAAAGAGGAGCGGTGGGCTGCATACCAGGCACCATGCCGCCAACATGGCTAGCTTTTGTCCCGAAATAATTACACGGAAACTGTATTCTTTTAAACAATGCCTGCCACATTAGTTCCAGCCTCTTTTTGGCTAGGTCTTACATATTGATCTAACCCATTTCTAATAATCTGTGCAGCCCATGAGGTGGCTTACCAGGGAAGATCTTAACCTGCATCTGTCTGGAGTGGGAGAATCATGGTGACGGCCTGACTCAGCTTCTTTCTCCCAGCATTCTGTTCTGTGTAATCTGCCTACCTAATTTTCTGTTCTATCAGGACAAGCAGTTTTCTTTATTAGTTAACCAATGAAAACAACAGATAGAAAGATGACCCTCCTCCATCACCTCTTGTATACCCATTTTTGGATTTTCTTCAGTTAAAATTCAACCTTGAGTTTCAATGACATGGGGCCTTTCTGTATGATTCTGTGCCCTCTCTGTATGCATGTATTCCCCTTTACCTCCAGGCTGCAGAATTCACGAAGAAGATGGTGGTGGGAATGTATATGACTTCTTCCCTGCACATTTCTTCCCAGAATGATGGTGTTGCATTTGTTCTGTCTGCTTTTGATTTTAGTGAACACCTTTATTATTCTTAAACATTGACAGTTGTTACTTTGTGTGCCTACAACTGCAGAGAGATTGAGAAGAATCTAGTTGATAGAAATAATGCATTTTTCTGTTCCTGAAATGTTGAAGTGTGAAAAACAATAAGTCATTGCAAGGACATGCTAGATAGTGAGGCAAATTTTTGCTGCAAAAAGAAATTCTTTTAAATGTTGCTTTCATGTTTATTTTATTTTATGTGAATGAACGCCTTGCATGCGCACATGTATGTATGCCATCTGTGTGTGTAGTACCCATGAAAGTCAGAAGGGGTGGTGTGTCCCTCAGGAAGTGAAGTTACAGATTGATGATAGCCACCATGTGAGTGCTGACCTCAGCTCTTCTTGAAGAACTGCCAATACTCTTTTAAACTAAGTCACCATTCCATTCTCCTACATAATTCTTTTAGCATAAATATGTCTCCAATACTTTATGGAGAATACATATCAGACAGGAACTTGTGTCTACACTGGCAAGTGGCAGCGGCACCACATTGGAGAACCCGAGGCAGTTGGCCTAGAGTACAAGGTCACCCTGGGCTAAATCCCAAGGCTCAGACTCAACACCATGCATTTCGTGTTTACCTCTACTTTACATATACCTTAATAGTTCTCTAGTGGAGCTACAATTGTAAAAATGATGTAATTATTTGATTTACAATGAGCTTAAACAATTGTCCCGCAGATCAGCTATCCTCCATTTCCTCTTCAGAGAAGAGCAGGCCTCTAAGAGGGAAGAGCCAGACAGAATAAAACAAGATATAATAAAACTAGGCAAAAGCCGTCATACAGATGATGGACAAGACAGCCCAACAAAAGGAAAACATTCACAAAAGCAGGTCAAACAGTTTTCCACTCATAAGTGCCCAATCAAGAACAACAAGCTAACAGTCACAATACTCACACAGAGGATCTATTACAGACCCTTGCAGGTCCTATGCTTGCTGTTTTGGTCTCCGTGAGCCCATGTGAGCTATGCTTAGTTGATTCAATGAGCCATGTTCTCCTGGTGTCGGCCATCTTCTCTGAGAGTCCACATTCTTTTCAGACAGGGTTTCTTGCAGGCCTCCTGCTGTGTTTCCTTCTCAGCTTGTTGTGTGATTTTGGAATCGTCACTTGACCTCTCTGCTTTATTCTCCCCATGCACAAGATGAGTGTATGAAGGCATCATTCTCATGCCTGGCTACATGATACTAGTCAGGGCTTCAGTCAAGCTTGCTGCTCCATCCCCTAATATGCCTTGGAACTCTGACAAGGCTGGCCTTTACCTGTTCACTGGATATACCCTTATAGCTCTCAAGCACAGCTACATCTACAGACTAAAGCTAATTTTGAGCTTTCTATGTGTTTCACTTCTGGAAACACCTGATGCAGGTGCAGTAAATAGGTCTACACACATCTGTCCACCGTAACCATGACCCTGCCTCTGTTGAAAACTCACCTGCCTTTGGTGATCAAGTGCTGTCTCTTGGCCCTTGTTACTCTAAAGTCCAAGTAGATTCATTTCCTTTGACTTATTCTCTTGAGACCCCGGACTTCTACTAGGAAGTGTGACATGTGGACAAGAGCCACGTTGGTGCTCTTCAGTCATGGGGATTCACAAGTCTGCTTTCTGCAGTATTCCAGAAGAACAATCCTTTGGGTCATCCCTGCATGCAGACCTCTGTTATAGGACAGACTGATGCCAGCATTCCAATTTCTCTACGCCGTTGATTCCTTTTATCAACATGGAGTAAGCCATGCTCATTCACAGAGGCCATCTCCTTACACTTGTTTCTAAATCAATGAATAAACACCAGCAACTTCTTTTAAGGATTTGTTTCTTTTCCTGTGTCTGAGTGTTTTGTGTGTGTGTGTGTGTGTGCCATGTGTCTGCCTTGTGTCTGTGGAGATCAGAAGAGGGTGTCAAATCCCTTGGGACTGGAGCCTAACTGAAGCCAAAGATCACTGTAAGTAACCATGTGAGTGGTGGGAATGAGCCTGTGTCTACTGCAAAGGCAGACATTAACCACAGAGCCATCTCTCCAGTCCATCATATCATTTACAAAGATGTGTAAACTGCGACATGAAATCCAGGACAATTGTTCAAGGACCATTGATGATTCCTTGACTTTGGTGTAGTTTTCTGTTCCCATCCGAATTATTCCCCCTCCTCAAAGTCCATAGCCTATTATGAGGGCCTGTTCTCTGCTACTATGCATGAGGAAAATTCAGGATTTCTTTACAACTTCACCTGCCTATTATGGAACAATCATTTTCACTGTGGACATATGTCACTCTCACAGGTTTAATAAAAGTCTAATTGACCAATCACTGGGCAGGATTTTCAGGGTAGAGAGAATGCTAGAAGAAGAAGGGCAGAGACATGCAAGTCACCAGTCAGATGCATAGGAGGCATCATGGGCACTACAATGCACAGGCAAGTGAGCCACATCAAAAAGGAAGATTAAAAGGAGTGGGTTAATTTAAGATGTAAGCACTAGTTAGAAACAAGCCTAAGCTATTGGCTGGGGTTTCATAATTAATAATAATTCTCAGAGTTGTGATTCAGGAGCTAGTAGCAGAGACAGAAAAATCTTCCTACACCTACTTGCCTTTTCTGTTTCTTCTCAGTACTGTCATACTGGACCAGAGCAGTGTGGATGAGGATGCTTATATTAGAGAGGCCTACAGCTGCTGTTCTCAAACTGTGGGCTACGACTCCTTCGGGGACCAAAAGCCTTTTCACAGAGGTTGACTGTGGAAGACCATTGAAAAATACAGATATTGGCATAACGATTCATAATAGTATAAAATGACAGTTATAAAGAAGAAATGGAGTAATTTTATGGTTGGGGGTCACAACATGAGGAACTATATTATAAAGGGTCACAGTCTTAGGAAGGTTGAGAAGCCATGGCCAAACACACATATAGTCAATTCCCTTCCTGTTTCTCAACTCCAGTTCCTTTTAGAACCGTACTTACTTTAACTATGTGTGTGAGCATGACACACCTGAACATGTGGATGAAGGGGGAAATCTGGGAGTCTGTTATCTCCTTCCCTCATGTGAGGACCAGAGTTTGGGATCTCATCTTCAGGAGTGCCATCAGGTCCTTCTAAGCACTAAGTGATCTCCCCAGGCTGCACTAGGGGTTCTTTTTCTGATAACAATTAATTATTATTTTTTTCACAGCCTGACCACATTTTCCTCTCTTCCCTCTTCTCCTCCCAGTGCCTCACTTCAACCCTCGCCCCTTCCCCTGTCCTTTCCCTTCAGGAATGTGCAGGCCTCCCATGTATATCGCCAGCAATGGCATAACAACACTAGAGGGTCCTTAAAAACAACCTTTGTTGTTTTCACAAGATGAGGTCAGTTCTAAACAGTTCTCTCTGAAAAATTACAAAATTAGAATATGCTGGAAGATGGTCAGAATAACAATTAAAAATGAGAGAGATTATACTGTGTAGTTTCCTTACCTGCCTGCCCCACGGTGGTGGGCAAAGGTAGTAACTACCTACCAGCCCTTCCCTTCCTCCGAGTTTCTGGTTCCTTATTTTTCCTGGACATATCTGTTTTGTCAGGTATGTTAGCTCCTTAGGCACACACAGCTGCAGCTGCCAGTGCCTAGTACTTATGTCCATGGTCTCCTGATGCTGCTCACACCCTCTTCCCCCAAGACCCTCTCCACAGACACCATACCAGAATTGGTAGGCTAGTTGTCTTATCATACAAGTCTCAGGAGAGTTCGTACAGGCACCTCGGAGGGTGCAGCAGAACCTGAAGCTAGAGAAGTACTGCCCACGAATGCTGCTGATGCAGAGCCTTCCCTTGAAGTGGGAGTGTCATATATCAATCTGTTGATTTCATTGGTTAAGCAATAAAGAAACTGCTTGGCCCTGATGGGTTAAAACATAGGTGGGAGGAGTAAACAGAACAAAACGCTGCAAGGAAGAGGAAGTGATCTCAGAGGCCATGCTCCCCTCTCCCAGGCAGATGTAATGAAGCAAGCCGCCAGGTCAGACATGCTGAATTTTTCCCGGTAAGACTGATGCTACATAGATTATTAGACATGGGTTGATCGGGATATGAGAATTAGCCTGTAAGGGCTAGAGTTAATGGGCCAAGCAGTGTTTAAAAGAATACAGTTTGTTTGTTGTTATTTCGGGTAAAGCTAGCCTATGGCTGGAGCTGGGTGGCAGAATGCAACCCGCAGCTCCTACTACAGAATGGTGCCCAACGTGGGGATAACTGAATCCACAGAAAGCGTGAGAAAGCTTGGGAAAGAATGGAGTGAAGCATGTTTTCTTAGTAGCAGCAATATCTCGGGTCTGCTCTGCTTGCTAGAATCAAGCAAGCGCTCTCATCTAAGGGAGGCTTCCTGACTCAACTTTAGCTGCAAAGCTTGCAGCTCTTTTAAGAGGTCCTGCCATGAAACACTTAAATGGTGTTGATAAAAGCCGACTGAATGCCTGTTTGTTTTCAGCAGTAGCAGGAAAAAACCTGTGTTGTTTTAAAATGCCGGCTTTCTGGGCCGTACTGCCAGGGCAAACTCTGACTGTTTGAGGCAGGAGGGCCGACTACAGAGAGAGGACTTGTGTGTTGTCTGTGGACATAATGCTGCAGCTTACTTACTGGCAGGGACCTTGAAACGCCATAGACTTGTGGCAATAAACGTGGCTACAGAGGTACCTCCACCTTGAGGCTGGAAAGCTAAAGAATGGGCTGGATCCAGCCATCAAAGCCACAGCTTTAGTCCTACCAATATTGCTTGGTAAATTAATGACTCATGTGGTCAAAAAAGAGACGTGTACAGTAAAAGAAAGATTCAAAGTCAAAGAAAATGTTTAAATGATTTACAGTGTGTTAAAAATATATGCAGGCTAAAAGTTAAAGTTCTTAAAGTTAAAAAACAAAAAAAGGAAGAAAGAGAGTAGTTGGGTGTGGTAGTACACACCTTTAATCCCACCACTTGGGAGGCAAAGGGAGATTGACCTCTGTGACTTCAAGGTGTGGTAGCACACGCCTTTAATCCCAGTGCCTAGAAGGCAGATACAAACAGATCTCTGTGAGTTCAAGGTGTAGTAGCATACAACTTTAATCCCAATGCCTTGGAGTCAGAGACAGGTGGATCTCTGTGAGTTCGAGGTCAGCCTGGTCTACAGAGTTATTCCAGGACAAAGATATACAGAGAATATAAAATAAAAGTAAAAATAAACAAAATAGAGTTAAAATAAAGCCGTACTAAGATGGAAAATAAAGAGAATTTTGATACTCTATGCTATTAGGTTATCATTGAGTTGTTTGAATGCTGAGGAAGGAGCAATAGCTGCTTAAAGATATATGTTTATAAATGCTGCTGAACTAATCCAACATAGATATTTTGAAAATGACTTGACTTTGAAATTTGGATCTAAGGACATGATGCTTTGGAAAGGAGTTTCTTATTTTGTTTTCATAGAGGGTGAGAGTCTGAGGATTGCCTCTATCCCAATATAGTATGATGGACCATGCCCTCCTGAAGGGTTGCTGTGATCACCTTCAGAAAATTGCTTCGCTCAACTGCCAACTGAGATGAAACTAGCACACAGGTTATACCATGAAAGACCTAATTAACGACACCCCCATTCAGCAGGAAGCAGTTTGGAGAGAAAAAACTACACCCATGTTCCCAAATATGGTTTTTAAACGTTCTTTTACATTTAAAGGGGGATATGATATAGATATGAATAATTTGCATTAGTATAGATTTTGCTTTATTGATAGAGATTTAAGGTCAATTTTGTTATATGTATATGTATTTCTGATCTTTATTAAGGTATTGTGATTGTGTCGTTCACTTAAAATGTAATGTTTATAGGTTGTTAATGGATAATCAATAATAGTCAAGCTTGTAGTCATGTTAGTTAAGATTTTCTAGATGTACATAGATATATTTTAGATAGGCATTCTTCATATTTTTCAAAGATTATAGAATATGGCATTTTAAATATTTTAATAACTTAGGGTATTTCATGACAATGAGACACTGTGCTCCTGGCAGCACCAATCTACTTCAAGAAGAAGATGGGCATCGAAGAGGCACCTTATGGAGTTTGATAGTCATTTGTGCAAGAAACTGCTCTTACCTGGACTGTTGCCTCGACTACTGAACTTGCCTAAAGGTGAGATGGTCTTTCAGGGTTCCTGATTCATGAAGGAGTCTGCAAGACATTCTGCAGGACACAACAGATAGTGACTGAACTGACTTTGAATTTCTTGCTTCATGGAAATATCTGCTGGATACTATGGGCCTGTAGGCCGAAGATGGATGCCCCAACGGCACAGAGAAACTTTGGGTGACTGTCCAGGCAGCGAGATGTCTCTGTCATTTCTAGAGTTTGAAAGTTGCTTATTTCTTGTTTGCTTAGGTAATATTGTATCTTTCTGGAGTCTTTGATGGAGGTAAAAATAGTTATAGTTATAGTTTTCCTTAGTTATGGTAATGATAAAATAGATGGAAATATTGTAATTTTTACTTGATAACTGTTTTGTTATATGTAATTTTGCTATGTTAAAGTTAAAGCCTTCTTTTTTTGTTTAAACAGAAAAAGCAGAAATTATGTGGGAGTGTCATATATCAATCTGTTTATTTCATTGGTTAAGTAATGAAGAAACTGCTTGGCCCTGATAGGTTAAAACATAGGTGGGAGGAGTAAACAGAACAGAATGCTGGGAGGAAAAGGAAGTGAGCTCACAGGCCATGCTCTCCTCTCCCAGTAAGTTGCAATGAAGGAAGCCACCAGGTAAGACATGCTGAATCTTTCCCGGTAAGACTGATGCTACACAGATTATTAGACATGGGTTGATCGGGAGATGAGAATTAGCCTGTAAGGACTAGAGTTAATGGGTCAAGAAGTGTTTAAAAGAATACAGCTTGTGTGTTTTTATTTCGGGTAAAGCTATGTGTTCCAGTGACCGCTGTGTGTTCCAGTGACTACTGTGTTTTCCAGTGACTGCTATGTGTTCCAGTGACCGCTGTGTGTTCAAGTGACCTCTATGTGTTCCAGTGGCTGCTGTATATTCCAGTGAGCGCTATGTGTTCCAGTGACCTCTGTGTGTTCCAGTGACCACCGAGTGTTCCAGTGACCACTATGTGTTCCAGTGACCACTATGTGTTCCAGTGACCACCTTGTGTTCTAGTAGTCACTATGTGTTCCAGTGACTACCACGTGTTTTTCTGGCTGCTATATGTTCCAATAACCACTAAGTGTTCCAGTGACCACCGAGTGTTCCAGGTACCGTTATGTGTTCCAGTGGCTGCTATATATTCCAGTGACCACCATGTGTTTCACTGACTGTTGTGTGTTCCAGTGAACTCTATGTGTTCCAGTGACCGCTGTGTGTTCCAGTGAACGCTATGTGTTCCAGTGACTGCAATGTGTTCCAGTGGCTGCTATGCATTCCAATGGCTGGTATGTGTTTCTGCCCCTCACCTGCTCTGAGCTGACTTCTGTACAAATTGTAATAAAACACATCCTTTTCTGTGGAGGGCACACACAAGTTGTAAATGGATAAACTGTGCTTTATTGCTAATATAAGGAGAGAAAGATAGGAATGTCCTGGCCAGTATGGGCAACAAACAAGGGAAGGCTCTGCCTCAGCAACATTCATGGGCAGTACTTCTCTAGATTCACGTTCTGCTGCAGCCTCCTAGGTGCCTGTACAGAACTCTACTGAGACTTGCATGATAAGACAACTAGCCTACCAATTCTGGTATGGTGTCTGTGGAGAGGGTCTTGGGGGAAGGGGGTGTGAGCAGCATCAGGAGACCATGGACATGAGCACTGGGCAGTGGCAGCAGCAGCTGTGTGTGCATAAGGAGCTAACCTTCCACATAAAACAGACCAATCCAGGACCAAATAAGGAACTGGAAACCATGAGGAAGGGAAGGGCTGGTTGGTGGTTACTACATTTGCCCACCTCCGTGGGGGAGGCAGGTAGGAAAGTACACAGTATAATCTCTTCCATTTTTAATTGCTATACTTACCCTCTTCCAGCAAATTATCATTTTGTCATTTTCTGAGAGAACTGTTTAGAAGTGACCTCATCTTGTCATAACATTAAAGGTTGTTTTAAGGACCCACTAGTGTTGTTCTGCCATGGCTGGTGATATACATGGGATGCCTGCCCTTTTCTGAAGAGAAAGTAGGGGAGAGGTTGAGGGCAGGGACTCAGAGGAGTCAGGGGTCTCAAGAGAATAAGTCAAAGGCAATGATTCTACTTGGACTTTAGAGTAACAAGGGCCAAGAGACAGCACTTGATCACCAAAGGCAGGTGAGTTTTCAACAGAGGCAGGGTCATGATTACGGTGGATAGATGTGTGCAGACCTATTTGCTGCACTTGCATCCAGTGGTTCCAGAAGTGAAACACATAGAAAGCTCAAAATTAGCCTCAGTCTGTACAGGTAGCTATGCTTGAGAGCTATAAGTGTATATCCAGTGATCAGGTAAAGGCCAGCCTTGTCAGATTGCCAAGACTTATTAGGGGATGGAGCAGCAAGTCTGGCTGAAGCCCTGACTAGTATCATGTAGCCAGGCATGAGAATGATGCCTTCATACACTCATCTTATGCATGGGGAGAATAAAACAGAGAGGTCAAGTGACGTTTCCAAAATCACACAGCAAGCTGAGAAGGAAACACAGCAGGAGGCCTGTAAGAAACCCTGTCTGAAAAGAATGTGGACTCTCAGAGAAGATGGCCGACACCAGGAGAACATGGCTCATTGAATCAACTAAGCATAGCTCACATGGGCTCACGGAGACCAAAACAGCAAGCATAGGACCTGCAAGGGTCTGTACTAGGTCCTCTGTGTGAATGTTGTGGCTGTTAGGTTGGTGTTCTTGATGGGGCTCTTATGAGTGGAAAACTGTTTGACCTGCTTTTGTGAATGTTTTCCTTTTGTTGGGCTGTCTTGTCCATCACCTGTATGACGGCTTTTGCCTAGTTTTACTATATCTTGTTTTATTCTGTCTGGCTCTTCCCTCTTAGAGGCCTGCTCTTCTCTGAAGAGGAAATGGAGGATATCTGGTCTGGGGGACACGGGACGTCAAAGATTTAGGGAGTGGAGGAAGGAGAATCTGTGGTCAGGATGTAGTGTATGAGAGAAGAATCTATTTTCAATAAAACATTTTCAATGTGGACTGCACCTGAAGCATGATACTGAAAGCTGCCCTTCCTCTCCACATCCATGAAGCATACATATACATGAACTCACACCAACAATTTGTATCCGTGCACACGACCATGTGACTACACATAAAAATGATGTCTCACATCCAATAATGTATTCAGTTTTCAAGTTGAGTTTTCTTTCAGGTGCCTTCCAGCTTTCCACTATTTATAGTGGTGTCTGCTACTCTAATATACCCCCTGCCTGAATGATCTTCTGGCTTCTTTGGCATGACTAAAATTTCATGGAGTTCAGAGATTAAACAGCAGAGACTTGCTCCTCGGAAAAGGCCTCTGAGGAATTTTCTTTGTATCCTCTCTTCTGCACTTGCCCAATCTCCGTGGTGGACACTGTCCTGGAACCTTTTTTTTCTGTTCAGGCCCTGTTCTTGCCCTGGGGCTTAAATGGAGATTTAGAAGATTTATTTCTGTGAATCAAGAGAAAAAAGCAGGGACAGGCAGGCGACAAGGAAACTATGGGAACAACAGGATGCAGGAGGAAAAGAGAACAAGATTCCTAAAATCATGTCCCAGGCCACCTTCAGACCTGCAAAATCACAATGAGGGACAGAGAACACTGGCAATCCAGGGAAACTCGGGCAGGGTGATCTGTTGCCCAGGAATACCATGCCACAAGGCAGTAGGAAATTTGGCAGATGACAGTGACCAATAACTGAAGCTGTCGGGACAAGGACCTGTATATCAGTATTGGCAGTCCCCCTACCATCTCCAAGCTGTTCTCCTTATAAAACAGGGTTCACTGCACTGGGGTACACCACTAGTGCACAGGATATTCATGGGAATGTATGGGGCACATCCTCCCAAGATCACACCCCTGAACTGCAGCAGGACAAAGACAGGAAAACTAGGCTTTGGAGTTCAGCAACACTGGCAGCTTCTCTTCCTGTTCAGGCTTCCCATCCATGGAGTCAGAGGGGACGCCAAGGGCTCAGAGTCACTAGAAGTGGGAAAAGGCGCTGGACATTCAGAATCCGGCCCAGCCCAGGTACAGGATCTCCATTTAGTTCCACTCACCTGTAAGTACAGTCTCAGGCTGGCAGGCTCTAATGGGGGCTGCAGAAGGAATACTGCAGAGAGGCATCTGTTCTCTGATGCTGTACCTGAGGACGTCACTGTTTGCTGTGTGGCTCAGGTAATGTGCCACATGACTGGGGAGGAAGGGCATGACTAAAACAGGAAACCTCCTGAGGCTGTCTGGGCTCCAAGCAGGAGATTTGTCTTTGCTCCTTTGGCCTTGTTGTAGTACATCTGGTCCTCCCGGGGGAGACAAATGCCTCTGCCTTCAGCTCTTAGGCCTGTTTCTTTTTGTGCCATGCAGTCAGATGTCCTGTTCCTGGCCTCCTGCAGATTTCCTCCAGGCTCAGCCACTTCATGGGGCCGGCTCCTCTTGGAACTTCCGTATAGATGCAGCAGGATGTATTGGCCTGAAAACAGCCATCGGCGGAAATCAGGTTGTAGTTTAGCTTTTCTTTGATTCAGGGCCCATACTTGGGGACAACTGCTGTAGGAGATGTTTGGGGTGACCTTAAGGTGGGGAAGTCAAACGAACATGCATGTTGGGTCTTGGAGTTGGCCAGAGGGTGTTGGAGAAACTTCCACAGATGGGAGAGCAGCTGCTGGTACTTGAAACCACCAACAAGGGTCCCTGGAGGCCAGTTTTGCTCCAAGGCTGGTGGTACCTCAACCCTGTGCTTCTAGACGTTCCATTTATTTTTGCAAAAGCACATTTCATGGGCTCATATACATGCATGTCGGAGATTGAATTTCCAATTTGTTTGAGTTGCATGCTGCCTTGAGAGGCCGTTTCTAGTCTGGGTTAGGATGTGATTTTGAACTTCCTGAAAACTTTAGTACTCCACCCCTCTCATAGTAGCTGTGAGAGGGGGAACACCAAGGTCTCCTTCCTGAACCAGAACTGTCTGTTCTATTATTGGACATGATTGCCACTGCCTCCTGCACAAACTAATCTCATCACAGCCTCCATCACACATTGACTTGTACACCGTGAACGTTAGATAAAGGAGTCAGTTCAGAGATGATAGTGGGATGGACTCAACTAACTCCAAACTACACACAATGCTTGTAAAAGTGGACAGAGTGAAAAGCACTCAGCAGGAAAATTAATTCTTATATTACTCACTCCAGGCCCTTTCTTAAGCTGATGGCTGCTTCGGGGTCCGTTTTATACTCCTGCAGTCCATGTCCTAAATAACCATGCAATGGACAGGTAGAGACTTACATCATCCAGGACCCAGAGGGAACAAAATACCTCCCTAGTAATAACTGGGCAACGGTGTGCAATATCGAGTTGCTATACAGGTGACTATTTCACGCAGGCTTCTAGATTTCCAAGATCAAACCATTTATGTGTTTCTATATATTAGGGGGTCACTGTCTGAAGTGGCTTTGAGCTGGCAAAGATCAAATGGGAAAGAAGGTAACTTGCTGGAATTCTGATCTCTAGAATCCAGGCAGGCCCTATGCTTTGCTGCTGTGTGGGACCTGACAAAGCTTGAGGCTAAGGGCAGATACAGCCCCTGTGGACATCAGAAACATCGATACTTTTCCTTGATACCTTCTTTAACGTTTGAAACCTGTTCCTGCCAATGGCAATATTTCAACTTTCTTGAGGGACTAGACATTAAATCAGGACCTGGTGCAAACGAGGCAAGCTCTGTCATGCAGCACATGAATTGTAGTGTGGAGTAGCATTATTAGTCATTACTATTTTATTATTGTTGCTGGTTATTGGGATGAAGCTTCACAGTGTGGAGAGAAGAGGATAGTATTCATGGGCTGATTTTTCCTCCACGGTGTAAATCCTGGGGATGAATTTCAATTCTGCTCTCTAGGTGACAGGCACCTTGACCTTCTGGGATAATTTGTTTTAATTGTCGTCTTAAGATAAAGTACAAAAACCTGGGAAGGGAGTCTCAATGAGAGATTATCTACACTGGATGATCTGAGGAAGATTGTCTGAGTTAGTTGTTAAAGGAGTATCTGGCCCAGCTTGGAGACACCATTCCCTAGCTAGGGCATCTTGAACTGTATACAACTGAATAAATTTCCGTCAGCAAAGCCAAGTAGTAAGCACGAATGAACTCCCCTCTCTCCACACCTGAATATGAAAGTAATGTGTCCAGCTATTTTACAATCCTGTTGCCCCAATTTCCTTGCTAGAATGGTGTATGATGTGGTATTTTGAGCTGAAATAATACAAAAGAATTGAATTACCTTCTGAACTTCCACAGCAGCCGTGACCCTGTCCAGATACATACATCAAAACCATGGTGCATTGGGCACCTGCTGATGGTGGCAGGAGCTGGAAGGATCCTGGTACACAAAGACCCATGGATGAAAATCTGTTGCCTAGAATTGTCAATCTGGGCCTTCTTTTTGAAATCTTATGTTATTTTTCATAATGTGTATGAGTCTGTACATGTATGCATGCAGGGGCCTGTATAGGCCAGAGGAGAGTGTCCTCTTCCCTGGAGCTGGAGTTACAGGAAGATGCAATGTAGGGTTAAGCCAGCCCCTTAGGTGGCGGGCTTGCCTTGGGCGAAAGTTTACTTATAAATCAGACCCGTGGGAGCCCGCACACACCTTCTGCTTCCTGTACACTGCGGGAACCTTGGTCCTGTAAGTCTATTTCTTCATTAAAGCAGTATATATTCTTTAAAATCTGTCTGCATACATTTATGCCGCTACAATGCAAGACACCATAGGTTCTGAAAAATGTACCATGAAAGAGCATGACTGGTCCATAGGTGTTGAAAGAAGGCCACCTGTGTGTCTCCTGACTGCTCAGCCCAGAAGTAATCATACAGAAACCATATTATTTGCAATGCCGTGTGACCAATAGCCTAAGCGTATTTGTGGCTAACTCATATCCTTATCTAAATCATCTCTATTAATCTGTGTATGGCCACGTGGCTTTGGATTAACAGCTAAAGTTCTGGAATCGCTCTCTGGAGGAGCTACAAAGCTTCTCTCTGGCTTTGCTCTTCTTTCTCCCAGCATTCAGTTTAGTTTTCCCCACCTAGCTCTGTTCCCAATAACTTGCTATAGGCCCATACAGTTCCTTTTTAACGACATAGAGAGCAGATTCCCACATCATCACATATTTACTGTGCCATCTTTCTATGCCCTTTTTCTGGGATTTGTTTGGCCCCAAGAGATGTGTGTTGGTTTGGAATGTTTTGTTGTGGGAATGACAGTCGTGGGATAAGAAAATAGATCCCAATGGGGTCATCTCCTTATGTGTATATTAGACACATATGTGCCCTCCTCTCCTGGAATGTGAAGCTGCAGGTGCTTTCTCTGGCAACACACCAGGACCTAATTAGGAGTAATGGGCCCATCCCTCACTGTTCTTAGGTCTCTACAGAGGAATCTTCCTCTGCATTTGTAGGGCTCTGATCCACAGGCCTACTTTGTGTAGCCAGGCCCTGTCAGTTTCTCAGGACTATACTAAGAGCCTGACTGCAATCTGTGGTATTATCCCAGGTAGTCTTTCTCACCAGCTCCACCTCACACACACCCCAATGAATCTACCTTCCTTCTAGGTCCTATATATGTCCCTAATACAGCATCTACCTTGGTGCTTATAATCCCAGCACCAGAGTTCCCAGTTCTTCTTTGAGTAGAAGGATGTTGTCTCAAGGTTTCTGTCACTTTGACAAAACAATATGAAAAATAAAGTTGGGGTAGAAGAGTTTTATTTTATGTACACTTCAGCATTGCTGTTCATCACTCAAGGAAGTCAGAACAGGAACACAAACAGGGAAGGTGCACAGAAGCAGGATCTTATGAGGAGTCTATGGAGGAGAGCTGCTTACTGGCTTGCTTCCCATGGCTTACTCAGTCTGCTTTCTTATAGAACCCGGGACCACCAGCCCAGGAAGGTCAACTTATACTGTAAGCTGGGCTCTTGACTGTTGATGAATAATGGAGAAAATGACTTTGAGTTGGACCTCATGAAGGCATTTCCTCAACTGGTGCTTCTTCCTCTCTGATGACTCTAGCCTGTGTCAAGATGACACACAAAACCACCCTGTGCACATGTTATCTGTCCTCTGGACACTCTTGCTATGGGAATTCAGATACTCCATCTCTCTGAAGTGCCTCTACAATCCACAAACTATCCTAATACAAGTCTGTACTACAACCAGTCTACCTGTGCCTCCTCAGTAACACCAAACTTCTGTATGTGTTTCCTCGCTACACAGCCCTGTTTGCCCATCTTCTCCATTACAAAGTCCAGATTCCCCCCTTAATGGTACTCAGTTTAGAAAGAGGCTTTCTCACATCCTGCTGCACCCCCTTTTCTAGAGTCTCCCATATCTACAAGCAGTCACAGCATCAAAAGCAGCTCACGCCTTGGCCACTTTCTTACAGGTCATGTACTCTACCCCACGACATACACCACCATGCTAATGCCACCCTGATGTGTCCTCCCTGCCGGAACTCAGGCATAACCCTCTCTATAGGCTTTCCACACTGCCTCTCCTCCAATCACCCTTGGGCTAACACAGCCCATTGCTCCCTGCATGCTCTGAAGCCTGCATCCTATGTCTTCCACTAACCTGGCCTGTTGCATCTACTGAGAATCCTTCTCCTCTCCTGCTTGAACTGGGAGGATCGATCAATATGCCTCTTGTGCATCTCGGGCTAGGTGTGGGAGCAAAGAGGAAGCCTCTTTCTAATGGGCATAAAAAGGCCTCTTGTGTTTCCTTTGAAACACTACGACCTGTGTCAGGAGGACTCCTAGTAGCATGACTGTGCCATTGAAAGGAGTGATAGTGAACAGACCTGGGGGTAGCCTAGGTCACTGGTCACACTCCCCACTGATGAATGCTCAGAAAGTAGTCTTTTTGTATTTGTTGCAATACAAGAGTAAACGCGTAGATTTGGGGGAAAATCTGTTTTTGTCGTGAACAGTCTTCTCACTGGGGACTTGTCCTGTTCCTGTTCTTAGGTGTTTGTTCCCACAGGGTCAAGTTAAGGTGAAGATGGTACAATGTGACAAGAGAGAAGAATATATGTCTGAGCACGGATTGCCGTTGGTTTGAGAAACTTTTGTGACTTGTGGAGTAGTAAAGATGACTCAGGGTTTGATCCCTTCCTTTTATCTTCTGTTAAATATTTTCTCAATAATGGACATACACACCTTACTGACCCCCAAAACGGACATGAAATATTTTGAATACACAACTCTTTATTGCTGAAGGGATAAGGTGTCACAGCCATCAGAAGGTGTCAGTGACACCTGAAGATCCTGTCTTCATCTGAGGCCTGGACAGGATGATGCTTCAGGACTCCTACAAAAGCTTTACTGCAAGGTGTCCTGGCCATCAGAAGATGCACACTGGAGAATCTGAGACTGCTGATGTTTCCTGTATTGGCCTCTTCTTTTCTTAAACCAGCTCTGCAATAACATGGTGAAAGAGATGGCTTTAGTGTATTCAACAGTCAGTATCACAAGTGGAAAACACAACTATGTGTAACAGTAAATGCCAGTGAGGCTTTAGATTGACCAGACTTTTCTAACCAAGGACACACAAAATCCTATGCAACCCCAGCCCTGGAAGTCGGAATTCAGAACAACAGGAAATGGGAAATTCATTAGCTAGTACCTTTCCTGTCTTATGCCCTTTCAAGGAAATGTGAAATATGGCTCTAAGAAAGAGAACGGGCATCAGTAAATCAGGATATGGAGAGGACCAGATATCAAAAGGTCTTCATTTATTACAATCTGCACACTCTCTGCCAAGTAAATGGCACCTCACCATTCCCTTGAATTATCTGACTTACTTGAACTACTGCTTAGAATAATGATATCTCCCCTGACTCTCTCGAAAGTCACAACCCACTGCATGAATTCTTGTCTATGTAATCCTCATGATATATGTATATAATAGAGAAGATGGGAGAGCTCATATTTGGCCTTGAATCTATGTTAAAAAGGCACAACACATCCCAATTCTGGTTCCGTTTGAATAGATGCAGGAACAGCTGAAACAACTGCCATAGATTATTCAAATTTGATTATTTGAGATTATCCAAAGATTTCTGATCTAAGTTGAAGAGCCAGAAACCTGAATATATTACTAATTTCTTTTACTGTGACCCTGTACTGTTTCATCCATGAAAGATCTACAAAAATGCAAGGCCCTTGCTGGGTGACTGTGGAGGTTTCTGTGTCTTCCCATAGAGGCCTCTTATCTCCTATGCACAGGAAAGGAAGCTGCTGTGAAGTGATGGGCCAATGCCTGGGCCAAGTCTAGTTTTCATCAGGCTTCCTGAAAATTCAGCAGCCTATTGGTCTAAGACAGGAGAGGATAGTGAAGATGAGGTGTTGGGAATGGGCTGCCAGTGCCCTGGAGTGCATACATGAGTTACTGCTTTTTAAATAAGTAGAGGAGAAAGGACTGTGGGATGATGAGGAAGGAAGGTGGAAAGGGAAAGTGAGGGGACAAAAATAGTCGATAGAAGAATGAAAGCAGAAGATAAGAGAAGGGGAAGAGGAAAAGGAAAGGAAAGAGAAAAGCTCAAAGGAAGGAAATAAAGAAGACATAGATCAGGACACTGTTATCAATCTCTGGTGGCTGGATCCCTATAGCTTAGTGTCAGCATGAACTAGACCATTGATTCTTGTCCTGCTCAGACAGACGGTGGAACCCTGCATCTTCACCTGCATGGCCAACTGCCTCAAACAGAAAATTACTGGTCCCTAGAAACAACTATGACCTCATAGAACAGGACGAGTCAATGATTGGACTCATGCCCTGTGATCTAATGGGAAATGTGACAGTTTATGCCAGTGAAGAGGTTCCTCCATCTTCTATTCTTGTTGAGGCCATTTCAGGTAGAAATAGACTTTGATCTCTGTCATGGAGAATCCCACGGGAAATTAATTAAGTCTATTCTAGGGACCAAAGATCAGGGATATTCTAGCTAACTTAGCTGTGGTTAAACTTCCTGTTTGTATGAACCCATCCTCCAACTAACTGCTATCTTAGCTTCAGTAAACAGCTTGATTCAAACTGCTTACTTCTGCACAGGATTCTGCTTCTGCTGAGCTAGATGATAGGAAATCTAAGTTTTAAGATGCCCTTACAACCCCCGTGTTCTGGACACCTGGAGGCACGGCTCGGTGCCCAGATGCATGGGTGTCATCCTAGTCAGCTGGAATAAAGACTTTCCATTAGCTATAGACCGTGTAAGTGGTCATCTCTGCTCACAACTATGGAGTGCTCTATCCTAATTGGAATGTCTTCATAACCTCCTCCCTTCAAGGCTCAGGGATCAAAGCAGAAGAACAAGCAGAAAAACTGGAATATACAAAGGTGCTGGATGACTCTAAAGGAACAAAAATCTATTTTCTGTACAAAAGGTCAAAAACCAAAATGAAGTCAACACAACACACTTCAACAATTCACTTGATTGTACTGCCTTGTACAGACACCTCAATCCTAACTCCCAGTGGGGCTCCACACAAGACGCCCATGTCAGGAAGGACAAGGGGTGCTGTGAGATTCACCACTTAGGATAGTGGGATACCTGCTTCCTACTTCCCCTCACTGTCAGAAAACAGTCTCCTTCTTTCCCAGGCCCCTCCTCCTCCTCCTCCTTCTCATTCCCCTCTCCATTTTCTCCCTCCAGCTTCTTCTCCTTCTGTTCCAGTGTTTCTGGATCTACTTTGGCATATTTTTCTTTATCAAAACACAAAATTTCTCTGCGGTCAACCGCTATACTCCCATGATTTCAGCTTATCATTTATCGATGGATGGCTTCTTATTGCTTCAGCACCTTAAGCAGGTGGGGTGATTCCAAGGAATCAACCTTGCCAAAAGAATGTGCAAAGTCACAGACTATCCCCAGCTCAAACAAACAAACAAACAAAGAAACAAACAAATATCCTTCCCAAATTGACTTGGGAGAGCTAACACTACTCCAAGCGAGGCTGGCACAAAGATGTGATGTTGTCATCTATAGGATTAGGGAAATGAGCCAATTCAGACAATTCATTCAGATATCTTGGGACTCCCTGCTTCCATCATGTAGGTAATAAGGGTAGGTCACTGTCACCTATGGACTTTTGCCCTGGCCCTCTTCCATGCCCTCTAAAGTTTACTGGGCTCAGGACAAAAGCAATGGTCTCAATGAGAATTAAAGCTTGATAGTGATGCCCTACTTCCTGCCCAACATGTAGGGCATCCTGGGCTCTGTTCTTATACCAGGAGATCCAACGTTTTTAGGCTGAACCTCCAGACAGCAATGTGATCTTAAACAATGTGGAGAGCAGTTAACAAAACCGCCTCTTCCTTAATACATAGCCAGCTATGGAAATACAGTCACAGTTGCCTGTTGGATGTCACCATCCTCTCAGGCTCCTAGGGAATAAGGGTCCATTATATTGGGAAGTCCTCAAACTGCACATCTTTGTGTCCATGCCATTTCTCTCCCTCCCTGCTCCTTCGATTATGTGGATGTATAGTATAAAAAAGGCCAACTAAAGGACCAGAATCCATGAGGGAAACTCAAACAAACCAACATGATGCCTCCATGAACTCAATCAAAGCCCCATTATGTTGAGAGGAGGCCACTTGTTGGTTCTCAACTCTCCGGTTAGCTTAGCCCCGAAATAATCACAAAGCAACTAACTATATTAATTAAGTCACTGTTGGCATATTAGTCTAGCTAATAAAGCTAGTTCTGCAGTGTATCAGCCTCTAGAGCTGCACTGCTTCAGCCCCTAGAGCTGCAGTAAATGAGGCTCTCTGGAGCTGAAATGCATTAGCCTCTCTCTGGTGCTGCAGTTCATCAGCATCTAGAGCTGTAGTGCATAGGCCACTAGAGTGATAGTGCATCAGCCTTTATATATGAAGTATATCAGTATCTCCAGAGCTGATATTCATCATCCTCTAGAGCTGCACTGCATCATCTTCTCTGGAGCTGCAGTGCATCAGCCTCTAGAGCTGCACCACATCAGCATCCCTAAGCTGCAGTGCATCAGCTTCTCTGGAACTGCAGTGTATTAGACTCTAGAGCTGTAGTGCATAGGCCTCTAGAGGTGCAGTTTATCATCCTCTCTGGAGCTCCAGTGCATCATCATCTCTGGAGTGATAGTCCATCAGTCTCTCTAGAGATGCAGTTCATCATCAGTCTCTCTAGAGCTGCAGTACAAATGGCTCTGGAGTGATAGTCCATCAGCTTTTCTCGAATTGCAGTGCATCATCCGTCTCACTGGAGCTGTGATTCATCAGCATCTCTAGAGCTGCATTGCATCAGCCTCTAGAGCTGTAGTGCATTGGCCTCTATGAAACTGCAGTGCATCTGTGTCTCTAGAGCTGCCTCTCATCAGTCTCTGGGTCTACAGCACCTCTGTCTCTCTGGAGCTGTAGTTCAGGGTCCCGTCAGCTCGACAGGGGGAGAATTCCTCACTCCTTCAGCTTTTGTTTTCCAATAGCTCTTCCTCTCCATCCTGGGGGAATCTCCCTCTTCTCTCCCAGTTTCTCCAAGCTGAGCCTGGTCCTACTGTCGTTTACACTTCGTGGTGATTGGATGTAGTAATAGGAGCGGTGGGACTGTGTCCCCAGCACCCCGGCCGCCTGCCTAGCTTATACCCCGAAATAATTACATGGACACTGTATTCTTTTAAACACTGCTTGGCCCATTATAACTAGCCTCTTCTTGGCTAACTCTTGCACCTGGACAAGCCCATTTCCAGTCATGTGTGTAGCACCCTATGGTGCGCTGACCGCGAAGATTCTTGCCTACGTACATCCTGGGTTGAAGGTTAATCACGTCTGCCCGGGAGAGGGGAGCATGGCGTCTCTCTGAGCTCACTTCCTCTTCCTCCCAGCATTCTGTTCTGTTTACTCCTCCCACCTATGTTCTAACCTATCAGGGTCAAGCAGTTTCTTTATTGCGTATCCAATGAAATCAACAGATTGATATATGACACTCCCACATCACTTCCCCTTTTTCGTTTTAAACAAAAAATAAGGAAGGCTTTAACTTTAACATAGCAAAATTACATATAACAAAACAGTTATCAAGCAAGAATTACAGTTACAATATTTATATCTACTTTATCTTTTATCATAACAATGGAAAACTATAACTTTAACTATCTATCTATTCTGCAACGCCATCAAAGACTCCAGAAGAATACAATATTACCTAAGCAAACAAAAAGTGAACACTTTTCAAAACTCTAGAAATGACAGAGATATCTCGCTGCCTGTACAGTCACCCAAAGTTCCTCTGTACCATTTGGGCATCAATCTTCAGCCTTCAGGCCCATAGTATCCAGCAGACATTTCCATGAATCCAGAAATTTCAAAGTCATTTCAGTCACTATCTGTTATGTCCTGCAGTATGTCTTGCAGACTCTTTCATGAATCAGAAACCCGGAAAGATCATCTCACCTTTAGGCAAGTTCAGTAGTCCTCTCTCTGTGGGTTCTCTGTGTCCAGTTTATGCAATAGTCCAGGCAAGAGCAGTTTCTTGCCCAAATGGCTATCAAACTCCATAAGGACCCTCTTTGATGCTCATCTTCTTCTTGAAGTAGACTGGTGCTGCCAGGAGCAGAGTGTCTCATTGTCATGAGAAAACCTAAGTTATTAAAACATTTAAAATGCCATATTCTATTATTTTTGAAAGATATAAAGAATGCCTATCTAAAATATATCTATGTACATCTAATAAATCTTAACTAACATGACTACAAACTTGACTATTATGACTATTAACAACCTATATACATTACATTTTTACATAAACTACACAATCACAATACCTTAATTGAGAGCAGAAATACATATACATATAACAAAATTGACCTTAAATTTATATCACTAAAGCAAAATCCATATCAACGCAAATTATTCATACCTATATCATATCCCCCTTTAAATGTAAAAGAACATTTATAAACAATATTTGGGAATATGGGCGCAGTTTTTTCTCTCCAATCTGCTTCCTGCTGAATGGGGGCACTCTTATTTAGGTATTTCAGGGTATAACCTGTGTGTTGGTTCACCTCAGTCGTCAATTGAGTGAAGTAATTTTTTGAAGGCATTCACAGCAACCTTTCAGGAGGATGTGGTCTATCATACCATATTGGGATGGAAGCAATCCACAGACTCACCCTCTGTGAAAACAAAATAATAAACTCCTTTCCAAAGCATCATGTCCTTAGATCCAAATTTCAAAGTCAAGGCATTTTCAAAGTATCTATGTGGAATTAGTTCAGCAGCATTTATAAACAAATATCTTTTAGCAGCTGTTGCTCCTTCCTCAGCATTCAAACAATTCAAAGAGAGCATAATAGCATACAGTATCAAGATTCTCTGTGTATTTTCCATCTTTGTGCAGCTTTGTTTTAACCTCCATTTCGTTTAATTTTACTTTTATTTTTTGCTTATTGAGATAGGTTCTCTGTATATTTTTGACCTGGAGTAACTCTGTAGACCAGGCTGTCCTTGAACTCTCAGAGATCCGCCTGTATCTGCCTCCCAGGCATTGGGATTAAAGGCGTGTGCTACCACACCTTGAAGTCACAGAGGTCAATCTCCCTCTGCCTCCCAAGTGTTGAGATTTAAGTTGTGTACTACCACACCCAACAACTCTCTTCCTTCCTTTTTTTTTACTTTTAAGAACTTTTAACTTTTAGCTTGCATATATTTTTAACACACTGTAAATCATTTAAAAATTTTCTTTGTCTTTGACGCTCTCTTTACTGTATCTCTCTCTGTTTTTCTGAGCACATGAGTCTTTAATTTACCAAGCAATCTCAGTAGGAATAAAGCTGTGGCTTTGCCAGCTAGATGTCGCCCATCCCTTAGCTTTCTGCCATTCCAACCTTGTGGCTGAGGTACCAGCCAGAGCCGCATTCAGTGCCACAAGTCTACAGTGTTTCAAGGTCCTTGCCATAAAACAAGCTGCAACAGACAACACTCAAGTCCTCTCTATGTAGCTGGCCCTCCTGCCTCAAACAGTCAGAGTTTGCCCTGGCAGGATGGCCCAGAAAGCAGGCATTTTAAAACAATACAGGTTTTTTTCCTGCTACTGCTGAAAACAAACAAGCATTCAGTCGGCTTTTATCAACACCATTTAAATGTTTTGTGGCAGGACCTCTTTAGAGCTGCAGGGTTTTGCAGCTGAAGCTGAGTCAGGAAGCCTCTCTTAGATGAGAGTGCTTGCTTGCTTCTAGCAAGCAGAGCAGACCTGAGAAATCGCTGCTACCAAGAAAACATGCTTTACTTTTTCCCAAGCTTTCTCAGGCTTTCAGTGGATTCAGTTGTCCATACGTTGGGCACCACTCTGTAGTAATACGAGCGGCGGGGCTGAGTCCCCAGCACCCCGGCTGCCTGGCTAGCTTATACCCCGAAATAATTACACGGACACTGTATTCTTTTAAACACTGCTTGGTCCATTATATCTAGCCTCTTCTTGGCTAACTCTCCCACCTGCACTAGCCCATTTCCAATCATGTGTGTAGCACCCCAAGGTGTGCTTACCGGGAAGATTCTAGCGTACGTCCATCCAGGGTCGGAGCTGAATCGTGTCTGCCCAGGAGAGGGGAGCATGGCGTCTCTGTGAGCTCACTTCCTCTTCCTCCCAGCATTCTGTTCTGTTTACTCCTCCCACCTATGTTTTAACCTATCAGGGCCAAGCAGTTTCTTTATTGCTTAACCAATGAAAGCAACAGATTTATATATGAAACTCCCACATCAATAGGATACCAGCCATCAGGGACTCTATGTGATGTAGGCTGGTCTTCTATCTATCTGCTGCTTCCATTGGTTAATTAATGAAGAAAACTGCTTGGCCTGATAGGTCAGAACATAGGTAGGCAGGGAAGATAGAACGGAATGCTGGGAGGAAGAGGAAAGTGAGGCAATCACTATGCCTCATCTCTCTGGGGCAGATGTCAAAGATCCAGCCACCAGGTCAGACATGCTCGATCTTCCCCAGTAAGCCACCACCTCGTGGTGCTACACACATCAATACTAATGGTGCCCAACATTGTTATTTCGGGGCATGAGCTAGTCAGGCAGCAAGGAACTGGGTAGCAGGAACACAGCCCCCTGCTCCATCTACAGCTAGTCAGGACTGCTATTCTATACAAGCTTCTAATGCAGGTAGGGTGTTCGCTTACATCAAGACTGACCTGATCCAAGCTGAAGGAAGTAAGCATGAATAGCACTCTGCAATGCCTTTCCCTTTTCTCATTTGCTATGGAGCAGTCAGTTTCTCTGGGCTCATGGCCTCAGCTTTTATCCCATGATCTAAACATTAGTCTTTAATGTCTGAAGGAAAGAAATTCATTTGAAAATAAGATATGTATATCACTTCCTTCAAGTGAGCTCTATCTTTTCCCACATTCCAAAAAACCCACATGTTAAACATAGTCTCCTTTAAAGGAAAAGAACACTTTCAGTTTTCAAGTTAGTCAACAGAAGACACACTTGACTGTGGCTTGGCACCTTTGCTTTTTATGTATTTGCAAACACATAAAAACTTGCAAAGGTGTGTGATATACATGTGTATCTATGTGCAAATGCACACTCGTGCATGCAGAGGACCAAGGTCAGAGTCAAGCATCTTCCTAGCTTGCTCCCCACATGATTTACACTGGCAGGGTTGTCCCTGAACCTCAGCTCAGCAACTGAGCTAATCTAGGTCTCCCTAAGGATTCGCAGTCTCTGCCTCCTGAATAAGAGATTCTGACTACAGGTGAGCTGACACCTGCTAAACTTTATGCTGAGGGTCCCAACTCAGATCCTCAGACTCATGTGGCAAGAGCTTTATCCTTCGGGCCCTCTCCTCAGTACCTACCTGCATTTTGACTATCAATAACATCCCCTGATCACGTTCTCTTTATTTGATTAACTGAAATGAGCTCAATGTTATTTTTTTTGTTTAATTGTAACAAAATTAATCCTTTAAAGCTGTCAGCCACATACATGTCATAACACTGACATGACTATTTTGGCATTGTGTTTAGATAATCTAAACACAGCATCGGGGAACATGAAGGTTCAACTTTGCTGCTGTCTACATTGGCTTTACACAAACTTACAAAGGTGGAGGGCCAACCATGTGCACTTGTGAGTGTCTTCCCACATGACTCTTGGACAAATTAAACACAGCTAAGTTATGAAACACTGACTGGGAGAAGGGAAAAAGGGAGGGGAGCAGAGAAAAATATAAAGCTCAATAAAGACAATTAAATGAAATAAAAATGCTAAAAATAAGAGACTACGATGTCTCCAATAACGGGAAAAGACACTTAGTGGGTGCCCATTCCATTTTAACTCTGGAAAACTTCAAGAGTCAGTGCTTAGTTACTGTTATAACCCAGACAAGGACACCTCTCACCCACGCTTGCTTTTCATAATGGGTACAAGAACATGGACCATGACCCGAAGCAGAGTGCCCTGCCCAAAGCCTTTTCAGACATACTAACACACACTCTGGATTCTCCCAGGAACAAGCGCTTTGCAAGGTCCTTCCTGTGAGAAGAAGATGGAAAGTGGAGCTGTTGGGGAAATACAGCATTTCAGCTTGGCAAGATGAAGAGATTTCTGGAGATGGATCACATGCATCACAAAACTATGTAGAGATGGTGAGCTCTAAATTATGAAAGCGGCTTTTATTGATCTCCATTTTATTGCAAAAAAATAGCCACATTTATCAACACCAGGCTCATATGCTGTATTAGTAGAGGGATTGCTTAGAAACCACTAGGTCTTGACTTAAATTCCCATTATAAAACGGGAGCCATGAAGAAGAAGAGGATAAGAAGGAGGAGGAAAAAAAAACAAAAAGAAAACATAAAGACCAAATTGTGAGGCACCAACCAATTTCTAGAATCAACACTACGTGTGTGTGTCTGAGTGTGTGTGTGTGTGTGTGTGAGTGAGTGTAGGTTGACTTTGACCTCTCAAACATCCTTCCCATACCCAGCAACTAAACAAAGACCTTATGCTTGGGGCTCAAAGCAGATAGGACCCACAATGTGAAGAACATATCTCCTAATGAGATGCTGATGGATGGGAGCTGGAACGGCTACTGAAACAAGTCACACACCTTATGATCTTATTGGGGTACTTAGTTTTTTCAAAAACATTTTCCAACTCATTCAGCTGCCTGGGTGTGAGAGTGTGAGACCAAACTGGATCCCGTGGCCTTGTGCGCTGGACCTGTGGCACTCTGCCAGCAGCCACGTTCTCCTGCTCCTTCAACTGTGGGTTTCTGTACCCTTGGTGGCTCCCATGGCTCTCATGCCTGATGTCATCACCAACGTAGTTGAAGTTAACAACGTAGGTCACATCATCCTCGTGGTGTGAGATGCCCTGGTTCTTTGGTTTGTCGGAACCTTTTAGAGAACCTTCACCATAGATGACAATTTCTGTTGGTGCAGTGGCCTCATGTTCAAAATCAAGGCTCCCCTCAATCTCATTTTCATCCAGTTTGTAGAAACTGTGGTCCAAAAGTTGGGATTGGAAAGCCATGATGAGACATAAAAGAGAGAATTGTCATCTCCTTAAATGGTTTGTGGATTGAAATGACTTTGCAGCATGTAGGTTTTTAGCAAGTTTCACATCTGTTCTCTTTCCATCACACAACCCCTATAGGAGATACGTGCCCACTGAAGGTGGCTCTAGGGAGCATGTGCAGAATGGATCTAACATGGATCCAACCAAGTACACCAAAGCCTCGAGGAATGGAGTGGAAGAGAAAGAAAGCTGTTGCAGGTGCACAAGTAGGGATGAGGACATGCATTTACACCGAGCACATGGCCTCTGGGTGAACCCCTGGAGAACTCTAGCTTCTGTATCTCACTGGGTGCACACTGCAAGATCTGGGAATTAAGTGGACATGGTTATGTCAGCTAGTGTTTGTGCCAGTTTCCTTGAGAGGACATTGAAAACACACCAACACTGTCCTCTACCTGTAGGAGTGTCATGCTTGTGAAGTGGAGTTTCTGTAGCATTCTGGGGGGACAAGTAGCTGCAAAACACTTGACGTCACCATTGAAACAATGAAAATGCTCCAGATGGTTGATTGGGACTCTCCATCACAGTCACTGTACGATGTCCTGCCCAGTACTTCTCATGTCTGACTAGGCTGACACTGGGTGGGTGTTTGCCCTTTTCATAGTGCCAGCAAACTCCTGAAGCTTGAAAGTCCTCTCAACAGTACTTGAGCTGAGAAAGCACCATATATACCTTAAGAAAACAAAAGTGAAATAACCTCAGGCTAGCTTCAATTCAAACAATTAATATTCTCAAAAAAATTTCCTCAGTGTGCTGAGATGTTGGAAAATATCAAGAGGATTTCATTAAGAAATTGTAACCCAGCGAATGATGGAAACAGATTCAGAACTACAAACACTGGTGAACCTCAGAGAATCCTGTGGAAGAGGTGGAGAAAGGATTGTGGGACACAGAGAGGCCAAGGGCACCAAAAGAGAAACCACAGAATTTACTAACCTAGGTCCAGAGAGGATCACAGAGACTCGGCTGCCATCCAGAGAGCTTGCAAGGGACTGACCTAGGCCCTCTAACCATGTTTTACAGTTGTGTAAATTACGGTCTTGGTCTTCTGATGGGGCTCCTAACAGTAGGGATGTCTCTGACCCTGTGATCTGCTTTGGGAACCTTATCCTCCTACTGGGTTGTATTATTCAACCTTAATACTAGATGACGTGCCTAGTCTTACTGCTTCTTGATATGCCACAGATGGCTGATATACATGGGAGACCCGCTCTTTTCTGAAAAGAGAAGAAGTAGATTGGGGGAAGAGGCAGGTTAGTAGAAGGGTCTGGGAAGAGAGAAAGAAGGGAGAGGAAATGTGATTGGGAAAATAATTAATTAATAAATAGAAAACAAGAGTTTAACATTGCTTTTAAAATTAATATTAAGGGGATGGCTTAAAGGTTAAGGGCACTGCCTGTTCTTCTAGATGTCCTGAGTTCAATTCCCATGAACCACATGGTGGATCACAACCGTCTATAATGAGATCTGTTGCCTTCTTCTGGCGTGAAGGCATGCATGCAGGTAGAACTCTGTACACATGAAAAATAAACCAATCTAAAAATTAATATTAAATTTATTGACGTTACAGGTTAAGAAATCACAAATTGTGATTTTCAGATTTTTAAAAATATTTTTTTAAATAGAAGATCATTATTAGTTGGTGTGCTTGTACTTATGCATGCCTACAGGGAGCACTGGATCTCCTGAAGCTCTACTTAGAGATAGATGGTTACCGAGGTGGATCCTGAGAACTGTACTCTGGTCCTCTAAAAGAACAACAAAATCTCTTAGCCATTTAGTCGTCTGTGCACTCTAATCACACAAATGCAAACTTTTTCTTTCTTCCTTTTAATTGTAGAACCCTAGAGCGCTGTGATATCAGGACAGCCAGCACGATTCCTAAGCAAGTTGTAGTGCAATTATTTTGACTTATAAATGTGAAAATCAACATCTGTAAACACAAAATCATTGTCAAATACCTGTAAAGTTAGTAGCTAAGTCAATTAGGATTCCTTCTAATTGTTGAATTTATTTGTTATGTGAGTATGGATCTTTACCATTTAGTGCATGTCACAGCACATGTTTGGATGTCAGAAGACAACTTGGGAAAATCAGTTCTCTCTTTCAATCATGCACTTTCCAGAGATCAGGTTCAGGTCATCTGTGGTGCAGGAGATCCTTCTGTTTATGTGCTCCTTTCATACGTAAAGGAATAAAGAAACTCCCTTGGCATTTTGATAGGACAGTACTTAGGTAGGCAGGGAAGACAGAACTGAATGCTGGGAGGGAGAAAGCAGAGTGGGAGAAACGCCATGGAACTGCCACCAGAAATAGATGTGCTGTAACTCTGCTGGTAGGCCAATACCACATGGTGATACACAGATCAATCGAAGTGGGTTAAATTAATATAAGAGTGGAAAGGGCAGGCTTCTGTGAAGCAAGGAGATGGTTGACAGTGGGAGGTGGCACATGGTGGCCAGCTCCAAAGCCTGAGCTTTGTGTCTTAGGACCCTAGACGATTGTCTGGTTATCAGTTACACTGGCCTCCTGTATTGCTGCTTCACCTACTCCTTTTGCCTCTAGCAACATCTTACTCTCACCTCCTATAGCAAAACACACTTTTTCTAAGAAAACAACACACATTTACTACTGCAGAAAGAAATCCTGCCCCAGACAGGAGGAACAGCAATACTGGAGTTTACCTGGAGAACAAATTGCATTTATCCGACTTCCTTACAGGAATATGGGTGAGGGGTTGCATACAGGAGAGAAATGACCCCAAGTCAGCTTTGTCACCAAAGCCTACCATGGTAGGACTGATGGCTCTCCAAATCTGGAAACCTGAGCCACACAGTGTAGTCCACAGACAGGACAGCAGGCTGCAGTCTTTCCAGACAGATCAGCTCCTATAAGCCTCTTCCAGGCAGCTCACCTGGTCTCTGCTCCTGCTGAGCTGTTCTACTGGTTTCTTCCAGACTGCTCTACTGGTTTGAGACTGACTCCAGCAGTCTCTACTATTTATCTACTCTTGGGAGTACGGAGACTACTGGATCCATTCAGTGTGGGGCTCTCCCTGAAGTTACTCACAATGGGTTACTCCTTAAAGAGCTATTCTGCTGGAGTGAATGCTTTAGCGCTAGAGGACACTGCTAAGGAACTGCAAAAACAAGAGACAATGACAGAAATGTGCACTTTAGCCTCTCATGATCCTCATGACACTCTCCCCGTGATGTCACATGATACTTGGAAATCCATAGGCCCTTATACCTTTAACGTACCTGGGGACAGAGCAGAGCAAGCCACAAAGGAACTCCTCTCATCTTTGTTAAACTTACATGTTTCTGACCCATTTTGGATATAAGAGAGTATGTTGTTGTTCCTGGGCAACTAATCAGGTCATATTTACAGAACAAGACATTTGGGGAGCAGAAGAAGGCACAGGGGTAGGGATACAATTCCCGTGTTCACAAAACGATCCAAGGCCACAGAACACCTAAATTTGTGGAGAGGCCAATGTTGGCCAATGATCCAGAATGTCCCAAGGACTCCATTTGAGGAATTTGCAGGCAGAATTGTTGTAGACATTGACTGCAATGGCACTGGGTCCATCTGACCCAGCACAGAGAGAACAGCTTTCTATATGATTCTAAAGCCGTGGTTCTCAACCTTCCTGATGGATCAACCCTTTATACAGATACCCATGTGGTGGTGACCTACAACCATAAAATTGTTTGTTGCTACTTCATGACTATAATTTGTTATTGTGATTAATTATAATGTAAATATCTGACATGCAGGATATCTGAGAAGCAACCCCAAGTGGGTCAAACTTGTTGAGAACCACTATTCTAAGCAAAGGTGACTTTCATCTGAGTTGTATGTACCTGTTTTTCCTCAAGAGAATCTCAGAGAATATGGGTTCATCTGGCACCTACGACACCACAGTCCACTTCAAAGTTCCACATCCCTAATCAAATACAAATTTGATGCTGCCTATTTGTGCTCATGGCAACTTCACAACAAATTTTAGGAGCCAGAAGTACAATTGTTGTTTCAGAAAAAGCCAACAGTTTTCTGGGTACTGCCAACAGTCTCCAGTTCAAATATTTTCTAATACCCACCTAGTTAGCTACCCCTAAGTTCTCATTGCAAGACACAGTGAAAATGTGTACTTGAGAAAATTATAGTTTGCTTTCCTTGTTTCTGTGAGATGTGTGAATATTTAATATATGTAAGGGCTCATTTATTTCTAACCCAATGTAAGTGGAAATGATGTAAGAGAGTTGTCGCACTCAATAAGTACTTGCAGTCACATTTAGGAACTTTCTAGTATGTATTATGTATGTGCTACTAAACAAACATATAACTGGAGAGACAGATCGTAAACTTGTCCTTCTAAGTGTTAAATCATATATAAATACATACACAAAAGCCAATGGTACACTAGCATTCCATTACACACACATACACACACACACATACACAAACACACACACACACACACACACACACACAATGAATATCTGTAAAAAAAAACCTACACAGATTTCCTTGGTTGCTGATATGAGATTTTCTGTAATCTGTAGACTATATATTAGGTGAGGGACTAAGGCTTTATTTGAATGTCTTCTAAGCCCATCTGAGGGTATGAAATACTCTGTATTTGGCCAGTGGGATTTCTTCCATTAGTGGTTCATGCTAGTGCTGTAGACAATATGAATCCCTTTAGGAAAAGTTGGCCTATGTGGCCAGTGAATGTAGACAGCACAGGATCTGATGTGGTAAGGAAATAGTATGGAAGGGTAGAGCAGATGGAGAAGGGAAGGCTTTACAAGGAGCATTGACGGGTTCAAGAACGGAAAAGAAATGGATTGAGGATGACCAGCTGGGGAAAGGGGACAGAAACAGAGAACAGAACCTGGTATATACAATGTGGTGATTTCTGTATCTCAATTTCAGCAATGAATGTTCAAGTTGCCTTCAACAAATCCTGGCAGAAAGTATGTCCGTGTCAGTAGGGGCTCAAGAATAGGGTTCCATTTAGATGAGATCTCTCCTACAATGTCATAGAACAAAAATACCCCCTTTTCACCAAAAAGGCTTCCAAGAACAAGGAATCTGGTACTGGTGCCCACACAAGGTAAAGCTATAAGAGGAAAAAGTTTGTGCCCAGGAGGAGTCTATCAAAAGAAACTAAGTATTCTAACCCATCCTTGGAGAGCCAGCCTCCCAGGTGTCTTAAGACTCCAGAGTTAAGTCCACCCTGACCAGCTTCACAGAAGCTGCCTGAAGCAAGGTTTCTGGAATATGATTCATGATCGATGTCAAGTATATAGGTCAGGAGTGAAGGCTCACGTGCTCTTGCAGAAGACCCAGGTTCAGTTACTGTTACCAACATGGTGGGTCACAGCTGTCTAGAGCCCCATTTCTAGGGTATCCACTAACTTCTTCTGAGCTCCACGGACATTAGAAAGGAACGTAGTACACATACATACAGGCAGCCCAATCAGTCACACACATAAACTAACAGAAATAGATCTAAGAACAATGGCAACCTGGGAATGTGGGAATTCACAGTTTAAGAGAAGGTTAGAGTAGTCTCTGGAAACTCTCTTCACAGAAATCCTTTCAATAAGGAAGAATTCGGTTGACTAAAGATAATAAGACTTTGACAAAGTAAGGCCAGGCTGTGCAGACTTCTGCTGGGTGTGCACAAGGATGTGGATGCAGAGCAGACATCGGCAGTGCTAGCCTATGTGGGACGGCTCAACTGACTGAGTGTGAGCTTTGCTAAACCTGCACCAGGCAGACACAAACTCATAAGTTCAGAGTCCAAGCCCAGTCTTAAAGAACTCAGGAGAGTCTGGATGTCAGGCTTCTTTCCTCAATGGCCTCAAGATTGATAGCAGTGAGACAAAAGAGCACTGTGTCGTAAAATTGGAGGAACATGCCAGTGAGTCTGAGGTGATAGACATGGCTGCATAGACAGGACTGTGAGGGAGATCAGGGGGAGGAGGACACACCCTGAGAGAGAGAGAGGAAGCTGAGAATGTTCAGGAGTAGGGTGGAGAAAGGGCTGCACCCTCATGGAGTGAAGGGAGGTAAGGAAAGGGGCAGGAGGCAGGGGAGACAAATATCAAGATTCAGAAGTGTGATGTCAGAAGCATGAAATGAGCCAAGGAGTGGGAAATAAGGTCTGAGCACAGCCCTTGCTCAGGCCATGAGCATGGTGCTTAACACACAAACATAAGGACTAGGAACATTAGGGATATTAGGGAAATATTCTCCCAGCTCTTGAATCACAAGCTGAAAGCATTAAGTCCCAGGGCTTCTAGACTTACCCCAGGTTACCTGTGCTTCTGGCCACTTCCTCTTTCCATTATCTTCCACTGCTATAGCTACTATGGCAGGGCTCTCTGTTCCTGAGAGGGTTTACACTCATGGTCTCTCCGGTCATCCACGAACAGTTCACCATACAGAAAATGAACACATTGCCGGGCAGTGGTGGCACATGCATTTAATCCCAGCACTCAGGAGGCAGATGCAGGTTGATCTCTGTGAGTTCAAGGCCAGTCTGTTCTACAAGACCTAGTTCCATTACAGGTACCAAAAGCTACATAAAAAGCCTGATTCAAAAATACATAAAAAAGAAAAAGGAAAAGAAGAGAAAATGAACACACACACACACACACACACACACACACACACACACACACACACACTCACACTCACACACACACACACTGGCTGTGGGAGGTATTAGAGCCCTGGGTGCCAGAGTGGGTGATGGGAAACCAAAAGTTGTAGATTTAGAACAGGAGAAGAACACTGAGCTATCCCCAGAGATATGTAATATCTGGGAGTTAATTGGGACACCAGCCATCATCCTGGCTCTGACCACAAAGCAACTCCATGTCCTCTTTCATGCTCAGATGGACATCCATGCGTCAGCTCTCACTTAACTGTGCAGACTCCATGGCCTGAATGTGGTGAACAAAGCATTTGCCTCCGCAAAGCATGTCCTTTGGTCCTCTGCCATTGTCATGTGGGTCGAGGGGTTTTGTCCTTAGTAGGATCTGCCCCTCTTGACATGCCTGTTTCTGGTGTCAGCATTTCTGCTACAGGTTCCAAATATATTTGCTATCACTAGATGAAGGGACTGCCTTTCTGTGACGAGGAACTGATGCTTCCATGGGCGAGAAGAAAGCCTTTGTGAACTAACAATGCCGTTCATGAAGACGGATGGGGGATCTGGTCTCTGGTCATTCCAACTGTTATCAGAAATTTAATTGTAATTCTAATTTTCATATATAAACTCAAGTCTAATATTTTATACTTCTATAAGAAACAGTCAACAATGTTGTGCATGGTATCACATACCTATAATCCCAGCATTAAGAAAGCAAATGCAACAATACCACCACATATTTGAGGCTCTGCTGGTCGATGTAGGAAATTCCAGGTCAGAAAGCAATCCATAATGAGATCTATTCTCAAACAAACAAACAGAACTTAAAAATCCTTGTGTAATATAAACGGATACAATACAGATAAACTACAGTCTTGACTGTCGTGCGGCTAGTTTTATGTCAGCTTGACACAAGCTAGAGTCATTTTGGAAAAGGAAACTTGAACTGAGAGAGTACCCTCCCCAGATTGGCCTATAGTACATTATCTTTCCTTTTTAATGAAATAAAATAAAATATGCTAAAAAGTTTTATCACATCGAAGTTGGACAAGGCAAACTAACAGAAGGAAAAGAGCCCAGGAGTCAGATACCATTTGTTCTCACACTCAGGAGTCCCATAAAACACTAAACTGAAAGCTATTGTTTATATGTAGAGGACTAGCAGAGACACTGTAGGCCATGAGCTTGCTGTCGCAGTCTCTGAGAGTTCCTATAAGCTGTGCTCAGTCCACTTAGAGGGACTTGTTATCCTGGTGTCTTCCATCCCCTCTGGCTCTCACACCCCTCCTACCTCCTCTTCCATGGGGTTCCCTGAGCTATGAAGGGAGGGATTTGTTGGAGACATCCCATTAGTGCTGAGTATGAGGGACAATGAGTTGGTAAAGTCACTTTCATTGGGCTATTTACAGTACTACAGAAGTCAGCAGCTTCCATGCTGACGAGAGCTCTGAAAGTATTATCCTAGTGCTGATACTGTCATTCAGGTAAGGTACTCTGATTGGGAGCGATGTCTGCCACTCTGCAGTGCACGTGTGGACCTCAGCATGGTGCTTCATGCATCCACCAATACCCACACTGCATGAGCTCTGTGTCCCACAGCATATGACCTGATCTGTGTTCCATTAGGGCACTTCCCGTTGCAGGCTGACTCCCAAAGCTTGGGTGTTACCTGAGCAGGGCTCCTGCAACAGAACTGGCTGACTTTCAACTCTTCCTCTGCCTTGTCCTTCTATCTAGCTGCTCTAGGTGTGTGCACTGCCAGTAACTCTGCCAGGAATTCATCTCTTTGACACACTTGGTACAGTTGCTTTTGTGGCCTACTAAATGTTTTATTATATCCATGAAAATGATGAGGCCGAACTCCGTTGCACATATTAAGTGCCTCTCCTGATCACAAGCCAAAGAGAAACATCATAAGGTGTAATAAGATGCAGCAACAGGGCTGAATCCATAGGCCCATCCTCCACCACTGTTGAATGGAAGGAGGTGCAAGGAAGAAAAGGTCCAAGCCAGAAAACGGAAGCTAATATAAAATCTATCTAGGTGGCGAGTTACTAGGCTTTGGGGAAGACATACTAGGCTTTGAGGATGTGCTTCCCAGGGGAAGAAAACTGTAGTTGCTGGTACACTGGTTTGTGAAGCTGAAGTAAAAGGATGCCAAAATTCTGCAAGTAATTCATGAACCCGGACGGTATCCCGGTCCTGTGCCATTGATGTTATCCCCATTCATGGTTTTGGAAGCTGTGAATGAAGCATTTCATTCAGGGTCCCAAGATATGTAGAGCTCAGGCTTTGGGATTTAGCTTCCTATTAGACAAAGCTGGCACTGCCCATCCCATTTTCTTTTTCTTATGCTGCTTCTTTCTTTGCCATCTACTCTCTTCTTCCTCTGAAGTTATAATCCAGAGGTCTCCTAGAAAGTGCTTGGTAGTCAGTGAGAGGGGGAAACTGTTCTGAGGCCCAAGTATAAATGTCAAGTATCATCCCATGTTTCCATGTCATCAGAAAGACCCCAGCTTCCTGCACTGGCATACTGCAGACTCAGGGTCCCTGTCTCTTCATCTACTCTGCCAAATCCACAGTCAAGTAATCAACTTGTATAAACACACAAAATAAGGCATGTGACACCTTTCCGGGAAAATAAACGGTGCCTGAGCTAACCACGGGAGGAAATGGGGAAGGGTCACGACTCCTCTTCCTAACAGATTCCCTAGGGTTTTCCCAGTTCTTGGAAGATTGAGCTCATTTTTAGATATATTTTAGGTTTTATTTATGTGTATGTGTGTGTGTGTTCATGTGTAAGTATTTGTACATGTGGGTGGGTGTCACCAGTGTCCAGATAAGGACACTGGATACCCTGGAGCTAGAATAATAGGTGGTTGTCAGTTTTCTTATGTGGGCTCTGGGAGCCGAACTCGGGTCCTCTATTAGAGCAGCAAGGGCTCTTGATCACTGAACCATCTATCTATCCAGTCCCCCATTGTGCGTTTTTAGCAAAACTTTGGTGTAATTGATATAAAGACTTCCATCTTTGCACTTACTCAAAAGAAACCTCTTTCAAAAATCTAATGATTCACAGAGATTCCCAAGAGAAAAAAAAACATGAAATGATTCAAAGACATCTGCAACCAGGCACTCGGCTGAGCTCTAGGAGTTCCCCTGAGGAAGGGAGAAGGGATTGTATGAGCCAGGGGGTTCAAGGTCATGATGGAGGAACCAAAGGCACAGCTGATCTAAGCTCGTTGGACCACATGGGCTCTGGACCCACAGTTAGGGAGCTTGCATGGACCCGACCTAGGCCCTCTGCATGTGTGGGACAATTGTGTAGCTTGCTCTGTTTGTAAGGTTCCTAGCTATGAGATCAGGACCTGTCCCTGGTGCTTAGCTTACTTTCTGGAACCTATTCCCCATGCTGGATTACCTTACCCAGCCTTTATACAGGGGGAAGAGCTTAGTCCTCCCTCAACTTGATGTGCCCTGCTATGTGCAAGTCCACAGGAGGCCCGCCCCTTTCTGGATGGAGACCAAGGAACAGTGGGTAGAAGGGAAGGGGGATAGATGGGAGTCAGGGAGGGCGAGAGGTTGAGAGGAGAGGAAGGAAAAAAAAACTGTGATCCCTATGTAAAATAAAGGGAAATGATAATTTAAAAAGTGATTTTAGCCTCTTCCCCTGTATAAAGGACTGCAAGCCGTAATAAAGACATTAATGCTAAAAAAAAATAAAGAGAGAAAAAAATTTAAATGATTCCCTATTCTATAACTGTAAACAGATTTAGCTTTCAATTTATATCTATATTGTGTATGCAGCGTAAACGGTTATGACTACTGAACCCAAAAATTCTAAGAGCAAGGAAAACCCTAAGGAATCTGTCAGGAAGACTGGACTGAACCTCCCCAACTTCCAACCTTGAATAACTCTGACACCTATTCTTTTGTTGAAAACGTGTCACATGCTATATGTTATAGGCCAAGTATTATTCTAAATATTGCCTGAATATTTGTGTGTTTACCTTCAGTCAAACAGGAGTAAGGAACTGTCCAAATCAATACCCTCGGTGTTAAGAGCTGATGCAAATATTACACCTGAAATATAACAGAAATTATAAAATATCTGAGGTGATTATTATCATTATTATTATTTTGGCTTTTTGAAACATGATTTCTTTGTGTAACAGTCGTAGAAGTCCTGGAACCAGCTCTTCCTTTTTTCTATTTGTTTTTTTTTTATTTTGTTTTGTATTGTTTTGTTTTTTTGACACAGGGTTTCTCTGTAGCTTTGAAGCCTGTCCTGGAACTAGCTTTTGTAGCCCAGGCTAGCCTAGAACTCACAGAGATCTGTTTGTCTCAGCCACTATTGCCTGGCCATGTCATAACTTCTTAAGCAGATCATTTTTCTTTTGGATGAGCACACGGTTTGTTTTAATTGGACAGTGTCGTTAGCTAGAATTCTATTCCAACCCAGTCCCAAAACCTTGATGTTGTACTTGAAAAGCAATGTCTGGCTAGCATTCACTGTGCAAACAGGCACTCCTGAACTAGCAGCCACTAAAGCTGACCATGTCCACTTAGTTCTAAACCCATTCTCTGAGCCGCTAGTGCTGGGTGGCAGGTGAGGGTCACAGAAATTTTTACATGTTTACTCGAGCATCCTGGAGTCAAGCGTGTGCCCCTGTCCCTTGCTCCATTCCAAATGATCTTGCACTTCCACACAATCCACCCGTCATCTCATCCCTAAAACCTAGGAGGAACAGGCAGCATGCTGATACACATTAAAGCTCATTCTGGAAGCATGCCCTAGGAACAAGATTTAACTCCATGCTACCTTTTCACACCCCATCAGTCACCCTCAGGTTCTCCTCATTTGGGCCACACCCATCATTTTTGAGCTAAAACGGACAGCACCTACCTCAGCAAGTGGGCACAAGGGCCAGTGCAGTCAGTCAGGGCAGCAGTGAGTGAAGGGCGCTCGAGTGTCCAGTTACTTCTTGCAAGTGAGCGCCTGGACGTCGTGCATGAGGACCCCTGAGAACTGGGGAGCATGCGCGGACCTGCGTGTTGACGCATTGACGTCATCCTTTGCTCCCGTCCTCTCCTTGTTTGGTCGGTAGCCCTGCTGAGATTCTAGACCTCGAGGTCAGTCATTCCCGGGACCTGAGTGCTGTTTGAGGTCCACAGTTGTAGTTATGGCCAAGAAGCTTTATTATGAGCATAAATATTATACTCAGAATGATTATGAGGAGGAAATAGTTTGTGAGAACGAAGTTGTGGCCTCCACGTCAGCTGCGGCCATGGAGGCAGATGGTGGCCATAGCCACACGGATTCTTCTTTGGAGCTTGACCTGGAAGAATTGAACACCTCAGAGGCTGGTGTGGCAAGGATTCCTCAGAGGCACCAGGGTCATCAAAACCTCTTCCATTTCACACCGCGTCAGATCAGAAAAATGGAACGCATCTTTAAAAAATCCCGGGACCCAGATTTGGCTGCCAGGTATGTGGTTTGGACCAAGAGCTCCCCAACCTCCCTGGCCTTTGGCTCATGTTGAGGTGCCTTTGGCTCCTGTAGAATTACGGACCCAGAGATATCCCTAGGGTACAGCTTAGGCCTTGACATCACCAGATCCCCAGGTGGTGACAAAGTTCACACAGATCCGTCGCTGGCAGCAACTTCACCCTGGGAAACCATCATGGCCCCAGGTGGCAGACCAGAACCCAGACAACTTCATGGCCCTTGGTGGTAACAGGAGCCATGGATATCAACTCAGACCCTGCCTGCCATAGGGACACAGACACACACATGGCACTAAGCAGATACTTGGACCTGTATGACACCAAGGCCCTGGGTGGCAGCACAGATTACTCAGATCAGCATGGCTCTGGAAGCTTGCACACCAACAAGGTCCCAGATTGCAGCCCAGGCCCTGAGCATCCCTGTGGACTTTGGTGACAACACAGGACATGGACTTCAACACAGACCCTGGGTGCAGTTCTGACATGGACCCAGAATGGTCCTCGGCAGGAGGCACAGGTGGATGCCACTAAGACCCTAGGTAGAAGCAGAGGTATTCAAATTGGCATGGTTCCATCAGCAGCATGACCCAGGACACCAAGATGGCCTCAGGTGGTAGCCCAGACGCCAGGCATACGCATAGCCTACAGTGGTAGCAGGAGCCATGGACATCAACACAGAGACCCTCGCCACTCTCTCAGACATGTCCTTCAGCAGCATCTCAGTCCCTGATGTCACAATGGCACCGGTGGCAGTGCAGGACACTCAGATCAGTACAACCCGTGAAGTGGCATGTTCCACCAACAGGTGAAAACAAAGACACAGGGCGTCCAGTGGTCTTTGATGATGGCACAACCCATGTATGTCCACACAGTCCCTGCCCGCAGTAGGACCATGGACCCACAGAACCTTGGTAGCAGCCCGGCAAGGTCTGGGTACCACCTCAAACCTGGGTGGTTAGCAGGACGCCCACAGCAGCCTGCTCCTCACCCCCTTCGCTCCTTCTGTTCTCCCTCTTTCTACAGCACATGAATCATTCTGATATGTTCCCTCCAATTTCTCCACCACACATTTGCTCATCACAGTGACCGTCTCCTGCCCATGAATGTCTTCAGCAGGTCCAGGAAGGCCTATGGGCAGCTTCCACCCACCTGAGCTGTTTTCAAAGAGGGGCAGAAAGGGGAATGTATCCAGATGGGAGGGTAAGTGGGGAGGAACTGGGAGGAAGGAAAACCATAAACAGGTATGACAAAAAATCTAATTTCTTTAAGAATAAAAAAGTATTGGTACAATCCCCCAAATAAAAGTTTTCATCACCATCAATATCGTCTGTGCCAACTTCTCCTTAGATTTCTTGTTTGCAGGATTACTTCTGAATCACTTGCTCAGAGGATCTACTAAGCCTGAATCACCATGTATTGGGAATATTCATCTATGCATGCAACACTCATGACTTAAAATGCTAAATTATGTAACTAGACTTTGTCATTCTGTTTAAATGGAATTTCCTGAAAAGTGGACATCTTATCCTACAAAATACCAGAAAGCATGCGGAGCTTATGTGTTTATTGTTAACATGAGTGTTCAATTTTAGTTAATCTTGGCAATGGGCACATGGGTCACCAATTAGCCTTTTGGCTCCTGAATGAAGGATGATGCCATTCTAGGAAGAATCTTCCTTAAAGTCCCTAAGTATGATGATGTCTTCAACAGGAGTTGTGTTTCCTAACAGTAGGAGTGTTTCCCTCCTCTCTTTGGCTCTTCGGTTGGCGAACCACACCTAAAATCAGAGGGAGACAAGATTGTTTTAGCATTGGCTTCCACCCCCAGAGCCGAGGAAGAGACATCACTTTAAGGCATCTAACATGGAACTTTCTACTCAGCTCACAAAAGCAAGCCCCGGCTGTGTGTCAACCTCTGCAAACAGGGCCATGATTTTGTCTTTTTCCCGCAGTATATACACTTCAGTGGGGACTTCCACCCATGGTAAATCTGACCAGCATATTCTTTCATGTTACACAAAATTCTCCAGCATCAGGATGGAGAATACTATCTCTGCTTCAGCGAGATTTCCAGAATCCTGCCCTGCACAATATTAATCTCTGTATTTTATGTGTTATTCTTCCATACCTATCAGTCCATGCCTCCTCTCAACCCTAATATAACTATTTGGCATTGTGTTTGGCTAGCCACACACAGAATCCCAGAAAAATTAACATTAAGGGTTGTCACTATTAATACCATCGTCTCAAGTTAGGATCATTTTTTTCTTTATGCAGTGTAGCACTTTTAACCATGATATTCAAGACACAAAATAGAAAGACGGGGACAATTAAAGAGTTAAAGGGGCAAGGAGTATTTCCATAGGAGGCTAAGTGTGTGGCCAGCTGGGGGTCCAAAATTGCATCACAATGAAAACCATGTGCTGTGAATGTTGTCCACCTAGAGATGATGTCCCTTTTATGTAGTGCTGTTTCAATTAAGGTTAAAATCGATTTAAAGTTCAGTTTGTCAAGTGCTGTAATCTCAGCACTTGGGGGGTGGAGGTGGAGGCAAAAGAACCATGAGTTCAAGGACAGCAAGGGTTACACAGAGAAACCCTGTGCCAAAAAAACCAACATTCAAACAGGGAAAAAAGGAAATGAAATCGATTCATTGAAAAGTGCCTAGGACAAGGCTAGCTAATACCTAAGGAAGGCTATAGATTGTCTGTCCAATTGCTTTGTTTGGATTCACTGACCTTCAGTTTTGCTTCAGGCACTTTCAGAGCTCTTGCAAGTTCTTTCCTGTGTAATGAAAACCATGGATGTTTATCATGCAGTGTTTTACATGCAATAGAACGTCATACATGAATTCTTTGCCTTTTAAAATATCACTGTCCTTTCTCACACTTGGAATTAACATTCATTCTCAGAGGCAGTATTACTTTTGAAATGAATTCATGTCCTGCAAAAGTTTCTAAATGATAGAGACAAATAATTTTAACAAAGTATCAAAAATTAAAATAAATATCAAAGTCTCTGCTGAGCAAAGAATGCTAATTTGAAAACAGCACTAGGGGAGGGGAAAGAGAAACCAAAAGGAGTTGATGGCTAGGTACACAGTCCCTGAAAAGATGAGGAGGTCACACAACAAACTATAAACTCCTAGCACTCATGAAATTGATGCTAGTAAGTTGTTTGGGTCCACAAACTCTGGTCTCTATATTTCACAGAAATTAAAATATGACTCGGAATGAGAGGTGTTGACTATGGACATTTGCTTCACGCCAGCACTACCTGTTGGTACTGAGCTCGGGCCCCACACGGGGCATCCTCCTGTGCCCACCACCAAAGGAGAAGGCCCCTGTGACTTGGAGAGGGACGATAAGGAATACAGTGCCTCAAAGAACCAAAGGCACCTCAACATGAGCCAAAGGCCAGGGAGGTTGGGGAGCTCTTGGTCCAAACCACATACCTGGCAGCCAAATCTGGGTCCCGGGATTTTTTAAAGATGCGTTCCATTTTTCTGATCTGACGCGGTGTGAAATGGAAGAGGTTTTGATGACCCTGGTGCCGCTGAGGAATCCTTGCCACACCAGCCTCTGAGGTGTTCAATTCTTCCAGGACAAGCTCCAAAGAAGAATCCGTGTGGCTATGGCCACCATCTGCCTCCATGGCCGCAGCTGACGTGGAGGCCACAACTTCGTTCTCACAAACTATTTCCTCCTCATAATCTTTCTGAGTATAATATTTATGCTCATAATAAAGCTTCTTGGCCATAACTACAACTGTGGACCTCAAACAGCCCTCGGGTCCCAGGAATGACTGACCTCGAGGTCTAGAATCTCGGCAGGGCTACCGACCAAACAAGGAGAGGACGGGAGCAAAGGATGACGTCAATGCGTCAACACGCAGGTCCGCGCATGCTCCCCAGTTCTCAGGGGTCCTCATGCACGACGTCCAGGCGCTCAATTGCAAGAAGTAGCTGGACACTCGAGCGCCCTTCACTCACTGCTGCCCTGACTGACTGCACTGGCCCTTGTGCCCACTTGCTGAGGTAGGTGCTGTCCGTTTTAGCTCACAAATGATGGGTGTGGCCCAAATGAGGAGAACCTGAGGGTGACTGATGGGGTGTGAAAAGGTAGCATGGAGTTAAATCTTGTTCCTAGGGCATGCTTCCAGAATGAGCTTTAATGTGTATCAGCATGCTGCCTGTTCCTCCTAGGTTTTAGGGAGGAGATGACGGGTGGATTGTGTGGAAGTGCAAGATCATTTGGAATGGAGCATGGGACAGAGGCACACGCTTGACTCCAGGATGCTCGAGTAAACATGTATAAATTTCTGTGACCTCACCCGCCACCCAGCACTAGCGGCTCAGAAAAATGGGTTTAGAACTAAGTGGACATGGTCAGCTTTAGTGGCTGCTAGTTCAGGAGTGCCTGTTAGCACAGTGAATGCTAGCCAGACATTGCTTTTCAAGTACAACATCAAGGTTTTGGGACTGTGTTGGAATAGAATTCTAGCTAACGACACTGTCCAATTAAAACAAACCGTGTGCTCATCCAAAAGAAAAATGATCTGCTTAAGAAGTTATGACATGGCCAGGCAATAGTGGCTGAGACAAACAGATCTCTGTGAGTTCTAGGCTAGCCTGGGCTACAAAAGCTAGTTCCAGGACAGGCTTCAAAGCTGCAGAGAAACCCTGTGTCAAAAAAAAAAAAAACAATACAAAACAAAATAAAAAAAAAACAAATAGAAAAAAGGAAGAGCTGGTTCCAGGACATCTAGGACTGTTACACAAAGAAATCATGTTTCAAAAAGCCAAAATAATAATAATGATAATAATCACCTCAGATATTTTATAATTTCTGTTATATTTCAGGTGTAATATTTGCATCAGCTCTTAACACTGAGGGTATTGATTTGGACAGTTCCTTACTCCTGTTTGACTGAAGGTAAACACACAAATATTCAGGCAATATTTAGAATAATACTTGGCCTATAACATATAGCATGTGACACGTTTTCAACAAAAGAATAGGTGTCAGAGTTATTCAAGGTTGGAAGTTGGGGAGGTTCAGTCCAGTCTTCCTGACAGATTCCTTAGGGTTTTCCTTGCTCTTAGAATTTTTGGGTTCAGTAGTCATAACCGTTTACGCTGCATACACAATATAGATATAAATTGAAAGCTAAATCTGTTTACAGTTATAGAATAGGGAATCATTTAAATTTTTTTCTCTCTTTATTTTTTTTTAGCATTAATGTCTTTATTACGGCTTGCAGTCCTTTATACAGGGGAAGAGGCTAAAATCACTTTTTAAATTATCATTTCCCTTTATTTTACATAGGGATCACAGTTTTTTTTCCTTCCTCTCCTCTCAACCTCTCGCCCTCCCTGACTCCCATCTATCCCCCTTCCCTTCTACCCACTGTTCCTTGGTCTCCATCCAGAAAGGGGCGGGCCTCCTGTGGACTTGCACATAGCAGGGCACATCCAGTTGAGGGAGGACTAAGCTCTTCCCCCTGTATAAAGGCTGGGTAAGGTAATCCAGCATGGGGAATAGGTTCCAGAAAGTAAGCTAAGCACCAGGGACAGGTCCTGATCTCATAGCTAGGAACCTTACAAACAGAGCAAGCTACACAATTGTCCCACACATGCAGAGGGCCTAGGTCGGGTCCATGCAAGCTCCCTAACTGTGGGTCCAGAGCCCATGTGGTCCAACGAGCTTAGATCAGCTGTGCCTTTGGTTTTTCCATCATGACCTTGAACCCCCTGGCTCATACAATCCCTTCTCCCTTCCTCAGGGGAACTCCTAGAGCTCAGCAGAGTGCCTGGTTGCAGATGTCTTTGAATCATTTCATGTTTTTTTCTCTTGGGAATCTCTGTGAATCATTAGATTTTTGAAAGAGGTTTCTTTTGAGTAAGTGCAAAGATGGAAGTCTTTATATCAATTACACCAAAGTTTTGCTAAAAACGCACAATGGGGGACTGGATAGATAGATGGTTCAGTGATCAAGAGCCCTTGCTGCTCTAATAGAGGACCCGAGTTCGGCTCCCAGAGCCCACATAAGAAAACTGACAACCACCTATTATTCTAGCTCCAGGGTATCCAGTGTCCTTATCTGGACACTGGTGACACCCACCCACATGTACAAATACTTACACATGAACACACACACACATACACATAAATAAAACCTAAAATATATCTAAAAATGAGCTCAATTTTCCAAGAACTGGGAAAACCCTAGGGAATCTGTTAGGAAGAGGAGTCGTGACCCTTCCCCATTTCCTCCCGTGGTTAGCTCAGGCACCGTTTATTTTCCCGGAAAGGTGTCACATGCCTTATTTTGTGTGTTTATACAAGTTGATTACTTGACTGTGGATTTGGCAGAGTAGATGAAGAGACAGGGACCCTGAGTCTGCAGTATGCCAGTGCAGGAAGCTGGGGTCTTTCTGATGACATGGAAACATGGGATGATACTTGACATTTATACTTGGGCCTCAGAACAGTTTCCCCCTCTCACTGACTACCAAGCACTTTCTAGGAGACCTCTGGATTATAACTTCAGAGGAAGAAGAGAGTAGATGGCAAAGAAAGAAGCAGCATAAGAAAAAGAAAATGGGATGGGCAGTGCCAGCTTTGTCTAATAGGAAGCTAAATCCCAAAGCCTGAGCTCTACATATCTTGGGACCCTGAATGAAATGCTTCATTCACAGCTTCCAAAACCATGAATGGGGATAACATCAATGGCACAGGACCGGGATACCGTCCGGGTTCATGAATTACTTGCAGAATTTTGGCATCCTTTTACTTCAGCTTCACAAACCAGTGTACCAGCAACTACAGTTTTCTTCCCCTGGGAAGCACATCCTCAAAGCCTAGTATGTCTTCCCCAAAGCCTAGTAACTCGCCACCTAGATAGATTTTATATTAGCTTCCGTTTTCTGGCTTGGACCTTTTCTTCCTTGCACCTCCTTCCATTCAACAGTGGTGGAGGATGGGCCTATGGATTCAGCCCTGTTGCTGCATCTTATTACACCTTATGATGTTTCTCTTTGGCTTGTGATCAGGAGAGGCACTTAATATGTGCAACGGAGTTCGGCCTCATCATTTTCATGGATATAATAAAACATTTAGTAGGCCACAAAAGCAACTGTACCAAGTGTGTCAAAGAGATGAATTCCTGGCAGAGTTACTGGCAGTGCACACACCTAGAGCAGCTAGATAGAAGGACAAGGCAGAGGAAGAGTTGAAAGTCAGCCAGTTCTGTTGCAGGAGCCCTGCTCAGGTAACACCCAAGCTTTGGGAGTCAGCCTGCAACGGGAAGTGCCCTAATGGAACACAGATCAGGTCATATGCTGTGGGACACAGAGCTCATGCAGTGTGGGTATTGGTGGATGCATGAAGCACCATGCTGAGGTCCACACGTGCACTGCAGAGTGGCAGACATCGCTCCCAATCAGAGTACCTTACCTGAATGACAGTATCAGCACTAGGATAATACTTTCAGAGCTCTCGTCAGCATGGAAGCTGCTGACTTCTGTAGTACTGTAAATAGCCCAATGAAAGTGACTTTACCAACTCATTGTCCCTCATACTCAGCACTAATGGGATGTCTCCAACAAATCCCTCCCTTCATAGCTCAGGGAACCCCATGGAAGAGGAGGTAGGAGGGGTGTGAGAGCCAGAGGGGATGGAAGACACCAGGATAACAAGTCCCTCTAAGTGGACTGAGCACAGCTTATAGGAACTCTCAGAGACTGCGACAGCAAGCTCATGGCCTACAGTGTCTCTGCTAGTCCTCTACATATAAACAATAGCTTTCAGTTTAGTGTTTTATGGGACTCCTGAGTGTGAGAACAAATGGTATCTGACTCCTGGGCTCTTTTCCTTCTGTTAGTTTGCCTTGTCCAACTTCGATGTGATAAAACTTTTTAGCATATTTTATTTTATTTCATTAAAAAGGAAAGATAATGTACTATAGGCCAATCTGGGGAGGGTACTCTCTCAGTTCAAGTTTCCTTTTCCAAAATGACTCTAGCTTGTGTCAAGCTGACATAAAACTAGCCGCACGACAGTCAAGACTGTAGTTTATCTGTATTGTATCCGTTTATATTACACAAGGATTTTTAAGTTCTGTTTGTTTGTTTGAGAATAGATCTCATTATGGATTGCTTTCTGACCTGGAATTTCCTACATCGACCAGCAGAGCCTCAAATATGTGGTGGTATTGTTGCATTTGCTTTCTTAATGCTGGGATTATAGGTATGTGATACCATGCACAACATTGTTGACTGTTTCTTATAGAAGTATAAAATATTAGACTTGAGTTTATATATGAAAATTAGAATTACAATTAAATTTCTGATAACAGTTGGAATGACCAGAGACCAGATCCCCCATCCGTCTTCATGAACGGCATTGTTAGTTCACAAAGGCTTTCTTCTCGCCCATGGAAGCATCAGTTCCTCGTCACAGAAAGGCAGTCCCTTCATCTAGTGATAGCAAATATATTTGGAACCTGTAGCAGAAATGCTGACACCAGAAACAGGCATGTCAAGAGGGGCAGATCCTACTAAGGACAAAACCCCTCGACCCACATGACAATGGCAGAGGACCAAAGGACATGCTTTGCGGAGGCAAATGCTTTGTTCACCACATTCAGGCCATGGAGTCTGCACAGTTAAGTGAGAGCTGACGCATGGATGTCCATCTGAGCATGAAAGAGGACATGGAGTTGCTTTGTGGTCAGAGCCAGGATGATGGCTGGTGTCCCAATTAACTCCCAGATATTACATATCTCTGGGGATAGCTCAGTGTTCTTCTCCTGTTCTAAATCTACAACTTTTGGTTTCCCATCACCCACTCTGGCACCCAGGGCTCTAATACCTCCCACAGCCAGTGTGTGTGTGTGTGAGTGTGAGTGTGTGTGTGTGTGTGTGTGTGTGTGTGTGTGTGTTGTGTTCATTTTCTCTTCTTTTCCTTTTTCTTTTTTATGTATTTTTGAATCAGGCTTTTTATGTAGCTTTTGGTACCTGTAATGGAACTAGGTCTTGTAGAACAGACTGGCCTTGAACTCACAGAGATCAACCTGCATCTGCCTCCTGAGTGCTGGGATTAAATGCATGTGCCACCACTGCCCGGCAATGTGTTCATTTTCTGTATGGTGAACTGTTCGTGGATGACCGGAGAGACCATGAGTGTAAACCCTCTCAGGAACAGAGAGCCCTGCCATAGTAGCTATAGCAGTGGAAGATAATGGAAAGAGGAAGTGGCCAGAAGCACAGGTAACCTGGGGTAAGTCTAGAAGCCCTGGGACTTAATGCTTTCAGCTTGTGATTCAAGAGCTGGGAGAATATTTCCCTAATATCCCTAATGTTCCTAGTCCTTATGTTTGTGTGTTAAGCACCATGCTCATGGCCTGAGCAAGGGCTGTGCTCAGACCTTATTTCCCACTCCTTGGCTCATTTCATGCTTCTGACATCACACTTCTGAATCTTGATATTTGTCTCCCCTGCCTCCTGCCCCTTTCCTTACCTCCCTTCACTCCATGAGGGTGCAGCCCTTTCTCCACCCTACTCCTGAACATTCTCAGCTTCCTCTCTCTCTCTCAGGGTGTGTCCTCCTCCCCCTGATCTCCCTCACAGTCCTGTCTATGCAGCCATGTCTATCACCTCAGACTCACTGGCATGTTCCTCCAATTTTACGACACAGTGCTCTTTTGTCTCACTGCTATCAATCTTGAGGCCATTGAGGAAAGAAGCCTGACATCCAGACTCTCCTGAGTTCTTTAAGACTGGGCTTGGACTCTGAACTTATGAGTTTGTGTCTGCCTGGTGCAGGTTTAGCAAAGCTCACACTCAGTCAGTTGAGCCGTCCCACATAGGCTAGCACTGCCGATGTCTGCTCTGCATCCACATCCTTGTGCACACCCAGCAGAAGTCTGCACAGCCTGGCCTTACTTTGTCAAAGTCTTATTATCTTTAGTCAACCGAATTCTTCCTTATTGAAAGGATTTCTGTGAAGAGAGTTTCCAGAGACTACTCTAACCTTCTCTTAAACTGTGAATTCCCACATTCCCAGGTTGCCATTGTTCTTAGATCTATTTCTGTTAGTTTATGTGTGTGACTGATTGGGCTGCCTGTATGTATGTGTACTACGTTCCTTTCTAATGTCCGTGGAGCTCAGAAGAAGTTAGTGGATACCCTAGAAATGGGGCTCTAGACAGCTGTGACCCACCATGTTGGTAACAGTAACTGAACCTGGGTCTTCTGCAAGAGCACGTGAGCCTTCACTCCTGACCTATATACTTGACATCGATCATGAATCATATTCCAGAAACCTTGCTTCAGGCAGCTTCTGTGAAGCTGGTCAGGGTGGACTTAACTCTGGAGTCTTAAGACACCTGGGAGGCTGGCTCTCCAAGGATGGGTTAGAATACTTAGTTTCTTTTGATAGACTCCTCCTGGGCACAAACTTTTTCCTCTTATAGCTTTACCTTGTGTGGGCACCAGTACCAGATTCCTTGTTCTTGGAAGCCTTTTTGGTGAAAAGGGGGTATTTTTGTTCTATGACATTGTAGGAGAGATCTCATCTAAATGGAACCCTATTCTTGAGCCCCTACTGACACGGACATACTTTCTGCCAGGATTTGTTGAAGGCAACTTGAACATTCATTGCTGAAATTGAGATACAGAAATCACCACATTGTATATACCAGGTTCTGTTCTCTGTTTCTGTCCCCTTTCCCCAGCTGGTCATCCTCAATCCATTTCTTTTCCGTTCTTGAACCCGTCAATGCTCCTTGTAAAGCCTTCCCTTCTCCATCTGCTCTACCCTTCCATACTATTTCCTTACCACATCAGATCCTGTGCTGTCTACATTCACTGGCCACATAGGCCAACTTTTCCTAAAGGGATTCATATTGTCTACAGCACTAGCATGAACCACTAATGGAAGAAATCCCACTGGCCAAATACAGAGTATTTCATACCCTCAGATGGGCTTAGAAGACATTCAAATAAAGCCTTAGTCCCTCACCTAATATATAGTCTACAGATTACAGAAAATCTCATATCAGCAACCAAGGAAATCTGTGTAGGTTTTTTTTACAGATATTCATTGTGTGTGTGTGTGTGTGTGTGTGTGTGTGTGTTTGTGTATGTGTGTGTGTGTATGTGTGTGTAATGGAATGCTAGTGTACCATTGGCTTTTGTGTATGTATTTATATATGATTTAACACTTAGAAGGACAAGTTTACGATCTGTCTCTCCAGTTATATGTTTGTTTAGTAGCACATACATAATACATACTAGAAAGTTCCTAAATGTGACTGCAAGTACTTATTGAGTGCGACAACTCTCTTACATCATTTCCACTTACATTGGGTTAGAAATAAATGAGCCCTTACATATATTAAATATTCACACATCTCACAGAAACAAGGAAAGCAAACTATAATTTTCTCAAGTACACATTTTCACTGTGTCTTGCAATGAGAACTTAGGGGTAGCTAACTAGGTGGGTATTAGAAAATATTTGAACTGGAGACTGTTGGCAGTACCCAGAAAACTGTTGGCTTTTTCTGAAACAACAATTGTACTTCTGGCTCCTAAAATTTGTTGTGAAGTTGCCATGAGCACAAATAGGCAGCATCAAATTTGTATTTGATTAGGGATGTGGAACTTTGAAGTGGACTGTGGTGTCGTAGGTGCCAGATGAACCCATATTCTCTGAGATTCTCTTGAGGAAAAACAGGTACATACAACTCAGATGAAAGTCACCTTTGCTTAGAATAGTGGTTCTCAACAAGTTTGACCCACTTGGGGTTGCTTCTCAGATATCCTGCATGTCAGATATTTACATTATAATTAATCACAATAACAAATTATAGTCATGAAGTAGCAACAAACAATTTTATGGTTGTAGGTCACCACCACATGGGTATCTGTATAAAGGGTTGATCCATCAGGAAGGTTGAGAACCACGGCTTTAGAATCATATAGAAAGCTGTTCTCTCTGTGCTGGGTCAGATGGACCCAGTGCCATTGCAGTCAATGTCTACAACAATTCTGCCTGCAAATTCCTCAAATGGAGTCCTTGGGACATTCTGGATCATTGGCCAACATTGGCCTCTCCACAAATTTAGGTGTTCTGTGGCCTTGGATCGTTTTGTGAACACGGGAATTGTATCCCTACCCCTGTGCCTTCTTCTGCTCCCCAAATGTCTTGTTCTGTAAATATGACCTGATTAGTTGCCCAGGAACAACAACATACTCTCTTATATCCAAAATGGGTCAGAAACATGTAAGTTTAACAAAGATGAGAGGAGTTCCTTTGTGGCTTGCTCTGCTCTGTCCCCAGGTACGTTAAAGGTATAAGGGCCTATGGATTTCCAAGTATCATGTGACATCACGGGGAGAGTGTCATGAGGATCATGAGAGGCTAAAGTGCACATTTCTGTCATTGTCTCTTGTTTTTGCAGTTCCTTAGCAGTGTCCTCTAGCGCTAAAGCATTCACTCCAGCAGAATAGCTCTTTAAGGAGTAACCCATTGTGAGTAACTTCAGGGAGAGCCCCACACTGAATGGATCCAGTAGTCTCCGTACTCCCAAGAGTAGATAAATAGTAGAGACTGCTGGAGTCAGTCTCAAACCAGTAGAGCAGTCTGGAAGAAACCAGTAGAACAGCTCAGCAGGAGCAGAGACCAGGTGAGCTGCCTGGAAGAGGCTTATAGGAGCTGATCTGTCTGGAAAGACTGCAGCCTGCTGTCCTGTCTGTGGACTACACTGTGTGGCTCAGGTTTCCAGATTTGGAGAGCCATCAGTCCTACCATGGTAGGCTTTGGTGACAAAGCTGACTTGGGGTCATTTCTCTCCTGTATGCAACCCCTCACCCATATTCCTGTAAGGAAGTCGGATAAATGCAATTTGTTCTCCAGGTAAACTCCAGTATTGCTGTTCCTCCTGTCTGGGGCAGGATTTCTTTCTGCAGTAGTAAATGTGTGTTGTTTTCTTAGAAAAAGTGTGTTTTGCTATAGGAGGTGAGAGTAAGATGTTGCTAGAGGCAAAAGGAGTAGGTGAAGCAGCAATACAGGAGGCCAGTGTAACTGATAACCAGACAATCGTCTAGGGTCCTAAGACACAAAGCTCAGGCTTTGGAGCTGGCCACCATGTGCCACCTCCCACTGTCAACCATCTCCTTGCTTCACAGAAGCCTGCCCTTTCCACTCTTATATTAATTTAACCCACTTCGATTGATCTGTGTATCACCATGTGGTATTGGCCTACCAGCAGAGTTACAGCACATCTATTTCTGGTGGCAGTTCCATGGCGTTTCTCCCACTCTGCTTTCTCCCTCCCAGCATTCAGTTCTGTCTTCCCTGCCTACCTAAGTACTGTCCTATCAAAATGCCAAGGGAGTTTCTTTATTCCTTTATGTATGAAAGGAGCACATAAACAGAAGGATCTCCTGCACCACAGATGACCTGAACCTGATCTCTGGAAAGTGCATGATTGAAAGAGAGAACTGATTTTCCCAAGTTGTCTTCTGACATCCAAACATGTGCTGTGACATGCACTAAATGGTAAAGATCCATACTCACATAACAAATAAATTCAACAATTAGAAGGAATCCTAATTTACTTAGCTACTAACTTTACAGGTATTTGACAATGATTTTGTGTTTACAGATGTTGATTTTCACATTTATAAGTCAAAATAATTGCACTACAACTTGCTTAGGAATCGTGCTGGCTGTCCTGATATCACAGCGCTCTAGGGTTCTACAATTAAAAGGAAGAAAGAAAAAGTTTGCATTTGTGTGATTAGAGTGCACAGACGACTAAATGGCTAAGAGATTTTGTTGTTCTTTTAGAGGACCAGAGTACAGTTCTCAGGATCCACCTCGGTAACCATCTATCTCTAAGTAGAGCTTCAGGAGATCCAGTGCTCCCTGTAGGCATGCATAAGTACAAGCACACCAACTAATAATGATCTTCTATTTAAAAAAATATTTTTAAAAATCTGAAAATCACAATTTGTGATTTCTTAACCTGTAACGTCAATAAATTTAATATTAATTTTTAGATTGGTTTATTTTTCATGTGTACAGAGTTCTACCTGCATGCATGCCTTCACGCCAGAAGAAGGCAACAGATCTCATTATAGACGGTTGTGATCCACCATGTGGTTCATGGGAATTGAACTCAGGACATCTAGAAGAACAGGCAGTGCCCTTAACCTTTAAGCCATCCCCTTAATATTAATTTTAAAAGCAATGTTAAACTCTTGTTTTCTATTTATTAATTAATTATTTTCCCAATCACATTTCCTCTCCCTTCTTTCTCTCTTCCCAGACCCTTCTACTAACCTGCCTCTTCCCCCCATCTACTTCTTCTCTTTTCAGAAAAGAGCGGGTCTCCCATGTATATCAGCCATCTGTGGCATATCAAGAAGCAGTAAGACTAGGCACGTCATCTAGTATTAAGGTTGAATAATACAACCCAGTAGGAGGATAAGGTTCCCAAAGCAGATCACAGGGTCAGAGACATCCCTACTGTTAGGAGCCCCATCAGAAGACCAAGACCGTAATTTACACAACTGTAAAACATGGTTAGAGGGCCTAGGTCAGTCCCTTGCAAGCTCTCTGGATGGCAGCCGAGTCTCTGTGATCCTCTCTGGACCTAGGTTAGTAAATTCTGTGGTTTCTCTTTTGGTGCCCTTGGCCTCTCTGTGTCCCACAATCCTTTCTCCACCTCTTCCACAGGATTCTCTGAGGTTCACCAGTGTTTGTAGTTCTGAATCTGTTTCCATCATTCGCTGGGTTACAATTTCTTAATGAAATCCTCTTGATATTTTCCAACATCTCAGCACACTGAGGAAATTTTTTTGAGAATATTAATTGTTTGAATTGAAGCTAGCCTGAGGTTATTTCACTTTTGTTTTCTTAAGGTATATATGGTGCTTTCTCAGCTCAAGTACTGTTGAGAGGACTTTCAAGCTTCAGGAGTTTGCTGGCACTATGAAAAGGGCAAACACCCACCCAGTGTCAGCCTAGTCAGACATGAGAAGTACTGGGCAGGACATCGTACAGTGACTGTGATGGAGAGTCCCAATCAACCATCTGGAGCATTTTCATTGTTTCAATGGTGACGTCAAGTGTTTTGCAGCTACTTGTCCCCCCAGAATGCTACAGAAACTCCACTTCACAAGCATGACACTCCTACAGGTAGAGGACAGTGTTGGTGTGTTTTCAATGTCCTCTCAAGGAAACTGGCACAAACACTAGCTGACATAACCATGTCCACTTAATTCCCAGATCTTGCAGTGTGCACCCAGTGAGATACAGAAGCTAGAGTTCTCCAGGGGTTCACCCAGAGGCCATGTGCTCGGTGTAAATGCATGTCCTCATCCCTACTTGTGCACCTGCAACAGCTTTCTTTCTCTTCCACTCCATTCCTCGAGGCTTTGGTGTACTTGGTTGGATCCATGTTAGATCCATTCTGCACATGCTCCCTAGAGCCACCTTCAGTGGGCACGTATCTCCTATAGGGGTTGTGTGATGGAAAGAGAACAGATGTGAAACTTGCTAAAAACCTACATGCTGCAAAGTCATTTCAATCCACAAACCATTTAAGGAGATGACAATTCTCTCTTTTATGTCTCATCATGGCTTTCCAATCCCAACTTTTGGACCACAGTTTCTACAAACTGGATGAAAATGAGATTGAGGGGAGCCTTGATTTTGAACATGAGGCCACTGCACCAACAGAAATTGTCATCTATGGTGAAGGTTCTCTAAAAGGTTCCGACAAACCAAAGAACCAGGGCATCTCACACCACGAGGATGATGTGACCTACGTTGTTAACTTCAACTACGTTGGTGATGACATCAGGCATGAGAGCCATGGGAGCCACCAAGGGTACAGAAACCCACAGTTGAAGGAGCAGGAGAACGTGGCTGCTGGCAGAGTGCCACAGGTCCAGCGCACAAGGCCACGGGATCCAGTTTGGTCTCACACTCTCACACCCAGGCAGCTGAATGAGTTGGAAAATGTTTTTGAAAAAACTAAGTACCCCAATAAGATCATAAGGTGTGTGACTTGTTTCAGTAGCCGTTCCAGCTCCCATCCATCAGCATCTCATTAGGAGATATGTTCTTCACATTGTGGGTCCTATCTGCTTTGAGCCCCAAGCATAAGGTCTTTGTTTAGTTGCTGGGTATGGGAAGGATGTTTGAGAGGTCAAAGTCAACCTACACTCACTCACACACACACACACACACTCAGACACACACACGTAGTGTTGATTCTAGAAATTGGTTGGTGCCTCACAATTTGGTCTTTATGTTTTCTTTTTGTTTTTTTTTTCCTCCTCCTTCTTATCCTCTTCTTCTTCATGGCTCCCGTTTTATAATGGGAATTTAAGTCAAGACCTAGTGGTTTCTAAGCAATCCCTCTACTAATACAGCATATGAGCCTGGTGTTGATAAATGTGGCTATTTTTTTGCAATAAAATGGAGATCAATAAAAGCCGCTTTCATAATTTAGAGCTCACCATCTCTACATAGTTTTGTGATGCATGTGATCCATCTCCAGAAATCTCTTCATCTTGCCAAGCTGAAATGCTGTATTTCCCCAACAGCTCCACTTTCCATCTTCTTCTCACAGGAAGGACCTTGCAAAGCGCTTGTTCCTGGGAGAATCCAGAGTGTGTGTTAGTATGTCTGAAAAGGCTTTGGGCAGGGCACTCTGCTTCGGGTCATGGTCCATGTTCTTGTACCCATTATGAAAAGCAAGCGTGGGTGAGAGGTGTCCTTGTCTGGGTTATAACAGTAACTAAGCACTGACTCTTGAAGTTTTCCAGAGTTAAAATGGAATGGGCACCCACTAAGTGTCTTTTCCCGTTATTGGAGACATCGTAGTCTCTTATTTTTAGCATTTTTATTTCATTTAATTGTCTTTATTGAGCTTTATATTTTTCTCTGCTCCCCTCCCTTTTTCCCTTCTCCCAGTCAGTGTTTCATAACTTAGCTGTGTTTAATTTGTCCAAGAGTCATGTGGGAAGACACTCACAAGTGCACATGGTTGGCCCTCCACCTTTGTAAGTTTGTGTAAAGCCAATGTAGACAGCAGCAAAGTTGAACCTTCATGTTCCCCGATGCTGTGTTTAGATTATCTAAACACAATGCCAAAATAGTCATGTCAGTGTTATGACATGTATGTGGCTGACAGCTTTAAAGGATTAATTTTGTTACAATTAAACAAAAAAAATAACATTGAGCTCATTTCAGTTAATCAAATAAAGAGAACGTGATCAGGGGATGTTATTGATAGTCAAAATGCAGGTAGGTACTGAGGAGAGGGCCCGAAGGATAAAGCTCTTGCCACATGAGTCTGAGGATCTGAGTTGGGACCCTCAGCATAAAGTTTAGCAGGTGTCAGCTCACCTGTAGTCAGAATCTCTTATTCAGGAGGCAGAGACTGCGAATCCTTAGGGAGACCTAGATTAGCTCAGTTGCTGAGCTGAGGTTCAGGGACAACCCTGCCAGTGTAAATCATGTGGGGAGCAAGCTAGGAAGATGCTTGACTCTGACCTTGGTCCTCTGCATGCACGAGTGTGCATTTGCACATAGATACACATGTATATCACACACCTTTGCAAGTTTTTATGTGTTTGCAAATACATAAAAAGCAAAGGTGCCAAGCCACAGTCAAGTGTGTCTTCTGTTGACTAACTTGAAAACTGAAAGTGTTCTTTTCCTTTAAAGGAGACTATGTTTAACATGTGGGTTTTTTGGAATGTGGGAAAAGATAGAGCTCACTTGAAGGAAGTGATATACATATCTTATTTTCAAATGAATTTCTTTCCTTCAGACATTAAAGACTAATGTTTAGATCATGGGATAAAAGCTGAGGCCATGAGCCCAGAGAAACTGACTGCTCCATAGCAAATGAGAAAAGGGAAAGGCATTGCAGAGTGCTATTCATGCTTACTTCCTTCAGCTTGGATCAGGTCAGTCTTGATGTAAGCGAACACCCTACCTGCATTAGAAGCTTGTATAGAATAGCAGTCCTGACTAGCTGTAGATGGAGCAGGGGGCTGTGTTCCTGCTACCCAGTTCCTTGCTGCCTGACTAGCTCATGCCCCGAAATAACAATGTTGGGCACCATTAGTATTGATGTGTGTAGCACCACGAGGTGGTGGCTTACTGGGGAAGATCGAGCATGTCTGACCTGGTGGCTGGATCTTTGACATCTGCCCCAGAGAGATGAGGCATAGTGATTGCCTCACTTTCCTCTTCCTCCCAGCATTCCGTTCTATCTTCCCTGCCTACCTATGTTCTGACCTATCAGGCCAAGCAGTTTTCTTCATTAATTAACCAATGGAAGCAGCAGATAGATAGAAGACCAGCCTACATCACATAGAGTCCCTGATGGCTGGTATCCTATTGATGTGGGAGTTTCATATATAAATCTGTTGCTTTCATTGGTTAAGCAATAAAGAAACTGCTTGGCCCTGATAGGTTAAAACATAGGTGGGAGGAGTAAACAGAACAGAATGCTGGGAGGAAGAGGAAGTGAGCTCACAGAGACGCCATGCTCCCCTCTCCTGGGCAGACACGATTCAGCTCCGACCCTGGATGGACGTACGCTAGAATCTTCCCGGTAAGCACACCTTGGGGTGCTACACACATGATTGGAAATGGGCTAGTGCAGGTGGGAGAGTTAGCCAAGAAGAGGCTAGATATAATGGACCAAGCAGTGTTTAAAAGAATACAGTGTCCGTGTAATTATTTCGGGGTATAAGCTAGCCAGGCAGCCGGGGTGCTGGGGACTCAGCCCCGCCGCTCGTATTACTACAGAGTGGTGCCCAACGTATGGACAACTGAATCCACTGAAAGCCTGAGAAAGCTTGGGAAAAAGTAAAGCATGTTTTCTTGGTAGCAGCGATTTCTCAGGTCTGCTCTGCTTGCTAGAAGCAAGCAAGCACTCTCATCTAAGAGAGGCTTCCTGACTCAGCTTCAGCTGCAAAACCCTGCAGCTCTAAAGAGGTCCTGCCACAAAACATTTAAATGGTGTTGATAAAAGCCGACTGAATGCTTGTTTGTTTTCAGCAGTAGCAGGAAAAAAACCTGTATTGTTTTAAAATGCCTGCTTTCTGGGCCATCCTGCCAGGGCAAACTCTGACTGTTTGAGGCAGGAGGGCCAGCTACATAGAGAGGACTTGAGTGTTGTCTGTTGCAGCTTGTTTTATGGCAAGGACCTTGAAACACTGTAGACTTGTGGCACTGAATGCGGCTCTGGCTGGTACCTCAGCCACAAGGTTGGAATGGCAGAAAGCTAAGGAATGGGCGACATCTAGCTGGCAAAGCCACAGCTTTATTCCTACTGAGATTGCTTGGTAAATTAAAGACTCATGTGCTCAGAAAAACAGAGAGAGATACAGTAAAGAGAGCGTCAAAGACAAAGAAAATTTTTAAATGATTTACAGTGTGTTAAAAATATATGCAAGCTAAAAGTTAAAAGTTCTTAAAAGTAAAAAAAAAGGAAGGAAGAGAGTTGTTGGGTGTGGTAGTACACAACTTAAATCTCAACACTTGGGAGGCAGAGGGAGATTGACCTCTGTGACTTCAAGGTGTGGTAGCACACGCCTTTAATCCCAATGCCTGGGAGGCAGATACAGGCGGATCTCTGAGAGTTCAAGGACAGCCTGGTCTACAGAGTTACTCCAGGTCAAAAATATACAGAGAACCTATCTCAATAAGCAAAAAATAAAAGTAAAATTAAACGAAATAGAGGTTAAAACAAAGCTGCACAAAGATGGAAAATACACAGAGAATCTTGATACTGTATGCTATTATGCTCTCTTTGAATTGTTTGAATGCTGAGGAAGGAGCAACAGCTGCTAAAAGATATTTGTTTATAAATGCTGCTGAACTAATTCCACATAGATACTTTGAAAATGCCTTGACTTTGAAATTTGGATCTAAGGACATGATGCTTTGGAAAGGAGTTTATTATTTTGTTTTCACAGAGGGTGAGTCTGTGGATTGCTTCCATCCCAATATGGTATGATAGACCACATCCTCCTGAAAGGTTGCTGTGAATGCCTTCAAAAAATTACTTCACTCAATTGACGACTGAGGTGAACCAACACACAGGTTATACCCTGAAATACCTAAATAAGAGTGCCCCCATTCAGCAGGAAGCAGATTGGAGAGAAAAAACTGCGCCCATATTCCCAAATATTGTTTATAAATGTTCTTTTACATTTAAAGGGGGATATGATATAGGTATGAATAATTTGCGTTGATATGGATTTTGCTTTAGTGGTATAAATTTAAGGTCAATTTTGTTATATGTATATGTATTTCTGCTCTCAATTAAGGTATTGTGATTGTGTAGTTTATGTAAAAATGTAATGTATATAGGTTGTTAATAGTCATAATAGTCAAGTTTGTAGTCATGTTAGTTAAGATTTATTAGATGTACATAGATATATTTTAGATAGGCATTCTTTATATCTTTCAAAAATAATAGAATATGGCATTTTAAATGTTTTAATAACTTAGGTTTTCTCATGACAATGAGACACTCTGCTCCTGGCAGCACCAGTCTACTTCAAGAAGAAGATGAGCATCAAAGAGGGTCCTTATGGAGTTTGATAGCCATTTGGGCAAGAAACTGCTCTTGCCTGGACTATTGCATAAACTGGACACAGAGACCCCACAGAGAGAGGACTACTGAACTTGCCTAAAGGTGAGATGATCTTTCCGGGTTTCTGATTCATGAAAGAGTCTGCAAGACATACTGCAGGACATAACAGATAGTGACTGAAATGACTTTGAAATTTCTGGATTCATGGAAATGTCTGCTGGATACTATGGGCCTGAAGGCTGAAGATTGATGCCCAAATGGTACAGAGGAACTTTGGGTGACTGTACAGGCAGCGAGATATCTCTGTCATTTCTAGAGTTTTGAAAAGTGTTCACTTTTTGTTTGCTTAGGTAATATTGTATTCTTCTGGAGTCTTTGATGGCGTTGCAGAATAGATAGATAGTTAAAGTTATAGTTTTCCATTGTTATGATAAAAGATAAAGTAGATATAAATATTGTAACTGTAATTCTTGCTTGATAACTGTTTTGTTATATGTAATTTTGCTATGTTAAAGTTAAAGCCTTCCTTATTTTTTGTTTAAAACGAAAAAGGGGAAGTGATGTGGGAGTGTCATATATCAATCTGTTGATTTCATTGGATACGCAATAAAGAAACTGCTTGACCCTGATAGGTTAGAACATAGGTGGGAGGAGTAAACAGAACAGAATGCTGGGAGGAAGAGGAAGTGAGCTCAGAGAGACGCCATGCTCCCCTCTCCCGGGCAGACGTGATTAACCTTCAACCCAGGATGTACGTAGGCAAGAATCTTCGCGGTCAGCGCACCATAGGGTGCTACACACATGACTGGAAATGGGCTTGTCCAGGTGCAAGAGTTAGCCAAGAAGAGGCTAGTTATAATGGGCCAAGCAGTGTTTAAAAGAATACAGTGTCCATGTAATTATTTCGGGGTATAAGCTAGGCAGGCGGCCGGGGTGCTGGGGACACAGTCCCACCGCTCCTATTACTACATCCAATCACCACGAAGTGTAAACGACAGTAGGACCAGGCTCAGCTTGGAGAAACTGGGAGAGAAGAGGGAGATTCCCCCAGGATGGAGAGGAAGAGCTATTGGAAAACAAAAGCTGAAGGAGTGAGGAATTCTCCCCCTGTCGAGCTGACGGGACCCTGAACTACAGCTCCAGAGAGACAGAGGTGCTGTAGACCCAGAGACTGATGAGAGGCAGCTCTAGAGACACAGATGCACTGCAGTTTCATAGAGGCCAATGCACTACAGCTCTAGAGGCTGATGCAATGCAGCTCTAGAGATGCTGATGAATCACAGCTCCAGTGAGACGGATGATGCACTGCAATTCGAGAAAAGCTGATGGACTATCACTCCAGAGCCATTTGTACTGCAGCTCTAGAGAGACTGATGATGAACTGCATCTCTAGAGAGACTGATGGACTATCACTCCAGAGATGATGATGCACTGGAGCTCCAGAGAGGATGATAAACTGCACCTCTAGAGGCCTATGCACTACAGCTCTAGAGTCTAATACACTGCAGTTCCAGAGAAGCTGATGCACTGCAGCTTAGGGATGCTGATGTGGTGCAGCTCTAGAGGCTGATGCACTGCAGCTCCAGAGAAGATGATGCAGTGCAGCTCTAGAGGATGATGAATATCAGCTCTGGAGATACTGATATACTTCATATATAAAGGCTGATGCACTATCACTCTAGTGGCCTATGCACTACAGCTCTAGATGCTGATGAACTGCAGCACCAGAGAGAGGCTAATGCATTTCAGCTCCAGAGAGCCTCATTTACTGCAGCTCTAGGGGCTGAAGCAGTGCAGCTCTAGAGGCTGATACACTGCAGAACTAGCTTTATTAGCTAGACTAATATGCCAACAGTGACTTAATTAATATAGTTAGTTGCTTTGTGATTATTTCGGGGCTAAGCTAACCGGAGAGTTGAGAACCAACAAGTGGCCTCCTCTCAACATAATGGGGCTTTGATTGAGTTCATGGAGGCATCATGTTGGTTTGTTTGAGTTTCCCTCATGGATTCTGGTCCTTTAGTTGGCCTTTTTTATACTATACATCCACATAATCGAAGGAGCAGGGAGGGAGAGAAATGGCATGGACACAAAGATGTGCAGTTTGAGGACTTCCCAATATAATGGACCCTTATTCCCTAGGAGCCTGAGAGGATGGTGACATCCAACAGGCAACTGTGACTGTATTTCCATAGCTGGCTATGTATTAAGGAAGAGGCGGTTTTGTTAACTGCTCTCCACATTGTTTAAGATCACATTGCTGTCTGGAGGTTCAGCCTAAAAACGTTGGATCTCCTGGTATAAGAACAGAGCCCAGGATGCCCTACATGTTGGGCAGGAAGTAGGGCATCACTATCAAGCTTTAATTCTCATTGAGACCATTGCTTTTGTCCTGAGCCCAGTAAACTTTAGAGGGCATGGAAGAGGGCCAGGGCAAAAGTCCATAGGTGACAGTGACCTACCCTTATTACCTACATGATGGAAGCAGGGAGTCCCAAGATATCTGAATGAATTGTCTGAATTGGCTCATTTCCCTAATCCTATAGATGACAACATCACATCTTTGTGCCAGCCTCGCTTGGAGTAGTGTTAGCTCTCCCAAGTCAATTTGGGAAGGATATTTGTTTGTTTCTTTGTTTGTTTGTTTGTTTGAGCTGGGGATAGTCTGTGACTTTGCACATTCTTTTGGCAAGGTTGATTCCTTGGAATCACCCCACCTGCTTAAGGTGCTGAAGCAATAAGAAGCCATCCATCGATAAATGATAAGCTGAAATCATGGGAGTATAGCGGTTGACCGCAGAGAAATTTTGTGTTTTGATAAAGAAAAATATGCCAAAGTAGATCCAGAAACACTGGAACAGAAGGAGAAGAAGCTGGAGGGAGAAAATGGAGAGGGGAATGAGAAGGAGGAGGAGGAGGAGGGGCCTGGGAAAGAAGGAGACTGTTTTCTGACAGTGAGGGGAAGTAGGAAGCAGGTATCCCACTATCCTAAGTGGTGAATCTCACAGCACCCCTTGTCCTTCCTGACATGGGCGTCTTGTGTGGAGCCCCACTGGGAGTTAGGATTGAGGTGTCTGTACAAGGCAGTACAATCAAGTGAATTGTTGAAGTGTGTTGTGTTGACTTCATTTTGGTTTTTGACCTTTTGTACAGAAAATAGATTTTTGTTCCTTTAGAGTCATCCAGCACCTTTGTATATTCCAGTTTTTCTGCTTGTTCTTCTGCTTTGATCCCTGAGCCTTGAAGGGAAGAGGTTATGAAGACATTCCAATTAGGATAGAGCACTCCATAGTTGTGAGCAGAGATGACCACTTACACGGTCTATAGCTAATGGAAAGTCTTTATTCCAGCTGACTAGGATGACACCCATGCATCTGGGCACCGAGCCGTGCCTCCAGGTGTCCAGAACACGGGGGTTGTAAGGGCATCTTAAAACTTAGATTTCCTATCATCTAGCTCAGCAGAAGCAGAATCCTGTGCAGAAGTAAGCAGTTTGAATCAAGCTGTTTACTGAAGCTAAGATAGCAGTTAGTTGGAGGATGGGTTCATACAAACAGGAAGTTTAACCACAGCTAAGTTAGCTAGAATATCCCTGATCTTTGGTCCCTAGAATAGACTTAATTAATTTCCCGTGGGATTCTCCATGACAGAGATCAAAGTCTATTTCTACCTGAAATGGCCTCAACAAGAATAGAAGATGGAGGAACCTCTTCACTGGCATAAACTGTCACATTTCCCATTAGATCACAGGGCATGAGTCCAATCATTGACTCGTCCTGTTCTATGAGGTCATAGTTGTTTCTAGGGACCAGTAATTTTCTGTTTGAGGCAGTTGGCCATGCAGGTGAAGATGCAGGGTTCCACCGTCTGTCTGAGCAGGACAAGAATCAATGGTCTAGTTCATGCTGACACTAAGCTATAGGGATCCAGCCACCAGAGATTGATAACAGTGTCCTGATCTATGTCTTCTTTATTTCCTTCCTTTGAGCTTTTCTCTTTCCTTTCCTTTTCCTCTTCCCCTTCTCTTATCTTCTGCTTTCATTCTTCTATCGACTATTTTTGTCCCCTCACTTTCCCTTTCCACCTTCCTTCCTCATCATCCCACAGTCCTTTCTCCTCTACTTATTTAAAAAGCAGTAACTCATGTATGCACTCCAGGGCACTGGCAGCCCATTCCCAACACCTCATCTTCACTATCCTCTCCTGTCTTAGACCAATAGGCTGCTGAATTTTCAGGAAGCCTGATGAAAACTAGACTTGGCCCAGGCATTGGCCCATCACTTCACAGCAGCTTCCTTTCCTGTGCATAGGAGATAAGAGGCCTCTATGGGAAGACACAGAAACCTCCACAGTCACCCAGCAAGGGCCTTGCATTTTTGTAGATCTTTCATGGATGAAACAGTACAGGGTCACAGTAAAAGAAATTAGTAATATATTCAGGTTTCTGGCTCTTCAACTTAGATCAGAAATCTTTGGATAATCTCAAATAATCAAATTTGAATAATCTATGGCAGTTGTTTCAGCTGTTCCTGCATCTATTCAAACGGAACCAGAATTGGGATGTGTTGTGCCTTTTTAACATAGATTCAAGGCCAAATATGAGCTCTCCCATCTTCTCTATTATATACATATATCATGAGGATTACATAGACAAGAATTCATGCAGTGGGTTGTGACTTTCGAGAGAGTCAGGGGAGATATCATTATTCTAAGCAGTAGTTCAAGTAAGTCAGATAATTCAAGGGAATGGTGAGGTGCCATTTACTTGGCAGAGAGTGTGCAGATTGTAATAAATGAAGACCTTTTGATATCTGGTCCTCTCCATATCCTGATTTACTGATGCCCGTTCTCTTTCTTAGAGCCATATTTCACATTTCCTTGAAAGGGCATAAGACAGGAAAGGTACTAGCTAATGAATTTCCCATTTCCTGTTGTTCTGAATTCCGACTTCCAGGGCTGGGGTTGCATAGGATTTTGTGTGTCCTTGGTTAGAAAAGTCTGGTCAATCTAAAGCCTCACTGGCATTTACTGTTACACATAGTTGTGTTTTCCACTTGTGATACTGACTGTTGAATACACTAAAGCCATCTCTTTCACCATGTTATTGCAGAGCTGGTTTAAGAAAAGAAGAGGCCAATACAGGAAACATCAGCAGTCTCAGATTCTCCAGTGTGCATCTTCTGATGGCCAGGACACCTTGCAGTAAAGCTTTTGTAGGAGTCCTGAAGCATCATCCTGTCCAGGCCTCAGATGAAGACAGGATCTTCAGGTGTCACTGACACCTTCTGATGGCTGTGACACCTTATCCCTTCAGCAATAAAGAGTTGTGTATTCAAAATATTTCATGTCCGTTTTGGGGGTCAGTAAGGTGTGTATGTCCATTATTGAGAAAATATTTAACAGAAGATAAAAGGAAGGGATCAAACCCTGAGTCATCTTTACTACTCCACAAGTCACAAAAGTTTCTCAAACCAACGGCAATCCGTGCTCAGACATATATTCTTCTCTCTTGTCACATTGTACCATCTTCACCTTAACTTGACCCTGTGGGAACAAACACCTAAGAACAGGAACAGGACAAGTCCCCAGTGAGAAGACTGTTCACGACAAAAACAGATTTTCCCCCAAATCTACGCGTTTACTCTTGTATTGCAACAAATACAAAAAGACTACTTTCTGAGCATTCATCAGTGGGGAGTGTGACCAGTGACCTAGGCTACCCCCAGGTCTGTTCACTATCACTCCTTTCAATGGCACAGTCATGCTACTAGGAGTCCTCCTGACACAGGTCGTAGTGTTTCAAAGGAAACACAAGAGGCCTTTTTATGCCCATTAGAAAGAGGCTTCCTCTTTGCTCCCACACCTAGCCCGAGATGCACAAGAGGCATATTGATCGATCCTCCCAGTTCAAGCAGGAGAGGAGAAGGATTCTCAGTAGATGCAACAGGCCAGGTTAGTGGAAGACATAGGATGCAGGCTTCAGAGCATGCAGGGAGCAATGGGCTGTGTTAGCCCAAGGGTGATTGGAGGAGAGGCAGTGTGGAAAGCCTATAGAGAGGGTTATGCCTGAGTTCCGGCAGGGAGGACACATCAGGGTGGCATTAGCATGGTGGTGTATGTCGTGGGGTAGAGTACATGACCTGTAAGAAAGTGGCCAAGGCGTGAGCTGCTTTTGATGCTGTGACTGCTTGTAGATATGGGAGACTCTAGAAAAGGGGGTGCAGCAGGATGTGAGAAAGCCTCTTTCTAAACTGAGTACCATTAAGGGGGGAATCTGGACTTTGTAATGGAGAAGATGGGCAAACAGGGCTGTGTAGCGAGGAAACACATACAGAAGTTTGGTGTTACTGAGGAGGCACAGGTAGACTGGTTGTAGTACAGACTTGTATTAGGATAGTTTGTGGATTGTAGAGGCACTTCAGAGAGATGGAGTATCTGAATTCCCATAGCAAGAGTGTCCAGAGGACAGATAACATGTGCACAGGGTGGTTTTGTGTGTCATCTTGACACAGGCTAGAGTCATCAGAGAGGAAGAAGCACCAGTTGAGGAAATGCCTTCATGAGGTCCAACTCAAAGTCATTTTCTCCATTATTCATCAACAGTCAAGAGCCCAGCTTACAGTATAAGTTGACCTTCCTGGGCTGGTGGTCCCGGGTTCTATAAGAAAGCAGACTGAGTAAGCCATGGGAAGCAAGCCAGTAAGCAGCTCTCCTCCATAGACTCCTCATAAGATCCTGCTTCTGTGCACCTTCCCTGTTTGTGTTCCTGTTCTGACTTCCCTGAGTGATGAACAGCAATGCTGAAGTGTACATAAAATAAAACTCTTCTACCCCAACTTTATTTTTCATATTGTTTTGTCAAAGTGACAGAAACCTTGAGACAACATCCTTCTACTCAAAGAAGAACTGGGAACTCTGGTGCTGGGATTATAAGCACCAAGGTAGATGCTGTATTAGGGACATATATAGGACCTAGAAGGAAGGTAGATTCATTGGGGTGTGTGTGAGGTGGAGCTGGTGAGAAAGACTACCTGGGATACTACCACAGATTGCAGTCAGGCTCTTAGTATAGTCCTGAGAAACTGACAGGGCCTGGCTACACAAAGTAGGCCTGTGGATCAGAGCCCTACAAATGCAGAGGAAGATTCCTCTGTAGAGACCTAAGAACAGTGAGGGATGGGCCCATTACTCCTAATTAGGTCCTGGTGTGTTGCCAGAGAAAGCACCTGCAGCTTCACATTCCAGGAGAGGAGGGCACATATGTGTCTAATATACACATAAGGAGATGACCCCATTGGGATCTATTTTCTTATCCCACGACTGTCATTCCCACAACAAAACATTCCAAACCAACACACATCTCTTGGGGCCAAACAAATCCCAGAAAAAGGGCATAGAAAGATGGCACAGTAAATATGTGATGATGTGGGAATCTGCTCTCTATGTCGTTAAAAAGGAACTGTATGGGCCTATAGCAAGTTATTGGGAACAGAGCTAGGTGGGGAAAACTAAACTGAATGCTGGGAGAAAGAAGAGCAAAGCCAGAGAGAAGCTTTGTAGCTCCTCCAGAGAGCGATTCCAGAACTTTAGCTGTTAATCCAAAGCCACGTGGCCATACACAGATTAATAGAGATGATTTAGATAAGGATATGAGTTAGCCACAAATACGCTTAGGCTATTGGTCACACGGCATTGCAAATAATATGGTTTCTGTATGATTACTTCTGGGCTGAGCAGTCAGGAGACACACAGGTGGCCTTCTTTCAACACCTATGGACCAGTCATGCTCTTTCATGGTACATTTTTCAGAACCTATGGTGTCTTGCATTGTAGCGGCATAAACGTATGCAGACAGATTTTAAAGAATATATACTGCTTTAATGAAGAAATAGACTTACAGGACCAAGGTTCCCGCAGTGTACAGGAAGCAGAAGGTGTGTGCGGGCTCCCACGGGTCTGATTTATAAGTAAACTTTCGCCCAAGGCAAGCCCGCCACCTAAGGGGCTGGCTTAACCCTACATTGCATCTTCCTGTAACTCCAGCTCCAGGGAAGAGGACACTCTCCTCTGGCCTATACAGGCCCCTGCATGCATACATGTACAGACTCATACACATTATGAAAAATAACATAAGATTTCAAAAAGAAGGCCCAGATTGACAATTCTAGGCAACAGATTTTCATCCATGGGTCTTTGTGTACCAGGATCCTTCCAGCTCCTGCCACCATCAGCAGGTGCCCAATGCACCATGGTTTTGATGTATGTATCTGGACAGGGTCACGGCTGCTGTGGAAGTTCAGAAGGTAATTCAATTCTTTTGTATTATTTCAGCTCAAAATACCACATCATACACCATTCTAGCAAGGAAATTGGGGCAACAGGATTGTAAAATAGCTGGACACATTACTTTCATATTCAGGTGTGGAGAGAGGGGAGTTCATTCGTGCTTACTACTTGGCTTTGCTGACGGAAATTTATTCAGTTGTATACAGTTCAAGATGCCCTAGCTAGGGAATGGTGTCTCCAAGCTGGGCCAGATACTCCTTTAACAACTAACTCAGACAATCTTCCTCAGATCATCCAGTGTAGATAATCTCTCATTGAGACTCCCTTCCCAGGTTTTTGTACTTTATCTTAAGACGACAATTAAAACAAATTATCCCAGAAGGTCAAGGTGCCTGTCACCTAGAGAGCAGAATTGAAATTCATCCCCAGGATTTACACCGTGGAGGAAAAATCAGCCCATGAATACTATCCTCTTCTCTCCACACTGTGAAGCTTCATCCCAATAACCAGCAACAATAATAAAATAGTAATGACTAATAATGCTACTCCACACTACAATTCATGTGCTGCATGACAGAGCTTGCCTCGTTTGCACCAGGTCCTGATTTAATGTCTAGTCCCTCAAGAAAGTTGAAATATTGCCATTGGCAGGAACAGGTTTCAAACGTAAAAGAAGGTATCAAGGAAAAGTATCGATGTTTCTGATGTCCACAGGGGCTGTATCTGCCCTTAGCCTCAAGCTTTGTCAGGTCCCACACAGCAGCAAAGCATAGGGCCTGCCTGGATTCTAGAGATCAGAATTCCAGCAAGTTACCTTCTTTCCCATTTGATCTTTGCCAGCTCAAAGCCACTTCAGACAGTGACCCCCTAATATATAGAAACACATAAATGGTTTGATCTTGGAAATCTAGAAGCCTGCGTGAAATAGTCACCTGTATAGCAACTCGATATTGCACACCGTTGCCCAGTTATTACTAGGGAGGTATTTTGTTCCCTCTGGGTCCTGGATGATGTAAGTCTCTACCTGTCCATTGCATGGTTATTTAGGACATGGACTGCAGGAGTATAAAACGGACCCCGAAGCAGCCATCAGCTTAAGAAAGGGCCTGGAGTGAGTAATATAAGAATTAATTTTCCTGCTGAGTGCTTTTCACTCTGTCCACTTTTACAAGCATTGTGTGTAGTTTGGAGTTAGTTGAGTCCATCCCACTATCATCTCTGAACTGACTCCTTTATCTAACGTTCACGGTGTACAAGTCAATGTGTGATGGAGGCTGTGATGAGATTAGTTTGTGCAGGAGGCAGTGGCAATCATGTCCAATAATAGAACAGACAGTTCTGGTTCAGGAAGGAGACCTTGGTGTTCCCCCTCTCACAGCTACTATGAGAGGGGTGGAGTACTAAAGTTTTCAGGAAGTTCAAAATCACATCCTAACCCAGACTAGAAACGGCCTCTCAAGGCAGCATGCAACTCAAACAAATTGGAAATTCACTCTCCGACATGCATGTATATGAGCCCATGAAATGTGCTTTTGCAAAAATAAATGGAACGTCTAGAAGCACAGGGTTGAGGTACCACCAGCCTTGGAGCAAAACTGGCCTCCAGGGACCCTTGTTGGTGGTTTCAAGTACCAGCAGCTGCTCTCCCATCTGTGGAAGTTTCTCCAACACCCTCTGGCCAACTCCAAGACCCAACATGCATGTTCGTTTGACTTCCCCACCTTAAGGTCACCCCAAACATCTCCTACAGCAGTTGTCCCCAAGTATGGGCCCTGAATCAAAGAAAAGCTAAACTACAACCTGATTTCCGCCGATGGCTGTTTTCAGGCCAATACATCCTGCTGCATCTATACGGAAGTTCCAAGAGGAGCCGGCCCCATGAAGTGGCTGAGCCTGGAGGAAATCTGCAGGAGGCCAGGAACAGGACATCTGACTGCATGGCACAAAAAGAAACAGGCCTAAGAGCTGAAGGCAGAGGCATTTGTCTCCCCCGGGAGGACCAGATGTACTACAACAAGGCCAAAGGAGCAAAGACAAATCTCCTGCTTGGAGCCCAGACAGCCTCAGGAGGTTTCCTGTTTTAGTCATGCCCTTCCTCCCCAGTCATGTGGCACATTACCTGAGCCACACAGCAAACAGTGACGTCCTCAGGTACAGCATCAGAGAACAGATGCCTCTCTGCAGTATTCCTTCTGCAGCCCCCATTAGAGCCTGCCAGCCTGAGACTGTACTTACAGGTGAGTGGAACTAAATGGAGATCCTGTACCTGGGCTGGGCCGGATTCTGAATGTCCAGCGCCTTTTCCCACTTCTAGTGACTCTGAGCCCTTGGCGTCCCCTCTGACTCCATGGATGGGAAGCCTGAACAGGAAGAGAAGCTGCCAGTGTTGCTGAACTCCAAAGCCTAGTTTTCCTGTCTTTGTCCTGCTGCAGTTCAGGGGTGTGATCTTGGGAGGATGTGCCCCATACATTCCCATGAATATCCTGTGCACTAGTGGTGTACCCCAGTGCAGTGAACCCTGTTTTATAAGGAGAACAGCTTGGAGATGGTAGGGGGACTGCCAATACTGATATACAGGTCCTTGTCCCGACAGCTTCAGTTATTGGTCACTGTCATCTGCCAAATTTCCTACTGCCTTGTGGCATGGTATTCCTGGGCAACAGATCACCCTGCCCGAGTTTCCCTGGATTGCCAGTGTTCTCTGTCCCTCATTGTGATTTTGCAGGTCTGAAGGTGGCCTGGGACATGATTTTAGGAATCTTGTTCTCTTTTCCTCCTGCATCCTGTTGTTCCCATAGTTTCCTTGTCGCCTGCCTGTCCCTGCTTTTTTCTCTTGATTCACAGAAATAAATCTTCTAAATCTCCATTTAAGCCCCAGGGCAAGAACAGGGCCTGAACAGAAAAAAAAGGTTCCAGGACAGTGTCCACCACGGAGATTGGGCAAGTGCAGAAGAGAGGATACAAAGAAAATTCCTCAGAGGCCTTTTCCGAGGAGCAAGTCTCTGCTGTTTAATCTCTGAACTCCATGAAATTTTAGTCATGCCAAAGAAGCCAGAAGATCATTCAGGCAGGGGGTATATTAGAGTAGCAGACACCACTATAAATAGTGGAAAGCTGGAAGGCACCTGAAAGAAAACTCAACTTGAAAACTGAATACATTATTGGATGTGAGACATCATTTTTATGTGTAGTCACATGGTCGTGTGCACGGATACAAATTGTTGGTGTGAGTTCATGTATATGTATGCTTCATGGATGTGGAGAGGAAGGGCAGCTTTCAGTATCATGCTTCAGGTGCAGTCCACATTGAAAATGTTTTATTGAAAATAGATTCTTCTCTCATACACTACATCCTGACCACAGATTCTCCTTCCTCCACTCCCTAAATCGTTGACGTCCCGTGTCCCCCAGACCAGATATCCTCCATTTCCTCTTCAGAGAAGAGCAGGCCTCTAAGAGGGAAGAGCCAGACAGAATAAAACAAGATATAGTAAAACTAGGCAAAAGCCGTCATACAGGTGATGGACAAGACAGCCCAACAAAAGGAAAACATTCACAAAAGCAGGTCAAACAGTTTTCCACTCATAAGAGCCCCATCAAGAACACCAACCTAACAGCCACAACATTCACACAGAGGACCTAGTACAGACCCTTGCAGGTCCTATGCTTGCTGTTTTGGTCTCCGTGAGCCCATGTGAGCTATGCTTAGTTGATTCAATGAGCCATGTTCTCCTGGTGTCGGCCATCTTCTCTGAGAGTCCACATTCTTTTCAGACAGGGTTTCTTACAGGCCTCCTGCTGTGTTTCCTTCTCAGCTTGCTGTGTGATTTTGGAAACGTCACTTGACCTCTCTGTTTTATTCTCCCCATGCATAAGATGAGTGTATGAAGTCATCATTCTCATGCCTGGCTACATGATACTAGTCAGGGCTTCAGCCAGACTTGCTGCTCCATCCCCTAATAAGTCTTGGCAATCTGACAAGGCTGGCCTTTACCTGATCACTGGATATACACTTATAGCTCTCAAGCATAGCTACCTGTACAGACTGAGGCTAATTTTGAGCTTTCTATGTGTTTCACTTCTGGAACCACTGGATGCAAGTGCAGCAAATAGGTCTGCACACATCTATCCACCGTAATCATGACCCTGCCTCTGTTGAAAACTCACCTGCCTTTGGTGATCAAGTGCTGTCTCTTGGCCCTTGTTACTCTAAAGTCCAAGTAGAATCATTGCCTTTGACTTATTCTCTTGAGACCCCTGACTCCTCTGAGTCCCTGCCCTCAACCTCTCCCCTACTTTCTCTTCAGAAAAGGGCAGGCATCCCATGTATATCACCAGCCATGGCAGAACAACACTAGTGGGTCCTTAAAACAACCTTTAATGTTATGACAAGATGAGGTCACTTCTAAACAGTTCTCTCAGAAAATGGCAAAATGATAATTTGCTGGAAGAGGGTAAGTATAGCAATTAAAAATGGAAGAGATTATACTGTGTACTTTCCTACCTGCCTCCCCCACGGAGGTGGGCAAATGTAGTAACCACCAACCAGCCCTTCCCTTCCTCATGGTTTCCAGTTCCTTATTTGGTCCTGGATTGGTCTGTTTTATGTGGAAGGTTAGCTCCTTATGCACACACAGCTGCTGCTGCCACTGCCCAGTGCTCATGTCCATGGTCTCCTGATGCTGCTCACACCCCCTTCCCCCAAGACCCTCTCCACAGACACCATACCAGAATTGGTAGGCTAGTTGTCTTATCATGCAAGTCTCAGTAGAGTTCTGTACAGGCACCTAGGAGGCTGCAGCAGAACGTGAATCTAGAGAAGTACTGCCCATGAATGTTGCTGAGGCAGAGCCTTCCCTTGTTTGTTGCCCATACTGGCCAGGACATTCCTATCTTTCTCTCCTTATATTAGCAATAAAGCACAGTTTATCCATTTACAACTTGTGTGTGCCCTCCACAGAAAAGGATGTGTTTTATTACAATTTGTACAGAAGTCAGCTCAGAGCAGGTGAGGGGCAGAAACACATACCAGCCATTGGAATGCATAGCAGCCACTGGAACACATTGCAGTCACTGGAACACATAGCGTTCACTGGAACACACAGCGGTCACTGGAACACATAGAGTTCACTGGAACACACAACAGTCAGTGAAACACATGGTGGTCACTGGAATATATAGCAGCCACTGGAACACATAACGGTACCTGGAACACTCGGTGGTCACTGGAACACTTAGTGGTTATTGGAACATATAGCAGCCAGAAAAACACGTGGTAGTCACTGGAACACATAGTGACTACTAGAACACAAGGTGGTCACTGGAACACATAGTGGTCACTGGAACACATAGTGGTCACTGGAACACTCGGTGGTCACTGGAACACACAGAGGTCACTGGAACACATAGCGCTCACTGGAATATACAGCAGCCACTGGAACACATAGAGGTCACTTGAACACACAGCGGTCACTGGAACACATAGCAGTCACTGGAAAACACAGTAGTCACTGGAACACACAGCGGTCACTGGAACACATAGCTTTACCCGAAATAAAAACACACAAGCTGTATTCTTTTAAACACTGCTTGACCCATTAACTCTAGTCCTTACAGGCTAATTCTCATCTCCCGATCAACCCATGTCTAATAATCTGTGTAGCATCAGTCTTACCGGGAAAGATTCAGCATGTCTTACCTGGTGGCTTCCTTCATTGCAACTTACTGGGAGAGGAGAGCATGGCCTGTGAGCTCACTTCCTTTTCCTCCCAGCATTCTGTTCTGTTTACTCCTCCCACCTATGTTTTAACCTATCAGGGCCAAGCAGTTTCTTCATTACTTAACCAATCAAATAAACAGATTGATATATGACACTCCCACATAATTTCTGCTTTTTCTGTTTAAACAAAAAAAGAAGGCTTTAACTTTAACATAGCAAAATTACATATAACAAAACAGTTATCAAGTAAAAATTACAATATTTCCATCTATTTTATCGTTACCATAACTAAGGAAAACTATAACTATAACTATTTTTACCTCCATCAAAGACTCCAGAAAGATACAATATTACCTAAGCAAACAAGAAATAAGCAACTTTCAAACTCTAGAAATGACAGAGACATCTCGCTGCCTGGACAGTCACCCAAAGTTTCTCTGTGCCGTTGGGGCATCCATCTTCGGCCTACAGGCCCATAGTATCCAGCAGATATTTCCATGAAGCAAGAAATTCAAAGTCAGTTCAGTCACTATCTGTTGTGTCCTGCAGAATGTCTTGCAGACTCCTTCATGAATCAGGAACCCTGAAAGACCATCTCACCTTTAGGCAAGTTCAGTAGTCGAGGCAACAGTCCAGGTAAGAGCAGTTTCTTGCACAAATGACTATCAAACTCCATAAGGTGCCTCTTCGATGCCCATCTTCTTCTTGAAGTAGATTGGTGCTGCCAGGAGCACAGTGTCTCATTGTCATGAAATACCCTAAGTTATTAAAATATTTAAAATGCCATATTCTATAATCTTTGAAAAATATGAAGAATGCCTATCTAAAATATATCTATGTACATCTAGAAAATCTTAACTAACATGACTACAAGCTTGACTATTATTGATTATCCATTAACAACCTATAAACATTACATTTTAAGTGAACGACACAATCACAATACCTTAATAAAGATCAGAAATACATATACATATAACAAAATTGACCTTAAATCTCTATCAATAAAGCAAAATCTATACTAATGCAAATTATTCATATCTATATCATATCCCCCTTTAAATGTAAAAGAACGTTTAAAAACCATATTTGGGAACATGGGTGTAGTTTTTTCTCTCCAAACTGCTTCCTGCTGAATGGGGGTGTCGTTAATTAGGTCTTTCATGGTATAACCTGTGTGCTAGTTTCATCTCAGTTGGCAGTTGAGCGAAGCAATTTTCTGAAGGTGATCACAGCAACCCTTCAGGAGGGCATGGTCCATCATACTATATTGGGATAGAGGCAATCCTCAGACTCTCACCCTCTATGAAAACAAAATAAGAAACTCCTTTCCAAAGCATCATGTCCTTAGATCCAAATTTCAAAGTCAAGTCATTTTCAAAATATCTATGTTGGATTAGTTCAGCAGCATTTATAAACATATATCTTTAAGCAGCTATTGCTCCTTCCTCAGCATTCAAACAATTCAAAGATAACCTAATAGCATAGAGTATCAAAATTCTCTTTATTTTCCATCTTAGTACGGCTTTATTTTAACTCTATTTTGTTTATTTTTACTTTTATTTTATATTCTCTGTATATCTTTGTCCTGGAATAACTCTGTAGACCAGGCTGACCTCGAACTCACAGAGATCCACCTGTCTCTGACTCCAAGGCATTGGGATTATAGTTGTATGCTACTACACCTTGAACTCACAGAGATCTGTTTGTATCTGCCTTCTAGGCACTGGGATTAAAGGCGTGTGCTACCACACCTTGAAGTCACAGAGGTCAATCTCCCTTTGCCTCCCAAGTGGTGGGATTAAAGGTGTGTACTACCACACCCAACTACTCTCTTTCTTCCTTTTTTTGTTTTTTAACTTTAAGAACTTTAACTTTTAGCCTGCATATATTTTTAACACACTGTAAATCATTTAAACATTTTCTTTGACTTTGAATCTTTCTTTTACTGTACACGTCTCTTTTTTGACCACATGAGTCATTAATTTACCAAGCAATATTGGTAGGACTAAAGCTGTGGCTTTGATGGCTGGATCCAGCCCATTCTTTAGCTTTCCAGCCTCATGGTGGAGGTACCTCTGTAGCCATGTTTATTGCCACAAGTCTATGGCGTTTCAAGGTCCCTGCCAGTAAGTAAGCTGCAGCATTATGTCCACAGACAACACACAAGTCCTCTCTCTGTAGTCGGCCCTCCTGCCTCAAACAGTCAGAGTTTGCCCTGGCAGTACGGCCCAGAAAGCCGGCATTTTAAAACAACACAGGTTTTTTCCTGCTACTGTTGAAAACAAACAGGCATTCAGTCGGCTTTTATCAACACCATTTAAGTGTTTCATGGCAGGACCTCTTAAAAGAGCTGCAAGCTTTGCAGCTAAAGTTGAGTCAGGAAGCCTCCCTTAGATGAGAGCGCTTGCTTGATTCTAGCAAGCAGAGCAGACCCGAGATATTGCTGCTACTAAGAAAACATGCTTCACTCCATTCTTTCCCAAGCTTTCTCACGCTTTCTGTGGATTCAGTTATCCCCACGTTTGGCACCATTCTGTAGTAGGAGCTGCGGGTTGCATTCTGCCACCCAGCTCCAGCCATAGGCTAGCTTTACCCGAAATAACAACAAACAAACTGTATTCTTTTAAACACTGCTTGGCCCATTAACTCTAGCCCTTACAGGCTAATTCTCATATCCCGATCAACCCATGTCTAATAATCTATGTAGCATCAGTCTTACCGGGAAAAATTCAGCATGTCTGACCTGGCGGCTTGCTTCATTACATCTGCCTGGGAGAGGGGAGCATGGCCTCTGAGATCACTTCCTCTTCCTTGCAGCGTTTTGTTCTGTTTACTCCTCCCACCTATGTTTTAACCCATCAGGGCCAAGCAGTTTCTTTATTGCTTAACCAATGAAATCAACAGATTGATATATGACACTCCCACTTCAAGGGAAGGCTCTGCATCAGCAGCATTCGTGGGCAGTACTTCTCTAGCTTCAGGTTCTGCTGCACCCTCCGAGGTGCCTGTACGAACTCTCCTGAGACTTGTATGATAAGACAACTAGCCTACCAATTCTGGTATGGTGTCTGTGGAGAGGGTCTTGGGGGAAGAGGGTGTGAGCAGCATCAGGAGACCATGGACATAAGTACTAGGCACTGGCAGCTGCAGCTGTGTGTGCCTAAGGAGCTAACATACCTGACAAAACAGATATGTCCAGGAAAAATAAGGAACCAGAAACTCGGAGGAAGGGAAGGGCTGGTAGGTAGTTACTACCTTTGCCCACCACCGTGGGGCAGGCAGGTAAGGAAACTACACAGTATAATCTCTCTCATTTTTAATTGTTATTCTGACCATCTTCCAGCATATTCTAATTTTGTAATTTTTCAGAGAGAACTGTTTAGAACTGACCTCATCTTGTGAAAACAACAAAGGTTGTTTTTAAGGACCCTCTAGTGTTGTTATGCCATTGCTGGCGATATACATGGGAGGCCTGCACATTCCTGAAGGGAAAGGACAGGGGAAGGGGCGAGGGTTGAAGTGAGGCACTGGGAGGAGAAGAGGGAAGAGAGGAAAATGTGGTCAGGCTGTGAAAAAAATAATAATTAATTGTTATCAGAAAAAGAACCCCTAGTGCAGCCTGGGGAGATCACTTAGTGCTTAGAAGGACCTGATGGCACTCCTGAAGATGAGATCCCAAACTCTGGTCCTCACATGAGGGAAGGAGATAACAGACTCCCAGATTTCCCCCTTCATCCACATGTTCAGGTGTGTCATGCTCACACACATAGTTAAAGTAAGTACGGTTCTAAAAGGAACTGGAGTTGAGAAACAGGAAGGGAATTGACTATATGTGTGTTTGGCCATGGCTTCTCAACCTTCTTAAGACTGTGACCCTTTATAATATAGTTCCTCATGTTGTGACCCCCAACCATAAAATTACTCCATTTCTTCTTTATAACTGTCATTTTATACTATTATGAATCGTTATGCCAATATCTGTATTTTTCAATGGTCTTCCACAGTCAACCTCTGTGAAAAGGCTTTTGGTCCCCGAAGGAGTCGTAGCCCACAGTTTGAGAACAGCAGCTGTAGGCCTCTCTAATATAAGCATCCTCATCCACACTGCTCTGGTCCAGTATGACAGTACTGAGAAGAAACAGAAAAGGCAGGTAGGTGTAGGAAGATTTTTCTGTCTCTGCTACTAGCTCCTGAATCACAACTCTGAGAATTATTATTAATTATGAAACCCCAGCCAATAGCTTAGGCTTGTTTCTAACTAGTGCTTACATCTTAAATTAACCCACTCCTTTTAATCTTCCTTTTTGATGTGGCTCACTTGCCTGTGCATTGTAGTGCCCATGATGCCTCCTATGCATCTGACTGGTGACTTGCATGTCTCTGCCCTTCTTCTTCTAGCATTCTCTCTACCCTGAAAATCCTGCCCAGTGATTGGTCAATTAGACTTTTATTAAACCTGTGAGAGTGACATATGTCCACAGTGAAAATGATTGTTCCATAATAGGCAGGTGAAGTTGTAAAGAAATCCTGAATTTTCCTCATGCATAGTAGCAGAGAACAGGCCCTCATAATAGGCTATGGACTTTGAGGAGGGGGAATAATTCGGATGGGAACAGAAAACTACACCAAAGTCAAGGAATCATCAATGGTCCTTGAACAATTGTCCTGGATTTCATGTCGCAGTTTACACATCTTTGTAAATGATATGATGGACTGGAGAGATGGCTCTGTGGTTAATGTCTGCCTTTGCAGTAGACACAGGCTCATTCCCACCACTCACATGGTTACTTACAGTGATCTTTGGCTTCAGTTAGGCTCCAGTCCCAAGGGATTTGACACCCTCTTCTGATCTCCACAGACACAAGGCAGACACATGGCACACACACACACACACACAAAACACTCAGACACAGGAAAAGAAACAAATCCTTAAAAGAAGTTGCTGGTGTTTATTCATTGATTTAGAAACAAGTGTAAGGAGATGGCCTCTGTGAATGAGCATGGCTTACTCCATGTTGATAAAAGGAATCAACGGCGTAGAGAAATTGGAATGCTGGCATCAGTCTGTCCTATAACAGAGGTCTGCATGCAGGGATGACCCAAAGGATTGTTCTTCTGGAATACTGCAGAAAGCAGACTTGTGAATCCCCATGACTGAAGAGCACCAACGTGGCTCTTGTCCACATGTCACACTTCCTAGTAGAAGTCCGGGGTCTCAAGAGAATAAGTCAAAGGAAATGAATCTACTTGGACTTTAGAGTAACAAGGGCCAAGAGACAGCACTTGATCACCAAAGGCAGGTGAGTTTTCAACAGAGGCAGGGTCATGGTTACGGTGGACAGATGTGTGTAGACCTATTTACTGCACCTGCATCAGGTGTTTCCAGAAGTGAAACACATAGAAAGCTCAAAATTAGCTTTAGTCTGTAGATGTAGCTGTGCTTGAGAGCTATAAGGGTATATCCAGTGAACAGGTAAAGGCCAGCCTTGTCAGAGTTCCAAGGCATATTAGGGGATGGAGCAGCAAGCTTGACTGAAGCCCTGACTAGTATCATGTAGCCAGGCATGAGAATGATGCCTTCATACACTCATCTTGTGCATGGGGAGAATAAAGCAGAGAGGTCAAGTGACGATTCCAAAATCACACAACAAGCTGAGAAGGAAACACAGCAGGAGGCCTGCAAGAAACCCTGTCTGAAAAGAATGTGGACTCTCAGAGAAGATGGCCGACACCAGGAGAACATGGCTCATTGAATCAACTAAGCATAGCTCACATGGGCTCACGGAGACCAAAACAGCAAGCATAGGACCTGCAAGGGTCTGTAATAGATCCTCTGTGTGAGTATTGTGACTGTTAGCTTGTTGTTCTTGATTGGGCACTTATGAGTGGAAAACTGTTTGACCTGCTTTTGTGAATGTTTTCCTTTTGTTGGGCTGTCTTGTCCATCATCTGTATGACGGCTTTTGCCTAGTTTTATTATATCTTGTTTTATTCTGTCTGGCTCTTCCCTCTTAGAGGCCTGCTCTTCTCTGAAGAGGAAATGGAGGATAGCTGATCTGCGGGACAATTGTTTAAGCTCATTGTAAATCAAATAATTACATCATTTTTACAATTGTAGCTCCACTAGAGAACTATTAAGGTATATGTAAAGTAGAGGTAAACACGAAATGCATGGTGTTGAGTCTGAGCCTTGGGATTTAGCCCAGGGTGACCTTGTACTCTAGGCCAACTGCCTCGGGTTCTCCAATGTGGTGCCGCTGCCACTTGCCAGTGTAGACACAAGTTCCTGTCTGATATGTATTCTCCATAAAGTATTGGAGACATATTTATGCTAAAAGAATTATGTAGGAGAATGGAATGGTGACTTAGTTTAAAAGAGTATTGGCAGTTCTTCAAGAAGAGCTGAGGTCAGCACTCACATGGTGGCTATCATCAATCTGTAACTTCACTTCCTGAGGGACACACCACCCCTTCTGACTTTCATGGGTACTACACACACAGATGGCATACATACATGTGCGCATGCAAGGCGTTCATTCACATAAAATAAAATAAACATGAAAGCAACATTTAAAAGAATTTCTTTTTGCAGCAAAAATTTGCCTCACTATCTAGCATGTCCTTGCAATGACTTATTGTTTTTCACACTTCAACATTTCAGGAACAGAAAAATGCATTATTTCTATCAACTAGATTCTTCTCAATCTCTCTGCAGTTGTAGGCACACAAAGTAACAACTGTCAATGTTTAAGAATAATAAAGGTGTTCACTAAAATCAAAAGCAGACAGAACAAATGCAACACCATCATTCTGGGAAGAAATGTGCAGGGAAGAAGTCATATACATTCCCACCACCATCTTCTTCGTGAATTCTGCAGCCTGGAGGTAAAGGGGAATACATGCATACAGAGAGGGCACAGAATCATACAGAAAGGCCCCATGTCATTGAAACTCAAGGTTGAATTTTAACTGAAGAAAATCCAAAAATGGGTATACAAGAGGTGATGGAGGAGGGTCATCTTTCTATCTGTTGTTTTCATTGGTTAACTAATAAAGAAAACTGCTTGTCCTGATAGAACAGAAAATTAGGTAGGCAGATTACACAGAACAGAATGCTGGGAGAAAGAAGCTGAGTCAGGCCGTCACCATGATTCTCCCACTCCAGACAGATGCAGGTTAAGATCTTCCCTGGTAAGCCACCTCATGGGCTGCACAGATTATTAGAAATGGGTTAGATCAATATGTAAGACCTAGCCAAAAAGAGGCTGGAACTAATGTGGCAGGCATTGTTTAAAAGAATACAGTTTCCGTGTAATTATTTCGGGACAAAAGCTAGCCATGTTGGCGGCATGGTGCCTGGTATGCAGCCCACCGCTCCTCTTTACAACAAAGAGGGAGTGCAGAATTTGCACAAACAAGTACTTAATCACAGGAAGCATCTCTCCTCTGGGCAGCCCTGACATCATCCAGTCAGTTATCTGAGGAGATGTTTTCTTGAGGTGCCCTCAAGGTACCTGCATGTGCTGTGTAACAAGTCTTTTCCTGGGGCGGTGAAACACACTCATCTCCTCATCCCAGATAGAGAGCCCATGATAGAACAAAGTACAGATGCCACTGAAGACCAACTTGGTGGGCCATTGGGTTTTACTGGGGTACAGAGATATGAGAGAGGGGTTACTTACTGGAGCAGAAATGACTCAAAAGTAAGTGTACCACCAAAGCCCATACCAGCACAGGTGACAGACAGCTCACAGGATCCTGGAAACCTGGAGCAATCTGCACAGCCCACGGGCAGTTCAACAGGTTGGACCTGTCCTCTCCATGTGGCTCAGTTGATCAGTTTGTCTAAACCCCTTCCAGTTAGCTAGGCTGGCCTTTGCTTCTTCCAGACACTTGGTCTGGTCTTAGTGTTGTTTGTCCCTTTTGTTCTCTGAGAGTTTTTTGTTGTTGTTGTTTTACAAGATAGGGTTACTCTGTATCTTTGAAACCAGTCCTGGAGCTTGCTCTTGAAATAGGCTGGTCTCGAACTCACAGAGATTCACCTGCCTCTTCCTGCTGAGTACTGGGATAAAAGAAAGGCATGTGCCATCGTGCCATGCTCTCTGAGAGTCTTCTTAGCAATTGGGCTTTTGATCCTCTGAGAGGGCTTTCTGCTTTCATTATTTGCTCTAGAAGGGATGGTGCTAGTGAATCTGGTCAGTTTGGGGAAGTTCTTGAAGTTATTTTGAGTTATCACCCTGCTTAATGAGCTTCCAAACCTGTATGGTGGACTGTTTCAGTCTCAGGAGTAACTGCTGCAAATTTAGGTTAGGTTGGGCCAGAAAGAAGGTTCAGGCCCGCATTGCCCTGAAACCACTGTGACTCTCACTGGACGGTCTCCTGTCTTGGACCCCTGTGTTAGCAGTGCTCAGTGCTCAGGAGATCACATCGAGCTGGGAGAACAGAGGAAAGATTTCATCTCAGTAAATCTGTGAGAGTCAAACTCTGAGCCCAACATCTAGGGAAAAAGGATAGTGAGGCACTGTCTGAAGTGGATTTGAGCTGGCCTAGATCAAATTGGAAGGAAGGTAACCTGCTGGAATTCTAATCTCTAGAATCCAGGCAGGCCCTATGCTTTGCTGCTGTGTGGGTCCTGACAAAGCTTGGGGCTAGAGGCAGATACAGCCCCTGTGAACATCAGAAACATCGATACTTTTCCTTGACACCTTCTTTAATGTTTGAAACCTGTGCCTGCCAATGACAATATTTCAACTTTCTTGAGGGACTAGACCTCAGGACCTGGTGCAAACGAGGCAAGCTCTGTCATGCAGCACATGAATTGTAGTGTGGAGTAGCATTATTAGTCATTACTATTTTATTATTGTCGCTCATTTATTGGGACCCCACTTCCCAGTGTGGAGAGAAGAGGACAGTATTCATGGGCTGAATTTTCCTCCACTGTGTAAATCCTGGGGATGAATTTAAGGTCTGCTGTCTTGGTGACAGGCACCTTGACCTTCTGGGATAGTTTGTTTTAATTGTCATGTTTAGACAAATTACCTGGGAAGGGAATCTCAATGAGAGATCATCTACTCTGGATGATCTCAGGAAAATTGTCTGAGTTAGTTGTTATAGGAGGATCTGGCCCACCTTGGAGACACCATTCCCTAGCTAGGGCATCTTGAACTGTATACAACTGAATAAATTTCTGTCAGCAAAGCCAAGTAGTAAGCACGAATGCACTCCCCTCTCTCCACACCTGAATATGAAAGTAATGTGTCCAGCTATTTTACAATCCTGTTGCCCCAATTTCCTTGCAACAATGGTGTATGATGTGGAATTTTGAGCTGAAATAATACAAAAGAATTGAATTACCTTCTGAACTTCCACAGAAGCCGTGACCCTGTCCAGATACATACATCAAAACCATGGTGCATTGGGCACCTGCTGATGGTGGCAGGAGCTGGAGGGATCCTGGTACACAAAGACCCATGGATGAAAATCTGTTGCCTAGAACTGTCAATCTGGACCTTCTTTTTGAAAACTTATGTTATTTTTAATAATGTGCATGAGTCTGTACATGTATGCATGCAGCAACCTGTATAGGCCAGAGGACGGTGTCCTCTTCCCTGGAGCTGGAGTTACAGGAAGATGCGAGACAACGTAGGTTCTGAAAAATGTGCCATGAAAGATCATGACTGGTCTATAGCTGTTGCAAGGCCACTTGTGTGTCTCCTGACTGCTCAGCCCAGAAATAATCACACAGAAACCATATTATTTGCAATGCCGTTTGGCCAATAGCCAGAGCATATTTGTGGCTAACTCATATCCTTATCTAACCCATCTCTGTTAATCTGTGTATCGCCACGTGGCTTTGAATTAATAGCTAAATTTCTGGAATGAATCTCTGGAGGAGCTACATAGCTTCTCTCTGGTTTTGCTCTTCTTTCTCCCAGCATTCAGTTTAGTTTTCCCCACCTAGCTCTGTTTCCATATATGTTACTATAGGCCTAAAGCTGTTTCTTTATTAACCAATGATATTCACAGCATACAGAGGGGAATCCTACATACTCACATATTTGCTGTGCCATCTTTCTATGCCCTTATTCTGGGATTTGTTTGGCCCCAAGAGATGTGTGTTGGTTTGGAATGTTTTGTTGTGGGAATGACAGTCATGGGATAAGAACACAGATCCCAATGTGGTCATCTCCTCATGTGTATATTAGATACATATGTGCCCTCCTCTCCTGGAATGTGAATCTGCAGGTGTTCTCTCTGGCCCCACACCAGGACCTAATTAGGAGCAATGGGCCCGTCCCTCACTGTTCTTAGGTCTCTACAGAGGAATCTTCCTCTGCATTTGTAGGGCTCTGATCCACAGGCCTACTTTGTGTGGCCAGGTACTGTCAGTTTCTCAGGACTATACTAAGAGCCTGACTGCAATCTGTGGTAGTACCCCAGGGAGTCTTTCTCACCAGCTCCACCTCACACACACCCCAATGAATCTACCTTCCATCTAAGTCCTGTATATGTCCCCAATACAGCATCCACCTTGGTGCTTATAATCCCAGCACCAGAGTTCCCAGTTCCTCTTTGAGTAGAAGGATGTTGTCTCAAGGTTTCTGTCACTTTGACAAAACACCATGAAAAAAGGAAGTTGGAGAAGAAGGGTTTATTTTATGTACACTTCAGCATTGCTGTTCATCACTCAAGGAAGTCAGAACAGGAACACAAACAGGGAAGGTTCACAGAAGCAGGATATTATGAGGAGGGTATGGAGGAGAGCTGCTTACTGGCTTGCTTCCCATGGCTTACTCAGCCTGCTTTCTTAGACTAAGCCCAGGAATGGCACCTTAGCCTGTTGATCAATAATAAAGAAAGTGACTTAGAGTTGGACCTCATGAAGGCCTTTCCTCAACTGGGGCTCCTTCCTCTCTGATGACTCTAGCCTGTGTCAACATGACACACACAAAACCACCCAGTACACACTTTATATGTCCTCTTGAAACCCTTGCTGTGGGGATTCACGTCCTCCATCTCTCCACAGTGCTTCTATAATCCACAAACTTTACTAATACAAGGCTGTACAATAGCCAGTCTATCTGCCCCTCCTCTGTCACACCAGACTTCTGTATGTGCGTCCTCAGTACAAAGCCCTGTTTACCCATCTTCTCTATTACAAAGTCCGGATTCCCACTTTACCTGTACTCAGTTTACAAATAGGATTTAACACATCCTGCTGCACCCCCATTTCTAGAGTCTGCCATATGTCACAAGTAATTACAGCATCAAAACCAGATCATGCCTTGGCCACTTTCTCACAGGTCATGTGTTCTAACCCCATGACATACAACACCATGTTAATGCCACCCTGATGTGTCCTCCTAGCCGGAACTCAGGCGTAACCATCTCTGTAGGCTTTCCACACTGCCTCTCCTCCAATCACCCTTGGGCTAACACAGCCCATTGCTCCCTGCATGCTCTGAAGTCTGCATCCTATGTCTACCTCTAACCTGGCCTGGTGTATCTGCTGAGAATCATTCTCCTCTCCTGCATGAGCAGGGAGGAATCGATCAATACGCCTCTTGTGCATTTCGGGCTAGGTATGGGAGCAAAGAGGAAGCCTCTTTCTATTGGGCATGGGATGGGCTCTTGTGTTTCTTTTTAAACAGTAGGACCTGTGTCAGGAGGACTCCTAGTACCATAACTGTGCCATTGAAAGAAGGGACAGTGAACAGACCTGGGAGCAGCCTTGGTGACTGGTCACTCTACCCTCAGATGAATGCTCAGAAAATATTCTTTTGTATTTGTTGTAGTATGAGAGTGAACTTGTCGGTTTGGGGGAAACTAAGCATTCGTTGTGAACTTGTTCTCACTGGGGACTTGATCTGTTATTATTTATGTGCTTTTTCCCACAGGATCGAGTTAAGGTGAGGATGGTACTGTGTGACAACAGAGAAGAATATAAGTCTGAGGACGGATTACCGTAGTTTTGAGAAACTTTTGTGACTTGTGGAGTAGTAATGTTGACTCAGGGTTTGATCCCTTCCTTTTATCTTCTGTTAAATATTTTCTCAATAATGGACATACACACCTTAGAGACCCCCAAAAAGGACATGAAATATTTTGAATAAACAACTCTTTATTGCTGAAGGGATAAGGTGTCACAGCCATCAGAAGGTGTCAGTGACACCTGAAGATCCTGTCTTCATTGGGGCCTGGACAGGATGATGCTTCAGAACCCCCACAAAAGCTTTATTGCAAGGTGTCCTGGCCATCAGAAGATGCACACTGGAGAATCTGAGACTTCTGATGTTTCCTGTATCGGCCGCTTCTTTTCTTAAACCAGCTCTGCAATAACATGGTGAAAGAGATGGCTTTAGTGTATTCAACAGTCAGTATCACAAGTGGAAAACACAACTATGTGTAACAGTAAATGCCAGTGAGGCTTTAGATTGACCAGACTTTTCTAACCAAGGACACACAAAATCCTATGCAATCCCAGCCCTGGAAGTTGGAATTCAGAACAACCTGAAATGGGAAATTCATTAGCTAGTATCTTTCCTGTCTTATTTTCTTTCAAGGAATAGGGAAATATGGCTCTAAGAAAGAGAACGAGGATCAGTAAATCAGGATATGGAGAAGACCAGATATCAAAAGGTCTTCATTTATTACAATCTGCACACTCTCTGTCAAGTAAAAGGTACCTCATCATTCCCTTGAATTATCTGACTTACTTGAACTACTGCTTAGAATAATGATATCTCCCCTGACTCTCTTGAAAGTAACACCCTACTGCATGAATTCTTGTCTATGTAATCCTCGTGATATATGCCTATAATAGAGAAGATGGGAGAGCTCATATTTGGCATTGAATCTATGTCAACAAAGGCACAACACGTTCCAATTCTGGTTCTGTTTAAATAGGTGCAGGAACAGCTGAAACAACTGCCATAGATTATTCAAATTTGATTGTTTGAGATGATCCCAAGATTTCTGATCTAAATTGAAGAGCCAGAAACCTGAATATATTACTAATTTCTTTTACTTTGACCCTGTACTGTTTTATCCATGAAAGATGTACAAAAATGCAAGGCCCTTGCTGGGTGACTGTGGAGATTTCTGTGTCTTCCCATAGAGGCCTCTAATCTCCTATGCACAGGAAAGGAAGCTGGCACGAAGTGATGGGCCAATGCCTGGGCCAAGTCTGGTTTTCAGCAGGCTTCCTGAAAATTCAGCAGCATATTGGTCCCAGAGAGGAGAGGAGTGTGAAGATGAGGTGTTGGGAATGGGCTGCCCGTGCCCTGGATTGCATACATGAGTAACTGCTTTTTAAATAAGTAGAGGAGAAAGGACTGGGGGATGATGAGGAAGGAAGGTGAAAAGGGTAAGTGAGGGGACAAGAATAGTCGATAGAAGAAAGAAAGCAGAAGAAAAGAGAAGGGGAAGAGGAAAAGGAAAGGAGAGAGAAAAGCTGAAAGGAAGGAAATAAAGAAGATATAGATCAGGACACTGTTATCAATCTCTGATGGCTGGATCCCTATAGCTTAGTGTCAGCATTAACGGGACCATTGATTCTTGTCCTGCTCAGCCTAACGGTGGAACCCTGCATCTTCACCTGCATGGCCAACTGCCTCAAGCAGAAAATTACTGGTCCCTAGAAACTACTATGACCTCATAGATCAGGACGAGTCAATGATTGGACTCATGCCCTGTGATTTTGGGAAATGTGACAGTTTAAGCCAGTGAAGAGGTTCCTCCATCTTCTATTCTTGTTGAGGCCATTTCAGGTAGAAATAGACTTTGACTCTGTCATGGAGAATCCCACGGGAAATTAATTAAGTCTATTCTAGGGACCAAAGATCAGGGATATTCTAGCTAACTTAGCTGTGGTTAAACTTCCTGTTTGTATGAACCCATCCTCCAGCTAACTGCTATCTTAGCTTCAGTAAACAGCTTGATTCAAACTGCTTACTTCTGCACAGGATTCTGCTTCTGCTGAGCTAGATGATAGGAAATCTAAGTTTTAAGATGCCCTTACAACCCCCGTGTTCTGGACACCTGGAGGCACGGCTCGGTGCCCAGATGCATGGGTGTCATCCTAGTCAGCTGGAATAAAGACTTTCCATTAGCTATAGACCGTGTAAGTGGTCATCTCTGCTCACAACTATGGAGTGCTCTATCCTAATTGGAATGTCTTCATAACCTCTTCCCTTCAAGGCTCAGGGATCAAAGCAGAAGAACAAGCAGAAAAACTGGAATATACAAAGGTGCTGGATGACTCTAAAGGAACAAAAATCTATTTTCTGTACAAAAGGTCAAAAACCAAAATGAAGTCAACACAACACCCCACAACAATACACTTGATTGTACTGCCTTGTACAGACACCTCAATCCTAACTCCCAGTGGGGCTCCACACAAGATGCCCATGTCAGGAAGGACAAGGGGTGCTGTGAGATTCACCACTTAGGATAGTGGGATACCTGCTTCCTACTTCCCCTCACTGTCAGAAAACAGTCTCCTTCTTTCCCAGCCTTCTGCTCCTCCTCCTCCTCCTCCTCCTCCTCCTCCTTCTCCTCCTCCTGCTTCTCCTCCTCCTCCTTTTCATTCCCCTCTCCATTTTCTCCCTCCAGCTTCTTCTCCTTCTGTTCCAGTGTTTCTGGATCTACTTTACCATATTTTTCTTTATCAAAACACAAAATTTCTCCACGGTCAACCGCTATACTCCCATTATTTCAGCTTATCATTTATCGATGGATGGCTTCTTATTGGTTCAACACCTTAAGCAGGTGGGGTGATTACAAGGAATCAACCTTGCCAAAAGAATGTGCAAAGTCACAGACTATCCCCAGCTCAAACAAACAAACAAACAAACAAACAAACAAACATCCTTCCCAAATTGACTTGGGAGAGCTAACACTACTCCATGGGAGGCCTGCACAGAGATGTGATGTTGTCATCTATAGGATTAGGAAAATGAGCCAATTCAGACAATTCATTCAGATATCTTGGGACTCCCTGCTTCCATCATGTAGATAATAAGGGTAAGTCACTGTCACCTATGGACTTTTGCCCTGGCCCTCTTCCATGCCCTCTAAAGTTTACTGGGCTCAGGACAAAAGCAATGGTCTCAATGAGAATTAAAGCTTGATAGTGATGCCCTACTTCCTGCCCAACATGTAGGGCATCCTGGTCTCTGTTCTTATACCAGGAGATCCAACGTTTTTAGGCTGAACCTCCAGACAGCAATGTGATCTTAAACAATGTGGAGAGCAGTTAACAAAACCGCCTCTTCCTTAATACTTAGCCAGCTATGGAAATACAGTCACAGTTACCTGTTAGATGTCACCATCCTCTCAGGCTCCTAGGGAATAAGGGTCCATTATATTGGGAAGTCCTCAAACTGCACATCTTTGTGTCCATGCCATTTCTCTCCCTCCCTGCTCCTTCGATTATGTGGATGTATAGTATAAAAAAGGCCAACTAAAGGACCAGAATCCATGAGGGAAACTCAAACAAACCAACATGATGCCTCCATGAACTCAATCAAAGCCCCATTATGTTGAGAGGAGGCCACTTGTTGGTTCTCAACTCTCCGGTTAGCTTAGCCCCGAAATAATCACAAAGCAACTAACTATATTAATTAAGTCACTGTTGGCATATTAGTCTAGCTAATAAAGCTAGTTCTGCAGTGTATCAGCCTCTAGAGCTGCACTGCATCAGCCCCTAGAGCTGCAGTAAATGAGGCTCTCTGGAGCTGAAATGCATTAGCCTCTCTCTGGTGCTGCAGTTCATCAGCATCTAGATCTGTAGTGCATAGGCCACTAGAGTGATAGTGCATCAGCCTTAATATATGAAGTATATCAGTATCTCCAGAGCTGATATTCATCATTCTCTAGAGCTGCACTGCATCATCTTCTCTGGAGCTGCAGTGCATCAGCCTCTAGAGCTGCACCACATCAGCATCCCTAAGCTGCAGTGCATCAGCTTCTCTGGAACTGCAGTGTATTAGACTCTAGAGCTGTAGTGCATAGGCCTCTAGAGGTGCAGTTTATCATCCTCTCTGGAGCTCCAGTGCATCATCATCTCTGGAGTGATAGTCCATCAGCTTTTCTCGAATTGCAGTGCATCATCCGTCTCACTGGAGCTGCGATTCATCAGCATCTCTAGAGCTGCATTGCATCAGCCTCTAGAGCTGTAGTGCATTGGCCTCTATGAAGCTGCAATGCATCTGTGTCTCTAGAGGTGCCTCACATCAGTCTCTGGGTCTACAGCACCTCTGTCTCTCTGGAGCTGTAGTTCAGGGTCCCGTCAGCTCGACAGGGGGAGAATTCCTCACTCCTTCAGCTTTTGTTTTCCAATAGCTCTTCCTCTCCATCCTGGGGGAATCTCCCTCTTCTCTCCCAGTTTCTCCAAGCTGAGCCTGGTCCTACTGTCGTTTACACTTCGTGGTGATTGGATGTAGTAATAGGAGCGGTGGGACTGTGTCCCCAGCACCCCGGCAGCCTGCCTAGCTTATACCCCGAAATAATTACATGGACACTGTATTCTTTTAAACACTGCTTGGCCCATTACATCTAGCCTCTACTGGCTAACTCTTGCACCTGGACAAGCCCATTTCCAATCATGTGTGTAGCACCCTATGGTGCGCTGACCGCGAAGATTCTTGCCTATGTACATCCTGGGTTGAAGGTGAATCACGTCTGCCCAGGAGAGGGGAGCATGGCGTCTCTCTGAGCTCACTTCCTCTTCCTCCCAGCATTCTGTTCTGTTTACTCCTCCCACCTATGTTCTAACCTATCAGGGTCAAGCAGTTTCTTTATTGCGTATCCAATGAAATCAACAGATTGATATATGACACTCCCACATCACTTCCCCTTTTTCGTTTTAAACAAAAAATAAGGAAGGCTTTAACTTTAACATAGCAAAATTACATATAAAAAAACAGTTATCAAGCAAGAATTACAGTTACAATATTTATATCTACTTTATCTTTTATCATAACAATGGAAAACTATAACTTTAACTATCTATCTATTCTGCAACGCCATCAAAGACTCTAGAAGAATACAATATTACCTAAGCAAACAAAAAGTGAACACTTTTCAAAACTCTAGAAATGACAGAGATATTTCGCTGCCTGTACAGTCACCCAAAGTTCCTCTCTACCATTTGGGCATCAATCTTCAGCCTTCAGGCCCATAGTATCCAGCAGACATTTCCATGAATCCAGAAATTTCAAAGTCATTTCAGTCACTATCTGTTATGTCCTGCAGTATGTCTTGCAGACTCTTTCATGAATCAGAAACCCGGAAAGATCATCTCACCTTTAGGCAAGTTCAGTAGTCCTCTCTCTGTGGGGTCTCTGTGTCCAGTTTATGCAATAGTCCAGGCAAGAGCAGTTTCTTGCCCAAATGGCTATCAAACTCCATAAGGACCCTCTTTGATGCTCATCTTCTTCTTGAAGTAGACTGGTGCTGCCAGGAGCAGAGTGTCTCATTGTCATGAGAAAACCTAAGTTATTAAAACATTTAAAATGCCATATTCTATTATTTTTGAAAGATATAAAGAATGCCTATCTAAAATATATCTATGTACATCTAATAAATCTTAACTAACATGACTACAAACTTGACTATTATGACTATTAACAACCTATATACATTACATTTTTACATAAACTACACAATCACAATACCTTAATTGAGAGCAGAAATACATATACATATAACAAAATTGACCTTAAATTTATATCACTAAAGCAAAATCCATATCAACGCAAATTATTCATACCTATATCATATCCCCCTTTAAATGTAAAAGAACATTTATAAACAATATTTGGGAATATGGGCGCAGTTTTTTCTCTCCAATCTGCTTCCTGCTGAATGGGGGCACTCTTATTTAGGTATTTCAGGGTATAACCTGTGTGCTAGTTTCACCTCAGTCGTCAATTGAGTGAAGTAATTTTTTGAAGGCATTCACAGCAACCTTTCAGGAGGATGTGGTCTATCATACCATATTGGGATGGAAGCAATCCACAGACTCACCCTCTGTGAAAACAAAATAATAAACTCCTTTCCAAAGCATCATGTCCTTAGATCCAAATTTCAAAGTCAAGGCATTTTCAAAGTATCTATGTTGAATTAGTTCAGCAGCATTTATAAACAAATATCTTTTAGCAGCTGTTGCTCCTTCCTCAGCATTCAAACAATTCAAAGAGAGCATAATAGCATACAGTATCAAGATTCTCTGTGTATTTTCCATCTTTGTGCAGCTTTGTTTTAACCTCTATTTCGTTTAATTTTACTTTTATTTTTTGCTTATTGAGATAGGTTCTCTGTATATTTTTGACCTGGAGTAACTCTGTAGACCAGGCTGTCCTTGAACTCTCAGAGATCCGCCTGTCTCTGCCTCCCAGGCATTGGGATTAAAGGCGTGTGCTACCACACCTTGAAGTCACAGAGGTCAATCTCCCTCTGCCTCCCAAGTGTTGAGATTTAAGTTGTGTACTACCACACCCAACAACTCTCTTCCTTCCTTTTTTTTTTACTTTTAAGAACTTTTAACTTTTAGCTTGCATATATTTTTAACACACTGTAAATCATTTAAAACTTTTCTTTGTCTTTGACGCTCTCTTTACTGTATCTCTCTCTGTTTTTCAGAGCACATGAGTCTTTAATTTACCAAGCAATCTCAGTAGGAATAAAGCTGTGGCTTTGCCGGCTAGATGTAGCCCATTCCTTAGCTTTCTGCCATTCCAACCTTGTGGCTGAGGTACCAGCCAGAGCTGCATTCAGTGCCACAAGTCTACAGTGTTTCAAGGTCCTTGCCATAAAACAAGCTGCAACAGACAACACTCAAGTCCTCTCTATGTAGCTGGCCCTCCTGCCTCAAACAGTCAGAGTTTGCCCTGGCAGGATGGCCCAGAAAGCAGGCATTTTAAAACAATACAGGTTTTTTTTCCTGCTACTGCTGAAAACAAACAAGCATTCAGTCGGCTTTTATCAACACCATTTAAATGTTTTGTGGCAGGACCTCTTTAGAGCTGCAGGGTTTTGCAGCTGAAGCTGAGTCAGGAAGCCTCTCTTAGATGAGAGTGCTTGCTTGCTTCTAGCAAGCAGAGCAGACCTGAGAAATCGCTGCTACCAAGAAAACATGCTTTACTTTTTCCCAAGCTTTCTCAGGCTTTCAGTGGATTCAGTTGTCCATACGTTGGGCACCACTCTGTAGTAATACGAGCGGCGGGGCTGAGTCCCCAGCACCCCGGCTGCCTGGCTAGCTTATACCCCGAAATAATTACACGGACACTGTATTCTTTTAAACACTGCTTGGTCCATTATATCTAGCCTCTTCTTGGCTAACTCTCCCACCTGCACTAGCCCATTTCCAATCATGTGTGTAGCACCCCAAGGTGTGCTTACCGGGAAGATTCTAGCGTACGTCCATCCAGGGTCGGAGCTGAATCGTGTCTGCCCAGGAGAGGGGAGCATGGCGTCTCTGTGAGCTCACTTCCTCTTCCTCCCAGCATTCTGTTCTGTTTACTCCTCCCACCTATGTTTTAACCTATCAGGGCCAAGCAGTTTCTTTATTGCTTAACCAATGAAAGCAACAGATTTATATATGAAACTCCCACATCAATAGGATACCAGCCATCAGGGACTCTATGTGATGTAGGCTGGTCTTCTATCTATCTGCTGCTTCCATTGGTTAATTAATGAAGAAAACTGCTTGGCCTGATAGGTCAGAACATAGGTAGGCAGGGAAGATAGAACGGAATGCTGGGAGGAAGAGGAAAGTGAGGCAATCACTATGCCTCATCTCTCTGGGGCAGATGTCAAAGATCCAGCCACCAGGTCAGACATGCTCGATCTTCCCCAGTAAGCCACCACCTCGTGGTGCTACACACATCAATACTAATGGTGCCCAACATTGTTATTTCGGGGCATGAGCTAGTCAGGCAGCAAGGAACTGGGTAGCAGGAACACAGCCCCCTGCTCCATCTACAGCTAGTCAGGACTGCTATTCTATACAAGCTTCTAATGCAGGTAGGGTGTTCGCTTACATCAAGACTGACCTGATCCAAGCTGAAGGAAGTAAGCATGAATAGCACTCTGCAATGCCTTTCCCTTTTCTCATTTGCTATGGAGCAGTCAGTTTCTCTGGGCTCATGGCCTCAGCTTTTATCCCATGATCTAAACATTAGTCTTTAATGTCTGAAGGAAAGAAATTCATTTGAAAATAAGATATCTATATCACTTCCTTCAAGTGAGCTCTATCTTTTCCCACATTCCAAAAAACCCACATGTTAAACATAGTCTCCTTTAAAGGAAAAGAACACTTTCAGTTTTCAAGTTAGTCAACAGAAGACACACTTGACTGTGGCTTGGCACCTTTGCTTTTTATGTATTTGCAAACACATAAAAACTTGCAAAGGTGTGTGATATACATGTGTATCTATGTGCAAATGCACACTCGTGCATGCAGAGGACCAAGGTCAGAGTCAAGCATCTTCCTAGCTTGCTCCCCACATGATTTACACTGGCAGGGTTGTCCCTGAACCTCAGCTCAGCAACTGAGCTAATCTAGGTCTCCCTAAGGATTCGCAGTCTCTGCCTCCTGAATAAGAGATTCTGACTACAGGTGAGCTGACACCTGCTAAACTTTATGCTGAGGGTCCCAACTCAAATCCTCAGACTCATGTGGCAAGAGCTTTATCCTTCGGGCCCTCTCCTCAGTACCTACCTGCATTTTGACTATCAATAACATCCCCTGATCACGTTCTCTTTATTTGATTAACTGAAATGAGCTCAATGTTATTTTTTTTTGTTTAATTGTAATAAAATTAATCCTTTAAAGCTGTCAGCCACATACATGTCATAACACTGACATGACTATTTTGGCATTGTTTTTAGATAATCTAAACACAGCATCGGGGAACATGAAGGTTCAACTTTGCTGCTGTCTACATTGGCTTTACACAAACTTACAAAGGTGGAGGGCCAACCATGTGCACTTGTGAGTGTCTTCCCACATGACTCTTGGACAAATTAAACACAGCTAAGTTATGAAACACTGACTGGGAGAAGGGAAAAAGGGAGGGGAGCAGAGAAAAACATAAAGATCAATAAAAACAATTAAATGAAATATAAATGTTAAAAACTGTGTGCATTTTTTAGTTTCTTTTATTCAAATAAGAGACTACGATGTTTCCAATAATGGGAAAAGACACTTAGTGGGTGCCCATTCCATTTTAACTCTGGAAAACTTCAAGAGTCAGTGCTCAGTTACTGTTATAACCCAGACAAGGACACCTCTCACCCACGCTTGCTTTTCATAATGGGTACAAGAACATGGACCATGACCCGAAGCAGAGTGCCCTGCCCAAAGCCTTTTCAGACATACTAACACGCACTATGGATTCTCCCAGGAACAAGCGCTTTGCAAGGTCCTTCCTGTGAGAAGAAGATGGAAAGTGGAGCTGTTAGGGAAATACAGATTTCAGCTTGGCAAGATGAAGAGATTTCTGGAGATGGATCATACCCAACACAAAACTATGTAGAGATGGTGAGCTCTAAAGAATGAAAGCGGCTTTTCATTGATCTCCATTTTATTGCAAAAAAATAACCACATTAATCAACACCAGGCTCATATGCTATATTAGTAGAGGGATTGCTTAGAAACCACTAGGTCTTGACTTAAATTCCCATTATAAAACAGGGGCCAAAAAGAAGAAGAGTATAAGACGGAGGAGGAAAAAAAACAAAAGCAAAATTTAAGAACAAATTGAGAGGCACCAACCAGTTTCTAGAATCAACACTGCATGTGTGTGTGTGTGTGTGTGTGTGTGTGTGCGTGTGTGTGTGTGTGTGTGTGTGTTTGAGTGTAGGTTGACTTTGTCCTCTCAAACATGCTTCCCATACCCTGCAACTAAACAACGACCTCATGCTTGGGGCTCAAAGCAGATAGGACCCACAAGGTGAAGAACATATCTCCTAATGAGATGCTGATGGATGGGAGCTGGAACGGCTACTGAAACAAGTCACATACCTTAAATCAGAGGGAGACAAAATTGTTTTAGCATTGGCTTGGCTTCCACACCCAGAGCAGAGAGAGAGAAGTCACTTTAAGGCATCTAACATAGAACTTCCTACTCAGCTCACAAAAGCAAGCCCCGGCTGTGTGTCAACCTCTGCAAACAGGGCCATGATTTTGTCTTTTTCCCGCAGTATATACACTTCAGTGGGGACTTCCACCCATGGTAAATCTGACAAGCATATTCTTTCATGTTACACAAAGTTCTCCAGCATCAGGATGAAGAATACTATCTCTGCTTCAGCGAGATTTCCAGAATCCTGCCCTGCACAATATTAATCTCTGTATTTCAAGTGTTATTCTTCCATACCTATCAGTCCATGCCTCCTCTCAACCCTAACATAACTATTTGGCAATGTGTTTGGCTAGCCACACATAGAATCCCAGAAAAATTAGCATTAAGTGTTGTCACTATTAATACCATCGTCTCAAGTTAGGATCATTTTTTTCTTTATAGAGTGTAGCACTTTTAACCATGATATTCAAGACACAAAATAGAAACACGGGGACAATTAAAGAGTTAAAGGGGCAAGGAGTATTTCCATAGGAGGCTAAGTGTGTGGCCGGCTGGGGGTCCAAAATTGCATCACAATGAAAACCATGTGCTGTGAATGTTGTCCACCTAGAGATGATGTCCCTTTTATGTAGTGCTGTTTCAATTAAGGTTAAAATCGATTTAAAGTTCAGTTTGTCAAGTGCTGTAATCTCAGCACTTGGGGGGTGGAGGTGGAGGCAAAAGAACCATGAGTTCAAGGACAGCAAGGGTTACACAGAGAAACCCTGTGCCAAAAAAACCAACATTCAAACAGGGAAAAAAAATAAAATGGAATCCAATCATTGAAAAGTGCCTAGGACAAGGCTAGCTAATGCCTAAGGAAGGCTATAGATTGTCTGTCCAATTGCTTTGTTTGGATTCACTGACCTTCAGTTTTGCTTCAGGCACTTTCAGAGCTCTTGCAAGTTCTTTCCTGTGTAAAGACAACCATGGATGTTTATCATGCAGGGTTTTACATGCAATAGAACGTCATACATGAATTCTTTGCCTTTTAAAATATCACCGTCCTCCCTCACACTTGGCATTTACATTTATTCTCAGAGGCAGTCTCACTTTTGAAATGAATTCATCTCCTGCAAAAGTTTCTAAATGATAGAGACAAATAATTTTAACAAACTATTGAAAATTAAAAATAAATGTCAAAGTCGATCCTGAGCAAAGTATGCTAAATTAAAAACAGCACTAGGGGAGGGGAAAGAGAAACCAAAAGGAGTTGATGGCTAGGTACACAGTCCCTGAAAAGATGAGGAGGTCACACAACAAACTATAAACTCCTAGCACTCGTGAACTTGATGCTAGTAAGTTGTTTGGGTCCACAAACTCTGGTCTCTATATTTCACAGAAATTAAAATATGACTCGGAATGAGAGGTGTTGACTATGGACATTTGCTTCACGCCAGCACTACCTGTTGGTACTGAGCTCGGGCCCCACACGGGGCATCCTCCTGTGCCCACCACCAAAGGAGAAGGCCCCTGTGACTTGGAGAGGGACGATAAGGAATACAGTGCCTCAAAGAACCAAAGGCACCTCAACATGAGCCAAAGGCCAGGGAGGTTGGGGAGCTCTTGGTCCAAACCACATACCTGGCAGCCAAATCTGGGTCCCGGGATTTTTTAAAGACGCGTTCCATTTTTCTGATCTGACGCGGTGTGAAATGGAAGAGGTTTTGATGACCCTGGTGCCGCTGAGGAATCCTTGCCACACCAGCCTCTGAGGTGTTCAATTCTTCCAGGTCAAGCTCCAAAGAAGAATCCGGGTGGCTATGGCCACCATCTGCCTCCATGGCCGCAGCTGACGTGGAGGCCACAACTTCGTTCTCACAAACTATTTCCTCCTCATAATCTTTCTGAGTATAATATTTATGCTCATAATAAAGCTTCTTGGCCCTAACTACAACTGTGGACCTCAAACAGCACTCGGGTCCCAGGAATGATTGACTTGGAGGTCTAGAATCTCGGCAGGGCTACCAACCAAACAATGAGAGGACGGGAGCAAAGGATGACGTCAATGCGTCAACAAGCAGGTCTGTGCATGCTCCCCAGTTCTCAGGGGTCCTCATGCACGATGTCCAGGCGCTCACTTGCAAGAAGTAGCTGGACACTCGAGCGCCCTTCACTCACTGCTGCCCTGACTGACTGCACTGGCCCTTGTGCCCACTTGCTGAGGTAACTGCTGTCCGTTTAAGCTCACAAATAATGGGTGTGGCCCAAATGAGGAGAACCTGAGGGAGAATGATGGGGTGTGAAAAGGTAGCATGGAGTTAAATCTTGTTCCTAGGGCATGCTTCCAGAATGAGCATTAATGTGTATCAGCATGCTTCCTGTTCCTCCTAGGTTTTAGGGACGAGATGACGGGTGGATTGTGTGGAAGTGCAAGATCATTTGGAATGGAGCATGGGACAGATGCACTCGCTTGACTCCAGGATGCTAGAGTAAACATGTAAAAATTTCTGTGACTTCACCCTCCACCCAGCACTAGCGGCTCAGAAAAATGGGTTTAGAACTAAGTGGACATGGTCAGCTTTAATGGCTGCTAGTTCGGGAGTGCCTGTTAGCACAGTGAATGCTAGCCAGACATTGCTTTTCAAGTACAACATCAAGGTTTTGGGACTGGGTTGGAATAGAATTCTAGCTAACGACACTGTCCAATTAAAACAAACCGTGTGCTCATCCAAAAGAAAAATGATCTGCTTAAGAAGTTATTTTTTTACATCTTTTTTATTGAGAAAATGAGAAAAAAAACAAGTTTACACCTCCTCCCAGCCTCCCATTTCCCTCCCCCTCCCCCCACTCCTTTCCCTCTCCCTCTCCAGTCCAAAGAGCAGTCAGGGTACCCTGCCCTGTGGTAAGTACTAGGTCCTCCCCCCTCCATCCAGGTCCAGGAAGGTGAATATCCAAACTGGCTAGGCTCCCGCAAAGCCAGCACATTACCTAGGATCAAAACCCCTTGTCATTGTCCTTGGCTTCTCATCAGCTCTCATTGTTCGGCATGTTCAGAGAGTCCAGTTTTATCCCATGCTTTTTCAGTCACAGTCCAGCTGGCCTTGGTGAGCTCCCAATAGATCAGCTCTACTGTCTCAGTGGGTGAGTGCACCCCTCGTGGTCCCTACTTCTTTGCTCATGTTCTCCCTCCTTCTGCTCCTCATTAGGACCTTGGGAGCACAGTCCAGTGCTCCAGTGTGGGTCTCTATCTCTATCTCCGTCCATCACCAGATGAAGGTTCTATGATGATATGCAAGATATTCGTCAGTATTGCTATTGGATAGGGTCATTTCAGGTTCCCTATCCCCAGCTGCCCAAGGAATTAACTGGGGACCTCGGCTTGGGCACCTGGGAGCCACTCTAGTTTCAAGTCTCTTGCCAACCGTAAGGTGGCTCCCTTAACTCAGAATTGTGCTTCCGTGCTCCCCTATCCAACCTTCCTTTATCCCAATCCTCCTTTTTCCCCAAGTTCCCCCCATCCTCCCCTTCTCCCCTTTCTCTCCCCATCTCCTTTTACCCCCATCCCACCCCACCCCCAAGCTCTCAATTTTCTCCCCAGCAACTTTGTCTACTTCCCATAGCCAAGAGGATAACTATATGTTTTTCCTTTGGTTCACCTTCTTACTTAGCTTCTTTAGGATCACCAATTGTAGGCTCCGTGTCCCTTATTTATGGCTAGAAACCAATTATGAGTGAGTACATCCCGTATTCATCTTTTTGGGTCTGGGTTACCTCACTCAGGATAGTTTTTTCTATTTCCATCCATTTGCATGCAAAATTTGAGAAGTCATTGTTTTTTACCGCAGCATAGTACTCTAATGTGTAGATATTCCATACTTTCTTCATCCATTCTTCCATTGAAGGGCATCTAGGTTGTTTCCAGGTTCTGGCTATTACAAATAATACTGCTATGAACATAGTTGAACAAATGCTCTTGTCATATGATCGGGCATCTCTTGGGTATATTCCCAGGAGTGGTATTGCTGGGTCCAGGGGTAGGTTGATGCCGAATTTCCTGAGAAACCGAAACACTGATTTCCAAAGTGGTTGCACAAGATTGCATTCCCACAAGCAATGGATAAGGGTATCCCTTCCTCCACAGCCTCTCCAGCAAAGGCTATCATTGGAGTTTTTTATTTTAGCCATTCTGACAGGTGTAAGATGATATCTCAAAGTTGTTTTGATTTGCATTTCCCTGATCACTAAGGAGGTTGAGCATGACCTTAAGTGTCTTTTGGCCATTTGAACTTCCTCTGCTGAGAATTCTCTGTTCAGTTCAGTGCCCCATTTTTTTAATTGGGTTAATTAGCATTGTAAAGTCTAGTTTCCTGAGTTCTCTATGTATTTTGGAGATCAGACCTTTGTCTGTTGTGGGCTTGGTGAAGATCTTCTCCCAGTCAGTAGGTTGCCTTTTTGTCTTGGTGACAGTGTCCTTTGCTTTACAGAAGCTTCTCAGTTTTGGTAGGTCCCATTTATTCAATGTTGCCCTTAATATCTGTGCTGTTGGGGTTACACATAGGAAGCAATCTCCTGTGCCCATCTGATGTAGGGTACTTCCCACTTTCTCTTCTATCAGGTTCAATGTGTTCTGACTGATAGTGAGTTCTTTAATCCATTTTGACTTGAGTTTTGTGCATGGTGATAGATATGGGTCTATTTTCATTCTTCTACAGGTTGACATCCAGTTATGCCAGCACCATTTGTTGAAGATGCTGTCTTTATTCCATTGTATACTTTTGGCTCCTTTATCAAAAATGAGGTGTTCATAGGTTTGTGCGTTAAAATTCGGGTCTTCTATACGATTCCATTGGTCGACTTCTCTGTTTTTATGCCAGTACCATACTGTTTTCATCACTGTAGCTCTGTAATAGAGTTTGAAGTCAGGGATGGTATTGCCTCCAGACAGTACTTTATTGTAAAGGATTGTTTTGGCTATCCTTGGTTTTTTGTTTTTCCATATAAAGTTGATTATTGTCCTCTCAAGATCTGTGAAGAATTTTGATGGGACCTTGATGGGGATTGCATTGAATCTATAAATTGCCTTTGGTAGAATTGCCATTTTTACTATGTTGATCCTCCCAATCCAAGAGCAAGGGAGGTCCTTCCATTTTCCGGTATACGCCTCAGTTTCTTTCTTCAATGCCTTAAAGTTCTTGTCAAATAGATCTTTCACTTCCTTGGTTAGAGTTACCCCAAGATATTTTATGCTGTTTGTGGCTATCGTGAAAGGTGAAGCTTCTCTGATTTTCCTCTCTGCTTCCATATCCTTTGTGTATAAGAGGGCGACTGATTTTTTGGAGTTGATCTTGTCTCCTGCCACATTACTAAAGCTGTTTATCAGCTGTAAAAGTTCTTTGGTGGAGTTTTGGGGGTCGCTCATGTTCACTATCATATCATCTGCTAATAACAAAAGTTTTACTTCGTCCTTTCCAATTCGAATCCCCTTGGTCCCCTTATGTTGTCTTATTGCTATTGCTAGAACTTCAAGCACTATATTGAAGAGGTATGGCGAGAGTGGACAGCCTTGTCGTGTTCCTGAGTTTAATGGGATGGCTTTGAGTTTTTCTCCATTTAATTTGAAATTAGCTGTTGGCATGCTGTATATAGCTTTTATTATATTTAGGTATGACCCTTGTATCCCTAATCTCTCCAATGCTTTTATCATAAAGGGATGTTGAATTTTGTCAAATGCTTTTTCAGCATCTAATGGGATGATCTTATTTTTTTCCTTTCAGTTTATTTATATGATGGATTACATTGATAGATTTTCGTATGTTGAACCAGCCCTGCATCCCTGGGATGAAGCCTACTTGATCATAATGGATAATTTTTCTAATGTGTTCTTGGATTCGGTTTGCCAGTATTTTGTTGAGGATTTTTGCATCGATGTTCATGAGTGAGATTTGTCTATAATTCTCTTTCTTTGTTGGGTCTTTGTGCGGTTTTGGTATCAAAGTAACTGTAGCTTCATAAAAGGAATTTGGCAGTGCCTCTTCTGTTTCTATATTGTGAAATACATTAAGGAGTATAGGTATTAGATCTTCTTGAAAGTTCTGGTAGAATTCCGCATTGAAACCATCTGGTCCTGGGCTTTTTTTGGTAGGGAGGTTTTTCGCAACTAACAGGTCTATTTAGATTGTTCACCAGGTCCTGATTTATCTTTAGTATATGATTCTTATCTAAAAAAGTATCCATTTCCTTTACAATTTCCAGTTTTGTGGCATATAGGCTTTTGTATTAAGATCTAATGATTCTCTGAATTTCCTCTGTGTCTGTGGTTATGTCCCCCTTTTCATTTCTGATCTTATTAATTTGCAAATTCTCTCTCTGCCGTGTGATTAGTTTGGATAGGGGTTTGTCAATCTTGTTGATTTTCACCAGGAACCAGTTTTTTGTTTCATTGATTCTTTGTATTGTTTTCTGTGTTTCTCTTTTTTTTGATTTCAGCCCTCAGTTTGATTATTTACAGTCTTCTACTCCTCCTAGGTGAGTCTGCTTCTTTTTTTTTCTAGAGCTTTCAGGTGGGCTGTTAAGTCTTCAATGTGTGCTTTCTCTGTTTTCTTTAAGTGGGCACTTAGTGCTATGAACTTTCCTCTTAAGACTGCTTTCATAGTGTCCCATTAGTTTGAGTATGTTACCTTCCTCCATCAATGTTGTTTTTTATTTTCATTGAATTCATGGAAGACTTTAATTTCTTTCTTTATTTCTTCCTTAATCCAGGTATGGTTCAGTAGTTGACTGTTCAGTTTCCATGAGTTTGTAGGCTTTCTGGGGGTAGCATTATTGTTGAATTCTAACTTTAATCCATGGTGATCTGATAAGACACAGGTGGTTACTAATATTTTTTTGTAAATGTGGATGTTTGCTTTGTTACCGACTATATGATCGATTTTCGAGAAGGTTCCATGAGCTGCAGAGAAGAAGGTATATTCTTTCCTATTTGGATGGAATGTTCTATAGATGTCTGTTAAGTCCATTTGCTTCATTACCTCCCTTAATTCTCTTATTTCTCTGTTAGGTTTCTGTCTGATTGACCTGTCCATTGGTGAGAGGGGAGTGTTGAAGTCTCCTAATATTAGTGTGTGCGGTTTGATGGCTGCCTTGAGTCTTAGCAATGTTTCTTTTATGTACGTGGGTGCTTTTATATTAGGGGCATAGATATTCAGGATTGAGACTTCATCCTGCTGAATTGTTCCTGTTATGAGTATAAAATGCCCCTCTCCATCTCTTCTGATTGATTTAAGTTTGAAGTCAACTTTGTTAGAAATTAGTATAACCACACCTGCTTGTTTCTTAGGTCCATTTGCTTGATAGGCCTTTTCCCAGCCCTTTACTCTGAGTAGGTGCCTGTCTTTGAGGTTGAGGTGTGTTTCTTGTAAACAGCAGAATGTTGGATCCTGTTTTCTTATCCAATCTCTTAGCCTGTGCCTTTTTATAGGTGAGTTGAGTCCATTGACATTAAGTGATATTAATGACCAGTGGTTGTTAACTCCGGTCATTTTTTTTATTCATAGAGTTTGTGTGTTTCCCTTCTTTGTTTTGTGTTGTTGAAGGGTCTCTAGATGTCTGAGTTATTGTGGTCATTGTTGGACTCCTTGGTTAGTGATTTTCCTTCATTTACTTTCTGTAAGGCTGGATTTGTGGCTGCGTATTGTTTAAATTTGTTTTTATCCTGGAAAATTTTATTTTCTCCATTTATAGTGAATGAAAGCTTGGCTGGGTAGAGTAATCTGGGCTTGCATCCATGGTCTCTCAGTTTCTGCAGTACATCTATCCAGGACCTTCTGGCTTTCATGGTTTCCATGGAGAAGTCAGGTGTAAGTCTGATAGGTTTACCTTTATAAGTAATTTGGCCTTTTTCCTTTGTAGCTCTTAATATTCTTTCCTTATTCTGTATACTTTGTGTTTTGATAATTATATGGCGAGGGGATTTTTTTTTTTGATCCAGTCTATTCTGTGTTCTGTATGCTTCTTGAACCTTCATAGGTACATCTTTCTTCAGGTTGGGAAAGTTTTCTTCTATAATTTTATTAAATATATTTTCTGGACCATTGAGCTGCACTTCTTCTCCTTCTTCTACTCCTATTACTCTTAGGTTTGGTCTTTTTATTGTGTCCCATATTTCCTGAAAGTTTTGTGATGAGAGTTTGTTGGACTTGCTGTTTTCTTTGATCAGTGTGTTTATTTTCTCTATGGTATCTTCAGAATCCGAGAGTCTTTATTCTATCTCTTGTATTCTGCTGGTTATGCTTGTTTTTGTAGTCTCTATTCGTTTACCTAGATTTTCCATGTCCAGCTGGCCCTCTGTTTGTGTTTTCTTCTTTGCCTCCATTTCAGTTTTCAGGTCTTGAACTGTTTCGATTATCTGTTTGATTGTTTTTCCTTGGTTTTCTAGGGTATCATTCACTGATTTATTCAATTCTTCAAACTTTCTGTTATATTTCTCATCCATTTCTATAAGGGCGTTTTTTACATGCTGTTTAAGGGTGTCAATCACTTTCATGAAGTCAATCTTTTCTCCTTCTTCTTGATTAAGGTGTTCATGTCCACCCGTTGTGAGGTCGCTGGTTTCTGGTGGCTTCATGTTAATTTTCAGCTTGTTGGGCGAATTCTTGCCTTGGCATCTGCCCATCTCTTCTTCCAAATGCTCCCTATGGATCTTCTTTTACCGGATCAGATCTCCTTGCCTACCCAACGCTGGCTCTCCCCAATGTTGGCTCTCCTGGCGCCAAGAGATCAGGTCTCCTTGCTGGTTGGGCAGCTTGCAAGCAAAGCGCCTACCCCGCTTGGTGCAGGCAGGCCACAGAAACAAAGGAACTGCAGCCCGCCCGGGTGCCCTGAGGACTCAGACCCAGTGCCCAGACAGGCTGGGCTGGGCCATGCCAAGCGCCAAAAGAGGGCAGTGGGGCCGAAGTGGGGAGGGCTCAGGACGGAAGCTGGGTGTGCCAGGAAGAAAGAGGCAGCACCCAGGGAGTAGAGGCCCTGCAGAGAGCCCAAGAGGGACAGGGGGCCAAGGAACCCCCGAGCTCCGCATCCCAGGATGGCGCCGCGGGCCAGAAACTCACCCCAAGGCTGGGTCTCCTGGCGCCAAGAGATCAGGCCTCCATGCTGGTTGGGCAGCTCGCAAACAAAGTGCCTACCCTGCTTGGTGCAGGCAGGCCACAGAAACAAAGGAACTGCAGCCCACCCAGGCGCCCTGAGGACTCTGACCCAGCACCCAGACAGGCTGGGCTGGGCGATGCCATTCACCAAAAGAGGGCGGTCTGCTTAAGAATTTATTACATGGCCAGGCAATAGTGGCTGAGACAAACAGATCTCTGTGAGTTCTAGGCTAGCCTGAGCTACAAAATCTAGTTCCAGGACAGGCTTCAAAGCTATAGAGAAACCCTGTGTCAAAAAAACAAAATAATACAAAACAAAATAAAAAAAGCAAATAGAAAAAAATAAGAGCTAGTTCCAGGACATCTAGGACTGTTACACAAAGAAATCATGTTTCAAAAAGCCAAAATAATAATAATGATAATAATCACCTCAGATATTTCATAATTTCTGTTATATTTCAGGTGTAATATATGCATCAGCTCTTAACACCGAGGGTATTGATTTGGTCAGTTCTTTACTAATGTTTGACTGAAGGTAAACACACAAATATTCAGGCAATATTTAGAATAATACTTGGCCTATAACATATAGCATGTGACACGTTTTCAACAAAAGAATAGGTGTCAGAGTTATTCAAGGTTGGAAGTTGGGGAGGTTCAGTCCAGTCTTCCTGACAGATTCCTTAGGGTTTTCCTTGCTCTTAGAATTTTTGGGATCAGTAGTCATATCCGTTTACCCTGAATACACAATATAGATATAAAATGAATAGCTAAATCTGTTTACAGTAATAGAATAGGGAATCATTTAAATTTTTTTCTTTCTCTTTATTTTTTTTAGCATTAATGTCTTTATTACGGCTTGCAGTCCTTTATACAGAGGAAGAGGCTAAAATCACTTTTTAAAGTAACATTTTCCTTTATTTTACATAGGGATTACAGGTTTTTTTTCCTTCCTCTCCTCTCAACCTCTAGCCGTCCCTGACTCCCATCTATCCCCCTTCCCTTCTAACCACTGTTCCTTGGTCTCCATCCAGAAAGGGTCAGTCTAGAAGCCCTGGGACTTCATGCTTTCAGCTTGTGATTCCAGAGCTGGGACAATATTTCCCTAATATTCCTAATGTTCCTAGTCCTTATGTTTGTGTGTTAAGCACCATGCTCATGGCCTGAGCAAGGGCTGTGCTCAGACCTTATTTCCCACTCCTTGGCTCATTTCATGCTTCTGACATCACACTTCTGAGTCTTGATATTTGTCTCCCCCTGCCTCCTGCCCCTTTCCTTACCTCCCTTCACTCCATGAGGGTGCAGCCCTTTCTCCACCCTACTCTAGAACATTCTCAGTTTCCTCTCTCTCTCTCAGGATGTGTCCTGCTCCCCCTGCTCTCCCTCACATTCCTGTCTATGCAGCCATGTCTATCACCTCAGACTCACTGGCATGTTACTCCAATTTTACGACACAGTGCTCTTTTGTATCACTGCTATCAATCTTGAGGCCATTGAGGAAAGAAGCCTGACATCCAGACTCTCCTGAGTTCTTTGAGACTGGGCTTGGACTCTGAACTTATGAGTTTGTGTCTGCCTGGTGCAGGTTTAGCAAAGCTCACACTCAGTCAGTTGAGCCGTCCCACATAGGCTAGCACTGCCGATGTCTGCTCTGCCTCCACATCCTTGTGCACACCCAGCAGAAGTCTGCACAGCCTGGCATTACTTTGTCAAAGTCTTATTATCTTTAGTCAACCGAATTCTTCCTTATTGAAAGGATTTCTGTGAATAGAGTTTCCAGACACTACTCCAACCCTCTCTTAAACTGTGAATTCCCACATTCCCAGGTTGCCATTGTTCTTAAATCTATTTCTGTTAGTTTATGTGTGTGACTGTTTGGGCTGCCTGTATGTATGTGTACTACGTTCCTTTCTAATGTCCGTGGAGCTCAGAAGAAGTTAGTGGATACCCTGGAAATGGGGCTCTAGACAGCTGTGACCCACCATGTTGGTAACAGTAACTGAACCTGGGTCTTCTGCAAGAGCACCAAGTACTCTTAAACACTGCGTCATCTCTCTAGTCCCAACCAGGCTTCATTGTAGTGACAGTGACATCAGTTATATCCCTAAATGCATGATATAACAGAAGAAGAAGCTAAACTTCTGTTTCTTTTCCACAGTCGGGGTCAGAGCCCTGGTCACTCAGTGTTTAGGCCAAAGAGGACAATTCGCTACAAGCTGTGTTGACTTTGTCCCACCCTGAACCTGATCTCAGATCCTTTTCCTATTTCTCTCTGGATAACCCTCCCCCTGCCCCGCCTGGGATAAGCCTCTCTTTCTACCGCTGGAGAATTCAGTTTTCCTTTCATAGTTGTGATGTTGGAACTTCACCATCCCTGAGGTCCTAGGCCTCTCCTCTGGGACCCCAGGTACTCATACTTCCACGTGAGCCTTCACTCCTGACCTATACACTTGACATCGATCATGAATCATATTCCAGAAACCTTGCTTCAGGCAGCTTCTGTGAAGCTTGTCAGGGTGGACTTAACTCTGGAGTCTTAAGACACCTGGGAGGCTGGCTCTCCGAGAATGGGTTAGAATGCTAAGCTTCTTTTGATAGTCTCCTCCTGGGCACAAACTTTTTCCTTTTGTAGCTTTACCTTTTGTGGGCATCAGTACCAGATTCCATGTTCTTGGAAGCCTTTTTGGTGAAAAATGGGTATTTTTGTTCTATGACATTGTAGGAGAGATCTCATCAAAATGGAACCCTATTCTTGAGCCCCTACTGACACGGACATACTTTCTGGCAGGATTTGTTGAAGGCAACTTGAACATTCATTGCAGAAATTGAGATACAGAAGTCGCCACATTGTATATACCAGGTTCTGTTCTCTGTTTCTGTCCCCTTTCCCCAGCTGGTCATCCTCAATCCATTTCTTTTCCGTTCTTGAACCCGTCAATGCTCCTTGTAAAGCATTCCCTTCTCCATCTGCTCTACCCTTCTATACAATTTCCTTACCACATCAGATCCTGTGCTGTCTACATTCACTGGCCACATAGGCCATCTTTTTCTAAAGGGATTCATATTGTCTACAACACTAGCATGAACCACTAATGGAAGAAATCCCACTGGCCAAATACAGAGTATTTCATACACTCAGATGGGCTTAGAAGACATTCAAATACAGCCTTAGTCCCTCACCTAATATATAGTCTACAGATTACAGAAAATCTCATATCAGCATCCAAGGAAATCTGTGTAGGTTTTTTTTTTACAGATATTCATTGTGTGTGTGTGTGTGTTTGTGTGTGTGTGTGTGTGTAAAGGAAAGCTAGTGTACCATTGGCTTTTGTGTATGTATTTATATATGATTTAACACTTAGAAGGACAAGTTTACGATCTGTCTCTCCAGTTATATGTTTGTTAAGTAGCACATACATAATACATACTAGATAGTTCCCAAATGTGACTGCAAGTACTTATTGAGTGCGCCAACTCTCTTAAAGCATTTCCACTTACATTGAGTTAGAAATAAATAAGCCCTTACATAAATTAAATATTCACACATCTCACAGAAACAAGAAAAGCAAACTATATTTTTCTCAAGTACACATTTTCACTGTGTCTGGCAATGAGAACTTAAGGGTAGCTAACTAGGTGGGTATTAGAAAATATTTGAACTGGAGACTGTTGGCAGTACCCAGAAAACTACTGGCTTTTTCTGAAACAACAATTGTACTTCTGGCTCCTAAAATTCGTTGTGAAGTTGCCATGAGCACAAATAGGCAGCATCAAATATGTATTTGATTAGGGATGTGGAACTTTGAAGTGGACTGTGGTGTCGTAGGTGCCAGATGAACCCAAATTCCCTGAGGTTCTCTTGAGGAAAAGCAGGTACATACAACTCAGATGAAAGTCACCTTTGCTTCGAATAGTGGTTCTCAACAAGTTTGACCCACTTGGGGTTGCTTCTCAGATATCCTGCATGTCAGATATTTACATTATAATTAATCACAATAACAAATTATAGTCATGAAGTAGCAACAAACAATTTTATGGTTGTAGGTCACCACCACATGGGTAACTGTATAAAGGGTTGAACCATCAGGAAGGTTGAGAACCACTGCTTTAGAATCATATAGAAAGCTGTTCTCTCTGTGCCGGGACAGATGGACCCAGTGCCATTGCAGTCAATGTCTACAACAACTCTGCCTGCAAATTCCTCAAATGATGTCCTTGGGACATTCTGGATCATTGGCCAACATCGGCCTCTCCACAAATTTAGGTGTTCTGTGGCCTGGGATCGTTTTGTGAACACGGGGAATTGTATCCCCACCCCTGTGCCTTCTTCTGCTCCCCAACTGTCTTGTTCTGTAATTATGACCTGATTAGTTGCCCAGGAACAACAACATACACTCTTATATCCAAAATGTGTCAGAAACATGTATGTTTAACAAAGATGAGAGGAGTTCCTTTGTGGCTTGCTCTGCTCTGTCCCCAGGTACGTGAAAGGTATAAGGGCCTATGGATTTCCAAGTATCATGTGACATCACGGGGAGAGTGTCATGAGGATCATGAGAGGCTAAAGTGCACATTTCTGTCATTGTCTCTTGTTTTTGCAGTTCCTTAGCAGTGTCCTCTCTGGTTAAAGCATTCACTCCAGCAGAAAAGCTCTTTAAGGAGTAACCCATTGTGAGTAACTTCAGGGAGAGCCCCACACTGAATGAATCCAGTAGTCTCCGTACTCCCAAGAGTAGATAAATAGTAGAGACTGCTGGGAGTCAGTCTCAAACCAGTAGAGCAGTCTGGAAGAAACCAGTAGAACAGCTCAGCAGGAGCAGAGACCAGGTGAGCTGCCTGGAAGAGGCTTAGAGGAGCTGATCTGTCTGGAAAGACTGCAGCCTGCTGTCCTGTCAGTGGACTGCACTGTGTGGCTCAGGTTTCCATATTTGGAGAGCCATCAGTCCTACCGAGGTAGGCTTTGGTGACAAAGCTGACTTGGAGTCATTTCTCTCCTGTATGCAACCCCTCACCCATATTCCTGTAAGAAAGTCTTATAAATGCAATTTGTTCTCCAGGTGGACTCCGGTATTGTTGTTCCTCCTGGCTGGGGCAGGATTTCTCTCTGCAGAAGTAAATGTGTGTTGTTTTTTTACAAAAAGTGTGTTTTGCAATAGGAGGTGCGAGTAAGATGTTGCTAGAGGCAAAAGAGTAGGTGAAGCAGCAATACAGGAGGCCAGTGTAAGTGATAATCAGACAGTCGTCTAGGGTCCTAAGACACAAAGCTCAGGCTTTGGAGCTGGCCACCATGTGCCACCACCCACTGTCAAGCATCTCCTTGTTTCACAGCAGCCTGCCCTTTCCACTCTTTTATGCCCAATTTTCTGTCTTTCCCCCTCTCTTCCTTCTCAAAGGTTAGAATCCAAGGATTTCCAATCAGTGAGTGGAAAGGGAAGGTGAGTGTGTCCTGTTCTGCTGATGCTCGCACGATGCACTTATCAGGGGCTTTTCTGTGTGAGGCATCACACTTGAAGACCTCAGCTTCTGCCATTAGCAGGATTCAGACTCAGGGACTCTGCTTTTTTATTTTTATGGCTCAAATCTACAAAAGAACTCATCTTTATAAAAACACACAGTATATTAAAAAGGGTAATACAACTTCAGGAAGGATAGTATTGTCTCCTAGTGGCTATTCTACCCTTTCTGCTGATAGGGTGTTTAGGAGGGAAATGATGGGATATACTTAGGTCATGAATTCTTGGGGGAAACTGTGATGATTTATAAACCCCTATAGTGTATGTAGGGCTCAATGTTCAGTAAGCTGAATATTCAAAAGATTTTTTTGTTTGTTTTTCAAGACAGCGTTTCTCTGTAGTTTTTGGAGGTTGCTACGGATCTAGCTCTTGCAGACTAGGCTGGCCTTTAATCCACAGATGTTCACCTGCCTCTAACTCCCAAGTGCTGGCATTAAAGGTGTGTGCCACCTGATCCTGGTAAAAGTATTCTTAATGTTGTTTGAAGATTTTAATCAACCATACTGTTATGGGGTCATGACTATCCCTCACTCCTTATACATAAAAATGAAGCCATGGAGGTGTTTTTCTGCAATGATTCCTTATTAAAGATGCTTGCTGGCAAGCCTGATTGTTGTAAGGGGGGGATGCTTGTTCTTCTCGGCTGCCCAGCTTGCTTAGCCCGGAAATAACCACACAGAAAATGTATTAAGTAAATTACTGATAGGCACATTAACTCTAACTTCTCATTGGCTAACTCTTACATATTAATTTAACCCACTTCGATTGATCTTTGTATCATCATGAGGTATTGGCCTACCAGCAGAGTTACAGCACATCTATTTCTGGTGGCAGTTCCATGGCATTTCTCTCACTCTGCTTTCTCACTCCCAGCATTCAGTTCTGTCTTCCCTGCCTACCTAAGTACTGTCCTATCAAAATGCCAATGGAGTTTCTTTATTCCTTTACATATGAAAGGAGCACATAAACAGAAGGATCTCCTGCACCACAGATGACCTGAACCTGATCTCTGGAAAGTGCATGATGGAAAGAGAGAACTGATTTTCCCAAGTTGTCTTCTGACATCCAAACATGTGCTGTGACATGCACTAAATGGTAAAGATCCATACTCACATAACAAATAAATTCAACAATTAGAAGGAATCCTAATTTACTTAGCTACTAACTCTACAGGTATTTGACAATGACTTTGTGTTTACAGATGTTGATTTTCACATTTATAAGTCAAAATAATTGCACTACAACTTCCTTAGGAATCTTGCTAGCTGTCCTGATATCACAGCGCTCTAGGGTTCTACAATTAAAAGGAAGAAAGAAAAAGTTTGCATTTGTGTGATTAGAGTATACAGACGACTAAATGGCTAACAGATTTTGTTGTTCTTTCAGAGGAGCAGAGTACAGTTCTCAGGATCCACCTCGGTAACCATCTATCTCTAAGTAGAGCTTCAGGAAATCCAGTGCTCCCTGTAGGCATGCATAAGTACAAGCACACCGACTAGTAATGATCTTCTATTTAAAAAAGATTTTTAAATATCTGAAAATCACAATTTGTGATTTCTTAACCTGTAACTTCAATAAATTTAATATTAATTTTTAGATTGGTTTCTTTTTCATGTGTATAGAGTTCTACCTTCATGCATGCCTTCATGCCAGAAAAAGGCACCAGATCTCATTATAGACGGTTGTGATCCACCATGTGGTTCATGGGAATTGAACTCAGGACATCTAGAAGAACAGGCAGTGCCTTTAACCTTTAAGCCATCCCCTTAATATTAATTTTTAAAAGCAATGTTAAACTCTAGTTTTCTTTTTATTAATTAATTATTTTCCCAATCACATTTCCTCTCCCTTTTTTCTCTCTTCCCAGACCCTTCTACTAACCTGCCTCTTCCCCCCATCTACTTCTTCTCTTTTCATAAAAGAGCGGGTCTCCCATGTATATCAGCCATCTGTGGCATATCAAGATGCAGTAAGACTAGGCACATCATCTAGTATTAAGGTTAAATAATACAACCCAGTAGGAGGATAAGGTTCCCAAAGCAGATCACAGGGTCAGAGACATCCCTAGTGTTAGGAGCCCCAGCAGAAGACCAAGACCATTACATATAGAACTGTAAAACATGGGTAGAGGGCCTAGGTCAGTCCCTTGCAAGCTCTCTGGATGGCAGCCGAGTCTCTGTGATCCTCTCTGGACCTAGGTTAGTAAATTCTGTGGTTTCTCTTTTGGTGCCCTTGGCCTCTCTGTGTCCCACAATCCTTTCTCCACCTCTTCCACAGGATTCTCTGAGGTTCACCAGTGTTTGTAGTTCTGAATCTGTTTCCATCAGTCGCTGGGTTACATTTTCTTGATGAGATCCTCTTGATATTTTCCAACATCTCAGCACACTGAGGAAATTTTTTTGAGAATATTAATTGTTTGAATGGAAGCTAGCCCGAGGTTATTTCACTTTTGTATACTTACTGTATATATGGTGCTTTCTCAGCTCAAGTACTGTTACAGAGCACTTTCAAGCTTCAGGAGTTTCCTGACACTATGAAAAGGACAGAGACCCACACAGTGTCAGCCTAGTCAGACATGAGAAGTACTGGGCAGGACATCGTACAGTGACTGTGATGGAGAGTCCCAATCAACCATCTGGAGCATTTTCATTGTTTCAATAGTGATGTGAAATGTTTTGCAGCGACTTGTACCCCCAGAATGCTACATAAACTCCACTTCACAAGCATGACACTCCTTCAGGTAGAGGACAGTGTTGGTGTGTTTTCAATGTCCTCTCAAGGAAACTGGCACAAACACTAGCTGACATAACCATGTCCACTTAATTCCCAGATCTTGCAGTGTGCACCCAGTGAGATACAGAAGCTAGACTTCTCCAGGGATTCACCCAGAGGCCATGTGCTCGGTGTAAATGCATGTCCTCATCCCTACTTGTGCACCTGCAACAGCTTTCTTTCTCTTCCACTCCATTCCTCGAGGCTTTGGTGTACTTGGTTGGATCCATGTTAGATCCATTCTGCACATGCTCCCTAGAGCCACCTTCAGTGGGCACGTATCTCCTATAGGGGTTGTGTGATGGAAAGAGGACAGATGTGAAACTTGCTAAAAACCTACATGCTGCAAAGTCATTTCAATCCACAAACCATTTATGGAGATGACACTTCTCTCTTTTAGGTCTCATCATGGCTTTCCAATCCCAACATGTGGACCACAATTTCTAAAAACTGGATGAAAATGAGATTGAGGGGAGCCTTGATTTTGAACACGGGGCCACTGCAGCAACAGAAATTGTCATCTATGGTGAAGGTTCTCTAAAAGGTTCCGACAAACCAAAGAACCAGGGCATCTCACACCACGAGGATGATGTGACCCACATTGTTAACTTCAACTACGTTGGTGATGACATCAGGCATGAGAGCCATGGGAGCCACCAAGGGTACAGAAACCCACAGTTGAAGGAGCAGGAGAACGTGGCTGCTGGCAGAGTGCCACAGGTCCAGCGCACAAGGCCACGGGATCCAGTACCCCAATAAGATCATAAGGTATGTGATCCAGTCATACAGGTCCAAGTATCTGCTTAGTGCCATGTGTGTGTCTGTGTCCCTATGGCAGGCAGGGTCTGAGTTGATATCCATGGCTCCTGTTACCACCAAGGGCCATGAAGTTGTCTGGGGTCTGGTCTGCCACCTGAGGCCATGCTGGTTTCCCAGGGTGAAGTTGCTGCCAGCGACTGATCTGAGTGACATGTGTCACCACCTGGGGCTCTGGTGATGTCAAGGCCTAAGCTGCAGCCTAGGGATATCTTTGGGTCTGCGGTCGTACAGCAGCCAGGGTCTGAGTCAATGCCCATGGCATCTGTTGCCACCATGGGTCGTGCTGATGCCTAGGGTCTGGTTAGCTATCTCAAACCATGTTGGCGTCTGAGAGCCCTGCTGATGCTGGCGCCATACTGATCTGAGTGACCTGAGCTGCCACAGGTGCCATGGTGACATCTGAGCCAGAGATGATGCAGAAGGCCATGTCTGGATCCGTGGTCCTGCTGCATCTGGGCTCTGTCATGATGTCTTTGGTCTATGTTATCATAGAAGGTCATGCATGATGAAAGCCAAGAGCCATGCTGAACCAGCCCAGGAATTCAGATAAAAGGCAGGAAGTTATTTCAATTTTCTTGCATCTGTTGATACTCTGTGTACAAATATGTGGTTAGTTTTGGAGACAGTTCCACTAGGTTCTCCCAAAAGAAGGTATATCCTCACAAAATAAAGTACATCCTTTGTTCCTTCGGTGAAATATTCTGTAAATATCTATTAAGTCCATTTGGATCACGATGTCATTTAGCACCAGCATTTCTACATTTAGTTTTTGTCTGTATGACCTGTCTATTTACAAGACTGAGATATCAGGAGTGCCAGACCGACAGGTCGACACCCTGGGAATGGAGCACAGGCACCCCCCATCCCCTAAACTTTCTCACCATTCAGCAGGGCTTCTCTATGGCTACTGCCTTTCTCTTCTTATCCCTTCCCAGCTTGCGCCCAAGCACCCCTTACCATCTGAGGGGGGTCATAGGATCCCCCAAGTCAGCCTGCTTCAGGGCTGAGGGTCTGGGGAAAAAGTGGTGAGGACAACTACTGCAGGAGTTTCTTTGTCCCTCTGAGGTTGCACCCAGCAAGCATGCCCTTTTGTCTGCCAGGTCCCTGGCCTGATCCTGTACTAGAAGTTCCATCTCTCAGGAGGGTAAGTGAGTGACAGACTGGCTAATCAGTTGTCCTGGGAATGGAGCACAGGGTCCCGACAATCCCCTAAACTTTCTGACCATTCAGCAGGGCTACTCTCTGGCTACTACCTTTCTCTACCCACCCCATCACAGCTTGCCCCCCCAGCACTTCTTTCCATCTACGGGGTCCTTAGATCCACCACCACAGCATACTACAGGGTGAAGTGGATCTGAGAGACTCCAGTACTGAGGGGACCTAAGAGAGAGCAGACCAAGAAAAACACCGAAGTACACAGGCAGCCATAGCAAAGATCGGACCAAGCCACCAAGAATCTCCTGACAGCATTTGAAGGAAGAGATGGGCAGGCGTCAATGCAAGAATTACTCCAACAATCTGAAAAACAACATAATAACAACAGACTCCCATGAACATACAAAAAGAAGATTTGAACACTGACTCAGACCCTGGCTCCTGTAGAATTACGGACCCAGAGATATCCCAAGGGTGCAGCTTAGGCCTTGACATCACCAGATCCCCAGGTGGTGACAAAGTTCACTCAGATCAGTCGCTGGCAGCAACTTCACCCTGGGAAACCATCATGGACTCAGGTGGCAGACCAGACCCCAGACAACTTCATGGCCCTTGGTGGTAACAGGAGCCATGGATATCAACTCAGACCCTGCCTGCCATAGGGACACAGACACACACATGGCACTAAGCAGATACTTGGACCTGTATGACACCAAGGCCCTGGGTGGCAGCACAGATTACTCAGATCAGCATGGCTCTGGAAGCTTGCACACCAGCAAGGTCCCAGATTGCAGCCCAGGCCCTGAGCATCCCTGTGGCCTTTGGTGACAACACAGGACATGGACTTCAACACAGACCCTGGCTGCAGTTCTGACATGGACCCAGAATGGTCCTCGGCAGGAGGCACAAGTGGATGCAACTAAGACCCTAGGTAGAAGCAGAGGTATTCAAATTGGCATGGTTCCATCAGCAGCATGACCCAGGACACCAAGATGGCCTCAGGTGGTAGCCCAGACGCCAGGCATACGCATAGCCTACAGTGGTAGCAGGAGCCATGGACATCAACACAGAGACCCTGGCCACTCTCTCAGACATGTCCTTCAGCAGCATCTCAGTCCCTGATGTCACAATGGCACCGGTGGCAGTGCAGGACACTCAGATCAGTACAACCCGTGAAGTGGCATGTTCCACCAACAGGTGAAAACAAAGACACAGGGCGTCCAGTGGTCTTTGATGATGGCACAACCCATGTATGTCCACACAGTCCCTGCCCGCAGTAGGACCATGGACCCACAGAACCTTGGTAGCAGCCCGGCAAGGTCTGGGTACCACCTCAAACCTGGGTGGTTAGCAGGACGCCCACAGCAGCCTGCTCCTCACCCCCTTCGCTCCTTCTGTTCTCCCTCTTTCTACAGCACATGAATCATTCTGATATGTTCCCTCCAATTTCTCCACCACACATTTGCTCATCACAGTGACCGTCTCCTGCCCATGAATGTCTTCAGCAGGTCCAGGAAGGCCTATGGGCAGCTTCCACCCACCTGAGCTGTTTTCAAAGAGGGGCAGAAAGGGGAATGTATCCAGATGGGAGGGTAAGTGGGGAGGAACTGGGAGGAAGGAAAACCATAAAGAGGTATGACAAAAAATCTAATTTCTTTAAGAATAAAAAAGTATTGGTACAATCCCCCAAATAAAAGTTTTCATCACCATCAATATCGTCTGTGCCAACTTCTCCTTAGATTTCTTGTTTGCAGGATTACTTCTGAATCACTTGCTCAGAGGATCTACTAAGCCTGAATCACCATGTATTGGGAATATTCATCTATGCATGCAACACTCATGACTTAAAATGCTAAATTATGTAACTAGACTTTGTCATTCTGTTTAAATGGAATTTCCTGAAAAGTGGACATCTTATCCTACAAAATACCAGAAAGCATGCGGAGCTTATGTGTTTATTGTTAACATGAGTGTTCAATTTTAGTTAATCTTGGCAATGGGCACATGGGTCACCAATTAGCCATTTGGCTCCTGAATGAAGGATGATGCCATTCTAGGAAGAATCTTCCTTAAAGTCCCTAAGTATGATGATGTCTTCAACAGGAGTTGTGTTTCCTAACAGTAGGAGTGTTTCCCTCCTCTCTTTGGCTCTTCGGTTGGCGAACCACACCTAAAATCAGAGGGAGATAAGATTGTTTTATCATTGGCTTCCACCCCCAGAGCCGAGAGAGAGAAGTCACTTTAAGGCATCTAACATGGAACTTTCTACTCAGCTCACAAAAGCAAGCCCCGGCTGTGTGTCAACCTCTGCAAACAGGGCCATGATTTTGTCTTTTTCCCGCAGTATATACACTTCAGTGGGGACTTCCACCCATGGTAAATCTGAGCAGCATATTCTTTCATGTTACACAAAGTTCTCCAGCATCAGGATGAAGAATACTATCTCTGCTTCAGCGAGATTTCCAGAATCCTGCCCTGCACAATATTAATCTCTGTATTTCAAGTGTTATTCTTCCATACCTATCAGTCCATGCCTCCTCTCAACCCTAATATAACTATTTGGCAATGTGTTTGGCTAGCCACACACAGAATCCCAGAAAAATTAACATTAAGGGTTGTCACTATTAATACCATCGTCTCAAGTTAGGATCATTTTTTTCTTTATGCAGTGTAGCACTTTTAACCATGATATTCAAGACACAAAATAGAAAGACGGGGACAATTAAAGAGTTAATTGGCAAGGAGTATTTCCATAGGAGGCTAAGTGTGTGGCCAGCTGGGGGTCCAAAATTGCATCACAATGAAAACCATGTGCTGTGAATGTTGTCCACCTAGAGATGATGTCCCTTTTATGTAGTGCTGTTTCAATTAAGGTTAAAATCGATTTAAAGTTCAATTTGTCAAGTGCTGTAAACTCAGCACTTGGGGGGTGGAGGTGGAGGCAAAAGAACCATGAGTTCAAGGACAGCAAGGGTTACACAGAGAAACCCTGTGCCAAAAAACCAACATTCAAACAGGGAAAAAAATAAAATGGAATCCATTCATTTAAAAGTGCCTAGGACGAGGCTAGCTAATGCCTAAGGAAGGCTATAGATTGTCTGTCCAATTGCTTTGTTTGGATTCACTGACCTTCAGTTTTGCTTCAGGCACTTTCAAAGCTCTTGCAAGTTCTTTCCTGTGTAAAGACAACCATGGATGTTTATCATGCAGGGTTTTACATGCAATACAATGACATACATGAATTCTATGCCTTTTAAAATATCACCGTCCTCCCTCACACTTGGCATTAACATTTATTCTCAGAGGCAGTCTCACTTTTGAAATGAATTCATCTCCTGCAAAAGTTTCTAAATGATAGAGACAAACAATTTTAACAAACTATTGAAAATTAAAAATAAATGTCAATGTCGATGCTGAGCAAAGTATGCTAAATTAAAAACAGCACTAGGGGAGGGGAAAGAGAAACCAAAAGGAGTTGATGGCTAGGTACACAGTCCCTGAAAAGATGAGGAGGTCACACAACAAACTGTAAACTCCTAGCACTCGTGAACTTGATGCTAGTAAGTTGTTTGGGTCCACAAACTCTGGTCTCTATATTTCACAGAAATTAAAATATGACTCGGAATGAGAGGTGTTGACTATGGACATTTGCTTCATGTCAGCACTACCTGTTGGTACTGAGCTCGGGCCCCACACGGGGCATCCTCCTGTGCCCACCACCAAAGGAGAAGGCCCCTGTGACTTGGAGAGGGACGATAAGGAATACAGTGCCTCAAAGAACCAAAGGCACCTCAACATGAGCCAAAGGCCAGGGAGGTTGGGGAGCTCTTGGTCCAAACCACATACCTGGCAGCCAAATCTGGGTCCCGGGATTTTTTAAAGACGCGTTCCATTTTTCTGATCTGACGCGGTGTGAAATGGAAGAGGTTTTGATGACCCTGGTGCCGCTGAGGAATCCTTGCCACACCAGCCTCTGAGGTGTTCAATTCTTCCAGGTCAAGCTCCAAAGAAGAATCCGGGTGGCTATGGCCACCATCTGCCTCCATGGCCGCAGCTGACGTGGAGGCCACAACTTCGTTCTCACAAACTATTTCCTCCTCATAATCTTTCTGAGTATAATATTTATGCTCATAATAAAGCTTCTTGGCCATAACTACAACTGTGGACCTCAAACAGCACTCGGGTCCCAGGAATGACTGACCTCGAGGTCTAGAATCTCGGCAGGGCTACCGACCAAACAACGAGAGGACGGGAGCAAAGGATGACGTCAATGCGTCAACACGCAGGTCCGCGCATGCTCCCCATTTCTCAGGGGTCCTCATGCACGACGTCCAGACGCTCACTTGCAAGAAGTAGCTGGACACTCGAGCGCCGTTCACTCACTGCTGCCCTGACTGACTGCACTGGCCCTTGTGCCCACTTGCTGAGGTAGGTGCTGTCCGTTTTAGCTCACAAATGATGGGTGTGGCCCAAATGAGGAGAACCTGAGGGTGACTGATGGGGTGTGAAAAGGTAGCATGGAGTTAAATCTTGTTCCTAGGGCATGCTTCCAGAATGAGCTTTAATGTGTATCAGCATGCTGCCTGTTCCTCCTAGGTTTTAGGGAGGAGATGACGGGTGGATTGTGTGGAAGTGCAAGATCATTTGGAATGGAGCATGGGACAGAGGCACACGCTTGACTCCAGGATGCTCGAGTAAACATGTATAAATTTCTGTGACCTCACCCGCCACCCAGCACTAGCGGCTCAGAAAAATGGGTTTAGAACTAAGTGGACATGGTCAGCTTTAATGGCTGCTAGTTCGGGAGTGCCTGTTAGCACAGTGAATGCTAGCCAGACATTGCTTTTCAAGTACAACATCAAGGTTTTGGGACTGGGTTGGAATAGAATTCTAGCTAACGACACTGTCCAATTAAAACAAACCGTGTGCTCATCCAAAAGAAAAATGATCTGCTTAAGAAGTTATGACATGGCCAGGCAATAGTGCTGAGACAAACAGATCTCTGTGAGTTCTAGGCTAGCCTGGGCTACAAAAGCTAGTTCCAGGACAGGCTTCAAAGCTACAGAGAAACCCTGTGTCAAAAAAACAAAACAATACAAAACAAAATAAAAAAAATAGAAAAAAAAGAAGAGCTGGTTCCAGGACATCTAGGACTGTTACACAAAGAAATCATGTTTCAAAAAGCCAAAATAATAATAATGATAATAATCACCTCAGATATTTTATAATTTCTGTTATATTTCAGGTGTAATATTTGCATCAGCTCTTAACACCGAGGGTATTGATTTGGACAGTTCCTTACTCCTGTTTGACTGAAGGTAAACACACAAATATTCAGGCAATATTTAGAATAATACTTGGCCTATAACATATAGCATGTGACACGTTTTCAACAAAAGAATAGGTGTCAGAGTTATTCAAGGTTGGAAGTTGGGGAGGTTCAGTCCAGTCTTCCTGACAGATTCCTTAGGGTTTTCCTTGCTCTTAGAATTTTTGGGTTCAGTAGTCATAACCGTTTACGCTGCATACACAATATAGATATAAATTGAATGGCTAAATCTGTTTACAGTTATAGAATAGGGAATCATTTAAATTTTTGTCTCTTTATTTTTTTTAGCATTAATGTCTTTATTACGGCTTGCAGTCCTTTATACAGGGGAAGAGGCTAAAATCACTTTTTAAATTATCATTTCCCTTTATTTTACATAGGGATCACAGTTTTTTTTTCCTTCCTCTCCTCTCAACCTCTCGCCCTCCCTGACTCCCATCTATCCCCCTTCCCTTCTACCCACTGTTCCTTGGTCTCCATCCAGAACGGGGCGGGCCTCCTGTGGACTTGCACATAGCAGGGCACATCAAGTTGAGGGAGGACTAAGCTCTTCCCCCTGTATAAAGGCTGGGTAAGGTAATCCAGCATGGGGAATAGGTTCCAGAAAGTAAGCTAAGCACCAGGGACAGGTCCTGATCTCATAGCTAGGAACCCTACAAACAGAGCAAGCTACATAATTGTCCCACACATGCAGAGGGCCTAGGTCGGGTCCATGCAAGCTCCCTAACTGTGGGTCCAGAGCCCATGTGGTCCAACGAGCTTAGATCAGCTGTGCCTTTGGTTCCTCCATCATGACCTTGAACCCCCTGGCTCATACAATCCCTTCTCCCTTCCTCAGGGGAACTCCCAGAGCTCAGCCCAGTGCCTGGTTGCAGATGTCTTTGAATCATTTCATGTTTTTTTTCTCTTGGGAATCTCTGTGAATCATTAGATTTTTGAAAGAGGTTTCTTTTGAGTAAGTGCAAAGATGGAAGTCTTTATATCAATTACACCAAAGTTTTGCTAAAAACGCACAATGGGGGACTGGATAGATAGATGGTTCAGTGATCAAGAGCCCTTGCTGCTCTAATAGAGGACCCGAGTTCGGCTCCCAGAGCCCACATAAGAAAACTGACAACCACCTATTACTCTAGCTCCAGGGTATCCAGTGTCCTTATCTGGACACTGCAGACACCCACACATATGTACAAATACTTACACATGAACACACACACACATACACATAAATAAAACCTAAAATATATCTAAAAATGAGCTCAATCTTCCAAGAACTGGGAAAACCCTAGGGAATCTGTTAGGAAGAGGAGTCGTGACCCTTCCCCATTTCCTCCCGTGGTTAGCTCAGGCACCGATTATTTTCCCGGAAAGGTGTCACATGCCTTATTTTGTGTGTTTATACAAGTTGATTACTTGACTTTGGATTTGGCAGAGTAGATGAAGAGACAGGGACCCTGAGTCTGCAGTATGCCAGTGCAGGAAGCTGGGGTCTTTCTGATTACATGGAAACATGGGATGATACTTGACATTTATACTTGGGCCTCAGAACAGTTTCCCCCTCTCACTGACTACCAAGCACTTTCTAGGAGACCTCTGGATTATAACTTCAGAGGAAGAAGAGAGTAGATGGCAAAGAAAGAAGCAGCATAAGAAAAAGAAAATGGGATGGGCAGTGCCAGCTTTGTCTAATAGGAAGCTAAATCCCAAAGCCTGAGCTCTACATATCTTGGGACCCTGAATGAAATGCTTCATTCACAGCTTCCAAAACCATGAATGGGGATAACATCAATGGCACAGGACCGGGATACCGTTCGGGTTCATGAATTACTTGCAGAATTTTGGCATCCTTTTACTTCAGCTTCACAAACCAGTGTACCAGCAACTACAGTTTCCTTCCCCTGGGAAGCACATCCTCAAAGCTCTTGATGTCTTCCCCAAAGCCTAGTAACTCGCCACCTAGATAGATTTTATATTAGCTTCCGTTTTCTGGCTTGGACTTTTTCTTCCTTGCACCTCCTTCCATTCAACAGTGGTGGAGGATGGGCCTATGGATTCAGCCCTGTTGCTGCATCTTATTACACCTTATGATGTTTCTCTTTGGCTTGTGATCAGGAGAGGCACTTAATATGTGCAACGGAGTTCGGCCTCATCATTTTCATGGATATAATAAAACATGTAGTAGGCCACAAAAGCAACTGTACCAAGTGTGTCAAAGAGATGACTTCCTGGCAGAGTTACTGGCAGTGCACACACCTAGAGCAGCTAGATAGAAGGACAAGGCAGAGGAAGAGTTGAAAGTCAGCCAGTTCTGTTGCAGGAGCCCTGCTCAGGTAACACCCAAGCTTTGGGAGTCAGCCTGCAACGGGAAGTGCCCTAATGGAACACAGATCAGGTCATATGCTGTGGGACACAGAGCTCATGCAGTGTGGGTATTGGTGGATGCATGAAGCACCATGCTGAGGTCCACACGTGCACTGCAGAGTGGCAGACATCGCTCCCAATCAGAGTACCTTACCTGAATGACAGTCTCAGCACTAGGATAATACTTTCAGAGCTCTCGTCAGCATGGAAGCTGCTGACTTCTGTAGTACTGTAAATAGCCCAATGAAAGTGACTTTACCAACTCATTGTCCCTTATACTCAGCACTAATGGGATGTCTCCACCAAATCCCTCCCGTCAGAGCTCAGGGAACCCCATGGAAGAGGAAGTAGGAGGGGTGTGAGAGCCAGAGGGGATGGAGGACACCAGGATAACAAGTCCCTCTAAGTGGACTGAGCACAGCTCATAGGAACTCTCAGAGACTGTGACAGCAAGTTCATGGCCTACAGTGTCTCTGCTAGTCCTCTACTTATAACCTATAGCTTTCAGTTTAGTGTTTTTATGGGACTCCTGAGTGTGAGAACAAATGGTATCTGACTCCTGGGCTCTTTTCCTTCTGTTAGTTTGCCTTGTCCAACTTCGATGTGATAAAACTTTTTAGCATATTTTATTTTATTTCATTAAAAAGGAAAGATAATGTACTATAGGCCAATCTGGGGAGGGTACTCTCTCAGTTCAAGTTTCCTTTTCCAAAATGACTCTAGCTTGTGTCAAGCTGACATAAAACTAGCCGGCACAACAGTCAAGACTGTAGTTTATCTGTATTGTATCCGTTTATATTACACAAGGATTTTTAAGTTCTGTTTGTTTGTTTGTTTGTTTGAGAAAAGATCTCATTATGGATTGCTTTCTGACCTGCAATTCCCTACATCGACCAGCAGAGCCTCAAATATGTGGTGGTATTGTTGCATTTGCTTTCTTAATGCTGGGATTATAGGTGTGATACCATGCACAACATTGTTGACTGTTTCTTACAGAAGTATAAAATATTAGACTTGAGTTTATATATGAAAATTAGAATTACAATTAAATTCCTGATAACAGTTGGAATGACCATAGACCAGATCCCCCATCCGTCTTCATGAACGGCATTGTTAGTTCACAAAGGCTTTCTTCTCGCCCATGGAAGCATCAGTTCCTCGTCACAGAAAGGCAGCCCCTTCATCTAGTGATAGTAAATATATTTGGAACCTGTAGCAGAAATGCTGACACCAGAAACAGACATGTCAAGAGGGGCAGATCCTACTAAGGACAAAACCCCTCGACCAACATGACAATGGCAGAGGACCAAAGGACATGCTTTGCGGAGGCAAATGCTTTGTTCACCACATTCAGGCCATGGAGTCTGCACAGTTAAGTGAGAGCTGAAGCATGGATGTCCATCTGAGCATGAAAGAGGACATGGATGTGCTTTGTGGTCCGAGCCAGGATGATGGCTGGTGTCCCAGTTAACTCCCAGATATTACATATCTCTGGGGATAGCTCAGTGTTCTTCTCCTGTTCTAAATCTGCAACTTTTGGTTTCCCATCACCCACTCTGGCACCCAGGGCTCTAATACCTCCCACAGCCAGTGTGTGTGTGTGTGAGTGTGAATGTGTGTGTGTGTGCGTGTGTTGTGTTCATTTTCTCTTCTTTTCCTTTTTCTTTTTTATGTATTTTTGAATCAGGCTTTTTATGTAGCTTTTGGTACCTGTAATGGAACTAGGTCTTGTAGAACAGACTGGCCTTGAACTCACAGAGATCAACCTGCGTCTGCCTCCTGAGTGCTGGGATTAAATGCATGTGCCACCACTGCCCGGCAATGTGTTCATTTTCTGTATGGTGAACTGTTCGTGGATGACCGGAGAGACCATGAGTGTAAACCCTCTCAGGAACAGAGAGCCCTGCCATAGTAGCTATAGCAGTGGAAGATAATGGAAAGAGGAAGTGGCCAGAAGCACAGGTAACCTGGGGTCAGTCTAGAAGCCCTGGGACTTCATGCTTTCAGCTTGTGATTCCAGAGCTGGGACAATATTTCCCTAATATTCCTAATGTTCCTAGTCCTTATGTTTGTGTGTTAAGCACCATGCTCATGGCCTGAGCAAGGGCTGTGCTCAGACCTTATTTCCCACTCCTTGGCTCATTTCATGCTTCTGACATCACACTTCTGAGTCTTGATATTTGTCTCCCCTGCCTCCTGCCCCTTTCCTTACCTCTCTTCACTCCATGAGGGTGCAGCCCTTTCTCCACCCTACTCCTGAACATTCTCAGCTTCCTCTCTCTCTCTCTCAGGATGTGTCCTGCTCCCCCTGCTCTCCCTCACAGTCCTGTCTGTGCAGCCATGCCTATCACCTCAGACTCACTGGCATGTTCCTCCAATTTTACAACACAGTGCTCTTTTTTCTCACTGCTATCAATCTTGAGGCCATTGAGGAAAGAAGCCTGACATCCAGACTCTCCTGAGTTCTTTGAGACTGGGCTTGGACTCTGAACTAATGAGTTTGTGTCTGCCTGGTGCAGGTTTAGCAAAGCTCACACTCAGTCAGTTGAGCCGTCCCACATAGGCTAGCACTGCCGATGTCTGCTCTGCCTCCACATCCTTGTGCACACCCAGCAGAAGTCTGCACAGCCTGGCCTTACTTTGTCAAAGTCTTATTATCTTTAGTCAACCGAATTCTTCCTTATTGAAAGGATTTCTGTGAATAGAGTTTCCAGACACTACTCCAACCCTCTCGTAAACTGTGAATTCCCACATTCCCAGGTTGCCATTGTTCTTAGATCTATTTCTGTTAATTTATGTGTGTGACTGTTTGGGCTGCCTGTATGTATGTGTACTACGTTCCTTTCTAATGTCCGTGGAGCTCAGAAGAAGTTAGTGGATACCCTGGAAATGGGGCTCTAGACAGCTGTGACCCACCATGTTGGTAACAGTAACTGAACCTGGGTCTTCTGCAAGAGCACCAAGTACTCTTAAGCACTGCGTCATCTCTCTAGTCCCAACCAGGCTTCATTGTAGTGACAGTGACATCAGTTATATCCCTAAATGCATGATATAACAGAAGAAGAAGCTAAACTTCTGTTTCTTTTCCACAGTCGGGGTCAGAGCCCTGGTCACTCAGTGTTTAGGCCAAAGAGGACAATTCGCTACAAGCTGTGTTGACTTTGTCCCACCCTGAACCTGATCTCAGATCCTTTTCCTATTTCTCTCTGGATGACCCTCCCCCCGCCCCGCCTGGGATAAGCCTCTCTTTCTACCGCTGGAGAATTCAGTTTTCCTTTCATAGTTGTGATATTGGAACTTCACCATCCCTGAGGTCCTAGGCCTCTCCTCTGGGACCCCAGGTACTCATACTTCCACGTGAGCCTTCACTCCTGACCTATACACTTGACATCGATCATGAATCATATTCCAGAAACCTTGCTTCAGGCAGCTTCTGTGAAGCTGGTCAGGGTGGACTTAACTCTGGAGTCTTAAGACACCTGGGAGGCTGGCTCTCCGAGAATGGGTTAGAATGCTAAGCTTCTTTTGATAGTCTCCTCCTGGGCACAAACTTTTTCCTTTTGTAGCTTTACCTTTTGTGGGCATCAGTACCAGATTCCATGTTCTTGGAAGCCTTTTTGGTGAAAAATGGGTATTTTTGTTCTATGACATTGTAGGAGAGATCTCATCAAAATGGAACCCTATTCTTGAGCCCCTACTGACACGGACATACTTTCTGGCAGGATTTGTTGAAGGCAACTTGAACATTCATTGCAGAAATTGAGATACAGAAGTCGCCACATTGTATATACCAGGTTCTGTTCTCTGTTTCTGTCCCCTTTCCCCAGCTGGTCATCCTCAATCCATTTCTTTTCCGTTCTTGAACCCGTCAATGCTCCTTGTAAAGCCTTCCCTTCTCCATCTGCTCTACCCTTCCATACAATTTCCTTACCACATCAGATCCTGTGCTGTCTACATTCACTGGCCACATAGGCCATCTTTTTCTAAAGGGATTCATATTGTCTACAACACTAGCATGAACCACTAATGGAAGAAATCCCACTGGCCAAATACAGAGTATTTCATACACTCAGATGGGCTTAGAAGACATTCAAATACAGCCTTAGTCCCTCACCTAATATATAGTCTACAGATTACAGAAAATCTCATATCAGCATCCAAGGAAATCTGTGTAGGTTTTTTTTTTACAGATATTCATTGTGTGTGTGTGTGTGTGTGTTTGTGTGAGTGTGTGTGTGTGTAAAGGAATGCTAGTGTACCATTGGCTTTTGTGTATGTATTTATATATGATTTAACACTTAGAAGGACAAGTTTACGATCTGTCTCTCCAGTTATATGTTTGTTAAGTAGCACATACATAATACATACTAGATAGTTCCCAAATGTGACTGCAAGTACTTATTGAGTGCGCCAACTCTCTTAAAGCATTTCCACTTACATTGAGTTAGAAATAAATAAGCCCTTACATAAATTAAATATTCACACATCTCACAGAAACAAGGAAAGCAAACTATATTTTTCTCAAGTACACATTTTCACTGTGTCTGGCAATGAGAACTTAAGGGTAGCTAACTAGGTGGGTATTAGAAAATATTTGAACTGGAGACTGTTGGCAGTACCCAGAAAACTACTGGCTTTTTCTGAAACAACAATTGTACTTCTGGCTCCTAAAATTCGTTGTGAAGTTGCCATGAGCACAAATAGGCAGCATCAAATATGTATTTGATTAGGGATGTGGAACTTTGAAGTGGACTGTGGTGTCGTAGGTGCCAGATGAACCCAAATTCCCTGAGGTTCTCTTGAGGAAAAGCAGGTACATACAACTCAGATGAAAGTCACCTTTGCTTCGAATAGTGGTTCTCAACAAGTTTGACCCACTTGGGGTTGCTTCTCAGATATCCTGCATGTCAGATATTTACATTATAATTAATCACAATAACAAATTATAGTCATGAAGTAGCAACAAACAATTTTATGGTTGTAGGTCACCACCACATGGGTAACTGTATAAAGGGTTGAACCATCAGGAAGGTTGAGAACCACTGCTTTAGAATCATATAGAAAGCTGTTCTCTCTGTGCCGGGACAGATGGACCCAGTGCCATTGCAGTCAATGTCTACAACAACTCTGCCTGCAAATTCCTCAAATGAAGTCCTTGGGACATTCTGGATCATTGGCCAACATCGGCCTCTCCACAAATTTAGGTGTTCTGTGGCCTGGGATCGTTTTGTGAACACGGGGAATTGTATCCCCACCCCTGTGCCTTCTTCTGCTCCCAAAATGTCTTGTTCTGTAAATATGACCTGATTAGTTGCCCAGGAACAACAACATACACTCTTATATCCAAAATGTGTCAGAAACATGTATGTTTAACAAAGATGAGAGGAGTTCCTTTGTGGCTTGCTCTGCTCTGTCCCCAGGTACGTGAAAGGTATAAGGGCCTATGGATTTCCAAGTATCATGTGACATCACGGGGAGAGTGTCATGAGGATCATGAGAGGCTAAAGTGCACATTTCTGTCATTGTCTCTTGTTTTTGCAGTTCCTTAGCAGTGTCCTCTAGCGCTAAAGCATTCACTCCAGCAGAAAAGCTCTTTAAGGAGTAACCCATTGTGAGTAACTTCAGGGAGAGCCCCACACTGAATGGATCCAGTAGTCTCCGTACTCCCAAGAGTAGATAAATAGTAGAGACTGCTGGGAGTCAGTCTCAGACCAGCAGAACAGTCTGGAAGAAACCAGTAGAACAGCTCAGCAGGAGCAGAGACCAGGTGAGCTGCCTGGAAGAGGCTTAGAGGAGCAGATCTGTCTGGAAAGACTGCAGCCTGCTGTCCTGTCTGTGGACTGCACAGTGTGGCTCAGGTTTCCAGATTTGGAGAGCCATCAGTCCTACCGTGGTAGGCTTTGGTGACAAAGCTGACTTGGAGTCATTTCCCTCTTGTAAGCAAACCCTCACCCACATTCCTGTAAGGAAGTCTTATAAATGCAATTTGTTCTCCAGGTGGACTCCGGTATTGTTGTTCCTCCTGTCTGGGGCAGGATTTCTCTCTGCAGTAGTAAATGTGTGTTGTTTTCTTAGAAAAAGTGTGTTTTGCAATAGGAGGTGAGAGTAAGATGTTGCTAGAGGCAAAAGGAGTAGGTGAAGCAGCAATACAGGAGGCCAGTGTAAGTGATAATCAGACAGTCGTCTAGGGTCCTAAGACACAAAGCTCAGGCTTTGGAGCTGGCCACCATGTGCCACCTCCCACTGTCAAGCATCTCCTTGTTTCACAGCAGCCTGCCCTTTCCACTCTTTTATGCCCAATTTTCTGTCTTTCCCCCTCTCTTCCTTCTCAAAGGTTAGAATCCAAGGATTTCCAATCAGTGAGTGAAAAGGGAAGGTGAGTGTGTCCTGTTCTGCTGATGCTCGCACGATGCACGTATCAGGGGCTTTTCTGTGTGAGGCATCACACTTGAAGACCTCAGCTTCTGCCATTAGCAGGATTCAGACTCAGGGACTCTGCTTTTTTATTTTTATGGCTCAAATCTACAAAAGAACTCATCTTTATAAAAACACACAGTATATTAAAAAGGGTAATACAACTTCAGGAAGGATAGTATTGTCTCCTAGTGGCTATTCTACCCTTTCTGCTGATAGGGTGTTTAGGAGGGAATTGATGGGATATACTTAGGTCATGAATTCTTGGGGAAACTGTGATGATTTATAAACCCCTATAGTGTATGTAGGGCTCAATGTTCAGTAAGCTGAATATTCAAGAGATTTTTTTGTTTGTTTTTCAAGACAGCGTTTCTCTGTAGTTTTTGGAGGTTGCTACGGATCTAGCTCTTGCAGACTAGGCTGGCCTTTAATCCACAGATGTTCACCTGCCTCTAACTCCCAAGTGCTGGCATTAAAGGTGTGTGCCACCTGATCCTGGTAAAAGTATTCTTAATGTTGTTTGAAGATTTTAATCAACCATACTGTTATGGGGTCATGACTATCCCTCACTCCTTATACATAAAAATGAAGCCATGGAGGTGTTTTTCTGCAATGATTCCTTATTAAAGATGCTTGCTGGCAAGCCTGATTGTTGTAAGGGGGGATGCTTGTTCTTCTTGGCTGCCCATCTTGCTTAGCCCGGAAATAACCACACAGAAACTGTATTAATTAAATCACTGATATGTACATTAACTCTAACATCTCATTGGCTAACTCTTACATATTAATTTAACCCACTTCTATTGATCTGTGTATCACCATGAGGTATTGGCCTACCAGCAAAGATACAGCACATCTATTTCTGGTGGCAGTTCCATGGCGTTTCTCTCACTCTGCATTCTCCCTCCCAGCATTCAGTTCTGTCTTCCCTGCCTACCTAAGTACTGTCCAATCAAAATGCCAATGGAGTTTCTTTATTCCTTTACATATGAAAGGAGCACATAAACAGAAGGATCTCCTGCACCACAGATGACCTGAACATGATCTCTGGAAAGTGCTTGATTGAAAGAGAGAACTGATTTTCCAAAGTTGTCTTCTGACATCCAAACATGTGCTGTGACATGCACTAAATGGTAAAGATCCATACTCACATAACAAATAAATTCAACAATTAGAAGGAATCCTAATTTACTTAGCTACTAACTCTACAGGTATTTGACAATGACTTTGTGTTTACAGGTGTTGATTTTCACATTTATAATTCAAAATAATTGCACTACAACTTCCTTAGGAATCTTGCTAGCTGTCCCGATATCACAGCGCTCTAGGGTTCTACAATTAAAAGGAAGAAAGAAAAAGTTTGCATTTGTGTGATTAGAGTGCACAGACGACTAAATGGCGAAGAGATTTTGTTGTTCTTTCAGAGGAGCAGAGTACAGTTCTCAGGATCCACCTCGGTAACCATCTATCTCTAAGTAGAGCTTCAGGAAATCCAGTGCTCCCTGTAGGCATGCATAAGTACAAGCACACCGACTAGTAATGATATTCTATTTAAAAAAGATTTTTAAAAAATCTGAAAATCACAATTTGTGATTTCTTAACCTGTAACTTCAATAAATTTAATATTAATTTTTAGATTGGTTTCTTTTTCATGTGTATAGAGTTCTACCTTCATGCATGCCTTCATGCCAGAAGAAGGCACCAGATCTCATTATAGACGGTTGTGATCCACCAAGTGGTTCATGGGAATTGAACTCAGGACATCTAGAAGAACAGGCAGTGCCCTTAACCTTTAAGCCATCCCCTTAATATTAATTTTTAAAAGCAATGTTAAACTCTAGTTTTCTTTTTATTAATTAATTATTTTCCCAACCACATTTCCTCTCCCTTCTTTCTCTCTTCCCAGACCCTTCTACTAACCTGCCTCTTCCCCCCATCTACTTCTTCTCTTTTCATAAAAGAGCGGGGCTCACATGTATATCAGCCATCTGTGGCATATCAAGACGCAGTAAGACTAGGCACATCATCTAGTATTAAGGTTAAATAATACAACCCAGTAGGAGGATAAGGTTCCCAAAGCAGATCACAGGGTCAGAGACATCCCCACTGTTAGCAGCCCCAGCAGAAGAGCAAGACCATAATTTACACAACTGTAAAACATGGGTAGAGGGCCTAGGTCAGTCCCTTGCAAGCTCTCTGGATGGCAGCCGAGTCTCTGTGATCCTCTCTGGACCTAGGTTAGTAAATTCTGTGGTTTCTCTTTTGGTGCCCTTGGCCTCTCTGTGTCCCACAATCCTTTCTCCACCTCTTCCACAGGATTCTCTGAGGTTCACCAGTGTTTGTAGTTCTGAATCTGTTTACATCAGTCTCTGGGTTACATTTTCTTAATGAGATCCTCTTGATATTTTCCAACATCTCAGCACACTGAGGAAATTTTTTTGAGAATATTAATTGTTTGAATGGAAGCTAGCCCGAGGTTATTTCACTTTTGTATACTTACTGTATATATGGTGCTTTCTCAGCTCAAGTACTGTTACAGAGCACTTTCAAGCTTCAGGAGATTCCTGACACTATGAAAAGGGCAAACACCCACACAGTGTCAGCCTAGTCAGACATGAGAAGTACTGGGCAGGACATCGTACAGTGACTGTGATGGAGAGTCCCAATCAACCATCTGGAGCATTTTCATTGTTTCAATGATGACCTCAAGTGTTTTGCAGCGACTTGTACCCCCAGAATGCTACATAAACTCCACTTCACAAGCATGACACTCCTACAGGTAGAGGACAGTGTTGGTGTGTTTTCAATGTCCTCTCAAGGAAACTGGCACAAACACTAGCTGACATAACCATGTCCACTTAATTCCCAGATCTTGCAGTGTGCACCCAGTGAGATACAGAAGCTAGACTTCTCCAGGGGTTCACCCAGAGGCCATGTGCTCGGTGTAAATGCATGTCCTCATCCCTACTTGTGCACCTGCAACAGCTTTCTTTCTCTTCCACTCCATTCCTCGAGGCTTTGGTGTACTTGGTTGGATCCATCTTAGATCCATTCTGCACATGCTCCCTAGAGCCACCTTCAGTGGGCACGTATCTCCTATAGGGGTTGTGTGATGGAAAGAGGACAGATGTGAAACTTGCTAAAAACCTACATGCTGCAAAGTCATTTCAATCCACAAACCATTTATGGAGATGACACTTCTCTCTTTTAGGTCTCATCATGGCTTTCCAGTCCCAACATGTGGACCACAATTTCTAAAAACTGGATGAAAATGAGATTGAGCGGAGCCTTGATTTTGAACACGGGGCCACTGCAGCAACAGAAATTGTCATCTATGGTGAAGGTTCTCTAAAAGGTTCCGACAAACCAAAGAACCAGGGCATCTCACACCACGAGGATGATGTGACCCACGTTCTTAACTTCAACTACGTTGGTGATGACATCAGGCATGAGAGCCATTGGAGCCACCAAGGGTACAGAAACCCACAGTTGAAGGAGCAGGAGAACGTGGCTGCTGGCAGAGTGCCACAGGTCCAGCGCACAAGGCCACGGGATCCAGTACCCCAATAAGATCATAAGGTATGTGATCCAGTCATACAGGTCCAAGTATCTGCTTAGTGCCATGTGTGTGTCTGTGTCCCTATGGCAGGCAGGGTCTGAGTTGATGTCCATGGCTCCTGTTACCACCAAGGGCCATGAAGTTGTCTGGGTTCTGGTCTGCCACCTGAGGCCATGCTGGTTTCCCAGGGTGAAGTTGCTGCCAGCGACTGATCTGAGTGACATGTGTCACCACCTGGGGCTCTGGTGATGTCAAGGCCTAAGCTGCAGCCTAGGGATATCTTTGGGTCTGCGGTCGTACAGCAGCCAGGGTCTGAGTCAATGCCCATGGCATCTGTTGCCACCATGGGTCGTGCTGATGCCTAGGGTCTGTTTAGCTATCTCAAACCATGTTGGCGTCTGAGAGCCCTGCTGATGCTGGCGCCATACTGATCTGAGTGACCTGAGCTGCCACTGGTGCCATGGTGACATCTGAGCCAGAGATGATGCAGAAGGCCATGTCTGGATCCGTGGTCCTGCTGCATCTGAGCTCTGTCATGATGTCTTTGGTCTATGTTATCATAGAAGGTCATGCATGATGAAAGCCAAGAGCCATGCTGAACCAGCCCAGGAATTCAGATAAAAGGCAGGAAGTTATTTCAATTTTCTTGCATCTGTTGATACTCTGTGTACAAATATGTGGTTAGTTTTGGAGACAGTTCCACTAGGTTCTCCCAAAAGAAGGTATATCCTCACAAAATAAAGTACATCCTTTGTTCCTTCGGTGAAATATTCTGTAAATATCTATTAAGTCCATTTGGATCACGATGTCATTTAGCACCACCATTTCTACATTTAGTTTTTGTCTTCATGACCTGTCTATTTACAAGACTGAGATATCAGAAGTGAGTGCCAGACCGACAGGTCGACACCCTGGGAATGGAGCACAGGCACCCCCCCATCCCCTAAACTTTCTCACCATTCAGCAGGGCTTCTCTATGGCTACTGCCTTTCTCTTCTTATCCCTTCCCAGCTTGCCCCCATGCACCCCTTACCATCTGAGGGGGTCATAGGATCCCCCAAGTCAGCCTGCTTCAGGGCTGAGGGTCTGGGGAAAAAGTGGTGAGGACAACTACTGCAGGAGTTTCTTTGTCCCTCTGAGGTTGCACCCAGCAAGCATGCCCTTTTGTCTGCCAGGTCCCTGGCCTGATCCTGTACTAGAAGTTCCATCTCTCAGGAGGGTAAGTGAGTGACAGACTGGCTAATCAGTTGTCCTGGGAATGGAGCACAGGGTCCCGACAATCCCCTAAACTTTCTGACCATTCAGCAGGGCTACTCTCTGGCTACTACCTTTCTCTACTCACCCCATCACAGCTTGCCCCCCCCCCAGCACTTCTTTCCATCTACGGGGTCCTTAGATCCACCACCACAGCATACTACAGGGTGAAGTGGATCTGAGAGACTCCAGTACTGAGGGGACCTAAGAGAGAGCAGACCAAGAAAAACACCGAAGTACACAGGCAGCCATAGCAAAGATCGGACCAAGCCACCAAGAATCTCCTAACAGCATTTGAAGGAAGAGATGGGCAGGCGTCAATGCAAGAATTACTCCAACACTCTGAAAAACAACATAATAACAACAGACTCCCATGAACATACAAAAAGAAGATTTGAACACTGACTCAGACCCTGGCTCCTGTAGAATTACGGACCCAGAGATATCCCAAGGGTGCAGCTTAGGCCTTGACATTACCTGATCCCCAGGTGGTGGCAAAGTTCACTCAGATCAGTCGCTGGCAGCAACTTCACCCTGGGAAACCATCATGGACTCAGGTGGCAGACCAGACCCCAGACAACTTCATGGCCCTTGGTGGTAACAGGAGCCATGGATATCAACTCAGACCCTGCCTGCCATAGGGACACAGACACACACATGGCACTAAGCAGATACTTGGACCTGTATGACACCAAGGCCCTGGGTGGCAGCACAGATTACTCAGATCAGCATGGCTCTGGAAGCTTGCACACCAACAAGGTCCCAGATTGCAGCCCAGGCCCTGAGCATCCCTGTGGCCTTTGGTGACAACACAGGACATGGACTTCAACACAGACCCTGGCTGCAGTTCTGACATGGACCCAGAATGGTCCTCGGCAGGAGGCACAAGTGGATGCCACTAAGACCCTAGGTAGAAGCAGAGGTATTCAAATTGGCATGGTTCCATCAGCAGCATGACCCAGGACACCAAGATGGCCTCAGGTCGTAGCCCAGACGCCAGGCATACGCATAGCCTACAGTGGTAGCAGGAGCCATGGACATCAACACAGAGACCCTGGCCACTCTCTCAGACATGTCCTTCAGCAGCATCTCAGTCCCTGATGTCACAATGGCACCGGTGGCAGTGTAGGACACTCAGATCAGTACAGCCCGTGAAGTGGCATGTTCCACCAACAGGTGAAAACAAAGACACAGGGCGTCCAGTGGTCTTTGATGATGGCACAACCCATGTATGTCCACACAGTCCCTGCCCGCAGTAGGACCATGGACCCACAGAACCTTGGTAGCAGCCCGGCAAGGTCTGGGTACCACCTCAAACCTGGGTGGTTAGCAGGACGCCCACAGCAGCCTGCTCCTCACCCCCTTCGCTCCTTCTGTTCTCCCTCTTTCTACAGCACATGAATCATTCTGATATGTTCCCTCCAATTTCTCCACCACACATTTGCTCATCACAGTGACCGTCTCTTGCCCATGAATGTCTTCAGCAGGTCCAGGAAGGCCTATGGGCAGCTTCCACCCACCTGAGCTGTTTTCAAAGAGGGGCAGAAAGGGGAATGTATCCAGATGGGAGGGTAAGTGGGGAGGAACTGGGAGGAAGGAAAACCATAAACAGGTATGACAAAAAATCTAATTTCTTTAAGAATAAAAAAGTATTGGTACAATCCCCCAAATAAAAGTTTTCATCACCATCAATATCGTCTGTGCCAACTTCTCCTTAGATTTCTTGTTTGCAGGATTACTTCTGAATCACTTGCTCAGAGGATCTACTAAGCCTGAATCACCATGTATTGGGAATATTCATCTATGCATGCAACACTCATGACTTAAAATGCTAAATTATGTAACTAGACATTGTCATTCTGTTTAAATGGAATTTCCTGAAAAGTGGACATCTTATCCTACAAAATACCAGAAAGCATGCAGAGCTTATGTGTTTATTGTTAACATGAGTGTTCAATTTTAGTTAATCTTGGCAATGGGCACATGGGTCACCAATTAGCCATTTGGCTCCTGAACGAAGGATGATGCCATTCTAGGAAGAATCTTCCTTAAAGTCCCTAAGTATGATGATGTCTTCAACAGGAGGTGTGTTTCCTAACAGTAGGAGTGTTTCCCTCCTCTCTTTGGCTCTTCGGTTGGCGAACCACACCTAAAATCAGAGGGAGACAAGATTGTTTTAGCATTGGCTTCCACCCCCAGAGCCGAGAGATAGAGAAGTCACTTTAAGGCATCTAACATGGAAGTTTCTACTCAGCTCACAAAAGCAAGCCCCGGCTGTGTGTCAACCTCTGCAAACAGGGCCATGATTTTGTCTTTTTCCCGCAGTATATACACTTCAGTGGGGACTTCCACCCATGGTAAATCTGACCAGCATATTCTTTCATGTTACACAAAGTTCTCCAGCATCAGGATGAAGAATACTATCTCTGCTTCAGCGAGATTTCCAGAATCCTGCCCTGCACAATATTAATCTCTGTATTTCAAGTGTTATTCTTCCATACCTATCAGTCCATGCCTCCTCTCAACCCTAATATAACATTTGGCAATGTGTTTGGCTAGCCACACACAGAATCCCAGAAAAATTAACATTAAGGGTTGTCACTATTAATACCATCGTCTCAAGTTAGGATCATTTTTTCTTTATGCAGTGTAGCACTTTTAACCATGATATTCAAGACACAAAATAGAAAGACGGGGACAATTAAAGAGTTAAAGGGGCAAAGAGTATTTCCATAGGAGGCTAAGTGTGTGGCAAACTAGGGGTCCAAAATTGCATCACAATGAAAACCATGTGCTGTGAATGTTGTCCACCTAGAGATGATGTCCCTTTTATGTAGTGCTGTTTCAATTAAGGTTAAAATCGATTTAAAGTTCAGTTTGTCAAGTGCTGTAAACTCAGCACTTGGGGGGTGGAGGTGGAGGCAAAAGAACCATGAGTTCAAGGACAGCAAGGGTTACACAGAGAAACCCTGTGCCAAAAAACCAACATTCAAACAGGGAAAAAAGGAAATGAAATCGATTCATTGAAAAGTGCCTAGGACGAGACTAGCTAATGCCTAAGGAAGGCTATAGATTGTCTGTCCAATTGCTTTGTTTGGATTCACTGACCTTCAGTTTTGCTTCAGGCACTTTCAAAGCTCTTGCAAGTTCTTTCCTGTGTAAAGACAACCATGGATGTTTATCATGCAGGGTTTTACATGCAATACAATGACATACATGAATTCTATGCCTTTTAAAATATCACCGTCCTCCCTCACACTTGGCATTTACATTTATTCTCAGAGGCAGTCTCACTTTTGAAATGAATTCATCTCCTGCAAAACTTTCTAAATGATAGAGACAAACAATTTTAACAAACTATTGAAAATTAAAAATAAATGTCAAAGTCTCTGCTGAGCAAAGTATGCTAAATTAAAAACAGCACTAGGGGAGGGGAAAGAGAAACCAAAAGGAGTTGATGGCTAGGCACACAGTCCCTGAAAAGATGAGGAGGTCACACAACAAACTATAAACTCCTAGCACTCGTGAACTTGATGCTAGTAAGTTGTTTGGGTCCACAAACTCTGGTCTCTATATTTCACAGAAATTAAAATATGACTCAGAATGAGAGGTGTTGACTATGGACATTTGCTTCACCCCAGCACTACCTGTTGGTACTGAGCTCGGGCCCCACACGGGGCATCCTCCTGTGCCCACCACCAAAGGAGAAGGCCCCTGTGACTTGGAGAGGGACGATAAGGAATACAGTGCCTCAAAGAACCAAAGGCACCTCAACATGAGCCAGAGGCCAGGGAGGTTGGGGAGCTCTTGGTCCAAACCACATACCTGGCAGCCAAATCTGGGTCCCGGGATTTTTTAAAGACGCGTTCCAATTTTCTGATCTGGCGCGGTGTGAAATGGAAGAGGTTTTGATGACCCTGGTGCCGCTGAGGAATCCTTGCCACACCAGCCTCTGAGGTGTTCAATTCTTCCAGGTCAAGCTCCAAAGAAGAATCCGGGTGGCTATGGCCACCATCTGCCTCCATGGCCGCAGCTGACGTGGAGGCCACAACTTCGTTCTCACAAACTATTTCCTCCTCATAATCTTTCTGAGTATAATATTTATGCTCATAATAAAGCTTCTTGGCCATAACTACAACTGTGGACCTCAAACAGCACTCGGGTCCCAGGAATGACTGACCTCGAGGTCTAGAATCTCGGCAGGGCTACCGACCAAACAACGAGAGGACGGGAGCAAAGGATGACGTCAATGCGTCAACACGCAGGTCCGCGCATGCTCCCCAGTTCTCAGGGGTCCTCATGCACGACGTCCAGGCGCTCACTTGCAAGAAGTAGCTGGACACTCGAGCGCCCTTCACTCACTGCTGCCCTGACTGACTGCACTGGCCCTTGTGCCCACTTGCTGAGGTAGGTGCTGTCCGTTTTAGCTCACAAATGATGGGTGTGGCCCAAATGAGGAGAACCTGAAGGTGACTGATGGGGTGTGAAAAGGTAGCATGGAGTTAAATCTTGTTCCTAGGGCATGCTTCCAGAATGAGCTTTAATGTGTATCAGCATGCTGCCTGTTCCTCCTAGGTTTTAGGGAGGAGATGACGGGTGGATTGTGTGGAAGTGCAAGATCATTTGGAATGGAGCATGGGACAGAGGCACACGCTTGACTCCAGGATGCTCGAGTAAACATGTATAAATTTCTGTGACCTCACCCGCCACCCAGCACTAGCGGCTCAGAAAAATGGGTTTAGAACTAAGTGGACATGGTCAGCTTTAGTGGCTGCTAGTTCAGGATTGCCTGTTAGCACAGTGAATGCTAGCCAGACATTGCTTTTCAAGTACAACATCAAGGTTTTGGGACTGGGTTGGAATAGAATTCTAGCTAACGACACTGTCCAATTAAAACAAACCGTGTGCTCATCCAAAAGAAAAATGATCTGCTTAAGAAGTTATGACATGGCCAGGCAATAGTGGCTGAGACAAACAGATCTCTGTGAATTCTAGGCTAGCCTGGGCTACAAAAGCTAGTTCCAGGACAGGCTTCAAAGCTACAGAGAAACCCTGTGTCAAAAAAAACAAAACAATACAAAACAAAATGAAAAAAATAGAAAAAAAAGAAGAGCTGGTTCCAGGACATCTAGGACTGTTACACAAAGAAATCATGTTTCAAAAAGCCAAAATAATAATAATGATAATAATCACCTCAGATATTTTATAATTTCTGTTATATTTCAGGTGTAATATTTGCATCAGCTCTTAACACCGAGGGTATTGATTTGGACAGTTCCTTACTCCTGTTTGACTGAAGGTAAACACACAAATATTCAGGCAATATTTAGAATAATACTTGGCCTATAACATATAGCATGTGACACGTTTTCAACAAAAGAATAGGTGTCAGAGTTATTCAAGGTTGGAAGTTGGGGAGGTTCAGTCCAGTCTTCCTGACAGATTCCTTAGGGTTTTCCTTGCTCTTAGAATTTTTGGGTTCAGTAGTCATAACCGTTTACACTGCATACACAATATAGATATAAATTGAATGGCTAAATCTGTTTACAGTTATAGAATAGGGAATCATTTAAATTTTTGTCTCTTTATTTTTTTTTAGCATTAATGTCTTTATTACGGCTTGCAGTCCTTTATACAGGGGAAGAGGCTAAAATCACTTTTTAAATTAACATTTCCCTTTATTTTACATAGGGATCACAGGTTTTTTTTTTCCTTCCTCTCCTCTTAACCTCTCGCCCTCCCTGACTCCCATCTATCCCCCTTCCCTTCTACCCACTGTTCCTTGGTCTCCATCCAGAAAGGGGCGGGCCTCCTGTGGACTTGCACATAGCAGGGCACATCAAGTTGAGGGAGGACTAAGCTCTTCCCCCTGTATAAAGGCTGGGTAAGGTAATCCAGCATGGGGAATAGGTTCCAGAAAGTAAGCTAAGCACCAGGGACAGGTCCTGATCTCATAGCTAGGAACCTTACAAACAGAGCAAGCTACACAATTGTCCCACACATGCAGAGGGCCTAGGTCGGGTCCATGCAAGCTCCCTAACTGTGGGTCCAGAGCCCATGTGGTCCAACGAGCTTAGATCAGCTGTGCCTTTGGTTCCTCCATCATGACCTTGAACCCCCTGGCTCATACAATCCCTTCTCCCTTCCTCAGGGCAACTCCTAGAGCTCAGCCCAGTGCCTGGTTGCAGATGTCTTTGAATCATTTCATGTTTTTTTTCTCTTGGGAATCTCTGTGAATCATTAGATTTTTGAAAGAGGTTTCTTTTGAGTAAATGCAAAGATGGAAGTCTTTATATCAATTACACCAAAGTTTTGCTAAAAACGCACAATGGGGGACTGGATAGATAGATGGTTCAGTGATCAAGAGCCCTTGCTGCTCTAATAGAGGACCCGAGTTCGGCTCCCAGAGCCCACATAAGAAAACTGACAACCACCTATTATTCTAGCTCCCGGGTATCCAGTGTCCTTATCTGGACACTGCAGACACTCACCCATATGTACAAATACTTACACATGAACACACACACACATACACATAAATAAAACCTAAAATATATCTAAAAATGAGCTCAATCTTCCAAGAACTGGGAAAACCCTAGGGAATCTGTTAGGAAGAGGAGTCGTGACCCTTCCCCATTTCCTCCCGTGGTTAGCTCAGGCACCGATTATTTTCCCGGAAAGGTGTCAAATGCCTTATTTTGTGTTTTTATACAAGTTGATTACTTGACTGTGGATTTGGCAGAGTAGATGAAGAGACAGGGACCCTGAGTCTGCAGTATGCCAGTGCAGGAAGCTGGGGTCTTTCTGATGACATGGAAACATGGGACGATACTTGACATTTATACTTGGGCCTCAGAACAGTTTCCCCCTCTCACTGACTACCAAGCACTTTCTAGGAGACCTCTGGATTATAAGTTGAGAGGAAGAAGAGAGTAGATGGCAAAGAAAGAAGCAGCATGAGAAAAAGAAAATGGGATGGGCAGTGCCAGCTTTGTCTAATAGGAAGCTAAATCCCAAAGCCTGAGCACTACATATCTTGGGACCCTGAATGAAATGCTTCATTCACAGCTTCCAAAACCATGAATGGGGATAACATCAATGGCACAGGACCGGGATACCGTCCGGGTTCATGAATTACTTGCAGAATTTTGGCATCCTTTTACTTCAGCTTCACAAACCAGTGTACCAGCAACTACAGTTTCCTTCCCCTGGGAAGCACATCCTCAAAGCTCTTGATGTCTTCCCCAAAGCCTAGTAACTCGCCACCTAGATAGATTTTATATTAGCTTCCGTTTTCTGGCTTGGACCTTTTCTTCCTTGCACCTCCTTCCATTCAACAGTGGTGGAGGATGGGCCTATGGATTCAGCCCTGTTGCTGCATCTTATTACACCTTATGATGTTTCTCTTTGGCTTGTGATCAGGAGAGGCACTTAATATGTGCAACGGAGTTCGCCCTCATCATTTTCATGGATATAATAAAACATGTAGTAGGCCACAAAAGCAACTGTACCAAGTGTGTCAAAGAGATGACTTCCTGGCAGAGTTACTGGCAGTGCACACACCTAGAGCAGCTAGATAGAAGGTCAAGGCAGAGGAAGAGTTGAAAGTCAGCCAGTTCTGTTGCAGGAGCCCTGCTCAGGTAACACCCAAGCTTTGGGAGTCAGCCTGCAACGGGAAGTGCCCTAATGGAACACAGATCAGGTCATATGCTGTGGGACACAGAGCTCATGCAGTGTGGGTATTGGTGGATGCATGAAGCACCATGCTGAGGTCCACACGTGCACTGCAGAGTGGCAGACATCGCTCCCAATCAGAGTACCTTACCTGAATGACAGTCTCAGCACTAGGATAATACTTTCAGAGCTCTCGTCAGCATGGAAGCTGCTGACTTCTGTAGTACTGTAAATAGCCCAATGAAAGTGACTTTACCAACTCATTGTCCCTCATACTCAGCACTAATGGGATGTCTCCAACAAATCCCTCCCTTCATAGCTCAGGGAACCCCATGGAATAGGAGGTAGGAGGGGTGTGAGAGCCAGAGGGGATGGAGGACACCAGGATAACAAGTCCCTCTAAGTGGACTGAGCACAGCTCATAGGAACTCTCAGAGACTGTGACAGCAAGTTCATGGCCTACAGTGTCTCTGCTAGTCCTCCACTTATAACCTATAGCTTTCAGTTTAGTGTTTTTATGGGACTCCTGAGTGTGAGAACAAATGGTATCTGACTCCTGGGCTCTTTTCCTTCTGTTAGTTTGCCTTGTCCAACTTCGATGTGATAAAACTTTTTAGCATATTTTATTTTATTTCATTAAAAAGGAAAGATAATGTACTATAGGCCAATCTGGGGAGGGTACTCTCTCAGTTCAAGTTTCCTTTTCCAAAATGACTCTAGCTTGTGTCAAGCTGACATAAAACTAGCCGGCACAACAGTCAAGACTGTAGTTTATCTGTATTGTATCCATTTATATTACACAAGGATTTTTAAATTCTGTTTGTTTGTTTGTTTGTTTGAGAAAAGATCTCATTATGGATTGCTTTCTGACCTGCAATTCCCTACATCGACCAGCAGAGCCTCAAATATGTGGTGGTATTGTTGCATTTGCTTTCTTAATGCTGGGATTATAGGTATGTGATACCATGCACAACATTGTTGACTGTTTCTTACAGAAGTATAAAATATTAGACTTGAGTTTATATATGAAAATTAGAATTACAATTAAATTCCTGATAACAGTTGGAATGACCAGAGACCAGATCCCCCATCCGTCTTCATGAACGGCATTGTTAGTTCACAAAGGCTTTCTTCTCGCCCATGGAAGCATCAGTTCCTCGTCACAGAAAGGCAGTCCCTTCATCTAGTGATAGTAAATATATTTGGAACCTGTAGCAGAAATGCTGACACCAGAAACAGACATATCAAGAGGGGCAGATCCTACTAAGGACAAAACCCCTCGACCAACATGACAATGGCAGAGGACCAAAGGACATGCTTTGCGGAGGCAAATGCTTTGTTCACCACATTCAGGCCATGGAGTCTGCACAGTTAAGTGAGAGCTGACGCATGGATGTCCATCTGAGCATGAAAGAGGACATGGAGGTGCTTTGTGGTCCGAGCCAGGATGATGGCTGGTGTCCCAATTAACTCCCAGATATTACATATCTCTGGGGATAGCTCAGTGTTCTTCTCCTGTTCTAAATCTGCAACTTTTGGTTTCCCATCACCCACTCTGGCACCCAGGGCTCTAATACCTCCCACAGCCAGTGTGTGTGAGTGTGAGTGTGAGTGTGTGTGTGTGTGTGTGCGTGTGTTGTGTTCATTTTCTCTTCTTTTCCTTTTTCTTTTTTATGTATTTTTGAATCAGGCTTTTTATGTAGCTTTTTGTACCTGTAATGGAGCTAGGTCTTGTAGAGCAGACTGGCCTTGAACTCACAGAGATCAACCTGCGTCTGCCTCCTGGGTGCTGGGATTAAATGCATGTGCCACCACTGCCCGGCAATGTGTTCATTTTCTGTATGGTGAACTGTTCGTGGATGACCGGAGAGACCATGAGTGTAAACCCTCTCAGGAACAGAGAGCCCTGCCATAGTAGCTATAGCAGTGGAAGATAATGGAAAGAGGATGTGGCCAGAAGCACAGGTAACCTGGGGTCAGTCTAGAAGCCCTGGGACTTCATGCTTTCAGCTTGTGATTCCAGAGCTGGGAGAATATTTCCCTAATATCCCTAATGTTCCTAGTCCTTATGTTTGTGTGTTAAGCACCATGCTCATGGCCTGAGCAAGGGCTGTGCTCAGACCTTATTTCCCACTCCTTGGCTCATTTCATGCTTCTGACATCACACTTCTGAGTCTTGATATTTGTCTCCCCTGCCTCCTGCCCCTTTCCTTACCTCTCTTCACTCCATGAGGGTGCAGCCCTTTCTCCACCCTACTCCTGAACATTCTCAGCTTCCTCTCTCTCTCTCTCAGGATGTGTCCTGTTCCCCCTGCTCTCCCTCACAGTCCTGTCTGTGCAGCCATGCCTATCACCTCAGACTCACTGGCATGTTCCTCCAATTTTACAACACAGTGCTCTTTTTTCTCACTGCTATCAATCTTGAGGCCATTGAGGAAAGAAGCCTGACATCCAGACTCTCCTGAGTTCTTTGAGACTGGGCTTGGACTCTGAACTTATGAGTTTGTGTCTGCCTGGTGCAGGTTTAGCAAAGCTCACACTCAGTCAGTTGAGCCGTCCCACATAGGCTAGCACTGCCGATGTCTGCTCTGCCTCCACATCCTTGTGCACACCCAGCAGAAGTCTGCACAGCCTGGCCTTACTTTGTCAAAGTCTTATTATATTTAGTCAACCGAATTCTTCCTTATTGAAAGGATTTCTGTGAATAGAGTTTCCAGACACTACTCCAACCCTCTCTTAAACTGTGAATTCCCACATTCCCAGGTTGCCATTGTTCTTAAATCTATTTCTGTTAGTTTATGTGTGTGACTGTTTGGGCTGCCTGTATGTATGTGTACTACGTTCCTTTCTAATGTCCGTGGAGCTCAGAAGAAGTTAGTGGATACCCTGGAAATGGGGCTCTAGACAGCTGTGACCCACCATGTTGGTAACAGAAACTGAACCTGGGTCTTCTGCAAGAGCACCAAGTACTCTTAAGCACTGCGTCATCTCTCTAGTCCCAACCAGGCTTCATTGTAGTGACAGTGACATCAGTTATATCCCTAAATGCATGATATAACAGAAGAAGAAGCTAAACTTCTGTTTCTTTTCCACAGTCGGGGTCAGAGCCCTGGTCACTCAGTGTTTAGGCCAAAGAGGACAATTCGCTACAAGCTGTGTTGACTTTGTCCCACGTTGAACCTGATCTCAGATCCTTTTCTTATTTCTCTCTGGATGACCCTCCCCCCGCCCCGCCTGGGATAAGCCTCTCTTTCTACCGCTGGAGAATTCAGTCAATGTTTTCCTTTCATAGTTGTGATGTTGGAACTTCACCATCCCTGAGGTCCTAGGCCTCTCCTCTGGGACCCCAGGTACTCATACTTCCACGTGAGCCTTCACTCCTGACCTATACACTTGACATCGATCATGAATCATATTCCAGAAACCTTGCTTCAGGCAGCTTCTGTGAAGCTGGTCAGGGTGGACTTAACTCTGGAGTCTTAAGACACCTGGGAGGCTGGCTCTCCGAGAATGGGTTAGAATGCTAAGCTTCTTTTGATAGTCTACTCCTGGGCGCAAACTTTTCCCTCTTGTGTGGGCATCAGTACCAGATTCCATGTTCTTGGAAGCCTTTTTGGTGAAAAGGGGTATTTTTGTTCTATGACATTGTAGGAGAGATCTCATCAAAATGGAACCCTATTCTTGAGCCCCTGCTGACCCGGACATACTTTCTGGCAGGATTTGTTGAAGGCAACTTGAACATTCATTGCAGAAATTGAGATACAGAAGTCGCCACATTGTATATACCAGGTTCTGTTCTCTGTTTCTGTCCCCTTTCCCCAGCTGGTCATCCTCAATCCATTTCTTTTCTGTTCTTGAACCCGTCAATGCTCCTTGTAAAGCCTTCCCTTCTCCATCTGCTCTACCCTTCCATACAATTTCCTTACCACATCAGATCCTGTGCTGTCTACATTCAAGGCCACATAGGCCATCTTTTTCTAAAGGGATTCATATTGTCTACAACACTAGCATGAACCACTAATGGAAGAAATCCCACTGGCCAAATACAGAGTATTTCATACACTCAGATGGGCTTAGAAGACATTCAAATACAGCCTTAGTCCCTCACCTAATATATAGTCTACAGATTACAGAAAATCTCATATCAGCATCCAAGGAAATCTGTGTAGGTTTTTTTTTTACAGATATTCATTGTGTGTGTGTGTGTGTGTGTGTTTGTGTGTGTGTGTGTGTGTGTGTGTGTGTGTGTGTGTGTAAAGGAATGCTAGTGTACCATTGGCTTTTGTGTATGTATTTATATATGATTTAACACTTAGAAGGACAAGTTTACGATCTGTCTCTCCAGTTATATGTTTGTTAAGTAGCACATACATAATACATACTAGATAGTTCCCAAAAGTGACTGCAAGTACTTATTGAGTGCGCCAACTCTCTTAAAGCATTTCCACTTACATTGAGTTAGAAATAAATAAGCCCTTACATAAATTAAATATTCACACATCTCACAGAAACAAGGAAAGCAAACTATAATTTTCTCAAGTACACATTTTCACTGTGTCTTGCAATGAGAACTTAAGGGTAGCTAACTAGGTGGGTATTAGAAAATATTTGAACTGGAGACTGTTGGCAGTACCCAGAAAACTACTGGCTTTTTCTGAAACAACAATTGTACTTCTGGCTCCTAAAATTCGTTGTGAAGTTGCCATGAGCACAAATAGGCAGCATCAAATATGTATTTGATTAGGGATGTGGAACTTTGAAGTGGACTGTGGTGTCGTAGGTGCCAGATGAACCCAAATTCCCTGAGGTTCTCTTGAGGAAAAGCAGGTACATACAACTCAGATGAAAGTCACCTTTGCTTCGAATAGTGGTTCTCAACAAGTTTGACCCACTTGGGGTTGCTTCTCAGATATCCTGCATGTCAGATATTTACATTATAATTCATAACAATAACAAATTATAGTCATGAAGTAGCAACAAACAATTTTATGGTGGTAGGTCACCACCACATGGGTAACTGTATAAAGGGTTGAACCATCAGGAAGGTTGAGAACCACTGCTTTAGAATCATATAGAAAGCTGTTCTCTCTGTGCCGGGACAGATGGACCCAGTGCCATTGCAGTCAATGTCTACAACAACTCTGCCTGCAAATTCCTCAAATGAAGTCCTTGGGACATTCTGGATCATTGGCCAACATCGGCCTCTCCACAAATTTAGGTGTTCTGTGGCCTTGGATCGTTTTGTGAACACGGGAATTGTATCCCTACCCCTGTGCCTTCTTCTGCTCCCCAAATGTCTTGTTCTGTAAATATGACCTGATTAGTTGCCCAGGAACAACAACATACACTCTTATATCCAAAATGTGTCAGAAACATGTATGTTTAACAAAGATGAGAGGAGTTCCTTTGTGGCTTGCTCTGCTCTGTCCCCAGGTACGTGAAAGGTATAAGGGCCTATGGATTTCCAAGTATCATGTGACATCACGGGGAGAGTGTCATGAGGATCATGAGAGGCTAAAGTGCACATTTCTGTCATTGTCTCTTGTTTTTGCAGTTCCTTAGCAGTGTCCTCTAGTGCTAAAGCATTCACTCCAGCAGAAAAGCTCTTTAAGGAGTAACCCATTGTGAGTAACTTCAGGGAGAGCCCCACACTGAATGGATCCAGTAGTCTCCGTACTCCCAAGAGTAGATAAATAGTAGAGACTGCTGGGAGTCAGTCTCAAACCAGTAGAGCAGTCTGGAAGAAACCAGTAGAACAGCTCAGCAGGAGCAGAGACCAGGTGAGCTGCCTGGAAGAGGCTTAGAGGAGCTGATCTGTCTGGAAAGACTGCAGCCTGCTGTCCTGTCTGTGGACTGCACTGTGTGGCTCAGGTTTCCAGATTTGGAGAGCCATCAGTCCTACCGAGGTAGGCTTTGGTGACAAAGCTGACTTGGAGTCATTTCTCTCCTGTATGCAACCCCTCACCCATATTTCTGTAAGAAAGTCTTATAAATGCAATTTGTTCTCCAGGTGGACTCCGGTATTGTTGTTCCTCCTGTCTGGGGCAGGATTTCTCTCTGCAGAAGTAAATGTGTGTTGTTTTCTTACAAAAAGTGTGTTTTGCAATAGGAGGTGTGAGTAAGATGTTGCTAGAGGCAAAAGAGTAGGTGAAGCAGCAATACAGGAGGCCAGTGTAAGTGATAATCAGACAGTCGTCTAGGGTCCTAAGACACAAAGCTCAGGCTTTGGAGCTGGCCACCATGTGCCACCACCCACTGTCAAGCATCTCCTTGTTTCACAGCAGCCTGCCCTTTCCACTCTTTTATGCCCAATTTTCTGTCTTTCCCCCTCTCTTCCTTCTCAAAGGTTAGAATCCAAGGATTTCCAATCAGTGAGTGAAAAGGGAAGGTGAGTGTGTCCTGTTCTGCTGATGCTCGCACGATGCACATATCAGGGGCTTTTCTGTGTGAGGCATCACACTTGAAGACCTCAGCTTCTGCCATTAGCAGGATTCAGACTCAGGGACTCTGCTTTTTATTTTTATGGCTCAAATCTACAAAAGAACTCATCTTTATAAAAACACACAGTATAATAAAAAGGGTAATACAACTTCAGGAAGGATAGTATTGTCTCCTAGTGGCTATTCTACCCTTTCTGCTGATAGGGTGTTTAGGAGGGAAATGATGGGATATACTTAGGTCATGAATTCTTGGGGGAAACTGTGATGATTTATAAACCCCTATAGTGTATGTAGGGCTCAATGTTCAGTAAGCTGAATATTCAAAAGATTTTTTTTTTTTGTTTTTCAAGACAGCGTTTCTCTGTAGTTTTTGGAGGTTGCTACGGATCTAGCTCTTGCAGACTAGGCTGGCCTTTAATCCACAGATGTTCACCTGCCTCTAACTCCCAAGTGCTGGCATTAAAGGTGTGTAAAAAAGGTGTGTGGTAAAAGTATTCTTAATGTTGTTTGAAGATTTTAATCAACCATACTGTTATGGGGTCATGACTATCCCTCACTCCTTATACATAAAAATGAAGCCATGGAGGTGTTTTTCTGCAATGATTCCTTATTAAAGATGCTTGCTGGCAAGCCTGATTGTTGTAAGGGGGGGATGCTTGTTCTTCTCGGCTGCCCAGCTTGCTTAGCCCGGAAATAACCACACAGAAAATGTATTAAGTAAATTACTGATAGGCACATTAACTCTAACTTCTCATTGGCTAACTCTTACATATTAATTTAACCCACTTCGATTGATCTGTGTATCATCATGAGGTATTGGCCTACCAGCAGAGTTACAGCACATCTATTTCTGGTGGCAGTTCCATGGCATTTCTCTCACTCTGCTTTCTCACTCCCAGCATTCAGTTCTGCCTTCCCTGCCTACCTAAGTACTGTCCTATCAAAATGCCAATGGAGTTTGTTTATTCCTTTACATATGAAAGGAGCACATAAACAGAAGGATCTCCTGCACCACAGATGACCTGAACCTGATCTCTGGAAAGTGCATGATGGAAAGAGAGAACTGATTTTCCCAAGTTGTCTTCTGACATCCAAACATGTGCTGTGACATGCACTAAATGGTAAAGATCCATACTCACATAACAAATAAATTCAACAATTAGAAGGAATCCTAATTTACTTAGCTACTAACTCTACAGGTATTTGACAATGACTTTGTGTTTACAGGTGTTGATTTTCACATTTATAATTCAAAATAATTGCACTACAACTTCCTTAGGAATCTTGCTAGCTGTCCTGATATCACAGCGCTCTAGGGTTCTACAATTAAAAGGAAGAAAGAAAAAGTTTGCATTTGTGTGATTAGAGTGCACAGACGACTAAATGGCGAAGAGATTTTGTTGTTCTTTCAGAGGAGCAGAGTACAGTTCTCAGGATCCACCTCGGTAACCATCTATCTCTAAGTAGAGCTTCAGGAAATCCAGTGCTCCCTGTAGGCATGCATAAGTACAAGCACACCGACTAGTAATGATATTCTATTTAAAAAAGATTTTTAAAAAATCTGAAAATCACAATTTGTGATTTCTTAACCTGTAACTTCAATAAATTTAATATTAATTTTTAGATTGGTTTCTTTTTCATGTGTATAGAGTTCTACCTTCATGCATGCCTTCATGCCAGAAGAAGGCACCAGATCTCATTATAGACGGTTGTGATCCACCATGTGGTTCATGGGAATTGAACTCAGGACATCGAGAAGAACAGGCAGTGCCCTTAACCTTTAAGCCATCCCCTTAATATTAATTTTTAAAAGCAATGTTAAACTCTAGTTTTCTTTTTATTAATTAATTATTTTCCCAATCACATTTCCTCTCCCTTCTTTCTCTCTTCCCAGTCCCTTCTACTAACCTGCCTCTTCCCCCCATCTACTTCTTCTCTTTTCAGAAAAGAGCGGGTCTCCCATGTATATCAGCCATCTGTGGCATATCAAGAAGCAGTAAGACTAGGCACGTTATCTAGTATTAAGGTTGAATAATACAACCCAGTAGGAGGATAAGGTTCCTAAAGCAGATCACAGGGTCAGAGACATCCCTACTGTTAGGAGCCCCAGCAGAAGTCCAAGACCATTATTTACACAACTGTAAAACATGGGTAGAGGGCCTAGGTCAGTCCCTTGCAAGCTCTCTGGATGGCAGCCGAGTCTCTGTGATCCTCTCTGGACCTAGGTTAGTAAATTCTGTGGTTTCTCTTTTGGTGCCCTTGGCCTCTCTGTGTCCCACAATCCTTTCTCCACCTCTTCCACAGGATTCTCTGAGGTTCACCAGTGTTTGTAGTTCTGAATCTGTTTCCATCAGTCTCTGGGTTACATTGTCTTAATGAGATCCTCTTGATATTTTCCAACATCTCAGCACACTGAGGAAATTTTTTTGAGAATATTAATTGTTTGAATGGAAGCTAGCCCGAGGTTATTTCACTTTTGTATACTTACTGTATATATGGTGCTTTCTCAGCTCAAGTACTGTTGAGAGCACTTTCAAGCTTCAGGAGTTTCCTGACACTATGAAAAGGGCAAACACCCACACAGTGTCAGCCTAGTCAGACATGAGAAGTACTGGGCAGGACATCGTACAGTGACTGTGATGGAGAGTCCCAATCAACCATCTGGAGCATTTTCATTGTTTCAATGGAGACGTCAAGTGTTTTGCAGCGACTTGTCTCCCCAGAATGCTACATAAACTCCACTTCACAATCATGGCACTCCTTCAGGTAGAGGACAGTGTTGGTGTGTTTTCACTGTCCTCTCAAGGAAACTGGCACAAACACTAGCTGACATAACCATGTCCACTTAATTCCCAGATCTTGCAGTGTGCACCCAGTGAGATACAGAAGCTAGAGTTCTCCCGGGGTTCACCCAGAGGCCATGTGCTCGGTGTAAATGCATGTCCTCATCCCTACTTGTGCACCTGCAACAGCTTTCTTTCTCTTCCACTCCATTCCTCGAGGCTTTGGTGTACTTGGTTGGATCCATGTTAGATCCATTCTGCACATGCTCCCTAGAGCCACCTTCAGTGGGCACGTATCTCCTATAGGGTTTGTGTGATGGAAAGAGGACAGATGTGAAACTTGCTAAAAACCTACATGCTGCAAAGTCATTTCAATCCACAAACCATTTATGGAGATGACACTTCTCTCTTTTAGGTCTCATCATGGCTTTCAAATCCCAACATGTGGACCACAGTTTCTACAAACAGGATGAAAATGAGATTGAGGGGAGCCTTGATTTTGAACACAGGGCCACTGCAGCAAGAGAAATTGTCATCTATGGTGAAGGTTCTCTAAAAGGTTCCGACAAACCAAAGAACCAGGGCATCTCACACCACGAGGATGATGTGACCCACGTTCTTAACTTCAACTACGTTGGTGATGACATCAGGCATGAGAGCCATGGGAGCCACCAAGGGTACAGAAACCCACAGTTGAAGGAGCAGGAGAACTAAGTACCCTGATGAGATCATAAATTATGTGACTTGTTTCAGTAGCTATTCCAGCTCCCATCCATCAGTATCTAATTAGGATGTATGTTCTTCACACTGTGGGTCCTATCTGCTTTGAACCCCAAGCATGAGGTCTTTGTTTAGTTGCTGGGTATGGGAAGGATGTTTGAGAGGTCAAAGTCAACCTACACTCACACACACACACACACACACACACACACACACACACACGCAGTGTTGATTCTAGAAACTGGTTGGTGCCTCTCAATTTGTTCTTTAAGTTTTCCTTTTGTTTTTTTCCTCCTCCTTCTTATCCTCTTCTTCTTCATGGCCCCCGTTTTATAATGGGAATTGAACTCAAGACCTAGTGGTTTTTAAGCAATCTCTCAACTAGTATAGCATATGAGCCTGGTACTGATTAATGTGGTTATTTTTTTGCAATAAAATGGAGATCAATGGAAAGCCGCTTTCATAGTTAAGAGCTCACCATTTCTACATAGTTTTGTGTTGGGTGTGATTCATCTCCAGAAATGACTTTCATCTTGCCAAGCTGAAATGCTGTATTTCCCTAAGAGCTCCACCTTCCATCTTCTTCTCACAGGAAGGATCTTGCAAAGAGCTTGTTCCTGGGAGAATCCAGAGTGCAGGTCAGTATGTCTGAAAAGGCTTTGGGCAGGGCACTCTGCTTCAGGTCATGGTCCATGTTCTTGTATCCACTATGAAAAGCGAGCGTGGGTGAGAGGTGTCCTTGTCTGGGCTATAACAGTAACTGAGCTCTGGCTCTTGAAGTTTTCCAGAGTTAAAATGGAACGGGCACCCACTAAGTGTCTTTTCCCATTATTGGAGACACAATAGTCTCTTAATTGAAAAAAAAAAACTAAAAAATGCACACATTTTTATTTTATTTTATTGTCTTTATTGAGCTTTATATTTTTCTCTGCTCCCTCCCTTTTTCCCTTCTCCTAGTCCCACTGTCCTGTGACGCCCACACTCCCAGTTTACTTAGGAGATCTTGTCTTTTCCTACTTCCTAAGTAGATCTATTTATGCCTGTCTCAGCGTCCTCTTTGTTGTCTAGGTTTCCCGGAATTGCCAGTTTTCTTTGTTTTATGTGTTAAAACCACTTATAAGTGAGTACATATTATATTTGTCTTTCTGTTTCTGAGTTACATCACTCAATGTGGTGATTTCTAGATCTATCCATTTGCCTGCAAATTTCAATATGTCATTATTATTTTTTTTACTGTTGTGCACATGTACAATTTTCTCATCCATTCTTTGACTGATGGGCATCTAGGTTGTTTCCAGGCTCTCGCTCTTATGAATAATGCTGCTATGAACATATTTGAGCTGATGTTCTTGTAGTGTGATTGAGTATTTGGGGTATATAACCAACAGTAGTATTGCTGGGTGTGGAGGTGGATTGTTTCCTAATTTTCTGTGAAATCGCCATACTTATTTTCAAAGCATCTGTACAAGTTTACACTCCCACCACCAATGCAGGAGTGTTCCCTTTACCCCACATCCTCCCCAGCATAAATTGTCATCTGTGTTTTAATCATGGCCATTCTTATAGGTGTAAGATAGAATCTTAGAGTTGTTTTGGTTTGCATTTCTCAGATGACTAAGGATGTTGAACATTTCCTCAAATGTCTTTCAGCCATTTGAGATTCACAGAACACTTCCAATCAGTATGGAAGCATCATATATATAGACATTATTGAGTATTATATGGTCATGCATATAGGAAAACATTAATGTTTACTGGTATGTGTACAGAGATTAATACTGAAGTCCGGACACTCAGGTCATTTCAGGGTACTTATGTGTACTGTTGTAGTAGGACTCTAAGTGACCTTGGGGACATTCTAATTGATGTAGCAAGTAGTAGGAGAAAACCAGGGCTGTGTTTCAACAAATGAACACTTAGTTATGAGTGTGGATTAAGTGAGGCCAGAGAGATATTCAGTGTTTCATAACTTACCTGTGTTTAATTTGTCCAAGAGTCATGTGGGAAGACACTCACAAGTGCACATGGTTGGCCCTCCACCTTTGTAAGTTTGTGGAAAGCCGATGTAGACAGCAGCAAAGTTGAACCTTCATGTTCCCCCATGCTGTGTTTAAATTATCTAAAAACAATGCAAAATTGTCATGTCAGTGTTATGAGATGTATGGGGCTGACAGCTTTAAAGGGTTAATTTTGTTACAATTAAACAAAAAGATTAACATTGAGCCCATTTAAGTTAATCGAGTAAAGAGAATGGGATCAGGGGATGTTATTCAAAATCAAAATGCAGGTTGGTACTGAGGAGAGGGCCCGAAGGATAAAGCTCTTGCCACATGAGTCTGAGGATCTGAGTTGGGACCCTCAGCATAAAGTTTAGCAGGTGTCAGCTCACCTGTAGTCAGAATCTCTTATTCAGGAGGCAGAGACTGCAGATCCTTAGGGAGATCTAGATTAGCTCAGTTGCTGAGCTGAGGTTCAGGGACAACCCTGCCAGTGTAAATCATGTGGGGAGCAAGCTAAGAAGATGCTTGACTCTGACCTTGGTCCTCTGCATGCACGAGTGTGCATTTGCACACAGATACACATGCAGATCAGACACCTTTGCAAGTTTTTATGTGTTTGCAAATACATAAAAAGCAAAGGTTCCATGCCATGGTCATGTGTGTCTTCTGTTGACTAACTTGAAATCTGAAAGTATTCTTTTTCTTTAAAGGAGACCATGTTGAACATGTGGGTTTTTTGGAATGTGGGAAAAGATAGAGCTCACTTTAAGTAAGAGCTGTAGATATCTTATTTTCAAATAAATTTCTTTCCTCCAGACAGTAAAGACTAATGTTTAGATCATGGGATAAAAGCTGAGGCCATGAGCCCAGAGAAACTGACTGCTCCATAGCAAATGAGAAAGGGGAAAAGCAGTACAGAGTGCTATTCATGCTAACTTCATTCAGCATGGATCAGGGCAGTCTTGATGTAAGCAAATTCCCTACCTGCAGCAGTAGCTTGTGCAGAATAGCAGTCCTGCCTAGGAGCCCCTGATGGCTGACATCCTAACACCACTAGGTGTAAACTACAGTGGGACCAGGCTCAGGTTGGAGAAACTGGTAGAGAAGAGGGAGATTCCCCCAGGATGGAGAGAAAGAGAGATTGGATAAGAAAAGCTGAGCAAGTGAGGAATTCTCCCCCTGTCGAGTTGACAGGACCCTGTACTTCATCTCCAGAGAGACAGAGGTGCTGCAGCCCCAGAGACTGATGTGAGGAAGCTCTGGAGACACAGATGCATTGGAGCTTCAGAGAGGCCAATGCATACAGCTCTAGAGATGCTGATGAATCGCAGCTCCATTGAGACGGATGATGCACTGCATCTCTAGAGAGACTGATGGACTATCACTCCAGAGCCGTTTGTACTGCAACTCTAGAGAAACTGATGATGCACTGCATCTCTAGAGAGACTGATGGACTATCACTCCAGAGCCATTTGTACTGCAGCTCCAGTGAGAGTGATGATGCACTGCATCTCTAGAGATGCTGATGGACTGTCACTCCAGATACACTTGTACTGCAGCTCTAGAGAGACTGATGATGCACTGCATCTCTAGAGAGGCTGATGGACTATCACTCCAGAGCCATTTGTACTGCAGCTCCAGTGTTACTGATGATGCACTGCATCTCCAGAGGGGCCAATGCACTGCAACTCCAGAGAGGCTGATGCACTGGAACTCCAGAGAGGATGATAATCTGCACCTCTAGAGGGCTATGCACTACAGGTCTAGAGCCTAATACACTGCAGTTCCAGAGAAGCTGATGAACTGCAGCTTTAGAGAAGATGATGCAGTGCAGCTCTAGAGGATGATGAATATCAGCTCTAGAGATACCGATGTACTTCATATATAGAGGCTGATGCACTATCACTCTAGTGGCCTATACACTACAGCTCTAGATGCTGAGGAACTGCAGCACCAGAGAGAGGCTAATGCATTGCAACTCCAGAGAGGCTCATTTACAGAAGCTCTAGGGGCTGATGCAGTGCAGCTCTAGAGGCTGATACACTGCAGAACTAGCAAGATTTGCTAGAGCTAATATGCCAACAGTGACTTAATTAATATAGTTGCTTTGTGATTATTTCGGAGCTAAGCTAACTGGACAGCTGGGGCTTTGATTGAATTCATGGAGGCAATCAATTCATTGTTACAGATCACATTGCTGTCTGGAGGTTCAGCCTAAAACCTGGTATAAGGACAGAGCCAAGGATGCCCTTCATGTTGGGCAGGAAGTAGGGCATCACTATCAAGCTTCAACTCTCATTGACACCACAGCTTTTGTCCTGAGCCCAGAAAACTTTAGAGGGCATGGAAGAGGGCCAGGGCAAAAGTCCATAGGTGATAGTGACATCCCCCCTATTACCAACATGATGGAAGCAGGAAGTCCCCAGATATCTGAATGATTTGTTTGAATTGGCTCATTTCCCTAATCCTATAGATGACAACATCACATCTCTGTGCAGGCCTCCCTTGGAGTAGTGTTAGCTCTAATAACACTTTGGGAAGGATGTTTGTTTGTTTGTGCTGGGGATAGGCTGTGACTTTGCACACTCTTTTGGCAAGTGTGATTCCTTGTAATCACCCCACCTGCTTAAGGTGCTGGAGCAATAAGAAGCCGTCCATCGATCAATGATGAGCTGAAATCATGGGAATATAGCAGTTTACCGAGGAGAAATTTTGTGTTTTGATAAAGAAAAATATGCCAGAGTAAATCCAGAAACACTGGAACAGAAGGAGAAGATGCTACAGGTAGAAAAAGGAGAGGGGAATGAGAAGGAGGAGGAGGAGGAGGAGGAGCCTGGGAAAGAAGGAGACTGTTTTCTGACAGTGAGGGGAAGTAGGAAGCAGGTATCCCACTATCCTAAGTGGTGAATCTCACAGCACCCCTTGTCCTTCCTGACATGGGTGTCTTGTGTGGAGCCCCACTGGGAGTTAGGATTGAGGTGTCTGTACAAGGCAGTACAATCAAGTGTATTGTTGTGGGGTGTTGTGTTGACTTCATTTTGGTTTTTGACCCTAAGTACAGAAAATAGATTTTTGTTCCTTTAGAGTCATCCAGCACCTTTGTATATTCCAGTTTTTCTGCTTGTTCTTCTGCTTTGATCCCTGAGCCTTGAAGGGAGGAGGTTATGAAGACATTCCAATTAGGATAGAGCACTCCATAGTTGTGAGCAGAGATGACCACTTACACGGTCTATAGCTAATGGAAAGTCTTTATTCCAGCTGACTAGGATGACACCCATGCATCTGGGCACCGAGCCGTGCCTCCAGGTGTCCAGAACACGGGGGTTGTAAGGGCATCTTAAAACTTAGATTTCCTATCATCTAGCTCAGCAGAAGCAGAATCCTGTGCAGAAGTAAGCAGTTTGAAACAAGCTGTTTACTGAAGCTAAGATAGCAGTTAGCTGGAGGATGGGTTCATACAAACAGGAAGTTTTACCACAGCTAAGTTAGCTAGTATATCCCTGATCTTTGGTCCCTAGAATAGACTTAATTAATTTCCCGTGGGATTCTCCATGACAGATATCAAAGTCTATTTCTACCTGAAATGGCCTCAACAAGAATAGAAGATGGAGGAACCTCTTCACTGGCTTAAACTGTCACATTTCCCATTAGATCACAGGGCATGAGTCCAATCATTGACTCGTCCTGTTCTATGAGGTCATAGTTGTTTCTAGGGACCAGTAATTTTCTGCTTGAGGCAGTTGGCCATGCAGGTGAAGATGCAGGGTTCCACCGTTAGGCTGAGCAGGACAAGAATCAATGGTCTAGTTCATGCTGACACTAAGCTATAGGGATCCAGTCACCAGAGATTGATAACAGTGTCCTGATCTATGTCTTCTTTCTTTCCTTCCTTTCTCTCCCTTCCTTTTCCTCTTCCCCTTCTCTTATCTTCTGCTTTCTTTCTTCTTTCTATTGACTAATCTTGTCCCCTCACTTACCCTTTCCACCTTCCCGTCCTCTTCATCCCCCAGTCCTTTCTCCTCTATTTATTTAAAAAGCAGTTATTCATGTATGCACTGCAGGGCACTGGCAGCCCATTCCCAACACCTCATCTTCACTATCCTCTCCTCTCTTAGACCAATAGGCTGCTGAATTTTCAGCAAGCCTGCTGAAAACCAGACTTGGCCCAGGCATTGGCCCATCACTTTGCAGCAGCTTCCTTTCCTGTGCATAGGAGATTAGAGGCCTCTATGGGAAGACATAGAAACCTCCACAGTCACCCAGCAAGGACCCTGCATTTTTGTAGATCTTTCATGGATAAAATAGTACAGGGTCACAGTAAAAGAAATTAGTAATATATTCAGCTTTCTGGCTCTTCAACTTAGATCAGAAATCTTGGGATCATCTCAAACAATCAAATTAGAATAATCTATGGCAGTTGTTTCAGCTGTTCCTGCACCTATTTAAACAGAACCAGAATTGGGACCCATTTGGCATTTGTTAATATAGATTCAAGGCCAAATATGAGGTCTCCCATCTTCTCTATTATAGGCATATATCATGAGGATTACATAGACAAGAATTCATGCAGTGGGATGTGACTTTCCAGAGAGTCAGGGGAGATATCATTATTCTAAGCAGTAGTTCAAGTAAGTCAGACAATTCAAGGGAATGATGAGGTACCTGTTCCTTGGCAGAGAGTGTGTAGATTGTAAAACCTAAAGACCATTTGATATCTGGTCTTCTTCATATCCTGATTTATTGATCCCCGTTCTCTTTCTTAGAGCCATATTTCCCATTTCCTTGAAAGGGCATAAGACAGAAAAGGTACTAGCTAATGAATTTCCCATTTCCGGTTGTTCTGAATTCCGACTACTAGGGCTGGGGTTGCATAGGATTTTGTGTGTCCTTGTTTAGAAAAGTCTGGTCAATCTAAAGCCTCACTGGCATTTACTGTTACACAGAGTTGTGTTTTCCACTTGTGATACTGACTGTTGAATACACTAAAGCCATCTCTTTCACCATGTTATTGCAGAGCTGGTTTAAGAAAAGAAGAGGCCAATACAGGAAACATCAGCAGTCTGAGATTCTCCAGTGTGCATCTGCTGATGGCCAGGACACCTTGCAGTAAAGCTTTTGTAGGAGTCCTGAAGCATCATCCTGTCCAGGCCTCAGATGAAGACAGGATCTCCAGGTGTCACTGACACCTTCTGATGGCTGTAACACCTTATCCCTTCAGTAATAAAGAGTTGTGTATTCAAAATATTTCATGTCCTTTTTGGGGGTCTGTAAGGTGTGGATGTCCATTATTGAGAAAATATTTAAGAGAAGATAAAAGAAAGGGATCAAATCCTGAATCATCTTTACTACTCCACAAGTCACAAAAGTTTCTCAAGACCGATGGCAATCCTCACTCAGATATATATTCTTCTCTGTTGTCACACTGTACCATCCTCACCTTAACTCGACCCTGTGGGAACGAACACCTAAGAACAGGAACAGGACAAGTCCCCAGTGAGAAGACTGTTCACAATGAAATCTGAGTTTCCCCCAAATCTATGAGTTCACCCTTGTACTACAACAAATACAAAAGACTACTTTCTGAGCATTCGTCTGAGGGTAGAGTGACCAGTCACCTAGGCTGCCCCCAGGTCTCTTCACTGTCCCTCCTTTCAATGGCACAGTTATGGTACTAGGAGTCCTCCTGACACAGATCCTACTGTTTCAAAGGAAACACAAGAGCCCATTCCATGCCCATTAGAAAGAGGTTTCCTCTTTGCTCCCACACCTAGCCCAAGATGCACAAGAGGCATATTGATCGATCCTCCCAGTTAAGGCAGGAGAGGCAAAGGATTCTCAGCAGATTCACCATGCCAGGTTAGTGGAAGACATAGGATGCAGACTTCAGAACATGCAGGGAGCAATAGGCTGTGTTAGCCTGAGGGTGATTTGAGGAGAGGCAGTGTGGAAAGCCTATAGAGAGTGTTATGCCTGAGTTCTGGCAGGGAGGACACATCAGGATGGCATTAACATGATGTTGTATGTCGTGGGCTTAGAACACATGACCTGTGAGAAATTTGCCAAGGCGTGAGCTGCTTTTGATGCTGTGACTGCTTGTAGATATGGCAGACTCTAGAAAAGGGGGTGCAGCAGGATGTGTTAAAGCCTCTTTCTAAACTGAGTACCAGTAAGGGGGGAATCTGGACTTTGTAATAGAGAAGATGGGTAAACAGGGCTGAGTACTGAGGGCACACATTCAGAAGTCTGGTGTGACAGAGGAGGGGCAGATAGACTGGCTGTTGTACAGCCTTGTATTAGTAAAGTTTGTGGATTATAAAAGCACTGTGGAGAGATGTAGGACATGAATCCCCACAGCAAGAGTTTCCAGAGGACAGATAATATCTGTACGGGGTGGTTTTGTGTGTCTTGACACAGGCTAGAGTCATCAGAGAGGAAGCAGCCCCAGTTGAGGAAATGCCTTCATGAGGTCCAACTCAAAGTCACTTTCTTAATTATTGATCAACATGCAAGAGCCCAGCTTAGAGTATAATGTGCCATTCCTGGGCTGGTGGTCCTGGGTTTAGTATAAGAAAGCAGGCTGAGTAAGCCATGGGAAGCAAGCCAGTAAGAAGCTTTGCTCCATGGCCTCCTCATAAGATCCTGTGTCTGTGAACCTTCCCTGTTTGAGTTCCTGTTCTGACTTCCTTGAGTGATGAACAGCAATACTGAAGTGTACATAAAATAAAACTCTTCTTCCCCAACTTCCATTTTTAATGGTGTTTTGTCAAAGTGACAGAAACCTTGAGACAACATCCTTCTACTCAAAGAGGAACTGGGAACTCTGGTGCTGGGATTATAAGCACCAAGGTGGATGCTGTATTAGGGACATATACAGGACCTAGAAGGAAGGTAGATTCAGGCCAGAGGTGGGGTATATGAGGTGGAGCTGGTGAGAAAGTCTCCCGCTCTTATTATAGTCCTGAGAAACTGACAGTGCCTGGCTACACAAATTAGGCCTGTGTATCAGAGCCCTAAAAATGCAGAGGAAGTTTCCTCTGTAGAGACCTAAGAACAGTGAGTAGGGGGCCCATTGCTCCTAATTAGGTCCTGGTGTATGGCCAAAGACAGCACCTGCAGCTTTACATTCCAGGAGAGGAGGGCACATACGTGTCTAATATACACATGAGGAGATGACCCCATTAAGATCTGTCTTCTTATCCCATGACTGTCATTCCCACAACAAAACATTCCAAAGCAACACACATCTCTTGGGGCCAATCAATTCCCACAATAAGGGCATAGAAAGATGGCACAGTGAATATATGACTATGTAGGATTCCCCTCTGTATGTTGAGAATACCATTGATTAATAAAGAAACAGCTTTGGGCCTCTAGTAAGTTATATGGAAACAGAGCTAGGTGGGGAAAACTAAACTGAATGCTGGGAGAAAGAAGAGCAAAGCCAGAGAGAAGATATGTAGCTCCTCCAGAGAGCGATTCCAGAACTTTAGCTGTTAATCCAAAGCCACGTGGCGATACACAGATTAATAGAGATGGGTTAGATAAGGATATGAGTTAGCCACAAATATGCTCTGGCTATTGGCCACAAGGCATTGCAAATAATATGGTTTCTGTAAGATTATTTCTGGGCTGAGCAGTCAGGAGACACACATGTGGCCTTCTTGCAACAACTATAGACCAGTCATGCCCTTTCATGATACATTTTTCAGAACCTATATTGTCTCGCATCTTCCTGTAACTCCAGCTCCAGGGAAGAGTACACCATCATCTGGCCTATACAGGTCGCTGCATGCATACATGTACAGACTCATGCACATTATTAAAAACAACATAAGATTTCAAAAAGAAGGTCCAGATTGACAATTCTAGGCAACAGATTTTCATCCATGGGTCTTTGTGTACCAGGATCCCTCCTGCTCCTGCCACCATCAGCAGGTGCCCAATGCACCATGGTTTTGATGTATGTATCTGGACAGGGACACGGCTGCTGTGGAAGTTCAGAAAGTAATTCAATTCTTTTGTTTAATTTCAGCTCAAAATTCCATATCACACAACATTCTAGCAAGGAAATTGGGGCAACAGGATTGTAAAATAGCTGGACACATTACTTTCATATTCAGGTGTGGAGAGAGGGGAGTGCATTTGTGCTTACTACTTGGCTTCCCTGATGGAAATTTATTCAGTTTGTATACAGTTCAATATGCCCTAGCTAGGGAATGGTGTCTCCAAGCTGGGCCAGATACTCCTTTAACAACTAACTCAGACAATCTTCCTCAGATCATCCAGTGTGATAATCTCTCATTGAGACTCCCTTCCCAGGTACTTTGTCTAAAGATGACAATTAAAGCAAACTATTGCAGAAGGTCAAGGTGCTTGTCACCAAGACAGCAGACCTAAAATTCATCCCCAGGATTTACACGATGGAAGAAAAATCAGCCCATGAATACTGTCCTCTTCTCTCCACACTAGGAAGGGGGGTCCCAATAAATGAGCGACAATAATAAAATAGTAGTGACTAATAATTCTACTCCACACTACAATTCATGTGCTGCATGAAAGAGCTTGCCTCGTTGGCACCAGGTCCTGATTTAATGTCTAGTCCCTCAAGAAATTTGAAATATTGTCATTGGCAGGCACAGGTTTCAAACGTTAAAGAAGGTGTCAAGGAAAAGTATCGATGTTTCTGATCTTCACAGGGGCTGTATCTGCCTCTAGCCCCAAGCTTTGTCAAGACCCACACAGCAGCAAAGCATAGGGCCTGCCTGGATTCAAGAGATTAGAATTCCAGCAGGTTACCTTCCTTCCAATTTGATCTAGGCCAGCTCAAAGCCACTTCAGACAGTGCCTCACTATCCTTCTTTCCCTAGATGTTGGGCTCAGAGTTTGACTCTCACAGATTTACTGAGATGAAATCTTTCCTCTGTTCTCCCAGCTCGATGTGATCTCCTGAGCACTGAGCACTGCTAACACAGGGGTCCAAGACAGGAGACCGTCCAGTGAGAGTCACAGTGGTTTCAGGGCAAGGCGGGCCTGAACCTTCATTCTGGCCCAACCTAACCTAAATTTGCAGCAGTTACTCCTGAGATTGAAACAGTCCACCATACAGGTTTGGAAGCTCATTAAGCAGGGTGATAACTCAAAATAACTTCAAGAACTTCCCCAAACTGACCAGATTCACTAGCACCATCCCTTCTAGAGCAAATAATGAAAGCAGAAAGTCCCTCTCAGAGAAACAAAAGCCCAATTGCTAAGAAGACTCTCAGAGAGCCTGGCACGATGGCACATGCCTTTCTTTTATTCCAGCACTCGGCAGGCAGAGGCAGGTGAATCTCTGTGAGTCGAGACCAGCCTGGTTCAAGAGCAAGCTCCAGGACTGGTTTCAAAGATACAGAATAACCCTATATTGAAAAACAACAACAACAAAAAACTCTCAGAGAACCAAAGGGACAAACAACACTAAGACCAGACCAAGTGTCTGGAAGAAGCAAAGGCCAGCCTAGCTAACTGGAAGGGGTTTAGACAAACTGATCAACTGAGCCACATGGAGAGGACAGGTCCAACCTGTTGAACTGCCCGTGGGCTGTGCAGATTGCTCCAGGTTTCCAGGATCCTGTGAGCTGTCTGTCACCTGTGCTGGTATGGGCTTTGGTGGTACACTTATTTTTGAGTCATTTCTGCTCCCGTAAGTAACCCCTCTCTCATATCCCTGCACCCCAGTAAAACCCAATGGCCCACCAAGTTGGTCTTCAGTGGCATCTGTACTTTGTTCTATCATGGGCTCTCTATCTGGGATGAGGAGATGAGTGTGTTTCACCGCCCCAGGAAAAGACTTGTTACACAGCACATGCAGGTACCTTGAGGGCACCTCAAGAAAACATCTCCTCAGATAACTGACTGGATGACGTCAGGGCTGCCCAGAGGAGAGATGCTTCCTGTGATTAAGTACTTGTTTGTGCAAATTCTACACTCCCTCTGTTATAAAGAGGTGCGGTGGGCTGCATACCCGCACCCAACCGCCAGCATGGCTAGCTTTTGTCCCGAAATAATTACACGGAAACTGTATTCTTTTAAACAATGTCTGCCCCATTAGTTCCAGCCTCTTATTGGCTAGCTCTTACATATTGATCTAACCCATTTCTAATAATCTGTGTAGCCCACAAGGTGGCTTACCAGGGAAGATCTTAACCTGCATCTGTCTGGAGTGGGAGAATCATGGTGACTGCCTGACTCAGCTTCTTTCTCCCAGCATTCTGTTCTGTGTAATCTGCCTACCTAATTTTCTGTTCTATCAGGACAAGCAGTTTTCTTTATTAGTTAACCAATGAAAACAACAGATAGAAAGATGACCCTCCTCCATTACCTGTTGTATTCCCATTTTTGGATTTTCTTCAGTTAAAATTCAACCTTGAGTTTCAATGACATGGGGCCTTTCTGTATGATTCTGTGGCCTCTCTGTATGCGTGAATTCCCCTTTTCAGGAAGAGAAGCTGCCAGTGTTGCTGAACTCCAAAGCCTAGCTTTCCAATCTTCGTCCTGCTGCAGTTCAGGGGTGTGATCATCCATGGGAGGGTGTGCCCCATACTTTCCCATGAGTATCCTGTGCACTAGTGGTATACCCCCAGTGCAGTGAACGCTGTTTTATAAGGAGAACACCTTGGAGATGTTAGGGGGACTGCCAATACTGATATACAGGTCCTTGTCCTGACAGCTTCAGTTATTGGTCACTGTCATCTGCCAAATTTCCTTCTGCCTTGTGGCATGGTCTTCCTTGGCAGCAGATCACCCTGCCCGAGTGTCCCTGGATTGCCAGTGCTCTCTGTCCCTCACTGTGACTTACGCAGGTCTGAAGGTAGCCTGGGACATGATTTAAGGAATCTTGTTCTCTTTTCCTCCTGCATCCTATTGTTCCCATAGTTTCCTTGTCGCCTGCCTGTCACTGCTTTTTTTCTCTAGATTAACAGAAATAAATATTCTCAATCTCCAATGAAGCTCCAGGGCAAGAACGGGGACTGAACAGAAAAACACCTTCCAGGACAGTGTCCACCACGGAGATTGGGCAAGTGCAGAAGAAAGGATACACAGAAAATTCCTGGGAGGCCTTTTCGGCGGGGCAAGTCTCTGCTATTTAATCTCTGAACTCCATGAAATTTTACTCATGCCAAAGAAGCCAGAAGATCATTCAGGCAGGGGGTATATTAGAGAAGCAGACACCACTATAAATAGTGGAAAGCTGGAAGGCACCTGAAAGAAAACTGAACTTGAAAACTGAATACATTATTGGATGTGAGACATCATTTTTATGTGTAGTCACATGGTCGTGTGCACGGATACAAATTGTTGGTGTGAGTTCATGTATATGTATGCTTCATGGATGTGGAGAGGAAGGGTAGCTTTTAGTATCATGCTTCAGGTGCAGTCCACATTGAAAATGTTTTATTGAAAATAGATTCTTCTCTCATACACTACATCCTGACCACAGATTCTCCTTCCTCCACTCCCTAAATCTTTGACGTCCCATGTCCCCCAGATCAGCTATCCTCCATTTCCTCTTCAGAGAAGAGCAGGCCTCTAAGAGGGAAGAGCCAGACAGAATAAAACAAGATATAATAAAACTAGGCAAAAGCCGTCATACAGATGATGGACAAGACAGCCCAACAAAAGGAAAACATTCACAAAAGCAGGTCAAACAGTTTTCCACTCATAAGAGCCCCATCAAGAACACCAACCTAACAGCCACAACATTCACACAGAGGACCTAGTACAGACCCTTGCAGGTCCTATGCTTGCTGTTTTGGTCTCCGTGAGCCCATGTGAGCTATGCTTAGTTGATTCAATTAGCCATGTTCTCCTGGTGTCGGCCATCTTCTCTGAGAGTCCACATTCTTTTCAGACAGGGTTTCTTACAGGCCTCCTGCTGTGTTTCCTTCTCAGCTTGTTGTGTGATTTTGGAAACGTCACTTGACCTCTCTGTTTTATTCTCCCCATGCATAAGATGAGTGTATGAAGGCATCATTCTCATGCCTGGCTACATGATACTAGTCAGGGCTTCATCCAGGCTTGCTGCTCCATCCCCTAATATGCCTTGACACTCTGACAAGGCTGGCCTTTACCTGTTCACTGGATATACCCTTATAGCTCTCAAGCAGAGATACATGTACAGACTGAGGCTAATTTTGAGCTTTCTATGTGTTTCACTTCTGGATGCAGGTGCAGTAAATAGGTCTACACACATCTGTCCACCGTAACCATGACCCTCCCTCTGTTGAAAACTCACCTGCCTTTGGTGACCAAGTGCTGTCTCTTGGCCCTTGTTACTCTAAAGTCCAAGTAGATTCATTTACTTTGACTTATTCTCTTGAGACCCCTGACTTCTACTAGGAAGTGTGACATGTGGGCAAGAGCCACGTTGGTGCTCTTCAGTCATGGGGATTCACAAGTCTGCTATGTGTAGTATTCCAGAAGAACGATCCTCTGGGTCTTCCCTGCATGCAGACCTCTGTTATAGGACAGACTGATGCCAGCATTCCAACTTCCCTCCGCCGTTGATTCCTTTTATCAACATGGAGTAAGCCATGCTCATTCACAGTGGCCATCTTTTTACATTTGTTTCTAAATCAATGAATAACCCCAGCACCTTCTTTTAAGGATTTGTTTCTTTTCCTGTGTCTGAGTGTTTTGTGTGTAAGTGTGTGTGCCATGTGTCTGCCTTGTGTCTGTGGAGATCAGAAGAAGGTGTCAAATTCCTTGGGACTGGAGCCTAACTGGAGCCAAAGATCACTGTAAGTAACCATGTGAGTGGTGGGAATGAGCCTGTGTCTTCTGCAAGAGCAGACATTAACCACAGAGCCATCTCTCCAGTCCATCATATCATTTACAAAGATGTGTAAACTGCGACATGAAATCCAGGACAATTGCTCAAGGACCACTGATGATTCCTTGACTTTGGTGTAGTTTTTTGTTCCCATCCAAATTATTCCCCCTCCGCAAAGTCCATAGCCTATTATGAGGGCCTGTTCTCTGCTACTATGCATGAGGAAACATCAGTATTTGTTTACAACTTCACCTGCCTATTGTGGAACAATCCTTTTCAGTGTGGACACATGTCACTCTCACAGGTTTAATAAAAATCTAATTGACCAGTCTCTGGGCAGGATTTTCGGGGTAGAGAGAATGCTAGAAGAAGAAGGGCAGAGACATGCGAGTCACCAGGCAGATGCATAGGAGGCATCGTGGGCAATACAATGCACAGGCAAGTGAGCCACATCAAAAAGGTAGATTAGAGACGCACAGAGGCGGAGCGGCGGCGGCCAGACGCACAGAGGCGGAGCGGCGGCGGCCAGACGCAGCGGAGCGGCGGCGGCCAGACGCGGCGGAGCAGCGGCGGCCAGACGCAGCGGAGCGGCGGGGCACAGAGACAGACCCAAGAGGTGGGAACAGGCGTGCAATAAGGAGAGCAGATCGCCCTACTACAATCGAATCAAAGAGGTAGGCCTTTGGTTGGCCAGGTCACTGGCACAAGGGGAGCCTGGTCCTGTCCTGAAGATCCTTCAGAGGGGTGAGAGGGTTCTTGGCCTGCAGCAGGAACCACGAAAGAGAGTGAGGGCATTTTGTAAGCGGAGCCCTTGGCCAGCAGGGAAACCTGATCCGGTTTTTAAAGGACCCATTGGATAGGATCAATAGGAGGAGATGGGCAGGCGCCAAGGCAAGAATTCTCCCAATAATCCGAAAAACAACATGAAAACATCAGAACACAATGATCTTACAACAGAAGTATTTGAACAACCTAACACAGAAGAAATGGAAAAAATCGACTTTATGAAGATAATAGAGTCCCTTAAACAACATGTAAAAAATGCCCTTATATAATGGAAGAGAAGTATAACAAAAAGTTTGAAGAAATGAGTAAATACGTACATGATACCCTGGGAAACCAAGAAAAAACCATCAAACAGGTAATGGAAACAGTTCAAGAATTGAAAACTGAAATGAAGGCAAAGAAGAAAATACAAACTGAGGACCAGCTGGATATGGAAAATCTAGGCCAACGAGCAGAGTCTACAGAAACAAGCATAATCAATAGAATACAAGAGCTAGAAGAAAGACTCTCAGATGCTGAGGACACCATAGAGAAAATAAACGAACAGATCAAAGAAAACAGCAAAGCCAACAAATTCTCAACACAAAACATTCAGGAACTATGGGACACAATAAAAAAACCAAACCTAAGAATAATAGGAATAGAAGAAGGAGAAGAGTCACAGCTCAAAGGCCCAGAAAATATTTTCAACAAAATTATGGAAGAAAACTTTCCCAACTTAAAGAAAGATATTCACTTAAATATTCAAGAAGCATACAGAACACCAAACAGGCTGGATCAAAGAAAAACATCTCCTCGCCATATAATAATCAAAACACAAAATATACAGGTTAAAGAAAAAATATTAAGAGCTGCAAAAGAAAAAGGGCAAGTAACTTATAAAGGTAAACCGATCAGACTTACACCTGACTTCTCGATGGAAACTATGAAAGCCAGAAGGTCCTGGATAGAGGTTCTGCAGAAGCTAAGAGACCATGGATGCAAACCCAAACTACTATACCCAGCCAAGCTATCATTCATTATCAATGGAGAAAACAAAACATTCCAGGATAAGAACAAATTTAAACAATACATAGCCACAAATCCAGCCCTACAGAAAGTAATAGAAGGAAAATCGCAACCCAAGGAATCCAACACTGCCAACACTGCCTACAATAACCCAGGCATCTAATGACCCCTCACGAGCACATCTCAAAGAAGGGAGACAATCTCTACTACAAAAAGCAATAAGAATAACCGGAGTAAACAACCACTGGTCATTAATATCACTTAATATTAATGGGCTCAATTCACCTATAAAAAGGCACAGGCTAAAAGATTGGATACGAAAACAGGATCCAACATTCTGCTGTTTGCAAGAAACACATCTCAACCACAAAGACAGGCACCTACTCAGAGTAAAGGGTTGGGAAAAGGTGTTTCAAGCAAATGGTCCTAAGAAAAAAGCAGGTGTGGCCATACTAATTTCTAACAAAACTGACTTCAAACTAAAATCAATCAGAAGAGACCGAGACGGTCACTTTATACTCATAACAGGAACAATTCATCAGGAGGAGGTCTCAATCCTGAATATATACGCCCCCAATATAAAAGCACCTACTTATGTAAAAGAAATATTACTAGAACTCAAGGCAGACATCAAACCACACACACTAGTAGTAGGAGACTTCAACACACCTCTCTCTCCAAGGGACAGGTCAATCAGACAGAAACCTAATAGAGAATTAAGAGAATTATTGGAGGTAATGAAGCAAATGGACTTAACAGACATCTATAGAACATTCCACCCAAATAGGAAAGAATATACCTTCTTCTCTGCAGCTCATGGAACCTTCTCAAAAATTGACCACATACTCGGAAACAAAGGAAACCTCCACAGATACAAAAAAATATCAGTGTCCACCTGTGTCTTATCAGATCATCACGGATTAAAATTAGAAGGCAACAACCACGCTGCCCCCAAAAAACCGACAAACTCATGGAAACTGAACAGTCAACTACTGAACCACACCTGGGTCAAGGGAGAAATCAAGAAAGAAATTAAAGTCTTCCTTGAATTTAATGAAAATAAAGGGACAACATACTCAAACCTATGGGACACAATGAAAGCAGTGCTAAGAGGAAAGTTCATAGCACTAAGTGCCCACTTAAAGAAAACGGAGAATGCATACATTGGGGACTTAACAACACACCTGAAAGCTCTACAAAAAAAAGAAGCAGACGCGCCCAGGAGAAGTAGAAGACTGGAAATAATAAAACTGAGGGCTGAAATCAACAAAATAGAAACACAGAAAACAGTCCAAAGAATCAATGAAACAAAAAGCTGGTTCTTGGAGAAAATCAACAAGATCGACAAACCCCTATCCAAACTAATTAAACGACAGAGAGAGAACACGCAAATAAATAAGATCAGAAATGAAAAGGGGGACATAACCACAGACACAGAGGAAATTCAGAGAATCATTAGATCTTACTACAAAAGCCTGTATGCCACAAAACTGGAAAATACAAAAGAAATGGACATTTTTTTAAATAAGTATCATATACCAAAGCTAAACCAAGACCAGGTGAATGATCTAAATAGACCGGTTTCTCGCGAAGAATTAGAAATGGTTATCAAAAATCTCCCTTCGAAAAAAAGCCCAGGACCAGATGGTTTCAATGCAGAATTCTACCAGAACTTCCAAGAAGAACTAATACCTATACTCCTTAATGTATTTCACAATATAGAATCAGAAGAGTCATTGCCAAATTCCTTTTATGAAGCTACAGTTACCCTGATACCAAAACCACAAAAAGACCCAACCAAGAAAGAGAATTACAGACCGATCTCACTCATGAACATCGACGCAAAAATTTTCAATAAAATACTGGCAAACCGAATCCAAGAACACATAAGAAAAATTATCCATTATGATCAAGTAGGCTTCATCCCAGAGATGCAGGGCTGGTTCAACATACGCAAATCTATCAATGTAATCCACCATATAAATAAACTGAAAGAAAAAAACCATATGATCATTTCACTAGATGCTGAAAAAGCATTCGACAAAATTCAACACCCCTTTATGATAAAGGTCTTGGAGAGAATAGGGATACAAGGGTCCTATCTAAATATAATAAAAGCTATTTACAGCAAGCCAACAGCTAACATTAAATTAAACGGAGAAAAACTCAAAGCCATCCCACTTAAATCAGGAACACGACAAGGATGTCCACTCTCTCCATACCTCTTCAATATAGTGCTTGAAATTCTAGCAATAGCAATAAGACAACATAAGGAGATCAAGGGGATTCGTATTGGAAAGGAAGAAGTTAAGCTTTCGTTATTTGCAGATGATATGATAGTGTACATAAGCGACCCCAAAAATTCTACCAAAGAACTCCTACAGCTGATAAACAGCTTTAGTAATGTGGCAGGATACAAGATCAACTCCAAAAAATCAGTTGCCTTCCTATACACTAAGGATAAGGAAGCAGAGAGGGAAATCAGAGAAGCATCACCTTTCACGATAGCCACAAATAGCATAAAATACCTTGGGGTAACCCTGACCAAGGAAGTGAAAGATCTACTTGACAAGAACTATAAGTCTTTGAAGAAAGAAATTGATGAAGGCACCAGAAAATGGAAAGACCTCCCTTGCTCTTGGATTGGGAGGATCAACATAGTAAAAATGGCAATTCTACCAAAAGCAATCTATAGATTCAATGCAATCCCCATCAAAATCCCATCAAAATTCTTCACAGATCTGGAGAAGACAATAATCAACTTTATATGGAAAAACAAAAAACCCAGGATAGCCAAAACAATCTTATACAATAAAGGATTGTCTGGAGGCATTACCATCCCTGACTTCAAACTCTATTACAGAGCTACAGTATTGAAAACAGCTTGGTATTGGCATAAAAACAGAGAAGTCGACCAATGGAATCGAATAGAAGACCCTGACATTAACCCACAAACCTATGAACACCTGATCTTCGATAAAGGAGCTAAAAGTATACAATGGAAAAAAGAGAGCATCTTCAACAAATGGTGCTGGCAAAACTGGATGTCAATCTGTAGAAGAATGAAAATAGATCCATATCTATCACCATGCACAAAACTCAAATCCAAATGGATTAAAGACCTCAATATCAGTCCGAACACACTGAACCTGATAGAAGAGAAAGTGGGAAGTACTCTACAGCACATGGGCACAGGAGACCACTTCCTATGTATAACCCCAGCAGCACAGACACTAAGGGCATCATTGAATAAATGGGACTCCCTGAGGCTGAGAAGCTTCTGTAAAGCAAAGGACACTGTCACTAAGACAAAAGACAACCCACTGACTGGGAGAAGATCTTCACCAACCCTGCTACTGAAAAAGGTTTGATCTCCAAAATATATAAAGAACTCAAGAAACTAGACCGTAAAAGGCTAATCAACCCAATTATAAAGTGGGGCACTGATCTGAACAGAGAATTCTCAACAGAAGAACTTCAAATGGCCAAAAGACACTTAAGGTCATGCACAACTTCCTTAGCGATCAGGGAAATGCAAATCAAGACAACTTTAAGATACCACCTTACACCTGTCAGAATGGCTAAAATAAAAAACACCAATGATAGCCTTTGCTGGAGAGGTTGTGGAGAAAGGGGTACACTCACCCATTGCTGGTGGGAATGCAAACTTGTGCAACCACTCTGGAAAGCAGTGTTTCGGTTTCTCAGGAAATTCGGGATCAACCTACCCCTGGATCCAGCAATACCACTCTTGGGAATATACCCAAGAGAGGCCCTATCATACAACAAAAGTATATGCTCAACTATGTTCATGGCAGCATTGTTTGTAATAGCCAGAACCTGGAAACAACCTAGATGCCCTTCAACGGAAGAATGGATGAAGAAAGTATGGAATATATACATATTAGAGTATTACTCAGCAGTAAAAAACAAGGACTTCTTGAATTTTGCATACAAATGGATGGAAATAGAAAACACTATCCTGAGTGAGGTAAGCCAGACCCAAAAAGAGGAACATCGGATGTACTCACTCATATTTGGTTTCTAGCCATAAATAAAGGACATTGAGCTTATAATTCATGTTCCTAGAGAAGCTAAATAAGAAGGTGAATCCAAAATCAAACACATAGGCATCCTCAGGAATATTAACCTTCATCAGGCGATGAAAGGAGACAGAGACAGAGACCCACACGGGAGCACCGGACAGAAATCTCAAGGTCCAAATCAGGAGCAGAAGGAGACGGAGCACGAGCAAGGAACTCAGGACCACGAGGGGTGCACCCACACACTAAGACAATGGGGATGTTCTATTGGGATCTCACCAAGGCCAGCTGGCCTAGGTCTGAAAAAACATGGGATAAATCCGGACTAGCTGAACATAGCAGACAATGAGGAATACTGAGAATTCAAGAACAATTGCAGTGGGTTTTTGATCCTACTGCACGTACTGGCTTTGTGGGAGCCTAGGCAGTTTGGATGCTCACCTTACGAGACCTGGATAGAGGTGGGCAGTCCTTGGGCTTCCCACAGGTCAGGGAACCCTGATTGCTCTTCGAGCAGATGAGGGAGGGGGAATTGATCGGGGGAGGGGGAGGGAAATGGGAAGCGGTTGTGGGGACGAGGCAGAAATCCTTAATAAATAAATAAATTTAAAAAAAAAAGGTAGATTAAAAGGAGTGGGTCGATATAAGTTGTAAGCATGAGTTAGAAACAAGCCTAAGCTATTGGCTGGGGTTTCATAATTAATAATAATTCTCAGTGTTGTGATTCAGGAGCTAGCAGCAGAGACAGAAAAATCTTCCTCCACCTAGCTGCCTTTTCTGTTTCTTCTCAGTACTGTCATACTGGACCAGAGCAGTGAGGATGAGGATGCTGATATTAGAGAGGCCTACAGCTGCTGTTCTCAAACTGTGGGCTACGACTCCTTCGGGGACCAAAAGCCTTTTCACAGAGGTTGACTGTGGAAGACCATTGAAAAATACAGATATTGGCATAACGATTCATAATAGTATAAAATGACAGTTATAAAGAAGAAATGGAGTAATTTTATGGTTGGGGGTCACAACATGAGGAACTATATTATAAAGGGTCACAGTCTTAGGAAGGTTGAGAAGCCATGGCCAAACACACATATAGTCAATTCCCTTCCTGTTTCTCAACTCCAGTTCCTTTTAGAACCGTACTTACTTTAACTATGTGTGTGAGCATGACACACCTGAACATGTGGATGAAGGGGGAAATCTGGGAGTCTGTTATCTCCTTCCCTCATGTGAGGACCAGAGTTTGGGATCTCATCTTCAGGAGTGCCATCAGGTCCTTCTAAGCACTAAGTGATCTCCCCAGGCTGCACTAGGGGTTCTTTTTCTGATAACAATTAATTATTATTTTTTTCACAGCCTGACCACATTTTCCTCTCTTCCCTCTTCTCCTCCCAGTGCCTCACTTCAACCCTCGCCCCTTCCCCTGTCCTTTCCCTTCAGGAATGGGCAGGCCTCCCATGTATATCACCAGCAATGGCATAAAAACACTAGGGGGTCCTTAAAACAACCTTTGATGTTTTACAAGATGAGGTCACTTCTAAATAGTTCTCTCTGAAAAATTACAAAACTAGAATATGCTGGAAGATGGTCAGAATAACAACTAAAAATGGGAGAGATTATACCGTGTACTTTCCTTACCTGCCTGCCTCACAGAGATGGGCAAAGGTAGTAACCACCAACGAGCCCTTCCCTTCCTCCGAGTTTCTGGTTCCTTATTTTTCCTGGATATATCTGTTTTGTCAGAAATGTTAGCTCCTTAGGCACACACAGCTGCAGCTGCCAGTGCCTAGTACTTATGTCTAGGGTCTCGTGATGCTGCTCACACCCCCTTCCCCCAAGACCCTCTCCACAGACACCATACCAGAATTGGTAGGCTAGTTGTCTTATCATACAAGTCTCAGGAGAGTTCTGTAGAGGCACCTCGGAGGGTGCAGCAGAACCTGAAGCTAGAGAAGTACTGCCCACAAATGCTGCTCATGCAGAGCCTTCCCTTGAAGTGGGAGTGTCATATATCAATCTGTTGATTTCATTGGTTAAGCAATAAAGAAACTGCTTGGCCCTGATGGGTTAAAACATAGGTGGGAGGAGTAAACAGAACAAAACGCTGCAAGGAAGAGGAAGTGATCTCAGAGGCCATGCTCCCCTCTCCCAGGCAGATGTAATGAAGCAAGCCGCCAGGTCAGACATGCTGAATTTTTCCCGGTAAGACTGATGCTACATAGATTATTAGACATGGGTTGATCGGGATATGAGAATTAGCCTGTAAGGGCTAGAGTTAATGGGCCAAGCAGTGTTTAAAAGAATACAGTTTGTTTGTTGTTATTTCGGGTAAAGCTAGCCTATGGCTGGAGCTGGGTGGCAGAATGCAACCCGCAGCTCCTACTACAGAATGGTGCCCAACGTGGGGATAACTGAATCCACAGAAAGCCTGAGAAAGCTTGGGAAAGAATGGAGTGAAGCATGTTTTCTTAGTAGCAGCAATATCTTGGGTCTGCTCTGCTTGCTAGAAGCAAGCAAGCGCTCTCATCTAAGGGAGGCTTCCTGACTCAACTTTAGCTGCAAAGCTTGCAGCTCTTTTAAGAGGTCCTGCCATGAAACACTTAAATGGTGTTGATAAAAGCCAACTGAATGCTTGTTTGTGAGTGTGTGTAAATGGCATTTTTATTACTGGCCTGCTGGACACAGGTGCTGATGTAAGTATCATTACCCCAGAATCTTGGCATCCATGTTGGCCTCTTCAGAATGTTAATGTTCAGCTCCTGGGAATTGGAACCCTATCTCGCGTAAGGCAGAGCACGAGATGGGTTGAATGTATAGGGCCAGAGGGACAAATAGGAAAATTAAGGCCATATGTAGCCAATATTGCAATGAATTTATGGGGCCGTGACCTATTACCACAATGGAATACCAAAATTAACATTCCTGCTACTTCTAGAGCCTATATGTCTGAAAATAATATTAAAAGTTATTACAAATGGAGAAAAACGGCCATTAGGGCTGTGCAAGAACAAGCAATTGATGTCCCTTCAGAGATACCAACAGCCTTGCCTCTAAAATGGTTGACTGAGAAACCAATATGGACAAAGCAATGGCCTTTAGCTGAGGAAATGTTACAGGCTTTAGAACAGCTGGTACAAGAACATTTAGATGTTGGACATATAGAAGAATCTACCAGCCCTTGGAATTCTCCTGTATTTGTGGTTAAGAAAAAAATCAGGTAAATGGAGAATGGTAACAGATCTCAGTGCCATCACCAAGGTTATTCAACCTATGGGCCCTCTGCAATCTGGAATTCCTTTGCCCTCTTTATTACCAAAAGGATGGCCTCTCATAGTTATTGATTTAAAGGATTGTTTTTTCACTATACCTTTGCAAAAAGAAGATAGAGAAAAATTTGCCTTCACAGTGCCTACTTATAACAATTCTCAACCTTCGAGGAGGTACCATTGGGCCGTTCTCCCCCAGGGTATGTTAAATAGCCCCTCCCTGTGCCAATATTTTGTGAACCAACCATTGCAAATAATACACAAGAAATTTCCCAAATCTATAGTATACCATTACATGGACGACATATTGTTATCTGATTCAAACACAGATACCTTGAACAGACTGTTTGAAGAAATACAGACACTGTTACCTAAATGGGGATTGCAAATCACTCCTGAAAAGATTCAGAAGGGAGATTCTGTTAATTATATAGGTTATAGAATATGTTTGTAAAAAATTAAGACACAAAAGGCACAAATTTGGAGAGATCGCCTACGGACTCTTAATGACGTTCAAAGACTGTTAGGAGACATTTCCAGTCTACGACCAGCTATCGGAATAACACCTGATCTAATAATTCATTTGAACAAAACCTTGGATGGTGATAAAGATTTAAACAGTCCCAGAGAATTAACAGCTGAAGCAGAAAAGGAACTGACAATGACTGAGGAGAAATTACAACAGGCACATGTGGACAGGATGAATCCAGAGCTCGATTGTATTCTCGTCATATTACCGTCAAAAATTTCTCCTACAGGAATTTTTATGCAGAGAGATGATATTATCTTGGAATGGATCTTTTTACCACATAAACCCAGTAAGAAACTGAAAACTTATGTGGAGAAAGTCTTTGAGTTAATTATAAAAGGCAAGCTGAGACTTTGTCAACTAGCAGGCATAGACCCAGCAGAAATTATAGTGCCTTTCACTGCTGATGAACTAAAGAAATTATGGGAAGATAATGAACCATGGCAAAGAGCTTTTGCTAATTTTTTGGGAGACATTAATAACAACTATCCAAAAAGCAAGAGGCTTAACTTCATAAAGAGAACTTCTTGGATCCTTCCTCAAAACGTCCCTGATGCTCCAATAACTGGAGCCCATACATTCTATACTGATGCCAATAAATCAGGGAAGGCAGGTTACAAATCAGAAGACTTGGGTAAGGTGGAACAAAGTCCTTATGATTCTGTCTAGAAGGCAGAATTATATGTCATTCTTATGGTACTAAGAGATTTTAAAGAACCTATTAATATAGTTACTGATTCACAAAACGCAGAAAGAGTTATTTTACATATTGAAACTGCTGAATTTATACCTGATGGTACAGAACTAACCTCATTGTTTATCCAGGTTCAAGATTTGATCAGGAACAGGCTTCGCCCTATGTACATAACACACATCCGATCCCATACAGGTCTGCCAGGTCTTTTAGCACAAGGTAATGCAGAAATTGATCAATTATTGATTGGTAGTGTGCTACAAGCCTCTGAATTTCATAAAAAAACATCATGTTAATAGCAAAGGTTTGAAGAATGATTTTTTCTATTACATGACAACAAGCTAAGGAGATTGTGAAGAAATGCCCTACCTGCTCTTTCTATAGCCAAACGCCAATGCCAGGAGGGGCTAATCCAAAGAGCACCCATAGAAATGAAATCTGGCAGATGGATGTGTTCCACTTTGCAGAATTTGGCAAATTAAAATATGTTCATCACACCATTGACACTTATTCAGGCTTTCACTGGGAAACTGCTTTAAGTTCAGAAAAAAAGCTGATTCAGTAATCACTCATTTATTAGAAGTCATGGCTATCATGGGCATACCTACACAAATAAAGATGAATAATGGTCCTGCTTATGTCTCTAGGAAAATGAAACGGTTTTTTGATTATTACAATATCAAGCATGTTACAGGTATACCATATAATCCTACAGGTCAAGCAGCCATAGAAAGATCAAATTGAACTATAAAGGATATGTTGAGCAAGCAGAAAGGGGTGGAAAACACCCCCAGAAATAGGTTACATAATGCTTTGTTAACCTTGAATTTTCTCAACGCTAATGAGAAGGGAACAACGGCTGCAGAAAGACATTGGATAATGGAAAAGCCTGCTGAACTAAATCAACCAGTTTATTTCAAGGTTGTGCTGACCTCACAATGGAAGCCAGGAGATGTGCTGTGTTGGGGAAGGGGTTTTGCTCTTATCTCCAAAGGTGAGGAAAAATTATGGAAACCGTCAAAATTAATAAAGGTTCAGTTTCATAGCGCCTCCCTGCCCAGCCTGCTAGGGTGCTGGGACCGAATCCAAACCGGGAGGACAAAGGGGTGGCCGGTAGCTCCTTTGTTCCCTAGCCTGCCTGCAGCGAGCAGGGTGGGCCCTTTGTTCACGAGCTAACCAAGCAGCACAGAGTTTCAATCTGGGCACCGAGTGAAACATCATTGTGGTGAGTGAGTGCTGCAGCAGCTGGGATCATACCTCAGCCCGCCCACACTTCCTGGCCATCCTACAGGGGCTATACTGCCCAAACCGCCTCTCTCTTCCTATCCCATTCAGCTTACATCCAGATCCCCACACCCCCTGTCTCCCTCCCTCCGTCCCTCCTTTGGGGCATAGCGCCTCCCTGCCCAGCCTGCTAGGGTGCTGGGACCGAATCCGAACTGGGAGGACAAAGGGGTGGCCAGTAGCTCCTTTGTTCCCATAGCCTGCCCGCAGCGAGCAGGGTGGGCCCTTTGTTCGCGAGCTAACCAAGCAGCACAGAGTTTCGATCCGGGCACTGAGTGAAACATCATTGTGGTAAGTGAGTGCTGCGGCAGCTGGGATCATACCTCAGTCCGGCCACACTTCCTGGCCATCCTACAGGGGCTATACTGCCCAAACCGCCTCTCTCTTCCTATCCCATTCAGCTTACATCCAGATCCCCACACCCCCTGTCTCCCTCCTTCCCTCCCTCCTTTGGGGCATAGCGCCTCCCTGCCCAGCCTGCTAGGGTGCTGGGACCGAATCCGAACTGGGAGGACATAGGGGTGGCCAGTAGCTCCTTTGTTCCCACAGCCTGCCCGCAGCGAGTGGGGTGGGCCCTTTTTTCGTGAGCTAACCAAGAAGCGCGGAGTTTCGATCTGGGCACCGAGTGAAACATCATTGTGGAGAAACATCTCTGGGGAGTGACATCACTGGGAAGGTACATCATTGAGCAAGAAGACCTGATCCTATAAAAGAAGATCCAAAGGGGAGTATTGGGAGGAAGATATGGGCAGACGCAAATGCAGGAATTCTCCCAACAATCTGAAAACCAACATGAAACCACCAGAAGCCAGTGACCCCACAACAGGAGGATATGAACACCTTAATCAAGAAGAAGTAGAAAAAACTGACTTCATGAAAGTGATTGACACCCTTAAACAGCATATAAAAAATGCCCTTATAGAAATGGATGAGAAGTATAATAGAAAGTTCGAGGAATTGAGTAAATCAGTGAATGATACCCTAGGAAACCAAGGAAAAACAATCAAGCAGATAAAGGAAACAGTTCATGACTTGAAAACTGAAATGGAGGCAAAGAAGAAAACACAAACAGAGGGCCGACTGGACATGGAAAATCTAGGTAAACGAATAGAGACTACAGAATCAAGTATAACCAGCAGAATACAAGAGATAGAAGAAAGAATTTCAGATTCTGAGGATAACATAGAGAAAATAAACACTCTGATCAAAGAAAACAGCAAGTCCAACAAACTCTCATCACAAAACATTCAGGAAATATGGGACACAATAAAAAGACCAAACCTAAGAATAATTGGAGTAGAAGAAGGAGAAGAAGTGCAGCTCAACGGTACAGAAAATATACTTAATAAAATTATAGAAGAAAACTTTCCCAACCTGAAGACAGATGTACCTATGAAGGTTCAAGAAGCATACAGAACACCAAATAGGCTGGATCAAAAGAAAACATCCCCTCGCCATATAATAATCAAAACACAAAATATACAGAAGAAAGAAAGAATATTAAGAGCCGCAAAGGAAAAAGGCCAAGTTACTTATAAAGGTAAACCTATCAGACTTACTCCTGACTTCTCTATGGAAACCATGAAAGCCAGAAGGTCCTGGATAGATGTTCTCCAAAAACTAAGAGACCACGGATGCAAGCCCATACTACTATATCCAGCCTAACTTTCATTCACTATAAATGGAGAAAACAAAATTTTCCAGGATAAAAACAAATTTAAACAATACGTAGCCACAAATCCAGCCTTACAGAAAATAATAGAAGGAAAATCACTAACCAAGGATTCCAACAATGACCACAATAACTCAGACATCTAGAGACTCTTCACCAGCACAAATCAAAGAAGGAAAACACACAAACCCTACTACTTAAAAAGTGACCGGAGTTAACAACCACTGGTCATTAATATCACTTAATATCAATGGGCTCAACTCACCTATAAAAAGGCACAGGCTAAGAGATTGGATAAAAAAACAGGATCCAACATTCTGCTGTCTACAAGAAACACACCTCAACCACAAAGACAGGCACCTACTCAGAGTAAAGGGCTGGGGAACGGCTTATCAAGCAAATGGACCTAAGAAACAAGCAGGTGTGGCCATACTAATTTCTAACAAAGTTGACTTCAAACTTAAATCAATCAGAAGAGATGGAGAGGGACATTTTATACTCATAACAGGAACAATTCATCAGGAAGGAGTCTCAATCCTGAACATCTATGCCCCTAATAAAAAAGCACCCACGTACGTAAAAGAAATATTACTAAAACTCAAGGCAGCAATCAAACCGCACATACTAATAGTAGGAGACTTCAACACTCCTCTCTCACCAATGGACAGGTCAATCAGACAGAAACCTAACAGAGAAATTAGAGAATTAATGGAGCTAATGAAGCAAATGGACTTAACAGACATCTATAGATTATTCCACCCAAAGAGGAAAGAATATACCTTCTTCTCTGCAGCTCATGGAACCTTCTCGAAAATTGATCACATACTTGGTAACAAAACGAACTTACACAGTTACAAAAAAATATTAGTAACCACCTGTGTCTTATCAGATCACCATGGATTAAAGTTAGAATTCAACAACAATGCTACCCCCAGAAAGCCTACAAACTCATGGAAACTGAACAGTCAACTACTGAACCATACCTGGATTAAGGAAGAAATAAAGAAAGAAATTAAAGACTTCCTCGAATTCAATGAAAATAAAGAAACAACATACTCGAACTTATGGGACACTATGAAAGCAGTCCTGAGAGGAAAGTTCATAGCACAAAGTGCCCACCTAAAGAAAACAGAGAAAGCAGAAAGCACATATTGGAGACTTAACAGCCCACTTGAAAGCTCTAGAAAAAAAAGAAGCAGACTCACCTAGGAGGAGTAGAAGACTGGAAATAATCAAACTGAGGGCAGAAATCAACAAAATAGAAACACAGAAAACAATCCAAAGAATCAATGAAACAAAAAGCTGGTTCCTGGAGAAAATCAACAAGATTGATAAACCCCTATCCAAACTAATCAAATGGCAGAGAGAGAATATGCAAATTAATAGGATCAGAAATGAAAAGGGGGACATAACCACAGACACAGAGGAAATTCAGAGAATCATTAGATCTTACTACAAAAGCCTGTATGCCACAAACCTGGAAAATGTAAAAGAAATGGACAATTTTTTAGATAAATACCATTTACTAAAGTTAAACCAGGACCAGGTGAACAATCTAAACAGACCTGTAAGTCGCGAAGAATTAGAAACTGTTATTAAAAACCTCCCTACCAAAAAAAGCCCAGGACCAGATGGTTTCAATGCAGAATTCTACCAGAACTTCCAAGAAGACCTAATACCTATACTCCTTAATGTATTCCACAATATAGAAACAGAAGGGTCATTACCAAATTCATTTATGAAGCCACAATTACTCTGATACCAAAACCACTCAAAGACTCAACCAGGAAAGAGTACTACAGGCCAATCTCACTCATGAATATCGACGCAAAAATCCTCAACAAAATACTGGCAAATCGAATCCAAGAACACATCCGAAAAATTATCCATTATGATCAAGTAGGCTTCATTCCTGAGATGCAGGGCTGGTTCAACATACGAAAACCTATCAATGTAATCCAGCATATAAATAAACTGAAAGAAAAAAAACCATATGATCATTTCATTAGATGCTGAAAAAGCATTTGACAAAATTCAACATCCATTTATGTTAAAAGTCTTGGAGAGATTAGGGATACAAGGGTCATACCTAAATATAATAAAAGCTATATACAGCAAGCCGACAGCTAACATCAAATTAAATGGAGAGAAACTCAAAGCCATCCCACTTAACTCAGGAACACGGCAAGGCTGTCCACTCTCGCCATACCTCTTCAATATAGTGCTTGAAGTTCTAGCAATAGCAATAAGACAACATAGTGGGATCAAGGGGATTCGAATTGGAAAGGAAGAAGTTAAACTTTCGTTATTTGCAGATGATATGATAGTGTACATAAGCGACCCCCAAAACTCCACCAAAGAACTTTTACAGCTGATAAACACCTTTAGTAATGTGTCAGGATACAAGATCAACTCCAAAAAATCAGTCGCCCTCTTATACACAAAGCATATGGAAGCAGAGAGGGAAATCAGAGAAGCTTCACCATTCACGATAGCCACAAACAGCATAAAATATCTTGGGGTAAATCTAACCAAGGAAGTGAAAGATCTATTTGACAAGAACTTTAAGGCATTGAAGAAAGAAATTGAAGAGGATACCAAAGAATGGATGGACCTCCCTTGCTCTTGGATTGGGAGGATCAACATAGTAAAAATGGCAATTCTACCAAAGGCAATTTATAGATTCAATGCAATCCCCATCAAGATCCCATCAAAATTCTTCACAGATCTGGAGAAGACAATAATCAACTTTATATGGAAAAACAAAAAACCCAGGATAGCCAAAACAATCCTATACAATAAAGGATCTTCTGGAGGCATTACCATCCCTGACTTCAAACTCTATTACAGAGCTACAGTAATGAAAACAGTGTGGTACTGGCATAAAAACAGAGAAGTCGACCAATGGAATCGTATAGAAGACCCGGATTTTATCCCACAAACCTATGAACACCTCATTTTCGATAAAGGAGCTAAAAGTAAATAATGGAAGAAAGAAAGCATCTTCAACAAATGGTTCTGGCACAACTGGATGTCAACCTGTAGAAGAATGAAAATAGACCCATATCTCTCACCGTGCACAAAACTCAAGTCCAAATGGATTAAAGACCTCAATATCAGTCCGAACACACTGAACCTGATAGAAGAGAAAGTGGGAAATACCCTACAACAGATGGGCACAGGAGATCGCTTCCTATGTATAACCCCAGAAGCACAGACAATAAGGGCAACATTGAATAAATGGGACCTACTTAAACTGAGAAGCTTCTGTAAAGCAAAGGACATGGTCACTAAGACACAAAGGCAACCTACTGACTGGGAGAAGATCTTCACCAACCCCGCAACAGACAAAGGTCTGATCTCCAAAATATATAGAGAACTCAAGAAACTAGACTTTAAAATGCTAATTAACCCAATTAAAAATGGGGCACTGAACTGAACAGAGAATTCTCAACAGAAGAAGTTCAAATGGCCAAAAGACACTTAAGGTCGTGCTCAACTTCCTTAGCAATCAGGGAAATGCAAATCAAAACAACTTTGAGATATCATCTTACACCTGTCAGAATGGCTAAAGTCAAAAACACCAAGGACAACCTTTGCTGGAGAGGCTGTCGAAGAACGGGTACCCTCATCCATTGCTGGTGGGAATGCAATCTTGTGCAACCACTGTGGAAGTTAGTGTTTCGGTTTCTCAGGAAATTCGGGATCAACTTACCCCTGGACCCAGCAATACCACTCTTGGGAATATACCCAAGAGATGCTCTATCAAATGACAAAAGCATTTGTTCAACTATGTTCATAGCAGTATTATTTGTAATAGCCAGAACCTGGAAACAACCTAGATGCCCTTCAATGGAAGAATGGATGAAGAAAGTATAGAATATATACACGCTAGAGCACTACGCTGCGATAAAAAACAATGACTTCTCGAATTTTGCATGCAAATGGATGGAAATAGAAAACACTATCCTGAGTGAGGTAACCCAGACCCAAAAGATGAACATGGGATGTACTCATTCATAATTGGTTTCTAGCCATAAATAAAGGTCACAGAGTCTATAATTGGTGAACCTAAAGAAGCTAAGGAAGAAGGTGAACCCAAGGAAAAACATATAGTTGTCCTCTTGGCTAAGGGAAGTAGACCAAATTTCCGGGGAGAAAATGGGATCTTGGGGGGGGGGGGTGGGATGGGGGTAAGGGGAAATGGGGAGAGAAAAGGTAGAAGGGAAGGAGGGGGGACCTGGGAAACAGGAGAATTGGGATAAAGGAAAGGTGGATAGGGGAGCACGGAACCACAATTCTTAGTTAAGGGAGCCACTTTAGGGTGGGCAAGAGACTTGACCCTAGAGGGATCCCTAGTACCCAAGATGAGGTTCCCAGTTAGTCCCTTGGGCAGCTGAGGATTGGGAACCTGAAATGACCCTATCCTAGAGCAATAATGACGAATATCTTGCATATCATCATAGAATCTTCATCTGGTGATGGATAGAGATAGAGACAGAGACCCACACAGGAGCACTGGACTGAGCTCCCTAGGTCCCAAGGAGGAGCAGAAGGAGGGAGAACATGAGCAAATAATTCAGGACCACGAGGAGTGCATCCACCCACTGAGACAGTGGAGCTGATCTACGGGGAGCTCACCAAGGCCAGCTGGACTGTGACCGAAAAAGCATGGGATAAAACCGGACTCTCTGAACATGGCGAACAATGAGGGCTGATGAGACACCAAGGACAATGGCAGGGGGTTTTGATCCTACTTAATGTGCTGGCTTTGTGGGAACCTAGCCAGTTTGGATGTTCACCTTCCTAGATATGGACGGAGGGGGGAGGACCTAGGACTTAACACAGGGCAGGGAACCCGGACTGCTCTGTGGACTGGAGAGGGAGGGGGAGACGAGTGGGGGGAGGGGGAGAAGGGTGGGAGGAGGGGGAGAAGGGTGGGAGGAGGGGGAGAAGGGTGGGAGGAGGGGAAGGGAAATGGGAGGCTGGGTGGAGGTGGAAACTTGTTTTTTGTTTAAGCTTTTTTCTTCTTTTCGCAATAAAAAAAATAAATAAAGGTTCAGTTTGTGGAAGAGAAGTCACTTGGAAAAGATAAATAACAATTCATTCACAAGGAAGACCGGCATTCAGATGGTAAGGATTACAGAAAGGATGGGGGCAGAGTTCTTTTCTTATCTCCACATGAAAATATTCATCTCCAAAGAATTTAAGGGACCCTGAATATTTAATTACTGATGGATGGAAAATAGTTACGACGCACTAAACATCAACAATAAAATTCTATACATATTGTATGTATTGATTTTTTATATATATTTATATGTTTTATTGAACACTTCTTTATAAATGTGTAGAGCTGGTTTTGGAGTTGGACTATGGCTCAGTCCCTCTCCAATTCCATGCCTGTTGATAAGAGATATTTCAGAGTTTCTGTTTCAGGTCAGGAGCCATGAAATGGGACAGAATAAGAATTATTTTATATTTGATAAACTTTCTTTGCCTTTCCTCATATCTGTGTCTTTCTTTATATGTCAGTATATGTCCTTGTTGTTAATGTTTAAATTTCTCGTAACAAGCAACATATTTTCCTACAGTAATCTTTGAGATTTCCAGGATGAAGATGGGGCCCCACAACATCAACTCAATCTGGCTTTTATGACGTCATGAATTTTTCTTTTTTTTTTAAGCGCTAATATTAGACCTGTTTTTTGGTACCAACTGCAAGAGACAATTTCGAATGATGCACATTTTTGACAACACTCTGGCTGGACCTTCTCAAAACACTCAGAGACTAGTTATAATTTTCTTAACTCAAAGGTTAATTTGGGAATTTTACCATCATTTGCTTTCACAGGGGCCCCTAAAAAGAACGTCGCACCCATGTCAGCTAGAAGCAATCTAAGAGGACGACGTCCCCTCTCCCAACAGAGTTTGCCCACAGGGTTAGGGACATCTTTTAGTGGTTGGTTTAGGGTTGAGGGGATGGGGAGATATTGTATGGAATTAGGGGTATATTAAAAAAAAGAGGGGGTTAACTGGTTTGATGGGATGATTGGTATTTGTGACTTACTGTTTTTAGAAAATTATATTGGTACTGTTTCTTGTATATTGATATATTGAATATTGAATGTGAGTGTTCCTACCTCTATTTTTGTATAAGAGTATGCTTATATTGTATGGATACATCTATCATATCATAATGTACATTTCTACCTCTGGTACTATTTATGTAATAACATTGTTTACATTTTGATATGTAATGACATTGTTTACAGGTGAAGATCATTGTCTTCATATATTGCACAGTTGTTTATTCTCTTAATTTTCAAATTAGATAGGTATTGAGAATTATATGTTTGTCATATTATTTTTAGGTTAATCAGGTCTTTTAGATACATGGAGATTATTTTTAGTATAGATAGTATAATCCTCAGCCTCTTTGAAGAGCTGTAGAAAATGGCCTTTAATCTAACCTAGAATTCTGTGCCATCGAGACACAATTACTCCTGGCAACACCACTCTACTCCTGAGAGAATATTGAGCTCCAAAGACACTCCACTAGGAGCTTGTCTTCTTGGCAGAACTGGCCTTTGGGTTAAGAAAAACCCATACCTCAACTACTGACTAAGATATGAAACAGGATTGTCTTATCTTGCCAAGACAGGGTAGGATAATTCTAAGAAAGTTCCTTGCATTTGATAATGGTATGTCAGTTATGTTAGGCCTTAGCCAAAGTTGGTTGACTCAACATTGCAAACGAGATTTTGGGTAATTGCCCAGGTAGTCAGTTGTCTCTGTCATTTGTTGCACATTTTGGATATCTCTCATTTGTTAAGTAATATTTACTCCCTTCTCAGATCTTTGATGGAGTTGAAGATTATTTAATTGTAGTTACTCTCTAGCAAAACTTTTGTTCTCAATATTGTTTGTTATATTTATCATTTGTTATTATTGTTTATAGTTATATTTGGTTTAGTTCTGTCTTATTTAGACAAAAGGGGGAGATGTAGGGTTAAGACAGCCCCTTTAGGGGGTGGGGTTTGCCTCGGGCAAATGCCTGCCAATAAATGGGCGCACGGAGAGGCGGCTCGGCCCTTTTTCCTTCCTACCTCCTGTGCCACACAGGAACTTCGGTTCTGTAAGTTTATCATTAAAGTGTGAATATTCTTTAGTATCTGCATTGCATTTATTTACGCCGATACAGCATGGGGCTTCCTAATTTTCCTGACGAGGCATGTTCTCTGCAGAAACTGGAAATGACTGAACCATGTTTGCCATGGGGGCTTGTGAGGCCCCCCTCTCACGTTTCCCGACTGTATCGGGTTGCCTTGTCTATCTCTTGTAGACCTGCATTCATACGTCCAATGTCTGCCTATTCCACATCTTCTACATAAACCTGAAGGGTGAGTCCTTCTTTTTCTGTTATTTCTAGAAGATGCATTATAATTATTTCTGAAAATCCGTTGTCTACAATTCCTTTTCATATGACCCATTTTGCCACAATTAAAACATTTGGTATTCTGGTGTCTCCTTTTACCATTGGAAATTGCTTCTTCTACCCATGCTTCAGTGCCATAATCAAATGTATCAACATTGAGTGTATGCAAGACCCATTCTTCCAAGGGTGCTGATCTGAGCTTTAAAGGACCCAAAATCCTTTTGCATTCCACATTTGCATTTTCATAAGCCAAAGACTCAATCATTATACGTCTTGCTTCTGGGTCAGATATTCCTATTTGTACAGCCTTAGTTAATCTTTGTAAAACGTCACTAAAGGGTTCTCTCTGACCCTGTTTAACTCTAACAAATGATTCCACTCTCTGTCCTGGGTCTTGTACCCTGTCCCAAGCCCTTAAGGCTGCTGTAGTACACATGGAGAGTGTGTTTTCATCCAAATTAGCTTGTTCCTGAGGGTCGGAAAAGAGCCCTTCACCTAGAATTTTATCTAGGGAAATGTCAATTCCCTTCGCTTTTTCCTGCTGTTCTAAGAGTCTAACCTCTTGCCTGAATAAGCATTTCCATTTCAATTGCGGTCCACTCTCAAGTACCGCAGAGCTCAGCTGGAGTTAGTCCGAGGGGGGTGCTATGCTTGTCGTGGCCCAAGTTCTTAGCATCTCTTTAACAAAAGAGGCTTGCATCCCAAAAGTCATGACAGCCTGTTTAATTTCTTTGAGATCATTCATACGGACAGGCTCCCATGTATCCTCCTTGATGACCCAAGGGTTTCTGGAAACAATCACCTTCTCTGTTGTTATTACTGGAAAGGCAGGTAGAGCTGTAGGTAGAGCTTTGTGGAAATTGTCCTGGAGAGATTTACCCATAGATGTAGTTAAAATTTGCCTTTCTACCCTTTGCTCTTCTTCATCAGAATTTAGAAATTTTCAATCTTTTCAATTCTATTCACCATTGCCTTCTGCAATGTCTGAATCTCCTGTCCAGAATTATGTTCCAAAGCCTTCATTGGGGATTCTAAATTATGAAGTTTGTCTATTAGAGATAACATTTCATTTTTTGGACATAGTTTTTGATGGCATAAACCGTGCCTTCTTGTAGTGACAATCTTTCCATCAATCTGTCATAAGCTTTAGACAAAATCTGATTGTCACATTCAGCAGTTTTGATTCTCTCAGTTAATGTTTCATTTCCTACAGAAAGGGACTGAATCTTTTGGTCCAAATCAGCTGTTCCCTCTTCACAGTAATGAATTTCTCCTTAATATCAGCCTCTAATGTTTCAGTACCTACAGAAAGGGACTGAAGCTTACGATTCAAATCAGCTGTTCCCTCTTCCATAGTAATGAATTTCTCCTTAATATCAGCCACTAATGTTTCAGTTCCTACAGAAAGGGACTGAAGCTTACGATCCAGATCAGCTCTTCCCTCTTCCATTGTAATGAATTTCTCCTTAACATCAGCCTGGAGAACTTCAAACTGATTCTCAATTGTTTTTAAGCGTTCAATCTCTGCCTTAAGAATCCTGGATTCATCTCGTAAAGACTTTATCATATTTCTATTATCAAACCATTTAGTGCCAATGAAAACTACGAATCCCAGAAGGATCCATAGATGTGGGGTGAGAGACACCTCTTGTAAAATCTCCCACATGGTACAATTAAAAAAGCTGTTAAATTCTTGAATACTAACATGTTCAGACATTTTATTTATAAAAGAAAAATATTTTACCTGCAATGATCGGTTCCTGCCAGTGGTGGTCTCTGTGTTTTTGGAGCCTGTCCTAGAACTAGCTCTTGTAGACCAGGCTGGCCTCGAACTCACAGAGATCTGCCTGTCTCTGCCTCCCGAGTGCTGGGATTAAAGGTGTGCACCCCTACCGCCTGGCTGGTCTCAAACTCACAGAGATCCGCCTGCCTCTGCCTCCTAAGTGCTGGGATTAAAGGTGTGCGCTACCACTGCCTGGCAGGCCTCAAACTCATAGAGATCTGCCTGTCTCTGCTTCCCAAGTGCTGGGATTAAAGGTGTGTGCTACCACCGCCTGGCTGGCCTCAAACTCACAGAGATCCACCTGAGTTTGACTCCCAAGTGCTGGTATCAAATGTGTGCACCACCACCACCGGGGCAAGTCAGTTTGTATCAGAACAAATCTGCCACTGTGGCGGCTTTTGTTGCAAAACCGCAGGTACTTGAGTTTCTGCTAATTCAGGCAGTGGGGTTCTGCCCCAAACTTAGGCAAGGCAGGCAGGGAGGGGTTAATTGCTCTGGCGAGCAGGCGGGGCAGAATGGGCCTGTGTGGCCAAGTGTGTCTCGAACTCGGCACTGGGGCCCGAGTCACAAACTAAAAAACAGCACACAGGAGGGTGCTGTGTTAGCTAGCAGGCTACCCGCTTGAGTCAGGGGCAAAATAGCCCAGGTTGGACGCCAAAATGTAGTAGCGTAAATGAATGCAGACATATTGTAAAAATATATATATCTATAGCTTTAATGTAGAAATAGACTTACAGAACCACCGTCCCACGGAGACCAGGAAAGCAGAAGAGACGGCTGGGAGCAAGCTCGCCAAATTTATAGGCAGACATTAGCCCGAGGCGAACACGCCCCCCAAGGGGCGGGACTTATCCCTACAGTTATATGTAATTTTGCTCTGTTCAAGTTAAAGACTTCTTTTTTTTTTGTTTAAACAGAAAAGGGGGAAATGATGTGGGAGTGTCATATATCAATCTGTTGATTTCATTGGTTAAGTAATAAAGAAACTGCTTGGCCCTGATAGGTTAAAACATAGGTAGGAGGAGTAAACAGAACAGAATGCTGGGAGGAAGAGGAAGTGAGCTCAGAGGCCATGCTCCCCTCTCCCAGGCAGACACAATGAAGCAAGCCGCCAGGTCAGATGTATTGAATCTTTTCCAGTAAGACTGATGCTACATAGATTATTAGACATGGGTTGATCGGGATATGAGAATTAACCTGTAAGGACTAGAGTTAATGGGCCAAGCAGTGTTTAAAAGAATACAGTTTGTGTGTTGTTATTTCGGGTAAAGCTAGCCGATGGCTGGAGCTGGGTTGCGGAATGCAACCCACAGCTCCTACTATATTCCCTTGTTCTGAGGACGTGTGACAGCTATAAGTTCCAGTGTCCACTATGTGTTTCAGTGACTGCTTCGTGTTCTAGTGACCACTATGTGTTCCAGTGATCACTATGTGTTCCAGTGACCGCTGTGTGTTCCAGCCACTGGTATGTGTTCCGGTGTCCACTATGTGTTCCAGTGACTGCTATGTGTTTTAGTGACTGCTTGATGATCCAGCGAAAACTGTGTGTTCCAGTGGCCACTATGTGTTCCAGTGACCGCTGTGTGTTCCAGTGAACACTATGTGTTCCAGTGAACGCTATGTATTCCAGTGGCTGCTATATGTTCCAGTGACCACCATGTGTTTCACTGACCGCTGTGTGTTCCAGTGACCACTAAGTGTTCCAGTGACTGCTGTGTGTTCCAGTGAACGTTATGTGTTCCAGTGGCTGCTATGCATTCCAATGACCGGTATGTGTTTCTGCCCCTCAGCTACTCTGAGCTGACTTCTGTACAAATTGCAATAAAACACATCCTTTTCTGTGGAGGGGACACACAAGTTGTAAATGGATAAACTGTGCTTTATTGCTAATATAAGGAGAGAAAGAGAGGAATGTCCTGGCCAGTATGGGCGACAAACTTCCTGCGACACCAGAAGAGCCCATATCCCACTTGCTCCTGGAGAATGAAGATGTTCTTGGTCTCCACCAGAGTCTTCATGTCAAGGTTGTACTTGATAGCAGGGGAATGCTTTTTTCTCAGTATTGCCCTCTGGTTTTTCCTAAGTTTAGCTCTCTTGTTGTTAAATCAGTCCTGAAATTAGAGGGATAGAGTTGTTAGACCACTATTAATAGTTTCTAAAATATTAAATAGTTTTTTTTTTAAATTTAGTTCAAATGTTTTCTCTAATAGGGGCTTCCTTTATCCCAGAGACACATGTTTTGAGGATATATTTCAGTGTTTCATAATGTCTGGCAAATCAGGTTTCTGTCTAAGAATATTTACATGTAATTTTCTATCTTTAGAGATATGGTCGCCAATATTCAGAGTAATAAAGGATTTGTCTCCTACCCAATTTCTGGCTATCTCAGAATCTTTAATATAATACCCTTTCTTTTAATCAGTGTGATGAAACAGGACTTCAACCATTTAAGGTCAAAAATTAGCCCATGGAATCTCATAGAATTTAAATGCTTCTATAGCATGGGAAAGTGTCAATTGAGTATAGAGGAAGTCCTAAAAGTTGGCAAATATCTTTGTCAGTTACATGTCTGATAGAAGATTAATATTCTGAATATACAAAGAACTTTAAAAACTAAACAATCAAGAAAACAAACCCAATTAAAACGAAGCTATGGAAATAAACAGGGAGTTCTATTAGGAAGAAATAAAAATCACAAAGAAATATTCCAGATGTTTTCAACATCCTTAGGAGTTAGGGAAATGCCAAGTAATATTAATTTCATATTTTCTTAGAATCTTTTTAAAAATTATGTAAACACAATGGCCTCCATGGCTAGATATCCCTAAAGATATAATAACTGCACTTCTATTTTAGCAGTAACCAAAAGTTGTCTAATTAGACTTAAGATCTTCTTAACAGGAGAGGAATCATAATTTCTACTACTATAGATCCACTCAATTATGTCTTTCTGTTGAGGTTAAATCTCTTAGAGGAAAACGTACCATTGTCACTTTGTTAAACTAGTATAACTTTTTTTTTTATTTTTCTAGAAAAGGTTTCTCTGTGCAGCTTTGGAGCCTGTTCTGGAACTAGCTCTTATAGACTAGGCTGGCCTCAAACTCACAGAGATCTGATTCCCTTTGCCTCCCAAATGCTGAGATTAAAGGAGTATGCTACCACAACTTGTCAAGCTAGTATAATTTCCTTTTTTTCATATATATACATATATATATTTATATTAAAAAATTTCCACTTCCTTCCTTCCATACCCCTCCAGTCTTTTTTTCTTTTTTCCCTTTTTTTAAATTTATTTATTCATTAAAGATTTCTGTCACTTCCCCGCCACTGCCTCCCATTTCCCTCCCCCTCCCCCAATTAAGTCCCCCTCCCTCATCAGCCCAAAGAGCAATCAGGGTTCCCTGCCCTGTGGGAAGTCCAAGGACCACCCACCTCCATCCAGGTCTAGTAAGGTGAGCATCCAAACTGCCTAGGCTCCCACAGAGCCAGTATGTGCAGTAGGATCAAAAACCTATTGCCATTGTTCTTGAGTTCTCAGTGGTCCTCATTGTCCACTATGTTCAGAGAGTCCGGTTTTATCACAGGCTTTTTCAGACCCAGGCCAGCTGGCCTTGGTGAGTTCACGATAGAACATCCCCATTGTCTCAGTGTGTGGGTGCACCCCTCGCGGTCCTGAGTTCCTTGCTCGAGCTCTCTCTCCTTCTGCTCCTAATTTGGACCTTGAGTTTTCAGTTCAGTGCTCCAATGTGGATCTCTGTCTCTGTCTCCTTTCATCTCCTGATGAAGGTTAATATTCAGGAGGATGCATATATGTTTTTCTTTGGGTTCACCTTCCTTTTTAGCTTCTCTAGGATTACAAATTATAGGCTCAATGTCCTTTATTTATGGCTAGAAACCAAATATGAGTGAGTACATCCCATGTTCCTCTTTTTGGGTCTGGCTTACCACACTCAGGATAGTGTTTTCTATTTCCATCCATCTGCATGCAAAATTCAAGAAGTCCTTGTTTTTTACGCTGAGTAGTACTCTAATATGTATATATTCCATACTTTCTTCATCCATTCTTCCATTGAAGGGCATCTAGGTTTTTTCCATGTTCTGGCTATTACAAACAATGCTGCTATGAACATAGTAGAGCATATACTTTTGTTGTATGATAAGGCCTCTCTTGGGTATATTACCAAGAGTGGTATTGCTGGGTCCAGGGGTAGGTTGATCCCGAATTTCCTGAGAAACTGCAACACTGCTTTCCAAAGTGGTTGCAAAAGTTTGCATTCCCACCAGCAAGGTTGAGTGTACCCCTTTCTCCACAACCTCTCCAGCAAAGGCTTTCATTGGTGTTTTGTATTTTATCCATTCTGACAGGTGTAAGATGGTATCTTAAAATTGTCTTGATTTCCATTTCCCTGCTCACTAAGGAAGTTGAGCATGACCTTAAGTGTCTTTTGGCCATTTGAACTTCTTCTGTTGAGAGTTCTCTGTTCAGCTCAGTGCCCCATTTTATAATTGGGTTGATTACCCTTTTACGGTCTAGTTTCTTGAGTTCTTTATATATTTTTGAGATCAGACCTTTGTCAGTTGCGGGATTTGTGAAGATCTTCTCCCAGTCAGTGGTTTGCCTTTTTGTCTTAGTAAGCTAGTATAATTTCTAACTTCACTTTAAATATTTTTTTTCTACCCACAGGTAAGGGTAGATCTCACCCATCAGCAAAGACACATCTTTTGGCATCAGGAAATAATTATCATCAAAAGATCATTAAATAATGCCACAACTGATCAAATTGCAGATAATAACTCAACATGTGGTGCCCTTCCCAAACTTACACATCTGCAAAGCTTAAGGTTTGGGAAACATGGAGGAATAGGGGACAGAAAGACTGTAAAATCCAGAAGACCTGGAAGTCTGTTGTGAGATTGTGTCTTCTAACTATGAAAAGGAAGCTATACCCATGAAATTTCAACAAGACTGCTCTATAAATAATATTCATCTTCCAATTCCACCATCAAGTGACATCCCTATATAGATGGGTGAAATCTTACCAAACCTCACTCCTAAATGAAGAGCTTTAAGTAATTATCAATGGCTGATGAATGGAGAATTAGTCTTCTGCAGTATTGAAGCTGTTAATTGGCTATCCAATACCAAATAGTCTTCCCTAAATACATATACATACGAGCAACATTAAACAGACTCAGCAGGTTGTATTTATATACCTATTCAACAGTATGTAACAACAATTTTTGAAAAGAGGTTGAGTGGAGTCAGTCAATGGATGAGAGAGGAACAAGAATGGGAGACACTAAGTAACTACATTTCAATTAAATTTCACTGAAAAATAAAACTGCAAACTTCAGCATGAAGCTCAGAATTCCTGTTCAAGGGACCATATTCATGCATATAGCTTGATGTGGTTTTATGTTTCCCAAAATATCCAACTGTCAAAAGTCCGTTTACATAATTCCAAGACTTCTGCTCATATGCCTAAGAAAATCCAAGAATTTTTTTAAGGCTACAACTCCCCTGTATGGGTCTCCTGAGGTATCAGTATAGTTATATATCTGAAGGCAAAACTGGGTGGTGACATTTGGCCATGAGGGTCGTCAGCCTTGTATTGGTGAAAAACTCCTTCCGGAGTGCAGGGCCATATCTATTGACTCTACAAGATGAATTCCCCTCCACCAGCGGTGAGGAGTATAGAACTGTCAGAGTACAGGTAAGGGGGCAGATCCCAGAAAATGAAGAAAAACTTTTTCCATGCATAAAATAAAATCTTGAGAAATCAAGCAGCTCAGTATCCTAGGTTTCATCAGTGTCTTAGGTCTCATTGGGGTCCTCCCTTATATCTCTACCCCACTGTACAGATTCCCGTCTGTTTACAATCATAGTCCTGATGCCAACTCCCTGTCCCCTTCAAGTCTGAAATTTATTTATATAACATTGTAAGTCAGCCAGTCTCACAATAAAGGCTTTCTTTTTTATTTTCTTTGCTTTTTTTTGGACAGTTTTAGGTCTGGTTTCTGAATGGAGGTTGTTTATAGAATTAGATTGTGTATGTGAATTTGGACCTAGGAAAAGGCATCTCTCTACATTTTTTTCTTTTCTTTGTTACTTTATCTAGATCTGCCAGAAACAACTACCCAACATCTTTATATACCTTAGGAATACTTTTTCAGACATGTTCAAACGTGTTGTATATACAATCCTTAAATCCTCTGTCTCTCCTAGTGGTGAATCTACAGTATGGAGTGCTTTGTCTTCTGTATTTCATTAAACATTTTTTTTCAATGAGAAATCACTCATCTCCATACTATATGGAGAGAAATTTTGCTAATTTAAGTATACCCAAATTAGGTACTCAGCTCCTGACACCATCAAGCCTGGTAGAGAAATTTGTAATTAGCGACTATTTCTCTAGTAGCAGATCAGATCTAAAGAAAACTTCCTAAATTGACTTACAGAGCAGAAGTGGAGTAATCCAAAAAGGCTATCTTTACACTGGAGAGGCAGAAAACTCAGCAGCTTCTCAATCCAAGAAACTGGACCCCTCAGCAATTCTAATCTGTAGCAGGAGGCTCCTTGTTGATTCCCAGCCACTTAGCCCCAAAATAATCACACAGAAACAGTTTAAATCACTGCTTGTCCCATTAGCTCTAGCTTCTTATTGGCTAACTCTTATTTATTAATTTAACCCATTTCTAGTAATCTGTGCATCGCTATGACGCTGTGGCTTACTGGGTAAAATTCCCAGAGTCTGTCTCTGATGGAGGTTCCATGGCTTCTCTCCCAGCCCTTCTTTCTCCCATCATTCAGCTTAGTTTTCCCCACCTAGCTAAGTTCTGTCCTGATATATGTTCCAAGCAGTTTCTTTATTCATTAATGGTAATCACAGCATACAGAGGGAAAACCCACATCACTAATCTGAAAATCTAAAAGGTCTCTGGAAAGCCTTGTGTTGCGTATGCTTTCGAAGACTGAAGAATCTATGGTCTGTCAGACAAGGCCAGAGCAGAATTGATAGACTTGCCCAGAAAAAAGGAAGTGAATGCTTTTCCTTTGACCTCATTATATCTTGATTTCCAGTTGGAACATGTTACCCATATCAAGGGGTAATTCTCTATAGAAAACCCTCACAGCCTCCCAGGGGTGTGATTCCTAGGTAATTCTCAATCCAGTCAGGTTAACATCTATCGCAGGGGTCCCAGAGAATGGAAATGCCTCTGAAGACTTCAGAAAAGCTATCTAGCCAAGGAGTCAGGAGTAAATCCTCCTTCCCTGAAATTACATTTCAAAGTAAGCCCATGGCTATTATCCAACACTCTGGGTGGACTGAAGAAAAGCACAGAAAAGGCACAAGGCAAAAAGACACAAAAATGGTGAGAGTAAGGTTTGTAATGCTAGAACCCAGATTATGAGTTTGGTAACCAACTCTACAGACTGCCTTGTCATTGCAGGCCAAGTTAGGCACTTCTCTCAGATAGGGACACAAGAAAGAATGCTAGTGAAGAGTCACCAGTGGACACTGTCCAGATCATAGATAGTGAGGTAGTATCATCCAGGTTGCTTTAGCAAGATTTGACTGAAGTCACCCTGCAGCCAGGAGTAAGAGTGGTAGGCAGTGATGAGCCCTCATAATCCTTGTGTATCTATCGACTGTGGGGCTCTTTACACAGATGCAGACAACTCTAGATACCCAGCCCCTGCTGAAGGTGATAAGTCTGATCCATAAAAGAGTCCTAGAACTTTCACTTCTGAAAGGCTGCATAGAACACTAAACATTTTAAACTGTGACCCATTTTGGACCTAAAATTTTATGTCATCAAAGGTAGACAGGCATGAAACACTTGTATACAAATCGAATACTTACTAATAATAAATCATGAAATTTTTTATTTTGAAATGATTGTATATAAAACTATAAGGGGGCCCAAGACCTTAGTAGGACCTGAGACTCCATGATGACTCTCATTCAGGTTGCAAAACTCAGCATGCAGATGGCAACACCTGACACTATGAAAACAAAGACTTAAACCGTCAAAGTCCACAGTTTTGGCAAAGTCTCTAAATGTACTAACCTTGCCTTTTGACTCCTGTAGTTCTGCTTCTGGCTAACTCCTCTTATTAACTGAAATGTGTCAACCCAAGACATGGATTTTGTGTTTAAAATGTCACCCTGATGAAGGTTTGGGGTTTGGGGTTTGGGGTAGCAAACACTTAAACTCCTGTCCAAGCAATTGTCTCTGGTGGCTACCCTGCAACATGTACATACATACATATGTATGATCATACTATTTGTTAAAATTAAAAATAAATCTTCAGAGTTACACATATGTGTTTTTTTGTTCTTTTTACAGATAATTAAATCATAGCCTAATTTGATTTTCCAGGATGTAATAAATCAGCCAATATTTTTCAGAGTTGATCATTATTTTGATTTCATAATTTCCAAAAATGAAAACGATGCTTCAAATAACAGGTAGCACAAAAAGATTAAGGTTTATTTAGGGCCATATCAAAATGTGAAAATTATGTCCTAATATGATAGTTTATTTAATTATCTTATTTTTATTCATATCCTTCCTCCACCTCTAAATCACCTTAAAATGCATTCTCAAGCATCGTCAAGATTTGCTCGTAGATCTAAAAGAATCTCCTCAGCTCAGGACCAACTGCTGGTCTGTTTCTCCAGCAAGTCAGAAAACTAGCGTTCTCCTTCAAGCAGTCTTTTATATTTATTTCTACTTTTTAATTTTTTCCCCAACACTACTTATTGCAACTGTCATTATTCCATGCACAAGTTCGTGCCCACACTCCACCCCTTGTTTGCCTAAACTAGAGCCTCGCACAGGGTTGTGAGTTGAAAGCCAATAGCAGCGATAGTAGTCTGGAGTAACAATTTTAGCCTGGAAATCCCAGACAGTTCCTCAGGGGGCTTCAAGGCGCACAGCCATTTCTTTTTCTTTTTTTTTTTTTAAATTTATTTATTTATTAAGGATTTCTGCCTCGTCCCCACAACCGCTTCCCATTTCCCTCCCCCTCCCCCCGATCAAGTCCCCCTCCCTCATCTGCTCGAAGAGCAATCAGGGTTCCCTGACCTGTGGGAAGCCCAAGGACTGCCCACCTCTATCCAGGTCTCGTACGGTGAGCATTCAAACTGGCTAGGCTCCCACAAAGCCAGTACGTGCAGTAGGATCAAAAACCCACTGCAATTGTTCTTGAATTCTCAGTATTCCTCATTGTCCGCTATGTTCAGCTAGTCCGGATTTATCCCATGCTTTTTCAGACCTAGGCCAGCTGGCCTTGGTGAGATCCCAATAGAACATCCCCATTGTCTTAGTGTGTGGGTGCACCCCTCGTGGTCCTGAGTTCCTTGCTCGTGCTCCGTCTCCTTCTGCTCCTGATTTGGACCTTGAGATTTCTGTCCGGTGCTCCCGTGTGGGTATCTGTCTCTGTCTCCTTTCATCACCTGATGAAGGGTAATATTCCTGAGGATACCTATGTGTTTGTCTTTGGATTCGCCTTATTTAGCTTCTCTAGGAACATGAATTATAAGGTCAATGTCCTTTATTTATGGCTAGAAACCAAATGCACAAAACTCAAATCCAAATGGATTAAAGACCTCAATATCAGTCCGAACACACTGAACCTGATAGAAGAGAAAGTGGGAAGTACTCTACAGCAAATGGGCACAGGAGACCACTTTCTATGTATAACCCCAGCAGCACAGACACTAAGGGCATCATTGAATAAATGGGACTTCCTGAGGCTGAGAAGCTTCTGTAAAGCAAAGGACACTGTCACTAAGACAAAAAGACAACCCACTGACTGGGAGAAGATCTTCACCAACCCTGCAACTGACAAAGGTTTGATCTCCAAAATATATAAAGAACTCAAGAAACTAGACCGTAAAAGGCTAATCAACCCAATTATAAAATGGGGCACTGAGCTGAACAGAGAATTCTCAACAGAAGAAGTTCAGATGGCCAAAAGATACTTAAGGTCATGCTCAACTTCCTTAGCGATCAGGGAAATGCAAATCAAGACAACTTTAAGATACCACCTTACACCTGTCAGAATGGCTAAAATAAAAAACACCAATGATAGCCTTTGTTGGAGAGGTTGTGGAGAAAGGGGTACAATCACCCATTGCTGGTGGGAATGCAAACTTGTGCAACCACTCTGGAAAGCAGTGTTTCGGTTTCTCAGGAAATTCGGGATCAACCTACCCCTGGATCCAGCAATACCACTCTTGGGAATATACCCAAGAGAGGCCCTATCATACAACAAAAGTATATGCTCAACTATGTTCATGGCAGCATTGTTTGTAATAGCCAGAACCTGGAAACAACCTAGATGCCCTTCAACGGAAGAATGGATGAAGAAAGTATGGAATATATACATATTAGAGTATTACTCAGCAGTAAAAAACAAGGACTTCTTGAATTTTGCACAGTCATTTCATAACCCACAAGGGGGCGCTTTCTGATGCGCTCAGATCATGGCCCGCAAGTACTTCTACTTCGACTATGACTTTTACCGGGTGAACTTCTACGAGGAAGAAATAATGACTGAACCTGAGAAAACAGTGGCCTACACGATAAACAGTGGCAGCTTTGACCAGGGAGTCATAGAGGCCCTGAATAATCTGTTCTGTGAGGGCCAGAAGAGCTCTGTAGACGACCACAGCTACCAGGACTGGGATATAAGTAACAGCCAAGACATTGAGCAAGAAGAGCTGGAGATGGCCATGAACATGGTCGAAGCCAGTGAACAGCCATTAGTCAAGATTCGCCAGAAACCATACATATTCACGCCTGGACAGCTGTGGGAACTGCGAGCAGTCTTTGAAGAAACTCAGTACCCAGACGCCATCAGACGGTATGTATCGGGTCTGTCCTTTAGGACTTTGGGCTCCTTCTCCTCTCCCCTGGCCTCTCCTTACTCTTGTTAAAAGTTTTTAATATTTTTGAGGTTCAGAATACGGACTCATACTAAGCATAGCTTTTTGCCACTGAGGTACAAGCTCCTCAGCAAACCTCAGCGCACGGGAGCCTAGGTGGAAGCCACAGGAGTGCGCCCTCTGGCGAGCTAAGGGCATTGGCCTCACTCTGAGGAAGAAAGCCGCGAAACTTGAGGGTGACCCATGCAGCAGACAGATGTGGCTTTTTTGTAAAGGAGTCTCAGGCTCCCTGCATGAGCTGTGTTGCCTGTAGGGGACCACAGCCTCTTTTTAGTTTTGTTGAATCGGAGTTTGAGTTGTACAGGCTGGACTTGAACCGGCTTGGTAGCCCAATCAGTCCTTGACGTTGTGATTGATTACTGGTTTGTGTCATCAGGCTTGACTTCCTATCCATTCTTGGCTCTGAATCCACAATCTTCACCTGACTCTTTGATGATGTTTAGGGGGAGTTGTTGTCTAGAAGTCCTAAGTAAAGTCTGTTTTCTTCATCCATTAAAGAATTCAAAGGCAGAAAGATCCCAGGCACAGCAGGCGGCAATGGTACTTACGAAAAGTACTAAAAGTGAAGTAGGAAACACACACACTGAGGCATGAGAGAGAGAGAGAGAGAGAGAGAGAGAGAGAGAGAGAGAGAGAGAGAGAGAGAAGAAGAAGAAGAAGAAGAAGGAGGAGGAGGAGGAGGAGGAGGAGGAGGAGGAGGAGGAAGAGGAGGAGAGGAGAGGGAGAGGGAGAGAGAGGGAGAGGGAGAGGGAGAGGGAGAGGGAGAGGGAGAGGGAGAGGGAGAGGGAGAGGGAGAGGGAGAGGGAGAGAGGGAGAGGGAGAGAGAGAGAGAGAGAGAGAGAGACTCCCCAAAAAGTAGAAAGGGGAATCTGAAAACGAAATGGTTTTCATTTGGAGACCTGGAAGTTTTCAGCTGACTAGTCCTCTCATAAACTGAACCATGTTTAGGACAGACCTTGAACATAGGGTAGCAGGTTGGAAAATTAGCCAACGGCAGGAGAAAACGCCTACTAGGCCTTTGGCTCAGGTAAAGAGGGTGAGAGAGAAGCAGAAAGTTTGCCCTCTTATTAGTTTGAGGCCTCTTTCCCTGTATGTCTGCAGGTCAGGTCTAGCTCTTGGTCCCTCAAGAGCATGCCTCTTGGGTGACCAAGGTTGAACTTTCCATGCATCCTGGTGCAAACCAGGTCTCCAAAATGCTCACTGACCACTCCTTTGGTTCCTTTCTGTTTAAAAAGTGTCCAAAAGTAAACATAGAAACATAAAGGGCATTGCTTAAATCAAATCTGAAGGTCAGAACTCAGCAGACTGAAGTCTTCTCAAGTGATTTGGGGATAGGTCCCTGGGAGTCTGTCTATGACGCCACAGCAAAACCTGAACCCATTAAATAAGTGCCCTTTCCATGTCCCTAGTCCCCACCTACCACTCTCCTGTTTATTTGTCCTCTCTATATGATTCCTCTAAGGACCTCATATAAGGAAAATCAGGCAGAATTTGTCCTTCCTGAACTAACCTGCCTCAATTAGTATGTCTTTGAGCCTTGTTAGTGTGTTAGCATCAGACAAAATTTCTGCTTTCTCGGGGGTCAGTCATACCCAAACTCCCCTATGCACAGCCATGTGAAAAGCTATCTGGGCAGATTTTCCCTGTGGCCCATGTGGCTTGTGCTGCACTGGTGTGATCTAGTGGAGCAGACAAATACTTTTAAAACTCCATTTCAGTCACTCAGGGTGCACACCCAGAAGCAGGCTTGTGTCATGTGATCATCCCTGCTCACTATTTGAGGAACCACCTCACCCTTCCTTTGTGCTGTACTGTTTGACATTTCCCCAGAGGGAGCATCATGTTTCCAATGTCTTCAGGGACTCACCACGCTTTATTCTGTGGGTGTTGTTAGTAGCCACCTTCTGAGTGTGGGGACCTTCTGGGTGTGGTTTGAACTGCTTTTCACTACTGCTGCCTGAATTTCCCTGTGTTTATGGATACCGTGACCTATGCTCGTGGTCAAATACGTCTTTAGCAAGGTCTTTTTCTCCTATCTAAGTCAGGGTGTGTTTTGTGGTGAGTTATTGGTGTTCAAATTTGCTGTCTGATTGCATGTAATGTTTTCTTCCCAGAATTATCTCTTTCAATACACAGACATACTAAAATCTGCTAAACATCCACATTTATCATTTCATTTGTATTGGCTGTGTGGGGCCTGCTTTTTGTGTGCAAAATTTTTCAGAGATCAAATATCCAGAAGAATGAAGACTTGTGTGCCCTCACAAACATACCATTAGGCAGTCACTTTGCATAGTTATCTGTACCTAGTGGCACAGATCTATAACCTCAGCCACACGGGAGGGAGATCCAGAAAGAGGGATACTTCCAGGTTTAGCAGGGCTCAGGAGGATGCTCAAGGTCAGCAGACGCAGCTTAGTGAAACTCTGTTTCTAAATAAGACTGAAAAACACATAAATACAAATATAAATATAAAACCATACAGCTCAGTGGTAGACCCCTTGCCTAGCATATCTGGGATTGTAGGTTCAATTCCTGACATCACAAAATATGTATAATTTGTATGTGGCAGATATAGACACATACAAATTTTCTTTTTTCTTTTGTTTATATATATTTTCGAGTCAGGGTTTCTCTGTGTAATAGCCCCGTCTGTCCTGGAACTCTATCTGTAGACTAGGCTGGTCTCAACCTCACAGAGATCCACCTGCCTCTGCCTCCCGAGTGCTGGGATTAAAGGTGTACACCACCACCACTCTCTCTCTCTCATACATTACATCCCTACTACAGTTTCCCTTCCCTCCACTATTCTCAGCCTCCCCAGACTACCCCTCTCCCCTAGATCCACTGCTCCCACACTTCCCTTCAAACCACTTCTACATAAATCTCCTTCTAAAGGTTGCTGAAAAGTCTGCTTATAGAGGTATGAGGGGAGATAGCAATTATTTACATTTTTATTAAAATATTTTTCATGCAATATATTTTAATCATATTCTTTCTCTCCCCCAACTCCTCCCATATCCTCCTTACTCATTCAACTTCATGAACTTTCTCTTTCTCAAAAACAAAGGAAAAAAACAGAAAAAACAACAAAACCAAAACCCAAATCAAAGAAGACAAACTTAAAAAAGAAAACAAGACAAGAAGTAACAGAAGAAAACAAAAGGTTCACACACACACACACACAAAAAAAAAACCAAACAAACAAAAAAAACATAAAGTATCTTTTGTGTTGGCCAACTACTCTGGACATGGGCCTACCCTGGAGTGTTGTGCTGATGATGGTGTCTTTTGCTGTCCAGAAGCATACAGAAGCTTTTCAGTTTCATGAAGTCCCATTTAGTAACTTTTAGTCTTAGTGCCTGTGCTACTGGTGATCTGTTCAGAAGGTCTTTTCCTGTGTCAATGAGTTCAAGGTTATTTATTACTTTCTTTAAGACAGGGTTTCTTACAGGCCTGCTGTATTTCCTTCTCAGCTTGCTATGTGATTTTGGAAACATAACTTGACCTCTCTGTTTTATTCTATTAGGTTCAGTGTATCTGGGTGTATGTCTATAATAGTAATTTTTTTTCTCTTGGTGGATTTTTTCTTTAATGGATATATAGTGTTCTTTCTTATCTTGTCTGATTAGTTTTGTTTTGAAGTCTCTCAGATATTAAAATAGCTACACCTGTTGCATCTTGGTTCTGTTTGCTTGGAATGCCATTTCCCATCCTGTTACTCTAAGGTAATATCTGTCCTTGCTGTCCTTGGTGGTGAGCCGTTTCTTGAATGCAGCACAAAGATGGATCCCATTTTCTTACCAAATCTGTTATTCTGTGTTTTCTGGTGTGTGTGGGGAAGAGTATAGACCATTAAATTAGATAGTTTTTAATGATCGGTGTTTACTGATTTCTGTTATTTTGTTGTGGTGTAGCATTTTTCCATCATTTGATTAACTATTGTGAGATTATTTATTCCTTGTGTCCTCTTGGATTCAGTTAACTTTCTCTCTTCAGTTTGAAATTTCCTTCTAGTGCCTTCTGCAGAGCTGTATGTGTGGACAGAAATTGCTCAAATTTGTTTTTCTCTTGAAATATTTTTCTTTCTCTGTTAATTGTGGTTAGTAGTTTTGCTGGATCTAGTAGTCTGATCTGACATCTGTGGTCTCTTAGGGCTTCTACAACATCTAACCAATCCCTTCCAGCATTCAGACTCTCCAATGGGCCCATCTTTACATGTGACTTGGTCCTTTTCCCTTGAAGCTTTTAATATTCTTTCTTTGTTCTATATCTTTAGTATTTTAATTATGTGGCAAAGGTATTTTCTTTTCTGCTCCAGTCTATTTGGTGTTCTGTATGCTTCTTGTACCTTAATAAGCATCTCTTTCTTTAGAGTGGGTGAGTTTTCCTTCATGATTTTATTGAAAAGACTTTTTGTGCTTTTGGCATGTGTTTTTCTCCTTCTCTATACCGATTATTCATAGGTATGGTATTTAAATATTGTCCCAGATTTCCTGGGTTAATTATGTCTGGATATTTATTTTTAATATTTAACACTTTCTTTGACCAAGATATTCATTTTTCTACCCTGTCTTCAAGATGTGAAACTCTATCTTCCATGTCTTTTAATCTGTTGTTGAGACTTTCATATAAAGTTTTTGTTCGACATCCTGAGTTTTTCACTTCTCTTTTTATTTCATCTTGGGTTTTCTTTGGTGATTCTATTCCTTTGTTAAATTCAACTTTCATGTCCGGAATTGTTTTTACTTGCGTTTTTTTGGCAAGTTTTTGTGGTCTTTCAGACATTTATTTGGATCTTCTTTAAGGTAATTGAACATATTAATAATTGGTGTCTTGGAGTCCTTGTCTTATGCTTCAGCTAAATCGCTTTTCTTATAGCCTATCACAATAGAGTTGCTGACATCTTGAGGAAGCATGTTGTATTGATTCATGTTTGTGTTTGGCGCTGGGATCTAGGCATCTAAAGCTATGATGTTTGAGGTGTTTCTTAGTGTAGACATCTGGTGTCGTATTTGTTGGGTGGGTCCTTTGGTCCTAGTCAAGTGTAGCTGCTGTGGGTAGCTGTGTCCCAGCAAGTATGGTGGCTGAGGGTCCTTGGCAGAATTGTTTTGCACTTCAATGGGGAGTCACAAAGGGATGGAGCTGAGCTGAGAGGGGCAGTGGGGGAAGAACTAGAGTTATTCTGCATCTGCACCAGGAGGGCGAGTCCCTAAGGGATTGGGTTGGGCTAGGCAGAGGGCCTCCTGAAGGCAGGCTGCAACAGAACTAAGCCAGAACTGGGATTTGTATATAAAATGATATTGTTTTAAAAATAAAATAAAAAGAATAAGTATGGAGAGCAAGTTCTTAAATTTTAAAATATACATGGAATGTACTAATTATAGTTAATTCCATGTCTAGGATGGAATATTAAATATTTTTCTTTTTTCTCTTCACAGAAGAGAACTGGCAGAGCTCATGAATGTGGATGAACAGAAGGTGAAGGTCAGTCAGTCTGCGTATTGAGTTTACCAGTGTGCTGATCTCAGAGTTGCCACCGGACATGGATGACTTTGCCCTAGGCACATGAAACTACTTTATTTTTTCCTTGTGTCTTATGCTGGGGAAAAAGATCTGGAATATGAGACCTTGGCAATGAAAAATGGAAAAGGAAAACTTTAGCTAATGTTTACTCCGTGAGGGGCAGTCACTTGTGATCCTAAAATAAAAGCAAAACCAAACATATAGCATCTACACCTCTGTCTGTCTGTCTCTCTCATGTATGTATAAATGTGTATATATACGTGTGTGTATATAGTATCTATGTTGCATAAATATTTTGCATGTGTGTGTGTGTGTGTGGCATAATTAACATTTGATTCCGTGTAACACACAAGAGTGCTTCACAGGGGTCTTCTGTTGAGTATCATTTTGAAACTCAGGGTGACTTGGAAATGATCATGTGGCTGCCGGGAATATCTTGGTTGTAAAACATAACATGTGCACTTGGTAAAAGTAGGAATGAATGACAAACTGAAGGGGAAATGGGATAATTGAGCCATGAAATATATTTTCATAAACTAAAGAATTTTCCTATCATGTGAGACAAATGTGGAAAGAGAACTTAAAGTCCAAGAGGGTAAATTTCTTTGTTTCCTTTAGAAGGTTTTGAAAAGGTGATTCAGACAGTGGTGGTTCTAAATTTAGTTTCTGGTATTATTATATCGCATATCCAGGAAAAATATTTCCCCAAGTTCCCACTAGGGCAGAGGAGTCAGTTCTTGAATACAAAGGGAGTTCATGACCACCCGGAATACAGGAGACTGTTTCTAAGGACAATTTTGAAAGAATAACTGGAAGCCTATGCACATAGAGCTTGGTACATGACTCTAATTGGGTGTGCAGAATAAAGGGTTTGGTATTGTGCATAATGAATTTTTCTTTGCTTTTCTGGTAGTGATATACAAACCAGGAACTATGAAACTGTAGGCAGGTCATTGGCCATGAAATGGCTAGTAGCTTGAGCCATACAAAGCATGTGAGCACTTAAAACCTGCATTGTGGGTTCAAAAGAGATTCATAGGGTCAAATGAGAGCAGCAGCTGCTAAATATGTTAATCGAACCCTTCTCTCCCTCGGATTTCAGGACTGGTTTAACAACAAGAGAGCTAAACTTAGGAAGAACCAAAGGGCAATACTGAGAAAAAAGCATTCCCCTGCTATCAAGGACAACCTTGACATGAAGACTCTGGTGGAGACCAAGAACATCTTCATTCTCCAGGAGCAAGTGGGAGATGGGCTCTTCTGGTGTCTCAGGAAGTTTGTCGCCCATACTGGCCAGGACATTCCTCTCTTTCTCTCCTTATATTAGCAATAAAGCACAGTTTATCCATTTACAACTTGTGTGTCCCCTCCACAGAAAAGGATGTGTTTTATTACAATTTGTATAGAAGTCAGCTCAGAGCAGGTGAGGGGCACAAACACATACCGGTCATTGGAATGCATAGCAGCCACTGGAACACATAACGTTCACTGGAATACACATGGTGCATGAGTCTGTACATGTATGCATGCAGGGGCCTGTGTAGGCCAGAGGAGGGTGTCCTCTTCCCTGGAGCTGGAGTTACAGGAAGATGCAATGTAGGGTTAAGCCAGCCGCTTAGGGGGCAGGCTTGCCTAGGGTGAATGTTTACTTATAAATCAGGCACACTGGAGCCCGCATGCTCCTTCTGCTTCCTGTGCTCCTTGGGATCCTTGGTCCTGTAAGTCTATTTCTTCATTAAAGCTGTATATATTCTTTACAATCTGCCTGCATTCATTTATGCCGCTACAATGCAAGACACCATAGGTTCTGAAAAATGTACCATGAAAGATCAGGACTGGTCTATAGCTGTTGCAAGAAGGCCACTTGTGTGTCTCCTAACTGCTCAGCCCAGAAATAATCATACAGAAACCATATTATTTGCAATGCCTTGTGGCCAATAGCCTAAGCGTTTTTGTGGCTAACTCATATCCTTATCTAACACATCTCTATTAATCTGTGTATCACCACATGGCTTTGGATTAACAGCTAAAGTTCTGGCATCCATCTCTGGAGGAGCTACATAGCTTCTCTCTGGCTTTGCTCTTCTTTCTCCCAGCATTCAGTTTAGTTTTCCCCACCTAGCTCTGTTCCCAATAACTTGCTATAGGCCCATGTAGTTCTTTTTTAACAACATAGAGAGGGGAATCTAACATCATCACATATTCACTGTGCCATCTTTCTATGCCCTTATTCTGGGAATTGATTGGCCCCAAGAGATGTGTGTTGGTTTGGAATGTTTGTTGTAGGAATGACAGTCATGGGATAAGTACACGGATCCCAATGGGGTCATCTCTTCCTGTGTATATTAGACACATATGTGCCCTCCTCTCCTGGAATGTAAAGCTGCAGGTGCTCTCTCTGGCCCCACACCAGGACCTAATTAGGAGCAATGGGTCCCTCCCTTACTGTTCTTAGGTCTCTACAGAGGAATCTTCCTCTGCATTTGTAGAGCTCTGATCCACAGGCCTACTTTGTGTAGCCAGGCCCTGACAGTTTCTCAGGAGTATACTAAGAGCCTGACTGCAATCTGTGGTAGTATCCCAGGGAGTCTTTCTCACCAGCTCCACCTCACACACCCCCCAATGAATCTACCTTCCATCTAGGTCCTGTATATGTCCCTAATCCAGCATCTACCTTGGTGTTTATAATCCCAGCACCAGAGTTCCAAGTTCCTCTTTGAGTAGGATTTTGTCTCAAGGTTTCTGTCACTTTGACAAAACACCATGAAAAATGGAAGTTGGGGAAGAAGAGTTTTATTTTATGTACACTTCAGCATTGCTGTTCATCACTCAAGGAAGTCAGAACAGGAACTCAAACAGGGAAGGTTCACAGAAGCAGGATCTTATGAGGAGGCTATGAAGGAGAGCTGCTTTCTGGCTTGCTTCCCATGGCTTACTCAGTCTGCTTTCTTATAGAACGCAGGACCACCAGTCCAGGAAGGGCATCTTTTACTGTAAGCTGGGCTCTTGCCTATTGATGAATAATTGAGAAAATGGCTTTGAGTTGGACATCATGAAGGCATTTCCTCAACTGGGGCTCCTTCCTCTCTGATCACTATAGCCTTTTTCAACATGACACACAAAACCACACAGTACACATGTTATCTGTCCTCTGGACACTCTTGCTATGGGGATTCACGTCCTCCATCTCTCCACAGTGCCTCTACAATCCACAAACTATCCTAATACAAGAAAGTACTACAACCAGCCTATCTGTCCCTCCTCTGTCACACCAAACTTCTGTATGTGGATCCTCGGTACACAGCCCTGTTTACCCATCTTATCTATTGCAAAGTTCAGATCCCCAGCTTACGGTACTCAGTTTAGAAAGAGGCTTTAACACATCCTGCTGCACCCCTTTTTCTAGAGTCTGCCATATCTACAAGCAGTCACAGCATCAAAAGCAGCTCACGCCTTGGCCACTTTCTCACAGGTCATGTACTCTACCCCACTACATACACCACCATGCTAATGCCACCCTGATGTGTCCTCCCTGCCAGAACTCAGGCATAACCCTCTCTATAGGCTTTCCACACTGCCTCTCCTCCAATCACCCTCGGGCTAACACAGCCTATTGCTCCCTGCATGCTCTGAAGCCTGCATCCTATGTCTCCACTAACCTGGCCTGGTGTATCTACTGAGAATCTTATGCCTCTCCTGCTTGAACTGGGAGGATCGATCAATATGCCTCTTGTGCATCTCGGGCTAGGTGTGGGAGCAAAGAGGAAGCCTCTTTCAAATGGGCGTAAAAAGGCCTCTTGTGTTTCCTTTGAAACACTACCTGTGCCAGGAGGACTCCTAGTAGCATGACTGTGCCATTGAAAGGAGTGATAGTGAACAGACCTGGGGGTAGCCTAGGTCCCTGGTCACACACCCCACTGATGAATGCTCAGAAAGTGGTCTTTCTGTATTTGTTGCAGTACAAGAGTGAACTTGTAGATTTGTGAGAAACTCTGTTTTTGTCGTGAACAGTCTTCTCACTGGAGACTTGTCCTTTTCCTGTTCTTAGGTGTTTGTTCCCACAGGGTCGAGTTAAGGTAAGGATAGTACAGTGTGACAACAGAGAAGAATATATGTTTGAGCGCAGGTTGCCGTTAGTTTGAGAAACTTTTGTGACTTGTGGAGTAGTAAAGATGACTCAGGCTTTGATCCCTTCCTTTTATCTTCTGTTAAATATTTTCTCAATAATGGACATCCACACCTTACTGACCCCCAAAAAGGACATGAAATATTTTGAATACACAACTCTTTATTACTGAAGGGATAAGGTGTTACAGCCATCAGAAGGTGTCAGTGACACCTGGAGATCCTGTCTTCATCTGAGGCCTGGACAGGATGATGCTTCAGGACTCCTACAAAAGCTTTACTGCAAGGTGTCCTGGCCATCAGAAGATGGACACTGGAGAATCTGAGACTGCTGATGTTTCCTGTATTGGCCTCTTCTTTTCTTAAACCAGCTCTGCAATAACATGGTGAAAGAGATGGCTTTAGTGTATTCAACAGTCAGTATCACAAGTGGAAAACACAACTCTGTGTAACAGTAAATGCCAGTGAGGCTTTAGATTGACCAGACTTTTCTAACCAAGGACACACAAAATCCTATGCAACCCCAGCCCTAGTAGTCGGAATTCAGAACAACCGGAAATGGGAAATTCATTAGCTAGTACCTTTTCTGTCTTATGCCCTTTCAAGGAAATGGGAAATATGGCTCTAAGAAAGAGAACGAGGATCAGTAAATCAGGATATGGAGAAGACCAGATATCAAAAGGTCTTCATTTATTACAATCTGCACAGGAACAGGTACCTCATCATTCCCTTGAATTATCTGACTTACTTGAACTACTGCTTAGAATAATGATATCTCCCCTGACTCTCTGGAAAGTCACATCCCACTGCATGAATTCTTGTCTATGTAATCCTCATGATATTTGCCTATAATAGAGAAGATGGGAGAGCTCATATTTGGCCTTGAATCTATATTAACAAAGGCCAAATGGGTCCTAATTCTGGTTTCCATTGAATAGGTGCAGGAACAGCTGAAACAACTGCCATAGATTATTCAAATTTGATTGTTTGAGATGATCCCAAGATTTCTGATCTAAGTTGAAGAGCCAGAAAGCTGAATATATTACTAATTTCTTTTACTGTGTCCCTGTACTCTTTCATCCATGAAAGATCTACAAAAATGCAGGGTCTTTGCTGGGTGACTGTGGAGGTTTCTATGTCTTCCCATAGAGGCCTCTTATCTCCTACACACAGGAAAGGAAGCTGCTGCGAAGTGATGGGCCAATGCCTGGGCCAAGTCTGGTTTTCAGCAGGCTTGCTGAGAATTCAGCAGCCTATTGGTCTAAGAGAGGAGAGGATAGTGAAGATGAGGTGTTGGGAATGGGCTGCCAGTGCACTGGAGAGCATCCATGAGTAACTGCTTTTTAAATAAGTAGAGGAGAAAGGACCGGGGAATGATGAGGAAGGAAGGTGGAAAGGGTAAGTGAGGGGACAAGAATAGTCGATAGAAAGAAGAAACAAAGCAGAAGATAGGAGAAGGGGAAGAGGAAAAGGAAGGGAGAGAGAAAAGCTCAAAGGAAGGAAAGAAAGAAGACATAGATCAGGACACTCTTATCAATCTCTGGTGACTGGATCCCTATAGCTTAGTGTCAGCATTAACTGGACCATTGATTCTTGTCCTGCTCAGGCTAATGGTAGAACCCTGCATCTTCACCTGCATGGCCAACTGCCTCAAACAGAAAATTACTGGTCCCTAGAAACAACTATGACCTCATAGAACAGGACGAGTCAATAATTTGACTCATGCCCTGTGATCTAGTGGGAAATGTGACACTTTAAGCCAGTGAAGAGGTTCCTCCATCTACTATTCTTGTTGAGGCCATTACAGGTAGAAATAGTCTTTGACTCTGTCATAGAGAATCCCACGGGAAATTAATTACGTCTACTCTAGGGACCAGAGATCAGGGATATACTAGCTAACTTAGCTGTGGTAAAACTTCCTGTTTGTATGAACCCCTCCACCAGCTAGCTGCTATCTTAGCTTCAGTAAACATCTTGATTCAAACTGTTTACTTCTGCACAGGCATCTGCATCTGCCGATCTAGATGCTAGGACATCTAGGTTTTAAGATGCCCTTACAACCCCCATGTTCTGGACACCTGGGGCCATGCCTATGTGCCCAGATACCTGGGTGTCATCCTAGTCACCTGGAATAAATACTTTCCATTAGCTAGAGACCATGTGAATGGCCATCTCAGCTCACAACTATGGAGTGCTCTATCCTAATTGGAATGTGTTCATAACCTCCTCCCTTCAAGGCTCAGGGATCAAAGCAAAGACCAGCAGAAAAACTGGAATATCCAAAGGTGCTGGATGACTCTAAAGGAACAAAAATCTATTTGCTGTACAAAAGGACAGAAACCAAAATGAAGACAACACCCCACAACAATACACTTGATTGTACTGCCTTATACAGACACCTCAATCCTAACTCCCAGTGGGGCTCCACACAAGACGCCCATGTCAGGACAGACAAGGGATGTTGTGAGATTCACCACGTAGGATAGTGGGATCCCTGCTTCCTACCTCCCCTTAACTGTCAGAAAACAGTCTCCTTCTCTCCCTATCTCCTCCTTTGCCTCATGCTCTTCCTCCTCCTCATTCCCTTCTCTTTTTTGTCCTTCCAGCATCTTCTCCTTCTGTTCCAGTATTTCTGGATCTCCTCTGACATATTTTTCTTATCTAAACACATAATTTCTCCCAGGTGAACTGCTTTACTCTCATGATTTCAGCTCACCATTTATAGATGGATGGCTTCTTATTGCTCCAGCACCTTAAGGAGGTGGGGTGATTACAAGGTATCACACTTGCCAAAAGAGTGTGCAAAGTCACAGCCTATCCACAGCTCAAACAAACAAACAAACAAACAAACATCCTTCCCAAAGTGTTATTAGAGCTAACACTACTCCAAGGGAGGCCTGCACAGAGATGTGATGTTGTCATCTATAGGATTAGGGAAATGAGCCAATTCAGACAAATCATTCAGATATCTTGGGACTTCCTGTTTCCATCATGTAGGTAATAGGGGGAGGTCACTATTACTTATGGACTTTTGCCCTCCCCTCTTCCATGCCCTCTAAAGTTTTCTGGGCTCACGACAAAAGCTGTGGTGTCAATGAGAGTTGAAGCTTGATAGTGATGCCCTACTTCCTGCCCAACATGAAAGGCATCCTGGGCTCTGATCTTATACCAGGAGATAGAAAGTTTTTAGGCTGAACCTTCAGACAGCATTGTGATCTGTAACAATGTGGAGAGCAGTTAAGAAAACCGCCTCTTCCTTAATTCATAGCCAGCTATGGAAACACAGTCACAGTTGCCTGTTAGATGTCACAATCCTCTCAGGCTCCTAGGGAATAAGGGTCCATTATATTGGTAAGTCCTCAAACTGCACATCTTTGATCCCTTGACAGTTCTCTCCCTCCCTGCCCCTTCTATTATGTATAAGAATAGTCTAAAGAAGGACAACTAAAGGACCAGAAGCCATGAGGGAAACTCAAACATACCAACATGATGCCTCCATAAACTCAATCAAAGCCCCATGTGCGGGGAGGACACCACTTGTTGGTTCTCACCTGTCCAGTTAGCTTAGTCCTGAAATAATCACAAAGGAACTATATTAATTAAGTCACTGTTGGCATATTAGCTCTAGCTAATCTAGCTAGTTCTGCAGTGTATCAGCCTCTAGAGCTGCACTGCATCAGCCCCTAGAGCTTCTGTAAATGAGCCTCTCTGGAGTTGCAATGCATTAGCCTCTCTCTGGTGCTGCAGTTCCTCAGCATCTAGAGCTGTAGTGTATAGGCCACTAGAGTGATAGTACATCAGCCTCTATATGAAGTACATCGGTATCTCTAGAGCTGATATTCATCATCCTCTAGAGCTGCACTGCATCATCTTCTCTAAATCTGCAGTGCATCAGCTTCTCTGGAACTGCAGTGTATTAGGATCTAGAGCTGTAGTGCATAGCCCTCTAGAGGTGCAGTTTATCATCCTCTCTGGAGCTCCAGTGCATCAGCCTCTCTGGAATTGCAGTGTATTGGCCCATCTGGAGATGCAGTGCATCATCAGTCTCAATGGAGCTGCAGTACAAATGGCTCTGGAGTGATAGTCCATCAGTCTCTCTAGAGAGGCAGTACCTCATCAATCTCTCTAGAGCTTCAGTACAAATGGCTCTGTAGTGATAGCCCATCAGCCTCTCTAGAGATGCAGTGCATCATCAGTCTCTCTAGAGCTGCAGTACAAATGGCTGTGAAGTGATAGTCCATCAGTCTCTCTAGAGATGCAGTGCATCATCAGTCTCTCTAAAACTGCAGTATAAATGGCTCTTGAGTGATAATCCATTAGCCTCTCTAGAGATGCAATGCATCATCGGTCTCTCTAGAGCTGCAGTACAAATGGCTCTGGAGTGAGAGTCCATCAGTCTCTCTAGAGATGCAGTGCATCATCAGTCTCATGGGGACGCGATACATCAGCATCTCTAGAGCTGCATTGCATCATCCTCTAGAGCTGTAGTGCATTGGCTTCTCTAAGCTGCAGTGCATCCCTGTCTCCAGAGCTTCCTCACATCAGTCTCTGGGGCTGCAGCACCTCTGTCTCTCTGGAGCAGAAGTACAGGGTCCTGTCAGCTCGACAGGGGGAGAATGCCTCATTCCTTCAGCTTTTCTTTTCCAATCTCTCTTCCTCTCCATCCTGGGGGAATCTCTCTCTTCTCTCCCATGATCTCCAACCTGAGCCTGGTCCTACTGTAATTTACACCTTGTGGTGTTAGGATGTCAGTAATCAGGGGCTCCTAGGCAGGAATGCTATTCCGCACAAGCTACTGCTGCAGGTAGGGAGTTTGCCTACATCAAGACTGCCCTGATCCATGCTGAAGGAAGTTAGCATGAATAGCACTCTGCACTGCTTTTCCCCTTTCTCATTTGCTATGGAGCAGTCAGTTTCTCTGGGCTCATGGCCTCAGCTTTTATCCCATGATCTAAACATTAGTCTTTACTGTCTGGAGGAAAGAAATTTATTTGAAAATTAGATAGCTACAGCTCTTACTTAAATTGAGCTCTATCTTTTCTCACATTCCAAAAAACACACATGTTCAATATAGACTCCTTTAAAGGAAAAGAATACTTCCAGTTTTCAAGTTAGTCAACAGAAGACACATTTGACTGTGGCTTGGCACCTTTGCTTTTTATGTATTTGCAAACACATAAAAACTGGCAAAGGTGTGTGATCTGCATGTGTATCTATGTGCAAATGCACACTCGTGCATGCAGAGGACCAAGGTCAGAGTCAAGCATCTTCCTAGCTTGCTCCCCACATGATTTACACTGGCAGGGTCTCCATGAACCTCAGCTCAGCAACTGAGCTAATCTAGGTCTCCCTAAGGATTCGCAGTCTCTGCCTCCTGAATAAGAGATTCTGACTACAGGTGAGCTGATACCTGCTAAACTTTATGCTGAGGGTCCCAACTCAGATCCTCAGACTCATGTGGCAAGAGCTTTATCCTTCGGGCCCTCTCCTCATTACCAATCTGCATTTTGACTTTCAAAACATCCCCTGATCACGTTCTCTTTACTCGATTAACTTAAATGAGCTCAATGTTATTCTTTTTATTAATTAATTAATTATTTATTTATTAAAGATATCTGCATCCTCCCCGCCAACGCCTCCATTTCCAGCCCCTCCCCCAATCATTACCCCTCCCTCATCAGCCCAAAGAGCAATCAGATTTCCCTGCCCTGTGCGAAGTCCAAGGACCTCCCACCTCCATCCAGGTCTAGGAAGGTGAGCATCCAACCTGCCTAGGCTCCCACAAAGCCAGTAAGTGCAGTAGGATAAAAAACCCATTACCATTTCTTTTTGTTTATTTGTAACAAAATTAACCCTTTAAAGCTGTCTGCCCCATACATCTCATAACACTGACATGACTATTTTGGCATTGTTTTTAGATAATCTAAACACAGCATGAGGGAACATGAAGGTTCAACTTTGCTGCTGTCTACATAGGCTTTCCACAATCTTACAAAGGTGAAGGGCCAACCATGTGCTCTTGTGAGTGTTGTTCCACATGACTCTTGGATAAATTAAACACAGGTTCGTTATGAAACACTAATTTCTCTCTGGTCTCACTTAATCCACACTTATAACTAAGTGTTTCTTTGTTGAAACTGAGCCCTGTTTTTCCCCTACTGCTTGCTACATCAATGAGAATGTCCCCAAGGTCACTTAGAGTCCTACTACAACAGTACACATAAGTACCCTGAAATGACCTGAGTGTCCGGACTTCAGTATTAATCACTTTACACTTACCAGTAAACATTAACGTTTTCCTAAATGCATGACCTTATAATACACAATGCTGTCTATATATATGATGGTCCCATACTGATTATGTGTAGTCTGCGAATCTCAAATGGCTGAAAGACACTTGAGGAAATGTTCAACATTCTTATTCATCAGAGAAATGCAAGTCAAAACAACTCTAAGATTCCATCATACACCTGTAAGAATGGCCATGATCAGAACACTGATGACAATTTATGCTTGGGAGGATGTGGGGTAAGAGAAACACTTCTGCATTGCTGGTGGGAGTGTAAACAGCTGCTTTGAAAATAAGCTTGGTGATTTCCCAGAAAATTAGGAAACCTCCAGACCCAGCAATACCACTGTTGGTTATATACCCCAAAACACTCAATCATGCCACAAGAACATCAGCTCAAATATGTTCACAGCAGCATTATTCATAAGAGCCAGAACCTGGAAACAACCTAGATGGCCATCAGTCAAAGAATGGATGAATAAAATGGACATTTGTACCATCCCTGACTTCAAACTCTATTACAGAGCTTCAGTATTGAAAACAGCTTGGTATTGGCATAAAAACAGAGAAGTCCACCAATGGAATCGAATAGAAGACCCGGACTTTAACCCACAAACCTATGGACACCTGATTTTCGATAAAGGAGCTAAAAGTATACAATGGAAAAAAGAGAGTATCTTCAACAAATTGTGCTGGCAAAACTGGATGTCAATCTGTAGAAGAATGAAAATAGATCCATATCTATCATCATGCACAAAACACAAGTCCAAATGGATTAAAGACCTCAATATCAATTTGAACACACTGAACCTGATAGAAGAGAAAGTGGGAAGAATTCTACAACACATGGGCACAGGAGACCACTTCCTACGTACAACCCCAGCAGCACAGACATTAAGGGGATCATTGAATAAATGGGAACTCCTGAGACTGAGAAGCTTCTGTAAAGCAAAGAACACTGTCACTAAGACAAAAAGTCTCCATTGACTGGGAGAAGATCTTCACCAACCCCGCAACTGACAAAGGTCTAATCTCAAAAATATATAAAGAACTCAAGAAACTAGACCGTAAAAGGCTAATCAACCCAATTATGAAATGGGACACTGAGCTGAACAGAGAATTCTCAACAGAAGAAGTTCAAATGGCCAAAAAGACACTTAAGGTCATGCTCAACTTCCTTAGCGAGCAGGGAAATGCAAATCAAGACATCATTAAGATACCATCTTACACCTGTCAGAATGGCTAAAATAAAAAAACACCAATGATAGCCTTTGCTGGCGAGGTTATGGAGAAAGGGGTACACTCACCCTTTGCTGGTGGGAATGCAAACTTTTGCAACCACTCTGGAAAGCAGTGTGACGGTTTCTCAGGAAATTCAGGATCAACCTCCCCTGGACCCAGCATACCACTCTTGGGAATATACCCAAGAGATTCCCTATCATACAACAAAAGTATATGCTCTACTATGTTCATAGCAGCATTGTTTGTAATAGCCAGAACATGGAAAAAACCTAGATGCCCTTCAATGGAAGAATGGATGAAGAAAGTATGGAATATATACATATTAGAGTACTACTCAGCAGTAAAAAACAAGGACCTCTTGAATTTTGCATGCAAATGGACGGAAATGGAAAACACTATTGCTGAGTGAGGTAATCCAGACCCAAAAAGAGGAACATGGGATGTACTCACTCATATTTGTTTTCTAGTCATAAATAAAGGACATTGAGCCTATAATTTGCAATCCTAGAGAAGCTAAATAAGAAGGTGAACCCAAAGAAAAACATATAGGCATCCTCCTGAATATTAACCTTCATCAGGCAATGAAAGGAGACAGAGACAGAGACCAACATTGGAGCACCGGACTGAAATCTCAAGGTCCAAATTCAGTGCAGAAGAAGAGAGAGCTCGAGCAAGGAACTCAGGACCGCGAGGGGTGCACCCACACACTGAGATAATGGGGATGTTCTATCAGGAAATCACCAAGGCCAGGTGGCCTGGTCCTGAAGTAGCATGAGAAAAAACCGGACTCGCTGAATATAGTGGACATTGAGGACTACTGAGAACTCAAGAACTGTGGCAATGGGTTTTTGATCCTACTGCACGTACTGGCTATGTGGGAGCCTAGGCAGCTTGAATGCTCACATTACTAGACCGGGATGGAGGTGGGTGGTCCTTGGACTTCCTGCAGGGCAGGGAACCCTGATTGCTCTTGGGCTGACGAGGGAGGGGGAATTAAGTGGGGGAGAGTCTGGATGTCAGGCTTCTTTCCTCAATGACCTCAAGATTGATAGCTGAGGTGATAGACATGGCTGCATAGACAGGACTGTGAGGGAGATCAGGGGGAGCAGGACACATCCTGAGAGAGAGAGAGGAAGCTGAGAATGTTCAGGAGTAGGGTGGAGAAAGGGCTGCACCCTCATGGAATGAAGGGAGGTAAGGAAAATGTCAGGAGGCTGGGGGACACAAATATCAAGACTCAGAAGTGTGATGTCAGAAGCATGAAATGAGCCAAAGAGTGGGGAATAAGGTCTGAGCACAGCCCTTGCTCAGGCCATGAGCTTGGTGCTTATCCCACAAATATAAGGACTAGGAACATTAGGAATGTTAGGGAAATATTCTCCCAGCTCTGGAATCACAAGCTGAAAGCAGGAAGTCCCAGGGCTTCTGGAGTGACCCCAGGTTACCTGTGCTCCTGGCTGCTTCCTCTTTCCATTATCTTCCACTGCTATAGCTACTATGGCAGGGCTCTCTGTTCCTGACAAGGCTTACACTCATGGTCTCTCCGGTCATCCACGAACAGTTCATCATACAGAAAATGAACACATTGCCGGGCAGTGGTGGTACATGCATTTAATCCCAACACTCAGGAGACAGAGACAGGCAGATCTCTGCGAGTTCGAGGACAGTCAGGTCTACAAAACCTAGTTCCATGACAGGAACCAAAAGATACATAGAAAGCTTGTCTCAAAAATCCATAAAAAAGAAAAAGAAAATGAACACAATACACACACATAGGTACACAAACACACACACACACACACACACACACACACACACACACTCGCCCTGGGAGGTATTAGAGCCCTGGGTGCCAGAGTGGGTGATGGGAAACCAAAAGTTGCAGATTTAGAACAGGAGAAGAACACTGAGCTATCCCCAGAGGTATGTAATATCTGGGAGTTAATTGGGACACCTGCCATCATCCTGGCTCTGACCACAAAGCACCTCCATGTCCTCTTTCATGCTCAGATGGACATCCATGCGTCAGCTCTCACTTAACTGTGCAGACTCCATGGCCTGAATGTGGTGAACACAGCATTTGTCCCCGCAAAGTATGTCCTTTGGTCCTTAGCCATTGTCATGTGGGTTTAGGGGTTTTTTCCTTCTAAGGAGCTGCCCTTCTTGACAAGTCTGTTTCTGGTGTCAGCATCTCTGCTACAGGTTCCAAATATATTTACTATCACTAGATGAAGGGACTGCCTTTCCGTGACGAGGAATTGATGCTTCCATGGGCGAGAAGAAAGCCTTTGTGAACTAACAATGCCGTTCATGAAGAAGGATGGGGGATCTGGTCGCTGGTCATTGCAACTGTATGAGGAATTTAATTGTAATTCTAATTTTCATATATAAACTCAAGTCTAATATTTTATACTTCTATAAGGAACAGTCAACAATGTTGTGCATGGTATCACATACCTATAATCCCAGCATTAAGAAAGCAAATGCAACAATACCACCACATATTTGAGGCTCTGCTGGTCGATGTAGGAAATTCCAGGTCAGAAAGGAATCCATAATGAGATCTTTTCTCAAACAAACAAACAAACAGAATTTAAAAATCCTTGTGTAATATAAATCAATACAATACAGATCAACTACAGTCTTGACTGCTGTGCCGCCTAGTTTTATGTCAGCTTGACACAAGCTAGAGTCATTTTGGAAAAGGAAACTTGAACTGAGAGAGTACCCTCACCAGATTTGCCTATAGTACATTATCTTTCCTTTTTAATGAAATAAAATAAAATATGCTAAAAAGTTTTATCACATCGAAGTTGGACAAGGCAAACTAACAGAAGGAAAAGAGCCCAGGAGTCAGATACCATTTGTTCTCACACTCAGGAGTCCCATAAAAACACTAAACTGAAAGCTATAGTTTATATGTAGAGGACTAGCAGAGACACTGTAGGCCATGAGCTTGCTGTCGCAGTCTCTGAGAGTTCCTATGAGCTGTGCTCAGTCCACTTAGAGGGACTTGTTATCCTGGTGTCCTCCATCCCCTCTGGCTCTCACACCCCTCCTACCTCCTCTTCCATGGGGTTCCCTGAGATCTGAAGGGAGGGATTTGGTGGAGACATCCCATTAGTGCTGAGTATGAGGGACAATGAATTGGTAAAGTCACTTTCATTGGGCTATTTACAGTACTACAGAAGTCAGCAGCTTCCATGCTGACGAGAGCTCTGAAAGTATTATCCTAGTGCTGAGACTGTCATTCAGGTAAGGTACTCTGATTGGGAGCGATGTCTGCCACTCTGCAGTGCACGTGTGGACCTCAGCATGGTGCTTCATGCATCCACCAATACCCACACTGCATGAGCTCTGTGTCCCACAGCATATGACCTGATCTGTGTTCCATTAGGGCACTTCCGGTTGTAGGCTGACTCCCAAAGCTCAGGTGTTACCTGAGCAGGGCTCCTCCAATGGAACTAGCTGACTTTCAACTCTTCCTCTGTCTTGTCCTTCTATCTAGCTGCTCTAGGTGTGTGCACTGCCAGTAACTCTGCCAGGAAGTCATCTCTTTGACACACTTGGTACAGTTGCTTTTGTGGCCTACTACATGTTTTATTATATACATAAAAATGATGACGTGAAACTCCGTTGCAAATATTAAGTGCCTCTCCTGAGCACAAGCCAAAGAGAAACATCATAAGGTGTAATAAGATGCAGCAACAGGGCTGAATCCATAGGCCCATCCTCCACCACTGTTGAATGGAAGGAGGTGCAAGGAAGAAAAGGTCCAAGCCAGAAAGCGGAAGCTAATATAAAATCTATCTAGGTGATGAGTTACTAGGCTTTGGGGAAGACATCAAGAGGTTTGAGGATGTGCTTCCCAGGGGAAGGAAACTGTAGTTGCTGGTACACTGGTTTGTGAAGCTGAAGTAAAAGGATGCCAAAATTCTGCAAGTAATTCATGAACCCGGACGGTATCCCGATCCTGTGCCATTGATGTTATCCCCATTCATGGTTTTGGAAGCTGTGAATGAAGCATTTCATTCAGGGTCCCAAGATATGTAGAGCTCAGGCTTTGGGATTTAGCTTCCTATTAGACAAAGCTGGCACTGCCCATCCCATTTTCTTTTTCTTATGCTGCTTCTTTCTTTGCCATCTACTCTCTTCTTCCTCTCAACTTATAATCCAGAGGTCTCCTAGAAAGTGCTTGGTAGTCAGTGAGAGGGGGAAACTGTTCTGTGGCCCAAGTATAAATGTCAAGTATCATCCCATGTTTCCATGTCATCAGAAAGACCCCAGCTTCCTGCACTGGCATACTGCAGACTCAGGGTCCCTGTCTCTTCATCTACTCTGCCAAATCCACAGTCAAGTAATCAACTTGTATAAACACACAGAATAAGTCATGTGACTCCTTTTCAGGAAAATATTCGGTGCCTGAGTTAACCAAGGTGGGAAATAGGGAAGGGCCACTACCCTTCTTCTTGACAGACACCCCGGATGCCGTGTAGCTAGAGTTCCAGGTGGTTGTGAGCTTTCTTATGTTAGCTCTGGGATGCTAACTCTGGTCTTCTACTAGAGCAGCAAGGGCTCTTGATCACTGAACCATCTCTCTATCTAGTCCCCCATTGTGTGTTTTTAGCAAAATTTTGGTGTAGTCAATTAAAGACTACCATCGTTACACTTAGTCAAAAGAAACCTCTCTCAAAAATCTAATGATTTACAGAGATTAATTAGAGAAAAAAATCAAACGATTCAAAGACATTTGCAGCCAGGCACTAGACTGAGCTCTGGGAGTCCTCCTGAGTAATGGAGAAGGGATTTTATGAGCCAGGTGGGTCAAGGTCATGACGGAGAAACCAAAGGCACAGCTGATCTAAGCTTGTGGGACCACATTGGTTCTGGACCAACAGTTAGGGAGCTTGCATGGACCCGACCTAGGCCCTCTGCATGTGTGGGAAAATTGTGTAGCTTGCTCTGTTTGTAAGGTTCCTAGCTATGAGATCAGGACCTGTCCCTGGTGCTTACTTAGCTCCTTCTTGCAAACAAGCACCTGGAAGTCCTGTTTGAGGGCCCTGGAGAACTGGGGAGCATGCAGGGACCTGCGCATTGACGCATTGACGTCACCCTTTCCTTCTGTCCTCTCATTGTTTGGTCGGTAGCCCTGCCGAGATTCTAGACCTCCAGGTCAGTCATTCCCAGGGCCCAAGTGCTGTTTGAGGTCCACAGTTGCAGTTATGGCCAAGGGTATTGAACGTACATGTTATACTCCATAAGATTATGAGGAGGAAATAGTTTTTGAGAAAGGATTTGTGGCCTCCACCTCAGCAGTGGCAATGGAGGCAGATTGTGGCCATAGTGGAGGCCACATAGGCCACCTAAATTTCAGAATCAATGAGAGTAATCAGGGCCAGGATAGCGAGAGGTACAGTAAGGAAAGTGATGCTAACGTGGGAGAAAGCAGTAGCCACCCGGATTCTTCTTTGGAGCTAGACTCAAAAGAACTGAACACCTCAGAGGCTGGTGTGGCAAGGATTCGTCAGAGGCACCAGGGTCATCAAAACCACTTCCGTTTCACACCGGGTCAGATCAGGGAAATGGAAAGATTCTTTCAAATATCCCAGTACCCAAATTTGGCTGCCAGGTATGTGGTTTGGCCCAAGAGCTCCCCAACATCCCTGGCCTCTGGCTCATGTTGAGGTGCCCTTTTGTTCTTCGAGGCCCTGTATTCCTTATCGTCCCTCTCCAAGTCACAGGGGTCTTCTCCTTTGGTGGTGGGCACAGGAGGATGCCCCGTGTGGGGCCCGAGCTCAGTACCAACATGTAGTGCTGACATGAATCAAATGTCCATAGTCAACACGTCTCATTCAGAGTCATATTTTAATTTCTGTGAAATATAGATATTTGTGGGCCCAAACGACTTACCAGCATCAAGTTCAAGAGTACTAGGGGTTTCTAGTTTGTTGGGTGACCTCCTTACCAGTAGTCTACTCATCTTTTCAGGGACTGTGTACCTAGCCATAAACTCCTTTTGGTTTCTCTTTCCCCCAGCCTAGTGCTGTCTTTTTGTTCTGTTTTTTGTTTTGTTTAGTTTTTTTTTATGTTGGGGGGGTGTTTCAAGACATGTTTTTTCTGTAGATTTTGGAGCCTATCTTGGAACTACGTTCTGTAGACCAGTCTGGTCTCAAACTCATAGAGATCTGCTGCCTCTGCATCCCAAGTCCTGGGATTAAAGGCATGGGCCACCACCACCTGGCCCCTGGTACTGTTTTCAAATTAGCATACTTTGCTCAGCAGAGACATTGACATTTATTATTATTTTTGATACTTTGTTAAAATTATTTGTCTCTATCATTTAGAAACTTTTGCAGGACATGAATTCATTTCAAAAGTGAGACTGCCTCTGAGAATAAATGTTAATGCCAAGTGTGAGGGAGGACGGTGATATTTTAAAAGGCATAGAATTCATGTATGTCATTGTATTGCATGTAAAACCCTGCATGATAAACATCCATGGTTGTCTTTACACAGGAAAGAACTTGCAAGAACTTTGAAAGTGCCTGAAGCAAAACTGAAGGTCAGTGAATCCAAACAAAGCAATTGGACAGACAATCTATAGCCTTCCTTAGGCATTAGCTAGCCTTGTCCTAGGCACTTTTCAATGAATCTGTGTAACCCTTGCTGTCCTTGAACTCATGGTTCTTTTGCCTCCACCTCCACCCCCCAAGTGCTGAGTTTACAGCACTTGACACACTGAACTTTAAATCGATTTTAAACTTAATTGAAACAGCACTACATAAAAGGGACATCATCTCTAGGTGGACAACATTCACAGCACATGGTTTTCATTGTGATGCAATTTTGGACCCCCAGCTGGCCACACACTTAGCCTCCTATGGAAATACTCCTTGCCCCTTTAACTCTTTAATTGTCCCCGTCTTTCTATTTTGTGTCTTGAATATCATGGTTAAAAGTGCTACACTGCATAAAGAAAAAAATGATCCTAACTTGAGACGATGGTATTAATAGTGACAACCCTTAATGTTAATTTTTCTGGGATTCTGTGTGTGGCTAGCCAAACACATTGCCAAATAGTTATATTAGGGTTGAGAGGAGGCATGGACTGATAGGTATGGAAGAATAACACTTAAAATACAGAGATTAATATTGTGCAGGGCAGGATTCTGGAAATCTCGCTGAAGCAGAGATAGTATTCTCCATCCTGATGCTGGAGAACTTTGTGTAACATGAAAGAATATGCTGGTCAAAAAAAAAAAAAAAGAATATGCTGGTCAGATTTACCATGGGTGGAAGTCCCCACTGAAGTGTATATACTGCGGGAAAAAGACAAAATCATAGCCCTGTTTGCAGAGGTTGACACACAGCCGGGGCTTGCTTTTGTGAGCTGAGTAGAAAGTTCCATGTTAGATGCCTTAAAGTGACTTCTCTCTCTCGGCTCTGGGGGTGGAAGCCAATGCTAAAACAATCTTGTCTCCCTCTGATTTTAGGAGTGGTTCGCCAAACGGAGAGTGAAAGACAGGAAGGAAAAACGCGTACTGATAGAGACAACACCTCCTATTGAAGACATCATCATGCTGTGGGACACTGAGGAAGATTCTTCCTAGAATGGCATCATCCTTCATTCAGGAGCCAAATGGCTAATAGGTGACCCATGTGCCCATTGCCAAGATTAAATAAATTGAACACTCATGTTAACAATAAACACATAACCTCCACATGCTTTCTGGTATTTTGTAGGATAGGATGTACACATTTCAGGAAATTCTATTTAAACAGAATGACAAAGTCTAGTTACATAGATTAGCATTTTAAGTCATGAGTGTTGCTTGCATAGATGAATATTTCCAATACATGGTGACTGGAAAACAGTGGGTCACATGAGCCTACTTGATTCAGGCTTAGTAGATCCTCTGAGCAAGTGATTCAGAAGGAATCCTGCAAACAAGAAATTTAAGGAGAAGTTGGCACAGATGATATTGGTGGTGATGAAAATTTTTATTTGGGGGATTTTACCAATACATTTTATTCTAAAAAAGAAATTGGATTTTTTTGTCATACCTGATTATGGTTTCCCTTCCTCCTACTTCTTCCAGGTCTTCCCCACATATTCTCCCATTTGGATACATTCCCCTTTCTGCCCCTCAGCTCAGGTAGGTGGAAGCTGCCCCCAGGCCTTCCTGGACCTGCTGAAGACATTCATGGGCAGGAGAGGGTCACTGCGATGAGCAAATGTGTGGTCAGGAAATTGGAAGGAACGAATCAGAACGGTTCATGTGCTGTAGAAAGAGGCAGAACGGAAGGAGCGAAGGGGGTGAGGAGCAGGCTGCTGTGGGCAACCTGCTAACCACCCGTGTTCGAGGTGGTACCCAGACCCAGCCATTGTGCCATTGTGATATCGGGGACTGAGATGCTGCTGTAGGCCATCTCTGTGAGAGTGACCAGGCTCTCTGTGTTGATGTCCATGGCTCCTGCTTTCACTGAAGGCCATGCATATGCCTGGCATCTGGGCTACCACCTAGGAATGTGTTGGTGTCCCTGGGTCATGCTGCTGATGGAACCATACCAATCTGATTACCTGTGCTACTACCTAGGTTCTTGGTGGTGTCCATGTGTTCCTGCTGCCGAGGACCATTCTAGGTCCATGTCAGAACTGCAGCCAGGGTCTGTGTTGAGGTCCATGTCCTGTGTTGTCACCAAAGGCCACAGGGATGCTCAGGGCCTGGGCTACAATCTGGGACCTTGTTGGTATGCAAGCTTCCAGAGCCATTATGATCTGAGTAACCTGTGCTGCCACCCAGAATGATGGAGGAAGGTCATTGGCCAATAAAAAAACTGCTTGGCCCTGTGGGTGGAGTAAACAGAACAAAATGCTGGGAGGAAGAGGATGTGAGGTCAGAGACTTGACATCTCTCCTCTTGGGAGCAGACGCCTGAGAGAGACTCCATGCCCCACTCCCGGGATGAAGCTCCGACCCAGGATGGACTAGGCTAGAATCTTCCCAGTAAGACCGGTTGTCACAGATTATTAGAGATGGGTTGATTGGGATGTGAAAATTAGCCTGTAAGTGCTAGAGCTAAAGGGCCAAGCAGTGCTTAAAAGAATACAATGTCTGTGTAATTATTTTGGGGCATAAGCTAGCCGAGTAGGCGGCCGGGGTGCTGGGAACGCAGCCCCGCCGCCCCCATTACTACACCAGGGCCTTGGTGTCATACAGGTCCAAGTATCTGCTTAGTGCCATGTGTATGTCTGTGTCCCTATGGCAGGCAGGGTCTGAGTTGATATCCATGGCTCCTGTTACCACCAAGGGCCATGAAGTTGCCTGGGGTCTGGTCTGCCACCTGAGGTCAAGACGGTTTCCCAGGGTGAAGCTGCTACCAGTGACTGATCTGAGTGACATGTGTCACCACCTGGGGCTCTGGTGATGTCCAGGACTAAGCTGCAGGCTAGGGCTATCTGTGGGTCCGTGGTCCTACAGCAGCCAGGCTCTGTTGCCACCAAGGGTCATGCTGATGCCTAGGGTCTGGTTAGCTACCTCAAGCCATGTTGGCATCTGAGCACCATACTGCTGCTGGGGCCATACTGATCTGGGTGACCTGAGCTTCCACAGGAGCCATGGTGACATCTGAGCCAGAGACGATGCAGAAGGCCATGTCTGGATCCGTTGTTTTAACGAATCTGGGCTCTGTCATGATGTCTTTGGTTTATGATACCATAGAAGTTCATGCCTGAAGAAAGCCAAGGGCCACGCTGAGCCAGGCCTGCCCTTCACTAGTCCTGGTAAATTTGATCCTGAAACTTGCTGTGGCAAGAGAGCTGACACTGACACTCACAGGCGAGCTGGTCCCAGTGGCCCAGCTCAGGAGAGATGGCTCCACCCCTCAACACAGGCATGCAACAGCTGACCCTGATGGAATGGGTGTAGGAGAGCTGGCTCCAAGGATCACCTGAGGGGGCAGCTCCAGGTTCCAGGACCAACCAGGTCGCCTACCACCTTGGACCAAATCAGGGCTTTGAGTTGCCCACCCTAGCATCTTCCCATCTAGGACCTGCTGGCACTTGGTAAGGGACTGGTTCTGAAGGATCTCCACGACCTGGGGCAGCCGTGGGATATTGCAGAGGAGATTCAGTGAGGGTCCAGATACCAGAGACCTTTAATCAGACCAATAACTAATCACAATGAACGTTTTTGGGTGGGTCTGATTGGACAAAAAGTTTTCCTGCATGACACACCAGGGCTCCCAAGGCCACTAAAATAATTGGAGTGGCAGGAAAGTCAGAGGAGTGATGTTGGGTTTCTGGTTTGTTTGTTTGGTTCATTGGTTGGTTTGGTACTTTTTTTTTTGATTTTCTTTTCCGGTAGGACACCACACAGGTAAAGGGAGGATATAGAGCAACTTGGAAATGAGCAGAATTGGGATGCATGTCGTGAAATTCCCAAAGAATCAATAAAGTACTGCATATATTACATATTATATGTATAATGTATACAAACATACAGGCGTCTAAGGAGTAATAATAAAAGAAAATATAATGAATTAAATAGAAGCTACCATGTTAAAATTGATCAAAATGTTGTGGGTCTGGGATCACTCAGAGATTCACCGTGACCATGAATAAATTTTTTTTTGGATTTTTTTTCTTTTTTTATTGAGAAAAGGAGAGAAACAAAAAACAACAAGTTTCCACCTCCTCCCAGCCTCCCATTTCCCTCCCCCTCCTCCCACCCTTCTCCCCCTCCCCCACTCCTTTCCCCCTCCCTCTCCAGTCCAAAGAGCAGTCAGGGATTTCTGCCCTGTGGTAAGACCTAGGACCTCCCACCTCCGTCCATATCTAGGAAGGTGAACATCCAAACTGGCTGGGCTCCCACAAAGCCATCACATTACGTAGGATCAAACCCCCCGTGCCATTGTCCTTTGCGTCTCATCAGCCCTCATTGTTCGCCATGTTCAGAGAGTCCAGTTTTATCCCATGCTTTTTTCAGTCACAGTCCAGCTGGTCTTGGTGAGCTCTCAATAGATCAGCTCCACTGTCTTAGTGGGTGGGTGCATCCCTCGTGGTCCCTACTTCTTTGCTCATGTTCTCCCTACTTCTGCTCCTCATTGGGACCTTGGGAGCTCAGTCGTTATTCGCAGATGATATGATAGTGTACTTAAGCGACCCCCAAAACTCCACCAAAGAACTTTTACAGCTGATAAACAGCTTTAGTAATGTGGCAGGATACAAGATCAACTCCAAAAAATCAGTCGCCCTCTTATACACAAAGGATAGGGAAGCAGAGAGGGAAATCAGAGAAGCTTCACCATGAATAAATTTTAATAAGAAAAGGGTTTATCAAATAAATACTAGTGCTGTATGCTCATGACCCCAGGACTACAACTGAGAGCCCCTTGTAGTCCCTGGACAGAGTATCCAAGGCTTATAGAGTCAAACCACAAAGTTACAATGTATTCTACTGTATGTAGGCGGGGTCTAATTGTAACTGTATGTCTTGCAGTTGCAGAATCTTAGAGAGTTAAATTAAACCAATAGCTCAGTTTCTTGACTGTTCTGCTTTGCCTTCCTTCCCCTGTCATAAAATCAGGTGGATCACCTAACACCTGATGGAGAGGAATGTTTGTTCGTTTTCTAAGCATGCTTAGGTGTAGAGCCATAAGCCAACTCCAGATCCGGCTCATCCGTAAAGTAGACCAGCATAAAACAATATTCCAGTATTATGAATATCTTAACAATATTCAGATCCCTGTAAAATGGAATCCAGTACCCAGGGAGAAATCTGGTTATCAAATATCAAAGCAGCCAGGGCAGGCAGGTGGGACAGCATCCGCTGTGGCAGTAGCCTCAGTGATAGTCCTCCCTTGCTGGATCCGCCCTTCATCTCCCCCATCACCAGGTAGGCCCTGGGTTCCCCCAAAGTGCCTCACTTCTGCAGGCACCTAGTGGTCAATCTACAACTCTGTGGACCACTGGTTTTCTAATTTGATTTCCCTACATGCAGACATCCAATTTGACCAACACCATTTGTTGAAGAGGCTATCTTTTATCCAGACTGTATTTCTGGCCTCTTGATCGAAAATAATAGGGACAACCTTCAAAATAGCATGCCTGTGCACGGCAACTTTAAGGTGGTGGCGGCAGGTAACAGCAGTCAGTAAGTCCTGGGCTGTCATCAATCAGGTCCTGGTTCTCTTCTCAGGAGGACATAATCGTACTAGGTGTGCATGATGACCCTGGGGACTAGTATTTGAAGAGAACAGCAGGTGCGCTTACAAAGTCCTCAAGAGACCTATTTGTGGGGAGGGGACAACATGGCTGAGCCAGCCCTGAAGGCATGAGTGTGGTAGAGCGGGTTCTACTCTCCTGTCATGTAGCACACGAGAGAAGGAGAGATGCCCCCTTGCCCCTTCCCTCTCACTACCTTCTACAGGTGGGAGTGCTGGCCCTGGTGTCCTGAGACTGTGACACCTGGCCCTGCCCCTCTCTATGTGCAGCATTTGGGAATGTGGGCCCTGCACGTCACCTAGGCAGTACAGTAGAGTTGATCTTCTCAGGCCAGGTGCAGGTGAGCTTGCCCTGAGGTCACAAATGACAGCTGAACACTCCCATCTGCCATGTGATGGAGTGGACAAGGAAAAGATGCCCCTTTTCCTCCTCACCCCTCGCCACTGAGTTGGTCCACCCCATCATCCACACTCTCTATGATGTGCTGGAGCGTGTAAAGCGGTCTGAATTGCAGATCCCAAAGCTGCAGGATCTCCACAACACAGGACTATGACAGGATATCCAATAGGAGTCCTAGTGAGGTCCCATCATCAGTGGTGGAGCACAAAGCAGAGGCCTCAAATCAGACAAATGATTCATTGCAATGAACACTCACAAGTCACGTTGTGTGGTCCAAAGGGTATACTGTGTGACTCACTGTCACACTGCAGCTTCCATGAGGAGATTAGAGGGCAGGGAAGTTGCAAGTGCAGAGACAAAAGGGGAAGGAAGATTTAATGGTATTGGGATGCATATTGTGAATTCTACAAAAAAATCAATTAAAAAGTTTTTAAAAATGTAATCTCAATAATATTTCCGTTGTGCAAATCTCTCTAATTTGTCCAAAAGGTCTCCTGTCTCTGTTTCAGTGTCTGAAGTGCGACCTGAAAGAGATTTTAAAGGTGACAACATATATGAAATGCTCTGAGACTAAGGTTTCCTTTTAAACTGGAATTTTTATTCTGGTGAAGGCTTGTTTCTCTTTGCCCATTAGGAAGAACCAGAAGTGTTCTATTAAAGAGGTTTATCCTTTCCTCGTTCCTGAGTGTTTAGAGTGGATTTTCACATGTCCAGGGGAGAGGTAGGGCACTTCATGTGCTACAAGAACCTTATAAACTAGACTTCACGTTTTTCAATTGTAATGTCTTTATCTCTTACAATATCTGTGACTTACATACTTCCCTGAATCTGGGACATCTTTCTTTCCACTTCAGGAACTAAGTACAAAGGACATTTATTCTTCATTCTCTTTGCAATATATATCTCCTTTAACATCTGAGACCCCTCTCCCTCAGCAGAACATTGTTTTGTCCTGCTTACTCAAATCTATTGGCCAAGTCTCTCACTTCATGTTTAGACATAGCTGACTGCCTGCCAGGGGTAGAAACCTCGGGTCCTTCTAGCGTGTTTTCTGTGCACATGTACTGAACATGCACATAGCATTCAATTTTTCCAAATCCTCAATTCCCAGGAAACTTGCCCCTCACCTTTTTATTTCCCAGGCTTTGGGGTCTGTTTTCTATTGTCCATATCTACTGAATTCCTTGCCTGCCTCCGGCAGGTGTGGGCAATATGTGTCTGTAAAACCTCTCCCAAGAAGCCTGCTCTGGAGAACATAACACCAGCCTGGAGGGAAAGAAACAAAGCTCAGCCCTTGAGCAGATCTCCAAGAAGCCATCAAAAGTCAAAATGAAGGATCTTTGATTTAGAAAGCAAGGCTTCTAGTAGTGGTGGCACACTTTCTCTATTCATTTCCCTGGTGGTGGGGATCTAGTTGGCTCCATTGAAATTTCACTGGGAAACATGCCTGTGCCACCCTGAAAGAGGCTATTGAGTTCCTTAGCCTACCAGTGGTCTATTAGTATAACAATGAAGGGGGAAGAACAGTCTGTGTTGAAGTTGTGAACAAGAGTCAGATTTACAGGACTCTTTGTGTAATGCTGCTTCTGTTGTTGATTGTATCTCATCAAACCACTTAAAATCAGGTCTGTCAGTCCAGGATACAATCTGGATCATAAATGAAAAAAATTCCTGAGAGAAAAAAGAAGGTTAATGAGAATACACACACACACACACACACACACACACACACACACACACACACACATATATATATATATATATATATATATATATATATGAGATGACCTTCAAAATAGTGTAAAATAATCATTGGGTGCCCTCTTCTGGATCTGATGACTTTGTAACAAACAGTACTTCAAAGGAGATTGATGCACTCCTACAGGGGATGTAGTTTTAATAGGTGTCCCATTGTGCATCTGCATGGTGATGCTGCCTCTGTATCACCTGGTGAGTTTGGAGATACATTGGACTTTTACCCAGACCAGTTGGATTGCATAGATAAATGGGATAGTGGGAGGAAATTGCATTTCTTGGACCGTTAATATGCCCCAACACAGGTGACTATAACCCCCGTATCCCTTTCATCTAGACAACTGGAAAATACATGACTTTCCCTGATTTAGGAAACCTATTAGTTTCATTGTTATGGTTCTCTGTGTGGAATGAAACACTGCTATCACTATACCACTATGCTGTTTATATGCTCCCCACTCGCTTGTGTCTCTAAGGCATGATAGGAAATGTAATGAATTCATTCATCTGATGACGAATACAGAGAGCCATTTCATGTTAGCTTCTTGGGGCATAAAATATCACCAGTATGGCTGCAGCTAAGGAAGTTAATGTGTGCCAGGCAGTGGAGACATATACCTATAATCCTAGCACTTGGGAAGCAGAGCTAAAAGAATCTCTGTGAATTTGAGGCCAGCCTTTTCTACAGCAAGAGTTCAAAGACCGGGTTACATAGAGCAACCCTGTAACAAAAAAGCAATGATAGATAGATAGATAGATAGATAGATAGATAGATAGATAGACAGATAGATGATATAAAAGGAAGAAAATGTGCTCTATGAAACTATTTCCTCACACCTTGGTTCTATATTGCCCATGCAACAAGACAATAGGAATTTGCAAGCTTACTGTTGATTTTGGCACCAACAGTACATGATATTTGGTCTGTCAGAGGCCACCTCTCAAGGGAAGGAAATTTTGATTGTAGCAATTGATGTAGCAAATGCATACCTCTTCACTAAGATGATGGTCAGCTTACATTATGTGGCATGGATTATAAAATGATGCGGTGGTTTAAATGAGACACCACTACAGTCTCAGGCTTGATGGGGAATCCTGTTAGCCAACCATCTTTAAGAGGTGGGTCTTAGTTAAGGCATAGCAGATCTTAGAGCTATCAAGAAGGTTATTCAACCTAGGGGCCCTCTACAATCTGGAATTTTTCTACTTTCTCTGCTCCCAAAGAAATAGCCTCTCATAGTTATTGATTTAAAGGATTGTTTCTTTACTATATCTTTACAAGAAAAGAATAGAGAAAAATAGCCTTCACAGTGCCTACTAATACTAATTCTCAGCATATTAGGAAAAATAACTATCAAATAAGAATCATCATGAGAAAATATGGTTATTGATGGCAGGTAATGGATACACACAAACATACACACACACACACACACACACACACACACACACACACACATATATATATATATATATATATATATATATAATTTTGGAGTTGGACAATTGGCTCTGTACTTCTCTAAATCCAAGCCTGTTGTTAAAAGGAACATTCAGATTTTCTGTCTCATATCTGGATCCATCTGGTATGGGACAGAAGGAAGACTTTAGGAAAAATTTTACTTTCTCCATGTCTATTTTGTCTATATCGTATTCTTTATTGAATGTAAGGATCTATAAATCCTGTTTAAGTTTTCCAGGATGAATAATAGATTTTCCTACTGAATTTTTTCCTACCGTAAACTTTGTAGTTGCCAGGAAGATGAAGATGCCCCTAGCAACAATTCCACCTGGTTGAGATGACATTGTCATGCTGATAGCGCTACTGTAAGACTAGTTGTCTGGGTACCAGCTGCTTAAATGGTGCACCTAATCATGATGTTTTGGCCAAAACTCCAAATAAGAACTTTGGAAAAAAAACCCTGTCGAATACATACAAATCGATAACAACTATACTAGACATTAATTTTGAAACTTAACCATCACTTTACTTTTGCAGAATCCCATAAAGAGAACATTGCCCCCATGACAGTGGGAAGCAGTTCTGAGGACAAAGCCTCCTCTCCCAAAAATGTTTTTCCTCTGGGTTGAGAAAACAAATTTGGGGTTTTGGATTGTTATTTGTATCAGGTAGAGGGTTGGGGTGGAAATAAGTTTGTTCAAGAAAAAGGCAGGTATAATAATAGGGGGTAATCCCGTGAATACTTGTGAGCTATGATATAAGGATAATTTACATTGGTATAGCTTTTGTACGTTGATACAAGTTCAAATTATATATGTTATTTCTGTTTACAATATTTGTGCACCTATGCAAATTACCTTGTCAGATTGTATATATACATGTCTTTAACTCAGTTTAGGACATTTTGCCTATTGATACAACTTTTAGGGCAATATCTTGGTCAAGGCCCTAACATAGCTGTGGGGGACTGTGTTGATGTCTGTGGCTCCTGTTGCCATTAAGGGCGGTGCAGAGTCTGGAATCTGGGCCAATACCTGAGGTCATGTTGGTATTTGAGGGTCAGGGTAGAGCCTGGGCCATATAACGGCCTCTTCCAGCAAATTCTCATTTTGTCATTTTTCATAGAAAACTGTTTAGAAGTGACCTCATCTTGTCAAAACGTTAAAGATTGTTTGAAAGACCCCCTAGTTTTGTTATGCCAATGCTGGTAATATACATGGGAGGCTGACCCTTTTCTGAAGGGAGAGGAGGGGTGAGGTTGAGGGAAGGGACTAGGAGGAGAGGAGGGAAGGAGAGGAGGGAAGGAGAGGACAATGTGGTCAGGCTGGGGAAAAAATTAATTGTTAACAGAGAAAAAGAAAAGAAAAAGAACCCCTAGTGCAGCCTGGGGAGATCACTTAGTGCTTGGAAGGACCTGATAGCACTCTTGAAGATGAGATCCCAACCCCTGGTTCTCACATGAGGGAAGGAGAGAACAGCCTCCCAGATTTTCTTATTCTTCCACATGTTCAGGTGTGTCATGCTCACACACACAGTTAAAGTAAGTACGGTTCTAATAAGGAACTGGAGTTGAGAAACAGGCTGGGAACTGATTATATATGTGTTTGGTCAGGGCTTCTCAACCTTCCTAAGACTGTGACCCTTTAATACACTTCCTCATGTTGTGACCCCCAACCATAAAATTACTCCAATTCTACTTTATAACTGTCATTTTATACTATTATGAATCACTATGCCAATATCTGTATTTTTCAATGGTCTTACACCGTCAACCTCTGTGAAAAGGCTCTTTGCTCCCCGAAAAAATTGTAGCCCACAGTTTGAGAACAGCAGTAGTGGAGAGGATGCCTGAAATGGCCTCCTCATGTAATCAGATTGGCGACTACCCTAATTTTCATCATAGAACCTTCATCTAGTAATTGATGGAGGCAGAAGCAGAGATCCACAGCATAGCACAGGCCAAGCTCTGGGAGACCAATTGAAGGGAGTACGTGAGCAAGTGGGGTCAAGATCATAATAAGAAACTCATAGAGACAGATGAGCCATGCTAGTTTGAGTTTGTGTATGGTAGACCAACAGCTAGGGAGCCTACATGGGAAAAAAATTAAGCCCTCTGCTTGTGGGTTATAGTTGTGTAGCTTCGTCTGTTTGTGGATCCCGAGCAGTGGGATCAGGATCTGCCCCTGGTACATGAGCTGGCTTTTTGGATCCTATTCCCTGTGGTGGGATGCCTCACTCAGCCTCACTGTTGCAGGGATGAGCTGCCCCAACTTGATATTCCCATGGAGGGCCTTACCTTTTCTGAAGAGAGGATGGGAGTATAGAAAGGAGAGGAGAGGAGAGAACAGAAGGAGAGGAGGGAGGAAAAACTGGTTTGTATGTTAAATGAATAAAAAATTAAATAAATGACCCTAACTAAGGAAGAATTTGGTACCAGGAATTAGAGTATAGCTGTGATAGGCCTGACCATGTTCTTGTTTGAAGGAATTTGGATTGTGGCACTTTGAGTTATGAAATCGATAGAATGATTTAAGCACTATTTAATGGGTCATACTAGTAAGAGCATATTAGACAATGGTGCTGATAATGATTTGAAATGTCGGGGGCTGGCTCAAGATGGTTCAGAGAAGAATTTTAGTAGAGGCATGGAAAAAAAGAAGACATAATTCACACAACAGTATTAGGAAGGTGTTTCAGGGATTATTTTCATTTGCTGCCTAGAAATTTTTCTTCTAATATTTTAGTGAAGACAGTGGTTGCCTTTTGTCTTTGTCTGAAGAGTCTGCCTGAGGCTAAACTAAAGAGTTTTGGATTAATTCTGACATCAGAGGAAATCTCAAACAGTGAAGTATACACTCTGTTGTGTTGTTTTTAGCGGTAGCTCTAATGAAGATTTATAATGAAAATGGGAGCAAACTGAGCAGAATAAATTACAATGCATAAATTTTGAGGACTCCCTGAACGTGGCTGATAAGGAGTGCTGACTGAGAAGCCAAGGACAATGGCACTGAGTTTTGATCCTACTGCATGTAATGACTTTGTAGGAGCCTGGTCTGTTTGGATACTCATCTTCCTAGTCCTGGATGGAGGGGGAGGACCTTGGACTTCCCACAGGGAAGGGAACCCAGACTGCTCTTTGGACTGGAGAGGGAGGGGAAGGGGTATGGGGAGAATGGGAAGGAAATGGGAGGAGGTGAAAATTTTTAATTAAGTAATAAAAAATAAATAAATAAATACCCAGAAATTTGAAACAAAAAAAAAGAAACTTGTGGACCAATGACACATGTAGCCAGGAATAAATCAATGAAAAACCAATATATTTATCACCAAGATAAGAATACCCCATGAAGAAATTTTATTTTTGATGGATTGCACTGGAAAATTTTAATTAGCACATGTAACAAAAGGGAAACTTTACATCTTTATTTTATTTAAAAAAAATCATTACAAAAATCAATTCAAAATGCACTCATGGCTTACACATAAGGTTAGAAACTTTAAAATTGAAAACAGAGGAGGTCACAGAGTCAACAATGCAGCAACAAAGAATTTTGAAGCAGATTACAGAAGCACAGCAAACAGAAGCAAAATGAGATATGGACAATTGTCTTAAATAAATCTTATAATAGAAGCAATGGACTAATGGAATAATTATGTATGCAAGATTTATATTTGATAAAAGGCAAATATCCATAACAGATTTTATGCATGTATTAAAACATCAAATGGTATTGTATAAATGTTTATATGTTACATCTAAATGTGTTAAATCCCACAGTTAAAATTAATCTAATGGCTTAAATGTTTTCAGTCATTGAAATTAAAAAAAAGATGGTAGAGAAATATGTGATAGAGATCATAGAGAAAGAGATGATAGAGAAGCAATAAAGAGAGATGATAGAGAAAGAGATAATAGAGAGATGATAGAGAAAGAGAAGATAGGGAAAGAGATGATAGATAAAGAGATGACAGAAAGATAATAGAGGAAGCAATGAAAGAGAAAGAGATGATAGACTGGAGAAAGAAATTATGGAGGATAGAGATGATAGAGAAAGAAATAATAGAGATGATAGAGAAAGAGATGATAGAGAAAAAGATGACAGAGAGATGATAAAGGAAGAGATGATAGAGAAAGAGATGACAAAGATAATAGAGGAAGAGATGATAGAGAAGGAGGTGATAGAAAAAGAGATGACAGAAAAATAATAGATGAAGAGATGATAGAGAAAGAGATCATAGAGAGATGATAGAGAAAGAGATAATAGACTGGAAAAGAAATTATGGAGGATAGAGATGATAGAGGAAGAGAAGATACAGAGATAATAGAGGAAGAGATGAAAGAGAAAGAGATAAAAGAGGTATGATAAAGAGAATATAGAGAAAGAGATGATAGAGAAAAAGATCATAGAGAGATGATAGAGAAAGAGATGATAGACTGGAGAAAGAAATTATGGAGGATAGAGATGATAGAGAAAGAGATGATAGAGAAAAAGATGACAGAGAGATGATAAAGGAAGAGATGATAAAGAAAGAGATGATAGAGAAAGAGGTAATAAAGTGATAATAGAGAAAGAGATGATAAAGATATGATAAAGAGATGACAGAGGAAGAGATGACAGAAAGATAATAGAGGAAGAGATGATAGAGAAAGGGATGATAGACTAGAGAAAGTAATTATGTAGGAATGAGAAAGAAGTAATAGAGAAAGAGATGATAGAGATGATAGAGAAAGAGAAGATAGAGAAAGAGACGATAGAGGAAGAGATGACAGAGAGATAATGAAGGAAAAGATAATAGAGAAAGAGATGATAGAGACATGATAGAGAAATAGAAGAGATGGTAGAGAGGTGATAGAGAAATAGATGATAGACTAGAGAAAGAAATGATGGAGGATAGAGATAGAGATAATAGATGATAGAGATATGGTAGAAAAAGAGATGATAGAGAAAGAGATGACAGAGAGATAATTGAGATGATAGAGAGATTACAGAGAGATGATAGAGAAAGAAATGACAGATGATAGAGGAATAGATGATATAATAGAGAAAGAAATGATGGAGTATAGAGATGATAGAGAGATGACAGAATGATAGAGAGATAGAGAAAGGTATATAGAGAGAAATAGAGAATTACATATACAGAGGACAGCAAATTGCAGATTTCATTTCTTGGTCACCCAGACCCAAATAATCACACAAAGCCATATTAATTACAACATTGTTTGGCCAACAGCTCACACATATTCCTAGCTAGCTCTTATACCTTAAATTAACCCATCTCTCTTATCTATGTTTAGCCACATGGTTTGGTACCTTACTCAGTGCAGCATTCTCATCTTGTTTTCTCAGCATTTGGGTGGTGACTGCAGACTGAGCTTTTCCTCTTCCCAGAATTCTCCTAGTCTATTTACCCTGCCTATACTACCTGCCTGGCTTCTGGCCAATGAGCATTTTATTAAACCAACACAAATGACAAATATTTACAGGATATAAGAGCATTATCCCACAATAGCAAACAACATGTCACAATACTTCAAGATACTGAGTTCTATCCTGGCCACTTTTGTAATATATAGGTCTTGGAGCCTTACCCTAGAGATCTAGTCTACTAAGTTACACTGTATTAAGACACTTTTCCACAAGGTCAGGGCCCTCTCTCAAGCCATAAGAGGCACACAGGAAAACTAATTTGGGAGTTCCCTCACTATATACATGAGTCAGTAAAAGCCACAGAAACAAATTATTGGGTACAGGGTAGTTCTAGGGCTAAGCAAATCACTCTATATATTCTTCCAGAAGCATTTAAGATGACACATGTGTGGAGGACCATCGGCTGTCAACTTGACTGGCAGGTCAAGGCTGATGCATAGAGTGTAGGACTGAACTTTTAAAAACCCATCTCCTCATAATTGAGACTTTCTATACTGTCAGACAAAAAGGACTCGTCCCTTTTAATTCCAGAAAGTTTTGACCAAGCTTTCAAACTCTCCATCTCTGCAAAGCTCCAGATAAAGGAACACATTAATGATGAAAATTCAACTTCCTTGTGACTGGCCTGATATGACTTGTCACTGGCCTGAGGCCACCCACACCTATAGACTGCAACTTGTACCTTCAACATATATGCTAAAGCTAAACAAATGAGATCAAATTCAGAGCTTTTTTTTTAAAGAAAAAAGGGGGAATACTGTGGGATAATATTCTTATAGATTATAAAGATTTGTCACTCATATTAGTTTAATAAAACACAGACAGTCCTGTAGCTAGGAAGGAAGTATAGGTGAGGCTACTAGACTAAGAGAATTAGTGAAAGGGGAAAGGCAGAGTGATTTGTCAGCTAGAGGCAGAAGAAACAAGATGAGAATGCCTTATTGAGAAAAGGTACCAAGCAATGTGGGCTAAACATACATAAGAATTAAGGGTTAATATAAGATGTAAGAGCTAGCTAATAATAAGTGTGAGCTAATAGGCCAAACAGTGCCTAATTAATATAAGCCTCTGTGTGCTCTTTGGAACTGAATGGCTGTGGGACTCGGCAGGATAGAATCATCTGTCAACAACAAGGTAAGAAGGAAAATCCTAAGAGATGTGTGCATGGATACCCCTGGGAAGGGGAAATAGAAAATAGCTCCTGAGAAAATTGGGAGCATTGGGGGAAGAAAGGTTGGAGGAGGAGCAAGGAGAGGGAAGAAGGGGAGGGCAAGGAGAAATGAAGGAATGGGATGGTCGAGATGAGGGAAGGACAGAGATGGAGATCAATGAATGAAATATCTTGATACAGGTAACAAAATTGGGGTTAGAGAGAAATCTGGTGCCAGAAAAATTCTCAGGAATCCTTAACAACAGCCCCAGCAATGACTCCTAGTACTAGTGGAGACGGTGTCTGAACTGGCCTGCCTCTGTAATCAGATTGTTGACCACCCTAATTATCATGATAGAATTTTCATTCAACCACTGATGGAAGAAGATGATGAGATCCATAGCTAAACAGTGAGTCAATCTCCTGAAGTCCAGTAGAAGAAAGGCAGAAGAGAGTATACAGGCAATGGAGTCAAGACCATGGTGGGTAAACCCACAGAGACCGCATACCTGAGCTAGTGGGAGCTCACTGACTCCAGGATGACAGTTGGGAGTACCTACATTGGACAAAACTAGGTCGTCAGAATGTGACTGACAGGTATATGGCTTGGGCAGACTGTGCGTCCACTGGCAGTGAGACTAGGATTTAACCCTACTGCATGTACTGGCTTTTTGAAACCAATTTTCTTTGGAGGAATGGATATCTTGCTCACACTAGATACAGGGGGAGGGCCTTGATCCTGCTGACTTCCCGTGAGAAGGCTTACCATCTCTGAGGAGTGGTGGGTAGAAATTGGGGGGGGGAGCAGAAGTAACAGAGGTAGTAGTATTGGTATAAAAAATAAGAAAAGATTGTTTTAAAATAATAAATCAAATGACGATGGAAAACAAGTCTGAATTCAAGTAATGAAAGACCCTTCCTTACCTAGTCGAACAAGTCATATTATTGTATATTCTTTCTTGTGCCTTTGATTAAGATAGAAAAAGAAATAAAATCAATTTGAACTAAATAAATCTGTGGTTTAACTTGCCCAAGCACATCTGTAATCCAGGTGGGGCGAGGGGTGGACCTTGATGAGAATTGTCTTCTGGACTCTAGTTCAGGGATCTTGGTGTGTAGAAATCAGCTTTCATTATAAATTATTTTTGAGACTTGCCACTGTGAACATATGCGAGACCTAATGGCTTCTTTTTTTTATTGTAAGAGTTTAGGCACAGAGGCGGAGCGGCAGCGGCCAGACGTGGCGGAGCGGCGGCGGCCAGATGCGGAGGAGCGGCAGCGGCCAGACGTGGCGGAGCAATACCGCATACAGGAAGAGGCATTCGGGGACCGGCGCAGTGGCAGACCCAAGCGGTGGGGACAGGCGTGCAATAAGGAGAGCAGATCGCCCTACTACAATTGAATCAAAGAGGTAGGCCTTTGGTTGGCCAGGTCACTGGCACAAGGGGAGCCTGGTCCTGTCCTGAAGATCCTTCGGAGGGGTGAGAGGGTTCTTGGCCTGCAGCAGGAACCACAAAAGAGAGTGAGGGTATTTTGTAAGCGGAGCCCTTGGCCAGCAGGGAAACCTGATCCGGTTTCTAAAGGACCCATTGGATAGGATCAATAGGAGGAGATGGGCAGGCGCCAAGGCAAGAACTCACCCAATAATCCGAAAAACAACATGAAAACATCAGAACCCAATGATCTTACAACAGAAGTATTTGAACAACCTAACACAGAAGAAGTGGAAAAAATCGACTTTATGAAGATAATAGAGTCCCTTAAACAACATGTAAAAAATGCCCTTATTGAAATGGATGAGAAGTATAACAAAAACTTTGAAGAAATGAGTAAATACGTACATGATACCCTGGGAAACCAAGAAAAAAAACATCAAACAGGTAATGGAAACAGTTCAAGAATTGAAAACTGAAATGAAGGCAAAGAAGAAAATACAAACTGAGGACCAGCTGGATATGGAAAATCTAGGCCAACGAGCAGAGTCTACAGAAATAAGCATAATCAATAGAATACAAGAGCTAGAAGAAAGACTCTCAGATGCTGAGGACACCATAGAGAAAATAAACGAACAGATCAAAGAAAACAGCAAAGCCAACAAATTCTCAACACAAAACATTCAGGAACTATGGGACACAATAAAAAAACCAAACCTAAGAATAATAGGAATAGAAGAAGGAGAAGAGTCACAGCTCAAAGGCCCAGAAAATATTTTCAACAAAATTATGGAAGAAAACTTTCCCAACTTAAAGAAAGATATTCATTTAAATATTCAAGAAGCATACAGAACACCAAACAGACTGGATCAAAGAAAAACATCTCCTCGCCATATAATAATCAAAACACAAAATATACAGGTTAAAGAAAGAATATTAAGAGCTGCAAAAGAAAAAGGGCAAGTAACTTATAAAGGTAAACCGATCAGACTTACACCTGACTTCTCGATGGAAACTATGAAAGACAGAAGGTCCTGGATAGAGGTTCTGCAGAAGCTAAGAGACCATGGATGCAAACCCAAACTACTATACCCAGCCAAGCTATCGTTCACTATCAACGGAGAAAACAAGACATTCCAGGATAAGAACAAATTTAAACAATACGTAGCCACAAATCCAGCCCTACAGAAAGTAATAGAAGGAAAATCGCAACGCAAGGAATCCAACACTGCCAACACTGCCTACAATAACCCAGGCATCTAATGACCCTTCACGAGCACATCTCAAAGAAGGGAGACACACAATCTCTACTACCAAAAGCAATAAGAATAACCGGAGTAAACAACCACTGGTCATTAATATCACTTAATATTAATGGGCTCAATTCACCTATAAAAAGGCACAGGCTAAAAGATTGGATACGAAAACAGGATCCAACATTCTGCTGTCTACAAGAAACACACCTCAACCACAAAGACAGGCACCTACTCAGAGTAAAGGGTTGGGAAAAGGTGTTTCAAGCAAATGGTCCTAAGAAAAAAGCAGGTGTGGCCATACTAATTTCTAACAAAACTGACTTCAAACTAAAATCAATCAGAAGAGACCTAGATGGTCACTTTATACTCATAAGAGGAACAATTCATCAGGAGGACGTCTCAATCCTGAATATATACGCCCCCAATATAAAAGCACCTACTTATGTAAAAGAAATATTACTAGAACTCAAGGCAGACATCAAACCATACACACTAGTAGTAGGAGACTTCAACTCACCTCTCTCACCAATGGACAGGTCAATCAGACTGAAAACTAATAGAGAATTAAGATTATTATTGGAGGTAATGAAGCAAATGGCCTTAACAGACATCTATAGAACATTCCACCCAAAGAGGAAAGAATATACCTTCTTCTCTGCAGCTCATGGAACCTTCTCAAAAATTGACCACATACTCGGAAACAAAGGAAACCTCCACAGATACAAAAAAATATCAGTGTCCACCTGTGTCTTATCAGATCATCACGGATTAAAGTTAGAAGGCAACAACCACGCTGCCCCCAAAAAACCGACAAACTCATGGAAACTGAACAGTCAACTACTGAACCACACCTGGGTCAAGGAAGAAATCAAGAAAGAAATTAAAGTCTTCCTTGAATTTAATGAAAATAAAGGGACAACATACTCAAACCTATGGGACACAATGAAAGCAGTGCTAAGAGGAAAGTTCATAGCACTAAGTGCCCACTTAAAGAAAAGGGAGAATGCATACATTGGGGACTTAACAACACACCTGAAAGCTCTAGAAAAAAAAGAAGCAGACGCGCCCAGGAGAAGTAGAAGACTGGAAATAATAAAACTGAGGGCTGAAATCAACAAAATAGAAACACAGAAAACAGTCCAAAGAATCAATGAAACAAAAAGCTGGTTCTTGGAGAAAATCAACAAGATCGACAAACCCCTATCCAAACTAATTAAACGACAGAGAGAGAACACGCAAATAAATAAGATCAGAAATGAAAAGGGGGACATAACCACAGACACAGAGGAAATTCAGAGAATCATTAGATCTTACTACAAAAGCCTGTATGCCACAAAACTGGAAAATACAAAAGAAATGGACATTTTTTTAAATAAGTACCATATACCAAAGCTAAACCAAGACCAGGTGAATGATCTAAATAGACCGGTTTCTCGCGAAGAATTAGAAATGGTTATCAAAAATCTCCCTTCGAAAAAAAGCCCAGGACCAGATGGTTTCAATGCAGAATTCTACCAGAACTTCCAAGAAGAACTAATACCTATACTCCTTAATGTATTTCACAATATAGAATCAGAAGAGTCATTGCCAAATTCCTTTTATGAAGCTACAGTTACCCTGATACCAAAACCACAAAAAGACCCAACCAAGAAAGAGAATTACAGACCGATCTCACTCATGAACATCGACGCAAAAATTTTCAATAAAATACTGGCAAACCGAATCCAAGAACACATAAGAAAAATTATCCATTATGATCAAGTAGGCTTCATCCCAGAGATGCAGGGCTGGTTCAACATATGCAAATCTATCAATGTAATCCAGCATATAAATAAACTGAAAGAAAAAAAACATATGATCATTTCACTAGATGCTGAAAAAGCATTCGACAAAATTCAACACCCCTTTATGATAAAGGTCTTGGAGAGAATAGGGATACAAGGGTCCTACCTAAATATAATAATAGCTATTTACAGCAAGCCAACAGCTAACATTAAATTAAACGGAGAAAAACTCAAAGCCATCCCACTAAAATCAGGAACATGACAAGGATGTCCACTCTCTCCATACCTCTTCAATATAGTGCTTGAAATTCTAGCAATAGCAATAAGACAACATAAGGAGATCAAGGGGATTCGAATTGGAAAAGAAGTTAAGCTTTCGTTATTTGCAGATGATATGATAGTGTACATAAGCGACCCCAAAAATTCTACCAAAGAACTCCTACAGCTGATAAACAGCTTTAGTAATGTGGCAGGATACAAGATCAACTCCAAAAAATCAGTTGCCTTCCTATACACTAAGGATAAGGAAGCAGAGAGAGAAATCAGGGAAGCATCACCTTTCACGATACCCACAAATAGCATAAAATACCTTGGGGTAACCCTGACCAAGGAAGTGAAAGATCTACTTGACAAGAACTATAAGTCTTTGAAGAAAGAAATTGAAGAAGACACCAGAAAATGGAAAGACCTCCCTTGCTCTTGGATTGGGAGGATCAACATAGTAAAAATGGCAATTCTACCAAAAGCAATCTATAGATTCAATGCAATCCCCATCAAAATCCCATCAAAATTCTTCACAGATCTGGAGAAGACAATAATCAAATTTATATGGAAAAACAAAAAACCCAGGATAGCCAAAACAATCTTATACAATAAAGGATTGTCTGGAGGCATTACCATCCCTGACTTCAAACTCTATTACAGAGCTACAGTACTGAAAACAGCTTGGTATTAGCATAAAAACAGAGAAGTCAACCAATGGAATCGAATAGAAGACCCTTACATTAACCCACAAACCTATGAAGACCCGATCTTCGATAAAGGAGCTAAAAGTATACAATGGAAAAAAGAGAGCATCTTCAACAAATGGTGCTGGCAAAACTGGATGTCAATCTGTAGAAGAATGAAAATAGATCCATATCTATCACCATGCACAAAACTCAAATCCAAATGGACTAAAGACCTCAATATCAGTCCTAACACACTGAACCTGATAGAAGAGAAAGTGGGAAGTACTCTACAGCACATGGGCACAGGAGACCACTTCCTATGTATAACCCCAGCAGCACAGACACTAAGGGCATCATTGAATAAATGGGACTTCCTGAGGCTGAGAAGCTTCTGTAAAGCAAAAGACACTGTCACTAAGACAAAAAGACAACCCACTGACTGGGAGAATATCTTCACCAACCCTGCAACTGACAAAGGTTTGATCTCCAAAATATATAAAGAACTCAAACAACTAGACCGTAAAAGGCTAATCAACCCAATTATAAAATGGGGCACTGATCTGAACAGAGAATTCTCAACAGAAGAACTTCAAATGACCAAAAGACACTTAAGGTCATGCTCAACTTCCTTAGCGATCAGGGAAATGCAAATCAATACAACTTTAAGATACCACCTTACACCTGTCAGAATGGCTAAAATAAAAAACACCAATGATAGCCTTTGCTGGAGAGGTTGTGGAGAAAGGGGTACACTCACCCATTGCTGGTGGGAATGCAAACCTGTGCAACCACTCTGGAAAGCAGTGTTTCGGTTTCTCAGGAAATTCGGGATCAACCTACCCCTGGATCCAGCAATACCACTCTTGGGAATATACCCAAGAGAGGCCCTATCATACAACAAAAGTATATGCTCAACTATGTTCATGGCAGCATTGTTTGTAATAGCCAGAACCTGGAAACAACCTAGATGCCCTTCAACGGAAGAATGGATGAAGAAAGTATGGAATATATACATATTAGAGTATTACTCAGCAGTAAAAAACAAGGACTTCTTGAATTTTGCATACAAATGGATGGAAATAGAAAACACTATCCTGAGTGAGGTAAGCCAGACCCAAAAAGAGGAACATGGGATGTACTCACTCATATTTAGTTTCTAGCCATAAATAAAGGACATTGAGCTTATAATTCATGTTCCTAGAGAAGCTAAATAAGAAGGTGAATCCAAAGACAAACACATAGGCATCCTCATGAATATTAACCTTCATCAGGCGATGAAAGGAGACAGAGACAGAGACCCACACGGGAGCACCGGACAGAAATCTCAAGGTCCAAATCAGGAGCAGAAGGAGACGGAGCACGAGCAAGGAACTCAGGACCACGAGGGGTGCACCCACACACTAAGACAATGGGGATGTTCTATTGGGATCTCACCATGGCCAGCTGGCCTAGGTCTGAAAAAGCATGGGATAAATCCGGACTAGCTGAACATAGCGGACAATGAGGAATACTGAGAATTCAAGAACAATTGCAGTGGGTTTTTGATCCTACTGCACGTACTGGCTTTGTGGGAGCCTAGGCAGTTTGAATGCTCACCTTACTCGACCTGGATAGAGGTGGGCAGTCCTTGGGCTTCCCACAGGTCAGGGAACCCTGATTGCTCTTCGAGCAGATGAGGGGGGGGACATGATCGGGGGAGGGGGAGGGAAATGGGAAGCAGTTGTGGGGACGAGGCAGAAATCCTTAATAAATAAATAAATTAAAAAAAATTAAACAAGAGAAAAATGCAGTAAATAAAAAGCATAGAAATATGAATATATTAAGACACAGATTATGCGTAAACATTTACAAGCTTGTTTTTCTTACAGTAGTAAAGTAAAAATCCACTACAATTCCATTGCAGTGATGTGGGAGTGTCATATATCAATCTGTTGATTTCATTGGTTAAGTAATAAACAAACTGCTTGGGCTCATAGCTTAGAACATAGGTGGGTGGAGTAAACAGAACAGAATGCTGGGAGGAAGAGGAAGTGAGGTAAGACGCCTCAGACAGAGACAGACAGCTCTGATCTCTGGAGCAGAGACGCCATTCTCCCGGCTCCTGGGCAGACACACGTTATGAAGCTCCGACCCAGGATGGACGTAGGTTAGAATCTTCCCGGTAAGCGCACCTAGCTGTGCTACATAGAATATTAGAAATGGGCTACTCCAGGTGCGAGAGTTAGCCTAGAAGAGGCTAGATATAAATGGGCCAAGCAGTGATTAAAAGAAAAAAAAATAAAAAATAAAAAAAAATAAAAAAAAAGAATTAACTTAAAAATAAAGCTAGGAATATGCTTAAGTTATCGGCCAAACACTGTAGTAATTAATACTGTTTCTGTGTGTTTTTTTCTGGATCTGAGCAGTTGGGAAATGAACAAACAGTCTCCATTTAAAATATGTTATATTATAATATAATATAATGGTCAAAAATACATTATCCTATATGATATGTATTATTTATTTTTATATTTATGCATAGCATCTAATGTACATGACATGACAATTCATAAAACATATAATTTATATTATATTATTGTGATATGTGAATTGTATATAATTTGTAGATAATATGTAATATTTATGTTATTACATATATTTATACAACATTTAAGGAAAAACAGACCATGAGTTTGAGAATGAAATGGGTTTTGAAGGAATATGGAGAGCTTGGAGGTACAAAGGGAAAGGAAGTGATGATGTAAATATATTTTAATTTAAAAAGTGTTTTCAATTAACCACTATCTTAAATGGGAGATTTTTTTAAAGAATGCCAGAACTAAGCATTTATTTTTATTACATAAGATGTTATATTCTGCATATGATTAAGACTGTTCCATTGTTTCTTCATTTCTGATATTTTAAAAATAATGATTACGTTTGAATCCTGTCAAATGTTGTTTTGTTTCAACATTTAAAGATAATAATTCATTTTGTTTTATATTAAAAAAAAGAGTTTAATGATCTTGCAAATTATTGATTGATTGCATATTATAAAACTTCTTACCAGTTGAAAATGTAACATAGAAGTGACTTTAAAAGGCATTTTTTTTTTGCTTTCACAGTCTATTTGTGATGAGTAGCAATCATGAGTGTGTATGATAGTGCTGGCTGCTTACTGGCCTGCCTTGTTCACTGCCTCATTCGCCTCACCTTCTGACTTCCTCCTTCTTGCTTCCCTCCCTGTCCTCTCTCCCTGTCCCTTCTTTCCTCCTTCCATTCTCTACTTTTATAAAATATCATCAACCCTGCATCATTTTCTGCTACCTTCTTTGATCTTCTTGATGTTGTTTCTCTATCTGATGATGTATGTCTGTGTGTGCATATGTGTATATACATTCACGAGAGAAGAAATGAAATGAGAAAAATATGCTTTCTGCTTAAAGGAACTATCAAACTCAATTGTATATTGTTCCTCATTCTTGCACACAAAAACAACATAACATCTAGCACTAGTTGAGCTCCTGGGAAGCTCAGAGACGAATCAGATTCTCACATGAGCTACTCAAAGTTCAGAAATGTGAAAGGACTCACATAAGCCAGACTCCAAACATGTCAGTTTTATACACAAAGGACATAATAAATGCACGAAAGTCCTGGATATACATTTTAAGGTAAAGGAGATCTGAGAAGGAAGGTGAGGTAAGTACAGATAAAAGAGCATTTAAAAAGCTTTACATGCTCTGTTTCAACTTGAAGTGAAGGAGGACAGTAAAATAAAATTCCCCTCAGAGTGTCCCAGCAATATTTGCTGAATATTGTTCTCATACTTTCCTAAACTGCTGCATATAACTACAATTACTGTTTGAACTTCCTTGAGCTTTATTAAATAAACTGTAAGCATCTAAACAATGAAACAATAATTGTGTATGTATGACAATGTTGTTGGGTAAGCATATAACTTGTTAGTATTGACTTTCACTATCGACTGTGCTCCAGTTTGGACAGAATTTTGCAGGAACCATGATGGGAAAATGTCAGAATTCTCACATATTTTAAAGTCCTTTAATATTACGGCAAAAAGTTCCAAGTAGCAGTTTATTATTAATTCACATAACTGCAATGCATTTCATGTACACATAATCCTGTCATCAGAGTCTCTCATATGAGTCATTATTTTTATAACAATTTGCAGTATTACACCAACATTCCTAATAAGTTTTAGTGGGCAAGGTACCCTGTCAGTTTATATTGGAGCAAACTTGGAAACATCATAGTCAACAACATGACTAAATATGGTAACAGTTCTTCTAGTTGCTGAGTTATTTCCTTCAAATCCATGATCTGTGTCAGCTTTATATTAAACAGAAAATGAAGGCTAACTGAATATTAAAATAGAATCAAATAAAGGAATTCTAATGCACAGTAGTTAACGTCCTCTTTATAAATAACAGCAATCTTCAGAAATTGTTAGTATGAGACTAGTTGTTCTATGAAATCCTTAGGAAACATAATTCTTCTGTCAGCCCTATTAGACCACATGCTTCCTCCTAGTCAGCATATAATCTTACTATTGTTTGACCTACACCAACTAGACCATCAAATCAGATTCATCAACATCTTCTCCATGGATGTGCTTGTATGAATGCTAGTCATCTTTAACTCTTCTTATATTTTCTCTATTATAGGGTCTCATGATATGGATTGAGATACATAGTGTTGGAACACAGGGCGAAATGAAAGGTGATTAGCTCAGGATGACAATGCCATCATAAATGCATTAGTTATCAGCAGTTTGTTCACTCTTATTCTCTTGGCCTTTTGTTCTCTCCTGTCTTCCTGCCTTCCAACATAGTATGACACTTTCAAAACATGATACTAGGGACGGAGAGGCGCGGCGTCCAGACTAGCTGAACATAGCGGACAATGAGGACTACTGAGAACTCAAGATCAATGGCAGTGGGTTTTTGATCCTACTGCACGTACTTACTTTGGGGGAGCCTAGGCAGTTTGGATGCTCACCTTACTCGACCTGGATAGAGGTGGGCGGTCCTTGGACTTCCCACAGGTCAGGGAACCCTGATTGCTCTTCCAGCAGATGAGGGACTGGGACTTGATCGGGGGAGGGGGAGGGAAATGGGAGGTGGTGGCGGGGAGGAGGCTTAAATCCTTTTTTTTTCCATTTTTTATTGAGAAAAGGAGAAAAAAAAACAACAAGTTTCCACTTCCTCCCAGTCTCCCATTTCCCTCCCCCTCCTCCCACCCTTCTCCCCCTCCCCCCACTCCTTTCCCCCTCCCTCTCCAGTCCAAAGAGCAGTCAGGGTTTCCTGTCCTGTGGTAAGTTCTAGGTCCTCCCCTCTCCATCCATTTCTAGGAGGTGAATATCCAAACTGGCTAGGCTCCCACAAAGCCAGCACATTACGTAGGTTCAAAACCCTGTGCCATTGTCCTTGGCTTCTCATCAGCCCTCATTGTTCACCATGCTCAGACAGTCCAGTTTTATCCCATGCTTTTTCAGTCACAGTCCAGCTGGCCTTGGTGAGCTCCCAATAGATCAGCTCCACTGTCTCAGTGGGTGGGTGCATCCCTCGTGGTCCCGACTTCTTTGCTCATGTTCTCCCTCCTTCTGCTCCTCATTGGGACCTTGGGAGCTCAGTCCAGTGCTCCAGTGTGGGTCTCTGTCTCTATCTCCATCCATCACCAGATGAAGGTTCTATGATGATATGCAAGATATTCGTCAGTATTGCTATAGGATAGGGTCATTTCAGGTTCCCTATCCTCAGCTGCCCAAAGAACTAACTGGGGACCTTGGCTTGGGCATCTGGGAGCCACTCTAGGTTCAAGTCTCTTGCCAACTCTAAGGTGGATCCCTTAACTAAGAATTGTGCTTCCGTGCTCCCCTATCCAACCTTCCTTTATCCCAATCCTCCTTTTTCCCCAAGTTCCCCCCATTCTCCCCTTCTCCCTTTACTCTCCCCATCTCCCCTTACCACCATCCCACTCCACCCCCAAGATCTCAATTTTCTCCCCGGCCATTTTGTCTACTTCCCATAGCCAAGAGGACAACTCTATGTTTTTCCTTTGGTTCACCTTCTTAATTAGCTTCTTTTGGATCACCAATTGTAGACTCCGTGACCCTTGTTTATGGCTAGAAACCAATTATGAGTGAGTACATCCCATATTCATCTTTTTGGGTCTGGGTTACCTCACTCATGATAGTGTTTTCTATTTCCATCCATTTGCATGCAAAATTTGAGAAGTCATTGTTTTTTACCGCAGCATAGTACACTAGTGTGTATATATTCCATACTTTCTTCATCCATTCTTCCATTGAAGGGCATCTAGGTTGTTTCCAGGTTCTGGCTATTACAAATAATACTGCTATGAACATAGTTGAACAAATGCTCTTGTCATATGATCGGGCATCTCTTGGGTATATTCCCAGGAGTGGTATTTTTGGGTCCAGGGGTAGGTTGATGCCGAATTTCCTGAGAAACCGAAACACTGTTTTCCAAATTGGTTGCACAAGATTGCATTCCCACCAGCAATGGATTAGGGTACCCCTTCCTCTACAGCCTCTCGAGCAAAGGCTATCATTGGAGTTTTTTATTTTAGCCATTCGGACAGGTGTAAGATGATATCTCAAAGTTGTTTTGATTTGTATTTCCCTGATCGCTAAGGAGGTTGAGCATGACCTTAAGTGTCTTTTGGCCATTTGAACTTCCTCTGCTGAGAATTCTCTGTTCAGTTCAGTGCCCCATTTTTTAATTGGGTTAATTAGCATTTTAAAGTCTAGTTTCTTGAGTTCTCTATATTTTTTGGAGATCAGACCTTTGTCTGTTGCGGGGTTGGTGAAGATCTTCTCCCAGTGAGTAGTTTGCCTTTTTGTCTTGGTGACAGTGTCCTTTGCTTTACAGAAGCTTCTCAGTTTTAGTAGGTCCCATTTATTCAATGTTGCCCTTAAAGTCTGGGCTGTTGTGGTTACACATAGGAAGCGATCTCCTCTGCCCATCTCCTGTAGGGTACTTCCCACTTTCTCTTCTATCAGGTTCAATGTGTTGTGACTGATAGTGAGGTCTTTAATCCATTTGGACTTGAGTTTTGTGCATGGTGATAGATATGGGTCTATTTTCATTCTTCTACAGGTTGACATTCAGTTGTGCCAGCACCATATGTTAAAGATGCTTTCTTTCTTCCATTGTCTACTTTTGGCTCCTTTATCAAAAATGAGGTGTTCATAGGTTTGTGGGTTAAAATTCGGGTCTTCTATACGATTCCATTGGTCGACTTCTCTGTTTTTATGCCAGTACCACACTGTTTTCATCACTGTAGCTCTGTAATAGAGTTTGAAGTCAGGGATGGTAATGCCTCCAGACAATCCTTTATTGTATAGGATTGTTTTGGCTATCCTTGTTTTTTTGTTTTTCCATATAAAGTTGATTATTGTCCTCTCAAGATCTGTGAAGAATTTTGATGGGACCCTGATGGGGATTGCATTGAATCTAAAAATTGCCTTTGGTAGAATTGCCATTTTTACTATGTTGATCCTCCCAATCCAAGAGCAAGGGAGGTCTTTCCATTTTCTGGTGTCCTCCTCAGTTTCTTTCTTCAATGCCTTAAAGTTCTTGTCAAATAGATCTTTCACTTCCTTGGTTAGAGTTACCCCAAGATATTTTATTCTGTTTGTGGCGATCGTGAAAGGTGAAGCTTCTCTGATTTCCCTCTCTGCTTCCATATCCTTTGCGTATAAGAGGGCAACTGATTTTTTGGATTTTATCTTGTATCCTGCCACATTACTAAAGGTGTTTATCATCTGTAAAAGTTCTTTGGTGGAGTTTTGGGGGTCGCTTATGTACACTATCATATCATCTGCCAAAAACGAAAGTTTCACTTCTTCCTTTCCAATTCGAATCCCCTTGATCCCCTTATGTTGTCTTATTGCTATTGCTAGAACTTCAAGCACTATATTGAAGAGGTATGGCGAGAGTGGACAGCCTTGTCGTGTTCCTGAGTTTAGTGGGATGGCTTTAAGTTTCCCTCCATTTAATTTGATGTTAGCTGTCGGCTTGCTGTATATAGCTTTTATTATATTTAGGTATGACCCTTGTATCTCTAATCTCTCCAATACTTTTATCATAAATGGATGTTGAATTTTGTCAAATGCATTTTCAGCATCTAATGAAATGATCATATGTTTTTTTTCTTTCAGATTATTTATATGATGGATTACATTAATAGATTTGCATATGTTGAACCAGCCTTGCATCCCTGGGATGAAGCCTACTTGATCATAATGGATAATATTTCTAATGTGTTCTTGGATACGGTTTGCCAGTATTTTGTTGAGGATTTTTGCATTGATGTTCCTGTGTGAGATTGGTCTATAATTTTCTTTCTTGGTTGAGTCTTTGAGCAGTTTTGGTATAAGGGTAACTGTAGCTTCATAAAAGGAATTTGGCAATGCCTCTTCTGTTTCTATATTGTGAAATACATTAAGGAGTATGGGTATTAGTTCTTCTTGGAAGTTCTGGAAGAATTCCACATGGAAGCTATCTGGTCCTGGGCTTTTTTTGGTAGGGAGGTTTTTGATATCCTCTTCTAATTCTTCGTGACTAACTGGTCTATTTAGGTTGTTCACCTGGTCCTGGTTTAACTCTGGTATATGGTATTTATCTAAAAAAGTGACCATTTCCTTTACATTTTCCTAGATGTCCTTAATCTAGGTCTTTTTCTTGTTTGTTATTTTTTTCAAGACAGGGATTTTCCATAGCTTTGGCGCCTGTTCTGAAACTAGCTCTTGAAGCCCAGGCTGGCCTAGAACTCACAGAGATCTACCTGCCTCAGCCTCCTGAGTGCTGGATTAAAGTGTGTCTCACTATTGCCCAGTGATGTAATTACTTCTTAAACAGATCATTTTTCTTTTGGGAGAGCATATCGTTTGTTTGCTTTTCGACAGTGTCATTAGCTAGAATTCTATTCAAACCCAGTCCTAAAACCTTGATGTTGTACTTGAAAAGCAATGTCTGGCTAGCATTCAGTGTGCTAACAAGCACTCTTGAACTAGCAGCAACTAAAGCTGACCATGTCCACTTAGTTCTAAACCCATTCTCTGAGCCACTAGTGCTGGGTGGCTGGTGAGCATCACCGAAATTTTTACATGTTCACTCGAGCATCCTGGAGGCAAGCGTGTGCCTCTGTCCCATGCTCCATTCCAAATGATCTTGCACTTCCACACAATCCACCCGTCATCTCCTCCCTACGACCTAGAAGGAACGGGCAGCATGCTGATACACATTAAAGCTCATTCTGGAAGCATGCCCTAGGAACAAGATTTAACTCCATGCTACATTTCTTTTTTTTTAAATTTATTTATTTATTAAGGATTTCTGCCTCGTCCCCACAACCGCTTCCCATTTCCCTCCCCCTCCCCCGATCATGTCCCCCTCCCTCATCTGCTCGAAGAGCAATCAGGGTTCCCTGACCTGTGGGAAGCCCAAGGACTGCCCACCTCTATCCAGGTCGAGTAAGGTGAGCATTCAAACTGCCTAGGCTCCCACAAAGCCAGTACGTTCAGTAGTATCAAAAACCCACTGCAATTGTTCTTGAATTCTCAGTATTCCTCATTGTCCGCTATGTTCAGGTAGTCCGGATTTATCCCATGCTTTTTCAGACCTAGGCCAGCTGGCCTTGGTTAGATCCCAATAGAACATCCCCATTGTCTTAGTGTGTGGGTGCACCCCTCGTGGTCCTGAGTTCCTTGCTCGTGCTCCGTCTCCTTCTGCTCCTGATTTGGACCTTGAGATTTCTGTCAGGTGCTCCCGTGTGGGTCTCTGTCTCTCTCTCCTTTCATCACCTGATGAAGGTTAATATTCATGAGGATGCCTATGTGTTTGTCTTTGGATTCACCTTCTTATTTAGCTTCTCTAGGAACATGAATTATAAGCTCAATGTCCTTTATTTATGGCTAGAAACCAAATATGAGTGAGTACATCCCATATTCATCTTTTTGGGTCTGGCTTACCTCACTCAGGATAGTGTTTTCTATTTCCATCCATTTGTATGCAAAATTCAAGAAGTCCTTGTTTTTTACTGCTGAGTAATACTCTAATATGCATATATTCCATACTTTCTTCATCCATTCTTCCGTTGAAGGGCATCTAGGTTGTTTCCAGGTTCTGGCTATTACAAACAATGCTGCCATGAACATAGTTGAGCATATACTTTTGTTGTATGATAGGGCCTCTCTTGGGTATATTCCCAAGAGTGGTATTGCTGGATCCAGGGGTAGGTTGATCCCCATCAGTCTCCCTCAGGTCCACCTCGTTTGGGCCACACCCATCCTTTGTGAGTTAAAACAGACAGCACCTACCTCTCAGTGCCATTAACCACTGAGCCTTCTCTCCAGTCCATACTATCATTTACAAAGATGTGCAAACTGCCACATGAAATCCAGGACAATTGCTCAAGGACCATTGATGATTCATTTACTTTGGTGTAGTTTTTTGTTCTCCTCCAAAATATTCCCTCCCCTCAAAGTCCATGGACTATTATGTGGGCCTGTTCTCTACTACCACGCATTAAGAAACTTCAGGATTTCTTTATGACATCACCTGCCTGTTGTGGAACATTCCTATACACTGTGGACACGTGTCACTTTCATAGGTTTAATAAAAATCTAAGTGACCAGTCTCTAGGCAGGCTTTTCAGGGTAGAGAGAATGCTAGAAGAAGAAGGGCAGAGACATTGGAAGTCACCAGGCAGATGAATATTAGAGGCATCATGGGCACTACAATGCACAGGCAAGTGAGCCACATCAAAAAGGAAGATTAAAAGGACTGGGTTAATTTAAGTTGTAAGCGCTAGTTAGAAATAAGCCTAAGCTATTGGCTGGGGTTTCATAATTAATAATAATTCTCAGTGTTGTGATTCAGGAGCTAGCAGCAGAGACAGAAAAATCTTCCTCCACCTAGCTGCCTTTTCTGTTTCTTCTCAGTACTGTCATACTGGACCAGAGCAGTGAGGATGAGGATGCTGATATTAGAGAGGCCGACAGCTGCTGTTCTCAAACTGTGGGCTACGACTCCTTCGGGGACCAAAAGCTTTTGCACAGAGGTTGACTGTGGAAGACCATTGAAAAATACAGATATTGGCATAACAATTGAAAATGGAATAAAATGACAGTTATAAAGCAGAAATGGAGTAATTTTATGTTGGGGGTCACAACATGAAGAACTATATTATAAAGGGTCACAGTCTTAGGAAGGTTGAGAAGCCCTGGAAAAACACATATAAAGTCAATTCCTGTTTCTCAACTACAGTTCCTTATTAGAACTGTACTTACTTTAACTATTGTGTGAGCATGACACACCTGAACATGTGGATGAAGAGGGAAATCTGGGAGTCTGTTCTCTCCTTCCCTCATGTGAGGAGCAGGGGTTGGAATCTCATCTTCAGGATTGACATTGGGTCCTTCTAAACACTAAATGATCTCCCCTGGCAGCCTAGGGGTTCTTTTTCTTTTATAACAATTAATTATATTTTCCCAGCCTGACTACATTTTCTTCTTTGTCCCTCCTCTTCTCCCAGTCCCTCCCCTCAAACTCCCCCTTCCTCTCCTTTCAGAAAAGGATAGTCCTTTATCACCAGCCATGGTATAACAACACCTGGGGTCCTTAAAACAACCATAATGTTTTCACAAGTTGAGGTCAGCTTTGTTATGGCCTTGACCAAGATATTGCCCCTGGAAACAGCCCAAGCCCAGACAACCATTGCCTTGGACCCAGGAGGCAATGGGGCCATTCAGGTCAGCCCGTTTGTCACTGCCCTTGACTCTTCAGATCCACCTTATCCTAGTCCTTGGACCATTCTGCCTGCCCTTGTCCATTTCCCCACCCTGTACTTGCTCACCATATTGGTGTCTGAGCACATGGCACCAGAGGTGCAGGGTTGATTTCTGCCTACATAAGCTGAAAGGAGCTGTGGCTGTCCTCTTCACACACTCCTGGCCTCTGCTCAGTTTTCTGCATCTCGTCCTCTCTGCTGCTGAAGTTGCTTCTGATCTACTTACGACTCCACTGCTCTTCTTCGCTGCTTTCCCCATTCCTTCTGCACTCACCGCTTAGTAACTTCCTCCCCATGGCTTGCAAAACTTGCTTTTTCTACACTTCAGTCCTACCTGCTCAGGGGTGGCACCACCCACAGTGAACCGGGCACTTTGTGACAATCAATACTTAAGAAAATGCTCCACGCTTACCTATAAGTCAGTCTTATGGGGGCATTTTCTTTATTATGGTTCCCTCTTCCCAGGTGACTCTAGCTTCTGTTGACATGAAAATAGGCAGCAGAACTCCCTTTAGCTGTGGTTGTGAGACAGACTGGACAGACCTTGTGTGACGAGTTCCCTCTGGTTTTGTTTGTTTTGTATAAGTCCTTATTTCTCTGACATATCTGAAGAAACAACCTTGTTGAGCATTGTGATCTCAGATAGCCAGGTCATTTAAACAAGGGCATTAAAGGTACATGTGTCAGTTACATTTTTTTTATGCTGTGACAAAATACCATGACCACGGCTACTTATAGAAGAATGAATTCATTTGAGCTTATGTTTTGAGAGGGATAAGAGTCCTTCATGTCCTTCATGTCAAGAGGCATTGCAGCAGGGGCAGGACGCTGAGGATTCTTGATCCATAAGGAAGCAACAGAGAGCATACATTGGGAATGGTGTGCTGTTATGCAGCTTCAAAGCCTGTCCGCAGTGACATATTTCCTTCAACAGGGTCACCCTTCACTAAACCTCCTCAGGTAGCTCCTTCAGTTGAAGAACCTGTGTAGGGTTAACCAGGCCAGCTAAGCAAAAACAATTATATTTCATTTATTATAAGGGGAAAACTCACAAAACAAGAAATGAGAAATCCAAGGACAGCAATGTCTCATGGAAAAAGGACTAGAGAGAGAGCACAGGGAGGTGCCCACCATTTACCCTGGGTCCCATCAAGGCCAAACCTTAACTAACACTCACCTTAAAGATGTTTGGCTAACAAGATTCCCCATCATCTCCCCCTTTTGTATAAATAAGAGTGATCCAAACCCAATTCAAAACTACATACAAGAGGAACAGATATCAAGTATAAAATAACAAACAACATAAGCAATATTTGATGTGGGAGTGATTTCTTTTTAATCTGTTGCTTTTATTGGTTAATTAATAAAGAAACTGTCTAGGCCTATTTGATAGGCCAACCCTTAGGTAGGTGGAGAAAACAGGACAGAATGTGGGGAGAAAGAAACTGAGTCAAAGGGTCGCCATGATTCTCCCACTCCAGGCAGACACAGGTTAAGATCTTTTTTGGTAAGCCAGTCCGTGGGCTACATAGATTATTAGAAATGGGCTAGATCAATATGTAAGAGCTAGCCAATAAGAGTCTAGTGCTAAGGACCAAGTAATGTTTAAAAGAATACAGTTTCAATGTAAAACTAGCACACAGATTATACCGTGAAAGACCTAATTAACGATGCCCCCATTCAGCAGAAAGCAGTTTGGGGAGAAAAAACTTCACCCATGTTCCCAATTATTGGGATAGGATATAGGTATGAATAATTTGCATTGGTATGGACTTTAAGGTCAATTTTGTTATATGTATATGCATTTCTGATATTGATTAAGGTATTGTGATTGTATAGTTCATTTTTAAAATGTAATGTATAATTAGGAATTATAGGCTGTTAATGGATAATCATTGATAATAGTAAAGCTTGTAGTCATGTGAGTTAGATTTTCTAGATATATAGAGATGTACTTCAATTAGATAGGCATTCTTCATATCTTTCAATGACTGCAGAATATGGCATTTAAAATATTTTATAAACTTAGGGCGTTTCATGACAATGAGAAACATCTGTTCCTGGCAGCACCAATCTACTTCAAAAGGAAGATGGGCATCAAAGTGGCTCCTTATGGAGTTGGTTGGCCATTGGGCAAGAAACTGCTCTTGCACAGACTGTTACATAAACTGGACATAAAAAACCCGCAGAGAGAGGACTGTTGAACTTGACTAAATGTGAGATGGTCTTTCGGGGTTCCTGATTCATCAAAGAGTCTGTGAGACATTCTGCAGGATACAGAAAAAAAGTGACCGAACTGTCTTTGGAATTTCCTGCTTCGTGGAGGTGTCTGCTGGATTCTATGGGCCTGTACGCCAAAGATGAATGCCCCAACAATACAGAGGAACTTTGGGAGACTGTCCAGGCAGTGAGATGTCTCTGTCATTTATTTCTTATTTGCTTAGGTAATATTATATCCTTCTGGAATCTTTGAAGGAGTTGAAAAATGAATAGATAGCTATAGTTTTCCTTAGTTATGATAAAAGTTAAAATAGATATAAATATTGTAACTGTAATTCTTGCTTAATAACTGTTTTGCTATATGTAATTTTACTATGTTAAAAGGAATGCCTTCTTTTTTATTTAAACAGAAAAAGGGGAAATGATTTGGGAGTGATTTCTTTCTAATCTGTTGCTTTCATTGGTTAATTAATAAAGAAATTGCCTAGGCCCATTTGATAGGCCAACCCTTAGGTAGGCGGAGAAAACAGAACAGAATGCAGGGAGAAAGAAGCTGAGTCAAGGGGTCGCCATGATTCTCCCACTCCTGGCAGACGCAGGTTAAGATCTTTCCTGGTAAGCCACCTCGTGGGCTACACAGATTATTAGAAATGGGCTAGATCAATATGTAAGAGATAGCCAATAAGAGGCTAGAGCTAATGTGCCAAGCAATGTTTAAAAGAATACAGTTTCCATGTAATCATTTTGGATGAAGCTAGCCAGATGGCGGGAAGCAGCCTGCCGCTCTTATTACAACAAATATTAAGCAAAGAAAACATGACAAATGTTTCAATAAAATTTATTTCAATGAGTCTAAATCTTTCATCAGAAATAAGCTTGGCTAAATCATAAGTGGAAGGTAACTGCGACTATCTAATCTATCAAACCCATCAAAGGCCTGAGAAGGGAGATAATATTACTTGAGCATGCATGAAGTGCAATCAAGCAGCTTCCAAAGCAAGCAACATATGATAGAGACAATTAGCTACCTGAGCAATCACCCAAAGTCTCATTTGTAACACTGAAAGCAACCAACTTTGGCTAAGGTCTAGTGTAACAGGCAGAGAATTTTGAGAGGCAGGAAAAATTTTAGAACCATCTTACCCTATCTTGGCAAGATGTGACAGGCTTGGTAATAGAGAATTTAGAGGAATTCCAGATTGTAGAGGGCCCATAGTTTGAATAACCTTGTTGATAGCTCTATGATATGCTATGCCTTAACTAAGACCCACCTCTTAAAGATGGTTGGCTAACAGGGTTCCCCATCATGCCTGTGACTGTGGGGGTGTCTCATTCAAACACCAAATCATTTTATAATCCATGCCACATAATGTAAGCTGAACATCATCTGAGTGAAGAGATATGCATTTGCTACATCAATTGCTACATGCTAAATTTCCTTCCTTTGAGCAATGGCCTCTGACAGACAAAATATCATATACTGTTGGTGCCCAAATCAACAGTAAGCTTGCAAATACCTAAAGTCTTGTTGCACGGGCAATATAGAGGCAAGGTAAGGAGAAGTAATTTCATAGAGCACATTGTCTTCCTTTTATATTCTATCTATCTATCTATCTATCTATCTATCTATGTTTGCTTTTTTTTATACAGGGTTTCTCCATGTAGCCCTAAATGTCTTTGAATTCTCTCTCTAGACAAGGCTGGCCTCAAATTCACAGAGATTCTTTTAGCTCTGCCTCCCAAGTGCTAGGATCCCAAGTGCTAGGATTAAAGGTGTGTGTCAACAGTGCCTGGCACACATTAACTTCCTTAACTGCAGCCATACTGTTGATATTTTATGCCACAAGAAGCTAACATGAAATGGCTCTCTGTATTCGTCATCAGATGAATGAATTCATTACATTTCCTATCATGCCTTAGAGTCACAAGCAAGTGGGGAGCATATAAATAGTATAGTGAGGATGCCTATATCTTTTTCTTTGGGTTCTCCTTATTTAGCTTCTCTAGGATCACTAATTATAGGCTCAATGTCCTTTGCTTATGGCTAGAAACCAAATATGAGTGAGTACATCCCATGTTCCTCTTTTTGGGTCTGGCTTACCTCACTCAGGATAGTGTTTTCTATTTCCATCCATTTGTATGCCAAATTTACAAAGCCCTTGTTTTTTACTACTGAGTAGTACTCTAATATGAATATATTCCATACTTTCTTCATCCATTCTTCCATTGAAAGGCATCTAGGACTACTGAGAATTCAAGATCAATGGCAATGTGTTTTTGATCCTACTGCATGCACTGGCTTTGTGGGAGCCTAGGCAGTTTGGATGCTCACCTTACTAGACCTGGATGGAGTTTTGTGGTCCTTGGACTTCCCACAGGGCAGGGAACCCTGATTGCTCTTTGGGAGGGAGGAGGACTTGATTGTGGGAGGGGAGGGAAATGGGAAGCAGTGGTGGGGAAGAGACAGAAATCTTTAATAAATAAATAAATCTAAAAAAATAAAAATAATTAAATATTATAGTGGTATAGTGATAGCAGCATCTCATTCCACACAGAGAACCATACAATGAAACTAATAGGTTTCCTAAATCAGGGAAAGTCATGTATTTTCCAGTTGTCTAGGTGACAAGGATAGGGGGTTATAGTCTCCTGTGTTGGGGCATATAAACGGTCGAAGAAATGCAATTTCCTCCCACTATCCCATTTATCTATGCAATCCAACTGGTCTGGGTAAAAGTCCAATTTATCTCCAAACTCACTAGGTGATACAGAGGCAGCATCACCATGCAGATGCACAATGGGACACCTATTAAAACTCCATCCCCTGTAGGAGTGCATCAATCTCCTTTGAAGTACTGTTTGTTACAAAGTCATCAGATCCAGAAGAGGGCGCCCAATGATTATTTTACACTATTTTGAAGGTCATCTCATATATATATATATATATATATATATATATATATATATGTGTGTGTGTGTGTGTGTGTGTGTGTGTGTGTGTGTGTGTGTGTGTGTATTCTCATTAACCTTCTTTTTTCTCTCAGGAATTTTTTTCATTTATGATCCAGATTGTATCCTGGACTGACAGACCTGATTTTAAGTGGTTTGATGAGATACAATCAACAACAGAAGCAGCATTACACAAAGAGTCCTGTAAATCTGACTCTTGTTCACAACTTCAACACAGACTGTTCTTCCCCCTTCATTGTTATACTAATAGACCACTGGTAGGCTAAGGAACTCAATAGCCTCTTTCAGGGTGGCACAGGCATGTTTCCCAGTGAAATTTCAATGGAGCCAACTAGATCCCCACCACCAGGGAAATGAATAGAGAAAGTGTGCCACCACTACTAGAAGCCTTGCTTTCTAAATCAAAGATCCTTCATTTTGACTTTTGATGGCTTCTTGGAGATCTGCTCAAGGGCTGAGCTTTGTTTCTTTCCCTCCAGGCTGGTGTTATGTTCTCCAGAGCAGGCTTCTTGGGAGAGGTTTTACAGACACATATTGCCCACACCTGCCGGAGGCAGGCAAGGAATTCAGTAGATATGGACAATAGAAAACAGACCCCAAAGCCTGGGAAATAAAAAGGTGAGGGGCAAGTTTCCTGGGAATTGAGGATTTGGAAAAATTGAATGCTATGTGCATGTTCAGTACATGTGCACAGAAAACACGCTAGAAGGACCCGAGGTTTCTACCCCTGGCAGGCAGTCAGCTATGTCTAAACATGAAGTGAGAGACTTGGCCAATAGATTTGAGTAAGCAGGACAAAACAATGTTCTGCTGAGGGAGAGGGGTCTCAGATGTTAAAGGAGATATATATTGCAAAGAGAATGAAGAATAAATGTCCTTTGTACTTAGTTCCTGAAGTGGAAAGAAAGATGTCCCAGATTCAGGGAAGTATGTAAGTCACAGATATTGTAAGAGATAAAGACATTACAATTGAAAAACGTGAAGTCTAGTTTATAAGGTTCTTGTAGCACATGAAGTGCCCTACCTCTCCCCTGGACATGTGAAAATCCACTCTAAACACTCAGGAACGAGGAAAGGATAAACCTCTTTAATAGAACACTTCTGGTTCTTCCTAATGGGCAAAGAGAAACAAGCCTTCACCAGAATAAAAATTCCAGTTTAAAAGGAAACCTTAGTCTCAGAGCATTTCATATATGTTGTCACCTTTAAAATCTCTTTCAGGTCGCACTTCAGACACTGAAACAGAGACAGGAGACCTTTTGGACAAATTAGAGAGATTTGCACAACGGAAATATTATTGAGATTACATTTTTAAAAACTTTTTAATTGATTTTTTTGTAGAATTCACAATATGCATCCCAATACCATTAAATCTTCCTTCCCCTTTTGTCTCTGCCCTCTGCCCTTGCAACCTCCCTGCCCTCTAATCTCCTCATGGAAGCTGCTGTGTGACAGTGAGTCACACAGTATACCCTTTGGACCACACATCTTGACTCGTGAGTGTTCATTGCAACGAATCATTTGTCTGGTTTGAGGCCTCTGCTTTGTGCTCCACCACTGATGATGGGACCTCACTAGGACTCCTATTGGATATCCTATCATTATCCTGTGTTGTGGAGATCCTGCAGCTTTGGGATCTGCAGGTCTGACCGCTTTACACGCTCCTGCAGATCGTAGAGAGTGTGGATGATGGGGTGGACCAACTCAGTGGCGAGGGGTGAGGAGGAAGAAGAGCATCTTTTCCTTGTCCACTCCATCACATGGCAGATGGGAGTGTTCAGCTGTCATTTGTGACCTCAGGGCCAGCTCACCTGCACCTGGCCTGAGAAGAACAACTCTACTGTACTGCCTAGGTGACATGTAGGGCCCACATTCCCAAATGCTGCACATAGAGAGGGGCAGGGCCAGGTGTCACAGTCTCAGGACACCAGGGCCAGCACTCCCACCTGTAGAAGGTAGTGAGAGGGAAGGGGCAAGGGGGCATCTCTCCTTCTCTCGTGTGCTACATGACAGGAGAGTAGAACCCGCTCTACCACACTCATGCCTTCAGGGCTGGCTCAGCCATGTTGTCCCCTCCCCACAAATAGGTCTCTTGAGGACTTTGTAAGCGCACCTGCTGTTCTCTTCAAATACTAGTCCCCAGGGTCATCATGCACACCTAGTACAATTATGTCCTCCTGAGAAGAGAACCAGGACCTGATTGATGACAGCCCAGGACTTACTGACTGCTGTTACCTGCCGCCACCACCTTAAAGTTGCCGTGCACAGGCATGCTATTTTGAAGGTTGTCCCTATTATTTTCGATCAAGAGGCCAGAAATACAGTCTGGATAAAAGATAGCCTCTTCAACAAATGGTGTTGGTCAAATTGGATGTCTGCATGTAGGGAAATCAAATTAGAAAACCAGTGGTCCACAGAGTTGTAGATTGACCACTAGGTGCCTGCAGAAGTGAGGCACTTTGGGGGAACCCAGGGCCTACCTGGTGATGGGGGAGATGAAGGGCGGATCCAGCAAGGGAGGACTATCACTGAGGCTACTGCCACAGCGGATGCTGTCCCACCTGCCTGCCCTGGCTGCTTTGATATTTGATAACCAGATTTCTCCCTGGGTACTGGATTCCATTTTACAGGGATCTGAATATTGTTAAGATATTCATAATACTGGAATATTGTTTTATGCTGGTCTACTTTACTGATGAGCCGGATCTGGAGTTGGCTTATGGCTCTAGACCTAAGCATGCTTAGAAAACGAACAAACACTCCTCTCCATCAGGTGTTAGGTGATCCACCTGATTTTATGACAGGGGAAGGAAGGCAAAGCAGAACAGTCAAGAAACTAAGTTATTGGTTTAATTTAACTCTCTAAGATTCTGCAACTGCAAGACAAACAGTTACAATTAGATCCCACCTACATACAGTAGAATACATTGTAATCCTGTGGTTTGACTCTATAAGCCTTGGATACTCTGTCCAGGGACTACAACTAGGGAGGGCTCTCCTGAGGTCATGAGCATACAGCAGTAGTATTTATTTGATAAACCCTTTTCTTATTAAAATTTATTCATGGTCACAGTGAATCTCTGAGTGATCCCAGACCCACAACTTTTTGTTCAATTTTAACACGGTAGCTTCTATTTTATTCATTATATTTTTTTATTATTACTCCTAAGACGCCTGTATGTTTGTATACATTATACATATAAAATGTAATATATGCAATACTTTATTGATTCTTTGGGAATTTCACGACATGCATCCCAATTCTGCTCATTTCCAAGTCGCTCTATATCCTCCCTTTACCTGTGTGGTGTCCTACCGGAAAAGATAAAAAAAAAATACCAAACCAACCAATGAACCAAACAAACAAACAAGAAACCCAGCACCACTCCTCTGACTTTCCTGCCACTCCAATTATTTTAGTGGCCTTGGGAGCCCTGGTGTGTCATGCAGGAAACCTTTTTGTCCAATCAGACCCGCCCAAAAACGTTCATTGTGATTAGTTATTGATATGATTAAAGGTCTCTGGTATCTGGACCCTCACTGAAACTCCTCTGCAATATCCCGCGGCTGCCCCAGGTCGTGGAGATCCTTCAGAACCAGTCCCTTTACAATTGCCAGCAGGTCCCAGATGGGAAGATGCTAGGGTGGGCAATTCAAAGCCCTGATTTGGTCCAGGGTGGTAGGCGACCTGGTTGGTCCTGGAACCTGGAGCTGCCCCCGCAGGTGATCCTTGGAGCCAGCTCTCCTACACCCATTCCATCAGGGTCAGCTGTTGCATGCCTGTGGTCAGGGGTGGAGCCCTGAGTGCAGAAACCAGCCCTCCATGTCTGGACCATTGGGACCAGCTTGCCTATGAGTGTCAGGGTCAGCTCCCTTGCCACAGCAAGTTTCAGGGTCAAGTTTGCCAGGGCTAGTGAAGGGCAGGCCGGGCTCAGCATGGCCCTTGGCTTTCATCATGCATGACCTTCTATGATAACATAGACCAAAGAAATCATGACAGAGCCCAGATGCAGCAGGGCCATGGATCCAGACATGGCCTTCTGCATCGTCTCTGGCTCAGATGTCACCATGGCACTTGTGACAGCTCAGGTCACTCACATCAGTATGGCCCGAGCATCAGCAGGGCTCTCAGACGCCAACATGGTTTGAGATAGCTAACCAGACCCTAGGCATCAGCATGACCCTTGGTGGCAAGAGAAGCCATGGGCATTGACTCAGACCCTGGCTGCTGTAGGACCACGGACCCAAAGATATCCCTGGGCGGTAGCTTAGGCCTTGATATCACCAGAGCCCCAGGTGGTGACACAGGTCACTCAGATCAGTGGCTGGCAGCAACTTCACCCTGGGAAACCCTCATGGCCTCAGGTGGCAGACCAGACCCCAGACAACTTCATGGCCCTTGGTGCTAACAGGAGCCATGGACATCAACTCAGACCCTGCCTGCCATAGGGACACGGATACACACATGGCACTAAGTAGCTACGTGGACCTGTATGACACCAAGGCCCTGGGTGGCAGCATAGGTTACTCAGATCAGCATGGCTCTGGAAGCTTACACACCAACAAGGTCCCAGATTATAGCACAGGTCCTGAGCATCCCTGTGGCCTTTGGTGAAAACACAGGACATGGACCTCAACACAGACCCTGACTGCAGTTCTGACATGGACCCAGAATTGTCCTCGGCAGCAGGAACACATGGAAGCCACCATGACACTAGGTGGTAGCACAGCTACTCAGATTGGTATGGTTCCAGCAGCAGCATGACCCAGGGACACCAACACGGCCCCAGGTGGTAGCCCAGATGCCAGGCACATGCATGGCCTTCAGTGATAGCAGGAGTCATGGACATCAACACAGAGAGCCTGGCCACTCTCACAGACATGGCCTTCAGCAGCATCTCAGTCCCCGATATCACAATTGCACAATGGCTGGGTCTGGGTACCACCTCGACCCTGGGTGGTTAGCAGGTTGCCCACAGCAGCCTGCTCCTCACCCCCTTCACTCCTTCTGTTCTGCCTCTTTCTACAGCACATGAACCATTCTGATTCATTCTTTCCAATTTCTCCACCACACATTTGCTCATCGCAGTAACACTCTCCTGCCCATGAATGTCTTCAGGAGGTCCAGGAAGGCCTGTGGGCAGCTTCCACCTACCTGAGCTGAGGGACAGAAAGGGGAATGTGTCCAGATGGGAGGGTAAGTGGGGAGGAACTGGGAGGAAGGAAAACCATAATCAGGTATGCAAAAATCTAATTCCTTTAAGAATACAATAAGTATTGGCATGACTTTAAATGCTAACCTATGTAACTAGACTTTGTCATTCTGTTTAAATGGAATTTCCTGAAATGTGTACATCCTATCCGACAAAATACCAGAAAGCATGTGGAGATTATGTGTTTATTGTTAACATGAGTGTTCAATTTATTTAATCTTGGCAATGGGCACATGGGTCACCAATTAGCCATTTGGCTCCTGAACGAAGGATGATGCCATTCTAGGAAGAATCTTCCTCAGTGTCCCACAGCATGATGATGTCTTCAATAGGAGGTGTTGTCTCTATCAGTACGCGTTTTTCCTTCCTGTCTTTCACTCTCCGTTTGGCGAACCACTCCTAAAATCAGAAGGAGACAAGATTGTTTTAGCATTGGCTTCCACACCCAGAGCCAAGAGAGAGACATCACTTTAAGGCACCTAACATGGAACTTCCTACTCAGCTCACAAAAGCAAGCCCTGGCTGTGTGTCAACCTCTGCAAACAGGGCCATGATTTTGTCTTTTTCCCGCAGTATATACACTTCGGTGGGGACTTCCACCCATGGAAATCTGACCAGCATATTCTTTCATGTTACACAAAGTTCTCCAGCATCAGGATGAAGAATACTATCTCTGCTTCAGCGAGATTTCCAGAATCCTGCCCTGCACAATATTAATCTCTGTGTTGTAAGTGTTATTCTTCCATACCTATCAGTCCATGCCTCCTCTCAACCCTAATATAACTATTTAGCAATGTGTTTGGCTAGCCATAACACAGAATCCCAGAAAAAATAACATTAAGGGTTGTGACTATTAATTACCATCGTCCCAAGTTATGATCATTTTTTTCTTTATACAGTGTAGCATTTTTAGCCCTCATATTCCAGACACAAAATAGAAAGATGGGGACAATTAAAGAATGAAAGGGCAAGGAGTATTTCCATAGGAGGCTAAGTGTGTGGCCAACTGGGGGTCCAAAATTGCATCACAATGAAAACCATGTGCTATGAATGTTGTCCACCTAGAGCTGATGTGCCTTTTATGTAGAGCTGTTTCATTTAAGGTTAAAATCGATTTAAAGTTCAGTTTGTCAAGTGCTGTAATCTCAGCACTTGGGGGGTGGAGTTGGAGGCAAAAGAACCATGAGTTCAAGGACAGCAAGGGTTACACAGAGAAACCCTGTGCCAAAAAAACCAACATTCAAACAGGGAAAAAAGGAAATGAAATCGATTCATTGAAAAGTGCCTAGGACAAGGCTAGCTAATGCCTAAGGAAAGCTATAGATTGTCTGTCCAATTGCTTTGTTTGGATTCACTGACCTTCAGTTTTGCTTCAGGCACTTTCAAAGCTCTTGCAAGTGCTTCCCTGTGTAAAGACAACCATGGATGTTTATCATGCAGGGTTTTACATGCAATAGAACGTCATACATGAATTCTATGCCTTTTAAAATATCACTGTCCTTTCTCACACTTGGCATTAACATTCATTCTCAGAGGCAGTCTTACTTTTGAAATGAATTCATCTCCTGCAAAAGTTTCTAAATGATAGAGACAAATAATTTTAACAAAGTATCAAAAATTAAAATAAATATCAAAGTCTCTGCTGAGCAAAGAATGCTAATTTGAAAACAGTACTAGGGGCCAGGTGGTGGTGGTACATGCCTTCAATCCCAGCACTTGGGATGCAAAGGCAGCAGATCACTGTGAGTTTGAGACCAGACTGGTCTACAGAATGTAGTTCCAAGATAGGCTCCAAAATCTACAGAAAAAACATGTCTCAAAGCCCCCCCCCCAACCAAAAAAGACAAAGAAAACTAAACAAAACAAAAAACAGAACAAAAAGACAGCACTAGGGTGGGGGAAAGAGAAACCAAAAGGAGTTGATGGCTAGGTACACAGTCCCTGAAAAGATGATCACACTACTGGTGAGGAGGTCACCCAACAAACTAGAAACCCCTAGTACTCTTGAACTTGATGCTAGTAAGTTGTTTGGGCCCACAAATATCTATATTTCACAGAAATTAAAATATGACTCTGAATGAGACGTGTTGACTATGGACATTTGATTCATGTCAGCACTACATGTTGGTACTGAGCTCGGGCCCCACACGGGGCATCCCCCTGTGCCCACCACCAAAGGAGAAGGTCCCTGTGACTTGGAGAAGGACGATAAGGAATACAGTGCCTCAAAGAACAAAAGGCACCTCAACATGAGCCAGAGGCCAGGGATGTTGGGGAGCTCTTGGGCCAAACCACATACCTGGCAGCCAAATTTGGGTACTGGGATATTTGAAAGAATCTTTCCATTTCCCTGATCTGGCACTTTGTGAAACGGAAGTGGTTTTGATGACCCCGTTGCCTCCGACGAATCCTTGCCACACCAGCCTCTGAGGTGTTCAGTGTTTCCAAGTCAAGCCCCAAAGAAGAATCGGGGTGGCTATGGCCACCATCTGCCTCCATGGCCGCAGCTGATGTGGAGGCCACAACTCCGTCCTCACAAACTATTTCCTCTTCATAATCTTTCGGACTATAACATTTACGGTCATAATAAAACTTCTTGGCCATAACTACAACTGTGGACTTCAAGGAGAACTAGGGTCCCGGGAATGACTGACCTCGAGGTCTAGAATATCGGCACTGCTATGGACCAAACAATGAGAGTACAAGAGAAAAGTGTGACGTCAATGTGTCAATGCGTCAATGCACAGGTCCGCGCATGCTCCACAATTCTCCCAGGTCCTCACGCACAATGTCCAAGCTCTCGCTTGCAGGAAGGAGCTGAGGACACGCGTGCCAGCCACACACTGCTGCCCTGACTGACTGCACTGGCCCTTGTGCCCACTTGCTGAGGTAGGTGCTGTCTGTTTTAGTTCACAAAGGATGGGTGTGGCCCAAACGAGGTGGACGTGAGGGAGACTGATGGGGGTGTGAAAAGGTAGCATGGAGTTAAATCTTGTTCCTAGGGCATGCTTCCAGAATGAGCTTTAATGTGTATCAGCATGCTGCCCGTTCCTACTAGGTCGTAGGGAGGAGATGACAGGTGGATTGTGTGGAAGTGCAAGATCATTTGGAAGGGAGCATGGGACAGAGGCACACGCTTGCCTCCAGGATGCTCGAGTGAACATGTAAAAATTTCGGTGATGCTCACCAGCCACCCAGCACTAGTGGCTCAGAGAATTTGTTTAGAACTAATGGACATGGTCAGCTTTAGTGGCTGCTAGTTCAAGAGTGCTTGTTAGCACACTGAATACTAGCCAGACATTGCTTTTCAAGTACAACATCAAGGTTTTAGGACTGGGTTTGAATAGAATTCTAGCTAATGACACTGTCGAAAAGCAAACAAACGATATGCTCTCCCAAAAGAAAAATGATCTGTTTAAGAAGTAATTACATCGCTGGGCAATAGTGAGACACACTTTAATCCAGCACTCAGGAGGCTGAGGCAGGTAGATCTCTGTGAGTTCTAGGCCAGCCTGGGCTTCAAGAGCTAGTTTCAGAACAGGCGCCAAAGCTATGGAAAATCCCTGTCTTGGAAAAAAAAACAAACAAGAAAAAAGAGCTAGGTTAAGGACATCTAGGAAAATGTAAAGGAAATGGACACTTTTTTAGATAAATACCATATACCAGAGTTAAACCAGGATCAGGTGAACAACCTAAATAGACCAGTTAGTCACGAAGAATTAGAAGAGGATATCAAAAACCTCCCTACCAAAAAAAGCCCAGGACCAGATGGCTTCAATGCGGAATTCTTCCAGAACTTCCAAGAAGAACTAATACCCATACTCCTTAATATATTTCACAATATAGAAATAGAAGAGGCATTGCCAAATTCCTTTTATGAAGCTACAGTTACCCTTATACCAAAACCGCACAAAGACTCAACCAAGAAAGAAAATTATAGACCAATCTCACTCAGGAACATCGATGCAAAAATCCTCAACAAAATACTGGCAAACCGTATCCAAGAACACATTAGAAAAATTATCCATTATGATCAAGTAGGCTTCACCCCAGGGATGCAGGGCTGGTTCAACATATGAAAATCTATCAATGTAATCCATCATATAAATAATCTGAAAGAAAAAAAACATATGATCATTTCATTAGATGCTGAAAAAGCATTTGACAAAATACAACATCCTTTTAGGATAAAAGTATTGGAGAGATTAGGGATACAAGGGTCACACCTAAATATAATAAAAGCTATATACAGCAAGCCGACAGCTAACATCAAATTAAATGGAGAGAAACTTAAAGCCATCCAACTAAACTCAGGAACACGACAAGGCTGTCCACTCTCGCCATACCTCTTCAATATAGTGCTTGAAGTTCTAGCAATAGCAATAAGACAACATAATGGGATCAAGGGAATTTGAATTGGAAAGGAAGACGTGAAACTTTCGTTATTTGCAGATGATATGATAGTGTACATAAGCGACCCCCAAAACTCCACCAAAGAACTTTTACAGCTGATAAACACCTTTAGTAATGTGGCAGGATACAAGATAAACTCCAAAAAATCAGTCACCCTCTTATACACAAAGGATATGGAAGCAGAGAGGGAAATCAGTGAAGCTTCACCTTTCACGATAGGCACAAACAGCATAAAATATCTTGGGGGTAACTCTAACCAAGGAAGTGAAAGATCTATTTGACAGGAACTTTAAGGCATTGAAGAAAGAAATTGAGGAGGATACCAGAAAATGGAAGGACCTCCCTTGCTCTTGGATGGGGAGGATCAACATAGTAAAAATGGCAATTCTACCAAAGGCAAATTATAGATTCAATGCAATCCCCATCAAGGTCCCTTCAAAATTCTTCACAGATCTTGAGAGGACAATAATCAACTTTATATGGTAAAACAAAAATCCCAGGATAGCCAAAACAATCCTATACAATGAAGGATTGTCTGGAGGCATTACCATCCCTGACTTCAAACTCTATTACAGAGCTACAGTGATGAAAACAGTGTGGTACTGGCATAAAAACAGAGAAGTTGACCAATGGAATCGTATAGAAGACCCAAATTTTGACCCACAAACCTATGAACACCTCATTTTTGATAAAGGAGCCAAAAGTATACAATGGAAGAAAGAAAGCATCTTCAACAAATGGTGCTGGCATAACTGGATGTCAACCTGTAGAAGAATGAAAATAGACCCATATCTATCACCATGCAAAAAACTCAAGTCCAAATGGATTAAAGACCTCACTATCAGTCACAACACTTTGAACCTGATAGAAGAGAAAGTGGGAAGTACCCTACAGGAGATGGGCAGAGGAGATCGCTTCCTATGTGTAACCCCAACAGCCCTGCCTTTAAGGGCAACATTGAATAAATGGGACCTACTAAAACTGAGAAGCTTCTGTAAAGCAAAGGACACTGTCACCAAGACAAAAAGGCAACCTACTCACTGGGAGAAGATCTTCACCAACCCTGCAACAGACAAAGGTCTGATCTCCGAAATATATAGAGAACTCAGGAAACTAGACTTTAAAATGCTAATTAACCCAATTAAAAAATGGGGCACTGAACTGAATAGAGAATTCTCAGCAGAGGAAGTTCAAATGGTCAAAAGACACTTAAGGTCATGCTCAACCTCCTTAGCAATCAGGGAAATGCAAATCAAAACAACTTTGAGATATCATCTTACACCTGTCAGAATGGCTAAAATAAAAAACTCCAAATATAGCCTTTGCTCGAGAGGCTGTGGAGGAACGGGTACCCTCATCCGTTGCTGGTGGGAATGCAATCTTGTGCAACCACTTTGGAAAACAGTGTTTCGGTTTCTCAGGAAATTCGGGATCAACCTACCCTGGATCCAGCAATACCACTCCTGGGAATATACCCAAGAGATGCCCTATCATATGACAAAAGCATTTGTTCAACTATGTTCATAGCAGTATTATTTGTAATAGCCAGAACCTGGAAACAATCTAGATGCTCTTCAATGGAAGAATGGATGAAGAAATTGTGGAATATCTACACATTAGAGTACTACGCTGCGGTAAAAAACAATGACTTCTAGAATTTTGCATCCAAATGGATGGAAATAGAAAACACTATCCTGAGTGAGGTAACCCAGACCCAAAAAGATGAATATGGGATGTACTCACTCATAATTGGTTTCTAGCCATAAACAAGGGTCACGGAGTCTACAATTGGTGATTCCAAAGAAGCTAAGTAAGAAGGTGAACCAAAGGGAAAAGTTGTCCTCTTGGCTATGGGAAGTAGACAAAATTGCCGGGGATAAAATTGAGATCTTGGGGGTGAGGTGGGATGGGGGTAAGGGGAGATGTGGAGAGAAAAGGGCAAAGGGGAGTATATGGGGAACTTGGGGAAAAAGGAGGATTTTGATAAAGGAAGGTTAGATAGGGGAGCACGGAAGCACAATTCTTAGTTAAGGGAGCCACCTTAGGGTTGGCAAGAGACTTGAACCTAGAGTGGCTCACAGATGCCCAAGCCGAGGTCCCCAGTTAGTTCCTTGGGCAGATGAGGATAGGGAACCTGAAATGACCCTATCCTATAGCAATACTGACGAATATCTTGCATATCATCATAGAACCTTCATCTGGTGATGGATGGAGATAGAGACAGAGACCCACACTGGAGCACTGGACTGAGCTCCCAAGGTCCCAATGAGGAGCAGAAGGAGGGAGAACATGAGCAAAGAAGTCGGGACCACGAGGGGTGCACCCACCCACTGAGACAGTGGAGCTGATCTATTGGGAGCTCACCAAGGGCAGCTGGACTGTGACTGAAAAAGCATGGGATAAAACCGGACTCTAAACATGGCGAACAATGAGGGCTGATGAGAAGCCAAGGACAATGGCACGGGGTTTTGAACCTACGTAATGTGCTGGCTTTGTGGGAGCCTAACCTGTTTAGATGTTCACCTTCCTAGGAATGGACGGAGAAGGGAGGACCTAGGACTTACCACAGGGCAGGGAACCCTGACTGCTCTTTTTACTGGAGAGGGAGGGGGAGAGGAGTGGGGGGAGGGGGAGAAGGGTGGGAGGAGGGGGAGTAGGGTGGGAGGAGGGGGAGGGAAATGGGATGCTGGGAGGAGGTGGAAACTTGTTTTTTTTTTTCCTTTTCTCAATAAAAAAATGGGGAAAAAAAGCAAAAGGAAACCATGGTCATGATTTCTCTTCAGAGTAACTGAACAGTGACTAAGACAGAAGTTGGTGTCAGGAGTAGAATATTACTGTTACATGCCTGACCATGATTTTGTTGTAGGAGTATGGAAAACTTTAGAACTTTGAGCTAGAAAAGTGGTTGAATGCTTACTGGGCCATCCTAGCAGGAGTATGGACAATGGTGCTAAAAGCAATATAAATTATAACAGCCTGTATCAAGAGATTCAGAAGAGAAGAATATTATCAACTAGCCTAGAGACCATTTTTGGATATTTTGGCAAATAATGTGACTGCTTTTATACCTTTGTCCAAAACATCTTCCCCAGGCTAAATTGAAGAGTTTTGGGTTGATGGCCTTGGCAGATGAGATTTCAAGTCAGCCTAGTGTTGACTGTGTCAAGTGGTTATTAGTGGTCCTCTTATGCAAATCTATAAGGAAATAAACAAGCTGAGCTAGGAAAAAATACAAAATATATAGTTTGAGGAGAGAGTTCACCAGGAAATGTAATGGAGCTAAGCCCAATGCCCATGGAGATCAAAAGTTTTAAGAAAAGCCTGATGCTAAATGGATAAAAGGAAGTAGTGACCTCAGGGCAGGACCCCACCCAGCTAAGCTTCCAACTTGGGAAAAGGAATTAAAGGAAAGCTTAGGCAGTGAAGAAATCCTCAACAACAGAAAGCTGATACAGATGTAACTGACCTAGAGGTCAGTTCCAGCCCCAGCAAGCAGCAGAAGTTGGCAGCTTCAGCCACATGATTCTGATTTTAGAGTCAAGTACAAAAGAAATAAGTTAGGGGATCTTCCTCCTTGACTAAGGAAAGCCACTGAGGCCAGGTGTGTGTTAGGGGTGTCCCTGCATGGAGGCCCAGAGAAGCCATTGCATGTGAAGCTGTGAAGATGGAGCCGGAATTGTGTTGGAGACCTCCAAGATGTTGGAGATGCAAGAGCCGTGGGATACCTGACAAGGAGAGCTGCAGACTGGGTGTGGAAGCAGCCCTAGAGAGAGAAGTGTGCTGCAGTTAACAGACCTGAAAGGGGTTGGAGATCAAAGAGTGCTTTGACATCAGACATGATGATGCAGAATTTGGAGTTTACTTGCTGGGTGTTTTTTATTGTTGTTTTGGTTTTGATTTGGTTTTTGGTTTTTTTGAGATAGGGTTCCTCAGTGAAACTCTGGCTGTCCTGGAACTCACTCTGTAAGCCAGGATGGCCTTGAACTCTGACAGCTGCCTGCCTCTGCCTCCCAAGTGCTGGGATTAAAGGCATGTACCACCACCACCTGGTTAAAATTTTTGGTTTTTCAAGACAGGGTTTCTCATTTTGTAGATCAGGTTGGCCTGCAACTTACAGAGATCTGCCTGCCTCTGCCTCCTGAGTGTTGGAATCAGAAGTATGTGCCACCATGCCCAACAGATTTAGATTTTGCTTTGGTCCAGTATTTCCTCACTATGCTCCCTTCCCTACATTTTGGAATGGTAATGTATATTCTGTGACATTGTATGTTGGAAGTATGTGGTCTGCTTTCTCATTTTCATTTTACAGAGAATTACAGTTAAGAGACTGCCATGAATCTCAGAAGAGACTCTGAACTTTGGACTTTTAAACAGTGTTGAGACTGTGATAGACTATGGGGACTTTGAAAGTTGAACTAAATGCATTTTGCATTATGATATGGCTATAAGACTATGGCAGCCAGGGAGTGGAGTGTGGTAGTTTGACTAAGGTCTCCATAGGCTCATATATTTGACTGCTTACTCATTAGGGAATGGAACCAGTTGAGAATGATTAGGAGGTGTGGCCTTGTTGGAGTAGGTGTGGCCTTATTGGAGAAAGTATGTCACTGGGGGTGGGCTTTAAGGTTTCAAGAGCCTATGCTAGTCCTGCTCTCTTTCCATGTCTCTGCCTATGGGTCAGGAGGCAGAACTCTTAGCTACTTCTTCAGTCCCACATCTGCCTGCATGCTGCCACACTCCCGCCATGATGATAATGGACTAAAGCTCTGAAACTGTAAACCAGCCCCAATTAAATGCTTTCTTTTATAAAAAAAAAAAGAAAAGAAAAAAACAAAAAAGAAAAAAGAGCTAGGTTAAGGACATCTAGGATACTTACACCGAGAAATTGTGTCTTGAAAAGCCAAAATAATAATAATAATAATGATATTAATTACCTCAGATTTTTTTTTACTTCCTGTTAAATTTCATGTGTAATATTTACATCAGCTCTTATGACTGAGGGAGTTGATGTGGTCCCTTACTCCTGATGGACTGAAGGTAAATACATAAATATTCAGGCAATATTTCAAATAATATTTGTCCCATGACATATAGCATGTGACACATTTTCAACAAAAGAATAGGTATCTGAGTTATCCAAGGTTGGAAGTAGGGGAGGTTCAGTACCCCTCTTCCTGACAGATTCCCTAGGGTTTTCCCTGCTCTTGGAATTTTTGAGATCAGTAGTCATATATATTTACACTATACACACAATATAGATATAAAATAAATGGCTAAATCTGTTTACAGTTATTGAATAGGGAATCATTTGATTTTTTTCCTTCTCTTTCTAAATTAACATTTTCATTAATTTTACATACTGATCACAGTTTCCCCTCCTTTCTGTCCTCTCAACCTCTCCCCCTCCCTGACTCCCATTATCCCCCTTCCCTTCTACCCACTGTTCCTTGGTCTCCATCCAGAAAGGGGCGGGCCTCCTGTGGACTTGCACATAGCAGGGCACATCAAATTGAGGGAGGACTAAGCTCTTCCCCCTGTATAAAGGCTGGGTAAGGTAATCCAGCATGGGGACTAGGTTCCAGAAAGTCAGCTAAGCACCAGGGACAAGTCCTGATCTCATAGCTAGGAACCTTACAAACAGAGCAAGCTACACAATTGTCCCACACATGCAGAGGGCCTAGGCCGGGTCCATGCAAGCTCCCTAACTGTGGGTCCAGAGCCCATGTGGTCCCACAAGCTTAGATCAGCTATGCTTTTGGTTTCTCCATCATGACCTTGTTCCACCTGGCTCATAAAATCCCTTCTCCATTCCTCAGGAGGAATCCCAGAGCTCAGTCTAGTGCCTGGCTGCAAATGTCTTTGAATCGTTTGATTTTTTTTCTCTAATGAATCTCTGTAAATCATTAGATTTTTGAGAGAGGTTTCTTTTGAGTAAGTGTAACGATGGTAGTCTGTAATTGACTACACCAAAATTTTGCTAAAAACACACAATGGGGGACTGGATAGATAGATGGTTCAGTGATCAAGAGCCCTTGCTGCTCTAGTAGAGGACCAGAGTTGGGCTCCCAGAGCCCACATAAGAAACCTCACAACCACCTGTAACTCTAGCTCCAGGTCATCCGGGGAATCTGTCAGGAAGAAGGGTAGTGACCCTTCCCTATTTCCCACCTTGGTTAACTCAGGAACCGATTATTTTCCCGGAAAGGTTTCACATGCCTTATTTTGTGTGTTTATACAAGTTGATTACTTGACTGTGGATTTGGCAGAGTAGATGAAGAGACAGGGACCCTGAGTCTGCAGTATGCCAGTGCAGGAAGCTGGGGTCTTTCTGATGACATGGAAACATGGGATGATACTTGACAATTATACTTGGGCCTCAGAAGAGTTTCCCCCTCTCACTGACTACCTAGCACTTTCTAGGAGACCTCGGGATTGTAACTTGAGAGGAAGAAGAGAGTAGATGGCAAAGAAAGAAGCAGCATAAGAAAAAGAAAATGGGATGGGCAGTGCCAGCTTTGTCTAATAGGAAGCTAAATCCCAAAGCCTGAGCTCTACATATCTTGGGACCCTGAATGAAATGCTTCATTCACAGCTTCCAAAACCATGAATGGGGATAACATCAATGGCACAGGACCGGGATACCGTCCGGGTTCATGAATTACTTGCAGAATTTTGGCATCCTTTTACTTCAGCTTCACAAACCAGTGTACCAGCAACTACAGTTTCCTTCCCCTGGGAAGCACATCCTCAAAGCTCTTGATGACTTCCACAAAGCCTAGTAACTCGTCACCTAGATAGATTTTATATTAGCTTCCGTTTTCCGGCTTGGACCTTTACTTTCTTGCACCTCCTTCCATTCAACAATGGTGGAGGATGGACCTATGGATTCAGCCCTGTTGCTGCATCTTATTACACCTTATGATGTTTCTCTTTGGCTTGTGCTCAGGAGAGGCACTTAATATTTGCAACGGAGTTTCACATCATCATTTTTTATATATAATAAAACATGTAGTAGGCCACAAAAGCAACTGTACCAAGTGTGTCAAAGAGATGACTTCCTGGCAGAGTTACTGGCAGTGCACACACCTAGAGCAGCTAGATAGAAGGACAAGGAAGAGGAAGAGTTGAAAGTCAGCCAGTTCTGTTGCTGGAGCCCTGCTCAGGTAACACCCAAGCTTTGGGAGTCAGCCTGCAACGAGAAGTGCCCTAATGGAACACAGATCAGGTCATATGCTGTGGGACACAGAGCTCATGCAGTGTGGGTACTGGTGGATGCAGGAAGCACCATGCTGAGGTCCACACGTGCACTGCAGAGTGGCAGACATTGCTCCCAATCAGAGTACCTTGCCTGAATGACAGTCTCAGCACTAGGATAACATTTTCAGAGCTCTCGTCAGCATGGAAGCTGCTGACTTCTGTAGTACTGTAAATAGCCCAATGAAAGTGACTTTACCAATTCATTGTCCCTCATACTCAGCACTAATGGGATGTCTCCACAAATTCCCTCCCATTAGAGCTCAGGGAACCCCATGGAATAGGAGGTAGAAGGGGTGTGAGAGCCAGAGGGGATGGAGGACACCAGGATAACAAGTCCCTCTAAGTGGACTGAGCACAGCTCATAGGAACTCTCAGAGACTGCGACAGCAAGCTAATGGCCTACAGTGTCTCTGCTAGTCCTCTACATATAAACTATAGCTTTCAGTTTAGTGTTTTTATGGGACTCCAGAGTGTGAAAACAAATGGTATCTGACTCCTGGGCTCTTTTCCTTCTGTTAGTTTGCCTTGTCCAACTTCGATGTGATAAAACTTTTTAGCATATTTTATTTTATTTCATTAAAAAAGGAAAGATAATGTACTATAGGCAAATCTGGTGAGGGTACTCTCTCAGTTCAAGTTTCCTTTTCCAAAATGACTCTAGCTTGTGTCAAGCTGACATAAAACTAGCCGGCACAACAGTCAAGACTGTAGTTTATCTGTATTGTATCCGTTTATATTACACAAGGATTTTTAAGTTCTGTTTGTTTGTTTGAGAATAGATCTCATTATGGATTGCTTTCTGACCTGGAATTTCCTACATCGACCAGCAGAGCCTCAAATATGTGGTGGTATTGTTGCATTTGCTTTCTTAATGCTGGGATTATAGGTATGTTATACCATGCACAACATTGTTGACTGTTTCTTATAGAAGTATAAAATATTAGACTTGAGTTTATATATGAAAATTAGAATTACAATTAAATTCCTGATAATAGTTGGAATGACCAGAGACCAGATCCCCCATCATCTTCATGAACGGCATTGTTAGTTCATGAAGGCTTTCTTCTCGCCCATGGAAGCATCAATTCCTCGTCATGGAAAGGCAGTCCCTTCATCTAGTGATAGTAAATATATTTGGAACCTGTAGCAGAAATGCTGACACCAGAAACAGACATGTCAAGAGGGGCAGATCCTACTAAGGACAAAACCCCTCGACCCACATGAAAATGGCAGAGGACCAAAGGACATGCTTTGCGGAGGCAAATGCTTTGTTCACCACATTCAGGCCATGGAGTCTGCAGAGTTAAGTGAGAGCTGACGCATGGATGTCCATCTGAGCATGAAAGAGGACACGGAGGTGCTTTGTGGTCAGGGCCAGGATGATGGCTGGTGTCCCAATTAACTCCCAGCTATTACATTTCTCTGAGGATAGCTCAGTGTTCTTCTCCTGTTCTAAATCTGGACCTTTTGGTTTCCCATCACATACTCTGACACTCAGGATTCCAATACCTTCCACAGCCAGTGTGTTTGTATGTGTGTGTGTGTGTGTGTGTGTGTGTGTTTGTGTGTTTTTTTTTGTGTGTGCGTATGTTGTGTTCATTTTCTTTTCTTTTTCTTTTTATGTATTTTTGAGACAGGGTTTTTATGTAGCTTTTGGTACCTGTAATGGAACTAGGTCTTGTAGAACAGACTGGCCTTGAACTCACAGAGATCATCCTGCCTCTGCCTCCTGAGTGCTGGGATTAAATGCATGTGCCACCACTGCCCGGCATTGTGTTCATTTTCTGTATGATGAACTGTTCGTCGATGACCGGAGAGACCATGAGTGTAAACCCTGTCAGGAACAGAGAGCCCTGCTATAGTAGCAATAGCAGTGGAAGATAATGGAAAGAGGAAGTGGCCAGAAGCACAGGTAACCTGGGGTCAGTCTAGAAGCCCTGGGACTTCATGCTTTCAGCTTGTGATTCCAGAGCTGGGACAATATTTCCCTAATATTCCTAATGTTCCTAGTACTTATGATTGTGTGATAAGCACCATGCTCATGCCCTGAGTAAGTGCTGTGCTCAGACCTTATTTCCCACTCCTTGGCTCATTTCATGCTTCTGACATCACACTTCTGAGTCTTGATATTTGTCTCCCCTTGCCTCCTGCCCCTTTCCTTACCTCTCTTCACCCCATGAGGGTGCAGCCCTTTCTCCACCCTACTCCTGAACATTCTCAGCTTCCTCTCTCTCTCTCAGGATGTGTCCTGCTCCCCCTGCTCTCCCTCACAGTCCTGTCTATGCAGCCATGTCTATCACCTCAGACTCACTGGCATGTTCCTCCAATTTTACGACACAGTGTTCTTTTGTCTCACTGCTATCAATCTTGAGGCCATTGAGGAAAGAAGCCTGACATCGAGACTCTCCTGAGTTCTTTAAGACTGGGCGTGGACTCTGAACTTATGAGTTTGTGTTTGCCTGGTGCAGGTTTAGCAAAGCTTACACTCAGTCAGTTGAGCCACATAGGTTAGCACTGCCGATGTCTGCTCTGCATCCACATCCTTGTGCACACCCACCAGAAGTCTGCACAGCCTGGCCTTACTTTGTCAAAGTCTTATTAACTTTAGTCAACCAAATTCTTCCTTATTGAAAGGATTTCTGTGAATAGAGTTTCCAGACACTACTCTAACCCTCTCTTAAACTGTGAATTCCCACATTCCAAGGTTGCTATTGTTCTTAGATCTATTTCTGTTAGTTTATATGTGTGACTGTTTGGGCTGCCTGTATGTACGTGTACTACATTCCTTTCTAATGTCCGTGGAGGTTATAAGAATTTAGTGGTTATCGTGGAAATGGGACTCTAGACAGCTGTGGCCCACCATGTTTGTAACAGTAACTGAAACTGGGTCTTCTGCAGGAGCACCAAGTACTCTTAAGCACTGTGTCATCTCTCTAGTCCCAACCAGGCTTCATTGTAGTGACAGTGACCTCAGTTATAGCCCTAAATGCATGACATAACTGAAGAGGAAGCTAAACTTCTGTTTCTCCTCAACAGTCAGGATCAGAGCCCTAGTAGTTTGGTGATTAGACCAAAAGGACAATTGACTACAAGCCGTGTTGACTTTGTCCCACCCTGAACCTGATCTCAGCTCCTTTTCCTATTTCTGCCTGGATGACCCTCCCCCCGCCCCCGCCCAGGAAAAGCCTCTCTTTCTACTGCTGGAGAATTCAGTCAATGATTTCTTTTCATAGTTGTTATGTTGGAACTTCACCATCCCTGAGGTCCTAGGCCTCTCCTCTGGGACCCCAGGTACTCATACTTCCACGATGAGCCTTCACTCCTGACCTATATACTTGACATCGATCATGAATCATATTCCAGAAACCTTGCTTCAGGCAGCTTCTGTGAAGCTGGTCAGGGTGGACTTAACTCTGGAGTCTAAAGACAACTGGGAGGCTGGCTCTCCGTGGATGGGTTAGAATGCTAAGCTTCTTTTGATAGACTCCTCCTGGGCGCAAACTTTTTCCTCTTGTAGCTTTACCTTGTGTGGGCATCAGTCCCATGTTCCGTGTTCTTGGAAGCCTTTTCTGGTGAAAAATGGGAATTTTTGTTCTATGACATTGTAGGACCGATCTCATCTAAATGGAACCCTATTCTTGAGCCCCTTCTGACACGGACATACTTTCTGGCAGGATTTGTTGAAGGCAATTTGAACATTCATTGCAGAAATTGAGATACAGAAGTTGCCACATTGGATATACCAGGTTCTGTTCTCTGTTTCTGTCCCCTTTCTCCCACTGGTCATCCTTAATCCATTTCTTTTCCATTTTTGAACCTGTCAATGCTCCTTGGAAAGCCTTCCCTTCTCCATCTGCCCTACCCTGCCATACTATTTCCTTCCCACATCAGATCCTGTGCTGTATACAGTCACTGGCTATGCAGGCCCTCTTTTTCTAAAGGGATTCATACTGTCTATAGCAAAAGCATAAACCTCTAATGGAAGAAATCCGACTGGTCAAATACAGAGTATTTCATGCCCTCAGATGGGCTTAGAAGACATTCAAATACAGCCTTGATCCCTCACCTAATATATAGTCTACAAATTACAGAAAATTCCCTATTATCATCCAAGGAAATCTGAATAGGTTTTTCCACACATATTCATTGTGTGTCTGTGTGAGTGTCTGTGTATAAAGAAGTGCTAGTGTACCATTGGCTTTTGTTTATGTATTTATGTATGGTTTAACACTTAGAAGGACAAGTTTACAATCTGTCTCTCCAGTTACATGTTTGTTTAGTAGCACATACATAATACATACTAGATAGTTTCTATATGTGTTATCAAGTATTTATTGAGAGCACCAACTCTCTTAAAGGGTTTCCACTTACATTGGCTTAGAAATAAATAAGTCCTTAAATAAATTAAATATTCACACACCTCACAGAAACAAGGAAAGCAAACTATATTTTTCTCAAGTACACATTTTTACTGTGTTTTGCTATGAGAACTTAAGGGTAGTTAACTAGGTGTGGATTAGAAAATATTTGAACTGGAGACTGTTGGCAGTACCCAGAAAACTAGTGGCTTCTTCTGAAACAACAATTGTACTTCTGGCTCCTAACTTGTTTGAATGTTCCATGAGCACAAATAGGCAGCATCAAATATGTATTTGATTAGGGACATGGAACTTTGAAGTGGACTGTGGTGTCGTAGGTGCCAGATGCACCCAAATTCCCTTAGATTAGCTTGAGGAAAACCAGGTACATACAACTCAGATGAAAGTCACCTTTGCTTAGAATAGTGGTTCTCAACAAGTTGGACTTGGGATTGCTTTTCAGATATCCTGCATGACAGATATTGAAACGATAATTCATAACAATAACAATTAAAGTCATAAAGTAGCAAGAAAAATTTTATGTTTGGAAGTCAACCACCACATGGGGAACTGTATAAATGGTTGAATCTTTAGGAAGGTTGAGAACCACTGCTTTAGAATCATATAGAAAGCTGTTCTCTCTGTGCCAGGTTAAATGGACTTAGTGGCATTGCAGTCAACGTCTACAACAATTCTGCCTGCAAAATCCTCAAATGAAATCCTAGGGAAATTCTGGATTATTGGCCAACATTGGCCTCTCCACATGTTTAGGTGGTCTGTGGCTTGGGATGGTTTTGTGAAATCAGGGAAGTGTATCCCTACCCCTGGGTCTTCTTCTGCACCCCAACTGTCTTGTTCTGTAAATATGACCTGATTAGTTGACCAGGAACAAGAACAAACTATGTTATATCCAAAATGTGTCAGAAACATGTATGTTTAAAGAAGATGACAGGAGTTTCTTTGTGGCCTGCTCTGCTCTGTCCCCAGTTACATGAAAGCTATAAGGCCATATGGATTTCCAAGCATCATGTGACGTCACGGGGAGAGTGTCCTGAGGATCATGACAGGCTCAAGTGCACATTTCTGTCATTGTCTCTTGTTACTACAGTTCCTTAGCAGTGTCCTCTCTGCTTAAAGCATTCACTCCAGCAGAAAAGCTCTGTAAGAAGGAGTAACCCATTGTGAGTAACTTCAGGGAGAGCCCCAAACTGAATGGATCCAGTAGTCTCCGTACTCCCAAGAGTAGATAAATAGTAGAGACTGCAGGGAGTCAGTCTCAAACCAGCAGAGCAGTCTGGAAGGGACCAGCGGAACAGTTCAGCAGGAGCAGAGACTAGGTGAGATGCCTGAAAGAGGCTCAGAGGACTGCAACATGCTGTCCTGTCTGTGGACTGCACAGTGTGGCTCAGGTTTCCAGATTTGGTGAGCCATCAGTCCAACCGTGGTAGGCTTTGGTGACAAAGCTGACTTGGAGTCATTTCTCTCTTGTAAGCAATCCCTCACCCATATTCCTGTAAGGAAGTCTGGTAAATGGAATTTGTTCTCCAGGTGGACTCTGGTATTGTTGTTCCTCCTGTCTGGGGCAGGATTCCATTCTGCAGTAGTAAATGTGTGTTGTTTCCTTAGAAAAAGTGCGTTTCACAACAGCAGCTGAGAGAAAGATGTTGCCAGAGGCAAAAGGAGTAGGTGAAGCATCAAGACAGTAGGCCAGTGTAAGTGATAATCAGACAGTCGTCTAGGGTCCTAAGACACAAAGCTCAGGCTTTGGAGCTGGGCACCATGTGCCACCTCCCACTGTCAAGCATCTCCCTGCTTCACAGCAGCCTACCCTTTCCACTCCTTTTATGCCCATTTTTCTGTGTTCCGCCCTCTCTTCCTTCTCAGAGGTTAGAATCCCGTTATTACCTAGCAGTGAATGAAAAGGGAAGGTGAGTGTGTCCTGTTCTGCTGATGCACACACGATGCACATATTAGGGGCTTTTCTATGAGAGGCATCACCCTTGAAGACCTCAGCTTCTGGCATTAGCAGGATGCAGGCTTAGAGGCTCTACCTTTTATTTTTATGGTTCAAATCTACAAAAGAACTCATCTTTATAAAAACACACAGTATATTAAAAAGGGTGTAATACAACTTCAGGAAGGATAGTATTTTCTTCAGAGTGGATATTCTACCCATTCTCTTGATAGGGTGTTTAGGAGGGATTTGATGGGAATTACTTAGGTCAAGAATTCTTGGGGGAAACTGTTAAGACTTATGAACCACTATAGTGTATGTAGGGCTCAATGTTCAGTAAGCTGAATATTCAACAGATTTTTTTTTGTTTTTCAAGACAGGGTTTCTATATAGTTTTTGGAGCTTGCTCTGGATCTTGCTCTTGCAGACTAGACTGGTCTTTAATTTAAAGATATTCAGAAGCCTCTATGCCCCAAGTACTGGTAAAAATGGTTTGTGCCACCTTATCTGGGTAAAAGTATTTTTAATGTTGTTTGAAGATTTTGATCAAGCATACTGTTATGGGATCATGACTGTACCTCACTCCTTATACATAAAAATGAAGCCATGGGAGTGGTTTTCTGCAATGATTCAGTGGTAAAGATGCTTGCTGGCAAGCCTGATTGTAGTAAGGGGGGGGATGCTTGTTCTTCTCGGCTGCCTAGCTAGATTAGCCCTGAAATAACCACACAGAAAATGTATTAATTAAATCACTGATAGGCCCATTAGCTTAACTTCTTATTTCCTACCTTTCTTTTTTGATTTTTCAAGACATGTTTTCTCTGTAGCTTTCGATCCTGTCCTGGAACTAGTTTTAGTAGACTAGGCTGGCCTTGAAATCACAGAGATCTGTCTGCCTCTGCCTCCCTTGTGCTGGGATTTAAGTTGTATGCCACCCCTGGCCAGAATTATTGGCTAAGTCTTATATTAATTTAATCCATTTCTATTAATCTGTGTATCACCATGAGGTATTGGCCTACCATCAAAGTTACAGCACATCTATTTTTGGTGGCAGTTCCATGGCATTTCTCTCACTCTGCTTTCTCCCTCCCAGCATTCAGTTTTGTCTTCCTTGCCTACTTAAGTACTGTCCTATCAAAATGCCAAGGGAGTTTCTTTATTCCTTTACATATGAAAAGAACACAAAAGCAGAAGGATCTCCTGCACCACCAGATGGCCTGATCTCTGGAAAGTGCATGATGGAAAGAGAGAACTGATTTTCCCAAGTTGTCTTCTGACATCCAAACATGTGCTGTGACATGCACAAAATGGTAAAGGTCCATACTCACATAACAAATAAATTCAACAATTAGAAGGAACCCTAATTTACTTAGCTACTAACTCTACGGGTATTTGTCAATGATTTTGTGTTTACAGATGTTGATTTTCACATTTATAAGTCAAAATATTTGTGCTACAACTCTTCAGGAATCTTGCTAGATGTCCTGATATCACAGCGCTCTAGGATTCTAAAATTAAAAGGAAGAAAGAAAAAGATTGCATTTGTGTGATTAGAGTGCACAGACGACTAAATGGCTAAGAGATTTTGTTGTTCTTTCAGAGGACCAGAGTACAGTTCTCAGGATCCACCTCGGTAACCATCTATCTCTAAGTAGAGCTTCAGGAGATCCAGTGCTCCCTGTAGGCATGCATAAGTACAAGCATACCAACTAATAATGACCTTCTATTTAAAAAAGATTTTAAAAAAATCTGAAAATCACAATTTGTGATTTCTTAACCTGTAACTTCAATAAATTTAATATTAATTTTTAGATTGGTTTATTTTTCATGTGTATAGAGTTCTACCAGCATGCATGCCTTCACGCCAGAAGAGGGCACCAGATCTCATGATAGGTGGTTGCGAGCCCGGATGTGGTTCATAGGAATTAAACTCAGGACATCTAGAAGAACAGGCAGTGCCCTTAACCTTTAAGCCATCCCCTTAATATTAATTTTTAAAAGCAATGTTAAACTCTAGTTTTCTTTTTATTAATTATTTTCCCAATCACATTTCCTCTCCCTTCTTTCTCTCTTCCCAGAACCTTCTACTAACCTGCCTCTTCCCCCCATCTACTTCTTCACTTTTCAGAAAAGGGCGGGTCTCCCATATATATCAGCCATCTGTGGCATATCAAATTGAAGTAAGACTAGGCATGTCATCTACTATTAAGGTTGAATAATACAATACAGTAGGAGGATAAGGTTCCCAAAGCAGATCACAGGGTCAGAGATATCCCCACTGTTAGGAGCCCTACCAGAAGACCAAGACCATAATTTACAAAACTGTAAAACATGGGAAGAGGGCCTAGGTCAGTGATTGTAGTTCTACATCTGTTTCCATCAAGTCTCTGGGTGAAGGATTACATTTTCTTAATGAGATCCTCTTGATATTTTCCAACATCTCAGCTCACTGAGGAAATTTCTTTGAGAATATTAATTGTTCGAATGGAAGCTAGCCAGAGGTTCTTTCACTTTTGTATACTTACTGTATATATGGTGCTTTCTCAGCTCAATACTGTTACAGAGCACTCTCAGCTTCAGGAGTTTGCTGGCACTGTGAAAAGGGCAGAGACACACACAGTGTCAGCCTAGTCAGACATGAGAAGTACTGAGCAGGACATCGTACAGTGACTCTGATGGAGATTCCCAATAAACCATCTGGAGCATTTTCATTGTTTCAATGGTGACGTCAAATGTTTTGCAGTGACTTGTCCCCCCAAATGCTACATAAACTCCACTTCACAACCATGGCACTCCTTCAGGTAGAGGACAGTGTTGGTGTGTTTTCACTGTCCTCTCAAGGAAACTGGCACAAACACTAGCTGACATAACCATGTCCACTTAATTCCCAGATCTTGCAGTGTGCACCCAGTGAGATACAGAAGCTAGAGTTCTCCAGGGGTTCACCCAGAGGCCATGTGCTCGGTGTAAATGCATGTCCTCATCCCTACTTGTGCACCTGCAACAGCTTTCTTTCTCCTCCACTCCATTCCTCGAGGCTTTGGTGTACTTGGTTGGATCCATGTTAGATCCATTCTGCACATGCTCCCTAGAGCCACCTTCAGTGGGCACGTATCTCCTATAGGGGTTGTGTGATGGAAAGAGGACAGATGTGAAACTTGCTAAAAACCTACATGCTGCAAAGTCATTTCAATCCACAAACCATTTATGGAGATGACACTTCTCTCTTTTAGGTCTCATCATGGCTTTCCAATCCCAACATGTGGACCACAATTTCTAAAAACTGGGTGAAAATGAGATTGAGGGGAGCCTTGATTTTGAACATGAGGCCACTGCAGCAAGAGAAATTGTCATCTATGGTGAAGGTTCTCTAAAAGGTTCCGACAAACCAAAGAACCAGGGCATCTCACACCACGAGGATGATGTGACCCACGTTGTTAACTTCAACTACGTTTGTGATGACATCAGGCATGAGAGCCATGGGAGCCACCAAGTGTACAGAAACCCACTGTTGAAGGAGCAGAATACCATGGCTGCTGGCAGAGTGTCACAAGTCAGGCGCACAAGGCCATGGATAAAGTTTGGTCTCACCCCCAGGCAGCTGAATGAGTTGGAAGATGTTTTTGAAAAAACTAAGTACCCCGATGAGATCATAAGGTATGTGACTTGTTTCAATAGCTGTTCCAACTCCCATCCATCAGCATCTCATTAGGAAGTGTGTTATTCACACTATGGGCCCTATCTGCTTTTAGCCCAAGCATGAGGTCTTTGTTTAGTTGCTGAGTATGGGAAAGATGTCTGGGAGGTCAAATATATGTATATTCACATATGCACATATACATATAAGTATACACACACACACACACACACACACATATATATATATATATATATATATATATATATATATATGCAGTGTGGATTCTAGAAACTGGTTGGTGCCTCTCAATTTGTTCTTTATGTTTTCATTTTGTTTTTTTTTTCAACCTTCTTAATCTCTTCTTGATGACTCCGTTTTATAATGGGAATTGTATTCAAGACCTAGTGGTTTCTAAGCAATCCCTCTTCTAATATAGAATTTTCACCTTGTGTCAATTCATGTTTTTATTTTTCCAATAAAATGAAGATCAATGAAAAGCCACTTTCATACTTTTGAGCTCACCATCTCTACATAGTTTTGTGTTGGCCTGTGATGCATCTCCAGAAGTCATCTTGCCAAGCTGAAATGCTGTATTTCACTAACAGCTCCAATTTCCATCTTCTTCTCCCAGAAAGGACCTTGCAAAGCACTTGTTCCTGAGAGAATCCAGAGTGCAGGTCAGTAAATCCGAAAAGACTTTGGGCAAGGCACTCTGCTTCAGGACATGGTCCGTGTTCTTGTACCCATTATGAAATGCATGCGTGGGTGAGAGGTGTCCTTGTCTGGGTTATAATAGTAACTGAGCACTGAGTCTTGAAGTTGTCCAGAAGTAAAAATGGAACGGGCACCCATTAAGTGTTCTTGCCCATTATTTGAAACAGCATAATCTCTTAACAGAAAAAAAATCTTAAAAAGCTCATTTCTAATTTTTATCATTTTTATCATATTTGATTTTCTTTATTGAGCTGTATATTTTTCTCTGCTCCCCCTTCCCTTTCCCTTCTTCCTGACTACGCTCTCCTGTAACCCCCACACTCCCACTTTACTCAGGAGATCTTGTCTTTTTCTAATTCCTATGTAGATCCATTTATGCCTCTCAGAGGGTCCTCTTTGTTTTCTCGGTTCCCTGGGATTGCTGGTTTTCTTTGCTTTATGACTAAAAACCACTTATGAGTGAATATATTATATTTGTGTTTGTGTGTCTGAGTTACATCACCCAATATGGTGTTTTCTAGATCGATCCATTTGCCTGCAAATTTCAAAATGTCCTTATTTATTTACTGCTGTGCAAATGTTCATTTTCTTTTTTTGTTATTTATTTTTTAAAGATTTCTGCCTCCTCCCCGCCACTGCCTTCTATTTCCCTCCCCCTCCCCCGATCAAGTCCCCATCCCTCGTCAGCCCAAAGAGCAATCAGGTTCCCTGACCTGTGTGAAGTCCAAGGAACCCCCACCTCCATCCAGGTCTAGTAAGGTGAGCATCCAAACTGCCTAGGCTCCCACAAAGCCAGTATGTGCAGTAGGATCAAAAACCCATTGCCATTGATTTTGAGTTCTCAGTAGTCCTCATTGTCCACTATGTTCAGCGAGCCCGGTTTTATCCCATGCTTTTTTAGACCCAAGGCATCTGAACTTGGCGAGTTCCCGATGGAACATCCCCATTGTCTCAGTGTGTGGGTGCACCCCTCGCGGTCCTGAGTTTCTTCCTCATGCTCTCTCTCCTTCTTCTCCTGATTTGGGCCTTGAGATTTCAGTCCAGTGCTCCAATGTGGATCTCTGTCTCCTTTCATTGCCTAATGAAGGTTAATATTCAGGAGGATGCCTATATGTTTTTCTTTGGGTTCACCTTCTTATTTAGCTTCTCTAGGATCACAAATTATAGATCCAATAACCCTTATTTATGGCTAGAAACCAAATATGAGTGAGTACATCCCATGTTCCTCTTTTTGGGTCTGGTTTACCTCACTCAGGATAGTGTTTTCTATTTCCATCCATTTGCATGCAAAATTCAAGAAGTCCTTGTTTTTTACCGCTGAGTAGTACTCTAATTTGTATATATTCCATTCTTTCTTCATCCATTCTTCCATTGAAGGGCATCTAGGTTGTTTCCAGGTTCTGGCTATTACAAACAATGCTGCTATGAACATAGGTGAGCATATACTTTTATTGTATGATAGGGCATCTCTTGGGTATATTCCCAAGAGTGGTATTGCTGGGTCCAGGGGTAGGTTGATGCCAAATTTCTTGAGAAACCACCACACTGCTTTCCAAAGTGGTTGCACAAGTTTGCATTCCCACCAGCAATGGATGAGTGTATCCCTTTCTCCACAACCTCGCCAGCAAAGGCTATCATTGGTGTTTTTTATTTTAGCCATTCTGATAGGTGTAAGATGGTATCTTAAAGTTGGCTTGATTTGAATTTCCCTGATCGCTATGGAGGTTGAGCATGACCTTAAGTGTTTTTTGGCCATTTGAACTTCTTCTGTTGAGAGTTCTCTGTTCAGCTCAGTGCCCCATTTTATAATTGGGTTGATTAGCCCTTCATGGTCTGGTTTCTTGAGTTCTTTATATATTTTGGAGATCAAACCTTTGTCCGTTGTGGGGTTGGTGAAGATCTTCTCCCAGTCAGTGGAGACTTTTTGTCTTAGTGACAGTGTCCTTTGCTTTACAGAAGCTTCTCAGTCTCAGGAGGTCCGATTTATTCAATGATGCCCTTAATGTCTGTGCTGCTGGGCTTATACATAGGAAGCGGTCTCCTGTGCCCATGTGCTGTAGAGTACTTCCCACTTTCTCTTCTATCAGGTTCAGTGTGTTCGGACTGATATTGAGGTTTTTAAACCACTTGGACTTGAGTTTTGTGCATGGTGATAGATATGATATTTTCATTCTTCTACAGATTGACATCCAGTTTTTCCAGCACAATTTGTTGAAGATGCTCTCTTTTTTCCACTGTATATTTATAGCTCCTTATCGAAAATCAGGTGTTCATAGGTTTGTGGGTTAAAGTCCGGGTCTTCTACTCGATTCCATTGGTCAACTTCTCTGATTTTATGCCAATACCAAGCTGTTTTCAGTACTGTAGCTCTGTAATAGAGTTTGAAGTCAGGGATGGTACAAATGTCCATTTTCTTCATCCATTCTTGTCTGATGTCCATCTAGGTTGTTTCCATGTTCTGGCTCTTATGAATAATGCTGCTATGAACATATTTGAGCTGATGTTCTTTTGGCATGATTGAGTGTTTTGTGGTATATAACCAACAGTGCTATTGCTGGGTCAGGAGGTGGATTGTTTCCTAATTTTCTGTGAAATCGGCATGCTTATTTTCAAAGAAGCTGTTTCCACTCCCACCAGAAATGCAGTAGTGTTTCTGTTACCCCACATCCTCCCCAGCATAAATTGTCATCAGTGTTCTGATCATGGCCATTCTTACAGGTGTAAGATGGAATCTTAGAGTTGTTTTGGTTTGCATTTCTCTGATGACTAAGAATGTTGAACATTTCCTCAAGTGTCTTTCAGCCATTTGAGATTCACAGACTACTCATAATCAGTATGTGAACATCATATATATAGACAGCATTGTGTATTAAAAGGTCATTCATTTAGGAAAATGTTAATGTTTACTGGTATCTGTACAGAGATTAATACTGAAGTCCGGACACTCAGGTCATTTCAGGGTACTTATGTGTACTGTTGTAGTAGGACTCTAAGTGACCTTGGGGACATTCTCATCGATGTAGCAAGCAGTAGGGGAAAAACAGGGCTGTGTGTCAACAAATAAACACTTAGTTATAAGTGTGGATTAAGTGAGACCAGAGAGAAATTAGTGTTTCATAGCTAACCTGTGTTTAATTTATCCAAGAGACATGTGGAACAACACTCACAAGTGCACATGGTTGGCCCACCACCTTTGTAAGTTTGTGGAAAGCCGATATAGACAGCAGCAAAGTTGAACCTTCATGTTCCCTCATGCTGTGTTTAGATTATCTAAAAACAATGCCAAAATAGTCATGTCAGTGTTATGAGATGTATGGGGCAGACAGCTTTAAAGGGTTAATTTTGTTACACTAAACAAAAAGAAATGGTAATGGGTTTTTTATCCTACTGCACTTACTGGCTTTGTGGGAGCCTAGGCAGTTTGGATGCTCACCATCCTAGACATGGATGGAGGTGGGTGGTTTTTGGACTTACCACAGGGCAGCGAATCCTGATTGCTCTTTGGGCTGCTGAGGGAGGGGGAATAATTGGAGGGGGGGAATGAGAGGTAGTGGCGGGGAGGAGGCAGACATCTTTAATGAATGAATAATTAATTAATTAATTAAAAGAATAACATTGAGCCCATTTAAGTTAATCGAGTAAAGAGAACGCGATCAGGGGATGTTATTGATAGTCAAAATGCAGGTAGGTACTGAGGAGAGGGCCCGAAGGATAAAGCTCTTGCCACATGAGTCTGAGGATCTGAGTTGGGACCCTCAGCATAAAGTTTAGCAGGTGTCAGCTCACCTGTAGTCAGAATCTCTTATTCAGGAGGCAGAGACTGTTGATCCTTAGGGAGACCTAGATTAGGTCCGTCGCTGAGCTGAGGTTCATGGACAACCCTGCCAGTGTAAGTCATGTGGGGAGCAAGCTAGGAAGATGCTTGACTCTGACCTTGGTCCTCAGCATGCACGAGTGTGCATTTGCACATAGATACACATATATATCACACACCTTTGCCAGTTTTGATGTGTTTGCAAATACATAAAAAGCAAAGGTGCCAAGCCATGGTCAAGTGTGTCTTCTGTTGACTAACTTGAAAACTGAAAGTATTCTTTTCCTTTAAAGGAGACTATGTTAAACATGTGGGTTTTTTGGAATGTGGGAAAAGATAGAGCTCACTTTAAGGAAGAGCGGTAACTATATTATTTTCAAATAAATTTCTTTCCTCCAGACAGTAAAGACTAATGTTTAGATCATGGGATAAAAGCTGAGGCCATGAGTCCAGAGAAACTGACTGCTCCATAGCAAATGACAAAGGGGAAATGCAGTGCAGAATACTATTCACGCTAACTTCCTTCAGCATGGATCAGGGAGTCTTGATGTAGGCAAACTCCCTACCTGCAGCAGTAGCTTGTGCGAAATAGCAGTCCTGCCTAGGAGCCCCTGATGGCTGACATCCTAACACCACTAGGTGTAAAGTACAGTAGGACCAGGCTCAGGTTGGAGAAACTGGGAGAGAAGAGGGAGAATCCCCCAGGATGGAGAGGAAGAGAGATTGGAAAAGAAAAGCTGAAGGAGTGAGGCATTCTCCCCCTGTCGAGATGACAGGACCCTGTACTTCAGCTTCAGAGAGACAGAGGTGCTGCAGCCCCAGAGACTGATGTGAGGAAGCTCTGGAGACAGGGATGCACTGCAGCTTAGAGAAGCCAATGCACTACAGCTCTAGAGGATGATGCAATGCAGCTCTAGAGATGCTGATGAATCGCAGCTCCAATGAGACTGATGATGCACTGCATCTCTAGAGAGACTGATGGACTATCACTCAAGAGCCATTTGTACTGCAGCTCTAGAGAGACTGATGATGCACTGCAACTCCAGAGAGGCTGAAGGACTATCACTCCAGAGCCATTTGTACTGCAGCTCTAGAGAGACTGATGATGCACTGCATCTCTAGTGAGGCTGAGGGACTATCACTCCAGAGCCATTTGTACTGCAGCTCTAGAGAGACTGATGATGCACTGCAACTCCAGAGAGGCTGAAGGACTATCACTCTAGAGCCATTTGTACTGCAGCTCTAGAGAGACTGATGATGGACTGCATCTCCAGAGAGGATGATGCACTGGAGCTCCAGAGTGATGATAAACTGCACCTCTAGAGGCCTATGCACTTCAGCTCTAGAGTCTAATACTCTGCAGTTCCAGAGAAGTTGATGCACTGCAGCTTTAGAGAAGCTGATGCGTTGAAACTCTAGAGGCTGATGCACTGCAGCTCCAGAGAAGATGTTGCAGTGCAGCTCTAGAGGTGATAAATATCAGCTCTAGAGATACTGATGTACTTCAAATATAGAGGCTGATGCACTATCACTCTAGTGGCCTATACACTACAGCTCTAGATGCTGATGAACTGCAGCACCGGAGAAAGGCTAATGCATTGCAGCTCCAGATAGGCTGATTTACTATAGCTCTAGGGGCTGATGCAGTGCAGCTTTAGAGGCTGATACACTGCAGAACTAGCTAGATTAGCTAGAGCTAATATGCCAACAGTGACTTAATTAATAAAGTTGCTTTGTGATTATTTCGGAGCTAAGCTAACTGGACAGCTGGGGCTTTGATTGAATTCATGGAGGCATCCTGTTGGTTTGTTTGAGTTCCCCTCATGTATTCTGGTCCTTTAGTTGGCCGTTTTTATACTAGACATCCACATAATAGAAGGAGCAGGGAGGGAGAGAAATGGCATGGACACAAAGATGTGCAGTTTGAGGACTTCCCAATATAATGGACCCTTATTCCCTAGGAGCCTGAGAGGATGGTGACATCTAACAGGCAACTGTGACTGTATTTCCGTAGCTGGCTATGTATTAAGGAAGAGGCGGTTTTGTTAACTGCTCTCCACATTGTTACAGATCACATTGCTGTCTGGAGGTTCAGCCTAAAAACGTTGGATCTCCTGGTATAAGAACAGAGCCCAGGATGTTCTTCATGTTGGCAAGAAATAGGGCATCACTATCAAGCTTCAACTCTCATTGAGACCATAGCTTTTGTCTTGAGCCCAGAAAACATTAGAGGGCATGGCAGATGGCCAGGGCAAAAGTCCACAGGTGATAGTGACCTCACCCTATTACCTACATGATGGAAGCAGGGAGTCCCAAGATATCTGAATGAATTGTCTGAATTGGCTCATTTTCCTAATCCTATAGATGACAACAGTACATCTCTGTGCAGGCCTCCCTTGGAGTAGTGTTAGCTCTCCCAAGTCAATTTGGGAAGGATGTTTGTTTGTTTGTTTGTTTGTTTTGTTTGTTTGAGCTGGGGATAGGCTGTGACTTTGCACACTCTTTTGGCAAGTGTGATTCCTTGTAATCACCCCACCTGCTTAAGTGCTAGAGCAATAAGAAGCCATCCATTGATAAATGGTGAGCTGAAATCATGGGACTATAGTGGTTTAACACAGAGAAATTACATGTTTTGTTAAAGAAATACATGCCAGAGTAGATTCAGAAACACTGGAACAGAAAGAGAAGATGCTGGAGGGAGACCAAGGAGAGGGGAATGAGAAGGAGGAGGAGGAGCAGGAGGAGGAGGAGGAGGAGGAGGAGGAGGAGCCTGGGAAAGAAGGAGACTGTTTTCTGACAGTGAGGGGAAGTAGGAAGCAGGTATCCCAATATCCTAAGTGGTGAATCTCACAGCACCCCTTGTCCTTCCTGACATGGGTGCCTGGTGTGGAGCTCCACTGGGAGTTAGGATTGAGGTGTCTGTACAAGGCAGTACAATCAAGTGTATTGTTGAAGTGTGTTGTGTTGACTTCATTTTGGTTTTTGACCTTTTGTACAAAAAATAGATTTTTGTTCCTTTAGAGTTATCCAGCACCTTTGTATATTCCAGGTTTTCTGCTTGTTCTTCTGCTTTGATCCCTGAGCCTTGAAGGGAGGAAGTTATGAACACATTCCAATTAGGATGGAGCACTCCATAGTTGTGAGCAGAGATGGCCATTCACACGGTCTATAGCTAATAGAAAGTCTTTATTCCAGCTGACTAGGATGACACCCAGGTATCTGGGCACGTAGGCATGGCCACAGGTGTCCAGAACATGGTGGTTGTAAGGGCATCTTAAAACCTAGATGTCCTAGCATCTAGCTCAGCAGATGCAGATGCCTGTGCAGAAGTAATCAGTTTGAATCAAGCTGTTTACTGAAGCTAAGATAGCAGTTAGCTGGCGGAGGGGTTCATACAAACAGGAAGTTTAAGCACAGCTAAGTTTGCTAGAATATCCCTGATCTTTGGTCCCTAGAATAGACTTAATTTCCCGTGGGATTCTCCATGACAGAGTCAAAGTCTATTTCTACCTGAAATGGCCTCAACAAGAATAGAAGATGGAGGAACCTCTTCACTGGCTTAAACTGTCACATTTCCCACTAGATCACAGGGCATGAGTCCAATCATTGACTCGTCCTGATCTATGAGGTCATAGTTGTTTCTAGGGACCAGTAATTTTCTGTTTGAGACAGTTGGCCATGCAGGTGAAGATGCAGGGTTCCACCGTCTGTCTGAGGAGGACAAGAATCAATGGTCCAGTTAATGCTGACACTAAGCTATAGGGACCCAGTCACCAGAGATTGATAACAGTGTCCAGATCTATGCCTTCTTTCTTTCCTTCCTTTCTCTCCCTTCCTTTTCCTCTTCCCCTTCTCTTATCTTCTGCTTTCTTTCTTCTTTCTATCGACTAATCTTGTCCCCTCACTTACCCTTTCTACCTTCCTTTCCTCATCATCCCCCAGTCCTTTCTCCTCTACTTACTTAAAAAGCAGTTACTCATGTATGCATTCCAGGGCACTGGCAGCCCATTCCCAAAACCTCATCTTCACTCTCTTCTCCTCTCTTAGACCAATAGGCTGCTGAATTTTCAGGAAGCCTGATGAAAACCAGACTTTGCCCAGGCACTGGCCCATCACTTCGCAGCAGCTTCCTTTCCTGTGCATAGGAGATAAGAGGCCTCTATGGGAAGACACAGAAACCTCCACAGTCACCCAGCAAGGGCCTTGCATTTTTGTAGATCTTTCATGGATAAAATAGTACAGGGTCAAAGTAAAAGAAATTAGTAATATATTCAGGTTTCTGGCTCTTCAACTTAGATCAGAAATCTTGGGATCATCTCAAACAATCAAATTTGAATAATCTATGGCAGTTGTTTCAGCTGTTCCTGCATCTATTCAAAGGAAACCAGAATTGGGACCCATTAGGCCTTTGTTAACATAGATTCAAGGCAAAATATGAGCTCTCCCATCTTCTCTATTAAAGGCATATATCATGAGGATTACATAGACAAGAATTCATGCAGTGGGGTGAGAATTTCGAGAGAGTCAGGGGAGATATCATTATTCTAAGCAGTAGTTAAAGTAAGTCAGATAATTCAAGGGAATGATGAGGTATCATTTACTTGGCAGAGAGTGTGTAGATTGTAATACCTGAAGACCCTTTGATATCTGGTCTTCTCCATATCCTGATTTACTGATTCCCGTTCTCTTTCTTAGAGCCATATTTCCCTATTCCTTGAAAGAACATAAGACAGGAAAGGTACTAGCTAATGAATTTTCCATTTCCGGTTGTTCTGATTCTGACTTCCAGGGCTGGGGTTGCATAGGATTTTGTGTGTCCTTGGTTAGAAAAGTCTGGTCAATCTAAAGCCTCACTGGCATTTACTGTTACACAGAGTTGTGTTTTCCACTTGTGATATTGACTATTGAATACACTAAAGCCATCTCTTTCACCATGTTATTGCAGAGCTGGTTTAAGAAAAGAAGAGGCCAATACAGGAAACATCAGCAGTCTCAGATTCTCCAGTGTGCATCTGCTGATGGCCAGGACACCTTGCAGTAAAGCTTTTGTAGGAGTCCTGAAGCATCATCCTGTCCAGGCCTCAGATGAAGACAGGATCTTCAGGTTTCACTGACACCTTCTGATGGCTGTGACACCTTATCCCTTCAGCAATAAAGAGTTGTGTATTCAAAATATTTCATGTCCTTTTTGGGGGTCAGTAAGGTGTGTATGTCCATTATTGAGAAAATATTTAACAGAAGATAAAAGGAAGGGATCAAACCCTGAATCATCTTTACTACTCCACAAGTCACAAAAGTCTCTCAAGCCCGACGGCAATCCTCGCTCAGACATCTATTCTTCTCTCTTATCACATTGTACCATCGTCATCTTAACTCGACCCTGTGGGAACAACACCTAAGAACAGGAACAGGACCATTCCCCAGTGAGAAGACTGTTCACGACAAAAACAGAGTTTCCCCCAAATCTACGAGTTCACTCTTGTACTGCAACAAATACAAAAAGACTACTTTCTGAGCATTCATCAGTGGGGAGTGTGACCAGTGACCTAGGCTACCCCCTGGTCTGTTCACTATCACTCCTTTCAATGGCACAGTCATGCTACTAGGAGTCTTCCTGACACAGGTCGTAGTGTTTCAAAGGAAACACAAGAGGCCTTTTTACGCCCATTAGAAAGAGGCTTCCTCTTTGCTCCCACAAGAACCCGAGATGCACAAGAGGCATATTGATCGATCCTCCCAATTCAAGCAGGAGAGGAGAAGGATTCTCAGTAGATGCACCAGGCCAGGTTAGTGGAAGACATAGGATGCAGGCTTCAGAGCATGCAGGGAGCAATAGGCTGTGTTAGCCCAAGGGTGATTGGAGGAGAGGCAGTGTGGAGAGCCTACAGAGAGGGTTACACCTGAGTTCTGGCAGGGAAGACACATCAGGGTGGCATTAACATGGTGTTGTATGTCATGGGGTTAGAACACATGACCTGTGAGAAAGTGGCCAATGCATGATCTGGTTTTGATGCTGTAATTACTTGTGACATATGGCAGACTCTAGAAATGGGGGTGCAGCAGGATGTGTTAAATCCTATTTGTAAACTGAGTACAGGTAAAGTGGGAATCCGGACTTTGTAATAGAGAAGATGGGTAAATAGGGCTTTGTACTGAGGACGCACATACAGAAGTCTGGTGTGACAGAGGAGGGGCAGTTAGACTGGCTATTGTACAGCCTTGTATTAGTAAAGTTTGTGGATTATAGAAGCACTGTGGAGAGATGGAGGACGTGAATCCCCACAGCAAGAGTTTCAAGAGGACATATAAAGTGTGTACTGGGTGGTTTTGTGTGTGTCATGTTGACACAGGCTAGAGTCATCAGAGAGGAAGGAGCCCCAGTTGAGGAAAGGCCTTCATGAGGTCCAACTCTAAGTCACTTTCTTTATTATTGATCAACAGGCTAAGGTGCCATTCCTGGGCTTAGTCTAAGAAAGCAGGCTGAGTAAGCCATGGGAAGCAAGCCAGTAAGCAGCTCTCCTCCATACCCTCCTCATAATATCCTGCTTCTGTGAACCTTCCCTGTTTGTGTTCCTGTTCTGACTTCCTTGAGTGATGAACAGCAATGCTGAAGTGTACATAAAATAAACCCTTCTTCTCCAACTTCCATTTTTCATGGTGTTTTGTCAAAGTGACAGAAACCTTGAGACAACATCCTTCTACTCAAAGAGGAACTGGGAACTCTGGTGCTGGGATTATAAGCACCAAGGTGGATGCTGTATTAGGGACATATACAGGACTTAGATGGAAGGTAGATTCATTGGGGTGTGTGTGAGGTGGAGCTGGTGAGAAAGACTCCCTGGGGTACTACCACAGATTGCAGTCAGGCTCTTAGTATAGTCCTGAGAAACTGACAGGGCCTGGCTACACAAAGTAGGCCTGTGGATCAGAGCCCTACAAATGCAGAGGAAGATTCCTCTGTAGAGACCTAAGAACAGTGAGGGACGGGCCCATTGCTCCTAATTAGGTCCTGGTGTGGGGCCAGAGAGAACACCTGCAGATTCACATTCCAGGAGAGGAGGGCACATATGTATCTAATATACACATGAGGAGATGACCACATTGGGATCTGTGTTCTTATCCCATGACTGTCATTCCCACAACAAAACATTCCAAATGAACACACATCTCTTGGGGCCAAACAAATCCCAGAATAAGGGCATAGAAAGATGGCACAGCAAATATGTGACTATGTAGGATTCCCCTCTGTATGCTGTGAATATCATTGGTTAATAAAGAAACAGCTTTAGGCCTATAGTAACATATATGGAAACAGAGCTAGGTGGGGAAAACTAAACTGAATGCTGGGAGAAAGAAGAGCAAAACCAGAGAGAAGCTATGTAGCTCCTCCAGAGATTCATTCCAGAAATTTAGCTATTAATTCAAAGCCACGTGGCGATACACAGATTAATAGAGATGGGTTAGATAAGGATATGAGTTAGCCACAAATATGCTCTGGCTATTGGCCAAACGGCATTGCAAATAATATGGTTTCTGTGTGATTATTTCTGGGCTGAGCAGTCAGGAGACACACAAGTGGCCTTGCAACAGCTATAGACCAGTCATGATCTTTCATGGTACATTTTTCAGAACCTACGTTGTCTCGCATCTTCCTGTAACTCCAGCTCCAGGGAAGAGGACACCGTCCAATGGCCTATACAGGTCGCTGCATGCATACATGTACAGACTCATGCACATTATTAAAAATAACATAAGTTTTCAAAAAGAAGGTCCAGATTGACAGTTCTAGGCAACAGATTTTCATCCATGGGTCTTTGTGTACCAGGATCCCTCCAGCTCCTGCCACCATCAGCAGGTGCCCAATGCACCATGGTTTTGATGTATGTATCTGGACAGGGTCACGGCTGCTGTGGAAGTTCAGAAGGTAATTCAATTCTTTTGTATTATTTAAGCTCAAAATACCACATCATACACCATTCTAGCAAGGAAATTGGGGCAACAGGATTGTAAAATAGCTGGATACATTACTTTCATATTCAGGTGTGGAGAGAGGGGAGTTCATTCTTGCTTACTACTTGGCTTTGCTGACGGAAATTTATTCAGTTGTATACAGTTCAATATGCCCTAGCTAGGGAATGGTGTCTCCAACGTGGGCCAGATCCTCCTATAACAACTAACTCAGACAATTTTCCTGAGATCATCCAGTGTAGATGATCTCTCATTGAGATTCCCTTCCCAGGTACTTTGTCTAAACATGACAATTAAAACAAACTATCCCAGAAGGTCAAGGTGCCTGTCACCAAGACAGCAGACCTTAAATTCATCCCCAGGATTTACACAGTGGAGGAAAATTCAGCCCATGAATACTGTCCTCTTCTCTCCACACTGGGAAGTGGGGGTCCCAATAAATGAGCGACAATAATAAAATAGTAATGACTAATAATGCTACTCCACACTACAATTCATGTGCTGCATGACAGAGCTTGCCTCGTTTGCACCAGGTCCTGAGGTCTAGTCCCTCAAGAAAGTTGAAATATTGTCATTGGCAGGCACAGGTTTCAAACATTAAAGAAGGTGTCAAGGAAAAGTATCGATGTTTCTGATGTTCACAGGGGCTGTATCTGCCCTTAGCCTCAAGCTTTGTCAAGACCCACACAGCAGCAAAGCATAGGGCCTGCCTGGATTCTAGAGATCAGAATTCCAGCAAGTTACCTTCTTTCCCATTTGATCTTTGCCAGCAGTAGGGATGTTCTACTGGGAACTCACCAAGACCAGCTGGCCTGGGTCGGGAAAAGCCTGGGACAAAACCGGACTCTCTGAACATAACGGACAATGAGGACTACTGAGAACTCAAGAACAATGGCAATGGGTTTCTGATCCTACTGCACGTACTGGCTTTGTGGGAGCCTAGGCAGTTTGGATGCTCAACTTACTAGACCTGGATGGAGGTGGGGGGTTCCCTGGACTTCCCACAGGACAGGGAACCCTGATTGCTTTTCGGGCTGAGGGGGGGGGGACTTAATTATGGGAGGGGGAGGGTGGCTGGGAAGAGACAGAAATCTTTAATAAATAAATTTAAAATTAAAAAAAATAAACTGTCATGATGTAGGAGGCTGCTTGTTCTTTTCCTGGCCACCAAGACTCCTGAAATAATCACACAGAAACTGTATTAATTAAATCACTGCTTGGCCAATCACTATATAAAATTCCTAGCAAGCTCTTACATACTAAATTAACCCATTCTATTATTTTATATTTTACCACGAGGCTCATGGCCTATCAGTAAGGTTTCAGCTGGCACTTCACATCTTTCCCCTCTGGCAGCTACATGGTGTCTCATGACTCCATCTTCTTTCTCTCAGCATTCAACTGTCATATGTTTTATTTGGATCATACTAGATAGCATTCAGGATCAAGTAAAGCACTTCTCAGTTAGGATACCACACATAACAGAAACCAATTCACATGGAATAAGGAACAGAGCAATATGCCTGACACAAACTACTCACCTGACTAATCAATAAATACACCAACTCCATATAATGGAAGGACTGGGTGGCAAATCACTACTCACATGAGTCAGAAAGCAAGTCATGGATGTGACACCTGTCATTCATAAAAACTGCTGAATGATAAAAAGCTTTCAAACTATGAGATGTAGATTAGTAAAGATACAGAAAAATAACTGTTCATTCTAACTACATTGCACATACCAAATATTAACTGTTAACCATCAGTCATAAGTAAATTATAGGAAAGATTATTAATTACTCAAAAAAATAATAAACACCTGCCTTGCTTAATGACTTTAATACCTGACCATGGCCAGCTTTATAATCTAATGAGTTATAGGTTAATAGATTACAGGAACTTGAAACAGATATACTTGATAAGTGCATTATCAGACGTGTGGAGGGCATTTATAAGATTAATGATTGCACTAGCCAACTCTAATACCATATATTATATATGACTAACATGTAGTAAGAGGAAATATAACAAGATAAACCTCAGATATGTTCTTTGTAATATAATATCTATATATAAAAGGATCGTCTCAGTCAGCAGTCTTGAAGCTGTTCTAGATATAGAACTCAGAGGAAACTGCAACAGAGGTGCTCTGAAATGTTGGATCATTTGGGCTATCTGTTCCCGTTAAGGATTTATCAGAGTGTCAAACATTATTTTTCCATCATCATTATTATTATTACTTTTTAAAATACCAATCTAAATTCCCACTCCCTCCTCTCCTCCCACTACCTCCACACACCCTCCCACTCTACCCCCTCCAATCCTTTTTTTGTCTTTTTTTATTGAAAAAAGAAGAAAATAAAACAAAAACAAAAATCAAGTTTCCACCTCCTCCCAGCCTCCCATTTCCCTCCCCCTCCACCCAACCTTCTCCCCCTCCTCCCACCCTTCTCCCCCTCCCCCCACTCCTCTCCCCCTCCCTCTCCAGTCCACAGAGCAGTCCGGGTTCCCTGCCCTGTGGTAAGTCCTAGGTCCTCCCCCCTCCGTCCATATCTAGGAAGGTGAACATCCAAACTGGCTAGGCTCCCACAAAGCCAGCACATTAAGTAGGATCAAAACCCCATGCCATTGTCCTTGGCATCTCATCAGCCCTCATTGTTCGCCATGTTCAGAGAGTACGGTTTTATCCCATGCTTTTTCGGTCACAGACCAGCTGGCCTTGGTGAGCTCCCAATAGATCAGCTCCACTGTCTCAGTGGGTGGGTGCACGCCTCGTGGTCCCGACTTCTTTGCTCATGTTCTCCCTCCTTCTGCTCCTCATTGGGACCTTGGGAGTTCAGGCCAGTGCTCCTGTGTGGGTCTCTGTCTCTATCTCTATCCATCACCAGATGAAGGTTATATGATGATATGCAAGATATTCATCAGTATTGCTCTAGGATAGGGTCATTTCAGGTTCCCAATCCTCAGCTGCCCAAGGGACTAACTGGGAACCTCATCTTGGGCACTTGGGAGCCCCTCTAGGGTCAAGTCTCTTGCCCACCCTAAAGTGACTCCCTTACCTAAGAATTGTGGTTCCGTGCTCTCCTATCCACCTTTCCTTTATCCCAATTCTCCTGTTTCCCCAAGGCCCCCTTCTTCCCTTCTAACTTTCCTCTCCCCATCTCCCCTTACCCCCATCCCACCCCACCCCCAAGATCCCAATTTTCTCCCCAGCAATTTGGTCTACTTCCCTTAGCCAAGAGGATAACTATATGTTTTTCCTTGGGTTCACCTTCTTACTTAGCTTCTTTAGGTTCACCTATTGTAGACTCCGTGGCCCTTATTTATGGCTAGAAAACAATTATGAGCGAGTACATCCTATGTTCATCTTTTTGGGTCTAGGATACCTCACTCAGGATAGTGGTTTCTATGTCCATCCATTTGCATGCAAAATTCGAGAAGTCATTGTTTTTTCCGCCGCGTAGTACTCTAGCGTGTATATATTCCATACTTTCTTCATCCATTCTTCCATTGAAGGGCATCTAGGTTGTTTCCAGGTTCTGGCTATTACAAATAGTACTGCTATGAACATAGTTGAACAAATGCTTTTGTCATATGATAGAGCATCTCTTGGGTATATTCCCAGGAGTAGTATTCCTGGGTCCAAGGGTAAGCTGATCCCGAATTTCCTGAGAAACCGAAACACTGACTTCCACAGTGGTTGCACAAGATTGCATTCCCACCAGCAATGGATGAGGGTACCCCTTCCTCCACAGCCTCTCCAGCAAAGGTTATCCTTGGTGTTTTTGCCTTTAGCCATTCTGACAGGTGTAAGATGATATCTCAAAGTTGTTTTGATTTGCATTTCCCTGATTGCTAAGGAAGTTGAGCACGACCTTAAGTGTCTTTTGGCCATTTGAACTTCTTCTGTTGAGAATTCTCTGTTCAGATCAGTGCCCCATTTTTTAATTGGGTTAATTAGCATTTTAAAGTCTAGTTTCTTGAGTTCTCTAAATATTTTGGAGATCAGACCTTTGTCTGTTGCGGGGTTGGTGAAGATCTTCTCCCAGTCAGTAGGTTGCCTTTGTGTCTTATTGACAATGTCCTTTGCTTTACAGAAGCTTCTCAGTTTAAGTAGGTCCCATTTATTCAATGTTGCCCTTAATGTCTGTGCTTCTGGGGTTATACATAGGAAGCGATCAACTGTGCCCATCTGTTGTAGGGTATTTCCCACTTTCTCTTCTATCAGATTCAGTGTGTTTGGGCTGATATTGAGGTCTTTAATCCATTTGGACTTGAGTTTTGTGCACGGTGATAGATATGGGTCTATTTTCATTCTTCTACAGGATGACATCCAGTTGTGCCAGCACCATTTGTTGAAGATGCTTTCTTTCTTCCATTGTATACTTTTAGCACCTTTATCAAAAATGAGGTGTTCATAGGTTTGTGGGATAAAATCTGGGTCTTCTATACGATTCCATTGGTCGACTTCTCTGTTTTTATGCCAGTACCACACTGTTTTCATTACTGTAGCTCTGTAATAGAGTTTGAAGTCAGGGATGGTAATGCCTCCAGAAGATCCTTTATTGTATAGGATTGTTTTGGCTATCCTGGGTTTTTGTTCCATATAAAGTTGATTATTGTCCTCTCAAGATCTGTGAAGAATTTTGATGGGATCTTGATGGGGATTGCATTGAATCTATAAATTGCCTTTGGTAGAATTGCCATTTTTACTATGTTGATCCTCCCAATCCAAGAGCAAGGGAGGTCCATCCATTTTTTGGTATCCTCTTCAATTTCTTTCTTCAGTGCCTTATAGTTCTTGTCAAATAGATCTTTCACTTCCTTGGTTAGATTTACCCCAAGATATTTTATGCTGTTTGTGGCTATCGTGAATGGTGAAGCTTCTCTGATTTCCCTCTCTGCTTCCATATCCTTTGTGTATAAGAAGGCGACTGATTTTTTGGAGTTGATCTTGTATCCTGCCACATTACTAAAGGTGTTTATCAGCTGTAAAAGTTCTTTGGTGGAGTTTTGGGGGTCGCTTAAGTACACTATCATATCATCTGCAAATAACGAAAGTTTAACTTCTTCCTTTCCAATTCGAATCCCCTTGATCCCATTATGTTGTCTTATTGCCATTGCTAGAACTTCAAGCACTATAATGAAGAGGTATGGCGAGAGTGGACAGCCTTGTCGTGTTCCTGAGTTAAGTGGGATGGCTTTGAGTTTCTCTCAGTTTAATTTGATGTTAGCTGTCGGCTTGCTGTATATAGCTTTTATTATATTTAGGTATGACCCTTGTATCCCTAATCTCTCCAAGACTTTTAACATAAATGGATGTTGAATTTTGTCAAATGCTTTTTCAGCATCTAATGAAATGATCATATGGTTTTTTTTCAGTTTATTTATATGCTGGATTACATTGATAGATTTTCGTATGTTGAACCAGCCCTGCATCTCAGGAATGAAGCCTACTTGATCATAATGGATAATTTTTCGGATGTGTTCTTGGATTCGATTTGCCAGTATTTTGTTGAGGATTTTTGCGTCGATGTTCATGAGTGAGATTGGCCTGTAGTTCTCTTTCCTGGTTGAGTCTTTGAGTGGTTTTGGTATCAGAGTAATTGTGGCTTCATAAAAGGAATTTGGTAATGACCCTTCTGTTTCTATATTGTGGAATGCATTAAGGAGTATAGGTATTATGTCTTCTTGGAAGTTCTGGTAGAATTCTGCATTGAAACAATCTGGTCCTGGGCTTTCTTTGGTAGGGAGGTTTTTGATAACAGCTTCTAATTCTTCGTGACTGACAGGTCTGTTTAGATTGTTCACCTGGTCCTGGTTTAGTATTGGTAAATGGTATTTACCTAAAAACGTGTCCATTTCTTTTACATTTTCCAGTTTTGTGGCATACAGGCTTTTGTAGTAAGATCTAATGACTCTCTGAATTTCCTCTGTGTCTGTGGTTATGTCCTCCTTTTCATTTCTGATCTTATTAATTTGTGTGTTCTCTCTCTGCCGTTTGATTAATTTGGATAGGGGTTTATCAATCTTGTTGATTTTCCCCAGGAACCAGCTTTTTGTTTCATTGATTCTTTGGATTGTTTTCTGTGTTTCTATTTTGTTGATTTCACCCCTCAGTTTGATTATTTCTAGTCTTCTACTCGTCCTAGGTGAGTCTGCTTCTTTTTTCTCTAGAGCTTTCAAGTGGGCTGTTAAGTCTCCAATATGTGCTTTCTCTGTTTTCTTTAGGTGGGCACTTAGTGCTATGAACTTTCCTCTTAGGACTGCTTTCATAGTGTCCCATAAGTTCGAGTATGTTGTTTCTTTATTTTCATTGAATTCAAGGAAGACTTTAATTTCTTTCTTAATTTCTTCCTTAATCCAGGTATGGTTCAGTAGTTGACTGTTCAGTTTCCATGAGTTTGTAGGCTTTCTGGGGGTAGCATTGTTGTTGAATTCTAACTTTAATCCATGGTGATCTGATAAGACACAGGTGGTTACTAATATTTTTTTTGTAACTGTGTAAGTTAGCTTTGTTACCAAGTATGTGGTCAATTTTCGAGAAGGTTCCATGAGCTGCAGAGAAGAAGGTATATTCTTTCCTCTTTGGGTGGAATAATCTATAGATGTCTGTTAAGTACATTTGCTTCATTACCCCCATTAATTCTCTAATTTCTCTGTTAGGTTTCTGTCTGATTGACCTGTCCATTGGTGAGAGAGGAGTGTTGAAGTCTCCTACTATTAGTGTGTGCGGTTTGATGGCTGCCTTGAGTTTTAGTAATGTTTCTTTTATGTACGTGGGTGCTTTTATATTAGGGGCATAGATATTCAGGATTGAGACTTCTTCCTGATGAATTGTTTCTGTTATGAGTATAAAATGTCCCTCTCCATCTCTTCTGATTGATTTAAGTTTGAAGTCAACTTTGTTAGAAATTAGTATGGCCACACCTGCTTGTTTCTTAGGTCCATTTGCTTGATAAGCCTTTTCCCAGCCCTTTACTCTGAGTAGGTGCCTGTCTTTGTGGTTGAGGTGTGTTTCTTGTAGACAGCAGAATGTTGGATCCTGTTTTCTTATCCAATCTCTTAGCCTGTGCCTTTTTATAGGTGAGTTGAGCCCATTGATATTAAGTGATATTAATGACCAGTGGTTGTTAACTCCGGTCACTTTTTTAGTAGTAGGGTTTGTGTGTTTCCCTTCTTTGAGTTGTGCTGGTGAAGGGTCTCTAGATGTCTGATTTATTGTGGTCATTGTTGGACTCCTTGGTTAGTGATTTTCCTTCTATTATTTTCTGTAAGGCTGGATTTGTGGCTACGTATTGTTTAAATTTGTTTTTATCCTGGAAAATTTTGTTTTCTCCAATTATAGTGAACGAAAGTTTGGCTGGATATAGTAGTCTGGGCTTGCATCCGTGGTCTCTTAGTTTTTGGAGTACATCTATCCAGGACCTTCTGGCTTTCATGGTTTCGATATACAAGTCAGGTGTAAGTCTGATACGTTTACCTTTATAAGTAACTTGGCCTTTTTCCTTTGCGGCTCTTAATATTCTTTCTTTCTTCTGTATATTTTGTGTTTTGATTATTATATGGCGAGGGGATGTTTTCTTTTGATCCAGCCTCTTTGGTGTTCTGTATGCTTCTTGAACCTTCATAGGTTCATCTGACTTCAGGTTGGGAAAGTTTTCTTCTATAATTTTATTAAGTATATTTTCTGGACCGTTGAGCTGTACTTCTTCTCCTTCTTCTACTCCAATTATTCTTAGGTTTGGTCTTTTTATTGTGTCCCATATTTCCTGAATGTTTTGTGATGAGAGTTTGTTGGACTTGCTGTTTTCTTTGATCAGAGCATTTATTTTCTCTATGTTATCCTCAGAATCTGAGATTCTTTCTTCTATCTCTTGTATTCTGCTGGTTATACTTGATTCTGTAGTCTCTATTCGTTTACCTAGATTTTCCATGTCCAGCCTGCCTTCTGTTTGTGTTTTCTTCTTTGCCTCCATTTCAGTTTTCAAGTCATGAACTGTTTCCATTATCTGCTTGATTGTTTTTCCTTGGTTTCCTAGGGTATCATTCACTGATTTACTCAATTCCTCGAACTTTCTGTTATACTTCTCATCCATTTCTATAAGGGCGTTTTTTATATGCTGTTTAAAGGTGTCAATCACTTTCATGAAGTCAGTTTTTTCTACTTCTTCTTGATTAAGCTGTTCATGTCCTCCTGTTGTGGGGTCACTGGCTTCTGGTGGTTTCGTGTTGTTTTTCAGATTGTTGGGAGAATTCCTGCATTGGCATCTGCCCATCTCTTCCTCCCAATACTCCCCTTTGGATCTTCTTTTACAGGATCAGGTCTTCTTGCCTACTGATGTACCTTCCCAGTGATGTCACTCCCCAGAGATGTTTCTCCACAATGATGTTTCACTTGGTGCCCAGATCGAAACTCTGCTGCTTGGTTAGCTCGCGAACAAAGGGCCCACCCTGCTCGCTGCGGGCATGCTATGGGAACAAAGGAGCTGCAGGCCACCCCTTTGTCCTCCCGGTTTGGGTTCGGTCCCAGCGCCCTATCAGGCTGCTATGTGGCCAAAGAAGGGAGGGAGGGAGGGAGACAGGGGGTTGAGGGATCTGGATGTAAGCTGTATGGGATAGGAAGAGAGAGGATGTATGGGCAGTATAGCCCCTGTATGATGGCCAGGAAGTGTGTGTGGGCTGAGGTATGTTCCCAGCTGCCGCAGCACTCACTCACCACAATGATGTTTCACTTGGTGCCTAGATCGAAACTCTGTGCTGCTTGGTTAGCTCGCGAACCAAGGGCCCACCCTGCTCGCTGCGGGCAGGCTATGGGAACAAAGGACCTACCTGCCACCCCTTTGTCCTCCCGGTTCGGGTTCGGTCCCAGCGCCCCAGCAGGCTGAGCAGGGAGGCGCTTTGCAACCAAAAAAGGGAGGGAGGGAGGGAGACAGGGGGTGGGGGGATCTGGATGTAAGCTGTATGGGATAGGAAGAGAGAGGAGGTATGGACAGTATAGCCCCTGTAGGATGGCCAGGAAGTGTGGGCAGGCTGAGGTATGTTCCTAGCTGCCACAGCACTCACTCACCACAATGATATTTCACTCGGTGCCCAGATCGAAACTCCGCGCTGCTTGGTTAGCTCGCGAACAGAGGGCCCACCCTCTACCCCCTCCAATCCTAAGAGAGGGCAAGGCACCCTGCCCTGTGGAAAGTCCAATGCCCTCCCTACAACATCTAGGTTGAGCAAGGTATACATCCAAAGAGAATAGAATCACAAAAAGCCAGTACCTGCAGTAGAGACAAATCCCAGTGCCACTGTCAATTGCCCCTCAGTCTGCCCCAACTGTCAACCACATTCAGAGGAACTAGTTTGATCCCATGCTTGTTCACACCCAGTCCAGTTGGAGTTAATGAGCTCCCATTAGCTCAGGCAAACTGTCTTAGTGAGTGAACCCATCATGGTTTTGATCACTATGCTCATACTCTCATTCCTTCCACTCTTTAACTGAACCTTGGGAGCTCATTCCAGTGTTCTCATGTGGGTTTCTGCCTCTGTTTCCATCTTTTGTTGGACAAAGGTTCTATGGTGATATTTACGATAATCATCAGTCTGACTACAGGGAAAGGCCAGTTCAGGCACCTTCACCTATGTTGGTTAGGGTCTTAGCTGGGGTCATCCTTGTGGAATCCTGGGAATTTTTCTAGAGCCTGATTTTTTGCTAACCTCATATGGCTCCCTCAATGAAGATATCTCTTTCCTTGTTCTCATATCTGTTCTTCCTCCCTCTCGATTACCCCATTTTCACAAGTTCTCCTCAACCCTTCCTTCTCCCCTTCCTTCTATCCCCTGCCCCCATGCTCCCAATTTCGTCAGGTGATCTTGTCTGTTTCCAATATCCAGGTGGGTCTATATATGTTTTTCTTTGGGTTCATCTTTTTTTTAGGTCCAAATTAAATTTTTATATATTAAAGTAGTAGAAATGTGTCACCTTTTTAATCTTTTTACAGAATTTTCTTTCTTTTATTTTTATTGAGAAAAGGAAAAAAAAACAAGTTTCCGCTTCCTCCCAGCCTCCCATTTCCGTCCCACTCCTCCCACCCTTCTCTCCCTCCTCCCACCCTTCTCCCCTCCCCCTACTCCTCTCCCCCTCCCTCTCCAGTCCAAAAAGCAGTAAGGGTTCCCTGCCCTGTGGTAAGTCCAAGGTCCTCCCTCCTCCGTCCATATCTAGGAAGGTGAACATCCAAACTGGCTAGGCTCCCACAAAGCCAGCACATTAAGTAGGATCAAAACCCCGTGCCATCGTCCTTGGCTTCTCATCAGCCCTCATTGTTCACCAGGTTCAGAGATTCCGGTTTTATCCCATGCTTTTTCAGTCACAGTCCAGCTGGCCTTGGTGAGCTCCTAATAGATCAGCTCCACTCTCTCAGTGGATGGGTGCACCCCTCGTGGTCCCGACTTCTTTGTTCATGTTCTCCCTCCTTCTGCTCCTCACTGGGACCTTGGGAGCTCAGTCCAGTGCTCCAGTGTGGGTCTCTGTTTCTATCTCCATCCATCACCAGATTAAGGTTCTATGGTGATATGCAAGTTATTCGTCAGTATTGCTATAGGATATGGTCATTTCAGGTTCCCTATCCTCATCTGCCCAAGGAACTAACTGGGGACATCGCCTTGGGCTCTGGGAGCCACTCTAGGTTCAAGTCTCTTGCCAACCTTAAGGTGGCTCCCTTAACTAAGAATTGTGCTTCCGTGCTCCCCTATCCAACCTTCATCTTATTATTTAGCTTCACTAGGATCATGAACTATAGGCTCAATGCCCTCTGTTTATGGCTAGTGTCCACATATGAATGAGTACGTACTATATTCATTCTGGGGGGGGGTCTAGGTTATCTCACTCAGGATAGTGTTTTCTAATTCCATCCATTTGCATGCAAAATTCAAGATGTCATTGGGTTTTTTGTTGTTGTTGTTTTGTTTTGTTTGTTTGTTTTTAAACTGCTGCATAGTACTCTAATGTGTTAATGAGCCACACTTTCTTTATCCATTTTTCGGGGCATCTAGGTTGTTTCCAGGTTCTAGCTATTACAAATAATGCTGATATGAACATAGCTGAACAAATGCTTTTGTAGTATGATTGAGCATCTTTTAGGTATATTCCCAAGAGTGATATTGCTGGATCCTGAGGTAGGTTGATTCCCAATTATCTGAGAAAAAACCCAGAATAGCCAAAATAATCCTATATAATAAAGGAACTTCAGGAGGCATTACCATCCCTGACATCAAGCTCTATTACAGAGATACAGTAATCAAAACAGCTTGGTATTGGCATAAAAACAGAGATGTTGATCAATGGAATCAAATTGAAGACCTGGATATTAAACCTTATTTTTCTTAAGCCAGAATGAATGCATATCCTCTCATGTCCTATGAAATCAAAAGCAAAACCTTTTCTCCAAAGTAACATGAATTTTACTTAAATTTTGAAGTCAAGGCATTTTCAAAATAAATATATTGGATTAGTCTAGCAGCATTTATAATCAAATTCTTTTAGCAGCTATTGCTCTTTCCTCAATGGACAACCATGCAGAGACAACACAATAACATACAGTATCCAGATTCTCTGTGTATTTTCCATCTTTACATGGCATTTTTAAAACTAGAGTTCTTTTATTTTTATTTTTTGGTTTTTTTAATACAGGGTTTCTCTGTGTTTCTTTGGCTATTCAGGAACTCACTCTATAGACCAGACTGGCCTTGAACTCATAGAAATCTGCCTGTCTCTGCCTCCCAAGATGTGGAATTAAAGGCATGTACCACCACACCTGACTATATTTCTTTTTAAGGACTTTATCATTTTTCTTTTCTCTCCCAATCCTACGTATATTTTTAAACAAACAGTAAACCATCTAGAGGTTTTTGTTTGTCTGAATCTATCTTTATTGTGTCTCTTTATCTTTTTTTGACCACACCAGCCTTTAGTTTGCTAATTGATATGGCTAGGATTAAAGCTGCTGCTTTGGAGACTGGAATTTCCCCACTCCTTTGTTTCCTGGGAGTCTAGCTTCTATTGGTGAAGGTATTGGTGGGAGTAGCATTTATTGTCTCAACTCTGTAGTTTCAAGGTCCATGCCATCACCAAGAAGCATGCTGCTGGCTGCTTATTAACACCATTTATATGTTTGGGGGCAGGCCTCTTAAAAGTGTTGCCATGCAGGGTTTTTTTTGGTGCTAACACTGAGTCAAGAAGCTGCTCTTGAAGAATCCATGCCTCTGCTTGCCACCAACAAACAGAGCCTACTGGAGTAAAGAAGGTTACCACGAAGCTTCACTCAATTCTGTTCTTATATATCCAGAATCCCTTTTTTAAGCTCTCAGGCTTTACATAAAAATCATTGCCAAACGTTTTGGTGTCATTTGTACATGGAAGTTTCTGTCCCACTTGGCTCCTCAGCCATTTAGTCCCAAAGAAACTCACAGAGCCTTACCACATTTATAAACTGTTTGGCCTATTATCTCAGGTTTATTATTCACTAGTTCTTACAACTTAAAATAACCCATAATTCTTGTCTCTATTAGCCACGTGGCTTTGTACTTTTTCTCAGTGAAGCATTCTTATCTTACTTCCCCTGCATCTGGTTGACAACTGACTTTGCCTTTTCTCTTCCCAGAATTCTCTTAGTCTGGTTGTCCTGTCTATACTTTTTGCCTGGCTACTGACCAGTCAGCATTTATTAAACCAATAGGAATGACAAATGTTTACAGTGTACAAGATCATTTCCCACAGCAGGGAAACGCTGTCTCAAGAAACAAGAAAACAAACAAACAATTATCTGGTTTGTTTAAATTTTTTATACTAGAAAATGCAGACAGTGTTTTCACAAAAGTAACTGTATAGAGATTTCAAATACAATAAATGAAGGTGGTTGCATGGCTTTCTAATAACAGATATGTGAAGACTGATAAACAATGTTACCCGGAAATGGCATATAAAATGCTCTTCAAGGGCCAACGAGGTGTCTTTACAGAGGAGACATGCAAGGTGGAGACAGACTAGCCATAACTTTTTCAGAGATGAGAACATACCATTCCAACATTTAGAAATGGGGTCCGATGTGATCAAATAACCTGCATTTTATGGTTGCATTATAGATGAACAGGCCTCATATCTCTAGGGAAGGTGAAATGGAAGGTAGCAGCCCTCAGATTCTGGAAAAACATGGTATTTATCAAAGTGCCTTACCATCTGCACTACAGTTAAAAGGCAAGTTCTGTATTTCCAGTCATAGACAATCACAAATGACATAGCCCTATATTCATACAAATGGCCACAGAATGAGCATAAAATATGTGCCAAACACCTGTGAATATGCCAATTGTGCAAATAAGCATAAGAAGCCTCACCAAAAAAGCTAGAATCTGGGTCACACAGATATTCAGCATGTAAAAAGGATGATTCTCAGGCAACTATGTATGATGACCAGTTAGACACAGCAACAAGAAGCATTAACTTAGAAAACAAAACACACAAGTTAAAAGAAATCTGAAGTGTCTGATTACTGCAGAGATCTACTTCCACCTATAATACTAAAATGGACGAAATTTCCAAGGGGCCGAACATTAAAATCAAAAGTAAAAAACTATGATGTGGAGACATGAGTATATTAGAATCTAAGAAATCCTGAGGTTAAATGTGACTTATGGACACTGTTATTGAAACCAACTTGGAGGAACTCAAAGCTGCATTTGATGCATTTACATAGGCAAATGCTAAAAATAAATCATTCAGTTGAAAACATAAAGAATATAGCTGTGATACTAAATGCAAGCTCATTTGCATTGAGCAAAGATATTGAACTATAGGAACAGTGAGATGGCTCAACAGAACCCGAAAATCCTACATATGCACACGTACACATGTACACACACACAGCTACACCCACATGTCGCATGGGCATACAGGTACACAAACATGCCCAAACACAAATAATGAGCCTTAAAAAAACAGCTACAGAGTTGTTTCCTGCTCTCAGGAATCCTGAAGTGGGTGGAGTGAGAAAGACTGGGCCTGCTCTGAGTTATTCCATGTAGTACAAAACTCCAGGTATCAGGCTGTGCCTATCTTTGAATTACTTTAATTTAAAAGCAACAGTTAGACCTGAGTTGCTCCTTTTAGAAGATAACTGCAGACACAATGACCCTACTTTGTACTTACATGAGTAAACAGCTACTATCTGTCAGCACACTGGGAGGCACACATTGATAAAAAATGAATATAACACCTGTAAATATACAAATCTCATAAGCACATGAGCTCATCTGGTACACCAGATTGAACCCTCTCACCTGGGACTATACATGAAGGGTAACCTTAAGACTGAGATGCTATAGGCTCATGGAACTATCACCTCATCCCAAGTGCCATTCAGAAAAATTGCCACAGGCAACATCCTTTGCCTCTGTCGCTAAGCTTCAGGTCCACAGCAGGACCTACCTGTGGGACACAATCCTCTTGAAACTGACACTCAAAAATTCCTGCTAAGAAGTCCTGCATTTAAACTCTGAACTTTGACTAACTCTGGAGCAGAAGTTAGCAGAACGGAGCAGGTTCCCTACAGAGACTTTCTGCCTCTGTTTTTATGACAGCCTCTCTGAACTCTGCAGCCCCTTTAACCTTTTCTTAGGAATTCTTTTCTTAGCCATTCTACTACACACATGCACACAGAATCGTTACAGCATGATATGTAATGTGAAAACTGTGACTTTGAAGTTCATATGGTAATTGAGATTGGAATAAAAGAACCTGTAATTGTGGCCACTTTTGTTACATCAAAACAGGAATATTTACTGATTTGCAGCCAACAAATCTGACCTATCTTGTGTATTAACTGTGGTTCAGTAAATTCAGACATGTTGAGGATGCACAAATTTCTCCACCACTGTAACTGACACATTGCTCTCACAACACTGAAAAGTCAGTGTAAGTCTATCAGGGGTAACTGCCAAAGCAGAGAGCACTTCAGTGCAATCCGGGGAACGGTGGGAGTACTCCCCTGAACTGCTATCTTTGACAGTTACCAAACTATGTGTCCTCCACTACTGACTCGAGTCCAGCCTCCACCCCAAAAGCTTCACTACACTCAACTGATGGGGAACCTCTGTCAGCCAATAATCTTTAAGAGGCTGGATCAGGTTATGACATAACCTTTTCATTACCCAGAGAAAACCGCCAACCTGTCCTGGGCGCGCTCTCTCTCTCTCTCTCTCTCTCTCTCTCTCTCTCTCTCTCTCTCTCATTCCCACACTACAAAGCTGAGGTTGGACTTCTTACTCCTGTTTCATGAGCAAGAATAATAATAACAAAAATATAATTAAAATATTTTGGAGTTAGCCTGGGACTCTTTGACCTGTGTCCTCACCCCATCAACAAACAACCTCTCCAAAGGAAGCCTTGAAACAGCATACCACTCATGCTATCTGGAGCTTCCTATGGATGACTGTGTGGGAATGGAAACATCTCAATCTTCCCTCTTTCTTCAATTCCTTTCTGGCATACTGGCCTTGCTTCCATATATCTCTAGACTAGAAATACTCCATGCTGACCCAGTCCACCTCCCTCACAAAAAGCTTCCATTACTATGGGTTTTAGACACCATATAGAAGGGGAAATGGTACAAAGTTGGGCCTAACTTGGGGCCTCGCACAGCATCTCCATGGACATGCTGGAATAGGGCCCCATATTACTGTGTGGTAAGGAAACTTCCAACTTCTTTTCCAAGTTGTTGCCCTCAAGAATGGATATACCAACACCACCCGAATACCAAAGTAACTCTTGAACAGAAAGCCTCCCTTATTCTTCTGACACAATACAAAATGGAAGGAAACAAAAATTGGGAGTAATGATTTGGTCTAAAGTCTACCTGTGTCTCTTCTGGGGCAACCTGGACTACCCCTATTTCTATGTGTGAGCGGGACCCTCCCATTCCTCCTTCTAAGTCTTCTTAGTAAAGACTAAGACTCCTCCACTGCTTGTGCAAGTCCAGCTCCTCACTAAAAGCCTTGACATGATACTCAAGCAATGACAGAAGTCCCAGAGTCTTGGATCTTTGGTTCACTACTACTAGGGCAGATGGAATGAGAGCTTCCTGTGTCTATGGATACATAGAACTCAGTTTCATATTTCTCAATGCTGAGACAAGTCTCTTCTTTGGAAAAGCCTCATGAGATTGAAACTAGAGAAATAAACAGTACATTTCTTGCAACAAGTGCCTCCCAGTGCCAGCAGCTACCGGTGTCCAGACCAGAACCACTCTCTTCATAGAGAAACCCCTCATCTTTCCCTCAATATTTTCCCAATCCTTTCTCGGGACTTTTCCTTACTCCTAACACTAACACAGGCTGTGATTCCCTCTTCAGTGATCCCAGTCACTTCACAAAATGCCTCTGTTCCATAGGACTCTCCACATGGCAATTGGAAAACAAACGATAGGCGATATATCCTGGGGTGTAAAGAATTCTGTCTTGGAAATATGCTAGTACACTGTATTTCTCTGGGTGAAAGGACACTTTTTGCTCTTCCTTCAGAGTTATTTCCCCAGATACAAGTCTGCCACTGATCCATTCTATATCCAAGGCTATCCACCTCAAAACAAACATCACCCCTTAACATAGAAGACAAGGCACAAGCGGGAAACTCTATAACTTCCCATCTGCTATTGCAGAGTCAGGAGGAATTGTGGTACCTATTTCTGTATAGGAAAGTTACCATTGCTCCACATGGAATTTCTCCTGCTATTTTCCAAGGATGAGACTCCTCATCTCCTACCTATCTTATTCTAGTTGGTTCACAAAAGCCTCCTCTCTCTCAAACTCTGCACAACGAACTTATGAAATAGTGAGAGCTATGATTCTGCCTGGAACCTACTGGGGAGAACACACTGGAGTGGCTATACTACCAGCCATATGGTCGTGTGCAGAGGGAGAGATTCCAATCACCCTCCGTTGAACTCCTGCTTATGTTTTCCAAGACTGAGACTGCTTCTTTGATGACAGGAACTGAAAGTCTTAGTTCCCTAAGATAAAGCTTAGCAAATTACAGAGATGGGGTACCAGGTTTGGAGCTTCAAAGAAAAAAAATTGCCCAGAAAGAATGGTTTATCTGCAATGGTATGGTCTCTCAATCATGAGTTCCTTCTATTGATGTTTATCTAGGCTAAGGGGACTTTTATCTGTTGATCTGAAACCGCATCCCTCACAATATTCAGATAGAAGTCTGAGTAAATCAAATCTGGCACAGTGAAACTTCTAGGGCCTGGCAACCAGAACTTGTATTTCAGGTATGGTATTTCTTCTCATGTGAGACGATGCTTTACTCTTCCTTCTATTTACTTACACGATGCCTAAGAGTCACCCTTCTGCCAGCAAAAGCTCAGCCTTCTCATATGAAATGTCACCTCATTAAGACCCCCAACATGAAAGGCAGGATATACAATATTCAAGTCTCTTCTTGAATCCTTAAAAGAATGCCTGTTAGGAAAAAGCATAGCTAGGAATTTTCCCTTTCTGTGTGGCATAGAAACAATCTCAGTTTATAACCCTGGCTTTGTTCCTGGCACTTCCTGAACTTTCTCTTCCTAGACCTGAAAACAATGGATTCTTGGATGATCAGTGTATTCAACTTATATTATTTATAAGAGCATATGTAAGGGTTTACCTACAAGAATGTGGACAACTTAGGGAACACTATAACATTAAAGAAAAATCTGCCCTTAGACAACAACTACCCAATTCTATATCTTTGAAGAGGAGACGGCCCTACACACTCTCTTGAATCACTTACAAATTATGTCATGATGTATTTGTGAGCCCCTTCCACTTTGTCATGGAATGTTACTGGATCCAATCTTTTGAGAACCTCATCCCCTTCATTCTAATGGCTCTGATTTCAAGACAGAGGTTAAGGGTCACATCTTGCTAGAAGGACAGGGGTCTGCAAAATTCTATCCTTTCACAGACAGGGAAAGGAGTAATTGGGGGGCTAAGAGCATGGAAAACATGCAGTCCTTTAAATAGATGCATTCTGGTACACTAAAAATAGAATCTGCTAATTTCACCCTTCTGGTTTTTAGTCTTCTGTTTATCTTCCTGTTTCCTGAACCAACATGGCCATAAAATACTGGCAAGGCTAGAAATTGATACATTCAAGCTGCATGCGTTATCAGATGAAGCAGTATAAAGGGGATGGCTCTAAGGACAAAGAAGAATTTCCAAGGAATGTATACAGATGTTTATATATTTAGTATAAAGTTCTTATCTAAGTTGATACATAACTGTGTTTAATAATCCACTTTCTTCCCCTCTCAGCCCAGGTGCTTTATGCACCATTCTCTGTGCTTCCATGAACCTCATGAGTTCTCTTCTCAGCATGCTTTTCATCTCTGAGCTGTCACTGAGAATTTACCTGTTCATCTATTCCATTTAACTATGGGGTTTGTGGATGCAAAGGCCATGCTGTGTCTCCCATGATAGCCACAGTTTCTGCAAGGTACTCACAGCATAGTGTGCACTGTCAATATTTGGCCGCTAAATCACTTGACATCTTGTTGCCTTTGAATTGTTAAATAAATGACATAATTATTTTAACCATATTTTTCTGAATTCAACGGTCACATAAAACATAATGATTTCAGTGTTATAAACACAGAAAGTAATTATGGCAACCTCTTCCATCAAGTCATATAATATTTTTACTAGGAATAATTAGCATCAACTATTATCTGACCCAGGAATCCCATTTTTCACTATAATTATCTAGAAGTACGTAGGGAAATAACTTTACAAACCCAGTAAAGCTGTGGGATGAAGAGCATATGAGAGAAAACTGTTGATAGCCTGAAGGAAATAAAAACCCTTACATTTAGTTTTCTTGTTTCCCATAAATTACTTTAGTAGTAAAATTTTTAAGAATGTGAGTAGAAAATAGAACTCTAAATCTCAAAGACTGATAGGGTATATTTCTATTCAGGACTTAATAGAAACATAGACATGACCACATAGCCTAGATGCCCACATGACTTCAGTATTGCACAGCTGAGTAGCTGGAAACAAATTCTCTTGATAGTCTAGCATTTCCAACACCAGATTATACAACCACAGATTTACAGTACATGAAAGGGCTTGAAAATTCATCTTGTCTTGTCACCTGTCCCACCGTTGACGTGCTATATCTTATAAAATTCTTCATAGAACGTACAAGGTTTCCCCATGAAGCTATTTACTCTGTTTTATTTCTGTCATGGGACCACAATGAGTTTATCAAACAACTGTCTGTAAATCCTTTATTTTTAATATTAAAAATAGTATATATATATATATATATGTGTCACTGATGTAAAGGCACTCAGAGAGGCCAAAAGAGGCTCTTGAGACCCCTGAAGCTGGAGATAAGGACAGTTGTGAAAGGTCTGTTTTACAGACTAGGGAGCAATTCCAGATCCTCTGGTAGGGGAGTGGGTGCTCTTAACTGCTAAGATATCTCTCCAGCCCCCACATCTTCTTTATTGGTTTACTTGTGAGGTAATATACACACACATGCACACACACACACAAACACACACACACACACACACACACACACACACACACAAAGCATACATGCAGAAACCGGAACACAACCTGTTAAAGTGGGTCCTCTGTCTCTACGACGTGAATCCCAGGGATCAAATTCAGATCAACAGTCTTGATAACAAGTGCCTCTATCCACTGAACCATCTCTCAAGCCCCAACCCTTGATTTGTGACTTTCACAAATAAGCTGCCACATTATTCTCAAATTTTTCTCAACCAAAATAAATATCAGAATCTTTTAAGGTTTTCTTAAAAAATCAGTCTCTAAATCTTTGCTCTCCATTATATTAGTCACTTGCCTCATGCAATTATTTATATTAAAAGCAAATATTCTCCTCTTTGGTTAAACTAGCATAACTTGATGTGCCAATAGCCTCTGGTAGTGAACACTTAATTATTGCAAAAATGTGCTATTGGCCAATGCTGGTCTAGACCTTTCTTCACTCTGGTCTTTCCCTGTATAAACAATGTTTTCCTTTGAAATTTTGTTAGAGATGATAATGTCTATTTCAAGCAGAGAAGTTAAAGCACTCGCTCCCAAGGCTTCATATAAGAAGCCAGGTGTCCTGTGCAATACGATCATCTAGAAATTCGATTCCTGATTATAGGCCTGAGATGCTTGTTTTGCAGTGTTGTCGCAGAGTCCAAAACCACAGATTCTACAGTCTGAAATATTCTAAAAACTTTGAGATACATATCACATATTACTATGATATTCATTCTCTCCTAATCTTTCCCTTCTTGTCTCCCCCTTCTTTTATTAGACAGTAATTTACTAAAATGTTTTTTTTTCCTTGAATACAGGCAGATTCTATCCTGACATTAAACACACAGTTTAATATTTTTGAAAAGGCTGCAGCATCAGACTCTGGGAACAAACAGACATGTAAACTTCTTTGTTTTCTAGTCCAGTAGCCTGCATCTACAAACCACAGCTACATCACCACATCCCCTGATATGGATCCAGGTACTAGCCTTGATACTACACTGGGGTCTCTTGCTGTCCCGCAGTGCTCTAGACCTCTGGGGACTCATGTCAACCCAGAATGTTCTACATCAGTATATGTGCCCTGGATGGTCACACAATCTACTCAGCATGCACAGCACTTGCAGCCCTCATTCAATGCCTAGCACATCTCCCCTCTCTATGCTTCAGGGTTCCATCAGACGCAACCCGTAGAAGACAGAGTCAGAGAAGGAAATTCAGTTTGGCAAGAACAAAGCATTAAACAATCACTCGGCCCTTTTAAAAGCAGAGCCACCATTTGAAATTCTCCTGTTGAGAATTCTCTGTTCAGTTCACTACCCCATTTTTTAATTGGGTTATTTAGAATTTTTTTTAATTTATTTATTATGTATACACATGCCAGAAGAGGGCACCAGATCTTATTATAGATGGTTGTGAGCCACCATGTGGTTGCTGGGAATTGAACTCAGGACCTCTGGAAGAACAGTCAGTACTCTTAACCTCTGAGCCATCTCTCCAGCCCCGGGTTATTTAGAATTTTAATGTCTAGTTTCTTGAGTTCTTTATATATTTTGTCTGATGTGGGGTTGGTAAAGATCTTCTCCCATTCAGCAGGCTGCCTTTTTGTCTTAATGACTGTGTCCTTTGCTTTATAGAAGCATCTCAGTTTCAGGAGGTCCCATTTATTCATTGTTGCTCTTATTGTCTGTGCTACTGGGGTTATATGTAGGAAGTGGTCTCCCATGCCCATGTATTGCAGGCTACTTCCCATTTTCTCTTTTATCAGGTTCAGTGTGGTCAGATGGCTTTTTGGGATCCTATTCTATTTGGATGCATACCTTCCTAAGCCTGGATGTAGCTGGAGGACCTTGGACTTCCCACAGGGCAGGGTACCTTGCCCTCTTCTAGGACTGGAGGGAGAGGGGATGAGGATTGTGGGGGAGCGGGAGGGAAGTGGGAGGAGGGGAGGAAGTGGAAATTTTGATTGTTATTATTTATAAAGTAATAAAAAAATTTTTAAAAAAACAGAGCCACACCCCCCACTGGAAATCTGGCCTGGTCACAGGAGATGGCCAATTCAGGCTACCTAATCACTATTGTTAGGAGTCTTAGCTGATGGTATCCTTGTAGATTCTGTGAGTTTCCCTTGCGCCATGTTTCTATCTGACCCCTAAATGCCCCCCCCACCCATATCAAGACATCTCTTTCAGTACTCTTCGTCTCCACCCACATGCAAATCTCATCCTCATGTGCCCATCCTCACCTGTCCCTGGTCCACTCAGGAGACCTCTTCTATTTCCCCTTCCCAGAGAGATCCATATATGCCCCCTTGGGCCCTCCTTGTTATCTAGCCTCTCTGGTGCTATGGGTTATAGCATGGTTACCTTTTACTTTACAGCACATATTCACTCATAAATTAGTACATACCATGTTTGTCTTTCTAGGTCTGGGTTAGCTCACGCAGATTGATTTTTTTCTAGATCCATTCATTGGTCTGCAAATTTCCTGATTTCACTGCTTTTAGCACTAAGCAATACTCTATTGTGCAGATGTACCACATTTTCATTTTCTTTATCCATTCTTTGGTAGAAGGACACCTGGTTTGTTTTCAGATTCTGGTTAGTGTGAATAAAGCTGCTATGACCATAGTTCAATCAGTGTACTTGTGATACGACTGAACATCCTTTGGGTATACGCCCAAGAGTGGTATTGCTTGGGTCTTGGGGTAGATTGATTCCCAATTTTCTGAGAAACTGCCATATTAATTTCCAAAGTGGCTGTACAATTTTGCACACCCACCAGAAGTGTTCCCCTTGCCATGCATCCTCTCTGGCATAATCTCTTTTTTGTGTTTTTGAGCTTAGCTTTCAGGTGTAAAATTAAATTTCAGAATTGTTTTAATTTGCATTTCCTTGATGGCTAAGGATGTTGAGCATTTCGTTTCTCTACCATCTAAAATTCTTCTGTTGAGAATTCTCTATTAAGATCTGTACCTCATTTTTTAAGTTGGATTATTTGGTTTTTGATGTCTAGTTTCTTGTGTTTTTTATGTATTTTGGAGCTCAGTCCTCTGTCATATGTGGAGTTGATAAAGATCTTCTAGCAGAGGAATATGGGACTCCAGCTCAGTCACACTTTGTGACGTACAGTCTGTCCTGCCTGTGAAAGGTGGTAATGGTGGCACAGAAATTGTGGGAGTGGTCAACCAATGACTAGTCCAGTCTCAGACCCATGCCACAGGAGTGATCCCACTCTTTACACTTTCTGTGGTGCCAGGACCTAGAGACTAGATGGTCCAGAGACTTAGGGTCGAACTGAAAATGTTTGGAGAAAAAATGTCAATGTTATCATTACTGACAATATTCTGCTTTATTCATAGACTGGTGACTACACTAATTGTCATCAGCAAGTCTTTGTCTAGTAATAAAAAATATGTGAAGAAACACAGCCAACATTAGTCCAAGTTTGGGGAATCCTGCTGAAGAGAAGGAGAAATGATTGTAGGAGTGAGAGAGTTCAAGGGCATCATAAGAAAACCCACAGAAACAACTAACCCGAGCTCATAGGAGCTCATGGAGTCTTAACTGACAACTAGGGAGGCTGCGAGGAACTTACTTAGGCCCCCTACCTGTTTGTGACAGTTAAATAGCTTGGTGTACTCATGTGACTCCTAACAATGGGAGCAGGGGCTTACTGTAACACTTTGCCTGGCTTTTGGGAACCTATTCTTCATACTGAATTGCCTTGGCCAGTCTCAATGCACGGGGAGGGGCTTAGTCTTACCACAACTAGAAGTTCGTTCCTACTCTTGGGCAGCCGGCTCCTTTCTAAACAGAAACAGAGGAGGTGTACATCAGGACGGGAGGGTAGTGGGGGAGGGAATAGGGGGATAGGAGGGAGGGGAAACTGTGGTGGGGATGTAAAATAGAAACATTTAGTTAAAAAACAAAGAAAAGAAAACAGTAAGTCACATATATCTGTTCAGGTTAAATTTATATTGATCTAGTCCTACAATAAGTTCAACTTCTCAGCAAGTGAGTAGCATGTTACAAAACTAATAGAGAACACAAGGAAGAAATATCAAAGAAGGTAACTGTTGTAGGAATGGATGAGTAGATGAATTAACAAGAGTTTTCCTTAGACCTTTTAAGAATAGGTATTTTTTTTTAAAAGCAAGTCTAACCTCGTATAAAAAAGGAGAAATTAATGGCTCATTTAACCAAATCAAAGGAGGGGTCTGAACCCAGAACAGTTGTAACCAAACTTCAGATAGCAGCTGCTTGCTTACTGTGATGTTCTCATTCACCCTAAGCTCTGTCTCATTCTCTCTTGCTCTTGATCCCTCTCACTCTCCTGTTCTCTCTGTCCTTCACCTCCCTCTCTTGACCTCCTACATCAGAGACCAAGAGCCCTTTGCTCATCTTTTGGCCTATCCTGGTTTGACTAAAAATAAACACTTTCTTAACAAGGAGACAGACATGTCCCCGAGATAAATGAAATGAAGGAACAATAAATCAAGTAATATAAACCATAGACATAGTTTATAAACAAACATCAGACTCTTGTCAACATTTTCAAAACATAGATAAATGCTGCAAGAACATGGATCTTTTTCCTTTGGAATGGAAGGAAGTTTTTCTATCCTTAGGGCATTCTTTTGGGATTTATAGGGTATATGTAAAAAATACCCACAGAGCCAAAGGGAAGCTTTTAATTCTTTATGTTCTTGGGGTTTTCCACTCCGTTGTTCATCTATATTAACAGTAATAAGTCCCAAATGCCAGAATCTATCCCAATAAAACAAACACTAAGCAGTCTGTCTTTATACTCAGGAAATCCACATATGCTACACTCCTACCTGTATAGGTCGGTACCTTTGGGTAAACTGGGAGCCAAGATTTTTCCTATCGTCTTCTTTTGTAGTACTTATGGGACATTGACCCTTAAGCCTTGGGCTTGCATATCACTAAGCTGCACCTCCAGAAACAGACAAGATACTGTGGATAGATTACTAAACTTCGTTTTCTTTTCCCATTAGAGATAGAATGTCCGCTAAGGAACAACTATTTATCTTCCAGGGTTTTAGGAATTTAGCTTCCTATATGCGTTTCTCATCTGTCTCTTGTGCAGGAGACTTTAGTTTTACCCATCCAAGTAAGCTCATTCATCTATATATTTGTTCAATGGCCTGCTTCAAATCATATATCTTCCCCCTTTTATAAAACTTAGATTCTTTTCTCAAAAATATATCTTGATTATAGTTTCCCCTCCCTCAACTTCTCCCAGTCCTTCCCCACTTCCCTTCCCTTCCAGATTTACTCCCTGTCTCTTATTAGAAAAGAATAGGTTTCTAGTAGATAACAATCATACATGACAAAATAAAAAATTAAAATGAAACAAAAATTATCATTTTGAAGTTGGACACAGCAACTCAATAGGAAGAGGAGTCGCAAGAGCAGGCACAATGGTCAGAGATCTGCTTGTTCTCACACTCAGGAGTGCCATAAAAATTCTAAAATAACAGCTCTATTACATGCAAAGGACCTGCTGCAAACTCACATAGACTCTGTATTTGCAGCTTTAGTCTCTGTGAGTTCATCTGTGCCTTGTTTAATTTATTCAGATGGCCCTATTCTCCATCCCCTCTGGATCTTACACTACTGTTGCCCCTTCCTCTACAGGGCTCACCTGAGCTCTGAGGGGAGGGCAAATAATATATATTAATAAAACCCTAATGCTGCTTGTTAATTTCAATATCTCTCATTTTCCCCTTCTTTCCTCCACATTAAACTTTGGTCACATCTCATTTACAAAGCAATTTGAGAGTATATTAAAGGGGTTCAGTGGGTATGACCAGGAATCAAAGCATTTTTCACAGTCTATCGCATATTGAAGCAATGATGATTGGATCCGAGGGATTCCCAACGAGGGCTGGGACATCCGGAACTTCTCTGCAGAGAATAGAACTGCTCTGTCAGGGAACTGATATGGGATTGTCCCATTGGGAGCAGGATATAGCCTTCAAAAGAGGTTCTGCTAGTTTCAGCAGACCAGTTTCCAGAGTTAGACCTGAGGGACAGGGGCTTGCAAGGAGAAGGGTGCTGTAATTTGACAAAGTACTGGGGTGAAACAAAATGGTAGCACTTGGATGGGGTAGATCTTTTGAATTCTGGAGCCCAGGTTAGAGGACCCCAGTAAATGTCAGCAATGAATCTCAGATTGTGTTCGTTTTTTTTATTTCATCTTCCTTATTCAATTCTGTTTTCCATGCTTTGCTTAAAAGTTGTTTTATTTTGCCAAAAACATTATTTATTGAGAAATGAACTATGAGAACAGGAATAGTATAGGCCTTGGTGAACTCAGATGAGGAATTAATTCTCAGACATGCCATTTTCTAGTCATATATTTCAGGCAAAGTGCCAGGTGCTATTAGTCTCAGAGTTCTTTGCTGTAAAAGATTTAAGTAGGATTTGGGGTGTTTATGGGATATATACAAAGTACTAGACACATTTGTGTGATGTATACTGTATTTCTAATATATGTCAAGTTTTCAAACAAAACTCACTAAAATTTCCTTATTAATAATATACATATTATTTAAACCTACTTAGGTTGGAATTTCCCCATGCTGTATACAGTTCACAGGATGTTTGTCATTTATAGTTTCTCTTTTATCTAAATCATTTTTTTTCATTCATTTAACTGCCACTAATTTTCTAACCGTCGCTAAAAGTTGACAAAACAAATGTCAGGCTCACCTAATTATTAACGATCTCACAGTCTAACTGCGGGAGAGCTGTTCCTGCCTGGCACCAGCTGCGGCACTCAGGAGAGAGGCCATGCACCTTCCTGGGCAGCATAGTAGAGCTGACCCTGGGGGGAGGGCAGCTAGCCCTAAAGCTGAAAATGTGGGACAGCTGTCCCCACTACTATCTGTCATGCAGTGGTGTGGGTGGGGGAGAGATGTCCCCCCACAGCCCTCACCTACTGCAACAGACAAGAGTGCTGACTCGCCTCCTAACCAGCTGCAGCACTCGGGAAAGTGGGCCCTGCACCTTGCCTGGACAGCACAGTAGAGCTGACCCTATTGACTAGGTGCAGGCCCATCTGAAAACATGAGCATGGGAGATCTGGCCTCACCCCTCATCTGCCATATGGTGGTGAGGGGGGGGGGAGAGGTCCTTGCCCCTCACTGCCTGTGGTAGGTGGGAGAGCTGTCCCTGCCCCTCACCAGCTGAAGCATTCAGGAGAGTGTCCCCTGCACACGCCTGGGCAACACAGTAGAGCTGGCCTTGAAGGTGTAGGAGCAGGAGAGCCATCTCTGAGAATGTGAAAGCAGAATCGGCCCCACCTCTTGCAAGGGGAAAACTAGCTGGGCAATGCTGGAGAGCTTGCCCTAGAGGTGAAGACAGGGGAGAGCTGGTGGGCTGACCAGCCCTTCAACTACCCAGGCCCAGAACCAGGGCTATGTGTTAGCCCACCCCAACATCCACCCCATCTGTGATCTGCTGGAGCACAGGAAGGCCAGCCCTGCAGACCCAAAGCTGCAGGATCTCCATGACCCAGGGCAACTGCAGGATAACCAAGAGGAGTCCCAGTGAGGGCCCAGCACCAATAGTGTAGTAGAAACCAGAGGCATTGGACCAGATCAATGACTCTCTGCAATGAACACTTGCAAGTAAAGATAATGTGGATAAAAGGGTCTACTGCGTGACTCACTGTGTCATGCTACTGCTTCCTTTTCCCTTCTCTTAAATTTCGTTTTATTTTGGGGAGGCTTTGTAAGGGCAGAGGTTGGATACAAAGGGATGGGAAATGAATGGGATCGAGATGTATGATGTGTAAGACTCAAAGAATATCAAAAGGAAGTTAAAAAATAAAAAAAATGACCTTACAGAGGAGTGGGTTCTCTGAAACCAGGGTTAAGACCTAGAGAATTCTATCCACCACGTGAAGGCGGTATTGTCAGAGTTCCCAGAAATGTTTTGTACACAAGGCTTAGGTAAGACAGTATGTTTGATAGCACTCAGAAAGAGTTCACGTCACCTTCTATAATGGTCCCCGTCCCCAGTGGAGATTTATTTCTTGTTTAGCATACTTCAAAGAGAAGTTCTCTGAGCACTTTTTTTCCTTCTAAGTTTTTCTCTCATGTATTAGACACATTGCCTGAGAATCTGGTCCCTACCACCATCTACCTTAACAGAGGATTTGTGATTTCCCAAAGCCCCCAAATGCCTTAGCTCAAAGCACTGATACTTTATAGCTGTTATTTGGTATCCCACCTCCTCAGGCCTTTAACTCAAGTCTTTGTTTTTCACACTATTTCATCATCTTCCTCATTGACATATGAATTTCCCCTGATATAAACATGTCTTGCAAAGAACAGACACTGTTTGCTGGGAAAACAGGGCAGTGCACTTTATTAACCTTTAACTGCACATGCATTGTTCACTAAATCAACCAAGTAAGAGGTGCATATGTTTAGCTTCACAAAACAGACTACAAGAACAATAGAATCTGTCATTTTTTTAGATCTTTCATGTGTCCAAGGAAAGCTCTGTTGCACTGCTATTTGATCTTCCTCTAGACCTCAAAGCTGAGAATATTCTCAACACGCTTTTCACAGCAGCAAACTTCTTCTTCTGAAACAAACGTGGGAGCCACAGTTAATGAATGGAGACTCTAAAGCTAATAAACCCTTTGAGACAGAACAAAAAGAAAAAGAACCCAAACTCTCTTCTACTCGAATATCTGACTGCTGTCTTTAATCAGTGTGAAGAAGCAGCCTCAATTTACTCAGGGCGGGAGAAGCTGCTGGGCTTGTCCGCGGAACCTGAGTCTTCCGGGGCAACAGGAAAGGCCACGGAGGCAAGGGCAGCCTGGGCTCTCTCCTCTTCATCCTTCAAGGCTTCCCTATACAGAGCTGTGAAGGCCGTGGGGCTGCTCCGGACAACCTTGGAGAAAAACTGCAGGACTTTCATCTTGCTGGTTTCAGCATGGGCCCTTGGGCCCCACAGGAACTCATAGCATGGAGGATCACTGCCGGGTACCAGCTGGTATTCCAGGTACTTCTCAGCAACCAATTCTTCAGTGATGAACTTTCTGGGATTCCCACAGATGAAATCATGCTGGTCAGGAAATATGCCAACCGTATTCAGCATGTCCCAGATCTTCTTCTCAGGAGCACGGTTGCCCTCCATGAAGATGGCACCAAGGATGAGCACCAAGAGGCCTAACTTGGGGATGCCCTCCTCGTCATCACCACTCGAGCGCCCATCATAGGTGAGGTCAAGAACTTTAAGGAGCTCATAGGAGTGGTTGATAGCATCCACTTCCTTCACTTCTATGCCAAAAACCATTTCCATGCATTCACAGGCATGCTTGAAGATCACTTGATAGTAGTGCTTGTACTCTTTGACAATACTCAGAATTTCTGCCTCAGTGACGGGCTGCTTTGTTGTATACTTGAAACTCAGAAACTTCACCAATTCGGTCACCTTATACTGTAGCTGACTGTTGAGCAAGAACCTGGAGAAGAGGTAGGCCTTTGAGACGCTCTGACGTCTCCCTGCTTGATGAGCAGAACCTTCATTTGGTAGAGTGGCTTGGGCAGGAGCAGAGGAGGAACAGGGAACCTGAGCAGCAGATTCTCCCTCTGAGGTGCCCACCTCCTTAGCTACAGGAACCTCCTCGCTGACCTGACCCTCATTCTCTTCTTGGGCCTCACGGCCTTGCTCATGTCTGTGGGACATTATAATTTGTTTTGCAGGTAAGTGGCAGGAGAAAGTTGATGAAGAGTGGCCTGAGGGTGAGAGAAAAAATGTGAGGGTTTGCTAAGCTGTCAGCAGTGACGAAGGTTTTCTCAGTATTTATCTTAGGTAGTTCTCTTGGGTCTCATGGGCCTGCCTCCTACCAACTCCATTCTACTCTATGGTCTCTGGCTATGACTCAGTACAGTAACTATGTCCTTTGTTCCTGGAACCTCCATATAAGCAATTTAGGAGAGGGGCTCAGGTCCCAGACAACAAGCACAGCCTGGGACTAACTGCTGTATAGAAGTACACTCTGCCAGGTCCACACAGTTATGGAGTGAATGGGTCCTCTTAATAGCAGTATATGAGACTAGGTTCACCTAGTCAAAGTGTCTTCTTTCCACCCTCCAACTGACTATGGCAAGGCCCGAGACACCTCTCTCTGATAAACTGATTCTAGTCTCTTGACACTACGGGGGCGGGGGGATACTGGCACAACAAATCAATATACCAGAAAGTAGGGTCTCTCAGGGTAAGAACAGCAAATCTCTAAAGGCTCAAGCATTCCCTCCATCTTTGTTCAGGGTCCACATACTGTTTGCTAACAGAACTTGTCTCATTCTTTGGTTGGGCAGATAGAGCCAACTCTGCTCACTTAGAACAGTGCCTTCCCCTAACTAAGACCAATAAGACTAAGGATAGTGACCTCTGCTCACTATCCTTTAGACCTTGGCAGTGGCAGAAGAATCTAGTATGTACTTAAAAGGAGGTCCATTAGTCTTCCCTCAGAGTCCTCCCCTCTGGCAACCTGAATTTCCCCATCTCAGATTCCACCCACGTTAAAAATATCTAAAACAAAATAGTCAACATATAAACAGCCCCACCTTTGTAAAATAGTGGACTGCCTGGAAATGAGAGGGGTCTCATACAGACATGTTTGTCTGGGGCCTTCTTGGGCTAATATTAGAAGAGAAGTTTCCTATTTTTATTTTTTATTGAAATAATTTTCATAGAATATATTATGACCATCGTTTCCCCTCCCTATTTCTTCCTAGATCCTACCTTCTAATCCCAAGCTTTCTTTCTCTCTCTTTTAAGAAAACAAACAGGCAATAAGGCAAACAAGGATAAAACAAAATGAACAAAGAGCAAAAAGAAACAAAATGGGAAATAAACTGACACACAGGTGTATGTGCACACACATTCATGGACACATAAGTGTGTGCACACACACCCAGCATGTACACATACACAGCATGCATGTGTATGCACGCACACTTACAGGCATGTACAAAAGCAAACACACATAAGCAAAACCCATAAAAACTTAAAAATCTGGCTGGGCCAGTGGTGGTGTAAGCCTTTAATCTCAGCACTTAGGAGGCAGAGGCAGGCAGATCTCTACATTTATTTGAGGCCAGCCTGGTCTACAGAGTGAGTTTGAGGGCAGCCAAAGTTACACAGAGAAACCTTGCCTTTGAAAAGAAAACCCTCAAAGTTGGAAACCATAAATAATATAGAAACAAAAGACTAGTGGGGGGAGGGGCGGAACAGGGGGTGGGGGTGGGGAGAAAGGGGAAATGGGGAGGAGCGGGATGGGGTGGAAGAGGGGCCTGGGCAGTCAGACAGGGCATGCATGGGGGCAGGGGATATGGGTTGGCAGAACAGAGGATGGGGGAGGGGCAGGAAGGGGTCCAAATAATACATTAGGAGGGAAAAACCTCCACAATACCTCTGAGTTTATTTTGTGTTGGCTATTTACTGCAGGGTGGTGCCATGGGACCCGCCCGTAAGCGTAGTTTGGATATCCAGGAAAATTCCCTTGGAGAAACTAATTTTTCATTTGCAAGAAGCTGTTAATTTAGAAAAAGTACTTGTTGTTGGAGACAGGAGCTCGTGCCTACTTCCCCATCTCACAGTGGGACCCAATTTGGTTTGGAATTGTACAGGCATTGGAATTGATATGCGCCTTCCATGAGACACGGCCATGTAACTCTAGCAGTTTGAGGGCCATGACACAGCAGTTTCTGTGGGCTCATGGCTGGGCGTGTTTCCGTAAGCTATGTTCTGTTTGAAAAAGGTCCCCAAGACTTTACAATATATTCCCGTACTTTGGCGTCCGTCCGGAATTGTCTGGAAGCTTCCCTCTATGGACTAGAGTTAAACTCTGTCAGAGAAATCACCCCTCAGGATTCCAAAATGGAGGACGCCACCATAAACCAGATCCATGTAACAGGCCTTCCCCACCAGCGCCGGCAGTAGAGGCATGGTAAGGAGCAGAGGCCATTCTATTTGTGAGGAAAGGTTTATACACCAATGTACCTAAAACTTTTCGCATATCCTTACCTCCAAAACCACCACAGGGCCTGCAATCCCTCCGGCAGCTGAAGAGCAACGGCTACGAGTCCTTTGCCTGCCTGTCGTCGCCTCTTCTGATAGCCGAAGCGGAAGTCAGTGTATGTCACCTACAATCGTTACCGGAAGCTGTAAAACAAAGACCTCTTACCTCACATCCGTTTTCACTAGGGGTAGGATGGGCTATAGAACAAGCTAAAGGCGCAGGAAAAGTTTTAGGAAACAGAACTAGAACTTGTGATAGCGATACGTTCATACAAAGGAAAATACTGGGAGCAAAGCATGGAAGCCTGCCAGCGGCAAAGAGGCAAAGTGCAGGAAGTCCTTCAACATAAAATGTGAAAGCATTAAAGGAACCACATTATTTTGTATCTTAATTTTTTTATGAAATAGCACTTTTATAAATCAAAACTGTTTTTTTTTTTTTTTTTGGTTTTTCGAAACAGGGTTTCTCTGTAGCTTTGGTGCCTGTCTCTGGCAGAGGCCGGCGGATCTCTGGGAGTTCGAGGCCAGCCTGGTCTACAAGAGCTAGTTCCAGGACAGGCACCAAAACTGTTTTTATCCCAGGCTTTTTCAGACCCAGGCCCGCTGGCCTTGGTGAGTTCCCGATAGAACATCCCCATTATCTCAGTGTGTGGGTGCACCCCTCAGGGTCCTGAGTTCCTTGCTCGTGCTCTCTCTCCTTCTGCTCCTGATTTTGAACATAGCAGACAATGAGGACTACTGAGAACTCAAGAACAATGGCAATGTGTTTTTGATCCTAATGCACGTACTGGCTTTGTGGGAGCCTAGGCAGTTTGGATGCTCACCTTACTAGACCTGGATGGAGGTGGATGGTCCTTGGACTTCCCACAAGGCAGGGAACCCTGATAGCTCTTTGGGCTGACGAGGGAGGGGGACTTGATTGAGGGAGGGGGAGGGAAATGGGAGGCGGTGGCGGGGAACAGACAGAAATCTTTAATAAATAAATAAACGGAAAAAAATAAATCAAAACTGTTAACTATCTCCTTAGAGCAAGCCTTTAATCCTTCATTAATATGTCATTTTTAATAAACATAGTGACTATTTTTTAAAAATAGGCTTTATTCTTAGTCTGTGTCTACAATTCCCGGCACCTTTTTATCTCTTCCTCTTCCAGAGGCCACAACCCCTCAAACCAATATCTTTACTATACCAATATGCAATAGCAATAGCAGGGGTGGAGGGGGCAGCCCTTGTTTGACAAATTTATAGGAGATTCAGAAATAGCTATATAGGTTTGGGTGGGATTTTTCTATCATTCAGATTGAAGACTCAAAGCATTTGTATTCTTCTTACTATAGTCTGTATTCCTTGCTTCCACAAGGTCTTCTATTTCCCTGAAACACTTTCCACAAGACTATGGAGTGTGGTGATGGAAATACCTGTTCCAGAAACCCCTGCCCTAACATTCACAGACAAAGAAGGTGATGTTTCTATGTGAGACCCTCTCAAGGGATTCTCTTACCTTGGTTCATGGGCCAGAGTGCCTCTGTACAGACTGAGTCTTATTCTTTGTAATCAGACTCTCACTTCCCTGAGAACAAAAAAACCTCTTATATATCTGGCATCCAGTTACTGATGTCAATGTGAGTCTTTATTCAATTTTTTTGTTGGTGACATTCAGAAGAACAGTTGATTGTTGTTTAAAGATATGGTTTGCAATAATGTTGCTATCCTCTTGAAAAATGTGCCTGCATATTCCCTTGGTTTCTATGGAGATAAACTTCTGCAATTAATATCAGTACTGTTCATTTCTAAAGCAAACTTTTTTCTTGCTTTACAACTAGGTAAGAATTCTGGTACAATACTCAATAGTATTGGTGGAAAGTCCATCTCTTAGCTAGATTCTAAGAGATTCACAAACATAACAATATAGGCTTGATATATCCTGAAATTAATCTGCCAATAACTACATAATACTACTTTATTTCAGAGGTGTACATGAGGTGGTGTTCTCTCTCGCGCGTGCTCTCTCTCATTCTCTCTCTCTCTCTCTCTCTCTCTCTCTCTCTCTCTGTGTCTCTGTGTGTGTGTATTAATTAAACTCATTAAACTCAATATTTCTTTAGATAAAGATTAGTATTATTTAATATTTTATGGCACTGGGAATTAAATTTAGGGCCTCATAGTTACAAAGTAAGCACTATACCACTGAGCTACCAAGCTATAGTCTCAGCACTAAATGTTTTATTGCATTTATTTATTTATTTATATTTATTGTGAGTGTCCATTAGCACATGCATCATAGTACACATGAAGATATCAGAAAAGAGCATGTCTCCAGACTTGATAGTAATTGCTCTTATCCACTGAGCTATCTCATGGCTCTTTATTTTACACTATAGTAGAGGTAAATAAATATCAGATAGAATGTGTTACTTGTTCCATGTCACTCACATCATTAGTATGGGGCAGAGTTCTTAAGGAGTGTATCCAGAGTCTATATTTCTACCTACTATGTCAAATTTAAATATAATTTTATTATGATATGCATATTTAAAATAACATCTCATGGCTAGAGAGGTTATTAAGCCATTAAGACTGTTTCCCATATATGTATGAGGATTGGGGTGTGGATCTCAGCACCCACAAAATAAGCTATGTATATTCTTGTGAATGGCTATAGCTCAAGCACTGAGGATGTCAGAGGCTAGAAGATTCTTGAAGCTTGCTGGCTGCTATCCTAGGGAAAATAAAAGAAGCTCCAGTTCCAGCAAGAGATACTTCCTTAAAAGAATAAGGTGGAGAGTGATGCAGGACAACTGATGACCCCCTTTGGCCTCTGTGCAACTCACATACATGCATGTGCATACTACACAGACACTCTCATATGTATAAATAAATGATATGAAATGAAATCATACTGACACATATATGACAGACAGTATATATTAGTTATTTTGAAGTTATAATGGGAGTGAAAGCCACCTGAATTCATAACTAAATGGAAATATAAAGAGACATTCCAGTAGCTACTTTGTAATTTCTCTTATCTTTTATGATCACACACAGAAAATGTGGATCATGTTCTTCAACAAAATAAACAATTAAAATCCAACTGAATACCTAAAGTAAAGCAGTGATCAAACACCAGTAAACTACCTGGCCTTATACCATAATGACTCATTAAAAAGTTTATAATCAGAACTTGTCACACAAAGCCTTTTTTACTTCAAGAAGACTCATGCTGGAACTTCCAAAATCAACATACAATCAAACTGGATTAGAAGAAATCTGAGCCATATGATTCATTTGCTTATAACTTCTGAATGAATAAATGGGTGGAAATCATTCCAGTTTTGTTTTGGTTACTCTCCCTTTGTAAACAAAATGAAACTTTGCGAGAAGTAATATTTGCTATCAGGGTAGAAGGCAGTATTTCTCAGCTTTGACCTAATGCTAATCTCATGAGCTATAGCAGTGGATAACCTATGAATGAAATGATTCTATGATAAAATTAATATACAAAATGCTTATACTATGCTTTTCTTGCTATTGATTAATGAGAAAACAGAATATTTAGAGATCTAAACAATTCTGCAATACATATACATGATCAACTTAATTCAGTGTTCTCAATTTATTTGACTATAAAACATTTTATTGTGGCATACTAATTTAATGCATCCTTGTCTGTCATACCCTTACTAATTATATATTAGGCATAGACTTGTTTTCTGGTGTATCAGAAAAAGCATTAGAAAACATGCAGGCTTCAGATACTATTCCACTATCCCTTTTTATTATCATTGTGTATGTAATCATATTAACTCATGTCTCTAATTCTTATTCTTACAATAATATCTATTTTGCAGTCACTCTTTAACATTAAATGAAACAATAAACAACAAATGCCTCATATAGATGCACAGCACTATATGTAGCCATTTTTGCTCACTCACCTAAAGCGTCTTGTCTCGATCAACCTCTGTGTATCCTCTCCGAATGCTTCAAAATTGTATCACAAGGCATACAAGAATGCTCCTTTGCTCCTCTAGATTATACCACAGTTTTGTCATACATTTCCCTCTGCATGAGACTGCTCTGGGTATGAATCTGCTCACAATTGCCCTATTATGAGACCAATTTCAGACACTTCTCATTTTGTATCAAATACACTTATAATAAATTCTAAGTCACAGAAATATAAAGCAAAGAACCATGCTATGTGTATTTTATTTATTTATTTTTTGCTCTAGAAGAAAAAGAATACAACATGTAGACTAATAGTTGTGGTGATATTTTGTTTGTGCTATAACACACAAAGCTTCCCTGAAGATCAGAGTGTGAATCTAGCTAGTAGTTAGCCATAGAAGCCAGGCAGTAGTGGCACACACCTTTAATTCCAGCACTTGGGAGACAGGCAGACAGATCTCTGGGAGTTCAAGGCCACCTTGGGCTCCACAAGATTGACTCAGTCTAAAAGAGAAACAGGACCATGCTGGCTCATAACTTTAATCACAGCACTAGAGAGGTAGTGATGGGAAGTGATATGGCTGGGCAGAGGGAGAAATCTAAGGCGGGAGGAGACAGGAGCTCAGGATTCAGTCTGAGGTTCTGTAGATACATTCAGTCTGAAAAAATGTAGAAAAAGGATATCCCATTCAGTCTGAGGATTTCATTGAGGTAAGAACTATTGGCTGGCTGCTTTGCTTCTCTGATCTTCAGGCAAGCTTTATTTGTTAAAGCAAAAATAAAATATTACCACAAATAATACTGTATAATAAGTGATAGACAGAAATAAGGAATGGTGTAACTATGTCTAAGGAAAGGGGAATCTAATTCTACTTGAAAATTTGACAATTCGTAGAAGTCTAAAAGAACAAAAGTGCGCTTAACCACTGAGTCATGTTTTTAGAGCTAAACAGATAACAATGTGAAAAATTAGAAGTTGGAGCCCAGCCTTTGGTGCTTTATATTAAATCATCTACTGACTTCTTTTCTGGCCTGTTTTCTTTAATTTTGGGAAGCCTTATTTCCTGGTTAAAATTCTCCTAAATCTAGAACTTTTACACAGAATATTCTTCTATCAAGACACAGAGATACTAGAAAGGATGTGAAACTATTTCCAAATTTTATTATGTAAAATTTAAAGATATATAAATATATATATATATATATATATATATTTAACAAAATATTGGGTCTCAGTACTTGGATGTCCTAAAAAATTCCAAACTAGACATATTCAAAATTGAACTATCTTTTCACCACAAAGGTTTCCAAAATCTAGCCCAATTATTGAAGTCAGACCTAGGGGTCACACAGATACCCAAATAGAAATGATGAATTTGCTAACTCTGCTTCCGGTGGCTTAAGCGTGATGAGGAAATCTTTACAAAAAAATTCCACAGAATAAGTAATACT